>NC_090445.1:1331889907-1341889907 GCF_031143425.1 Pleurodeles waltl
GTTTCAATAAAAATAAAAAAAATCCCTGGTGTCTAGTGGGGTTTCAAAAGCCGGATTGCAAGCAATCCGGCTTTTGAAACCCTCGGAGGGACTTCAAAGGGAAGGAAATACTTTTCCTTCCCTTTGAAGCCCCTCCGGGCCTCCCAAGTGATTGAAAAAGAAATGCTTTTGCATTTCTTTTTCAATCGCGCTGGAAGCAGAGCTTCCAGCGCGACTAGGGAGGCCCCTGTGACAAATCAGCACGCGCTCGCGCGCTGACGTCACAGGAGGGGGGTGGGGGGGGTCAGGGGGGGAAGGGGAAGGTCTTCCCCTTCCATCCCGGCTTGGGGGGGGAAGGGGGGTGCACAGGGGGCGCGCTAGAGCGCCCCCAAGTTCCCCTGTGCCTAGGACGAGATGATCTCGTCCAAGGCACAGGGGAACTGTAGCCTTGGACGAGATCATCTCGTCCAAGGCACAGAAGCGGTTAAAAAAAAATAGATATCCCTGATGTCTAGAGGTTTCTGCCCTATATTAGGCCGATCTGCCTCCAGGGGCGGCAGAAAGGCCTAAAAATATTTTGCCCCCCGTGCGGAGCAGCCATTGTCCAAGGAGCCGCTCCCCTTATGCGTAACCGATAACAAAAAAAAAAAAATCCCTGATGTCTAGTGGTTTCTGCGCCCCCGGGGGCAGATCTGAGTAATTATATTATATGCATCGTAATCGGGCAGCAGAAATGCTGAGAGAGACAAGTAAGGAAAGGAAAGGTCTTTCCTTTCATGTGTCTCCGCCCCACCTCCCAGTCAGAAGAGAGATGTTTTTGCATTTCTCTTCCGTGATCTCGCTGGAAGCATGCTTCCAGCAGGATTGGAGGTAATCTCTGATAAGGTCAGCACGCGATTTGCACCCTGACACCATCAGACGTCACTGGGGGGCTGGGGGTGTCTGGGGTGGAAGGGGAATCGATTACCCTTCTATCCTCGACTTGGGGGTGTGGTCCGGGTGCAGGACGAGCTGATCTCGTCCCGGGCACACTGGAACCGTGTGCCAGGATGAGACCAGCTCGCCCCAGGCACCTTGAGGGTTAAGGAGGAGCCAAAAAATGTTGCGAATGAGTTAGACTCCATTATATGATTTGATGCTAGTGAGAGGTAATTGGTTTTGCCTTCTCATTGTGGATAATAATTCTTTCCAAGTAAATTACAGTGTTGGCTATTGTTTCTTTTGTGTTGCATAAAAAGAGTGCCATTAGCTAAAGTTGAATGTACACCAATAAAGTCCAGTCCTCTTTTCACAAATGTGACAGACATTGTTGTGATTTCTGTCCACAAACATCAGTTGTGTGAATATTACAAATATGGCAATCAGAGGCACATACATACACATATTTCAAACATTTATTTATATATATGGATACAAATTTATTAAATTCAGACAATGGTTATGATACACAGTTCCAAATGACACTTGTTTCCTCCAGTACATTCATGGTCTTTTTCAAGATTGTTTAGATTGTATTAACAGATGAATAACAAACATTTGCAGATTGTATAACACACATCATGTCATGTAACAGTTATTCGATGGTGACAAAACTTTTTCCTTACTGGGTTCACAAAAAATATTATTCATATACAGCAAAAAAGGATAAAGTTAAAAAACAATGAGATCAGCGTGTTAAGTGTAGATAGGTGGACTAAATATAACACACTGTAATCGCAGATCTAAACCACTATGTCAGTAGTTATTGTTATATAGCTACTGGATACCATGAAAGAAGTATATGTAAGACAGAGGACAACTCCAAGAAAAAAAATCAGCAGGACAGAATGTGAAATTCAAAAGTACATGTTCGTGAGAAAAGTGAAAAGAGTTAAGGCAGAAAAATGGTCACACCAGATCAGTCAGCTAGTTCTCCATCCCTGAATGATTAAATCATTCAGCAGGAGTTGCAATTGAAGTATTGGCCTGACCCACCTTGGATCAAATTAGCCAGTGGTGGGGACGCAAATTGCTCTCCCTGCTTGGCGGTCAGAAAGGGCCTAGAAAATACATCCTGTGCCATTTGGCAACACCTCACTTTTGCTGAGGTAGCAGTACCAATCTTGTAATAAAAAAGCATGTGTGGCTCTCACGATTAGTAGTGCCATTCAGCAGCAGCTGCTCTTTACTTGCAGTAACTAACTGGTTGTTGCCCAATCAATCTAATCATTAAAGCTAGGCTAAGTCCTGGCAAACATCCACTAAAGTTAAGTACTATCAGAACTTGGTAAATGAGCCTCATTGCCCTCAGTTACCTCTTGTGCCTGGGATACTAAAAAAGGCTGGTAGCTTTGGTTCATGGAAACTCGTTATGGCACGCTGAAATACTGATTGTTTGACTGGGAAACTCGTAGAGTACTTTGATTCTGAAAATTGCCTTCCTGGCACTACAGAGTAATAAATAAGGGAGACCTTACAGGAAGAGGCGAGTCTTGGAGCTTTTGTATAAGAGAGGTATTGCAGAGTCTGTCTCAAAATTACGGTGAGGTTCTTCCAAATCTTAGCTCCTAAAAATGTAATAAAAATATCTTCCATTTTCTTTTTCCACTGTATCACTAAGACCGTAGGCAGCAGACAGGCTTGCTATGTCGGATTAGGTTTGCTTTGCATCAGGATTTGTGAAAATCTTTATGCGTAGTACATAGGCACTTTAAATTAATTCTCTGCTTTAAGGGCTGCCAAGGAAGTCTTCTCTATGCCTCAGATACACAATCATATTTCTTCAAAGAACATACTAAAGAAAAGTTTCTGCATAAGATCTGCTGTGAGGCCTACAAATTGGCTTCGACAATAGCCAAGCTTTGTCAATATACAGGCCGAGACAACTATGGAATGTAATTTCTTTGGGTGGTTGGGAAGAACTTCTATAGTTGGCATAGCATGTAGTAGTCAGAGCTGCACACGGCATCTATTAGGGAGCAGCATAGAAAATCTGCATCAATCATTATTTCAAAGGATTTAGCTTTTGGTGCTGGAGAAGGCTGAAATTTGTTTTTGCCAGAGAGCCGCAACCCTTCTGCAGACACACCAACAATCATATACGAAAAGGAGCAAGGCAGGTGTGTTTTCAATAACATGCATCAAATAAAGGGAATCAAAGACAATTAAAGCATCACCAGTATGGCACATCCAAAGATGTGTCAGATAAATTATTTCTGGGCCAACCACTGCTATAACTCAAGAAAATACATTTAGGAAAGCAAAATGTAGTAGATGTGGCATCTTGATGTTATGAGCACTAGAATCCTCGTGGTTCTGAGTAAACTCATAAAGGAAGTACGTAATGTACGGGAAAGTGACAAAGTGTGATTAATGAAAGTATTGTGTAATGTGCACTGTGTTAGTGTGTACTGAGGAATAGAATAATGTTTATCCACAGCTCCTGTGTGGCGTGATTCATCTGCATGCTCTAGGGCTGAGGAAGATGCTACATCTGGTGACAAATAGGGGAGACATGCCCGAGAAGACAAGTCAGCTCCCTCTGACAGTTTGCAACAATACGTCAAACTGCTTTTGCATGCCACTTGTTCCCAGAATTGATATATATATATATTTATATTATATATAGGGACATCTGGAATTGAAGCCCTGCTCCAGCCCAAAAACAGCTGCAGAAAAGAGTGATGGCCCTGCAGAGGAGCACTTTCAAAACGCCTGACAAAACTGCCAGTATGTTGGTCAGCAGAGACGCTGTGCCATGCACCAAATGTAAATCAAATATTAGGAAGAAGCAGGAAATAGCAATCCCATCAACAAGGTATGAAAAACAGAAAACGTACCATCACAGGTGATTGCAGAACAAGGCGGCACATAATCCAGCAGTGACCTCTGTTTGCAGGAGCTGTCGGTGCCACCCTGCATGGCAAAAGCTATCTGAACAGCATTTGCTCTCAATGGCAGCAGAGAGGAACACAAAATACAAAGCAGATTTGTTCCTGAGGCCATCATTGCCTTTCAACACTTCTAAAAAGCAAAACATTGGTGCCCTATGGGCTGAGAGGACTGAAACATTCGATGACTTCATATATGCACTAGAGGAAGAAGATGACAAGAAAATCTTCAAATATTTGAAAACCTTTGCAGGTGACAGCCTGAAAGCAGTGCTAAAGAAAATCTCACTGACTGATGCAAAATCGTACCAAAAGGTGAAAGACGCATTAGAGTCTAAGTTCAATTCAAAGCCCAATGTTGACTATGAAAGGTATATCTTCAACCAAGCATGACAACAGGTTAGCTAAACAATATATGAGTTTGTTGGAAGACTCGATGCACTCATTAAACAATCTATGTTTTGTGACTTCATTAACGAAGTAGCCATGCACCGCAGAATCATTGATTGCTGCCTTAGATTCATTTAGAAGGTGCATGCCAAGAGAAACACACAGCCTTAAGAAAATGCTGATGGCTGCGAAAGCAGAAGAAGGAGCAGGCCGACAGACTTCAGACATGGAAGCAGGAATGACACACCATGAATTGGCATTGACTGTGAAAAGTAAGCACAAGCATAAACAAGACACATGGCGGGTCATTCCGACCCTGGCGGTCGGTGGCCGCCAGGGCCACCGACCACGGGAGCACCGCCAACAGGCTGGCGGTGCTCCTACGAGCATTCTGACCGCGGCGGTTTAGCCGCGGTCAGACGCGGAAAGCCAGCGGTCTCCCGCTGACTTTCCGCCGCTCGTAGGAATCCTCCATGGCTGCGGAGCGCACTCCGCAGCCATGGAGGATTCCGACTCCCCCTCCCGCCATCCAGTTCCTGGCGGTTCTCCCGCCGGGAACCGGATGGCGGGAGGGGGAGTCGCGGGGCCCCTGGGGGCCCCTGCCGTGCCCATGCCTATGGCATGGGCACGGCAGGGGCCCCCGTAAGAGGGCCCCTAAAAGTATTTCAGTGTCTGCAAAGCAGACACTGAAATACGCGACGGGTGCAACTGCACCCGTCGCACCTTCCCACTCCGCCGGCTCTATTACGAGCCGGCGTCATCGTGGGAAGGGAGTTTTCCCCTGGGCTGGCGGGCGGTCTTGCGAAGACCGCCCGCCAGCCCAGGGGAAAACTCGGAATACCCTCCGCGGTCTTTCGACCGCGGAGCGGTATTTCGGAGGGGGGAAGTCTGGCGGGCGGCCTCCGCCGCCCGTCAGACTCAGAATTAGGGCCATGGTTGTCAATGCCTTCAAAGAAAGCAACATTTTGTTTCTGATGTTGGTTTTCATTTCTCCATTAAGGTAAAGGTCCAGCTGCAGAACAAATTTGCAAATGGTTTGGGAAAGAGAACCATTTCAGGACTGTGTGCTGAGCCAAAGAAAACTCAAGTGTGTCACAATGATGAGAGAAAATGGCCTCAAGAACAATCCAGAAGCATTTGTGCCACACCCCTAAAAAGGAAAATCAACATCAGCTACGACAAGTAGCAACCAGCCAAAATCAATCGTCATCAGGCACGTTGTGCAAAGGTTCATTAGCATCACTATTGCCAGCAAAGAAGATGAATGTGCTCTATGATGTCTACCAAAAGACAGTGTGCACATGTGGGATTGGCTACCTATAAAGATCACAGTTCAAAGAAAGCTTACCAGAGTGACAAACATTTGGACAATGTCCCCAAATCAAGTTGTTAGTGAACGGTCATCCAATAATGTTTATCGGAGACAGGGGTGCGCCGATTAACATTCTGCCAGTAGAAAAGTTTAACAGCCTATCCCCTTTGCCTCGCCTCATGCCATGAGGCACAAAGGTGTATACTTGGGCTGCTTCTGAGCCATTGCAAGGCCAAGGGTCATTCTTAGCGACAGTGCTACAGAAAAAGGCATCAATGCATGCTCCAATTCATGTTCTACAAGGGACTTTGTTGAGAGCCTGTTTACTCAGTTTTGTCTCTGCTGCTGACATGGGCTTGGCATCCCTCAACTACAAACTGTGTGTTCAGTCTGAGATTACGAGTCAATTTCTGTTGTTGTTCAATGGCCTAAGAAAACCCATGAAAATGAAAGTACAGCTTCAGTTCCATGAAGACATTCACTCTGTTGCTCAGTGACACTGTAGAGTTGCTTTCCATCTACAGAAGCTGTAGAGAAAGAGATGGAAACCCTCTTAAAACATGACATCATCAAATGCTCCATAGGCCCCACCCTATGGGTTTTACCCATAGTAGTTGGACCGAAAAAGGACAGTGGCGGAAAGGTGTGCATTTACGTTGATATGTGTAGGAGGCTGGCCTGGCTTGTAGTGAGTACCAAGGGGTACTTACACCTTGCACCAGGTCCAGGTATCCCTTATTAGTGTAGAGGGGTGTCTAGCAGCTTAGGCTGATAGAAAATGGTAGCTTAGCAGAGCAGCTTAGGCTGAACTAGGAGACGAGTGAAGCTCCTACAGTACCACTAGAGTCATATGCACAATATCACAAGAAAACACAATACACAGATATACTAAAAATAAAGGTACTTTATTTTTATGACAATATGCCAAAGTATCTCAGTGAGTACCCTCAGTATGAGGATAGCAAATATACACAAGATATATGTACACAATACCAAAATATGCAGTAATAGCAATAGAAAACAGTGCAAACAATGTATAGTCACGATAGAATGCAATGGGAGCACATAGGGATAGGGGCAACACAAACCATATACTCTAGAAGTGGAATGCGAACCACGAATGGACCCCAAACCTATGTGAGCTCATAGAGGGTCGCTGGGACTGTAAGAAAACAGTGAGGGTTAGAAAAATAGCCCACCCCAAGACCCTGAAAAGTGGGTGCAAAGTGCACCTAAGTTCCCCAGAGAGCACAGAAGTCGTGATAGGGGAATTCTGCAAGGAAGACCAACACCAGCAATGCAACAACGATGGATTCCCAGACAAGAGTACCTGTGGAACAAGGGGACCAAGTCCAAGAGTCACACTCAAGTCGTGAGTGGGCAGATGGCCAAGAAATGCCAGCTGAGGGTGCAAAGAAGCTGCCACCGGATGGTAGAAGCTGTGGATTCTGCAAGAACGAAGAGGAGTAGGAACTTCCCCTTTGGAGGATGGATGTCCCACGTCGTGAAGAAGCTTGCAGAGGTGTTTCCATGCAGAAAGACCGCAAACAAGCCTTGCTAGCTGCAAGGGTCGCGGTTAGGGTTTTTGGATGCTGCTGTTGCTAAGGAGGGACCAGGATGTCGCCAATTGCGCGAGGAGACAGAGGGAACGCCCAGCAAGACAAGGAGCCCACTCAGAAGCAAGCTGCTCCAGCAAAAGTGCCGGAACAGGCACTACGAAGAGGAGTGAACCGGAGCTCACCCGAAGTCACAAAAGAAGGTCCCACGACGCCGGAGGACAACTCAGGAGGTCGTGCACTGCAGGTTAGAGTGTCGGGGATCCAGGCTACCTAAATAGCCAGAAAAGGAGGTTTGGCTACCTAGGAGAGAGGACAGGCTAGCTACACCAGGAGGAGCCTATCAGAAGGAGTCTCTGACGTCACCTGCTGGCCCTGGCCACTCAGAGCAGTCCAGTGTGCCAGCAGCACCTCTGTTTCCAAGACGGCAGAGGTCTGGAGCACACTGGAGGAGCTCTGGGCACCTCCCAGGGGAGGTGCAGGTCAGGGGAGTGGTCACTCCCCTTTCCTTTGTCCAGTTTCGCACCAGAGCAGGGCTGGGGGATCCCTGAACCGGTGTAGACTGGCTTATGCAGAAATGGGCACCATCTGTGCCCATGAAAGCATTTCCAGAGGCTGGGGGAGGCTACTCCTCCCCAGCCCTGACACCTTTTTCCAAAGGGAGAGGGTGTAACACCCTCTCTCTGAGGAAGTCCTTTGTTCTGCCTTCCTGGGCCAAGCCTGGCTGGACCCCAGGAGGGCAGAAACCTGTCTGAGGGGTTGGCAGCAGCTGCAGTGAAACCCCAAGAAAGGCAGTTTTGGCAGTACCCGGGTCTGTGCTAGAGACCCGGGGGATCATGGGATTGTCTCCCCAATACTAGGATGGCATTGGGGGGGCAATTCCATGATCTTAGACATGTTACACGGCCATGTTCTGAGTTACCATTGTGAAGCTACACATAGGTAGTGACCTATGTGTAGTGCACGCATGTAATGGTGTCCCCGCACTCACAAAGTCCGGGGAATTTGCCCTGAACACTGTGGGGGCACCTTGGCTAGTGCCAGGGTGCCCACACACTAAGTAACTTAGCACCCAACCTTTACCAGGTAAAGGTTAGACATATAGGTGACTTATAAGTTACTTAAGTGCAGTGGTAAATGGCTGTGAAATAACGTGGACGTTATTTCACTCAGGCTGCAGTGGCAGGCCTGTGTAAGAATTGTCAGAGCTCCCTATGGGTGGCAAAAGAAATGCTGCAGCCCATAGGGATCTCCTGGAACCCCAATACCCTGGGTACCTCAGTACCATATACTAGGGAATTATAAGGGTGTTCCAGTATGCCAATGTAAATTGGTAAAATTGGTCACTAGCCTGTTAGTGACAATTTGGAAAGAAATGAGAGAGCATAACCACTGAGGTTCTGATTAGCAGAGCCTCAGTGAGACAGTTAGTCATAACACAGGTAACACATACAGGGCACACTTATGAGCACTGGGGCCCTGGCTGGCAGAGTCCCAGTGACACATACAACTAAAACAACATATATACAGTGAAATATGGGGGTAACATGCCAGGCAAGATGGTACTTTCCTACAATATGCACCAGGCAAACAAAGCCATTGAGAGGAAGACACATTATGCTCCACAAATAGCAGACATGATAATGCAGTTAAACTGAGCCAAAGTGTTTTCCCACCGTCACCTGAATAATGGATACCATCAACTCGAGTTGGAGGAGAACTGCAGGGACATTAATACCCTTTCAACTCATGGTGGTTCGTGCAGATATAAGAGACTGAGGAGCATTTCTACAAGAAAGTGGCGCATCAGCTCTGATGCATCAGTTTTCTTGCACCCCCCTGCAGCCCTAACATCACCATGGTAGCACTATATTTACAATACAGTACACCATGGTGCATGTTAGCACAATAGCTTCAGAATTTTTATGACACTAGTCTACAACAAGTGGGGAGGCATGAGGGGGGGCCCATGGGAAACAAGGGAGATTCACTTTAACAACTGCCTTGGGCAGTCATTAAAAATGGTGGGAAAAATGACCCAGTGAAATCTTCTAAATTTCACTGCACCTTTTTTCTGGGCCTCCTAACGGGGGAATGCCCCCCTTGTATACATGGGCCCTCATTATGACATTGGCGGTAAGTCCCGCATACCGCCATGCCGACTGCTGCCAACATACCGCAACTGCAGCGGTATACAGCCACCCATATTATGACACACACATAATAATTCGTCACTATACAGACACAAACACAAGTCCGCCAGCCCAAAGGTCAGTGATAAAATGGTGGTACCAAAACCCACACCGTTACGCCAACAGAATTACACCCACAGCATTATGACCCACGAATCACTGCAGCAGACATTCAGCCAGGGTAAACTATTGGCGATACATACCGCCGCGCTCAAAATACACACACTCAAACAGAACAACATATTTGACAATTCAAACTACACACACCTGGCACTCATACACACACCACACCCACACCCCTATAAAACACACACACATTACCCACAACCCTTTACGACTAACAAAACTTGCCACCATAGCAGCAAAAGCACCCACAGAACCAAAGCCACAGAACAACATCACCCATACACCATCCACACACCTCACAGCACACACCCTAACACATCACCCCACACACCCTCACACAAACCACTCACACTACACCCATGGCACCACAAAGACACCCCAGGTTCTCAGAGGAGGAGCTAAGGGTCATGGTGGAGGAAATCATCTGGGTAGAGCCACAGCTATTCGGATCACAGGTGCAGCAGACATCCATTGCAAGGAATATGGAGCTATGGCGGAGAATCGTGGAAAGGGTCAACACTGTGGGACAGCACCCCAGAACAAGGGATGACATCAGGATGAGGTGAAACGACCTACAGGGGAAGGTGCGTTCCGTTGTTGCAAGACACCAGATAGCTGTACAGAGGACTGGCAGTGGCCCCCCACCTCCTCTCCCACAACTGGGAGAAGCAATTATTGGCAATACAGCATCCTGAGGGCCTGGCAGGAGTAGCAGGAGGACTGGACTCTGGTACTTCAACTTTTTACTACTTTCACCCCGCTACCTGCATGCCATCACATAACCCCGCCCCTACCCTCACCCCCATCACCCCACCATTACAAACCACCCATCCCAGTACCCAGCACTGCATGCACCACCAATGCATGGACATCACTCACAGCCTTGCATGGACACCCATCACCACAGCACACACACTAGAGAGAGTCACCTAGCCCACAAAATAACTACTCACACAAGTCAAAGCTGACAGGGCACTCACAACCATACAGGGCAACACACCCATGCACAAGATGTCACACGCAGAAACATTAACACTGCATTTACATCCCCACAGGTCCCACACCCAGCATCACTGGAGAGGAGGTGCCAGCGACAACCAGTCCCCCCCAGAAGAGGTCCACAGTGATGACAGCAGCTCTGCTTGCCTGGATCTGGATGACCTCCCTGGCCCACCAAGGACCTCCGGACAGTTGGTTACCCAGCCACAGTCCCATGCCACCACAGAGCCTCTCCCTCAGGAAACACCACCACAGCACCCACCCAGTGGACCCATACCTCTGTCCCCAGGACACATCAATCAGCAGTGTGTCCACCAATACATGGACCCCAAGCCACCCCACAAACACAGGACGATTAGGGACCTGGGGCCAGTGGCAGTGGGCACACGGTTTAGGGAACAGAGGCACAGGACAACAGCAAAGCGGGGAGGACTGCGTGCGACGGGGGAGGACAGGCCCAGGGAACGAATTCTCCACGAGGCACTCGCCAACATCCTGGGAGCAATCCACCATTACAAGGAGACGATGGGCCAGATACTGGCCAAGTTGCAGGAGACCTAGCGGCTGCAGGAGGGACAGTACCTGGGGATCTGGGAGGACTTGAAGTCCATTAACACCACCCTGGTCACAATTGCAGGGGTGGTGGCAGACATGGCCAACACCATGAGGGAGGCTGTGGCACACCAATGGGCTCCTGACACCGATGAATAGCCCTCCACCTCCGCTGCCGCTAGTGGACAGGAGGCCCCACCACAGGAACAACAGACCACCAGCACCCCTCCTCCTGCAGAAGGAGAAAAACCCTGCAAACAGTCCCTGCGATCCAGGCAGAAGCCAGAGAACATTGCCAAGACCCCCGCCAGGAAATAAGACTCTCCTGATTGTCACCCTTGTGTCCCACTCTATCACCCTGTCCACCTGAAGTGCCATTGCTCCCCTTCTTATGCCCCCCTTGGACAATGCACCTGTGATGCAAAGAGAATGGACTCTATCCTGGACTCTCCTCCACCATCACTCAAGCCCATTGCACATCCCCATTTACTTCTCAGCAATTAAACAAACACCCTTTGAAAAAATACAAGGATGTAGTATGTCAAATGATTTAAGTATGTATTCCTTCAACAATCTGTAGACATTGCAATTAGACTGTACAGTAATGTATACATAGGTATGACCTGTATTGTGCTGCAGGAGCCAGAGTAGGGCACAGATATCTGTGAATAGACATGTCAAAGGGTACAGTAAGTGGCCATAGTAGTGGGAACAGCAGCCTGCCAGTGAAAATACAAAACATAACTGCAATGGAAAGTGAAGTTACAGTGTCTTACCTGCGTGTCACTGGAAGTACTGTACAATGATAGATGTTCTGTTGTCCACATCCTCATCCTCTGCCTCCTCTTCGTCACTGTACACAGGCTTCACCGCTGCGACACTATGATCTCCAGCCTCATCCTCCTGCAGAAAAGGCACCTGGCGTCTCAAGGCAAGGTTGTGCAACATGCAACATGCCACGATGATCTGGCACACCTTCTTGGGTGAGTAGCACAGGGAACTACCTGTTAGATGGAGGCAACAAAACCTGGCCTTCAGGAGGCCAAAGGTTCGCTCTATAATTCTTCTTGTTCGCCCATGTGCCTCATTGTAACGTTCCTTTGCCCTTGTCTTGGGATTCCTCAATGAAGTCAGTAGCCGTGAGAGGTTGGGGTAACCAGAGTCACCTGCAAATATTGAGGGATACCTGTTAGCCACACACTCAACCTTAGGGCCAACCCCACACCCATAGACCAACATACACTGGGTGGGGGCCATGGGCTCACCTATTAGCCCCACCTGATGCCTCTGGAGTTGAGCCATCACATATGGGATGCTGCTATTCCTCAGGATTAAGACATTAGGCACAGACCCAGGATACTTTGCATTCACTTGGGAGATGTACTGGTCAGCCAGGCACACTATCTGAATATTCTTCGAGTGAAAGCCCTTTCGATTTCTGAACACCTGTTCATTTTTCCGGGGGGGGGGGGAGGGGGAGGGAGACAAAGGCAATATGTGTACCATCAATTGCCCCTACAATGTTGGGGATACGTCCCATTGCATAGAAGTCAGATTTCACTGTGGCCAAATCATCCACCTGGGAAAATACGATGTAGCTGCGCATGTGTTTCATCAGGGCAGACAACACTCTGGTCAGCACGTTTGAGAACATTGGGTGTGACATTCCTGCTGCCAAGGCCACTGTCACTTGGAAGGAGCCACTTGCCAAGAAATGGAGCAGAGATAGCACTTGCACAAGAGGGGAGATCCCAGTGGGCTGACGGAGAGCTGAGATCAGGTCTGGCTCCAATTAGGCACACATCTCTTGGATTGTGGCCCTATCAAGTCTGTAGGTGATGATAATGTGCCTGTCCTCCATTGTTGCCACATCCACCAGGGGCCTGTATACGGGGGGATGTCTCCATCTCCTATACATCCTCAGAGGTTGTAATCTAGTGGGAAAAACGACGAGCAACAGGTCAGTTTCCGACATTTCCTCAATGCACAATGTATTGCATGTTGTGATAGAAACAGTATGTTGATGTTTAGTCCAAAAATGTGCTTATGTCTGCTGTGACGCAGTTAGGTGCCATGGGCTGCCCCCCCTGAAATGGCTGGCGCCTGTCCTGTGTGGATGGACAGGTAGAAATGAAGTAATGCTGCTGATGTTTTGCGACGTTGTGGGAGGCGTTTGAGTACCGCCGTGCAACTCATCATTGGCTATCATTGGGCCCTATGGGTTACAGTAGCCAATGGTGATGTACGCTGGCGATGACCGCCATTTTCTATCGGTTCACTCACTTGCTACCTGACCTTCAACAGGAGAGGACCTACACTGCAAGTACTGCTGTGACCTGTGTCTGGAACTGACCCTGGCTCAAGTCACTGGGGAAAGGGCACCTGCCTTCACCGCTGCAGAGTTAGAGAGACTGGTGGATGGGGTCCTACTCCAGTACCGATTGCTGTATGGGCCTGCAGACTAACAGGTGGGTACACTTTGTGCACAATGCATGGGGCATGAATGCATGGAGCACTGTGTTTGAAGGCCTCGTGTAAGGGGGCTGGTTGAGGGGTCCTGGGCAGCGTGCTGCATGTATGGTGGGCAATTTATGTGCGTAAGGGGATAGGAGGGATATGGTGGGCCTTGAGTGTAACAGGCCGGATGGTATGACTGATACCTTTTTCTATTTTTATTTTTCTGCAGGTCAGCACCCATCAGAAAAAGGGTATATGGCGTTCCATCGCCAAGGACTTGGGGACCCTGGGAGTCGATGGCAGGTGGATCACCCACTGTCCCAAACAGTGGGAGGACCTGAGATGCTGGGCAAGGAAGACAGTGGAGGTCCAGCTAGGGATGGCCTCCCAACGAGGAAGGGGTGCCCGTCGAACCCTGACCCACCTGATGTTCCGCATACTGGCAGTGGCCTATCCGGAGCTGGATGGGCGCTTGAAGCCATCACAGCAGCCACAAGGGGGTGAGTACAGTTCCCAATATACTACGTGCGTGTGGAGGGGTGGTCTCTGGGTGGGGGATGTGCGCCTGTTGGTGCCCCTAGGCCATGCCGGACATTGCAGGGTAGGTTCCATGTTGGGCATGGTCTGATGCACTCCACCCCCAAACAAGTTAGTGGGCATCCACAACTGGGCAGGGATTTGTGGGTCTCAGGTATACTGCAACTGGCATTAGGTATTCCTGTCCATGGCCTGGTGACTAGCGTTGTGACTGGTAGTGCATCGCCTAGCCCGTAGAGAGGTCCCCTGTGTGTTGTGTACCCCAACGGTGGTGTTGTTGCTGGCATTGACCAAGTGTACCCTCTGTCTCTCCCCCCCTTTTTGTTTTGTCACCCTGTGCTTCTGTGCATTAGCATCATCTGGCGGAGGAGCAGAGGCACCGGCGACAGAGGTAGCTGCATCCCACAGGGCCCAGGAGGCCGAATCCACCGACGGTGAGGGCACCAGTGGGACGGAGGGAGAGGGGAGCACTACGGCAGAGACTGGAGGTGACAGTTCTGAAAGTGATACCTCCTTCGATGGAAGCTCCCTGGTGGGGCAGACACCTCTGTGGCCACCCCAACTACAGGTACAGCCGCCACCCCCGTACCAGCACCGTCCTCCCAGCAGCCCCTCCGCGAGTTTCCCGTGCCCACTCACCCATGAGAGTGGGCATCTCCTTCACCCCAGGCACCCCAGGCCCTGCCCCAGTTAGCCCTGCTGCCCTAAATCAGGAGGCTATTGACCTCCTGCGATCCTTGTCTGTTGGGCAGTCAACCACTGTGAATGCCATCCAGGGGGTGGCAGGGCATTTGCAAATACAAATGCATTCCTGGAGGGCATTCACTCTGGCATGGTGGCCCAACATAGATCATTCCAGGCTCTGGCCTCCTCCCTGATGGCAGCCATTGTCCCTGTCTCTAGAACCCCCCTCCAACTTCCTCTACCCAGTCCCGTTCCTCTGAACCCCAACCTATCCCAAGCACACATTCAGACCAGCATGTACCCAAGACAACACACAGGAGTGTCTCAGGCAAACACAAGCACCACACATCATCCCAGAGGCATTCACACAAACACCATCCAGAAGCAGACACACCAACATCCACTGCCTCCGCTGTGTCCCCCTCCTCCTCGTCATCTACCTCCCTCCCAGTAGTGTCTACACTCACAGCTGCATGCACTACATCCTCATCCACTACCACCATCACGCATCTCACTACACGTCCCTCGCTGGCAGTCACCACCCCCACCTCTATGCACATGTCCCCTGTGTCCTCTCCCACTGTGTCTGTGCCCCCTCCTCCCAAAGTACACAAACGCAGGCACTCAGACACTCAACGGCCATCCACCACGCAACAGCATCCAGCCCATGCACCTGCACCCAAACACAGCCGACAGACACCTCCTACAACCACTCCTTCTTCCTCCACTTCCAAACCTTCACCCTCTTCCCACCCCAGTGTCTTTAAGAAGCTTTTCCTCTCCACCCTTGACCTCTTCCCCACTCCCCCGTCCTTCCCATAGGGCCAGGGTGGGCAGGACCCAGGCCAGCACCTCAGCCACCCAGTCCACGGCCACTGTAGTTTCGGCAGCTACTGCAGGTGTGAGAGGCTCCAAGGAGACACCCATCAGCATTGGCAGTGTGCCTGCACCAGATGCTAAGGGGAAGGGCAAAGAGGCACCACCACATGGCAAGGGAAAGGGCTAGGAGGCACCACCAGCTGCCAAGGGCAAGGAGGCACCACCAGCTGCCAAGGGCAAGGAGGCACCAGCAGCTGCCTAGGGCAAGGAGGCACCACCGACTGCCAAGGGCAAGGAGTCACCACCAGCTGCCAAGGGTAAGGGCAAAGGGCCTGCCCCTGCAGGCAGGAGAGACAGGAGGCCTGGTGCTGTGACCGTATCTGAGCCCCCAACACCAACAATGGCACTTCATCCATCTGAGGCTGCAGGGGAAGGGCTGGAGCCTCCCCCCACCACTGGCAGCACTGCCACCAGCACCGCCACCAGCACTGCCACCTGCACCACTATCAGCACCACTGGCAGCAGCAGCAGTCCCAGTGGGCAGCCGTCTGAGGCTGCAGGGTAAGGGCAGGAGCCTCCCCACACTAAGGGCAGCACCGCCACCTGCACCGCCACCAGCACCACTGGCTGCAGCAGCCGCCCCAGTGGCCCGGCGTCCGAGGCTGCAGGGGAAGGGCAGGAGCCTCCCACCACCACCTGCAGCACCACCACCAGCACCATCTCCAGCATCGCCACCTCCACCGCCACCTGCACTGCCACCAGCACCACTGGGAGCAGCAGCAGCCCCAGTGGGCAGCCGTCCAAGGCTGCAGGGGAAGGGCTGGAGCCTCCACCCACCACTGGCAGCACCAACACCAGCACCGGCACTGCCACCACTGTGCAGCCATCGCTGCCGGCGGACGGACTGTAGTCCTGCCTCCATGGAGTGTAATGCATCCTGGCCACTGTAATCCTTGTGGGTATGACACCCAGGTGAGAGACTGCGACCTTGCACTCCCCAAGATTTGCATCACAGGGCACAATGCCCCGTCCAGAACCAGTGGAAGAAGACATCCACTCACCCCCTCCTCGCCAGGATGAAGCACACTGGGCATAAGGCCCCCTCCAGAACCAGTGGAAGAAGGCATCCACTCACCCCCTCCTCGCCAGGATGAAGCACACTGGGCACAAGGCCCCCCCAGAACCAGTGGAAGAAGGCATCCACTCACCGCATCCTTGCCAGGATGAAGCACACTGGGCACAAGGTTCCCTCCAGAACTAGGGGAAGAAGGCATCCACTCACTGCATCCTTGCGAGGATGAAGCATACTGGGCACAAGGCCTCCTCCAACAACCAGTGGAAGAAAGCATCTATTAGAGACTATGGCCTTGCACTTCCCAGGACCAAGCAGTGGGTAAACCACCCACTCGAGAGGCTGTGGCCCTGCACTCCCCAGGAGCAAGCAGTGGGCAAACCACCCACTTGAGAGACTGTGGCTTTGCACTCCCCAGGACCAAGCAGTGGGCAAACCACCCACTTGAGTGAATGTGGCCTTGCACTCCTCAGGAGCAAGAAGTGGGCAAACCACCCACTTAAGAGACTGTGGCCTTGCACTTCCCAGGACCAAGCAGTGGACAAACCACCCACTTGAGAGACTGTGGCTTTGCACTCCCCAGGACATTGCAGAGGGCATGTTGCCCCCTACAGGACCAGTGGCATTGTACCACCTTCTGGCTGAGGTGCCCCTCATTCACCTTCCCCCTGAGGTGCCTGTGTATTTTCGACCTGATGCCCCAGCAGTGTTCTCTCTGTGTTGAGGCAGGAGTCAAGTGGGGCCTTGGCCTATGTGATATGGCCCTGTGGCACACGGACGTTATGGACTCGGCAGTGTCCCTCCATTTGTATATCTGTAAATGCTGTTTTAATTTTTGAGGACGTATTTCTCGTATTTTCTCTTATTACCCTCACTTAAATCACTTCCTTTTGTCCTTGCATTATTTCTGAGGGGTACAGGGTAGATATGTAATGTTGTTGCATCTGTTTGTGTGTATGGTGTTGGGGGTGAGGGTGGGGTTGGGGGTGCTGCGTGTTGCATGTGTGTGTCTCTCTCTTTTTCCTCCCCCCTCCCCTATGTGCTAGGCGGCAGTACTCACTGTGGTCGTCGTCGCCTGCGTTGGTATTTCTGGTGTCGGAGGATGTAGACCAGCATGGAGGAAGATCTGCAGTTCAGGCTCCATGGCGTTGTGGTTCTTCCCTGAGTCTCCAGAGGAGAGTCCTTTGCCTTCTGTGTCCTGTTTCCGCCATGCTTTTGATGTCATTGGTACCGCCCCGGAAAAGATGGCGGATAGGCCAGTTGTAATATTGTGGGCGGTACATTGTCTTCTGCCTGGCTGTTGGCGGTTACCACTGTGGTGCTTGTTGCTACCGCCGTGGCGGTCAGTGTGTTAAAGTGGCTGTCTGTGTTAGCGGTTTAAACACAGGCGCAGGCATAATGTGGCATAAGGGGTTACAAAGTGTTGTAATACTTGCATTGCACCACTTTGTTAATCTGGTGTGGGGAAAAGGCCTCCTTGATGCCACCTTAGCATAACATATTTTTTTCTAGGGCAGTGCACTACGGGCTCTTAAATATGCCCCTGAGTTTTGGAGTATCATCATCTGCTGAGATATTTCAGGATGTCATTCGAAGAGTGATCCAAGCTATTACACATGCTTTCAATTACAGTGATGACATACTGGTTTTTGGGAGAACACAAAAATAACACAAAAAAGCCCTTACCCAAATGTTCCAGCTGCATGCTGATGCAGGTATCACTCTGAGGGCAGCAAAGTGTGATTTTCAAAAAACGAAACTCATATGTTTTGGACACATATTTTCTGATGGGGGAATGACCCAGATACAATGTAAGAACTGTCATCCAATTGCATCACCCCAAGATGTTACCATGCTGCGATCCTTTCTAGACATGGCCAGTTCAGTTCAGTTCACACATAGCTTTATTCGGTTACTTTCAACCATTAAAGCAAACAACCAACAATTGAATAAAAAAGAAAAAGAAGTTTAGATAAAAAAAAGGGATAAGAATAAAATAGAATAGCATATGTTCAGCCTTAAAACACATAAAATTACATTCCATCAAAAATGCACCTGGCCCCCTAATATCTATCATTTAAATTAAACATAGGGTTTTATTTCAGTCTAAGTTAAAATTTAGCAGCGAAAACACTTTCCCTTTTTTTTTCCTTTTAAAATTTGTTCCTCATCATAATTTTTCCCCAGGGAACTGATACGTATAGGCCAAGCAGCTACAATATACTTACTAACCGCACAAGATAGAGAGAGGGAAGTATCCCTCATCATGATCCTCAGGGCAGCCATAAAGTGTCTTATCCCCATATTTCTACACACAGGTCGTTACCACTTCCGTCGCGCAATCATATATGCAGGGCATATAAACATCAAATGTACAATAGATTCTGAAGTGTGATTACAACTAGGACAGGGATCAGATCTTGTAGTCAGACTCCGTATACTACCATAAGATTTAAGAGGCAGGCAACCATATCTGAACTGAATGTATAAACTCTTACTTAATGGGTCAAGAATTGTATCCATAAATGGTTCCAAATACGGATACCATTTGAAATCAAAGAATTGTGAGGTCAATCTGCCGTGTGTTGAGCACGTCAGGTAGTTTTCCCTGACATATATCCAATAAACAGTTTTCAAATGGTTCTTCTGATCCTTCCTTATACTTTCTGGATGGCTCCAAAACCCACTAAGACCCAATCTGTAAAACCATTTTGAGATGTGATTAAACCAAGGAATGGTAAGAATATTTGGTCTATCTAGAATGTCTTGAATAGACTCCTTATATTTAGATAGCTCAGGGGTAGTCCATACACGGTCCCAGAAAAGCAATGGTCGTAGGGCAATTACATCTGAGATGCATGACAAGCCGAGGTCCCAGAACATTGGCAGCAGTGGGGTATTGCGAGGACAAGCCAAAGTTGACCTTACAAAGTTGTTTTCCCCCACTGCCAACTTGCCAGTGTTCAAGGACCCCCAGATTTCTGCCCCATAGACTGCAGCACTCTGTCCCTTAGCTCGGTAGGTTTTAATGGTTGGAGTGATCACCCTCTCAGAGGTAGACTTGTGGAAGCGTAGAATAGCCCCAGATCTCTGGGCCAAAAGAGCTAAATTTTTATCGATTTGGGCCCCCCAATGCAGATTGTTGCTAATTCTCACCCCCAAATAATCTATGGAGCTTACCATGCCTGGGGGGGTTCCATTATAGAAAATTGAATATCTCTTAGTGGGGCCACAGCCCAGGGTCATAAGTTTAGTTTTGCTATGATTAGGTTCAAGTCCATAGTCACCACAAAACGAACTAAACTTATCCACAAGTACCTGGAGACCCATAGGAGTTCTGGAGATCAGGAGGGAATCGTCAGCAAATAGCAAAATTTGAATTTTGTGGTTATTCAAGGATGGAGCATCATTTTGGCAGTTGGTAACAACTTGCACCACCTCGTTAATAAACAATGTGAATAGAGTTGGGGCAAGAACACAGCCCTGGCGCACTCCTCTCCTAATATCTATTTTGTCGGTGAGTTCCCCCCGATTGCCCCATCTAACTTGTGCAAATGTTTTTTCATGTAACCTTTGAATTAAGTGCACTAAACAAGAATCTGGAATAGGGCTACCAGCTGCTTTGGCATTAGACAATAAGTTAATGTACCATGCCCATATCTTTGGTTCTGATTTAAACAGGTCCCCTGGAATCTTATCTGGACCAGGGGCTTTAGCTGGCCTCAGAGAATTAATTGCAGCTGTTGTTTCAGCTAAAGTAAAAACAATGCTCTCAGTTGAAGTCTTGGTAACAGCCCAACACTCATCATATCCAGGGACCTTCAGAGCTTGCGGTGCAGGCAGTGCATAAATTCCAGAAAAATAGGACACCCATCTTTCGGGCTGAATATACATGCCAATGTCATCATTACCCCTTTTCGAGCTGGAGGTCAACAGTCGCCAAAAGGAACTATCATCTTGATGTTTAACTGCTTCAAGCAGCTTCTGCCATATTTCATTGTCCCAGTCTTTTTTTGCTTGTTTCAGGGCATTTACATACCTACGTCGGGCCTCTTTAATAACCTCTTGGGTAGAGTTTTTTACAGCCTCGTTTAAATTAGATCTTGCTCGCACACAATCCTGATTGTACCAACCCCTACGAGGGATGTCAACAGGTCTCGATTTAGAAGGGAATTCCCTATAGAAGATACCCTGTAGGGAATCCACCAATTTATTGTGGATAGTCATAATAGGAATATCAGAGACTTCTTGTTCCTCGTAATCTACAATTTGTTTTAAAAATGATCAGTATATTTCCCTAATCAAGTACGAGTTGGATTCAACCTTCGGCCAACAAACCCGAGAACGTCTATGATTCAGGTAAGGGAGTGGGACGTTAGTGATCGTTGTGTGATGGACTCTTAAAAATGCATGGTTGGTCAGAACAAGGCACAAGGGATTATGATCACTATCCAGGCGAGGTAATACTTCCATGTCCAGTGAACTTGACCATAGTCTAATGTCCACCAGAATATAATCAATAGTACTAAAGGAAAGCCCTCACTTTAAAGTAATAGCTCGCTCAGGATCTGATTTAGTGCGGCCATTACATTCTCTCAGGCCATATTTCAGACAAAGGGAAGACAATTGAGATGCAACACGGGAAGCTGGCAGAGACGCCATTTCCTTGGATTGGGGAATACCCCAATATTCGTCCTCCTCAGTAGTCAGATTGCTGATGGTATTGTCCAACACAAAAGAGCAATTAAAGTCACCAGCTATAATCAGAAAATCTGAAGAGTCCCAAAGCTCTATATAATCCGTCAGCTGGGTGAGAACAATTGATTCTGACCCACAGGGAACGGATCTTGCATAAGTGTTCAGAACTATCATCCTAAATCCGGGTCGGAATGTGAGTTGCATACCCAGCAGATCATAGGAATTAAACTTTATCATAGAGTGGTCACATTCTAGCTTGTTGTTGAATAAAATCATTAACCCTCCTATCTGTCTTCCAAAGCCACCAGAAGCAGGTTGGGCAGCAGAAAAATAGGTTGTAAAGCCTTGAATGGATATCTGTTCTGCAGTCCAAGTTTCCTGAAAAAGACAGATATCTTGTTTATTAACAAGGCTTACCCAATCCGGGTCACCCAACTTTAACTTAATTCCTGCAACATTCCAAGATATAGGGGGTGATTCTAACTTCGGCGGGCGGCGGAGGCCACCCGCCGAAGTTCCCCCACCAAAATACCGCTCCGCGGTCGAAAGACCGCTGAGGGTATTTTGGGATTTGCCCTGGGCTGGCAGGCGGCCGCCAAAAGGCCGCCCGCCAGCCCACGGCAAATCAGCCTTCCCACGAGGACGCCGGCTCAGAATTGAGCCGGCGTAGTGGGAAGGTGCGACAGGTGCAGTGGCACCCGTCGCGTATTTCAGTGTCTGCATAGCAGACACTGAAATACTTTGTGGGGCCCTCTTACGGGGGCCCCGCGGCACCCCCTACCGCCATCCTGTTCCTGGCGGGAGTCCCGCCAGGAACAGGATGACGGTAGGGGGTGTCAGAATCCCCATGGCGGCGGAGCGCGCTCTGCCGCCATGGAGGATTCTGCAGGGCAGCGGGAAACCGGCGGGAGACCGCCGGTTTCCCGCATCTGACCGCGGCCGAACCGCTGCGGTCAGAATGCCCGGCGGGGCACCGCCGGTCTGTCGGCGGTGCTCCCACCGACCCTGGCCCCGGCGGTCTCAGACCGCCGGGGTCAGAATGACCCCCATAATATTGATTTTGGGAGGCGTAGATATTAACTTAGTTCTCAATAGAGAGGCAGTGGATGGAGTCCCTGTAGATTGGCACTCATCGTTTACTGTTTTAGGAAGTACTGTGCAGGGGGCAATCAGTCAGTCTAGTTCAGAAAGTAAGGGGGAAGGGTTCTCAGATTTAGATGTTAAAGAGTTGTCTAAAGAAGGAATAACCCCAGCGACATGGCCAGTTATTGCTGAAGATACATTTTCAATTTTGCTACCATGAGTGCCTCTTTGAGAGACTTGACAAAGCAAAATGTACCATTCTAGTGGTCTCCGGAAACCATCCAGTTTCAGAGACATTAAACATACAATAGAGAAAGCAATAGAAATTGCCTACTTTGATCCAAAGTTACTTTACTGAAATAACAGTTGAAGCGAACCCGAAAGGACTAGGGGTGATCTTTACTCAACACAATAGCCCTCTAGATGCTCCGAAACACATCGTGGCCTTTCCCAGTCAAAGCCTATCTGTCACCGAAAGTGCTTACTCACAGCTGTAGAAGGAGAGTCTGGCTGTGGTGTGGGCCTCCCAACATTTTCATTTATTCATCTACGTAAAACGATTCACCGTTATCATGGACCACCAGGCATTGCTTAACATTTTTGAAAAGTTGAAGACTAAAATGCCCCCTTGCATTGAGAGGTAGGGGTTACGACTACAAGAATATGACTATGAGATTGTGCAGAAACCTGGGAATAATCTGAACCCAGCAGATCACTTTTCACGAGTGCCGCTGTATTGTCAAAGTTTGACATCCTAGACAGCGGAAGCATATCTCAACTTTATTTTGAACTCAAAGACATAAGTGACTCTGTTTGTGGAACACATCATTGCTGCCACCAATGCAGATAAAGACATGAACATAATCAAAGAACTGGTTACGATGCAATCATGGAGGAGGAAAAAGACCAGGCACCTTGTTGTTGATGTTGAATTCCAAAAATTAAAAAATGTACAGGATCAGTTAACAGTCACCCAAGAAAATGTGATACTTCGCGATTTGAGAATTGTCATACCTGGAAGCTTCATACAGCGTATCATTAAGCAAGCCCGTGAAGGACACCGTAGTGTTGTAGCCACAGAAAGAGATTGAGTGTGGTTCCCTCAGCTCGATGCACAAGTGGAGAAAGAGCTGAAGGCATGCCACTTTTGCAATTGTTTGTCCAACAAAGTGATGCAACAACCAGTGACTGATCTTCCTGCCCATGCCTGGGGCAGAGTTGCAGTTGTATTTTTTAGGCCTTTAGGAAATAGACATTATCTCTTGGTAGTCATAGATAAATATTCATCTTTTCCTTTGGTGGACGACCTATCTTTGATAACCCATGTCAAAGTCATATAACACTTGATTAAATCTTTGCAATGTTAAGCATCCCCAAAATCCTCAAATGTGACAAATAGCTACGCTTTACCAGCAAAGAGTTCAAAGAATTTCTTGTGCAACACAATGTCAAGCACGAAACGAGTACACCCCTGCGGCCCCAAGCCAATGGGGTAGTCAAACGATTCATGGGCACCCGCATGAGGGTCATTCAACGAGTGATCATGGAGGGAATCGATTTGAACCAAGCCATGTGTCAGGCCCTCTGGGCCTATCAATCAACTCCTCACTCTACAACTGGTGAGAGCCCATCCACCTTGCTATTTGTGAGAGCCATCAGAACAAAACTTCCTCAATGGACCGTTGATCGATAAGTGAATAGTGACAAGACTCAAGGCACCAACGTGACTTGTAAGAGAGAAATTAATACATTTGCAGATCAGCTTTGTCATGCTCAGGCAACGGTTTTAGATAAAGTAGACTAGGCATTGATTCAGCTGAAACACAGACAAAAAAAACAGCTCTCATTTTACTGCTGATCCTTTATAGGTTGTGGTATGCAAAGGAGCCATAGTGACAGCACATCGGCCCGGGAAAATACATCACTCGGGAAACATCACATTTCAAACACCTACCACAACACTTGTTGACTCCTGAAACTGTACAGGAAAAAACCCAGCCAGAGAGTAGGGCTCAAGAGCATGCACCTATTGTGCCATTGCTCGATCAGGGTGAACCTCAGTCATCTCAAATCACCCGAGCCTGCAGACAAGTAGGAGCCCCTACCGACTAATCAAGGAAATGTAATTTTGGTGATGTCTGCCATCTCTTTATTTAACAATGGGGGAGAACTAGCATCTTGATGTTATGTACACTAGAAACCTTGTGATTCTTGGGTAGACCCAGAAAAGGAGATACACAATTTATGGGGAGGCATTAAGGTGTGGTTAACGGAAAGTATGATGAAATGCACAGTGTGTTAGTGTATGCTGAGGAATAAAGTAAAGTTAAACTGCAGGTACCATGTAACATGATTCATTTGCATGCTCCAGGGCTAAGGCAGATGCTACAGTAACTGTCTACCCATAGTTCTTTATAAGAAGGCAATACAAACATATAGAAAAAGAGATCATCTACAGTAAGAACATGTACACAAACTAGGTAATGGGAAAAGAAAAAATTACAACACCAGTGTAACCCAACAGTCAAAACATACAAAAAATCAACCTTTCGAAGCACATCTGATGCATTATTGTAAAGTAAATCTCTAGAAAATCTCTAAAAATGTTCTGAATATACTTTTTAAAAAAGTGCAAAAGGGGCTTGTGTGAGTAATGTTCTGTATTCTGTGTTGACTACAAATCTGATGCAGTTTGGTTCAGACATTTTTTCTGTTGTAGAGAGTGAATATTCATATGGAATTTACCATGGGGATTCAAATTTTACTTCACCCTAAATTACTTAAGACCTCATTACAAAAGTGTGGCGGTTCAAGGATGGCCACACTCACATTGACAGTTGGACCGCTGCACTCCAGGTGGTTAGATCCCCCAATTATGATTTATGCGGGTGGACCCTACTAAAAACTGCCATCCCTGCCAGGATCACAGATCCTGACAGGGTGACGGCGAGCAGGCTTTTAACCAGCCATGGTGACACTGAACTCAGGGACTCCTGACTGATTACAACCCCACTTTCCACCAAATATTTCATGGCAGGGATGCCACCTTGAAAAGGCTGGTAGAAAGCCAGTGCCAGGGGCCACTGGGGAACCCCGGCACTACCCATGCTCATGAAATGGGCCATGCAGGGGCCCCCCTGCCTAGTACCCTTGGAATGAGCAGACAGTGCCTATTCCGAGGGTGCTGGAGTGCTAGAATACTGGCCTTGGCTCCCTTGAAGGAGCTGAGGCCAATATCCTTGCACTGTTTCAACCTTTTCAAACACATTATACAGCATCATTATTACATATTTAATTGACCACAAAATACTCCATTACATATCCACACAACCACATAATATGCTAACACACCATGATCTGCCAACACAATTTAAAGTAAAATGGAAGAAGCTTCAAAGAGTTTAGGAACCTGGTGTAATATACAACCTCCTCTCAGTTTGCAAACTTTAGAAAAACTCTAGTATTGGATGTAATTAAATATTAGGTCTGTAGTAAGTCAAAGTGTATTCAATCAGTATTATTTCTCTAGCAGTTATTATCTTGTAAAAAGGACAATTTCACATCTGAAAGTCTTATGTAGATATGTCATGTTTAATTACAAGTTAGAAAGGTTAAAATTCCTTGAAAATTTCACCCATTCATATGAAGTCTTAGACTCAATCCTAGAAGCAACCACATAAGTTTGACAAAAAAATACTCTTCATCAGGGCCACAATATGTAAATTAGGAGATATTCTATTTTTCAGTTCACAAGCATATCAGCAATAGAAGATTAACAATAGCTCATCAATGTAAAATCCTTTGAACACTACTTCTTACAGATCAAACATTGTGGTCAATTCTGTGATAAGGATTCTTTATGGTTGTCAGCAGCATGTCCACAATCCTTGACCAGGGTGAGAAAAAGACTTGTGAGTTATGGCGCTACCTTCATTCTTTGTTCTAACTGCACTGTACTAAGTCAGCCGTAATGTCCACCCCCCGCACACACGCCTCAAAACATCAAACATCTTTTCATACACAAAGTAAGTCACTACTTATTGTCACTAATTACTTCATATGCCAAGAAAAACAAAATCATGCGTCCACACATCCAACATAATATGCCAAAACACCATAATATGTCAACACACCCACCTTCATTGTGAATTCACACATTATCATATGTCAATATGCACACCATTATGTGGACAGTCTCCCAACATTAAGTATGGCAGTACAATCACATCATATGTCCCCATAAACACGAGTATAGGCCCACCCTCCTCCTGTCAGACAGATGCATAGCAGTGTTTGCATAACAGCACCCACCAAGTGTTCATACACCAACCACCAAGTGTCGAGATTAAGCAACCAACATTTCTTTATTTAAACGTATGACTTTTGAAGACGTAAGTTCTTGCTCAGCAAACCAAAAAGGTGTCGTTATATGCCAATGTATTTGTTAGATTGCCCTCTAAAGCATAAATCAATTGCATCATTAATAGTTCACATTAAATTTGAGTGGTAAACTAGTTTCAAATACTTCCTTCTCATGTCTAAAAGACTAGGGCATAATCAGAACAGATGTGTATTTGTGTCCATGCCTGTATGACAAAGGCGACACAATCTGAAAACAAAAACTATATGGTTATGTTTCGTATTTAGTCCAAATACCTCTGTCTTTTGTTCATGTACTTATCGCTCAGATAGTGAGAATTCTTCTATTTAAATGATTGTGTCAATTTGAGAAAAACAACTTAATCAATGCTTTTATGAGCATCTTATCAGATATCTCCTTTGTGGTCCCACTCTGAAACCTGATTGATGGAATTACATAATGTTTTTTTCCTCTGTTCAGTCAATCAAAAAGGACTGTGACGGGCTGGCCGGAACCCGCCCGCACACAAGACTGACTTGTGCTGCCACTGCCTGTGATACACAGGAACGTCACAGCACAACCACCAATGAGCCGCGTGCTTCAGGAGCAACGCGGGAAGGAGGAGGGATAAGAAGGTCGGCGTCAGCGGAGGAAAGGGAGAAGGAAGACGGAAGACGGCATGAAAGAAAACGGAAAAGAGGAAGTACGAGACGGCGAGAAGACGGAGGACGAGTAGACCCATCGAGACCAGAGGACTTTAATGTCTGGAGAGTGGGTTCTCCCCAACCGAAGAGATAGAAGAACATAGCGGCAGATGGAGGTCTGAACACTGCAGCGACCTGGGAAGACGAAGCGCAGGATCCCACCACGCTTCTGGAGAAGCGTGGCATAACCAGGTGTGTGGGAATACAGCCTTGAGGGAAGGGAGGACGGGAGGGTGATAAACGGAAGGGTAAACAAGTTGCAACACTGGGGAATTACTGCCTGCTATCACTGGAAAAAGGGGGGGGGGCACTGCCTAAGGTAAAATCACATATATGAATAACAGAGTAACAAAGCCACGAGTAAAAGGTAGGAGAACATACACCATTAGAAAACAGAGCCACAGAAGCAGGAAAAGAGACCAGAAAGAGGAAGACAGGAAAAGATTGAGACAGAATCACTGGCAGAAAGGGAAAGAAAAAGAGAAACCCAGCAGACCAAGAAAACATAGGATAAGAAAGGAGACCAGGAAAGAAAGAACAAAGTAGAAGAAGGAAGACCAGAAGGAGATAGAGAAGGGGAAAATACAAACAAGTGGAATAAACCACTTACCGATATCTCTCTGTTTCTCTTCGCATGCGCTTCCCGGGGAGACCTACGAGACGGAGGGGACCAAGGAGAAGATTAAGAGCCAGGGACCTTCATAGCACCATCAAACAAAGACAAGAAGAAGCAAAGAGGAGAAACACCAACCACAAAGGCACAATTCCAATTAATATCCAATAAACATCACTTACCTGCTTGATGACCGATTCCTGTGTGATAATTGCCCCTAGTTTCACTACAAGTGGTGTCAGAAGTGGGATCGAAGTGAAACACGCCACAATGGAAGAGAAACCAACCATGGCAGACATGATCGTCTAGCTGGCTGAGGGGCAGCGACACTTACAAATCGTATGGGAACAACAGATGAAAGAAGCCAAGGAAGAACGTGAGGCATTGCAGACAGCTCTCAAAAGTCAGGCGACAATTATAGCGAATAACCAGCTGGTGCACGAAACAGCCCTGGGGAAGCTTACGGATACCATCGCCCATACAAAGGTTCATCCAAATGTACCAAGTAGTGTCTTGCAGCAGTATTAAGAACAGGAAGATCTGGACTCCTTCTTCACGAATTTTGAAAGAGTTGTTAGCACGGCAAATTGGCCGTAGGATAAATGGGGCCAGTATATTGCGCCACTACTTACAGGGCATTTGCAAGCCACCTACCAAGCTATTAACCCGGGTGGCACTCTTCCTTACAGAGAAATAAAGAAAACTATCTTGAACGTGTCAGACTTGATAGTGAAAGCTATCGTACTAGGTTCTGCCAAATTAAGTGGCAGCATCAAGAGAACCCTCGCACCTTATACTATAGAGTTCAGCATGCAGCAGGGAGATGGTTACATCCGACCGAGAAGAACAGGGAACAAAATGTTTGATACTATAGTTCTAGAACAGTATCTGGATGCCTTGCCTTCTAACACGCGCAACTGGGTCAGACAACACCCGGGACTGACTAACCAGACCGCAGTAGACCTAGCATGTGCGTATCTCCGGGCCCCAGACTTCCGTGCTACAGCTAGCAGACATCCACTCCCTTCCCCTGTCTGACCAACCATAGCAAAAAGTACCACTCAACGACCAGTGATGATACATGGTCCAGAACATTCCCTGCCTGCAGCAACGGCGTCTCCCAGCTATCCGACCAAAGGACCCCAGTGCTACCACTGCTCCGAATGGGGTCATATCGCTGGACATTGCCCAATAAAAAAGATACTGAGGAGCCCATGGAGATTGGGTTGACGAGAGGGCGGGTATTCTGGTCCGGAGGGGAGAAACCGAAATACACCCTAACTATCTTCATCAATGATGTTGAAATAACAGCGTTAATAGACTCAGGGTGTAGTCAGAGTGTAATCAGGCAGACGTTAGTATTGCCAGGTCAAGAGGATCCACAGGCCCAGGTATTAATCACATGAGTACATGGGGATCAACGTTATTATCCGGTAGCCACTGTATGCCTGAATTGGAGAGATAAAAACAAGACAATACGGGTGGGTGTACTTCCCCATCTGGGCGAGGATATCATCCTCAGGACTGACTATGAGGATTTCCCCTCTCTCCTAACCAAAGCAGGACAGGAACACATCCTTAGGACTTGGTGGGAGGAGGTACCCATTGGATCTGGTGTGGAGGAGTACCAAAAACCCCGAGTTATCCTCAGTAGAAAGCAAAAAAGGGAACAGTGACAAAACTTTGTACAGACGCAGAAAGCCCTGAAACTTGACGTCCCCAAAGCTGCCAGTAGTATTTGTACCATCACAGGAGATTTCCGGCAGAATCAACGCGATGACCCCTCCCTGAAACATGCATGGCATCAAGCTTTGAATCCGGATGATCATGTGGTAGGTCCCAGGTTCCTAATACAAAACAACCTACTGTATAGGAGACCCACTACAACGGCAGGGAAAGACTTACAAATAGTTGTTCCCAAGAGTCATAGACAGCAGGTCTTACACCTAGCTCATGTAGATAATGGGGAAGGGCATCTTGGAAGGGAGAAGACGGAGGAAGCAGTACTGCGGCGCTTCTATTGGCCTGGAGTGTTTGGGGAGATATGTAAGCATTGCTCAGAATGTCCAAAATGCCAAATCTTTAACCCCTCTCCACACGGACCAGTTCCCCTACAACCCCTTCCTATCATAGACACCCCATTTTCCAGGGTAGGAATGGATATTATCGGGCCCCTCACCCCCTCGATCAGGGGACGACAATATGTATTGGTATTGGTGGACTATGCCACCCGGTATCCAGAAGCAATCCCCATTCCCAGAATGCACACAAAAGCCATTGCACAAGCGATGATAAAATTCTTCTCCAGGGTAGGATTTCCTAAAGAAATACTTACCGACCAAGGGACTCCATTCATGTCCAGACTCATGACAGAGGTGAGCCGATCACTCGGGGTAAAACAAATCAGGACATCTGTTTATCACTCCTAAACAGATGGATTAGTAGAGAGGTAAAATAGGACAATTAAATCCCTCCTCAGAAAAAGCATTTAGGAGGCGGGAAAATATTGGGAGAAGAAATTACCTCTTGTATTATACGCCATACGCACCCATGTTCAGACCTTCACGGAACAGAGCCCCTTCGAGTTGTTGTTTGGTAGACAACCCTGTACCCTGCTAGAAATGTTGGCTGAACAGTGGGAAGAAACAGACGAAGAAGTAAAAGATCTCTTAACGTATACACGTGAATTAAGAGAAACTCTCCATACGGTGTGGGAAGAGGCCCACACCATCCTACGAGATGCCCAGATGAAACAGAAGCAAGTGTGTGACGCTAAAAGTGTTTATCGTAGTTTGAAGGTAGGTGACAAGGCGTTAGTCTTGCTACCTAGTTGTGAAAACAAACTATTGGCCTGGTGGCAGGGACCTTATGATGTTATTGAACAAATCAACCCCACCACCTATAAACTAGCCATGCCACAAGGAACAGGAAGGGAGCAGATATACCACAATAATCTCCTTAAGAAATGGCAAGAACCCTCGTGTGAGCAACCCGTCATGTATATTACACGTGATACCACAGAAGAGATCCCTTACCCGTCCTTCCCCTCAAGAATCCCTTAAGGGACTCAGACCCCCTGGATAAACCCTGTACTCACAGAACCCTGTTGTAGGCAGCTCACCCAACTGATAGACAAGAACCTAGATGTCTTCTCTAAGAGTCCAGATCGAACAGACTTAGTGCAACTCCCCATTCAGCTTAAAATAGATAGAGTATCCCGACAGCAACCATATGGTATCCCGGAAGCCAAAAAAGTAATAATAGAACAGGAAGTCCAGTCCATGCTAGAGGCTGGCATTATTGAACCGTCAGCTAGTCCCTGGTGTTCCCCTGTCGTACTAGTACCCAAACTGGACGGAAGCACCCGTTTTTGTGTGGATTACAGACGGGTCAACAACCTGACACACTTTGATTCGTACCCCATGCCACGTATTGATGAACTCGTTGAGAGACTAGGCTAAGCCCAATATATGTCCACCTTGGACCTGACAAAAGGATATTGGCAAATACCCATCAGACCAGAAGACAAAGAAAAAACTACCTTCGCAACCCCATCCGGATTCTATCAATTCACGTTTTTTCCATTTGGGCTTCATGGGGCACCAGCCACCTTCTAGAGGCTCATGGACAGGATCCTACGGCCATATCATCAATATGCCGCAGCATATCTTGATGATATTGTTGTATACAGTAGGACCTGGGGAGAACATATGAAACATTTAGACGACATTTTACAGGCATTGAGAACAGCTCATCTAACTGCAAATCCGTAGAAATGTAGATTGGGACAAACCAGTATCAAATATTTGGGCTATGTCATGGGGGAAGGTCAGGTCAGACCACAAGTAGAGAAAATAGAGGCCATCATGAACATACCCTTTCCCCGGAAGAAAAAAGACATTAGAGCCTTCCTAGGTCTGGTAGGTTATTGCAGACGTTTCATTCCACAGTTTTCCACTATGGCAGAACCACTTACCAACCTGCTACGGAAGTCATGTCCCAATACCCTTTCTTCTCCCACTGAGTCAGAACGTCAAAGCTTTGACCGACTAAAGGCTACACTAACTTCGGGTCCAGTGTTATGTTGCCCAGATTTTCAGAAGCTCTTCCTTTTACAAACTGACGCCTCAAATGTGGGTCTTGGAGCGGTACTTTCCCAGACACAGGGTGATGGGACACAACATCCCATTCTGTACATCAGCAGGAAGCTCATCCCGAGGGAAAAACACTATCCCAGAATCAAAAAAGAATGCTTGGCAATTAAATGGGCAGAGGAGTCACTCAGATGCTATCTCACAGGCAGGTCTTTTACCCTGGTAACTGATCATGCTCCCCTCACCTGGCTCGCTCATAACAAGGAAATAAATTCCCGTATCCTGCGGTGGTTCCTCTCATTACAGCCTTTCTCCTTTCAGATACAACACTCCCGGGTAACCAAATGACGAACACTGATTTTCTATCCTGATATCCGGCAGCAGAGCGTCTCTATCAGCCTCTCTCTAGGGGGAGTGTATGTGATGGGCTGGCCGGAACCCACCCGCACACAAGACTGACTTGTGCTGCCGCTGCCTCTGGTACACGGGAACGTCACAGCACAACCACCAATGAGCCGCGTGCTTCAGGAGCAACGCGGGAAGGAGGAGGGATAAGAAGGTCGGTGTCAGTGGAGGAAAGGGAGAAGGAAGACGGCGCAAAAGAAAAGTGAAAAGTGGAAGGACGAGACGGCGAGAAGATGGAGGATGAGGAGACCCATCAAGACCAGAGGACTTTGATGTCGGGAGAGTGGGTTCTCCCCAACCGAAGAGAAGAGAACAACATAGCGGCAGACGGAGGTCTGAACACCGCAGCGACCCGGGAAGACAGAGCGCAGGATCCCGCCACGCTTCTGGAGAAGCGTGGCATAACCAGGTGTGTGGGAATACAGCCTTGAGGGAAGGGAGGACGGGAGGGTGATAAACGGAAGGGTAAACAAGACGCCACACTGGGGAATTACTGCCTGCTATCACTGGAAAAAGGGGGGGGGGGAAGGGGCACTGCCTAAGGTAAAATCACATGTATGAATAACAGAGTAACAAAGCCACGAGTAAAAGGTAGGAGAATATACACCATTAGAAAACAGAGCCACAGAAGCAGGAAAAGAGACCAGAAAGAGGAAGACATGAAAAGATTGAGATAGAATCACTGGCAGAAAGGGAAAGAAAAGAGAAACCTATCAGACCAAGAAAAGATAGGATAAGAAAGGAGAGAGACCAGGAAAGAAAGAACAAAGTAGAAGAAGGAAGACCAGAAGGAGATAGAGAAGGGGAAAATACAAACAAGTGGAATAAACCACTTACCGATATCTCTCTGTTTCTCTTCTCATGCGCTTCCCGGGAGACCTATGAGACGAAGAGAACTAAGGAGAAGATTAAGAGCAAGGGACCTGCATAGCACCATCAAACAAAGACAAGAAGAAGCAAAGAGGAGAAACACCAACCACAAAGGCACAATTCCAATTAATATCCAATAAACATCACTTACCTGCTTGACAACGGATTCCTGTGTGATTATTGCCCCTAGTTTCACTACAAGGACATACAGTATTTTAGAAAATGTTTTCCTTCAACGTTTAATGAAGCAATTAATTGGTAGTTGCTAGGGTTTGATCTTGGTCTGCGTTTATACATGGGCATTAATATGGATCTCTTTTTTTAATTAATGGTAGAAATTGACTAGAAAAAGTACACAGTTAAATAAGTCAGTCAGAAGTTTGCCCAGTTTGCTGAGTTCTCATTTATGATGGTAATTGGAGCTCTGCTTGGGCCAGGGGAGTGAGACCCCATGTAGGTTCTTATTATTGCAAATGTTTTCTCAACAATGTTCTTTAAATGTATGGGGTTATCCCTATGTCAAATTTATGTGGGATTGCAGCCGTAATACCAAATAATTCCATTATAAATTTTCCTGATTCTTATTATGTGATGTGGCAAACCTCTCCATCGTGTAAAGTTTGAGCTCATTGGTTACTTAACATACAGAATTTGTGTATATTTTGTATCTAACTGCATCTTGAAGTTCTAACCATTTTTCCTTTTGATATGCCAATTTAGTAGAGAATATCTCCCGTTTTAGTCACTATTTTAATTCTTTATATTTGATTACCTTCCTTTGATCTTCGTAGCTTAAGTATTGGTCTCAGTTTCCTCCTGTGAATTGATTTCAAATTCTAGATAGTTTTATCAATGTTTGAGCCTGGACTGGACTTTGTTCTTTTGATTTTGGTAGCTGATAATAGAAAGGAAAAGATGTTTTCCAGTACTGTGTACCAGAATTGCAACCCCACGTTGGAAACATTTATTTGATTGTACTTACGTTTAGCTATGAATTCTTGATTTCATCTCTTTTTCCACCTTGTTTAAAGCCACAATTGCATATTATTCTCTTCTCTGCTAATTTTCCTTTTAAAGGGTATTTGCAATGAGTGGATTTCCTTAATGTTTATTTGTTGAAAGAAGTGATTGCTTCTGGCCTTGGTATTTTTTTTAAACAACTTCACTGATTAAATTATGACACATGAAATAGTGTATAGTCTAGTAACATTTTTGTAACAGCTATGTTAAAATGTAGTTGGTAGAGTTATGTAGGAAGTTGGCTCTGTATGCACTATTTCAAAGTAAGGAATAGTATGCACAGGGTCCAAGGGATCCCCTTAGAGGTAAGATAGGGGCAAAAAGAGATAATACTAATGCTCTATTTTGTGGTAGTGTGGTCGAGCAGTAGGCTTATCAAAGGAGTAGTGTTAAGCATTTGTTGTACATACACACAGGCAATAAATGAGGAACACACACTCAGAGACAAATCCAGCCAATAGGTTTTGTTATAGAAAAATATATTTTCTTAGTTTATTTTAAGAACCACAGGTTCAAATTCTACATGTAATATCTAATTTGAAAGGTATTGCAGGTAAGTACTTTAGGAACTTTGAATCATTTCATTAGCATGTATACTTTTTACATAAAACACAATAAGCTGTTTTAAAAGTGGACACTGCAATTTTCACAGTTCCTGGGGGAGGTAAAGTAATGTTAGTTTTAACAGGTAAGTAAGTCACTTACAGGTTTCAGTTTTGGGTCCAAGGTAGCCCACCGTTGGGGGTTCAGAGAAACCCCAAAGTTATCACACCAGCAACTCAGGGCCGGTCAGGTGCAAAGGTCAAAGAGGTGCCCAAAACACAGAGGCTTCAATGGAGAGAAGGGGGTGCCCCGGTTCCAGTCTGCCAGCAGGTAAGTACCCGCGTCTTCGGAGGGCAGACCAGGGGGGTTTTGTAGGGCACCGGGGGAGACACAAGTCAGCACAAAAAGTACACCCTCAGCAGCGCGGGGGCGGCCGGGTGCAGTGTGCAAACAAGCGTCGGGTTTTCAATGGTTTTCAATGAGAGACCAAGGGGTCTCTTCAGCGATGCAGGCAGGCAAGGGGGGGGCTCCTCGGGGTAGCCACCACCTGGGCAAGGGAGAGGGCCTCCTGGGGGTCACTTCTGCACAGAAGTTCCGATCCTTCAGGTGCTGGGGGCTGCGGGTGCAGGGTCTTTTCCAGCCGTCGGGAAATGGAGTTCAGACAGTCGCGGTCAGGGGGAGCCTGGGGATTCCCTCTGCAGGCGTCGCTGTGGGGGCTCAGGGGGGACAACTTTGGTTACTCACAGTCGTAGAGTCGCCGGAGGGTCCTCCCTGAAGCGTTGTTTCTCCACCAGTCAAGTCGGGGTCGCCGGGTGCAGTGTTGCAAGTCTCACGCTTCTTGCGGGGAGTTGCAGGGGTCTTTAAATCTGCTACTTGAAACAAAGTTGCAGTTCTTTTGGAGCAGGGCCGCTGTCCTCAGGAGTTTCTTGTCTTTCTCGAAGTCGGGCAGTCCTCAGAGGATTCAGAGGTCGCTGGTCCCTTGGAAAGCGTCGCTTGAGCAGGTTTCTTTGGAAGGCAGGAGACAGGCCGGTAGGACTGGGGCCAAAGCAGTTGGTGTCTTCTGTTCTTCCTCTGCAGGGGTTTTTCAGCTCAGCAGTCTTCTTCTTCAGGTAAGTTGCAGGAATCTAAATTCTTAGGTTCAGGGGAGCCCTTAAATACTAAATGTAAGGGCGTGTTTAGGTCTGGGGGGTTAGTAGCCAATGGCTACTAGCCCTGAGGGTGGGTACACCCTTTTTGAGCCTCCTCCCAAGGGGAGGGGGGCACATCCCTAATCCTATTGGGGGAATCCTCCATCTGCAAGATGGAGGATTTCTAAAAGTCAGAGTCACCTCAGCTCAGGACACCTTAGGGGCTGTCCTGACTGGCCAGTGACTCCTCCTTGTTTTTCTCATTATCTCTCCTGGACTTGCCGCCAAAAGTGGGGGCTGGGTCCAGGGGGCGGGCATCTCCACTAGCTGGAGTGCCCTGGGGCATTGTAACATGAAGCTTGTGCCTTTGAAGCTCACTGCTAGGTGTTACAGTTCCTGCAGGGGGAGGTGTGAAGCACCTCCACCCAGAGCAGGCTTTGTTTCTGTCCTCAGAGAGCACAAAGGCTCTCACCGCATGGGGTCAGAAACTCCTCTCTCAGCAGCAGGCTGGCAGAGACCAGTCAGTCCTGCACTGAACAATTGGGTAAAATACAGGGTGCATCTCTAAGATGCACTCTGTGTGCATTTTTTAATAAATCCAACACTGGCATCAGTGTGGGTTTATTATTCTGAGAAGTTTGATACCAAACTTCCCAGTATTCAGTGTAGCCATTATGGAGCTGTGGAGTTCGTTTTTGACAGACTCCCAGCCCATATACTCTTATGGCTACCCTGCCCTTACAATGTCTAAGGTTTTGCTTAGACATAGGAGGGGCATAGTGCTCATGCACCTATGCCCTCACCTGTGGTATAGTGCACCCTGCCTTAGGGCTGTAAGGCCTACTAGAGGGGTGACTTACCTATGCCACAGGCAGTGGGAGGTTGGCATGGCACCCTGAGGGGAGTGCCATGTCGATTTTGTCATTTTCTCCCCACCAGCACACACAAGCTGGCAAGCAGTGTGTCTGTGCTGAGTGAGGGGTCCCTAGGGTGGCATAAGACATGCTGCAGCCCTTAGAGACCTTCCCTGGCATCAGGGCCCTTGGTACCAGGGGTACCAGTTACAAGGTACTTACCTGGGTGCCAGGGTTGTGCCAATTGTGGAGACAATGGTACGTTTTAGGTGAAAGAACACTGGTGCTGGGGCCTGGTTAGCAGGGTCCCAGCACACTTCTCAGTCAAGTCAGCATCAGTATCAGGCAAAAAGTGGGGGGTAACTGCAACAGGGAGCCATTTCTTTACAAGTTACCATTATTGAACCTCACATTTAAGAATCTAAAACTGAGATCACAGTGTGCTGATGGCACAAATTTATCCATCCCCTTTTGTCTCCTTTTTTATACATTGTTGGTTGGAAAGTGTAAAAGTAATCTGCTGAGTCTTCTGTGTTTCAACACTTCAATGTACCCATTAAATTTGTTTTGAAGACACCTGCATTTATGGCTGATGAATGATTTTCTTCCCTATTTCATTTAGAAGCACATGTATTCTGATTTTTATTTATAGTTTTCTTGAGAAAAACAGAAGTTTACAGTTGACCACTGTATTCTGTTATTAAACTGTAGGGTCAGGGCCAGGATGCATCAAACACACAAAAAGTGATGGGAGGATGCTTGCAACAAATCTAAACACTGGTAATTGCTCAGGGCTTGTTTCCATCCCACTGTTCTTTTGCAAACCGTGCCAGCTCAGACTAGACCCAGCCAGGCGCAAATCAGGCATTACCCTGTTCCAATAGGAACAGTCCAGTGAAAACTGCCATGCCAGGTCATCTCTGAAACAGAAGACAAGCAACCCAAGACCTCTTTCATCCTGATTGGGACTCTTCAGTCAGGTCTATCGTTGTTCTAGTGGTGCAGTGAGCATGGGACCCATGGCTGAGTATACCCTTTGCCACAGAGGATGTTAGGCAAACAGTCAAAGGTGACGTGAGGATGCTTGAAATAAGTCTAACCAATGGTGATTTCCCAGGGTAGCTTTCCAACCCATTGCTCGTTTGCCCATCAAACCACCTCAGATTAGACCCACCAATGTGCAAATCAGTTGTGACCCTGCTCCAATGCGAACAGTTGAGCCCAAAGCGCCAAGTTAGATCTTCTTGGAGCCAGAACACAGGCAATCAAAGACTAGTTTCACCCTAAATAGTAATCAGGTGATGGGTTAGAATGCTATCCTGAACAGTTGTCAGTGAATAGAGTTATTGCAAGCATCCTCCCATCACCTTTTACATGTTTTATGTTTCTAGAAGTAGCTAGCTGTTTTACCTCACAAAGATCTTATTTGTTGTTAATTAGTGTTTAAATGCCTTCACTTGCCCATCCTTCTTTTTTCATTTTTGCCTGAATTTCATCTATGCAAATAACTGGTTTGAGTATACCAGGGCCTGTATTACAGAAGTACCCCAGGGGTGCAAAGGGCGTTTGCACCCATTTTGCGCACCCCTTAGACACTTTGGTACTATAGAAAGGGCTGCAGAGGAAAAAAGAATAAACAACAACTCAGTAACAACGAGGTGCGTTGTCCACGAAAGCGGAACAACGCTTCCGTGAACAACTGCCCTGTTTTTCTCTGCCTTAACTGCCTATGTCCTGAACAACGAACATGCGTGGTTAAGGTAGAGCAAAACAGACTCAGGATCAGAGAAGACATGGTCAGATAAGTGGGGCTTGAGTAGGGTTGGGGGTAGTGTTAGTTTTTAAGGGTAGGGGTGGGTGGTCGGAGTAGTTTTAGTTTTATAGGGGTGGGGTGGGTGTGAGAAAGTAGCCTCTTTCTAGCATGGTTACCCCCACTTTTGGCCTGTTTGTGAGTGTGTGTTAGTGTGTTTTTACTGTGTCACTGGGATCCTGCTAGCCAGGACCCCAGTGCTCATAGATAAAAACCTATATGTCAATATGTCTTGCCTGTCTCACTGGGATCCTGCTAGCCAGGATCCCAGTGCTCATAGTTTATGGCCTAATGTTTATGCCTGTGTAGTGCCTAACTATGTCACTGAGGCTCTGCTAACCAGAACCTCAGTGCGTATGCTCTCTCTGCTTTTTAATTTGTCACTGTAGGCCAGTGACTTCATTTACCATTTTCAATTGGCATACTGGACCCTTCTTATAAGTCCCTAGTATATGGTACCTAGGTACCCAGGGCATTGGGGTTCCTGGAGATCCATATGGGCTGCAGCATTTCTTTTGCCACCCATAGGGAGCTCAGACAAACCCTTGCACAGGCCTGCCATTGCAGCCTGTGTGAAATACTGCATACGTTATTTTACAGCCATTTTCACTGCACTTTAACTTATAAGTCACCTATATGTCCAACCTTCACTTGCTGAAGGTTAGGTGCAAAGTTACTAGGGGCCAGATGTAGGTAGAAATGGTTTTGCGACTCGCAAATTGTGAGTCGGAGCGACTCGCAATTTGCGACTCGTAAAACCATATGCAGAATGGTGTCCGTGACACCATCTGCGAATCGCAAGGGGGTCGCAAAGACCCAGCTCATTAATATTAATGAGATGGGTCGCAATTTGCGACCCCTTTGTGATTCCCTGCACTCACAGGGATGGTGGCCCGCTGGAGACAGCAGACCAGCATGTCTGTGACTGCTTTTTCAATAAAGCAGTTTTTTTTTTTGGTATTGCAGCCCGTTTTCCTTAAAGATAAACGAGTTGCAATACACTCGGGAAAATGAAACCATTTGGTTTAATTTTTCAGAGTAGGCAGTGGTCCATTGGAACACTGCCTGCTCTGAAAAAATATTTTTGGCGCCATTCACAAAGGGGAAGGGGTCCCATGGGAATCCCTTCCCTTTTGCGAATGACTTAGCACCCACTTTACATGGGTGCTAACTGCGAATTGCTTTGCGACCGTGTTCGCGGTCAAAAAGCAATTCTGCATCGCGGTGCGAATTGCAAATAGGAAGGGGAACACCCCTTCCTATTTGCGAGTCGCATTCCCATTGTGCAAGTCGGTACCGACTCGCAAAATGGGAATGTGCATCGCGATGCGCGTTTTGCATGGCGCAAACTGCGAATTTCGCATTTTGCGCCATGCATACTGCTTTGTACATCTGGCCCTAGGTGTTAGGGCACCCTTGCACTAGCAAAGGTGCCCCCACATAGTTCAGGGCCATTTCCCCGGACTTTGTGAGTGTGCGGACACCATTACATGCGTGAACTACATTTTGGTCAATACCTATATGTAGCTTCACAATGGTAAGTCCGAATATGGCCATGTAACATGCCTAAGATCATGGAATTGTCCCCCCATTCCAAATCTGTTATTGGGGAGCCAATTCCATGCATCCTGGGGGCTCCACCATGGACCCCCATTACTGCCAAACCAGCTCACTGAGGCTTGCACTGCAGCTACAGCTGCTGCCACCTCACAGACAGGCTTCTGCCCTCTTGAGGTCTGGGCAGCCCAGTCCCTGGAAGGCAGAGCAAAGCATTTCCTCTGAGAGCAGGGTGTTACACCCTCTCCCTGTGGAAATAGGTGTTACAGGCTGGGGAGGGATAGCCTTCCTCAGCCTCTGGAAATGCTTTGAAGGGCACAGATGGTGCCCTTCTTGCATAAACCAGTGTAGTGTGTCCTAAGGAAACTTGCTGTACTTGTGTATAAGTACTGTGTAACTATAAGTGGTATTGCATGAGCTTTGCATGTCTCCTAGTTCAACCTAAGCTGCTCTGCTATAGCTACCTCTATCAGCCTAAGCTGCTAGGACACTACAACATTCACTAACAAGGGATAACTGGACCTGGTGTAAGGTGTAAGTACCCAAGGTACCCACTATAAACCAGGCCAGCCTCCTACAGTGGGGCATCAGGGTAATTTTAGTTTTAAGGGGAGTTGGGGGTCGGGTAATTTTAGGTTTTAATGGTTTTAATGGGGGGCTGAGGGACCGGGGTAGTTTTAGGGACAGGTGTGGGGGGTCGGGGTAATTTTAGTTTTTAGGGGCGGGGCGGGGGCCGGGGTAGTTTTAGGTTTTAGGGGTGGTGTGGGGGGTTGGGCTAGTTTTAGGTGCAGGGTTGGGGGGTTAGGGTAGTTTAAGCTTTAAAGGTGAGCTAGCTTTAGGTTTTAGGGGCAGGGTGGGGGGTCGCAGTAGTTTTAGGGGTGGAGGTGGGGGGTTGGGATAATATTAGGGGTGGGGTAGGGGGTTGCGGTAGTTTTAGGGGCGGTCATGGGGGCTGGGGTAATTTTAGTTTTTAGGGGTGGGGGTGGGGGTAGTTTTAGGTTTTAGGGGCAGGGTGGGGGGTTGGGGTACGTTTACTTTTTAGGGGTGGTGGGATGGGGTAGTTTTAGGTTTTAGGGGCAGGGAGAGGGGTAAGGGTAGTTTTAGGGGTGGTGGTGTAGGGTTGGGGTAGTTTGGGTTTTAGGGGTGGGGTGGGGGTCGAGTAGTTTTAGGTTTTTGGGGTGGGGTGGGGGGTTGGAGTAGTTTTTGGTTTTAGGGGCGGCTGGGGGGTCACAGTAGTTTTAGGAGCAGGGTGGGGGTCTGGGTAAATGTAGTTTTTAAGGGTGGGATGGTGTTGGGGTAATTGTAGGTTTTAGGGGTGGGGGTGGTGGTTCCCGGTAGTTTTAGGGGTGGGGGTCAGGTAATTTTTGTTTTATGGGGCAGGTTGGTGGCTTGGGGTAGTTTTCGGGGCATGGGTGGGGTAGTTTTAGGTTTATGGGGCAGGGTGGGGATCAGAGTAGTTTGGGGTTTTAGGGGTGGGGTGGAGGTTGGGGCAATTTAGTTTTAGGAGGGGTTGGGGGTTGCAGTAGTTTTAGGGGCGGGTGAAGGGTCAGGTAATTTTGTTTTTTTAGGGGCAGGGTGGGGGTCAGGGCATTTTTTTGGGCGGGAGTGGGGGTTTGGGGTAATTTTCATATTTAGAGGGGTGGGGTCAGGGTAGTTTTAGGTTTGAGGGGTGGGATGTGGGTTTGGGGTAGTTTAGGTTTTAGGGGTGGGGTGGGGGCTGTAGTAGTTTTAGGGGTGGGGGGTTGCATGCTGGAACCATGCCTTTACAACAAAAAATCGGTGTTAAGGCATTCGTGTAAAAGGCATTAGTGGTAACAACATGGTTGTTGTTCCGACCGCGTTGTTCAGGCATGCGTGGTTCCAGCATGCATTGTGCAGGCTCACATGTTGCGCCGGGGCTATCTCAAGAGGGCATTCCCTTCACTTGCATGGGGGTGTGGACCTGTGCAAATCAGGAAATCTCTTTATCTCTGTCCCCGGGCTGTATTTTGGACGTGGGTACAGAGGTAAAACAACTGTCAGGATGTGCACTGACAGTGCACCCCCTGTTGGCAGCCCACTGGAAGGATTCAAGATAGTCCTAAAGACCCCCCTGACATCCCCTTGTAGGCAGGTGCAGTCACTCACTGCACTCACCTGCAAGGGGTTCTCTCTCCCCTCTTTAAAGTGCAGGCAAGTGCAGCCTTGGCAATGAAACACAGAGGGCTTTAAAGCAGATGCTCCTTCTTTCACTTGAATGTGATGCTCGCAGGGCAGTACAAGTTTGCAGCTGCCCTGAGAGCAGTGTATTCAACCTAATAGGGTTCACTCTCCCTGTTTGTGCACTACGCACCATAAGGTGCACTGGGGTGTAAACAGGGAAAGTGCATCCTATACCTAACAGGGGCCTAGGTTTCTTACAATCATACTTTAAGTGTTTAATAGCAATACCAAGCCCCCACCACCTAGCTTTAACTGTCTATCAAACCCTACAAGTTTCCAATAGTAAATCTAAATGTTATGTAATTTACCATACTTTTGTGAATCAGGATTATCAGGAACACTGTCACGGTCAAAGTTTTTTGCTTGGCATTGATCTTGATTAAATAGATGAAACTGCTCAATGGTTAAGGGGAGAAATATTTGCCTTGAAATTTCTGCATTCTTCCTCAATATGAGTTTTATAATGTTGTTCAAGTTTGTAACGGCTGTTTATAATTGTTGGTATTGCGTCCATGTTATGATAATCCCATAATTTAATTTCTTCTGAATTAAGGTTGTTTAAGATATAAGGATATTTACATTTTGTTTGGCTGTACATTTGTAGGTCAACGTTTTGGGGAAAGTTCTTTCCCCAGATGATCATTTTGAATACTTTGTAATAACGAGGGATTGTGATTTGATGTATCTTTATTCCTCCAAAAATAGGAGTAGTTTCAAGGTATTCTGCCTATTGAGAATGTGAAAACACTCTTTTGATTGGTAAATAGAGCAAAACATCATCTGATTTATTAATGTCAAAGCTTTTTCTAAATGTGCAAATTTGGGAAGAAAATATTTTTGAACACTAATAATATTTATATTGAATATAGTCATAAGTGATGAGTTAATAATGCTGCACTTGAAACAATTTTATTAAGAGGTTTAAAAGTGTTTATTATTGTATTTCAGCTTTGCAATATTTTTGCACAGCAGCAATATTTTCATATGGATGCTGTTTTGGTGCTGCATTCATTTAGCTCCTGCTCACTACTCCTTCCAATAAATGTCCTCCTGCATCTCTTCCATCTCCAAAATCTTCACAGAGCACACTGCACTATAAGACAATTGGGGCCAGATGTAGGTAGCTAAAAAATTGCGAGTCGGAAATTGCGAGTCTTTGCGACTCGCAATTTTCAACTCGCAAACAGGTATCCAACAAGAAGAAGCGACTTCATTTTGCGACTCGCAAATTGCGAGTCCGCTGTTTGCGAGGTTGCGACCTCGCTAAAAACAAACACGCAAATTGCGAGTGGGTGTTGCAAATTGCGACTGTGCCTCAAATTGCATGCAGGTGCAGCAGAACACTCTGGAAAACACTTCCTGGCTCCTATGGATGACATCACAGCCAGGAAGTTTACAAATACACCTGGGAGGAGGGAGGACCACACCCATTTCCAACTGTTGAACAACCACCAGGAGGAACAGCAGCAACAATGGAGGACTCAGGCAGGAAGAGGAAACTCACATTTTCAGAAAAGGAACTGGAGGTGCTGACAGATGAATGCTGCCAGCACCATGATCAACTATTTGGAAGAGCTGCCCTCAGTGTGCCTGAGTCTGACAAAAGGAGGATTTGGACGGACATCCAGGAGAAGGTGAATGCAATCGGGGTGAGCCACAGGAGCATAGACAAACTGAATAAAAGATGGTACGACCTGCGCTCCAGGACCAAGGAGAGGGTGGCAGAGCGCATCCGGGAGATGAGGGGCACAGGAGGAGGCCCATCTACCGTCCCACCACCCACACCCATGGAGGAACGATGGCCCTGGAGCCAGAGGCAGTGGCTGGAATAGGAGAGCTGGACACGTCAGCGCCAGGACCATCAACCAGTGAGTACCATGAAACAAGCATGTACACCCATATCTGCCATACCCCCACCCACCCAGTACACAGCAGCATGCACAACCAAATTAGCTCCATTTCAGAGTAGCAACCACCAGAATGGTGCATTATGGGCAATGTAGTCCAGTAGGCAGCTGATAGGCAACAGTTTATTAGGAAGTATACAACAGATGGTAGATACTGACAGTGTGTTCCCTATGTCCCACAGGTCTCCCACAAGACACCACCACCAGCCACACCGTCCAGGGTGCAGAGGTGAGCCAACAGGCAGCACAGGACCCAGGAGCAGCCACCACAGGGCCCTGCACCACCCGACCACAGTCCCCTCCAGATGCACCATTTGACATTGTGGAGATTGACCCAGCACCCGGTCCCAGCCACAGTGCCAGCCAACAGGACCCTGATGCTCCACCGCGTCACAGACGACGTGTCCATGTCCCTGCAGTGTCCCAGGGAGATGTAGAGGACTCCTCCATGTCCGCCGCCGAGGCAGCACTCATCAGAGGTCAGCGCCTGCAAACAAGGCAAATGGGACTGATATCAGGGGCCATGCAGCGAATGGAGAGAAATCACACAACAGGGCTGGCACAGGTCCACACAGACCTTCAAAACCTGAACAGTCATGTAGGTGACCTTGCACTCTCCATCAGGCAACTAGTGACTGAACTTGTTACGGAGAGAGAGAGTGGAAGGCGCTGTGAACCCCAACTGATCCACCGTTTGGACCGCATGGCTGCCTCCATCGTCTGCCTGGCTGTGAATACTACAGGGCTGTCACGCCGGACAGTCAGTTTACAATTCGACATGGGCCACTTTGCCGGCAATGTGGCTCGCGGCCTGGGACGGATAAGCCACGCTGTGGACATGATGGAGGCAACACAGGTGGCTAGGGGCGCGGCAGACACGCCTCAAGATAGTGAGGAGGGCTCCACTATCAGTAGTGCATCTGCCACAGACACCAGGGTCTTGAGGAGTGGCAGTGCACAGCAGGGATCTGCAGACGCTCCAGGCACTAGCCATGCTGGGCGTCCCAGGCGTAGAATTTGAGCTACGCACTTACGAACAATTGAGGAACATAAGGTTAATGTGTCCTCATAGCAGGTGGACATTTACAGCCCCTGACCAATAGTTCAGTTCTATAGTTTTTTGGTTCACTTAATTAAAGTTCTTGTTTGTTCCACTTCACATCTGGGCTCTTTGTGTGTGACATTCGTGTGTGTGGTGACAGGTAGCACATACCTTCCAAAGTATTGGTTTGCAATGTGGTCCCGTCTCTGTCTGCCTTGATTTGCAATGCTTCTATCCCCAGGATGGCGATGTGGTAGCTCTTGCTCGTCATCCTCCGAATCTGGGTCTTCAGGGGTGAGATATAGCCCACGTCTGGGGGCAATGTTGTGCAGTATAGCGCATGCGCCAAAGATCTTGAATGCTGTTATTGGAGCATACTGGAGGGCACCTCCCCTTCTGTGGAGGCATCTGAATCTTGCCTTCAACAGTCCAAAGGTCCTCTCTATAACATTTCGGGTCCTCCTATGTGCACTGTTGTATCGCCTCTTAGTCTCATTGCTGGGTGTTAAGTACGGGGTAAGTATCCATGGTTGTAGCGCATATGCACTGTCACCTGTTTGGCAAAAATGAACAATGTTAGCAGGGCATGGATGGTATCCACATTGACCTGTGTGTATGTCTTCAAGGTGTATTCAGCTATACCTAGGAGATATCCATCTCCAAACTCCCCACGTTCTAGGCGTTGGTGTATCCCACTGTGCCTGAAAATGTAAGAGTCATGTGTACTCCCTGGAAATTTGGCTACCATGTCAGTTATAACATTATGGGCGTCACATACCACCTGGATGTTCAGTGAGTGGGTACACTTCTGGTTGCGGAACAGATATTCCAGATTTGCAGGAGGGCATATTTGTATATGTGTCCCATCTACACACCTTATTACATGCGGGAAGTTGGCAATCCTGCAGAATTCCAACTTGGTGCTGTTGATTTCTGCCTCATTCCTGGGTAGGCATATGTATCTGGACATGTGTGTGAGTATGGCATCTAGGAATGATCTGAAGATCCGTGAGAGTGCACTTTGGGATACCCCACCTGCCACAGCAATGACCCCCTGATAGCTACCCGAGGCCAAGAGGTGCAGTGAGCATAGCACTTGCACATGTGTGGGATGGCGCTGCCGCGCACAGTCTGGCGCTGAAGCTGCAGATTGAGAAGATCTATTAATTCTAATATTGCTGCACTGTTGAGTCTGTATTTATTATGTATCTCCTCCTCAGTTTGTTGGAAAAGTGTCTGTCTGGTTCTGTATATCTTCTCCTGTCTCTGGCTCCTCCTCCTCATCTGCTGTGCGGCGTGGGCTCTCCTCCTTCTTGCTATCACATATATCTCCGCCATCCTGAGTAACCCAGGTGCCTTCTGGGTCTCCTTTTATACTTTGGTTCTGGTTACCACCTGTTCTGAGTTAGTGGTAAATTGGGTGTGCAAAATGGGCTTTTTGCTACTATTCGCAATTTGCGAGTGGCTTTTTCATATGGTTTGCGACTCGCAAATTGTGACTTCCTATTTGCGGGTCGCACTATGGGGTCGCAATGGCTCGCGTCGCAATTTGCGATTCGGAAATGGGGTTTTTGCTTCCCATTTCCGATTTTGCAGGGTTGCAAATTGCGATTCGGGCCATTTGCGACTCGCAAAATTTTGCTACATCTGGCCCTTTGTTCTTTTCATTAGAAAGCACGTATTGTGAACAAAACGTTCTACTGAATGTATTGAGCTGGAAATTCTGATGTAGGCTCATTAGCATACAATGTTTGTATGAAAATCTTGTTTGAAAATCTTTCATATTGTATTGGATATCTCCCGTCTGTGCTGTGGAATCCGATTGAAGTTTTCTTTACCTTAGAAATGGGTTAGCGTTATGTTTATGCTTGTGATGATCATTATTTTGATTTGCTAAATATGTGTTATTGCTAGTCACGCCATGCTGAATTTGCAGTTTTTGCTTATTACCTATTCTTAAAACGTGCATGTAGACCACTTTTTTTTTTAGGGTGAGGAAGAGACTTTTTGTTTTCCTCAAGGGACTGTGATTCCCGAATAGGTACTCTGTGTCTGAGCCTTCAGTCATATATTTTGCTATTCTCTGTATTGCCTTTTTGAGATTTTTGTAATAAAAGTCTTTAACTTTCCTCATAATCTAGAACTCAGTTATCGAGTGGGCTGAGTCACTAAATTATTAGTCTGCTCATTTTTGTTGGGCCTCATCCGGAGAAAGATGGTGATTCTTCCCGCAAGCTCAAAGGTGCAAGAGCCAAGCTGCCAGATGTAAATGTTGGGGTGGTTAAAGTATTGGGTTCCAGTTAAATATTGGCGTCGGCTCCCACATTAACTTCTTGTACGTCCCTACAGTTTTAAAGCACAGACACATTCTCCTTTATCCCCAGGCATCCTTTTTCCTGAGGAGGACTTTATTGAGATTATAGTCCAGCAAAGACATCACAAGTGCTTCTTCACTAGAAGTTTTGGTGATTATGTTATTGCCTTATTAATTGTTGGTGATGTAAGACTTCCCACTCAATTTAATTATAGTGCTGTACGTAAGAATCATTGAGTTGTTAAAGTGTGAAGTATTATTGAAGTTGCGATTCCTTCAGCCATGCCTATTGACGGGGAGGTATTCTTTCGTTCTTGCTCTACGTTTTGCTGCTCTAGTTCCTTTTCAGTTTCTGTATCAGATTCTTTACCTTGTTCAATGACTCCTAGTTCAAAGGTGTTTATATTTGTGTTTGAGAGCTTGATCTAATTATCAAGAGCATTATGTTCTATCCAGGATTTAACAACAGTGATTCCAAGTTCTTGCTAAGAGAATCTGAGATTTGTCTTCTTGTTTGTGTTCATATGATTCTCTTAAAAATTGGAAATTATTTCTGTTAGGCCATAATCTCAATAGTATTGTTTGTGCTATTTTCTTTATTTTCTCTAACTAAATGCCTTTTAAATTTCCCTAATGTAATATATGTTTGCGTAAATGTGGCTAAAAGCCCTCTTTCTGATGCAAAGAAGTTAAAGCTTGAGTTTTAGGTAGATGTTGGTTTGTTTTTTCTGTCATGTCTTGGTCTATACTTGGTACTCTAACGTGATCACCGGGTACATTGTGTACTTATGGGCATATTTATACTCTGAGCTGAATTTGCGTCATTTGTTTATGCTAATTCAGCACAAACTCAACCCCATATTTATATTTTGATGGTAGACCTATCTAGCATCAAAATAATGGTGTAACGTCAATTTCTGGATGTGTGAAAACTCTTTGCATCAATGAGATGCAAGATAGGCATTCCCGTCCAAAAAACGACTCTAACCCCCATGGCATCATATTTATCCACCCGGGCAAATAAGATGCACGAGTGGGAAGGGGACCCAAAAAATGACGTTAACTCTGATTTGCATCAAATTTTAATGCCTGGGTCAGGGCAGGCATTAAAATGAGGCAAACCCATCACTACTTAAGGAAAATACACAGAAGCAACATTACCAACCCACAGGAGAAGATGGATGTGATACTGATCCAGCTTGCAAGATGACGCAGAGGACAGCAACAACTACAGCAATTACCACCACCACAACGTGGCTCACAAAGGCAACGCAGAAGGCAGGAGAGGGTCTTCAGAACCACAGGGACAAGGACATCAAAAGGATCTACAGACTGAACTGGCAAGCCATACTTCACCTCCTGCACCACATTGAGTCACAAATCACAGCCAGCCTGTAGACTCCACACAACATACCACCAGTGACAAAGCTGCTAGCTGTACTGCACATGCTGGCAAGTGGCTCATTCCAAACAACGGGTGCCCTGGTTGCTGGTGTCTCACAGCCGTCATTCTCTGCGTTCCTGCCAAAGGTGTTAGACACTATGATCTCCCTGACACCCGCCACATCAGCTTCCCCAAGACCGAGCAAAAGTATCAGGAGATAAAACAGGGGTTCTACCAATTCCGTGGCTTCCTGCATGTGCTCGGTGGAATTGACTGAACCCATTTCCAGATAGTACCATCTGCATCAACAGAGCACTTATACCGGAATCGCAAGCATACGCATTCCATTATTTTGCAGGGCATTGTGAACCACTGGGGACTATTCATAAACATTTTGGCCAAGGATCCTGGGAGTATTCATGACACCTTGATATTCCGGCACAGGAGGATCAATGAACAATTCTAGGATGGACAATATGGAAATGGCCTACCTGTGGGTAAGTCAACAAACCTAGCAATATACACACAACACATCAACCCTATAGGAAATAAATCAGTACATGGCCAGGGTAACACAGATGTTCAGGTAACAACACATAAGCACCATGCTGCAGAACAGCACAATCAGTGCACACCACAAACAGATATAACCACATGTGCGTAACACACCCACAACTTGACAGACACACCACTTGAAGGACAGGTGCAGATATGTATCCTTTGCTAACAGAAGAACTACACAGACCACTACAAGTGCCCACATGTTGCCTACTATGTACAGTTCACACACAGTACACCAAACAAAGAATAGCACAGCCATGTCAATGCATACACCATGCTCATATTACGGAAGTCTCATATAGGCACAGATCCCTCAAATCATACTGTGCAACTCACTGCCACAGCAAACATCAAATGTCAGACAACCGATGCCTTTACCAACTATATCTCATCAACACATACCTGACTTACCTGTGGTGTGCATAGGCATCTGCCTGACGCATTGGCTCACACACATAGGGATACAAGATCAATGCCCATTACGTACCATATGCCAGATGTGTGATAAGTGGCACCACACCTACTGTAGTGCCACCTCACATGCACCACTTACAGAACCACAATAACATCATGTCTGTGCCGTAAACAATAAATAGCCCACCATGGGGCAGAGTCACTGTCAGACAGTGCAGATCATGGATGCCATAGTGGGACCCTGTAGAAGAATAAAGGACATAACTGACCTCACATGCACTGTGCCAAGGGACACATTTGCTAAGTAGCTGAGCTCCATTCCATAGCCTGCACTGTGCATGTGTTGACAGTATAAATGCTGAATCATGTGCTGGAAGACAGGAGAGACACTGGTAGTTATGTTGATCATCCTGAAACAATGGGATACACAACATTGGACACCTGATGGCTGCCACAAACATTAGTTTCCACTCAGGATCACCAAGGGACCTATATAAAAACCCACAGTGCCATTGTAATGGCCTGCACTGTATGTACAACTTGGCAGATGACCATTTTTTCATGACTTAAAGCCAGATTGTAAATCGGCCACCCGCCCATGCGATATGTAGCGTGGAAGTGGCGTGCAATGTGTTTCGCTGCAGCTCGGTCACCACATGATACATGGCATGATGATGCTGACTCAGATGTAGGTGTCACCTAAAACATGAGGTAGTGCCAACATCAAACGCCATTCAGGAGTGCTGTATGCAGGTTGCAATAAGGACGTAGACTGTGCTTTGAACTCATATGAATGTGCCAGCAGTGCATGCTGCATATTGCTGCACACAGAGAAAGAGCCAATTGTCCATCAAAACAGCATATGTATAGGGTGGTGTCCCTTCCAGAACAGACACCTCCACCTCCACAGGGTAGCTAGCCAAGTACCCTGGTGCAAGGTTGGTAGTGTAGGTGCATGGCTGCATATGAGCTACTGGTGCAGGGGACAACAAAGCGTTGCACAGTTACATGTCACACATGGTACATTCTTGCATAGTCAAAATGATGCAGGACAGTGCTGCCAATGTTGGAGACATGTTGTGCATTGTCACTTACCCATTTCAATGGGCCTAAGTGTCACACATCATCTGTAATGACACATGTCAAAATGGATAGGATGTCCAGACTCTGTAGTGCTACCATGTTGCCAACACATCTGACCCCATTGTGTTGTGAGGATGTGTCATGTCCCCTCTAGTGATAGCACACTGATTAAAAGGTGCACTACACAATGCATGGTACATACATACTGACAATCAGTTAGGAATCCAAATCATATGTCCCAGGTCCTTGAGCCAAACTCAAGATTGTCAAGTCCAACAACCCAGTGCTGAGAAGACCTTACACAAGGCCAGGAACTCACCATACCACAAACACATATGAGTCACAACCAATTCAAAATACCAACTGCCATGCTACATGACAAACCTGTTGCAAGCCTTATCAACAACTTACTTCTGTAATCTTTTGCAGCGGATCAGGGTTATGGCATACAGTCATGGATAATTACTCCATTTCCCAACCCAAGCACAGCAGCAGAGCGTGCATATAATGAAGGACTTCGTAAGACAAGGAATATTGTGAGAGGACATTTGGCATCCTGAAGTCAAGATTCAGGTGCCTGGACATCACAGGAGGCAGCCTCCTATATGCCCCACATATTGTCTGCAAGATCATAATGACATGCTATTCTGCACAACATACTTGTGCCGATGAACGTCCCCTTGTATGAGCAGGTTGATGACCTGCCTGAGGAAGAGGAGGAGGATGGTGGTGAAGAAAATGAGGAGGAACAACACAACACGCTGCAGACTGCACATAGTGGATAAATCATTCACTTAAAAATCACTTAACTCACCTTGTATATTTTGTCAATAAACACCTCACTTATTCAAACAATCCTTCTTTGGTCTTTCCAATCTCCACAACATGTACTTTAGGATTGTGAGTCTAACCTCAGGGTGCATGTTACAAATACTATTCTGAAAAGTGCTGTTGCAACAGCACATGTGATGCGTAAAAATGTACTGCTACCATCACACATATCACAAGTAGCTTCATCACTTGAATGTGCCAATGGAAGGACACAATCTATGGACCAAAGCATATGAATTACATCCATGTTGCCAACTTATTCATCAATAGCTCATCACACACAAATACAACATGTTCAAATAGGAGGTAAACAAGAGGCCCACACATGAGGTAGTGGATGTCAAACATTAGAAAGACAGTAATGTTGGAACAGACCACTGTCACAAATCAGTGTGAGAGTTGCAATGGCTGTATGGACCATGTGTGACAAGGGGGGGACATTATTGGTAACAATGGTCATCAGGATTAGGCCGGGTATTGCAAGAAATGGAAAAAGGCCTGCACAGTACATCTATGGTAATCAGTCCTGCCACTGCCATGGGGCCCAATCCTGACACAGGGTACACATGACTTCACAATTTGCATGGCCACGTCTGTGGAATGCACATCAGAATGGATGAGAACATATGTAGCTAGGGCTGCAGGTCCGGCACATAAAAACAAGAACCAATGCTAAATGTGATGAGTTTAATCAAACATTTGAGGTCAAAACATAATCTGGATGGAATGTAGGGAGAGAGTGTCAATCACAGTGTGTACCAAAGATGTACACATGTCATACATATGTGTAGTCTACACACAAGTCACCATAAACTCCAAATCTACATATGGAGACAGTTGTCGGGTAACATTTCCTAGGTAGCATTGTTCAGCCATCATCAACAATGCCTGAGCTGTGTATTTCGTCTTAAACCGTATGCTCTGTAAGACAACTACACACTTAACATAAGTAAACACAATTCATAATCACAAACCAGAACTATTGCATTGTACTCACTGCCATACATATGTGGATACACTGTTGTCATACATGCATACATACGCATAATTCGCAGCTATTTGCATGCTGTTGACTGTATAACACACACATCTGTGTAACAGACCAATCATACTCTCATCACATTGTTGCATGGACTACCACATGTGGCCATACACAATATGCCACACTGCAGCACAGCCCATGTCATTTGTATGTTGATACAGGGTGCAACCATAGACAATAGAAGAAAATCACACATTTAGGAATTGAGTCAAAAAAATGTAAGTAAATGCATCTAAAACATCCACAAACTCAAAGTATATGGCACATGGGCCGTTAGCGTGAATTCCACCTTCGCACTCTTCTCAATGCTGATTTTCAGTGAATTTGACGCATAAAGGTAATGCGTCAATAAAAACGAAGCACGTAGGTCATGCGTCTAAAATACTCATGCAAATATCACATGCGTCATATAAATACACGCATAACAGAAAACATGATGCACTGGGACAGGAAGTGACGTAATAGGAAATCCTGTTTACAAGCATGGTAGAGTGGGTGCACTTTCACTTTCTCTTTACAGTCTGTGCCTCTTTTGACTGTGGTTGTGTTCTGGAGTTGGTGGTGTGATTTTCATGCATTTTGTATTTTGTGGTGTCCCTCCTGTAGTGTTTTTTCAATTTTTGTCTGTAAATTGTTCCAGTGTCTGTAAATTTGTGTGTTTTTTGTGTATAATTGTACTTGCACTGTGGGGTGTCTGTCCGGAATAGCTGTTAAACTGGGTTAGTTGGGATTAGTTATTGGGCCTTAAGTTTCATTTATATTCATTTTATTATTTTACTTAAATACTTGTGGTCAACCTGTACTGAGATAATATGTCTGGTAGGGGGACGTTGACTAGGATAGGAGAAGAGGAGTTAGGTGGCTTTGTGTGGCTGGTAGCCCACTATCTGCCGTTGATGTTGGAGATGGGGGGCCAGGTAATACAAGGTTACTGGACAGAGGCACAGCAGCTACGGTGGAGCAAGGTGCTCCACCACCTGGAGAGGGTATTTTCAGAGCACCTGGAATGAGCACCAGCTGAAGGATCGCTGAGCAGATCTGGTGGCCAGGGAGCAGGATCTGCTTGATCATCTTGGTGTGGTGATCAGTGGCCCTGTTGGTGATTCTCCCATTGGCATACTATTTACTGTTCACCGCTCTTGAATGACAGTAGCAGATGTGTTGGAGTGCTGCATGCAATGCTTGTGGACAGGTTGCATGCAACCAGAATGAAGTGTAACTGCACTAGTCAAGACATGGAGTTCACATGTCCTACCATTACACCAATGCAGGTCAGATGTCTGGTGAGTCATGCACAACCATCACTAAGTCACACATTTCAGGGGCCATGGTGACACCTGTGCTACAGCTAGTGTCATGTATGATGCACCAAGACACTGCCAGCCTACCGTATTCACCTGGATTGTGTCAACAAAGTAGAGCAATGCATGTATAGCGCTACATTGTCATCATTTCACACACATGATCCCTGCCATCATGTTAGCAAAGGGGGCTTTCTAGCCTTAGGGGGGCAATGTAAATGGGGCATTTGATACCATCAGACAACTTTTCTACATCAGTCATGGATTACTCAACACATGATCATTGCAGACTAATAAATGTCCATCACAAAGTGGCTCTGGTTGCCTTGCAGGACAAACTTGAATACCTGAGTCAATTGTCTTGCAAAGCACCAGGATAGTGTCATGTATTTGTCACACAACCCCGCTCATACCATGGCGTTCCATCTTCTATAGATTGGCCACGTATGGTTGTTGCAGGGTGAAGCACTACATGAGTCTCAGGCCCAGTGTAAGTGTGCAGATGTGTGTCTCTCACTCACCTGAGTGTCAGTGTCATTGTGAGTTTGAAGTGGTGTGTCTGGTGCACTGTTTTACACCAGGATAACTAGCTCACTCCTCTAAAATAGTACACACTGTAATATGTTGTCCACTAGTAGTGACACTGATATGACACTAAGCATGGTTTTCAATCCATTTCTTACAGGTGGACCTGCCCCCTACACCATCGGCAAAGTGGCAAGATTTAAGGACCCAGATGTATCCCGTAAGTGTGATAATAGTGTGTTCTGTGAAGTAATCAAGGGTTTGGTGTGAGTGAGTGTTGTGTGTTGCACACAATGCTAGATGTTATAAGCTGTCAAATGATCAGATATCAAAGTAGGGTGGATGGTGACATTGTGTCCCATTTAAAGGTTCCCCATGCACAAGCAGAGAGTCATATCTTGTGATGCTTGTGGTGCTCAATGGGAAGCATTGTATAAACAAGGTGATGACAAGCCACATGTAGGGTCATATGTGACTAAGAAGTGCAACTCTGTGAGAATATTGGCACTGGGGCACTCCTTCATTCTCACAACACAGTGATGCACCAATTTGAACCCAGTTTGGTGCATCCCTGTATTGTAATGTATATATAGGACTGGGTGGACAATTGTCCCCCAGCATGGCGCTCCATATTTTGCACTCCATTACGTAACACTTAGGTGGAATGTAATAGATGTGCATACATGTCAAGGACAGACGTGTGCTGGCATGGATATGGGTGTGTAAGGAATTGTATTGGCAGATCGGGTATTGATGGGTGTCTACACGTGGAAACATGAATGTAGATGTGATAGACCTATGGATACCAGCTTCCTAGTTGGGAGCCCTGCTAACATATGGTCCACTCTCTGACTCCATGTATGAGTGGGTATGACTTGGTGGATGACCAGGACAGTTGAGATGATGGATTGCATGGCTATCCCCCCTGAGGCACAGGGGTAGAGGAACAACAAATTTGTAGGTAGATGTGATGCTCACAGTGTGGGCGACAGTCATATTGATTAGGCTTGCATGTGTACCTATCCACACTGACCCCTTATGGTCCCAGTAACATATTCAAGTTACTGGTGATGTATGGTTGAAAATTGACACAGATGATGAGGAATTTTGTGTCTGATCTATGTGATGTTTATGCTGCATTTGCATTATTACATATAGCACAAAATCAATGCACACCTAATTTGGTTTTGTTCCTATTCTTGTTGTGCTTCGCTTTGGTGTCAATGAAATGATGCTAAGGCAGCATTGATGTTGCATTTATCAGGGCCATTGTCATTTCTGGAATGTGAGTTGGAGTCCATGTGCAATTAGATGTAGAGTGTAAGCTAGAAATCTGTACATACTCCACACAATGCTGACACTGATGGTTGCCTGTTTCAATTTAACAGCTGCCAACATGAATAATGAGGAACTGCGGGCATTCCACAAGAGGGCAGTCCACTATAGACATATCCTGGCAGTGGAATCTGGGTTCCGGAGGATGGCACGCTGCTATAACACAGAGAGATCCACCAAGAAATGGCGGGCATTCACCCAAGGGGGACCCACACTGACAGTGGCCACACAGAGAAGACCAACCTCCACAGCTGTGCGCGGGGCAAAGCTGCCATCACCACTACAGCCCGAGCTGCAACACCGTCCACGTCTGTTCCACACCCCACACCACCTGCTGCCATGGACCAGAAATTGATCCAAGATCTTCAGGGATGTGACACTGGTCCTGAAAAGGTTGGACAGTTTGGAAAAGGAGGTGGCAGCAAATACTAAAAGACTGATGTTCATAAAAAAAAAACCTCAAGCGGGCAAAGCTGTGATTGGCTTTGTAACTGTCACCCCCAGTTCTGTCCTCTCCCTCCTCATTTGTTTTAATGTTTTATAGTTGGTTCTAGGGGGTTAGTGTCAGGTTAGATTAGGTTATTAGTTTAGTTAGGATAAGTGGATTTCGATGGTAGGTTTTCTACTTTTTACGTGTTACTTTGTGGGTGGGTGGGTGGGGTAGTAATGTTGGGGCATATATGTGTTAAAAATATATATATAAAACAATAAAAAAAAATATATATATATATTTGTTTAGATATAGTTAGTATATGTGTAGTTTAGTATATGTTGGTGTGGCATGTGTCTCGTAACATAAGGGGGGTTGATGGCCAATATTTAGAGTGTGCTGTTGAATGTGTTAGATACGTTTAGCTTAGGGTAGTTAGGGTCAGTTGTTGGTTAGGTATAGTTAGGATAGGTTAGGTTAGGTTAGGATATGTTTTCTTTATTCTTGTTAGTTTAGTTTCATTCTTATTAAAAATCTTTGGGTACTCATGTGTCATATGCTTGGGTCTCAGGTTCTCCCCTGAGTGAACAGTGAAAAATTGTGTGTTGGCCTAGGGATTTCGTCCTGCCTCCAAATCCCTCTCTTGACATGTTCATCACCCGTTTACAACTGAGCTGTCACATTGGCATCTACAACACATCTACTTGTCTATGCATCTGCCTTCCAGTGTACCCACCACTCAAGGTGACTATGTTAACTTTGTATTGGACAGGTAGGTGTGGTAATTCAACTGTCATTGTTTTAGGTTCTGTGTAGGAATGTTGGGCACTGTGAGACATCTGACAACAGCCTATATTTTATATCTATCATGCTAAACTGACCAGTGGCAATTACAGATGAGGTTAAGTACCTCTGTTTCACACCAATGTGTTCTACTGGTACTCCCAGCTGATGATATTGCCCGAGAAGCGTTTCACAGCCATTTCTGCCATATTTACTGGGTGAGGCATACCTGTGTTCAACAATTTTGACATACTCATTGAATTGCTCGTAGGGGATCAGACCAGCATTGTCTTTCATCATGTAGGAACCTTGTGCGTAGACATGTGCCACCATATTCCTGCAGTCTTATACTGACACTCTGTGACTAAAGACATGTTACCCACATCACAACTCCTAAGCGTAGAAGATGTGTCACAAGACACAAAGACATGCTGGTTGTGTAGGTGGTTTTTATTTACAAGTGTCGTAGTGCAATATATACAATGTCCAGGTCTGTGCCCCCCATTAGTGAAATCCATACAATTGTGACACAACAGAAGTCCAGGGTTGAGGGACACGTCATGGGACATGCTTGGGTAAATTCTTGGTCAGTGCAGGGGAACATGAAGTGCCAATTGAACAGTGAGAGACAATTGCAGTCCATAGCAGAAAGGTCAACAGTGTGTCAGTGAAGAGTGCATATCTCCAACTGTGCTAACACTGGCAAGATGTCAAACACAGGACAAAGGAAAACACTGCTCATGTAGCATGGGCTGGTACTACCGGGAACTCCTACAGGTAAAGATGATCTGTTACACAACTTCATCTTCCGATGTGTGTGGTGTCTCCTCTGCCCTTGATGGTGGTGGTGAGGAGGTACAGGGGCCACACACACTTCAGTGGGTGGAGATGTGGACTCCCAATTTCTGGCAGCTGCCATCTGTGAAACAACATATGACATTACTGCAGCAAGGAGGAACTGCATATTTTTGAGAATCGCAGTAACAGCCCTGAGGTAGGCAGCCATGTTTGCCCGGAGGGAGGCCAATTCCCGGTACATGGAGTCCATTTAGTTCTCAAGCACGCTGATTTCAGTTTGGAAGGGCAGTTGTTGTGGCCTCTCCATCCTGGCAGCAGCTATGTCCCTCAGACACTGCTGGACTCCATGCATTGGGGATTGTGTGCATTGTTTGGCTGCAGTTTGTTCAGTGGCCGTAACTATGCACATGTGCATACCCTCTAGGCTGACTGCCATAGTTTGCATTCCCACCCTTCGTCAGCTCCCGCTGGACTCCTGCCGCTGTCCTCTCAAAGCTGGTTCCTGGAGCCTAAACATCCTCAGCTGTGTCAGTGCAGCGGGTCATACTATTGGGGTGTTGGGAGGGGTCTCTGGGATGGCTGCTACATTAATACTACTCCTTGTGATGGGAGGTGGTGTGTGGAGGGATACGAGGACTTCTTGGAGGGTCTCTTGGCTGATGGTTGTCAGCTGGTCATCCAGGTCATCAGGGTACTCCAGGACAGGCAGATCCACAGGATCTGTGTTGTGTCAGTTGATATGTTGTCCCGTAGGCTCTCATTATTCTAATGAGACTACTGGATTTGGGCGGCAGAGTCACTTGCAATGTGGGGGACTGAGTCTCACCCACTACAGGTGACACCTGTCGGCCTAATCCGGGTTTTGCTCCGACTAACTAGCAGTGCCTCATCTCTACCCAAGAGCAGGGATGATTGGGCAGCTGAGCGCATGACACAATTGACTCCTCAGGGAAATCGTGGTCACTCAGATCGCATTTGTTTCTCTCATTTACATTAGTATCACATTTACAAGGACAATCAGAGGCAGTATATGTTTCAATAAGGTTTTAATGAAGCAGCAGCATCTTAGATAATAAAGCATGTACTGCAATAACCAGGACGATGAAGCATGACAGGATTAAAATTGTGACGAGGAGGGTAAAGCATAAGAATAATGCTACCATATTGTCACTAGAATCATTAAAATAATTTCTACCTAGGCTATGTTAGAACACAGCATGTTAGGCTGTTATTCTGCCCTTCAGGTTCCCCTGGGAAGACATCATCCCTCATACCTGAGCAAGAGGCCTGCAGTCTACATAAGCAGCTTCAGTGAAGCACTCAGCGATCAGCATACAGTCGTGGTCATCTGGCTGGAATCTCCTTCTAACGTGTATGGGACAGAGAAGTGTTTTTATAATAAAACAGCTGATGTTCTGAGAAAATGTCCCTACGTAAGAATGTATATTTTTCTATGAACAATTGAGACAAAGCGTTACCACGTTTACCGGCAACCTATCTTACCATAGCCTTGAGAAAGCACTGAGTGAAAGAAATGTCTTATTTCAGAACGCAGTGCTGACCTAGGCAAAGAACAGCTAGATAGAGAAAAATAAAACAAGACCGCAAATGTTGTGATTGTTAAAATAATAAACGGAGCTGAATAAAACATATCTAGTTTAAAGTGCACAACGGCAGGCCTAGTTTGCTAAAATAATGTATATGGAGCTCTAACTAAAATGGCTACACAGCAATGTAAGGTCACTGCCTTGCTATTGGAGGCTCATTGTGATCTTAGCTCCCAAACATTGTTCCTGTACATCATGGTTGCAGTCTACAAGCCCTATGCCCCACCTACGTGTCACATGAAGGGAAGCCCAGTTGGCACAATTGGTTGCATCATATCTTCTAGGTGTGATGTATATCCTTTTTGTGGCTTGACACCATCTCGACGTTGTCGTCAACCCTCCCTATGCATCCATTTGCATGGTGAGACCTTGCAGTGGGTGAAACCCCCATGCAATGGTTGGTGATGAAGTGGTGTGGTGTGCCCCTGGGTGCCCCTGCACAGCCCATGCACCTAGAATGGGCAGTGCGGGGGGTCCCATGCCCCGGCCCTTTGGCCTTTCCACTGCCTGATTTGCAGGGCTAAGTGCAGTGTGTCCTGTCACACCCAATGCACCCCAAAACTGACACTGACTCTATTTGATCCACTAAGTGCCCCACAGAGCTACCATGAGCAGACAGAATTCCACCATCCATCCCAATGTGTGACTTATACTGCCAACCGCAAAGGGTACACTGCACTGGTAGTCTTACCTACACTGGACTTGCCCCTGCACCACCACCCGCCTGTCAATGTGGAATTATATGTCATTATGTTCACAGTCATAACCCATGTGTTGTATGTGTGTGTTTAATTCCACTCATATGTGTCCCAAGTGATTGTGTCAGAGTAGTTGTGGGCCCAGCCTGTGACTGTTGTGAAGTACTGTTTGCTATCTGTGGTACATATTTTCTGTAGTGTCATATTTCTGTTCAGCATCAAGATGTGTGGTTCAACACTACACAAGTTTAGTTGGTCGGGGTAGTGGCATGTTACAAATGATACAGGACCAGCCTGCAATTCCCCTAGGCCCTGTTTGGTTGATTGTTCCCTGCACCCAGAGGGCATCCTGGCTGCATGATTGAGTGGTGGCTGCCTTTTGTGATGCGTTGTCAATGTGCGTGATGGTGGTGCTACCGCACATGTCTGGGTACTGTTGGGACAGTTCCAATGACTTGTGTGCTGTCAGATGCAGCACAAATGTGTTTGGGCAATGAGGCAAGGCAGTTGCAAGGTGTTACTGCAAGGGACACCACCATGATGTTACCCCAGGAATTGTATTGACTGACTACCTAGTCTCCGAAGCCTTGGTCATGTTGGTATGGTTGATATGACTATATACAAGGGGTGTTGTGATGACACAACCAGAGGCACAATGATTATACATGCCACGCAACCCATGTGCTGCATATGTACATGTAAGTATTTAGGCCTGGTGATCGACATATGTCCAGGTTGTGTATATGTTATGGTGCATGGCACTACCAAGGTGTAGCTAAATGTGTAGCTTACGGTAGCATGGTGCAACTTGCTTACTGTGCAATGTGTGCCTCTGCGCTCCTTTGACATGCATTGTGTGAGTCCTATTTGCCTTCTCCTTTTTGCTCTTGATATTTTTTTAGCATTAATTTCCCCCATGCAACTTTCCCTGCAATTGTAGTGTTTCCTGCTAGTCTGAGCTGTCCTGACCTGTGATTCCTGTGACGAGTTCCTCCGGGATGACTGCTGCAACCATCTCCTCATCTCGTCCAAGTCCTCTTGTGGTGTTGGACTCCCACCTCCAGTTTGCAGTGCTGTCTTCCTGTTCCTTGCCATTTTTTCCTTTGTCCTTCACTTGCAGTCATGCTGGTGTTTCTTGCACACTGTTATGGTTCTCCTGACCTCTGCCACTCTGTTAATCTTGTATACTATCTGCTGCCAAATTGCCTCCCTCCTTCCAATTGGCAATTTGGAGGTGACGAAGAGTTAATGTTGATGCTCCGTTCCCTCTCTCACCAGTATTTCATGCTCCACCGCTCTGAAACAACACTTTGGGGGTCATTCTGACCTCGGCGGTAAAAGGCTCTTACCACCGGTCAGAAGACCGCCATTCTACCGCCGCGGCCGCGGTAAACCGCCACGGTCATTCTGACCCACAACTGCCAAGCCGCCAAAAACCCGACATCCACGGAAGGCCGCCTCATCAGCGGTCAGTGATAAACTGGAGATGACCAAACCTCCACCGTCACGCCAACACAAACACCCCCATGCCATTACGACCCACGAATCCACGCGGCGGTCTTACAACCGCGGTATTCCATTGGCGGTACACACCGCTGCGGTCAAAATACACACCCAGCTCCAAAACACAGCCACATTGGACAATTTGAAATACACATACCTGATACACATACAAACACCACTCCCACACATCCAATCAACTATAAAACACACACCCACATCACCCACAAACCCCCACTACTAGAAATTCGGAGAGAAGGCGAGAGAGAGAGAGCACAGCTATCGAAAACCCCAACACACACAGGAACACAACATCATCACCCACACTACATCCACGCACAAAACACCACACACCACCACACACACCACACTCATCACCACAAACACCACCCCACACCACCCCATGGCACCCCAAAGACACCCCAGGTTCTCGGACCAAGAACTCAGGGTCATGGTGGAGGAAATAATTAGGGTAGAGCCCCAGCTATTCGGCACACAGGTGCAGCACACCACAATAGCCAGGAAGGCGGAGCTATGGCAAAGGATCGTCGACAGGGTCAACGCTGTGGGACAGCATCCCAGAAACCGGGAAGACATCCGAAAGCGCTGGAACGACCTACGGGGGAAGGTGCGGTCGATGGTGTCAAGATACAACATCGCTGTGCAGAAGACTGGCGGCGGACCCCCACCCACTCCACCCGAATTCACAGCATGGGAGCAAGAGGTCTTGAACATCCTGCATCCTGCGGGCCTCGCTGGAGTAGGCGGAGGAATGGACTCTGGTAAGTCTAATCTCAACTATCTTACCCCCCCCAACCACCAGCATGCCAACCCACACCCCCACCCTCACCCCCAACCCCCCAGCACACATCCTCCCTGCCAATGTCTCACCAGCACAACCCACCGAACCCAACACCAATCCCTGAATGCCAACACAAACCATGGACACCCATCAGCTAAGCATGACCACTGCACATACCCATCCCCCCCCACAAACCACCCTCACAACTCCTCCCACAAGGGAATGCCAGCACTGGGGGACAAGGGCACCCACAAATCGCACGCCATGGCACACACAGAAGCAATAACCATACTCTTTTACCCCTGCAGGGCCCGAACGCCAACACACCGGCCAGGAGGGTCCAGATTTGTCCATCCCGCCCCCAGAACAGGCCCCCAGTGATGACAGCAGCTCTGTCGACCTAGAACCTGATGACTGCCCTGTTTGGCAAATAATATGAGCATTTATGAATAACGGCCGGGAGGGCAGCACAGCTCTGTGACTGATACCGCACTCAATTTTGTCAGTACAAACAGCCCTTTTTATATGTTCACGACACCTTGAATGCATCTTATGACTTGTCATGCATTTTTATTTAAGTGCCTGCTTGGTACATTGTATCTCTACCTACGTTAGCATAAAGTCACATTTCTCCTTGAGAAAGCATCTAGGGCCAGATGTAGCAAATAAAATATTTGCGAGTTGCAAAGTGCGAGTCCATGCGACTCGCAATTTGCAACTCGCAAATTGGTATGCAGTACGGTGTCTTAGACACCGACTGCAACTTGCTATGGGGTCGCAATGACCCACCTCATCAATATTCATGAGGTGGGTCGCAAATTGTTGCCCCATAGCGAGTATAGGCACTCGCAAACATGAAGGCCTGCTGTCGTCAGCAGACCTCCATGTTCGTGACTGCTTTCAATAAAGCAGTTTTTTTTTTTTTAAGTGTAGCCCGTTTTCCTTAAACCTTTAGTTTCGGTTATTTTTCAGGGCAGGTAGTGGTCCCTTGGACCACTACCTGCCCTGAAAAAATATTTTTGGGTCCATTCACAAAGTGGAAGGGGTCCCATGGGGACCCCTTCCAATTTGCGAATGGGTTACCATCCACTGGAAGTGGATGGTAACTGCGACACCATTTGCGACCGCGTACGCGGTCGCAAATGGTATTGCATACCACTCAGACTCGCAAATAGGAAGGGAACACCCCTTCCTATTTGCGATTCCGAAATGCATATTGCGAGTCGGTACCGATTCGCAATATGCATTTCTGCATTGGGAAACGCGTTTAGCGACTCGCAAATGGCAATTTTTGCCGTTTGCGAGTCGCTAAACGTTTCCTACATCTGGCCCCTAGTTACGCATTTACAGAAAAACGAAGGTTACACATCTGTCATGAGCACATTTGTTAAGAAACCGCAATGTCTTTTATCTCACGTTCTGAAGCCTATCTGTACTTTCTCCTTTGACTAACTCCAGACTTGGAACCATGTCTGTCTCGCCTCCCTTGCACAGCTGCTGGCCTTCAAGCATCAGAGCTTATCATGTTCCCTTTCTAAAACCACCATGGTGTGTCCTTCCCTTGTGAACGTGGATTGGAATGTGCGCCCTCCCAGTGTGTATGTTATCAAGTTATGACTCAATCTTTCTATGGCCTTCTACTTGCAGCTGCATTATGAATAAATGTTTCTGCTTGTCCTTGTCTCCTCCATGCTTTCTGTCCTGAGCTTTCTATTTGGACGCCATGAGCATTCTGGGCCTGTATTCTTCTCTGATCAGGTACGACTCTGCACATTGTCCTCCTAATTCATGCATTAGCAAAAATGGGCCTTCTCCTTTTTCTATATTTTCAGTAATATTCCCTCCCTTTAGTTGAACTTTCAACTACTTCTTCACCTTCCCTGCTACATACATTCATTAGTGTGTATATGTTGTCCTCGTCCTCCTGCACTTTCCTGGCTACCCTAACAGTGAACATCCAACCCAACTTCTGGCTAACTCTCTTGCAGAATCCTACCGCTATTTGGAAGATACAAAACATCAGTAAGATCACCACAAGTATTGGGAATAACCCCTTAACCAGTCCTGACAACCAGGATGGCATCCATACAAACCACCCTGAAAACCATTCGTCGGGGGCACCCCCCTTGTCTGCCATCTTCGTCCGTAGGTTATGTACAGTCTGTATGGCCTCTGTTACTGTTCCGTTGTCTGCATCATTAGCTGGCACGTATGTGCAACAGGCAGTTCCGATTTTGGCAAAACCCCACCCTCCATGGCAGTCATCAAGTCTAGCACACAGCTATGTTGCATGAGCATCACCCTCACAGCCTGCATTTCTTCCTTAACTGGATTGAACCCATCTTCAGTGGCGTTAATGGTCTTCATCAGTTCCCATCGGGTTATTTGCAGCCAGCGGGCAGTTGCTTTTGCTTGGACAAATGGGAAGATGCTTCCGAAGAACAATTGGGCATCATTGAACAACCTGTGCTCTTGTGGAACGTCTTCCCAGGTTGTAGTACCCATTTAATCTGCAGATCTCTTCTTCCGCTGGTGTACCAAAGTTGTTAGACAGCTCATGGGGTGGTCATGTAACATTGAGATGTTCACCCCTGGAATCACCAGGGAGGGGGTGTGCACAGTAACTAAGGAACAAAGACCTCTCCATCTGGAAGGAAGTCGCGAGTACAGCCTTTCTCCGCATTGCCAATAGTAGTCCATCAGACTGGAGGTGCCCCATTGCATGCCAGCATTGTACTTTGTGGTGATGCAATTGATGTTTCTCCCTACCGGGACTGCTCCATTCCCTCTGAAACATAAAAAGAAAACAATTGGTGTTGTACCTGCTCGAAGAGTGGATGGCGTTTCTACCCAAGTTAATCTAGATATGTTTTCATCCCATTTAGCCTGACACTTCTGCTGTATGCTGTTGTCACTCTGATTTCCCATCCAAGAGAGAGCTCTACATCCAAATGTTGCACCATGGTACCACTGACCATGGACGTATACTGATCCATTTACTCAAAAATATGGCCTCTCCTGACAATCTTGGGGCATAGGTGCGGCTGAATAGTTTTTACAGAAAAGTGTATATCGTGATATTCCCAGGAATCCCTGCTCTATTATTCTATTTTTACATTTTTTACTCTTGTACCTCATTACCCCTGCCTCAGCCATTTTTTCTAACTTCACTATTAATTCCTTGCGGTCTGTCAGAACATTTGTTATATCAGCTAACTCCTCCTCATATTGTGTGGTGTTTACTAGGAATGCTCCCTGTCTTATCTGTAAGGGTTGCATCTGTGCTCTCATTCTGCAAAGATACAAATATAATAAACATTGAGTAACATTCGGAGATATCTCTTTTGACGAGTGCAGCCTGTCTGTCACTAGCATGTGGAATCAGGGAACAAACAAAACACGACTCATTAGTGGTCTGCATGCCTATCTCTGCCATATGCTGATACCATATCTTGTCTAGTAAGCTAACATGAATATTATGGGATACCTTTTCATACTTATATACTTCTCTCTGCAAGCACTTAGTATACTGACATGTTGCCATGCGTGGGCTAAAATACAATTGAAATGTAATTGCTAGCATAACAAAACATGAACAGAAAAACAAAATTGAAATACATAACTGTCCACCAGCAGTGTCGAATAGAAGCTCCGCTGGCCTCTTTAGGAATACGCTGTCCTTCATCTTTTTCTTTGGCCTCCTCTAAACGTTCCTGTGAAGATGGTGATGCATGACATGAAGCAGGGGCCAATCGAACATCTGACAGATGTATCCATGGCTTCCTGCCCTCCACCTTCACTGCTGTGGGGGTGCTCTGGGTAACTAAGTAGGGGCCCTCGAACTTGCTGTCTCTTCATCGTCGTGCAAAATTCCGGATGTGCACTTGCTGGCCCACGGAAATTGGACTGGTCTGCTGGGCTGCAGTGGTGCACTTCTCCTGTCTTGCCACCTGTTTAGAGAAGAAATTGACAGACTTCAATAACTGAGATAAATAACTACTCATCTCCTGTCCTAAAACCTCAGCTGTCTTTTAAGCATCTGTCCTCTGTCAAGCTATTGTTAAAGGAGTTGGCATGGGACGCCCTGTCACTATCTGGTGAGGGGTCAAGTGATGATCACTTCCTGGTTGGTTCCCGAGGGCATATAAGGTTAGGGGAAGGCAATACAGCCAGTTCTTCTGCATTGTGGCACATAATTTAATAATTGTTTTCTTTAACAGGCCGTTAAGGCGTTCCACTGTACCATTACTTTGGGGTTGATAAACAGATGATAATTTATGCTTTATTCCTGGAGAGGTGCAGATGTGCTGAAACATTGCATTAACAAAGTGTGTGCCATTATCTGAGCGGATCGCTTCTGCGATTCCCCACCTGGGTATCACCTCTCTTATCAAAAAGTTGGCTGCTGCTTTAGCATCATTATGTACACAAGGTCCTGCCTCGATCCACCTTGAAAAGGGGCAGACCACCACGATAAGGTATCTGTAATTGTTACATCTCTCAATCATGTCAACAAAATCTATATGTACATTTTTAAATGGGACTGTCGGATGTGGTATTGTTGAAGTAATTACTTTTAGTGTTGGTCTAGGCCTGTATTGTTGGCATACTGCACATTCTGCAATGTACATAGTAATCATTTCAGATAATTGTGGAATGAACCAATCTGTCTGTAGCATAGCAAGAAGATATTCCTTGGCAATGTGTGCAGGGAGGTGTAGTTGCTCTAGGACTGTATACAACAGGGCTTGTGGCATCACTGGCTTACCAGTGCTTTCTTGCCTATAGATAAAATCTGTTGCTGACTGTATACACCCTCACTGCTCCCACAGCTCCCTTTCATGACGTAGTGCTTGTTCTTGCAATTTGCGTAAATGTAATTGTGCTGTCTCTGTGTATGGGGGTGGTATCTCAGTAGCATTCTGTTGCCTGCTTGTCATCATCCCTAACGTGTGTTCATCCTGTTCACTATCATTTGGAGATGTTTTGGCTGCTTCTTTTGCTGCCCAGTCTGCCAAGGCGTTTCCCCTGGAGACAAGGTCTTACTGATTGGTGTGTGCTGCACATTTTAGAACTGCTACCTTAGATGGCAGGGTTAAAGCCTTTATCAATTGCACCAATCGATCTTTATGCATTACAGGGGATCCATCAGATTTAAGAAATCCCCTCCTTTCCCACCGGTGAATACTAGAATGCACGGTGGTGGTGACATATGCTGAATCTGAATAAGTGGTAACCTCTAGTCCTTTGGCGTGTTGCAGCGCTTCAATGATTGCCACTAGTTCTGCAGCTTGTGCTGAGAAATGGGATGGAAGTGGTATCTGACTCACTATCTGTAAGGTGTCAGAAGATCCCTGCTGCTCGGCTTTTACAACAGCTGCTCCTGAGTGTCTAATCCCAGTCTCTTGATCTATGAAAGAGGACCAATCGACAAAGAGCAGCATGCTCCCAGGGATGGGGTCTTCTCCTATTCCACTCTCTTTCTTTGGGGAGTAAGTGGCACAGTCATGTACTTGTTCATCGTCAGAAACTGGGTGTGCAAAGAATGTCGCTGGATTAACTGTGTGACACCGTACCACTTGCAAGGATGGTATTGACAGTATCACTTCATATCCAGATACTCTCTGAGTTGTAAGGGTGCTCTTGCTCTTTTGCAAGATAGCGAATACCGCATGCTCTACATACAGTGTTAAAGGTGATCCCGTCACTATGGTGGTGCTCTTTTGAACTGCAAAAGCTGCTGTAGCCAGAGCTTGCTCACATGGGTAATGCCCTTTCATGACAGGATCTAGCAGCCCACTGTAGTAGGTAATTGGTTTGTGTCCCATAGATGTCTTTTGAGTTAGTACTGCTGTCATCGTCATTCCATTAGAATGACATAAGAGGTAGAATGTTTTATTATAATCCGGTGTACCTAACACTGGAGCATTTGTTATTGCTCTCTTTAGCTCCAGGAAGGCTGTCTCCCTTTCATCAGTCCAGTCTACTTTGTTTGCGTTTGTGTGGGACTCTTTTAAAGCAGTTAGAAGTGGTGCGGTCAGAGTGGCATAGTCAAATACCTACTGCCTCACATAATTGCAGAGTCCAAAAGACTTCTGCATTTGTTTTGTGGTTGTGGGCTTAGACATGTTCCTAATACTCTCTACTCTGTCCGGTGTCACCCTCCTCCCATCTTTAGATATTAACCATCCCAAGTAGTGGACCTCTGTCTGCACGCACTGCAATTTTATTTTGTCCACTTTGTAACCTTTTTCTGCAAGCATGCAGAGGAGACCAATGGTGTCATCTCTACATATGTCTTCAGTGGCACTGCAAACCATGATATCATCTACATATTGTTACAAAGTACTCTTGCAGTTTATGTTTGCTAAATCCTTCTTCACTGTTCTGTTAAAAATGCTTGGGGACTCACAGTAGCCTTGTGGAAGACACCGGTAGCAAAATTGGGTCTGTCTAAACGTGAATCCAGTCAAATATTGGCTGTCAGAATTCAGTAGAATGCGGAAAAACGCATTCTTCAGATCGACCACTGAGAAATAAGTGGCTTCTTTAGGAATGTTTGTTAGTATGACTGATGGGTCAGGTACCACTGGAAATTCTGGTATCACTACATCGTTAATGGAGCGGAAATCCTGAATCATTCTCCAAGTACCCCCCTTTGCCTTGGGTATTGGGAAAATCGGAGTGTTGCACGGTGTCGACCTCTCATATATTACTCCCTGCTCAAGTAATGCTTATATTGCGGGAAGAATGCCCTCTTTTGCCTCCTTGGACAAGGGGTACTGGCGTATCCTGGGCAGAATTGCTCCAGGTTTCAAGGGCTCAGCCCCTTTGATTAGTCCCACATCATATGGACCTTTTGTCCACAACACCTCTGGGACTTTTGCCAAATCTCTCTCAATTATTGTTTGGTCTTGTGTGTGTCTGGACACTGTTATTTATTGTAGCTGTACTCTAATGGCAATGTCCATCTCAAACACAATTGTCTCACTTAGTGGGCAATCATCAAATATTTCTTCGTCTGATATATCTCTTAATTTAACCCCAGGATCTGTGAATATTATTGATGCCCACATCTCCTGTCTTCTGTCAGTTGTCAACAGCACAGCATATGTTGATCTTATTTAAAGGGCCAATATAATTTCAGGTTCTTTTATGGGATCCACAGGCTCGTAAGGCCTGAACTGCAGTTCCTTTGGTAACTGCACTGTTTTCCCTCGTAGTGCTAGTCTGTGCGCTATCAAGACATATACACCGCACAAAAAGGCTTCTGTATCGACAGGAACTGCTCTGACCTGTTGTCCTAGCTCCTCATGAGCTATAAGGGACAATATCCTGCTCAGTGTGACACCTGGTGTGTAACATACCATTGACCCATCCTCCAGGAAGGAGATGGTCATGTTCAGTTTACTCATTAAATCTCTCCCAAGAAGATTGACTGGTGACTCTGGGGAGTACAGTAGTGGTCCTTCAATTTGTTTATCTCCCACAATCATGTTTACTGATTTGGTGAATGGAACCCTGCTCACAACCCCAGCAAACCTTTGGGTGACCATCGAGTTGCCAGAAAGTGGTAATGTTCCTTCCTTTATACACGATTTGGTGGCCCCAGTGCCGATTAAAAACCTATAGGGGCGACCTTCCATGGCTACCATCACAGTGGGTTCCTCATCTGACCTGCGGGTTACCAATAATATTGGACACACAGTGACCATCTGCGGGCTCTGTCATTGGGTATAATTTTGAGTTGGTGTTCCCCTGAACATTTGGGGTGATACATGGAAGGGGTCTCCTCCTTGCACTGTTACCCCTCCCACCTGGACCTGTGCCTGTCCTCCCATAGGGTTGTTGAAGCCTTGGGGTCCGCCTTGCTACATTGGCCCTTGGGGTGTAACCCACTGGGCTTGGGGGCCTTGCGTGAGTCCCTGCATTGCTTGCTGCTGGGGCGCCCATTGCATTTGTTGAGGCCTCGCCTGCTCCTGCAGGGTATTCCAACCTTGCACTCTCTCATCGTTTTTCCTGGCTCTGCATTCTCTTGCAAAATGGCCCATCTTACCACAATAATAACATTGTTGTCCTTCCCTATAGTTTCCTTGTCTTTTCCCTTGTGTTGACTCTTGCTCTCCTGTAAAACTCCCCTGTCCCTTCCTTGTATCACTTACTGGTTGTCCTCCTGGTGCCTGTACCTGTACTGGCATTGTGACAGACATTGGTGATGCAGTCACAAGTGCCCCTTCTGTTCTCGGCTTCTTAAGTATTTGTTGCACCAACTTCACAACGGCCCTTTCTGCCTGTTCTGTCCTCTCCTTGTCTTTTTCTTGTTTTCGCTTAAAATAATGTATTATGTGGGCCTGTATTTTGGTCCATGGTTTAGCCTCTATTCCCACCACTCCTTCTAAATTTGCTTGTATATCAGTGGGAAGGCCTCGATTTAATACATTATGAAACAAAATTGCATTTCCTCCTGTGTTCTCCCAGTTACATCCTACCTCCAGCACCCATTGTTCTTTCATTCTAGTAATGAATTCTGCAATATCCTGAGTTAGCTTTATACTTTCTGCCATAAGGGCTCCAATGTCTGGTCTATCTGGATACGGCCATCGGAGAGCATCCCAAACATGTTGGCGGACATTGTTAAAAGATGACCAGTCAAACTGTGTATTTATCAATGTTACTTGAGGGAACCCTGCCCTAACAAAAATTGTGTTTACTTCGTTTCCCACTAATGAGCTGAGCAGGCTTTTGACATCACCTAAGGCAAGGTTTATCCCGGCAGTGTGTTTTTCAAAACATCTTATCCATTTTCCTGAACCTTCAGACAGCGGGGGTAGTGCTCTTTTTAAATTCTCTTTGTCCATTTGCGGCCATGGTACGTATGTTGGCACTTGCCCTCCCTTAAAAATAAGGGGCAACTGAGTTATTTGTCGAGAGGCTTCCTGATCTGAGACTTAACCTTGGATCTGGTCTTCTACTGTGTGTCACTTTAGTTGGTTTGTCTATGGAATACTTTTCCCAAACTGCAAGGAATTCTTGCATGTAAGGGTAATTCCAATCTTGGTCACTCCGTCCCTTCCGTTTGCAATCTTATGTAGTCGCTAAATCAAAGGGTTGAAAAGACCCTTGCTGGGGCCATGGCTTCCTTTCTTCTCTTTTAGTCCACCTTGCAAATTCATCTGAGAAAGGGTGATAATAATTGCTACCCTCCTCTTGCTCTGTTATCACTATAGGTGTAAATTCTGACCTTGTTTTTAGGATTGACCATCTTTTTGTATCTGTGCCATCTCTTGCTGTCATTACCAGTTCTCGTGTAGGGCGCGGGCAAAAATTGTATAACCTTCTGTTAACCCCTTGTTCATGCGCACTCCTATTAAATCCATTGTCCCAGTCCTCATCATCTTCTGCCCCTGTTACGACCTGTGAGCCATCTGGGGGCTCCTGATATTGTGGCATCTCTACACCTCCCTCCCATTCTTCTTCCTCTTCTATCCATTCCTCTGCTGCCTCTTTCAGTGTGTCTGCAGATGTGTCTCCAAGCCTAAGAATGGCATGCCCTGTAGTCCATTGTCCCCGGAGGGGGTCAAGGCTCCTAGATTGCTCTGCCTGTCTCACCGTGTGTTGCAACTCACTTACTAGCCTGTCTCTCCCGCTCTGTTCTGGGTCGGCTCGAGGAGCTGATGGGACGGGAGCGGAAGTTGCCTCAGCTCCCTGTGCCTCTAACCTCTGCTCCTTAAGCTCAACCCGAACAGGATCTTGGTACCCTGCAGCTGGCAGGATAGGGTGAAGACCATGAGGTGGGGGCTCCCCTAGTGACTCTCCCGGAGATTCTGTTTGTGTTCGTGGCACTACCTCTTCGAGCGCAGTTGACTTTTGCTTTGGTTTTTCAAGACAGAATACTCGCCATAGTGACAGAATAGCTTCCCTCTTCTGTCTTTTCTTTTTCTTATATGTTGAGCGAACGTAAGTCAATGTGTGTTCAGCTACGTCATTATCAAATGTCCCTTCTTTTGGCCATGGTTGAGTGTGACCCTCGGTGCCTTTATGCCACTGCTTACAATATTTGAGTATTCTTTTCTTATCTGAAGGGAACGTTTTTATCATATGGTCCAGAGGGGTATCCATGATCCCCACAGGATGGGTGTTTCCTATGCGTACCTCTTGCAGTCTGACCTCTGCTCTATGTATCTCTTTTCAGCTTCTTGTCTCTCGTCTTAGTGTGTATTTAGCTTTACCACTGTTACTGACTTATAGCAGTGTTGTGTAGGGACAGTCCTACTCAGTATTACCTGACTTTACATATATGGTTGTGAGACCGTATTGGTGACCATCAGCCACACTTATCGCCAATCTGTGTAACACCTCTTCTATGGTGATGTCTGGGGCGGGTGAATTTATAGGGGGTCTGAGGGGATTAGTACCTGATGCAATGTGTGTTATAACATTGTCATGTATGGAGATAACTACTTGTGGTGCCCAGGGATGTGTTGAGCCATTCATTGTTTAAGGTTGTGAAATTACGAATATCTGTGAGAAATGCATCAAGAAGAGCCTCTACTATAAGGGGTGATGTGTTATTATTTCAAACCGCGGGGTGTTGCATGGGCATGGGGGTTGCCCGTGAGCTCATTTAAATACCGATTTTAACTCAATGGTATCTGTCTCCTGCCACAGAGAATCATCAACCTCACAGGGATTTATTATCAACCTTTACTTACTTTGGGATTGTTTGTTCAGGGCCCCTGTGGTTTTATTTACACTAATTATTTCCCACTTACGAGATGCTTTAAGGGTGTCTAGTGGGATGTCAAAAATATGGCAGAGATCTCGCACCCTCTCCTCCTCACTTATATCTGACTGCGTGACAACTGGTGGGGACACCTGCCATTTCTCTATAACCTGACCCTTATGGTTGTAAAACACTGTACTATTTTTGTCCTCTTTTTTACTCATTACTCATGAAATACATCCACTTGTCACTGTTGCGCTTTTTAGGTTTGCAACCAAGGGTCTGACTGTGCTCAGACTCCCACTGATATTTCAACCTTGGTTGCTCTCCCTTAACAAAGCCTTCCAGATGTTACTAACTGTCTGACTCACTCAGAACAAAGTTTGGTGGCGCCGGTAAAGCAACCGTCTCTTACCATGTCAGACTTCACACTTGCTGCTCGGTCCACCTCACTATTTCTACCCTGATCCTCTGGATCTAACCAGGATACCTGGTAGGCATTCCCAAATGAATGTCTCTTCCAGGGGCTGCCCCCGGGTAATGCACTGCTGCCTGTCACACTAGCTAGTCTTCCGGTCTAACCGGGAAATCACAATTCATTTATACCATACCATCAAAACATTGCATTGAACCCCCCTAACTAGTCTTCCGGTCTAACCGGGAAATCACAGTTCATTTTTAGCATAACAACATAACATTGCATTTAAACCCTAGATAAATGATGCATGCATTTTGTCATATTATAGCTTCCAAAAAGAATCATGCAATTAAAAATAATAAGGTACGAAGCCCAACCTCTCTCCACCCTTTAGGACAGCAAAATCTGGAATTCCTGACTGCCTGTTTGAATAGGCAGGTGTAAGCTCACCTGTTTTTGTTGCACGCAGTGCTCTATTCAAGCAGTGCAGGCGGTGCCTCCTTCAGTTGCGGTCCGGGGAAGAGAAGGTAGCTTCTGGCTGGCTAAGCCAGATGTTGTAGGGTCAGGAATAAAAGAACAACATGACTCTGTTTGGCAAATAATGTGAGCGTTTATGAATAACGCCTGGGAGGGCAGCACAGTTCTGTGACTGATACCGCACTAAACTTTGTCAGTACAATCAGCCCTTTTTATATGTTCACGACTCCATGAATGCGTCTTATCACTTGCCATGCATTTTGATTTAAGCACCTGCTTGGTACATTGTATCTCTACCTATGTTAGCATAAAGTCACATTTCTCCTTGAGAAAGCATCTAATTACGCATTTACAGGAAAGGCGAAGGTTACACATCTGTCATGAGCACATTTGTTAATAAACCACAATGGGGGTCATTCTGACCCCGGCGGTCTAAGACCGCCGGGGCCAGGGTCGGCGGGAGCACCGCCGACAGGCCGGCGGTGCCCCGCAGGGCATTCTGACCGTGGCGGTTCAGCCGCGGCCAGAAAGGGTAAACCGGCGGTCTCCCGCCGGTTTACCGCTGCCCTTAGAATCCCCCATGGCGGCGCAGCTTGCTGCGCCGCCATGGGGGATTCTGACACCCCCTACCGCCATCCTGTTCCTGGCGGTTCGCCCGCCAGGAACAGGATGGCGGTAGGGGGTGCCGCGGGGCCCCTGGGGGCCCCACAAAGTATTTCAGTGTCTGCCTAGCAGACACTGAAATACGCGACGGGTGCAACTGCACCCGTCGCACCTTCCCACTCCGCCGGCTCAATTCTGAGCCGGCATCCTAGTGGGAAGGTTGATTTGCCCTGGGCTGGCGGGCGGCCTTTTGGCGGCCGCCCGCCAGCCCAGGGCAAATGTCAGAATCACCGCAGCGGTCTTTCGACCGCGGTGCGGTGTTCTGACGGCGGTACCTTGGCGGACGGCCTCCGCCATCCGCCAAGGTTAGAATTAGGGCCAATGTCTCTTATCTCACGTTCTGAAGCATATCGGTACTTTCTCCTTTGACTAACTCCAGACAAGGAACCATGTCTATCTGGCCTCCCTTACACAGCTGCTGGCCTTCAAGCATCAAAGCTTATCGTGTTCCCTTTATAAAACCACCAAGGTGTGGTCTTCCCTTGTGAACGTGGATTGGAATGTGCGCCCTCCCGTGTGTATGTTATCAAGTTATGACTTAATCTTTCTATGTCCTTCTACTTGCAGCTGCATTATGAATAAATGTTTCTGCTTGTCCTTGTCTCCTCCATGTTTTCTGTCCTGAGCTCTCTATTTTGACGCCATGAGCATTCTGGGCCTGTATTCTTCTCTGATCACGTATGACTCTGCACATTTTCCTCCTATATTTTCAGTAACATAAATATTCTTTATTTTTCTAAACCTGTGTTGTGTCATTTTGTAGTGTTTTCATTAAGTTACTGTGTGTGTTGGTACACATACTTTACACCTAGCACTCTGAAGTTAAACCTACTGCTCTGCCAAGCTACCAGGGGGTAAGCAGGGGTTAGCTGAGGGTGATTCTCATTTACCCTGACTATAGTGAGGGTCCTTGCTTGAACAGGGGGTTACCTGACTGTCAACCAAAGACCCCATTTCTAACATTGGTGATCAGCGGTTGGGATTTGGACTTGTATTTGTACTTGACATACAGTGATTAAGTGTATACTACTGTTTTGCTTTCAGACCACTACGTGACCGCATACTACTTGTCTTGTGATTCTGCTTTTTGCTCTCTGATGTCCTCCTGGAAATATTGCTAATATTTTTGGACTCTGTTTTTGGGTTGTGAAGCCTTTTCAGAATGGAAGTTAATTTCTGGCACCTACTTATCTATAAAAAGTGCCAGCTAAAAGCATTCTGCATGGAAAGGGAACTGGCTGTGAACAAGAAATCCAGAAGGGAGGATCTTGAGTCAGCCCTGTTTCAGTATGAGTTGAAACATTGTCTGGCAATACCACCAAATGAGCCTGAGGAGGAGGACTACTCTGAGGAAGAGGACTACTCTGAGGAGGAGGAAGCAGAAAGAGATGAATGGCTCCTAGCTCGAATCTGGAGCCTGGAAGAGCTAGATGCAGAGCTTGAGAGGGCTGAGGAGAGGAGAGCCTTAGCCCTGGAAAAAGAATGGTTGGCAGCTAAAGAGCTGAGCTGTGAAGAACTGAAGCTGGAAGCCATGAGGACTGAGTCCAGTTCAGATGGTGGCAGCAAAAATCTTGTATCCAGTGCAGATGAGAAAGTGCACATGCCCAGAGATGTGGTGCCCTACTTGAAGGAGGGAGTTAACACACACCAGGAGATTCAGGGGTATGAGGTAGCTCCAGTGATGTACATGATCTCTGAGGTGGATTGGGGAACTGGCATAGGGAGTCATATTCCTACTGATTGGAGGGACACTCTACTGGCTCTAGGTGAGAGTGACACGGAGAGGGGTTCCCCCCAGGCAGAAGTCCTGATTATGGAGTGTGAAGATATCCCAGAAGAGTGTGGGTTGAGTGTCAAGGACGGTCAGGTACTGTCTCACCAGTCTCAGGAGGGTGATGTGGGGGTGCTTTTTCAAGGCTGAGTCACTGGATGGTTGGGTGAAGGGTTCTTTGGTTAATTCATGTGAGGGGCTGAGTGATGTAATTGTTGGAGAGCATATGTCCAGTCCTTATTCTCCAGAGCTATGCCAATACCAGGTGGAGTGTGAGTTCTCTGACCCCAGGCAACTTACAATGGAGGCAGACCGTTGGGTGAGTACCAGAGAGTCTGAAGAGGCACTTGGGGGTGCTCCCGAGAGGGGTGGTCTAGGTATATCCCAACCAGATGAGATAGGGAAGGGTTGTAGTGTCCCAGGTAGGTCCCAGTGTAGTGGGATGGGTGGGGGACCCCATGTCCAGTCTCAGAGGAGAGGGAATGGGGATGGGCTGAGGTCCAAGGTGCCCGAGATCCGGTCCCAGGTCCTGCAGGGTTCCATGAGGGAACACCAAGAGGGGAGCCTAGCCTGTACCGTAGGGCCATCTGTTGAGGGAGACCCCACAGTGTCAGGAGAACTTGGGGGAGTGGCTGTAGCCAGCGTCCCACCAGGTCTGGTGTCTGGCAGTACCACTCCTAGTGAGGGGGTGCAGAAGTCCAGACAGAGGGTTGAGAGGCGGTTGCGGACCCCAGTGGAGAACCTGGAGGGTCAGGGGTCAGCTCTGAGAGCGGAGCCCCCCAGGAATGGCCTTGGTGAGACCATTTCTGGGTTGGGGGAATCCAGACACTGTCAGATGGGCAGAGGTCAGGAGACCTGCGCCAGCCAGACTCTTGTGTGGCCCTTGGGGACGGTGTGTCCCTTGTGGGGGGTAGGTGTGCCCCCCAGGAAGTCCTGATGTGCCAGGCAACGGTTCAACCGCAGGGTGGTGACTCTGGGTTGAATGATCAGGTTCAGGGGGTAAACTCTGACCTGATGGGGAGTAGTTGCGCTCCCAAGGAGGTCCTGGTAGGCCAGGCAGTGGTTCAACCACAGGGTGGTGACTCTGGGTTGGATGACCAGGTTCAGAGGGTAAAGTCTGACCTGGTGGGGGGTAGGTGTTCCCCCCAGGAAGTCCTGGGTTGCCAGGCAGTCGTGCAGTCTGAGGGTACAGACCCTGGACTGGAGGCGGTTTGCCCAATCAGCCCCCAGTGTGATTTCTAGGGGTACTTTCCCTGAGGGGGGGTGCAGAACCCTGAGGGTAGGGGCAGGGGAGAGAGAGACTCACCCCTGACCCCAGTGCAATATAAGGGTACAGGCCCTGGATTGGAAGGCCAGGTTCAGGGTGCCCCCCCCTGACCCGGAGGAAGGGGCTACTGCTAACAGTGCCCCTACCATGTTGTCTTCTGGGGGGGCACTCCTAGTTGGGGGGTGCAGGACCCAAGAAGGGAGGGCAGAGAGGGGGAGCCTCACCCCTGGCCCTGGTCCAACCTGAAGGTACAGACCCCAGGTTAGAGGACCAGTGGCAGGTTAACATCCCTGCATTGGTAGAAGAATTGCGCTGGACTGCTTCTACAAGCACCCTGACAATTTTGGACTCCGTGGGTGCCACTCCCTTGGGGAGGGTACAGAGCCCTAGAGGGGAAGACCAGTTGCAGGTTAACATCCCTGCACTTGTGGAGGAACTGTGCAGGACTGCTTGTACAAGGATCCTGACAATTTTGGACTCTGGGTGTGCCACTCCTAGAGTAAGGGTACAGAGCCCCAGAGGGGAGGACCAGGGTCAGGTTGTCATCCTGACCTGGTGGGAGGGAGGGTGGTCATAGGGTGCCAGGCACCTGATGCTACCGCCCCTCACTCTCCACTGTCACAGTGGTTGGAGAGGCCTGAGGTCAGGCTGTCATCCCTGACAGTTGTCAGGGGTCACTGTGGCTTGCTGGCCTGGTGGACAGAGTTGCCCCTGAGGGGGGAGGAACGAGAAACACACCCCGGGGGTGGAGTGGGCAACACCACTGTGTTGGACCTGGTGGTACTATCTGCCCATTGGGATACATCTGTGAGCAAAGTAAATTTAGGTGCCCCACAGATGGTGTCTGCAGATGTGGAGAAGGGTTCCCCATGGGTTAGCTTAGTGGGACCTGAGAATATGGACAGAGGAATCCAACTGGAGTCAGGAAGGCAAAGAACTGGAACATGCCTCTGCTGTTGTGAGCCTTGGTCCTTGTTCTATCCCCCTAATCAGGAAAGTACATCAAGGTATTGTTTGTTCTCACCGGGCTTAGGCTGGAAGGGGGTTATGTTGGAATTTTGCCCTTTTTCAGGGTCATCCCCAAACTTTTATACCTCGGGCCTCCTATTTTTTCTGACCTGTTGCTGTTGGCTTTTGAACTCTTAGCACTTTACCATTGCTACCCAGTGCTAAAGTGCACATGCTCTCTGTGTACATTATATTGTTGATTGGTTTATCCATGATTGGCATATTTGATTTTCTAGTAAGTCCCTAGTAAAGTGCACTAGAGGTGCCCAGGGCCTGTAAACCAACTGCTACTAGTGGTCCTGCAGCACTGGTTGTGCCACCCACATAAGTAGCTCTATAATCATGTCTCAGACCTGCCACTGCAGTGTCTATGTGTGAAGTTTTAACTGTAAGCTCTACTTGGCAAGTGTACCCAAGTGCCAGGCCTAAACCTTCCCATTTCCTTCATGTAAGACACTCCTATGGTAGGCACTAGGTAGCCCCAAGGGTAGGGTGCAGTGTATGGTTAAGGTAGGACATATAGGGGGTGATTCTGACCCCGGTGGTACTAGACCGCCGGGGCCAGGGTCGGCGGGAGCACCGCCAACAGGCTGGCGGTGCCCCGCTGGGCATTCTGACCGCGGAGGTTCAGCGGAGGTCAGAAGAGGAAAACCGGCAGTCTCCCGCCGGTTTTCCGCTGCCCTTCTGAATCCTCCATGGGGATTCAGACACCCCATACCGCCATCCTGTGCCCAGGCGTGGGTCCTAGGCTCACTATGCCACTGGAATCAAGCTAGCATGGTTTATGAAGGGTGATACTCTGAAACCAGTCCTAGGATACTTGTTTCTGGTCCAGGGAGGACCTGGCCTTGCAGTTTGTGCTGGACTGTTACCATGGGGTATAGGGTCAAGACTGATTTGCATATGGTTGGGTCCAAACTGGAGTGGCATGGTAGTCAAAGAAATTGATGGATTAAACCCAGGTCTGTGTCTGGGGGTAGATGTTTGATTGGTTTTGCATTCTGTCCATCATTTGTGTTTGTTTCCCTTTGGAGGGGAGTGGGCATTTTCCCAGGCCTCGCCCTTGGACAAGATGAGGGGAGAGTGTGTGTAATGGCTGTTTCCCACACTTAGCAGGCATTTTTATTTTGAAACCCCTACCTGGCAAGGCTTTGGATTGATGAAATAAACCCATTCTCTCCCCTGTCTTGTCAAGGAAATGGGTGTGTCAGTAAAATTCCTGCCAGTCCAATGTAACAGGCCTGTTTGTGAACACCCCACCTTAACTGCCAGGCGTGTGTTTTTGTTTGTGTAGTCCGCTGGTCCTAAATACACAATTTTGGCACTAAGTAATTTGCTATAGATCACCACATTCAACGCATCTCCTTTTATATAGAATATACACATTCATGTAAACACACATTTGCACTTACACAGACACATTGACCCATATTTATACCCTTAGCGCCGCATTTGCGTAATTTTTTTACGCAAAAGCAGCGCAGACTTCCAAAATACAATAGGCCCGTATTTATACTTTTTGACGCTAATCTGCGCTAACGCAGTTTAGCGTCAAAAAAATTAGCGCCGGCTAACGTCATTCTGAAGCGCCATGCGGGCGCCGTATTTATAGAATGGCGTTAGCCGGCGTTAGCCGACCGGCGCTGCCTGGTGTGCGTGAAAAAAAACCACGTACACCAGGCAGCGCCGGCGTAGGGGAAAATGGTGTATGGGCGTCTAAAAATGGGGCAAGTCAGGTCGAGGCAAAAAAATCGTCTTAACCCGATTTGCGCCATTTTTTTACGACGCCCATCCCCCATCAACATGACTTCTGTCTTAGCAAAGACAGGAGTCATGCCCCCTTGCCCAATGGCCATGCCCAGGTGACTTATGTCCCCTGGGCATGGTCATTGGGCATAGTGGCATGTAGGGGGGCACAAATCAGGCCCCCCTATGCCACATAAAAATAAAAAAATACTTACCCCAACTTACCTTTTCTTCCCTGGGATGGGTCCCTCCATCCTTGGGTGTCCTCCTGGGGTGGGCAAGGGTGGCAGGGGGTGTCCCTGGGGGCAGGGGAGGGCACTCTGGGCTCCTTCAGAGCCCACAGGTCCCTTAACGCCTGCCCTGATCCAGGCGTTAAAAAGAGGCGCAAATGCGGGGTTTTTTGCCCCGCCCACTCCCGGGCGTCATTTTTGCCCGGGAGTATAAATACCACGCACATGCATCAGAGTCATTTTTTAAGACGGGAACGCCTCCCTTGCATATCATTAACGCAAGGGAGGTGTTCACGCCAAAAAATGACGCTAACTCCATGAACTTTGGCGCTAGACGCGTCTAACGCCAAAGTATAAATATGGAGTTAGTTTTGCGTTGAATTTGCGTCCAAAAAAACGACGCAAATTCGGCGCAAACGGAGTATAAATATGCCCCAATTGTATTTGGAAGTTTGCGCTGATTTTGCCTCGAAAAACGAAGCAAATGCGGCGCTAAAAAAGTATAAATAGGGGCCATTGTATATATGTTATACGCACACGTACTCTCTAATATATATTATACACACACACATATATATTCTGACACACAAATATGCATGTGTTCATAGTAATGTAATATCCCTACTAAAATTACCATCCTTTTGCTGAAAGCAGTGCGATCATGGACAGAAAGCCTCAGCCTTTGCAGACGTTTGCAGAGCTGGCAGAATTATAGTTAGCCAGTCGTTTTCGGAATCAGAACACATTATCGTTGTCACCAGCGATGGGTGTGTTTATTATCGAAAGTTCTCAGTCCATTGCAAGATAGTGCCCTGCACTAAGAGAAATGAGCTGCATGCAGTTTTAGCATTAAATTACCTTCCCAATTGACTTCATGCTCACACACTGTCATATTTTTCATGGTCCTTGTCAACTACTTAAATTGAAAAAGAAACCCATAACCAAGCGCGGACATCCTTATATAACTGAAGAGGTGGTCGCGAAAATATCAACCAGCGTCTTTGATTTGCCCTGAATTGCCTTTGAAGAATTTTTCTATACCTCGGGGCTTGTTCTATTCCTTTACATTGAAATATAAGAAGTTTTTTTTCTTTTTCTGAAATCTGGGAAGAGACATATCTATAAAACTCAGTTTTGGGGGTGTTGCAGAATTCACGTAATTATCTTTCGTAAAATTACACAAAAGTTTTCACAATTATGCATAGTTACTTAAAAATGGATATAGTCATTTTGTGTTGTATTTTAACAGGCACTGCCTATTCCTGTCAGTTTTTGGCGTGAGAACATTTTTGAACAAATGCACGGTGTACAACAGCTGCTTGTGTTCTCTTGCTCCCCTGCATTTAATTCATTTTTTTAGCACAAGTGGTGCGATTTGCAGTACATTTTTACCACAAATGGTGCGTAATGACACGAAGTGGCATAATGACGTAGTTTGTGTAATTGGCAGAACCCGGGGGAAAAAAACCCACCCAAATTACGCGAATTACGCAAACACACTTTACATTTCCCCCAGACCTAATCAGTTGAACTGAAGCGGGTTCAATAAATTATTGATTTTGTCAGGACCTATATCAAACCAAGATGCCCAGCGTGTCTCACGGGATACCCTGACTCACATGCCCAATGAGCCATTGAAAGACCCGGAAAATAACAACATACTCTCCCTGACTTCAGAACCATTAATATACCTCAGAAGGTAACATTAATCATAGCTTTATGATAACTTCGTTTGCAGTCACAACTTACAGATACATACAAATGTATTATTTACCATGTATGTTTACGAAAACTACATACATCCATAGCTGTGAATATGCTGGTTTTTTACCACTGTTATGACCATAAAGCCAGGTTTGTCTTAGTAGGAAAATAAGAACACCCTACTTAATGTGCATCAACCTGAATATTGATCACTGACTCCGATTTGTTGTGTTCAAAACAGGATACGAACATCACACAAGATGGCATACTTCATCAAGGGGGTGCCCTTTCTTAACTCCTGTTGGTTGGGATAGTTTATCTTGACTTCTTATCGTGAACAGTTTTTTGTTTGATATGTAAGAATGGTTGTTTAAATTATATTAAATATGGGAGACATATGCTATTTATTATTATAAGTAATATTGTGATATTGTTTGGAGAAATGTTTTAGACTAACATTCTAGAGAAATGCTAGTTAAATATGAACATCAAATTAATCAGCAATTAATCTATTGAAAGAATAGACAAGAAGTTATAGACCGGATAATCTCATTTTATGTACAAAAAATGTTGGGAACAATATTGATGAAGGGTGATACCCTGAAACCGGTCCCAGGATGCTTGTTTCTGGCTCCTGGAGGACCTGACATGGCAATTCGAGCTGGACTGTTCCCATGGGGAACAGAGTCAAGACTGTTTTGCATATGGCTGGGTCCAAAATGGAATGGCAAGGCAAGCAAACACAACTGATGGATTAAACCCAGATCTGTGACTGGGGGTGAATGTTTGATTTGCTCTGCATTCCGTCCATCATCTGTTGTTTTTGCATTTGTCGCCCAAAGAGGGAAGGGTATGCCCTGACTTGGGTCCTGTGCTTGCTATTCCACCAGATTCAAGCTAATCTGGCTGATAAAGGGTGATACCGGTCCCTGGATGCTTATTTTTGTTTCAGGGAGGACTGTTCCCATGGGGAACAGGGCCAATACTGATTTGCATACGGGTGGGTCCAAACTGAAATGGCAAGGCAAGCAAAAAAAAACAATGGATTAAACCCATATCTGTGACTGGGGGTGAATGTTTGATTTGCTCTGCATTCCGTCCATCATCTGTTGTTTTTGCATTTGTTGCCCCAAGAGGAAGGGTATGCCCAGACTTGGGTCCCATGCTTGCTATGCCACCAGATTCAAGCTAACCTGGCTGATGAAGGGTGATACCCTTAAACCGGTCCCAGGATGCTTGTTCCTGGTTCTGGGAGGACATGGCATGGCAGTTCGGGCTGGAGTGTTCCCATGGGGAGCAGGGTCAAGACTGATTTGCATATGGCTGGGTCCAAACTGGAATGACATGGCAAGCAAAAAAACTGATGGATTAAACCCTGATCTGTGACTTGGGGTGAATGTCTGATTTGCTCTGCGTTCCTTCCATCATCTGTTGTTTTCACTTTTAGAAAGTTGACATTTTCTTACTTTAATCATCTGATGCCTTCTGTTTGTCTCTAAATACACGTCTAGGTCCTTGACAGCTGGATGTTCTGCATTTCCCCTAGACAGCCACACACAAATAAAGCTTAGGTGTGATTGACGGGCCATCAACAGCCTGATGGGCCATCCTGGGCAGGATGGGAGAGAGGAGCAGACTCACCTGATTGGGCTGTGTCCTGATCCCACACAAAAGGCTGCATAACCCACTGTAGTGAGTCAGAATCATGGATAGAAAGGGCAGGGACTCTGTATACTTCAAAGGCCTCTCTTTGAAGTCTTCCCAAGTTCAAAGGCACCACTGTGTATAAGAAATTAACCTCAGACAGTGCCAACTTGGTACATTTCTAGACCCATGGATATTCTGCAAGGAAGAAGGCCTGCTGTACTGCTGCAAGGATTGCCACTCTACTGAGCTGCTACTCTGCTGTCTCCTGCTTTGCTGAGCTGACAAGCTGCCTGCTGCCCTATTGCCTGGGAGTGAGAAGACTGGACCTGCATCTCTACACCCCTGAATCAAAGTGAATCCAAGGGCTTGCTTGCCTTCTGTTTTCTGAAGTCTCAGGAACACAAAAGACTTCCAATTCACCTGTTATAGCTCCTGAACCTGTTTTCAACCAGTTATTGAACCCCAAAAGATGCCTCTCCAGTCCTGAGCCTTTGGAAGTATTTTTTTTGGCTCCTGAAATCAAGCTCGCCCAAAGAACCAGCGTAAGCTGCTGCATGTTTGTCTCTTCGTATAGCAAGTATCCCCGCTCACAACTGCAAGGCTCCAGCCACGCATCCGTGACACCTGGCTGACCCTTTGTGCTTGTGGACTGCCTAAAGTGATGCTATCCTTACCTCCAGAAAACTTCTTTGCTGCAAACGGGACTCTAGACAGTGGCCCTGTCTGGAAGAAATCACCAAAAGGGCTCCAGAGTCTCTTCAGTTCCTCAAGTCCTGTCCACTCTGCACCTGACCTCCATGGCCCGAGTCCAGGTGGCCCACCAGTCCAGAGGAGGTCCTCAGGTGATTCTGACCTTAAGTTCATGAAGGGTGGACCCCTCCTGGCCAACACAACGGCGCCTGCAGCCTGAATCCAGAGGCTCCCCTGCCCGCAACCGGATCCGACAAAGATACAAGATGCCAAAGGTGACCCCTGCACCCACAGCCCCTGGGCCTTGGGGAGCCCGACCGACGGTGCAGCAACATCCTGCGGATGCCTCTCCAGCCTGTCCAGTCTTTGGTTTCCTAGAACCCATTCCCTGGATCCAGTCTGCAGCATCTTTTGTGACACCACGGTCCCCCCTTTGACCAGCTGTGCGCCCTGCTCTGGCTTTGCACCTTGCACCTGGCCACCCCTGTGCCGCTGAGGGTGCATGTTCGGTGTGATCCTGTGGCCCTCCTGGTGCTGATCTAAACACCCAAATCATGTGTCCTAGAACAGTGGGTACTTACCTGCAATCTGTTTTCCACCAAGCACCCGCAGTCCTCATAGAATTCCATTGCAAACCTGATGCTTACTTTGACTTCTGCACCCAGCCGGCCTATGTTGCTGTTGGTGCACTTTTGGGGTCATCCTAAACTGTGACCTGTGGACTTCCTAAAACCCAAAAACTGAAATCCTAAATCTTACCTGTTTTCTGTGCTAACACTTTTCCTCCCCAGGAATTGATGGATTCCTACGGAAAATTGCAATAAGTATCAACTTTTGAAATAGAAAATTGTTACCTACTTGTAAACTGCTTTATTTACAAAAACCAAACAAGATACATTTGATACGTATGCTTGCTACCTATTGACAACTGTACTTCCCTGCAACAAAGTTCTTCTGGTTCTAGTAATGAAGTAAAACAATAATTTTTGTTATAGAAGAACAATTGCCCTGGAGTTAGTCATTGAGTGTGTGCCTCATTTCTTGAATGTGTGTGTACAACAAATGCCTTGCACTATCCTCTGATAAGTCTAACTGCTCGACCACACTACCACAAAAGAGAACATTCGTATTATCTACTTTAGCCTTTGGTAAGCCTCTGGGGAACCCCTGGACTCTGTGCACACTATATCTCATTTTGATATAGTAGATACAGAGCCAGCTTCCTACATTGGTGGCTCAGCGGTGGGGTCTCCGACTTTGCATTTGCTGGACTACACAGCCAATATCTGATCACAGATTTAAGTTTAAAAATTTCCTTTGGATTTAACATAATTTTTTAATTGACAGTTTTTCTAGTTTTTTAAAAGCCTTGGTTAAGTCCCCTTTAGCAGTCCTTAAAAAGTTTAAAAAGTTATTATAGTTAGGGGTAAGTAACTAAAAGTAGTTTTAGTTCCTGAAAGGAATCCCCAACCTTAGTAACAAAATGAGCACCTCAGAGGACATGGTGGTGGAACTCAACCTCAACCCTTGCCTCCATCTTGGGATGAGAGAGCGAAGGAATCTCTGAAGCCTCCAAAAAATCTGAACTGGTTCCAACCCTACCAAGATTAAGCTCCAAGAGCTCTTGGCAGAGTATGCAAAGAAACACCTTACTGAGGAGGAAGACCTCGTCTCAGATGGGGAAGAAGTTAGGGATCAGGAGGGTGAACTCCCCCTTCCTAACGTAACTAGAGAGGGCAGGGCCAAAAAATGCCCCTGACTCTAAGGGTGGTACTGACAGGATATGGATTTCCTACAGGGGAGACCAGCTCCCCTGGGAACACTGAGGGCAGCCTCAATGAAAAGGACCTTCTTTTAGCAAGGATGGCCATAATATTAGCTTTGGAGAGACAGCTCTCTGCTATAGAAAGCGAGAGACCAGAAATGGGCTTAGCACTCATTACTTGTGGCAGCAACATAAGAACTAGGGACAGAGAGCACTCTGACTCCCAAATAATCCCCAAAGGGATTGTCCTCAAGTATTAGGAAGGTGATGACATCACCAAGTTGTTCACAGCCTTTGAGAGGGCTTGTGGACCCAGAGGATTGAAAAGATCTCATTGGGGAGCTTTTCTTTTGGAACTGTTCACTGGTAAGTGTAGAGATAGGCTCCTCACACTCACTGGTGCAGATGCTGAATCCTATGATCACATGAAGGCTACCCTCATTGAGGGCTTTTGGTTTCACCACTGAGGAATATAGAATTAGGATCAGGGGGACTCACAAAATCTCGAGCCAGTACAGGGTTGATTTTGTAGACTACTCAGTGAAAACACTAGATGATTGGATAACTGGAAATGAAGGGCATGACTATAATGGACTTTATAACTTGTTTATGAAAAAACACCTTTTGTGAAACTGCTTTAATGACAAGTTGTGTCAATATCTCGTAAACCTAGGTCCAATTTTTGCCCAAGAATTAGGAAAGAAGGCAGACCACTGGGTTAAGACTAGGGTGACCAAGACTTCCACGGGGATATGTTGGGGGCCAAAATAAATGGGTTATAAAAACCTTCCCAGGAGAAACTGGGTGACACTCCTAGAAATAAATAAAAAGAATCCTCTGTAGGCCCCAGAAAACCTGTCCATGTGGGTGGGCGCAAGACACCTCACAAAACAAAAGTGGGTACCAGGGTAAAATCTGGGATGCCACTAAGGCATGGTGCCACAACTGTAGACAGACAGGGTACCAAACCATGGACACCTCTTGTCCCAAAAGCAAAGCCACTAGCAAACCCCCAGAGGTAGCCAGTGTAGGAGATGACTCCCCAAAGAGGAGGTCCTCGTAGCCTTTAACTGGAAAGTGGGCCCCTCAGGTGAGTTGGAGAATCCAGAGGGGAGTAAACACTTTCACCACCTACTGGTAAATGGCATCCCAGCCATGCCCTGAGAGATACCTATGCCAGTCACACAATTGTGCATGACAGGTTCGTGCTCTCAAACCAGTACATCCCAGATGAGACTGCAAGGGTAAGGCTTAGCCAATGGGAGATCACTAATAGGTCCGTAGCATTAGTGCCTCTAGAAGTGGACAAGGGTGGTAGTCACTACAGACCTCCCCCTTGATGCTCTCCACAGAAATGACCACCCACAGGTTGGTCAGAGCCCAGAAGAGGAGCTGTTCCAGTACCAGCCCTCTTCCAAGGACGTGACTTCCAAGGATTCTGGAGGTGCTGCCCCTGCACTATCTATAGGTAGGTTCCAGAGGAAAAAGAGGATATAGAAGTACAGGAAACAAAGGCTCCAGTAAGCCAAGGAGATTCTGCTCCAGTAGGGGAGAGCTACAAAGTTGTGGAAGCCCTCACCAGTCAGGCAACCGTTAGGCATGAGTTGGTGGCCCCTTAGCTAACAGAAGAGGGAGTGGAAGGAGGGTGTTTACTACAAGATGTAGCAACCCCCTATTCTAACACAGTAGACAGGCACCCTGAACTCAAATAATCCTGTATCTTAATTCCCTTTCCCTGTTGGTGAAGAGCTTAAGGTGTGGTTCTGGGCACTGACAGCTGTCTGGCCTCTGCTGGGCGTTAGCCTTTATGGCTGCACTGTTCTTGGGATGGTGCTCTGACCCCATGCCAAATAGCAAGATATCCCCACTGGCTCTGTTGGTCATGATGGGGTTCCTCCAGTTGTGGGTAAGCTGGTTGTGGCCCTGGCTAAGATAGCCTTAGCAGAGGTGGATGCCTCTGACCCCAAGATAAAAAGGATGGATGAAGACATTAAAAAATAGACAAAAGCAATTCAGATTGGGTCCTGTCCGTGTGAGGTAGGTCAGTTCGCCAGAGGGAAAGACCTGGATAGGAGAATGTAGGGCAGAGTATGCCCTGCAACAAACCAGCCTGTTTCCCTTCTCTTCCTTGCCTGACAGACTAAGAAGACTACCCCAGGCTGAGTCTCCTGGTCTGTGGGTTGGGGGGGGGCTTGTATAGGAAACTGACCCCTTGTTTGCAGTACCCCCACTTTTCGCCTGGTTTTGATGCTAACTTGAGTGTGTGCCGGGATCCTGCTAACCAGGCCCCAGCACCAATGTTCTTTCCCTAAAACTATGCCATTGTTTTGAAAATTGGCACACCCTTGGCACACAGTTAAGTCCCTTGTAAAAGGTGCCAGTGGTACCAAGGTCTCTCTGACCAGGGAGTGTCCATAAGGGCTGCAGCAGGTATTCTGTCTGGCACCCTAAGGGACTCCTCCCCCAACATATGCACACTGCCATTGCAGATTGTGTGTGCTGGTGGAAAGAACAGGAGAAAGTCAACATTGCATCCCTCTCAGGGTGCCATGCCTTCAAACTACTGCCAGAGTCATAGGTAAGTCACCCATCTAGCAGGCCTCACAGCCCTAAAGCAGGGTGCACCATACCACATGTGAGAGCATAGCTGCATGAGCAATTTGCCCCTGCAGTCTCTAAGCCCATTCGTAGACATTTTACAAGTGTAGTGTGGCCATATTGAGTACATGGGATGGGAGTTTGTCATTACAAACTCCACAGCTCCATGATGCCCTCACTGAAAACTAGGAAGTATGGTATCAAACGTCTCTACACAATAAACCCACACTGATGCCAGTGTTTGCTTTATTGAAAAATTCACCCAGAGGGCATCTTAGAGATGCCCCCTGTATTTTACCCAACCCTTTAGTACAGGACTGGCCGTCTGTGCCAGCCTGCCACTAACAGACAAGATCCTGACCCGATGGGGTGAGAGCCTTTGTGCTCTCTGGGTTCAGAAACAAAGCCTGCTCTGGGTGGAGGTGCTTTAAACCTCCCTGCTGCAGGAACTGCAACACCTGGAGTGAGCCTCAAAGCCTCAGGCCTCCTGTTTCAGTGCACCAGGGCACTCCAACTAGTGGGTATGCCTGTCCCCCAGGTGAAGCCCCACTTTTGGCTACAAGTCCAGTGGTGAAAATTAGGTAAAACAGGGAGGAGTGACCACTCCAGCTAGGACCACCCCAAGGTGTCCAGAGCTGAAGTGACCCCCTCCCTGCAGAATCCTCCATCTTGGTTTGGAGGACAGGTGCCAATAGGGTTAGGGATGTGCCCCCCTCCCAAAGGGAGTGGGCACCGGAAAGGTGTAGCCTAGTAACACCCCTGAATCTGGTATTTAGGGGCACCCCCGAACCTTACTCACCAGATTCCTGGCGACCTCAAGAAAAAGAGACAAGAAGAAAGAAGAAGGACTGCTAAGCCAACACCAGCAGTGAAGAGTCCAGATGACAACGGACTTGGCCCCAGTCCTACCAGCCTGTCTGCAGCTTCAAAGACCTCTGCCCCAAGAAGGCAACGCATCCCGCAGGACCAGCGATCTCCCCAAACCCCCAGAGCACTACCTGCCCAGCAGAGGACCAAGAACTCCTAAGAACATCAGCCCTGTCCAGAAGAAATCACCAAAAGAACTCAAGAACTGCCTCAGATCTGCAAGTTCTGTCCAATCTGCACCCGATGCCCATGGCCAGAGTTCAGGTTGCCCACCAGTGCAGAGGAGGTCCCCAGGTGATTCTGACCTCAAGTCCAACCTGGATTGACCCCTCCTGGCGAACACAATGACGCCTGCAGTATGAATCCAGAGGCTCCCCCTGACCGTGACTGCATCTGACAAAGATACCTGACGCCCAAGGAGAGCCCTGCACCCGCCGCCCCCTGGCCTTGGGGAACCCAACCAATGACTTAGCAGCATCTAGCAGATGCCTCTCCTGCCTGTCCTTCCTTTGGTTTCCCAGAACCGACCCCCCTGGACCCAGCATGCAGCATCTTTTGTGACACCCGGGGTCCCCCATTGAAAAGCATTGGGCACCCATTTATGGATTTACAGCCGGTACCCAACCACCCCCATGCAGCAGAGGGTGTGTGTTCGGTGTGAAACTGTGGGCCCCCAGTGCTGATGTAAACCCCCAGGCCTGTGTCCTGGAACAGCGGGTACTTACCAGCAATCTGGTTTCTACCAAGCTCTCCAGTACTCAAAGGATTTCATTGCAAACCAGACACCAACTTCCACCTCTGCACCCAGCTGGCTCTGTGTTGTTGGTGCTGCACTTTTGAGGTGAGCCTAAACTTTGACCTGTGTTCATCCTAAAACCCAAAGATAGGAATTGTAAGTCATGAACTTACCTGTATTTTGTGCTAACACTCCCCGCCAGGACTCTATGGATTCCTACGGAAAATTGCACTAAGTATCAACTTTTAAATTAGAAAATTGCTACTTACTTGTAAACTGCTTTATTTACACACACCAAACAAGGTACATTTGATAAATATGCTTGATATCTATTGACAACTGTACTTCCCTGCAGCAAAATTCATCTGGTTCTAGTAATAAAGTAACAAAATATATTTTTTCTATATAAGAACAATTGGCCTGGAGTTAGTCATTGAGTGTGTGCCTCATTTCTTAACTGTGTGTGTACAACAAGTGCTTTACATTACCTTCTGATAAGCCTAACTGCTCAACCACATGTAGTACTGTGATGATTATTGTGATTATGTAATACATTCTGGTGCTGGGCTGTGAGAAGTAACATTCTCAGAATGTTGATATTGGAAGTGTTGGACAGATATTGTATGAACTGAAGATGCTCTGGATGTTCACTGGCTGTGCTGCTCCACAACCGTGTGGCCTCTACTAATAAACCAGTACTTATCTTCATCTCATGGTCAGCGTACTTACTAGAGGATATTTGCTGATTAACTGGCTACACTTACGGACCTACGTGTGGTTTGTTTGTGGAACTATTTCTTATTTTGTACAGGAAGACTTGTGTGATACATACAGTGGAGTTAAGCATAGAACAGTAAAGCCCTGTATTTGCTTACTTTTCTGATTTATCATCTTGTGGAGGCTATCGTAATCAGATTACTCGGCAGTGTGTAGCTGAGACTGCAATAGTAATAATCGACACTACAGTGGATGCAGAGCGATGAAGGAGGAACACGGAGCAGGGAAGAAACTCGTATCTTACCATCATTTGCTTATTATTGGCAATATTACATTTTGTGAAAAAACGGTGAGGATTTGCGGTGAGGAATCCGCTAGGCCACGCCATCACATTTGATGTTGGATGTACAGACATTTTACTAATCTGCCTGATCCTGCCTGTTTGTGATGTTATCTTTGTAAGTCGTCCGAGGAGTGAGGCGTCCCTGGTTCATAGCACCACGTCATCACGTTTTACGTGCAGACATTTTCATATTCTGCCTGACTCTGCCTGGTTGTGATGCCTTTCTGTATGCTGTCCTATAAGTGAGGCGTTCCTGTTTGACGCTGCCTGACTTGAGTGCGTCGTCGTCTGCTGAGCTCCGTCAGTCTCAGTGCGGACTGTGGTGATTTTTACACCTAATCAAGGATATCCAGTTTTTTTTTCTATAGCAAAAATGTGTTCTGTTTCTTTATGGCTGATGGTGCTTGATTTTGCTTTGACAGAGCGGATCGCGGTGATTCGCACACCATGCTATTTTTACTTAAATACTATGTTTTTGTTGTCTCACAGAGCGGATCGCGGTGATTCGCACAGCATACTATGTTTACATAAATACTGTGTTTTTGTTGTCTCACAGTGCGGATCATGGTGATTCGTGCACCTTACTTCCCAAACCATATTATATTTATTTATATACTGTACTTTGTTTTTGATTCACAGCGCGGATCATGTTGATTCGCACACCTTACTATATTATCCAATAGAAAAAGGATAAAAAAATGTATATTATTAATATAGCTCTCATATTTTATTAATAGTTGTTTTAACATTAAGCATGTCTAATATTCAAGGGTTTCACCACCATCAACATTTTTAGATATACCATGTGAACCTCATGTTAAGTGGGATGTGTGATTTAGGGCCAGATGTATGAAAGCTTTTTGCATTCGCAAACTGTGGAAATGCCCGTTTGCGAATGCAAAAAGCCATTTCAGAATGTATTAAAGGCATTCTGAAAGCAATTATAAGGAATCGCTAAAATAGCGATTATTTTTAATTGGACTCTGTTTAGAGAGTTGCAAATTGCAACTCTCTAAATAAGAAATCGCAAATAAGGAATCCTTATTTGCGATTTCTAAAGCACATGTAAGAAGCAATTCCTAAATGCAAATTGGGCATTTAGGAATCACTATTCACCACCAGTTTGAACCTGGTGGTAACCATGTGCCAATTTTAAAAATGCATTTAAAAAGCATTTTTTAAATTTACATGTAAAGCACACATGCCCTTTTGGCATGTGTGCACCTTACATGTTGTAAAAAATTATTTTGGGGTGCAGCAGAGGGGACCTTAGGCCCCCAGCACCCTGGGGTTTTGCATTTCCAAAATTGTGATTTCCAGTTAAGAAATCGCAATTTTGGAAATGCAAAACATTCTCAGATATGGGCCTACAGGCCCATAGGTGCGAATGGGGCTGGTATCGCAATTTGCGATTCGGTAATAGCATTTGCAATTTTTAAGAAATCGGTATTACTGAATCGCAAATGTGATACATTGCATTTTGCGAATCAGAAATAGCGATTTCTTAAAAATCGCTATTTCTGACTCGCAAAAAAAAGGCCTTCTTGGTACATCTGGCCCTTAATGCATTTGAAATGTATTTAGGTGCTATAGGAGCCTTAATATTTAGTGCAGAAAGAAAGAAAAATATCCTACTTCATTCTTTAGGGGTTGAAGGTAGATCTGTCTACAAACACTTATCTGATGTATCTGTACAAGAGGCTGATAATGCTTTAGATGGATATGAAGCAGCTGTTTTGAAATTGAAGAATAGTTTTGACAACCAACCCAGTCTTATTGTCTAGAGACATACATTTTTTAAAAGAAAACAAAATGAAGGAGAGGATGCGGAGCCATACATTTCAGAACACCTTAGACCTGCTTCTGTTTTTATATTTGAACATTTCAATGACCAACGTATTAGAGATCAGTTTGTGTGTCAATGTAAAGACAAACAAATTAGACAAAAATTATTAGCCATAAGTAATCCAACTCTTGAAGAGACTATCAAGGTAGCAAAAAACATTGAGATTTCCCAAGTCTCCTTAAAGGAGCTTAATACTAACCCAACTGAAATGTTGAAAGTAGCTGCAGTCACCAAACCTGTGCAGAAGGGGTCAAGGCCAAACAAGAGCTTTAACTCAGGGTTCAACAATACAAATATGTGCTTTTGGTATGGTAACTGTACACATGCAAAAGAGGTGAAGTGTCCAGCAATTAATGTGTCTTGTAACTATAGTAAAGAAAATGGGCATTTTACTAATGTGTGTTTAAAAAAAAGGGCACAAAAGAAATTGAGAGTTTGTGTTGTGGAATCCGACAACGAACCAGAGCCTGAAATTGTTTCTGTGGCTGATGTTGCTAAACAAGACAATTATCGTAAGGATTGTATTGACCCTATTGTAGAAATAAAAGTAGGAGACAATGGGGGTCATTCTGACCCCGGCGGTCTCAGACCGCCGGGGCCAGGGTCGGCGGGAGCACCGCCGACAGACCGGCGGTGCCCCGCAGGGCATTCTGACCGCGGCGGTTCGGCCGCGGTCAGACTAGGAAAACCGGCGGTCTCCCGCCGGTTTTCCGCTGCCCTACAGAATCCTCCATGGCGGCGGAGCGCGCTCCGCCGCCATGGGGATTCTGACACCCCCTACCGCCATCCTGTTCCTGGCGGGTCTCCCGCCAGGAACAGGATGGTGGTAGGGGGTGCCGCGGGGCCCCTGGGGGCCCCTGCAGTGCCCATGCCACTGGCATGGGCACTGCAGGGGCCCCCGTAAGAGGGCCCTACTATGTGTTTCAGTGTCTGCTTTGCAGACACTGAAATACGCGACGGGTGCCACTGCACCCGTCGCACCTTCCCACTACGCCGGCTCAATTCTGAGCCGGCGTCCTCGTGGGAAGGTTGATTTGCCCTGGGCTGGCGGGCGGCCTTTTGGTGGTCGCCCGCCAGCCAAGGGCAAATCCCAAAATACCCTCAGCGGTCTTTCGACTACGGAGCGGTATTTTGGTGGGGGAAGTCTGGCGGGCGGCCTCCGCCGGACTTAGAATCACCCCCAATGTTCTTAAATTACTAGTTAATTCTGGTTCTAGCAGCACCATGATCACACATTTTTTGTTAAATGAAACATGGGGTGATAGACCTTTGATGCCACCTGATTGTCCTCCTCTCTCATATAAAGGTTGTAGAATTGAACATTTGGGTTACATTGAGGATGATCTAGAATTTAAAGGTGGGAGGGTCAGAGATAAAGCATATGTTCCAGTTAAAGGACTTGACATCCTCGGTGGTTTCAACAGGGTTTATTTGGCATAATATTGAAATCTGGAGCTCAATGACAGGTTCTAGTAGTGGATTGTGAAGGGGAAAGTCAAAAATGGATGGTCAGGTTTCTTTCTGTGTTCACAAATCGTTTAGGTAAATTTGTGGGTTCAAACATAGCATTAAAATCAAAGAAGGGGTTGTTTCCACCAACACAAACTTAGGAGTGTTCCATTCAGTATTAGGGAAGACTTAAAAAAGGAACTTATTAAGTTGTGCAACAATGGCAATATTGAACGCATTGAAGGGATGGACAATTAAGGCTATGTGTTGATCTTAGGTCCTTGAACAAGGGAATCTGGGTAGAGTCACACCCACTACTAAAGTTCAGGGATCTTTTTGCACGTCTAAGAAGTGCCAAAATATTTTCTAAACTTGTTGTGGCCAGTGCTTATCATCAGGTCGAACGTCATCCTGATTCACGTCATTTCACAGCGTTCATTTCTCATATAGGAACTTTTCAATATCGATGCATGCCTTTCGACTTGGCCACCACAGCTTCAGTCTTTCAAAGAGTCATGTATAATTTGCTTAAACAGATTGAGGGTGTACTTGTGTTTCAGGATGATGTTCTGGTCTTTGCTGACAATGAAGAAACTCATGAAGCAATTCTCTGAAAAGTATTAAGCATTTTTCAAAAACAAGGAGTGGTACTGAAGACAGAAAAGTGTAACTTTGGGTACACAGAAATTGAGTACGTAGGACACGTGATTTCAGTGGAAGAAATCAAACCAAAACTAGGTTTAGTTGATGCAATCACTATGGCTCCTCCTACTATAGACAAGACAAGGGCTAAATCTTTACTTGGTTTATGTGAGTTTTACTCTATATACAGTCCAGACTTTGCTACCAAGGTGCATTCTATTAGCAATTCGTTAAAGAAAAGAGTAAAGTTTGTGTGAGGGAATGAGTGTATGAAAGCATTTGAAGAAATTAAAGTGATGCTAGGTCAGAGTGGAGCTCTCAACCTTTTTGACCCCAAACAGTCGTGCTGTATTACTGTTGATGCCAGTCAAGTAGGTCTAGGAGCTATTTTAACACTAGACGTTGATAGCTCTGAAAATACAGTGGCTTTTGCATATCGGGTGGACAGAGAAGAGGAACTTAAATATTCTGTTATCGAAAAGGAACTATTAGCGCGTGTATGGGCCACTGAAAAGTTTAGATATTTGGGGAAGGCGTTTCAAGTTGTTAACTGATCATAAACCCTTTGTCAGTATACTGGACAGTGTGGTGAATAAGTGCTGTACCCCCAGAATTATGAGGTTAGTCTCAAAAACTTTACAGTATTAGTTTGATATTGAATATTTTACAGGAGGAAAGAATGGCAGCGCTGACAATTTGGCACATGTTTCTGCAAAAGAAAGAAGATGAGGAAGTAGAATTTTCTGATCTGGTGGACAAAGATTGTATGGTAGCAGCTTTGGATGTATCTGATATAATGACATGCACAGAGAATGAATGAATGCTTGCCATGACAGAAAATGATATTTTGCAACAGGTTTGTGAAATTGTTACAAATGGGTAGCCCCATGAGTAAATGTTGTCTCCATTGTTGCAACCCTAATGTAAAGTAAGTAGTGAGATTTCTATTGAGGATGAAATGTTATTACGTACAGATAAAATTATTCCACCACATTCAATCAGAGTGGATATTATCAAGAAGGCACATGAGGGCCATTTGGGTATGTCCCTTACCAAACATCGTATTTGTGAAACATTTTGGTGACCAAGAATGGATATGGAGATGGAGGAGGTAATTGGCAAGTGTTCTGTTTGTGGATCATCTGATAAAAGTTTGAAAGTGGTGACACCTCCTCTTATGCCCAGCGAGTGTCCAGACAGGCCCAGGGAAAAGTTATGCATCAACGTTATGGGACCTTATGATGCATTATCTTTTGGTAATAAGTACATTTTGATATTGATGGATTATGCATCCAAATGGCCTGAGATTAAAATGGTTAAGGAACCTACCACTAGAGTAGTAGTTGATTTCCTTAAGGAAACGTTTATGGAAGAAGGTTTCCCAGAGACTCTCATTTCGGATAATAGTACTCAATTTGTAAGCCAAGATTTTGGAAAGTTTGTGGATCCTTGTTGCAATAGACATGTGAAGAGTTTTGTTTATCATCCACAAACCAATGGTTTAGTGGAGGGGATAAATGGCGTTGTGGGTGAGTGTATTAAGTGGGCCAAAAATGGACACCATGGTATAGAGAAGTCTTTAAATAGTATGATTTGGTATGACAGAACTACACCTCACTCATCAACAAAAGTCTCTCCTTTTGAGTTATTAAGGGGATGAATGGCAAACACAAGCTTTAGACCAGTGTGGATGGCAAAGTGGGTTAAAGCAAATTCTGATGTTTGATGCAGGTTGCAAAAATAACATGTATCAAATTCAACAAAAACAAAATAAATTGTATGACACCAAAAAGGGTGTAAAATTAACACATTTGCAAGTTGGAGTTATGGTTTGTATTAGGTCACCAATACATGTAAAAAAGGTAACAAGCTAATTTGGGAAACCTGTCAGAGTTTTGAAGATTCTTGTCAATGCCATCCAAGTTGAAAGGACGTTATTGGTGGAATCTTGCTAAATTTATAAAGGTAAAAAGTTGCTGTCAAGCTGGTAATCCAGAAACTGAACAAGTTGGTGTGAAAAGACCCACTGAAGAAAATGACGAGGGAATAGGAGGCAGAGTTCAAGAATTCCAAGGAGATATTGTGAATAATTTTCGCTAGTATATTTTGCTATCTTTCTATACATTTTTTTGTATATATTTATTGCTATATTTTTCTTTGCTCTGCTGAGGTTATCTTGAGTGAATTTTTATTTTTGTTTTTTTTTTGTATGGAGAGAGGAAGATGTGTAGTACTGTGACGATTACTCTGATGATGTGATACTTTCTGGTGCTGGGCTCTGAGTAGGAACATTCTTAGAATGTTCATGTTGGAAGTGTTGGACAGTTATTGCATGAACTGAAGATGCTTTGGATGTTCGCTCGCTGTGCTGCTCCACAACTGTGTAGGCTCCACAAATGACCCAGTACTTCCCTTCATCCCGTGGTCATAGTACTTACTATACCACACTACCACGAAGGAGGGCATTCGTATCATATACTATAGCCTCTGTTAAGCTGCTGGGGAATCCCTGGACTCATTATGACATTGGTGGTAAGTGATAAAGTGGCAGAAATACCGCCAACAGGCCGGCGGTAATTACCGCCAAATTATGACCATGGCGGTGAGAACTCCCATAGACAGCCAATGTACCACACCATCCGCCAGGGCGTTAACACCACCCACAACAGCGGTCGCCATCAACGGCCAGGCAGAAGACAAAGTACCGCCCACCATATTATGACACAGTAAACTGCCAGAATTTCCGGGGTGGTGTCATCGACATCAAAAGCCTGGCAGAAACAGAACACAGAAAACAAAAGCCTCACCAAGAAGTACACAGAGGACTCCCCCGCCGCCATGGAACCGGAAATTCAAGTCTTCCCGATGCCCATCTGCACCATGCTCAACCTGGAATACCAACACCAACAAAGATGACGAAGGTAAGTACAGCCACCTAGTACACAAGGGAGGGAGGAAAACAAGAGTGACACACACACGCACACCAGACACACAAATACCATACACACAACCAGCTGCAGAGGTAAACCAATCCCACAAGACACACGTGACAATAAAACGTGGACTAGATTTTGGAAGTACTGAAAATGTATTAGCATGGGAAAAGCCACCACATGAACATGATATGTACAATTGTTCACAAAGTGCCAATGCCCAGTCCAAAGTACAAAGGACCCACATGGCCACAAGGCACAGTCCAAGGCCCAACTTGTCTCCTGACATCAACTGAACTCTGCAGGGGAATCATTTTGTAAGTGGGCAGGCACCTCATGGGGATGGGGGAGGGGGGCACCTCAGCCTAAATCGGAAACTTTCCCACTGGTTCTGGAGGGGGCTCCATTACCATTTCTCTGTGCTGTGGAGTGCAAGGCCACAGTCTCTCAGGTGGGTGACTTGCCCACTGGTTCTGGAAGGGGCTCCATGCCCATTTATTTGTGCTGGGGAGTGCAAGGCCACAGTCTCTCAGGTGGGTGACTTGCCCACTGGTTCTGGAAGGGGCTCCATGCCCATTCCTCTGTGCTGGGGAGTGCAAGGCCACAGTCCCTCAGGTGGGTGACTTTCCCACTGGTTCTGGAGGGGCTCCTTGTACAGCAGTCTCAGTAGGGTAGCCTACATGCCCTCTGCTGGATGTGAGGGCTGCACTGTCTCATCTGGAGGTCAGGGCTGCACTATATCAGTAGGTGAAGGTCCCTCCTGGGCAGCCTGTGTTGGAGGTGAGGGCTGCACTGTCTCAGTGGGTGAAGGTGCAGTCTCTGCAGGAGGAGTGGGCTGCACTGCCTCAGCTGGAGGTGAGGAGTCCGTGACCACTGGTGGCAGTGGTGGTGTCATCCTGCCAGCCTCTGCTGGAGGTGAGGGCTGCACTGTGTCAGCAGGTGAAGGTGCCTCCTGGGCAGTCTCTGCTGGAGGTGAGGGCTGCACTGTCTCAGAGGGTGAAGGTGCAGCCTCTGCAGGAGGAGTGGGCTGGTCTGCCTCAGCTCGAGGTAAGGGCTCCGTGACCACTAGTGGTGGTGGTGTCATCCTTCCAGCCTCTGCTGTCGTCGAGGGCTTCTTCCCCTTCATGGCAGACATCAAGGGCTTCTTCCCCTTCATGGCAGATGTCGAGGGCTTCTTCCCCTTCATGGCAGGAGGCGAGGGCTTCTTCCCCTTCATGGCAGGAGGTGCGGGTTCCTTCCCCTTCATTGCATGAGTCGAGGGCTTCTTCCCCTTCATGGCAGTGGCTGTGGGATCCTTACCCTTCCTGGCTGGTGGAGTGGGAACCATCACTGTCTTGCCTCCATGATTAGGAGGTGCCTCCACTGTCTGGGTGGATTGATTGGCTGAGGTGCTGGGCTGGGTTGTTGGGACCCAGATCTTACGGACAGGATAGGGGGGAAGGAAGAGGTCAAGTTGGGCAAGGAAAAGCTTTTTAGCAATAATGGGGCTGGAAGAGGGAGGAGGGATGGGAGTGGAGGTTGAGGGAGTGGTTGTTGGAGGAGTGCGTCTGCTGGACTTGGGTCCATGTGCATGGGAGTGTGCTTATGTGAGGTGGATGGCTGTTGGGTCTCTGAGTGCTTGTGTTTGTGACCTTTAGGAGGAGGGGGGATAGACAGGGTTGGAAAGGACACACGGGACATGTGCATGGATATTGTGGAGGTGTCTGCTAGTGAAGCATGTATGCTGCTTGGAGTGGTGATGCTGGTGGTGGATGTTGAAGCAGTGCATGCAGGTGTGAGTGTGGACGTGAACGTGAGGGAGGTGGAGGAGGAGGAGGAACGGGAGACAGTGGAGGCAGTGGATGTGGTTGTGTCTGCAACTGTCTAGTGTTTGTGTGAGTGCTTGTGTGTTAAAGTGTGGTGCCTGTGTTTGACTATGCTACTCTTGTGTGTTGCCTTTTGTGCATGCTCGCCTGTTTGTGTGCATGTGATGGGTTGGGGTTGAGGAGACTGGGACTGGGAAGTGGTGATTGGAGGGGGAACGGTAGGGACAGGGACAATGGCTGCCATCAGAGAGGAGGCCAGAGCCTGAATCTATCTCTGTTGGGCCGCCAATCCACTGTGAATGCCCTCCAGGAGTCCATTGCATTGCTGCATCTGGGATTCCAGCCCCTGGATGACATTCACAAAGTTTGACTGCCCTACGGAGATGGATCTCAGGAGGCCAATAGCCTCCTCACTGAGGGCAGCAGGGTTCACTGGGGCAGGGCATGAGGTGCCTGGGGCAAAGGAGATGCCCACCCTTCTGGATGAGCAGGCACAGGCAAGTCGCTGAGGGGCTATTGTGAGGGCGGTGCTGGTACGGGGGTGGCACCTGTATTTGCAGCTGGGGTGGTCACAGAGATGTCCACCACCACTAGAGAGCTTCCATCGGAAGAGTAATCTGAGACTGTGTTGTCACCTCCTGTCTCCGCCGTGGTGCTCCCCTTGCCCTCTATCCCACTGGTTCCTTCGGCGTCAGTGGACTCTGCCTCCTGGGTCCTGTGGGATCCAGCTACCTCTGTTGCCAGAACCCCTGCTCCTCCAGCAGAAGATGCTAATGCACACATGGACAGGATGACAGAAGAAAAAGGGGGAGAGAGAGAAAGACAACACTGGGTCAATTACTTCACCAACACCACTGTTGGCATAAGTCAGACACAGTAGTGGTTATGCAGATGGTTCGCACCTCCTTATACATGCATGTCAAAGTATTGCTCATATAGTGGGCTTGTACCAGCTAAAGGTGCCCATCAGTACTCCACCCAACCACTACAGGTGCAAAATAGTTGGTGAAAACACCAGCTTACAACATGAGAAAAATTTGTACCAGGGCACTCCAAAAAGTCCAAGTAGTCCAAAAACTTTTACTGTGCTTGCAAATCATTGCGTAACACGAGTATGTGGTACATCATGAAGATTTTATTCATCTGTTGAGAAGATTCAAATCATAGGAACAGTAAATCCAATGGAAAAAACAACCAAACAGCCGAAACGTGTTTCGTCGATAAGACCCCCACTTCTCCAGCACCAACACCTTGTTTAGGGTTAGAACGTTTAGCCCAGACAGTATCATCAAGATGTATTACATGATTAATCTTAGGAAAAACTATACCTACATAACATGTACCATACCATCCCTTATGCAGCTTAAAATAAGCATGGTCTCCACAGACAAAATACTCCAGAGATGACATCTTCTCTGCCCAAATGCAACTTGTAATTCCCTCAGACTTCGAACGTTTGCTCACATTTGCTCTTTCCCACAAGTATATTGTCTGGATCAGATCTTTCTATCCAAATACATAATCTTCCTTTATGTGGCCAAATCTAATGTTAATGCAGCTAAATTACAAGCTAAATGATGTCCAATCTCCTTCTTAGTCCATTTATTCTGACTTCAGAAATTCTCATCAAATTTTGAGCTAGCTTATAGTTCCCTTCTTTGCTCTTCAACCAAATTTAAAAACTTCTTCTCAACCTCTATCAACATACATGTTAAATTGTGTTGGTGTGCCAGGACTGTGTCCAAAGAAATAACAGGTTTAAAGAACCTTGCAATTATTTTCAGCTCTAAAGGAGCCAGACATTGGTTCAAATGTTCTATTATGGGGCTCTCTGAAAGAATTACATCATAATTAGAAAAATAATATTGAAATAATACAACTTTAACAAAACACTGCAGCGAATCCCATAAGTCATGGGGATATGGTAATATGTAATACTTCTGACACAGAAGCAGTTAATTGTGTGCATACTTAACTATCCCTTGCCTTCATCATGTCAACATACTTGTAAAGAAGTCTAAAATATACATTTGTAGACTAATCTCCTCTAGATGCATCTATGTGTAAGGCTTTCTCATCTAAATTATAAGAGTTACTATCCCCTTGGCTGGAACACTGAGGAAAGATTATTTTTCTACGTAAAGTGTATAGGAAAACACTCCTATTAGCAATGTGACTACTACAGTGGGAAGATAAGCGATATTACACATATTATATACCTACGTCTACTTCTCTGATTTGGTTCCATTAACTCCTCTGATCTAAAATTGGGTGGAATGCAGGAATAACAGAAGATTTCTCTGTTAACTTCACCTGTGCAAACAGAAAACACAGTTCAAAAGGTTTAGAATATATATACATGAGTCATTGTGAGACTACCTAACCCTTCTCCATGTTCTTCTAAGGGATAACCCTTTTCATCATCTGTTTAGGCCTAGGTAATCTTCTAATGTCCTCATATAAATCAAAATAAATTTCTCTAATAATTACGCAGTTCATACTCATCAATGAAAATGAAAATTCGAGGTATATATTTCAAGTAAAAGGTTCAGTTCATGGGCATTCAGCTGAATTTGAATTGTGACTCCAATGTATACAAAACTCTTTATCTGCATCATTTACAAAATAGGTCCACTCAGGTGAAGAAAACCTCCAACTGGGCACTCTTGTTCTCCTTGATGTCTTCAAGGCACACTCTCACCCTTGCTTTCACTTAAATCAGAGTCCTCAATGTTTTCATGTATTGTCTTTGGCACATGTTCTTTAGGGAAGGTGACTCTTTCTCTTTCCTGTCTATTGGGCCATCAGTCTCCAACTTCCTCTTACCTTTTCACAGCACTAGGGGCATATTTATAAGCCCCTAGCGCCACCTTGCGCCACATTAGCGTCATTTTTTAATGCTAATGTGGCCCAACGAGGCCAAAATCATTCCACCATGGTTACAAAGCAGTGCAATGCATGCATTGAGCCACTTTGTAAGCCGTTGCGCTACATTATGCCTGTGCCAGGCATAATGTATGCAAAGGGGGCATTCCCCCATTAGGGAGGCTGAAAAAATGGCACAATCCTTGCGTCATATTTTATGGCACTTTTAATGCCTGCTCAGAGCAGGCATTAAAAGGGGGCTTCTATTATTTATAATGGGCCCCTATGTACTCTGCAGGAGTACCACCAATATTTTGGTGCTACTTCTGCAGAGTACATCAATAGTGTCAATAAAAATGACACTATTCCCCCGTACCCTGCGCCATGGTGCGCCGTATCTTAGATACGGTGCACACATGGTGGAGGTAGGGGTCACTAAGGGGTGCAAAGAAAGTGGTGCTGCACTAGGTGCAGCACCACTTTACTTAAATATACCCCTAGGTCCGTTGACAGGGTCTTACTTCAAACTCGACTCATTCACCCCCACAAAATGAGTCAGTTTGCTCAGTTTCAGCCTCAGCTCCAGCAATGGCTTCTTCTTGACCCCCTCAGACTGATCACATGCTGATTCAAGGTCTGTTTGACCCCCAGCTTCTTGACTAACCTGCTCCTCTCATTTCTGTGAAACCACGGGTACTTCTGAAGCAGGTGCTATTGCATCAAGGAGATATTCAACTTTGTGAGTAACGGAAGCATGAATCCAGTTGGGGAGACCTCCACTCTTTCCAGCAGTTGTTGTAACCAGGATCACCTTGTATGGCCCATGCCAATGGGGTTCCAGACACGTCTTCTTGACATGTTTCTTCACCAAGATCCAGTCACCGGGACTAAGGTCATGACACTGCCCCTGAGGACCATATCGCTGGTGATGTTTACAAGTGCATTCACAGGAATCACTGGCAATCTTATTACCCTCCCGATAATGATCTAGTTAAGGGACAGTCCAGTCTTTCAATCAGGTACACTCCAAAGACTCGGCAACCCAAGAGGCAGAGCATCAGGCCACTTTAGAGACGCCAACGCACCCACTTTTGCCGGTCTGGATTTCAGCTTACTCTTGACTTGCTAAACAAGATCTGAAGCCTCAGGTCTACAGCTGCAATGTATCTTCTGTTCAACCTGTAATGCTGTACATAATAACCTCAGGATCTTATTATTGAAATAAGCGTCTCGATCTGAGTCCACAGAAGTCAGAAAAACAAATCTTGGTATGAGCTCCCTCAACAACAGTTTGGCTACTGTGAGGCTATCATTTCTCCTGGTTGTGTGTTTTGATTCAACGTGAGAAGGTGCACACAATCACCAGGATGTATCTCAATCCATTGCACACAGGCATCTCGATAAAGTACTATTGCATTCTATTGAAAGGTGCTCCTGACCACCCTATATTACTCACTGTAACTGCAGTTCTCTTTCCAGTATTATTCTGCTGACACACAAGACACCTGTGACACCAAGACAGCATCTATCAATCTGAATTTTGTATTGAACCAGGTCTGCCTAAGCAACCTCACCACGGCATCCTTACTAACATGAGCTAGGCCATGGAAATATCTGGCCATTGGGGATAACAGACTGTTTAGTAACAATGGTTTTCCATCTACTGAGACCCAAATGTCATCATCTCTTTTGACACAACCTGTTCTGATCCAACTTTGCTGTTCCTTCTCTGCCACTTCCTCTTGAAGCCTCTTTACTTCATCCCTGGTATAAGCTGTTGTCAACAAAAGGCTGTAGTTATTCTCATCCATTCCCTCATTGGTATATTACCCATTGAAGGAACAAATATTATGTGCACAATAATTTGCAAACTCATCAGTGTAGTTATTTCCCAAAGTCACATGATCAGTTACAGTGCGATGTGTTGGGAACGTGACCCCTGCAACCTGCTCAGACAATTGGAAGGCATCAAGGAGGTTTCTCACTTGTTCACCATTCTGGTTTGTAGATCCAGAGGACGTCATAAACCCCTTCTGGCACCATAGTTGTCTGCAGTCACCAAACCTGTACTGACTATCAGTAAAGATTGCCACTTTCAATTGGTCAGAGACACAGCATGCCCTAGTAAAAGCAATCAAATCAGCCACTTGAGCAGAGAATTCTCCATTAAGCCAATAAACTTAAAGCTGCTGTCACACTTCCTCCACTGTCTTATAAACATGAACCATCTACATAGAGCACAAAATCAGATTCAGGTAATGGTTCATCTTGTATATTTGGTCTCAGCTTGGTGCTTAACTCAGTGACATAGAGACAATCATGGTCCTCTTCATATTCTGGATCACATTCTGCATCTGTCAGAGGCAACAAGGTGGAGTGGTTTAAAACACCACAGCGTTTAACAGTTACATGTTCAGCCACAAGTATTGTTTAGTCATATTAAGTGAGTTGGATGCTTGTCATATGCTGAGTTTAAGTCTTAGTCAACAGTACCTTGACTGAGAAGGGCACGTATACAATTACCTGGGGACTCTTTCTGTCCATTCCCAGTTAGGTGATGTAAACAGAGCAATAGTATCCTGTTTATATGCTTCCTTCGTATTGGGTGCAACCAGTAGATCATTGATGCATTGTATTAGAGCTGAGTTACAAGGCCTAATGAAAGATTCCAGGTTTTTCCATCAGAATTTGGTTGAAAATGGAAAGACTCTCCATATACCCTTGCCGGACTCGGCACTATGCCAAAACACTATTTCTGAACCAAAATGGGAAGAGGGATTGCCTATCTTCATGAAACAGTATTTAGAAAAAGGCTTGACATAAATCAATAAAAGTGAACCACTCAGCCTAACATGGAATCTGAAAATATATGACAGCAGGATTCGGTAACATGGGACAACAAGGGATGACTATATTGTTCACTTTAGGCAGATCCTGTACAATCCTTTACTTTCCTTTCAGCTTCTGTAAGCCCTAATGAGGGTATTGCAAGGACTTCCCATGATTACTCTGTAGGATTCTCTGCTCAAACATGGACTCAATCACGGGATGAATCCCTGCAATTGTCTTAGGTGTCATATTGTATTGTGGTGTTCTCTGGAATTCAGCATTTGGCTTGACTATTATACAGACAGGTTCAACTCCTTTCCTGAAAAATCCCACGCTTCAATTTTGACTGTGTCTATCAAATCTAGGGGTAAACCATCAACAGTCAACAATGTGAACAAGGTAGAAGAGGACCCATCTCTTGCCAATTTGAAAGCTGCATCCTCATCATTAGTTTGCATTTTTTTGCCTGCATGAGTGCAATAGATAGTGCAATTTATTTGCAGAACAAATCTCTTCCTAAAGAATAACTGGGCTAGTATCACACACTGCAAACCTATGTCTGTTTTCAAAAGATCCTATTCTCACCAAAACAGGTTCAGTTTCCCTGGTGGTCATTTGCTTTTTAGCTTCTCCTACAACTTGAACTATTTTTCCTGGAAGGGGAAATTTTTGAAACCTCTACTGTTCTCAAAGTACAGCGAGATCATCAGTGTCAACTAAAAATAACATATGGTAGCCATCCACCTCACTGTTTATAAGTGGTCCACTCTAGTCCACTTCCAAGGCTGAATCAAGCATGCAATATTTCTCTCCTGTCAGGCTCCATCCAGATGACTAACCAGAGACATATTCATCTTTCGTCTCATATAGGGGAAATTGTTGGAAAGCATTTCTTCCCTGAATTACATTCATGTTCACATTCGGTACCTGACTAGCAGTAGGTCTGAAACTGATCACATTTTATAGTGGGGTTGGAGGTTGGGGATCTTGCATTGTTGGCATGGGGCATGTTAAAAGTTGAACTTTTCTTTCTCTGTACATTCTGCATTTGTGCAATGTTAGTATTCTCAGGTGACACAAGTCCAGAATTTTGGAGCTGATTAGCCAGATTAAAACAACATTCATGCTTCCAATGTCTCATCTTATTACAGAAGTGATGAAGGGAAGGTCTTTTCAAGCTATTAATCTCTAACCCAGTACCAGGGTCAATAGGCGTTCCTTGGCCTCTACATGACATTGGAGTTGGCCCTTGCTGATGAAGACCTTGCTTGACACCCATATTGCTAGCCATCTGCTGAATCTGACTAGTCCTCTAAGCTGCTTTAATCTGGGGAACCAATAACTTTTTCTTTCAGCTTCTTCTGTTTCATCTCAAGCTCATCACTGCAGTCTTTGATATACAGCAGGATTTCATCAACTGACTTATTCTGCCAACATATTAGATGCTGATGAATCATCATACTGATCTCTGGTCTCAAACCTGTCACAAACTTTGACACTAAGACCATCATTACAACCCTGGCAGGAAATCCCGCTGACCGCCGTGCCTACGGCTGCCAAAATACCGTGTCCGCGGCGGAAATCCGCAAAGGGTGTTATGACCCACACTGAAAATTCTGTCACAATACATACACCCACACAAGTCTGCCACACCAAAGGTCAGTGATAAACTGGTGATAGCAAAACCCACGCCATCACGCCAACAGGAATACACTGTAGTGAATCCTAGTTTGTTTTAATGGGATAACAGGAGTTAACTTAGCCTCTGGCTTTCAGAATCGTGCCCCCGTCACCCAGTGACTTTTAACCTACCTAGCTTGCTCTGTCTTATCCCATTTAATTATTTAATTATTCTGAGATGGCTGCCTTGTTTATAGTTAGGCCACTTGTTATGATTTAATTTATCAGTGTCGATGCGCTCAGGCGTCAAGATCAAGCGGAAAAGACAAACAAACAGTAGGTGTTCACACTTAGGGATTTTCCCTCTCTATACTTTCGAGGGATTTTTTATATTAATTGCCATCCCAAGCATGACTGTTATCTATTGTTTGGGAACACACCTACGTCAGGGGTCCTTGTAGATCTGTATAAATACATCGCACTTTAGACAGATAAACAGAGGGATTCTGACCAGAGGGCATCGCCACCATCGCTGATATCAATGCTGCACGTCATCTTGACGCTGTCCCAGTCTTCGTGTCCCTGCGGAGTATGAGATAGAGACCTCATTCCAAGGTAACGAGGGTTGTGGGCTCCTCTCATGGACATGGCATTGACAGATTAGGTTTAGCAAACCCAGCTCTCCTTAGGTAGGAGGTAAGGCCTCTCACATTAGGGTATTAGGGCATATTACATCTTGTATGTCTTTTCTATGCATTGCAAGATGGTGGGAGTCTTTGTAACAATGACTCTCGTCTTCACAATTCAGTTTCTTGCATTATTCATTATCCTAATCATTGCAGCTCATGCCACTTATCGCAAATTGCAGTCATGTTAAATAAAAACTATTGAAGCTTTACTGCATCTGTGTTATTGCCTGTGTTTGTATGAGACATGATATATCTGTGAGAAAGGGGTAATCTCCGTTTAACTACGACACTCCCTGAGATGTCTTATTCTCGAGTCCATGCGTAACGGCTGCCACAAAGCACCTTTTTACTATTGTGCTTCTGGTGAGGTGCTGCTAGTGAGCTGGTAAGGTTGGGACAACAGTTACAATTTGTTGTAGGATAGGCATAGTCGCCTACAAACAAAAGTACTGTCATCCTTTAACCAGTAGTCTTTCCCAGAGCAAGGGTCCAAACTACGAGAACGCCCACAGTATCACGACCCATGAATCAACGCAGCGGTCTTTCAACCGCGGTAAACCATTGACGGTACACACTGCAGCACTCAAAATACACACCCACTTACAAAACACACCCACATAGGACAATTCAAAATACACACACCTGACACACATACTCACACCACACTCACACCACTATAAAACACCCACCCACAATACCCACAACCCCTTACACCGAAAACGTTTGAAGAAGCAGAGAGAGAGAAAAGCAAAGCCCACACCAGCATCCAGAGGCACACAACACCATCACTCATACCCATCCATGCACAACACACCACACACCCCAACACATCACCCCACACATCACATCAACTATCACCTCACACATCACTCACACCACATCATGGCACCCCAAAGACACCCCAGGTTTTCAGAGGAGGAGCTCAGGGTCATGGTGGAGGAAACCATCCGGGTAGAGCCACAGCTATTTGGATCGCAGGTGCAGCAGACGTCCATTGCTAGGAAGATGGAGCTATGGCGGAGAATTGTCGACAGGGTCAACGCAGTGGGACAGCATCCAAGAACAAGGGATGACATCAGGAAGAGGTGGAACGACCAACGGGGGAAGGTACGTTCCATGGTATCCAGACACCAGGTAGCCGTACAGAGGACTAGCTGTGGACCCCCACCTCCTCCCCCACAACTAAAAACATGGGAGGAGCAAGTCTTGATGATCATGCATCCTGAGGGCCTCGCAGGAGTAGCAGGATGACTGGACTCTGGTAAGTCACATTTTTACTATTATGATCCCCCCACCCTACCTGTATGCCATCACATACTCCCACCCTCACCCTCACTCCCATGACTTCACCAACTCCCACACACCCCACCATCACGTCCCACCACTCCCACAACCAAGCCCTGCATGAAACAACAATGCATGGACATCGATCACAGACTTGCATGGACACCCATCACCAAAGCATGTCCAATAGAGAGACTCATTCAGGGCACACAATCACCACTCACACAGAAGGCCCAAGGCAACAGTGCAAGCACAGTAATAGGGGGAAACGCACCCATTGCATACGATGGCACACACCGATAAAATGACAATGCATTTACACCCCAACAAGACCCCTACTCAACGTCACCGGACAGGAGGTGCCAGTGATATCCAGTCCCCCTCAGAAGAGGCCCACAGTGACGACAGCATCTCTACACGCCTGAATCAAGATGACCAGCCTGACCCATCAGGGACCTCTGGACAGTTGGTTCCCCTGCCACAGTCCCAAGCCACCACAGAACCTCCCCCCTCAGGAAACACCACAACAGCACCCACCCAGCGGGCCCATGCCATCCTCCCTAGGACAAGTCAATCAGCAGAGTGTCCACCACTACAGGGACCCCAGGCAAACACACTAATCCAGGACGATCAGGGACCTGGGGTCAGTGGCAGTGGGCGCACGGTCAGGGGACGGAGGCACAGGACAACAGGGAAGCTCGGAGGACTGCTGTTCGACGGGAGAGGACAGGCCCAGGGAACCGACCTTCCACGAGGCACTATCAAACATCATGAAAGCATACCACCATTCCCAGTAGACCATGGGCATGGTACTGGCCAAGATTCAGGAGACCCAGCGACTGCAGGAGGAACAGTACATGGGGATCAGGGAGGACCTCACCAACATATACACCATCCTGGTCACCATTGCAGGGGTGATGGCTGACATAGGCAAGACCATGAGGGAGGCAGTGGCACAACAAAGGGTCCCTGACACTAGCCACATGGAAGAACAGCCTTCCACCTCCACTGGCGCTAGTATACAGGAGGCCCTGCCACAGGAACAACACCCCACCAGCACCCCACCCCCTGGAGAAGGAGAATCACCCCGCAAACGGTCCCTGCGATCCAAGACAGAGAACATTGCCAAGACCCCGCCAGGAAATAAGACTCTCCTGATTGTCACCCTTCTGTCCCACTATTTCACCATGTCTACCTTGAACTGCCATTACTCCCCTTCCTATGCCCCATTGGACAATGCACCTGTGATACCAAGAGACTGGACTCTACTATGGACCTTCCTCCACCATCACCCCAGCCACTTGCACATCCCCCCATACTTAGAAGCACCTAAATAAACACCCTTGTATCACAAAACAATCTGGAGTCAGTCTGTTCTTTCACAAATGTATTATTACAACATCACCAACAAATAGCAATGTAAATATTAATTTGCTCATACCAATGTATGACAGTTGTTGGGCAGCAGTACATATTGCAATAGGCAGAATGAGTTACCCAGATCTGTAAAAAGGAAAGCCAAAGTGAACTGTCAGTGTCCATAGACAGAGGTGAAGCGGCAGACTTATACAATGTCCTACAGTATTCAGAAATGTGAGGAGCAGTGACAGTTTCTTACCTGTGTGTCACTGGAAGTACTGCATGATGATGTTGGTTCGGTTGTCAATATCTTCTTCCTCTGCCTCCTCTTCCTCACTGTCCACAGGCTCCACCACTGCCATAAGACCATCATCAGGCCCATCCTCCTGCAGAAAAGGCATCTGGCGTCGCAATGCCAGGTTGTGCAACATGCAGCATGCCACGATTATCTGGCACACCTTCTTCAGTGAGTAGTATAGGCAGCCACCTGTTAGATGGAGGCACCGGAATCCACCCTTCAGGAGGCTGAACGTCCTCTCAATAATATGCCTAGTTTGGCCATGTGCCTCATTGTAGCGGTCCTCTGCCTTTGTCCTGGCTTTCCTCACTGGGGTCAGTAGCCATGAGAGGTTGGGGTAACCAGAGTCACCTGCACATTTTGAGGGATACCTGTTAGACAAACACTAACCCTTAAGGAATACTCCATACCCAGACACCTACTCATACTATGTGGGGAACTTGGGCTCACCTATAAGCCACACACTGTGCCTCTGGAGTTGGCCATCAAATAAGGGATACTGCTATTCCTCAAAATGTAGGTGTCATGCACAGAGCCAGGATACTTGGCATTCACATGAGAGATGTACTGGTCCGCCAAACACACCATCTGCACATTCATCGAATGGTAGCTTTTTCGATTTCTGTACACTTGTTCCTGTCTGCGGGGGGGGACAAATGCCACATGTGTACCATCAATGGCACCAATGATGTTGGTGATATGTCCCAGGGCATAAAAGTCAGCTTTCACAGTGGGCAAATTCTCTACCTGTGGAAACACGATGTAGCTGCGCATGTGTTTCAGCAGGGCAGACAACACTCTGGTCAACATGTTAGAGAGCATTGGCTGAGACATCCCTGATGCCACGACCACTGTAGTTTGAACGGAGCCACTTGCCACAAAATGGAGCACTGACAGGACTTCCACTAGAGGGGTATTCCTGTGGGATGGTGGATAGCTGACATCAGGTCTTGCTCCAATTGGGCACACAGGTCTTGGATTCTGGCACGATCAAGTATGTAGGTGATAATGATATGTCTGTCTTCCATTGTCGACAGATCCACGAGGGGTCTGTACATCGGAGGATGCCGCCATCTCATCATCTGCCCAGGCAGATGTGCCCTATCGAGGAGAATGGTGAGCAGAGGGTCATGTACCACAGAGGTTGCACAAGTGTGTTTGCAGTAATGTGAGTAAATCCATGTGTGGCGTAGTTTGTCCCTATATCTGCCAAAATGTGCTGTGATGCTGTTAGGTGACATGCCATGTGCCCCCCCTGAAATGGCGGCTGCCTGACGTGTGAGGAGGGACAAGGGGAAATGAGGTAACTGCGCTGGCGTTGTGCACTCTACACTCTACTCTACGGTCCTCCAGACAAACAGGTGAGTACACAGTGAGAATGCTGCGTGGGCAATCCCTGTTTTGAGTCGTGTGGATGGTATATAAATGGGGGGGGGGTCTGAGGCCTGCATGTGAGGATGGTGAGTGTATGTGCGTCAGAGCATGGGTGGGAATTGGGGGGCAATGAGTATGACATTCCAGAAAGATGATTAATTTCCTTTCCTCCTGTACCTTTCATCTAGGTCAGTGCCCACCAGAAGAAGGGTATTTGGAATGCCATCGCCAAGGAAGTGCGGACTCTGGAGGTCTATCATAGACGGAGCACCCACTGCCACAAGAGATGGGAGGACCTGCGCCCAATGTAGAAGGGGTGCCTATCGCACCATGACCTCCCTGATGTTCCGGATCCTGGCGGTGGCATATCCAGAGTTGAATGGGCACTTGAGGCCATCACAGCAGCCAAAAGGGGGTGAGTACAGTGTCATTAAGCTGACTCTGCATGCCTTACTAATTATCTGGGTAGGGGATGTGGGCTGTGGGTTCCCCTAGGCCAGGGCGAACTTGGTAGGGTAGGTCCCTTGTTGGGCAGGCTCTGAGGCACTCCAATCCCAATATTTTTAGTGGGCATCTACAACTGAGCAAGCTCCTGTGGGTTCCTGGTGTGCAGCAAATGGTGTTAGGCATAGCCCACCATGGCCTTGTGAATTTCCCACTAACTGCTAGTGCATGGCCTAGTGCATAGGGCTGCTTCCTGTGTGTTGTGTCCACCAACGGTAGTGGTGTTGCTGGCATTGACCATGTGTGTTTTCTGTCTTTCCCCCCTTCTTGTTTTATCTCCCTGTCCTTGTGTGCATTAGCATCATCTGGGGGAGCAGCAGAGGCACCGGCGACAGAGGGAGATGCATCCCACATTGCCCTGGAGGGTGAATCTACCGAGGGTGAAGGTACCAGTGGGATGGAGGGCGAGGGGTGCTCCACGATGGGGACAGGAGGGGATACCAGCGACAGCGACTCCTCCTCTGATGGAAGCTCCCAGGCGGTGGCAGACACCTCTGTACCCACCACAACAACAGGTACAGCCGCCACCCCCCTACCAGCACCGCCCTCCCAGCAGCCCCTCAGCGTGTTTCCCGTGCCCGCTCACCCAGGAGGTTGGGTATCTCCTTCACCCAGGCACCTCAGGCCCTGCCCCATTCAGACCTGCTGCCCTCAGTGAGGAGGCTATTGACCTGCTGAGATCCCTCACTGTTGGGCAGTCAACCATTCTGAATGCCATCCAGGGTGTCGAGAGGCATTTGCAACAAACAAATGCATACCTGGAGGGCATTCACTCTGGCGTGGTGGCCCAACAGGGAGCATTTCAGGCTCTGGCCTCAGCACTGATGGCAGCCATTGTCCCTGTGTCCAGCCTCCTCCCTCCAACTTCCACTACCCAGACCCAATCCCTTCTACCTCAGCCAATCCCAAGCACACCATCAGACCAGCATGCACACATATCAATAGACAAAAGTGGCTCAGGCAAACATAAGCACCACACATCTCACAGGCACTCACACAAGCACCATACTCATGCACACATACCAACATCCACTTCCTCCACTGTGTCCCCCTCCTCCACGTCCTCCACCTCCCTCCCAATCTCGTCTCCACTCACACCTGCATGTACTACATCATCAGCCACTGCCTCCATCACCAGCACGCCCATCACTACAAACTGTTCACGTGCAATCACCACCCCCACTACCATTCACACGTCCCCTGTGTCCTCTCCCAGTGTGTCTGTAAGCCCTCCTCCCAAAGTACACAAAAGCAGGCACACACCCACTCAACAGCCATCCACCTCACAACAGCCTCCAACCCATGCACCGTCACCCAAAGTCAGCAGACGTATACCTCCTACAACTACTACCTCTTCCTCCACTCCCACACACCCTCCATCTTCCCATCCCAGTGTGTCAAAAAAACTTTTCCTAGCAAACAATAAACTTTTCCCTACACCTCCCCCCATTCATGTCTAGATCCCAGCCCAGCACCTCAGCCACCAAATCTGCATCTGCTGTGGTCCCAGATACTCCAGTACAGTCTAAGGGGGCACCCGTCAGAGCTGCCAGTGTGCCACCAACTGAAAAGAAGGACCACCCTATTCCACCACCTGCAAAGGTCAAAAAGGGGCCGGCCACCAGCAGGAGACAGTCACACCACCCACCCAGCAAGGCCTCACCCAAACACTGAGTGGACAGTGCCAAGATCCCTGCATCGAATGTCAAGATGGGGAAGGGCCACAAGCCAAAGGGCACATTACCTCTGGGCACAATGTCTCCTGGTGAGGGGCTGGTGACCACCATATCATCAGGGATGGCAGCCACATGCACCACAGTTTCCATTGCCGCTCCGACCACCACCTGCACTGCCACCTACTCCGCCACCTGCCCCGCCACCTGCACCGCCACTGCCACAACGTCAATCTGCAGATTCCTCCCCAAGGATCAGCCATCCGAGGCTGCCGGAGATGGTATGGTGTCTCCATCCACCCAAAAAGTCACTTGCATCATAGCCAGCACTGGCTGCATCTCCGCCGCAGACACCGCCACCTGCACCACCATCAGCACCGCCACGCGCACAGCCGATGCCACTCTGTCGGATGTCAGCCACATCCCCAGTGTGCAGCCGTCAGGGTCTGCAGGTGATGTCCTGGACCCTGGACACGCCACCTGAGACGCCACCTCCAGCACTGATACGAACCAGCAATTGGCAGCATAAGTCGCCGCAGGATGGAGTGTGGCTCTGCCTCCATGGAGTATCATGCTACCTGTTCCCGGCACATGGCATTGCTGAGACACCCAGGTGAGATGGAGTTAACTGCCACACCCCAGGTGCAGCATCAGTGGGCACAAAGGCCCCTCCAGAACCAGTGGAGAAAGGCATCCACTCCCCCCGTCCTTGACAGGATGAAGCACTCTGGGCACAAAGCCCCCTCCAGAACCAGTGGAGAAAGGCATCCACTCACCCTATCCTTGGCAGGATGAAGCACTCTCTGCACAAAGCCCCCTCCAGAACCAGTGGAGAAAGGCATCCACTCCCCCAGTCCTTGGCTGGATGAGGCACTCTGGGCACAAAGCCCCATCCAGAACCAGTGGAGAAAGGCTTCCACTCACCCTATCCTTGGCAGGATGAAGCACTCTGGGCACATATCCCCCTCCAGAACCAGTGGAGAAAGGCATCCACTCCCCAGTCCTTGGGAGGATGAAGCACTCTGGACACAAAGCCCCCTCTAGGACCAGTGGAGAAAGGCATCCATTTTGGAGACTGTGGATTTCCACTCCCCAGGACCAGGCAGTGGGCATTGCACCCACTTGGGAGACTTGAGAGACTGTGGCTTTGCACTCCCCAGGACCAAGCAGTGGGCAGTGCACCCACTTGAGAGACTGTGGCTTTGCACTCCCCAGGACCAAGCAGTGGGCATGGAGCCCCCTTGAGGAGGAGTGGCGTTGTACCCTCATCCAGCTGAGGTGCCCCCCTCCCCTTCCCCTTGAGGTGCCTGTTTGTTTTCCCGACCTGATGCCCCTGCAGTGTTCTCTCCATTTTGAGGCAGGTGTCATATGTGGGCCTAGCCACTGGTCCACGGACATTTCATGGGACAGTGTACGGACTTGTGTACTTGATGTAAATATTTGCGTATACTGATTATTTGCTGTTCTCTTGGTCTACCTAATTGTTCGAATATTACAGTAGTTAAAATCATTTTGTTTGGTCCTTGCGTTCTTCCAAGGGGTGACGGGGTGTATCTGTGATGTTATTGGTGTGTCTGTGTATGTTGGTGTGGGTGGGGGTGTTGTGTGTCGCGTGTGTGTGTCACTCTCTTTTCCCTCCTCCCCTCCTCTTTGTGCTAGGTGCAGTACTCACCGACCTCGTCGCCACCGCCGCCGCCTTCTTTCCAATTTGTGGTGTATTAATAGATACAACATGGGTAGGATCTGCAATTCGGGCTCCATGGCGTCCTGATTCGTCATTGAGTGTCGAAAGATGAGTGGTTTCCATTCTGTGTCCTGTTCCGCTGTGCTCTTGATGGCACTGGTACCACCCCGGAAAAGCTGGCGGATTGGTGCCTTGAAATAGTGTGGGTGGTACATTGTCTTCCGCCTGTTTCCTTGGTGGTTAGCGCAGCGGTGTTTCTTGCTACCGCCGTGGCGGTCGGAGTGTTAAAGTGGCTGTCTGTGTTGGCGGTTTCCGCCATGGTCGTGATCCAATTTTTTTTACCGCCGGCCTATTGGTGGTATTTCCGCCGCTTTAACACCGACCGCCAGTGTTGTAATGAAGGCCTAAATGCCCTACATCGTTAGGCTCAGGTGTCTCCATTCCACTATAGTGCCTGAATGCCTGCAACAACCTCTGGTACTAAGCATTGATGATTTCTTGGGCTCCTGAATCATTCTATCAATTTGAATCAAGTCTATGGGGGTCATTTTAACTTTCCCGCTGGGCCGGCGGGCGATCTCCAGAAGATCGCCCGCCGGCCCAGCGGGAAAGCCCCTGCAAAGAGGAATCCGGCTCCGAATGGAGCCGACGGATTTGCAGGGGTGCGACGGGTGCAGTAGCACCCGTCGCGATTTTCACTGTCTGCTAAGCAGACAGTGAAAATCATTGTGGGGCCCTGTTAGGGGGCCCCACGACACCCGTTCCCGCCAGCCTCTTCCTGGCGGTGTAAACCGCCAGGAACAGGCTGGCGGGAAGGGGGTCGGAATCCCCATGGCGGCGCTGCAAGCAGCGCCGCCATGGAGGATTCCCTGGGCCAGGGGAAAACCGGCGGGAAACCGCTGGTTCCCCTTTCTGACTGCGGCTTTACCGCCGCGGTCAGAATAGCCCGGGAAGCACCACCAGCCTGTTGGCGGTGCTTCCTCTGCCCTCCACCCTGGCGGTTTGAAACCGCCAGGGTCGGAATGAGGGCCTATATCTTGAGGTGGGACCTTTCGTCAGTGGAGCCTCAAGCACCTGGACAGCTATCTTAAATTGCACCCCCAAGTCACTTGGAAGAACAATATCAAACAATTAATTCAGATCAACCAACAACACCTACAATATTTTCACAAATCTATCAACTTGTTTATATCACTGTGCTGTCTTCTCAACTTTGGAAAATCATTGGCAAATGCCACAAGATCACCTCTACTCCAAGGCACATGCACATAATTTCCACTCGGTTCTTCTCTCATAGGAAGTCATTAATGCCACCTTCTGCTCCTGCAGGAGGAGTCTCTCCCTGGGCCATCTTTACTTCTTTCTTTTTTCACCCACATAGCTTCCCATTTATCTAATTCATTCCACTTCCAGATATTGTGGACCAGTTCCCTAATTTGAGTTCTCATTCCTGGAAGCTTTAGGTTTATTTAAGTCTATTTTATACCTTTTGGCTAATTCCTCTAGCGTGTCATGGACCTGACCCACATGCTTCGTAAAGTCCCTACACATAAACTCAAATTATTTATCATGATAGGTATCCAATAACTCTAAACCATGGTTTCCATGAATCATCTCATCCAGTTCTATTTTAAGTTTTAGCAAATCCACTAACTATTCTCTGGGTTGTGAAGAAATTCTTCCCTTACTCGGTTCTGTATTCACACTTTTTCTTGAAGGAGTACCTTCTCTGAAAGCTCTCACCACTCATCTATATCATTAGCACTGAAGATTTGACTCACTGCAGATTTTTGTTTAATTTTATTTCCCTGGCTACAGCTAGTAGAAGTTAAAGGTGACTCCAAAATGGGGGTTCCAGTAGTTGGGATTCTCTGATAAGTACCTATAGAAGTACCTCCAGAAATATTTGGAGTTGAAGCTGCACTTGCCCCACATGCAGTACTTGTATGTGTCAGAATTAATTAGAGGAACAAGGGGCCAGATGTAGGAAACTCCGGCATTGCGACTCAATGCCGGATGCAAGATGGTGTCCCTGACACCATCTGCGAGTCGCAAGGGGGTCGCAAAGGCCCACCTCATTAATATTAATGAGGTGGGTCGCAATTTGCGACCCCCTTGCGAGTCGCAGCACTCACAGGGTTGGTGGCCTGCTGGAGACAGTAGCCCACCATGTCTGTGACTGCTTTTAAATAAAGCAGTTTTTTTTATATTGCAGCCCGTTTTCCTTCAAGGAAAACGAGTTGCAATACACACGAAAAAATGAAACGTTTTTTAAACAAAATTCAGAGCCATTCATAAAGGGGAAGGGGTCCCATGGGGACCCCTTCCCTTTTGCGAATGGATTAGCACCCATTTGAAATGGGTGTTAACTGCAAATTGCTTTGTGACCGCATTCGTGGTCACAAAGCAATTCTACATCGGGATGCGAATCGCAGATAGGAAGGGGAACACCCCTTCCTATTTGTGAGTCGCATTCTCATTTTGCGAATCAGTAACCAGGTTACCGACTCGCAAAATGGGAATGAGCATCGCGATGTGCTTTTTGCATGGTGCAAACAGCGAATTTCGCTGTTTGCACCATGCAAAAAGCTTTGTACATCTGACCAAAAATCTCTCATCTCTGGACTTGTAGGAACTTCACCTTGGCTGCCAACGGTATTTGGAACAGCTAGATTATAAGTGAATTTCCTTAAACCTTCAGCTTTATACACAGGAACCACAGGATCAATGGCGACTGGAATAGTATGAGCATCAACAGTTTTCATAATGATTTCAGCTGAGACACACATTGCTGACTTGATTTTTCTGCTCACAAGCAATACCAGTTGGAACGGTTTCCACAGGACTCGGAGTCCCGTTCATCTGTGCAGTGGCAACCACTGTTTTCCTATCACCACCAGTATCATTTCCTTTTCCCCTCTCACATCTTTGTAGGGGGTGAATGTTCAAATAGTAATACACCCAAAAGACTAGCTCCATGGTCTCTATTACTGACTACACTCAGGTAACTTTGTTTCCTCTCTTTCTGTTTCTTATTTGTTTTCCTCTCCATTTCTTCCTCAGCTAGGTCAGTGGTTAAAGCCAGATATAATCTAACCACTTCTACCATATCTGTTCTCCACCATTTCTCTTCTGAATCTCATTTTGCATCCGCATATGTTGAAATGGCTCTTCGAGCTCTGCCCTAAGATTTCTCTCCATCCCTAGCAGTAGCAACTCCTTCCTAAGCTTGAAGTGCTTCAATTTGTGCACGTCTAGGAGGTAGTTTCAACTCATATAATACCCACCTTAGGTTCTCAATAATTCTCAAACTGAATGTGATATATTGTTGGAACCTCAAAGTACCCTTCTGTTACGTAATCCTGTGCCATTGACCAAGCCACACACATGTGTGAAGCCCTACATTGATCACCATATAATGTCCTGGGGTATCTTCCCAAGGTTACTCTTCATCCTCCATACTAGGTATGTGCACATTTCCTCTAGATAAATCTTGCATGATTTTGAAACCTTTCATCTCTCCACAGCTAGATATAGAATAGATTTTTTGACCCAGAAACATTGTTTCATCCACAATCCTTTGCTCCACAATACCTACCAATCACAGCGTGGTCCTTATGACATTATCAGGCAATAGTAGTGCAGCAACATACCACCTGACCTAGACTAGCGTGGCACACTGTGACGTCAGCCTCGCTCCTTGCAGCAGTCCCCCCTCCGTTATAATCTACATGCACCTCCTCTCATCAATCTTGCACAGGTATAATAAAATACAAAAGTAGAATACCTTTTGCCTGTTTCTCTAGAAGTATGCAGTTTTCAATCACACAAGAATTTTGCTTTCACTTTGACTGAAATCTCGAGCAGAGGGGTATCATCTAGATCAGTACAGGTTCACTCTGCGCATTAAGTTCCCCTTATGCTAACCGTCTCAGATCCACTAAAGATGAAACTGTGCCATCGACGACGTCTCACAACAGACACCACTTATTAACATGCCACAACAATACAGTGTCTTCTACACCTCCTAATATATCTCAGAATCTTGGGCTATGTCGGGCCGAGAACCTCTTCAATATCTTTTACAATTCACACTATCACAACAAGCAAATATCTCTGCAGGACATCATCCAAATGCACAAACATCGAAAGCTAAATATGAACCTCTGCAGCTCATAATCCTGTTAATATTCACACCTCCTTTGTCAATACGACTCTCTTCCAAAACACCACAACTCCTAAGATCTTCCGCGGTTTGGACTTGGGCTCTAGGGACTGGGCTCTGGGGACTAACTAATCTAAAACAGTTTTTTAGATCCACGTACTTTGGGAACCCGACCACTTTCACTCTGCTACCATTTGATCCAGATCTGTCATTTTCCTCCATGTCTTTGAGTCCGACAAATCTTTTTAGGGGTCCCGAGGGGTAAGGAGAAAACACATTCACTTAATGCATTAAATGACAGCTCAGAGTTAAATTTACATAAATGAGTCTCAAAACCATTTTATGTATGTATTTCATGTATGTAGAGAATCACCAAAGCAGAATTAAAGTGACATACTATAATGAATTTCACTAACATATATAAGCCTTGTTTCTCAATAGAAACAATACAATGAATAAGGATAAGCGTATAATGCTTAGAATTCAAGCTCAGATTTTCCTTCCTAATCACTGCATCTAAATTTCTAATTATCCTAATGAGCGAAGGGCAAGTTCAGAGAAAAATGTAAGCATTACAGAAACGTCAATAGAAGTTTCTGCTATGAGAGAAGTGCATAACATGAAGCCGCTCGGTTAAGCAAAGGGAGAGGACTGCACCTCTCTAAAGGTCCACTCTAGTCAAGGTGGCAAAAGATATTTTGAATCTGGACTAACTAAACTACACTTTAATAAGCCTCAAAACCTTCCAGTAGCTGACATCACAGTCAATTAAATTTCCAATGAGAGGTCACCATTGTGAATTTTATCCACTTAGCCTTCATTCTCTCTGGAACACATCTGCACAACCTTGGACTGCTCTCATGTCCAGAAATCTAAAAGGGGAATTATTCATACAGCTCCTCGTTACTGCTCCACAACCTGGGCAACCCATCTTTACATCCCCTTATCTGTACTTACCAATGTGCTTCTCATTAACTGAAGACTGATACAGAGATACCTGGAAATCAAAAGATCAAACAACAATAACAAATCTTGCATTGACGGTTTAAACTGAAAAATAAAACACAGGCCTTAACTCCAGCCTGTTCAACACAGACGTTAAACACACATTTGATTATAAAGTTATAAGTGAAATTCTCATAAACATAATACTAGGTGAGAGTACCTATAGGAATTTATATTGATTTTAAACATTATAACACCAATACATCTCAATAATATTTGCATAAATGTGCTTTACATGAGATACTTGTAGGTTTCTGCTCCTATGTGCACTTCAATCATTTGACTTCGCAGTGCACCACATTTACACGAAAGCGGATTACACACTTTATGTACATAGCTGATTACTCTTTCTTCAAAGCATAACAGCACAGGCAAGTCATGCTCTTTCAACAATGACGTTGATTTAGATACCAGTAAATTGCAAACAGTTCCTTTTTAGCCAACTGAGTAGTACCTGCACTGAAATGCATAAATTGAGTATTTTTGGTGCTTTAATCTTCTCCACATTGACTAGAATGTGAAATTCTGTGTATGAGTTGGAGCCAAAAAGATAGTAAAGGACTTCAATTATTATTGAAAGAGTTCAGAATGACTAAACTGGTGTGAGCGGGTCAAGCCTTAAATGTTTTGTTCTGATAACTAGTAAGTAGACGTGTCCTTAGGCCGATGAACATTTTGACTCGTTTAAGATGATCACACCAGCATATCACATAAATATTACCATAAGTAAATGATTCAGTTCATTGGAGACAGTAATTGCATGCACCATGATCTATTCGGCCACGAATAACCACACCTTTTAGTATCATTTAAAATGTTTATTTCCCTATATTAACAATGCTAAGATCATGTAAATTAGCCTCAAAACCATAGGATAAAAACACAGAAACAACACAGGTTGACCGAAACCCCTAAAGAATCTTAATTTTATCAAAGGTACAAATAACCATGTCTTCAATAGCGACAGTACAAATCAATAGTAATAGTACTTGAGCAAGGGTAATAATGTACATTTGATCAGCATATTGAATGTTGTCAGGTCGTTGTCAAAAACGTGAATAGAGGAAACACCTCACTAACTCCAGATTAGCATTAGCATGCTGGGCTTCATGCAAAAGTTTTAGTAACCTAAATTTAGAAAACATCTAGCTATGGCTCTATCAAGAGCAGCAGTTGGTACCTAGAAAACAAAGACAAATCAACAATAAACATTGCAGTTTTATACCTGTCCTTAAGGATCAGGAAGTTCCGGTGTCTTCATCAAGGGGAAATCAGCATCAAGACAGGAGAGGGAAAGGGAGGGGAAAAGTTCAGAATTCGGGGCATTAAGATCTCTGAACCAGCAAGTTAATGTCTAAGGCAAATCAGAAACAGCGCTACAAGTTTTAAGCAATAAGCGCTAAAGTAAGCACCAGCATTATTGCATGGAGCATGAGAAATAACTCAAAATTAATAAAGTACCAGAACGTCAGTAGACAGGCTGGCGAGTGTCAAAGGGACAGAGTGTCCAAGAGTGACATGGGAATAAGGGCTGTGAACGAAAGACTGCCCCAAGCTCCAAGAACAATGCGGTTAAGTTAAAGTAGTCCCACATTTTCCATTGGTCAGCAGCATCTGGCGATGATAATTGTCCAAGTATAACTTTAGTACATATCAGAAAGATATGCTATACAGACATCTGCACTTTAATGATTGGTTCTTCTCCATTTGCTTCCATCCAGTCGATACAATAAGAATCAACTTGGGAAACCTTCCGTCCATTGTCAGTAGGTCCATTGTTCATTGCATTCCCAATACGCTTCAAATCAACGGTTACAGTGCTGTAGAAACATTTTTAGGTTACACACATTTCCTCAAAAGAAATACATTTCATCAATACAAGTTCTGAACAAGTCTGAGTTTCAAACAAAGGATTTCTTATACAGCAGACATGAGATCATTCGACTAACGTTGCAGCTTTCAGTATTTGGCAAACATTCAGTTTTAGTTGTGGCCTTGCTAACTTGAGGCTTTTTAGTTAGCACAAGTAAAGTTCATAATATTTAGCTGTAAGTATAACAGAGTAATGCATTTTCAAACATATATAAACTCTTAATACATATCATTAAAATATTAGTTAATAACTCTGTATAACATCGTGGCCAATCAAGTAGGCACATTATGAGTTACACATTATTTTTCTATGCTAATACATTTTATATGTTAAAACAAATATGGTAATGCATGTAATAATTATTAATATTAATGTCAGCGCTCACAATCCCTCCTCTAATGACTATATATGTCATCACACCTATATTTCAAATACAATTAATTACTGTGTTGCACAATTTTCTTAAAATTTTGTCTCGCACAGATTTTTATTTATTCTTGTCCCCTTGAATTTTCCCTAAATAATTTTCCATTTTCCACCCTATATTCCATCCTCCTCTGATTCTTCTTCAATCTTTTAATTTTAACCACATTATATTATACAATTTACATATTCCCCTTAGTTCAATAAAACAAATCACAATAATTAAAATCCCTTGTATTATCCTTATTAGGATTCCTTTTCCCAATTTGCCAAGCCAGTTCCCCACAGAAGCAAATCCTTTGCCAGCTTTTTCCCATAAAGTAGATCCTGTTAGTCCTTTCAAATTAATTTTATCTTTGGTTAGATTGTCAATAAAGCCTTCCTTTGCTAAAAGGATGTCTAATGCAACACAGTTATGAAGAATCATAGCTCTTACCGCAGCATTCTCTGAATCAATTAGTATAATGGCTGCAGAAAAATCTGTCAGCATGTTATTTACAACAGAAGACAACTGTCGAATCTTAATAGAATTCAGACCAACTCTCACTGAAGCAATTATTGCTCCAAATATGTCTCCAATAATGCCAGTAACTGATTCTCGCTTTTGTCTCCTGTGTTGTAATTCAGTCATTTTAGGAAATTTACTTGTCTTCAATTTGGTACATTTTTGGGAAGACTATCCCCAAATAACCTGTGCCATGCCATCCTCTAGGAAGACGGTAATCTGCATTTGTCCCACAGATGTAATACATTTCAGGCAGTGCTGGATCCTGACCATTAAGCATAAACGCCCATTTATTCTGAGACATAAACACATGTCTGCATTCACTCATTCCCACAAATATTCTATTCAAGTAAGATGGTGACCTATAAGCTTACCTACATGTAGTGCATGTAAAGCTAATTTCCCTTGCTTAGTGATTTCAGTAAATGCATTGTCATTCCCAGTTTTTCGCGGAACTAATCCCTTATCCATTTTGCCTTTAATGCTCTCCTTATATATTCTGTAAGATCTAAAAAACTCTTTTCAACTGGTGTAAGTAAGCATGTCGGATCATTCCTGTGCGCGTATGCTGTTCTGAACGTTAATGTAGACTCAAAGAATCCTCTCACTATTTCTATGTTATTTTCCTTAGCTACCCTACTGAGGTACTTAATTATAGGAACTAAAGAAAAAATATTGACCTCATTACAACATCTGTGGTAAAAACTGCCTACCGCTGCAGCGACAGCTGCCAAAAGACAGTTGCCGCGGCTACCAGCCAGCCACCATAATATGTCCACAGTAGTATAAGGGGATACCTTCCATCAAGCTTTTGACAGGTACCATGCCCTGTGGTGACATAGGCAGTGATGTGGGTGCCCCCGCTCTGTGCTGACATAGGCCCTGATGTAGGTGTAGGTGTGTCACGTGGGTTATGATATCATGGGGTCACGTGTTAGCCACGTGCCAGGGTCCTAGCCCCTTGTGTCTAGGTCTATAGGCTGTGTAATATGAGGGCCTTGGTGGTGTGCAACCTGTTTCAGAGCCTAAGAGGACAGGTCTGGACATGTTAGACATTCAGGACCATGTGGCTGCTTGGGGGCCTCCTTACAGGGCGGAGCACTGGGAATGCAGGCCAAACCTCCTCACTGCTGGCCTATCCAAAAAGAGGGGTGGGCAAATATTGATTGTGTTAGAGCCAGCTAATCAATTTAGAAATGCAAGCCTAAAACAGATGTAGCGCTAACAGTTCCCAGACGTGGGTTCAAAGGTGCTCAGCATATGTCAGAGCCTAAAGTGACCATGCAATTAAAAAAGTTTTAAAATAAACAGAACACATGCACTGCAAGCCTAAAACAGATGTAGCCCTAAGAGTTGCCAGGCCATGGTTCAAAGGTGTTTAGCAGCTGACATAGTCTAAAGTGACCAGGCAATTAAAAAAGTTTTGAAATAGACAGAAGACAGACAATGCAAGCCTAAAATTGTAGCCCTAAGAGTTACCAGGCCATGGTTCAAAGGTGTTTTGCAGCTGGCATAGTATAAAATGACCAGGCAATTAAAAACGTTTTGAAATAGACAGAAGAGAGGCACTGCAAACCTAAAACAGATGTAGGCCTAAGTGTTCCCAGGCAATGGTTCAAAGGTGCTCAGCATATGTCAGAGTATAAGGTGACAAGGCAATTAAAAATGTTTTGAAATAGACAGAAGACAGACATGCAAACCTAAAACAGATGTAGCCCTAAGTGTTCCCAGACCATATGTCAAAGGTGCCTAGCATATGTCGGAGTATAAGGTGACCAGGCAATTAAAAAAGTTTTGAAATAAACAGAAGGCAGACACTGAATACCTAAAACAGATGTAGCCCTAAGTGTTCCCAGGCCATGGTGAAAAGGTGTTTAGCAGATGGCGTAGTCTAAAGTGACCAGGCAATTTTAAAATGTTTTGAAATTGACAGAAGACAAGCAATGTCTCCCCTAAAACAGATGTCTTTTTCTAAGCCCAGCCCCCCACAAAAACCTATGCTTAATCAACACAGTGTGGGCCATATAAAAACACCCCCACATTCACAGGTTTCTTTTTCTGAACTGCATACTGGACGTTTACGGAGAGCTTGGGCTTCCAGAGCACCTCAAGGAGAAAAATATGAAGGGCACAGCACAGACTGGTGATGCTAAACCTCTTCTACTTAAGGTCTGTAACTATGTGATGCTTGTATATGTTCTATTGTAGTTTAACATAGACGTTAGCCTCAACCTTTTTTAACTATGCCTAGCAGGGTAAAATGCACGTTTTTGTACAGGTTATTTTGAGACATAAAATTTACACTGTGTTGAAAACAGTTGTTTAATATGGAGAGGTGTACAGTATGTTTAAAGGTGTAAAAACAATGGTTGTGGTGAAAATAGAAGTGTCTAAATTTATAGAAGAATATACATGATGATTAAAATGTTTTTAATATTGTAATCCTTAGCTATGTAGTTTAGGCCAACACAGTTTTATTACTGTGTTGTTTTTTATAAAATAGGTTTATCAAACACTATAGCCCTCATTACAGCCCTGGCGGTAAATCCCGCTGACCGCCGTGCCGACGGCCGCCAATATACCGTGTCCGCGACAGAAATCTGCAAAGGGTATTATGACCCACACTGAGAATTCCGCCACTATAGAGACACCCACACAAGTCCGCCACACCAAAGGTTAGTGATGAACTGGCAATAGCAAAATCCACACTGTCACGCCAACAGGAATATGCCCACAGTATCACAACCCACGAATCAACCCAGCGGTCTTTCAACCGCGGTAAACCACTGGCGGTACACACCGCCACGCTCAAAATACACACACAAAATACACACACACTTACAAAACACCCACATTGGACCATTCAAAATATACACACGATACACATACACACACCACACCTACACACTCACACCACTATACAACACACACCCACAATACCCACAACCCCTTACACCGAAAAAGTTTGAAGAAGCAGAGAGAGAGAGAAAAGCAAAGACCACACCAGCATCCCGAGGCCTACAACACCATCTCTCATACACCATCCATGCACAACATACCACACACCCCAACACATCACCCCACACATCACATCAACTATCCCCTCACACATCACTCACACCACATCATGGCACCTCAAAGACACCCTAGGTTTTCTGAGGAGGAGCTTAGGGTCATGGTGGAGGAAATAATCCGGGTAGAGCCACAGCTATTCGGATCACAGGTGCAGCAGACGTCCATTGCTAGGAAGATGGAACTATGGCGGAGAATTATAGTCAGGATCAACGCAGTGGGACAGCATCCAAGAACAAGGGATGACTTCAGGAAGAGGTGGAACGACCTACGGGGGAAGGTACGTTCCGTGGTATCCAGACACCAGGTAGCCATACAGAGGACTGGCAGTGGACCCCCACCTCCTCCCCCACAACTAACAACTTAGGAGGAGCAAGTCTTGGCGATCATGCATCCTGAGGGCCTTGCGGGAGTAGCAGGAGGACTGGACTCTGGTAAGTCAGATTTTTACTATTATAACCCCCCCACCCTACCTGCATGCCATGACATACTCCCACCCTCACTCCCAAAGACTTCACCATCTTCCACACACCCTACCATCACACCCCACTACTCCCACAACCAAGCCCTGCATGCAACAACAATGCATGGACACCCATCACAAACATGCATGGACACCCATCACCAAAGAATGTCCAATAGAGAGACTCAGTCAGGGCACACAATCACCACTCACACAAGGGCCAAGGTGACAGTGCAAGCACAGTAATGGGGGAAACACACCCATTGCACAAGATGGCACACACCGAAAAAATAACAATGCATTTACACCCCAACAGGACCCCTACCCAACATCACCGGACAGGAGGTGCCAGCCATATCCAGTCCCCCCACAGAAGAGGCCCACAGTGACAACAGCGCCTCTGCACGCCTGGATCAAGATGACTAGCCTGGCCCATCAGGGACCTCTGGACATTCGGTTCCCCTGCCACTGTCCCAAGCCACCACAGAACTTCCCCCCTCAGGAAACACCACCACAGCACCCATCCAGTGGGCCCATGCCATCCTCTCCAGGACACGTCAATCAGCAGTGTGTCCACCACTACAGGGACCCCAGGCAAACCTACTAACCCAGGATGATCAGGGACCTGGGGTCAGTGGCAGTGGACACACGGTTCAGAGGATGGAGGCACAGGACAACAGGGAAGCTGGGAGGACTGCTGTGCGACAGGGGGAGGACAGGCCCAGGGCACCGACCCTCCACGAGGCACTATCAAACATCATGGGAGCATATCACCATTCCCAGGAGACCATGGGCACGGTACTGGCCAAGTTTCAGGAGACCCAGCGGCTGCAGGAGGGACAACACATGGGGATCAGGGAGGACCTCACCAACATATACACCATCCTGGTCACCATTGCAGGGGTGCTGACTGACATAGGCAAGTCCATGAGGGAGGCAGTGGCACAACAAAGTGCCCCTGACACTAGACACATGGAGGACAGCCTCCCACCTCCGCCGGCGCTAGTGGACAGGAGGCCCTGCCACAGGAACAACAGTCCACCAGCACTCACCCCCTGCAGGGGGATAACTACCCCACAAACTGTACCTGCAATCCAGGCAGAAGCCAGAGAACATTGCCAAGACCCTCGCCAGGAAATAAGACTCTCCTGGTTGTCACCCTTCTGTTCCACTATGTCACCCTGTCCACCTTGAACTGCCATTACTCCCCTTCCTATGCCCCATTGGACAATGCACCTGTGATACCAAGAGACTGGACTCTACTATGGACCTTCCTCTACCATCACCCCAGCCACTTGCACATCCCCCCATACTTAGGAGCACCTAAATAAACACCCTTGTATCACAAAACAGTCTGTCCTTTCACAAATGTATTATTACAACATCACCAACAAATAGCAATGTAAATATTCATTTGCTCATACCAATGTGTGACAGTTGTTGGGCAGCAGTACATATAGCAGAAGGCAGAATGAGATACCCAGATCTGTAAAAAGGAAAGCCAAAGTGAACTGTCAGTGTCCATAGACAGAGGTGAAGCGGCAGACTTATACAATGTCCTACAGTATTCAGAAATGTGAGGAGCAGTGACAGTCTCTTACCTGTGTGTCACTGGAAGTACTGCATGATGATGTTGGTTCGGTTGTCAATATCTTCTTCCTCTTCCTCACTGTCCACAGGCTCCACCGCTGCCACAAGACCATCATCAGGCCCATCCTCCTGCAGAAAAGGCACCTGGCGTCGCACTGCCAGGTTGTGCAACATGCAGCATGCCACGATTATCTGGCACACATTCTTCGGTGAGAGGTATAGGGAACCACCTGTTAGATGGAGGCACCGGAATTTGGCCTTCAGGAGGCCGAACGTCCTCTCAATAATATGCCTAGTTCAGCCATGTGCCTCATTGTAGCGGTCCTCTGCCCTTGTCCTGGCATTCTTCACTGGGGTCAGTATCCATGAGAGGTTGGGGTAACCAGAGTCACCTGCAAATGTTGAGGGATGCCTGTTAGACACACACCAACCCTTAGGGAATACCCCATACCCAGACACCTACTCATACTATGTGGGGACCTTGGGCTCACCTATTAGCTACACACAGTACTTCTGGAGTTGGCCCATCACATAAGGGATACTGCTATTCTTCAAAATGTAGGCATCATGCACAGAGCCAAGATACTTGGCATTCACATGAGAGATGTACTAGTCCACCAAACACACCATCTGCACATTCTTCGTATGATAGCTTTTTCGATTTCTGTACACTTATTTATTTCTGCGGGGGGGACAAATGCCACATGTGTACCATCAATGTCGCCAATGATGTTAGGGATCTGTCCCAGGGCATAAAAGTCAGCTTTCACTGTGGGCAAATCCTCCACCTGTGAAACCACGATGTAGCTGCGCATGTGTTTCAGCAGGGCAGACAACACTCTGGACAACACGTTAGAGAACATTGGCTGAGACATCCCTGATGCCATGGCCACTGTAGTTTGAAAGGAGCCACTTGCCAGGAAATGGAGCACTGACAGGACCTGCACTAAAGGGGATATACTTGTGGGATGGCGGATAGCTGACATCTGTTCTGGCTCCAATTGGACACATAGGTCTTTTATTGTGGCACGATCAAGTCTGTAGGTGATAATGATGTGTTTGTCTTCCATTGTCGACAGGTCCACCAGGGGTCTGTACACCGGAGGATGCCGCATCTCATCATCTGCCCCAGCGGATGTGCCCTATGGAGGAGAATGGTGAGCAGAGGGTCATGTACCACATAGGCTGCACAGGTGTGTTTGCAATAATGTGAGTAAATCTGTGTGTGGCGTAGTTTGTCCGTATATCTGCCAAAATGTGCTGTGATGCAGTTAGGTGACATGCCATGTGCCCCCCCCGAAATGACGGCTGCCTGACCTGTGAGGAGGGACAAGGGGAAATGAGGTAACTGCGTTGGCGTTGTGCAGCGTTGCGGTAGGCGGTCGAAGTCCGCCACGCAATTCAGCATTGGTTATCATTGGGCCCAATGGGTTCGAGGAGCCAATGACGATGTACGCCGTTGGTGACGGTACGCACCGCCGCGGACTTGACCGCCATTTTCTATCTATTCACTCACTTGATACCTGACCTTCAACAGGAGAGGACCTACACTGCAAGTGCTGCTGTGACCTGAGTCTGGAAGCAACAATGGCTCGAGTGTCTGGGGAAGAAGCCCCTGCCTTCACCGCGGAGGATTTGGACAAACTGGTGGATGGGGTCCTCCCTCAGTACACACTACTCTACGGTCCTCCAGACAAACAGGTGAGTACACAGTGAGCATGGTGCATGGGCAATGCCTGTTTTGAGTTGTGTGGATGGTAGATACATGGGGTGGGGGGTCTGAGGCCTGCATGTGAGGATGGTGAGTGTATGTGCGTCAGGGCATGGGTGGGAATAGGTGGGCAATGAGTATGATGTTCCGGACAGATGATTAATTTCCTTTCCTCTTGTACCTTTCCTCTAGGTCAGCGCCCACTAGAAGAAGGGTATTTGGTGTGCCATCGCCAAGGAAGTGCGTACCCTGGTGGTCTATCCTAGATGGAGCACCCACTGCCGCAAGAGATGGGAGGACCTGCGCCGCTGGAGCAAGAAGATGGCGGAGGTCCAGCTGAGGCTGGCCTCCCAACGTGGAAGGGGTGCCCATCGCACCATGACCCCCCTGATGTTCTGGGTCCTGGCGGTGACATATCTGGAGTTGGATGGGCGCTTGAGGCCATCACAGCAGCCACAAGGGGGTGAGTACAGTGTCATTAAGCTGACTCTGCGCGCCATACTAATTGTCTGGGTGGGGGATGTGGGCTGTGGGTTCCACTAGGCCAGGGTGAACTTGGTAGGGTAGGTCCCTTGTTGGGCAGGCTCTGAGGCACTCCAACCCCAATATTTTTAGTGGGCATCTACAACTTTGCAGGCTCCTATGGGTTCCAGGTGTGCAGCAAATGGTGTTAGGCATAGTACCCCAGGGCCTTGTGAATTTCCTACTAACTGCTAGAGCATAGGGCTGCTCCCTGTGTGTTGTGTCCGCCAACGGTAGTGGTGTTGCTGGCATTGACCATGTATGTTTTCTGTCTCCCCCCCTTCTTGTTTTGTCATCCTGTCCTTGTGTGCATTAGCATCATCTGGCGGAGGAGCAGAGGCACCTGCGACGGAGGGAGCTGCATCCCACCTGGCCCTGGAGGTTGAATCTACGGAGGGTGAAGGCACCAGTGGGAGGGAGGGCGAGAGGAGCTCCACGACAGGGACAGGAGGGGATACCAGCAACAGCGACTCCTCCTCTGATGGAAGCTCCCTGGCGGTGGCGGACACCTCTGTGCCCACCCCAACAACAGGTACAGCCGCCACCCCCCCACCAGCACCGCCCTCCCAGCAGCCCCTCAGCGCGTTTCCCGTGCCTGCTTACCCAGGAGGGTGGGCATCTCCTTCGCCCCAGGCACCTCAGGCCCTGCCCCAGTCAGACCTGCTGCCCTCAGTGAGGAGGCTATTGACCTGCTGAGATCCCTCACTGTTGGGTACTCAACCATTCTGAATGCCATCCAGGGTGTCGAGAGGCATTTGCAACAAATAAATGCATACCTGCAGGGCATTCATTCTGGTGTGGCGGCCAAACAGAGAGCATTTCAGGCTCTGGCCTCAGCACTGATGGCAGCCATTGTCCCTGCGTCCAGCCTCCCCCCTCCAACTTCCACTACCCAGACCCTATCCCCTGTACTCAGCCTATCCCAAGCACACCATCAGACCAGCATGCACACACATCAACAGACAAAAGTGCCTCAGGCAAACATAAGCACCACACATCCCACAGGCACTCACAAAAGCACCATACCCATGCACACATACCAACATCCACTTCCTCCACTGTGTACCCCTCCTCCACGTCCTTCTCCTCCCTCCCAGTTTCGTCTCCACTCACACCTGCATGTACTACATCATCAGCCACTGCCTCCATCACCAGCACGCTCATCACTACACACCACTTAAGTGAAATCACCACCACTACTACCATTCACATGTCCCCTGTGTCCTCTCCCAGTGTGTCTGTAAGCCCTCCTCCCAAAGTACACAAACGCAGGCACACACCCACTCAACAGCCGTCCACCTCAGAACAGCCTCCAACCCATGCACCGTCACCCAAACTCATCAGACGTACACCTCCTACAACCTCTACCTCTTCCTGCACTCCCACACATCCTCCATCTTCCCATCCCAGTGTGTCAAAAAAACCTTTTCTAACAAACATTAACCTCTTCCCTACACCTCCACCCCCGTCCTTCCCCTAGGGCCAGGATGTCTAGATCCCAGCCCAGCACCTCAGCCACCAAATCTGCATCCGCTGTGGTCCCAGATACTCCAGTACTATCTAAGTGGGCACCCATCAGAGCTGCCAGTGTGCCACCGACTGAAAAAAAGGACCACCCTATTCCACCACCTGCAAAGGTCAAAAAGGAGCTGGCCACTAGCAGGGGACAGTCACACCACCAATCCAGCAAGGCCTCACCCAAACACCGAGTGGATAGTGCCAAGGTCCCTGCAGTGAATGTCAAGATGGGGAAGGGCCACAAGCCAAAGGGCACATTACCTCTGGGCACAATGTCTCCTGGTGAGGGGCTGGTGACCACCATTTCATCAGGGATGGCAGCCACATGTGCCACAGTCACCACCGCTGCTCCGACCGCCACCTGCACCGCCACCTGCACTGCCACCTGCCCCGCCACCTACACCGCCATCTGCACCTCCGCTGCCACAACGTAAGTCTGCAGAATCCTCCCCAAGGATCAGCCATCCGAGGCTACCGGAGATGGTATGGTGTCTCCATCCAACACAACAGTCACTTACACCACGCCCAGCACTGGCAGCATCTCGGCCGCAGACACCGCCACCTCTACCACCATTAGCACCGCCACATGCACAGCCGATGCCACTCTGTCGGACGTCAGCTCCATCCCCAGTGTGTAGCCGTCAGGGTCTGCAGGTGACGTCCTGGACACGCCACTTGAGACACCACCTCCAGCACTGACACGAACCAGCAATTGGCATCCTAAGTCACCACAGGATGGAATGTGGCTCTGCCTCCATGGAGTATCATGCTACCTGTTCCAGGTACATCGCGTGGCTGAGACACCCAGGTGAGACAGAGTCAACAGCCACACCCCAGGTGCAGCACCACTGGGCACAAAGTCCCCTCCAGAACCACTGGAGAAAGACATCCACTCCCCCAGTCCTTGGCAGGATGAAGCACTCTGGGCACAAGGCCACCCTCCAGAAACAGTGGAAAAAGTCAGCCACTCACCCTATCCTTGGCAGGATGAAGCACTCTGGGCATAAAGCCCCCTCCAGAACCAGTGGAGAAAGGCATCCACTCCCCCAGTCCTTGGCAGGATGAAGCACTCTGGTCACAAAGCCCCCTCCAGAACCAGTGGAGAAAGACATCCACTCACCCTATCCTTGGCAGGATGAAGCACTCTGGGCACAAAGCCCCCTCCAGAACCAGTGGAGAAAGGCATCCACTCACCCTATCCTTGGCAGGATGAAGCACTCTGGGCTCAAAGCCCCCTCCAGAACCGGTGGAGAAAGGCATCCATTTGGGAGACTGTAGCTTTGCACTACCCAGGACCAAGCAGTGGGCAGTGCACCCACTTGGGAGACTTGCGAGACTGTGGCTTTGCACTCCCCAGGACCAAGCAATGGGCAGTGCACTAACGTGAGAGACTGTGGCTTTGCACTCCCCAGGACCATGCAGTGGGCAGGGCACCCACATGAGAGACTTGAGAGACTGTGGCTTTGCACTCCCACAGGACCAAGCAGTGGGCAGTGCACCCACTTGAGAGACTTGAGAACCTGTGGCTTTGCACTCCCCAGGACCAAGCAGTGGGCATGGACCCCCCTCGAGGAGCAGTGGCGTCGTACCATCATCCAGCTGAGGTGACCCCCCTCCCCTTCCCCCTGAGGTGCCTGTTTTATTTTCAACCTGATGCCCCTGCAGTGTTCTCTCCGTTTTGAGACAGGTGTCATGTGTGGGCTTCGCCCATGCTTTTTGGGACCACTGGTCCACAGACATTTCATGGGACAGTGTACGGACTTGTGTACTTGATGTAAATATTTGTGTATACTGATTATTTGCTGTTCTCTTGGTCTACCTAATTGTTTGAATTCTACAGTAGTTAAAATCATTTAGTTTGGTCCTTGTGTTCTTCCAGGTGGTGGTGTGTGTATGTTGGTCTGGGTGGGGGTGTTGTGTGTCGCGCGTGTGTGCGCGTGTGTGTGTCACTCTCTTTTCCCTCCTCCCCTCCCCTGTGTGCTACGTGCAGTACTCACCGTCCTTGTCACCATCGCCTCCTTCTTTCCACTTTGTGGTGTATAAATAGATACAGCAACATGGGTAGGATATGCAATTCGGGCTCCATGGCGTCCTGGTTCGTCGTTCAGTGTTGAAATGTGAGTGGTTTCCCTTCTGTGTCCTGTTTCTGCCGTGCTTTTAATGGCATTGGTACTGCCCCGGAAAAGCTGGCGGATTGGTGCCTTTTAATAGTGTGGGCTGTACATTGTCTTCCACATGTTGGCGGTTACTGCTGCAGTGTTTGTTGCTACCGCCATGGCGGTCGAAGTGTTAAAGTGGCTGTCTGTGTTGGCGGTTTCCGCCATTTTCGTGATCCCATTTTCTTTACCGCTGGCCTGTTGGCGGTATTACCGCCGCTTTAACACTGACCGCCAGGGTTGTAACGAGGGCCTATATGTTTTAAAAAGGTTATTAGCAGTGTCTACTTTAGGGTTGGTGGTGATGTGGACAGGGTGACGCAGGTCTCAGGGATCACTGTGTTTAGAAATAACTTATGAAGCTAAAAATGTGAAAACACATACTATAAATTGTCTTTAGGATGCATTTATAATGTTAAGGTACAGCCTGTAATTAACGTTCAAGCCTGAGTTTTGTTTAGAGAGTGTGTTGATGATTTCTAAAGTAGCGCAGAGGGTTAAGATGCAGACTGCAAAGAACAGAACTACATGCAGATAGTTGAGCAGTTAGGCAAAGCCTACCTTTACAAACACTTTTTAAAATTATATTAATGTATGTTGGAGGAGGCCTGTGGCGAGATGTGGGGGTACAATGTTTAATTCTTGCTTGTTGGTTCAGTTGCTAAGCATTTACACCTATTTTTCTGAGGGTCTGCTCTTAATCTGGCAGGTGGAGGCACTGCTTAATTTGTACTTGTTGGTTCTGGTACTGAGTATTTGCACTTATTTTTGAGGGTCTGCACTTATTCAGGAGGGTGGAGGCAATGCTTAATTTGTACTTGTTAGTTCTGGTGCTGAGCATTTGCACTTATTTTGGAGGGTGGAGGCAATGCGTAATTTGTACTGGTTGGTTCTGGTGCTGAGCATTTGTATGTATTTTTGAGGGTCTGCACTTATTCTGGAGGGGCCCACCAAAGCCCTATAAAAAATGGAGGACTTCTTCAAAAGGCCCACACAAAAGAAGAGTCGTAAGACAGAGGAGATCTTCCAAGAAAAAGAAGAGACCACACTCTAATGCGAATATTTTTTAAATCCGCTATCATGGCCTTCGTACACTGCGCCTCGGGTGAATGCGCCACATCTGAGCTAGATTTGTTTTCTCTTAAATCCACACAGACCAGCATCAAGAACAATTTTTTCATGGAAGTATCGCCTCTAGCTGCTCTGATGCCTCTGGCGCCGATAGAGTTTTATGTGTCGGGGTCCACGGATATGTATTTGGATCTTAGCAACACTCTGCTACACCTCGTCTGCAAAAAAAACAAAGTGAACGGCACCAACCTCAAGGCTTATGCTAAAGTGGCACCGATCGCCTACCCCATCGCAACTATGTTTAATCAGGTGGACATTAACCTGTGCAATCAAATTGTCACGCAGAGTGATAACATGTACACTTACAGGGCCTACATAGAGAGTGTTCTAAATTACTGGTGTGAAGCCCAGGACACACAGGTTTCAGCAGGACTCTTCTACAAAGGTACTGAAGCGCATTTTGAGGACACGGCGTTGGACATGGCAACAATGGGTTTTAAAAAAGAGCCAGCTTCACCGCCGGCAGTCGCAGTTTGACCTCCTGAGGTGCATACATTCAGACCTTTTCTTCCAAGATAAGCTTCTAGTTAATGGTATAGATCTTAAGATAAAACTCAACCGCAACAAGGACGTGTTCTGTCTGCGATGCTGAGCAGTATAAACTTGTTATATTGTCCACGAGCCTGTTTGCTAAGAGAGTGAAAGTGTCACTGAGCGTCAGACAGGCCCACGCTGAAGCTTTACAACTATCGAACGTGAAGTACGCCATTGAAAGAGTAGCTTTTAAGATATTCAGCATACCCACCAGTACTAGATTAACGCAGCAGCAGAATCTATTTCTGGGGCAACTACCAAAACTCATCATCATAGGGTTTGTGGACAATACAGCTTAAAGCTGGCTCTATACCTCTAACCATTTCAACTTCAAACGCTACGACATCAACTACGCCGCTTTGGTCCACGAGGGAGCTATTATCCCTGTAAAACCATTCACTCTGAGTTTTGGAACACCCAATTTTGTCAGGGAATATCTAGGTCTGGTCTCGATAATGGGGAAACATCTGCGTGACTCAGGAGTCGCTGTTTCAAGAGAGGGCTATAGGGCCGGCTACACGCTGTTTGTGATCGACTTGACTCCTGACATGGAAGATTGTGACCACTACAACTTGATCAAAAACAGAAATCAAAAGCCGAAATACGCTTTACACAGGCACTGGCAACCAAAGTGAATATGGTTGTATTCTCGGTATTCAACAGCTTTATCCAGGTCAATCATGCCCGACAGCTTATGTTTGACTATCATTAAAAGATTGAAAGATGGACACTGCAAAGATATGTGACTTCTTAAGTAGGCATAAATATGCTAAGAAATACTTTTTAGGTGTATTTCCTAGTGATGGGCTACCTGAAATGATAGGCCCACACCCTAGTCTTTAGCACCGACCCGCATTATAAGAGTGTTACACATTGGGCAGCTATATTTCTGGATGTAGACAAGGTTATAGTGTTTGACAGTTTAGCGGAGTTCCCGAGCATAATATTTATACAATACCAATATTCAAATATGTTTAAAAAAGCATAGCTCGCGGTTGAGTATAACAAGCAGCATGTACAGGATTCTCTAGCCATCACATGCGGGGAACAGTGTATATATTGTATTAGTAAATTGTCTCAGGGTATGACGTCTAGGAATTTTTTTAATCTGTATTCCGGCGATCTAGTAAACAACAATGGTATTGTTATGAAATATGTGAATGAAAACACTAGGTCCATGTCAAGCATTGTTAAAACAGAATACAGTCTTTGTGAAAAGTGCAAGGCCTATTAAAGCCTTCATTTGTATTGATGGTTGTTCACAATAAAAAAAAAAGATTTCAACCACTAATTCAGACTATGCATTTTTATTCACCCACCACACATTTTTTAAAACCATTTAAAAAAAAAGGTGACTGACGACTGTTGAAAAGTTAAAAGTGTTTATTACAAACAGTTTTCAGCACAAACATGTACACAGGGTAAAGAAAAAATGAAGTATAAATCTCTTGAGACATGAACCTTTTTAACAAAACTGTACAGCGTTTCAAATTTCGTGGTTACATTACAGCGATAACCATATGTTCATTTTGAACAGTCTCTTTTTAAGCTCCATATGTAGAGCGTCGCTGCTCCTAGACGGTGTTAGCTGAGGAAAGAAAGGCAACGTCGGCATGGTAGGACTCATGGTAAAAACACCTGGGGTCGGATCTTTCAAACTTTCAAGCCTTCGCTGGTGTTCGGCATTACCGATTACCGACGATCGTGGAGGCGATGTTGAGTTCTGCGACAGCGCATAGGAACTGCTCCCATGCTCTAGGAGTGTTTTGTGTTGATAGGGTTTTACTGTGCATGAGACCTCTGACCAGATCATACATGTGTGATCCAGTTACCGGTTGTCCCTTGTAAACGAATTCAATCCGGTCATTCCAAGAGGTCAGATCTTTAGTCGCAGTCATTTTACCGAGCAGCATCTGTGCCGGCCCTCTATACTTCTGACTTATATTTCTTAAAAGGTCTTCGACAACAGCGTCGGCAGGGACCGGGGGCCTGGGTCTTGAGGGGCTAAAGGGTCTGCTGACGGCTGTTCCGTGGTGGGGGTATACAGAGTCAATTTGTTTTTTTCAGATGCTAATTGTTTGTAATACTGTAAAAAGTTTGAAGGGCCCCTGAGTAAAGCCCCGCTTTGTCGTATGGTTTAAAATCGGTTCGGTTCAAAATGGCTTTGATCTCAGCATTGAGACTCTGCATCTCGTTTCTGCGTATGTCCCAGACGTCAGCGGTAGAAGGGCCCAACTGTTCCAGCCAGTGGCAAGGCACAAGGTAAATTTTTTGGGAGTGCTCCATCATGTCCTCGACAGGAGACTGTTATTAGGGGTATAGCTATACCCAGCAGCGCCGCTATAAAACCTCCAGACTATTTGACCAGTTTCCTTTTAGAAAGGAGCAAGGCCCTTTTATTGCTGAGCTTCTTAATAATGTGGCACTTCTTCTTCAGCACGCGGATCTGGCTCATTGATATTGGGACATTACCTTTTAGGGTGTTTAGGGCTATTTCTAAAATGGCAGCCCCTAAATCGTCCAAAGCAGCGCACAGGATAGCCTTTCTTTTGAGGGGCTGGCTGTGATCAGCATTTTTAGGAGGTCTAAATTATGCTGTAGCTGCACAGACATGGTAGTGACCTTATATTACAAGGTTTAGAGTGTAAATGTTATAAAAGTCTTTTTAAAGAGTCTTTTTATAGGCTTTGGGGCCTGTTTGAGGCGTGTAAGCGACTGGGAAGTCAGGAGGGAAAATACCAGAACGTAGTCTGTAGTCTTCTAGAGTATTGGGTTTTAAATCTACCAGTAAGTATCTGTGGGGTAGCGTCATTAAATGCTTCCATGAACAACTGCGTGTTTCCTGGGTACATCTGTTTAGCTATAAATAATATCTGAAGCTTGTCACAGGGGTTTTTAAATAAGACCGTGTATGAGGCATTGAGAGTTATAGAACGACTGCTTTTACCCTTGTAGAACAAGTTCTGCATGATGTAGCATATGCTCAGATTACGGTGATGTGAATATTGAGTAAAAGCCCTCTCGATCTCGGTGTGGTCCCCGCCTTCGCGCATGAGATCGTCCACACCGACGATGTTAACAAGGTGTTTAGGTAACATGTCGTCGTCATTGAGATTACTGGGGATGCCTTCTATAAATCGAATGTGTGGGAACTTTAGGGAGAGTTCTGTGTAAAGATCTTGCTAGCAAGAATAAAGCCATACAATGTTGTTGGGGGTCTGAGTTAAAACACCAGGAGCGTTTTCTAACAGTTTCTTTGTAAAATAACGTTAACCGGTATTTGAGGGACCTGCTAAAATGCAGGAGAATGGGTGTTGCAGCCTTGTGTCCATAGCGGTTTGGGTTCACCACTCTAATGTCTTTCAATAACCGTACACCAGTGTTTTGCTGTCCTCGGTGAGGACCCATTTATCAAACACTACGTGCAGTGTTTTATACAAGAGCTGTGTTGTAATTTCCCACCTTTTTTGGGATCTGACTATGCTAGTGTGGTTTATGACTATAGCTTTGCTATTTTCGTGATCTTTCAATGTGTAGTACTCGTGCACCAGGCCTTTCAGACTGTCAATATTTATTTTAACCATATTGCTGGCATTTAAAGTGATACCTTTGACTCTGATACAAGCCCCGTTGTCAGTGGTTTTGTAACTATAGATCTTGGGTCCGGAGGAAGTGTATTCGAGTATGTACTTATCCTTTACAAGCTCGCTGGTCAAATCCCCTAGATAATAACCCAGCGGAGGATCTTCATCACCCTCTTTACTCACAAAAATAACAGAGTCGGTGTTGTGGTACAAACAATGATCCTGAAGCTTATCCAACAGCCTGTAAAGCTCTAGATGAGCGTGAGCGGTTGTGAAGCACACTATGAAGATGTTTATATTGTTACACGTTGTGGGGTACTCTATGGCATATTTCCAGCATAGAACAGCCGTCTCATCATCTATAAATTCACAATTGGACACATCATAAGAAGGGGCAAATAGATACTTAAAAAGATCATCTGGATCTGTGACGATGGATGTGTTTGACAAATTGGTGCACTGTGTGAATTTTCCCCACAAGCAATTGAGACAGAGCTTAGCTAACTGACGCCTGGCGGGGTAAACCTTAATGAACTCAGGTCTCAACGTAGTACCCTTGTGATCTTGGTAATCAGCAATGTGCTTTTGCTTCGAGGGCTCATCGACGCACCAGTCGGGATACCCCGATGCCTCCTGTTTGTCTCTGAGAAACAAGTTGATGTACTCAGAAAAGAGTTGCGTTGTGGTGTGTGAAAAGTGCCAAATTTCCTGTATTTTACTGAGACTGTACCCTTTCTCGAGGGATGTCTGCACCTCGATGGTACACCATGTCCCATCCAGAAGCCTTTGCTCATCACTTTGTCTGCACTCACTAGTCTGTTTACTTTCAGCACATGTTCGACATAGGGGGAACATTAGCTTGCCGTTGACTCTGTACAGAAGCACCAGGAAGTGAAGCTTCCGCAGAGGGTGAAGTAGACACTTAATGAGCCCAAATTACTCGTTGAGGGGCTTAAAGTTCCTGTATATGAATCTAGGATGCCCCACTGGGTACAACTTCCCCTTGTTCACAAATGGATACAGACCGGTGAAGTCATAGTAGTGTATTTTCTCACCCTCACCAGAAACCCGGTAGAGTTGTACGCGTTTGTACAACCACAGAATAAGGCGTTGTGGGGTTCCAACGGGGATGGCAACTGACGGCTCTTAATAAAGGTGCCCAGTTCCTCATCTTTTGTTAGCTCGTCTAACCCCTCGTGTTCCCAGAGGGTTCTCAAAACAAAACCGCAGCTTTCTATATAATGCTCCTTTGCCAGAGTACGACGATGCAGATGTTAAAACGTGCTGCCCTGCAGTCTATTAAACTTGTGGGGTTTTTAACAACGCGGACACCCGTGGTAAAAGCAACAATTGAACTCAAAGGCTGTTAGTACCCCATTAATTAACACATACCAGTCTAGGTAGTAGCGGCCCAGGCGGTATTCGCCGCCCTGCAACACGTGTTGAATGAAGATGTGCTCTTTTTCCGAGACGTACATGAGCAACTGAATAGACAGGGTGGAATAACGTTTCTGTTTACCGTTATAGAGGTCAGGCGGTACTAGAGCTATGGTTTCAGGTTTTAAAAACATGTGCTGATAAATAGACATGCACATTGAAGCCAGAGTAATGTTCTTAAATGGGTCTTGGTATTCCACTATTTCTTTCCTCTTACGGGATTTGGTTTTGATAATCCTGACCCGTTTCGTCAGCTCCACCACAACGTCTCTGAAAAGGTTGCACGCTTTTCGCAAGATCATGACATCCGTCTGACAGTAAGCTTTCAACTCTGTCTGAAAATGAAACCAATTTTCACGGTTTTCATCGTACCACTGTAGAAAGCTCTCTTTTTCAGACAGCATCATGTACCCGATGCCATAACTGTCGGGTGGAGGCATAGGACCGCTGTAATTCTGATTAGCCCATATGTTAAAAAAGTGAGGGAAATAACCTTTGCATCCTTCAAAACCAAAGGCTTTTGGCAACTTGCTCAACTTCATGGGCAGAAAATTCAAGGTGTATCTGAACCTAATTTCAAAAGGCACAACCTTTAACAGCATCAGTTTGGAACCCTGGGTGATGAGCTCCACGACCAGCTTTTCACGAATCAGGTCCCTGAGAATAAAGAAAGAGCCGTACGCTTTTGAGTTGTGTGCCAGCATTGTATGCTTGTGGTATTTCGGTTGCATGAACGTGTTGAGGAAATCATTCACGCACGACCGGCCTTCAGACTCCCAGTTTTCATCGGCTTTTAGATGATGGGCATAAATGTAGTTAGGCTGGTGCACACCCGTCTCCTGCGTACACTCTATATCGAATACGATATACTCTTCTGTTTTTTTCTGGGGGAAGCCTTCGAGCATGTAACACTTGTGTGCTATTCCAGCTATAAAATACACTTTACACCTGGGACATTGCATACCTTTACAATTGTGGTCGTCAGCCTTGTAGCTTCCGCAAGCCCTACAGCAAGGTTGGTGTGTACGTTCAAGCAGTCTTGCAACCAGCAAAACATCTTACATGTCGAGCAGTGCACCTTCTGAGCATCATCATTGACACAGCCGTACCTCTGACACATTTTACAGTGCATCTCACAGTAGTGTCTGGTTCTGTTGTTGTATATGTAGTCACAATGTTCGCACACATACTTTGCTCCAAGAAAACCCTTCAGGTTCAAGATACCATAAAAGTGTTTTTCATGATGTAGCACATAAACGGTCTTGTTTTTCACACGCTCATTGGTAGTGAAGTACTTCCAAGAACCACTGTGGTACAGAACTTTTACCGTAACGGCAAAATGGTTCTCAAAAAGGTCCAGGTCTCCAAAATCAACCAGTCTGTATCGCAGTAGTTGAAGCGCCTTATGGGCTGCCGCCCCCATAGACATAATGACGTATGGGGTAGCTCGGTCCAGCAACAACCGTGCGATGCTCACCGCCAAAAACATATTGGTAGCTCCGGAGTTAAAGTCGAGCAACCATTGATATTTTTTGCCGATGATTTCACTGTACATGATGCTCTTTAAGATTCTGGAAGCACCACCCTCACAACCCCTAACAACGAGGGCGATGATTCTAAAGGTCCCATACACCAGTAATTCAGCCTTGCTCTGTGAAAGCTTAGACAGGTTTTCTAGAAACGTCACAGCGTCAAACACATTTCTAGACGACCGTCTGGTGATCAGAGGACTATTGAGACCCTGCCCCTGAAAATGCATCTGAAAGAAATCATTAGGCCCCACATCGTGTAATAGTCGTTCTATGAGCATTTGCACGGCCTGGTATATAGGTATAACATCATGATCGGAGGAGTTTAGACGGTCTAGGTTAACGAACCTAAACTCCTCATAGTGCTCTGTAGCAATAAACCTTTCTACAGTACGACTGTACCTTCTTACACTTTCCAAAAACTCTGGTTCTAAATCCTCAGCTTGAGGACTGTTGTAGGGTTCCCTATGGTATCATCCGACGGTAGTTGACTACGGTTCATTGTTGGTGTATTTTTATGCCTCATTGTAACGCTTAGTCTGGCTTTTTAATTTTCCTATTAAAAGCTTACGGTTTCTAGTGCTACTAGCCCACTGCTGTTTCTTCCAAACCCAGCTGATTTATGGCAACTGACCACAGCCTATTTGAACAATAGTTGGGGTATTTACCAGAGGTGTCCTTGATAATTCACCTTATATGGGCTGGGAACCTTCAGAATGTTTTGGGTTGAGCCTGCTCTGAGTTTTACCCCTTGAGGCCCTGTAACTGCCTATATTCTCTTCTAACTTTATATTTTGAGGCCTTATGGGGAGTGTTTTATGTGCTGAGGGTTCTGCTTTTAGGAGTTTTAAACAGTTAGTGGCTGACTCTCGCGGCTTTTGGGTTTTGGGAGCTTGTAAAACACGTAGAGCTTTACTGAGTACATCCTGGGTCTTCTTTTCATATTTAGACTTAGGGACACCAGTATTAATAAATGTGGCTCTTACATTCCCTAGGTCAGCCTGCATGCATTGCCACGCAGGTATATTACTTATGTCTACAACTGCTGAATCGCAAGTATGGACCACCTCGTTTCTACACTGTGCCAACCTCTGTATTAAAGCCCTCACGGTAGTTCTGGAGGACGTCCGTTCGTTATTACCCAGTTTTAAAGTCTTTAGGCGTAGTCTTAATTTTAGATGTCTAACAGATTGGTGTATTTGTTTTATATATGCGTCCAAGACTCTAGTACGGTCCGAAGGGCCATGTTCTGGGTCATTAGTTGAGACATTAGATGGATAATTGACATTTCCCTGAGCAGCCCCAGCTGCAGGTCCCCGGTTAACATTATTACCCCCTTTCTAAATGGATGGACTGGAACAGGTAAAAAAAGCACGGCTCCAATGTGAACACCCCCGTGTTTGGGAGACCTGATCATCACTAGATGGTGTTCCAAAACTCTGATTTTGTGAGCCCCTACATCCTGTACTGCTGGCAGGGTATATTGAGGAGGAGGAGGGTGAAGGCCACTGCACGCAGGCACTTGGTGTCGGGCTGGTGGGGTCGTACGCTCTAAGGGGTGTAACTGGTGACATCAGACATGGGGAAGTTAAATGCTGGTCATAATGACTCAAGGCCTCGGATGCATAGGAAGTGTTGTGGACGGATGATGGTGACTGAGACCCTGATGATTGCAACCCTGCGGTGGATGCGTTAGATGGCTTCAGAACTCTCTACCAAACCAGCTTGCTCCTTCAGAAGTCCTATACACCTGGACTAAGGGTCCTGTATGGGGTGATCATTTTCCAGTTGTGTGTCCCAAAGACTATGAGGGATAGTTATGCAGGTTGTTGGTGCTAGGTCACCGAAGGACCCTCCTATATTAGACTCTGCAAGCGTTGAACATTTAGAACGTTGGGGACTAGGTGGAGCAGTCTGAGCCTTAACAACTTTTTTAAAAGACAGGTTTAAAGGCAAGGCTTGTAGCTCAGGGGTCTGCAGCTTCTTTTTACGGTTCTTTAAGGACAACCAATTTATTTTAGAACTGTTGCACCGCTTAGGGTCCCCTCCAGAGGTTTTACGTGGTACAGGATGGTGTGTGTCTGAGGTAAGGGTGACGATGTCAGAGTGTCCAAGCCCCTGAACATAGGTAGTTGAGGTAGAAGTGTTCTCGGTACTGGGCATAGCCTTTATTACTGTTGATGCGGTGTAGTTAAGAGCTGTACCTGGGCCATGACCGCTGTCTGTGAGCCGATGCGCGGTTGGTCCTGAGGTCCTGTGATGTTCACGGATGCGGCTGGTGACATGGGGTTTTGAAGGGTCACGTTGTTGACCTTTAAAGTAGGCACCGTCCGCTTAGCTTGATGGCCGACTCCTCCAGAGCTCTTTTGTGATGACTCTAGGATGTAAAGATGAAATGCATATTAGGTGTTGTTATAGCCACTATACCATGGTGATGAAAGAGGTTTGAGACACACTAAGGATTAAATTCATCTGGCTCTACAGTTTCTAAAAATTCACCCGAGGTGTTCCATTGTGAGGGACCTTTCTTAATCAGTGGACCTTCCTTAGACACTGGGGACTTCCTTTTGCGGATCATCTTTTTAACGCTCCTTACCACATTCTGGGTTGTTACCACAGAAGTCGCTTGTACCGCAGGGGGGCCTGGAGAAAAAAATATCAAAATGTTACATTTACAATATAATACACAGACTATGCAAGGTCTCTGAGGGTTCCTTCAATGCTGTGTTTATGGGGGCTTTTTAGGTTTTCACGAGGTTTACACAAGGACTCCTTTTATTTACCTGCAAAAGCTGTATCCTGAGACATTGTGCTTGGACCATCTTGAGCCTGGAGGATTTGTTGCAGAGCACCAACCACAAGCTGTAGTTCTGCATCATAACCTGTAAAAGCACACAAACACATAGGAAACCATTAATGGTAAATAAAAAAATTACAATCATGACATCTTGGTTTAGAATGGCCGATGACTATCTCTGATATATCTTGTTGCATTGCCTCCATTTCCTCTTGGGACAATGCAGGCTCTTGGGGATCCTACGTACAAAAGAGACAAAATTGACTTTAATCACAACTCATTTATTGTTACATGCATAACCCACTCATGCAATCTCACAAAAGGTTGTAAAAAACAAAAACAAAAGTCTCTCAAGATGCCATCTGTTAAGACCCCCATGCTCTGAAGTTACAATACGCAAAGCCATTTGTTCAAATTTTCTCATAAACCATACACTGTTTAATAACAAAGTCCACAGGGCGGCGCTCTTACGCAACATAAGCTCTAGTATTCTCTCTATAAGGCATTATTTATATAATTTCAAGGGATCCAGAACCTTATTTTACTTATATCACAATGCCTCCTATGGTCTTTATAATGTCATATAATTACACTAATTATAAAAATATATAACTCAATATAATTTAAAAACATTACAGTTCATTGAATTTATACATGTAGAATAGACTGGAAGCCGGATCCTAGGATCCACGCTATGTTTTCACCCTAGGTCTCCAATGCTCTAAACCATGTGTGGGGGCGGAGTTCAATCTAATCTCCAGCCATCAGGGTGCAGCAGATAGGCTGAACCAGCTCCAACACACTAGACACAGTCTTTTTGAAAAAAATGCAGGCTGTGGAGACAGCATGTGGGGACCCTGCGTCTTTCTCAGTACCATCCCAGGACAACAGGACCCTGACGTAAGGTGAGTGGCTGGGGGTTTGTGGGACCTGAGCCTGCTGATCAATGCCCCCAACCACTGATAAGATGTATGGTTGGAGCTGGGGGTCACAGGGCAGAGGACACAGAGCACATGTGGAAACACACACACATACACAGTGTGCTCTGTGGCCTTGGCCCTCTAGTGCACCCCCCCCCCCAGTATTTGTCTGTTTAGTTATTTTTTCTGATTATTGTTTTTTTTATTATTAATTTTTTTTATTTATTTCACATTTTTAAAACAAAAACAAATAGTGCCATGTGGACCCCAGGGGGCCTGAGCCTCGTGCTCAGGCCCCCCAGGGCCCCAACCTTCTCTGATACTGTAAGGCCCTGAGGGTCCAAGTGCACGAGGCTTTGGCCCTCACCTCGCGCCATCCGAGTCTTCTAAGCCACCATATGGTGGCAGGAGGCCTCGCACTGCCCTAGACCCCCTCTAAGCCCATGGATGCTGGAGGGGATCTAACGCATTGCAAGACCTCCTGCCACCATATAGTGGCAATAGGTCTGCTCTCAGAGTCCGCCGGAGACACTGCGCGGCTTCTAAGAGCAAGTCAGAAGGGTTAATAACAGAGACTGCCGAGCTGCAGCACGCTTGGCCATCTCTGTTACTAAACCACCAATTTGTTCTCAGAAGCTGCGGGGTGTCCCGGCAGCCTCTGAGAGCAGAGACGATGCTAATAGTTGGAGGTCCCGAGAGCTGTGCGGCTCCAGGACCTCGTTATCAGCAGAATGGATCTGGTCTCAGAGGTCGCACGGTCTCTGAGAACAGATCTGTTCTTCTGATAACAGAGTCTCCGAGTCGCACAACACTCAGAGACCCTCGTTATTAACTTAACATCTGTGCTCTCAGAGACCACGTGGTCTCTGAGATCATGGCTGTTAAGTTAATAATGGGGGTCGCCGAGCCGCACAGTGCTCGAGGAGACCCTCATTATTAACTTAACACATATGCTCTCAGGGACCACGTGGTCTCTGAGAGCATAGCTGTTAAGTTAATAACTGGGCTCCCCGAACGCTGTGCGGTTCAGGGACCCCGGTGTTTAATTTGTAAATAAAAACGCTACAGTGCCCAAAGCCCTCCTCCTAATCATCCGGCTGCTACAATTAAATGTGCGAACACTGAATACCGAGGCTGAATAATCCTAACGCCATCTCGGACCTCTTCAATCCACTTAAAGCCGCTCCCAGCCCCTACAGCTCACTCTTGCAGCTTTCTACTTTCTCCCATTGTAAAGCTCTTTCGTTTTTCACTTCCTCACGGCTTTCCTACAAGTGTCATTTGCTCGCAGTAAATTTTTGGGGCATTAGAATAAGTGAAGACCCTCAAATATGAAGAAAAAAAAAATAGGTGCAAATGCTCAGCACCAGAACCAACAAGTACAAATTAAGCATGGCCTCCACCCCTCCAAAATAAGTGCAGACCATCAAAATAAGTGCAAATGCTCAGCACCAGAATCAACAAGTACAAATTAAGCAATGCCTCCACCCTCCAAAATCAGTGCAAATGCTCAGCACCAGAACCAACAAGTACAATTTAAGCATGGCCTCCACCCTCCAGAATAAGTGCTGACCCTCAAAACTAAGTGCAAATGCTCAGCACCAGAACCAACAAGTACAAATTAAGCATGCCTCCACCCTCCAAAATAAGTACAGACCATGAAAAAATAGGTGGAAATGTTTAGCAACAGAACCAACAAGTACAAATTAAGCAATGCCACCAACCGCCAGGATAAGTGCAGACCCTCAAAAAATAGGTGTAAATGCTTAGCACCTGAACCAACAAGTACACATTAAGCATTGCCTCCATCCTCCAGAATAATTGCAAAACCTTAAAATTGAGTGCAAATGCTCAGCACCAGAACCAACAAGTACAAATTAAGCAATGCCTCCACCCTCCAGATTAAGTGCAGACCCTCAAAAAATAGGTGTAAATGCTTAGCACCTGAACCAACAAGCACAAATTAAACATTGTACCCTCACATCTCGCCAGTGGCCTCCTCCAACATACATTAATATAATTTTTAAAAGTGTTTGTAAAGGTAGGCTTTACCTAGCCACGCAACTATCCACATATAGTTCTGTTCTTTGCAGTCCGCATCCTAACCCTCTGCGCTACTTTACAAATCATCAACACACCCTCTAAACAAAACTCAGACTTGAACGTTAATTACAGCTGTATCTTAATATTATAAATGCATCCTAAAGACAATTTATAGTATGTGTTTTTACATTGTTAGCTTCATAACTTATTGCTAAACACAGCGATCCCTGAGACCTGCGCCATCCTGTCCACATCACCACCAACCCTAAAGTAGACACTGCTAATAACCTTTTTAAACATACATTGTTTGATAAACCCATCTTATAAAAAAAAACACAGTAATAAAACTACATAGCTAAGGATTACAATATTATAAAAATTGTAATCATCATGTATAGTCTTCTATACATTTAGACACTTCTATTTTTACCACAACCATTGTTTTTACACCTTTAAACATTCTGTACACCTCTACATATTAAACAACTGTTTCAACACAGTATACATGTATGTCTTAAAATAACCTGTACAAAACATGTGCATTTTACCCTGCTAGGTATAGTTAAAAAAGGTTGGGGCAAACATCTATGTTAAACTACAATAGAACATATACAAGCATTACATAGTTACAGACCGTAGGAAGAAGAGGTTTGGAATCATCAGTCTGCGCTGTGCCCTTCATATTTTTCTCCTTGAGGTGCTCTGGAAGCCCAGGCTCTCTGTAAACATTCAGTATGTAGTTCATAAAAAGAACCCTGTGAATGTGGGGGTGTTTTAATATTGCCCACACTGTGTTGACCATGCATAGGTTTTTGTGGAGGCTGGGCTTAGAAATAGACATCAGTTTTAGGGAGGAAATTGCTTGTCTTCCGTCTATTTCAAAACACTTTTAAACTGCCTGGTCACTTTAGACTATGCCATCTGCTAAATACCTTTGAACCATGGCCTGGGAACACTTAGGGCTACATCGGTATGCCGTGACTGTCTTCTGTTTATTTCAAAACTTTTTTAATTACCTGGTCACCTTATACTCTGACATATGCTGAGCACCTTTGAACCATGGTCTGGGAACACTGTCAACATCAGGCCCTTCTAGAAGCTTTCCCTGCAGCATGCCTGGGTGTGGTTTGTGGGCTGGGCCAAGACTCTATATAAGGGAGCCAGCCCAACTCCACGTGCTCACTATTCAGAGGTCCCGGTGCAGAGCAGTAGCAACTTCCTGAGCTCCTGTTCCGGTGGCCTACTTTGATCTTCCAGGCCTCTGCCCTTCATTTTACATTGGTGATCCTGAATCAGGGCGGTAAGACGGAGGTTGGGCTGGGCCCCCGACCCCGTTATCGAGGACGCTTGAGTTCTTGGGCCTAATTCTTGCATGATGAACAATTTTACTCTTGCGCGTGTGAATGTGCGCTTGGGCGTTTCGTGGCATTTGCATGCTGATACTAGAATCGGCAAGACACGCGATTCTTTTTCCATGCTATTCATTGTGCGCTACCATTCCTTGACAGTTACATGGTGGCATTCGAATCGGCAAGATGCGCAATTCATTTTCTTGTGATTTAACCCTTGATATTCATTGTGCGCTACCATTCCTTGGCAGTTACATGGTGGCATTCGAATCGGCAAGACACGCAATTCTTTCCTCGTGCTTAATTCATGTTATTCATTGTGCGCTACCATTCCTTGGCAGTTACATAGTGGTACTCGAATCAGCAAGACGCGCGATTCATTTTTCTGTGTTTTGAAATCACGGTGTTCATTATGCGCTACCATTCTAAGGCATTTACTTGGTAGTTTTCGAGTTGACAAGTCGCGTGATTTATTCCTTGAATCTACATTGTGTTATTCATGGTGCACAATCCTTCTATGGTGTTTATTACCTATGTGAAAATCTGCAATATGTGCAATTCATGTTCCGACAATTTGAGAGAACTAAAAAGGCCAGAGTTCTAGATGTAATGCTGTGTGTTCCTAATATGTTTTTCTCAAACAAGATTCATATGATGGTTTAGAAATTATTCAGATTGTTTCCTGATTCTCATGCAAAGGAAAGTACTTGAATTTGAAACTTTCATTTAACCTTTCTTGATTCCCTCACAGGTATCCAGTCATCTTGAAGCCTAGTCATTTTAAGTCTATGCTTAGATTGTTCATGTTTTCAGAATGACGATGCTTAGAGTCATAGCCTAGTACTGATTTCATGAGATGTAATTTTGATGTTGTGTGTTTTAACTTTTTGCTTCCTACAGGTCTCCTTCCCAGCTGTTCCCTTCCTAAGCCCCTTTTCCCCACTTGGACTCTCTTAGACTCTGTGACAAATCTAATCAGAGTATTGGAGCTTTCTTGTGGTGGACGTGTTGGGAACGTGCACAGACCCCGAGGATCTGGTGACTCTGACAAACACTTAGGGCTACATCTGCTTTAGTGTCTGTCTTCTGTCTATTTCAAAACTTTTTTAATTGCCTGGTCACTTTAGACTATGCCAGCTGCTTAACACCTTTGAACCATGGCCTGGGAACTCCCAGGGCAACATATGTTTTAGGTTTGCAGTGCATGGGTTCTGTTTATTTCAAAACATTTTTAATGGCATATCTAAATTGCAGGTCACTTTAGACTCTGACATATGCTGAGCACCTTTGAACCCATGTCTGGGATCTCTTAGGGCTACATCTGTTTTAGGATTGCATTACTAAATTGATTGGCTGGCTCTAACACAATCAATATTTGCCCACCCCACTTTCTGGATTAGCCAGCAGGAGGTTTGGCCTGCACTCCCAATGCTCTGCCCTGTGAGGAGGCCCCCAAGGAGCCACTTCGTCCTGAATGTCTGACATTTCCCGACCTGTCCTCTTAGGCTCTAAAACAGGTTGCACACCATCAAGGCCCTCATTTTACACATCTCATAGACCTATACACAAGGGGCTGGGACCCTGGCACATGGCTAACATGTGACCCCATGATGTCACAACCCACGTGACACACCTACACCTACGTCAGGGCCTCCGTCAGCACAGGACGGGGGCACCCATGTCACTGCCTACATCATTGCCTACATCACCACGGGTATGTGACACTGCTTCAGTATTTGGAGAAGCTCTGAGAGGACTCAAATCTAACAGTGACCCTGTTCCATCAAAAGTCTGTCCCACAGGAGAGACTATCCTGTCATTATCATTGAGCCCTTCTCCCACTCAACTCTGACTCAGGATTCCCTGACCATTTGTGCTGTTGTTTCCCTGAGCAAACAATGGTATAACTGGACCAATAGTGACGGGTACAGACACTGAGGGGCATATTTATACTCCGTTTGCGCCGGAATTGTGTCGTTTTTTTTTACGCAATTTAGACGCAAAACTAACTCCATATTTATACTTTGGCGTTAGACGCGTCTAGCACCAAAGTCCATGGAGTCAGCGTCATTTTTGAGCGTGGACACCCACTTTGCGTAAATGAGATGCAAGGTAGGCGTTCCCGTCTAAAAAATCGACTCCGAGGCATGTGCGTCGGATTTATACTCCCGGGCAAAAATCATGCCCGGGAGTGGGCGGGTCCCAAAAAATGACATACGGCCGCTTTTGCGCCGTTTTTTTGCGCCTGCAAAAGGCAGGCGTTAAAGGACCTGTGGGATCTGAAGGAGCCCAGAGGTGCCCTCCCATGCCCCCAGGGACCCCCCCTGTCACCCTTGCCCACCCCAGGAGGACACCCAAGGCTGGAGGGACCCATCCCAGGGACATTAAGGTAAGTTCAGGTAAGTATTTTTTTTATTTTTTTTTGTGGCATAGGGGGGCCTGATTTGTGCCCCCCTACATGCCACTATGCCAAATGACCATGCCCAGGGGACAGAAGTCCCCTGGGCATGGCCATTGGGCAAGGGGGCATGACTCCTGTCTTTGCTAAGACAGGAGTCATTTCTATGGGGGTTGGGAGTGAAAAAAAAATGGTGTAAATCGGGTTGAGGCGCAAAAATTGCCTCAACCTGACTTGCCCCATTTCTTGACGCCCAAGCTCCATTTTCCCCTACGCCGGCGCTGCCTGGTGTACGTCGTTTTTTGTAACGCATACCAGACGGCGCCGGCGGCTAACGCCGGCTAACGTCATTCAATAAATACGGCGCCCGCATGGCGCTTCAGAATGGCGTTAGCCGGCGCTAATTTTTTTGACGCAAAACTGCGTTAGCGCAGTTTTGCGTCAAAAACTATAAATATGGTCCTGAGTCTGGACTTGGTCTAGCACTTGCGTTCTGGCGGTGCATCACTCCTGTATTCTGACTCATCAATATAGACACATCTGTCTGTGTCCCTGTTATAGGAGGGTATTTTGGAATCGTTTATGGCTGCATTTGAGGCAGTAAAAGCGGAGTTGGCTCTGGCTGAACCAACATCAGTTTCTGATAAACCTGTCCTGTTGGCACCACTAGGTTAGTTGTTGCATCCAAAATAGGCACATCTGGGTAAATCCTAGGAACATTCAGCTGTGGCATCTGATTTTAGACTGCAGAAACAATAGGCAGGTGAAAACTGCTCTGCATTGGTACCTGTGCTAAGTGAGTACTAGTCTCTATTTAGCTCTGTGCCATTTTAGGATTACTCTGTACAGAACTCTCAGTCATGTTAAGATTACTATGTATTGAACTCTGTGACATGTTAACCAGTGTCAGTGCAGAGGGGTTCACACTAGTGCTTGGACCGTTCTCTTGTGCCACATATGGTGGTAGAAGATTTCTCAATAACTGTAAAATGAACTCATCATCGTCTGACTCTTCAACAGGAGTCAAAGACTTGCTAGTCTCCTTTGATTTCTGTTCTCAATCCTCAGATGAGCTCCTTTTTGATTTTGTAGAAGCTTTCTTTGCTTCTTTCTCACTGTCCTGCGAAATTGCAGGAAACATTCTAATTCCTTGTAAGGTAGCTAATCTCCAGTATTTCTGTTCATTGTTGCACCTAGCTTCCGCTAGTGTCTTTTCTGCTTTTCTAATTTTTCGCTCAAATTTCAACTGCTGTTGTTGTCTGGCTACTAGCTCCCAGATCGCTAATGCTTCAAACTGAGCTGGTCTCGGCAGATGTTTTAAATCATACATCACTTGTCTCAAATTCCCTAAAATTCTCAAATTAAAGGTTCCATTGTCAGGAAACACTAGACTCCCTTCCCTTTCTGTGATTTTGCACCAATGTTTTAATCAAAGGCATGCTCTGGTACCTTTCTCCTCAATTATGATATATGCCGGAGTACCTTCTGGCAGACAAACTTCTCTTATTCTAGCCGAAATATACTCATCTCCCCTAAGTGCGTTTTTTAAAACTTAGAAAAAAATAAATTCTTGCAAATTTGTTGTAAAAATTTGTTAATCAGGAAATTACTTTTAATCCCACAATCCTCTTTGTCTACCTTCTCAAACCCTTACGCTTCATGATTGTCCACCAAACCATGCACGACCCTTCTCACTAACCGACCTATCCCAGCGCGGCTCCAATGACTTCACACCCACACACTCAGTGGCTGACAAAGTCTTGCAGTTTTTTATTCTAAACTCAGATTCACACCAAACTAATGCAGATTATTGAGAGCACGTCAACAAATCCCAAAAAACTATATGTCCGATTACTACAGGTAAGGTAACCATAATCGCAACAGGAACCTTACAGATTTTCCACTGACGGTTTTAGCTCTGGCAGCTATTCTTTCTTTCTCGTTTCCCCTGATTCGCGAGCAAAATTCGACCCACAAATTTTACTCTCACTTTGATCAATGGGTCTATCCTGGTGCACATAGAACTCACCAAATCTCAATCAAAAAATCATTAATTCAATTCAATACATCACCTCGACTTGCCAACCACGTCCAATTGGCCTACTAAACAGAAAAATTACAACAAAAACCCAAGTGTCTCATACACCTTTCAATATACTCCGGAGTCTTAGACCTTGCAGGGCCCTTATTCCAACAACCATGTGGACAATATTTTAGCACAAAGTGCCACACACATGTGAAGTTTGCCGACTTCCATACTCTCACACTTGGGAGTACGCACACTCCTTCTACAACATCATTTGGAGTACGCAAACTCCCTAAACCCTCACAAACAACTCAATTCACATGCAATTTGCAAAAGCTGTGCAAGCGCACAATCTGCTCCATTCACCCGTTAATAGAACACTGAGAACATCTTCAAACAAACATATGTAAATTCCAAGGACCAGGGAAAGTCACCTTGGGCGTTTAAGGTCAGATCTTTTCTTTATTTTGCATTATTGAATCCAAAAAAAATCTTTAAGCAAAATCAACCAATGTTAAAGAGATGTATCTTAACTACAAGACTCTCTGATAATTTTCCTAAGGGAACCAACCTCAATATATATATATATATAATGATGTGCTCTTAAAGAGACAGAACCATCCTCTGCTACCAAATCTTGTGAGCATCAAGCCTTATCTGTTTAGTTATGATACTTAGTAAGGGGATGCGTCCTTATGTCAATGAACCTTTTGACTCCTTTAAGATGATTACACCATCATATCACATAAATATCACCATAAGTAAATGGTTCAATTCAATGGAGTCAGTAATTGTATGTACCATGACCCATTCGGCCACGAGTAACCAGACTTTTTAGTATCACTTAAGATGTTTATTTCCTTATTTTAACAAGGCTAAGATCACGTAAATTAGTCTCAAAACCATTTGATAAAAATACAGAAACAACACAGGTTGACCGAAACGCCTAAAGGATCTTAATTTTATCAAAGCTACAAATAACCATGTCTTCAATTGAACAAGGGTAATAACGTATATTTGATTAGCAATTGAATGTTGTCAGTTTGTTGTCAAAGACATATGAATAGAGGAAACACCTAACTAACTCCGCATTAGCATTAGCATGTTGGGCTTCATGCAAAAGTTTTAGTAACCTAAATTTAGAAAACATCTAACTATGGCTCTATCTAAAGCAGCAGTTGATACCTAGAAAAGAAAGACAAATCAACAATAAACATTGCAGTTTTATACCTGTTCTTAAGGATCAGCAAGCGGCGTTGTCTTCATCAGGGGGAAATCAGCACCAAGACAGGAGAGGGAAAGGAAGGGGAATATTTCAGAATTGGGGTACTAAGGCCCTGATTTATACTTTTTGGTGCAAAACTGCACTAACGCAGTTTTGCACCAAAAAGTTTAGCACCGGCTTGCACCATTTCTGTGCATTAGCCGGGCACCATATTTATGGAATGGTGCAAGCGGTAGGCTAGGGTAAAAAAAAATTGTGTTAGTCGGGTGGGGCTGGCAGTATGGAAGAAGGGGATTTTGTACCAAAAAATGACGTTGGGCAGGTTAGAGTAAAAAAAAAGACTCTAACCTGCTTAGAAACATTTTCTGATCATACCACACGACTCCTGTCTTTAAAAAGACAGGAGTTATGCCCACCACCCCAATGGCCAGCACAATGGACCAGGGTCCCCTGGGCACGGCCATTGCACCCAGTGCCATGTAGGGGGGCCCACTTCAGGGCCCCTAATGGCACTTTAAAAAAAAATACTTACCTGTACTTACCTATACTCACCAGGGCTGGGGTCCCCCATCCTCCGTTGTCCCTCTGGTGTGGGTGTCCCCGGAGTGTGGTGAAGGCACCTGTGGGCTTATTCCATGCTGTTCCACCATGGAAATAGGCACACAGGTCCCCTAACACCTGCCCTGACCCAGGAATTAAAAAATGGGGCAAAGCAAGCTTTGCACCATTTTTTGACCCCTCCTCCATCCCGTGTGTGATTTTAGCACAGGGGATAAATATGGCGCTATGGCCATAGAGTAATTTTTTGCACGGGAACGCCTACTTTGCATCTCATTGACGCAAAGTAGGTTTCCTCGTCCAAAAAATGACTTTAACTCCATAAATTTGGTGCTGGACGGGTCTAGCGCCAAAGTATAAATTTGGAGTTCATTTTGCCCCCAATGTGCCTAAAAAGAATTAGCAAATTCAGCGCTAAACAAGTATAAATATGCCCCTAAGATTTCTGAACCATCAAGTTAATGTCTAAGGCAAATCAGGAAAAGAGCTACAAGTTTTAAGCAATAAGCACTAAAGTAAGCACCAGAATCATTACTTGGAGCATGAGAAATAACTCAAAATTAATAAAATACCAGAATGTCATTAGACAGGCTGGCAAGTATCAAAGTAGCAGAGTGTCCAAGAGTGACATGGGAATAAAGACTGCCCCAAGCTCCAAGAACAGTGCGGTTAAGTCAAATTTGTCCCACGTTTCCATTGGTCAGTAACATCTGGCGATGATAATTATACAATTATAATTTCAGTACATATCAGAAAGGTATGCTGAACAGATATTTCCGTACATCCAGTCGATACAATAAGATTTAACTTGGGGAACCTTCCGTCCATTATCAGTAGGTCCATTGTTCATCGCTTTACCATTACTCTTTGAATCAATGGTTACAGTGATGTAGAAACATTTTTAGGTTACACACATTTCCTCAAAAGAAATACATTTCATCAATACAAGTTTGAGATTCAAACAAACGATTTCTTATACAGCGGACATGAGATCATTTTTACTAATGTTGCAACTTTCAGTATTTGGCAAACATTCAGTTTTAGTTGCAGCCTTGCTAACTTGAGGCCTTCTAGTTAGCACACATAAAGTTCATAATATGTAGCTGTAAGTATGACAGACTAATGCCGCAAAGAGCCTGGTGGGACTCCAAGTCCCAGGCTCCTTCTTGCTTCTGCCTGCTCCTCTCCACCTGGGGCCACTTGCTGCTGATCGCGGGCGCTATAAAGCGCACCGCGCAACACTCCTCTTGGTTGCTGCCACAAAGAGCCTGGTGGGACTCCAAGTCCCAGGCTCCTTCTTGCCTCTGCCTGCTCCTCTCCACCTGGGGCCACTTGCTGCTGATCGTGGGCGCTATAAAGCGCACCGCGCAACACCGCTGCGCGGGACGCGCCCGGGCAAAGCCCGGGCCAAGGGCGGCCCGTCCGCGCCCGTCAGAGACCAAAGGAGGCCAGGCTGGGCCCCCCCTCTGGGCCCCAAGGTACGCTACTAGTCTATTTAGTGCTGGGAAGCACTTCTAAAACTCTTTTTTGCATCGTTCTTGTAGCTTCAATCCTCAATGGGAAAACGTAAGGCGAAAGGCAGCCCCGCACTGGGCTCTGCAAAATCTAAAATACTCAAAACCAATAAGGCCACGTTACAACATACCAACTGTGTTGCTAAGGAAATAGATGATTTGATTGAAGAAGTTGAACAGATCTTAAATGACAAGGAGATGGTCAGACGAAAGGAGCCGAAATCTGGTACCCTCATCCCGTTTTTTACTTCAAGTTTGCATACTGCCTCCAAATCGCAAACTGTTACATCACCTCATCAGGTGTCAGCTCTTCAAGGCCCTACTAATACTGGCAGTTCTTTTTCTCCATCTGCACCTAATCCTGATCTTGAAGTACTTAACGACAATGTTACTTACTCCACAATTCCTTGCTCTAACCATTTTTCCTCTCTGGTCCCCCAAGTTCTGGAAAATCCTCTATTAACTCCCACGACTTTGTCACATATGGAGAGTGTTCCTTTACCAAATGACTTGCTAGCACTGGTGTTTAGCCTCAAGAGTGAAATAGGTGAGCTGAAATCTTTATTGCTTGAAATCACTACTCTTCTCAAAGGCAAATTTCTTCTCCCTATTGGCGAGCCCAAGCCAAACCCTACAACACCCAAACACTCACATGTAAAAATTGTTTCCCCAAACAATTGGCCACTGCCAATAAGAGCAGCAGCCCTTATGGAAGGGCAGCGTTCTTATAGCCAGCATATGCCCTCTTTTGAACGCAATATACCTCTTCCTTCTAATGTCCCTCTTAAATGGGACACTACTAAAGCTTCCCACCAAAATTTTAATCCAACCAAGAACAATTATATACATATGTGTAATGTTCCATCTTTGCCCCCAAACACATGAGAAGATAAAGCCTCACTAGCCAATAAGGCCTTGCATTGGCTAAGACACGTTAGAGGTTGTGGCTCAGTCATCCACGATGACATTTTGGGGCTCATTCTGAGCCCGGCGGGCGGCGGGAGCCGCCAAATGACCGCACTGCGGTCAAAAGACCGCGGCGGCCATTCAGACATTTCCTCTGGGCCGGCGGGCGCTCTCCAAAAGAGCGCCCGCCGGCCCAGAGGAAATGCCCCTGCAACGAGGACGCCGGGTCAGAATTGAGCCGGCGTAGTTGCAGGGGTGCGACGGGTGCAGTTTGCACCCATCGCGTATTTCAGTGTCTGCATTGCAGACACTGAAATACACAGTGGGGCCCTCTTACGGGGGCCCCTGCAGTGCCCATGCCATGGGCATGGGCACTGCAGGGGCCCCCAGGGGCCCCGCGGTACCCCCTACCGCCATCCTGTTCCTGGTGGGAGACCCGCCAGGAACAGGATGGCGGTAGGGGGTGTCAGAATCCCCATGGCGGCGGAGCGCGCTCCGCCGCCATGGAGGATTCCCCCGAGCAGCGGGAAGTCGGCGGGAGACCGCCGACTTTCCGCTTCTCACCGCGGCTGAACCGCCGCGGTCAGAATGCTCGTGGGAGCACCGCCAGCCTGTTGGCGGTGCTCCCGTGGTCGGTGGCGCCGCCAGGGTCAGAATGACCCCCTTTATCTGCCGAACGAGCAAATGGTCTTCCTGGTTGTCGAGATTTTATAAAACTCAATCTCAAAAACCCTCATCTGGTAACAGGTCTTCTAGATATGGAAGCACGCAATACAAATAATAAGTCGTCTGCTATTTTTCTCAGCGCCAGTCGCCCTACTGATGGTCACATGAAGTCGAACTTCCCCTCTAGAACAGCCAATAGGGTCTTGAGCCGTTCTACAGACTATCGTGATTTCAGGCCACTTGGCCATCAGGCCTCAAAAGGTGTATCATCTGACCTTGCCCTAACGACCAGCTCCGGTCGTACTTTTAGTGGCCAACCAGCATCCGATTTTGATCTCCAGGGGGCCACCTCTGACATTGATTGACTATACTCTACTAATTCCTGCGTCTCCATTCCTAGTCCAGACCGACGGGCTACAGGTTCCTCACTCTATCCACCTAGTCTAGGTGTTGTTTCTCCTTCGGATCCACAACTTGTTAACACCAACAATTTTACAAACCCGCTTACGGAGAAGCTCATTGACAGCGACCTTCCAGATGCCACTCTTGTGAAACCAAATTGTTCTATTGCCCAGACACCAGGAACATTTTTGTCCTGGAATGTGGCTGGCATCAATGGCAAACTCGCAGACTCTGAGTGGGGGGCATTTGTTGAAAATTTTAATGTATGTATGTTCCAGGAAACATGGGCCAAAAATTGCACATGTAGACAGGGGTTTAGCTCTTTTTTTAAACCGGCTAAGCCGGCCTCAGCAGGTAGGGCAGTAGGGGGCTTATGTACTTGGGTAAAATCGACAGAGGTGGGAGGAATAAAGGAGATATATGTGGACTCCCATGACATTTTGGCTATTGCTATCCAACCAATCTCAGGCTCCCCCGTTCTCTGTATAAATATTTATAGTAGGCCGGGACCCTCTAACCATTGCTCTAATATTATTGAGCTATTAAACACACTAATCTCAGACTTCCGTCTTAAATATCACATTATAATAGCAGGGGATTTTAATGTCCAACTTGAATTCAATTTGGACCTTATAGAGGTTATGCAACCTGAAGATAGTGTATGGAACATTCCTCCCCATTCCACCCAGCAAAACTCATACAAACCTTGTGTTAGGGCTACGCAGATAATAGATCTTATGATATCACATGGTCTCCGTCTTGGCAATGGCCGTTTTCCGGCTGACACTCCTGCAAGACCAACCTTTTTTAGGGGTCCCCATAGTAATAAACTAGATTACGTTTTCTTTTATCTAAGAATTTGGCACGACATACTAGATGTGGAAGTGGGTAATCCACATACTAATGATCATGCCCCCTTACAGATTACATATAAGAGACCTCTCTTAGCAGGAGCCGCATTTCTTTCTGTTTCTCCTGTTGTCATGGAGTTGTCTAGCAACAGGCGTACGGTAAGATGGGACTCTTTTGAGAAATCGAACAAGCTCCGAGAAAAACTGTGGCCCGTATTTATACTTTTTTTGCGCCGCATTTGCGTCGTTTTTTGACGCAAAAACGGCGCAAACTTGCAAAATGCCATTGTATTTTGTAGGTTTGCGCCGTTTTGCGCCAAAAAGCGGCGCAAATGTGGCGCTAAAAAATGTATAAATACGGGCCTGTGTGCTTTCATTTCTTCTCACCAGTTATTTGACCATAGCCTTACTTTTTCTCCAATCGAAATTACGTCCCTCCACTTGGACCTCTTTATTTCCTTGAAAGAGCTGTTTTCCAAACGTGCAAGGCCGCTGATTAACTCTTGTCCCCAATCCTGCTCCAAATGGTTTAACAAGAGGTGTAGAGAGGCTAAAAATACCCTGGTTAGTGTTTTAAGGACAAAGAACAGACTAGGTATTATTAATGCTAGACGCAATTATGCTTCCATATGTAAAGAGAGCAAACATGAGCATGAAGAGGAGCTCTGGAGTGACCTATTTGAGGCAGCTAGGGCCCACGACTCCAAACGATTTTGGCTTTTGGTATCTCGCAGTGATCAGAACCGAGCCCCTTATTTGGAGTCTCATATTACCCCTGTTGCCTGGCTTTCCCATTTTAAAGAACTGTATGGCTCTCCACTGGCCCTCGATGCCCCAGGTTTGGGACAGCTGATAACATCTCATTCGCCCGCGTCCTCTTTGCCTTTCTTTACACTGAGTGAAACCGCGCAGGCCATCGCTGCCCAAAAAGCAGCGAAGGCCCCTGGGTCGGATGGGATCCCTTCCGATATGTTTAAAGCCGACCAGAACACCTGGAGCCTGTATATTAACAGGCTCTCTAATGCCATTTTGACTACCAGATCCTACCCCTACTCATGGAAAGAGGCAATCATTGTGCCTATTTATAAGAAAGGAGAGAGGAATTCCCAGGGAAACTACAGACCCATCAGCCTCCTTGACAACCTTAAAAAAATATTTTGCTATCAATTGTTGAGTAGGCTGAGCAAATGGATAGTGGAAAACCAAATTTTAAACCACCTCCAAGCGGGCTTCAGAGAAAAAATCAGCACAATAGACCAGATATTCCGCTTCATTTCTATTAAATGGAAAGTTGTTGATGTGAACTCAGGCCACCTATTTGTAGCATTTGTTGACCTAAAATCAGCTTTTGATTTGGTACCCCGCAATAAATTGTGGGAGGTCTTGTCTAAAACGGGAGTCCCTTTCCCTATTTTAAATATCATCAGAGATCTCTATACTGGCAATTATGGTAGAATCAGATGGGGTTGGCAAGGTGAACTAACTGAAAAATTCCCCACTGCTCGTGGTGTGAGGCAAGGCTGCGTACTCGCCCCTACCTTATTTCTCCTTTTTATTAATGCATGCATTCCGATCTTATGGAGTGCTCTAATGATGCCCCCAAAATAGGAGGGCAGAAGATTCCCTGCCTCCTATTTGCTGATGACACCTTGTTGATATCCCAAACAGCCACAGGTCTCACAACCCTGCTTTCGAGATTCATGGCCTTTTGTAACGACCATGGCCTGGAAATCAATTGATCAAAAACTAAGTGTATGGTTTTTGGGGATAAAAAAGGTAGGATGCGGCGCCCCATTTATTTAGAGGGCGCCGTATTGGAAAGAGTTGGCGACTTTGAATATTTAGGCCTGAAACTAGAAGATTCGCACAAGTGGCATTCTCATCTTCAGAAAGCAAATTTCCGTTTGAAACAACGGACGAGTGGTATTGTAAGATTTGCAGCTAGATCTCCTAGCTTTGCCGTGACACCCGCAATTGAAATCTACAAATTACAAGCAAGGGGGGGGAGCCCTTTATGGAGCCGAATTGTGGGGCCACTGTAATCTAGATGATTTGACAAAGGTGGAAAACTCTTTTTTAAGGTCCTTGCTAAGAGTTCCTTCCAGTACCCCAATGCTTCCCATTCGAATGGACCTAAATTTGCCTCCTATTTGCCAGATTGCTGCTCTCAGGCCTTTGTTGTTTTGGATCCGCCTGTGGTCATTAGACTCTCTTACTCCCTATAGATGTGGGCTAGTTAACCTGATGGCCAATAATACTAGTCCAAAAATCAAGTGGTGTGCGTACGTAGAAAGGATTTTCACACTACTTGGCTTGGGATCTTACTGCAAGGACCTGCTATCTATTCCAAAAAATGCACCACAGATACTAAAGGATGCATTCTGGCTCCATGTGCATCTTTCACAATTGTCTGTTGTTTCACCATCTTCCATGACGGACAGTTTCTTACAAATAAAATGCCATTATGAATCCGCGCAATATATAGATATAGGCCCTCATTCTGACCCTGGCGGTCGGCGGAGAGACGGCGGTCGGACCGCGAACAGACCGGCGGTATTAAAAATGGCATTCTGACCGCGGCGGTCCCCGCCGCGACCGACCGCTACTTCTCCACTCCGACCGCCACGGCGGTCATGACCGCGGGGCTGGAGTTTGCGCACTCCGGCCCGGCGGTCGTCCCAAGACCGCGAAGGGTATTATGACCCTGCCTACCGCCGCGGTTTCTTGCGGGCAGGAACCGCCGTGCGAACCATGGCGGTAAGCACTATCGGGGCCAGGGAATTCCTTCCCTGGCACTGATAGGGGTCTCCCCCACCCCCCACTACCCACCCGAGTCCTCCCCCCACACCCTCCACCCCCCTGCCACCCCCCAGAGGTGGTACGAACCCCCTCCCCACCCCCACCCCGACATGCACATACATGCACCCCGACATGCACACACCCCCAACATGCACATATACACACCCCCTACACACACATACACAACGGGGACACATACCCGCACACATACATGCCGACATGCGCACCTGCCGAACAGCACACATTACCCATAGACACAGCAGCACCCCCCGCCCGCATACACGCACTCACACACCCCCTCTACACACTCACACGCACACCCCCATGCACGCACACATCACACAACACCCCCCCATCCCCTCCCCTCACGGACGATCAACTTACCTTGTGCGTTGGTCCTCCGGAAGGCGACGGGAGCCATAGGGACGTGACCGCCAACAGAAGACCGCCAACAGAAGACCGCCACACAGAAATGTGGGTCGTAATTCTGTGGGCGGTGTTCTGCTGGCGTGGCGGTGGAGGTTGACCAGTCTCCACTTTCCCGCCGACCGCCAGTGTGGCTGCTGGCGGTTTTCCGGCGGAACGCTCCCAGCGGTCAGAATGCGCACATCGGCACACCGCCGCGGTCGGCGGTCTTCACCGCGGCGGTAACTCAGCGGTCTTGCGAAAAGACCGCCAAGGTCAGAATGAGGGCCATAGTTCTCTCTCCACGTGCACGTGCACTGTATATTAGATTTAGGATAGGCGCTCTCCCTTTGCGCTTTCTAACACACAAATGGGCCAACACTAGCTGCACTTCGAAGATGTGCCCAATGGGTTGTGCCAGGGAAGAATCTATAACCCATGTCCTTTTCCAATGTCCTGCATATTATAATCAGAGAGTTCGTTGGATTATCCCCTTGTGTAGGAAAATGGGTTTCAAGAACTGTCCACTGGCCTTGAGAATTTTTAAATCTGATCCATCCGCTCTAGTGGCTTGCTGTCTGGCAAAATATTTAGATTCCATCTGGCACTGTAGACTGAACATGCTTAAAAAAATAGAGGTAAACTCAACTATAGATGTGGGGAGTGGCTGTTGATGAACCCACTCGTGAATTTTAATGTAGTAACCTACTACCTTTTATTGCTTAAAGTCATTTTATGTCTAGATATTTTTTATATATTTTTTTTAATACAAACGTCTGATTATTTGTGATATGTCTGGTTAAGTTGTATTTGATTCTTGATATTCATTATGCAAAATTTTGCATTCTTATATGATCTTATAATATGGTTTTAATTTTTAAAGGGAAACATTTTTATGTTTAATATATACACTTTTACTGTCTAAAAGTATTTTTTATGCTTAGACACCCTCATACTTTTAAATAGAAATGCTCTTTTTTTGTGATATGTTCGGTTAGGCTTGTATTTGAATCTATCATACAAAACCTTGCACTATTACACGATCTATAACACGGTTTGAACTTCCAGAGGGAAAATCCCCATGTTTTAATACTTCTTTATATAGTCCAACCTCTTATGTTTGAAACTTCTTGTACACAACTTGCTGCTTTGTAAAACTGTGAAATTGTGGTGTGCTTTTATGGTATTTATTTTTACCGAAATAAAGCTAACGAACGAACGGACAGAGTAATGTATTTTCAAACATATATAAACTCATAATACATATCATTACATTATTAGTGAATAACTCCGTATAAGATAGAAGCCAATCAAGTAGGCACATTATGAGTCACACATTACTTTTCTATGCTAATACATGTTACATGTTAAAACAAATACGGAAATACATATAATAATTATTAATGTTTATTTCATTGCTCACACTGGTGAACCTCTGTACCATTGCATTACAAGTCTGTCACCTATGACAGAGCACCATATTAGACACAATTGCCTCAATAAACATCTAGGGTCAAGTTTTGTGGACCTTCTCTAAGAATGTCACAACAAATGTCTGCCTCATACCTTGTTTACTTATGTTTTGTGACATTATGACTTCTGAGTTTTTTAGAATTTTCAGTCCTGAAAAGCTTCCTAACCTCCAAACTGGTCACAAAATAATTCCCACGGTTACATAAAAAAGAGAGCACGTCTGACCTCTGACATCATCCAGTGTTTTATTTTTATAACAAGGGGATAACTAGTCCTTCGCCAAAGATGGTATGATATAATAAATTCTTATGAAGAGTGTGAATGCCCAGGGGCATTTTGGCTCTAACAACCGTGAAGAAGGATCATAAGCTCAACCGGTCCATTTCAAGATAGCGAACAGCCAGGTTTTTAGTGCCTTCCTCCAGCCAAGTAGATTGTTCAAGGATTTCATATTTAGAGGAAGGCTATTCTGTAGTCTGACAGTGCAGTAAGTAAAACTTCTACCACTTCTGGAAGGCGGTTTGAATTTAGGAACCATTTAATTTTTGGAAGAGGTAGAGTGAAGCGTCCTAATGGGACTGTACTATTTGAAGCTGTGCTTAAGGTAGTCAGGGCCAGCACCGTTAAAGTTCTTATAGGTGATAAGATGCTTCTTATGACCCTTGATGTTCCATTCATATCTGGGCATAGACTGGTACTATCTGGCTGTCTGTGTCTGACATAGTAATCATGTCATGAAAAGGGCATTACCACAGGAGTATGAACACTGCAGTACCTGGGAGCTCACTATGAAGCTCTACTAGCCCATACAACACCACATGGCAGCTTTGGTGCCATCAAGCCATCCCAGCAGTGCCCTGCCACTGCAGCTCCCCTGCCAACCACTCTACAGGCATGTCAAGGAAGGGGGCCAGAGTGTGTCATGGCTTACTACCTACACCTCCTCTGCAGGTACACCTGTCTCAACAGCTAGTGCCACATCACATGTGATGGCCTGACCTGGCTGTCAACCACTGTCCATGTATGTCTATCTGCATGTATTGGTATTTATATAGCCCAAACCAAACTTAGAACCAAAGGAGCGCTTTTCATTACATGGGTAGATGGGGGTCAAGAGGTGCTCTAGAAGATCATATACAACAAGTGTGGATTGCACAAATACATTTCAATTTCTTAGGCACAGGAGATTAAGAGATTTGCCCAGAATCACAAGATGTGCCAAGCACCGAGGCCAGGATTTGAAACCACAGATTTCATAGTTAGCAGCTCTAACCACTAGGTCAACTCACCTCAGCTCCTCTCCTCAGCCTATTTATCTCATGCTAGTAGACCATCTAAGACCAAGAGCTGAGCACATGATTGCAGTGATTCAGTGAGCATCAGACCTGAGGGTGAGGTGCTGCAGGTGGAGTGCAAAGAGCAACATGGATGAGACAATGACATACTTTAAAATGATTTACAAACAGTTTTAAAGTGTGATCACTGTTTTAGGCTGGACAGAACAGCTTACTGGAAACGGCTCCACCTCAGGCCATGTCATGGCCTTTTAGCCAGCCAGTTGCACATGTGCAAATGTGCTCTGTTTTAACTTTACCATGTCACATACAGCCAGACTGTGAGCCCATCTTCTCTGCTACCACGTACCGGGCATCTCTCATTAACCTGAAATCAGCACAAGGACTGGACTGCTAACAGTTCATGTTTGGACAAGACTCTTTCCTGTTCTGCCATGCTACCTACAGTGGCAAGTGCAAGTTGCAATGCAGCAGACAGAAGGCAGTCTAAAGTGCCCTGAGGATAGTTAATTTACGAACAGTTTCTCTAAATCTCCCTCAACTATTTCCAAATGTTGGCAAGTATTGATCTATGGAAATGGGAACATGTGACTCACTGACCTAGCAAACAAAGTGAAAGGAAGACTGTAAGAGGCTGGCTTGGTTTGTAGGGGGTACCTAAGGTACTGACACCTTATACCAGGTCCAGTTAACCCTTATTAGTGAAATGCAGGCAGTGTCTAGCAGCTTAGGCTGTTTAGGGGTAGCTGTAGCAAAGCAGCCAAGGCTGAACTAGGAGACATGCAAAGCTCTTGCAATACCACTATAGTTACACAGTACTTGTACACAAAAAAAGACAATGCTCAGTGTTGCCAAAAATAAAGGTACTGTATTTTAGTGACACGAGGCCAAAAATATCTTAGAGGCAATACTCCTACTGGAGGTAAGTATTATACACAATATGTACACTAATATCCCAAATCAGGTAAATAAACAGTCAAACAATAGTGCAAATAGTGAAAAACACAATAGATTGCAATGGGCCTAGGGGCAACACAAACCATATACTAAAATAGTGAAATGCGAAAGTCAGATTCCCCCCTAGGCAAGTGTAGTGTGTAGAGGGGCGCTGGAAGTGTAAGGAAACACCAAAGGTAAGTAAAGTACCCCAACCCGGAGCCCCGGAAAACTGGAGTAAAGTACAGCAAGTTTCCTCAGAACACACTAAAAGTCGTGGTGAAGGGTTATGCAAGAACCAAGCAAGACTGCAAGAAACCAACAATGGATTCCTGGACCTGAAGACCTGTGGAGAGAGGAGACCAAGTCCAGAAGTCGATGACGAGTTCAGGAAGAACTGGAGCCCCTGCCCACCTGGAAGAAAGTGCAAAGTGGATTCTCCGTTTGAAAGAAAAGTACAGAAATGCACCAAAGAAGATAGCTGCGGGTTCCTGCTTGGTGGAAGAGATGTCCCACATCGAGTCATTGGATGCAGGCTGTTTGCATCACTGGATTCCGCCAACAAGCCTTGGTTCACACAAGAACACAATTTGCATCAAAGAGTAGCTGCCCTGACCCAGGAGGAAGCTGGGGGTCTCAACTCAGACTGAGGAGACAGAGGGGGCTCTCAGCACTTTTGACAGCCCTCAGAAGACCAGGCAGCACCCAAAGGAATCCCAGGACACGGGGACAAAAGAGTTGCAAAACATGGTCATTGCAGCACTACACAAAGGGATCCCATGCTGCCCAAGAACACCTCAGGGAGCTGAGCATGGCAGGATAGAGTGCTGGGGACCTGGGCTATGCTGTGCAAAAGAACTTTTGGAAGGAGTGCACAGAAGTCCAAGGAGCTGCACAGGACACGATGCACAGGGGTACTATCTGGCACAGGGAGGCAAGCCCTTACCGCCACCAAATTTGGACAGCTGGACCTTTGGACAGTCAGGATCACTTTAGTCTACCACCTGTGTTCCAGGGATCACGCTTATTAACAAGACAGGAGTCCCAGAGTACCAGTCATCATTGCAGAGAGGTGCCTGCTGAAGCTGGGAAGTGACTCCGTCACTCCACAGGAGATTCCTTTGGTTCTTCTGGTGCAGGGTGAAGACAGGCAGTCCTCAGAGGGTACACAATCTGGAAACTGTTGCAGTTGTTGGCTGGTGCTGAAGTTACAGGTCACAGTAGCCTTCCTGGATACTTTGTTGCAGTTACAGCGGTGCCTGGAGCAGTCTGCGGTTGATCCGACAATCAGAAGCAGAAGCAGAGGATGCAGAGGATTCCTGGTGGGGTCTTGCAAACCGAATCTGAGGAAACACCCAGAGGAGAGAACCTAATTAGCCCTAAGAGGGAGATTGGATACCTACCCAGGTATGCACCTATCAGGACGGGTCTCTGACGTCACCTGGTGGCACTGGCCACTCACATGCTCCCAGAGGGTCCCCACACCTTAGAATCCAAGATGCAAGGAGGGCACCGTTTGTGCCCTTCAAAGCATTTCCAGGGGCTCTGGGAGGCTACCCCTCCCATACCTGCAACACTTATTTCCTAAAGGAGAGGGTGTAAACACCCCTCTCCTAAAAGAACTGCATTGTTCTGCCTTCCTGGGATTGAGCTGCTCAATATCCAGGAGGGCAGAAACCTGTCTGTGGAGTGGCAGCAGCTGGGGCTGCAATGGAAACCTCAGAGAGCTGTTTTGGCAGTACTGGGAGTTCATGGTGAAGCCTCCAGGGTGCATGGAATTGGCCCCCCAATACCAGCTTTGGACTGGGGGTTCAATATCACAATCTTAGACACCTCACATGGCCTTATTCGGAGTTACCATTGTGAAGCTACAGATATGTATTAACATGTATGTAGTGCACGCTTATAATGGTGTCCCTGCACTCACGAAATCTGAGAAATTGGTCCTGGACAACGTGGGGGCACCTTTGCTAGTGCAAGGGTGCCCTCACACACAGCAACTCTGCACCTAGCTTTCAGTAACTGAAGGTTAGAGATATAGGTGACTTATAAGTTACCTGGTGTAGTGAAAATTGCTGGAAATAGTGTGTGCACTATTTCACTCAGGCTGCAGTGGCAGTCCTGAAGGAGTGTTTGTTGGAGCTCCTTATGGGTGGTAAAAGAAAGGCTTCAGCCCATAAGGATCTCCTGGAACCCCAATACCCTGGGTACCTTGGTACCATATACTAGGGACTTATATGGGGGATTCAATGGGGCAATCTGAATTGGAATATGGAGTCACTAAACTATAGTGACAAATTTGGTAAACAGAGAGAGCATAAGCACTGAGGTTCTAGTTATCAGAATTCCAGTGACACAGTCAAGCATGCTGACAACACACATAGCCACAAACTATGAGCACTGGGGTCCTGACTAGCAGGATCCCAGTGAGACAGTAAAAAGACAGTGACAAAAACTGACAAACAAGCCAAAATGGGGGTAGCAATGCTAGAAGAAAGCCACCTTCCTACAATGACTAGCTAGGATGGCAACCTTTCTCAGTGAAAAATACTGGTTATTTGGGTATATTTTGAGATTGAGGACAGGCCAGTATTTGGACTCGAGTAAGATCTTATGAAGCATTCTTCAGTATGCTTATTAATATTGTAATTTGTTGTGATCTAATGTCCCAAGGCTCCTTGTATTTAGAATCTCATAATGTGTCCTGTTACCTGGGTGATTGTTGGAAAGTATGTTCTCTGCCAGTGATAGTTGTGGGTGGCTATTGATGGGAGCACCACATTGAAGACAGCGCTCCTACATTAAAGCCTTTTGAAGTTATACGAACTCAGGGCCATATTTATACTTTTTGATGCACAACTGCGCCAACGCAGTTGTGCGTCAAAAAATTTACCGCCGGCTAACGCCATTCCAGCGCACCATGCGGGCGCCTTATTTATGGAATTATGTTAGCCGGCGCTGCCGACTGGTGTGCGTCAAAAAAAATGACTCACACCAGGCAGCGCCGGCGTATGGGAAAATGGGGGTTGTGCGTCAAAAAATGGTGCAAGTCAGGTCTGAGGCAAAATTCAGGCCTCAAAGCGGATTCGCGCAATTTTTTTTGACGCCCAACCTCCATTGACATGACTCCTGTCTTAGCAAAGACAGGAGTCATGCCCCCTTGCCCAATCGCCATGCCCAGGGGACTTATGTCATGGTCATTGGGCATAGTGGCATGTAGGGGGGCCAAAATCAGGCCACAAAAAAACGAAAAAAATACTTACCCGAACTTACCTTTCCTTTCCTGGGATGGGTCCCTCCATCCTTGGATGTCCTCCTGGGGTGGGCAAGGGTGGCAAAGGGTGTCCCTGGGGGCAGGGGAGGGCACCTCTGGGCTCCTTCCGAGCCCACAGGTCCCTTAACGCCTGCCCTGACCCAGGCGTTAAAAAACGGCGCCCATCAGGCTGTGCGTCATTTTTTAAGGCCCACCCCCTCCTGTGCGTCAAAATGACGTCAGAGTATAAATATGGGGCACAGGCCTTAAAGTCATTTTTTGGAAGGATCGCCTACCTTGCATATAATTAACGCAAGGCTGGTTCCCCCTTCCAAAAAATGACGCACAGGGTGGAATTTTGACGCCCGTGGAGTCGGACGTCAAAGTATAAATATGGGGCAGGGTTTGCGCCAATTGTGCGTCAAAATTTTTGACGCACATTCGGCGCAAACAGAGTATAAATATGCCCCTCAGTGTTATTACTACATATTTCATTTGTGCCTGATTGCTGTAGTGATCATAAGTGGAGCGTTTGGATCACTCCAGACCACTTTTCAAGCAATACGTTCTTCTATTTGTCATTTTAAATGTACATTTGAAAGTGGCAAATACGCGCTTTATTTGCCTTGCCCAATGTTTTACTGGCATTGGCATAAAGCATCTACTTAAACTTGTCTAATGGCTTAGAAGCAACCTGTCTTTATCGTGCTCTTCCTGCAGCAGGAGTTTCATGAAGGGGTTCTCAAAGATGAGCACATTTGAGGGGTAATTTTCTTTGACAAAACCCTATGTAAAACAGCACTGCCTTCAGATAAGGGCAGTGTTTGTTATGATTTCATGATCTGATACAACAAATTAAAAAGTGTATTTCTTTACTGAAATGTTCGCATTCACAAAGCCTATGGTTGATGCAGGGAAGAAACCTTTATAACTGTTAAAAACAACAGACTAAACACCTTTCTGCCTGTGACAGCCATAACACCAGCAGATCTAATGCTCGCTGGAAATATGTTTTACAAAGAGTCGGGCTGGTCGATGGTCAGTCTGGCTGTGCCAGGAGGGCTGGTCGGACAGCTCAGCGTGTGGGCCGTTTTTAGCATATTGTGGGCTGGTTACTTTGCCGAACGGGCTTGTTTCATGTGATGCTGGACCAGTTTACCTGATATTACCATAAACATTACCTGCAGCAAGCAGAAAAGCATACAGTGTCCACTTTGCAAAACACCTTCACAGTGTGTCTTTACAAATTCAAAAGTGCTTTGATTTGGAAATGTGGGATCCTTTTTTAGCTTCTGGTTTGCTTTTGGGGGGACCACTTTTAGTTTGATGGCTGAGGAAATTTTTGTCCCAGATTGACATAAGGGGGCATATTTATACTCTGTTTGCGCTGGATTTGCGTCATTTTTTTCACGCAGATCCAGGGCAAACTTAACTCCATATTTATACTTTGGCGCTAGACCCATCTAACACCAAATTAATGGAGTTTGAGTTATTTTTTTACCGTAGAAACCTACCTTGCGTTAATGTGATGCAAGGTAGGCGTTCCAGGGCAAAAAATGACTCTAAGGCCTTTGCGCCTTATTTATACTCCTGTGCAAAAATGACGCACAGGAGGGGGAGGACCTTAAAAGATGACTCTAAACCAGTTTAGAGTCATTTTTTTCCACGTGGGTCAGGGCAGGCGCTAAGGGACCCGTGGGCTCAGCAGTCCACAGGCGCTCTTCGCTGCCACCCTCGCCCACCCCTGGAGGACACCCATGGATGGGGGGACCCATCTATGGTAAGTAGAGGTAAGTAGAGGTAACTATTTTATTTTTATTTTTTAAAGTGACATAGGGGGCCTAACTTGGGCCCCCCTACATGCCATTGTGCCCAATGGCCATGCCCAGGGGACAGAAGTCTTCTTGGCATGGCCATTGGGCAGGGGGGCATAACACCTGTCTTTGCTAAGGAAGGAGTCATTTTCATGGGGGATGTGCGTCATATTTTTGACTCTAACCTGACTTGCACCATTCTTTGACGCACAACCCCCATTCTTCCCTATGCCTTCGCTGGCCGGTTAGAGTCATTTATTTTGACGCTAAACAGGCCGCAGTGCCGGCTAATGCCATTCCATAAATAAGGCACCCGGCTGGCGTGTTGGAATGGCGAAAGCTGGCGGTAAACTTTTTGACGCAAATTTGCGCTAGCACTGATTTGCGTCAAAAAGTATAAATATGGGCCTAGGTTTTCGAATATTCTTTTACGTGGTGGATTAAAGTGGCCTTTTTCCACTACTATCCCTATCCTGTATCTTAGCGCTAATCGGTGTACCCTTTCCAGCCTGCTCATTAATGTTAAACTGTACATGATGTCCTGCTGCGACCTTTCTCCTTCACAGGCAGTAACTCTATCATGATGTGTCTGAACCTTATAGGGTGAAGAGGAGGGATAGATAGAAGTAAGGAAGACAGGAGACAGGGATAGAAAAAGAAGGAAGCAGTCAGAAATAGAGGCAAGGAGCAAAGGGAACAAAAAGACAACAAAAGAAGGAGCAGGCCAAGGATCAGAGAGGAAGAAAAGGACGATGGAAAGAATTTTACACATGATAAGAAATGATTGAAGAAGGTGAATAGAGCAAGGAAAAGCAGAATAGGAGAGAGAAAAGGTGTAAGGATGAAGAAGGAAGTAAGGCTAAGAAGTCAAGAAGGGTAGCATAATAAGAAAGCGGGAGCAATAGAAAGGCAAGGCAAGAGAAGGAATCAGATGAAAGGGGAAAAAGAGATTGAACAAGGCAGTATTTGGGAGTAGACACACATCTGGGATTGCTACCTCCGCTCAGGTCTTGCAGAATGGTGGCCTGGTATAATACGTTTGGCAGGGCTACCTTTAGTTCTCAGTCCAGCTTTGTTGGCTGCATGTTGAGTTCTGATGTTTTTCAGGGTAAAAGAGTTTTTCTTCCCAATATCCATTTCACCTAAATGATTTTTGCAAGGATTATGGGAGGCTGCAATCTCTACCCATGTTCACATCCTATTCCTTGTCCCTTACACGAGCAAGTTTACTGGATACTGTGCTCTTGTTTCTGCGGCAATTAATTCAATATGAGAATTACAGCGAAATGTGTTTAGGATAATGGTTTGATGCCAGACTGTTAAACATCCAGGACTTTATGGTTTTCCAGAAAAGCCTTCGGTTGTTTACAAGCAGTTTATCTAAAACAGCTAAGAATTCCGAAGACTGCATCGTAATGATGGAATTAAATTATGCCATTTACTTTATAAGAACTTGCTATTCCTGGACCTCACCTTTTGAGATGTTATTAGTTGCAGTGTGCTCCTCCGTCTACCGTCTTATTCAGTATTATCTCAATATTTTTTCATTCCTTGTATGGCTTAACCTTTTACAACCCACATGGCCATTTTCAGTGGCATCCCACACTCCTACTTCTGATCGCCATTATTTTAAGCAAATGGACCAAACAATTAGCATTATTTCCTGTTAGTAAAAATATACGTGCCCCAGCGAATTGATTATCACTCCGTCTGGAACTGACTTTCTATCGCCCAGTCCCATTCCTGCGAGCCTTGCTCAACACGACAAAATCCTCTTGGGCAGTTTCCTTCGAGTTCGTGTCTTCTCACGAACAAATTTCCAATAACAAACTGCTTACCATATTTTTCCATAATTGTGAATAATGTAGAAAATGCATTACACCATACTTTCTCAGCTCTAGAACAGTCATTGTCACATACCTTTTCTCAACCTCACTTTCTCAAGTTCTTCCTTTGCCTATCTGTAGATTCTGAATGTTGAGGCCATACAGAATAACTCCAGCCATAGTAATGTTTCTGTGCTAGCAGGGCCCTCCTTGAGAACGCCTCTAGAAATAGGGGAAATTGGGCAAAGACAAAGAGACAGTAAAGCAAGCAGCTTCCTCTGGTTTATTTCCAGATTAGATTGTGCCCTGAACACTATGGGCCCAATTTACTACGGTTTCATGCAAGAGAGCAGAGCAAAAACGTTGTTATGCTTCTTTGTGCAAAAGTAAAAGAGTAGAAGAGCGCCATACCTAATAAGATGTGGTGCTGTTTTTCTCTCCCTGCACTGATTCAATATTTCCTGACTTGCGGCAACATAAACAACCTTGCACCAAGGTGCAAGGGTGTGTGTGGATGTCAAGCACAAGTTTTGTACTGGATACCGTTGCAATACAAGATATTAGGGGACATATTTATGAGCCCCTTTGTGTCACTCTTGCACCACGCAACACGGTGCAGGAGTGATGCAAATGAAAAATTAGATTGTTGAAGCCACGCACAGCCACCTTGCGTGGCCCTTCATGGCTTCATAATTCTCAAGTAATGTAACGCATTGCAAATCACTGCTTTGAATTACTCTTGCCAGGGAGGCATTGCCATGGATGTTGCCTTGGTGTTCCCACACAGCATTCATGATTTTTTATGCATTCCTGTATTTACAAGAACAGGTAAACCTAGGATTGTGCCAAAAAGATACACCTTCACAAGTGAGGCATAACAAGGGGAAATACATTGATTTCACCCTGATTTTACCTCTTTCTGTGAATGCTGCACACCCTTATTCTCCTTTCTCAAAAGCCTCAGGGGATCGTTTTTGTGCCAAAAGGCATCCCTTTCCACACAAGTACAATCCTGCATGCAACACAGGCACCCTTGCATCATGGTGCAAGGATGCCTTCATTGGCGCTAGGCAGCCAGTTGTACGCCAGCACAGGGGAAAGGACAGGAACACATCATATTGCCTTAAATACAGCACATTCCTGGCCTTTTCCTGCAATGCAGCGCAGCAAGGTGACATGCTGCACTGCGTGACTAAGCCATAAATATGGCACTATGCTTTGATATAGTTTAACACTTTTCCTACTTTTGATGTGTGTTGTACAGTGCAGTACATATGCTAAGATAGAAGGGTTTTGAGAAAAGAAAGATTTTCTTAGACTTTATGCCTGCCTCAAGGAAGTGTAAGTTTTTGGCACAAAGGGCCTGATTCTAACTTTGGAGGACGGTGTTAAACCGTCCCAAAAGTGGCGGATATACCACCTACCGTATTACGAGTTCCATAGGATATAATGGACTCGTAATACGGTAGGTGGTATATCCGCCACTTTTGGGACGGTTTAACACCGTCCTCCAAAGTTAGAATCAGGCCCAAAGTCCTCCTACCTTTTTTTAGCAAATAGGGATTAGAATCAGAATCCATGAGTGGTTGCACAAGAATGTCCATATGCTATTTGACGTGAAGTAGTAGAACATACTTTGTATTACTTTAGGGCTACTTTCCAATCCAAATCACATTTTGCGTTGCAATGCAAATTCCAGTAGACCACACTGTGCTGGGTTTCTATCACTTTTGTGATGCAAACCTGGCTCTTAGTGTTAGTAACCACTCCCAATTTAATCTTTGTCATAGACCCATAAGTTTCATCAACAGCTTCAAAATATAGAGGTCACTGGTTAACAACTTGTATACAATAACTGCAAAGGATTTTTCTGTATGCAAGTCAATTGGATAAAGTTATGTTGGCACATAATTAAACTCTTTTAATGAAGCCTTGTGACTAACTAGGTCTTCCCTTATCGTCTTACAAATTCTGACTCTGTATTGGGCCTTAGACTAGCAGCAGGCAAAGTTTAAAAGTAAGATGGAAATTAAGTTGAGTATTCCAGTTGTCGATTGGAGCTTTTCACTGACAATTTGGAAAGACAATCAGAAAACTAGAGTCAGAGGCTGGGTATCACGGGTGTACAATTTGATTAATATTTTGATATAAGGCATTTGGTGCTTCTGTCAGCCGGTTTACTGACACAGTATTTTAAGACATCATTCAGGCTTTGCTATACCCCTGCAATGGCTAGCTAAGGGAGAAGCATTGGCACAAGCTGTCCGCGATGTAGTAGTCAGGAGGCAGATCTCATTCACAGGTTCAGCAGTTGTACTAAATTGGATGCATTAATTTAGGGGATAACTGGGTTCTTAGCGGCTGTTTTGCATACACAGATATACTTGTCACCATAGCTTGTGCTATTGGATGTAAACGTTCAAGCAGTATGAGTTCCAGTACTTCATATTTGTTGCTATGGCATTTGCCCTTATTTGTATCGCCACAGCTTGGCTTAGCCCAGAACCTCCAACCTATAATCAATGGGTTGTGAGATTACTCTATATTTTCTACCTGGAGAACAGTTTATACTCAGTCAAGGGCAGAACAGTGAGAAAAAGAGGCACTCAGAATGTGGCCACAGATGTGGAATGTGTTGTTTAATAGGCTGGAATGTTAGGCATTTGTTCGGTATTATGTTGCTCTCATAATTAATTATGGGTACCGCCTGGACCACTGGCTTTTTCTGCTTTTTCTTCATTATCTTCTGGCTTATGGGAAATGCAGAAATGTATTTAGTGATTAGAGTATTATTGATGAAATGTTGAAGCTGAAAGACATGAGTAATGAATTGTTGGATTCTTCTCATTAAAAAAAACCAGTAGACTGGTTTAGACTTTGTGGACAGGTACTCTGTAACAGATGTGACAGATACCCTGTCATTTATAAAAGAGTAACCCAATCGTGTAACTCTGAATTAGGGCGAAAGTTGGAAACTATGCACTTCTGAAAGACCAGTAAAGCTTTAGAGTTTACTGGACATCATCCAAAGCAGCGTTTGATGCCACCATCCCATTTTTCTGCAGCATATACTAAATCCAGGACCAGTGTGATTTTAGGCTTGGGTTAGTACATGCTGTTGAGCTAAAGGTGTTTTCCAAGCATCATATCAGAGCTGACTTTAGCAGTGAGTGGCAGCAGGATAACACTGCAGTAGCTGCCACTCAGCCAGTTGTGGCCTGTCGTTTGGGGCTTAGTGGCCATGCCACCCATCTTTTGCCCCTCAAGAAGAGTGTCTCTCAGGCTGAGCAAAGGTCAGCCTGACAGACACTCTTCATTTTCAGGTCAAGCATCCAGGAGCTAGACATGCATTATTTGTGCAGGTTCCTGGCTGCCTCAGCTGAACTTTGCTGGGGTGAAGAAGTCAGAACCCTGTGGGCATGACCTCTTTAGCCTAGCAAAGGTGCCTCAAGGCCCTCCTCCTATGACGGCAGGAAATACCACCAATTTCTTTTGACCTAGGCACTTCAGTTTTAAGCCATGAAGCGTCCAGGGCCGAGTTTCAATCATTGGCAGCTCGTCACAGAGTTTGGTGGGGTCAGCAGTCTCACTGACCCTATCCCACGCTGGGACAAGTTGGGAATGCTGCCTTCCCTCATTGGCTGACCTTAAGTTAGCCAGTGAGGAAAGGCAGCAGTCCCAACCCGCCTGGGACCTCCGAGGCAGAGCTGAAGGTAAGAGTGTGTGTGTGTTTTGTTTTAAATGAATGTTTGGTGCGTGCACTTATGTTTAAATATTTGATAATGAGCGTTGTGAGTGGATGTGTGTGTGCACGATTGTGTGAATGAATGAATGTGAGAGTGCATGTGCGCCTGTGGGTCCCGCCCACCCCTCCTCCTAAAATTACCAGCCACCACTGCACTCAGCACCAGTGCATCATCCATTTCCTACTATTGGAAATCCCTACTTAAATCTCATGCAGGAGCAAATTTTAACTTCCTTGATTTTTTTAAGTTTCACAATTAAAAAAACTGGAAAAGTTTTTTTTTTTAAACAAAAACATACAAACAGCTGCTATGCATTTGGCTAAGCAAATATTTAAAATGATGGCTTAACCACCTCCTTTTATTGCCTTGCCTGACACCTGTAGAATGCTTGCCCAGGCACCACCATTTAACACATATTTGTCCAGTTCCCTAACAGTTGCTAGAACTTCTGACATTCTCATTGTGATGGTCACATAAGTCACGATTCTTTTCTGTCACAAGTGTACCTTGTAAGTATCTGAATCCAGTGGCCTCAGAATCCAATTTAAGCCCCAGAAATACTACTCATGTCATCAGGACCTAAAAAACTGTTAGTCTGTGACACTCTCCTTTTTTGCTCATCCCACAAAAAGTAAATCTCATCCATAGTGAAGCACTTGCTCAATGCTGTCCCAGCTAACGAGGTGTCAGTTTAGCACTCTATTGAACATCAGGTCTGTGCATGCCTCAGAACATCATATATGTCTCAGAAGGTCAACAATGATCTGCTAACTTATGCATTTAGAACAGGAATATTTTTGGTGTAGTGAGAGAGGCCAAAACCGGTGTTATACCTCAATTTGCCATCTTTGCTCACCATTTTCAATTGCTTGCTGGTACTGGTCCTCTATCCGAATACGTATGTACATTTATTTTGGTATACAAAGTTGTTCATTGACTCCCCTGCCCCCATCACCCGTTTCGTGCTGCGACAGGTGGGGAGGAAGCAGATAAAATAAAATTAGGGCCATATTTATACTTTTTGACGCAAAACTGCGCTAACGCAGTTTTGCGCCAAAATAATTCGCGCCGGCTAACGCCATTCTGAAGCGCCATGCGGGCGCCGTATTTATTGAATGGCGTTAGCCGGCGTTAGCCGACCGGCGCTGCCAGGTATGCGTGAAAAAAAACTACGTACACCAGGCAGCGCCGGCGTAGGGAAAAATGGCGTTTGGGCGTCCCAAAATGGGGCAAGTCAGGCTGAGGCAAAAAAATCGTCTTAACCCGATTTGCGCCATTATTTTTGGGCGCTCAGACGCCATTAACATGACTCTTGTCTTAGCAAGGACAGGAGTCATGCCCCCTTGCCCAATGGCCATGCCCAGGTGACTTATGTCCCCTGGGCATGGTCATTGGGCATAGTGGCATGTAGGGGGGCACAAATCAGGCCCCCCTATGCCACAAAAAAAAATTAAAAAAAATACGTACCACAACTTGCCTTTTCTTCCCTGGGATGGGTCCCTCCATCCTTGGGTGTCCTCCTGGGGTGGGCAAGGGTGGCAGGGGGTGTCCCTGGGGGCAGGGGAGGGCACCTCTTGGCTCATTCTGAGCCCACAGGTCCCTTAACGCCTGCCCTGACCCAGGCGTTAAAAGGAGGCGCAAATGTGGGTTTTTTTGCCCCGCCCACTCCCGGGCGTCATTTTTGCCCGGGAGTATAAATACCACACACATGCCTGGGAGTCATTTTTTAAGACGGGAACGCCTACCTTGCATCTCATTAACGCAAGGAAGGTGTTCACGCCAAAAAATGACGCTAACTCCATGAACTTTGGCGCTAGACGCGTCTAACGCCAAAGTATAAATATGGAGTTAGTTTTGCGTTGAATTTGCGTCGAAAAAAACAACGCAAATTCGGCACAAACGGAGTATAAATATGCCCCTTAGTCTTTCTTTCCTATGCTCAGTGGAGATATTACCAGATCGATTGCAGGGATTCCTTGAGTGGGCCTGCCATCAATGGCTTAGTTATTGTTGTGTAATGCACCAGCGATTCTCTAAATGTATCTATGTTCCCTGGTGTTTGTGTCCTTTCTTAAAATCTGCACTCCCCCCAACCTCCCCGCAGATACCACTATTTCAGAGGTTTGTTTTTCCATTTTTAAGAAGCTGACAGCAGCAGCGAACCCTGCTGTTAGTGGACAGCTCCTTTCATTGCTAAAGAGTGCTTGTATCCTTACTGGCAAAAAATAAATACTCTCAAATAATGATGAATGGAGATCTTCTTTGCTGCAATATGAGTGGGGCAGCAGGTGGATCCTCTCAATACCGTGGAGAAGTCTTCACAACGCCGTTGGTAAGTGAAGACTGGCAAGTCCTTAGGATGGGAATACTTATTGGAGACACTAAGGCCCAGATGTGCAAGAATCTGGTGCATCAGTACTGATGTGGCAGATTTCTTGCGCCCCCCCACCGCCTTCTAATGACAACATAGGTGTGCTGTATTTACAATACGGCGCACCATGGCTCACATTAGGCCAATAGCGTTAAAAAAAATTACGCTATTGTGGCATTTTGCTCCACTAGCATCACAAATGTTGATGCTAGTGGAGCAAAGCGCAAGGAGGACCATTGATTTCAATGGGTGCTTCCTTTTGATGCCTGCTTTGAGCAAGCATTAAAAATTATGCCAAAAATGTCGCAATGAAATCTACAAGACAATTTTGTGGGCTTCTTAGCGCCAGAACGCCCCCCTTGCATACATTATACATTGTGCAAGCATAATGTTGCGTGAGGGGTTGTAAAGTGGCATAATGCATGCATTGCACCACTTTGCTAACATGGCGCAGCGATTTTTGCCCTGGTGAGCCACATTAGTGTAAAAAAGATTACGCTAATGTGACTCAAGGAGGAGCTATGCCCTTGTAAATCTGTCCCTAAGGACGGATGTTACACGCTTGTGGGTTTGTTACTGCTCTAAGAAGTATGAACAGCAATGCTCTATGTGACCAATATGGAAAAGTGTGTCTTGATATCAATCTTTGTGAAAAGCATAATTACTACTGCCATTCCACAATTTAGTCCTGAACATACATTGGAGCCTTTATAGGACGTTTACTGCAACTTAGTATTAGAGTCCCTCTCAAAATGGTTCCTGACTAGCTTCCTGTTTCTGTCCTTTTTACTTTCAGGTTTTAAACTCTAGTTATTATTTAGGCAAGAAGGACAATGTTTACTGTGTATGCCAACTTTGCTTCTTTCCAGCTTGTTGCGTTTCGGATACGCTCTGCTTCTGCCTAGTGATTTTGTGCTGCTCTTCTTTCCATTTCCTGTACTTCTTTGCCATGTAAAACATCTGAGTTTTTTTTCTGATTCCTATTTTTTCTCAACTGAAATTGCAGATGATTAAAATGTTGCTTCTCTTGTTTGCCTTGTGCTCCTATGAGATTTGAAGACAGCAGTCAATCAGTAAGTCAACTTTTCTTTATAGCGAATTCTAGTCCTTGATACTTCCTCTGTTGCACCAATTGCTCTTAGTCTCAGTGAGATGTGTTGTCATCCTCACTGCACATTTTAAGAAAATATGCTTACATTTGGAACTCTGCCATGTTTGCCAGAATTTATCTGGGTCTTGATGGCATCCCTCTGGTCTGACATTCTATATTCACTTTGGATACCAAAGAGATGGAGAGAAATAAACTGTTCACCACCTGGCCCCAAGGATGCCATACATTACCAACCAAAGTTATTTGCAAGTTATCCCCATACATTGAACTGACCTTCCTCCAAGCAGGAAAGCAATTTTTCATCCTATCTAGGCTTGCCATAACTTTGACTCTCTTTTGGACTCTTATGAGGACTTTGGCATACTGAACGAAACAACAAGTTACCGACGCTGGGGGAAATGGTAAGGAATCTGCAACTAAAAGTCTCTATCAGATGCAATGTTATGATATGAAATTGTGTTAAGATCTCCAAGACATCCAATAATTGAGACCCCATCAGATCAATAATTCCTATACATGAAAATACCTGTCCTCTCTTAGTTTGTGTTTCTACTTTCCTTTTGCTTAGGTTTGCCGCACTTTCCTCATTTCTTGTTTCATCTTACTTTCACCTACTATCCCTCGAACTGTATCTACACCTGCAATATTTGGTTCTGTATGTTTTAATATTGGTTTTTAGGTTTTCAAAATATCTTTCTCATAGCACCTACCTGAACTTCTGATACATGATAAAGTGCTCATATTAGCGTTGATCTTCTCTTGGGGTTGACCTGTTCTGTGTGTCTCTCAATCATTTTTGGAATTCAGGTGCTTCTTTTCACCTTTTGGTCTCTGGCTGTCTCACTGTTTGCCCAGAGCCACAGGATGTCGCAGCATGTTGAGCCATGTCAGGGTTCAAACCTGGTTTCCTCCGCTCGCAAAGCAACCTCTCATCACCAGCTTCTCTTGGGAAGGACATGCACATGTGTATTTCTTCTCTACAATCAACACCCTCTTATGTCAAGCTCATTTGTGCCTAGTATTTTCCCTCTATCTTAAAGAGAGGCCATTCTAAAGTGCATAGGCTCTCTGTGTAAATAGTATTGGTGATTGGCTTATCCCTGGTTTGCATATTTGATTTCAAATACACAAAAGGAGAGCACTGGGAGTGTTGCTAGCCCACACCGCCTCCCTAAAGAAATCTATATAATCACTAAAGGTGTGGGGTAGTAGGGAACTGAAAGTAAGACTGGGTCAGTCTTATATCAGTGTCCAGTATTGGTTAGGTCGCTTTGGATCCTAAGGCAGGGGAGTCATGGTTGGAGAGTGGCCAAGCACTACCCATTGCGCTTGTTATTATTTTTTGACCAGGTTAGTACCCCGGTCAACCTGATTAGCCTCCCCGACCCCTGCCATCTGAGCGCTCGCCGCTCTCCCTCTCTCTAATCCTCGCCTTTCCTCTCCCGCACACACCTCGTCTGTCTCCTCTCCCCGGCCTTTTTGCCCTTTTCTCGCCCCCTTCTCTTTCCTTTCCCCCCTCCCCTCTCTTCTGCCCCCTACTTGGTCCCCCCTTTTTTCATGTTCCTTTACCGTTTAACATTTTTCCTTTTTTCTTGTTTGTCCTCTTATTCTACAGTTTACATTCGCCCCTTATTTCCTTCTGTCTTTCTTCTTTCCTTTTTCTTTTCCCACTTGCCCTCTCTCCCTTTTTTTCTCCCCCCCCCTTTTTTTAGCCTTTCGTTTTCTTTCTCCCCCTTTCCCCCCATCCCTCTCTCTTTCCCTTGGCCCCCTCGGCCCCCCCCCCCTTTTCAACCCCGCCTGGGCGTCCAAGCTGGACGACCAAGCCCGCTCCACGGGACTCAATCTCCCAGAGTCCCATGAGCGCACGTGACGCGCCGCGCTTCCCACGACGCGTCACGGCCGGACGCTCTCGGCGCCTGCCGGCCGCGCCGCAGAGGAGGCACCCGGCCACATCACGTACTGTCAGCGCGTCTCTTCCCGCGGGCCTCGGTCGCACAGAGGTCCCGCGGGCGGACCACCGAGGGGGCGCGGCCGGTCTATGGGCGTGCCAGCAATACTCCGCGTGAATCGGGAGTCTCCAAGTCTATACGCCCGACACACCTGACAATCCTTACACTGGATCCCGCCCCCTGGCTCCCCAGCCTCCTGCCAATTGGCTGTTGATCGACATAAATTTCAGATCAGCCCTCTAGTCAGTACCAGAGCAGCCTGGCTCCGGCATGTAGGTACCCCCCATGGTATTCCCTTTGGAGTGGTAAGTGTTGGCCTCCCTGGCCCCTTGGATTTTTCTTTCTCTTTCACTTCTTTTACTCTACTCTCCCTCTTTTTGCTCCCCTTTTGACTAGCTTCCACTTTTTTCCCCCCTTCTTTCCTTTTTTCCTTTTTTCCCTTTTTTCTTTGTTCCTGTTTTCCTTTTTTCTTTTTTTTTTCTTTTTCTTTTTGTCCTTTTTTCCTTTTTTTCTTCTTCCCGTTTCCCCCCCCCCCTTTTTTTCCTCCCTTTGTCCCTGTTTTTGTTCCCCTTGTCTATCCTTACTTCCCTCTCTGGGTCTCCCTCTCGCCCTCATGTTCTACCCTCTCTCTATTTTTTTATTTTATTTTTTTGTCTTCTTCCCCTCTCTCTTCCCTGCTTAACGCTTAATCTCCTAAGTGTGACTACAAGGGAAAACCCCTCCCCGGCATTAGCCAGACCAGAGGCAAATCGCCCCCTACCAATTGGTAAGTCACATCTGCATGCGTGAGTGATTGCCTTTTAAACTTTTTTCATTTTTTTCACCTATTGCTGTGTGCCTTGCAGTGGTTTGCCATGGTTTTTTCACTCTGAATATATTCTGAATAAATTGTGGTTTATTTATTTATTATCTATCACAGACCTACCCCACCGTGAACTACCCGTTCAGGTAGGCCATTCATTATTCACTTTGAGCACTCCACTTACTGCGTGTGCTCCGACCCTGACGAATGCCCCTGACCTACCAGCACCTAGTGAGGGCAGAAACATATTGGTCATCCATTTTTCTTTTTAGACTCCAAGAGACATTACTCTCTAATGAGCCTCTTCCCCTTGTTTTTAGTCTTACCAGCACGCACCTACATTAAAACTAGCAGCAGCTATCGGTGACATGCTTGGTAATTTTATTATTCACCCCATCTGGATCTATGTAACTATCCAGTCAGTTTAATTTCAGCACTCCCTCTGGTTCTTTTAACCAAGAGGTTGAGTCCGCCCAAGTAGTACCATCTCACTTGGGTGGGGCTAGGTGGTCATATGATGAAGCATGACACTATTATGTGTGTGAGACCACCTAGTCCGTAAGGGAAATTCCCCCTTCCCCTGTAGGACAACACAGCACCCCCCTGCTTGGACACTCTCCAACCATGACTCCCCTGCCTTAGGATCCAAAGCGACCTAACCAATACTGGACACTGATATAAGACTGACCCAGTCTTACTTTCAGTTCCCTACTACCCCACACCTTTAGTGATTATATTGCATATTTGATTTACCTGTAAATCCCAAGTAAAGTGCACTAGAAGTGTCCAGGTCCTGTAAAGCAAATGGTACTAGTGGGCCTGCAGCACTGGTTGTGCTATCCATATCAGTAGCCTTGTAAACATGGCTCAGACCTACCAGTGCATTGTCTGTGTGTGTAGTTTTAACCCACCAATTCAACCTGGCAAACGTACCTACTTGTCTGGCCTAAACCTTCCCTTTTTATACATGTAAGGCATGCCTATGGTAGGTCCTATGTAGCCCCATAGGCAGGGTGCAGTGTATGTTAAAGGTGGGACACATACTGATGTGCTTCACATAACCTAACTGTGAAATACTGCCAAATTCGTTTTTCACTGTTGCAAGGCCTATCTCTTTCATCAGTTAACATAGGAGCTGCCTTTAAATATTTTTAAGTGCAGTTTCCCTTTGACAGCAGATAGAGGTGTGGAGTACGGGTTCTTTGAATTCGCATTTAAAATATATCTTTTGGTAAAGTTGATTTTTAAATTGTCTGTTTAAAAATGTCACTTTTAGAACGTAAGCATTTTCTTGCTTAAACCATTGTGTGCCTATGCCTGCTTGTATATTCCATGTCTTGGTCAGACCAACAGTTGGGTGGTTTGTGAATCTCCACTAGACAGTGATACACAAGGAGCTGGGGTGTAGCCTGAATATCCTGATGGGGCAGTTGGGCTAGAGTGGAGGGAGGAGTGGGCACTTACACATGAAAGGGCTGTGCTTACCCTCACAATGAAGTCTCCAAGCCCCTGGTGTGTGTCTGGAGCCAGGCCTGGGTAGGAGTTTGTGAACAACAGAGTCTTTCATTTGAAGTTTGCTTACTTCAAAGGCAGAAAGGGATATAAGTAGTGGACCGAACCCCCCAGATTTTTTGATTACTTCTGGGACCAAGAGGAATCTCTGCCAAGAAGAAGAGCTGGAGAGCAGGAGGAAGAGTATATTCCGGCTTGTGAAGTGTCTCCAAGGGCTCGTCTGAGCTCGCCTCCTGTTTTGAAGTCTCAGGGCCATCAAAGACTTCCTCTGCCAGCACTTGGACTCTCTGCTGAGACTCCTTCCCTGCTAAGTGGTGCCCTATCAAGTCCGTGGGCCCTTGAAAGGTGAATTTGGTAGAAAAAGGACTGAAATTCACTGGGCTTCAAAATCATCGGAACCTGCGCAGATCCGAGATGGCCCATGTGGAAATTCACACATTGCTCCATTGCAGGAGGGAAAAATTACACATCGCCTACCCGACCAGAGAAGAAACAGCGCACAGCCTCACTTGCGAGTAAGGAATCAACACATCACTGACTTTTCCGACGTACGGTCACCCGTGCGGCTTTATTTTTTACGCAAACCAAGTACTTTGTGTAACAACAACGTTTCCATTGTTTTCTATGGAGTAAGATTCTAATATTTTGAAAATTCATAACTTTATTTGTGTATGCTGGATTTTTGTTGGTTTGGTCTTGTTTGATTTAGAGAAATATTGGCTATTTTTCCAAATTGATGCGGTGTCCATTTTGTAGTGTTTTCAATGTGTTACCATGTGTTTTGGTACAAATATTTTACACATCGCCTTTGAGATAAGCCTAACTGCTTGTGCCAAGCTACCAAGGGAGTGAGCAGGGGTTATCTTATGTGAGTACCTCCATTGCCCTGACTAGAAAGAGGGTTCCTGCTTGGACAAAGGTGCAAACTGACTGCCAACCAGAGACCTAATTTCTAACATCAAATCAAATCATTAATATTTATAAAGCGCGCTACTCACCCGTGCGGGTCTCAAGGCGCTAGGGGAAAAAAAGGGGGGGGGGTTACTGCTGCTCGAAGAGCCAGGTTTTTAGGAGTCTCCGGAATGCGGAGTGGTCCTGGGTGGTCCTGAGGCTGGTGGGTAGGGAGTTCCAGGTCTTGGCTGCCAGGAAGGAGAAGGACCTCCCACCCGCCGTGGAGCGGCGGATGCGAGGGACGGCAGCGAGCGCGAGGCCCGAGGAACGGAGGAGACGGGTGGGGGCGTAGAAGCTGAGGCGACGGTTGAGGTAATCCGGTCCCTTGTTGTGGAGGGCTTTGTGTGCGTGGGTGAGAAGTCAGAAGGTGATCCTTTTTGCTGACTGGGAGCCAATGCAGGTGTCTCAGGTGTGCGGAGATGTGGCTGTTGCGGGGTACGTCGAGGATGAGGCGGGCCGAGGCGTTTTGAATAAGTTGTAGGCGTTTTTGGAGCTTGGCGGTGGTCCCAGCATAGAGGGTGTTGCCGTAGTCCAGACGGCTCGTGACGAAGGCGTGGGTCACGGTTTTTCTAGTGTCGGCGGGGATCCAGCGTAAGATCTTGTGGAGCATGCCGAGGGTGAGGAAGCAGCGTTGACTTGCTTGGTCATGGTGATAAGAGGGTCCAAGATGAAGCCGAGGTTGCGGGCGTGGTTTGCGGGGGTCGGTGCGGTGCCGAGGGCCGTGGGCCACCAGGAGTCGTCCCAAGCGGACGGGGTGTTGCCGAGGATGAGGACTTCCGTTTTGTCAGAGTTCAGCTTTAGGCGGCTGAGCCTCATCCAATCTGTGACGTCCTTCATGCCCTCTTGTAGGTTGGTCTTGGCGCTGGCGGGGTCCTTGGTGAGGGAGAGTATAAGTTGGGTGTCGTCGGCGTAGGAGGTGATGATGGTGTCGTGCTTGCGTACGATGTCGGCGAGGGGGCTCATGTAGACATTGAAGAGTGTCGGGCTGAGTGATGAGCCTTGAGGTACGCCGCAGATGATCTCGGTGGGGTCTGAGCGAAACGGAGGGAGGTAGACTTTTTGGGATCGGTTTGAGAGGAAGGAGGCGATCCAGTCCAGGGCCTGGCCTCGGATCCCGGTGGAGGGGAGGCGGGTGATTAGGGTGCGGTGACAGACGGTATCGAAGGCAGCCGAGAGGTCGAGGAGGATGAGGGCGACTGTTTCACCGTTGTCCATCAGGGTTCTGATGTCGTCTGTGACTGAGATGAGGGCGGTTTCAGTGCTGTGGTTGGTTCGGAATCCGGTTTGTGAAGGGTCGAGCAGGTTGTTGTCTTCCAGGAAAGGTGGTCAGCTGTTTGTTGACAGCCTTCTCTATTACCTTGGTGGGGAAGGGGAGGAGCGAAATGGGGCGGAAGTTTTTCAGGTCGCTCGGGTCAGCCGTAGGTTTCTTCATCACCACTATGCATGTAAAACAGAGCTCCAGATAAATTCTGCCATCTGGCGTGTGGTGGATGTTTATTCAGTGGCACGCGTGAGATTTGTTTTGGTGCATGCTGGCAAGCTCTACATTGCTTTTTGGCTTCTTGTGAGGATGTGTGACATTTCTCGGCCACTATCTGGCCGCAACAGAGCCATCTTCTGGTGCCTTTTTTGTGCCACTGACAAGCGCAAGCAACAGCGAGTGACTACACTTCGAGCACATTCTTTACTTGATAAGCAGCGAAATCTATTTCTATTTTTGAGTTGATATTATACTCCAAAGGACCGTACAAGTTATTTTTTAGTGGGAGAAGCCTTTTTTTATTTTACTTTTTTCAACAGGAAAGAAGCGCGCAAGGGACCCCAACTTCTTGTTCCTGTCCAACAGGCTCCTCCCAGTGCTTTGTCCATCTCCTGATCATTTTATACTTGGATTTCAAGGTGGAAGGAACACTCTCTTTGTCTACTGCATATATAGCATTGAATTTAAGGACTTTGTTGTTGCTATATCACAGGTATGTTCAAAGACTATTCTATAAGAGTGTTGTTTGTTTCTTAGGGCAGGCACCAGTATTTCTTTGTACTTTTATTTAATTTGTAAATTTGATTGTGGTGGGTGGTATGGGGTTTCAATAGAGGCTATTATTGTGCATTTCATTTTTCATCTTTTGTTAGGGAAAAATATTGCACAGTTCAGTATTTTTTTATTTATTTAAATACATTCGGTCAAAAAGGTTTGGGCCATTTAAAAATTACAAAGAAAATAACAGTCTTACATAGTTGTTTAAAATCCATTAGAATTGCAATAACTCATCATAATTCATAATGACAATCATTAAAAATACTGATAGAATCTAATAGCCAACTGGCATATAAAATGTTTCAATAAAATCCTCACAACTGGGGTTAAAATCGGGCTAAAAATACGGCAATTAACAAGTTTGGCATATAAAACATCTCTATGAGCTTGTGCGATCTCTATTTGCTCCTTTAAAGGGCCATGAGTGCTTACTAAAATGCAAGAAAATGCTGCATATAAGATAACATGTTCACATTAATAACAGGGTGCATGGCACGTCTAAAAAATAAGAGAAAGAACAACGAAATGTGAATCTTATTGAAATCTCCCTCTATGAACAAAGGCTCAGCCAACTCTAAGGGCCCTTCACAGAGATGAGCCTACGGCAGTTACACCAAGCCTCCAATAGAAATTTGGCAACTGAGGAAGCTACCAGTGTGGATGTATCATATTTACATATTCTAGTGGCATTGGCTCTGTCCAGCAATAGTACGTTTTTGCAGAGGGGGATGATCCACTTTCCTCTAGGGCTCTTGTATAAAGGACAAAAGAACAAAATATGCTCAGTTGTTTCTTTACAATAATGGCAAGATATACAACTATCAGATGAAGGGTCGCTAGATGACCAGTGGGCCGTATAATTATTAATAGGCAGAGAACAATATCTAAGCTGGAGATAAAGGGCACGAGCATATGGTGGCATGGGAAGGTTCATAAAAGTCTCGGGCCAAGGTTCATGTTTGAATTGGAGGAATTCTGTTGTTAACCTGCCCATCCTGTTTTGGCGCAGTATATCCTCATTGACTTTTTCCCACTATCTTCTTTTGACAAGTTGTCTTGTGTTATTGGGAATCAGCTCCGGGTGTTCCCAATATTGAGGGAGTCCTATTTTAACCCAAGCAGTTTTCATCTCCTGCAGCCATTGGATTTTCATCTGCCCCTGGGGAGAGGCTATACGTTCTCTCACCGCCACCCTGAATGGTTCAAGTTTGGCAGTTCTCCATAGGTGGATCCAATAGGAAAGTGAACTCAGGGCCGCTATGGTTTTGATGCTGTTTAATCCTAAATCAAGCCTGAGAGGGATCATTGGGGTGCCCACCCCTAACCGGGAGACCTGTCTAAGGAAGTTGTTTTCTCTTGTTTGTAGAGTGTCCAATCTTCTATGCAGTCCCCAAAGTTCCGCTCCGTACAGGGCCGCCGCACGGATTTGGGCATTATAGATCTCCGCAATTATAATCAGAGGGGAGCTCGGAGCCTTTCTAGACCTACGTACTAGGGCCCCACCTCTTTGACTTAAGATAAGTGCCCCTTTATCAATAGCTGCCTCCCATTTTCCTGTGGTCGATAATCTGATTCCCAAATAGTCAAACTCTTCCACGTTCTCCAGCGGGACTGAATTCATTACAATTCTGGCACGTGGTTGTTTCCTTAGAGTGCTGTATATCATAAGTTTCGTTTTTTTGACATTAACGTCAAGCCCATAATCCCTACAAAAGGCACAAAATTGGTTGACCAAATTTTGAATTCCCATGGGTGATTTAGCTAACAAAATAGTATCATCCGCATACAATAAACAAGGGATTTTTTCCCCAGCCAATTTGGGCGAGTCGTTTATGCAGTTCTCCAGATAACGGATACAGTTATTAATGTAAAGCAAGGAAACAGTAGGAGCCAGAACGCACCCCTGCCGGACTCCTCTGTTAATAGCTACGGGATCTGTCAGCTCGCCCTCCTTGCCGCATCTAATTTGAGCATAGGTGGTGTCATGAAGTTGGGTGATAAGATTCAGAAGACCTGAAGGAACCCCCATATTGGAGAGTGTTGACCATACCTTGTTCCTGGGGATCAGATCAAATGCAGCTCTCACGTCTATGAAGACCACATACAGATTCCTCCCTCCTAAGTCCACATTCTTCCATTTGATTGCCAGGAATCTAAAGACTTGGTCTATGGTGCTCATAGCAGGTCTGAACCCTGCTTGTAGATTAGATAGAGCATCCGATTCCGAGATCCATTCATCGAGGTGGCACAGAAGATGTTTAGCATACATTTTGGGGAAGTTGTCCAGGAGACTAATCAGTCGATAGTTAGCTGGATTGTTGGGGCTACCTTTTTTAAAGATGGGAACTATCTCAGCCCCTTTCCATGAAGGAGGGATAGGGGATCCTGCTGCGATTGCATTGCAGATTCGATTAAGATAAGGAGCCCATATACCAGGTCTTGTCTTGTATAAATCACCCGGAATCTTGTCAGGACCTGGAGCCTTTCCCCAATTTAACAAATCTATTGCAGCACTTGTTTCAGCTAAGGTGAATGTAATCCGGGTAGCATCTTGGATTGTTGGGGCATCTGGGGTCCTAAAAGATGCCTCGTATAGTTGGCCAAAGTGCTCAACCCAAGCTACAGGAAGAATTGATGTACCAGTTACAGAGGCAGAGTCCCTACAGTCTTCTGCTATTAATTTCCAAAATCGGGAGGTATCATTTGATTTAGCGGTCTCCAGGATAGCAACCCATCTAGCCTCTTCCCAACTTCTGCGTGCCTTGGTGCATTCATTCTTATAATCTTTTCTGGCTATTCTTATAGATTCGACTTGGCCTGTTTTTAGAGCTTTCAATAGAGTGAGATGTGCTTCCCTACATAGATTGTTAAACCACTGTGCCCGGCACTTTTTCTTGGAGTTACTTGTGATCTCTTTTGTAAAAAGGTGTTTTAAGGAATCAAACAATTTACTGTGGGCTACTAAAAGCCTATCACCCTCACCATCTTCTTTGTAATAAAGCATGCGCTCCATTTGATTGGCTAGCAGGTTGTACACTGAAGAGAGATGCTCAGGAGATGTGGTGACAAACTCCCATTTTATATTGCGTCTATTGTTTGATAGAGATAGCTGTTGGGCATAAGCCTTAGAGTGACGTGCCTCAAGTGAAGGGAATAGGTCTCTAGTCAATAGAATCATTGGGTCGTGGTCACTCTCTTCATGCTCTTGTACTCTCATGTCAGACATATGGCCCCACAGTCGGATATCGAGAAGTATATAATCAATCTGGCTTCTGAACCCTCCTCGTTTGAAAGTGGGATGCAAATTTATGTCAGAGCAGGAGCGACCGTTGCAAGCTCGAAGGCCATATGTTAACGTAATATCAGCCACTAAACACGCTGTTTTATTCAGTCTCGGCCTTTTGTTAGAGACTAGCTGTGGAATCCCCCAGTAGGCATCCTCTTCTTGATATATCTCTTGGACCAGGGGGTTGGGCTCAAATGTAACATTAAAGTCCCCTCCAATCAAAATAAAATGAGATAAGTTATTTTTAAGAAAGCTGTCCAATAAGGATAGAGCATCATAATCTACATGGCTGCCCTCACTCCTGTTATAGACGTTAATTATTAGTAAAGATCTCTTCTCGGAGATCGTTAACAATAGGGCCTGTAAATCGGGGCAACCCATGTCTATTGCTACAGCTTTGCATCTGAGAGAACTACTTAACCATATAACCAGCCCTCCCGAAGGTCTCCCAGAGGGCGACTTCCGTGCTGGAACCCAGTAGCTTCTAAAACCTAATCTATGTTTGGGACCCATCGCCCATGTTTCTTGGAATAAACATATTAGATATTCGGCAATGAATTGACCCCATTCCGAATTTTGCAGTTTACTTTCCAGCCCTGCTAAGTTCCAACTAAGAACCTTGTTAAGACCATTTGGTTTGGTGTATCTAGCTTCATTTGGGGAGTGTTTCCTACTAGGGGCAATACAGCAGGGGACCGTACTATTCCCCACTGACGTGCAGTTGCCTGTATCCATATTATCCTGTGTGGTATTCACTTCGCAAAGTACTGAACCGGACATATTCATATCTGGTAAGGTGTCTAGACAGTGGAGCCCTAGATCACTGGGGGTGGTTGTCAAAAGCAGAGCCCCCTCCTTATTAGCTGGATGGGTGGTATTTTCAGAGGTTCCCCGATTATCAGGGTCCATCAGGGACAATGGAATTGTTAAATTGGAAACATTGAGGACAGGATGGTTAATGGGCTCAGACTCGAAAGTACTAAAATCCACTCCCCACGGACCGTCGCATAGTCAGTCTATCTCAGAGAGCGACGCCGAACAATTTCTGGGACCAAAGTCGGAACTAGACCGTGTCTGAATGTCAGGGGAAACTTTGTGGGACAATGATGATTGCCTATTCATAAATGGCACAGTTCAGTACATTTTCTCAATTTTTTTAAATTTAATTTATTTTAATTTTAATTTTATTGTTTATGTTCATTTTTTATTTTAATTTTTGAACTGCTTCATAATTTCTTTTTTTAGATTTGTTTATATTTTGCCTCTGTCTATCCACCCCCTGACTGCTATAGGAGCACTGCCACACAACAGCCAAACTTTTAAAGTATTATTCCATTTTACCTTGGACTCTTTGCTTGCCACAGTAGGTGCACACACCAGCATCATTCATTTTTTTTAGGCTTATTCCATTTCCCACTGCCCCCTTTGGCTGCCAGAGGTGCACACAAGTCTTAATTTTTAAAGGATTATTCAATTTTCCCATGCACATCCCTGACTGCCTCAGGTGTCTCCATTAGAATGTATGCACATAAACAAAGACTTATATCTGTATGTTGTTATCCTGATTGGAAATTAACTTTTATGTTATAGTGGTGTGGTTTGACATTGCAGTAGTTGGATATATCATGGTTAATTATTTAGGATAATAACTTAAGGAACCAACCACGCTCAATTATATTGTCCTTGTCCGTACTAATTGAAACTGACACAATGCCATGTTTCACTAACTTTTTTTCTTACTTCCTACCTTTTAGGTGCACGAGTGACATCTCCCTAAGTGCTGCCAGGCAGAAGGCCTGTACAAAGTGACATCACCACACAACACATGACGTGAGTCCTCCAATCACTTCCACTTGTGCAGCTCAGTTCCACTGTCAACTGATATTTTGAAGATGGCCTCAAAGGAATATGCTGCCGAGAAAGTGGCCAGTGAAAAGAAAGTACTTTCCACCACTGGCGTGCAGGCTGTTACCTTTTTCTAGAAAGTTATGCCTGCTGCATTGGCCTCAGCACCACCCCAACCTAAGCCAAAGCCCATGTCTGTCAGAGAGGCAGCCACTACAATCATGGCGACGCCAACGAGCAGTAAAGTTGAAATGGACATGTCTCTTTCGCATAGTAGTACTCAATCATTGCAGGAAACTGAGTAAAGTGGATGTCAGCCGCACCCAGCCATAGCAGATTTTCCTGAAGTGGGAGCAGAACAGGAGGTTGAGCTTCCTGATGAGCAGGAACCCCTCTTTTAGAATCATTGGCTACCATATATCTAGTAAAAAAAGGAAGGGTACTCCACCATTTTTTCCAAGCCCACCTTCTGATCATCAGGACAAGGATTGGACCCCGGCAGAGTCCGAGCCTGGGGTGTGTAGAGCTCATGGAATCCTACTATACGGAATTCCACAAAGTGGTTAAAAAACTCAGTGAGCTCCGTGGAAGTCTGCCAGTGAGTGGAGTTGCTCAGGGTGCCCATTTCTGTTTTGTTTTTCACATTTGAGAATGTGATTTGCCTTCTCATACTGCAAATATCACACAAACTGCACCGTCCAGTTTGTATGAGTGCAACCATTTTGTTTTCCCTGTCTCTCTGTGATGATGCTGGTCTTAACTTTAGTCCACCCTTAATCTTTTTAATCCCACCCTTTACTAAATTATCAACCACTCACTTTCCTTTATTTCATGAGTGTGTGTCTTTGTGTTTGCGTATTTTACATTTGTCCTTTTTTGGTGTGTTTTTGGTGACTTTTTGAATACCTTATTTTTTTTTTTTTTGCTTTTCCCTTAACTTTTTTACATATTATTTTTCTATCTTCCTTCCTTCACTTTCTTCCCTTTTCTTTTCCCCACCCAGTTTCATGGCAGAGGGAGTGGTGGTGCAGATGCAGCTGCTACCTGCTTACCTTGTATGCGTTGGCACCGCCAAGGGGTGCAGTCCCGCCCCATTTTAACCGAGCAGATGGTGTCTTTTCTGTGCAGAACCACCTCCCCTCTTTGCTGGAAGGGTACTCCACCATTTTTTCCAAGCCCACCTTCTGATCATCAGGACAAGGATTGGACCCCGGCAGAGTCCGAGCCTGGGGTGTGTAGAGCTCATGGAATCCTACTATACGGAATTCCACAAAGTGGTTAAAAAACTCAGTGAGCTCCGTGGAAGTCTGCCAGTGAGTGGAGTTGCTCAGGGTGCCCATTTCTGTTTTGTTTTTCACATTTGAGAATGTGATTTGCCTTCTCATACTGCAAATATCACACAAACTGCACCGTCCAGTTTGTATGAGTGCAACCATTTTGTTTTCCCTGTCTCTCTGTGATGATGCTGGTCTTAACTTTAGTCCACCCTTAATCTTTTTAATCCCACCCTTTACTAAATTATCAACCACTCACTTTCCTTTATTTCATGAGTGTGTGTCTTTGTGTTTGCGTATTTTACATTTGTCCTTTTTTGGTGTGTTTTTGGTGACTTTTTGAATACCTTATTTTTTTTTTTTTTGCTTTTCCCTTAACTTTTTTACATATTATTTTTCTATCTTCCTTCCTTCACTTTCTTCCCTTTTCTTTTTCCCACCCAGTTTCATGGCAGAGGGAGTGGTGGTGCAGATGCAGCTGCTACCTGCTTACCTTGTATGCGTTGGCACCGCCAAGGGGTGCAGTCCCGCCCCATTTTAACCGAGCAGATGGTGTCTTTTCTGTGCAGAACCACCTCCCCTCTTTGCTGGCAAAAGGTGGCAGGCCTGGGGCCTGCTCACCCTTCTGGACCATAAACTGCTGTGGCGAGTGTGCATCGTCACACTGGGGGCAACACACCCAGCAGCAGTTGTGTTGGGCAGACATAATCAACCGTGAACAGGACCTGCTTCACCTGTTAGGCACTGAGGTGTCTGTGCTCGTGAGCAATAGTTATTTATTTGTTGTGTGTGTTCCACTATGCAAAAAATGTTTGTAACAGCAGTGCTGACTCTCAGAGGTAAGAATAGTTTACATTACAATTAATATTTATTATGTGATCCATTTAGACATAGCCAGGTGCTCAGACACTGCTTCCTAATTGTACTCACTGGAACGCTCTTGAGGTGATTATTGAAGAAGCCATGCAGACAGAGACTCCTCCTGTCCCCAAGAGTAAGATAGTGGTAGTACTAATAAGTAATATCAGTAAGTTAGCATTCGCTTCTCTGTGGCTTTCTTTATGTAGGTTATGCAGTCCCTCCCAATCACATTCTCCTGGTGATGTGTAGTGTGATATGATCATAATATGCATGCTTTTATGCATTGAAAAAAATGTTGGCTGAGTCGACGCATCAAAGGTGGCTGAGAAGCAAAAATTGTTCGTTGCAATATGAATGCGTTGTTAGTGGTACATAGTTGTAAATGTAGGGCCATATCTATAAGGCCCTTTATGCCACTGGAACATCGCATTTAGTGACAGCCCAGCAGCGCACACTGCAGGGCCATATTTACAAGACCACGTAAAGCCACTTTGTGTGGCTTTTCATGGCCTTGTAAACATGGACTGAGTCAATGAAGTGCAAGTTGCTGTGTTGACTCACCCTGCAACAGGGAGATGTACCATGGGTGTTTTGGTGGGTGTTCCCATGTAACATCCTTGACATTTGACACATTCCCAGATTTACAAGTTTCTGTAGACCTGGGAATGCATCAAACGCCTATGTCTCTGCAGGGGAGGAGAAATACCTTTTTTTCGACATTTAGCTGATGCTGTCATCCTGTTCTAAACAAATACTTGGGTTCAGGTAAGGATGAGGAATGGTGTCAGATTAACCCGGAGAATTTAACACTTTTAACCCCTTTGCAGCCAGGCCTTTCCCCCCTCAGGTGTCAGGCCTTTTTATGGCTATTTGGGGCAATTTGCGCTTATGCCCTCATAACGTTTTGTCCACATAAGCTACCCATGCCAAATTTCCATCCATTTCTTTCCAACATCCTCGGGATTCTTGAGGTGCCCAGAGTTTGTGGGTTCCCCCCTTGAAGAGACCAAGACATTAGCCTAAAGACAGCTAACATTTCATTTGTTTGCAAAAAAGGAGAAAAAGTGCTGCAGAAGGAAGCATGTGTTTTTTCCACTGAAAATGGCATTAACAAAGGGATTGCTGTTGTACAATCACCATCTTCCCAGCTTTCAGGAACAGGCAGACTTGTATCAGAAAACCACATTTTGCAAAACAATTTTGGCATTTTACTTGGACATACCCCATTTTTACTATTTTATTTTGCTTTTAGCCTCCTTCCAGTTAGTGACAGAAATGGGTATAAAACCAATATTGGATCCCAGAGAGCTAAACATTTCTGAAAAGTACATACAACTCTGAAGTCAGCAGGGGGTCATTTGTATAGATCCTACAAGGTTTTCTAACAGAAAATAACAGGTGAAATAAAAAAATATTGAAATTGAGGTGAATGAAACAGCCATACCTCTCCATGTTTTACTCTGTAACTTTTTCCAGCAATGTCAGATTTTCAAAAGCAATACACCATTATGTCTGCTGGACTCTTCTGGATGTGGGGATTTATAAGGCTTGTAGGTTCATCAAGCACCCTAGGTACCCAGAGCCAATAAAGGAGCTGCACCTTGCAATGGGTTTTCATTGTATACCGGGTATGGAGCAATTCATTTGGTGAAATACAAAGAGTGAAAAATCGGTATTAAGGAAACCTTTGTATTTCCAAAATGGGCACAAGATAAGATGTTGAGAAGCAGTGGTTATTTGCACGTCTCTGAATTATGGGGTCCCCATACTAGCATGGGAATTGCAGGGCATTTCTCAAATAGTCTTCTTTTCTACACATTGCCGTACATTTGGAAGAACAAAATGTAGAGAAAGAGAAGGGACAATAGCACTTCTATTCTGTGTTCCCTCAAGTCTCATGATACAAATGGTACCTCACTTGTGTGGGTAGGCCTAATGCCCCAGATAGGAAATGCAACATGGACACATCATATTTTTATATTGAAATCTGACGTGTTTTTTGGAAAGTGCCTACCTGTGGATTTTGGCCTGTAGCTCAGCCAGCATCTAGGGAAACCTACCAAACCTGTGCATTTTTGGAAACTAGACACCTAGGGGAATCCAGGGGTGACTTGTGGGGCTCTCACCAGGGTCTATTACCCAGAATCTTTTGCAAACCTCAACATTTGACAAAAAAACAAGTTTTTCTCACATTTCAGTTCTGCACAGTTATGTAATCTAAGGGGAGCCACAAACTTCCTTCCACCCAGCATTTCCCCACGTCTCCCAATAAAAATGGTATCTCCAAAAACACAATGTGGACACGTCACATTATCCTAAAGAAAACTGGTGTGTTTTTAGCAAAGTGCCTAGCTGTGGTCTTTGGCCTCTAGCTCAGCCAACATCTAGGTAAACCTAGCAAACCTATACATTTTTGAAAACTAGACATCTAGGGAAATGCAGAGTGGGATGACTTATTGGGCTCTCACTAGGTTTTATTCCTCAGAATCATTTGCAAACCCCGAAATGTGGCAAAAAACACCTTTTCCTCACATTTCGTTGATGGGAAATTCTGGAATCTGAGGGGCACCGCAGACTTCCTTCCACTCTGCATTCTTCCATGTCTCCTGATAAAAAAGGTACCTCACTTGTATGGGTAGGCCTAGTGCCCATGACAGGAAATGCCCCAAAACACAATGTGGACGCATCACATTTTCCCAAAGAAAAGAGATGTGTTTTTTGCAAAGTGCCTAGCTGTGGTCTTTGGCCTCTAGCTTAGCCGGCACCTAGTGAAAGCTAGCAAACCTATACATTTCTGAAAACTAGAAATATAGGGAAATTTAGAATGGGGTGACTTGTAAGGCTCTCACCAGGTTCTATTACCCAGAAGCCATTGCAAACCTCAAAAGTTGGCAAAAAAAACAACATTTTACTTACATTTGGTGATTGAAAGCTCTGGAATCTGAGGAGAGCCACAAACTTCCTTCTACTCAGCGTTTCCCTAGGGATCTCGATAAAGGTGATACTTCACTTGTTTGTGTAGGCTTAGTGCCCACGACAGGAAATGCCCCAGAACACAACGTGGACATATCACATTTTCCTTAAGAAAACTGATGTGGTTTTCGCAAAGTGCCTAGCTGTGGTCTTTGGCCTCTAGCTCAGTCAGCACCTACAGAGATTGAGCAAACAAAAACATTTTTAAAAACTAGACATCTAGGGGAATTCAGAATGGAGTGACTTATGGGGCTCTCACCAGGGTCTATTACCCAGAATCCTTTGCAAACCTCAAAATTTGGCAAAACAAAACACTTTTTCCTCACATTTCAGTGATGGAAAGTTCTGGAATCTGAGGGGAGCCACAAAATTCCTTCTACCAATTGTTTCTTCAAGTCTCCCAATAAATATGGTACCTCACTTGTGTTGGGTAAACTCAGTGTCCGCGTTAGGAAATATCCCAAAACACAACGTGGACACATCAAAATGATTTGTTACAAAGCTACCTGGTTTTGCAGGGCACCTGTGTTTTTGGTCCCAGGTGCGGCGGTCATCTAGGGAAACCTACCAAACCCAGACATTTTTTTAAAACTAGACACCCGGAGGAGTCGAGGTAGGTGTGGCTTGCGTGGATCCTCCAACATTTTCTTTCCAAGGCACCTCTGTAAACCTCAGATATAGCTAAGAAAATCAAATTTCCACAATATTATTTGTAGGATCAATGTTTCCTACCACGCACTGTTGGCCTCGGTCTGCTTATGAAAAATAATACCTCACTTGTGTGGGTGGCTCAGGTGCCTGCAACAGGAAAAGGTAAAAAACCTGTATAAATTGAGGGGACAGCACAGCAAGTTGATAAGCACAATTATTTAATACATTTTTCGGCTGACTCTGCTTTGGGGACCCGCACAAGTGAGGTATCATTTTACTTGGGAGACTGAGGGGAATGTTGGGTGGTAGGAAATTTGTGCTGGCGGGGTGATCCTACAAAGAAAAGTGAGGAAAATATGCTTTTTTAAGCAAATTTTGAGGTTTGCGGGGAGTATGGGTAAGAAAATGTTGGGGGATTCATGCAAGCCACACCTCCCTGGACTCCACCAGTTGTCTAGTTTTCAAAGATGTCTGGGTTTGGTAGATTTCCCTAGATGAGTGCCGCACCTCGGACCAAAAACGCAGGTGCCCCCTGCAAAAACAGGCAGTTTTGTAATAGATCATTTTGTTATGTCCACGTCCTTCTGTGATGTTCCAAACAATAAAATTGTGAAAATAAACACCCTTAGGTTATGTTCAAAAGACCCCTCACCCACCAACTTAGTTGGTGGCATGCTTCATCATCGGGGTCCCACACAAGACACCAAGCATGTCATGGGTGTGCTTCAACGCCTGATTACAGCAGAACAGGTTTTTTCATTTTTACTACACATACTGATTGGATTTGGCATGAGGGTGAGTGATGGTTCAGTAGATCAAATTTTATTAAGAAGAGATTTCACAAAAAGGAAATGCACTGTTAATAACTGAAATGCCAAAAAACGGAACCAATGACTCACAACTTGTGAGCTGTAAAGCCGCGACAAGGCACCAACCGCTTTACAGTCCATTCACACATCTTTCATACATGACATGCCCAAAACTATACACGCCGCCAGCCACGGGTCCAGCACATTACAGCACCAGCATCAACAGACAGTGCCATTCAAGGGCCCTTCACTTTCATACGCCCACATTCCTAACACAGCAATCACACCAGCTGATGGGAGAGTGTGGACTGGGATTTGGCTAGCAGTGTGTTGCAGTGACCAACAGCAAGTCACTATTTTTGCCGTCAGCCAAGTGCCACTCCATGCACACCACCATCCAAGCGCCACTCCACGCACACCGCCAGTCAAGCGCCACTCCATACACACCGCCAGCCAAGCACCAATCCACGCACACCGCAATCACTTTTTTTAAACAACAAAGAAACCACTATCTAATTATAAATATGTATAAAACTACAAACATAAAAGCTCTAACTAAATACATGACAATAATGCCAACCCTGAAACTGAACATATGAAAATATACAACAGGCAGTTTACGCTCATGGTAGTTTCCAAAAATTAGTTTGGTTGTGGTAACTCCTGAAACAGCTGGCCACACACAGCACAGGCTTTGATGGACAATTGGGGCAGTACATACGAGTCTCCCTCCGGATATTTCTTAGAGCACAAACTCTACATTTCTTAGCGGGAAAGTCTTTTTTGGGAGTGGGAGGAATCTGATCACGAAAGTGGCAATCTTTCAATCCAGTCACATCATCCACCACTGCTACTCTAGGAACTCTTGCATTTTCCACCACAACAAGTCTCTCTATCACTAAACTCCTGAAATGTAACAAATTTCATCCTTGACTCAGGGGAACAATCCTTGACCACAAAAAAAGCATTGAAAGTTGCTAAATTAAACAAATGTATGGCCAACTTTTTATACCAAGCGTAAGACTTGCGAACAGCAGTGTAAGGTTTCAACCTCTGATCTACACTATCAACAACACTCATGTGCTTATTGTAGTCTAAAACTCACACAGGTTTGTGTACTTCAGCAACCTGACCCCATAGATGGTAGTTAGCATGTAGACATCCCTCCTGTCTGCAAATTGCAGAGCTAGCAGCTCATCATTCTGCAAGGCACTGCACTGTCCCTTCTCAAGTTTTTTACAGACAAGCTCCCTTGAATAGCCTTTCTGGTTAGAGCGGATTGCGCCACTAGCAACAGTGTCCACTCTGAACAATTCCTTGAACAACTGCACTCCAGTGAAGAAGTTATCTAAATACAAATGGTGACCTTTGTTAAACAGTCGTCAACCAAGTTCCCACACAATTTTCTCACTAACTCCAAAAGTGGGTGGACAACCAGGGGGGTCAATACTGGAATCCCTACCAGTGTAGACCCGGAAATTATAAATATATCCTGTACTACTTTCAGACATCATATACATTTTAATTCCATACCGGTCCCTCTTGCTAGGAATGTACTGCCTAAAAACCAAACGACCCTTGAACAGGTAACCAAAGACTCGTCCACAGATATTTCTTTCCCTGAAAATTAGACCTCTGAAAACCGATCTACAAAGTGATCAAGGATAGGCCTAATCTTAAGAAGCCAGTCATAATCAGGGTGATATTGTGGCAAGGGTTAAACATTGTCAACAAAATGCAGCATCCAAGGAAGAAGCAAATACCGATTATGAGTTATGGTTGAAGAAAATATAGCAGTTGCCTTTAAGGGACTAGAAGACCAAAAAGAAGGCTGTGACGGCTTCTTTATCAATCCCATCAAAAAAGTGAAACCCAAGAACTTTTTAATCTCTTCCAGATTTGTGGGAATCCACTGGGTAGCTCTAGACTGTGGCCTAAGTCTGGCAGCATTGTACCTCAAATACTCCTTCGCATACAAATTAGTCTGCTCAACAATCTCTTCTAAAAATACATCATCCAAAAACAACTCAAAGAAATTGACAGGCAAAAAGCTTTCCGTATTTACCCTAAACCCTGGGAGACCAGTAAAGGGCAGGCAACTCTGGATACTCCATGTTTGGGGCAACCCAGAGTTCAGGTCTTCCAATGGGAAACCTCTCAGTCGCAGGCTGCTGCAGTATTAGCATATCAGTGTCCTCCTCTAAAACAGGCCCTTCATCTGCACTGAGAGTCGCTTCCTCATCAGAAGATTCCTCTCAGATGGAAAATTCACTGCCAGAATCTTTTGCTTCCTCCTCTGGCTCAGATGCAGGGTCAGTCTCATGATCATGATCAGAAGATGACTCAAAAAGCATACCAACAACCTGCTGAGCGGTTACCCTGCGGCTAGCCATGAATCTTTCTAACAACAAATGGATTGCTAACAACAACCAGCAGTGCCTAAAATGAGTAATAAACAAAGGGACATATTTATACTCCATTTTCACTGAATTTGCATCATTTTTTTACGCAAATTTGGCCCAAAACTAACTCCATATCTCTATTTTGACATTAGACATGCCTAACATCAAAATATTGGAGTTTGCACTATTTTTTAGATGCGTGAACCTACCTAGCGTCAATAAGATGCAAGGTAGGCGTTCCCATGTAAAAAATGGTGCTAACTCCATAGCCACATATTTATCCCCCTTGCTAAAATGACGCACAGGTGGGAGGAGAGGCAAAATAATGGTGCAAAGCTTGCTTTTTACCCTTATTTAAAGCCTGGGTCAGACCAGGCATTAGGGGACCTGTGGATCCATTTCCATGGTTAAATACCATGGAATGCGTCCACAGGTGCCCTCCCCAACCCCCAGGAGCACCCCCACCCACACCAGAGGGACACCAGAGGATGGGGCACCTTATCCCAGATAAGTAGGGTAAGCATAGGTAAGTATTTGTTTTTTAAATTAAAGTGCCATCGGGGCCCAACTTGGTGCCCCCTGCATGACACAGGGTGCAATGGCCATGCCCAGGGGACCGTGGTCTCCTGTGCTGGCCATTGGGGTGGTGGGCATGACTCCTGTCTTTTAAGACAGGAGTCATGTGGTATGGATGGTTTTGCACCAGAAAATGACGCTAGGCTGGCTAGAGGCATTACTTTTGCCAGCCTAGCGTTACTTTTTGGTGTAAACCTCCCTTCTCCCATACCGCTGCCCCCACCCAGCTAACGTAATTTATTTTACACTAGCCCACCTTTTGTGCCATTCCATAAATATGGCGCCTGGCTGGCACGCAGGAATGGTGCAAGTCAGTGCTAAACTTTTTGATGCAAAACTGCATTAGTGCAGTTTTGCATCAAAAAATATGAATATGCCCTGAAGTGTGACTTTATTACAAAGAGTTATGTGCTCAAAAACTATACCACTCACTTGCCTGAAAAAGCTAGACTCACCAGCAACTACTCTGCACAGACACAGCAATCACAATGATATCCCACAAAAAAGAAAAAGAAAATTAGACATAAGATATAACAAATACCTTGTGCTCAAATAAAAGGACAATTTCACACACAACCCTGCATTTAGTACACCACTTACAAAAATGTCATTCATGCATGTCAACAATACTCCTTTGAGGTAAATTGTTTTTTCTTACTTAAAACATCCAACTACGCAAACTGCAGGTCACCCACTGCCAAAACCGCAAGGCGTCACAGCAAAGGAAGCAAAAGCTTTGAACTAGAACAAAAAGGAGAAAGAAACTGTTATAATTACAAGTGCAAATACTTCACCAGTTGACAAACACCCCTCCACCAAACATTTAGAAATGTTCCCTGGTTTCTACTGGTCTCTGCCTTTCTCGGGGGCAGATGGGCTGAAAAAACTAGGCAATCTGCCCCATTGGGAGCAGAAATGGTGTAAATAATATTGCCCCCACTTGGGGAGCAACCCCCCCACACAAAACACACACACAAGATCCCTGGCGCGAAGTGGTTTCTGCCAGATGGGCCTGAACACAAAAGCCTGAAAAAATAGGCTGATCTTCTCCCAAGGGGGGCAGGACTGCCCAACAGTGCTGTGCCCCCTTTGGGGGGGGGCGACCCTTGTCCAAGGGGCCACCCCTACACAAATAAAACAAACATAAACAATCCCTGGTATTCCTATGGCTTCTGCCTCCCCTTGAGGCCTACACAAAATCAGCTGGTCTTCCCCAAAGGGGGGCAGAAATGGCATAAAATATATTGCCCCCTTTGGGGGGCCATCCCCACACAAAACGCACACAAAAGATCCCTGGTGCTAAGTGGTTTCTGCCCCCCTTGGGGCAGATGGGCCTTCGGGAGCAGAACTGCCCAACAGTACTTTGCCCCCTTTGAGGGGCAAACCTTGCTAAGGGGCCACCCCCCCCACACAAAACAAACACACAAAAACAATCCCTGGCATTCATGTGGCTTCTGCCCCCCCTTTCGGGCAGATCAGCCTAAAAATAATAGGATGATATGCCCCCAAAGGGGGCCAAAATGGCAACAAACAATATGTCCCCCTAAGGGGAGTGACCCTTGTTCAAGGGGTGTAGGAAAGTACCCTCTTTCTTGGCATATTTACCCCTTTTTTCTGCCTGATGCCAGTGTGCTTGGCTATGTTCACTGGGATCCTGCTAACCAAGACCCCAGTGATTATGCTCTCTCTCCCAAAACTTGGTATTTCACCCACAATTGGCATGCTGGTGCCCCCCTTAAAAGTCCCTTGTATATGGTACCTAGGAACCCAGGGCATTGTAGCTCCAGGGGATCCCTATGGGCTGCAGCATATATTTTACCACCCATATGGAGCCCATTCAAAGGCCTCTGCAGGACTGCCATTGCAGCACCATTTAACTGCCATTTTCACTACACCAGGCCACTTATAAGTCACACCTATAGCAAGCCGTCTAGCCCAGAGGGCGGGGTGCAAAGTACCTGTGTGTGAGGGCACTCCTGCACTAGCAGAGCTGCCCCCCACAAACTCCAGGCCCATTTCCCCAGACTTTGTGAGTGTGGGGACGCCATTTTACACGTGTACTGGGCATAGGTCACTACCGAAGTCCAACTACACAATGGTAACTCCGAACATTGGCATGTTTGGTTTCAAACATGTTGTAATCATACCCCAAGGCTTTTGCAAGCCTCCTTAGAGGACCCACGGTATTTCCATTTGAGTCTTCTGAGGGTTTCCAGGCAGCGCCAGCTGCTGCCACCTCCTAGACAGTTGTCTGCCCTCCTGTTGCTTGAGTGGTTCGAGCCTGGGAAGGCAGAACAAAGGATTTCCTTTGGGAGAGGGGTGTTACATTTTCCTAGTTGTGTATCCTCTGAGGACAGCCTGTCACCATCCTGCATCAGAAGAGCAAAGGAATCTCCCTTGGGGTGAAGGAGTCACTCTCCTGCTTCTGCAGGCACCAACTGTGACGATGACTGGATGCGTGGATCCCCTCTCCTGCTGAGCTGTGTGGATCCTGCATCACGTGTGGTAGACTGAAGTGGTCCCGATGGTCCTCTCTTTCAACTGTCCATCTTTGGTGGAGGTAGGAGCTTGCCTCCCCACGCAAGGCAGTACCCCGTGCATTGCGTCCTTTGCAGCTGCCAAGGCTTGTTGGCATCCTTCCTCCAAGATCTTCATGCATCTTGAAGCTCCAGCCCACAGCACTCTATCCTGGGACGCACAGCTTCCTGAGTGGTTCTCCGGCGGCATGGGAGCCTTTTTCGTAGTGCTGAATGGGTCTCTTCTGCAGCTTTCTTGTCCTTCCTTTGGGACTCCTGGGTGCACTGCCTAGTCTTCTGTGGGCTCTCTGTGTTGCTGAGGGCCTCCTCTGACTCCCCCTTCTGGGTAGCATCCACCTGGTCCTCATTGGTCCCTGGCAGCACCCTTTTCCTCTCACCGTGAGCTTTGCATGTGCCAAGCCTTGCTAACAGACTCCAACGATGCAAACCTCATCGCAATCCTCCATTCAGCGTAGGATATCACTTGCATCCTCCAGGAACCCAAATTCATCTTCTTGGGTGCAGTGCTGACTTTTCTTCTTCACCTTTTGCATCGTCACCCGGGTCAGCAGGGGCTCCTGCTCTTCCGGGACTCTTCTGTGCTTCTTGGACTTGGTCCCCTTCATCTGCAGGTCTTCTTGTCTAGGAATCCATTGTTGGTGCCTTGCAGTCTTTTCTGGGTTTTGCATTATTATTCTTTACTTCTCTGTGTGTGTTCTGAGAAACTTAGGCCCATATTTATTTATTTTTTGCCCACATTTGCTAATTTTTTTGACGCAAAAGCAATGCAAAGTTACAAAATACAATTGTATTTTGTAAGTTTGCGCCGCTTTTACGTCAAATAGCGGCACAAATGCGGCACTAAAAAAGTATAAATATGGGCCTTACTTTGATTTATTCCTGTTTTCCTGGCCACTGGGTTAGGCTGTGGTACTTACCTTTGGGTGTTCCTAATACTCCCAGATCCCCTCTTCACACTACACTTGCCTAGGTGGGGGACAACTTTCACATACCTTTCTTAGTGTATGGTTTGTGCTCCCCCAGGCTCATTTCTAACTATTGTGATTTTCACTAATTGAACTGTTTTCAAATTGTTTTTATGCCTATTTCTGCACACTCGTATATGTAATTTGAGTATCCTGAGGGATTACAGTCTCTAAGGTAATTTTGGTATATATGTCACCAAAATAAAGTACCTTTATGTTTGTAACACTGAGTAAGTTCTTTCATGTTAGTGAGTACTGTGTGGCTACAGTGGTATTGCATGAGCTTTGCATGCCTCCTAGATAAGCCTTGGCTGCTCATCCACAGCTGCCTCTAGAGAGCCTGGCTTCTAGACACTGACTACACTACACTAATAAGGGATAACTTGACCTGGTAAAAGGTGTAAGTACCATAGGTACCTACTACCCATCAGGCCAGCCTCCCACATTGGTGGTGCAGTGGTGGGATAAGTACTTGCAATTGCCTAATCACTCTGTCACCTGGTGCTTTCCGCAGGAAAGGCCAGTCCTTACCTAGAGATATACATCATACCTAGTGCAGGAATCTAGTCTCTAAGGTTTAGGCAAGCTAGGGTATAGGCATAGCCCTTGCTCTAAATGTCTTTCTGAGAGACTAGGAGTTAGGTAGGTTAGTTACACCCTACACGTTCCTAACATGCAACATGTCTACAGCTGGACCTAGCTCTGAGGTCAAGGACTCTCCCTATGAGGGCCTGAACTTTAAGGAATTGAAGGGGTATGTTCAGAGAGAAAGGTAGACATGGGGTTGAATCCTAACAAGAGTCTACTCTTGAGCCTCCTCCTTCAGGATCACCAAGATCATGCTGGTAGCAAGAAGGACGGGAAGGAGGATGAAGGAGACTCTAACCCCATTGAGTTAGAAAATGATATTCTAGGCACCGGGGAGGGTTCTTCAAAGGATCTTGCAGTTCCCAGCAGACCATCTAGTGCAGCTGGTAGTGGGAGGGGAAGTCCCACTGGTAGGGCCCCTTTACACCCAGAGGACAAGTAGCTAGGGTCACCAAGACTAGGGAAAGATACACCTCCACCCATTCTCATGTCACCTCAGTGTCTGAGGGGTTACACTGCACAACTGCAGGGGATTACTCTATAGATAGAGAGCTCAGAAAGCTGAGACCAGGCTGAGGCTGCAGCAGCAACAGCTAGCCCTAGGTAGGGAGGCCTTGGCAGTGGAGAGAGAGAGGCGGGGTTGGGATTAGCACCCCATGGTGGCAGCAGCAACTCTGGTTTTAGGGACTACAGCAGCATCAGGGAGGGCTTCTTAGATTCCAGAACCATTCACAAAATTGTTCCCCCATACAAGATGGGGGATGATATTTACAAGTGGTTTGCTGCACTTGAGAGGGCCTTTAAAGTTCAGAGGGTCCCTCAAAGACAGTGGACCACTATTCTCTGGTTGTCCTTTTCTGATAAGGGGAGGGATAGACTTCTCACTGTCAGAGAGGAAGATGCAGACACTACAACATACTCAAAACAGCACTCTTATATGGGTTTGGTCTCACCACTGAACAATATAGGATCAAGTTCAGGGAGACCAAAAAAGAAGCCTCACAGGATTCGGTTGACTTTGAGGACTGTTCTGATAAAGCTTTAGAAGGCTGCTTACATAGCAGCAAAGTGTCTGACTATGAGGGCTTGTACAATCTATTACTGAGAGAGCATACTTTGAATAAGTGTGTGTCTGACTTTTTGCACCAGTACTTCGTAGACTCAGATCTGACCTCTCCCCAAGAATTGGGAAAGAAGGCAGGAAAATGGGCCAAAACAAGGGTGAGCAGACAAGCTCATACAGTGGGGGACAAGGACAAGAAGAAGGATGGTAAGTCTAATGGCAAATGTGGGGACAGAGATAAAAGTAAAGAGTCTTCATCAGGTCCACAAAACTTTTCTGGGGGTGGGCCTAAATCCTCTTCACATCACAATCAGAGTAAATAGCCTTGGTGGTATATTTGTAGAAACAAAGGCCACAGGGCAGGAGACAGCTTTTTCCCTAAGCAAAGCACCAAACCTCCCATCACCACTACCTCCACTGCTACAACTAGTGCCCCTAGCAATAGCAGTGGTGGGGGAGAACTAATACTACAAATAGTCAGTCCAAGGGTGTAGCGAGGCTCACTCTGGCAAATGTAGTGGGGGTTGGGTTAGTTAGGGAAACCACTGAGGCTGGTTTAGTCCCTGGCTGTGGCATTGACCTTGCCACCCTTGTTGCTTGTCCCCTTAATGTGGATAAGTACATGCAGCAACCATTAATAAATGGTATTCAGGTTGAGGCCTACAGGAACATAGATGCCAGTATCACAATGGTGACTGAAAAAAAGGTGGCACCTGAGCAAGTACCAAGTGATAGTTGCCCACAACAATACTGTGAGCCAACCCATGGCAGTGTTGATCTCAACTGGGTGGGGGGGTTTACTGGTACTAAAAAAGTTATAGTGTCCACAGACATATCTGTAGAGTGTCTACTAGGGAGCGACTCAGAGACTTCAGCTTAGGCTGAAGTAGAGTTGGAGGCCCATGCAGCCATGATGGGCATTCCTGGTCACACCTTTGCTTTAACAAGGGCTCAGACCAAGAAGCAAAGGGAACAGGGAAACTTGGATCCTGAAAACATGGACCAAGAGCTTCCCAAAAAGCAGGGATAGGAAGGGTAAGAAATGATCCCCTATCCCTCCCTCCACTTTAGGGAGAAGAAATTAACTCCCTGGACAGAACCTACACTTGAAGAACTTCAAGCTGACACATCTGACCTCTTAGGTGCAGGGGGCCTGCCTGGGAGAAGTTAAGTGTGGCTCAACAAACTTGTCCCACACTTGAGGGTTTAAGATAGCAAGCTGTCAGAGAAGAAGCAGGGCATGTCAGTAGCACCCACAGGGTGTACTGGGAGAACAACCTCCTGTATTCAGAATCTAGGGAACCCAAACCTGGTGCCACCAGAAGATTGGTCATCTCTCTGCAATACAAATAGTTTTTGTTGACTTTAGCCCATGACATTCCCCTTGCTGGACACCTGGGACAGACTGGGCCCTCACTTTCACTGGCCCCACATGTCAGAAGATACAAAGGAGTTTTGTTGCTCCTGCAAGACAGGTCGCACTCCAAAGGTCCCCTTAATCCTACTATCAGGGGTTGGGGTACCTTATAAAAGGGTAGGGGTTGACATAGTTGCCCCCCTTGACCCTCCCACAGCTTCTGGAAACAGATGTATCCTGGTGGTGGTAGACCATGCCACAAGGTATCCAGAAACCAAACTTCTTAGGACCACTACAGCTCCTACAATGGCCAAAGCCCTCCTGGGAATCTTTTCTAGGGTGGGTTTCCCAAAAGAGGTCGTATAAGACAGAGGTAGCAACTTCATGTCTGCATACTTGAAAGCAATGTGGAAAGAGTGTGGTGTAACCTACAAATTCACACCTTACCATCCCTAAACAAATGGGTTGGTTGAGTGTTTTAATAAAACACTCAAAGGTATGATCACGGGACTCTCTGAAAAACTCAGGAGGAAATGAGATGTCCTGTTACCATGCCTCCTCTTTGCCTACTGGGAGGTACCACAAAAAGTAGTGGGCAACAGCCCCTTTGAGCCTCTCTTTGGACACCCTGTTAGGGTCCACTTGCACTTGTTAAGGAAGATTGGGAACAATCCTTATAACCCTATAAACAAGACATAGTGGATTATGTACTTGGCCTCGGATCAAGGATGACTGAGTACCTGAAGAAGGCCAGTAAGAACCTCCAGCAAGCCAGGAATTGCAAAAGCAATGGTATGACCAGAAGGCTGTCCAGACTGTGTACCAACCAGCACAGAAAGTGTGGGTCCTGGATCCTATGGCACCAAGAGCACTCCAAGACAATTGGAGTGGACCACAAATCATAGTGGAGAAAAAGGGTGAGGTCACTTACATAGTTGACCTTGGCACTCCAAGAAGTACACTCAGGGTACTTCATGTGAACCGCCTAAAACCCTATTATGACAGGGCTGACTTAAGCCTGCTCATGGCCACTGATGAGACACAGGAAGACGAGAGTGACCATCTCGTTGACCTGTTTTTCAAATTCTGCAGCTGATGGTTCAGTTGAGGGGGTAGTCTTAGCAGATTGCCTTTCTCAGTCTGAAAAGGAAGACTGCAGAAATCTACTGGGACAGTTCTCTGAACTGTTTTCCCTTACACCTGGTCAAACCACATGGTGTGAACACACCATTGATACAGGGGACAGTCTGCCTGTCAAGAGTAAAATCCACAGGCAACCTGATCATGTAAGGGACTGCATCAAAGTAGAGGTACAAACAATGCTTGTCCTTGAAGTGATTGAGCACTCAGATAGCCCCTGGGTAACACAGTGGTTCTGGTCACAAAACCACACTTTCACAATGGGAAAAGAGAGATGAGGTTCTGTGTTGACTACAGAGGGCTCAATACAGTAACCAAAATAGATGCTTATCCTATCCCTAGGGCAGATGAGCTGATTGATACACTGGCATCTGCCAAGTATCTTAGCACTTTTGACATTACTACAGGCTATTGGCAGACTAAGGCCGTCATTATGAACATGGCGGCAATCACCGCCGCCACCGTGCGCAGATGAACAGAAGACCGCCAATAGTGGAAGACTGGTCACCGCCGAATTATGATGCCAAAAAGACAAACCTCCAAAAATCCTGCAACCTCGACCTACTGCCAGGGCATACAACGGCAGAAAGGCAGTACACCCTACCCCGCCATGCAGACAAATCCTCCACCCACTAAAAAATGATGCACAAATCAGCCTGGCAGATAGTGGATGCTGAACGACCATTTGCGGTACGGTCTGCCACGGCCAGCAATGGGACCCAACAACAACAAATGTACACATTGGCTACTTTGAAACCTACACACCTAACACACATCCACAGCACTATAAAATGCTCACCTATACACCCCACAATCCTTTGCATCGCCAATAGCAGGACAGATATTCACAACACAACACACATACATAGAACACAACATAACAAAAGTCACACGCACAAATACACCACCAAAACACACACAAGCACCAAACTCCTTCAAAAGCCACATACATAACCACATGACAGCACCCTCACGAATACAGCCACAACACACCACCCACAACACACACCATGGCACCCCCTAAACACCCCGCTTCACAGATAGGGAGCTAAGGACCATGGTGGATGAAATACTCAGGGTCGAGCCACAACCATTCAGGGCACAGGTGCAGCAGACACCCGTCGCGAGGAACATGGAGGTATGGCAGACAATTGTCAACAAGGTCACCGCAGTGGGAAACCATTCACGCACAAGGGAGGATATCTGGAAGAGATGGAACGACCTTCGCCGGAAGGTGAGGTCTATGGCATTCAGGCACAACATCACGATACAAAAGACAGGTAGAGGACCCCCACCTACACCCCCTGACTACACTGACTGGGAGGAGAAGGTACTGGTTATCCTGCACCCAGAGGGCCTCCCTGGACTCACTGGAGGAATGGACTCAGGTAAGACAACTATAATACCTTAACAGTCACCACACCTATAATGCATACAACACCTCTCACTACCACCTCGGACCCCATCCGCACCCAGTCCACAGTACCCATATCCAATTACCCTGCATGCCCACAATCCCACAAACAGGCCCCCCTCCTGCCCCCTGTGCACAGTCACCTACCCCTGCATGGATTCCCAGTGGCACTACAGCACCCACAATGCACCTCCATCCCCCACAAAATTGCAAAGTTAAATACACGAAAGGACCCTGCATGCTACAACAGGGGAATAAAAGTACTGTTACTTCCATCGCCGGGGTGGTGACGTTTACCGCCATGTTCAGAATGACCACCTAAGTTGTCAGAAGATGCTAGACAGCATTTTCAACCATTGGAGGGCACTACCAATTCACAGAAATGCCCTTTGGTCTGAAGAATGCACCTACCACTTTTCAGAGGTTGGTGAACACAGTCCCCCAAGGTCTGGAAGCCTTCAGTGCAGCATATCTAGATGATATAGCTGTCTTTAGCTCCATCTGGGATAACCACCTGGTCCACCTTTGGAAAGTTTTTGAGGCTCTGAAGTAAGCAGGCCATATTATCAAGGCTTCAAAGTGCTAGATAAGGCAGGGGAAAGTGGTTATCTGGGATACCTGATAGGTGGGGAACAGATTCAGCCACTGCAAGGGAAGATCCAAACCATTTTGGACTGGACTCCCGTACCACACCGACCCAGGTCAGAGCCTTCATAGGTATCACTGGGTATCACAGGAGGTTCCACTGTTGCCCCTCTTAATGACCTCACCTCCAAGAAAATGCCTAAAAGGTATAATGGACAGCCAGCTATCAGAAAGCTTTTGAGGAAAGCAAACTGGCCATGTGCTCTGCACCTGTTCTAAAATGCCCATTCTACTCTAAGAAGTTCATAATTCAGACTGAGACTTCAGAGGTAGGAGTGGGTGCAGTTCTATCACAGTTTAATACAGAGGGCCAGGATCAATCAGTAGCTTTTAACAGCAGAAGGTGACCCCCAGAGAAACGAATTGGTCAGCCATAGAGAGGGAGGCCTTTGTTGTGGTCTGGGCCTTGAAGAAGTTGTGACCATATCTCTTTGGTACTCATTTTATTGTTCAGACAGACAACAAACCTCTCTTATGGCTCATGCAGCTGAAAGGAGAAAACCCAAAATTGCTAAGGTGGTCCATTTCCTTACAGGTTATGGATTTTACAGTGGAACATAGACCTTTGGAGTAACCACTCCAATGCAGATGGACTCTCCAGATATTTCCACTTAAACAAGGAAGACTCATCTGGGCAAGGTTAGCCTTGTCTCTTGTTTGGGGGGGTCGGATTGTGTAGGAAAGTACCCTCTTTCTTGGCATGCTTACCCCCTTTTCTGCATGATGTCAGTGTGCTTGGCTGTGTTCACTGAGATCCCTCCAACCAGGACCCCAGTGATTATGCTCTCTCTCCCAAAACCTGGTATTTCACCCACAATTGGCAAACTGGTGCCCCCTAATAAGTCCCTAGTATAATGTACCTAGGTAAACCAGGGCATTGCGGTTCCAGGGGATCCCTATGGACTGCAGCATATATTGTGCCACCCATAGGGAGCCCATGCAAAGACTTCTGTGGGACTGCCATTGCAGCCTGCATGAAAAGGTTCAAGCACCCTTTTACTGCCATTTTCACTACACCAGGTCACGTATTAGTCACCCCTATGGCAGGCCTTCTAGCCCAGAGGGCAGGGTCCAAAGTACCTATGCGTGAGGGCACTCCTGCACTAGCAGAGGTGACACCACAAACTCCAGTCCCATTTTTCCTGGACTTCGTGAGTACGGGGACGCCATTTTACTTGTGTACTGGACATAGGTCACTACCTATGTCCAGCTACATGATGGTAACTCTGAACATAGGCATGTTTGGTATCAAACATCTTGTAATCATACACCAAGGCTTTTGCAAGCATTGGTTGTATGATTCTATGCACTCTGAGGGCTCCTTAGAGGACCCTCAGTATCGCCATTTCAGCCTTATGAGGGTTTCCAGGCAACCCCAGCTGCTGCCACCTCCTAGATAGGTTTCTGCCCTCCTGCTGCTTCAGAAGCTCAAGCCCAGTAAGGCAGAACAAAGGATTTCCTTTGGGAGAAGGGTGTTACACCCTCTTCCTTTGGAAATAAGTGTTACAGGCTTGGGAGGGGTAGCCTCCCCAAGCCACTGCAAATGCTTAGAAGGGCACATTTGGTGCCCTCCTTGCATAAACCAGTATACAACGATTCAGGGACCCTAGTCCCTGCTCTCGTGCGAAACTGGACTAAGGAAAGGGGAGTGACCACTCCCATGTCCATCACCACCCCAGGGGTGGTGCTCAGAGCTCCTTCAGAAGGTCCCTGGGTTTTGCCAATTTGGATTCAAGGTTGGCAGGGAACTCTGGGAGCATATGAGTGGCCAGTGCCAGCAGTGTACGTCAGAGCCCTACCCTGATAGGTGCTTACCTGGTTAGGTGACCAAATACCCCTTTCAGGGCTATTTAGCGTCTCTCCTTTGGGTGGTTCCTTAGATTCGGACTGCAAGGCTCCAGCAAGAATCCTCTGCATTCTCCACTTTGACTTCTTACTGAAAGAACTGCACCTGGACTCTTCAGGAACCCACAAGCTGTAACAAAGAAGCAAGCCGCCTTCTGCAACATTGTACCTCCGGCTCCTTCCAGCAACTGCAACATTTCCCCGTCTTCAGTCTGCATCAGAAGAGCAAAGGAATCTACCTTGGGGTGAAGGAGTCACTCTCCTGCTTCTGCAGGCACCAACTGTGACAATGACCAGATGCGTGGATCCCCTCTCTTGCTGAGCTGCTTGGATCCTGCATTACGGGTGGTGGATTGAATTGGCCTGACGATCCTCTATTCTAAGTGTCCAACTTTGGTAGAGCTTGCCTCCCCATGCAAGAAAGTACCTCCTTGCACCGTGTCCTTTGTAGCTGCCAAAGCTTGTTGGCATCCTTCCTCCAAGATCTTCATGCATCTTGAAGCTCCAGCCCTCATCACCCTGTCCTGTGATGGGCAGCTTCCTGAGTGGTTCTACGGAGGTGTGGGAGCCTTTTTCGTAGTGCTGCATGGGCCTCTTCTGCAACTTTCTTGTCCCTGTCCTGTGGGACTCGTGGGTGCGCTTCCTGGTCTTCGTCTTCTGGAGTGCAGTGCTGACTTTTCTTCTTCACCTGTGGTTTACCTTTTGCACCTTCATCCAGGTCAGCAGGGGCTCCTGCTCTTCCTGGACTCTTCTGTGCTTCTTGGACTTGGTCCCCTTCTTCCACATATCTTCTTGTCTAGGAATCCACTGTTGGTGTCTTACAGTCTCTTCTGGGTTTTGCATTCTTCTTCTTTTCTTCTCTATGTGTGTTCTGAGAAACTTACTGTGATTTACTCCTGTTTTCCTGAGCACCGGGGTGGGCTGTGGTACTTACCTTTGGTTGTCAAAGTACTCCCAGCTCCCCTCTACACACTACACATGCCTAGGTGGGGGGCCGACTTTCGCATTCCTCTTTCTTAGTATATGGTTTGTGCTCCCCCAGGCCCATTTAAACTATAGTGATTTTCACAATTGCATTGTTTACTAACTGCTTTTATGCCTATTTCTGCATACTAGTGTATATAATTTGTGTATTAGGGAGTACAGTCTCTAAGGAATTTTTGGTATTTGTTTCACCAAAATAAAGTAACTTTATTTTTGTAACACTGAGTGATTTCTTTCATGTATTGAGTACTGTGTGACTACAGTAGCATTGCATGAGCTTTGCATGTCTCCTAGTTAAGCCTTGGCTGCTCATCCACAGCTACCTCTAGCGATCGAGAGCCTGGCTTCTAAACACTGACTGCATTACACTAATAAGGGATAACTGGACCTGGTATAAGGTGTAAGTACCATAGGCACCCAGCACAAACCAGGCCAGCCTTCTACAAGGTGCCACTCCCCGAGACATGAAAGTGACTCAAATTACATCCCTGGTGCTAGTGGGCATTCCTGCTGCCCGATTGCGGTGTGATCGGGTAGCAGGAATGCTGAAAGAGACATTGAGGGAAAGGAAAGGCCTTTCCTTTCCCCGATGCCCCTTCACTAACAATCCCCCCCGCAGGAGAAATTTACCTGTGTTTTCCTCATCGCGGTGGAAGCAAATGACTTCCAGCGCGATGGTGGCTTCTAATGATGTCAGCGCGTGATCGCGTGCTGACATCATTAGATGGGGCAGAGGGGCAGGGGTATAAGGGGAAGTAATTCCCCATCCATCCATGTCCCTGGGAGAGGATTGTGAGGCCTGTGGGGGGAACACTAGCGCTTCCCCCGAGGGCTGGGTGCAAAACGTAACGGTTATGTCCTCGGCACTCGAGCAGTGCTTCCGAGGTCGGAACCGGTACGTCCCGGGCACCTAAGGGATTAATGGGCTTAAATAAGGGTGTTATTGCCCCATGTTCATTTGATCTTTTTATGGGTGATCTGTTCACCATCTGAGTAATTTTAATGCCTACCCTCAAAACTAGCTAACTGCCATTTAAAATATTTATATTATGCAGACGGCATGCTTTTGCTGAGTCAGACCTTATTAGCCTGTAGCTTCTTATTGATTCTCTTCGGGAATATATAGACTTGAATGGTTTGGGATTAGACATTTTTAAAGCTAAAATAATGCCAATAAGGTCACTGTCTACCAAGATAAGATTGTGGCATTTTAGAGGGTCACAAATAGATGTGGTGAGGTAGTACGTGTGTCTGGGAATTTTATTTGATGATAAAGTTTATTTTAAAGACCATTTTAACATTTTAAGAATGAAGACCTGTTCCTTTATTTCTGTTTTTAAAACGCTACGAGATAATCTCAAGTGTTAATTCTATGAACATTTGGTGAAAATCATGAAAGCCAAATTGATCCCAGCTTTAGCCTCTGGATTGGTTATATATAAAGGGAAAGAGGGTAAATTACTGGACCTACTCCAAATTGAAATATGCACATTTGTTTTTAAGATCTCAAAAGAAATTGATCATGCAGGTATTCGTCTGGAATTTGGCATCCTAACCGAAGTGTTAGCCAGGAAGGCTGCATTTTTTTAAATGTATGCATTCCCTATCTTTATCTGACTCAGGAATTTTGGCTAAAATGTGTTGGCAGGAAATAAACCATTCAACTTATGCTGGCCTTTGAGATCGTACTTATCGAACTGCCCGGTAGTTTTGTGCGGCAAGCTGAGGTTCAAGCAATGTCTAACGCATCATTCAAAGTTAACTTAAACCATAGAACAAAGGTACTTTCTTTTTTAGAAGATAAGGATTCTCTGGCAACAAAGTAGCATGCATGGTTAGTCATAAACTCATTTGATAAGCTGCAACTTCAACCATATTTTTCTACCTATGTTCCTTCTCATATGAGGGATATGTTTTTAAAATTACAGCTTGGAAGACATCCAGCTAAGGACTGCACTTCGAAGTGGACATAACACTGTCCATCTAATTACTGCAGGCTATATGGTTACCACCAAGAATCTTTGCATATTGTTTGTGCCTGTCCTTGTCTCCTAGAACCAAGACATTACTTTTTAAACCACTGTTCTTAAATGCTGGTGTTAGAACATGTCGTCAAACTATTAAATTATGTCTATTAGGCAATTCAACTCTAGTAATCTTCCGGTTTGTGAAGTTACTAGCCATTGAAGGAAAGATTACTTTAATCTCCAGTTTAGATTAGTGACATTGTTATTAAGCTTATATTATGCATATTTGTATCATAGTGATATCTAGTATAGTTGATTTTAAATTGATGTTTTTATGTTGACAATGTTACTGATTGTTATTGTACACGGTGCGGAAATTGCTTTGGAAAATGTTTCATTTGCAAATTATGGGGGATATTTTCCATTACTTGATTTTTTAACTATTCTATTTTTTTAAAATAATTGCTTGTGTTGTTTTGTGATGATTTTTATTAAACAGACAATAAACTGTTACTTACTTACTTTATTTCTCCTCGTTTCTCACTCTGCAGCACACATAGAAAAAGTAAAACTCCTCTTGTGATTGTTTTCTTGAAAGAAGGTGTCCCTTCCTGCACAAAAACAATCATCCCCACAACATAGGCAACATTGCACCATGCTACGGGGTACCTGCATTGGTGCATGGTAGCCCATTATACGCCAACGCAAGGAACAAGGACAGGAATGCGCCATATCTTGTAGATACGCTGCATTCTTGCTCTTTTGTTTTGACTCGGGCAGTGCAGCAAGAAGGCTTGAGGCATTGTCCTATGTCAAAGGTTTGTAAATGTAGTCTGTAGTTTAGGAAACTTGGTGTAAGGCTTAGATGTGGGAATAGGTTAAGTAAAAGTAATAGGCCATCTCAAGTTGAGTCGATCTAGGGAATCTGATTTAGAAAAGTAGAATGTTACTTTGTTTGCCTCTGCTTGTCAAAATATATTTTGGGAGATTAACTGTACCACTTTTTATCTTCTTTATTTCTTACTCCAGCACCCAAAGGGAAAAAGAGGGCAACATCCGAGGTCAGTCCAGGAGAAGACGAGATTGCCAGTGCCTGCACCAGTGCGGATACTGGCGGATCTGCTGGTCTCAGTATGTCTTCCTGTTATTTTATTAATATTATATCCCTCATTTTCACCTCTTCTGATTTCAAATAATTATTCCTTTATTGTAATTGTGCCTGTCTTTCTTTTTTGTATTTCATTTAATTCTATCTATGTTTTAGTAAATTCTTGTTATCCCTGCATTTATCTATTTTTCATGTTTCTGTACCTGACTTTGAGCCATATGTACGAATACATTTTCCCATTGACACAGAATGGGTAAAACCCTTTGCTACATTTGGCCCTTTGTCCTGTCTGCACTAGCTTTCTTTTTTTCCTTACTAAGCTTAGCTTTCCCTTCTCCCCTTTTATATCTTGCAGAATGGTACTCTAATACTAAGGGGATGGATTTTTAGGACAGGTACTCTACCAACAGGATTGCACTCCCAAGTCAGTTTTTCTACGCATGTTTGTGAAGGTTTTCTTTGCCTTGCTATTGCATTTTCCAACCATGACCTCAATATAAGTTCTCCCGGATTGACCAAAACATTCCACCCCTTTATTGCGCTTCAGTTACTTAGCTCTGCCCCTCCATTATGAAACATTTGCGGTTGATTTGTCTACATGGCTTTTCTAACAACCGATGAAATTCCTAATTTGAATGATAGAAGATAGAACTGTAGTGATCTATTGTTTGAATCTAAAATGTGCAACATTTTTCCAGCTGCACTGACCACCAGTGCAGGGGCCAGCAGCAGCATCAGTGCGCCGGATGCGACAGAGGTCAGAAGGGGAGAACTGGTGGCAGCAGGGACGGGCATTGGTAAGTCATATTGCTTATTGACAATTACTAGTATACTTACTGCAAGGACGTTGCTTGTGAAGCCCCAGGTTTAGCAGCTAGAGCAGGGGTTGAGTTCTTAATGGCCTCTTCTCATTGCAAATCAGCAATTAAAAAGTCAAAATGAAGGGACGCTACAAGTGACGGCTTGATGGAAAAGCGAATGAAGGAAGGACTGCTAAAAAAAAGAATGGGTGAAATGGCACACGAGTGAAAGGATGTGTGGGTGAAAGGAAAGGATGTGCAGGTGAGTGATAGGAGATGCATGGGTGGGTGAAAGAATGGATGAATGGGGTTAAAAGATGCCTTAGCAGGTGAAAGGTGGATGGGTAAAAGGATGCTCAAGTGCAGAATGGTTGGATGGTAACAAACAATTGTAATGAGCGATGCATGGGTAAATGAATGGATGATGAATGCAGGGTGTTTGAAATGAATGATACTGGATAGGTGAGTGTATGGAAGGATGCTGAATATATTGATTTCTGGATTGGAATGATGACAAACTGGAAGAGAGAGTGTAAAGCTTAAATCGTAGGTAACAAAGGGTGAATAGAATAGATGAATGAAAGACAAATGTATAATTGCTTGGATCAAGAAATAAGTGAGCTCTTCTGGAGAGGGACAAGTCTGTTTACCTACTTCGCTTGGTTTGCTTGGTTATCAAAGCCTTGGTTCAAAGTGAGAGTATTTTAATTTCTGTCTTCTCCTTTAAGCCACTGTAGATGAAGCAAAAGAGATATGTTCCCTCACACCCATCATTATACCTCCCTCACCATTAGTCGCCCATGTCAATTTGACATAACTGCAGCGTGATTCAATTCTGTAAAGCAATAGTGCTGTCTGTGCATCTGCTCCAGTTAATACAACATTTACAAAGTTGTCAATACATCATAGACTTAAAAGAGTGTGTTTCCCTTCCCTCCCAGTGCCCACTCTGTCCCATCCTAGTAATTAAGGGCCAGATGTAGCAAGCCGTTTGCATGTCGCAAACTGCGAAAATCGCAGTTTGCGCCATGCAAACGGCCTCACTCAATGCACATTCACAAATTGCGAGTCGGTACCGACTCACAATTTGTGAATGTGACTCCCAAATAGGAAGAAGTGTTCCCTTCCTATTTGCGACTCGCATCGCAATTCAGAATTGCTTTGTGACCGCGAATGCGGTCGCAAAGCAACTCGCTGTTACCACCAGTGTCACACTGGTGGTAACTCATTCGCAAAAGGGAAGGGGTCCCCATTGGACCGCTACCCCTTTGTGAATGTCGACAATAATATTTTTTCAGAGTAGGCAGTGGTCCTGTGGACCACTGCCTACTCTGAAAAAAACGAAACCAAATGGTTTCAATATTTATTTCATTTTGCAACTCATTTTCCTTTAAGGAAAACGGGCTGCAAAATGAAAAAAAAAAATGCTTTATTTAAAAAGCAGTCACAGACATGGAGGTCTGCTGACTTCAGCAGGCCACCATCCCTGTGAGTGCAGGGACTCGCTATGACGTCGCAAAATGCAACCGACCTCAAGAATATTGATGAGGTGGGTCTTTACGACCCCATAGCGAGTCGCAGACGGTGTCTGAGACACCGTTCTGCATCCAAGATTGCGACTCGGAAATTGCGAGTCGGACTGACTCGCAATTTCCGAGTCGCAATCTCAGACTTTCCTACATGTGGCCCTAGGTCCTTTATACTTTCCTAAGTTCTGTTCCAGCCACTCACAAAAAATCTCCTTTCCCATGTGCCACATTTATGTGCAAGTGATTAATATTTCATGGCTTTCATGACAGATTCATGACGGTTAAAATTTTACCCTTTTGACATTCATCAACAACAGTGAGGCATGTGTAGGTAAAAAAAATGCCCTGTGACTCGTCATAATCAGCCACATCAAATTCCAATGACCTTAGGGGACCAGCAATTTACTGCTACTGTGCCACTCTACTTTAAAAAAAATGTTTGCATAGTGCACTGTTTATAACTTGTCATTTTCCTTTTTCTTTCCTGCTACAGCTACCCTTAGTGGACATCCAACTCACCAGGAGATAGCAGCCCTGATGTGATGGCAGAGGCTAGAGAGCATCAACAATAAATATCGGTGGCTGGTGGCCCTTCGGGAGGAGGAGGATGAGGCCCAGGTAGAAGCCAACATGCCCACCGGTTCTAGCTTCTCAAACGGTCACCAGCCCCTCCAGGCTCCCAGCGGTACCATCATTGCAGCTGCCAGTTGCCTCAGCCTGTCCCTGTTCCATCACTGCTGCCCCCGTCAGCATTGGACAGCAATTTCCAATCCTGCATCCTGAAACACTTTGTGCGCCTAGACCACTGGGTGGCAAACATGGAGAAAACACTGGACGATCCCCAAATCCGCTCGGAGAACGCCCTCTTCTGACTCTTTTTTAATTTTTTGTTTTGGTGGGAGGGACACTTGTGGGTGAAGAGGGTGGGAAATGTGGGTTGGAAGCGGGATTTGCACTTTGGACTTACGTTGTGAACATTTATTTCTTTAGTTGTGGACTTTCATTGGATTTTTGTGGATGGGGCCATTTGTTTGAGTAGTAGTATTTGTAAAAGGGGACAATTTATTTTACTTCATTTATGTCTCAAATCTTTATTTTGGTGTTTTAGTTTGCACTGCTGTCTTTTAGTGTAGCCTGACTATAAATGTGCAAAAAAGTCCATGTAATTTACTTATAATCTTACTCTACTGCCTTCTGTAACTATATTGGCCACTAGGGGATAATTGCAATGCCTATTTTGCCTACAAGAACCTAGATACACACAAACAACATCTTCTTCCATAGATGGCAATTACTAACTAAACAAGTTCACTTCAATTCATAGTTCTTCTCTTACCTGAAGAGATGAAGCGAGGGTTGGTACCTCATTCTTCTTACTGCAGGGTTTTCCCAAGGTGGCATCTTATGTTAACTTAAGGGGGCAGTAATAGTAGCAGGACAGTTCTCTAACAGGGAAAACACAAGGTGGCACACCTACCTATGCAAACTCAAACTACAGGCTTAATCAAAGGGTTATCTACCACTGTCAACTAGATTAAAAGAAAACAGAGAGTTAGTGGGTAATACATTATTTTGTAACTTTAGAAAGACTGAGACCAGGCATTCACAATGACACACAACAAAGCAGAGCTGATATGATAATAAAAGCTAGCAATATCAACTTCTTCTGAGCAACAGGGAGCTAGTATTTAATGAAAACTAAACTTAGGAAAATAAATCCTCGAGTAAGGAGAAGATGGACATGGTTAGGCCTTTACGCAAAACTGAACACAAGGCCTAAATGATTATGTTGATGGGGCCGGTGAGGAATATTGCTCAGGTAATAGAAGGTCATGCAGTGAGTTGGTGTCGCTTTTACCCCATCCGCCCCAGCAAGTGTGTGATTCCTTTATGGTATAAAATTAAGTCACACCTCAATAAATCACAAAGCCCGGAGAAAAAGTGTTAGGGGCTTTATGAATGTATGAAAAAGGGATTTGGGGTAAGGTGTGACACCACACAAAAGAAACAAAAACAATATTCTTTGGGGTGCAGAGTAGCACACCATCATCAATCCGTTGTGAAAGGAAATAATGAAAGGATAAGTATGACACAGTTCAGTTAAAGTCATTGCAAACAGTCCTTCTGTCCCAGAGAGACCCAAGATAGTAAAGGCAGATTTAAGAAAAGTGGGCACTGCATCTAACACAGAGTCACTTTTCTTGCACCCCTTAGCGCCACCATGTGTGCACCGTATTTAAGATACGGTCCATGGCAGTAGTTAGGGAATTACTGTGAAAGGTTTTGACGCTAGTTTGGCGCTTTGCAGGATTAGCGTAAAAAATGTTGATGCTAATCCTGCAAAGCACATTGAGGCCCATTATAAATATTGGTGTGCCTACTCTTAACACCTGCTCTGTGCAGGCATTAAAAATGCCACAAAAAAAACGGTGCAAAGAAATCTTTTACATTTCTTTGCACCATTTTTCGCCACCCCCCCTAACTGTGGAATGTCCCTCTTGCATACAGTATGCCTGGCACAGGCATAATGTGGCGCAAGAGATTACAAAGTTGCGCAATGCATGCATTGCGCCACCTTGTAAATATGGTGTGGTGTTTTTTCCATAATATTTTATATATGGCATAAGGGACTCTTAAATCTGACCCTATATCTCTAAATGATCTTTCTTCTAGGTTTGGATTGAAGTTAACCGACCCAGATTTAAAAATTATGATTGTTAAAAACCCAAAAATTATACTGTATTGCCCATTTGTGTGGCGCACCTCCATTCTTCTCGGAATGTCTGTCACTCATGGCTGTCTGTCTGCACCTGTCTTTTAGGGTTAGCTGGAGTCCTGGGCTTTTACCAAGTTTTGTTCATGTTTACAAATTTGCTGAACTCCCTCCCTCACTGTCAGCCACCACATACATCACCAATCATCACTCACAATCACTTAATATATCATCACTCATTGGTGCAATAGTTAGTAGTTAACTCTTCCAATCCAAGAAAATATTATCTCCTCTTTGACAGTAGCAACATGTTGGAATTTGGCATTGGCACTGGCAGTTTTTTAATCAATGATCGTCTGGGGCAGCCCTGCCTGGTGATATTAAAAAAGGATAGGCAATGGGACGTGAGGGAGTCAGGAATTGTCTCAAATATCGAGAAGGGAATGTGGGGGCTTTCTCAATGCACATAGGTCCAACACCAATCCAGCCATAAAAGTGATTATTATAAATGGTGGGGCAACATAAATCCAACACAAACAATGTTTGATTAGCTTTTTCTTTTTTTGCAAAGAATTAAAGAAAGAAGTTCAATGAGGAATAAGAAAAATGTTCTATGATGACACTGGCATATTCGGTTCAGGAAGTAGAGTTTGTCCAAAAACTCAGGTGGTTCCCCCAGAAGTTGGTCAGCAAGCACACTTAATTCTGACCAATCTTCCTCTTCCTCCTCCTGTGGTGTTTCAGGAACAGTGTAATTAGGCGGAATAAAATGCCCGTTCATTTTGATCAAGGTTAGTATCTCCATGTTTTGAGGCAGGAGACTGGTCCTTCTCATTACAACTGCACCAGCTGCACTGAACACATGTTCAGCACACACGTTGGCTACAGGAAAAGCCAGGTAGTTTATTGCCAGCCTGCTGAGCTCTTGCCATTGGAGCAACATCCCATACCATTATACAAATGGGTTTTGATCCACATATACTTCTTTTGGGTCATTCAGATACTCCTGGAACATCCTCTCAAGTGTCATTGGTACTGCTACTTGCTGGACCTCTTGTGCCTTTGCCTTTGCCTCTGTACTGGCCTTAAGACCTGCCACTTGAAACCAAGCCAATGAAGAGGCTGGGTCTGATTCGTCTGATGCTGTTGCTGCCAGTGTTCTTGTTAGTGAAGTTGGCTGCTGTGAGGCAAGTCTGCCCTCTCTGGAAGTTGAAAGCAGCACCCCAAAACAGCAAAGTGGATCGTTAAATCCCAGCTGTTCTTCTTCCAGTTCTCCGACTTGTTCAACAATCCACCTCTTGCATTTTGAAACATCCCCTTCAGAAAAAGGAATGAAAGTGGGAAGATTGTTTTAGTAGCATGGATCAAGTATGGTTGCACAGATGTACTCTTTGGACTTGATAATGTAATTTTGCAGCCTTGCATTACAACTCAAGTGATGGCGCTGGTTCTCAACAAAGGCATGTGCTTCTGAGTTTTTGTTCACACCTCTGAGTGTGAACCTTTCAGTCACCTTCTTTAGCTGCTCCTGTAGCAGCTGGAACAACGGGATAGCCTTGCCCATTGTACTGTCCGCCTTGCTAACTTCTGACATGAAAATCTTAAAAGGGAGCAGCTTCTGTGTCAGGCATTTGACTAGACCCCATTTATCTACATCCATGGTCATAGCTGTCCCAATTGCATACCCTCCTCTTTCCTCTTATAATTACATTGTTCCTGATTTGTCCGTACTGCTCAAACATTGGATTCAATATATAATAGGTTGTGTTCCAACGTGTTGGCACCTCCTGTATCAGAACTTTAACTGGTACACTGTCATCAGGCTGAATAATCTGCAAATGCTTCCGGGCTTTGAAACAGTGGCTGAAATGAGTGCAGATTCATCTGCAGGAGGTCAGTATGTTGCTGACTATGTCTTATTTTTTTAGAAAGTCTTGCTCAACCAGGTTGATGCTGACCGCCAAACACAGGAACCTGAAATAGCCATGTCTACCATGGACGTGACTATGTTACTGCAATTGTCCCTGGCAACAAATTCAATTTGGAGACCTCTGAGTTGCTGCCATTCAGACACCTTGCTATTACATTTGTACAAGATGTTTGAAGCTGTATGTGTTTTCTCTATTCTGAACATGGCTACTGTTACATGCTGCCGAACGCTCTTAAAAATGTCTTCAAGGCTAAGACCTGTAGATAGCTTTTGCTTTCCCTCCGCAAATGAGATCCAGTGTGTAGTGATGCACATACAATCAGTAGCGTGACAATTGGTCCACATCTCTCAGATCAGGTTGGATAGAAATGCCAGATCCTCTGTGTCACTTTCCACAATGACTGACGCATTGCCTTCATCCTCTTCACCATCATCCCCTTCCATGAGTCTAAGGCTTTCTGGAACTTTTCTTTTCCCTTGCCTCTCCTTCTGGTGACCTCCGGATTCTGCCAGGGTCTACTCCATATCATCATCATCAGAAGTGGTGCTTGGAGAAGATGGTGAAGTAGTACCTTCCTTTCTCTTGCTGGACATCTGGGAGCCATTGATTCTAAAAGAGGAGGTTCTTGCTTGGCAGGAAGCTCAACCTACTATTCTGCTCCAACTTCAGGAAGATCTACTATTACTGGCGGTGGCTGCTGTCCACTTTGCTCTGTTTACCAAAATGATTGGGTACTACTTTGCAAAAGGGACAAATCCAATTGAACATGACTGCACGTTATCATCGCCATGATTGAAGTAGCTGCCTCACTGACAGACATGGTCTTAGGTTGGGGTGGTGCTGTATATATGGGCATGCTGCTCCCAGGTTCCTCCCCAGAGGACGGTGTGGCAGGCATACGTCTCCCAAAAAAGGTTGCGGTTGGCACGCCATGGTTGGAAAGATGCTTCCTCTCAATGACCACTTTCTTGGGAACATCTTTCTTTGGGGCCATCGTAAAGCTCTCAGGTGGTAGTGGCACTAAGCTGCACAAGTGGAAGAGATTGGAGGACTAACTATACAGGCTTTCTCTTTGGCAGTACTGTGGGTGATGTGACATCTCTTCTTTTATGCACCTAAAAGCAACCAAGCAAGAAAAATATATAGTTAGTGAAACATGGAAATGTTGCAGGTTGAAATAGTACAGACACATTCAATATTATTGTGATTGGCTACTATACTATAATAAATACCAACTTAATCAAGCATTATAAAGTTAAACCACACCACCACACCATAAAATTTCATTTTAAATCAGGCTGTACAACATGCAGATATATCTCTTTGCTTTATCTCCATGTATTTTAAAGAAGACATCTGTGGTAGTCAGAGAGAGCGGCATGGGTAAATGGAATAATCCTTTAAAAAAACTATGAAGGCAAGGTGGTCCGGGGGAAATGGAATAATCATTAAAAAATGAATTATTGTGTTGATCTGCCTTCAGCTCACCGCAGCCAGGGTGCCCAGGAGGAAATGGAATTATAATACACCTAAAGAAACCTATTGCTGTGGCGCAACTGTGTGCCTTTGGTGGACGAATGGATGGAAGAATGGATGTGGACGGATGGATGGATCAAGGCAAAATACAAAATGTTAAAAAATTACATAAAAAATGTAAACAATAAAAAATTGAACAAAATTAACAAAATAAAATAACAAATAAGATATGCAAAACATTAAAAAAAATAAAGCAAACAAAGTAAGTGAAAACATAAAATAAAATTATGAAATGAAAAATAAAATTGAATAGAAAATTAAAATAGAACATCAAAATGAAAAAATATATAAACTTAAAGTAAACTAATGATCCATAATTGCCAATGTGTGTCTGCAATTTTATGGCAAAGGTACACTGGCTGCATGCACACAATTGCCAGCCACATGGTCAAATAACAGCAAGGAGCAAGGAGGTATGGCAAACAAAGAACACATGAAAGTCTATGGCAAAGACACAATGGGGGTCATTCCAACCCTGGCGGTCGGTGATAAAGCGGCGGCCAACCCGCCAACAGGCAGGCGGTCCAAAAAATGGAATTCTGACCCTGGTGGGAACCGCCAGCACAGCCCGCCACTTTAACACTCTGACCGCCACGGCGGGACAGACAAACAGCGCGGCGGTCACCGCCAACAGGCAGGCGGCAGACAATGTACCGCCCACCCTATCACAACTCACTAATCCGCCACCTTTTCCGGGGCGGGAGCCCCGCCGATAAAAACACGGCGGAAACAGACTACGAACGGGAAAACGCTCACCTCTACACACTCCACGAGGAAGAAGGACAGCATGGAACCTGAATTAAACATCCTACCAGCTATTGTCTACCTGCTCATCTACCACGAGTACGAACGCCGGCGCAGACGACAACGGTGAGTACTGCACCTACGACACAGGGAGGGGGGAGGAGGAAAGCTTACGGGCACACACATAAGCCATACACCCACCCCCCCACCCCAAATACCTACACCCCAATGCAGAGCAACAAGTCAGAGTGACACCCCCCAAACCCACCGGAATAATGCAAAGACACAATTAAAATGATTTATAAAATATATGTATAAATAGCTCCATTGAAGTCATGGGAAATATGCAATATGAAAGATACAAAATAAGGAATGAACATAGTTGAAAATATATACTGTACATAGGCAATAAGTCCGGCCCATTCTGTCAAAGTTCCATAGTCCGTGGGCCAATGTGCACAAACACATGGGCAAAGCCCACACACGAGACCAGATACCATTGGAGAGAACACTGCTTGGGCATCAGATGATAAAACTACAGGCACCTCAGGGGGAAGGGAAGTAGGGGCACCTCAGCCACATGAGTCCACGACGCCAGATCCACGAGGGGCCTCCATGCCCACTGTCCCATCCTGGGGAGTGCAAAGCCACAGTCACACAAGTCTCTACAGTGGGTGGCTTGCCCACTGTGCCATCCTGGGGAGTGCAAAGCCACAGTCCATCAGATGGATTACCGACTCCACTGTTAATGGAGGAGGCATGGTGCTCAGAGTGCTTCTTGAAGCCCTGCTCGACACAGAACCGGCACTGTCAATGGGCCAGCGGTGCTTGAGACGGTGGTGCCCAGCGGAGCGGTGCTTGAGATGAAGGGCCCAGCGGAGCGGGCCTTGACAGGAAGGGCCCAGCGGAGCGGTGCTTGAGACAGCGGTGCCCAGCGGAGCGGTGCTTGAGATGAAGGGCCCAGCGGAGCGGTGCTTGACAGGAAGGGCCCAGCGGAGCGGTGCTTGAGATGAAGGGCCCAGCGGAGCGGTGCTTGAGACGGCGGTGCCCAGCGGAGCGGTGCTTGACAGGAAGGGCCCAGCGGAGCGGTGCTTGACAGGAAGGGCCCAGTGGAGCGGTGCTTGAGACGGCGGTGCCCAGCGGAGCGGTGCTTGACAGGAAGGGCCCAGCGGAGCGGTGCTTGACAGGAAGGGCCCAGCGGAGCAGTGCTTGAGATGAAGGGCCCAGCGGAGCAGTGCTTGAGATGAAGGGCCCAGCGGAGCGGTGCTTGACAGGAAGGGCCCAGCGGAGCGGTGCTTGAGATGAAGGGCCCAGCGGAGCGGTGCTTGAGATGAAGGGCCCAGCGGAGCGGTGCTTGACAGGAAGGGCCCAGCGGAGCGGTGCTTGAGACGGCGGTGCCCAGCGGAGCGGTGCTTGACATGAAGGGCCCAGCGGAGCGGTGCTTGACAGGAAGGGCCCAGCGGAGCGGTGCTTGAGACGGCGGTGCCCAGCGGAGCGGTGCTTGACAGGAAGGGCCCAGCGGAGCGGTGCTTGAGACGGCGGTGCCCAGCGGAGCGGTGCTTGTCACGGCGGGCCCCTGTTCAGCGGTGATTCTCACGGCAGGCCCCTGTTCAGCGATGCTTGCCACGACGGGGTCCTGTTCAGTGGTGCTTCTCACGGCGGGCCCCTGTTCAGCGGTGCTTGTCACGGCGGGGTCCTGTTCAGCGGTGCTTCTCACGGCGGGGTCCTGTTCCGCGGTTCTTGTCACGGCGGGCCCCTGTTCAGCGGTGCTTGTCACAGCGGGCCCCTGTTCAGCGGTGCTTCTCACGGCGGGCCCCTGTTCCGCGGTGCTTGTCACGGCGGGGTCCTGTTCAGCGGTGCTTGTCACGGCGGGCCCCTGTTCAGCGGTGCTTGTCACGGCGGGCCCCTGTTCAGCGGTGCTTCTCACGGCGGGCCCCTGTTCAGCGGTGCTTGTCACTGCGGGGTCCTGTTCAGCGGTGCTTCTCACGGCGGGGTCCTGTTCAGCGGTTCTTTTCACGGCGGGCCCCTGTTCAGCGGTGCTTGTCACGGCAGGCCCCTGTTCAGCGGTGCTTCTCACGGCGGGGTCCTGTTCAGTGGTTCTTATCACGGCAGGCCCCTGTTCAGCGGTGCTTCTCACGGCTGGCCCCTGTTCAGCGGTGCTTGTCACAGCGGGGTCCTGTTCAGCGGTGCTTCTCACGGCGGGGTCCTGTTCAGCGGTTCTTCTCACGGCGGGCCCCTGTTCAGCGGTGCTTGTCCTGTGTTTCTAGGGTGGTAGTGACTGTTGGCATGTGTGCATCTGGATGTTGCTAGGGAGCCAGACCTGGCCAAGACTTCCCGCTCAGTCGCCATCCGACCTTGCGGTCGCGGGGCCCTCCTGTGATGGAGTCCTGGGCCCGTGGGTGTCGTCCGTCACAACCGGAATGGGGCTGGTGGGGCCCTCCTGGGCAGCTCGCCTGCTGCCTGACTTCTCCGCCCTGCTGCCCTTGCCCTCCTTCGCTGAAGCTCTGTGGCCCTTGCCTCCCTTTGATGATGTGGCAGGTAATGGGGCAAGGCTACTGTCCTTGGTGGCAGCCGTCTCAGGCTTGTCGCGCCGGCCCTTAGTTTTTCTTGTCCTCTTCCCAGGGGGTGGGCTGGCTGTCCCCTTGCTGCTGGCCGATGTTCCTGCCCTAGGAGCTGGTGGACTCCAATAGCCCTGCACTATGGTCATAGTAGATGCAGGGCTGGTGGTGGCTGATGTGCTTTTTTTACTCTTACCAGATGGAGGGGGTGGGTCAGTGATTGGAACGAGCTCAAGGTTGGAAAGGAACTGCACTTGGGAAGGACAGGGACGGGTAGGTGTAGTGGGTATTGGAGTGGAGGAAGAGGATGTGGTTGTAGGAGAGTCAAGTGTGCTGTCTTTGGGTGCAGGTGTTTGTGAGGGAGGCTGTCGTGAGGTGGATGGCTGTTGGGTGGGTGGCTGCCTGCGTTTGTGTGTTTTGGAAGAGGGGGTGACAGACACACTGGGAGAGGACACAGGGGACGTGTAAATGGCAGTGGGGGTGGTGACTGCACGTGTGCGGACTGTAATGGAGGGTGTGCTGGTGATGGAAGTACTGGCTGATGGTGGTGTGCATGCAGGTGTGAGTGGAGACGTCACAGGGAGGGAGGAGGGAGATGAGGAGGTGGGAGACACAGAGGTGGTAGTGACTGTTGGCATGTGTGCATCTGGATGTTGCTTGGGTGACTGCTTGTGGGATCTGTGGTGCTTATGTCTGGATGAGCTGCCCTTGGGTGTAGAGGTGTGTGCAGGCTGGTGTGATGGTGTGGATGGGATAGGCAGAGGAACAGGAGACTGGGACTGGGTGGAGGGAGTCAGAAGAGGGAGGCTGGAGACAGGGACAATGGCTGCCGTCAGTGCTGAGGCCAGAGCGTTGAACGATCTCTGATGGGCAGCCTGACCCGAGTAAATGCCCTCCAGGTATGCATTGCTCCGATGCACCTCCCTTTCTACACCCTGGATGGCATTCAAAAGGGTAGACTGCCCAACAATGAGCGTCCGCAGGAGGTCAATGACCTCCTCACTGAGGGCAGCACGGGTAACTGGGGCAGGGCCTGAGGTGCCTGGGGCGAAGGAGATGCCCGGCTTCCTGGCCAAGCGGGCACGGGGCAAAGGCTGAGGGGCTGCTGGGAGGGCGGGGCTGGTGCGCTTGGTGGCGGGTGTACCTGTTGTGGCGGTGGGCACGGATGTTGCCGCCACCGCAAGGGAGCTCCCTTCCGAGGACGTGTCGGTGTCGCTGACGTCTCCACGGGTCCCCGTTGTGGAGCTCCACTCGCCCTCCGTCTCACTGGTGTACTCGGAGTCTGTTGCATGGCCCTCCGGGGCCATGTGAGATGCAGCTCCCTCGTGCGCCGATGCCACTTCTCCTCCGCCTGATGATGCTATTGCACACATGAACAGGAAGACAAAGAAAATGGGTGGGGGGGGAAATGAAGACAGGTTGAGTGCATGCATTAGAAACACCGTTGTCGGAGAGGACAGACACAGAAGCCCCCTGCACTAGGCCGCGCAATCGGGGTACACTACTCAGTTATTGTGACTAGGCCCACAGGTCTATGGACGACAAATGCACACATAGATGACACAGGGCCATGAATAGCTGTACTTGACACCCTACAGAGGTGGGGGGTGGGGGCACAGGGCCATGCCTAACGCAGGGGCCTAGCCTACAGATTGCGCCCTGGCCTAGAGATAGCCACAGCCCTCCTCCCCCACCCAGACACCTTCACTGCGCGCAAAGATAGCGGAATGTGCTGAGACTCACCCCCTTGTGTCTGCTGTGATGTCCTCACGCGCCCATCCAAATCGGGGTAGGCCAGCGCCAGGATCCGGGACATCAGGGGGGTCAATTGGCGGCTGGCACCCCTCCTACGTTGGGAGGCCATCCCCAGCAGAGACTTGGCGGTCTTTCTGGTCCCACGGCGGATGTCCTCCCACCTCTTTCGGCAGTGGGTGCCCCGTCTGTTGTGGACCCCCAGGGCCCGGACGTCCTTGGCGATGGCACGCCAAATGTCGATCTTCTGATGGGCGCTGACCTATGTGACATGTACAGGGTGGTAAAGGAAATCTCATTACTTTTCTGCCTGGTCAATGTGAGTGGCTCCCCCCCTTCCCAACCTTGCCATGTGGCACATGCTCTCATCTTTCGTGCGTTGCACTCCTCATTCGCTCCCCTCCCCACCATCTTACATACACCCCACTCAACACAGGCATAGCCCATTGAACGTGCACCCTGTGTACTAACCTGTTGGTCTGGAGGACCGTAGAGTAGCGCATACTGGGGGAGGACCCCATCAACAAGTTTCTCCAATTCTTCAGAAGTGAAGGCAGTGGCCCTTTCCCCAGTCGCAGCAGCCATTGTATCTCCCAGACCGAGGTCACAACAGCACTTGCAGTATAGGTCCTCTCCTGTGCATGATCAGGTCTCGAGTGATTAATCAGATAGAAAATGGCGGTCACGCCCGCGGCGGTGGGTACCGCCGCGGTGCGTACCGCGACCACAGGCGCACATCCTCATTGGCTACTGAAGCCCATAGGGTGCAATGTTAACCAATGCGGCTTAGCACCGCGGTCTTCGACCGCCTACCGCCACGGTGTGCCACGCCAGCGCATTGACCTCACATCCCACTGTCACACTTCACAGGTCAGGCAGCCGCCATTTCAAGGGCCCACATGGCATAATTTCTACTGCGTCACACAGGCCTAGGCCTTGCATTGCCACTCACACAAGCCATTCAATGCATAGAGATTCGTGTACTGTGCAAGCTGTGTGAACGAACCTGTGTGTTGCTTGACTCTGTGCTCCATGTTGTCCTTCCTAGGCACCGTCCGCTGGGACTTGCGAGGAGAAGGGTGAATCCTCCCGTGTACCGACCGCTGGTGGACCTGTCGACAATGGAAGAACGACATATCATATTTACATACAGGCTTGACAGAGCAACTATACATGAACTATGTCCCCAGCTGGAGCCAGACCTGATGTCCCCCATCCGCCAACCCACAGGGATTCCCCCTCTGGTGCAGGTTCTGTCAGTACTCCATTTTTTGGCAAGTGGGTCTTTTCAAACAACAGTGGTGATATCATCTGGGATGTCTCAGCCTATGTTTTCTAAGGTTTTGTCCAGAGTGTTTTCTGCCCTGATGAAATACATGCGGAGCTACATTATTTTCCCTGAGGTGGACAATTTGGCTACAGTGAAGGGTGATTTCTATGCCCTTGGACATATCCCCAACATCATTGGTGCCATTGATGGGACCCATGTGGCTTTGGTTCCCCCCAAAGAAAGTGAGCAGGTGTACAGAAACAGAAAAAGTTATCATTCGATGAATGTCCAGGTGGTCTGCTTGGCTGACCAGTACATCTCCCATGTAAATGCCAAGTTCCCTGGGTCAGTGCATGACGCGTATGTCATGCGAAATAGCAGCATCCCTTATGTGATGGAACAGCTACAGAGACACCGTGTGTGGCTAATTGGTGACTCTGGTTGCCCCAACCTGTCGTGGCTACTGACCCCAGTGAGGAATCCCCGGACCAGGGCTGAGGAACGGTACAATGAGGCCCATGGGCGAACTAGGAGGATCATAGAAAGGACCTTCGGGGTCCTGAAGGCCAGGTTTAGGTGCCTGCATATGACAGGGGGATCCCTAATGTACTCACCAAAGAAGGTGTGCCAGATCATCGTGGCCTGCTGTATGCTTCACAATCTTGCTTTGCGACGCCAGGTGCCTTTTCTGCAGGAGGATGCTCCAGATGGTGGTGTTGTAGCAGCTGTGGACCCTGGGGAGAGTGAAGAGGAGGAAGACGACCGGGACGACACGGACAACAGGGATACAGTCATACAACAATATTTTCAGTAGCACACAGGTAAGAATCACCCACGCCATTTTACATTTACTGAAGGCCTCATGCGTCTCCACTGTCTGTGTTTCCCCCCAGTTCCTGTTTACTGATTTGTGACTTTCCCTTCCCTTTTCAGAGCTGTATGACCCACTGCGTGGCTTCTGCTTTGTTTGCCCATGGACTAAAGCTTATTGAAATTGGTATGTTGTCATCACAAAGTAACTGGACATTATTGCACCGTTATGTGTAATACATTTGTTAAGAATACAAGCAGACTCCTGTTATTTTATGTGCAATAAGTGATTTATTTTAAGTGCTACATATAGGTACATGATAGTAAAACGGTGATAGGTGGGGGTGGAGTAATGTCCATGGCAGAGTCCAGTTCTCAGTCGCACAGGTGCATTGTCCATATGCCTGTGGAAGGATGGAGCAGGGGCAGTTAAAGGTTGGACAGGGTGACAATGTGGGACAGTGGGATGACATCAGGGGGTATCTTAGGCTGGCGGGGGTCTTGCAATCCTACTCTGTCTTCTTGTGAGATCTCAGGTTCCGCTTGCGGGGTGGTTCTTCTTCTGCAGGAGGTGGGGTTCTGGTGGCCTGTTGTTGTGTGGGGGCCTCCTGTCCATTAGCGCCGGCGGAGGTGGTAGGCTGTTCCTGGCCTGGGCTAGTGACAGGGGCCTTTTGGGGTGCCACATGGTCCCGCAATGTGGTGACTATCTGGTTAAGGGCCACGACGATGGTCCCCATTGCGGAACCGATGTTCCTCAGTTCCTCTCTGAACCCCATGTACCGTTCCTCCTGCAGTGCCTGGATCTCCTGGAACCTGGCCAGTACCATCGCCATCGTCTCCTGGGAGTGGTGGTAAGCTCCCATGATGGAGGAGAGGGCCTCTTGGAGAGTCGGTTCCCTGGGCCTGTCCCCCCCCAGTCGCACAGCAGCCCTCCCAGTTCCCCTGTGTTCCTGGGCCTCTGTCCCCTGGACGGTGTGCCCACTACCACTGCCCCCAGGTCCCTGTTGTTGTTGGGGTGGTGGGTCAACCTGAGTGCCCTGTAGTGGTGGACACACCGCTGATCGACGTGCCCTGGAGACAGAGGCATGGGCCCGCTGGGTGGGAGCTGTGCTGGTGTTCCCAGAGGGGGTTGGGTCTGGTGTAGCCTCTGGCTGTCTGTGGGGAACCGACTGTCCAGAGGTCCCCGATGAGCCGGGCTGGTCATCTGGGTCCTGGGAGACAGAGCTGCTGTCATCGCTGGGGGCCTCTTCTGGGGGTGGGATGGACATCTCTGTACCCTCCGTGGCGGTGTGGTGGTGTTCGGGTCCTGCAGGGGTATAAAGGTATGGTTATTGCTTCTGTGTGTGGCATATCGTGTGATGGGTGGGTGTCCGTGTACCCAAGTGCAGGCATTCCCTTGTGGGGGCTTTTGTGAGGGTGGCTTGTGGGGGTGATGTGTGTGTGCAGTGGGCATGCTTTGGTGATGGGTGTCCATGCTTTGTGGTCGCATGCAGGGCTTGGTGTTGGGATGGGTGGGTTGTGATAGTGAGCCATTTGCAAGGAGTTGGTGTGATGGGGGTGGGGGTGAGGGTGGGGGTATGATTTGGCATGCAGGTGTGGTGGGGGTGCGAAGCAGTAGTGGAGATTTGACTTACCAGAGTCCATTCCTCCGCCTACTCCTGCGAGGCCCTCAGGATGCAGGATGTGCAAGACTTCCTCCTCCCATGCTGTGAATTCTTGGGGAGTAGGTGGGGGTCCGCTGCCAGTCTTCTGCACCGCAATGTTGTGCCTTGATACCATGGAACGCACCTTCCCCCGTAGGTCGTTCCAGTGCTTCCTCATGTCATCCCGATTGCGTGGATGCTGTCCCACCGCGTTGACCCTGTCCACTATCCTTTGCCATAGCTCCATCTTCCTGGCAATTGTGGTGTGCTGCACCTGTGCCCCGAAGAGCTGGGGCTCTACACGGACTATTTCCTCCACCATGACCCTGAGTTCTGCGTCAGTGAACCTGGGGTGTCTTTGGGGTGCCATGGTGTGGTGTCGAGGAGGTGTGGGGTGGCGTTTATGGTGATGAGTGTGGTGCGTGTGGTGGTGTGTGGTGTTTGGTGCGTGGATTCTGTGTGGGTGATGGTGTAGTGTGCCTCTGTGTTGTGGGATTGTCAATTCTGTGCTCTCTCTCTAGCCTTCGTCAAGAATTTCGGGTCATAGGGGTTTGTGGGTGATGTGGGTGTGTGTTTTATATTGTGTTGGGTGTGTGGGAGTGGTGTTAGTATGTGTATCAGGTCTGTGTGTTTCAAACTGACCAATGTGGCTGAGTTTTCTGTGTGTGTGTATTTTGACGGCAGCGGTGTGTACCGCCAATGGAATACCGCGGTTGAAAGACCGCTGCGAGGATTTCTGGGTCGTAATGGAATGGGTGTATTTCTGTTGGCGTGACGGTGGAGGATTGGTCATCGCCATTTTTTCGCTGACCTTTGGTGTGGCGGACTTTTTTGGATGTCGGGTTTTTGGCAGCTTGCCAGTTGCGGGTCAGAATGACCGTGGCGATTTACCGCGGCCGCGGCGGTGTTCTGGCGGTCTTCTGACCGGCGGTAAGCGCCTTTTACCGCCGAGGTCAGAATGACCCCCAATGGGTGGATGCACAAAATGGCTGTCAGCCACATGGTCAAACAACAGGCAAGGAGGCATAGCAACCAAAGAATACATGCAAGCCTATGGCAAAGGGACACTGGCTGGAGGCAAACAGTGGCTGCCAGCCACATGGTCATACAACAACAAAGAGGAGTAAGGCATGGGGAACAAAGAACACATGCAAATGTATGGACAGAAACTACACAAAATGGACCCTGACCACATGGCATGGAGAACAAAGACAAATGGCAGACGATGGCACACACACACACTAACAATAATTCAAGAATGCAAAAGAAGAAAATTAAATGAGCTATAAATATTTCACAGCAAAAGTACACATCCACTTATGCCATCAAATATTACCCCACAACATAGACACTGCTTGCAAAAAAATGAAATGCAAACAATAGCCAACATTTTAAATTTAGTCTAATGCCATCTGTGCCCTAAATGAAGTTTTAAAATGACATACCAATGTAACATTTATTTCATGCACTGATTACTCCTAGTACTGGGTCTACTGGCTAGATGGCTCTTTGGAAGTGTAGGCAGCATAGTAAAATAATGTTGCAAATGTTACAAATATGTAGAAAAGGTACTGAGCTGTACAACAATTTTCCTTCACAAAAGATGAAAAATCAATGAAATGCAAAATAAATAATAACTAGGCCAATAATTAAACTCCAGGCTACCCACCACTGTAAATTTTTTAAATTAAATTAAAGTACAAAGCAGTACTGGTACATGCTCAAGCCAACAAACAACACCCTTATTCAATAGTTTTTTAACTTACTTGTGTGATTTCACAAAATAAAAGATCCTCATTATGTTTGTGGTTGCTGTGCCATCAGGCCACCAAACTCCTGTGGGTGAGGCTGCTGTCAAACCAATGGCATCACCACCAGACATATTACGATGTTTCCACTAGGCTGACCTCCAGAAACATCATATTAGGACATTCTGATGATCGGCCCGGTGGAAACAGTGCCATGGCATTGGCCTCAGCTTTTTTAAGGGAACTGAGGCCAATGCCATCGCACAACAGCACCCTCGAACTCGCACTGTCTGCAGGGCGGACAGTGCGCATTCCAAGGGTGCTGGCAGGGGGGCCCTGCACTGCCGATGCCAGGGGCATGGGTAGTGCATGGCCCACAGCCATGGAAAGACAGGACAAAAGTGGACTTGTATTCAGAACGGCGGTGCTGCCATCTGGATCCATGATCCCGGTAATGACAGTGGTCCCCTGGTGGTCCGACTGCCAGGGTTGTAATCTGCATGTCAGACCACCAGGAGTGTGGCGGTCCGACTGCCATTGTGAGATTGGCAGTCGTAAGACCACCAAACTCATAATGAGGCCCAATGTCCTTAAGTTAAAAGGTTTATCCAGAAGAAAAAGCTAGTGATCCTTGCACCTCGAAATCCAAGTTAAAAGTGACCAGGAGATGGACAAAGCACTGGGAGGAGTCTACTGGAAAGGAACAGAAAATTTGAGTCTACGGGGCACTTCCTTCCTGTTTGAAAAAAAGAAAAAAGGCTTCTCCCACTAAAAAAAGCAACTGGGAGGGTCCATTGGGGAAGAAATTCCACTCAGAAACCTCTTTTTGATTAGATATAGATGTATCTCAAGTAGAAAATCTACTATGGGGGCAATTGCGCTCATGAGCGGGACTGTTTTGACTATCGTCGCAGCCAGAAACAGCCCATGGGACCACTACATCTTTTACATGCTCACTAGTGGCCCTAAAGTATTGTGGCACTTGCAAAAGAGCACCAAAACCAAATCTCTTGCACATGCAAGCGAACTAAGTTCTGTGCCGGAATGCGGATCTCAGGAACTCCACGCTGCTCTGTGTAGCATCAAGTGCCTGAATTCCACAAACTCTGTTCTAAGCCCTGCCTATCAAAGACATGCCAGGAGAGGCAAGGGAAAAGAAGAGTTCCTAAAAGCTTTAGAATTATGGAAAGGAATGAGAAGGATGATGAACCAGTCACTGTCATGGAAGCTGGCCCAGAGGAGACATTACCCTTCCTAATTATCCCGCTCCTAGAGATGTGGCTCTGGTACCACCACCAACGTCAGCTCCCATATATGTAAGGCACCCACTGAGACCTACATAAACCTTTACCTCAGTAGAAGTATGCACCGCAGAGAGGCAATTGATGACACAGTCACCTAGCTCCAGTTCTTCAGGCATTGGCACTGGTACTCAAAGAAAGTTTTTCTTTCCAGTTTGGGATTTTGTATGATTAGCAAGCAGGAGGATAACATTGCAATATGCTTCATTCGCCATGCAAGTGTTCATCGAGGTAAGCCTGGTTCACAATATGGTACTAGAGATCAAACAACCCATATGAAAAATATCAAGCAATCTGGTGGAAGGAGCACCTTAAAAAGATTTCTGCAGGTAGTGAAGGTGAGGAGAGGTGGGAATCAGCTCCGCTCATGGCGGGAGGTGAAGGTGATATGGGAGAAGAGGGTGGCATCTTTATACAAAGCAACTCTGTCACCAGCAGTGCAACAGTGTCAATCACCTCAGCAACCTAGAAATGGCACAAGAGTCAGATGGAGAAACCACAGCATATAGTGACTGCCCTAAGGTGCACATTAAGTCTGCTGTCTCCTAATTCTCAGAAGACGTTTGTATCAGTGGCCCCAGAAACTTAAAACATCCAGGTTACCATTACAGGCATGTTTAGGCAGGAGGGGCCCTCCAACCAGAAACACCCAACAGCACGTTTCTAAAATGGCGAGCTGGCTAAAATGTTAGCACTGGACCTCCTGCCTTTTTCTGTTGTGGAAGGATTGGGATTTTTAGAATTTGGGTGGCCATCTGCCTGAATTGGAAGGTTCCCAGTCATACCTATTTAGGCAGTATAGCTCTACCAGTTCTCCATGATGATGTGCTGTTTTGAAAAAGGCCCTTTCTGCAGGGTTTTCCCTGTTTTTCTGGCTTCTGACCTTCTGTTCTTGATCCTGTGCTGAATTTAGTTTTTGCTGACTTTAGGATTCTAGGCTCTTTACCACTGTTACCAATGCTAAAGTGCAAGTGCAAGTGCTCTCTGTCTAAATGGTTTATCCATGATTGGTATATTTAATTTACCAGTAAGTCACTAGTAACATGCCCTGTATATGCCTAGGGCCTGTAAATCAAATGCCACTATTGGGCCTGCAGCACTGATTGTGCCACTCACATCAGTAGAGCCGTAAACATGTTTCAGACCTGTCACTGAACTGTCACTGTACTGTCTGTGTGTGCAGTTCTTATTGCAAGTTCAACCTGGCAAGTGCTCCCCCATGCCAGGCCCAAATCTTCCCTTTTACTACATGTAAGTCACCAATAAAGTAGGCCCAAGACAGCCTCAAGGGCAGGTTGCAGAGTATTTAATAGGTAAGGCATGTACTGGTGTGTTTTGCATATTCTGATAGTGAACTACTGCTAAATTTGTTTTTCAGTGTTGCAAGGCCTATCTCTCCCATAGGATAACATGGGGATTGCCTTGAAATATCTTTTAGGTGTAATTTCACATTGGGAGTAGATAGAGATGTGGCGTTTGGGGTCTCTGAACTCACAATTTAAAAATACATCTTTTGGTAAAGTTGTTTTTTAAATTGTAAGTTTGAAAATGCCACTTTTGGAAGGTGGGCATTTTCTTACTTAACCATTCTGTGCCTCTGCCTGTCTGTGGACTACACGTCTGGGTCAGGATGACAGTTGAGCTGTTTCAGAATTCACTTTAGACAGTCACACAAAGGGAGCCGAGGTGTGCCCTGCATATCCTGATGGGTCTTCCTGCGCTGGAGTGGTATGAAGAGCTGACACTTGCACCTGAAGAAGGCTGTGCCTATCCTTACACAAAGCAGTCTCCAACCCCCTGGAGTGTGTCTGGGGCCAAGGCAGGAAAGGTTGGGTCTTGTGCAGTACAAAGACTTTCCTCTGAAGTTCTCCTACTTCAATGACAGAAATGATTATAAGTACTGGACTTCTGAGACCACAACTTTAAAATCCTTTTGGACTGAGGACATTCTGCCAGTGTTAAGAGCTAGGGGCCAGATATATTAAAAATCTGGATTGTGACTCACAAATTGCGAGTCAGACCGACTCGCAATGGGGTCGCAAAGGCCCACCTCATTAATATTAATGAGGTGGGTCACAATTTGCGACCCCCTTGAGAGTGGCGGCACTCACAGGGATGGTGGCCTGCTGGAGACAGCAGACCACCATGTCTGTGACTGCTTTTAAATAAAGCATTTTTTTTTTTTGTAATGCAGCCTGTTTTCCTTAAAGGACCACTGCCTGCTCTGAAAAATGTTTTTCCTGCCATTCACAAAAGGGAAGGGGTCCCATGGGGACCCCTTGCCTTTTGCGAATGGTTTACCACCAGTGTGACACTGGTGGTAACTGCAATTGCTTTGTTTGCGGTCACAAAACAATACAGCATCGCGCTGCAACTCACAAATAGGAAGGGGAACACCTCTTCCTAATTGCGACTCGCAGTCCCGTTTTGCAAGTCGGTAACCAGGTTACTGACTCGCAAAACAGGGATTGGGCATCACGATGTGCTTTTTGTATGTCGCAAACAGCGAAATTTGGTGTTTGCGACGTGCAAAGTTTTTGAACATCTGGCCCTAGATGTTGTAGGAGGCCAATCTGCCTGTTGCTTTGCTGTGCTGGGCTGCTACTTGCTGCTTCTGTACTAGGAGAGAAAGGATTGGTCTTTTCTTTCCACAGCCTGCTTCCAAAGGTTCTCCAAAGGCTTGGACTGAGCTTGCCTTCTGTTAAGTGGTCCTAGGGACATCAAACACTTCACCTGCCAGCACGTGGGCTCGATTGCTGAAGGTCCTAACTCACCAAGTGGCACCAAATCGAGATCCTGAGCCCTTGGGAATGAGTTATGGTGTAACCAAGAAGAAACGAAGTACATTAACTCCGGAGGAATTTCAGAACCAGCGCCACTATCTGACTCTGCGCTGCTACCTGCACCAGAGCCATGATCCCCTCTGAGTGCAGCGACCACAGCCGATGCCACAAGCCTGGTGCCGCTGCAGTGCCTCTGAGTTTCGACCACAGCGTGAGTCCTGACTGCTGTGTTCCCGACATCCGGGACACCAGACTGCAACTCCGCTGCAGGATCTGTAGCCCTGTGGTGTGATCGTGACACCGATACTGTATCACCTCCCTTGCAACCATAAGGAGCCAACTTCACCTCGCCTGCCTCACAGTAGGAAGCTGCTACCTCACCTCCCTGATAGCAGTAAGGAACTGACACCAAACCAACTCCAGCCTCGCCTCACCTCCCTGACTCTGTGCAATGTCTTTGCTTCCTCAACGTTTTCAAAGGTATTGTGCCTGTGGCACATGCGCCGTGACTGGCCCGCACTCCCTTGCGTGTGCCGTTGGACTATTGGGAATTACTCTGTCAAGATGTTGTGATAGCCCCAGTTGGGGCTATTGGTTTCTAAACGCTTTCCTGAGATTCAATCTATGAAAATTTAGATCTTTGCTTGCGTATCTTGTATTATTGTTGTTTTGGTCTTGTTTTACTGAGATAAACATTGGCTACTTTTCTAAACTGCTGAGGAATACTTTTGTGATGTTTTCACTGTGTTACTGTGTGTGTTTACAAATACTTTACACATTGCCTCTGAGATAAGTTTGACTGCTAGAGCCAGGGTACCAAGGGGGTGAGTAGGGGTAATTTTAGCTGTGTGACTCCCTTACCCTGACTAGAGTGATGGTCCCTACTTGGAAAGGGTGCAAACCACTGCCAACTGGAGACCCCATTTCTAACATGCTGCAATTGATTGGACAAGCTTTGCAGCAGAGTGCTGTTCACACTATCCACCTGATAATCGACATGTGGACTATGTGGCAATTGATTACATGTGTATCACTGCTTACTGGATAGGCAACAGCTATCTACAGGTCTCAGCATCACCACTGAAGAAACTTTTAAGGGCATTCAGCGGCATGCAACAGTAGCCATGTTCGCCATGGAGAAAACCCATAAAGCTGCAAGACGTTAACTTTAGCAGCAAGGTGTTTCAATGACTGTGACCCAGAGGTCTCAGAATTGGTTTGTTGCCAAGGACAGTGGAAGTGATATAATTAAGGCCATCTTCGGCTCTCACATTCGGGTGTTCTTTGTCTCTTAACTTCTGATCTCTCAGTTTCCTAGACTCATTTAAATTTGTAAATTCTTTTTATTCTCAACAGCCTTGAGAAAGCCCAGGTGAATGCACCCCGTTGGGCGAAACACGTGTTGGCTGGTTGAATGTTCACTCTGTTCTATGATCTAATTAATCAAGTATAATATGGAATTGCTCTCTCTCTTGTGAATAAACTTTAATTTGGATAACTCTTGGAGAAAGTTTTAGAATATTTCAAGGAATCTCAAGAACAATTGGCAATTGGCTGCTTTAATGTCATTGTTACAAGTGGGAACCTACCACATATCTGTCAGTTAGCACCAAGTCTGGAAGATAAGGGTCAATTTCCTCCGGTTTGAGTTCCCACATCCATCGCATGAATAGGTATTTGACATGGGAAGTAATTCAATTGGACCCCTTGTATACCCTTACCTGTTACAGGGTCAGTTAGAAAAGGTATCTGAACGGTTTGCAGGTTTCATATTACTTAATCCACTGTCCAAAATAATTCGGCCCAGTTACATTCCTTTTTTCAAAGGGGATATTTCAAAATACAAGATGTGGCTTGTTGATCAAGCCAGAGACAGGGTAGAAGGATGACGGGAAATTTAAGTCAAAATCCTGGGCTAAAGTTCTAGGGTATTCCTTTCAACTTCCAGAGAGGGGAGTGTCTCATAGCAGCCAACACCAGCAACCGTACACCGTCACAACCACAGCAACAGGAATAGAAGAATTGCCCCTAGAGTCTGCATTGGCTTGGTTTCAAGTGGCATGCCTTAAGTCCAATGCTGAGGCAAAGACAAAAGAGGTTGAGCATGTGGCAGCACCAATGACCAATCAGAGGATATTCCAGGAGTATTTGGATGTCAATAAAATATCTGGCTTGCCCTCTAACAAGTGTGTCGGCTGAGTGTGTGTTCAGTGCAGCTGGTACATTTGTCACAGTTAGAAAGACGAGTCTCTCGCCTTAAAATGTGGAGAGATTGACCTTGATCAAAATGAATCAACACTTCATACTATACAATTACATTGTTCCTGAAATACCACAGTAGGATGAGGATGAGCATGAGTGGTCAAACTCAAGTGTGTTAGCTGACTAACTTCTGGGTGAACCACCTGAGTTTGAGGACCAAATCTACTTCCCTGACTGAGTAAGCAACCATAGAACTTTATTTATTATCAAACATCTTTGTTAAAAAAAAAGGATGTAGTTAGTGTAATATTATGCTTGTGTCTAACTTATGCACCGCCACCATTTTAGGCGCATGCATGGTCTGATTGGAGTTTGACCAATGTGCAGTGAAGAAGCCTTCCCATTCCCTTCAGCATAATGGAGACAATGCCTGCCTTGCTCCCATGCTCATCCTTCTCCCTTTTTTAATCACCTAGCATGGCTGACCCGGAAGATCATTTGATTTATAACACTGCCAAATTCCAATGTGTTGCTTGCATCAAAGAGAAGATACAATTGTGCACCTAACAACTTAACCACAAAATAGTGATTAGTCTCTGTGAATACTTCGGTATCAGGACCTTTTGTCCAAGACGGGTTTTTAAATGTCAGAACCAACCTCTCATATTAATCCAAGAATTGGAATAGATGCCTCACCCCCTTAATAGTGGCATGCCTCATCATCGTCTGCCTTTCCACACCCCGGTAAGATGATGCTACTGGGGAGCACTCAACCAAGGATGCTTGGAGTTCAAAATTAAATAATTAAAATAGCAGGGATCCCGATCAAATCCTGAATAATACCTGTTGGTAAACCCCAAGAATACCTCCTTTATTACAGGGTTCCAAAGGTATGGAATAAAAACAATATTCCTTGTCTCCTACGGCTCTTTCCTGTTCCCAGGAAACCCTATCTTCAAGCCAACATGTTTCAGACCTCTGTAAAAGCCCAGCTGGCTCTAGGAGCCTTCGCTAGGGCAAATTATAACTTCCCCTGCTTACTACAACTGTCATGCACACACGTGAGGCCTATTGCTCTCACCTGGTTTGAAGCTGTGTACCTAGCACTGCGCTTTGATTAGAAGAGGTAACAATTGCACTAATGAGTGATGACATATTATTGATTGATTGTGAGTAATGATTGCTGATTCATGTGGTGGCAGACAGCGAAGAAGGGCGTTCGACTAATTTGTAAACTTGATTTTGATGATTTGCAGTGTTTGGGGTATGAGGAGTAATCATTTTTCCTGGAGCTGATTGGCCCTTTCACACTTAGATACATTTATCTGCAGGGTACACTCCTTTTTCTGGTTCTTTAGAGGCCAGACCAATTAGCTAACAAGTACAAACCTACACAAAATACTTCAATTCTGTTTCTCTCCCTGTTCTTCAACAGTGGTGCATTTCAGGTCTATCTCACTTGGGTGGGGATAGAGTTGAACTGATTTGTTAATCCCTATTTGGAATCAGCAGGAAGATGTAAGGACTTAGGGAAGTACTACCTCAAAAGCCAGAAGAAGGAAGTTATCAACTTCAAAGGGAAACCATGATGATGATGGCTTTAAAGCCTACTTAGCTCTGTGGACTGGAGAGAAGTGTGTTGCTTTGGGAAATGCTGCTGAGTATGTGTGCTGCACTGCTGGCTCAAACATGAAACACCTCTTATGTTCTTGCTCTGCCACTGAGTCTTCTTGGTACAGTCCTCATCAAGCTTACATTCTGTCTTTCCCCTTGACTCTGAAATACTGTTTCTGTTTTGCAATCTCAATGCCTTCTCCTGTTCTGCAGGAAAGATGAAAGTTCAACATTCCTACACTCCATACCAGACCTATTCAGCCAGGAACCAAAGAGTGAATGGCTCTCCCAAGAAGAATACAGATGCCCTGCCCAATCATTTTTCTTTTAACAATCAAATGTTTCTAGAACTGTGGGTGGGTTCTCTTCACTCCTCCATAATTTGTATTTGTCAAACCTAGATGGCAGGACATTTACATATCTAATGATAGCTTGAGTTTCTGGGGTTGATAAACTATTTGCAATGTATTTAAAAGAACTGCGTCATACTCCTTCCTTCATTTCCTTTCATAACAGATGGATGATGATGTGGTGCTCATCACCCTGATGAATATTGTTGTTGTGTTGTGTAGTGTTTGTCCTTGTCACACTTTTCCCTAAATACCCTTTCCCATCCATTGATCAAACCCCTAACCCTCTTCCACTGAGCTGTGTAACTTATTGACTTTATTTACAACATACATAGATCACACACTTGGTGGGGTGAATGTGGCTAAATGTGACATCAACTCACATCCAGCTCCCTATGCATAAAAGGGATCCATATCTTAGATGTAGAAGAACATCATTTGTCAACATCATTATTCAGACCTTGTGTTGCGAAAATGCTTAACTTTCTCCACTCTAGACTTTGAGTACACTTTTACTGACTCAAGGATTTTCTAACTTTAGTTTTAATTAAATTCCATGCTCTCTATTGCTCCAAGAAGTTACTATTGTTAGTTTTAATAATATCTGATTTGTTTTTGTTTCATGGTGGTAGTAGTCTGGTCTCAGTCTTTCTAAAGCTATGATGTAAATATATATTCTAGTAACTCAGTGTTTTTTCTTTCAAATTAGTTTCCTGTGATGGACAATCCTTTTGCTTGATCCTACAGTTGGAACCCACCTACGTGAGAGTGAGACCTCACTTGTGATGTCTTCCCTGTTAGCCCAGTACTGCCACTATTAAGAACTACTATTGCAGTTAAGCAATCTAGGTTGTTGTAGGCAATAGGCAATGGCAGCATACCTCTCTAGTGGTCAAAACAGTTATAGAGGGTAGCAGGGCAAGGGTAAAACTAACTATAATTAACTTGTATAAATAACTGGTATATACTTTGATAAGCAGTTTTATTATGCTGTGCGAAAAGGCAGCTTTACAATGTCAAAGTAAAATACAAAGAAATGATTCCAAGCATAAAGTAGAAGAATATTCCCTTTTATTTTTAATTTCAACTTCTCAATTCCCACCATCTCCACCCACAACAAATATCCCTCCCCCACAACAAAAATGTAAAAATGGCTCAGAAGTGGGTGTTTTCTATGAGGGTCCACAGTTCTCACTGCTGGGCCTCTAGGTGTGCTATGCCACAGATGAAGTGTGCCAGCTCAACCAGCATGTGGAGTTGGAATAGGTGGTCTGAGGGGGCAGTGATGGTGGTGTGGATGCCGGGTAGCTGCCAGTTGCTGGTGGTGCTGGAGATGATGTTACCTAGAGGATGGAGGCACAAGTGGCTGGCTGGAGGATCTAGAACCTGGGACAAAAGCATGTGCCTCAGCCTCCTCTTCCTCAGCCATTGGTACTCTGGCCTTCAACCTCTGTCACAGCAGCCGGACTGTTATCTCCTGCTGTGTCCATGGTGGACCAGCAGGAGTAGCTATATCAAGAAAGCAAAAAAAAGACAAATTGTAAACAGTGCTCCATGCAAACACTTGTCTTAAATTGTATAGTGGAACAGTAGCAGTACATTGCTGGTCTCCTATGGCCATTGGAATTTGATGTAATTGGGAGGAGAGTCACAGGAATAATTTATCTACACATACCTCACATAAAAACACTGACTGGCTGAAAGGAATTAATGCAGAGTAACACCAGTTTAAAAAAAAAAATTGAATGCTTTTTTGTTCTTGTAAAGTATTTCCTAAAACAACAAACAGACACTTTGGGCCTCATTCCGACCCTGGCGGTCATGGACCGCCAGGGCCGGGGACGGAGGAAGCACCGCCAACAGGCTGGCGGTGCTTCTGGGGCAATTCTGACCGTGGCGGTAAAGCCGCGGTCAGAAAAGGGGAACCGGCGGTTTCTCGCCGGTTTTCCCCTGCCCCAGGGAATCCTCCACGGCAGCGCTGCAAGCAGCGCCGCCATGGGGATTCCGACCCCCTTCCCGCCAGCCTGTTCCTGGCGGTTTACACCGCCAGGAAGAGGCTGGCAGGAACGGGTGTTGTGGGGCCCCTGGGGGCCCCTGCAGTGCCCATGCCACTGGCATGGGCACTGCAGGGGCCCCCTAACAGGGCCCCATTCAGATTTTCAGTGTCTGCAAAGCAGACACTGAAAATCGCGACGGGTGCCACTGCACCCGTCGCACACCAGCAACTCCGCCGGCTCCATTCGGAGCCGGCTTCATCGTTGCTGGGGCTTTCCCGCTGGGTGGGCGGGCGGCCTTTTGGCGGTCGCCCGCCCGCCCAGTGGGAAAGTCAGAATGACCGCCGCGGAATGACCCCCTTTGTGTGGAAAAGTAAAAATAAATTAACTCTCATTAATGAGAAGTACATCATCCTCCATGGAGTACAAGTATCCTTGTTGTGCTAAACTAATGGAGGCATGCTAGCTGGCGGGTCGGGTACAATTTTGCTACCCTCTACAGTCTGCAGCTTGGGCAGCTCCAAAGGTCAATTATTTTACTTTAATTTGAATGGCTCTGCTCTTCTCCAAATGATTTGCAATTTTACCCTGACTTCAAAGAGGCAGATAAGTAATAATAGTACTTCCTACATGTCATGTATAACATGCGGATATCCTTTCTGCCGTAAGTTGACCGTTGGAAACAATATTCACTGCTGTACAGGGAAAGGAACGGGATAAATAGATTTTATTGGGCACATTCCTCACAGAGCATCTCATCTGTAAAACATGACATCAGGCACTTAATCCTACTTTACTCCCTGTCCTTGCCCTCCAAAACAAATTATTTTCAATAAACACATTCACCTGGAAAATAAATCTTAACTCACTCTTAGAGGGACTAGGTCAGGTAGGTTGAGGTTTTACTATAGAATAGAGCAGTGCCACTGAGTATCATCATCATGTGTCTAAGCTTTGGTTTAGTCAGCCACTGTAGCTGAATGTCAAAAGGGAAATATTCAAACAGGTGTAAATCCATTATCAAAGCCACTAAATATATGAAGCACTGTGCCAGAAAAATGTGAAACATGGCGAGATTGGATTTTTCAATTTTTTTGGTAGGCTGGGACAGAACATAGGAACGAATAAAGGAATAAAATACTAGGAGGTGAACCAGTGGGCATTTGGAGGGAAGGGAAACACACTTTGTTTTCATTTAAGTTTGCAATGCATTGAAAGCTTTGTAAATGCTGCATTAACTGAAGCAGATGCATATTGGACAGACAACACTGCAAACTGAAACATGTTGCAGTTAGGTCATGGGTTGCGAAATGCCATGGGCAGATAGGTGATGCATGATGATGGGTGAGATCTGCCTTGCTTAACAAATACAGTGAGTATACTGATAATCAATGAGCAAGCAATGTGACCCTGCAGCATCTGGGACTCTCCCTCCAATGACTTCCACATCTGAGGCACTGGCGATGGCCCTGGCACTTTTGGTCTATACAATCAGAAAAAGCATTACACATTTTAAATGTCAGATACACCTCCCGTTATTATTGCTTCTAATAAAATACAATCACAATACATCACAACAGTTCAGTTAGCAGTATCTTTTATCGAAAATATCACTTAGGGCATTGTGTTAGTTGACAATGTTAGAAAAGCCAGGTAACCAAAACCTTTTCATGATGGAGGAGCATAGCTATGATGACTGTGAGTCATTGGAAGGGCAATGAAGTTATGGAATACATTGGTCAATGAAGGACATATGAGTTTGGTTGGCAAATGCAAATGAACTGTGCTTATACTACTTCCCTGCCATGCTGGACTGTTTTACTGTTGGAGCATAAGCAAGAAAAAGAAATCCTTCTCAACAAACATGCCTAGAATAGCTTACTAGGGCCTGCAATCTTTACAGTAGAGTACCTAAAATATATTCTCTTAGTTTTACAGAATCAGTCTACAAGAAATATAATGGGAGAGGGAAAGCTTAATAACAAAGCAGTAGAAAGCTACAGACTAGTACACACAGGAAGTAGTGCATTATAGAAACATGAAACACAGGATACAGAAAAAAGCATAATGCAAGGATAACAAGAATTAACAAGCATTATATAGAACAAAGAGGAGTTGGAAAAAAGCAGTCACAATATTAAAAAATGGAAAATAATTCTAAATGGGGAGAGGTAAAAGTTAGGGAAATATTGTTAACAGGAGGACTTACTGGGGCCAGCAGATTTGTCAGCTACGGAGCTGGTACTTCCACCTTTGTGGCACTGATGGTGGGAGCCCCGGCTTCAGCCTGACCTTCCTCTGATGCCCTCTTCTTGCCTTTGGGTGCTGATGTAAGAAATAAAGAAGATAACAAAAATAGATTAGTGATTTAGTTAATCTCCCAGAAAATATTTTGACAGGCAAAGACAAAGGCAGTAACATATTCAAATTTTCTAAATCAGATCATATATATGACTAGTACCGAGTTGACCTATTTCTAATTTCCAGAACCTAAGCCCAATTCCAAATTTCCTAAGCTACTTTTGGAGCTACTAATGGGCCAACTCAGTTTTCCTTTTCAGTGCATAGATGCATACTACACATTACTGAAAGATTGCTTGGGACTGTACTAGCTACACAAATAAAAACACAGAGAATACTAACTCACTAATATTACTGCAACCACTATCTTAGTGAAAGGACAGAGGAGGCTGCATGACCTCTTAAATAATCAGTCCAAGTGAGCCTGACAATCACAATTAGGTAGCGCTGAGCACCTGGCTTGTTCAAATAGGATCACGTAATTTTCATAACGTCATGTAAACTTAACCTGCTTGAGTGTGAGCAGCAAAATATTAGAAAAAATATATGACCACTGTAGAACCCAATAAATAATTAATTATTCACTATGCCCTGCAACTTTGGATGTCCAGTAGGTCCTGCTCCTGGTCAAGGATGTCAGCCCAGTGGTGCATCAACTGCTGCTGTGTGCGCTTTACTGCAATCCTTCTCCGCATGCACCGGCAAACGCCCCCCCCCACAGCAGACGATGCTCCCACAGGCCACACCCACACACAGGCCTGCTGCCAGCATGGAAGTGGGGGGGTGCTACAGATAAAAAAAGAGTACGGTCATCTCCACCTCCAAAATGGTGGCGCCAGTCACTGCAAAGTGTGCGGTAACTAGCCGCACTTGCGCTGCCTCGCAAAGTCTCACTCTGATCTGCCATGCACTGGGTGGGGAAAAAAGAGAAAATAAATAGGAAAAAGGAAGGAATAGATAGAAGAACGGAAGAAATAAGTTAGTTAAGAGAAAACTATACCAAGGTACAAGAAAGTCACAGAAATTTGTTTAAAAAAAAGACATAAAAATAAAATACACAAACACAAAGACGCACTAATAAAATAAAGGTAAAAGAGGGGTGCATGAGTATGATAGAGGAGCAATTAAAAGACTTAGGGCCAGATTTATGGAAAAGTGGCACAGCGCGGTGCTGAACCAAAATTGGCAGCGCCGCTCTGTGTCACTTTAGAAGCGCAGAGATACGCCGTATTTAAGGGACTACATTGCAGCTCTGTGTTGTTCCCTGCGCTGGCGCTAAATTCAGCTGCCAGCACCAACGCAGGTATTCCTGCACCATTCTGCAAGAATGTCTGTGTTGAGGGGTGTGATTGTTTATGTACAGGAAGGTGTCCCTTCCTGCACATAAACAATCACTAATGGCGCTTTGGCACTTCTGTGTGTGCTGCAAATGATTGTTTGTGCGCAGGAAGGGACACCTTCCCTCACATAAACAATCATTTCCGGCAATTTGTTCTTTCTAGGCGTACTGCAAAATGCACCATGCATAGAAAAAGCAAAAACATGAGGAGGAATAAAAGTATTCCTCCTCGTTGCGCCCTGCCAATGCCACCCCTGGGAGTGGCGCTAGATTTTGGCACTGCCTCAGGTTTATGAAACTTCATAAATCTGAGGCAGCATCAAAATGCAAAGGGTGTTGCTATGGCACACCCACAGCAACACCCACTGCACGCCCCTTCCACGCACAGTGCTGTGTGTGAAGGGGCCGTATTTATAAGATGACGTTAAGCCACATCTGTTCGTTGAGTTAGGTGGAATCGTGCAGAGCTATTTGGGAACTCCACAGATCTCCATGTAGCAAAACCGTATAAGTTCCACTCAGGGCTAGTTTTTTCCTTCCTTTTTCTCCCTCTCTCACTTGTTATGCCGCTGCCTGATTTCCTCCTCCTGCATGCCCTGCCCACAACATCCTGGTGCCTCTGGCTCCTCCCAGGACCTACTCAATGGAGGCTGTGTGTGGCCATGGTCAATGAGCACACCAATGGCACGCCAAAAGCAAGCACGTCTGTGCCCATTCACACCTGGACAATGTCCAACTCCAGGAACCCTGTTTCTTCTACACCCTGCAGCTACACCACTGCCAAACTCTGAGCCCTGAACCACAGTCGCCATGAAATTGCTGCTGCTGAACCGCCCCTCAATCCAAGGTAAGAAATTTCTCCTGCATCCAGTACTGCTTCTCCTGCATCATCAGATTACCCACTAAGACGCCATCCAACACCACGTGAACTAACAACACAACACACCTACTTCATAACAACTTGCCTGCCTCCTCATTAACACGTGCACTTTGCAAACATGACACCGAGATCTGAGACCTCATCACCACCCTCACCCCTTATGTCATCCTCAGTGATACCTGGCTCACACCCACATTTGCTCCCAACATCACCACAGAAACACCTGACGGATACAAGTTCATTCACAGAGCCCACACCAACAAAACCAGAGGAGGGATCATCATCATTCATAAAGAAAACATTGACTGTGCCACCGAGACAGAATCCACTATCCAGACCATAGAATACCTCAAGTTTATACTCTGAACAGACAGAAAAATCACCATCAGATGCACCCTCCGATAGAGAATGCCTGGACAATGTCCCCATTCTGCACCGCCATCCGCACCTTCATCACCTCTTTGGTCATTGACTCTAAAGACTACATCTTCCTTTCTTCCTTGGGGATCAGACCTTCCACATGGATGACTTCAATGACACCAACACTGCCAGCCTACTCAACAGCATGAATAACATCAGACTCACCCAACTTGTCACCGACAACACCCACAATGCTGGACCCCATCTTTACCTCCAGCAACACAGTCAAGTATAGCCACATCATCAAACTCACCTGGACCCACCACTCCACCATACACTTCAACATCTCCAGCCCCCACACCTCCACCACCGAGCCACCATGTGCTCCCCACTACACCTGGAGAAAAGTATCAGAAAGCCAATGGGCCAACACCCTCAGCAAATCATGCCCAAACAGTGCATCAAACCTGAACCAAGCTGTCAAAAACTCCCGGATCACCAACATCATGGCTCCCATCAAGACCAACAGAAACAGGCAAGATGGTACACCAAGAAACTGAGAACAGCAAAGTTTCACAGCAAGCAAATGTAAGGAAGATGGTGCACAACCAAGGACACTAAGAGGGCCACCTTCAAGACCTCTCTTAACCTTTATTACCAGCTACTGAGAGAGACAAACAGGAAAGCCCTAGCCAACTCCATTAAGTCCAGTTACAACCACAGCAACAAGCTCTTCAACATTTTTTGTAGAGTTTGCCAACCCCACAGCCATAGAAAACAGCATCACCCCCTCCTAAGTGATAGACTTAGGAGGCGAAAGGGGAGGGTTTGCCAATTCTGTAGCCATAGAAAACAGCATAAACCCCTCCTATCTGACAGACTTGATGACTTTTTCTGCAGCAAGGGCACCACTATCTGTAAGACCTTCAAACCCTAGCCTAAGCTTTCAGACATCCTTCACCTTCACACACTCAAAAAAATCAACACTGACCACTGACTTACTTAATGGGGCCAGCACAACCCCCAGGACACCACCACCATTACAAACTCTGTTCACTATGGAGCCCCCATGGACTCCTGCCCACACCACATTTTCAACCTCTGAAGCTGCAGGATCAGCATCAAGGTCACCACCCTCTGCAACTCCTCACTTGCCATGGCCAACTTTCCCGAAGACTGGATCCATGCAGAAGTCAGACGACTCCTCAAGAAACCATCTTGCGATCCGAGGGCCTTCTCCTTTTCCCCACCAAAGCCCAGGAAAAAGCCATGAACCGACAACTCATGAAATATCTGGCGCTGACCATTCTCCTAGACACCTCCCAATCTGGATTCCGCATCAACCACAGCACCATGACTGCCTTGATCGCAGCAGATTCATCAATATCTAAAGGATTCCCTGAGAAAAATGAGAAAGGAGCAGGACAGGGACTATATCTGAAGTCCCTCCAAATGATGTATAAAGAAAGGTCAAGTATAAAGCATTTAATGAATAATACTATAATCAAATATTATTATTTTATTTACTTATATTCTTAAATATAGTTATTACCATCATCCTTTATAATGTCATAAAATTGTGGGACCTCACTATCATACTCCCTAGAGGATACAGCCATCAGACATACCATTCAAACCACTCTCACACCAAACTCACTGAATAAAACCTCTAGATTAATACCAATCGGACAGTTCAACTCTGAATGATGCCCCCCCAAAAACTAATGTATTGCATAATACTGCTAACAATAATTCAACTGCTTTTCTTTTATCAAAATCACAATATTATTCAACTTCAAAAAATTGGTTACAGTTTTCTTAACGCATCCTTATTCTATTGATCCTCAAAGTACATCAGTCTTAGAATAAAGCAACTCAGTTCAGAATATCCAGGCTCCATAGAGAGAAAAGGATGAAGTATCATGTCCAGCCAAAGGTTTGTGCCGATGAGCGTTTTGGTGCCATGTGACAAACTGATTACCCACCTTCTTCAGAGCACGCAACCAATACACAGCTTTTTGTTAAAACACTTCAAAAGGGAGACTATGGTCCTATCTTCTGCAATCCCCAGTGGATGGTCTGAAACTCTGATTATATCAAGTTGTCAATCAAGAAAATTGTGAGCCAGTCTCACTACATAATTCTTTGGTTTCTAATCTGGCACAGAAGGTGGTTTTCAAGTGTAAACGAAGCGCTCCTCCACCATATAGTTTTGTCCTGTTATGCCGAAAACACGTTACCATGCTTCTGATCGCTGCCAGTGATAAATACGTTGCAAGGTCCTGACCACAGCACAGCCCTACTTGACTGGGGAGAAACAGTGGCCCAAATCCTCCTCGATCTCTCAGCAGCCTTTGACACTGTATCTTATCACACCCTGATGAGAAGACTGCATCACATCTGTATTCAGGAAAACACACTGAAGTGGATTGCCGCCTTCCTCACAGAAGGTCGGCCTACATCCATTCACCTCCGAACCCAAGGACATCATTTGCGGTGTTCCTAAAGTATTCTCCCTCAACCCCACTCTCTTCAACATTTACATGACCCTGTTAGCCAACATCATCAGATTCCATAGAACAAACATCATATGTTACGCAGACGACACCCAGCTCATCCTCTCGTTCTCAGAAGATCCTCTCCAGCACAAGATCAACTTCCACAGGTGCATGACGAGCATCACCAAAAGGATGAAGGTCAAGTGCCTGAAGGTCAACAGGGACAGAATGAAAGTGTTGATCTTCGGCGACAACACATCCCCTTTGAAACTACTCCTGTTGGCCCTCTTAACTAGAACCATCACCCAACCACACCAGAAACTTCGGCATCATCATGGACAGCAAACTAACCATGAAGCCCTAGATCATTGCAGTAGCCTGCTTTCACACATTTCCCTTAACACAAAAGATCTTTCAAATGGCTCCCCCTGAACACAAGACATACATCACCAGCCAATTACGCTGCAGCAATTCACTTTCTGCTGGTATCACCACATACCTTCTGCAGAGACTCCAGACTATATGGAACTCTGCTGCCGGACTCATCCCTGACCTCCCCCAATAGACCCACATCCATCCGACCTCAGAAAACTCCACTGGCTCCTCATACATAAGACATATCAGTTCAAGCTGAATATCCATGCCTACAAAGCACTGCACAACTAAGGACCGGCCTACATCAACTATCGCCTGAACTTCCACCACGCTACTGGACAAACTATGCTGTGACTCCATCTCACTCACCCACACCCCCTACATCCATCGAAGCAACAGCAGAGGACACTCCTTCTCCTGCTTTGCAGCAAAATCCTGGAATGAACTCCTTCTGCATCTACAAATTTCCAACTCTCTGACTGAGTTGACTGAACCATTATGAAATACAAAGCACCAGGATACCCTCTTTGGTGACTAGTTCTGCTATACAAATCCACCTGATCGATTGATTGATCAATTCTCAATAGCTCTGTTCAGCACTCAGGGCTGGCTGTAGGGAAGTGCGGCCAGTGCCACCACACTGGGTGTTAATTTCAGGTGGGGCACTGTGGTTGTAAGTATATTATGGTTTTAAAGGCCCCTGCTGCTGTGTTCCTTGTCACCAGCAGTAACAGGCAACAACTGAAATACCAGGATAACTTTGGTGATTAATGAACCTGCTGGAGAGAGAGAGAGGTCAGAGTTTTGTCTAGTGGCAGCTTCAACTCATTACAAGGGAGAGCAGAGGGTTAATATGCCTGCTTCAAAGAATGTGTACCATGCAGAGCATATAATGTAAATAGGTCAGAGAGTTACTGCTTTTGTTGGAGAGAGTCTTTACTTACTTGCAGTTTATAAGTTAAAATCCTAACATAGAACAGTGTGCTAGAAACTGTCACTAAAGAGCGGCGTGGAAACTGCAAGGTAGAGATTACAGTGTTATGATTTTTCCCATGTCTTTCGTATATCTTAATGTTGCAAAAAGGGTTAATTTGGGTAGAAATAAATTCTTATTAGTAAAGACAACCCCCCAACCATGGTGGTACTTTTTAAATTCTGAGTTTTTTTAAACCAGAGTGCCTACCAGTATGAATGACATGACTGGTACACCTTATAGTCGTTGTTTTTATGTAACATTTCCTATTTACTGATTTACACAACCCCAAACCCCTAACCCGCTTTCCACAGACTCTTCCCTCCTCCATCTCCCCCTTACTCATCCCAAGCCTCATCCTATTACTATAAACTCCCAATTAACACTGGACTCTTTCCTCCGCTCTCCCTCCATTACTCTAGTCAATCCAACTAACAAACTCACATTTCTTCTGCTCAAATTAACTCATACAAATACTAATACTGTACTCACATTTCCCTATACTAATCCACCGCTAATTCCTCTTGGGTTCTGGAGTAGTGTGCTACTTACGAAAAAGCACTTTGACACATTTTCAGGGGTAGTAAGTGCTATATTAATAGAATTACAATTACAATTACATATGATTGATTTGCCTCTGTGTAAAGCGTTTTGAAATGCTACACTGGTATGAGTATTACTATAAAACAAATTAAATGCATCTGAGATAGAATGGTTATGGAGACTTGAGAGCACTAGTAAAGAGTGTCAGAGGGAGAATCTGTGGTGAAAGTGGTAATTGGAAGCGCCAAAAAACATTGTCCCACCAGGCGTCACCAGAGCTAAAGCCAGCCCTAGGAGCACTGCACCTGGACCTGTGCCCTATACATTTGGAAAGCCAGCAATCTTTCTATTGCTTCCTTTACTTTGGGTCTGATGGACCGGAAGGGGAAAGAACTGTCTGAAACTCCATAATTGTCCTCTTGGTTGTCAGCCAAAATACGTTTTCCTCAATTCCCTTTCCCCTAGCTAGGAATATGGCAATCACTCTTTTACCACTTCTTCCTAGTGGAGCAGGCCTTTGCCTTTTTTCTGCTGACGCCACCCTGGACTTACCTTCTTCATCCCTGCTGCAGGGACCTTCTGTCATACATCTTTCTTCCCATAAAGATTTCTGCAGTAAAAATGTGTTTTCCTCAATATCCTTTTACCTGGGTGTGGCTTTTGCTCTCTTTCTTTTCTACACTCATAATCTGGTGTAGTTGTGCTGGCCCCAGGCCTACTATTTTCCTATTTCATTTGTCCTGTGGCTGCTCACGAGGCCCCATTCCTCTTCTCCAGGCAGCAATGCAGCTCATCTGTAGTATTGGGGGCCCTAGGCCCTCATGCTACTTAAATGAATGACATGGACACCGCATTATCATTACTATAACTGGCCTAGGGTACGTGAGCCTGGCCCCTTTTATTTTCAGGGTCACCTGACCGGTGACACGTGTGATAGATAGGCGTGAGGTGAATGTGAAACCAGCCTTCGAGGAGTGGCTGGTGGAAGCACGTCATTTCAGATCACTAGTCTGAGTCCATCTAGACTCTTCATTCCTCTCATACTGTATTTAAAAGAAACAAACAAGTCCAATCTGTGGGAGGGAAATAAATACTATAATAAACACCACTGAGTCTCTTCAGGTGGTCCACCGGACATGCTGCATAGACAGGTGCAGCTGGAGCACTGGACATCACAGCACATCTCCGCAGTTTAATCAGACTACTCTGGGCATGAATTATAGCACTGAAGTCAGACTCCCTCAATCGCCTGTCCATGAGGTTACAATCCAATCAGGCACTGTTGGACCTGTTCCACCTGGGTTAATGGTGTTGAAGTCTATTTACAAAGTCCACTGGGATGTTGCACTCTGAGCAGTGGTGGAGTCTATGTAAAAAGTTCAATTGGGTGCATTAGGAGCAGTGGGAATTCCACTTCAATGATCTTGTCGAAGGTATTCTGGCTCACTGAATACTGGAACTGCAAAGACTGAGAATGATAATGGATGAAGGGGTGTCTTCCTTGAAGGTCTTGGTGTTTTCAAATGTCCACTTTTAGAGCAGCTTCAGGTTTCTCTCTCCTACCAGGACTCCATCGCACAGATGTCACCTCGAGGCCCTTTTGCCGGGGTGCCACGGGACAGCGTGGACTGTGCATGGCCTATCACAGGTCGAGTGAAGGGATAGCTGAGGAACAGCCAACAGGACGACATCCATGTTGCTCTTGCAGCCATGAAGTGTGGTTGTCTCAGGGTCTGCATCAGGACTCAGGTGCACTGGCCCTTGTCTGATAGTCTTTGGGTGACCCGTCTCCGTCTGTGACCTCAGTGCTCCCCGGTGCCTATTGTAGAGCTGCCTCTGACACATCTCTCTGATCAGGATTCCCCTCTCACTGGACTTCACTTGAGGCTCTTGCCACTGGGATGCCACGGGACTGTGTGGGCTCTGCGAGCCTCTCGTAGGCCATGCTGAGGGGGTTGCTGTGGAATTCCCAACAGGGCCATGTCAAAGCCTCGTGCAATCCCTAGGATGGATGGTCCAATGGTTGAGTATGCTCTCTTTTGCAGGTCTCAAATTCACGGGGGTTCACAGCAGATTTCTGGGTGGTAAGCCTCCCACTGTGCCAGTGATGCGTGGTCAACCTCTGGTCTTTTTGCTGACATAAGCTCCACTCTGGTGGTGCAGTGCTCCTTAGGTGGTTCGGTGATGCACCTGGTAAGGATGATGATCTTGCAGAGTAATTGTTAGATCAACAGGTGGCAGTGTCTTGCTTGGAGAAGAGATGACTCGAGGAACTTCATAGCTACTTGTGGTTCTTATTCAGCATGTGCGGTTACCAGCAGGGATGCCACCTCTATCAAGCAGCCGGTGACAGGTGGCTAGATGGTCGCACTGAGAAGCATGGGGCCTGGATGCAGTTCAGGCATGCTATCAGCTTACAATTGGTCCACCTGCAGAGCTGTCTCCAGTGACGACTGTTCATCCCAGTGGCTGGCTTGTGTTGAAGGATGCCCTCTCCGGTACTGGTACGAGTCCTCAGTCCTATCGCTCTTCTCCCTTTCTCTTGTGCACCTGTGGTGTTCTGGATCTTCTGTGTGACAGGTGTGTCACACACTTTAATTCCTCAGACCTTCTTCACGACGTGGCGGTGTGCCATGTTCCTCTCGATTTCCTTTCTCGAGGTGGCTTTGCACCACAGATCACATCTTGCATCACATGGGGCTCTCACAGGCTGAGTCCTGTCTACAGGTCTTCATTCCTCCTCCTCGTGGACCTCACGCCGGTCCTGCCCCTTCCTCAGTGATGTTTTAGGTGGTCTGCTCCCTGACTGGAGGGTCACCTCTTCTTCCTTCCAGTCGTCACTCGAGAGCGCAGCGCTTGTGTCTCAAGACTGCACTATCACAGCGATTGCTCCTGCCTCTGTTCCAGTTTGTTTGTCAGGGTCGGTCATTCCTCGTGACATGTTCCATGTCCGGCCAGCGGTGGCCATCTGGTGCTGAGGTGTGGCCATCTGGTGCAGCCTTGTCCAATTCACATTGTATCATGTCCTGTGTGTCTATCTCTCACTTGGGCCCATCTGTCTGATTGCCATGTGTGACCATCTGCGCCCCTCTAATAGTGTCTCTTCCTCCATGGGTGCCTTTTTTGCTGGTACTGGTCGTGCCCATTCTCTGGGTCTACGGTGCTGGCTGTTTACCACTCGGGCTGCATGTGCAGCACATGTTCTCCTTGTGCCCTACGTGGGGCTTGCAGCGCCATTTTCTTAACTGCAGTTGCAACAAGCAGCCACTAGGGGGTGCACACGCAGTGCATAGTGGTCCTAATTGCCTGCTAACACTGTTTTGGCTTTCACTGGAGACTTGGCAACTTTTGTTGGGGCTGCTTTGGGCCTCTTGTGGAGCTCGTACGCAGATAACAGTTTCTCCCTGTTGCAGTTGATGCCAGTGGATGCTGCAGTCAGTTCAACTGTGGACACAGCAGCCCAGCTAATGCCCAGTTTAGACTTTCCAAACCGGTGCAGTAACCACAAGTGTCCACTAGGTTGCACTGTAGCACTATTTTGCACAGGTTATGGCAGTCTGTACCTCGACTGCGGGCCTGGATTTTAGTTGGGGATGCCGGTGCAAGGCTTCCTTCACAGTGGGTGCTTCCTCTCACAGTAGTTCTAATCAGGCAATGAGATGACAGGCAGTGGGCTGCCACGTCAGCTGGCAGCAAGGTACCACTCAAGCTCCGGCCTGCAGGACCTTCCTCTGTGTGCTGGGTGCCACCGGATGCTGCCTCACCCTTCTTTCCTAGGTTGGGCAGAAGGCAGCTGACGGGGCAGCCTACGGGCATGTCATGAGGTAGGCACCACTTCCTGTGTGGGGTTAACGCCAGTCTTGAGAGCATTATGGACCGTGTGCTCCTCACCTGCGAGCTGAGATGAGGCTTTGCCTGACATCTATTGCACCCAGCTGCATGCCTTTCTTTTCACCGTCCGCCACAGTCTTGACCTCCGGCCTGTCCAGGGAGTGAATTGCAGGCACTGGGGTTTAGCGCACACCACATTGAGAGGGCTCTCTTTCCTCCTACTTGTGCTGTAAAAGACTGTGGCAGGCTGATGCTGCTTATGGCTTGGTTCACTTTATTTGAGGGGTGCTCCTCCCTTGTCTATTCAATGGAACAGCATACATGGTAGGCCCGGGCCTCAAACCGTCATTCCTTGGGCAGCGGCAATGCATGACACGAGCTCTGGCTCTCAGGAGCTGCACCGGCGCTCTTTGAATAGTGCAGGCGTCTTATGCTGGCTGCGGCGCTTCACTCCAATTTCTCAGCACTCATTTATTTTCAGACCTGTTGTTGTGCAGGATCACGGCAGGCAGGGTTGCAGAGGCATTAACATTTGGATAGCCGGTGTGGGAGCACCTTTAAAGCAAGCTACACTTCCCCCTCGAGGTGCAAATGAGCAGCCACAGGCTCACACGTGGGGCACACCTACTCATTGCCATTGTATTGTTGGGGGCCCTAGGCCCTCTCGCTACTCATATGAATGACACAGACACTGCATTATCATTTCTATAACTGGCCTACAGCACGTACACCTGACCCCTTTTATTTCCAGGGTCATCTAACTGGTGACCCATGTGATGGATGGGTGTGGGTTAAAGAGGAAGCACATCATCTCAGAACACTAGTCTGAGTCCAGCCGGACTCTACACTCATCTAGAACTCACCTTCGGCCTACTGTGCTTTTCCTAGGCCTGCCCTTGTTTCCCTCCACTTTTCCCAAGCCTTTTACCTCTCTCTCTTCTCCACCTGCTGTAGAGGTCTATACTAAATACTCTCTTCGATAATAAGCCACATTCCTCATCTGTTGCACTGACAGGAAAAGTCAACCAGTTGGTGCATGGTGAGGTCCACCACTTTGGCTCTTGTTGCATAAAATTCTCTTCACAGCGTCTCACATGAAAATTTACTGGTGGGGAAAAACGTTGATTTCAAAGTCATGCAACCTACCGGCGACACTGGTGGTTTTAGAGTTAGAGAAAAAAACAAGCATTTGCAAAGCAATGGGTCTTGCATTTCTCCGAGTTAGGGCTATTAGCAGTTGTAAACTCCCAACCGGACTTTTCTTGCCACATTAAATGGAAAAAAAGCTGCTACAGTTCACTCATAGTGAAACCTATTGGCAAAAGTGCAAATATCTACATAACTGGCAAAAGTGCAATTAACTATGTAACAGGGTGGATGTCATGAAAAGCGCTCGACTTCTACCAAGCGAGAACGCACTGCGAAAAAAGGTAAAAAGTAGTCCACAAACTGGACGGGAAACAGCGATCCTTGCATGTTTCCAGTACTTGGTCTCCGCGCTCGAGGAGGGCTAACCACCGGAAAAGGCATGACGTATGCATGCCTTCCACTAATGAAAGCAAGCAGATTTTAACAGGCAAGCCCACGAACCAATGAAAGACACTGACGTGACATGGACGGGGCTCCGAGCCCTTTTCTAACTACTAAAGCGTCTCGCAAGTGACGCAAGCTGGACCCTAAAAAAACAGTCTCCCTCGATCCAGCTGCTGCAACCCAGTCTCCCACACCCAGCACTGTGGAGAATTTAACAAAATTTACATGGAGTGCAATTTGTTTATTTCACAAGTTCTGTGGGTGTTTTAAAAATAGGCCTGGGGTTGCTCAGGCCTAATTAAAAACTTCGCATCAGTCAAATCACAGCTCGCCTAGAGTTTTTACACCGGTGCCTAGTTCATGACTCGGAGTATGTTAAAATTCCTGGGCCTGTCACCCAACAAGAAACCAGCCAACTCTTGACACAACTGCTGCTCTTTCGCACCTCTCCAGAGACCCTGCTTAGAGAGATAGACTTCCTCTCCGTCTCTCCCTCAAGGTCCGGTAGGCAGCTATCTTCCTCTGCCTTTATTATTAGAGTAACGCTACCTTGTTTTTTTTTTTTTTCAGAATGCCTGCAGTGCTCCTTTCATCTATTGCAGACAGCAACAAAACACAACTTTGTTATTAAACTCATGAAGTTAGGCATGCAGCTTCATGCTACTAAGCGCGCAGAGTGCAGTCAACATATCTCGACACGACATATTAGTTATTTTTCAGCCTCTCATTGGAGCTTTCAAAAGCAGCCCTAACCTGCACCGCTGTCAAACTCGAATGCCTGTTTCCCATGCTTTTAGCTTATTAATGATGTGTGCAGCATGCATTTTAATGAGCCTTTACCCATATCCTGCCTATTTACTGAATGAAACATTGAAAAGGTCTAAATTATGCAACAACCTACGTTTGATAAATGGGCTTTATCTTTCTGTACATTGCAGGCCTGCCTGTGTGTAGCAAATAAAGAGCCGTTCTGGGGAAACACATGCACTCTGCTCAATTCGCCCCACAGATCTCTTCTCTGCGTGAAGAGATGAAACAAGCACTCTTTGCGAGCAGTGAACAATTCTGCATTTTTATTTCAACGTCTAATTAAAGGAAGATGAAGATGTCAACGGCACCGGAAAACAACGTTGTTTTTCCAGAGGGAAAATTAACACTGTACAACCTATATAAAATTTCCTGTACACAGTCACAATTACATTGGCCCTATTGCAGTCAATAATGTGCAGCAGGTACAGTTGCACCGTGTCCCAGAGGCTAATAGGTCACCTGCACTCCAATTAAAGTTACTTTTCACTACCAAACCAGCGGATGGGGACCATTTATGTTGCTTGTACTACACCCCCTGATTATTTTGCTAGCTACTGCATGTTAGGCAACGTGCCAGGTCTGACATTCCTAAAACCCGGAGATGTAGGGAAACAAACTTTTGTTCATTTGTCATTTTAGGATACTTATAAGGGTGTTACTTCACTTCTTCGCAATTGACAGTCTGAAGACGTAACTTTTAATAAAGTATTGGAGACGTTTCCTTATTGGAGAAACAAGTATGCGATTTCCTTTTTAAGGCCACATGAGGAACAGAAATGGAGTAGAGTTCGTGTGGGTGAAAGATGAACCAAAGTGGCAGAAGAGAACCAGAAAGAAGTAAGGTACAGGGTGGGAAAGTAACCCTAGTTAAGATTTGTGAAGCAATGGGTGCCTAAGCATTTCATAAAGGACCTGCAGAGTGGATCAAAGTTGCCAGTTTCCTGAAAACCATAAACTGTGCACCGATCTATCACACTTCTTCATCCATCACACTGCTAAAAACTGAAAACCAAAACACTTTCCACATAGGATCAAAACAAAGGCAACAAGGTGGAGCGTGCTACATGCCTGGTTGTTGCAACGGTTCCATGCAAGAATAGAAACTGGGTCATTTTTGTAGTTAAAAAAACAGCTACTTATTGGGGTAATTTGGGCCCATTTTACCCTTGGCTCATGGTGCAAATATAACTGCTGTACTGATGACAGCTGCACCCCTGAACCGAGGTTGATTCTACCATTGGAGAGACACTGAAAGTAAATTTGATGCTTGAGTGATTCACTCTTGGGGCTATATGGTAATATAATATATAATATAATGCAATCAAGGTGAATGGACCCCCTGCTCATTGGGTCGGCATTGAAGCATAGCCATAATTGTGGTACAGAGGGCACCTTGCAACCCTTGAACCCAGTGTCACTGCACATGCTACACTAATAATAGCTACTCGTCTGTTTACACCTTTCCAAGTTCCTCATTCCATCTCTTGTTTTCTTTTCACCTCCCTATTTCCAACACTCTCTCCTCTCCTCTTTTCGCTCTCTCCTCTCTATCCTATTCCGTTCCGTTCCTATTCTAGTCTCTTCTGCCCCCCTTTCTTCTCTTTCTCAGTTGCCCTTATCTCTTTCCTCCGTTCTCTTCTTCTTCATCCATACTTCTGGCCCCCTTTGCAACCCTAGCCTGTTTTTACTCATCTTCATCTCATTCCTCTTTTTCTTCAACATGATCCCCAAATCCAGTTCTGTCATTGCTCCTCAACTCCTCGCCCTTCTATATTTCACTCTCTACTCTACTTTAATCACTTTTATTTCTCTTGTTCATGTTTGCCTTATACCTTACCCTCTACTCCCTAAATACCCCACACACCTTCATGAAGTGTAAACTAAGACCCAGACTCCAGGCAGGTTCTGTGTTAATAACGAATCTGAGTTGGTGTTGTATAATAACTGCAGCGAGTACAGGGAAGGCTAGCCCACACGTCACTCAGAGCCACTGCACCGACTGTACAGCTAACAGTTATGCCACTGCCTCATATAGTGGCAGTTAGTGTTTTATAAATGCTACAATACAATACAACAAATGTCAGAACAGATAGATGGAATCAGAGGTATACCACATGGACATAGGTGACTGTGGAATAGGAAGGAATGCGTTTAGATTGGGTGAAGGTGAATGGAGGAGGATTTAATTGATTCGCCGTGCAGGGTTAAACAGAGAACCTTCAAAGAATGAACATTTTAAAGGAGGTAATCATCTTCGTCAGCACTACCGTCACCATCATCTCATTAATCGGGTTTTCTTTATAAAACCATATAGATAAAAAACTATACATTATTTACAAAATAATAAAATACAGTTCATCAAAACATAAACGAAAAACACGCAAAGTTAAAACTACAAAGTAATAAAAACAATTTTCTAAAGTAGCAAAGTATTTCTGATATGAACGCGCCAATAAGGTAAGTTTCATAGCTGAATTCGTCTAAGAGCATTCGTTAGAAAAGAAGGAAGTTCGAAATTGCTAAATTCAGCTTGATCTGCAATGGTAACAAACAAAGTTTCTGAATATGACTGAACCTTTTGCAAATCAGAATAGAATGAACAGTGAACTGGGCAGAGGAACACGGGCAAGGAGGTGATTGGTCAGCTGGAGCACAGTCTGTAGGGAAACTGATAGCAAACTGCTAAAACGTGTTAACAATAACCTCTGACAACTTATACACCAAACTGAGATAGGGTTCAATTGAAGGAACGGTTGAAAGTAATACATAGGATGCAACAGAGGTTTTAACAATTTATTCTCCTCCCTAAGAGCGGTGACAATTGAGGTGGTACTTTTTGAATAGATCAAAGTTCAGTGTGAACCGTTCAAGGAAACACTGCACAATTTCACCATTAAATACGTATATGACGGCAATGCTAGCCTTTTGGAAATTACTCAGAGAAAAACAAGAACCACATTGCCGCCTAGTCTCCTGCGCAGACAATTAGTAGAAAGAAGTTCTTGTTGTGATCAACAGTAATCGTAGAGAGTACAGAATCAGACACTACATTGTTTTGTAACTTTGATTCCAATTCAATGGTTATTCAGCTGAGAAGAACATTGTGAGGGACCTAGTAGCATACAAATAAAACTTAGATGGAGGCGCTAGTTATAAGTAGGAGTGTGAAACATCCTCTGCGTAACCTATTCATGAGTGTGCTCTTCCTAAGTAGGAAAGTTGTTTTCTGATCTTCAAATGATGTCCTGGCATTTTGGAGGATTGCAGTGTCTCATCTGCAGATGTACCATTCATATCTAGAACTGGAGTATATTGCCAATTTGGGCAACCCACACTTTACTGGAAGCTTTCATTTTAGAGACTTCATACACTGATTTACTTTAGAATCCTCAACTTTCCCCCAGCTAGCTTAACTTGGAGGTCCGACCCCAGTCCAATTATTTTTTTCTGGGAATTGCTATCCATGACACGGATAATTCTCTAAATTTACTCTGTTTTGTGTACTGCTATGCTTTGAGTGGACTTATTGCGAACCTCAAAATGTATTAATGGTGTCAGGCTTGGACGTTTGGAGGTGAGAACCTGAAGTGTCTTTTCCCATCACATATGCAAAAAAGTACTCAGAGGGTAAGTAAAGGATCGTGATTGCACAAATATTGAGTCCTAACAGTCCCTTGTGATCTAGTCCCAGTGGAGCCTCTGTCACTGCACCAAATATTTACTTAAAGGAAGGACTCTTATCAAAAGATAGGTGACATGATTCATCATAGGACACCCTCCTTTCAGTTGTCTAACTTGTGTGGACTCAACGGTATGTATGGGAAGTCTTTCTATTCCAAAATTCTTTGCTGCGTAATTTCTTTCAGTAGTGTGTGAGAAATGATATGGGGAGAAAAATGGTTAAACCCATCTGCTCGTTGACATAATGCTTCATTACTGTTGGATCTCGCCCTCTCTGTGGAGTCACCTCCAAACATTTTGCCTTCCTTCCCCTATTTTTGCTGAATTTGTTTTTGTTGACCATATGTCTATGTGCACTTTACCACTGCTGACCAGTTCTAAAGTGATAGTGCTCTCTGTTCAAAACATGGTATCATTGGCTTATAGCCTATTGGCAGATTTAATTTAATTCTTTAAAATTCATATCTTGATGTGTGTATTTGGATTTTTGTTATTTTTGTCTTGTTTTGTTTAGATAAATATTATCTATTTTTCTAAACCTGTGTTGTGTCATTTTGTAGTATTTTCACTTAGTTGCTGTGTGTGTTGGTACAAATACTTTACACATTGCTTCTGAAGTTAAGCCTGCCTGCTCGTGCCAATCTACCAAGGGGAGGAGTGGGGGTTAACTGAGGGTGATTCTCCTTTACCCTGACTAGAGTGATGGCTCTTGCTTGGACAGGGGGTAACCTGACTGCCAAACAAAGACCCAATTTCTAACAGTTATAAATCCCTGGAAAGCTGCACTACATATGCCCAGCGCCTGTAAATTAAATGGTACCAGTAGGCCTGCAGCACCGATTGTGCCACACACTTAAGTAGCCTTTTCAACATGTCCCATGCCTGCTGTTCCAGGGCTTGTGTGTGCAGTTTTAAGCTACCATGTTGACCTGGCAAAATAAACCTTTTACCAGGCCCAAACCTTCATTTTTAGGTTGAGAATAGCAGTGCACTAGCGCTGCTTTTTGAGCAGTTGTAATCTCTTCTGTGGGCTTTAACCATGCCCATCTCATGCCCATCACTTTAATTCGTTCCTGGACATGCCTTTCAAAAATCCCTTAATGTCATTAGTAAATGATTTACGTTTGTCCCGCCTTGAGGGACTTTTGTTATGCCTTGCAGACTGAGCCTGTTACATGAATTATTGCACGATTACCAATATACTTTAGCAAGTGTGAACTACTTTTTTCTTTTGTTTCTCCCCTTCACACTCCATGACAGCCGTGGGGCTTTGAAATTTCAAAGGGCACAAACAGACCAAACTCGATAGGTGGTATTGGAGCGCTTGTCACATTGTTCACACAGTTACCTAATCGGATACACTTGATTTCAATTTGGATTTTGTCTCTCCTCTTCGCTCTCCATAGCTTTTAAAAATCCCATGTTATTGGTAAATGCTTTATGTAAAAAAACACAGAAACCATCAAAGCGGCTCTCCCAGCATAGCGGGAGAGCCCATACTACAATATTCACTGCAATCAGGAAACTAACCCCATAATGCTTTGTGACCCATTCCTTTTTCAAAACATTTTTGCTCATGACTCAGCCAGTGGTGGCCCTAGGACAATGGGAACACCACCAAAACATTCACCACAAGGTGCTCTTTCTAACTATTCATCTTTGGGTCCCATACACTAGGTTAGTGGGGACCCAAAAATATTAGCCCTTCCCACCATTCAGTGTTTTTTTTTTTTTAAGTTCTCTCATGGTGGAACCTTTGATTTGCAGCTGGGAGAAGTTTGCGTTTTAAGGGCTTTGTTTGTTATATCATAGGCCTGCTAGCCCTAAGAATGTGTAATGCATTATGTTCTCGAAGGGGTGAAAATATGATTATATTGTCTTAATTTGTGCCATTATGTTTTCATGTGGTTACGCTCTCTAGGGGCTAACTATATGGTTACATGACAATGTTTCTTACAGATGCTATTTTTATTTGGTGTTCTCTAGGGTCTGTTCTGAGCATTACAGTCAACATAATACAATATTCACAGCACTCAGAAACTTGCCCCATAATTCTTTGCAGGGCATTCCATTTAAAAAACATTTTTGCTCTCAACTCTTGCTGTGGTGGCCCTAGGACAATGGGACCACCTTCAAAACATTCACCACAACATGCTTCTTCTGTCTAGATCCTCTCTGAGTCCCTACGCTAAATTAGTAGGACCACATATTACATTAGTAGCGGAGCTTGGAAACTCGCCTCATAATGCTTTGCAGGGCATTCCTATCACAAAATATTTTTGGTTACTAATCATCCTGTGTTGGCCCCAGAACAATGGGACCACCTTCAAAATGTTCATGACAACATGCTCTTTCTGTCTACATCATCTCTGGGTCCCCACACTAGGTTAGTGGGGACCCCAAAATAATAACCCCTCACACCATGTGCCGTGTTTTCAGCTCTCTTATGGCTCAAACTTTTGTATTACAGATAAGTTCATGTTTTAAAAACTTTGTTTGAAATTATGTTCCTGTAGGACAGTTAGGACCATATTTATACTTTTTGACGCAAAACTGCGCTAACGCAGTTTTGCGTCAAAAAAATTAGTGCCGGCTAACACCATTTCGAAGCGCCGTGCGGGCGTCAAATTTATACTTTGACGCACGGCGGCACAACCAACAGGTGGGAGTCATTATTTCGTGACGCACACAGCGGTGTCACGTCGTAAAGGAAACCAACTTTAACGCGACACAAATCACTGTGGGTCGATTTACGACAGCGCAACCCGGAAAGCGTTGTTTTTTTTTATGCTATTGCGTCAAATTTACCCGCGAAAACTGCCCTTTCAGCAGAGGAGAGCCAAAATGGATCCCAGATGCCATTACAGACCCCAGGAGGATGACAGCCGACCAGGAACCAGCCAGGAGGATCCATACCGGAACCAGGACATTTTCAGAAAAAAAAGAAAGTGTCGCTTCAGTGCAGAGGAGCAGGAAATCCTGGTGAAAGAGGTGACGGAACACAAGCACCAATTGTTCATCACCTCTAAATTGCCTATCAGTAGGAGAGAGGCCATATGGAAACAAATTGTGGACAAGATCAACAGTGTGGCTGAAGAACGCCGGACAGTCACTGAGTGTAAGAAACGCTGGCATGACTGCAAACGTAGGACAAAAGAAAAAAAGTCCAGGAACAGGAAGGCAGCAATGCAGACTGGAGGGGGGAGTCCAGCACACCAGGAGGCCCTGGACCACATGGAGGAGATGGTCGCAGCCATCATCCCTGAGGAGATCGTCACAGGGATTCAAGGACAGGACAGCGCAGACTACCACGAGACAACGCACATGCAGGGTAAGTCGCATGGGGAATAAAAATGCAATAATGGGGACTGTAAGCAGGGGGGGGATACCTACTACACAATGCATGTAACTCAGCACATATATGAAGTGGCATGGGTAAAGGGGCACGGCAGGGGGGCATGCCCAGCACAGACTGAATCTGGGGCACGACAAAATACAGCACCAACAACAGTCCCATGGGGCCATCCTGTAAGTACAACAATAGAGCCAAGTGAAAGCAGCGACAGGTGTGAAGGCCACTACGTCAAACTCACATCCAGGCACTTGTCTTGCAAAATCTATCCTACATCAACTAGGTCCCTATCAGTAATGCAGTAGCCAAAACAACAACTGCAATGTAACTGCGACAACAGTTGACAATAACACCTCTCATCTCTGTGCAGCTATAGTACCAAATGGCAGGAACCTCCCCATGGAACATACATACCTAAATTAGGGGGTGAGGATGACATCTGCAACTATTCATAGAAATAAGACAAAGGCACCAGTACACTCAAATGCCGAATGTCCATACTTGACACATACATAAGCCAAAGTAAACAGCAATAGGAGCCACACAGCACTAAGGACACACACATGCTGCATACGTCAGGGTCTCTCACGTGCCTGGCTAACAAGGCAACATCACTAATGTCATACTGCTCAGACAACAACATTGAGGAGGGGACACAGGCAACTGGTCACTGAAACACGCCTGCACAGTCTGACAACCAAATAGAACCTTCATACGATAAACAGGCCAATCCAATTAAACACACATGACCCAACATCATCTTCAAACATCAACAATGTTTACATCCATACCACATCCTAACATTGACATGCATAGGATATGCCACGTCACATGTACATTTCGGGCAATGTGAATAAAAAGTGTTTGGGGCAGGTCCTGAGAGGCAAGTGTGCTGCCAGGGCATTCACAACACCCACAGTCAGTCAAAGTGTAGTGTTGTAAGTGTAACGTATACTTTGCGCATTAGCTTCAGGCTTTAGGCCTTTGTGCACCTTGCCCTGAATGTACTTTAACGCATTTGCTCACATCTAAGAGCCTCAGAGCACTTTGCACTAAATGCTTTTTATTAGCCTTCCTATCAGTTAATTTAGCAAATAGCCAGTCCTACGGTGTTGTTTATTAGTCAAATCACACTGTTTTGCCTACTTCAGCACTGGAGTTTGCCAGAACATATTCACTCTGTGCCCCAGTCAAGGATACAGTCTGGTACATTGCCGATAGACGTGGTAGGGGTTAAGATGTGGCATTCCTGCGTAGGGACACTTTGTCATCACGATGACATATTACTTATAAAATCACTTCCTTGTCCCAAGACACGCAAGAGGGAGTTTCCAAACAGAGAACCACAACTAGACACTGCCTGCCTTGCTGCAGATGCAGAAACAGATCACAGGCCATTGCTCTGATATGAGGGATGATGTCTCCCCAGTGATTCAGACAGGCAAGCTCGAAGCTTAACATGCTGTGCTATAAATAGAACAAGCAGAGGGATAGTAGAAACAGTTAGGCACCATGATAGCTTTGTACTAATATTTTACTCTCCTGCTGACTATTTCAATTCTAACAGTTTGTATTGTTTGGGTTATTGTGGCTCACACCTAAATATCTACAAGTCAGTTGTACAACGAAATCATCATATTAAACAAATACTGTCTTTGTCATTTGTGTATGAGAACATACTGGAAAAGAGAGAATTGTGTAGGATCTGAGTGACCACGACTTCCCTGAGAAGTTCCAAAGATGTCATGCGCTCGGATGTCTAATCATTCCTTTGCTGTGGGAGACCAGAGGCACTGCTAGTGAGCCAGAGCAAAAAGAAAGAATCAGGGTGACAGAGTTAATTACAAGTGTGTCAGACTTAGTCCCCCACACCAATAGCTATCCTGCTGCCTAGAAAGCCAGTAATCTCATGTAGGATAATGAGAGCCCACCCAACAAAATGTCCCTCCATAAGAATAGTTAAACACGAAGAAAGGAGTAGGACAAAAACATGCCTATTCCTAAATTTTTACAAAGCAACACCTAGAGGCGATTAGGCAGACAAGTCTGATAGCTCTATATCATACATGTGACACACAGGTGGGCCATAGGCCTACAACAATGCCCATATGAAGGACAGCAGATACCAAGACAAAAACAGAGCACAAAGTTAAGGCATCCAAAGGCTTGTATCTTAGTGCAAAATTGTCACAACACAGACACACTAATTGTACCCTGTTTCATTGCAGAGGCAAATGGATCTCCTGCCGATATGCCTGTCCCTGATTTCCCTGATGACATGGATGACGAGCCCATAAACATTCCACAGGAGACCATCCAAATGGTCCTTGAAAGCCTCCAAACCCCACCTTCAGTCACAAGGAGGAGCACAGAAGAAGCAGCCACCACAGTAGAACCACCCGCCACCCCAATTGTAAGACCTGCCAGCTCCAACACAGCTGAGGACTCTGACGACACTGGCACCAGCTTCGAAAGAACCGTCGTTGGGGTACAGCGGGAGCTGGCCAAGGAGGTGCGGGTGGGGATGCAAACTATGGCAGCCAGCCTTGAGGGGGTGCGTTCGTGCATGATGTCTTCTGCTGATCAGGCAGCTGCTATGAAAGCCCGAACATCTCTCTTGCAGGAACTTGCCAAAACACAGAAGGAAATCTGCACAGCTGTCATCCAGTTGACACAACACCTACAACTGCAATCCAGTCAACGTGTGCAGGAATGCAACATAGAACCCCTCAGGGCCGACCTGGCTGCCTACCATCGTGATGTGGCTGCCATTCTCAAAAACCAGCAGGCCCTCCTTGCTGCAGTACTGCCCTTCATAACTCCACAGGGAGCAGCCCCCGGGATGTCTGCCTCCATGTCTTCTAACACTGAGGTGTGTGTTGCCCCTTCACAACCAACAACAACAAGGACAAACCAGGCAACACACACATCAGAAGAAGAAGACATGGAACAGATAACATTCTCACGGAAGAGTACCCGGAAGCACTAGTCCCTGCACCATGGCCTACTTTGACCAAGGTCCTACGTTTTGTCAAATGCCAGTCTCACTAAAACTACACTCAATGACTGTTCTGCAATCCACTGTATGACTTGTCCCCATTGCCAGTGAATGTCTCTCTCCTACTATTTGCCAATTCCTGTCCCTCTGCACTGTCTGTGACATCACCCCAGCATGCCAGGAGCATCATCCACACCCCTTCTGTAGGATCACCATGTAAGAATGCACCAGAACGGACCCAGCAAACATGGTGAATGGACATTTTTCACTACAGCACCTATAAATAAATAGCACTTGCACACCTATTATGTCTCTGTGTTATTTCACACTTCAACTGTGCAGTACCTAACTCCAAAGTGCCTGTGTGGCAACCATGTAGATTGTCAATACTACTGTCCTGATATCATGTATTCTGAAACATCTGTGCAGTGGCCAGGATTGCATCATAGCCTTACCATACTGAGGAAAATAACTGATGAAGGGACTAAGCACACACAATCATGCTGTGTTGGACAGAATGATGCACCATCTATAGCTATTCTAGACAACTAATGGTGGCTGAGAAATGTAGCACCATGCAATACTAAAATAAGAAATTATGCTGCAAAATGTAAGGAAACATTAACAAATTACACTGCATCAATCACCCTTTTGGAGTATACTTCCATGAAGGAAAGTCATGCAGAATTAGTACACACATGATGTAGGTCAGCAATGAAAGCAACAAGACAAGAGTGTGAACAACTCTTCATCTACAAAGATCTCCCTGAACTTCACACTGCAGTCCGACCTATCAATTTACCCACAATAACAAGTCTGGAAGCACTCTTTGTGAAGTAGGATACATACCAACACAAAACCTTGGTGATCAATGCAAACTACCAATGGTGGTTCTCCCAAATGGTGGATACTTACCAAGTTAGCACACGGGTAGCTGGCATGTTAAACCTCAATTTCCTGGGGATGGCGAGCATAGGACACAAATGTCATACTAAAACATTCAGCTACACTGATGTCAAGGCCATGATAAAGTAGCACCTAACGCATCATGTAAAGGGTTAACTATATATTTATTTCTATTGAGTAACACAAGAGGCAACTAAGGGAAAGGTAAACCTACACTAATCTAACCTGACTACCACTAACCCACAACTGTCCCTAACTAACCTAAGCTAAACTTACTCTACACATGTAACAAAACGATCTAAACATCAACCCCCCACCCACCATTATGAGACAGGACACATGCAGGACAACACTTACTAACCTACACACATACTATACTATCCTAAACAAACATATATATTTTTGTAATTTTTTGTATATTTTTTAATTTTTATTTTTTTTTTAAACAGGAATCCCAACATTGCCCCCCACCCACCCACCCACACAAAAAATAAAGATAGAAAGAATAAGGACCCCCCTAACACTAACTAAGCTAATTACCTATACTTACCTAATACTAATTCCCAAAACCCAACTATCAGTAGAAAATAGGAAAGAGGAGAGAGGGGAGGGGTAAAAGTTCAACAGGGCAAAAGTCCTACAGGTTCGCCCTCCGTAGGGTCCGCCTGATGGAGCTGACCCTTTTTTTAATATAGGCCACATCCTGGCTCAGGTTGTCCACCTTATTGACAAGCTTGTCCAATTTTCTACTTAATGCCAGGAAGGCGGCTGGGTCCACAGGAGGGGCTGATGTTGTTTGTGTGCCGGCCGAGGTTGAGGTTGTGCCAGGAGTTGGTTGCCCACTGGACTGTCCTGGTATTACAACACGGCTGGGTCCAGGTCTGGAGGAAGAGCCAGGGTCTATTGTTCCCGACGTTGCTGGGGCCACTTGGTGAGACCTGGTGGATGTGGTGTTGGTGGCTGTTGTTGGCAATGTAGGCGGAGCCTGTGGTGTGGCCCACCACGCCCCGGAGGCCCGATCCGAATGATATTTGCGGGCCATCCTCCGGTACCCACACTGCACCTGCAGGATGTGCCTGTATCTCATGGCACGCCTCTCAAAATGGTGTCGATCTGCGGCACTCATGTTTGCAGCTGTGAAGAGAAAAGGCAAATATTTACCTTTGGAATTGCATTGGGTGGAATAGCACAATGGGTTATTTGTACATTACTAGAAATGTATTGGTTGCAGCAATTGTCACAACATAGTTCACTGAAAGGCTCAGAGGAAGTACATGTGAAGCCTGCATACATAAGGGCATATCACACCTAGCATATCCATGTCTCTACATGATGGATGACATCACCCTAAACTACTCATCCAAATAATACCTAAGGCATCTGACATTATGGCTGCACCTCTTACGCATACTGACTTCACTACATATGTCACTCTATGTGATAACTATCACAATCCTCACTCAATGCCATTTGTAATTTGTTGTGTGCTAATATTGAACCCATGGGCCATAACCGAATGTGTACACTAGGGGCCAGATGTAGGAAGATGGAAAATTGCAACTTGCAATTTGCTATGCAGAACGGTGTCTCCGACACCGTCTGCGAGTCGCTATGGGGTCGCTAAGACCCACCTCATTAACATCAATGAGGTGGGTCCCAAGTTGCGCCCCCTTAGCGACTATGGGCACTCACGGGGATGGAGGCCTGCTGGGAACAGCAGACCTCCATGGCCGTGACTGCTTTTAAATAAAGCTGGTTATTTTTTCCCAAGTGTAGGCCGTTTACCTGAAAGGAAAACGAGCTGCACTTATAAAAAAAAACAAAATCTTCAATCTTGGATTATTTCAGGGCAGGTAGTGGTCCCTTGGACCACTGGCTGTTTTGTAAAAATTTTTTGGGTCCACTCACAAAGGGGAAGGGTTCCTATGGGGACCCCTTCCAGTTAGCAAGTGGGTTACCATCCACTTCAAGTGGATGGTAACTGCGACTCCCTTTGCGACCACGTACTCGGTTGCAAATGGAATTGCATACCACTGCGAGTCGCAAATAGGACGGGAAAACCCCTTCCTATTTGCGAGTTGGAAATGCATTTTGCAAGTATGTTCAGAATCACAAAATACATTTCTGCATAGCAAACAGACGTTTGCAACTCAAAAGAGCAATTTATGCCATTTGCAACTTGTAAACAGTTTGCTACATCTGGCCCTAGGTTCTAAATCAAGTCGCAAAAGGTCACAAGTACGTGTAACATACTGGTTGCTACAGTCCTAGGTACCCTGTTTCACATTAACATGGCAGTCTTTGAGGGTGGTGTGGGAAGAACAACCAACAATCCCATGTTCAATGCACACCCAGGAGTGAATAGAAAGTTCAACAAGTATGTGCCTTCACACACAACACCTATGAAGGGCTAGCAACACGTTGGAGTCAGCCAAACATTGTCACATCCAAGGTCCACACATGTCAAAATGCTATGACTTAGCCCAACATCACATACTATCAGTGAGGCATGTTTTACAACACACACAGAGGAGCAAGAACACCCATTATCATGAGTCGACAGAACACCTAGGCCATTGCACTCAAGTCACACACACTTCCAGTTCACCTTGTGGAAGTACATGCCCCCGGAAGATCCAACCTACAGTGTACACAGTCCATCCTCAACTAGGAAGATGCACATTTCATCAAAGCCATTTGCCAAAGCTATATGGGAGAATGTCAGTCTGATATGCAGACTCAGTTCATGCCAAGTCCCTGAGCAAGTCTTACATTAACCAGTGTATTCCAAATGACTCATCCCATTCCCCATTGCGGCCCAACTGGAATGACCTACAGCCCCTAAATCTGAGAGATGGCTAAGTATTGGTTTACAGAAACAGAAGTGCTATTTGATATCCCACTAAAGCAACAATGCCAATGAACGGCCAGCGCATCAAATCATGAATTCTGTTGAACACACAGTAGTCCATCATGCATCACTAGCAAGCAATTAAAATAGCACTCAGGCCACACTCACTGTAGGTATCGGGGTCCTCAAAATGTGCAACCTCTCCCACGGTGTACGGTGCTGGTCCACCTGTAAAGCATGAAAGGAAGAATATACTCAGACTCCGTGCACTGACAAATAATTGCAGTTACTATGACACTGTGTGAATATGACATGGTAATGATACACTTTCCCACATGCTCATACTGCATGGATGAATTTTTATCCAACATTAACATTGGATGAGTCTCCTGCTACAGTTACACACCCTACTACACACATGCAGTGGCCAGGACAGTCAGGTGTTGTCAAAGATACCCCTCCATTAGTATGCCCAGTATTTATACTTTTGTAGCGCCGCATTTGCATCATTTTTTGACGCAGAGACGGCGCAAACTAGCAAAATACAATTCTATTTCGTAAGTTGGCGCCGTTTTTGCGTGAAAATGTGGCACTAAATCGGGGATAGAAATGTATAAATATGGGCCTAGGTTTCCCTAGCATTACACACAGTCAGCTTCTTATCTAGCAGATTGGGTAACAATCATCACATGTCCCCACACAGATTTCTATTATTCACATGCAATTGATTTGTACTCACCAACATGGCCACCAATCCTGATTCCCAGGTGGTCCAGCAGGTTCTGTTCCCTGGATATCAGATCTGCCCAGCGGTGCTTTAATTGATGGTCATTCCGCATGCTCCCATACACCCGGACCAGGTGATGGCGCACCTTCCCCCACCGGACTTTCCGTGCCTCCGTGTGATACCCCTGTATCACACGGCCCCCAGCCTCCAGCATGAGTGGGAGGAAATGGCAAACTAGCCAAATGAATCCCCCCAATTCATCCTCACCCATCCTGGAAAGGCGAGGCCTACCTGACATATTAATAGGAAAAATGAGCAAAATTAAATAAACAAGTAAAAGTGGGAAATGGGGAAAGGTAGAGTAGTGAAGGAAAAAGAAAAATAAGAAAAATAGCCCAACTAACCCCAAAGTTATACTACCCAGAAAAGACTCCCACAGACAATACAAACAAAAACAGGATTGGACAAAACTAGACTAAACAGACTGAGACAATATTAGGCAACAAGACTAGGATCACAAAAAGACAAAATACAAGGTACACAGGACCAAAAGCAGTTAAACACAGGACAACACCTTTCACACAACCACACAGTCTAGATAAATCTGAGACTGCAAAGTGAAAGTTAACTCCCAGTACAGATTTAGTAAACAGGATATCCTATTACATCACTTCCTGCATAAAATGGCCGCCGTTTTTATTTTCCCGTTATGCGTCATATTTTCACGCATACACAATGTGCGTCATTTTTTTTTTACGCAGAACATTGCACATAATGCAGAGTCAAAAAATTGTATATGAATATTAATAAATTAATAAGGTACATGACATGTCCAACATATTGTCCATGTTGCGTCAAATTTACCACGCATACAGCATGGGCGTCATATTTTTTCCACATACAGGAGTGCACATAATGCAGAGTCAAAAAATATGATATGAAAATTAATAAATTAATAAGGTACATGACATGTCCAACATATTGTCCATGTTGCGTCAAATTTACCACGCATACAGCATGGGCGTCATATTTTTTCCACATACAGGAGTGCACATAATGCAGAGTCAAAAAATATGATATGAAAATTAATAAATTAATAAGGTACATGACATGTCCAACATATTGTCCATGTTGCGTCAAATTTACCAAGCATACAGCATGGGCGTCATATTTTTTCCACTTACAGGAGTGCACAGAATGCAGAGTCAAAAAATATGATATGAAAATTAATAAATTAATAAGGTACATGACATGTCCAACATATTGTCCATGTTGCGTCAAATTTCCCACGCATACAGCATGGGCGTCATATTTTTTCCATGTACAGGAGTGCACAGAATGCAGAGTCAAAAAATATGATATGAAAATTAATAAATTAATAAGGTACATGACATGTCCAACATATTGTCCATGTTGCGTCAAATTTCCCACGCATACAGCATGGGCGTCATATTTTTTCCACGTACAGGAGTGCACAGAATGCAGAGTCAAAAAATATGATTTGAAAATTAATAAATTAATAAGGTACATGACATGTCCAACATATTGTCCATGTTGCGTCAAATTTCCCACGCATACAGCATGGGCGTCATATTTTTTCCACGTACAGGAGTGCACAGAATGCAGAGTCCAAAAATATGATATGAAAATTTATAAATTAATAAGGTACATGACATGTCCAACATATTGTCCATGTTGCGTCAAATTTACCACGCATACAGCATGGGCGTCATATTTTTTCCACGTACAGGAGTGCACAGAATGCAGAGTCAAAAAATGTGAAATGAAAATTATAATTTCATGGCTAAATATGAGAAACATTTATGAAAATGTATATTTGACTCTGTATTCTGTGCACTCCTGTACGTGAAAAAATTATGACGCCCATGCTGTATGCGTGGAAATTTGAGCAATTTTTAAATTATGTCTTCATTTTTTAAACTTGGGGAAGGAGATTTGTCATGGCCAAACGATGCTATGTGATACACATTTGTGTTTAGCTATGACACATGTCCGTTATTGTATGTATAGGAGGCATTCACACTGTAATATTTATGATACGTTAAATAATGTATTAACCATATTTGTACACATATTTTGGGTAATTGCTGATGTCTATTTTGAAATGATGGATGGGATACCATGATGTATTCCTTCTCCAAAATTTGTCCACAATTATGATGGTGATGCTTTTATCTATAGTCCGAACAGGGAGTGCAATAGTCACTTACAGTTTTTATGGGGCTAACCATGTCCTATTATGAATTTGTGTTTCTGATTTTTGTTTTACTTATGACATGTAGCCCACACATGTGCCTTATGCATGTGTTTAGTTCACAAGTACAAGATTCTTGTATATTTGGGGGGCGGTAGAGGTGGACTTAGGCCCCCAGCACCCGAGGGTTTGCCCATCCAGATTAGCTAATGTATCCATGGCTTTTATTTATTCTGTTATGCAAAACCTGCAGCAGTAGGCTAATGTAAGGCCATATGGTATGAATGAATCATTGTTAACCATTCATTCATCTCATTAGCCCATTTGACGTTTGCACTATTGATGATTTGGAGCAATCTGGCATACCATTTTCCAATGACTATGTTTGCAAAATCTCAGCGTTCCTCATTTGCTGATGACAAATATTTTGTTGATGTCTGTGGCCCTTTCTGCATTACCTGGTTTAGTGGCATGTTACATTCTTCCTGCTAGGTTCAAACTGGGACACTACTGTGATGGGCTGCTTTCAAATATTTGGTTGATTGGATGACATATGTGTATATGTGTGTGGGAATGTGGATCCACTATCACCTGTCTGGGTGTATGTTGTCACTGTAACTTCAAGGTCTCCTCATGAGTTAGTGGCAGCTAATATTGTTCCAATTGGGTATTGCTCATATCAAACACTTGAGAGATGCCATTGAGGACATGGTCACGTACACATGGATGGTCCCACCCTGTCTCTGAACACGTGTGATGAGACTTTCAAATGATCTACATTTTTGGGCTGGGTGAGAGACTGTCTCAGGTGTCTGGATCAGGCATGTGTCATTGCCACATTTGTACTCCTGTTGGCCTCTTTGGATGGTAATGTATCATGTAACCTCCTACCCTCTGTGCATACATTTGTGATGTTTTTTTTTGGTGTGATGATTGTTATAGCATTCTTGCTCAATGAGACGACATTCTTCTTCAGCAATTTCAAACTAAAGGTGGTCAGAAATGTATAGGCCAAAGCATGATGTGGTGTTTGTTATCTGTGTTTATTTACAATTGTGCAATAAGTGTTGTTATAAGAAATTATGAAAAAAAATTATTGACAAGCTGTTGGCGCCTACGCACTCCTGCTGCTGTGTTAGGTTGTTCCCCCTCCTGTTGCAGGCCTGCATCCTCCTCTTCGTCATCCTCAGGCATGTCTGGGTCCGGTTCAAGGAGGGGAATGTTCCTTTTTACACAAATATTGTGCAATATGGCACAACTGAGTATGATCTTACAGACCATCTCTGGGGAATAGAGTAGGCTACCGCCAGTTATGTCAAGGCAGCGGAACCTTGACTTTAGGATCCCAAAGGTTCGCTCAACAATGCTGCGTGTCCTCTTGTGGGCGTCATTGTATGCCCACTCTGCAGCAGTATTTGGGTTCCCAAATGGTGTCATTATCCAAGGCTGGATGCCATACCCCTGATCAGCTGAAAGAAAAACACAGAATGGGATCAATTAGATGTAGGAGGCACTGTTGTACAGATCTTTGATGGCAGTAGTTGTCTTGTGTTGTCTGTGACTGTTTTGTGTACTAATGTGACAACCTATAGTTGTTGGCGAAAACTTTTGCATGGAGTTTTTTTCCTTGGCTGAGAAAGTGTTTGTTGGCTAACCGTTTGTCAGCAGTATGTATTTGTTTTTTCAGTACAGTGTGCCCTCCCTAGCATTGTGACTTGTCATACAGGTGTCCGTGTGTCTTCACTGGGGGTGAGATGATAGTTCCATGCAGAGTTGAATCATGAAAGTGTAGTTAACACGTTCATGTGAAAGTACCCAGGACATCCCATACCTTAAAACTTATGCAATGTATTAGTGTACAGGTTATTGTGAGACTTACAATTTGCAAGGTGACATTTAGGCAACCACACTCATTAAGGTCTTCACATTAAGCTGTAGAGTAAAATCAAATGTGTGACAGGTTCAATGGTGACTTCTGAAACATGGCTAGTGATGTGAGTACCTCAGTGTGTTCCTGGCTAGGTGTTGCTATTGTGGTGTATGTGTTGTTTGTCCTAGAGGGTTGCTGTGCAGTGTGTAAATAAGTAGGATTTTTGTACTTACCAACAAGTAGTCCATTGCCATACCGTCCATCCTGGAAGTGTTGGTTGATGGTGCTGTGACGGAAGATGAATGTGTCATGTACACTCCCAGGATATTTAGCCACAATGTTGCTGATCAATCCTTGGTGATCGACTATGGCCTGCACGTTGATGGAATGTGTGTGCTTCCTGTTGCGGTAGAGGTGTTCACTCGCAGCAGGTGGCACAAGGCGTATGTGTGTGCAGTCGATTGCACCAAGGACGTGCGGGAAGCCACTGATGGCGTAGAACCCCTGTTTAGTTTCCTGCTGCTTCTGCAGTGTGCTAGGGAAGCAGATGTGGAGGGGTGTCAGGCGAATGATGGCATCCAGTACTTTTGGCAGGAATGCAGAGAATGATGTTTGGGATATTCCACCAACCAGGGCACCAGTTGTCTGAAACGAGCCACTTGCCAGCAGGTGAAGTAGGGCAAGCAGCTTTGTTTCTGTTGGGATAGTGCGGGGTGTCACTAAAGTGGGGGCCAACTGCTGTTCAATATTTCTCAGCAGCTGCTGAATGGCCTGCCAGTTCAACCGGTACCTCTGGATGATGTCCCGTTCCCTGAGGCCATGTAGGGTTGTTCTGGGGTGGAATATCCTCTCCTGCCTTCTGCGCTGCCTTTGGGGTCCCTGCTGTTGTTGTTGTAACTGCTGTTGTTGCTGCAGGGCTCTGCGTCTACGTGCACGCTGAATGAAAATCACCTCCATGTCTCTCTGTTGCTGCTCTGCTGCTCTGCTGCTCTGCTGCTCTGTTGTTTGTTCTGTGTGTTCTGATTAAATACAGGTGTGTTTGCCCCATTTTAAAGCCTGCCCTGATCCAGGCGTTACATTTTGACGCTATTCGTGCTTTGCGTCATTTTTTTGCTCCGCCTCCCGGCCGGGAGTCGTTTTTGCCCAGAAGCATAAATATGACGCACGGCTGTGTGCGTAGTTTTTTGGACGGGAATGCCTACCCTGCATGTCATTAACGCAGGGCGGGTTGCCGCATCCAGAAACTGACGCACATAGCGGAATTTTCCCTTGCGCCGGCTCGGGCGTCAGTGTCTAAATATGGGGGAACGTTTGCGCTGATTGTGCGTCAAAATTTTTGACGCACATTCGACGCAAACGGAGTACAAATATGCCCCTTAGTTCTTTAGCTACTTGTTAGGCCACTAGAGTTACGTGGCAAAGAGGAGCAAATTGAGTGGCAAGAAAATTCTGATTATGCATTTACAATGCCAATAGCTCGAACTCAATCAAATGTGAGGCCTGTTGCATTGCAAATGGTTGTTAATACATATAAGGTAGCTCTAAGGTAGTCCCTGAATAGCACTTGGACAGGGTGAAATGCATTTAAAAAGTTGGACATGCACTTTTAAGTACAGGTGAGTGGTGAGCTCAGCTCCGCTGGTTGAGTTAACAGAGTTTTTGGCACCATTCGGGCAAAAACTCCACTAGCCTCGCAGTGGAGCAGAGCTCACCAGCGTGCACACTGTGCTTGCACTGTGTGGGCTGCACTTCACACTTGGCCCAAAATGAAGACAACATTTGCCCTATGACAGGCAAGGAGACCCCTAGCTAAGGCTTTGTTTTTTGACAGTCAATAGTGTGGAGCTGCTGCAAGCTTGTATTGAGTGTGAGAAGCTGGCCCGGTTTGTAGTGGGCAACAGAGGTACTTACAGCTTATACCAGGTCCAGTAATCCACCTTAGTGAAACGTGGGAAGTGTCTAGTAGCTTAGGATGTCTAGAGGTAGCTGTAGCAGAGTAGTCAAGGCTGACTACAAGACATGCAAGTCAGTCAGTCAGTCAAATAACTTTATTCGGCAATTGCCATAAAAGTACAAACCAAGACACATTTACCGATCTATAAATAGTATAAAATAAAACTTAAAACCATTGCTGAAAACACCACATGAGCATCCAATCTGAAACCCCTTGACATACATAGATAAATATACTAGACATGATTAAAAATCACAAAGTCAGAAAAGTACAAATATTAGCTTTAAAATGATATACTATACGTACATAAATTTTTTAAAAAGGAGTAGGCCTTTTCCTAATACTTAAAGAAGCTGTGACAAAGTCTAATACATGATGACAAATTTGAATATCAGGCAATCTCTGAAGATATAGTAGGGCTTCCTTATAATGAATGGGTCTAAGAAGGCGTAACGTGGGTAAAATAAAGGCCCCTCTAGGAGCAGCGTATAAAGGGCAAAAAAGAAAAAAGTGCAAAGTGCTCTGAGTTGATTTGGAGTCACAGGGACAAAGTGGTAAGTTCTTTTTCCAGAAACATGGTTCGGGGAAAGCTACCTTAAAATTAATTAGATTAAGTCTAAAAAGTGTTAAAAAGGAAATTATTCTAGAACTTGAAAACCAAGTCAAATAGGGTTCAAGGCATGGAACAGTCACAATCCGAGAGTAGGAATCAAAAGATTTCAATTTCAGGGAACTATAAAATCTCTGCTCTGATATGTGCTTGGAGTAAGTAGACTTCAAAACAGACCTAGAGTTTGTGGTTAACAAATGAGGATCATCAAACATGTATCTAAGCCCTAGGTTCTCAAAAGAGTTTTGCAGAAACATAAGCCAGGGAATCCTATTTGAATTTTCCAATTGTAGACAATCAGAGATACAGTCTTGGACCAAACTTGCCGTAGGGTTTGACCAACATCTGATCCAGAGCAGTAGGGGGGCCATAAAGACCCTGTCCTCCAAAAAGCACTGACCAAGTTCTTCATGGCAGGTTATATTTGCGGTGCATTTTGGAACCAACAATAATCTGCGCAGGAATTTATTTTCAACACTCTGAAGAGACGGTATTTTATTATAGCCCCAGACGCCTGCCCCATAAAGGACTGATGCAGTGCATTTGGAATTATAAAGAGTTTTCAACTGTGCAGGGGGTCTGTGACCTAATTTATTTGAAAAGTGAAAAATTGCTTCGTTGTTCCTTATCAACTGTTGGAGCTTAAAATTAATGTGTGTCTTCCAGGACAAGGAAGAACTCATGTACATGCCTAGATAACAAAATTCTTTGACCTTAATAAGAGTGTGCCCTCCCATAGTAAATTGTTTAGACTTTGTATTGCGTGGGCCACAAGTCATAACGAAAGTCTTGGGGTAATTTACTTTCAGATCAAGGTTCAACATAAAATCATAAAATACATCCAGTAGTCCCTGTAAACCGTTTGCAGTACGAGCAATTAAAACTACATCGTCAGCATATAATAAAACTGGAAGTTGTCTCTGGCCCATCTTTGGTATGTCCTTTGCATGTTTTAACAGTGAATCATAGAGCCCATTAATGTAAATCAGAAAAAGAAAAGGGGCTAAGATACAGCCCTGCCTTACGCCCCTAGTTGACGGGATGGAGGAGGTTCTCTGCCCATGTGAGCCGGCCTGAACAGAAATCGTTAGGTCTGTGTGTAGGCGTTTAATAAGCTCCAATAGAGGCGGATCGCAGCCTAAGGCTTCCAAAATTAGCCAAAACTTTGACCTATTAACCATATCAAAGGCACTGGTTCGATCAATGAAAGCCATGTGAATAGACTCTTTTTTGACTGTCGCGTATTTGCTGAGTATCAGCTGCAAGTTTAAGACTTGCTCAACTGTGCCTACACCAGGTCTGAAACCAAATTGAATAGGGGATAAAATCTGGGCCTCGGACACCCAATCTTCTAAACGGGACAGGATCACGCTACCTAAAATCTTTGCCGTCGAATCGATAAGAGAAATTGGTCTGTAACAAGAAGGATCTTGTCTATTTCCTTTTTTGAAGATAGGAACAATAATAGCCGATTTCCATGAGAGGGGCACATTACTATTTACCACACTATTCAACACATTTGTAACTAACGGACCCCAAAGATACATTTCTGATTTAAAAAGATCAGCGGGAACCCCACCGGGGCCAGGAGATTTTCCCTGCCTTGATCTATCAATGGCATTTTTGACCTCATAGAGGTCAAAAATAATGTTTGGGGCCTTAGTTTTGGAGTCTAAAATAAAAGGTACAAGACATGCAAAGCTCTTGCAATACCACTGTAGTCACACAATACTTACACTCAAGAAAGACAAAAGAAACTTTATTTTAGTGACACAGGGCCAAAAATATCTTAGAGGCTATACTCCCTTAGGAGGTAAGTATTATACACAAAATATACACTAGAAAGCAGTCAGAAAATAATGCAAATAGTGAAAATCACAATAGGTTGCAATGGGCCTAGGGGGATAACAAATCCTATACTAAAATAGTGGAATGTGAAAGTTGGTTTCCCACCTAGGCAAGTGTAGTGTATAGAGGGGTGATGGGAGTGTGATAAAGCACCAATGGTACATAAAATACCCCCCCCAGAGCCAAGGAAAGCAGGAGTAAAACACAGCAAGTTTCCTAAAACACACTAGAAGCCGTGGTAGAAGACAGTGCAAGAACCAGAAGCGACTGCAAGACACCAATGATGGATTCCTGGACCTGAAGACCTGTGGAAGAAGGGGACTAAGTCCAAGAAGCACTGAAGAGTCCAGGGAGAACAGGAGCCCCTGCTAACCCGGATGAAGGTGTAAAAGGAGAACCACCAGTGAGAAGATACAGTCAGTATTGCACCGTAGAAGATAGAGTCGGGTTCCTGGTTGGTGCAGAAGATGTCCCAAGCCGGATGGATGAATGCAGTCTGGTTTTGTTGCGGGATTCCACCAATAAGCCTTGGTAAACAAAAAACTCGTATTTCACAAAAAATGGCACTGCCTGGGCCCAGGAAGGACCAGATCGACTCTACCCAAGAGGGGGAGACAGAAGGGGCTCTCAGCAACTCTGAAAGCCCTCAGAAGTCCAGGCAGCATAGGAGTCCCACAGCACGGGGACAAAGGATTTGCAAATGGTGGTCATTGCAGCACTACACAAAGGGATCCCATGCTGCAAGGGAACAACTCACAGAGCTGAACATTGCAGGATAGAGTGCTGGTGAACTGGGCTACACTGTGTATAAAGGATTTCTTGGAGAAGCGCACAGAAGCCCTAGGAGCTGCAAAATACTTGGAGCAAAGGGGTACTGTCTGGCACAGGGAGGCAAGCTCTTACCTCCACCAGACAGTCAGGGTCACTTTAGTCCACCACCTGTGTTCCAGGATCCACTCTTATCATCAAGACGGGGACCCAGAGTACCGGTTGTTGCTGCAGAGAGGTGCCTGCTGAAGCAGGAAAGTGACTCTGTCACTCCACTGGAGATTCCTTCAATTCTTCTGATGCAGGATGAAGACAGGCAGTCCTCACAGCATGCAGTAGCTTTATTCGATACTCTGTTGCAGTTGTAGAGTTCCTGGAGCAGTTCTGCTGTTGATACAATGGTAGAGGATGAAGTAAAGGATGCAGAGAATCCCTGCTGGAGTCATGCAATCCGAATCTGAGGAAACACCCACAGCAGAGAACCTAAATGGCCCTCAGAGGGGGATTGGTCACCTAACCAGGTATGGACCTATCAGGAGGGGTCTCTGTCTTCACCTGCTGGCACTGGCCACTCAGATTGTCCCAGAGTTTCCTGACCATCCTGCAAACAAGATGGCAGAACCCAGGGACACTCTGGAGGAGCTCTGGGTGCCACCCCTGGGGTGGTGATGGACAGGGGAGTGGTCACTCCCCTTTCCTTTATCCAATTTCGTGACAGAGCAGGGACTGGGGGTCCCTGAACTGGCGTAGGCTGGGTTATGCAAGGAGGGCACCATCTGTGCCCTTCAAAGCACTTCTCTCTTAAAGAAAATGGATTGTTCTGCATTCCTGGGATTGAGCTGCTCAAGCCCCAGAAGGGCAGAAGCCTGTTTGTGAAGTGGCAGGAGCTGGGGCTGCAGTGAAAACCTCAAAAGGCTAGTATGGCAGTACTGGGGTTCCAGAAACTATGGAAAGGGAGATCAAGGGTGTTTCCCAGAAAGATTTGGTAAAAGAGAACTATGACATTTTAGATAAGGTAGTGGAAGACTATCAAATCTATTTACAAGACAAAAAACTACACAAAGTCAATCGGGATGACTTAGATTACAAACTTGGTTGAGTCTATATTTTTGCCCGCAAATATGATAATGTAAAGGTACATGAATCAGTCAGAAGGGATGGAGGAGACTCAAGTGATACAGAATTGTCAAATGGACGTTCTGTGTCCTCCTTGGACAGTAGCACTTCCAGACAGAGCAGCCCTCCCAAGCAAACTCCACATAGCGCTTCCAATTTTTTAGTCGAAATGGAGAGACTACGGTTGGGTACAAAAACAAACCGAAGAGAACCAAGATCAGAATGGGCGGGAAGCAATGGAGACAGAGGACTCGAAAAACAGGGAGTCTGAACCCGGTCCAAGAAGGACTAGGATCAATCCCATCTACAGGAACTAACACAGCAGGTGATCTGGTCATAATTAATCTCTCAGATCGCCCTCTTAATAGGATCGAATTTAATTTATTGAGTAAGGGATTGGGATTTTTTCCCACTCAAACTAACAACCAAGTTAATACCTTTGTGGATCTTTTTTAATTTACCCATCATTTAAAACATAAGTATTACTTTTTCTCTGTACATGGGGCGCTCCCTAACAGGGAGCTCCAAACTCAGCATTTAGTAGACACGCACATTGATGATACCCATGCATCAATACATACAGTATCTGACTTTCATGATTTACAACTTATGATGTCTCTACAAGATGACAGTGCATTGAACATTGAGGATATCAGGATCCACTTAGGAATTAGGGAAGATCCCGATCTGAACAGTGGATTAAGATTACGTTCTAAATTCATACCAGCCAACACTCATAGTAATATAGATTTGTTTGCCAGCAAGGTCACATCAGACCTATATAGATTTTTTGATACACGTAGAACTAAATGGCATAAACCTGATAACTTATCAAAACTGGAGAGGAAGGCCCTCACCTGTCTTAGAACTGACCAGTCAATAGTGATCCGCGAGGCGGAAAAGGGAGGTAATGTGGTCATAATGAATAAGTGTGACTACATGGAGTAAATCAATAGACAATTGTCTGATGGCCCTTGTTACAAAAATCTTAAAAACAATCCTATTGGTGAGTTGACAGACTATATCAATAACAAACTTTGGGGATGGCATGAATCTGGCTTACTTTCTGATGATGAATACAAACATCTTGTTGTTAATAACCTGAGATATCCCTGTATATATATTCTTCCAAAAATACATAAAGCGGGTGACTTCCCCCCAGGGCGACCAATTATATCCGGTATTGATTCTCCGACTGAGAAACTTTCAGAATATGTTGATTCATTTCTACAAAAATTTGTAAGCAATTTACCTTCCTTTATACAGGACAGTAAAGATATCCTGAATACATTTGAGGACTTCCCCTGGTCAGATGATCTTCTATTTGTTACTATGGATGTGAATAGTTTATATACTTGTATTCAAAAACCCTTCGGCATTCAAGCAATTACCTCTTAATTGAACACACGGACTGCTGATCATTATGCACACAATCAGATGCTGATAGAGATGACAAATATCATCTTGTCTAAGAATTACTTTTTGCACAACACTAAGGGCCATATTTCTACTTTTCGACGCAAAACTGCGCTAACGCAGTTTTGCGTCGAAAAAATTAGCGCTGGCTAACGCCATTCTGAAGCGCCATGCGGGCGCCGTATTTAATCAATGACGTTAGCAAGCGTTAGCTGGCGGCGCTGCCTGGTGTGCGTGGAAAAAAACGACGTACACCAGGCAGCGCCGGCGTAGGGGGATATGGAGCTTGGGCGCCAAAAAATGGGGCAAGTCAGGCTGAGGCAAATTTTTCGCCTCAACCCGATTTGCGCCATTTTTTTCGACACCCAACCCCCATAGAAATGACTCCTGTCTTAGCAAAGACAGGAGTCATGCCCCCTTGCCAATGGCCATGCCCAGGGGACTTCTGTCCCCTGGGCATGGTCATTGGGCATAGTGGCATGTAGGGGGGCACAAATCAGGCCTCCCTATGCCACAAAAAAAATTTCAAAAAATACTTACCGGAACTTACCTTAATGTCCCTGGGATGGGTCCCTCCAGCCTTGGGTGTCCTCCTGGGGTGGGCAAGGGTGAGAGGGGGTGTCCCTGGGGGCATGGGAGGGCACCTCTGGGCTCCTTCCGAGCCCACAGGTCCCTTAACGCCTGCCTTGTCCAGGTGCTAAAAAACGGCGCAAAAGCGGCCGTACGTCATTTTTTTTGACCCGCCCACTCCCGGGCGTGAATTTTGCCCGGGAGTGTAAATACGGCGCACATGCCTCGGAGTCAATTTTTTAGACGGGAACGCCTACCTTGCATATCATTAACGCAAAGTAGGTGTCCACGCTAAAAAATGACTCAAACTCCAATGACTTTGGCGCTAGACGCGTCTAACGCCAAAGTATAAATATGGAGTTAGTTTTGCGTCCGAATTGTGTAAAAAAAATCGACGCAATTCCGGTGCAAACAGAGTATAAATATGCCCCTAAGTGGTTTCAACAAATACAAGGGACCGCAATGGGTTCAAAATTTGCCCAATCCTATGCATGTTTGTTTATGGGCTGGTATGAGAAAATACACGCTTGGGGGAAATATGCTTCCCCGTGGACAGAATTCATTGTCTTCTGGGGGAGGTATGAAGATGATATCATTATACTGTGGAATGGGACTATAGAACAACTAATTATGTACTATGCTTTCCTCAACGATAACCCTTACAATGTCAAACTGAGCTTACACTATAGCAAGGATTCAACTGATTTTCTCGATATTAGATTTTTCATAGAACATGACTGTATACAGAGTGTCCTATATAGGAAGACTACAGCCTGTAATAGTCTCCTTCATGCTACGAGTGCCCATCCACAATCTGTGATCCAGAATATTCCCTTTGGCGAGATGGTGCATGTGAGACGCAGTTGCAGTACTAATGACAAATTTTTCACACAAATCCAACATGTCAAAGATTCATTAAAAGAGGTTACAATGATAAGATCCTCTCTAAAGGGGAAAAACGCATTATGGGAACCCCTAGGAAAGATACCTTGACTGGAAAATCCAAGAAGGACAAAAGGAAAGGCACGGAACAGCTGTCCTTTGTGACCAGATATTCAACTTTCAGCCAAGATATTTTAAAGATTTTAAAACACCATTGGCACTTGCTGACTGATGTTTCAGGACTTAAGGGACTTGTATCTAGAATACCGAAGATCACCCACCGTAGGGGGATAACACTTAGGGACCAACTATGCCCCAGTTATGTTTCAGTCACAAATACAACCACTTGGCTCTCCACGAAACCAATGGGTTTTTTCACATGTCATGAATGTAACATCCGTGCTCACGGTTTTGGACAAGTCCAAAGAAGTTTGTTATAATACCACTAGGACAAATACTATAAAGCATTTCATCAACTGTAATACTAAATTCGTGATTTATGTCTTAGGATGTATATGCAACAAGATTTATGTGGGCAGCACTATACGACCATTAAAACTAAGAATACAGGAACACATACATGCTATCAAGAATAATGACAGCAAATATCCACTTACTTACCACATTACATTGACTCACCCAAATGATGCACATATTTGGATTCAAGGGATAGACCATATTCCACTTCATCCAAGAGGAGGTAATAGAGAATTAACTTTGCGTCAGAGGGAGGCAGCTTGGATCTGTCGCTTAAGAGCAGTTGAACCAGGTCACAATACCGACCATGAATTTAATTTTTTCCTGTAACAATGTGCTACTTCCCTATTCCTTACGTATTTCAAATCATGTGTTTAAGATTTGGTTGTTTAATAACTACTATGGATATAGCACTTGACTAGATATAGGCCCTAATTACAACCCTGGCGGTTGGCGGAGAAGCGGTGGTCTTACCGCCAAAAGGCTGGCAGTAAAAATTTGGAATTATGACCATGGCGGTTACCGCCATGGTCATCCGCCACTTCTCCGATCCGACCGCTGGGCTGGAGACAAGGGTCTCCAGCCCGGGGGTCGTCACAAAACCACCGGCGGTATCATGACCCTGCTGACCGCCATGGATTTCATGGGGGTTAGGAACCGCCATGAAATCCATGGTGGTGAGCACTATCAGTGCCAAGGAATTCCACCCCTGGCACTGATAGGGGTCTCCCCCACCACCCACCCCACCTGAGTCCTTCCCCTACACCCCCACCACCCATGCCACCCCCAAAGGTGGCAGGACCCCCCTCCCCACCCCTACCCCCAACATCCAGCAACACACATAGCCGCACACACACCAACATACATGCCAACAGCCACACACACAGTCATACGCACACACCCACATTCAGACATACACGCACACATCCATACAGACATACATACATACAGACGCGCACTCATTTCCAAACACACAACACCCCCGCATGCATACACGCACTCACACACCCCCTCTACATACACACACGCACACCCCCATGCACCCACACATCACACAACACCCCCCCTCCCCTAACAGACGATCAACTTACCTGGTCCGTTGATCCTCTGGGAGGGGACGGGATCCATGGGGGCAGCTCCGCCGCCAGCTCCCCTTCAACAGAACACCGCCACGCCGAATCACAGGATGTGATTCGGTGGGCGGTGTTCTGTTGACGGGGCGGTGGAGGTGGAGCTACCACCACTTCCCCGCTGTCTGCCAGTATGGCTGCTGGCAGCTCTCCGTCCGAAAAAGTACGGAGGGCTGCCATCGGTCATAATGCGCCGAGCAGAAAACCGCCTGCACTGGCGGTCTTCAGCACGGCGGTCCCTCAGCGGTCTTGTAAAAAGACTGCGGAGGTTGTAATACCCACCATAGTATTTTTCATTTTGTCAGGAACATTTCACATTGCTGCTCTATGCTACCCTGTCTAAACTAGCAATACTACCTTCTAATGGGGTTACAGCGATTTTAAACCATAGGAGTATTATTTGCTTCCCCGTTTATGATTGCAAATGGGTCATATCTACCCATTTTTTACTGTGTATGTTTATATATGGTAGTTATAACATTTCTGTTTTGTATAAGATTCTTGTGTGATCAACATCTGGCTAGCCATTAACTACTTACACATTGGGGACAGTTGAAACTCAAATGTATCACCAACATGTCTGATATCTGCTTCACGTTGGACTTTGGATTTCAATAGCTGCTATTAACAATGCCTCTCATCATTACTGTTGCACATGATTAATGTGTTGTAAAAGAATTTCGTGTAATTAATTTTTTTTTTTTTTTTTACTCTATAATTTGTTAGATAGGCCTGACTTTTTGGGACATGGAGATTTTGTGTGGTTTGTAGATATGGGACTGTTACCCCCATTCGACTGTTCTTTCTACTTTCATCTTGCTTCATTTTTTTTCCCTCTAAAACATTAAAATGTGTTCTTTCCAATACTTCTAAGATGGCCGCCCTTTGTTAGTCCACTTTTCATCTTTACCCCGGGATACCCATTTTTCACTTTGCAATACTAGAAATGCGTTTGTTTATACCTTCAAGATGGCTGCTATTTGTTATTCCTTCTTTTACCTTTACACTCGCTGCCTGCCCTCCCCGGACTTCCGGGTGCTAACGCGTACTAATTAGACTCGTTCTACATTTGAATGGCTAGCGACAAACGACAACTAAGGTCGGCGTGGCATCGCCGGATTCCTTTTTGACACTACTGGCCATCCGCTGGTTTAATGGCCATGAACACTACCCGTTCGATTTTCTGAATGCACTCTGGTAAGATTCTCTTGCCCGTATGTTTTGTTGTCACTTACGCTTCAAACGTTTCCGATTTTTCAGCCTTTTGGCGCTATTGTCTGCTTTATAACTACTACACTACGATAGCCGCAAGGCTGCTCCATTAATGGCCATGTTATGAGCTCATTATACTTGATTTATTATATATAAAACTTCTTTCATCGTGATAGTAACATAAGTTGTTCTACCAACGGGCATATCATGAGCCAAATAAACTTCTCTGTCATATATTTACTCTGGGTTCCATTATTAGAATTCATTAAACTTTTTTATGACTTCTATGACATTAAAGATATTACCCTTATTATTTTTATCTTTCTTCTTCCCATTCCCCCGTTTTTTCTAATTAGGTATACTAGCTATATGTCTTTAAAAATATTCGAATTATGACCAACTGGACTACATTTAGGTATGATCATATCTTCTGCAACTGCCACCATATATAAAAGTTATCTTTTGGGCACTATCTTGACTTCATCTTGTCAGACGCTACTACTCTTAGCTCGTCACACGCCTTTTCTATTTCACTTACCTTTTTACTGTTTTCTCGCGTCTTGGGTTCGATTCTACTTCCAGGACAGTTCCCTACTCTATATTATATTTCCGGTATCTTACATACATATACATTTCCTCTTTATTACACTTTATCTGATCTATTGTCATATACTTTTCAAGATGTCTCTGTTTTTGCACTTGTGTATTTTTATATTGTAATATCGTTTTACTTGTATTGTATCTTAAGGTGATGTTGGTGTACTTTGTATTTTTGTTTTTCCTTTATCATGTTGTATCATTTTCTGTCTCTTATCATTGTTTTATGTTATGTTACAGCCCTGAAAAAGCCCTATTTTAAAGGGTGAAATGCATTGACTGTCATTATAATGCTGTAACAAGATCTTTGTGAAAATATTCTTTAGATTTGGAAGGAAACAAAAAAACAATAAACAAGAAGATTTATTTCATTCTTACTACAGGAGATTTGGACTGTTTGTATATTATATTTAAACTCTTGTTTACCCGGTGGTGCACCGCCTTTATAGTTTTCATTATCAGGGTTCCTTATACCCATCAAGCTTCTTTTTGCAGCAGGAGCTTTGGTTGTGATGCACACTATTGATATTTGAATTGATTACCTCTTTTGCACTTGTTGTGGATAGTTAGGAACTCACAGGGAGTGGTGCATTTCTTATGGGCCTGCTGCATTCCCCCTGTTTTTTGTACAGTCCTGAAGAAGTGTTTGTATGAGCTCCTTATGGGTGGCAAAAGAAATGCTGCAGCCCATAAGGATCTCATGGAACTCCAATGTCCTGGGTACCTAGGTACCATATACCAGGGACTTATAAGGGGAGGGGTCCAGTATGCCAATTTGGAGTGAAATACTGAGTTACCAGTATGTAAGTACAAATTTGGAATCAGAGAGAGCATAAGCACTGGAGTTCTGGTTAGCAGGACTCCAGTGAGACTTTCAGGCATACTGACAAAGCAGTAAAACATACTGACATGTAGGCCACAAACTATGAGCACTGGTGTCCTGGCTAGCAGGAACCCAGTGAGACAGTAAAAACACACTGACAAACAGGCCAACAATGGGGGTAACCATGCAAGAAAGAGGCTACTTTCAATGTCCTTAACAGCCCGGGAGCAGGGGGCAAACAGAGGCAAAGAGCCATGCAACTGACTACGGGGACCCAGGACAAGACAACATTCAGGTCACACCCACATTTTGCTTCCTCTTCTATGTTTGCACACAGGGGCCAGCACTGAGCATGGACATGATTTGCATATGAGAGGGGTATGTGCTTTTGAAAAAAGGAAACTTGCAGCGGGAGCTCCACTTGAAAACAACCTGTTAATGAGTATGGTGTTGAGGCCAGCAGGGAGAGCTGGAGACCGGGGGAGCATCAGCTGCTGAGTGGTAGTCCGGCAGCCTTTGCCAGATAGAGCTTGTGTGTGGCCTCAGCGAGTGCCTTAGAGCCCAGTGGCAAGCAGGGCTATGCACTTTGTGAAAATGCCAAGCTGCGTGTGGTGAGCTGGTTTGCTGCTGCTGGTGATGGGCCCTAAAGAAAGGGAGGTCTGAGGCTGTGTATAAGTGCAGAGGAAGCAACTACAAGGCTGGTGGAAGACAGGGGGTATGTTTCGCCCTCTGTAGCCAGTTTGCAAAGGAGAACAGTTGGTGAAGGGAAGTATGCAGGTGTGATTGTGAGCAGCAGGCTCCAGGCTTGTTACGATGTGTCAGCACAAGAGGAATGAGACATTAGCTTTTGCTGCCTACAGTATAACACCCTGACCTGAATGCAGCCGATCTCTAAAACGCTAAGCTGGATCAGGCCTGGTTAGTACTATACATTCAGGCGGTGGTGATAGGGCAGGTGGCATTCCGCCGCACACGGAACTCTGCAGAGTTTTTAGCTAACTCAGCTGAAATCCGTGGAATAGAACTCCATGAGCTCCACCCTCTCCTTACTTTTACGTTTTGCATGTCCTAGTAGTGAAAAACTCTCAAATTCATTTTTCACCACTGCAAGTCTATGGGGGTCATTCTGACTCCCGCCGGCCGCTGTATCCGCAGGGCCGGCGGGAGCCGCCAGGATACCGCTGCGCAGTCACAAGACCGCCGCGGGTATTCTGGGTTTCCCGCTGGGCTGGCGGGCGACCGCCAGAAGGCCGCCCGCCAGCCCAGCGGGAAACACCCTTCCACAAGGATGCCGGCTCCGAATGGAGCCGGCGGAGTGGAAGGGGTGCGACGGGTGCAGTTGCACCCGTCGCGATTTTCAGTGTCTGCATGGCAGACACTGAAAATCTTGGTGGGGCCCTGTTACGGGGGCCCCACGACACCCCATACCGCCATCCTGTTCCTGGCGGGCAAAACCGCCAGGAACAGGATGGCGGTATGGGGGTCGGAATCCCCATGGCGGCGCAGCAAGCTGCGCCGCCATGGAGGATTCCCCAGGGCAGCGGAAAACCGGCAGTACACCGCCGGTTTTCGGTTTCTGACCGCGGCTGTACCGCCGCGGTCAGAATGCCCTTGGGAGCACCACCAGCCTGTTGGCGGTGCTCCCGCGGTCCCCGGCCCTGGCGGTCCATGACCGCCAGGGTCGGAATGACCGCCTATGTCTCCCAAAGGATAATGTTGAAGTTGTGATATTACATTTTATAAGTGCAATTTCCAAATAGCAAGAGAGACCCAGTTCATATTTAGGCCCAGATTAATGCGAAAGTGGCGCAACGCAGTGCTGCGCCAAAAATATCAACACCGTGCTGCAGCACTTTTGAAACACAGGGGTGCACCGTATTTAGAGAAATATGGCGCACCCCAGTGTTTTCCCCTGCGTTGGCACTGAATTAAGCTTCCTAATGCCAACTCAGGCATGCTTGCACCATAGTGTCAGGGTGTCTGCTTTGAGGGGCTGGATTGCTTGTGTGCAGGAAGGTGTCCCTTCCTGCACATAAACATTGTGTAATTGTGATTTGGCACTTTTATGTGTTCTGTAAAATACAGCACAAATAGAAGTACCAAAGCGTCAGTTTGAAAGATTGTTTATGTGCAGGAAGGTGTCCCTTCCTGCATGTAAACAATCAGAAACAGAATGCAGCACACATAGAAAAAGCAAAAAACGAGTAAGAATAAAAGCATTCCTCTTCGATTTGCCATGCTAATGCCACCCCTGGGGTGGTGTTAGTATTTGGTGCTGCCTCAGGTTTACGACAACTCATAAATGTGAGGCAGCGTCAAAAGCAATTGGTGTTGCAGTAGAAGACCACAGCAACACCCATTGCACGCCCCTCTGATGAAGACAACTACATTGGAGGTGCCCATATTTACAAGGAGGAGTAACGGCACAAAAAAGTGGTGTGGGGCAGTGCTTAGCGCCACTGGAGCGTCAAGAAAAATTACATTCCGGAGGCGCTAGGGGCTCTTAAATATGCCCCTTGGTGTCTTTGGAATTGTAGTGAAAATACCTTTTTACTTGTGAGATTGGGTTTTTTATCACAATTTAAAAAATGTCACTATTACAAAATTGTCATTTTTCTGCCATTCTGTGCCTATAGCCTGGCCTGGGTCACATGACTGGTTGTAACTGACAGACTTTGTGAACTCCTTCCAGACACCCACACTCAATAAATGCTTAGGTGTGACTGGATGAGCCGTCATGGGCAGAATGGGAAAGAGGAGTTGGGCCCAGCCTCACTTACACCAGAATAGACTGTCTCCTGTCTCCATACAAAGGGCCTAACAACCCTGCATCGTCAATTCAGCCACCTTGGGGCCAGGCAGGGGAGTCAAGAAATTCAATGCACTTCAAAGCTACTGCCTAGAAGCTTCTCCCACCTTCCAGAACCAGGACACCAGTGTATAAAAAAGAACCTCAGACACCAACTCTTCAGTACACTGTTGGACCTGTGGAGACCCTGCCACAAAGAAGGAGTGTTGTGCTGCTACAGGGACTGTCACTCTGCTAAACTGCTGCTCTATAAGAACTGCTGCCTTGCTGGTTGACCTGCTGCCTGCTCCCCTTTTGCCTGTGAAAGAAGAATTGGACCGGCAACTCCATCTTGAAACCAGGACCCCAGAGTGACTCAAATGGCTGGTCTGCTGTCCTCTTGGTCTTAGCTTCAGGGACATAAAAGACTCCTCAATAGCTCCAGGACCCGTTTTCAGTGAGCCCCTGAACCCAAGTGTGCCTCTCAGGCTTTGGACCTAGGTATAGCTCTCAAGCTCTTAAATTCATACATATGGGCTCTATGTGACTGTGAACAGACCTGCTAACACCTGAACCGCGCCACTCCCAGCAAAATTCAACGTAAGTGATGTACAGATACTTTACACATTGCCTTTAGGTTGAGCCTGCTTGCTCTGTGCCAAGCTACCAGAGGGTGAGCACAGATTAATTTTGGGCTTGCTTGTGCCTTTCCCTGACTAGGACTGAAGTAGCAGCTTGACCAGGGCTCACATCCCATAAAACCAGTAATCTCATTTCAGTCAATTACTGTCAACAGTTGGGAAATCTTAAAGGGTGTGACTACAAAGGAAAAAAATGATCTTGGTAAGAAGTTGCCATTCTTCAGATAAATTATGTACAGGTCCAGGTACTACCTTCAGGACAATTCCCCTTTCTGTACACTATATTTGTGGAGTAGCCATTGCTAATGAGATGTCAGAAGAAGTCAGTGTGGATAGGTGAAAAAGAGTTATGACAGTTAGAAGGCTCAATGGGGAAAAATATACATATACTGGAACAAAGTATAAAGGTCCATTATACCACCATCTGCAACAACCTTTGAAAACATTAGCACAAGGGAACAGTTATCTAATGATTCATAATGATGGCTGCCAGAGTCAGAGTTACAGTGCAAATTATTCTGTGCATGATTCTTTCCAAAAAATCAGAACCATCCTGCATTATATGTTACCTATGTGCAAACAAATGCCAACATTGGGCCAGAACAAGGTGAAGCGGAAAAAAGTTGTATTAAATATGATACCCCCACACACACACTTCTGACATAAAATAGTTATGTCCTTGAAGGTGCATTTTTTGCCTGGAGGTAGGGAGAGAAATCCAAACTATGTTTAGCTATACAAAGATACAGGGGCCACGGCGGGTATGCTAAACAGGCTAGTGATAGTTACACACAAGCTTTATTCGGCCAGCAGGCCATCAAAGCAATACAATGCAAGGTAAAGTAATCATCATAAAAAAAAACAATACAAATCCACCAATAACCAAATGTATACAAAAGTAAAATCCGTTCTGTCCAAGCTAAAACCAGTTAAGATCATTATAGGTAAAAGTTACGTATATGCCATGCCTCTACTAAAAACTTGCTTACAGCATAAATTAACACACTTGAATTGTGACTTTTCAGAATCCTCAAAGCTAAAGCACATTTTCTTAACTTCAATTCCCGACAAATGCTACGGATCCATTTAGACCTTGGAGTTAAATAAGCAGGACAGAAAAACATAAAATGCTCTACTGTTTCCGGGGAATTGCAACACACAGGACAAATATCAGATGTTAAATTGGATCCCCATCTGCTTGTCAAGGCCATTAATGGTAATGTTCCAAATCGGAATCTGGCATACAGTCCCTTGTCTAAAAGGTCAGGTATTACATCTAGATATAATTCAAAATTTGGGTACCATTTAAAATCAATGAAAAGATTAGTTAAACGACCACTAGATTTGCAGGAAATATAATTATTCCCTACATAAGACCAGTAGGCCTCCTTCAAAACTTTAACATGGGATTTCTCAAGTTGATAGGGGTTCTCCCATAAATCTCTCAGTCCCAATGTGCAAAACCAGCTGGATACGTGTTTGATCCATGGTATAGAGGTAGAATTAGTGCATTTTAACAATTCTAGAAGTGAGGACCTATATACGACCAATTCTGGGACTACCCATAGCCTCACCCAATACAACAAGGGTCGTAGTATAATTAAGTCAGCCATTCGTTTTAGGCCTAAGTCTAAAAATAAAGGAATTAATGGGGTGCTGGTGGGGCATGCACATAAAGCCTGAGCAAAGCTATTCTCAATTTTGGTTATTCTACTACTATCTGCCATGCCCCAAATCTCTGCACCATAGGCAGCAGCACCCTGCGCCTTAGCCACATAGATCTTTATTGCTGGAGATACAGCTTTGACAATCGTACTCCTATAAAGGCGCAATATGGATGTTGCCCGGTGCTGCAAAAGCCCAGCGCTCTTGCTAACCTGGTCCTCCCAGTGAAGTGAATCTGTGAGCCTTACACCCAGGTAATCAATGGAGCTAACCTGGTCCAAAATATCACCATCTATCCTTATAGTGCATTTCTTCCGAAATCCGGAGCGGAGCACCATCAGTTTAGTTTTCTTCAGATTCAGCTCTAGGCCAGAATTCCCACAAAATAAATTGAATTTATCCACCAGAATTTGTAAACCCATCGGCGTTTTTGATATAAGTAAGGAGTCATCTGCGAAGAGGAGAATAGGAATTTTCTGATTGACTAAAGTGGGAGCATCATTCTGACATGTCCTTAATTCTTGCACCTCCTCATTAATAAATAGGGAAAACAAGAGTGGTGCTAACACACATCCTTGTCGGACGCCTCTTTTAATAGGGAATTTATTAGTCAATTCACCTTGTTTGCCCCACCTCACTTGCGCATATGTATCTTCCTGCAGGCGTTTCAATAGAAGAATTGTTTGAGCTGGTATCCCTATTTTGTATAGCACTTCCCAAAGTTTTCCCTTGGGACCAAGTCAAAGGCGGAACGTAAGTCAACAAAGGCAAAATAGAAGGGTTGCTTTGCCAGAACCACGTATTTCCAATGTAACACAGCCAACCTAAAGGTCTGATCTACCGTACTTATTTTAGGCCGGAAACGGTAACGGCGAAAGAATCTGCTGCTTCGTGACCCAACTCGATAGTCTATATAGAAGCTGTTTTGCGAAGAGTGTTTGCAGATTATCAATTAGACTAACCGGTCTATAGTTGATTGGAAGATTTGGGTTACCCTTTTTATAGATGGGGATAATTTCGGCACCCTTCCACGTTTCGTGAATCTGTCCTCCTTTTATAATTTTATTTGACAATAAGTTGATATACCAGGTCCATATAAGTGGCTCAGATTTATATAGATCACCTGGGATTTTATCTGGTCCTGGGGCTTTGCCAGATTTCAAAAAGTTAATAGCATCAGCAGTTTCTTCTAGGGTGAAACAAATGTAACTCTCAGGGTCATTTGGTAAAGTGGGTGGGTCTGAACCCACATTTTCACAATCAAAGGCCACAGAGGAGGTAGTTTCCTCATAAAGAAGGGAAAAATGCTCCACCCAACATTCAGGTTGAATATGATTCATTAAATTAGATCTGTCCCCTCTCTCATGTTTAGTCAACAGCTCCCAAAAAAGCTTATTATTATTTGTTTTTGAAGCATCCAACAGCTCCTGCCAAGTAGAGTCTTCCCAAGATTTCTTTGATTGTAAAATTGTCTTTTTATACATACATCTTGCTTGTTTGATCACTCCAGGAATCCCAACCTTTAAGGCCTTTTTTAGACCAGACCTGGCCCTCATACATGAATCGTTAAACCATCTACTGTTGTTCAAGGCCCTGCCTTGCAGGCATACCTTAGTCTTTTTGTAAAAAATACTTTGGAGTTTAAGCATCATGTCTGCATGAATACTAAGAAGTGGAATAGCCTCAGGGTCAAAATCTTCATAGGCTGACAAGTTGTCAGAAAACATTAGGTAAATTTTGCGTAACAAATAAGGATTTGACATCACTTTTGGCCAGCCTACCTTTGAATAAGCATTGTTAAAAATAGGGGGAGGGACCATTGTAAATTGCATGTTCGAGGTTCTACCAAAGATATTCCCAGAGAGGGTGAATAACAGGGGATAATGATCGCTCTCGCACCTGGAATCCACCCTCATATCCCGCAATAGAGGCCAAAGTCGCACATCCACTAAAAAATAATCAATAACACTAGTCAGAGAACCTCGTTGAAATGTAGGAGCTAGGTTTAAGTCAGAAGGAGTGTGCCCATTACAAGCCCTGAGGCCCAATTTTAGACATAGTGAGGCTAGCTGTGCTGCAACATGAGAACGTGGACAGAGGCTATCACTATCCAGTTGTGCAATCCCCCATAATTCGTCCTCCTCCCTGGTTAAATCACTAAAGAACTCAAAAGGTTAAAAAGTCCCCAGCAATAATTAGATAACAATTAGTTTGTATAGTGTCTAAAAAATCTCTAAGTAAAGTTAAAATATGTGATTCTGACCCACGTGAGACAGATTGTGCATATACATTAATAAGAATTATGTTAAAATTCTGCAGGAAAGAAATTTGTAAGCCCATCAGATCAGGACAATCGAATTTTAAAACCTTGTGCTCGCATTGCAGTTTTAAATTTAAAAGAATTAAAAGTCCCCCTTTTGCGCGACCTGTTGCTTTCTCAGAGGGTAATGCAGGGACATTAAAGGAAAGGAACCCATCTATACTAGTTTGACCCTCAACCCTTGTTTCTTGGAAAAGACACACATCTTGGGACTTTATGTAAGTAACCCAATCGATATCGTCCAATTTCCTAGCGAGGCCAGCAAGATTCCAGGTCATTATGGATAAACCAATGGCATCTGATTTAGTGTCATAGGTTGTGGGAAACACATCCTTGTAGTTCAACTTATCGATGGTCTTGTCAAATCTGATTATTTGAGCTTCCTCTATGGTGTCCCGATTAAGGACTTCCTGGGCTAGTGATAGTAGCTATATACAAATATGGGTAGAATCTTACTGAGTGAAAATACAGTCCTGACCTGCATACCTACATGTCACCCCCAATGCCCCAAGAGACCAGAGTTAGTATCCGAATGCCATTTTAACTGTGGCATGAGTTGGTAGCAGGGAATGTAATTATTTGTTGTGTCAGTTGTTTATTAACCGTGTCTCTCTGGCCTCAAAACATACAACAATGTCAATGTGGACCCTAACCAGGAGAAACAAGCAATCCTGCACACAAAAGTAATATAGGTGCATTACCTGTTTTGGGCAATACAATGTGTCTCAAAATGGAAATGCCAAAACTTGGTACCATCATAACTCCGATTGTGCTGGTCATGGGAAAAATGAGGGCATATTTACAAGCACGTAGCGCCGCCAAAGCGTTAATTTTTGTGATGCCCCAGTGACGCTGTGCACTGCGCCATACTTACAAGGTGCGGTAAAGCCACATTTTGTACTTATGACCCCTTCACACGCAGCACTTTGCGTGGAAGGGGCATGCTTTCACATCAACACCCATTGCATTTTGATGGTGCCCAAGATTTTCAAGAAATCGTAAATCTGTGGCAGAGCCAAAATCTAACGCCACCCCAGTGGTGGCGTTGGCATGGCACAAGGAGGAGAAATGATTTAATTTCTCCTTGTTTTTTGCTCTTTCTATGTGTCCTGCATTCTGCAGCACACATAGAAAGAACAAATCGCAAAGGTGTACCTCCCTGCACAAAAAAATCTCCCCCTCAATACAGCCATCCTTGTACCATGGTGCAGGATGGCTGCATTGGCATAGGGGGAAACACATGGATGCACTGTATTTTTATAAATAGGGCACATCCCTGCATTTTGGAAGTGACGCAGCGTGGCACTGCCAAATTTGGCACACCACCGCGCTGCGCCAGTTCTTTGTAAATCTGCTCCTGTGTCTCTTATAGACGTTCCAAGAAAAGAGAGCGAAGGAGCCAGTCATGAGGCTGTGGAAGTACTCCAATGTAAACATGACTGGTGGAAGAGAATCTGAATGCTCGAGTTCAACGTATGTTATTAAAACACAGTTGTGAAAGAACCTTAACTGGGTAATGTTTAAATCTGACCTGCCACTGCAATCTGTGTGTGCAGTTTTAAAATGCCAATTTGACCTGGCAAGTGTACCCACTTGCCAGGACCAAACATTCCCTTTTTTTACATGTAAGGCACCCCTAAAGTAAGCCTTAGCCAGCCCCATAGACAGGGTGCAGTGTATGTTAAAGGTGAGACGTGTACTGGTGTGTTTTACATGTCCTAACAGTGAAATACTGCCAAATTCGGGTTTTACTGTTGCAAGGCCTATCTCTCTCATAGGTTAACATGGGGGCTTCCTTTAAGTATTATTAAAGTGCTGTTTCCCTTTGTGAGCAGATGGAAATGTGGAGTTTGGGGTCTCTGAACTCACAATTTAACCATATGTGTTAGTGAAGTTGGTTTTTAGATAGTTTTTTTTTTAAATGACACTTTTTGAAAATGGGCATTTTCTTTCTTTAACTGTTTGCGGGTTCCCTGTCTGGGTCAGACTGACAGTTGGGCTATTTGTGAATCTCCTCTAGACAGTGACACAAAGGGAGCTGGGGTGTAGCCTGAATATCCTGATGAGCCATTTGAGCTGGCGTGGAGGGAGAAGTGGTCACTTAAACCTGAATGGGATGTGCCTTCCCTCACACAATGCAGTCTCCAGCCCCCTGCTGTGTGTCTAAAGTCTGGCCTGGGCAAGTCAGGATCTTGTGAACAACAGAAACCTTCCTTTGAAGTTTGCCTATTTCACAGACAGAAAGGGGAATAAGTAGTGGCCCCAAAACCCCAGCCTTTGGATCACTTCTGGATTCAAGAGGAACCTCTGCCAAGCAGAAAAGCTGAAGAGAATTGCTGCCCCCGCCGGTGACTGTGCTTTGTTGGGCTTTCCTGCAGTTGCTGCTTCTGCCTGTAAAAGGGGACAAAAACTGGACTTTGTTGTGCATTCCTGTTTGAGAAGAATCTCCAAGGGCTTGAACTGAGATTGCCTCCTGTTTTGAACTCTCAGGGCCATCAAAGACTTCCTCTGCCAGCTCATGGACTCTCTGCTGAGACTTCTGGCTTGCCAAGTGGTGCCTCATCCAGTCTCTGGACCCTTGAAAGGTGAAGTTGGCAGGACAAGAACTGAAATGCACACACAGAACACTGTGAGGGGAAATTTTTGATGCACCACCTGCAACACAGCTGAAAAATGACACGCCACCCGCTTTACGGGAAGAATTGATGCTCCTCCTGCATTGCAACTGACAGATCGGTGCATCGCAGTTGGAGAAACAACCCAAGACCCGCTTGTGGCTGCTGATAATGAAGCAAACCCCAGGCAACGGGATTTTCTAACTCCATGCGACCGGATATTTCATGCATCACCGCTGGGCGTCAAAGCCATCATGAGCCTGCACGGATCCGAGGTATCCTGTCTGTAAATCGACGCATCGCTCTCTTGTGCAAGAAAAAAATGACACATCGCCAACCCAACCAGAGAACAAACAATGCACGGCCTCACTTGTGAGTAAGGAATCAACGCATCGCTGAATTTTTCCAATGCACAATCGCCCTTGCAACTTTATTTTTGACGCAAACCAGGTACTTTATGTAAATCAAAGGTTTCATTGATTTCTATGGAGTAAGACTTTTATTCTTTCAAAATTCATATTTTGACGTATGTATTTGGATTTTTGTTGTTTTGATTTTATTTGATTTAAATAAATATTGCCTATTTTTCTAAGCTGGGTTGGTGTCCATTTTGTAGTAGGTTCACCGTATTACTGTGTGTGTTGGTACAAATACTTTACACATTGCTTCTGGGTTAAGCTTCTCTGATCGTGCCAACCTACCAAGGGGGTGTGTGGGGGCTAACCTGGTGTGTTGTTCCTTTGCCCTGACTAGAGTGAGCGTCCTTACTTGGACAGGGGGTAACCTGACCGCCAACCAAAGACCCCATTTCTAACATACGCTGTTACGCTGTGTCATTTGTTAATTTCTCTTATCCCAGTAATTCTGACATGTGTTGGAGCTACTGATTGTAGGTCACTGCAAATTCTTGTCCCCACAGATCTAAGGTGGTGTGTGTTGTGCCCGGTAGCAGCTGGGACATCATCTTACCTCTTGTGAAAAATAATGATGCTATTGCCCTCTGCCCTGCGCCATGGTGTGCCTCATTTTAAATACTGAGCACACATGGTGGCACTAGGGGGGGTCCTAAGGGGCGCACGGAAAGTGGAGCTGCACTGGGTGCAGTGCCACTTTCCTTAAATCTTCCCCTAAAGCTCTCATTATGCATGGCCCAGAAACAGGTGTACAATTATCACACCTGATAAAATCCGACTCTGAGTCAAAATTTATTGGTGCGTTAATTACAACTCAAAAACAATTGTAAGGGAAACAGCATGAAGATTGTGTACTTGTTACATCACAATCTGCATGTCCAGGTCAATACTAGATATATATCCTGATAACTGTTGTCAGATTTGACCCCCAGGTATTTATTACAAATGTATAATTGTGATACATGTGGGAACAGGAATTATGGCGTGTGTCGTAATTAACTGTGCTGTTCATGACAAGGGCCTCAGTGCTTCATCCTGGTTCGAGTTTTGAGCATTTTCTCAAATTGGGTGAGGTCTTGTGTGGTGCCTTCTTTAAGTAATATGTGGGTCACCTTTTGCCTAAGTTGCATATAGTAGAAGTGTACTCCCTCTTAATGTTCTCAAATGATCTGATGGCTTCCTTCTCATATAAATGTCTGAGTTTATAATACGTTTCAGACTTTAATGCACCATACTCCCTCAATTTGTTCCTGGATAGAATTCAGAGTTACCAAATAGTGCTGTTGAAGGACAGGGAAAGGCCGCCAGCCCCATTGATTATACCAGCTTAACCCAAAATGTCAGAGTCTGCGAAATATGAAATGGATGAAATATGAAGGTTAACCGGTTCTGTGCCTTGGACGAGATGATCTCGTCCAAGGCTACAGTTCCCCTGTGCCTTGGACGAGATCCTCTCGTCCTAGGCACAGGGGAACTTGGGGGAGCGCTAGCGCGCCCCCCCGTGCACCCCCTTCCCCCCCCAGGCGGGGATGGAAGGGGAAGACCTTCCCCTTCCACCCCCGCCCCCCCCACGGCAATCCGATGACGTCAGCGCGCGCACAACACGCTGACGTCATCTAGTGTTGCCGGGCGCACTGGAAGCCATTTGCTTCCAGCGCGTCTTCGGAGGAGGACATCGTAGGTGAGTCCTCTCCGTTTTTGGGGGGCGGGGGGTGGTGAAAACAGACACGGGGAAAGGAAAGGGTTTTTCCTTTCCCCCTGTGCCTGTTTTCACAAGATTCCTGCTCCACGATCGCGGGCAGGGCCCGCGATCGTGGAGCAGGAATATCCACTAGCCACCAGGGATTTTCTTTCTTGGTTATTTTGGGGGCGACCTCTTGGGCAAGGGTCGCAATTTTTATTTGTATTTCGCCCCCCCCGGGGGCAGATACGCCAATTTTTCGTCGGATCTGCCCCCAGGGGGCGTCGAAAACCACAAGACACCAGGGATATTGTCATTCATGTGTATTTTGGGGGTTATCCCTTGGGCAAGGGTCGCCCCCCCCCCGGGGGCCATTTTCTTTTGTAATTCGCCCCCCCATGGGGGCAGATCCGCCGATTTTTCGGCGGATCTGCCCCCAGGGGGGAGCGAAAACCACTAGACACCAGGGATGTTATGTTTTATGTGTATTTTGGGGGTGACCCCTAGGGCAAGGGTCGCCCCCCCCGGGGGCAATTGTTTTTTGTATTTCCCCCCCCCGGGGCAGATCTGCCGATTTTTAGGCGGATCTGCCCCCGGGGGGGGGGGCGAAAACCCCTAGACACCAGGGATTAATTTTTATTGTAAAGTTTTTTTGGGGGGCGACCCCTTGGGCAAGGGGCGCCCCACTGGGGGGCTATTTTTTTTTTATTTCGCCCCCCCGGGCAGATTGCCAATTTTTGGGCTGATCTGCCGCCATGGGGGGGTGGGGTGGGGGGGCGAAATCCACTAGGCACCAGGGATTTTGTTTTTATTGTTTATTTTGGGGGCAACTCCTTGGGCAAGGGTCGCTCCCCTGGGGAGCTTTTTTTTTTTCTGTTTCGGCCCCCCCGATGGCAGAACAGCCATTTTTTGGACGCTCTGGCCCGGGGTGGGGGGGGTGGAAGCACACTAGGCGCCAGGGATTGTGTTGTGTGTGGTGTGTGTTTGGGGGCACCCCTTGGGCAACGGTCACCCCCCTAAGGTGGGGAAAATTTGTATTGGCCATGTCTGCCCGTAATTTTGTAGGCCCATCTGCCCCCAAGGAGGACAGAAACCACCAATACGGCAGGGATTTTTTTGTTTTGTTTTGTGTTGTGCTGGGGGTGCCCCCTTTGGGAAGGGTCGCCCCCTGAAAGGGGGCACAGAGGTGTTGCCCATTTCTGCCCCCCTTGGGGGCAGATTGGCCAAATTATTTACGCCCATCTACCCCCGAGGGGGGCAGGATCCACTTAGGTACCAGGGAACAACTTCTAAGTTCTTGGTGGTGGGGTGTTTGTCAACTGGCAAAGTATTTGTATTTGTGATTATAACAATTTATTTCTTCTTTTTCTTCTAGTTCAACGCTTTTGCTTCCTTTGCTGTGGATCTTTGCGGTTTTGGCAGTAGTTGTCCTGTGGTTTGCATAGTTGCATGTTTTAGGTAAGTGAAAGCAATTTACTCCAAAGGAGTATTGTTAACATGTTTGTAGGTGGTGTACTAAATGCAGTATTGTGTGTTTGACATTATCCTTAGATTTGAGCACAGTGATGTTTGTGTTGTCCTATGTCTAATTTGCTTTTTTCTTTTTTCTTTTTAGTGGGATATCATTGGTGATTGCTGTCTGTGCAGAGTAGTTGCTTGGTGAGTAGCTATTTCAGGCAACTGAGTGGTATAGTTGTTTGTAGTACATAAGTCTTTGTGATAAAGCTACACTTTGTTTATTACTTATTTTAGTGCTAGTTGTTGTTGGCAATCCATTTGTTGTTAGGATCATGGCTAGCCGCAAAGTGACCGCTCAGCAGGTTGTTCGCATGCTAATTGAGTCGTCTTCAGACCATGATTACGACACTGACTCTGCATCTGAGGCAGAGGAGGAAGCAGGAGATTCTGGAAGTGAGTTTTCTGTCCGAGAGTATTCTTCTAATGAGGAAGCTACTCTCAGTGCAGATGAAGGGCCTGTGTTAGAGGAGGACATTGATGTGCCAAGAGTGCAGCAGCCTGGGGCTGCAGGGTTTCCCATTGGAAGACCTGACACCTGGATTGCCCCAAACATGGAGCAGCCAAAGTTACCTGCATTTACTGGTCTCCCAGGGTGTAGAGTTAATACGGAAAACTTTCTGCCTGTCCATTTCTTTCACTTGTTTATGGACGATGTATTTTTGGAAGAGATTGTGGAGCAGACAAATGTGTATGCAGAGCAATATTTGCGGGACAACGCTGCCAGACTTAAGCCTTAGTCTAGAGCTACTCATTGGGTTCCCACATATCTGGAAGAGATGAAAAGGTTTTTAGGTTTGTCTTTTTTGATGGGGTTGATCAGGAAGCCGTCACTGGCTTCTTATTGGTCTACTAGTCCCTTGATGGCAACTGCTATATTTCCTGCAACTATGACACGTAATCGGTATTTGCTTCTTCTTCGTATGCTGCATTTTGTAGACAATGCTTTAGCCTTGCCACGAGATCACCCTGATTGTGACCGCCTTTTTAAGATTAGGCCTGTCCTTGATCATTTTGTGGATCGGTTTTCAGAGGTCTATGTTCCAGGCAAAGAGATAAGTGTGGACGAGTCTTTGGTCCTTTTCAAGGGGCGTTTAGTTTTTAAGCAGTACATTCCTAGTAAGAGGGCACGGTATGGGATTAAATTGTATCTGCTGTCAGAAAGCAGTACAGGATATGTGTATAATTTCCGGGTCTACACTGGTAGGGATTCCAGTATTGACCCTCCTGGTTGTCAGGCCACTTTTGGAGTTAGCGAAAAAATTGTGTGGGAACTTGCTAGACGGCTGTTTAACAAAGGTCACCATTTGTACGTAGATAATTTCTACAATGGCGTGCAGTTGTTCAAGGAGTTGATTAGGGTGGACACTGTTGCTTGTGGCACAATCCGCTCTAACCGGAAAGGCTATCCAAGGGAGCTTGTCTGTAAAAAACTTGAGAGGGGACAGTGCAGTGCCTTGCGGAATAATGAGCTGCTAGCTCTGAAATTTTCAGACAGGAGGGATGTGTACATGCTATCGACCATCCATGATGAGAGTACTTCCCCTGTGGCTGTTTGGGGTCAGGTTGCGGAAGTGCGCAAACCTGCGTGCATTTTGGACTACAATAGGCACATGGCTGGTGTTAATAGAGTAGATCAGAGGTTAGAACCTTACACTGCTCTTCGTAAGTCTTATGTGTGGTATAAAAAGTTGGCCCTACATTTATTTCATTTGGCAACTTTTAATGCCTTTATTGTATACAAGGATTGTTCACCCGAGTCAAGGATGACATTTGTTAAATTTCAGGAGTCGGTGATAGAAGGCCTTATTGTGGTGGAACCGGCAAGAGTTCCTAGAGTAGAAGTGGTGGAGGATGTGGCTAGATTGAAAGATCGGCACTTTCCAGATCACATTCCTCCCACTCCCCAAAAAGACATGCCCACAAAGAAATGTAGAGTATGTGCCCGGAGATTAATCCGGAGGGAGAGCCGGATGTACTGCCCCGAATGCCCTTCAAAGCCTGGGCTGTGTGTTCCCGGCTGTTACAGAAGTTACCATACCCCAAAAAAAATCTGGGAAATACCTTGAGCGTAAGCTGTCTGTTTTATATTTTCATATGTTTCACGGTTGGCATCTCTGTCATGTATTTAGTTAGAGCTTTTGGGGCATATTTATACTCCGTTTGCGCCGAAATTGAGTCTTTTTTTTGACGCAATTTCGACGCAAAACTAACTCCATATTTATACTTTGGCGTTAGACGCGTCTAGCGCCAAAGTTCATGGAGTTAGCGTCATTTTTTTGCGTGAACACCTTCCTTGCGTTAATGATATGCAAGGTAGGCGTTCCCGTCTTAAAAAATGACTGCGATGCATATGCGTCGTATTTATACTCCCGGGCAAAAATGACGCCCGGGAGTGGGCGGGTCTAAAAAACCCGCATTTGCGCCGGATTTTAGCGCCTGGGTCAGGGCAGGCGTTAAGGGACCTGTGGGCTCAGAATGAGCCCAGAGGTGTCCTCCCAAGCCCCCAGGGACACCCCCTGCCACCCTTGCCCACCCCAGGAGGACATCCAAGGATGGAGGGACCCACCCCAGGGACATTAAGGTAAGTCCAGGTAAGTATTTTTTTTTATTTTTTTTTGTGGCATAGGGGGGCCTGATTTGTGCCCCCCTACATGCCACTATGCCCAATGATCATGCCCAGGGGACAGAGGTCCCCTGGGCATGGCCATTGGGCAAGGGGGCATGACTCCTGTCTTTGCTAAGACAGGAGTCATTTCTATGGGGGATGGGTGTCGTAAAAAAATGGCGCAAATCGGGTTGTGGCAAATTTTTTGCCTCAGCCTGACTTGCACCATTTCTGGACGCCCATACGCCATTTTCCCCCTACGCCGGCGCTGCCTGGTGTACGTCGTTTTTTTTAACGCACACCAGTCATTCAATAAATACGGCGCCCGCATGGCGCTTCAGAATGGCGTTAGCCGGCACTAATTTTTTTGGCTCAAAACTGCGTTGCCGCAGTTTTGCGTCAAAAAGTATAAATATGGGCGTTTGTGTTTGTAGTTTTGTGCTTATTTTATAATTAGTGGTTTCTTTGTTGTTTATAAACAAAAAAAGTGATGGTGGTGTGCTTGGGGTGGCGCTTGGCTGGCGGTGTGCGTGGGGTGGCGCTTGGCTGGCGGTGTGCTTGGGGTGGCGCTTGGCTGGCGGTGTGCGTGGGGTGGCGCTTGGCTGGCGGTGTGCGTGGGGTGGCGTTTGGCTGGCGGTGTGCGTGGGGTGGCGCTTGGCTGGTGGTGTGCGTGGGGTGGCGCTTGGCTGGCGGTGTGCGTGGGGTGGCGCTTGGCTGGCGGTGTGCTTGGGGTGGCGCTTGGCAGGTGGTGTGCGTGGAGTGGCGCTTGGCTGGCGGTGTGCGTGGGGGTGGCGCTTGGCTGGCGGTGCCAGCCAAACGCCAGTCCACACTCCCATCAGCTGGTGTGATTCTTGTATCAGGCATGTGGGCGTATGTAAGTGATGGGCCCTTGAGTGGCGCGGTCTGTCGATGTGAGTGTTGTAATGTGCTGGGCCCGTGGCTGGCAGTGTGAATGGTCTTGTGCGTGTCATGTATGAAAGGTGTGTGAATGGACTGTAAAGCGGTTGGTGCCTTGTGAGTCATTGGTTCAGTTTTTTGCCTTTCAGTTATTAGCAGTGCATTTCATTTTTGTGAAATCTCTTGTTAATAAAATTTGATCCACTGAACCATCACTCACCCTCGTGCCAAATCCAACCAGTATGTGTGGTAAAAATGTCAAAACCTGCTCCGCTGTAATCAGGCGTCGCAGCACACCTGTGACACGCTAGGTGCCTCGGGTGGGACCCCGATGATGAAGCATGCCACCAACTTGGTTGGTGGGTGAGGGGTCTTCTTCACATAACCTAAGTGTGTTTCTTTTCACAATTTTAGTGTTTGGCACATCACGGACGTATGTGCACACATCAATATGATATATTACAAAAATACCTGTTTTTGGGGGCGAGGGCCCACCTATGTTTTTGGTCCTGGGTGCGGCCTTCATCTAGGGAAACCTACAAAACCCAGAAATATTTTAAAACTAGACACCCCAAAGAGTCCAGGGAGGTGTGGCTTGCGTGGCTCCCCCATCATTTTCTTACCCAGACTCCTCTGTAAACCTCAAAATTTGCATAAAAAAGCATATTTTCCTGACTTTTCTTAGTAGGATCACCGCTCCAGCAGAAAATTCCTACTCCCCAGTTTTCCCCTCAGTCTCCCAAGTAAAATGACACCTCACTTATGTGGGTCCCCAAAGCAGAGTCCGTCTAAAGATGTATAAAAGAATATGCCCTTATAAACTCGCTGTGCTATCCCTTCTATCTCTTCAAGTTTTGGGCCTTATTCTGTTGCAGGCACCTGGCCCACCCACACAAGTGAGGTATCATTTTTATCGGGAGACTTGGGGGAATGCTGGGTGGAAGGAAATTTGTGGCTCCTCTCAGATTCCAGAACTTTCTGCCACAGAAATGTGAGGAAAATGTGTTTTTTTTAGCCAAAGTTTGAGGTTTGCAAAGGATTCTGGGTAACAAAACCTAGTCCGAGCCCCACAAGTCACCCCATCTTGGATTCCCCAAGGTCTTTAGTTTTCAAAAATGCACAGGGTTGGTAGGTTTCCCTAGGTGCCGGCTGAGCTACAGTCCAAAATCCACAGGTAGGCACTGTTTTCTTTCGAAAAATGGGATGTGTCCACAGTGCGTTTTGGGGCATTTCCTGTTGCGGGGGCTAGGCCTACCCACACAAGTGAGGCATCATTTTTATCGGGAGACTTGGGGGAACGCTGGGTAGAAGGAAATTTGTGGCTCCTCTCAGATTCCAGAACTTTCTGCCACAGAAATGTGAGGAACATGTGTTTTTTTAGGCAAATTTTGAGGTTTGCAAAGGATTCTGGGTAACAGAACCTGGTCCGAGCCCCGCAAGTCACCCCACCTTGGATTCCCCTAGGTCTCTAGTTTTCAGAAATGCACAGGTTTGGTAGGTTTCCCTAGGTGCCAGCTGAGCTAGAGGCTAAAATCTACAGGTAGGCACTTCGCAAAAAACACCTCTGTTTTCTTCCAAAATTTTGGATGTGTCCACGTTGTGCTTTGGGGCGTTTCCTGTCGCGGGCGCTAGGCCTACCCACACAAGTGAGGTATCATTTTTATCGGGAGACTTGGGGGAACGCTGGGTGGAAGGAAATTTGTGGCTCCTCTCAGATTCCTGAACTTTCTGCCACAGAAATGTGAGGAACATGTCTTTTTTTAGCCAAATTTGAGGTTTGCAAAGGATTCTGGGTAACAGAACCTGGTCCGAGCCCCGCAAGTCACCCCTCCTTGGATTCCCCTAGGTCTCTAGTTTTAAGAAATGCACAAGTTTGGTAGGTTTCCCTAGGTGCCGGCTGAGCTAGAGGCCAAAATCTACAGGTAGGCACTTCGCAAAAAACACCTCTGTTTTCTTCCAAAATTTTGGATGTGTCCACGTTGCGCTTTGGGGTGTTTCCTGTCGCGGGCGCTAGGCCTACCCACACAAGTGAGGCATCATTTGTATCGGGAGACGTGGGGGAACGCTGGGTAGAAGGAAATTTGTGGCTCCTCTCAGATTCCAGAACTTTCTGCCACAGAAATGTGAGGAACATGTGTTTTTTTAGCCAAAGTTTGAGGTTTGCAAAGGATTCTGGGTAACAGAACCTGGTCCGAGCCCCGCAAGTCACCCCTCCTTGGATTCCCCTAGGTCTCTAGTTTTCAGAAATGCACAGGTTTGCTAGGTTTCCCTAGGTGCCGGCTGAGCTAGAGGCCAAAATCTACAGGTAGGCACTTTGCAAAAAACACCTCTGTTTTCTTCCAAAATTTTGGATGTGTCCACGTTGCGCTTTGGGGCGTTTCCTGTCGCGGGCGCTAGGCCTACCCACACAAGTGAGGTATCATTTTTATCGGGAGACTTGGGGGAACGCTGGGTGGAAGGAAATTTGTGGCTCCTCTCAGATTCCAGAACTTTCTGCCACAGAAATGTGAGGAACATGTGTTTTTTTAGCCAAATTTTGAGGTTTGCAAAGGATTCTGGGTAACAGAACCTGGTCCGAGCCCCACAAGTCACCCCTCCTTGGATTTCCCTAGGTCTCTAGTTTTAAGAAATGCACAAGTTTGGTAGGTTTCCCTAGGTGCCGGCTGAGCTAGAGGCCAAAATCTACAGGTAGGCACTTCGCAAAAAACACCTCTGTTTTCTTCCAAAATTTTGGATGTGTCCACGTTGCGCTTTGGGGTGTTTCCTGTCGCGGGCGCTAGGCCTACCCACACAAGTGAGGTATCATTTTTATCGGGAGACTTGGGGGAACGCTGGGTGGAAGGAAATTTGTGGCTCCTCTCAGATTCCAGAACTTTCTGCCACAGAAATGTGAGGAACATGTGTTTTTTTAGCCAAAGTTTGAGGTTTGCAAAGGATTCTGGGTAACAGAACCTGGTCCGAGCCCCGCAAGTCACCCCTCCTTGGATTCCCCTAGGTTTCTAGTTTTCAGAAATGCACAGGTTTGGTAGGTTTCCCTAGGTGCCGGCTGAGCTAGAGGCCAAAATCTACAGGTAGGCACTTTGCAAAAAACACCTCTGTTTTCTTCCAAAATTTTGGATGTGTCCACGTTGCACTTTGGGGCGTTTCCTGTCGCGGGCGCTAGGCCTACCCACACAAGTGAGGTATCATTTTTATCGGGAGACTTGGGGGAACGCTGGGTGGAAGGAAATTTGTGGCTCCTCTCAGATTCCAGAACTTTCTGCCACAGACATGTGAGGAACATGTGTTTTTTTATCCAAATTTTGAGGTTTGCAAAGGATTCTGGGTAACAGAACCTGGTCCGAGCCCCGCAAGTCACCCCTCCTTGGATTCCCCTAGGTCTCTAGTTTTCAGAAATGCACAGGTTTGGTAGGTTTCCCTAGGTGCCGGCTGAGCTAGAGGCCAAAATCTACAGGTAGGCACTTTGCAAAAAACACCTCTGTTTTCTTTAAAAAAAATGGGATGTGTCCACGTTGCGTTTTGGGGCGTTTCCTGTCGCGGGCGCTAGATCTACCCACACAAGTGAGGTAACATTTTTATCGGGAGACTTGGGGGAACATAGATTAGCAAAACAAGTGCTACTGCCCCTTGTCTTTCTCTACATTTTTTCCTTCCAAAATAGGAGAGTGTGTAAAAAATACATCTATTTGAGAAATGCCCTGTAATTCACATGCTAGTATGGTCACCCCGGAATTCAGAGATGTGCAAATAACCACTGCTCCTCAACACCTTATCTTGTGCCCTTTTTGGAAATGCAAAGGTTTTCTTGACAGCAATTTTTTTACTCTTTATATTTCAGCAAATGAATTGCTGTATACCCGGTATAGAATGAAAACGCACTGCAGGGTGCAGCTCATTTATTGGCTCTGGGTTCCTCGGGTTCTTGATGAACCTACAAGCCCTATATATCCCCGCAACCAGAGGAGTCCAGCAGACGTAACGGTATATTGCTTTCGATAATCTGACATTGCAGGGAAAAGGTACAGAGTAAAACGTAGAGAAAAATTGATGTTTTTTTTCACCTCAATTTCAATATATTTCTTTTTCAGCTGTTATTTTCTGTAGGAAACCCTTGTAGGATCTACACAAATGACCCCTTGCCGAATTCAGAATTTTGTCTACTTTTCAGAAATGTTTAGGTTTCTGGGATCCAGCATTGGTTTCATGCCCATTCCTGTCACTGACTGGAAGGAGGCTGAAAGCTCAAAAAATTGCAAAAATGGGGTACGCCCCAGTAAAATGCCAAAATTGTGTTGAAAAAAGTGGGTTTCTGATTCAAGTCTGCCTGTTCCTGAAAGCTAGGAAGCTGCTGAGTTTAGCACTGCAAACCCTTTGTTGATCCCATTTTCAGGGGGAAATCCACAAGCCTTCTTCTGCAGCCACTTTTTCCAATTTTTTTGAAAAAAACGAATTTTTCACTGTACTTTGGCCAATTTCTTGGCCTCCTTCAAGGGAACCCACAAAGTCTGGGTACCTCTAGAATCCCTAGGATGTTGGAAAAAAAGGACGCAAATTTGGCTTGGTTAGCTTATGTGGACAAAAAGTTATGAGGGCCTAAGCGCGAACTGCCCCAAATAGGAAAAAAAGGCCTGGCACAGGAGGGGGAAAAGGCTTGGCAGCGAAGAGGTTAAGGCCTTATTGATGCTGTTACAGCCAGTGGAATTCACACACAGCCCAGTGGCTATATTTATGTCTATCTTACACCATGGTTTAGTCTTCTCCCCTCAAAGCCATTCATCTACTTAATGTAATTGGGCCATTATGCAGTAGATCTATAAATTCAGTACTCCTAATCCTGCCCACCTCCAACCCCCCCTGCCCTCCCCCCCTGGGGTGTTTCAGACATGTTTTTCCATTTCAGATCATGGTATTGCAGATACACAGGAAGCAGGTTATGTTAGCTTTAGAAACCAGTAGTGTCAGTGTTTTAATGATATATAGGATTTGGGGGATGAGTGTCATCTTCAGTGCTGTTATCCTCCTCTCTCATGATAGTGTATAATTCCTCGAAGAAGATAACATGATCCTTGCTGATTTGATGAGGGTCTCAATAGTCTGTGTGGTGCACATACACTGGTTATGTTTCAGGTTCATACACAGATATCTAATACCATCCTGTGACATTCTGTATGGGATTCTGTTTTTCAGTTGTGCTGCAAGAGCCCACCCGCCTAACAGAATCAATGCCTCTCATTTACCAAGATTGATTAGTAGCAGAACCACCCGCCACTTGTATTTATCTACTAACTAAAATCATAACCTGCATCATCCCCCAATACATCCTGCCAAGTGCCTTCTCTGTATCTAGGGATCTGAAGACTGTCTCCATGCCAGTCTTTTTTGATGTGTCAATTACGTGGAGGGTCTTTTTTATGTCGCTCGAGGTAAGGCTTAAAATGAAGTCTACCTGCTCAGTACAGATCAAATTAGGTAGAACTATATCCAAGCCACTTGACAAAACGTTTGTGAGGATTGTTACATTAGTATTCAGTAGTGAACTAGGCAGGCATGAGGTACATGAGGAAGTACCCCATCTGGTTTCCTTTTGAGTGAAATGGTAGCTTCCAACCTTGGGGTGATTCCATAGCTTCAACTAAATGTGTTGAATGTCTTTGTTAGGACAGTAACCATGTCCATTTAGGTGCTTCTTGTCACATATATGCCACCCAGTGGATATGATATGACGGCTGTGGTCTGAGAGTGACGGGATTGACCTCTTTTACCCCCTGAAACAGGCTGTCCGGCATTGTCTAGTCAATATGGGCATACGTTTGGTGTGCAACAGAATATTGGGTGGCAATATTCCCAGGGATTTATGCGGCCTAGATCTCCCAACCAGAGCTTTCCTTGTGCTGAAAGTATGGGTTAATTTACCATCCTCAGATGTGACCTATTAATTGTGGATCTTACAATCAGATTAAGGTTCCTCCCTACAGTGTGCCAGTGCCTATATACTTTGCAGCAGAAACGTTTCCTGCCCTGCGTTTGGAGCATACAAAGGTATTTATGCAATGGGCCCGCCCATCGAGAAACCTTCTACTGCTACACATATCACTGCCTAATCCATTTTAGTACTAAACTATACAAATGTGTGCTTTGAGCTTAACAAAATCATTAGGCTCACTTTTGTATTTGGTGCAGCAGTGTGGTACTGCTTCTGGAAACGTTTGAAACTTATCCTGCAGTGGTGTAAATTAAATGGGAATGTCTCTTGCAGCATGCAAACATCCCCTTCTAAGTACTTTAATTCTTCTACAATCCTTACTCTCTTCAGGGGGCTATTCAAGCCTTTCACATTATGTGATGTAACTCTAAGTCTTAGTGGCTCATTATGAGTTCGAACTTCCAACGGGGAGGTTGCCGCCATACAGGCTACCTTCCCGCCATCCCCATTGTTTCCCGGTAGGTCACCGGCTGAAAACCAGAGGTTCTGCCTGTTGTCCTAGTGGGAAACAGCCTACAGCCTTGTCTTTGACTTGTAATCGAGCTGGCGGCAGTGCTGTAGAGCGCAGGGACCACCAATACCCTCGTAATGTTCACTTTCTGCAAAGGAGGCTGTGAACATTGCGATCGTGCTGGACAGGGGCCCCTTGCACCCATTCTCTGCCAGCATTTTTATGGAGGTGCTACTGCTGTGAAACCGCTGGTGGAGAAGGGGGTTGTAATTCCCAGAAGCACTACCCTGGCGGATTAGGACTGCCGCTACCACCAGACCACCAGGATCTCTGTTCCTGGCGGAGCTGGCGGTTCCCTGGCAGTCCAACTGCCAGGGTTGTTATGTGGCGGTCGCATCCCCACATTGGCAGCAGTCTGACTGCCATCTGCGAGTCTGGCAGTCTAGTGACTGCCAGACTCGTAATGAGGCCCTTATTGATCTGGCATCATTTGTGGGAATCTAGGTTGTGTGATCACTCAATACAATAAAGGATGTATTAGAAGGATCTGTACAGTCTGTAAAGTGCCTCATGCTTAATGGTGTTTACCCAGCTCCACCCCACGCCTCCGTTCTCATCTAACTTCTTGTGCAACTTCGTAACCTTCACCCCTTCCTCTCCCTCTTCATCACATACACAAGCAAATTGCATAATGTATCACCAACGACAACTCATGTTTAGCACAAACCATGATCAGCATGCAATTCTTCATATCTCATGAGCACCCAAAGCTTAATACTTCAAAAAATGAATGAAAAATTAATTTGACTTCAAACTATGAAAATTCTCTTCTGTTAACCATAATAAAACCCCCCCGCCCTCTGTCCCCCCCCCCTTAAACTGACCTCTGTCTGGCGGCGTGGATAGTCACACAGACCGAGTGATTTAATCACATCACTCCCATTGTCATGAGGCGACAATGGCTTCCTATTGAAATTAGAGATATTTCTGAAGTGTCATGTTTTACTCATAAAGACATTTTCCGGGTTGGCTCTCTGACACAGAAACTGACCATGGAAGGAATCCTGTCTTCTGCTTTCGATTCCAGCTCAAAACACCAAGCGACTAAAAGCCAGCAATTCTTGGGTTGAGCGTCAGGATTTTAAACTGTCTCCTGTTATCTCTGGCTCATCCATCTTTTCTGGCTGTCATAAGAGAGATGAAAAGTCCATAATCCAAGGCAATCTTCAACTCTGATTATGCTCAGTTCTACTGATTCTCATCATGGCTTACCCTTCAACTAGGCCAATTGTTCCTCTAACGTCTACTGCTTCTTTACATTCATTTATGTTCCAGTCCCTTTGTTTTTTAAATTACCTGATTGGCTAAATATGCAATTTGTCCCCTTTCACATCGGTGTATTCTAGTTTGATTGTGTTCTGCATTATGGTTCACAATTATTCAGGTGTATTATTTTATGGTTATTTCTTGTAGTTTAGTCTCCTTATAATATATGTTTGGTTTTTAGATCAACCCTTATATTTTCTATTTTTATAGCAGCGCGCTCTACAGTTAAGATTTGTGGACTGTAGAGTCCAATTGTGTACAGGGCATGTCCCCTATTGGTAACGCCCGACCTCCATTTAGGTAAAGGCTATTTGGAATAGTTCGGATTTTGGGAGTTTCCTGAGTCACACATAGTTAGTTCCAGCAGAGCTAGGTTCATGCTTACATTATGATCTTTGCCTCTGTAATGTGCGCCTTTTTTATTTTTCTGGATTGATTCGTACTTAAAGTACTTTGTGAAGCGCTAGTTGTTATTTTCACACCTAATTTGTGTAGATTTCTGGTATTACTTGCATTATGTGCCCTTTTCTATTTAGAGCACTTAGATGTCTGCTTGGTTTTTGTGTACTATATAAAACCACAAATAAAATAGTCTTGTAAGCCATGTGGAGCACGCAGCCTCAATTAATTTCCTGAACCTGTTTTCTACGCCCATTTCCATGGTTTCTTCACATCCTGTATTCTGTAACACACTTCCAGCCTCAATAAAAAATATTCTGTAAAGCGTACCCTTCCCCTCTGAGCTTGATTCGTGCACTAAAAACGCATAAATCAGTCCCTCGTTTTTTGCCAACAATCTTGATAACGTGGTAACTGAATCCCAAAAACATGGTAGACACTTCTTTTTTATTGTTATTTTTGCTGCTCTTTTCACAAGTGGTTTTATAGGAAACGATCCTGGAAGTTATTTTTGCCATGAAATGCTGCACCAGGATGTTGCAGAAGGGTCAGGCGCCCCTTTACGAGACAGACATCACATCACTGCACGGAAATCTCAGCTCGCCTTTGCGGATGAATGAAAATTCAAATCCTTGTTCATCTGCTGCCCTCGTTGTACTCTCAACGGATTCAAATTGTACAGCTAGAAGCACGCAAAAAAATAAAAATAAATCAAAAGCCATTTAACATACAAATCTGCAACCTAAGCAGACAACGTGATGTAGGGACCATCAAAGGCAGTACGTTCCATTCAATTACCTATCATTATTTTAGGGTTCTTTAATATTTTATTATCCTACCACAAGCAGTATTAAGAATAACTTTTGTATTATATATTTATTCATTTAATCTGTCTCCTAAAGCGCTTAAACCACACATCGACATCTCGGGCGCTGAGAGGGAGGAAAGACAAAAGGGCATAACATGCAGGCCAGGCAGAATAGATGTAAGCAAGGTTAAATACTGAAATCGGATAATACTAATGTCTCAACATGACAGGAAAGCCTTGTAGGTAAGTGCTGAAACGTTGATGGGCCTGTCTTTGGCACCAGACTGGCGGAAAATGAAGTTTAGTCATGGATCAAGTAAGAAAATTCACAGCGTCTGAGGAGATCGTGTCATAGGAGGAGTGGAACATGCAAGTTTTCCACACATTCTGTAGAGCCTATTTACATCAAAGTGGTTACCAATACTACAGACAAAAACTGCTCTTGTTAGCTGAGGGCATAATTCCTAAAGCCACCAATGCCTTCCAGCTAGCCACTAAAGGTATACCTAACATGCGTGAACGTGTTTACTATAGCAGGACTGTAGTATGATGCGCTGTCTACTTTAAGACGTGTGCCCTGTGCAAAGAGTGTGGGACTGATACAGAAAGGTAACCTCACATTTTTGTGTAAGTTTAGGAGTGTTTGCTTTTCACAATGAGGTTTATGAGCAGTAACTTTACGAGTGCGGAGGCTCCGCACATAAAAGATAGGCCTTTTTATGTGCGGAGACTTCCCACTAGTAAAGATACTACTAGTAAAGTACCTTTGTGAATAGCAAACCGTAATCTTACAGAAAAGTATAAGTTTACCTTTGTAAATTAAGCCATACTCTGTTGCACAAGTTACCTTTCATCTAGTTGAATCATAAACAATATCCTCCATTTGTTTGAGTAGCATCTGTACTCATGTTCAACATCCCCCACACAGTTGCAAAGCATTGAAACTCGACCATCTTGAATCAATAAAGTGGTTAGGGGCTGCATTGGACCTCCGTGCCAGCCAGGGTATCAGAACAAGCCTCAGCCACTGCAATAGCTTGCGTTCTGTATTGACATAGAGACTCAGATCAGGGAATACAGCTATAGGCTGCGGTCTAGGCTGCATGGAATCCTTGTGTAATAGAAAGTATTTGTAGTGAAATTACACATCAAGGAATGAAAAGGAAATCTCCTCAATGGGAACTGATATCTAAGTGTTTTGAGTGGCAGTGGCCTTCAACTATTCCCCCATACCCCAAAAAGCGATAAGGAACAGAGGAAAAGGGAGGGTATGGGATTAGTTACAACAAGTCTGAGGATAAGGCACTAGCCTGATAGACTTCCTATTTATAGGAGCTACAAATTCATTTTTAGGGGTTGTGTTAAGGAGTCAAATGAACCTGACAATTTTATTGAAACTACTAGGAATATGTCTCTTGTGTGAATTTCCTATGGTCTCTCCAAGAAACTCATTACCAGGCACAAGAATTTCAGAAATAGGCAGCTCAAATGTGCCTTAACCTGCTGTTTGCCAAATTCATCACAGTTGTCCCAGACGTGATCTATGTACCTTGTCGAGGATTGCTATCATGATGCTTCGGCCCATATTTATACTTTTTGACGCAAACCAGCGCACCAGATAACTAGATGGATGCAGAAGTTCCATGTACTCAGCTAACTGAGCAAGTACCCTGGAGTCCATACTACGAGAGATGGACCTCGCATACACATTGACCATGATCACTATAAAATGAATTTTTCCAGGTTGGAATGTAAGTCTAACACCCAATAGATCTAAGGAATTGAAGGACAATACAGAGTGATCACATTTAAATTTTCAAGTTTCCTGAAAGAAGCATATATCTTGCTTTGTAATGAGACTAACCCATTTGGGATCTCCCAACTTTTTCTCTATTCCAGCCACATTTCAAGACATAATATTAAGTTCAGGAAGCACAATTTTGGGCCTGGCTCTCAAGGGTACAGTAAGCTCCAAATCCCTTGGTCGATTGTCTCTACAAGCCGTAGTAACTACAATAGGAAGCTCTGTAGGTGGAGCAGCATTTAGTCAATCTAAGTCGGATACATCAGCTATCTTTGCAAGGAGTATGTGTGACAAGAATTCCATATAAGCAGCAAATGGATAGCACAAGTGCCCAAGGTATGACTAGCGTTTCTCACAAGACATCCCCTGCACATGCCATCCCAGGTCAGAAGTCCTGTCACTGCCATGTTCCCTGTCTCACCCCACCCTTCTTCAGAGGGTCCTGGAAATGGAATATTGGTACCCAGATAATCCCTCATCTACACACACCGAGACTCACATTCTGAATCCAGTGTGCTTCCCTCTATAGTATGGTATGCCATAGTCATTGTTCTTTTGTCTGCATGGACTTCCGGTTGAATATTGCACTGCCTCGTAGTCTGTAGGACCTGTAATCATGTGTACATTGCTTCCCATTTGAAAGGTACTGTTGGCCCTTGGAACTTGATTCTCACCTACAGGACTTGTGAGAGACTGACGCTGCACACACCTGTGAGCACCTCCATGCAGACCACCCATTTGAAAATTCTCTGCCCTTGCAGCTGCCTGGAACGGCATAGAAACTGCCATGATATGTATAACACTGTTATGCATTTCCGTTACAATGACTTGTGTAACACAGGCCTTGGGTTATTGTGTTATGTTCCAACACACAGGACAAATACAGTTTTCATTTTCCACAGTGTTGTTCCAGCTTTGACCAGTCTCAGTCTGCTCACTGTGTATTTGCCTTGTTAATTTTTGTTCCTGATTGACCCTGCATCCTGTTAGCCTGACTGGATCCTGTCTTTGCGTCACTATAAAGGTTCCCTGTGGCTACATTTGTCTCTTTGTTGCTTTTCATGCCCTCACTTTCCTCCTTGGGTATTGTGTCATGTAGGTCTACAATGAAGACTCAAATACATTTTATAGCGTAATCAGTTTACATATGCATGAGTGACAAATAGTGACAGTGTACCATGGCTGTATGCATGGATTGGGTATGGTGCCTCCAGCACAACAAACAACATCAGATAATGTGCATGAAATGTCAACACATGTTAGTACCCTGATTGTCCACTCACTGATTCACATTTCCCCCAACATATTGATGGGGCTTGCATGGTGAATAGCTGTGAGATTAATCAGCACAGAGGCACTGATGTTCCTGGCTGCAGTGAGAATTTTAGAAGCCACCCTGTGTACAAATGTTGTGAGGAAACCTGCCGGTTTAAAATTACTGATCCATTAACTTTGCCAGCACACCAAGTTTGCCCTGTTGCCAGTCTCATAAAACGTCTGCAGTGCCATAGCTGGACTATCCTCGTGTGTGTTCTCAATTCCTTTTTGGCTTTCATTCAATTCAGCTGTGAAGGATACTTTGTAAATGCAGGAAATGGCTCTATAGACCCATGACTAGACCTGCATGTAACTGTGACAATATGGACCCCAATAATGACTCAGGCTACACATGGCTCCACACACTTTAACTGGACACCTTTGTGCAATTAACCACTGGAAATATGTGCACACGTGCTGCTTGGTCTGCTGGTCCTCCACTGCCACAGGAGAAACATGGCTCATTAATATGCCTCAAACTATGGCGTGACATGACATTTGTGGATTGGTTTGGGGACTCAGAGGGTCATTCTGACCCTGGCGGCCGGTGGCCGCCAGGGCCACCGACCACGGGAGCACCGCCGACAGGCTGGCGGTGCTCCAATGAGCATTCTGACCGCGGCGGTTCAGCCGCGGTCAGAAGCGGAAAGTCAGCGGTCTCCCGCTGACTTTCCGCTGCTCATTGGAATCCTCCATGGCTGCGGAGCGCGCTCCGCAGCCATGAGGATTCTGACCCCCCCTACCGCCATCCAGTTCATGGCGGGAAAGCCGCCATGAACAGGATGGCGGTAGGGGGGGTCGCGGGGCCCCTGGGGGCCCCTGCCGTGCCCATGCCAATGGCATGGGCACGGCAGGGGCCCCCGTAAGAGGGCCCCAAAATGTATTTCACTGTCTGCCTTGCAGACAGTGAAATACGCGACGGGTGCAGTAGCACCCGTCGCACCTTCCCACTCCGCCGGCTCGATTACGAGCCGGCATCCTCGTGGGAAGGTCGTTTTCCCCTGGGCTGGCGGGCGGTTTAACTGGAACCGCCCGCCAGCCCAGGGGAAAACTCGTAATACCCGCCGCGGTCTTTTGACCGCGGCGCGGTAATTTGGAGGGCGGGATCCTGGCGGGCGGCCTCCGCCGCCCGCCAGGGTCATAATGAGGCCCTCAGTGTCATAGAACCCACATAGCATTTTCCAATGCCTGACTCATAGGTGGTATACAAACAAGTGCCCAGGAAGTGGTATCCAACATTCCAGGAGATGTGATGGCCTAGTCTTGGAACTTTGCCATGATCAACAGTCTTCTATCTATCCTATGCATGGTTTGTCACTGGCGATGCTTATGTCCCAAAAAATATAGGAAGTTCACACAACATTTGTTGCTACGTGTATGACAAACACATTTCCTCTCTCATTTCCAGACTGAATAGCATCTGATGGTTGGACACATTGACAACACATGCATACAAGCAGAATTGAGAAAACACATCTTGTGATGTTCACACAGTGGGACAACTAGAGTAGTAAGAGACAATTCACACACATTGACACACAGGCATAGAGTTACTGTATTGAGTTGCATAGCCCTGCTATCCTCTATTGACGCAAAACTTGCCCAAACTGGGTAATACCTATTTGGATTCCACACGTTTGGCCATCTATTGCATCAGTGAAGAGTGCAAATCCGGTAAAACAACTAGAGGATCATGGTCCGCAGTAGTATGATCTGTCACATGTGTCATGTACATTAGCGTATAGTCATATTTTGGGATTGTAGGGCAGCCCTGTAGGCATGACCATGTGAATAGGGAGACTTTTGTGGATAAAACTTATATTAAGGAAATGTAGCAGAGGACCATATTTGTGATTTAGTCAGCAAGTCAGACCCTGAATCTCACAGAATAGGGAGACCAAAGTCTTACCCACAGACTGGAGCGTCCCTATTCACTAATGAACATGTTTGACTGTATGTTTGACTTCCTGGCAGCATGTAGCTCCACGTGTTGTGCTACGTGTATGAGGCACTTGAGTACAATGGCCTCGGTGTGCATGCAGCTCATTTCCAGAGGTGTGCTTGCATCTATCTGCTTGTTGTAAGTGATGTGTTACTAGTAGGAAATGATGTTGACATTTGTCTGCATTTCCAAACATACATGTGGATGGGATTGTCCAAGGTTTGGGTGTATCCTAGTTAGACATCCTCCTTACCTGTGGTGGACTGCCCAAACCCATGTACAGCTGTCCAAAGCTTCCTGGGTGTCCTTGATGTTTGAAAGTATTTGTTGCTTGCCCATACCCCCATCCTCAGGCACAGGTGTAGGGTTATGAAATGTGTACCTAGGACTGATGATCCAAGTTTAGTACACCGACATGTAAATCTGTAAGTCACTTGTCCAAAACTAGGATACCCACTCATGATTAGCAACTGCATTCTATCCTGGCAATTCAATTTAAAACTCCCAGATCTTGTGGCACTTGATTGTCATCCAGAAGTTAGTCTTTAGTTGGCCTGTCACATGTGGAGGACTTGCAGTATTTTTTACGTGACAAATGGCAGAACAATGATGCATAGGTCATTTAAGTTGTTACCCATGTTTTAAAGCATTGCTGTGCTGTTTGATAGGACATGTGTAGGCTGCGTTGGCATGAACTTCCTCAGGGACAATCAGTGATCTGTATGATGATTAGGCCTGTTTCTGGTACTTTAGAAGTATTGTCTGATTTACTTTTGGAGCCATAGAACACAATGAAGTACCTAATGTTTGGTTTTATATTTTTTTAACAGCTGCCAATATAAATCCCATCCAGATTCTGGAGTTTCAACGCAGGGCGATGTGTTACCGCCACATTCTGGATGTGGAGTCTGGTTTCCGCAACATGGCAAGGCTCCGGAGTGTGGAGGGCATTTGCCCAAGGGACCCCTTCATGTCCACCACAGCCACCACCACCAGAACCACCACTATCACCCAGGTAGCACCAACCATATCAGGCACCTTTGCTGGACCGTCAACCTCCACTGCTCCAGGACCTGTCACAGCACCACCTGCACCTCCTTCTACACGCATGGTGCCCACAAGAGGACATACATCTTCAATTGGCACCCAGACCACCCCTGCTGCAGTCATTGACCCAGCAGATTTTCAGCAGATGCCACAGAACATTGACCATATGTTGAGGAAAATGAACAGGCTGCAGCAGGAGGTGGCACAAGTGAATAGGAGGGTGCGTGCCATAAGGAAGACCCTGCGGAGGGTGAACTTGTAAACATTTTACCCTCAGTCATGATTCCCTCCCCTCTCTCCTCTTTCCTGGATCTTTTCATTAGTAGGTTTAGGGGCTTAGTGTTAGGTTAGTATAGGCTGTTAGTTTAGTTAGTAGTAGTGGGAAGGGGGTGGGTGTATGATACTTTTAAAATCTGTTTTTTATTATGTGTGTGTTGATGATGTTGGGATTTGGTGTTTAAAAAATATACAAAATATAAAAATACAAAAATATTTATATTTGTTTAGGATAAGATAGTATGTGTTTAGGTTAGTATATGTTGTCCTCCATGTGTCCCGTCTTATAAGGGGGGTGGGGGTACTGATGTTTAGAGTGTTTAGTTAAATGTGATAAGTAAGTTTAGCTTAGGTTAGTTAGGGCCAGTTGTGGGTAATGTGTAGTTATGATAGGTTAGGTTAGGTAAAGTGTTTCCCCTGGTTTTAGCTTCTGTTTTTACTGTTAAATAAATATTTAGGTAACGCTTTACAGTATGCGTCACATGCTTGGGGATCAGGGCCTTGCCATGGGTGAACAGTGTCTCTTTAGTATTAGCTTTTGTGTCCCAACATGCAACCTAATCCCAATTGAGCTGTTACATTGGCAGCTGCACCAACGATACTATGCTAAGAATCTGCCATCCATTGCACCGGCCACTCAAGGTTACTGTGTATCCCAAAGTGTTGTTTATTTTGATATAAGTTTTCAATCTCACATACTTTGCAACCAGAATTGGTATTGAGGACACTGTTAAGTCTGCCTGCACATACGTAAGTTTTGGCTTGAAGAAAAAGTTGAAGGCAATAACTTGTTGGCTTAGACATCCCTTGAGGATGCCTTATTCTGTCCAACACAGCATTATGGTGTATAGTTTCTATTTCCCTCAGAATTAACCCTCAGGAAGGGCAGATGATGGTACAATCCAGACCACAGTGCATAGTTATCAGCCAACATTCTTTCAGGTCAGTTGTATTGACAATCTATAATCATTGACATTGTTGTAATTTAGTAGCAATTAGATTAAGCATTAGCAGAAGACATCTTGTATTTAGCAACTATTGTGAACATTTCGCGGACTCCATTTTGTATTCATGGCAGCCATTACCTCTGCCACATGCTGACATGTGCTCGCCATGTGCTCTGTCCTACCTTCCTGTTAACTACTCTGGAAAATCTATCTAGTGACAAGTTATATTTAGCATCTCCCACTCTGTACATGCCCAGTAAGGTCTGCAGCTGTTAGTAATTAGTAACCAACAGTAATGTGTCTACTAGTCCTTGAAAACTTCCATATGACCTTATATGCATATAAGGCTTGCTTCTATAATTGTAGCACCTTATTTTAGCCCCTGCATGGGTACAAAAGGACCATGCTCTTTTAGTTCAGTGTGCTACTTCAAACGTTACCGAAGGGTGCTGTTTGAACTGTAGTACCACCTCATGAGGTTCAATAAACTTTGTCTTTTATTTCAGTTTCTATGCCAACTTCTATGACCTATATGGTCTGAGGACTTTTTGCAGAAAAGGGCGAACCCCTTGCACTAGCAGGTCTTGCTGAGGCTTACTTCGACAACCTGAGGTAAACATCACTGATGGCCATCACGGTTGATATGTCGCATTACACAGAGACAAAAGTTGTTGTGTAAGGGCTATTTATTTTAAAGCGCTGTAGTGCTATATGTACATTGTCCATGATTGTGATTTTGTGACACCTTCCATTGTGATCCTACACAAGTGCAAAAAGATATGTCATTGGACATGCTTGGGTGAAGTGTCAGACAGTGCAGAGGGGTGGGATTTGCCAATGAGTTAGTGAGAGACAATCACAGGGCAGGGTGCCAAGATAAACAGTGGGCTGAAGAACAGTGCTTGAGTGCAGTTGTTGCAAGACTGGCATGTTACAAAGCACAAGACCTTGGTTATAGGTGGCCATGTGGCAGGGACAAGTGCTACCGGGTGTGTGTGTTGTCTCCTCTGCTCTTGGTGGTGGTGGTTGTGAATGGGCAACACACACCTCAGTGTTTGAAGATGTGGAGTAAGACATCCCGGTAGCTGCCAACTGTGGGGCTATTAAGGGCAGTACTGCAGCAAGGAGGAGCTGCTGGTTCTTAAGTATAGCAGCCACATCACGGTGGTAGGCAGCCAGGTCAACCCTGAGGGGTTCAATATTGCAATTGTGCACGCATTGATAGGATTGTTGTTGTAGGTGTTGTGTCAACTCTCTTACAGCTGTGCTGATTTCCTTCACACTTTTTTTGAGTTCCTACAAGATTGATGTTCGCCCTTGCATGGCTGCTGCCTGTTCTGCAGTTGACATCATGCACGAACGCACCCCTTCTAGGCTGGCTGCCATATTTTCCATACCCACCGCACCTCCTTGGCCAGCTCCTGCAGTACTCCAGCTACAGTTCTCTCAAAGCTCGTACCAGTGTCGTCAGAGTCCTCAGCTGGGTTGGAGCTGGCAGGTCGTACAAATGGGGTGGTGGGTGAGTCCTCTGTGATGGCTGCTGTATCTGTGCTCCTCCTTGTGTCTGAAGGTAGGGTCTGGAGGGTCCCAAGGACATCTTGGAGGGTCTGCTGGCTGATGTTTGTCAGCTCGACGTCCATGTCATCAGGGAAGTCCAGGAAAGGCATATCCGCAGGAGAGCCATTTTCCTCTGCAATGAGATATGGTACAATTAGTGTGTCTATGTTGTGGGATTTGTAATGTGACATGCCTGCCCTCCTATTTGTTGCATATTGTGATCTTGGTCCCTGTTTATTGTTCATGTCTTTAATATTAGCATTCTCCCAGGCCTATGCCCCAACTGCATGTCACATGTATTGTGGTTAGTTTGGGGACTTGTCAGCATCACATCCTCTAGGTGTTGGTTCTGGCCAAATTGTGAAGTACCACCTTCTTGTACTACTCAAGCCTCCGTCAACTTCCATTCTCATGGTGAGGCCTTTCACTGGCTGTGGGTGTTCTGATGGCACTTGCACCACACTTAACATTTTGGAACTGACCCAGTCTCTGATATTTCACATCCACCTATATATTGCTGAGACCTAGCATATACTATGTATTGCATCGGCATGGCACGATACAGGTATCAGCATTGGTAGTGTGTACTGCTGATGTTGGGAAATGTGTGCTACATTGGATTGCACTGATGATCCTAGCAGTTTTCCAGTTCCTCCTCTGACTGTGCAGGTGTATTTCACTAGCCAGTTACATATGTCCTCCCCCTCAATGCAGTTGTCTGAGCAGTATGACATTTGGGATGTTGCATGGTGTCATTGGAGCTATTGTGACCCAGGCACAGGGTGGAACCTGACATATGCAGCATGGGTATGACATTAGTGCTGTGTACCTCATAATGTTTCTGACAATGGCTGTAGCAACTATGGACAATCACATTTGACAGGATAGGAACATTTGTATTGCTTACAGGGGATTGATAAAGTTGTCATCCTGAACCCTCTAATTTGGGTGTGTTTGATCCATGGGGACGTTGCTGCCATTAGCTACTTGACCTGCACACAGAGCAGAGGTGGTAGTGGCAACTGTTGTCAATGTTAAATTCCACTTGCCGATATGGCCTGAGACTGTTAATTGAGCCCTAGTTCTTGTAGGGAGAAAACCAGCTGATGTGTGACTGCAGGACAGTTTTACATTGTACCTTATCCTCCTGGACTGGCTTTACCTTTCCAACATCCTTGGCATGGCAGCATACCCCCATGCAAAGGTTGTTGGTGTAGTGTAGTACTGTGCCCCAGGTTTCCTCTGAACAGGCCATGCCCCAGTGCCGTGCTCCTTTACCCATGCCACTCCCTGAATAGCATGACTTACATGCATTGTGTAGTATGTGTGCCCCCCACTTGCAGTTAACAGTTGTGCATTTTAGTAACCCATGCGACATACCCTGCCTCTGTGTTGTCTCCTGGTAGTCTGCGCTGTCCTGTCCTTGAATCCCTGTTACGAAATCCTCAGGGATGAGGGCTGCAACCATCTTCTCCATGTGGTCCAGGGCCTCCTGGGGTGCTGGACTCCCACCTCCAGTCTGAAGTGCTGCCTTTCTGTTCCTGGCCATCTTTTCCTTGGTCCTGCGCTTGCAGTCATGCCAGCGTTTCTTGCACTCGATGATGGTTCTCCGTACTTCTGCCACACTGTTAATCTTGTCAACAATTTGTTGCCATATTGCCTCTCTCCTACTGATTGGCAACTTTGAGGTGACAAACAGTTGGTGCTGGTGTTTCATCAGCTCTTTCACAAGGATTTCCTGCTCCTCTGCACTGAAGCAACACTTTATTTTCTTCTTCTCCCTATCCTGGGTCTTCTGTGGGTCCTCCTGGCTGGTTCCTGGTCTGTTGTCATCTTCCTGGGGTCTGTGCAAGCATCTGGGATCCATTTTGGCTCTCCTTAGCACATTTTGCTGTGTTTGCACCGCTTTTTGACGCAATTGCAACATGGTAAACCGGCTCACAGTCATTTTTGCCGTGTTAACATCGTTTTTCTTTACAACGTGAAGCACTGGCTTGAGTAAAAAAAAAGACTCACACCAGTGGTTTGCACCGCTGTACGTCAAAGTATAAATTTGACGCCCGAGCGGCACAAAGAAATGGCTTTAGCCAGCAGTAAAAAAAATTACGCAAAATTGCGTCGGCACAGTTTTGCGTCAAAAAGTATAAATATGGCCCTAAATCACTTCAAACAAGATTCACTGAACTGTCTTAGATTCTCTTTCAATCGGACTCTAACCACATTTCACTTTTCCTATCTTCATCTTAGGAGCCAAATAAGAATGCTGTAAAACACTTTGTAACTGCTTCTAATAAACATTTGACAAAGAACAAATTAGCTTTAAACAAAAAAACAGCAAATAGGAGTCCTGTAATGTATCAACGGCTGATACCAGAGAAAATTGGGGTTTAATGAATTTTCTGTAGCTGATTCGTGCACATTAAATCGACTTTTTAAATTAGTTAAGTAAATGTCTTCTGAGAAATACATGAATATATTTTCAAGCCTATGTTTTAAAGCACTGGTTCCCAACCTGTGATCCGGGGAACCCCACAAGGTCCATTAACTCTCCTCAGGGGGTGCGCGACTTCTTGGAGAATTAAACAATATTAACAGAAAAATAAAATGTATACATATAAACTGGCTAAATGTACAATTGAAAATAATAAAATGTACTGTAAATGTCAAGGAATTTGAAATTGGGGCTAAAAGTTAAATTAGTATCCTCAGATTGATTTGTAGGAGCAATGCAGGTGCATCATACAGACTGTACTATGAACCATGTGTGGCTTCTATTGAATTTAAAAAAGCTCCAACCTTCCTATTATCTTTTTTAACAGTTTGCAAATTAAATAAAATGTGTTATCATTTGTGTATGTATTTGACAGTTGCTTGCCTCTGTATTTTTTGTGTATTGTTTTGCGTTTAAATCATCAACAATGTTTAGGTCGGAGTAATCAGCTTCCAGTAATGACTCAGTGGGGGTCCTCGGACTACAATGATGACACAATGGGGGTCCCCAAATTCCGATGATAATTCTGTTGGGGTCCCCGGGTTCCAGTAATGGTAAAGTAGGGGTCCACAGAAGTCAAAAGGCTGGGAACCACTCTTAAAGCCTATGACTATGTACTTAGCTTGTAGAATATTGAGTAATATTTATATAGCAAAAATGTCCCCAGGCAGGGCACAAGTTTAACTTCTGCTGTGCATTTTTTATGCTTTAGCTCTTTGTTGTCCTACTTTGTCCAATGGCCTACATCATAGAAAGGTGTGAAGTTACTACAGTAAGGGTAAGTGCTAGAGGTATTAGGGTAGAAGTAGTGGGGCATAGGTAGAGGTAGATATGCTGATGTACACACATGGTTTGAGGTAAAAAACAATATTTTAGGTAGAAATCTAGAGTATAGGTAGAGGTACCAATGTAAAGGTATCAACAAATGTACTAAGGTTGAAGGTGAGGTCTATCTATCAATGAGAAGTCAAGGATTTAGGTAAAAGAGTGTAAGTACAATGACATATTCTCTAGTGTAGGCAGGGCTATCGGTATGGTTCTGCAGGCCTTTGTAGAGTGGTCAGAGTACTTGGGTATAGTGAGATTGGTGGCACAAGAGCAAATGTAATTCCACAGTACAGGTGGGGGTACAGGTACTAGAGTATAAGCAGTCATAGAGGTATTCTGTCATTGGCAGAAGTTAAAGACAGATGACAGAAAAAACTTGTTGAAGGCGAGGAGGGATGAAGTGTGACATCTTCCATGAACAGATGAAAAAGAGGGTAGACAGGGTGAAGGAGGAAAATTTCCTGGGGGTTTCACCCCAAAAGTAGAAATCAAGTGACTTATGTGATTGTGTGAAAACAGGTGGAATTATTATTGCATGAAAGTAATTCAGTCAAATTTTCCAAATTGGTTTCCTCTAGTACATCATCCTCCAAACTCCCTTACAACCAGAAAAAAATCCATTGCTAGGTTACCTATCATAAATGCTCCCAGTGGAAAAGTTTGACCTAGTAGTGAGGACAAACTACTACCCCAAAATATTCCAAAGTTCAGCAATGCAATAAATACCTTTAATGTGTTAATGGCAAACATTCAAATGTGCTTCTGTTGTCTCAATGTGATATCTCATTTCTTTGCAGAACACATAAGACCTTACTATTCTTAAAATAATTTATTCTGGAGCTCTAGTTGACTTGGTCGAAATCTTCTTAAGTTCCATTTATGAGTATGTGCAGCTACATTTTCTTGGCAAAAAATGTCTGTTCTGTTTCTTCAGTCAAAGCTATTTGTGCTGGCACGTTACAGCACAACAAACCAGTTTTTCATCAGTGTGCACCTAAGAAAATTGTTCATTTATGTTAAGCATAAGAATAGCATGGGTTTTTCTTGAGGCATGTCCAAGATGGTGGAGTAGATGGACGCACTTTGCCCTGGCTCCTGCCCTGGCTGAGCTCCTTGCCTGTTTACCTTCATTGATGCTGGCTCTGTGAGATGCAGTGGAGAACAGCAGCGGCACCTCACACAAGATGATCCTGTCTGATGATCTACGGAAGGGCTTACAATGCGGTTCCCAATATTAGACACATCTGTGGGGCTGGGTCTGATCATAACATGAGTTGTTGTACTTTGCAACCCACGGTCAGACTGCTAACATCTCCCAGTGCACTACAGAAGTGGTGGTGCACTTGCCCTCCATGGTTGATTGCGGTCCTGCTCCAGTGATTGGTGTCAGCTAAGGAGAGCGAGTGTGTTGGGGCCTACACATGCTGCAGGCAACTTATTGGCATGTGGGAGGTGCGCTGTGGCCTGTTAGTGCATCCTGCCTTCCTGACAGCTGGATGTGGAGCAATTTGCGTTCTGAGGCTGTGCGATGAGTGCACCCCAAGGACTGAACAAATGAATGCAGCAACAATGCCATCATGAAAACGCACACCTTGGACTAGTATACTCAAGGGTGTAGTACTAAATCCTGTAATGAGTAGAGAGATGCATAGCGAGACCTGCCTGTAGCTTGCGGCCCGGTGGGTCCCATGCACCAACCTAGTGACCACAATAATTGGACTGGTAGAGAGAAGAGCTCAGAGGATCGCAGTAGCAACAGAGACTCTACAGTCATAGAGGGTCCATTTTGACCAAGGTGGAGTAGTCGGAATATGATTGTCTGACAACCCTGACTAATGCCTCCGGCTGAACTTGCCCACTCGGTGACCCATTCCCTGGTGGCCCCCAGGGCCTCAAACTTTCTAGACAAGCACAGAGGGGTCTGCGGAGCCATATGACCCTTCAGTGGAGGCTTCTCTTACTGTGGAGTAGCTTGGGGGCACCCCATATGCTCCTCCATATGCTCCCCCAAGAAAAGGACTACTCGTGAAAGAAGCCTCCTGGCCTACTTAGATAAGTCCAGACCAGTGCCCCGTGCGTTGATGAACGTACTGCTCATTCTGTGCTCCCTCATTTTGCAGAACTGTCTCTTACGAAGTCATACCAGTTAGAGAGTTTCTGCACTTTTAAAACAGAACTGCAGGATTACCTACAACAGTATATTGAGAAGAGTCTAGCTGAGATGAGAGTGGATCTCAGCCTTAAGGACAAAGAGTTCAAATTGATTTTGACTCAGTCATATCTCAGTTGATTAGAGAGTGCTGAAATTGGAAACAAAATCAAAGTGTTGAAATCTGGCCAGTTATAGGACTATTAAGACAGACAGGCTATTGATCAATACTAGCAAGATGCCCTGGCTAAACTTAAGGAGCTTGAGAACTGCTCCCACAGAGAGCAAGTGTTTGGTGTTGTTTGTGAGGAACAGTTTCAACAGACTAAAGCTGCACACACCAATTTCAGACACAGTACCTACTGAGATTCCCCTCTCTCCACTTTAAAATGGTTGTTATTGCTACTTTGAATGTTAAGGGTCTGAATGGCTGTAATATAAGAGGACCAACATGGAAAAGTGTCAAGGATAAACAACCAGACATCTTGTGCTCACAAGAAACTCACATACTGAAAAAGGACCAGAGTAAACTGAGACACAAAGCATATCCCATAGCATTTCATTCTTCAGCAACTACTAAACAATGGAGAATTACCATTCTCTTGAACCCTTTGCCCGCCAAGGACGTAATGATCACGTCCGGTGGCGCGGCACAGAGGCGCCACGGACGTAACCATTATGTCCTGGTAGAGGCCCTCTAGAAAGGGCTAGCGCTCCCCCGAGGTCCTCCCCACCAGTCCCCCAGGGCAGTGCTGGAAGCGGAATCACTTCCTCTTCGACCCCCGGCCGCACAACGTCTGATGATGTCAGCGCTCGACCGCATTCTGACCTCATCAGAGGTCGCCTCCCATCTTCCAGCGCAATCCAAGGAGAAACAGATTCATTGCTCCTCGTTACGGGGGCAGGGGAGATCAGAGAGGCACGAATAGGGAGGGAGAAGCTTTTCCTTCCCTTTTATGTATCTCTGAGCATTTCTGCAGCACTATCGCATAGCGAACGTGCTGCAAGAATGCCACTAGACACCAGGGATTTGTTTGTTTTTAAAAACATTGTCATAAGGGGAGCAGCACCTTCGGCAAGGGTCACTCACCAGGGGGGCATTTTACCTAAGGCCATTCCGGCCCCCCCTTGGGGCAGATCCGCCTATATTAATTAGGCCGACCTGTCCCCGGGGGGCAGAGGCCATTAGACACCAGGGTTTAAAACTTTTTTTTAATTTATATTGATAAGGGGAGTGACCCCTGCAGCAAGGGTCACTCTCTAGGGGGTAATTTATTTATTAGGCCTTTTCTACCCCGTGGGCAGATTGGCCCATATTAATTAGGCCAATCTTCCCCCAGGGGGGCAGAAGCCACTAGAAACCAGGGATTTTTTTATAAAAATATTCATATTGATAAGGGAGTGACCCCTTAGGCAAGGGTTCCTCCCCAGGGGGCAATTTATTTATTTGGCCTTTTCCATCCTCCCTGGGGGCATTTGCTCTATATTAATTAGGCCACTCTGCCCCCGGGGGGGCAGAAGCCACTGGACACCAGGGATTTTTTTAAAGGTATTTATATTGATAAGGGGAGCAACCTCTTTGGCAAGGGTCGCTCCCCTGGGGCAACTTTTTTATGAGGACTTTCCTGCCCCCCTTGGGAGCAGTTCGGGCTAAAGTGATTAGATTCATCTCCCCCCAGGGGCCAGAAACACTAGACACCAGAACTTTTTATTTTTTTGTTGTTTACATTGATAAGGGGAGCTACCCCTTAGGCAAGGGTCGCTCCCCTGGGTGGGCAAATTGTTTTTAGGCCATAGATCGAGCTATTTTTATCAGGACAATCTAGACACAAGGTATTTTTGTTTTGCAAAAATTTTAAAAATGGGGTGAGACTCCTTAGGCAAGGGTCACTCCCCTGAGGGGCAAATTTATTTTAGCCCATTTCTGCCCCCCTTGGGGGCAGATCGGCCTATTTTAATTAGGCCGATATAACCACTAGGCACCAGGGTTTTAAAAAAAAAATGTTTTTAAGATGGGGAGTGACCCTTTAGGCAAGGGTATCTCCCCTGGGGTGAAAATGTATTTTAGACCACTTCTGCCTACCTTGGGGGCAGATTGGTCTATTTTCCTTAGGCCAATCTGGGGGGCAGAGACCACTAGACACCAGGGATTTTTTTTCTGCACCAGTTTTACACAAGGGGAGCGACCCCTTAGGCAAGGGTCGCTCCCCTGGGGGACAACTTTATTTTAGGCCTTTTCTGTCCCCCTTGGGGGCATATCAGCCTATTTTTGTAAGGCCCATCTGCCGCCCAGGGGGGCAGAAAGCCCACCAGACACCAGGGAAGATTTTTTTTTCAAAAAAAGGGTGTGGGGGTATGGCCATACCCTACCCCCAATAGATGGGGACAAATTGTTCTGCCCACAGGTGGGCAGATGGGGCAATTACCCGCATCCACTCCCCAGGGGGCAGAAAGCCTACTAGATGCCAGGGAATAAAAAATAAATATTGGGGTGGTGCTACCCACCAGTATGGGCATGGTTATACCCCCCACCTCAACTGAAGGGGGAAGCAGTCTTTCAGCTCTCCCCCGCATACTAAAAGATCTTATCCCAACAGCAAGCAAGAGGACATTTGATTATTTTGGGTTTTGGTTTTACATTTGGGCCATGAGAGCTTGTCTAACTCTTAAAATCATCCCACTTAATGGTGAGGGCTGCACTTTTTGGACTTTGGGACGCTGCCATGTAGAAAAATCTACGAGACCCAGACACATCTGAAAACTGAACATCTGGTTGCGTCCAGGGTGGTGTGCTTCACATGCACCCCACATAATTTTCCTACCCATAATGCCCTGCAAACCTTCAAATTTGCTTGAAATCACACATTTTCACCACATTTATGTGATGGAACCTTATGGAATCTGCAGGAATACACAAAGTTGCTACCACCCAGCATTGTCGCATCTATAGCGATAAAAATTCTGCCCCACTTCTCAGCCTAAAAACATATTTTTCCAAACTGCCCTTTAGACCCTTGTTGGCTCCCCCTCATTTTCAACATGTTTCATTAGGGGGATCCAAGCAAGTCACTCCTCCCTGGACTAGTTTTTAGAAATGTCTGGGTTTGGTAGGTTTCCCTAGATGGCTGCTGAGCCCAGGACCAAAAACTCAGGTGCCACCCCCACAAAAACAGATAGTTTTGTACTTGATAATTTTGATGTGTCCACGTAGTGTTTTGGGGACATTTTCTGTCGTGGCACTAGGCCTACCCACACAAGTGAGGTACAAATGTTATCTGGAGTATTGTGGGAATTCTGGGTGGAAGGTAATTTGCGGCTCCTCTGAGATTGCAGAACTTTCTATCACCGAAATGTGAGGAAAAAAGTTTTCTAAGGATTCTGGGTAACAGAAACTGGTGAGAGCACCACAAGATACCCGATCCTGGGTTTCTCTAGGTGTCTAGTTTTCAGAAATGTCCAGGTTTGGTAGGTTTTCCTAGTTGCCGGCTGAGCTAGAAGACAAAATCCACAGCTAGGCACTTTGCAAAAAATGGGTCTGTTTTCTTTGGGAAAATAGGATGTGTCCATGTTGTGTTTTAGGGCAAGTGAGGTACCATTTTTATCAGGAGACTTGGGAAAATGCTGGGTGGAACGAAATGTGTGGCTCCTCTCAGGTTCCAGAACTTTCAGTCTTTCAGTCACCGCAATGTGAGGAAAAAGTGTTTTTTATTTGCCACATTTTGAGGTTTGCAGAGGATTCTGGGTAACAGAACCTGGCGAAAGCCCAAAACGTCACCCCATATTAGATTCCCCTAGGTGTCTAATTTTAAAAAATTCACAGGTTTGGTAGGTTCCTTAGGTGCCAGCTGAGTTAAAGACCAAAATCCACAGCTAGGCACTTTCCTAAAAACATGTCAGATTTCAATGTAAAAATGTGATGTGTCCATGTTGTGCTTCGTGTCGCGAGCATTAGGCCTACCCACACAAGTGAGATACCATTTTTATCAGGAGACCTGGAGAAACACAGAATAGCAGAACAATTGTTATTGCCCCTTCTCTTTCTCTACATTTTTTCCTCCCAAATTTAAGACACTGTGTAAAAAAGATGTCTATTTCAGAAATGCCCTGTAATTCACTTGCTAGTATGGGGACCCCAGAATTCAGAGATTGCAAGTAACCACTGCTTCTCAACACCATATCTTGTGCCCCTTTTGGAAATACAAAGGTTTTCTTGATACCTATTTTTCAATCTTTATATTTCACCAAATTATTTGCTGTACACCCTGTATACAATGAAAACCTATTGCAAGGCGCAGGTCCTTTATTGGCTCTGGGTACCTAGAGTTCTTAATGAACCTACAAGTCCTATATATCGGCAACCAGAAGAGTCCAGCAGATGTAATGGTATATTGCTTTTAAAAATCTGACATTACAGGAAAAAGTTAAAGAGTAAAACGTGGATTAAAATGGCTGTTTTTTTAACCTCAATTTCAATATTTTTCAAATTTCAGCTGTCATTTTCTGTAGGAAAACCTTGTAGATCTACACAAATGACCCCTTGCTGAATTCAGAATGTGTCTAAATTTTTGGACATGTTTAGCTGTCCAGGATCCAGCATTGGTTTCACACCCATTTCTGTCACTAACTGGAAGGAGGCTTAAAGCACAAAAATAGTAAAAATGGGGTATGTCCCAGTAAAATGCCAAAATTGTGTTGAAAAATGTGGTTTTCTGATTCACGTCTGCCTGTTGCTAAAAGCTGGGAAGATGGTGATATTAGCACCGCAAGCCTTTTGTAGATGCCATTTTCAGGGAAAAACAGAAACCTTCTGCATCCATTTTTTCCCATTTTTTTTAAAACAAAGGTAAAACAAAATATATACTGTATTTGGTTAATTTCTTGGTCTCACCCAGGGGAACCCACAAAGTCTGGGTACCTCTAAAATCCCTAGGTTGTTGGAAAAAAGGATGCACATTTGCTTTCCACCTGATGGGGAAAAGGCCTGGCAGCGAAGGGGTTAAGAATATTCTATCATGCATAGTTTCAAACAATAAAACAAATAAAGAAAGGTGCTACCTGATTTTGGTGGGCATTCTACCTGGGCACGAATTTAGCTTGCCCACTATTTATTCCCCCAATTCTTAACAGGATGCATAACTCCTGCATTAAAGATAGAGATGCTGGGCGGGTGGGACGCACATGTGCTTTCTAAAAGAAATCCAAAAGGACACTCATTTAGTAAGATTTGATTGGTGCATAGTGAGAACTGTATTACAGAGACACAGACTATGCATATTACTCTCACTTTCATCAGTCTCACTCCTGCACAGAATATGTACTGGTCAGCAATGCCCTCTTTGCTGAGGTGTGCTTGGAAGATGTTGTTATGAATGTGGCTTCAGACTATGCTGCAGTCACTGCCCTATTAGAGATGGGCCTTTATAAACAGAGGCTAGTGTGGCAGCTTAATCCCTATTATTGAGAAACACCATAAGGCATGATGAACGTAGCCATCAAATAGAAGAATATTTCACACTAAGGGACAGATTTAAGAAAAGTGGTGCTGCATCCAATGCATCGCCACTTTACTTGCGCCCCTTAGCGCCCCCCGTTACCCTACCATGTGTGCACCATATGAAAGTTTGGCTCTTTGCAGGATTACCTTAAAAAATGTTGACGTTCATCCTACAAAGCACATTGAGGCCCATTATAAATAATGGTGTGCCTCCTTCTAATGCCTGCTCTGTGCAGGCATTAAAAATGCAGCACAAAATGGCACATAGAAATCTTCTTGATTTCTTTGCACCATTTTTTTGGCCCTCGTTATGGGGGAATGCCCCCTTTGCATACATTATGCCTGGCGCAGGTACAATGTGGTGCAAGGGATTCCAAAGTGGCGCAATGCAGGCGGTGCGCCACTTTGTAAATCTGGTGCAGCGATTTTGGCATTATTGGGCCACATTAGCGTAAAAAATAAATGCTAATGTGGCACAAAGATGCGCTAGGCCCTATTAAATCTTGGCCTAAATGAGAGAGGTGAAGTCTTGGTGGGCGAGGTCTAGGATGTCTTTAAGGCTTTGATTAGGTGTAGGTTAATTGCTATTGAAGCGGATCGCCTGTGCACTCACAATTATTACACCAGTAGAAAAAAGAGGTATGCAATTAGGGAAGCAAAGACATGTCACCCCTTGTTACAGGCTACCAAAAGGTAGTTGCAGTCAGAGAGCAGCTTGTCACACACTAAACTAAGGGAGCTGAACTCACCCAGTTACACCTAAAGAAAAGGGATTATGTCACAGTAGACAAGGTAGGCATGCAATTGGCTAAAGTTCTGCATGGCAAACAGGAAAACGAATAAATAAAACACATTTGTACCTCAGTTGGTGAGATGAAAATTGATGACCCAGAAAAACATAATGAATTTAGATGAATCAATCTCAAATTTTATACTGGAGATGCTAGTTCGTGATCCAGACATCTTGTCTATGTACATCTAGTTCAGCTCTTTAGAGTAATATTCATCCAGAAAGAGGGGCTGGAGCAGCTCCTGCAGGTACAAGAAGTGCTGACAGTGTTTAAATCTTTAAAGCTTAACAAAGCTTCAGCCCAGATAGGTTCACAGGCCTTTTTTTAAAAGACATTTTCTCAGAAACTATCACCAAAATGAGCACCCCTCTTCAATTATTACACAACCATAGAAGCTTCCCTCAATGGATGAGGAGATTATCTTGGTTCTTATTAAACTGGGTAAAGATGCCAGTCTGTGTACCTCACATCGCCCTATTGCCTTCTTTAATATTGGTTCTAAACTTTATACAAAAATCCTGGCCTCTCATCTCAATGAGGTCATGGATCATGTGATTCTGTACAGGCACCTGTGAGACTTAAGGGCAGATTTATGGAAAGTGGCGCTGCACTGTGTGCAGCCCCACTTTCCCTGCACCCCTTAGCACCCCCCTACTGCCACCATGTGCACTGTATTTAAAATACGGCACATCGTGATGCAGGGTAGAGGGCAATAGTGTCATTTGTCATGACGCTATTGATGTACTCTGCAGGAGTAGCGCCAAAATATTGAAAAATGGAAGCCCCCTTTTAACGCTTGCTCTTCAGCAGGAGTTAAAAGTGCCATAAAAAATGGCAAAAGGAAATCTCATTGATTTCCTTACACCATTTTTGTGGCTTCCCTAACGGAGGAACACCCCCTTTGCATACATTATGCTTGACACAGGCATAATGTAGCGCATGCATGCATTACACCATCCTGTAAATAAGGCGTGGGGATTTCGGCCTCGTTGGGCAAATTAACATAAAAAATAATTATGTTAATGTGGCGCAAGGCGGCTCAAGGGCATTATAAATATGCCCCTAAGTTTGCATTGACCACCTAACACTTACTTGAAAACCCCAGAGTGCACCACATTGAGAACCTGGAATACTTCTGTGGAGTCCAAGGGCCATGTCTCTTTCTCTCTGCACTGCACTCCTTGCAGGATTGTTTTTGTACAGGAAGGGACACCTTCCTACTCAAAAACAATCCTGGGAGGCATATTCCTCTTTCTATGTGTGCTGCAGAATGCTGTACACTTAAAAAGAGAAAGATACGAGGACAAATAGAGACACTTTTCTTCGTTACACCTCCCATGGTGAGATGTAAAATTTGGGGCACCTCCAGGTTTACAAGTTCATGTAAATTTGGGGATTCATCAAACTCCATGGCAGTTGTGTGGGTACACCCATGCAGCGCCCATGGAACATCTCCCTGGTGCACAGTAATGCAATGCAGCAATTTGCGATGCATTGCCTTACTCCAGATTTTGGAAGCGACTCAGAGTGGGTTTGCGTGCCTTCAAAAATCTGACTTAAGATTTACTTGACTCTTGCACCACTGTGCGTGGTGCAAGACAGGCACAAACCGGCTCATAACTATGGCCCTTACTTTTCTTTTGGCCACTTCAACTGCCTGACTCATAGGCAATTACATTAGCTTGCAGTTTACCTCCAAGGTTGGCATATGTTTTTTTTGTCATGGATTCTCTAGATTAAGGTTAGGATTTAATTGATGCTGCCGGGCTGGGAAAATTTTTATTTCTCTGCAGTAGGAACCCAACATCCTTGTTTTCGCATTCTTTTATTAAAAATGGTCCACACTGACTCCTTGGAACTTCTTTAGGTGAATGAAAAACCCTTGTTAAAATCTAATCCTATGGATGCAAACAGAAGAGAAATTGCATTGCGGCATTAGGTAGATTCCCTGCCTGCTTTACCAACCCAAAAAATTGGAAAAGCTGATGAGTTGCACGGGTAACCCAAACCTTGATGCATACTAGCTACAGCTGTGAATGCACCAACAGAGTTCTTATAATGGATTCTGACTTTCTGTCTGTATGATAGAAAAAAGTGAGGCGCCCATGGACGTCATGTTGCTGGAATTGGAGCTGTGAAGTTCACAGTATTTCCTAAATTATGTTCTGCAGACAATGCATGAAGTATGCTTTTTATACTACAATTTGGTAATAGACATTTTTCAATGCTATTTTCATTAAATTAATATATTGTTTGTGCTTGTTACTACTGCAGAGGCGCTTTTGTGGTGAATCCTAGTTTGTTTTAATGGGTAACAGGAGTTAGCTTAGCCTTTGGCTTGCAGACTCGTGCCCCCATCACCTAGTGACTTTTACCCTACTTAGCTTGCTCTGTTTTGGCACATTAATTTAATTAAAGCTTTAAAGATGGCTGCCTTGTTTTTAGTTAGGCCCATCTTTTAGTTTTACGTTATCAGTGCCAGTGAGCTAAGGCGTCAGTATCAAGCTTTAAAGATAAACAAACAGTAGGTGTTCACATTAGGTACTTTCCCTCTTCACGCCTTCGAGGGAATTGTTTATATAAATTACCGTCCCAAGCATGTATTGTTATCTATTGTTTGGGAACAGACCTATGTCAGGGGTCTAAGCAGATCTGTATAAATACTTGTCACTTAAACAGGTAGTCAGAGGGAGTCTGATCAGATGCCATTGCTGCTATCGATGCTGCACGTCGCCTTGACGCTGACCCAGTCTTCGTGTCACTACGGAGTCTGAGCTAGAGACCTCATTCCAAGATAAGAAGGATTGGAGGGCTCTTCCCATGGACATGGCATTGGCAGATTAGGTTTATCACACCTAGCTCTTTTTTAGGTTAGAGATCAGGTACCTGACATTGGGTATTGGGACACATTTCACATCTCATGTCATTTCATGTAATTGAAAGATAGTGGGGGTCTTTGTATCAATGACTCTTGTTTTTACCATTCTGTTTCTTGCATTATTCATTATCCTAATCATTGCAGCCCATGCAACATATCGTAGATTGCAGTTCTGTTGAAATAAAACCTATTAAAACCTTATTGTGCCTTCTTCATTGCTTGTGCTTGATTGAGACATGTTGTTCATGTGAGAAAGGGGTAATATCTGTCTAACCATGCGTAAAGGCTGCCACAAATCACTTTTTACTGTTTGGGTTTCTGGTGAGATGCTGCTTGTGAGCCGGGAGGGTTGGGCAACTGTTGCGACTTATATGACACCCCAATTGGATTACCACCTACATATCCATACAGTGAACATCTACTCTTATCTTGGGTGACACCAGCACTGCCCACAAAGTCAGATATTGCAAACAACAGAAAATAAGGGTGTAACACACATAACTGTAAGCACACAACAGAAGTTACCCAGGAACAACATAAAGGTTGAAAAGTAATGGCAGAACAAATGTGTACCCAACAATAAAGCAACTTGGATCTATTCAATCCAAATGCTGAAAAGCAAAGACCAGTGGCCAGTCCACATGACTGCATGCACAGTACTGTGCCAAACCTTGACTCCATTCACTGTCAGGACACCTCCACAGGAAGGAGCATCAAGTGGACAGGCAGGCACCTCTGGGATCATCCTTGGATGGGGACAGATTTGGGATGGATGGGTTTGGGGGAGGTTCTTTGTAGGGGGGCATCTTCTTGGGGGAGGTGTATGGGTGCTTATAGGGGGGCAGGTGTGACGGGGAGTACTTGGATGTGGAAGGAATGGACTGGGATGTGGGCCTCTTGGGTTTGGGAGGGGGTTTGGAGGTGACAGGGGAAAGGGCAAGGTCAAAAAGAAAACTCTCCTTGGGAAAAGGGTCGGGTCATCAGAAGGGGTTGGAGATTTAGAGCTTGAGGGAGTGGTCATGTTGTGTGTGGGTATAGATGCCTTGAGTGTGTGCATATGTGAGGTATGCTTTTGTTTGGGTGGTGTCTGTTGTTTGTGTAATTGTGGGTGTTTGCATGTCTAGTGTGCCAGGAGGTGGAGGTGCTGGGTGATGTGGGAGTGGTGGATATGTGTGTGTCATTTGGGGTGGTGTCTGTGGGTATGCTAGATGTTGTGTATGTGTCTGTGTGTGTTGGGATGGTGTCGGTGGGTGTAGTGGATGTGGAGGATATGTGTTGGGGTGGTGTCTGCGGGTATGGTTGATGTGGTGGAAGTGTCTGTGGGTGTTGTGCTGGTGTCTGGGGGAATGCTGTCTGAGGGGTGTGGGTCTGTGGGTTATGAGTTGCTGTCTGGGTGTGTGATGGGTATATTTGGCTGCTGTGCTGCTTTGTGTGACAGGTTTGAGAATATGAGCCAAAGACTGGATGTAAGACTCTCTTGAACCTTCATGCCACAGTGGTAGCATAGAACTTGAGACAGCAGCAGGTCTCTCTTTAAAGTGATCTTACATATGAGATAGCAGCTGAACTGCTATCATCGTTGTAGACTGTTTCTAAAAAGAGAGGGAATATTTTTTTTAATCATTTTGAGCATCTTAATGGCATAAATAAATATGAGAGAATTCCCCACATATTTCCCAGTTTTACCTTTCACAACTATGAGGGTCATTGTGAACATGGTGGTCCTGACTGCCAAGCTGGCGGTGGCGGAAATGACCGCCACTGGCATGGCTGTCTGGACCGCCATATATTGTTCACAGGGAAACCGCCACAGGCCAAACTCCGCCACTGCCAGGCTACAGCCGCCAGGCAGCCTGACGATGGCGGAGTTCCTTATCCTTTGGAAAGGCTAACGGAAGGGGTGCTCCTTGGCATGGGCACTGCAGGGGCCCCCGTGCACAGCCCCGTTGCGCATGTCACTGCCTGATTTACGGGCAGTGATATGCGCATCAGGTGCTGCTGCACCCGCTGCACTGCAACATTGGCGACGGCTCCGTGTGGAGCTGTCGGCAATGTCCAGGCCCAGCATTCCGCTGGGCCGGCTGGCGGAAACACATTTTCTGCCCGCCGGCCGAACCGAATGTTCTTTATTGGCCTGGCGGAGTCTTCAACGGGCTGGCGATCTGTGTTTAGACTACCAGCATGAACACGGAAATCCCGCCGTGTTCACAATGACCCCATATCTCTTTGGATAACTGGAAATGCATCCTCTTGATTAAAAAAATGTTCTAAAGTGGGTAATCAGAGCATTTTAGAAGGCTACGTTCCTCATATAAAATTTGGACAGAACTGAAAATCCTCCACAACTATATTTCCTTTGTGGAGGACTGAGTGGTTTCACACACAGTACAGGCACCCACTCATTGACACTGGGAACCGGAAGGGGGAATAGTAATTTTTCAATTCTGGTGATAAAGCCACTAAAGTTCTTCTCTCCTATAGGGCGCGCCTGCATCCTCTCCTTAATGCAGATCCACCCCACTTGAAATCTTTGGTGTACAAATGAGAAATAGCAATGCAGTGGAAGTCCTCATATCTCCTCTTCTCCTGAGCATACTTCTACCTGATAACTGCACCTTGTCTGCTACTACTAACACTTACTGCTGCTCATTCACCACCTCACTGCCCCTTACTCACCAACTCACTGTCATGAAAATGGAAGATAAATAGCTGGCAGTTCCTTGTGGTTTACATTTAATGGATCTCGGAGCATTTTGGACACTAATTCTTTGGGTTGAACACAAGGAGAATGGTACAGAAGTGTGCAACGGGATGGCAGGGGCAAAACACTTGTTCAACGCCTGCAGTGAGAAATAAATGACAAAAGAGATGATAACATGCAAAATATCTGAGAAGTCTGTCCAGTGCCCAATGTAGCAGGATTAGTTTCCCACTGCAGAATAGTGCCACTGAAGCTACTGATGGGTAATTTTCATTCTTTTCAGGATCAATGCTCATAGAGGCCGGCAAACCTTTACACCCTGAGACAGGTTATGGTAGAAACATACAACTCAATTTCAATACAAATAAGCTAAGTTAAATAATATGACCCATTTGGCCATGCAATAAAGCCAGGAATAAAGTAAAGGGGTAAATTACAAACTCAAGCTCAAAGTCATGTAAATCACTCTCAAGACAAAATTATAAAGATACAACCTGGGGTTGCCGAAGGTGACGAAATAGATTCAGATGTACTAACATTAATAGAACTATGCATTTGAAGAAGTACAGAATGCTAAAAAAATTAGTTGTGATATAGAAATCACACATTGCTCAGGCTTAGCAAGCATGAGTCAGTTTCAAATCATGAAAGCTATAGTTTTCTGCTGCGCCAGGGGAAATCCCTACAATAGCCAAATTAAGGATTAAAATGTGTGGGGTGGAACACATGCAGGAAAAACACAAAAAGGACAAAAAGAGCACAAATGTCTCCAAATCTCAGCGGGGCATCTCAATGTGGCAAGCAAAGAGAAGAATACCTCTCTAAGGCACTCAGCATTCAGAGATTCTTCATTAGCAAAAGTTGTGGTGGAAGGGCATCTAGAAATCTGAAGAACTGACGAGAGTCCAAATGGTCAACAGTATATTAAAGTTCCTAAAGTAATTTGATTCACTCCAAAAAGCAGTCCTAATTACATTGAAGGGGCATCATCCAATAATAATCAATCACACGATTCCAGGTTGAAACATCGACTTCCATTCCCAGGTCCATGATGGGAACCTCATCCACACAAGACTGAAGCATTTGTATATTTTGTTAGTCCATTTACTCAGGATGTTCTAAACCCAAGGACACAGTTACACTTTTTCTCTATGTTTAATTAATAAGGCATATTAGCAAAGCTAGTCTCCTCATAGGAATGAATTCTAAAAGAAACCTCAGGTGATGAAGAAAAAAAATGAATCAGTATTTCCTGTACGGTCAGGAAATACAGGACTAACAGGCCTTATTTAGGCTAACGCAAGTGCAATAAAGTAATACATTTAATTGTTAATTTTTAATAAACACACTTTTAAATGCAAACTAATGAAGTCAACATTAAGAATGCTTCAAACATATGCATATTGCATTCATTGTAAACAGAAAAGAACTCTACTAATGCATTTCAACTGCTATAATGTTAAACTGCATTTCTCTATTTTTGTATATGTATTTAGATCCTTAATCATTAGACATTCAATATCATTACAATACATTCTGTTGGTCTGAGGTCTAAAATGATAACATCAAATCAATTAAATCCTGCCAGCATTTGATTTATAAGTGATATTACCAAGGTTCCTAACACTAGTTTAAATGACTTTACAGTTAAAGTAATTTCTCATGGCATCTTTTAAATACAAACTATTAGCGCTTTGGTTAACAAAATGCATATAATATCACTTATTGTTGACTTCTGTGACATGATGGCCAGCACTGAAATTTCAACTACATCAGATACCCCTTTGATGGAAAATGTAGCCATTAAAAAATACTCCAACTCTCATCTTAATGAGACTACTCATATTTTTGGAGGCTTATTCTGATAAGGTCTTCTGTAAGCCTCTAACTGCTTAAGGTTAAAATAATGTATACTTCTCCTAGTCTCTATTTCAATCTCTTCCCTTCTCTGTCTATTCCTTGCTCTCTTCTCTATCAGATTTTTGATCAGTTTGTACAGACCAAATGCAAAGAGGGCACATAAAGCTATTATCAACAAGAGTCTTAAGAAGGTTCTCCCAATTTCTCTTCCTAAGTTTCCAAACCACCTTCCAATGGGTGAAAACCACTACTTATAGCTTCCCAAGCACCTGTTGCTATTAACTCTTTCAGGTCCTTTTTCATGTCATTGCATTTTCCTACCTCTTTACTATTGTCATGTATGTGAGTGCAACATTGGTGTGCATGTAACATTTTGCAAACTCTGCCTTCTTTTGCGAGAAGTATATCTAGCACAAGAGGATTTTGCAAAACCATCGATCTCATAGAAACCATTTCTCTGTCCGTTAACAATAGGGCACCTTCAGTGTCTGTGGATAACTTATCTACTATTGTTGTTATCTTTTGAATCTTGTCATACAAGATCATACCTACTGATGGAGCTATGGCACTAAGAATATCTCCTACAGTCTCTGAGGCACTAGCTCCTCTTTTGACTCTGTACTGGATTTCATAGCTCTTCTTCTCTCCTCAACTTGTCTATTGTATTCATTTTCTACAGGGCTAGGAATGCAGGTCAAGTTATTCTTATGGGCATAATCTGTTCCAAATGCCAAAGTAGAACCAAAGAAACCTCCCACTATGTCAATGTTTGTCGTCTTTGAAATGTTACTCAAATGGTTCATGATTGGGACAATTGAAAACACAAGATCATAATTTGAATATAAGTATTGATAATGCTCTTGCTGATATAACAGTGTTAATAGCAGGCTACAAGAATTGCATAAGTTAGGGGCAAACTACCATATGTGATTCCTTCACTTACCGGTGAAGGCAACTGGGTGCAAACAAAGCAGTCTCTAGCTTCCAGGGTGTCTATGGATTCATATAAAAGTTTGTAATACACATCTGTTTGGCAAATCACTTCTGGAATCATCAGTGTGTAAATATTTCTCATCTTTATACAGGGGATCATGATTTGAAATTAAATTTGCTAAGTGTGGGGCAATTGTGGATGTAACTTTCTCTGAATCATTTTCTATGGGAAAACTCAATCAAATGAACATTAATATAATCATGATTACTAACACTACTACTAAACCTATGAACATGCATGTACATTTTTACTATTACTATGATTCAACTCCATGATTAGTTCTCTAATTTCAGACCAAAGTTGGAATTCAAAACTCAAAAACAAAAATCAAAAACAAAAGAATGCAAATCAGCTTCAATGTATCACTGTCTCTTTGATTTGTGAGCAAAATAATAATCACAATTCTCTGTATAAAAAATGCAAGTTATTCACAAAGTTCCTTGATCCTGAAAGTCCAACAGTTTTCTCTATTTGCAAAAGCTTCTACTAAAAGTTCAAATGTCTTTAATAAAAGCACAGCTGGCAATCACTAAAAAACACTTCCAAAATGTACTGTCTCTGTTCATACGGTGGCAAGGAAATTTCTAAGTTCAGGTACACTGCAATTTCAAACTCACAAATGTTGAACTGGATTTGAATTGTTAAAGCAAAAGTTTGCAAACTTATTTTCCCAGTCATTGGCAGCAAACTATGCACATTCAGGAGCTAAGTATCTTCATCTTGTTACTCTTTTTCTCTTTGACCTTCAATTTACTTGACCCTCAATATCACTCTCACTTGTTCTTCAGTCTCCTCATCAATGGAAGGAGCCACTTGTACAGCTTGCACAAAGTGCTTCTTGGGTCAATTGTCTCCGGGTACAGCTGTTTTATCTAGAATGACTAATCGTTTCAGTATCCAAGGTAGTACAAGTCAACTGCTTTTGTTTCAACCCTTCTGTACCATCCACTGCTGTCGATTTGCTCAGAACCCCATCAGAAAAAGTATGTGCTGCAGCTTGGCTAACCTGATACATCTTACTCACTGTAACCGTCCCTTCTGGAACAGGTGCTGTATCATCAAGGTGACCTGGAAGTTTGTGAGTATTGTTCGCATGCACTCAGTTCAGGAGATCAGCACACTTCACTGCTGTAGTGGTTACTAAGACCACCTCCCATTGTAGTTCCAAGCATGTTTTCCTCACATGCTTCTTGATCATAACCCAGTCACCTGGACGAAGGTCATGACAAAGCTCCTGCTGCGGCTGTGCAGTGGCTTCTCCAACCTGATGAGACAAAGAACAAACCACATCAGCCAGTCCTTTGCAATAATCCAGTACCAATTCATCTGTAATGTTCACAAGCTCATTTGCATCACAGCTGGCAATCTCATGCCTCTCCCCATAATAATATCATGAGGGAACAACACACTCTTTCTGTTGGGTGTACTATGCATACTCATCAAGACAAGAGGAAATGCATCTGGCCATTTTAAAGTGGTGGATGAGCATGCTTTTGCAAGTCTGGACTTCAGGATTCCATTATTCTGTTCTAGAAGTCCTGCAGCCTCAGATCTGAAGCTTCAATGAAATCTTTGCTCAACTTGCAATTCTGCACACAACAATTTAAGGATCTCACTGTTGAAATGAGTTCCTTGGCCTGATTCTAGAGGAGTTGAAAGCTGAAACATGGTATCAACTCTCTAAATCACAGCTCTACTACAGTGAGACTATCATTTCTCCTGGTTGGGTAAGCTTCAACCCAGTGAGAAAAAAGTGCAAACAACAACTAAGATGTATCTCAATCCATTACATACTGGTAGTTCTATGAAGTCAAGCTACATTCTGTTGAACGGTCCTCCTGATATGCCTACAATACTCAGTGTGACAAGTGTGCACTTCCCTACATTCATCTGTTGGCATGTGACACATCTGTGACATACAGCTTCTGCAATTAGTCTAAATCTGGGGTTAAACCATGTCTGTCTCAATGTTCTGATCATTGCATCCTTACCTAAATGTGCTTGTCCATGATAATGTCTAGCCATATAGAACAACAAGCTATTTGGCAACACTGCTCTTCAATTACTTGAAACCCAAAAATCATCCTAATTTCTGTTGACACATCCTGCTCTGACCCCCTCTAGTGTTCCTCCTCTGTCACTTATTCCTACGATCTCTTAACTTCTTCCCAAATATCAACAGCGGTTAACCGGAAATTTTGACTTGTCTCCTCAGTTGTAACATTGCTCTACTCCCCATTAAAGGAGATGCAACTGAACGTGCAATATCTTGCCACCTCATCGGCATATGTATTTCCTAAGATTACATAGTCATTATGCATTTTATGTGCAGCACATTTTACAACAGCAATTTTTACAGTCATCTGTAATGCATTCAGCAAATTATAAATGTTGTTACTGTTCCAGACAGGGGAGTCCGAGGAGGTCATAAAACACTTTGGGATCACAACTGTTCCACTGCAAAACTATACTGACTATTGTTAGAAATGGGGTCTTTGGGTGGCAGTCAGGTTACCTCCTGTCCAAGCAAAGACGCTCACTCTAGTCAGGGTAAAGGAGAATCACCCTCAGTTAACCCCCACTCATCCCCTTGGTAGCTTGGCATGAGCAGGCAGGCTTAGCTTCAGAAGAAATGTGTAAAGTATTTGTACCAACACACACATTAATACAGTGAACCACTACAAAATGACACAACACAGGTTTAGAACAATAGGTAATATGTATCTCAACAAAATAAGACCAAAAAGACAAAAATCCAGCATACACAAGTCAAAATATGAATTTTCAAAAGAAAAAGAGTCTTAATACTTACAGAACAGTGAGAATGCTGTTGTTACACAAATTACCTGATTAGCGTAAAAAATATAGATGCATGGGCGAGCATGCGTCAGAAAAGTCAGCGTTGCGTTGATTCTTTATTCACCAGTGAGGCCGTGCAGCATTTCCTTCTCCAGTCGGGTCGGCGATGCATCATTTTTCTCCCTTGCAAGAGAGGGATGCGTCTATTTCCGGATGGGCACCTCCGATCTGCACCGAGTCGGGTTGACTTGGACACCCAGGGATGATGCGTGGAAAACTGCCCGGCGTGGGGTTTGCATCATTATCAGCCTCCATAAGCGGGTGTTGCGTGTCATTTCTCCAGCCACATTGCGTCGATGTCCCAACCCCGATGAAGTTGCAGCATGGATTTCAGCCACGAAGCCGGCGGCACATCGTTTATCAGATTAACATGGAAGGTGCATCGTAAATATCCCCGCGTGGTGTTCTGTGCATGGATTTTCAGTTCTTGCCTGCCATCCTTATCTCACAAGGGCCCAGAGACTGGATAGGGCACCTCTTTGCAGGGTAGGAGTCTCAGCAGAGAGTCCAGGTGCTGGCAGGGGAAGTCTTTAATGGCCCTGAGACTGCAACAACAGGAGGCAGCTCAATTTAAGCCCTTGGAGATTCTTCTCAAGCAGGAGTGCACAACATGCAGAAGCAGCAACTGTATAATAGCCCAACAAAGCACAGTCACAGGCAGGGGCAGCACTTCTCCTCAGCTCTTCTCTTTGGCAGAGGTTCCTCTTGATTTCAGAAGTGATCTTGAAGTAATGTAAAGTGTGGGGTTTTGGGTCCTCTACTTTTACCCCTTTCTGCCTTTGAAGTAGGCAAATTTCAAAGGAAAGCCTCTCTTGTTTGTAAGATCCTGCCTTGCCCAGGCCAGGCCCCTGACACACACCAGGGTATTGTATGATGGCAGGCACAGCCTTTTCAGGTGTGAGTGACTACTCCTACCCTCCCTCCCAGCACAGATGGCTCATCAGAATATACAGGCTACACCGCAGCTCCCAGACAGGAAATCCACAAACAGGCAGAGTCACAGAATGGTTTAAGCAAGAAAATGCCTACTTTCTAAAAGTGGCATTTTCAAACACACAATCTAAAAACAAACTTTACTAAAAAGATGTATTTTTAAATTGTGAGTTCAGAAACCCTAACCTTCACATTTCTATTTGCTCCCAAAGGGAATCTGTACTTTAATAATATTTAATGGCCGCCCCCATGTTAGCCTGTGAGAGAGATAGGCCTTGCACAGTGAAATCCGACGTTGTCAGTATTTCCCTGGCAGGACATATAAAACATATTAGTATCTGTCCTACCTTAAACATACACTACACCCTGCCCATGGGGCGACCTAGGGCCTACCTTAGGAGTGCCTTACATGTAAGAAAAGGGAAGGTTTAGGCCTGGCAAGTGGGTACCCTTGCCAAGTCGAATTGGCAGTTTGGCAATTGGCAGTTTTAAAACTGCCCACACAGGCACTGCTGTGGCAGGTCTGAGCCATGCTTCACATGTGGGTGGCACAACCAGTGCTGCAGGCCCACTAGTGGCATTTGATTTACAGGCCCTGGGCACCTCTAGTGCACTGTACTAGAGACTTACTTGTAAATCAAATATGCCATTCCTAGAAAGCCAATTACACACACATTTTACATAGGAGCGCTTGTACTGGATAACAGCGGTAAAGTGTCCAGAGTATCAAAAACAGCAAAAACTGAGTCCAGCATACATCAACAACCTGGGAAACAGAGACAAAAAGTTAGAGGAGACCATGCCAAGGATGCCAAGTCTAACAACTATTAGTGAAGATAGTTAATTTAAGCTGATCAGAAATACAGTAGACTCTGGTAAAAGTGACCAATTCAGCTACTTGGGCAAAAAAGACTCCTTGAAGCTCTTGGGCTCCCGTCACACCTGAGATTGTGCAAACTATATAACCAGCTCTCAGGTTACCATCTTTATCTCTTGAACAAACATGACATAGTCATTTTCATCTAAGGGCTCATCTTGAATGTCAGGTCTTAATGGTGCACAGTTCAGTCACATCGAGACAGTCATGATCAACTTCATCCTCGCAGTCATCAACATTTTAATCGGGATTAGGTAACAGGGTGGTGGCATTCAAAACAGTACAGTGTTTGAGATTAACATTCTAGGAGGCAATTATGACTGGCTCATAGCAGGTCAAGCATGCACTTGTTAGCTATCGGGTCTTTGTATGGGTCAACAAAGTTTCCATTGAGTGGGGAATAAAAAAGTGAAGGGGATGGCCCATAATATTGCCTTTGCAATGTTCAGTGTTGACGCTGATTACAGAGACAGCCTTTAAACAACCAGGCAGCGCTGATGCTACACGATCAAGTGTAGCAGAAAATTAAGCAACAAGCTTGTTGGCATTTCTATGTTGCTATGTCAAAATTGAGGGAGCACATCCATCCCTCTCACAACAAAACAAAGACAAATCATTTGCCATAATTAAACATTCAGCTCTGTGAAGGCACGCATGTGGTTGTCACCCACTGGTACTGGATCAGACACATCCTTGTGTACCAGCCTCTGTAAAGACTTGTCCAAAATGGGAAAGTTTGGAATCCAATAGCGACAGTAGCCAACCATCGCCAGAAACATACAGGCTTCTTTGTGACAGGGGGATTCATTTGCATGATTGCTGAGATTCTTTCTTGTGATTCCTTCCTTACACCTTTCTCAACGTGGTGACCTAAGTACAGGACTTCTTTCCTGCAATACTGTAATTTTGCTGGCAAAACCTTATGTCCATTGTTGGTTAAACCTAAATTGAAGTTAAAAAAAACAAGAAATAGTTAAGTGATGAAATATAAAGGTTTTATTTTTACTGCGACTGGCAGAGGTTGTCATCCCTCTCTCATTTTGGTTACAGCAGGTAGCCCTTTATATATCGTGTTTTTGCGGAATCAGACTTGCCATGTGACAGACAATGAACAAATATAGCATATTTGAGCAACGTTACACAACTAAAGCCAAGCTTCCCACCCCCTATGTTTATTGGTGCAACTAAAAATAAGCCTCCCACCCACTATACATCGGACTATGTGTTATTTGTGCAATCTGACTATGTGTCCTTTGTGCAATTTGACTACGTGCCCTTTTTCTAAAACCTCAGCACAAGCAGAAGGCATGCTCCTGTTGCAACATATTGCAACATTTCTTGATCATCCATATGTCTTATCTTTCCCTACTAAATTGACCTCAAAGCTGATTAGTTGTGTGCATCGCTCAGTTGTCTTTCTCCCCTCACTCGGTCATTCGCTGGAGAACTCTCAATACTGGTTTAATTGTTTTATTGATTAATGGTTACCGTCAGTGTGTATCGAAGGTGGCATCTGTTCTCGGTTTGTTTTATTATTGATTACTGGCTATCATCAGTGTGTTTCAAAGGTTGCATCTGTTCTCTCTCTGAGCTCGGGCCATCTGTAATTCATTAAGGTGAACCAATGGACACATACTGCTTTCTTTGCATGTACATCTCTGTGTTGGTGCAGATGAGGCTTTCAGTGGCATAATTTCATGGTCCCCGTCCTCACTTCTATACTATCTACACTGACGCTTTCTATACTAACATTCCTCCCTTTAGTTGATTCTTCAACTATCTCAGGCTTTGTCCTATCTTCTCTTGTCCTAGGGTTTACAGTTTTTCTGTTAATATACATTCCCTTTCACAATTTCTTAATTGTACTTTTACAACAATGCAATATGAATTGGAAGGTACAACACATAACAAGTAGCACCACTATTATTGGGAGTAAGAATTTAAACAGTCCAGATACCCAATTTGGAAGAACTAATTTGAGTACCACTCATGTGAGGCTCCTCCTTCTTCATGCATAGTCAGTTGAAAGTTATGTAAAGTTTGTATGACTTTAGTTAGAGAGACATTTTCTGTGTCATTTCCTGTGATAAATGTACAGCACAAACTCCTCTGTCAATGACTGTGAGCAAATTAAACACATTTCTGTTTTGTGTCACCATCATCCATAATTGAATTAAAACCGTCTTCAGTATTGTTTATCATCTTTAAAAGTTCCCACCTTGTTACTTGTAGCCATCTTGCAATTGCTTTGATTTGCAAGGTGAAAAAGGGTACTGACCCTCCTGCATTTAGTTGGCTTTCACTAAAAAGTCAGAATTCGTGTGGGATATTTTTCTATACGTTCCACCCGAAGTACTCTGTTTTACTTCTTGTTCTTATTTTATGTAGAAGGGTAATTTATTTGCTCATTGGGTGTTTGTGCTTTGCTGAAATATCTGCTCCTCGAATTATTAGCACAGGGATATACTGTAGAGGGTCACCAAGGAACAGACTCCATTCCAACCGGTTGATGGTTGGACATTGACCTTTTACCCCACACTGCCAGTAACAATCCATCAGTCCGGAGGTGCCTTGTTGAAAGGATTCTGGGTTTTTAGTGGTGCCGCAGTTATGGTTTATTCCCACTGGAACTGTACCATTACCTTTAAAACATAAAGATTAATGTGTTCATTTAATCAGTTCTATGTTTTTAGGAGTAGGGCTGACCGTGATGTAACTGGAGGCATATCTATTCTAAATGGGCTTACATCTTTTTGCATGTGTTCTGTTTAGCCCCTAAGATTGTGACTCCACGCCTCCTGTGAATAGATGGATCCATTTATTAGCATTGTTGGCCTAATTTCACACGAGGAGTCTCGGGAATGATGGTATAATTGTTACATCTAAGGTTGGGACAAACAATGCTAGTATTCCTCACTGTATCATATATTCTTTCAGGAATTTGTGTCTGATAGAATTTCCTAAAACTTGTCCTCTTCTTTCCATATCTTCTAATTCCACACGTATCATGGACTTATCTGTTATTTATTTGTAAAACTGTTACTTGTTTCATAGACAGAGATGTTTGTAAATCGGATCATTGCTTGAAATAAATAAGGTTGTAGTTGGCCTCTTCTTCTGCAGACAAGTAAATGTATCAAGCGGAGGGTGATATTTGGGTCTACCTCTTTTGTTAAGTATAGCACTGGGGTGGATGTTGAGTGAGGTATTAATAAACACACATAAAATTATGTATTTGTGATCTGATCTGTGGCTTAATCCTGGATGAATATTTGTCGTCCTTAGGTTGTTCAGTGTGCACTTTTCGAATCCCTGATTTCCCTATGTGTATGCTTGTTTATCATATCATTTTCACTATGGCTATTATTACCCCCATCATTGTTTCTCATTAAGTCTTTAGGTGATCCAATATAATGTATATAGATACACAACCCAGCTGGGCACAATAGAAAAACTTACAGATTAATAGATATCTGTAGGAAGCTGGCTCTGTATATACTATATCAAACTGAGATATAGGCCCTCATTACAACCCTGGCAGTTGGTGTTAAAGTGGCGGTAATACCACCAACAGGCCAGCGGTAATTACCCTCAAATTATGACCATGGAGGAAAGATCTCTGATAGACAGCCAATGTACCACAGCAACCTCCAGGGTGGAAACAACAGGTACCACAGCAGTAGCTGCCTACAGCCAGGCGGAAGTCAATGTTCCGCCCACCATAATATGCCCTGTGCTTGGTCCTGGGAGTGCAAGGCCACAGTCTCTTAAGTGGGTGACATGATCACTGGTTCTGGAGGGGGCATTGTGCCCTGTGCTCTTGATCCTAGGGAGTCTTCGGTATGTGTGTGACCGACCCTTTGGTTCCGGAGGGGGCCTCATGCCCTGTGCTTTTGATCCTGGGGAGTCTTGGGTTTGTGGATGTCCTACCCGCTGGTTCTGGAAGGGGCCTCATGCCCTGTGCTCTTGATCCTGGGAGTCTTGGGTATGTGGGTGTCCTACCCAGTGGTTCTGGAGGGGACCTCCTGCCCTGTGCTCTTGATCCTGAGGAGTACAAGGTCACAGTCTCTCCGGTGGGTGTCATACCCACTGGATTTGCAGGGGGCAGGCTGCACAGCTGCCCATGGAGGCAAGATTACATTCCGTCCGCCGGTGGTGACGGCTGCTCACTGGAAGTGGTGGTGCTGCTAGGGGGGAGGCACCTGCCCATCCCCTGCAACCTCGCACGACTGCTCACTGTAGTGGTGAGGCTGCTGGGGGAGGATCCTGCCCATACCCTGCAACCTCAGACGGATGCTCACTGGAGATTGTGGTGATGCTGGGTGGGGGGGTCCTGCCCATCCCCTCAACTTCAGAAGGCTGCCCATGGGAGGTGGTGGTGCTGCTGGTGGGGGGAGGCTCCTGCCCATCCCCTGCAACCTTGCACGGTTGCACAACCATGGTTTGTGGGGGGGCTTCCTCACAGTTCCTGCCCCAGGCCCCTTGCTCTTCCTGTCTGCTGGTGCAGGCTCCTTCCTCTTCCTGGCAGCTGGGGCAGGCTCCTTTCCCTTCTGAGCAGCTGCTGCAGCATCCTTTGTCTTCCTGGCAGCTGGGGCAGGCTCCCTTCCCTTCTTAGCTGCTGCTGCAGGCTCCTTTGACTTCATGGCAGCTCGGACGGTCTCCTTTCCCTTCTTGCCTGCTGAGACAGGCTCCTTCCGCTTTTGGAAGCTGGGGCAGGTTCCTTTCCCTTGAGGCTGCCTGGTGTAGGCTCCTTCACCTTCATGACATGTGTCCTTGATCCTTTTCCACCACAAGTGGGTATGATGACGACTGGGCACGTGGACTGGGTGGCTGAGGTACTTGGCTGGGTTCTTCCTACCCTGGCTATACGTGCAGGATGGGAGGAAGGAGTAGGGAAGAAGTCAATGGTGGATGGGAACAGTTTTTTAGGGACATTGGGGTGGGAAGAGGGAGAAGGAATGGGATTGGATGAAGAGGGAGTGGTTGTTGGAGGTGTCTGTCTACTGATTTTGGGTGCAGGCATGTGCTGGATGCTATTGTAAGGTGGATGGCTGTTGGGTGTCTGAGTGCTTGCGTTTGTGTACCTTGGCGGGGGAGACATAGTGAGAGAGGACACAGGGGACATGTGCATGGCTGTTGTGGAGGTGTCTGCCAGTGAGCTGTGTTCTGCTTGGTGTGGTGATGATGCTGTTAGTGGATGATGATGTAGTGCATGCAGGTGTGAGTGCAGATAGAACTGGGAAGGAGGTGGAGGAGGAGGGGGAGACAGTGGAAATTGTGGATGTTCGTATGTCTGCATCTGGATAGCAATTGTGTGAGTGCCTGTGGGATGAAGTGTGGTGCTTGTGTTTGCCTGTACCACCCTTGTGTGTTGTCTTGTGTGCATGCTTGCCTGCCTGTGTGCGTGGGATAGGTTGGGGTTGAGGAGAATGGGACTAGGAAGAGTAAGTTGGAGGAGGGAGGGTGGAAACAGAGACAATGGCTGCTATCAGAGAGGAGGCCAGAGCCTGGATCGATCTCTGTTGGGCCACCAATCCAGTTTGAATGCCCTCCAGGAATGCATTAGTCTGTTGCATCTGGGCTGCCAGCCCCTGGATGGCATTCACAATGGTTGACTGCCCTACAGAGATTGATCTCAGGAGGTCAATAGCCTCGTCACTCAGGGCAGTAGGGCCTGAGGTGCCTGGGGTGATGGAGATGCCCACCCTCCTGGGTGAGTGGGAACGGGCAACTAGATGAGGGGCTCCTGGGAGCACGGGGTGGCTGCTGTAGCTGGGGTGGTCACAGAGGTGCCTGCCACCACCAGGGAGCTTCCGTCGGAGGAGGTATCTGTGTCTGAACTGTCCCCTCCAGTCTCCGCTGTCGTGCTCCCCTCGCCCTCTGTCCCACTGGTGCCCTCAGCCTCGGTGGACTCTACCTCCTGAGTCCTGTGGGATGCAGCTCCCTCCGTCGCCGTTGCCTTTGCTCCTCTGCCAGATGATGCTAATGCACATAAGGACGGGGTGACAAAGCAATAAGGGGGGGAGAGACAAAGGATACACTTGGTCAATGGCTGCACCAACACCACCGTTGGCGTACACAGCACCCTCACACACAGGGAACAGCCCTACGCAATATGCCATAGCACTACCAGAGAAACAGTTAGCAGCCAAAGCACAGAGAGGGGCACACACCGCCAAATACAGCACACCTGGGACCCACGCAGCCCTGACCAGTATTGAATGCCTACAAGCTAGGTTGCAAGATTTTCACTTCTGAAACCTAGCCACCAGGGGACCTACGCTGCAATGTCAGGCCTGGCCTAGGGGCACCCACTGACACACATCCCACCACCCAGGATACCACCCTAACATGCATAAGTTGTAATGATGGGCACTGTACTAACTCCCTTGTGGCTGCTGTAATGTCCTCAAGTTCCCATCCAGCTCAGGATAGGCCACCATCAGTAAGCAGGCCATCGGGGATCAGGGTTCAACGGGCACCCCTTCCTCATTGGCAGGCCATCCCCAGCTGGGCCTCTGCTGTCTTCCATGCCCACCGTCTCAGGTCCTCCCACTGTTTCCGACAGTGGGTGATCCATCTGTGTAGACCCACAGGGTCCCCACACCCTTGGCGATGGCATGTCATATACCCTTCTTTTGATGGGTGATGACCTGCAGAGGAAATACACACAGGAATATAGAATTAGTCAAACAGTCCTGCCTGTTACACTTATGGCCCACCATACCCCTTCACATCACCATTTACACACACATGGCCCAGCACACAACTAATACGCCGCCCAGAGGACATCCACCCACCCCACTTACACGAGGCCTTCACACACACCACTCCATGCATTCATGCCACATGCATCGTGCCCACAGTGACTTCACCTGTTGGTCTGGAGGTCCATACAGAATTCCGTACTGGGGTAGGACCCCATCCACCAGTCTCTCCAGCTCTGCTGAAGGGAAGGCTGGGGCCCTTTCCCCAGTCACACAGGCCATGGTAGGTTCCAGACACAGGTCACAGCAGCACATGCAGTGTAGGTTCTCGCCTGTTGAAGATCAGGTAGCAAGTGAGGGATAAGATAAAAAATGGTGGTCACGTCCGCAGCAGTGCATACCGTCAGCGCCGACGTAGATCATCATTGGTCACTGCAACCCATATGGCCCAATGTTAACCAATGAGGAGTTGCACAGCGGCTCCCAAGCGCCTCCCGCAATGGCACACAACGTCAGCGGAATTACCTCACTTCCACCTGTCCCTCCACACAGGACACGTGGATGCCATTTCAGTGGGGGGCAGGCCCTGGATAATTGCTGCGTCACTGGTGAAATTAGGACATACGAGACAATTCACACTTACCCATTACAAGTTAACAGCATGCAAAGTTGTGTTGTAACTCCATTGTTCAGTTTGTGACCGGCTCCTCACTCTTTTGCCACATAGATCGCTACCACTGTGAATGAATAGGAAATGGAGACATACCCCTGTGTACAGACCCCTGGTGGACTTGACAACAATGGAGGGCAGGCACATTATCCTCACCTATAGCCTTGACAGGGCCACAATCACAGAGCTGTTTGCCCTTTTGGAGATTGACCTGATATCTGCTATCTTTCACCCCACTAGGATCCCCCTTCTTGTGCAGGTTCTATCAGTGCTCCACTTCCTGGCAACTGGTTCTTTCCAGGTGACAGGGGGCTTGGAAGCAGGAATGTCACAGACAATGTTCTCAATAGTGCCAACAAGAATTTTGTCTGCCCTGATTAAACACATGTAGAGCTACATTGTATTTCCCCAGGTTGAAGGTTTGGCCACAGTGAAGGCTGAGTTCTATGCAATGGGACATATCCAAAACATAAATGGGGCGATTGTTGGAACACATATTGCATTTGTCCCCCCCAACCAGAATGAACAGGTGTTCAGAAATCGGAAGGGTTTCCACTCTACGAATGCACAGATGGTGTGCTTGGTGGACCAGTACACCCCCCACGTCAATGCTAAGCATCCTGGGTATGTGCATGATGCCTTTGTCATGAGGAATAGCAGTATCCCAAATGTGATGTCACAACTACAGAGGCACAGGGTGTGGGTAATAGGTGAGCCCTGGTTCTCACCCATTATATGTTGGTATATGGGTATGGTGTGGGCCATATAGGATAGTGTGTGGCTAAATGTTGTCCCTCAAAATTTGCAGGTGACTCTGGTTACCCAAACCTATCATGGCTGCTGAGCCCTGTGAGGAATGACAGGACAAGGGCAGAAGAACGTGACAATGAGGCACATGGGCGAACCAGAGGGATGATAGAGAGGACCTTCGGCCTCCTAAGGCCAGGTTCCGGTGGCTCCATCTAACAGGTAGACCCATGTGCTACTCACCCGAGAAGGTCTGTCTGATAGTAATGGAATGCTGCATGTTGCACAACCTTTCCCTGAGACGCCATATGCCTTTTCTGCAGGAGGAGGAGGCTGGAGATACCCATGGGGCAGCAGTGGACCCTGTGGACATTGAGGATGAAGAGGATGAGGGTGAGTACAACAGAACATCAGTGATCAGACAATACTTCCAATGACACACAGGTAAGACAGTGTTACTTCACATTTCAATTACATTTGTTTTAATTTCTGTGGCACTGGCATGCTGTTATTTCCCACTTCTATGCCCACTTACTGTACCCTCTAGCAATTCATTTTGCAGATGTTGGTGACCTCACATGTGCTCCTGGTGTGATCACTGCAGCCAGCTACAGGCCATTAATCTATGCTCATTTTCTGTACAGTTGAATTGCAATGTTTGTACCTGTTTAAATGAATACATACTTGTTACATACTCCAAACTTCTTTTTTTCACATGGGTGTTTATTGAAGTGCTAAAATATAGAGGGGGAAGTGCAATGGGATGGGGTGATGATGGAGGTAAGTCCAGGGTATTGTTCAAGTTTGTTTGTAGTACAGGTGCATTGTCCAAGAGGACATCAGAAGACAATGGCAGTTCACGGTGGACAGAGGACAGAGTGGTATACAAGGGTGACAATCAGGAGAGTCTCATTTCCTGGCAGGGGTCTTGGCAATTGTCTCTGACTTCTGTCTGCATCACAGGGAACATTTGCGGGGTGGTTCTCCTTCTGCCGGAGAGGGGTGCTGGTGGCCCGTGAGTCCTGTTGCGGGGTCTCCTGGCCACTAACGGCAGCGGAGGTGGAAGGCAGTTACGATGTCTGGCTAGTGGCAACTGCCTCCCTCACAATATTGGCCATGCCTGCCAGCAGCCTGCAATGGAGATCAGGGTGTTGTTGATGGCCTGCAAGTCCTCCCTGATCCCTTGATACTGTCCCTCCTGCAGCCGCCTGTTTTCCTGCTCATTGTCCAGGGTCTGGCCCATCATGTCATGGGAATGTTGATATGCTCCCAGGATCTCTGCAAGTGCCTCCTGGAGAGTCTGTCCTCTGGGCCTGTCTTCCCCTGGTGCACAGCAGTCCTCCCAGTGTCCCTGGTGGCGTGTGCCTCTGTCCTCTGAGCTGTGTGCCCACTGACTCCAGGTCCCTGATTGTCATGGGTATGAGGTGTGCCCTGTGGTCCCTGTAGAGGTGGACACACTGCCTATTGACATGTCCTGGGGACAGAGGTACGGGTATGCTGGGTGGGTGCTGTGGTGGTGTTTCCTGATAGGGGAGGTTCTGTGGTGGTGTGTGACTGCGCCTGGGTAATCGACTGTCCAGTGGTCCCTGATGGGCCAGGTTGGTCATCCAGATCTTGAAGACCAGAGTTACTGTTGGGGGACTGGATATCGCTGTCACCTCCTCTCAGCTGACATTGGCTGGGGTACATGAGGGATGCAAATAATGTGTTGTGGTTTCTGTGTCTGACATATTGTGCAACCCTGGCTTGCCCTCTTTGGTTGTATTTGCTCTGGCAACTTTCACTTGTGTACGTTGGTGTATGGTGGGATGATTTGTTCTCTATTGTGTGCATGCTTTAGTGATGAGTGTCCTTGCAGGGCTGTGAGTGGTGTCCATGCATTGTTAGAGCATGCACAGCTTGGCATTGGGATGAGTGAGATGTGATGGTGGGGTGTGTGGGTAGTGGTGGAGTGATGGGAGTGAGGGTGCGGGTATATGATGGCATGCAGGTAGTGGGGTGATAGTAGTAGAGAGTTGACTTGCCAGAGTCCAGTCCTCCTCCTACTCCGGCCAGGCCCTCAGGATGCAGGATTTCCAAGACTTGCTCCACCCATGTTGTTGAATGTCTGCCATGGTGATTCTTAGGTTACAATGTGATGAGCATTGTTCTGTTGGCGTAACTGATGGATTGGTGTATGTGTGTCATATTATGATGGGGGAGGCTCTGTGGTGGTGTGTGACTGGGTCTGGGTAACCAGCTGTCCAGAGGTCCCTGATAGGCCAGGTTGGTCATCCAAATCCTGAATACCAGAGTTACTCTCAGGGCCGCTGTCCACAGGAAATCTTGGTCTTCTGGGGTGCAGGCAGTCCTCTTGAGGCTTTTAAGAGGATGCTGGTCCTGCAGGATGTGTCGCGTTTTTGTGGCAGGGCTTCAGAAGCTGGAGACAGGCCTGTAGGGCTGGGGCGAAATCAATTGGTGGTCTTCAGTCTTCTCTGCTGGGGGTCAGCTTAGCAGTCCTTCTTCTTTCTTCTTCAGGTTGCAGGAATCTGACAAGCTAGGTTTAGGGGAGCCCATAAATCCAAGATTTAGGGGTGTTACAGGGGTCAGAGGGCAGTAGGCAATGACCACTGTTCCTGAGGGTGACTATACCATTCCGGTGTCCACTCCATTTGGGGAGGGGGACACAGACCTAACTCTATTGGTATCTGTCCTCCAAACCAAGATGGAGGATTTTGCAAGGAGGGGGTTACTATAGGTCTGGGCACCTTAGGGGTGGTCCCAGCTGAAGTGGTCACTCCTCCTTGTTTTCCCTAATTTTCCCACCAGACTTTCTGCCAAAAGTGGGGATTTGTCCGTGGGTGGACATCATCACTAGCTGGACTACCCTGGGGCACAGGTGATACAGTATCCTGCAGGGGGAGGTGTGGAGCACTGCCACCCAGTGCAGTCTTTGTTTCTGGCCACTGAGAGCACAAAGGTCTCACCCCATGTGGTAAAAAACTTGTCTGGAAGTGGCAGGCTGGCACAGACTGGTCAGTCCTGCAATAAAAGATTTGCTAAATACAGGGGGCATCTCTTAGATCCCTGTGGGTGCATTTTCCAATAATTCCAACGCATGTATCAGTGTTGGTTTATTGTGCTGAGAAGTTTGATACCAAACCTCCCAGACTTTAGTGAAGCCATTATGGAGCTGTGGAGTTCGTAATGACAAACTCCTAGCCCATATACTTAATATAGCCACACTACACTTACAATGACTAAAAATGGACTTAAACATTGTAGGGGCATATTGCTCAAGCAACTATGCCATCATCTGTGGTATAGTGCATTCTGCCTTAGGGGTGTAAGGCCTGCTAGAGGGGTGACTTACCTATGCCGCAGGCAGTGGTCTGTGGGCATGTCACCCTGAGAGGGGTGCCATGTCAACTTTGTCTTTTTCTCCCCACCAGCACACACAAGCTGCAAAGACAGTGTGCATGGGCTTGGAGAGAGGTCTGCAGACCTTGGGGACCTTCCCTGGCCACGGGGCCCTTGTACCATGAGTACCTTTGATAAGGGACTTAACTGTGTGCCAAGGTGTGCCAATTGTGGAAGCAATTGTACATTTTAAGGAAAGAACACTGGTTCTGGGGCGTGGTTAGCAGGATTCCAGCACACCTCAGTCACATCAGCATCAATATCAGGCAAAGGTTAGGGGGTAACCATGCCAAAAAGGACACTTTCCTGCAACATCTCATAGTTCTTTGTGGTGAAACAAAGTCCAAATGCCATGATGGAGGAGAAGATGTCTCTGGTTGCTTCTCCTTTCTTCGGCCTCCCCTCTTTCTGCTTCCTTTATATCTCCTGGTATTAGGCTTTGTTGGTCCATTGCACATGTGCAAGGTGTATCCATGGTGTCTTGTTTTTTAATTTCAGCGCTGTATCCATTGATTGAGTGACTGTGAAAGGTCCTTGGAATTTAGGGCCGGATTTAACAACAGTGACCCTACTCCCAGTACAGCACCAATTTTCATGTGTCCCTTAGCGCCCCCCTTACACCATCATATGTGCATCATGTTGGTATTTAGGGGTACTAGCTTCAACATATTTTATGCTAGTTTGGAGCTTTGCATGATTAGCGTATAAAATGTTGACTCTAATCCTGCACAGCCAATTGAGGCCTATTGTAAGAAACGGTGTGTCTGTGCAGGCATTAAAAGTGCCCAAAAAAAATATGCAATCTTTACTCCATTTCCTCCTCCCACGGGGGGAACACCCTCTTTGCATATATAATGCATGGAACAAGCATAATATAGCGCAAAGGGTTAAAAAGTGGGGAATTGCATACATTGCTCCACTTTGTAAATTTAGCACAGCTATTTTGGCCTTGTTGGGCCAAATTGGCATAACAAATGCTTCTAATGTGGCGTAAGGAGGTGCTAGGGCTCTTAAATCTGCCCTTTAGGGTCTTTCCACTTTCTGACAACCTTCTTTGTACACTGTGTCTCCTGGTCATGGGACAGGCTCTTGCTCTGCAGGATTGTTGGAGCTCTTTTGTTTGTACTGTGACACCTGTTTAGAAAACAATTCTGCTGCTTTTGTTAGTTAGGACAAATAGTCAGACATTTCTTTTACTAGTACCTCAGTATTTGTTTCAGCATCTGTCCTTCGTCTAGATGGAAGATGCTGCATCTTAATTGTCTTCCCAGTTACTATTTGATGGGGTGTCAGGTGATGATCAGTCAGGTGTGTTGCGTAGTGAGAATAAAGCAATGTTGCTGATATTTTGCTAATTTTAGTCTTTAGAAGGCCACTAAAATGTTCTACAATGCCATTACTTTGTGGGTGCTAAGCTGAAGTCAGTTTATGCTTTATTCCTAACATTTCTGTGATATGTTTGAAGATATCGTTTACAAAATGAGTTTTGCTATCTGATCTTATTGCTTCTGGGACTCCCCATCTTGGTATAACTTCTCTCACTAGGAAATTAGCATCTGATTGTGCCTCACAATGTATGCATGGGCATCCCCTATCCATCGTGAGAATGAACAGACTACAACCAACAAATATCTGTAATTGTTGCACTTATCTAATATATCTACAAAGCCAATATGTAAAGCTCGAAAAGGACCGTGTGGGTGTGTTATTATTAAAGTGATCACCTCTAGAGTTGGTTTTGGGGAATATTTAAGACAGGCTGGCACTCACTTAGATACATAGTCAGCATTTAATGTAAGTTTGGTATGAACCAGTCTGATTGCCACTTGTTGCATATTGGAGTAATAGCGGTAAATGCTGGGTGATGTATTTGATCTACAGCAATGATTAATAGCTTCTCGGGCATTACTGGTTTGCCTTTAGTGTTTTGTCTGAATGTCCAGTCTATGTTAGATTGTTGACATACACCTTCTGTTTCCAGAGATCTTTCTTAAATGCAGGTGCTACCTCTTGCAATTCTCTGTGATGTAGCTGGGAAGTTTCAACATATGGTGTTGTTCTGATTATGTGTACTTCATCTGTCTCATTTTATTTATTCTCTTCTTTTAGTCCTGCTTCAAAAAATTGATGTGTTGGTTGTGTGCTTCTAGCTGCTTCTTTAGCCACTTGGACCCATATTTGTATTCTGTTTGGGCTGAATTAGCGTCATTTTTTTAAATGCTAATTCAGTGCAAACTTAACTCCATATTTATATTTTGATGCTAGACCCGTCGTTTTTTGGATGCGTGAAACCTCCTTGCGTCAATGAGATGCAAGGTAGGCACTCCGGTCCAAAAAATGACTCAAAGCCCCATGCGCTATATTTATCCACCTGGGCAAAAATGACCCAGAGGAGGGAGGCAGACCCAAAAAATGATGTTAACTCTGATTTGCGTCAAAGTTTAACATCTGGCTCAGACCAGGCGTTAAAATAATGGCCCACATACCACTATTTAAGTAAAATACACAGAAGCAACATTACAAACCCACAGGAGAAGATGAAAGTGCTCCTGCTCCAGCTTGAGAGACGACACAGAGGACAGCAACAACAACAGCAACCTCCACCACCACAATGCGGCCCACAAAGGCAAATTAGAAAGCAGAAGAGGATATTTAGAAACAGGACAACCCTCCTTGGCCTCAGTGAACAAGGTATTATAAGAACATACAGACTCAACTGGCAAGCCATACTACAGCTGCTGCACCACATTGAGCCACAAATCACACCCAGCCTGCAGACCCCACACAATATACAACCTGTGACAAAGTTGCTAGCTGCCCTGCACATGCTGGCAAGTGGCTCATTTCAAATAAAGGGTGCCCTGGCTAGTGGTGTGTCACAGCCGTCATTCTCTGTGTTCCTGCCAAAGATGTTAGACACAATAATCTCGCTGACACCCACGTCAAATTTGTAAATAAACACTTAACTTATACAACCAATCCTGCTTTGGTCTCTTCAATCTCCACTAAATATACCATAGGATTGTGAGTCTAACCTCAGGGAGCATGTTAAAAATACGAATCTGACAAGTACTATTGCAACATCATATGTGATGTGTAAGATTGCACTGTGCCATCACACACGTCACTAATAGCCTTATCACTGGTATGTGACAACTGAAGGACACAATCTATGGAACACAACATATAGGCCCTCATTACGACCCTGGCGGTCGGTGATAAAGTGGCGGTAATCCCACCAACAACCCGGCAGTAATTACCGCCAAATTATGACCATGGCAGAAAAATCTCCAAAAGACAGCCAATGTACCACACCGACTGCCAGGGCGGAAACAACAGCCACCACAGCGGAAGCCGCCCACAGCCAGGCGGAAGTCAAAGTTCCACCCACCATATTACAACAACACAATCCACCACCTCTTCCGGGTTGGTACCAACGACATGAAAAGCCTGGTGGAAGCTGAGCTCAGAAGGGAAAGGACTCACCATTGGAGACACAGGGAAGAACCACGCCACCATGGAACCCGAACTGCATTTATTTCTGATGATATTGTACTTTCTGCTCCGCCGGCGAAGATGACGACGGTGAATACAGACTCCAAGCACACAAGGGAGGGGGGAGGAAAAAAAGAGTGACACACACGCACCATACACACCCCAGACATACACACCATACACACAACCAGCTGCACAAAAAAACAAGTTAAACCCCCTAAATCAGCTGAATAATGCAAGGACAAAACAAATTGACCAAAGTGATTATAATATTGTCCACACATTAAAAAAATAATAAGTTAGCCAATGTAACAGCTACTTACAAATGTACAGAGCAAGGGACACTGCCCAGTCCTCAGTTCGTGTGGGCCACATGACCACAGGCCAAAGTCCAAGGCCCCACTTGTCACTTGCATCAACACGGAGAGAACACTGCAGGGGCATCAGTTGGAAAATACGAAGCCACCTCAGGGGGAGGGGGGCACCTCAACTGGGAGCAGAAACAAGACCAATGGTTCTGGAAGGGGCAGCATGCCCTGTGCTTGGCCCTGGGGAGTGCAAGGCCACAGTCTCTCGAGTGGGTGACTTGCCCACTGGTTCTGGAGGGGGAAACATGCCCTGTGCTTGGTCCTGGGGAGTGATAGGCCACAGACTCTCAGGTGGGTGACTTGCCCACTGGTTCTGAGGGGGCAACATGCCCTGTGCTTGGTCCTGGGGAGTGCAAGGCCACAGTCTCTCGAGTGGGTGACTTGCCCACTAGTTCTGGAGAGGGCAACATGCCTTGCGCTTGCTCCTGGGGAGTGCAAGGCCACAGTCTCTTGAGTGGGTGACTTGCCCACTGGTTCTGGAGGGGCAACATGCCCTGTGCTTGGGACGGAGGAGTGCAAGACCACAGTCTCTCTAGTGGGTGAATACCCCACTGGTTCTGGAGGGGGCAACATGACAATCATTCATCAATATAAGTGTGCGTTATGCATCTTTAAAAACCACACAAATGTTAAATGCATCATATAAATACACGCATACCTGAAAATGTGGCGGCTGGGGACAGGAAGTGATGCAATATGAAATCCTGTCTACAAGCATGATACAGTGGGTGTAGTTTCACTTTCTATTTCTAGTCTGTGCCTATTTTGACTGTGTGGTTGTGTTTAGGAGCTGGTGGTTGTGTCTTGGTTGCGTATTGTATCTTGTGGTGTTCCTCCTGTCGTGTTGTGTGACACTAAGCATGGTTTTCAATTCATATCTTACAGGTGGACCTGCCCCCTATACGATCGGCAAAGTGACGCGATTTGAGGACCCAGATGTATCCACTAAGTGTAATAATGTGTGTCCTGTGAAGTAATCAAGGGTTTGGTGTGAGTGAGTCATGTGTGTTGCATACAATGCTAGATGTGATAAGCTGTCCAATGATCAGATATCAAAGTAGGCTGAACATTGTGTCCCATTGAAAGGATCCCCATGCACATCTTGTGAGGCTCGTGGTGCTCAATGACTAGAATCGTGTAAACAAGGTGACGACACATGTACGGCCATATGTGACTAAGAATGACAGAGTTCAGCGCTGTGAAAATATTGGCAATGGGGCACTCCATCATTCTCACAACACAGGGATGCATCATTTTGAACCCAATTTGGTGCATCCCTGTATTGTCATGAAGTTGGCGGACTGGGCTGGCAATTGTCCCCCAGCAAGGCGCTCCATATTTTGCACTCCATGTATGTAACACTTAAGTGGAATTTAACTGGCGTGCATGCAGGTCAAGGCCAAACATGTACTGGCATGGAAATTGGTGTGTAAAGAATAGTATTGGCAGATCAGGTTTTGATGGGTGTCTACATCTGGACAAATTGACACAGATGATGAGGAAGTTTAGGCCTGATCTATGTGAAGTTTGCGCTGCCTTTGCATTATTACATATTACGCAAAAGCAAGGCACACCTCATGTGTTTGGTTCATATTCTTGTTTTGCGTCACTTTGGTGTCAATGAAATGATGCCAACGTTGTAGTTGTTTTTTCTGGAATGTGAGTTGGAGTGCATTTGTAATTAGATGTAGAAGTCTAAGCTACTAATCTGTACATACTCCACAAAATGCTGACACTGATGGCTGTCTGTCTCCATTTAACAGCTGCCAACATGCCCAATGAGGAACTGCGTGCGTTCCAAAAGAGGGCAGTCCGGTACCACCATATCCTGGCAGTGGATTCTGGGTTCCAGAGAATGGCTTGCCGCTATTGTGCTGAGAGGTCAATGGGGGAATGGCAGGCATTCACACAAGGGGGCCCCACACTGGCATAGGCCACATAAAAGAGACCCAGCTCCACATCTGTGTAGGGGGGGCACAGATGCCACCACATCAACACTCACAACCGCAACATATTTCACCTTGGTGCAACAGCCCACACCACCTGCTGCCATGGACCCTGAAATTCTGCAGGATCTGCAAGGGGACATTTCCCTGGTGTTCCAATGGCTGGACGATTTAGAGAAAGAGGTGGTTTCCAAAACAAAGAGACTTACATGTATTAAAAAACCCTCAAGAAGACCAAACTTTGAGTGTCATCGGCACTGTCACCTCCATGTTCTGTCCCCTCCCTTCTCATTTTTATTCACGTTTCATAGTGGGTTTTAGGGGGTTAGTGTAAGGTTAGGGTAGGGGTTAGGGTAGGTATGTAATTTTGATAGGATAAGTGGATTGGGGTGGGTTTTTTACTTTTTACATGTTAATTGGTGGGTGGGTGGGTAGGTGGGGGGTCATGTTCGGGTATATATGTGTGTAAAATGAAAAAACTAAATACAGAAAAATTCAAAAAATATATATTTGTTTAGATCTAGTTAGTATATGTGTAGTATAAGCATATATTGTCCTGCATGTGTCTCGTAACTTAAGGGGGGTGGAGGGGCAATGTTTAGATTGTGGTATTAAATGTGTTAGGTAAGTTTAGCATAGGGTAGTTAGCTCTAAGTTTTGGTTAAGTATAGTTATAATACATTAGGTTAGGATAGGTTTTCTTGATTTCTTTTGTTTAGATTCATACTTAATAAAATAAGTTTGGTACTCCTTCGTTTTTGTGTCATATGTTTGTGTGCTTGTGTCTCAGAGTCTTCCCATGAGTGCCCAGTGAAAATTTGGCGTTGGCATAGGGATTCCGTCCTGTCTCCAAATCCCTCTCTTGACATTTTCATCACCTGTTTATAACTGAGCTGTCACATTGGCAGCAACAATATATGTACTCGTCTCTGCATTTGCCATCCAGTGCACTCAAGATGACTATGTTTACTTTGTATTGGACACGTAAGTGTGGTATTTCAAGTGTCAGTGTTAGGATCCTGTTTAGGAATGTTGGGCACTAAGGCACATCTGACAACAGCCCACATTTAAAACTTATCCTGCAAAACTGATCAGTTGCAATTACAGATGAAGTTAAGTATCTCTGTATAACCCCAATGTGTTCTAGTGGTACTCCCAGCTGACAATATTGGCCTAGAACTATCATACAGCCATTCCTGCTGTATGTAGTGAGTGAAGCATACATGTGTTCTTCATTTTTTGACTAACTCAGTGAATTGATTGTAGGGGATGAGACCAGCATTGACATTTGTCATGTTGGGACCTTGGGTGTAGGTATGTGCCCCCGTAGTCCAGCACTCTTGTATTGACACTCTGTGACTAATGGCATGGTTGCACACATCACAATTACTAAGCGTAGTAGATGTATCACAATACACAAAGACATGCTGTTTGTGTAAGAGGTGTTTATCTGTAAGTGTCATAGTGCGATAGTTATAATGTCCAGGTCAGTGACCCCATTTCTGAAATCCATATATTTGTGACACAACACAAGTCCAGGGTTGAGGGACATGTTATGGGACATGCTTTGGTGAAGTGTCATAAAGTGCAGAGGAGCAATAATTACCAAATGGTAAGTGTGAGACAATGACAGTCCAAAGCAGACAGGTCAACAGTCTGTGGGTGAAGAGTGCACATCTACCATTGTGCTGACACTGGCATGATCTCAAGCACGGGACAAAGTAAAACACTGCCCATATGGCATGGGCAGGTGCTACCGGGTAGTCTTACGAGTAAAGGTGATCTGTTCCACATCTCCATCCTCCGATGTGCGGTGTCTCCTCTGCCATTGATGGTAGTGCTGGGGAAGTAGATGGGGCCACATACACTTCAGTGGTTAGAGATGTGGAATCCCAATTCCCGGCAGCTGACATCTGTGGAACAACATATGGCATCACTGCATCGCTACAGCCCAAGGGGACCTGAAGCATCCCTTCTGCCAGCCTTTCCCTGGCAGGAGAAACTGCCAGCGAAAGGCTGGTGGAGCAAGGGTTCTCTATCCGGATGCCACCACTGCTTGCAGTGCTGCCCTGTCGGATAGAGAAATCCGCCATCGTCAGGCTGCCTGACGGCGGAAGCCTGGCGGTGGTGGAGGGCTGCCTGTGGAAGTCCTGGCTTGATTATGATATGGTGGTATGGACCACCATGTTCATAATGAGGCCCACAATCTTGTTTCCCTGTAAGTGCTGAACATTTCACTACTGCCACTCTGGTTGGTAGTTCTAATTCTTCAATAATGAGTTCTAAGATAGCTCTATGTGCTACTGGAATACCATTCATTTTGAGAAATCCCCTTATTTTTCTCTTAGAGATACTATAATGCACTATGGTGGTGATATATGCTGAATCTGTATGTACTGTAATATTATTTCCACTCCAGTGTTTCAGAGCAACCAGCAGAGCTATGAGCTCCGTTGCTTGTGCTGAATAATGGGAAGCCAGTGTTATTTGCTTGGTTACTAAGAACACCTCACTGTGTATCTTACTTTCCACTACCGCTACCCTGGTATGTCATATTCCTGTATCTTTATCAATTATGGATGAGCCATCAACAAAGCATATTGTATTATCAGTTATTGGCTGTTCTTCTGCCCTGAGAGCCTCATCAGGGGTAAATGTGGAACAGTCATGTACTTCATCTCCTTCATGTACAGGGTGTGCTATGAATATGGCGGGATTTACAGTATGACATCACACTATTTTCAATGATGGTAAGGATAATATTATTTCATAGCCTGAAACCCATTGTGTGGTTAATGTGCTTATTGCTTTCTATATTATGACAAACACTGCATGTTCCACATACAATGTGAGAGAAGAGCCCATCAGAATGACTCTGGGGGTGCCGCTCCTTCAGGGAGGGTACAGAGCCCCAGAGGGGAGGAGCAGTGTCAGATTGTCATCCCTGACCTGGTGGAAGGGAGAGTGGTCAAAGGGTTCCAGGCACCTGGGGCTACCTCCCCCACTCTCCACAGTCACAGTGGTTGTAGAGGCCTGAGGTCGGGCTCTCATCCCTGACAGTTGTCAGGGGTTACTGTGGCTTGCTGCCTGGTGGACAGAATTGCCCCTGGGGGGGGCGAGAGTCACACCCCAGGGGTGGAATGGGCAACACCACTGTGTTGGCCCTGGTGGTGCTAGCTGGCCACTGGGATACATCTGTGAGCAAAGTAAAGTTAGGTGCTGCACAGATGGTATCTGCAGATGTGGAGAAGGTTCCCCCATGGGTTAGCTTAGTGGGCCCTGAGAGTATGGACAGAGGGACCCAACTGGAGTCAGGAAGGCATAGAACTGGAACATGCCCCTGCTGTTGTGGGCCTGGGTCCCTGTTCTATCTCCCCAATAAGGGAAGTAAACCAAGGTATTGATTGTTCTCCCCTGGCTTTAGGCTGGTAGGGGCTCTTGTTGGACTTTTGCCCTTTTGCAGGGTCATCCCCAATCCCAAGGTAAATGTTCACGCTAACAGTATTAGGCCCTCATTACGACCTTGGTGGGTGGCTGAAGCCGCCCGCCAAGATCGTTCCGCCAGGTGGCCGCCAATGTGGACGCACCCCCGCCGCGGTCATTTGGAGATCCCCGCTGGGCCTGCAGGGGCCCCGCGACTCCCCGTACAGCCAGCTTGAACCGCCAGGAAAAGGCTGGCGGTAGGGGGACTCGTAATCCCCTTGGCAGCGCTGCAAGCAGTGCTGCCCTGGTGGATTACAACCGCCGGGGCGGTGCGACCGCAGCGCTTCCACTGAGGTCGTAATGCCCTGGGAAGCACCGCCAGCCTGTTGGCAGTGCTTCCTCCAGAACAGCCCTGGCGGTCTTGGACCGCCAGGGTTGTAATGAGGGCCTTAGTATGTGTTTAAAACTACATGAAGACTCTTTTTCATTTTTAATTGATAACTTGACTTGTGTATTGTGGAATTTTGTCATTTTTATCTTGTTGTGTTTAGATAAATATTTCCTATTTTTCTAAACCTGTGTTGTGTCACTTTGTAGTGTTTTTATTGAGTTACTGTGTGTGTTGGTACAAATACTTTACACCTAGCACTCTGAAGTTAAGCCTACTGCTCGTGCCAAGCTACCAAGGGGGTAAGCAGGGGTTAGCTGAGGGTGATTCTCTTTTACCCTGATTAGAGTGAGGGTCCTTGCTTGGTCAGGGGGTAACCTGACTGCCAACCAAAGACTCCATTTCTAACAACATGCTTTACTCAACAGCAAAGGCAGCAGTTGCAAGTGCTTTTTCACATGGAAAGTGCCCTTTCATTGTTGGGTTTAATAACGTACTATATTAGGCAATTGGTTTATGGCCTAAAAGGTATTTTTGTGTTAGTGCTGCTCCGATTGTCATAACATTACTATGGCAGAAAATGTAGAATTCTTTATTGCAATCTGGTGTACCCAGCATAGGAGCAATACTTATCTCTTCTTTTAGTTTCTTGAACATAGCTGTCATTTCCTCTTTCCAGTGTATTATTTCTGTTATTTGTTTTACGTTTTTCATTCCCTGCAACAATGGTGCTATCAGTGAGCTGTGATCAAGCACCCACTGTTTGACATAATTACAGATGCCAACAAATTGTTGTATTCTTTTCACTGTTTTTGGTTACTGTCTTTTTCCTGATACATTCTGCTGTTTCTGGTGTGACTGTTCAGCCTGAAGTAGATAGTATGTGGCCCAAGTAATGCACTTCATGAAATGCGTATTGTACTTTATCTCTTTCAACTCTGTATCTTCTTTGCGCTCGAATGGTTAATAAATTGGTTGTATCTTTTCTACACTGTTCTTCAGACCTGCCACTTATCAGGATATCATCCATATATTGTAGCAGCACGCTTTCACACTGTAAGTTTGAAAAGTCATTTTTGACTACCCTGTTAAATATACTAAGGGACTCCTTGGGTGGGTGTTTATACAAACACTGTGTTCCCCTATAGGTGAATGCTGTTAGCCATTGACTCTTGGGGTATAAGGGACAATATAGAAAGCATTTTTCAAATCAATCACTAAGAAGTGTGTCGCATTCACCTGGGATGTTTGTCAATAATATTGATGGATCTGGGACCACTGGGAACTCTGGTATTACTATATTATTTAGTGGGCAAAGATCCTGTACCATCCTCCAAGTACCCTCATTTGATTTCTTTACTGGGTATATAGGAGTGTAACAGAGTGAGACTCCCGGCTATATCACCCCTTGCTGAACTCATGCTGCGATAGTGGGTGCTATTCCTTCATCTGCTTCTCTTCACAATGGGTTCTGCTTAACCCTAGGTAAAAGTGCTCTTGTGTTTATGTAAATTTTTAATGGTGTTGCTGTCTGAATCAAACCTACATCGTATGGTCCTGTTGTCCAGAACTGTGGTGGTACCTTTGCTAAATCTTGGTCTTTTGTCGAGTTGGGGCTTGGCTTGGGTGTGGTTGTTCTTATCTCTAATTCTACCCGAATCGCTACTGCATTTTCAAATATTACAGTGGAAGTTGTTGGTTTGTTGTCTTCAAACAGTTGCTCATCATGTAATTCTCGTAACTTTAATCTGGGGTTCATGAATATTACACACGCCCACATTGTTTGATGATTGTCAGTGGCCAATAGTATGCCATGTGTGGGAGTATTTCAATTCCCTCCATAGTTATCAAGAGTGGTGTGTCCTGCAACTGCTATAATTGCGGTATTCCTTGGCATCTGACCAAGAATTATTTCAGTATTTCCAGTGGTCTTCCCTTCACTATACGCTACTATAGCATGTACAACCCTTAGAAGCTCAATTTTATCACTGGGTCTGGCTCGGTATTGTTTACTGACCTCTGTTGTCATAAGTAACATCATTACTCTTTTTTCTGGAGCCCCTGGGGTTGTACAGACCTTTGTGCCATCCAATGCAAAAAAATGGATTGTCATATTTAGTTTTGACATCAAATTCCTTCTTAAGAAATGATGGTGAGTACAACAGTTTTCCATCTACCAAAGCTCCTCTTATTTCCATCTCCATTGTTTCTGTAAATGGAACCCTATTTGCTGCCCCAGAGAATCCCTGTGTGTCCAAAGCTGTATTCAATAGAAATATGTTCCCTTTTTTAATGCATGATTTTTTGCCCCAGTATCTCCTAGGAAATTATATGGGATTTTGTTTATGGCAACTGTCACAGTGTGTTCCTCCTCCGATCTGTGTGTCACCAATAAAACTGAACACATTGGAATGCTCCGTGGGCTCCTTCATTGTAGGTATTTTTGTTGTTGTCCATTGTCTCCCAAAGTCTCATAGAATGGATTTGTTCCAGACATCACTACCATCCCTCCTTGTCTCCTGGTTTCGGGGCGGGAGTTACTTTGTTGTTGCTGGATTTGTGGACCTTTATTCTGATAACCTTGAAAATTGTTTTGCTGTGGTGGGCTCAGAGTTTGTTGTCCTTGTCTCATGTTATGCTGCTGGGGTGTGTTGTGTGTGTTCTGTATCTTTTGTCCCCGCCCCTGTATCTGCATTGCCTGTGCCTGCTTATCTGCTTTCTTGTTTTTGCACTCTCTAGACATATGGCCCACATTATGACAATAGAAAAATTCCATCGATTTTTGGCTGCCCATATTTTCTCTAAGACTTCCTCTTCCCCAATCACCACTTGGCTGGTTCCCTCTAGAATATTCCTGCAGTGGTTGCAACATTTCCTTTAGGGGCACCGCCCCAGCTATTACTGCCCCTTCTGTTACTGTCTTTTTTTAACTTGTGTTGTATTAGCCTGGCAGATGTTTTTTCAGTTTCCATCTGCTTTACTTTCTCCTTCTCTACCTTCTTTTTTCCATCTGCTTTTCTTCCTCCTTCTCAACCTTCTTTTTGTAAAAGTGTACAATATGTGCCAAGATCTCCATCCAGGGCTTTGTTTCCAACCCATCTATGTTCTCTAAATTGCTCTGCAGATCTGTTGGTAGTCCTCTACTTATTATGTTATAAAAGAATATAGGCCCTGATTATGACCTTGGCGGACGGCGGAGGCCGTCCGCCAAGGTACCGCCGCCAAATGACCGCACCGCGGTCAGAAGACCGCGGCGGCCATTCAGACATTTCCTCTGGGCCGGCGGGCACTCTCCAAAAGAGCGCCCGCCGGCCCAGAGGAAATGCCCCTGCAACGAGGACGCCGGCTCAGAATTGAGCCGGCGTAGTTGCAGGGGTGCGACGGGTGCAGTTGCAACCGTCGCGTATTTCAGTGTCTGCTTTGCAGACACTGAAATACTTTGCGGGGCCCTCTTACGGGGGCCCCTGCAGTGCCCATGCCATGGGCATGGGCACTGCAGGGGCCCCGCGGCACCCCCTACCGCCATCCTGTTCCTGGCGGGAGACCCGCCAGGAACAGGATGGCGGTAGGGGGTGTCAGAATCCCCATGGCTGCGGAGCACGCTCCGCAGCCATGGAGGATTCTGTTGGGCAGTGGTAAACCGGCGGGAGACCGCCGGTTTACCCTTTCTGACCGCGGCTGAACCGCCGTGGTCAGAATGCCCTCGGGAGCACCACCAGCCTGTTGGCGGTGCTCCCGTGGTTGGTGACCCTGGCGGTCACCGGCCGCCAGGGTCAGAATGACCCCCATAGTGTTACTTCCTTAATTTTTCCATCCTTTCCCTGTCTCTTGACTCCATCTATCTTTCATTCTAGTGACATAATCATTTACATTTTCATCCGGTCTCATTGTCTCTGCCATCATGCCTCCTATATCTGCTTTAATGGGATAGTTTTCACTCTGGGCTTCCCATACTTCTGATCTATAATTGTTAAATTGAGCTCCATCAAACCTTTTCTCTGTAAGTGTTGCTCCTGGAATTTTTGCGGTTTTGAAAATGTTGTCAGTTTGGTTCCCAATTAACCCACTCAATAGACTTTTTAGGTCCCCTATAGCTGAGGTAATTCCTGCAGTGTGTTTCTCCAAGCTACTGATCCACTTATCTGCCCCATCTGACTGGGGGGGTAACTTATTTTTTAGTCCTTCTTTGTCCATTTGAGGCCATGGGATGTAATTCAGCTTACCTGGTCCTTTTTTAATTAATGTTAACTGCACTATTCTACTATTTATTGTATAGGATGATTTATCATTATATCCTTCTCTGCCGCAGGTCCCTTGTTGAATTTGCTTTACTACCCTGTCGTATTGAATACTTTTCCCAAACTATTAGACATTTTTTCATATAATCATAATCCTAGTCCGGATTCCCCTCGCCTCCTCTAATGCATCGTTCTGCTATTTCCATATTGTCTGGATCAAAAGATACTTCCCTGGGCCATGGTCTCCTCTGTGGGACCTTTCCTTCTGTCCATGTAGCTAAGTAGTCACAGAAGGGGTTCACATATATATCTCCTTTTTAAGATATTATTTGTTTAGGTGTTAGATCATTTCCTATTCTATTCTAATTTCTTTCAGTCGATGCAGAATTGGCAGCTGAGCTCATACTTCTAGTAGTCATTCCCGATCTACTTGCTTGTTCTCCTAAATGTGCCCGTAGCCTGTCTGCTATTCTGTTGAAGTTTGCGGTTCTCATCGTAGGTGCTACATTGTCTCCAGTTCCTCCTACTACTGTGTCTGCATGAGACATTTGTTTTGGTGGTGGCATATTATTATCACTACACACATTTCCTGACATTAGTGGTTGTGGGGTTGAGGGCAGTGAGGAATAGCGTGATGGTGCTGGTGCTGGTGTTTGTATAAGGTATTCTAGTTCCTCCTCTTCTTTCTCTGTGTCCGTTCTCTTTCTGAGGCAACAGCTGCTCTCTCCTCAAACAGTAATCAGTTTTTTGCTGCATAGTTTATTCTGTCATGTCCTTCCTCATTTACTTTAAATAAAAAGTGCCCTGTTTTCCACCATCCAGTTTTAGGTTCAGTCCCCCCTCTATGTGTTAATCCTGTTTCTTGTGTCTGTACCACTTTTGGGCTTTTTAATAGTTGTAATATTTTGCACTTCTGGTGTTTTTCCATATCCTGTTGCAGGGGGAAGGAGATTTGGGTATATTCCTAAACAGTACTTTAAATGGGCTGGTACTGTCCGGTACTGAGTACTGACACTTTTCTATTTTGAGCAGGAGAGTACCGGCACATCTCAGAAACAAGCAGGAACTCTGGCACAGAGTACCTGCACTTTATTTTTTCAATTTCAAGAACTGTTCCTAAATTTGCAGGGATTGCAGAGGGGTCATGGTTTTTGCCTCTGTGTCTTTAATCTTTTCTTCAAAGTGGCTTCTATATGGTAATTCTTTTTGATTCTGAGAGCTGTTTTTAAATATAGACCATGAACTAAGAATGCATTATCTTTTATTTAATTGATTTCCTTTATATTTATCCCTAATAAATGTCAATGTGTTTGCTACAATGCCTTTGTCAAAGAAACCCTCTTTTGACCATAAATGTGAATTATTTGTTGTTCCCTTCTGCCATTCTTGTATGCCTTTACTATTTGTCGCATTCTACCTCTGGAATACCTGCTGAATGTCTATCCTGATGTGTCTTGAACTATTGCACTTGCTTATTTATCCTTAACTAAATCTGATATGAACCATATCCGTAGAGTAGTATCATGAGGTTTCCAGTCATCTATCAACGTGCTCTTTTAGATTTACGTTCTCTTCAGATCTTCCAGACCTGGTCTGGGGTTGACTATCTAACCCTCTAACATCTTAGACCTATTTATTCTTTCAGTTCCGCTTCTCTTACAAACCTGTGGTGTGGAGATGAATTATACATACCCTAGATACCTTGTGCACGTTTACCATAATATTTCTACTTTATCACAACTTTTACTTTATACTTCAATTGTTATAATTTGAGAAGTCTGCGTTGGCATCATCTTATGACAGCAGCCACCTCAGGGGGAGAACAACCCATGTGAAATAGACAGACTTTTGAACAAACAAGCATTCTACTTCCCTTCTCAGAAAAGTGTGCAATGCCATCCACAATGAGCAGTCTCCTGTCCACTGAATGCCGCCAGCGATTACCTCTGGGACTTCCCTGGCTAGCTCACCAATTTGTTTGTTAAACCTTAATTGAAATAGAAAAAACAACCAACAGTTAAGTGATAAAGTACAAAGGTTTTATTTTTAAAGTGGCTGGGAGAGTGATGAACCCAAGTAGGTTGTCACCTTACTCTCAATTTGGTTACAGCAGGTAGCCCTTTACATATCACATTTGTGCTGAATCAGACTAACCATGTGACTAACAATGAACAAATATAGCATATTTGAGCAACATTACACAACTAAAGCCAAGCTTCCCACCTCCTATATTCATTGGTGCAACTAAAGCCAAGCCTTTCACCCCCTATATTCATTGATGCAATCACCTGACGGTGTTATTTGTGCAATCTGACTAGGTGTCAGTTGTGCAATCTGACTACATGTCCTTTGTGCAATCTGACTGCGTGTCCTTATCTGACTATGTGTCCTTTTCCTAAAACCTCAGCACAAGCAGAAGGCATGTTCCTGTTGCAACATATTGCAACATATTTTGATCATCCCAATTGTAGTATTTATGTGTCAAATGTATTCATATTTTATTGTATTGTATATTTTATATTCAAGGCAATATTTCATTTGTATTATATATTGTATTTGGTATGTTCTGTTCACGCTTCCTGCACTAGCTATTGGGAGATCTGGAATGCTCCAAGGTTCTGGTGTCAGTTGTAGCAAGAGGAGCTGTAAGCAGGTGTGGATGGAGTTTCTGTTACCCTCATAAATAAAAGAAGAACGACTTCTTATTGAAACGGCTGTCTTGTCTTACATCACAAGAGTATTCACTACACCAATGTCTTATCTTCCCCTACTAAATTGACCTCAAAGATGTTTTGTTGTGTGCATCCCTCTCTTGTCTTCCTCCCCTCACTAAGCCATTCTCAGGAGAACTGTTAATACTGGTTTATTTGTTGTACTAAATAGACTTCTTGGTTTGTTTTACTGATTACTGATTGCCATCAGTGTGTATCAAAGGTTGCATCTATTCTCGGTTTGTTTGTTTTATTGATCACTGGCTACCCTCAGTGTGTATGGAAGGCTGCATCTGTTCTCTCTCTGAGCTCAGACATCTGTAATTCCTCAACTTGAACCACTGGAGTCATACTGCTGTCTAAGCACATACATTTCTGTGCGGGTGCATGTTAGGCTTTTCAGTGGCATAATCTCAGGGTCCCCAACCTCACTTTCTATACTGTTTACAGTGACACTTTCAATACAAACATTATTTTCTCATAAATGATTCAAGAGGGCAGTTGCATATCTCCTGCATGTTTCACAGGTGTTTGAGGCAACAAGGAGATCCTCTATGTATTGCACAAAGGGCCTGGTTACGACCTTGGTGGATGGGATTCTGTGCCACAAGTGTAATGGATATCCCGCCTGCCGTTTTACAAGTTCCGTAAGACATAATAGAACTTGTAATACAGTGGACGGGATATCTGGCATGTTTGTGATTGAGATTCCATTTGCCAAGGTCATAATCAGGCCCTTAGACTGAGTGATAAGGCATTTTCAAGATTTGGTTGAAAATGGATGTTCGAGGAGATCGGAACCATGCCAAAACACGGCTTCCAAATTTGAACGTGAAGATGAATTGGCTTTCCTCATGAAGGGAAATAGAGAAAAAAGTCTGGCAAAGGTCAATTGCAGTAAACCATTCTGCTGCACAGGAAATTTTGAATAAAACCACTACAACATTCGGCACCATCAGACATCCTGGAAAGACAATCTTGTTAATTTTTCTCACATCTTGAACTATGCAGTACTTTCTGTTGGGCTTCCGCAATCCTTGAAGAGAAGAGTTATATGGAAAATATTTGTCAGAATACCCTGTTCAATAAAACTGTCGATTAGGGGCATAATTTCAGAACTTGTCTCAGGTGTCATATTGTACTGGATCTTTTTGGATACACTGCATTTGGCTTCACTGTTTTTTTTAACATAATAGGGTCAACTCCTCTAATGAGTCCTATATCTTTTCTTGAAAAATCCTAATTTTTCAGGCAAATCATTACACGTCACCATTGGGTACGATGTGGCACTCGGGTATTCCTTCACAATTTTACAGGGCACATATTCTTCATTTGTTTAGATTTCAATTTCTCTGGGTGTGCAACTATTAGAGCAGTTTAGTTTATACAATAGGCCACGTCCAAGTAAACTTACAGGACTTGAATTGCAAACCACTACTTGGTGCTCATCTTAAAATTACTATTTTTACAGGGACATGCTCTATTTCAGGGTTGGCTCACTGGTTATTTGCTACTCTTACAACCTGAATTTTTTTTCTTGAAAGGGAGAAATTTGGCACTTCTGCTGTTCTGACAGTAGAACGTGTAGCTTCTGTGTCAATTAAAAATGACACATCATGTTCCATTATGTTGGCATTTACATATGGACTACAGTGATCTACTTCTAAGGTTGCAGCTGCTTTGTAATCCTCATCATCTGAGCTATCAGCTTGGGGAACTTCCGAAAGTTCCTCCTCACTCAGGTCTATCAGGAGAAACTGTGATGCTGTCGGAATACATTTGCATTTGCGATCTGGTTCTTATTTTGTTTGGGGAACAACCACTTGCTATTGAGCCATCAGGGCTTGTGGCACCTGTATATGTGGTTCCTGGGGACACATTCACATTTTGTACTCAGAGAATTTGAACTCTCTGCATTTGAACCTGATTATTGCCATGAGCAACTCCAACATTCTGCACTCCCTCCGCCACTGTCCAAACTTTCTGCAAGCATAACAAAGATTAGTTCTCTTAAAAGTCTGAATATCAACAACATTTCCACTCTGATCTACATGAAAACCATGTCCTCTCCCTATGGGCTGAACAACATTTGTCACCTCCTGTGGCACACCTTCAATTCACCAGTATTCACCATAATCTGTGAGCTCTGATTAAGTTTCTGTGAAGCCTTCAATTGCATCACCAGTACCATTTCTTTTTCTGCTTCAGTTCTAATTCATTGCTTCAGTATTTTGCATACCGCAGAATCTCATCAATCGGTTTGTTCTGCCAACAAAACAGGTGCTGCAGAATCATCTCACTAATGTCTGGCTTCAATCCTTGAACACAAAATGACCGATATCTTTAAGTTCTATTGTTTCTGTACCACTATGCTGTTTAAAAGCTTGCAGCAGTCTTTTATAATAACCACCAATCAACACCTTTGACTCCTCAACCGTACTCTCAATTTTCTGCCAATCAATATCTTCTGGGGACACTTTCTTTTTCAAAAATGAATTTGCCTTGTATTCATTTTTCTTCACATCTTCAGGTGGTACACCGGTAGCTGGATCTCTCTGTTGTTCACAATCAGACCAATCAACATTCACTTTGCATTAAGACCACAGACCAGTTGGAACCACTATGTATAACAAGGTGGTCAATCCTACTAAAGGCATTTTGAACGTTTCACAAATCTCTCTGTTTGCTTGTACATTCTACAGGTTTCTCTCTCAATCTCGGATAATCATTTGTGAATCACAAAATATTACTCCTACTCAAGTGTACATGAACATAACATTCACCTGGTATTTCTCCCTTGGGCATCATTTTCACATTGTCCTCAGATTGATTTGCTCCTGCTGGAAGCACATTTGGCTTTGTTTTCTCCTAATCTCATTTCTTTGGTCATCTGCCATCCCACTCATCTACAGCTCCCCATTTCTGAATGTATGTGATCAATTCTTTAATATGTGTTCCATGAGATTTCATGTTAACTATGGCCCTGATTATGACCTTGGCGGACGGCGGAGGCCGTCCACCAAGGTACCGCCGCCAAATGACCGCACCGTGGTCAGAAGACCGCGGCGGCCATTCAGACATTTCCTCTGGGCCGGCGGGCGCTCTCCAGAAGAGCGCCCGCCGGCCCAGAGGAAATGCCCCTGCAACGAGGACGCCGGCTCAGAATTGAGCCGGCGTACTTGCAGGGGTGCGACGGGTGCAGTTGCACCCGTCGCGTATTTCAGTGTCTGCTTTGCAGACACTGAAATACTTTGCGTGGCCCTCTTACGGGGGCCCCGCAAGTGCCCATGCCATGGGCATGGGCACTGCAGGGGCCCCCAGGGGCCCCGCGGCACCCCCTACCGCCATCCTGTTCCTGGCGGTCAGGATGGCGGTAGGGGGTGTCAGAATCCCCATGGCTGCGGAGCGCGCTCCGCAGCCATGGAGGATTCTGTAGGGCAGTGGTAAACCGGCGGGAGACCGCCGGTTTACCCTTTCTGACCGCGGCTGAACCGCCGCGGTCAGAATGCCCTCGGGAGCACCGCCAGCCTGTTGGCGGTGCTCCCGTGGTCGGTGACCCTGGCGGTCACCGGCCGCCAGGGTCAGAATGACCCCCTATGTGTTTTGTACTAAACTCCAATCTGTAACTTCTCTACATTGGTTTTGATTTCTCTAAATCCATGCCACATTTCTCTGCTAGTTCTACTAATCTCTCATATCTCTCATATTCCTGTCCTGCAAGTTGTGTAATGTCTTTGCACATAAACCACAGTTCGTCTTCTTTGTAAGTTTCCAATTGGGTCCAACATGCTTAAAATCATTTAATTCAGTTCTAATTTTAATCTGGATCTATCTCTCTCAGGAGTGTCTTCTGTTCTTGTATATTTTAAATCTGATCAGGTCTGGGCATATAAGGAAGTGGGTTTCCCTAAGAAAACCTCACAACAGGAGCGAATCCTGTCTGGCTTGTCGTTAGATTTGGATTTACAATTCATGTAGGGGTAACAGTCTGATAAGAGATGCATTTCTCTCTATTTCTGAATTATTCGATTTAGCTAGTGCCACAGGAACTGCCCGAACATTCATTAAATGGGCACTGCTTTCAGATGTACCTGAAGCATACAAAGAAACAATGCAACATATGGTCACAGGAACTGTTAGTGCATCTTGGCCCATATGATTTGTCTGGTTCTGAGGAATTGTCATTTCTGCACTCTGTCCTGTCGGGACAGTGCTGCAGCTTTTCCCTCTTTGACTCAAGCTAACATTTGGCATTGTCTGAACTGGACAATACATTGGCATAGGTTGATTTGGAATACCATTTCACGGTCACATTCACACAGAGTGTCTGCACTGTTTGAGTCACCTTAGGAACTGGCACAACCTGGTTCACAACTGGGGTTTGTACACGCTGAACTGTATTAGCACATTGAACTGATTGATTTGCATCAGGAATCTGTCACCAGATTTATGAATGTACCTGATACTACCTGAACCAGGGTCTGTGCAACTGGGGTAGCTGGCTCACTTGATGTTACATTTTGTACTGCTCCACTACTTGTCCCTGTCTCATCTGAATGATAAGGAGGTAGACAATTCATCAATTTATGAATTTGTCACCTGATTCACTCTCATATGTTACTGTCTTTTTATTTTCAGCTTCTGTTTTCTGTTCTGCCTTGCCCATCTTTTTCTTAGTCTTAGGTTTTGTGCTTTCACTCTGTTCATTTGGAAAGGCTGGATACATTCTGACACCCTCCAGTATGTCTGATTGCCACATTTTCTGCTCTGCATCTCATCTAGCCTCTGCAAGTGTCTTATTGTTTTTTGCATTCCGTTATTTGCCATTTTCCCTCTTGCTTTGAGGTCCCAAATGCTAAGGGCTTCCATCTGTGTGGGTCTTAGTGGCGGTTTTAATTCATACATTAGTCGACTCAATTGTCTAAAATTCTCAGATTTAATGTTCCATAATGTGGAAAGGCTAAAGCACCTTCTTTTTCAGTAATGTTGTTCCTCTGTTCAAGCCTCAAATATGCAGAAAATACTTTTACAGATGACACATAATATCCTGGAGTTCCTTCAGATGGGGCATCTATGCCATCTCTAACTGGAATAAATACATCTCCTCTTGAAGCAGTTTTCAAAGCTTTAAAGAACTTCATTTTTACTCAAATTCAATTAATCACATAACTTTCAATTGAATCAGGAAGTAATGCAAATTACACAAGCCTTTTCTCACATAGTTCTTAAACAATAGCAACACGGTACTGTCCACCAATACCAGTGCGACTTCTCACCATTCGACGTATACCAGCACAGCACAGCACAGCACAAACATTATGTCATACTTGCTTCTTTCAGCAGCTGCAATCACTTTGCAATTGTCTCTTACACAATCACTCAAACACACTTCTAATGCAAATCATTGTGAGCAAAAACCCACAACCTGTCTGTGCACCGCAGGGTAGGAACTCAATTACTTCAAAGCTGTATGGAGATACACGTTCCAGCTGCAGCTTTCACAATTAGACAATGAGTGAAATTTAACCAGCTATTCTTACCCCAGTTGATGGAGATCCTCCATGATCCCTCAAGATTCACTTAAGAGCAACCACAACTAACATTCAGTTAAGGATAATTATTGGCATTGTCAACAATGTCTCATGACAAGTACCACACTGTAGATAATAAATTAACCAAGTGTCTTCTAAACTTGTGCGTTATCCCGGGATCTTAGGCCTTGACAGAACATCTAACAACAACCGCAGACATTTTTTAGCAAGAAGTGCCATAATCAAATGAGTAAGATAACTTCAAAATCCTTCACAACATCACACTTCACCCCAACATTCACGCAAAAAGCTACGCAAGCACAAAACTCTATTAATAATTACAAACCTGTCAATTGTAGGCACAGCACTGGTGCCTCATCAGTCTTCAGTACAGACCATGGGACAAAATTTGGGGTTAGCAATGTTTGGACTGAGCAATCACATAGGTCAATCTTATCTCCCTAACAGTACACAGGAATGGTTGTCCCCCCTTGTGGGGCAAACCATAGGTCTGCTACCAGATCTGCTCGACAAACCATACTTCTGGAACCAAATCAACTCAAGCATTTTCATCCTTCACTGGAACCAATGCTCATTGAGTCTGATGGACCTTTGGACCCTTCAACAGTGTGTGGTAGAACCATGTAACTCAATTTTCACACAAATAAACTAAGATAAACAGTATAGCCAATTTGGCCATACAAGGAAAAATCCAGTCAGGAGTAAAGTCAAGGGGTTCATTACAATCTCATGTAAATCACTCACAAGACAAAATTATAAAGATACAGAATCATCAAGTGTTTCCCAAAAACTAAGCATTCAAAAAGAAAAAGTACAGAACATTAACGGTCTCGCTTGCGAGTGAGAAATTGACGCACCAATGGCCTTTTTCAATGCCCACTCACCCGTGCAGCTTTATTTTGATGCTATCTAGGTCGTTTTGTCAACTAACAGTATTCTCACTGTTTTCTAAGGATTAAGGGGTGGATCTATCAAACTTTTTTGCATTGGCAAACAATGCAAATCGCCAAAATCAGCCGTTTGCAACTGCAAAAATGCCTTTTTCGATGTATGAAAGGCATTTGCAGTGCGAAAATAAGGAATCGCTAAAATAGCGATTCCTTGAAACTGCAACATGGTTTTGCGTGCCTCAATCTGCGTATCGCAAATAGCGACATGATTTCGCAAATGGCTATCTGCGTTACAAAAATTGCAACCTAGATTTGAGAATCCCAAATTCATGACGCTATTTGTGATACGTAAATTGCGACACGCAAATTCCGTTTCTCAATGTGATGCAGAAAAAATTTACAAATAGCGAATATTCGCAGAATGGCCTTTTGCACATACAATTTACCACAAATTGAAATCAGGTGGTAACCAGGTGCAAACTATATAAAGAGGCCCAGAATGACTCAGCCTCTTTTCCACAATGGGTGCACTCTATGTGATGGCATGGAGAATGAGGATCCTGGCAGGTTTGCGGAGAGGGAGGAGGAGACACAAGCACATTTTTAAACTGCGCATAACCCTTTTTGACCAGACAGAGGAGGAGATATATGAGAAGTACAGGTTAAGCTCAGACATGATACTGGACCTGATAGCTGATCTACAACCCATACTACAGCGCACCACACACAGGACCAATAGTATACCCACCCATGTGCAGGTATTATGCTCCCTGCACGTATTAGCCTCAGGGAGCTATCAAGGGTTCATAGCAGCAGCAGGAGGGGTTTCACAGAGTACCCTCTCACGATTTTTCAATGCATTTCTCTATACCATACTGAGCAGAATTCAACAGCACATAAGATTCCCCAACACCCCACTGGAATTACAACAGACAAAAATACATTTCTACCAGATTGCCCAATTCCCACGTCATAAGTATCATCGATGGGGCACATGTAGCTATCTGTCCACCATCGGCCACCAAGTATGTTTATTGGAACCATAAGAATTATCATACCATGAACGTACAAGTGATTAGCAATGCCTCCAACATCATAACCGATCTTGTGGCCAGATACCCAGGTAGCACACATGACTCGCACATCTTTCGCCACAGTGGAATTCACACAAGACTACTAGCTGGGGAGTTTGGGGAAGGATATCTACTGGGTAATTTCATAGTTGACAATTTTTCATTGATGTAAACGTGACGTCAGATATCAACAGTACTCATTTTATTCTCTTTTCATTCCAGGAGACAGTGCCTATGCAGTGCGGACCTATATACTGATGCCCTACCTGAGCCCTGCAACGCCAGCCGAGAGGAGGTACAATGCTGCACACAGGGCAACCCACAGTGTTGTGGACAGGACCTTCGGACTGCTGAAGAGCTGCTTCAGGTGCATCCATAAGAGTGGAGGTGCACTGCAGTACAGCCCAGAGGCGACCTGCACAATTGTGGCTACATGTGCTATGTTGCATGACATTTCAGTGACAAGGGGCATACCTATGGAACCCATGGAGCTGTCCTCAGATGAGGATGGTGATCCCTTACCACCCCTTTGCCCAGTAGACAGGAGCAGTGCAGCAGAGGCCAGGCAAAGCCGGCTGACATCACACGCAACCATTTCTGATGTAAGTAATGACAACATCACTTAAATTTGTTGTATTGCTGTAGGTAGCATCTTTAGTACCTTGACTTCAAGCATCATATGTGTCAATAGGACAAAGCTATGCACTATAGACAAACGTGCGAGTAACATTGACACACTATTAGCATCATAGTATAACTGTATTGCTACATGTTAAGCTAGTCCCCTGTACCCCTCAACATTACTTCCTACATCCACGCTCTCCTCCTGAGTGCTCAGTGGCCTCGCTTGCACCTCTTGTAGCCGGTTCACAGACAGTACTGTGTATGGTACTGCAACGCCTAGGATCCATCACAAGGGTTGTAAGACTGCTGAGGCTAGAGAGCTCCTCACTATCCCCACCACCCTGTTCGCTATTTGTAGCACTGCGTGTTGTGTGCATTGCATCCAGAACATTGGTGATTTGCACCAATCCCTGTGCAACGTCGCGACTGCAATGTGCCATCTCCATCTGCATGCCCACAGCACGTCGTGATATCAAGGCAGTTGAGCTAGCGAGCCGATTGACTGATCTGCAGAACCCATCAAACCTTCCCATAAATTGGTGATGGCACCTACGGTGGCTGACACGCTCCTGTTGAATCTCAGTGCAGAGTTTCCTAATGGTGTTTGTCATCTCCTTTGTTTTTTCTGCTGCTGTTTGCTGTCCCTCATGCAGCTTGCAAGTTTTCATTCAGAGACTCCAACTGCTTGTTCATTGATCCCATGTTTTCATTGAGAGCATCCAACTGCTTGTGCAGTCCTCCCATATTGTCATTGTGAGACACCCACTGCCTGTGCAGTGACCTTATGTGTTTGCATTGCAGGCGCTGCATTTCAGCATGGAAGCTTCAAGGCCACAAAAGATTGATGGGCCATCTCCTTCATCTGTGCACTGTCTGCCTGCATCGTGACGCCTCCTGATGGGAGTTGGCTGACACTGGGGCAGGGATGTTGTCTGCCTGTGGATCTAGCCTCTGGGGGTGGTGTGGGTACTTCACCTGGCATTTCATCTGAGTCCAGGTTATACTCTGGGAGAGGTAACACCATTGCCCTGTGCCTAGTTGGTGTAATAAAGAAGGATTCACTGGTGTGTGAGTCAGACTGTGACTGTGTTTCGCTATCTCCCACATTTCCACCTTCTACAACGACAATGTTTCAGCATGTCATTTATGACTATTTCACAAAATGTTGCGCAATGGCAATAAATGTCCACTAACATCGTATCACTATGAGTTGTTTGTGTTGTTCCTCTGTGTGGCTGAACACTAACTTATATACTATATCTGTGGTATTAGCACTTTTCGGATTTGGACTATCACTCCCATAAGGCATCGTTGCATTGTATGTAAGATGTGGCATGGACTACTCATCAAAATGATTCGAGCTAATAGCTATTTTCTAGTGGGCATTTGTACATGCACATATGGGGATACACATCATTACTGCCCTTACCTTTGCTGGTGCTGGGTGTCCCTGAGGTGTCAATGTCAGTGACACCACTAACAGCTTCAGAAAGCAGTGTGGACTCCACCATTTCATCCACTGGTGTAGACGGTGCCTGGGTGGGTGGTCCTCCTCCAGTGCTCCTTGCCTCCTTTAACCTACTGGCCAGCCACTCTTTGGCACGGGAACGCAAGTCATACCATCGCTCACACATCTCCTCAACAGAGCGCTGCGCAACACTCACTGTGCATATTTTGGTCTGGATGTCTGACCACAGTTTCCTCTTCCCACTTTCAGGTACCTGTAGTGAGTTCTTCCCACAAAGTTTGTTGTGGTTCCTGACCAGCTCCTCAGTGAGAACCTACAATTCCTGCTCACGGAATTTGTGCTTGCTCTTCCTGTCTCCTATATCCTTTACATTCCCATCATTGACCATGTTGCTCTTTGATCCTGGCTCGCTCACAAAGCTGCCTCCCTGGTGCTGGGCTGTGTCTCTCTACCTGCTCCTGTGGGTGTGGCTCCTGGAAAGAGCATGGGCTGACTCACTTCCTGGTTGTGATGTCATCAGCCTTTTCCGGTTTGTCATTTTCGCAATTTGCGATTTTCAAATACCGATTTGCTATTTTGTTTGCGATTCGGTATTTGCAATGCACAACTTGCGTTCGCGATTTTTAAGAAATCGCTATTACCAACTCACAATTTTGATACATCCCATTTTGCATTTCTAAAATAGCGATTTCTTATAATCCGCTATTTAAGAAATGCAAACCCGGTAGCTTGATACATCCAGGCCATGCAGGGAAATTTTCAATACAACTTCCGTGACTCGGCTGATACATGACGCGCCGCCGGCTTCGTGGCTGAAATCAATGCTCCACCTGCATTGCGGCTGGAAGATCGATGCAAAACAGCTGGAGAAACGGCGTGCCACACACGCTAACGGAGGCTGATAACGAAGCAAACCCCACGCAGCGCAGTTTTGTGATACAGTGCAACTGGATTTTCAACGCAACATCGCTGGGCACGTAAAATCAACACAAACCTGCCCAGATCTGAAGTGCCTGTCCAGATTGACGCATTTCTCTCTTGCTGGAGAGAAGAAATGACTCCCGCTGACCCGACTATAGGAGGAACGATGCACGGTCTCGCTTGCGATTGAAAAATCAACACATCAGTGGCCTTTTTCTACACACACTCAGTTGAGCGGTTTTACTTTGATGCTACCCAGGTACGTTTGTGAACTTACAGCATTCTCACTGTTTTCTATGGATAAAGACTCTTATCATTTTGAAAATTCATAACTTGACGTGTATGTTGGATTTCTGTCATTTTGGTCTTGTTTTGTTTACATAAATATGACCTATTTTTCTAAACCTGTGTTGTGTAATTTTGTAGTGTTTTACTGAGTTACTTTACACATTGCTTCTGAAGTTTAGCCTGCCTGCTCATGCCAAGCTACCAAGGAGGTGAGTGGGGGTTAACCAAGGGTGATGCTCCTTTACCCTGACTATAGGGAGGGTCCTTGCTTAGACATTAGGTAACCTGACTGCCAGTCACAGACCCCATTTGTAACACTGACCGTGATAAAGAGTGGGTCATATACAGGCAACAGCCTTGGACCACTGAAACAATACATTGATTAGGAGTTGCATTGACATCGAGAACAAGATACGAGGAGAAAAGGTGGAGATACTTTGGGATCAATCCTGATGTGGGTGATGTGTCGGCTCGGAGCAATGCAAAGTTTAGGTCTGCTGGGAATGAAAGTGATGTGTCACGCAGTCTGTTATACAGTATTTCCAATCCTCGCAGAAGCGGCAATGGGTGGACGTGATGCAGTGTTCTCTATCCTCACAACAGCAGAGATTCATCAGCATTGATTGAGATGCACCAGTTCTGAACCTCGCAAAGGCGTTGCTGCATTGCTTTTGGACTAGAGCAGTACTCTATACCCTCTTCCAAGGGCTCAGAACTGCATTGGTATCACTTGGGATGGCAGAGTCCAGGTGCTGTAGGTGAGGAGCTGGAAGTCTTTTCTGTCCCTGAGGCTTCAGAAGAACACCAGGCAAGCCAGCAAGCCCTTGGAGTCACTTTTGTTTAGGGTTCAAGTGTTGTGGGTCAGGCCTTCTCACCCAGGCAAGGACAGCTTCAAGCAGTAGGTCAGCATGGGAAGAAAGCAGTTCTTCCAGAGCATCAGTACAGCAGAAGGAGCAGCCCTTGTAGCTGCACAACAATCTTTCTCCCTGGCAGAGTATCTACAGGTCCAGAAGTGTAGAGAGTTGGTGGGGTCAGAAGTCAAGTTCTTAATCCCAGTGGTGCCTTTGAAGTAAGGGGGAATTCAAAGAAGGGCTTTGATGTGCACAAACATTCTACCTTCCTGCCTTGGCTCCAGATTCACTACAGAGTGTATGCAGCCCTTTGTGTGGGGTCAGGCCACAACCTATTCAGGTGTCAGTGTGAGGCTGTGGCCAGCTCCTCCCTCCCATTCTGACCAGGATGGCGCATCAGGATGTTGATGGTCCATCAGTTACACCTAAGCTCTCTTTATGTGTGGCTGTCAAGAGAGAAATCACAAGCCTAGCTGTCCTCCTACCCCAGGCATGTATTGAAGACATGCTACAGGCACACAGGAAAATTCATTTTCAAAATTGTAACAATATATCTGACTTTACCATTAAGGGGAATTTATGATGATAATTCCATCGGTACAAAACATGGCAGGTCCATCCCTTCCCAATCAGGAATTACATCTAATTAAATGTAATAAGGCATTCCTAATGTTATACTATGGGAGGGGTAGGCCTCCCAGTAGTGAAAAATGAATCCAAGAGTTTTTCACTACCAGGACATGTAAAACTTAAAAGTATATGTCCTTGCCATTTAATTGCCTAATACCCTGCCCTATGGGCTACGTAAGGCCTACCTTATGGGTGACATATGTAATAAATGGGAAGATTTATGCTTTGCCAGGGTTTTTAAATGCCAAATCGACACTGCATTTAGGCTGCAATGGCAGGCCTGGGAAATGTTTAAAAGTGCCTCTCAAGTAGATGGCACATGCCTACTAGTAGCATTTAATTACAGGCTCTGGGCACATGTAGGGCAATTTACTAGGGATGTATAAGTAAATGAAATATGCCAATAAGGTATATACCAACCACACCATGTTTTAGGAAGCGAGCACATGCACTTTAGCACTGGTCAGCCATAGTAAAGTGCTCAGAGCACTAAGGCCAACTAAAATAAACCAGCAACAATGTGCCGCAAGCAGGCACATGGTTTGGAGGAAGACAGCTCTAAGGCTGTCAGACCATCCTGAGGATGTCAGGTCTAACAGAGCCATTCTCCACAAAAGCTCCAAAGGCACAGACACAGTGATATCTTAACATAAGAACTTCACAGATCCTTTTAAAAATGTATAAAATGATTTAGAGAACAAAGCTGTAATGGAATAATCCTCAGGTCTGCGTCATCAGAATTTCAGAATCCTATTTAAAAAGAAAAATACAATAATTGAAACCCTGCCATAAAATTATAAATTGACAATTAGTCCTTATTCAAGGAACTTATGAACCCTGGTGGACGTGAGGTGCCTGGCACAGACCAAAAAATGGGGGTATTGTCTGATATTTGTCTACCTTGTGAGAAGAGTTTGTCTTCACTTTTTCCTCTTGTCCTGAGAAACAAAAACTGCCTCATCGAAATGTAAGTTAACGCTGCTTGCCTTCTGTTATCCCCTTCACTATATCATTGCCAAATCCCTGCCTTGATATGGGTCCTGGTTATGAGTTTGTCATAATTCAGAGTTGTGTGGAATTTCACCCACTGCCTAATTACAAGATATTATAAAGACCTCCCACTTGGTTAATTTTCAGTAGGTCTCACTTTTCGCTCTACTCACCCTGGTTTCCTTGTGTGCTTCTATTCACGTCCTCCCTATGCATCCTCTCCTACCTTTTCTTTGTTTTTCAATTTCTCCCACTTTCCATTTTCGTATTTCCTCACTTCCCTCTCCTATTCATTTCAGTCCTTCCAGCATCCTGCCTTTCCTTTTTAATTCATTGCCTTCTCTTTATTCATCTGACTGTTCCTAATTTCATTACTGAGTTTTGTCTTTAATCTAATTGTTTATTTCAGATATTCTCTGTAGCATAAAGGTCTTTTTGCCTGCCTGGAGCAGAAGAACCGGAGGACACCCACTTGACCACTGAAGAGCAGTCACAATCCTTGGGTGCCAGGGAAAAGTCAGGAGTCTTCTTTCTTTCAGCAGGGCCGTTTTCTCGTGTAGCCTTCCCAGTTCCTGGAAAGTTCTGAGAAGGTGATAGTTGGTTGCCACTCTAATTCTGTTAACTAGCCAGTTACTGAAGTATTTTCCCTATCCAATTGGTAAGTTGTACAGTTTTTTAACAGATGGCAATAATCTGTTTTAAAAGTTGACAGTGCAATTTTCAGAACAGTTCCTGGGGGGAGGAAAAGTTAGTATATTTTACAGGTAAGTACATGACTTAGGGGGTCATTACAACCCTGGCGGACGGTGTTAAAGCAGCGTTAAGACCGCCAACAGGCCGGCGGTAAAAAAATGGGAATTATGACCGTGGCGGAAACCGCCAACAAAGACAGCCACTTTAACACTCAGACCGCCACGGCGGTACAGACAAACAGCTTGGCGGTCACCACCAACAGACAGGCGGGAGACAATGTACCGCCCACAGTATCACAACCTACCAATCTGCCACCTTTTCTGGGGCGGATTCACAGCGGATAAAAACACGGCGGAAACAGCCATTTCAAAGGGAAAACGCTCACCTCTACACACTCCACGAGGAGCGACGACACCATGGAAACGGAACTCCAAATTCTCCCTGCGATAGTCTTCCTGCTCCGATACGACGATCATCAACGCCGGCGGCGAAGACAGCGGTGAGTACTGCACCTATGACATAGGGGAGGGGAGGCAAAAGATAGGGACACACACACGCAACACCCCCACCCCCACCCCGACCCTCACCCACTACAACACACACACCAATGCATATCCAAACATTACAGTAACAACCCCAACCCCCTCAGAAGAATGCAAAGACAAAAGGAAATTAGTTCAACCATTGTAATATATCAAAATACAGTAACCAAATATATACAGATATATATACACATTCAACAAAATATACATCACGATTAGTAGTCCAGGTAATGCATCATTCATTGTCCGTGGACCACTGGGCCCAAAATGCATGGGCAAGGCCCTCACCAGATACCTGACCAAAACGGAGAGAACACTGCTGGGGCATCAGATAGAAATACAACAGGCACCTCAGGGGGAAGGGAAGGGGGGGCACCTCAGCCGGATGGGTGCACCACGCCAGATCCACGAGGGGGCTCCATGCCCATTGATGTATCCTGGGGAGTGCAAAGCCACAGTCTCTTAAGTCTCTACAGTGGGTGGTTTGCACACTGTACCATCCTGGGGAGTGCAAAGCCACAGTCTCTCAAGTCTCTACAGTGGGTGGTTTGGCCACTGTACCATCCTGGGGAGTGCAACGCCACAGTCTCTCAAGTCTCTACAGTGGGTGGTTTGGCCACTGTACCATCCTGGGGACTGCAAAGCCACAGTCTCTCAAGTCTCTACAGTGGGTGGTTTGCCCACTGTACCATCCTGGGGAGTGCAAAGACACATTCTCTCAAGTGGATAACAGTCTCCACAGGTTCTGGAGGGGGACTGGTGCCCAGAGTGCTTCATCCTGTGAAGGACAGATGGAGTGGATGCATGTCTCCACTTGTTCTGGAGGGGGACTGGTGCCCAGAGTGCTTCATCCTGTGAAGGACAGATGGAGTGGATGCTGTTCTCCACTGGTTCTGGAGGGGGACTGGTGCCCAGAGTGCTTCATCCTGTGAAGGACAGATGGAGTGGATGCATGTCTCCACTGGTTCTGGAGGGGGACTGGTGGCCAGAGTGCTTCATCCTGTGAAGGACAGATGGAGTGGATGCATGTCTCCTCTGGTTCTGGAGGGGGACTGGTGCTGAGAGTGCATCACTCACCCCGTGACGGTCCCAGTTGCGTCACTGCCCCTGCCACCCATGGGCTAGCGGTGCTTGCGTTGGCGGTCTTTGCCCTGTTCAGCGGTGCTTGCCATGGCGGTCTTTGCCCTGTTCAGCGGTGCTTGAGTTTGCAGTTTCTGACCTGTTCAGCGGTGCTTGCCCTGTTCAGCGATGCTTGCCATGGCGGTCTTTGCCCTGTTCAGCGGTGCTTGAGTTTGCAGTTTCTGACCTGTTCAGCGGTGCTTGCCCTGTTCAGCAGTGCTTGCCCTGTTCAGCCGTGCTTGCCATGGCAGTCTTTGCCCTGTTCGGCGGTGCTTGAGTTTGCAGTTTCTGACCTGTTCCTTCCTAGGCACCGTCCGCCGGGACATGTGAGGAGATGGTGGAACCCTTTGGTGTACCGACCGCTGGTGGACCTGTTGACAATGAAGGAGGGACATTTGATCATCACCCACAGGTTTGACCGTGCCACAATCAAGGAACTGTGTACCCAGTTGGAGCCAGACCTGATGTCAGCAATCCGCCATCCCACAGGGATCCCCCCTCAAGTGCAGGTGCTATCAGTGCTCCATTTCCTTGCAAGTGGGTCATTTCAAACAACAGTGGCCATGGCATCAGGGATGTCCCAGCCTATGTTTTCCAACGTGTTGTCCAGAGTGTTGTCTGCCCTTCTGAAACACATGCGGAGCTAGATCGTTTTCCCTCAGGTGAAGGATTTGGCTACAGTTAAAGGTGACTTCTATGCCCTTGGACATATCCCCAACATCATAGGTGCCACTGATGGGACCCATGTAGCTCTGGTCCCCCCCACAGGAGTGAAAAGGTGTACAGGAACCGGAAGAGGTATCATTTCATGAATGTACAGATGGTATGTTTGGTAGAACAGTACATCTCCCAAGTAAATGCTATGTTCCCTGGTGCTGTGCATGACGCCTACATCCTGTGGAATAGCAGCATCCCTTATGTGATGGGTCAACTCCAGAGGCACCGTGTGTGGCTATTAGGGGACTCTGGTTACCCCAACCTGTCATGGCTACTGAGTCCAGTGAAGAATCCCAGGACCAGGGCAGAGGAACGCTACAATGATGCCCATGGGCGGATTTGGAGGGTGATCGAACGCACCTTCGGCCTCCTGAAGGCCAGGTTCAGGTGCCTCCATATGACAGGTGGTTCCCTATTCTACTCACCAAGGAAGGTGTGCCAGATCATCGTGGCCTGCTGTATGCTTCACAATCTGGCTTTGCGATGACAGATGCCATTTCTGCAGGGGGATGGTCCAGATGACGGTGTTGTGGCAGCTGTGGAGCCTGTGGACAGTGATGAGGAGGAAGAAGAGGAAGAAGACATTGACAACAGGGACTCAGTTATCCAGCAATATTTCCAGTGACACACAGGTGAGAACACATTCCTGCCTACTACAAGTACTTTCACACTTATACCTCTATCCTGTCTGTCGATTTCAACCAGTATATGGTAACTGAGTTGTACATTTCCATTACGGTTTCACAGGTGTGGTTACCAACGTGTGTCATCTGCTTACATTCCTCATGGACTTGAGATGTGTGACATATGTATGTTGACATTCCATTTGAAACAGCAGTTTGTCACTGTCACTGCTAATACACATTTTCAAAATCACAGACTGACTCCAGATTGTTTTGTGCTTCAAGGGTGTTTATTGAAGTGCTAAATATTGGAGGGGAATGGTAAAATGGTGAGGGGTGATGGTGGAGGAATGTCCATGGCAGAGTCCAGTCTATTAGTCTCACAGGTGCACTGCCCATATGGGCATAGGAAGTGGAGCTGGGGCAGTTCCAATATGGACAGGGTTACAAAGTGGGACAGTGGGATGACAATCAGGGTGGTCTCATTTCTTGGCGGGGGTCTTGGCATCGTGCTCAGTCCTGTTCCTGGATCTCAGGGACCGCTTGCAGGGTGGTTCTCCGTCTGCAGGGGGTGGGGTGCTGGTGTGGTGGTCTTGTTGTGGTGCCTCCTGTTCACCAGCGCCGGCGGAGGTGGTGGGCAATTCATCATCCATGCTAGTGTCAGGGGCCCCTTGTAGTGCCACAGTGTCCCTCCTGGTGTTAAGTATCTCCTTCAGCACCACTACAATGGTGCCCAGGGTGGTGCTGATGGTTCTGAGTTCCTCCCTGAACCCCAAATACTGTTCCTCCTGCAGCTGCTGGGTCTCCTGAAACTTGGCCAGGACCGTTGCCATTGTCTCCTGGGAGTGGTGGTATGCTCCCATGATGGAGGAGAGGGCCTCGTGGAGAGTGGGTTTCCCAGGCCTGTCCGCCCCCTGTCGCACAGCAGCCCTCCCAGTTCTCCTGTGTTCCTGGGCCTCCGTCCCCTGGACCGTATGCCCATTGCCACTGCCCCCAGGTCCCTGTTGTTGTTGGGGTGGTGGGTTATCCTGGGTTCCCTGTAGTGGTGGACACACAGCTGATTGACGTGTCCTGGGTATGGAGGCATGGGCCCACTGGGTGGGTGCTGTGCTGGTGTTACTAGAGGGTGGAAGGTCTGTGGTGGCCTGTGACTGGGTGTGGGGAAACGGCTGTCCCGAGGCCCATGATGGTCCGGGCTGGTCATCTGGATCCAGTTGGACAGAGCTGCTGTCATCACTGTGGGCCTCTTCTGTGGGTGGGCTAGAGAAGTCTGGACCCTCCTGTCTGGTGACGTTGGGTAGTGGTCCTGCAGGGGTGTAAAAGCATGATTATTGCATCTGTGTGTGTCATGGTCTGCAATGGGTGGGTGACCGTGTACTCCAGTGCTAGCATTCCTGTGTGGGGGCTTGTGTGATGATGGTTGAGGGGGGTGTTATGGGTATGTGCAGTGGGCATGCTTTAGTGATGGGTGTCCATGCTTTGTTGTGTCATGCAGGGCTTGGTGTTGGGATGGGTGGTTTGTGTTAGTAGTATATATGTGAGGAGTTGGAGTGATAGGGGGGGGGTGAGTGTGGGGGTCTGTGATAGCATGCAGGTAGGGTGGGGACATGATAGTTAAGATTTGACTTACCAGAGTCCATTCCTCCATCGACTCCTGTGAGGCCCTCAGGATGCATAATAGTCAAGACCTGCTCCTCCCATGTTGTCAGTTGTGGGGGTCCGCCGCCAGTCCGCTGTACCGCGATGTTGTGTTTGGAGACCACGGAACGCACCTTCCCCCCTAGGTCGTTCCACCTCTTCCTGATGTCGTCCCGATTTCTTGGGTGCTGTCCCACTGCGTTGACCCTGTCGACTATTCTTCGCCATAGCTCCATCTTCCTAGCTATGGAGGTGTGCTGCACCTGTGATCCAAATAGCTGTGGCTCTACCCGTATGATTTCCTCCACCATGACCCTGAGCTCCTTCTCCGAGAACCTGGGGTGTCTTTGCATGCCATGGGGTGGTGTTGGTGATGTGTGGGGTGGTGTATGTGGTGATAAGTGTGGTGATATGTAGTGGTGTGTGGTGTTTTGTGCGTGGAAGTAGTATGGGTGATGGTGTTGTGTGCCTCTGTATGGTGGGGTTGTCTATGCTGTGCTGTCTCTCTGGCCTTCGTCTTAATTTTTGGTCGTAGGGGTTTGTGGTGATGTGGGTGTGTGTTTTATATAGTATTGATTGTGTGGGAGTGGTGTGTGTATGTGTATCAGGTGTGTGTATTTTGAATTGTCCAATGTGGTGGTGTTTTGGAGATGTGTGTGTATTTTGAGCGCGGCGGTGTGTACCGCCAATGGAATACCGCGGTTGAAAGACCGCCGCGTGGATTCGTGGGTCGTCATAGTATGGGCGTATTTCTGTTGGCGTGACGGTGGAGGTTTTGTTTTTGCCAGTTTATCACTGACCTTAGGTGTGGCGGACTTGTGTGGGTGTCTGATTTTTGGCGGATTCGGGATGTATGTCATAATAGCCGTGGCGGATTTCTGCGGCCACGGCGGTGTGTTGGCGGTCTTCTGCACGGCGATAGGCAGCTTTTACCGCCAATGTTGTAATGACCCCCTTAAAGTTCTAGTCTCCGGGGGAAAGGAAGTCCACTGGTTGGGGTTCAAGTTAACCCCAAAAAACCCACCACCAGCAACACGGGGCCGCCCGGGAACAGAGGTCAAAGATGAGGCAAATTTAACATGGTTTAACATGGACTTCTATAGACACTGGGGGCACTCGGAATCAGGACTGCTGGCAGGTAAATACCTGTGCCGTCAAAGGGGAGAACCAGGTGGTCACAGGTAAGCACCAAACACACACCCTCAGTGCTATAGGGGCAGCCAGGATCACGGTGCAAACACAGCGTTGGGGTCCCAATGCTTTCCTATGCGGGGACCCCGGGGTCACTTAGACACTGCAGGCTGGGTCTAGGGGGTCGGTTCCAGAAAACCACAGGCTGGACAAGTAGGAGGGCCGCCTGCTGAACGTTGCTGCACCGGAGGTTGGGTTCACCACAGCAAGAGGGTTGCAGGTACAGTGTACCTTTTGACAATGGGTATCTTTGTCCGGTGCTGTCACAGTCAGGTGAGGTCCTCGGGATTCACACTGCTACCGTCATCGTGGAGGACAGGAGAGGTCAACCCAAGGTGGGCACTTGCTTGGAATACCCTGGGGATGCTCTTTAGTTGGTTGGGCTACCTGGAAGCGGGCCAGGTGCGTCGGGTGCAGAGTGGTCAGGACTCATCGATTAGGGGAGGCTTTGGACTCCTTAGATGTAGTTTCTTCTTGGACAGGGCTGCTGTCCATGGGAGTTCTTGGTCATCTGTGATGCAGGCAGTCCTCTGGAAGTTTGGCAGAGGTCACTGGATCCGCAGGATGCATTGCTTTCTTTTACAGGGCTCTTTGAAGCAGGAGACAGGCCGGTAGGGCTGGGGCCAAGTCAGTTTTCGTCTTCCTTCTTATCTGCGGGGGTTTCAGGTTGGCAGTCCTTCTTCTTCCTTATTGTGAGGTTGCCAGGAATCTGGCGACTTGGGTTCAGGGGATCCCTTAAATCCTGGATTTAGGGGTGTTACAGGGATCAGAGGGCAGTAGACAATGGCTACTGTGCCTGAGGTTGGCCACACCCTTCTTGTGCTCACTACCTCTGGGGAGGGGGCACATTCCTAACCCCATTGGTCCCTGTCTTATAAACCAAGATGGAGGATTCTGCAGTGAGGGGGTCACTTCAGCTCTGGACACCTTAGGGGTGGTTCAGCTGCAGTGGTCACTCCTCCTTGTTTCTCCTAAGTTTCCCACCGAACTTGCTGCCAAAAGCGGGCATCTTCACTAGCTGGAGTGCCCTGGGGCACAGTAACAGGAGGGCTGAGCCTTTGAGGCTCACTGCCAGGTGTTACAGTTCCTGCAGGAGGGAGGTGTGAAGCACCTCCACCCAAAGGAGGCTTTAGTTCTGGCCTCAGAGAACCCAAAGGCCCTCACCCCATAGGGTCAGAAATGTGTCTGCTAGTTGTATGCTGGCACAGACCAGTGAGCCCTACACTAGAGGATTGGGTAAAAATACAGAGGGCATTTCTAAGATGCCCTCTGTGTGTTTTCTAGAATAAATCCAACACTGGCATCAGTGTAGGCTTACTGTGCTGAGAAGTTTGGTACCAAACTTCCCAGCATCCAGTGAAGCCATCATGGAGCTGTGGAGTTCTTCACAACAAACTCACAGCCCATGTACCTAATATGGCCACACTGCACTTACAATGTCTAAGAATGGACTTAGACTTTGTAGGGGGATATTGGTCATGCAGCTATGCCCTCATCTGTTGTATAGTGCGCCCTGCCTTAGGGCTGTAAGGCCTGCTGGAGTGGTGACTTACCTATGCCACAGGCAGTGTTTTGTTGGCATGGCACCCACCACATATGAGTTAGGCTCCAACAATCCACTGGGTTAGAGCCAGTTAAATGGTAAGCCCTCAGGGCTACCACAATATTGCTTGAACTGTACTATTAATCACAACTCTAAGATCTCTTACATGGATGAGTAGCCTCTCACCATCCTCCATTTTGATGATGAATTTTACAAGGCTGTGGACACCTTAATTGACCAGTCTTTTGCTTCTGCCATAGCCCATCTGAAAAGGAAGTTTTTTACAAATTGCCTATTGTTGCCACAAGCCCCTTCTCCTGGGGGATGAATGTTCAAGGTCATTGGGGGCCAGTCAATGCAAAGGACAAGTGGAAAACATCTGGGTATAGTACAGGCGAAAGGAGACACAAACCATGCATGGATCTAGAGACCTTTGATAGGTTGAAACAGGTGTTTCAGTCCTACTCACTTCTGTGCCTAATGACCAGGAGACAACCCCCCTGTCCCTGATGCCAAAACTTGGGGAAGCACCCTTTTCCCAACAGATACCACTGTTACACCAAACAATCTGGATGGGACGACTGTCATGGGTATTCTGATGGTAATCCAGGCTCCTCCAGATCCTGGTGACCACTGGCTGATACTCTGCCACACACTAAACTCAGACCCTCAGGAAATGACTCATCTGATACGCTTGACCCAGAAGACCCTCTGCACTTCTGCTCTCCTGAATGGTCGCCTGCCAACAATGAGTGACATATGAGGTGGGCCACCTCAGAAAGCCCTTAGTGAAAGAGACCCTTGCCAACCTGTTTCATTGCAAAAGGACCACGACCCCAGTGATTGATGCTAGGATTGCCATGTTCTTAGGGAAATATGTGAGAGATCCTAGGAAGAGCATTGACCACTCATGGCAGTCTAGCCAAGATATGTTACTTCATCCACCAAGATTTTAAATATTGGCCATGGAGGCCAAACAATCATGGTCCTTAATCTCCCTTATGGTGTTATCTAGATGGGTCCAACAAGCTATTGTTTTCTTGGGAAATGCTAATAGTGCCTTGTTAATTGAAAGACATAGGTCTCTCTTAATGAAGGTTGATCCATACTGGGATATCTCTCTACCTCAGAGGCATGAACAATTGCACAGGGGGTGTATTTGGAGACCCCTTCCTTAAGGAGTTTGGGAAGTTAGTAGCAACATCTACGTCTCTTGAAAAAGCACAAGCCTCCGTTATAAGAAGTTGTCCACCCAAAGGTTTTCCCAGGGACCAGTCGTGGTAGAAGGAGCTTGACAGCATGTCTCCTCTCCCAATGATGTCACTCTGCAGAGCCATTCAAGGCTTTAGGATTTCTTCCCATCCAGGAGTTCCCAATGTCACTAGGGAGGCGATAGCAGTTTCTGAAGAGACCTGAAGGAAATAACATTTGACACCTAGGTCTTGCAGAACTCTTAGGGTTTCCAAATGGAGTTATATGGTACTCCAGACACAATAAGAAACCATGACGCTTCTCCTTTTCAGATCAGCAGATATCTCTCATCATGCGGGAGGTGACTGATTTGCTGACAAAAGGGGCAATAGTTACTGCAGGCACAAACCCAAACAGACTTGACAGGAGGCCAGTGCCCAATCATAAATCTGAAAGAGTTCAATGAGCTGGTCTGTCTCCACTTCAAATTGTAGGACATCCATATTCTCAGAGACCTCCTAAGACCATACAATTGGACAGTATGCCTGGACCTGAAGGATATGAAACTCATGGTCCCCATCTATAATCCCCATTGACGGTTCTTACAATTTGTGTGGAAAGGAAAGGATTACAAGTTCACTTTCTTTTGGCCTCTCCTTGGCACCATCGTGTTTCATTAAAGAGTTGAGTCTGATAACAAAGCACCTATTGGCAGAGAAACTTTAAGGCACAGGCAACGTTGCCCACGGCGCCAACCTTTCAATGGGCCCCTGGCAAAGTGACCTTTCTCTCTAGCTCACTTCTGTGTATTTTTTGTATGTTAACCTTTAAGGCATGAAATCAAAATTTTAAGCAACATAGGCCCTCATTACAACCCTGGTGGTCGGTGTTAAAGCGTCGGGAAGACCGCAAACTGGCTGGCGGAAAGAAAATAGAATTACGACTGTGGCAGAAACTGCCAACATAGACAGTCACTTTAACACTCCGAACGCCAGGGCGGTACAAACAAACAGCATGGCGGTCACCGCCAACAGACAGGCGGAAGACAATGTACCGCCCACACCATTATGAGAGGACAATCTGCCACCTTTTCCGGGGCGGATTCAACGTGAACAAAAACATGGTGGAAACAGGACTTGGAAGGGAAAACTCTCACCTCTACATACCCCACGAGGAACCAGGACGCCATGGAGCTGGAACTCCAAATTCTCCCTGCGATAGTCTTCCTGTTCCTCTGCCAGGAGCACGACCGACGGCAGCGACGACCACGGTGAGTACTGCACCTACGACACAGGGGAGAGGGGAGGGAAAAGAGAGTGACACACACACGCAACATGCAACACCCCCACCCTCACACACAACAACACACTCATCAATACATGCTGAAACATTACATTCCCCCCCAACCACCCCTGGAAGAACGCAAGGACAAAAGGAAATGAGTTGAATGATTGTAATCAGGAAAAATGCATTACTCAAAAATATATATACACTATTAACAAATATGTACACCAAGAATTCAAGTCCATGTACTGCACCTACATAGTCCGTGGACCACTGGGCCCAAAATGCATGGGTGAGGCCCACACTCAATACCCGATCCAATCGGAGAGAACACTGCAGGGGCATCAGATCGAAATAAAACAGGTACCTCAGGGGAAAGGGAAGGGGGGCACCTCAGCCGGATGAGTGCACGATGCCAGCTCCACGAGGGGGCTCCATGCCCATTGAGGTATCCTGGGGAGTGCAAAGTCACAGTCTCACAAGTCTCTCCAGTGGGTGGTTTGCCCACTGCTGCATCCTGGGGAGTACATAGCCAGTCTCACATGTCTCTCCAGTAGGTGGTTTGCCCACTGCTGCATCCTGGGGAGGGGGCTTTGTGCCCAGAGTGCTTCATCCTGCCAAGGACAGAGGTAGTCAATGCCTTTCTCCACTGGTTCTGGAGTGGGCGTTGTGCCCAGAGTGCTTCATCCTGCCAAGACTGAGGGAGTGGATGTGACACTCCACTGGCTCTGGAGAGGGCCTGGTGCCCAGAGTGCTTCATCCTGCCAAGGACAGAAGTAGTGGATCTGACACTCCTCTGACTGTGGGGCAACATGGAAGCTGTCCAGGCCCCTGGAACTGACCACCAGCCTCGTACGAATGACCACTGGGGATGGCAGCCGTGCCTGCGGTGGTGCCACTGGCACAGGATGTGCTTTGGCCGCTGGTGATGCTGGCAGCGGACTCAGTAGCGGCTGTGCTTGCAGCGCTCATTGGGCAGCGGTGCTGGTGGGGGGCTCACTGACCGTGCTGCTGGCGGCGGTGTCCTGAGTGGCGGTGCTGGTGGGGGGCTCACTGAGCGTGCTGCTGGTGGCAGTGTCCTGAGCGGCGGTGCTGGTGGGGGGCTCACTGAACGTGCTACTGGTGGTGGTGTCTTGAGCGGCAGTGCTGGTGGGGGGCCCACTGAGCGTGCTGCTGGCGATGGTGTCCTGAGCAGCGGTGCCCATGGCGGCAGTGCATGTGGTGGTGCCACTGGCGGTCTTGTCCGCCGTGCAGGTTGGCGGCGACTTCCCTTTCTTTCTCTGGCCCTTCCCCACCTTGGATGGTGGCACAGCTGTCTTGCCACTCCCAACTGTTGTCCTGGCTGAGCCCTTGGTGGCAGGTGTTTTGGCCTTCTCTCTCCAGGCTGTGGGCAACTTCTTTTGTTTTGGAGGTGGGGGAATGTCCTTGGCCTCGCTCCTTGGGACACTGGCTGCCCTGCTACTTGGCACACTCCAGAAGCCGGTTACTGCTGGCACCACTTTTGCTGGTGTTGTGGTGGCTGAGGTGCTGGGTTGGGACCTGGAAAGGCGGGCCCTAGGGGACGGAAGGGGTGGGGGAGGTGAAGGAAAGAGGTCAAGGTTTGACAGGAAAAGTTTTATAGACACACTGGGATGGGTAGATGGAGGGGGTTTGGGAGTTGAGGAAGAGGTAGTGGTTGTAGGAGGTGTTTGTTTGCTGACTTTGGGTGAATGTGCATGGGCTGGAGGATGTTGTGAGGTGGATGGCTGTTGGGTGGGTGTGTGACTGCATTTGTGTACTTTGTGAGGAGGGCTCACAGACACACTGGGAGAGGACACATGGGATGTGGGAATGGTAGTGGGGGTGGTGAGTGCACATGAGCGGTGTGTGGTGATGGGCGTGCTGGTGATGGAGGTAGTGGGTGAAGATGTAGTGCATGCAGGTGTGAGTGGAGACGTGACAGGGAGGGAGAGGGAGATGTGGAGGAGGGGGACACAGTGGAGGCAGTGGATGTTGGCATGTGTGCATGGGTATGATGCTTGTGTGAGTGCCTGTGGGATGTGTGGTGCTTATGTTTGCCGGAGCTACCCTTGTGTGTTGAGGTGTGTGCATGCTGGTTTGATAGTGTGCTCGGGATAGGCTCAGGCACTGGGGATTGGGTCTGGGTGGAGGAAGTTGGGAGGGGAGGTTGGACACAGGGACAATGGCTGCCATCAGTGCTGGGGCCAGAGTTTGAAATGCTCGCTGTTGGGCTGCCTGGCCAGAATGAATTCCCTCCAGGTATGCATTTGTCTGTTGCAACTGCCTCTCGACACCCTGGATGGCATTCAGAATGGTAGACTGCCTAACAGTGAGGGATCTGAGGAGGTCAATGGCCTCCTCACTGAGGGCAGCAGGGCTGACTGGGGCTGAGGTGCCTGAGGCGTAAGAGATGCCCACCCTCCCGGGAGAGCGGCCACAGGGCACACGCTGAGGGGCTGCTGGGAGTGGCAGATGCACAGAGGGGCCAGCCACCGCAAGGGAGCTCCCATCAGAGGAGGAGTCGGTGCCGCTGGTCCCAGCTCCTGTCCCTGCAGTGGAGCTCCCCTCGCCCTCCGACGCACTGGTGAATTCTGAGTCCGTAGCCTGCCCTCCAGTGCTATGAGGGATGCAGCTCCCTCCTGCTCCGGTGGCACAGCTCCTCCGCCTGATGATGCTAATGCACACAAGAACAGGGAGACCACAAAGAGGGGGGGAAAGAAAGTGGAAAGACATGTTTAGTGCATGCAATACTGCTACCGTTGGCGGACACTACAGACACAGCAGCCCTCTGCACTACGCCATGCACTTTGAGTTCCCTAATTGATCACAGGGACATGGGGTACCAGGCCTATACCCGATTGCTGCACACATGCAAGTCACAGAAGCCTGACTAGGTATAGATGGCTCTTACCACTGGTGGGGATGGGGTGTCACTGAGCCTGCCTCACAGAGGATCCTTACCTACAAGGCTCGCAATAGCCTTGGGGAACCCACAGCCCACCTCCCCCACCCAGACACCTCCAATGCATGCTGAATCAGATGGATGTGAGTGTACTCACCCCCTTGTGGCTGCTGTGTTGCCCTCAAGCGCCCATCCAACTCCGGATACCCCACCGCCAGGATCCGGAACATCAGGGGGGTCATGGTGTGATGGGCACCCCTCCCACGTTGGGATGCCATCTCCAGCTGGGCCTCCTCTGTCTTCTTGCTCCAGCGGCGAATGTCCTCCCATCTTTCCGGCAGTGGGTACTCCGTCTGTGGTGGACCCCCAGGGCCCAGACGTCCTTGGAGATGGCATGCCAAATATCCTTCTTCTGGTGGGTGCTGACCTACAGGAATAGTACAGGGGAAAAGGAAAAACTATAACCGTCCGGACCGTCACAGTCATTGGCCCACGTTCCCACCCTTGCCCTGACACACATCCACTCACCGTCATTTCATGCATGCCTCATTCCCCCCCCATCTCCCATCCACACCACTCCAAACAGGCATTGCCAGTACAGCATGCACACAGTGTACTCACCTGTTTGTCTGGAGGACCGTAGAGTAGCGTGTACTGAGGGAGGACCCCATCCACTAGTTTCTCCAACTCCTCTGATGTGAAGGCAGGGGCCCTTTTCCAAGACACTTGAGCCATTGTTGCTTCCAGACTGAGGTCACAGCAGCACTTGCAGTGTAGATCCTCTCCTGTCGAAGATCAGGTATCAAGTGAGTGAACAGACAGAAAATGGCGGTCACGTCCACGGCGGTGCGTACCGTCACCGCCAGCATCGTCATTGGCTCCTGGGACCCATAGGGTCCAATGTTAACCAATGCAGGATTGCGCTGTGGTCTTCGACCGCCTACCGCGACGGTGTACAACGCCAGCGCAGTTACCTCATATCCCCTTGTCCCTCATTACAGGTCAGGCAGCTGCCATTTCAGGGGGCCACATGGCATTAATTTAAATGCGTCACACCAATGTAGGCCTTGCATACACATTATGACAGGCACATAGCGGATTGACAAATGTGTGCAATAAAGTTGTTTATTTCGTACCTCAGTGTTGGCTGACCCCCTGATCGCTGTTCTCATCCATAGAGCATGTCCACTGGGGCAGTTGAGGAGATGTCGGCATCCTCCGGTGTAGAGACCGCTGGTGGACCGGTCGACAATGAAAGAGTGACATGTAATAGTCACCTACAGACTTGATCGTGCCACAATCCAGGAACTGTGTGTCCAGTTGGAGCCAGACCTGATGTCAGCTATCCGCCATCCCACAGGAATTCCCCCTCTAGTGCAGGTCCTGACAGTACTCCATTTCCTGCTAAGCGGGTCCTTTCAAACAACAGTGGCCATTGCATCAGGCATGTCCCAGCCAATGTTCTCTAACGTGTTGTCCAGAGTGTTGTCTGCCCTGCTGAAACACATGCGCAGCTACATCGTTTTCCCTCAGGTGGAAGATTCGCCTACAGTGAAAGGTGACTTCTATGCCCTGGGACATATCCCCAACATCATAGGTGCCATTGATGGGACACATGTGGCCTTGGTCCCCCCCGCAGGAGTGAACAGGTGTACAGAAATCGGAAGAGTTACCATTCAATGAATGTGCAGATGGTGTGTTTGGCCAACGAGTACATCTCCCATGTGAACTCCAAGTTTCCTGGCTCAGTGCATGAAACTTACATTCTGAGGAATAGCAGCATCCCTTATGTGATGGGGCAACTCCAGAGGCACCGTGTGTGGCTATTAGGTGAGGACATGGACCCTATACAGTGTGAATAGTTGTCTGGGTCTGGGGTTGTCCCTACGGGTTAGTGTATGTCTAACAGTTGTCCCTCGACATTTGCAGGTGACTCTGGCTACCCCAAACTGTCATGGCTACTGACCCCAGTGAGGAATCCCAGGACAAGGGATGAGGAACGCTATAATGAGGCCCATGGGCGAACTAGGAGGGTCATAGAGAGGACCTTCGTCCTCCTAAAGGCCAGGTTCAGGTGCCTCCACATGACAGGTGGTTCCCTATACCACTCACCAAAGAAGGTGTGCCAGATCATCGTGGCCTGCTGTATGCTGCACAAATTGGCTTTGCAATGTCAGTTGCCTTTTCTGCAGGAGAATTTTCTTGAAGGAGGTGTTGTGGCAGTTGTGGAGCCTGTGGACAGTGAAGAAGAGGAGGCAGAAGAAGAGGACATAGATAACAGAAACACCGTAATCCATCAATACTGCCAGTGAGACAAAGGTAAGAAGACATCACTGCCTCCTACATCTGATAAAATTGTTTGAGCTCTCATCTGTCTGTCACTTTAAGCCAGTGTATGGACCCTGATTTGTCACTTTGCCTTTCGATTTCACAGATGTGGGTCCCACTGTGTGACCTCTGCAATGTTACCTAATGGACTAGAGCTGTGTGACATAGGTATGTTGACAACACAATGGACATTGCTATTTCCCTCAGTTATTGCAAATACACAATTGTGAAAGCACAGACTGACTCCAGATTGTTGATTTAAGGGTGTTTATATAAGTGCAAAATAGTGGAGGGGGTTGTAAAATGGTCAGGGGTGATGGTGGAGGAATGTCCATGGCAGAGTCCAGTCTATTAGTCTCACAGGTGCATTGTCCAAAGGGGCATAGGAAGTAGAGCTGGGACAGTTTAAGGATGGCCAGGGTGACAAAGTGGGACAGAAGGATGACAATCAGGGTGGTCTTATTTCTTTGCGGGGGTCTTGGCATTGTTCTCTGTATATGTCCTGGATCTCAGGGACCGCTTGCGGGGTGGTTCTCCATCTGCAGGGGGTGGGATGCTGGTGTCGTTGTCCTGTGGCGGGGCTTCCTGTCCACTAGCGCTGGCGGAGGTGATGGGCAGTTCATCGTCCAGGCTAGTGTAAGGGCCCCCTTGTTGTGCCACAGTGTCCCTCCTGGTGTTCACGAGGTCTTTCAGCACCCCTACAATGGCGCCCAGTGTGGTATTGATGGATTTGAGTTCTCCATGAACCCCAAATACTGTTCCTCCTGCAGCCGCTGGGTCTCCTGAAACTTGGCCAGTACCATTGCCATTGTCTCCTGGGAATGATGGTAGGCTCCCATGATGTTGGAGAGGGTCTCATGGAGAGTGGGTTTCCTGGGCCTGTCCTCCCCCTGTCGCACAGCAGCCCGCCCAGTTCCCCCGGTTTTCCTGGGCCTCCGTCCTCTGAACCGTGTGCCCACTAAAACTGCCCCCAGGTCCCTGCTGTTCTTGGGGTGGTGGGTTAGCCTGGGTTCCCTGTAGTGGTGGACACACTGCTGCTTGCCATGTCCTGGGGACAGATGTATGGGCCCGCTGGGTGGGTGCTGTGGTGGTGTTTCCTGAGGGGCGAGGTTCTGTGGTGGCCTGTGACTGTGTGAGGGGAACTGACTGTCCCGAGGTCCCACATGGGCCGGGCTGGTCATTTAGATCCAGTTGGACAGAGCTGCTGTCATCACTGTGGGCCTCTTCTGTGGGTGGAGTTGACATCTCTGGAACCCCCTATCCGGTGACGTTGGGTAGGGGTCATGCAGGGGTATAAAGGCATGTTATTGCATCTGTGTGTGCCATGGTGTGCACCCTGTACCCCAGTGCTTCCATTCCTGTGTAGGACCTTGTGTGATAATTGTTTAGGGGTCTGTGTGGGTATGTGTAGTGGACATGCATTGGTGATGGGTGTCCATGCTTGGTTGTTGCATGCAGGGCTTGGTGTTGGGATGTGTGGTTTGTGTTAGTGGGACATATGTGAGGAGTTGGAGTGATGGGGTGAGGGCGAGGGTAGAGGTATGTGATAGCATGCAGGTAGGGTGAGGGATGAAGTAGTGAAAGATTTTACTTACCAGAGTCCATTCCTCCAGCTACTCCTGCGAGGCCCTCAGGATGCAGTATAGCCAAGACCTGCTCCTCCCATGTTGTTAGTTGTGGGGGAGGAGGTGGGGGTCTGCCGCCAGTCCTCTGAACCGCAATGTGGTGTCTTGAGACCACGGAATACACCTTCCCCCATAGGTCCTTCCACCTCTTCCTGATGTCATCCCGTGTTCTTGGGTGCTGTCCCACTGCGTTGATCATGTCGACGATTCTGCGCCATAGCTCCATCTTCCTAGCTATGGTGGTGTGCTGCACCTGTGATCCGAATAGCTGTGGCTCTACTCGGATGATTTCCTCCACCATGACCCCGAGCTCCTCCTCAGAAAACCTGGGGTGTCTTTGCGGTGCCATGGGGTGGTGTGGGTGACGTGTGAGGTGGTGTGTCTTGTGATGTGTGGGGTGATGTTTAGGGGTGTGTGGTGTTTTGTGCGTGAATGTGTATGTGTGATGGTGTTGTGTGCCTCTGTATGCTGGTGTTGTCTGTGCTTTGCTGTCTCTCTGGCCTTCTTCATAATTTTTGGTCCTAAGGGTTTGTGGGTGATGTGGGTGTGTGTTTTATATTGTATTGGGTGTGTGGGAGTGGTGTGTGTATGTGTATCAGGTGTGTGCATTTCTATTTGTCCAATGTGGCAGTGTTTTGTAAATGTGGGTGTATTTTGAGGCCGGTGGTGTGTACCACCAATGGAATACTGCGTTTGAATGACCGCCATGTGGATTCGTGGGTCGTGATAGTGTGGATCTATTCCTGTTGGTGTGACGGTGGAAGTTTTGTTTTCGCCAGTTTATCACTGACCTTTGGTGTGACGGACTTGTGTGGGTGTCTAGATTTTGGCAGATTCTGAGCTATGGGTCGTAATAGCTGTGTCGGAATTCCGCTGCCGAGGCAGTGTGTTGGCGGTCTTCTGCACGGCGGTAACCGGCATTTACTGCCAATGTTGTAATGAGGGCCATAGTGTTTGAATTTCAGAAATAGGTAATAATTTCAGAGATGTTTAAAAAAAGAGCCCCCAAAATATTTCTTAATAGGGGCCCAAAATTCATAAAATGACACTGCCTGCGGTCACAAGGGATTCATCTGATAGTGTATCTGGCTGATATCCTCTTGCCGGACCAGTGCCCAAGGAAACTTCCAGAATATCTTTAACCAATTATTCTTCTAGAAAGCTTAGGATTCTTCCTCAACTAGACAAAATCTCTCCCTATGCTAGCACAGAAGTCGACATTCCTAGGATTTGTAGTAGATTTCAACAAAGCCAAATTAGGTTTCCCTCGAGGAAGATGGAAAAGATAAGGTAGAAACTGAGAAAAATGCTTTTGTACAAAACCTCTTTGTTAAGACAGATAACCAGACTAGTGGACCTTCTGTCATCATTGATTCAGGTGATATTTCCAGGCTGTTCAAGTCTATGGCCTTGCAAGGGCTGAAAGCACATCATCTGTGCAAGGGCCCGATGTACTCACAGATGATAATGTGACAGAAGAGACCAAGGAGGTGACGGAATGGTGGCTGACACATATCAAGGCATGGAATGGAAGAGCAATCATCTGGTCATTATAGAGTTGAATTCCAGGAACAGGAGTAAAGTGGTCAGCACAAGCTCAAAACCTAAACATCAAATGCCTGGCACTGCTGGCGGGTTCCACTGAGCTTTGATGCTGGACAAAAGAGGTGGTACAGCATTGTGTTCTTCTGAAATAGACAGCATCTCTCAGCTGTGTGCTACATCAACTGCCTTGCTGTGTGGGGGTGCTTAAGTTTGAAAACCCTGTCAGATTTGGCCGGGAATTTACTGCAATTCTGCGGCGACAACAAGATTTCAGTGATGAGAGAATACCTTCCAGGCAGTGTCAACCATGTGATGGACTGGAATTCAAGACACTTGCAGCACATGATTCTATGGAATTTGCACACGAGAATATTCAAGGAATTGGAGAACAGAAGGGGTTCATTCACTGTGGATCTCTCTGCTTTCATGTTAGACTATCAGGTGTACAGCTGTTTCAGCTGGAGTCCAGATCTTCAAGCCAAGGTGATGGACGCCTTGCTTCTAGACTGGAGGTGAGAGGTGGGATATTCAGTTTCCCCATTTGCAGTGATCACAAGGTTGTCAGCTCGAGCAGAAGGCAAACTTGGTCATTGTCATTCAGATTTGGAGATTGGAAACCCGGTATTCAGTTCTGATGGAGCTTTCTTGGGATTCTCCTACCTCTCTGTCCCTGTTTCAAAAGCTTCTTTTAAATCCCCTAGGGAATACACAACACCACGTGCTGAGCGGGAAGCTACATTTCATGGCACTGGGGAATGATGAAAAGTCAGTGGCATTTTGTAAGAAGACTCCTGTCAAAGCTTTTGGGGGATAGAACAGTGAAACGTTACAAATCTGCATGGTTCAGATGGATATGTTCATGTGTGCAAAAGGACCTGGATCCCCTGGGGGCCGATGTTGTTCACATACTGGATTTTTTACCCTCGTTGGTCATGGAGAGAAAAGCCTATAGTTCAGTGAATACTTTCAGGTCAGCTATTTCAGCAGCAATATCCCAAAAGTGGGGATCTCAAGTTGTTAGTAAGAAACTGATTAGGGTAATATGGTTATTACGTCCCCAGGATCCCACATACTAATCTCTTTAGGATGTGAAGAGAGTGCTTAATCTTTTATTATCATGAAAGTGTAATACTTTTGTATTGGCTAATACATTTCTAGTAAGCTTGTCATGCTATTGTGTATAATGTCCTGCAGGAGAGTCTCAGAAGTCAGGTCCATGGAAATTACGGGTGTTAGTTACCCCTTCCACATTTCTAGAAGAATGAAATGTAATTTCAAGATTATTTCATACACAGCCTTTGATGATACCCCAAAAGTATGAGTGGTTAGGTGTACTAAAGCGTATGAAAACATGACAGATAAGTTCCACCCTCTGGGCAAATGACAATTTTTGATTTCTAACCACAGTCTTAGTCAAGGCTGCCCTTATTGTGCCATTCTTGGTGGGACTTCTAGTCCCAGGATCCTCGTTCACTTCCTGCTGCCTGGGGCCGGGCCGACATCGCGGGCGCTATAAAGCGTGCCGCGCACCGCCGCAACTTGCTGCCCTTACTGTGCCATTCTTGGTGGGACTTCTAGTCCCAGGATCCTCGTTCATTCCTGCTGCCTGGGGCCGGAACGACATCGCGGGTGCTATAAAGCGTGCCACACACCGCCGCTGCGCGGGCCGTTCCCGGGCAAAGCCCGGGCCAAGGGGGCCCATCTACGCCCATCAGCGATCGTAAGAGATCAGGTCGAGCCACCCCTCTTTAAGGCCCCAGTGACTCGGGTTTATCAGGGAAGGGGTGCAGTTTGAAGATCTGAGATCACTGAAGGTGAGACGAGTGGCGAGAGTCTGAAGTGTCCCTGTGGGCACCTCACAGGCACCCTAGAGGAGGGAGTGGAGGAGGGGAAGAGTATACAGCGAGGAAAGTATACAGAAGTGAGAAGAGAAGAGAAAGTATACAAGGGCGAGAACGGGTAGACGGAAGTGGTTGGCACTACAAGACAATTTTAAAACTAATAAAACTTTAAATGGATTTTCACAAAAGGCAGTTGGTGCCTTGGACAAAGGAGATAGATTTGGTTGAGCGTCGCCTATCCATCTCAACATACCCTGCCTCCCCAGTCTTCACCCCGTCCCCACCTTTATTACAAACTCTTTCACAGCCCCTGTACCTCCAGCAGCCACAGGACACACACTCAGTTTTGACCCCCCCTACCAGCTGTCCATCCAAATAATGCCCAGGAGATTACTTCTGCGACCTCAGATAAGGCCATTATATCAGATCCTGCCCAGTTGACTCTGAATCTCTCAGCTGGAGCATTTGTACTTGACCCAGAGCCTAACCCAAAAGGGAAAAGAAAGCATGGTGAGGCTAATTTGAGGAATAAATGAGCTCATACCATGAGTATCAACAACCCGGGTCTTGAAGCTGGGAATGATAGGTCTACAATATTACAAGAAAGTGCTGCTGGCCAACTGGCGCTTGAACGTATAATGGAGCATATAAGGGAGGAGCTCATTAACAGACTGCATCCTATTGAAATACGCCTTCAAGCTATTGTGGAGAAATTAGGAGGGCGTATTAAGCCTCGTACGCCTGATATTCCCCAGCGAGCTGACTCACAATCTCACTGCCATTCCTTTACTTTGGGTCACTTCTCCGGCACTAGTGATAGGACCCCCGTAAATCTGGCTGAGGGCCTTCTATCATTTAAGGACCACTGCGACTATTCTTGTCAACCAGAGATGGGTCGGAATGCCAGGCCGCCTATAAACCCAGATGACAACTGTCTTAAGGCAACAGCCACCATTACTATGGGAACTGGAGGAGTAGCCCCAATTACTAAAACAGCGACTAAATCCACCAAAGCCTTCAATGTTTGTGAGCACCAAAAACAAGGCCCCATCGAGACGGACCTGGAGACCAGCAGAATCAGTTTTGACAATCACGGGGGTCAGCCAAGAGTTTTATATTTGCCACCGGAATCCTGCCCATATGTCCTTGTTATCACTAATGTTCCTAGACTCCGACCAAATAGTCTGGAAACCTATAATGAGTTGAAAAACAAGGTGACACATTGGTTGCATGTTAATGCCAACTTTGTATTTTGCATGGTACCCTCTATACTAATGGTGGGTGGGATGGGTGGTCCCGTTGAATAAGATTGGAACAGGGGATTGTATTGTTATTAATTTTGACTCACCCGCCTTGGTCCAACAGCTCTCCCTAAACTCATGTAGAACCGGCCCTTATTGAGAGGTGCCTCCTTTTGCCTCCTTGTGCAGACTTGCAGCCTACATGAGCCCCCTCGCCGACATCGTACGCAAACACAACATCAACATCACCTCCTACGCTGACGACACTCACTTGATACTTTCCCTCACCATGGACCCCACCAGCGCCAAGACCAACCTGCAAGATGGAATGAAAAACGTCGCAGAATGGATGAAACTCAGCCGTCTGAAACTGAACTCAGACAAAACGGAAGTCCTCATCCTCGGAAACACCCCGACCGCCTGGGACGACTCCTGGTGGCCCACGGCCCTTGGCACCGCACCGACCCCCTCAGACCACGCACGCAACCTCGGTTTCATCCTGGACCCACTTCTCACCATGACCAAACAAGTCAACACTGTATTATCCTCCTGCTTCCTCATCCTCCGCATGCTCCGAAAGATCTTCCGTTGGATCCCCGCCGACACCAGAAAGACCGTGACCCATGCCCTCGTCACGAGCCGCCTGGACTACGGCAACACCCTATACGCAGGACCCACCGTTAAACTCCAGAAACGTCTGCAACGAATTCAAAACGCCTCCGCCCGCCTCATCCTCGACATACCCCGCAACAGCCACATCTCCGCCCACCTGAGACACCTGCACTGGCTTCCTGTCAACAAAAGGATCACCCTCCGACTCCTCACCCACGCACACAAAGCCCTCCACAACAAGGGACCCGAATAACCTCAACTGCCACCTCAGTTTCTACACACCCACCCGTCAACTTCGCTCCGCCAACCTCGCTCTCGCCGCCGTCCCTCGCATCCGCCGCACCACGGCAGGTGGGAAATCCTTCTCCTACCTGGCGGCCAAGACATGGAATTCCCTCCCCACCAACCTCAGGACCACCCAGGAACACTTCGCATTCCGGAGGCAACTCAAGACCTGGCTCTTCGAGCAGCAGTAACCCCATCCCCCTAGCGCCTTGAGACCAGCACGGGTGAGTAGCGCGCTTTATAAATGTTTATGATTGATTGATTGATTGAGTCTACCCCCCAGTAGCCAAATGTGCCCCAAGTGGGCTAACACCTGACTTCAGAGGCCCCCCTTGCCCCCAAATGCAACATGCTTACCAGTTTGAACGTAGGTACTCATCATCCACCCTTACAGATGCGGATTGACACAAAACTAGTACTACACGGGGCAACCCAGAGACTCTGAGGCCCGGATTAACTATCAGGGAACGTATTATCCCCAGTGATAATGACCAAGGAAGATCTAGAGTAGGCAGCCCAGATGGAACTTCAACCTTAAATGCGGACTCTAGGGGCCCCACCCAAACCACAATGTTAACCCAGAACGACATATGGACCCCAGTAACTAGACGGAATACGATCGACCCTGAACTTATTGGGGTGAGAGATAGTATTGGAGACAAAGAAGTTGAGGGACTCATTGAGACTAGTTCATCAATAGTTTTAATGTGTAATACGAACCCTATGAGTAACTCATTTATCACTTACCAAACTTAGACTGATGCACTACAAGTCTGAGATGATACTTCAGCGAAAATCCTTTGCTGGAATATAGCCGGGCTTGAGCATAAAATGAAAATCCCTGACTGGGGCCATTTCATAGATGAGCACAAGATATGCTTATTTCAAGAGACATGGGCTTTGGAGCCCAAGTACAGATGTGGCTTCAAAAGCTACTGGGTCCCAGCCTGTAAGGTGACTTCTGGGAGACCTTCGGGTGGTTTACTTATATGGGTTAGTTGTTCCCTTAAGTGCTGGGTTGAAGAAATGGACATGGCAGCGCTGATCGGCAAGGTTTAATATTATTGACCCATAAGGAAAAAACCCTATTATTAGTAAACATGTATAGCAGGAGTGTGGGCAGTAACTATGAGTCTGATACTTTGATTGTTTCAGATAATATTTTATCCAGTAAATCCACTACCCACCATATTATAATTGCAGGGCATTTTAATGCGACTTTTGAGCCTTATTCAGTGGCCCAAGAACTCTACGAGGAAGAGGATATTTATTGGGGTATTCCGCATCTAACATCGAACAAATGTTTTAGAATGAGCAGAACAGCCTACCAAATTGTTGACATCACACTTGCATACGGTAACGGCCGCTCCTGCACAGACGCCAAACCCGCCCCACTTTTAGGCGAGGAGCTTATAGAAGCCACATCCACTATTTTTTACTGGACATCTGTTTGTGGGGACATATGGTTGATATGGTGGTAACAGAACACGAAGAAAGCGACCACAAAACACTAGTTTTATGTACCAGGGGTCTGTTGCTTATACTAGAAGCCTCTGACTCTAAGGACTATGCACAGCAGCTTACCATGACCAACAACAAACGTAATATTAAGTGGAACGCTGTTAATTCCTCATTGGGTTCCCTTACATCGATATATAGCCTATTAACAGAACGAATGGAGCATATGCTCCGTTTACCTGAGGATGGGGACAATCTTATGGCAGCACACTTAGAATTATTTAACTCTCTCAAAAAACATTTTATTAAAGAGACAGCTGCCAAAACAAGGGATAAGTGCAGTGAAAGGTGGTTCAACCATTCGTGTAGGGAAGCTAAGCTCAAGCTATTGAGGGACTTGAGAAGGGGGGGTTAGAGAGCCTATAAGACAATCAAGAGAGGGCTATAAACAGGAACTCATCAAGGCCCTTGGAGCTCGGAGGAAGCAAGGTGGGCTGCTCTTCTGGATTCCGCAAGAGCTAATGCCACCTCCAAGTTCTGGAAGCTGATTTCAAGTGACAGTGGTGACTCCCGGCCTCTGCCTGGTACCTCAATTCTCCCTGTAACATGGGTAAAACATTTTGGGTCTCTTTATACAGGGGTAGATGTACCAAACTTCAGGGAATTGGTCGAAATTAGGAAACCTGCTGTACCGCCAATCAGATTCACCTTAGTAGAAACGAAGGCAGCAATAACCTCTTTGAAGTGGGCAAAGGCTCCGGGTCTCGACAAAATCCCTGGTGATCTTTACAAATCGAACCCCGAAATCTGGGCCCCTTATCTGAATTTGGTTTGTAATGCAGTCGCCGCAGGAGCACCCATTCCCCGGACATGGAGGGGAGCCGAGATCGTTCCTCTTTTCAAAAAAGGCAGCCCTAGCGATTCCTCTAACTATCGCCCAATATGCCTACTCGATAACCTCCAAAACCTTTTTGCAAAGCAGATCTTGTTCCACTTAGACAAGTGGATCACAGAGAATGGGGCTATCTCTAATCTACAGGCAGGGTTCAGACCCACGGTCAGTACAATAGACCAGGTCCTGAGGTTCTTAGCAATCAAATGGAAGACAGTGGACATTGGAGGTGGGAACCTATATGTGGCCTTTGTCGATCTTAGAGCGGCTTTTGACCTGTTACCTAGGAATAAACTTTGGCTGACACTCACTAATATGGGTGTCCCCAAAGGTCTATTAAACCTTATAGTTCGACTCCATGAAAGTACTTTTGCCCAAATTAGGAGCGGCAAGGATGGCGAATTATCTGACTCAGTTGCTATCGAAAGAGGAGTTAGGAAAGGCTGTGTCTTAGCACCTACCCTCTTTCTTCTATACATAAACAACTGTATCAAATATCTAACCAATTGCAATAATGACTCACCCAAGTTGGCAGGCAAGAAAATCCCAGGTCTGCTTTATGCGGATGATACCATCCTATTAGCCAAAACTCCCATGGGATTGCAAAATCTGGTTGACCAATTCTGCTTGTTTTCCAGAGATTTTGGTTTGCAAGTTAATGTCAAGAAAACCAAGTTTATGATATGTAGTTCACGGAAAGTAAAAGCAAAAGAGACCATTTCAATGAACTCCATTCCTTTGGAAAGGGTCACTGAATACGACTACTTGGGGATCAGATTAATGGACTCGGGCAGCTGGGTCGCAGCTATTAGAAAAGGGGCTCATATAATATGTCAAAGAGGGGGGCCCTAGGACGCAAAGCTAGAGCTGTAGCTAGTCGACCTTTGAATCCTATTCTTGAAATATACAAAGTTCAAATTTGAGGTGTTGCACTGTATGGGGCAGAGTTATGGGGTTCCCAAAGGCAATTGGGTGTCCTCCAAATTAAAGAGAATCATTTCTTCAGGTATATAACCAGGTTGGGGAAGGGTACACTGACGATCCCTCTCAGACTTAATCTCGGAACAAACAGCATCAAAGATGTAGCAGGTCTGAGACCTCTCTTATATTGGATCCACTTATGGAAAATGGAAAAACTGAGACCTGTGTCAATCCCCACCAATGCTACCTCACTAGTTAAACAAAGATACTGGGAGAAGGCCAATGAGGAGATCCTCCATAGTAACGGGATGGGCCAATTAACATCTGAGTTCCTGCTTGCCAAACAAGAACCATGGGCTGAGCAATATTTTGATCTCCCAATACCTGCATATGCCCGTGTTTTATTCCTCCAGTTTTGATATGGAACCTTACCAGTTAATAGTTTTACTGCTAGATGGTCGAAGAATAGTTCTGAGGCAAACAAGTGCTTAAAATGCAATACATTGGAGGAATCAATTGAACATGTTCTGTTTTTTGGTCCCCTATATAAGAGTCTTAGGGAAAAATGGATTATCCCATTGTGCAAAGTTTTGCTATTATATGATTGAGCTAACGCCTATAGAATTTGTAAATATGATTTGTCTACACTGGTTGTAAGTGCGGTCACCACATTTTTGACAGCAGCTTGGTCCAATCATCACAGGGCCACTTTAGTGTCAAATTTTTCATGTTCAGCCACATAGTAGGAATAGTGGGGAACAATAGATGGTTATTACTTTTGAATGGCTCTTCCCCTTTTTCTTGTTTTTATTCAATGGTTTTAGAGATGATATTCTAATACCAAATTTGATTATAATTTACAGTGATAACGTTATGATAACAAAAGTATCTGCTTTTATTATTCTATGTATAGCTTTTATGATCAATAGTTGAGATAAAGCATTTATTTATCAATCTATTTACTGTATAACAGTAAACTGCACTTTAGACTGTTAGTACCAGAACAGTTCTTATGATTCACGGTCGAGATATAGGGCCTGATTCTAACTTTGGAGGACGGTGTTAAACCGTCCCAAAAGTGGCGGATATACCACCTACCGTATTACGAGTTCCATAGGATATAATGGACTCGTAATACGGTAGGTGGTATATCCGCCACTTTTGGGACGGTTTAATACCGTCCTCCAAAGTTAGAATCAGGCCCATAGTATCTATTTACAAATTTACTTACTGTATGATAGTACACTGCACTTTAGACTGTTAGTACTAGATCTATTTTAATATGAGCGGTTCTGGCTATAAAATGTGTCTTCCATTAGGATAATGGTATATTGTTGCAGAATTATTCTTACATTGAAGTTCTGACTCTATTATGTGTTTATAGATGTATTAATGGTTAAAAGCACATTCCATTTTAAATAGTTATGAATGGAAATTCAATAGCCTACAGCAGGAGCTTGCCAAAATGTGCTGATGATTGGTTTTTAAGCAGGCAAGAAGGTCTCCTGTTATTTTCTCCAGATTATAAAGAAGCCAATGGTTGTTCTTGCTTTTAGTATTTATTAAGAGTTTTATAATTTATTTTTATGTATTTCTTTTTTTTTTATGTACTGATGTATGGTTGACTGCATTCTAATGGTCTATATTTTGACCGAATAAAGAGAATTGAATTGAATTGAATGTCAGTTACACTCCCTAAAATAACTTGTGCTCACTTCCTGTTCGCTTGGCACAGAGCAGTCAAGCTCATTTTAGTAGTCAAAGTGTAAAGTATTTGTGGAGCACTTAAATTACAGTAACACCGTGAAGGACATCAGAAAAAAACTCCACACCAATTTAGAAAAATAGATAGCTTTTCTGGGTAAAACAAGACTAAAAGGACAAAAATCCAATTAGTGTATCACAAGTTATTCACTTTTAAATATTGCTCAAACAGTGCTTTCGAAGGGCTCCTTTTAGAGCCTTTACAGTAATTTAGCAGCCCGGGGAATACAACAAGGTAACTACCCCAACTCCCTCTGATGATGTTGGGGGGTCGAGAGTAGACAACCCAGTCTTTTCTATCACAGAACCTTAGCTGATGAGAAGCTGCTCCGGGTATCACAGCCTTGTATTTGAGGCAGCGGTGCTATCAGGTGAGCTGTGCAGTTCCTGCCCCGGGGGACTGTTGAGATCACTCCCAGCATTGTACGATCATCGGACAAAAGGAAAAGGCACCTTTGTCACACACCAGCGAGAACAATGCAGGAGAACTTCATGGCAAGTAGCACAGTGCGAGGTGGAAAGGTGATACAGCACTCATCAACTTCCCTGGTGCTGCAGCACTACTTTGTCTCCCAAAATGGCAATCTTGGGCATGGCTCATAAATAACGGTGATCGGAGGCCAACTCAGGAGGCGCTGGCCTGTGAAAGTGCATTTGATGGTCCAATAGCTTTTGCAAATACTATGTAGTAAATGATTTGAAGGTAGTGGCCAGTCTGAATACGCAGAATTCTTTTGTGGTGCTGAGCCTTCCACAACAGGAGACAAGCTAAACACACCCTCGGAGTTCCTTGGGAAATTGGGAGATGAAAAGTACAGGTCCAGTTCTTCCTCATTGCAGAGGTAACAGGCAGCAGACTAACACAGCAGAGCACAGTGCAAAGTGGCAGTCCCTCTTGGTAGCACAGTAGTCAGCAGACAGCAGGCCAACACAGCAAAACAAGTGTCCTCTTAGGTGAAGGGTCTCTTCAGGACCCCAAAGTGAGCTAATTTGGTGGAGTTTAGGGTCCAGTACTTATACCCAAAAGGGCTTTTGATGTGGGGAAGACTTCAAAGGACGCATCTGAAGTGCACAGGGGTCCTTTTCACCCCTGCCTATTTGCCAGGCTGTCTGTGGTGGGTAATCACACAGGACACCACATATTAAATGTAAGTGTCAATCCCTCCCATTCCCTCTGCCCAGAAAGACACATTAATATGCAGATGCAGCTGAGTGTCCTGTGTTTGTGGCTGTCTAGAGGGAATTCACAAAGTGTAGCTGTCACCATGCCCAGTCCAGACATGTATTCAGCGATAGACTAAGGCACAGCATGGTTACAGTAAGAAAATGCTAATTTTCTAAAAGTGGCCTTTTTAGTCTTACAATTTAAAGACCGACTTCATCATACGTTGGTATTTGAAATTGTGATTCTGGATACACCAAACTCCATATTTCTATCTCTTTCCAATTGGAGATTACACTTAAAAAATGTTCAAGGCAACTACTGTGTTAACCTCTGGGAAAGATAAGGCCTTACAGCAGTGAAAAATTAATTTAAGAGTTCTTCAGTACCTGGAGATGTTGAACTGAAAAATACATGTCCAACTTTTAAATATACTGCACCCTACTAGGGCCTACCTCAGGGGGGACTTATTTTTAAGAAAAAGGAAGGTTTGGGCCTAAAAGTTTCGCACTTGCCAGGTCAAAATGGCAGCTTACAACTGCATCACATAGGCTCTGCAGAGGAAGGTCTGAGACATGTTTGAAGGCTACTGTAGTGGGTGGCACAAGCAGTGCTGCAGACCCACTAGTAGCGCTTATTTTATAGGTCCTGGCACACCTAGTGCACTTTACTAGGGGCTTACCAATACGTTTAATATTCCAATCATGGTTCTGCCAATGTTACCATGTTCTTGAGTACAGAGCGCTTGAACTTCAGTACTGTCAGCAGTAGTAAAGTGCATAGAATCCTAAAAGCCTGCAAAAATTAGTCAAAAAACAAGCGATCAGGGGGCAAAAGATTTAGGAGAAACCACACTAAGGATACCAGGTCTAACAGAAAGTTTCAGTTCTATTAACTAGATGGAGGCAAGGATTATCCCTCCTGCCAATCATCAGGGATCATATCTGAACCCTTAGATTTTGGAGGAACATTAGCTACGAGTTTTATCACTGCATATGATGCAAGTATATGACTGCATTGCTATTTGCTGATATGCATGTTTTACATGAGTTGAACGCAGAATATTTATACTGTAAAGATTGTGAATTATAGACTGTGTTTCAAAGATTAATGTACATTTTTGTAATCTGACATATGTTCACAAAAGAGGTAGGTCTTGATACATTGATGGTGTTTGTCATTGCAGGAAATGAAGCCTCAAAACAGGAGTATTCTGAAAATCGAGACAGCTTCTGTCACAGGAACAAAGAGGGGGCAGAGTAGTTGAGGAGAGAATTTAAAGGTTTAACAAGGACTGTAATAGGGTAATGTTTTCTTGTTTCGTCTCCCTATGGTTTCTGGGAAAGTTAGCTCTTTAGCATTGCATTAAGGCTACTATTACTATTAAAGTAAAGAATTGAAGAAATGTGATCATAATCCTCACCTCTGTGTTCCTAATAGAATTTAAGCTTTCCAATACAAAATCTAGGAAGATTACAGTCTCACTAAATGAGTGACTGAATAAACATCCAACAACTCTGGATAATTCTATGTGAAGGTATTATTCTACAGGATTTTTTTTTCAAATTGTATTTCACATTGTCAACTCACAAAAAGGCAACCTACACATATATCAGAACCATAATAAAGACTCTAGAAATATCATGGATTACAGTTTAGATTTTCTATTGTTAACTGTACATTTTCACTATTTTGGCAGTCCCTCTTATGGTATCAATAATTATGTAGATCAATATTCCAACTGAAATAATGTGTTGGACATCTGCTATAGGTCACATATGGCCAAGCATACACATGAAAGCATGAATCTCATGTGTACTACCTATGTTCCAGCACACTTACCGAAATGATGGACCCCGATCTGCTAGGGAATGCTTAAGACCAAGGGTGGAAGGAAGGTATCTAAACTCTAACAGCTCTGGGAGTACCACCTAAGGGAAAACATGCACTACATAAATAGTTATAAATTGCTATAATATGACAACAAAAAGGGCTATGTGTCAGAATGTTGTGACTAAAAATATTAGCTGACAAAAATATTGTGTGTGGCCTGAGTGCTGAGTCTCCGCTCTGAGTATGGAATCTCCACCTCAAGTGCTGCACCTCTTCCCCCGTGCGGAACTTCCACACTGAGGGCAGAGACACTGCTGTCGGGCTAGAACCCAATAAAAATACACAGGAAGTCACATGAAATTAAATACAGGAAGTTGCATACAGGAAGTTGCAGGCAGCCATTTTATGGGCAATCTGTGCCATCTTCAACTCAGAGCAACATCCTCCACTATCCTGCTCATTGTTTATTTAACCTGCTCCCAACATGGCTGGGGGACTTTGGGAAAAATCATCCGTTTCAGTGGGTCAGAATTAAACATCCTTACAGAGGGGGTACTTAAGAAGTACCCTCAGCTTTTGGGGGGCTCAGTTGACCAGTTGAACAATGCAGCATGCACACACAACTGGTGTAGTATTGATGCATGCTGCAATGCAGTGGATGTGTACTAGGGGCGGGCAAGATGTGCCGTAAGCACTTGGAAGACAAGTGACTAAGGGCCTGTATTAAGGCCCAGGACCCCATGGGCATGTCCTCCTAGCTCCATTCACAATGGGCCCGCATGAGCCCACTGTACAGGAGGGCCCTGAAGACAACCTGGCCAGCCCTCTATGCTCAGCTGGAGGACTTTGAGAAGCAGAGAGCTGGTAAATGTATGAACTGTATTATGTGTCTTGAAGTATTGTGTGAATGGTGAGAGAGATGTTCCATTGTGTCTTTTGTCACCTTTCTCTTTGTCTAAGTTATGACTGCAATAATTATAAGGTCTATGCATCAATAGACCAATTGGAATGCTGTTTTCTGAGGTTTTTTTTGGGAGTTGTAATGTTCAAAACACAACTGAGTAGATGTCCATTCCAATTGCACTTAATCAGGATGAGTGAACTAAGGGCCATATAACTGCTGTATGCCTTGGTGAAAGAATGGCTTGGGCAATGTATTTTGCTGGTGTGTAGGGTTATGTCTGTTGTATGCTGTATCATGCATGCTTTTCGTGTTTTTTATCCCTGATGACTTATTTGTTGTAAAATCAAGTAAAGGATGACCTTGTGTCACTTGTCTCACTCAAAATAATACATTCAGATCCAAGGATTACTAAATCCACACATATTCGTAACAGTGTCACATATGTAATTTCAAATATCTAGGTAGCTGTAGTATGCAAACACACATGATTTCCAGTGCAGAGCACAAACTAAGCAGTCTTGCAATGCAAAATGTTGCCCATGCCATGTAGAGTGTATGATGATGCCAAGGAATATACTCAAAATCAGAATCACATCTTTGCAAAGGAAATATCCAAGGTCTTGTTTGCATGCATCAACAAATTTAGCATGGCTGGTGTGTTTTGATATGCTACACAGCAGATGACAGTTGATAGTAACTGTTGAGACTGTGCATTTGTGCACATAGCAGGATCAACTTGGATCTGCTTTTAGGTGGAGAGATATCCATCTAGACTGTGTAATATCTCCACTTGATTATTACATTGGAAGTTAGCTATGTTTAAATGTAAGCAACCTCACATTGCACTAATGCTGAAGGTAACGGTTGCTGAGCACTGAAGATTATATGATCTAGATTGAGCAAGATGTTATTGTTAAATTAATTTCTAGGCATTACAGTGACAGCACACCTTCTTTTGTTTCAAACCACATATTATTGGTTAGTGAAATCAAGGAAGTACAATGTCACCACTTGTGTTATGTTGTTTTGAATTTTATTTTAAATTGAACACTGACTACATAATTGTTTGTATTCATTTTTAGTGGACTGGGCTAGCCAAGGAACATCTGTACAGGACCAGGGGCAGAAAAGAACATCGTCTGTTCGCCTGTGGGTGCATCATCTGAACACACCCAGTGAACAGGAGGAGGAGGGAGACCAGTCAACAGGCACGAGCAGTGTGCCTACCCAGACTGAGTCATCACCATCTACATCATCAGCCGAGGTTGAGGAGACTGAAGGGGCAACTAGAAATGATGTCCCCTGACCAGGCCCCTACACCATCTATGCCTACCACTGACCCCCTCTCTGACTCTTAGGGCCCCATTCCACTGGGGACTCCAGCTGCCAATCTACCCCTACTCCCCCTCCAAGTGCCTATCCAGAAGAGGTGAGGGAGACAAATGCCCCGAAACCCCTCTTGTTCTACCCAGATACCACCATATACACTATATCCTATGGCTGCATCCCAGGAAATGATGATGCCAGCTGAAGATGGGCAGCCAGTGTTCTCTCTGGGCTTTCAGGAGGTAAGGGATGATACACATATATTCTGAGAGTCACAGACCACAGTATTAGAGAACATCAATGCCTCTATCACTTCCTTGGGTGCAGCCATATTGTCTGTGTTGTCCCAATGACCTTTACAGACCACTGTTGTTGTGCCCCCAAGTTAGTCTTCCCTCTCTGTTCCCCCTGTTACCCACTGCAACCTCTTGTATTACTAACTCCTTTGGGGTGTCTGGCCCTGCATCAGCAAGCCACAGTGAGTCCAAAGGTGCAGAGGATTGGGACATTGTCGACATGGAGAATAGTGGAGATAGCCCTTGGCTGAGTCCCCCCTGACCCTGGACACTCATTGGGAAAGCACATGTGGCTTGGGGGTGAGGAATTTTTTTTTTACTTTAACCATCAAATCCTGTTAAGACTGAGACATTCATTTAATTGAACCCTTGTACATAGCCAATTCCCCTGATACTTGCTGATGTGTTTTCTTTATGTTACCAAACCCCCTCCAAGTTACTTTGCTCATTATAGAAGAAGATTGTATTTATTTCCTTTCTCCCTTTCCAATGGGTACTGTTTATTTGAAAGGTATTTTAATAAAAGTTTTCTTCTCTATATAAAATATTTTTTAACACCTTCTCTCTGTCTTGTGTTTCCCATTATATAATCTGTATTCAAAGCAGGGAAGTCTACATCTGTAACTGTGTTATTTTGATTTCAACATGATCTCTGGTGCATCTGCCTGTGCAGGCGGCGGACATGGTGTTACATGGGACATGGTTGTACATGGGTGACAGTCCGGTACAGTTGATGGATGTGCCTGTACAGGTAAGAAGGGTACCTGTGTAGGGAGAATGTGCCTGTTCAGGGGTGAGGGTGCCTATACAGTAGGTAGGTGTGATGCTACAGATGGGGGGGTTGCCTGTACAGGTGAGGGATGTTACTGTAGAGGTGGGGGCTTACCTGCACAGGTGGGGTGTTGTCTGTATATGTGGGGGATGTGCTTGCACAGGTGGGGGTGTTGTCTGAACAGGTGGGGGCATATCTGTGCACAGGGGGAAGTGCACAGGTGGATAGACTGGGCAGGTGGTGAGTCAGATGGCTGTGTGGTTTGGGGTGCAGCTAGGTGTGTTGGGTCACCTCCATGTGTTGACTGAGAAGGAAGACTTTGAGACATGTTCAACACACCCTCTATCATCTTCATGACCAAGGCATGGTGTTTTGCACTCTCTTCCCTATAGAGTGATATTTGATCATGGTGCAACCTTGACATGTCCTGGCAAGTTTGTAAAATACTGTCCCAGACATAGGTCTGCCTTTGAATCCTGTAGTAAGTCTGAAATGCCAGAGTAGCCACTATTGCATGAATGTCATGAATGTCATGCCTCACATCCAACGGTTGTTGGAATAAACCTTCCTTCGACTGGCCAACATGAGCATCTACCATACTCCTCCACATGGAATGCCCTTAGACACGACCAGGAGGCCCAGCAGCACAGGGAGGGATGGCACTTGGAAGGCTGTGGGTAGGAGATTCATGCTCAAGGGACACCTGCTCCTGGCCAAGGGTGTTAGTTACTTCAAAGCTTAAGAGAAGGCCTGGAATGCACTGTCATGGATGGAGTGTGTAAGAGAAATAACACAAAGGTGGAACACCCGCCCCAAGTGAGGAACGTCTGCAGTCGTAAACATACTACTCGTAGGTCCCTTTGTGAATATGGAAAAGTAGTAAAGTTAGACTTTTGGTCAACTTAGACTTCTGGTCTAATTTTACCTCAGTTCCAGTATGTCAAGGCTTCCTGTAAATTATATGACCCAGAAAGTGATCCATTAACCTTGGTTCTAAGGCAACATCACCACTTCAGAAACACACACAGGAGGAGAGCAAGAAATTTGTCAAAATACAGCGAACATTTTGTTTTTCTTCAAAATAATTGGAAAAAAGGGCTGCAGAAGAAGGCTTGTGGTTTTTGTTCCTGAAAATGGCATCAACAAAGAGCTTGTAATGCTAAAATTTCCATCTTCCCAGCTTTTAGGAACAGGCAGACCTGAAACTGAAAACTCAATTTTTCAACACAAGTTTTGCATTTTACTGGGACATGCCCCATTTTTACTATTTTTGTGCTTTCAGTCTCCTTCCACTTAGTGACAGAAATGGGTGTAAAACCAATGCTGGATCCCTGAAAACTAAACATTTCTGAAAAGTAGACAAAATTCTGAATTCAGCAAGGGGTCATTTGTATAGATCCTACAAGGGTTTCCTACAGAAAATAACAGCTGAAATAAAAAAATATTGAAATTGAGGTAAAAAAAACAACAATTGTTCTCAATGTTTTACTCTGTAAATTTTTCATGCGATGTCAGATTTTTGAAAGCAATATACCGTTACGTCTGATGGACTCCTCTGGTTGCGGGGACATATAGAGCTTGTAGGTTCATCAATAAGCCTAGGTACCCAGAGCCAATAAATGAGCTGCACCTTGCAATGGGTTTTCATTCTATACCGGGTACACAGCAATTAATTGCTGAAATATGGAGTGTGAAAAATAGGGATCAAGAAAACCTTTGTATTTCCAAAATAGGCAGAAGATAAGGTGTTGAGAAGCAGTGGTTATTTTCACATCTCTGAATTCCGGGGTCCCCATACTAGCATGTGAATTACTGGGCATTTCTCAATTACACGTCTTTTTTACACACCTTCTTACATTTGGAAGGAACAAACGAAGAGAAAGACAAAGGACAATAACACTTGTTTTGCTATTCTGTATTCTCCCAGGTCTCCCGATAGCAATGGTACCTCACTTGCGTGGGAAGGCCTGATGCTCGCGACAGGAAACGCAACATGGACACATCACATTTTTACATTGAAATCTGATGTGTGTTTTGCAAAGTGCCTAGCTGTAGATTTTGGCCACTAGCTCAGCCGGCACCTAGGAAACCTAGCAAATCTGTGCATTTTTGAAAACTAGACACCTAGGGGAATCCAAGATGGGATGACTTTTTCCTCTCATTTTGGTGACAGAAAGTTCTGGAATCTGAGAGGAGCCACAAATTTCCTTCCACCCAGCGTTCCCCTAAGTCTCCAGATAAAAGTGAAACCTCACTTGTATGGGTAGGCCTAGCGCCCGCAACAGGAGATGCCCCAAAACACAACATGGACACATCAATTTTTTATAAAGAAAAGAGAGGTGTTTTTTGCAAAGTGCCTACCTGTGGATTTTGGCCTCTTGCTCAGCCGGCACATAGGGAAACCTTCCAAAACTGTGCATTTTTTAAAACTAGACACCTAGCAAAATCCACGATGGGGTGCGGTGTGAGGCTCTTACCAGGTTCTGTTACCTAGAATCCTTTGCAAACCTAAAGATTTGGCCAAAAAAACACTTTTTCCTCTCATTTCAGTTACAGAAAGTTCTGGAATCTGAGAGGAGTCACAAATTTTCTTCCACCCAGCATTTCCCAGAGTCTCCCGATAAAAATGATACCTCACTTGTGTGGGTAGGCCTAATACCCGCAACAGGAAATGCCCCCAAAACACAATGTAGACACATCACATTTTCCCAAAGAAAACAGAGGTGTTTTTTGCAAAGTGCCTACCTGTGGATTTTGGCCACTAGCTCAGCCGGCACCAAGGGAAACCTTCCAAACCTGTGCATTTTTTAAAATTAGACACCTAGGGGAATCCAAGATGGGGTGACTTGTGGGACTTTCACCAGGTTTTGTTACCCAGAATCCTTTGCAAACCTCGAAATTTGGCTAAAAAACACTTTCTCCTCAAATTTCGGTGACAGAAAGTTCTGGAATCTGAGGGGAGCCACAAATTTCCTTCCACCCAGCATTCCCCCAAGTCTCCAAATAAAAATGACACCTCACTTATGTGGGTAGGCCTAGCGCCTGCGACAGGAAATGCCCCAAAACACAACATTGACACATACAATTTTTCCAAAGTAAACAGAGGTGTTTTTTCCAAAATGCCTACCTGTGGATTTTGGCCTCTCGCTCAGCCGGCACCTAGGGAAACCTACCAAACCTGTGCACTTTTTAAAACTAGGCACCTAGGGGAATCCAAGATGGGGTGACTTATGGGGCTCTTACCAGGTTCTTTTACCCAGAATCCTTTGCAAACCTACAAATTTGGCTAAAAAAAAAACTTTTTCCTCTCATTTCGGTGACAAAAAGTTGTGGAAACTGAGAGGAGCCACAAATTTTCTTCCATCCAGCATTTCCTAGAGTCTCCTGATAAAAATGATACTTCACTTGTGTGGGTAGGTCTAGCGCCCGCGACAGGAGATGCCCCAAAACACAACATGGACACATCAAATTTTTTTAAAGAAAACAGAGGTGTTTTTTGCAAAGTGCCTACCTGTGGATTTTGGCCTCTAACTCAGCCAGCACCTAGGGAAACCTTCCAAACCTGTGCATTTTTTAAAACTAGACACCTAGGGGAATCCAAGATGGGGCGACTTGTGGGGCTCTCACCAGGTTCTGTTACCCAGAATCCTTTGCAAACCTCAAAATTGGCTAAAAAATCACTTTCTCCTCACATTTCAGAGACAGGAAGTTCTGGAATCTGAGAGGATCCACAAATTTTCTTCCACCCAGCGTTTCCCCAAGTCTCCCAATAAAAATGATAGGTCACTTGTGTGGGTAGGTCTAGCGCCCGCGACAGGAGATGCCCCAAAACACAACATGGACACATCAAATCTTTTGAAAGAAAACAGAGGTGTTTTTTGCAAAGGGCCTACCTGTGGATTTTGGCCTCTAGCTCAGCCAGCACCTAGGGAAACCTTCCAAACCTGTGCATTTTTGAAAACTAGACACCTAGGGGAATCCAAGATGGGGTGACTTGTGGGACCCTCACCAGGTTCTGTTACCCAGAATCCTTTGCAAACTTCAAAATTGGCTAAAAAAACACTTTCTCCTCACATTTCCGAGACAGGAAGTTCTGGAATCTGAGAGGAGCCACAAAGTTCCTTCCACCCAGCGTTCCCCTAAGTCTCCCGATAAAAATGATACCTCACCTGTGTTGGTAGGCCTAGTGCCCATGACAGGAAATGCACCAAAACACAATGTGGACACATCACATTTTCCCAAAAAAACCAGTGGTGTTTTTCTGCAAAGTGCCTACCTGTGGATTTTGGCCTCTAGCTTAGCCGGCACCTAGGGAAACCTTCCAAACCTGTGCATTTTGTTAAACTAGACACCTAGGGGAGTACAAGATGGGGTGACTTGTGGGGCTTTCACCAGGTTCTGTTACCCAGAATCCTTTGCAAACCTCAAAATATGGCAAAAACAACACTTTCTCATCACATTTCGGTGACAGAAAGTTCTAGAACCTGAGAGGACACACGAATTTCCTTTCACCCAGCTTTCCCCCAAGTCTTCTGATAAAAATTATACCTCACTTGTGTGGGTAGGCCTAGTGCCCGTGACAAGAAATGCCCCAAAACACTATCTGGACACATCAAAATGATCAAATACAAAGCTACCTGTTTTTTTGGGGGGGAGGAACCTGCGTTTTTGGTCCTGGGCTCCGCAGCCATCTAGGGAAACCTACCAAACCCAGACATTTCTGAAAACTAGACACCCGAGGCAGTCCAGGGAGGTGTGACTTGCGTGGATCCCCCAATGATTTCTCATTTCAGAATCCTCAGCAACCTCAACTTTTGCAAAAAAATAACTTTTTTCCCACATTTCTTTGTGGGATCACCACACCGGGACAAATTTCCTACACCTACCGTTCCCCTCATTCTCCCAGTAAAAATGATACCTCACTTGTGTAGATGGGCCAAGTGCCTGTGACAGGGAAGAGCCAAAAACAAGTCGAAATTGAGGGGGAACCAAGAGGGTCCAAAAGGGCAGTTTGAAAAAAAGAAGGTTTAGGTTGACAAGTGCAGCAGAATTTTTATCGGTATAGATGGGACAATGTTAGGTGGTAGGAATTTTGTGTATTCCTGCAGATTCCGGTAGGTTCCATCAAAAAAATGTGGGAAAAATGTGTGATTTTCAGCAAAGTTGGAGGTTTGCAGGGCATTGTGGGTAAGAAAATGGTGTGGGGTGCATGTGAAGCACATCCCCCTGAAATCAACCAGATTTTTAGTTTTCAGATGTGTCTGGGTCTTGTGGATTTTTCTACATGGCAGCGTCCTAATGTCAAAAAGGTGCAGCCCTCACCATTCCAAGTGGGATGATTTTGAGAGTTACCAAGCTCTCATGGGCCAAATGTAAAACCAAAACCCAAAATAATCAAATGTCTTCTTGCTTGCCGTGGGTTAAAATGTGTGCGGGGGAGAGCTGAAAGACTGTTACTCCCTTCAGTTGGGGTGGGGGCATAACCAGGCCCATACTGGTTGTTAGCCACCACCCCACAATGTTTTTTTTTTTTTTAATTCCATGCCATCTAGTAGACTTTCTGCCCCTGGGGTGTGGATCAGGGGTAATTGCCCCATCTGCCCGCTGGTGGGCAGAACATCTTTCGCCCCATTTATTTTGGGATGGGGGCATGGCCATACCCCCAACCTCTTATTTTGAAAACAAATCTTCCCTGGTCTCTGCTGGGCTTTCTGCCCCCCTGGGGGACAGATGGGCATTCCAAAAATAGGCTGATCTGCCCCAAAGGGGTACAGATATGGCGAACAGTAATGAGTCCCCATTGGGAGTGACCCTTGCCCAAAGGGGCAGCCCCCCAAACAAAACACACACATACACACACACCAATCCCTGATGTCTAGTGATTTCTGCAGCCCTTGGGGCAGATTAGCCTAACAAAAATAGGCTGATCTGCCCCCAAAGGGGGCAGAAATGGCCTACTTACAATTTACCCCCCAGGGGAGTGAGCCTTGTCTAGGAGTTCGCTCCCTATTCATAAAAAACATAAAGTAAATTAATATATATATATATATATATCCCTGGTGTCTAGAGGTTTTTGCCCCAAATGGCCTAAAAATTATTTGCCCGCCTGGGGAGCGGCCTTTACCCAAGGGGCCGCTCTGCTTATAACTAAGTATATGATAAATAAAACTTCCCTGATGTCTAGTGGTTTCTGACACCCCCCAGGGGCAGATCGGCCTAGATATATTAGGCCAATCTGCCCCCAGGGGGTCGGAAATGGCCTAGAAACAATTTGGCTCCCTAGGGAGTGACCCTTGCTGGAGGGGTCACTCCCTAAACATAAAAGAAAAAAAAGAAAAAAAATCCCTGGTGTCTAGGGGTTTTTCTACCCCCCCCCCGGGGGCAGATCAGCCTAATTATATTAGGCTGATCTGCCCCGGGGGGCAGAAATGGTCTAGAAACAATTTGGCCCCTCAGGGATCGACCCTTGCTGAAGGGGTCGCTCCCTAAACTAAAACAAAAACAAAACAAAAAAATCCTGGTGTCTAGGGGTTTTTCTGCCACTCCTGGGGGCAGAAATGACCTAAAAATGATTTGCCCCCCTGGGGAGCGGTCCTTGCCCAAGGCCTTATGTTAATTTCCCCATAAAAAAAATCCATGGTGTCTAGTAGTTTCTGCCCCCCCGGGGGCAGAACGGCCTAATTATATTAGGTCGATCTGCCCCCAGGGGGTGCATCAATGGCCTAGAGACAATTTGGCCCCCCAGGGAGAGACCCTTGCTGAAGGGGTCGCTCCCTAAACATAAAAGAAAAAAAAATCCCTGGTGTCTAGGAGGTTTTCTGCCCCCCCCGGGGGCAAAAATGGCCTAAAAATTATTTGCCCCCCCTGGAGAGCAGCCCTTGCCCAGGGGGCCACTCCCCTTATGGTCATTTTAAAAACAAAATGACTTGGGGCCTGATTACAACTTTGGAGGAGGTGTTAATCCGTTCCAAAAGTGACGGTAAAGTGACGGATATACCACCAGCCGTATTACGAGTCCATTATATCCTATGGAAATCATAATATGGCTGGTGGTATATCGGTCACTTTACCGTCACTTTTGGGACGGATTAACACCTTCTCCAAAGTTGTAATCAGGCCCTTGGAGGTCATTCTGACCTCGGCGGTAAAAGTTGCTTACCACCGGCCAGAAGGCCGCCATAACACCGCCGCGGCCGCGGTAAACCGCCACGGTCATTCTGACCCGCAACTGGCAAACCGCCAAAAACCCGACATCCTCAATATTCCGCCACACCAAAGGTCAGCGGGAAACTGGCGATGACCAAACCTCCACCGTCACGCCAACAGAAATACGCCCATGCCATTCCCACAAATCCCAGCAGCGGTCTTTCAACCGCGGTATTCCATTGGCGGTACACACCGCCGCGCTCAAAATACACACACCTTTACAAAACACATCCACATTGGCTAATTCAAAATACACACACCTGAGAAACATACACACACCACTCCCACACACCCAATCCAGTATAAAACACACACCGACATCACCCACAAACCCCTACGACCACAATTGCGAGTGAAGGACAGAGAGAGAGAGCACAGCATAGAGTACACCATCACACAGAGGCAAATCACAACATCACCCACACACTTTTCACGCACAAAACACCATACACCACCACACTCACCACACTCTACAACACATACACCACCCCTCACCTCATCCACACCACCCCATGGCACCCCAAAGACACCAGAGGTTCTCTGACGCAGAACTCAGGGTCATGGTGGAGGAAATAGTACGTGTAGAGCCCCAGCTCTTCGGGGCACAGGTGCAGCACACCACCATTGCCAGGAAGATGGAGCTATGGAGCAGAATAGTGGACAGGGTCAACGCTGTGGGACAGCATCCACGCAATCGGGATGACATCAGGAAGCGGTGGAACGACCTACGGGGGAAGGTGCGTTCCATGGTATCAAGGCACAACATCGTGGTACAGCGGACTGGCGGTGGACCCCCACCCACTCCCCCAGAATTCACAGCATGGGAGGAGGAAGTCTTGCACATCCTGCATCCTGAGGGCCTCGCAGGAGTAGGCGGAGGAATGGACTCTGGTAAGGCAAATCTTTACTACTTCATTCCCCCCACCCCACCTGCATGCCAAATCATACCCCTACCCTCACCCCCACCCCCATCACACCAACTCCTTGCTAATGGCTCACCATCACAACCCACCCATCCCAAAACCCAGCCCTGCATGCCTCCCCAAAGCATGGACACCCATCACCAAAGCATGCCCACTGCATACACCCATCACCCCCACAAGCCATGTCACAAAAGCCCCCCACAAGTGAATGCCAGCACTGGGGGACACGGCCACCCACCCATTACACGAAATGCCACACACAGAAGCAATAACCATACTCTTATACCCCTGCAGGACCCGAACGCCACCACACCGCCACGGAGGGTCCAGAGATGTCCATCCCACCCCCAGAAGAGGCCCCCAGTGACGACAGCAGCTCTGTCTCCCTGGACCCTGATGACCAGCCCGGCCCATCGGGGACCTCGAGACAGTCGGTTCCCCACAGACAGCCACAGGCTACACCAGACCTAACCCCCTCTGGGAACACCAGCACAGCTCCCACCCAGCGGGCCCATGCCTCTGTCTCCAGTGTCCACCACTACAGGGCACCCAGGTTGACCCACCACGCCAACAACAACAGGGACCTGGTGGCAGTGGTAGTGGACACACCGTCCAGGGGACAGAGGCCCAGGGAAACAGGGGAACTGGGAGGGCTGCTGTGCGACAGGGGGGGGGACAGGCCCAGGGAACCGACTCTCCAAGAGGCCCTCTCCTCCATCATGGGAGCATACCACCGCTCCCAGGAGACGATGGCTACGGTACTGGCCAGGTTCCAGGAGATCCAGGTCATGCAGGAGCAACAGTACATGGGGTTCAGAGAGAAACTGAGGAACATTAGTTCCGCAATGGGGACCATCGTCGTGGCCCTAACCCAGATAGTCACCACATTGCGGGACCATGTGGCACCACAAAGGGCCCCTGTCACTAGCCTGGACCAGGAACAGCCTACCACCTCCGCCGGCGCTAGTGGACAGGAGGCCTCCACACAACGACGGGCCACCAGAACCCCACCTCCTGCAGAAGAAGAACCACCCCGCAAGCGGAACCTGAGATCTCACAAGAAGACAGAGTAGGATTGCAAGACCCCCGCCAGCAAACGATACCCCCTGATGTCATCCCACTGTCCCACATTGTCACCCTGTCCAACCTTGAACTGCCCCTGCTCCATCCTTCCACAGGCATATGGACAATGCACCTGTGCGACTGAGAACTGGACTCTGCCATGGACATTACTCCACCATCACCCATCTCCGTTTTACAATCATGTTCCATAAATTTAGCACTTGAATTAAATCACTTTAGCACTAAAAAAATCTTGAGTCTGCTTGTAATATGAACAAATGTATTAGACATAACGGTGCCAAAATGTTCAGTTACATTGTGATGACAACATACCACTGTCACACAGCTGTAGTACATGGGCAAACAAAGCAGAGGTCACGCAGTGGGGCCCACAGCTCTGAAAACGGAAGGGAAAGTCACAACTCAGTTAACAGGAACTGGGGGGGAACTCAGACAGTAGAGAGGCAGGAGACTTTAAGTAAATGTAAAATGGCGTGGTTGATTCGTACCTGTGTGCTACTGAAAATACTGTTGTATCACTGTAGGAGGCTGGACTGGCTTGTAGTGAGTACCAAGGGGTACTTGCATCTTGCACCAGGCCCAGTTATCCCTTATTAGTGTATAGGGTGTCTAGCAGCTTAGGCTGATAGATGATGGTAGCTTAGCAGAGCAGCTTAGGCTGAACTAGGAGACGTGTGAAGCTACTACAGTACCACTTAGTGTCATATGCACAATATCATAAGAAAACACAATACACAGTTATACTAAAAATAAAGGTACTTTATTTTTATGACAATATGCCAAAGTATCTTAGAGTGTTCCCTCAGTGAGAGGATAGGAAATATACACAAGATATATATACACAATAGCAAAAATATGCAGTATAGTCTTAGAAAACAGTGCAAACAATGTATAGTTACAATAGGATACAATGGGGACACATAGGGATAGGGGCAACACAAACCATATACTCCAAAAGTGGAATGCGAACCACGAATGGACCCCAAACCTATGTGACCTTGTAGAGGGTCGCTGGGACTATTAGAAAATAGTGAGAGTTAGAAAAATAACCCTCCCCAAGACCCTGAAAAGTGAGTGCAAAGTGCACTAAAGTTCCCCTAAGGACAAAGAAGTCGTGTCAGAGGAATAATGCAGGAAAGACACAAACCAACAATGCAACAATGATGGATTTCCAATCTAGGGTACCTGTGGAACAAGGGGACCAAGTCCAAAAGTCACAAGCAAGTCGGAGATGGGCATATGCCCAGGAAATGCCAGCTGTGGATGCAAAGAAGCTTCGACTGGACAGAAAAAGCTGAGGTTTCTGCAGGAACAAAAAAAGCTAGAGACTTTCCCTTTGGTGGACGGATCCCTCTTGCCGTGGAGAGTCGTGCAAAAGTGTTTTCCTGCCGAAAGAATGCCAACAAGCCTTGCTAGCTGCAAATCGTGCGGTTAGCGTTTTTGGATGCTGCTGTGGCCCAGGAGGGATCAGGAGGTCACAAATTGGACCAGGAGGTAGAAGTGATGTCGAGCAAGACAAGGAGCCCTCTTAGCAGCAGGTAGCACCCAGAGAAGTGCCAGAAACAGGCACTACAAGGATGCGTGAAACAGTGCTCACCCAAAGTTACACAAGGAGTCCCACGTCGCCGGAGACCAACTTAGAAAGTCGTGCAATGCAGGTTAGTGTGCCGTGGACCCAGGCTTGGCTGTGCACAAAGGATTTCCGCCGGAAGTGCACAGGGGCCGGAGTAGCTGCAAAAGTTGCGGTTCCCAGCAATGCAGTCTAGCGAGGTAAGGCAAGGACTTTCCTCCGCCAAACTTGGACTGAAGAGTCACTGGACTGTGGGGGTCCCTTGGACAGAGTTGCTGGATTCGAGGGACCTCGCTTGTTGTGCTGAGAGGAGACCCAAGGGACCGGTAATGCAGCTTTTTGGTGCCTGCGGTTGCAGGGGGAAGATTCCGTCGACCCACGGGAGATTTCTTCGGAGCTTCTAGTGCAGAGAGGAGGCAGACTACCCCCACAGCATGCACCACCAGGAAAACAGTCGAGAAGGCGGCAGGATCAGCGTTACAGAGTTGCAGTAGTCGTCTTTGCTACTATGTTGCAGTTTTGCAGGCTTCCAGCGCGGTCAGCAGTCGATTCTTTGGCAGAAGGTGAAGAGAGAGATGCAGAGGAACTCGGCTGAGCTCTTGCATTCGTTATCTAAAGTTTCCCCAGAGACAGAGACCCTAAATAGCCAGAAAAGAGGGTTTGGCTACCTAGGAGAGAGGATAGGCTAGCAACACCTGAAGGAGCCTATCAGAAGGAGTCTCTGACGTCACCTGGTGGCACTGGCCACTCAGAGCAGTCCAGTGTGCCAGCAGCACCTCTGTTTCCAAGATGGCAGAGGTCTGGAGCACACTGGAGGAGCTCTGGACACCTCCCAGGGGAGGTGCAGGTCAGGGGAGTGGTCACTCCCCTTTCCTTTGTCCAGTTTCATGCCAGAGCAGGGCTAAGGGGTCCCCTGAACCGGTGTAGACTGGCTTATGAAGAATTGGGCACATCTGTGCCCATGAAAGCATTTCCAGAGGCTGGGGGAAGCTACCCCTCCCCTGCCTTCACACCATTTTCCAAAGGGAGAGGGTGTAACACCCTCTCTCAGAGGAAGTCCTTTGTTCTGCCATCCTGGGACAAGCCTGGCTTGACCCCAGGGGGGCAGAAACCTGTCTGAGGGGTTGGCAGCAGCAGCAGCTGCAGTGAAACCCCAGGAAAGGCAGTTTGGCAGTACCAGGGTCTGTGCTACAGACCACTGGGATCATGGGATTGTGCCAACTATGCCAGGATGGCATAGAGGGGGCAATTCCATGATCATAGACATGTTACATGGCCATATTCGGAGTTACCATTGTGAAGCTACATATAGGTAGTGACCTATATGTAGTGCACGCGTGTAATGGTGTCCCCGCACTCACAAAGTCCGGGAAATTGGCCCTGAACAATGTGGGGGCACCTTGGCTAGTGCCAGGGTGCCCTCACACTAAGTAACTTTGCACCTAACCTTTACCAGGTAAAGGTTAGACATATAGATGACTTATAAGTTACTTAAGTGCAGTGTAAAATGGCTGTGAAATAACGTGGACGTTATTTCACTCAGGCTGCAGTGGCAGGCCTGTGTAAGAATTGTCAGAGCTCCCTATGGGTGGCAAAAGAAATGCTGCAGCCCATAGGGATCTCCTGGAACCCCAATACCCTGGGTACCTTAGTACTATATACTAGGGAATTATAAGGGTGTTCCAGTAAGCCAATGTAAATTGGTAAAATTGGTCACTAGCCTGTTAGTGACAATTTGAAAGAAATGAGAGAGCATAACCACTGAGGTTCTGATTAGCAGAGCCTCAGTGAGACAGTTAGTCACTACACAGGTAACACATACCTATAGGCCACAAACTTATGAGCACTGGGGTCCTGACTAGCAGGGTCCCAGTGACACATAACAAACATACTGAAAACATATGGTTTTCACTATGAGCACTGGGCCCTGGCTAGCAGGATCCCAGTGAGACAGTGAAAACACCCTGACATACACTCACAAACAGGCCAAAAGTGGGGGTAACAAGGCTAGAAAGAGGCTACTTTCTCACAATCACTGTGTCCCTGTTGTCTGTGTTGTCCCCGTCGTCGTCCTCCTCTTCACTCTCCACAGGCTCCACAGCTGCTACAACACCACCATCTGGACCATCCTCCTGCAGGAAAGGCACCTGGTGTCGCAAAGCCAGGTTGTGAAGCATACAGCAGGCCAAGATGATATGGCACACCTTCTTTGGTGAGTACATTAGAGATTCCCCTGTCATATGCAGGCACCTAAACCTGGCCTTCAGGAGGCCGAAGGTTCTTTCTATAATCCTCCTAGTTCGCCCATGGGCCTCATTGTAGCGTTCCTCTGCCCTTGTCCTGGGATTCCTCACTGGGGTAAGTAGCCACGACAGGTTGGGGTAACCAGAGTCACCTATTAGCCACACACGGTGTCTCTGTAGCTGTTCCATCACATAAGGGATGCTGCTATTTCGCATGATGTACGCGTCATGCACTGACCCAGGGAACTTGGCATTTACATGGGAGATGTACTGGTCAGCCAAACAGACCACCTGGACATTCATAGAATGATAAATTTTTCTGTTCCTGTACACCTGCTCATTGCCACTGGGGGGAACCAAGGCCACATGTGTCCCATCAATGGCCCCAATGATGTTGGGGATATGTCCAAGGGCATAGAAATCACCCTTCACTGTAGCCAAATCGCCCACCTCAGGGAAAACAATGTAGCTCCGCATGTGTTTCATCAGGTCAGACAACACTCTGGACAAAACCTTTGAAAACATAGGCTGAGACATCCCTGATGATATGGCCACTGTTGTTTGGAATGATCCACTTGCCAAAAAATGGAGTACTGACAGAACCTGCACCAGAGGGGGAATCCCTGTGGGTTGGCGAATGGGGGACATCAGGTCAGGCTCCAGCTGGGCACACAGTTCATGTATAGTGGCTCGGTCAAGTCTGTATGTCAGTATGACAGGTCGTTCTTCCATTGTCGACAGGTCCACCAGCGGTCTATACACGGGAGGATTCCTCCATCTCCTCGCAAGTCCCAGCGGACGGTGCTTAGGAAGGACAACATGGAGCACAGAGTCAAGCAACCCACAGGTTCGTAACAACAGCTTGCACAGTACACGATTCGCTATGCATTGAATGGCTTGTATGAGTGGCAATGCAAGGCCTAGGCCTGTGTGACGCCATAGAAATTCAGCCATGTGGGCCCTTGAAATGGCGGCTGCCTGACCTGTGAAGTGTGACAATGGGATGTGAGGTCAATGCGCTGGCGTGGCACACCGTGGGGGTAGGCGGTCGAAGACCGCGGCGCAAAGCAGCATTGGTTAACATAGAACCCTATGGGTCTCAGGAGCCAATGACGATGTGCGCCTGTGGTCGCGGTACGCACCGCCGCGGTACGCACCGCCGCGGGCGTGACCGCCATTTTCTAACTGCTTAATCACTCGAGACCTGATCATCCACAGGAGAGGACCTATACTGCAAGTGCTGATGTGAACTCGGTCTGGAAGAGACAATGGCTGCTGCGACTGGGGAAAGGGCCCCTGCCTTCACATCTGAGGAATTGGATAAACTCGTTGATGGGGTCCTCCCCCAGTATGCGCTACTCTACGGTCCTCCAGACCAACAGGTAAGTACACTGGGAGCACGTAGTATGGGCTATGCCTGTGTTGAGTGGGGTGGATGTAAGATGTTGGGGAGGGGAGCGTATGAGGATAGCAACGCACGACAGATGAGAGCATGTGCCACATGGCAAGGTTGTGGAGGGGGGGGCCACTCACATCAACCATGCAGAAAAGTGATGATATTTCTTTTTCCACCCTGTCCATGTCACATAGGTCAGCGCCCATCAGAAGATCGACATTTGGCGTGCCATCGCCAAGGACGTTCGGGCCCTGGGGGTCTACAACAGACGGGGCACCCACTGCCGCAAGAGGTGGGAGGACATCCGCCGCGGGAGCAGAAAGACCTCTGAGGCTCTGCTGGGGATGGCCTCCCAACGTAGGAGGGGTGCCAGTCGTCAATTGACCCCCCTGATGTCCCGGATCCTGGCGGTGGCCTACCCCGATTTGGATGGGCACGTGAGGACATCACAGCAGACACAAGGGGGTGAGTATCAGCACATTCTGCTATATTAGCACACAGTGGAGGCGTCTGGGTGGGGGAGGAGGGCTGTGGCTATCTCTAGGCCAGGGCGGTTTCTGTAGGCTAGGCCCCTCCGTTAGACATGGCCCTGTGCCCCGCCCCCCACCTCTGTAGGGTGCTAAGTACAGCTATCCATGGCCCGGGCTCACCTATGTGTGCATTTGTCATCCATAGACTTGTAGGCCAAGTCACAATAATTGAGTAGTGTACCCCGAGTGCGCGGCGTAGTGCAGGGGGCTTCTGTGTCTGTCCTCTCGCCAACTGTGCCGCTAATGCATACACTCAACATGTCTTTCTTTCTTCTCTCCCCCCCTTATTTTTTGGTTTTCCTGCTCATGTGTGCATTAGCATCATCAGGCGGAGGAGAAGTGGCATCGGCGCACGAGGGAGCTGCATCTCACATGGGCCCGGAGGGCCCTGCAACCGACTCGGACTTAACCAGTGAGACAGAGGGTGAGGGGGGCTCCACAACGGGGACCCGTGGAGACGTCAGCGACACCGACACGTCCTCGGAAGGGAGCTCCCTTGTGGTGGCGGCACCATCCGTGCCCACCGCAAAAACAGGTACAGCCGCCACCCAGCGCACCAGCTCCGCCCTCCCAGCAGCCCCTCAGCTTTCGCCCCGTGCCCGCTCTGCCAGGAAGCCGGCCATCTCCTTCGTCCCTGGCACCTCAGGTCCTGCCCCAGTTACCCCTGCTGCCCTCAGTGAGGAGGTCATTGACCTCCTCCAGACGCTCATTGTTGGGCAGTCTACCCTTTTGAATGCCATCCAGGGGGTGGAAAGGGAGGTGCATCGGAGCAATGCATACCTGGAGGGCATTCATTCGGGTCAGGCTGCCCATCAGCGATCGTTCAACGCTCTGGCCTCAGCACTGACGGCAGCAATTGTCCCTGTGTCTAGCCTCCCCCCTCCAACTTCCTCAACCCAGTCCCACACCCCTGTTCCTCTGCCTATCCCAGACACACCTACAGACCAGCCTGCACACACATCAACACCCAAGGGCAGCTCATCCAGACATAAGCACCACAGATCACACAAGCATTCACCCAAGCAACATCCACATGCAGACACAGCAACACCCACTGCCTCCACTGTGTCCCCCTCCTCCCTCCCTGTGACGTCTCCACTCACACCTGCATGCACACCTCCATCAGCCAGTAGGTCCATCACCACCACACCCACCGGAACAGTCCGCACACGTGCAGTCACCACCCCCACTACCATTTACACGTCCCCTGTGTCCTCTCCCAGTGTGTCTGTCACCCCCTCTTCCAAACCACACAAACGCAGGCAGCCACCCACCCAACAGCCATCCACCTCACGACAGCCTCCGTCACAAGCACCTGCACCCAAAGACAGCACACTTGACTCTCCTACAACCACATCCTCTTCCTCCACTCCCATACCCACTACAACTACCCGTCCCTGTCTTTCGAAATTGATTTTCCTTTCCAACCTTGACCTCTTTCCAACAACTGACCCACCCCCTCCATCTCGTAAGAGTCCAACCAGCACCTCAGCCACCACAAGCCCTGCACCTACTAGGACCATCGTTCAGGGCTATTGGAGTCCACCAGCTCCTAGGGCAGGAACATCGGCCAGCAGCAAGGGGACAGCCAGCCCACCCCCTGGGAAATAAGCAAAAAAGTGAAGGGCCGGCGCCACAGGCCTGAGACGGCTGCCCCCAAGGACACCAGCCTTGCACCGTCACCTGGCCCATCCACTAAGGGAGGCAAGGGCCCCAGAGTTTCTTCCAAGGAGGGCAAGGGCCCCAGAGATACTTCCAAGGGAGGCAAGGCCCCAGAGATTCGTCCAAGGAGGGCAAGGGCCCCAGAGATACTTCCAAGGGAGGCAAGGGCCCCAGTGATTCGTCCAAGGAGGGCAAGGGCCCCAGAGATACTTTCAAGGGAGGCAAGGGCCCCAGAGATTCATCCAAGGAGGGCAAGGGCAGCAGGGCGAAGAAGTCCGGCAGCAGGCGAGCTGCCCAGGAGGGCCCCACCAGCCCCATTTGGGGTGTGACGTAGGACACCCACGGGCCCAGGAGTCCAACACAGGAGGGCCCCGCAAGCGATAGGTCGGATGGCGACTGAGCGGGAATGATTGCCCAGATCTGGTTCCCTAGGAACACAAGACAAGCACCGCTGAACAGGGCCCCGCCGTGAGAAGCACCACTCCGCTGGGCCCCGCCGTGAGAAGAACCGCTGAACAGGGCCCCGCCGTGAGAGGCACCGCTCCGCTGGGCCCCGCCGTGAGAAGAACCGCTGAACAGGGCCCCGCCGTGAGAGGCACCGCTCCGCTGGGCCCCGCCGTGAGAAGAACCGCTGAACAGGGCCCCGCCGTGAGAAGAACCGCTGAACAGGGCCCCGCCGTGAGAAGCACTGCTCCGCTGGGCCCCGACATGAGAAGAACCGCTGAGCAGGGCCCCGCCGTGAGAAGCACCGCTCCGCTGGGCCCCGCTGTGAGAAGAACCGCTGAACAGGGCCCCGCCGTAAGAGGCACCGCTCCGTTGGGCCCCGCCGTGAGAAGAACCGCTGAACAGGGCCCTGCCGTGAGAGGCACCGCTCCGCTGGGCCCCACCGTGAGAAGAACCGCTGAACAGGGCCCCGCCGTGAGAAGCACCGCTCCGCTGGGCCCCGCCGTGAGAGGCACCGCTCCGCTGGGCCCTCCATCTCAAGCACCGCTCCGCTGGGCCCTTCCTCTCAAGCACCACTCCGCTGGGCCCTTCCTCTCAAGCACCGCTCCGCTGGGCCCTTCCTCTCAAGCACCGCTCCGCTGGGCCCTTCATGTCAAGCACCGCTCCGCTGGGCCCTTCCTCTCAAGCACCGCTCCGCTGGGCCCTTCCTCTCAAGCACCGCTCTGCTGGGCCCCGCCGTCCCTGCACCGCTCCGCTGGGCCCTTCCTCTCAAGCACCGCTCCGCTGTGCCCCGCTGTCTCTGCACCGCTCCGCTGGGCCTTTCCTGTCAAGCACCGCTCCGCTGGGCCCCGCCGTCTCTGCACCGCTCTGCTGGGCCCTTCCTGTCAAGCACCGCTCCGCTGGGCCCTTCCTGTCAAGCACCGCTCCGCTGGGCCCCGCCGTCTCTGCACCGCTCCGCTGGGCCCTTCCTGTCAAGCACCGCTCCGCTGGGCCCTTCCTGTCAAGCACTGCTCCGCTGGGCCCCACCATCTCTGCACCGCTCCGCTTGGCCCTTCCTGTCAAGCACCGCTCCGCTGGGCCCTTCATCTCAAGCACCGCTCCGCTGGGCCCTTCCTCTCAAGCACCGCTCCTCTGTGCCCCGCCGTCTCTGCACCGCTCCGCTGGGCCCTTCCTCTCAAGCACCGCTCCGCTGGGCCCTTCCTGTCAAGCACCGCTCCGCTGGGCCCCACCGTCTCTGCACCGCTCCGAGGGCTCTTCCTGTCAAGCACCGCTCCGCTGGGCCCTTCCTCTCAAGCACCGCTCCGCTGGGCCCCTCCGTCTCCTGTCAGGCACCGCTCCGCTGGCCCGTTCCTGTCAAGCACCGCTCCGCTGGGCCCTTCCTGTCAAGCACCGCTCAGCTGGGCCCCGCCGTCTCTGCACCGCTCCGCTGGGCCCTTCCTGTCAAGCACCGCTCCGCTGGGCCCTTCCTCTCAAGCACCGCTCCGCTGGGCCCTTCATCTCAAGCACCGCTCCGCTGGGCCCTTCCTGTCAAGCACCGCTCCGCTGGGCCCCGCCGTCTCTGCACCGTTCCGCTGGGCCCTTCCTCTCAAGCACTGCTCCGCTGGGCCCTTCATCTCAAGCACCGCTCCGCTGGGCCCTGCCGTCTCTGCACCGCTCCGCTGGGCCCTTCCTCTCAAGCACCGCTCCGCTGTGCCCCGCCGTCTCTGCACCGCTCCGCTGGGCCCTTCCTCTCAAGCACCGCTCCGCTGGGCCCTTCATCTCAAGCACCGCTCCGCTGGGCCCCGCCGGGCCCCGCCATCTCCTGTCAGGCGCCGCTCCGCTGGGCCGTTCCTGTCAAGCACCGCTCCGCTGGGCCCTTCCTGTCAAGCACCGCTCCGCTGTGCCCCGCCATCTCTGCACCGCTCCGCTGGGCCCTTCCTGTCAAGCACCGCCCCGCTGGGCCCTTCCTCTCAAGCACCGCTCCACTGGGCCCTTCATCTCAAGCACCGCTCCGCTGGGCCCCGCCGTCTCCTGTCAGGCACCGCTCCGCTGGGCCGTTCCTGTCATGCACCGCTCCGCTGGGCCCTTCCTCTCAAGCACCGCTCCGCTGGGGCCTTCATCTCAAGCACCGCTGGCCCATTGGCAGGGCCGGATCTGTGTCGGGCAGGGCTTCACGAAGCACTCTGGGCACCATGCCTCCTCCATAACCAGTGGAGTCTGTAATCCACCAGATGGACTGTGGCTTTGCACTCCCCAGGATGGTACAGTGGGCAATCCACCCACTGTAGAGACTTGTGAGACTGTGGCTTTGCACTCTCCAGGATGGTACAGTGGGCATGGAGGCCCCTCGTGGATCTGGCGTCGTTGACTCATGTGGCTGAGGTGGCCCCCCATCCCTTCCCCCTGAGGTGCCTGTGGTTTTATTATCTGATGCCCCAGCAGTGTTCTCTCCAATGGAATCGGGTTTCGTGTGTGGGCTTTGCCCATGTGTTTATGCACATTGGCCCACGGACAATGGCATGTAGCCAATATGTGCCGGACTTTTGGACTATGTTCATATTCTTCATGTTGTGATTTATTTGTTTAAATAATCTAATATTTCACTTAAGTTCAAATATGCTTTAATATACTTCTATTTTAATGATCATTTTATTTTGTCTTTGAATTATTCCGGGGGGTTTGGGGGGTGTAAATCTGACTTGTTGCTCTGCATTGGTGTGTGGGGATTTTGGGGGGGGGGGGTCGCGTATGTGTGTGCCCGTAATCTTTTCTCCTCCCCCCTCCCCTGTGTCGTAGGTGCAGTACTCACTGTTGTCTCCTGCGGCGGCGTTCGTGCTCCTGGTAGTGGAGCAGGTAGACAATCGCTGGTAGGATGTTTAATTCGGGTTCCACGCTGTCCAGATTCCTCGTGGAGTGTATAGAGGTGAGCGTTTTCCCATTCGTGATCTGTTTCCGCCGTGTTTTTATCGGTTTTTATGGGTCGTGATAGGGTGGGCGGTACATTGTGTGCCGCCTGTCTGTTGGCGGTGACCGCCGCGCTGTTTGTTTGCCCCGCGGTGGCGGTCGGAGTGTTAAAGTGGCGGGCTGTGTTGGCGGTTCCCGCCAGGGTCGGAATTCCATTTTTTTGACCGCCTGCCTGTTGGCGGGTTGGCCGCCGCTTTAACACCGACCGCCAGGGTCGGAATGACCCCCTTGGTGTCTAGTGGGCATTTCTGCTGCCCGATCGCATTACGATCGGGCAGCACAAATGCTTGCAGAGACATGAAAGCCTTTCCTTTCCTTTCATGTCTCTGCTGGCCCCCTCCTCTCGAGCGGAGCAGAAGAGAAATGCTGAGCATTTCTCTTCCACAATCATGCTTCCAGTGCGATGGGAGGTGACCTCTGATGAGGTCAGAACGCTTTAGCGTGCTGACCTCATCAGACGTCACTGGGGGGTAGGGGGAGTCGGGGTGGAAGGGGAAGCGATTCCCCTTCCAGCCTGACCTGGGGGCCTGGGAGCACTGGCGCTCCCCCGAGGGCCGGTACATGTAATGGTTACATCTGTGGTGCCTGAGAGGCGCAGCCACGGACATAACCATTACATCTGTGGTGATTAAGGGGTTAAACCATTGAGCTGGCCTAACATTCCTACTTAAATTGCTAACCACCATTTTTAGGTCAAACATAGCAGAGCACTTACGCTGATATTCGACCTGCTCTAGCATATTCTGTGGGCTTCAAACACGACTATCTCACACACATCACTTTCGTTTGTTCCTGTGCTTGCTTTTCAAGAATCCCTTTGTTATTATCAGTAAATGCTTTATGTTTGTCCTGCCTTGAGGCTCTTTTGTTACGCCTTGCAGACTGACCCCATTACATGGATTATTTCATGATTGCCAATATACTTTTGCGAAGGCAAACTACTTTTTTCTTTTATCTCTCCCCTTTGCGCTCCTTAGCTGTCATGGCAGTTTGAGCGCGAACAGTGTTGGAGCACTCGTCACATTTTTCACATTGTTACCTAATCAGAGACATTTCAGTTTTGCTTTTGTCACTCCCATTTGTGGTCCATGGCTTTCAAAAAACCCTTGTAATTGGTAAATGCTTAACCTAAATAAATACAGAAACCAACAAAGTGGCTCTCCGGGCATAGCGGGAGAGCCAATACTACAATGTTCACTACACAGGGGTTAACTTGCCCCATAATGCTTTTTAAGCAATCTTTTTACAAAACATTTTTGCTCATAATTCAGCCTGTGGTGGCCCTAAGACAATGGGACCACCACCAACATGTTCGGCACAACACACTCTTTCTCTCTGAGTCACCTCGGTCCCCACACTATGTCAGTGGGAACCCAAAAATAATAATCCCTCCCACCATTCACTGTCTTTTTAATCTCTCTTACGGTTGGAACTTTTGTTTTACAGCTTAGAGTAGCTTGTGTTTTAAGGCCTTGTTTGAAATATTGTTGTAGTAGGTCTGTTAGCTCTTAAAATATACAATCCGCTATATCTTCTAGGGGCTAACTATATAGTTGGTTGCATTACTTACTTCCATTCTGTTTTCACATGGTTATACCCTCTAGGGGCTAACGATGTGGTTGCATGGTCATGTTTCCTACAAATGCTATTGTTTGTGGTGTTCACTAGGGGATCTTCTGAGCATTGATAGTCAAAATACTACAATATTCGCAGCATTTGGAACCTCGCCTCATAATGCTTTGCAGGGCATTCGTTTGACAAAGCATGTTGGCTCATAACTCTGCCTGTGGTAGACCTAGGACAATGAGACAACCTTCTAAAGATTCACCACAACATGCTCTTTCTGTCTACATCATCTCTTGGTACCCACTTGAGGTTAGTAGGGACCCAAAAATGGTAACCCCCTCCTACCAGTCAGTGTTTTTTAAGCTCTCTCACGGTTGAAACTTTTGTTTTACAGCTGAGAGGTTCAGGTTTTAAGGGTCTTGTTTGCAATATCATTGCAGTATGTTTGCTAGTTCTGAAAATGCGTAATGCATTATTCCTTCTAGCGTCTAAATATATGGGTGCACTGCATTATTTTCTGTCATTCTGTTTTCATGTAGTTATGCTTTCTAGGGGCTAACTATACGGTTACATAACCATGTTTACTGGAAATGCTATTTTTATTGTGGTGTTCTCTAGGGGCTGTGAAATGTTATTTTTATTGCAGTGTTCTCTAGGGGCTGTTCTGAGCATTACAGTCGTCATACCTCAAAATTTTGAGCACTTGGAAACTCCCCCCATAATGCTTTGAAGGGCGGTCCTTTTGAAGGGCGGTCCTTTTACAAAACATTTTTGTTTAAAACTTAGCCTGTGGTGGTCCTAGATCAATGTGGTCACCTTCAAAACATTCACCACAGCGTGCTCTAGATCATCTCTGGGTCACCACACTAGGTTAGCTGGGATTCGAAAATAATAACCTATCCCACCATTCAGTGTATTATTAAGCACTGATATAGCTGGGACTTTTGTTATGTACCTTTGAGTAGTTTGTGTTTTAAGGGTCTTGTTTGAAAAACGTATTTCAGTAGACTTGTTAGCTCTTTAGTTATATGCAGTGCTACGGGAATTATGTGGTAGAAAGGACCAAAATACACAGCAGGCTTGATCAATTTATATGGCAAAAATAGTCCAGTTGTGCATTTACCGCACCAAGAGCTCCAACTCAAGTACATGCGAGTCCTATTGCGTTGCAAATGCTTGTTTATTACATACTGCTCCTGAACCCCAGCTTCCATCACAGTGCCCAAGTCTGCATTCTTTAGAGATATACGAGTAGAGCAGTGATAATAAAACAGCCTTCCATTGTAATAATTCAGATTTAACCAACCTTGTCAGTGAACTGTATGGGGATATAAAGGGAACGAATGGCAAGGCAACCTCAGAGCTGAGCGCTTGCAGGCCGCCAGAGATAAGGTCACTAATTCCGAAGGATCAAAAGGCGCTCACATAATGAAAAAGCAAACACAGAGTAATTTTACTGGCTGTCAATCTTGTTAGGTTATTTTATGCATTGCGCGGAGCCTTGCACTACCCCTCTGAGACTGGCACAGCAACTTGTGATGAGATAGTGGATTTACTGTTTGGATAGGACGAGCCTCAGAAAAAGCCATCAACAGCACAGCTCCATTGTATCAGGATCAGCGCCCGGGCTGGCCTCTCCAGGGGGAGGAAGCAGGGAAGCTCTCACCTTGCGGGAGAAAGATTCTAGCACAAAAGAGAATGCACGTGCTTTACTTTGAGGTTTCGGAGTGTTGGCATTTGAAATCTACATGTTATAGTATAGCTTAACTAATAGGCCATATACAATAATTCACAGACCAACATGTTATTATTAACCATTTCAAGGCCTTGTACAACAACACATTCAAAATACAAACGACGTATGTATGTTTAACATGACATTATAAATGTTTGTTTCAGGGTATAAACCTCATAAATCATATATAAACAATAGGAGACAAATTCGTCAAAAAATACAATAATAAGTGAAAATGCAAATTTGATACCAAAGTGTTTTTTCAACATTAAAAAACAAATTGGGTACGAGGAGGCTTTGGACCACATTCTGAAAGCTGTCACGCAGCGCAGTGCCGCAGCCAAAAAAGCTGTGCTGTGTTGCGTGACAAGGAGAGAGCAGGAGAGTGCCATATTCACAAAAAAATGACACTCTCCTCCCCCTCTCCCTTGCTCCGGCGCTGATTTCAGCAGCTGTGCACCACGCACACACCGTAGTGTCATAGTGCTATGGTGTGTGCGTGAGTCTAGCATAGGTTCCGTGCAGGAAGGGTACCTTTCCTGTCCAAAATACAATGAGCCAGATTTAAAAGGCCCTACTGCCACCAGAGAATCTCTTTTAGTGTCGCTAAGCACTGCACCGTGTTTACAAGGTGGCGTCAAGCCACTATTTGTGGCTTAACATCACCTTGTAAATATGGCCCCCTGCGTGGAAGGGGCTTGCAATGGGTGTTGCTGTGGGCGTGCCACAGCAACACCCATTGCATTTTGATGCTGTCCCAGATTTACGATTATTCCTAAATCTGAGGCAGCGCCAAAGTCTAACGCCACCCCAGGGGTGGTGTTAGCATGGCGTAACAAGGAGAAATGATTTCATTTCTCCTCGTCTTTTGCTCTTTCGCTGCGGTGATTCTGGGTTTCCCACTGGGCTGGCGGGCGACCGCCAAAAGGCCACCCGCCAGCCCAGTGGGAAACACCCCTCCATGAGGATGCCGGCTCCAAATGGAGCCGGCGGAGTGGAGGATGTGCGACGGGTGCAGTTGCACCCGTCGCGAATTTCAGTGTCTGCTCAGCAGACACTGAAATTCTTTGTAGGGCCCTCTTACGGGGGCCCCTGCAGTGCCCATGCCATTGGCATGGGCACTGCAGGGGCCCCCAGGGGCCCTACAACACCCCATACCGCCATCCTGTTCCTGGCGGGCGAACCGCCAGGAACAGGATGGCGGTATGGGGTGTCAGAATCCCCATGGCTGTGCAGCAAGCTGCGCCGCCATGGAGGATTCTGCAGGACAGTGGAAAACCGGCGGGAGACCGCCGGTTTTCCTGTTCTGACCGCGGCCATACCGCCGCGGTCAGAATGTCCTGCGGAGCACCGCCAGCCTGTTGGCGGTGCTCCCGCCGACCCTGGCCCCGGCGGTCCGTGACCGCCGGGGTCAGAATCACCCCCTATGTCTGTGCAGGAATATGTGCTTCCTGCACAAAAACAATTCCCTGGCAGAGCAGCCATCATTGCACCATGGTGCAAGGGTGGCTGCATTGGCGATTGGGAACAAATGTAGCACCGGCGCAGGGGGCAATAAAAGGGTGTGCAGTATTCTATTAAATATGGCGCATCCCTGCGTTTTGAAAATGACAGCGGTGCCAAATGATTTTAGCAGCGTCGCGCTCCATAATTTTTTTTAAATCTGGGCCTACGGGGCTTATTTGAGAGCGCCAACTTAGCGCCTCCATAGTGCCAATTTTTTTTATGTTAAGGCAGCGCTAAAGTGGCTATTTCCCCACGCCATATATACAAAGTGGCTCAAGTACACCCTTGCGCCACATTATGCCTGCATCAGGCATAAGTATGCAGGGGGGCGTTCCGGCACTAGGAATCCCATAAAAATTGCACAGTGAAATTTAACAGATTTCACTGCCCCATTTTTGGAGTCATTTCTAACGCCTGCTCAGAACAGGCATTAAAATGACAATCCCATACAAACCGTGCACTTTGCTACACTAGTGTCAATGTTTTTGATGCTAATGTAGCAAAGTGCTACAATAGTGTCAAAAATGTTGATGCTATTGTGCTAATGACTGTAATGGTGCATCGTATTATAAATACGGCTCAACCATGGTGTTGTTAAGTGCCGGTAGGGGGGTGCAGGAAAAAGTGGTGTATCAGCTCTGATGCGCCACTTTTTCTTAATTATGGGCCTATGCCTAGACAAGTGGGAATGCTTTTCCCACTTTGTATGTGTGCTGTACAGTGCAGTACACATGCCAAGTCAGACAAGTAGGGGGAAATAAAACATTTCTCCGTTTTGCATCTGCTTTTCAAAAGTGTTTTTGACGCTAAACCCTTTCTTCCGATGTTTCAGAATAGGGTTTAGCGTAAAAAAGCATGCGTGGTAGCACGGGTACACCCATCTACCACCCATGTAATGCCCCCCCGATGCAAAGTAATGCAAAGCAGCATTTTGTCCTGCTTTACGTTACTTTGCCACACAAACCAACACACATACCTATTTGTGTTGGTTTGTGAATGCCAAAAACAGTTTAGCGACAGTTACGCGTTAAAAAAGCAACGATAAACCTTTGAGAATTTGGGCCTTTGTGTACTCACTCATTAATCAGATAATCTTATTTTCATCCACATAATTGCTTTCTCACAATTCATTCTTGTTGTAGGATTCTCGAAAGCACACATAAATGCAAATCAAATGCATTTGATTAAAAAATCCTTAATGCAACAAAATACCGTCTAATCCCCATTTCCGACAAACAGGGATAATCCATTCATTCCCAAATTACAATAAACAGTGCAAATAGGGCATAATTCAGTTTTAGCTGTGCCTGCTGACCATTTAGAGCTAAAGCGTTTTTTACTGATAGAATTCACAATCTAAATTGTACGTACAGATTTTTGGCTCCATTTGGCACAATAGTATCCAGATACCGCTCAAATGTTGGGGTATATCTAATATAAAAACTTGTCCAATAATTCCCCCATTCCTTGCTTCCGTGTGCCACTGTTCATTACAAATTGCCGTTATTAAGTTTTGAATACACTGGAGGCACTCCAGGCAACAGATCCAAGATCTTCCCGCAGTTCTTTCAAGTCCAAGGAGCGTAGCTATGTTTCTACATAAAATAACCAAGCTGTTAAACACGTTCTATCTAGGGCAGTGGTTCCCAGTCTTTTGACTCTTGAGGACCCCCAATGAATCATTACTGAAAGCCGGGGACCCCCAGGAATTTGTAAAATTTAATTTTCAAACATTAAAACAGTAATTCGCAAAAAATATAACAAGTACACACCAAACGAATACTCAAATTACTAAAGATAACATTATTTTATATTGAAAAAATATGCAAAAATTAAAACATTTAATTGGGAAGGTTGACGCTGCATCTCTGCAACTACCTTTTCAATGTTTGGTTTAATTTAGGAAAGGTGAATCCTCAGGTCAGATTCTACATTTCCGGAGCGATTTCTGTTTTTATTTTTTAGGTATGCAAGATCTGAGAAAGCTTTTTCCACATAAATAAGTGAACGGGAAAGGAAGTAAACCATAAGGGCCTCTCATCTCTCCCTCGCCTCTCTGTCACAATTACTTCATTTGTTTTATAGCACCTCTCATACCGCTCTAGGGTGTCAGGGCACTTTACAGGGGACTATAAGATGTAGGATTCACATGTCATCCACACTGGTAGGCATTTTCTAAGAATGCTTGGTCCGGAGAAGCACAAACTTAGGATACAGAACACAGCACAGTGATTAGCGATGAAGTTAGCACAGTGCTTAATTTGTAAATAAAAACGTGCCGGTGCCTGAAGCCCTCCTCTTGAACACGTGGCTGCTGCAATTAAATGTGGGTACACAGAATACTGAGGCAGCATAATCCTAAACCATCTCGGGCCTCTTCAATCCATATAAAGCCACTCCCTACCACTCCAGCTCACTCTAGCAGCTTTCTAATTTCTCCCTTTGTGACGCTTTTTCATTTTTCCCTTCCTCCGTCTTTCCCATATGTGTCTTTTGCTCACAGCAAATGCTTGAGGCAGAAGAATAAGCCCCAGCCCTCAAAAATAAGTTTGAGGTGGTAGTTAAAGATCATACATTTCGTTTTTGATGAATTAATTCCTTGATTGCATTTGGTGTAAAATGTTGAAATCTGGGGCCAGATTTAAGCAGCCACTTGTGTCACATTAGCATAAGCTTACGGTGGCTAATGTGGCGTTAGGTTGGCAAAAACGCTGCACCATATTCACAAAGTGGCGCAATGCACATATTGCGCCACTTCGGAAATCCTCGTTCCACATTATGCTTGCACCGTTATAATGTATGCAAGAGGGATGTTCGGCATTAGGAGGCCCAGAAAAATGGCGCTGTGGATTCTAGCGTCATTTTTAACGCCTGCCTAAAGTAGGTGTTAAAAAGAGGCACCCTTTGTTTTCAAAGGACCTCCATTTACTTTGCAGGATTAGTGTCAATATTTTTGGTGCTAATCTTGCAAAGCACCAACCTAGCATCAACATTTTTGATGCTAGTTCCATAACGTGACTCATGATGCGCTGTATCATAAATACAGCGCACACAGGGTGGCGTTAGTGGGGCACAATGGGGCGCAAGAGAAGTGGCACATCATGACATGATGCACCACTTTTCATAAATCTGCCCCTTGGTGAAGAGGGATTGCAAGCCCATCGGCATCCTAAAAATTAAAAAGGTCACCGGCAAACATCAGTGCAGAGATTTTAGCACCTGCCTATTAGGGAAGTCATTGACTAAGTCAACTAAGATTCAACACCTTCCATTATGTACTCAGTGAACAAAGTGGAAGTGAGCAAGAGCCCTGTTGCACATCGTTTTGTATCAGAATACGATTTTTAAGCTCACTATTTCAATCACATCTGACTTTGGCATAATTATATTAGAATCATATAATACAGACAACAATGCTTCCACGACAAATAAGGATTTTAACATCCCTAGCAACATGGTTTGGATAACCAGGTCAAAGGTCACCTTCATGTCTACAAATGCTACATTGAACTGTTCATACTCAATAGATACATATTACCATAATGTTATACAGCAGAACACCTGATCAATAGTTCTGACCTTTGCTCTAAATCGAGCTTCCAGATCTGACAAGAAACGATGATCTACCATCCACTCTTGAAATGTATATAATCCTTGTTTCCAAAGTATTTTCTCGAGATTATCGAACGGGTTAATTGACCTAAAATTGGCAGGATTACTGTTCCTGTCCTTTTCATAGATAGGGATGATTTCCACTCCCTTCCAAGTCTCCAGTATGCTAGCTGCTGCTAAAATAGCATTACACGCACAGTCCAAATCAACATTTCTGATCTATGTAAATTATCTGGAGTTTTGCCTTGCTCCAGAGGGATCCCTGTTTTCAAGCTCATTATTAGTTAATGTGTATTGCGAATTTAGGACCAAAGGGGAATTTTAGGTTAAAATGCCCTACCTTTGAGCTACAAGAGACATTTTTAAGGGCGAAATGTCATGACAATCAGAGTACTTACCAGCCTCAGTGGCAAAATACAATCATGTTTTTATTTTGTTTCTTTCGTGTTTTTAACAGCTTTGCCTACAGATTATAAGCTTCTTTTACATGTGCGTTTCTAAGGTATATCTGATACAGCGTCTGGTCAGGCCATGCAACAATCTTCATTTTTCCTGCTGCTGGAGCAGGTGAAATGAGGCTATGCGCCCTTTTCCTCAAGCCATGTGGCCCGGGTGACAATCCAATCTGCTCTGCACTCTGGGTACTGATGCTGAGTGGTGGGACTGACTTCTTTACTATGACTCTCCATCCTTCCTCTTTGTCCTGGACAAGGAAAGATGTAGCAAAGTGTACATCACCATTGGATCCCATTTCAAGGTCCACGTGGGGAAGCATGGGGCTTCTCTGGGGCAGGAGAAATATTTACTAGTGCCCTGTTGGTCTTAGGGGGACTACAACTAGTATCCTACTCTTCGAAAGTGGATACATTTACAGTGTGCAAAATCACACACCATTTCCCCGGATGGAAAGCAATAGAAAATAATGTCTGAGTTACTAAAATAAGCATTCATGCACAAGTATTTCTTCTGTCAATGGGTGCCCTCAGCTTATAAAGTATCACACACAGACTAATATAGCAAAAGCAGACATCTTGGGCCCCACATAATGGAATCCAGCAGGTTTGCCGTATTGTCTGCTTGGGGATCTGCACCAAACACCAGGCCTAACAAATTAGACACTCCTGGACCCCAACATTTCTTTGCCTTTACCCTTCTGCCTCCTTGCAGCCTTTGACATTACTGAGTCCCCCTTAAAGCAATGGCTTAGCTGTTAAGGCTCTGGTATTACCAACTTGCCAAGCATTGGTGATATCTTTATCTGGGATCTTCATTAGCAGTATCCCAATGGTCCTTCATCCCAGACCACCGTCATGACGTGCACTTCCCACCACCTAGACCTTGTGCATCTTGAAGGGTGGCTGCCAGAAATCACTAGAGTCCACAGTGCCTTTGACTCAAAGACGTTCAAAAGGATCAATCTATCAAAAGTCCACAGGACCTGCTCCTTCAGGGCCTTTAGCAAGTCGACCTTCCACTTGACCTGGGAGACAGTTGTGGAGCTCATGTCAACAGCCCTGGAGAGAGTTTAGAGTCGAGAGCACAAATCTAGTGGTGGCACATCATCTCTCCATTTCTAAATGGCATACAACAAGCCAGTGCACTTACTGTCAAGTCCCTGTTTAGTATTCTAGGTAGAATGCAACACTGAGTCCATTCAGGCTTGCTCCTTCCCTCTGAGATTTGCAAAGGGAGCAACTGTTGTGTGGCAGAAACAGAAGTCTAATCTTTCACTATTGACATTTCTGGGCGCTTCCCTCCTTGGGCATCAGTCAGTTGATACTTCTCATCTGCCCTATTCCTCCAGCAGAAGATTTGTAATCTCTCTGTAATGAGGATAGTGGGACCTTTGATTTGCCAGGTGGTGCACCACAGTAACAAAATCCCTCAGCCAAGATGCTCAACTGACAAATTTCATAATGGGCTGGTTCACTGAAATGGGTTCCTAAGTGAATGCATTACATATTGTGCACTTTACAGAAAAGGAATAGTTCATTTCCTGTCAGTCCCCATCTTCTACAGTGTTGCCTATTACAGATGTCATGCTGAGTGAGACAACAGCCTTTGTCGCTCAGCCAACACATAGGCATGGTCATGTGAACAGGTCTTATTACCAAAATGTTTAGACCGTCTCACTTCAGATGGCCACAGCAGCCGATCTTACTTTAAGCTGTAGACACTCGAAGTTGCAGCATATATGCTTTTTTAACAGAGCATTACAGTCCTCCTCTGTACCACAGCAGAGGATAAAAAAAGAAAAGTGAAAAAAACTAGGGGCCTTCCTCACAAAGTTAAACTTATACTTTTGGTATAGGTTTACTATCTTTTTCTATTCACAAACTATGAGTTTAGTTTTACGTGTAATCTCTTTGACTGCAGAGATGGTCCTTGTTAGAAATTGAGATAGTGGTTGGCAGAGGAGTGCATACTATTTACTCATGAACCACAATACCTGTCAGAGTAAGTCACAATCACACCCTAGGTTAACCTGGTCTCACCCACTGGTAGCTTGGTAGATAGACTTAGGGACATATTTATAAGCCCCTGGCTCCAACTAGCACCACAGTAGTGTTATTTTAATGTGGCTCAATGAGGCCAAAATCCTTGCGCCATATTTTCAAAGTGGTGCAATGCATTCAGTGCGCCACTTTGTAACCCTTTACGTTACATTATGCGTGCGCCAGGTATAATGTATGCAAAGGGGGCGTTCCCTCATTAGGGGGCGTGCAAAAATGGTGCAAAGAAATCTAACAGTTTTCCTTGCATCATTTTTTACGGCACTTTTAACCCCTGCTCAGAGCAGGGGTTAAAAGGGGGTTTCCATTATTTATAATGGGCCCCTATGTACTCTGCAGGAGTAACACCAATATTTTGGTGCTACTCCTGCAGAGTACATCAATAGCATCAATAAAAATGACACTATCGCCCCCTACCCTGTGCCCTGGTGCGCCATATCTTAGATACAGCAGTAGGGGGGCACTAAGGGGCACAAGGAAAGTGGTTCTGTAATAGGTGGAGAGACACTTTCCTTAAATATGCCCCTTAATTTAAGAGTCAGTCAGTCAAAGATCTTTATTCGGCGATTGCCATAAAAGTACAAATTAAGATCACATTTTCAAATGAACAGAGAGACAGGAAAAAAAAAGAATAAAACACATCTTACATATGTTAGAAAAAAGAGGGCAAAGTAATCTGATCCAAGTTCCTCTTTCACAAGTATTCCGATGTTCTTATCCGATCATCTACTAGTGTCATGCAACATAATATCAAAATCTGTTTAAATACCCTAAAATGTAATAAAAACCTTACTTCCTATGGAATAAAACTATCCTAAACCACATATATAAAGTATAAAATTTTAGACTTAAAATCGGTTTTAAAAGTCAACATAGGTGAGATTAATAAGTTACATAATATTAATACAGATTCATCATAGCAATAGATGATCTAATAACATTTAAAACCTGAGAATTTTTTTTGACATTTGGTAATTTCTGAAAATATATCAAAGCTTCCTTATAATGGATTGGTCTTAATGTGCGTAAAATAGGTAAAATAAAAGTATTTCTAGGGGTGGCGTAAAGAGTGCAAAAGAGAAAGAAGTGAGAAGTACTTTGCTTTGAGCTAGCATCGCAGGGGCAAGGTGGTAAATCTTTTTGCCAGATACACTGCTTGGGAAAGGCCACCTTAAAATGAATCAAGTTTAGTCTAAAAAAGATTAAAAGAGAATATATTTTTGGGCATGAAAACCAAGTCAAATTGGGTTCAATATGTAGGGCCGTAACAATCTGGGTATAAGAATCTAAAGGTTTTAGATTCAAACAGCTATGAAGTCTTATGTGCAAAGTATGCTCAGAGTGACATGCTTTCAGCAGGTACCTTGCAGTTGTGGTTAGCAGTTGTGGTTCTTCATACATATACCTAAGCCCCAGCCTGTCAAAGGATGATCGCAAGTACGAGAGCCAGGGAATCCTGTTCGAGTTAGCCAACTGTGTGTATTCAGTAATACATTCCTGCACAACACTTGCCGCTGGATTCGTCCAACATCTAATCCACAGCAAAAGGGGGGCAATAGAAACTATGTCCTCTAAAAAGCATTGACCCACCTCCTCATGGATAATGATGTTTGCTATGCACTTAGGTACCATCAATAGTCTACGCATAAATTTATTCTCAGTACATTGGAGAGTGGGTACTTTAATGTAGCCCCAGACTCCAGCCCCATATAGGGCTGCTGAGACACACTTGGAGTTATATAGCGTCATAATCTGAGAAGACGGTCTGTGGCCCAGTTTACGAGTAAAATGAAAAATCGTTTCCGTGTTCCTGGCCATTTGTTGGGTCTTAAATTTAAGGTGAGTATTCCAAAGCATAGAGGAACGTATATGCATACCTAGGTAACTGAAATCCCTCACCTTATTAATGATATTTCCCCCCATAGTAACTATTTTAGATTTTGTATTTCGGGGGCCACATGTCATAACAAATGTCTTAGGATAATTAACTTTCAGATCTAAGTCCAACATAAAGTTCAGAAAAAGATCCAACAGGCCTTGTAAACCATTTACAGGGCATGCAATAAGTACAGCATCATCTGCATATAATAAAACTGGGAGCAATCTCTGACACATCTTTGGCACATCCTTCCCATTTTTTATCAAAAAATGATAAAGCCCATTAATATATATCAAAAAGAGAAAGGGTGCCAGAATACATCCCTGTCTCACTCCCCTGAAAGAGGAAATGGGGGCGGTTCTCTGTCCCGATTGGCCAAACTGAACAGAAACCTTTAAATCCATGTGAAGGCGCTTTATAAGATCCAGTAGAGTCGCATCACATCCCAGGGTTTCAATGATTTGCCACAGCTTCTCCCTATTTACGAAGTCGAAAGCGCTGGATAAATCAATAAAAGCCATATGAATTGGCTTCCTTTTGGCAATTACATGTTTGTTAAGAATGAGATGCAAGTTTAATACTTGCTCAACTGTACCCAAATCTGGTCGAAAACCAAATTGAATTGGAGATAAAACTTGTGTCTGTAGCACCCAATCCTCCAGGCGAGATAACATCACACTGCCCAGAATCTTGGCCGTGGAGTCAATCAAAGATATTGGTCTGTAACAGGAAGGGTCTTGTCTATTGCCCTTTTTAAATATAGGGATAATAATTGCCACTTTCCAAGAAGGGGGTATATTACTTTTAGCAGCACTTCTTAAAACGTTTGTTACTAGGGGCCCCCAAAGATTATGCATAGATTTAAAGATATCAATGGGGACACCGTCAGGGCTGGGAGCCTTCCCTTGTCTTGAACGATTTATGGCTCCAATGATCTCATGTAGATCAAATGAAATATGTAGGGCGTTTATGTTGGGGTCTCTATTGGTCCGATTGTTGATATTATTCTCCTTGGTCAGAGAGTCATTATCTGGGTCAAATACTTTCCTAAAGTGGTTCAACCAAACTTCTTCTGCAATAAGACAATCATCAACCTTAGTATTACTATCCAAGAAATAGGAATGATTGATCACCTTCCAAAATTTTGAGGAATCCTTCAGATCGGACGCAGCCTGTAGCTCTTCCCATGCCTTAGACCTTATCTCTGATTTCCTTTTTTCCAAGGTGGCCTTGTACTCAGCCCTAGCTGATTTAATTAAACGGCTGGAGGAAGAAACTGATTTAAGGGTATCTTTTAGTTTTTTGTGAGCAATTGAACATGCAGAATGAAACCATTTATGAACAGGCAAACCCATAGTAGGCCTGTCCACCGCAATGGCATGCGAAATAGCATTACTTAGTATTTCAAATTCTTGAACTATTTGATCATGTTCAGACTGCTGAGATAAACATATGTTAAAGGAGTCAAGCCTAGATCTTATAATTTCCTGATTAAAAGTTGTTGGGTTTGTTTTGTCCCAATTTAGATGTAGGTCAGAATTTGTATGAAAAGTAATATTTATTCTCAATCCCTTATCCCTGGGTACCTGATCTATAATTAAGTCTAGGTTAATACACAAGGGATTGTGATCACTGGCACAGTGAGGAATTATCTTATCTTAATTAATTTAAGAGTCAATGTGAAAAGTATTTTTTCCAACACTTCAAACAGTAAAACTATGATAACACCACACAAAAATAATTAACACCAGGTCAGAACAATAGAGCTTAATTTAATAAATAAAACAAGACCTAAATGACAAAAATCCAATAAGTAGCAGTTGAGATATGAATTTTTAAACAATGGATGCAAAATAGTGCTTAGAAGCAATAAGAACTTAAATGGCGTATCTGGTCGCACTGGACCAGGGCAATGTAAAAAGTTCAGGCCACCCACGATAGAACGCAAGCTGAATACAGGGACCCACTCTGGTTCAATGAACAAAAGTACCTTGTCCTGGGATGCTTTGCTGTCTATAAAGATGCAAGGTGCAACTGAAGCGATGTATTGGTGTTGAGCCACGCAGTGTACGAGATGCGTCGGGTTTCTCCATGCAACTTTGGCGATGTGTTGGTTCTGGGTGCAACCCACTGGTTTGGAGTGCGATGCTAGGCTGCTGCTACCGCAGTAAGCAATGCATAGATTCCGACGGTGAAGTACTGCCCATTCACATGTCTCTGCCCCTTCCTCCCATCCAGCCCAGGATGGCCCATTAGGCAGTGGATAGCCCATCGATCATACCTAAGCTCCCTTTGTGTATGGCTGTCTAGAGGGAATGCATAAGCCCAGCTGTCACCCCAGACGTGTATTGGAGAGAGGCAGCAGGCACCAAATGGGTAAAGTAAGAAAATGACAATTTTCTAACAGTGGCATTTTTAGACCTGCAGTTTTAAATCTGACTTCACCATAAGTTAAAATTTTAAATTGTGAGTCCAGAGACACCAAATGTGACAAACCTTTCTCTTCCAGATATTCACACTTATATAATGTAATAAGGTAATTCCAATGGTATCCTATGGGAGAGATAGGCCTTTCAGTAGTGAAAAACAAATTTTGGACTTTTTCACCACCAGGGCATGTAAAACCTACAAGTACATGTCCTGACTTTTAAATAAATTGAACCCTGTACTGTGGGCCAGATAAGGCCTACCTTATAGGTGTCATAATAAAAAGGGAAGGTTCGGGCTTGGCAAGAAGGCTATTTTGCCATGTCTGAGACATGGTTAGAGGGCTACTTATATGGGTGGGACAATCAGTGCTGCTGGCCCACAAGTAGCTTTTAATTTACATGCCCTAGGCAAATGTGGTGCACTTTACTAGGGACTTATACATAAATTAAATGTGCCAATTGGTGTTAAGCCAAAGTAACCATGATTTAGGGGAGAGAGCACAAGCACTTTAACACTGGCTAGCAGTGGTGAAGGGGAGAGAGTCTTAAAGCCAGCACAAACAAGGTCACAAAAGTGGAGGAGGTAGGCAAAATTTTGGAGGGAAGACCACCCTACGGCTGTCAAGTCTAATAGGCCTATCTCCAGAGACGGTCATATCTTTTTGTGTGCAGAGTTCTCTCCAGTAGTGAAGATAACACACATAAAACTACACATATAATTTGTGAATAGAAATAACTAGAAAAACAGACACCAAAAGTGTAAGTTTACCTTTGTGAATAAGGCCCACTGTGTTGTTATGGGCAAACCCAGATCCCTAACAGTAGTAAATCATTTGTGAATGTAACACTAATTCAGCTCACACTTTTAGTACATGTGTTCTACAAAGTGCACAGCCCAGGTAGGCCCCACTGAAAATAAAAACATCAACAGTGTTCTAAGTTTGAAAGTGAGACTATGGTTCAGCTCACACTACTCCGGGTAGAAGCAGAGCCAATCTGTTGGCCAACACCATGGTGTAAAGTTTAGTATCCACATTAGGCAGTGATAGCGGTCTATAAGATGAACACTGATTCGGCATGTTTCAGTACTGTTACTATTGAGGCCTCCCACATGGATGCGGGCATGTGCCCGTTTCCACCATCTCATTGGATAGTGTGACCAGGTGAGGAACCAGTAAATCCTGGTAGGCCTTGTAAAAATCTACAGTGAGCTTGTCCATGCCTGGAGCCTTTCCTGATTGCATGCCCTTAAGTGCTGTACATATCTCCACTGGTTGCAGTGGTGCCATCAAATGTTCCTTATGATTAGTGGTAAGCCAGGTCTTGGCTGTATGTGATAAATAATCAGTGGTATCATCATGTGGAAGCTGCGACTGGTACATGTCAACATAGTATCTGCAAAATCTATCTGCTATCTGGTCTGGGTCACTCATGGATTGTCCTTGCTTGTCTTGTAACTCTATGATTACGTCACACTCCCTGTGTGGCACAGCAATGTAGCTAGTGTGGAACAAGGGCATTCTCCCTCTCCATAAGTATGTACAATAGCATATTTTTCTACGTGATGAACTTCACTTCGGGCTGTGTCTGGGAAATCATCCACCTTAGCTTTAACATCGCCTAGGAGGCGGCGGTAAGCCGAGCTTATGTGTCTCTGCTCCAACTTTGCTATTTCTCACTCAAGATGCATCAAGTGGCTCCATAGTGCTCTAAGGACCCCATAATATTTGGCAGTGGTTCACATCGCTGGACCTGAGAGATCAATCCCCTAGATATAAGCCAAAAATCAATATGTGTGTGGATGTCCTGCACTGAGGACTAGAGAGTGTAACCTGTCCAATTGGGGACCTATGATACCAGAAATCGAGGAGGCCCTCCCTTTTGTCTATGACTATGTGAGTTTGTGCAGCCGTTGAAGGATGACAAAGGATATCGGGGCGGGCCCTTGGAGCGGTCACAATCAAGATTTAAAACACAATTAAAAGCCCCACCCCCAGATCTGTGTCAGATCACCTCATTGTTTTAGGTGCACACTAAGAGAATAATAAAACTGTGGGTCTTCAAAATTGGGTATGAACACCCCTACAAGCTACACTGCTGAGTCCTCCCTGTGGCAATGGGCCACTACATACCTATACCCTGAGTCTATGGACACCTATTTTAGATGAAACCCAGATCCCCAGCTGACCCATATTAGTACTCCTTGAACATGTGAGGTGAAGCCTGTGGTGTAACATTGGTCCTGTATTGTACGCAGCATCAATACGCTGCTCTCTAGGGCTAATTGTGTTTCTTGTGATTTGGCTACCTCTATTCTGTGCCTCTTGAGATATGCCACCACCTTTCATATCTTTCTGTAATCGTTAGGATCCCTGATGTTCCATGTGAGAAATCTCAGTGGTGGACGGCCTGATGTGTCTGCCACCACCTGTCCTATGCCAGCCATCAACTAGAGCCAGCTCCTTGCACTGCACCATGCCCAGCCACACAACGTATAAAACACTCTTACATAAACCACGAACAGTGAACAGTTTCTGTGGGTGCAAGCCTCCCCCTTATGCCATATGCACCCCCAACTGACTTAACACTACAGTTACCTACCCTAATGCACCCATACCCTCCAGCAAGAAGAATAGTACAAGTACAGGTGGTATACACATGGGGATAGATGTTGCATGGCATAGCTACCCTTGATGAACTCAGCCGCAAGGTGCCACCTAACTACTATTTTGTATGCCTTCAGAAATGTGAGAAAGAATACAACAAATTGCACTTAACATTAACAGTGAGGATCTGAAAAGGAGCTTCACTGTACAGAGAAATAGCTGTGTTAAGTTATAGTACATATCATGAGAAAACCATTGCAACTTAAATGGAAGGGGCATATTTAAAACAGTGGTGCTGGCCTGTGTACTCACTTTTCTTGCGCCCCTTAGCGTCCCTTAACACCACTATGTGTGCATCATAATTAAAATATGGCACACCATGGCGGTAGTTCACGGACTAAAGTCAGAATTATTGACACTAGTCTGGAGCTTTGCAAGATTAGCGTAAAATATTTTGAAGCTAATCCTGCAAAGCTCATTGAGGCCCATTGTAATCAATAGTGGCCCTCCTTTTAATGCTTGCTCTGAGCAGGCGTTAAAAATGCAGAAAAAAAATGAAGCAAAGAAATCTCTCAGATTTCTTTGCACCATTTTTTTGGCACCCCTAATGGGGGAAGCCCCATTTTCATACATTATGGGGGTCATTCCGACCCTGGCGGTAATTACCGCCAGGGCCGGGGTCCGCGGGAGCACCGCCAACAGGCGGTGCTCCTTTGGGCATTCTGACCGCGGCGGTACAGCCGCGGTCAGAAACGGAAAGTCGGCGGTGTACCGCCGACTTTCCGCTGCCCAGGGGAATCCTCCATGGCGGCGCAGCTTGCTGCGCCGCCATGGGGATTCCGACCCCCTCACCGCCATTCTATTCCTAGCGGTTTCGACCGCCAGGAACAGGATGGCAGTGAGGGGTGTCGTGGGGCCCCTGGGGGCCCCTGCAGTGCCCATGCCAATGGCATGTGCACTGCAGGGGCCCCCGTAAGAGGGCCCCACTTTGAATTTCAGTGTCTGCTTAGCAGACACTGAAATTCGCGACGGGTGCAACTGCACCCGTCGCACACCTTCCACTCCGCCGGCTCCATTCGGAGCCGGCTTCATCGTAGAAGGGTGTTTCCCACTGGGCTTGCGGGCGGCCTTTTGGCGGTCGCCCGCCAGCCCAGTGGGAAACCCAGAATGACGGCCGCAGTCTTTTGACCGCGGTACGGTCTTCCGGCGGTTCCCGCTTGGCGGGCGGCTCCCGCCGCCCGCCAAGCTCGGAATGACCCCCTATGTCTGGTGCAGGCATATTTGAGCGCATAAGGTTACAAAGTGGTGCAATGCATGCCTTGCGCCATTTTGTAAATATGGTGCAGGGAGTTTGGCCTCGTTGGGCCACATTAGTGTAAAGAAAATTATGCTAATGTAGCGCAAGGAGGTGCTAGGGGCCTTTTAATATGCCCCTTAGTTGGAGACACATTTGGAGTTCAAGTAGTTCCTGAACGAAGAGCACTACATCTCCGAATCACCAGCCCCAACAACAGATCACACTGACCAATGTACATGAGGAAGTGAGACGAACTCAGTCTCAAAAGTCTTAGAATCCTTACTTTCCTCCAATGTTGCGCGAGGTGAGCCATGCTTATCCCTAGCAGATTCTCCACACTTAAGATATTGCTGCAATTGTCAATTAAAGAAAATGCCTTGCCATCTGCCATGACCCACATCCTAGCAGGTGAGAGGGCGCTGTATTCCAGCTGGAGCTCACTGAGTTTTTTCTTAGCTCGAATGAAGATTCGTCAAGTCTCCTGTACTGGTTCTGCAAAGTAGGGGTACAAGGAATTTTCAGAGGCGTCAGGTTGCAAGGTATTCAGATCATGCACCTTATGCGAAGCCACGTCACAGTCTCTGTAATTTAGGAGTCTTGCTATTACAGGGTGGGGACTGGCATTCAATGTACCTTTCCATGTTATCAATGTTTGTGGTTTCGGCTATCCACACTATACGCAGATTGTTCCTGTGAGAGCGGGCTTCCAAATCCTCTGCCTTTCCTTGCAAAGTGAGGAGTAGTTTATCCATCTTGAATGTGCTGTAGAGACCGCAGCCTGTTCATCCTCAGTCTCTGGCACTCGATGCTCCACAGTGTCAAGACTCTGCATGCTTATCTTCCCGCTCAGACATTCTGTCTATTTCAATGGAAAGTGTGTCTATTTTACCATCAATTTTGGCAAGACTGTGTTGCATGGCAGTCATGGTATGTTTCAGTTCGGCTTCACCTTGGAGTTCAGATTGCTCTGGCAGTGCCCCCCAATCCCCTTGAACCACGTTTGCGGGTCTTGGTGGCCCTGCAAAGATCGAATTGTACTTTTGATTGGAATGTATGCGTTTTTCCCCATAGTGTCTGAGAAAAAGGGGTATAGTTCTGGGTGGGGTAACTGTCCTCAGTAAGGTATGTGTGCACAAACAAGAAGTCTTAATATCAGTTATCCATTATCAGGGCTTGTTGGGCTCCACAAAATGGGTGCTCATCACATTCCAAGGATAATGAATCAATTGTAATGCCTGTAGAATGGGCAACATCGAATCCTCAGGACACTGGGGCTTTATGAACAAGTATTCCCCTAGAGGGCACCACAAGTACAACAAGTGTTGCAAGTACAGTCATACTCAGGGCAGTATTAGCCAGGGAATGTCTATGAGGCAACAGTTTTAGTGGACTCCCAACTGGGCCTCCCCAGCGACAGCCTATCTCTATTATGCCACCAGCTCATGCAAATATGCTTTTCTGCCATCACTGAGGCAGGGGGCCCACTCACCAATGACACTCCGGCCTCCGATCAGCGACTTCAAGCTGGGCTGGAGTTCCGCCATGGGAATACAGCCTCAGTGGAGCCCTCAGGAGCCAGAAACCAGGGTGATTCACCCACCCTACTGCAGTAGTAGGGTAAGCCCTGGCAGAGGGAGTGGCGGTGTAGGTTAAAGCCTTCGGAATTGGCTCCATGTGATGTTCATGAAGTCCTACGAGTCTGCGCCGCCACAGCTGGGCCATCTCACTCACCGGAAGCACTACGGCAATTGGAACCCACTCCTCTCACGACACTTGAACTCCACCCTGGATGCTATCAGGTGGCCTTCTCCGTCATGACAAAAGGGGTCCGCTAGCCAGCAATCCGTTCTGCCTCCAGCTGTAATAGCTCCCGCCCTCGGAGCCGGGCACACCTCCGCCACACTCACAAACACATGTCCAATGCAGGCCACAAAGTGCTGGAGCATGGTTTTCAGCAGTTGAAAAGTCTCTACAGCACATCAGCAAGGGGACAATTTTGTAAGGCGATTGTTGCCATTGCCAATTAGAGGTATTTATGGCCTTCAGGCAATAGTATTATGTAGGATGGATAGGTGGCCAACGGAGTGCACTTTAAGTGCAGCCATTTTTGAGCCTGCTAAGCTCCGCCCCCAATTAAAAAATATTTTTTCCACTGGTGCACTTTTAGTATTCAGCTATTTATAAATATGGTTTGAATGAAGCGTGGGCTGTCAAACAGAATTGTTCTCTATCCTGAAACACAAATTTAAAATAAATCATTCTCTACCAGCAGTGCAACAACATTTCTCAGGGCTTGGACAAATTCCAAGATCAAGCTACAGTGCTGACTTGAATGTATCCATTTCTCTAGTAACTATTTTATATTGTGCAGCCTATATGCTGAGGTACTTCACAAGAAGCTAAATTCCAGATTACAAATTACGGTTTACATAGAAGAGACTGCATATACTAGAACAACAATGAGGTCCTTGTTTGTGTGCATTATGTGGAGGAAGAGCACCTAATAAACACAAGTTAAAAGTTACTCAGGTGGGCTCTATGTGCAACATGGGTACACAGGAAAAATATAAGAACTATGCTGTGAGCAGTAACATAGTGTACAGCTCTGTTGAATATATCAAATTTAGTTATAGTGCCATATGGTTTCCAAACACTGAAGGCACTGAAAAATGTGGCATAGTATATTGTGAGATATACACATGATTACCAGGCTTCATTACAGCTTCAAGGCACTAGCACTGGCTCAAGCCCCTCAGAATGTGAAGCAGTGTACAAATAGCAAAGCATTCAGGTCTTTTTAAAGGTGTTGTTTGAAGATAATGCCTGCTTGCCAGAGTAATAAAGCTCCTGATACTAAGGCTGTTTGGTACCAGAAATAGGGATGTGCAACATTTGAGTAATTTGCTTTTGAGTAATGTAGGAGGCTGGCCTGGTCTGTACTGGATACATAAGGTACTTACACCTTATACCAGGTACAGTTATCCCTTATTAGTGTGATGTAGGCAGTGTTCTAGCAGTTTAGGCTGTCTAGAGGTAGCTGTAGCAGAGCAGCTTAGGCTGAACTAGGAGACATGCAAAGCTCCTGCAATACCACTATAGTTACACAATAAAAGACAATACTCAGTGTTACCAAAAATAAAGTTACTTTATTTTAGTGACACAAGGCCAAAAATATCTTAGAGGCAATACTCCTTCTGGAGGTAAATATAATACACAATATATACACTAGAGACCAAAATCAGGTAAGTAAATAGTCATAGAATTGGCCTGGGCAACACAAACCATATACTAAGAAAGTGGAATGCGAATCATAAATTCCCCCCAGGCAAGTGTAGTGTGTAGAGGGGCGCTGGGAGTTTAAGAAAACACCAAAGGTAAGTAAAGTACCCCATCCCAGAGCTCAGGAAAGTAGGAGTAAAGTACTGCAAGTTTCCTTAGGACACACTACAAGTCATGATAAGAGATATTGCAAGAACCAAGCAAGACTGCAATCAACAATTGGTGGGTTCCTGGACCTGAAGACCTGTGAAGAGAGGAGACCAAGTCCAGAAGACGCAGAAGATTCCAGGAAGGACAGGAGCCCCTGGCAACCTTCAAGATGGTGTAAAAGAGGATTCTCCGGTTAGAAGAAGTCTGCAGAAGAGCACCAAGGAAGATGGCGGCAGGTTCCTGCATGGTGCAGGAGATGTCCCACGTCGAGATGTTGGATACAGGCTGTTTGCGTTGCTAAATTCATCCAACAAGCCTTGGTTCAAGCAAGGTCACGGTTTGCGTCAAAACGGCGCCGCATGGACCCCGGAGGGACCTGGGGGCCTCAGCTCAGACTTAGGAAGCAGAGGGGGCTCCTAACACTGGAGAGAACCCACAGAAGACCAGGCAGCACCCACGGGTAGCACAGAAGACCAGGCAGCAGACCAGGGAGTCCCAGGACATGGGAACAAAGAAGATGCAAAGTGCGGTTGGTGCAGCACAACAAAAGAAGATCCCACGCTGCGGGAGGACAACTCAGCGAGTTGTGCATCACAGGATGGAGTGCTAGGGACCTGGGCTACACTGTGCTTGAAGCAATCTTGGAAGAAGTTCACAGAAGCCCACGGAGCTGGAGATGACGCAGTGCACAGGGGTATTGCGCAAACCAGGAAGGGAAGCTCTTACCTCCAGCAAAGTTGGACAGCTGGACCTTAGGACAGTCTGGATTGTGTTGGTCAACCACCTGTGTTCGAGGGAGCATGTTCATCATCAGAAGAGGAGTCCCAGAGAACTGGTTGTCATCGCAGAAGGTGTCTGCAGAAGCAGGGAAGTGACTCCGTCACTCCACGGGATATTCCTTTGGTTCTTCTGGTGCAGGGTGAAGACAGGGGGTCCTCAGAGCGTGCACACCTTTGAAACTGTTGCAAAGGCTGGCAGGAGCTGAAGTTGCAGGTCACAGGAGTTGTGTTTGGATAATTTGTTGCACTTTCAGCAGTTCCTGGAGCAGTCGGCGGTTGATCCGACGGTCAGAAAATGAAGCAGAGGATGCAGAGGATTCCTGGAGGAGTCTTGCAAGCTGAATATGAAGAGACACCCACAGGAGAGACCCTAAATAGCCCTGAGAGGGGGTTTGGGTACCTACCCAGGTATGAACCTATCAGGAGGGGTCTCTGACGTCACCTGCTGGCACTGGCCACTCAGAGATCACCAGAGGGTCTCCACACTTTGGAAAACAAGATGGCTAATGCCGGGGACACACTGGAGGAGCTCTGGGCACCACAGGGGAGTGGTCACTCCCCTTTCCTTTGTCCAGTTTCATGCCAAAGCAGGGACTGGGGGTCCCTGAACAGGTGTAGACCGGCTAATGCAAGGAGGGCACCATCTGTGCCCTTCACAGCATTTCCAGAGGCTCTGGAGGACTATCCCTCCCAAGCCTGTACCACCAATTTCAAAGGGAGGGGGTGAAACACCCTCCTTTCAAATGAAATGCATTTTTCTGTCATCCTGGGACTGAGATGTTCAGACCCCAGGAGGGCAGAAACCTGTCTTTGAGGTGGCAGCAGCTGGAGCTGCAGTGCAAACCTCAGAGAGTTGGTTAGGTAGTACTGGGAGTCCATGGTGGAGCACCCAGGATGCATGGAAATGGCCCCCAATACTAGACTTGGAATAGGGGTAGAATTCCATGATCTTTGACACCTCACATGGCCATATTTGGAGTTACCATTGTGAAGCCACATATAGGTATTGATGGTATTATTGGCATTGATGGTATGAGTGGTATCCTCTCACTCCCGAAGTCCGGGGAATTGGCCCTGGACAGTGTGGGGGCACCTTTGCTACCTCAGTACCAAATACTAGGGACTTATAAGGGAGGTCCAGTGTGCCAATTGGAATTGGAATATGGAATATGGAGTCACTAAACTATAGTGATTAATTTGGTAAGTAGAGAGATCATAAGCACTGGAGTTCTGGTTAGCAGAACTTCAGTGACACAGTTAAGCACCACTGACAACACACACATTAGGCCACAAACTATGAGCACTGGAGTGAGACAGGTAACACATACTGACAAACAGGCAGAAATTAGGGGTAACATGCCAAGGAAGATCGTACTTTCGTACAAGTAATAACATGAATTTTCAGAAAAAATGTGCACAATTATGCTTTATTATGTGAATGGCATGTCCAGCATTTATTGCTATATTGTTGGGCGAAATGCCTCCATGCATACATTTTGGACAAAGGAACCTTTAGTCACTAAAAAGCAACTTAAAATACAAGCACTACAAGTACCAGCCACTCGCGCTCTGATAGTTCTTGTTGTTTCCACATGCTTGTTCTAAAGTAACTGTAAAATGTGGCATATTAATGTAATTTCAGAAATTTCATGTTATGCAAAATTATCTGAATTATTCGAGACTATGCCTGCGTCATGGAAAACATGCCAGGGCATTTCTAGAATAATGTCTGACTATCATCTAAAATAAATATTGTGTCCTAAGTTTTGCAAATAAAAATACTGTAGTCTTCTTCTTCCTTTTCTTTTTCTTCATCTTCTTCTTCATAATAAAAATAATAATATTAATAATAATAATAATACAAAGAAGAAGAGGACGAAATAGTAGAAGAAGAAGAATACAATATTTTTGTTTACAATATTTAAGACACAATCTTTATTTTAGACGACAGTAAGACATCGATATTAGGGAGATGCCCTGGCAAAATTCCCATGACGCAATTATAAGAATAACAATATAATATTAAGAACAATATTAGTAAAAAATCTACACCTAATGGGCTCATATTTTTGTAAACGATATTTAGGACCTAATATTTATGTCAGATGATATTTCCATGTTCGGTTCTCTGAAATACTTCTTAAGAAGGAATTCTTTATTGTTTTTGAATTCAGTAGTCTATATGTCTTTTAACTTATTGAAATGGTAGATCATTTCTGTTTTGTGCCAGTATTCTTCATCCATGACCACTCCTCCTGGTGCTGCTGTGCTGTTAGTAATAATAAATCCGTGTGTAAAGTGAATGAAAACAACACTCAGAAGTTGAATGAGACATCAGCACATGCTTTCTGAACCTCTTGCTATAAAATGTCCTTCATTATTTAGCAGGATGTTGGCATTGTCAGCATAGACTTAACACCAGCACATGGCTCACAGTCTGGAGGGTAGGTCATTTGTGAACGAAGCCAATTTCTTAATCATTCAATGACAAAGCCAATATGTTTGCCTGCTTGTTAGGGCAAGTGTGTGCTAAGAGTTAAGTGACTTCATGTATCATAATTAAGCAACCTCCAAGGGCAACACCGGTATGAAAGCCGTGAGTAGAACCTCACTGTTGAACAGGCTGCATCAGAAGCCTTAAACTGTACTCAGAAAGAAAAGAGTTGTAACTAGGAGTCAGACAATGCTGTTTTGTGACTTGTGAACTTCAAAGGCAAACAAAAAATATTGCATAGAAGATACTTTTGACAGTGAGTTCATGCTGGTTCTGCAGTCTCACAAAGGGACTACTCATCACCACGACCTAATACGAACATAAATGACACAATGAAACAATCCACAAAATGTCAAGGTCTTGATGGACAGGTCATCCAAGCAATGCAACACATGAAAAACATTAAAGCTAATGGCTGAAATGGACTGCCTCAAAGCCCACTCTCTGTATTGCTTCTTAGGTATTGAATTATTACTACCAGGAGGTCTCCCATAAATTAAAGTTGTCTGTACCAATATCCATAAAACAGGCCTACAACTAAGCTCCAGGGGGCCTCACTACTCCACTATACAAATTGAAGGCCACAATTACTAAAACTCTGGGCAAATGCTGTTGGACTTGGACCTCAAAGCACCAGAGATCACGTAATGTGTGCTATCTCCACAACTCCGAGTTCAAGGCACACATTTTTCAGAGTCCAATGAGCCAGTTCATAAATCCAGGGCTTCAAAAGGCAGACATTTGCTTCCTCCACACTGCTCCTAAATGAGGAGTAAGTATCTGACTTCTATGCAATTCACAAAGAATATCAGTATTACTCAAGTAAAAATATGACAATTAAAATCCTGTGAGTACCCCAATGTATACAATTTATGTAAGCAGAATTTCCCCCGAGTGTAATATTCTAATGTTCATTTACTTTTTCTTTGTCCATGGAAAAAATATTTTTCTCATGAAGAAATCTCTCACACGTTTAATTAAATATGGTTGTGTACACTCCTGATTCTTACTTCGGAAATCGACTTATCCCTGTCCCAATTAGAAGTTAAATTGCCTCCATTTCCAGGATGGGAAACTATGTGCATGTGGTTTGTGAATGCTTACAAAAGTACAATAAGTGTGTCAGTGTTTACCTATAATTGCCATTGATGCCTTGTTGTATTTCATCAGGGCATTTGGGTATGATATGAAGAAAGGACATTATTCCCTCGGTATATATTTGAATCAATTTTGTGATTATTTCAATGGATGGGGGGCAAAACTTATTTTACTTTGAATACTTAGCAATTGCGCCTGTTGTGTTGCAGGGAGTCCTGCATAGCAGGTACGTGATTGCTGGATTGTAACGCATAAATATTTACACTCAAGACTCGCTATTAGGATATAATCACATGAGCTGCTATTACACGTCCATTACCACCACTCCTGGACTGCGCGCAGCAGAAACCCCTTTTATTGACATGTTTAGGTCACACAGGAGTGTTACATCCGTAGTCTGAAACACGGGTAGTGTCCCACCACTCCCCACTGGCACATGTTCTTAATGGTAGGGTCCGGGCCTCAGTTACGTCACTGAGGTCGCAACTCTACATTCCTCCTAAAGTTTCAACAGAATCAAGAATAGAGAGAAACATCTCGTTCGTGCCACTATGCGGCAGGATGTTCAATTTAGGTTCAATACTTCTCCCAAGGAGATCTTGCCGGTTCGCACTTCATAGTCTCTCAACCGGGTGGATGGCACTGGGTTTTGATGAAGATTATGGGGGTCATTCTGACCCTGGCACGACAGCGGTAGCATCCCCAACAGGCTGGCGGTGCTTCCTGGCCAATTCTGACCGCGGCGGTAAAGCCGCAGTCAGAAAAGGGAAACCGGCGGTTTTCCGCCGGTTTTCCCCTGGCCATAGTAATCCTCCATGGCGGCGCTGCAAGCAGCGCCGCCATGGGGATTCCGACCCCCTTCCCGCCATCCTGGTCCTGGCGGTTCTTACCGCCAGGAACAGGATGGCGGGACCGTGTGTTGTGGGGCCCCTGGGGGCCCATACACTGTTATGGGCAGTGCAGGGGCCTCCTAACAGGGCCCCATAAAGATTTTCAGTGTCTGCTTTGCAGACACTGAAAATCGCGACGGGTGACACTGCACCCGTCGCACCCCTTCAACTCCGCCGGCTCCATTCTGAGCCGGCTTAATTGTTGAAGGGGCTTTCCCGCTGGGCCGGCGGGCGGCCTTCTGGCGGTCGCCCGCCGGCCCAGCGGGAAAGTCAGAATGACCGCCGCGGTCAATTGACCGCGGTACGGTCTTCTGGCGGTTCCCGCCGGGGTCGGAATGACCCCCTATATCTGGTGTGGGTGGATCGGTCGGTAGGAGACTGAGAAGGAGTTGCCAATGTTTCCACTGTGGTTTCACCCTCCAGATGTATGATGGGCTCATCATGGTCATTGTCATCAGGCAGGTTAGTGGGTGGTCTGATCCCCACTCTTGGGCATACTAGTTCACTGGGGTAGTAATCTCCTTGGGTGGTAGAGTCTCTGATGATGGTGTAGAGTAGTAGCGCGTGAACACAGAGACATGTCTGGCGATTTCCTCAGTTCACGTCTGGTGATAATTAGAGTGCCTTGACGTCTCACAATGGTCCAGGATCGGGGATCAAATGGCAGTCTAAACTTACTCCTTGGGTTATGATCTTTCATGAGTACTGAATCACCCACTTGGAGATCAGGGGGCATATTTATACTCCGTTTGCGCCGAATTTGCGTTGTTTTTTTCGACGCAAATTCGACGCAAAACTAACTCCATATTTATACTTTGGCGTTAGACGCGTCTAGCGCCAAAGTTCATGGAGTTAGCGTAATTTTTTGGCGTGAACACCTTCCTTGCGTTAATGAGATGCAAGGTAGGCGTTCCCGTCTTAAAAAACGACTCCCAGGCATGTGCGTGGTATTTATACTCCGGGCAAAAATCACACCAGGGAGTGGGTGGGGCAAAAAACCCCGCATTTGCGCCTCTTTTTAACGCCTGGGTCAGGGCAGGCGTTAAGGGACCTGTGGGCTCAGAATGAGCCCAGAGGTGCCCTCCCCTGCCCCCAGGGACACCCCCTGCCACCCTTGCCCACCCTAGGAGGACACCCAAGGATGGAGGGACCCATCCCAGGGAAGAAAAGGTAAGTTGTGCTAAGTATTTTTTTTTAAAAAAAATTGTGGCATAGGGGGGCCTGATTTGTGGCCCCCTACATGCCACTATGCCCAATGACCATGCCCAGGGGACATAAGTCACCTGGGCATGGCCATTGGGCAAGGGGGCATGACTCCTGTCTTTGCTAAGACAGGAGTCATGTTATTGGCGTCTGGGCGCCCAAACAAAATGGCGCAAATCGGGTTAAGACGATTTTTTTGCCTCAGCCTGACTTGCCCCATTTTGGGACGCCCAAACGCCATTTTTCCCTACGCCGGCGCTGCCTGGTGTACGTCGTTTTTTTCCACGCACACCTGGCAGCGCCGGTCGGCTAACGCCGGCTAACGCCGGCTAACGCCATTCAATAAATACGGCGCCCGCATGGCGCTTCAGAATGGCGTTAGCCGGCGCTAATTTTTTTGGCGCAAAACTGCGTTAGCGCAGTTTTGCGTCAAAAAGTATAAATATGCCCCAAGATTCCTTGGCTCTTCGTTTCCTGCTGGCTTTGTCATTGGCTGATCTGCATCTTTCATAGGTTTTTGTTTCATCCGTGGGGTTCGGCCTTGAACTAGAGTGATATGGGATGGAGTCTCTGACAACCCTCCCCATCAGAAGATATTCAGAGGCACACCCGGTGGTGGCGTGAGGGGTGAGCCAATAATTCAGAAGAAATGAGTAGATCGCTAACTCTAAACTGTGTTGGCAGGCAGCTGCAATTCGAATAGCTTTAATTAGAATTCTCATGAATCTCCCGACTTCCCCATTGGCCTGAGGCCAGGGAGGTTATATTCTTGTGGAGCACCCCCATCGACATCAGGTATTGCTCAGAAAAGGAGGCCCATTGTCGGTCTTGATTTCTTTCATGATGCCATGGGTGGCTACAATTTTTTCGAGTTTGGGAATGACTTCATAGGCGGTCAGTGCTGGGATGATTTTGACCTCAGGATTTTAGAATAGTCATCAATAAGCCCTAATGTGTGTCGACCATCAGGGAGGCTCCCGAAATCCAAACTGGTTGATTCCAACGGTTGTCTGGGTCCCATCTCAGTTTTGACCGGGGCTGGAGAACTGGGACTAATCTGCTGGATTGTGAGACCCTGGCGGGTATTCAATCTGGCAGTTATAGTCCTGCAGTTGGAACATACACTTCTTAATCCTCGGGGAGGCTTGGATGCAGTCCCTCTAAAGAGTGTGATCAGAGGCTTATGGTCAGTCATGACGGTGAACGGGTGTCCATAAACATACAGATGGGAGTGTTTGTACCCCCAATGGATTGTGATTGCTTCATTTTCTATTTGCGAATATCACTGCTCTGTTGGGGTGAGAGATCTGCTGGCGTAGGCGACAAGAGCCCATTCTTCCCCCTCCTTTCCCTGGAGAAGCACCACTCCAAGTCCTTTAGGGCCTGCGTCAACAGCAATAGAAGTGTCTTTATGTGTGTCAAAGTATTGGAGAGTGGTGTCGGACAACAGTGCTTTCTTTGCGGCTTGAAACACGGCTTCCTGCTCGGGCCTCGTACCCATGGGACGGTCGTTTTGGGGAGGTCCCTCAGTGGTTGAGTCAGCAGTGTGAGGTCTTTGATGAACCTGCACAGTAGTTTATTATTCCCAGAAAACTGCAGACTTCCGTGACGGTTGTTGGTGCTGGTGCATCCTTGATGTCCTGGACTTTGGCTGGGTCGAGGGTGACACCCGCTGCAGAGAAAACATATCCAAAGAAGTTCAATTTCTCCTTCAAGAATTCACTTGCTGCTATGCAAGGTCAGGCCTGATTCTTGTATCTGTTGGAGAATCCTCTTCAACCTAGCATGGTGTTCTGGCACGGTGCGTGCATAAACAAGGATATCATCACTGACGTTTATAACACTTGTGATGATGGCAGAGTGGCACTTGTTGGATAGTCTTGTCAATGTGCAACTTTACCTCTCGGTCCTTTAGGCAGTGAATACATTTGAACACTCTGGAAAACTCTTTCAGCATTTCTGTAATGGATTCTTCATGTATCCCAAAGGCAAATGTCCCTGTGCCCAGAGATTCAGCCACCCCTCAACCAATAACATTCTTTGGTCATCTCCTGCAACGTATACTTGATGCTCAATGGCCCATATGTGATCTTTTTTTTTTAACTTGCCCATCATGTTTAACGGGGTTGACTGTACGTACGCAAATACTTTGACAGATGTAGGTTTTAAGGTTGGCCGTGGCTCAATCTTCTGGTAGATGTTGGAGGACATAATTTTAATGAAGGCACCGGTGTCTACTACTGCATGGGTGGAGTGGTCCCCAATCAGTATGATGCATTTAGGTAGCCAGCGTGCCAGGCGGGCCGTGGTGCCTACTGTGAAGATAGAGTGTATGGAGTGTTCTCCCTCTTCGTCCATGTCACTGGCTCCGAGTTGCGCCTCGCCGACCTTATTGACCGTTGACCTTGAGGCGTGTCCTTTTGTCGATCTGCATACCTTGAGGAAATGATTGATCTTAGCACATCCTGCACATTTCTTGCCCTTCGCGGGGCAGTCAGTAGGGCGGTGCACCGGCCCTCCGCAGTAGCCACAGGCTCTAAAAGTGGTAAAATTTCTCGTAGGTCTGGGTTTGCTAGGTGCTTGTGTGACAGTATTCACCGGCTCTATATTCACTGAGGCCTGCAGTGCCGCCTCCATATGGGACACTCTGGCTTTGGACAGCTCTTTTGTCCTCCCCATTGTCAGTATATCAGCTAGGGACTGTCCTGACTCCTCCAGGATTCTTTCTTGCAACTTCGCCGATGCACACCCTTGTGTTATTTCCCCTCTAATTTGCTCATTCTCATTGGCGAATCAGCATGTGCTAGCGAGCTCTTTTAACCTCATGTAGAACGTGTCTATGGATTCTTCGGCTTACTGCCGTACCTGGCAAAAAACACATATTTTTCATAGTCTGTTTATCATGCGCTCAAATTGGACATTGAGGGCCGTAATCAGGGTAAGGTGTGTTTTGGGGGTGGCTTAATTGATGATTTTGGAAATTCAATGTATGTCTTTTCCGCCCAGGTGGAGGATCATTGCTCGCTTTTGTGTGTCCTCTACTTTCGTAGCTTCAAAAAACAGCAAGACTCTCTCCACCCAGCCTTAACACCTAGAGGCTTGAGCTGATGGTGCACCCTGTACGATGAAAGTATTGATTGGTGGCATGGTGACCATTGTGTTTTGTAGCTGCTGGCTTGGGGTACATTGAAATAGCAATCCTGTATTTGTGTTTGCCTTTTATTTTCCTTACTATATTGTATGTATTTATTTATACACATTTTATTTTGGAATCTGGGGGCCCTGGACTGTTTTTTTTCTTGCAAATCTGGCACCTGCTGGTGTGGTGGGAGGCGTTTCTAGTCAAAACATCAATTTTCAGTTTATTTTCTCCTATTTATTTTGCACTTGGAGTCTGTGTGGATGAGTCAGCCTTTGAACATGCTGGCGTTGACACTGGCAGGGACAGCCAGCAACACAGTATGGAGCTCACCTACCAAGAACTGGTGAATGGTGTCGACTGGATCGATCCCCAGGGGGTTAATCCCGGCTGCAAATGTCTCTTCAGACGTAGAGCAATGAGCTCTCTGCCTTCGTTCTTGCTACGCTGTAGGTGGGCGGTGCTGTGGGAACAATGGATGCGGCACCACTGAGACTGGAGCAGAGACAGAAGCACTGTGGTTGATACTGTTGGGGCACTGCAGGGGGTCCCTAGTCGCCTGTGTTGTGTTGCAGGGAGCTTTACATGTTTGTCTGCTAATAGATATTGGGCCAGATTTACAAGAAAGTGACGGATTAGCTGTAATGCACCACTTTTCTTGCACCCCCCAAACAACACCATGTGTGCACTGTATTTACAATATGGCGCACCATTGTGCACATTAGGCAATAGTGTCAACATTTATGACACTATTGTAGTAATTTGCAGGATTAGCGTCATAAACTGTTGCGCTAATCCTGCAAAGAAAAGGGAGGCCTATTGAAAGTAATGGGCACGTTATTTTAACACATGCTATGAGCAGGCTTTGAAAATGACCCCAACAATGGTGCAGTGAAGTGTTGTAAATTTCAATGCACCAGTTTTACGGGCCTCCCTATGGGGGGACTCCCCCCTTGCATGCATTATGCCTGGCACAGGCATAATGTGGCGGAAGGGGGTGCAATGCAAGCATTGACCCACTTTGTAAATATGGCAGAGGAGAATGGTCTCCTTAATGCCACATTACTGTAAAAAATAATTAAACTAGTGTGGCATTAAGAGGCAATAGGGCCTTGTAAATCTGGTCCATTCTGTTTCTCAAACAACCATCAATTTACAATTTTGAATGCTGAATACATCCTGTGCCAAAGGTGTTAGGAACCAAAGCAGAAGGAAAAATTCCTGATGTAAAACATTACTTCAATTGACTGCTTTAGGTGTATTTTTAAGCACCAGCGAGCTGAAGCAGTAGTGTGACAAGGTAGTATGAAAAGGTGTAAATTTCTTAATGTAAACCTGAACATATTTGCCTTGCCAGGTGAGTTGGACGTAGCAAGTACAAGTTCACAGCCTCAAGCTGTCGAGCATATCAAGAAAGAAATATTAAAAGAGATTAATGTTCTACCGAGATGTTTCAGGACTCTAGGCAGGATATCACATTGGCAATTTGTAATGTGTCCATTACTTACCGATAATGGCATTACTCCTCATCCTACTCCCTTGCCTTCCTTCATAACCAACGAGGCTCCCTTGCCTCCAACAGACCCCTCCCTTCCTAAATAAAAATGCCCCCTGCCCACTCCTCATCATGTACGTAAACAAGCCAACCAGACAATCAGTTGTCCTATACCGGGAGGGCAGTAGGACCTTGAAGGAAGGCGAGAGAGTAAGGCTATGACTAATGCCATTATCTGTAAATAATGGATGCATTACCTCCCATCCCTCCCTCACCTTTCTTCCTAACCAGTGCAACATAGAAGAAAAAACAGAAATGGACAACTGTCACAAACCACTACTGCAATAGAGTGCCCAGTGCATGCACAGAAATACCACGATTCTCATGGACATGGACAGCTGCAGACCCACAAATCACACCATGGACGACCCTGCCCAGATGGCCCCTGGTGCAGCCATATTGCACAGCAGACAGCTTCTGAACACCCAAGGGGGGAACTACACCCTGTAATGCAAATGCCAACAAGACCAGAATGCTACCCCAAATTCAAGGTAGCAGTAGATGACCCTACACCTTCCATAGCGGGACCAGAAATACACATAATGCATCTCCATTACGGAACAACTCCACCACATGCAGGTACCACAGTGAATACCGCCTCACAGTCCAAACGGTGAAACTTGCACGGCAGAGGATGACTCAGGACCAAATACCTGCAGGAACACCCCCAGAAATGCAAGAAAAAACCAGAACGATGGGACTTGTGAGCAATGGAGCCTAAACTAGAACAAAGTTGTCCAGAAACAAGTGGCAGAAAGGAAACCCACGGGACAATGCGCCCATATCCCCCTAGAGGCCAGACGGAAGAAAAGGCTACTGGAAATTAGACAGAAATGAAAAAGGCTTTCAACCAACACCCACAAGGGGTACAAAGGAGGTCCAGCAAGGATGCTGCCAACAGCACAGGAACCCCCAGTGCAGCAAAGCCGTTCCATTCAATCCCTATGCTGACAAATGCCACTTTCCTCAACAACCTCAGAGGAACGGTCGGAAAGACAGGCAGAGATGGAGAGTCCTGACTGTCTCACAACAACACCTAAGGCGAAAACCAATATGTCAGAGGCCACCTTAGAGCCACAAAACCCACCTGCTCCCACACTCTCCTGACCCTCGACAGAAATGCCCGACCAACCGAAAAGGTGGCAAGACATACACAAGGCCCAGTGGACAATGACAAGGCAGATGTCCACTACCCAAGCCAAAGGATAGCGACCCCACAAACAAAATGTTTGTACAGAAGCAGGCTACGGTGAAGTAAACACGGCCACCACAGGAAGACCCCACCACTGCACAAGAAGATAGAACAAACAAGGGTGTAGGGAGAAATCCTTGGAGGAATGTCGCAGCCAAACACAGCAGCCCAGACATTCCTCTTTGCCACAAAAGGACAGAGCAGTCATAGACAGAACCGAAACCTGTGCCCATAAGAAAATGCCCTACACAATCAAGGTCAGGGGCCGGGCCCCCCCAACTGTGGACGAAAACTCTAACCACCAGAAAGGCAGTTCGGACCAGCACCGCTGTCTCAGTGAGGAGTGCTCAACAAGGCACCAGAGCCAGAAGAACAGCTGTTAATCCCCGTAAAATCTGAAGACCCCTGAAAGTCCAAAAGACCAGAGCCCTCAGACACCAGCCAAGTCCCCCACCCAGAGAGACTGGCAGCCATTGGTACAACCACTGGAGCTGGAGGAGACAGGGGGATCACCTAGACTAGATGCTCCGCCATCAGATACCACAACAGGTCTCTGAGAAATGGCCCCACCATCAGGAAATGGATCAGTAGACTGAGATCCACTGGAGACCAAAGCAAGAGAATTCAGTTGCCCAGAAAGTGCAGAGGAAACCTTGCCCAAGGGACCAGGAACACAGCTAATGCCAAAGGACACCTGCAACCACTCCACAGCCCGTGGCAGCCCTGAGCCACTAGAAACGGAACCTGACCAACTGCCGTGCTGACAATGTACCCAACCCTCAGAGAGGCAGAGAATGCGCCCCCAAGGGTCACCATTACAAGTGACAGATCCAAAGACAACATATTCCAATGTATCAAAAAGTCAAGCCATCACAGGACCTGCAGCACTCAAGCCACAGGAACTTCCAAATGAGACTTGTTAGCGGGCTGAACCAAGAGAATGTCCGAAGAGGGGTACACAAACACTCCCACAGCAAGAAGAACAGCTACCAGAGGCACCAGAACCATTGCAGGCACCCCAGGTGAGGACAGAAGCCCAAGGGGAAGGACAAAAAACAGGAAAGTCTCAGCCACAGGCTCAAATCGCAGAAATCAGAAAGCTGGAACTGCAACAGGGACGAACAGATAGGCATCCTGCAGATACACCTCCACCAAGAGGAACAGTGACTGGACCCCAGCTTCGGGAAGGAGACATAGGTGTCCACCACCCCTCACCAGCAGAAGAACCCCCTCAAAGGGCAAGGTAATGTTCACTCCATTGAAATTCCTAGGATACCATGGAAGGTAACCAGTTCTCAAAGAGCGCTGAGCCCTTGAACGGGAGAATCATCAGAGTGGACCACTCCCCAGGTGCCTCCCTCCAGTGCCGCAGCCAGAGAGAGAAACAGACCTCAATTGAAGCCCCATGGGACAAAGCGGATGTATGCCTACTATCAGAGGAAAGTACAGCAAGCAACCCTGCATGCTGGAGCATAGCTGCGAACAGGGCAGAGCACCATGTCCCCTCCTGGACAGCCCCAGCCAGCCCAATGAAGACCTGCAAGAGGGATGGAGTAGAAGACGAGCCTTCAAAGCCCAAGTCACAGAGCAAAAAGCTCACGGAACACCAGAGTCCATAAACCAATCCCTGGCAACAGAGGGAGTACTTTCCCTGGAGGACAGGCCAATCTGCTGATGAGGGCAGCGAGCCTCAAATCCAGATGGATTGTAGAAGGAAGAGCGACCTCCTCTTCCAATAAGCACAGCATTCACAAAAATTGAGGGACCGGTATCACAACCACAACCCTCCAAACTCTCATTACCAAATCCCCAACAAAGCCCTGAAAGGGAATGGCAAGCCCAGAGAGCAAAACCAAGGGAGGAAACAGACCAGACCATGCCCTACCTGCATGAAAGGAAGGAAATCCCATGCTTTCCCACAGAAGAGCCAGAATGATCCACAATGCTACCCGAGAAACATATATCCCTTGAGGAAGCAGAATGAGCCACCAACTTTGATGCCGAAGAATCAACGACCATCCTCAAAGTTGTACGGGAGACGACTTAATGTACTCTGCAAGCTGAGGCAGGAGGGCTCCTGCAAACATCATCACAAACAATCATAGGCAATGCCATCTCCACTGACAGGAGAGGTACACTTCCCACATCAGGGTTACAAATAACATGGGGGGGAGAAAAATCCCCCCAAGGCTCAGCAATGAAAGGCAACAAACTGAGAGATCCCCAAAAGTCCCCAAAAATGTAATTAAAAAATGGGCTCAAAACCTGTTCCTTCCACTACATGCATGTCCAAACAGTGCTCAGCCGTGCAGAGGTGCTGACCAAGAAGCCCAGCCACATCGTTAGCAGTACCGCACGACTCCGCTGTGGCATCTGATAGCTGTGTCATCACACCAGCCCCACTGCTGCACTAGACCATGCTGCCAAGCCAGGAAATGGCCACCTGGAGCCCAGCGCCCAGAAGGGACAGAGGATCAAAGCCCTTCAGGCCCCGCCATGAGGGGAGAAGGAAGTAAGGGGCAGATTTAGTGCGCATACATTAGCATCATTTTTTTTACGCTACTGTGGCCCAACAAGGCCAACATTTCTGCGCCAAATGTACAAAGTGGTGCAATGCATGCATTGCGCCACTTTGTAATCCTTTGTGCTACATTATGCCTGCACCAGGCAAAATGTATGCAAAGAGGGCGTTCCCCCATTAGGGGAGGGCGAAAAAATGGTGCAAAGAAATCTAACAGATTTCTTTGCGTCATTTTGTTCTGCACTTTTAACACCTGCTTGGAGCAGGTGTTAAAAAGAGGCTCCTATTGGTTTCAATGGGCCTCTGGATGCTTTGCAGGATTAGCATGAGAATTTTTTACGCTAATCCTGCAAAGCACCAAACTAGCGTCACAAATTCTGACGCTAGTTCCCTAACTACCGCCATGGTGTGTTAAATATTAAATACGGTGCAGACATGGTGGCGTTATGGGGGAGGGGTGCAAGAAAAGTGGTGCTACACTAGGTGCAGTGCCACTTTTCATAAATCTGCCCCTGAGTCTCCTGGGAGCCAAAAAAAAAACAGGATGAGGAATGGGCAGGGCGACATTTTGATTTCAGAAGGAAGGGGTCTATTGGAGGGCAGAGAGCTTCATTAGTTAAGAAGGAAGGCGAGTGAGGGACAGGAGGTAATGTTTTCACATATGCTTGTTATAGAGCGAGTTAATTAATACAAATGTGAATGATTAAAGTACTAATTAAAAGAGTAAAATCTGTTTTGAACTTGTTGTGTGTTTAAAAAGTATAACAGGCCAGTGGCAAAAGTGGTGGACACTATCAACAATACATGTTAAAAGGAAAATAATGTTGAATAATGTAGAAATGTATGGCAATTATTAAAATAAACTAATAAGAACACTAATGTGATTGAATTAAATTATTATTTGATATAAATGCAAAATTAATGATTTTATTAAATAGTGGCCTACACAAAAAGGTCTGAAACTAATTCTACATTTTAAAAGCTTGTGTAATGTTTTTCTGTCTCAACAATTTCTAGAAACTCAATGTTCATTGTTCAAATATTGCTGACCTCACGTAATATTTCACATGTTTAGTGAAATTAATTTTTAATGTCCTGTGTGACTTGATCACTGTGTAAAAGTTATGTTGTTATGTTGTAACATTTGTCTTCTTGGGATGAGATAATGGTTACCCAGGAACAATAGTCTTCAGTGCTCATGTGTAACCTGCAACTGTTGTTTTCTACTGTGGAAACTGGTGACCCGGAGCAGAGAAGATGAGCCAATTGTGAATGGAGAACATGAAAATTATTTTGGGGGAAACGTGGAATAAATTCAATTGGTTCTGACTTTAACCACCCCATAGTCTGACTAATAGAAATTTAGCTAGTTGTTTTCTAGGACTTCAATATAGCAAATGTTTTGAGTTGTAAGCTTAGATTCTTTCTTTCGAAACTAGTGAAATGATAGATGTGTTTCTGTTTTACTAGTTCTTTGTCTTTGATTCTGACAGTTCAGAAACATCAAGGCTAAACATTATTGAACTTCCCTATGATGCCGTTGCCCAATAAATGAAGAGCGAAGATGCTCTACTGATGAATACGTTGTTGCTTGCTGATCCATTTACGAGAGGTATAACCAAATGTGCATTTGTCTTTCTTGCTGATTTTTATGTTTTGACTCTTTAGAATATCCAACCGCTATTTTTGGATAGCAACAAAGTCAGATGTTTTCCAAAGTAATTTTTGTCTTCTTTTCTGTTTGCATAAAGCCCAGACTTGCTTATCGAATTAGAGTAATAGATAAGGATGACAAAATCTAAATTTGACTGTTCCATATAGTTTGATTGTAAATAATTCATCTGCGATAACTAAACGTATTCCGTTTCCATTATTCATTTGTTATTGTTGTTATTCTACATGGTGGTTCTTGAATGTTTTTATGATAACCATTCTGTCTAGATTATGATTCTTTCAAAGGTTTGGTCAGCCTGTGTTGTTCACGTATTTTAATAATTTGGTCTTACATTTGATTAACATGATTTTAGCATTATTAATCTACAGGGCAATAAATGTTTGAACTTTATTAAACCGGTGTGGTGATTCATGACCACATTGGTCATGGTGCGTAAAAATTATTGACTCCAAATTTGAAAGTGATGTCTATTGATTTGATATTGTTAATGTTGATTGCTAGGACATTATCACACTCCTATCTGAGTTCAAAGATTTGTGTCGACCTTTAAGGGTAATTGATGGTTACCTTATACGTGTCACCTTATAAATAAATTATCAAAAGAAATATAAGGCTAGACAATCCTACATGCTATGGTTCGGCTCATTCAACCATAATTTCCAGAGTACAGAGATATCACAGCTATTCTGTAACAGCAATTTGCTTAAAGTATATGCTGGCCTTATGAAATGAAAATACTCTCCCCGAAACAGATACAGAGAGCATTAATTCTGTACAATTCTACCAAAGTAATAGGGCACAATAAGGTACACAAACCTATAAAAACAATTTGCTGTGTAAATAACTCCCTATAACCATTCACAGAAACCCGCAAACACATTAATTCAAAGGCAAACTTTGTAAAACTAGCAGACTGGAACACCACAGGGAAACGGGGGTGCTTTGAGAAGCACGGGAGGCATGGGATTTATTCAGTTACAATCAGCAGGTACTAAAGAACAAGTAGACAAGAAGAAACTCAGAATCTTCAAGATGTAAAAGCTGTTAAATCGACTACCTGCGTGCTACCTCATGAGATAATAATCTTAAGAGTCTCACAAGTTTGACAAAGCTGTGCGTTGAACTGTGGTATCATCAGTGGCGGCTGGCTTATATTTACGGTGGGGGGACACAATAATAATATATTTTTTTAAAAGGCACTTACCTGACGGCAACTAGTCTTCCTCTCCTCACGATGGCCTCCTTTCATCGTGGCTCCAATGCAGCCGCGGGGACCAGGAAACAAAAATATCAAATCCTGGCGCTGCTTTCATGCTGATGACCAGTTTGGAAGCAGCATCAGGTTTGGTGGTAGCGGCCTCTTCGAGCGCTCACAAGAGCAATGGAGGCCTGTGCTTTTTCTAACACAGCTGTCATAAGGCAGCTGGGTTAGAGAAGTTTAAAGAGTGCATGTCCGGCTGGCTGTCGCAAGACGGTCGGGCATAGGGGCGTGCACACTTTAAACGGAAGTGCACAGCTTCCTGATGCTGTCACTCAGCGGCAGTGGCCCCAGCCCATCCTGACACTTGGTGCAGGACAGAGTTCTGTAAAAAACAATGGTAATAAATAGACTTTATTAACATTTTATTTTTCACTTCTGGGGGCATTTTTGAGGGCATTTTTTTTTAGCCGGGCAACGCTCCTCCGCTCTCGTGGAGTGGTGGCCCCTGGGTATCATTCACCTCAGTGTGCAAAATTGAAGTGACCATGGATGTTCTTTGACATACTGGTAATATCACAGGAAGTGACATTACACAAGCTTTCAATGTCACAAGGCCTTTCAACATCCCACATGCAGCACATCATGGACGAACTGCTGCTAAGCACATATCTGCCAATGAAAGGATGTCATGTGGAAACTAACAAGGTTGGCTGCTTGCAGAGAAAGAACAAGTTATTGACCAGGATGTAGTCCAATGTCAAAATTGCTGAACAATGAACCTCGAAAATGGCTTTGATATGTGACTAGATGAAAACTATTAAGTCATTCGGAGAAAATCACATCATCTCTCTTTGACTCAGATTAATAACGTATAATGTAAAAAGTTGCTGCTCCAAAGCGTGTTAAAACTCCCTGTCACACGCTGTCTGTTTAAACCCGAGATCACATTGTTCTATGTACACCGCCTCAGATGTGAGATGCTCCTGCACAACACAAATGTACAGTAGAAAGCTCTCTGGTCTACCTTTGAGGTCAATTGTCCTGTATCAAAATTCTTGCAAATCACCTTTAGGGATATAACAAGTTTGTAGCATGTGAATACAATTGATTATTTGCAGCTCTTAAAATGAGAAAGCACTTCAGTCATACCTTTAGTCAGCCTCAGAGATCAGCAATCAAATCAATACAATCAAAGTGACCTGAGAGCTGAGCACGGCTTGAAAAATAAATAATTGTATAAGAGTAGCAAATGCAATTCCTAACTACTCCCAAATGTTGCCTTGATGTATGTTATACTACACTACATTATGTCATGTTATTGCTTTTTGTATTCAGAAAACATGCTACTTCTAGGTTTCCTCTTTTAGGCCATAAATATCGGAAATCAATATTTTGGATCAAAACACTTCGTAATACAATATGAGCCACCTTGATTTCTACGTAAATAAAATATCCAATTGTACTATATTAAAAAAAAAACAATCTTAAGAATAGAAAAGATAAAATACGTAAGCTGCCCTGCATGCTCTGGTAATTGTGACACTAGATACAAGTTTCTCCCTCACTCCCCAATTTCAAATTTGTCCCACATTCGGTAAGTCTGCCAAAACCCTATCCATACCATGGTCCAATAATCTCCAAGAAAATTTTTACTGTGACCAACCTCTGGAGAACCCTCCAATTGACAGGTACAGCTCAGCCACTTAAAGACCTGCTTCATTTCCTCTTACATGCCTGTTGTCGCTTTCTATTATACAAGAACTGTTATGCAGCAAAGCTAGAACCCACAATCAGATGATAGAAAGGATTTTGCTTTTCAAAACTCTAACACCAATTCTAGCAAAGGGATTTGGAAGTGTGATGATGGTTGGATTTCTTACTGGTAACCTTCATTATGCCAGGACTTAGGGCCTCATTACGAGTCTGGCAGTCCAAGGACTGCCAGACTCGCGGTAATGGTCGGACAGCCCCAGTCCAGGCAGTCTGACCACCACATTACAAACCTGTCAATCGGACCACCAGGGGATCGCCGTCACCACCAGGAACAAGGTTCCTGACAGGCTGAAGGAGGTCTGACTCATGATCAGCAAAGGCGGCGCTGAACTCAGTGCCGCCCTGCTGATCATGATTCCTGTTTCTACCAGCCTTCCCATGGCAGAGATCCCGCCATCGAAAGGCTGGCAGAAACACAGAGCAGGGGACCACAGGGTGGCCCTTCACTGCACATGACCATGGCATGGGCAGTGCAGTGGCCTCCCTGCCCAGCACCCTCGGAATGCGCATGCCTGCTTTGCTAACAGTGCGCATTCCGAGGCTGCTCATGTGGTATGGTATTGGCCTCTTCTCAGTTAAAGAAGCCAAGGTCAATACCATAGCACTATTCCCGCCAGTCTGATCAGCGAGAAAGCTGTAATATGATGTGCCTGCCAGTCAGCCCAGGGGGAACATTGTAATTTGACTGCGGGGGAGGCAGCCAGTGAGGTGGCTGCCACCATTCTGCAGATTTATCGGTTGGAGATTTCCGACCGCCAAATTTGTAACTAGCCCCTTAGTCTTCATCTTCCTAGTCCTAATCAATAGAAGCCACTGCTTCAGTGTATAGACCATGTTTACTTAAAAAAAATATGTAACATGGGTGAAGATATACCTAGGCTACCCCCCTTTCATATGGCTATATAAAGCTGAAATTCAAGAAACAGTGTAAGCAATGTTCATAATGGTACATGATGTGCCTATTTATGAAAACAGAAATAAAGCAAATTTGTTTTTTACTTCTGAAAGCACCCCATAACCAAAATACAAGATTTTGGACCACCCATCTGCAACCTATAGAGGTGCCAAAAGTATTTAGTGGGTCCCAGGTTGCAGCGTTAAAAATATTAGTTAGTGACACATCTTTGTGTGCTGCCCAAGATTGAGCCATTCCTTTAGTTCATCTCCTGTGAATTGCCTTATGAAGGGATGATCCACATAGCTCGTAAGCCAAACAAACAGCATGTTTAACTAAATTTGCTCATTGTTGCTGTAGAACGATGCATCCAGTTACTTGGAGTACCAAAAGTAACATAAAAAGTTAACTTTCTGAAAATCTGAAGTACTTGATACATATGTCAAAAGCCCATCATTCATCTCAATATAATGCAGTTTATTTTCTTCTTCTGTACTCAGAAAATGGGAAAACTGGTAAGGGAATGTGTTCCTCCAAGTATAAAGAAGTAGCTGTTTTAGGTTAAAAAGGCTAGACCTATTCTGAACACAACCTTATCAGGAAAGAATTTCAAATAAGTAATCCAAGGCTCCAGTTTACCCATAACTCCTGTTAGATGTAATAGGGACAACAAACAAATAATTTGAAAGTCAGACATTTAAAGGAGCCTGAGTCAAAGGGTTCAGAGGAAGAGCTCTTCAAAGCAGAATCAACAAGGAACTTGAGAATGAATGTTCAAGAAACATTTTAAGACTTTGGAAGCTAGGGGTTCTAAATCCTGAACTTCCTTTCCCCTAAAGGATCTAGTAGCAGCCCATTTACAGCACATTGTAGAGACAGCGCATCCCAACACAAAAAATACCTAAGGAAGTCTACCAGCTACACAAGGAACAAGAAAAGGGATGTAATCTTTTTTGATCTGTACCATAGTTCAAAATTCTTTCAGTGTCTGGAGCAGCTTTTTAGGATAGCTGATTTCCAAATATTTGGATTGGAAAGGCTGCTTTCTTAGAACATCTTAGCTCTATTAATCTCCTTCAGACAGCCATTTGGAGTCTCAGTAGAGCGATCTCATTGAAGAAGATTAACACAAAAAGGGGATTGTACCATTGAAAATATCCGAATGTTGGGCACAAAGGTAGTCTTTGGGCCAGAGAATGGATATTGCTTCCTGACCTCTGGCTTTTTAAGATATGAAAGTAGGACAAAAAACTGGAAATGGGGCATTCTAATGCAAACAGATTCACACAAGATTGGCTGAATGTTTGCCCAATCTCTTAAAATACTAATAGGCTATGACACATGGAAGTCAAGCAAGAGAAGATATTTCTGATCTAGTCTGCTTGCTCATTCTGCTTTCCCAGATGGTTAACTGCTTGGGTAGACAGTAGATTATATTTGGCCTATATCCCACATCATGTTCTACAGAGACGAGACCTAGCTCTCTCAACCCCCCCACCCACACTAGTTGATATAGGCACATTCCACCTTACTGCTGGATTCTGAATGTAAGAAAAAAAAGATTGATGAGCTTCACTGATAGAATCCAGCTCTTTCCAGTTTGATGACATGTGATCCTTTGTTTGTGAAAAAAGACTTTGAATAGAAAGGTCTACTACCACTGCACCAAACCCCTTTCAACTGGCACCAGTTGTTATGATTCATGGGGCTGGAGGACTCAGTGGTAGCCACTCCCCTGTCCACTCCAGGTTGACCAACAGCTCAATTCCAGTTGAATTTTGTCACTCACTGGAATACTCCTTCTGTTGCCCTGAGACCAAATATTACGATGTCTAAAAAATGTTTTACCAAGGGATTACGATAATATAAGCACATGACTACAGGATGATAGTGAGACAAATATCAACACAGGACTATGAGATGATAGAGAGACAAGATGCCTTCTCTCCCTGATCTCCCAACCAGTCTCTTCCTTATGCATTGTCCTTCTCTAAGGGCTTAGAAAGTCTTTCTGTTAGTTTCAGATTCCTTGGATTGTGAAGAAAAACCTTGGCAATGTCCACTTTAAAAATTGCCCCTATGTACTGTAAAATATGAGATAGTTGTAAACTGAAATTGTTGTAGTTGAGAAGGAAGACACAATCTTGTAGAAAGTTGCATGTCATCTGAACATCTTCTTGCACATGGAAAAAGGAAGATGCACTGATTAGCAGATCATCAAAGTGTTTATACATGCTAATACCCTGATTATGCAATGTACCCGCCACCAGAACTTTTGTCGAGAACTGATATTGACTTCTCTAGATGCACATATAGAGAAACCTTTCATCATCCTTTTGCACAGATGCTTGCAGATAAACATTTAGTAAGACAAAAGTTGGAAAGGAAATTGCCTGGGCAGATCAAAGAAAGCATTGCCTTCAGTGTCACCTTTATGAATGGTTGGCATTGCAGAACTAGATTCAACTTTATGAGACCCAGACTATGTCCTAAATTCCCTAATGGGCTCTTTAATGCAAATATTATAGAATAACATCCTTTGAATTAATGAGCCAGGTTTATCACAACAAAACATCTAGAATGGACTGAAATTCTACTTGTACGTTTCTTTTATAATGCCAAGAATCCAGGCATCTGATGTTCACTGATTTCAAACTTTGGAAACTAGAAGAAGCTGACAGCCAACTGAACTGGAATAATCGAGATTTGTTGGGTACAGGATGGACTGAATTACTCCCACTTGCTGGGACTGGGCTTTGTCTCCTGAAGGACCACCTCAGATGTGCCCCTTCCACAGAATGGTTGCACAAACTTTTCTGGAGACGTTTGAGAACCAAACCTTCTTTAGTTTGCAAACCAGTGACCCCCTTTCAGAGGTCCTGCTGGTGACACCAGTTTCCTATCTTTCCCCACTTCTTCAACATGTCCTCCAACTGAGTTCCAAAAGGTTTCACTCTGGTAAAAGAAGTAAACTTAACATGGACTTCTGCTCAACATTGGCTTTCTAGGATTCACGTTAGATTTGTTTTCAAACAAACATGGCTGAACCTGAACGGGAATCTGATGCACAGAAACATTCCAAAGAGATATCAGCTAGGAATCTAACCTGTTGCTTTATAACAGAAAGTCAGCTCCCTTTAGAATTTCTCCTGCCAAAACGTTTCAAGGAAGGTTCACCCTATCAACAAATTCCCCATCAAGTACTCCTGTATAAACATTTTCCTAGCAGAAGCCTTTCCTCTGCCAGAGTCACCTTCCATAACTGCAGACAGCACAGATCTGATGCTGATAGGGAAGGCAATGACTATTGAATCTTACTGGGACCGTCGTCGATTTGTTCATCTGACTTGTAAGGGTTGATTGACTACTAATTTAATTTAAATGCTAGAACACTTGAGGAAGCAGTGCATTGGCTCATCACAACCACCCTCCTCAAATACAAACAATATCATCTTCTGCGCCTCCTCTGCAGTGGACTGTTAAATGGTGAGTCAGAAATAAACAACTAATGCTGACTCAGCACAGCCACACTGTTCAAATACAAGCAACCCCATCTCCAGAAACTTCACTACAATGGGCTATTTATTGAGCATGAAGAAAATAAACAAAACACCCTGGCTCAGCACAGCACTGCTGATCATATTAAACATACAGCTCTTTCATTACACAGCTATAGCAGTCAGAGCACAGGAAAGCACAGAAGTAAAGCACGCTTGGTCAGCTCATTTGCTCAACAACAACATAACTTTAAAATAATACTTATTGGGGGATGCAACTGTGCTGAGACACAGAACAAGAGGAAGAGGGGTAGTTTAGCCCCTTATTTATGTTAGTGAAATAGGAAGGTGCTAAAGGACACACCTTCGGCTGAGTATATTTTCTATTTTTATGGTGTACCATGCTTTACTACTGATGCTGGGACCTCATTAGTCTGGGACTGGGATGATGACGATAGAGAAGGCAGAGAAGAAGCTAATAAAAGTGTTATACCTTAACACGGCATTGATTTTGTAATTACAAATTGTATTTATATAGCACTTACTACCGTTGATGAGGCAATGAAGTGCTATGTGGCATGTACCACGCTACGCTGCATCACATGATTAGCTAACAGTTAGTACATTACTATTTTTTGTGCATTAATTGAGTTAGGATTGTGCTCTTGAGTTATTATGTGTTTAGTGGAGTTTAGAGTAGGGATAGGATGATGGAGATGCATTTGAAAGGGGAAGTATTAAGGGCCAGATTTACTAAAAAAAGAGGCACAGTGTGGTGCTGCACCAAAATTTGCAGTACTGCACCACTTTAGAAACTCAGGGATGCACCATATTTACTGAGACACGGCGCACCCCTATATTTCCTCCTGTGCTAAATTTCACTGCCAGCACCAACACAGGCAACCTTGCACCATAGTGCAAGGGTGTCTGCATTGAGGGGATGTATTGTTATTGTGTAGGAAGGTGTTCCTTCCTGCACATAAACAATCTACAATTGGGATTTGACACTTCTATGTGTGCTGCAGAGTGCATCACACATAGAAGTATCAAAACTTCATTTTTTGATGATTTTTCATGTGCAGGAAGGGACACTTTACTGCACATAAACAATCATTCATGGCCTTTTGCTCTTTCAATGTGTGCTGCAGAGTGCAGCACACATAGAAAAAGCTAAAATGAGGAGGAATAAAATCATTCCTTCTCATTGTGCCACGTAACGTCACCCCTGGGGTGGGGTTAGGTTTTGGTGATGCCACAGATTTACTCCTTCTTGTACATCTGTGGCAGCATCGAAAGAAATGGGTGTTGCGGTGGAACGCCCACAGCAACACTCATTGCACACCCCTCTGACACAGAAAACTGCATCGGAGGGAGCCACATTTATAAGGTCGCATTAAGCCACAAAAAGTTGCTCAGAGTCGCCTTGTAAATATGGCGCACTGCACTGCACCACCGGAGCGTCACAAAAAGTGATGCACCTGTGACTCTGGGGCCTCGTAAATCTTAAGTATTTTTGTGTAAGAAGTGGTTGTCTATGCCTTTTAGTTGGCTGGCATGTCTAAAAATGAGTGGAATGATTAAGAAGGATGTTTGGAGAATTATGGTAGTCAGAAAGGTTTGAGATGAGTCAGAGAGAGGAGAGATGGGACAAAGGTTGAAAGGAACAATATTTTTAAGAAAAAGAATTGAAATTATCTTATATATACATATAAGCACCTGAGACTTGGTAAGATTGTTTTGGCTGGAGAAAAACCTTCCACATAAATATCTTTATGTGCATAGAAGGAAGCAATATTTAAAATGTAGGATGAGCACATTTATCTTGTGGTGAAGTATGCTAATCTTTTATGACATTTGTTGGAATTCTGCTAGCAGGCATAAACTTCTCTATAGGTACACCTGTATGTACATAGAAGCAGCATCTATGACATTGTCATATTGTCATAAACACACATAGTTTGTGGTGTAATATACATGTTTTCCTTATATAAATATATCTGCTTATAGCAGAAAGCATAGTTCACTGTACAATGGCACATATATAACACCAACTTTATCTCTGTGCCGTGAGATGCATAGTCTGTCATGTCTGAGAATATTGTTGTGGTACACTGCTGTGTTGTGAGTATTGTGGGGAAAAGCCATCTTATGGCTAATCTTCTGAAGTTTAGATGGTTGTCAAAGGATCTTATGTGCATGAGCAGTAAATTCCACAGAATTGGTGGGCTATTCTCTAGCATAGGTTCCTTTGTTGAATATTTTTGTTTATTTTCTCTTCCTGATGAAGAGGGGTTCTGTGCTATGTACTGCTTTGTGTCTCCTAAAAAGCAGCTTTAAGATGGATCCTGGGACCAGCCTAGGTCCCTCAGGTCAGCGGAGATGTGTTCTTGTGGCTTTACATGTAGGAGGAGCCAGGCAACAGCATTCTGAATTGCTCAATAAAGTCTCTGCTATCTGTATTTGACTGCATTCCATAAAGTCTGTGTCTCCTTTGTATCCCCCCTGGCCTGCATGAGAAAAGTTTGTTCTGAATCTTCACAAACAATGACTGCTTTTCTTAACTGTTCACTGCAAGAGGGACACGTTCGTAAAGCTTGGAAGCATGCCATCATTTTGCCACTTCTGAAAAAGCTTAGTCTTGATCCTGCTAGTTGGTACAAATATGGACCACTCTTGCTTCTTCCTCAGCTCTCTACAATTCTTGAAAAATATGTCAACCAGCAAATCTCATAATTTGTGGAAATGCACGTTCTCCTCCAACTGTCACAATCTAGATTCAGGACTGGTTACAGCACTGACTCCACTCTACTGAGAGTCACAGAGCATCTCAGACTGCATCTGGATAGTGACTGTATGGCTGCACTAAACCTGCATGATCTTAGCAAGGCATTTGACACTGTGTCCGTGTCCCACAAGCTATAGCTGAAAAGTCTAGAGGACAAGCATTTAAAAGATTTAGGGGCATATTTATACTCTGTTTGCGCCGAAAGTGCGTCAAACTTTTTGACGCACAATCGGCGCAAACCCTGTCCCATATTTATACTTTGACGTCCGACCCCGCGGGCGTCAAAGTTCCACCATGTGCGTCATTTTTTGGAAGGGGGAACCAGCCTTGCGTTAATTATATGCAAGGTAGGCGTTCCCTTCCAAAAAATGACTTTAAGGCCTGTGCCCCATATTTATACTCTGACGTAATTTTGACGCACAGGAGGTGGCAGGCCTTAAAAAACAGAGCCCAGCCTGATGGGCGCCGTTTTTTAACGCCTGGGTCAGGGCAGGCGTTAAGGGACCTGTGGGCTCAGAAGGAGCCCAGAGGTGCCCTCCCATGCCCCCAGGGACACCCCCTGCCACCCTTGCCCACCCCAGGAGGACACCCAAGGATGGAGGGACCCATCCCAGGGAAGTTGAGGTAAGTTGGGGTAAGTATTTTTTTTCGTTTTTTTTGTGGCATAGGGGGGCCTGATTTGGGCCCCCCTAAATGCCACTATGCCCAATGACCATGCCCAGGGGACATATGTCCCCTGGGCATGGCCATTGGGCAAGGGGGCATGACTCCTGTCTTTGCTAAGACAGGAGTCATGTCAATGGAGGTTGGGCATAAAACAAAATGGCGCAAATCGGGTTGAGGCCTGAATTTTGCCTCATACCTGACTTGCCCCATTTTTTGACGCCCAACCTCCATTTTCCCCTACGCCGGCGCTGCCTGGTGTGAGTAATTTTTTTTTACGCACACCAGTCTGCAGCGCTGGCTAACGTCATTCAATAAATAAGGCGCCCGCATGGCGCTTTGGAATGGCGTTAGCCAGCGGTAAAATTTTGGACGCACAACTGCGTTGCCGCAGTTGTGAGTCAAAAAGTATAAATATGGGCCTTAGTACTGTCCTGGCTCACTTCTTTTCTGAAGGCATGGACATTTCAGGTATTTTTCACCAATTCCGCCTCCAGGTGTCATTTTCTTCTTTCTGGAGTCCCCCAAGGTTCTGCTTTGAGCCCAATGCTCTATAAAATGTGTGTGCTTTCCCTGTCTGATATTGTTGAAGGCTGTAGCCTCTCTTGTTTTCCTGTGCTGATGACACTTGGATCTTCCCTTTATCATCTAATGAGACTCATGGCCCAGACATTTTGAACTCTTGTCTCCGGAAGGTCACCACCTAGAACAATTCCCTGAAATTTAATAGAGATAAGATTGAGGTTTTGATTGTGGGAAATAACCCCTAATAGTGGGGCCCACATCATAGGCAGGATACTCTTGGATCCCCTCTAGTTCCTGTCCCCAAGGTGATGAATTTGGGTTTCTGACTTGTCGATAAACTTTCAAAGAGAACTGTGATTTCAAAGGTTGCTTCTACATGTCTTTTAGACCTAAAGTGGGTAAAACTTATTTGGAAACTACCTTTTTTTGCTCAGCGAACTGTTACTCAAGCTCTGATGTTGTCAAGTTTGGACCATGGCAATATTCTATAACTTGGGGCTGGTAAGATTTCACTTCAACACCTGCAGGTGGTCAAGAACACAGTTGACAGACTGCAATCTCTCCCTTCTGCAGCACAAACTTACACCTCCTCCAAAAAAAATAGTTTAGACTGCCTACTGCTAAATGATTGTGCCATTTGAAAAAACAAGTACCAGTTATTTGACCTATTGATAGACACAGAACCTGACTTATCATAACTGAATCATGGTTGTGGAAGATATGGCACAAATGTTGCATTAAGTTGTTCCATCAGGTTGTAACAAAAAGTATCACTTACAAAAATGAGGTGGCTTAGCTGTCATATTTAAAGAAACAATAAATCTCACCAAAGTTGATCACATTTTTTTACAAGGTAGGATTTCCTCATTTTTGGACTTAAAACGATTGTACTTTTGTAGTTGTTGTCTTTCCATCTTGGATGATTTCTAGAAGTGTGGATTTAGGAGAGCTGATCCAGAGAGGTGGGCAATACATTTATCAAATAAAAGGTTGAAGGGAACCAGCTGGTAGATTCAGTAAAGAGACTTTAGCTGTCCGTAGCTAGTGTAACAAAACAAGTCTGTGCTTTTACCTTAGGCAACTGAATTACCAGGCAGTGGTGAAATGCCAAGAGAATCCACAAATCCATGTGCTGGTGATGGCTTTTGGTAATGGAAAGATTTTCAAGTCTGGATTTCATGGCAGCTCGGCAGCAGGTTATATTGTGCAAGGACTCAAAAACCCTGACTGTGTTTGTGACCACTAACAGGTCCTACTACTTTTGTTTTATTTTCTTTGGGTAAACACAGCGTCACCAATAATCTGTAAGATTATTAATAGGCTCTTAAACTGTATGAATGGAGTACCTACCTCCTAGGATGATGTATTGATTCATTCTGCAACTTTGAAGGAACATTTAGACCCAGATTTAAGAGGGCCTAGCACCATTTCAAAGCCATATTATTTTCATTTTTTTGACACTAAGGTGGCATTGGAAGGCCAAAAATGGTGCCCCATATTTACAAACTGCTTGCAGTGCACCACTTTGTAACCCCTTGCGCCACATTATGCCAGCACCAGGCAAAATGTATGCAAGGTGGGCATTCCGGCGCTAGGGGAGCCGAAAAAATGGCACAAAGAAATTTTAGAGATTTCTTTGCGTCATTTTGATCTACAATTTAATGCCTGCTAAGAGCATGTTTTCAATGGGCCTCCAGGTGATTTGCAGGATTAGCGTCAACATTTTTGACGCTGATCCTGCAAAGCGCCGGACTGGCGTAAAAAATTATGATGCTAGTACCTCTGACTATTTAAATTCGACACACACATGGTGGAATTAGGGGGGCGCTAAGGGGCGCATGAAAAGTGGTGCTTGCCTAGGTGCAGTGCCACTTTACATAAATCCGCCTCTTAGTTTACAAATGACATTTAGAAAGAAGTGCCGATTTATGCCACCAACAGTGGAATACTTGGTCATGTTATTAGCAAAGATGTAGTTATTCTAAGGCCTTTTGTGGCCTCTAAAAAACCCAATTTCACCTTGGCAAAATAACTAATATACTTCCTGAATTGCATGAAAAGTATTTGAGATTCATTAGGAATTATGTGGATGGAGTAAAACCAATGAGGAAACTGGTGGAAAAGAATGCTGGCTTCATGTGGTGTAATGATTGTGAGCAGAGTATGGTGAGTTTAAAGAAATTGATTTGAAAATCCCCTTGATGAAAGTATTTACTCTTTGGTGACTTACTGCTAATGAGATTCAAATTGGTTTGGTGGAAGTCTTTGGTCAAACTGAAAGGGATGAAGACTGTGTTGTAGCAATTGCAGCACTTAAACTCTGGAGTTTAAATCAAAGTATGCTTTAATTCAGCATGAACTGTTAACGTGTATGTAGGTGGTGAGCACATTTAAGAGATCCTTGTGGGACAGACGTTTTGAAATATTTGCACACCATTGACCATTTGTTAACCTGGAGAGTGAAATGATGAAGATGGTGATATAATGGTGGTGTGGTTGTCTGATGGACCTACTGATCACAGTGCTATAGCAAAACATAATTGAAAGAATATAATTCAAGGAGACTCAAACATACCACAGTTAAGGAAATGATAGTGAAGCGTTGGATAAAAAAAATATTTTTGGAACTCAGTTTACATCACTACTGGAAAGTAAAAGAGAAACTAACCATATAGGGTATGGTTATTGTTGGAGGTAGCCCATTCTGGGTGGCTATGGCAGTGCCCCAGCCAGGAAGAACCGACCATTCCCATAAGGAGTGGGTGATTATCATAGAAACTGTGTTCAACACACATGTTATTTAACACAATGTGAATATCATGATCTTATGGGCATATATCACACTTGGAAATATTACTAGCAGCACCAGGCCCAAACCGGGATAAAATGACATCAGTAGTGTGCACACTGGGAAGCGATCCTACAATACCGACCTAGCACCCTTATGCGGTGTGTAATTTTGTCAACCCTTAGCTCACCCTAGCAATTAATATATTGCAATGCCACACAGTTTAGGGTGCACCCCAGATCACAATGATATCGGAAATGTGTAAAAACAGATAATGACAACACTTTTAGCTATTACCGTGGGCCAATGCCACACAGGTAAAATCAATCAAACTTAGTATTCTGTTGGCAAGAAATCAATGTGTAAAGCAAGATTGCTAGCTGATGTAATCGCTGACAGGCAGTCCTCAGGCAGTCACTCCCCCACAGACACACTCACTAAACACTGATTCGCAGTGCCCTGGATTTCAGGCAGGTTCATATGGAACACACTCGCACACACACGCACGCAGCACCGTAATGTGGTGCCACTGATATCTGGCAGGTCAGTTGATAGCACAATGCTGACTCTGTGCCCAAGCTCTCCTCCACACTCCAGCTCACCCTGACTACCCCACACCCAAGGGTTGTAAAGAAATCCCCCTCCCTCCTCATACTAGTCCGATCAAGGCCAGAGTCACACATAGTCAGGATCCCAGGGGAGAAGGTGGAGTAGGTAGCGGGTCTGATCGGAGGCAGTTGGCAAATGAGGAGTTTGGCCACCATTCAGGACGTTCACTCCCAGGAGGTGGAGCAGGAGAGATTAAGGCAATGGTTTGTTCAACCCAAGGATTCTGTAATGTGTCTTCCAGCACCATCCCAGTTCTGGGAAGCACTGGGGACGGAGGTCGTGCAGTCTCTTGACCCACTTCCATTCACTCTCAGACGCATTCCTTCAGTCCAATCAATTGCTCTCACCACCCAGGCCCGGTCCGTGCAATACTCCCTGGCAACACAACGTTGTCGAGGGCTGAGTGAGGAGAGGGTAGGTAGGTCACTGCAAGGGGGGCCCAAAAGAAACTAAATATGAAGAGGAATGTAGTAGGGGAACTCTTGGAAGAGAGAGGCACACCATCAGGTACATGTCGATCAGAATCCCACCCAGGCAATCTGGGCACAATGCTTGGTGCACATTCATCTGGGTCACACCAGGCAGTTCCGGTAACACACAATGAAGAATAATAAAATCCGTGCCTCCCAGGAAAGAGGCACAATGCCTGCGAATTAATACGGGTTGCACCAGACAGTTCTCATAGCACACAACGAAGAGATACAAGTTCTGTGACTCCCTGGAAATGAGGCACAACGTCAAGAGTGGGTTGATATGAGTCACATCAGACAAGTCCGGTCACATGCACAGGAGCAACTTCAGCAGTGCCTCATGAGGTAGAATGAGGCACTTCTAAGGGTGCATCCTCACCTCTGAGGGTCGCACCCTGTGAACACACCTGGGTAAGCTTCAATACCTGGGCAAAAAACACCTCTGTGTACTTGCCCTGCCTTTCACCTACCACTCGATTTACCCTAGGTGTGCCCTATTGGTAGTGGAAGGTCTCCTCAGGTTTGGCTGGGGATTTAGAAGGGCCAAACCGAGTATGTGTGCAAAGTGCTCTAACAGGCCTGCAATGACAGGCAGGACACATGTTTAAAGCACCATGGTGCAAGCGTGCACACTCAGGTCTGCAAAGCCAGGCTTAGCACACGTGTGAACACACCCTTAGTTGAAATGCCCACTCACACAGGCGTTAAATGGTAGGTGGGACACATGTTTACAACACTCACTGCAATGGCAGGCTTAGCACATCTTTGAAAACTACTCTTGGTGCAAGTGTGCACACACTGGTAGGCGGCCCTTCCTAATGTGTGTAGGAGGGGCGCACACACTTTCACACTGTGCTTACAGTGGGACAGTGCCCAGAACCCTAAGAATACTAAAAGAGAATCACCCAGACCTTTGCAATGGCAGGCCTAAAACAAATTTGACAGGCAATTCTGGTGGTGGGCACATTCAATGCCACATCCCACACTAGCCTGGGCCGTACCCACTCTGAGTATGTGCTGTACCTTTTTACCCCTTCCTGGCATGTGTAGGAAGGGCACATGCACTTTCCCACTAAAGTACAGGGGGAAAGTGCCTAGAGTTCTAAGGTCATGCAAAGAGAGCCATCAAAAAAACAGGAGAAAATATCAAATAGTTTTTGGAAAATCCTCTAAGAATGGCCACGTCCAACAGTAATCATGAGAGGTGATACCTAACTATTGCCAATTATACTCAGATGTAAATTTAAGTTAGCTTATAACAGAAATAAAATAATGAATACGAATTGGCTGTTGATGTCTTGCAATGTACAGAGAAGTGGAAGTGCATGTGCAAGACAGCCAGATATGCAAGGAATCTGATAAAACACTCAAGGTTCGAACTAGTAATCTGTGTACAGCTATCAGAAGCATAGTAGCAAAACATTGACCTGGGTTTTATTGGTCCTATTGGTAGTTAACACGTACAAGTTTGCTGTTTTAGTCTTCCACTATTATAGAAAGTAGAGGAAGATTACGTTCTTAGAACACTCCTCTTCTAGAGATACTATTGAATTTTTCAAAGACATTTCTTCAAGAGAAAATCCCCCCAACCAGATTATAAGAGACAATGGTGTGTAGTTATCATACTCGGCATTCAATTTATTCATGAGGGAAAATGGATGGTATCACTCATGTCAGAGTATTCTTGTACCACCTCCAAAGCAATTGGAAAATGAAGTGTGTCACCAGGGTAATTAAAGACATTATAATAATGACATGTAAGTGGTTGCTATCGGTCAAAGAAGCACTGAGGGTATGGCTGTGGCTTATCACACCACACCTGTAACATTATAGGTAAAACATCATTTGAGCTGTTTTGTGGTCATTTAGCTGTGACCAAACTGCAGCTGTTTGAGTGCAATGTTTGAAACAGATGGGACGAAAGCAATAAGAAAAATTGGGTTCAAACAATGCTTAGTGCTGTGTTGCTGATGGAAGACAAGGTGAAAATGAAGGATTGTTACTAACCCAAAGGTGTCTATGTGTGATTATGTGATTATTAAGTACCCCTGATTTCTCAGTGGTGACATTTTCAGTCAGTTAAACAAGATTTTTAAAATGATTGCTTCAGCAATATTACTGAGCAATGGGCTATTGGGGCATGTTTTACAAACTACCAGGGCGTCATTATTAATCCCAAAACTAACTGCTGATGATCAAGTAAATGGGAATTGCTTGCTGATAATGACTGTAGTAGTAAATCTATGGTAGAACGAAATTGCCAAGGTCAGAATGAGAGCTTAGGTAATCAGTATAAATTAGCAAGTGGAGTCCGAACTGAAATGTGGCGAACTGTACCCAACGCCTCCCTCAATTAAAGACTGTTTAATGGACACATTTCTCCAAAAATGGGTGAAGATGTTGCATCTTATGCTGTATTATTTTTATGGATTTATGTTACATCTTGTTAGTTTTCTTTCCCTTCTCCAACTTGTCCCTTGTATGTGTGTCGTGTGTTCACCCATAAGCTCTCATGCTCTGGTTTTGGAACACGGATGCAGAAATCAGTTTTGGCGGTTTGGAAGGTGCAAAACTCCCCAAATTTGCCTGAACGCATATATAATTAAAATGTTCTACTACCCTTAATTTAAATGAGAATTCTGTTTTACAGCATGAATGATCTATGCCGCTGATATATAGAATAAAATAAATGAAGCATGCCATCACCTCAATGGGGAAGTAAAGCGCTCTTCTTGAAATATATTTAACTTATTTTTGCTTTGTCCACTTGCGGCACTTGATTCCAAATTTGGACAAGACTGAGAAGGAGTTGCCAATGTTTCCACTGTGGTTTCACCCTCCAGATGTATGATGGGCTCATCATGGTCATTGTCATCAGGCAGGTTAGTGGGTGGTCTGATCCCCACTCTTGGGCATACTAGTTCACTGGGGTAGTAATCTCCTTGGGTGGCAGAGTCTCTGATGATGGTGTAGAGTAGTAGCGCGTGAACACAGAGACATGTCTGGCGATTTCCTCAGTTCACGTCTGGTGATAATTAGAGTGCCTTGACGTCTCACAATGGTCCAGGATCGGGGATCAAATGGCAGTCTAAACTTATTCCTTGGGTTATGATCTTTCATGAGTACTGAATCCCCCACTTGGAGATCAGGGGGCATATTTATACTCCATTTGCGTCGAATTTGCGTCGTTTTTTTCGACGCAAATTCGACGCAAAACTAACTCCATATTTATACTTTGGCGTTAGACGCGTCTAGCGCCAAAGTTCATGGAGTTACCGTAATTTTTTGGCGTGAACACCTTCCTTGCGTTAATGAGATGCAAGGTAGGCGTTCCCGTCTTAAAAAACGACTCCCAGGCATGTGCGTGGTATTTATACTCCGGGCAAAAATCACACCCGGGAGTGGGCGGGGCAAAAAACCCCGCATTTGCGCCTCTTTTTAACGCCTGGGTCAGGGCAGGCGTTAAGGGACCTGTGGGCTCAGAATGAGCCCAGAGGTGCCCTCCCCTGCCCCCAGGGACACCCCCTGCCACCCTTGCCCACCCTAGGAGGACACCCAAGGATGGAGGGACCCATCCCAGGGAAGAAAAGGTAAGTTGTGGTAAGTATTTTTTTTTTTAAAAAAATTGTGGCATAGGGGGGCCTGATTTGTGGCCCCCTACATGCCACTATGCCCAATGACCATGCCCAGGGGACATAAGTCACCTGGGCATGGCCATTGGGCAAGGGGGCATGACTCCTGTCTTTGCTAAGACAGGAGTCATGTTAATGGCGTCTGGGCGCCCAAAAAAAATGGCGCAAATCGGGTTAAGACGATTTTTTTGCCTCAGCCTGACTTGCCCCATTTTGGGACGCCCAAACGCCATTTTTCCCTACGCCGGCGCTGCCTGGTGTACGTCGTTTTTTTCCACACACACCTGGCAGCGCCGGTCGGCTAACGCCGGCTAACGCCATTCAATAAATACGGCGCCCGCATGGCGCTTCAGAATGGCGTTAGCCGGCGCTAATTTTTTTGGCGCAAAACTGCGTTAGCGCAGTTTTGCGTCAAAAAGTATAAATATGCCCCCAGATTCCTTGGCTCTTCGTTTCCTGCTGGCTTTGTCATTGGCTGATCTGCATCTTTCATAGGTTTTTGTTTCATCCGTGGGGTTCGGCCTTGAACTAGAGTGATATGGGATGGAGTCTCTGACAACCCTCCCCATCAGAAGATATTCAGAGGCACACCCGGTGGTGGCGTGAGGGGTGAGCCAATAATTCAGAAGAAATGAGTAGATCGCTAACTCTAAACTCTGTTGGCAGGCAGCTGCAATTCGAATAGCTTTAATTAGAATTCTCATGAATCTCCCGACTTCCCCATTGGCCTGAGGCCAGGGAGGTTATATTCTTGTGGAGCACCCCCATCGACATCAGGTATTGCTCAGAAAAGGAGGCCCATTGTCGGTCTTGATTTCTTTCATGATGCCATGGGTGGCTACAATTTTTTCGAGTTTGGGAATGACTTCATAGGCGGTCAGTGCTGGGATGATTTTGACCTCAGGATTTTAGAATAGTCATCAATAAGCCCTAATGTGTGTCGACCATCAGGGAGGCTCCCGAAATCCAAACTGGTTGATTCCAACGGTTGTCTGGGTCCCATCTCAGTTTTGACCGGGGCTGGAGAACTGGGACTAATCTGCTGGATTGTGAGACCCTGGCGGGTATTCAATCTGGCAGTTATAGTCCTGCAGTTGGAACATACACTTCTTAATCCTCGGGGGAGGCTTGGATGCAGTCCCTCTAAAGAGTGTGATCAGAGGCTTATGGTCAGTCATGACGGTGAACGGGTGTCCATAAACATACAGATGGGAGTGTTTGTACCCCCAATGGATTGTGATTGCTTCATTTTCTATTTGCGAATATCACTGCTCTGTTGGGGTGAGAGATCTGCTGGCGTAGGCGACAAGAGCCCATTCTTCCCCCTCCTTTCCCTGGAGAAGCACCACTCCAAGTCCTTTAGGGCCTGCGTCAACAGCAATAGAAGTGTCATTATGTGTGTCAAAGTATTGGAGAGTGGTGTCGGACAACAGTGCTTTCTTTGCGGCTTGAAACACGGCTTCCTGCTCGGGCCTCGTACCCATGGGACGGTCGTTTTGGGGAGGTCCCTCAGTGGTTGAGTCAGCAGTGTGAGGTCTTTGATGAACCTGCACAGTAGTTTATTATTCCCAGAAAACTGCAGACTTCCGTGACGGTTGTTGGTGCTGGTGCATCCTTGATGTCCTGGACTTTGGCTGCGTCGAGGGTGACACCCGCTGCAGAGAAAACATATCCAAAGAAGTTCAATTTCTCCTTCAAGAATTCACTTGCTGCTATGCAAGGTCAGGCCTGATTCTTGTATCTGTTGGAGAATCCTCTTCAACCTAGCATGGTGTTCTGGCACGGTGCGTGCATGAACAAGGATATCATCACTGACGTTTATAACACTTGTGATGATGGCAGAGTGGCACTTGTTGGATAGTCTTGTCAATGTGCAACTTTACCTCTCGGTCCTTTAGGCAGTGAATACATTTGAACACTCTGGAAAACTCTTTCAGCATTTCTGTAATGGATTCTTCATGTATCCCAAAGGCAAATGTCCCTGTGCCCAGAGATTCAGCCACCCCTCAACCAATAACATTCTTTGGTCATCTCCTGCAACGTATACTTGATGCTCAATGGCCCATATGTGATCTTTTTTTTTAAACTTGCCCATCATGTTTAACGGGGTTGACTGTACGTACGCAAATACTTTGACAGATGTAGGTTTTAAGGTTGGCCGTGGCTCAATCTTCTGGTAGATGTTGGAGGACATAATTTTAATGAAGGCACCGGTGTCTACTACTGCATGGGTGGAGTGGTCCCCAATCAGTATGATGCATTTAGGTAGCCAGCGTGCCAGGCGGGCCGTGGTGCCTACTGTGAAGATAGAGTGTATGGAGTGTTCTCCCTCTTCGTCCATGTCACTGGCTCCGAGTTGCGCCTCGCCGACCTTATTGACCGTTGACCTTGAGGCGTGTCCTTTTGTCGATCTGCATACCTTGAGGAAATGATTGATCTTAGCACATCCTGCACATTTCTTGCCCTTCGCGGGGCAGTCAGTAGGGCGGTGCACCGGCCCTCCGCAGTAGCCACAGGCTCTAAATGTGGTAAAATTTCTCGTAGGTCTGCGTTTGCTAGGTGCTTGTGTGACAGTATTCACCGGCTCTATATTCACTGAGGCCTGCAGTGCCGCCTCCATATGGGACACTCTGGCTTTGGACAGCTCTTTTGTCCTCCCCATTGTCAGTATATCAGCTAGGGACTGTCCTGACTCCTCCAGGATTCTTTCTTGCAACTTCGCCGATGCACACCCTTGTGTTATTTCCCCTCTAATTTGCTCATTCTCATTGGCGAATCAGCATGTGCTAGCGAGCTCTTTTAACCTCATGTAGAACGTGTCTATGGATTCTTCGGCTTACTGCCGTACCTGGCAAAAAACACATATCTTTCATAGTCTGTTTATCATGCGCTCAAATTGGACATTGAGGGCCGTAATCAGGGTAAGGTGTGTTTTGGGGGTGGCTTCATTGATGATTTTGGAAATTCAATGTATGTCTTTTCCGCCCAGGTGGAGGATCATTGCTCGCTTTTGTGTGTCCTCTACTTTCGTAGCTTCAAAAAACAGCAAGACTCTCTCCACCCAGCCTTAACACCTAGAGGCTTGAGCTGATGGTGCACCCTGTACGATGAAAGTATTGATTGGTGGCATGGTGACCATTGTGTTTTGTAGCTGCTGGCTTGGGGTACAGTGAAATAGCAATCCTGTATTTGTGTTTGCCTTTTATTTTCCTTACTATATTGTATGTATTTATTTATACACATTTTATTTTGGAATCTGGGGGCCCTGGACTGTTTTTTTTCTTGCAAATCTGGCACCTGCTGGTGTGGTGGGAGGCGTTTCTAGTCAAAACATCAATTTTCAGTTTATTTTCTCCTATTTATTTTGCACTTGGAATCTGTGTGGATGAGTCAGCCTTTGAACATGCTGGCGTTGACACTGGCAGGGACAGCCAGCAACACAGTATGGAGCTCACCTACCAAGAACTGGTGAATGGTGTCGACTGGATCGATCCCCAGGGGGTTAATCCCGGCTGCAAATGTCTCTTCAGACGTAGAGCAATGAGCTCTCTGCCTTCGTTCTTGCTATGCTGTAGGTGGGCGGTGCTGTGGGAACAATGGATGCGGCACCACTGAGACTGGAGCAGAGACAGAAGCACTGTGGTTGATACTGTTGGGGCACTGCAGGGGGTCCCTAGTCGCCTGTATTGTGTTGCAGGGAGCTTTACATGTTTGTCTGCTAATAGATATTGGGCCAGATTTACAAGAAAGTGACGGATTAGCTGTAATGCACCACTTTTCTTGCACCCCCCAAACAACACCATGTGTGCACTGTATTTACAATATGGCGCACCATTGTGCACATTAGGCAATAGTGTCAACATTTATGACACTATTGTAGTAATTTGCAGGATTAGCGTCATAAACTGTTGCGCTAATCCTGCAAAGAAAAGGGAGGCCTATTGAAAGTAATGGGCACGTTATTTTAACACATGCTATGAGCAGGCTTTGAAAATGACCCCAACAATGGTGCAGTGAAGTGTTGTAAATTTCAATGCACCAGTTTTACGGGCCTCCCTATGGGGGGACTCCCCCCTTGCATGCATTATGCCTGGCACAGGCATAATGTGGCGGAAGGGGGTGCAATGCAAGCATTGACCCACTTTGTAAATATGGCAGAGGAGAATGGTCTCCTTAATGCCACATTACTGTAAAAAATAATTAAACTAGTGTGGCATTAAGAGGCAATAGGGCCTTGTAAATCTGGTCCATTCTGTTTCTCAAACAACCATCAATTTACAATTTTGAATGCTGAATACATCCTGTGCCAAAGGTGTTAGGAACCAAAGCAGAAGGAAAAATTCCTGATGTAAAACATTACTTCAATTGACTGCTTTAGGTGTATTTTTAAGCACCAGCGAGCTGAAGCAGTAGTGTGACAAGGTAGTATGAAAAGGTGTGAATTTCTTAATGTAAACCTGAACATATTTGCCTTGCCAGGTGAGTTGGACGTAGCAAGTACAAGTTCACAGCCTCAAGCTGTCGAGCATATCAAGAAAGAAATATTAAAAGAGATTAATGTTCTACCGAGATGTTTCAGGACTCTAGGCAGGATATCACATTGGCAATTTGTAATGTGTCCATTACTTACCGATAATGGCATTACTCCTCATCCTACTCCCTTGCCTTCCTTCATAACCAACGAGGCTCCCTTGCCTCCAACAGACCCCTCCCTTCCTAAATAAAAATGCCCCCTGCCCACTCCTCATCATGTACGTAAACAAGCCAACCAGACAATCAGTTGTCCTATACCGGGAGGGCAGTAGGACCTTGAAGGAAGGCGAGAGAGTAAGGCTATGACTAATGCCATTATCTGTAAATAATGGATGCATTACCTCCCATCCCTCCCTCACCTTTCTTCCTAACCAGTGCAACATAGAAGAAAAAACAGAAATGGACAACTGTCACAAACCACTACTGCAATAGAGTGCCCAGTGCATGCACAGAAATACCACGATTCTCATGGACATGGACAGCTGCAGACCCACAAATCACACCATGGACGACCCTGCCCAGATGGCCCCTGGTGCAGCCATATTGCACAGCAGACAGCTTCTGAATACCCAAGGGGGGAACTACACCCTGTAATGCAAATGCCAACAAGACCAGAATGCTACCCCAAATTCAAGGTAGCAGTAGATGACCCTACACCTTCCATAGCGGGACCAGAAATACACATAATGCATCTCCATTACGGAACAACTCCACCACATGCAGGTACCACAGTGAATACCGCCTCACAGTCCAAACGGTGAAACTTGCACGGCAGAGGATGACTCAGGACCAAATACCTGCAGGAACACCCCCAGAAATGCAAGAAAAAACCAGAACGATGGGACTTGTGAGCAATGGAGCCTAAACTAGAACAAAGTTGTCCAGAAACAAGTGGCAGAAAGGAAACCCACGGGACAATGCGCCCATATCCCCCTAGAGGCCAGACGGAAGAAAAGGCTACTGGAAATTAGACAGAAATGAAAAAGGCTTTCAACCAACACCCACAAGGGGTACAAAGGAGGTCCAGCAAGGATGCTGCAAACAGGACAGGAACCCCCAGTGCAGCAAAGCCGCTCCATTCAATCCCTATGCTGACAAATGCCACTTTCCTCAACAACCTCAGAGGAACGGTCGGAAAGACAGGCAGAGATGGAGAGTCCTGACTGTCTCACAACAACACCTAAGGCGAAAACCAATATGTCAGAGGCCACCTTAGAGCCACAAAACCCACCTGCTCCCACACTCTCCTGACCCTCGACAGAAATGCCCGACCAACCGAAAAGGTGGCAAGACATACACAAGGCCCAGAGGACAATGACAAGGCAGATGTCCACTACCCAAGCCAAAGGATAGCGACCCCACAAACAAAATGTTTGTACAGAAGCAGGCTACGGTGAAGTAAACACGGCCACCACAGGAAGACCCCACCACTGCACAAGAAGATAGAACAAACAAGGGTGTAGGGAGAAATCCTTGGAGGAATGTCGCAGCCAAACACAGCAGCCCAGACATTCCTCTTTGCCACAAAAGGACAGAGCAGTCATAGACAGAACCGAAACCTGTGCCCATAAGAAAATGCCCTACACAATCAAGGTCAGGGGCCGGGCCCCCCCAACTGTGGACGAAAACTCTAACCACCAGAAAGGCAGTTCGGACCAGCACCGCTGTCTCAGTGAGGAGTGCTCAACAAGGCACCAGAGCCAGAAGAACAGCTGTTAATCCCCGTAAAATCTGAAGACCCCTGAAAGTCCAAAAGACCAGAGCCCTCAGACACCAGCCAAGTCCCCCACCCAGAGAGACTGGCAGCCATTGGTACAACCACTGGAGCTGGAGGAGACAGGGGGATCACCTAGACTAGATGCTCCGCCATCAGATACCACAACAGGTCTCTGAGAAATGGCCCCACCATCAGGAAATGGATCAGTAGACTGAGATCCACTGGAGACCAAAGCAAGAGAATTCAGTTGCCCAGAAAGTGCAGAGGAAACCTTGCCCAAGGGACCAGGAACACAGGCAATGCCAAAGGACACCTGCAACCACTCCACAGCCCGTGGCAGCCCTGAGCCACTAGAAACGGAACCTGACCAACTGCCGTGCTGACAATGTACCCAACCCTCAGAGAGGCAGAGAATGCGCCCCCAAGGATCACCATTACAAGTGACAGATCCAAAGACAACATATTCCAATATATCAAAAAGTCAAGCCATCACAGGACCTGCAGCACTCAAGCCACAGGAACTTCCAAATGAGACTTGTTAGCGGGCTGAACCAAGAGAATGTCCGAAGAGGGGTACACAAACACTCCCACAGCAAGAAGAACAGCTACCAGAGGCACCAGAACCATTGCAGGCACCCCAGGTGAGGACAGAAGCCCAAGGGGAAGGACAAAAAACAGGAAAGTCTCAGCCACAGGCTCAAATCGCAGAAATCAGAAAGCTGGAACTGCAACAGGGACGAACAGATAGGCATCCTGCAGATACACCTCCACCAAGAGGAACAGTGACTGGACCCCAGCTTCGGGAAGGAGACATAGGTATCCACCACCCCTCACCAGCAGAAGAACCCCCTCAAAGGGCAAGGTAATGTTCACTCCATTGAAATTCCTAGGATACCATGGAAGGTAACCAGTTCTCAAAGAGCGCTGAGCCCTTGAACGGGAGAATCATCAGAGTGGACCACTCCCCAGGTGCCTCCCTCCAGTGCCGCAGCCAGAGAGAGAAACAGACCTCAATTGAAGCCCCATGGGACAAAGCGGATGTATGCCTACTATCAGAGGAAAGTACAGCAAGCAACCCTGCATGCTGGAGCATAGCTGCGAACAGGGCAGAGCACCATGTCCCCTCCTGGACAGCCCCAGCCAGCCCAATGAAGACCTGCAAGAGGGATGGAGTAGAAGACGAGCCTTCAAAGCCCAAGTCACAGAGCAAAAAGCTCACGGAACACCAGAGTCCATAAACCAATCCCTGGCAACAGAGGGAGTACTTTCCCTGGAGGACAGGCCAATCTGCTGATGAGGGCAGCGAGCATCAAATCCAGATGGATTGTAGAAGGAAGAGCGACCTCCTCTTCCAATAAGCACAGCATTCACAAAAATTGAGGGACCGGTATCACAACCACAACCCTCCAAACTCTCATTACCAAATCCCCAACAAAGCCCTGAAAGGGCATGGCAAGCCCAGAGAGCAAAACCAAGGGAGGAAACAGACCAGACCATGCCCTACCTGCATGAAAGGAAGGAAATCCCATGCTTTCCCACAGAAGAGCCAGAATGATCCACAATGCTACCCGAGAAACATATATCCCTTGAGGAAGCAGAATGAGCCACCAACTTTGATGCCGAAGAATCAACGACCATCCTCAAAGTTGTACGGGAGACGACTTAATGTACTCTGCAAGCTGAGGCAGGAGGGCTCCTGCAAACATCATCACAAACAATCATAGGCAATGCCATCTCCACTGACAGGAGAGGTACACTTCCCACATCAGGGTTACAAATAACATGAACCCTCCGCCTTAGGAGAGAAAAATCCCCCCAAGGCTCAGCAATGAAAGGCAACAAACTGAGAGATCCCCAAAAGTCCCCAAAAATGTAATTAAAAAATGGGCTCAAAACCTGTTCCTTCGACTACATGCATGTCCAAACAGTGCTCAGCCGTGCAGAGGTGCTGACCAAGAAGCCCAGCCACATCGTTAGCAGTACCGCACGACTCCGCTGTGGCATCTGATAGCTGTGTCATCACACCAGCCCCACTGCTGCACTAGACCATGCTGCCAAGCCAGGAAATGGCCACCTGGAGCCCAGCGCCCAGAAGGGACAGAGGATCAAAGCCCTTCAGGCCCCGCCATGAGGGGAGAAGGAAGTAAGGGGCAGATTTAGTGCGCATACATTAGCATCATTTTTTTTACGCTACTGTGGCCCAACAAGGCCAACATTTCTGCGCCAAATGTACAAAGTGGTGCAATGCATGCATTGCGCCACTTTGTAATCCTTTGTGCTACATTATGCCTGCACCAGGCAAAATGTATGCAAAGAGGGTGTTTCCCCATTAGGGGAGGGCGAAAAAATGGTGCAAAGAAATCTAACAGATTTCTTTGCGTCATTTTGTTCTGCACTTTTAACACCTGCTTGGAGCAGGTGTTAAAAAGAGGCTCCTATTGGTTTCAATGGGCCTCTGGATGCTTTGCAGGATTAGCATGAGAATTTTTTACGCTAATCCTGCAAAGCACCAAACTAGCGTCACAAATTCTGACGCTAGTTCCCTAACTACCGCCATGGTGTGTTAAATATTAAATACGGTGCAGACATGGTGGCGTTAAGGGGGAGGGGTGCAAGAAAAGTGGTGCTACACTAGGTGCAGTGCCACTTTTCATAAATCTGCCCCTGAGTCTCCTGGGAGCCAAAAAAAAAACAGGATGAGGAATGGGCAGGGCGACATTTTGATTTCAGAAGGAAGGGGTCTATTGGAGGGCAGAGAGCTTCATTAGTTAAGAAGGAAGGCGAGTGAGGGACAGGAGGTAATGTTTTCACATATGCTTGTTATAGAGCAAGTTAATTAATACAAATGTGAATGATTAAAGTACTAATTAAAAGAGTAAAATCTGTTTTGAACTTGTTGTGTGTTTAAAAAGTATAACAGGCCAGTGGCAAAAGTGGTGGACACTATCAACAATACATGTTAAAAGGAAAATAATGTTGAATAATGTAGAAATGTATGGCAATTATTAAAATAAACTAATAAGAACACTAATGTGATTGAATTAAATTATTATTTGGTATAAATGCAAAATTAATGATTTTATTAAATAGTGGCCTACACAAAAAGGTCTGAAACTAATTCTACATTTTAAAAGCTTGTGTAATGTTTTTCTGTCTCAACAATTTCTAGAAACTCAATGTTCATTGTTCAAATATTGCTGACCTCACGTAATATTTCAAATGTTTAGTGAAATTAATTTTTAATGTCCTGTGTGACTTGATCACTGTGTAAAAGTTATGTTGTTATGTTGTAACATTTGTCTTCTTGGGATGAGATAATGGTTACCCAGGAACAATAGTCTTCAGTGCTCATGTGTAACCTGCAACTGTTGTTTTCTACTGTGGAAACTGGTGACCCGGAGCAGAGAAGATGAGCCAATTGTGAATGGAGAACATGAAAATTATTTTGGGGGAAACGTGGAATGAATTCAATTGGTTCTGACTTTAACCACCCCATAGTCTGACTAATAGAAATTTAGCTAGTTGTTTTCTAGGACTTCAATATAGCAAATTTTAGGTGTTGTAAGCTTAGATTCTTTCTTTCGAAACTAGTGAAATGATAGATGTGTTTCTGTTTTACTAGTTCTTTGTCTTTGATTCTGACAGTTCAGAAACATCAAGGCTAAACATTATTGAACTTCCCTATGATGCCGTTGCCCAATAAATGAAGAGCGAAGATGCTCTACTGATGAATACGTTGTTGCTTGCTGATCCATTTACGAGAGGTATAACCAAATGTGCATTTGTCTTTCTTGCTGATTTTTATGTTTTGACTCTTTAGAATATCCAACTGCTATTTTTGGATAGCAACAAAGTCAGATGTTTTCCAAAGTAATTTTTGTCTTCTTTTCTGTTTGCATAAAGCCCAGACTTGCTTATCGAATTAGAGTAATAGATAAGGATGACACAATCTAAATTTGACTGTTCCATATAGTTTGATTGTAAATAATTCATCTGCGATAACTAAACGTATTCCGTTTCCATTATTCATTTGTTATTGTTGTTATTCTACATGGTGGTTCTTGAATGTTTTTATGATAACCATTCTGTCTAGATTATGATTCTTTCAAAGGTTTGGTCAGCCTGTGTTGTTCACGTATTTTAATAATTTGGTCTTACATTTGATTAACATGATTTTAGCATTATTAATCTACAGGGCAATAAATGTTTGAACTTTATTAAACCGGTGTGGTGATTCATGACCACATTGGTCATGGTGCGTAAAAATTATTGACTCCAAATTTGAAAGTGATGTCTATTGATTTGATATTGTTAATGTTGATTGCTAGGACATTATCACACTCCTATCTGAGTTCAAAGATTTGTGTCGACCTTTAAGGGTAATTGATGGTTACCTTATACGTGTCACCTTATAAATAAATTATCAAAAGAAATATAAGGCTAGACAATCCTACATGCTATGGTTCGGCTCATTCAACCATAATTTCCAGAGTACAGAGATATCACAGCTATTCTGTAACAGCAATTTGCTTAAAGTATATGCTGGCCTTATGAAATGAAAATACTCTCCCCGAAACAGATACAGAGAGCATTAATTCTGTACAATTCCACCAAAGTAATAGGGCACAATAAGGTACACAAACCTATAAAAACAATTTGCTGTGTAAATAACTCCCTATAACCATTCCCAGAAACCCGCAAACACATTAATTCAAAGGCAAACTTTGTAAAACTAGCAGACTGGAACACCACAGGGAAACGGGGGTGCTTTGAGAAGCACGGGAGGCATGGGATTTATTCAGTTACAATCAGCAGGTACTAAAGAACAAGTAGACAAGAAGAAACTCAGAATCTTCAAGATGTAAAAGCTGTTAAATCGACTACCTGCATGCTACCTCATGAGATAATAATCTTAAGAGTCTCACAAGTTTGACAAAGCTGTGCGTTGAACTGTGGTATCATCAGTGGCGGCTGGCTTATATTTACGGTGGGGGGACACAATAATAATATATTTTTTTAAAAGGCACTTACCTGACGGCAACTAGTCTTCCTCTCCTCACGATGGCCTCCTTTCATCGTGGCTCCAATGCAGCCGCGGGGACCAGGAAACAAAAATATCAAATCCTGGCGCTGCTTTCATGCTGATAACCAGTTTGGAAGCAGCATCAGGTTTGGTGGTAGCGGCCTCTTCGAGCGCTCACAAGAGCAATGGAGGCCTGTGCTTTTTCTAACACAGCTGTCATAAGGCAGCTGGGTTAGAGAAGTTTAAAGAGTGCATGTCCGGCTGGCTGTCGCAAGACGGTCGGGCATAGGGGCGTGAACACTTTAAACGGAAGTGCACAGCTTCCTGATGCTGTCACTCAGCGGCAGTGGCCCCAGCCCATCCTGACACTTGGTGCAGGACAGAGTTCTGTAAAAAACAATGGTAATAAATAGACTTTATTAACATTTTATTTTTCACTTCTGGGGGCATTTTTGAGGGCATTTTTTTTTAGCCGGGCAACGCTCCTCCGCTCTCGTGGAGTGGTGGCCCCTGGGTATCATTCACCTCAGTGTGCAAAATTGAAGTGACCATGGATGTTCTTTGACATACTGGTAATATCACAGGAAGTGACATTACACAAGCTTTCAATGTCACAAGGCCTTTCAACATCCCACATGCAGCACATCATGGACGAACTGCTGCTAAGCACATATCTGCCAATGAAAGGATGTCATGTGGAAACTAACAAGGTTGGCTGCTTGCAGAGAAAGAACAAGTTATTGACCAGGATGTAGTCCAATGTCAAAATTGCTGAACAATGAACCTCGAAAATGGCTTTGATATGTGACTAGATGAAAACTATTAAGTCATTCGGAGAAAATCACATCATCTCTCTTTGACTCAGATTAATAACGTATAATGTAAAAAGTTGCTGCTCCAAAGCGTGTTAAAACTCCCTGTCACACGCTGTCTGTTTAAACCCGAGATCACATTGTTCTATGTACACCGCCTCAGATGTGAGATGCTCCTGCACAACACAAATGTACAGTAGAAAGCTCTCTGGTCTACCTTTGAGGTCAATTGTCCTGTATCAAAATTCTTGCAAATCACCTTTAGGGATATAACAAGTTTGTAGCATGTGAATACAATTGATTATTTGCAGCTCTTAAAATGAGAAAGCACTTCAGTCATACCTTTAGTCTGCCTCAGAGATCAGCAATCAAATCAATACAATCAAAGTGACCTGAGAGCTGAGCACGGCTTGAAAAATAAATAATTGTATAAGAGTAGCAAATGCAATTCCTAACTACTCCCAAATGTTGCCTTGATGTATGTTATACTACACTACATTATGTCATGTTATTGCTTTTTGTATTCAAAAAACATGCTACTTCTAGGTTTCCTCTTTTAGGCCATAAATATCGGAAATCAATATTTTGGATCAAAACACTTCGTAATACAATATGAGCCACCTTGATTTCTACGTAAATAAAATATCCAATTGTACTATATTAAAAAAAAAACAATCTTAAGAATAGAAAAGATAAAATACGTAAGCTGCCCTGCATGCTCTGGTAATTGTGACACTAGATACAAGTTTCTCCCTCACTCCCCAATTTCAAATTTGTCCCACATTCGGTAAGTCTGCCAAAACCCTATCCATACCATGGTCCAATAATCTCCAAGAAAATTTTTACTGTGACCAACCTCTGGAGAACCCTCCAATTGACAGGTACAGCTCAGCCACTTAAAGACCTGCTTCATTTCCTCTTACATGCCTGTTGTCGCTTTCTATTATACAAGAACTGTTATGCAGCAAAGCTAGAACCCACAATCAGATGATAGAAAGGATTTTGCTTTTCAAAACTCTAACACCAATTCTAGCACAGGGATTTGGAAGTGTGATGATGGTTGGATTTCTTACTGGTAACCTTCATTATGCCAGGACTTAGGGCCTCATTACGAGTCTGGCAGTCCAAGGACTGCCAGACTCGCGGTGATGGTCGGACAGCCCCAGTCCAGGCAGTCTGACCACCACATTACAAACCTGTCAATCGGACCACCAGGGGATCGCCGTCACCACCAGGAACAAGGTTCCTGACAGGCTGAAGGAGGTCTGACTCATGATCAGCAAAGGCGGCGCTGAACTCAGTGCCGCCCTGCTGATCATGATTCCTGTTTCTACCAGCCTTCCCATGGCAGAGATCCCGCCATCGAAAGGCTGGCAGAAACACAGAGCAGGGGGCCACAGGGTGGCCCTTCACTGCACATGACCATGGCATGGGCAGTGCAGTGGCCTCCCTGCCCAGCACCCTCGGAATGCGCATGCCTGCTTTGCTAACAGTGCGCATTCCGAGGCTGCTCCTGTGGTATGGTATTGGCCTCTTCTCAGTTAAAGAAGCCAAGGTCAATACCATAGCACTATTCCCGCCAGTCTGATCAGCGAGAAAGTTGTAATATGATGTGCCTGCCAGTCAGCCCAGGGGGAACATTGTAATTTGACTGCGGGGGAGGCAGCCAGTGAGGTGGCTGCCACCATTTTGCAGATTTATCGGTTGGAGATTTCCGACCGCCAAATTTGTAACTAGCCCCTTAGTCTTCATCTTCCTAGTCCTAATCAATAGAAGCCACTGCTTCAGTGTATAGACCATGTTTACTTAAAAAAAATATGTAACATGGGTGAAGATATACCTAGGCTACCCCCCTTTCATATGGCTATATAAAGCTGAAATTCAAGAAACAGTGTAAGCAATGTTCATAATGCTACATGATGTGCCTATTTATGAAAACAGAAATAAAGCAAATTTGTTTTTTACTTCTGAAAGCACCCCATAACCAAAATACAAGATTTTGGACCACCCATCTGCAACCTATAGAGGTGCCAAAAGTATTTAGTGGGTCCCAGGTTGCAGCGTTAAAAATATTAGTTAGTGACACATCTTTGTGTGCTGCCCAAGATTGAGCCATTCCTTTAGTTCATCTCCTGTGAATTGCCTTATGAAGGGATGATCCACATAGCTCGTAAGCCAAACAAACAGCATGTTTAACTAAATTTGCTCATTGTTGCTGTAGAACGATGCATCCAGTTACTTGGAGTACCAAAAGTAACATAAAAAGTTAACTTTCTGAAAATCTGAAGTACTTGATACATATGTCAAAAGCCCATTATTCATCTCAATATAATGCAGTTTATTTTCTTCTTCTGTACTCAGAAAATGGGAAAACTGGTAAGGGAATGTGTTCCTCCAAGTATAAAGAAGTAGCTGTTTTAGGTTAAAAAGGCTAGACCTATTCTGAACACAACCTTATCAGGAAAGAATTTCAAATAAGTAATCCAAGGCTCCAGTTTACCCATAACTCCTGTTAGATGTAATAGGGACAACAAACAAATAATTTGAAAGTCAGACATTTAAAGGAGCCTGAGTCAAAGGGTTCAGAGGAAGAGCTCTTCAAAGCAGAATCAACAAGGAACTTGAGAATGAATGTTCGAGAAACATTTTAAGACTTTGGAAGCTAGGGGTTCTAAATCCTGAACTTCCTTTCCCCTAAAGGATCTAGTAGCAGCCCATTTACAGCACATTGTAGAGACAGCGCATCCCAACACAAAAAATACCTAAGGAAGTCTACCAGCTACACAAGGAACAAGAAAAGGGATGTAATCTTTTTTGATCTGTACCATAGTTCAAAATTCTTTCAGTGTCTGGAGCAGCTTTTTAGGATAGCTGATTTCCAAATATTTGGATTGGAAAGGCTGCTTTCTTAGAACATCTTAGCTCTATTAATCTCCTTCAGACAGCCATTTGGAGTCTCAGTAGAGCGATCTCATTGAAGAAGATTAACACAAAAAGGGGATTGTACCATTGAAAATATCCGAATGTTGGGCACAAAGGTAGTCTTTGGGCCAGAGAATGGATATTGCTTCCTGACCTCTGGCTTTTTAAGATATGAAAGTAGGACAAAAAACTGGAAATGGGGCATTCTGATGCAAACAGATTCACACAAGATTGGCTGAATGTTTGCCCAATCTCTTAAAATACTAATAGGCTATGACACATGGAAGTCAAGCAAGAGAAGATATTTCTGATCTAGTCTGCTTGCTCATTCTGCTTTCCCAGATGGTTAACTGCTTGGGTAGACAGTAGATTATATTTGGCCTATATCCCACATCATGTTCTACAGAGACGAGACCTAGCTCTCTCAACCCCCCCACCCACACTAGTTGATATAAGCACATTCCACCTTACTGCTGGATTCTGAATGTAAGAAAAAAAAGATTGATGAGCTTCACTGATAGAATCCAGCTCTTTCCAGTTTGATGACATGTGATCCTTTGTTTGTGAAAAAAGACTTTGAATAGAAAGGTCTACTACCACTGCACCAAACCCCTTTCAACTGGCACCAGTTGTTATGATTCATGGGGCTGGAGGACTCAGTGGTAGCCACTCCCCTGTCCACTCCAGGTTGACCAACAGCTCAATTCCAGTTGAATTTTGTCACTCACTGGAATACTCCTTCTGTTGCCCTGAGACCAAATATTACGATGTCTAAAAAATGTTTTACCAAGGGATTACGATAATATAAGCACATGACTACAGGATGATAGTGAGACAAATATCAACACAGGACTATGAGATGATAGAGAGACAAGATGCCTTCTCTCCCTGATCTCCCAACCAGTCTCTTCCTTATGCATTGTCCTTCTCTAAGGGCTTAGAAAGTCTTTCTGTTAGTTTCAGATTCCTTGGATTGTGAAGAAAAAACTTGGCAATGTCCACTTTAAAAATTGCCCCTATGTACTGTAAAATATGAGATAGTTGTAAACTGAAATTGTTGTAGTTGAGAAGGAAGACACAATCTTGTAGAAAGTTGCATGTCATCTGAACATCTTCTTGCACATGGAAAAAGGAAGATGCACTGATTAGCAGATCATCAAAGTGTTTATACATGCTAATACCCTGATTATGCAATGTACCCGCCACCAGAACTTTTGTCGAGAACTAATATTGACTTCTCTAGATGCACATATAGAGAAACCTTTCATCATCCTTTTGCACAGATGCTTGCAGATAAACATTTAGTAAGACAAAAGTTGGAAAGGAAATTGCCTGGGCAGATCAAAGAAAGCATTGCCTTCAGTGTCACCTTTATGAATGGTTGGCATTGCAGAACTAGATTCAACTTTATGAGACCCAGACTATGTCCTAAATTCCCTAATGGGCTCTTTAATGCAAATATTATAGAATAACATCCTTTGAATTAATGAGCCAGGTTTATCACAACAAAACATCTAGAATGGACTGAAATTCTACTTGTACGTTTCTTTTATAATGCCAAGAATCCAGGCATCTGATGTTCACTGATTTCAAACTTTGGAAACTAGAAGAAGCTGACAGCCAACTGAACTGGAATAATCGAGATTTGTTGGGTACAGGATGGACTGAATTACTCCCACTTGCTGGGACTGGGCTTTGTCTCCTGAAGGACCACCTCAGATGTGCCCCTTCCACAGAATGGTTGCACAAACTTTTCTGGAGACGTTTGAGAACCAAACCTTCTTTAGTTTGCAAACCAGTGACCCCCTTTCAGAGGTCCTGCTGGTGACATCAGTTTCCTATCTTTCCCCACTTCTTCAACATGTCCTCCAACTGAGTTCCAAAAGGTTTCACTCTGGTAAAAGAAGTAAACTTAACATGGACTTCTGCTCAACATTGGCTTTCTAGGATTCACGTTAGATTTGTTTTCAAACAAACATGGCTGAACCTGAACGGGAATCTGATGCACAGAAACATTCCAAAGAGATATCAGCTAGGAATCTAACCTGTTGCTTTATAACAGAAAGTCAGCTCCCTTTAGAATTTCTCCTGCCAAAACGTTTCAAGGAAGGTTCACCCTATCAACAAATTCCCCATCAAGTACTCCTGTATAAACATTTTCCTAGCAGAAGCCTTTCCTCTGCCAGAGTCACCTTCCATAACTGCAGACAGCACAGATCTGATGCTGATAGGGAAGGCAATGACTATTGAATCTTACTGTGACCGTCGTCGATTTGTTCATCTGACTTGTAAGGGTTGATTGACTACTAATTTAATTTAAATGCTAGAACACTTGAGGAAGCAGTGCATTGGCTCATCACAACCACCCTCCTCAAATACAAACAATATCATCATTTGCGCCTCCTCTGCAGTGGACTGTTAAATGGTGAGTCAGAAATAAACAACTAATGCTGACTCAGCACAGCCACACTGTTCAAATACAAGCAACCCCATCTCCAGAAACTTCACTACAATGGGCTATTTATTGAGCATGAAGAAAATAAACAAAACACCCTGGCTCAGCACAGCACTGCTGATCATATTAAACATACAGCTCTTTCATTACACAGCTATAGCAGTCAGAGCACAGGAAAGCACAGAAGTAAAGCACGCTTGGTCAGCTCATTTGCTCAACAACAACATAACTTTAAAATAATACTTATTGGGGGATGCAACTGTGCTGAGACACAGAACAAGAGGAAGAGGGGTAGTTTAGCCCCTTATTTATGTTAGTGAAATAGGAAGGTGCTAAAGGACACACCTTTGGCTGAGTATATTTTCTATTTTTATGGTGTACCATGCTTTACTACTGATGCTGGGACCTCATTAGTCTGGGACTGGGATGATGACGATAGAGAAGGCAGAGAAGAAGCTAATAAAAGTGTTATACCTTAACACGGCATTGATTTTGTAATTACAAATTGTATTTATATAGCACTTACTACCGTTGATGAGGCAATGAAGTGCTATGTGGCATGTACCACGCTACGCTGCATCACATGATTAGCTAACAGTTAGTACATTACTATTTTTTGTGCATTAATTGAGTTAGGATTGTGCTCTTGAGTTATTATGTGTTTAGTGGAGTTTAGAGTAGGGATAGGATGATGGAGATGCATTTGAAAGGGGAAGTATTAAGGGCCAGATTTACTAAAAAAAGAGGCACAGTGTGGTGCTGCACCAAAATTTGCAGTACTGCACCACTTTAGAAACTCAGGGATGCACCATATTTACTGAGACACGGCGCACCCCTATATTTCCTCCTGTGCTAAATTTCACTGCCAGCACCAACACAGGCAACCTTGCACCATAGTGCAAGGGTGTCTGCATTGAGGGGATGTATTGTTATTGTGTAGGAAGGTGTTCCTTCCTGCACATAAACAATCTACAATTGGGATTTGACACTTCTATGTGTGCTGCAGAGTGCATCACACATAGAAGTATCAAAACTTCATTTTTGGATGATTTTTCATGTGCAGGAAGGGACACTTTACTGCACATAAACAATCATTCATGGCCTTTTGCTCTTTCAATGTGTGCTGCAGAGTGCAGCACACATAGAAAAAGCTAAAATGAGGAGGAATAAAATCATTCCTTCTCATTGTGCCACGTAACGTCACCCCTGGGGTGGGGTTAGGTTTTGGTGATGCCACAGATTTACTCCTTCTTGTACATCTGTGGCAGCATCGAAAGAAATGGGGTTGCGGTGGAACGCCCACAGCAACACTCATTGCACACCCCTCTGACACAGAAAACTGCATCGGAGGGAGCCACATTTATAAGGTCGCATTAAACCACAAAAAGTTGCTCAGAGTCGCCTTGTAAATATGGCGCACTGCACTGCACCACCGGAGCGTCACAAAAAGTGATGCACCTGTGACTCTGGGGCCTCGTAAATCTTAAGTATTTTTGTGTAAGAAGTGGTTGTCTATGCCTGTTAGTTGGCTGGCATGTCTAAAAATGAGTGGAATGATTAAGAAGGATGTTTGGAGAATTATGGTAGTCAGAAAGGTTTGAGATGAGTCAGAGAGAGGAGAGATGGGACAAAGGTTGAAAGGAACAATATTTTTAAGAAAAAGAATTGAAATTATCTTATATATACATATAAGCACCTGAGACTTGGTAAGATTGTTTTGGCTGGAGAAAAACCTTCCACATAAATATCTTTATGTGCATAGAAGGAAGCAATATTTAAAATGTAGGATGAGCACATTTATCTTGTGGTGAAGTATGCTAATCTTTTATGACATTTGTTGGAATTCTGCTAGCAGGCATAAACTTCTCTATAGGTACACCTGTATGTACATAGAAGCAGCATCTATGACATTGTCATATTGTCATAAACACACATAGTTTGTGGTGTAATATACATGTTTTCCTTATATAAATATATCTGCTTATAGCAGAAAGCATAGTTCACTGTACAATGGCACATATATAACACCAACTTTATCTCTGTGCCGTGAGATGCATAGTCTGTCATGTCTGAGAATATTGTTGTGGTACACTGCTGTGTTGTGAGTATTGTGGGGAAAAGCCATCTTATGGCTAATCTTCTGAAGTTTAGATGGTTGTCAAAGGATCTTATGTGCATGAGCAGTAAATTCCACAGAATTGGTGGGCTATTCTCTAGCATAGGTTCCTTTGTTGAATATTTTTGTTTATTTTCTCTTCCTGATGAAGAGGGGTTCTGTGCTATGTACTGCTTTGTGTCTCCTAAAAAGCAGCTTTAAGGTGGATCCTGGGACCAGCCTAGGTCCCTCAGGTCAGCGGAGATGTGTTCTTGTGGCTTTACATGTAGGAGGAGCCAGGCAACAGCATTCTGAATTGCTCAATAAAGTCTCTGCTATCTGTATTTGACTGCATTCCATAAAGTCTGTGTCCCCTTTGTATCCCCCCTGGCCTGCATGAGAAAAGTTTGTTCTGAATCTTCACAAACAATGACTGCTTTTCTTAACTGTTCACTGCAAGAGGGACACGTTCGTAAAGCTTGGAAGCATGCCATCATTTTGCCACTTCTGAAAAAGCTTAGTCTTGATCCTGCTAGTTGGTACAAATATGGACCACTCTTGCTTCTTCCTCAGCTCTCTACAATTCTTGAAAAATATGTCAACCAGCAAATCTCATAATTTGTGGAAATGCACGTTCTCCTCCAACTGTCACAATCTAGATTCAGGACTGGTTACAGCACTGACTCCACTCTACTGAGAGTCACAGAGCATCTCAGACTGCATCTGGATAGTGACTGTATGGCTGCACTAAACCTGCTTGATCTTAGCAAGGCATTTGACACTGTGTCCGTGTCCCACAAGCTATAGCTGAAAAGTCTAGAGGACAAGCATTTAAAAGATTTAGGGGCATATTTATACTCTGTTTGCGCCGAAAGTGCGTCAAACTTTTTGACGCACAATCGGCGCAAACCCTGTCCCATATTTATACTTTGACGTCCGACCCCGCGGGCGTCAAAGTTCCACCATGTGCGTCATTTTTTGGAAGGGGGAACCAGCCTTGCGTTAATTATATGCAAGGTAGGCGTTCCCTTCCAAAAAATGACTTTAAGGCCTGTGCCCCATATTTATACTCTGACGTAATTTTGACGCACAGGAGGTGGCAGGCCTTAAAAAACAGAGCCCAGCCTGATGGGCGCCGTTTTTTAACGCCTGGGTCAGGGCAGGCGTTAAGGGACCTGTGGGCTCAGAAGGAGCCCAGAGGTGCCCTCCCATGCCCCCAGGGACACCCCCTGCCACCCTTGCCCACCCCAGGAGGACACCCAAGGATGGAGGGACCCATCCCAGGGAAGTTGAGGTAAGTTGGGGTAAGTATTTTTTTTCGTTTTTTTTGTGGCATAGGGGGGCCTGATTTGGGTCCCCCTAAATGCCACTATGCCCAATGACCATGCCCAGGGGACATATGTCCCCTGGGCATGGCCATTGGGCAAGGGGGCATGACTCCTGTCTTTGCTAAGACAGGAGTCATGTCAATGGAGGTTGGGCATAAAACAAAATGGCGCAAATCGGGTTGAGGCCTGAATTTTGCCTCATACCTGACTTGCCCCATTTTTTGACGCCCAACCTCCATTTTCCCCTACGCCGGCGCTGCCTGGTGTGAGTAATTTTTTTTTACGCACACCAGTCTGCAGCGCCGGCTAACGTCATTCAATAAATAAGGCGCCCGCATGGCGCTTTGGAATGGCGTTAGCCAGCGGTAAAATTTTGGACGCACAACTGCGTTGCCGCAGTTGTGAGTCAAAAAGTATAAATATGGGCCTTAGTACTGTCCTGGCTCACTTCTTTTCTGAAGGCATGGACATTTCAGGTATTTTTCACCAATTCCGCCTCCAGGTGTCATTTTCTTCTTTCTGGAGTCCCCCAAGGTTCTGCTTTGAGCCCAATGCTCTATAAAATGTGTGTGCTTTCCCTGTCTGATATTGTTGAAGGCTGTAGCCTCTCTTGTTTTCCTGTGCTGATGACACTTGGATCTTCCCTTTATCATCTAATGAGACTCATGGCCCAGACATTTTGAACTCTTGTCTCCGGAAGGTCACCACCTAGAACAATTCCCTGAAATTTAATAGAGATAAGATTGAGGTTTTGATTGTGGGAAATAACCCCTAATAGTGGGGCCCACATCATAGGCAGGATACTCTTGGATCCCCTCTAGTTCCTGTCCCCAAGGTGATGAATTTGGGTTTCTGACTTGTCGATAAACTTTCAAAGAGAACTGTGATTTCAAAGGTTGCTTCTACATGTCTTTTAGACCTAAAGTGGGTAAAACTTATTTGGAAACTACCTTTTTTTGCTCAGCGAACTGTTACTCAAGCTCTGATGTTGTCAAGTTTGGACCATGGCAATATTCTATAACTTGGGGCTGGTAAGATTTCACTTCAACACCTGCAGGTGGTCAAGAACACAGTTGACAGACTGCAATCTCTCCCTTCTGCAGCACAAACTTACACCTCCTCCAAAAAAAATAGTTTAGACTGCCTACTGCTAAATGATTGTGCCATTTGAAAAAACAAGTACCAGTTATTTGACCTATTGATAGACACAGAACCTGACTTATCATAACTGAATCATGGTTGTGGAAGATATGGCACAAATGTTGCATTAAGTTGTTCCATCAGGTTGTAACAAAAAGTATCACTTACAAAAATGAGGTGGCTTAGCTGTCATATTTAAAGAAACAATAAATCTCACCAAAGTTGATCACATTTTTTTACAAGGTAGGATTTCCTCATTTTTGGACTTAAAACGATTGTACTTTTGTAGTTGTTGTCTTTCCATCTTGGATGATTTCTAGAAGTGTGGATTTAGGAGAGCTGATCCAGAGAGGTGGGCAATACATTTATCAAATAAAAGGTTGAAGGGAACCAGCTGGTAGATTCAGTAAAGAGACTTTAGCTGTCCGTAGCTAGTGTAACAAAACAAGTCTGTGCTTTTACCTTAGGCAACTGAATTACCAGGCAGTGGTGAAATGCCAAGAGAATCCACAAATCCATGTGCTGGTGATGGCTTTTGGTAATGGAAAGATTTTCAAGTCTGGATTTCATGGCAGCTCGGCAGCAGGTTATATTGTGCAAGGACTCAAAAACCCTGACTGTGTTTGTGACCACTAACAGGTCCTACTACTTTTGTTTTATTTTCTTTGGGTAAACACAGCGTCACCAATAATCTGTAAGATTATTAATAGGCTCTTAAACTGTATGAATGGAGTACCTACCTCCTAGGATGATGTATTGATTCATTCTGCAACTTTGAAGGAACATTTAGACCCAGATTTAAGAGGGCCTAGCACCATTTCAAAGCCATATTATTTTCATTTTTTTGACACTAAGGTGGCATTGGAAGGCCAAAAATGGTGCCCCATATTTACAAACTGCTTGCAGTGCACCACTTTGTAACCCCTTGCGCCACATTATGCCAGCACCAGGCAAAATGTATGCAAGGTGGGCATTCCGGCGCTAGGGGAGCCGAAAAAATGGCACAAAGAAATTTTAGAGATTTCTTTGCGTCATTTTGATCTACAATTTAATGCCTGCTAAGAGCATGTTTTCAATGGGCCTCCAGGTGATTTGCAGGATTAGCGTCAACATTTTTGACGCTGATCCTGCAAAGCGCCGGACTGGCGTAAAAAATTATGATGCTAGTACCTCTGACTATTTAAATTCGACACACACATGGTGGAATTAGGGGGGCGCTAAGGGGCGCATGAAAAGTGGTGCTTGCCTAGGTGCAGTGCCACTTTACATAAATCCGCCTCTTAGTTTACAAATGACATTTAGAAAGAAGTGCCGATTTATGCCACCAACAGTGGAATACTTGGTCATGTTATTAGCAAAGATGTAGTTATTCTAAGGCCTTTTGTGGCCTCTAAAAAACCCAATTTCACCTTGGCAAAATAACTAATATACTTCCTGAATTGCATGAAAAGTATTTGAGATTCATTAGGAATTATGTGGACGGAGTAAAACCAATGAGGAAACTGGTGGAAAAGAATGCTGGCTTCATGTGGTGTAATGATTGTGAGCAGAGTATGGTGAGTTTAAAGAAATTGATTTGAAAATCCCCTTGATGAAAGTATTTACTCTTTGGTGACTTACTGCTAATGAGATTCAAATTGGTTTGGTGGAAGTCTTTGGTCAAACTGAAAGGGATGAAGACTGTGTTGTGGCAATTGCAGCACTTAAACTCTGGAGTCTAAATCAAAGTATGCTTTAATTCAGCATGAACTGTTAACGTGTATGTAGGTGGTGAGCACATTTAAGAGATCCTTGTGGGACAGACGTTTTGAAATATTTGCACACCATTGACCATTTGTTAACCTGGAGAGTGAAATGATGAAGATGGTGATATAATGGTGGTGTGGTTGTCTGATGGACCTACTGATCACAGTGCTATAGCAAAACATAATTGAAAGAATATAATTCAAGGAGACTCAAACATACCACAGTTAAGGAAATGATAGTGAAACGTTGGATAAAAAAAATATTTTTGGAACTCAGTTTACATCACTACTGGAAAGTAAAAGAGAAACTAACCATATAGGGTATGGTTATTGTTGGAGGTAGCCCATTCTGGGTGGCTATGGCAGTGCCCCAGCCAGGAAGAACCGACCATTCCCATAATGAGTGGGTGATTATCATAGAAACTGTGTTCAACACACACGTTATTTAACACAATGTGAATATCATGATCTTATGGGCATATATCACACTTGGAAATATTACTAGCAGCACCAGGCCCAAACCGGGATAAAATGACATCAGTAGTGTGCACACTTGGAAGCGATCCTACAATACCGACCTAGCACCCTTATGCGGTGTGTAATTTTGTCAACCCTTAGCTCACCCTAGCAATTAATATATTGCAATGCCACACAGTTTAGGGTGCACCCCAGATCACAATGATATCGGAAATGTGTAAAAACAGATAATGACAACACTTTTAGCTATTACCGTGGGCCAATGCCACACAGGTAAAATCAATCAAACTTAGTATTCTGTTGGCAAGAAATCAATGTGTAAAGCAAGATTGCTAGCTGATGTAATCGCTGACAGGCAGTCCTCAGGCAGTCACTCCCCCACAGACACACTCACTAAACACTGATTCGCAGTGCCCTGGATTTCAGGCAGGTTCATATGGAACACACTCGCACACACACGCACGCAGCACCGTAATGTGGTGCCACTGATATCTGGCAGGTCAGTTGATAGCACAATGCTGACTCTGTGCCCAAGCTCTCCTCCACACTCCAGCTCACCCTGACTACCCCACACCCAAGGGTTGTAAAGAAATCCCCCTCCCTCCTCATACTGGTCCGATCAAGGCCAGAGTCACACATAGTCAGGATCCCAGGGGAGAAGGTGGAGTAGGTAGCGGGTCTGATCGGAGGCAGTTGGCAAATGAGGAGTTTGGCCACCATTCAGGACGTTCACTCCCAGGAGGTGGAGCAGGAGAGATTAAGGCAATGGTTTGTTCAACCCAAGGATTCTGTAATGTGTCTTCCAGCACCATCCCAGTTCTGGGAAGCACTGGGGACGGAGGTCGTGCAGTCTCTTGACCCACTTCCATTCACTCTCAGACGCATTCCTTCAGTCCAATCAATTGCTCTCACCACCCAGGCCCGGTCCGTGCAATACTCCCTGGCAACACAACGTTGTCGAGGGCTGAGTGAGGAGAGGGTAGGTAGGTCACTGCAAGGGGGGCCCAAAAGAAACTAAATATGAAGAGGAATGTAGTAGGGGAACTCTTGGAAGAGAGAGGCACACCATCAGGTACATGTCGATCAGAATCCCACCCAGGCAATCTGGGCACAATGCTTGGTGCACATTCATCTGGGTCACACCAGGCAGTTCCGGTAACACACAATGAAGAATAATAAAATCCGTGCCTCCCAGGAAAGAGGCACAATGCCTGCGAATTAATACGGGTTGCACCAGACAGTTCTCATAGCACACAACGAAGAGATACAAGTTCTGTGACTCCCTGGAAATGAGGCACAACGTCAAGAGTGGGTTGATATGAGTCACATCAGACAAGTCCGGTCACATGCCCAGGAGCAACTTCAGCAGTGCCTCATGAGGTAGAAAGAGGCACTTCTAAGGGTGCATCCTCACCTCTGAGGGTCGCACCCTGTGAACACACCTGGGTAAGCTTCAATACCTGGGCAAAAAACACCTCTGTGTACTTGCCCTGCCTTTCACCTACCACTCGATTTACCCTAGGTGTGCCCTATTGGTAGTGGAAGGTCTCCTCAGGTTTGGCTGGGGATTTAGAAGGGCCAAACCGAGTATGTGTGCAAAGTGCTCTAACAGGCCTGCAATGACAGGCAGGACACATGTTTAAAGCACCATGGTGCAAGCGTGCACACTCAGGTCTGCAAAGCCAGGCTTAGCACACGTGTGAACACACCCTTAGTTGAAATGCCCACTCACACAGGCGTTAAATGGTAGGTGGGACACATGTTTACAACACTCACTGCAATGGCAGGCTTAGCACATCTTTGAAAACTACTCTTGGTGCAAGTGTGCACACACTGGTAGGCGGCCCTTCCTAATGTGTGTAGGAGGGGCGCACACACTTTCACACTGTGCTTACAGTGGGACAGTGCCCAGAACCCTAAGAATACTAAAAGAGAATCACCCAGACCTTTGCAATGGCAGGCCTGAAACAAATTTGACAGGCAATTCTGGTGGTGGGCACATTCAATGCCACATCCCACACTAGCCAGGGCCGTACCCACTCTGAGTATGTGCTGTACCTTTTTACCCCTTCCTGGCATGTGTAGGAAGGGCACATGCACTTTCCCACTAAAGTACAGGGGGAAAGTGCCTAGAGTTCTAAGGTCATGCAAAGAGAGCCATCAAAAAAACAGGAGAAAATATCAAATAGTTTTTGGAAAATCCTCTAAGAATGGCCACGTCCAACAGTAATCATGAGAGGTGATACCTAACTATTGCCAATTATACTCAGATGTAAATTTAAGTTAGCTTATAACAGAAATAAAATAATGAATACGAATTGGCTGTTGATGTCTTGCAATGTACAGAGAAGTGGAGGTGCATGTGCAAGACAGCCAGATATGCAAGGAATCTGATAAAACACTCAAGGTTCGAACTAGTAATCTGTGTACAGCTATCAGAAGCATAGTAGCAAAACATTGACCTGGGTTTTATTGGTCCTATTGGTAGTTAACACGTACAAGTTTGCTGTTTTAGTCTTCCACTATTATAGAAAGTAGAGGAAGATTACGTTCTTAGAACACTCCTCTTCTAGAGATACTATTGAATTTTTCAAAGACATTTCTTCAAGAGAAAATCCCCCCAACCAGATTATAAGAGACAATGGTGTGTAGTTATCATACTCGGCATTCAATTTATTCATGAGGGAAAATGGATGGTATCACTCATGTCAGAGTATTCTTGTACCACCTCCAAAGCAATTGGAAAATGAAGTGTGTCACCAGGGTAATTAAAGACATTATAACAATGACATGTAAGTGGTTGCTATCGGTCAAAGAAGCACTGAGGGTATGGCTGTGGCTTATCACACCACACCTGTAACATTATAGGTAAAACATCATTTGAGCTGTTTTGTGGTCATTTAGCTGCGACCAAACTGCAGCTGTTTGAGTGCAATGTTTGAAACAGATGGGACGAAAGCAATAAGAAAAATTGGGTTCAAACAATGCTTAGTGCTGTGTTGCTGATGGAAGACAAGGTGAAAATGAAGGATTGTTACTAACCCAAAGGTGTCTATGTGTGATTATGTGATTATTAAGTACCCCTGATTTCTCAGTGGTGACATTTTCAGTCAGTTAAACAAGATTTTTAAAATGATTGCTTCAGCAATATTACTGAGCAATGGGCTATTGGGGCATGTGTTACAAACAACCAGGGCGTCATTATTAATCCCAAAACTAACTGCTGATGATCAAGTAAATGGGAATTGCTTGCTGATAATGACTGTAGTAGTAAATCTATGGTAGAACGAAATTGCCAAGGTCAGAATGAGAGCTTAGGTAATCAGTATAAATTAGCAAGTGGAGTCCGAACTGAAATGTGGCGAACTGTACCCAACGCCTCCCTCAATTAAAGACTGTTTAATGGACACATTTCTCCAAAAATGGGTGAAGATGTTGCATCTTATGCTGTATTATTTTTATGGATTTATGTTACATCTTGTTAGTTTTCTTTCCCTTCTCCAACTTGTCCCTTGTATGTGTGTCGTGTGTTCACCCATAAGCTCTCATGCTCTGGTTTTGGAACACGGATGCAGAAATCAGTTTTGGCGGTTTGGAAGGTGCAAAACTCCCCAAATTTGCCTGAACGCATATATAATTAAAATGTTCTACTACCCTTAATTTAAATGAGAATTCTGTTTTACTGCATGAATGATCTATGCCGCTGATATATAGAATAAAATAAATGAAGCATGCCATCACCTCAATGGGGAAGTAAAGCGCTCTTCTTGAAATATATTTAACTTATTTTTGCTTTGTCCACTTGCGGCACTTGATTCCAAATTTGGACCATCTCAAGTCGGTCCTGAGCGGGGTAGTTTGATTGAGCTGAGGCAGGAATGTAACATTTGTGAGACATCTCTCAGCTGCCTCCATGACGGACAGGCTTGCCTTTCTGTGCCTTTGTGTTAGAACTACTACTTGAGGATCTGCTGAAAGTTAGACGTAAAAGTAGATGCCAGGCCGGAAATAGAATCTCGAAGCTGAACGCGCCAAACCTGAGGGCACCTTGGGTTCAGTACAAGGCCCGAGGCAAACCTGCAAAATGCACAGATCAAAAAGAAAACTTGAAAGAAGCTCGAAAGAGGATCTCCACTGTGAATCGTATATTCTAAGAGAACTCAGAAATATTTCAAGATGCTTGCTTTTTTTGCCTGGTGTGTGTTCAAAAAGTGTATTTTCAATGTTAGAATCATTATAATAATGTAAAAGTATAATAAAAATGTTTGGAGAGGGGGGACAGAATGTGTCTAATCATGACTCGCTTGATGAAGCAATAATTGTTTGAGTGGTTAATTTTAGTGTGGCAGGAGGATTTTGACATGGGTAGCACTTGGGCAGAGAGGCTTTTTTATGGTGGGAGCAGTGAACAATGTGATTTTAGAGGTCATGAACAGGTGTTAGGACAAGGCAGTAGACATGATTGTTTGAAAGGTTTGTTGCTGACTCGCTCCTGATCACCGAAGTACACCCTCAGACTCTCGCAATAGCAGGAAAACAATGCTGATTCTGTCCTTTTTATCAATCACTGCACCTCACCCTGGGGCAGATTTAAGAAAAGTGGCGCTGCACCCAGTGCATTGCCACTTTTCTTGCGTCCCTTGTCGCCCCCCCCTACTGCTACCATGTGTGCGCTGTCTTTAAAATACGGCACACCATGGCGCAGGGTAGGGGGCAAGAGCACCAGAATTTCGGAGCTAACCCTGAACAGTACATAGGGGCCCATTGTAACCAATGTGGTGATGGCCCCCCCTTTTAACCACTTAGTTTTCACTGTATCATTTTTGGTGTCCCCCTAATGGGGGAAGGCTCCCTTTGCATACATTATGCATGGCGAATGCATAATGAGGCGCAGAGGGTTACAAAGTGGCGCATTAACTTGCCACTAAGAATCATTTGCTGATAATGGATGAAAACGATTGAATTAAATACAACTGCTCATAATGCCTTTTGAAGAATATGAGTTAAGTGTCAAGACATTCCTTTTCAGAGCTAAGGGCCAAAAGTACGAAGCCTGTTTGCATTTCTTAAAGGTCCGAATCAGTATTTTGACCCATTAAGAAATGCAAACTGGGCTTTTCTAATGTACAAAGCCCTTTATGGAATTGCAAATTGCGATTTCTATGCTGTAGAAATCGCAATTCATGATTCCCAGATTAGAAAATGCAAAAAGGGATTTCTCTTTTTGCATTTCCTATACTGATGGAACATGCATTTCCATAATGCGATTTGGGTATTTTGAAGATGCAATAACAACTGACTTGAAGTTGGTGGTAACCAGATGCAATTAAAAAAAAAGCACCCCAAGGTACTTTTTTTAATTGCAATAGAATACACACATGCCCCTTAGGCATGTGTGTGTGCTCTACAGGTGCACCCCTATTTTTGGGGTGCACCAAGGGGAGCCTTTTTTCCCATTGTCATTCCTGGTTCTGCATTTCCTTAATAGTGATTTCTTAATAAGAAATCCCTATTTAGAAAGTGCGAAACAGGCTAATTTACTCAAATGCAATGGGATTTCTTATTATCGATTTCATAATAGCGATTCCTAATTTGTAGGAATCGCTATTAGGAAATCTGTATCTTTGTACACAGCATTTTGCATTTCTTAAATAGCGATTTCACTGAAGTCACTATTTAAGAAATGCAAAATTGCATTTTCATACATCTGGCCCTAAGTGTGTTACCTGGTGTAAGAATACAACTATCAGGAACATCATTCGACAACATGTAATTTAGTCAAGGTGGTAGTCCCTGACAGAACAGAATTATATATAGTGAATGTGCTCTTTGAAAACATGTGGTAAAAATAAAGCTCTCTTGGATCTACTATACAAATGCGATACAGTAGTGGGACAGCAGTACAACTAACTTTGGTGTGAGTCCTCAAACACAGCCAACAATAATGCTGGGTTCCATGGACCCACACTTCAAAATATAAAATTGGTAAATAAGTGATATATTATTTGGCGGTGCTCCACAGACTCTGCCATGTCTGAAATTTGGTGGCCTCTTTGGAGGTGGGTGTTAATGGAGATTAATCCTATAAACATACTCAAAACTTTTTAATTCTGTCTTTGTTGCATGTACCACCAAGCTACTGCATTGTGCTGTGGCATTTTTGTATTGTTTCCTACATCTTGAAAAAGGCCCCAGTAGTGCTCTCCAACTGATCCCCCAGTACGTGGTTACTATGGCCCATATTTAAGAAAAATGGTACACAACTGCTCTATGACAGTTGTGTGTCTTTTTTTAACGTGAGCTAGAGTCATTCCTTAGCACAATCCATGCACCATATTTAAGAAATGATGTACGAGGACGATAAAGGAATGGTTAGCGCCCCAAAAAATGACATAAACCATTGTGACATGGTGTAAGGAAAAATTAAGCTAATGCTGCAAAAGTTGCCCTAGACCATTTTGCGGCAAGTAAATATGTTGCAAAAGGGTTAGAGCCGTTTTTTTTTAACTTTACTGCATTAGGGTCAAAACAAAATGCACAATTCAGGACAAATTGCAATTTTAAGAAAAGATGGAGTTTTTAGGCAAGGAGAGTTCCTAGAGAGATCCCAATCACTGAAGTACCAACCAGAAGGGTCCAGAAAAGTCCCAGGAGAAGGAGAAAAAAAAGCTCATGTGACGCTATAGTGAGGAGGAACATAACATCCTGGTCAAAGAGGTGCTGGAGCACCAACACAAGCTCTTCGTCACCTCCAAATTGCCAGTTGGTATGAGAGACGCAATATGGCAGAAAATAGTAGACAAAGTCAAAAGCGTTGCAGAGGTGAAGAGGACTATCACTAAGCACAAGAAGCGATGGCACGATTGCAAGTGCAGTACTAAGGAGGAACTCGCCAGGAACCGAAAGGCAACACTGCAGACTGGAGGTGGAAATCCTGCACCACAGGAGGACTTAGATGAGCTGCAGGAGACAGTTGCAGCGGTCATCCCGGAGGAGCTGGTCACTGGAATCACAGGTCAGGACAGCACAGGCTACCAAGAACCATCACCACAAATGCAGGGTAAATTGCAGGGAGGATATCTGGAATTCCAAATATGGCAAAAGGGGGAGGCACATAGGACACACTCAATGCATGCTAGAGGGTTGCATCGGGACATGTATGCCCTGAATCAAGACATGCCATCCCCACCCAACCCAAACATGTACTGACGCTTTGGTTGTGCTATGCACTCCAACATATATATAACGCCAACATAGGCCACTAACTATGGCTATACTCCACCATGTAAATATGCAGCACATTGCCTGGAAGGCACGTGCAAATAGTGTGGCTGTGGCTGTGCCACTACAACACCCAATGCATTTTGTCAAAGCCCCTGTACCAACACAACGTAGACATCAGAGACTAGGGCGGAAGTCAATACCACCTCAGGGGTGGTGTCAGGATGGTGTCTCTGGCAAAAATGCTTCCCTTCCTCCTTGTTACATTGCCTTTAGTCATGTGTGCTGCATCTTACAGCACACATTGAAATGCCACCTTAGCAAAAATAGATAGTACTTCTGCAGTATGGGACACCTCCCTGCACATGAACAAATCATCCCCTCATGGCAGGCACCCCTTCATCATGCTGCAACAATGCCTGTGTTAGTGCAGGGAGAACAAATCAGTGCAGGTGCAGGGGGAGTTGCAGGGCTGTACTGTTCTCAAGTAAAAATGGCACATCTCTGCGTATCTAAACTGGTGCAGTGTAGTGCAACACATATTGCAGCTGCCCTGAGCAGTGCCACATGAGAAAAAGCTGCCCTAAAGTGTGCAACCTGTGGAACACAACCCATACAGAGTCATGCCACAGCAACTCAGAGACAACCATATGCACCATATGGGAATGGCCACAAAATAATACATATACAACACACGGAGCATGTCTGTGAACATTGTGCAGCTGTACAAGCAGCTGGAATCTCACCATCTGACAAGATAGAGGACCAGATCAAACTGAAAATGATGGTGCATGCTGCTGTGCCAAATTAGGCAGCATCATGCACTGTCATTTTCAAAATGTAGGGATGTGCCATATTCAAAGGAATACTGCGCACCCCTGTGTACCCCCCTGGGCAAGCAGTAAATTAGCTGTTGTGCGCCAACGCAGCCACTCTTGCACCATAGTGCAAGGAAGTCTGAACTGAGGGGGAGATTGTTTTTGTGCAGGTAGGAACACCTTCCTGCACAACAAGAAACATAAAAGGCGATTTTTTCTTACTATGGCCCTCATTATGACATTGGAAGTAAATCCCACTTACCGCCACGCTGATGGCTGCCAACTTACCGCTGCTGCCGCGGGTATCCGTTTACCATATCATGACACACACACCAATCCGTCAGGATAGAGCCACATACACAAATCCACCAGACCAAAGGTCAGTGATAAACTGGTGGCATCAAAACCCACACCGTTACACCAACAGAACTACGCCCACCACATTATGACCCACGAATCACCCCAGCAGACATTCAATGGCGGTACATACCGCTGCGCTCAAAATGGACACACACAAAAAAAAACAACAATACATTGGCCGAGTCAAACAACACACACCTGACACCCACACACATTCCACACCCACACCACTATAAAACACACACCCACATTACCCACCACCCTTTACCATTACAAACCATTGTCAGCAGAGAGACACCAAGACCACTGACACAACTAGAGCCACTCACTATTCACACCTATACACCACTCACACACCCCACATCATAAAGCCCCAACACATTACCCAACACACCCTCACCAACAGACCTCCCACAACACCCATGGCACCACAAGGACTCCCCTGTTTCTCTGAGAAGGAGCTGAGGGTCATGATGGAGGAAATCATCAGTGTAGAGACACAGTTATTTTGAGCACAGGTGCAGCAGATATCTATAGCTAGGAAGATGGCGCTATGGTGGAGAATCGTGGACAGGGTCAATGCCGTGGGACAGCACCCAAGAACTAGGGATGACATCAGGAAGAGGTCGAACGACCTACAGGGGAAGGTACGTTCCATTGCAGCAAGACACCAGTTTGCCATACAGAGGACTGGCGGTGGCCCCCACCTCCTCCCCCACAACTAACAGCATGGGAGGAGTAATTCTTGGCAATCCTGCATCCTGAGGGCCTGGCCGGAGTAGGAAGAGGACTGGACTCTGGTAAGTCAACTCTCTACTACTACTACCCCCCTACACGCATGCCATCATATACACCCACCATCAAACTCACTCCCATCTCTCCCCACACAACCCACCATCACATCTCACTCATCCCAATGCCAAGCCCTGCATGCTCTACTAATGCATGTACACCACTCACAGCCCTGCATGGGCACTCATCACGAAAGCATGCACACTACAGAGAACTAACTATCCCACCATACACCAATGTGCACAAGTGACAGCTGCCAGGGCAAATCCAACCAAAGAGGGCAAGCCACAGATGCACAATACGTCATACTCATAAACCAGAACACATCATTTACATCCCCACAGGTACCCCAGTGAAAGTCAGTGGAGAAGAGGTGCCAGCACTATCCATTCCTCCAACAGAAGAGGCCCACAGTGATGACAGCAACTCTGGTCTTTAGGATCTGGATGACCTACCTGGCCCATCAGGGACCACTGGACAGCCGATTACCCAGGCCCAGTCACACACCACCACAGAGCCTCCCCCATCAGGAAACACCACCACAGCACCCACACACGTACCCACACCTCTGTCCCCAGGACACGTCAATCAGCAATGTGTCCACCTCTACAGGGACCCCAAGCCACACCTCATACCCAAGACAATCAGGGACCTGGGGTCAGTGTCAGTGGGCACACGGTTCAGGGGACAGAGGCACGGGCCAACAGGGACTGCTGTGCGCCAGGGGGAGGACAGGACCAGGGAAGCGACTCTCCAGGAGACACTTGCAGAGATCCTGGGAGCTTAGAAACATTTCATCACACAAAAAGGACAAGAAATATGGTCAAACTCCAACAAAAATCAATAATATTTGAAAAAACCTGCCTCACCCACAAATTGTGGAATGCTTCATCATAGGGCCCTGGTAACACACTCCAAATAATAAATCCCCTTTGGAGTGGAGCAGTAAGGGTGGGGGGAACATATAAGTACAAAAGACAAGACCAACAATTATGGTAGAGGGATCACAGACGAACAACAGAAAAAATATCTAAAACTGACTCAGGCTAATCACTTCACTAATTTATTCTGGTGTAACCTGGACAGGATTAAAATATTGTTGGTGGTGTTTTAGGAACTAATCACCTGTACACCCCAATATCTGAGAAGGGTCCCCTAGATATTTTTTCTGTTGTTCGTGTGGGTGAGGGACGTTTTTTCAAATATTATTGACTTTTGTTGGAGTTTGACCATATTTCCTGTCCTTTTTGTGTGATGACTTATTGGTTTAGGGAGGCTGGACAGGGAATTCCTCTCACCCCTTCATAGTGTTTTGATGAAGCTTCCCAACATTCCTAGGACACGATGGGCCAGATTCTGGACAATGTGCAGGTGAACAGGCAGCTGCAGGAGGGACAGCACCAGGGGATCAGGGAGGACTTGCAGGCCATCAACAACACCCTGATCTCCATAGCAGGGGAGCTGGAAGAGATGGGCAATATTATGAGGGAGGCAGTCTCACACCAGCGGGCCCTTGCTACTAGCCAGACATCTGAACAGCCTTCTACTTCTGCAGCCGCTAGTGACCAGGAGGCCCACCACAGGACTCACAGGCCACCAGAGCCCCTCCCCCTACAGAAGGTGTACCACCCCGCAAACGTTCCCTGCGATCCAGACAGAAGCCAGAGACACTTGCCAAGACCCCACCAGGAAATGATACTCTCCTGATTGTCACCCTTGTGTCCTACCCTGTCACCCTGTCCACCTTGAACTGCCATTGCTCCCCTTCCTATGTCCTCATGGAACTATACTGTGGACTTTCCTCCATCATCACCCCGTCCCATTGCACTTGCCCCTCCATATTTTAGCACTTCAATAAACACCTTTGGAATAAAATGAATTTTGGAGTGTGTTATGTATATCAAATATGTATTCATTGAAACAGATACAAACATTGCAAATCAACTGTACAAAAAATTAGCATAGATTAATGACCAACATCTGCAAAATGAATTGCCAGAGGTAACAGTAAGTGGGAAATATCAGCATGCCATTGCCACACAAATTCAAACAAATATCATTGAAATGTGAAGTAACACTGTCCTACCTCTGTGTCATTGGAAGTATTGTCGGATCACAGATGTTCTCTTGTCCTCATCCTCATCCTCATCCTCTGCCTCCTCATCCTCACTGTCCACAGGGTCTACTGCTGCCAAACAGGGATCCACCTGTTAGATGGAAGCAGCGGAACCTGGCCTTCAGGAGGCCAAAGGTCCTTTCAATTATCCTTCTGGTTCGGCTGTGGTCCTCATTGTAACGTTCTTCTGCCCTTGTCCTGGCATTCCTCACGGGGTCAGCAGCCATGATAGATTGGGGTAACCAGAGTCACCTGCAAATATTTAGGGACAACATTTAGCCACACACTATCCCATATGGCCCACACCATAACCATACACCAACATATACTGGGTGGGAACCAGGGCTTACCAATTAGCTACACAATGTGCCGCTGTAGTTGGCCCATCACATTTGGGATGCTGCTATTCCTCAGGAAAAAGGCATCATGCAGCGACCCAGAATACTTAGCATTGACGTGGGAGATGTACTCGTTCACAAGGCCCACCATCTGTACATTCATGGAGTGGAAACTCTTCCGATTCCTGAACACCAGTTCATTCTGGTGGGGGGGGGGGCAAATGCAATATGTGTTCCATCAATTGCCCCAATTATGTTGGGCATATGTCCCATTGCATAGAACTAGGCCTTCACTGCACTGTGGCCAAATCTTCAACCTGGGGGAAAACTATGTAGCTGCACATGTGTTTTATCAGGGCAGACAACACTCTGGTCAGCATAATTGAGAACACTGGCTGTGACATTCCTGCTGCCAAGCCCATTGTCACTTGGAAAGAACCAGTTGTCAGGAAATGGAGTACAGATAGCACTTGCACAAAAGGGGGGAGCCCAGTGGGGTGACGGATAGCAGATATTAGGTCAGGCTCCAATTGGGCACGCAGCTCTGTGATTGTGGTCCTCTCCAGTCAATAGGTGAGGATGATGTGCATGTCCTCCATTGTTGCCAAGTCCACCAGGGGTCTGTACACGGGGGTATGTCTCCATCTCCTATTCATCCACAGCGGTAGCTATCTAAGGGACACAAGAGTGAGGATCTGGTCACAAATTGAACAATGGACCTACAGCAGTAGTTTGCATTCTGTAAACATGTAATGGGTCATTGTGATTTGTCCAGTTTGTGCTAATATATCATGTGACGCAGCATTATTCCAGGGCCTGCCCCACCCCCGAAATGGCATGTGTGGAAGGACAGGTGGAAATTCCACTGATGTTGTGCACTGTTGCGGGAGGCGGTCATGAACCACAGTGCAAATCCTCATTGGTTAAAATTGGTTCTATGGGGTACAGTGATCTACGCTGGCGGTGACAGTATGCACCGCCTGCAGACGTGACTGCCATTTTCTATCTGATTCCTCACTTGCTACCTGACCTTCCATAGGAGAGGACCTACACTGTATGTGCTGCTGTGACCTGTGTCTGGAACCTATCATGGCCCGTGTGACTGGGGTAAGGGCCCCAGCCTTCACTTCAGAGGAGTTGGAGAGACTGGTGGATGGGGTCCTACCCCAGTACGGACTGCTGTATGGGCCTCCAAACCAACAGGTAAATATACTGTGAGCGCAATGCATGTGAGTTGTGTGTGTGTGAAGGGCTCGTGTAAGGGGGGGTGGGTGGATATCCTCTGGGTGGCGTACAGGTTTTGTGCTGGGCCATGTGTGTGTAAATGGTGATGGAAACAGGTCTAGTGGGCCATATGTGTAACAGGCAGGACTGTTTGTCTAAATGTATTTTCCTGTGTTTATTCCCTCTGCAGGTCAGGGCCCATCCAAAGAAGGGTATATGGTGTGCTATTGCCAAGAAAGTGTGGACCCTGGGGGTCTATGGCAGGCAGAGCACCCACTGTTGCAAACGGTGGGAGGACCTGAGACGCTGGGCACGGAAAACTGTGGAGGCACAGCTAGGGATAGCCTCCCAACGAGGAAGGGGTGCCCGTCGAACCCTGACCCCCCGGATGGCCCACATACTGGTGGCGGCCTATCCTGAGCTGGCTGGGCACTTGAGGGCATCACAGCAGCCACAAGGGGGTGAGTACAGTGCCCATTACAACATTCGCATGGTAGGGTGGTAACCGGGTGGGGGATGTGTGCCAGTCGGTGCCCCTAGGCTAGGCCTGACAATGCAGCGTAGGTCCCCTGGTCACCAGGGTTCAGAAGGGAAAATATTGCAACCTAGCTCGTAGGCATCCACTACTGGTCAGGGCTGCATGGGTCCCAGGTGTGCTGCATTTGGCGGTGTGTGCCCCACCCCATGCCTTGGCCGCTAACTATTCCTCTGGTAGTGCAATGCATATTGCGTAGGGCTGTTCCATATGCGTGACGGTGCTGTGTACACCAACGGTGGTGTTGGTGCAGCCATTGACCAAGTGTATCCTTTGTCTATCCGCCCCGTTTTTGTTTTGTTATCCTGTCCTTATGTGCATTAGCATCATCTGGCAGAGGAGCAGAGGCACCGGTGAGAGAGGGAGCTGCATCCCACAGGACCCAGGAGGCAGAGTCGACTGACGATGAGGGCACCAGTGGGACAGAAGGTGAGGGGAGCACCACAGTGGAGACTGGAGGGGACAGTTCTGACACAGATACCTCTTCTGATGGAAGCTCTCTGGTGGTGGCAGACCCTTCTGTGACCACCCCAAATACAGGTACAGCTGCCACCCCTGTACCAGCACCACCCTCCCAAGAGCCCCTCATTGATTTGCTCGTGCCCGCTCACCCAGGAGGGTGGGCATCTCCTTCACCCCAGGGACCTCAGGCCCTGCCCCAGTTAGCCCTGCTACCCTGAGTGAGGAGGCTGTTGACCTCCTGAGATCCATCTCTGTAGGGCAGTCAACCATTGTGAATGCCATCCAGGGGCTGGCAGCCCAGATGCAACAATCTAATGCATTCCTGGAGGGCATTCACACTGGATTGGCTGCCCAACAGAGATCGATTCAGGCTCTGGCCTCCCCTCTGATGGCAGCCATTGTCCCTGTTCCTACCGTCCACCCTCCAACTTTCACTGGCCAGTCCCATTCCCCTCAACCCCAACCTATCCCAAGCACACATACAGACAAGCATGCACACAAGACAACACCCAAGAGTGGCACAGGCAAACACAAGCACCACACTTCATCCCACAGGCACTCACACAAACACCATCCAGTTGCAGACACAACAACACCCACTATTTCCACTGTCTCCTCCTCCTCCTCCACCTCCCACCCAGTTACGTCCACAATCACACCTGCATGCACTACATCATCATCCACTACCAGTATCATCACCACACCAAGCAGAACACACACCTCACTAGCAGACACCTCCACAACAGCCATGCACCAGTCCCCTGTGTCCTCTCCCACTGTGTCTGTCACCCCCCTCTAAAATACACAAACGCAAGCACTCAGACACCAAACAGCCATCCACCTCACAACAGCATACAGGCCATGCACCTGCACCCAAAAGCAGCAGACAGTCACCTCCAACAACCACTCCCTCATTCTCCACTCCCATTCCTTCTCCCTCTTCCTGCCACAACGTCCCTAAAAATCTGTTCCTATCCACCATTGACCTCTTCCCTACCCCTCCCCCTGTCCTGCACGTATGGCCAGGCTAGGAAGAACCCAGCCAAGCCCCTCAGACACATAGTCCACGGGCCCAGTCCTCACCGCACCCACTTGTGGTGGAAAGGGATCAGGCCACATATCCTGAAGGGGAAGGAGCCTGAAATAGCCAGCCTAAAGGGGAAGGAGCCTGCACCAGCAGGCAGGAAGAGCAAGGAGCCTGCACCTGCCAACCGAAAGGCCAAGAAGCCTGCACCAGCAGGCAGGAAGAGCAAGGAGCCTGCACCAGCAGGAAGGAAGAGCAAGGAGCCTGCACCAGCAGGCAGCAAAAGCAAGGGGTCTGGAACAGGAACAGTGACAGAGCTCCCACCAACAACCATGATTGTGCAGCCGTCCAAGGTTGCAGGGGATGGGCAGGAGCCTCCCCCCACCAGCAGCACCACCACTGTGCAGCCATCTGGTTGTATGCATGATGTGTGTGTATGGGGTGTGTGTTGTGCGTGTGTTTCGCTCTCTTTTTGTACCCCCCCCTTGTGTGCTAGGCGGCTGTGCTCACCGTCATCGTCTTCGCAGTTATTGGTGTTCGTGGTGGAGCAGAACATCATCGGGAAGATGTGCAATTCAGGTTCCATGGCGGCGTGGTTCTTTCCTGTGTCTCCAATGGTGAGTTCATTCGCTTCTGAGCTCAGTTTCCACCAGGCTTTTGATGTCGTTGGTACCATCCCGAAAAAGGTAGCGGTTTGCAGTGATTAAATGAGGTGGGCGGATCATTGACTTCCGCCTGGCTGTAGGCGGCTACCGCAATGGTGGTTGTTGTTTTCCACACTGGTGGTCGGTGTGGTACATTGGCTGTCTATCGGAGATCTTTCCGCCATGGTCATAATTTGGTGGTAGTTACTGCGACCTCCAGGGTCAAAATGAGGGCCTACGTGTCCTGCAGAATGTAGCACATTTGAAAAAGCAAAAAATCAAGTAGAAATGTAAGCATTACTCCTAGTTTTGCCATGCTAATGCCACTCCTGTGCTAGTGCTAGATTTTGGCGCAGCTTCTCATTTACAAAAAGTCGTAAATCTGAGGCAGTGTCAAAATGCAATGGGTGTTGCCATGGCATGCTCACAGCAACACCCATTGCACACACCTTCCACGCAAAGGGCTGCAAGTGAACAGGCCATGTATACAAGGTGGTGTTAAGGCACAAAAGGTGGCTTTATGCCACCTTGTAAATACGGCGCAGGGCATTGCACCACCTGAGCCTCACCAAAAGTGACACTCAGGGGGTGCTCGGGGCACCTACAAATTCCCCAAAATACCTAGTGAGCTTGACCCATGTGTGATGCACAATGCTACACATAAGTGAAACTACAACCTTGGGTCAGTAACATGTCACAGAGCCACCAGTGGCAAATAAATCATGTGCCTTGTCAACAGACAAAATAATTTAATATTGATTTTACACTATCTCTTTGCAGATGATGATGGTTAACCTCCTGCCTAGCTGCCTGTCCTGGATTTTACAGATGACTTGGATGATTAGCTGCCAACCATCAAGAACAGACTCTCCAGGATGCCCTAGGATCTCTCAAGACTCCACCTCCAGACCCAGGGAGGGAGGACACACAGTGTTGCGGGGTCTCCACATGAACCACCCAGCTACAAACACATGCCACCAGCCAGTATTCACACAGCCCTGGACTCCGAGGGCCCAGAGATCACCTTTCAGAGGACAGTGGTAGGAGTCCAGCAGGAGCTGGCCAAGCAGGTGCGGGTGGTGATGGAAATCATGGCAGGCAGCCTAGAGCGAGTGCGGAAATGCCTCAGTCCAATAAGTACAACTTAGCTACCATCAGAGGCACCCACTCCCAGCTTCAGATTGTGCTACATATGGCTATCATTCACTCATGGGTTCTGTGAACTGGACATTGTATATACATCACAAATACACTTTCACCTGTGAATAAAGCACCTTGTATACATGTAGCATTTCTACGGTTACTCAGCTAAATGATTTCATTGTGTGAATCCATGTCAATGTGTATAGAATATCACTACATGAGTGCATGACTGTCAGACACAAAGCCACACATGAGGATCCTAACATGAAAAAGGTGAATGATGGTGTTGTTGGCTACAACCAACTTACTGAGTATTCTATACAAATATTGAACAGGTATCCTTTAAAGGTGACATATGGCATGCATGGCTCTGAACCAAGTCAATGGTAATTTGTCCAGATGGGAGTACCAGTACAACTTATTTGTGTGGTACAGGAGAAGCTAACCTTATCAGTGATGGCACCTGTCAGTGTTGCAGGATACAGTTCCAATTTTGCCTGCTGTCAGATGTGCCACACTTGCCAACAATGAAACTGCAGGACCCCACCAATGACAGGTGAAGTACCAAACGCACCTGTCCAACTTAAAGTATACATACACATTGTGAATGGCTGGAACCCTGGATAGGAAATGTATGGACTAGTTGATGTTATGTACCAGCCAATCTGATAGCTCCTTAGTCATAGGGGACAAACATGGTAATCCTTTGAAATCAAGACAGTAAGCATATCCTAGGCCATTCCTTCAACTTGGCCAGTACACTCATGAGAACCCACAAACACTCAATCAACTAACAAATCATTAGTCTAAGAGAAACAGGATTTATTGTAAAATGTCTAACACCCATATACCTACAACAAACTAAAAACTACCCTATGCTAAACTAACCTATACTAACTTAACATAACCAACAACTACACCTATCTAACCTATTCTTAACTTATCATATACATGTAACACCACAGTCTAAACATTGTCCCCCCCAGCCCCCTTAAGAGACAAGATACAAGTAGGACAGCATAAATTATGACTACACATGTACTAATCTAACCTATGGCCTAAACAAATATATATTTTTATACACAAATACCCCAACATCACCCCCCACCCAACCCCCACCAAAAACAAATGTAGAAAAACCCACCCCCCATTATACCTAAACTAACCTATGCCCTCCCTACTCTAACCTAATACTACCCATCTAAAACCCAATCTAAAACTGTGTACAACAGTAAAAGTGAGGGGTAGGAATTGGGAGGCTGCTGAACAAGATAATTACATTTTTTCATTTTCTTCAGTTTTTTTCTTAATGTATCCTCTTGTTGTCTGCACTCTCCTACTCCAGTTTGTCCAGTCTGGCTAATATTTTGCCCATGTCCTGTTTCATGTCCTGTTGAAATTGGCTGCTTACTACTGCAGCAGGTGGATGAACAGGTGCCTGGCTCCTGACAGGTGCAGCTGACGTGGAGGGGCTTGGACTTGCAAAGGCTCCCTGCACCCCTGATGTCTTCCCAACATTGTCCTTTTTTGGCTGCAGCTGCTGTGAGGCCCCCCATGTGTAAGCGCACACCATTCCCCAGTCACTTTTTCCTTGTGGACCCTCCTTCCCATTCTGCAGTATCATACATACACCTCTAGAATGTACCAGTAGCGTTCTACCCTCTTGTGGAATGCATGCCTTTGATCTGGTGTCATATTGGCAGCTGAAAAATTAGGAGAATCAAGCATCAGATTCAGCATTGGGTGGAGGTTGAACAAACATATTTTGTACACTGCAACTGTAGATAACAAATACAGTCCACCACACATTTCTCAACAATGACCCGCCCGCCAAAGTTCCCCCGACAGAATACCGCAGCGCGGTCAAAAGACCGCCTCAGTAATTCTGAGTTTCCCGCTGGGCCAGTGGGCGACCGACAGAAGGCCGCCCGCCCGCCCAGCGGGAAACCCCCTTCCGAATGGAGGCGGCGGAGTGGAAAGGGTGCGACGGGTGCAGTTGCACACGTCGCGATTTTCAGTGTCTGCTATGCAGACACTGAAAATCTTTGTGGGGCCCTGTTAGGGGGCCCCTGCAGTGCCCATGCCATTGGCATGGGCACTGCAGGGGCCCCCAGGGGCCCCACGACACCCGTTCCCGCCAGCAAGGTTCTGGCGGTCAAAACCGCCAGAACCAGGCTGGCGGGAAGGGGGTCGGAATCCCCATGGCGGTGCTGCCTGCAGCGCCGCCATGGAGGATTCCTCAGGCCAGGGGAAAACCGGCGGGAAACTGCCGGTTTCCCTTTTCAGCCGCGGCTTTACCGCCGCGGTCAGAATTGGCCTGGATGCACCGCCGGCCTGTTGGCGGTGCATCCGCAGTCCCCGGCCCTGGCGGTCTATGACCGCCAGGGTCGGAATGACCCCCTTAGTCCTCATCTATGACTATCTACTACCATCATGTATAATGTACATGTCACTGGGATGACGGCTATCCATTATTAACCATCGGGGCCCAGAGGTGAGTGGACTAAATTGCCAATAATCAACATTTGTGTCATTAAACTTGTGAGGATAATGTGCCCCCACAAGTCTGGATTTCCTGTGTCGTTATGTATAAGGGGGGCTGTGCATGCAATCCACCACCTCAACACCCCTGGTGAAACATCAAGGCTTGCCCAGCCATCATGGGTGGAAGGTGGGGGCTATATGATAGAGGTCTGGAAACTTCCCACTGGCTATTCTAAGTCTAAGGTTTGATAAATCATCATTCATGTGTCCTGGTGTAAGACGTTACAAAGTGGCACGCCACTGCACATGATGTGCCCATATGTACAACTAATTCAATGTCCTTAGAAAATTTGGCCGAATCCTGACCTGCACATCAAATTTGTCTATACATCACAGAACTAAAGCCCCCTACCTTGTGCTATGTTGTGCTACATGTGTAAAACTGCAAACAATGTGGCTGCATGGGTGCCTTTAGGCCTACAGTGAGTTTGGCACTGCACTGTGTGCTGCAACACAACAGTATCATGATAAATTGAACATCATTTGCACATGCATGCTAGACATCATCAAAGTATCATGTACGCAAACAGCATTCACATCATATGCATATGTGATGTGACCTACATCACTCACAAATATCATGATGGCACTACCATGTTGTGAAAACTGCTGAGATCTGGCTTGGGAAAAAATCAGAGACTTTTCCCAAAACCATCTGGAGCTGAGTTATCTCCTAATCATGTACACTACTTACTGTTGTACAGCAGAATATGGGTCCTTGTAGAAATACAGCCTCAATATATGTCTGAAGGGTAGTGAGGCACCTGTGGTGCACGTGTCTCCTACAAAAGCCCCCTAGAGACCTCTAAAGATATAACCCACATCTGTACCGTCTTGTGAGTAAGTGTAAGCTATGTGTGGCACACAGTGATGTCAATAACGCTGTGACCAAGTAGTTGTCAAGAGGCATGCTATGTACATAAATATCGTCCCTGACACCTATCATGATAGACATCCATGAATATGTGGCCAGCCATTCCTATTTCTAATACACACAATTCCATGCCAGCACACGTTGCCCCTTGTGCTCCTAGCAAGTCATTCTCATTGCACTACATTCCAACAGACATGATGTTGCCATCCATACTCCAATTATATCATATCATTGCTCAGGCAAAACCACTATTCCTGGCATTCCACACATCAAATTGACTCACACCAAACCCTGTATTGGCACACATGACACACAAGTTGACACTTACTGGCTGCATTGGGGTCTTCAACTTGTTAGGCTGAGCGAGCAAGTCCTCAAGTGTTAGATCAGAGCAACTGACAAACATTTATGTTCAGTCAATCACACATAGCCTCAGATAATGTAGACCCATGCACCTGGAAACCATCACTTTCCCAAACACTCCTGTATTGCTTGTCACTGCACCATTTATACATGGCATTGTCATGCAGGTGTAGCTCTACATCTCCATGACCATTTGGGACTGTACGATACTGTATACTGCATCTGAGGGCATGCATTGGTTGTTGCAGTGGCTATCCCATTGTGACACCCATAGTATTTGAGCCTGCCCCAGATGCTGTAGACCTCTACCTCATTGTCACTGCAAACTCACAAACAACTGCCCAGGGGTTGTGTGGGTATTCCAAATTGTTGAAGAATGCCGTGATACATTATTGTGTGAAGTAAGTAATATGTGTGTGCCATCACAAGGCACACACACAAGCAATAATGCAATGGGAGTTTACTAATGTGAAAATAGTTATAGCTACCTGAACATTGACTGATTGAAATTATGAATGTGTTGCCAATAGTGTGTGGCCAGCCATTGTTGGAGGGATGAGAACATGGGCATAGACATTTGCCTCAACACCGACACACTTGCTCTGTGGTCCAAGGATGTTTTTGATGGTGCAGGTTACTGAGTAATGTGCCAGTGATGGAACAGATGCAGGGCAGCCCCATACTGTCAGTAAGATGTGGCAGGCCTGTGGAACTAAGTCAGAACATGTGTGTATGGTAATAGACATAGTTTAGGGTGTATGTGATACACAATGTAAAGGAAGACAAAATTGCTAGTAGCCTGGTCCCAGCGCATGGTCATGCTCCCTTATATGGCCTTGGCCAATGACACAAAGGGGCATATTGAACAACAGTGTTGCAATACCAAGTGCATTGTTGCAGTCCTTGTGGCACTCAGTGCACCCCTTACCACCGCCATGTGTGCACCTAATGAGAATTAAGGCACACCATGAGGCAGGTAGGGTCCAGCCGCATCTATATATGTGTAGGAAAATGATGTACTCAGCAGGAGTTGCAACACCACAGATCATGACGACTTCTGCTGAGTACATTGGAGCCCATCACATATATTTATATGCCCCCGTATAACTCCCGTTCAAAGTGCATGAAATATGGAATTTAGGTATTTCTCATTTTTCCTAGAGGACTTTACATTTCCCCCCCAAACAGGTTTGGGCCCCCCTCCCATATATGATGCATGGCACAGGCCTCATGTTGTGCTGCTCAAAACTAAGTTACCCTATGCATGCATCACAACACTTTGCAGTGGTTCTGCAGGAAAAATGGTACATCTGCCATGCCTTGGCTGCATTATTGTACATTGGAATGGCAGCCCTAAGGTTTCACTGAAGCAGCATGCGACATGTCCAGATCCATAATCATGACATGCAGCACTCAACCGAATCTGCACCTGTCATTCACATGCACATAATGAACTTTATATGGAAAAGGGATACTTACCAATTGCTCCACCAATCTCGATGCCCAGGTGATCCATCAGATCTTGCTCCTTTTTTACGAGGTCAGCCCAACGGTGCTTGAATGGGTGGTTATTTCTTCCTGTGGCAAACACTCTTGTCAGGTGGTGGAGCACCTTGCCCCACTGCAGCTTCCTGGCCTCTGTGGGGTAGCTTTGTATGACACGGCCACCGAGTAGCAGCATCACAGGAAGGTAGTGCTGTACCAGTCAAATGAACCCCCCACCAAGCTCATCGGCCGACATCCTGGCCATCCTCCCTTTCCCTGACATAAATAATTGCAAATGCAGTTGACCCAAACAAAAAGATTTCCCTGAGAGTACCCCAACTACCCCAAATACCCAAACAACTATACTGCCCCAGACAACACCCCACAATACAGAGACAGAAACAGACCACTTACAATACAAAATATTGATTAAATGGCAAATAAAACACAACAGCTACAGGACACAGCACAAAAAACACTTATGTGCCGATTTTTTCCCCATTTTGCGTGAAAAGCCCTGTGGATGTGAAATAGACGTTCAGGGACTAGGCGTCTTTTAGCTTAGGAGAATAGTATGAGGTTTAGGCATCTGCATGTAAATTGTTGACACATAACGGTCATGTGTCTTATTTTTCTACATTGTGCATGAAAAGGCCTGTGAACGTGATAGACGGTCAGGGTCCAGGAGTTTTTTTACCTATGGAGGAAAGTATGAGGTTTAGGTGTTTGCGTGTAAATTTTTGACAAATGACGGTCATACATCGATTTTTCACCATGGTGTGTGAAAAGGCCTATGAACTGTGATAGACGCTCAGGGGCCAGGCATCTATTTACTGACATTGCAGAGTGCAGATTTGAGCCATATGTGTCATTTTTTTTTTACATATGACCGGAATGCTTGGAATTTTGCAATGTGGCCATGAATGCACCCAGATCCACTTACCATATCGCATGTGCTATTCAACAATGCTGTAGATGTGGTAAGGCTACATGTGTGTAACTATCCAGTCATGTAATTACTGTGCCATATGTATGTTGAAACTATAGGTTTGTTAATGAGTCTGCTGCATGTGATTACTCATACCTTGTGCATATGTGCATGTGTAGCTACACTATGCCCACATACATGTTGGCACATGTGTACTGTGAGTGTACATATGTGTTTGAATGCTAATTTGTGGGAGAATTACATTGTTATGTCTGATATAAAAATGTACACACACAAACAAAACAAAATATATGATGGCCTATGTCCAACACATGGAAAGCCATGTAACAACCATGACAATTTGTATTCAGAGTATGCAGTGGCCTAGCTCTAAGTTGACATCACTTTACCCCTGCCAATTTGCGTGTGCATGTGTGTTCACTCTGTGGTGTGTAGTTGGTTTTTACTTTATGATGCTCTGCTACACGTGTGACATATACAGTAGTTCCCCATGCATCTTATTTGCAGGTGATGGCATGTACACATGTGTTACTGAAGATTGCCATATGCCTTGTGTGTGTAAAGACATGTGTAGTGTCATTTCTGTAACATACAACCACAATGGTGTGTTCACGGGATGTGAAACCTCGCATTACTATCTTTCTGATATGTTGGACTTTGATAAATGCACGTGTAGTCACATCAGTGCCACCTATGTTTCTGTATGTCGGAACACATGTGAATGTAATTTCTTTGAGTCACTGATCTCGTGATACCTATGCCCTTACTTTTGTCCTAGGTTGCCTTTTGTTCAGAATCCATACATATTATCGTGCCTGCGCCATTACAGTGTACATGTGTGCTGAGATATGTGGTATATGTGTGCATGCCACCAACTAGGCACTCACATTTGTCCACATCATGTTTGTTATGACTGTCACATACAATGGCATACCACTGTGCAGCAGTGTTGCAGTCTGGCATAGATGGCAGCCTACTCATCATCACTACTATGGGGGTTTGCATAGCAACACAAACCCATGGTCGCATGCAAAGGGGAAGGTTTATGGAGCTCCAGTTTACTCAGCTCCCTGTGCACATGCATCGTGCCCCTGACAATGTCATACATTTATGTAGCCAGAACAGTGGTGTTAGGGTGTTTTGAGCAGGAATCTAGCCTTCTCATGATTGCTACTCAGCAGAACAATGCACACTCCCCTGCAGACAGACACATGCCCAATTGTGATCAAACAGACCGGGATATCCCATTTTCCTCTTCGGTACTTGTTGTCAGCCTTTCCCTCCCATGTACAGAGGTCTGGGTACTTACACATGTAGGACTTGTCTCATCATTTGACATCCTTAGTCATTTCCATGGGCAGCTTGTTTAGGGGTTGTATATCTGTTGTGACTTCTATTTTGGAAACATGCCAGGGTACAGAAAGTGTTCTGTCACTGCCTCCTGTCATGTTGGCATGCGATGAGCAAATACCAAGTTAGGGTAGTGGCAAACATTACTGGGTTGTGTACTGGCCTGGCCACCTTCTCTGTACATTTGTTGAATGTTGACATGTAGACATTGATGTGTTGCACGGTCAGTACAGGTCTATGTGTGTTCCTTCTCCATGTTTTCCCACATTACTGGTACGGTGTGCATTGTCTCCTACATTGTTCCCATTATTTAGGATGCTTGCACTTTGTACACATCTTCTACAGCAATGTTCTCTGGTCATACATAGACAGGATGCAACATGTGGCGTGTAATTTGTAGATGTACACATCTTCTACTACTGGCTACATAATATTTACTGTTCCATTGACAGTGTTTGTGAGGTGTAATAAGTGTCTCACACACACACATGACATTACACCTGCTACAGCTCTTGTGTTTTTTCCAAGTCACCTCCCATGGTGTATTTGCAAGTACCTGTGGATATCTCTCAGCTGTCCAGCCACATCCTTCTGGGGAACATGGGTATGCACTTTTTCCAGCATGCCACAACCTAGGTAACTCTTACCATGACTGAATGATGTTGAGGTGTAAAACTATCTCAGTGCTGTTTTTTTCATTAGCCAAATGCAACATTTGTAGCTAGTTCTACTCCCATTCATTTTATGATGGGTCTCTGACATTTTGTAACATTGCTGGACATAGATGCACATCCCACACCTGAATGTCATGTTGGAGCTCAAAACCTGTCTGGGATAATGTGTTACTGTTGCTACCTTGCACTTGTTCTGTCATGTGAGTGACAATGAGTGGTGTGAACTGCTAAGTGCTGTGTGATATTGTTATACAGAGCATACTAGGTAAACATGCTGACATGTCAAGCTTTGTTGGTACTAGCAAACCCTTTGCTACCTAGGACATACACCCATACAACAGTATTCACATGTTTCTTTGGATTTGCTCTAGACATGTGCCAAGACAGCAGATTTGTGTGAATAGTGTGCATCTTACGTACATAGGGAGTGTAACACACTCTGCCTACATTCCACCCAGACAATTATTTGGTGGTGCATTGTCCCAAATAAATCTTAGATCCTGACAATGGGTCATGTGTTTGGATAGTGATTCTGCACCTATAGTTTCTTAATTTGTCTGGCAACCCATAACGCACTCCACAGCCAATGTGTGTGTGCCATCAGTGAGGTCCAACAAGTGTCAGGGTTGTGCCCAATAGCAGTGCCAAGACATAATCCCATGGATACACTGTGCAGGCTGTGCCTCTAACATTGGTTATGATCCCTGTACAATTACTGACAGTCCATAGTTACCAATGATTCCCCACCTTGTCACACATGCACAGTGCAGGCAAAGCAGCAATCACCCTGAGATGTGACAGTATTCAGTTCCAATATTACTTAAACACCATTTGATGACAGCCCCTACCGTATGTGTGCCCTCCTTGCATACATCCTGGTAGGTGTGGTGTTGATGTGGGGAAAGAGCTAGGAATTAGCACCTTGCCCACTTGACGGTACAATGGCCCTCATTACAACCCTGGCGGTAAAGTCCACTGACCGCCGTCCTAACGGCCGCGCTGACGGCCGCCAACATACCGTGTCCGCGGCGCAAATCCGCTACGGGTATTATGACCCACACCTAGAAATCCTCCACAATACAGACACCCACACAAGTCCGCCACACCAAAGGTCAGTGAATCAACGCGGTGGTCATTCAACCGCGGTAATCCATTGGCAGTACACACCGCCGCACTCAAAATACACACACACATACAAAACACAACCACATTGGACGATTCAAAATACACACACCTGATACACATACACACACCACACCCACACACTCACAACACACCCACACACCCACACCATTATAAAACACCCACCCACATTACCCACAACCCCTTACAATGACATTTTTGGAAGAAGCAGAGACACAGAAAAGCTACGATAACACCAGCATCCAGAGGCACACAGCACCATCACTCAAACCATCTCCCAAACACCATCCACGCACCTCAGAGAACACACCCCAACACAACACCCCACACATCACATCAACCATCACCTCACACATCACCCACACCACATCATGGCACCTCAAAGACACCCCAGGTTTTCTGAGGAGGAGCTCAGGGTCATGCTGGAGGAAATCATCTGGGAAGAGCCACAGCTATTGGGATCACAGGTGCAGCAGACATCCATTGCAAGGAAGATTCAGCTATTGAGGAATAGTGGAGAACTGTCGACAGGGTCAACGCAGTCGGACAGCATCCAAGAACACAGGATGACATCAGGAAGAGGCGGAACGACCTACGGGGGAAGATACGTTCCGTGGTATACAGACACCAGGTAGCCGTACAGAGGACTGGCGGTGGACCCCCACCTCCTTTCCCACAACTAACAACATGGGAGGAGAAGTCTTGGTGATCATGCATCCTGAGGGCCTCGCAGGAGTAGCAGGAGGACTGGACTCTGGTAAGTCATATCTTTACTACTATATCCAGCACCCTACCTGCATGCCATCTCAAACTTCTACCCCACCCTCACACCCATCACCCCAACACGCCAACACCTCACAGATACCCCACTATCACAACCCACACATCCCAATACCAAGCCCTGCATGTGACAACAATGCATGGACACCCATCACCACAGCAAGTCCATTTGAGAGACTCAGCCAGGGCACACAATCACCACTCACACAAGGGCCAAGGCGATAATGCCAGCACAGGAGTAGAGGGAAACACATCCTTTGCACAAGATGGCATACACGGATACAATAACAATGCATTTACACCCCAACAGGACCCCTACAGAATGTCACCAGACAAGAGGTGCCAGCCACATCAAGTCCCCCCACAGAAGAGGCCCACAGTGACGACAGCAGCTCTGCCCGCCTGGATCAAGATGACCAGCCCGGCCCATCAGGGACCTCTGGACAGTCAGTTCCCCTGCCACAGTCCCAAACCACCACTAAACCTCTTCCCTCACGAAACACCACCACAGCACCCACCCAGGAGGCCCATGCCAATGTCCCCAGGACACATCAATCAGCAGTGTGTCCAACACTACAGGGACCCCAGACAAACCCACTGACACAGGACGATCAGAGACCTGGGGTCAGTGGCAGTGGGCACACGGTTCAGGGGACAGAGGCACAGGACAACAGGGAAACTGGGAGGACTGCTGTGCGACAGGGGGAGGACAGGCCCAGGGAACCTACTCTTCACAAGGCACTCTCCAACATCATGGGAGCATACCACCATTTCCAGGACACCATGGGCACGGCACTGGCCAAGTTTCAGGAGACCCAGCAACTGCAGGAGGGACAGTACATGGGGATCAGGGAGGACCTCACCAACATATACACCATCCTGGTCACCATTGCAGGGGTGCTGGCTGACATAGGCAAGACCATTAGGGAGGCAGTGGCACAACAAAGGGCCCCTGACACTAGCCACCTGGAAGAACAGCCTTCCACCTCTGCCGGCGCTAGTGGACAGGAGGCCCTGCCACAGGAACAACAGCCCACTAGCACCCCACCCCCTGCAGAAGGAGAACCACCCCGCAAACAGTCCCTGCGATCCAGCCAGAAGACAGAGAACATTGCCAAGACACCCGCCAGGAAATAAGACTCTCCTGATTGTTACTCTTCTGTCCCACTATGTCACCCTATCCACCTTGAACTGCCATTACTCCCCTTCCTATGCCCCATTGGACAATGCACCTGTGATACCAAGACACTGGACTCTACTGTGCACCTTCCTCCACCATCACCCCAGCCACTTGCACATCCCCTACACTTATTAGCACTTAAATAAACACCCTTGAATCACAAAACAATCTGGAGTCAGTCTGTACTTTCACAAATGTATTATTAGAGCCTCTTAGACAAATAACATTGTAAATGTTCATTTGCACATACCAAAGTATGGCAGTTGTTGGGGAGCAGTAAACATAGCAGAAGGCAGAATGTGGTACCCAGATATGCGAAAAGGAAAGCCAAAGTGAACTGTCAGGGTCCATACACAGAGGTAATAAGGCTGACTTATACAATGTCCTACAGTAGTCTGATATGAGATAAGCAGTGCCAGTCTCTTACCTGTGTCTCACTGGAAGTACAGCATGATGATCTTGTTTCTGTTGTCAATATCTTCTTCTTCTGCCTCCTCTTCCTTACTGTCCAGAGGCTCCACAGCTGCCACAAGACCAACATCAGGCCCATCCTCCTGCAGAAAAGGCACCTGGCGTCGCAAAGCCAGGTTGTGCAACATACAGCATGCCACGATGATCTGGCACACCTTCTTTGGTGGGTGGTATAGGGAGCCACCTGTTAGATGGAGGCATGGGAATTTGGTCTTCAGGAGGCCGGAGGTCCCCTCAATAATCCTCCAAGTTCGCCCATTTGCCTCATTGTAGCGTTCCTCTGCCCTTATGCTGGCATTCCTCACTGGGGTCAGTAGCCATGAGAGGTTGGGGTAACCAGAGTCACCTGCAAATGTCGAGGGATATCTTTTAGACAGACACCAAACCTTAGGAACCACCCTAAGACCTAGACACCTATTCATACTGTGTGGGGACCTTGGCCTCACCTATTAGCCACACACGGTGCCTCTGGAGTTACCCCATCACATAAGGGATGCTGCTATTCCTCAAAATGTAAGCGTCATGCACAGAGCCAGGATACTTGGCATTCACATGAGAGATGTACTGGTCTGACAAACACACCATCTGCACATCCATTGAATGGTAGTGTTTACGATTTCTGTACTCCTGTTCATTCCTGCGGGGGGGAACAAATGTCACATGTGTACCATCAATGGCACCAATGATGTTGGGGATATGTCCCAGAGCATAGAAGTCAGCTTTCATTGCGGGCAAATCCTCCACCTCGGGGAAAACGATGTAGCTGTGCATGTGTTTCAGCAGGGCAGATAACACTCTGGACAACATGTTCGTGAACATTGGCTGAGACAACCCTGATGCCCTGGACACTGTTGTTTGAAAGGAACCACTGGCCACGAAATAGAGCACTGACAGGACCTGCACTAGAGGGGGGATACCTGTGGGATGGCGGATAGCTGACATCAGGTCGTGGTCCAACTGGGCACCCAGTTTTTGGATTGTGGCACAATCAAGTCTGTAGGTGATAATGATGTGTCTGTCTTCCATTGTCGACAGGTCCACCAGGGGTCTGTACACCAGAGGATGATGCCATCACATCATCTGCCCAGGTGGGTGTGCCCTATGGAGGAGAATGGTGAGCAGAAGGTCATGTACCACATAGGTTGCACAAGGGTTTTTGCACTAATGTGATTAAATCCGTGTGTGGCGTTGTCTGTCCGTATTTGTGCCCAAATGTGCTGCGACGCAATTAGGTGCCATGCCATGTGCCACCCTGAAATGGTGGCTGCCTGACCTGTAAGGAGGGACAAGGGGAAAATAGGTAACTGCACTGGCGTTGTGCAGCGTTGCGGTAGGCTGTCGAAGACCGCTGCGCAATTCAGCATTGGTTATCATTGGACCCTATGGGTTCCAGGAGCCAATGACAATGTACGCCGGCGGTGACGGTACACACCACCGTGGACGTGACCACAATTTCCTATCTGTTCACTCACTTCGTACCTGACCTTCAACAGTAGAAGCCCTACACTGCAAGTGCTGCTGTGACCTCAGTCTGGAAGTGACAATGGCTTGAGTGTCTGGGGAAAGGGCCCCTGCCTTAACTGTGGAGGAGTTGGAGAGACTAGTGGATGGGGTCCTCCCCCAGTACACCCTACTCTACGGTCCTCCAGACAAACAGGTGATTAAACTGTGAGCATGATGCATGGGGCATGAATGTATGGAGTATTGTGGATGGAAGATATATGTTGGGGGGGTTAGGCCTGCATGTGAGGATGGTGAGTGTATGTGTGTCAGGGCATGGGTGGGAAGTGGTGGCCAATGAGTATGACGAACCAGACAGGGGAGTAAGTTCCTTTCTTACTTTACCTTTCCTCTAGGTCAGCACCCACCAGAAGAAGGGTATTTGGCATGCCATCACCATGGAAGTGCGTACCCTGGAGGTCTATCATAGACGGAGCACCCATTGCTGCAAGAGATGGGAGGAACTGCGCCACTGGAGCAAGAAGACGGCAGAGGCCCAGCTGGGGATGGCCTCCCAACGCGGAAGGGGTGCCCGTCGCACCATGACCCCCCTGATTTTCTGGATCCTGGCAGTGGCATATCCGGAGTTGGATGGGCACTTGCGGGCATCACAGCAGCCACAAGGGGGTGAGTACAGTCTCAGTCAGCTGACTCTGCGTGCTTTACGATGTGTCTGGGTGGGGGGGTTGGTCTGTGGGTTCACCTAGTCCACGGCAAACTTGCTAGGGTAGGTCCCTTGTTAGGCAGGCTCTATGGCATTCCAACCCCAATAGTGGTAGTGACCATCTACAAACAGTCAGGCTCCTGTGGGTTCCAGGTGTGCAGCAAATGAGGTTAGGCAAAGTCCCCCATGGGAAGGTGATCTTCAAACTAACTGATAGTGCAGTGCCTAGGGCAGCTCCCTGTGTGTTGTGTCCGCCAATGGTAGTGTTGTTGCTGGCATTGACCATGTGTCTCCTCTGTCCTCCCCCCCTTTTGTTTTGTCACCCTGTCCCTGTGTGCATTAGCATCATTTGGCGGAGAAGCAGTGGCACCGGAGCAGGAGGGAGCAGCAACCCACATGGCCCAGGAGGGTGAATGTATGGAGTCTGAAGGCACCAGTGGGACGGAGGAGGAAGCTCCACGATGGGGACAGGTGCGGACACCAGTGACAGTGACTCCTCCTCTGATGGGAGCTCCCTTGCAGTGGCGGGCACTTCTGTGCCCACCACAACAACAGTTACAGCCCCCACCACCCCTACCAGCACTGCCCTCCCAGCAGCCCCTCAGTGTGTTTCCCGTGCCCGCTCACCCAGGAGGGTGGGTATCTACTTCGCCTTAGGCACCTCAGGCCCTGCCCCAGTCAGCCCTACTGCCCTCAGTGAGGAGGCTATTGACCTCCTGAGATCCCTCACTGTAGGGCAGTCAACCATTTTGAATGCCATCCAGGGTGTGGAGAGACATTTGCAGCAAACAAATGCATACCTGGAGGGCATTCATTCTGGCCAGGCAGCCCAACAGAGAGCATTTCAGGCTCTGGCCTCAGCACTGAGGGCAGCCATTGCCCCTGTGTCCAGCCTCCCCCCTCCAACATCCACTACCCAGACCCAATCCCTTCTACCTCAGCCTTTCCCAAGCACACCATCAGACCAGCATGCACACACATCAACACACAACAGTGGCTTAGGCAAACATAAGGACCACACATCCCACAGGCACTCACACAAGCACCATATCCATGGAGACACCCCAACATCCACTGCCTCCACTGTGTTCCCCCTCCTCCACGTCTTCCACCTCCCTCCCAGTCTCATCTCCACTCACACATGCATGCACTACATCCTCAGCCACTACCGCCCATCACCACACACCGCTCATGTGCAATCACCACCCCCACTACCATTCACACGTCCCCTGTGTCCTCTCCTAGTGTGTCTGTGAGCCCTCCTCCCAAAGTACACAAACGCCGGCACACACCCACTCAACAGCCATCCACCTCTCAACAGCGTCCAACCCATGCACCTTCACAAAAAACTCAGCAGACGTACACCTCCTACAACCACTACCTCTTACTCCACTCCCAAACCCCCTCCATCTTCCCGTGCCAGTGTGTCTAAATAAGTTTTCCTGGCTAACATTGACCTCTTCCCTACACCCCCCCCGTCCTTCCCCTAGGGCCAGGTTGTCTAGAGCCCTGACCAGCACCTCACCCACCAAATCCTCATCCAGTGTGGTCCCTGCAAGTCCAGGAGGATCGAAGGGGACACCCATCAGGGCTGCCGGTGTACCACCTACTGGAACCAAAGAACCACCCTATACTGCCACCTGCCAAGGTAAAGAAGGGGCCAGCATGCAAAAGAGAAAAGCTGCACCACCCACCCAGCAAGGCCTCATCCAGAACCAAAGAGGACAGTGCCAAGGTCCCAGCAGCGGCTTCCAAGGTGGGGAAGCCACACAAGAGCAAAGGGAAGTCACCTCAGGGCACGGAGCCTCTGGGTGAGGGACCGGTGACCCCCATTTCTCAAGACAGGCCAGCAACGTGTACCGCAGTGAGCACCGCCGCAACGAACACCACCCGCACAACCATCTGCACCACCACCTGCACGGCAGCTGCCACAACTACAGTCACCAGCATCATCCCCAGTGGGCAGCCTTCCAAGGCTGCAGGAGACGGCCTGGTGTCTCCCTCCACAACTACAGACATCTGCACCACGGGCATCACTGGCAGCTTCTCTGCCACAGACACCGCCGCAGCACCGCCACCTACCCTGCCACGTGCCCAGCCAGTGCCACTACAGCGGTCTTCAGCAGCATCCCCAGTGGGCAGCCGTCCAAGGCTGCAGGAGACAGCCTGGTGTCTCCCTCCACAACTACAGACACCTGCACCACGGGCACCTCCGGCAGCATCTCCCCATGGACACCGCTGCAGCCACCGCCACGTGCCCAGTCAGTGCCACTACAGCGGACATCAGCAGCATCCCCACTGGGCAGTCGTCCGAGGCTGCAGGAGATGTCCTGGACCCTGCACACACTACATGAGGCACTACCACCAGCACTGGCACTACCAGCAGTTTGCAGCCTAAGTCATCGCAAGGTGGAGTGTGGCTCTGCCTCCTTGGAGTATCATGCTACCTGTTACCGGAAAATCTCGTGGCTAAGACACCCAGGTGAGGGAATGGATACTGCAAACCCCTAGTGCAGCATCACTGGGCACCAAGCCCCCTCCATAACCAGTAGAGAAAAGCATCCACTAACCCATTCCTTGGCAGTATGAAGCAATCTGGGCACCAAGCCCCCTCCAGAACCAGTGGAGAAAAGTATCCACTAACCCAGTCCTTGGCAGGATGAAGCACTCTGGGCACCAAGCCCCCTCCAGAACCAGTGGAGAAAAGCATCCACTAACCCAGTCCTTGTCAGGATGAAGCACTATGGGCATAAAGCCCCCTCCAGAACAAGTGAAGAAAAGCATCCACTAACCCAGTCCTTGGCAGGAGGAAGCACTCTGGGCACCAGCCCCCTCCAGAACCAGTGGAGAAAAGCATCCACTAACCCAGTCCTTGGCAGGATGAAGCATTCTGGGCACCAAGCCCCCTCCACAACCAGTGGAGAAAAGCATCCACTAACCCAGTCCTTGGCTGGATGAAGCACTCTGGGCACAAAGCCCCCTCCAGAACCTGTGGAGAAAAGCATCCACTAACCCAGCCCTTGGCAGGATGTAGCACTCTGTGCACCAGCCCCCTCCAGAACCAGTGGAGAAAAGCATCCAGTGACCCAGTCCTTTGCAGGATGAAGCACTCTGGGCACAAAGCCCCCTCCAGAACCAGTGGACAAACCACCCACTTGAGCGACTGTGGCCTTACACTTCCCAGGACCAAGCAGTGGGCAAACCACCCACTTGAGAGACTGTGGCCTTGAACTCCCCAGGACCAAGCAGTGAGCAAACCACCCACTTGAGAGAATGTGGCTTTGCACTCCCCAGGACCAAGCAGTGGGCAAACCACCCACTTGAGAGACTTGAGAGACTGTGGCCTTGGACTCCCCAGGACCAAGCAGTGGGCATGGAGCCCCCTCGAGGAGTAGTGGAGTAGTCCCAAATCCGGCTGAGGTGCCCCCCCTTTCCCCTGAGGTGCCTGTTTTTGTTTTTTACCTGATGCCCCTGCAGTGTTCTCTCCATTTTGAGGCAGGTGTCATGTGTGGGCTTTGCCCATGCTTTTTGGGACCAATGGTCCACTGACATTTAATGGGACAGTGTACGGACTTGTGTACTTGCTGTAAATATTTGTATATACTGGTGATTTAACCCCTTAGCTGCTGGGCCTTTTCCCCCCCAGTGCTGAGCCCTTTTTTGGCTATTTGGGGTAGTTCGCGCTTAGGGCTTCATAACTTTTTGTCCACATAAGCTAACCACGCCAAATTTGCGTCCTTTTTTTCCAACATCCTAGGGATTCTAATGGTACCCAGAGTTTGTGGTTTACCCTGGAGGAGACCAAGAAAATAGCCAAAATACAGTGAAAATTTTGTTTTTTCCAAAAAAATGGGAAAAAAGGGCTGCCGAAGAAGGCTTGTGGTTTTTTCCCTGAAAATGCCATCAACCAAGGGTTTCTGGTGCTGAAATCACTATCTTCCCACCTTTCAGGAACGGGCAGACTTGAATCAGAAAACCGAATTTTTCAACACAAATTTGGCATTTTACTGGGACATACCCCATTTCTACTATATTTGGTGCTTTCAGCCTCCTTCCAGTTAGTGACAGGAATGGGTGTGAAACCAATGCTGGATCCCGGAATGCTAAACATTTCTGAAAACTAGACAAAATTCTGAATTCAGCAAGGGGTCATTTGTGTAGATCCTACAAGGTTTTCCTACAGAAAATAACAGCTGAAATAAAAAAATATTGAAATTGAGCTGAAAACAACAGCCATTTTTCTTTATGTTTTACTCTGTAACTTTTTCCTGCGATGTCAGATTTCTGAAAGCAATATACCGTTTTGTCTGCTGGACTCTTCTGGTTGCGGGGATATAAAGGGCTTGTAGGTTCATCAAGAACCCTAGGTACCCAGAGCCAATAAATAAGCTGCACCCTGCAGTTGGTTTTCATTCTATACTGGGTATACAGCAATTCATTTGCTGAAATATGAAGAGTGAAAAAGAGGTATCAAGAAAACCTTTGCATTTCCAAAATGGGATCAAGATAAGGTTTTGAGGAGCAGTGGTTATTTGCACATCGCTGAATTCCGAGGTGCCCATACTAGCATGTGAATTGCAGGGCATTTCTCAAATAGACGTCTTTTTTACACACTCTCTTATATTTGGAAGGAAAAAATGTAGAGAAAGATAAGGGGCAATAACACTTGTATTGCTATTCTGTGTTCCCCCAAGTCTCCCGATAAAAATGATACCTCACTTGTGTGGGTAGGCCTAGTGCCCGCGACAGGAAATGCCCCAAAACACAACATGGACACATCCTATTTTTTTTATAGAAAACACAGCTGTTTTTTCCAAAGTGCCTACCTGTAGATTTTGGCCTCTAGCTCAGCCGGCACATAGGGAAACCTACCAAACCTGTGCATTTCTGAAAACTAGAGACCTAGGGGAATCCAAGGAGGGGTGACTTGCGGGGCTCGGATCAGGTTCTGTTACCCAGAATCCTTTGCAAACCTCAAAAAGTGGCTAAAAAAAACAAGTTTTCCTCACATTTCGGTGACAGAAAGTTCTGGAATCTGAGAGGAGCCACAAATTTCCTTCCACCCGGCGTTCCCCCAAGTCTCCCGATAAAAATGATACCTCACTTGTGTGGGTAGGCCTAGCGCCCGCGACAGGAAACGCCCCAAAGCGCAACGTGGACACATCAAAATTTTTGGAAGAAAACAGAGGTGTTTTTTGAGAAGTGCCTACCTGTAGATTTTGGCCTCTAGCTCAGCCGGCACCTAGGGAAACCTACCAAACCTGTGCATTTCTGAAAACTAGAGACCTAGGGCAATCCAAGGAGGGGTGACTCGCGGGGCTCGGACCAGGTTCTGTTACCCAGAATCCTTTGCAAACCTCAAAAAGTGGCTAAAAAAACAAGTTTTCCTCACATTTCGGTGACAGAAAGTTCTGGAATCTGAGAGGAGCCACAAATTTCCTTCCACCCGGCGTTCCCCCAAGTCTCCCGATAAAAATGATACCTCACTTGTGTGGGTAGGCCTAGCGCCCGCGACAGGAAACGCCCCAAAGCGCAACGTGGACACATCAAAATTTTTGGAAGAAAACAGAGGTGTTTTTTGAGAAGTGCCTACCTGTAGATTTTGGCCTCTAGCTCAGCCGGCACCTAGGGAAACCTACCAAACCTGTGCATTTCTGAAAACTAGAGACCTAGGGCAATCCAAGGAGGGGTGACTCGCGGGGCTCGGACCACGTTCTGTTACCCAGAATCCTTTGCAAACCTCAAAAAGTGGCTAAAAAAACAAGTTTTCCTCACATTTCGGTGACAGAAAGTTCTGGAATCTGAGAGGAGCCACAAATTTCCTTCCACCCAGCGTTCCCCCAAGTCTCCCGATAAAAATGATACCTCACTTGTGTGGGTAGGCCTAGCGCCCGCGACAGGAAACGCCCCAAAGCGCAACGTGGACACATCAAAATTTTTGGAAGAAAACAGAGGTGTTTTTTGAGAAGTGCCTACCTGTAGATTTTGGCCTCTAGCTCAGCCGGCACCTAGGGAAACCTACCAAACCTGTGCATTTCTGAAAACTAGAGACCTAGGGCTATCCAAGGAGGGGTGACTCGCGGGGCTCGGACCAGGTTCTGTTACCCAGAATCCTTTGCAAACCTCAAAAAGTGGCTAAAAAAACAAGTTTTCCTCACATTTCGGTGACAGAAAGTTCTGGAATCTGAGAGGAGCCACAAATTTCCTTCCACCCGGCGTTCCCCCAAGTCTCCTGATAAAAATGATACCTCACTTGTGTGGGTAGGCCTAGCGCCCGCGACAGGAAACGCCCCAAAGCGCAACGTGGACACATCAAAATTTTTGGAAGAAAACAGAGGTGTTTTTTGAGAAGTGCCTACCTGTAGATTTTGGCCTCTAGCTCAGCCGGCACCTAGGGAAACCTACCAAACCTGTGCATTTCTGAAAACTAGAGACCTAGGGCAATACAAGGAGGGGTGACTCGCGGGGCTCGGACCAGGTTCTGTTACCCACAATCCTTTGCAAACCTCAAAAAGTGGCTAAAAAAACAAGTTTTCCTCACATTTCGGTGACAGAAAGTTCTGGAATCTGAGAGGAGCCACAAATTTCCTTCCACCCGGCGTTCCCCTAAGTCTCCCGATAAAAATGATACCTCACTTGTGTGGGTAGGCCTAGCGCCCGCGACAGGAAATGCCCCAAAACAGAACGTGGACACATCACATTTTTTCATAGAAAACAGTGCCTACCTGTGGATTTTGGCCTCTAGCTCAGCCGGCACCTGGGGAAACCTAGCAAACCAGCACATTTTTGTAAACTAGAAACCCAGGGGAATCCAAGATGAGGTGACTTGTGGGGCTCGGACCAGGTTCTGTTACCCAGAATCCTTTGCAAACCTCAAAATGTGGCTAAAATACCACGTTTTCCACACATTTCGGTGACAGAAAGTTCTGGAATCTGAGGGGAGCCACAAATTTCCTTCCACCCAGCGTTCCCCCAAGTCTCCCGATAAATATGATACCTCACTTGTGTGGTTAGGCCTGGTGCCTGCGACAGGAATAGATCACACAACGGTCAATGTTGGTCCTTACGTGAGGCAGCTGTTGACCCTGGGGTGATCCATTCCTGACACAGGCACTAGGTGTAGGCACTCAAGTGGGGTAGTGTTTTTATCAGGACAGGTGAGGAGTCACTGGGTGGTAGGAATGTTGTGGATCCCAGCATATTCCTGTAGTTTGTGTGACAGAAATGCGAGAAAAATAGAGTTTTTTCTCAACATTTCAGCTTTGCAGGGTATTCTGGGTAAGAAAACTTTGGGGAATCCACACAAGTCACACCTCTGTGGACTCCCCCGAATGTCTAGTTTCCAGAAATGTTTGGGTTTAGTGTGTTTCTCTATATGGCCGCCGAATCCAGGACCAAAAACACAGGTGCCTGCCTTACAAAACCAGTTTGTTTTGCCATAGACAATTTTGATGTCTCCACAATATGATTTGGGTGGTGGAATTTGGGGCTGAACTAAATTGGTGAGCTCCCAAGAGAGCACTCTCTCTCTGCTTGCCGCCGCATTCACCTGCTCTCTGGGTTGGCCTAACCCACTATTACCCAGTTGCACGAACAGCTTGCGAAGGGACAGCAGGACTGTCCTCATCACCTCCCTCATAATGTACTGGAAGAGGAGTTTTCGAATGGGACTCCTCTGACTGAAAAATCACTCCCAGAGTCTGCGCCATTGTCCTATCCCTCAGATGCTGTCTCAGTATCTGATGTCTCAGTCTCTGATCCTATGTCAGAGCGGTCCTCTATAACCCGAGTGCAGGCAGCAGTCATCCATCAAGATGCCATCTCTGCTATTGGCTAAACTGTTGCTCTAAAACACTAGCCTACGTAGACAGTCACAAAATCGATGGTGTGTGTGAGATACGTGCAACAGTAGAGGCCACCTTACCTGCGCTTCTTCCCTCAATCAGCACGTACTTTCAAGACACTCAAAAAACACCTTGTCACATACCATTCGTCACAGTCTTTAGCACCTCCTGCGCCCAGTCCAACAATCATTATTGGTGCTCCCACTCCCTCCTCCTCGGATTCCCTCATTACCACCCAGCAAAAGTGCCCTTCATCTCTCCATAGACTTTACTAATGTACTCAGCTATTTACATAAAATACAGATGTGCTCTTTGCAGTAGGCATATAAACCTTCTGCGCTTCTTTATGGCACTAAAACTGCCACTAGACAAGTCGGACCCTTTTCCCCCCAGGGAAACCACACACATATTGACAAAAGTGATGTATATATGACAGCCAACCACCTGAAACTCAACTCAAGCAAAACCGAAATAATCCTCTTTGGCCCTCACCAAAAAAACCTGGGACCCCCCATGGTGGCCCACCACGCAAGGCCCTGCACCCACCCCCGCCAACTACGCACGCAACCTCAGCATCATCCTAGACTCCTCCCTCTCTATGACCCAACAAATCAACGCTCTTACCTCCTCATGCTTCAACAAACTCCGTATACTGAAAAACATTAAAATGGATCCCCACAGAGACCAGAAAAACTGTCACTCACGCACTCATCAGCAGCAGGCTTGATTACAGAAACGCCCTCTACGCCGGCACCACTCTAAAACTCAAGTGCAAACTACACGCATCCAGAACTCAGCAGCACGACTCATCCTCGACCTCCACCGACACAAACACATCTCTCCACACCTCAAATCCCTCCACTGGCTCCCCATTGACAAAAGGATCACCTTCAAGATCCTCATCCTCACACACAAATCACTCCACAACACAGGCCCTGCCTACCTCAACGAGAGTCACCTTCCACACCCCCACACGAAACGTCCGTTCAGCTGACCTCTCTCTCGCCTCTGACCCCCGCATCAAACACACCACCACCGGGGGCAGATCCTTCTCCTACATTGCACCCAAAACATGGAACGCACTCACAACCCACATTCGCAAGACCCAAAACCTACTTCTTTTCAGGAAGGGCCTCAAAACCTGGCTTTTTGAACAGTGAACCTCCTAGCCCCTTTCCCTCCCCTCCGTCCCCCCCCCAGCGCCTTGAGACCCTCACAGGTGAGTAGCGCGCTTCATAAATCTCTTTGATACAGATCTACCAATATATATATATATATAAATATATATCTACATAGATATATCTATAGATATATCCATGTACCTAGATATATCTATCTACATAGATATATATATATAGATATATACATATATTTTTTTTTAGTTGTTGTATGGTTTCCTTGGGGGCCAAAATGGCCCCCAGGGAAACCCTACAACATCTAAAAAAAAAATTGCCACGGGCGACCCCCTGTCATTTCATTTTTGTTTTTTTTTTTTTTTAAATCCCCTGGGGGGGGGGGCGCGATCGCGCCCCCCCCCTCCCCAGGGGGCACCTACCTTTTTATTTTTTTCGGAAAATTATCCGGGGGGGGCGGCCCGTTTTCCGGGGGGGGGCTGCCCCCCAAAAGTGAAATCCCTGGTGTCTAGTGGGGTTTCCTGGCCCCCGATCGCAGCTGTGCTGCGATCGGGGGCCAGGAAACCGTTTCAGAAGGCCTCATAAGAAAGGGGAGACTCTCCCCTTTCTTACGAGGCCTTCTGAAACTGTTTCTGGCCCCCGATCGCAGCACAGCTGCGATCGGGGGCCAGAAACAGTTTCAGAAGGCCTCGTAAGAAAGGGGAGAGTCTCCCCTTTCTTACGAGGCCTTTTCAAAATGTTTCCTGACCCCCCCGATCGCAGCTGTGCTGCGATCGGGGGAGCCAGGAAACCTGAAAGTGTTTCCTAGCCCCCGATCGCAGCACAGCTGCGACCGGGGGCCAGGAAACACTTTCAGGAAGGCCTCGTAAGAAAGGGGAGACTCTCCCCTTTCTTACGAGGCCTTCCCGAACGTGAAAAAGGCCGTTTTCCCCATGAAAGCAGGAAGCGGCCGCAAGGCTGCTTCCTGCTTTCATGGGGAAAACACCTTTGCAACGTCAGCGCGCCTCGCGGCGCGCTGACGTCACAAAGGGGCGGGTGGGGGGCGGGGGGAGACACGGTAGCTTCCGTGTCTCCCGGGGGGGGAAAAAAAATAAAAAAAAAATACTCGGGTGCGACGCACCCGAGGATTTATTAATGCCCTTCCTGGTGTCGGCCACTGGTCGTGACCCGCACCAGGGAGGGTGTGTGGGCGTCGGCCAGTGGCCGACGCCCGCACCTAAGCGGTTAAAGTTATCTTGGGCTATCTGATTGTTTAATTATTACACTTGTTAAACTCATTTAATTTGATCCTTGAGTTCTTCCAGGGGGTGACGGGGTGTATCTGTGATGTGATTGGATATGTGTGTGTTGTTGTGGGTGGGGGGTGCAGGTGTTGTGTGCGTGTGTCACTCTCTTTTGCCTCCTCCCCTCCCCTGTGTGCTAGGTACAGTACTCACCGTCGTTGTCGCCGCCGTCTTTGATGTTCCTGGTAGATGAGGAGGTAGACCAGCATGGGCAGGACCTGTAACTCGGGCTCCATGGCGTCCTGGTTGTTCGTTGGCTGTCGAGAGGTGAGTGGTTTCCCATCCAAAGACTGTTTCTGCTGTGCTTTTGATGGTTTTGGTGCCACCCCGGAAAAGCTGGCGGATTGGTGCCTTGTAATACTGTGGGCGGTACATTGACTTCCGTCTGTCTGTTGGTGGTTACCGCCGCAGTGTTTGTTTCTACCGCCGTGGCGGTCCGAGTGTTAAAGTGGCTGTCTGTGTTGGCAGTTTCCGCCATGGTCGTGATTCCATTTTTTTTTCCGCCGGCCTCTTGGCGGTATTACCGCATTATCACTGACCGCCAGGGTTGTAATGAGGGCCAATATATGTAGTGATGTATGGATCTATGCCTTAAAGAGTCACATGCCCGTGAGTTGCGTGTCACTGATTTGTGAAATGAGGTAGTAGACCCTCTTACATCACAAACAATGTTGCTACCATAAGTGTAACTATAGTGTTTATTACCTGCTCCCTGAGGTTTGTGTCACATTTCAATGGTATAAGTAGTGGAGAACGAGTAGATCAAGCAGAATCAGGTGCAAGGTATTTTACTTGTGCTATTTAGTTTGTGATGTTGATAGTCCAGTCACTATGTATGACAGTTCTCTACTATGTGGAGTCTCCTGTGAACTCCTGTAGCAGTGTTCTGTAATTCCCCCTCCAAATTAGCTGCTCAATCATCATCCTCTCCTCGTTGGGGACATCAACCTGCTCATCCCAGGGAACATTTGTTCATACACTTATGTTATGGAGGATTGCACATGCCAAGTAGGATTTTACATGCCAGTGGTGGAGCATACAAAAGGCTTCCTCTTGTCAGGGCCAGGCACCTGAACCTTGACTTAGAAGCCCAAATGTCCTCTCCACTACTTTGTGTGTTGTTCTGTACCCTTTGTTGTATGCACACTGTTAGACCTGACAGCCTTAGGGTGGTCATCCCCCAAATGTTTTGCTTTCCTCCTTGCCTTTTTCTGACCTCATTTTTGCTGGCTTTAGGGCTTTGGACACTTTACCACTGCTAACCAGTGCTTAAGTGCATATGCTCTCTCCCTTAAACATGGTAACATTGGTTCATTTCCAATTGGCATATTTGATTTACTTGTAAGTCCCTAGTAAAGTGCACTCTATGTGCCAAGGGCTTATAAATGAAATGCTACAAGTGGGCAGTAGATAAAAGGCAGGACATGCACATGTGTGTTTTATATGTCCTGGCAGTGGACAACTCCTAATTCGAGTTCCACTACTGTGAGGCTTGCTCCTTTCAAAGGATAGCATTAGGACTGCCCTCCTATACTGTTTGAGTGGTAGATTCTGATCAGAAAGGAGTAACCAGGTCCTATTAAGTATGGCCAGAATGATAATAGAAAATCATGCTTATTGGTGCGGTTGGATTTTATATTATGCCACTTTTAGAATGTGAGCATTTCTCTGCACTTAGAAACCATCTGTGCCTGACAGCCTGTCTCAAATCAACATCTGGGCTGGGCTTGTTGACAGCTTCATTGTGCATTTCACCCAGACAACCACAAACACAGGACACTCAGTCACACCTGTACTCATCTGCACACTGAATGGGTCTTCCTGGGCTTGAAGGATGGAGGGCCTGACATTTACATTTCAAAGGCTAGTGGCCTGCCCTCACAAAATGGACTGCCAAAACCCCTACTTCTACTCAGGCAGACAGAACTGTAATGAAAGGGGAACTTGTGCACTACAAAACCAGTCTTTGAAGTCTCTCCCACTTCAAAGGCATTTTTGGGTATATAAACTGGGTCTCTGACCCCCACTAAATCAGACACTTCTGGACCTGAACCTGCAATCTGTCAAGAGGAATTGCCTGGCTGCCCAAAGGACTCATCTGGACTGCTTGGCTGAGAAGGACTACTGCCCTGCTGTTGCCCTACTGCCCTGCTGACCTCTACCTTTGTTGAAAAGTGCTCTCCAAGGGCTTGAATTGAGCTTGCCTCCTGTTTTCTGAAGTCTCAGGGCCAAAAAGACTTTAACTCCTTGTGTACCAAAATTTGACCCACAGCCTGCTGGAAAAGATGCAGCACCTGCCTTGCGACAGAAAATTAGACACAAAGTCCTACCGAATCGATACACAGCCAAACCGGAACGACGCAGCCAGTTCCCTGAGTGGAAAATCAATGCAGCGCCTCCCATGTGATAGAAAATTTGACGCATCACCCTACCGAATCGATGCAATGGCTGTGACTTCTTCCAGCGTGCCCAGGATGTCTCCCCGTTGTCCTTAGGCATCAAAAAGATCCCTGAATCTCAGTGAGGAACAAAGACTGCACACCAAAAATTGACGGAAGCCCCTTGCAGCATGGAAAGAAACAAGGCATCATCTGTGCTGCTTTGGAAAATCCGACACACACCATATTTTTCTATGCATCTCCTCTTCTGCGGTCTCCATGCATGTTATCTTGATGCAAACTAGGTACTTAGTGTAATCAAGAGAAAAATGTTCTAAGATTTAAGACTCTTTTTAACTTGCAAAAGTGATATTTCAACTTGTGCTTATTGGATCTTTATTGTATTGATCTTATTTTTTACAGTTAAATATTATCTATTTTTCTAATAATGTTGGTGTATTTGTGTGGTGTTTTCACTGTTACTATATGGTTTATTGAACAAATACTTTGCAAATTGCCTTCTAAGTTAAGCCTGACTACTCAGTGGCAAGCTACCAGAGGGTGGGCACATGATTATTTGGATTGTGTGTGACTTACCTTCACTAGGATTGTGGTCCCTACTTGGAGAAGGGTGTATACCTCTGCCAACTAGAGACCCCATTTTTAACACATGCTCTTCCAATGGTGTGGGATTGGCAAATGGAGTCATTACACATGGCTGTATGCCGTAAACTTGATACTTGATCAGCTGCAAAGGAATGAGATGATAGTGGTATGGAATATACCATGGCAGTTGTTAGTTGTAAATTGAGTGGTGACTCAGACTTGCTTGTGGTATAGTGTATGAATCTGTTCTTGTGAAATAGTTTCATTGGACTGTGTTGATGGACATGACAATCTTGGGTTGTGGCTCAAGGACCTGGGAATATTCATATTGATTCAAAACTGATGATTATACTATTGCAAACATATGTTGTGTAGTCCATATTTGAGGCAGTGTTCTATTGCTGGATGGAACCTACCACCTCCTTGCACCACAATGGTGTCAGATGTAGAGACACCATGGTAGCCCTACAAAGCCAAACTGTGCAGTCCATTTTACCATGTGGCACTACGCATGCAGTGCAACACTTAGTTACCCTTTGTGGCAGATGATGGTTGTACCAGCAATCAAGTGTTCGAGGGTGTGTATCACACATTTTTAGGATGATCTAATTTGGTGCAGTAGTATCTCCTAGCTTTCAATACATGATTTATCACAGACACTTTGAAAACATGCACAGTGCTGGCTTTGGGGGGGGGGGTCAGGCCTATTTTTCACAGGGATCCCTTAGTACGGTCAGGTATGTCCTGTATACTCCTGCTGAGTCCTACTATGGCATCCATGATCTTTACAGTTTTGCATAAACTCTGCACCATAGTGGACCATTTCTAATATACAGAACAGACATGGTGGTGTTAGGGGACACTACGGGGCGCATGTGAGGTGGCACTGGAGTAGATGCTACCCCATTTCTCATAATTCTTCCCCATGTCTTTCATGGCAGGTTAATGTGTATTCATGTGTGAGACACAATGCAGAAGATAGGTGTATGTGCACACTACAGGTATTTTAGGTATGTGTAGATGATATGTAGTTGGTAATGGCACCACTTCAGTGGTATTTGATATAGATGCTGCCAGACGCTTGCACACCATGATTTACGTGGGACTGTTCCTATGTGTGACTTTCTTTAAATGGCCATGGCCTATGCCATTGACATAGTTGAGCTATTCTTTGTTTGGTGTAATGGGTGTGGGATCTGTATTTAGTTGTTAACCAGTGGACCCTTGTAGTGGTTTGTGGGCAGCTTCTGTATGCAAAGGGGAAATTGCTCCACCTGTCTACACATGGTGTGCCAAGAAAGGTTGAGGCTGTGTTATGTACATGTGGGTGTATGTGTTTGTGGTGTGCAATGACTGCAGTGTAGTGTGGCATGTTGCATATGCGTTGTTGACTGTACATCTATTTTGTGTGCTGTATGTCTTGTTTGTCCTACATGAGTGGTGTGTTGTGTGTGTAATTATTGGTATGGTGGCTTATCAACCAGTAGACCATTGCCATATTGCCCATCCTGGAATCGCTCGTTCGTAGTGGAATGGCAAAATATATAGGCATCATGGGCGCCTGCAGGATATTTTGCTAGGATGTTAGTGAAGAGCCCATGGTGGTCCACAATGGCCTGCACATTGATCGAATGGGTGTGCTTGTGGTTCCCATATAGGTGTTCTGTTGCTGCAGGAGACACCAGTTGCACATGGGTGCAGTCCATTGCACCCAGCACATGCTGGAACCCTGCAATTTGGTAGAAACCTTGCTTGGTTTTCTGCTGCAGATGCTGGGTGCTTGGAAAGCAGATGTGGTGGGGTGTGAGGCATATGATAGAGTCCAGGACCTTAGGTAGGAGGATCGAGAGGGATGGCTGGGACATACCAGCCACTTGTGTGCCTGTTATCTGAAAAGATCCATACGCCAGCATGTGAAGGACAGTGAGGAGTTTTGTCATGGGTGGAATAGTAGTGGGAGTTTGCACCCTTGCTGTGATGTGTGGCGTAACGTGGTGCAGCAGGGGTACAATGGATTCCCGGTTCAGTCGGTACCTCCTGATGACATCTTGTTCCTTGAGGCCAAGGATGGTTGTCCGCTGTCTGAAGAGCCACTCCTGCCTTCTGCGCTTCCTTTGTGGCTGCTGTGGTAGTGTTTGGGGTTGCTGTGGTAGTGGTGTAGGGTCCTGCTGTCTTCGCTACATCTGTAGTGTGTGCCAAGCTGGAGCAGTACCACTTCCATGTTGTCCTGGAGGTTGCAACTGCTCTTTTTGTGTTTTTTCCTTGAGTGGTGGTGTGTGGGTAATTCCTGGTCTGACCAGGCATTACATTTTGACACTATTCAGACTTTTTTTTCGCATCATTTTTGTGGTCTGCTTTCTTGGTAAGCATCATTTCTTTTTACGTCCGGAGCTGTATATGGCACTATAGGCCTAGTGCCATTTTTAGAAAGGGAACGCCTACCTTTCATCTTATTGTCGCAATGAGACGCAGGGTGGGTTGGCGCTTCCAAAAAATGGCACCGACTCTAATATTTTGGCGCTAGATGGGTCTAACGTTAAAATATAACTATGGAGTTGTTAGCACTGCTTTTGCGTCATAAAACTTGTGCAAAGGCAGTGCAAACTTTTCATAAATATGGGCCTATATCTTTCAGTGTCTGAATAAGACGAAGGTGTTGGTGCAGTGTTGTGTATTGGTGTATTTGTGTTGAGTTTTGGCGCTGTGCTGAGGCCTGGAGAGAGTGTTCCAGATTTAGCCTGGTGGCATGCAGCAGCTCCTTTCTACATATGCACTGCTGCTATACAGAAATGCTAGCTATTGGAAAGAGCAGTGCTTTTGGAACTTTTACACTGCAGGTACTGCAGTTTGATCAATGGTACATCCCTCCAAATGCTGGCAGTAATTACACTGGACATTCTATTACATGCTCAGGTTTCTTGCATAATGTATCAAGTCTGAGGTAGCAAGTGTCACACATCAGGTGATTGGTTTTGCACATCAGATAGCCAGTGGCAACAATGTGTGCCACCCAAAATCAACTGGTACATAAAATGGCAACAAAGCAGTCATCTGATGTCGATCATTGAACATCAGGGTAATGTAACACGTCTGTGCTATTGACAAGAGGATATCTGAATTTTGCAGCTGCGGCCCGAAACATGCCTTCCTGAGGTGCACTTCGGGAGCTGCAGTTAAGGTGGCATCTTCTGTTACAGATTTCGGGGAATCAGTCTGTGGGCCGCATCATTCTTTTCAGAGGTATTTTTAACAGCACACAAGCTGGAAGCTCTACATGGAATTGATTTGCATCTCAATGTATCCTTCAGGAAATTGACTTTGTTGATTAAGGTCCTGCTTCTCAGTACATCAGCATGCCTTGCACATTCTGCACAGGGATGTAGAGAATTTTCAGCACTGAGTGAAGGGCAATTTATTCAGCTTGAAAATCAGCTTGGCCGCGACACGCATCTTTTTCTGAGGTTCCTGTGATAGAGAAGAAGAGGGGTGTAGCCTTCATCTTTGAGAGCTATTCAATATTCACTGTCTGAGAAGGATATCTTAGATAGTAGGCTGAGAAGATGAGTTGAATAATCCCATTGCAAGATGAAGAGAAAAAGCAATGTAGAGATTGGAACGTAAACCTCACAGATTTCATTTTTCCTACTTTTGAATGTATTTTGTTGTTTACGATTTAATAGGTTTGTAGAGCAACACACCAGCAGTAAAATATCCTTACTGTGCCTCCCCCAAAGTGAAAAGTGTAGTGCTTGTGTGTTAGAAAACAAATGCTCAAACTTTCTAAAAATGAAATTGTCTACCCGGTTTATCTGCTTGCCTGCCTGTCCTCTTGTGTGCTCGTTGCATATCAGACTGCATGTCTGACTGTTTATAGCCGTCTGTTTGCATGACTGCCTGCCTGTGATATCTCCGTTGGTCTTTTACAAGCTCAGTGATCAATAACTGAGACTGCAGTGAAACAATGGAGCACCCACATGCCCCTTAGGCACATATGTGCTCTACAGGTGCATCCCTATTTTTGGGGTGCATCAAGTGGGGCCTTATTCCCATTGCCACTCCTGGTTTTGCATTTCGAAACTAGCGATTTCTTAATAATAAATCACTATTTGGGAAATGCAAAAGCGGCCCATTGACTCAAATACTTTGGGATTTCTTAATACGGATTTCCTAATAGCGATTCCTATTTTGTAGGAATTGCTTTTAGGAAATCTGTATTTTTACACATAGAATTTTGCATTTCTTAAATAGCGATTTCTCTGAAGTTGCTAATTAAGAAATGCTACTTTGCATTTTTTCTGCATCTGGCCCAATCTTCTCAGCAGGGAGGTGAAGGGTTAAATGGAGCGTGCTACCTCAGTCCAGGGAATTGGGTGCTGAAACCTAGAGCGGTCACTGAGGGGATGGGGGAATTACTGCCAGTGTTAAATCTCCCCAGGGAGGATGGTGTGGTACTGTTTAACTTCAGTGTAATCCATACCCATATGTTCCAGAAGGTGAGGGACTATTTTGCTGAACGGCTAAGAGACACAGTGCCCTCCAGCGGCGGCCACTGCAAATCTCAAGGGGAGGGGCGGGGCGGGGCATGGCGGGGAGAGGGACGAAGGAAAAAAATAATTAAAAAATAAACGTACCCTTTCTTACCGCCACTGGCCGCCTCGTTCCCTTCCCGATGGTGTTGGTGTCCCAGCAGTCCGTGGGACATCATCACAGGCTCCCCACGCAATCCTAGCGCAGGCATAATGTAGTGCAAAGGGTTACAAATTGGGCATGGCGATTTTGTCCTTGGGCCACATTAGCGTAAAAAAATATTATGCTAACGTGGCCCAAGGAAGTGCTAGGGGCTCCCAAATCAGCCCATAGGTGCATTGACTCCACTTCCCCTCCTCCCCCCTCCCATGGACTGCCCCTCCCTGGACCTGCTGGCTAAAGCAGCAGCTGAAAAATAAAACGATCACAAACATTGTTTTATTTTTCAGCTACTGGCTCTTAGCCTTGTGAAGAAGCCACCCCTGGTGTCCCCTCTTGGTGTAATAATCAGTACATTGACGCTCGAGAGTCATTAGTGCATGCTATTAAGGCAGACAACAGATTGTCAATTCATTCAGCTAGATGGGTGTATAAAAATGCCATAAGGGCAGCAAAATGAGAAGGGGAAACTGAGAAATGGGAGAGTTTGCTAGTAGCGGCCAAAAGAGGAGATTCATATACCTCCTGGAACATTATTTTAGCTGGTTCCAGTAAAAGGTTCTCCCCTGCTGAAAATCACATCACCATGGCAGAATGGGTTACCCATTTTACTAGTTTATACTCCCCTAAGGAGGTACTGGGTTGGTAACCTATGATGCAATCCGGGCAAGCTCTTAAGGGATAGAGACCACATTAGGATTGCCAATTTTAGTTAGTGGCCCCCAAGAAGAAACAAGCTTCAGCTCTGGGAAAATTAGGTAAACTATCAATACAATTATGAGACAGAAAGCCCAGGGGATCTTTTCCTAGATGAGATAGATGCCTGGACCCCTGATTTCTTGGTTAGATGCTGAGATTGTCCCCATTTTTAAGAAGGGATCTAGAGATCTTCCCTCAAATTACAGGCCTAAAAGCCTAATTGATAATACACAACAGCTTTTTGCTAGGGTTATCTTGAGCCTACTGCTAGATTGGATGTTTGCATCAAATAAGCTGATGCACCAGCAAGCAGGTTTTAGAGAGCGCACCAGTACATTAGACCAGGTTTTTCAGCTCCAGTTATTATACTGAGAGTTCATACAGTTAGGATGTGGGCAGTTGTATCTGGTGTTTGTCAAGCTTAGGTCAGCATTCCACCTCGTCCCCCAACCCAAACTGTGGCAAATCTTAGTTGACATGGGGGTACTGCTTAATTTACTAAATTTGATTATAGGACTCCACAATAGCAATTTTGGCTGAGAAAGGTGTAGGCAGTTGGAGGAAATGACAGATCGATTTCCAATTAGTAGGGTAGTTATGCAGGCGTGTGTCCTTGCACCCACTTTATTCTCGCTCTTCATTAATGACCTGGTAACATATCTGGATCAAGGTGCGTCTGATGCCCTGCCTGGTACACCTCAGGGATCCTGCCCTGAAGTTTTCTGATGACATGCTGCTCCTATCGAAGTATCCAATGGGATTGGAAAAAAAGTTAGACAGGTTTGATGATTTTTGCAAGGTGATGGGTCTTGATATTAATCTTGCAAAAACAAAGTTTATGGTGTTTAACCCTTGCGCGCCAACACGTTCAAATCCCAAGCTGAAAGGGACTCCCCTGGAGCAAGTCTGTGCTTTTGAATGTTTGGGTATCAGTTTGAATGAGCATTTCCACTAGCAGACGCACATTGCAAGGTGTAAACTTAGATTAGAGCAAACCACTGGGGGATTCTTGTAGACAACTAAGACCTTCCAATACAGTCCCATTTCACCAGTATTGCAGGTCTATAACTGTCAGATACCTGGGTCTGCACTGTATGGCAGTGAACTTTGGGGACATAAGGAGGTCTCCTCCTTGGATATTATAGAAAATTGCTTTATTCAGCAATGGACTAGCTTGCCAATTAGTACACCATTGCTCCCCCGCGGCTGGATCTGGGGCATAAAAGTCTCAGACATAGCTACGTTACGGCCTCTTTTTGTTCTGGAGATGGATGTGGGCAACTCCGGAATTGAGTCCCTACCAGCAGGGGCTGGCTTAGATTCTGTGCTTCCCGGGGGCAGGTGGTCTCCAATGGATTAGGAATGTGAGGTCAACACTAGCAGATATCGGACTTGAACACCTGTGGACTACCCCAGAAGAGGCAAGTGTGATCTACAAAGAGCAGATAAAGAAGGCTTATTGGCAACATCAAATTATTGCAATGCCAATCTAACATTGGTCTTTTGACATTGTCTTTCCTTGTGTTAAAAGATGGTTTCCAGAAAGAGCAGTTCCTGGATGAAATATAATTGTGTTGCCAAGAAGCTGCACCTGCAATTTAGATATGGGTCCCTACCGCTTGCCTCATTTACAGCCAGTTGGGGACAAACAACAAATACAAGAAATTGGCATTGTCCTTTCTGTGTATCATGGACTGAAACAACTGAAAATATCTTGTTTTTTTGTCACAGTTATTGCAGTACAAGAAATAAGTGGATTGCGCCACTATGCCGAAACCTTGGGGTCAGTGAATTCAGAGAAGCTTCTAGAATTATAAAGTCTGACAACAGGCAATTTGTGGTTTTTGCAGGTTTGCACTTTTTAATTGCTATATGGAGGATCAGACAAAGAGCACTTTAAGATAATGTTGCATGTATACTGTCTGACAGATAACCTGTTTCATTACCTCACTTTTATTTGTCCCAATGCTGTTTAATTTTGAAAGAAGTTTTAGTGCTATTACATTGGCTCAAATGTTATTTATTTTTAAAAACTACATTTTGTGTGCTGGTTGTATCATGATCTTTGATGGTGAAAATTTCCCCAGTAAAGTGTTTGAATTTGATTGGATTTCTAGTGGCTGGAGAAAAAGAGAAAAACTGGACTCATTTGCATTTCTATGCTGCCTTCAGTCTTTCTCTCTTCTCTTCTCTTCTCTTCTCTTCTCTTCTCTTCTCTTCTCTTCTCTTCTCTTCTCTTCTCTTCTCTTCTCTTCTCTTCTCTTCTCTTCTCTTCTCTTCTCTTCTCTTCTCTTCTCCTCTTTTGTTCTTTCAAAATACTGGTGCTAGCATACTGCAGGGAATTTATGTTCATGTTGGAGGTAATTCTTGGAATAGAGGATGACACCCTAGCTTATAGGAGGGGGACAAATAAGACAAAATGCTGGCTTCATCATACTAGAGGTGAATTTTGACATAAGAATGAGACTGGCATTTTGGGGGTGATTCTGACCCCCGGCGGTCAAGGTCGGCGGGAGCACCGCCAACAGGCTGGCAGTGCCCCGCAGGGCATTCTGACCGCAGCGGTTTGGCCGCAGTCAGAACAGGAAAACCGGCGGTCTCCCGCCGGTTTTCCGCTGCCCTATGGAATCCTCCAAGCTGCGCCGCCATGGGGATTCAGGCACCCCATACCGCCATCCTGTTCCTGGCGGTTCGCCCGCCAGGAACAGGATGGCGGTATGGGGTGTCGTGGGGCGCCTGGGGGCCCCTGCAGTGCCCATGCCAATGGCATGGGCACTGCAGGGGCCCCCGTAAGTGGGCCCCACAAAGAATTTCAGTGTCTGCTTAGCAGACACTGAAATTCGCGACGGGTGCAACTGCACCCGTCGCACCTTCCCACTCCGCCGGCTCCATTCGGAGCCGGCTTCCTAGTGGGAAGGGGGTTTCCCGCTGGGCTGGCGGGCTGCCTTCTGGCGGTCACCCGCCAGCCCAGCGGGAAACACAGAATAACCGCAGCGGTCTTCTGACCGCGGTGCGGTATTCTGGAGGGGGGAACTCTGGCGGGCGGCCTCCGCCGCCCGCCAGAGTTAGAATGACCCCCTTTATGTGTAACTGTTGGCATAATGGGGCACTCATGACCTATATGGGACATCCATGGCACAATGCTGGCCCAGGCATATTCAAATATATTTTTGGCTTATGTGGCACCCATAACAAATTTTATAAAAAAGGTGGTCAGACAAAGAGAACTTTAAGATAATTTTGCATGTTTACTGTCTGACAGATAACCTGTTTTATTACCTCACTTTTATTTCTCCCAATACTGTTTAATTTTGAAAGAAGTTTTAGTGCTATTACATTGGCTCAAAAGTTACTTATTTTTAAAAACTACATTTTGTGTGCTGGTTGTATCATGATCTTTGATGGTGAAAATTTGCCCAGTAAAGTGTTTGAATTTGATTGGATTTCTAGTGGCTGGAGAAAAAGAGAAAAACTGGACTCATTTGCATTTCTATGCTGCCTTCAGTCTGTCTTTCTCTTCTCTTCTCTTCTCTTCTCTTCTCTTCTCTTCTCTTCTCTTCTCTTCTCTTCTCTTCTCTTCTCTTCTCTTCTCTTCTCTTCTCTTTTCTTCTCTTCTCTTCTCTTCTCTTCTCTTTTCTCTTCTCTTCTCTTCTCTTCTCTTCCCTTCTCTTCTCTTCTCTTCTCTTCTCTTCTCTTCTCTTCTCTTCTCTTCTCTTCCCTTCAGCTGGCTGCATTAAATCATCCAGTAACCAGAAGAACACCACACTCAATTCTGAACACCACACGGATAGCTGATGATTCATTCCAAATGTCATGAAAGCCACACAATGGCACTGCTGTGCTGCTCAATATTCATTCATTGAGATCACCAAAGTTGATCTGATTGCCCCTATACGCTGTAAGCCTCTAACTTTAGAATTATTATTTGCTTGTGTTTTCATATAATGGTGGCCTAACCAGAGCACAACACAGTATATTACATATAACAAATTGGAGGTTAATACATAAAATACTAGCACTTTACTCATGGACTGATGATACGGCAGTACACGTCAAAAAATCAAAAATCAAAATCAAAATCATTAACATTTATAAAGCGCGCTACTCACCCGTGCGGGTCTCAAGGCGCTAGGGGAAAAAGGGGGGGTTATCGCTGCTCGAACAGCCAGGTCTTTAGGAGTCTCCGGAAAGCGGAGTGGTCCTGGGTGGTCCTGAGGCTGGTGGGGAGGGAGTTCCAGGTCTTGGCCGCCAGGAAGGAGAAAGATCTCCCACCCGCCGTGGAGCGGCGGATGCGAGGGACAGCAGCGAGTGCGAGGCCAGAGGAGCGGAGGAGGCGGGTGGGGACGTAGAAGCTGAGGCGTCTGTTGAGGTATTCCGGTCCCTTGTCGTGGAGGGCTTTGTGTGCGTGGGTGAGAAGTCGGAAGGTGATCCTTTTGCTGACTGGGAGCCAGTGCAGGTGTCTCAGGTGTGCGGAGATGTGGCTGCTGCGGGGTATGTCGAGGATGAGGCGGGCCGAGGCGTTTTGAATGCGTTGCAGGCGATTTTGGAGTTTGGCTGTGGTCCCGACGTAGAGGGTGTTGCCGTAGTCCAGGCGGCTCGTGACGAGGGCGTGGGTCACGGTTTTTCTGGTGTCGGCGGGGATCCAGCGGAAGATCTTGCGGAGCATGCGGAGGGTGAGGAAGCAGGCGGAGGACACGGCGTTGACTTGCTTGGTCATGGTGAGAAGAGGGTCCAAGATGAAGCCGAGGTTGCGGGCGTGGTCTGTGGGGGTCGGTGCGGTGCCGAGGGCTGTGGGCCACCAGGAGTCATCCCAGGCGGACGGGGTGTTGCCGAGGATGAGGACTTCCGTTTTTTCAGCGTTCAGCTTTAGGCGGCTGAGAATCATCCAATCTGCGACGTCCTTCATACCCTCTTGTAGGTTGGTCTTGGCGCTGGCGGGGTCCTTGGTGAGGGAGAGTATAAGTTGCGTGTCGTCGGCGTAGGAGGTGATGATGATGTCGTGCTTGCGTACGATGTTGGCGAGGGGGCTCATGTAGACATTGAAGAGTGTCGGGCTGAGTGATGAGCCTTGGGGTACGCCGCAGATTATCTCGGTGGGTTCTGAGCGAAACGGAGGGAGGTAAACTCTTTGGGAACGGTTTGAGAGGAAGGAGGCGATCCAGTCCAGGGCCTGGCCTTGGATTCCGGTGGAGCGGAGGCGGGTGATTAGGGTGCGGTGACAGACGGTGTCAAAGGCAGCCGAGAGGTCGAGCAGAATGAGGGCGACTGTTTCACCGTTGTCCATCAGGGTTCTGATGTCGTCGGTGACTGAGATGAGGGCGGTTTCAGTGCTGTGGTTGGTTCGGAATCCGGTTTGTGAGGGGTCGAGCAGGTTGTTGTCTTCCAGGAAGGTGGTCAGCTGTTTGTTGACGGTCTTCTCTATTACTTTGGCTGGGAAAGGCAGAAGAGAGATGGGGCGGATGTTTTTCAGGTCGCTCGGGTCAGCCGTAGGTTTCTTTAGTAGGGCGTTGACTTCGGCATGTTTCCAGCATTCGGGGAAGGTAGCAGAAGAAAAAGAAGAGTTGATGACGGTCTAGAGGTGCGGGGCGATGATGTCGTCGGCTTTGTTAAAGATGAATTGCGGGCAGGGGTCCGAAGGGGCGCCGGAGTGGATAGAGTTCATGATGGATTTGGTTTCTTCCGTGTTGATGTGGGACCAGTTGTTGAGGATGATGGCCGTGGATGCCAGTTCGGTGGTGTTTGGTTGGGTCTGGTGTCCGAAGCTGTCGTGGAGGTCGCTAATCTTGCGATGGAAGAAAGTGGCGAGGGATTCGCACAGATCCTGTGAGGGTGTGACGGCGTTGGCATTGGCGCTGGGGTTGGAGAACTCCTTGACGATGCTGAAGAGTTCTCTGCTGTTGTGTCTGTTTTTGTCCAGTCTGTCGGTGAAAAAGTTCCTTTTGGCAGCGCGGATCAGGTGGTGGTGTTCGCGGGTAGCGTTCTTGAGGGCGGTCATGTTGTCAGCGGTGCGGTCCTTGCGCCAGGCTTTCTCAAGGGCGCGACAAGTTTTCTTTGATTCTTTGAGGGTGTCAGAGAACCAGAGAGGTTTTTTGGTGTTGGTCTGTCGATGTGTGCGTTTGAGGGGAGCAAGGATGTCTGCGCAGTTGGAGATCCAGTTTGTGAGGTTGAGGGCTGCGTCGTTGGGGTCGGTGGTGAGGGTGGGTTGGTTGGCGGCGAGTGCGGAGAAGAGTTGCTCTTCGGGGATCTTGTTCCACTGTCGACGAGGGATGGGTTGGGTGCGGAGGTGGCGGGTCTCGCGTCGGAATGTGAAGTGGACGCAGCTGTGGTCGGTCCAGTGTAGGGCGGAGGCGTGGCTGAAGAAGACGTGTTTGCTGGCGGAGAAGATGGGGTCAAGCGTGTGTCCGGCGATGTGGGTGGCGGTGTTCACCAGTTGTTTGAGGCCGAGGTTGGCGAGGTTGTCGAGCAGGATGGTGGTGTTGAGGTCGTTGTTTTGTTCCAGATGGAAGTTGAGGTCACCTAGGAGGATGTAGTCCGGCGAGGCGAGGGCATGCGGGGAGATGAAGTCGGCGATGGTGTCGCTGAAAGGGGCGCGTGGCCCGGGAGGACGGTAGATGAGGGATCCTCTGAGGGTGGTCCTCGGATCGGTGCGAATCTGAAAATGCAGGTGTTCAGCGGCGAGAGGGGTGTCTTCGGTGGAGGTGGTGACGCTGATGGAGTCTTTGAAGACGATGGCGATACCTCCTCCTACCTGGTTGGTGCGGTCTTTTCTGGAGATCTTGTAGCCTTCGGGGATGGCAGTGGCGATGTCAGGGGCCGAGGAGGCGTTCATCCAGGTCTCCGTGATGAAGGCGACGTCCGGTGCTATGGAGTCCAGGAGGTCCCAGAGTTCAACGGCGTGTTTGTGGACGGAGCGAGCGTTGACTAGGATGCACTTGAGGTGGTTGATGGCGCGTGGGCTGGTGGTCATGGTTGTTGCGTGGTGGAAGGTGCGTTTGCAGGAGTTGCAGGCGAAGGGTCCATGGGTGCGTTTGGGGTGAGCTTGGAAGCAAGTGTTGGAGCGTCCTGGGTTGAGGGCGTGGAGGGTGGTGGGATCGTAGCGGGTCAGTGGGGCTTGGGAGAGCTGGGGTCCAGGGGTCGTGGCGCTGGGCGCGGGACAGGCACAGACGGGCGCGGACGGGCGCGGACGGGCGCGGACGGGCGCGGACGGGCGCGGACGGGCGCAGACGGGCTTGCCTCTGGCGCGCCAGCGGCGCGCCCGCTGCGCAATCGCGCAGCGGCCGCCATATGAGGTAGGAGGGGGGGGAGGGGTCAGGTGGGGGCGAATGGGAGCTGGGGGGCGGGGGCGTGCAGGAGGTCGCGGCGGGAAAGCGCGAGGGAGGGGGGACAGGAAGAGTGAGAAGAGCTGGGGGAGGGGGGTTTAAGGGTGGAGGGGGGTGAGTGTTAGGAGGTTTAGGAGATAGGGGAGAAAGATAGGAGTAGGGTTGAGAAGATAGGGGAGGGGGGGTTGTAGAATTGGGTGAGGGTGAGAGGTAGAGTGAGAGGATAGGAAGATAGGTAATAGAGGGGGTGAGGGAGGGGGGGAGAGATAGAGAAATAGATAGAGAAAATAGATAGGGAAATCGATAGATAGGGAAATAGATAGAGAGATAGGAAGATAGGAGGAGGTGGAGAGTGAGGGAGTTAGATAGTGGGACAGAGAGATAGAGAGATAGGTAGATAGGAGGAGTGGGGGAGGTAGATAGTGAACGGGTTAGATAGGGGAGATAGAGAGGGGGATGCGAGTGGGGGAGGGGGATGAGGCAGGAGCAGGAGGGCAGGCGCGGGGAGAAGAGGACGGAGGAGGCAGAAGAGCCGAAGTCAGAAGACAAGAAGAACAGAAGACAAGAAGACAAGAAGAACAGAAGACAAGAAGAACAGAAGAACAGAAGAACAGAAGACTGGAAGGAGAGAAGAAAGGAAGATCAGAAGACCGGAAAGAGAGAAGAAAGGAAGACCGGAAGAACACAGAAGAACACAGAAGAACACAGAAGAACACAGAAGAAGATACAGAAGAAGATACAGAAAACGAAGAACAGAGGGCAGAAGACCACAGAAGAAGATGAGGAAGAAGAGAAGTAGAGTGAAGACGGGGGAAAGAAGAGTACAGAAGAAGATTACAGACGAGGAGCGAGGAGGAAGAACAAAAGAACAGAGAAGAAGAAAAGAAGAAAAGAAGCAGGAGAGAGGGTGAGTAGCGCAGGACAGAGCGAGGGGCTGGGAGGTGGGGGGTACTTACTGTGAGGTGGGTCTCAGGAACTCAGGAACCTGGAGGAGCTGCAGCGGCAAGGGGAGCGACCTACCCTTGGGTCAAGGGTCGCTACCACTGTCGCGCAGCGGCCGCCATATGAGGTAGGAGGGGGGGGAGGGGTCAGGTGGGGGCGAATGGGAGCTGGGGGGCGGGGGCGTGCAGGAGGTCGTGGCGGGAAAGCGCGAGGGAGGGGGGGACAGGTAGAGTGAGAAGAGCTGGGGGATGGGGGTTTAAGGGTGGAGGGGGGTGAGTGTTAGGAGGTTTAGGAGATAGGGGAGAAAGATAGGAGTAGGGTTGAGAAGATAGGGGGGGGGTTGTAGAGGTGGGTGAGGGTGAGAGGTAGAGTGAGAGGATAGGAAGATAGGTAATAGAGGGGGTGAGGGAGGGGGGGAGAGATAGAGAAATAGATAGAGAAAATAGATAGGGAGATCGATAGATAGGGAAATAGATAGAGAGATAGGAAGATAGGAGGAGGTGGAGAGTGAGGGAGTTAGATAGTGGGATAGAGAGATAGAGAGATAGGTAGATAGGAGGAGTGGGGGAGGTAGATAGTGAACGGGTTAGATAGGGGAGATAGAGAGGGGGATGCGAGTGGGGGAGGGGGATGAGGCAGGAGCAGGAGGGCAGGCGCGGGGAGAAGAGGACGGAGGAGGCAGAAGAGCCGAAGTCAGAAGACAAGAAGAACAGAAGACAAGAAGACAAGAAGAACAGAAGACAAGAAGAACAGAAGAACAGAAGACCGGAAGGAGAGAAGAAAGGAAGATCAGAAGACCGGAAGGAGAGAAGAAAGGAAGACCGGAAGAACACAGAAGAACACAGAAGAACACAGAAGAAGATACAGAAGAAGATACAGAAAACGAAGAACAGAGGGCAGAAGACCACAGAAGAAGATGAGGAAGAAGAGAAGTAGAGTGAAGACGGGGGAAAGAAGAGTACAGAAGAAGATTACAGACGAGGAGCGAGGAGGAAGAACAGAAGAACAGAGAATAAGAAAAGAAGAAAAGAAGCAGGAGCAGGAGAGAGGGTGAGTAGCGCAGGGCAGAGCGAGGGGCTGGGAGGTGGGGGGTACTTACTGTGAGGTGGGTCTCAGGAACTCAGGAACCTGGAGGAGCTGCAGCGGCAAGGGGAGCGACCTACCCTTGGAACGAGGGTCGCTACCACGTCACAATGACTTTCTTCCCTAAACCCAGCTCCAACCCAGCTCAAACCCAGCTCCATCTCTGAACCTCCTACTTTACTAGTTAGAAATTGGTCTAAAATGACCAGCTCCATCCTATTGGTCACTTTGCACCCAGACTATTGTCTTTTTTGGGACCCATCCTAAACACTTTAACAATCCTTTTGTTATTGATCAAAACAAATGTATGCCAAACTACTATCTAAAAAGGCTTAAGCTAAATACACTGGTTCCAACACTCATGTTACACCAACGGCCTCTCAAGCTTCAGGAAGCTTGTAAATGTGCTGGGCTTTCTTCCTCATAATGAATAGAGCAACCTAGCAAAGCACCTTTCTTGCTATGCTAGTGGAACTTATAAAGTCACAATTAAATACACATGCTCTATGTTTAGTAACGTTACTAAAGAGTCACTGAATATTGTTAGGGAGTTCAGCAACTTCTAACTACAGCAAGTGAACACCACTACTTATTATATTTTCTGTGAGGAATTTTTGCAGTTTCTTCTTTCCAGTGATAGACATAGACATCTTTCACCAAGTTCCCTCAACAGATAGTTCGGTTCACTCCACCTGCAATTTCCTCATCTGCCTCATCCCTTATCTTTTTCCTTCCACTGATAAGAAACTGTCCTCTTTCCATTCCAAAAGAAGGAACAAATGACCTAAACACTGTTGCATTTGAAACCCAGAGAATCACAAAATCACATGGTTTGAGAATGTCAGAATCAGAAAAGGCTTCCCAAATCAGATAATGAGGTTTGCAGCTTATTCCTAATTGCAATTAGGAAGAGCTATTAAGGGGATGTCTACTCCTGGTGACAAATCCTAGTGGTAGGGCCATCTGACAGCTTCTTGGATGATCAATGCAAATGATAGAGGCAATGAACAAAAACTGCCAGAGTCAATCTTCATGGCCAAAGCATAAAGTAGATCCTGCACAGACACCTGCACCAACTGTGTCATCATCTGCACCACCATCTGCAACACTGCTCTGGTATGAGCTGCAGTGCCACCTGCAGCACCTGCATCATTACCTGCAGCACCTGCAATGCCTCCACTATCTCCCGACCACATTTACATCCTCACCGCCATTGAGTAGGTAGAGAAGTAGGAGAAAATATGTTTACTTTTTGCTCTCATCTTTTTCTTTAAATAAAAATATAAGCACTTTTTACCCACAAACCTGTGTTAACCTTTTATCAGTCTAGATGTTTCAGTTCAAGAGTGAGTAGGTGAGAATGAGAGTGAGTTAGTAAATGCAAATTAGCATGAGTGAGAATGTGGTGTTATGCTTGCGAGTCTGCTTTTTGTTCTTTCAAAATACTGGTGCTAGCATACTGCAGGGAATTTATAACAGAGGCACTTGGCATACTAGAGCTAATACTTAATCTAGGAGACATCCATGGCAAAAATCTGGTGCAAGGACACTGGAGATAACTCTTGGGATGAGGCATGGCAAAATGCTGGCGGTAGCATGTTGGAGGTAATTCTTGGAATAGAGGATGACACCCTAGCTTATAGGAGGGGGACAAATAAGACAAAATGCTGGCTCCATCATACTAGAGGTGAATTTTGACATAAGAATGAGACTGGCATTTTATGTGTAACTGTTGGCATAATGGGGCACTCATGATCTATATGTGACATCCATGGCACAATGCTGGCCCAGGCATATTCAAATATATTTTTGGCTAATGTGGCACCCATAACAAATTTTATAAAAAAGGTGGTCAGACAAAGAGAACTTTAAGATAATGTTGCATGTATACTGTCTGACAGATAACCTGTTTTATTACCTCACTTTTATTTCTCCCAATACTGTTTAATTTTGAAAGAAGTTTTAGTGCTATTACATTGGCTCAAAAGTTACTTATTTTAAAAAACTACGGGCCAGATGTAGGTAGGTAGAATTTTGCGACTTGCAATTTGCGAGTCACAGCGACTCGCAAATTGCAACTCTCAAAACCAAATGCAGAAAGGTGTCTCAGGCACCTTCTGTGACTCGATATGGGGTCGCAAAGACCCACCTCATGAATATTAATGAGGTGGGTCGCAGTTTGCGACCCCATAGCGAGTCCATGCACTTACAGAGATGGTGGCCTGCTGGCGACAGCAGACCACCATGTTTGTGACTGCTTTTTTAATAAAGCAGTTTTTTTCTTCTTTTTGCAGCCCGTTTTCCTTAATGGAAAACGAGCTGCGAACCCCTTGCACTAATAGGCCTTGCTGAGGCTTACTTCGACACCCATAACAAATTTTACAAAAAAGGTGGTCAACACCTGTGGGTTGTCAGGTTTCACTGGCTTGGCACACCATGAAAGGACTTATATATTTAACAAGTGAATGGGAGAACTGGTACAGCAGAGCTAAATGCACAGAGCGAAGCTGTATTGATCCATGGTGATACCCAGCAGGTTAAGGTTTCTTCAGAAGCGTTTGGATAATTTTCTTGTGTGTTTCAACCTGTTCTTTCTTTAGTGGAGCAGACAAAAGGTTGCTGTATTTCCTTGTATGTGTACGTGTGTGATACTTCTGAGCAAGTATGCATGCAGATTGTAAAGGAGGCTTTGTTCAAGTCAAACCTTTACTAATTGTGAAAATGAAATGTTTTAATGTTGTTCAAGACTTGTTTAGAGTCAATGTTTATATCCGAAGTAGGGATGGTGTAGTTGCACCCCCGAAGGTACTCCTGGTCATTAAATGGCAACAAATGTAAGGCTTCACTCATGTGTTTGGCTTGGTCAATGGCACAAGATCACAGAAAAGGGAGGGCCATTGCAATTCCTAAATCATGACACATTTAAGTTGCAAATTCTTGACAATGTATAGATGATCTTGTATGAAATTAAACCTGTACAATATGAAGCACTTAATTCTTGGATGCAAGCTGCCTATATGAAAGATAAAAAGAAATAACGAGGGTGAGCAAAGAAAGCTAAACGCAATGATGCAGATGCTAGATGGGATGCTGATTCGAAAAGGTGAAGAACAGACATGACAGAAGGGGTTAAGCTGTATCCAGCTTTAACTATGGATGGGACTGAAGGAGCAGGGGAATGGAGAACAATTCAAAAACAGAAAGACAGAAATCAAAAAGAGTTTTATGGCACAGGTAAGGATAGGTACAATTCAGGAGATGACCTCTTAGATGTGTTATTATCTGAACGTCCACCTCTGTGCAATGAGGCTAGACATGAGGGTGGTGATAATGGTGCTGAAAATAGTGGTGTCATTTCTTTTCCTACTGCACAGGCAAGAACTGCTTCTAGTTCTGTTGGACCTATTCCCAATAGTGTGGCTTGTGAACTACGAAACACGGGTTTGAGACAATATGCCGCAATTGATCCTACTATCAGTACTGTGGATCCCCTTAAAATGGAGTAACTATTGGTCCAATAGATTTGATGTATAAAACAGAGGGTTCCGGGAGAGATATGTAAAATTTGGCTGTACCCAGCAATGTTGGAGGACTGATTAGGGTCTCGTACAGGCCAGACACTAGGGAGTTTGTTCCTTTAATCCCAACTCATACAAGTACTCCATGCAGACAAGTGAAGACACAACATTTAATATGTCTGGATGCACTTCAATTGGTACTTATCAGAAGATGCCCACACATACTACTCCTGTATGAGAATCACCTCTTAATTTGGGAAAGGACTCTCAGGAGTGTGAATCCACACCAAAGATTGCTGTGGTAACTAGAACCATTGGTGCGAAGGAAGTAGATGAATAGGTGCAATTCTTTAACGTTCATACTCCATCTAGAGATAGTACAAGTACACAAGTGTGTCAGTGAACAATACTGTTGACACTGAAAGAAAGCACTGTGGACGTAGTGAGACTGACAGCAGAATTAGATGCAATGATCTTTGGAAATCTTAGTCAGGAACAATTAGAAAATTACAAAGAAGATGAGCTTGCATTTATTTGTAAGGATATTGTCAAGTGAGCAGCCCAAGTTCATGATAGATTGACTGAACTGGCTCAAAAATATGAGGTTGATTTAAATAAGACTAAAGCTCTGCAAAGAATCTCTTTCATGTGCTTAATCAGAAAGACATTTAAGAAATGAGAACTCCAAGATTAAAAATCCAGATTAGAAAAATGATTCAGAATTTTAGGAAATGGAATTAATTAGATAAATGGGAGGTTAAATGGGAGAAAAAGAAAGACTTAAAGAAACCTTCAAGTGAACTGCCTCCAGTTGAAGCAGAGGGAGGTGTTACAACCTTCCACCTGAGAGAAGCACCTGGTAGAGGCTACATACATGTACTGTGGAGCAGAAGTGATCTTGCATCATATACCAATGAAGTTCCAAAACTTTGAGAAGAGCCAGTGGAATGGTGCAAACAGGTTGAATGATTTGTGAAAATTTCACAGGTACTAAGGGTTGATTTGAACACATTTCACATGGTTGTCCCAAGTGATTTCTGGACAGAATGTAAGATAGCTGTTCAGTGGCTTGAGGTGAAACCGACTAGGAATGCAATAACCAAAGGCCTTTCGCTGCTGGGTATGAGAAAATATCAGGAGGTCATAACATTTCTGAAAAGAAAAGTGCCTCCTCAGGATGTTGATTGGGTGAAGATTGATCAAGTGACACGAGAACTGAAGGAGACAACACATGCTTACTATGAAAGATTGTTGTAGGCTTTCAAGCAGTACAGTGGTTTGGAGACTTTGGAGGCCAAGGATATGGGATATTTTATGTCAAGGGTTGTGACAGGATTGAGGCAAGAAATTATCTTGATGATTCAACAGCATTTGATTTGTTGGCAGAATAAATCAATTGGCGAGATTCTGCGCTATGCGAAAGAATGTCACAATGAAATAGAGATGAAAACTGAGTTAAAAGCTGATGCTTGCTCAAATGAAAGCAGCTCAGAAAACTAGCTAGATGCCCATAGCAAACAATACAGGTACAATATAAGGTGTGAATCAAAAGCCACGGAATAAAATGTTAGGCAGAGGTCGAGGAGCCCCAATAGATCCTGGCAAACGAATGGATGTAAATAGCTTGAAAAAATTAAACCTCTGTCACCTGTGCAACAAGATGGGACATTGGAAGTGGGAATGTTGTTTACATCCAGTTAATCAGGTCCAAAATGCAGGATATGTGCCTTCTCCGAATAATATAATGAACCAGATGCAGAGTGTGCAAAGACTCAGAAGTCAAAATTTTGATGTGCCTCAAGCACCAATAATGCAAGTGCCCCAACCTCTGATGCCACAGAAAACTGCTGGTGGAGTTAGGAAGACTATGAATCAGGGTTCTAGAATGAATACAAATGAGGCACAGGATAATAATCAGTTTCAACAGTACCCTTTGTTTGATACAGGTGAAGGAAATGGCTCTGATCAGTCATCCTGACGGTGCCTCAGAGGGGAGGAAGACTGCATACTTGGCGCAGCATTAGAGGTAGACCAGAGCGAAGCATTCATAGATAGTGAAGTGTATGGCCATCCAGTATCATTTCTGGTTGATACTTTCTACCAGTTCTACTCTGAGAACAGTAGAAGTCCCAAACCTGCCACTCCCTGGAAAGATGATCAAGTTGTTGGTGTGGAGAATTAACAAATGTCAGCTCAAGAAACTGCCCCAGTGTAAGTGAAAATAGGATCTTTTGGGAATAAACCCAAGTTCATAGTATGAGATTGTAGTACAGTAAGGGCCATATTTATAGGCCCCAAAGTGCCACAGGAGAGTCACTTTTAGTGGCTCAACGCTACCTTGTAAATATCGCCCCGTCCCACGCAGCACAGTGCGTGGAAGGGGCGTGCAATGGGTTTTGCTGTAGGCGTGCCACAGCAACACCCATTGCATTTTGACACTACCTCAGATTTATGAAATTTCATGAACCTGAGGCAGCACCAAAATCTAACACCACCCCCAGGGGTGGCGTAAGCAGGGTGCAGCGAGGAGGAACACTTTTATTCCTCCTCGTTTGTTGCTTTTTCTATGCTTGCTGCATTCTGAAGTGAGGATGTTTTTGGGAATGTGGGCTGCTGTAGACAGTGGGTACCCAACTTTTTTCCTGAGTGGCCAAGCCTTTGTAGAAGCTGACACACAAAGATTTTACTGATCCAGTAACATGGGAAAACGATTGGCTTGTCGCATTTCTAGAGCCGAAAGTATGTCCCTGTCGTGCCCTGGTTCTAGGGATGCCAGATAATAACAAGTCTTTTACACTTTTCTGCAGATAGGAAGGGCTGTGCTCTCTCAGGGCTGACTGAAATTCATGGAAATGCTACGAGACCAGTGGCATATTTTTCTGCCACATTAATCCTGTTGCATCAGCTTTGCTTGGCTCCCTAAAATCTGCAGCCATAGTTAGTACAAGCATTCAGATGTGCAAGAAAATTTTCATGGGTCACCCATTAAATGAATAAGTGCCATATTCAGTTGAGCTTTTGTTGACCAGAACAAGGACACAATACACGACTAGCAGCCGAATGACAAAATATGAGCAAGTGGTGGCTGCAGAGAATGTGACAATTAAACGTTGAGGGGTTTTGAATCCTGCTACTCCGGTGCCAACATTGAGTAAGGAAAATGTTGAAGATTGTGACTGGGACCATGATTGTCTAGATGTTACTGAACTGGGCACCAAGCTGAGACCAGACATAACCATTGCCTGAATCTGATTATGTCCTTTGTGTTGATGGTTCATGCTTGAGAGATGACAGAGGAAGTCTGAGAGCAGCTTATGTTGTATGCACTCTTTCTGGAGTGGTTGAAGCTTCTTGGCTTCAAGGAATATTCTCAGATCAGGTTGCTGAACTGATTGTTCTCATTAAAGCATGTTGTGTCTCTGATCAATTGAAAGTGACAATTTGTACTGATAGTAGGACTTTGGTGTTGTCCATGACTTTGGACAACTGTGGTCTCAGAGGGGAGTCTTTGGATCTCTGATCTGGAAAGGCGAACAAGTGTGAAACCTCCTTGACGCCTTACAATTACCTGAAGAATTTGCACTGATCAAGTGTCCTGTACATCATTCTGGAGATGATCATGTGACTTTGTGTAATGGATATGCCAATGAGGTTGCCAAATATTGTGGTTATAATGTGTGTACATTTAATGGTGAATTTACAAATGAAGGGATGGATGAGACTAACTTTAACCTATTGTTGACAACAGCTGACACTTGGGATGAAGTAAAAAGGCTTCAAGAGGAAGTATCTGAGGAAGAACAGCAGAGATGGGTCAGAACAGGTTGTGTCAAAAGAGATGATGACATTAGGGTGTCAGTGGATGGAGGACCAGTGTTGCTGAGTTGTCTGTTACCTCCTATGGTTAGGCATTTCCATAGTCCAGCTCATGTCAGAAGAGACATTATGGGAAGACTGTTTAGGCAGACTTGGTTTAATCTGAGATTCAAATTAATGGCTGAGTCATGGTGTCACAGATGTGTTGTATGTCAACAGTACAATATTAGAAAGAGAACTGCAGTCACATGGAGTCCCATAACAAGTTCAGGTGGGCCTATCAATCGAACTTAGATGGATTTTATTGAGATGTCTATATGCAATAATTTAGGGTATGGTTTGGTTGTTGTGTGCATCTTTTCCCGTTGGGTCGAAGCTTACCCAAAAAGGTGAAATGATAGCCTCACTGTGGCTAAGCTGTTGTTAAGGGAACTTATTTCAAGGTTCAGCATACCTACCTCTTTGGAATCAGATCGAGGAACTAATATTAATAATGAGGTCTTAAAATTGTTGTGCTAAGCATTGGATATGGAGCAGCAGCTACAGACCTGAGTCTTCCGGTATTGTGGAGTAAGTGAATGCCACACTGAAACCCGGATTGTCAGAGATGCGTTGTTCAACATAATTGAAGTGGCCTGATGCTTGACCTCTTGTGTTGATAAGTCTGCAGAGTGTACCTGATCGAAAGTCTGGACTGTCCCCCTATGAGATTTTGATGTGGAGGGCAATGAGACTTCCAGCGAATCCTGCGAATGAACTTGTGAACGTTACTGATTACATGGTCCTATATTATTGCAAAGGGCTAATTGATGTAGTGCAATCTGTATCTCATCAGGTTGAAGCGACGACAACTCTTCTGAATCAGGAGCAGTGACATGACCGAAATCCCGGCCATTGGGTCTTGATGAAGAACCACATTTGAAAAATGTTTCTAGAACCTCGGTGGCATGGGACATATCAGGTGATTCTAGTTGCCACAACTGTTGTGAAGTGTGGATTCCTCAATTGGATTCATACTTCCCATACTCGCAGAGTTGAGTGTCCCTCAACACAATTGCACGTGTTCCGGAGGAGCCAGTGTTGCGAAAAAAACAACAAGAGCAAGTGAGGCAAGCTGTCGGTAACCAAACTGAGCCTGAAACAGGACTTGATCATGCAGAAGGATGTCTTTTTTTTTTCCGTCCTCATAATAGTGAAAAGAAAAATCCCACCTCTCTACGTGAGGGTCATCAACCTGCGTCTCGTGAGGTGATCCAATATAAACGGATCCCACCTGAACAAATGCAGCTGTTCACCTCTCCCAAACGGAACCAAAACTCATGTCCTGCAAGGCCCCAACCAGCAGCCAGCCCAGAGAGGGGGGAGGCGCGAGCAAGAGGACAGAAGGAGGTGGTAATAATCATTGGACTATAAATCTGGAGTAACAGTTTGCAAAAAGTTCTCCCAAATGGCCCAACATTCATCTCTGTTACCCAACGGGCCCACATGTTCCAAATCACAAAAGTAATTAACAGATGCAAACCAATCACGTATGTTCGGAGGTGTGGATTTAACCCATTTTAAACATATTTGGCTTCTGGCCAGCAGCATCAGAAGGAACATCATACCCTTATATGACCTGGGCAACTTGGAATCACATGAGGTACCCGAAGAAACCCCAAAAAACACTAATACAGGGGTCACTTCCACATCAGTGCAAATAACCTGTTTAAGGAAACCATTAATCGAGGTCCAAAAAGAGAAGAGGTTAGGGCAATTCCAAAACATATGTATGTTGTCTGCATTAGGCTCCGCACAAAGTGGACACTTCTTTTCTATCTTCCCCAAAGCAGTTAACCTCTGAGGTGACCATTAAACCCTGTGTATTGTAAACAAATTATTCTCCTGCAGAGCAACTGATCTAGTTACCGACCAAAGCATGGTAAATGAAGACTCACCAAATATGCGCTATATCTGGGGCTGGCAAGACACTTCCCCATTTCTTCTCTGGGAGGGAAGCCTCTGAATCCGAGGCTTCAAGGAACGCCTGATACCAATTAGAAATTTCTTTATGAACCAACCCCGTTAATAGCCTCTCCTCCCAGTAGTTCTTAATACCCCCCTCCTCTTGAAGGGAAGCCATCCAACTCAATAACTGCAGGTATTTGAACTTGGAAAGCCTGTAATCTGTTAGCTCCCTGAGCTTAAACCAGGATAGCACCCTATACTCCTCCATAATTTGTCCCCATCTCATTATACCCTTCAATGGAAGAGCCAATTTATCTAGAAGGAATTCGGGAGTGCCAGGAGATTCCCAAATCGGGGCCCAAAAACAGTAATAATGAATACCTAGTACTTGCCGAGCCAGCCACCAGACTCTAGCAGCATCCTTAAGAAGCTTCAAACACATTTTTTTGAAAAATTTGGGATGACCAAACTTATACAAGAAAAAACTACCAGCCGCTGGAAACTCTTGAGTCATTGTGCCCCACAAAGAAGTATATTCAGAACTGTCATGAAGTAAAATCTGAACATTCTTCAAATGAAAAGCCAGATAATATTTATAAAAATCTGGAGCCGCAATCCCCCCTTTACCTTTAGGCCTCCACAACTTTTGCCAAGCAATTCTGATCCCTCTGGAGGACCATATAAAAGAGGTTAGGTCTGCTTGTATCTTTTCAAACCAGCTTTTCTTAAATTCCAGAGGGATAGTATTGAACAAAAAGGCAAATTTGGGAAGAATAATCATTTTGAGGACATTAACTCTCCCTATAAAAGATAGAGGAAGCCCAGCCCAGATCTTAAGCAAAGCACGAGTCTCCTTACATAGCTTCTCAAAATTAAAGCTCGCTAAATCATTCACGTCAGGAATGACTTGAACCCCCACATATCTAATCTGCTGCTTAACTAAGGGGCTATTATAGGTGGTGTTCCAGCACAATATTTCAGTTTTCTCAGGGTTAACAGAATAGCCCGACAATTCACCAAAATCTTTTAAGTATTGCAGAATTCTAGGGAAAACGTGTCAGATGACCAGTGTAAATCATAAGATCGTCCGCATACAAAGCTACCTTTTTTTCCCAACCCAAATACTTAAAAGGGGGTATATCAATATCTGCTCTAATTGTCGCAGCCAAAAGCTCAATATATAAGTCAAAGAGAAGGGGAGACAGGGGACAACCCTGACGCGTCCCTCTCTCAATCCTAAATCTGGGGGAAATCCTATCATTTATCAAGATACCAGAGAACGGGTCCTTATATATGGCCTGAATAGTCTCAATAAATTTAGAACCTAACTTAAAACCCTCCATAACACTTTGCTAAAAGCGCCAATTAACGCTATCAAAAGCTTTGGCGGTGTTAAAGGTAAGAACCGATAAAGGAACTTTTTCAGAAACCACCAATTCCACCACATCCAGCAAATCATGAGTTAGCTCATGCAATTGTCTACCTCGAACAAATCCCTTCTGGTCACCGTGTATCAATTTACAGATCACATCCTGAAGCCTTTTAGACAAAATATGGTTATAAATCTTATAATCCGAATTCAACAGGGAAATTGGCCTATATGAGCTGCAGGAGACTGGATCTTTCCCTGGCTTCAGAAGGAGACTAATAACCGCCTCATCCCAGGATTTGGGCATAGCAGCCCCTTCCTGTAAAAGAAGATTAAACAAGTCTGTCAAGAATGGAATTAACTCCTCACATAAGTTACAATATAATTAGTTAGGCCGACCATCAGGACCTGGAGCCTTCGCTTTCTGGAAGTTCTGAATTGCTACCTGCACTTCCTCACCATCTATCTCCCTGACCAATTGTATCTGATCCTCCTCTGATAACTGAGGGAGATGAAGGGTATCCAAATCAGCTCTTGCCGATGATTTGGAAAAGTGCTGGTCTTCAGTATAGAGGTTCTGAAAAAAACCTATGAATGCCTCCTCTATCTCAGCTTCAGTTATAGCTAGGGCTCCAGTTACCTCTGATCTAATGGAAGAAACAAAGTTCCTGGAGCGATCTGTTTTGGTCTTCCAAGCTAAAAACATCCCACAACCTTCTGCATACTCATAGTGAGCCAACCTGCTACATTCCCACGACCTTCTGATTTTTTTCTCCAGATATCGCCCCAAATCCTTTCTAGTCCTCTCCAACTAAGCCTTCAGGGAGCCCAGCTGGCTCTTTTCAACTCTTTGTGTGGCCTCCTGCAAGGAGGCGACCCGAAGCTCTAGTTGCTTGAGCTGATTCTTTTCTTCTCGATAATACCAATTGGCCAAAGCGACTAACCTGCCTCTAATAAATGCTTTGTAAGCATCCCACTGTAACTGCAGTGTAATAGATATATAATTAAGTTCCCAAAATTCTCTAGTGTCCCTCCTCAGGCCCTCTACTATCAATGCGTTCTGGAAAAGAGCACAATTAACTGTCCACCTACGGATAGATGGAAAAATATTAAAAATAACCTGCTTTCTTACAGCTGAATGGTCCGAGAGATGTGCCGGTGCGTGAGTTACTGATCTCACCATATCCCTCAACTGTTGCTGTAATAAAAAAAAATCGATCCTGGACCAATGGCCATACTTTTTGTTATTAAATGTAAACTGCAATCCTATCCCACCCTTCTGATGCCAAATGTCTATCAGACCAAGATTGTCACGACTCACGTGCTGCTTGCGCCTGGAATTTGCAGATCTGGTGGCGTGAATCTTCAATGTTCGGCTTTGGCCCAAAAAGGGGCGACTCTTTCTGGTAGCCACGGTGCTGTAGGCAATGGAAACACCAAGAACAGACCGTGCCCTTCAGAAAGTAGCGCCAGAGGGAAAAAACCCCTTAAAAAGGGGAAAAAACCTCCAAACAGGAAGACTCCTGGAGAAAAACAAGAACAAACAAACAGGAATCCAAAAGGAGCAAAAATCAGAAAACACAGAATGCTGAATCCAAAACCAAAAGGCAAGGAAATCAGGAGCGAAGACACTAACTGAGCAGAAAGTGTTGCAGCGCAAAGAAAGAGGAAAAACACAGCCCTTATATACCAAAAAACAGGAAGTGACCCACAGGAAGTAAAAGGACACCATCTTAGATAGGGAAACAATACATAGAACAGAATAGTAGAGGAACCATAGAGAATAGGGAACAAGGAATGCTGGGAAAGCACAGGAATCTGGGAAGGAGGAAAAAACATAAAGAAAGGCACACAACAGACTGCAAAAAAGAAGAAAGGACAAAGAAACGAAGAAAAACAGGTAAGAGGGTTCAGAGACCCCTGGGACAGTGAAAGGCAGAAGGGAGAACGAGGCCCCAAGCAAATCTGGGGTCTCGAAACGCGCAGGAGAGGCTGGGGGCGCGCCGCGTCTTAATAACGCGGTGCGCGGCCCGAGCCGAACGCCCGGCAGAAGTCGAGCTCTCAGCTCGCGCCGCACCGCACGGCGCGACAGTAGGTCCCCCTCCCGAAGGCCCAGGTTTAAGAGGGAATAAACGGTGAAAGCGTTGAATCAGGAGAGGAGCGTGAACGGAAGAGGCATCTTCCCATGAACATTCACTGAGAGGATAACCCTTCCAATGAATCAGATACTGAAGTCGTTTATGAAAAAGACGAGAGTCACAAATTTCCTGCACTTCATATTCAGGAGCATCATCCACAAGGACAGGAGGTGGACAAGGAAACTGACGTGAGTAAGGATCAGGCACATAAGGTTTAAGCTGAGAAACATGAAAAACCGGATGGATCTTCCATGTATGGGGTAAGTGAAGACGGACAGTGACAGGATTGACCAACTGGAGAATACGGAAAGGCCCATAGTAACGAGGTGTGAACTTGTTTTGAGAGAGACGTGAGGGCAAGAATTTGGAGGAGAGCCAGACTTTATCTTGCAGATGATAATTTGGATTGGTTGTACGTCTCTTGTCTGCAGCCTTCTTCATATACCTCTTGGTATGTAACAATTTAGATCGAATTAGTTTATGGAGTTGGAGAAGGCGTTTGGAGAAATAGTTAATAGCAGGTAGAGGAGAGTTGGATTGTGGAGAAGTAGGGAAAGAGGTAGGATGAAAACCATAGGAACAGAAAAAGGGAGTGACCTTGGAGGCACTATGGACTGAGTTATTGTAGGAAAACTCAGCTAAAGAGAGGTAAGTGCTCCAGTTACTTTGGGTAGAATTGCAAAAGCATCGAAGATATTGCTCTAGTCCTTGGTTCAGACGCTCAGTCTGTCCGTTGGTCTGAGGATGGAACCCTGAAGACAGGGCTCTATTTATATTCAGGGTTTTACAAAAATGCTTCCAAAATCGGGAGATGTACTGAGGTCCTCTATCTGATATTATGGTATGTGGAAGTCCATGGAGACGGAAGACATGATCTATGAATATTTGACTTAGTTCTTGAGAAGTAGGCAGCTTTTTTAGGCCAGTGAAATGAGCCATTTTTGTGAAAGAATCCACTGTGACCATGATAACCCGGTTTCCTGCTGATGGTGGGAGCGAACACATAAAATCAGTAGAGATAGTATGCCATGGGGCCGATGGAACAGGCAAAGGCTGTAGTAATCCTGCCGGTCTGGTGTGATGTATTTTGACTTGGGCACATATGGGACAGGCCTGAACGTATTTCTCCACATCCAGTTTCCAGGTAGGCCACCAGAAAAATCGTGAAAGTAGTTCTTGTGTGGCTTTGATGCCTCTGTGACCAGCTACAGGGGAATCATGGCACATTTGTAATGCTTTCTTTTGCACCTTGTTTGTAGGGAGGAATATCAGGTCTTGGTAATAAAAATATCCTTGTTTCTTGTACAATAATGGTCATAGTTCTTCTATGTCATGGTCCGATAGGTTGGCGTATTCTTGTTGTACTTCTTCCAGGAAAGACTGAGCCACTCCAATGATCTTACTGGGTTCTAGAAGATACTGGGATGAGGAGGGAGAACACTCTGGATATCGACGAGACAGAGCATCCGCCAGAATGTTTTGAGATCCTGGAATATATGTAATATAAAAATCGTACTGACTGAAGAAAAAGGCCCAGCGGGCCTGACGACTATTCTGGCATACAAAATTTCTTAAACATTGTAAATTACGGTGGTCTGTCCTCACCTCAAATGGTTCCTTGGAACCCATCAGAAACTGTCTCCACTCAAGGCAGGCTGTTTTCAGAGCCAATAATTCCCTTTCGAGTACGGAATAATGTTGTTCGGCTGTGGAAAGGATATGAGACAAATAGAAAACAGGATGTTCAAGGCCATCATCCTCTTGTCGTTGGAGTAAGACAGCTCCGATGGCTCTCTCAGAAGCATCAGTTACTACTATAAATTGCTTGGTGGTGTCTGGATGTCTTAAGATGGGGGCTTGGGTGAAGGCTCTCTTTAAGCTTTGAAAGGCTGCTTCAGCAGCCTCAGTCCAGACAAACCCCTTCTTTAAATTGTCCTTCTTTAAGGTGTGAGTTATGTGGCTAGTCTGACTGGCAAAGTCTAGAATGAATTGTCGATAGAAGTTTGCTAAACCTAGGAAACATTGTGTTTCTTTTATGGTAGAAGGAGAAGGCCACTCTAGGATAGCTTGTACCTTTTCTTGATCCATAGCTATGCCGGTGGGACTTAAATGATAGCCCAGATATTTGACTTCCGTCATGTCAAACTCACATTTCTCTGGTTTGCAAAATAGTTGATGATCACGAAGTCTTTGAAGAACTTGTTTCACATGGGAAGTATGGAGTTCAGGATTTCTAGAATAAATAAGAATGTCGTCTAGGTAGATCACGACTGTCTGATTCAGTAGGTCTGAAAACACTGAGTCCATAAATCTCTGGAAGATTGCGGGGGCGTTAGTAAGACCAAACGGCATAACCCTATATTCAAAATGGCCAAATGGGGTCCTGAATGCTGTCTTCCATTCGTCGCCTTCTCTTATGCGTAAAAGGTGGTAGGCTCCTCGTAAATCCAATTTAGTAAAACGTTGGGCCCCTCTGATTGCTTCCAGTATGTCCCTGATGAGAGGCAAAGGATAACGATCTTTAATGGTAATCTTATTCAGACCTCGAAAATCCAGGCACGGACGAAGATCCTTAGTCTTCTTGGGCACAAAAAAGAGAGGGGCCCCAGCCGGAGACGACGATGGAACAATAAGACCACTCTGTATATTTTCGTCCAGATAGTCCTTTAGAACTTCCTTTTCGGGTTCCGTGAGGGAGTACATCCTCCCAAAAGGAACAATTGTGCCGGGTTCCAATGGAATTGCACAATCATATTCTCGATGTGGAGGTAGCACAGGTTTTGACGGTTTTTGAAAAACATCCTGAAACTCCAAATAGTGGTCTGGGATCCCTTGGACCGTATTAATGGACATACCAGTGGCACCTTCAGTAGCTAAGGATCTTTTCGGAGACCAATACTTGTCGGAAGTAAAACAGTTCTCATGACAAAACTGCGAAGACAAAGAGACTGTCCGGGTAACCCAATTTATATATGGGTTATGTCTGATGAGCCACGGAATTCCAAGAATGATGGTATGGTTAGGGGACGTAATAAGATCGAAGGAGATGTGTTCTTGATGGTTTCCCACCTGTAGACTTAACATCAGGGTAGTGGTGTCTACAGGACCAGAGGATATCAAAGATCCATCCACAGTGTGTACCTGTTCGGGTACTTCTTTTGCTTGAGTAGGAACTAGGTTAGCAGCAGCCCACGTCTTGTCCATGTATATACCACTAGCACCACAATCTAGTAATGCCATAGTCTTTTCTTGACGACCGTCAGGAAGTTGTAACAGGACCGGAAAGATGAACAAGGCAGTTGTATTGTCATTAAAGGAGCTGATGGAAGGTATAGCTGTAGATCCCGTCCCCTCCCTTCTTACAGAGGACGGGAGGTGGCGTTTCCCGAAGGCCTGGACGGACGTACTGGACAGGTACGGAGCATGTGACCAGCAGAACCACAATACAGGCACAACCCTCTCTTGCGTCTGTCTTCTCGTTCACTAGCAGAGAGCGGACCTCGGGTAGTATCCACCTGCATGGGTTCCCCTTCGATGTCTCTAGCAGGAGTGCGAGGTTCCTCGGAACGCTGCAGGTATGCACGTGAGCTACTTGGCTGGGCAAACCCTCTACTCCTTTTCTTCTCCGATCTCCGTTCCTGAAGACAATATTCGATGGACAGTGCTTGATCCATCAGGCCACGAAGATCTTTCGCTCTGGTAGAATGCACTAGTTCATCCTTTATTTCTTCTTTGAGTCCTCTACGAAATAATGTTACCAGAGTACGTTCCACCCAAGTGGTCTCTGCCGCCAGCTGACGAAAACGGGTTATATATGGCAGGACGTCTTGGGAGCCTTGTTGGATGTCGCACAAGGCTTCTTCAGCGGAGGCTTCCAATCCAGGACGACTAAACATCTGTTTGAAGCGACTCACAAAGGCGGAATAGTCTGACAATACAGGGTCGTTGGAGGACACCATCGGGGTTGCCCAGGCCAAGGCTGGACCGGATAAGGCACTGATAAGATAACCCACCATGGTCCTGTTGTGGGAGAATTGAGTAGGTCGGAAGGCGAAATACACCGTTAAAGCATCCAAGAACTCGCGAAGCTTGGTTGGTTCACCAGAGAAACAAGGGGTAGAAGCGGAGATTGTCGGAACATCACTGGTGCGGAGGGCCAAAGCCTGTCGTAACGCAGCATTTTCATTACGTAGTTGTTGCAATTCCTGGGCTTGTTGCTGAATCGTGGTCAACAGAGATTGCTCCGGATCTGCAGCAGCCGCCACTGTATTATCCATGGTGTTTGAGGACGTCGGAAGGGTTTGGCGCTGCAATCTGTCACGACTCACGTGCTGCTTGCGCCTGGAATTTGCAGATCTGGTGGCGTGAATCTTCAATGTTCGGCTTTGGCCCAAAAAGGGGCGACTCTTTCTGGTAGCCACGGTGCTGTAGGCAATGGAAACACCAAGAACAGACCGTGCCCTTCAGAAAGTAGCGCCAGAGGGAAAAAACCCCTTAAAAAGGGGAAAAAACCTCCAAACAGGAAGACTCCTGGAGAAAAACAAGAACAAACAAACAGGAATCCAAAAGGAGCAAAAATCAGAAAACACAGAATGCTGAATCCAAAACCAAAAGGCAAGGAAATCAGGAGCGAAGACACTAACTGAGCAGAAAGTGTTGCAGCGGGAAGAAAGAGGAAAAACACAGCCCTTATATACCAAAAAACAGGAAGTGACCCACAGGAAGTAAAAGGACACCATCTTAGATAGGGAAACAATACATAGAACAGAATAGTAGAGGAACCATAGAGAATAGGGAACAAGGAATGCTGGGAAAGCACAGGAATCTGGGAAGGAGGAAAAAACATAAAGAAAGGCACACAACAGACTGCAAAAAAGAAGAAAGGACAAAGAAACGAAGAAAAACAGGTAAGAGGGTTCAGAGACCCCTGGGACAGTGAAAGGCAGAAGGGAGAACGAGGCCCCAAGCAAATCTGGGGCCTCGAAACGCGCAGGAGAGGCTGGGGGCGCGCCGCGTCTTAATAACGCGGTGCGCGGCCCGAGCCGAACGCCCGGCAGAAGTCGAGCTCTCGGCTCGCGCCGCACCGCGCGGCGCGACAAAGATCTAACATTCCTTGTTTTATGCACGACCGAGTTTTGGGTGAATTCACAGTAGGTCTTATCGTAGATTTATCTAAAATTGGGTCTAATAAAATATTACAGTCCCCACCAACTAAAATCGGATACTTAGCAGCCAGAAGATGGCTGTAGAGATCTTGAAATGGTGGAGGGTCGTCAATATTAGGCCCATAATACCCAGCGATGGTGAACCAAACCCCATATAGGGCGGCCTCCACAATAAACCACCTACATTTAGAATCCTTTTTGACATTTGCAAAATTCATAGTGACCTACTTCTTAATGAGTATTGCCATCCCCTTCACAACACAAGATTGATTAGTACTCCACCCAATTCAAATGTTTAAGATACTCTTTCCATTCTGATTCTAATAGGTGAGTTTCCTGTAAAGTAATCACCTCCTCTTCTATCCCTTTCAAAAACTCAAAAATTCTCTTCCTCCTCCCTGGAACCCGCAGGCCATTAACTTTCCAAGATACAAATATAATCAACACCTTATTTTGACTAGCCATTAATCAAAGAAGGAACCAGAAAAAAAAAAGGAAGATCGTGAACGTGAAAAATAACACAAAATCCCTCACATAGCCACATGCCACATTCTTGAGGACTTTTTTCAAAAAATTGCATATTCCCCCCACACCCCATACCACATTCCTAGTGCAAGCAACCCACCAACCAACAAAACCAATAACCCTCATCCACCCACCACCAACGGGGAACCCTCCCATGCCTTCTAATTAGGTGAATACAACCACCCATATGAGCTTGGTTTCCGGCTGACTTGTCAATAAAGCAAACCAAAAGAGCAAGCCATCAACCCAAAGACTTCATCTTTTCGAATAACGCCCGAACATCCGCAGGATCTCTGATATTGAACATAGTGATGTTCCACATAACCTTCAGAAATGCAGGAAATTTCATTTGAACCGCGGCACCAAAAGACCTGAGCTCCTGCATATACTTCCCCTACTCCCATTGCCTGCCAAGCGATACTTTAGAAGGTTTGAGCGTATCTTAAGCGACCAATTTCCCATAGAGATTCTGCCTGCCTTTAGGGCCTCTGATAATATTTTCTCCTTAATAATATAAGTACCAAAGTTAACAAGAATTTTCCTGGGAGTCTTCCTATCGGGCTTTCTCCTAAAGGGATTGCGGTGGATTCTCTGGATATCTTCTTCCATCTTTAAATGATCCATAGAGGGAAACAATTTCTTAAACAGGGTCATTACATAAACCTTGATGTTATCCCCCACCAGCCCTTCGTGGACGTTCAATAACCTGAGATTATTCCTCTGTTAACCATTCTGCAAAGATTCCAGCTTCTCCTGAAACATCTCGCCCTTACGTGTCAACTGGGAAATATCCTGGGAGTTAGATAGCACCCGGGCCTCCTGCTCCGAAACAACCTTCTCCAGCTTACTCATCCTCTCCACCAGTGCATTAAGTTTACATTCCAATGCAGCACAAGATTCTCTAATGTTTGCCTGGTTATTTTCAGATATCTCAAATTTACCCCTAATCTCCTCTGAAAGTGAAATTAGAAGGTTCTGCACAGCGGAATCCTGGGGGGATGGACCCGGCTCTACTACCTTATTCATTGTAGAGCCCTGTGCACCACCATGCTCTACAGATGAAAATTGTGTTACCTCTTCATCGCCAACCAGCTCTCCAGAAGGGGGAACAAAAGAGACCGGGGAGGGAAGAAGATAACTCAAGACTTTGTAAAGACTGCATCTCAGAACTGCACTTAATTCTTTTTAAAAAGGGCATAAGTGGGGACACCAGGCTGCCTGTTCCTGATAGGTGACCTTCAACACTAGGAGCCTTGCAGGGGTCGCCCGGTTTCTTGCTGTGCCTGCCCAATTTGGCTTCTGACTGCGGGTGAACCAAGGAGATCTCTTTTTTAGTTTTTATAGCCCCCCTCCCTTACTTTTTTTTCTACAAAGCCCCTCCTGACCAGGTACTGTTGCAGCTCCAATAGAACCCTCACGAGGGGGCCCACTACCCCCCCTGGTAAAATGCTGCTGCTGCTTCGACGCCAGTCGTGGGCCTCTGCTGACTCCCCGGGCCCTTGACTTCACTGGTGTCATGTACGAGTTCTCTCCTACCGTGCTAGCCAGGGTTCTGCCACGAAGCTGGGCTCTCTTTTCTGCCTCACTCTTCCAAGTGCAGAGAACCGTGGAGACAAGGGCCCCCCTGAGGTGGCAGAGAGCAAGCCTGCATCTCCCCTGCTGAAAAACCCAAGCAGCTTCTGCCCAGTCCCTCTGGTGGGGGTGTCCCTTGGGCCTGGGGAGGGCACCTGTGGACTCATTCCATGGTGTTCCATCATGGAAATCGGTACACAGGTCCCCTAACACCTGCTCTGTTATCATTTAGGCCCGCCTTCCTCCTGTGCACCATTTTTGCATGGGAGGATAATTAACATGTCTGTTCCTTAGAGTCATTTTTTGCCCGGGAACACCTACCTTGCATTTCATTGATACAAGGTAGTTTCCCGCTAGCAAAAAATGACTTTAACTCCATAACTTTGGCGCTAGACAGTTCTAGCTCCAAAGTATAAATATGGAGTTAGGTTTGGGCTGAATTAGCGTAGAAAAACAATGAAGCTAATTCAGTGCAAAACTAGGCCTATGTCTGGTGGTGAACGATTAGGACCTAGAAGAGGATACTAGTACTGGAAGAAAGTGAGATGAAGCTGGAGACCATTGGCACAGAATTGATGAATGTGGAAAGGTGAGTGTGTCTAGAGAACAAGTGTCACCAACGATTGCAGAGAAAGTTGAAAGTTCAGACCTAAGCGAAGGTGAAGACAAAGGTGTGGCACTGAGAAGCTTAAGGAGAACAAGAGTGCCTACTTTCAAATATTCTTCACCTGAGTGGATTTACTTTGCAAATGACACAGCCTCAGGCAAAGAGTCTTGGGGATCTTGAGCTCAACATATTAGTTTGAGTAAAATGCCATGAACTGAACGCAGTGATTAAACTGCACATCGTATTCTCATTGGCATCGATGAGCTTCTTTTGTGTAGAAGTCAAAGACATTTACATTGATTGGGATAGGGAAGTGAGAAGATTACCTAGGCCCAAGTAGAACAAGGTTAAGTGTTGTCCTCTAAAAGAACAAGGAGTAGGGTGAAGAAGCCTGTTTAAGATTCATACATTATTGCTAAACGAACTTTGCATTGGTGAAATCAACGAAGCAATACCTGCTGCTGTACATTTTGAAAGGAAAAAATCTGATTCAAAAGACATAATTGAATGGAATAAGAAGAATGAATGTCAATATGTTAGGTGCTTTTTCACTTATTTTCCTAGTAGTTTTGATAGTGTTATGGATAGGAGCATTTCCCCCTACATGTTCTGAAGAGACGTTATCCCCTAGTGTTACTCTGCAAACTATTAGCCCTCAAGTTAATAATAATTATATGTTAAATGAGAAAGTATTAAATTTAGATGGGCCTAGAGGAGATTATTCAGCAAATGTATTTTTTAAATTGTTATATGAATACTTTAATACGATGAATGCAAGGGACTGTTACGTTTGTACACAGTTACATGCTTCTGTGTCAGAAGGCATTACATATCATCATATCCCGCTGGCATATGGTATTTCTTGCAGTTTATTGCTAAACATATTTTACAATAAGGAAAGTTTTCAATATTATTTTTCCAACTAAGACCTTGTGTTTTTAGAAATTCCTTTGTTTAGACACCGGAATAAGAGCCCTCTATGCCGAAACCACCAAGAAGAACATGAGCAAACTACAACAAATCCAGAATGCCTCCGCCAGACTCATTATGAACATCCCCCACCGAGAACACATCAGAGGACACCGGAGAAATCTCCAACAGCTCCCCGTTAAGAAGAGGATCAACTTCAAGCTCCTTGTACACGCTTTCAAGGCCCTCCACAACCTTGGACCCAGCTACCTCAACCACTGCATGACCTTTTACTCCTCTGCCAGACCTCTACACTTCTTCCAGCAGTTGCTCGCCACCGTACCCCGAATAAGGAAGTCCTTGGCTGAAGAGAGATCTTTCACCTACCTTGTAGTAAAATGCTGGAACACCTTGCCTCTCTACCTCAGGAAGTCTCCATCGCTACCTCAATTCAGGAAGGACCTTAAGACCTGGCTCTTCACCTGAATCTTGAGGACCTACCCCACAGCCCCTTGAGACCCTACGGGTGAGTAGTGCACTTTAAAAATGCAAATAGAATTGAATTGAAAATGCTTAATTTAAAGGAATTGAACTCACAGGGAAATATTTCTTTCCACTGAAACCATTAGACACTGCATAAGCTCATAGACAAAGTTTGACCTGTTCAAGGACTGACATTGAGAAGAAATTGCTGAATTTAGTTGAGGATCAAGGAAAGGAATCAGAGAGCAATTTCAGAACATATAAAGATCTTAAGTCCCAACACCAGTGGAAGAAAGAGGAAATAGAACATAGAGTGCAATGGAATTTACCAGTTTTACCTTTAGACTGGCATCCCAAAGGGAACTTGTGCATACACATAGATCAGGGTTATATAGATCCATTATTCATAGAGAAGAGTAATTGTGAGCATGTTTTTGATGTCAGAGGAAAGAGTAAATTCTTTTTGGATGGAAAGGATCCTGTGATCCCTGGAGTGTACTTTGTTTGTGAACAATATGCATACTTCAGGTTGCGAAAGGATGGCATGGTATATGCCATCTAGCGATAGTGTTTCCAAGGTTGTATCATGTGGAACATTTTGAATGTTCTGTATGGGAAACAAAGCATAAAGCTAAATGAGGAGCTAGTGCCTCAGACATAGTGGGTGAAATTTTGGGCTCATTGATTCCATCGATGGGAGTTATTCTGAATTATCTGAAGATCAGCCAACTGTCTAAGATATTAGATACGTTATCTACTGGTATAGAGAATTCATTGTTGTTGATAAACACAGAGATAGTAGCGATAAGATACATGGCTTTACAAAATAATCTTGCACTAGATGTATTGCTTGCAAAAGAAGGCTGAGTCTGTAAAATTTTGAAAGTTCAGCAATGTTGTACATATATTTCTTTAAAAGTGTATATATAGTATTTCAGGGTTGACGAACGATTTGAGAGATATATAAGCAACTGGTGCCTGGCAAGCTATTAGAGATGGATTTTATGCTATAGGTAGATGATTTGCAAATTAAGGAAGTGGAGTTATAGACTTTGTCTTGAGGCCATTGTTGGTAATATCTATAGTGGCAGTGGTTTTGTGGATTGGCTACAACATTTACTGGAGAACAAAGATTCAGAACGGTCTTAAGAGGAAAAGAACAGATGCTGATCTGGAAGACAGACAGTATCAATATTATGATGACATGAAACATTTAGAAGATTCAAGGTGAAAGCTGCTTAAAACAACAAGGTTTTAGAGAGTCTCATTCGAGAATGAAAAGTGCTTTATGATGACTCAAAAGTCATCAAAGAGAGGGTTGAGAGAGCGTAGGTGGTCTGTGCTACTATGTTTCTGAGAATGAGGGTGAGAGGGTGGTCACATTTCAAGTGGTAACAAATTGGTGCTCACATTTTCATTGAACGTGGACAAATACTAATGTGCAAGCTATTTTGTTTAAATGGTGCACTGCAAAATATATCAGAACAGTACACAGTAGATTAAGGCCCTCATTACGACCCTGGAGGACGGTGATAAAGTGGCGGTAATACCGCCAACAGTCTGGAGGTAACTACCTCCAAATTATGACCATGGCAGAAAGATCTCCGAAAGACAGCCAATGTACCACACTGACTGCCGGAGAGGAAACAACAGCTACCACAGCGGTAGCCGCCTACAGCCAGGCGGAAGTCAATGTTCTGCCCACCATATTAAGACCCTGCAAACCGCCACCTTTTCTGGGGCGGTACCAACGACGTCAAAAGCCTGGCGGAAACTGAGCTCAGAAGTGAAAGGACTCACCATTGGAGACACAGGTAAGAACCACACCGCCATGGAACCAGAACTGCATGTGTTTCCGATGATATTCTACGTTCTTCTCCACCACCAACACAAACGCCGGCGAAGACGACGATGGTGCGTACAGCCGCCTAGTACACAAGGAAGGGGGGAGGAAAAAGAGAGTGACGCACAACACACACCCCACACACACACACCATGCACACAACCATATTCATTACAAAAACAATATGACCCCGCAACTCGGCTGAATAACGCAAGGACAAAACTATTTCGCCAAAGTGTTTGTAATAAGATCCACACAGTAGAAATAATAATTAAGGCAAGATAATAGATATATACATATTTACAGAAAAAGGGCCAGAGCCCAGTCCTCAATTTGCGTGGGCCTCAAGGCCACGGGCCAAAGTCCAAGGCCACACATGTTACCTGCTTGAACACGTAGAAAACACTGCAGGGGCATCAGTTGGTAATTAGGCAGGCACCTCAGAGTGATGGGGGATCTCAGCCAGGAGGTGTAACAAGACCACTGGTTCTGGAGGGGCAACATGCCCTGTGCTTGATCCTGGGGAGTGATGTGCCACAGTCTCTCAGGTGGGTGTCTTACCCACTGGTTCTGGAGGGGGCAACGTGCCCTGTGCTTGATCCTCGGGAGTGCAAGGTCACAGTCTCTCAATTGGGTGTCTTCCCCACTGGTTCTGGAGTGGACAGGCCGCACAGCAGCCCATGGAGGCAGGATTACATACCGTCCGCTGGCAGTGATGGCTGCACAGTGGTGATGCTGCTGGTGGAGGGAAGGATCCTGCCCATCCCCTGCAACCTAGGAAGGCTACACAGAGGTGGTGCTGCTGGTGGGGAAGGCACCTGCCCATCCCCTGCACCCTCGGATGGATCCACAACCATGGTTGGTGGTTGGGGCTCCGTCACAGTTCCTGGTCCAGGCTCCTTCCTCTTCCTGCCTGTTGGTGCAGGCTCCTTGCTCTTCCTGCCTGCTGGGGCAGTCTCCTTCCCCTTTAGGCTGACTGGTGCAGGATCCTTCCCCTTCAGTACATGTGGCCTGGATCCCTTTACACCATGAGTGGGTGCAGTTAGGACTTGGCCCGTGGACTATGTGGCTGAGGTGCTTGGCTGGGTTCGTTATACCCTGACTGTTAGAAATGAGGTTTTTGGTTGGCAGTCAGGTTGCCCTCTGTCCAAGCAAGAACCCTCACTCTAGTCAGGGTAAGTCACACACAATCCAAAATCAGCCTGTGCTCACCCTCCGGTAGCTTGGCACGAGCAGTCAGGCTTAACTTAGAAGGCAATGTGTAAAGCATTTGTGCAATAAATCATACAACACCATAGCATAACACCACAAAAATACACCACACAGTGTTATAGAAAAATATATAATATTTATCTGGGTATCTTCAGGTCAAAACGATCAAAGTTGCAATGCGAATTTGTAAAGATATCACTGAAAAGTGATATAAAGTGTCTTAAGTCTTTAGAAAAGGAAACACAGTCTCTTTCAAACACAAAGTACCTGGTTTCTGGTAGAAAATCTCCTCAGAGGGCCACAGGAGAAGAGGTGCGTGGAAAACTGGTGTGTGCGTCGATTTCTCCTCAGCACACACGGACTTGCGTTGTTATTTTCCACGCGGGGAGTCGGGCGTCGTTTTCCGGCGCGCGGACAGTCTCTTACTGTGGTTTGCGGGGAGTACCAGATGTCCCGGGTCTGTGCGTGGATTTTCCTGCTTGTTTTCCGGCTGCGCGTCGTTCTGCGGGGCTGCGTGTCGAAGTTTCGATCTCACGGCAGGCGTCGCGTCGATTTCTCCTGCGGAGTCGGGCGGCGTTGTCCTTGCGAGGCCGTGCGTCAAAGTTTTGATCTCACGGCAGGCGTCGCGTCGATTTCTCCTGTGAAGTCGGGCGGCGTTGTCCTTGCGAGGCCGTGCGTCAAAGTTTCGATCTCACGGAGGGCGTTGTGTAGATTTCTCCTGCGGAGTCGGGCGGCGTTGTCCTTGCGAGGCCGTGCGTCAAAGTTTCGGTCGTCCCGAAGACGTTGCGTCGATCAGCGTCGGTGTGCGTCGTTTTTCTTGCCGCGGAACAAACTGTGCGTCGAAAAGTTCGGCGCACGGAGCGTCCAAGAGGAAGAGAGAAGTCTTTTTGGTCCTGAGACTTCAGGGAACAGGAGGCAAGCTCTATCCAAGCCCTTGGAGAGCACATTTACAGCCAGACAAGAGTTCAGCAAGACAGCAGGCCAACAGCAAGGCAGCAGTCCTTTGTAGAAAAGCAGAAAGGTGAGTCCTTTGAGCAGCCAGGCAGTTCTTCTTGGCAGGATGTAGTTTCTGGTTCAGGTTTCTTCTCCAGCAAGTGTCTGATGAGGTAGGGCAGAGGCCCTGTTTTATACTAAGTTGTGCCTTTGAAGTGGGGGTGACTTCAAAGAGTCTCTAAGAAATGCACCAAGCCCCCTTTCAGCTCAATCCTGTCTGCCAGAGTCCCAGTAGGGGGTGTGGCAGTCCTTTGTGTGAGGGCAGGCCCTCCACCCTCCCAGCCCAGGAAGACCCATTCAAAATGCAGATGTATGCAAGTGAGGCTGAGTACCCTGTGTTTGGGGTGAGTGCACAAGGAGCTGTCAACTAAACCTAGCCAGACGTGGATTGAAGGGCACAACAAGATTTTAGTGCAAAGAAATGCTCACTTTCTAAAAGTGGCATTTCTAGAATAGTAATATTAAATCCGACTTCACCAGTCAGCAGGATTTTTTATTACCATTCTGGCCATACTAAATATGACCTTCCTGCTCCTTTCAGATCAGCAGCTGCCACTTCAACAATGTATGAGAGCAGCCCCAATGTTAGCCTATGAAGGGAGCAGACCTCACAGTAGTGTAAAAACGAATTTAGGAGTTTTACACTACCAGGACATATAACCACACAAGTACATGTCCTGCCTTTTACCCACACAGCACCCTGCTCTAGGGGTTACCTAGGGCACACATTAGGGGTGACTTATGTATAGAAAAAGGGGAGTTCTAGGCTTGGCAAATACCTTTAAATGCCAAGTCTAAGTGGCAGTGAAACTGCACACACAGGCCTTGCAATGGCAGGCCTGAGACAAGGTTAAGGGGCTACTGAGGTGGGTGGCACAACCAGTGCTGCAGGCCCACTAGTAGCATTTAATCTACCTGCCATAGGCACATGTAGTGCACTCTACCAGGGACTTACAAGTAAATTAAATAGTCAATCATGGATAAACCAATCAGTAGTACAATTTACACAAGGAGCATATGCACTTCAGCACTGGTTAGCAGTGGTAAAGTGCCCAGAGGTCAAAAGCCAACAACAGGTCAGAAAAAATAGGAGGAAGGAGGCAAAAAGTTTGGGGATGTCCCTGTCAAAAAGCCAGGTCCAACATGACCCCCTACCAGCCTAAAGCCAGGGGAGAACAATCACTATCCTGATGTACTTCCCTGTTTGAGGCGACAGAACAAGGACCCAGGCCCACAACAGCAGGGGCATGCTCCAGTTCTTCGCCTTCCTGACTCCAATTGGATCACTCTGTCCATACTCTCAGTTCCCACTAAGCCAACCCATGGGGAACCTTTCTCCTTACCTGCGGATCCCATCTGTGCAGCACCTAACCTTACTTTGCTCACAGATGTATCCCAGGAGCAGGATAGTACCACCATGACCAACACAGTGGTGTTGCCCACTCTACCCCCAGGGTGTGACACTTGTCCCCTCCCCAGGGATAACTCTGTCCACCCGGACAGCAAGCCACAGTGATTACTGACAGCTGCCAGGGATGAGAGCCAGGCCCCAGGCCTCTCAAAGCTCTCCAATCACTGTGGCTGTGGAGAGTGGGGGGCGGTAGCCCCAGGTGCTGGGCACCCTTTAACCACTCTCCCTTCTACCAGGTCAGGGATGACAGCCTGAACCTGGTCCTCCCCTCTGGGGCTCTGTACCCTCCCTCCTGGAGCGGTACCCCCAGAGTCCAACATGGTCAGGGTGCTTACAGACATCGCCCTGTACCATTCCTCCACCAGTGCAGGGCTGTTAACCTGCAACTGGCCCTCCAACCTGGGGTCTGTACCTTCAGGTTGGACTAGGGCCCGGGGTGAGGCTTCCCTCCTCCTGCCCTCCCGTCTGGGGTCCAGCACCCTCCAACTAGGAGTGGCCTCCTCAGAAGACAACATGGTAGGGGCACTGTTATCAGTAGCCCCTCCCTCCAGGTCCGGGGGGACACCCTGAACCTGGTCTTCCAGCCCAGGGTCTGTACCCTCAGACTGGATCACTGCCTGGCAAACCAGGACTTCCTGGGAGGCACACCTACCCCCCACCAGGTCAGAGTTTAACCTCTGCACCTGACCATTCAACTCAGAGTCACCACCCTGAAGTTGAACAATTGCCTGGCATGCCAGGACTTCCTGGAGGGCACACTGACCCTCCACCAGGTCAGAGTTTAACCTCTGAACTTGGCCATCCAACTCAGAGTCACCACCCTGAAGTTGAACAATTGCCTGGCACCCCAGGACTTCCTATAGGGCACACTGACCCTCCACCAGGTCAGAGTTTAACATCTGAACCTGGTTCTCCAACCTAGGGTCACCACCCTGAGGTTGGGCGACTGCCTGGCACACCAGGACTTTCTGGGAGGCACACCTACCTCCCACCAGGTCAGTGGTTAACCTCTGAACCTGGTTCTCCAACCCAGGGTCACCACCCTGAGGTTGAACAATTGCCTGGCACGCCAGGACTTTCTGGGGGGCACACCTACCCCCCACCAGGTCAGAGTTTAACCTCTGAACCCGGTTATCCAACCCAGAGTCAGCACCCTGAGGTTGAACAACTGCCTTGTACACCAGGACTTTCTGGGGGGCACTAGTACCCCCCACCAGGTCAGAGTTTACCCTCTGAACCTGGTCATCCAACCCAGAGTCAACACCCTGAGGTTGGATAATTGCCTGGCACAGCAGGACTTCTTGGGAGGCACACCTACCTCCCACCAGGTCAGAGTTTAACCTCTGAACCTGGGTACCCAACCCAGAGTCACCACCCTGAGGTTGAACAATTGCCTGGCACGCCAGGACTTCTTGGGAGGCACATCTACCTCCCACCAGGTCAGAGTTTAACCTCTGAACCTGGTCATCCAACCCAGAGTCAACTTCCTGAGGTTGGACAATTGCCTGGCACAGCAGGACTTCTTGGGAGGCACATCTACCTCCCACCAGGTCAGAGTTTATCCCCTGAACTTGGTCATCCAACCCAGAGTCACCACCCTGAGGTTGAATCTTTGCCTGGCATGCCAGGACTTCCTGGGGGGCACTCTCACCCCCCACAAGGGACACACTGTCCCCAAGGGCCACACAAGAGTCTGGTTGGCGCAGGTCTCCCGACCTCTGCCCATCCGGCAGAGTCTGGGTTTCCCCCAAACCAGAAACGGTTTCACCTGGGTCATTCCTGGGGGCTCTGCTCTCAGAGCTGTCCCCTGACTCTCAAGGTCCTCCACTGGGGTCCGCAACCCCCTCTCAACCCTATGTCTGGACTTCTGCACCCCCTCACTAGGAGGGGTACTGCCAGACACCAGAACTGTTGGGATGCTGGCTTCAGTCACCCCCCCAAGTTCTTCTGCCACTGCGGGGCTTCCCTCAAAAGGTGGCCCTACGGCACAGGCTAGGCTTCCCTCCTGGTGTTCCCTCATGGAACCCTCTAGGACCTGGGACCTACCTGGGACACTACAATCCTTTCCCACCTCACTCGGTTGGGAACCACCTAGACCACTCCCTTCAGGAGCACCCCCAAATGCCTCTTCAGACTCTCTGGTACTCACCCAGAAGTCTGCCTCCATTGTAAGTTCCCTGGGATCAGAGACCTCACACTCCACCTGGTGTTGGCGTAGCTCTGGAAAATAAGGACCAGACATATGCTCTCCAGCAATTACATCATTCCGCCCTTCACATGTATTAACCACAGTACCCTTCACCCAACCACCCAGTAACTCAACCTTGGAAAAGCACTCTACCTCACCCTCCTGAGACTGGTGAGACAGTATCTGTCTGTCCCTGACACTCAACCCATACTCTTCTGGGATGTCTCTACACTCTATATTCAGGACGTCCACCAGGGTTGAACCCTTTTCTCTGTCACTCTCTGCTAGAGTCAGTAAAGTGTCCCTCCCCCCAGTAGGAATATGACTCCCTGTGCCAGTTCCCCAATCCTTCTCAGGGACCCTGTGCATAACGGGAACTACCTCATACCCTTGAACCGCCTGGGGTGTGTCAACTCCCTTCTTCAAGTTGGGCACCACATCTCTGGGCTTGTGCCCTTCTTCAGCAGTACTAGATGCAAGATTTTTGCTGCCACCATCTGAACTGGACTCAGCCCTTCCGGCCTCCAGTTTCAGCTCTTTACAGCTCAGCTCTTGAGCTGCAATCTTTTCTTCTTCCAGGGCTAAGAGTCTTTTTGCCTCAACCTCTGCAAGATACTCCTCTAATTGTTGCTCCTGTCGCCTTTGACTTCGGAGCCATGCATCTATTTCTGGGTCACTGTCCTCACCTGAGTAGTCTTCCTCCTCATGTGAGCAGTCTTCCTCCTCATGTGCGTAGTCCTCCTCCTCATCTGAGGGGTACTTAGTCATTTGGTTTCTTGCTGCCTCTCTCTCTGCCCATCTTTCCTCCCCCCAGACTATGTAGTTATGTAGCATCTCCGCCTTAGTACATCTCCTTGCTACAGGAAGGCCCCATTTTCTGCAAAGCTCCCTTAGGTCAGCCTTAGTGAGGTGGTCAGTACGAACAAAGAATGAGTAGGTAAGCAATCCCATTCTGATAATATCTTACCAGCAAAAACCAAAATCCAAAGTCCAAAATATCAATAGTATATCCAGGAGGACATCAAAGAATCAAAAGCCAAAAAAGATGAAAAATCAAGTTGACCTTCAACTGTGGGTAGGTAGTGAAATACTTAGCTACTGTATGTCACTGCACAAACACAAGTCCTATCCTCACCGCTGATCACCAATGTTAGAAATGGGGTTTTTGGTTGGCAGTCAGGTTGCCCTCTGTCCAAGCAAGAACCCTCACTCTAGTCAGGGTAAGTCACACACAATCCAAAATCAGCCTGTGCTCACCCTCCGGTAGCTTGGCACGAGCAGTCAGGCTTAACTTAGAAGGCAATGTGTAAAGCATTTGTGCAATAAATCATACAACACCATAGCATAACACCACAAAAATACACCACACAGTGTTTAGAAAGATATATAATATTTATCTGGGTATCTTCAGATCAAAACGATCAAAGTTGCAATACGAATTTGTAAAGATATCACTGAAAAGTGATATAAAGTGTCTTAAGTATTTAGAAAAGGAAACAAAGTCTCTTTCAAACACAAAGTACCTGGTTTCTGGTGGAAAATCTCCTCAGAGGGCCACAGGAGAAGAGGTGCGTGGAAAACTGGTGTGTGCGTCGATTTCTCCTCAGCACACACGGACTTGCGTCGTTATTTTCCAAGCGGGGAGTCGGGCGTCGTTTCCGGCGCGCGGACAGTCTCTTACTGTGGTTTGCGGGGAGTACCAGATGTCCCGGGTCTGTGCGTGGATTTTCCTGCTTGTTTTCCGGCTGCGCGTCGTTCTGCGGGGCTGCGCGTCGAAGTTTCGATCTCACGGCAGGCGTCGCGTTGATTTCTCCTGTGGAGTCAAGCGGCGTTGTCCTTGCGAGGCCGTGCGTCAAAGTTTTGATCTCACGGCAGGCGTCGCGTCGATTTCTCCTGTGAAGTCGGGCGGCGTTGTCCTTGCGAGGCCGTGCGTCAAAGTTTCGATCTCACGGAGGGCGTCGCGTCGATTTCTCCTGCGGAGTCGGGCGGCGTTGTCCTTGCGAGGCCGTGCGTCAAAGTTTCGGTCGTCCCGAAGACGTCGCGTCGATCAGCGTCGGTGTGCAGCATTTTTCTTGCCGCGGAACAAGCTGTGCGTCGAAAAGTTTGGCGCACGGAGCGTCCAAGAGGAAGAGAGAAGTCTTTTTGGTCCTGAGACTTCAGGGAACAGGAGGCAAGCTCTATCCAAGCCCTTGGAGAGCACTTTTACAGCCAGACAAGAGTTCAGCAAGACAGCAGGCCAACAGCAAGGCAGCAGTCCTTTGTAGAAAAGCAGACAGGTGAGTCCTTTGAGCAGCCAGGCAGTTCTTCTTGGCAGGATGTAGTTTCTGGTTCAGGTTTCTTCTCCAGCAAGTGTCTGATGAGGTAGGGCAGAGGCCCTGTTTTATACTAAGTTGTGCCTTTGAAGTGGGGGTGACTTCAAAGAGTCTCTAAGAAATGCACCAAGCCCCCTTTCAGCTCAATCCTGTCTGCCAGAGTCCCAGTAGGGGGTGTGGCAGTCCTTTGTGTGAGGGCAGGCCCTCCACCCTCCCAGCCCAGGAAGACCCATTCAAAATGTAGATGTATGCAAGTGAGGCTGAGTACCCTGTGTTTGGGGTGAGTTCACAAGGAGCTGTCAACTAAACCTAACCAGACGTGGATTGAAGGGCACAAGATTTGAGTGCAAAGAAATGCTCACTTTCTAAAAAGTGGCATTTCTAGAATAGTAATATTAAATCCGACTTCACCAGTCAGCAGGATTTTATATTACCATTCTGGCCATACTAAATATGACCTTCCTGCTCCTTTCAGATCAGCAGCTGCCACTTCAACAATGTATGAGAGCAGCCCCAATGTTAGCCTATGAAGGGAGCAGGCCTCACAGTAGTGTAAAAACGAATTTAGGAGTTTTACACTACCAGGACATATAAGCACACAAGTACATGTCCTGCCTTTTACCCACACAGCACCCTGCTCCAGGGGTTACCTAGGGCACACATTAGGGGTGACTTATGTATAGAAAAAGGGGAGTTCTAGGCTTGGCAAATACCTTTAAATGCCAAGTCTAAGTGGCAGTGAAACTGCACACACAGGCCTTGCAATGGCAGGCCTGAGACAAGGTTAAGGGGCTACTGAGGTGGGTGGCACAACCAGTGCTGCAGGCCCACTAGTAGCATTTAATCTACCTGCCCTAGGCACATGTAGTGCACTCTACCAGGGACTTACAAGTAAATTAAATAGTCAATCATGGATAAACCAATCAGTAGTACAATTTACACAGAGAGCATATGCACTTCAGCACTGGTTAGCAGTGGTAAAGTGCCCAGAGGTCAAAAGCCAACAACAACAGGTCAGAAAAAATAGGAGGAAGGAGGCAAAAAGTTTGGGGATGTCCCTGTCAAAAAGCCAGGTCCAACACTGACCATACGTGCAGGACGGGGTGAGGGGTAGGGAAGAGGTCAATGGTGGATAGGAACAGTTTTTTAGGGACATTGGGGCGGGAAGAGGGAGAAGGAATGGATTGGAGGATGAGGGAGTGGTTGTTGGAGGTGTCTGTCTGCTGCTTTTGGGTGCAGGTGCATGACCTGTATGCTGTTGTGAGGTGGATGGTTGTTGGGTGTCTGTGTGCTTAGGTTTGTGTAGTTTAGGGGGGGGGGGGGACAGACACAGTTGGAGAGGACACAGGGGACATGTGCATGGCTGTTGTGGAGGTGTCTGCCAGTGAGGTGTGTGTTCTGCTTGGTGTAGTGATGATGCTGGTAGTGGATGATGATGTAGTGCATGCAGGTGTGAGTGTAGATGTAGCTGGGAGGGAGGTGGTGGAGGGGGAGGAGTTAAACACTGTTGGCAGTTTAGCATCAAAAAGTCAAGTGCCGGTTTGCGCCATTCTCCTGCGCTAGCCAGGCACCATATTTAAGGAATGACACAAGCCAGCACTAAGCTTGGGCTAGAGTCACAAAAAAAGATGCTTTCTGCATGGGGGTGGCGGTATGGGAAAAGGAGGTTGTGCAACAGAAAATGACGGTAGGCTGATTAGTGGCAAAATTAATACTAGTAACCAGCCTACCGTTGTTTTCTGACGCACACCCAACCAAAAATGACTCCTGTCTTAGTAAAGACAATTGTCATGGCCACCACCCCAGTGGCCACCACAGGGGACCAGTGTCTCCTGGGCATGGCTATTACATCCAGTGCCAGGCAGGGGGCCTCATGTAAGGGCCCCCAATGGCACTTTAATAAAAAAATTAAAAATACTTACCTTACTCACCTGGGATGGGCTCCCCCATCCTATGGTGTCCCTCTGGTGTGGGTGGGGTTGTTGCTGGGTTTTTGGGGTGGGCACCTGTGGGCCCATTCTATGGTGTTTGGCCATGAAAATTGGTCCACAGGTACCTTAACAGCTGGTCTGACCCAGGTGTTAAATAATTACGTTAAGCAAACTTAGCTTCATGATTTGGGTCAGCCTCCCACCTGTGCCTCATTTTTGCACGAGGGGATAAATATGGCGCTGAGGACTTAGCGTCATTTTGCGGATGGGAACGCCTACCTTGCATCTTATTGACACAAGGTGGGTTTACACATCCTAAAAATGCTGCAAACTCCAATATTTTGATGCTAGACGGGTCTAGCGTCAAAATATAATTATGGAGTTAACTTCGCACCATTTTAGAGTCAAAATAAATGACGCTTGAATGGTGCAAAGCAAGTATATATATGCCCCTTAGTGTGTGGCTCACTGAGTTACACTGCAATTAAATTTGAAGAACTTGAAGCAAGTTCCCTCCATTCTTTGGAACTGAGAAGAAGAGATTCATTGGACCCTAGAATTGTTGATAGAGCCCAGTGCTTCTTCACTCTCGACAGTTGGACTGGACTACAGGGCAATCCGGCTGCAGCAGAAGGGTAAATAAGTCATTGTAAGTGCCGCATTTTTTGGCTCTCTGTGGGCATGTTTTAGTGTCTGGTAGGCTTGTTTTACTGCTGATTTCCTTGATACTACTACAAGCATTACCTTCAGCAAGCACAAATGCATGCAGTTTCCCATAACTTGCAAAATACATACAGCATGGTTTTTCATGTACAGTATGTGTTTACAAGTTCAGAACTGCTCCCCCAGTTAGCAAATGTGGGGCACTATTGGTATTTAGCTATCTAAGGGATTACTTTTATTTTGGTACCCATGTCTGTTTAATGTCCTAGTCTGACACTAGGAAATTCCAAAGTTCTGGGCATCAGAAAGGGGTAGAACGGGATGAGAAAAGGCAGGCAGGGAGAAATGTATGAGGGTAAAGGAAGATTAGTGGGAAGTAGAGACAAGTCAAAGAGAATAAAGATGGAAAAACAGCTCAGAAATGGGAAGGAGAGTGGAAGAAAAGGAAAGAAGAAAGTGATGAGAGAAGAAGAAGAATAATGAGGTAGAGGAGAGGAGTGGAGAGAAATGAAAAGAGGCATATAAAACCAAAAATTTAAAGGAAATATATAAACCTGGGAGATAAAGGAGGACTGTTAGAAACTGGGTCTCTAGTTGACGGTGGTATACACCCTTGTCCAAGTAGGGACCACAGTCCTAGTCAGGTTAAGTCACCACACAATCCAAATTATTCTGTGCTCACCCTCTGGTAGCTTATAGCAGAGCAGGCAGGCTCAACTCAAAAGGCAAAGTGTAAAGTATTTGTGCAATAATCCATTCAGTAACACTGAGAAAACACCAAAAAAATTACTCCACACCAGTTTAGAAAATAGGAAAATAGATAATATTTATCAGAATAAAATATAAAATAATACCAACAATTTCAAAAATTCAATATGCACAGTCAAGATATCACTTTTCAAAGATTTAGATGAGACTCAGTCCTAAAGAATCAGTGGTTGTGTCCTTTTAACATGCAGTACAGGGGATGTTTCAAAACTAATGATGCACGGGGGCCTCAGAGGAGGACATGCTTTGAAAAATAAGGAGCTGTATCAGATTTTCTGCGTTGTTTCTTTCCATGCTGCAAGGTGATCCATCGATTTCCAGGAGTGCAGCCTTTGTTCCTCACTGCAATGAAGGGATATTTTGACACCCAGGAACCATGCATTGAAAATCCTTGATGCACGGGTAAGAAGGAGCAGGCCTACCGATCCGGTAGGTGTTGCAGTGATTTTTCAGCAGCGAGGCAGGCGCTATATCGATTCCTGCAGGCGTCGCATCGATATTCCGACGCTGGGAGATTTCTTTTCTTTGGTGAAGTCTTTGTGGTCCTGGGACTTCAGAACAGGAGGCAAGCTCAATCCAAGCCCTTGGACAGCACTTGCGGGAATGGCAGAGTCCTTCTAGCAGAGGCTCCGTATTGTAACATTCTATTGAAACATTCCTCCAAGGACCTTTCACTTGCATTTGGTATTGCATTTATTTATAATGTTTCGCTGTTGTCTATGCCCCTAGTTTGCTCTGACACCTCTCAATGTTATTAGGTCAGAGGGGGCTGAATCAATAACAAAGCTGTATGGTGATTTTAAGGTTTTGTTAGGAATTGGATTTGTGGTTGACCGGGTGAAATCCCTTCTCAAGCAACAACCACAATCCTTATTAGGGTGAACCACAACAAATCACTAAATGAACCTGTGTTTAACCCTCTGGTAGCTTGCCACAAAAGAAAACAAGCATGCTTAACTTAGAGCCATTGTATCAAGTAAATATGTAGTACAAAAACAGTAATAAATAAAACACAACACACGGGAAATCCCTCCCAAATTTAGAAAAAAGGAGAAATGTTTAATAAATTGATACCAAAACAACAAAAATCCAATCAGTTGAACTTAAGTTATGATTTTTTAAAGTTTTCAGTAAAAACTAGCACCTAACTGATCAGAGCGACATTTTCAGACATTTAACTGTGTGAGACTGTGAAACGGTTCAAAGTTATGCCTGACCCCGCTCAAGCCCAGTTCAAATACACTGGGTGGATTAGGCCCCATCTCGGCTTAACTTCAGCCCTAGAAGAAATTTTGAAGAAAATGTTTGAGAAGATAAAGTTCAGCAGAACAAGGCAGCTGGCATTGCCCAAGAGGGATGCGTCATTGCTAACCCAGTGAATGTATTTGGAATTTGTCACTTTTTAGGAACGTTGAAAATATCCAGGCTGTAGCCGGCAAATCTTCCATGAGGCCAGATAGCCCTTCTGGGAGGAGCCACTGAACAGGGATTGCTGCTGCAGAGAAGAATGTAGTGGGAGCTACCATAAAGTCAGGCCAACTGGCAATGACAAGGCTCTAAGAGGTCTAAAGTGACAAAAGACTGGTGTGAAGTTCTTTGAGAGTGTGCTGTGGCAGCTCCTTTGAAATGTGAGTGGGACATACTGGCAGGATGGCCCATCCTGCCAACAACCATCCCCGCTTTGTCTCACTATACCAGTCTAGCGTCAAAATATAGGGGTTAGAGTCATATTGTGGATGCGGAAAACTACTTTGTACTAATTAGATGCAAGGTAGGCATTCCCATCCACAATAACACGCTATCCCCCTACCACCTTATTTATACTCCAGCACAAGTAGGCAGACCCAAATAACGGTGCAAAGCCTTCTTAGCACCATTATTTAATGCCTGGGTCTGACCAGGCGTTAATGGACCAGTGGACCCAATTCCAAGGCTCAGCTGTTTGACTACAGCTCTACACATGAAGATACTGTCTGATAATTGAGAAAATATGCAGGAGTTGTTTTGGTAGCTTTTGAGGAATTGTCATGTGTTTAATATATTTGTGTCTGTTCCAGTGGATTGTCCTATTAATAATGTTCCATTTACTTGCATGATGTCACTAGCTATGATGTCATTACAGTAAAAGGGCAAAAAGTGTCACTTCATGTGATGCCATTCAGGGTCAAAGGCCACATACTTATATTTTTTTACCACTGGCATTTTGGTGATTCGATGTCCAGGGGAAAACAGTGACAAAAAGAAAAATCTGGGTTGGAAAGGAATCTGCAACATTGAAAAATGAGACAAGCAGTATGTTGGAATGAAAGAAAGAGGCATGAGATGGAATCAGGCAATATAAGGCAGCCTTGGTATGGAACAACTCTGAAATTTGTCAGTACTCGTGGTGGGTTTCTATACAAAATGTAGGCCCTCTTCTATTTTTATTTATTCATTTTATAAATTAAGCACTGAGGATAATCATTAGTATCTCAAAGCAGATTCACAGCTCTCATTGACGAGGTGCCTGTCATGTGCTAACATATTTATGGCAGTGCTTAGTTTGTAAAAGAAAGAGTGCCGCTGCCCGAAGCTCTGCTCAGAACCCCATGGCCCGTGCAATTCAATGCGGGTGCACCGAAAGCCGAGGCTGCATCCTTTCGAATTCACCTTGTTAGAAATGGGGTCTTTGGTTGGCAGTCATGTTACCCCCTGTCCAAGCAAGGACCCTCACTCTAGTCAGGGCAAAGGAGAATCACCCTCAGTTAACCCCCACTCACACCCTTGGTTGCCTGGCATGAGCAGGGAGGCATAACTTCAGAAGCAATGTGTAAAGTATTTGTATCAAACACACAGTAATACAGTGAAAACACTACAAAATAGACACCACACCAGTTTAGAAAAATAGGTAATATTTATCTAAATCAAACAAGACCAGAACGACAAAAATCCAACATACACAAGGCAAGATATTAATTTTAGAAACAATAGGAGTCTTAATCCATAGAAAACACAGCGAATGCTATTTTTACACAAAGTACCTGGTTAGCATCAAAAATAAAGCTGCACAGGCGAGCATGTATCGAAAAAGGCCAGCCAGTGATGTGTTGATTTCTCATTCGCAAGCTAGACTGAGCGAAGTTCCTTCTCTTGTCGGGTCAGTGTGCAACGTTTTCTCTCTCCTAGAAGAGAGCAATAATTTGATTCCCAGATGGGGCACCTCGGGTCTGGGCAGGATTTGCAATAATTCTTCTCAGGCAGAAGCAGCAACTGCAGGCCAACCCAGCAAAGCACAGTCACAGGCAGAGGGGCAGTACTCCTCCTCCAGCTCTCCTTTTTGCAGAGGTTCCTCTTGGTTCCAGAAGTAATCTGATTTTCAGGGGTTTTGGGTCCAATACTTATACCCCTTTCTGCCTTTGAAGTAGGCCTACTTCAAAGGGAAGTCTCTCTTGTTTGAAGATTCTGCCTTGCCCAGGCCAGACCCAAGATACAGACCAGGCGGTTGGAGACTGCATTGTGAGAGAGCAGGCACAGCCCATTCAGGTGTAAGTGACCACTCCTCCCTCCACTGTAGCCCAGATAGCTCATCAGGATATGCAGGCTATACCCCAGTTTCCTTTGTCTCACTGCCTAGATGGGATTCACAAACAGCCCGACTGTCAAGCTGACCCAGGCAGGCAGTCCGCAAACAGGCAGAGTCACAGAATGGTTTTAACAAGAGAATGACTGCTTTCTAAAAAAACAAGTCCTTGACATTTGTGTTGATCTTGTCACATATGCCTGGTGTTCACAGATAAAGATGAAATGTCAAGCTATGTCTTCTGACAAATTGCTCTTTATTTGGAAATTTTATTTCTCTGATTGTAAAGAGAAAGGACCCATACCGGAAGTGAAATGAAAGACTGTACGATGATAGCTCAGTTTTTTTTCTAACATAACTTTTAAATATCTGTAATTGAACTGTATACATATTTCAACACCTATTAGCAATTAGAAAATAACAAATGAATCACATTTTTTTGTAATTCCGAACTATGATGGTAACAAAGATTTTGATAGGATCAGAACAAATTCAAGGCACTTTACTTGGTGATCCTCAAGTGATAAATATTTGCTGATATTTGATTTCCACATGTTATCTTTTATTCAGTGTATAGTTTTACCATTAAAACTGTTTGTGGCCTTTTCAAAGGATGATGTGACATTGTTACATGAAAGCACTTGTTAGAAATGGGGTCTTTGGTTGGCAGTCAGGTTACCCCCTGTCCAAGCAAGGACCCTCACTCTACTCAGGGCAAAGGAGAAACACACCTGGTTAACCCCCACTCACACCTTGGTAGCTTGGCACTAGCAGAAAGGCTTAACCCAGAAGCAATGTGTATGTATTTGTACCAACACACAGTAAAACAGTGAAACACTACAAAATGGACACCACACAGGTTTAGAAAAAAAGTAAATGTTTATCTTAACAAACAAGACCAAATACGCTAACAATTCACAATACACAATTACAAATATGACTTTAGCAATTATAGAAAAAAAGAAATAGTGTCCAAAAGCACTAATGCTGCGATTTGATGTTAAGGTCATTGTGACGGAGTCGTTTCCCACAATGCGACACCACTGGCGCTGTTTATGGAGTCACACAGACCCGCAGGTACAGTACCTTAGCAAAAGTGCTGAAAACAGGCCGATGCACGGAGTCGGGGATCTAGGCATCGCTGGATCCGAGGCGAGGTTGGTTCCGGTGCTGCGAGTCAAAGGGGCTGAGGCATCATGAACGGACATCTGGTCCTACCTGTAGAGAGGTGGAGTTGAGGCAGCGTCAGTTGCGAGGAATAGGTACCTGGGCTCCTCTGGCAAATCGAAGTCCCGCGAGGTGACGATGCTGCAGGGTGACCTCATAGGGTTGCAATCACGTCACCGGGTCACAGGTGCAGCAACACATATGGGTGTCAGGAACTCTGTTCTTGAGAGTTCTTGGAACGTCAGCAGCATGGGTGAAGCGGGCCTGCAATGTCGGTGGGGTCGTCGTGCTTCTGTGAGGTCCACGGCTTCTGGTGCAAACGGTGTCCTTGCAAAGTTGCACTGCATCTTCCGGCATTCTTTCACAGGATTTTACCAGAAATTCACTCTCAGGGGTCCGGGAACTAGAATGGCACCCTCTGGCAAGCTAGAGTCCACAGAATGCAGACTCAGAGACTGGTTGGTGAAGCCTTTGCTATCCCTGAGGTTTCAAAAACAGGAGGCAAGCGCAGTCCAAGACCTTGGTGATTCTTCTCAAGCAGGAATATACCACAAAGTCCAGTCCTTGTCCCCTTTCACAGGCAGAAGCAGCAATGGCAGGATAGCCCACCAAAGCACAGTCATAGGCCAGGGCAGCACTTCTCCTCAGCACTTCAGCTCTTATCCTTGGCAGAGGTTCCTTTTGGTTCCAGAAGTGATCTAAAGTCTGGGGATTGGGGTCCACTACTTACCCCTTTCTGCCTCTGGAGTTGCCAAACTTCAAAGAAAAGTCTCTGTTGTTTACAGGATTCTGTGTTGCCAAGGCCTGGCCCCAGACACACACCACTGGGTTGAAAACTCCATTGTGTGAGGGCAGGCACAGCCTATTCAGGTGTACATGACCACTCCTCCCTCTTTTCTAGCCCAGATGGCTCATCAGGATATGCAGCCTTCACCCAAGCTCCCTTTGTGTCACTGTCTAGAGGAGATTCACAAACAGCCCAAACGTCAGTCTGACCGAGGTAGGGAATCCACAAACAGACAGAGTCACAGAATGGTTTAAGCACAACAATGCCTACTTTCTAAAAGTGGCATTTTCAAACTAACAATCTAAAAACCAACTTCACTAAAAGAAGTATTTTTAAATTGTGAGTTCAGAGACCCAAAACTCCAGATCTCTGTCTGCTTCTAAATGGAATCTTCACTTTGAGGTTCTTTAAAGGTAGCCTCCATGTAAACCTATGAGAGAGATAGTCCTTGCAACAGTGAAAAACGAATTTGGCAGTATTTCACTGTTGAGACATGTAGAAACACATCACTACATGTCCTACCTTTAACATGCTATACACCTGCCCATGGGGCTACCCAGGGCCTACCTTAGGGGTTCCTTACGTGTATAAAAAGGGAAGGTTTGGCCTTGGCAAATGAGCAGTTTGAAAACTGCAAAAACAGACACTGCACTCGCAGGTCTGAGCCATGTTCACCAGGCTACTCATGTGGGTGGCACAATCAGTGCTGCAGGCCCACTAACAGCATTATATTTACAGGCCCTAGGCACCTCTAGTGCACTTTACTAGGACTTACTAATAAATCAAATATGCCAATCATTGAAAAGCCAATTACACATACAGGGCCATATTTATACTTTTTGACGCAAAACTGCGCTAACGCAGTTTTGCGCCAAAAAAATTAGCGCCGGCTAACGCCATTCTGAAGCGCCATGCGGGCGCCGTATTTATTGAATGGCGTTAGCCGACCGGCGCTGCCAGGTGTGCGTGAAAAAAAACGACATACACCAGGCAGCGCCGGCGTAGGGAAAAATGGCATTTGGGCGTCCCAAAATGGGGCAAGTCAGGCTGAGGCAAAAAAATCGTCTTAACCCGATTTGCGCCATTTTTTTTGGGTGCCCGGACGCCATTAACATGACTCCTGTCTTAGCAAAGACAGGAGTCATGCCCCCTTGCCCAATGGCCATGCCCAGGTGACTTATGTCCCCTGGGCATGGTCATTGGGCATAGTGGCATGTAGGGGGGCACAAATCAGGCCCCCCTATGCCACAAAAAAAATTAAGAAAAATACTTACCACAACTTACCTTTTCTTTCCTGGGATGGGTCCCTCCATCCTTGGGTGTCCTCCTGGGGTGGGCAAGGGTGGCAGGGTGTGTCCCTGGGGGCAGGGGAGGGCACCTCTGGGCTCATTCTGAGCCCACAGGTCCCTTAACGCCTGCCCTGACCCAGGCGTTAAAAAGAGGCGCAAATGTGGGGTTTTTTGCCCCGCCCACTCCCGGGCGTGATTTTTGCCCGGGAGTATAAATACCACGCACATGCCTGGGAGTCATTTTTTAAGACGGGAACGCCTACCTTGCATTGGAAGGTGTTCACGCCAAAAAATGACGCTTACTCCATGAACTTTGGCGCTAGACGCGTCTAACGCCAAAGTATAAATATGGAGTTAGTTTTGCGTCGAATTTGCGTCGAAAAAAACGACGCAAATTCGGCGCAAACGGAGTATAAATATGCCCCACAATTTCACATAGGGAACACTTGCACTTTAGCACTGGTCACCAGTGTCAGTCACTCAGTCAGTCATAAATTCATTTATTTGCTTTAAACCTTAAAAGTATACAAACAATAAATTATACAAAATGTATTATTAAAAAAAAAAAGAGAAAAAAAGGTCTAATCCCATAAACAATTAATTATACAGAATTAATTAAAATAGAAATCCAATTGCATTATGCAATCACATACAAAATTCCTAATTCATTGTAATTCTTATCAAACAACTCTAGTTACATAATTCATTACATTATTCTAATCTTGAATAACTTTCCTTTTACTACTAATCCTTCAAGGTACAAAATACCCACCACATTATCCCACATGTGATTCTTATAAGACATAAATCCTTACAATTTCATGAAGTGCAATTTTCAATATGAGGTGCTCTGTATTTTACTTCACTCCTCGTTATAACGTGGCAAATTTTCTATATTTTAGCAACACAAATGGATGATGGAAGGAGTGATTAACAATGCAAACACTCACCCCCAGTCACAGATCAGGGTTCAATCCATCGTCTTTTTGCTCGCCATGCTACCCCAGCTTAGACCCAGCCTATGCAAACCAGCCTTGACCCTGTTCCTTATGGGAACAGTCCAGCCCGAATTGCCAGGCCAGGTCCTCCCTGGACCGGAAATAAGCATTCTGGGACCGGTGTCAGGGTATCACCCTTCATCAGGCAGGCTAGCTTGAATCTAGTGGCACAGTGAGCAAGGGACCCACGTCTGGGTATACCCTTCCCACATAGGGCAACTTTAGCAACACAAGAGGATGATGGACAGAGAGCTGAACAATGCAAACACTCACCCCCAGTCACAGATCTGGGTTTAATCCATCGTTCTTTTGCTCACCATGCCACCCCAGTTTAGACCCAGCCATATGCAAATCAGTCTTGACCCTGTTCCTCATGGGAACAGTCCAGCCCGAACTGCCAAGCCAGGTCCTCCATGGACCGGAAACAAGCATCCTGGGACTGGTTTCAGTGTATCACCCTTCATCAGCCAGGCTAGCCTGAATCCAGTGGCACAGTGAGCAAGGGACCCAAGTCTGGGCACACCCTTCCCACATAGGGCAACTTTAGCAACACAAAAGGAGGATGGATGGAGTGCTGAACAATGCAAACACTCACCCCCAGTCACAGATCTGGGTTTAATCCATCATTCTTTTGCTCACCATGCCACCCCAGTTTGGACCCAGCCATTTGCAAATCAGTTTTGACCCTGTTACTCACGGGAACAGTCCAGCCCGAACAGTCAAGCCAGGTCCTCCTTGGACCGAAAACAAGCATCCTGGGACCGGTTTCAGGGTATCACCATTCATCAGCCAGGCTAGCTTGAATCCAGTTGCACAGTGAGCAAGGGACCCACGTCTGGGCATAACCTTCCCACTTAGGATAACTTTAGCAACACAAAAGGATGATGGACGGAGTGCTGAACAATGCAAACACTCACCCCAAGGCACAGATCTGGGTTTAATCCATCGTTCTTTTGCTCACCATGCCACCCTAGTCTTGACCCTGTTCCTCATGGGAACAATCTAGCCCGAACTGCCAAGCCAGGTCCTCCCTGGACCAGAAACAAGCATCCTGGGACAGGTTTCAGGGTATCACCTTTCATCAGCCAGACTAGCTTGAATCCAGTAGCACAGTGAGCAAGGGACCCATGTCTGGTGACACCCTTCCCACATAGGGCAACTTTAGCAACACAAGAGGATGATGGATGGAGTGCTGAACAATGCAAACACTCACCCCCAGTCACAGATCTGGGTTTAATCCATCATTCTTTTGCTGACCATACCACCCCAGTTTGGACCCAGCCATATGCAAATCAGTCTTGACCCTGTTCCTCATAGGAACAGTCCAGCCCGAACTGCCAAGTCAGGCCCTCCCTGGACTGGAAACAAGCATCCTGGGACTGGTTTCAAGGTATCACCCTTCACCAACCAGCCAGCCAGCCAAAATGTTAAAACTTCTACCCCATAATGAAACTAGGGACGTACCATAGCATTAAAAACAGAGATGACTGGCTGGAGGGAAGGTCCCCCATATTTGCTACTAAATTGTCTCAATCCCCAAACTGAAGCTAGTGCTTTATGTTTTAGGGCTTCAATATGATCTTTCCATCTCAAATCTGAGTCGAACCACATGCCTAGATATTTATAGTTTTTTACATTCTCTATTTTTTCTCCTCCTAGACGATAAGTAAATGCACTCTTTCCTTTCCCTATTGAAATTATTTTTGTTTTATCCATATTTACTACCATTTTTTTCCTTTGGCAATAGGAATAAAACACCTCCAATTTCCTTTGTAGTCCTAGCTGCGTCATATCCATTATCACTAGATCATCAGCATATAGTAAGCAAGAAACATGCACTCCATCCATTTTGGAGCATTGGCCTTTAACCTCCTTCAGCAGCACTGGCAAGTCTGACAGAAATAATGTAAATAATATAGGGGCCAATACACAACCCTGGCACAGTCAGTTCTGTATATGGATCTTGTTTAAAAGTGAGCCACTCATATATAGAATTACTTGGGCCCAATTTTGTGTATGCAGACCATGAAGGAGAAATAATTGATCTGAACCGATCCCTAACTGTTTTAGCATATCCGACAATAGTTTCCTGTCTACCAGATCAAATGCAGCATAAAAATAAAAAAAACAGCAAAACAGGCTTCCTAGCATTTCAATAGATTTTTTTGCTAATGACCACAGACTAAAGCAGTGGTCATTTGTTGAGCGCCCTTCTTTAAACCCGCCTTGTTCCACTGGTGTCAAATAATTTTCCTCTGCCCATTCTTTAATCAATCTCAGCAGTATCTTTGTAAATACCTTTTCCCCTACATCTAATATGCTTAGCAGGCGGTAATTTTTTGGTTGTGTATGAATCGGTTTTATCATAACACCTTTCCAATTCTCTGGGAAACACCCCTAATCAAGAATTTTATAAAATGTAGTATGAAAAAATCTGACCCACCAATCAATGTTTTTCTTTATTATTATTGCTGGGAGATTGTCTGGGCCTGCCGCTTTGGTTAGTTTAAGTGCTACAATAGTTTCTTTTATCTTTTGTGGGACAAAAAAAAGCGTTGGAACCTTTATATACAGTCGACAAATATTTATTACAATCCTCTTCTCCAATCAGACACCGCATAGTTCTTGACGTTTTCCCCTCCCTTTCCAACTGCCAAAAATCCCTGATATTCTGTGTACTTATCACCTCAATCATTGTATCCCAATTCTTCTTAATATATGCCCGGTTCCTCTGTCTTATAGTTATTTTAGAACTTTGTTTTGCCTGGAAAAGCTTCTCTTCTATAACCATAGAAGGTCTTTCTTATATTCCCTTTCTAACCTTCAGACCTTTCGCTTTTTGCACCTGCACTCCCAATTAAACCATCTATTACTATAATTAATCTTATATGCTTCTCCCTTCGTCTTTCCCTCTTGCAATATTTTTAATTTGGTTTTCAAGCAGTCAACCATTAGCGCAATACCACTATTATAACCTTTGAAAATATCTTTTGGATCTTCTTCCATTCTAAAATATGGATAATTTACGATCAGTTCATTAAGCGCTTTCAAACTACTATCTGTAAGTCGGGTTGTTATCCTGTGAGGATACTCAACCAGCTCTATCAGCGCCTTTTCTCTTTCTTTTTGGATTTTATCGGCTGATCGAATTGTTAAACGGAGTGGCCAATGGTCGCTACCCTCTATATACTCAACTCCGAAGTCCAACACTTCTCCAAAAAAAATTGTATTTATTAAAGCATAGTCAATGAGACATGCCTGATTGCCGATACGAAAGGTCTGTTTGCCGGGCGAACCGTATTCATACGTCAGTTCAAACAGAACATACCTAGTGAACCTAAAATTCTTACTAAGGACAAATCACAGGTGGAACAGTCTACATTTGGAAAAATGCTACTTAGGATTTGCCCAGCTGCCAGTAACTCCTTGTACTATTTATCACTACTTTTGGGGTCAAGTTTGTGATTAAAATCTCCCAACATTAGAGTCACACACCCTGCTTCACCAATAAATAGTAATTCCAAATCTTCCTCAAACAGCCCACGTTGGATGTCATAATCATGCATCTACCCAGGTTGTATGTACACATTAATTATCCTAAGCTGTTTCGAACCTCCTATTGTATTGTAAAGATCTACATGGCCTACCAATAACCAGCGACATTTGGTTTTTATTTCTGTAAACTTGTTCGCTATTCTAGTTGAGGCTAAAGTCATTAGGCCCCCAGACAGGCGGCCTAACCCTTGCTGTGTTGCTCCCCTAAAAAGCCCCATAAAACTGTCTACTGGTTCAGGTTCCTGCACAGCCAAGTTTCCTGGAAACACAATATTTCATACTTTTCTAACTCTCCTTTGAATAGGGCTTGTTTTTAATGTTTTTTATACCCTCCCAAATTCCAGGAAAAGATCAAATAGCTGTGCGCAGGGCTTAATTCCTAGTCCACATCATTCAATTCTCCCCCACAATAATTATCAAGGGGCTCAGACCAATTCCTCCTCTGTGATTTATTATACTCAGTAACTATAGTTACGCTTAGACTGCCATTATTTCCATCCACACGCCTTCTTTGATTTTTATTACGTAACAAATTACTCTGCACTTGATTTGGGTGCAGGCCTGCATGACACCTGAGGGCTCTACTATTTCGTACCGCACCTTCTAACTCACTTTGTTGTACTAGTCTTATACCTTCCTTTATTAGCTCCACCTCTGCTTGCAGTGCCAGTTGTCTAATACATTCTTAATAGAACAGTACTTTGGTCACCTCTTCCCCTCCGAGTTAAATATAAATCCCATTTGTTTTAAATCTTCTGACTCAATCTCACATAAGTTTGGGCAGAAAGCCATAACTTCCAAAAGGCGTGTCCGATTCAAAGGTTTTCATTTTCTTTGCCGTTTCCTCCCACTCTCTCTTCTCCCGGGCTCCAAAAATATCCACCTACATTTACTTGCACTGGGACTATCCCACTCCCTCTTTTTCCCTGGGCCATTCGGTGAAAACAAAACCCTGCTCTTCACTGGGCAACCTGGTTTGACTACGTCTCTACTACCTCTACTTCTTACTAATCTCTTGGTGTTGTTCTCTCCCTCTAGCCCACTACATGCCTCTCTATCTTCCCTTTCTCACATTACCCCTCCTTGGCTACCCTTCTTTCTACCCTTCTTTCTTTCTCCTCGCTGTCTATCTTCTGTATAGGGTATGCTAAGAACCTTTTGTGACATGGTCCCTCGCCCTGGGGCTACTACTTCCCACCCTGGCATTGGTCAGTCCTCAAGTTATTAACCTGGTCTGTCTGAGCTATCCCTCGCTTGCTCACTACTGAAGTACTACTCATAACGTTTCCTAACTTACTTCACTTCCTACATTGGAATTTGTTATGGGGGCTATGGGGTCTATGGGATCCATATCCCCTTCCCCCCCATCTGTGGTTGCTCTTTATCACCAGCATTGGTTGGTTGGAAACATGTACTGAGGGTTGACTTGTTGTCTGTACTAGGGCTGTTTCGCCTCCTTCTCTATTTTGTTAGAGGGTATCTGTTTCTTGATCCTTTTTTTCTGATACAGGTCGTACTAGCGCTGGCATACTGCAATTAATATATTTCAGCTCCTCTGTTATCCCTTGTAATTGGTTTTTGTGTACCTTCCCTAAACTATTTTTTGCTGTCAGCACTTCTAAAATTGCCTGCAGAGTTGTTTGCATTAGAAACATTACATCTAGATGTGACTCCGCAGGTACGGCAGTAGTATCCAAAGCAAATGCAGAATGTCTATCTAAAAGAGAAGATGGTAAAAGTGTATTCGGATCCGGATCTTTACCCTCTGCAACACTCCCCCCCCCAAACCCTACTGCAGACTCCCCACTCTTCCTAGTCTGATGGGATCCTTTCCTGAGATCTCATACTAGCCCTTCCTGGAGGCGGGGGGCAAGGGGAAGAAGATTGTCTAGGCTCCAGCAAGCCATTTCGCTCCATACCCCCTTTTCTGACCCCCCCAGGAATGAGTCTCCCATCTGTTGTAAGGCTGAGGTTAAGGGCCCAATTCTTGAAGAGTGATCGATTTCGCTCTGATTAGTGTCAAACATATTGTTCCCCTCTGACTTCTGTGACGTATGATGAGGCTTTCTGAAGTATTTCCCCACAAATTGTCTAATTGATGCTCCGAGTGGGGTCCCTGAGGGTCTCTCACAGTTGTCCCTAGTGTCTCTGGTATCTCTCTGAGTGTCCTCCTGACCCGATGGCTGAAGTACTTTTCCTCCACCTCCTGCTTCTTCTTGATTTCCAGGCGAAAGCCTTAAAGACTGACGCTCATCCAAAGACTCCTTTGCCTTCGGGAAAGATTTTGATTCCTTTTTCGCACCACCACGTGATCGCACCTTGCTCACCGGCATGCTGAAAAACTATACTGTTTCTGTATGGTGTAATCTGAGTATTATATATAGGTATTGTAGCCTGACTCCTTAGGCGTCACCCCCCCAACTAGACACTAGACACACTCCACCCTCTGAGATCTGATCTACTTAATTGTTTGACTCTTAAGTGAATTATCAGGAGTCCTTACTTAAGAAGCCAATTAAGTCTTCTACTCCCTTGTGGAATCCTAGTATACTCTAGTGTACTCCAGACCACTCCAGGATCCAACTATAGGGATTTTCCAAGTCCTTAACTCCTAGCGAACACTTAGGGGGTAAGTTGCGCTGGTCTCATACTGTCCCACCACCGGGGGAAGCTGCAACGCTAACTAGGCACCACAGGATGCTAGACACTTGCCTTAGGCCACGTCCGTGTTGCTCCAGTCCTGGACGGTCCTAGGAGGATCTAGTACCAGGCCAGAGGGCCCAATATGGAAGACTGCTTACAGTAGCCCAAGTGCTGGTCCTGGAATTCTCTCACACGGCCCCTCCAATGGAAAAGTTACTCGTACGGCCCAACCAGGGCCTGCTGAGAGCCACCTGGGGCCACCTATGGCCAACAGAGGCAATGACCATCCAGGGGGCAATAGGAGGCAATAGGGGACCAGACAGAACCAAGCCGGTGGTCAGAGAAGTAGGTGGGGGAACAAGCAGGGGGTTCACCCCCGGACCCTGACAAGCACTACCGGCCTCCACAGCACCACAGCAGCTCGCCAACTCGGCCGCAGCAGCTGCCCTTGCCACAGCCGCTTCGGAGCCTGGGACTACGGGAGAAGACTGAAGGAGTCAGGATGCCAAGTTGTCCCCGTAAACCTAGATGGCTCATGTGGTGGGTCTGCAGCCCACTGCGACCGCTGTACTCTGGTGACACAGCTCAGCATGCGACTCCGCGGCTCCACCCCACTGGCGTACTGGCGTGCTGGCATGCTAAGACTCTGCTAGCGTGCCCACCTGGATGTCGAGAGAAGTGATTGTCCACTGGCAGTTCACTGTGTTCGCAAACAAGGTGGTTCCTGCATCCGAACGCCAAAGCAAGGTTGTATTGTGCACATTTCTCTGAGGGAGGCCTAACTGCTACCGTTATGTAATATTAGCACTTGGTCAGCAGTGGTATAGTGCCTAGAATAACAAAAACAATAAAAACTGAGACCAGCACACAGCAAAAACCTGGGAAGTAGAAGCAAAACGTTAGGGGAGACCACGTCAAGGATACTAAGTCTAACAGTGCACTACCACACCAAAGCTCGAAAATGCAGCACTGACTACATGCTACACCCTTAACACTCTCTTGCAGAATGAGCACAGCACATATTATGTGACGCTTGAATTTTTCACAATTCCTATAACTTCAGTGATATGACATTATTGACAGCACCCCAATTTCAAAAATTGTTTCAGCACCGCTGGCACTCCCCAAGTGCTGGTACAAACATCAGCTCAAATTAAGCAGGCATTTTTGGATGTGGCTCCTAACACCACTTTTTATATTTTGATTTAAAAAAAACTCATAGTACTGAATTTAAAAGAACTTCACAGAACGAGGAGAAAGTTGTACATAATGCCAAGAGATGAAGCTGGTGTAAGTCTGGAGTGCAGGATCAGACACCTTCGTACAATTAGTTGCTGCAGACTTCGAATGTGAAATGAGCCAAAACCGCACATTTGTTCTAATTATAATGACGCGCTGACAGAAAATGAGAGACAGATGACAGGCCTTCTGCGCTCGCGCGTTGAGTTGTTCTCACGCGAGTAGCTCGGCTCTTAGCCAGAACTTTCAAATGCGTTCTCCTCTTCATGTTTCATCTTGATCTCGCGCCTCCTCCGTGCCCAGTTACGCGCGTCATACTTCTCGCTTTCCTTCGTCATATTCCATCTGCAGAGAACGTTGCCTTTCCAGGAGCCCTTTGGTTGATAGCTCCATTTTCTGTTGATTCCACAGTTACAGAGCGCTCAAGAGCTTAACTTTTCATTTGAAGATACTTCCGTTCTGTTTTTACTTACTGTAGTACAGAGGCACTGCTATCTTGATACTTTCACGATGTTTCATTATCGACCTCACAGAAAGATGAAGGGCTGAGTTACCTATGTCTTGTGACTGGTTTGTTACACATTGAAATCCGCAGAAAAAGCAACCCCAATGGGTATCTTACTGCAGGGACAAGTATCCTTTTCATTTTATGTTTCATAGGATTACAGTGATGTGACGATGACGCAAGCCATAACAAAGAAACAGGGCGAGCTCACTAGAGAATTCTTAAGTGTTTTAAAGATTTAAAATCGGTGTTCCTGATCTAAAAGTTTAGGTAGTCCAACAATGAATAGTCTCCAAAGTAGGGGATGCCATTTAGAACTGCAAAATGGCTTTAAGAGGAAGCAAAGTGAAGACTTCAAAAATGTTGGTCAACATTGGGCCAGGCCAAAAGTTCTGAGATACCAGCCTAACTTCGCATAATTTCGGTAGTTTTGCATTATGCTTGTAGCATGCAATTCCTGAAATCAGGCCACATCACGTAACTATGAACCAAATGTGGCAAAACCTTAGGACCAATTCACAAGGCCCAAGCTTCCCTGACGTCACTTTCAGTGGCACTCCGGTGGGGCTTTTTACTGCACCATATTTACAAGTAAGCACTAAGCCACTTTTTGTGGCTCTACACCTCCTTGTAAATATGAGCCCCTGATGCCATTTTCTGTGGCATGTAATGTGGTGGACTCTAGCCCCAAATGCTGTGATAAAGAATGACACTGACACCAGTTTGGGAGGACACTACATTTGTCCCAAACTTTATTAAAAAACAAAAACCACGTTCAACCATAAACAAAAACAAAAAAACTGAAACACCAACATCAGTCTCTCGGCCTCGGATAGCAGTGGACAGGTGCAGCTGGGAGCACCTGGGCATCTTGCACAAGTCCATGATTTAACCAGCTGCTGCTGGGCATGACAAATGTGTGGACAGAGTCTGGACTCGGTGACAGCCAGTTGGTTAATTCAGTGCCCACTCACGCACTGAGGGTCAGTCCTGCGGGCACTCGTGGTGAGGCTATTGGTGTAAATAGTTCAAACGTGTTCAAAATTGGCACATTACGACCATTGGTGGAGTCCGCTGCAAAAATACTTCATGAGCCATCCTGACTTCATGAAGGCCAATCCCTTGAAGACTGTAAAGGCATCTGCAATGATGTGAGGTCCTCATCTGAATCCCTGGTGCATCCTGATACCTTGTCAGTGGAGCATCTTTCAGACCACCTAGCGTTACTGATTCTTCATTCAAGAATTTCCTTGAGGCCCTTTCAATGGGCTGCCACTGGACTGGTGTGGATTGTGCTGGGCTGCATGTGGGTCATCTGCGGGCCACTGCAGGCTCTCCAACTGGAGCCATGGCCAAGTCGTTTGTGTAACCACAAGGGTGGATGATGCTTGGTCAGTGCACTTGCCAACATGGACCAGATGCAGGTGGGCTCTCAGATAGTATCTGGGCAATTGGTCTCAAAACTTGCCAAAAGTGCCTTGTTGGTTTCTTGGAGTTTTGCGGAGCTGATGATCCACCTTGGTGTTTAACTACTTCTGTGATGGATAAGGTGATGCACATGGCAATGATGGTGTTTGACGGTAGGTGACCTGGACGACAGGTGTTAATGTTGCTGGAGTGAGGGTAACTGGAGGGACTTTGGCATAGCTGGTGCAGTCTTTATTTCCACTATGTGCAGATGCTAGCAGAAGCTGCCATGTGCTTCAAACAGCCAGTGACAGTTGGCTGGACAGTTACACTGTGAAGCGTGGGGTAAGTACACAGTTCGTGCATGCAGGTGGTTTACCTTTGGCAGTCCCATTGAGCTGTCTCCAGTGAGCTCACTGCACCCAGTGGCTGTCTTGTCAGTAGGTGCATTCTCAGGTATTGTCCCGAGTCCTCCATCTCTCCACTCTGGGATCTTTTGATCTTGTACATCCTTGATCCCCAGGTCTTCCAGTATGACAGGCCTGTCACACGATTTTCTCTCTTCTCCTTTTCTTTCCTTCATGACATGGCATCGTGCTACAGTCACATGTTGTTCACTGTGGTGTGGCCTAGGGCCACCTGTCTTCCTTTTTGCAGGGACCTCTCGCAGGTCAAGTTCTGTCAGAAAAACTAGGCATCTTTTCCTCTATGCATTGTGGCGGTGTTAGCCTGCTACTCAGGGTGTGTGACTCTCCTCTTGCCTGTTGTGGGTCACTATCAACTCCATTTTGAGGCAGTTTGCGGAAGGACACTCCTGGATAAGTCTCTGGCCCACTGCCAGGCAGTGATGGCAGGTAGACTCCTTTCCACCTCTCTTTGCTTAAGGAGGCGGTGCTTGCACCTCAAGGTTGCACCCTTGCTGCACTCAGTCCCGCATAGGGCTTGTGCAGGTTTGGCAGTGTTGGTCACTCCATGTGACATTTTAATTGATGTGCCCATCATTGGCCATTTGCTATTGGGCAACAGCGGATACAGACTTCTTGACATTGCCTCTGCTCTGGTAGTGGTGTGCTGCTGTGTACTTGAATCAGTTGGGGAGCTGGTGCCCCTCAGTGCTGTAATAGGCAGGTCACTTCTCCATGCCTGCTTGTGGCATTGGCTTAAGTTGGACTCTTGGCAGCTTTCTTGTATGGGGCAGTTTTGGGCTCCTTGGGGTCACAGTTACACTCCTTCAGCACTGACAGGCATCCAGCAGCTTTCTATGCACTGATGATGCACCGACTGCTCTCCTTCCTGCCTGGCTGGTGGCAGCCCAAAACTAGGGGTGTGCACAATGTCTGCCTGCCTGATAGGGAAACTGGTGTCCCTGGCAGCACTCTTCTTGCTGGCTACTGCACTGCTCAGATGAAGGTATGCAGGGGTAGAGCACTGCTGTTGCGGTGCTGGGCAATCAGACACAGTGCTGGGGAATGCCAGTGCTTTCTCTAGTGCTGCAGTGGCAGCAGGTGGCTTGTCGTGTTTCTCAATGTGTCTTCCTCTGACAGGGCTGCCTTGTGCAAATCCCTCTCTAATGTGATGCCCACGGACAAACTCCAGGTGGCGCTGCCGCTGCTCTCCCCATCCCACAGCAGCTTTATTTCAAATGAGGGCTATGCAGGTAGCATGTGGCACTTACTTGATTAGTCTCTTTTGGTGGCAGAGCAGAGCAACAGAATGCTGGAGGCTCTAGGATTAGGTGCAAGCTATACCTAACTGGTCTTAGAGATGCTGGTATGTCTAAGCCTGGAGGCAGGTAGATGAATGGCAAGAAGAGGGGATGGTTTGCACAGCTGAGATGCAGCCACAGCTTTCTCCCCTATAGGCAAGGTTATGCTCTTTGCGCGATGTGGCAAGGCGGTTTGACTGTGATGTTTGCCAGTTCGAGGTCACCTCGTTTTTTGACCCACTTGCTTTGTCAATTGTGGTGCCAACGCATGGCCACTAGGTGGTACTTCAGCACTGGAGGAGGCTGTGGCAGCCTTACAAATGCCGCAGGCATTTCCCCCCTTGTGGGCAATGCATGGACAGGTGCAGGAAAGGTACCACCCAGGGCGGGTGAGGCCTCGAGTCTAGCCTGCACTTCATACTCACAGGGAATCTTCATCCAGCAGCAGGAATCAGTCTTATGTGGTGGGACATCTCCCTGGCCATTCTTCTTTAAGCCTGCAGCCATATTGGGGAGCAGGACATTGCAGGTATGGCGCTTCCCTTTTCAGCTGCAGCAGTCTTCTTTGAGACTGTGGGCCCTAAAGTGGCTGGATATGGGGGGTTGACACTCAAATGCGGGTGTGGTTCCCGTCCTCGATGGTAGTGGAATGCGGGTCCCGGGGCGGGGTGCCTCTTGCTGAACGCAGCACGTCTTTACATGCACCACACACTGCTCTGCTGGCAGCTGCCGTCTGTCAGCCTCAGACAGTGCACATGTCGGCAGGCCTCGCCCTCTTTCTTCCCAGACAGATGATGGCAGGTGGGGCAGTTTACTTGAGCCTCTGTAGTTAGGGGCATGGCATGACATGGGTCCTGACATACCTTGAAAAGCACAGGGCGTGTTGATCATCGGTGCTGCTTTCTTTTCTCCGCTGCCCTCCAGCTCGCACCGCTCGGAGCAGGTGTGTGATATCATTTGCGGCAAGGTGATAGAGGCAAAAAGGCACTCTTATTCCTCCCCCAGGCAACGAAAAGTTTCACTGTCTTCCAGGGTGAAGTGATCTCCTCTCCGGGCAGGAGAGTCATGGCAGCACCAATTGATATGTGTCCTCCTCCTTAACCATGTTTGACAGCAAGGTAGCACAGCGCGTGGGGTCAGATTCATCGTCGTCAATGTAATGTTGTGGCCTCTAGGCCCACAATCTATTATAAAGAACAACACCAATACCATGGTGTGAGTTACTTAACTGACCTCGAGCACGTGCACTCTGGCTCTTTAATTAGCAGGGTCACCTGACGGTTGACGCCTTTGTTGGATGCGTGTGGGGTGGGTGTAAAGTCCAGCTTTCCAGGGGTGGCTGGGTAGCAAACACTAGAATGTGTTCTGGAGGACAGTACATGCCACGGCAGAGGGGCATGCAATGGGTATTGCTGTGGGTGTTTTAACTTAACTACAAATGCAGTCTGTTTTCCAATGAGGACTAAAACCATTATGGGGCACTGATGAGGATTTAGTTTATTCGATTACACACTTTAAAGACACTTTTTGCTTGGTGGTATGGCACATCCCAATCTGCATGGCGGAAGGGTGGCTGGAGACCCTCAAGCAGCCACTTTTTCCTCTCCCGTCATCGACACAGGTGGTGTTTCTTGGTGAAGACTGGTTCCAATGCAGGCTTTCAGCTATGGGACCGCCAACATCTAAATCCTGCGGGTGGACTCTCACGACGGCAGACAGGTTTTCAGTCGAAAAGTGGATGGCGGGACCATTACTGACAAGATCTAAATTGAGCTCTTAGGCCCTCATTACAATCCTGGTGGTTGGTGTAAAAGCGGTGGTAATACCGCCAACAGGCCAGCGGAAAAAACATTCAATTACGACCATGGCGGTTACCGCCATGCAAAACCGTCACTTTTACACATCGACCGCCAGGGTGATAATGACCGCGGGGCTGGAGACTTTAGTCTCCAGCCCGGCGGCCGCCATTACACCGCCGGCGGTATCAGGACCCCGCATACCACCATGGATTTCGTGGGGTTTTGTACCGCCACAAAATCCATGGCGGTAGGCACTATCAGTTGACAGAATTCTTTCCCTGGCACTGATTGGTGTCTCCCCCTCCCCTCACCCAACACCCACGACCCATCTATTATCCCCCAAAGGTGTTACGGACCCCCACAGAAACGACCACACACACCCCCCTACACCCCCCTACACACACGGTCACACCACTCATACACATACACGCACACATACATGCACACATGCACACAGATATATACGTCACATTTCCCATACACACAATACACCCTCTGCATGCATACACGCACTCACACACCCCCTCTACACACTCACATGCACACTCCCATGCACCCACACACCACACAACACCCACGCACCCCCCTCCTCTAACAGACGATCACCTTACCTGTTCCAATGATCCTCTGGGAGGGAACGGGATCCATGGGGGCTGCTCCGCCGCCAGCACCCCGTCACCAGAACAGCGCCACACCGAATACTCGGACGTGATTCGGTGGGCAGTGTTCTAATGACGTGGTGGTGGAGCAGAGGGCTGCCAGCAGTCATGATACGGTTGGCAGATGACCGCCACCACTGGCGGTCTTCGGCCCGGAGTAACCCGGGCGGTCTTCGAAAAAGACCGCTGATGTTGAAATGAGGGCCTTAGTCACTTTTTCTAGTTCATGCCCCTAATGAATAATGCAAACTTATTATGTAAGATGAAACATTTAAGTTGATTAGATCATATAGGTCCAGTGTCTAAATTTACAAGCATTTTACTCTGAAATAATTTATTCAGGAGTCTTTGTATTGTATATATTGTTTACCCTCCTCCTGAAGGAAGATTAGGTTGACCTGTTGTTGTTTAGTTTTTGATGCAAAGTCCGGTCTGGCTTTCTATGTAAATTGGGCTTTGCCTCAAACCCTATAGGTGTCTGCATTGATCTGCACCACTAATGTAAATCCCCCCATGTAAAGCAACACAAAGAAATCCTCGACCTGAGAAAAGGATGCCTTTCCATCATAAAACACCTTTTGCACTAAAAAGTAAATACCATGCACCACTTTGTATTTGTTTTAGTTTGTGCTGGTGTACAGCCTAAATAAAACTAGGCCTGTTTGTGACTCTGTATTTTATCCTAATGAGGCTGAATAAATAAGTTCCTTGGACATCGGTAACAGTGACATGAATTAGGACAAAAGCACTAGTGTGATTTAATTTAAATAAAACAGATATTTATATATAGATTTATTAATCCAATAGAAATCATGTCACTGCATTTCTTTTTCATTCCCCTTACTCTCAGATTGTTGTAGCTATGAGGAACTACACATGATTAAATCATTCAGACTGAATGCAGAACTGTTTTGTTGCCATCTCATCAGATCGTAATTACAGTATTGCTGTCAGTACAAAGAACACAATCAACAGTAGTTATTGAGAGTATGTAATATTGCAAGCCGGGATCAGAATTTCAGGGATAATCTGGCATTTTGTTGCTGGGTTCTTGGCAGCTGATAAAGTGAATGTGGAAGTGTGTACTGTCCATGCTTTGAAGGACAAATGCAGTGTATACATTTGTTTACTGAATATATATAATAAAACAAGTAATGATAGTAAAAAAGTAGCACCATTACATCAGCCGGAGAAACCTGCACCCAAGCCAATTAAAAGCAAGGATGCACATGCTATGCTTCAGGGGAAGGGCAACCACTGCATGGGGAGTAATATAATAATAATATAATAACAACAGGGAACTAATTTTGGAAGAAAACCATCTAATCATGAGCAGGGATTGACTCTGTGTACTATTATATACAATGCTGTCTGTGACAGACAGATGATGCTGTCTGTGGTGATACCACAAAATAGTATAGAGTCAAAATGTGTTCTGCTGCATTCGGTAATACAGTCTCATATGTCACTCCTGAAGTAGGATTGTTGTGCTAAAGAAATAGTACTGCAAAATGTTCTTAGTAACACAAGTGTAGCACTTCTGCAGCAGTCACTCAAAAAACAATTTTAGTCTTACATATAGGCTACCCTAGCCAACAGAATTCGCATCCATGCATGTAGAAGATGAAGAGAAACTAGGAATCTACAGGAGATGGCGACATAGGCTAGAGGTGCTGATGGCAGCTTGGTGGTGAGTCATGCTACACTTAACCCCACGGGCAATGATTCAAGAAAGAGGAACCTCATACACCAAAGGAGATACCTATGATGCTGTGCTGCAGATGCATTTATGGTGGCAGCATAGGCTCTCGTTTGTGTCACGATCTTGCATTGAGATACATGGGGCAGATTTAAAAGGCTGTAGCACCTCCTTGTGCCACATTAGCGTAATTTTTTTAGGCTTATGTTGCCCAACGAGGCCAAAATTGACACGCCAAATTTACAAAGTGCCGGAATGCAAACATTGCGCCACTTTGTAACACTTTGCTCTACATTATGCCTGTGGCAGGCCTAATGTATTCAAAAGGGGCGTTCCGCCATTGGGAGGGGGTAAAAAAATAGCACAAGAAATCTAAGAGGTTTCTTTTTGTCATTTTTTCAGCACTTTTAACACCTGCTCAGAGCAGCCGTTAAAAGGAGGCACACCATTGTTTACAATTAGCCTCAATGGGCTTTGCTCCGAACTAGCATCAAAATGTTTGGCGCACGTTCACCTAACTACCACCTTAGTGGGCCATATCTTAGATACGGCATACACATGGTTGCATTAGGGGGACGCTAAGTGGCACAAGCAAAGTGGCACTGCACTGGGTGCAGCTCCACTTTTCTTAAATCAGGCCCATAATGTTAGACCGATTGGCCTTAGAGTGATCTCCCTCAAATGTTTTACCTGATGATCTAATTGTTGTTCGCTTTAGGACTGCTATCCAGTGCCAAAGTGCATGTGCCCACTCCCTAAAACATTGTCACATTGGTTTACACCTGTTAGAACTAATATCCTTGGCGTGATTTTCCCCTGACATGTTGCTTTCAACTTTCTTGTTTTGCTAACGTCAATTTTGCTGGCGTTAAGACTCTGTACACTTTACCACTGCTATCCAGTTCTAAAGTATTTGTGCTGTCTCCTTAAAACACAGCAGAATTGGCTTATATCCAATTGGCATATTCAAATTACTTGTACATGTAAAGTGGCACTCTCTGTGCCCAGGGCCTCTCAATTAGATGTTCAAAGTGGGCCTGCAGCACTGATTGTGCTACCCACTTAATTAGTCCTTTAAACTTGTCTCAGGTCTGCCATTGCAGCATGTGTGTGCAGTTTTAAACTGTCATTTTGATCAGATAAAATAAACCTTTTGCCAGGTGCATACCTTCTTTTTTAATTCATGCACGTCCCAGGCTCAGGAAAGTCGAGGGCCTAAATAAACTGCAGGGTGCAGTGTATTTGAAAAGCTGTATATGTACCTTTTTGTTTTACATGTCTGGGTAGTGAAAAACTCTTAAATTAATTTTCACTACTTTAAGGCCTGCCTCTACTATAGAATAATATTGTAGTTACCTTGTTGTGTTTAATAAGTGATCATTTCCTAATGGGGGATGGTAAGAAGTTCATGTTTGGTGTTTTTAAAATTGCAATGAAAAATCATCTCTCATGGTGAAGTTGGATTTTAAATTACAATTTTGAAAAATGCCAAGTTTAGAAAGTTGGCATTTTCCTGCCTTAGCCATTTAGGCCCTCATTTCAACCTCGGCGGTCTTTTTCGAAGACCGCCGAGGTTACTCCAGGCTGAAGACCGCCAGTGGTGGTGGTCATCCGTCAACCGTATCATGACTGCTGGCAGCCCTCCGCCCTTTTTCGGACGGAGTGCTGCCAGGAGCCATACTGGCGGTCTGCGGCGAAGTGGAGGCTGCTCCACCACCATGTCATCAGAACACCACCGACCGAATCACGTCCCAGTATTCGTTGTGGTGGTTTTCTGGTGACGGGGCGCTGGTGGCGGAGCAGCCCCCATGGATCCCGTTCCATACCGGAACATGTAAGGTGATCGTCAGTTAGAGCAGAGGGGTGGGGGCGTGATGTGTGGTGTGTGCGTGCATGGGTGTGTGTGTGTGTGTGTTGAGGGGGTGTGTGAGTGTGTGTATGCATGCGGGGGGTGTATTGTGTGCATGTATGTGTGCATGTATGTGTGTGTATATGTGTATGAGTTGTGTGAGCGTGCATGTATGGGGGTGTGGTGGGGGTGTGTGGGGGTTTCTGTGGGGGGTCCTACCACCTTTGGGAGGTGTAGGGGGTCGTGGGTGTTGGGGGAGGACTCAGGGGAGGGGGAGGGAGAGATCCCAATCAGTGCCAGGGAACAAATTCCCTGGCACTGCTAGTGCCTACCACCATGGATTTCGTGGTGGTACAAAACCCCACAAAATCCATGGCGGTATGTAGTGTCCTGATACTGCCGGCGGTCTAGTGACGGCCGCCGGGCTGGAGACCGAAGTCTTCAGCCCAGCAGTCATTACCACCTTGGCGGTCGATGTGTAAAAGTGGCGGTTTTGCATGTCGGTAACCGCCATGGTCGGAATTCAATTTGTTTCCCACCGGCTTGTTGGCGGTATTACCGCCGCTTTTACACCGACTGCCTGGGTTGTAATGAGGGCCTTAGTGCCTACAGCCTGTCTATAGGTCACATGACTGGGTGTAGCTGACAGTTGGGCTTTGTGTATTCCTTGTAGACAGTCACACACAATAGAAAGCTTAGGTGTGCCTGATGGGCCATCACTAGCAGTGCGCGGGATGGGAAGGTGGAGATGAACTTAGGCCTGCCTACACTTGAATGTGCTGTGTTCTGCCTCCCCACAAAGGGCTGAATACCTCCTGTAGTTAGCCTGGAACTGGGAGAAGGAAGGTAGGCTGCCTGTGGATTTAAATGGGCACCACTGGAAGCTTCTCCTACTTCAAGGAAAGCCCATAAATACTGGACACCAGACAGCAAGATATTCTGCCAGAAAGAAGGACTTCAGTGCTACTGAAAGGACTACCATTCTGCTAGACTGCTGCTCTAAGGGATTTCTGCCCTACTGTGCTGACCTGCTGCCTTTTGCCTTTTTGCATGGGCGAGAAGGACTGGACCTGCATCTGTTGAACCCAGGATGCCAGAGTAACTCCAGGGGCTAGTTTTCTGGCCTCCTGACTACAGCCTCAGGGACAGAAGGCTCCAACAACCTTGAATACAGCACCTGGACGTTGCCATCTGTGAGTTCTATCCTGCCAAATGGTGCCCCCAATCCTAGATCCTTGAAAGTTGTCCTGAAGGTGCTCTGCCAGCCTGTATGTGCATCAAGCAGAGCTGATGCATCACCTCTTTTGCACTGCGCAATCCGAGCAGAGCAGTAGCATCGCCTCTGGTACAAGGGATCTTCAAGCACAAGGACTACGCATAGACCTTGCAGCCCGCATCGTATTGGACCCGCCATTGTGTAAAGCCACTGTGTGAAGCTTCACAGATGCAGGCTCTAGCATCACAAATATCTCATTGATGGCAGCCTCTACGATGAGGCAGGTTCTTGTATTGCAGGCTCGCAGCTCTTCAGAACTGATGCATTGCCATGAGCATGTGACAGAACCTTGACATCAAGCTAGTATCACAAGCACTCATCAATAGGATCCTCGACAATGATGCAGGTCCTCGCATCACAGCTCCGCTGCTCCTCAGAACCGACGCAACTCCTCGCCTGCACGATGCATCTGCAAAATGGGACCTCGCAAAGCTCTGCAACCAGGATTTAAGGTATTCTTGTTCAGTGGGCTTAACTGAGTCCCTGCAGCTGGCCCGCTCTCAATTGAAGTCAGACTGAACTTGTGACTTTGTCCTTGTCCAGCACGAACAGATATCCATAGTTGGCACTTTGTATTTTTGGTGCTATTTTCTCAAAAATCTTTACCATTGCACATCTCTGTTTCTCTGATTGGATATATATTGGTTTGATCTTGCTTTATTTACTGAAATGTAGTCTATTTTCCTAAAATTGTGTGGAATTTTTCTTGAGTTGTCTTTTCACATTATTACTGTTTGAAGTGCTACATAAATACTTTACACATTTCCTCTAAGTTAAGCTTGACTGCTCTGTGCCAAGCTACTAGAGGGTTGACCACAGGTTAATTTAGGGTTGCTTGTGTCTCTTCTTAACACGAATTGTGTCTGCTGCTTGAGTAGCGTATCACTGCCCTCAATCAGTAACCTTATTTCTCACATTGGTGATCAGCAGTAAGGATTAGGACTTGTTATTGTGCAGTACCAGACAGTAAGTTTGTATTACACTGGAAATCCCAGATAAATAATCTGAGACTAATTCAAGTTTTAATTTCTCATTGATTGGCCTTTTTATTTTTCAAAATTCACCCTTACTCTAGCTGATTGTTTTTGCCTGCAACTTCACTTGCAAAGATGAAATTTGAGCTCTTCAAACTGGAGAGCCATACAGTGGCTGAACTCAAAGAGGTTTGCAAAGATAGGGGGCTACCAACCAAAAGCAGCGCTATGAATTCAGAGCTCAAAAAGGCTTTGAGGGCATGGGTGGGAGCCCACCAGTTGCATTTCAAAACAGTAGATCAAGATGGGAAATGATGCAGAGACGCCAGAGCAGGGCCCGGATACCAGCCCTGAGATGCACCAGTCACCTGAGGTGGATGACATGACCCTCCCTAGTTCAAACACCCTGCCGGAGCAGAGAGCACTGTGTCTTTTTGAATCCTGTTCCTGGAAGAGCTAGCAGATAGGAAAGTGGAAAGGGAGTTTAGGCTGCAGATAGTCCAGTTAAAAATGGAGCAGAATAAAATGGCCATAGAGAAAAAGAAAATGCTCATGGGAAAAAAGAAACTGGGTATGAAGGAAAGAAGTTAAGCCTGAAGGAGCTGGACATCAAGGCTAGGCAGGCAGGGTCCATCAGTGATGGTGGCAGCGTATCTACAGTGCCCTCTGGAGACAAGAAGATCCCTATTCCTCAAGGTGTGGTGTTTGACTTTGTTGTGGGGGATGACATTGACTATGGTTTGAAGCACATGAGATAACTTTACAGATGCATAAGATCCCTTTGGAGGTATGGAAGACTAGCATTTGGAAGCATATCCCTAGCGAAGGGGAAGGATGCCCTACTGGCACTAGACAAGGGGTCCAGAATGAGTTATCCCCTTGTAAAGATTATGGCCTCACCCCTGGGCAATACAGCCAGAAATTTAGGGAGAGCCAGAAAACACTCCAGCATTCCTAGGTGGATTCTGTGGATTCCTTTTCCAAAGCACGGGATGGGTGGGTGAAGGGCAGTGAAGTAAAGGATTACTGAGGGCTGTGCAATTTGATCACAGTCTTTGATTTTCAGATCTACAGCATCATTTTATTGATGATAAGCTCACTGACCCCAGGGAGCTTGCTAAGGAGGTGGACTTCTGACTCAGCACCAGGGTCCACAGGATAATATCTGGTGGGGATCACCACAAGGATGGGTAGGATCCCCACTACAAAAAAAAGAGGGAGCTAAACGTAATAGCAAGGAGTTCTCTAAAGGTCCCCAAACTAGATCTAGGGGTCAGAACTCCACATCCTCAGCTGCACAGAAAGAGAAGTGGTTCCCTGATAAAAAGGTATTGCACTACAAGGGGAAACCAAGTGGTAGGCAGACATTGTGGTTGGTTAGGGATGCACTTGGAGTGGAGATTACCCAGGATAGTAGATGGGTAAGTGCAGAGGTTATGCTATTGTCCATGGTGATAGAGAGATGGTGCAGAAAACTCACATGCCTAGTTACACTAGGAAATACAGGCAATGTGTCACTTTCAATGGGCAGAAAGTGGAGGCTGTGAGAGACTCTGGATCCAACTTGATGGTTGTCAGATGCCATCTGCTAACCTTAGAACAAGTAGTCCCCAATGCTTTCCGCCAGGTTACTGCATCCATCAACGATGCTAGTCACCACGCAGTGGCTCTGGTTCTTTTTGAGTGGGGGAGGAGGGGTCTTAGGTTTGTTGAGAGTAGCTGTGAGTCCATCCATGCCTGTGGATTGTCTGCTTGGCAGTGACCTCTGGAAGGAGATGGAGCTGAGGTCATACCTGAAGATGGTGGGTTGCCTGAGTTGGTATCCATGGCCACACAAGAGGGAGTTTAGAAGGACCTGGACCCTGAAAGAATGACCCAGGTGCGTCCCAAAAAGAAAAAGGGCAAGTGGCATAAAAAACTCACTCCTGAAACTCCCACAGTCTGGGAGGAGGCTGAGCCTGAGGATGGCGCCCTAAAGCCTATAGGGGAGGAAATAGCCACCCTGGGTAACCTACCTGAACTGACCAACCTGCCGAAGGAAGGGGGCCCCGCCAGGGAGGAGTTCTGCAAGGCACAGATGTCGTGTCCTACTCTTGATGGCCTACGATGGCAAGGTGAGGCCCAGGCAGCTAGTGACACCTCTGGTGACACCTGATCTTTTAGAGGAATGGTCTCCTGTATAGTGAGTCTAAGGTTCCTGAGCCTGGTGTAACCCATGTCATAGTAGTCTCTCAGTGCTAAAGGGTCTTTTTTAGGCCTGGGCAGTGCTTGTGGAGTTCTGCTATGCGGAATTCTGTGCAGCAGGCCAAAAACTCTGCAAGCTTCCTTGCAATTCCACTGGCAGGAGGAAGTGTTCGACATCTCCGTTTGTGCTCCATTTTTTATGTTTCGGCATGGTATGCGAAAGGCACCACACAGTTCGTATATGTGCGGCCATTTTGTTTTCTTCTGCTTCTCTGTGCATGGTGCTGGGCCTAACTTTGATCCCCCCTTAATCATTGCAATCCCACATTTCATCCACCCCTATTTTTTCTTTCTTGTATCAATGTGTGTCTTTGTGTTAGTGTATTTTACGTTTTTTTTTTTTTTTTTTTTTTTTTTCGTAACTTTTTTGTCTTTTCCATTTACTTCTTTATTTTTACTTCCTTCCTCCTTTCCACCCTTCCTTCCTTCCTTCATTCCATTTCTTCCCCTTTTTTTCCACCCAACACCATGGCAGAGCAGGACAGCAGAGAGAATGGTGGTGGAGTTGTGTCCGCTAGCCATACATCTTGTTGGTGTCACCAAGGCGTGCAGCCCGACTTATTTTTTCTGAGGTGGAAGTGGCAGCATTACTGTTTTTTGTGCAGAACCACCTCCCCTCCATACTGGCAGAAGGTGGTACGCTTGGGAGCAGTAGTGCCCTTCAGAAGCATTAACTGCTGTAGGGAAGGCTGTGCTGGTGTGTGCGTTGGCACACTGTGGCCCAGTGCACCCAGCAGCAGTTAACGCAACATTGGGTGGACATACTGGACCACTAGCAGGACCTGCTTAACCAGATGAGGGTTAAGTTGTTGGGCCTCGGTGAGTAAATAATTATTTGTTTATTGTGTATGTTCCACAATGATTATTATTTTTCAAATAACAGTGCTGACTCTCAGAGGTGAGCTAAGTTTATGTTTCAATGAATACTATGTGATGCAATTTGAACTAGTCAGGTGCTCCAGGTGCTCAGCACTATTTGATTGTACTCATTGGTGCTCATTTGTGCTGATTATTTAAGAAGCCATGCAGACTGAGACTTCTCTGTGCTGTCACTGAGATAATAGCAGTAGTAGTAGTAAGCAATATCAGTGTGTTAGCATTCTCTTTTCTGTGCCATTTTTTAGTAGCTTATGCAGTCCCAATCACAATCTCACAGTGATGTGTAGTATGCATCTATGCATTGAAAAGGGAGACAGAGTTGGCCCATCAAAAGTGGTGGAGAAGCAAAGATCATTTGTTGCAATGTATTAGTAGTTGAAAATGTAGTTTAGGTGTAGGAAAGTTGGAATTGGGTTTAGGTTTTGGAAATTAATAGGTCAACTCAATACTAATACTATAGGTGATCTGATTAAGAAAAGTACAATGTTACTGTGTTTGCTGTAGCTCTGCTGCGTCCGGTGCACTGGTGCTGCCGCTGGCAGAGGTCAGAGGGGGAGAACCAGCAGCAGCAAGGACGGGCACTGGTAAGTCATATTGCTTGCTTATTGAAAATTACTACTAGACTCATTGCAAGTGCATTGCTTTTGAATACCCTGCTTTACAGCTACAGCGGGGGTTGAGTTCTTAATGGCCTCTTCTATCTGCAACTCAGCAGACAAAAGCTCATGATGAATGCTACAGATGATGGGTTGATGGAAGAGGTAACGAAGGAGGATGATTAAAAGAAAGGGTGGATGAAATGGTATGTGAGTGATGCTTAAAAGGATGCTCATGGAGCTAAAGGATGAGTGGATGGTAATTTGCAGAGGGAAATGGAAGGATGGGTGACAGGATGGTTGAAAGGGTGGATAGGTGAATGTATGGATGGATGGTTGGATATATGGAATGGTGAAAGACTGGATAACAGGGAATGTAAAGCTTAAGTGGTGGGTCTCACAGGTTGAATATAACCATGAAAAGATTAATGAATAATTGCTTGGATGAAAAAATAAGGGAGCTCTTCTGGGGAGGGATGTGTTTGCCTACTTTGCTTGGTTTGCTTGGTTATCAAAGCTTGGGTTCAAAGTGGGGGACATTTAAATTTTCTGCCTACTCCTTTAACTCGTTGTTTTTGTTAAGCAAGGAAGATATGAATCCTCCCACCCATCATTATTCATTACCTCCCTGTCGATGTCATTTAGTCACCCATGCTATGATTCAACTGTACCCTGGTTCAATTCGATAGTACAATAGTTTTGTCTGTACAATGTGCATCTGCTTCTGTTTGAGAAGTTTTCAAAACACTGCAAATCAAAAATAAGGTGCATTTCCCTCCTCTACCAGTGCCCACTCAGTCACCTCCTAGTACTTCAGTCTTTTATAATTTCCTAAGTTCTCTCACAGCCACCCACACAAATAGAAAAATCACTTTTTAGCATGTGCCACATTTTTCTGGTTAAGCAATTTTTATTTCATGGCTTCCATAACGGATCCATGCCAGTTCAAATGTTACCCTTTCAACATTTGTCAACTAGAGTGAAGCATGTGAGGGTAAAAAAATGGCCGTGTGACTCATATTCAGACCCATCAAATTTCAATGGCCCTATGCGATCAGCAAGGTACTACTACTGCATCACTCTACTTTTTAAACAATTGTTTGCACTGAGCACTGTTTAAAATGTGTCTTTCTTTGCTCTTTCTTTTCTATAGCTACTCCTGGTCAACATCCTACATGCCAGAGGAAAGCTGTCTGGCTACTGTGGCAGACGTTACAGGCCATCCATATGGAGAACCAGCGGCTGGTGACTCTAAAGGAGGAGGAGGACAAGGCAGCTGCCATGACAGCGGGTCCGAGCTCCTCTAGCCAGCCCCCAGCACCTCCATCCTCCCAGCGGCAACAACATCATTGCCAGCACTGTCACTAGCTGGCAGCAGCCCGTCTGTGTCAGACCACTTCTTCCCCCAAACTAGGACCGATTATTCCAGCACCGTGACATACACCTTGACTGTCTGGACTGCAGGGTGGCACAAGTTGAGGAAACCCTAAAAAATCTACAGACATTCATGGAGAATGCCCTCTTATAATCTTTCTTTACATTTTTGCAGAAGAAACACGTGTCTTTGGACTTTGGTTGGGAATGGGGCAATTAGTTTGGGGAGAGGTATAGGCCTGTTGTGGGTGGAAGGAGTGGGCTTAATAATTGTAAGAACGAAAAGGAGAATCATTTATTTCACTTTATTTATGTCTCAAACCTTTATTTTTGTGTTTTAATTTGCACTGCTGTCTTTTATTCTAGTCTGTTTTCTAAATCTGCTTAAAAACTATGGTGGTCAGTACAACCCTGGCGGACGGTGTTAAAGCGGCGGTAAGACCGCCAACAGGCCGGTGGTAAAAATCTTGCAATTACGACCGTGGCGGAAACCGCCAACAAAGACAGCCACTTTAACACTCCCACCGCCACGGCGGTACAAACAAACAGCGCGGCGGTCACCGCCAACAGACAGGCGGGAGACAATGTACCGCCCACACTATTATGACAGGCTAATCTGCCACCTTTTCCGGGGCGGATTCACCGCTGATAAAAACACAGCGGAAACAGGAATCCCGAAGGCAAAACGCTCACCTCTACACACCTCACGAGGAACAAGGACGCCATGGATCCGGAACTCCAAATTCTACCTGCAATAGTCTTCCTGCTCCTCTACCAGGATCACGAAGCCGGCAGCGAAGACCACGGTGAGTACTGCACCTACGACACAGGGGAGGGTGGAGAGGGGAGGGAAAAAACTGTGACACACACACACGCAATACGCAACACCCCCACCCTCACCCACGACAACACACACACTAATACAGCATGATACATTACAGTTACACCCCCCAACCCCCCCTCCTGGAAGAATGCAAAGACATAAGGAAATGAGTGTAACCATTGTAATATATTAAAAGCAAGTAGGCAAAAATATATATGTACACCATGTACAAAATATATACCAAGCATAGTAGTCCAGGTAGTGCTCTAATAAAGTCCGTGGAACACTGGGACCACACGGTATGGGAGAGGCCCACACAAGATCCCCGACCATGACGGAGTGAACACTGCAGGGGCATCAGAGAGCAATAAAACAGGCACCTCAGGGGGAGGGAAAGGAGGCCACCTCAGCCGGTAGAGTGCACAACGCCAAATCCACGACATGCCCACTGTTACATCCTGGGGAGTGCAAAGCCACAGTCTCACAAGTCTCTACAGTGGGTGGTTTGCCCACTGTTCAATCCTGGGGAGTGCAAAGCCACAGTCTCTCAAGTCTCTACAGTGGGTGGGTTGCCCACTCTTCCATCCTGGGGAGTGCAAAGCCACAGTCTCACAAGTCTCTACAGTGGGTGGTTTGCCCACTGTTCAATCCTGGGGAGTGCAAAGCCACAGTCTCTCAAGTCTCTACAGTGGGTGGGTTGCCCACTCTTCCATCCTGGGGAGTGCAAAGCCACAGTCTCACAAGTCTCTACAGTTGGTGGTTTGCCCACTGTTCCATCCTTGGGAGTGCAAAGCCACAGTCTCTCGAGTCTCTACAGTGGGTGGGTTGCCCACTGTTCCATCCTGGGGAGTGCAAAGCCACAGTCTCTCAAGTCTCTACAGTGGGTGGGTTGCCCACTGTTCCATCCTGGGGAGTGCAAAGCCACAGTCTCACAAGTCTCTGCAGTGGGTGGGTTGCTCACTGTTCCATCCGCGGGAGTGCAAAGCCACAGTCTCTCAAGTGGATAACAGTCTCCACTGGTTCTGGAGGGGGCATGGTGCCCATAGTGCTACATCCTGCTAAGGACAGAGGTAGTGGATGGATCTCTCCACTGGTTCTGGAGGGGGCATGGTGCCCAGAGTGCTACATTCTGTTAAGGACAGAGGTAGTGGATGGATCTCTCCACTGGTTCTGGAGGGGGCACTGTGCCCAGAGTGCATCATTCACCCCGTGACGGACTCAGTTGCGTCAGTGCCCTTGCCGCTCATGGGCCAGTGGTGCTTGAGACGGCGGTGCCCTGTTCAGCAGTGCCTGAGATGGCGGTGCCCTGTTCAGCGGTATTTGAGACGGCGGTGCCCTGTTCAGCGGTGCTTGAGACTGCCTTCATGTCCCAGCGGGGCTTTTGATGGCGATCCTTCATGGCCCAGCTGGGTTTGTGCTGGCGCGCCTGTCCTGGGCTGCTGGGCTTGTGCTGGCTGTCTGGTCCTGGGCAGCTAGGCTTGTGCTGTTGGGCCTGTCCTGGGCAGCTGGGCATGTGCTGGCGGCCCGTTCCTTGGCAGCTGGGCTTGTGCTGGCGGGCCTGTCCTGGGCAGCTGGGCTTGTGCTGGAGGTGGCCTCCTGGGCAGCGGGGATGATGGAGGTCTTCTCCGCCGTGCTGCTCTTTCCAGACTTGCTGGGTTTCTTGTGGCCCTTCCCCACCTTGGATTGTGTCACAGCTGAATCCACACTCCCACTGGGATCCCTGGGAGCGGCTTTGGTGGCTGGAGTCTTCCCCCTCTCCCGCCGGGCACTGGCCAACTTCTGATGCTTCACAGGTGGGGTACTGTCTGTGCTGTGGCTCCGTGCCACACCCGCTGCCCTGGTGGCCGGTGCACTCCAGATTCCGGTGACTACAGGCACCACTGGTCCCGGGGATGTTGTGGTTGAGGTGCTAGTTCGGGACCTAGGAGACGGACGGGGTGGGGGAGGTGTGGGAAAGAGGTCAAGGTTGTACAGGAAAAGATTTTTGGACACCCTGGGACGGGTAGCTGGAGTAAGAGGTGGTGGTTGTAGGAGGTGTTCGTTTGCTGAGTTTGGGTGAAGCTGCATGTGCTGGAGGCTGTTGTGAGGTGGATGGCTGTTGGGTGGGTGTGTGCCTGCGTTTGTGTATCTTGGGAGGGGGCATCACAGACACACTGGGAGAGGACACAGGGGACGTGTGAATGGTAGTGGGGGTGGTGACTGCACGTGAGCGGGTGAGGTGGTGGGTGTGCCGGTGATGGTAGTAGTGGCTGTAGAGGTAGTGCATGCAGGTGTGAGTGTAGACGAGACTGGGAGGGAGGAGGGAGACGAGGAGGAGGGGGACACAGTGGAGGCAGTGGATGTTGGTGTGTCTGCATGTGTGTGATGCTTGCGTGAGTGCCTGTGGGATGTGTGGTGCTTATGTTTGCCTGAGCTTCCCTTGTGTGTTGACGTGTGTGCATGCTGGTCTGTAGGTGTGCTTGGGATAGGCTGAGGTACAGGGGATTGGGTCTGGGTGGAGGAAGTTGGAGGGGGGAGGCTAGACACAGGGACAATGGCTGCCCTCAGTGCTGAGGCCAGAGTCTGAAAAGCTCGCTGAAGGGCCGCCTGACCAGAATGAATGCCCTCCAGTAATACATTGGTTTGTTGCAACTGCCTTTCTACACCCTGGATGGCATTCAAAATGGTAGACTGCCCAACAGTGAGGGACCTGAGGAGGTCAATGGCCTCCTCACTGAGGGCAGCAGGGGTGACAGGGGCAGGGCATGAGGTGCCTGGGGCGAAGGTGATGCCCACCCTCCCGGGTGAGCAGGCACGGGGCGAAGGCTGAGGGGCTGCTGGGAGGGCGGTGCTGGTAGGGGGTTGGCAGCTGTACCTGTAGATGGGGGTGGCACAGCTGTTGCCGCCACCGCAAGGGAGCTCCCATCAGAGTCCGTGTCACTGGTGTCAGCTCCTGTCCCCGCCGTGGAGCTCCCCTCACCCTCCGTCCCACTGGTGAACTCCGAGTCCGTAGTGTGGCCCTCCATGGCCATGTGGGATGCAGCCCCCTGGTGCTCCGGTGCCACTGCTCCTCCACCTGATGATGCTAATGCACACAAGAACAGGGAGACCACAAAAAGGGGGGGGAACGACAGAAGAAAGACATGTTGAGTGCATGCATTACCGCTACCATTGGCGGACACGACAGACACAGAAGCCCCCTGCACTACGCTGTACTCTTGGGCTCCACTGTTCAATTCCTGGGAAATGGCCTACAAGGCTATGGACGACATCTGCACACATAGATGACACAGGGGCATGACTAAGTGTACTTGGCACTCTACAGAGGTGGGCTGGGGCGCCACATGGCCTGCCTTACGGAGGGGCCTTGCCTACGGTACTCGCCCTGGCCTAGGGGAACCCACAGCCCACCTCCCCACCCAGACACCTCCACTGCGCGCAATGTCAGCAGAATGAGAGTTTACTCACCCCCATGTGGCTGTTGTGATGCACTCAAGCGCCCATCCAACTCCGGGTAGGCCACCGCCAGGATCCTGAACATCAGGGGGGTCATGGTGCGACGGGCACCCCTCCCATGTTGGGAGGCCATCCCCAGCTGAGCCTCCGCCGTTTTCTTGCTCCAGTGGCGAATGTCCTCCCATCTTTTCCGGCAGTGGGTGCTCTGTCTGTGGTAGACCCCCAGGGTACGGACGTCCTTGGCGATGGCACGCCAAATATCTTTCTTCTGGTTGGTGCTGACCTACATGAAATGTACAGGGGGAAGAGTAAGTAATTACCAACTGCACCGTCAAAGTGATTGGCCCCCATCCCTACCCTTGGCATGTGGCACATGCATTCACCGTCTTTCATGCACGCAGCACTCTCCCCACTTCCTTCTTGCATCCAGCCCTCTCCACACAGGCATAGCCCATACACCATCTCCCTGTGTACTTACCTGTTTGTCTGGAGGACCGTCGAGTAGCGTGTACTGGGGGAGAACCCCATCCACGAGTTTCTCCAACTCCTCCGATGTGAAGGCAGGGGCCCTTTCCCCAGACACTCGAGCCATTGTCTCTTCCAGACCGAGGTCACAGCAGCACTTGCAGTGTAGGTCCTCTCCTGTCGAAGATCAGGTATCGAGTGATTGAACAGATAGAAAATGGCGGTCATGCACGCGGCGGTTCGTACCGTCACCGCCAGCGTACATCGTCATTGGCTCCTGGGACCCATAGGATCCAATGTTAACCAATGCAGCATTGCGGCGTGGTCTTCGACCGCCTACCTCGACGGTGTACAACGCCAGCGCAGTTACCTCACATCCCATTGTCCCACTTTAGAGGTCAGGCAGCCGCCATTTCAGGGGTCCACATGGCTTAATTTTCAACTGCGTCACACATTCCTAGGCCTACACTCAACACACATACAGGCCACCTTTTGAGCATGAATGGTGTTCTGGGTGAACTGTGGGTACGTACCTCTGAGTTGTTTAACTCTGTGCTCGCTGTTGTTCTTCATAGGCACCGCCCGCTGGGACATGTAAGGAGATGGTGGCATCCTCCGGTGTACCGACTGATGGTGGACCTGTTGACAATGGAGGAGCGACATGTGATTATCACATACAGGCTTGACCGTGCCACAATCCAGGAACTGTGTACCCAGTTGGAGCCAGACCTGATGTCAGCAATCCGCCATCCCACAGGAATCCCCCCTCAAGTGCAGGTGCTGTCAGTGCTCCATTTCCTTGCAAGTGGGTCATTTCAAACAACAGTGGCCATAGCATCAGGGATGTCACAGCCTAAGTTTTCCAACGTGTTGTCCAGAGTGTTGTCTGCCCTTCTGAAACACATGCGGAGCTACATCGTTTTCCCTCAGGTGGAGGATTTGCCTACAGTGAAAGGTGATTTCTATGCCCTGGGACATATCCCCAACATCATAGGTGCCATTGATGGGACACATGTGGCTTTGGTCCCCCCCCACAGGAGTAAACAGGTGTACAGAAACCGGAAGAGTTATCATTCAATGAATATACAAATGATATGTTTGGCAGACCAGTACATCTCCCATGTGAATGCCATGTTCCCTGGCTCAGTACATGACGCCTACATCCTGCGTAATAGCAGCATCCCTTATGTGATGGGTCAACTCCAGAGGCACCGTGTGTGCTTATTAGGTGAGCACCTGGAAGCAAGACAGTGGGAATTGTTGTCTGGGTCTGGGGATATCCCTACAGGTTAGTGCGTGTCTAACAGTTGTCCCTCGCCATTTGCAGGTGACTCTGGTTACCCCAACATGTCATGGCTACTGACCCAAGTGAGGAATCCTGGACAAGGGCAGAGGAAGGCTACAATGAGGCCCATGGGCAAACTAGGAGGGTGATCGAGCAGACCTTCGGCCTCCTGAAGGTGAGGTTCAGGTGCCTCCATATGACAGGTGGATCCCTATTCTACTCACCAAAGAAGGTGTTCCAGATCATCGTGGCCTGCTGTATGCTTCACAACTTGGAAGCAGAGGAAGAAGCCAAGAACAACAGGGACTCAGTGATCCAGCAATATTTCCAGTGAGACACAGGTAAGCCTGCCTACTACATGTACTTTAACACTACTACCTCTCTACTGTCTGTCGTTTTCACCCAGTGTATGGTCACTGAGTTGTCACTTTCCCTTAGGATTTCACAGATGTGGGTCCCACTGTGTGACATCTGCTTAGATTCCTCATGGACTAGAGCTGTGCGACATAGGTATGTTGACATTATAATTGAAAGAGCTTTTTGTCACTGTAATTCCTAATACACTATTTCGAAATCACAGACAGACTCCAGTTTGTTTTGTGCTTTAAGGGTGTTTATTTAAGTGCTCAATATTGGTGGGGGTAGTGACATGGTGAGGGGTGATGGTGGAGGAAGGTCCATGGCAGAGTCCAGTCTATTAGTCTCACAGGTGCATTGCCCTAATGGGCATAGGAAGTGGAGCTGGGGCAGCTTGAGTATGGACAGGGTGACAAAGTGGGACAGTAGGATGACAATCAGGGTGGTCTCATTTCTTGGCGGGGGTCTTAGCTTCGTGCTCTCTCTTTGTCCTGGATCTCAGGGTCCGTTTGCGGGGTGGTTCTCCCTCTGCAGGGGGTGGGGTGCTGGTGTGGTGGTCCTGTGGTGGGGCGTCCTGTCCACTAGCGCGGGCGGAGGTGGTGGGCAGTTCATCGTCCATGCTAGTGTCAGGGGCCCCTTGTGGTGCCACAGTGTCCCTCCTGGTGTTCACGAGTTCCTTTAGCACCTGTATGATGGTGCCCAGGGTGGAGCTGATGGTTCTGAGTTCCTCCCTGAAGCCCATATACTGTTCCTCCTGCAGGCGCTGGGTCTTCTGAAACTTGGCCAGTACCGTTGCCATCGTCTCCTGGGAGTGGTGGTAGGCTCCCATGATGGAGGAGAGGGCCTCGTGGAGAGTGGGTTCCCTTGGCCTGTCTGCCCCCTGTCGCACAGCAGCCCTCCCAGTTCCCCTGCGTTCCTGGGCCTCCATCCCCTGGACCTTGTGCCCACTGCCACTGCCCCCAGGTCCCTGTTGTTGTTGGGGTGGTGGGTTCACCTGGGTTCCCTGTAGTGGTGGACACACAGCTGATTGACGTGTCCTGGGGACGAAGGTATGGGCCCGATGGGTGGGTGCTGTGCTGGAGTTTCCAGAGGGGGGAAGGTCTGTGGTGGCCTGTGACTGGGTGTGGGGAACCGACTGTCCCAGGTCCCCGATGGTCCGGGCCGGTCATCTAGATCCAGTTGGACAGAGCTGCTGTCATCACTGTGGGCCTCTTCTATTGGTGGTGTGGACATGTGTGGACCCTCCTGTCCGGTGACGTTGGGTAGGGGTCCTGCAGGGGTATAAAAAGATGGTTATTACATATGTGTGTGTCATGGTATGCAATGGGTGGGTTACCGTGTACCCCAGTGCTTGCATTCCTGTGTGGGACCTTGTGTGATGATGGTTTAGGGGGGTGTATTGGTATGTGCAGTGGGTATGCTTTAGTGATGGGTGTCTATGCTTTGTTGTTGCATGCAGGGCTTGGTGTTGGGATGGGTGGTTTGTGATTTTTGGACATATGTGAGGAGTTGGAGTGATTGCGGTGAGGGTGAGGGTGGGGATATGTGGTGGCATGCAGGTAGGGTGTGGGATGTAATAGTTAAGATTTGTCTTACCAGAGTCCATTCCTCCACCGACTCATGCGAGGCCCTCAGGATGCAGAATCGCCAAGACCTGCTCTTCCCATGTTGTTAGTTGTGGGGGAGGAGGTGGGGGTCCGCAGCAAGTCCGCTGAACCGCCAGGTGGTGTCTTGAGACCACGGAACGCACCTTCCCCCGTAGGTCGTTCCACCTCTTCCTGATGTCCTCCTGATTTCTTGGGTGCTATCCCACTGCGTTGACCCTGTCCACTATTCTTCGCCATAGCTCCATCTTCCTTGCAATGGAGGTGTGCTGCACCTGTGCTCCGAATAGCTGTGGCTCTACCCGGATGATTTCCTCCACCATGACCCTGAGCTCCTCCTCCGAGAACCTGGGGTGTCTTTGCCATGCCATGGGGTGGTGTGGGTGATGTGTGGGGTGGTGTGTGTGGGGTGATACGTGTGCTGATATGTAGTGGGGTGTTGTGTGAGGTGCGTGGAAGTTCTGTGGGTGATGGTGTTGTGTGCCTGTGGATGCTGTTGTTGTTGCTGGTGCTGTCTCTCTCTGGCCTTCTTTCAGAATTTTTGGTCGTAGGGGTTTGTGGGTGATGTGGGTGGGTGTTTTATATTGTAATGGGTATGTGGGAGTGGTGTGTGTATGTGTATCAGGTGTGTGTATTTTGAATTGTCCAATGTGGATGTGTTTTGTAAAAGTGTGTGTATTTTGACCGCGGTGTTTACTGCCAATGGAATACCGCAGTTGAAAGACCGCCGCGTGGATTCATGTGTCGTGATAGTGTGGGTGTATTTCTGTTGGCGTGACGGTGGAGGATTTGTTTTCGCCAGTTTATCACTGACCTTTGGTGTGGCGGACTTGTGTGGGTGTCTAGATTTTGCCAGATTCTGTACTGTGGGTCATAATAGCTGTGGCGGATGCAACGGTGTCCTGGCGGGCTTCTGCACGGCGGTAAGCGGCTTTTACCACCGATGTTGTAATGACCACCAATGTTATTAGCTATACATTTGTTCCACTACCGTATGTTACTATATTGACCACTGGAAGGTGATTGCCATTGCCTATATTGCCTACAGAAACCTAGATACACAATACCAAACATATTCATTAGAAGTTAATTTCTAACTAAATGATTTGACTTCACTCCATAGTTCTCTTACCTAAATAGATACAGTGAGGGCTGCCACCTCTCAGTATTCTTACTGCTGGGTTTTCCAAGGTGTCATCTTTTGGTGATGGTAGTAGTAGCAGGCTAGCGCACTACCAGGGAAGACATTTCAACCAAGTTTCCACTCCCACCTAGGTGTTGGATTAATCAAAGGTTCATCCATCACAGGCAACTAGATTGAAAGAAAATAGAGTTAGTGGATTATATAATTTATATCATAACCTTAGAAAGACTGAGACTAGACCATCACAATGACACAACAAAGAAGACCACAACACCTGATATGATAACAGAAACCAGCAATATCATTTATTCTGAGCAATGGGGAGCTAGTATTTAATAAAAGCTAAACTAATGAAATCCTTAAGTCAGGAGAAGTGGGCTCAGAGTCAGGAATGGAGTGAACAAGGTTAAGCGTTTACACAACACAACACAAGGCCTGAATGATGATGTTGACGAATGATGCATGGGTGGATAAATGTGTCCGGTGTGGCCTATTGCGCAGATAATAAATAATCCTGCAGTGAGCTGGTGTCACTTTCACCACATCCACCCCAGCAAGTGTATGATCCAGTTATGGTGTAAAATTAAGTCACATCTCTCTAAATTATACAACCCGTGGGAAGAGGGTTAGTGGTTCGATTACTTGATGGGAAAGGGGATTTGGGTAAAGGTGTGAAAAAGACAAACAACACACAGAACACCCACAATATTCATCAGGGAGCTGAGTAGCACACCATCATCAAGATGTTGTGGAAGGAAATGAAGGAATGAGTATGTCACAGTTCGGTTAAATGCCTTGCAAACAGTCCTTCAGCCCCAGCGAGACCCAATATAGTATTTAATCTAAATGTTCTGTCTTCTAGGTTTTAAAAATACAGATTATGGAGGAGTGAAGTTTACCCACCCAGTTCTAAAAATTATGATTGTTAAAAGACATTTTTTACTGTATTGCCAAAGTTTTTCTCGGAATACCCGCCACTCTTGGGTGCCTAGCTGAACCTGTCCGGTAGGCAAGCAGGAATGTTGAGCTCTTGCCAAGTTTTGTTCATGCAGGAAAGGAGAAGGCCTGTGGATTGAAAAACAGAAGCTGTATTGTAGAGTCAAGTAGAAGCACAAAAGGAAGGTAAGGTTCATGAGGAGTCAGGAGTGTACTAAGAAGACTCAGAGGCAGAACAAGAACATAAGAGAAATTTCATGTTTGAGCCAGCAATGCAGCAAACACTCACTCAGCAGTATTTCCCAAATTAACACACCTCTCTCCAGTTGAGTGAGTACTAGGCCTTAAAGTCATCATCATTATGGTTTCCCCTTGAAGTTGATAACTTCCTTCTTGTAGCTGTTGAGTAAGCCCTGCCCTGAGTCCTTCCATCCTCCTCCTGACTCTGAGTAACTCCAGCCAACTCGCAACCCAAGCGAGATAGATCTGTAGTGCACTGCTGTTTAAGAACAAATAGAGAAACATAATTGGAGTATTTTGTGTAGATTTCTGCCTGTTAACTAAAGTGAGTGGTCTGGTCTCTGAAGAACCAGAAAAAAGGAGTGGAAACTGTAGTTAATTTAGCTAAGTTTGAAAGGCCAATGACCTTCAGGAAAAATGATCACCCATCAGGCCCCAAACATTGCAAATCATTGAAATCAAGTTTGCAAATTAGTTGGACACCCTCCCTCAGTGTCTGCCACCACAAACATCATCAATCATCACTCACAATCAGTCAATAACATATATCATCACTGATTGGTGCAATAGCTATTAGTTACCTCTTCCTTTTCAAGCATGGTGGTAGAGATTAAATTGTTTCTCCTCTTTGAGGCAAGCAACATGTTGGAATTCGACATTGGCACTGGCAGTCTTGTAAATCAATGATCTGGGCAGCCCGGCGAGGTGTTGCAAAAAAAGGATAGGCAATGCATGCGAGCTAGGCAGGCAACGTCTCTAAGATCGTAAAGGAAATGTGGAGGTTTCTTCATAGCCCACTGGTCTAAATCCAGTCTGGCAAAACATGTGTCCAAAAAAATGAGGGGGCAGTAAAAATTAGACCCCAAAATAGGGGGCCACTAGCTATACTTATTTGCGGAGTGAGGCAACGAAAGAAGTTCAGCAAAAAAATAATTAAGAAGTTCTATTGTGGCATACTCGGTCAGGGAAGTAGAGATCCATCTCAAACTCAGGTGATTCATCCTGAAGATGGTCAGCTAACACACTTGATTCTGACCAATCATCCTCCTCCTGTGCTGTTTCAGGAATTATGTAAACATGTGGTATGAAATGTTAGTTCATTTTGATCATGGTAAATTTCTCCATGTTTTCAGGTGAGAGACTGGTCCTTCTCTCTGTGACAACTGTACCAGCTGACCTACTGAACACACACTCAGCAGACACACTGGCTACAGGACAAGACAGAATCTTTATTGGAAGCCTGCTGAACTGGGGCCATTGGTGCATCTTCCTATACCAATATACCAATTGGGTTTTGATCCACATAGACGTATTTTGCATCAACCAGATACTCCTGGAACATCATCTGAACGATCATAAGTGCTGCCACTTGCTTGACCTCTTTTGGCTTTGCCACTGCATTGGGCTTATGACCTGTTACTTGAAACTAAGCCAATGCATATATTGGATCTGATTCTTCTGTTGCTGTTTTTGCTGGTCTTCTCGTTTCGGCTGCTGTGAGACAAGTCTGCCCTCTGTGGAAGTTGAAGGAGGCACCCCATAACTGTGGAGTTTCAGCTGTTCTTCTTTCACGTCTCCGGCTTGCTCAACAATCCATCTCTCACATTTTGAAACATTCCCTTCAGAAAAAGGAATGAAAGTGGGCAGAATTAATTTTACAGTAGATCAAGTAGTATGGCACAGAGGTACCCTTTGGACAACATGATGCCATTTTGCATCCTTGCATTACAAGCCAAGAGAAAAAGTAAGCTCTCAACCAAGGCATGCACTTCAGGTTTTTCATTCATGCCTGCAACTGCTAACCTTTCAGGCACCTTCTTTAGCTGTTCATGCAGCAGATGCAGCAACTGAACAGCTTGGCCCATCGTACTGTCATCTTTGCTCACTTCCCAAATAATAACCTCAAAAGGGAGTAGCATCTTTGTGAGGCATTTAATTAGGCCACAATTATCCATATCCATGATCTGAACATTCCCAATTGCATCCCCTCCTCTTCGAATGATATAGTCATTTATCTGTCTGAACTGCTCAAACAGATGTAGGAACATGTAAATAGGCCGAGTTCCAACGTGTTGGCACCGCCTGTATCAGGGATTTAACCAGTACTCTATTAGCATGATGAATATTCTGCAACTAGTTTCGGGCTTTAAAAGAATGACTGAAATGAGTGCAGATTCTTCTGTAGGAGGTGGTCTGCATGTTCCTGACAATGTCTTCTTTTTTGAGAAACTCTTGCACAACCAAGTTGATGCAATGCACCAAACATAGGACTCTGAAATAGTCACTGTCTGCCATAGCCTTGACTATATCATTGCCATTGTTCATGCAACAAATCCAATTCGGAGACCTCTTGGTCGCAGCAATTCTCAGACCCTGCTGTTAAATTCATCCAAGATGTTTGCAGCTGTGTGTGATTGCTCCTTAGCGAACATGGCTACTGCTGCATGTCGCCAAATGCTTTCAAAACATTCTTCAAGGCTAAGAAATATAGACAGCTGTTGCCTTTCCCCCATAAAAAAGATCCAGTGTGCAGTGATGCACATGGGATTTATCACCTGACAACTGGTCCACATGTCTGTTGTCAGATGGATAGTGTTAACAGCACATTGTGATGCAGCGCTGGAACAGCAACTAGGTCTGACTTAAAACCTTCCATTTCAGGCACATGGCCACCACGAATTCTAAAAATCCCACTATTTCCACAAAAGAAAAAGGGAGGAGGTCCTGCACTAACATGTTTGCTAGCTTCTTATTGTGCAAATGTGCAGTTGGATGGTTGTGGTTGTACTGCCCCTCCTGTCTAAACGTGTCAATAATAGTAGACTGGATTTTCTTATTTTCTGGGGCCAATGACACAGGCGACTTTTGGAAAGTAGGTGGAAATAGACTCAATGAGTGTCTTAGAGCAGTCACTGTATGCCGGGCTGTCTCCATCTGAATCTGAATCTTTTGCCATTTTGAGGTTACTGAGGATGGTGATTCTGGGGCACTGCTGGGTTCAGGTATTATTTGTGTGAAGATATCACCCTCTTCTTCCTCGTGATTTAACTTGTAGCTGATGTTTCCAGGCTCTCCCCACCTTCACTACCACCACATTCAGCAATTTTTTGAAGGTGCTCCACCCACCAGATCATGTGATGTTTTTTTCAAACTGGTTGTTTGGCCTCCTGTACCATAATGCGAAGTAGGCTTACTTCAACGAGCACTCATGTGGCAAATGGAAAATATTGCAATGTTCTCCTCCTGTTTGTTAAGCTTAAAAATGTCCCAAACTAGGGAGGAGTACTTTCTTAGAGGACCAGTGTCAATGCCTGAAAGATAACTGGAGGTAGGTGGGTGTGTCATTAATTATCTCTCTTCAGTACATAACTATACTGAGCTAGGGGTTGGCACAAGTCTCAACTAGGACTTTACAAATATGGGAGCTGGCAGTACTGCCTGAGCCTCATCCCTCAGGAATGGAACAGGAGGAGTTTTGTCAGACTTCTCTGTGCCAACTTCCACAATGACTGGCTCACTGTTGTCATCCTCCTCATCACCTCCTTCCATATTTCTAAGGCTTTCAGGAACTTTTCTTTTCTCTTGGCTCTCGAAATCTGCTGGCACCACTCCATGTCCACATCATCATCATCAGAAATGGTGCTTGAAGAAATGGTGGAGTCCCCTTCATTTTCCCTGCTGGCGACTTGGAAGTTAATTCTGAAAGAGGAGGTTTTTGCTTGGCAGGAAGCTCAACCTCCTGTTCTTCCCCATCTTCAGGAAGATCTACTTTTGCTGGCTGTGGCTGCTGCCCACTTTGCTCTGTTTCCTGAAATGATTGGGTACTACTTTGTGAAAGTGGCAAATTCAATTCAATGTTACTGCTAGTCAGCGCATCCATGACTGCAGAAGCTGCCTTGCTGGCAAACATGGGTTTGAGCTTAGGTTGGGGTTGTGCTGATAATGCGAGAGTGCTGCTTGGCCATACTGTGGGTGACGTCTCTTCTTCTCTTGTGTACCTAAAAGCAATCAAGCAAGAAAAACATTTAATGAAACATGGCATTGTTGCAGGTTGAATTAGTGCAAAGGCAATATAATTTAGTGTGGTTGGTTACTTTGATAATAATTAACAAAAATGTATCCAACCATTTTAAAGTCAAACCACACCACCATACCATATAATTCCATTTCCAAGCAGGATAACACAACATGCAGACATAGCTTTTTGTTTTGTGTTCATCTATTCAAAAGGAGACACCTAAGGTAGTCAAGGAAGTGCATGCGTGAATGGAATAATCCTTAAAAAAATGAAGGTTAGTATGCACTTATAGCAGGCAAGGTGGTGGAGGGGGAAATGGAATAAACATAAAAAAACTGAATGATGCTGATGTGACAGCAGTACACCTACTCTACGGCTGGGAGGGTGTCCAGGAGGAAAGGGAATTATACCTAAAAAAAGGAATGCTGTTGTGCAGATATGCACATATGTTGGATTGAGGCAAAATGGAAAAGAAAAAAGAATAGAAACAACCAAATATTAAAATAAAATAAAAAATAAAATTAAAATTAAAAAATAAAGAAAATAAAATAAAGAATGTAATTACAAAATAAAATAAAATACTAATAAATAAACAAATAAAAATACAGTTGAAATTTAAAAAATGATAATGAATTACTGATGTTTGTATAGGAGAATGAGAAACCTTTTGTGAGGCAAGGAGGTGTAGATGAAAAGTGCAAAAAATACATGTAATACAAAGCGATGTTCATCATCATATTCATAAAATACATATACTAAAATGATGCTCAAACTGATTATTAAACTGATAATGTCACATTCATGCAAGCCTGTGGCAAAAGCACACTGACTGGATGCATAAAATGGCCATCAGTCACATGGTCAAACAACAATAGTGAGCAAGGAGGCATGGAGAACAAAGACACATGCAAGCCTATGGCAAAACCACAGAGGGTGGGGACACAAAATAGCTTCCGACCACATGGTCAAACAACAACCGTGGGCAGGGAGATATAGAAAACAAAATGCCCACCAGCCACATGCTCAAACAACAAGCAAGAAGGCATGGAGAACAAATAAGACATTCAGGCCTATGGACACACTCTACACAAAATGGCCCCTGGCCACATTGCATGGAGAAAAATGACAAATGGTGGGTGACACACTCACACACAGACTGGCCAAAGAAAGGAGGCATGGTAACAATGATGAAAACACTACCATTAAATCAGCAATGCAAATAGTAAACATGAAAATTATCTTAGGTATAACATTTTTACAACTACATGCATTGTCCTATGACATCAAACATTGGTCCCCAATATATAGTTTTTGCAGTTAAAAACACATGAAATACAAATGATAGCCAACATTGTTAATTGAATCCAGTGCCATCTCTGCCCTAAATGATGTCTTTAAAACAAATACCACAGAAACATATATTTCATTCACTGATGACTAGTACTGGGCAAACAGGATGGGTGGTCTATTGGAAGACTAGGCCACATAGCAAAATAAATGAATATTGCAAATGTAAAAAACATGGAGAAAAGGTGCAGAACTGTGTAACATTTTTCCTTTACAAAAAATGAAAAATAAAATGCAAAACAATAACTAGGCCCATACCGACATTCCAGGTCATCCACCACAATTAAATTTAAAAGTCAAAGAAAAGTACAATGAAATACTGGTACATGCCTTATCAAACAAACAGCACCCTCATAGAATAGTTTTTGAACTTACTTGTATGATATCACAAAACAAAGTCCTTAAATCCAAAGGCATATATCCAGCAGACAAAGAGAGTGATCCTTCCACCTCAAAATCCAAGTGAAGAGTGGCCAGGTGATAGGCAAAGCACTGAGAGGAGCCTGCTGGAAAAGAACAGAAAAATTGAGTCTCTGGGGCACTTCTTTCCTGTTGGAAAAAAAAGTAAAAAATAAAAAAAAAGGCTTCTGGCACCAAAAAAACAACTTGAACGGTCCATTGGGGAATAAACTCAAATTGAAAACATATTTTTGAGTAGATTCAGCTGCTTCTCAAATTGAGAATCTACTGGAGGTGTGCTCGTAAGCGGCACTGTTATGGCGCCATCGCAGCAAATTCTCATATACAGTCACTAGTGGCTTGAGAATATTGTGGCACTGAGGAGCGGATGCCAAAAGCAAATCTTTCTTGCGTGAACAAAAAATAAAAAGAATTCCGCTTTGTGCTGGATGGTAGGATTTGGTAACTCCGTGCTACTCTGCGTAGCCTGAATTACGAAAACTCCATGAGCGGAATGGAGTTTACCTCCCATACATAGTCTTTCTGCAGGTGCTGGCTTGTGATGTTCCCCTGACAGGTCATCTAGGGCAGGACAAGATCTTTGACAGGCTCGTCACCCTTTTTTATTGGCCCCGTATAAGGATGGCCTTAGACGTATACTGCAAAGCCAATGGCAGAGGGAATTGCAAGGCTCCCCTGTAGCCATTCCATATCATATCATTGGCACTCCCTTTGAGTGAGTGGACATCAACATTGATGGGCCTCTGATTCCAAAGACAGCCCTTGGCAATAGGTTCATCCTGGTCTTGGCCATGCCACAAAGTACCCAGAGGACATACCTCTGAAGTCAGTGACTGCGTCTGAAATGGTCAGGGCACTAAAAGGGATCTTTACCACTGTGGGGTGCCCCAAGGAGGTTGTGTGTCACTGGGGTACTAACGTCATGTCTGCGTACATCAAGTCAATGTGGATGGAGTGTGGGTAACCTGTATGTTCTCCACACCTTACCGTCCTCAAACTAATAGGATTGTTAAAAGGTTCATAAGACCCTAAAAGGTATAACTATGGACTTTCCTGATTCGGTGAGCCCAAAGTGATGTATCCTGGTGCCATACCTATTATAAGCACCGCAGAATGGGGTAGAATTGAAGCCAGCAGGAAGATCACGAAACAGTGACATGAGCACTGGTCAAGTTTCAGCCTGGCCAAAAAATGTGGGTGATGAAGCATGTGAAAGCCAGTGCTCTGCAAGATTGACAGTCTGGGCCCTATGTGGTGTAAAAGTGCAAGAGTGAAGTTTAAGAGGTTTGAATGTCATTTGCCTCAAACCCCTCTTTGAGAGGACTGAAGAAACCATGTTCCTGGTCATAAAAAAAGGAGTAGAGTGAACCTCTTCCCGATCTCCCTTCTTCCAAGGAGGAGGGTGGGTCAGTGGAGGGTGTCAGCCTTTCCCCTTCCATGAAGCTAGAACACCAGAGAGACTGCTACCAGTTGATGGAAAGTTTGTCTCTGTCTTCTTCTTTACCCCAGGACTCACTAGATGGTGCACCCATGATATTGACACTGGGGACAGTATGCCTGTAACGAATAAAATCTATTGGCCATCCAATCAGCATAAAGATGGAAGTCTCCAATGATAGGGTTATTAGTCATTGAGCTCTCAAACAGTCCTTGGTCTTGCCCAATGGTGTTGGTCCTCAAGGCTGCTCCTCAAGGTACCACACCAGTACTTCAGTTCTGCATGGATTACAGAGAGCTCGATGCTGTCACTAAGACTGACGCACACCCCATCCCTTGAGATGGTGAACTCATAGATCAGTTGTGAGCTCATTCTTCAGTAAGTTTGATTTACCATTGGGGTACTAGCATATCGCCTTCCTGACTGAGGGGGCAAAAGAGCAGTCTGCGTTCTTTACCCCAGAAGGGCCCTCCCAGATCCGATAATGCCCTTTAGGTTGAAAAATGCCCTGTGCACCTTCCAGAGGATGGTGTACCAGGTCCAGATTGGGTTGAAGAACTACAATTGCCTCTGATATACTTCTTATCTCTTTGTTTATGAATGTCCAATAACTCAGTAAACATTCAAAAAATATGCTCCAATCTTTTCCTCTCTGAGTTGCAAAGTCTGAACTGGCTGTTAGTTCGTAGGGAGATTTTCCATTGTCCATCAATCTGATAAAAACTTAGGTAAAGGAGCAGCGGTGGTCACTGCAAATGCCAAGGAGAGGGGTTGGAATAAAAAAAAAAATGTAAAAAAAATAAACGTACCACTTCACGTCGCTGAAGTCGCCTGCCACCTCACTCTTCGCTCCTCTTCTTCTTGTGTCCCAGCATTAACTGGGACACCATCACAGGCTACCCAGCAATCCCGGTGCTGCTTTCATGCTACACCTAACATGAAAGTAGCGCCAGGATTGGTTTGAGTGGCTTGGATTGCAGTTTAGACACAACCCTGGGGTCTGTGCAGTTTCTCCTGGGTGTACATGTGTCTTTGGCCGGCCTGAGATGGCTGGCCAAACACACATATGCACTTAGGTACACTCTTTCCTCATCACCCTCCCACCTCCCACGGCCCAACTAGCCCCTCCCTGAACATGTTGCTAGCGGAACCAGCAGCTGAAATATAAAAACTAATAATTAAATATTGTTTTTTCTTTCAACTCCTGGCTTAGCCAGGGGGGCGATGCTCCTTCGCCATTGCAAAGGAGCCACCCCCGTACAGAGTCGAAAATGTAAGAAAGATATTTTTACCTTTGTGTTCAAGGTAGTCTAAGTAGGCCTGCCATTGTGCCATAAAGATTCCAATGTGTATTTGGAATTTTTGTATTGGCTCACTCTGTTTGGAGGCAACTGGATATTTTCATTTCCTGTCTCAGCAGTGACTTTTGAACAGCTTTTTTCATTTTATGCAATTCATTTAGAGTGGTTAGACCATGTTTGGCCAGGAAGTCCTTTATAGGATGTACCAACACCTGTACTTTGCTGTGAGGGTTTAACAGTGTTTTATTTAGATATAATCTTATAGTATTACTGTCTGCATTTGACTATCTATACAATAATTGATGCAATTAATGGTACTGCATGATTTAATCCACATGATTCCAAATTCTAGACTTTGTTGACTCTGCAGTTTTGCTTTTTGCAGGTTAAGTAACTTCCTGATACAATTCAAAAACACAGTTTCTACTTTGCTAATAATTTTCGGGGACCAGCAAACTCATCCATAAGAGCAACCTGGACCCAGTTTAGTGTTGGCAGCAGTTAAAGTAGAACCCATCATGCCCCACCATATTGTATCATAAATCTTTTTATTGCTTCTGTTATTACTGCCACTTTTGGTTGCAGATGGTCCATATGGGTATTCAAGTTTATTTTGTTGTCAAATAAAACCCCTAGCTGTGGATACGTGGTCACCTGCTCAATTTTGTACATGACTATGGACCTGGTAAATCGGGGATTTTTACGGCTGAATGATATCACTTTTGTTTTTTTAATGTTGATCTGCACATCATTCTCCAAATTATAGGAGTGTACCCTATTGAGTGTTCTTGGAGCAACATAAAAAGATGCTGGACTGAGTGCTGAAACTTTTCAAATTTTTCAAACGCTCAGCCCTAGTCACAGATATGGCTTATATCCATTGTTCTTTTACTCACCTTGCAACCACAATTTGGTTCCAGCCATATGCAAATCAGTCTTGACCCTGCTCCCCATGGGAACAGTCCAGCCTGAGCTGCCAAGCCAGGTCCTGCCTGGACCAGAAACAAGCATCATGGGACTGGCTTTGGGGTATCACCCCTTATCATCCAGGTGAGCTTGAATCCAGTGGCACAGTAGGCAAGGGACCCACATCTAGGCACACTCTAGCCACTTAGGGCAACTTTAGCAACATAAAAGGATGATGGACGAAGAGCTGAAACTTTTCAAACACTTACCCCGAGTCACAGATCTGGGTTAAATCTGTTGTTATTTTGCTCACCATGCAACCCCAGTTTGGATCCAGCTATATGCAAACAGTTTTGACCCGGCTCCCCATGGGAACAGCCCAGCCCGAACTGCCCGGCCAGGACCTCCCTGGACCAGAAACAAGCATTGTGGAACCGGTTTCGGGGTATCACCCCCTCATCAGCCAGGCTAGCATGAATTCAGTGACACAGTGAGCAAGGGACCCACTTTTGGGCATACCTTCCCACTTAGGATGAAAAAAGCAAAAAGAACAGATGATGGATGGAATACTGATGAATGGAAACATTCACCTCCAGTCACAGACATCTGGGTTTAATTCATCATTTTTTGCACTTTGACACACTTTTATTTACATTAATACCCTTTCTAATGAAAAAGTCAGATTTTAAGTCCCATTTTTTAAAATGGCACTGTTTGAAGGACTACAAATCCCAGTTTCCATAGAGGGTCCAGGAGTTGGCCTTCTCAATCTACTGCACCTTGGGACTCCACGCACTAAATAGCATTTCCACATTGCCCGCTGTGCAGGAAGAACTTGGTGGATTCCTGCAGGACTACAAAGGAGGCGCCTTCTTGATCCGCTGCACCTGGGGACTCCATGCTCTATACAACGCTTGCATGCTGTCCGTTGCGCAGAATGCATGTAGGCCAATGGCAGGCCTGTCATGCACCTGTCAACAACAGGAAGAGGCAAGGCAGGGCCACCCCTTTTGGTCCTGTGGATACACTCTGTTTAAGCAGACTACATTTATTTGTTTTTTCCTGTTTGCTTTGCTTAATCATTGACCGTTGATAATGTTGGGAACCTACCGACCCCTAAGAACTGTGAGTATGTACAGTTTTTAAGTGTCTGAGGCTCTCATTTGTATTTTAGGAAGCAACAGTTTGTGGCAACGTAAACTTTTCTGGAGCTAAGCTTAACAATGCTTTCAGACACACGTGTAACCTTTCATTTGGTGATCATGGGCAAAAGAAAGCACACAATATGTGACACAGGGTTGTTGGCCTGCTTGAAAAAAAAAATCTGGTGCTATAGGAGTATTAAAAAAATAAACAAGATCAGTAGCACAGTAGCACAGAGGCTACACTTGAGGCGACAATAAAAATTTTCAAAACGCTGGCTGAGCGCCAATCTGATTCGCTGGACATTTCATCTAAGAGGGTACTAGTCGAGGCTCTTATGGACGACCCTCAGCCCTAGCTTGGGTGGGGCAAGCAATAATGGCTCTGCAAATTGAGCAATCCTTATCCATCTTTCTCAGGTCCCGGTCCCTGCCCCTAAAAAGAAATTGAAATCAAGGTTGGTTCTTGCTCATTTGACCAAGCAGTCAACCCCATTGTGGGATGTCACCAATAGTGTTCGGCCCAGAGTTACTTCTGAATCGTATGCTTCCTAGGACATGGCTCTGAAACAGTCAAAGGATATTTTTTCTGCAATGGAACAATGCATGGTCACGCTTCCAAGCTTGTTTACCACTTGACTTTCTATGGTTGAGACACTTCTAGAGTAATGTCTTGGTTCCCTAGATCAATTAGTTAAGGCGGAGCCCTGCATAATTTGTAATGACTTAGCCTCAGTGATATGGAAAACTGCAGAGGTGATACAAGGAGGCGTGTGCAACACTGCAGAGCACAAGGTTCACACAGCTCCTTCGGATGGAGGCATGGTTCCGCAGTGGGTCGGAAGGGATCAGGCTTTATTAGATTTAGTTAAACTGCCCCCAGGCATCAGCTCCTAGATGCTTCCAGTGCCTCTACCTTAACCAATCTGGATCTCCCACCCCTACGTAGCAGTGATGGTAGGGGTTCCCACTCTCCCAGAAAATGAAAATGAAACATGGAGGGAATTTAAAAACAAATGCGTTCAGTAGCTGGGGTCCAGGGTAGCTCTGACTAATACCTTGTTTCAAAATGTGATAATAATAAGACGAGTCAACTGGGCGGGTAGAGGTGTAAGGTCAACTGCTAGGAACTGCATTGTGATAAATTTCCATGAGCCCCATTGGTGAAAGGATCCTTCATTCCTGTTCCTCTATTCAAACCCTATCATCATAAAATACTTTGGGGCATATTTAAGATCCCTAGTGCCACCTTAGTGTTACCATAGAGTCATTTTGTTTACGCTAAGGCAGCCCTAAATCATCTTTTCTGCCATGCAATATTTGCATTGCCCTCTTTCTAACGCCTTGAAGCACATTATGCCTGCATCAGGTAAAATGTATGCACAGGGGCATTCCAGCACTTGGAGGCCCACAAAAATGGTACAGTGTAATTTAAAGAAATCACACACGATAAAAAGTCAATAAAATCACACGCTGTCAAAAGGGCCACTGGTAAAACATTGAAATATGCCTAAATAATAACAATCCATAATAAATGTTCAAATACAAGTTAAAATCATATCAATATGAAAAAACAAATAAAACAAAATTCATTAAAAATATTATCCAATTACAAAAAAGCATAGTTTATGCTTTATGCGAAAACTTACACTCCTCATCATTATCATTATAACCCTCAGCCCATCGCTAAACAGTGCGTCTTGAGGTGCTAATGTGCATGCCAGCAGCCTAATCTTGGCCTACTTATATTATTACAAAATTATCACTTGAATATCTCAACACGTCATATCTAATACTCCAATGAAGGAACTTCGGAACTGCTCAAACTATATGCACCTTAGTCTCAGCTCTCAACATCCTACTACACATTGCCTAAACCCCAGCTGTTTGCAAATGGACAAAATCCACCTGGACCTAGGTTTGCTATACCCTGGTTAGTAAAAAAGAAAATGTAGCATGTTCTCACCACTGTTTCGGCATACTGGGCAAGTCATGTTCTGATCTAGTTCAGATTTCCAGTCACCAGAGAAGGATTTAAGTGGAAAGGTGCCAAGCCTAAATTTTACATAAAGTGATCTTGTTGCTGGAACTGTTATATGTTCAAGAAATGGCTCATATGTGGTGTGTAGTTTTAAATCAGAAAAGGCCCTAGTGAGAGATCCATGGCTACTAATTCTCCCGTCCAGTGTCCATTTATGCACCAGGAAGGCTTCTTTAATTGTGATCTTAGTAAGATTTATACGGCGACCTGGATCATGCCAGTCGTTCTCTAGGTTAATTTGGCATAAAATGTCCTGACAAAGCATAGCCAACTGGCTTGAAATTCTTATCTAACTCTAAGACTTCATGAAGGGCATTGTCATAGGAAGCCATGGATGGTGCCATTCTCAGTTTGCGCTAAAACATTAAGGGCCATATTTATACTTTTTGACGCAAAACTGCGCTATCGCAGTTTTGCGCCAAAAAGATTAGCGCCGGCTAACGCCATTCTGAAGCGCCATGCGGGCGCCGTATTTATTGAATGGCGTTAGCCGGCGCTAGCAGACCGGCTCTGCCTGGTGTGCGTGGAAAAAAACCACGTACACCAGGCAGCGCCGGCGTTGGGGAAAATGGCGTTAGGGCGTCTTAAAATGGGGCAAGTCAGGTAGAGGCAAAAAAATCGCCTCCACCCGATTTGCGCCATTTTTAACAACGCCCAGGCGCCATTTACATGACTCCTGTCTTAGTAAAGACAGGAGTCATGCCCCCTTGCCCAATGGCCATGCCCAGGGGACTTATGTCCCCTGGGCATGGTCATTGGGCATTGTGGCATGTAGGGGGGCACAAATCAGGCCCCCCTATGCCAAAAAAAATTATAAAAAAAAACAAAAATGTATACTTACCTGAACTTACCTGAATGTCCCTGGGATGGGTCCCTCCATCCTTGGGTGTCCTCCTGGGGTGGGCAAGGGTGGCAGGGGGGGTCCCTGGGGCATGGGAGGGCAGCTGTGGGCTCATTTTGAGCCCACAGGTCCCTTAACGCCTGCCCTGACCCAGGCGTTAAAAAGAGGCGCAAATGCAGGGTTTTTTGCCCCGCCCACTCCCGGGCGTGATTTTTGCCCGGGAGTATAAATACGACGCATTTGCGTCGCAGTCATTTTTTTAGACGGGAACGCCTACCTTGCATCTCATTAACGCAAGGAAGGCGTTCACGCAAAAAAATGACGCTCATTCCTCATACTTTGGCGCTAGACGCGTCTAACGCCAAAGTATAAATATGGCGTTAGTTTTGCGCTGAATTTGCGTCGAAAAAAACGACGCAAATTCGGCGCAAACGGAGTATAAATATGCCCCTAAAGGTCTTAATTGGGCCTTATGGATGATTGAATTGACTTTCAGATCTCAACACAGAGATAGCAACAGTGTACTCTTGGGGAGACCTACCAGGGATCTCAAGAAGGTGTTATTGGCTTTTCCCAAGCACAATAGCTCTGCAGAACCCCACAATTCCACTCCATACAGGGCACCCTCATCAACCTTAATGCTATAGACTTTAAGTGCAGGGGATATCTGCCTAGTTTTGAAGCTTCAAACATCCTCTGTATCCCTGATGTGTGGTGGCACAGGTTCACACTGCTCCTCTTTTTCTAAGGTGACCACTGCACGTTGCTTGCCAGCCTTATACTGAGGTAGTCAAATCTGGACACTCTCTTGTGTGCCTTCTCCTCAAGTTTAACAGTTACTGTAAAGGACTTATGCAGTTTGAGGGCCATAAACCTAGATTTAGAATGGTTTATTATCAATCCCCGTTCCCTGCACAGGCATCAAACCAATCCACTAATTTCTGCAGACCCATGGGTGTTTTAGACATTAATAAAGTGTTGGAGGCAAACAAGAGAAGGGGAATTTTTTTCCCCTACAATTTTTGGGACATTTGCTGTCACTAATTTGGAGGTAGGTCACCCTGTTATTAAGGTATAGGGAGAACAAGGCGGGGGCAAGAAGACAGCCCTCCGGAACCCCTTTAGGGGTTGCTATACGTCATGTTAATTACCCCAAAGACCCCACCGCACCTGCTCATAGATAGCCTGGTGTAACCTCATCAGGATACTTAATATGTCCTCAGGAACACCATTGTTCCTTGACACAGTATAGAGCTTGGAACACAGAAGCAAACTGAATGCAGACACTAGGTCCACAAAGACCAAATATGGATGAGATTTTTTGCAAAAATACGATCTTCCAACAAATGCTTATAAATCTGAAGACCTGATCATTTGTACTGATATCAGTCTGGAAGCCAGTTTCCAAATTCAATAGAGTTTCAGTCTCATCCATCCAGTCCTTGAACCTATCTAAGATCTGCCTACAAAAAACTTTATGTACGACATCAATCAGACTAATAGGTATGTAATGTAAAGGTGAATCTCTAAGGCCCTTTTTATAAACTGGCACTTTCTCGGCTACCTTCCAACTAACCGGGATCTTGCCCCCCTCTAGAATTGCATTAGATAGCAAATTTATATAAGTAGTCCAAGTCTTGGGTCCTGTCAAAAACGATCGCACGGGACACTATCTGGCCCAGCTGCGTTCCACATTGCCAACACATCTAATGAAAGATAATATTTCCCCTCTTTTGAATCTTAATTATGAAGCGTACACCTCCACACCGAGATCTTTGGGTGCACAGACTTCAGAGGAGGAGCCAAAAGGAAGCTGAAACAGTTGTGCAAAATTCTAAAACCAGTTTTCATAATGGATAGAGTTTGAGAGAGACTGTCTGGCACCCTTGCCCTATTGGCTACGAAGTTCCAAAATTGCTTAGAGTCCTTAGAGGTGCTGGTGTTGTAAAGCTCCTCCCAAATCTGATTTTCCCAGTTAGCACGAGGTTTTGCATGGGTCAGCTTGTATTCTTTTCTCCCCAACCTAATACGAACTGGATCCCCAGCCTTCAAAGCTAATCCTAAATTATTTTTAACAATCGTGCAATGCTTAGTAAACCAACCAGCAGTAGCTGTGGCATTCACCCGTTGTTTGTTTCAGGGGTGTCTCTGTATGTAACACTCCTCCAAGAAACAAAAAAGATTCTCATGGATTGCCACCACATCATGTATTTGGATCTGCTCAAGTGAAAGCGATTTCAAGGTTCCAATAGCCTTTTGGACAGCATTATCGATTGCTACCCGAACCTCCGGCCTGGATGCAATCTTATCCCATGTAAGTCTATGCCTTTCATTAGTTGGATTCAAATTATCAAAACACAACAATGTGGCTTGTTCCAAATGCCCCATCATATTTAACAATTTTTATACAACAGCATTATGGTCGCTGTCACTCCTGTTTATAATCATACTATCCTCAACATGTTTCCATGGGGCAATGTAAACAAAATGTAGTCAATTCTACTGGAGCATTTAGGTCAATTATATGTATGAGAATCAGGCAGATCAGACCTTGTACGTCCATTTCAAGCCCTAAACCCATATGCTAATGTAAAGGAGAGTAATTGATCTTCAGCCTCTGACTATCTTAGTTCAATTATAAGTATGAGATGCAAGCAGATCAGACCTTTTACATCCATTTCAAGCCCTAAACCTATATACTAATGTGAAGGACAGCAATTGATAAGCAGCCTCCTACCATCTTTTCACCTGTGGGATATTAAGAGAAGGGATCCCTCCTTGCAGTGAGCACATGACCATTGATTTCCATAGGTTCAAAGGTGGCATTGAAGTCTCCAGCGATGATTACATTATCATGAGAGACACGTTGATCTCTGTGCGCACTCAGTTGCTTTAAGGTAAAGGTCTCTCAACCATCTCTAACCCTCCTATTATACATGTTGCACAGATAAACCTCAATGTTATTTGCCCAGTTATTTTAACACACTGGATAACTAAATATGGAACATAAACAGGGCTCAATACTACATTAAGGGAGATGGGAATCCATATCACCAGTCCACCCGAGGGGCACCCCTTCCCTGCAGAGATCTCTGGCACAAGGAAAAGAACATAGCCAGGCCTATGGATGGGATCCATGCTCCATGTGTCTTAGCAGTCAGATGTCAAATTAGTCCACAAAGGAATCCCATTCTTTAACGCCCAGCTGAGGATGCAATCCCAATACACTCCAGGATAAACTATTTATATTAGATATGGTCCTGGCATTGGGATCAGTTACCAAGCTATCTGCCCCTCTCTGAATATTTAGGTAGGGAGCATCAAGTGTATCACAAACAAAAGCACACTGCCTGTTGCCCTTTTCTAACAAAAGAGAATCACGACTGTTTAATGGGGGATAGAACCTTGGGTCAATCAACCTGTGAGAACCCCAAATCGCTATTGAGTCACATGGCACCAACATCAATATCATGCGATGGGAGAAATGCTTGTGGTATTTTAGTTTCAAAATGCATAAACGTGCTCTTTGTGGCAATTTCCCATAGCTCCAGCCCTATGAGCTTTTCTACTAACTTGTGATTTCTTAGTCCAAGCTCAATACAATCAGTTTGGCCTCCAGCACATGATGGATCTTGAAGCCTTTTAGTGCATGTAATGTCTACCCTAATTACAGAAAAACAATTCCTAGTATGGCTTATGTAATTAATACACTTATTATTTAAGGACTCCTCATCTACTTTTGCTCCTTTAGCAATCTTTGGCACATTTATCAAAAATACGCTTTTCAGTCCCTTTCCACCTGTGACAGGAACCCTGAGGACATGACGCTCACAGAATCCTGCCTATCATGCCCCAAGGGGACCTATGAGGGGGAGGATGTGAGTGCAATGGAGGCAGTGTGCTTCAAAGGCAGTGCTGATAGGTCTGAGGAACCAGGAAGTGAGGCGCGCAACATCTGGGAGACGCTGAGGGTATGGAGAGATGAGAGAATTACAGAACATAAAAAAAGACACATCCCTCAACCCCACATAAGAACTAGGGCGTGACAGGAGAAAAACCTATTGTTTATTCATTTTCTCTATATTTTGTCTCACAAAATAAAACAGAACACATAAGATAAATCTGCAGACTGCCTTCCTGGCAGTTAATTTTAATCAAATCAGATGACAGTGAGTACGGCCTATCATATAATCCCCGCTATAGCAACCTTATTGATATCACCTGCGGACAAACCCCGTTGCCCATCATAAGTGGGGATTCAACCCTCACTAAACTACCCGCTTTTGTTTTTACGTCCAGCAATTGATAAGCAGCCTCCTACCATCTTTTCACCTGTGGGATATTAAGAGAAGGGATCCCTCCTTGCAGTGAGCACATGACCATTGATTTCCATAGGTTCAAAGGTGGCATTGAAGTCTTCAGCGATGATTACATTATCATGAGAGACACGTTGATCTCTGTGCGCACTCAGTTGCTTTAAGCTAAAGGTCTCTCAACCATCTCTAACCCTCCTATTATACATGTTGCACAGATAAACCTCAAGGTTATTTGCCCAGTTATTTTAACACACTGGATAACTAAATATGGAACATAAACAGGGCTCAATACTACATTAAGGGAGATGGGAATCCTATTTGTGGGAATTTTCCACAGCTCCAGCCCTTTGAGCTTTTCTACTAACTTGTGGTTTCTTAGTCCAAGCTCAATACAATCAGTTTGGCCTCCAGCACGTGATGGATCTTGAAGCCTTTTAGTGCATGTAATGTCTACCCTAATTACAGAAAAACAATTCCTAGTATGGCTTATGTAATTAATACACTTATTATTTAAGGACTCCTCATCTACTTTTGCTCCTTTAGCAATCTTTGGCACATTTATCAAAAATACGCTTTTCAGTCCCTTTCCACCTGTGACAGGAACCCTGAGGACATGACGCTCACAGAATCCTGCCTATCATGCCCCAAGGGGACCTATGAGGGGGAGGATGTGAGTGCAATGGAGGCAGTGTGCTTCAAAGGCAGTGCTGATAGGTCTGAGGAACCAGGAAGTGAGGCGCGCAACATCTGGGAGATGCTGAGGGTACGGAGAGATGAGAGAATTACAGAAGCCCGAGCGAGAGAAGATGATGGGCGAAGAGGAGGAGGATGAATCCAGAACACCCAAAACATGTCTGTGAACTACACTTTAAGAGAGCTACTTCAACAACCCAGGGGAGGAGACGAGAACATTTTCCATCCACGTTCCGGGGGGGGGCGTGACTCTCTCAGCTACAGGACCAAGTACCTGGTCGGTACGGGTGGTTTACGGGTTGAAAGGGGGGCACTTGGGGAGTGGACGGGTTGACACACCAACAATAGATTTATTACTTGTTCAAACACTACTTCTTTTTGGGTTTTTCCCTTTCTTGTTTACATGGTTGGGGGTCACAAAACTGGCAATTCTGACACTGTGCAGGAGAGTAAAAGCAGGGCTTATGGTCCCTACTGAAATCAAATAAGTGGTAAAGGAGAAACAGAAAACATGAGTAGGATAATTAGGAGTAATTGGTGCCCTCACGAAACCCCACCAGTCCCTTACCTTTACCTCATATCGTTCTACCTTCTTCCTGAGGTACAGAGAGCAATTAATGAGAAGAAGGACTTCCCACCTAAAAAGAAAAGGAAAACAGAGACAAGAGTAAACATCAAAAAAGACACATCCCTCAACCCCACATAAGAACTAGGGCGTGACAGGAGAAAAACCTATTGTTTATTCATTTTCTCTATATTTTGTCTCACAAAATAAAACAGAACACATAAGATAAATCTGCAGACTGCCTTCCTGGCAGTTAATTTTAATCAAATCAGATGACAGTGAGTACGGCCTATCATGTAATCCCCGCTATAGCAACCTTATTGATATCACCTGCGGACAAACCCCGTTGCCCATCATAAGTGGGGATTCAACCCTCACTAAACTACCCGCTTTTGTTTTTACGTCCAGGCATGCTCCCCTCAGAAGGTGCATGGATCCTCTTTGGAACTAAAAAGGATAACAAAGGAGGGAGGCTGTGGGAAGGGTTGGTTGGTGTCAAGTACCGCTGGATGGAGACTCTGGGTGGATAAATAGCCAGTTGCAACAGGGCAATCCCTCCTTTTATTTTGGTCTGCTATCAATTTTGTATATGTACTACTCGGCAATGGGTTGGACTGCTGTCCACTCAATGGCATTACAGCTCATTTTAGCTTCTCAACCTCCCCCACCACAGACACCAAAGGAGCCAGTAGATCCATTACCTCGTCCAGGAGCCCCTTGACCAAGGATATAACTGTAAACAAGCCCACACCATCATTTAAATCTATCTCTGCATTTGGTGTCATACATTTGCCACAATCATAATCTATTATGTGCCCTCTCACTCATATTACCCTTAGCTGCCCCTTCATCCACAGAGCTCTGTTGGATATCAGTAATTCAGAAAGTACTACAAATCTATTGGCACAAACAATAGCCGGCTCTAGAGGAAAAACCCATGGTTAGAAGAGTCATTTGTGAGGGCGATGCCTACAGATGTTCTCTCTGGTAGGTTTAACTGTATGGAATTTGTCCTCTCTGGATCTAGGGAAGAAGGCTGGTGGCAAATCCCCCACTGAGGTAGAAAAATCGGAGCTAACTTCTCATCCACCTTACATTGCTTTCCTCCTTCACCACACTTAGAACTCTCCTAGAAAAGTCTCGACCTCTTCAATAAGAGTGTCAATATCCTCCAGGCTTACACTAGATGTAGACTCAAGATCCACCTCATGGGGGCAGCATTCAAGCTTTTCTTCAACTTCCGGTGGAGTGGCTTTACCACTTTGTGCTTCCCCATACTGGAGTCTAGATATCCCAAAGTCCTCTGTGGTGAAAGCGCCACCAACTGCCACTTAAGATGGCTTCGCAGGGTAGTAAAGGTAATCCAGTAGTGCCAATAAACTCTAAAGGCCAGCGCCAATGGGGTGGCCCTGCCCTGCCTCTTCCTGTTGCTGACGGTTGCAGGATGGGTCCACCCTAGGCCCATCCTGCAGGATGAGTATCAGCTGGTTGCCATAGCAGGGACCATCTCCTCGGACGCTGTGCATGCTGGTCAACATAGTCCCCCTCTATGCGAGCCACTGAACCCGCACTGAGGGACTTCACTTTGCACTATATAGCACCTGCGGGATGAGTAACAGCTGCTTGATGTAGAAGGAGCCTCTGAAGCCCTATCAAAATCTACCATTCTACTGCCTTTAGGGTTCTTTTATAGACCACCTAGGAGTGCCGCTCCAATAGATAAGCATCATTTATCCCAAAGCAAGGTGGGTCTTTGCACTGAGAACTACAAACTCAGCAAGATATCAGATATTCTGTTTTTCAATAAAATAATGATTGGAGAGGGGTAATCATTTTGGGTGAGTTAGCAATTTAAATGAGCAGGGCTGGCAGCATGTAGTTTTTTGTGCATAGCTAACGCTCCGCAGAATATCCTCTTAGTGCCAGACTAACCTGACCCCGAAGTAAGCCAGTTGCCCTAGGGGAGTTAGAGACTGAACCCCTGAACAATTCAAAGAAGACAAATATTAGCAACGGTCCTCACACAGGCAGGTTCCTATCATGGAACATTGCACTGTTGAGGAAAAAGATATAGAATTAGCGGACTAGTTGGAGCTGAAAGAGAGTCACCATATTACATGTTTACAGAAAACGTGGGAGATAGAGATAAGCTGTATTGATAGGTATAGGGTATATCACACCACGTCTCAACCGTCAAGTGCAGGCAGGGCAAAGGGATGTTTAGCCACCTACTTTAGTAATACCTTCTCTGGAAAGGTGTTTAGGATTAATAATTATTAAGCCTATTTTCACCTTTTGGTGAGCGATAAATCAGAAGAATGGGACTTGCTTTTAAACAATTTCTATAACAATTGATTTGACAGGAAGAAATCCCAGTAGTTGTGGCTTTAGATATGTCTATCCAGACCATGGCCCTCATTACGAGGCTGGCGGTCATTTGGCCATGGACCCGGCGGTAAAGGCTGCCACGTTCAGAGTTGTGGGTTTTGGCCAAAGCCAAACTGCCACAACGCCGCCTGGGCTGCTGGTGCGGTTGCACCGATGTGGCTGGCATTGTGCTATTCTGGGCCGGCAGCAGGCCTCAGGCTGCATTATGAGGCCGCATACCACCAGACCTTTTACAGTGGTCGCCCGCCACGAAAAGCCTGGCGGTCACGCACCTGGCAACAAGAATCCCCTTTCCTGTCACCGGCACATACACACACACAAGTCCACATCCCCATTCATCAGCATACATGCACACACACACACCCCTCCGTATTCACGCTCATGCACACCCCTCTTCATCCACACACATGCACACACACCCCCACCCCCTTCATCCACACTTTTTCTACATGCCCCCCTTCAACCATTCATCCTCACTCTTCCACACCACCCTTCATCCACACATATGCACAAACACATGCCCTCCATGCACACAGACATGCACTCATGCACACCCATCAGACACACATACACGCACACACCACCCACATGCACCAACACTCCCCACCTCTTTCGGAAGATCAACTTACCTTTTCCGGCAAGGTAGTTATCTGAGAGGGGATGGATCCAGGTGTTTTCCACTGCTAGCACCGCACCGCCGTACAGGACTCTGCCACGCATATTACAAATTGTAAAACGGTGGGTGGGGTCTTGTTGGCGTGGCGGTGCTGTTGGTGGAACCGCCTCTTTAACTCCCACCTGACAACAGGAGGAAGTCCTTTCAGGACTCATAATATGGTTGTCTGCTGGCTGCAGCAGCTTCGGCGGTCTTCTAAAAAGACGGCCAAAGTTGTAATGAGGCCCTGTGTGTACTGACTGTCTAAAACCCCTGAATATGGTTCTAGCGGGTGATTTCAATGCCCAGCATTGTTCCTTGTATGCAAAGTTGGTGTGTGGATCACAGATATCAATGAGGACCCCCTGGTTCATTTCACACATGATGAAAATGGAAACGCATTGAGCAATTTACTGGTAAAATTGAATCCTGTAATGGTCAATGGTTTGGGGCACCACAAAATGACCTAGCACCCACTTTTATTAGCACTGGTTAATCAGCAACAATTGACTACGGGCCTGATTTAGATCTCCTGGAGGGGTTACTCTGTCATAATGGTGACTGATATCCCGTCCGCTGAAATCTAAATACCATTGTTTTCTTTGGTATTTAGATTTCAGTAGACAGGATATTTGTCACCGTTACGACTTAGAAACACCTCTGCAAAAATCTAAATCAGGCCCTTAATCTTAATCACAGAGATTTGAGTAACCATGTTGTGGATTTTGAGACCGAATTTACTGGGCATAGTGACTATGTCGCCCATATTTGGAGGGTGGGGTTAGCGGGCATGAATAAATCCTGCTTCAAACTAGGATTTAAACCAGTCTTGGTTACGAAAAATGGGTTCACTATCAAATGGGATAAGGTGGACAATATGAGTTTCCTCTCCTATACTCTTCATCACAACCAGGTAGAGGTGGCAAATGGGTGGATTCACAAGCAGAGGCCATAGAGATTAGATTGACCTTTTCTGATATCTCGGCCCATCTTAGGCAGACAGTAATTCATGTTAGCCACCTGTTCATACTACAGGCGTGGGGCTGGTTTGATACTTGCAATAAAGCCCTTAAAAATGTACATAAGGCCTTACGGGTTAAGTCTAGAGGAGGAAGAGTGGGATGGCCTCCAGAAGGCCAGCTCACAAAACAATAGTGCATCCTTTTGGAGGGTAATACATTCTCCATACTTTAGGGATTCCTCAGGCCCCACTATGGAAGTTCACATTCAGCAAGCTAAGTGGCTTGACTATTTCTCTAATTCATATTGCAACCAGGCTATGATGTTGGTTCCAGTTGAAAAAGGGCAAAGGAAGCCCTTGGGTTGCACACGTCTTTAGTGTTTGACTTAGGTGAGGTGCACAGGGCTTTGAAGGAAAGCAGTATGGGTAAGGCTCCTGACTCAGACGCTGTACCATTAGATTTGTTACTTGATTGTCATGACCGATGGGCACCACTGTTCACTAGTATTTTTAACGCTATCGCAAGGGTCAGCCAACCCTAAACATGAAATAGTTCTGTAATAATTCTGATTTGTTAAAAAGGTGAGAAATCACTGCCAAAGAATTAAAGGCCCATCTCTCTCCTAGGCTCCATGGTTAAAGTTGTGGGTGAATTTTGTTGCACAGACTGGAGGATTGGGTAATTGCAAATAATATTGTAACAGATACCCAATATGGATTTTGAAAAGGGATAGACACGGTTGGCCAATGCCTGAATTTGAGTATACCTATAGGCAAATAAAAGGTTGCCAAGAAGAGTTCAATTGTTGTTGCTTCTATGGACCTAACAGCAGCATTTTGCTGTGTGTCACACTTGAAACTTTGGACCTGGATGACAGAGCTAGGGGTAGAGGAGGGAATCGTCAATTTCCTTAGGCAACTGTAGATGGATGCCAATGCATGAGTCCTTTTTGGAAAAAACAGTGAACACATTGAGTATAATAAAATAAGAAGGGGAGTAAGAGAAGAATGTGTTCTCACCCCTTTTTTGTTTTCTTTGTATACGAATAGAGTGGAAACAGTTTTAAAAATGAGGCAAAGGTTTCACCATATTTTGGGTCTCATCCTCTCCCCAATTCTCTTATACACTGATGATGCAGTTTCAGTGGTGAGAGTAGGGAGAGGGCTCCAATGGTTAAGTGAAGATTATAAATTGGTTCTCTGTGATATTTTTGGACCTAAATGTAAATGAGAGTAACACTTTCATCATGATTTGGGGGTCTAGGCCAAAAAAAGACCTGTAGATTTAATCAATATTATTAAGGTCTGTGAGGTTGCATCCTTCTCTGATGTGGGTATCTTGTGTGAAATCAAATATGCCTGGTAATAGGATAGCTATGATTGAGAAATCAATGATAGGTTTACAAAGATTTTGCCAAAAATTGCATTCTAAACCTGTGAGAGAGCATTTAAATATTTATGCAAGTAAATGCATGGTGATTGCTACATATGGTTCAGGTATCTGGGGCACAGTGGACCTGCAAAAAATCCAACAGGTTCAAATTTCTTCAATGAACAATCTACTTGCAGTTCTACTAAGCTGTTCCAGTGATATATTCCATAAGGAACAGGGCACCCCATACAGTATAAATAGAATTACATTAGCACTAGGGGTGGGTGAGGAATTCCACTCCGCTGATGGAGTTTACAGAGTTTTTCGGAGTTTCAAAAACTCTGCAAAGTGAGGCAAAGCAGGTTTTTTCTCTTGCTTGTGCTTGCCAATGTTAAGTTGGTGAGAGCGAGTGAGCAAAATCTCTAAGTTGGCTTGGTGAGCAAGATTTCTGAACACAAGCGATTGAGGTGGGCCTCGACCACTTGTGATGAGAAAGCTGCTGCTCGTGTTGAGGAAGCTGCCACTCGAGTAGTAAAATCTACCTGAGTGACAAAAAGAAGTTAGCCCCCTCTGGTGCTCTGCCTGATATCGTTCTCACTAATTTTGCAGCTCAGGAGATACTCCCACACTGAAAATGAGTGTGAAAAGTGCAACTTACCCAATCTCCGCCACTCACAGAACTCTGAGTTGCACTCTGCCTGGACTAGGGTTGATACGGCTTCAAATTAACTTACTGGATTTCCTGAAATTGCATATTTTTGAAATAACATGGTTGGCATATGTAAAGTCCTTTTGAGAGGAGATTGGGCTCCTGGATCTATTTGTTTCACCAGACTTGTGTCTGAGTACTGATAAGGTCAGCTTAAAATAATTTTTCTTGGAAAAGTCCTCTTCAAAAAGAATGCCGGTGGATAAGCATAAATCAAGGGTGATCACCTATAATCTGATGCACATCCAAGAGGTCCTCCTAGTCTATCTATCCTTGATCCAGAACATAAAACATTGGTTTGGATAACCAGATTTAATTTTAATTTTTCACTCCTTTGGGTGGGATAACCTGCTAACTGTTGCACTTTGTTGGACTTGAGTCCTTGGCCTTGCGATGGAATTTCCTCTCAGACTAATTTACACATCTTGTTTTTCTGCCCCTTCTATGACATGCCTAGAAAGTAATTTGTATTGCCTCTTCTTAAAGTTTTTAAGTGTAGTCAGTGCAGACCTGCCTTGTTGTTTTTGCAAGCATTACTTTGACCCTTGATATGATGCTCAATGGCTTCTTTCATTTGGCAGATTTAAAAAATGTGAAAACCTGCAATAGTGTAATGGCAATCCGCCTTAGGTACTGTACAATGGGACAGTGTTTTTTTATGTTGTGATGGATTAACCTAAAGTAAAGTTTTATGATATCTTTCTGGTAATATATTTGTGCTCTATTAATGCTTAAGCTGGGTTGGTTGGGCTTATATGATACTTTTTGTGGATGACTTTTTTATATGTCTCTGTATTTATTGTGCTTTTATGCTGCAGAAATGTAGTGAAAAAAAGATATTTGACTGAGTGGTCACTTTTAGAAAGTTGGCATTTTCTTGTCCTAACCATTGGGTGCCTGCGGTCTCTATCCTGGGTCACATGACTAGGTGGCAGTTGGTCTTTGTGCATTACTCCCAGACAGTGAGGCAAAGGGGGAATATGTGTTGGCAGGATGGACTATCTCTGAATTGATAGAGGAGAGGCGATGTCACCTACCACATTTGCACGTCACAAAGGTTCTGCCTCAGCACACTCGCAAAGGTTTTCACACTAGTCTTTTGTGTCACCAGACAAGGTAGAACCAGGTAAGGAAGGTAGGAAATTCCATGCACCTCTTGGTGTAGAAACCTCCCAAACCGTCTCATACTTCAAAGCCAGTGCCATCTATAAATATTGATCCCTCAGGCCCATCTCTTCAATACCCATATGGACCTGTGGAAGACTTGAAAAAGAACTACTGTGCTGCTCTGCTGCAAGAAGGCCTGCCACTCTGCTCCCCTACTACTCTGCTGCCCTTCTGCCTGAGTGGAAATGTCTGGACCTCTATCTTGAAGTCAGGACCACCGGACTGACCCCAAGGGTTATTTGGGATGCAGCCTGATCAAAGCCACCATAAAAGATAAGTCACCAACTTGAACCCTGCAGTTAGATTCTGCCTGGCATGAGTCCTTGTAAATGGGACTGAAGGTGCTCTGATAGCCCAGCTGTGGTCTCTTGGAGAGGACTGCCAGAGGTTTATGCATATCCTTGCACCTTCCCATCAAATTTGCTGCTGAAGCGCATCCCTCAGGCAGGACCTTGCATCACAGCTCCTCAGAACTGCATGATGAATCCCTGACACAGGAATTTACATTGCAAGTCTTTGTCGACAGCATCCTTGATAATGACGCGGGAACTCACACTGCAAGCTTCATCAACAGCTTCATTGGAACCACCATTGTGCAATGCACCTCTGAAGCAGGACATTGCATTGCAGGCTGCAGCTTCTCCAAAACTGTTGCTGTGCAACACATCCTCCAAACCAGATCTTGCAATGCTCCACAACAAGAATTTAAGGTACTATGTTCAGTGGTCTTACCTTTCTCCCTGCTAGCATTATGGTTAGGGCCTAACTAGCGTCATAAAAAAGGACGCTAGCCGGGTGGGGGAGGCGTTGTAGGAACAGGAGGTTGTGTTTCAAAGGATGGCGCTAGTCTGGTTAGAGGCATAAAAATGTCGCTAATCAGACTAGTCATTATTTGACGTACAACCCCCACAGACATGACTCCTGTCTTAGCAAAGACAGGAGTCATGCCTACCACCCCAAAGGCCATGTAGGAAGGCCCAAGTTAGCCCCCCCATGGCACTTTAAAAAAATATACTTATCTGTACTTACCTTACTTACCTGGGATGGGGTCCCCCATGCTCTGGTGTCCCTCTGGTGTGGGTGGGGGTGTCCCTGTGGCTAGGGAAGGGCTCCTGTGGGCCCATTCCATGGTCCCTGCCCATGGAAATAGGCCCACAGGTCCTCTACTGCCTGCCCTGACCCAGGCATTAAAATAATGCAAGCTTAGCACCATGTGTGATTTTAGCACATGGGATAAATATGACGCTAAGGCCATATCGTCATTTTTTGCACAGGAATGCCTACCTTTCATCTCATTGACGCAAGGTAGTTACCTGCGAGCAAAAATGATGCTAACTCCAAAACTTTGGTGCTAGGCGGGTCTAGCCCCAAAGTATAAATATGGAGTTAGGTAAAAAAGATGACACAAATTCGGTGCTCGGTTTAGACCAAACATCTAAGTTTACCTTTGTGAATCAGGCCCTGAGTTTTTTATATTGTGGGATAAGAATATCTTCACAAGAACATTCTGATGGAGGCTATATCATCAACAGGAATATTGCAGGTAAGAAAATCATGCTTAGGTTTTTATTCAAGATTCTTGTTAAATATTGTGTTATAAAAAGTATCATTGATAGCAATAGTGTGTTTGTTAATACTTTTGTTAGTTTGTGAGGTTTTTTTAATTTGCTGTATATGTTTGAATGATAACTTTGTTTGTGTTTTAAATGTATTATTTAATATATATTTTGTTCAATAAATCCCCACAAAATGTAAGATAGTATAATTTTTAGCAGTGAGATATTGGGTTTATAGGGGGAAAAGAGCTGCAGGATTTTTAAGAAATATATATATCTTTCTTGTTGAATGCATGCATATTTTCAAATTTAAAATTACATTTTAAAATGTCATTTTTTTCATTTTATGGGTATTAATATTTTAATGTTAATGTTATATTTTGAATATTTTAAAATGTTTATCACTTTTTTTATAGCTAGACATATTCTTTTTTAAATATTGCAAATTCGTGTTTTTTATTTTCATAAATTCAAAAAATGTGATTATATTGTAAATGTAAAATGTTAAATAATCCCTATGCTATTTATTTAAGTTAATATATATGTTTATTATTTCTTAATTTCTTTGATTTGATTCAGAAATAGTTATGGTATAGTTCAATGTTGTAACACTACTATTCATTTTTATTGTTTAAGTAAATTAATCAATGTTTTCATGAATGTTATGTGTTGATGTTTTTTTAATAATATATTTTTTTTAATGTATTTTTCTTGGATTGTATTTGATTGTTTTTTACTATATTTTATATTTATTAAGTTGTGCTTTTATTCTACTATATGTTAGATACAGCCTTCAGTATATATTATAGAGAAATGTTAGTATTGTGTACTGTGTAAAATGTTGTTGGGAGAAGGGATAGTAAACATGACTCTTTTGGTGTCCAACACCTTTTCCAAAATGGTTTGGATTGGGAATAGGAAATGAACTGATTTAGGGCCTGATTATGAGTCTGGTGGGTGGACTGCCAGACCACAATGGGGGCAGTCGGGAACTGTTGTATTATGGCATCCCCGCTGGGCTACGGGGGCCGGTAGCACAGTCAGTGCAGCCGGCATTGGCTCCGGTTATAGGAACCTGCCAACACCAATTCCAGCAGCACTGACATTGTCAGTCAGCAAGTCGGGCGCACTCTCTGCCATGCACCATGTTGTGCACAGTGACAATGCGCCCAACAATAATGCTGGCAGGGGGGCCAGAACAATGCCCAAAACATGGGCATTTGTGCCCAGGGGCTCCTCCTTTGGACCTTTCCCTGCATTTCCATTGACCCTTCCTTGATGGTGTCCCTGCCATGAAGAGGACAGGAGAAAGGCATGTTGAAATACAGATGGTGGTGCCATTGCCAGCACCGCCAACATTGACTGCCGGGATCAACACCCCTGCAGCACCCCTGATGCTGGTGTTCTCAGCGGTCTTGTGGCAGTTCGACCTCCACCATCCTAATCTAGCGATTAAACTGCTGAGGACACACCAGTCGGCTCACCAACATTGGTACGGCGGTCCCAAGATCTCCATGCTCGTAATCGGGACCTTAGTGATTTAGGGCCCGATTAAGAGTTTGGCAGCCCTTGCAATGGCAGACGGAATGGCACACTCCTCGTGGTCTGACAGCCAGATTATGATCTTGGCAGTCGGATCACCAGGAAACCGGTGCCCTGCCGGGATCAGGGGATACCGACGGGTTGGCAGTGGTTGACGTTGTGGTCACTCACAGCGGTGCTGAGTTTGGTACCGCCTTGCACCGCCATGGAAAGGCTGGCGCAAACGCAGTATTAGAGGCCACGGTGGGGCCCCTGCACTGTCCATGACCATGTTGTGGGCAGTGCAGGGGCCCCACTAGCCCCATACCACCCCACACCCTACCCTCCTACCAGCTCCCTCGGAATGTGCACTGTCTGCTATTCTGCTATCTTATTAAAAGTAAAACTAGTGCTTAGAAGCAAATAGCGCTCAAAGAGTTAGAAAAATGGTTGTGCTGGACTGGGACAAAGTCAAGTGTTCTGGTTTTTTATGAAGTAAGACTTTTACACTTACTTCAAGAAGTGTTTATTGATGTAGGAAAGTGGTCTACCACACCCGCCAAGGGTTCAGAAGCTCTGGTTTGCCTCTTGAAGGCCTGGGACTACAACTCCCACAATGGTCAATCCAAATAAAATCCAGGGAAAATTTGCCAGCTGGAGTTATCGTTGTTGATGTTGCAGGTAGCCCTTCCAGCACTTTTCTACTTGTTGCTGATCAAGTAGTCCACTTATTAACTTTTAAGACTGGCAAAGTCCTTTGGCTGTGAAGTCTTGTGAGTGCACCAGGTGTAGTCCTTATTAGAGCAGTCCTCTCTTGTGCACTCCAAGGGACCTGCAGGGCAGTCCTTCTTCTCCAGGTTTCTTTTGGGCCTCTGAGGGTCCACAACTCCATTCAAGAGTCCAGAAGTTCTGATTTGTCTCTTGCAGTTTTGGGACTATAATTCTCACACCCCACCCTTTGGGCACCTATGGTAGACCCTAGGGGTCACACATATGTAAACATAAGGTAGTTTAAGCCTTTGGAAGTCATTTTAATTCCAAAGTTAAATTTGGACCTAGATTTATTTTAAAATCAGTCTGCAAGGCAGGTCTGGCTTTTGAAATGACAGCAGGAAACACAGCAGTGCACACATTAGTGCATTAAATCTACCTTCTGTGTCCCTAAACCTACATGCCCTATCATATTCTAGGGACTTACAGGTAGGTTGTCAGTACCAAATGTAATTATACCAATTTTAAGCAGTGGCCATTGGTAGAAAATATTTAAACACTAAAGAGACACAGATCCCATCCACAGCTAGCTAGTCTTTCAGAGGCCCTGCTCTTCTTAGGCTCCCTAGTTTTCCTTCTATGGAGATCACTCAAACATAGGGGCAACTGGTAGACATTGAAAATGGGAGCAAAAGCCTGTCAGCCCTTGCACCTTCTTTCCTTCCATAGACACTCATATACAGGCATACATATAGCTGGCAGATGCACACACACAGACACACACTGAATGCTTATACTCACGTTCACTCACACATCACAAAAGGACACATTTACACATGCACATACACTCAGCCATAGACCCACTCCCCACCCTCACATATCTCGGGGTGACTTCTCATCTCCCAGTCTGTTCTGTCTTGGCCCGCATCATCCTCAGGTGCAGGCGGTGGCAGTAGGGGACAACAGCCACAAGGTGCAATGCCTCAACAGGTTTCGGGCAACAGGCAGGTGTTGTTTACATCTCTGTGCCTTCTCAACCCTGCTGACATCGAGTACCAGCAACAAGCAGACAAGGGCTCTTGGGAGAGGACTCAGAAAGACAAGAGCAGCAAGAGTAGGAAGAAATGGCTGTCTCATGCTCTGTCTTCCCTAGGACTTGTTTCCATCTATCATTGGCTGACCTTTGCAAGGGTCAGCCAATGAGAGGAGGAAGCAGGATCTGGACAACAGAATTTAGGGTGACTCAGGGCTTAACTCCCACTCCCGTTGATTCTATGTCTTACTTTGCTGTCCTTTCATTGCCAGGTTGGGCAGTGGGAGTGCAGCAGAGCAGGTTATCCATTTCCCTCTTCTCGCTCCGGCAAAACTGGTGGGACAGTACTTGTAAAGCAAACCCAATAAGGGCTTACCATTTTGGCACTCTGACAAACTAGACAGCTGATGCGGCTTTCTAGTCATAAGGGAAAAAACACGAGGTGCTATATACTAAAATAGCAAAACATTAGAAATGGTCATGGCTCTGTTAGTGAATGATGTCAAGCTAAGGCTAAAAGCCAGCATACTAGTCATTCTAAAAGTATTCAGACAAATGGGTGCAATTTCTTCTTTATAGTAACTCTGAGGAGAGGTAATTCTCTGTGTTGCACTTGAAGCTAACCTTGCAATAAAGGATCTCTCGGAAATTTACAGTTTTAATATGATTTGATGTGGATGCAAAGAGGAAAAAAGTACTCCGAGGTTGGCATACAGAAAAATAACAGCCAAATGTTCACGCGGTCTCATAAATATACTGACAAAAAGACAAACTGTGAGGTTCTGTAAGCTACAGGCAGACATACACATCTAAAGACAGATTACTAAAAAGATAGGGCCTGATTTAGAGTTTGGCGGAGAGATTGCTTCATGATGGAGTACCACTTCCGGTACTACCAACTTCATTTAAAATCGGCAATACCTAAATATGTCAGTGACGGAGACTACTCCTTCTCTCTTACTGCTCTGTCGGATTAAGGGCCATCAGAGATTTGACAATTTGCATCATTGAGTGCTAACCCCTTGATAAAAATTGTGAAGGGAGCATAACATGGAAACATTGCAAACGCTCTATGGGGCATATTTACAAGGCCCTAGCACCACCCGAACTTCACTTTAAGTGACGTACCGGTGGCACTTTTCACTGCACCATATTTACAAGGAGGTGTTAAGCCACTTTTTTGGTTTAATGCCTCCTTGTAAATATGGTGCAGTTTTCTGCTTCAGAGGGGCATCCAATGAGTGTTGCAGTGGGTGTTCCACCTCAACACCAATTTCATTTGACGCTGCCAAGATTTACAATAAGGCATGAATCTGAGGCAACACCAAAAACTAATGCCAGCCAAGGGTGGGTTAGCATGGCACAACATGGAGGAATACTGTTATTCCTCCTCGCTTTTGCTTTTTCCATGTGTGCTACATTTTACAGCACACATAGAAGGAATAAGAAGGCCAAGAATGATTACTTATGTGCAGAAAAGTGTCCCTTCTTGCACATAAACAATCATTCCAAAATGACGCTTTGGTACTTCTATGTGTGCTGCATCACCACTGTGTGGCACTGCTATTCTTGGCTCCGCACCGCGCTGCGCCACTTTGTCGTAAATCTGGGCCTATGTCGATGAGGAAAGCCATATCTACTAAACTAGCATAACCGGGCATCACATGAAATTTTAGCTCCAAAAGAAACAAAACACAAAGAGAATGTAGCTTGTTATTCATATGCACAAAAAGGGTCATTTTCACAGAATGACTCCATTTATGTATGTTTAGCGTTGGCTAGTTTTAATCATATTGAAATTTGCTCTTCAGGGTGTGCCCTGAGAATAAATTTTATGGAAGCAATGCTATCTCTTGAAAAGATGTTATCATCCACTGATAAAGGGAGGGCCCACTGATGCATGGGATATTCCAAGTGCACTTAAAGTAGTCATCAAAAGTCTGACAGTAAGTGCTGGAGGGAAAGATGTGTTGGTGCTGTAGTACCCCAAAATAACTATGCTGTGGTTCTGAAGGTGAATGACCATTAAGCACTAAATCTGCCCATAAATGCTGTTTTTATCTTGTCACATTTGGTGTGAGTTCAAACACAGAGGTCAAATGTCAGTCTATGGGCCTCATTATGAGTTTGTGTGCCTGAAGATTGCCATGGCGGCGGTGGCGGTCCGACCCCATTTGGTTGGTGGTCGGACTGGAGTATTACAACTCATGCAGGCCTATGGAGCAAAGAGCTGCAGTTCGGCTGGCACTGCCAGGCAGCACAGACCACCTACGTCACGAGGCAGCACAAACAGACAGTGTTGCCGCCAGACTCATTATGAGGTTGCGCGCCACCAATGTGACCATGGCAGTCCAACCACCACATCTCACCATGCAGAAAGCGGACAGTGTAAAGGGAGGCACTCACCTGCAGGGAGCCTTACATGTCCTGTTGCACCATGGAGCACATCACACACATCCTGCTGCTGCTACTGATCATGAAAGGTACACAAAATCCACGCCATAGGGGACGTAACCAACCATAAGTTAACACACCTACCTACGCTCAACAACAGATCATTGCACCGTCATCCACATCATATGTGGGTCACTCTATGGGCATCAAGTACACGTCATGGTGTCCTGGCTCTGAATCATTCACAAAGAACGACACATTAAGTCACACATAACCCCCTCACCCCCTTTTGGGTGGGTCACTCACACTGCACAGCAACAGTACACAAAAACACATGTCTGCTCATTTTAAGCTCAGGGACAGTGAAGTGAACACAACATTGTGTGACACAACACCAACAGCAGAGCAACATCACATCTACAAATACACCTCATACACTCACATCGCACACATGCCATGGACTGCCATCACATTCAACACATATGTATAAAATGTCATGGAACACAAACACCACTCCATTAAACAGCCCTGCAGTGGACACACACATCACCCACATTGCAATGGGATGCTTAATAGTCTGAGAGACAAATATACAAAGATCACTTTGCAAACAATACCTGCACAATAGGGATGGGGGCATCAGGCGCGCTCAGGAAACTATGCTGTACTGGGAAACATTTCACTTTACACACACACCTGTAAAACAGCATATGCACAGGAACTGGCCATACATGTATCTCAGGGATAAATAATACTAGAGTCAAGTGACATGCCAATCTGCTCAATGTTGAAGTGCAAGTCAACCAAACAAATACAACTCCAATTGCAATGGACATACATCTACATGAAGCAGCTGCAAGGCACACACAGCTAAATGGACACATGCATAGTCATATGCAAAGAAAGGTAGCACGAGTTAACACCCTTATCTACAATCCATATCAGGGGGACAAGTCTAATACCATACATGCTCATATTGGACAACACAAGATTAAATACTTACTATACCAAACATAACACAATGCTATGACCCCACAATAGCATATACACCCACATAGCCATACAGCCAACAGCAATCTTTGTCTTGGGGGACACCAGCACTGCCCACAAAAACAGATTTTGCAAACAACAGCAAATGGATCAGCAAGCAGACTAAAACACACACAACTGTAGACAGGCAACACAAATTAATCAGGAACAACATGAAAATAGAAAAGGGATTGCAGGACAGATGTTTACCCAAAAAAAGACAACTGTTTGGGTTTATTGTAAACCTAATGTAAATTGTCAATGGCCATTTGCCAGTCCATATCTTGGCCCTTCTTAGCACATTATTGTTCTATCACTTGACTCTTATTACTGCCAGGGAAGTGGCATCAAGTGGGCAGGCATGCACCTCAGGGATCATACTTGGTGAGGTAGAATTTGGGATGGGTGGGTTTGTGTTTGGGAGGGATGGCCTGCTTTTTTGGAGGGGTGGGCTTCTTCCCGGGGACGGTCATCAGAAGTGCTGAGTGCTAGTGTGTTTTGTGGTGCCTGTGTTTATGTGTGCTGCTCTTGTGTTTTGAGTTGGGTGCATGCCGATCTGTCTGTGTGCTTGGAATAGGTAGGAGAATGGTGGATTTGGATTGCGAAGAGGGAGGTGGAAGGGGGACAGAAGGTGGGAGTTGACTTGCTGCCATCAGTGAGGAGGCCAGTGCCTGAAAAGATCTCTGTAGACCAGGCATTGCACTATGAATGCCTTCTAGGACTGCATTAGTCTGCTGCAGTTGGGTGGACAGCCCCTGGATGGCATTGACAATATCAGTCTGACCCACAAACATACTCCGCAGGATGCCAATATCCACCTTACTCAGGGCAGCAGGAGTGGCAGGGGCTAGGCCAGAGGTGCTTGCAGCAAAGGAGATACCGACCCGCATCAGTCAGCAGGCATGGCCAACTGGGTGGGGAGCAACAGGGAGGGTGGCGATAGAACTGGGGATAGCAGACAAAGATGGTACAATAGTACATCCTGATGGGAAGAATACAATGATGACAGCGCTGTAGATCCAGTTTCCCCCGTGGCACTCCTTCACCATCTGGGCCACTGAGTCCTTCTATGTCAGTGGTGTCTTGACACAAGACTCTGTGGCCAGATGCTTCCCCACTTGGCTGTGCCCTGTCTCCTTTGCTTCCCTGGGCTGATGCTGCAAATACAAAGTGAAATAGGGTCATCACATGTCCATGATCACACTTGAACAACAGTTGTTATTAGCAAACATTACCATAATGTCAAGTAGGCCCCAGCAACAAACCTAAGTGGCCCATACACGTACCATACCACATGCATGAATGCCATATGAATTGTCAACATTTGGCCACAGGAAAATCAGGATCTCAGACAACTACAATTGCATTGCTGAAGTTGAGCAATCACAGTAACCATTAAACAAATAGTAGAGAATCTCACCTTTAATGCTTTGCCTCATGGAGCATACCTCACGTACCTGTTCTCATACAATAGTAGGCCAATGCCACCTCCATTTCCACAGATCCCGCACATGGTCATGCAGACATCGCTTTGTCACATACACAATAATGCAACAATAAGAACTGATGCTCTCAAAACATGACATGCTGCTGACAACCGAACAATAGCCTAGAGAAGGTGACATGAAAATAATCATGTCACACTGGAAACATATCCACAATGCACTTCACTAAGTGAAATTCATCACAATGGAGTCAGGGAGGTAGTACAAATGTTGCTAAGATATGTCTGTAAAATCCAAAGCACAATGAATCAGCACGTCCCAGGGAAATCACAACTAATGTCAACACCCCCTTCAATTACATACTCTGAGTGCATCAGCATATTCTATTAGTCCTTTGGATGTTGGAGAGGCCCAGAGATTTGCAACTACTAGTGGAAGGCCCTTAACATGTTGCCCAATAGGAAGCTACATCATTGTCTCCATTTTGTCCGTGCAATCCCAGATGTCTATGGATGAATGTTTGTACCCATCCACATGTGTTTTCAACAAAACTGCAAGTAGTTCCATGATGCGTGCTCACAGTCAGGTTACAGACCTTCCCCTTTTCACATGTGCAAAGCACTTGGCTTCATGATTCTACATCAATGGCACCCGCAAGCACCACAAGCACCACCAGCTAATCAGACTCGCCAAACGTTCCCACTTCACAGAATGCCTGAACAACAACGCACACGACAGCAAAGAACTGTTCTGCATCGTGAAAGAGCTCTCCAAACCCAGCGCCAACTTCAACGACATCCCACCATCCCAAGAACTCTGCGACGCCCTGTCCACCTTCTTCTATCAGAAGATCGCCGATATCCACAACAGCCTCAACACCACGCCTCCGTCAGACCCCACCCCGACAACTCCACCTGCACCAACCGCCTTACCGCCTGGACCCACGTCGATGACGCTGAAACTTGCAAGATCATGAACTCCATCCACTCAGGATCCCCTTCAGACCCATGCCCCCACCACTTCTACAACAAAGCCGACTCTACCATCGCCCCCCAACTTTGAAAGGTCATCAACCTATCCTTCGAAACCACGACTTTCCCGGACAGCTGGAAGCACGCCGAAATCCACGCCCTCCTCAATAAACCCAAGGCAGACCCCAACGACCTCAAAAACTTCCGCCCGATCTCCCTCCTCCCCTTGCCGGCGAAGGTCACTGAGAAGATCGTCAACGCTCAACTCACCCACCACCTCGAGGACAATTCCATCCTGGACCCCTCCCAGTCCGGTTTCAGACGTAACCACAGCACCGAGACTGCTCTCCTCGCCTCCACAGATGACATCAGACAGCAAATGGACAACGGCGAAACATCAGCCCTCATCCTCCTGGACCTTTCCGCAGCCTTCGACACGGTTTGCCACCGCACCCTATTAACACGCCTCCACGAAGCCGGAATACAAGAAAAAGCCCTCAACTGGATCTCCTCTTTTCTCACCGGCAGAACCCAGAGAGTCCGACTCCCACCCTTCCGCTCCGAAGCCACCAACACCATCTGCAGCGTACCCCAAGGCTCCTCTCTAAGCCCAACGCTGTTCAACGTCTACATGGCCTCCCTCGCATAACTGGCCCGTCAGTACAACCTCAACATTCTCTCCTACGCCGACTACACCCTGCTCATCCTCTCCCTCACCAAAGACCCACACACCGCCAAAGCCAACCTCCACGAGGGAATGAAGTCCATCGCCGAGTGGATGAGAAATAGCCGCCTGAAGTTGAACTCCGACAAGACGCAGGTCCTCATCCTCGGATGCACCACCTCGTCCTGGGACGACTTCTGGTGGCCCACCGCGCTGGGACCCCCTCCAACGCCAGCCAAAAACGCACGCAACCTGGGTTTCGTCCTAGACTCCACCCTCACCATGTCCAAGCAGGTCTACGCAGTTTACTCCTCCTGCTACAACACCCTCTGCATGCTCCGCAGAATCTACAAATGGATCCCGACGGAAACCAGAAAAACAGTGACCCAGGCCCTCGTCAGCAGTACACTAGACTACGGCAATGCACTCTACACAGGCATCCCAGCAAAAGACATCCGACGCCTCCAACGCATCCAAAACGCCTCCGCCCGACTGGTCCTCGATGTACCCCGCCGATGCCACATCTCCCACCACCTGAAAGACCTCCACTGGCTCCCCGTGGACAAGAGGATCACCTTCAAGCTCCTCACCCACGCTTACAAGGCACTCTACAACGCCAGACCAGCCTACCTGAACAACAGACTCAACTTCTACGTCCCCTCCCGCCAACTCCGCTCCACCAACCTCGCCCTCGCCATCGTCCCCCGCTTCCAACGCAAGACCTCCGGCGGCAGATGCTTCTCCTACCTTGCCGGCAAGACCTGGAACACCCTCCCGACCCCCCTGCGGCAGACCCAGGACCTTCTCACCTTCAGGAGACTCCTCAAGACCTGGCTCTTCGACCAGTAGCAGCACCCCCCCCTCAGCGCCTTGAAACCCTAACGGGTACGTAGTGCGCTCTATAAATATTGTGATTGATTGATTGGAAATGCATATTGTGTGTAAAAATACTAGGCCTTCCCGTCATGTCTCTTATTGCAACTGTAGTTGTACATGCCAAATGACATGCTATGACCGGGGAGGTTATGTCAGCCAATAATCAACGGGGACACACTCCTGTCTGTGGCACCACATGAAATGTACCCCCCTTGTAAATGTCCTATTCCACACGCACAGGTTGGCATGCACATATGTATGAGGCAATACATAGATTAAACTATTAACACGGGTAGACCATGAAAGGAACACATACTGACATATAGGCACAAGGACTGTTAGCAACAGTGATGGCACATAAATCATGTCAACGGACATTCCCCACTTCCCATGGGGAAAGTATTGATCTATAGCTGCACCCCAAAACTATGCCTGCACTGTCACATCTATGATGGCCATCTTCACATTACATACAGAAGTGAGGCACCAGCACTTGGCATACGCTGAAGACAAATAGCCTCTGGGTGGCAGAGGCCAATATACTCTTTTCACCAGACACAAGACTGAGGACAGTGAACAATCACTACCTTTCTTTTGACCTGTAACACTGGGGAGTAGTGTGTCCCCAGAGAGCAAATTGTTTGTGGATTGTGCACATTTGTGCCCTAGGGCTCTGGGCTAATAGACAAGGCACATCAGTATGCAACACATGACATATCTACACAAACAATCACTCATCTATTGTGTTACACATGGCTGATCCCGAATACTCAGGGGGAGCTGTCAGAACATAATATATTAACTTGGCAATGTGACAGACAGGAATATGCCCTGTACTCACCTCCTTCTGGCTGCTGTGCTCTCCTCAAATGCCTATCAAGATCTCGCTAGGTCACCACCAGAATATGGCCCATTAGGGGGATTAGAGTCCGACGTGTGCCCCATCCACTTTGGGAGGACATCCCCAGCTGGACCTCTCTGGTCCTCTGGGCCCAGCATCTTGGTCCTCCCACTTCTTCCGACAGTGGGCGCTCCACTGGTTGTGGACATCCAGGGTCCACCCCATCGGGGCAATGGCTCTCCAGAGCACCTTCTTCTGATGAGCGTTGACCTGCATGGATGCAAAAGACAAATCAAGAGATTACAATCACAATTTTTGGCATAAATGTTTGAGTCACATACATGTCAGAAAAACTAAGCTAGAATTGTTCAATTTGTTAACACACAAGCCTATAAGTACAGGGACATGACTACAGACATATGTACTTCCATCTGTAGACTAATTCACTGCCCTGCCCAGGGCCTACAATGACTAAGCAAGCTGACTGACATCAGGTAGCCCCTGATCCAGCAATCTGCAATGTAATGTGAGTCACAATGAAACACTACACACTATGTGGCTTCTGAAGGGTAAACTTCTTAGGCCTGAATGGACCAAAACATTCACACTCTGAGATTGACTCACTGCATACAGTCCCTACAGACATAGTACGAACGTCACCATTACACATGAGTGAAAATAAAGGGATTGACAGGAAGTGCCTTCCTTGTCCACGAGTGGACGTGTGGACTAAAAAATGCAGACTCATGCCACTTTAGGGGGAGGGGAGTTCTGGTATGTACCTGTACCACAGAACACTCCTTTGTGCATATGTGTCCATCCTACAGAGATGTCATCTAACATACAAAGGCATGCATTGTGAGAGCATTCAGGGCAGGTTTTGCCACTAGAGCATCATATTTGTCACATGCCTGGATCTGCAGGTGTACAGGAAGTGGTCACAGTGCCATAGTTGCATAGCCATAGTGACTCTCCCACAGCCTGGACTAGGTCCCATACTAGGAGATACATTTGACATGATCTCTGCAGGCTGAGCAGACAGAACCTACATGACATTTAGGGCCAGATGTAGCAATATTGCAACTCGCAATTTGCAATGCAGAACGGTGTCTCAGACACCGTCTGCGAGTCACTGTGGGGTCGCAAAGACCCACCTCATTAATATTAATGAGGTGGGTCGCAAATTGCGGCCCCATAGCAACTATGGGCATTTGCAGATATGGAGGTCTGCTGTAGTCAGCAGACCTCCATGCCCGTGACTGCTTCTAAATAAAGCAGTTTTTTTTTTCAAGTGTAGCCCGTTTTCCTTAAAGGAAAACGAGCTGCACTTAAAAAAAAAAACGAAACCTTTTGTTTCGGTATTTTTTCAGGGCAGGTAGTGGTCCCTTGGACCTCTACCTGCCCTGAAAAAATATTTTGTGGTCCATTCACAAAGGGGAAGGGGTCCCCTGGGGACCCCTTCCAATTTGCAAGTGGGTTACCATCCACTTCAAGTGGTTGGTAACTGCGACTCCATTTGCGAAAGCATACGCGGTCGCAAATGGAATTGCACACCCCTTCCTATTTGCGAGTCGGAAATGCATTTTGCGAGTCGATCCCGACTAGCAAAATTCATTTCTGCATAGGAAACTCCGATTTGCTACTCGCAAAGAGCAATTTTTGCCGTTTGCGAGTCGCAAATTGTTTCCTAACTCTGGCCCTTAATTTCCATCACTTTTTTATTTACTTTTTTTTGTTTTTGTTTTCCTTTAATTTTATGACAAAAGTACAAACATATCTTGCAAGATGCCAGTGTAAAAAGCATACATCACATAATTTAGACACAATAGAATAGAATTTAAGCCTACTGAATCTTAGCAGTATCAAAAGGTTTGTACGTCATACATGGATCACAAAACATAAGTTCATATTGCAGAAAATACAATACTATTAAAGCGATAAAATCTATAAAGTGCATCAACAAGTAATAGCAGCGTTTAAAACAGAACAAAGTAAAGGATAAAGAGTATATGTTGTAATGAGTTCAAGATAGTATTTACCCCCATAATTAGAATATTAATGTAGTGCTCCCTTCCCAGTATAGTCAAATGTCGACGGTCTGTTCTCTCCAGCTCACACTTAATATTTCCTAGGATTGGAGCCATATTTAATTCAACAATCTTGTCTACATCCATTGTAAGTTTAATACCAAGATATGTCACTTCCGATACCACTTGGAGAGTGATGTCCACAATATTTGCGTCTTTGATTCATTCAACCAATAGCCCGAATATGTTCCATAAAGGCATGCCTGAGCCTCAATCTCAAGAAGCGCCATCAATGGATGCACTGTCAGAATGGCTATATCGTTCACATATGCCAAGGTTTTAAACTCAACCTGGTGAACTATTACAGGCTTTATGTTGGCACATTCCTCCAGCATCAATAAAAAGGAGTTGATATATACAAAGCAAATAAACGCGGGGAGCACAGGAAACCCTGCCTGGCACCCCTAGTAATAGCTAAACTGTTAGAATTTTGCCCTATTATCCTCAGGCTAGCACAGGGGATCTGATATAAGGCTCTAATAGATTGAGCAAATTTATGGCCAAGGCCTTTCCATTGCAACACTGCACATAACAATTGCATGAAACATGATCAAACGCTTGCCTTGCTTAGAGTAAAGCGAGACCCAATGACAGCCCCATGGCCAATGCAGTGTCAAAAAGAGCAATCACTCCCTGGACATGATCTGTTGTACCTCTACCGGAATAAACCTGTGCTGATGCAGAGATACTAAGGAGGACGTTCCCTAGTCTACAAGCGAAAATCTTTCCTTAGATTATATAGTCACAATTGATAAGAGAGGTATGCCTGTATGATCCTGGTAGTTCCAGGGGCTTCCCCTTTTTCCTATATACCACAATGCAGCTTACTTCCCTCATTAGGCCTGTGTAGGAGGCTGGCCTGGCTTATAGTGGGTACCTAATGGTACTGACACTTTCTGCCAGGTCCAGTTATCCCTTATTAGTAGATTATTAGTGTTCTAGCAGCTTAGGCTGATAGAGGTAGCTATAGCAGAGCATCTTAGGCTGAACTAGGAGACATGCAAAGCTCCTACTAGACTACTTATATCATATGGGTACTATATCATAAGAAACACAATACCCAGGGCTACTAAAAATAAAGGTACTTTATTTTAGTGACAATATGCCAATAAATATCTCAGAGGATATACTCCCTTAGGAGGTAGGTAAAATACACAAGATATACACACAAACCAAAATCAGGTAAGTAAACAGTTAGAAAAATAGTGCAAACACTGAAGAATACTTATAAATGCAATAGGCCTAGGGGCAACACAAACCATACACTCTGAAAGTGGAATGCGAACCACAAATGGACCCCTAGGCTAGTGTAGTGTGTAAAGAGTCACTGGTAGTGCAAGAAAACACTAAGGGTGTTCAAGATACCACACCCCAAAACCCTGGAAAGTAGGAGTAAAGTAATACTATTTCCCCAGGAACGCACTAAACTTGTGATAGAGGATTTTGCAAAGACCACAACAGACTGCAGGGCACTGTATTCCTGGACCTGAGGACCTGTAAAGGAAGGAGACCAAGTCAAAGAGTCATGAAGGTGTCCGGGGGCAGGAGCCCACTAAACCACGGATAAAGGTGCAAAATGGCTGCCTCCGGATGGAAGAAGCTGAAGATTCTGCAACAACAAAAGGTGCTAGGAACTTCTTCTTCGTGCAGAAGATGTCCAACAGAGTGCTGGAGGATGCAGAGTTGTTTCTTTGGCAAAAGACTGTAAACAAGCCTTGCCAGCTGCAAGGGTCACTGTTGGAGAATAAGGGTGCTGCCCGGGCCCAGTAAGGACCAGGATGTCGCCACTTGGGAGAGGAGGCAGAGCCCTCAGCAACTTAGAGAGCCCATGCACAAGAAGGTAGCACCCACAGAAGCACTTGAACAGGGGTTTCAGAAGTCTGAACACAGTGGTCGTCTCAACACTGCAAAAGAGGGTCCCACGAAGCCGGAGGTCAACTCAGGGATTGAGCAATGCAGGACAGAGTGCTGGGGACCTGGGCTTGGCTGTGCACCAAGGATTCCGCTGAAATGTACACAGGAGCCCTAGCAGCTGCAGTTCACGTGGTGCACAGGATTACTGTCTGGAGAGGGGAGGCAAGGACTTACCTCCTTCAAATTTGGAGAGTTGGACCACTGGACAGTCTGGGTCACTTGGGTCCACCCCCTGTGTTCCAGGGGCCACGCTTGTCAGGATGAGAGGGGTCCCAGAGTACCGGTGACGCTGAAGTTTGGTGCCTGCTGAAGCAAGGGGAAGATTCCATCGACCCACAGGAGATTTCTTCATGGCTTCCAGTGCAGGATGAAGGCAGGCAGCCCCCAAAGCATGCACCACCAGGAAACCGTTGAGAAAGCCGGCAGGATTAGGCTCTACAATGTCGCTGGTAGTATTCTTGCTACTTTGTTGCAGTTTTGCAGGCATCCTGGAGCAGTCAGCAGACAGAAGTCAAAGAGAGAGGTGCAGAGGAACTCTGGTGAATTCTTGCAAGTCATTATCTGAGGAAAAGCCCACAGGAGAGACCCTAAATAGACCTCAGAGGAGGATTGGCCACCTAGTCAGGTAAGCACCTATCAGGAGGGGTCTCTGACGTCAGCTTCTGGCACTGGCCACTCAGAGGCCTCCAGAGTGTCCTCACACCTCTGGATCCAAGATGGCAGAGGTCTGGAACACACTGGAGGAACTCTGGGCACCACCCCTAGGGTGGTGATGGACAGGGGAGTGGTCAGTCCCCTTTCCTTTGTCCAGTTTCGCACCAGAGCAGGGACTGGGGGTTCCCTGAACCTGTGTAGACTGGCTTATGCAAGGAGGGCACCATCTGTGCCCTTCAAAGCATTTCCAGAGGCTGGGAGAGGCTACTCCTCCCCAGCCCTTAACACCTATTTCCAAAGGGAGAGGGTGTAACACCATCTCTCAGAGCAAATTATTTGTTCTGCCTTCCTGGGACTGGGCTGTCTGTGGGTTGGCAGCAGCAGTAGCTGCAGTGAAAACCCCAGAGAGCTAGTTTGGCAGTACCCATAGTGGAGCCCTGGGGATGAACGAGATTGGCACCCCAATACCAGAGTTGATCTTAGATATGTTACATGGCCATATTCGGAGTTACCACTGTGAAGCTGCATATAGGTATTGACCTATATGTAGTGCACGCGTGTAATGGCGTCTCCACACTCATAAAGTCCGGGGAAATGGCTAAGACCGCCAACAGGCCGGCGGTAAAAAAAATGGAATCACGACCATGGCGGAAACCGCCAACATAGACAGCCACTTTAACACTCCAACCGCCACGCGGTACAAACAAACAGTATGGCGGTCACCGCCAACGGACAGGCGGAAGACAATGTACCGGCCACACTATTATGAGAGGCCAATCCTCCACCTTTTCCGGGGCAGAACCAACGCGAACAAAAACACAGCGGTAACAGGACTTGGAAGGGAAAACACTCACCTCTTCACAACCCACGAGGAACCAGGACGCCATGAAGCCAGAACTCCAAATCCTCCCTGCGATAGTATTCCTGCTCCTCCACCAGGACCACGAACGACGGCGGCGACGACCACGGTGAGTACTGCACCTACAACACAGGAGAGGGTGGAGGTAAAAGAGAGTGACACATACACACAACACCCCCACCCTCACCCACAACAACACACACACACTAATACATGCTGCAACATTAGATTTACCCCCCCCCCCGGAAGAACGCGATGACAAAAGGAAATGATTGTAACCATTGTAATCAATAAAAATCCATTAGTCAAAACTTTAAATACAGTAGAAACAATTATGTACACCAACTACACAAGTCCGCATACTGCACGATTCATAGTCCGTGGACCACTCAGCCCAAAATGCATGGGCAAGGCCCACACTCGATACCAGATTCCAAACGGAGAGAACATTGCTGGGGATCAGATCGAACTGAAACAGGCACCTCTGGGGGAACGGAAGGGGGGGACCTCAGCCGGATGAGTGCACGACGCCAGCTCCACGAGGGGGGTCAATGCCCATTGATGTATCCTGGGGAGGGCAAAGCCACAGTCTCTCAAGTCTCTCCAGTGGGTGGTTTGCCCACTGCTTTATCCTGGGGAGTGCAAAGCCACAGTCCCTCAAGTATCTCCAGTGGGTGGTTTGTCAACTGCATTATCCTGGGGAGTGCAAAGCCACAGTCTCTCAAGTCTCTCCAGTGGGTGGTTTCCCCACTGCTTTATCCTGGGGAGTGCAAAGCCACAGTCTCTCAAGTCTCTCCAGTGGGTGGTTTGCCCACTGCATTATCCTGGGGAGTGCAAAGCCACAGTCTCACAAGTCTCTCTAGTGGGTGGTTTGCCCACTGCATTATCCTGGGGAGTGCAAAGCCACAGTCTCTCCAGTGGGTGGTTTGCCCACTGCTGCATCCTGGGGAATGCTAAGCCACAGTCTCTCAAGTCTCTCCAGTGGGTGGTCTGCCCACTGCATTATCCTGGGGAGTGCAAAGCCACAGTCTCTCAAGTGGATGCCTTTCTCCACTGGTTCTGGAAGGGGCTTTGTGCCCAGAGTGCTTCATCCTGCCAAGGACTGAGGTAGTGGATGTGATACATCGCTGGTTCTGGAAGGGGCTTTGTGCCCAGAGTGCTTCATCCTGCCAAGGACTGAGGTAGTGGATGCCTTTCTCCACTGTTTCTGGAGGGGGCTTTGTGCCCAAAGTGCTTCATTCTGCCAAAGACTGATGTAGTGGATGTGATACTCCACTGGTTCTGGATGGGGCTTTGTGCCCAGAGTGCTTCATCCTGCCAAGGACTGAGTTAGTGGATGCCTTTCTCCACTGGTTCTGGAGGGGGCTTTGTGCTCAGAGTGCTTCATCCTGTCAAGGACTGAGGTAGTGGATGCCTTTCTCTACTGGTTCTGGAGGGGGCTTTGTGGCCAGAGTGTTTCATCCCTCCAAGGACTGAGGTAGTGGATGTGATGCTCCACTGGTTCTGGAGGGGGCTTTGTGCCCAGAGTGCTTCATCCTGCCAAGGACTGAAGTAGTGGATGTCTTTCTCCACTGGTTCTGGAGGGGGCTTTGTGCCCAGAGTGCTTCATCATGCCAAGGACTGAGGTTGTGAATGTGACACTCCACTGACGGTGGTGCAACATGCAAGCTGGCCAGGCTCCTGGAACTGACCAACAGCCTTGTACGACTGACCACTGGGGATGGCAGCCATGTCTGCGGTGGTGCCACTGGCTCAGGATGTCACGGGCCGCTGGTGGTGCTGGCAGCGGTGTCAGTCGCAGCAGTGCTTGCGGCTGCCTCAGTGGCATCGGTGCTGGCGGCGGGCTCTGTGGAAACGGTGCTGGCAGCGGTCTTTGTGGTGGCGGTGCTGGTGGCGGTCTTTGTGGCGGCGGTGCTGGTGGCGGGCTCAGTGACTGCGGAGCTGGTGGCGGGCTCACAGACTGCGGTGCTGGTGGCGGGCTCTGTGTCTGCGGTGCTGGTGGCGGGCTCAGTGTCTGCGGTGCTGGCGGCGGTGTCTGTGGCGGCGGTGCAGGTGGCGGCGGTGCAGCGGTGCAGGTGGCGGTGCTGGTGGCGGTTTTGTACGCCGTGCAGGTTGGCGTCGACGTGGACCTGCCCTTGATTTTCTGACCCTTCCCCACCTTGGATGGTGGCGCAGCTGTCTTGCCACCTTCCACTTTTGTGTTGCCTGAGCCCTTGGTGGCAGGTTTTTTCAACTTCTCCCTCCGGGATGTGGGCAACTTTTTCACTTTTGGAGGTGGTGGAATGTCCTTGTACTCCCTCTGTGGGACACTGGTAGCCCTGTTGCTTGGCACACTCCAAAATCCCGCTATTGCTAGCATCACTGTGCCCAGTGATGTGGTGGCTGAGGTGCTGGGTTGGGACCTGGAAAGGCGGGCCCTAGGGGATGGACGGTGGGGGGAGGTGTAGGGAAGAGGTCAACATTTGATAGGAAAAGCTTTTTAGACACACTGGGACGGGTAAAAGGAGGGGGTTTGGGAGCGGAGGAAGAGGTAGTGGATGTAAGAGTTGTTTGTTTGCTGACTTTGGGTGAAGGCGCATGGGCTGGAGGCTGTTGTGAGGTGGATGGCTGTTGGGTGGGTGTGTGACTGCGTTTGTGTACTTTGGGAGGAGGGCTCAAGGACACACTGGGAGAGGACACAGGGGATGCGTTAATGGTAGTGGGGGTGGTGAGTGCACGTGAGCGGTGTGTGGTGATGGGCGTGCTGGTGATGGAGGTAGTGGCTGAAGATGTAGTGCATGCAGGTGTGAGTGGAGATGAGACAGGGAGGGAGGAGGGAGATGTGGAGGAGGGGGACACAGTGGAGGCAGTGGATGTTGGTATGTGTGCATGGGTATGATGCTTGTGTGACTGCCTGTAGGATGTGTGGTGCTTATGTTTGCCTGAGCCACCCTTGTTTGTTGAGGTGTGTGCATGCTGGTCTGATGGTGTGCTTGGGATAGGCTGAGGTACAAGGGATTGGGTCTGGGTGGAGGAGGTTGGAGGGGGGAGGCTGGACACAGGGACAATGGCTCCCATCAGTGCTGAGGCCAGAGCCTGAAATGCTTGCTGTTTGGCTGCCAGGCCAGAATGAATGCCCTCCAGGTATGCATTTGTTTGTTGCAGCTGCCTCTCTACACACTGGATGGCATTCAGAATGGTAGACTGCCCAACAGGAGGTCAATAGCCTCCTCACTGAGGGCAGCAGGGCTGACTGGGGCAGGGCCTGAGGCACCTGGGGCGAAGGAGATGCCCACCCTCGTGGGTGAGCGGCCATGGGACACACGCTGAGGGGCTGCTGGGAGGGGGTCATGGTAGGGGGGGTGGCAGCTGTACCTGTGGATGCAGGGAGCACAGAGGGGCCCGCCACCGCAAGGGAGCTCCCATCAGAGGAGGAGTCGGTGTTGCTGGTCTCTGCTCCTGTCCCCGCATGGAGCTTCCCTCGCCCTCCGTCCCACTGGTGACTTCAGACTCCGTTGTCTTGCCCTCCAGAGCCATGTGGGAGGCAGCTCCCTCCTGCTCCGTTGGCACTGCTCCTCCGCCAGATGATGCTAATGCACACAAGAACAGGGAGACCACAAAAAGGGGGGGAGAAAGAAGAAAGACATGTTCAATGCATGCAATACCGCTACCGTTGGCGGACACTACAGACACAGCAGCCCTCTGCACTACGCCATGCACTTAGAGTTCCCTAATTAATCACAGGGACATGAGGTACAAGGCCTATGCCCGATTGCTGCACCCATGGAAGTCACAGGAGCCTGACTAGGTGGGTCATTACAACTTTGGCGGTAAAAGGCGCTTATCGCCGTGCAGAAGACCGCCAATACACCACTGCAGCCGCGGTAGACCGCCACAGCTATTATGACACACATCTCGGAATCTGCCGAAATTCAGACACCCACACAACACCGCCACACCAAAGGTCAGTGATAAACTGGCGGAAACAAATCCTCCACCTCCACGCCAACAGAAACACGCCCATGCTATTACGACCCACGAATCCACGCGGCGGTCTTTCAAACGCGGTATTCCATTGGCGGTACACACCGCCGCGCTCAAAATACACACACATCTACAAAACACCGCCACATTGGACAATTACAAATACACACACCTGATACACATACAAACAACACTCCCACACACCCAATACAATATAAAACACACACACACATCACCCACAAACCCCTACGGCAAAAAATTAGACACAAAGGCGACAGAGAGAGAGCACAGAAGAGACAACCCCACTACAAAGAGGCACACAACACCATCACCCACACAACATTCACGCACAAAACACCACAAACCATTACACTCACCACACTCATCACCACATACACAACCCCACATCTCACCCACACCACCCCATGGCACGCCAAAGACACCCCCGCTTCTCCGAGGAGGAGTTCAGGGTCATGGTGGAGGAAATCATCCAGGTAGAGCCACAGCTATTCGGATCACAGGTACAGCACACATCAATAGCCAGGAAGATGGAGTTATGGCGCAGAATAGTGGACAGGGTGAACGCCGTGGGACAGCACCCAAGAAATAGGGAGGACATCAGGAAGAGGTGGAACGACCTACGGGGGAAGGTGCGTTCCACGGTCTCCAGGCACAACATTGCGGTGCATCGGACTGGCGGCGGACCCCCACCTCCTCCCCCACAACTAACAACATGGGAGGAGCAAGTCTTGACCATCTTGCATCCTGAGGGCCTCGGAGGAGTCGGTGGAGGATGGGACACTGGTAAGTCAAATCTCAACTATCATATCCCCCACCCTACCTGCCTGCTATCACACACCCCCACCCTCACACCCTCCCCTATCACTCAAAATCCTCACTAATCTACCCATAACACTAACCACCCATCCCAACACCAAGCCCTGCATGACACAACTAAGCATGGATACCCCTCACTAAAGCATGCTCACTGCACATACCCATAACAACCCCCCAACCATCATCACACAAGCCCCCACACAGGAATGCTTGCACTGGGGTACACGCACACCCACCCATTGCACACCATTACACACACACATGCAATAATCATGCTCTTATACCCCTGCAGGAACCCGAAGTACCGTTACCACACCAGAGGGTCCAGACAACACCACTCCACCCACAGTGACGAGAGCAGCTCTGCCCTACTGGATCTTGATGACCTGCCCGGACCATCGTGGGCCTCAGGACAGTCGGTTCCCCTTGCACAGGCACAGCCACACACCGACCTTCCACCCTCTGGTAACACCAGCACAGCACCCACCCAGCGGGCCCAAACCTCCCTACCCAGGACAGGTCAATCAGCGGTGTGTCCACCACTACAGGGCACCCAGGGTAACCCACCACCCCAACAACAGGGACCTGGGGGCAGTGGTAGTGGGCACACGGTCCAGGGAACGGAGGCACAGGAACATAGGGGAACTGGGAGGGCTGCTGTGCGACTGGGGGCGGACAGGCCAAGGGAACCCACTCTCCACGAGGCCCTATCCTCCATCATGGGAGCATACCACCACTCCCAGGAGACGATGGCCACGGTCCTGGACAAGTTGCACGAGACCCTGCGCCTGCAGGAGGAGCAGTATATGGGGTTCAGGGAGGAGCTCAGGACCATCGGCTCCACCCTGGGCACCATCGTAGGGGTGCTGAAGGACATACAGCAGACCTTGAGGGACACTGTGGCACTCCAAGGGGCCCCTGACACTAGCATGGACGATGAACTGCCCACTACCTCCGCCGGCGCTAGTGGACAGGACGCCCCGCCACAGGGCAACCACACCAGCCCCCCATCCCCTGCTGACGGACAACCACCACGCAAGCGGTCCCTGAGATCCAGGACAGAGCAAGATGGCAAGACCCCGCCAGGAAATAATACCACCATGATTGTCCTCCCACTGTCCCACTTTGTTACCCTCTTCATAGACAAACTGCCCCAGCTCCACTTCCTATGCCCAGATGGGCAGTGCACCTGTGAGACTAATAGACTGGACTCTGCCATGGACATTCCTCCACCATCCCCCATCACCATTTTACAATCCCCCTTCATTGTTTTGAGCACTTAAATAAACACCCTTGAAACACAAAACAATCTGGAGTCAGTCTATGAGTTGGTACTTTATGACAGTGTCATAATGGTAGTACCATTGTAAGGCTAACATACCTATGTCACACATCACAAGCCCATGAAGGATGCAAACAGTTGACACGTTGGTTACCACACCTGTGAAACTGAAATTGAAGGGTACAACTCAGTTAACAAATAGTGATTGAAATGGAGGAACAGGATAGAGGTAGACGTGTGAAAGTTAATGTAATGTTAAACCTGAAAATGTTCTCACCTGTGTGTCACTGGAAATATTGCTGTATGACTGACTCCCTGTTGTCGTTTTCTTCTTCCTCAGCTTCATCCTCATCACTGTCCACAGGCTCCACAGGCTCCACAGCTGCTACAACACCGTCATTTGGATCATCCTCCTGCAGAAAAGGCACCTGGCGTCGCAAAGCCAAATTATGGAGCATGGAGCAGGCGATGATGATGTTGCACACCTTCTTCGGTGAGTAGAATAGGGATCCACCTGTCATATGGAGGCACCTGAACCTGGCCTTCAGAAGGCCGAAGGTGCGTTCGATCACCCTCCTAGTCTGCCCATGGGCCTCATTGTACCGTTCCTCTGCCCTGGTCCTGGGATTCCTCACTGGGGTCAATAGCCAGGAAAGGTTGGGGTAACCAGAGTCCCCCAATAGCGATACACGGTGCCTCTGGAGTTGACCCATCATATCAGGGATGCTGCTATTCCTCAGGATGTAGGCGTCATGCACAGAGCCAGGGAACATAGCATTTACTTGGGAGATGTACTGGTCTGCCAAAAAGACCATCTGGACATTCATCGAATGATAATTCTTCCGGTTCCTGTACACCAGTTCACTCCTGTGGGGGGGGACCAGAGCTACATGGGTACCATGAAGAGCACCTATGACGTTGGGGATATGTCCAAGGGCATAGAAGTCACCTTTCACTGTAGGCAAATCCTCCACCTCAGGGAAAATGATGTATCTCCTTACGTGTTTCAGCAGGGCAGACAACACTCTGGACAACACGTTGGAAAACATAGGTTGGGACATCCCTGATGCCATGGCCACAGTAGTCTGAAATGACCCACTTGCAAGGAAATGGAGCACTGACAGCCCCTGCACATCAGGGGGGATTCCTGTCGGATGGCGGATTGGTGACATCAGGTCTGGCTCCAACTGGGTACACAGTTCCTGGATAGTGGCACGGTCAAACCGGTAGGTGACGATGACATGTCTTTCTTCCATTGTCAACAGGTCCACGAGCGGTCGGTACACCGGAGGATTCCGCCATCTTCTTATATGTCCCAGCTGACGGTGCCTACGAAGGACAACAGCGAAGAACCAGTCACTATTCCTCCAGGTATGTACCGACAGTTACACACAAGACTACACCAGACACAAAACCCTTCCTGTATGTGTGTTGAGTGTAGGCCTAGCTATGTGTGACACAGAAGTTAATGAAGCCATGTGGGCCCCTGAAATGGTGGCTGCCGGACCTCTAAAGTGGGACAATGGGATTGTGGAGTAACTGCGTTGGCATTGCACACCGTCGCGGTAGGCGGTCGTAGACCGCGGCGCAATGCTGCGTTGGTTAACATTGGACCCTATGGGTCCCAGGAGCCAATGAACAGGTGCGCTGGCGGTGATGATGCGCACCGCCGCGGACGTCACCGCCATTTTCTATCTGTTCAATCACTAGATACCTGACCTTCGACAGGAGAGGACCTACACTGCTAGTGCTGCTGTGACCTCGGTCTGGAAGTGACAATGGCTGCTGCGTCTGGGGAAAGGGCCCCTGCCTTCACTGCACAGGAGTTGGAGAAACTTGTGGATGGGGTCCTCCCCCAGTACACGCTACTCTACGGTCCTCCAGACCAACAGGTCAGTACACAGTGAGCACGTTGTATGGGCTAGGCCTGGGTGGAGAGGGCTGGGTGGAAGAGGGAAGGGGGCAGAGTTCATTGAACATTAATGCATGGGAATGAATGGGCCACATGGCCAGAGTAGGGAGGGGGCCACTCACAACGACGGTGCAGTTGGTAATGACTGTTCCTCTTCCCTTGTGCATGTCATGTAGGTCAGCGCCCACCAGAAGAGGGACATTTGGCGTGCCATTGCCAAGGAGGTCCGGACCCTGGGGGCCCACCAGAGACGGGGCACCCACTGCCGGAAGAGAAGGAAGGACATTCGCCGCTGCAGCAAGAAGACGGCGGAGGCTCAGCTGGGGATGGGCACCATAACGCCCCTGATGTTCCAGATCCTGGCGGTGGCCTACCCAGAGTTGGATGGGCACTTGAGGACATCACAGCAGACACAAGGGGGTGAGTACAACCTCATTCTGCTGACTTTGCGTGCACTGAAGGTGTCTGGGTGGGGGAGGTGGGCTGTGGGTGTCCCTAGGCCAGGGCGAGTTAGGTAGTCAAGGCCCCTCCCTAATGTAGGCCATGTGGCACTCAACCCCACCTCAGCAGAGTGCCAAATCGAGGTATAGTTGCCGCTGTGGCATCCATGTGCGCAGATGTCTACAATTGCCATGTAGGCCATAACCCAGAAATTGCACGTGCAGAGTGCAGGTGCACGGCGTTATGCAGGGGGCTGCTGCGTCTGTCTTGTCCGCCAACGGTAGCGGAATGCCATGCACTAAAACTCTCTTTCTTCTGTCTCCCCCCCCTTTTCCTGCTCTCCCTGTCCTTTTGTACATCAGCATCAACAGGCGGAGGTACAGTGGCACCGGAGCACGAGGGAGCTGCATCCCACATGGCCATGGAGGGCCACACCATGGACTCTGAATGCACCAGTGGGACGAAGGGCGAGGGGAGCTTCACGCCGGCCACCGGATCACCAACCAGCGACACGGACTCGTCCGCCGATGGCAACTCCCCTGTGGTGGCAGCACCATCTGTGTGCCCCACTTCTACAGGTACAGCCGCCACCTCCCCTACCAGCACCGCCTTCCCAGCAGCTCCTCAGCGTTCGCCCCGTGCCCGCTCATCCAGGAGGGTGGGTGTTAGACTTTTCACCCTTGGCGTGGTCTCCCTTAACTTTTTGCCTCTGTTCCCCAGGTTGTTGATGTGTGCTGGACTCTGATTTTGCTGTTTTTGTTACTCTGGGCACTTTACCACTGCTAACCAGTGCTAAAGTGCAAGTGCTCCTGTTTAAATTATATGTAAGTGGTTCATCCATGATTGGCATATTTGAATTACTAGTAAGTCCCTAGTAATGTGCACTAGAGGTGCCAGGGCCTGTAAATCAAATGCTACTAGTGGGCCTGCAGCACTGGTTGTGCCACCCACATAAGTAGCTCTGTAATCATGTCTCAGACCTGCCACTGCAGTGTCTGTGTGTGTATTTTTACACTGTAAAGTCGACTTGGCAAGTGTACCCACTTGCCAGGCCTAAACCTTCCCTTTCCTTACATGTAAGGCACCCCTAAGGTATGCCCTAGGTAGCCCCAAGGGCAGGGTGCAGTGTATGGATAAGGTAGGACATATAGTAATGTGGTTTATATGTCCTGACAGTGAAATACTGCCAATTTCGTTTTCACTGTTGCAAGGTCTGTCTCTCTCTCATAGGATAATATGGGGGCTACCTTTAAATATGATTAAAGTGTAGATTCCCCTAGAGAAGAGATGGACAGGTGGAGTTTGGGATCCCTGAACTCACAATTTAAAAATGCATCTTTTAGTAAAGTTGATTTTGAGATTGTGAGTTTGGAAATGCCACTTTTAGAAAGTGAGCATTTTCTTGCTTAAACCATTCTGTGACTCTGCCTTGTTTGTGGATTCCCTGTCTGGGTCAGTTGACAGTTGGGTTGTTTTTCACCTCACACCAGACAGTGACACAAAGGGAGCTGGGGTGTGATCTGCATTCCTGATTAGCCATCTCTGCTAGGAGGGAGGGGTGGAGTGGTCACTCTCATCTGAAAGGACTGTGCCTGCCTCTGACAATGCTGTCTCCAACCCCCTGGTGTGTGTCTGAGGCCTTGCCTGGGCAAGGCAGGATTTCACAAGAAGGTGTGAGTCCCCTTTGAAGGAAGGTGACTTCAAAGACTAAGATGGGTATAAGAAGGGCACCCAAACTTACAAACTTTAGAAACACTTCTGGAATCAAGGGGAACCTCTGCCTGGAGAAGAGCTGATCGCTGAGGAACAAGTGCTGCCCTGCCTGTGACTGTGCTTTGTGGAGCTTTCCTGCAGTGCTGCTTCTGCCTGAGTAAGAGGGCAAAGACTGGACTTTGTGTGCCTTCCATCTTGAAGAAGAAATCTCCAAGGGCTTGATGTAGAGCTTGCCTCCTGTTATTGAAGTCTCAGGGATAGCAAAGACTTCTTCCTGCCAGCATCTGGAGTCTCTGGAGAGACCCCTACTCTGCTCTGTGGTGCCCTTCCAGTTCCTGGGACCCTGAAAGGAGAGGCTGGCAGCCTAAGGACAAAAATACACGCACCGCGCACCGTGCGGAGAAAAGATCGACGCGAATCCGATCGTGGCTGAGAAAACGACGCGACGCCGGCTCCGCAGCTGAGAAACGACGCCGCTGGAGACGCGACCGGAGAATCGACGCCCGGAGCAGGAGAAACGACGCGCAGCATCGCTGACGAAGGCTGAGAGATCGCAACCAGCGCGCGGGACTTCGGACCGTCGCGTGGCTGGCTTTTTTGACGCGCCTCGCCGAGCCGAGCTGTTTTCGACGCATATACCCGTGCCGGGTTATTTTCGACGCACACCGCCCGTGCGGTGTTATTTTTGCCGCAAACCAGGTACATTTTCACGCTAGCAGCGCTAGTGTGGTGTTACAACTACCTAAAGACTCTTTTTATTTTAAACCTTTAAAAAAATCATAACTTGACTTGTGTATGTTGGATTTTTGTCGTTTTGGTCTTGTTTTGTCTAGATAAATATTTCCTATTTTTCTAAACTGGTGTTGTGTCATTTTGTAGTGTTTTCATTAAGTTACTGTGTGTGTTGGTACAAATACTTTACGCCCAGCACTCTGAGGTTAAGCCTACTGCTCTGCCAAGCTACCAAGGGGGTAAGCAGGGGTTAGCTGAGGGTGATTCTCTTTTATCCTAACTAGAGTGAGGGTCCTTGCTTGAACAGGGGGTAACCTGACTGTCAACCAAAGACCCCATTTCTATCATTGGTGACCAGCGGTCGGGATTTGGACTTGTATTTGTACTTGACATACAGTAATTAAGTGTACACTACTGTTTTGATCTCAGACCACTACGTGACCACATACTACTAGTCTTGTGATTTTTGTTTTTTACTTGGACTGTTTTTTTCTGCATTCAGTTTCTTTTTTTTTCACTGATCCCGGGATTGACTTTGCTGAAACTTCATTTGAGAACTTGCTTTTCTGTTTTTGGAACTGTGCATATTTCATTTTAACCTCTCATCATGTCTCAGTCTGGAGATGCCCTAGCTGAAACTGCTTTTGATTTGGAGAAATTGGAGAGCTACAAGGTGGCTCAGTTGAAGCAGTTTTGTAGGAATGTTGGCTGTCCCATTGAGAGCTCATCCAAGAAGGATGAGCTGCAAAAGGCGCTGAGGGCCTGGATGGCAGCCAAAGCAGCTGAGGGGCACACAGATGAGGAGCCAGAGGGGGAAGAGGAGTTGCAAGTCACTCACACTGATGTAGTGGGTGGGCCTGCTATGTCTCAGGGGAGAATCTCCAGGGCAGGTAGCAGTGTGTCCTCCAAGAGTCTGACACCTGGAGAGTTACAGGACAGACAGGCAGAGAGGGAGTACCAGTTGGAGCTGAAAAAGCTCAGTCTAGAGGTGGAACAGAGAAAGCTGGCCCTTGAGGAAAGGAAGATAAACATGGCTCATGAGCTCAGTTTAAAAGAGATTGATCAGAGGAGTCAGTCCAGTAGGGATGGTGGCAGCAATTCTACAGTGCAGCCTGAGAGAAGGGTACACATCCCAAAAGACCTTGTGAGGGATTATAAGAGGGAGGATGACATCTACTTGTGGTTCAAGGGTTATGAGTCAGCTCTCCACATGAACCTGGTCCCTGAAGCTCATTGGGGGGCAGCCCTGTGGAAGCATTTTGAGGCAGAGGGGAGGGACACACTGACGGCCTTAGGGGATGCTCAGAGTCTCACCTACCCTGCCATGAAGGAGGCCTTACTTACCAGGTATGGTCTCACCCCTGAGCAGTACAAAGAGAAGTTTAGATCCTACAAGAGAAAGGAATCCCAAACATGGTTGGAATGTGTTGATTCTTGTTGCAGGTCACTGGATGGTTGGGTGAAGGGCAGTAAGGTAAACACGTATGAGGGGCTTTACAATTTAATTGCTTGGGAGCACTTGTACAGTTTATGTTTTCCAGAGCTGCGCCAGCACCTCATTGACAGCAAGCTGACTGACCCCAGGAAGCTTGCACAGGAAGCGGACCGCTGGGAGAGCACCAGGGTCCAAAAGAGGTATGGGGGAGACCACGCCAAGGGTGGGCAGGGTCCCTCTCAGAAGAAAGGGGGGGGTAAGGGCAAACAGGATGAGTTCTCTAAAGGGCCCCAAACTGATTCCCAGGGTAAGGATTCCCAACCCCCCAGTGAAAAGAGGCCATGGTTCTCCAAAGGGAAGCCAATGGCAGGTGGTCCCCTACGTAAGTGCTATTCATGTGACCAGGTGGGTCATGTGAGGGGGGACCCCAAATGCCCCAAAAGTACACCGGCACCCACTGGTGCACCGTCCCAGGGTTTGGCCAGTGTAGCGCTTGGGGAGGAGTTGGTTTCAGGTGGGTGGGAACCAGCAGAAATGACCCTTGTCTCACTAGGGGACAGTGAGATGGTCCAGAGAAACCTAGTGCCTGATAACACTAAGAAGTACAGGCAATGGGTGACCATCAATGGACAGAGGGTGGAGGCTCTGAGAGACACAGGAGCCAGTGTGACTACAGTGAGGAGTCACCTGGTGTCTGAAGAGCAGATTGATCCCCGGGTACTTCACCAAGTAGTTGCAGTAGACAACTCTGAGCGCCTCTGCAGAGTGGCGCAGGTTCCCTTTGAATGGGGGGGGGGTCTCAGGTTCCTGGAAAGTCGCTGTGAGTCCAACCATGCCTGTTGATTGTTTGCTAGGCAACGACCTGGAGGATTCCCCTTGGAAGGAGGTGGAACACAGGTCTCACTTGGAGATGTTGGGTCTGCCTGGGTGGGTATGCGTATCCACCCGGTCTATGGCAGCCAATCAGGGTAGTCAAGAGCCCCTGGAGCCTGAAACAGTGGCCCAGGGGACCGCCAAGAAGAGGAAAGGCAGGAGGCGCGGGAAACCCGCCCCAGAAGTTCCCACGGTCCGGGAGGAGGCAGAGCCTGAGGGTGATGCCCCGGAACCTACAGGGGAACAGGTGGCTGAACTGGGGGAGGTCCCTGAGCTGTCGCAGTGGCAGCAGGAAGGGGGACCCACCAGGGAAGTATTCTGCACAGCGCAGAAGGAATGCCCTACTCTTGAGGGACTGCGGCAGCAGGCTGCAGCCCAGGCGGCTGGCGGAGCGCCAGGTACTCACCTGATTTATTGGGAGGATGGCCTCCTGTATAGTGAGCCTAAGGTTCCTGAGCCGGGGTCAGCTCGTATGCTGGTGGTACCCCAGGGCTTCAGGACCTTCCTACTGGGTTTGGCTCATGATGTGCCTTTGGCAGGACATCTAGGGCAGGACAAGACCTATAAGAGGCTTGTCTCCCACTTTTACTGGCCCTTGATGAACAAGCAGTCAGCTGCTTATTGTAGATCTTGTCAGACTTGTCAGGCAAGTGGCAAGAGTGGGGGGAAATGCAAAGCTCCCCTCCAACCTTTACCGGTAGTCAGTACTCCCTTTGAAAGGGTAGGAATTGACATTGTGGGGCCTCTGGATCCCAAGACAGCCCTGGGCAACAGGTTCATCCTGGTCTTGGTGGACCATGCCACACGGTACCCAGAAGCTATTCCTCTAAGGACGGTCACCGCCCCCGTGGTGGGACGTGCCTTGATGGGGGTTTTTACCCGCATGGGGTTCCCCAAGGAGGTAGTATCTGATAGGGGTACAAACTTCATATCCACTTATATGAAGTCTCTGTGGAAGGTGTGTGGGGTAACCTACAAGTTCACCACCCCTTACCACCCCCAAAGTAATGGTCTGGTTGAGAGATTCAACCGCACCTTGAAAGGCATGATTCAGGGCCTGTCAGAGCCCTTGAGGCGTAAGTGGGACGTCCTCTTGCCATGCCTTCTGTTCGCTTACAGGGAGGTGCCTCAAAAGGGACTTGGCTTTAGCCCCTTTGAGCTCATCTATGGCCACCCTGTGAGGGGACCGCTCAGTCTGGTGAAGGAGGCTTTGGAGAAAGCTCCTAGTAAACCACCCCAGGATGTATTTAGCTACATGCTGGCACTAAGAAACCAGACTGCCCGCTTCAGGCGTCTCGCTCAGGAGAACCTGGAAGCAAGCCAGGAGGACATGAAACGGTGGTACGACCAGAATGCCACTCTGGTTGAGTTTCAGCCTGGACAAAAAGTGTGGGTCATGGCACCAGTAGAGCCTAGGGCTCTCCAAGATAAGTGGACTGGGCCTTTTGAGGTGGTGGAAAGAAAGAGCGAGGTCACCTATCTGGTAGACTTGCAATCCCCCAGGAACCCCTTGAGGGTCCTACATGTCAACCGCCTCAAACCCCACTTTGAGCGAACTGAGCTATCCATGCTCCTAGCGACAGATGACGGGGTGGAGGAAGAGAGTGAGCCTCTTCCTGACCTCCTGTCTGCAGGAGAGAAAGATGGGTCTGTGGAGGGAGTGATCCTCTCCCCCTCCCTGACTGAGGAACAGCAGAGGGACTGTCGCCACGTGCTGGGACAGTTCGCCTCACTGTTTTCCCTGATCCCAGGAGTCACACACCTGTGCACACATGATGTGGACACTGGGGACAGTACACCTGTTAAACATAAGGTTTACAGGGTGACTGACAGGGTGAGGGCTTGCATTAAGGAGGAAGTCTCCAAAATGTTAGCCCTAAGGGTTATTGAGCACTCCAGCAGTCCTTGGGCCAGCCCAGTGGTCTTGGTCCCAAAGGCTACTGCTCCTGGTGCCACTCCAGAACTTAGGTTCTGTGTGGACTACCGGGGTCTCAATGCGGTCAGCAAGACTGACGCACACCCCATCCCCCGAGCTGATGAGCTCATTGATCGGTTAGGAGCTGCCAAGTACCTCAGTACGTTTGATTTAACATCTGGGTACTGGCAGATTACCTTAACTGAAGGGGCAAAGGAGAGGTCAGCATTCTCTACCCCCGATGGGCACTTCCACTTCAATGTGATGCCCTTTGGGATGAAGAATGCCCCTGCCACCTTTCAGAGGTTGGTCAACCAGGTGTTGGCAGGACTGGATGAGTTCAGTGCCGCCTACCTGGATGACATTGCTGTGTTTAGTTCCACATGGGAGGAACACCTGCAACACCTCTGGAGAGTGTTAGAGGCCCTGCAGAAGGCAGGCCTCACTATTAAGGCGAGCAAGTGCCAAATAGGGCAGGGTTCTGTTGTGTACTTAGGACACCAGGTGGGGAGTGGCCAGGTGGCACCCCTACAGCCTAAGATTGACACGATTCTAGCTTGGGAGCCTCCCAAGACCCAGACTGAAGTGAGAGCCTTTTTAGGTCTCACAGGATACTATCGGAGGTTCGTTAAGGGATATGGTACCATTGTTACCCCCTTAACTGAGTTGACTTCTAAGAAGCAACCCAAGAAAGTGATCTGGACAGAGGCTTGCCAGAACGCTTTTGATGCCCTGAAGGCTGCCATGTGCACAGCACCGGTGCTGAAGGCACCTGACTACTCCACGGAGTTTGTTGTACAGACAGACGCCTCAGAGCATGGTATTGGAGCAGTACTCTCACAGCTGAATGAAGAGGGCCTAGATCAACCCGTAGCCTTCATTAGCAGGAGGTTACTACCCAGGGAACGTAGGTGGAGTGCCATAGAACGTGAAGCGTTTGCTGTGGTCTGGGCACTGAAGAAGCTAAGACCCTACTTGTTTGGGACTCACTTCCGAGTTCAGACCGACCACAGACCCCTCAGATGGTTAATGCAGATGAGGGGTGAGAACCCAAAACTGTTGAGGTGGTCCATTTCCCTACAGGGGATGGACTTTACGGTGGAACATCGACCCGGTACAGAACACGCCAATGCTGATGGTCTGTCCAGGTTCTTCCGCCTTAGTGATGAGAACTCCCATGAGGTTGGGTAGTTGCTCCCCACTTTTAGCTGGGGGGGACACGTGTTAGACTTTTCACCCTTGGCGTGGTCTCCCTTAACTTTTTGCCTCTGTTCCCCAGGTTGTTGATGTGTGCTGGACTCTGATTTTGCTGTTTTTGTTACTCTGGGCACTTTACCACTGCTAACCAGTGCTAAAGTGCAAGTGCTCCTGTTTAAATTATATGTAAGTGGTTCATCCATGATTGGCATATTTGAATTACTAGTAAGTCCCTAGTAATGTGCACTAGAGGTGCCAGGGCCTGTAAATCAAATGCTACTAGTGGGCCTGCAGCACTGGTTGTGCCACCCACATAAGTAGCTCTGTAATCATGTCTCAGACCTGCCACTGCAGTGTCTGTGTGTGTATTTTTACACTGTAAAGTCGACTTGGCAAGTGTACCCACTTGCCAGGCCTAAACCTTCCCTTTCCTTACATGTAAGGCACCCCTAAGGTATGCCCTAGGTAGCCCCAAGGGCAGGGTGCAGTGTATGGATAAGGTAGGACATATAGTAATGTGGTTTATATGTCCTGACAGTGAAATACTGCCAATTTCGTTTTCACTGTTGCAAGGTCTGTCTCTCTCTCATAGGATAATATGGGGGCTACCTTTAAATATGATTAAAGTGTAGATTCCCCTAGAGAAGAGATGGACAGGTGGAGTTTGGGATCCCTGAACTCACAATTTAAAAATGCATCTTTTAGTAAAGTTGATTTTGAGATTGTGAGTTTGGAAATGCCACTTTTAGAAAGTGAGCATTTTCTTGCTTAAACCATTCTGTGACTCTGCCTTGTTTGTGGATTCCCTGTCTGGGTCAGTTGACAGTTGGGTTGTTTTTCACCTCACACCAGACAGTGACACAAAGGGAGCTGGGGTGTGATCTGCATTCCTGATTAGCCATCTCTGCTAGGAGGGAGGGGTGGAGTGGTCACTCTCATCTGAAAGGACTGTGCCTGCCTCTGACAATGCTGTCTCCAACCCCCTGGTGTGTGTCTGAGGCCTTGCCTGGGCAAGGCAGGATTTCACAAGAAGGTGTGAGTCCCCTTTGAAGGAAGGTGACTTCAAAGACTAAGATGGGTATAAGAAGGGCACCCAAACTTACAAACTTTAGAAACACTTCTGGAATCAAGGGGAACCTCTGCCTGGAGAAGAGCTGATCGCTGAGGAACAAGTGCTGCCCTGCCTGTGACTGTGCTTTGTGGAGCTTTCCTGCAGTGCTGCTTCTGCCTGAGTAAGAGGGCAAAGACTGGACTTTGTGTGCCTTCCATCTTGAAGAAGAAATCTCCAAGGGCTTGATGTAGAGCTTGCCTCCTGTTATTGAAGTCTCAGGGATAGCAAAGACTTCTTCCTGCCAGCATCTGGAGTCTCTGGAGAGACCCCTACTCTGCTCTGTGGTGCCCTTCCAGTTCCTGGGACCCTGAAAGGAGAGGCTGGCAGCCTAAGGACAAAAATACACGCACCGCGCACCGTGCGGAGAAAAGATCGACGCGAATCCGATCGCGGCTGAGAAAACGACGCGACGCCGGCTCCGCAGCTGAGAAACGACGCCGCTGGAGACGCGACCGGAGAATCGACGCCCGGAGCAGGAGAAACGACGCGCAGCATCGCTGACGAAGGCTGAGAGATCGCAACCAGCGCCGCGGGACTTCGGACCGTCGCGTGGCTGGCTTTTTTGACGCGCCTCGCCGAGCCGAGCTGTTTTCGACGCATATACCCGTGCCGGGTTATTTTCGACGCACACCGCCCGTGCGGGGTTATTTTTGCCGCAAACCAGGTACATTTTCACGCTAGCAGCGCTAGTGTGGTGTTACAACTACCTAAAGACTCTTTTTATTTTAAACCTTTAAAAAATCATAACTTGACTTGTGTATGTTGGATTTTTGTCGTTTTGGTCTTGTTTTGTCTAGATAAATATTTCCTATTTTTCTAAACTGGTGTTGTGTCATTTTGTAGTGTTTTCATTAAGTTACTGTGTGTGTTGGTACAAATACTTTACGCCCAGCACTCTGAGGTTAAGCCTACTGCTCTGCCAAGCTACCAAGGGGGTAAGCAGGGGTTAGCTGAGGGTGATTCTCTTTTATCCTAACTAGAGTGAGGGTCCTTGCTTGAACAGGGGGTAACCTGACTGTCAACCAAAGACCCCATTTCTAACAGTGGGCATCACCTTCGCCCCAGGCACCTAAGGCCCTGCCCCTGTCACCCCTGCTGCCCTCAGTGAGGAGGCCATTGACCTCCTCAGGTCACTCACTGTTGGGCAGTCTACCATTGTGAATGCCATCCAGGGTGTAGAACGAGAGTTGCAACATGGTAATGCATTCCTGGAGGGCATTCATTCTGGTCAGGCTGTCCTTCAGCGAACCCTGCAATCTCTGGCCTCAGCACTGATGGCAGCCATTGTCCCTGTGTCTAGCCTCCCACCTCCAACTTCCTCCACCCAGACCCAATCCCCTTCCCAAGCACACCTACAGACCAGCATGCACACAAATCAACACACAAAAGTAGCTCAAGCAAACATAGGCACCACACATCCCACAGGCACTCACACAAGCATCACACCCATACAGACACAGCAACATCCACTGTCTCCACTGTGTCCCCCTCCTCCTCTTCTCCCTCCTCCCTCCCAGTCTCGTATACACACACACCTGCATGCACCACATCTACAGGCACCATGAGTCACACAAGGAGACCCAGCACCCCATGCCGCTCACCTGCACTCACCACCCCCACTGCCATTTACACGTCCCCTGTGTCCTCTCCCAGTGTGTCTGTGACGCCCCCTCCCAAAGTACACAAACACCAGCAATCACTCACTCAACATCCATCCACCTCAAGACAGCCTCCAGTACCCGCACCTGCACCCAAAACAGCTAAAGTGACACCTCCGACAACCACCTCCTCTTCCTCCACTCCCAGACCCCCTCCAGCTACCCATCCCAGTGTTCGTCAGAAACTGTCCCTCTGTAAAATTGACCTTTTTGCCCCCACCCCCCCTCCAATTGATCAGTCCCGTTGTAGCGCCTCAGTCCAGAGACCACCGCCGGAGTCACAGCCCAGGAGGGCCCAAGTATCGTCACTGGTCCAGAGACCACCGCCGGAGTCACAGCCCAGGAGGGCCCAAGTATCGTCACTGGTCCAGACACCACCGCCAGAGTCACAGCCCAGGAGGGCCCCGCCTGCCACAGCCCTGCTGGGCAATGAAGGAACGTCATGCCACACACCAATGCCCAGTGTAGAGAACGTCATGCCACACACCAATGCCCAGTGTAGAGAATGTCATGCCACACACCAATGTCCGTATCAGAACCGCCATGGCAAAGCACCGCTGAACAGTCCTGAACCGCCATGGCAAAGCACCGCTGAACAGGGCAAAGACCGCCATGGTGAAGACTGCTGAACAGGGCAAAGGCCGCCATGGCAAAGCACCGCTGAACAGGGCAAAGACCGCCATGGTGAAGGGCAAAGACCGCCATGGTGAAGACCGCTGAACAGGGCAAAGACCGCCATGGTGAAGACCGCTGATCAGGGCAAAGACCGCCATGGCAAAGCACAGCTGAACAGGGCAAAGACCGCCATGGCAAAGCACCGCTGAACAGGGCAAAGACTGCCATGGTGAAGACCGCTGAACAGGGCAAAGACCGCCATGGCAAAGCACCGCTGAACAGGGCAAAGACCGCCATGGTGAAGACCGCTGAACAGGGCAAAGACCGCCATGGTGAAGACCGCTGAACAGTCCTGAACTGCCATGGCAAAGCACCGCTGAACAGGGCAAGCACCGTGTAGGAATGAAAAGGCCGCCACATCAGATATCCTTATCACATGTGCAGCTGGGACAGTGACAGGACATGAACTTTCACAGGGAGACTCATCCAATCTGGACACCAGTCCCACACAGTACCAGTAGAGAACTGCATCTACTTGAGAGACTGTGGCTTTGCAGTCCCCAGGATGGCACAGTGGGCAACCCACCCACTGTAGAGACTTGAGAGACTTTGGCTTTGCACTCCCCAGGATGGCACAGTGGGCAAGCCACCCACTGTAGAGACTTGTGAGACTGTGGCTTGGCACTCCCCAGGATGGCACAGTGGGCAACCCACCCACTGTAGAGACTTGTGAGACTGTGGCTTTGCACTCCCCAGGATGGCACAATGGGCAAGCCACCCACTGTAGAGACTTGTGAGACTCTGGCTTTGCACTCCCCAGGATACATCAATGGGCATGGAGCCCCGTGGTGGATCTGGCTTTCCATTCATCTTCCCCCTGAGGTGCCTGTAGTATTTCGATCTGATGCCCCGGCAGTGTTCTCTCCAATAGTGGCCAGGTATCGTTTGTGGGCCTCGCCCATGCATTTTTGGACTGTTGGTGCACGGACATTGTTGTGTACATATCTGCACTACTTCTCGTATTGTATCTATAATTATGAGTGAATTTGAAATATATATCTGTATATTTTTGTATGACATGTATATTGGCACATTACATTGTTTGACCGAATTTCGCATTGTCTATTCATTCTTCCGAGGGGATTGTGGGTTATTACTGTGATTTATTGTGGATGCATTGGTGTGTATGTTGTAATGTGTGAGGGTGGGGGTGTTTGGTGGGTGTCCCCCTAACTTTTGCCTCCCCCCTCCCCCGTGTCGTAGGTGCAGTACTCACCGGTGTCTTCGGTGCCTACGTAGCTGTTGGTCGTAGAGGAGCAGAAAGACAAGGGCAGGGAGTATTTGTAATTCCGGCTCCATGGTGTCCTCCTTCCTCGTGGGATGTGTTAAGGTGAGCGTTTTCCCATAGCAAAAACTGTTTCCGCCGTGTTTTTATCCACGGTGAATCCTCCCCGGAAAAGGTGGTGGATTGGTAGTTTGTAATACTGTGGGCGTACATTGTCTCCCGCCTGTCTGTTGGCGGTGACCGCCGCGCTGCTTGTCTGTACCGCCGTGGCGGGCGGAGTATTAAAGTGGCTGTCTTTGTTGGCGGTTTCCGCCAGGGTCATAATTCATTTTTTTTGTCCACCGGCCTGTTTGCGGTATTACCGCAGCTTTAACACCGTCCGCCAGGGTTGTAATGACCCCCTAGGTGTAGATGGCTCTTACCACTGGTGGGGTTGAGGTGCCAGATAGCCTGCCTCACGAAGGGACCCTGCCTACAAAACTCGCCCTGGCCTAGGGGAACCCACAGCCCATCTCCCCAACCCAGACACCTCGTAATGCGCGCAGAGTCAGATGGATGTGAATGTACTCACCCCCTTGCGGCTGTTGTGATGCCCTCACGTGCCCATCCAACTCCAGATACGCCACCGCCAGGATCCGGAACATCAGGGGGGTCATGGTGCGACAGGCACCCCTCCCACATTGGGAGGCCGTCCCCAGTTGGGCCTCCGCAGTCTTCTTGCTCCAGCGGCGCAGGTTCTCCCATCTTTTATGGCAGTGGGTGCACCGTCTGTGGTGGCCCCCCATGGTCCAGACGTCCTTGGCGATGGCACACCAAATATCCTTCTTCTGGTGGGCGCTGACCTAGAGGAATAGTACAGGGAAAAGGATGATCTTTAACCGTCCGGACCGCCACAGTCATTGGCCCACGTTCCCACCCTTGCCCTGATGCACATACACTCACCGTCTGCTCATGCAGGCCTCAGTCCCCCCCCTGTATCTTCCATCCACACCACTCCAAACAGGTATTGCCCATACAGCATGCTCACAGTGTACTCACCTGTTTGTCTGGAGGACGGTAGAGTAGCGTGTACTGGGGGAGGACACCATCCACTAACTTCTCCAACTCCTCCGAAGTGAAGGCAGGAGCCCTTTCCCCAGACACATGAGCCATTGTCGCTTCCAGACTGAGGTCACAGCAGCACTTGCAGTGTAGGTCCTGTCCTGTCGAAGGCCAGGTATCAAGTGAGTCAACAGAGAGAAAATGGCAGTAACGTCTGCAGTGGTGCGTACCGTCACCGCAACGTACATCGTCATTGGCTCCTGGGACCCATAGGGCCCAATGTTAACCAATGCAGGATTGCGCCGCGGTCTTCGACTGCCTACCGCAACAGTGTAGAATGCCAGTGCAGTTACCTCATATCCCCTTGTCCCACATTACAGGTCAGGCAGCCGCCATTGCAGGGGGCCACATGGCATTAATTTTAAATGCGTCACACCTATCTAGGCCTTGCATACACACAGTGACAGTAACATTGCAGATTGACAACTGTGTGCAATAAATTATTTTTTCAATACCTCAGTGTTGGCTGACTCTGCGCTTTTCTCGTCCATAGGGCACGTCCGCTGGGGCAGGTGAGGAGATGGCGGCATCCTCCGGTGTACAGACCGCTGGTGGACCTGTCAACAATGGAAGACAGACACATCATTATCACTTACAGACTTGATCGTGCCACAATCCAGGAACTGTGTGCCCAGTTGGAGCCAGACCTCATTTCAGCTATCCGCCATCCCACAGGAATCCCCTCTCTAGTGCAGGTCCTGTCAGTACTCCATTTTCTGGCAAGTAGGTCTTTTTCAAACAACAGTGGCCATTTCATCAGGGATGTCCCAGCCAATGTTCTCAAACGTGTTGTCCAGAGTCTTGTCTGCCCTGCTGAAACATATGCCCAGTTATATCGTTTTCCCTCAGGTGGAGGATTTGCCCACAGTAAAAGGTGACTTTTATGCCCTGGGACATATCCCCAACATCATAGGTGCCATTGATGGGACACGTGTGGCATTGGTACCCCCCCGGAGGAGTGAACAGGTGTACAGAAACAGGAAGAGCTACCATTCAATGAATGTGCAGATGGTGTGTTTGGCCGACCAGTACATCTCCCATGTGAACGCCAAGTTTCCTGGCTCAGTGCATGAACCTTACATTTTGAGGAATAGCAGCATCCCTTATGTGATGGGGCAACTCCAGAGGTACCGTGTGTGGCTAATAGGTGAGGACATAAGGATCCTATACCCTGTGAATGATTGTCTGGGTCTGGGGTAGTCCCTTAGGGTTAGTATGTGTCTAACAGTTGTCCCTCGACATTTGCAGGTGACTCTGGGTACCCCAACCTGTCATGGCTACTGACCCCAGTGAGAAATCCCAGGACAAGGGCAGAGGACCACTACAATGAGGCACATGGGCGAACTAGGAGAGTGATCGAAAGGAGCTTCGGCATCCTAAAGGCAAGGTTCCGGTGCCTCCATATGACAGGAGGTTCTCTCTACTACTCACCAAAGAAGGAGTGTCAGATCATCGTGACCTGCTGTATGCTGCACAACCTGGCTTTGCGACGACAGGTGCCTTTTCTGAAGGAGGATGGTCCAGAAGGAGGCTTGTGTGGCAGCTGTGGAGCCTGTGGACAGTGAAGAAGAGGAGGGAGAAGAAGAGGATATCGACAACAGAAACAACGTTATCCAGCAATACTTCCAGTGAGCCACAGGTAGGAAGACATCACTGCCTCCTACATCTCATACAATTGTTAGACCTATCATATGTCTGTCACTTTCACCCAGTGTATGGACCCTGACTTGTCACTTTGCCTTTCCATTTCACGGATGTGGGTCCCACTGTGTGACCTATATGTAGTGCACGCGTGTAATGGCATCTCTGCACTCATAAGGTCCGGGGAAATGGCTAAGACCGCCAACAGGCCGGTGGTAAAAAAATTACCTCATAGACTAGAGCTGTGTGGCATAGGTATGTTGACAATACAATCGACATTGCTATTTTCCTGAGTTATTGCAAATACACATTTGTGAAAGCACAGACTGACTCCAGATTGTTTTGTGATTCAAGGGTGTTTATATAAGTGCAAAATAGTGGAGGGGGTTGGAAAATGGTCAGGGATGATGGTGTAGGCATGTCCATGGCAGAGTCCAGTTATTTGTCTCACAGGTGCATTGTCCAAAGGGGCATAAGAAGTGGAGCTAGGGCAGTTTAAGGATGGACAAGGTGACGAAGTGGGACAGAAGGATAACATTCAGGGTGGTCTCATTTCTTGGCGGGGGTCTTGGCATTGTTCTCTGTCTTTGTCCTGGATCTCAGGGACCGTTTGCGGGGTGGTTCTCCATGTGCAGGGGGTGGGGTGCTGGTGTTGTGGTCCTGTGGTGGTGCCTCCTGTCCACTAGCGCCTGGCGGAGGTGGTGGGCTGTTCATCATCGAGGCTAGTGTCAGGGGCCCCTTGTTGTGCCACAGTGTCCCTCTTGGTGTTGACAAGGTCCTTCAGCACTCCTACAATGGTGACGAGGGTGGTATTGATGGACTTGAGTTCCTCCCTGATCCCCAGATACTGTTCCTCCTGCAGCCGCTGGGTCTCCTGAAACTTGGCCAGTACCGTTGCCATCGTCTCCTGGGAATGATGGTACGCTCCCATGATGTTGGAGAGGGCCTCGTGGAGAGTGGGTTCCCTGGGCCTGTCCTCCCCCTGTCGCACAGCAGTCCTCCCAGTTCCCCGGTTTTCCTGTTACTCTGTCCCCTGAACCGTGTGTCCACTGCCACTGCCCCCAGGTCCCTGATGTTTTTGGGTTTGTGGGTTTGCCTGGGTTCCCTGTAGTGGTAGACACACTGCTGCTTGACGTGTCCTGGGGACAGAGGGATGGGCCTGCTGGGTGGGTGCTGTGCTGGTGTTTCCTGAGGGGGGATGCTCTGTGATGGCATGTGCCAGTGTGTGGGGAACCGACTGTCCCGAGGTCCCAGATGGGCCGGGCTGGTCATCTACATCCAGTTGGACAGACCTGCTGTCATCACTGGGGGCCTCTTCTGTGGGGGAGTGGACATGTCTGGAACCTCCTGTCCTGTGACGTTGGGTAGGGATCCTGCTGGAGTGTAAAGGCATGATAATTGCATCTGTGTGCGCCATCGTGTGCAATGGGTGGGTGACCCTGTACCCCAGTGCTTACATTCTTGTCTAGGACCTTGTGTGATGTTTGGTTTGGGGGTCAGTGTGGGTATCTGTAGTGGACATGCTTTGGTGATGGATGTCCATGCTTTGGTGTTGCATGCAGGGCTTGGTGTTGGGATGGGTGGGTTGTGATAGTGGGACATATGTGAGGAGTTGAAGTGATGGGGGTGAGGGTGGGGGTATGTGATAGCATGCAGGTAAGGTGGGGGATGTAATAGTTAAGATTTGCCTTACCATAGTCCATTCCTCCTGCTACTCCTGCGAGGCACTCAGGATGCAGTATAGCCAAGACCTGCTCCTCCCATGTTGTTAGTTGTGGTGGAGGAGGTGGGGGTCCGCCGCCAGTCCTCTGAACTGCAATCTGGTGTCTTGAGACCACGGAACGCACCTTCCCCCGTAGGTCGTTCCACCTCTTCCTGATGTCATCCTTAGTTCTTGGATGCTGTCCCGATGCGTTGACCCTGTCTACGATTTTGTGCCATGGCTCCATCTTCCTAGCAATGGAGGTGTGCTGCACCTGTGATCCGAATAGCTGTGGCTCTACCCAGACGATTTCCTCCACCATGACCCTGAACTCCTCCTCAGAGAACCTGGGGTGTCTTTGCGGTGCCATGGTGTGGTGCGGGTGATGTGTGAAGTGGTGTATGTTGTGATGTGTGAGGGGATGTGTTTGTGTGTGTTGTGTGAGGTGTGTGGATGTTGTGTGAGTGATGGTGTTGTTTGCCTGTGGATGCTAGTTTGTTGATGGTGGTGTCTCTCTCTGTGCTTCGTTCTCAATTTCTGTCGTAGGGGTTTGTGGGTGATGTTGGTGTGTGTTATATATTGGTTTGGGTGTGTGGGAGTGGTGTGTGTGTATGTGTATCAGGTGTGTGTACTTTGAATTGTCCAATGTGGTTGTGTTTTGTAAATGTTTGTGTATTTTGAGCGCAGCGGTGTGTACCGCCAATGGAATTCCACGGTTGAAAGACTCCCACATGGATTCGTGTGTCATGATAGTGTGGGCGGATTCCTGTTGCCGTGACGGTGGAGGTTTTGTTATCACCAGTTTTACACTGACCTTTGGTGTGGCGGACTTGTGTGGGTGTCTAGATTTAGGCGCATTCCAGCCTGTGGGTCTTAATAGCTATAGCGGATTTCCGCGGCCGCAGCGGTGTGTTGGCGGTCTTCTGCACTGCAGTTAGCGGGATTTACCACCAATGTTTTAATGAGGGCCTATGTCTTTTTACACATGGGTACCCTGGGAGAGTGTCTACCACACACTGCCAGACCTTCAGACCATGGAGCAACACCACATAATAATGTATTACCGCCTAGATAGGCAAACAATAATGGACTTATATTTTCAGTTGCAGTCAGATCTGATGCCAACTAATAGTTATCCAACCACCATACCACCTATTGTACAAGTCATGTCAGTTCTGCACTTCCAAGGCACAGGGTCCTTCCAACATTCAGTGGCCCTATCTGCTGGTATGTCCCAACCTATGTTCAGTCTGGTGTTGAAGGATGTCCTCTCAGCAATGTTAAAACACCTTGACAGCTAAATCAGGTTTCTCTGATGTGAGGATTTAGCCAATGTGAAGGCTGACGTTTATGGATTAGCCCTCGTCCCACATGTGGTGGGGCCCTTTGATGGCACACATGTTGGCTTGGTGTCACAGCAGACCAATGCACAAGTTTATCATAACAGAAAGAACTTCCATTCCATCAACGTGCAAGTCGTCTGTTTGGCGGATCTCTACATTTCACATGTCTGTACACATTATCCTAGTTCAGCCCATGATTCCTCCATAATGCAGAACAGCACCATACCCCAACTGATGTCACAATTGTACCCAGAGAGGGCCTGGCTGGTAGGTAAGTCACATCTGTCTTGATTGTGTGTGTGCAGTGTCAGGTGCTACAATCAGTAAGTGAGTGACTCATTGTTGCACATATGTCCCTTGCCTTAACAGGACACTGCAAATTCAAACCGTCGTTGGTTGTTGACGCCACTGAGGAATCCAACTACACCTTTGGGAGTCCGCTTCAATGAGGCTCATGGAAGAACGTGGTGGATAGTGAGTGGGCTTTTGAGCTCCTGAGGCCAGATTTCGGTGTCTGGACGGGACTAGTGGTGCCCTCCTCTACTCACCTGGGAAAGTGTGTGAGATCACTGTGTCAGGCTGCATGCTTCACAACATCGCCCTGCGCAGGAATATCTCGTACATCCCAGAGGAGGGGAAGCCTGCAGTGCCACTGGGTGAGACTCCCGAAATGCCAAGTGAAGATGACAGAAGTGAAGAGGAAGGAGCTGACTTGTGGAAAGATCTCATCAACAGCTACTTTTCATGATTGTAAGTATGTCATCTGATGTTATGACTGTGACTCTACAATGAACTGCAGTTTTGAGAATGTGTGGAGTTTATTGTTTTAGAAACAGCTAGGGAGATAATACTCTTTAATATTCAACCAAACGCTGCTTGATAAGATAGCTTTTGACTCATCCACACCTTGATGATGTTGCTTTGTTTGTGTCAGTTTCATTGCAAATGTAATTTGTTTTCCAGATGCGTGTTATGTGATTTGTATCAGAAGTATATTTTCAAGCCCACACTCCTTGTTTTGGCTTTGTACAGGTACCTTCACCATGACTTCCTCATGTGGGCATTTCAGAGTTGAGACATTGGCAGGTATCCAATGCTGTTCTGACATGCATAGTGGACATGGATTGTTCCAGATAATGTATGCCACAGAGTTTAGTGTATGAGACCTGTGCAAAGACTGCTTGCACAGTATTTGGGAGGAAGGTTAGAAGTGCCCATTATATTTGTTTTGTGTGCTGTGGTGTGGACATGAAATATGTAGCTATAGATTGCATCCAAGTCATTTAACCTTCATATTGGCTAAACATTTTTGTATGACCGGTATGAAGCTGTGGATGTGTTCCATCATTGAAGGTCACAGTGCCTGAGCCACAACACTGACATGTTTGTACCATACCACCAAATGCATGGGAAATGGATTAAGATGGGCCTATGATCAGGGACTGCTGTACTGCCATCTGTCTGTATCTTGTATTATGTGATGTTGGATTACTTTGGCATGGTATGTGATAATGCTCAAGCTGATGACATCATCTACTTTAATGTTTGCCCATTGTACAGGACAATGTCTGACAAATCCCTTCCTTATGTGATATGGGCGGCTGTACCTTGGAATATGAACTTTCAATCAGTATGAGTCACACATTCTTCTGCGAGAGTATAGATATATAGACAGCCTATGTGCTGCACCCTGGAAAAAAAATTCTGGTTTGACCAGACACCTGTACTAATGTGTTTGAGTGTAAACGTTGTGATGCTGAGCAGGACACTATGGGCCATATTTATACTTTTTGACGCAAAACTGCGTGACGTGGTTTAACACCGGCTAATGCCATTTTCTTGCGCCACCCGGGCGTCAAATTTATACCTTGACGCTCGGCGGCGCAAACCACTGGTTAGAGTCATTTTTTTTTACTTAAACCAATGCGCCACGTGGTAAAGAAAAATGGCGTTAATGTGGCAAAAATTACTTTAATCCGGTTTACGATGTCGCAAACCAGATACACGCCATTTTTCGCTGCAATAGCGTCAAAAAGCAGCGCAAACACAGCAAAATGTGCAACGGAGCCCCAAAATGGATCCCAGAAGCCATGAGAGACCCCAGGAAGATGACAACCGACCAGGAACCAGCCAGGAGGACCCACACAAGACCCAGGAGAGAGAGAAGAAGAAAAGGAAGTGTTGGTTCAGTGCAGAGGAGCATGAAATACTGGTGAAAGAGGTGATAGAACACCAGCATCAACTTTTTGTCACCTCTAAATTGGCAATTGGTAGAAGAGAAGCAATTTGACAACAAATTGTCGATAAGATCAACAGTGTGGCAGAAGTACGGAGAATAGTCATCGAGTGCAAGAATTGCTGGCATTACTGCAAGCGCAAGACCAAGGAAAAAATGGCAAGGAACAGGAAGGCAGCACTGCAGACTGGAGGTGGGAGTCCAGCACCGCAGGAGGCCCTGGACCACATGGAGGAGATGGTAGCAGCCGTTATGCCAGAGGAGATCATCACAGGAATTCAAGAACAGGGCAGCGCAGGCTACCAGGATACAACACAGATGAAGGGTAAGTGGCATGGGAAAAAAAATGCCTAATTGTTAACTGCAAGCGGGGGGGAGACATACCTACTACACAATGCATGTCAGCCATGATAACCAGGTATTGGAAAGGGCAAAGAGGCATGGCACGGGTACATGGGCTGTGCAGGGGAAACCTGGGGCACAGCACAACACTACACCAACAACCTTTGCATGGGGGTACTCTGTCAGCCATGGATTTTGGAAAGGCAAAGCCAGTCCAGGAGGGTAGGGTACAACATACAACTGACCTGCTGTCGCACAACAGCTGGTATTGTCGCCACATGAACTAGGGCTCAATTTCCAGTCTCTGCCAATATCCGCAAGTGCTATTTACCAATGACAACAGTTGCCACTACCACCTCTGCTGTGTGTGCAGGTCAAGTAGCTAATGGCAGTACGTGCCCATGGATCAAACACACCCAAATTAGAGGGTTCAGGATGACAATTTTTTCAATACCCTGTAATTAATACAAATGTGCAAATCCTGTCAAATCCTCATGTCTATAGGCGCTACAAACATCAGGTATTGTATTTAACATTATGAGGTACACAGCAGTAATGTCACATCCATGCTGCACATGTCAGAGTCTACCCTGTGTCTGTGTCACAATAGCTGCAATGCCACCATGCAACATCTCAAGTGTCATAGTGCTAAAACAACAGCATTGATGGGAAGGACATATGTTTCCAGCTGGTGAAACACACCTGCACAGTCATAAGAGGAAATGGAGCACTGCTAGGACCAACAGTGCAATCCAATGTAGCACACATTCCCCAACATCAGCAATACACACTACCAATGCTGACACGGGTATCGTGCCATGCCAATGCTATACATAGTATATGCTAGGTCTCAGCAACATATAGGTGGATGTGAAATATCAGATACTGGGTCAGTTCCAGATTGTTAAGTGTGGTGCATGTGCCATCAGAACACCCACAGCCAGTGCAAGGCCACACCATGATAATGGAAGTAGACGGAGGGTTGAGAAGACAATAAGGTGGCAACATACAATTTGTGCAGAACCTACACCTAGAGGATGTGACACAGACATTTCCCCAAACTGCCCACACTACATGTGACATGCAGGTGGGGCATAGGCCTGGGAGAATGCTAATATTAATGACAGGAACAATGAACAGGAACCAAAATCACAATGTTCAACTAATAGGAAGTCAGGCACATCACATTACAAATGCTACAACACAGACACACTAATTGTACAGTATCTCATTACAGGGGACGATAGCTCTCCTGGGGATATGCCTGTCCTGGACTTCCCAGATGACATGGATGACAAGCTGACAAACATTAGCCAGGAGACCCTCCAAGATGTCCTTGGAACCCTCCAGACCCCACCTTCAGTCACAAGGAGGAGCACCGAAGTAGCAGCCATCACAGAGGATCCACCCACCAGCCCAATTGTACGACCTGCCAGCTCCAACCCAGCTGAGGACTCTGAGGACACTGGCACCACCTTTGAGAGGACTGTAGTTGTAGTACAGCTGGAGCTGGCCAAGGAGGTGCGGATGGGGATGCAAAATATGGCTGCCAGACTTGAGCGGATACGTTCGTGCATGATGTCATCTTCAGAACAGGCAGCAGCCATGCAAGCGCGAACATCTATCCTGCAAAGTGTAAAGGAAATCACCACTGCAGTAAGGGAGTTGCCACAACACCTCGCACACCAAACCTTTCACTGTGTGCACAAATGCAATCATGACCCCCTCAGGGCCAACCTGGCTACCTACCACTGTGATGTAGCTGCTATACTTAAGAACCAGCAGCTCCTCCTTGCCGCAGTACTGCCCTTAATAGCCCCACAGTTGGCGGCTACCGGGATTTCTGACTCCACGTCTTCAAACACTGAAGTGTGTGTTGGGTCTTCAAACCCACCACCACCAAGGGCAGATGAGACGACACACACATCAGACGATGAAGACGTGGAACAGATCACCTTCACCCATAAGAGTACCCGGTAGCACAAGTCCATGCCAAATGGGCACTTATATGCTAGATCCTGTGCTTGTTAACATGCCAGTCTTGCAACAGCTGCTCACATGCACTGATCTCCAGCCCACTGTTTACCTTGACTTTATGCTCTGTGATTGTCTTTCACTACCTCATTGGCAATTCATGTTCCTTTGCACTGTATGACACTTCCCCCCAGCATGTCCAATCACATGCCCCATTGCACCTGTTAAGTATCACAATAGAAGGTGTCACACTTATGGACTCACAATCCTGGACTATGTAAATATTGCACTACAGCACTTTAAAATAAATAGCACTTACACAACCACTTTGTCTCTGTGTAATGTGACACATCAACCATGTAGGTGATTTGTGATGTATGTCACATGTCAATGGCCATAGAATGTCAATACAACTGCCTTGAAAGATTGTGGGCTGATAACTATACACTGGGGTCTGGATTGTATCATCATCTGCGCTTTCTGAGGGTTATTTCTTAAGTAAATAACAAAGTAACAGTATAATGCTGTATTGGACTGAAAAGGTCCGCTTCAAGGTATGTTTAGGCAGAAAATCGATGTGTTCAAAATTCCCTTCAAGACAATCTTTATGTATGTGACATCTGACTATAACCTTTCATCACACGCACACACCAGACAGCAGGAATGGATGTGTACGAGTGTATGGACAAATATGTAACCTGAGAGTACAATGTAAGAAATGATAGGTGTGAGTTATGTATACAATACTACATAAGATTAAACCATCACTCGCCTTATCAGGGTTCACATAAACATCAGGCTGCAGGCAGACGTACCACAGTGCCCAAGATTCCAAATCAGGTCTAAAACGATGACAGATTGAAAACACACATCCAAACTTAACAACACATTGGGAACCATAGTAACCTTGAGTGGTGGGTGCAATGGATGGCAGATGCATAGAGAAGTATCTTTGGTGTAGCTGCCAATGTGATAGCCCATTTGGAATTGGGAATAACCATGCCAATAATGGGATTTGGATGCAGGATGGAGCACAAATGCAAATACTAAATTGACACTGTTCACCCATGCCAAGGCCCTGACCCCCAAACATATGACACATACTGTAAAGGAGTACCTACAAAATTATTTAACATTAAAAAAGGATACTAACACTAGGGGAAACACCTTAACTAACCTAACCTATCTTTACTACACATTACCCACAACTGGCCCTAACTACCCTAATCTAAACTTATTTATCACATTTAACTAAACACTCTAAACATCAACCTGCATCCCCCTTATATGACGGGACACATGTAGGACAACATATATTAACCTAAACACATATTATCTTATCCTAAACAAATATATATTTTGTTGGTATTTTTTCTTTTATTGTTTTTGCATTTTTATATTTTTATACACATAAACCCCAACATCATCCCCCACCCACCCACCCAAAAAAAACACATGTAAAACAATATTCCCCCATCCCCCAACCCACTTATACTAACTAAACTAACAGCCCATTCTAACCTAACACTAAGCCCTCTAAACCCACTGAATATAAGAACCGAGAAAGAGGAGGGAGGGGAGGGAATCATGGCTGAGGGTCACAAAGTCACACGTTTGCCCTCCGCAGGATCTTCTTTATCCCACGCAGTCTCCTGCTGTTGCGGGACACCTCCTGCAGCAGCCTGTCCATCCTGTGCAACATACGTTGCATGTCACGTCTCATCTGTTGGAATTCTACATTGTCCAGTAACTGCAGCAGGGGTTGTCTGTGTGCCACTAGTGGATGGTTTTGCTCGTGCTGGTGCCGTGCTTGGAGGGGAAGGTGTAGGAGCTGCTGTCTTTGGGCCTGTAGCTGATGAGGTAGAGGGACCTGTAACAGTGGCTGTCATCCTTTGTGCAACTGTCGTTGGAGCCGTTGTGCTGGTGGTGGTGGCTGTTGTGGGCAAAGATGGCTCCCTTGGGCAAATGCCCTCCAGACCCCTGTGGCTCTCTCATGGCGATAATGACGTGCCATGTTGCGGAACATCTAGAATGTGGTGGTAACGCACCACCCACCTCTGGAATTCCCTGATCTGATTGGCATTCATGTTGGCAGCTGTAAACATAGAGAAAACCAAACATTAGTGACATTGTGTGATACATCTACTGATGATATTCTAACACTTCCTCAAAATTAGCTTAAACAGTCCAAATCACAGTACAGATCATAGATTGTCCCTGAGGAATTACATGCCAACACAGCCTACACATCTCCTATCTAACAGCACAGCAATGCTCAAAAAGGTGTGTTCCTACTTAAATGATCTGTGCATCATTGTTCTGCCATTAGTCACATAACAAATGCTGCAAGTACTCCACATGTGACAGGCCAACTAATGACTATCTTCTGGATGACAATCAAGGCCCACAAGATCTGTGATTTGTAAATGGAATTGCCAGGACAGTATGCAGTTACTAATCATGTGGGGGTATCCTAGGTTGAAACAAAGGAATATTGGAATTACATGTATGTCTTCTACACTGGAATCCACACACCTAGGTAAACATATTTCATAATCCTAACCCTGTGCTTCAGGGGGTGATGGGCATGCAACTCATACTTTCAAACATCAAGGACTGCCAGGAAACTGTGGACAGCTGTCCATGGGTTTAGTCAGTCCACCACAGGTAAGGAGGGCTGCCAACTAGGATAGACTCAAACATTGGACAATCACATCTACATTTATGTTCCTAATTGCGGACAATTGTCAACATCATTTGATCTCACTAATACCTTTCCAAAAACAAGCAATAAGATGCAAGCAGCCATTAGGGCTTGGGCTGCATGCACACCCATGCCATTCTACTCAAGTGCCACATAAATGTAGCACAACATGTGGAGCTAGATGTTGTTAGGAAGTCAAACATACAGTCCTACATGTTCATTAGTTAACAGGGAGGCTCAAGTCTGTGGGTAATACTTTGGCACCACTGGTCTGTGTGAATCAGGGTATGACTTGCTGACTAAATCATGAACATGGCTACCTCCAAATCTTTCATTGGCATAAATGTAGCAACAAATATCACCCTGTTCACCTGCCCATGCCTACAGCGCAGCACTAGACTCACAATTTATGACTCTCCGCCACTGATTCTCCAACTCAAAAATTGAACAAAATGTCAAGCTCCATTCAAGTCACATATCAGATCATGTGCCAGCATATCATACCTTGCTATGTGTCGAACACACAGGAGTCAATCACACAACAGCAGCAAACACAACACAGAACTAACATATCAACACTTACTGGATATGTCTACGTCCGCAAATCGAGCCACTTCTCCAATTGTGTATGGGGCTGGTCCACCTGTAAAACATGGAAGGGTGAAATGTGCTCAATGTCTGCTCACTGTACAAAAATTGGAACTAAAACTTACTGTGCGTGACGTTTTATATGATAGAGCAACACCTCAGCCACCTGAACAGATATACCACTGCAAACATGTAGTGACCCTGTCACTCCAGTGAGTGATAGACACACATATGCACACATGTACTGGCCCATACAATCATGTGGTGACAAACATGATTACTCAATTTTGTGCAAAATTATTTATAGAGGGCACTCCATTTCTTCATTTCTTGTTATGAGAGACATGCAAAGCCACATTCCTGGTGCACTGCAATACCAGTCACTCAGGTATTGTGGCTTGTGCATCAAGGGACAATCAGTTACTGTGTGATGCTCATGTGGGTTTAGTTTAGCTCATGAATTATTGTGCTTTCTATGGTCCATTATATGTGGCCCTAGGTTGTCTGTAGGTTACATATGCCACATTGCCAGTGTACCCAGAGCCGTATATGCCCCTTATGACACCATTATGGCAGGGATCCTGTGTGTTACTTGATGACAATGTTACGCTAAACATGGATTGGCCATTTATCTAAATCAAAACAACAAACAAATATATGCTGACAGTGTCTAATTTGATCATTTGTGATAGAATGCATTGGCACAGGTGTAGTCCTTGTACCTGAAATGTGTTACTTAGGGCCCTGTGTACCTATATCAGGTATTGTAAATCACAGTTACCCAAATTCATCATCTTACATTTGCCAAGTTGGGTGATCTGTGGTTATACAATGAACTGACACTGTCCCCTAATTGAAACACGGTTTAGCAAATGTCCTACTGTGGCTACCTTGATGAGGTAGGTCTCAATTTGTATGCACCTTGGGAACGGCAGCAGTCACAGGAATGCTGGTCTGCTGATCTTAGCATGCACCCATGTCTGTGATAGCCTTCATACTGAGAAGTTAACAATTGTACATATGCTGCACTAAGATCAGCAGGGGTTTACCATACGTAAAGTAGCAAACTATTTTGTCACTTTAAATGTATGATGGAAGCAGTCAGGGGTCCCTTGCACAACATCATGCAAATAAATAATTTGTGACCATTCATTCACCACGTTCAGGGATCCCATGATAACCCATAAATTTATGAAAATTGCTTGGCTATAAAGTAACACAGATGGCAAATGCATCAGCTCAGTACCAGCAATTGTGCCTATGGCAAATTAAAACACACATGAACAATGAATATGGGGCCAGATAATCTTTTTTTTAAAATGTGTAGCATTTGCTTCATGTTTTTACGCTACAGCTATGGAAAGTAGCACCAAACATTTAGATATTATCCAGTGCGCATTACTTTGGCATCCATAATTAATTTAAATGCTGCACAAAGCAAGTCAAAGTATCAGCCTAAGATATTACTAGAGGTTAGAAAGAACTTTGTACGTATGGCCATGAATACATGTCAGACATGTATTCCAAATAATTGGGGACTACATTCATTCCTTGCTTTAGCATGTGAAATACATCTCATTCCTGGTACACTCACAGGCCGTGAATAAAACATATGTTTGAGCCGCATTACCATCATCTATTGACGTCAAAGCAGCATTAATTTACAAGATCAAGCTGTGTTTTGTAAGTTTGTGTCAGCTTTTGCGTCAACAAATGACGGTAATGTGTAGCAAATATTGCATAAATCAAGGCCACTGTATATTTAACTTGCATTCCACATGTCCACAAACATTGCATGCAGCATGCCAACAAATCTGCTACTGTCACCACAGAGCATTTAAATATGCACATTAGTCTGATTTGTACTCACCAACAGGGCCACCAATCACCACAACCAGGTGGCTAAGCAGGTCTTGCTCTCTGGCCACAAGGTCAGCCCAGCATGTTTGTGTTGGTGGTCGTTGCACTGGCTGTTGAATACTCTCTTCAGATGGAACAGCACCTTGGACCACCTGAGCCTCCTCGCCTTGCTGTGATACCCCTGTATCACCCTGCCTCCAGCCTCTAGCATCAGGGGGAGGAAGTGGCACACCAGCCAAATGAAAGCCCCCAGCTCCTTCTCACCCATTCTCCCCGGACGTAGCCTTCCCAACATGACAAAAATAATAGGGATAGGAAAGGGAAAATAGGAAAATACAGGGAAGGAAGGTAGGAAAATGAAACTTAAGGAACCCACAAACAGCCCAACAATACCCCAACTACCAATACCCACTACACACACCCAACAGTAAAACGACAAAATTAGACACAAAAAATGACAGAAACACACTTACACTGATTTACTAAGACAATTACAAAAACAACAGATGACAACTTGAATGGCACACAGAAGGCAAAAGCACAATTTGGACAGACACAACTCTCAACATAGCCACACAATCTAGAAGAATCACAGACTGCAAATTGAAAGTGAAAGTACACCCACTGTACCATTTCTTTAAACAGGATATCCTATTACATCACTGCCTGTCTCAAATGCGGTGCGTTTATATTATGATGCGTGAACATTTTATGAGGCTTACGGGCTTTGCGTCAATATTTTTTGACGCATATGCTTAAAAATTACCCCGCATTCAAAGATCAATATATCTTTCATGGATAACCAATTTCATGGGGTGCAGTGCTGGAATAACCCCTAGGGACCAATGGATGTATAATGGCTGTGAGTGTCATTTTTCAACACATATGCAGCATATTTTGATGCATATGCATCTTTTTTTACACGTTTGCGTCACAGTATCTGTCTTTAACTGTGTTTGTGTAATTTTTCTCATTTTGAACATACATGAAAGCTGTAACTATACAGAGATAGGATGTTAGGGCCTGCTGTGTTCCAGTGTTTGGGCACATGTGGCAGACCACACTACTGCGGACCATGATACTCATGCTGTTGTGCCGGATTAGCACTCTTAACTGATGCAACAGCAACCCAAGCATTTGGAATACAAATTGATATTCCCTAGTTTGAGCAGGTGGTGCATTAATAGAGGATAGCAAGACTACGCAACCTAATACATTCACTCATGGCCTGTGTGTTTATGTCTGTGAATTGGCTAATTGTTGTTGTGCCTCTGTGTGAACGTCACAAAACGTGTTTTGCATAATGTTCTGGTATGCATGCGTTGTAAATGTGGATAACCATCAGATGCCATTCATTGAGGGACATCAGTCAGGATATGTGTTTGTCATACCCGTCGCGTCTTATGCTGTGTGAACTTCCCTGACTTTTGGGACAAAACATCTCCCATGACAAACTATGCACAGGATAGATAGAGGACGCTTGATAATGGCAATGTTACAAGGGTAAGTCATCACATGTACTTGAATGTTGGATACCACTTCCTGGTCACTTGCTTGTATACTACCCATGAGTCAGGCATTTGAACATGCTAGGTAGGTACAGTGTTTGTGACACAATCCAAAAAAGTAATGGTACACCACAGTTTGAGTCATATAAATGACCTATGTTTCTCCTGTAACAGTGGAGGACCAGCAGACCATGCTGCATGTGTTCACATATTTCCATTGGTTCATTGCACAAAGGTGTCCAGTTCAAGTGTGTAGACATGTGTACCCTGTGTCAGTATTGGCCTCCATGTTGTCACAGTTATGTGCAGGTCTAGTCATGAGTCTGTGGAGCCATTCCATGCATTAACAGAGTATCCTTCAAAGCAGAATTGACCTAAAGCAAAAGATAAATTGACGACACACATGGGGATAGTCCAGCTATGGCACTGCAGATCTTTTATAAGTCTGACAACAGGGCAACCTTGGTGTGCTCAAAAACGTTATCGATCAGTAATAGGAAACAGGCAGGTTTCATCACAACATTTGTACACAGGGTGGCCTCTAAAATTCCCACTGCAACAGGGAACATCAGTGTCTCTGTGCTGATTAATCTCACAGCTAGTCACTATGCAAGCCCCGTCAATAGGTTGCGGCTGATGTGAATCTGTGTGTGGACCTCTCAGGGCACAAACATTTTTTGTCGTTTCATACACATTAGCAAACCTTGTTTGTTGTGCTGGAGGCATCGTACTAAATCCATGCAAACAGCCATAGTACACTGTCAGTCTTTGGCACTCATGAATACATGAAACCCAGACAAGGGATGGGGGCTGGATTAGGCAATTTGAATACATGTCCCAGACCATAATACAATAAGTAAACTGATTAAACTATGCTATACATTTGAGGATTCATTGTAGACGTACCAGACACAATACCTCAGGAGGAAAGAGAGGGCATGGAAAGCAACTATGGTACAAATGTAGCCACAGGGAACCTCTATGGTTAACGCAAAGACAGGAACCACTCAGGCTAACAGGATGCAGGCTCTGTCAGAAACAAACATGAACAAGGCAAATACACAGTGAGCAGACTCTGACTGGGAAAAGCTGGAACAACACTGTGGGAACTAAAAACTGTATTTGAGCTATGGGCTGCAACTTTACACAATCCTCCAAGGGCTCTGTTACAGAATTGATTTATGCGGCAATGAACAACCAGGATATTCAGAAAATGGCAGCTTCTAAGCAGTTCCAGGCAGCAGCAATGGCAGTGCAGGTTCAAATGGCTGCTCTGCATGGAAGTGCTCACAGGTGTGTACAGCTTCAATCTCTCACAAGTCCTGTAGTTGAGAATCAAGTTCAAAGAGCCAACTGTACCTTTCACATGGGAAGCAATGGACAGCTGATTACAGGTCCTACCGACTACCAGGCAGTGCATTATCGGACCTGAAGTCCATGCAGACTAATGAGCTATGACTATGGCATGCCATACTGAAGAGGTGAGCACACAGGAGTCATCATGGGAGTCTGGGTGTGTGTAGATGAAGGTTATCAGGGTACAGATATTCCATTTACAGGGCCTCTAGAGAAGGTTGGGCAGAGACTGAAAACATGGCAGTGGCAGGACTTATTACCTGGGATGGACTGCGCAGGACATGTCTTGTGAGCAATGCTTGTCATACCTGGGGCACTCGTGCTATCCATTTTCAGCGTAGTTGGACTCCTTGTCACACATGCTCCTTGCAAAGATAGCTAATGTCACACTTACTGCTGTCAAGGGTCTGGTCATACATTCCTGTTACCAATGCAATAGCACATCCACTGCCTCATGCATGAAGCACTTTTTCACCTTATGATTGTTGGTGTCTTAGTTGTGTGTCATGTGCTGCAATGAACCATGTTGGCAACAAGGATGTGTGTCATAGCTGTGGTCCTCTGATTTTGCCCTTCACATGTGACATAGACAGGATATATGTAATTTGCACTGTGTGGGATGTTGGCTGTACATTCATACCCATCAAATGTGATGTGGCTTTTTCAATATCCTAATCTGTATTTCTGCAATGCTCCATGAGGATAAACTCTGATTATGATTCCTAGGGATCATGTGATTCATCAATAATTACCCAGACCATGATTGAGTGATGAAGTGAGGTGTTTAATGACATATGGTAAGAAAGTGGTGATGGTGACTAGATTTAAAAGAAGTTTTGTACAATGTGTTGTCTCCAACGCAATCCTGCTGCAGTGTTTGGATGGTCCCCCTCATGTTGATGAATAGCATCCTCCTCTTGCTCCTCTTCAGGCATTTGTGGGTCTGGGTCATAGAGGGGAATGTTCCTTCTTACACAAATGTTGTGCACGATGGCACAGGTCAAAATGATCTTGCAGACCATTTCAGGTGAATATAAGAGGCTGCCTCCGGTGATGTCGAGGCATCTGAATCTTGACTTCAGGATGCCAAAAGTCCTCTCTACTATGATGCGTGTCCTCCGATGTGCCTCATTATAGGCACGCTCTGATGCTGTGCATGGGTTGGCAAATGGGGTCATGATGCATGGCTGGATCCCATAACCCTGATCAGCTGAAAGAGAGAATGAGTGTAAATATTTGGATGTTGCTTGCACCTTGATTATCACTTTGTATGGCAGTTGTTCTCTTGTGTCGTCTGTGACTTATCTGTGTTTGTGTGGGGTCCTAGGCTTCTAGGATGTTCTTTCAGCATTGGGTTGTTTATTTATCTAACCTGGCGTTTGGCTGATTGACTGGATATCAGCGGTATATTTCTAAACTTGCAGTTCATTGTGTATCTCCCATGCATTATGTAATGTGAAAGAAGTGTCCATGTGCCTTCACTGGAGGTGACATGGTACTTCCACACACAGAATCGATTCCACTGTGATGGTAACACAGTTGCACGAGATGGCCTGAACATCCCATCCAATTCAACATATGTACTAGCATGTGAAAAGCAACAGTGAGGCTCTTTAATTTAGCTAGGTGACAATGTACAACACATCTCCATAAGTTGTCAGTACTGAAGTGTTCACAATTGACAATGCACAAATATCCCATGTGTGACATGTTCAATGCAAACATATTTTTGTGCCCTCACCGAGTTGGCTCATGTGCAAACATGTACCTACACTCCTGAACCTGGTCCAGGTAAGCTGGCTAACTTGGTTGTCGGGGTGAAGGTTTAAGTGTCAGAAGGTCCACGTGCCTGTACATCTGTTGTCTATATGTGTAATTGTCTCAATCCATATGTGTAGCAATGCGCACTTTGCAATATTGTCACATCAATATGTGTTCTTAGCACAGTCCACTTCCTTATTGCTGGCGGGCAATGTCACCCCAGGAGTTATGTGAGATGTTGGTACTGCCTCAATGATTCCACGTCACCTTCATTAGAGTAAACATCATCATGCTCTGTGTCTCATGGTGTTTGACCTGAAGCTAAACACACTACATACCCCTTACATAGTACGTAATGCTTGGAAGGGTGTCTGATTGAGTGTTATTGGTGTGATATTGTAAGATTCATCTTCCAAGTTGTACTGCCAGTTAAGGCCATGTCTTTGTCACTGTGTGGTTTTCAATTGGTCCCTTGTGGCTCTGGAGTGGCATCTGTTGTTATTTGCATCTGTCATTTGTCCATAGGTGTGTATCCCATTGGGTCAGGATATCAAACATGATTAGCATTGTCACAACCTCAGTGTCTTCCTGGCCACGTGGCCATGTAGTGGTGTATGTGTTGTATGTCCTACAGGGTTGCTGTGCTGTGTGTATATAACTAGGTTTCTGTACTTACCAACAGGTAGGCCATTTCCATATCATCCACCCTGGAAGTGTTGATTGATGGTGCTGTGGTGGAAGATGAATGAATCATGTACACTCCCAGGATACTTTGACACGATGTTGGTGATCGATCCCCGGTGATCCACAATGGCCGGCACATTGAAGGAGTGTGTGTGCTTTCTGTTGCGGTATAGATGCTCGGTTGCAGCAGGTGGCTCAATCCGTACATGTGTGTAGTCAATGGCACCAAGCACGCTTGGGAAGCCATTGATTTGGTAAAAGCTCTGTTTGGTCTCCTGCTGCTTCTGCTGTGTTTTGAGGAAGCTGATGTGGCATGGTGTGTGGGAGATGATGGCATCCAGTACCTTGGGAAGGAAGGCAGAGAATGAGGGCTGTGAAATCCTGGCAACCAGGGCACCAGTGGTTTGAAAAGAGCCACCTGTCAACATGTGGAGGACAGCTAGCAGCTTGGTCTCTGGTGGAATGAAGTGGGGAGTCTGCAAGCTAGGTGCCAACTGTGGCTCAATGTGGCGCAGCTGCTGTATGGCTTGCCAATTTAGTCTGTACCTCTGAATGATGTCATGTTCCCTGAGGCCCTGAAGGGTTGTCCTGGTCCTGAATATCCTCTGCCTTCTGCGTTGCCTTTGGGGTCCCTGCTGGTGTGGTGGAAGCTGCTACGGTTGGTCCTGTGCTCTGTGTCTTCATGCATGCTGGATGAACAGCACCTCCATGTCTTCCTTTTAGAGCTCTGATGTTGCTTCTGTATGTTTTCCTTAAGTACTGGTGTGTTTGCCCCATTTTAACGCCTGCTCTGACCCAGGCGTTAATTTTTTAGGCAAATCGGGATGTGCGCAATTTTTCGACTCCGCCTCCCAGCCGTGCAGCATTTTTGCGCGGTTGGATAAATATGGCGCACGGGTGTTTAAGTCATTTTTTGGACGGGAATGCCTACCTTGCATGTCATTAACGCAAGGCGGTTTCACACATCCAGAAAATTACGCCCACTGAGATATTTTTACGTTAGCGGGGTCTAGCGTCAAAGTATAAATATGGTGTTAGTTTTGCGCTGAAATTGCATGAAAAAAAGACGCAAATCCAGCACAAGCAGAGTATAAATATGCCCCTGTGTACCTGTAACATACCCTGCTTGCACAAGTAGTTTGTGTCGTCATCATATGGTTCACATTGTCTTACATTTCTACATAGCTAAATATAGAAATTTAGCAAGCAGACAATGAGTTTGTGATGGATGAATTTATTCAAATTATAATGCAGAAAATAAACTTTGGACAGAAAGGAACGAAAAAGAAAAGGGAAGGGGTCAGTCATGGTGAATGAAATCATTGGAGTAGATGCCACACCACTGGGAGCCCAAAGTCCACAGTACTCCTCCCATTAGAAATGTTAGATGGATGAGGATCAGTCAACAGAGTGAATGTGTGGCACACAAAGGAGGTCCCTTAGGAAGCAGACTAAGGGGGTCATTCTGACCTCGGCGGTAAAAGCCGCTTACCGCCGGTCAGAAGGCCGCCACAATACCGCCGCGGCCGCGGTCAGCCGCCACGGACATTCTGACCCACAACTGCAAAACCTCCAAAAATCCACCCTCCCCTGCAGTCCGCCACATCAGCGGCCAGCGGTAAACTGGAGAAGACCAAACCTCCACCGCCACGCCAACAGAAATACGCCCATCCCATTATGACCCGCAAATCGATGCGGCGGTCATTCAACCGCGGTATTCCATTGGCGGTAGACCCCGCCGCGGTCAAAATACACACACCTTTACAAACCCCTACCACATTGGACAATTTAAAAGGCACACACCTGAAACACATACACACACCACGCCCACACATCCAATACCATATAAAAAACACACCCACATCACCCACAAACCCCTACCAACAAAAACCAGAGACGAAGGAGAGAGAGAGACACATCAGAGAATAGATAGCCAGACACACAGAGGCACACCGCAACATCACACACACCACATAGAAGCACAAAGCACCACACACCAACACACACATCATCACATACACCACCCCACACCTCATACACACCACCCCATGGCACCACAAAGGCACCCACGCTTTTCGGACCAAGAACTCCGGGTCATGGTGGAGGAGATCATAAGAGTGGAACCCCAGCTCTTCGGCTCACAGGTCCAGCACACCACCATAGCAAGGAAGGCGGAGCTCTGGCAGCGGATCGTGGACAGGGTCAACGCGGTGGGACAGCATCCCAGAAATAGAGAGGACATCTGCAAACGATGGAACGACCTACGGGGGAAGGTGCGCTCGATGGTCTCGCGACACAACATCGCAGTGCAGAAGACTGGCGGGGGACCCCCACCCACTCCACCCGAATTCACAACATGGGAGCAAGAGGTACTCAACATCCTGCATCCTGATGGCCTCGCTGGAGTACACGGAGGGATGGACTCTGGTAAGTACAAGGCCAACCACTTCTCCCCCCCCCAGCATGCTAACCCCCACCCTCACCCCCAACCCCCCAGCACACATCCTCCCTGAGAATGTCTCCCCAGCACAACCCACCCAACACCAACCCCTGCATGCCACCCCCAAACTATGGACACCCATCACCTAAGCATGACCACTGCACATACCCATCACCCCTCCCCCACAAAACACCCTCACAACACCTCCCCCAAGGGAATGCCAGCACTGGGGGACAAGGGGACCTATAAAACGCAAGCTAATGCACACACAGAAACAATAACCATACCCTCTTACCCCGTGCAGGACCCGAACGACAACACACCGGTCAGGAGGGACCAGAAATGTCCATCCCACCCCCGGAACAGGCCACCAGTGATGACAGCAGCTCTGTCGACCTGGAACCTGACGACCAGCCCGGACCATCGGGGACCTCTGGGCAGTCGGTTCCCCTCACCCAGAAACAGGCCACTGCAGACCCAACCCCCTCTGGGAACAACCGCACAGCTCCCACCCAGCGGGCCCATGCCTCTGTCTCTAGGACAGGTCAAGCAGCGGTGTGTCTACCACTACAGGGCCCCCAGGGTAACCCAACAACAACAGGGACCTGGGGGCAGTGGGAGTGGGCACACCGTCCAGGGGACAGAGGCCCAGGGAAACAGGGCAACTCGGAGGGCTGCTGTGCGACGGGGGGGGAGGAGAGGCCCAGGGAACCCACTCTCCAAGAGGCCCTCACCACCATCATGGCTGCCTACCACCACTCACAAGAGACGATGGCGACGGTACTGGCCAGGTTCCAGGAGATCCAGGCACAGCAGGAGCAACGCTACATGGGGTTCAGCGACCAACTCAGCAACATCTCAACCGCTATGGGGAGCATAGTCCAGGCCCTGAACCGCATAGAGGACACGTTTCGGGACCATGTGGCATCACACAGGGCCCCTGTCACTAGCCAGGAACAGCCTACCACCTCCGCCGGCGCTAGTGGACAGGAGGCCCCACCACAACGACAGCCCACCAGAACCCCACCTCCTGCTGAAGAACAACCGCCCCGCAAAAGGAGCCTGAGATCCAAAAAACCGACAGAGTAGGATGTCAAGTCCCCCGCCAGCATCACATACCCCCTGAAGTCCTCCCACTGTCCCACATTGCCACCCTGTCAAACCTTGAACTGCCCCTGCTCCATCCTGCTACAGGCATATGGACAATGCACCTGTGAGACTGAGAACTGGACTCCGCCATGGACATTACTCCACCCCCACCCATCACTGTTTCACTATCATGTACCAATATCTATGCACTAATAATAAATCACACATTGCACTGAAATCAATCAGGACTCAGCCTGTCTTATTTACAAATGTATGACACATTACATATCAATTACGTATTGTGAACATTGTGAATTACACATACCGAGGTAACTTAGCATTAGTCCATGGGCCAACCAAGCCGAGGTCACGCAGTGGCTCATACAGCACAGAAAAGGGAAGGGAAAATCAAACATCATGTTCATAGGTCTGGGGGGAAACCGACAAAGTTGAGATGCAGGAGGCTTTCAGGAAATGTAAAATGGCATGGGTGATCATTACCTGTGTGCTACTGGAAATACTGTGCTATTACTCTGTCCCTGTTGTCTGTGTCGTCCTCTGAGTCTTCCTCCTCTTCACTCTCCGCAGGCTCCACAGCTACTTCAACACCACCATCTGCACCATCCTCCTGCAGGAAAGGAACCTGACGTCGCAATGCCAGATTGTGAAGCATACAGCAGGCCACGATGATGTGGCACACCTTCTTTGGTGAGTACATCAGGGATCCCCCAGTCATATGCAGGCACCTAAACCTGGCCTTCAGGAGGCCAAAGGTCCTTTCGATGATCCTCCTAGTTCGCCCATGGGCCTCATTGTACTGTTCCTCTGCCCTGGTCCGTGGATTCCTTACTGGGGTCAGTAGCCAAGGCAGGTTGGGGTAACCAGAGTCACCTATTAGCCACACACGTTGTCTCTGTAGCTGCTCCATCACATAGGGGATGCTGCTATTTCGCATCACATACGCGTCATGCACTGACCCTGGGAACTTGGCATTTACATGGGAGATGTACTGGTCAGCCAAACAGACCACCTGGACATTCATCGAATGATAACTTTTTCTGTTTCGGTACACCTGCTCATCGTCTTTTGGGGGTACCAAAGCCACATGGGTCCCACCAATGGCACCAATGATGTTGGGGATATGTCCAAGGGCATAGAAATCACCCTTCACTGTAGGCAAGTCACCCTCCTCTGGGAAAATGATGTAGCTCCGCATGAGTTTCATCAGGGCAGACAACACTCTACTCAAAATCTTTGAAAACATAGGCTGAGACATTCCAGATGACATGGCCACTGTGGTCTGGAATGACCCACTTGCCAAAAAATGGAGGACTGACAAAACCTGCACCAGAGGGGGAATCCCTGTGGGTTGGCGGATGGGGGACATCAGGGCTGGCTCCAGCTGGGCACACAGTTCATGGATAGTGGCACGGTCAAGTCTGTATCGAAGTATTATATGGCGTTCTTCCATTGTCGACAGGTCCACCAGCGGTCGGTACACGCGAGGATTCCTCCTTCTCATCCCAAGTCCCAGCGGACGGTGCCTAGGAAGGACAACATGGAGCACAGAGTCAGCCAAACCACAGGTACGTACAGACAGCTTGCACAGTTAAAGAATGGCAATGGGTTGAAAGGCGTGTATGTGTGGCAATGCAAGGCCTAGGCCTGTGTGTCGCAGTCAAAATTAAGCCATGTAGGCCCTTGAAATGGCGGCTGCCTGACCTGTGAAGTGGGACAATGGGATGTGAGGTCAATGCGCTGGCGGGGCACACCGTGGCGGTAGGCGTTCGAAGACCGCGGCGCAAAGCCGCATTGGTTAACATTGAAGCCTATGGGTTTCAGGAGCCAATGACGAAGTGCGCCGGCGGTCGCGGTACGCACCGCTGCGGTACGCACCGCCGCGGGCGTGACCGCCATTTTCTATCTGCTTAATCACTCGAGACCTGATCATCCACAGGAGAGGACCTATACTGCAAGTGCTGCTGTGACCTCGGTCTGGAAGATACAATGGCTGCTGCGACTGGGGAAAGGGCCCCTGCCTTCACGTCTGAAGAGTTGGAGAAGCTCGTGGATCGGGTCCTCCCCCAGTATGCGCTACTCTACGGTCCTCCAGACCAACAAGTGAGTACACCGGGTGCACATGGAATGGGTTATGCCTGTGTGGATTGGGGTGGATGTAAGTTGGTGGGGTGGGGGGTGAATGAGGAGTGCAACGCCTGACAGATGAGAGCATGTGCCATATGGCAAAGTTGGTGGGGGGGGGCAATCACATCTAACATGCAGGTCATTGATGATTTCCTCCTTTCCACCCTGTACATGTCAAATAGGTCAGCGCCCATCAGAAGATTGAGATTTAGCGTGCCATCGCCAAGGAAGTCCGGAACTTGGGGGTCCACAACAGACGGGGCACCCACTGCCGCAAGAGGTGGGAGGACATCCGCCGCGGAACAAGGAAGACCGCAGAAACACTGCTGGGGATGGCCTCCCAACCTAGGAGGGGTGCCAGTCGCACCATGACCCCCCCTGATGTCCCGGATCCTGGCGGTGGCCTACCCAGAATTGGATGGGCGCTTTAAGACATCACAGCAGACACAAGGGGGTGAGTATCAGCACATTCTCCTATCTTTCTGCGCAGTGGAGGCGTCTGGGTGGGGGAGGAGGGCTGTGGGTGACATTAGGCCAGGGCGCTTTCTGTAGTGTAGTCCTCTCCCTTAGGCATGGCCCTGTGCCCCCGGCCCCCACCTCGGTAGGGTGACAAGTACAGCCATTGAAGGTCCAGCATCTCCCATGTGCGCGTTTGACGTCTCTTGGCCTGTTGTCCTAGTCAGTAGTACTGAGTAGTGTACCCCGAATGCGCGGCTTAGTGCATTAGGCTCCTGTGTCTGTCCTCTCCGCCAACGGTGTTGACATTGCATGCACTCAACCTGGTCTTCTTTTTTCTCCCCCCACCCTTTCTCTTCATCTTCTTGTGCATGTGTGCATTAGCATCATCAGGCGGAGGAGATTTGGCATCGGAGCACGAGGGAGCTGCAGGACACAAGGCCCCGGTGGGCCCAGGAACAGACACCGAGGGCACCAGTGATCCGGAGGGCGAGGGGAGCACCACGACGGGGACCGCTGGTGAAAGCAGCGAAAGCGACACGTCCTCGGATGGGAGCTCCCTAGCGGTGGCGGCAACATCCGTGCCCCCGCCTCTACAGGTACAGCCGCCACCCAGCGCACCAGCCCCGCCCTCCCAGCAGCCCCTCAGTCTTCGCTCCGTGCCGGTTCGCCCAGGAAGGCACGCGTCTCCTTCGCCCCAGGCACCTCAGCCCCTGCCCCTGTTGCCCCTGCTGCCCTCAGTGCGGAGCTCATTGACCTGGTAAGGACCCTCATTGTTGGGCAGACGACCCTTTTGAATGCCATCCAGGGTGTGCAAAGGGAGGTGCAACAGAGCAATGCATACCTGGAGGGCATTCATTCAGGTCAGGCTGCCCATCAACGAGCGTTGACTGCTCTGGCCTCAGCACTGACGGCAGCCATTGTCCCTGTTTCCAGCCTCCCTCTTCTTACTGCCTCCAGCCTTTCTCTGTCTCCTGTTCCTCAGCCTATCCCATCCACACCATCAGACCAGCCTGCACACACCTCAACACCCAAGAGCAGCTCATCCAAACACAAGCACCACAGATCCCACAAACACTCACCCAAGCAACACCCAGATGCAGACATGCCAACAGCCACTGCCACCCCTGTGTCCCCCTCCTCCTCGTCTCCCTCCTCCCTCCCTGTGACGTCTACACTCACACCTGCATGCACCCCAACATCAGCCAGTGCTTCCATCACCACCTCACCCTCCAGTACAGTCCACACTCGTGCAGTCACCACCCCCACTGCCATTTACACGTCCCCTGTGTCCTCTCCCACTGTGTCTGTCACCCCCTCTTCCAAGACACACAAACGCAGGCAGCCACCCACCCAACAGCCATCCACCTCACGACAGCCTACAGCACCAGCACCTTCACCCAATGACAGCACACCTGACTCTCCTACAACCACCTCCTCTACCTCCACTTCCATCTCTACTTCTCCTACCCTTTACCTTGGCCCTAAAAAACTTTTCATGGCTAACCTTGACCTCTTTCCCCCCGATGAGCTCCCCCATCCATCTTCAAAGAGTCCCAAGAGCACCGCAGCCACCACCAGCCCAGCTTCGGGTGTCACTGTTGTGCATGGGTTCTGGAGCCCACCCTTTGCCAGCAGTGACACATCGATCAGCAGCAAGGACACGTCCAGCCCCCCCCCCCGGCAAGAGGACCCGCAAAAACAAGGGCCGCCGTGCGAGGACCGACAGGGCTGCCCCCAAGGAGCAATGTGCGGCCACTTCACCACCCACACCATCTAGGGGAGGCAAGGGCCCGAGAGCCCCATCAAAGGAGCGGAAGGGCAGCAGGAGCGCGGAGAAGGTGGACCCCACATGCCACATCCCAGCTGGGAAGGAGGACACTAAGGAGGCCAGGAGTCCGTCCCTGAAGGGTCCAGAAACGTCACGGTCCGAGGGCGACTGAGCCGGGAGTCCAGGCCAGGTCTGGCTCCCTTGACCTGCTGGATGAGCACCGCTGAAAAGGGCCCGCGGGGCAGAAGAGCACCGCTGAACAGGGCCCGCGGTGCAGAAGAGCACCACTGAACAGGGCCCCGCCGTGGAGAAGAGCACTGCTGAACAGGGCCCGCGGTGCAGAAGAGCACCGCTGAACAGGGCCCGCCGTGGAGAAGAGCACCGCTGAACAGGGCCCGCCGTGAAGATAGGCACCGCTGAACAGGGCCCGCGGTGCAGAAGAGCACCGCTGAACAGGGCCCCGCCGTGGAGATAGGCACCGCTGAACAGGGCCCGCCGTGGAGAAGAGCACCGCTGAACAGAGCCCGCGGTGCAGAAGAGCACCGCTGAACAGGGCCCGCGGTGCAGAAGAGCACCGCTGAACAGGGCCCGCGGTGCAGAAGAGCACCGCTGAACAGGGCCCCGCCGTGGAGATAGGCACCGCTGAACAGGGCCCGCGGTGCAGAAGAGCACCGCTGAACAGGGCCCGCCGTGGAGAAGAGCACCGCTGAACAGGGCCCGCCGTGAAGATAGGCACCGCTGAACAGGGCCCGCGGTGCAGAAGAGCACCGCTGAACAGGGCCCGCGGGGCAGAAGAGCACCGCTGAACAGGGCCCCGCCGTGGAGATAGGCACCGCTGAACAGGGCCCGTGGTGCAGAAGAGCACCGCTGAACAGGGCCCGCGGTGCAGAAGAGCACCGCTGAACAGGGCCCCGCCGTGGAGATAGGCACCGCTGAACAGGGCCCGCGGTGCAGAAGAGCACCGCTGAACAGGGCCCGCCGTGGAGAAGAGCACAGCTGAACAGGGCCCGCCGTGGTGATAGGCACCGCTGAACAGGGCCCGCCGTGGAGAAGAGCACCGCTGAACAGGGCCCGCGGTGCAGAAGAGCACCGCTGAACAGGGCCCGCGGTGCAGAAGAGCACCGCTGAACAGGGCCCGCGGTGCAGAAGAGCACCGCTGAACAGGGCCCCGCCGTGGAGATAGGCGCCGCTGAACAGGGCCCGCGGTGCAGAAGAGCACCGCTGAACAGGGCCCCGCCGTCTCAAGCACCGCTCCGCTGGGCACCGCTGTCTCGCCACCTCTCCGCTGGGCCCTTCCTGTCAAGCACTGCTCCGCTGGGCCCTTCCTGTCAAGCACCGCTCCGCTGGGCCCTTCATCTCAAGCACCGCTCCGCTGGGCCCTTCATCTCAAGCACCGCTCCGCTGGGCCCTTCATCTCAAGCACCGCTCCGCTGGTCACCGCTGTCTCTCCACCTCTCCGCTGGGCCCTTCATCTCAAGCACCGCTCCGCTAGGGCCCTTCATCTCAAGCACCGCTCCGCTGGGCCCTTCATCTCAAGCACCGCTCCGCTGGGCACCGCTGTCTCTCCACCTCTCCGCTGGGCCCTTCATCTCAAGCACCGCTCCGCTGGGCCCTTCATCTCAAGCACCGCTCCGCTGGGCCCTTCATCTCAAGCACCGCTCCGCTGGGCACCGCTGTCTCTCCACCTCTCCGCTGGGCCCTTCTTCTCAAGCACCGCTCCGCTGGGCCCTTCATCTCAAGCACCGCTCCGCTGGGCCCTTCATCTCAAGCACCGCTCCGCTGGGCACCGCTGTCTCTCCACCTCTCCGCTGGGCCCTTCATCTCAAGCACCGCTCCGCTGGGCCCTTCATCTCAAGCACCACTCCGCTGGGCCCTTCATCTCAAGCACCGCTCCGCTGGGCACCGCTGTCTCTCCACCTCTCCGCTGGGCCCTTCTTCTCAAGCACCGCTCCGCTGGGCCCTTCATCTCAAGAACTGCTCCGCTGGGCACCGCTGTCTCTCCACCTCTCCGCTGGGCCCTTCTTCTCAAGCACCGCTCCGCTGGGCCCTTCATCTCAAGCACCGCTCCGCTGGGCCCTTCATCTCAAGCACCGCTCCGCTGGGCACCGCTGTCTCTCCACCTCTCCGCTGGGCCCTTCTTCTCAAGCACCGCTCCGCTGGGCCCTTCATCTCGAGCACCGCTCCGCTGGGCACCGCTGTCTCTCCACCTCTCCGCTGGGCCCTTCTTCTCAAGCACCGCTCCGCTGGGCCCTTCATCTCAAGCACCGCTCCGCTGGGCCCTTCATCTCAAGCACCGCTCCGCTGGGCACCGCTGTCTCAATCACTGTTTATGGTTCACTGTGCCCACCATGCCTCCTCCTTGACCAGTGGAGACTGTCATCCACCTGATGGACTGTGGCTTTGCACTCCCCAGGATGGTCCAGTGGGCAGCCCACCCACTGTAGAGACATTGAGAGACTGTGGCTTTGCACTCCCCAGGATGGTCCAGTGGGCAGCCCACCCACTGTAGAGACATTGAGAGACTGTGGCTTTGCACTCCCCAGGATGGTCCAGTGGGCAGCCCACCCACTGTAGAGACATTGAGAGACTGTGGCTTTGCACTCCCCAGGATGGTCCAGTGGGCAGCCCACCCACTGTAGAGACATTGAGAGACTGCGGCTTTGCACTCCCCAGGATGGTACAGTGGGCAGCCCACCCACTGTAGAGACATTGAGAGACTGTGGCTTTGCACTCCCCAGGATGGTACAGTGGGCATGGTGGCTCCTCATGGATCTGGCGTCGTGGACTCATGTGGCTGTGGTGCCCCCCCCTTCCCTTCCCCCTGAGGTGCCTGTAGTTTTTACATCTGATGCCCCTGCAGTGTTCTCTCCAAAGGACTCAGGTCTCCTGTGTGGGCTTTGCCCTTGTTTCTCAAAACTTTGGCCCACGGACATGATGAATTCGTAGGATGTGCAGGACTTGTTACTTCAGTTATACACTGATGTGTATGTCATTAGTTTTGTTGTGAATATCTTTCATGGTTGTACGATAATTTTCAGGAGCTTTTTGGTACATAAATATTTATTCCAAATTTGATTATGTCCTAGCATTTTTCAGGGGTGTTTGGGTGGTGTCACTGTGACTTGTTGCTCTGCATTGGTGTGTACATAGTTGGGGGGGTGGGGGTCGCATATGTGTGTGCCCGTAACCTTTCGTCCTCACCCCTCCCGTGTGTCGTAGGTGCAGTAGTCACCGTTGTCGTCTGCGCCGGACTTCGTACTCGTGGTAGATGAGAAGGTAGACGAGAGCAGGTAGGATGTTTAATTCGGGTTCCATGCTGTCCTCCTTCCTCCTGGAGTGCGTAGTGGTGAGCGTTTTCCCGTCCGTAGTCTGTTTCCGCCGTGTTTTTATCGGCGGTGCTCCCGCCCCGGAAAAGGTGGCGGATTGGTGAGTTGTGATAGTGTGGGCGGTACATTGGCTGCCGCCTGGCTGTTGGCGGTGACCGCCGCGCTGTTTGTTTGTACCACTGTGGCGGTCGGAGTGTTAAAGTGGCTGTCTGTGTTGGCGGTTCCCGCCAGGGTCAGAATCCCATATTTTTTACTGCCAGCCTGTTGGCAGGTTGGCCGCCGCTTTAACACCGACCGCCAGGGTTAGAATCACCCCCTAAGCTGGCAGTGTTGGGTGTCTTGCCATCCGAGCCTCCTGGATTCTTTGCTGGACATCCCTGCTTGCGTGGTGGGGGGATCTGCTGCTAGAGAGGCAGGGGTGTCTGGGACTTGTTCTTCCTTTGGCAGGGCATCCCTTCCAGTGGCGGGCACCAATATTGATAAGCCTGGTGTTGATGAGCCAAGGAAGATTGGTTTTGAAAAGCCCTGCTCAGGACTGTGTGAATGTACCTCAGTACCCTTGTTAGGGAGGCCATGTTGGTATTGTTGGCCTCCATCTGTTCTTGCATATCCCTGTGCATGTCTCACTGTAGCTGCTTGAATTCCCAGAGTTTGGTCAAGACCTAGACCATCACACTTTTGGATTCCTGATGGACCCCCAAGACAGGGCTGATGGTGTCCTGGCCAGGAGCAGCCCCAGTAGCCTCACCCTGTTTGCCCACAACATCCCTCCAATATACCCTACCCCCGTGGGACTTTGCCCCTGCCAAAGGGTGCCCTCTTCTACTGGGGTCCTGGAACTTCATTGCTCAAAGTGTTGTGTTGCAACTCAGAATCCAGGACTGGGGACAAAAGATGGTAGACACTGTGCTTGATATACATGTTGAGAGGAGAATGGCTGCCTATGATGTTGAAGCAACCAGGCTGGGAGGTGTTGATATGGCCACAGTGGGACTCACTCTTGGTGACTGACAAGGTTGACCACATGGGCCAGAACCTTCGTACAAATCCAGAAATCCAGAAATCCAGGAGTGTCTTCTTCACTGAGGGCTTCATCCAGGGGGGTAGTGGCAGTCTCTAATGTGGTCTTGTGTGCCCAGTGGCCGCTCTACCTGATGATGTGAAATGAACAATGTTACTGGTTGTATTGTGACATCTAACTCCAACAGTTTAGTGTGACAATAAGCATAGGCCCTGTACAAAGTAAATATGCAGTTAATCTTTTGTGGCAATTGGCCATGTTGTGGTTGTATTCACAACATTTGTGGAGCATGAAGATCTTTTTGACTGAGACAGCTGCTGAAATGTGCAGGCCATTAGCACTTGGGAGGATGGGGTGAGAAATACATCTTGCCACCAGTGCAGGCATAACAGTGACTAGGCAAGATATGGCTTTCGCCATTTTGAGGCCTACTTGAATGTGATGCATGCAGAGCCAGGACTTTGTTGTACATGTGACTGGAGTCCTCATGTGCATAGTGGAGTGAGAATGTGTCTGCTGCTGCCACCTATCTGGCTATGCTTCTTGAGACCTTAGGAATACTTGTTCTACACAAATTGGCTAAGGTGTATTTCCTGTTTCAATATGTTCATCTTGGGTTAGCAGCTCAAGATGGAGCTAGGTAGACAGGCACATCTCTGAGTTGGGCATGATCAGTATATTGGTAACTCCCAGGTGAGTAAACATCAATTGAGAGTTACCAAACAGGGGTCTTTGGACAAGTGAACACCGGTCTGGTGTTTGGAGTTAGAAAAACTGTGTCTCCTGTGCTTTGCTGTCATGTCACTCTCTATACTATGCACACTTGACAAATGTTATTCTACTAGGTGAGTAAACTTCATTTGAGAGTTCACTAATAGATGGATTTGGACAAGTGAACACAGAGCTTGTGGTTGGGGTTAGAGATTCAGGGCCTGCTGGGCTTTACATTCTCGCCACTCCCTCTACCTCCTACCACTGTACAAATAGTATCCTCTCTGGTGAGTTAACTTCAATTGAGAGCAAACAAACATGGGTATTTGGGCAAGTGAACACTGTGCTTGTGTTGAGTTACAGAAAGAAACCTCCTGGCCATAGAAGTCATGTCACTCCCTCTACTTCACGCACTTGACAAGTGTTATCCCCCAGTTGAGTACTCTTCATTTGTGAGTTCCCAAACAAGTGTATTTTGAGAAAAGAACATTGGACTAGTGGTTGGAGTGACAGTAACAGAGCCTCCTGGCCTTAGCCGTCATATCACTCCGTGTACTACAAACACTATACAAATTGTGTCCCCCGCAGTTGAATATACTTCATTTGGGAGTTGACAAACAGGGGCATATGTGTAAGTGACCACTGGCCTGATGTTTGGAGTTACAGATACAAGCCTGCTGGGAGTTGCAGTCAGGTCACACCCTCTACTTCCCACACTTGTCAAATGTTATGCACCCAGGTGAGTGCACTTCAATTGAGAGTTGCCACCCACAGGTGTTTGGACAAGAGCACATGACTGTTGTTTGGAGTAACAGACACAAGGCCTGTTGGGAGTTGCAGTCAGGTCAATCCTGGTAGTATACACGCTATACAAATGTTCTTCGATCAGGACAGTAGACTTCTTTTGAGAGTTACCAAACAGGGGTCTTTGGATAAGTGAACTCTGGTCTGGTGTTTGGAGTTAGAGAAATAGTGCCTCTTAGGAGTTGCAGTCCTGTCACTCTCTCTACTACACACACAATACAAAATGGTATCCTCCCAGGTGAGTACACTTCAATTGAGAGTTACCAAACAATGGTATTTGGACAAGAGAACACTGGGCTGGTAGTTGGGTTTACAGACATAGGACCTTCCTGGCCTTAGTAGTAATGTCACTGAATCCTTTTCCCATATTTGACAAATGGTATCCTCCCAGTTTAGTAAACTTACATTGATATTTGCCAAACAGGGGTCTTTAGACAAGTAAACACTGTTCAAGTGTCAGAGAAACAGTGTCTTGTGTGAGTTGCAGTCAGGTTATTCCATCTACTGCCCAACTGGACCAATGTTATCCCTCCAGGTGAGTAAACATAATTTGGGAGTTGAGAAACAGGGTTCCTTGCCCAAGAGAACACTGGGCTAGTGGTTGGAGTTGCTGAAGCAGTGCCTCCTGAGAGGTATGGTCATGTCACTCTCTCTGCTACACACACTGTACAAATGGTATTCTCTCCCATGTGAGTCTACTTCAATTGATAATTATGAAACAGATGTATTGGGGCATGTGCCCACTGTGCTGGTTGTTGGAGTTACAGTAACAGTGACCCCTGGGAGTTGTAGTCATGTCACTCTCTCTACTAGACATAGTATACAAATGTTAACCTGAGTCCTCTTCAATTAATAATTGGGAAAAATGTATTGGAGCATGTGCCCACTGTGGTAGTGGCTAGTTACAGTAACAGGGCCTCCTGTGAGTTGCAGTCAGATCACTCTCTCTACTAAACACATTATACCAATGTTATCCCCCCAAAGGGAGTCCACTTTAATTGATAATTATGAAACAGATGTATTGGGGCTTGTGACCACTATACTGGTGGTTGGAGTTACGGTAATATGGCCTCCTCTAAGTTGCAGTCAGATCACTCTCTCTACTAAACACACTATATAAATATTACTACCCCCAAGTGAGTTCACTTCAATTAATGATTGTGAAACAGCTGTTTTGGGGCATGTGATCACTGGGCTGGTGTTTGGGGTTGCTGAAAGAGTGCCTCCTGGGAGTTGCAGTCAGGTCACTCTCTCTACTCCCCCCCCCCGGTGGGTGCACTTCAATTGTAAGTTCACTAACAGATATATTGTAGCATGTGACCACTGGGCTAGTGTTTATTGTTACATGCATAGTGCCTCCTGGAAGTTGTAGTCATGTCAGTGCCTGCACTACACACACTTGACAAATATTATCTCCCAGGTGGGTATCCTAAATTGATAGATAACAAACAGGGTTATTTAGACAAGTAAACACTGGTCTGGTGTTTGGAGTTATAGAAACAGTGCCTGCTGGGAATTTGCAGTCATGTCAGTCCCTGTACTACACACTATAAATATATGATCTCCCCAGGTGAGTACACTTCATTTGGGAGTTGCAAAATAGAGGTATTTGGACAGGTGAACACTGGGTTGGTTAGTGAAGTAATAGTAAAAGTGGCAAAAGGTGAGCTTTGAGCATGCATGACATAGCATTTTGGTGATATTTTCTGTATTGTGACTTACGAGACTCCACTCCCCCAGGTATTCCTGTCAAGCCCTCAGGTTGCAAGATGGACACGACCTTCTCCTCCCAGGGAAATACATTTAATGGGGCACTGGGAGGGGTGCCACCAGTCGTTTTGGCCTGCAGCTGGTGCCTGGAGACCAGGGAATGGACTTTCCTCCTGAGGTCAGTCCACCTCTTCCTAATGTCCTCCTTTGTGCTCAGGGTGGTGTCTAAAGCATTCACTTTCTCAACGAGCCGGTCCCACATTTTTATTTTCCTACTGAGAGGAGTATGATGGACTTGTGCTCCAAACAATTGTGGCTCTACTCTTATGATTTCATACACCATGACTCTTAACTCAACTTCTGAAAAACAGGAATTGTTTAAATGTGACATGTTGTAAAAAAAAACTGCAGGTGAAAGTAATTTAGTAAACAGGGGAAGTGTGAAAAGGTGTTAATGAACAAATATGTGCGCAGGGTGTTCTATGAGATGATGAAAAAAGGGGTGCCTAATCTATGCAGTGTTTTGGAAATAAGGTGCTCTTGCTTCAGTGGTTGGCGTTGATAATGCAAAGGATTGTGGTCTGTGAAGGGGTGTGTTTTATAGTGTCCTTTCAAATGTGTCCAGTGTGGCACTGTGTGTCAGCTGTTTTGTTTTCAAATTCATCCTATATGCAGTTGTGTATTACTTTGATGACTGCGAACCGCCATGGTTGAGACTGCCATTGGCTGACCACAATGGGGGATCACCACAGCGACTATGTGCTTGTATTAAGCTCTGTGGTTGGTCGCAGTCCTGATGGCACTGGAGGTCGGACTACCTAAATGCAGCCCGCCCCGCCACTGGCGGTCTGCCTTTTTTGGTTGGTGGTCGGCGGTCCTGCCTGTATAACTCGTAATAGGGGGGTCTGAAACACAGCCAACATGATGGTCTGACTGCCAAACTCGTAATGAGGCCCTATGTCTTATGATAAATTGCTGCACATTCATAGAGGTTGGTGTTTACTCTTCTTTCTCTGACTACAAAGTGGAAGGCTTTTAGGAAGTATGTGACTGTCTTGCTGGTGTGAAAGGAAAGGCTGTAAGATACTATTTTCTTCTAAAACAGAGCACAATATAAATACCTGCACATGTACTGTAGAAATATGTTAAAATATGCTGGCAGTTAGAAAGGCACAAATGAAGTGTTTTCTGTAATTTTGAAGTGAAGCAAAGATTTTAACAGGTTCGACACAAATCATGAACCTTTACATGCTGATGTGCATATGGAAAATATTCACTGAAACATGATTTCAATATGTTACAGTTTGGGCACTATATAGTTTTCTTAGTGAAACTGTATGCTTGTGAAAAATTAGCGTCCATTACAATGGAGAATGTGCTGTCTGAAAATGTCAGTGTGCTACCACACCATTCTTTAATTATAGTAACATATTTGCAACACTGTGCTTTAAAATGCTCTAACAGCTATTTACAATACCACAACCACTCACTGAATGGCTGTGGTTATTTTGTGATACTTGTTCTTTTTGTGACACGTATTTTTTACAATCCCTATGAGTTCAGTGATGTAACATTGTTGACTGCACACTAATGCTGAAAAATGTTCCTGCACACCAAGTAAGTGGGCATTGAATTCTATTTGATATTGATGGCAACACTTTTTAGTATTTAATTTGTCTATCCCTTTCGAAACATCAAGCTGTTATTCCACTGAAAAACTGCTATCTGAAGCCCTCAATCTAGCTGAGTTAATCACAGGCCATCGAACAAGTGTGCCCAAGTCGTTGGCAATAGGAAAGCTTTGTCTGGAGATATGAATTCTAACGTGCTTGAATTCTAGTGCACTGTTAGGCTTGGCATCATTTGATTTACCAGTAAGTCCCTAGTAAAGTGCACTAGAGGTGCCCAGGGCATGTAAAGCATATACTACTAGTGGGCCTGCAGCACTGATTGTGCCACCCACATTAGTAGCCCTGTAAACATGCTTCAGACCTGCCATTGCAGTGTCATTGAGGGCAGTTTGAAACTGCCAATTCGAATTGGCTAGAGTACCCACTTGCACGAACTAAACCTTTCCTTTTTATGCATGTAAGGAACCCAGAAAGTAGGCCCTAGGTAGCCCCATGGGCAGGGGCAGTGTATGTTAAAGGTGGGACATGTACTTATGTGTTTTTCATGTCCTGACAGTGATATTCTGCCAAATTCGTTTTTCACTGTTGCAAGGCCTATCTCTCTCATAGGTTAACATAGGGGCTGCCTTTAAATATTGTTAAAGTGCAGATTCCCTTTGGGAGCAGATAGACATGTGGAGTTTGGGGTCTCAGAACTCACAACGTAAAAATACATCTTTTAGTGAAGTTGGTTTTGCGATTGTGTGTTTGTGGATTCCCTTTCTGGGTGAGTTTGACAGTTGGGCTGTTTGCACCTCTCTCTAGACAGTGACACAAGGAGAGCTGGGGTGGCCTGCAAATCCTGAGGAGCCATCGGTGCTAGGAAGGGGGGAGGAGTGGTCAATTACATCTGAAAGGGTTGTGCCTTCCCTCACACAATGCAGTCTCCAACCCCCTGGTGTGTGTCTGGGGCCTGGCCTGGGCAGGGCAGGATCTCACAAACAAGAGAGACTTTCCTTTCAAGTAGGGCTACTTCAAAGGCAGAATGGGTATAGGAGCACCCAAACCCCTGAAAATTAGATCACTTCTGGAATCAAGAGGAACCTCTGCCAAGGAGAAGAGCTCAGGAACTGAGGAGATGTGCTGCCCTGCCTGTGATTGTGCTTTGTGGAGCTATCCTGCAGTTGCTGCTTCTGCCTTTGAAAGGGGACAAAGACTAGACTTTGTTGTGCATTCCTGATTGTGAAGAATCTCCGAGGGCTTGACCTGAGCTTACCTCCTGTTGTTGAAGTCTCAGGGCCATCAAAGACTTCCCCTGCCAGCACCTGGACTCTCTGCTTAGACTCCTGCCCTGCCCCTGGCAGACAAAGACTGAAAATCCATGCACATACCGCCGTGCGGGGAACTTTTCAACCCACCTTCTGTGACGCAGATGATAAACGACAGGCAGCCGGCTTCGCAACTGAAATCAATACTCCACCTGCATCACAGCTGGAAGATCGATGCAACGCAGCTGGAGAAACGGCATGCAACACCTTCTAACGGAGGCTGATAAGGACACAAACCCCATGCAGGGATACCGTGCAACCAGATATTCAACTCAACATCGCTGGGCGCTGAAAAACAACGTAAAGCCTGCCCGGTCCTAAGGTGCCCTTCTAGATCGATGCATCGCTCTCTGGCGGGAGAGGAGAAATGACACCCGCCGACCTGACCGGAGGAGGAACGATGCACGGTCTCCCTTGCGAGTGAGAAATTGATGAACCGCTGGCCTTTTCTGAAGCACACTCACCCGTGCAGTGTTATTTTGACGCTATTGAGGTACTTTTGTACGCTAACAACGTTCTCACTGTTTTCTAAAGGATTTAAGACTTATCCTTTGAAAATTCATAACTTGACTTTCCCCATATTTGACAAATGGTATCCTCCCAGTTTAGTAAACTTACATTGATATTTGCCAAACAGGGGTCTTTAGACAAGTAAACACTGTTCAAGTGTCAGAGAAACAGTGTCTTGTGTGAGTTGCAGTCAGGTAACTCAACTTCTGAAAAACAGGAATTGTTTAAATGTGACATGTTGTAAAAAAAAACTGCAGGTGAAAGTAATTTAGTAAACAGGGGAAGTGCGAAAAGGTGTTAATGAACAAATATGTGCGCAGGGTGTTCTATGAGATGATGAAAAAAGGGGTGCCTAATCTATGCAGTGTTTTGGAAATAAGGTGCTCTTGCTTCAGTGGTTGGCGTTGATAATGCAAAGGATTGTGGTCTGTGAAGGGGTGTGTTTTATAGTGTCCTTTCAAATGTGTCCAGTGTGGCACTGTGTGTCAGCTGTTTTGTTTTCAAATTCATCCTATATGCAGTTGTGTATTACTTTGATGACTGCGAACCGCCATGGTTGAGACTGCCATTGGCTGACCACAATGGGGGATCACCACAGAGACTATGTGCTTGTATTAAGCTCTGTGGTTGGTCGCAGTCCTGATGGCACTGGAGGTCGGACTACCTAAATGCAGCCCGCCCCGCCACTGGCGGTCTGCCTTTTTTGGTTGGTGGTCGGCGGTCCTGCCTGTATAACTCGTAATAGGGGGGTCTGAAACACAGCCAACATGATGGTCTGACTGCCAAACTCGTAATGAGGCCCTATGTCTTATGATAAATTGCTGCACATTCATAGAGGTTGGTGTTTACTCTTCTTTCTCTGACTACAAAGTGGAAGGCTTTTAGGAAGTATGTGACTGTCTTGCTGGTGTGAAAGGAAAGGCTGTAAGATACTATTTTCTTCTAAAACAGAGCACAATATAAATACCTGCACATGTACTGTAGAAATATGTTAAAATATGCTGGCAGTTAGAAAGGCACAAATGAAGTGTTTTCTGTAATTTTGAAGTGAAGCAAAGATTTTAACAGGTTCGACACAAATCATGAACCTTTACATGCTGATGTGCATATGGAAAATATTCACTGAAACATGATTTCAATATGTTACAGTTTGGGCACTATATAGTTTTCTTAGTGAAACTGTATGCTTGTGAAAAATTAGCGTCCATTACAATGGAGAATGTGCTGTCTGAAAATGTCAGTGTGCTACCACACCATTCTTTAATTATAGTAACATATTTGCAACACTGTGCTCTAAAATGCTCTAACAGCTATTTACAATACCACAACCACTCACTGAATGGCTGTGGTTATTTTGTGATACTTGTTCTTTTTGTGACACGTATTTTTTACAATCCCTATGAGTTCAGTGATGTAACATTGTTGACTGCACACTAATGCTGAAAAATGTTCCTGCACACCAAGTAAGTGGGCATTGAATTCTATTTGATATTGATGGCAACACTTTTTAGTATTTAATTTGTCTATCCCTTTCGAAACATCAAGCTGTTATTCCACTGAAAAACTGCTATCTGAAGCCCTCAATCTAGCTGAGTTAATCACAGGCCATCGAACAAGTGTGCCCAAGTCGTTGGCAATAGGAAAGCTTTGTCTGGAGATATGAATTCTAACATGCTTGAATTCTAGTGCACTGTTAGGCTTGGCATCATTGGAATAGTCTCCCCTAACTTTCTGCCTCTACTTCCCAAGTTGTTTCTGTGTGCTGGACTCTGTTTTGTTTGCTCTGGACACTTTACCACTGCTGACCAGTGCTAAAGCGTAAGTGTTCACTGTATAAATTGTATGTGTACATTGGCTACCAAGATTGGCACATTTGATTTACCAGTAAGTCCCTAGTAAAGTGCACTAGAGGTGCCCAGGGCATGTAAAGCATATACTACTAGTGGGCCTGCAGCACTGATTGTGCCACCCACATTAGTAGCCCTGTAAACATGCTTCAGACCTGCCATTGCAGTGTCATTGAGGGCAGTTTGAAACTGCCAATTCGAATTGGCTAGAGTACCCACTTGCACGAACTAAACCTTTCCTTTTTATGCATGTAAGGAACCCAGAAAGTAGGCCCTAGGTAGCCCCATGGGCAGGGGCAGTGTATGTTAAAGGTGGGACATGTACTTATGTGTTTTTCATGTCCTGACAGTGATATTCTGCCAAATTCGTTTTTCACTGTTGCAAGGCCTATCTCTCTCATAGGTTAACATAGGGGCTGCCTTTAAATATTGTTAAAGTGCAGATTCCCTTTGGGAGCAGATAGACATGTGGAGTTTGGGGTCTCAGAACTCACATCGTAAAAATACATCTTTTAGTGAAGTTGGTTTTGCGATTGTGTGTTTGTGGATTCCCTTTCTGGGTGAGTTTGACAGTTGGGCTGTTTGCACCTCTCTCTAGACAGTGACACAAGGAGAGCTGGGGTGGCCTGCAAATCCTGAGGAGCCATCGGTGCTAGGAAGGGGGGAGGAGTGGTCAATTACATCTGAAAGGGTTGTGCCTTCCCTCACACAATGCAGTCTCCAACCCCCTGGTGTGTGTCTGGGGCCTGGCCTGGGCAGGGCAGGATCTCACAAACAAGAGAGACTTTCCTTTCAAGTAGGGCTACTTCAAAGGCAGAATGGGTATAGGAGCACCCAAACCCCTGAAAATTAGATCACTTCTGGAATCAAGAGGAACCTCTGCCAAGGAGAAGAGCTCAGGAACTGAGGAGATGTGCTGCCCTGCCTGTGATTGTGCTTTGTGGAGCTATCCTGCAGTTGCTGCTTCTGCCTTTGAAAGGGGACAAAGACTAGACTTTGTTGTGCATTCCTGATTGTGAAGAATCTCCGAGGGCTTGACCTGAGCTTACCTCCTGTTGTTGAAGTCTCAGGGCCATCAAAGACTTCCCCTGCCAGCACCTGGACTCTCTGCTTAGACTCCTGCCCTGCCCCTGGCAGACAAAGACTGAAAATCCATGCACATACCGCCGTGCGGGGAACTTTTCAACCCACCTTCTGTGACGCAGATGATAAACGACAGGCAGCCGGCTTCGCAACTGAAATCAATACTCCACCTGCATCACAGCTGGAAGATCGATGCAACGCAGCTGGAGAAACGGCATGCAACACCTGCTAACGGAGGCTGATAAGGACACAAACCCCATGCAGGGATACCGTGCAACCAGATATTCAACTCAACATCGCTGGGCGCTGAAAAACAACGTAAAGCCTGCCCGGTCCTAAGGTGCCCTTCTAGATCGATGCATCGCTCTCTGGCGGGAGAGGAGAAATGACACCCGCCGACCTGACCGGAGGAGGAACGATGCACGGTCTCCCTTGCGAATGAGAAATTGATGAACCGCTGGCCTTTTCTGAAGCACACTCACCCGTGCAGTGTTATTTTGACGCTATTGAGGTACTTTTGTACGCTAACAACGTTCTCACTGTTTTCTAAAGGATTTAAGACTTATCCTTTGAAAATTCATAACTTGACTTGTGTCTGTTGGATTTTTGTTGGTTTGGTCTTGTTTTATTTAGATAAATATTACCTATTTGTCTAAACGTGTGTTGTGTCATTTTGTAATGTTTTCACTGAGTTACTGTGTGTTAGTACAAATACTTTACACATTGCTTCTGAAGTTAAGCCTACCTGCTAGTGCCAAGCTACCAAAGGGCTGAGCGGGGGTTATCTGAGGGTGATTCTCCTTTACCATGACTAGAGTGACGGTCCTTGCTTGGACAGGGGTTAACCTGACTGCCAACCAAAAACCCCATTTCTAACATGGACAGATAAGCAATGACTCAGTATGCAGAACAATGTGCTAGAGCCAGTAAAAAATAGAAAAAGAGTTAGCATAGGGGTCTTGGGATGCAAAAGATGCAGTGAACCCGTCCTAGTGTTTGATGGAAAGATTATGACACCATGCTCAAGAAAAGCTCTTAAACTTCTCATCAGGCAATGATGGCATACAAATGGCAGCCATCACGTTTGCCCCACGTCCAAATATCCAAATACTAGACAACGGCAATAGTGATGGAGTCAAGCACGTGAGCCTCCCCCAATGTGGACGTGGCCAACCATGCATAGTCCTTGGCTAGGCTCAGTAGAGTTAAAATTTGATTTTGGGGGTTCCACAAGGTTCGTCCCTCTTGCATCATATATTCAACATTTACATTCAATCCCTGATAAAGGAACTGACTGAAAGAGGATGTCAGACTTTCAATTACACTGACGACTCTGAGATCTTGCCATGTCTTAATGGTCAATCTGTGCCTCCGCTTCTATTTCAAGACATGATGGGCCATATTTATACTTTTTGACGCAAAACTGCGCTAACGCAGTTTTGCGCCCAAAAAATTTGCGCCGGCTAACGCCATTCTGAAGCGCCATGCGGGCACCGTATTTATTGAATGGCGTTAGCCGGCGTTAGCCGACCGGCGCTGCCAGGTGTGCGTGAAAAAAAACGACCTACACTAGGCAGTGCCGGCGTAGGGAAAAATGGCGTTTGGGTGTCCCAAAATGGGGCAAGTCAGGCTGAGGCAAAAAAATCGTCTTAACCCGAATTGCGACATTTTTTTTGGGCGCCCAGACGCCAATAACATGACTCCTGTCTTAGCAAAGACAGGAGTCATGCCCCCTTGCCCAATGGCCATGCCCAGGTGACTTATGTCCCCTGGGCATGGTCATTGGGCATAGTGGCATGTAGGGGGGCACAAATCAGGCCCCCCTATGCCACAATTTTTTTTTTTTTTAAATACTTACCACAACTTACCTATTCTTCCCTGGGATGGGTCCCTCCATCCTTGGGTGTCCTCCTGGGGTGGGCAAGGGTGGCAGGGGGTGTCCCTGGGGGCAGGGGAGGGCACCTCTGGGCTCATTCTGAGCCCACAGGTCCCTTAATGCCTGCCCTGACCCAGGCGTTAAAAAGAGGTGCAAATGCGGGGGTTTTTGCCCCGCCCACTCCCGGGCGTGATTTTTGCCCGGGAGTATAAATACCACGCACATGCCTGGGAGTCATTTTTTAAGACGGGAACGCCTACCTTGCATCTCATTAACGCAAGGAAGGTGTTCACGCCAAAAAATGACGCTAACTCCATGAACTTTGGCGCTAGACGCGTCTAACGCCAAAGTATAAATATGGAGTTAGTTTTGCGTAGAAAAAAACGATGCAAATTCGGCGCAAACGGAGTATAAATATGCCCCGATGTACTTTGTCAGTGGTTGGACGAGGAATAATTATCTAAAGTTCAAGGTGAAGAAAACTGAAATAGTGTTTTTTAAAGGCAACTCCGCATCCTAGTCTACTCTTTACCAGTTCAGTGAAATGGGGCTGTAACCAGTACTCATGTCACCAGCAAAAAGCTTGACGATAGTAGTTAACCAACAGTTGTCATTAATACCGTAAACCGGTGCTTTAGTCTCTAGTGTCGTTTTACTCTACTTTTCTTTCTGCTGAAGCAATGAGGACTATTCTGGCAGTTGTCATTAGTGGTGGATTAGATGCTGCAAATAGCATCTATCTTGAACTCCCAAATTGCGCTATTGTGAAACTATAACTGGTTAAGAATGCAGCGGCTAGGTTGGCTTTCAAAGCCCGTCACAGATCACACACCCTGCCCCTTCTGAAACAGATCCATTGGTTACCAGTGAAGCAGCTGATTCAGTTCAGAACTTGTTAATGAGAGGTCAAGGGTCTGCATGGGATGGTTCCAGATTTCTTGACCAGCCGGGTGGCAAGATACATCCTGACAAGGGAACTGTTCTTACAAAGCGCATCTGCCATGCAGCGAAGATTTTGCAGTTCAGGAGTTACAGGACTCAGGTTCTTGGTACTAGCCCAGACTGCCTGGAACTCCTTTTGACTGCATGTCCGATCCCTCACTGAACTGAAAACTTTCAGGATTGCTTTAAAAACCTGGCTCCTTAAGAAAGCATTTGAGTTGCTCCCCTAAGGTTGGCTTCACATTTCCAGTGTCTTCATCTCTCACGCAGGTACTGTTACCGCCTCAATACTCTTAGGCCCGTATTTATACTTTTTTAGCGCCGCATTTGTGCCACTTTTTGACCCAAAAGCGGCGCAAACTCACAAAATACAATTGTATTTTGTGAGTTTGCGCCGCTTTTGCATCAAAATATGACGCAAATGCGGCGCTAAAAAAGTATAAATATGGGCCTTAGTGTTCTAAAAATACTGGATAACATATAACATAGCATAACGTTGCTTAGCATGACATGGCAGAACAAACATAAACATAGGGAACATGCTATTAGGCTGGCCCACACTCTATCTCATGTGGTTTGAATGCAGACCCTATATGGGTGTTTTTACCTGCATACAGCCTTTGGCCCGATGCAGATCCCCCATAAACAAATAATCCATTGTGCATGGCTACTGATCCTGCATAGAACATGATTACAGCGCAGATGAGCTAAGAGCAGGTGGTGGGCCCTATCCATCACGCAGTACCAGGGATGGGCCAGTCTAGCTGTATTTTTTTCATATTGTTTATGATTTGGGTCCACAAAACATCAGCGGTTGTAGCAATGATTTTGGTTAGGAGGACCTGGTCGACCTCGCAAGTCACCACACATCTGTGGATACAGAGGGGTTAACAGAGCATGAGCCCAGTTCTGAAAACACATTTAGTTTCACATTTTGTGGACAAAATTTACCACTGTAGAGCCCCTCAAGTCTTCCTTGGGGATCAAGAGATTCTCTGCTGTCTCCCCACATACCAAATATTTTTTTTAGTGACACAGGGACTGTACCACATACTGTGTAATGACAGTTGCAATCGAAATGTTCTACTTGCCCCCAGCCTATCAGTATTGTTGAGTCTGTGGAGACTAACCTGATTTGTGGAGCCTAAATGTGCCTGTGTTTTTTAAAGGAAACAAACGTATCCTACTGGTCCCTGAAGGGGTTAGAGAAAGAACATTGGTAGCTGTAGAGCACTGTGGCACAGAAAGTGCTCTCTGCCTTCCAAGAACAACATGAACCATTACATGGCCCTTCTAGAAACATAAACGAGCAATGCCAGACATTCTAAGAGAAGGCTGTGAATTGCAGTGTCAAATTTGTCTAAAAAGTTTAATATAACAAGCAATAAGTGGTTTTCCCTTATCTACACGTCTCATTATATAATTTCAAATATGCGCCAGCTGTTCTCTCTATTCTACATCTGTGTGATGATTAGCTGTCTCACCACACTTTCCCCATTATTTGAAAGATCTCAGTCAGCTTGGTATAAGCTGCCTAAAACAGTGGTGTCAAGAAAAATGAAAGCTCAGCCAACTAACTAAACAGTGAGCCACAAAAACATTTTGAAGTTCGTGGGTTTCATTTACGAGGCCCTAGTGGCACACAGAGCCACCGGAGTGTTATGTTATTTTTTCTGATGCTCCGGTGGCACAGTGTGCCGGCCCATATTTACAAGGCCAGGCAAAGCCAGCTTGTAATGCTTTAACTGGCCTTGTAAATATGGACCCCTTTCACACATGACTGAGTGAAAGGGGCGTTCCATGGGTGTTGGAAAAAACGAGGAGAAATAACATTAATTCTCCCCATGTTTTCATCTTCCTATGTGTGTAGCATTTTACAGCACACATAGAAAGAGGAAAATTACATTAATTAATCTTTATGTGCGGGAAGGTGTCCTTTCCTGCACATAAACAATCACTCCTGCAACCCAAGAACCCTTGCACCATGGTCCAAAGGTGACAAATTTTGTGGTAGGCAGCAATTTGTGCGCCATCTCGGGGGACAAGGACAGGAATGCGCCATAACTGATCAATATGGCGCATTCCTGCCCTTTTGTTTTGACCGCAGGGTGGCGCAACACAAAGGTTTGCAGTGCCAAAACATAGTAAATTAGGCCCTTTGTTTCTTATATGTTTGTAGCTGTAGCCACTCAGGCTCTCATGTTCAGGAATTAACATTGCAAGTTTTGCAAACTAAATTATGCAGATCAATATTTTTGGTAAATTAAATTAACAGAGAAAAGTTGTGGCTACTTCTACTTCTATTTAAAAATAAGGAGCAAGGTTTAACTATCTAGCCATGCTGAGATTGTTTTAACCAAAGATCACATTCAACGAGAGAGAACTCTTATTATACAAGCATAAGAGAAGTAACTTATTTATTGCACACACTTTTGTTTGATTGTCATTGCTCTAGAACTAAAGACCACATCAAAAAGAAAAATAATTTAAGGCCACAAAGAAGAAAAAACAAAACAAACAGGTCTTGAAACTATTTTGAAAAAAAACAGTGTAGTCTGCATTTCCCAATATTGAGCAGTTGGAAATTCCAGTAGAAAAATCCATATTTTAGGGGAGTACTCTGGACTCTATCCCTTCCTCCCTTTTAAGGAAGTGCAGAATTGTCTGTTGGGATATAGAGCTCAATTAAGTCATGCGTACAGACGTAAGGAATGATAAGGTTTGACTGAAATTTTGGGCCTGAGAGACATTCAGTCCCAATGCATGAGACAGAGTGTGTTGAATCAATAAGTATCTTAACTGCTAGGCAGCTCAGAGAGTGTCTGGCTTTGAACACATAGTTAAATATCAAATATCAGCTGGGCCATTATGTTCACTAGGTAGTAGAGTTTCGTTGCTGTCTCTGGAAGAACCAGAACTACATTTTTGAAGCTTTGAGAAGAATGCTTGTAATTAGATTTTTTAAGAATTTAAAGTGTGACCGTATGTGTTTCTCTTAGAATAAGACCTTTTCTTTTTGCCCGCATTTTTAGAAATATAGCTACATCGTTAAAAGAGTAACTTTTCTACCATTATATATTATGGTTGAGGATGGATTTTTATGCCCACACAGTTGAATAGTTTCCTGCCAGCACAGCTTTGAGGAACATGACTCGACACATCTGTTTCTTGAAAGTTTAACAGACTGCTAAAGAAGAGAATTTGTTTCCACCTTTTCAAGATTTGATGCGTCTGTTAAAGGACCTAAAGGGCTATTTCTGTTAATACTTGCACAATATTTAGTTTAAACGTTTTGGCAAATGTTTTGAATTTTCACCTTTTGATTTTGAGATGTAGAATATTTAGAGCTCATATAATTCAAAATAAATGTTACTAGTTAGAGTCATAGTGACTTTATTTTTTCCTGCTGTATATATTTCAAGTCATACAAATGATACAGGGCAGAATAATATTAGTAAAGATAGTAGTGTAGATCATAAAGTGAGTTTTAATAGAACTTATTGAGAAATTATGGAAAACTATTTTTGCTAATTTGCTTAGTACTTACATGGAGGTTATGAATGTTTCTAATTGCTATAACTACACACATCTACCAGCTTGTTTTTCTGAAGGTACCACACACAAGCAGCTTCCTCTATCATATGGGTATCAGGATCTGTTTATTTTTGTATGTTGATGAATCAAAACTTTTAAGAAGAATACAAAGTAGATATCATGTTTTTATAGATAATATACTTGAAGTAGCAAGATTAGTTCCTCTATTAAATATAACAGTCTCATTATATTTTATAGTTCAATTACTAATATAACAAATTATAATAATGTGTGTAAGTTGACTGATGTAAAGTGTAGTTTTATTAGAGAATATAATGAATGAAGAGTGCAATTTAGTATGAGTGGTGTTTAAAAAATGGAGTTTCATTTGAAAGATGAGCCCATAGATATGTTCAAGGCTTAGGAGAGAAGAAATTAGTTGTGTGTATGATGTGAATGAGGGTTAATAAATGGGATACTTCAACTATGATTCGAGTAACTTTGTGTAGTTACAAGTATATAGGAGATAGAAATTTATGGTGGTTCACAACCCAATATTTAGAAGTATTCAGGAACGTAGCTTCCGAATGGGCTGTTTGGGGTCTTTCACCCCCCAGTAAATGTATTTTCTGATAAATAGTTGGAGACAGGTGCTTTCATTCGTGTATGGTGAGATGTCTGTTAGAATTCACTAATAATTTGTATATATACACACAGGGAAAAATGTGCACACACTCCCTCTCTGTTTTAAAAGACATAAAAAATAATGGTTATTTATCAAAATATTGTGTTTTCTCTCTTTGTATTCCTACAGTCCGAATTCCTCTCCATTTCCACTGCCTTTTAGCCCCCTCTCATGCACCCTGCTTGTTGTACAATGGATTTAAGCCTGATTATCAGAAAATCTGAAGCTCACACCCCTCAATCTTACTGACCAAGCTATGCCTCTGGAGGTATTTATCACATTTGTAAAAAGACTGCTTTTTTAACATTCCAAGTAATTGGGTACGTTCTTGTTATTTCACCTTGGTATTCCAAAAGGTTTACCATGTCAATAAGTGGACAATGACAAAAGAAAAATGAATTATTAAACAGTGTTCTGTGGAATGGGTCAGACTAATTAGGATGTGTTTGATGTGATCATTCCTCCTATTGGTGTGACTTTGAGTGATGTTATTATTGGAATGTTTTGTACTCTGGCAGAACATTTAGCTACTAAGACTGCATCACCTAAAAATGAATGAAGAAATGTACATTATGCATGCAATTGCAATTTAGAACAGGCTTGCTTTGAGTATACTATTAAGAAAGTATGGTGGTGTAGGTGTAATTAAGGTACATCGATGTTTGTGTCAGAAAAGAGCATGACCATTAAAAGTTATCTTAGTAATAAAGCAACATTTCAAGTGAAGTTTATTCTTTGGAAGAAGCCTATGAGTGGGGAAAAAGTTGCTGAATGTTTCAGTGAAATTGGTAAAGGATTTAGTAAGATGGGTAAATGGATTGTGAGGTTGATGGTGGTTTACTAAAAAGAGTATTACATATATTAATTATAAGAACTTTAATGATAAAGGGCTTTGCATTCATATTTAAGCTTTTGGAAGTAATTTGTTTGATTATGTGGTTGAAAAAAGAAGACGAAGATGACCAGACAAAGGAAGATGAAACTTAATTACCCTAAATCCAGAGCATACAATAATTGGAAGTCTTTACAGAAGAAGAAATCGAAGGAGCTAACAATGACACTTGAAGTACTATAGTGTAGTGTGGCATAGTGTAGTGTGAGGTATTTATGAATTATCAAAAGGGGGGAATGTTTGGGTGTTTTATTAATTAGAAAAATAATGCCTAATTCAGACAAGCTTAAGTTAGCATAACTTGGCCTTATCTACCCTGCATTGAAAGTGATTTGCATTTTCAAAAATAATAGTGCACATACATTTTGTAGGGGCAAACCTTTCTCCCTTATTGTATGCTTGTGTGTCTTTCTATTTCAGGTAAATCATTCAAAGGAAGCCTTATTCTGTGGTGTCTGTAAATGTAATATTTGTGCTCCCTCGAGGAAGCAGTGTTCAGGATGTTCCTTTATTCTGTAATTTCTCAAGGTTTCCTTCCAATGTTTTGTGAAGGCCAATCATTAATAGAATACTGCATTGTATTTCTATGATCCTAATATGCTAGATTGTTTCACCCGTGCGGCTTTACTTTTGACGCTAACCAGGTACTTTGTGTAACAACAGCATTCTCACTGTTTTCTAAAGATTAAGGGGGTCATTATGGAAAGCAATTGGACATGGAAAGGCTGGCAGTAAGGGGGACTCGGGGTGCTCCTTGGGGCCCCTGCACTGCCCATGCACTTGGCATGGGCAGTGCATGGGCCCCCAGGCACAACCCGATCGTGCATTTCACTGCCCGAATTACGGGCAGTGAATTGTGCATCGGGTGCTGCTGCATCAGCTGCAGATCAACATTGCTGCCGGCACTATTACGAGCCGGCTTTAATGTTGATGTGACTTTTCCGCTGGGCTAGCGGGCGGAAACGCTTTTTCCATCCGCTGGCCCAGCGGAAAAGTCATAATAAGGCGCCACGCATACCACCAGCACTGGCGGTATGTTGGCACCCGCGGCTTCGACGGTCTTGAGCAAAGACCGCCAAAGTCGTAATGAGGGCCTAAGACTCTTATTCTTTTGAAAATTCATATCTCAACTTGTTTATGTTGGATTTTTGTTGTCTTGGTCTTTTTGATTTAGATAAATATTACCTATTTTTCTAAAGTGGTGTGGTGTCCATTTTGTAGTATTTTCACTGTATTACTGTGTGTGTTGGTCCAATTACTTTACACATTGCTTCTGAAGTTACACATGCCTGCTCGTGCCAAGCTACCAATGGGATGAGCGGGGCTTAACTGAGGGTTATTCTCCTTTATCCTGACTAGAGTGAGGGTCCTTGCCTGGATAGGGGGTAACCTGACTGCCAGCCAAAGACCCAATTTCTAACAATGGCATAACATACCGCAACATAAAATAACATAACATAACATAGTATGATGTAAAATAACATAACATGATATAACACAAATCAACATAGCATGACACAGCATAACACAATATAAAATAACATAACATAGAACATAACATAACATGATATGACATAACACAATTGCATGACATAACATAAGATGATATAACACAACATAGCATGACATAACATAGCTTAACATCATCAAGTCCTCAAAAATTCATTAAAAAACCTGAAACTAGACCTCATTGTTCAATTGCCCTTATCAAAGCTGTGAAAAAGATTTGCTCAATAATGTTTACTAATGCCTTATTTATGATGTTGCTTCTTCGATTCATTTTAGCACACAGAGCACATAAACTCTTCCAGCACACTGCTGGATACAGCAGAGGGTGAAGAAACATAATTGTGTATTGTGCCTCTTGATGATAAAAACAGAAATCCTAAATGAAGTCTTATTGGACTTTATGTGGCTATGGACAGACAATCAGCACAAACAGGAAACCATTTTCATTGAAGAGGGGCAGTAGATAGGAAAGCTCATTGTTTGCCCTGACCAGTGGCACTAACATTCAAACTTGAATCAGCAAGGTGGTTCTGCTCTATTTTATGCCTGGACTAATTTTAACCTCTTTGGTGCAGTCGTCAGGTGATAGGCTCACTACCTCCCCAATATGCCCGTTGGCCATTGCTCCACACCTGGGAGACATTGAAAGGATTATTTTTTCAAAGGGCGGGATGAAGCAGAATCGCTTACTCCTGAGCACCTGCCAACCACTCTTGCCCATCTGTGATATCACAGTTTCGCCATCGGCAGCAGAGCAAAATTGAGGCAGGAGCCCTTGTCCACTCCTACAGCGTGGAGCCACTAGGGACCTGTAATTGGGGGGGGTGGTCATAAAATGTTTTCTATAAAGAAGTGTTTTTCACAGGCGGGGGGTGATAGCACACCAGGGGAAAACACACATTTCTAAAACAAATGACACATTTGCTGTATAATCTATTCTCCACTGTAAAACGTACAGGTTATTTAAAAAATGTATGTAGCTCAAACAAATAAACTTTACTAAAAATGTGGTGACGTGTTTGCGCTATGCAAAGGTTAATTAGTCATCTTTCAATTGGACATCTCTGTATTTTGTAGCTATATAGTTGCTAATAAGTTCAAATCATTGCCCTGGTATTATTGACATGTTTTCAAATCACAAAATAATTGAGTAATATTGTCAAAAAAAATGTGCATCCCTATGATGCAAAATGTGGCTTTTCTTGCTGCATAATTTTGTGAACCCTGTCACATAATGTGGTGCTCTCCTGTTGCATAATTCAAATTTACCAGGTGATAGCACTGTGAGTCTTCACAAGGAACATGCCTGAGCACAAAGGTGCAGGGACTATATGAATGTGTGCTTTTTAAGGTCAAAGTTTGATTTTTCTCTTTAAGAAATTACTTTTGTACGCCAATGGTCCTGCTGCTCCGCCAACAATAAAGGTTTGCATAAACAATGACAAAAGTATGCTGTGTCATTGGGTATGTGGCAAGGTGAAATAACACTTTGGGCCTGATTATGACATTAGCGGTTCTAGGACCGCCAATGCCGTGGTGGTGGTGGGACCACGCACTCTAGGCGGTCCGATTGCTACATTACAACCTTCAGATGACTGCTGTGCCCACCAGGAACATGGTTCCTGATGAGCTGATGGTAGCTGGAGTCATGGTCAAGTATGGCGGCACTTAGTTCAGTTTCGGCTAGCCTTTTCATGGCCGGGACTCCACCATGAAAAGACTGGTGGAAATACATTTCAGGGGACAACGGGGGCTGCACTGTCAACAGTCACAGCATGAGCAGTGCAGGGGACCCCAGTCCCAACACCCAGCACCCTCCGAATGTGCACTGTCTGCTTTGCAGACAGTGCACATTTTAAGGGTACTGGTGTACTACAGTTTTGGCCCTGACTTGTTTAAGGGAGCCAAGACCAATACAGTAGCACTGTTGTGGAACATCATATTCCCAATGGCCAGCCCGGTGCGAACATTGTAATGCAGCGGGGTGAGGCAGCCGGGTTGACGCCACCTCACCCCGCGGGTTTGGCGGTTGGCTCGTCCAACTGCCAAACTCATAATTATCACCTTTGTCTTTTGTCATCTTTTTTAGTGTCATTGGGAAACCTGCAGTTGGATTCAAAAGTTAAGATTTTTTTTTATATTTACTGTTGCACACATTTCACATATGAATACACCCACGGACAATACACCTGCCTTCTACATAGGACAGTGTTTTGGAAGGAAGGTTTTAGCTACTCAGGAGAGATGGCCTCTCTCCTGATAAATGCTGCCCAGGCCTTCACTCAAGTTATGGAGGACAGCTCTAAGGCAGCATCAAAGACTGAGTCAGCTTCTGAGGGAGAGTAAAATGGAGCATAATCTGAATGTGATTTTTCCATTGATGGGGTTCCATCTGATGACTCGACTTTCAGGGATTCTAAGGAACATGGTCATAACAGTTGAAATGGCCCTTGGCAAGCACAGTTTCTGTAGCAGAGTGACCGTACAGGGTAGACCAACCCAGAGAGCAGGCATGTGTGGCAGCAAGCACAGACAGAGGGGGTCATTCCGACCCCGGCAGGCCTTGACCGCCGGGGCCGGGGTCGGCGGGAGCACCGCCAACAGGCTGGCGGTGCTCCTGAGGGCATTCTGACCGCGGCGGTATGGCCACGGTCAGAACCGGAAAACCGGCGGTGTCCCGCCGGTTTTCCGCTGCCCTGAGGAATCCCCCATGGCGGCGCAGCTTGCTGCACCGCCATGGGGGATTCCGACCCCCTCACCGCCATCCTGTTCCTGGCGGTTTCGACCGCCAGGAACAGGATGGCGGTGAGGGGTGTCGTGGGGCCCCTGGGGGCCCCTGCAGTGCCCATGCCAATGGCATGGGCACTGCAGGGGCCCCCGTAAGAGGGCCCCACTTTGAATTTCAGTGTCTGCTCAGCAGACACTGAAATTCGCGACGGGTGCTACTGCACCCGTCGCACACCTTCCACTCCGCCGGCTCCATTCGGAGCCGGCTTCATCGTGGAAGGGTGTTTCCTACTGGGCTGGCGGGCGGCCTTTTGGCGGTCGCCCGCTAGCCCAGTGGGAAACCCAGAATGACCGCCGCGGTCTTTTGACCGCGGTACGGTCTTCTGGCGGTCCCAGCCAGGCCGGCGGCTACTGCCGCCGGCCGGGGTCAGAATGACCCCCAGAGTGTTCTCTTGGCAGCCCCCCAATTTAGTGCAGCTGCAAATTTCCCTGTTCACTGAAGACCCAAAATATAAAGCCTGTGCTGGAAATGTTTTGCTGATTGATCCCATGCATCTCTAGGAGCCAGCGGTGTTGCTGCCGTGCGACGGGTGCAATTGCACCCGTCGCGCTTTTCACTGTCTGCTATGCAGGGTTGTAATGACCCCCTTAATATTTTAAACATTGTCACATCTGTTATAAAAGCACACTTGGAGCCTATTCCTAAAAGGACATGATTAATGATTAACAAAAGACGTTATAGATTGACAGTTACATAGTGGTTCACGGACCCTCTGTTTTCTTTCACTATATTGCAGCAATGTTTTTTAGCCTACTGTTTGCTTGCAATCTTATCTTGAGGTATGTGCTAGGTACTCATTTGTGCTAGAGTTCTGGCCCCCTCTTGACATCAATTCACCCCCCCCAAATTAGAGCCATCCCACAGTTTCAAGATCGGTGCCACAGACCAACATGCCCGTACCCTATCCTGCCCTATTTTTGGCAACAAGGCTCAATGATCACTGCTGACATATGCTGCTGTCAGCAAGTCATAAGTTTGAATTCTGCCAATGCATACTCAGCATCCCATCCTCGATCGTCTGTAAATTGGATACACTTGACATAAGTAAAAGTGACACCTGTCATTTACCGCACTTGCAAGAATTAGAAGCTCTCTATTACATGCTATTTAAAAAGATAATATTAAATAGAAGCCTAAATCCTACCTCGAAATATACCCTAGTAGATGCATTCAATGTTTTGTCTATCTCCCATGATATGCTTGGATTCAACATATGCCAGGATTTTTCATCTGAATTACAGTCTTGTTACCTTAGATACAAACTTGCATGAGAGCATCTTTTGCTAGGGTGACTACTTTCCTTGAGGTCATTACGAACATAGATTCTAGTTCAGGACTTTTTTGTGACTAAATAATGCATTCTGTCCATTGTAGTCCAGTTTTGCTTCTACTTAACTAATTAAATCAACATACCTGAAAGGCATATTTCGAGGACTTTTGGACGAGAATGAAGAAGGAAGTCTACCCGTGGCAAGAAGAAGTTGTTTCTAGAGGTTCAGAGCAACAACAACAGTTAACAGGGCCAACACATGCTGCTGGGGTGTGGAGAATGTAACGATTCGTGAGCACATGTTCCTAAGGAGACTGCAGGTACTAAACTTCTTCTAAAGGAAAAAATAACAAACACGCAGACAAAATCCAAAAGGTCTGGCCTTTTAATATGTGGAAATGCTTGACACACTGAGACACCATACATACAGACATTGTTTGTGCTTTCTCCTGACCACATTAATTATAACTTGTGGTTTTTGTCCTTAGTATCGTTCATTATTCAGTGTAATATCTAATGCAATTCAGCTAGTGTCAGTTCAATCAAATTTTGTAAACTTTGGAGATTGTAAATGTTCTGTGAATACAGACCATGTGGATGAATGAAAGAACAAAAACATTTTTATTCATAGAACACTCCTAATCAGCAGTTATGATTTTGTATGCACAGTGATCAAAGATCTGGTAGTCATGTGTGAAGTACAAAAAAAAATCACATTACTCACCTGAAGAAGGATTCAAATATATGTATGTTTCACATGGCCAATGCTGTGATGAAAACTTCAATATGGAATATTATATCTAGTAAATAAGTCCTGTTCTGGTCAACTTGTGTGCTTCACCTGCTCAGCTATTAATGAGAAAACAAAGCGTTATCATAGGATGAACATATTTTCTAAAGCAACTGACAAACATGTTTACACAGCTAAAACATTTCTCTGTTCACATGTTAGGCCTGCTGTGGTGAAGAGGCAACTGCCTTCTCCACAGGGTGACCTTTGAGGGAAACTCGGGCATAGACATGATGACGTGACTGACGTGCAGCGTTGTTCTCACCCACTGCACACCCCAATGCACGAGAGGTATTTCTTCTCACGTGCCAGGAAGGACAGCACAGACAGCTGTAGGGGTGGGAACGACAGAACAGGTAAAAACAGGGCAGGGAATAAAAGAGGACAGGGTGGGAAAGCTCCCATAAATGGAGTTAGTAGACCCACTGGAAGGGGCACTTGAAATGGGAGTACAAAACAAGAAATACTGGGCGAAAGAATATATCACATTTTCAATTCTTTGCACACATAAATGAGGTGCAAAGAGGGCTCAAAGCAGTGCTTCATTTGAGCCAGTGTATTCCGGTGGGAGGCCCCCGCACTTAGGGGCATATTTATACTCTGTTTGCACCGAATTAGTGTGATTTCTTTTTACTCTAATTCGGTGCAAAACTAACTCCATATTTATACTTTGGTGCTAGACCCCTCTAGCACCAAATTTATGGAGTTAAAGTCATTTTTTGAAAGTGGAGACCTACTTTGCCCTAATGAGATGCAAGGTAGGCATTCCCGTGCAAAAAATGACTCTATGGCCTTAACGCCATATTTAGGGGCATATTTATACTCTGTTTGCACCGAATTAGTGTCATTTTTTGTTACTCTAATTCGGTGCAAAACTAACTCCATATTTATACTTTGGTGCTAGACCCATCTAGCACCAAGGCCCTGATTTAAACTTTTTTTGCACCGCATTAACGTCATTTTATGACACAAAAGTGGCGCAAACTTACAAAATATTGGCCCTTATTTATACTTTTTGCTGCAAAACTGCACTAACTCAGTTTTGCACCAAAAAGTTTAGCACCGGCTTGCACCATTTCTGTGCACCAGCCGGGCACCATATTTATGGAATGGTGCAAGCCGGTGCAAAGGGTAGGCTAGAGTTTTAAAAAATGACTTTAATCGGGTGGGGCTGGCAGTATAGAAGAAGAGGGTTTAGCACCAAAAAATGGCTTTAGGCAGGTTAGAGTAAAAAAAAATGACTCTAACCAGATTAGCGTCATTTTATGGTGCTAAACCTACCATGCCACATGACTCCTGCCTTAGAAAAGGCAGGAGTCATGCCCACCACCCCAGTGGCCAGCACAGAGGAAAGGGGTCCCCTGGGCATGGCCATTGCACCTGGTGCCATGTATGGGGGCCCATTTCAGGGCCCCCGATGGCACTTTCAAAAATAAAATGCACTTACCTGTACTTAGCTGGGATGGGGTCCCCCATCCTCGCAGTCCCTCTAGTGTGGGTGGGGGTGCCCCTAGGGCCTAGGGAGGGTACCTCTGGGCTTATTCCATGGTGTTCCACCATGGAAATAGGGCCACAGGTCCCCTAACACCTGCCCTGACCCAGGTCTTAAAAAATGGGGCAAAGCAAGCTTTGCCCCATTTTTTGACCCCTCCTCCCTCCCTTGCACCATTTTTACATGGGAGTATAAATATGGTGTTAAGGCCATAGAGTCATTTTTTTGCACGGGAACGCCTACCTTGCATCTCATTAAGGCAAGGTAGGTTTCCACTTCCAAAAAATGACTTTAACTCCATAAATTTGGTGCTAGACGGGTCTAGCACCAAAGTATAAATATGGAGTTAGTTTTGCACTGAATTAGAGTTTTTAAAAAATGACGCTAATTCAGTGCAAACAGAGTATAAATATGCCCCTTAGCGTCAAAAAATGATGCTAATCTGGTCAGAATCATTTATTTTGACTCAAAACTGCCTAACGTCATTTTTTTTTAAGCTAGCCTACCCTTTGCACCGGCTTGCACCATTCCATAAATATGGTGCCCAGCTGGTGCTAAAAAATGGAGCAAGCCGGTGCAAAACTTTTAGGGGCAAAACTGCCTTAGTGCAGTTTTGCACCAAAAAGTATAAATAAGGCCCTTATTTTTTAGGGCCGGCACGTATTCTTTTCATGTCATTTACTGCGAGCAAAAGACACATACGGGAAAGACGGAGGAAGTCAAAAAATTAAAAAGTCTCAAAGGGAGAAAGCAAAAAGCTGCAAGAGTGAGCTGAAGGACCAGGGAGTGGCTGTAAATGGATTAAAGAGGCCTGAGATGGCTTTAGGATTAGGCAGCCTCAGTATTCTGTGGTCACACATTTAATTGCAGCAGTACCTTGTTTCAAATGAGAGCACTGAGCACCGGCACGTTTTTATTTGTACATTAAACACTGGCTCAAAATAGAGAGAGAGCTTGCCAAATAGCCTTGTGTACCACATGGATGGCAGCATTCAAAATATATGCAAGTATCATCTGCAAAATAACTCTTTAGACATAAATGATTTCAACTACATTGATGTGATATGAAAAGCCAGTATCAGCTTTGCTGGTCTGGGGTGGAAATAACGCGGAAAACCTGCATTGAGTACTTTATTCCATTGAGATGTGGGTGCATCATGAAATGACGTAGCCCTGTCGCCACTGCTACAGCAACAACGTAGAGGCTATATAGTAAAACGTGGCAACGGAGTTTGACAGCATGACGTAACAAATAAAGGTTTTCAGCATTAGTTTGTGAGCATAAATTGCTGGTCTATGCAGCGAGCAGGCACCATTTAGAGGACTAGCTCACAAAAAGCCACTGGTGCCCACCAGACAGGTGAACAAAAAATCTTAACGATCAGGAAGGCTCAACAACCCCCATAATCAGAGCTTTTCTTTGAATAGGACTTCTTTTCACTAACCACCTCTCTAATCCAGAATCCGTTAGGTACCCCATCTGTGAACCTAATGAGACAGGTGGCTCCGTCACACTGTAGTTTAGGTGAGCTGAACGTTGAGGGCAATTACAGACTGCCTATGACTTTATTCACTGATATGAACCTTATACTTATAGTTTTAGGAAGGGGCATAGATTGGTCAGGAAGATTGAGGGGGTGCAACAGATAATGTTAAAATGCATTTTGAGCAGTGGTCGAAGTGGGTGGCATCAGAGGGACACGACATGCCCCAACTTTTTTAATTTATGAAAAAACTTTCCCCTACTTCTTATTACAAGACAACCGTTCCGGGACGGTAAACTCCGATCGAGCAATTGCTTCAGCTTAAGTTTCATTCAGGGATTCTACTGTGCTGTGAGACCAAGGGAGGGGCAGGCTGCTTACCAATAAACAGGCCTTCTTGCCAGCGTTCCTACCAGCGGCAGCCACCGCAATTTTTAATTCTCAAGAGGACGAGGGCATGGGAACGGGGACAGACGAAAAAAAAAAAGTATTAAAAATAAAAACGTACCTTCGCGGACGGCGCCTCCTGCCGCATCGCAATTCACTTCACTTCACTTCACTTCAATTCTCTTCTCTGCTCTTCTCTTCTCTTCTCTTCTCTTCTCTTCTCTTCTCTTCTCTTCTCTTCTCTTCTCTTCTCTTCTCTTCTCATGTCTCAGCATTCACTGGGACAGCAGCACAGTCTCCCCAGCAATTCTGGTGCTGCTTTCATGCTTAACCTAGCATGAAAGCAGCGTCAGGATTGGTCTGAGTGGCTTGGACTGCTACATAGACACAACCCTGAGGTCTGTGCAGTTTCTCCATCCTGGCTGCTCAACACAGCCGGGCTGGAGACACCTAAGTGTGCATGTGTGTTTGGCCGATGTATGACGGCTGGCCAGACACACATGCACACTTAGGTACACTCTCTCCTTCTCCTCCCCTACCCCCCCCATGATCCAGCCCCATCCCTCTCTGCACATGCTGCTGGCTGAGCCAGCAGCTGTAAAATAAAATGATAATTAAATATCATTTTATTTTATAGCTCCTGGCTCTTAGCCAGGGGAGTGACGCTCCTTCGACATTGCGAATGAGCCGTCCCTGGTGCTTTCTCACCTAAAGAAATGCAAATGTGCACAACTGTTTAATCTGCAAATGTAAAGGGAGCTTGGGAGCAGGTACTGGTTTAATTGATCAAATCGCATTGTTTTGGAATGGGAGTGCGAGGGAGTTATCTGCTGAGCTGTGCAGTGTGTACTTTTCAGGGCAGTCACATAAAAATAAATCATTACTTACAATCTGGGTATTACTAAAACTTATATTTTGGAAGCATCAATTTATCTGAAAACGTTTTGCACATTTGGTAGCAGTCTGACTTATTCTGCGTGTAATGCAAGTTTAACATAATGACTCACATTTTCTCAGTGCTTCCTATCACAGGCTGGGACATCGTAGAATTAACAACACACAGTTCACAATTCTCCATTGAACCAACCAAGATTTCATTCTTTGGCTTTCTGGTTACACACAGACCTCTCAGTGCATTAACTAATAGAGGTTTCATAATACACAATAGTGCACATACCACTGATAATCATTACTTTAAAAAACATTTTTTATTTAATCTGTGAGTTATTATATGTGTAGCTACCTGAAGGAAAATATTTTGTTTTATTTAGCCACACCTTTGACCCCGCCCCCACACTCACTGACCTCGCCCCCATTTCATGCTGCATCACGGTTCCCATTCTTGTTTTAATGCACTTCATCTGCTGATTTTATGACAAGCATGGTTCATGAGAGATGCTTAAGGGGCAGTGGAAAGGGAGAGGAATGCACAAGTGGAAGAAAATACATTATTTTGTGAAATAATCAAAAATGTTAAGTCTTTTTAAACAGAGCTAGGGAGAGAGTTATGTGTGCATTTTGTCTGTGTGTGTAAAGGTTCCTGGTGAAATCTGACAGACAGCTCACGGTACCCAACTGAAAGCATCTGTACCCAACTATTTATCAGAAAACACATTTATGATGGAGGTGTAACATTCAAACCCTCTCTCCCTTGAGCTACGCCCCTAGTTTTTTGGGGGTCATGTTTGTATTAGCAGTAATCACATTTATCGGGTTACTAATCTCCCATGTTTGAGATGCATTTTTACTGACTGCTTCCCAAGGCAGAATGGCTACGGAGTTTGATATTGACTCTTGTTGTGATTCTTCTTCATCTATGCAATACAATACATGCCTGTCCTTTCCACCTACGATGGAGACTTTTCAGCAACCTAGCAACAAAATAGTCACCCTTGCACCATGCTGCAAGGATGCCTGTGTTGTCTGCAGGATTATTTTTGTGCAGGAATGGTGAACCATCATAATCAGAAACACTCCTGAGAGGTGTTTTACTCTTTCTATGTGTGCTGCAGAATGCAGCACACACAGAAAGAGGAAAAAACAAGAGAAATAAAAATCTTTCTTATTATGTCTCACCTTTGGAGGCATAATGTTTTGGTGTCACCCCAGGTATACATGGTTTTGTAAATCTGAAGAATCATCAAAATCCATGAGTGTTGCATGGGAACACCCACAGCAATGCCCACAGAATGCCTTTGAGCACAGAGTACAGCAGCGCAACGATTTGCACTGCCTTGCCTTACTCCATATCTATGAGGCCATTCAAAGCCCCGCAAAGTGGCTTTGCTTTGCCTCATAGATAAGATTTTGTAGTTTGCACCAACATAGCATCACAAAAAGTGATGGTCCGGAAGTACAAGGGGCTCATAAATATGCCCCCTAGTGTGAAAATGCACTCCTTTTGCCATGATACTCCAACATTCAATGACGTATGCTGCAGGATTTTTTGATTTGTGCACTTGGGCACTGTTAATCAGGCCACGGTGAATGTGCTCTGACCCTTAAAATGTGATAAAATTGACCAACCTTTAATTGACACATTTACCTTTCTTATAATACTATTCTATAAGATGCAGAAATACATTCATAGCATAGAAAGCTAAATATCGCCTGTGTACTGCAGCACATATTGTGCCATCCAGTGGTGTGACACAGGAAAACATGGTTCTAGGCCCACCATTAAAGCATGACTGCTGCAATTAAAACCTGCAGCCGAATGTGTCAAAATAACCCTTTTTAGCATGGGAAAACCTCCCTTTTAAATATCAATAAGTCACCCCTGTTTAAGTCTTGTAGCCCAATGATGAAGCATGCATCTTGGTGGGCGAGGTCCCCTTTAGGAAATATCTCTGAGCCTATCCCAGAGATAACACCTTAGATCTGAGAAGTTTCAAACACAACATGTTCCATGTGGACATTTGTACAAGAAGGGTGTATTTTGGCTCGTTTATCCTTCCTCAACCATTTGTGTGTATGATTTTTTTTGATAGGTCAGATAGAAAAAGGAATAGCTCCAGTGATAATGATGGGGAAATTGACGTGCATCGCCTTCTATGGAAAGTACTTATGGGTTATGAGCTGGGAGGTGGAGAACTGGTAGAAATAACACTGAAAGGTTGGGCCACAGAGAAAGGAAAGGGGAGACACTGATAAGGCAGAATAGTGTGAATACTTGGAAGGAGTCAAGAAGCAGGCAGAAGCTGCAAGAAGTTCCACCTAGGATTTTTGACTGCTCAGAACAACATTTGTATTGATATTTCTTAGGGCATTCACGCTATTGCAATTAAATGGTGGCAGTAAAAGTAAGAGTATGGAGTGCTGCTGTTGGGAGATGTGCTCATGGTAGGATAGGAAATGTGGATCTAGGTACAGAAATGCAAAACAGACAAAGGGGCAGTGGATAGTGTGATGAGGTTGAAGGCACAGAGAGTGAGTGCGCTATGGCCAATGAGGGCTGTTAAGGCAAAGAAAAGGGGGTAAGGGCTCCTTATATGTTCATTCCGTTGGAAAGAAGGTGAGAGCAAGGTCGGTGCTGGGAGTTTCAGGATATGCTTAAACAGAGGCATATAGGAAGGAAAGCAGTCCAGCACAATCTCATCCAATATAAGAGCAGCCACTGAGGGTTTTAAGATTAGAATGAAGGAAAGAGATTTGAAAAGGCTTAAGAGATTGAGAATTGACTGCATACTGAGTTATGTTTGGCCACAGCGGCAAAAGGGTTGAATGAAGGTCTGATGTGGCTGCTTCTTTTACAAGGTCCAGTAGCAATGTGAGGTAGGAAGGAGATTTCGATTTTTGGTCACTACATCATCAAAGAGGCAGGTAATCAAGTGGAGAGACAGAGCTATAGGTATCATAGGGACAACAATTTGACAGAGATCCAGTGTGATGGTGTGGCCTGGGGTGTATAAAGTTAGGGAACGTGATAACAACAGTGTCGGAACTGTGTGAGAAATGGCCGTACCTAGATGCAGTTATTATGTTATGTTATGCAGATTTCTAGAGTGCACTATCACTGATGTGGCCTTGGTCGTAAGAAGCGGGGGCAGGTGACAGCAACACTGTGGGAACTGTGTGCAAAATGGTCATGCCTAGAAGCAGTTCTGATGTTATGCAGACTGCTAGATTGCACTATCATCCGGTAGGGTATCATGGGGCTGAGCAAGTGAGAGTCAAGCAACACCTAGGGACATATTTATGAGCCCCTTGCACCTCCAGGACATCATTTTTTGTGACACTACGGCAGTGCAAACTACATAACCATATCTATGAGGCCATGCAAAGACACCTTGGGGGTCATTCCAACCCTGGCGGTCGGTGTTAAAGCGGCGGCCAACCCGCCAACAGGCTGGCGGTCCAAAAATTGGAATTCTGACCCTGGCGGGAACCGCCAACACAGCCCGCCAACTTAACACTCCGATCGCAACGGCGGGACAGACAAACAGCGCGGCGGTCACCGCCAACAGACAGGCGGCAGACAATGTACCGCCCACCCTATCACAACTCACCAATCCGCCACCTTTTCCGGGGCGGGAGCCCTGCCGATAAAAACACGGCGGAAACAGACTACGAACGGGAAAACGCTCACCTCTATGCACTCCACGAGGACAGAGAACAGCATGGAACCAGAATTAAACATCCTACCAGCTATTGTCTACCTGCTCATCTACCACGAGTACGAACTCCGGCGCAGAAGACAACGGTGAGTACTGCACCTACGACACAGGGGAGGGGGGAGGAGGAAAGGTTACGGGCACACACACATGCGACCCCCCCCCCAACTATCTACACACCAATGCAGTGCACCAAGTCACAGTGACACCAACCAAACCCACCGGAATAATGCAAAGACATAATTAAAGTGAGAAACAAAATTTATCTATAAAATAGGTTCTTTGAAGCCATGGCAAAATAGCAAAAAGAAATGAAAAAAATCAAGTAAGAACATTGCGAAACCGATAAATATAGGCAATAAGTCCTGCACAGTCACGTAAATTTCCACTGTCCGTGGGCCAAAGTGTATCAACACACGGGCAAAGCCCACACAGGAGACCTGAGTCCGTTGGAGAGAACACTGCTGGGGCATCAGATGACAAAACTACAGGCACCTCAGGGGGAAGGGAAAGGGGGTCACCTCAGCCACATGAGTCCACGACGCCAGATCCACGAAGGGTCCACCATGCCCACTGTTCCATCCTGGGGAGTGCAAAGCCACAGTCTCACAAGTCTCTACAGTGGGTGGGCTGCCCACTGTTCCATCCTGGGGAGTGCAAAGCCACAGTCTCACAAGTCTCTACAGTGGGTGGGCTGCCCACTGTGCCATCCTGGGGAGTACAAAGCCACAGTCTCTCAAGTCTCTACAGTGGGTGGGCTGCCCACTGTGCCATCCTGGGGAGTGCAAAGCCACAGTCTCACAAGTCTCTACAGTGGGTGGGCTGCCCACTGTGCCATCCTGGGGAGTGCAAAGCCACAGTCTCACAAGTCTCTACAGTGGGTGGGCTGCCCACTGTGCCATCCTAGGGAGTGCAGACACATAGGCCATCAGGTGGATTACAGACTCCACAGGTATTGGAGGAGGCATCGTGCCCAGAGTGCAGCGTGAACACTAGCTCGACACCGAACCGGCACTGTCAATGGGCCAGCGGTGCTTGACAGGAAGGGCCCAGTGGAGCGGTGCTTGAGACGGCAGGGCTCAGCGGAGCGGTGCTTGAGACGGCAGGGCTCAGCGGAGCAGTGCTTGAGACGGCGGGGCCCAGCGGAGCGGTGCTTGACAGGAAGGGCCCAGCGGAGCGGTGCTTGACAGGAAGGGCCCAGCGGAGCGGTGCTTGACAGGAAGGGCCCAGCGGAGCGGTGCTTGAGACGGCGGGGCCCAGCGGAGCGGTGCTTGAGACGGCAGGGCTCAGCGGAGCGGTGCTTGAGACGGCGGGGCCCAGCGGAGCGGTGCTTGAGATGGCGGGGCCCAGTGGAGCAGTGCTTGACAGGAAGGGCCCAGTGGAGCGGTGCTTGACAGGAAGGGCCCAGCGGAGCGGTGCTTGACAGGAAGGGCCCAGCGGAGCGGTGCTTGAGACGGCGGGGCCCAGCGGAGCGGTGCTTGAGACGGCAGGGCTCAGCGGAGCGGTGCTTGAGACGGCAGGGCCCAGTGGAGCGGTGCTTGACAGGAAGGGCCCAGTGGAGCGGTGCTTGACAGGAAGGGCTCAGCGGAGCGGTGCTTGAGACGGCGGGGCCCAGCGGAGCGGTGCTTGAGACGGCAGGGCCCAGCGGAGCGGTGCTTGACAGGTAGGGCCCAGCGGAGCAGTGCTTGACAGGAAGGGCCCAGCGGAGCGGTGCTTGACTGGAAGGGCCCAGCGGAGCGGTGCTTGAGACGGCGGGGCCCAGCGGAGCGGTGCTTGAGACGGCAGGGCTCAGCGGAGCGGTGCTTGAGACGGCGGGGCCCAGCGGAGCGGTGCTTGACAGGAAGGGCCCAGCAGAGCGGTGCTTGACAGGAAGGGCCCAGCGGAGCAGTGCTTGAGACGGCGGGCCCTGTTCAGCGGTGCCTATCTTCACGGCGGGGCCCTCTTCAGCGGTGCCTATCTTCACGGCGGGGCCCTCTTCAGCGGTGCCTATCTTCACGGCAGGGCCCTCTTCAGCGGTGCCTATTTCACGGCGGGGCCCTCTTCAGCGGTGCCTATCTTCACGGCGGGGCCCTCTTCAGCGGTGCCTATCTTCACGGCGGGGCCCTGTTCAGCGGTGCCTATCTTCACGGCGGGGCCCTCTTCAGTGGTACCTATCTTCACGGCAGGCCCTCTTCAGCGGTGCCTATCTTCACGGCGGGGCCCTGTTCAGCGGTGCCTATCTTCACGGCGGGGCCCTGTTCAGTGGTGCCTATCTTCACGGCGGGGCCCTCTTCAGCGGTGCCCTTCTGCACGGTGGGGCCCTGTTCAGCGGTGCTTGTCGTGTCTTTCAAGGGAGTCAGACCTGGCCAGGACTCCCTGCTTAGTCGCCCTCCGACCGTGCAGTTGCTGGACCCTTCTGTGACGGAGTCCTGGGCCCATGGGCGTCCTCTGTCACACCCGGGATGGGGCTTGTGGGGCCCTCCTGGTACGCGCCCCTGCTGGCTGACTTCTCCGCCCTGCTGCCCTTGCCCTCCTTAGATGAGGCTCTCTGGCCCTTGCCTCCCCTGGATGTTGTGGCAGGTGACGGCCCAGGACTTTGCTCCTTGGGGGCAGCCGTGTCAGCCTTCTCGCGGCGGCCCTTGACTTTACGGGTCCTCTTACCGGGGGGGGGCTGGCTGTCCCCTTGCTGCTGGCCGATGTGTCAGTGCTGGGAAAGGGTGGACTCCAAAACCCATGCACAATGTTGAGACTTGAAGCAGGGCTGGTGGTGGCTGAGGTGCTCTTGGGACTCTTCCCAGATGGAGGGGGTGGGTCAGGTGGGGCAAAGAGGTTAACTGTGGAGAGGTAAAGTTTTTTAGGACCAAGGTAAAGGGTAGGTTTAGTGGTTATGGGAGTGGAGGAAGAGGATGTGGTTGTAGGAGAGTCAGGTGTGCTGTCTGTGGGTGCAGGTGCTTGTGACGTAGGCTGTGGTGAGGTGGTTGGCTGTTGGGTGGGTGGCTGCCTGCGTTTGTGTGTCTTGGAAGAGGGGGTGACAGACACAGTGGGAGAGGACACAGGGGACGTGTAAATGGCAGTGGGGGTGGTGACTGCACGTGTGCGGACTGTACTGGAGGGTGTGCTGGTGGTGGAAGTACTGGCTGATGGTGGTGTGCATGCAGGTGTGATTCCAGGAACACCGAGACGGGGCAGGTGATGCCGCAAACTTCAGACAGGTCCCAACTCAGTAGGACCTCCGTTACTTGGTGCTTTACCTGATGCGGCCCATCCACTAGTATGAGGAGGGTCCCTGCATTGTACTAATATTCCTTATTATAGGTTATATTTACACATAGGATTAGGTAGTTTAGGTCCTGAAGAATCGCGTTAGATCCATAGGACATCAATAGCGAGAAACATGTTGACCTTCTGGTGAATCGTACAGGGGATCCTGTGCGTACAATTCCTAACCTCAAATTGAGTGAGGAAGTGAATAATATTTTGGGGAGCATAGACCTTGTTCTTTTCTCTCCCCGCTCTTTGGTTTTAATCATGACAGTGGTTGGATTATTTAATAAAATTTGCCTAACCTCTAGTTATTTTTAAATAGAATTTTTCCAATCCTATACCCTATTCTTTCTAAACCGGGCATATATCTCAAAAGATCTCCGGCAAAGAGCCCCCCTTGAGGGGCCCGTCAGGCATTGCAGCGCCGGCCTGATGTGGAGCAAAGCCCGAGGATGAAGCATGTCACCTTTGGTGAGTGAGGGCTCTTGTTCCAAAATAATTAATTTTCCAGGGACCTGGCTTTCTTTCTTCTTTCTTCTCTCTTTTTTACGATCTTTTCCTTAGATCAGGACCCAATGTGGTTTTCCTGATTATACTTACGTCGTGGAACTGTGTATACCTTGTTTTTGTACATGTATTGGGAGCTCTATACACAGGACCAGGATTTTTCTATCCAAATCTCCCTTTTTCCAAACCCCTCTTTTAGTTGGTTTTTGGTGAGTGGAGACGTCACAGGGAGGGAGGAGGGAGACGAGGAGGAGGGGGACACAGAGGTAGTAGTGACTGTTGCCATGTCTGCATCTGGGTGTTGCTTGGGTGAATGCTTGTGGGATCTGTGGTGCTTATGTCTGGATGAGCTGCCCTTGGGTGTTGAGGTGTGTGCAGGCTGGTCAGATGGTGTGGATGGGATAGGCTGAGGAACAGGAGACAGAGACAGGGTGGAGGCAGTTAGTAGAGGGAGGCTGGAAACGGGGACAATGGCTGCCGTCAGTGCTGAGGCCAGAGCACTGAACGATCGTTGATGGGCAGCCTGACCCGAATGAATGCCCTCCAGGTATGCATTGCTCCGATGCACCTCCCTCTCTACCCCCTGGATGGCATTCAAAAGGGTAGACTGCCCAACAATGATGGTCTGTAGGAGGTCAATGACCTCCTCACTGAGGGCAGCAGGGGTAACAGGGGCAGGGCCTGAGGTGCCTGGGGCGAAGGAGATGCCCGCCTTCTTGGGCGAGCGAGCACGGAGCGAAGGCTGAGGGGCTGCTGGAAGGGCGGAGCTGGTGCGCTGGGTGGCGGCTGTACCTGTTGAGGCGGGGGGCACGGATTTTGCCGCCACCGCTAGGGAGCTCCCATCAGAGGACGTGTCGGTGTCGCTGGTGTCACCACGGGTCCCCGTTGTGAAGCTCCCCTCGCCCTCCGTATCACTGGTGACCTCGGTGTCTGTAGCATGGCCCACCGGGGCCTTGTGAGTTGCAGCTCCCTCGTGCTCCGATGCCAATTCTCCTCCGCCTGATGATGCTAATGCACACATGCACAAGAAGATAAAGAAAAAGGGTGGGGGGAGACATAAAGACAGGTTGAGTGCATGCATAGTCAACACCGTTGGTGGAGAGGACAGATACAGTAGCCTCATGCACTACGCAGCGCAATCGGGGTACACTACTCAGTACTTGTGACTAGGCCAACAGGTCAATGGACAACACATGCGCACATGGGTAATGCTGGACCATCGATTGCTGTACTTGGCACCCTACAGAGGTTGGGGGCGGGGGCACAGGGCCATGCCTGAAGGAGGGGACTACACTACAGAAAGCGCCCTGGCCTAATGTCACCCACAGCCCTCCTCCCCCACCCTGACTCCTCCACTGCGTGTAAAGATAGCTGAATGTACTGGTACTCACCCCCTTGTGTCTGCTGTGATGTCCTTACGCGCCCATCCAAATCGGGGTAGGCCACCGCCAGGATCCGGGACATCAAGGGGGTCAATTGTCTGCTGGCACCCCTCCTACGTTGGGAGGCCATCCCCAGCAGAGACTCGGCGGTCTTCCTGGTCCCGCGGCGGATGTCCTCCCACCTCTTTCGGCAGTGGGTGCCCCGTCTGTCGTGGATCCCCTGGGCCCGGACGTCCTTGGCGATGGCACGCCAAATGGCGACTTTCTCATGGGCGCTGACCTATTTGACATGTACAGGGTGGAAAAGTAAATATCATTAATTCTCTGCATGTTAGATGTGATTGCCCCCCCCCCAACCTTGCCATGTGGCACATGCTCTCATCTGTCGTGCCTTGCACTCCTCATTCTCTCCCCACCCCACCATCTTACATCCACCATACAAAACCCAGGCATAGCCCATTCAACGTGCACACAGTGTACTTACCTGTTGGTCTGGAGGACCGTAGAGTAGCGCATACTGGGGCAGGACCCCATCCACAAGTTTCTCCAACTCTTCTGAAGTGAAGGCAGGGGCCCTTTCCCCAGTCGCAGCAGCCATTGTCTCTTCCAGACCGAGTTCACAGCAGCCCTTGCAGTATAGGTCCTCTCCTGTGGATGATCAGGTCTCGAGTGATTAATCAGATAGAAAATGGCGGTCACGCCCGCGGCAGTGCGTACCGCCGCGGTGCGTACCGCGACCGCCGGCGCACCTCGTCATTGGCTCCTGAAACCCATAGGGTTCAATGTTAACCAATGCGGCTTTGCGCCGCGGTCTTCGACTGCCTACCGCCACGGTGTGCCACGCCAGCGCATTGACCTCACATCCCACTGTCACACTTCTCAGGTCAGGCAGCGGCCATTTCAAGGGCCCACATGGCTTAATTTCTACTGCGTCACACAGGCCTAGGCCTTGCATTGCCACTCATACAAGCCATTCAATGCATAGCGATTCGTGTACTGTGTAAGCTGTGGTTACGTACCTGTGGGTTGCTTGACTCTGTACTCCATGTTGTCCTTCCTAGGCACCGTCCGCTGGGACTTGCGAGGAGAAGGAGGAATCCTCCCGTGTACCGACCGCTGGTGGACCTGTCGACAATGGAGGAACGTCATATAATACTGCGATACCGACTTGACAGAGCCACTATACATGAACTGTGTCCCCAGCTGGAGCCAGCCCTGATATCCCCCATCCGGCAACCCACAGGGATTCTCCCTCTGGTGCAGGTTCTGTCAGTGCTCCATTTTTTGGCAAGTGGGTCTTTTCAGACAACAGTGGCCATGTCATCAGGGATGTCTCAGCCAATGTTTTCCAAGATTTTGTCCAGAGTGTTGTCTGCCCTGACGAAATACATGCGGAGCTACATTGTTTTCCCTGAGGAGGGTGATTTGGCCACTGTGAAGGGTGATTTCTATGCCCTTGGACATATCCCCAACATCATTGGTGCCATTGATGGGACCCATGTGGCCTTAGTACCCCCAAAAGACGATGAGCAGGTGTACAGAAACAGAAAAAATTACCATTCTATGAATGTGCAGGTGGTCTGTTTGGCTGACCAGTACATCTCCCATGTAAATGCCAAGTTCCCTGGGTCAGTGCATGACGCGTATGTTATGCGAAATAGCAGCATCCCCTATGTGATGGAACAGCTACAGAGACAATGTGTGTGGCTAATAGGTGACTCTGGTTACCCCAACCTGCCTTGGCTATTGACCCCAGTGAGAAATCCCCGGACCAGGGCAGAGGAACGGTACAATGAGGCCCATGGGCGATCTAGGAGGATCATAGAAAGGACCTTCGGCCTCCTTAAGGCCAGGTTTAGGTGCCTGCATATGACAGGTGGATCCCTAATGTACTCACCAAAGAAGGTGTGCCAGATCATCGTGGCCTGCTGTATGCTTCACAATCTTGCATTGCGACGCCAGGTGCCTTTCCTGCAGGACGATGGTCCAGATGGTGGTGTTGTAGCAGCTGTGGAGCCTGTGGAGAGTGAAGAGGAGGAAGACGACGGGGACGACACGGACAACAGGGACACAGTCATACAACAGTATTTTCAGTAGCACACAGGTAAGAATCCCCCACGCCATTTTACATTTACTTCAGGCCTCCTGCATCTCTACTGTCTGTGTTTCCCCCCAGTTCCTTTAAACTGAATTGTGACTTTCCCTTCCCTTTTCAGAGCTGTATGACCCACTGCGTGACTTCTGCTTTGTTTGCCCATGGAGTAAAGCACATTGACATTGGTATGTTGTCATCACAATGTAACTGAACATTTTTGAACCGTTAAGTGTAATACATTTGTTAAGAAAACAAGCAGACTCCTGAGTTTTTTAAGTGCAATTAGTGATTTATTTTAAGTGCTACATATAGGTCCATGATAGTAACGCGGTGAGGGGTGGGGGTGGAGTAATGTTCATGGCAGAGTCCAGTTCTCAGTCGCACAGGTGCATTGTCCATATGCCTGTGGAAGGATGGAGCAGGGGCAGTTCAAGGTTGGACAGGGTGACAATGTGGGACAGTGGAATGACATCAGGGGGTATCTTATGCTGGCGGGGGTCTTGGCATCCTACTCTGTCTTCCTTTGTGATCTCAGGTTCCTCTTGCGGGGTGGTTGATCTTCAGCAGGAGGTGGGGTTCTGGTGGCCTGTCGTTGTGTGGGGGCCTCCTGTCCACTAGCGCCGGCAGAGGTGGTAGGCTGTTCCTGATCCAGGCTGGTGATAGGGGCCCTTTGGGGTGCCACATGGTCCCGCAATGTGGTGACTAATTGGTTGAGGGCCAGGACGATGTTCCTGAGTTCGTCTCTGAACCCCATGTACCGTTCCTCCTGCTGTGCCTGGATCTCCTGGAACCTGGCCAGTACCGTCGCCATAGTCTCCTGGGAGTGGTGATATGCTCCCATGATGGTGGTGAGGGCCTCTTGGAGAGTGGGTTCCCTGGGCCTGTCCTCCCCCCCCTGTCGCACTGCAGCCCTCCCAGTTGCCCTGTTTCCCCGGGCCTCTGTCCCCTGGACGGTGTGCCCACTACCACTGCCCCCAGGTCCCTGTTGTTGTTGGGGTGTTGGGTCAGCCTGGATGCCCTGTAGTGGCAGACACACCGCTGATTGATGCGTCCTGGAGACAGAGGCATGGGCCCGCTGGGTGGGAGCTGTGCTGATATTCCCAGAGGGGGTTAGGTCTGCTGTGGCCTGTGTCTGTGTGTGGGGAACCGACTGTCCAGAGGTCCCCGATGGTCCGGGCTGGTCATCAGGTTCTAGGTTGACAGAGCTGCTGTCCTCACTGGGGGCCTGTTGTGGGGTTGGGATGGACAAATCTGGACCCTCCTGGCCGGTGTGTTGGCGTTCGGGCCCTGCAGGGGTAAAAGAGTATGGTTATTGCTTCTGTGTGTTCCATGGCGTGCGATTTGTGGGTGCCCTTGTCCCCCAGTGCTGGCATTCCCTTGTGGGAGGAGTTGTGAGGGTGGTTTGTGGGGGGGGATGGGTATGTGCAGTGGTCATGCATAGGTGATGGGTGTCCATGGTTTGTGTTGGCATTCAGGGTTTGGTTTTGGGTTGGGTGGGTTGTGCTGGTGAGACATTGGCAGGGAGGATGTGTGCTGGGGGGTTGGGGGTGAGGGTGGGGGTGTGGGTTGACATGCTGGTGGTTGGGGGGGGGAGTAGTTGAGATTAGACTTACCAGAGTCCATTCCTCCGCCTACTCCAGCGAGGCCCGCAGGATGCAGGATGTTCAAGACCTCTTGCTCCCATGCTGTGAATTCGGGTGGAGTGGGTGGGGGTCCGCCGCCAGTCTTCTGCACAGCGATGTTGTGTCTTGAGACCATCGACCGTACCTTCGCCGTAGGTCGTTCCAGCGCTTTCGGATGTCTTCCCGGTTTCTGGGATGCTGTCCCACAGCGTTGACCCTGTCGACGATCCTTTGCCATAGCTCCGCCTTCCTGGCTATTGTGGTGTGCTGCACCTGTGTGCCGAAGAGCTGGGGCTCTACCCTTATTATTTCCTCCACCATGACCTTGAGTTCTTGGTCCAAAAACCTGGGGTGTCTTTGGGGTGCCATGGGGTGGTGTGGATGAGGTGTGGGGTGGTGTTTGTGGTGATGTGAGTGGTGGTGTGTGGTGATGTGTGCGTAGATGTGGTGTGGTTGATGATGTTGGGTTCCTGTGGGTGTTGTGGTTTGCGTTCCCTGTGCTCTCTATCTGTGTATTGCGCCTTCTCTCAGAATTTCGATTTGTGGGGGTTTGTGGGTGATGTGGGTGTGTGTTTTATATTGTCTTGGGTGTATGGGAGTGTTGTTTGTATGTGTATCAGGTGTGTGTATTTTGAATTGGTCAATGTGGCTGTGTTTTGTAAAGGTGTGTGTATTTTGAGCGTGGCGGTGTGGACCGCCAATGGAATACCGCGGTTGAAAGACCGCCGCGTGGATTCGTGGGTCGTAATGGCATGGGCGTGTTTGTGTTGGTGTGGCGGTGGAGGTTTGGTCATCTCCAGTTTATCGCTGCCCGCTGATGAGGCGGCCTTCCGTGGATGTCGGGTTTTTGGCGGTTTGGCAGTTGGAGGTCAGAATGACCGTTGCGGTTTACCGCGGCCGCGGCGGTATGATGGCGGTCTTCTGACCGGCGGTAAGGGCCTTTTACCGCCGAGGTCAAAATGACCCCCTTTGTGTGGCTTTGAATGGCTTCAGAGATATGGAGTAAGGTAAGGCAGCACAAATCTCTACATTGCCTCACTCTGTGAGGTGAGGTATAAAGAGCAGAAATAACTTTATTTCTCCTTGTTTTTCCCTCGTTCCATGTGTGCTGCTTTCTTCAGCACACGTCTTGCACATGTGCATTCCTGCCCTTTCACTTTGGCATAGGGCAGCATAGCAAGGTTACTTGCTACATCGCCCTATTCCAAATCCCCATAAAATAAATGAGGGCTCTAGGGCCTAGTGGACAACTCAAAAAGCCAGGTGTTCAGCTTCTTTCCGAATTCAAGAAGGGAGGAGGAGACTCATGTGTATTGGCAGGTTGTTCCATGCTTTAGGGGTGATTTAGGAGAAGGCTCGACCTACAGACCTGGTTTTTCATATGCAAGGGATGTGTACAAGTAGGAGTACAGATGAGCAGAGGTGCCTGGAAGGGTTGTGAAAGCAAATGCAACTGTTGAGGTATGCTGTGCCAGTGTTACGTAGTGCCTTTAAACTGTGGGTAAGTAGTATGAATTGTGCTCATTGGTGAGCTGGAAGCCAGTAGAGCTCCTTCCAGTGTGGTGTGATGTAAGCACAGCATGTGAGGTTAAGGGTGATTCTGGCTGCGAGTTCTCAATAGTTTGCAGCATTCCGGTGAGTTTTTGTTGATCCTGGCATAGAGAGTGTTCCCGTAGTCTATCTTGCTTGTGACCAGGGTGTGCATTACAGTTTTCCAGGTGGTGATTGGGAGCCATTTGAAAATCTTCCTCAGCTTCTTGTGGGTATGGAATCATGAGGCCGGTGATGGCATTAACTTGGGTGGTCATGTTGTGTTTGTTTTTGAAGATTGCACTGAGGTTCTTTCAATCAATCAATCAATCAATCAATCAATCAGAGTACTTGTAAAGCACACTACATACCCGCTAGGGTCTCAAGGCGCTGGGGGGGGGGGGGGGTGCTGCTCCTGCTCGAAGAGCCAGGTCCTGAGGTGTCTTCTGAAGGTGAGCAGGTCTTGGGTCATTCTTAGGTTGATCGGGAGAGAGTTCCAGGTCTTTGCGGAGAGGTAGGAGAAGAATCTGTCGCCGGAGGATGTTCATTGGATGCGGGGGACGATGGCGAGGGCGAGGTTGGAGGAGCGGAGTTGTCTGGTGGGGGTGTAGAAGCTGAGTCTGCTGTTCAGGTAGGTTTTTTGCATGGGTGGTGAGGTTCAATATTGGTTTTAGCACTGTTGGTCACCAGGTGGAGTCCCATGCTGATGTGCCTGTCCCGAAGATCAAAATTTCCACCTTGTCGGTGTTCAGTTTTAGAAAGTTGGTTTTCATCCAGTGGGCAATTTCAGTCATTTAACTTGATCTGGGTACTCAATGTCTTGTCCATGGGGAAGAGGAAGAGTTCTGTGCCATCGGCGTAGGCAAGGACCTTGATGTTGTGAAAGTGGATGATGCTGGCTAGGGGAACCAGGTATGAGACGAAGAGGGTCAGACTCAGGGAGGATCCTTGCGTAATCCACAGATGAGGTGTATAGTGCCAGTCTGACTGCCTGGGTCCTTCTATTCAGGAAGCAGGAGATCCATCAGAGAGTGTGTCCTTGAAATCCAATGCTGTGTATGTATTGAATGAGGATGGGGTAGAACACTGTCAAATGCTGTGGAGAGGCTCATAAAGATGGGAGCCACTATGTCTCCTCCATCCAGAGTCATTCTGATGTTATCTGTGATAGTGATAAGGGCAGGTTCCATGCTGTAGTTGGATCTCAAACCAGACTGAGTGGTATTGAGGAGTTGGTGGTCATTGAAGTATTTGGTGAAGTGTCTGTTGATGATTTTCTTTAAGACATTGGCTTGGAATGGCAGCAGGGGCAGCAGTCTGTGGTAGGCAAGCTTTGAAGGGTCCCCAGAGAGTTTCTTCAGAATAGGGGAGAGAGTTGCATATTTCCAAGTATTTGAGAAGGTTGCATAAGAGGTGGAGGTATTCAGAATGGCTGTGAGTATGGTGATGATGGGTTGCATTTCTCTTGAGTGGGCGTAGTGGGGGAAGAGGTCTGATGTGGCACCTGAGTGGATGAGTCTCATGGTGGTAGCAATTTCTTCTATGGTGATGATGAGCCACATGCCTGGCATCGATTTTTTGGAAGTCTTGCGATGGGGTGAACGAGTTGGAGGCGACACTTGTGAGGTTACATTTTTCACAATGATGAAGATTGTTTTTGCTTTTATTGGTGCTGACATCAATGAGGTCTGCCAGGGTGGCGCATTTGGTCACCCAGAACATTTGGTAGTTGCGTCTTAGGGCAGATTTGAAGGTGCTGTCCTCTGAATTGTCCTGGCTCATTCTACATTTGTGTTCCAGTTTGCAGTAGTGTGTCATCAGTCTGCATAACTTTGTCTACCAACTGCCCTGGGTCTGGACATTGTTGCATTGCTGTGTTTGAGGGATGCCAGGGAGAAAGTGCAGGAGATGATCCAATTATTGAAATTCTTGAAGCCCCTGTGTAAGCTGTTACTCTGTTCAGGCTAGCGGGTGTTGAAAGCTGTGTTGCAGTCCTTGTCAGTGATGCTGTTCCAGTTTCAGTGGGATGGTCTGGTGGTGGTATATGCCTTGGACCACAACAGGGATGGTGAATTTGACAAGGGCAGTCCTGGTGACTGGTGTGGGCTTGTAGATTTGGATATCATTGAAGGTGGTGAAAATGGGGTCAAAGAGGTGTCCAGTGACGTAGGTCAATCAATCAGGAATTTGTAAAGCGCACTACTCACCTGTGAGGGCCTCAAGGAGCTGAGGGGGGGGGAGAAGAAGGGGGAGGTGCTGCTACTGTTCGAACAGCCAGGTCTTGAGAAGTTTCCTGAAGGTAAGGTGGTCTTTGATCTGATGCAGGTGGGTGGGAAGAGTGTTCCACGTTTTGGCTTCGAGGTGCGAGAATGATCTGCCACTGATTGAAGTTCTGCAGACGCATGGGACGGTTGTGAGTGTGAGATCGGCAGAGTGGAGATGCCGGTTCAGGGAGTAGAAGGAGAGCCATCTGTTGAGGTATTCTGGTCCGGTGTTGTGCAGTGCTTTGTGACCATGGGTGAGGAGTTTAAAGGTGATTCTCTTGTTGCCTGGGAGCCAGTGCAGGTTTCTCAGGTGGTCTGTGATGTGGCAGTGGCTGGGGATGTCCAGGATGAGGCGAGCGAGGCATTCTGGATGCGTAACAGCCTCTTCTGGAGTTTGGCCGTGGTTCCTGCGTAGAGGGTGTTGCTGTAGTCCAGTTTGCTGCTTACGAGGGCTTGCGTAACGGTTCTTCTGGTTTTGGTGGGTATCCATTTGTAAATCTTTCAGAGCATGCGGAGGGTGTTGAAGCAGGAGGAGGAGATGGCGTTGACTTGCTTGGTCATGGATAACATGGAGTCCAAGATGAATCCTAGGTTGCGTGCATGGTTGGTGGGAGTCGGAGTGGCTCCAAGAGTGTCAGGCCACCAGGAGTCATCCCATGCGAAGGGGGTGGAGCCGAAGACGAGGACTTCTTTCTTGTCAGAATTGAGTTTGAAGCAGCTGCTTTTCATCCATTCGGCGATGGCCTTCATTCGTTTGTGGAGATTGGTCTTGGCAGAGTCCTTGGTGAGGGAGAGGATCAGCTGGGTGTCGTCGGCGTATGAGATGGTGTTGATGTTGTGGGATCGGGCGATGTTAGCGAGCGGGGCCATGCAGACGTTGAAGAGGTTTGGGCTGAGGGACTAACCCTGGGGTATGCCGCAGATGATTTAGGTGGCCTCTGAGCAGAATTGGGGAGGCGGACTCTCTGGATTCTGCCATTGAGAAAGGAGGTGACCTAGTCCAGGGCTCTGTCGCGGATTCCTGAATTGCTGAGGCGTGAGCGTAGGTTGTGGAGGCAGAAGGTGTCGAACGTGGCCGAAAGGTGGGGTGGCAATTAATTAAGGGTGAGGAAAGAATAGTTATTCACTGTTACATCGCTGTTAGGGCATGTGTGTGTGTGGCACAGATTAAAGGTGTTTTGTATGAGTCCATCTCACTTTCAAATAAAGCTACATTTTGTACATTATTCACTTAGTTTGGGTGTATTCCTCACTCTAAATGTGGCCCTGACTGGACGATTGGGATCCACCCTTTCCTCTCATGGAGCTTTGGGGAAGGCTCATACACAGGGCTGATGATATGGCGGCTGCATGGCTGCTTTTCTCTTGTCATTGTGTGCAAGCCCACCATTTTGACTTGATACATAAAAGACAATGTCAGAAGCAGGTTGGACACCAGGGAAGCTTGTACAGGATTAGTTGTTGCTCTGAGCAGGTGGTGTGAGGGATCTAATGAAGAGATTGAAGTAACAATAAGTTAAGCCCCTGCTGGACAACTTTTCCTGGGGGTGCCATGTTTGATTTACCGCCACAGGGAACTTTGAATCCCAGATTCCCCTTGCTGCCATGCCCATAACTTTGGCCTACTTACTGCTAGCATATCCTTGCTGATATGGGGGTTGCAATGCCACTGGAGAACATTTGTGTGGGGTGCAGTGGGTGATTTACTGCTGCAGGCGACTCTGAGTCCCAGATTACCCTCGCTGCCAAGCCCATAACATTGTGCTATTAAGCACCAGTACAGCCCCACTTATACAGGGGCTGCAAGCCTCTATAGAACTTTTGCTGGGGGTGCCGCTGATGATTTACTGCTGCAGGGGATACACTGAGTCCCAGATTCCCTTGCTGCCAGGCCCATAACATTGCACTATTAAGAGCCAGTACACTGCCACAATTGTTATTTAATAAGCCTGCATGCCTACTACATTTGACTGAGGTGCTACACAATAACAAAGCTGTTACCATTAGTATATGCAAAAGTGTTTTTTCAGTGGGTAGTGAAGGTGTTCAGTGTTGTGCCAAGCTATTGTGCCAATACCTTTGATGGTCACAACACACACTAAGGCGCCCTGAGGCTTTGAACCCTTGTGTGTATGAGCCTACTTTGTTCACATCCTGTTGATACTATGGGGAAACGAAAAGGAGCCGGGAGCCCACTTCTACTCCTCCTTCCTCTTAAGTCACCTCAATTGATTGGACGCTCCAGAAGGCGATGGGAGTTATCGTGCCAGAGATTGAACTGACGGAAAGGAGACTGTCCCTAGGTCCTGCTTTGCATTTATCCTCTTCATCTGCTTCCATCACATCTACCATCCCAACCCTTGCAGCCCTTGAACACCTGGTTTACAGCTGTGCATCGCCCCCATCTTAGTCAGGTGCAGCTCTGGCTCCTGAAAAGCTTTTTGAGGATTGTCATCAGTCTTTGCCGCCTACTAAAAAGTTAGAAGGGGAATCAGGAAACAAAATTGTCGATACTGGCACACAAGTGGACCTTGTATCTTGCCTTTTCCAAGGTATTTTCACACTAGCATCCTCACTGTTAGTCGGCCATTAGGGATGACACAGCTAGTGCATGACCTCACTGCTTCAGTAAAGGTTGTTATATGGTCAGAGTTTGCTTCAGTCCTGGGTCGCTTTCAGCACTGGAGCAAGGCTTTAGCGACCTACATAAATTGCAATCTTCAACCACACAGGCTGTTGGGCTTGCTTCCTTAGAAGGGCAGGGAGCATTTATTGTCCTAATCCAGCCTAGACCCCTTTGACCACACTGCCCCCTGAGATCCCATTGCAACTAACCACAACCTCTTCCAAGCCTGCTGTACCTACTAACTGTGTTTTGCAGAGTGGCAATCTAGCTCCATCCAGGTCTCATCCAGGGCAGTCTAAAGCCCCACCACAGCAAGGTCCCACTGGAAGATAGAGATTCTCAGGTGAGCTAATGTACAAAAGCAAAAGCAATAGTGGGTCCTCTGGACTGTCATGTTTACCATGTTATCGGACACTTCCAGTGATTAACCTTCCTCCAGCATCATGCCCAAACATTGCAGTACTAACAGGAGTACGTGAAGGCCAAAGGGAATTGTACGACCAGTTAGCAAATAGAACCTTGGACTGACTCAGATGGAAAAGGGACTTTCCACTTTCGATGGCTAACAGTATCCTATTCACTCACAGTGTGGGGTGGATTGGACCAGGCCTGGTGGACCGCCCAGGGGACTGTGTTATTATTAATTTTAGAAATGTGCAGCTGGTCCACGGGCTGCTGATGACTGTTGGGACTGTTGGGAGTAATCAGGATGGTGGGTCAGGTATTACATTATTGCTGCTATGTTTTATAATCCAAATCGGTTTCTTAGGCCTGCAAATGATCTGCCAAAACAGAGCCTCTTTTTTCTACTAGTAGTAGTACCAGTGGTTGGTAGTCATTCCTGTAACCATGTGGCTTTCAATGCTCCTGTTTATAACCGGTTTGGTGCCCTAAAAGGAACTGACAGACTAATTTATCAAGTATGTGTTGAATGTATTGAACAACCCGTAACATCTAATAAAGCAGTGCTTGGACAGACTCAGTAAGGTGAAGGAGGGGCGGGTGACCACCCTTGCAACTAAGGTGACTGGAGTGATGGGCAAAGTCATTCTCTTGCCTTTGACACAGGCCAACTATGAGATGGGAGTAGGGGCTCCTCTCCTGCTAGATGACCAACTAGGCATACCCAAGCGGGAGGCTAGGCAAACCTTTAGTGCTAAAAGTAGTGGGGATATTGATTGCTCCGTTATGGCTGATGGCATATCAGTGAGCCTGGGGGCTGTTGCACCTGGAAAAATAAAAATGAAAGGGAGATCCTGGAACATGGGCTAATCCCATAGTCTAGTTCTCTTGTAGGCATGAGGATGGCACCATTGGAAATTAACCCTGAGCTTTCAGGTATACAGCAGAAGCCTTCTTCCATTAAACTACTCTCCTGGAAAGTTGAAGGGCTGGGCTCCAAACCAGATTGTGCTGATTGGTGCCTTTTCACTGACCACCATGATGTTTGTCTTTTTCAAGAAACTTGGCTAACCACAGAAGTTCAGGATGTAGGGTTTGCAATCCATAGTGAGAAAGCAACAAAAAAGGCTAAGGGCAGACCCTCAGGGGGCCTTAATGCATGGGTTGGCTCTACACGTGGGTGTGCTGTTAAGGAAATATTGATTGCTTCTGATTAAATTTTATGCTTAACCTAACATTTCCCCCAAATATAGTGTTATACTTTTATAATGTTTGCTTTAAACCAGTTGGTAACAAACAGGAAACACCAGCAGTCAAGATCCTCTCCACACATGTGACATCCCTTTTGGAGAGGGTTATGAGCTGGTGGGTGGGGATTTTAACTGTCAGTATGAGCTCCTTGATTGTAATGGTCTTGACCTCTCAGTGGTGGAAGATTATGCTTGGTCTATTTCCAATCTAACAATTTCTCAGATTAGGAAATGGTCCCCTATAGCCTTACAATTAAGGCCTAGATTTATACTTTTTGACGCAAAACTGCGCTAATGCAGTTTTGCGTAAAAAAGTTTAGCGCTGGCTAATGCAATTTCTTAACGCCACCCGTGCGTAAAATTTTTACTTTGACATACAGTGGCACTAAGAACAGGTTAGAGTCATTTTTTCTGACGCTAACCATTGCGCCTTGTCGTAAGACAAAATGACGTTAACGCAGGAAAAATGACTAATCCGGTTTGCGACACGGAAAAACATCGCAAAATGAATATGTGTCATTTTTCACCGCAATAGCGTCAAAAAGCGACACAACACAGCAAACAGTGCTAAGGAGCCCCAAAATGGATCCCAGAAGCCAGGAGAGACCCCAGGGAGACCTCAATCAACCAGGAACCAGCCAGGAGGATACAGACCAGACCCAGGAGAGAGACAAGAAGAAGAGGAAGTGTTGCTTTGGTGCAGAGGAGCATGAAATACTGGTCAGAGAGGTGACGGAGCACCAGCATCAATTATTCATCACCTCTAAATTGCCAATTAGAAGGAAAGAGGCAATTTGGCAACAAATTGTGGACAAGATTAACAGTGTGGCAGAGTTCAGGAGAACTGTCAACGAGTATAAGAAACGCTGGCATGACTGCAAGCGCAGGACAAAGGAGAAAATGGCAAGGAACAGGAAGGCAGCACTGCAGACCGGAGGTGGAAGTCCAGCACTGCTAGAGGACCTGGACGAGATGGAGGAGGTGGCTGCAGCCGTCATCCCGAGGAGATCATCACAGGAATCGCAGGACAGGACAGCGCAGACTACCAGGAAACATCATATATGCAGGATAAGTTGAATGGGGGACCAAAATGCTTAAATGTCAACTGTAAGAAGGGGGAGGCACATACCTACTACACAATACATGTCAGCCCTGCAAACCAGGCAGTGGAAAGGGCACAGGGGCATGGCAAGGATACATAGGCTGTGCAGGGGCATCCAGTTGCACACACAACACAACACCAACAACCTTTGCATGGGGGTACACATCCATGCCAAGGCTGCTGGAAATGTTGAAGCAAACCAGAAGGGTAGGGAAGAACGTAAAATTGGGCTGCTGTCACAGGACAGCTGGTATTGTCAGAATGTAAGCTAGAGGATAATGCCCAATCTCAGTCCATTGGCTCAAGCAGCATTTACCATTGACAACACTTGCCACTACTACCTGTACTGTGTGTGCTGGTCAATTAGGAAATGGCAGTTAGGTGCCCATGGCACAAACACACTCGAAATGAGGTATCAGTATGACTACGTGATCAGTCCCCATCAATCCCTATCTAAGTGCAAATCCATTCAACTGCTCATGTGCATAGACTCAATAAACATCAGACACTGTTACATACGTTATGAAGTACACAGCAGTAATCTCATACCCATGCTGCTCATTCCAGGATCTACCCCTGTGCCTGTGCAACAGTAGCTGCAATGCCACCATGCAACATCTCAGGTGTCATAGTGCTTGGAAAACTGCATTGAGGAGGAGGACATATGTGTGTGGCTAGGCAAACACACCCGTACAGTCATAAGAGGTAATGGAACTCTGCCATGGACCATCATTGCAATGCAACGTAGCACACATACGCAAACATCAACATGAGAAACTACCAATGGTGACACCTGTATTGTTTCATGGAAATTGCATACATGGTATGGTGCTAGGTCTCAACACCGTATAGGTGTATGTGAAAAATGATAGACTGGGACAGGGCCAAATTGTTATGTGTGGTGCATGTGGCATCAGCACACCAACAAGCATTGCAAGGCCTCACCACTCTAATGGTAGCAGAGGGAGGGTTGATTAGGACAAGAAGGTGGCAAGCCACAATTTGGACAGAAATCACACCATGAAGATGTGTCGCAGACAAATCCCTCAACTGCCCACACTACATGTGACATGCAGGCAGGGCATAGGCCTGAGAGACTGCAAACATTAATGACAGGAACAATGCATGGGGACCCAGATTACGACATGCCACCAATGGAAGTCAGTGATGTCACATTACAACTACCACAACACAGACACACTCATTTTACAATATCTCATTGCAGAGGACGATGGCTCTCCTGTGGATCTGTTTGTCCTGGACTACCCTGATGACATGGATGACCATCTGACAACCATCAGCCAGGAAACCCTCCAAGATGTCCTGGGAACCCTCCAGACACCACCTCCAGTCGTAAGGAGGAGCACACATGTAGCAGCCATACCAGAGGACCCACCGACCACCCCAATTGTACGACATGCCAGCGCAAACACAGCTGAGGACTCTGATGACACTGGGACCACTTTTGAGAGGACAGTTGTGGGAGTACAGCGGGAGCTGGCCAAGGAGGTGCGGGTGGGGATGCAAACTATGGCAGCCAGCCTTGAGGGGATGCACATGTGCATGATGACATCCGCAGAACAGTCAGCAGCCATACAGTTCACCCAATCACTACTGCAAGGAGTCCAACAGTGCGTGAGGGACCTCACCACTGCTGTGAGGGAGTTCCCACAACACCTGCCCTCCCAATCTTGCACCTGCATACATGACAACAAGCTGGACTCCCTCAGGGCAGACATGGCTGCCTACCAAAGGGATGTTGCTGCCATACTCAATAATCAGTGGCTCCTCCTTGCTGCAGTTATGCCATATATAGTTCCACAGATGGCAGCTGCCAGGAATTTGGAGTCCACTTCTCCAACCACTGAAGTGTGTGTTGCCCGCTGAAACCACCATCACCACCATCAAGGGCAGAGGAGACGACACACATATCAGAGGATGAAGATGTGGAACAGATCATCTTCACCCATAGGAGTACCCGGTCGCACCAGCCCATGTCACATGGGCACTGTTTTTCCTTTGTCCTGTGCTTGACAACATGCCAGTGTTGCTACAGTTGGTGACATGCACTCTTCACCGACACACTGTTAACCTTACCACTATGGCCTGCAATTGTCTCTCACTACCCAATTGGCAATTCATGTTCCTCTGCACCGAATGACACTTCATCTCAGCATGTCCAATGACATGTCCCTCAACCTTGCACTTGTTTTGCGTCACTGTGGAATGCTTCACACTAATGGGCTCACAAACCTGAACTATATAAATATTGCACGACAGCACTTTAAAATAAACAGCACCTACACAACCACTATGTCTCTGTGTAAGGTGACACGTCTACTTGCTGGAGGTTTGTGATGCATGTATTATGTCAATGGTGACAGATTGTCATTACCAGAGTGCAAAAATTATGTGGGCAGATTTTTACACACAAGGGCCAGGACTTCTAAATCTTCTGTGCTGCCTGTGCCTCATTTCTGAAGTAAAAGCAGCACAACATTACAAAATATCATTGTATTTTGTAATTTTTCGCTGCTGTTGCATTAAAAAATGAGGCAAATGCAGTGTAATAATAGTATATTTCAGGCCCAAGGTATCTACAAGATGAAACTCAATGCTGGCCACATCCCCTACAAGACATTCATTGTGTATGTGTGTAAAACATACATGCCACACCCACAACATACAGCAGGAATGGCTGTGTAAGTGTGTTTGGTCAATAAAGTCAACTAGGAGTACAATTAAAACACCTAGGCTTGAATTTTGTATACTTGACCTCATCAGAAATTGACACTACTCAGTTTAGCAGTGTTCACATGAGCATCAGGCTGCAGGCAGAAGTCCCACGGTGCCCAAGATTCCATCACAGGACCCAAACGATGACAGCTTTAAAATCACATCTACCTGCCCAATACATGGGAACCATAGTCACCTTGAATGGTGGGTACAATGGATGGCAGATGCATAGAAATTTAGCTTTGGTATAGCTGCCAATGTGACAGCTCAGTTGGAAGTGGGAATTAACATGTCAAGAGTGGGATGTGGATGCACGACGGAATACACAGACCAACAGAAAATTTGCACTGTACACTCATGCAAAGACCCAGATCCCCAAGCATGTGACACATGCCGTAAAGGAGTACGTAAAACTTTAATAACATTGTATAAAAGAGAACTTAAATCTACGTCAAACATCTATACTAACTTAACCTATCCTAACTATACATTACCCACAACTGGCCCTGACTACCCTATGCTAAACTTACTTACCACATTTAACTAAACACTCTAAACATTTATCCCCCACCCCCCTTATATGACGGGACACATGTAGGACATCATATACTAACTTAAACAGATACTAACTAATACTAAACAAATATATATTTTTATGTATTTTTTTTTATTAGATTACACAAAAACCCCAACAGTAACCCCCCACCCACCCACACACTAACATGTAATATTATGAACACGCCCACGCCCCCAACCTACTCATCCTATCTAAACTACTACCCTACTCTAGCAAATCACTATACCCCCTAAACCCTCTAAATAACTGCATAAGGAGAGAGGAGGGAGGGGACCGAATTAGGGATGTGGTAAGGCAGGAGTTCAAAGGTTTGCCCTCTTCAGAGTTGTTTGATTGACTTTAGCCTCCAGCTATTTCTGTCCACATCCCGCTGAAGAGTGTCAAGCTTCTTTAGGACTTTTCTCATGTCCCTCTGTAGCTATGATATGGCGGACATGTCCAAAGCAGCTGCTGTGGTCGTCTGTGTCCCTGACGTAGTTGCTCCTGTAGGTGTTGTGGTCGGGGGTGCTGGATTGGAAGGTGCAGCAGGTGTTGTGGGTGTTGGTCGTGAGGTTTAGGGTGCAGCGAGTGGTGCTGATGTACTGGTGGCCGCTGTGCTACTGCCTGCAGTCGTGGTGGTGGCTCCACCTATTGTGGCCAATGCCGGTCCCCCCTTGGCTGAAAGCCTGCCATTCTCCAGAGGCTCTCTCCCACCGATAGCGTCTTGCCATCATCCGGAACCCAGACTCCACATCCAAGATGTACCTGTACCTCACTGTCCACCTCTGGAAATCCCTAATCTCTGCGGCATTCATGCTGGCAGCTGAAAAAATGAGACAGGCAACCTTTAGTGTCATCATTGTGTGATGCATGTGCAGATGATAATCTAACACTCTCCCTCAAATTGCACATGCAGTCTGAATCACAGTACATACTATATTTTGTCCCTGAGGAATGACATGGCAACGCTGCCTAACCATCAAGTATTTAACAGCACAACAAAGCACAACAAGTGGTGTACCAAATAGTGATCTGTGCATTTATGTAGGCCAATGTGTCACAATGCAAATGCAGCAAGTACTTAACATGTGCCAGGCTGACTAATCCCTATAATCTGGATCAACTTCAAGGCACCCAAGACCAGTGATTTGTAGATGTAATTGGCAGTATGGTATGCCGTTGCCAATCATAAGGGGTCAGTGTTGTTTGGGACACATGCATGCTTGAATTAGATGACTGTCATCTACACTGTGGCCATCACACCTACCTACGTATATGTTCTTCCCCTACCCCTGTGCCTCGGGGGGATGGGCAACTGTCAAGGACAACCACAAAGCCATGTCCACCTGTCCACCTGTAGAGTGGAACACTGTGCGGAGGCCTGCCAACTAGGAGTGTGGTATCCACTGAGCAATTACATCTACATTCATGTTTCCATTTGTGGACAACCATCAACACCTGATCAGCCAACACATTTACAAAATCACCCACAATGATGGCAGCACATATCTGGCCTTGACCTGCATGTACACTCACAACATACCACATAAGTGTCACGTCAATGGAGTGCAACATATGGGTCTAGATGCTGGGGGACAGTTACCCATACAGTCATACATGTACATTACAATACAGGAATGCTCGATTTTGTGTTGAAAATTGATGCATCACTGTCTTGTGAAATGACTTGCTGACAATATTCTGACACTGGAGCACTTCCAAATCAAATGTGGGCCTACATGTAGCTACTAATCACCTTGTTCACATGCTGCTGCACATTGCTCAGCATAAAACTCCCAAGACATGACTCTCTTCCTGTGAATGTCAAACCCTTGCATGGAACACCATGTCAACCTCTAGTCAAGTAATATATCAGATCACGTGCCAGCTCATCCTATCTTGCAATGAGTAACACATGAGTCACTTCCACAACAGCTGCAATCACTACACAGGACAGACATTTTCACACTTACTGGATACGTCTAGGTCCTCAGATCGAGCCACTTCCCCGATGGTATAGGGGGCCGGTCCACCTGTAAGACATGGAAAGAAAATATATGCTCAGTGTCTGATCACTGTACAAACATGTGGACAGCATATCACAGTGTGTGACATTTTATATGAGTGAGCTGCTGATCCTGCATGTAGACACTCCAACAGACATACCACTGCAAATTTGCATTGACACTGACACTCCAGTGAGTGATAGACACACATATGCACACATGCACTGGGCCTAACAATCATGTGGTGCTAAACCTGACTGGAAATATTTGTGGCTAAACCATTTCAGATGGTACTCCATGTCTTGATTTGTAATTGGGTGATAATTTCAATGGCACTTCCCTTGTGCCCTGCAATACAAGTGACTCAGGTATTGTGGCTTGTGCATCAAGGGACAATGATTAAATGTGTGATGGACATGTGGATCAATTTTCAGTCAGCAATTATTGTGCATTCAGTGGTCCAAACGGATGTGGCACAGTTGTATGTAGGTAACAAATGCCCCATTGGCAGTGTTCCATAAGCCGTATATGCCCCCTATGCCAACATGATGGCAGGGATCATGTGTGTGTAATGATGACAATGTAGCGCTAAACATGGATAGCCCACTTTGCTGTCCCAAAATAGTGACATATGTATGCTGACAGTGTCTTAGCTGATGGTCGTTGACAGAATGCATGGGCACAGGTGTTGTCATTGCACCTGAAATGTGTTACTCAGGGCCATATGTACCAAGATCTGGTTTTGTGAGTCACACACTGCGAGACTTAGCAACTAGCAATTAGCAATTTGGATGATCTGAGGTGGAACACTCTCAATGACACTGTCTGTAATTCGAAAATGGGGTAGCAAATGACCTACCTCATGAATAATGATGAGGGAGGTCTCATTTTGCAAACCCCTTGGGAACAGCAGCACTCACAGGGATGCTGGCCTGCCGGGCTCAGCAGACCACCACGGCCCTCATTACAACCCTGGCGGTCGCTATAGAAGTGGCAATAATACCGTCAACAGGCCGGTGGAAACAAAAATGGAATTACAAGCATGGCGGTTACTGCCATGCAAAACCGCCACTTCTACACTGTGACCGCCAGGGTGGTAACGACCGCTGGGCTGGAGACTTCGGTATGCAGCCGTCACTGGACTGCCGGCGGTATCAGGACCCTGCATACCACCATGGATTTCGTGGGGTTTTGTACCACCACGAAATTCATGGCGGTAGGCACTATCAGTGACAGGGAATTAGTTCCCTGGCACTGATAGGGGTCTCCCTCTCCCCCTCCCCAGAGTCCTTCCCCCAAACCCACGACCCCCCTACTGCCCCCCAAAAGTGGCAGGACCCCCTCCCCACCCCTGCCCCCCATAAAAACATCCACACACACCCCCAACCTTCCTACACGCACGCTCACACAACTAATACACATACACGCAGACATACACGCACACATGCACACAGACATAGACGCACACATTTCCCATACACACGCCCGCATGAATACACGCACTCACACACCCCCTCTACACGCTCACACGCACACCCCCATGCACACACACAACACACAACACCCCCCAATCGCCCTCCCCTAATGGACGATCACCTTACCTTGTCCGGTGATCCTCCAGGAGGGAACAGGATCCATGGGGGCTGCTCCGCCGCCAGCTCCCCGTCATCAGAACACCACCACGCCGAATCCTGGGTTGTGATTCGGTGGGCGGTGTTCTGATGACGTGGCGGTGGAGGTGGAGCAGCCTCCACTTCACCACCGACCGCCAGTATGACTGATGGCGGCTTTCCATCCGAAAAAGGGCGGAGGGCCGCCAGCAGTCATAACACGCTGGGCAGGAGTCTGCCTGCATTGGCGGTCTTCGGCCCGACGGTAACTCGGCAGTCTTGGAAAAAGACTGCTGAGGTCCAAATGAGGGCCCATGTCTCTTGACTGCTTTCAAATAGGGATGTAAATATTTGTTTCATTGCAGCCTTATTTCAGCAGGGGTAAACAGAAAGTATTTCAAAAACCTATATTATGACAGAAAAATATTTTTTGGAACAAGTCAGTGGTCCGTGGCACACCTTCCTGCTCAGAATATTTGGGCAAGCATTCACAAAAGGGGAAGGGGTCCCATGGGGCCCCCTCCACTTTTGCAAATGGGTTAGCACCAACTTCAAATGGATGGTAACTGCAATTGTTTAGTGCCAGCATTTGTGCTCCAGAAAAAATCAATCAGCGGCCTGCGACTCGATAATAGAATAGGAACACCCAATCCTAAATGCCACTAGCAAACCCTGTTTTGCGATTGGGCAATGTGATAGCAGAATGGCCAAATTGGGGTTGTGCATTTGAGTGAATATTTTTTCTGATGTAAACACAAAATTTCAGAAAACTAGGCCGTTTGCTAAATTTATAAGTAGCTTGGTACATGTGGCCCTAAGTAATAGTCGGACTTGGCTCATCGAAGCTCTGAACTGCATTGTTAACATGTGTAATACATCTCAGTACTGGTACACTAACAGTTTGTTCTACTTGCATTCCACATGGCCACAAACATTGCATGCAGCACGTCAAGACATCTGCTACTGTTACTCAGGAGCATTCTACTGTACACATTTATCAATGTGATACTCACCAACAGGGCCACCAATCACCACACCCAGGTGGTCCAGCATGTCCTGTTCTCGGGCCACCAGGTCAGTCCAGCGATGCTTCAGCTGATGCTCGTTCCTTGATGTGTTGAACACACGTTTCAGGTGGAAGAGCACCTTGGTGCAGCGCAGCTGCCTTGCCTCCGTGTGATACCCCGTATCACACGGCCTCCCAACTTCAACATCATTGGAAGAAAGTGGCACACCAGCCACACAAAGGCCCCAAGCGCCTCCCCACCCAAGCGTCTCAGCCTCGTCCTTCCCGACATGTTATAGCACAACATTTTGTAATCACAAGGGAAAAAGGAAGGAAAATATATCAGAAAAAAGGAAACGTATAACCCAAATTACAAACCCCAACTAAACCAATTAATCTAACCCCCAAACAGACACCCAACAGTTCAAATACAATTCAGACAACACTAAAATACACAAAAACACTCAAACAGATACAACACACAAATAGAATACACAAAATGACACAAGATAGACACCACAGCATACAATATACGCAATCTAAACAAGAGCAACACCAAGACACTGCCACACAGTCAAGAAAAATCACAGACTGTAAAGTGAAAGTGAAAATACACCCACTGTACCATGTCTGTAAACAGGATTTCCTATTGCATCACTTCCTGTCCCCTTTGCGGCCTGTTTTCCGCCTTGCGTGTATTTTTTTGACGCATTCATAGTTTGCGTGAATATAATCGACGCATAACCTACATGTGCGGCAAAATACCATGTATTACCGGGAAACTACTATTTTTATGGATATCCGCATGCGTGGGGTGACAGGTAGAATTAACGCTAGGGGCCCATTGCATTGTTTTTTTACGCACTTACGTAAATATTTCTGACTCAGATTGTGTTTGCTTGAATTTTACATATTTAACATGCATGCAGCCTGTATCTAGATGAAGATAGGATGGTATGGCCTGAAGTGTGTGGTATAGTGGTTGGTCACATGTGGTAGACCATGCAACTACGGCCCACATATATACTATCTTTGCGCAGCATTTCCTAGATTTTCTGATGCAAAAGCGGCGCTAAGTTACAAAATACAATTGGAATTTGTAAATTTGTGCTGATTTTGCATCGATAAATGACAGCAAGGCTGCACTAAAATAGTATAAGTCATGGTCTGTGTGTTTTGTGTGTGAATTAACTGTTACAACAATATGTGTGCTTCTGATGGAATGGCATGCAATACATTTGGGGTAATGGTCATGTATGAATGTGTTACAAATGGGTATCTACATCAGATGGCAATCAGTGATGTACAACAGTCATGATATGTATTTGGAATATGTGTTGACTCATTTGATGTGTGTAGTTGTTGGGGACCTTGGGGACATTACATTTCCCATAACAAACAATACACAAGGATGATTGAGGATGGCTGATGAGGGCTATGTCGGATATGTTAACCCTCACATGTCCTTAATTGTTGGCTACGACTTCATGGTGACTTGTGTGTATACTACCCATATGTCGGCCTTTTGTACATGTTTGGTAGGTACAGTGTTTGCAACACTGTGCCTCAATTCCAATCATAAAATTATGATGTACACGTCAGTTTGACTAATGAAAATCACCTATGTTACTCATGTTGCTGTGGTGGACCTGCAGCCCTGGCTGCATGTGTTCACATATTTTGAGAGGTGCATTGCACAAAAGTGTCCAGTTCAAGTGTGTGAGCATGTGTACCCTGTGTTAGTTTCGGGCTCCATGGTGTTACGGTTTCGTGCATGTGTAGTCAGGAGTCTGTTGGGGCAACCCTTGAGTTCGCAGAGTATCTTGCAAGGCAGATCTGTCCTAAAGCAGAAGAGCAGCTAAAGGCATACAAGGGGATAGGGCAGCTATGGTAAGGCAGATAATGCAGAAGAGTGAATACAGAGCAACCTTAGTGTGGACAAATATGTAACGGGTCAATAATGGACAAACATGCAGGGCTCATCACTAAGATTGCACACAGGGTAGGGCTTAGAACTTCCCACAGCAACAGGAAACGTAAGTGCCTCTGTGCAGATTTATCTCACAGCTAGTCATCACGCAAGCCCCATAGAAAGGTGGCAGCAGAAGTGAATCTGAGTCTGGACCCTGAGGGCACAAACATGGATTGTCCTTACATACACAAGACTAGCCCTTGTCTGTTAGGCTGGGCACAGTAACAAATCCTGAAATACAGCCATAGCACACTGTCACTGTTAGGCACTAATGACTACATGCAAAACTAGACAAAGGTTGGGGCTGGATCAGTCTCCACGAATCCAGGTGCCAGAAAAAATACAAAGTTAAACACTTCTATACAGGTGAGGACTGATAGTACACTTTCCAGACACAATACCCCAAGAGGTAACGGAGGCAAGGGAACCAACTTGGAGGCAAAGGCATGCACAGGGAACAGGATCTGGTTGACGGAAAGACTGGAACAGAGAGCTGGGTAACAGAAAGCAGGCTCTGGCAGAAACAAACATGAACAAGGCTGAGAAACAGGGAGCAGAGTCTGACTGGAACAAGCAGGAACAGCACTGTGTAAACAGAGAGCAGCTTCACGCGTATTCAGGACTGGAACACAATCCAACAAGAGCTCTGGTACACAAATGAATTGTACTCCAATACACGATGAGGAGCTTCAGGGAATGGCAGCTTTTAAGCTGTTCCAGGCAGCAGCAAGGCCAGGGCAGAGTCACATGGCTGGGGTGCACGAGAGAGCTCACAGGTGTGTGCAGCTTCAACCTCTCACAAGTCCTGCAGGAGAGAATCCAGTATAAGGGGAAACCCGGACTTTTCCCATAGGAAGCTATGGACAGAAGATTACAAGTCTTACCGACTACCAGGCAGTGCATTATGGGACCTGAAGTCCATGCAGGCTAATGTAGTTCTTCCATAGCATGCCATATGGAAAAGGGAAGCAAACAGGAGTCAGAATGGGAGTCTGGGTGAGTGTTAATGATGATTCCTAGGGTATAGCTAGTCCATCTACAGCACCCACTAGAGAAGGGAGGGCAGAGACTTAATACATGGCAGTGGCAGAACTTGTTACCAGGGATGGTTTGCGCAGGGCATGTGTTGTGACCATTGCTTGTCAAACCTGGGACACTCATGCTATACTTTTTCAGGACTGATGCACCACTTGTCACACAAGCTCCTTGCAGAGATAACAAATGTCACACTTACTAATGTCAGGGGCCTGTTCATACATTCCTGTTACCACTGTTATTTCACATCCACTGCCTCATGTTTGAGGAGCTTATTTACCTTATGATAGGAGATGTCATAGTTGTGTGTCAAGTGCTACAGTAGACCATATTGTCAACGTAGATGTGTGTCATGTGCTGTGGTCCTATGACTTTGTCCTTCATATGTAAAATTTAAAAGATGTTTTTTTAATATGTGTGTGATATTTGCTGTACAATCATACGCATCACATGTGATGTTGCATCAGAAGTAGTCAGATTTGTCTTTGTGACATGCTCCCTGATGTAATACTCACATTCCTAAAGAACATGTGATGGAGAAATAAGCAACCAGAGCAGGATTGTGTGATAAAGTGAGGTGTTTAATTACATATCCTAACAATGTGTTTAGAGTGACTAATGGTTAAAAACGTTTTGAACAATCTACTGTCTGCGGCGCATTCCTGCAGCTGTGTTTGGATGTTCCCCCCTCATTTTCCCTGGCACCTTCCACCTCCTTCTCCTCCTCAGGCAGTTCTTGCTCAGGGGATGTTCCTCCCAACACAAATGTTGTGCAGGATGGCACAAGTCAATATGATCTTGCAGACCGTTTCTGGGGCATATAGGAGGCTGCCTCCTGTGATGTCCAGGCAGCTGAATCTGGACTTTAGGATGGCAAAGGTCAGTTCCACAATGGTGTGTGTCCTCCGATGTGCCTCATTATAGGCACGCTCTGCTGCTGTGCTTGGGTTGGGGAATGGGGTCATGACCCAGGGCTGGATCTCGTAACCCTGATCAGCTGAAAAAATAAATAAGAGTAAGTATTTTGTTGTTGGTTGCACCAGGAATGTCATGTAGCATGGCAGTTGATAGCTTGTGTCATCTGTGACTAATATGTGCTTGTGACATTGTGTGAGATCCTTGGCTTCTGTGAGCTTTTTTCTGCATTGGGTTGTTTGACTTGACAACTTGTGTTTGGCTCATTGACCTGATATCTATGGTTTTGTTTCCAAACTGCAAATCAGTATGTATGTTCCATGCGTTGTGTAGTGAGCAACATGTTTTAGTATGCTTTCACTGGAGGGGACATGATACTTCCTCACACACAATAGATTCCGATGTGGTGGTAACATGGTCGTTCTACATGGCCTGGACATGCCATCCACTTAGACATATGTCATTGAAGATGAAGTCCAGAAGTGAGGCCCTTTGATTAGGCTTGATGACAATGCCCAACACATCTCCCTAAGTTGGCAGCACTGAGGTGTTCAGTATTGACAATGCACACTTATCCCATGTTTGACTTGGTTCTATGTAGACCTTTGTAGTTCCCTCTGCCAGTGGCTCATGTGCAACCGTGCACCTACACTACACAACTTGCTCCAGGTGACCTGGCAAACTGCCTTGTAGAGGTGGATGTATCTGTGCAGGAATGACCATCTCCATGTACATGTGTTATTTTGATGGACAATTGGCTCTTTCGGTGTGTGCAGCAGTGTGCAGTTTGCAGTAGTGTCACATCAATATATTTTCATAGCACAGTCCACTTCCTTATTGCTACCTGGCAACGTCACCCCAGGAGTGATGTGTGACGTTGGGACTGCCTCAGTATTTCCATGTTACCTACATGTGAGTCAGCATCATCATGCTATGTGTCTCATGGTGTTTGACCTGCAGCAACACACATTGCACACCCCTTCCATAGTGCTTATTGCTTGGGAAGGTATGGAATTGACTATGTGGCCTAATGTAATAGTAAATGGTTCATCTTCCAAGTTGTACTTCCAGTGCAGGCCATGTCATTGTCACTATGTGCTTTGACATTGGTCCCTTGTAGCTCTAGAGTGGCATTTATTGTCCTTGGCAGCCATCATTTGTCTATAGGTGTGTATCCCATTGTGTCAGGGTGTGCAACACCCACCTGTGTCACACTTCAGTGTCTTCCTGCCCACATGTCAATGTAATGGTGTAAGTATTGTGTGTCCACCAGGGTTGCTGTGTCGTGTGGATATTGCTAGGTTTATGGACTTACCGACAAGAGGGCCCTTGCCATATCGTCCGTCCTGGAAGTGCTGATTGATGGTGCTATGACAAAAGATGAAGGAATCATGTACACTCCCAGGATTCTTGGCCAAGATGTTGGTACACAATCCCTGGTGGTCAACTATGGCCTGCACATTTATGGAGTGGGTGTGCGATCTGTTCCAGCATAGATGCTCTGTTGCAGCAGGTGGTACAATCCGGACATGGGTGCAGTCAATTGCACCAAGCACATGCGGAAAGCCATGATTTGGTAAAACCCCTGTTTAATCTCCTGCTGCTTCTGCTGTGTGTTGTGGAAGCTGATGTGGCAGGGTGTGAGGGAGATGATGGCATGTAGGACCTTGGGAAGGAAGGCAGAGAATGAGGTCTGTGATACCCCAGAGGCCAGGGCACCCGTTGTTTGGAAAGAGCCACTTGCCAACATGTGCAGGACAGCTTGCAGCTTGGTCACCGGTGGTATATTGTGTGGTGCCTGCAGGCTGGCTGTTATTTGTGGCTCAATTTGGCGCAGCAGCTGCTGTATGGTTTGCCAGTTGAGTTTACCTCCGGATGATATCCAGTTATCTGAGGCCCTTGAGGGTTTTCCTGGGCCTGAAGACCCTCTCCTGCCTTCTGTGTTGCCTTTGGGGGCCACGTTGGGGTGGTGGTGGCTGCTGCTGTTGGTCCTGTGCTCTGCGTCGTCTGGCAGACTGCATCAGTAGCACCACCATGTTGTCCTTCTGGAACAATGATGTTGCTTGTGTGTGTTTTCCTTAAGTAGTGGTGTTTACCCCATTTTAACCCCTGCCCTGACCCAGGCGTTAAAAATGTACGCAAATTGTGCTCTGCATCATTTTTTGATTCCGCATCCCACCCGTGCGTCATCTGTGACCCGTTGGATAAATATGGCGCTTGGGTGTTTGAGTCATTTGTTTTTACGGGAACGCCTACCTTGCATCTCATTGACGCAAAGCGGTTTCATGCATCCTTGAAATGACGCAAACTCAAATATTTTGACGCTAGATGGGTCTAGCATCAAAATATAAATATGGAGTTAAGTTTGCGCCAGATTTGCTTAAAAAAAATTACGCAAATCTGGCGCAAACAGAGTATAAATATGCCCCTAAATGCCTTAGTGTTAATGCAGCGCATACATGCCTGTAACAGTAGATCCCCTTTGGATAGAGATGGGAAGCACACTTTTAATTGAACATGCAGTACCAGTCCTATAGATTACATACTAATTGATCTGTGACTCTGGTCATACCTCTTGACATGGCAGTTACACACAAGCATGACAGTGATCAGATTGCCCTAGTACTTTCCATGGGTGTTCTAGACCATGAGGGGTCATGAAGCCGCCTTGATCAGCTTGAGAGAAGGTTACATCTGTCCACTAACAGCTTGTGGAAAAGCTAAATCAGATCTAATTGACTCAATAAAACAATAGGTTAGAAGGGTGATACTGCTAAGAAGGGCGGCCTACAAATTGCCTATTTCTGAAGCCAAAATGGAGAGGAACCAAGTAACGTGGGAAGGCCTGTTGGCCACTGTGACAGCAGGTGATCAACATGGCTTTTAGAATTGAGTAGACACCAGGAGTAAGGAGAGTGTCTGTTCCATAGACAATAACATCCCTTATGCTGTCTGGATCTTGCACTTCTTTGGCTTGTATTCTACGCCGGTTGAAGAGTGTGCTTCTATCTCTGTGGAGCCCAATCAATCTGTGGCTGGATTTAGTGGCAAGACAGGGAGCACAGAGCAGTCCCCCTGTTACGATTCAGGAAGTGTGCTCTGCAATTAGGAAGATAGTTCTCAACAAGGAAACAGGATTAGATAAGATCCCTGGGGATTTGTTCCATGCTGAGATGGACGTTTGGGGCCCATACTTCACTTTACTCTTTAATGCTATTATGTGGGGGCACCTATTCCTCCATCTTGGGCAAGGGCAGAAATCATACCCATATATCAAAAAGGCTCACCTCTTTCTCCCTACAACTACAGGACCATTAGCCTTATAGCTAGCTTTTTTGTAGAATTATTCGACACAGGCTACTTGTTTAGATGGAGGTCAACAAGATATTCACCCCTCAGCAAGCTGTTTTTTGGGACTGTACCTCCACTATCAATCATGTGTTTAGGTTTCAGCTAATTTATCGGAAAACTGTGGCCCTAGGGGAGGTCAGCAGTAAGTCACGTTTGCTTTTGATCTGCTTCTAGGAGTTACGTTGTGGCAAGTGCTAGCAAATATGGGGATCCTAATTACCTTCTTTGAGTTATTGTAAAATGCCATTAGTCAAATTTTGCTCAGCCTAGATGTGGACGGTTGGGTGAGGTGACCGATCCATTCCATGTTAACTGGGGGGTGAGACAGGGTTGTGTCCTTGCCCCTACCCTTTTCACTTCACACGTTAATGATCTGATTTCCCAACCATCTCTTGTGAGAGTGATGTCCCAAGGTTAGCTAACATGAAGGTCCCTACATTAATGTCCACAGATGTTATGCTGCTCATGTCTAAATCTCCAATGAGGTTTCAGAAAATCTTAAATAAATTCAGTGGTTTCTGAAGACTGAGGGGCCTGCAAATCATTGTGGCAAAAACCAAATTTATGGTGTTCAACCATTGCTCGACATCGAGACCAAACTCTACTTTGTTAGAGATTTCACTTGAATGGGTGCACAGCATTGGGTATCTTGGGATCACCCTCACTGAGCACAGACTTGTCTCCCTCATTATTCAGACTGATAATATGCAAGCTCTGGGTGCAGCCCTTTATGGTGCGAGCTTTGGGGACATAATGAAGCAAATGCCCCACCAATCTCAGAGAACTGCTTCTTAAGACAACTGATTGGTCTCCCAGTTAGTACCTCGCTGCTTCCTCTTAGGCTGGACGTGGGGCTCAGACCCATTACTGATAAAATTGGTGTTAAACCATTATTATTATGGAGATGAACTGGGGCTAGACCTGACTTACAATCATATTGCCAAGGGCTGAAAGAAATACTGAGCATCCTGAGGTAAGACAAGCTTGCTTGGCTCAAGTATGTGAGAGAACCCCTGAGGGCAATGGGGAGTGACAGCTTGTGAGGGGACTCAAGGGGGGAGTCTCTTCTTGTTTCTAAAGCAGTCCTGAAGTTGAATTATGTGCAGCTCATCACTAGCTCACAGTTATCTAGGACAGCTCTTTGATTGACAGCTTTATTCGATGGAAGGATGAATAGTCAGCAGAGCAATGTCTTGATGATATTCAGCCAACTTCCACCAAGAAACTATTCATCCAATTTATTTTTGGGATCCTCCCTTTGTGTTCTTTTACTGCCAGTTGGGCACATCCACAAAGTTCAACAGGGTCGGCTTCCCGTATTGCGGCTCAGTTCCAGATATGATGGCTCATGCTCTCTTCTTTGCCCTGCATATAAAAATCTCAGGGTCAAATGATTTATTCCAATTTGCCACAACCTTGGAACTAGACAGGATAAGGAGGTTTATAAGATACTGCAAACTGATACCAGTCAATGTATAGTTTTTGCAGCGTCCAGGTTCCTACACTCAATGTGGCGTGTCAGGTATAAGTATAAGACATCTATCATCAGCATTAACCCCACTGAAGTGGATTGAATAATCTGTCTGTTTTTCCCTTTTCCCTGTTACCATTCTTGCACTCTATGATTGAGGGGATATGTTGGCACTATATCAATTCTTGTTTTATATATCAACTAGGACAACCATGTCCACCCACCCCCTAGGGTTGGTGGTCTTATGAGTAAAGCTAATGATAATGCTTTGCCCACATCTTCTTTTAAAGTCTTTTATTCCCCATGTAAAAAGAAATTACTTTTTTAGTACTGTTTTTTCTGCCCTATGTATTGCAATATGTATTGGCATTGCAGTTTTAACCTACTAATTTATTTATTGTATCATGCTTTTTACTCTGTTCTTTTATGGCACAAGCCGAAATAAAGATTACTATGATGACGATGATGACAAAGGTTAAATAGTTAGTATGGGTAATTTATGGGTGGGAATTGCTTAGTGTTGGCAAGAGAGTATAGCTACTTACTGTTAGATCATGGTCTGGGCATGTTAGTTTATGGATCAAAGCCAAGGTTTGTGTTATGAGAGCATCTTGCTCTTGAATAAAGTTATCTTTCACACATGATTGATTGAGTCCACTTCTATTCCTTACCCAAGCAAAGTAAAGGAGCATCATCATGACACAACCTATGCCACCTTATATATGACTTATATAAACTATGAATTACCAGTAATGTTATGAATTCTAGAGACTCCACAGTCCTGGCGGAGAACTCTGCACATAAAAAGATAGGACAGGCCTATCTCTTAAAAAGTGAATATCTGCACTCCGACTGTAGAGTATCCACAGTAGTAAAGTTACTAATAAATCGTAGTTTGTGAATACTGAAAAAGAGTAAACTTACACAAAAGTGTAAGTTTACCTTTTTGAATCAGGCCACAAGATGTTTATATAACTACGGCAAGGCTGGAAGGGTTCCAGTCCTTCTCAGTGTAGTGAAGTTTACTGGTAGGTAAGTATCCAGGCATTAGACACTAAAGAGGTATTTCAGTCTAACTGGTAACTAGTTATAACCCTCCTGACGCTCACTAATACTATTTCCATTACACTCATTAATCTTGCATCTGATTGCTGTTCAGATTAGAACATAATAACTCCATAATACTGTGTGACCCTCATACTCTCACATAAGACAGAACTCTTATGGGCAGGTTCATAGGAATTGTGTGACAGAAGAGGACTGAATTATGGACAGGGTAGACTAAATTATGCCGCAAGGAGAAAAATGTAGCATAATGCAGCACCTTTTATCGTATTACTCACATTATTGTGTCATTGATGAACAGGGTAACAATGTCAGGACAAACGTTTCACCTCACTAGTGCCAGTTTAATACTCACATCCAGCAACAGGCAATAGCAAATTAACTAACCAATCTTTGAGAATGGCCTTCTACTGCACAGCAGCATGTCACTGCATTTGTATTAACTTTTGATCTACTTGAGCTGAAACTAAATATTTTGTGTAAGCAACAACAGATTATGCAGAAGACAATATAATATGTGTAAAATGTGGCAAATCCATAATTATATGGAAAACATAGGCGCTGGAAAATCAAGCAATACCAGTGGTCCAGCGTCATTTTCATCACCTACAGCAATAAACCACCCATCACCGAATCAACAGGCATGGCGTAATTGATGACATTTGCCCCATACTGCTGGTCGATGGCGGACTGTAATTTATTTCAGCACTTCAAGTCTACATTAGCTACATACCAAAAGTGCTTCTTCACATCTCACAGTAACAATCATGTATGGGATAAGAGCAACAAAGTTCCTGAAAGCCGATCTTCCCACCATTTCTCCCTTCAACCTATGCCTGCTCAGAGCCATAAACTTTAACCTAGAAATCTCAGAATGGACAACATTGTGCAGTAAGCAGAATAGTGTACTGTGATCATAAGAAATAAGATAGAAAACCTGCAGAGCTGTTCAAAACTGCCAGCATACTGAAAACTGTGAATTGCGCACCTACCTCTCACACTTCATGTTTCATACTTCTAGGTATTGTGTCCCATAACTCGATAACGGCACCTCGGTGGTCAGCACACATGACACTGAAACACTTTCCACTTGCCATCAAAAAAGACAACACCCTTCCAACCAGACATGCTACATGTTGTAGGATGTTTCCCTTGCGGGCAAGTGCTTCACCACCCCACATGGAGACGTATGCATCATATGCATGTTATCATGCAAGACGATAAAGCGCAATAATGAAATACCTTTGTTAAACTTGTATTTTACTTCTATTAAACACTCTCTAGTAAAACAAAGGACACTCACAGAATTTTATAAAACTGCTTAATGAACAAATAAATAAATACCTTTCAAGAAAATTATATCTTCATATTGACATTTTCGCATTTTAAATAGGTTATGATATTGTTGAAGGACATCAAGTGGCATTGCGTGATAAAATAATTCAAAAGGAGATTTATTTTTCATCTTGCTGGTAACCTTGCATGGATGAAGAGCTGAGCTGCGCTTTCTTAGATTCGAATCTGTGTGACCTTGAGGTGACAAGGTTTCTTCATTAGCTGATCTTTCTGAGAAAGGTTAAGCTTTATGTTCAGTGCTTGACTGATAATTATTTGTCCTCTCATTTTATTCGATCAGTCCCCATCTTTGTCTCGAAGGGAAAACGTTCCTCATCAACATGGCACTAATGCGACCACACCCATTACTCCATCCAACCTGGGACTCAAGCATGCAAGCAGGCCCTGTTTCACGGGGTAACTTGACTGCCTCAATAAAAAAATGCTCAGCGCCACCACTGGTTTGTTTTTTAGAGTTTCGCAATTCTCCCTGGTATAGAAATTATGCATGACATTTTCATAAAGTACGTCTTCACTGGGCACAGTTGAAATGACGGGCAAAAATAATTACCAGCGATAATTATCAGTAAAAACGTTATAAAGCTGCATAATTTATGTGGGGAGACGTGTTATTTATTTGTAATTACAGCAATTTTCATGAACGTAGGAACAGTTTATCGCCAACTCCAAACAGCTGTGCTTTCTTTTTCTTTTTAAATTTTTAATATTATTATTTCGTTTTCAAGGACATTTAAAATATGATTTACATAATCCTCGTTTGTCTTTCTCCACCTCCGTGCTCATTCCAGGCACGAAGATAGAGAGTTTTTCCTAGGTGTGACTATTCTGCAGGGTGGGTGCCCTGCTGCTTTTAATGACACATTATGTGTACCATTGGGAACCTTTGTGTGTGTTGAAAGAGGATTTTGTTATGTAATGCACGCCCTAGGATTAGGGAGACTGCTGGGACCCTCTTCAGACCTCGCAGAAATTATCAGGAGGCGGAAAAAATAAGAAGGTTGGGTGTTTGTTTTCATGGTATTCATCACTTTTACCATTACTGTAGAAATGCGTTAATTTAGATACCAATAAATGTAAGCTTTCACATTTAAAGAGAAATAGTGCTTAATTTGAAAAATTGCAGGGTCTCAAAATGATTCTTATGAGCCCGCTGCTTAATGTTGGTGTTCCTGAATAATATTTTAAATTCAGTCTCATGCCTCTTTCTCCAACCACACTACACCCTCTGTATCTTTATCTTACTTATCAAGGTCCTTTTTCAACCCCGCTTTCTCCATTCCTTACTGTTTTCCTGTGTTTCTCTTCCTCTTTCTCTTTCCCATTTTTATCATTCTCTCTTGCTAATGATGATAAGTCTTGGCAGGGCCAGCTTTAGTGGAGTGCGACCCGTGTGGCAGCACTGTGCGAGGGCACTAACCTCAGGGTGACGGGTGCTGTATTTAGCAATGACCTACCATTTAAAAACACCTTCTGCAGAGTTCTTTGTCCTCCAACTTTCAAGCAGCAATGTAAATGTCCTGATAACTCTTGTGACTAAGGTTCCTGCTACAGAGAGAGAGATCTTATGTCTAGTGGCAGTTTTGACTCACCATAAAGTAGCACATAGGGTTGATATGCTGCTGCAAAGAATAGCTCTGTATTTTATATTGATAGCAGAGGGAATTTGTAAAGCCAGCCTTTACCAGCGCTCAAACAATATGAAATGTATATGAAAGAAGGGCTAAGGAGACATGAGGGGCACTTTTGCCACGTATGCTGAGGGAATCTGAGGAGGAGGTCATGGGTGAGGGGTGTTAATGCATTTTCTCTCACCAAGTTTCAAAAAACGCTTCCTTTCCTTCTTCCCTCAGGTCAATGGATCTTTTTGCTCAGTAAACATTGTGGTAACCATTTACAATCAATTCAACCCAAAAAACAATTTAAACACCATAACCCATGTGGCCACGGAAAAATACTTCAATCAATGAAAGTTTGAAGGCTTCATTTTATAACCACAAAGCCAAAGTCACATAAATTGTGTGTAAAATCAAATTGTAAAGACAAATGAACACCATAGGCTGACCAAATCTACTAAACAGGTTTAATCTACTCAACATCAAAACCATTAAACATTCAAGAAGAACAATGCATTTCAATAAAACAATCACTTTTGAAACAGAAACATGTTTCAGCTCAAGCAGTGAATTCATTAGTCAAGAACCTTTGCAAAGATTCAGAATTCAGGGATTGCGACATAGGTTCTCCCTACTACTAAGCAAATAAGAACAAGCATATGTGGGAGTGGGCTGTATATGGTGGCAAAAGTAAAAAAGAAAAGACAGTCAGAAAAGCAGATCAGGGGAATATAACATTTGCATTGGAATGTAACTTTCCAAGGTTCAGCATTCAATTCACTTTTGTCAGCAAAGTATGTAGATCATCAGCAAACTCAATTAGAAGCATTATCGGGGGGAAAGTGCAGAATACTGGCTGCACAAGGAAATCAGGAACACCTAAGGGAACAAGTTAACAAAAAAAGACTCAAGAGGGGACTGTTACTGAAACTTACAAGTCCTTCCCTAATTAGAAATACTCAAATTAGTTTGATTGGTCCATTTGATGAGTCCACATTACTCAAAAGGGGCAATGTCCAATATAAATCAAAACACTGGTAAAATTTGAAGCATCAGGAACCTCTCCCAGGGTTGATGTGAAGTCATCTCTCCTTTCTGCATGACTCCAATAATTTAACAGTTTGTACATCACTTGTTGCAATCTGCATTCCATCCCATGGCACAAGACGGTTTTCTCCTTTCTCATGAGAACAGTACTTTTAAACAATAGTACTACTCTCCTTTCAGTCATCATGTTCCAGTATCGAAACATTCAAGGACACTGTAGTATAAAACTTACACATAATGCAATAGAACTCTTTACTAATCATGTGAAACAACCTAGTGGAAAAATTCCTGTTAGAGAGAAAGAAGTGATTCAGCATGTCACTGCTACAAATATGAAGACTGCAGGACTAGTTATGCTAACATACATAATACGCAAACCTATGAATTAGCATTAATAATATAAAATCAGAATATGCAAAATCATTACATTAATAATTGCAATCTTTGTTAAGGCAGCACATTAAATACAATAGAAATGTGCATTAAGTTTTTGCACATGTGTAATTTTATACTAATTAATCCTAAATCATTATAAATCATATTCATCCCTACTAATAATGATTAATTCTATTGATTAGCATATATTTAAACTTTGTTAAATTATGTTAGCACTTTGTCGGTTCTGGTATGCACAATGGCTGCCATATAATATAAACGTGAACACTTTAAAATATGTGTCAGCGCAGCTTTTTCTCTAGGTTAGGTTTTTAAACATGAACACAAATCTTACCTGATGCTGACTTCTGGTGCACTAAAAGCATCACTAAAAATCTACGCTCTAGTCCCTCCTCTGATGGCAAACTCTGCCGTCACAAAAAGGACACTCTCATTTCAATGAGACTGTTCAAAGCCTTGTGATCTGATAATGTAATGGCCTTGGTCTACTGAAATTCTCAACTCCCTCCAAGTTCTTATAATAACTGCACTTCATTTTCTGCATTTAAATCTATTTCCTCCTCTGTTTACTGTTAGCTTACTTTCCAAAATCTGTATACCTTGTAAAATCCAAGGGCAACTATAGCTCTCAATGTCACAATAAACAAAGGTCACAGGATCAATCTCACAATTCCCTTTCCCAAAACATCAAACCATGATTCAACATTAACAAATCCTTTAGCTATTGTCTCCCAGGTACTTGTCTCCTTTAGATCTTTTAGGTAATTTTTCAGATTTGTCATGTTTGATATAAATCTCCTTATCTCCTTACTATTGTCTGGAATGAATGTAAAACAGTGTTGCACATGTAAAACTTTGCAGACTCCACCTTTCGTCATCAATAAGATGTCCAACGCAAGACGATTTTCCGAAACCATTGATCTCATGGCAACCATTTCCATATTCACAAGCAACATTGCTTCATCATAATCAGTAGAAGTATTTTCCATAATTGTTGACAATTTTCTAATCTTGATATCATTCAAGATCATCCAACTGACGGAGTAAAGGCACCAAATATATCACCTGTAATCTCTTCTGCACTAGCCCTTCTTCTTGCCCTGGATTTAGGTCTCTCTCTCTCCAAACTGGATTGTAAAAATTGTCAACATGGTAGATTTTCAGAACAACTACCCCTAAACGAAAACACATATCTGCATTCACACTAGTCCCTGCAAACTGATTGTCAGTCTTTGACTGTGTCCTATATATACATAGCTTCCCTACATGTTGCCAATCCAAACCTAAGTGTCCATGTCTATCACCACCTCCAAGATGGGTAACAACTTTCTGCCAATCCTGTAAAACTATTCCTTTTTCTATTTTGGCTTTCATGACTTTTCTCCTGCCATCCACTTGATGCACAAAATCCTTCTTTACTTGTGTGAGAATGCAGGTTAAATTATTGCTATGTGCATATGCAGTTCCAAAAGTTAGGGTCAGTTTAAAGAAACTTCCCACTATGTCTATATTGTTAGTTTTAGCAATATTACTCAAATGCTGGTTAATAGACACAAAGGAAAAGACTAAATCAAAATTTGAGTAGAAATATGTAATATACTTTTAATTATACAATTGGGTTAGCACGAGTCTGCAACTTCATAAGGTAATGGCAGACTGTGATAGGTGATTCCTTGCTGCACCGGTGAAGGGATCTGTGTACACACATAACAATCACACACACATCCACAGTTTCAATTTATTTATACAGCAACCTGTGGTATACATATAAAGACAAATTTACCTTTAAGTCGTCAAGATGAAACAATCTCTCATCATCATACAAGGTATCTCTTTTTGTATGCAACTCTTTATGCATTGGTATAATTGTGCTCTAAACTTGGGCCCTTATTTATACTTTTTGATGCAAAACTGCACTAAAGCAGTATTGCACCATAACGTTTAGTACCGGCTTGCACCATTTCTGTGCACCAGCCGGGCACCATATTTATAAAATGGCGAAAGCCTGTGCAAAGGGTAGGCTAAAGTAAAAAAAAAATGACTTTAGTCGGGTGGGGCTGGTGGTATAGAAGAAGGGGGTTTAGCACCAAAAAATGACTTTAGGCAGGTTAGAGTAACAAAAAATGACTCTAACTAGATTAGCGTCATTTTATGGTGCTAAACCTACCATGCCACATGACTCCTGCGTTATAAAAGGCAGGAGTCATGCCCACCACCCCAATGGCCAGCACAGGGGACAAGGGTCCTCTGGGCATGGCCATTGCACCCTGTGCCGTGTATGGGGGCCATTACAGGGCCCCATATGGCACTTTAAAAAATAAAATGCAATACTTACCTGTACTTATCTGTACTCACCTGGGATGGGGTCCCCCATACTCTGCAGTTCCTCTGGTGTGGGTGGGGGTGCCCCTGGGGCCTGGGGAGAACATCAGCTGGCTTATTACACAGTGTTCCACAGTGGAAATAGGCCCACAGGTCCCCTAATGCCTGCCCTGACCCAGGAGTTGAAGAATGGGGCAAAGCAAGCTTTGCACCATTTTTTGACCCCTTCTCCCTCCCGTGCACCATTTTTGCACTGGAGTAGAAATATGCCCCTTTGTCTTTCACATACACACTCAAACCAACAATCAATAAAATGCTCACAATCACACTCACTATTGCTAAACTGAAACACACATAGTTACACTTATTCTGACTACCTTTATCCTGATTAATGACTTGCCTAGAGTCAGACCACAATACCAAATTCAAAATAAAAAAACAAGAACAAAAATCCAAAAAGTAAAGGGGCCTTTTAAATGATGTGTTTATTTATAACATGAGAAAAGCAAAAACAAAATAAAAAATGCTGCAAGTCTTTTGCACTCATTTACAACAGCTCTTGAACTTTCAAAAGTTCATCAAGGTTTTTTTTTGCAAATGTTCAAAATCTGTATCAAAAAGTTCAAATGTCTAGTAATACACAATCTGGTAATCACTGATTAGAACATCCAGCGTGTAATGTCTTTGCTTATCAAGCGGCAATGAAATTTAAAAGTTCAGTTCAAGAGCAATTTCAAGTTCCAAAATATTCAGCTTGATCCGAATTTCCAGGACAAAAGGCAATGAATTCCTTCTCCCATTCATTAGCAGCAAAGTATGTCCATTCAGGTGCTGAGTACCTGCGACTTGGCACTCTTTTCTTTTCAATCTCCTTGCTGCACAATTTTCACTGATCAGATTCTTCAGCCACGTCAACTATAGTTGGAAAGCACATCTGTTATTGGGTCTGACCTTTTGCAAGCCGCTGGCCTCCTTTCACAGTTCTCATTTCAAGCACAAATGAATTTGCGATGTTCATTGAGCTAGCAGTAGTTCACTGACTCTGACTTGACCCTCCTGCACCTTCAATTGCTCTTGACACACTCAGACTTTCACCAGCTTGTGCAAGCTCTGCGACAGCCACTTGTCCAGTCCTCACAACCCAGATGCCTTCACTTCCTGATTCCAACCCAGAAGAATCAGGTACTGTATCTTCAAGAGGATTTGTAACTATGCATGTACGGCTCGCATGAATGCAATTAAGAAGACTAGCATACTTCACAGCTGGTGTAGTCACCAAGATAACCTGGAATGGCCCTTTCCAGTGCAGCTCTAAACAGGACTTTCTTACATGTTTCTTCACTAGAATCCAATTTCCGGGGCACAAGTAGTGACAATGCTCTTGTGCTGGCTGAACAGGTGCTTTTTCAACCTGATGAGACAAAGAGCAAACCACATCAGCTAGTCCTTTGCAATAATCCAGTGCTTAGTCATATGAAATATTCACAAGTGCCTTAGCAGCCATAGCTGGCAACTTCACAGTGAGTATCTCAGGGGGGACAGTCCTGTCTTCCTGTCAAGTGTGCTACGCATGCTCATCAGAACAAGTGGCAATGCATCCGGCCATTTCAACATTGTAGATGCAAACACTTTAGCCTGTCGAGACTTTAGAGTTCCATTCATCAGCTTGACCAATCCAGATGCTTGTGGTCTTTAACTGCAGTGCAATCTTTTTTCAATTTGTAATGCTGCATACAAACATTTTATGATCTCATTGTTAAAATGAGATATTTATTCTGATTCCAAAGGATCCAGAAATCCAAACTACAGTATCAACTCCCTTAAAAGCAGCTTTGCAACAGTGGGGCTATCATTCCTGCAGGTTGGGTAAGCTTCTACCCAGTGTGAAAAAACTCACACCACCACCAACACATATCTCAATCCATTGCATACAGGCATCTCAATTAAATCAAGTTTCATCGGGTTGATAGGACCTTCTGACCTACCTATGTGGCTCAAGTTAACCACAGTGCATGTCCCCACATTCATCTGTTTATATGTTACACATCTGTGACACACGGCTTCTGCAACCACTCTAAATCTGGGATTGTACTATGTTTGTCTGAAAGTCCTAATCATGGTGTCTCTGTCAATGTGTGCCTAACCATGGTAATATCTTGCCATTGACGATAACAAACTATTTGACAACACTGCTTTTCCTTTACTGGAAACCCAAACATCATCTTCATCCCTTTGAACACAGCCTGCTCTCCTCCAATCTCTGCGTTACTCTTCAATCACCTCTTCCTGCAATCTATTAACCTCTTCCCAGGTATCAATTGCTGTAATCAAGAAACATTTGTTTGTCTCATTGCTGCTACTTCCATTGCACCATGTGCTATGAAGTGCACAGCATCTGACCACTTGGTCAGCATAGGCATTGAATAACAACATGTAATCACTTGACTTTTGGTGTGGTGCACATTTCACAACTGCAATTTTCATAGGCAAATCTTGCTTACAACAACTGATAGGCACTGTTATCATTTCGGATAGGTGATCCAGAAGAGGTCATAAAACCTTGCTCGGACCATAACTGTCCGAAATCATGAATGACAGCAAACCCATATTGTCTAACTGTGAAAATGGTCACTTAGGCTGTTTAGAAACACAGCATGCTATAGTAAGAGACACCAATTCAACTACTTGGGCAGAAAAGACTCCTTGAAGCCACAGAGCTTCCATCACTCCTGAGATTGTACAAACTGCATAACCAGCTCTCGGAGTTCCATCATTGGGTCTTAAGCAGGAGCCTTCAACAAACATGATATAGGCATTTTTGTCTAAGGGAATATCTTGAGTATCAGGTCTTGGTTTGGTGCACAGTTCAGTCACACCGAGACAGTCAAGTTCCACTTCATCTTGATCATCACCATTTTCAACATTGCTGGGTATAGCGTTGCCGGATTCAATGCTGTGCATTGCTTAATGTTAAGATTAGCCGATCCAAGAATCAACTGCTCACAACGGGTCAAACCGGCATTGTCAAGTACTGAGTTTTGATGAGATGGCTACAGCCTATCTGCCTTCAACTCTCCCTACTTTCTATATCAGAAGTACTGCAGGCTCTTTATGCTCCGCCAAACAAATTATTCTGTTATAGAATTTGTAACTTTTTAAAGTGTTTTTTAAAACCGGATTACTCATATTATTTAAATTAATTTATAATTTGTGTATTTTAGAGTTTTCTTAAAATTATTAAACATGATTTTATTGAATTGGGGTTGGTTTACTGCTTGGTTGATCCTGTTGGCCACATATTTTATGTTATTTTGCTTTTGTAACTTATATTGCGTTGTAACTGGATCTCCATGTGAGCTCCGTATCATAAATAAATAAATTGAATTAAATTGAATACTGAGTTTTCGTTGGGTCAAAAGGACTTCAACAGAATGACACAAACATATTCAGGGGGTGGCCTGTGACAATGCTTTCACACCTGTGGCTGCCACAGTTTTTAAAAAGCCAGGCAAAGCAGCAGCAAAGGGTTCCAGTGTGGCAAAAAAGTAGGCCACATGTATGTTGACTCCTCTGTGTAACTGTGTCAAACAAGAAAGTGCACAATCATCACGTTCACAGCAAAACAAAGAAAAATGTGTATTGTAATCACGTATTCCCAGAGTTGGGGCACCACGTAGACTTTCTCTCAGCTCGGAGAAGGCTTTCATGCATATGTCAATAAATGGTACCAGATCAGACACTTCTGTGTGTGAATTTCAACAATGGCTTGGATAACAATGAAAAAATTGTGATCCGCTGGTGGTGGTAGCCGATCAGTCCCAGTAACATATTGACTTCTTTCTGTGTTACAGGGGGATTCATTTGCATGATTGTTAAAATTCTGTCTTCGGAACCCTTTCTTGCACCTTTCTGTATGTGTTGAAATAAATACTTTACCTTTCTCTGACAGTACTGTCATTTTGCGGGGACACTTTATGGACATTCTCACCAAGGTGGTTCAACAGTGCAATGGTATCTCTCCTACAGGCTTCACATGTGTTTGATGCGATCATCAAATCATCTTTGTGCTGAGCGAGGACTGAATGAAATGGCATGTTCAGGGACTCTAAGGGCCGTATTTATACTCCGTTTGCGCCGAATTTGCGTCGTTTTTTTCGACGCAAATTCGACGCTAAACTAACGCCAACTAACGCCATATTTATACTATGGCGTTAGAGGCGTATAGCGCCAAAGTTCCCGGAATGTGCGTCATTTTTTAGCGTGAACCCCTTCCTTGCGTTAATGATATGCAAGGGAGGCGTTCCCGTCTAAAAAATGACTCCCAGGCCTTTACGTGGTATTTATACTCCCGGGCAAAAGAGACGCCCGGGAGTGGGCGTGGCTAAAAACGGCACATTTGCGCCGCTTTTTAACGCCTGGGTCAGGCATGGCGTTAAGGGACAAGTGGGCTCAAAATGAGCCCAGAGTGCCCTCCCCTGCCCCCAGGGACCCCCCCTGCCACCCTTGCCCACCCCAGGAGGACACCCAAGGCTGGAGGGACCCACCCCAGGGACATTCAGGTAAGTTCAGGTAAGTATTTTTTTATTTTTTTTTAATAATTTTTTTTGGCATAGGGGGGCCTGATTTGTGCCCCCCTACATGCCACTATGCCCAATGACCATGCCCAGGGGACAGAAGTCCCCTGGGCATGGCCATTGGGCAAGGGGGCATGACTCCTATCTTTACAATGATAGGAGTCATGTTGATGGGGGATGGGCGTCGAAAAAAAATGGCGCAAGTCGGGTTACGACGATTTTTTCGACGTAACCTGACTTGCCCCATTTTAAGACGCCCATGCGCCATTTTCCCCCTACGCCGGCGCTGCCTGGTGTACGTGGTTTTTCTCGCGCACACCAGGCAGCGCCGGTCTGCTTGCGCCGGCTAACGCCATTCAATAAATACGGCGCCCGCATGGCGCTTCAGAATGGCGTTAGCCGGCGCAAAACTTTTTGACGCTAAACTGCGTTAGCGCAGTTTAGCGTCAAAAAGTATAAATATGGGCCTAAATTCCTTTTCAGGATCTGATTAGAAATGTATGTTGACTCAGTATAACCCTGTGGAGGGCAAGACAAGAAATATACATGGCTTCTGATTTAAATGCAAACAAAGACTGGCTGTCCTCATGGAGAGGAATGAAAAAGAATGGCTGACACAAATCACTGACAGAGAACCACTCCACTTAATAGGAAATCTGGATCAAAATCACTGCAGGATTCGGTACCACTGCACAACAGGGAATGACAATTTTGTTCACCTTTCTCAAATCTTGGACTTTGCATTTTTTCCCATTGGGCTTCTGCAGTCCTAAAATACGCAAATTCCCATTATTTCCCTCAGGACACCTTGTTGAACAAAATTCTCAATTACGGGTGTAATTCCAGCAACTACTTATGGAGCCATATTATAAGGCGCTATCCCGGGAAATACAGCATTTGACATTACTGTGATTTAAACTGGCTCAAGTCTTCTAATTAGTCCAATATCTTTCCCTGAAAAATTCCCAACTCTTACCATACCTGTCTCTTGTAACTCTCTGGGCAAATCTTTAACTGTCATCATAGGGAACAATTAAAAGAGGGATACATTTAATCAAATTTGCTGGATGTCTCATCATCACTATTTGTCTGAATGGCTATTCCACTGTGGCTGCAACTCATAGAACAATTTAACTTGCACAACAAGTCATGTCCCAATAAACTCACAGAACTTGAATCACAAATCACAAATCCTCAAATGCCCCAATTTTAACTGGAATATGTTTTGGAATTGGATTAAATAACTGTTGATTTGATACTCCTACCACCTGTACTTTTCTTCATGCCGGGGGCACATGTGACCCTTTTGCAGTTCTGACAGTGGAGCGCATTGCTCCAGTTTTGACCCGGAATGAAACATCATGTCTCATAGTGTTGGCATTTACATAGGGGCCATGCTCATCCACCTCTAAGGATGCAGCCAGTGCAAATTCACCCTCTTCAGAACTGTCACTATCATATTTTTCAGGGACTTTATTGTCACTAAAATCAATTACATATTGCGTGGTTAACTGATTCACATTTGCGGTTGCTCTCTGATTCATGTTTTTCTGAGGAACCATCAGCTGCTGCTGTTACACTGGGGCTTGAGGAAACTGCATTTGATGAGGGACTTGAATCTGTTGGGGGACCTGCATCTGTTTTAATCCAGTAGGAACAGTCACATTTTGAATTTGGGGCCTTTGAACTCTCTGCATTTTAACCAGTGTCCACTGTCTGGGCAACACCACCATTCTGCACCAAATTATTTAGATTACTGTAGGGACACTCCCGCGTCCAGTGTCCTAAACTACCGCAAGCATGACATGAGCTCAGCTTCTTCATTGACTGAACATCAACTACATTACTACTCTGATCTATCCGAACACCAAGTCTTCTACCTCTAAACTGAGGCATGTTGTTTACCTGCTGTTGCATACTTTGCAACCCACTAGTGTTTACCGTCACTTGCGGATGCTGTGTTCCTGTCTGGGCAGATTTAATTTGCATCCCAATCACTTTCTCCTTCAGCTTTGTCTGCTTCAATTCAATTTTATCAATACAGTACCTAGCATACTACCGCACTTTATCAATCAGTTTATTCTGCCAGCAAATCAAATAATTCTGAATCATACTGCTAATTTCAGGTTGCAATCCTTGCACAAATCTGACTCATCTTTTGGCTCCAACCTTCAGACCCACTATGCTGTTTGAAGGTTTGCAGCAATGATTCATTTTAAGCATGTATTGACTCCTTTGTTTCCTGAGCTGTCCTGTCAATCCTTTGCCAATCAACATCCTTTGGGGAAACTTTATTCTTCAGAAACTCAATCACTTTGTAATACCCTTTCATCACGTCTTCAGACAGCTCACCTGTTACTGGACCTCTCGGCGGTTCACGAGTTGGCCACTCCCACTTTGCTTATACTCAACCCACAATTCGACCGGAACCACAATGTCAAATAATGTATTTAAATCTTCCCACAGGCATTTGAAAGTTTCACAAACCTCTCTATGTGCTTGCACCATTCTATTGGTTTCTTTCTCAATCTCAGGTAATCATTTGTAAATGACAATATGTTCCTTTTGCTCCACGGAACATGTCCATAACCTACAACTGGATTCTCTCTCATTGGCAGCAATTTTACACTGTCATCAGTTGATTTTTTCCAGCCAGAGGCAAATTCTGCTTTGCTTTCTATTGATCTCTTTTTTTTTGCTCATCTGCCTTCCAAATGCTCCCCATGTTTGAATGTTCAAAAATAAATCTTTAATGTGCATTCTCATGCCGAATATTCCCATATTTAAAATGCCTTTGGAACTAAATTCTAATCTGTAACTCCATTTTAAAGGCTTTGATTTGTCTGAATCCACATCATACTTTTCAGGCAATTCCACTAATTTCTCAGAAATCTGTCCTGCACATTTTGTGATGTTTTTGCACCTGAAGCCCAATTCTTCTTCATTGTACATTGTTCATTGTACGTATCCAATCTAGCTCAAGTGTTCCCTCAATTAATTTCTTTGATTCTAATTTTTATCTGGGTGCATTCACTGCTTTGTCTCTCTGGGGTCTCTTCTATTCTGCCACTCTTGTTTACTGTACCTGGTGCTGAACTCAAACTGTCTAACCACTCAGTCAATTGATGTATTGTAAATCCCTGCAAACTGATGTTGTTTCCCTATGTCATATTCTGTGGTTTATTAAAAGGGACCCTTTTAATTTGTTCTGGTGCAGACATGTGTAACTGGAGTTACTGGAGGACATTGCACATCTATTATTGGACCTGTTTGATATAACATCTGGGTGGGATCTGCAATCCACATGGGGGGTCAAAGCTTGAAAAAACACAGCTAATCTTTCCTTTTCTGAATTAGCTGAATACACTGATCACATGGTAAAACCCTTGCAGACACTGGATTTGGAGTCTGGAGGGTACTACCAGTATTACCTGGAGCATACAGTAGTACAACTGGACCTATGGTTACAAGCACTGTCAATGCTTCAGGTCCTATCAAATTTGTCTGATTTGGTGCAATATTCATCCCTGCATTTAGACCTGTTAATCCTGCACTGAAAGTCTGTCCTGAATGATTTGCAGCAATATTTGGGGCTGTCGGTACTGTAGAATAAATTGCCATTGTCTGTCTCTGATTAACATTTTGAACAGGTATGTCCCATTACACGTAAATTCTATCTGAGTCATTTCAGCACTTTGCATTACATGATTCATAACTGGGCTCATAATGTGCTGTTCTGTGCTGTACTAACAACAGGAACTGCTGGACAAACTTTGGGTACCTGCATCACTGAACTGACTGGTGTGCTCAGGGCTACCTGAATCAGACTGTGAAAATGTAGCTGTGGGCACACTCAGGCTACATTCTGAACTACTGGCTCAACTGCATGATATGGCGGGGACGATTAATTAAAAGCGGATTTATAATCTCGTCTTCTGAGTCTCTGTCATGTGCAATTGTCTTTTAACCCTCATCTGCTGCTGCTCTGTCTTTTCTGTCTGCTTTCTTTCCATTTTTAAGTTTTGTTCTACCATCACATTTTTCTACAATGGCTGGAAACATTCCCATGTGAACTAATGTCTCTTTTCCCCACATTTTCTCTTCCTCATCCCATCTAACGTCTGCTAATGTGTTCTCTGCTCTCCTCATTCTATTTTGAAAAAATTCTGGTTCTTTTTGTCTTGCAACAAGCTCCCAAATAGCAAAGAGCTTCAAGTTGTGCAGGTTGGGGAGGAGGCTTTAATTTGCACAACACGGTCCTCAAGTGTTCCAAAATTCTCAAATTAAAGGTTCTTTAACATGGAAAAGCCAATGAACACTCTTTCTCAGTGATGTTATACCACTGTTTGACCCAAATGCATGCTGAAACTCCACGTGCCTCTTCCACCTAATATGCTAGTGTTCATTTGGGTGCAGTTTGTTCACCCTCCCTAACTGTAATAAACACATCTCCTCTCAGCGTACTTCCTAAAGCTTTGAAAAATATAATTTTTGTGCTATTTTCAATCAATAATGCGACTTTCAACGAAACCAGGAAAATTATTCAATCCCACAATTCTTTTCGCAAACTGTTCCCGACCAATGGCAATGAAGTACTATCCACCAATACGTGTGCAGCTTCTCACTAACCGATCAATCTTGGCGTGGAACAAATGACATCACTCTGACTTCACTCAGCAGCTGTAAGTCGCTTTGCAACTGTCTCTGACTCTACTCACATACACTAATTGCAAAATATTGCAAGCACTATAAAAAACTGAAATCTAGCTGCTCACTATTGGGTAGGGACCAAAAGCTTTGAAAGCTGTATGGCTTGCACATCCCACTGTGGCTTTCACAATTACACAAGTAAGATCTGATTAGCAAATCTCACCCTGGTTGATACGGATCCTCCATGTTCACTGAGGATTCACGTAATACCAACCATCAACTCACACTTTCTTGAGGAAAACTACTGGTATTGTCAATGGCACCTCATGACTGATACCTCACTGTGGACAATAAATTAACCAAGTGTCTCCATCCACTTGTGTATTACCCCAGGGTCTTAGGCCATGATGGACCTGTCCACAACAAAAACAACCAAGGACATTTTTGAACACAAAGCGCCAGAACCACTTTGAGTATGATGACTCCACTTATACCTCACAACATAACACTTCACCACAATTTGTAGCAAAATGTACTGCAAGTGCAAATCCCTACTTAAAATCCACCATGCACTTGTAACACAATGCTGAGATTTCATTAACACCTTAAACTACTTAAACTAACTATAGAACAACTCACTACCAAATTTGTCACCCTTAACACTTATTAAATAAATGGGTCCTTTCCTCATGAGACTAAATTGCCCTCTGCTACCAGGTTCTGATAACACATTTTCCCTCACCCCTCACAGGGCTTGAAAAATGCTTCTGTCGTAGTAAGTACCATCAAATACACAGCACAATAGTTGAAATGGAAGACATGTATTTATTGGCCACAGTACACAGAAGCTCCTCCTTTAACTGTCAGGTTCAGACCCTCCAACCTTCCCTCAACACTCTACATTCCACATTCCATGTGTGATGGGGTTAGAGCCACAACATCTTCCTCCTTATAATATACAACTAATAAATATGTAATATATGTATATGTATATATATATATATATATACTTCTAAACAATAATAAAATATGCCTGAAACAATTACATACTTTCACAATGAACAAGATTTGAAATTGTAAAGAAGTATACTTAAGATTATGGATTTTGATATATGTTTTATAACTAACTGAAAATTAAATTGATGTGCGACAAATGCAATCATGTGCTTACAGGGTCACAGAGTATGTATTGCACAGTATACAAACGAATTATGGACGACAATATCTACTTGGTTTCCTAATTATCCGTTTGTTTTTAGGTCTCAAGAGATTGGTGTTTCAATCCTCATTTAGCTTGTTTTCAATCAAATCCTGTTGATTATGTGGCACTCCGTTTCTCTCATTGTTACCAGAAAGGGGTGCATTTTCATTTTCATCCTTCCTGTTCACTTTCACGAGACTGTTTCTATTCCACGATTCATGACCTTTTATATGAATGTCATTATTCGAAATTGCATCAACTTTCTCTGGGGTTCTGTAGTTGGACAATCTTTTAGCAACATGTGTGGGAACTTTTACACAAACCCAATCATCTATTTTAATCTCTGTTTTCACTTCTTGAACTTTATGTTTGGTATAGCATTGATCTTTAATTTTACTTTGATATTATTGTAGCAGGGGTTGTAAGAGTTCATCTAAGGTTTTAGTTAGGTGTTAGACTTCTGTTGAAAATCCCTCATCCGTTCAAGACACAATAAAAAGGGTGGAACACAACCTCTCATAATTTTGAAAGGACTCAAACCAGAAATGGTATTAGGACTTGATTGATGGGTCCACAACATGCTTTCTTCTTTATTCACATAAATTTTATGTTGAATTGCTCACTATACGCACTCCACCATCATATGATTAATCTTTTCAACTAATCCATTGCCCTGTGGATGATATAATGCTATCAGTTTGTGTTGAATACAATTCTTCATTAAAAACTCCTTCATCACCCTTGATACAAATTGCACCCCATTGTCAGAGACAATTTCTTTGGGATACCCTTCTCTCAGGAAAAGCTTCTTTGCATTAGTATTTGGTTCTTCCATAAAATCAACTTCCCACCACTTGTCTAATAATCCAATAAAACTAAGGCAAATTTTGCCCTCCTTGACAAAGTCCTGAATGAACCTACACAATCAATAGCCAGTTTAGGCCGTGGGCCTTCAGCTAAAACACTAGGTGTAGATGCATGGCCTCAGTTTTCATAAGTTTGTCACTGATGCACATATTTCACACCTCTTGACACATGAAACTATTTCTGTGTCAACTCTGGCCACCAATAACTCTCTCAGATTTTTCTCTTAGTAATGGTTTGCCGAAGATGCCCCTCATGACCATTAAAAATAATCTTGTCTCTCGAACCTCTGGGGGGGGAGACATTTTTCATGTTTCATTAATATACCATTCTTCTCAACAGACAGCTCATCTGCCACCCTAAATTAAGCCTGTAACTCTATTGGCAATTACTTTTCCTTTGTCCACTCTTCCATAACATGTTTTTTTATCTATTCAAGATCATCATCTCCTAACATTTTAGTGTTCTATTCATTTTATATAAAAGGTACTTCCTTCTCGTAAATCAATTGTTTCAATCAAATATTCCTCATCTTCATCATCCCAATTCACACTTTTATCTTCACAGTTAATCGGGCACCAAGACAAATAATCTGCTCTAATGGTCTTCCCACCTGGTATATACTCGGTACTGAAGTCAAACTGTAATAAATTCAAACTTAATCTAGCTATTCTGGGAGTGTGATCTTTGATGACTGAACCATCCAGTATATTTACTAGTGGTTTATGATTGGTTTTGAGAATGAATCTCCTTTTAAATGTTCCACATCCGAAAAACAGGCTAATAATTCATCTTCTATTCCAAAAATATCTTTTAATTGCCTTTCAAAGATCGTGAGGCAAAAACTACAGTGTCTTAATCACCATTTCAGTTTTTCTGTGATAATGTAGCACCCAGCTATCATTGCTTGCATAAAATATAATGATGCATTCTTTATTAGAATCAAAAGGTGCCAGTTCTCCAGTATTTCCTATTTCGTTCTTGAGTGAAACAAATTCTTTTTGACATGCTTGATTCCACTCAAAAGTTTTCTTTTTCTTAAGAAGTTCCCTTAAATTTACTTTTTTTGCTGAAATTTGTTTTATGAATTTGGAGTAAAGTTCACAAAGAAACTAAAAAGATGCTAGAGGTTACTTGGTTGTGAGTTTGGGTGCCATAGTCATTGCTTCTACAAAGCCAGGCCTGGTTTCAAGGCTTTTTTCTGAAATGATATGCCCCAAGTACTCCATGTTTTGTTTGGAAAATTCACGCTTTTTGACATTAGCTACTACACCAAATGTTTCAAATCTTTTCAATACTCTATGCATCAGTTAATTGTGATAATCTTTGTCTTCACCCGCAGTCAGGATATCATCTTGAAATGTCACTATTCCTTTGATACCTTGGAGCATGTTCACTAGTACTCTTTGAAATACCAATGCGGTTGATGCCAATCCAAAGGGCCCTCTCTTGAATTGGAAAGTATCTACCAGTGAAACAAACACAGTGAAATGACTAGACAATTCATCTAGTACGATGTGGTGGAAGCCAAATTCATTTTACTGAAGATTTTTTTGCCTGCAAATGCAGTTACAATATCATCAATACGTGGTAGTGGGTGAGAATCTACTAATATCACCTTATTCAAACTTCTCAAATTAATACAAACCCTCATTTATCATTTTTATTTTTTGCTATGACCAACGGAGTTAACCATAATGATAACTCAAGGGGCTTGATAACACCATCTCCGCAAATGTGTTTTCTTGAGTGTTTCTGACAATTCATCACAAACACTGAATGGTGCATTCCTTAATTTGTATTTCACATGTGTTGCACCACTCTGAACTTTAATTTTAATTTTAAATCCTGTAATTCTCCCTTACTTATCATCAAACAAATCTTTATACTCGTTTGTCCATTTATTGCGTAGATATGGGTTGTTTGCTTCCTGATCTTAAAGTGCACCGTCAATGAATAAAGAAAACTGGACTTTTCTTCCAGGCCTCAAAGTCATTCTAAACAATCCTAGGTGATACCATCCAAATATGTTCAATGACATACAAAATACCCCACAAGATACATTTTTCTCCTGTCACATGTAACAGGATTTCTGTAAGGAGGGAAAAGTTGTCTTTCACCCCATGTTTCCTGATACAATTCCTCAGTAATCATGGTCATTCTTGTTTCTGAATCTATTAATGAATGCAGTACTTTATCATCAACCTCAATATTTTCATATGGATCAACATAGTTGGAGTTACCATCCCGTATTGCCAATGTCATATCCTTTTCAAATGGGGGTTATCTTCATAACCTTCATTATCCTCCTCCTCATGGATGATGTTTACTTCACCCTTGTTTTTAACTGCTTGGCACACCTTGGCAAAATGTCTAACTTTGCCGCATGATTTACACTTTACATTTTTAGTGGGACATGGACGAGAATGAAATCTTTGCTTTGGTTTTCCAAATCTAGAACAGATACTCTTTTGATTACAAAACCCATCTTTCGCTTCTTTTTACCTTCCAAACAGTTTGATTTGTACTTTGGTATTATTAATATTAGGATTTTCCTTAACTACACCTACTCCATTTTGATCATTTTGTGTCAAATATTTAAGCAACTTCCATGAAAGTGCTATACTTTTCACAGTTTCTATTGTTTCAAGGAGAGAAGGATTTTTTATTGTCAATAGCTTTCCTGTTCTTCTTTTATCAAAATAATGTACAACAATTAGATCATAAATAAGTTGTGAGGTGAAATATTTGAACTCGCACTGAGCAGCAAGTGTACGGAATGTTGCAACATAACTGTCAATTGATTCATCCTGGCTTTGTTCTCTGATGAAAAACTTATGCCTGTTGAAAAATTAGACCTAGTTGAACATCAAACTGTTTTTCTAATATTCTTTCTGCCAATTGTTATTCGTCATGTCATCATCTTCTCCATAAGGTAGTTCATATGGTGTTAAATGTTCATAGACTGATTGTCCCTTGAAACCTAGATTGTGTTCTTATAAAAACCTTTTCCATTCTGGACAGTATCCGTTGCCACCTATGGCACCAAGATATTTCATGAATGCCCTATACCAATTTTGCGAAGGTATAGGTGGATTGCCCGCTGTTTGCAAGAAGGGAGGAGGCATGCTGATACTTTGCATGTTTGTGACACAAGGATTGAGGATTGGTTATATGTAATATAATAATCTTAAAGTTACTTAGTAAAATTATTGTTCTAATAGAGTTTGAATGTGAATGTGTGCGTATCACAAGATGAGGAATAATGTGATAAGCTGCCTGTGACATTGTGTGTGTGTCTCAGTAGATAAATAGATGTGAGTGTATGTGTATTACAGACAATATAGGATAAACGTGATTTACACACTCCCTGTATGAATGTGCGCATATCACAGTAGAATAAAGGTTAAAAACGTGTAAAACTGCTTCTTAAAGCATGCTAATCACTGTATGGAATCAGAACATTAATCACAATGAAGGAATGCCAATTGTCGAACCTCAGTGCAAATAAAAAGATCTTGTTCCGAAAAACATAGCCACCCTGGGCGGATTAGCATTGATGATATTGCACCAAAAGAAGTTCACCGCAGATATTTAAACAATGTGGCCTCATTGAAGTAACAGGAATGTTTCCCAGCTTTCCAAGATGGCTACTAATAGCCTGCTGAATGTGATTGTTTTTACATTTGATTTGGCTTGTACTGTAAATGTGTGATGTCAGCACCAATCTGCACAGGAAGAAGTAGAGCAAGACGGTGAGTGTGATCCAAAGTGCAATGTCACCAAAAATGACTCGATTTCGATAAGAGGTAAATGCGGGGATGCGAGTGCAAGCAGTAGAGTGAGACTGTGGGCACAAACAGGAGTGCAGTGTCATCAAACAGTGAGTCGCGCTCAAGTGAAAAGCAGCAGGGAGGCATTAAGCACAAACCAAGCAACTGCCGTTGATTGCATGGCAGCACAAACCTGTACAACTGTCCCAAAAATAAAAAATAAACAAAAAAACAATGACAGTAAAATGGTTCAACCTATTTCCTCAAGTGAAACTTTCCTGCTCAAACTGGGGCAGTGTAACAACAATATTCTCTTTCCCCTGTCTGCTAAATTGCTGGGCAAATCAAAGATCAGCAGGCAACACGCCTATGGGATCTTCACTGTGGCCAACTCGTCATCAAATTTGTCATAGTAAATACCATTTCATACACCACATGACAGGTGAAGTTGAAGAGATGTATTTATTGGCCACAGTACACAGCAGCTCCTACTTCAACTGTCAGGTTAAGACCCTACAACCTTCCCTCAACACTCTACATTCCACATTTCAGGCTTGATGGGCTTAGAGCCTGAAATGTTGTTAGAAATGGGGTCTTTGGTTGGCAGTCAGGTTACTCCCTGTTCAAGCAAGGCCCTCACTCTAGTCAGGGTAAAATAGAATCACCCTCAGCTAACCACTGCTTACCCCCTTGGTAGATTGGCATGAGCAGTAGGCTTAACTTCAGAGTGCTAGGTGTAAATGATTTGCACCAACACACACAGTAACTTAATGAAAACACTACAAAATGACACAACACAGGTTTAGAAAAAAAGAAAACATTTATCTAAAGAAACAAAAATCCACAATACACGAGTCGAGTTATCAACTAAAAACCAAAAAGAGTCTTCAAGTAATTTTAAACACAACACTAACGCTGTTAGCATGAAAGTGTACCTTGGGTGCGTCAAAAATAACTCCGCACAGGCGAGTGTGCGTCAAAAAGGGCTGCGAAGCATTCATTTCACTCACAAGCGAGACCTTGCATCGTTTCTCGTTTAGTCGGGTCGGCGTGTGTTGATCCAGTCAGCACTCTTGGGCCCGGGAAGGCTTGGCGTTGTCTCTTTACACGCCCAGTGGTGTTTGCATCAGAAATCTAGCCGCACAATGATACGAAAACCACACAGTGTGGGTTGCGATCTTACCAGCCTCCGTCAGTGATGCTGCGCATCATTTCTCCAGCAGCGGGCATCGATCTTCCGGTCGTGTTGCAGGTGAGCGTCAATCTTCAGCCGAGACGCCAGCAACGCATCGATTTGTCAGCCGCAGATCAGAGTCGCATCAATCTTTTCCCCGCACGTTGGTCTGTCCGTGGATTTCTCACTCCTGTCCTGCCAGCTTCTCCTTTCTCGGTCCCAGGAACTGGATGGGCACCACTTGGCAGAGTAGGAGTCTCAGCACAGGCTCCAGGGTCTGGCAGAAAGAAGTCTTTGCTGTCCCTGAGACTTCAAATAACAAGAGGCAAGCTCTAAATCAAGACCTTGGAGAGTTCTTCACAAGAAGAAAGGCACACAAAGTCCAGTCTTTGTCATCTAGCACAGGCAGAAGCAGCAACTGCAGGATAGCTCCACAAAGCACAGTCCCAGGCAGGACAGCTCTTCTTTCTCAGTTCTTCAGCTCTTCTCCAGGCAGAAGTTCCCCTTGGTTTCCAGAAGTGCTCTAAAGTCTGTGGTTTTGGGTGCCCTTCTTATTCCCATTTTGTCCTTTGAAGTAGGCCTACTTCAGAGCAAAGACTCTCTTGTTTGTGAAATCCAGATACCCAGCATGGAGTTGGAGACTGCATTGTGCGAGGGCAGGCAAGCCCTTTCAGGTGTGAGTGACCACTCCTCCCCTCCCTCAGGAAATGCAGACTACACCCCAGCTCCCTTTGTGTCACTGTCTAGTGAGAGGTGCAGGTCAGACTGACCCAGACAGGGAATCCACAAACAGGCAGTCATAGAAATGGTTTAAGCAAGAAAATGCTCACTTTCTAAAACTGGCATTTTCAAACACACAATCTTAAAATCAACTTTACTAAAAAGATGTATTTTTAAATTGTGAGCTCATAGACCCCAAACTCCACATGTCTATCCGCTCGCAAAGGAAATCTACACTTTAATCAGATTTAAAGGTAGCCCCCATGTTAACTTTTGAGAGCGACAGGCCTTGCAACAGTGAAAAACGAATTTAGCAATATTTCATTGTCAGGACATGTGAAACACATTACTATGGCCCTCATTATGACATTGGCGGTTAATCCCGCTTACCGCCATGCCGACTGCCACCAACATAACGCAGCCACGTAGGATAACTGCCAAGCATATTAAGACACACACATACCAATCTGTCACTATAGAGCCACACACACAAGTCCGCCAGCCCAAAGGTCAGTGATAAACTGGTGGTATCAAAACCCACACCATTACGCCAACAGAACTACACCCACAGCATTATGACCCACGAATCACAGGGGTGGACATTCAATGGTGGTAAACCATTGGCGGTACATACCGCCACACTCAAAATACACACACACTAACAAAACTACACTACATTGGACAATTCAAAATACACTCACCTGACACACATACACACACCACACCCACGCACCCACACCACTATAAAACACACACCCACATCACCGACAACACCTTACGACTACAAACCATTGGCGAGAGACAGATACCACGACCCCAGACAAGACCAGAACCACATAACATCATCACTTATACACCAGCCACACACCCCACATCACACCCCAACACATCGCCCCACACACCCTTACCCACACCACTCACACTACACCCATGGCACCACAACGACACCCCAGATTCTCTGAGGAGGAGCTGAGGGTCATGGTGGAGGAAATCATCCGGGTAGAGCCACAGCTATTTGTATCACAGGTGCAGCAGACATCCATTACTAGGAAGATGGAGCTATAGCGGAGAATCGTGGACAAGGTCAACGCCATGGGACAGCACCCAAGAACAAGGGATGACAACAGGAAGAGGTGGAACGACCTACGGGGGGAAGGTGCGTTCCACAGCAGCAAGACACCAACTGGCTGCACAGAGGACTGGCAGTTGACCCCACCTCCTCCCCCACAACTAACAACATGGGAGGAGCAAGTCTTGGCAATTATGCATCCTGAGGGCCTGGCAGGGGTAGGAGGAGGACCGGACTCTGGTAAGTCAAATCTCTATTACTATCACCCCCCTACCTGCATGCCATCACAAACCCCCACCACCACCCTCACTCCCATGACTTCACTACCTCCCACATACCCCACCATCACAACCCACTCATCCCAATACCAAGCCCTGCATGTAACACCAATGCATGGACACCCCTCACAGACCTGCATGGACACCTATCACCACTGCATGCACACTGGAGAGAATCACCTAGCCCAACAAATAGCTACTCACTCAAAGTCAAATCTGCCCGGGCAACAACAACCATAGAGGGCAACACACCCATGCATATGATGTCACATGCAGAAACAATAACACTGCATTTACATCCCCACAGGTCCCCCAGCTAATGTCACCGGAGAAGAGGTGCCAGGAAAATCCAGTCTCCCCCCCAGAAGAGGCCCACAGTGATGACAGCAGCTCTGCTCGCATGGATCTGGATGACCAACCTGGCCCATCAGGGATCTCCGGACAGTCAGTTACCCAGGCACACTCTCACACCACCACAGAGCCTTCGCCGTCAGGCAACACTGCCACAGAACCCACCCAGTGTGCCCATACCTCTGTCCCCAGGACATGTCAATCAGCAGTGTGTCCACCACTATTGGGACCCCAGGAGACACCACAAACACAGGATGATCAGGGACCTGGGGTCAGTGGCAGCGGGCACACCGTTCAGGGGACAGAGGCACAGGACAACAGGGAAGCTGGGAGGACTGCTGTGCGACAGGGGGAGGACAGGCCCAGGGAACCGGCTCCAGGAGGCACTCACCACGATACTGGGAGCATACCGCCATTCCCAGGAGATGATGGGCCAGATACTGGACAAGTTGCAGCAGAACATGCGGCTGCAGGAGGGACAGTACCTGGGGATCATGGAGGACTTGAAGTCCATTAACACCACCCTGGTCTCCATTGCAGGGGTGGCAGCAGGCATGGCCAACACTATGAGGGAGGCAGTGGCACTCCACTGGGCCTCTGCCACTAGCCAAACTGATGAACATCCCTCCACTTCCGCTGCCACTAATGGACAGCAGGCCCCACCACAGGACCAACAGGCCACCAGCACCCCTCCCCCTGCAGAAGGAGAACCACCCTGCAAATGTTCCCTGCGATCCAGGCTGAAGCAACAGACTATTGCCAGGACCCCCACCAGGAAATAAAACTCTCCTGATTGTCACCCTTGTGTCCCACTCTGTCACCCTGTCCACCTTGAACTGCCATTGCTCCCCTTCCTGTGGCCCCTTGGACAATGCACATGTGATAAAAATAGACTGGACTCCAACCTGAACTTTCCTCCATCATCCCCCCAGCCCATTGCACATCCCCTTCTACCTCTCAGCACTTAAATAAACACCCTTTGAAAAAATAAAAGTATGGAGTGTGTCAAATGATTTAAGCATGTATTCGTTTAACAAGGTTTAAACATTGAAAATCAACTGTACAGAAATGTATACATAGGAAAGACCTGTAGTTGGCTGCAGTGAACACACCAGGAGTGATAGTGGGGCACAAATATCTGCAAATAGAGATGCCAAAGGGTACAGTGAGTGGCCATAGAAGTGGGAAAATCAGCCTGCCAGTGACAATGTCAAACACAAAACTGTCAATTAAATGTGAAATTACACTGTCTTACCTGTGTGTCATTGAAAGTATTGACAAATTATTGCACTTTTGTTGTCCTCATCCTTTGCCTCCTCATCTTCACTGTCCACAGGGTCCACTGCTGCCACACGGCCATCTTCAGCCTCATCCTCATGCAGAAAAGGCACCTGGCGATGTAAGGCAAGGTTGTGCAACATACAGCATGCCACGATGATCTGGCAGACCTTCTTTGGTGAGTAGTACAGGGATCCACCTGTTAGGTGGAGGCAACGGAACCTAGCCTTTAGGAGGCCAAAGGTCCTCTCTATAATTCTTCTTGTTCACCCATGTTCCTCATTGTAACATTCTTCTGGTCTTGTCCTGGGATTCCTCACAGGGGTCAGTAGCCATGAGAGATAGGGGTAACCAGAGTCACCTGCAACTATCGAGGGACAACTGTTAGCCACACACCAACCATTAGGGCCCACACCATACTCATACACCAACTTCAACTGGGTGGGAACCCAGGCTCACCTATTAGCAACACCCAGTGCCTCTGGAATTGAGCCATCACGTATGGGATGCTGCTATTCCTCAGGATAAAGGCATCATGCACAGATCCAGGATATTTTGCATTGACGTGGGAGATGTACTGGTCCGCCAGGCATACCATCTGCACATTAATTGAGTGAAAGCTCTTTCTATTTCGGAACACCTGTTCAATTTGCTGGCGTGGGACAAATGCAATATGTGTACCATCAATTGCCCCAATAATGTTGGGGATTTGTCCCATTGCAAAGAAATAAACTTGCACTGTTGCCAAATCCTCAACCTGGGTGAAAACGATATAGCTGTACATGTTTTTAATCAGGGCGGACAACACTCTGGTCAGCACTATTGAGAACATTGGCTGAGACATTCCTGCTGCCAAGCCCACTGTCACTTGGAAGGAGTCAGTTCACAGGAAATGGAGCACTGATAGTACTTGCACAAGAGAGGGGATCCCGGTGGGGTGACAGATAGCAGAGGTTAGGTCAGGCTCCAATTGGGCACACAGCTCTGTGATTGTGGCCCTGTCCAGTCTATAGGTGAGGATAATGTTCCTGTCCTCCATTGATGCCAAGTCCCCCAGGGGTCTGTACACAAGGGGATGTCTCCATCATATGCAGCGGTTGCAATCTAGGGGGCAAAATGGTGAGCAGCTGGTCAGCATCTCTTATTTCCAAACAGTATACTTCATTGCATGTTGTGATTGTAACAGTATTTTGTTGGAGAGGTCCAAATGGTGCATATGTGTACTGTGTCGCATTTAGGAGCCATGGCCTGCACTTCCCACCTGAAATGGCAACCCTTTGTCCTGTTTGGAGGGACAGGTGGAAATGAGGTAATTCCGCTGACATTGTGCGCCGTTGCGGGAGGTGGTCGAAAACCGCCGTGCAACTCCTCGTTGGTTAACATTGGGGCCTATGGGGTACAGTGGCCAGTGGTGATGTGCACCAGTGGTGACGGTATGCACCACCGTGGATGTCACCGCCATTTTCTATCTGTTCACTCACTTGCTACCTGACCTTCAACAGGAGAGGACCTACACTGCAAGTGCTACTGTGACCTGTGTCTGGAACTGACCATGGCTCGAGTCACTGGGGAAAGGGCCCCTGCCTTCACCTCGGTGGATTTGGAGCGACTGGTGGATAGGGTCCTTCCCCAGTACCGAATGCTGTATGGGCCTCCACCGTGAGTACACTGTGGGTACACCGTGAGTACAGTGCATGTGGCATGAATGCATTGAGTGCTGTGTGTGAAGGCCTCATGTGGGGGGGTGTTGGTGGATGAGCCCTGGGCAGCGTGCTGCGTGTATGGTCAGCCATGTCTGTGCTAATGGGGAAGGGGCATGGAGGGCCATGAGTTTAACAGGTAGGACAGTTGTACAAATATCTTTCCCTGTGTCAATTTCCCTGCAGGTCAGCACCCATCAGAAAAAGGAATTATGGTGTGCCATCGCCAAGGACGTGCAGACCCTGGGGGTCTATGGCAGGCAGAGGACCCACTGCTGGAAACAGTGGGAGGACCTGGGAGGCTGGCCATGGAAGACGGCGGAGGCCCAGCTGGGGATGGCCTCCCAACGAGGAAGGGGTGCCCGTCGAACCCTGACCCCACTGATGGGCGGCATACTGGTGGTGGCCTATCTGGAGCTGGATGGGCGCTTGGGGGCATCACAGCAGCCACAAGTGGGTGAGTACAGTGCCCCAATATACAACTTGCTCATGGTGGGGTGGTATCCGGGTGGGGGATGTAGGCCTGTGGGTGCCCCTAGGTCAGGCCTGACATTGCAGAGTAGGGCCCATGTTGGGCAGGTTTCTGATGTAAATTATCTCCAACCAAGCTAGTAGGCATCCACTACTGGGCAGGGGTCTGTGGGTCTCAGGTATGTTGCAAGTGGCGTTAGGTGTCCCTATCCATGGGCTGGTGACTAGCATTGTGACTGGTAGTGCATTGCATAGAGCGTAGGGCTGTTCCCTGTGTGTCGGTGTGTGTTGTGTACGCCAACGGTGGTGTTGTTGCTGCCATTGACCAAGTGTATCCTTTGACTCTCCCCCCCTTTTTGTTTTCTCACCCTGTCCTTATGTGCATTAGCATCATCTGGCCGAGGAGCTGATGCACCGGCGACGGAGGGAGCTGCCGCCCACAGGGCCCAGGATGCCGAATCCACTGACAGTGAGGGCACCAGAGGGATGGAGGGTGAGGGGAGCACCATGGAGGAGACAGGAGGAGACAGGAGGAGACAGTTCGGACACGGATTCCTCCTCCAATGGAAGCTCCCTGGTGGTGGCGGACACCTCTGTGCCCACCCCAGCTACAGGTACAGCCACCATCCCCGTACAGCCTCCCCCCACCACTGCCAGCACCAGCGCCAGCAGCAGCAGCCCCAGTGGGCAGCCGTCCGAGGCTGCAGGGGAAGGACTGGAGCCTCCCCCCACCACTGCTAGCACCGCCACCAGCACCACCACCAGTGCCGCCACCATCACCACTGCCAGCAGCAGCAGCCCCAGTGGGCAGCTACCCGAGGCTGCAGGGGATGGGCTGGAGCCTCCCCCCACCACTGCTAGCACCGGCACCAGCACCGCCACTGCTACCACTGAGCAGCCGTCACCGCTGATGGACAGTGTGTAGTCCTGCATCCATGGGCTGTTGTGCAGACTGGCCACTGCAAATCCTGTGGGTCTGACACCCAGGTGAGAGACTGTGACCTTGCACTCCCCAAGATCTGCATCACTGGGCACAATGCCCCCTCCAGAACCAGTAGAATAAGCCATCCACTCACCCATCCTTTACAGGATGAAGCATACTGGGCACAATGCCCCCTCCAAAACCAGTGGAGAAGCGATCCACTAGAGAGACTGTGGCCTTGCACTCTGCAGTGTTGTAGTTTAGTAGCGATTAGATTAACCATTAGCAGAAGACATCTTGTATTTAGCAACTATTGTGAACATTTTGCGGAATCCATTTTGTATTCATGGCAGCCATTTTCTCTGCCACATGCTGCCATGTGCTCACCATGTGCTCTATCCTACCTTTCTGTTAACTACTCTTGAAAATCTGCCTAGTGACAAGTTATATTTAGCATCTCCCACTTTCGCACATGCCCAGTAATGTCAGCAGCAGTTAGTCCTTGAAAACTGTTAGCCCCTCATACCTGTCGACTGTGCACTTCCATATGACCTTAAATGTATGTAAGTCTTGCTTCTATAATTGTACCACCTCCTTTTAGCCCCTGCGTGGGTATAAAAGGACCATGCTCTCTCAGTTCAGTGTGCTACTTCAAACATTACCGAAGGGTGCTGTTTGAACTGTAGTACCACCTCATGAGGTTTAATAAACTTTGTCTTTTATTTCAGTTTCTGTGCCAACTTCTTCCTATATGGTCTGAGGACTTTGCGCAGAGAAGGGTGAACCCCTTGCACTAGTAGGCCTTGCTGAGGCTTACTTCAACACCAGGACAAGTCAGTGGGCAAGTCACCCACTTGAGAGACTGTGGACTTGCACTCCCCAGGACCAAGCACAGGGCATAATCTGCTCAATGCTATTAAAACCAATGAAAATGTGATATTTTGGAAGTTACTATCTAATAGACAAAGAGAGGGTTAGAGCAATACGAGTAATCATATTCAACCTGAGAGCTGGGTGAGTTATTTTTTTAAACTCTATGCCCTACCTTGTAATCTTTCAAATTAAGAACCCCTTTCCCTGTTGACGAACAGGACAAATTTTCTCTGGAGAGTTTAGGATCAGAATCCTTCACATATGAAGATCCAATTATCTTCACTATGAATGAAACTATAGCAGCAATTAATTCCCTAAAATCTGTCAAATCGCCAGGACCGGATAAGATTCCGGGGGGACTTATATAAACCTGAACCAACAGTATGGTCCTGTAATATAAATATGATCGCAAATAAAATTGCTGCAGGGGGTCTAATTCCGAGCACGTGGAAAGGGGCTGAAATAATTCCAATTCATAAAAAGGGCAATGTGAGCTCCCCAGCACATTATGGACCAATTAGCCTCATTGATAATCTCCCAAACATTTTTGCAAAACAACTTTTGGGAAGGCCACTAAACTGGGTTCAAGGCCATCAGGTGCTATCCACACTACAGGCGAGTTTTCGTCCTAAAATCAGTACAGTAGACCAGGTTTTCAGGTTGATGCTTTTGTATTGGAAATACATAGTTCTTGACAAGCAAAATGTATATGTTATTTTTGTGGACCTTCGATCCGCTTTTGATATGGTACCCAGGGAAAAACTATGGGAAGTGTTATATAGAATGGGTACTCCAAACAGTATAATCCATCTACTACAGCGGTTACATGAGAATACTTATGCGCAGGTGAGATGGGGTAACCAGGGAGAATTAACAGAACATATCCCTATTCAGAGGGGGGTTCGTCAGGGATGTGTTCTGGCTCCAACCTTATTTACCTTGTTGATAAATGAGGTGGTACAAGTATTGTCCACTTGTCAGAATGATGCCCCCTCCTTAAACTCGCAGAAAATTCCTATTCTATTGTTCACGTATGATTCCTTACTTATCTCCAAGACCCCTATGGGTCTTCAAATTCTTGTTGATAGGTTTAAATCTTATTGTGTTGACTCTGGCCTGGAACTGAATGCTAGTAAAACTAAACTAATGGTGCTCAGTCCATGACCAACTAGTAAATGCAATATTATTTTAGATAGGACCCCCTTAAGTAAGGTTAGTTCAATAGATTACCTGGGAGAGAGGATCTCAAATAATCTTCAATGGGAGGACCAGATGAGCAAGAGTGTGGCACTTCTCCAGCATAGGGTGGGTGCTATCCTGCATTTCTACAAAAGGTCTGCATCAAAAGGAGTATCTCAGGCCATCAAGATCTACTTGGCCAAGGCCCAGGGTGCGGCCGCCTATGGTGCGGAGGTATGGGGGTTCTACAATGGCAATAGATTGTCAGTGGGCAAAAATAATTTTGCTAGGGCTTTACTTGCGTTCCCTCGTAGCACACCCTTGATCCCTGTCTATTTGGACTTTGGGTTCAATCGTGTCGCTGATTTAATAGCCCTGGAACCCTTGCTTTTTTGGGTAAGGATTTGGACTATATCTGAGCTTAGTGTATATAGGGACTCCCTTATTGAACTCATAAGGAGACGGAAGGCAGTATCGATTCCGTGGTTCAGACATGTGTCAAAATGGTTTCGTATTTTGGGGCTTGAAAGCTACTGGGAAAATCCACAGAACTTAGGGAAAAACCATAAATCCATTCTGAAAGATGCTTTTTGGTTTTATGTAAAAAATAATCTCTCTTGTACATCATATGGTCCGTTGACTGACCAATTTCTTGCTTTCAAGTTGTATCCCCAATTCGAACCAAATGTAGATCTCATATCTGATACACTGGGGAAAAGTTTGTATGCTCGCTTTCGTTTTGGATGTTTACCATTACTGTCTTTAACAAACAGATGGGGATTGTTGTCTTCTACATCTGACCAATGCCCTGTCTGTAGTAATTGTGTTGCATCTGTAGAACATTTTGGGGCATATTTATACTCCGTTTGCACCGGAATTGCGTCCTTTTTTTTTACGCAATTCTGACGCAAAACGAACTCCATATTTATACTTTGGCGTTAGACGCGTCTAGCGCCAAAGTCCATGGAGTTAGCGTCATTTTTTAGCGTGGACACCTACTTTACGTTAATTATATGCAAGGTAGGCGTTCCCGTCTAAAAAATCGACTCCGAGGCATGTGCGTCGGATTTTTACTCCCGGGCAAAATTCACGCCTGGGAGTCGGCGGGTCAAAAAAAATGACGTACGGCCGCTTTTGCGCCGTTTTTTAGCGCCTGCAAAAGGCAGGCGTTAAGGGACCTGTGGGCTCTGAAGGAGCCCAGAGGTGCCCTCCCATGCCCCCAGGGACACCCCCTGTCACCCTTGCCCACCCCAGGAGGACACCCAAGGCTGGAGGGACCCATCCCAGGGACATCAAGGTAAGTTCAGGTAAGTTTAAAAAAAAAAAAATTGTGGCATAGGGGGGCCTGATATGTGCCCCCCTACATGCCACTATGCCCAATGACCATGCCCAGGGGACAGAAGTCCCCTGGGCATGGCCATTGGGCAAGGGGGCATGACTCCTGTCTTTGCCAAGTTGGTTGGGAGTGAAAAAAAATGGCGCAAATCGGGTTGAGGCGAAAAAATTGCCTCAACCTGACTTGCCCCGTTTCTTGACGCCCAAGCCCCATATCCCCCTACGCCGGCGCTACCTGGTGTACGTCGTTTTTTTTAACGCACACCAGACGGCGCCGGCGGCTAACGCCGGCTAACTTCATTCAATAAATACGGCGCCCGCATGGTGTTTCAGAATGGCGTTAGCCGGCGCAATTTTTTTTTACGCAAAACTGCGTTAGCGCAGTTTTGCGTCAAAAAGTATAAATATGGGCCTTTATGTTCTTATGTCCGGCATACTCTGTCTCTCGGCGTAAGTGGATTTGCACAATTTGCCGGAATTTGGGCATAAGATAATGTCATATTGCTTTAAGGGTTTTTAAAAGTGATACTTCAACTGTTTTAATCTCTGCGGTTAGCAAGTTCCTTGTGGCTGCTTGGTATACACGTATTCGCTTTCTTAAGAATTTTAAATCCTTGTAAATATGTATCTTATGCACATGAAGTGGTAGTGATTATACCTTTTTTTGTAAGTGTTTGTTTTACGCTATTAATCAGTTATGCTTTTAAAATTGTTTTAATGGTAGCTTTGATGGTTCTGGTGACCGAATAAAGCTTGTGTGTTTACAGTACTGTGGGCGGTACATTATCTTCTGCCTGGCTGTTGGCGGTTACCGCCGTGGTGCCTGTTGGCTTTGCCCTGGCGGTCGTTGTGTTAAAGTGGCTGTCTGTCTGAGTTGTTTCCGCCGTGGTCATAATCACATATTTATTACCGCTGGCCTGTTGGTGGTATTATCGCCACTTTATCACCGACTGCCATAGTTGTAATGAGGGCCTATATGTCCTACCTTAACCATACACTGCACCCTGCCCTTGGAACTACCTAGGGCCTACCTTAGGGGTGTCTTATGTGGAAGAAAAGGGAAGGTTTAGGCCTGGCAAGTGGGTACACTTGCCAAGTCGAATTTACAGTTAAAACTGCACACACAGACACTGCAGTGGCAGGTCTGAGACATGATTACAGAGCTACTTAGGTGGGTCGCACAACCAGTGCTGCAGGCCTATTAGTAACATTTGGTTAACAGACCCTGGGCACCTCCAGTGCACTTTACTAGGGACGTACTAGTAAATCAAATATGCCAATCATGGATAAACCAATTACATACACATTTTGTATATGATCACTTGCACTTTAGCACTGGTTAGCAGTGGTAAGGTGCCCAGAGTAACAAAAACAGCAAAAACAGAGTCCAGCACACATCAACAACCTAGGAAACAGAGACAAAAAGTTAGGGGAAACCACGCCAAGGATGAAAAGTCTAACAAATTTGGAATGTAAATATAAACACATGTCATCACAGCTTCCTTTCCTTCTTTCCTCAGGTTGATGGATCTTTTCTATCAGTGAAGAGTGTGGTAACCATTTCCAACCACTTTTACTCAAACAACAATTTAAACACCATGACCCATGTGGCTACGGAAGAACACTACAATCAATGAAAGTCTTAAAGCTTTATTTTATAACTCCAAAGTCACATATATTGTGCCCAAAATCAAAGTGTAAAGATAAATTAACACTATAGGCTGACTAAATCTATGAAACAAGTTTAATCTAATCAACATCAACAGCATTAAACATTCAAGAAAAATGATTCATAATAATAAAGCAATCACTTGTGATACAGAAACACGTTTCAGTTCAGACAGTGAATTCATTAGTCAAGACAATTCGCAAAGATTCAGGATTCAGGGATTGGGACATAGGTTCTCCCTAAAGCTAACCAAATCAGAACAAGCATGCATAGGAGAGGGCCACCCATGGGGGCAAAATTCAAAAAGAAAAGACAAAAATAATTTGGAAAACATCTATCTCAGGCCAAGCTAAACAAACTAATAAAAATAAAGTAGACAGGTGTCAGCATGCGAACTCTACTAAGAAAAGCAGGTCAGGGAAAAATAACATTTGCAGTAGAATACACATTTCCTAGTTTCAGCATTCAATTCATTTTCATCAGCAAACCATGTAGATCATCAGCAACGACCATCAGGGGGAAAGTGCAGAACACAGGCTGCACATGGAAATCAGGAACATCCAAGGAAACAAGTTAACAGAACAAGACTCAAGAGGGAACTGCTACTGAAACTTACAGATCCTTCCTTGATTAGGAATGCCCAAATTTGTTTGATTGGTTCATTTTGATGAGTCCACATTATGCAAAAGGGGCAATGCCCAATAGAAATTAAAACACAAGTCAAATTTGAAACATCAGGAAACTCACCCAGGTTGGTGTGAAGTCATGTCTCCTTTCCATCTGACTCCAATAGATTAACAATTTGTACATCACTTGTTGCAATCCACGTTCCTTTCCATGGCACAAGATAGTTGTCTCCTTTCTCATGGGAGCAGACCTTTTTAACAATAGTAGTACTCTCTTTTCAGTCATAATGTTGCAATAGGATAGGACTATTGACTAAACAAGTGGAACAACCTCTTGGAAAAGTTCATGTTAGAGAGAAAGAAATGGATCAGCATGTGACTGTTGCAAATATAAAGTCTTCAGGCATAGTTATGCTAACACAAAAATTATAATGTATTAATGTTGTCATTCCTTAAAATGTACACTTCAACTGGGAGTGCGGTGCCAAAAAAGACTGTCACACCCGGCGTCCCCATTGCTAAAGTCGTCCCAGAGTCCTGGTCCCTAAAAATGAGTACCAGTGATTCCATAGGGGTCATGGGTGATTTTGTCCTCAACAAAGTCCCACAAGGTCTACCCAGCTTACAGCTAAATCTTAAACTTCTCCAACATTTTATGTAGCACGCCCTCAGCTCAAAAAAACTAGAGCACTTTACTTGAGCACCAGGTAATATCACACAAGCTAAAATTGTTTTTTTAAGCACGGGAAGTTGAATGATTTACCCACAATCATAAGTTGTTAAATCGACACTGGGACTCAAATCCCCCTTCACCAGTTCAAAAGTCAGGAGCGCTGGCAGTTGAGCAACATTTCCACCCTAATGCATTCTTATTCAATACAGTTATGATCCTGCTTATTTCCCACTAGACTTGGTTACCACATGTGTCATTGCTTGCCTGCTTTTCATTATGAAATGTAGCCCTTTGAAAATTTAATCAAAACCACCTTACCCATGGTTCAGCATTTCAGTGTGTTCTTCTATACCTGCCAACTTTAGAGATATTTCTACTGCATGATCCAAAAAGGACTAAGGATGTGGGGCATCCTCCAGTGTTATTCCCAGATGTCTGTCATGGGTGACTTTTATCCATGTAGTTTGAAAAGGTAACACATTTTGGCAAAGCCAATAGGTCTTGCACATTTATAGGTGAAAGTGTATATTGAATGTAAAGTTTGCATTTTGTTTTTATATGGTTGAAGGGTAAATGTGAGAATATTTCAACAACTAAATATATATCAGCAAGAGTATGGAAGAAAGAAGGGGTAAGTGACTGAGTGCATGTATAATGGGTGAGTGCATGGATGGGGAGATGAATTGGTGTGTGCATGGATCAACTATTGAATATGTAAATGTATATGTGGATACATTGGTGATTGCATGAACAGGGTAGTGCATGGCTGAATAGACTCAGGCTATACCAGCCCTACAGGCTAGAGCTTCATACAGAAGTAATGAAATTATAACATTGAGAACATTTGCAACTTTATACCAGTGCAAGCATTATAACATGACTCATTCTATTGTGCCTGAAGGGCCTCAATATATGTAAAGAATTATTGTCATTATGCTGGTGCAACAGTTATGCAAAAGAGGGTGTCATTTTGTCAAGAATGCCCACCAATATGTTAAAATTAACCACCTTAATTCATTTTTGGATGGTGAAGTAGCTCAGACTGCTCGTGGGAAGAGGGTGAAGAAGCAATCTGTAAAGGAGAGGCTGCTAAAGAGCACACCTTGCAGATAGAAGGCTAGCATTCTGTGCTAGCTATGGCACTCAAAGGTCCCTGTTGTATACCGGTCCTTTGCCTGTAAGGCAAAACACTGCAAGTGCTGCGGCAGGGAGATACACCCCACAGGAATGCCGGTAACTAACTTCCTAGCAGGTAGTCTCTCACATTTTATTTGCTTGCACCTGACATCATGTTTGGGACCACAATACTCATAGTTAAGAGGGGTTTCATCTCAGAGACCCCTTCCGTATATTGTAACTTGGTACACCCTGTGTCACACAACATAACATCATTCCCAAACCTAAACAAATGAACATTTTGGGACCGACAGCGAAACTTTGGTACATTTGAGATGCACTTCTGGAAACAAACATAAGAAAAACAAATGAAAAGAAAAACTCTAAGCAGGTCACCGGCATCATCACATTATGGATTTAATAATTAATCTCAAATTAAATCCTTGAGTCTGGAGAACACAACCGGGTTGGTTCAGAGGTGGTATGTCAGATTTATGGTGTGCAGTTCCTCATGGTTGCATTCAGGATGAGACCCAGTCTCCTCAGAGTCAACCTCAGGATCAACAGATGTCATAGAGTCGTGTCTGAGTCTCTGTGTACCAGTATTTGTGGTCAAGTTCTCTGCTGGATGAAGAGTATTTTGGGCCATTCCTTCCAGAGACTTTGTGTCAGGGGTCATTATCCCCATCAGTTGGCGACCGAGAGTTCTCCTCCACAAGGGTACTTGCAAGCAGGTAACGTTTCAAGTGACCATCTTGTTGCCTCTTGTGATGGTGACCATCATTCCCTTCACCTGAGCTACTTTCAAGTAGGTTTAAAAGGGAGACGGAACTTACTCCCTGGTGCCTATCTTTGACAAGGACCATGTTTACCATGCGCAGGTGTCAATGTTGTGCTCTTCTCTTGGAGGACATTGTGTCATTTCTGACATTCCACCTTTGCATCGCATTCAACACTTTAGCCCTGCTGAGAGATGAGGGCTGTATGTGAGGGATGGTGTTGTTCATGGCTTGTTTGAGGCATAAGGTACTAGGGCTGACCCCTGTGGCAGAGTGGGGAGTAAGCCGGTACTCTTATAGGAATGCATACAGAGCACAGTGAAAGCTCTGTCCATCTGCCAAGGTGATGTGAAGTGTTTTTTTCCGGGCGCTCATCAAGTTCTCCACTTCCCCATTCCCTTGGGGGCAGCTGGGTTTGATCTTTTGGTGGCAATTGCTTCTCAACTTCGTATACTCAGCAAATTCCTGGCTGGATAATGGAGGCCCATTGTCTGTGCGTGATTCTCGTATGAGGCCATACGAGGCCGTGATCTTTTCAAAATGAGGAATTTGTTTGGCTTTCTGTCAATGTCTGAATGACCTCCTCTTTTGGGGCATTTGGAGAAATCATATGCCGTCCATCTGGGAGACTGCCAAAGTCCACACTGGTTTTGTGCCAGGGAACAGGAGAGATAGGTGTCGTCTTGATAGGTGCAGTCGATTCAGCAGACCTAGCCGCTCGGCTCATGGAACACTCGCTGACTGTCAGCTCCATGAGGTTGTCAAGGCTGGAGAACCATACCATACTCCATATTCTGGACTTTGTTATTATGATGCCTTGATGTGCAGAGTGAACCAAATCCACCACTCATTGTTAAAGGATCCCTGAAATTACCAGGAGAGCCCCTTGCAGCAGGCACCCTTCTGGGGAGACAGCTAATTCGTCACAGACATCCCGTAGAGATGTGAGTACTTGTCCTGCTTCTGGAGTTCAGTAGGACAGGTTGCGGGTCATTTTGTCCTAATTGCAGGATGACATGGCAGGCATTGCCAGCTGGAGGCACTCATCACTTTGTTTTTTTTGACAATGTCTGACAGGGAGATGGGCAATAGTCTTGACCTTTCAACCTCCAGCTTTACGTATTCCTCGACTTCCTCTCCCTTGGACTCTTCACCCACTGTGGTGGATCTGGCATGGCGGGAGAGGTAATCTACCAGGTTCTGAGTTCCTGGCTTGTTGACTACTGAGAAGCAGTGCTCTTGCAGTTGGAGGATCCAATTTTCCATCCTTGGTGATGGCTTTGAGGAGGTCCCAGAGAGAAGAGGGACTTGTGGTTGGTATGAACTGTGAATGAGTTCCCATAGAGGTAGAGGTGGACGTGCTGACACCCTCAGTGAATTGCAACAGCCTCTTTCTCGATGTGGGAGTATCGTTGTTTGGTTTCTGTTACAGCTCGGCTGGCATATGATACAGGGGCCCATTCACAGTTGTTTTGTTTCTGCAAGAGTACAGCCCCAAGAACCCTGGGGCTAGCATCCACATACAGTTCTGACTCCAAGTGCAGATCAAAATATGCCAGTGTTGTGTTCTCTGACAGCACATCTTTAGTCGCTTGGAAAGCCTTCTTCTATGAGGGGCCCCATCCCGAGATGGTGTTGGATTTGGTCAGCTCAGGGAGAGGGGCTGTTAGAGAGGTGAGGTTGCAGAAGATACGGCCATAGTATGTGACCATCCCTAGAAAACTCTGTACTCCAGCAACACTGGTTGGGGCAGGTCCAAAGTGGATGTCTTGAACTTTGGTAGGACCAGGCTTAGCTCTGTGCTCTGAGAATTTATATCTGAAGAAGCTGACCTCCTTTTGGAGGAACATACACTTTTCCACTGTCAAGAAGTCACTGGAATGTTACTTGTAATCTCTTGAGGTGTTCCTCCAGGGTCTGGGCATGTAACAAGATGTCATCACTGACATTGAGGACTCCAGGAAATCTCACCAGGACCCCTCTGATTGTGTCTTAACACACAGTTATTGATTTCCCGAAGCTAAGGTGCTTCTATCATCTGAGGACCACATGAGTGGAAATAGTGGTGATAGTTCTTAACTCAGGTGCCAACATCAACTGGTGGTATCCTGCCCTGAGGTCTACTTATAGAACCACTTGGAGCTACTCACCATGGGTGTCAGAAGCCTTTCCCGTCAAATCGCCATTTTGGAAATCTTCATATCCACACGGATTCCGACTTCGAACAGTTGCTTGGGCTTACAAGCCACCACTGTTGGGGAAACTCATGGGGTAGGGCCATCTACTCTCTTGATAATGTATTTTTCTTTTAGCTTTCTTAGTACAGCTTTGACTTTCGGGAGGAGGTGGAACGCCACCTGCCGATGACGTAGGGTAACTGGTTGTTTTGACTTATCGATGTGAAGATGCACAATTTTATTCTTCAGACACACTAGCCCTTGAAATAGCTGTGTGTACTCTTCCACCAGGGTGTTAATAGCTGACAGGTGTACACTGAAAGTGAAAGTGACCAATTGAAGTTGTTCTGCTATTTTGCAGCTTAGGAGAATCGGTGAACTTCCTTGGGTAACATAGATCCTTGCCTTGGTCATGTGGTTGTCATGCATGATGGTGGCTGAGAATACTCCTGCCAATGGCAGTGGCATTGAAGAGCCAAACACGTACACCTGAGTTGAGGTGGAGTGTAGCGTTGGTTGACATGGGAGAATCTGGAAAATTGGCTGTGCCATGATGTTGATGGAGGCACCAGTGTCGATCAGTGCCAGTACTGGGTATCCATCAACTGTAACTGTTCACTTGGGGGTGCAGCGTCACCTCTGTTCGTCAGATTGCATGACGTGGATGACATGCCCGCACCTTTGAAATCATCGTCATCCATTTCTTCTTCAGCGACCTTGGACCTCGGATGATTCCACGCCATGCAGGGATTTGGCCTTCTGCTATGGCTTGTTGAATGTGGACTTGCAGACTTTGGCAAAATGATTTAGCGTATTGCATGACGAACACATTTTGCCATGTGGTTTGGCAGAGGAGCATCTCTGTATAAATTGTGCCCTGATCTCATCCTCTGTGCTTGGGAGGGTGCACATGCTGGCTAACTCCATGAGGAGGGCAATTAAATGCATCAACAGACTCCTCTGGGTGTTGTCTGGCCTGGCGTAGTAAGAATCACTCATAATTAGGATCAGCGAGCGGCTCAAAGTGAGCTGCGAGGGCTTGCTTCAAGGTGTAGTATGTGTGAGGTTGTCCTGTTTCTGTAAAAGACTTTGAGATCTTATGTATTGCAGCACCACCCAATGTATGAGCATGGGGCATTTACAGTCTTTCTCAATTGCAACTGCAGCATAGTATGTTTCTAGACGGTCTAGCCAGTCCTTTCAGTTTGCTGCAAGAGACGATCGGGGCATTCACACACAAAAGGTTTAAGAGTGGGGATTGATGCCATCTTGGTGCAGTGTTTGATGCTGTCAAGAGGCTGAACATGCACATTGTGGCGAGGTTGAGCTGTGTGCTGTGTGTGGGCGTCCCCTGCCCAGGTTGGCATGCTCCTCCCTCTTTGCGCTGTTAGAAAGAAACTGCAGTAGGTAGGAGCACCACTATGTATATGGAGGTGTGGGTCTTTATGGAGATGCTTAGAAAGTATCCCAGTCATAAATCCACAGTCCCCAGCCTCTCCTTCTTGTAGTGTGATTGTCAATATGCTGTTGGGTCTGTTGTTTCTTTTTGTTTTTTCACAGGGGGCATCACAAAATATGCAGCTGAACTGTGGATGGCAGGGGTGTAAAAATAGTACTCAAAGTTTATTGGGCCAGAGCCCACTTGTGTGAAGAGGGGCAGTCCTGGAGCATCAGGCATGAGTACTTCGTTGTTTTCTGGTGTCGAGTTTCAGACCCGTGTGCAACATAAAGGTTGGTGTCTTGGGGAGGCTTGGGGGCAGGGCCAAACCACCAACAGTGTTCTCCTCACAACATGCACTTCTGGAGTGTGAGGAATAGACTTCAGAGCAGGCAAACAGAACTAGACACACAGTGAGGCCTTAGCGGCTGGTAGATGTGCTACGGCCGCCATTGGGGCAGATGATGCCACATTACAGGGAGCCACAGGAGGGTAATGAGCCACCCGGAGTAAGGCCAGCACCAGGCCTGCTGGCAGGAGTCAAGAACGCCGGCAGCAGTAGACCAATGGCTAGGCACACAGCACTCATGGCTGGGGCAGCACTGGCAGACAGGCGCAGCAGGGTGAGTGTAAGCATGCCCCCTTGTTGCCAGTTGTTGTGAATTGGCTATAGCAAATGAGGTCCCTGGTGTATACCAGGCCTTAGCCTGTAAGGTAAAACACTGTGAGTACTGAAGCAGGGAAACACACAGGAACAAGGAATGCCAGTAACTTCCTGGCAAGAAGTCTCTCACAGTCCGTATTTTGTAACTTGGTGCACCCGTGTCACACCACATAACAGCGAGTGAAGCAGCAAAGAGTGTTGGAGAAGAATGAAGCTGCAAAGATGGAGGGCAGAAAGAAACTGAAGGAGCACCAGTAAGCTGATATTTGAGGATTAGAGGCATGGTGAATTCTCATATGTTTTGGCTCCTGAGAGCCAGCTGGAAATATTCATGGTTGCTGCAGGTCTTGTTGTTCCCTTTGGTGCCCACCGCTAGTGTACGTTACAAGCTCCCCTCTCCTCTGATAAAAAAGTAGAGATTAGACCCTGGCTGAAGGAAACCAGCTACATCTGACAGCACCTCATACTTTAGTTTGTGTGTCTGCAAAGCTGCTGCAAGTGAGATCACCCTCTCTCTGACATGACTCAGCGAGCACCTCCTAATGCTAAACACATCTTTGACTCACAACAGTTTCTGCAAACACCAACTGAATAATAGATTGAGGTGTCAACATGACATGGCCCATGGCCATTTTTCCTCCAACACACATACTAACAGGGGCAAATACTTATGGTTTTTTAACTGAAGCATAGCAAATTTGCAGCCCTGTAACCTTGTCAGAAAATACCTTTATTGCACTTTTACATTCAAGCCACCATATGAATGCCAAAAATGTGTTGGCCTGCACATACAAAAGAACACGTTAATTTTGAAAAATTGACTCAAAAACTGTATCCACAAGGGATACAAGCATTGGCATTGTTAGGTCTGTCTTTGAGATGAAAGTGCCTCTTCTGTTACTGGTTAGTTTGAGCACACAGTAATTCATCACCAGTTAACTCCATCAATCATTCTTGCAATCAGCCATCTATTCATGTATCTACTTACCCATTCACAATAACACACAAAATCAATAAGAGTATGCAAAATACAGAATAACAGTAAAAAACAGATCATGCCACTCCCTAAACATGGTAGGCATAAGCTAAAATAAAACAAAAATTATACAGAGTAGCGGATGTTCATCTGGAAATGGTATTGTACATTCGGTATCTTTGTATTCAAGTTTCAAAATGGCAGCCAGACGTAGAAACAAGGTGTTAGCCGTCTAATACCGGTAAATAATAATACCCTATGCACAATGCCATTCCAAGGTTGAGTAAACATTGTACTGAGTATTCACCATCTTGGAACTGGCATTTTGTGTATGCACAGCATTGTTGTACCAATCCAAAATGGCTGGCGCAATGCTTTTAAATATGAGGGACATCCTAGAACAGTAAAAAAAATACTTCCTATGGAAAATGCCATTCCAAATTGGCCATAATGGTTAGAAGCAGTGATCATGTGGGGTGCCGCACACGGCAGATAAAATGGGTGGCAAACAACCCAGTACCACTATAAGGGGAGCTGCAGAATCCGCTACAAATAAAATAAAAAATGAAGAAAGAAATGAAAAGGAATCAATGAAAGGAAAAATGGAAATCCAAAGAACTGATCTGTCATCCTTAGTACAGAAGTACACTCATTTTCAGATGGATGTGGGCATATGAACTTCCTACTGCCCCATGCAGTTTTCTGTCAGAGGTGGAAGCAGAATGCATATAATACTATACCAGACCAATGGCAGAATAGGACTGATATAAGGGCCCTCTATGTATGTATACGTATGTATGTATTTTGTGAAGGCGTTTTGCTTTTAAGACCGTTGCAAAAAAACTAAGGGCCTTATTTATACTTTTTGGTGCAAAACTGCACTAAGGCAGTTTTGCCCCAAAAAGTTTTGCACCGGCTTGCACCATTTTTTAGCACCAGCTGGGCACCATATTTATGGTATGGTGCAAGCCGGTGCAAAGGGTATGCTAGCTTAAAAAAAAAATGACGTTAGGCAGTTTTGAGTCAAAATAAATGATTCTGACCAGATTAGCATCATTTTGTGACGCTAAGGGGCATATTTATACTCTGTTTGTACTGAATTAGCGTAATTTTTTTTTTACTCTAATTCAGTGCAAAACTAACTCCATATTTATACTTTGGTGCTAGACTCGTCTAGCACCAAATTTATGGAGTTAAAGTCATTTTTGGGAAGTGGAAACCTACCTTGCCTTAATGAGATGCAAGGTAGGCGTTCCTGTGCAAAAAAATGACTCTATGGCCTTAACACCATATTTATACTCCCATGTAAAAATGGTGCAAGGGAGGGAGGAGGGGTCAAAAAATTGGGCAAAGCTTGCTTTGCCCCATTTTTTAAGACCAGGGCCAGGGCAGGTGTTTGGGGACCTGTGGCTCTATTTCATGGTGGAACACCATGGAATTAGCCCAGAGGTGCCCTCCCTAGGCCCTAGGGGCACCCCCACCCACACTAGAGGGACTGCGAGGATGGGGGACCCCATCCCAGGTAAGTACAGGTAAGTGCATTTTATTTTTGAAAGTGCCATAGGGGGCCCTGAAATGGGCCCCCATACATGGCACATGGTGCAATGGCCATGCCCAGGGGACCAGGTCCTCTGTACTGGCCACTGGGGTGGTGGGCATGACTCCTGCCTTTTCTAAGGCAGGAGTCATGTGGCATGGTAGGTTTAGCACCATAAAATGACGCTAATCTGGTTAGAGTCATTTTTTTTTACTCTAACCTGCCTAAAGCCATTTTTTGGTGCTAAACCCTCTTCTTCTATACTGCTAGCCCCACCCGACTAAAGTCATTTTTTTAAACTCTAGCCTACCCTTTGCACCGGCTTGCACCATTCCATAAATATGGTGCCCGGCTTGTGCACAGAAATGGTGCAAGCCGGTGCTAAACTTTTTGGTGCAAAACTGAGTTAGTGCAGTTTTGCAGCAAAAAGTATAATAAGGGCCAATATTTTGTAAGTTTGCGCCACTTTTGTGTCATAAAATGACGTTAATGCAGTGCAAAAAAAGTTTAAATCAGGGCCTTGGTGCTAGATGGGTCTAGCACCAAATTATAAATATGGAGTTAGTTTTGCACCAAATTAGAGTAAAAAAAAATGACACTAATTCAGTGCAAACAGAGTATAAATATGCCGCAGAGTATAAATATGCCCCTAAATATGGCGTTAAGGCCATAGAGTCATTTTTTGCACAGGAACGCCTACCTTGCATCTCATTAAGGCAAAGTAGGTCTCCACTTTCAAAATATGACTTGAACTCCATAAATTTGGTGCTAGAGGGGTCTAGCACCAAAGTATAAATATGGAGTTAGTTTTGCACCGAATTAGAGTTAAAAAAAATGACACTAATTCGGTGCAAACAGAGTATAAATATGCCCCTAAACCTGCTTGTCTTCATCAAGGGTCTAGCAAGGATTACATCAGCGCAAATCTTCTACCCAAGGAATTGTAAAAGTAACGAACATCAGATTCCTTGACTATGTAACAAAATGCCCGTCTGCAGACTTCAACATGGTGCAATAACAATCCATCCTAAAGGCCCTACTGCTTTCAAAATTTGCTTAGTAGTGAGGAAATAGATTGATCCTTTGTGGTATATATTCCAAACATTTCAGATAAAAAGAAAGTATTGGAGTTTATCTGTCATCATTTTCGGTTGTGAAATTATATTGTTCTCGTAGTCATCGATGCTTTGCACAGTGTTACATATGAGTCACAGCCAACACAAGTTTCACCCCACAGGGCTTGCATGTCTGGAGATTTTTCCAGGCTTTTTATGTATTCCCTAAAGTGTCAAACAAAAATATGATTCCCCATGACATCATGAGTATTCAGAACATTAATTTATTGTCTTCAGACAGAAGAAATGACAATCATTTGTTCATATAAACAAATGCACAGGTAGATTCCAAATATGACTATACATCTTTAAAACATCCAAACATTGTGTAGATATCCAGTCAACATCGCCCATCTGTGACTTGGCACATGCAAAGAACTATATTACATGTATATTATTTCAAATCATATGGTATTAAGAATGCTAAACAGTATATGTGATAGTTTCAAAGTGAGGATGTTAGAAATTGAGTCTTTGTTTGAGAGTCAGTTTACCCCCTGTTCAAGCAAGGACCCTCACGCTAATCAGGGTAAAAGAGAATCACCCTCGGCTAACCCCTCCTTACCCCCCTTGGTAGCTTGGCAGAGCAGTAGGCTTAACTTCAGAGTGCTAGGTGTAAAGTATTTGTACCAACACACACAGTAACATAATTAAAACACTACAAAATGACACAACACAGGTTTAGAAAAATAGGAAATATTTATCTAAACAAAACAAGACCAAAACGACAAAAATCCTACATACACAAGTCAAGTTATGAATTTTTAAAGATTAACTTAAAAAATTGTGCTTAGAAACACAAGGGGCCATATTTATACTTTTCGACGCGCAACAGTTGTGCATCAAAAAATCTAACGCCGGCTAACGCCATTCTGAAGCGCCATGCGGGCGCCGTATTTATTCAATGACGTTAGCCGGCGTTAGCCGGCGGAGCTGCCTGGTGTGCGTAAAAAAAAATTACTTACACCAGGCAGCGCCGGCGTAGGGGAAAATGGAGCTTGGGCGTCAAAAAATGGGGCAAGTCAGACTGAGGCAAAATTTTCACCTCAACCCGATTTGTGCCATTTTTTTTTACTCCCAACCCCCATTGAAATGACTCCTGTCTTAGCAAAGACAGGAGTCATGCCCCCTTGCCCAATGGCCATGCCCAGGGGACTTATGTCCCCTGGGCATGGTCATTGGGCATAGTGGCATGTAGGGGGGCACAAATCAGGCCCCCCTATGCCACAAAAAAAAATATATATATACTTACCTGAACTTACCTTAAGTTCCCTGGGATGGGTCCCTCCATCCTTGGGCGTCCTCCTGGGGTGGGCAAGGGTGACAGGGGGTGTCCCTGGGGACATGGGAGGGCACCTCTGGGCTCCTTCCAAGCCCACAGGTCACTCAACGCCTGCCCTGACCAGGCGCTAAAAAACGACGCAAAAGCGGCTGGACGTAATTTTTTTTGACCCGCCCACTCCCGGGCGTCATTTTTGCCCGGGAGTGTAAATACGGCGCACATGCCTCGGAGTCATTTTTTAGAAGGGAACGCCTACCTTGCATATCATTAACGCAAAGTAGGTGTCCACGCTAAAAAATGACGCAAACTCCATGAACTTTGGCGCTAGACGCGTCTAACGCCAGAGTATAAATATGGAGTTCGTTTTGCGTCGAATTTGCGTAAAAAAAACGATGCAAATCCGGCGCAAACAGAGTATAAATATGGCCCAAAATGCTTTAATGAGGTGTTAACACGGCGTCGTGACGGAGTCGTTCCCAACAATCCGACACCAGTGGCACCGGCTATGGAGTCACGCGTACCCCCAGGTACAGTACCTTGGTGAAGAGTGAAAACAAGCTGATGCGCGAAGTCGGGGATTTTGACATCCGTGTGAAATGTTGAATCCGCGTACTTCAAGCGGCGTCAGCTTCCACGGAATCGCGGACTTCGTTGGGGCTGCAGTGGTGTCTCGCCTGCGAAGGTCGTCGAGTTCAAGCGAAGATCACAGAGTCTGTTGCAGGCGGCGTCACCGGATTCAGCAGCGGCATCGGTCCAAAGTCGATTTCCTTGGATTTTCACAAGCTTTTCCTTTCAAGGGCAAAGGGACTTTATAGGGCACCACTTGTCAGAGCAGGAGTCTCTCCAGAGATTCCAGGTGCTGGCAGAGAGAAGTCTTTCCTGTCCATGTGACTTCAAACAACAGGAGGCAAGCTCTAAATCAAGCTCTTGGAGATTTGTTCACTAGATGGAAGGCACACAAAGTCCAGTCTTTGCCCTCTTACTCTGGCAGAAGCAGCAACTGCATGATAGCTCCACAAAGCACAGTCACAGGCAGGGCAGCTCTTCTTCCTCAGCTCTTCTCCAGGCAGAGGTTTCTCTTGTTTCCAGAAGTGTTCTAAAGTCTGTCGTTTTGGGTGCCCTTCTTATACCCAATTTCCCCTTTGAAGTAGGCCTACTTCAAAGTAAAGTCTCTTTTGAATGTGAAATCCTGCCTTGCCCAGGCCAGGCCCCAGACACTCACCAGGGGGTTGGAGACGGCTTTGTGTGAGGCAGGTATAGCCCTTTCAGGTGTAAGTGACCACTCCTCCCCTCCCTCCTAGCACAGATGGCTCATCAGGAAATGCAGACTACACACCAGCTCCCTTTGTGTCACTGTCTAGTGTGAGGTGCAACCAGCCCAACTGTCAAATTGACCCAGACAGGGAATGCACAAACAGGCAGAGTCACAGAAATGGTATAAGCAAGAAAATGCTCACTTTCTAAAAGTGGCATTTTCAAACACACAATCTTAAAATCAACTTTACTAAAACATGTATTTTCAAATTGTGAGCTCAGAGACCCCAAACTCCACATGTCCATCCGCTCCCAAAGGGAATCTAGACTTTAATCAGATTTAAAGGTAGCCCCCATATGAACCTATGGGAGGGACAGGCCTTGCAACAGTGAAAAACGAATATAGCAATATTTCACTGTCAGGACATATAAAACACATCACTATGGCCCTCATTACAACCCTGGCAGTCAAAGACGGCCAGGGTTGAAGTGGCGATTGTACCCCCAACAGGCTGGCAAGAAAATTTGCCATATTTTGACCACATCGGTAGCGCCGTGGTTTTCCGCCAGGGCAGCATTGCTTGCAGTGCTGCCCTGGGGATTTTGACTCCCCTTCCCGCCAGCCTGTCCAAAGGCTGGCAGGAAGGGGAGTCCTGGGGCCCCTGGTGGCCCCTGCACTTCCCATGCACTTAGCATGGGCAGTGCAGGGGCCCCCAGGCACAGCCCCGTCGCGATTTTCACTGTCTGCCTGGCAGACAGAGAAAAGCGCAACAGGTGCTACTGCACCCGCCGAACTGCCACATTGCCGCCGGCTCCTTTAAGAGCCAGCGGCAATGTTACGGCTGACATCCCCGCAGGGCCGGCAGGCAGAAACTCTGTTTCCGCTCGCCGGCCCAGCGGGGATGTCCAAATGCGGCCGGCGGGTTTCCGGCCACATGGGCGGCCGTCTGGCGGTACAACCTTGGCGGTCGGTCTCGTTCGACCGCCAAGGTAGTAATGAGGGCCTATATGTCCTACTTTCACCATACACGGCACCCTGCCCTTGGGGATACCTAGGGCCTACCCTAGGGGTGTCTGACATGTAAGAAAAGGGAAGGTTTAGGCCTGGCAAGTGGGTACACTTGCCAAGTCGAATTTACAGTTAAAACTGCACACACAGACACTGTAATGTGAGGTCTGAGACATGATTACAGAGCTACTTATGTGGGTGGTGAAACCAGTGCTGCAGGCCCACTAGTAGCATTTGATTTACAGGCCCTGGGCACCTCTAGTGCACTTTACTAGGGACTTACTACTAAATCAAAATGCCAATCATGGATAAACCAATCAACAATACAATTTACACAGAGAGCATTTGCACTTTAGCACTGGTTAGCAGCGGTAAAGTGCTCAGAGTTCAAAATCTTTTAGCAACAGGTCAGAAAAAATAGGAGGCAGGAGGCAAAATGATTGGGGATGACCCTGCATAGGAAAAAAAGTTCAACAGAGGACATCAGTTCCTCCCAGGTATTTGAAGGTAAGAAAACAGACAATGATGGTCATTAAAACCCTGGCAGATGGTGTTAAAGCGGCGGTAAGACTGCCAACAGGCCAGCAGTAAAAAAAAATTTAATTACGACCATCGCGGAAACCGCCAACAAAGACAGCCACTTTAACACTCCGACCGCCACGGCGGTACAAACAAACCCCGCGGCGGTCACCACCAACAAACAGGCGGAGGACAATGTACCACCTACACTACAGGTAAATCCACCACCTTTTGCTGGGTTGATTCACCGTGGATAAAAACACGGCGGAAACAGGAATTTCGAAGGGAAAACGCTCACCTCTACACACTCCACGAGGAACGAGGACACCATGGAGCAGGAACTCCATATTCTTCCTGCAATAGGCTTCTTGCTCCTCTACCAGGAGCACCAAAGCCGGCGGCGAAGACCACGGTGAGTACTGCACCTACGACACAGGGGAGGGGGAGGCAAAAAACAGGGACACACACACGCAACACCCCCACCCCCACCCTAACCCACTACAACACACACGCCAATGCATATCTAAACATTACAGTTACACCCCCAACCCCCCAGAAGAATGCAAAGACAAAAGGAAATGAGTGTAACCATTGTAATATACCAAAATTCAGTAAGCAAATATATACATATAAACACTATTTACAAATTATAAACCAAGATTAGTAGACCAGATATTGCACTATTCATAGTCCGTGGACCACTGGGGCCAAAATGCATGGGCGAGGCCCACACACGATACCAGATCAAAACAGAGAGAACACTGCAGGGGCATCAGATAGAAATACAACAGGCACCTCAGGGGGAAGGGAAGGGGGGGCACCTCAGCCAGATGAGTGCACGACGCCAGATCCACGAGGGGGCTCCATGCCCACTGCTTTATCCTGGGGAGTGCAAAGCCACAGTCTCTCAAGTCTCTACAGTGGGTGGTTTGCCCACTGCTGCATCCTGGGGAGTGCAAAGCCACAGTCTCTCAAGTCTCTACAGAGGGTGGTTTGCCCACTGCTTTATCCTGGGGAGTGCAAAGCCACAGTCTCTCAAGTCTCTACAGTGGGTGGTTTGCCCACTGCATTATCCTGGGGAGTGCAAAGCCACAGTCTCTCAAGTCTCTCCAGTGAGTGGTTTGCCCACTGCTGCATCCTAGGTAGTGCAAAGCCACAGTCTCTCAAGTCTATACAGTGGGTGGTTTGCCCACTGCTGCATCCTGGGGAGTGCAAAGCCACAGTCTCTCAAGTGGATGCCTTTCTCCACTGGTTCTGGAGGGGGCTCTGTGCCCAGAGTGCTTCATCCTGCCAAGGACTGAGGTAGTGGATGCATGTCTCCACTGGTTCTGGAGGGGGCTTTGTGCCCAGAGTGCTTCATCCTGCCAAGGACTGAGGTAGTGGATGCATGTCTCCACTGGTTCTGGAGGGGGACTGGTGCCCAGAGTGCATCACTCACCCCGTGACGGTCCCTGTTCTGTCAGTGCCCCTGCCGCTCATGGGCTAGCGGTGCTTGAGTAGGCGGAGATTGCCCTGTTTAGCGGTGCTTGCCCTGTTCAGCGGTGCTTGACTTGGCGATCCTTGACCTGTTCAGCGGTGCTTGCCCTGTTTAGCGGTGCTTGAGTTGGCGGTCCTTGCCCTGTTCAGCGGTGCTTGAGTTGGCGGTCCTTGCCCTGTTCAGCGGTGCTTGCCCTGTACAGCGGTGCTTGAGTTGGCGGTGCTTGCCCTGTTCAGCGGTGCTTGAGTTGACGGCCCTTGACCTGTTCAGCGGTGCTTGCCCTGTTCAGCGGTGCTTGACTTGGGGGTCCTTGCCCTGTTCAGCGGTGCTTGCGCTGTTCAGCGGTGCTTGAGTTGGCGGTCCTTGCCCTGTTCAGTGGTGCTTGCCCTGTTCAGCGGTGCTTGACTTGGCAGTCCTTGCCCTGTTCAGCAGTGCTTGCCCTGTTCAGCGGTGCTTGACTTGGCAGTCCTTGCCCTGTTCAGCGGTGCTTGCCCTGTTCAGCGGTGCTTCACTTGGCGGTCCTTGCCCTGTTCAGAGGTGCTTGCCCTGTTCAGCGGTGCTTGACTTGGCGGTCCTTGCCCTGTTCAGCGGTGCTTGACTTGGCGGTCCTTGCCCTGTTCAGCGGTGCTTGCCCTGTTCAGCGGTGCTTGACTTGGCGGTCCTTTATTGCCCAGCTGGGCTGTGGCTGGCGGTCCTACATTGGGCAGCTGGGCTGTGGCTAGCGGGGCCCTCCTGGGCAGCTGGGCTGTGGCTGGCGGGGCCCTCCTGGGCAGCTGGGCTGTGGCTGGTGGGCCCTCCTGGGCAGCTGGGCTGTGGCTGGCGGGCCCTCCTGGGCAGCTGGGCTGTGGCTGGCGGGGCCCTCCTGGGCAGGGACGATGGGGCTGGCGGTGGCCTCCTGGGCAGCGACAATGGGACTGGCGGGGCCCTCCTGGGCAGCGACGATGGGGCTGGCGGGGGCCTCCTGGGCAGTGACGATGGGACTGGCAGGCCCTCCTGTGCAGCGATGATGGGGCTGGCCTCCTGGGCAGCAGGGATGATGGCGGTCTTCTCCGCCGTGCTGCTCCTCCCAGACTTGCCGGCTTTCTTCTGGCCCTTCCCCACCTTGGGAGGAGTCACAGCTGATGCCACACTCCCCCCGGGACCCTTGGGTGCGGCTTGGGTGGCTGGAGTCTTCCCCCTCTCCCGCCGGGCACTGGCAAACTTCTGGTGCTTCACGGGGAGGGACTGGCTGTGCTGTGGCTCCGTGCCATACTGGCTGTCCTGGTGGCCGGTGCACTCCACATACCTGTGACAACAGGCACCACTGGTCCCGTAGAGTTTGTGGCTGAGGTGCTAGTTCAGGACCTATGAGTTGGACGGGGCGTGGTGGTGGGAAATAGGTTAAGGGTGGACAGGAAAAGTTTTTTGGCGACACTGGGACAGGTAGCTGGAGGGGGTTTGGGAGTGGAGGAAGAGGTGGTGGTTGTAGGAGGTGTAAGTTTTGTGGTTTTGGGTGCAGGTGCATGCACTGGAGGCTGTTGTGAGGTGGATGTATGTTGGGTGGGTGTGTGCCTGCGTTTGTGTATCTTCGGAGGGGGCGTCACAGACACACTGGGAGAGGACACAAGGGACATGTGAATGGTAGTGGGGGTGGTGACTGCACGTGAGCGGGGTTTGCTGGTGGGTATGCTGGTGCGGGACGTAGTGGCTGTAGAGGTAGTGCATGCAGGTGTGAGTGTAGACGAGACTGGGAGAGGGGAGGGAGACGAGGAGGAGGGGGACACAATGGAGGCAGTGGATGTTGGTGTGTCTGTATGTGTGTGATGCTTGCGTGAGTGCCTTTGGGATGTGTGGTGCTTATGTTTGCCTGAGTTTCCCTTGTGTGTTGATGTGTGTGCAGGCTGGTCTGATGGTGTGCTTGGTATAGGCAGAGGTACAGGGGATTGGGTCTGGGTAGAGGAAGTTGGAGGGGGGAGGCTAGGCACAGGGACAATGGCTGCCATCAGTGCTGAGGCCAGAGTTTGAAAGGTTCGGGGAAGGACAGCCTGACCAGAATGAATGCCCTCCAGGAATGCATTGGTTTGTTGCAACTCCCTTTCTACACACTGGATGGCATTCAAAATGGTAGACTGCCCAACAGTGAGGGACCTGAGGAGGTCAATGGCCTCCTCATTGAGGGCAGCAGAGGTGACAGGGGCAGGGGCTGAGGTTCCTGGGGCGAAGGTGATGCCCACCCTCCTGGATGAGCGGGCACGGGGCGAAGGCTGAGGGGCTTCTGGGAGGGTGGCACTGGTAGGGGGGGGTGGCGGCTGTACCTGTAGAAGTGGGGGGCACAGATGTTGCCACCACCACAAGGGAGCTCCCATCGGAGGACGAGTCCGTGTCGCTGGTTTCAGCTCCTGTCACCGCCGTGGTGCTCCCCTCGCCCTCCGTCCCACTGGTGTATTCAGAGTCCGTAGTGTGGCCCTCCATGGCCATGTGGGATGCAGCTCCCTCGTGCTCCGGTGCCACTGCTCCTCCGCCTGATGATGCTAATGCACAGAAGAACAGGGAGACCGCAAAAAGGGGGGGGGACAAGACTGACACAGAAGCCCCCTGCACTACGTCGCACTGTTGGGCTCTACAGTGCAATGCCTGGGAAATGGCCTACAAGGCTATGGACAACATATGCACACATAGATGACACAGGTGCATGAATAGCTGTACTTGGCACTCTACAGAGGTGGGGTTGGGGGCCACAGGGCCATGCCTTATGAAGGGTCCTAGCCTACAGAACTCACCCTGGCCTAGGGAAACCCACAGCCCTTCTCCCCCACCCAGACAACTCCACTGCGCGCAAAGTCAGCTGAATGAGTGTACTCACCCCCTTATGTCTGCTGTGATGCCCTCAAGCACCCATCCAACTGCGGGCAGGCCACTGCCAGGATCCGGAACATGGTTCGACGGGCACCCCTCCTACGTTGGGAGGCCATCCCCAGCTGAGCCTCTGCCGTCTTCTTGCTCCAGCGGCGAATGTCCTCCCATCTTTTCCGGCAGTGGGTGCTCCGTCTGTGGTGGACCCCCAGGGTCCGGACGTCCTTGGCGATGGCACGCCAAATATCCTTCTTCTGGTGGGTGCTGACCTACATGAAATGTACAGGGGAAGAAGAGAAGTCATTACCAACTGCGCCGTCAAAGTGAGTGGCCCCCATCCCTACCCTTGCCATGTGGCACATGCACCCACCGTCTTTCATTCACTCAGAACTCTGCCCCCTTCCTTCTTACAACCAGCCCTCTCCACACAGGCATAGCCCATACAACATGCTCCCTGTGTACTTACCTGTTGGTCTGGAGGACCGTAGAGTAGCGTGTACTGGGGGAGGACCCCATTGACGAGCTTCTCCAACTCCTCCGATGTGAAGGCAGGGGCCCTTTCCCCAGACGCACGAGCCATTGTCTCTTCCAGACCGAGGTCACAGCAGCACTTGCAGTATAGGTCCTCTCCTGTAAAAGATCAGGTATCAAGTGATTGAACAGATAGAAAATGGCGGTCACATCCGCGGCGGTGCGTACCATCACCGCCGGCGTACATCGTCATTGGCTCCTGGGACCCATAGGGTCCAATGTTAACCAATGCAGCATTGCTCCGCGGTCTTCGACCGCCTACCGCGACGGTGTACAACGCCAGCGCAGTTACCTCACATCCCACTGTCCCACTTTAGAGGTCAGGCAGCCACCATTTCAGGGGCCCACATGGCCTAATTACCAACTGCGTCACACATACCTAGGCCTACTCTCAACACACATACAGGCCACATTTTGTGATTGAATGGTGTTCTGTGTAGACTGTGGGTACATACCTCTGAGTTGTTTGACTCTGTGCTCGCTGTTGTCCTTCATAGGCACTGTCCGCTGGGACATGTGAGGAGATGGCGGAATCCTCTGGTGTACTGACCGCTGGTGGACCTGTCGACAATGGAGGAAAGAAATTTGATAATCACCTACAGGTTTGACCGTGCCACCATCCAGGAACTGTGTACACAGTTGGAGCCTGACCTAATGTCAGCAATCTTCCATCCCACAGGAATGCTTCTCAAGTGCAGGTGCTATCAGTGCTCCATTTCCTTGCTAGTGGGTCTTTTCAAACAACTGTGGCCATGGCATCAGGGATGTCCCAGCCTATGTTTTCAAACTTATTGTCCAGAGTGTTGTCTGCCCTGCTGAAACACATGCAGAGCTACATCATTTTCCCTCAGGTGGAGGATTTGCCTACAGTGAAAGGTGACTTCTATGCCCTTGGACATATCCCCAACATCATAGGTGCCATTGGTGGGACCCATGTGGCTTTGGTCCCCCCCACAGGAGGGAACAGGTGTACAGGAACCGGAAGAGTTATCATTCCATGAATGTAAAGATGGTATGTTTGGCAGACCAGTACATCTCCCATGTGAATGCCATGTTCCCTGGCTCAGTGTATGACGCATACATCATGCGGAATAGCAGCATCCCTTATGTGATGGGTCAACTCCAGAGGCACTGTGTGTGGCTATTAGGTGACTCTGGTTACCCCAAACTGTCATGGCTACTGACCCCAGTGAGGAATCCCAGGACAAGGGCAGAGGAACGCTACAATGATGCCCATGGGCGAACTAGGAGGGTGATCGAGCGGACCTTCGGCCTCCTGAAGGCCAGGTTCTGGTGCCTCCATATGACCGGTGGATCCCTATTCTACTCACCAAAGAAGGTGTGCCAGATCATCGTGGCCTGCTGTATGCTTCTTAACTTGGCTTTGCGACGAGAGGTGCCTTTTCCGCAGGAGGATGGTCCAGATGGCGGTGTTGTTGCAGCTGTGGAGCCTGTGGACAGTGATGAGGAGGAAGCAGAGGAAGAAGACATGCAGAACAGGGACTCAGCCATCCAGCAATATTTCCAGTGAAACACAGTTGAGAATACATTCCTTCCTACTACATGTACTTTAACACTTCTACCTCTATCCTGTCTGTCTTTTTCACCCAGTGTATGGTCACTGAGTTGTCACTTTCCCTTACGGTTTCACAGGTATGGGTCACAACGTGTGTCATCTGCTTAGATTCCTCAGGGACTAGAGCTGTGTGACATAGGTATGTTAACATTACTATTTCCTGAACATTTTGTCACTGTAATTGCAAACACACTATTTCTAAATCACAGATTTAGACTCCTGATCTTTTGGTGCTTTAGGTGTGTTTATTTAAATACAAAATATTGGAGGGGGAAGTTAAATGGTGAGGGGTGATGGAAGAGGATTGTCCATGGCAGAGTCCAGTCTATTAGTCTCACAGGTGCATTGCCCATATGGGCATAGGAAGTGGAGCTGGGGCAGTTTCAATATGGACAGGGTGACAAAGTGGGATGACAATCAGTGTGTTCTCATTTCTTGGCGGGGGTCTTAGCATCGTGCTCTGTCTTGTTCCTGGATCTCAGGGACCGTTTGCGGGGTGGTTCTCCATCTGCAGGGGGTGGGGTGCTGGTGTGGTGGTCCTGTCCACTAGTGCCGGTGGAGGTGGTGGGCAGTTCATCGTCCATGCTAGTGTCAGGGGCCCCTTGTAGTGCCACAGTGTCCCTCCTGGTGTTGAGGACTTCCTTCAGCACCTCTACGATGGTGCCCAGGGCGGAGCTGATGGTTCTGAGTTCCTCCCTGAAGCCCAAATACTGTTCCTCCTGCATGCTCTGGGTCTCCTGAAACTTGGCCAGTACCGTTGCCATCGTCTCCTGGGAGTGGTGGTATTCTCCCATGATGGAGGAGAGGGCCTCGTGGAGAGTGGGTTCCCTTGGCCTGTCCGCCCCCTGTCGCACATCAGCCCTCCCAGTTCCCCTGTGTTCCTGTGCCTCCGTCCCCTGGAACGTGTGCCCACTACCACTGCCCCCAGGTCCCTGTTGTTGTTGGGGTGGTGGGTTATCCTGGGTTCCCTGTAGTGGTGGACACACAGCTGATTGACGTGTCCTGGGGACGGGGTATGGGTCCACTGGGTGGGTGCTGTGCTGGTGTTTCCAGTGGGGGGAAGGTCTGTGGTGGCCTGTGCCTGTGTGAGGGGAACTGACTGTCCTGTGGCCCACGATGGTCATCACTGTGGGCCTCTTCTGTGGGTGGAGTGGAGAGGTCTGGACCCTCCTGTCTGGTGACGTCGGGTAGTGGTCCTGCAGGGGTGGAAAGGCATGATTATTGCATCTGTGTGTGGCAAGGTGTGCAATGGGTGGGTGAGCGTGTACCCCAGTGCTGGCATTCCTGTGTGGGGGCTTGTGTGAAGATGGTTTAGGGGGGTGTATGGGTATGTGCAGTGGGCATGCTTTAGTGATGGGTGTCCATGCGTTGGTGTTGCATGCAGGGCTTGGAGTTGGGATGGGTGGTTTATGATCTTGGTACATTTGTGAGTAGTTGGAGTGATAGGGGTGGGGGCGAGGGTGGGGGTATGTGATAGCATGCAGGTAGGGTGGGGGATATGGTAGTTAAAGGTTTGACTTACCAGAGTCCATTCCTCCACCATCTCCTGCGAGGCCCTCAGGATGCAGAATCGCCAAGACCTGCTCCTCCCATGTTGTTAGTTGTGGGGGAGGAGGTGGGGGTCCGCCGCCAGTCCGCTGAACCGCCTGGTGGTGTCTTGAGACCACGGAACGCACCTTCCCCCGTAGGTCATTCCACCTCTTCCTGATGTCCTCCCGATTTCTTGGGTGCTGTCCAACTGCATTGACCCTGTCGACTATTCTTCGCCATATCTCCATCTTCCTTGCAATTGAGGTGTGCTGCACCTGTGCTCCAAATTGCTGTGGCTCTACCCGGACGATTTCCTATACCATGACCCTGAGCTCCTCCTCTGAGAACCTGGGGTGTCTTTGCCGTGCCATGGGGTGGTGTAGGTCATGTGTGGGGTGGTGTGTGTGGTGATAAGTGTGGTGATATGTAGTGGTGTGTGGTGTTTTGTGCATGGAAGTTGTGTGGGTGATGGTGTTGTGTGCCTATGGATGCTAGTTTGTTGATGGTGGTGTCTCTCTCTGGCCTTCTCTCTGTAATAGTGATTGTAGGGGTTTGTGGTTGATGTGGGTGGGTGTTTTATATTGTATTGGGTGTGTGGGAATGGTGTGTGTATGTGTATCAGGTGTGTGTATTTGGAATTGTCCAATGTGGTAGTGTTTTGAAAATGTGTGTGTATTTTGAGCGCAGCGGTGTGTACCGCCAATGGAATACCGCGGTTGAAAGACCGCCGCGTGGATTCGTGTGTCGTGATAGTGTGGGCATATTTCTGTTGGCGTGACGGTGGAGGTTTTATTTTTGCCAGTTTATCACTGACCTTTGGTGTGGCGGACTTGTGTGGGTGTCTGAGTTTTGTCGGATTCCGAGATGTGGGTCATTATGGCTGTGGCGGAATTCCGCAGCCGCAGCGGTGTGTTGGCGGTCTTCTGCACGGCGGTAAACGGCTTTTACCACCAATGTTGTAATGACTGCCAATGTTTTGGGAAAAATAGTCAGAGTACGTAGTGCTCAAGAAAGTTTACAAACTATGCCAACAAGAAACTGCTATAAGAGCGAGTCTTCAAATTCAGTTTACAAATGGAGTTATTAATGCCATAATCAAAACCAACAAAATCCTAAATCGGAGGTAAATTGGTTTATTCTACCAAGAGATGAGTTGCAATATGATAGGACAAACTACCTAGAGGTTATAGGAATGGAGAAACAAAAATGGGCACAACAAAGAGGAAAAAGTAATGTTATCCTAAATCTAAGGTAACTTGGTTTATGCTGCTGAATAATCTTAAATAGCAATACAAAAAGACAAAGGGCCTGATTTAGATATTGGTGGAAAAGTTACTCTGTCACAACGGTGATAGATATCTCATCCACTGAAACCTAAATCTCATAGGATATAATGGGATTTAGATTTCAGCGGATGGTATATCCATCACTGTTGTGATGAAGTAACTTGTCCACCAATATCTAAATGAGTTGCAAAGTATCTAGAGGTACTTGGATTGGAAAATCAAAAACAGGCAAAGCAAAGAGGAAAAAGTATGGGGAGTGACATATTGGAAGTTAAAAAAATTACAAACTTCTGGGTCCAAGGAGTCTGTGGCATGAAAGCCATGTAATACAGAGGAGAAGTGTCTTGCATCGATCCATGTTGTTGTCTGAAAATATCTCTTAGATGGCCTGCTTAAGAACGGGTGCAGAGAGTGGTTCATTAAGGGTAAAAGGTGAAGGTGACAGAAGAAATTTGGGCAATATAGTCCATACTGATTTGGGAAAAATGTTTGGCCATCTTGAACTGGGTACTATAGAATGTGTCCAAATACTCAGGCCCATATTTACACTTTTTTAGCGTTGCATTTGCATCGTATTTTTGGTGCAAAATCAGTGCAAACTTACAAAATAAAATTGTATTTTGTAAGTTTGAGCCGATTTTGCGTCAAAAAACGATGCAAATGCAGCGCTAAAAAAGTATAAATATGGGCCTCAATTTGTTCAAAAAGAGAAAAAAAAATATGTATATGGCTTTAAAATATGCTAAAAACATAAGCAAGTTAGGCCTCTGGCCTTTTTTGTAAATACTCATAATAAACATGTCAGTCCTATGGCATCTGACATAACGCTTCCCAATATTTTCCAGTAAATCATTCAGGCTTATCGCATTTATCATTGGCGTGTCACACTAACCAACTCAGGTATACTGAACTAAGTGCAAGCAGTCCCACAAGCCAACTATTAGGCATACCTGCTTAAAATTCAAAATATGTACAAAATTGCTTTTGGCAAAACAAAGTACAACCTATCCCATAAGGGTGTGACAAGGATTATCAAGGTACAAATATTTTGTCCCTAGGTTTTGTAGGAGGGGTTAAAAAACACACAAACCCTTGCCTATTACAGTAATCTGTGTGTTTTTAGGTGGCCAAATAGCTGTCCACATGCTTCAATACAGTGTAATACCATTCCACCCATAAAGGTCTACTGTCTTTATAGTATGCCATTCATAATACAGAAGTCAGTTTTTGGGCTATATTTATACTTTTTGACGCAGTTGTGCGTCAAAACCTTTACCGCCGGCTAACGCCATTCCAACGCGCCATGCGGGCGCCTTATTTAGGGAATGACTGGTCTGAGTAAAAAAAAATGGCTCACACCAGGTAGCGCCGGCGTAGGGGAAAAGGGGGTTGTGCTTCAAAAAATGGTGCAAGTCAGGTCTGAGGCAAAAATCATGCCTCAAACCGGACTTGCGCCATTGTTTGACGCACAAGCCCCATTGTAATGACTCCTGTCTTAGCAAAGACAGGAGTCATGCCCCCTTACCCAATGGCCATGCCCAGGGGACTTCTGTCTCCTGGGCATGGGCATTGGGAACAGTGGCATGTAGGGGGGCCCAAATTAGGCCCCCCCATGCCACTTTAAAAAAAGAAAAATATACCTACCTTAACTTACCTGCACTTACCTGGGATGGTCCCTCCATCCATGGGTGTCCTCCAGGGGTGGGTGGGGATGGCAGGGGGTGTCCCTGGGGGCAGGGGAGGGCACCTCTGGACTCCTTCCGAGCCCACAGGTACCATAACGCCTGCTCTGACCCAGGCGTTTAAAAAACGGCACCCATCAGGCTGTGCGCCATTTTTTAAGGCCCACTCCCTCCTGTGCGTCAAAATGACACTGGGGTGTAAATAAGGCGCACAGGCCTTAAAGTCATTTTTTTGAAGGGAACACCTACCTTCCATATCATTAACGCAAGCCAGTTTCCTGCATCCAAAAAATGACGCGCCCGGTGGATCTTTGACATCCGCGGGGTCGGACGGCAGAGTTTAAATATGGGGCAAGGTTTGCACCGAATGTGCATCAAAGGTTTTGACGCACATTCAGTGCAAACAGAGTATAAATATTCCCCTAACTGTATTAGTTGTATTTCTTCCTGATCAACAGACCTGACCTATGGCATTTGAAGTAGCTTTACACAATAAACCAGTCAGGCCTGCCCGCTTTGTCATTGGCTTGCGACAATAACCAGCACATGCCTACTGTTTTGTGCATAGGCTTTCCAACAAGGCAACGATCATGGATACAATCACAACATTCTGTTGGCAGTACAATATACAAGCCCTACTAACAGGGTTAACAAGAAATATCAAAGTGACAATCTTCGGCCCCCTGAACAACACCAAGGCACTTGCATACTACAGTTCTGTGAGAAGTCATAACACATTATGGCCCAAATTTACAAATATCACATAATGCAGCGCAGCATCCAAAGCTGCTGTGCTGTCTGCGTGACAGGGAGAGAGCAGTAAAGTACTGTATCTCCAGAGATAGGGCCCTTTCCTGCTCTCTCTCTCTAGCGCTGGTGAAGAATCATGCTGTCCAACGCCACACAACACACACCTTTGCAACCAACATAACGGAGGTGTGTGTGTGATGTCTAGCATGGTGTTTGTACTGGAAGGGTAACCTTACGGTACTAAATACTATACCTAGATAAACTTTTAAACCTTTACGATTTTGGATGTGTGCTGTACAATGAAGCATGCATGCAAAGTGGGGCAAGTTAGATATAAAAGCATTTTACCTTTCACCCCTGCTTCAAAGTGGCATTAGTTTTGGGTGTAAAACCCTGTCTCATATTTTTTGTATGTAGGGTTTTACATCAAAAACCCTGAGTTGTTGCCTGGAAATGCCCATGTGCCACCCCCGGGAGGACCCCTTAAGGCAAGGCAGTGCTTCCCCCTGCTTTGTGCTACGTTCAGGCAACTTTCCAGCATAAAACATGTTTTGCATTGGAAAGTCAAGTCAAAAAAACATTTTGCGCTGGTTTAGGTCACATTTGTGATTTAACCACAGTGCAAAATGTTTGTAAATCTGGGATAATGTGTCTACAAGCTTTAACACAGTGTAATCACTATCCACCTCTAAATGTGTACTGTGTTTAGCATAAGCTTTCCAAAACGTCAATGAACGCTCATTCATTTGTAAAAATACAAATGTTTACAAAATTACAGCTTTAAAAACAATTTATGTTCCTTACAGATACAGAATAACAAGTTTTCTCACAGACCTACGGCCAGATTTAAGAAAAGTGGCCCTGCATTCAGTGCAGCACCACTTTTCTTGCGCTCCTTAGCACCCCTCCAACACCACCATGTGTGTGCCGTATCTAAGATACGGTGCACAATGATGGTAGTCAGGGAACTTGCATAAAAAATGTTTATGCTAGTTTAGAGCTTTGCAGGATTAGCTTCAAAATTGTTGACGCTAATCCTGCAAAGCCCATTGAGGCCCATTATGAATAATGGTGTAACTCCTTTTAATGCTTGCCCTGAGCAGGTGTCAAAAGTGCCGAAAAAAATGACACAAAGAAATCTCTTAAATTTCTTTGCTCAATTTTCTCGGCGGCCCTAACAGGGGAATGCCCCTTTTGCATACATTATGCATGGCGCATGCATGATGTAGTGCAAATTGTTACAAAGTGACGCAATCCTCACATTGCGCCACTTTGTAAATCTGGTGCGTTGTTTTTGGCAATCAAACACCACAATAGCATTAAAAAATGACATTAATGTGTTGTTAGGTGGTGCATGGGGCTCTTAAATCTGCCCCCAAATCTTCTATCACTGGTGTCTGTTAGAGGGGCTAACCAACACCAAACTCCTTGCCTATATTGGCACTCTGAGAGATTCCATATAAAAAATTCCCATCAGCAGGATTAAATACAGTGTAGTACCAATCATACAGTAAACTTTTATTAACTCTAAAGTATGCTTTTCACCATAAATCAGTTAGTGTACTGCTTTTGTTGCAGCATTTTATGATAAGCAGATCAGGCCTATCGCACCTGACAGACATTTCACAATGAGTCAATCATGTTTATAGCCTTATTTGTTGACTTGATTAAATCACCTCAAGCCTATTGTGTTGAGCCACAATGCAACCATCAGTCACAGAGTTATACTAAAATGACAGTTGGCAAATGATTATACAACCCCTCTTAAGGGGCACAAAAAGGATTAGCACAGGGAAATCTTTTCTCAACTGGGCTTAATAGAGAGGTGAACCAACTTGCGAATCCTTGCCCACTACAGTAATCCATGAAGTTTCATGAAACAAACTGTCTTCCAGTGTTATCATGGTGCGATAACAGCTTCCCCTTCAACGACTATAGGTTTTAATATATGCTTTTTACAATAAATACATGAGACCCACTGCCTTTTTGATAACTTTTGCATGCATGTATGGATGGATGTAGCATTTTTATTGCTGGAACCCAGACAAAAGGTATCTGTACATATTCAAAATAATGCAGAAAGTCAAGTACTATTCGGAATGGTAGCTGGTTGTGGACTGCTAATACATTGTTAAGTTAACTTATGCAAATTTGTAGAGGGCACTATTGCTGGCGCTTCAGACCTTATTAAGTAAACTTACAAGGGAGACGCATTTAGGCTGATGGGCCTTTTGATTGCGCTTCGAGTTGTTCCCATCATATATCTCGTATCAATACAGATCAATAGCAAATAACAATCAATGACATCAATAATCAATAGGAGTCAGTAATTTCGACTCACCATGACCTTGCAGTCATGAATAACCACACTTCTATTTAAAAGTTAAAATTTGTATTTCCCTATGTTAACAATGCTAATGTCACGTAACTTAATCTCAAAATCAAATGATAAACATACAGAAACAACACTAGCAGACCAAATCAGCAAAAGAATCACAATCTAATCAAAGCTTTAGCCACCACACATTCTAAGGTTACAGTACAAATTAATAATATGAAAAGCTGTGCAAACAAAATAGCGGACATTTAGATTCAGCAAAGAAAAGACATCAACTGTTATTACACATAGCAAACTTCATCAGTGAGGACCCTAACTAACATCAGATTAGAATAGCATGTTTGGGCTTCATGCAAAAAAATGTAGTCAACAGAAATTTGGAAAACATCTAACTATGGCTCTTTAAAAATTAGCTGTTGGTACCTAGAAACAGAAGCAAATAGACATAACAATCAGTAACATTGTCTTATACGTGTCCTCAATATGATTCAGCAAGCTGTGACAGCCTTCGTCAACAGGCATCAGTTTCAGTCAGAAAGACATCAGGATTCAGCATAAAATTTCAGAAAGGGAAAAGTTTTTTCATGCAGTTAGGAAAAGAATTGTTAACGCTCAGAAAGAAAGGGGAGAATAGCTTCTCTTCTCTCGGTGCAGTCCAGCTAAGTTAGATTTCCCAAAACTACTTCTCACGTCCCTGTTGGTCAAAGAATCACATGTTTACAAGTAGTCCAATGAAAATAAAAACCCCTATCTAAAGTTTTACTACTACATGGTTCACATGCCGAGGTTTGGCTCCTCTTCTCCTGTTCTCTTCATTCGGCTTGTCAGGTATCAATATTTTAGCAACTTATACTCCATAAAGCTAATACATAAGGCATAGCTCTTAATATGACATGTTGCTGCATTAATCAAACATAAGCTGCCTTTTTTTTTAATAAGCTTTTAATAAGTAAACTTTGTGGAAATATCGGCCACTCAAGTGGGTACAACTTCAAATGCATGCATTCTTTTTTAAGTTAATACATTTTCTGTGCAAATTCAACACTCAGAATACATGAATATTCATTAATAAAACTCAGCGTTCACACTATCACCCGAGAGGATATCCTGATGCTGAGCAAGTGTGAGTCTAGCCAAACCTAGGGCATAATGGGACTACTTAAAGAGCCAGGTCTTCAGCTCCTTGCGTAATCCAAGGAGAGAGGTGGAAGCAATTATGTATAGCTGTATGTCATTCCATTCTTCAGGAGGGATGTAGGAGAAGGCTCAACCACAGTATCTGCATTTCATGTGCGTTGTATGTGTTCAATTAAAGTCTGAATGGGCAGATGTATCTGGAAGGTTTGTGAAAGCAGATGCAATTGAAGTGGTATGTTGGGCCAGTGTTATGTACTATCTTGAAAGTGTGGGTGAAGAGTTTGAAATGTGCTTGTTTGTCTGTTGAGAGCCGCTGGAGCTTATTCAGGTTACAAGAGTATGACTGTAGTGTGGGAGGTGAAGAGTCATTTGGAAGATGAGTTGTGAATAGTCTGCAGCCTTCTGGTGACTTTTTTGTAGATCCCTGCATAGAAGGTGTTGCCATAGTCCAGCTTGCGAGAAGCATAGGAGAAAGAGCCCTGAGTGTTGTGTGGTACAGTGAGATAGCAGCATGGGGAGTGGCAGCAAGGGCTAAAGGCATGGTGGGTCACAACTGAGTAGAGGCAAGGGGTGGAGAACCATGGCTCTTGGCACTATGAGTGGTCCAGGAATGTAACAGGAGTGGGCAGGCCAGTAGTGTGCTCACTGTGTGTGTTCACTGCTCCTGTGTGCTGCACCTGCCATTAAGTAGGTTCAGAGAGTGAGGAAAAGTGATTTTACTTCCTGTGCAGATGGATGATGGGAAATCCAGTTTTGTCACTCCCTGTGTAGATTGATGTTGGGAAATACAGTGATGTTCTGATGGATATGGTGATGCTGTTCTGATTATAAATGCATAGATGGAAAAGGCCTGCTACCTTGTTTTTACTTTTTTTATATGTCAAGGCCTGCATTCTGATGGTGTTCTGGATATGGGTGTACAGAGAGCCACTAGAGATGTGATTTTGTTTGCAAGAAAAGTGGGGACGCTGGTCGTGATTGCTTCTGTAAATGATGCAGCTGGTTTTGAAGATGCTGCAGGCTGGCTAGGTGAGCCAATAGAACTTTTCATAACAATATAAGATCTGGCCTATAACCTTGATCTTTGGATGTCACCCTAGCTGATTCACTCCTGCTGTGTTTAGTGTATGATTTTTCACAAGGCAAAAGTGCAAAATAAGGAGTTTTATTACAGTGGGAGCACACACCTTCTGTCCAATCAAGGGGTGTATGCAAGCTAATCAAAATGTGGGCAGAGCTAAAGTCCATCTCTTTTAGATCTTCTGAAAGCTATTTTGCTTTTGATCACATGAGGTCTGGCAGCACTGTCAGGCCAGACCAAAACAGTAAAAATGAATGAAGTTATTCTCTACTTTTTTTTTAGAATCTTGCAATTTAGGTCTTTCTGCAAGCTCATGAAATTGTATGATTCATTAATGTTGCTTTGTTTGATGATCTCAGCTGATTTTTTTAGTTGAATTATGACATTTTCACTTGATGGCTCCCTGCAGTGTAATGTGTTCTCTAAAAACAAAAGTTGTATCTGAACTGACTAGAGTTAGAGCTAAGGATTTGTAACCTCATGAATAACAAATAAAAAACATGCCACAGGTTCTAAAAAATTATGCATATCAAAAAGAGCTTTAAAAAAATCAGAAGGCACAGGAGTCTTCAATGGCCCTCTGTGTGATCTATAAATTGAAGCAAGCAGGGGGTAAATAGTAAACTCAAAATTCACCCTTTTTGTCACCTCCACATTTAGTTGTTCAAACAACAAGGACATGAAAATTAACAGATTAGGAAAGATTTGTTTTGGTTGAATGAGCAGACAATGGTTACCAGCAATTAAAGCATTCTCTAATGGCATGAAAACTGTTTATAAAACAGATTTCACTGAACTGATCACGTAAAATAAAATGATTTGCAGTGATATCGAATTAATGACAAAACAAATTGGGTAGGAGTGGACATGGGGAACCTCTAAATCTGAACACCCCAAAATCTACCTTATAACTCGCCCATTGTTCAATGAATCAGAAAACAGCAACTCCGAAGCGGAAGGGCCCAAGAAACCACTAGTATCCTGTGTAGATGCCTATTTTATAAAGTGGGGGACTTTAACCAGAGGACAGGGACCCACGTCCTCTAAGGCAAAACAGTAAACAAAAAGGTGAAGTCCCACTTTGAAAGTTCTTGATTTTATGATTGTACAGACATTAAAGACCCAGTTATACTGTCAGTCACTGGTTAATTGGACAGAATATAAGGTTCCAAGGTCCAAATATGATCAAAGGAAAAAGGAGGATCAGCCAACACATGTTTCGCCCCCTCTGGCTGTATATTGGCCGGGGCTTTCTCAAGGCTGAAAATAAGCAGAAATAACAAATTGCAATTCAGAATTATTCTTATGGAAAGGTGAGATGTCATTAAGGCACCATTGAGAGAGTGAACAAGAAGAGGAAGTCCCATATAAGAGTCTTTGAGAGTGTGCTCAGTCAAGATATTGAAATAGTTGGAACCAAGTGCTTAATGGAAAGAAATAATACATAGGTGCAATAGGTGACTATAGTCAGACCTAGATATTATATGAAGGTCCAAAAAAAACCAAAAGAGCAACCAGTGGCATAACAAACGTGTTCCCAACATAAGGTAATGGTAGAGAGAGCGGTGGGATGTGGAACAACCAAACCGTAATTACTTCCAAGGTCCCAATAAACCAAGTAAGTGTAAGATATCCCCTAGATGAGCTTGTGCTCAAGAATGAAAAATATAAGTGCTAAGATGCAAACAAAAACAAACATACCACGCGCAATGAGGCAGACATGTAATAATTACAGACTGAAATAGTCCTTTTCTGTAAGACAACAGTATTCTGTCTGTTGAAACATTCATGATTTAGCAAGAGTATAATTTACAGTTTGTGTTCGACTAATAAGGCAATACGTATAACGTTTTTTGAAGCCATTTACACAGAATTAAACTGATTTTTTAAAATCATTTTGAAGGATGTTGAGAGAAAACACCAAATGGCTTAGAATGCAAAAATTAGCAATATTCGAGATAGAAAACTCGTCTGTGGAACTAAGTCAAAGGGGAGAAAAGTAAAGAAAGACGCTATATGGTAATCTATTGATTGTAACACACTGGACAAAAGCAATGATGCGTAGCGACTAATAACGATCAAAACATTCGTAAATATTACAGGGCACAATCGTATTGTATATATATCAAAATTTGAGTACGACAATATGGCTGTCACGATATTAGAAGCTTAGGTCCACCTACATAGATAACAGTAATGCGATGTTTAAAGAGAGCCAAACGTTCACTTTAAAAGTCATTGATCTGAGCTCTTACCTCAGCGTTGCAAGATCAAAATGCCGTACAAATACGGCCGAAAGCAAAGTGAAAACCGGGGAACGGGACGGACGCATCCGCGTCTAGGGTCACGTTTATAAAACCCCGTGTCAAAGTGAATAAAGTAGACAGGGAAAGAGGACTCACACGTTACGCGCTTGGCAGCGCCATTTTGGTAAGGAAAGGACGTAACTAGCTGACATCTTGAGAAACAAATGAATACATGAATGTAAAGGGTTCCGTCTTACCGGAGCCTGATTTGACAGAAACTGATACGGTGTATAAACATTCTGAAAATGTAACAATAATTAATATAAGGTGAAAAGCTGCATAATTGCCAAAAGGAAACATACTAGTAGTATATCAAGGAAATGCATTTACATAAAGCAGGCTAAATTTGGATTTATACATTAGGTCAAAGAGTATACTTATTATGAAACTTGAAGAACAATGTGATTACAGGTACTAAAACAGAAAAGGGAAAAGAGAGAGAAAGAGAGAGAGAAAAAAGAAAGAAAAGCGGAAAAGACACTGGGTTACAGATTCTTTACATTAACCAAAAATGCCATTCATGGTCTTTGTTGAGCCCATTATTAACAGTATCATATTTAATTATTAAGCGGCTCTCTTCCTGGCGTAGTCGCAGTGGTGTGTTGCCTCCTCTGGGGGAGGGTATAATACGTCTTAACCCACAAAAGGTAAAGGTACGTTGATGTTGATGACACTTGATAAAGTGTTCCACCATCGGCGCTTGTGTATCAGACTTCTGTATGTTCCGAAAATGTACCTATATTCGAATTTTTAAAGGCCAAGTCGTACTGCCAATGTAGGTCAAGTTGCAGGGGCACCAAATGGCATAGATAACAGAAGTGCTGGAACAATTGATGAAATCGGTGATCCGATAGGTACAGTTGTTAATGCTTACTGCTATAGATTTGGACAGGCCTAGTTTGCATATAGAGCATTTACTGCAGGTGTGGAAGCCTTCAGGTTTGGGTGGAAGGAAAGTAGTGGGAGCCTTGCGTTGAAAAAATGAAGGACATAATTTATTACGTAAATTGGGTGCCCTCCTAAACCCTATTTGTGGATAGCTAGTGATATATTGGTTGATCGAAGAGTTATTCACCAGTAGAAACCAAAACTTTTTAAGTGATTTGCGAATGTACTTGTGCCCGTTGTGAAAGGCCGTAATGAAACGAATGGTCGTGTTCTTTTTAATTTTCTTAGGTGTATTCAGCAGAGAGTTCCGGTCCATATTTCTCACTTCATTTCGGGTGGTGTTGAGAGAGGCCTAGACACTAATCTCATAGTCATTTCTAAGGACGCTCTGTCGTAGTCATTTATATTGGAACAGTTAAGTCTAGCGCGTCGGAATTCTCCTTTAGGTATATTCCGAATGGTACTGGCCGAGTGACAACTGGTAGCATGAAGAGTCGAATTGGCAGATGTCGTTTTGCGAAAGAACTTTGTCATGAGTTTGTTATCCTCAACATAAATCAATAGATCTAGATATTCGATGGAGGAATTAGAAATTTGATAGGTTACTTCAATCTCCCAAGGGTTAGGTGTTAGGGACTGAACACATTTTTGAAGGTGAGCCTCTGAACCTTGCCAAATTAGCAAAATATCGTCAATATATCGTCCCCAAAAAATGATGTGTTTAATAAATTGATCGGAACGGTCTGACCAGAGCCAATGGTTTTCAATGAATCAGAGACAGTGTTAAACCTCAATTTTTTTGCGGCAATGTGTTTCCGAGGGAAGGTATCCCACAATATACAAAAATACATCCAATCAAGTAAGGGTCCACTTAATAAATGAGTTCTAGATCAGGAATACAAAGAGATGAAATACAGAGATCATAATGCAAAAACGTGGAAGTAAATCCCATAAAGTTTTTTTGAATAGGGCATTACAGGATAATATGCAACATTCTAAGTCCCAGTTGAGCAGCGAAATCATTAGAGAAATGGAAGTCATCCATAGTAGCAGTTGGGAAAGCTGTGCCTCACCTCCAGACTCAAGGGTTTATACAGGAAATCTTCTCATTGACTAACATTAATTCTGCAGAACTGTCAGGGTATGTTGCATTCTTAGCAAATCAAAGCACAACATTATTAAAAGTCATATTGCCTAAGCACCTACGCACTATTTCACTACATCAATATGATTCGGTCCACTCTATGCTAATATCATCAAAAGATGGCTGGACAAACTAGTCACATGAACAACAACAATTGTTTGTGTATGCGTAGAGTACAGTGAGCCATTTCTTGAGGAAAGAAACATAATTGTGACCACACTGGAAACTTTACTTGCTGTAGAAATAAGTTACAGTGAATGTGCAGGTAGGGACATCCATTTTGAACAAGGTAGTGTATGGGCCTAAATTGAGTCCTAGTTACCAAAAAACAGAAAAACACACCCTTACAAATCATGGAAAAATTGTTTCAAATAAATTAGCACTATGTCAATGAGTAATCGGGAAATTGAGAGTAAATCCACATTCTTCATGAAATGCACAGAAACGCTTGTAAATTCCACCTTCTAACTATTCTATAATCACTAAAACCCACATTAATCTAACCATTATAATACATTCTCCATCACTTTCTGCCTCTTGCGATTCGATTCTTCCAATTGCTTCAGTTGATTAAAAAATCAGTCTTAGACATCCTCCATTTCCATATTCTGTATTTTCCTCTTTAACACAACCCCCTGTTGCTAGACTTAAATGTAGAGAACCTGAATTAGCTGTGTACGATGTATGGTCACCGTATATGAACACCGGACCACTGCAGTCAGACACATGTCATAGTAATCATTTTGAATTACTGTTGTATGAATATGTTGGGAATACATTTGTGTGGGACATGAAGGGGGACACACCGGTACATGACGCATATCACACACATTCACAACTGTCATTGTGGTGTCAGTATCCATTGCCAAATCAATGCTGGCACCACCTTGACATCACATTCACACCTGTTGACTATCCCCATATGTGTACACTGCAAGGAGATCTGTACCTGTGATGTAGTGCCTCCAGTTGTGTCAGTGAGTCAGTACGTGTATGTGTGCGTGAAAGTGAATTTGCTGGTTGAGGTAGAGGGAACTGGAGTCGGTAATGTGGTTTATGTCTGTATGTGCGCCACCTGCATGTCGGTTCGATGTTGATGCACATGTTTGGCTGTGTGTTTTGTTGCTGTGTGCAACATTCAGGTGAGTGTTCTTATGTGGTTGTGATTGTTGTTGTCATGGTGTGTGTAGTTGTGCTGGTGTGTGAGTCTCTTTATGCAGATGAGTGTGTAGTTATGTCGTTGTGGTTGTGTCATGTGTGGGTGCTGTGTCAACTGTGTGTGTGTTGTGTCATGGATGTGTGGCAATGTGTGTTTTCAGCCTGTACGTGTTGTGTGGTGTTGGAATGGAAATGGATAATAGTGTGTATGTGGTGTGTTGTGCAGGGGGTCATATGTGGCTAAGGTACAGCATGTCTGTGTGACATACCTCTATTCTATAGCTGCTGCCATTATCCGATGTCCATTGGGTCCAGTAATGGTCTCCTCTGTCAGCATTCTGCCACCAGTACACTACCTGCAGGACTCTACCCTCTGAATAGGATTGGCGGGAACCCTGCCAACCTGACGGCTAGAAAATGCACTCCATCATGGCAGTGGGTGGCCCAGCTGCAATACATCTAAATATGGTGGGCGGAACACCATCGACCAAAACACTTGATGGGGTTTTTGGGTCTGCCACTGCAGCAGATTGGCGGTAATACCTCGAAGATCTATATCAGGACCTTAATCACAGCAATGTTAGTCACAGGCACAATCTAATAAGGGTCTTTTTCACTGCTCTTCAAGACAGGTTTTGGGGACATGTTTCTTGACAAGAACTAAATCAACTGGTTGCAGGTCATGATGCTGAGGGCCTTATTTACAAAAAATGATGCATCACGGCAGCAGTGCACCATTCCGTCAACATTTTTAATGCTGTGCAACAACAGATCCTAAAACCATGCTTGCACTGTACTTACCAAATGGTGCTACATGGCGCTAGGATTGGGGTACCGTAAAAAGAATCACCCTAGTCTGTGCGCCGCAACAGAAACCAAAATGATGCTAGTGCTGCAAAAGTGATGCTAGCTTGATTTGCGGCACGTACTCTGTTGCTAGCAAGCCAAGTGTCACTTTGCACCTAAAATCTTAAACAACACCCAAAAAACGCTGCTTCTTAAAAAATACAAACAGGAGACACTGGAGAAGCAAAAATGGAGACCCCTGGAGGCCAGAGACCCCAGGTCAACCCCAACAACCCAAGTACCAGCCAGGATGTCCAGTCAGACTCCCAGGAGAAGGGACAGAGGAAGAGGAAGTGCAGGTTCAGTGAGGAGGAGAACAAAGAACAACATCTTGATCAGTGAGGTGACGTAGCATCAACAACAGCTGTTCGTCACCTCCAAATTGCCATTAGGGAAAAAACAGACCATATGGCTGTCCATAGTGGACAAAGTCAACAGTGTGGCGGAGGTCAAGAGAACAGTCATCTACTGTAGGAATCACTGGCATGATAACAAGTGCAGAACAAATGAGAAACTGTCCAGCAACCGCAAGGCAGCATTGGAGACCGGAGGCGAAGTCCAACACCCCAGGAGCAGCTGGATACACTGGAGGAGATAGTGGCAGCCGTCATCCTTGAAGAGTTTGTGGCAGGAGTCACAGGACAGGACAGTGTAGCATATGACGAACTAGAACAACCACAGGATAAGTCGCAATGGGGGCAATGTGGTCAGTATGCAGCGTCAAAAGGGGGTGGCAGCCATGTCCCTGCACCAAAATGCACTGTCTGCCGGCCATAGTATGGTATGCTGGCACCCTTATGGTTAAACAGCAAAGAGATGTCATGTGCACTGACCTCCCACAATTAGCACACAGCAGGCCAGAACCATCACCTCACTTTCTTCATTGTGTGAAGTACAGCATAATTTCAGGTTTACCTCACTTTGGGCATCATTTACGAGGCACTAGCAGCACACTGCGCCACCAGAGTGTCAATTTTTATTGATGCTCCAGTGGTGCAGTGTGCCAACCCATATTTACAAGGCAAAGCAAAGCCACCTTGCATTGCTTTTCATGGCCACCTTTCATACATAGCACTGCGTGAAATTGCCATTCTATGGGTGTTGCTTGGGATGCTCCCATGCAACGCCCATGGAGTCCGAAGGGGTGGCATAAGAATGATGCAATTGGGAGAAATATCTTCATTTCTTCCCGTTTTTATCTTTTCTTTGGGTGCTTCAGGATGCAGCACACATAGAACAAGGAAAATGCCTCTTGTGATTGTTTTTGTGCAGGAAGGTGTCCCTTACTGCACAAAAACAATCATCCTCGCAACACAGGCATCCTGCACCATGGTGCAAGGCTGCCTGCACTAGCATTAGACAGTAATTTGTGCACCAGTGCAGGGGGAGAGGAATGAAATGCACCATATCTTGTAGATATGGCATAATTCTGCTCTTTCCTGGTGGTGCATGGTAGCGCAGCAAGGTACTTGCTGCGCCACCCTGCACCACCTGCCGTGTAAATGATGCCATTTGTGCCTCATCTACGTGGAAACGGTGCTGCACAGTCAGCAAGCATTGTTGTGCTTAGCTGTGTCATATAGAAAGTGCAGGGGTGCATGAATGCACTGAAATTCAAGGCATCCTTGTACTTTCCTCAGTGATGGTGCACAAACTACTGTATAGCTCCAATGCAGGCATCCTTGACTTATGTAGCTACTCTGTCTCACTTGAGCCTATGCACTCTAATCTAGGATGCAAATCATCTGAATGGAATGGTTGTGACACAGGAAGGACAAACAGCTCTTCTGAGAGGGATCAGGTGTGGGCGATGGGAGACATACACCCATAGTGACATGGCAAGAGACATGTCTATTGTACCCTGCACAAACCTAAATTGCATCCAGCAGGGCAGGGGAGTGCACATAGGTGTCAGCTGCCTTGTAAGGGACCACAGGAACTCATCACAAATAATCAGTATGAGGGAGGGAGATGGGAAATATGTGTAACACTGGACCATGTGGGCAGAAACTAATTATTATGTGGCAATGGTGGAACACTGCTACTGCTCAGCATGGTAGGTGCCAACTCCTCATGGCAAAACTACATTTGGTTTGAATGGGGAGTCTACATACTGGGCGGAAATGGATATGTGTACTGCATGGTACCTGCACAAATACACATGCATCACCAGGTCTGAAGCTTGTGCCACACCTGGGAAGGGATGGCAGAGAAAAACCTATTGGGGAACCACAACCTACATGTCATGTGCACTGGAGTGAACATGTTGCACATGCCAGGGAGAAGTATGATGCAACAGTGTCTCACGGTACCACATGTACAATTTGGAGGATGTCAAACAAGGATTTGTCAAAAGGACACCAAGAAACACCAAACCACCACAGTACATGGGAGCCATGGAGGAACGTAGGCTGAAATGAGTGGGCTCACTGATGTGGAGTTCATGTGTAGTGACTTGCCACAAATCACAACATCACTGTAATGTTTGGTGGGGCCAAACAATTTCTGTCTATAACAAAAACACATGAAGTACCACTGGATATGGACAAGGATGTTCAACCTTTTGTAGGCATGTGAAAATTAATGTATGAGTTAGGTAGGATCACTGTGTGCCACCTACCTGTACAAGGACTCTAACGTGGTTAATCAGAGGAGGTCTGTACACATACAATGGCTTCAGCCTGAGTCACATGGCGTCTGACACTCTGCAGATAAACAACTCACATCAGGATGTTTCGGGGGAATGTAAGAAAGCCAAACTACACAGTAGGGCAGAAGCCCATCCCCTCAGAGCAAGCACACAGTGCCTGTGAGAACAATCCATTTGCAATGTGGATCTTGAGAAACTGTGCATCAATAGCCATGCCCAACAGGTGTACGACACATCACTGTCCAACTCAGTTCCCCATGAATGAGGAAAGTATGCAACACGATGCAGGAAGCCTACTTGCTATGCTGCATCATACTGAAAATACAGGGATGTGTTGTATTTACCAAAATGCAACACATACTTGTACTTTCCTCCGTGATGGTGTACTCATAGCTTCCTGGCACCAACACAGGCACCCTTGCACCATGGTGTAGAGGTGCCTGTGTTGCAGGGATGAGGGCTCATTTGCTGAAAGTGACACTTTCTTTAACTTGAACGATCATGGATTTTGTCTTCGACTTTGCATGTGTGCTGCAAAAGCAGCAAACATTGAAATAGAATATAATTTGGACTAAAGCGTCAAATATCTACATTGTACCACTTCAGTGCCACCCATAAGGTTGTGTAAGAGTGTGACGCATATCCAGATATCTAAATCTGGGAATGCGTCACATTTCTTTGTATTCCATGGGTGGTGCGAAGGAACACCCACAGCAACACCTAAAGAACTCACCTTATATGCAGTGTAATGTGTGAAAGGGGTACACAATCACAGGGCCATGACAAGCTACAGAAGTTGGTGAGGTGTGGTCTTGTAAATTAGGGACCTGCACATGTGCCACTGGAGCATCAAATTCAATGACACTCCAGTTGTGCAGTGTGTTGCTGGGGCCCCAGAAATGAGTCCTTTAAAGTGATCCCTTGGAAACCTTGATTGTAAACCTGATCACTCATGTCAACATCTAGCAGAGCTCAACATTAACTTACCTCCATTTCATTGCAAAGGTTGATACCATACCTCCTGGCCAGCTACCTATACCGGACTTCTCCTATGATGCGGGTAACCAGCTGCAAACCCTTAATCCAGATACCATCCAACAAATCCTGGGTGCCACAAAGAAACCATCTCTGGTTGCAGGGAGGCTAGACAGCGTTGTGGGGTCTCTGGAAGATCCATCCAACATCTAACATACACCATCTGCCAGCTCAATCACAGCCCTGGACTCCCAGAACCCAGCACTTATATTCCAAGACAATGTAGTAGGAGACCAGCAGAAGCTGGTAGATACAGTGTGGGTTGGGCTGGAGACTGTGATGGGTACCCTAGAGGCACTCCTGAGGTGCCTCAGTACAAATGAGGACAACCTGTCCTCGATATGAGGCACCAACTCTCCACTTCCTGGACTTCAGCAGTCCCTGGCTGAAATCGCTGGTGTCATGAAACTGATGCATGAGCAAATGCCCAGTCCAAGTGCCACCAGCAAGGTTACCAACAGGCTGGTGGCAATACAATATGTCTTGAAGTTCATGGAGCAGAAGCAGGACTCCCTCATTGCTATCTTGGGTGCCTTTCACCGTGTCAATGCTGCAGTGTTGCAGACCCTGCAGGTCCTCCTTGCTGCTATGCTGCCTCATGTGTTTCAACAGATGAGAGCTGCCATGGAGACAACATCCACATGTTTAGCGCCTGATGTGTGTGTGCCTCATTCTACTTCAGCACCTACAAGACCCCTGTCACAAGGGGCCCCACTTACATCAGAGGATGACGATATAAAACAAACTTATTTCACCGGGAAAACTGCCCAGGAGCTTTTCTTTGTGGCACATGGCCCCTTTCTACTTTGCTCTGTACTACAGATCATGCCAGTGTCAAAACACCTGACACCATCCTCAATTGGAATTTCCCACTGTTGACCTGTCACACATGTGGACTATCATGGCCAGTCTTCCCTAATAGCAATGTGGTCCTCCTCTTCACTAAAGCACTCACCTCTTACACATGTCCCATGACATGTTCACCCCCATGGGCTCTGTCTGGACATCCAGTGGCTAAATACATCTGTTGGCATTGTTGTCTCATGGAATGTACATCAGTACTGCACACAAATTAACACATAAAAATAAAATCGCTTACTACAACCTTGGTGCTGTATATGTGTCTGAAGCAGGAACAACATAAACATGTTGCATTGTGTGAAGCTAATATACTGACTGCTTACCGAAGTGATATCTATGGATTGCAGTCCGAGACAAAGCCACACAGACTTAGTGAACATACTTGAAGAATATGATATGTATGTTGATGAAAAAACAGTTTTTGGAGCTCCTAAGCATATGATGTAACAGGTCTCATTCAGTCATTGTGACAGCTGATGTAACTCATACCATAGGTGCCTGGTCTAAGCAAGGACAGTAGCAAAAATCTCACATCGATGTGACAACCAAATGATGGTAGTTTAAGTCTGTGAGAGGCAGGCATAGGTTTGTGAGTAGCAAATCCATGATTAAGGGTGAGTGCAATGACAACAACATTCAACAAATTAATGTCCCATGTCCAATTACCAACACAGAGCAAATGCACATGAATACCTGTAATGGGATGTGTATCCATTCACATCCAGATTGTCACTCACATTGCTAAATGATATTTGTAGATTGCTGATGGGTTCCAATTGCCAACCTGACATGTACTTGCCTACAAAGAATATACCTTGTCACAAGTTTCCAAATACTGCTTGCAAAGCCAAATGCATGTACCAAACACAACCTGTACAGATATGCTGAATCCTAGACAGTAATTAATGATGGAGACCATAATGCATGAAGCAATAACATGTTTATACAACTATTAATCTTACATTAAAAATTATCTAAACTAACTATCCTCACCTATCCTACACCACCTTAAAATACTTCATAACTACAACTAGCTTAACTTATCTTAACTAAACCTATAAATGTTATGCCACATTATAGACATCAATTTCCCACTCCCATTACAGCACATCTGTAGATGAGGACAACAGTAACTACAGCTGTATATAAAACAACTTAACATCCAGGCCTAAATAAAGATATATTTGTTTGTATTTTTTTAAAGGATTTTTAATTTTTAATTTTATAAAAAGTACATAGACCTAAAACATCAACCCCCTTAATAACACCCAACAATAGGAAACCACAAATAAAGTACCCACCCCTAATAAATACTACTACAGACTAAAACTACCCTACACTACACTAACTTACCTGACACTAACTATATAAAATCTCAACTATAAAAAACTATATACAAGGGGAAGGGAGGTAAGGCCTTGTTTGGGCCAACCTGCTCCTCATTTCTTTATGAGAGTGGCCTTGATTTTGCGGAGGATGATGAGCACCTGGTCATGTTTGTGCTACAGGATTGAGAGGCGTAGCTTCATGTCTGCTAACTCAGTCCTGATGTCCAACTCAAAATCCACCAAAGTTCTTGTGGTGGGGCCTGTGGTGTGGTTGAGGCAGTTGTGGTGGTGGTGAAGGTGGATGGACCCAGTAGGCTCCTGTCTTTGGCCAGAGACTTGCCCTGTTGATGGTAGGTGAAGGTGGAGGCCCTTTGGGAAAGGATGTGGTGATAACAGTCAGCCCTTTTTTTTTAATGTTCTTTTCTGGAATGGAGTCATGTTGCCTTAGTAAACAGGAGGAACTGGAGGAATACATGTCATACAAGGTCCCTTGGACAAATGAACACCAAGCATTCCATGTAATTACTATCTGCAGACATCATATGATGCACATCACAAGTCACAATAACATCTTGAAGGGCAATGTTAATAGATATCTGCCCAATGTACATCCTCTCCAGATTGAGTATGGTCAAAATATCAAGGCCAAGCGAAAGTTACACAATAGCAATGCCCCGTCTTGGGACAGCTTTGAATGATCATATCATCATTCACAATGGTTGTGAAAAGTACTGTTTTATGATCATGGTATGGCACACTCGTCATGTTGCATTGCTCATCAATGTCCCTTCTGCATACTCCATTGCCGTTGGATTCATTGGCGTTTAGAGAAGTCATCTGAGCAATGACTGTAAGATAGATGGCATGCCTCACAACAGTTTGGGGGTCATTACGAACTCAGCAGGAAAACCCACCGAGTTCCACGCTGACGGTCAACAGAAGACCCCCAGCATGCAGAACCCCGCCGGCCACATAAAGAACATCCAGCTGGGCCGGCGGACAGAAACAGTGTTTCTGCCAGCCGGCCCAGCTGGATGCATGGCCTGAACATTGACTCCGTCAGAGCCGGCGGCAATGTAGCATGCGGTGGGTGCAGCAGCACCCATCGCATTTCACTGCCCGTAAATCGGGCAGTGAAATGCGTGACGGGGCTGTGCATGGTGGCCCCTGCACTGCCCATGCCAAGTGCATGGGCAGTGCAGGGGCCCCCAAGTGGGGCCGAGTCACCCATTCCACCAGCCTTTCCCTGGCGGGGTAAACCGCCAGGGAATGGTTGGTAGAACCTAACTCAATATCCGGCGGGCAGCGCTGCCCTGTCGGATGTGAACCGCCGCCACCCCAGGCTGCCTGGTGGTAGAAGCCGGGTGGTGGCGGCGTTTGTTTCCAAAATGGCAGTTCAGCCACGAACATCAGGGCACCTTGCTGAATGAAAAATACATGTGCTAGCTATCATATGTGAAAATGAAATGTGGATAGTTCACTCACATCACACAGAGATACATAAAACTACTCCCATATACACTCATGTACATACATGGTGGGGCATGCCATGATTCCTAGCATGCTTCCCACGTAACCTGCCAACAAGTATGCAGCCTATTTCCTGTACATATTGATGCTCAATTCATGTCACCTTGCTGCACATCAGCACACAGCACAGCCATTTCATAGGTTGAGTGAATGCATTCTCTACATCTCATCTGCAAAGGGATCTTGGAACAGTAATGGCCAATATTTATCATTGTATGCACCACTTTGCATTACATCATGTAGGCTTTCAGGGCCAGCACTATCTGAATGTGAATTTGGTATTGGCATGTCTTTTGACACTGTTGTGTTGACATCCCTCTAGTCTAACACACATTACCAAATCTTTGAAGATGACAGGTGATAGAAATGTTGTCATACACAAGATAGAGCATGGGGCATCATACCACAGGAGTGAGCAAACCAACTGCAAATCCAAGATTGGTATGTTGATCACTGTCCTGCTATCTTAGGGCCCTATTCACACGGTCCTCAACCCTGGTAGACATGATTTTCTGTGATGTTCCTGATGCACACACAACAGGAATATGTTCTGTGAACCACTTATTGTCCCCCTGCATAGATGTGTAGGGCCCTATACTTCTGGCACTTGTTTGTACTTTCATCACTGTGTTTTTACTCATAGACCATGTGTGGGATAGCCAGACACATCAGACATAGATTGCACCGTGAGTAACAACAGCATATCTGTGCACATGAAAAGCTTTACTCAGGTAAACAGGGCGCTGATGTGTTCAGTTATGATTCCACTACCACATATGTTCACAGATTCTGACATTGTGGTCATTGCTCTTTGGTCATGCCAGCATATTTGTGGGCCCTCAGTTATGGCAATCAGAACCACTTTAACATCAGTCAGATGCAAAGGCACATCCTGGACCCAACTTCCACCTTACCGTCCATACACATGTATAGCTTATGGGGATTCACTTTGTATATATGCACTTTGTACATGGCATTGCACACAGCATACAACATCACACACAACCCCTGCACTTGCCACCACACATAAAGGATGACACTCACTGGTAGCATCGGGGTCACAGAAGCTTTCCACCTCTCCTGTTGTGTTCGGCTCAGGACCACCTGCAAGTGATATGTGATGGTTCCGTACATATATGTCTTAGGTACATAGTGTGAGGCTTACAAATGATTAACTACCTCAGGATTTTTCAAGGTTAGCTGAGTGTAGTAGCACTCTGCAACTAGAGGACTCACAGAACACACTCATCCATGACTATCAAAACTTCAGCCTCACTCTAATCATTACATGTACATGACTATGTAACATACAACAGTAGTTAGACATCCTTGTCCCCTCATTTAACAGACATCATTAGATACCATTGCTGCATGATCACAGACAGCACATTTGTTTTACATCCCCAAACCACTACATTATCATTTCAGGGCCAAACCTGTGTGCAACATAATCAGGAGTATGACTTTCAACATGTTATGACTTTGTTTATAGCCACACACATCATGCCTCATCTAGGTGAGACATGATTCACTGAAGTCTTTCAAATTTGAATGTCCAATGCTAAGGGACATTTTCCAGGGTGGCACATGTTGACATATGCCCTGGCAACAGGCCAAATATAGGAATTGTGTACATTTCCTCAGGCTGACCACAGCACATCTGGTGACATGTGCACCGTGGTGCTAACAGGAAAGTGTCCTACAGGTATGCAAGGGACACTGCTCAGTGTGGGTGCATGACAACTCAGATTTTGAAATGCTTTATGTCATGCTTTGTCTATGAAATGACTGTTTTGGGGTGTGATGGCATTTGTGCCCTGATATATGTGAACCACTGACACCATGGGCCACATTTCCAAGCCCAGGTTTCATCCTGCACCACTAGAGCAACATTTTTCTTACGTTTATGTGGCACAGTGAGCCAGGACATGATCCCCAGGCTGGTAATTCATCAGATTCTAATGACACCTCCGGGGTAGCATCACAGTGGGACAATGGGAAATAAATACATGATTAATCCATGTTTTTCCTCTGCCTATGTGTGCTGCTTTCTACAGCACACACAGATAAAGAAAACTCCATGGATGATGTGTATGGGCAGGAAGGTGTTGGTTCCTGCACACGAACACTCGTCCCTGTCAACCGTGTGCCCTTACACCATGGCATGAGGTTGCCTGCATTGTTGCTCATCAGGAATTTGTGCACAAGCACAGGGGACAAGGACAGGAATGTGTCATATGTCATAGTTACAGAGCATTGCTGTATTTGTTGAGGATATATGTAGGCACATCAACATAAGTTGCAGCCATGGCGTGTCCTAACTTACTAAAGAAGGGCCTATGGCCAGCAGACATCTAATTCCAAGTCCAATATAAGGAATCAGCCACATAGAATGGGTACTTACCGACAGTTCCTCCTACCTCGATTCCAAGGTAGTTGAGGAGGTCATTTCCCTTCTTATGAGGTCTGCTCATCAATGTCAAAGGTCGACCTCTCACTCTCCATCCCGTAGTCCTGGATCACACGGCTCCCCATGGCCACCATATTTGGGAGGTAGTGAGTGAACACCCATTACATATAAAGCCCCCCAACTCCTTCACGCTCATGCCACAGGGCCCTCCCTTCATGTCCCAACCCAAATCAACGATTAATTGATTACGAAAAGAAATACCCAAACTACCCCAACTGCTCCAAAATACTAATCTACCTCAAGGAACAAACACCCGATAATACAAAGTAACTTACAACACAAAATACAAAGGAAAAAACAGAGATCAGGAACACTAAAGGGACAGCAGACAGCAAAGAGGACTCAATGGACAACACTCATCACTCCACTAACAGTACCACACAACATCTCCCAAGCACAGACACAAGGACTGTGAGTGTAAGAGAAAGTGAAAGTATCTTTCTAGTTTCTGGTTTGCAGCATGGCTGATCAATTACATCAATTCCTGTGCTGATGTGGCACGTTTTGAGCCAATGCATCATTTTTATGTTACACTCCAATGTGAGAATTATTTATGATAGATGAGGAAACACCACGAGGAAGTTCCAACGTGTTGCATGGAATGCATGATTTTAGCAGACACAATGAGTTAAAGTAACACGCATGGGACAATGCGTCTTTTTGATGTAATGACTGAAATATGTGTATATATGTATGGTGTCATGTGGAAATCATTTTTATATTCATATGGATTATTGTGTTGCCTGTGGATAGTTGTGATTTACACTCTCCTCTGCATGTGTCCAACGTATGTTCTGTAATTGTATATGGGTGAAAGTACATGCATTACAGGGATCAGACCACACAACGGGCACATTTCCTATGTTTTGCTGACACTACATCTTTGAAGGGTTGCCCCATTTCAACTATGTGTTGGCACCTCATTCCATTGCTAAGTTTACCTCCAGGGGTGCCTGGATATGCCATGGGATGAGGGCTGCACAACCACCTCAAGGACAGCTCAGATGTCTGCCAATATGCGCTGTGTCCCACACTGCAGACAGCAGGCTGCCAGGCAATGGGGTTGCGGGGGATAACAGTCTCCAGTGCAGGCAGGTGTCATGATAGCATGTACACACATGTGGAGGGATATGTGAATAGTGCAGTTTGCTAATGTTCCCCATATCCAGTGGCCTAGCATCAGAGGACACATTGCCAGTTTGACTCCGGAGATTGCCTCTGCACCTGGCATCACATATTACATACAGCCGACAGTCAAAAAGTCCCTTCCCTATTATCTACTAGGGACTCATAGGTAGCTTGATTCCTCCTTGCCCTATTATCTACTAGGGACTTATAGGTAGTTTTATTCCTCCTTGCCCTACTATCTACTAGGGACTTAGGGGCAGTTTGATTCTCCCTTGCTCTATTATCTACTAGGGACTTATAGGTAGTTTCATTCCCCCTTGCCCTATTATCTACTAGGGACTTACAGGAGTCTGCTGTTGGTAGTTGTACCCATACCACTTCTGTAAATGCCTTATATTCAGAGTAGTGGCCCTAGACCTGTTTAGCAGACCCAGGGTACAGCCAGAGCCAGTCACCAACATTTTCAGTAAGTCAGTTTGGTTGTATATGCAAACAGGATGACTTTCTCACACAGTGACTGGGCAAGTTGTTGTGTAGCCATTTTAGTTATAGCTCCATACATGTTATTTTAGCGAACCAGGCCTGCCGCTGTGCACTTTAACCCAGATATATTTTATTTATTCAGCTTCGTTTATTATTTTAACAATAGCCACATTTGCGGTCTTGCTATGTTTTTCTCTATCTAGCTGTTCTCTGCCTGGGCCAGCACTGCGTTCTTAAACAAGACATTTCTTTCGCTCTGTGCTTTTCTCAAGGCTGCAGTAAGACAGGTTGCCGGTAAACGTGGTAACACTTTGGCCCTCAGTATGACATTGGCGGTAAGTCCCGCTTACCGCCATGCTGACTGCCGCCAACATACCGCGACCGTGGCGGTATACCGCTACCCATATTATGACACACACATAGCAATCCGTCACTATACAGACACACACACAAGTCCGCCAGCCCAAAGGTCAGTGATAAACTGCCGGTAGCAAAACCCACACCGTTACGCCAACAGAACTACTTCCACAGCCTTATGACCCACGAATCACCGTGGCAGACATTCAATGGTGCTGAACCACTGGCGGAACATACCGCCGCGCTCAAAATACACACACACATGCGAAACAACACCACATTGGACAATTCAAACTAGATACACCTGACACACATACACAAACCTCACCCACACACCCATGCCACTATAAAACATACACCCACACTACCCATAACCCCTTACGACTCAAAAATATTGCCAGTAAAGAGAGATACAGCAGGAGCACCTATACAACCAGAGCCACAGAACTCCATTATCCATACATCATCCACGCACCTCACAGCACACACCCCAACACATCACCCCACACACCCTCACACACACCACTCACACTACACCCGTGGCACCACAAAGATACCCCAGGTTCTCTGAGGAGGAGGTAAGGGTCATGGTGGAGGAAATCATCCAGGTAGAGCCACAGCTATTCTGATCACAGGTGCAGCAGACATCCATTGCTAGGAAGATGGAGCTATGGCGGAGAATCGGGGACAGGGTCAACACTGTGGGACAGCACCCCAGAACAAGGGATGACATCAGGAAGAGGTGGAACGACCTACAGGGGAAGGTGCGTTCTGTGGTAGCAAGACACCAGATAGCAGTACAGAAGACTGGCGGTGGACCCCCACCTCCTCCCTCACAACTAACAACATGGGAAGAGAAGTCTTGGCAATACTGCATCCTGAGGGCCTGGCTGGAGTAGCAGGAGGACTGGACTCTGGTAAGTCAAATCTCTACTATTACCACCCCCCCCTACCTGCATGTCATCACATACCCCCACCCCTACCCTCACCCCATCACCCCACCACCACACATACACCCCACCATCACAACCCACTCATCCCAATACCAAGCCATGAATGCACCACCAATGCATGGACATCACTCACAGCCCTGCAAGGACACCCATCACCACAGCATGCACACTAGAGAGAATAACCTAGCCCACTAAATACCTACTCACACAAGGCTAAGCTGACAGGGCACTCACAACCACAGAGGCCAACACACCCATGCACAACATGTCACACGCAGAAACAATAAGACTGCATTTACATTCCCACAGGTCCCCCACACAACGTCACCGGAGAGGAGGTACCAGCAACATCCAGTCCCCCCACAGAAGAGGCCCAGAGTGATGACAGCAACTCTGCTCGCCTGTATCAGGATGACCAACCTGGCCCATCAGGGATCTCCGGACAGTGGATTACCCAGGCACAGTCCCATACCACCACAGAGCCTCCCCGCTCAGGAAACACGCCCACAACACCCACCCAGTGGGCCAATACCTCTGTCCCCAGGACACACAAGTCAGCAGTGTTTCCACCACCACAGGGACCCCAGGACACCCCACAAACACAGGACGATCAGGGACCAGGGATCAGTGGCAGTGGGCACACGGCTCAGGGGACACAGGCACAGGACAACAGTGAAGCTGGGAGGACTGCTGTGTGACAGGGGGAGGACAGGCCCAGGGAACCAACTCTCCAGGAGGCACTCACCAACATCCTGGGAGCATACCACCATTCCCAGGAGACGATGGGCCAGATACTGGCCAAGTTGCAGGAGACCCAGCGGCTGCAGGAGGAACAGTACCTGGGGATCACAGAGGACCTGAGGGACATCCATACCACCCTGGTCACCATTGCAAGGGTGCTGGCAGACATGGCCAACACCATGAGGGAGGCAGTGGTACACCAACAGGCCCCTGACACTAGCCAAAATGATGAACAGCCCTCCACCTCTGCTGATGCTAGTGGACAGGAGACCCCGCCACAGGAACAACATGCCACCAGCACTCCACCCCCTGCAGAAGGAGAACCACCCCGCAAACGGTCCCTGCGATAAGCCAGAGAACATTGCCAAGATCCCCGCCAGGAAAGGGGACTCTCCTGATTGTCACCCTTGTGTCCCACTCTGTCACCCTGTCCACCTTGAACTGCCATTGCTTCCCTTCCTATGCTCCCTTGGACAATGCACCAGTGATACAAATAGACTGGACTCTATTTTGGACTCTCCTCCACCTCCCATCCCCACCCTATAGCAATACCCCATCCACTTATTGGCACATGAATAAGCAACATTGTAAAAATTACAAGTCTTGAGTCTGTCAAGTGATTGAACTATGTATTGTTACACAATCTGTAGACATTGCAATTCAACTGTACAGTAATGTATACTTAGGTATGACCTGTAGTTTGCTGCAGTCAATACACCAGGAGTCAGAGTGGGGCACAGATATCTGTAAATAGACATGTCAAAGGGTATAGTAAGTGGCCATAGTAGTGGGAATATCAGCCTGCCAGTTAGAATTTACTCCACAAAACTGCAATGGTAGGTGAAGTTACCATGTCTTACCTGTGTGTCACTGGAAGTACTGTCGAATGATTGATGTTCTGTTGTCCACACTCTCATCTTCTGCCTCTTCTTCGGCACTGTCCACAGGCTCCAACGCTGCCACATGCCCATCTCTAGCCTCATCCTCCTGCAGAAAAGGCACCTGGCGACGTAAGGCAAGGTTGTGCAACATGCCACGATGATCTGGCACACCTTCTTGGGTGAGTAGCACAGGGAACCACCTGTTAGATGGAGGCACTGAAATATGGCCTTTAGGAGGCCAAACGTTCGCCCATGTGCCTCATTGGAACGTTGCTCTGCCATTGTCCTGGGATTCCTCACTGAGGTCAGTAGCCATGAGAGGATGGGGTAACCAGAGTCACCTGCAAATACCAAGGGATGTCTGTTAGCCAGACACTAGCCCTTAGGGCCAACCCCATACCTATACACCAACATCCACTGGGTGTGGACCATGGGCTTACCCATTAGCCACACCTGGTGCCTCTGGAGTCGAGCTATCACATATGGGATGCTGCTATTCTTCAGGATAAAGGCATCATGGACAGATTCAGGATACCTTGCATTCACATGGGAGATGTACTGGTCCGCCAGGCACACTATCTGCACATTAATAGAGTGAAAGCTCTTTTGATTTCTGAACACCTGTTCATTTCTCCGGGGGGGGGGGGTGACAAAGGCAACATGTGTACAATCTATTGCCCCAATAATGTTGTGGATATGTCCAATTGCATAGAAGTCCACTTTCACTGTGGCCAAATCCTCCAACTGAGGGAAAACATATGTAGCTGCACATGTGTTTCATCAGGGCAGACAACACTCTGGTCAGCACTACTGAGAACATTGGCTGCGAAATTCCTGCTGCCAAGCCCACTGTCACTTGGAAGGAACCACTTGCAAAGAAATGGAGCACAGATAGGACTTGCATAAGAGGGGATGTTAGAAATGGGGTTTCTGGTTGGCTAGGGTATGCATTTAAAACAGGCAGAACCCACCCACTCCAGTCAGGACAAGGGAGTTACACGTCCAAGATAACCCCTGCTCACCCCCTTGGTAGTTTGGCACGAGCAGTCAGGCCTAACCCGGAGGCAATGTGTAAAGCATTTGCACAACACACATAACACATGTGAAGCAAAATGTACACCACAAAGTAAACACAACACTGAGCTATGTAAAAATAAACTGTATTGCACAAAGCATAATTAGACCAACATTACAAGTCAGTAATACCCTGCTACCTTAGCAGTTGTCAGAACGTTACACAAGTTACTAATACTCTGCAAGATTACGCAGTTGTCACATTAGAACAAGTAAGTACTCAGGATTCTACAACATAAGCAGTAGTCAGGAATTACAGTAAGAATTCTATGCACTTGTCATGAATACCTCATAAATATCCATAAAAGGAACATTAGAGAACATATCATAAGTCATAAAAAATACATATCAGCATGTCATGCCCATAAAAGGAACATCAGCACATATATGTAATGTCAGGAAATCAGGTAGGAACATATAAACCCCCCCAAGGTTCATACTAGGCTCACGGTGCCAATATTTCCTAGAAAGTACCTGTTTCCCCGGAGAAAAGCCACTCCTTGTGCCTAGAAGAGGAGCATGTGGGCCCCCGGTGCTCCTATGGGCACAACGGGTGCCACGCAGTGCTCCGGAGAAAGAGGGGCATTCGGCACCTTCTCCAGTGTGGTAAACTGGCCTCTCCTGGGGCCCACTATTTTGGTATGGTCGTCCCTTGGCCTCCACACACCCTGCACATGGGGTGGGGGCCAGGCAAGGCCCAACCAGTAGTTATGGGGGCAGGAGGAAGGGGTCTTCTTCAAGGTCTCCCTTCTCCGTTTCCAATAAAGGTTGCCCTGGTTAAAAAGAAAGGAGCGTCATGCTCCTTCAGCAGAGTCTGGGGGGGAGGGGCATTCCCCATGCCTTCCCCTGAGTCCTGCTGCTTGGTTTCACAGATCGAACCCCTCCTGGGGCCCGTGCAGACACACTCGTCTGCACCTGATGTGGTGCGCAATTGTTTTGAATGGTTCCCGGGCTGCGCAGTGAGCTTCACAGAGGTGGAGGGTGGCTGGTGCCCCAGGGCCACTCCCAGGAGTGGACCGTACCCCGGGGGCACCAATAGGAGCACGCTTGCTCCATTTTTCTTTTGCTCGTGCACAGGGGGCTCTAGGAGGTGCGCGATCCTCGCGCTTAGTGTATAGTGGACGCCCGGGCTGCGGTAGTGATTTGGGGCATCTAAAGAGCACTTTTCAAAGCGCTGAGACCAGATCTGCAGCCCGGGTGGCGGCGGTGATTTTTCTGGTCACAAAGAGCACTCTATACAGCGCTACTTCAGCTCAGCAGCACTCCTTGTCCTACAATTAGTTTTACAGAGGTCAGGGGCCTCTGGAGACAAGCAAAGTGAATAAGGGGCACAGGGCTGGTGAACTCAGCTACAGGCCAGCCCACAAGGGGATGTCAGCAGTGGCAGTTTCTCCTAGTGACCAAGCAGGTCACAGGTCAGCACAGCAGCAGCAGTCCAAGGTGGTCCTGGTGAGTCCTCTCAACAGCATCCTGTCCAGCTCCAGGTAAGGTTTCTGAAGTCCCAAGAATGTCTAATTGATGTCTAAATTGTGGGGAAAATTCCCCTGTACTTATACTAGGTTTACAGTGTGTTTTGGAAGGGAGAGGAGAGGGGGTTCCAACCAGTTACAACTGGTTCTGGGAGTGCCCTTTCTCTCCTCCAGCAGAGGCTCCAAACATCAGTGGGGGGTAAACGACCCTATTGTGCGAGGCCAGGGCACAGCCTTTACAAATGCAGGTGTGCATCGCCTCTCCCTTCTCTTAGCCAAGGAAGGCTATACAATATGTAGATGCACCTCTGTGACACCTCCACCCTCCCTGTGTTCAGGCTATCTGAAAAGTGTGCACAAAGCCCCAACTATCAGTCTGCCCAGACGTGGATTGGAGGTAAGCTGCAAAACACCAGAGTCATAAGCACAGATAAATGTGCACTTTCTAGAAGTGGCATTTCTTTAATAGTAATAAAAAATACACCAACACCAGTAAGCAGCATTTCTCATCACTATCACAACCATACCAAACATGCCTACGCTACCCCTCATAAATCAGACAATACCCCTTACACATAAGCCAGGGCATTTCTAATGCAATCCCATGAGAAGGTAGCACTCACAGCAGTGAGACACCAAGTTAGGCTGTTTGTCACTACCAGGACAGGCCACAAAACCTGGCACATGTCCTGCCTTCTACATACATGGCACCCCGCCCATAGGGCTAGCTAGGGCGAACCTTAGAGGTGACTTACATGAAATAAAAGGGGAGGTCTGGGCCTGGCAAGTAAATTTAGATGCCAGGTCCCTGCAGCAGAAAACTGTGCACACAGGCCCTGCACTAGCAGGCCTGAGATTGGTTTGACAGGCTACTTCAGTGGGTGGCGCAAGCAGTGCTGCAGGCCCACTAGTAGCATTTAATTTACAGGCCCTGGGTATAGGGATACCACTTTACAAGGGACTTATAGGTAAATTAAATATGCCAATTAGGTATAAGTCAATCATACCCATTTTGTAAGGGAGAACACATGCACTTTAGCACTGGTTAGCAGTGAAAAAGTGCTCAGAGTCAAAACGTCAGCCAACAAAGGTCAGAAACATAAGAAGGCAAAAAGCAAAAAGTCTGGGGAATGACGCTATAAAAGGGTCAGGTCCAACAAGGGGGATCCCAGTGGGGTGACGGATAGCTGAGATCAGGTCTGGCTCCAATTGGGCACACAGCTCGTGGATTGTGGCCCTATCAAATCTGTAGGTGAGGATAATGTGCCTGCCCTCCATTCTTGCCAAGTCCACCAGGGGCCTGTACACAGGGGGATGTCTTCATCCTCACCGGTTGTACTCTAGGAGGCAAAACGATGAGCATCTGGTCAGTTTTCAACATTTCCTAAATGTACAGTGCATTGCATGTTGTGAGAGAAACAGTATGTTGATGTATATTTCCAAATTGTGCCTCTGTGTGCTGTGACACAGTTAGGCACCATGGCCTGTCCCCCCCTGAAATGGTGGCCGCCTGTCCTGTGTGGATGGACAGGTGGAAATGAGGTAAGGCCGCTGACATTGTGCGCAGTTGCTGGAGGCGGTCGAGTACCGCCGTGCAACTCCTCATTGGTTAACATTGGGCCCCATGGGTTACAGTAGCCAATGGTGCTGTATGCCAGCGGTGACTGTACGCACCGCCACGGACGTGACTGCCATTTTCTATCTGTTCACTCCCTTGCTACCTGACCTTCAACAGGAGAGGACCTACACTGCAAGTGCTACTGTGACCTGTGTCTGGAACTGACCAGGGCTTGAGCCACTGGGAAAAGAGCCCTTGCCTTCACCGCTGCAGAGTTGGAGAGACTGGTGGATGGGGTCCTACCCCATTACCAAATGCTGTATGGATCTCCAGACCAACAGGTGAGTACACTGTGAGCACGATGCATGGGGCATCAATGCATGGAATGAAGTATTTGAGGGACTCATGTAAGCGGGGGGGTTGAGGGGTGCTGGCCTGCATGTTGCATATATGGTGGACAATGTATGTGCGTAAGGGGATGGGAGGGATATGGTGGGCCATTAGTGTAACAGGCCGAATTGTATGACTGATACCCTTTTCTATGTGGATTTCCTCTGCAGGTCAGCGGCCATCAAAAAAACTGTATATGCCGTGCCATCGGCAAGGATGTGTGGTCCCTGGGGGTCTACGGCAGGCAGAGCACCCACTGTCGCAAACAGTGGGAGCACCTGAGACGCTGGGCAAGGAAGATGGCGGAGGCCCAGCTGGGGATGGGCTCCCAATGAGGAAGGGGTACCTGTCGAACCCTGACCCCCCTCATGTTCCGCATACTGGCGGTGGCCTATCCGGAGCTGGATGGGGGCTTGAGGGCATCACAGCAGCCACAAGGGGGTGAGTACAGTTCTCAATATACTACTTGCGTGTGGTGGGGTGGTCTCTGGGTGGGGGTTATGGCCCTGTTGGTGCCCCTATGCCAGGCTGGACATTGCAGGGTAGGTTCCATGTTGGGCAGGGGCTGATGAACTCTACCACCAAACAAGCTAGTGGGCATCCACAACTGGGCAGGGTTCTGTGGGTCTCAGGTATGCTGCAACAGACTTTAGGTATTCCTCTCCATAGCCTGGTAACTAGCATTGCAACTGGTAGTGCCTTTCCTAGTGTGTAGAGCTGTTCCCTGTGTGTTGTGTACGCCAACAGTGGTGTTGTTGCTGCCATTGATCAAGTGCATCCTCTGTCTCTTACCCCCCTTTTTGTTTTTTCACCCTTCCCTTCTTTGCATTAGCATCATCTGGAGAAGGAGCAGAGGCACTGGCGATTGAGGGAGCTGCATCCCACACGGCCCATGAGGCCGAATCTACCGACGGTAAAGGCACCAATGGGACGGAGGTTGAGGGGAGCACCACGGCGGAGACAGGAGGGGGCAGTTCTGAAAGTGATATCTCCTTCGATGGAAGCTCCCTAGTGGTGGCAGATACCTCTGTGGCCACCCTAACTTCAGGTACAGCCGCCACCCCCGTACCAGCACTGCCCTCCCAGCAGCCCCTCAGTGAGTTTCCCGTGCCTGCTCACCCAGGACGGTGGGCATCGCCTTCGCTCCAAGCACCTCAGGCCCTGCCCCAGTTAGCCCTGCTGCCCTGAGTGAGGAGGCTATTGACCTCCTGCGATCCATCTCTGTTGGGCAGCAAACAATTGTGAATGCATTCCAGGGGCTGGCAGGGCATTTGCAACAAACAAATGTATTCCTGGAGGGCATTCTCTCTGGCATGGCGGCCCAACAGAGATCAGTCCTGGCTCTGGCCTCCTCCCTGATGGCAGCCATTGTCCCTGTCTCTAGCCTCCCCCCTCCAACTTCCTCTGCCCAGTCCCATTCCCTTGAACCTCAACCTATCCCAAGCACACAGGCAGACCAGCATGCACCCAAGACAACACACAGGAGTGGCTCAGGCAAACACAAGCACCACACATCATCCACAGGCACTCACCCAAACACCATCCAGATGCAGACACTCCAACATCCACTGCCTCCACTGTGTCCCCCTCCTTCTCTCGTCCACCACCCTCCCAGTAGCATCTCCACTCACACCTGCATGCACTACATCCTCATCCACTACCTCCATCACCATCACGCCTATCACTACACACCCATCACTGGCAGTCACCACCCCCACATCCATGCACACGTCTCTGTGTCCTCTCCCACTGTCTCTGTGCCCCCTCCTCCCAAAGTACACAAATGCAAGCACTCAGACACCCAACAGCCATCAACCTCACAACAGCATGCAGCCCATGTAGCTGCACCCAAACACAGCAGACAGACACCTCCTACAACCACTCCCTCTTCCTCCACTCCCAAACCTTCACCCTCTTCCTGCCCCAATGTCCCTAAGAAGCTTTTCCTCTCCGCTGTTGACCTCTTACCTACCCCTCCCCCCGTCCTTCACATCAGGCCAGGGTGGTCAGAACCCAGGCTAGCACCTCAGCCACCCAGTCCACAGACACTGTAGTTTCTTCAGCTACTGCAGGTGTGAGAGGCTCCAAGGAGACACCCATCAGCACTGGCAGTGTGCCTGCACCAGCTACCAAGGGGAAGGGCAAGGATGTACCACCAGCTGCCAAGTTCAAGGAGGCACCACCAGCTTACAAGGGGAAGGGCAAGGAGGCACCTCCAGCCTGCAAGGGCAAGGAGGCACCACCAGCATCCAAAGGCAAGGGCAAGGTGGAACCACCAGCATCCAAAGGCAAGGAGGCACCACCAGCATTTAAAGGCAAGGGAAAGGAGGCACCAACAGCATTTAAAGGCATGGGCAAGGAGGCACCACCAGACGGCAAGGGCAAAGGGTCTGCCCATGCAGGCAGGATGGACAGGAGACCTGGTGCTGTGACAGAATCTGAGCCCCCAACACCAACCATGGCGCTCCAGCCATCTGAGGCTACAGGGGAAGGGCAGGAGCCTCCCCCCACCACTGCCAGCATCACCACCTGCACCTCCATCAGCACTGCTACCTGCACCGCCACCTGCACCACTGCCAGCCACAGCAGCCCTCGTGGGCAGCCGTCCGAGGCAGCAGGGGAAGGGCTAGAGCCTCCCCCCACCACTGCCAGCACCGACACCAGCCCCAGTGGGCAGCTGTCCGAGGGCTGGAGACTCCCCCCACCACTGGCAGCACCGACACCAGCACCGGCACTGCCACCACTGTGCAGCCATCCCCGCTGGTGGACCATTTGCAGTCCTGCCTCCATGGAATGCAATGCATCCTGCCCACAGCAAATCCTGTGGGTCTGACACCCATGTGAGAGACTGTGACCTTGTACTCCCAAAGATCTGCATCGCAGGGCACAAGGCCCCCTCCTGAACCAGTGGACAAAGCTATCCACTCACCCCCTCCTTGCCAGGATGAAGCACACTGGGCACAAGGCCCCCTCCAGAACCAGTGGAGGAAGCCATCCACTCACCCCCTCCTAGTCAGGATGAAGCACACTGGGCACAAGGCCCCCTCCAGAACCAGTGGACAAAGCCATCCACTCACCCCCTGCTAGTCAGGATGAAGCACACTGGGCACAAGACCCCCTCCAGAACCAGTGGAGGAAGCCATCCACTCACCCCCTCCTAGTCAGGATGAAGCACACTGGACACAAGGCCCCCTCCAGAACCAGTGGACGAAGCCATCCACTGACCCCTTCCTTGCCAAGATGAAGCACACTGGGCACAAGGCCCCCTCCAGAACCAGTGGAAGAAGCCACCCACTTGAGAGACTGTGGCCTTGCAGTCCCCAGGACAAAGCAGTGGGCAAACCACCCACTAGAGAGACTGTGGCCTTGCACTCCCCAGGATAAAGCAGTGGGCAAACCACCCACTAGAGAGACTGTGGCTTGGACTCCCCAGGACCAAGTAGTGGGCAAACCACCCACTTCAGAGACTGTGGTCTTGCACTCCCCAGGACCAAGCAGTGGGCAAACCACCCACTAGAGAGACTGTGGCTTTGCACTCCCCAGGACCAAGCACAGGGCATGTAGCCCCCTCCAGGACAAGTGGTTTTGTACCATCTTCCGGCTGAGGTGCCCCCGTTCCCCGTCCCCCTGAGGTGCCTGTGTATTTTCGACCTGATGCCAAAGCAGTGTTCTCTCCGTGTTGATGCAGGAGTAAGATGGGACCTTGGCCTATGTGATGTGGCCCTGTGGCCCACGGACATTATGGAATGGGTATTGTCCCTCCATTTGTATATCTGTAAATACTGTTTTGAATTTTGAGGACGTATTTCTGGAATTTTATCCTATTACACTTGCTTTAGTCACTTCCTTTTGTCCTTGCATTATTCCTGAGCGGTATGGTGTGGATGTGTAATGTTGTTGCCTCTATTTGTGTGTATGGTGTTGGGGTGGGGGTGTTGCGTGTTGCATGTTGCATGTGTGTGTCACTCTCTTTTTGCTCCCCCTCCCCTGTGTGCTAGGCGGCAATACTCACCATGGTCGTCGTCGCCGGCGTTGGCATTCGTGGTGTAGGAGGAGGTAGACCAGCATGGGGAAGATCCGCAATTCGGGCTCCATGGCAGCGTGGTTCTTCCCTGAATGTCCAGAGGTGAGTCGTTTCCATTCTGTGTACTGTTTCCGCCGTACTTTTGATGTCGTTGGTACCGCCCCAGAAAAGGTTGCGGATAGGCCTGTTGTAATACAGTGGGCAGAACAGTGTCTTCCGCCTGGCTGTTGCCAGTTCCGCCGCGGTGCTTGTTGTTACCGCCGGAGCGGTTGATGTGTTGAAGGGGCTGTCTGTGTTGGCAGTTTCCGCTGTGGTCATAATTATTATTTTTTTACCGCTGGCTTGTTTGCGGTATTACCACCACTTTATCACCGACCGCCAGGGTTGTAATGAGGGCCTTTGTCTCTAGTGTTCATAGAAACATACACATCTTTGCATAGAGACATTTTCTCAGAACATCAGCTGTTTAATTATAAAAACACTTCTCTGTCCCATATACGTTAGAGGGAGATTTAGCTAGGTGACCACGACTGTATGCTGACTGCTGAACGCTTTGTTACAGCTACTCATGTAGACTACAGGCCTCTTACTCAGGTATGAGGGATGATGTCTTCCCTGGGGAACCTGAAAGGCAGAGCTAGAGCTTAACATGCTATGCTCTAACATAGCCTAGGTAGGAATTATTTTAATGATTCTAGTGACAATATAGTAGCGTTATTTTAATGCTTTACTCTCGTCGTCACTATTTTAATCCTGTTATGCTTCATCATCCTAGTTATTGTAGTACATGCTTTATTATTTAAGATGCAGTTGCTTCATTAAAACCTTATTGAAACATGTACTGCCTCTGATTGTGCTTGTATATGTGAGACTAATGTAAATGAGAGAAACAAATGCGATCTGAGTGACCACGATTTCCCTGAGGAAACAATTGTGTCATGTGCTAAGCTGCCCAATCATCCCTGTTATTGGGTAAAGATGAGGCACTGCTAGTTAACCAGAGCAAAACCCGGATTAGGCTGACAGGTGTCACCTGTAGTGGGTTCAGACTCAGTGCCCCACAGAGCAAGTGATTCTTCTATCCAAACCCAGTAGTCTCATTAGAATAATGAGAGCCTACGCAACAAGGTAATTTGGCTACACACTGGTTGTGATGAAACGTGTTATCTCAATTAGATACACATTTTCTTGTAATCACACTGTTTTGACAGTGTGAGTCATTCACACATGTACCACACACATGACTAGTATATGGTAACAAAGCAATGTTTCTGCGATTGATGTTGCATCTTGTGCTTCTTCCCCGTCTTCACCATAGTCATCTTTCCATTCTTCATGCTCCTCATTGTCATTGGACTATGGGAAACTATGGCCCTGCACAAGTGTTCTGCACTTTGCATCACAGTAGTATTGGTTTAGTTGCTCTTGGTGGTGAGTAGGCTAATTGGCCCCCAAACATTTCCTGACTCCCGAAGTAATACTTGTGTACTCTGGAAGTCCCATCCACACTGTAGCAGGTCCTGTTTGGAACATGATTATGACTCTGCTGATTTTACATTTGGGTGTGAGGAGTACTCACCCCAAGCTGCAGTCTATGTCCTTTGTCAGATTCACAGTGAGTAGTAGTAGATTGGGGGAATAGTCAATACAGTTAATGGTCCCACATACATTTACAAGTCATGCTGTTTCCTGATGTACTCAGACATATTGGCAACACTATGTTACATGCTATGCCATTGATTGGCATCCATGCACAATGATCACAGATTTGTCAGGCACTGTGGTACACATACAGGTGTACCGTTGTCTTTGATACACTTACTATTTGTCATACAGTTGAGTGCAAAAGATGTGGATGTTGTGAGTTGTCACAAGTGTCATGACTCTTTCACCTATTGAGTTAACACATATCTCACACTGATCCACTTTTGTCTACTGTTTATATACCTTGCCATACAGTTTGGCCCCAATGCATCAAATAGTGATTCATATCTATCCATTTTCCTTTTGTACTGACAATTCTTTGTCGGATCCGAGTACATTCATTTCAAATGGCAATGCTTACATTACACCCCACAGTTTTCAGAGATCAGTGCATTGTGTCTGTTACTTTCAGGATGATGACAGTGTTCACACTTGATTGGCAACTGTTGTGGCCAACATAGGGTAACCTGGATGAGGGTGTGTTATTTTTTAAGTGGGTCTGTGACAGACACTCCAAGACATATGTTAGATTGATTCATTTATTTATATGTTTGGCAGTCATGCCTTCAGTCACATGTGATTAACTGTAGAAGTTCTGCACGATATGTGCATATCTTCATACACCTTCAACAGTGTTCTGGAGATCAGGTGGATGTGGTGGCTCACCCCCCTTACCTTACCAAACTGCCTCATGTTCTTCATTCATGGGTAATTTGACCTGACACAAATATGGTGGAGTATTCAACAGGCCAATATGATTTTGTAGGCCAAGGAGGGGGAATACAGGAGTCTCCCACCCGAAAAATCCAGACAGCAAAACCGGCCATTGAGTAGACAAAATGTCCACTGAGCGAAGTTTCTCATACCACTATGAGCCTGTTTGTAAGCCTTTTCTGCTTCAGTGTGTGGGTTTCCAAATGGTGTTATGACCCACTGTTGAATGCCATATCCTTGGTCAGCTGAAATGTGAAAAAAGCAACAATGTCATTGTTTTAGATTACTGTATTTGCATATGTCCAGCCAATTTGGTTTATCATGAACTCCTCTCAATTATCAGCCAATGATATGTTGTTCATGCCAGTTTACTGTAGTTTGCAGTGGCCTGTTCACTCACTGTATGGTATGTCAAAAGCGGTGCATGGGCAGATATATGTATGATACAATTCAACTTCCTGACTGTCAAATTTCTGCAGAAGATTTAGATGGTGGCTGATTCCCATTACTCAAGTCCACACAATGTTTTGTGTTCACAAGACATGTGTGGTGAGACATGCTGCGGATGTGAATGTTTTTGTTGGTCCAGCCCAGGTTGTTGGCAACATGGCAGACATGACTGACACAGACACATGTATAGGGCCATGATCACCTCCTGATGTTGGTGTTGCTATACATTACATGTGCCCATGCCTTTGATTGTCTTACACTGTCCATGACAGTTCACCTGATGCCTGCCACACAGTATGCACTACCACATTCCAGCTGAGTGAAATGAATTGACAACTGCCATTTCCCAATCGTTGGTTGCATGTCACGGTGAGGAAACACTGCGTATATGTGTGATGGCATTGTGCCTATATTGTGCACACAACACATGTATTCTGCCAATTTGTTGGTGGTCATCTGCAGTCCAGCTACACAACTTCCTGCACTGTGCTACGTCTCTCAGTAAGGGAACTGGTGCACAAAACATGGGTCCTCCTGCAGAATTGGGGCCCACACATCTAGACTTATACACTAGTTGGCTAGCAAGTACACATTGACACTTGCATCAGGGGTTGTACGTGTTCTCCTTTGCTTTCAGGATAGAATTTGTGTATGGCGGACCACCTTCCAGCCAAGGCTGCTGCCTCAGAAGCATGGTAAGTTATGTCTGTGTGTAGCATTACACTTCACACATATGAGATAGGAGTTGTTTTACAAACCATTATACATTTGTACAGTTACATGTTTCCTGCCCACGGGCCATGTTTTGTCATCTGGCACCTCTGGGTGCAGTCCATGGCACCCAGAAGATACGGAAATCCAGCAATGGCATAGAATCCTTATTTTATTTCCTGTGGCAGTTGCTGGGTTTTAGGGAAGAGGATGTTGTGGGGTGTGAGGCAGTTGATGGCTTCCAGGACAGAGGGGAGGAATGAGAAGGATGGTTGCGAAACTCCTTCCCTTTGTGCTGCAGTGGTCTGGAAGGATCCTGTCGCAAGCATATGTAGCACTGCCAGGAGCTTGGTCAGTGGTGGTATGTTGGTGACCATATCGGCCGTAGCCTGCAGCCTGGGTGCAATGGGGTGGAACAGTTGGAGTATAGACTCCCTGCACAGCCGGAAGAATATGATGATCTCTTCCTCCCTGAAGGCAATCAGGGATGTCCACTAGCAGTAGATGTGCTTCCTTTTCCTGGGCTGCCTCTGTGGTGGTTGTGGTGGTGGTTGTGGTGGTGGTTGTGGTGGTGTTGGTGAATGTGGTGGTGATAGTGGGGATTGGGGTAGTCTTCTTGGTGCGCCAAGCTGTAGTAGGAGTAAATCCATGTTGTTCTCCAAGTTGCCAGGGTGTGTTTTTGGTGTTCTCCTCATGTACCTGTAACAAAGAACCATTTTAATGTATGTTCTGAACAGGTGTTAACATATCGATGGTATTCAGACTTTGCATGACTTTTCCTAAGCATGCATCAATTTTCAGAATGCTTGCAAATACAGCTGTGTGGACTCTGAGTCATTTTTTAAGAAGGAATGCCTACCTTGCATATAATTAACTGCATCTGACACAGCCAGATCTGATGCTATTGAAAACTAGTGCTAGGTTGGAAAAAGTAATGCTAGAGCCCTTTAGTGACACTTAGTAAATATGGAGTTGTTTTTGCGCCAGCGCTGCGTCAAAGAAATGACTCAGTGGTGGTGCAAACTCCTTGTAAAAAGCCACTTAAGGCCAGATGCAGGAAACGTTTAGCGAGTCGCAAACGGCAAAAATTGCCGTTTGCGACTCGCTAAACGCATTTCCCTATGCAGAAATGCATATTGCGAGCCGGGACCGACTCGCAATATGCATTTCAGAATCGCAAATAGGAAGGGGTGTTCCCTTCCTATTTGCGATTCGGAGTGGAATGCAATACCATTTGCGACCGCATATGCGGTCGCAAATGGTATCGCAGTTACCATCCACTTCAAGTGGATGGTAACCCACTCGCAAATTGGAAGGGGTCCCCATGGGACCCCTTCCACTTTGTGAATGGACCCAAAATTATTTTTTCAGGATAGGTAGTGGTCCAAGGGACCACTACCTGCCCTGAAAAAATACTGAAACTAAAGGTTTCGTTTTTTTTTTAAAGTGCAGCTCGTTTTCCTTTAAGGAAAACGGGCTACACTTAAAAAAAAAAAAACAGCTTTATTGATAAAGCAGTCACAAACATGGAGGTCTGCTGACGACAGCAGGCCTCCATGTTTGCGAGTGCCTAGACTCGCTATGGGGCCGCAATTTGCGACCCACCTCATTAATATTAATGAGGTGGGTCATTGCGACCCCATAGCGAGTCGCAGACGGTGTCTGAGACACCGTTCTGCATTGGAAATTGCGACTTGCAATTTGCGAGTCGCTCCGACTCGCAAATTGCAAGTCGCAATTTCCAAATTTGCTACATCTGGCCCTTAGTTTCTTTTGAGAACACTGTTACTAAATTCACCTGATGTGAAGCAGGTTTCACTACCTCAGCCGAACCTTTACAGTAATGCAGTATAATGTCATCAGTTACTGATAACAGTGTTGCAGTCGGTATGTCTTTTTGTCTGGGATACTTCTAATACTCATTAGAAGCAAAGGAAGAAGACCTGGCTATTTCAGACTAGTGAATGCACACGTTTGCCAGTTTGTTTTTTGATGGTTTTATTCATCTTCTTCATTATACTAGAAGATTGAAGTTGATAAATACAAAGGAACCTGTGGTTAATCTGGAGTGATCTGCAAACTATTTTCCAGATTTCATTCTTAAAATGAGTTCCACAATCTGAATAGCGGTTTGCAGGCCAAATTTTGGTATATATTCCCACAACTAAAGTTTGGCAACTGTGATGTTGTTATATCTCCATGTAGGGTAGGTCCCTGCCTTTAAAAAAAACACCCAGATAGTGACAACAATATATTTAAGACTGTTATAATTTCGCAGTCTGTCTGGAATCTCGTAAATTGGCCCTCTCAATTGTCAATATAAATCATAAGCACTACAGCCTTTTTCCCCTCATTATTTCTCTGCCAAATTATGCATCTCTGACACAAATACTCTGAAACACATCTGAATTTCATGTTAAACAGTATATTCTAAACGCCCTGGTCATAGAATCTCTCTCCATATGGGTCTGCCTATGTAAATAGTCGACTGTTGAATTAAGCTTGTTTTCTGGAAGTACATATTTATATTGAGGAGACACCCAAACATCTTGATAATGTATTTTGCATCCTGCTCTCTCCCACTTCTATCATTCTTCCTCTGGTACCTCTGTTTTGAGTTCCCTCAAGTCACTCAAAAAGAAACAATTTACACTTTCTGCATTTTCAATAAAACCTTCACATGATGAACTTAAGTTTGCTTTTAGCATTTCTGTCTGCTCATTTGATCTCATGGTGTCATTCTCAAGTGCTCAGTATTTTGATACCTAGTCAGCATATCTGACATTTCTTTTCTCTGTTGCATTGTTTCCAGAAAATCAAGAATTTAGGAATCGTTCCTTAAGAGTATAAAAGCGGATGTCATAAACTCCCTTTGTGACCACAACTTCCCAAAATCGTGGACCACTCTAAAACCAAACTGGTTGTCAGTATAAACTTTCACATTCAAGTTATTTTCATGGCATTGAGCTCTTGTCAGTGCAATCAACTCTTCCATTTGTGCCAAAGTTACATTAGCCAGGTATGATGCTTCAACAACTTCAGAAATAGGACATACTGCATAGGCAGTCTCCAAATCTCATGATGACCTCTCAGATTTCAAGAGGAATTTCTTTTATACCTGAGCTTGGTATGCTACATAATTCCCTGACAATCATGCAATCATGTGCATCATTATTATGATGTTTGAGCCTCCTAAAACACGGAAAATTAATATTGGGTCACCCCCAAACTTTTTGCCTTCCTCCTCTTCTTTTTCTGACCTCATTTTTAAAAGGCAGGATATGTACATGTGTGTTTTATATGTCCTGGGCATAAATTCATTTTGCACTAGTGTGAGGCCTGCTCCTTTCATAGGATAGGATTAGGACTACCCTCATATACTGTTTGGGTGGTAGATCCTGATCAGAAAGGGGTAGCTAGGTCATATTTAGTATGGCCAAAATGGTAATAGAAAATCCTGTGTATTCGTGAGGTTGGATTTTATATTGCTATTTTAGAAGTGCCACTTTTAGAAAGTGAGACTTTCACTGTACTTAAAATCCATCTGTGCCTTACAGCCTGTCTCTAATCCACATCTGGGCTGAGCTGGTTGACGGCTCCCTTGTGCATTTCACTCAGACAACCATAAACACAGGATACTCAGTCACACCTGCACTCATCTGCATACTGAATGGGTCTTGGGTGGAGGGCCTGACTCTTACATTTCAAAGGCTAGTGGCCTGTCCTCACACAATGGACTGCTAAACCCTCTACTGGGACTCTGGAAGACAGACCTGTACTGACAGGGGACCTTGTGCACTTCAAAACCACTCTTTGAAGTCTCCCCTACTTCAAAGGCATTGTTGGGTATATAAACTGGGTCTCTGACCCACCAACTCAGAAACTTCTGGACCTGGACCTGCAACCTGTCAAGCAGAACTGCCTGGTTGCCCAAAGGACTCATCTGATCTGCTTTGCTGAGAAGGACGGCTGCCTTGCTGCCCTCTGACTTTGCTGTGATGTGCTCTGCAAGGGCTTGGATTAAGCTTGCCTCCTGTTTTCTGAAGTCACAGGGCCAAAAAGACTCAGGCGGTCATTCTGACTTTGGCGGGCGGCGGAGGCCGCCCGCCAAAGTCCCGCCGTCAGTATACCGCTGCGCGGTCAGAAGACCGCCGCAGTAATTCTGAGTTTCCCGCTGGGCTGGCGGGCGACCGCCAGAAGGCCGCCCGCCAGCCCAGCGGGAAACCCCCTTTCATGAGGATGCCGGCTCTGAATGGAGCCGGCGGAGTGGGAGGGGTGCGACGGGTGCAGTTGCACCCGTCGCGATTTTCAGTGTCTGCTTGGCAGACACTGAAAATCTTGGTGGGGCCCTGTTAGGGGGCCCCTGCAGTGCCCATGCCATTGGCATGGGCACTGCAGGTGCCCCCAGGGGCCCCACGACACCCGTTACCGCCAGCCAGGTTCTGGCGGTCAAAACCGCCAGAACCAGGCTGGCGGTAAGGGGGTCGGAATCCCCATGGCGGTGCTGCTTGCAGCGACGCCATGGAGGATTCCCTTGGGCAGCGGGAAACCGGCGGGACACCGCCGGTTTCCCGTTTCTGACCGCGGCTGTACCGCCACGGTCAGAATGCCCATGGGAGCACCGCCAGCCTGTTGGCGGTGCTCCCGCGGTCGTTGGCCCTGGCGGTCCATGACCGCCAGGGTCAGAATGACCCCCTTAATCTCTTGAGGAAACTCCATGTGCAAAAATCGACGCATAGCCTGTCAGGAACGATGCACAGCTTGCCTTGTGATTAGAAAGTTGCCGCACAGCTGAACCAGAATGATGCAGCCCGACTTCCCAAGTGAAAAATCGATGCAGCGCCTTCCGTGCAACAAACATTTCAACGCTTCACATACCGGTTCGATGCAACCCCTGTGAGTTCTTACTGCATGCCCAGGAATTTCCTGGCAATGTCCCTAGGCGTCAAAAAGATCCCCGTATTGCAGTGAGGAACCACAACTACACACCAGAAATCGACGCAAAGCCCCTTGCAACGTGGAGAGAAACAATGTATTGTCTGTGCCACACCAGAACTTCCGATGCACACCCTATTTTATCACCCATCTCGTCCTCTGCAGTCTCTGTGCATGTTATTTTTTACACAAACCAGGTATTTTGTGCAAACCAGAGACAACTGTTGATTTCTAAGATTTAAGACTCTTTCGAATCTTGCAAAAGTGATATTTCAACTTGTGCTTATTGAATCTTTATCGTTTTGACCTTAATTTAACCAGATAAATATCTTATATTTTTCTAAACCTGCATGGTGTATTGTTGTGGTGTTTTCACTGTGTTACTGTATGATTTATTGCACAAATACTTCACACATTGCCTTCTAGGTTAAGCCTGACTGCTCAGTGCCAAGCTACCAGAGGGTGTGCACGGGATAATTTGGATTGTGTGTGACTTACCCTGACTAGAGTTGTGGTCCCTATTTGGACAAAGGTGAATACCTCTGCCAATTAGAGACCCCATTTCTAACAAGATACTTGATCACAGAAGCAGCGAGGTGTGTGTTAACCAAGTTACGTCAGATTTTTCTGCTAAAATAAGATGATTGGAGAAAAATCATCAATTCATATTGTGTGATTCAAGTCCTGTTATTTTGTTGTGTAGAGACTTGCTTTGCTAGACAAACTGTGTGATATATTACACACTGGTGAGTTTTGCAGTTGAACCACAAGATGAAGATTGAGTGTTTAAAATTAAATTACAAGATTCGGGAATCCCATTGTTCCGGATTCTTACAAAAGATGATAGTAGTTAGAAATCAAGTCTCTAGTTGGCACCCTGGACAAGTAGGAGTCACTATCCTAGTCAGGGAGAGTCAGATACCCAACCTACATTAACCTGTGTTCACCCTATAGCAGCTTTGTGCAGAGCAGGCAGGCTTAACTTAGAAAGCAACGTGTAAAGTATTTGTGTAACACACACAGTAAACACAAAGAAAACACCACAAAAATAATCCATGCAGGTTTAGGAAAATAAAGGTATGTATCTGGGTAGATCAAGACCAAAATGGCAAACATTCATAAATATAGCATGAGAAATTCACTTTAAAATATTTCAAAAAGGAGTGTCTTATAGGGTGCTCCTCTTAGAAACTTTACGCTGTCTTAAAGAACACAATTATCTTACTTCGTGGAGTGTAGTGAAGAATGGTCGGGCCACTCGGGTATGGCCCTGGTATTGAGACAAGATAAAAATGCACTTTATCTCTCACTGCGTAGAACACAGTGAAATCTCAGAGACAGCTCAGGTCTACTGTTGGGGAATGTACCGCCATGGCTGTGGGCCGAGTACAAGGAAATACCAGGTGCAGGCCTGTGTTGTGGCAGGAAGCAGAGTTGTATAGAACTGTGGCTCACCTGCCAAAGAAGTGCAGGCACGAGTGGTGCATCACTGTTGTCTAGGCAACCAGGCTGGGCACCCCCGACTGCAGTACTAGAGAGAGCAGTGAATGTGCTGTGCTCTTGGGAGAACCCTAGTCATGGGACAAACTGGTCTGGTGGGATCTGCACTCTGACTGGGCTCACAGAAAGGCTCTCCTTTGGTAGAAAGCAGATTCTTGCTGGCATGGCGAGTGACAGTAGGGCCGCTCACAATGCCATTGATAATCTGTGTGGGGGGAACAACGAAACTGCCCACAGAGTCTCTGATAGACAGAGCAGCAGCCTGAGTTAAAGCTGCTCAGCCTTTATGCAGTCCTTGATAAATGAAGCAGCAGGCAGTGATGAAGCTGCTCACGGAGTCTTTGATGAATGGAGCAGCAGGCTGAGATGAAGCTGCTCACAAGGTCTTTCATGTCTCTGAGACCTCAGAGGGAGAACAGGAGGCAAGCCAGCATGCCCTTCGAGTCGCTCTGGGTGCAATCTGTTGACCTTCTTGGCAGGGCAGAGGTCAAGCAGGAATCAGGGCAGCAAAGCAGGGTAACAGTTCCCGGGACCAGTCAGTCATAGCAATGGGGCCTTCCTTTCAGCGCAGCAGCCTTTACTCAAGCAGAAGTTATTGCAGGTCCAGAAGTGATCTGATCTTATGGGGTCAAAGATCTAGTACTTATACCAAGAAGTGCCTGTGATGAGGAGGATGACTTGAAAAGGCTTCTCTGAAGTGCACAAGTCCCCCTTTCAGTGCAGCCTCAGCTCCAGACTATCAGTGTGGGCTAAGGCCACAACCTTTTGAAGTGCCCAACCTCCTCCCCATGAAGACCCATCAGTATGCAGATGAAGTTGAGTATCTTGTGTTGTGGGGGTCTGAAGGGAATGCACAAGTGTGGCTGTTACTTAGCTCAGGCCAGATGTGTTTTGAAGACTGGCTGTAGGCACACAGGGCAGTGAGGGCAGAGAAATGCCCACTTTTGAAAACGTGGCATTTCTAAAATAGTAACAATAAATCTAACCTTACCAGTGAAAAGAACATTTTCCCATTCCAATGATACTAAACATGATGCAACTACTCTGAGGGTGACTTGTAAGTAAGAAAAGGGGAGTTTAATGCTTGGCAAGAGGGTTTAAATGCCAAAGTCGAGGTGGCAGTGAAACTGCAAATGCAGGCTCTGCAGTGGCAGGCCTGAGACATGTTTACAGGCTACTTAAGAGGGTGGCACAACCAGTGCTGGGGGCCCACTAAAAGCATTCAACTTATAGGCCCTGGGTATATGGCATACCCCTTTAGCAGGGACTCACAAGTAAATTAATTAAGCCACTTGTAGATACACCAGTTTCACTGTTTAGGGGAGAAGCACATGCATTTTTGCACTGGTTATCAGTGGTAAAGTGCTAAGAGTCTTAAGGCCAACAAAAAGATAAAGCAGCAAAACAGGAGGTAAAAGGCAAATATTTGGGCAAGATCACCCTAAGGATGCCAGGTCTAACAATCTACTTATGGGGATAGTCAATTTATTTTTGCAGTACAGCTCAAAAATAAAATCTTAATTTGGCCTCAAATCCCGCAGGGTTATAATGAAAGTCTTTTGGACCAGGAACTTCACAGGAACAAGAAGAGTTGCAGATATTTCATTTGAAACTGGAAAGACAACAGTAGTATTTCTGCCTACATTTGACAAAGTCATCCTTGCATTCTCAGGTGGGGCACTCGCTAATGCACTCACAACTGCAAGTCCCATCAGTCCCTGTGCCTGTACACTTGTGCGCTCTCCTGATGCACCCCTATCAGGAACCATGAAGATCTGCACCTATCTGCATCCCATCTGTGTATGCAGGAGGTCTAAATTCAAAAGATAATTTAGAAAGTTACCCTCCTCATCCAAATCCTGTTCTTTGCTCTGCTTCTCTCTGTCCCTCATCAACTTTTTCTTGCCTCCGTTTAAAAAATATATATATATTGCAGCAAAACCTTCAACTTCTTCTACCATATAATCTATACAGACTTTTTCCTGGCTGTCACTCACTCTCCGCCCACTGTTTAAATGAATTTTCACTTGTTTCTTCATTTTCTTCCTCTCCTTCCCAGTAGTCATCTGATCTCATTTTTTCAATCCCTCAAACTATGTAGGTATACATAATGGCTTCCTCTCATCTCTCATTCATTGCCTGCCTCAAGAAATCTAGCTTTCTAATGCTAAAGATACTCTCTAAAGGAAAATTCATGTGTCCATTGCTGGAGGTGTATTCATGCCTATCACAAATCAAGGTGCATGTATAAAGCTCAACATTCACCAACAACCCATATGTAAGCGAACCCTTTGCAGGTACTTTCCCTCCCTCTAAATTAGGAATGATATGGACATTAGACTTTTTCAGTACAACACTCAAAATAATCAAAAATTCATACAAAATAAGCTACCAAGAAGCAACCAATCTCAGCATGGCTTAGCCAAAGATCAACTGAGCACAGCATGGCTTTGACAGCAACCAACCAATGACAACGCAACTCTGTACATCCCAGTGTGACTCCTCAACTGATTAATCAATCCCAGCACAGCTTGTTCGTGAATGGTGAAACAATTGCACAGCCTTTCCTCAATAAACACACACTAATAAATAAAATAAAAATTGTTGCTCAGCCAAAATAGGAAAAAATCAGCAAGTTAGAATACAAATGAATCTCATTAGCATTAGAAACAAGACTGGTACCTCCACAGCGCTTGCCAAACTTGATACATACTAAAGCAGACTTCCGTCCAGTGGCAATCCACCTCTGGCTAGTATAGTTACTTGTGTGGACCAAAAGCAAATGACACTCACCTAATTAAACATACAAACTCTAGGAAGAAGCATGTTAATTCCAAAAAATCCCCATCTGTGTATAGGCAGGGCCTCCAAACTCACTCTACCTTTAATACAGACAGGTTCAACAATAATATTTCTCCATCTTTTTCTTAGGAACATCACTATCATCCATTGAAAGTTTTCCTTTTGTTAAGATTATAGGCTTTTTGTAAACTGGGTACTGTCCTAATGAGGAGCATATAGGCTTCTCAAATGATTATACTCTGTCACACAACTGGAATAAGCATTTACTTTACTGTTATCAAACTCTATGAGATACAACCAGCCAATGTACTATCCCGTGACAATGGTAGATATAACATAAACTCTTGAATACAGTGCTACCAATGTTAACAAATGCTGCATCTATACTTAAACCTTGAGACTTATGTATTGTTACAGCATATGCTAGAGACATTGGAAACAGCTTTCTACAAACACACAAGTCTTTTACATGCAAGAAATGCGCAGCAGACCTTGCTATCTGTTTTACACCTTCCAGATCATCACATTTAATTGGTAGGTATTCAGTTTAATTTGTGTTTGAACACAAAATGAATTCAATTATTTTGCCTATGGCTCAATTAACTAATCCTTCCTTAACGTTTAAATTACGCTGCAAAATCACCCTACAGTTGTTTCCAACACACTTTTCTAATCCCGCAGTTTTGGAAACAGACTTCGCCAAAGAATATAGTTTTGATTGTAGTTTTTCAGTCAGTAGTATTGTTACTGCTTGGTGTTCCATTTTATCAATTGATATCAATTTCAATATTTGTTCTTTCTCTAGTTGTAGTATTTGTTCATTGAAAGAGGTACATTCTTGAAGAGTAGGCATTAGAAACACAATGGATTTTTGTTGTTGAATGAATTCAAACATTAGCTGTGTTGCAGATTTCTTGGAAGGAAATATGTTCTTTATAAGTCGGGTTTTCAAGCAAAGTGTTCCTTCTTGTGATAGTAATTCTACTCAAATAGCCTTTAGAATATTTCTATATTGAGTATTGGGTGCTTGACAAATGTTTCTAATCAGTTCTTTGTATCAGAAATCAAACCAAATGTTTACATTTCCAATGATTTCTAAAGAATTGCATGTTTCTTCATGTAAGAGTGTCTTAAACACAGGCTGCCATTTCACAGGGGTAAGTTGCAATAAATTACCAAAGACAATGACCTGCTTTTCTCTAAAAAGTACATCGTAGCCTATCTTCAATATTTATTGCATTCTTAAATGCAGAAAGGTGAGTATTACGTTTGGGACCATGCTCACCTCATCGATGATTTAGTTTTAATTTCTTCAAGACTCTTGAAATTTCGTGACAAGCTTAACTAGGTAACTTTTGGAATTCCAGTTTATTCTTATGTACAACAGGTAGCCTATGTAGATGATGCAAAGTAATTCTTTTTATGCTGTGTGTAGCTAATTCAGTAGGGGCTGTTACTACACCTGACAAAATGGAGCCTGTAGTCTTCTGAAGATAAGTAAGTAGAACTTGTTGTAAAAAGCTTTTTCCAGTGCCAGCTTTTCCACTGGCATACAAAAGAATTAACTTAAAACTTGAACGTTACATTGATTGTTTTCATGAGAGATCCATGCTCTATTTTTTCATTGACTTTCATATATATTTCTTTCTGCTCATTATTCAGTTGTTCTACTAACTATTGCAAGTCAACATATTCTTCTCTTGCTTGTTGCATTGCTGTCCCCACCTCATTCATCACTGCCGCAGCTTCATTTTTGATTATTGTCTGTCTTAGAGGATCTTGACTGCGAGGTAAGGAACCCTGCTGCTTTGTAAACTATGCTTTACTAAATCAGTAGCAATAGTTTCCTCTTGTTCAAGTTCTTCATTTAACATTTTCAGGTAACTGGAAAATATTAGACACTCAATCCTGTCTTTTGCAACATTGAAAGAGTTTTTGTAGCAGTCATATTGTCCTAGTAACTATGTTTCAGAACACCAAGGTTCGAGTAGCTGGAAAAGTGCTAAGTAGAAAAACTATTTTTCTCTCAGTAGTTTGACAAGTAAATTTTCTTTGGTTTAATAAATAACCTTTTGCAAACCAAACCAGACAACCATCACAACCAACTACAGCATGTTTGCCCTCATCAATGTTTTCTGACACATTGTTTTTGTACCTATAGTGTACCAGAATTTTGTACAGACACATATTTTGGAGAGTGGGCTTCTTGGATGGTAAGTGTATATTTGTTCCTACAACATCTGCACACTCCGAATCGAACTCTGCTATGTATGGATATTCTGGGAAAGACTTCAGGACTCTGTTTTGAGTGCTGGGAAGGCTTAGACTAACCCAAACAATTCCTCCATACTTTGAGCACAAGATAGCTGAACTCAACCTGTCACAGCACTCAAAGGAACTTAGCTCCCTATGCGAAGCATTTTCAAGCTGAAATTGTATAATTTCTAGGATGAAGTTTTTTTTCAGAAATCTCCCATGTTTCCTTCATCTCTGTTTTTTTTTTGTTGATTTTCTGACGTATGAAATAACTTAGCCAGCAGCAAAGCAATGGAACTGTCTGCCACAAAGTGGATGTTCATATTTGCATTCCATAATCCCAGAATGACAGGATTATAATCATTAATATATTTGGAGGCCTCTGATCTTTTCAGATTATATGTATTTTTTGGTGGTTTTCTTGTCAGTGTATGCTGCACTGCAAATTAAAAGCGGTTCACTCTTCCTTTAGAAATGATAGGCCTTAGAATTTCAAAACTACACCTCGTATAAAACTTTTCTTTACATCTGTATCTTCGGCGGCAATTCTTCCCACATCTATGTGTTTGGAAGTGTAGAACTTGCTGTCATAGGGTTTTGTTATTATTCTCATGTGGGCTGCTGCATGTACCATACTGTTCTATGAAAGACAGAGCACACTCATCAGTATCAGTTCCAAATTGTGGTGCATGCTTTATCCACAAGGGTATGTGTATATGAGGAGCACCTCTGAGCTAGGATTCTTTTTGGCAAAAAATCTGTAACTTCTCCAAGATGAGGATTAGGTTTATTGCATATAAATCCCAGCATCGCTTGAAACTTGTGATTGAAATACCTACGTATATTATCAGAATCCAAAGAGCAAAGTTCTCCTGCTGACTTCAAATGGATATCTTTAATGTTAGGTTTAGCTTGTCTTAGATATTTTAGTAAATCATCCCATGCATACTCTGCGCAACTAACTGTTACAAACCAAGTAGGTGGGCCTAAGTTTCAGAGCATACATTTAAGTTCTCCAAGACGATGGTACCAGTATTAATTAGTCCCACGTTGAAATGCCATCAAATTAATTAGGTTGTACTCCAGATGTTGATCTTTACCTTGCAGAAAGATTTTGCAGATTAACACCTGTCTTAAGAACGGGTCACAGCATAAAAGAGTCCTGACAAGTCGCTCTCAAATAACAGAGGGAATATGTAAGGAATACATTGTCAAAACCTAGGGTCCTCTGAATTTGGACTTGTTGACCTGTATTCAACTGCTGCAATTTGTACAGGTCGCTTATTGTAGCGGTCACCTTCTCCTGTGGGAAACAGTTGTGGAAAGCAGCGAGCCTCTGAACTTTTTTCCCACTCACTCACTGGAGCTCCTCTAGCTTGTTTCATTTGAAACAGATCAAAAGCATCCCCAACAACTTCTTTTGAATGAAGTGGGTGATTACCATAGTGCTTATATATTTCTTCTGACTTCTGCCTATCCACTTTTTCTATTTGTCCACTTGATTGTAGTACTTCATCATTGGTACAACTTACATCTCCAATAATATCACAGTTTTTGTAAAAAAACATTATTTTCTTTCATATATGATGAGGCTTTTTCACTTTATTCACATCCTCTAACTTTTGCCAGATTGTTTTACTTTTGTTGGGTGTTAGCAATGGGGTTTCTGGTTGACTAGGGTATGCACCTAAGCCAGGCAGAACCCACCCACTCCAGTCAGGGAAAGGGAGTTACACGTCCAACCCCCTTGGTCAGTTACACGTGAGCCCCCTGCTCACCCCCTTGGTAGCTTGGCATGACCAGTCAGGCCTATCCCAGAGGCAATGTTTAAAGCATTTGTACAACACACACAACAAATGTGATGCACTATCCCCACCACACAGGAAACACAACACCAAGTGATATAAAAATAAACTGTACTGTACGCAACATAATTAGACCATACACAACATGTCAGTAATACCCTGCTACCCAAGCAGTTGTCAGAACGTTACACAATAGTTACTCTGCAGAAGCAGTAGCCACACATAGCACACAGGTTACTTATTAATCTGCAACATAAGCAGTAGTCAGGAATCAGGATTCACATTACCAAGGAAATGCACTTGTCATAGTAATATCATAAATGCAGATACCAGGAACATTATAAAACATATAGCAAGTAATGAAAACATATCAGCATAAAATGCCCATAAAAGGAACATCAGCACATATATGGCACATCATCAAAAGGAAAACTAGGTTAGCATAATATTCCACAATGTCCATACCAGGAACATTTCAAATCATATGTCCATTAAGAGTACCTGTTTGTATGATGGCACAGCGCCACTAGTTCCACCAAGACACAAGAGGGCCCCCGGGACTCCTCTGCACAAAATGGGGGCCTTAGGCTGATGTTAGGGATTGGGTGGCACGCACCCCTTTTGGTTTTATATCGGCCCCCCCTGGCGACCGCGATCTCCGAGGGCCTCCCCTGGACAGCAATTGGCCCTCCAGAGGTAGGGCCAAAGCCAGATCAACAATTTGGGCCAAAACGTGAGACCTCGCGGTGCAGGGGGCCTCTGGGGAGGCTTCCTCCCTGCCCGTGGTCTCCTGCACGAGGATGTGGGCTCCGGTGGGGCGGGCGGCCTCTGATGAGGCTTCCTTCCCCCACCCATCCTTTAGCAACAAAAAGACCCGACCGGGCCGCAGTGGTGAGCAGGCACCAAAGGAGGTGCCTGCTTATGCCCTGGGGGCACTTAGAGGAGCACAGCAGATCCCATTGTGGCTCTTTCATGCCCCAGGGGCACCAGTTGTGGTGGTGAACTTTGGAAGTGGCAAAGCATATCTACAGCACAAGGGGGCAATTTTTATCCTGGCAACATGCCTTATGGGTGCAAGGTAAATCAAAACAAAAAGATCAACCAGGGCGCTAAATTGCACCAATGACAAGTGCTCCCAAAGCACTTTAGAATAAGTAGTCAATGCTCTTCCCAATGCTATAGCAGGAAAAGGGAAACACTCCTCATGGACTTCCGGCAGTTGCAAGGGTCAGGAGCCACAGCACCCTGTCCCTGGGGGACTAAGTACAATGAAGCACAGGGTGGCAGGGCCTAGCAGCAGGCCAGTGCAAGGTGGATGCAGGAAAAGTGGCAGTTCCCACAGTGACCAGGCAGGTCACAGGTCAGCACAGCAGCAGCAGTCCAAGGTGGTTCCTGGTGAGTACATACAGCAGCATTCTGTGTCCAGTTCCAAAATGTCTCAAAATTGTGGGGAAAAATCTCCTGTATTTATACTCAATTTTGCTGTGTGGTAAGAGAGAAGGGCAGAGGAGGTTCCAACAAGTTACAACTGGTTCTGGGAGTGTCCCCTCTCTCCTCCAGCAAAGGCTACAAACATCAGTTGGGGGTAAATTACCCTTTTGTGTGAGGCAAGAGCACAGCCTTTACAGAAACATGTGTACCCCGCCTCCCCCTTCTCTCAGCCCAGGAAGACTCTTCAAAATGCAGATGCACCTCTGTGACACTTCCATCGTCCCTGTATGCAGGCTGTCTGAAAAGTGTGCACAAAGCCCAACTGTCACTCTGCCCATACGTGGATTGGAGGCAAGCTACAAAACACAAGTCATAAGCACAGAGAAATGCTCACTTTCTAGAAGTGGCATTTCTGTAATAGTAATAAAAAATCCACTTACACCAGTAAGTAGCATTTCTCACTTCTATTACAACCATATCAAACATGTCTACGCTACCCCTCATAAATCAGACAATACGCCCTACACATAAGCCAGGGCATTTCCAATGCAACCTTATGAGAAGGCAGCACTCACAGCTGTGAGAAACCAAATGGCCTGTTTGTCACTACCAGGATAGGCTATGCAGCCAGGCACATGTCCTGCCTTCAACATATATAGCACCCTGCCCATAGGGCTAGCTAGGGTCTACCTTAGGGGTGACTTATCTGTAGTAAAAGGGGAGAAAATTTAGATGCCAGGTCCCTGTGGTATAAAACTGTGCACACAGGCCCTGCGCTAGCAGGCCTGAGACAAGTTTGAAAGGATACTTCAGTGGGTGGTGCAAGCAGCGCTGCAGGCCCACTAGTAGCATTTAATTTACAGGCCCTAGGTATAGCGATACCACTGTACAAGGGACTTACAGGTAAATTAAATATGCCAATTAGGTATAACCAACTTTAAAAGGGAGAGCACCTGCACTTTATCACTGATCAGCAGTGACACAGTGATTGATCAGAGTCCTAGAGCCAACAGCAAGAGGTAAAAAAAAATAGGAGGAAGGAGGCAAAAAGTCAGGGGATAAAGCTGCCAAAAGGGCAAGGTCCAAGGTGGGCACTCCATTTACTAAGATAATGAGTGTTTGATCTACATGTACCTCAACAGCCAAAGTGTCAACTTGTTTTTTAAATCTTCCTTTCAATCTGTTTTGTAGTCCTGTTGGTGGCAGTTTTCCTGTCTTCGGCTCCATTTGAATGATTACTTGAAACAAATGGACAGTTTGTATTAGAATTGTTTCAAACACATTTAATAGATTAAGTTCTTGTATCATATGTACCAATTCTAATCTATTATGAATTCACTCAACCTGGCATTTTATTTTCCTCTAATTTGTCATAACAATACTTGCATATTGTTTGCTTTGTGTCTAAGTTAAAGATATGCACCACATTCCTGCCACTCATCATTGTTACTTTGCTCAGTTTTAGAAAATACAACTACATTACGAGTTTGTTTTTTGTATGTGAGTGTGGCGATAACAAATATAAACATACTCAGGTTTCTCAGAAGATAGTACATTGAACTTTCCTATCTCTTTATAAAAAATTTCAGTAGTAATCTCTGTGTCCTGTTGCTCTACCCCTTCAGTCACTTCCTTCTCATTTTCCCTATACTCTTCTTCAAGACCAAAGAAATGTAACTGAATGTCTTCACAAACCAACATTTCTGAGACCCTGCCACAATTTCATGTAACAGACTTTTATTAATTTCTCCTAAACATAAAGCTGGAGTTTTTAGGTGGTAAAGTCTCCTAACTAAATTGCACATTTTTGAACGATGCACTGCTACCATTCTAAAGTGATGAAAAATACTTTGATGGACGTTCTTCGAAAGACATGGCAGTGAATGGCCTTGTAAGTTAGTATATTTTCTAACTTTGCATTGATCTAATCCTTGAAGCATTCTAATTTTATGTTTCAGACTCTGCATGAAAATTCCCTTAGGAAAGTTTTTAATTGATCAATTGACTCCTGACGGACTGTACAAAAACTGTTACACTTCCACTTGCAAACAGGAATCTATGTACACCTTCCTTGTACTTCTTCAGCTATCACTTGTTCCACGTTCCTAGGAACTACCTGTTCTTTTTCTATTGGAGTACCATGCTATACTTCATAGCAAAGACCACTAATGTCAACTACATGAACTAATGTGTTCTCTTCTAAGTAGCTCTTGTCATTGAAAAATGGTTCTGTGCTAGATGTGTGCATCCATTGACCTTTACATTTTTTACTACAACTACTTTTGTCAATAACCCTTTTCCTTTTCCTCACGCACAGTACTGTTTTATCTGGTGTCTTCATGCTGTTCAATGCTCAGACAATAAGGGGCATATTTATAATTCCCCTAACACTCCGTTGCGCCACATTAGTGTCATTATTTTTTAAGTTAATATGGCCCAACGAGGCCAAAATCCCTGCACCGTACTTACAAGTGGAGCAATGTATGCATTACGCTACTCTATAACACTTTGCGCTACATTATGCCTGTGACAGGCATAATGTATGCTAAGGGGGAGCTTCCCCGTTGGGGGGGACAAAAAAATGGTGCAAGGAAATCTATGAGATTTAATTGTGCCATTTTTTACGGCACTTTTAATGCCTGCTCAGAGCAGGCGTTAAAAGGCAGCTTCCATTATTTAGAATGGGCCCCTATGTACTCTGCAGGAGTAGCGCCAACATTTTGTCACTACTCCTGCAGAGTACATCAATAGCATCACATTGAGTGACGTTATTGCCCCCTACCCTGCGCCATGGTGTGCCGTATTTGAAATGCGATGCACACATGGTGGCGTTTGGGGGGCACTAAGGGTTGCAAGGAAAGTGGCGCTGCACTCAGTACAGAGCCACTTTCCATAAATCTGCTGCTAAGTGTCCACTTTACAGCAAATGCTTTCTCAATTATACTCTTAACATGTTGCTTCTGCTTTAGAGCAGCACTTCTTCTCTTATACTTCTTAATCTTCTTCCACAAATTTGGAACAATTCAGTTTCAAAACATTTTTACTCTTAATTCTTTAAACTGTTTCTATCTCCAAGTCTCTGTTTTCCTAATAAGTTTCCTAATTCCTAACACCACTCACTCTTTTTCAGTACAGTGCAAGCTTTTCTTTTTAATTTACACCTTTCCCTCGTTTTGCATTTAACTGCACATTTTTTTCCAAAAATCCTTAGAACTCTTACTTGGGACTATTTTCTATCCCTGCACATTTTCCACCTTTTGTTGTTTTTTTACTGTCAGTAATGGCACTTAAAAAAATAATAATTAAATGTAATCTTACCTGTACTTACCTGGGAAGGGGTCCCCCATCCTCCGTAGTCCCTCTGGTGTGGGTGGTGGTGCTCCTGGGGCCTGGGGAGGGCACCTGTGGGCTTATTCCATGGTGTTCCACCATGGAAATAGGCCCACAGGTCGCCTAACGCCTGCCCTGACCCAGGCTGTCCTTTTGTTATTAGGCATATCACTACCAGTATGACACATACAGTGCAAATATACCTGAGCATATCAGTCTGCAAGTGCACTTCTAATTCAGTTACACTCAGAACGACAATTTTCGAATGTAATAACAAACCAGCCTTCTTACCTACTGCCTAACTAAGAAGTACATTTTGTGCAGTAAAAGGGGTGTGCAACGCTTGTCAAGTGAGGTTTTGTAATTCCAAGTTAATCTGTCAGTGAATGCTTTTGCATGTAATTTTCTAATTCACATAAACTCTTTCATTCACCATTGATATAGTGCCCACTTTCACTCACCTTAATCCTTTACTAATACATTTTAAAATGAAGTACGTTTTTACACATGCCTATTAAGTGTGGTTGTTGATGTGTATATTTCCAACTCAGTATCAGTTTGAATTGATTCTCACTGAAAATGTGGAAAAACCAAGCATAAGAATGGTACATCATTCTCACACAAGGAAACCATTAATGGCAACCTTTTTAACTTTGCTTTGAAGGTTATTCAATCAGCAAACCAATTACAATCTCCTTTCAGATGTAACTTACGTTATACCACTTATTACTGGCTGCTGTAGTTAACGCTCTCCAACACTCATAAAATGATAACCCAATTTGGCAGATCTGTGGATCCACGCAGTGTGCCCAGTGCACCCCCCTGTAAATACGCTGATCCGCAGTGGATCCACAGATTCATGCATGAGTACTAAATTTGTTTTTGCAATCTATTAGAACACAAAGCTATATACATACCTTTTTCTACAAAAAAATACTCACACCAAATAATACTGTTAATAGATTATCCCCACTAGATTTGTGACTACAAAGTCACAGTCTGGTATTTTATATACCTTTCCCCTCATAGTCCTATAGCTGTGCTACCAAGGTAACATACTTACTCTCAAAGCAACTTCAGCAGGTGTGGTTGAATGTGAGAAATAATAAACATTGTACAAACAACAATAGCTTTTTAAAATTATCTTACCCCAATCCAACATGTACTTACTTTTCTCACAGTAACACCATCTATCTTCAGGCGCCCACATGTTTACATAAACAAATTAAATGTGATATTTCAAATTATAATGTCCACCTTTCATTTCAACTCAATTCATTTAACAATTGCCTCATGCAACTGCACCATTGACCTGTGTGGAACTCCAGCTTCCTTCCTGAATGCTCACAGTATGATTGTAGGACACAGCTTTGTGTTTTGGGCCAGAGAGAGTGAAAGAAAAAGTGGCATTGACAGGGACGTGGGTTTACCTAAAGTGGATATTACTTAGGTTGGCCAGAGAGGGTTAAAGTGGCACCCATTGCTCCCTTTGGTTGAAAGCATTAAGGATTGCCAACATCCTGACCTTACGATTGTGCACTGTGGTAGCAATGACCTGGGCACAGTTACAGGGGTAGGTTTGGAAATCCCAACGAAAGACACCTTTGGAAAATTAATGACACTTTTCCCACGTACTGTCTTTGTTTTTCCAACATTTGCCAAAGGCAGAACCGGAAATGGTCTACTAAATTCTGTCATCAAATAGACAAATCCAGGAAACATGGTAATAAAACTGTTTCTGCTTTCCCCAGACACGATACCAAGAGCTCTATGTACCACAATAATTTATGATTTGATATGGATGACATATATAGAAATGATGGAGTTGACATAAGAAACAAAGGCAACTGCATCCTGTTTTATGTGTAGTGATTACCTACACATAATAAACACAAGCCAATCCGTTTACTATACACATAGCAATGTATGTTTAAATACTTATTTTTTTTAATCTCATCCAGGTCACGGATCCATCCACTGATCTCGAAAACAACAAACTAAACAATTGTTGGCATTCTTTACCTATTTATTTCTATTGTGCCACATTCATCTCAGCCCCTGTGGTAAGGTAACTCCTACCCTCATCCCTTCATCTATACTACTGCCCACATTTTTTCCCTGGGACCCTTTTTGATTATAACAAGATGGCACCCACAACGCTACCTCTCAGGTCACAGCCATGCAAGACTGTATGAGTATCTATGTGAGTATGAGAGTTTGCATGAGAATGTGTGACTCGATATGAGAGTGGCTCTATGAGTATGTGTCTGGGTGTGTGGGTGGGTTAAGGGTGTTTTTCTAAGTGTGGGGTGGATACGAGAGTGTCTGTCTGGCAGTGAGAGTAGGTATGAGAGGGTGTCTTAGAGTGTGAGCATGAGTGTGTGTGTGTCTGTGTGGGTGTAAAGGTGTGTATGATAGGGTGTCTGGGAGTGAGAGTGAGTATGAGAGTCTCTGTGACAGTGGGTGTGTAAAGGTGTCTCTGGGTATGACAGTGGGTGTTAGAGTATCTGTCTGGGTGTTAGAATGGGAGTTGGAGTGTCTGAGTGTGAGACTTGGTGTGAGAAGGTGTCTGTGGGTATAGGAGTGAATGCGAGAATGCGTGCTTGGGTATGAGAGTGTGTGTGAGAGGATGTCTCTGGGTGTGAGAGTGGGTGAGAGTAGTATGAAACTTGGTATGAGCAGGTATCTCTGGGTGTGAGAGTGGGTGTGAGAGTGTGTGTGTCTGGGTATGAGGGTGTGTGTGAGAGGGTGTCTCTGGGTGTGAGAGTGCGTGTCAGGGTATTTGTCCAGATGCGACAGTGGGTGCGAGAGGGCACCTCTAGGTGTGAGAGTGGAATGTAAGAGTGCCTGTCTGGCTGGGAGAATGGGTGTGTGAGTGTTTGCTGGGTGTGAGACTGGGTATGAGAGTGTGTGTGAGAGGGACTAGGTGTGAGAGTGGGTGTGAAAGGGTGTCTCTGGATGTGAAAGTGGATGTGAGAGTGTGTCTCAGGGTTTGAGAGTGAGTATAAGAGCATCTGTCTGGTTGTAAAAATGGGTGTCAAAGTGTCTGGGTGTGAGACTGGGTGTGAGAAGGTCTCTGGGTGTGAGTATGGGTGTGTGAGTGTGTGTCTGAGTATGAGAGTGTGTGCGAGAGGGTGTCTCTGCGTGTGAAAGTGGGTGTGAGAGTGTGTCTGGGTATGAGTGTAGGAATGCAAGTATCTGTCTGGTGTGACAATGGATGTCAGAGTGTCTGGGTGTGAGACTGAGTGTGAGAAGGTGTCTCTGGGTATAGAAGTGGATGTGAGAATGCGCGCTTGGGTATGAGAGTGTGTGTGAGAGGATGTCTCTGGGTGTGAGAGTGGGTGAGAGTGGTGTGAAACTTGGTATGAGCAGGTATCTCTGGGTGTGAGAGTGGGTGTGAGAGTGTGTGTGTCTGGGTATGAGGGTGTGTGTGAGAGGGTGTCTCTGGGTGTGAGAGTGTCCCTCTGGGTGTGAAAGTGATTGTGAGAGTGTCTGTCCAGTTGTGACAGTGGGTTTGAGAGGGTGTTACTAGGTGTGAGAATGAATATGAGAGTGAGTGTGAGAGTGTCTGTGAGAGTGGGTGTGAGAGGGTGTCTCTGAGTGTGAGAGTGAGTGTGAGAGTATCTGTCTGGGTGTGAGCGTGGGTTTGAGAGTGTCTGTCTGGGTGTGAGAGTGTGTGTGACAGGGTCCTTCTGAGAGTGAGAGTGTATGTATGTGGGAATGGGTGTGAGATGGTATCAGTAGCTGTGGACATGTGTGAATGGATGTGAGAGTGGGTGTGAGAGTGTGTGTGTCTGGCTGTGAGGCTGGGTGTGAGTGTGGCTGTGACTGTGTGAGAGTGTCTCTATGGATGCCTAAGTGGGTGTGTGTATATTTTTTTATGTTTCCCAAGATCCGCTGAACCACCCTTCAAATTTACACCAGGGGCTTCCCTGAGTCCCCTGGTTGATCCGTGTCTCTCTAGAAATCTCAAAAAGAAAAAAGGATTATGAACATTTTCAGCCCGTTCTCAAATGTTTTCACAGATTTGTGTAAACACCAGGGAGGTCACGGATTTTATATCCTGACCCGAACATATCTATTGCAGTCCATATTTGAGCCCCAGGAACCGCTGCAGCCATCATTTTGTTTTATCCAGGAATGCCCCCGAGGGCTGAAATGTGAGTTGTAATTGAGAGAAAGGGGTCAGGGTAGAGGTTCTCTAACCCCTGACGGGTTGATACAAATGCAGTGAAAATTGTAGATAATAGGTTGGAAATGTGTATAAATGTGAATTTTTTTCTTAACTGTTGCCTAGATCCGCAGATGCACCCAGGGATTTACACCAGGGTCTGTACTGTTCCCCGGATGGATCCGCAGATCTAAAAAATAGTCAAAAAATCTTTTTTATACATTTTCAGCCAACTATATACATGTAGTCTCTGAGAAGGCTAAACTACTAAGGATATGACAAAAAGGCAGTATTGGAATGTTCTATGTTCAGTGTTTATTTGGTGGGATTGATTCCCCAGTCAAAAAACAAACAGAGGAAAAATTAAAGAGTGAGCAAAATACTCCAATCACTGTCAGTAATTGTTGGCATGGGATGTTCACTCATGATCCCTGTAAAGTTGGCGTTTTGCCGAGTTCCCAGTGTGTTTTCCCACCCTCAGGGTCAGGAGGCAGAAGCAACCCCTCAAGGCAAACAAGACACAGAAGACAGAAAACCGTTGATTAGACTTAATAGGGTACTATGGCAGTCGGGAAGGGTACATGCTTCATAGGGAGGGACCCTCACCAGTCATATTGTCTTGTCATGCATTCTTCACTGAGCATCTGAGTGCCATTCCAATTTCTCATGAAGTCCGAGTGCCATTCTCCCCATGCTTGTTACACTCTAACCCATCACCTTTTTCAAAAATCCCTCCTCAGAACCCGAGACTTGCCTAAGACCACAGCCCTCCTGGACTGTGGTTGGGAAAGCCTCAGCGCCTCTCTGCCCCTGGGGCCCGCTGGACTTCTCTGCGCTTCTCACCTCATTTTCCTTTTTCTTCTTCTCCTGGCATACCTTTGGTGTTCCGGTCAGCTTGTTGCTGTGTTCTGAGGCTGTCCTTCTCTCTGGCTCCGCTTGCGTCCTTTCCTTTTCGCGTGGTTCTTCCTCACTCTGGACTCCTCTCTTTGGACTAGTCCTTCCTTTCTTTAACTGCGGTGGTCCTTCCAGGGTGAGGGAAGCTCTAGTCTGCTACCTTCATTTCCTATATGATGAGAAGTAGCGGCCATGTTGGGGCTGTCGGGTGAACCCACATCTATACTACACCACAATTTTACCGCATTTGTATCAACTCTCTGGGGTCAGGAAACTTTACCTTCATCCCTTTATCTCAATTGCAACCCACATCTCAGCCCCGGGGACTGTTCCCCGATCAAACAAAATGGCAGCCACAACTTCCTTATCAGGTTGCGGTCAGCCAATTAGATTCTTGCATTGGCATGCAAATCTGTGGATCGATCCACAGAGAAGCCACACCCCTAAATATCTATTCTACTGCATGGATTTATACCAAATCACAAAAAGCACAATTTGCGGAACAGGGTCTAGCTCCCTGACAAATTTGGGGTAATTCCATTATGCGGTTTGGTCTGTAGGCGTGTCTAAAAGGCCTAACGGATAAATGAATGGGGAAAATGCATTTGGGGACCCCCCTTTTTCTCAGTGCCTGCTTGATGGATCACCCTAAAAATTTCAAGACAGCCACCATCACCTGGGGCCTCTTAAAATGTTATAGAAGGGAGGGGGGACCCGCTATCGGGCCATGTACGGCCCAAGGGACCACCACCTCAATGAAGCCGGCCCATGCATAACAAGGGAGAGGGGCTCCATGGCCCCCCTTTCGGAACCAGATATGGCCCAAGGGGGCTGTCACACCCCAGTGCAAGGCTCCTGCTATATCCTGAAGTGTCCACCTTCCGCCAAGCAAAAGTAAACACCCTGCTTCCAGCAAGCAGGAGCTGTAAAAATGCTCCTGCTTGCTGGAAGCAGAGTTTTCACCTCTTTTCCTGTCCACAGACATGCAGGCAGGAAAAGAGATGGAAGAATTGGCCCTGAGAACAATGATGGCTTTGGCAGGTGGTGGTGAGCCGGCTGGGACCGCAGGGGCCTTGAAGCTCCTCTGCAGTCCCCAACAAGATTGAAAAACAAAGAAAACACCTATGTGTTTTCTCTGCAGTTCTATCTCTAAAAGTTATCTAACAAAAATCTTCGAGGAACAAACATGTTGGCATAGTTACAAACATAAAAGTTTACTAGATATATTACATTGGCGCCCTTTAATAGTTACTTACTAATTACCCTGTAGGAAGTACTCAATTTGGGTAGACATTCTGCACAAAATTGCGTCCTCTTCTTTGATAAATATGCAGGGCAGATTACAATCTGGCATGATGCTGATTTCACAGAAATCAAACCTCAATGGGAAGCACTTACAGATGTAAACAAAGCAGGTGCTCATGTTCAATCTCCACTTCTGTAAAATACTAATCATCCCAATTTCTTGCTCATAGTCAAGGCAAAGCAAGTGGGTCTCCTCTGCATTTTCATATTGAAATCTTATCTGTAAACCTCAATGGAGGTGTCTCCTTCCTTGTCTTTTTTTAGCACAATATCTCATGTAGTGACTGTGATAAGTGAGTTATTTCTTGTCATCTGCTGCGTTCTCACTTTTAAAAACCCCAAGTATGAAAAATGCCCCAGAAGTACTGCCCTTTTGGCCCAACCCCATATACATTAGTGGTATGGAATGTCTTCCTGCCATTTTCCAAGGAAGATGGACAGCTTACTAAAAGGACCCCTCAAGCGCGCTTCCAGATAATTTTGGAGTCACATTCTTGATGCACAGGGATATGAACACATCTCCACCTCACAAAGAAGCACTTCATGAGTGGGGCATGGCCATGCGTGGCACAGCATTTGGTGTTTATAAGGGCAGTCCGCAATCCCCACCATGCACAGCCCAAGTTTGTGTTTCTTCTCTAACAGAGTGCATCTTGCATTAGGGCCATATAATAACTGTGCACTGTTTAAAGCACATTAACTTAACTTAGAAACTTTCAGAGTTAGTGCAAGAACTGCCACAAGCATATCTCTGAAACAGGGAGCAGTGTTTGCCTTGTTTATGAGCTGCCATGCCTGTATCTTATGTACTCACTGAGAGAATTTCAAGGATATGTAACATGCTGTAGACAGTGCAATGTCCTGATCTATACCCTTGCACCATTAACAGTGCTAAAACCCCATGGTATCCTATCTAAACACTAAGGCCCATATTTATACTTTTTTGGCGTCGCATTTGCGTCATGTTTTTATGCAAAATATAATTATATTTTGTAAAGTTTGTGCCACTTTTGCGTCACAAAATTATGCAAATGTGGCGCAAAAAAAGTATACATTTTGGCCTAAGCCTAAAATTTAAGAAAAAATGGCACATCAGTTATAGTGCGCCACTTTTCTTGTGCCCCCTGCTAGCTCCTAATGAACCCATGGTTGAACCGTATTTATGGTATGGCGCACCATGGCGGTCGCTAGCATAATAGCGCCAACATTTTTTATGCTATTGTGATGCTTTGCTAAACCAGTGTCAAAAATTGTGACACTAGTGCAGCAAGTACTAGGAGGCCCTTAGGTTACCATGGGGGCGTCATTTTAATTCCTGCTCTGAGGAAGCATAAAAAATGACGCCAAAAATGGCATAGCCAAATCTTTTACATTTCACTGCACTATTTTTGCTGGCCTCATAGCTTCGGAATAACCCCCTTGCATACATTATGCCTGGCGCAGGCATAATGTGGTGCAAGGGGTTACAAAGTGGTGCAGTGCATCCATTGCACCACTTTGTAAATATGTTACAGCAGAAAAGCTGCTTTGTGCCTCCTTAGCGTCAACAAAATGATGCTATGGCGATGCTAAGGTGGTCTTAAAATTGCCCCAAAATTAGTTTCCCCACCTATGCCCTCATGCTGCTAACCCTATCATAGCACCACAACCCCTGCCTTTACCATACTACTGCTACTCTCAACATCACCCTAGTTCTTCTACCCTGCCTATAGCCTATTACGCCTACACCTGCGGATACCCTTTTAACTGTACCCCTACATGTATGCTTCCGCTCAAACACTGCATGGCTCTTAGTACCCTACGCCTACCTATAAACTAGTACCTCCACAGATACCTATACCCTAGTACCTGTCTCCCTACAAACCCTTTCTTCCACTTACAATTATGGTTACACTTAAAATTAATTTCACCACTTGTTTGCCTTACCTGTTGCTTTGTGCAATTTTCTTGTTCATCTGTCTACTTCACTTGGTCGGGTATTTCATTGAATGTATTACATTTTCCGAGGAGAGGAGTTTTCTGTGTTTTGGAAATTCTCGAAATTGGAGTTCCATCTACCTGCAGCAGGCATCTTGGCAGCATTTATTTTTGATTTTTCCACAATAAGGCATAACCCACTCACATGTCAGGACAGTCACTGAACACCATGATTCTAGGAGAAAACATTTCAATGTATTGTGTTTTTATTTATTTGAAAATTTTATACAGTGCTTTGTCACCAGTTAATAAGGCGCTTTACGTAGAACTAAACAGTTTACGTGAGCATTTGCTGCAAACATGGCAAGTTCGATATGTCTATTGTAGCTCTGATTTTAGGACCAATGACACATTTTTGGAAGATTTAGATTTCACTGCTCTCTGATAGATAAGTTGTTGTCTATGCCTACAAACTAACAATTCCTTGATGTGTTAGAGTGGGCCATCCATCCCACTCTGTTATTACATCACATGTCTGTGCGCACCCAGTCGCTGGGCTTTGCTTAGTATAAACAAAGTGATTTAATCACAAAGACACAATGCACCTCATTCCAGTGCACCTCTTGGCTATTCCGCCGGCTGTGTTCCCCACATACAAACCCTAGGACAGTGGTTATCAACCATTTGACTTCTGCAGATCCCCACTTTATTACTATTGGAACCCGGGGTCCCCCTTGAATCATTATTGCAATCCGGGACCCCCGACTGACTCATTACTGTAAGCAGGGACCGCAGCCTAAACAGTATTGATGATTTGAACCACAAAATAATGCAAAAAATATAAAAACAAGCATTCCATCAAACACATATACGAATGATAACACTTTATTTAATTTGCAAACAAATATATATATAAAAATAATTTTAATAGGAAGGTTGGAGTTTTTCTAAATTCAATTGGAGCCACACATTGTACATACTATATTCTGTTGATGCCCCTGCACTGCTCCTACCAATCAATGTGAGGATACTAATTTAATTTTTAGCCTTCAAATTCAAAGTCCTTGAAATTTACAGTACGTTTTAAACTTTTCAATCGTACATTTAGCCACTTTATTTATATACACTATAGTAATCTGTTAATATTATTTAGTTTTCTAAGCAGTCACTGACCACCTGAGGAGGCTTCACGACCTCCAGTGGTCCCCGGGCTACATGCTGGGAACCACTGGCCTAGAAGTCCATCTGTGGCAGTCTAAAACACATGCTTAATTTTCACAGTACTGTTTTGGAATGTAAGAGGGTTTGTGGAAATATTTTACCCAGATGCCTCAAAAAGAACGAAGTTGAGAATTAACAAGTGAGAACGCCTAGTAAAATAATAAGGCTGCCTTCCGTGGAATGCTGACAAGTAAGAAGATTGTAAGGGGCTCTACTATAGCATTAGGATTCCAGTTCTACTCAGCACTTTACCCAACCTCAGCACTGCGTGCGTGCATCGGAACAGAAATCAAAGTGAAGCTTTTCCAGGGAGTCATTAGGAGGAGCAATCCGCTTTTTAACCTTTGACTGGCCACACCGCGGAAATCCGCCCACGACGGGGGCCTTTGGCACTCTAATGAAACTTTTATTGTCCGAGTTGTATTGTTTCTCGTGATGAGTTCGCGGGAAATTGGAAATTGAGTTCTACGCAGAAGTACAATTACCTGGAGATGGAATGAACTTCGGAGCCTCGAGAATATTATAAAGTGCAAAGGGGCTGGTGCTGAAATTGAAAGGAAGGGGATCGAATTAGTGTGAAGTATGGAGGCGTGGATGAAGAAGAAGCCACAGGAATTCTTTGCTTGTTCGGCAAACTCGCTTTTTGGGAGTGGTTCTGAAAAATAAGAGGAGAAAGACATGAGCTGTTTAATTCAGAGGCCGATTTAGATAGTAAAATCAAGCTACTGCAGTGATATCTGTAAAACAGATGATACCATAGCCATCATTAAACATATTTACAATTTACACATTATGTATATGCTATATTCAATGTCCAGTTTTTGTTTCAGCTTCGGGGAGTAATCGTGCCACTAGCGGCATTCTAAATTACACAAATACAGTCGATGTAATCCAGCTGAGGTTGAGAAGTACCAGGTTCCTGTGGGTTTTCTGCATAACCAATGGCTATGCAATTGATTCCATTTAGACTAATTGTGCGAAAGTGCACTTTATATGGATATCCTGAAAATTTGAACGCATCCACAATGAGAGAGTGAGAGCCTAAGGCCCATATTTATACTTTTTTAGAGCCGCATTTGCGTCATTTTTTGATGCAAAAGCAGCCCAAACTTACAAAATACAGGGGCATATTTGTACTCTGTTTGCACTGAATTAGCATCATTTTTTAGGGTCGAGCCTGCGTTGAATGCTCTCGCGCATGCGTTTAGCAGGGAGACTCTTTTGTATTTAGAAAAGGTCTCGGAGCCCTGTCAACTTCACGTCAGTGTTTTTTATTGGTTCGTGGGCTTCCCTAATAAAATCGGCTTGCTTTCATTAGTCGAAGGCACCCATATGTCATGCCTTTTCCGGTGGCTAGCCCTCCTCCAGCGCAGCGACCAAGTACAGAAAACATGCAAGGCTCGCTGTTTTCCATCGGCTCGTGGACTTTTTTTTCTCTAATTTAAGAGTCCGATCTCGCTTGGCAGAAGTCGAGCGCTTTACATACTTGATTTCACTTTTCTTCTTTGTCTCTCATGCGAATGGCGAATGGCAATTAAATAGTAAAGGTGAGCGGAAGAGGTCGGATCCGTGCAGCACAATTGTTATTGTAACATACAAATGCTCCTGCAGCTTATTAAAATAACCTTTTTGTGTAAACGCGTTGTGGATGGGGTTTGTTTACCATGCTGTAGGTCTGGTTATCATCGGTAGACAAGCAGTGTAAGTGGTGTCTCACCCGTGTTGATATGCTGCTGTGCCTTACAGTGGGAGTCCCTGGGAGAATCACATTTCTGTTGTGCTGCTTTATTTGCGATGCCTGCAGTCCGCCTTGAGCTGATTTTCTAATACAACAGCTGATTACATCATCTTCCTGTTCACGGCGCAATGTGTGCTCTGATGCACGCACCGAGCCCAATCTATCTTCCAGAAACAGTGAAGCAACCAGAGACAGTGTGAACAGGACCAGTGGTGCACAGCGCTGTATGTGCCGCCATGTGTGCCCTTGTGCACGCACCGAGCCTGCCCCGTGTATAGACAGTACAATAATGCAGAGACAGTGTGAACAGAAGCAGTGGTGCGCAGCACTGTATGTGCCGCCATGTGTGCCCTTGTGCACGCACCCAGCCTGCCCCGTGTATAGACAGTACAATAATGCAGAGACAGTGTGAACAGAAGCAGTGGTGCGCAGCACTGTATGTGCCGCCATGTGTTCCCTGGTGCACGCACCGAGCCGTCCCTTCGTCCACAAACAGTAATCCGGTGCCTTGTTCAGCTCTCACACAGGTTGTCTGTAGGTCGGGTGGCCTTGCCTCGGTGGCGCTTCTGACAGCGGAGTTTATGGCTGATGCTGGTGCACCCCCAGTGAGAGGAGGGAGTGTGCAAAGAAGGTTTCTTTACCCAGTCTGACGCCGTGGGCACCGTTTACAACCAATCAACAATGCCACAGCTAAACAGCATGCCAACAAGTGTATCCTGTACATAGAACACGTGGCTTGTGTATGTAAAGGTAGTATGGTGTAATTGACTTGAATATTCACAGACATATGGATGTACACAATAGCTCGTAAAATCTTCATGTTTAGAAAAACATCACACAACATGCTTTATTTGACATGTTACACACCTCTGATCGGAATTTAGATATTTTGGGAGGTTTATAACAAAGCAGTTAATGAAATAAAATGTGGCCATGTCTCACGTTCTCTAGCAAGATTTGACACTTTTAGTCCGAGGTGTTAAATGCACGTGTTGTGCAGTGGGTTGGAGAGGGCAGCTCGCATGGCAGTCTGGTCATAGGAATTTCAAGCAGCAGAAATTCATCTACAGTAATGCACTCATTAAATATTATCCCATTGTGGCCCAGCTTTCATTTTTTGATGCTATTATAGGTTTATGGCCATGCAAATAACACGCAAATTAAAGGTAACCTGCAGAATTTAATGGCACCCATTAACTACTTCTCAAGTCTAGTTTTCCAAATCGAATGCACGCAGTGGTATGCACGTGTTAGCATTTCATTTAGTGTACACGGAACGAAAAGTCTTTTCGTTTTACCGACGGTAAAGCCACTGCACACTGCATGTGTGTGTGCTTGCTTCATTATCAGTGCCTAGAAGTGAGCGAGGGAGGCGCAAACTGCTTTGTTAATGTCAATAGATCAGGATGGGGTGTAGATGCGAGGATGTGGCTCAATGGCCTAAGCTGCCGACCTTGGAGCTGCTGTCTATTTTGAGGGGGATCCTCTCGTGTCTTTTTTTTAGGGGGGATTGTGTTAGCAAGCCAGCAACTCTGATGGTGGGGTAGTGAAAGTAGTATTCTATTGGAATTAGCATGGTAGGTTTAAATTAAGATGCTAAATGGCAACATAATTTTTGGCTGCAGATACAGGAAGAAGATAAATGGAAGCGCTTTAGCTATATGGAGGGCCACTGGAATTATATGTAGGAAAATACCAAATTATGAGGCAAGTATGAACAATTTATGTGGCAAGAAAAGTCTAGCTATGAATTTACAACGCCAATAGTTCTAACCTACGCCAATGGGAGACCCATTGCATTGCAAATGCTTGTTTTTAACACTAATTCGATGCAAAACTAACTCCATATTTATAAGTTGGTTCTAGACCCGTCTTGCACCAAATTTATGGAGTTAAAGTCATTTTTTGGAAGTGGAGACCTACCTTGCCTTAATGAGATGCAAGGTAGGGGTTCCCGTGCAAAAAATGACTCTATGGCCTTAACGCCATATTTAGGGGCATATTTATACTCTGGGGCATATTTATACTCTGTTTGCACCGAATTAGCGTCATTTTTTTAAAACTCTAATTCGGTGCAAAACTAACTCCATATTTATACTTTGGTGCTAGACCATCTAGCACCAAGGCTCTGATTTATACTTTTTTTGCCCCGCATTACCGTCATGTTTTGATGCAAAAGTGGCCCAAACTTACAAAATATTGGCCCATATTTATACTTTTAGGTGCAAAACTTGCACTAACTCAGTTTTGCACCAAAAAGTTTAGCACTGCCGTGCACCATTTCTGTGCACCAGCCGGGCACCATATTTATGGAATGGTGCAAGCCGGTGCAAAGGGTAGGCTAGAGTAAAAAAAAAGTGACTTTAGTCGGGTGGTGCTGCCGGTATAGAAGAAGGGTGTTTAGCACCAAAAATTACTTTAGGCAGGTTAGAGTAAAACAAAATGACTAACCAGATTAGCGTCATTTTATGGTGCTAAACCTACCGTGTCACATGACTCCTGCCTTAGAAAAGGCAGGAGTCATACCCACCACCCCAATGGCCAGCACAGGGGACAAGGATCCCCTGGGCATGGCCATTATACCCCGTGCCATGTATGGGGCCCATTTCAGGACCCCCTATGGCACTTTAAAAAATAAAATAAAATACTTACCTGTACTTATCTGTACTTACCTGAGATAGGGTCCCCCATCCTACGCAGTTCCTCTGGTGTGGGTCTGGGCAGGGCACCTGTGGGCTTATTCCATGGTGTTCCACAATGGAAATAGGCCCACAGGTCCCCTAATGCCTGCCCTGACCCAGGAGTTAAAAAACGGGGCAAAGCAAGCTTTACACCATTTTTTGACCCCTCTTCATTCCCGTGCACCATTTTTGCCCAGGAGTATAAATATGGCATTAACGCCACAGAGGCTAAAAAAGTATAAATATGGGCCTAAGGTCATTATTTATACTTTTTTTGCGCCACATTTGTGTCATTTTTGACGCAAAAGCATCTCAAAGGTACATTATTGTATTGTGTGTTTGCACCACTTTTGCGTTAAAAAATGATGCAAAAGCGGCGCAAAAAAAGTTTAAATATGGGCCTGAGAACCCATGCACATCCTCCCGAAAAACACATACACACCAAAGGTGGTAGGATCCCTGAGAGGGTGGGGGCAAGCTGCTCTGTGTGTCATGTACGAAATGCAGGCATCTAAATAAAATTGGGTAGGTCAGCTCCCCCACAGATTATCGTGACATGCTTTATGATTGGTGACCTCTCCACACCAAGGTAGGTGAACACCTTGGTGTAATTAACCACTAATCGGTATTTCTTAATAAACTGTCGTGGGTAAGAGCAGGTATCCAGCTGTCTTCCTAAAAATATCTTCTAGTATACGCTGGAGGTTTCACTTTTTATAGTTGGGGACCCTAGATATAACTAAAAACATGTTATGTCTAGATGTTAATTGAAGTACAATGAATCATCCATCCTCCCTACGTAGCCAACATGTTTTGGCTTTTTAAACTTTTCCCATAAGCATCTACAGCATTTATTAGGGTTTACATAATCCCTGTCTATTTATCACTTAGTACATGCTAAATTATGAGGCATAAAGCTGTCATACTTGATAATCTCTGGTAAAGATTAAGGGCCAGATGTAGGAAAAAAGCAATTTGCGACTTGCAAATTGCGAGTCCCTGCGACTCGCAATTTGCAAGTCGCAAATTGCTAGGCAGTACGGTGTCTCAGACACCGACTGCAACTCGCAATGGGGTCGCAATGACCCACCTCATGAATATTCATGAGGTGGGTCGCAAATTGCGGCCCCATTGCGAGTATAGGCACTCGCTAACATGGAGGCCTGCTGACGTCAGCAGACCTCCATGTTAGCGACCTGCTTTTAAATAAAGCAGTTTTTTTTTTTTGAAGTGTAGCCCGTTTTCCCTAAGGGAAAACGAGCTGCACTTAAAAAAAAAACGAAACCTTTAGTTTCGGTTTTTTTCAGGGCAGGGAGTGGTCCCTTGGACCACTCCCTGCCCTGAAAAAATATTTTGGGCTCCAGTCACAAACTGGAAGGGGTCCCATGGGGACCCCTTCCAATTTGCGATTGGGTTACCATCCACTTGAAGTGGATGGTAACTGCGATGCCATTTGCGACCGCATATGCGGTCACAAATGGTATTGCATCCCAAAGCAACTCGCAAATAGGAAGGGAACACCCCTTCCTATTTGCGAGTCTGAAATGCATTTTGCGAGTCGGTAACGACTCGCAAAATGCATTTCTGCATTGGGATACGCGTTTTGCGACTCGCAAACGGCAAATTTTGCCGTTTGCGAGTCGCAAAACATTTGCTACATCTGGCCCTAAATCCTTACTTTGGATTGCTTTTGCACCCTGGGAGATGCAAGTGGATATTCATGAGGTGGGTCGCAAATTGCGGCCCCATTGCGAGTATAGGCACTCGCTAACATGGAGGCCTGCTGACGTCAGCAGACCTCCATGTTAGCGACCTGCTTTTAAATAAAGCAGTTTTTTTTTTGAAGTGTAGCCCGTTTTCCCTAAGGGAAAACGAGCTGCACTTAAAAAAAAAACGAAACCTTTAGTTTCGGTTTTTTTCAGGGCAGGGAGTGGTCCTTTGGACCACTCCCTGCCCTGAAAAAATATTTTGGGCTCCAGTCACAAACTGGAAGGGGTCCCATGGGGACCCCTTCCAATTTGCGATTGGGTTACCATCCACTTGAAGTGGATGGTAACTGCGATGCCATTTGCGACCGCATATGCGGTCACAAATGGTATTGCATCCCAAAGCAACTCGCAAATAGGAAGGGAACACCCCTTCCTATTTGCGAGTCTGAAATGCATTTTGCGAGTCGGTAACGACTCGCAAAATGCATTTCTGCATTGGGATACGCGTTTTGCGACTCGCAAACGGCAAATTTTGCCGTTTGCGAGTCGCAAAATATTTGCTACATCTGGCCCTAAATCCTTACTTTGGATTGCTTTTGCACCCTGGGAGATGCAAGTGGGCACCCCTCTGTTGTCACAGGCTCATCAAGGGTAGGCACCACCTCTCTTTTGACCACCAGCTTAAATGCTCCCCCCTTTCCAGGAAGGACCCTAGCACTTTAGGTGTGATTTGTCCTGAAAATTTGAAATGGATTAGGCCTTAAAATACTAGCTGCATTGCAATGATGGATAACAACACACACCATCATCCATACATTGTATAAAACATTTATAACTAAGGTTTTTAAGGCCATATGTACCAACACATTTTTCCATAGACATAGAATGGGTAAAACCCTTTGATACATCTGGCCCTTAATTTCCAAATATTATGGATGCATTTGGGTAGTGTTTCATTTGTAAACACATGATGTTCCAAGTTTTTTGAGAGGGTAAAATGTAGTGTAATATGCAGATCTAGTATTTAGTGCCTAGAAATCCACAATTTCTTCCTTTTTACCACACATTTTTCACAAAGAAAGTTCAGTAGGTTTGACCTGAACTCGGAATTTTGATCATTGCATAAACTATTATTTGTGCAGGGATGAGGATTCATCTCTAAACCCAGTCCAGTTTTACCATTTATCAACTGACTTAAGCTCATGTTCTTGCTCTTTAGTTTTGCTTGTGAGGGTCCAGGATATGCGCAGTTAGTGATTCATTTATTAAAGGACTTGATGTAATTTGCTAGGTTGCCGGAATGCTGTGGGTAGTTCTTAGAGAGGGTGGAAGTCCATTCTTCTCCACTATGTTTGTCCAGCATCAGTTGGCTGGGCCTGTAGTAGTTGGTCTTCTGTGGTGTAGTATGTTAATTTTGAAGTTGACAAAGGCGTGGTGGGTCCAGATGATGGGTGTAGGTTTATTGATCGTGATAACAAGTGAGGTGAAAACAGGTCCTAGGATGTGTCTGGTGGCATGGGTTGGGTCGGCTACATTTTGAGTGGGTCCGAGGTTTCTGAGTCTTTCGTGGAATGCAACTACGCTGGAGTTGGAGAGGTCATCTAGGTGAAAGTAGAGGTCTCCTAGGAGGATGCAGGCATTGGAGTCCATGACTAGTGGAGCAATAAGTATGTGATGTTTTTGGTGAAGTTGGAGCCCGGTCCTGGGGGTTTGTAAACCATGGTGCCACATAAAGTAAAGTTGGCTGTGATTTTCAGCTTAAAGGTAGACGCTCCATGTAGTCGATTTCAGTTTCTGCAGCTGTGGTATAGCAAATGCTGTCCTTGCAGATGATAGCGAGTCCTCCACTGAGTGAGTGTTGACAGTCTTGTCTGACCTTAAATCTGTCAGGGATGGCAGTGACAGTCCGCTGCTGATGTTGGGGGTCAGCCATATTTTTGTGAGAAAAAGGTAGTGCCAGGCAGAGAACCAGTCCCAAATATCCATGGCGAATTTGCTAAGATAGCAGGTGTTGCGACGCATGCATGAGAGCAAGGAGTGGGGTTTTAGGGGAAGCTGGTTTGAGGGTTCTTTCCTCTGCTGTGTGCTGTTGGTGTGGTGGGTTTTGGAGCAGTGAGGGTGGGTGGGGGTGAAGTGGCAGGAGGGGCACGTGAAGGCTCCTTCTATGTTATGTGGTGCAGTGTAGCAGCAGTATGGGAAGCGGCATCCAGGTTTAAAAGCATGGAGGACCATTATGTTGTGGAAGAGAGTCAGGGGAGGACCAGGGTTCCTGGCACTGGTTGAAGTCCAGGCGCATATGGAGACAGATGGGCTTCCCCTTGGTACCCAGCAGTGTGCCAGCTGCACATACACATACACATTGTGGCAGCCATTATGTAGGTTCTGGGAGAGTGGAGGAGCACAGGGCTGTGTGGGATGGACTGGGAGGGGAGCAGGAAACAGGGACAGGAGAGGTCAAGCGGTGATGAGCAGGTAAGGAACCATAGGGAGGTGGGAGTAGAAAAGGTAGTTAGGAAGGGGCAAAGGCATGAGACAGAAGGCACAAAGCTCAAAACAGTAGCAGAGATAAGAGGACAAACAAGAGAAAAGCAGCAAAAAACAAAGGTATAAATGAGAGAAAAGCAGTGAAAATGAGTGGTGAACAATAGAAGAAACAAGCTAAAAAGCAGAGAAATACAGTGTAAAACAGAGGCAAAAGCAAGAGAAAAGGCAATGAAATGCAGGGGTGAAAAAGGGCACAAAATGAGAGAAAAAGCAGTGAAAAACTATGGTAAAGCAAGGGCACTTTGGAAAGAAAAAGCAGGCATAACAGAGATGAAATAAGGGCAAACACAAGAGAAAGACTAGTGAGAAACAAGGGCTCAAAGCAAGAGAAAAGCAGTGAAAAAAGGCATAAATGAACAACAATGGGAAAGCAGAGGACACAGAAGAGTAAAGAGTGGCAAGAAACTAAAAGAGAGAGAGAGAGAGAAGTGAGGAAGGAGTCTCGAGTTACTGGAGCCACGTCCCAAAAATGCCTTGATCAGTCAGAGGACTGTTTGCAGGTAAGTTTTAGAGGGGTCTGGATCTGCACACCTGCTTAATGGCTGGTCCTGGAAGAGGGAGGAGCCAGGGAGATATTGGTAGAGGATGAGAGGGGGCAAAGGAGGTTGTAGCAGGAAGAACGGAAAAGGGTGAGCAGTGAGGAACAGGTAAGGATTGTTGAAGAGTACGGGGAGCAGAAAGGGACAGGAACGTGGATAGAGGTAGGTGATAGGAGGCACAAAGCTAGAAGTGGCAGAGATAAAGGCACACATGAAATAAAAGCATTGAAAAAACAAGGGCACAAACAATACAAAAAGAGGTTCAAAACAGTGGTAAAACAAAGTCACAAACAAGAAAAAAACAGTAAAAAATTAATGAAACAAGGGCACAAACAAAACAAAAAGGAGTAAAACACGATGGTGAAACAAGGGTACAAATGAGAGAAAGAGCAGTGAGAAACAAGGGCACAAAACCAGAGAAAAGCAATGAAAAACAATGGTGAACCAGGGCACAAAGGAACAGCAGTGGCAAAACAGAAGGCATAGATCAGAAAGCTGTGAGATAAAGAGAGAGCGAGAGGAGTGAGTTGGGACCCCCATGGCACTGAAGACAGGTCCTAAAAGGCCTTGGCCAGTTGGGGAACTGCTCAAAGGTAAGTTCTAAGGGGGGTAGATTTGTACACCTGCTTAATCCCAGGCCATAGAAGAGGACTCCAAGGGTTAGCTGTCTGACCACCTGTTTGACAAGAAGGACATAACAAGCTGCAAGAGGCCTCTCGCTGGAAATGCCCAGCTGACCAATGGCAACTCAACCTGGATTGGACTTTGCTGTTGGCCTCTTCCTGACAACCAGAGAGTCACTAAGTACCTTCCCCAGAGGTCCTGGGGGCCTCTTAAGTGTACTCATGTATTTGTTTGAGGACCAGAAGAAAATTCAGAAATGTTTTTTCCTTCAGAGCTTCAGGGGGACCTGAGGGAAAAAGTATCTGACTGGCAGTTTCACAGCATCAGACTGAATTTCAGAAAGTTTCACTCAAGGCTCCCAGCTCCCCTGAAAACACAACTAAGTCCCATTCTTCATTTGGAGTTAAACAAGTTCCAGCACAAAATCTCTTAAGCTCCAGATCTCTAGAAAGACCAAACTGCTTCAACTATCTGACCTTCAATTCCACTGCAGAAGCAACATTTTCAGAGGCAGCCTGCTCAGGTAGGATTTTTCCCCTCAAAAGGTGACAAAGGGTCAGATTTATATTTTGGGGCTGTGAATTCTCTGTCACAAGTGCAACATAGTATACACATCATCCAAATGAAGGTCTGCCCACCTGATTTAAATGTGGACAGACTTTTGGTTTGGCAATGGCAGTGACTACTTCATCACCATTATAGACAAACCTCTCCAATGGCCTGACAAAGTAAGCTCCATTAGAGAAATGGAAACATGTCCACCCACAAAATCAGGATGGGTGGACATATAGACATTGTTTAGGGTCCATCACCACCAGGAAAGTCCTGACAGTGAGGGACAGTTAAAAACAAATAATGCTTCCACCCCATTCTCCCCATGGGAGATGACTTAATTGGCTAGAGGAGCATTACTTTTTTTTATTTTGAAAAGAAAATCCAGTTTCGGAATTTCCTTTAAAAAAACCACCAAAAAAAACAATACTGTTTGGTGCAGGGTTGCATCATGCTGATGCAGTCCTTCACCAAACAACAGATTACATTGACAGGAATCACTGTGATGGCAGTTCCTGCCAATGCCTTATATTTGACTACCTACTTGCTGCTTGGCAGTAATTTAAAAATTAGGAGGGCAGCTCCTTCATCATGGGGTTGGAGGTATTTGCTGCGGCCCAATCGTGGAATGGTGGGTTGTCGTCCAAGATTTAAATGACCCTTAAAGTCCTTTTCTGTGTTGGGACGTGATCTATGTTTTTAACTTCCATACTTTTGCTGGGACTAATTTCCTTGTTGCATCTAACCAAGGTTTCATTGTGGCCAGCTTCAAATCACACCTTGTCCAGGCTAGCACTTCCATAGACTAGCATTGTGTTTTGTGCTTTTTGGCTCTATTTTCAATTAATCTGTAAAAATGATGGCCCTCATTATGAACATGGCGGTGTTAACCGCCGTGTTCATGCTGGAGGTCATTTAACTGACCACCAGCCCCCCTCGGACCCTGCCGGCCGTATAATGTGCATTCTGCTGGGCCAGCGGGCGGAAACATTGTTTCCTCCCGCCGGCCCAGCAGAATGTATGGCCGGGACATTGCCGGCGGCTTCATGCCTTTGTGAGGCAGGTGCAGCTGCAGCCATCGCGCAGATCACTGCCCGTAAATCGGGCAGTGACTTGTGCGATGGGCACTGCACAGTGGCCCCTGCACTGCCCATGCCAAGTGCATGGGCAGTGCAGGGGCCCTGAGGGGCCCCGGAGCACCCCTTCCGCCAGAGGTTTACTGGTGTGGGAACCCACCAGGGATAGGCCGGTGGCAGTAGGGATCATTATCCGAGGGACAGCAGCGCTGCCCTGTCGGATAATGATTCCCTCCACCGTCAGGCTGCCTGTCGGAGGCAGCCTGGCGGTGGAGGAGGGCCGCAATGTGTTCTTTATATGGCGGGGTGAACAGCCGGGGATCATAATGACCCCCTATGTCCCTTGTCACTATTATTGGATGTTTGTCATTTTGATCTTATTTTCCTTATACATGTTTTCTTCTTGTTTAAAAATTGTTTATGGATTTTTGTTATGTTATGCATGACTTTTCCTACTGTGTATGCACTGCATAAACACTTTGCAAATTGCCTTTGATTTAGGCCTAATGTATTTGTGTCACGTAACCTGTGATTGAACATAGGTTTATTTTGTTTAATTTGTGTATTGTCTACCTGGTGGTGGTTTATCCTTTGAGGTGGACACTTGTCCACCCTACACAAAAGGTCCACTTTCCTACAGTTCTCCCTTAGATGTCTATTGTGGGGACCCTATATAGCGACCACCTATACACGATGCTATGTTGGTCTTGTGTTTGATGGGGACCTTTTGCTGTATGAATATTCTCAGTATGCAGCCACATCTTACTTTGAAAGAAACCTCCCAACTGCCCTCCCCAGGGCTGAGTTTCAAAGCCACAACTACCCATAGTAGAGTGAAAGAACAATATAACATGTATTTTCTCTGATCTTCGTGTAGGACCAGGGACATGTGGGGAGCATAGTGTGCATGCAAGAGCTAGACAGCTCACCACAGTAGCAGCTCGGTATGTCTACAACAAGATGGTTATTTGTGTCAACTGGCCCCAGTAAAGTCACCTCATCAAATGAGTTAATACCATAGCTGGCAGGAAGGCAGTCGGTGGACGAACTCCAATGTCTGGAAATAGCAGCTAGTGCTGCCCTCCTGTCTTTCTGCATTTGCACTGGCAAATGTCTTTGTCTAAGTTGCCACCTCTGCCTCTGGGTGTTAATGAATGACTGCTGTAGTTCAGAGGGCACATCTGAATATATGGGTGGGTAGACCTATTGTTCTGCCCTGCCCTGTGCCTTCTCAGCTTAAATAAAGAACAAAGGGCCTCATTTACAAGAATCTGACACTTCAACTCTAATACGTCAGATTTCTTGCACTGCCTTGCGTGCCCCTAACAACGTCATGGTAGTGCGGTATTTACTATACAGGGCTCCATGACGCACAATTTCCAGATATGCATCAGAAATTCTGGCGTATCTGTAGTGCTAAAGTCATGCCTGGACTAGCGTAAGAAAACAACACTACTCCAACAATGCATGGAAGGCTCCCATTTGGAAAAGCCTTGCATTAGTTTAATGCCTGTTCTTAGCAGGCATTCCATTTTTGACACAGTGAAGGCACAGAACGACACAATGAAATCCTGTAGATTTCACAGCACCAGTTCTTTTAACGGGGAAACGCCTACCTTGCATACATTATACCTGGAGCAGGTATAATGTGCCACAAGGCTTTACAAACTGGTGTAATGATCCCATTGCCCCAGTTTGTAAATGCGGCACACTGTAGGGGACTGCTTTGCGCCACTGCTGCATCAAAAAAAGTGACACAACTGTGGTGCAAGGGGCTTGTAAATAAACCCCCATGTATGGTGACACACTGTGATTTTCAGATTTACTGGGTAGAGGGTAGAATAATTCAGACTTCATTTTTAAAGTTTCGGTTTTGTCCCAATAAAGGAGGCATGACAGCGCTGAACCACAAAATTATAGTCTGCGAAAATCAATATTCTTCCTCCTTCCACAGAATAATACCCAACATTCCTTTCAGCATGTAAAATAGCATCTTTGTTCCAGAAGTTCAGGATTTGTGCAAATATAGACAATGGTAGAGCCTTATCAGGGTTTTTTCATTTGACTGGAACTTGATGCACTCATTCCACAGTGAATATAGATTAGCTGATAGTGTCACCTCCTTGGCTTGCCCATTCTGCACATATTTTGTTGGATCATTGCCCTCCACTCCCTCTAGTAGCTCGACTATGTGCAAGTTGATTTAGCAGGATCCTCTCTCCACATTCTCAACCCAGCCCTCTAGGTACCTCAAATGGTCTAGCAGCTCTTTGGTCTGCTGCTGAAGATATAGGCCCTCATTACAACCCTGGCGGTCGGTGTTAAAGCAGCAGTAACACCACCAACAGGCCGGCGGTAAAAAAAATGGGATTACGACCACGGCGGAAACCGCTAACATAGACAGCCACTTTAATACTCCGACTGCCACGGTGGTAGCAATAAACACCACGGTGGTCACTGCCAACAGACAGGAGGAAGACAATGTACCGCCCAACGTACTACAAGGCACCAATCCGCCAGCTTTTCTGGGGTGGTTCCAACGCCATCAAAAGCACGGCGGAAACTGAACAACAAAGGGGACCCACTCACCTCTCGACACTCCACGAAGAACCAGGATGCCATGGAGCCCGAATTGCAGATCCTCCCTATGTTGGTGTATCTACTAATACACCACGAAGTAGAAAGAAGGCGGCGGCGGCTACGACGGTGAGTACCACACCTAGCATACAGGGGAGGGGAGGAGGGAAAAGGGAATGACAAACATACTCGGCACGCAACACCCCACCCTCACCCACAACACCATACACACAAACACATCCAACAACAATACAGATACACTCCATCACAACCTGGAAGAACGCCAGGACAAAAGGAAAAGAGTCTAACCAGTGTATTGGAACATTCAGATATATCAAGAGAAAATCAAATAATCAGTACATACAAATTTTTACATTATGTACACAAGGCCGTACACTGTCCTTTGTAAAGGTCCGTGGACCAGTGGTCCCAAAAAGCATGGGCGAAGCCCATACATGACACCTGCCTCAAAACGGAGAGAACACTGCAGGGGCATCAGGTCGAAAAAATTCAGGCCCCTCAGGGGGAAGGGGAGGGGGCACCTCAGCTGGAAGATGGTACGACGCCACTGTTCCTCGAGGGGGCTCCATGCCCACTGCTTGGTCATGGGGAGTGCAAAGCCACAGTCTCTCAAGTCTGTCAAGTGGGTGGTTTGCCCCACTTTTTGGTCCTGGGGAGTGCAAAGCCACAGTCTCTCAAGTCTCTCAAGTGGGTGGTTTGCCCACTGCTTGGTGCTGGGAAGTGCAAAGCCGCAGTCTCTCAAGTCACTCAAGTGGGTGATTTGCCCACTTCTTGGTCTTGGAGAGTGTAAAGCCACAGTCTCTCAAGTTTCTCAAGTGGGTGGTTTGCCCTCTGCTTGGTCCTGGGGAGTGCAAAGCCACAGTTTCTCTAGTGGGTGCCTTTTTCCACTAGTTTTTGAGGGGGCTTTGTGCCCAGTCTGCTTCATCCTGCCAAGGATTGGGTGAGTGGATGTATCTCTCCACTGGTTCTGGAAGGGGCTTTGTGCCCAGTGATGCTGCACCTGGGGTGTGGCAGTTAACATCCTCTCACCTGGGTTGATGAGACACGTGATGTACCTGGAACAGGTAGCATGATACTCCATGAAGGCAGAGCCACACTCCATCCTGCGGCAACTTTTGCTGCCAACTGCTGGTTGTGCCAGTGCTGGAGGTGGTGCCTCAAGTAGCGTGTCCAGGGTCCAGGATGTCACCTGCAGCTTTGGACAGCTGCCCACTGGTGATGCTGCTGACGTCCGATAGAGTGGTACCAGCTGGGTATGTGGCGGTGCAGATGGTGGTGCAGGTGGCTGTGGCGGAGATGCTTCCGGTGCTGGCTGTGGTGTAAGTGTCTGTTGTGGTGGAAGGAGACACCATACCGTCTCCGGCAGACTTGGATGGCTGATCCTTGGGGTGGATGCTGCAGACTGACGTTGTGGAAGCGGCTCTGCAGGTGGCAGTGCAAGTGGTGCTGCAGGTGGCAGTCGTTGCGGCGGTGGTGACTGTGGTACAGGTCGCTGGCATCCCTGACAAAATGGTGGTCACCAGCTCCTCACCAGGAGGCATTGTGCCCTGAGGTGACTTGCCCTTTGTCTTGTGGCCCTTCCCCACCTTGGCAGTCGCTGCTGGGACCTTAGCACTGTCCTCTCTGTGTTTGGGTGAGGCCTTGCTGGGTGGGTGGTGCAGCTTTCCCCTGCTGGAAGCTGGCCCCTTTTTTACCTTGGCAGGTGGTGGAATCGGGTGGTCCTTCACATCTGTAGGTGGCACACTGGCAGCTCTGACGGGTGCCCCCTTTGATCCACCCCGACTTTCATTGATCACAGCAGACGTAGATGTGGTGGCTGATGTGCTGGGCAGGGATCTAGACATCCTGGCCCTATGTGACGGACGTGGGGGAGGTGTAGGCAAGAGGTTCAAGTTAGCTAGGGAACGTTTTTTAGACACACTGGGACGGGAAGATGGAGGGGGTGTGGGAGTAGAGGAAGAGGTTGTGATTGTAGGAGGTGTACGTCTGCTGAGTTTGGGTGAAGGTGCATGGGCTGGAGGTTGTTGTGAGGTGGATGGCTGTTAAGTGGGTGTGTGCCTGCGTTTCTGTACTTTGGGAGGCATTCATTTGTTTGCGGCAAATGCCTCTCGACACCCTGGATGGCATTCAGAATGGTTGACTGCCCAACAGTGAAGGATCTCAGGAGGTCAATAGCCTCCTCACTGAGGGCAGCAGGGCTGACTGGGGCAGGACCATGAGGTGCCCCTGTGAAGGAGATGCTCACCCTCCCGGGGGAGCAGGCACAGGAAACATGACGAGGGGCTGCTGGGAGGGCAGTGCTGGTGGCGGGTGGTGGCTGTACCTGTAGTTGGGGTGGGCACAGAGGTGTCTGCCACCACCAGGGAACTTCCATCAGAGGAGGAGTCGCTGTCGCTGGTATCCCCTCCTGTCCCCGTCGTGGAGCTCCCCTCGCCCTCCGTCCCACTGGTGCTTTCACCCTCCGTGGATTCACCCTCCTGGGCCATGTGGGATGCAGCTACCTCCGTCGCCGGTGCCTCTGCTCCTCCGCCAGATGATGCACACAAGGACAGGGTGACAAAACAGGAACGGGGGAAGGACAGAGGACACACATGGTCAATTCCAGCAACGCCACTACCATTGGCAGACACAACACACACAGAGCTGCCCTGTGCACTAGGCCTTGCCCAATCAGTCACTATGGTAGTCACCACCCCATGAGGTACAATGCCTAACGCCCACAAGTGCACACCTGATACCCACAGGACCCTGCACACTAGTAGCTGCCCAATTGTACCATTGGGGTAGGGGTGCTTCTGAGCCTGCAAACAAGGGACCTACCCTGGCATGACTGCCCTGGCCTAGGGGCACCCACAGCCCACAACCCCCACCCAGATCCCTCCTAAACCGCGCAGAGTCAGCTTTATGACACTGTACTCACCCGCTTGTGGCTGCTGTGATGCCCTCAAGCGTCCATCCAGCTCCGGATAGGCCACTGCCAGGATGGGGAACATCAAGGGGGTCATAGTGCAACAGGCACCCCCTTCCACGTTGGGAAGCCAGCCCCAGCCAGCCCTCCACCGTCTTCTTGCTCCAGCGGCGCAGGTCCTCCCATCTCTTGCAGCAGTGGGTGCTCTGTCTGTGATAGACACCCAGGGTCCGCACTTCCTTGGCGATGGCACGCCAAATACTCTTTTTCTGGTGGGCGCTGACCTAGAGGGAAAGTACAGGAGGAGAGGAAATTACTCACCCGTCCGGACCGTCATACTCATTGCCCACCAGTTCCCACCCATGCTCTGATGCACATACACTGACCATCCTCATGTGCAGCCCTCAGCCCCCCAACATTTGGCTTCCATCCACACCACTCCAAACAGGCATTTCCCACGATCATGCTCACAGTGTACTCACCTGTTTGTCTGGAGGACCGTGGTGTAGCATGTACTGGGGGAGGACCCCACCCACCAGTTTGTCCAACTCCTCTGCAGTGAAGGCAGGAGCCCTTCCCCCAGACACTTTAGCCATTATCGCTTCCAGACTCAGGTCACAGCAGCACTTGCAGTGCAGGTCCTCTCCTGTTGATGGTCAGGTATCAAGTGAGTGAACAGATAGAAAATGGCAGTCACGTCCGCAGCGGTGCGTACCGTCACTGCCTGCGTACATGACCATTAGCTCCTGGAACCCATAGGGCCGAATGATAACCAACGCTGAGTTGCGTGGCGGTCTTCGACCGCCTACTGTGACGCTGCACAACGCTGTCTCAGTTACCTCATTTCCCCTTGTACCTCCTCACAAGTCAGGCAGCCACCATTTCAGGGGTGTACATGGCATGGCACCTAACTGCGTCACAGCACATATTGGCACATATGCGGACTAACTATTTCAAACGGATTTACTAATATTACTGCAGACACAGTTGTGCTATCTATGTGGTAAATGACCCTCTGCTCACTGTTCTCCTCCATAGGCTACGACCTCTGGGGCAGATGATGAGATGGCGGCATCCTCTGGTGTACAGACCCCTGGTGGACCTGTCGACAATGGAAGACAGACACATCATAATCACCTACAGACTTGATTGTGCCACAATCCAAGACCTGTGTGCCCAATTGGAGCCAGATCTGATGTCATCCGCCAGCCCACAGGTATCCCCCCTCTAGTGCAGGTCCTGTGGGTGCTCCATTTCCTGGCAAGTGGGTCCTTTCAAACTTCAGTGGCCATAGCATCTGGGATGTCTCAGCCAATGTTTTCTAACGTGTTGACCAGAGTTTTGTCTGCCCTGCTGAAACACCTGTACAGCTACATCGTGTTCCCCCAGGTGGAGGATTTGGCAACAGTGAAAGCTAACTTCTATACCCTGGGACATATGCCCAACATCATTGGTGCCATTGATGGTACACATGTGGCATTTATCCCCCCGCAGAAATGAAGAAGTGTACAGAAATAGAAAAAGCTACCATTTGATGAATGTGCAAATGGAGTGTTTGGCGGACCAGTACATCTCCCATGTGCATGCCCAGTATCCTGGCTCTGTGCATGACGCCTATATCTTGTGGAACAGCAGTATCTCTTATGTGATGGGCCAACTCCAGAGGCACCGGGTGTGGCTAATAGGTGAGCCCAAGGTCACCACACAGTATGAGTAGGTGTCTGGGTATGGGGTAGTCCATAAGGGTTAATGTGTGTCTAACAGGTATCCCTCGAAATTTGCAGGTGACTCTGGTTACCCCAACCTCTTATGGCTACTGACCCCAGTGAGGAATGCCAGGACAAGGGCAGACGACTGCTACAATGAGGCACATGGCCGAATTAGGTGTATTATTGAGAGGACATTCAGCCTCCTGAAGGCCAGATTCCAGTGCCTCCATCTAACAGGTGGCTCCCTATACTACTCAGTGAAGAAGGTGTGTCAGATCATTGTGGCATGCTATATGTTGCACAACCTGGCATTGAGATGCCAGGTGCCTTTCCTGCTGGAGGATGAACCTAGTGATGGTCTTGTGGCAGTGGTGGAGCCTGTGGACAGTGAGGAAGAGGAGGCAGAGGAAGAAGATATTGACAACAGAATGAACATTACCTTTGGTGTGGCGGACTTGTGTGGTTGTCTGTATTCTGGTGGATTTCTCTGTGTGGGTCATAATACCCCTAGAGGAATACCGCCGCGGTCACGGTATGTTGGCAGCAATCGGCATGGTGGTAAGCGGGATTTCCCACCAGGGTTGCAATGAGGGCCATAATGTGTATAGTTAAATGTCTTGTAGAGTGCTTTTGGAGGTTTTGAATCTTTTCAGCGTTTGCTTTGGTCTTCGAGCTGCAGGCAAATGTTGACCAAGAAAAAATCCACGTTGCTTCCTAGGGCTTTCCTAGAGTTTCAGTGGTGGCTTGCAGAATCATGTAGAGCTGGAGTTGGAGGGAGGGCTTTTGGACAGCTCTACTCTCCTCCATCCCAGCAGGAGATATAGTGGAAGATCTGTAATAATTGTCTGCTCCATACTTTCTTCCTGAGGGGCTGACTAATCCCCATGTGTGCAATGTGGTGATGTGGTAGGCAAACGGGGGTTGGTCAAGATGACAGATAATGATGTACTGGTCACTCAGGCATTGGCCTGCCCTGCCCAAGGACTGGGTTATGAGTGTGTCCAGGGAAGGAAGAGCAGCTGATGTCCTAAACAAATTGGTCTTTCTGCTAGATGGAAATGGTAAACTCCAGCAACACTGCAGGGTTAAATCATGTGTAGCCCTCCAGTGGGTATCCTCTATTCTATGAGGTCCCATGCATCCCCAAGAAAGCACACTGTAGAGACATCAATCAAAGGTGAGAGAGCTTAGGCCATAGGAAGCACTGTCACCTTGTACTCACCTCTGTCTGTCCAGCTGATGCCCTCTCATGCCACCAGCAGAAGATGGTATGGCCATACTTCAGGGGTGCACTAGGCCTGCAGTTAGGGAAGATAATACTATTGTAATGCAGGTGAGGGCCACAGATCATGTGATCCTACAAGGTAGCAGTTACAGTCCCACTCAGTCGGGGGGGATACAAAACCCCAAAACCCACTTGGGAAATATATGGGAGTGGGCTTCACTGTTACCTCCAGTCCAATGAACACATTATTTTGAAGCTCTTCATTCCTTCCAGCAGGGGTCCCCAGGGATCCCAAAAGCAAACTGACTCATCATATTCTGCTGCAGCTGGCCCTGCTTTCCTCAGAGCTACTCCCTCCTGAGCACATCCTGCACCACCACTCAGCAGAAGAAACAGCAGCAAAGTCTTCCAATCACTGGTGTTGTTGGTCTTGCCAGGCAGATTTGTGGCCATGCAGCCGGGTGTAGTGTGCCCCTGAGGCACCAAAGTACATCCCAGCCTGTGCAGTGTGGCTGGGCCCAAGCCAACAGGTCAGACACTCATACCAAGCAACTCTGCAACAGCATATTGCTGTTTATCACGTGGCCACACTCAAGAGTGCTACTTGGTTTGTCCTCTATCTTGGCAGCCAAGCCACTCCCTATTTCCATGATGTATTAATGGTATCTCACTTCAATGCAAAATAAATGTAATGATATTTATAAAGTGTGAACCTAGTGGGTGAACAGTGGAGTCCTGTATGTAGCGTCTTCCCCAGCCATGGGGCATACACATAGATTACACCACACATGGGAGATGGGGTTCAAAATTTCTTTATTCTCCAACATCCACTCACATACACCATTAGGTCATATTTCCCAGAAGCATACACAGACACCACCCCGCATATAGCACAGTTCCTGTTCATACTCTGGCCAGAACCACAAGGGCCCTAGAAATTGCGGTATCTCTATGATACATCTCCCTCTTTGTTACAAAAAATGGTGGCAACCTTCACTTGCACCCACATCTCCTTAATCAGTCTGTGAGGAGCTTGCACTGGTCTGACAGCTCGGGTGATTTGAGGTGAACGAGATCCATCCACCCGTATCAAGTAATGGTGGTGTAGCCTCATGTTCAGGAGGTGAACCTGAGAGTGTGGTCACCTCCAATGTGGTTGCAGGAGCTGGCGAGTGTCGAGGTAGGTGTTTGAAGTGTGTTGTGTCCTGAATGACGAAATGTTTGCGAATTAATGAATAATGATGCCGCATAGAAAATATATTAATGTGCTTTACTAAACGTGACTTTTGAAATGTGCCTGCGGGGAGTGGCCACCAATACATACGATGATTAATGAAAATTACTAATAATGATATATTAATGTACTAATGTATGATTTTTTGCTAGTATTAAGGGTTATATGTTAAGGTTTTGCTAATTAATCACTAGGCCTTAGTTAGCATGAGTCGGGGCCTAGCTGCCCGGTTTCATATTAAATGTGCTTTTCTAAACATGCAATGTGGTGACTTGCTGAAGGACATGCAGCCGTACTTTTCCAGAAGCTAGAAGATGTGTGTAACCGTAGTGAATTCTTTCTCATGAGACTCGACTTGCTCAAGGAGACGTTCTTGCCGAATGCAACAGTGTCAACTTGCAACAGGTACAAGGTCGCCTGAACTGGTATAGACAATGGAACTTCTGACTGGGTCTGTGAGAAGACCGCAAGAACATGAAATCGTACCTGACATTCTACCCGTTGGGGACGTCAATTACAGAAGGCAATAAACTACGTGAGAACTGTTATGGGGTGACAATCTTTATGAGGCGACAAGTAAATGATTGGATGGAGATAGTGGTTCACCAAAACTTGCCCAATTGCAAATTAGGGGACTGTACAACAAGATCGATATAACTCTTGGACAGAAGGAAAAATCAGCCATTACGTGCCTTTTTGCTATTACCCAGCCACTTTGTCACTCTAACTTTGCTGTTTGACTCTTCTAACCATCCTTGCTTTGCCTTGCCTGTTCTATACTTTTCCTCCTTATGAGGGAGGTGTTCCTTATTGCCCGTCTTACTGAACTTTGCTGTGTTTCCTAGCTGATGGCGAATCAATTGATGTCCTGAGGACGAAGACTGACTCTGTATGCTGACCCATAACGGAGGGTAACTATATGATGATGAAATTGTAATTGTCTGTTTGCCTTTCCTTTCTAGGTACCAACTGCTTCTTTTGATAGAGACCATAGCTAGATGTTTTCTAAATTGATGTTGCTAAATTGTTTTGCATGAAGCCCAACATGCTAATGCTAATTCGAGGTTAGTTAAGGAGTTCACTAAACTGACGCAAATAGACAAATGACTGAATCTATGCTTTGTTGAATAATGTGCTAATGATACTCTGCTAAAGAATAATCCATGTTGACGTTGTGCTTTGTTCTGATGCTTATGATCTTTGCTTTGATGAAATCTTATTCGAGTTGCCATATTGTGACATTGCTGATGTGTTTTATGGTTTTGAGACTAATAAACTTGCTAGTAGATTGTAACCAATAGGGAATAAATATCCTAACCCTTATAAAATCTGTGTGGTTATTCATGACTGAAAGGTCATTGTGTGTTCTGATTCCCATTGATTAATTTGATTGATTTGTTATTGTGATCATTGATGAGGTTATTGATCTATTGATTGGCATGTTGATTAATTATCTCATCCTAAGGTGTCTTCAATCAGGGTCAAAAGATTAATTGACCTAAAACGTGTCCCAGACTAATTAATTAACTAACTAACTAACTAATTAATTATCACCATGTTCACCTTGCACACCACCATCTATAGAGGATCAGCGGTGAAAGGGGCGTCTGTCTTTCGTTTCTGTCTCTGCTTTACCAGCACCCAGTCTCCTTTGTTAAAGACTGTTTCCTGGGCATGTTATCACTGATCAGCATACGCTTTCATTGTGCTTTTATGATAAGAGTCGGTGATACTAATTTTTTCTGCACTCTCTGATTGATTTGGTGTCCATTAAGGTTACTTTGTTCTGATGGCTCTCCCAAACAAAAGGCCTGCTGGACTCTCACCCATTGTGGAGTGAGGAGTTGTTCGATAAGCCCAGAGGGCCTGGCACATAGCTTGGCTCAGATCGATTCCTTCCATGGATTCTCATTGAATTACCCTTTTAAGGGTGCCCACTTTCTCCTAAACCATTTGCTTGAGGCCAGGAGGTTATACTATTTTTATGTTTGATGTTGAGTCATATAAGAAACTCTTTGAACTCTTTCCTGTTGAAGGTGAAGCCATTCTCAGATTTGAGGAACTCAGGGATACCGTGTGTTGCAACGATGTCATCAAGTCTTTCCATGACTTTATCATGAGTTGTCGAGGACAGTGTTTCCTCCAATGGAAAACAGGAATATTTGTCTATGATTATCATGGGATGATGTCCATTTCCTAATGCTCCCAGACATGGGTAGGAAGGTCAGACATAGTCACTGGGTGCTGCATCATTCTCTTTCTTTTCACTCATCTAATCAAGGGAACCACATTCTGTCTCTCAGTGCTCTTTTAGTGGCGACAATGCCACAATATTGATGACTCTTTGCCTTAGGCTCTCAGGTATGACAATTCTAGAGCCTCTCAGTATTATGCCTTCTTGGGTGACGGCTAAATCATCCTGTACTTTTTTTTACTTTTGGAACTCTGTAATCAGTAATCAGTCAGAGGGCGTGCACGATGTCTCCATGATTGCGTCTCACTTAGTTCTTTGATAATGGCCATGTCGCAATCAGTATTGCGGCAGCAATGATTTGATTCACAGACAGAGCCGCTGGTGTGTTGGACTATAATATTGAGATATTCTTCGGCCGTCGAGCTTGGACGATGTAACAGCACTTGTGGACAGTAAACTGTTGGGTTCTGATCCTTTCTCAATTTGTGCACAATTTCATAGTCGTATTCTTGAGCCTCAATCCCCACCTTTCAATGTGAGGAGGCAATTTGTCTTTCAGGTTTCCAAAAATAGTGAGCAATGCCTGGTAGTCTGTGAAGACAGTAAATAATTTTCCAAAGTGGAATACATGAAACTTTTTGCAAGCCCACAACATAGCTAGACTCTCCTTCTCAGGCACATTCTGTTTCAGACCGGCTTCAACTGGCATAAGCCACAATGTGTCTCTAAACATTTGGATGGCTGTTGTGTTGAGTAAGGAGTGCCACCAGCCAAACCGGGCTCACATATACCGTTACCTTAGTATGCAGTCTGTGGTCAAAGTAGGCATTCTCAATTGCATGTTTAATTTCTTTGAAACTCTGATCTCATTCAGGGGGACAACTGAAAAGGAACACTCCAACTTGTCAAGTCTCTCAATGTGGCACTCACTGTGGCAAGAATTGTGAATGTATCTTGAGCAATTACTGGCCATGCCAAGAAAGGATCGCAGCATGTAACATCTTGGGTGTGGGGTCAAGTAGATGACAGTGCTTGCACCTTGTCTCAATCTGGAGTAATTCCCAATATCAGAGAGTATGTGCCCAAAAAACCTAAGCTGGGTTTTGTGAAATTCACATTTAGCTGCATTCAAAGTGAGACCCGTTTTGGAAAATGGCACTCTCTGAAGGGTCACCCCAAACTTTTTGCCTTCCTCCTCCTCTTTTTCTGACCTCATTTTTGTTGGCTTTAAGACTCTGGACACTTTGCCACTACTAACCAGTGCTAAAGTGAATGCCTTCTCGTCCTAAAAACATACCAACATTGGCTCATTACCCAATTGGCATATCCAATTTACTTGTAAGTCTCTAGTAAAGTGCCCTACATGTGCCCAGGGCCTGTAAATTATATGCTACTAGTGGGCCAGTAGCACTGATTGTACCACCCACATAGGTAGCCCCTTAACTACGTCTCATGCCTCTCATTTCAATTCTCCCATTTTTCTACATATAAGTCACTCCAAAGGTAGGCCCTAGGTAACCCATAGGCAGGATGCTATGTAAGTAAATGGCAGGTCATTTATTTATGTGTTTTACATGTCCCAGTAGTGAAAAACTCACAGATTCGTTTCTCACTTCTGTGAGCCCTGCTCCTCTCTTAGGCCAGTATTAGAACTGCCCTTATGTACTTTTAAGTGGTAGATTCTGACATGAAAGGAGTAGCCCTATCATGTTTAGTATGGCCAGAATGGTAATAGAAAATCCTGCTTACTGGTAAAGTTGGATTTAACATTACTGTTTTAGTAATGCCACTTTAAGGAAGTGGGCATTTCTCTACACTTACTACATTCTGTGCCTTACAGCCTGTCTCCAATTCACGTCTGGCATGTGCTGGTTGACAGCTTCCCTTGTGCATTACACCCAGACAGCCATAACACAGGACACTCAGTCACATATGCATTCACCTGCATACTGAATGGATCTCCTTGGGCAGGAAGGGTGGAGGGACTCTCACTACATCTTAAAGGCCATTGGTCTGACCCCACACAAAGGACTAATAATCCCCACAGAGATTCTGGCAGACAGAGCTGGGCTGAAAGGGGAAATTGTGCATTTCAAAATGACCATTTGAAAGTTCACCTGCTTCAAAGGCACTTTTCGGTGTATATATACTGGGTCTCTGACCCCACCAAATCAGATACTTCTGAATCTACAACTGGACTCTGTCAGAGGGAATGCCTGCCTTCCCAAAGGACTCATCTAGATTTCTTTGCTGGAAGGACTGGTGCCTTGCTTGTTGCCCCGCTGCCTGCTGGCCCCTGTCTGCGCTGGAAAGACTGTCCCTTCCTCACAAGTGTTCTCCAAGGACTTGGATTGAGCTTGCCTCCTGTTCTAAAGACTTGGGACACAAATACTTTGCCAAAGAGAAGAAAATCCCTGTGCGTTGGAACATTGATGCCTTGTGGTTGAAAAATCAACGCAATGCTTACTGGATTGATGCAGTACGTGCTCCTTCTTACCAGTGAATCAAAGATTTTCAAGGCATCATCCCTGGGCATCAAAATATCCCCCCATCTTGGTGAGGAACCTTATTTTTAAACATATCTCCTCCTGTGCGGCCCCGAGCATTGTTAATTTTGACACATCCCAGGTACTGTGTGTTTCAAGGATACAACCGCTGATTCTTAGGAATTGAGACTCATTTAAACATTTAAAAAGTAAAATCTTGACTTGTGCATATTGGATTTTTGTCATTTAGGTCTTATTTTACTCAGATAAATATTATTTATTTTCTTAAACTGCTGTCGAGTACTTTTGTGGTGGTTTCACTGTCTTACTGTATGGGTTTTTGCACAAATACTTTACACATGGCCTTCTATGTTCAGCCTGTCTGCTCTTTGCAAAACTACCAGAGTGTGGGCACAGGATGGTTTAATTTATGTAGAGACTTACCCTGACTAGGATTGTGGTCCCTACTTGGACAAAGGTGCATATCTCTGCCAACTAGAGACCCGATTAATGACAACCTGCATCAGGAGGTAACTGGCACACTTGAGTGAGGGCTTTATCCTGTTCTTTCTGGGTTCTCCCAAAGACCAGTATGCATTTGCTTTAGTTTAAATCATGTATAACAGGTTGGATTACTCTGTGGATAACATCCTGAAATAGCTCAGAAGCTGAAGATACTCTAAAACTCAGTCTCTTTTATCTGAACAAACCAACGTGAGTAGAGAAAGTGGTACTATATCTGTAGTTCTTTTCTAGCTGAAGTTGGTGATACTCTTTGTTTAGGTCAAAATGGGAAAATACTTTAGCTCTGTTCAGTTGCATTATCATGCCCGCTATATGGGAACCAAGATATCTCACCCTCTCAATGGCTTGGTTTTGGCTTGCACATATGAGAACAAATGTGCACTGCTCCAGTGCTGTCCTTTTTAGGTACAACTATGATATGATATGATATGATATGATAAACACTTGTAAAGCGCACAAATGCCTGGAGGCGTCTTAGCATTACACAAAGGTCAATTAAACAAAGGTCAGAAAGGGCCATAACTGAATGATGAATGTAATACGCGGTGGTGCGCGTATCGAGACTAGCACCTTTGACGGTTTGGTGCAGAAAGGAAACACCGAGTTCGAGGGTTTATATATATATATATATATATATATACATATATATATATATATTGAGAGAGAGAGAGAAGTTAAATATAGTCATGTGACTTATGAAGATGAGATTCTTATCGACTGTCTTTTTATAAACCTTTTACAGGTAACAGTATCCTTGAGGCTCATTCACGAGTGTTGCCTAAAATACCTCTGAATACTTCTGATCTTTTATCATCTTTAAACAGTTAACAATATTGTCTGTGGCTTATTGGAAATGTCCTGGCAATGTTCGAGTTTTGGAGCCCAGCTGGAAACTCTCTGGAACACTGCTGAACACCTTGGAACTTTAATCATCTTTAAACAGTTAAGAATATTGTCTGTGACTTATTGAAAAAGTTCTTGCAATGTTTGAGTTGTGGGGCCCAGCAGAAACTCTCGGGAACACTGCTGAATACCTTGGAACTTTTGTCATCTTAAAACTGCAAAAGTATTATCTGTGGCTTACTTGAATGGTCCTTTGCAATATTTGCATAGCGTGAACCTTGTTGGAAACCTTTACCTTACGTCAAGCGCTCTCTCAAAACACCTCTGGATTTCAGTCAGAACACAGTTGAAGTGCACAGTGCCTGAACCGCACACATGTATTAACAGTTCATTCTCAGGAGTGCAACAGTAGAACTTCAAATTCGTTTCTGAACAACCTGGAGGCCATCTTGGATTTCTTTCTCTGTTCTTTCCTTGTAAGTTTGTAATATAACTCGACAAGCTATCTGCCGATAAGGACATCGCGTTTTCCAATGGGGATACTTCTTGACTTGCAGATATTTTGCTTTTCTTTTACACTGCACAGGAGTCAGGACTTTGCAAGTCTGAGGGTTCTTGACACCATCCGCAAAGTGATAATCTTCCTGGGCTGGGACAGACAGAGAGGTGGGGTGCTCTTACATTTGTATAGGCTGTGTCCCTCCCTCACACAATGGGACACTTTACCCCCTACTGATGTCTGGAGCCAGGGCTAGGTTGAAAAGGGCTGTATTACACTTGAAAGGCTTCCTTTGAAGTCACCCCTTGAACAAATACATTTTGGAGTATACATACAGGGTCTCTGACTCCTTGATTTAACATCACTTTGAAACTGGGACTAAACCTCTGTCAGAAGGAATACTGCACTGCACAAATAACTCATCTGGACTGCTCTTCTGTTGTTGCCCTTCTGTTTTCTGGGTGGCACAGAGGACTCACTGAAATGCTTTTTTGTTTGTTGCCCTGTTGCCAGCTGACTCGGTTCTGTTGAGACACTGTGGGCTGTCCGGAGAAGCTCCCCAGTGAGACTACCTGTTTTATTGAGCTGGTCTTCCTGTTAGCTGCTTTCTATGTGGTTTGCCCCCCAAGTGTTCTCCTGGGGCTGTTGGGTACCCAGAACTGACTGCGGAACCCACATCCGGCCCTCAAGGCATTTCATCATCTGTCACCGGATGGCAAGTGCTCTGTGTTTTCCCTGGCACATGGGGAGCACGTAATTTGCCTTTAGCGTGTGTGAAGTGCTTTTCTCTCTTTCTTTGCTTGTGATTTACCCCAGCACATGGTGAGCACCTTAGTCTGTACAAGTACTCACTGAACTTCAGTGCATGAGGAGCACTGTGTGTGACCAGAGGGCCAGCTCCACCAACCTGGTATCGGAATCCCAGCCTGAGCACCCAGTGATTGCCTACAGTGGCGTCTAAAGCATCACAGCAGAGGCCCTCTTTTCCCGATGCGTTGCTAAGGGTGGACCAGGCGTGGTCTTGACCTTGAGACCCCACCCCTGGATCAGCACTGTGTGCAGCTAACACAGAAGAGCTGAAATCCTGGCCACTCGGGCCCCATGCCAGAGACCTGCCTGTTGCCGTTCCTCCCTCTCCGCACCGTGCAAGGGTGCTTCCTTATTGGTGGATATTCCCTCTGAGGCCTGGTTTGTCTCCCCATGGAGCATGGTGGTGAGTAGGGCCCCAGAGAAGTTTCACCACCGCCCACTCTATCTCAGTGGGAGACCTTGCTCTTTTCCTTTGCTTCTTGTACCAAGCCCAGAGGGTCGTGAACAGGTGAGGAGTTTAACCCGGGAGCCGCTCTGTGCCCTTAGCAGCTGTGCCCGATGCCTGCAGTCAGCTGCCATTTAACCTACCTGCATGCAGGGAGACCCCCACGAGGCCTCCCTGCCAAACCCTGTGGATCTCCTGCGATTACTGAGGGGCAGAACTCCTACATCGGTTCCCCCTGGTCATATAATGGTACAAGGGGTACAGGAGCTGAATGTCCTAGCATTGTATCTGAGGATTAGTGGACTTTCTGTATACATTACTGTGGGTATACATTACTGTGATGATTCAGGAGTATCCATATAAGTCTTCTGTGCATTTGTTCCCTGGCCCTGCCCGGTGGGGGTTCTATGAAGATGCATGCAACTATGAGGATAAATGGTGATTCCTATGTACTGCTGTAAATCTAACATTGCCTTTCATGCCCTAATAACGTGTTATATGCTGTTCTGGATACCTACAATGTCAGAATAATGAGTACTATGACAGGGACTGCTTAATTTACAAAGTATCTCTGGTGTTATTGGTTTTGTGATATACATATATGTATATATATATATATATATATATATATATATATGTGTGTGTGCATATGTATATATATATATATAGATAGATAGATAGATAGATAGATAGATAGATAGATAGATAGATAGATAGATAGATAGATAGATAGATAGACATATGCATATATATTATATAAGAGGTATGTTTTATATAACCCCATGTAGACTCTCTTTGGTGGTATATTTTTGTGTCACTGGTGTGAGTGTGTGGCGCAAACGCTTTACACATGAACCCTGGGGATAAGCCTGACTGCTCTGAAGCACCAAACTACCAGGGGGTGAGAACAGGTTATCTTTGGTGTGTAACGTACTTGCCCTGACTAGAATGGTGGGACCTGCATGGTATATATTCATACCCTAGCCAACCAGAAACCTCATTTCTAACAAGAGGCTTTTTCCTTACAAGGACATATTTACCATTAAACTTTCACATGTACTACTTTTAAATATAATGCATCTTGCCTTATAGGCTTGAGGCCTACTGAGGGGAGATATTAATATTTAAAAGGAAGATTTAGGCCTGTCAAAACATGTTATTTTGTCAGTTTTAATTTGCAGTTTAAAACTGTAACAGCCAGGCTAAAGTGGTATGCCTGCAGTTATGTTTGCACTGTCAGTGCAGTGGGAGGCACAATGGTGCTTCCACCCACTAGCGACGTTTAACTTACAGGCCCTGTGGGCATGTTGTACATATACCAGTGACTTGTAGGTAAATTAAATATGCCAATTAGGGGGAATACCAATTTCATCATGTTGAAACGTGGAGCACAGCCACTTTACCACTAGTTAGCAAGGCCACTGTTGAACAGGATTAAAAAAAGTTCAGACAAAAATCTGAAGGACACCAAGAAAAAGATGGTAATTTCTTATAACTACCTTTAGTTGGCTTCTACCAAAAGGACTAAGGCTGGTCTGGCTGTCTGCATTATTTCTCTCCAGACCATACATTGTACACTGAAGTACAGGTATGTGGGGCATGTACCTGATCCAATATGACTTATCAGCCAATATTAACCTACCATACCTTTAGCACTCCACAACTGTGGATATCAAGCACATATCGGTGTCATCAGTGTCATATTAGTGTCATTTAAAATAGTCATTGGAAATACAATTTCAGGTGACAATAATTTGGAGAGTGTGTGTGTGTGTGTGTGTAATGACTCACTCTGATTCATGAGTGGAAATCCCGTCCCCTCCACCTTTGTCTGTTAAAACAACTGCCTATATTAGTACATTAATCCGTAGGGGTAATACCCTTTCATATTTGTTCTTCTTTATTATACGGTGCACTCATAGGTTGTACTGTAAACAGCAATTCCTTTCTCTTTCTTACACATAGTATGGTTACAAATAACCCAATATGTGCAACTATTGCAATTACATAAGGAGTTATTAAAGAGGTATGCATGCCACAGCCACATTATCAACTATTATAGGGAATCGGCAGGGTGACCTTTCATCCCTAATAGACACAATGCCAGCCACAATCCCTATTTGTAATGAATTGGCAGTGCTGTCAATGCTGCCTTTCCATGCACACAATTTGAATTGCACTGTAAAATGTATGTCATATAACATTCTGAATTCATTAATATCCAGCAACAAGTACCAGCATGAATCATCACACAAAATTCCCAAAAGGGAGTCATGCAAAAAGAGATTAAAAGAACATTGAAGGCAAGACCATTATAGAAGGTGATTTGGGCAGCATTTTCATCATACCACCTGATGTATGAAAACAGGTATCCCAGAACCAGGCTCAGTTTGCAGGCCTTCAAAAAGGTGAGTTGGTACATGCAATTTGTCCAAACCCCTTATAAGCTTTAGCTTTTCATGTATGACCCTGGTTGCCCTCTTGAATGCCAGAACGCCAAAATTAATTCAGCCATAAACACATCTACAAACATTTTTTCAGACAAACCCATAATGTCTCAAGCTGGGAATCTACCATCTCATATTTAATGGAGACCTGTTACAATATTGCTTGATTCTTACATAGAAATGTTTCCACCAGAGAGTAACCATCATGCAATCATTGCGATGGTTGCTAAGGTGGATCCTGTCACCCATAATACATTATTAAACCCATTTCTCCTTACTCTGATTTCAAAGTGGCAATGACTCAGGAGCTCTTTAATCAACTAAATTTGCCTGATCACATTGGTGATTCAGTTCCTGTGTTGGTGCTGTGATCATACTCAGATGGGTGCACCTAACCTGACATCCTATAGTGAGTGCCTTTCTTCAGTGGACTATTTTTCGAGAATTCCTTAAAAGAGTAGCTACCACATTCCTCTTAAAATGATAACTCCAACAGCTATCAACCTATTGCTCACTTTACTGTTCAGCGATGTCTTGAACATATTGGTCACTGACAAATATAAGACCTGATTTACAAAGGTAACTTATACTTTTGAATAATTTACACTTTTGAGTAAGTTTACTACTTTTTAGCTATTGACAAAATCTGGGTGTTAATTACTTAATCGCCAACAGGGTCGCGATTCGGAGTTACCGCCTTCTTCAACCTGTCGATCGCCATATTGGCTCAGTTTAAATACTCTCATAGTGATGTTTTCGACAAACCAACGTGCGTTTTGAAAAAAGCCCCTTTTCAAATGATGGACCTTTCTTAGATAAATACATTGAAACTGATTTTTAAACATTAGTAACTGTTGACATGTTGTGTGCCGAAAAGCGTCCCTGTTGGCGATTAAATAATTAACTTGCTGTGCTCGTGGAGTGCTGTCTTTCTTCGCAAGTGTGGGAGAAATGTGTTGATATATATATATATATATATATATATATATATATATACACGTTGGACCTGGCCTTTTTACAGGGTCATTTCCCAGACTTTTTGCTTTTTGCCCCCTTATTTTTCTAACCTTTGTTGGCTGTCGTTATGACTCTGAGCAGTGTTTCACTGCTAACCAGTGCTAAAGTGCATATGCTCTCCCTTGTAAAATTTGTTCTGATTGGCCTATACCTAATTGGCATATTTAATTTACCTATAAGTCCCTTGTAAAGTGGTATCCCTATACCCACGGCCTGTAAATGAAATGCTACTAGTGGGCCTGCAGCCCTGCTTGCGCCACCCACTGAAGTAGCCTTTAAAACCTATCTCAGGCCTCCTAGCGCAGGGCCTGTGTGCACAGTTTTCTGCCACAGGGACCTGGCATCTAATTTTACTTGCCAGGCCCAGAACTCCCCTTTTACTACATGTAAGTCACCCATAAGGTATGCCCTAGCTATCCCTATGGGCAAGGTGCCATGTATGTAGAATGCAGGACATGTGCCAGATTGTGTGGCCTGTCCTGGTAGTGATAAACAGCCTAACTTGATGTCTCACTGTTGTGAGTGCTGCCTTCTCATAGGATTGCATTAGAAATGCCCTGCCTTATGTGTAAAGGGTATTGTCTGATTTGGGAGGGGTAGCGTAGGCATGTTTGGTATGGTTCTGATAGTGATAAGAAATGCTCCTTACTGGTGTAAGTATATTTTTTATTACTATTACAGAAATGCCATTTGTAGAAAGTGCAGATTTATTTGTACTTATGACTTAGGTGTTTTGCAGCTTGCCTCCAATCCACGTCTGGGCAGACTGACAGTTGGGGCTTTGTGTATACTTTTCAGACAGCCTGTACACAGGGAGGGTGGAGGTGTGATAGAGGTGCATCTACATATTGTATAGCGTTCCTGGGCTGAGAGCAGGGAGAGGCTGGCACACCTGCATTTGTAAAGGCTGTGCCCTGGCCTCGCACAATAGGGTTGTTTACCCCCGACTGATGTTTGGAGCCTGTGCTAGAGGAGAGAAGGGGAACTCCCAGAACCAGTTGGAACCGGTTGGAACCCCCTCTCCTCCCCATTGTAAAACACACTGTAAACTTAGTATAGGTACAGGGGAATTTCCCCCACAAATTAGACATTCTTGGGACTTGAAGCTGGACACAGGACGCTGCTGATTGGACTCACCAGGAAACCACCTTGGACTGCTGCTGCTGTGCTGACCTGTCACCTGCCTGGTCACCAGGAGGAACCACCACCATCTGCATCCCTCATTGGAGGTCTCATCCGGTTCCCAGGGCCGCCCCTGAGGAGCAGGACTGGGGGGAGGCGAGGGGAACGTCCGCTGCCATAGGAGCAGGACGCTCCTATTTTGAAACCGGGCACTCTTCTTTAAGAACGGGTAAGGGAGGCCTCGACGGAGTCCCCTTCCTCTTGGCCCCATTTCTTTTGTTGGGCTTGCCTGGCCCCCACCTTTGTTGGAGCGATTGTGAAGTCTGAATGACGCCCCCACAAAGATCGAGGGCTTCAGGAGGGGCCCGTTTTCTGCAATAGAGAGGGTGAAGACCGCCCCTCTCCCCCAGGAGCACTACATGGCCCTCGTTTTGCGCAAATGAGCACCGGGGGGCCCCATGCCCATCTTCTAGACACTAGCAGTGCCTTTTCGTCATAAAACCAGGTACTTTTGGTGATATATTTGCTCTGTGAGCTTAGTGTGGACCTTAGTGGGGTTTATATGTTACCTACCTACTTTTATGATGCTTCATACGTGTGCTGATGTTCCTATTATGGGCATGACATGTTGATATGTAGTTTATGACTTGTGATATATTATCTAATATTCCTTTTATGGGTATTTATGAGGTATTTATGACAGATACATAGATTTCTTTACTGTAATTCCTGACTACTGCTTATGTTGAGGAATCATGAGCACTTACGTGTTCAAATCATCGAAAAAATCATGAACAGCCAACTATCCCGGTTCCTGGAACACAGCAAGGTACTCGACACCTCCCAATCCGGATTCTGCAAAAACCACAACATCGAGACCGCACTCATTGCTGCCACAGACAACATCAGGGCCATGCTCGACGAAGGAGAAACAGCAGCACTCATCCTCCTGGACCTCTCCGCAGCTTTTGACACGGTATGTCATCACACTCTCCCCACACGCCTCCACAATGCTGTAATCCGCAACAAGGCACTCGACTGGATCTCGTCATTTCTCACGGGCAGAACGCAGAGAGTCCGCCTCCCACCGTTCCTGTCAGAAGCCTCCAGAATAATCTGTGGCATCCCCCAAGGATCCTCGCTCAGCCCCACACTCTTCAACATTTACATGGCCCCCCTCGCCAACATCGCACAAACCCACCACATCAACATAGTTTCCTACGCATACGACACTCAACTCATCCTCTCCCTCACGAAAGACCGTACAACTGCAAAGAACAACCTCCATAACGGACTTCACGCCATCGCCAGCTGGATGGAATCAAACCACCTCAAGTTAAATACAGACAAGACTGAAATACTCATCTTTGGCACCAACCCCTCAGCTTGGAACGACTCCTGGTGGCCCACCTCGGTAGGATCCGCACCCTCACCCACCACCCATGCATGCAACATGGGATTCATCTTGGACTCCACACTCAGCATGACTCAGCAGGTCAATGCTATCTCCTCTTCCTGCTACAACACTCTCCGCATGCTCCACAAAATCTTCAAGTGGATTCGTGTCAAAACCAGGAAAACTGTCACCCACGCCCTGGCCAGCAGCCGATTGGACTACGGAAACGCCCTACATGCAGGAATAACAACCAAACTCCAAACAAAGCTGCAAAGAATCCAGAATGCATCCGCCCGCCTCATTCTAGACGTCCCACGCCGCAACCACATCTCCCCCACCTCAGAGACCTACACTGGCTACCAGTATCAAAGAGGATCACCTTCAAACTCCTCATCCACGCACACAAAGCCCTCCACAACACAGGTCCAGCCTACCTCAACGACAGACTCACCTTACACACCCCCACCCGCAACTTTCGCCCTGCCAAACTCACCTTTGCCTCCGTCCCCCGCATTCATTGCACCACCGCCGGAGGAAGATCCTTCTCTTACCTAGCCGCAAAGATCTGGAACTCCCTCCCGCTCCACTTTCTCCAGACCAAGAACTCTTGACATTCAGGAAACGCCTCAAGACATGGCTTTACGACCAGTAGCTTCCCCCCCAGCGCCTTGAGACCCTAACGGGTGAGTAGCGCACTCTATAAATCCTTTGATTGATTGATTGATTGATTAATGTGACAACTGCTTATTCTTGCAGAGTATTAGTAACTTGTGTAACGCGTTCTGACAACTACTAAGGTAGGAGGGTATTACTGACGTGTAATGTTGGTCTAATTATATTTTATGCAATACAGTTTATTTTTACATAGCTCAGTGTTGTGTTTACTTTGTGGTGTACATCTTGTGTCACGTGTGTTGTGTGTGTAGTGCAAACGCTTTACACTTGGTCTCCGGGTTAGGCCTCACTGCTCGTGCCAAGCTACCTAGGGGGTGAGCAGGGATTATCTTGGACGTGTAACTCCCTTGCCCTGACTAAAGTGGGTGGGTTCTGCCTGGCTTAGATGCATATTCTAGCCAACCAGAACCCCCATTTCTAACTATATATATATATATATATATATATATATATATATATATATATATATATATATATATAGCAACAATTCAACACAGAGGAAGCGTAGGCAAAAACAAACTCATAACATATGCCTGCAAGAGACAGGAATACTCAACAAAATCAGACTGACTATTACTTCAAGCAAAAAGATCATACCCAATGTAACTTATTTACTATTAACATTAACACATATCATATGACAGAGAGCGGCAAATTCCTCAGAAAACTCATGTAAAGGGAGTTGAGATAATAGCAGAAGTAAACCTAATTAATTGTTAGTGGATGTTGAAGGATTGTACAAAACAGTGTGTCCCTAGTAATTGTGGTTATAATCTTTCAGGTGCTGCTTCCAAGATAAATGTAGAAGAGTATGACAGACCGAAGAAGAAGACCTCTGAATCAGTCTCTCTTTATCCCATTCCCCTTTCCCCCTCCAGGGTGCTCAAAACGGGGTACTCCATCTTTTGTGAGTAGTCTGGGTAGGGACTGAGGATCTATCTTCTGCTGCTGAGGGAATCGAACCAAGGTACCAAGACAAATGGTTGTAGATGCCTCTCCTGTCACACCTAGCCCTCCTGTGTTGTGGCTGTCTGGAAAGTATGCACTGAGGGCCTCATTTACATTCATTTGACACAGGGCAGCATTGCAGTCCTTATAATTGTGATGCCCTGCTTCAAAAGAAAAGGGCATGAATGGACGTATGTCTGAGATATGGCACATTCCTGTACTTTCCCCTTGCACAGGCACACAATGGGCTGTAATGCACCAAACCAGGAACCTTTTCACCATGGACACCTTCCTGCACAAAAACAATCAATGGAGGTGATTTCCTCTTTCTATGTGTGCTGGAAGATGCAACACACATAGAAAGAGGCCAAAAGGAGGATAAATAAAGTTATTTGTCCATGTTACGGCTCCCCCGGAGAAGCGTATGGTTTTGACCCATTCCACGGTTTACAAAATCTTGTAAATCTGGGTATGTGTCAAATGACATGGATGTTATGTGGGAACACCCACTGTAATGCCCATGGCAGGCCTCCCTGTTGCAGTGTGTGGCAACTCAGCGACTTGCACTGCATGGCCCCACTCCATATCTACAAAGCCATGAAAGTGCATGCAGGGTGGCTGTACGTGACCTTGTAGATATGGATCTGCAGTTTGCGCCGCCAGACCATCATAAAAGTGCAAATCCAACTACACCAGTGAGTGAGCTTTCTAACTACTTTTCCAAACATACCAAATATGCCCACACTGCCCTTTGAGATCGGAAATGACCACTTAAACATATATAAGAGAATTCCCAATGACAATCTATGAGAGGAGCTGCCCTCTGAGCAGGGTAAATTGAAAGAGGCTGTTTGTCACTACTAGGACATGTAAAACATAAAAAGATATGTCCTACCTTCTATGTAAACAGCACCCTGCCCATAGTGCTATCTAGGGCATACCTCAGGAGTAGCTTAGGTATAGTAAAAAGAGGGTTTAGGCCTTGGCAAGTAGTTTGAATTTCCAAGTCAATGCAACAGTAAACTACGCACACAGGCACTGCAGTGGCAGGCCTGAGACAAGTTTTAAAGGCTAGTTCTGGGGGTGGCGTTATCAGGACTGCAGGCCCACTAGTAGCATTTAATTTAAAGGCCCTAAGGATATGGTACGAGGGACTTACAAGTAAATTAAATATGCCACATAGGTGTAAGCCAAGCATACCAAGTTTTAGGGGAGAGTACACATGCTCTTTAGGACTGTTTAGCGTTGGTAAAGTGCCCAGAGTCCTAAAGCCAATAAAAAGAGCATCAACAAAATAAGAGGAGAATGGCAAAACGTTTGGTGATAATCCTGCAGAAAGAGGCATTTCCAACACCCCCGAAAACTATTTTCACTGAAACCAGGCTGGCTGCTCTGTAGGAAAACATTAAGGTAAATCATTACATTTGATAAAGTACATCTTGGGCCAGAAATACACATTTTATTCACATACTCATTTAATAGTTATTCAAAATCCAATTTAATGGTAAAATGTAATTTTTAATAAGCATTAAAGAGAATGCACTTTTAGAAAGTTACCTTTGCTCTGCATAAAGCCTCTGGAGGCCCATTTTGCAAGCCGCAACTCTCACTTGGCAGCTGAGTAGCCCGCAGGGTGAAGTGTGAAAACAGTTCCTAGGGCAGTACAAAGGCGTTGGGTGTGGGGATTGTTTCTGTTCCTCTGGCAGGATGATGATTTGGGTTGTGCCCAGACACATCATTAACTTCAAAGGCGCCTTCTCTGTGATAGGTAAATGTTAGCTACAACTAGACAGGGCCTTTCCTTGTTCCCCAATTCAAACAGGCACTAGTCCTAATGGGAGTGGAGCTGCCCCCAGAACTGGTTTAGAATGATCATGGAGGAGGGGTTGCTCATTTCCCTGGTCATACCTCTCAGGTGGGCACACAAGCTCTGCACAGGGGAAGAAAGAATTTGCCATCTTGTATTGAGGCAGAGATGAGCACTGTGGTATTGTTCACTGTAAGGTACACAGGATGTGCCTTACAGCTACAAAAGTGGATAGTGTAACCCCAGAGATCTTTTACCCTATTGGTTATGGAGGAGTCACTCCCACCCACAGGCTGGTGCGAGGCATAAGTGTAGCACCCACAGCACCCTCCCCAAAACACTACTGGATCTGTGGAAGATCACAAGAAGACTGAAAGTACTGTCAGAGAACTGAGAAGAGTCTAGAAGACTTGGCCTGCTCACCCTCCTGTGCCCAGGACAAAGGAATTGACTCCAATGGAAATAAGGATGACCTCCTGTTTAATCTACAGGGACACAACAAGCTGCAAGGGGCCTTTCCTGCATCTCCCCAGCTGATGAGTTCTAAATAGACCTACCTAAACCCTTCTGGAAGTGTCTGCTGTGCTTATGGCCTGATTTAGAGCTTGACGGTGTTACTGCCAAGCCGCATCAGTAGCGGACCCAAAACGACCACCAAGTTAATGGTGTCCCACTCACAATATTTAGATGTATTGTGGCTGAACCGAAGACAGCTACTGAGGAGCAGCAGCCAGCCATATTCAAATGTGTCAGCTGCCTTGTCAGTGTCATACCGGCAGATTACTGATGGAGGTGAACCATTGTTGGACCCAAAGGACATCATACAATGGCAATGGCTATGGAATTCTGGTAAGTCACACACATGCACTCTACCATAGCCATATGTATCCATCTGCACAACACATGACACAACAAACCACCTACACATCATTATTTGTTGCCATTCTACCACAACACTTGCACTGCAGCGTCCCTATCTTTGAGACCGATGTTGGGGAGGTTGTGTTTTCTCTGTGGGTCGGCTTTTCTCTGTGGCGCCGTCAACGTCGGGTAGTGTTTCTTGTCAGAGACGGCAGGTCGAATGCAGGCTTTCAGCTATTGTGACAAATTTAAAAGCAGAGAGTGCATACGCACTGAGGTTCTGGTTAGCAGAGCCTCAGTGACACAGTTAGGCACTACACAGGCATAAACATTAGGCCATAAACTATGAGCACTGGGATCCTGGCTAGCAGGATCCCAGTGAGACAGGCAAGACATATTGACATATAGGTTTTTATCTATGAGCACTGGGGTCCTGGCTAGCAGGATCCCAGTGACACAGTAAAAACACACTGACACACACTCACAAACAGGCCAAAAGTGGGGGTAACCATGCTAGAAAGAGGCTACTTTCCTATTAACACCCACACAACACCCATGAAATGCCTCCCTGGCGCAGAGTAATGTACAGTAATGCAGCGTTCTGTGTTCCATTACATTAGTCGAGATTTATGAAGCCACACAGGGTGGCCTTGTGTGAATTCATACATCTTATTTAAGGCTTGTGTCACTCTAGCACCACTTTGGATGATGCAAGAGCGATGCAATCCAGGCCATAAATATGGCTCTAAGTACGAACATAGATATCCTCACCTGGAGAAGTTGCCAAATGTATTAGTCCGACAAAGGTTCTTCCTTAAGCACGAAAATTCAATTTCTCCCAGCTTTTCTGGCAAAAGTCAATGACTCTACCGGGAACTCCTCCAGCAGCAATCTGACATCTTGTAGCCCTCTTCAGCCACAGCCTGCTTCCTTGCCCCACTGTGATTTTTGACTTCCATTTGGAGATACTGAGGGGCATACTTATAGTAAGTGGTGCTGCATCGAGCGCCACTTTCCCTGCGCCACTGAGTGCCCCAGACCACCATCATGTGTGTGCTGTATTTAAAATACAGCACACCATAACTCAGGGTAGGGGGCAATAGCATCATTTCTCATGACTCTATTGATGTACTCTGCAGGAGTAGCACCAAAATATTGGCGCTACTCTTGCAGAATACATAGGGCCCCTTTCCAAAGAATAGAAGCCCCTTTTAGCGCCTGCTCTTGAGCAGGTGTTAAAAGTTCCATAAAAAATGGGGCAAGAAAATCTCATAGACTTCCTTACACCATTTTTCCAGCTACCCTAATGGGGGAATGCCCCCTTAGCATACATTATGCCTGGTGCAGGTATAATTTAGTGGAAAGGGAAACAGAGTGATGCAATGCATGCCTTGCACCACCCTGTAAATACGGCACAGGGATTTCGGCCTTGTTGGGCCACATTAACATCAAAAATAGTGATGTTAATGTGGCGCTAGGGCATTATAAATATGCCCTTAAGTCCTTTAAGTCCTAAGGTAAAACGTCGAACTGGGTTGAGCCTGTCTTCTGTATTCGACCAGATTTTCATTGTGGATCGTCTTAAGTCACAGCTAGGTACCAGTCAAGCTCAACCAGATGATCTTGGTTGCTGCTGAATGTTGTTAGTGCTATTTTTTACATAAAATAAAATATTCATATCTTCGTTTACCTTATTGTATTTTTACGATTTTGGTGTAACTTCTTTAATTAAAATTTGCTACGTTTTTTCTTGTGTTGTGTTTGACTTTGTTACTGTTTCGGTACTGCATAGATACACTACACTTTGCCTCTAAGTTAAGATTGTCTGCTCTGTGCCACAGCTACCATGGTTTTGTGCTCAGGTTACTTCAGTTACTTTAGTGAATCACCCTAACAAGGACTGTGAGTATTACTAGAGATGAGTAGGGCCCCCTTCCACTAACACCCCCAATTTCTTACACCAATCTTGCTCCTTACTGCCACTACCAAGATTTATGGGAAATCTGATGCCTACTATCCCACAAGATTTCTTGAAAGACCATCACTTGAGTCAGATTATTCAGATGAGATTTGGGCCTGGGCTAAGGACAGAGTCTACATTGAGACTTCTAATAATGAGCTCAGGTGGGGCCTTGATGAAAGCATGCTCATCTGTCTCATCTCTGTGGGATCTATCTGCTGCATCTGAAACTGTTAATCACTCTATCATTATCCACTGTATGAATGTGGTGGATATATATGTGATTGTAAGACAAAGGTGTGTCTACTTTCTCTCTGAATGAAATCAAACTCTAATACTCTTGCCTTGTTGCTCATTAATTTCATTTCACACTGTGTGTAATTCCTCAAGGTTCCGATCTTGCCCCAGTTTCTTTTAAATCTATCTGTGCCCACTTGCTAAAGTCATCAATGCCTTTGAAATTTTATTCTGAAATTTGGCACACAACATTTGCAGAGGAAATTCAAGATCACGTTAATTCATGTCAATCTGCCATCTATCAATATATGAGTTTTAACTTCATCAGGTTTAACACTTCAAGAACATAGGTGATAATACTTAGGGGGTCATTCCGACCCCGGCGGTCAAGGACCGCCAGGGCCGGGGTTGGTGGGAGCACCGCCAACAGGCTGGCGGTGCCCCGCAGGGCATTCTGACCGCGGCGGTTTGGCCGCGGTCAGATCAGGAAAACCGGCGGTCTCCCGCCGGTTTTCCGATGCCCTGAGGAATCCCCCATGGCGGCGCAGCTTGCTGCGCCGCCATGGGGGATTCCGACCCCCTCACCGCCATCCTGTTCCTGGCCCCTGGGGGCCCCTGCAGTGCCCATGCCAATGGCATGGGCACTGCAGGGGCCCCCATAAGCGGGCCCCACATAGAATTTCAGTGTCTGCATTGCAGACACTGAAATTCGCGACGGGTGCAACTGCACCCGTCGCACCCTTCCCACTACGCCGGCTCCATTCGGAGCCGGCGTCCTCGTGGGAAGGGGTTTCCCGCTGGGCTGGCGGGCGGCCTTCTGGCGGTCGCCCGCCAGCCTAGCGGGAAACACAGAATGGCCGCCGCGGTCTTTTGACCGCGGTGCGGTCATTCGGCGGTTCCCGCCAGGCGGGCGGCTCCCGCCGCCCGCCGGGGTCTGAATGACCCCCTTAGTCTGGAATCTCCCTAATGTTGTGATCTACTGCCCACCTGCATGGGAGGTCCACTCTAAATATTCAAGAAGGTAACAAACCTGGGTTTATTGTTAAAAAAGCTCATGAAGTTAATCACTCATATTAACTGCATGGTATCATCTTGCTATCATTAGATGAAGACATTTAAATTATCATCCTTTTCATGATCACCCTCCTTTGAGCGCCTGCGGTGATAACAGTGATTTCTTCTAGATGTATTATGCAAATATATATATTATGTGGATCTCTCAAGCTCAAATATATATTGGATGCAAAGTGTCTAGGAGATTGCTTTCCAGCTGGTGTTCTACTTTAGGATCTTCAGCATTGTCTCTCAGGCCGTTCATTATCACTACTGCCTAATAATTCCCGGTCAAATTTAATGTAGGTTCAAAGCTTTTTACTGGACAGAACCAACCACTCTTCTGAATTTATTGCTTAGGCACTCTTCTAACCACTGCCTACACTCAGCATCTCTATATGCTTTGTCTCTTCCACTTTTAAAGTCTAATTGAGAAAGTAGGGCCTTCACTGTGGTAACATTATCTCTCTGGAATGATCTACTACTACCCTTAGGTCAAATTAAGTATCATGATGCTTTCCAGAATGCATGAAGACACATGATTTCTGCAGAGTCTCAAAAAGACAGTTTCAGTTCTAGTGGGTAGGGCCTACGTACGTGACCTATACATATCTATTCACTCACTACATCACTCATGGGGTCATGCAGATATTGCCATCTGGTTGGTCAGTCCCTCTAGCTTTTCCTGATTTTGTGATTTGCAAAATGAATGAGAAATTAGGGGGCCAATTGCGATCTCGGTGGTGAGACCACCTGATCGCCAACATGACAGTGGGGAGGTAGCCACCAAGCTGGTGGCCTCCCCACCGCCGTATTTCAATCTTTTTGCCAGGCTAACCAGTGTAAACAGTGTGATGGCATTGGCCTCAGCCCTCAGAGAGAGCCAAGGCCAATGGTGCCACGCACAGCATACTCAGAATGCGCACTGTCTGCCGGGAGGGCCCTGCTCTGCCCACAACATGATCATGAGCAGTGGAGGGCCCCCCCAGTGGCCCCAACTCTGCCTTTCTGCCAGTCTTTCCATGGTGAAAATCCCACCATGAAAAGCATAGTAGAAAGAAAAGTCATGACCAACATAGCGGTGCTGAACTTGTCACCGCTGTTGCTGACCCCGACTTTCACCGCCGCCAACCCATCGAGATCTCTGATCCTGGTGATGATAGCGGTGTTGTGGTGGTTCGACTTCCAGTATCGTAATCTAACAGGCAAATTGGCAGGGATGAGGCGGTCAGACCGCCACACCAAGTACAGCAGTCCAAGAGACCGCCGTACTCGTAATCAGGCCCTAAGTCTGAAGCCTGATCTTTGTGATTTCCCTGCCTGCAAAGAAAGAGAAACTGTCCAGTCTGTTGAAAACAGTGGCAAAGGTCGAGGAAATCTGCTGTAATACTGTCAGCACATTGTCTGTTTTGTTTAACCTTATGATTCGTGTTACAAAAAAGACTTGAAAGAAATCATGAAACTTTACTTGTTACTTAAATACCTAGGTTGACAACGGTTTGTGTGAAAAGATTTTAAGGTGTATGCTCAGTCATATATATAGCAAACATAAAGTGTTACAAAAACAATCTTTTTAAACCCCATTATAGTGACAATTTGTTTTTATTACAGAGCCGTTTAACACAATTCAAGTGAAATATGTCATGGAATGGAAATTCTTTAGCATATTTTTATTACTGTTTATCATAAACCATATTGGTTACAACCTTCTCATGGTTGCTGTGTGATTGCTATACTTTCTGCTCCAAATTTACAAACAGTTCCAATAACACAGCACGACAATACAATTTGCTGTGCTGCATTATGTGAAAGGGAGCGAGCAGAACAGCACCATATCTAATATGATATAGCACTAATTTCTCTACTGTTCTCGCTCCCTGTACTGGTGCAGTATAGGCTGCCTTGCACTAATTCACACACCCGTGAACTATAGTGCAAAACTGTGAGTTAAGTCAAGCGTAGGTTTTGTAATGGATTGGGACCCTTCCAGTGCAAAATAATGTGGTTTTGCATATTTTAACACTTTTGTAACTTTATTTGTGTGCCGTACACTATAGCATGCAAACAAATTTAGAAAGGTTTTGGCAAAAGAAAACTTTCCTCTAACTTTAAGCCTGCCTGGAGGAGGTGTATATGTTTGTCAATGTTAGTAGAAAGAGATTTTTGTCAAAAACGATAAGTGGTTACATGAGAATGCCCACGTACCACCCATTGTATGCCTCATTGATGCAAAGCAGTGATAAATACTACTTTATGCTACTTTGACATTTATTTCCAGTGCAAAACTTGTTTTGTGATGTAAAGTACATTTCTAAATCAATATTTGTTTTGAGCTTGCGTCTTAAAAGGGACGCAAACCGATGCAAATATTTTGAGAAATTTGGCCCTCTGCATTTTTAGTTGCCATCTCACCATTGTCTTTTTTAAATTGAGGAAACAAGAACACTGCCTTTATCTGGTAGGAACAAGGCTGGAGTTTACAACTATTCAGCTGTTTCAACTTTTCAGCATAAAGAACAATTGGGGCATTCTGTGTTGTGTATGCCTTAAATGGTGTTTGTGTCAATTGGGATGTGCACTTAGCTGTTTACATTTACTGTCTCCTCTAGTATGTGTATAGTCATGGTAGGGGAGTACTCCAGTGCAAGCTTGATTCATATACCATGTATGGGATCCTCAGTGCACAAAATCAAGGAGCCCAGGCTTCAGTCTTTTGCCGTTACTGTTCATGCCTTTGTATCACACTGTGCATTATTGAGGATAGCTGAGAGTGTTGCTTTGATTACTCCACCACCATTATATTATGTACCTTTAAACAGATAAATTCCAACTAGCATTGGCTTGTGCTGAAACGCTATCCTGCTATGACAATGTACGAAACTGGGTTATTGTTTGAGGAGGAGTGTTTACCCTTCTCAAGCAACAGCCAGAATCCTTGTCAGCTGGAACCACAAAAGTCAATAAATTAACCTGTGCTTAATCCTCTGATAGCTTGGTACAAAATGTAGTCAAGTTTAATTTACGGACAATGTAAAGTATTTCTGTAGCACACGATAAGTAATAACATGAAAACACAACATAAGAAAAGTCCTGCACCAATTTAAAAAATACAATATGATTTAAGAAACAATTAGGAAATAAAAATACCAAAACTCCAATAATTAGAACTGTAGTTATTCAATTTTAAAGACTTAGATAAAAGTAGTGCCAAAAGGGGCAAGCTTCAACTGAGGGTATCTGGTCACACTGGACCAGGGCAAAATCACAAGTTTAGGCCGACCACGAAGAAGCACAGGTGGGGCAAATGACCAAGCTTGGCTCGCTAAGAATTGTACCTTATGTCCTTGGTATGCATTCTGTGCACCGTTGCTTCTTGAGGCTTCATATTGTCCAGCGCTGATGAAGCTTGCAGCTGTATGGCGAGACCTTGGGGCTTTGCGTTGCTCAGCATTGATTCCAATAAAGTTTGCAGATGTGCAGTGATACCTTGCAGGGCTTTGTGTTGTTTGGCAATGGATCAGTTGAAGCTTTCAGCTGTGTAGCGAGACTTTACATCACTCAACAACTGTTTCAATGAAGTTTGCAGCTGTGCGGCAAGGCTTTGCAGGGCTTCTTGTCGCTTTGTGCTGTATTTCAGGAAGCTTCAGTTTGGCAAGGAGAAGTTCTCTCTCATGCCAGCCAAGGATGCAGGATCTGAGATGGCTTCTCCTGGGGACCAGAAACTAACTCTGTTTCCAAACAAAAGTTATCACTTAATAAATGGAATAAGGTAGCCCAAGTTATAGGGAGAGGTAAGCATTGCAGCACTAAAATACAAATATAAGAGTGTTTCACTATCCAGGACATGTATAGGTTAAAAGTACATTACCAACTTTTTAAATACACTGCCCCCTGCCCTATGGGCTGTTTAGGGCCTACCCTAGGGGTGATTTATATGTATTAAAAGGAACAGTTTAGGCTTGACAACAGGTTTATATTGCCAGGTGAAATGGCTGTTTAAAAAGTTAAAAACTGCACACATGCTGAAATGGCAGGGCTGAGATATGTTTAAAAGGGCTAGTTAAGTGGTTGGCACAATAAGTGCTGTAGGTCTACTGGTGGCAGTTAATTTGCAGGACCTGGGTCCATGTAGATCCACTTTTCTTGGGACCTGTAAATAAATGTAAGCCAATTTTACCATGTTTTCAAGGAGCGAGCACAAGCACTTTAGCGCTAGTTAGAATTGATAACGTGCACAGAGTTTTATAAGCCAACAAAAACGGGTTCAGAACACAGGAGTAAAGGCAAAAGGTTTAGGGGTGACCTTGCAGAGAGGGCCAAGCCCAACAGAGAGAAAACCCAATAGTACTTTATACCACTATTAAGCAATGTATTTTTTCTTTAAAGCTGAAGGTTCTTCCCTTTGAAGATTCAGCCCATGTTTGTACCCAACACCTCCATTGGTTCAGAGATGTGTCAGTGGGAGATTTCCAGGCCATAGCCAACAATCTTTTGCCAAGTGGAAGCACTAGGTTTACAAATCTGGTACCTGATGTTTTAGCTTTCGGTCTCATGAAGTAGCCTAGTAGGCATCCTCTGGGTGTGCACAGGGTCACTCTCACTTTTAAGGCCATAAACTGTCTGTTAAGCCCTCTGAATATTGTTTATGTTTTCAGGCAGCTCCATTCCATATGATAAAACCCAGTGTCTTAAGCATCTGGAGGCTGTCAATAGGATTGTCTTGGATATCCTATGTAGTTTTGGGGAGTTAAGTAAGTGTGAGGTAGGAAATTAAATTGTGTATAATACTGTGTGTATAGTGTAATATAGGTCTCAATTATCTTTTGACGAGGTATCTATTCACATCCATTTCCCATTTTGCCTTCTGGTCATCTGGGTTATTATTGGTCATGTTTGTTAGAGCTTTGCAGAAACAATTTACAGGTCTTTTCCTGTGCCATACTATGTATATGAATTGTAACAACTTATGTATTTGTGTCTCATTTCTATCCCTCTCCACTCCATATATTCCCTTACAATTAGTAGACAGGGTATGCATGAAGGAGGCGTATCTACTAGTCAAAGGCAGGTAACATTTTATATTAAAGTTCTTTCTTTTGTGCTCCTGGAAGGTTTGTCTACTGTGTAACCTTGACTCACTGGAATGTCTTGCGCACACATACTCCATTCATCAGAGCACTATGCAGGTATTTCTGAGATCAAACTAACTTCTCCTGACAGACACAGTCTAGCTCGTAATATAGTGAGAAAGGATTTATTTTCTCCCTTTAGTCACTGCAGCAGTTTCACGTAGGATTCATGCATTTTGACTAGTCCAGATGGACAGTAGCAACAGAGCAGGGCTGTGGTGTGAAGAAATATATTTTCCTGCTGTGATGTAGAGGCCTCCTCACATTACAGATAGTATACCAAATAGTGGCTTAGGTGCCTGTCCTCCTCTGATGGCCAAGGTACATCTTGCAGTCATTATACAGTTTTCATCAGCTACAAAGACAAGTGTCACAACAAGTAAAACCAGTATCGACTGGTCCTGTTGGTTTGTGGATTGTAATTCAAACACAATTCTCCATTTTCTGCCATTTCCTACAAGATCAGAAACAGTACAGGAATATGGGAATGGATGGGTCTCACTCAGGCAGTATAAAACCAGAATATTGTAACCAAATATTGTCAGACAGAAATGTTGAATCCTAAGTATAGTTGACCAAAATATCGTCCCACTGGAGTAAATAATAGAAAATGCACACCTATTGCCTCAATGTATTTGCAAAGGGTATTTAAGAAACAATATTTTGGGCTGATGATATTTTTGGTAACAATATTATGACTAAGGGCCAGATGTATGAACAAACCCCTTTGCGAATCGCAAATAGCGATTTTTAAGAAATCGCTATTTCTGAGTCGCAATATGCAATGTAACATAATTGCGATTCGGAATTAGCAATTTCTTAAAAATCGCTACTGCAATTTGTGAGGCCCAAATACAGAATCGCAAAAAAATTGCGATTCGGTATTTGAAAATCGTAAATTGCGAGAACGCACACCTGGCAGAGACTGATGACATCACAAGCAGGAAGTGAGTCATCCCAGGCAGTTTGCAGGTGCCTCACCCAAAGGAGCAGTGAGAGAGACACAGCCCAGCCACAGGGAGCAAGTCATGAGAGTTGAATCATGGGCATGTTTAGTGGATTCTGTAGATCAGTCAATCGCCTTGCAACATCTACGGGCCTCATATCGCGGCGTGCTGTGGCCGCACAGGCGGAGGCAGTGCACAGCAGTAGGGATGTAGCCCAGGGACTGGTCCAGAAAACGAATGTGCTGGATACTATGCTGGGTAACCGCTCTGCTACACCCAGTCAACTTGGACTAGGGGAGACTGAGGACTCATCTAGCCTCAGCAGCGTAGCAGTGCCCACTACAGATCCTAGGCGTCGCAGTGCCAGGCACAGCACTGCCACTGAGGCAGATAGCAGAGGTGCCTTTGAGGCCACTGCGCACTTGAGTGGCTTGTGTGGCCGTAAAAAGTGACTGTAATGGCCACAGGGGATTGTCTGCTTTTTTTTGTTTTACAGTGAACTATAAATAAATAGTGAGACACTGTTAATGCTTATTTAATGACACATGTGTTTAATTTTTGTGCTAGTGACACTTATGCTACCTGACGTTAAGGAAATAAAGGTACTAACTATCAGTACACATGTCAGTGAAGTTGTGTTGTTATTACTTACATCTGAAATGGTTGTGCGTGATGTCTGCACGCCTTTGCCTGCCCTCTGCTGCACTGGTCCTGTCTGCTGGCTGTAGGTGGGGTATGGGATCATCATCTTCATCTGAGTCTGGATCAGATATTTCCACAGGTATGCCCCTGGTTGTAGCTATATTGTGCAGGATCATACATGTGGCCACTATTCTACAGGTCGTGTCAGGGCTGTACTGTAGTGCTCCTCCACTTTTGTGGATGCACCGGAAGCGACTCTTCAGCAGGCCAAAGGTGTGCTCAACCACATTGCGGGTTGCCCTGTGTGCTGAATTGTATCTCCGTTCTGCTGGTGTTGTAGGATTTAGGTAGGGCATCATCATGTAGGTGTGCACTGCGTAGGCACTGTCTCCTGGAAGGAACAGAGGGTATAATGAGTAAGTGAGCCATCTGACGTCACAATGCCATCAATGCACCAGTGTACAGAGGGACAATACCTAGTAGATATCCTTCACCAAACTCCCCAGCCAGCAGTCTTGTGTGAATCCCGCTGTGGCGAAAGATGTATGAATCATGTGTGCTCCGTGGGTACCTGGCCACGAGATCAGTTATGATGTAGGAGGCATTGCATAAAACCTGTATATTTGTTGAATGTTGGTATTTACGGTTGCGGTACACATACTCTGTGGCCGATGGTGGACAGATTGCAACGTGTCCCATCTATGGCACCTAGGACATTGGGGAACTGTGCTATCTGGTAGAAATCTATTTTAGTCTGCTGTATTTCCTGTGGGATGTGGAGGAATCTGATGTACTGGTGTATCCTACTCAGCATGGCGTTGATAAATGCATTGAAAAATCTAAAGAGAGCACTCTGTGATACTCCTCCAGCTGCTGCAATGACCCCTTGATAGCTCCCTGAGGCAAGTAGGTGCAGGGAGCATAATACCTGCACATGGGTGGGTATGCTATTTGTCCTATGTGTTGTGCGCTGCAGTATGGGTTGTAGCTCAGCTATCAGGGCAATTATCATGGCTGAGTTCAACCTGTACTTATCATATATCTCCTCCTCAGTCTGGTCAAAAAGGGTAATGCGCACTCTGAAAATGCGCTCCTGTCTCCTCCTCCCTCTCCTCAAACCTACCAAGATCCTCATTCTCCTCACCATGATGTAGAGTGCAACCATTGTGGAAAAGAGTATGAGGCATTCTGTGCCTCTTTATGTAGGTCTCACCTGGTTACCACCTGGTTTCACTCAGTGGTAATTTGCATGTGCAAAAGGCCATTCTGCGAAAATTTGCAATTTGCCAAATTTTTATGCATCGAATTGCGACATGGTTATATGAGCCGCATTTTGCATCTAGCAATTTCCGACTTGAAATACCGAATCGGTATTTGCGAGTCGCTATTCCGACTCGCAATTTGCAAAATGCTAATTGCGATTCGGTATTTCATGTCGCAAATTGCGGGATGCAAAATGCGACACGCAAAACCATGTTGCTTCGCAAAAAATCGCGATTCCTTATTTTTGGGCTGCGAATGCCTTTCATGCATCGCAGACCACGTTTTTGCATGCGCAAACGGCCAAATTCGGCAATTCGTATAGTTTGCTAATGCAAAATGATTTGATACGTCTGGCCAATAGTACTTAGAATAAATCAACAGGCTAGTGACCTATCACAGCTCAGTAGGTAGAGCAGGTTTTGAAGAGATTGGTCTGTGAGGGAGTAGTATCTGTCTGGACATATCGAGGCTTCCCAAAGGAGAGTCACCATCTTTAACACATAGGGCTGAAATGGAACCACAATGTACTCTTTCTTGTGTAAACCACATGCACATTCCACCACACAACTTCCACATATGCTACACATGATGAAGGTGAGCAAACCAACTTATGAGGATATGCTGGATATTTATGTAGGGAATGCCAGTGTGCATCCTCCATTGCCAGGTATAAAACAAAGGACTATGAACCTGGACTGTGAAGCCACTGCCACCACTTCCAGTTACTACATAGTCTAGGTTGTGAGGCAGTAGAAACTGGATGGGGGAGTAAGCATAGGGCAACTCTGGCTGCTCAAGCACTGCATGGATTATAAACAGCAACAAAAATGATGCTGATCTTCCTTTGGGTTTGCGTGATTGTTAAGGTCACTAGAGAAAACAAAGGGCTTGCTAGAAAAATGAACACAGAAGGAGTGCACAGCTTTTCTAAACTGGGCAACAGATTTTCACCCAAGCACCTTTATTTCTAAAATGTCAAGTCTTTTGGGATGGGTGGGAAGGGAGGCAGTATGTTAATTATATGAGTCTTTAGGGATGGCTTGTGGTCAGCAGGTTGCCTTGAATAGTCTTTTGGGAGAAGTAGTTCCCTGAGGTATCCCAAAAAGAACAAAAAGGTGAAAAACGATTACATTTTAATCCCAGTGTTTGCTGTAAAAGTGTAGTAATAAATGCAATTGTGTGCCGCAAACTGTCTATTTTTGTTCTACAAAATGTTTTAATCGATGCTGCACAATCCTGGAGGTGTCTGTTTGGTGCTGTTGTTGTGGGTCTTCTTTATTACAAGCACCTGCTATCTAACATGACTCATAGATAATATGGAGGCTCACCACGCACGGTTTTTGTCTGATATGTTTAAGTGTGGCATATTTCTGGCAAAAAAAAGTAAGGCACCTCATTATCAATATGGAAATTAAGCATAGATTCACTTCTCTGTTATTCTGGGGTGCCATTAGAGCATTGACCACACACAAGAGGATTCCAGCTGCAACAGCCACGGTGTGCAGTGTCTCAGAGGAAAGGGCTGGTGGCTGGAAGAGCTGTGTAATGCTTTGCACTGGGTTAACTGTGCTGCATTTTTTAGGGCAAGAGATACCATTTTTAAAACACCTTTTCTCCTTAGTTTGATGATATGTGAGTCAGCAGTGCAGGGTGTTCTCAACTTTCCCTCCGGATTCTGAACCACTTTACGTCTTTGGCATGTGTGGACTCGGGCTATGAGCCTGGCACATTTTCCATAGTTTTCCTAGTGGCCTACACTGGTGTTACTTAAGCCAGTAGTGGGTGTCACATCTGGGCTGATTTATTGGTACGAAGTATTTGCTTACTCCCTCCTCTGAAATAGGGCTACAAGGTCTGTTATGCATTTTCTATATGAACAATACCATTGAGTATCGTAGGAGTTGCTTTAACTTCTTTAGGACCTTTGCTACAGATTTAGAGAACCAGCAGTGTTCTAATTCCATACTTTGTAGCTGTGAACGGACAGAGGTACTTTACCTGCACGCCATTTTCCCGACGTAAACTCACCCACAAAGTATAAGAATGTGGTCTACAATGAGTCTGAGATTTCCCTGAAGAAAGTTGAAAATTGAGAATCTAATGGACAACTGTTATAGACAGTCTTTATCCTTGTTCATTTGGCATTTTTTTCAATCAAAAGAAACTCATTTTAGCTGCAAATATCTAGTAGGAACCATTGAAACTGTATGCGTGCTGTCTCTTCCTCTATCCTAGAACATTGAGCAGATATCTTGCAAGACGGCATACAATTTAATAACAGACAACTGGCAATTGTCAAGTGTAATCTGCATAATACATGCTATTTTTCGGAAAAGTATTCCGCGTACTCGCCTGAGAAAACTTCACCTTATTTGGCCCCCTCTTTCGTTTAAGACAACCCCACAATTTTCCTGGTGACATAGTTAATGCCTCAAAGTGAAACGTCCTACTGCCCTTGTAACTTTCCTAGAAGGTATTTGAGCCAGACTTAGTAGGGCTTGGTGCCATCGCCAAACCACACAAACACATGCATGCTTCTTCAATATCCAGCTCAAAAGTTGAAAAGATGCATTCAACCATGTGTAGCAGGGGTTAGGTGCAAAGCCTGGCCTGTGACTAGACCCTGCGTCTAATTGACTGCAGGCAGCCAAATGACATTGTGCTTAGCCTTTGGCCTTGTGCGGCAACAGTTGGGTGCAGGGTCTGGCCTGTGGCCAGGCCTTGCACCCTACTTGCTGCAGGTGGCCAAACTTAGGGGCATTTACAAACCCTTGCACCACACTAGCATCATGTTTTTTACACTAAGGCTGTGTTAAGGAAGCCTTTCTCCCCCGCCATACTTACAAGGTGGCACAAAGCATGAATTGTGCCACTTTGTAAACCCCTGTGTCACATTATGCCTGCCTCATGCATAATGTATGTAAAGGGGGCATTCTGGCGCATGGAGCCCAAAACAATGGCACAGTGAAATTTACAACATTTCAATGCACCATTTTTTACGTCATTTTTAATGCCTGATCAGAGCAGGGGTTCAAATGACACACCCTTATTAACCTATGGGTCTCCCTGTACTTTGCTGCACTAGTGTCAAACTTTGTGAGGCTAGTGCAACAAAGCATCACAATATAAAACATTTTGACGATATTGTACTATCGACCAACATGGTGCACCATATTATAAATATGGCACAACCATGGTGCTGTTGGGTGGCTGTAGGGAGACGCAAGAAAAGTGGTGCATCGGCACTGATGTGCCACTTTCTTGTAAATCGCCCCAAGTTGCATGCAGCCTTCTGCTATGAGGATTGGAGGTTGGTCGGATGCTAAAGAACAACCACCGGCAAACATGGCCTTTGGCTATTCCCATCAATGGTTGGTTACAGAGTCAAGAGTCTGTTGAGGCCCTGCACCCAACCTGCAATGAGCAGCTAAACGCTGATGCTCACAGCTGTTTGCTGTGTGCTGTAGGGGTTGCCTGGCCAGTTGGGAGGGGCTAACCCACCCTAGGGAAGACAATCCCCATAGTGCATGGCCTTTGTTCCCCCAGGGGCATTCAACTCACAATTCATAATGGTGTTATTTTTTTTGTTTAGGTTTTAGGCGGTGAAAATAAACTTTTTTGTGTAATAATATTTTTTGTGGGCTTTTTACTCTTTTTAATCTTTCTTAAACATGTGCTAAACGTTTCTATGTAACTTTTAATTTTATGTCATAAAATGATCCAGTTATTTTGGCAAATAATATATTGTGATATATTATAGCCTTAGAACCCGCCGTAGCGAGCTCTACCGGCTATTAAAGGCCCGCTCCCGAGTTAAATGCCCGAGCCGAAGGCGATTAGAATCCCCTCGGGCTCCGTGAGGCTTTGTTCACAGCTGCTGCTGTGAACAAAGCCCATTGGAATGTTGGCGCTGCGGGCTTTTACCGGCCAGTAAAAGCCCGCAGCACTCCATTGTTTTCAATGGAGCTGCCAACTTCCAATGTTCTAATTTGAGATGGTTACTCTCTTATTTTTTGTACACCCAAGTGCATTATTTTTTTTAAAAGTTTGCAAAAATGTTCAGCATGGCCTCAGTCCCTTCTTTCCTTACTTGCTGGGCTTCAGCAGGCACTGTTTCTTCACCCTCTACATTTCTGGCCTCCTTCAATATATTTCAGCCTGGAAAAACTAATTTGGATATATAGCTGTGAGATGCTTTATCATTGCTGTGGTTGCAAATTAACAAATCACTGTAACTGGAACCTCTGTTCATCTTCTTCTCACTTCATGGCTGAGTGAAGGATTTCCTTGCTGATTCCTCTTTGTGTGTTTGCTCACCTCCTCTTGATATGTTCGATATTTGAACAACCTCTGTAAACTGGGTTGATGAAAGCTATAAAATGGAGCCTGGCTTGGCTAATTTTATTCTGTGGGAATTACCATTCTAGATAAAGTGGATGGTTCGCCTCAGTGTATTTTTCTCAGTACCAAGTTGGCTATAAGATGATGTCTGTAGAAGGCTGAGGTTCTTGTTAGTTATGGATGTAAACTTAGGGCCACCTTTACAAGAATTGATGCATCGCTGCACTGAATCAAAATAGCCATCCATAAGCACCATGTCATAAGGAAATCTGACCATTCTGCTGCAAAAGTGATGTAGGGCATGTAAATTGACGCAAATTGACCCTGCTTCACTTTTGAGTGAAATGCATCAACAAAAGTACAAAATATGATGCATCTGGGAAAAAAGGCACACGTCACAGGCGGCAGCTATGGAGCAGGGCTCAGACAGCAGAAGCAAGGACAACAACCCCAGTACCAGCCAGGATGTCCAAACATACTCCCAGGGGAAGCGGACATGCAATTTCAGTGAGGAGGTGAATTACATCTTGATCACTGAGGTGACAGAGCACCAACATCAGCTCTTTGTCACCTCAAAATTGCCACTGGGGAAGAAAGAGGCCGTTTGGAAGTCCATAGTAGAGAAGATCAACCGTGTGGGACAAGCAAAGAGGACTGCACCAACTGCCAAAAATAATGCCATGATTACAAGCGCTGTACGAAGGAGAACGTGACTGCAGCAATGCCGACCGCAGAAGGTAGCCTAGTGTAGGAGGCTGGCCTAGCTTATAGTGCGTACCTGATCGTACTTACACCTTGTGCCAGGTCCAGTTATCCCTTATTACTAGATTAGTAGTATTCTAGCAGCTTAAGCTGATATAGGTAGCTATAGCAGAGAAGCTTAGGCTGAACTAGGGGACATGCAAAGCTCCTACTACACCACTTATATGACATAGCACTGTATCATAAGAAAACACAATACTCAGAGTTACTAAAAATAAAGGTACTTTATTTTAGTGACAATATGCCAAAAGTATCTCAGAGGATATACTCCCTTAGGAGGTAAGTAAAATACACAAAATATACACACAAACCTAAATCAGGTAAGTAAAATGCTTAGAAAAGTAGTTCAAACACTGTAGAACACAATAGAATGCAATAGGAGACAATAGGCCTAGGGGCAACACAAACCATATACTCCAAAAGTGGAATGCAAACCACTAATAGACCCTAGAGTAGTGGGTAGAGGGTCACTGGGAGTGTAAGAAAACACTAAGGCCCCTATTTATACTTTTTTAGCGCCGCATTTTGACAAAAAAGCGGCGCAAACTTACAAAATACAATTGTATTTTGTACGTTTGCACCGCTTTTGCATCACAAAATAACGCTAATGCGGCGCTTAAAAAAGTATAAATATGGGCCTAAGTGTGTCCAAGATACCCCACCCCAAGACCCTGAAAAGTAGGAGTAAAGTTACCCTACTACCCCAGAAAGACAGTAAAGCCGAGATAGGGGATTCTGCAAAGACAACAACTGACTGCAAAGCACTGAAGATGGATTCCTGGACCTGAGGACCTGCAAAGGAAAGGGACCAAGTCCAAGAGTCACATAAGCGTCCGGGGAGGGCAGGAGCTCACTTAACCCTGGATGAAGGTTCAAAAGGGCTGCCTCTGGGTGGAAGAAGCTGAAGATTCTGCAACAACGGAAGGTGCCAGGAAACTCTCCTTTGGTCAGAAGATGTTACACCGCGTGTTGGAGGATGCAGAGTTGTTTCCATGCAGAAAGACTGCAAACAAGCCTTGCTAGCTGCAAGAGTCGCGGTTAAAGGTTTTGGGTGCTGCCAGGGCCCAGGAAGGACCAGGAGGTCGCACCTTGGAGGAGGAGACAGAGGGGTCACCCAGCAACAGAGAAAGCTCACACAGAAGCAGGCAGCACCTGCAGAAGTACCTGAACAGGCATTCAAGAAATCTGAGCACGGTGGTCGTCTCAGCACAACAAAAGATAGAGGGGCCTGTGTTTGACCTCATGGTCACAGGTTCAAATCCCGGCAGGTTCACTCAGCCTTTCATCCAAAATTCTGAGGTCGATAAAATGAGTACCATTGAGTTGGGTAACAATGAACATCTGTTATTCAGCGCCAAGATGCCTGCGGGTGAACGTGCGCTTGGCCCATAGCCCACAATAACCAACATTCAAGTCAGTCCATTGGATATGGTCACACATATTGCTGGTGTTGTAGGCACATGAGATTCAATGTATGATCTAGGTCTATACAAATGTGTATGCAATCAAATCACATGAGTATACACAAATAAGAGATACATGGTAAGTACATGCCATCACATATTCCTGCAGAGTAGCAAGGTTGTTTGGTGTGTAGAGTTGTGCAGGATATGTGTTACAAAATCAACCCTTGGCCACATGAATGCACAATGTGCATGCAGGAGAGCAGCACAAGGCACAGTGCCATAGTGTACAGTGTGAAAGCCAGGTGGCAGGTTCATAACTAATTCATGACCAGATACAGATCACCAGCACAGGAGCTGTGGGCTGAATACTGGCCACAAGGAATGCAGCCACCATGGACATTAGGTGCAATGTGCACAGTAGGGGTGTCAATATGTCAAAACACAATTAGTATAGGCATCATGAAAAAGAATACAACTCACCGCGGCAGATGTCGACCTGACCTCTTATCATACATGCAGGAATCGTAGGCCCAGTGAGCTGTGTAACTGGCTTGCAATATGTTTACTGGCACAAAAAGTCAGCCTTGTCACACAGTGGTTGTATGAACAATACAGGGATATTGCCTTCTGAAAGATAACTACAGTGAAACATGAGCTCAATCTGATGTCTTAAGCATCAATGTTGTACTCAAAGTCAAATAGTAGCAAGTCAGATTGTCAATCAGATTACTCATGTAAACATCTAACATAGAACACCATTAACATATCTCTATCTCAGTGCAGAGGGTGTACCTACACCCCCTGACCAGCTGCCTGTCCAGGATGTGTATCTTGCTGAGGATGACAGCCTGCCAACCCTTGACCAAGGCACCCTCCAGCAAATCCTTGCCTCCTTTGATACACCATCTCCAGTTGATGGAAGGGCCAACACCATTGCGGGGTCTCCAGAGGATCCAGCCATCACCCAACAAACACCACTTGCCAGACCAAAAGCCCTTTACTCTGAGGACCCCTAAGTTGAATTCCAATGTTGTGTGGTAGGAGTCCAGTGGGAGATGGCAGCTGTGGTGCAGTTGGGGATGTAGACAGTGACAGGCACCCTAGAGGCAGTCCGAATGTACATCAGTTCCAATAAGGACATCTTGGTAGCTATGAGAGGCATCTACCCTCCGCTCAGTGGCCTTGAATAGTCCCTGGAGACATTGCTAGTTGTCATGAGGCAGTTGCACAAACAACTGCTCTCCCAAAATGCTCTCCCAACTGGTGGATGTTCCCATAACAGCAACCAATAGTTTGGGTGACCCTGGGGTGTAATCTTCCAATTGCCGGCGGCCCTCTCCTCAATTAATTGCCATGCGATTCACCGGTAGGCTTCACATCGTTTTAGATGTTGCGGTAACGTTCAAGCTAGTTAAGGTTGTTCTTCAGCTGTCAGGTGTCATGTTTTCTGTTGGAGTGGAAAGAAATATGTATCAGACAAAGCTTAAATAGGAACTGTGTTAATCATTATTGTGCTAGTTTAGAACAACACATGTGGCATCTCTAAACCTCCAAAATAATATTTTATTATAAATTGGCCATCCATCCAAATAAACATTAACGTCTCCTAATATAACAAAGCCAAAGAACCCAGGTGTTGCCTAGCTACCTCACATCAAACAGACATGTTGGATACATCTCCTATAATAACGAATGGAAATACCCGGAGGTATTACATGCAGTTCAAATAAACGCACATACATAGCCTAGTGCCTATCCATACATGTCAGCAAGTAATGTCACTGATGCTCATTACCTCTCAGCCTATTCATGTGATGGGTGTATGCATGCTGTACATCTCATATGCACAAGTATCTTGTCATGTAACTAGCAGGTTGCAACCAAAGTTTAATCCAGGGTGAATTATTTTGGTGAGCAATTATAAGTAACGCCACCAGAGGGTTGACTGTGTATGCAGACAATGCCTTGCAGATATGCCTTTGGTCCAACACACTTTGGGCCAGATGTATCAAAAAACCCTTTTTCTGACTCGCAAAATGGTATGTATCATATTTGAGATTCGGTAATAGTGATTTCTTAAAAATCGCAAAGGCTATTACCAAATCGCAAATTGCGATACCAGCCCCATTAGCACCTATGGGCCTGTAATCCCATATTTGTGAATCTTTTACATTTCCAAAATTGCAAATTCCTAACTGGAATTTGCAATTTTGGAAATGCAAAACCCCAGGGTGCTGGAGGCCTAAGGCCCCCTCTGCTGCACCCCAAAAAGTTGTTTTGGACATGTAAGGCGCACACATGCCAAAGGGGCATGTGTGCATTACATGTCAATTTTAAAAATGCATTTTTAATGCATTTTTTAATTTTGCACATGGTTACCACCAAGTTTTACTTGGTGGTAATTGCAATTCCTTAATGCCAAATTCACATTAAGGAAAGCTTGATACATGTGCTTAAGAAATTGTAAATAAGGATTCCTTATTTGCGATTTCTTATTTAGAGAGCCGCAATTTGGGACTCTCTAAACAGGGTCGCAATTTTAAGGAATAGCAATTATAGCGATTCTTTAAAATTGCATCAGAATGCCTTTGATACATTCTGAAATGGCTTTTTGCATTCGCAAACAGCCATTCGCACCGTTTGAGAATGCAAAAAGCTTTGATACATCTGGCCCTTTGACTTTTCTGTTAACAGAAAAAAGCAAAGGTATGTCTATGTTTTGAATATTGAAAATGGGCCATTAGACAGCATGAGTGAGGCCTTTAACTGCATTACCATGAGTGGAATGCTACAATCTGGGTCATTTATATTTACCTATTCTGTCTTCACTAAAGCGCAAATCCACACTTTCTGTCTGAACTTGCTATACAAAATGTACATAGAATGCAATTGGACAACCACAGTAGCAATGGAAATTTGACAGGTGTTAGAAATGGGGTCTCTGGTTGGCAGTTAGCTTGCACTCTGCCCAAGCAGGGACCCTCACTCTAGTCAGGGCAATGGAGATACATACTTGGATAACCCCTTTGGTAGCTTTGAATAAGCAGTCAGGATAACCTCAAGGGCAATGTGTAAAGCGTTTGTACCAACACACACAGTAATACACTAAAAACACTACAACATTGACACCACACCAGTTTAGAAAAATATACAGTATTTGTCTAAATCAAAGACTAAAACAACAAATATTCAACATACACAAGTAAAGTTATGAATTTTTCAAATAATAAGAGACTTACTCCATAGAAAGCAATGGAAATGTTGCTTTTACACAAAGTACCTGGTTTGGATCAAAAATAAAGCCACATGGTTGAGCGTACATTGGAAGAGTCAGCAATGTGTTGAATCCTTACTCGCAAGCGAGGCCGTGAGTTGTTTCTTGTCTGGTCGGGTAGGCGAGTCGTTGTTTTTCTCTATGCAATAGACCAATCCATCTATTTCTGGACAGGACACCTCGGATCCGCTCAGGTTCCCGATGACTTTAATACCCAGCAATGATGTGTGAGAAATCCGGCCGCACGGTGATGGAAAACCACGCTGCATGGGGTATGCGTCGTTTTCAGCACCCGCAAGCAGGTGTTGCATCATTTCTCCAGCTGCGATGCAATGGATGCATTGAAATCATCCGCAAGGAGGGTGGTGCGTCGTTTTTACAGCCACATTGCAGGTGGTGTGTTGAAGATTTACCCGTACAGCTCCCTGTGCATGGATTTCCATCCTTGTTCTACCAACTTCACCTTTCAAGGGCCCAGGGATAGCACAGGGCACCACTTGGCAGGGCAGGAGTCTCAGCAGAGAGTCCAAGTGCTGGCAGAGGAAGTCTTTGATGGCCCTGAGACTTCAAAAGAAGAGGCAAACTCAGTCCAAGCCCTTCGAGATTCTTCACAAGCAGGAATCCACCACAAAGTCTGGGTTTTTTCTCTTTTCCATGCAGAAGCAGCAACCGCAGGCCAACCTAGCAAAGCACAGTCACAGGCAAAGGGGCAGTACTCCTCCTCCAGCTCTTCAGCTCTTCTCCTTGGCAAAGGTTCCTATTGAATCCAGAAGAAATCTGAAAATGTGGGGTTTAGGTCCACTATTTATACCCCTTCCTGCCTTTGAAGTAGCCAAACTACAAAGGAAAGTCTCTGTTGTTCACAAGATTCTGCCTTGCACATGCCTGGCTCCAGACTCACATCAGGGGGTTGGAAACTGCATTGTATGAGGACAGGCACATCCCATTCATGTATAAGTGACCGCTCCTCCCTCCACTCTAGCCCTGATGGCCCATCAGGAAATGCGGGCTACACCGAGCTCTATTTGTGTCATTGCCTAGTGGAGATTCACAAACAGCCCAACTGTCATTCTGACGCAGCCACTGAATACACAAGCAGATAGAGTCACAGAATGGTTTAAGCAAGAAAATGCCCACTTTCCAAAAGTGGCATTTTCAAACTGACAATCTAAAAACCAACTTCACCAATAGATGTATTTTAAAATTGTGAGTTCAGAGACTGCAAACTCCACATCTCTATCTGCTCCCAAAGGGAAACGGCACTTAAAAATTATTTAAACCCAGCCCCTATGTTAACCTATGAGAGAGATAGGCCTTGAAGAAGTTCAAACCAAATTTGGCAGTATTTCACTGTTAGGACATGTATAACACATCTGTACATGTCCCACCTTTAGCATACACTGCATACTGCCCATGGAGATACCGGGGCGATACCTTAGGTGTGCCTTACATGTATAAAAACAAGAAGGTCTGGGCCTGGCAAGTGGGTACACTTGCCAAGTCATATTGGTAGTTTAAAACTGCACACACAGACACTGCAGTAGCAGGTCGGAGCCATGTTTTAAGAACTTCTCTTGTGGGTGGCACAATCAGTGCTGTAGGCCTAATAGTAGCATTTGATTTACAGGCCCTGGGCACCTCTAGTGCACTTTACTAGGGGCTTACTAGTAAATAAAATATGTCAATCATGGAAAAGCCAATTACACATACACTTTACTTCGGGAGCACTTGCACTTTAGCACTGGTCAGCAGTGGTAAAGTGCCCAGAGTACCAAAACAGCAAAAACAGAGTCCAGCACACGGTCAAAATGTAGGAAGCAGAGGCAAAAAAGACAGGGGAGACCACGCCAAGGATGCCAGGTCTAACACATTTCCCACACAGCTGGAAGTGGGAAGAAATACCCAACCTCATGGGAGTTCTCATCACTAAGGCGGAAGAATATGGACAGACCATCACCATTGGCATGTTCTGTTCCAGGGCTGTGCTCTACCGTAAAGTCCATTCCCTATAGGGAGATAAACAACCTCAACAGTTTTGGGTTCTCACCCCTCATCTGCATTAACCATCTGGGGGGCCTGTGGTCTGTCTGAACCCAGAAGTGAGTCCCAAACATGTAGGGTCTCAGCTTCTTCAGTGCCTAGACCATAGAAAAAGCTCCACGCTCTATTGCACTCCTCCTACGTTCCAGGGGAAGTAACCTACTTCTCCTGGAGGCCTTAGGTTGGTTTAGGACCTCTTCATTTAGCTGTGACAACACTGCTCCTACACCATGCTCTGAAGCATCAGTCTGCACAACAAATTATTTAGAGAAGTCAGGTGCCTTCAGCACTGATGCCGTGCACATGGTTGCCTTGAGGACATCAAAAGCTGTTTTGCAAGCCTCGATCCAGATCACCTTTTTGGGTTGCATTTTGGAGGTTAACACATTCAAGGGAGCAACAATAATGCCATACCCCTTGACAAACCTGCTATAGTAACCTGTGGGACCTAAAAAGCCCCTCACCTCAGTCTGGGTCTTGGTATGCTCCCAAGCCAGAAAGGTATCAATCTTTGGCTTTAGTGGTGCCACCTGGCCAATCCCCAACTGGTGTCCCAATTACACCACATAACAAGCCCTATATGGCACTTACTTGCCTTAATAGTGAGGCGTGCCTTCTGCAGGATCTCTAACACTTTGCAGAGGTGCTGAAAGTGTTCCTCCTAAGTGGAGATGAACACAGCAATTTCATCCACGTAGGCTGCACTGAAATCATCCAATCCAGCCAGCACCCGGGTAACTAGCCTCTGAAAGGTGGCAGGGGCATTTTCCATCCCAAAGGGCATCACCCTAAACTGGTAGTGCCCATCGGGGGTAGAAAATGCAGACCTCTCATTGGCCCCCTCAGTCAGAGCAATCTGCCAGATGTTAAATCAAATGTGCTGAGATATTTGGCAGCCCCTAACTGATCAATGAGCTCATCAGCTCGGTGGGTGGGGTGCACATCAGTCTTTGTGACTGCATTGAGTCACTGGTAATCCACACAACCTGAGTTCTGGAGTGGCACTAGGAGCAGAAGCTTTTGAGACCAAGACCACAGGACTGACCCAAGGGCTACTGGAAAACTTAATAATCCCGGGAGCCAACATTTTGGATACTGCATCCTTAATGTTGGCCCTAACCTTGTCATTTACCCTGTAAACTTTGTGTTTTACAGGAGGACTGTCCCCTGGGATCAAGGACACAATGAGACAAACTGTCCCAACACCTGGGGACAGCCCCTCTGTTGCTCTGGGGTCAGTGAGGAGGAGAGGTTCACACCCTCCACAGACCCATCTTTCTCCTTAGCAGACCGGAGGTCAGGAAAACATTCACTCTCTTCCTCCATCCCATCATCTGTTGCTAGAAGCATAACCAATTCACACCTCTCAAAGTGAGGCTTGAGGCGGTTCACATGCAGGACCATCAAAGGGTTCCTAGGAGTCTGCACATTCACCAGATTGGTGACATCACTCTTGATCTCCACCGTCTAAAAAGGCCCAATCCACTTGTCCTGGAGGCAACGATGCTCCGCTGGGGCCATCACCCACACTTTTTGTCCAGGACGAAACTCAACCAGAGTGGCATTTTGGTCATACCACCATTTCATATCTCCCTGGCTTGCTTCCAGGTTCTCTTGAGTGAGCTTCCCAAAGCGGGAAGTCTGGTTCCTTAAAAAGCCAGCATGTAACTGAATACATCCTCAGGGGGCTTACTGGAGGCCTTCTCCAAGCCTTCCCTAACCAGACTCAAAGGCCCCCTGAGAGGGTGGCCATATAGCAACTCAAAAAGGCTAGATCCAAGACCCTTTTGTAGCACCTCCCTGTTCAGTGCACAAAAGGCATGGCAAGAGGACGTCCTACTTATGCCTCAAGGGCTCTGACAGACCTTAATCATGCCCTTCAAGGTGCGGTTGAATCTCTCAACCAGACCATTTCTGTGGGGATGGTAAGGAGTGGTAAACTTGTAGGTTACACTGCACTCCTTCCACAGAGGCGTCATATAGGTAGATATGAAGTTGGTACCCCTGTCAGATACCCCCATCAATGCATGTCCCTACACAGGGGCAGTGATTGATCTCAAAGGAATGGCTTCTGGGTACCTGGTGGCATGGTCTATCAAGACCAGGTTAAGTCTGTTGCTCATGGCTGTCTTGGGACCAAGAGGCCCCACAATGTCAACACCAACCCTTTCAAAGGAGGTGCTGACAACAGGAAAAGGTTGAGGGGAGCTTTACATTTCCCCCCAATCTGGCCACTTGTCTGACAAGTTTGGCAAGACCTACAGTGCTCATCTGATTACTTGCCCAATTGCGGCCAGTAAAAGTGGGTGACAAGCCGTTCAAAGGTTTTGTCCTGCCCCAATTGTCCAGCTAAAGGCAAATCATGAGCAAGACACAGTAGGAAGGCACTGAGGTACCACCGGCACACGGGCTGCATTGGCCACAGCAACCTTAGGCTCACTATATACGAGACCATCCTCCCAATAAATCAGATGTGAACCAGGCTCCTTGCTAGACGGCTGGTCTGTAGCCTGCTGCTGCAAACCCTCCAGAGCAGGGCAAGTTCTCTGTGCCTCACTGAATGCTTCCCTGGTGGGTCCCCCTTTCTGCTGCCACTGAGTCAGTTCAGGGGCCTCCCCCAGTTCAGCCACCTGTTCCCCTGTATGCTCAGGGGCATTTCCCTCAGGTTCAGCCTCCTCCTGGACTTTGGGAACTTCTGGGGTGGGTTTTCCATGCCCCTTGCCCTTCCTCCTGTCTACCGCAACTACTTGGTGAAGTGCTTGGGGAACTACCAGCTCTTCAGACACCAGGTGGCTTCTCACAGTAGTCACACTGGCTCCTGTGTCTCTCAGACCCTCCACCCTCTGTCCAGTAATGGTCACCCACTGCCTGTATTTCTCAGTGTTCTCAGGCACGAGGGTCTTCTGGACCATCTCACTGTCCCCTAGTGAGACAACGGTCATCTCAGTTGTCTCCCACCCACCTGGAACCAACTCCCCCCAAGAGCTACACCAGCCAAACCCTGTGATAGAGCATCAGTGGGTGCCGGTGTCCCCTTGGGACATTTGGGATCCCCCCTCATGCGACCCACCTTATCACATGCAAACCATTTGCAGGGACCCCCTCCCTGCAGGTTTCCCAGTATAGACACATCGGCCCCTATTATGACAATGGCAGTAAAAACCACCTACCGCCATGGCGAAGGCCACCAAAAGACCGTCACTGCGGCTACCATCCGTCCGCTATAGTACGACCACAGTTGTATTTCCACCACAAGAAGGGCGGAAATCCAGCTGTGGCCATACTGGCAGGTGGCGGTAACGTGCCGGTGCTACCACCAGCAGCGCCACGCCAGTAGACCGCCGCCAGCCGTATTATGACAAATAATATGGCCTGGCGGTGTTCTGCTGGCTGGAGCTGCTGACGGTAGCAGAGCCCTGTTCCGTCTCCTGCCGGAAGACCCCCTGGATCCAGGTAAGTCGGGCCTCCGACAGGGAAGGGGGTGAGGGGTGTTGAGTTTGTGTGTGTGGGGGTGCGCATGTCTGTTTGAGTGTGTGCGTGAATTCGAGTGTGTGTTTAGTGTTGTTTGTGTGCGTGTGTGAATGTGTGTGAGTGCGTGCGCGAATGTGTGTGAGTGTGTGTATGTATGGAAATGTGAATGCGTGTCTGCATGTATGTTTTGATGTGTGTGCAGATGTGTGTATGAATGGATGAATGCATGCATGAAGTATGTGTGGATGAGTGTGTGTCTGCGTGTGTGTGTGTGTGTGAATGAGGGGGCCTGGATGTGGGGGAGTATGAGGGGTGTTTGGAGAGGTTTGGGGGGAGGGGTCCTCCTATCATGAAAGGGAAGGAATTCCCTGTCACTGATAGGGCCTACCGCCATGGTTTTCGTGGTGTTAGGAACACCACGAAAACCTTGGCAGTAGGCATGGAAGTAGGAGGCTGGCCTGGTTTGTAGTAGGTAGTTTATTTGGGTGACACAGAACCAAAAATATCTTAGAGGCAATACTCCTTCTGGAGGTAAGTATTATCCACAATATATACACTAGACACCAAACTACGGTACGTAATTAGACATAGGATAGTGCAAACAGTAGGAAATGTTATAGAATGCAATGGGAGAAAATAGGTCTCGGGGCAACACAAACCATATACTAAGAAAGTGGAATGCGAATCACAAATTCCCCCCTAGACAAGTATAGTGTGTGCAGAATCACTGGGAGAATAAGAATACAGTAAAGGTAAGTAAATTACCCCACCCCAGAGCCCAGAAAAGCAGGACTAAAGTACTGCTAGTTTTCTTAGGACACACTACACCTCATGATTAGAATTATTGTAAGAACCAACCAAGTCTGCAAACAACAAACAGTGGATTCCTGGACCTGAAGACCAAGTCCAGAAGTCGAAAGAAGTTCCAGGAAGGGCAGGGGCCTCTGCCAACCCAGAAGAGGGTGCAAAAGAAGAGTCCCCGTTTGGACGAAGACAGCAGAAATGCACCCTAGGAAGATGTCAGCTGGTTCCTGCATGATGCAAAGGATGTCCCATATCGTGAAGTTGGATGCAGTTGCATTTTGGCACTGGATTCCTCCAACAAGCCTTGGTTCCGGCAAAGTCGTGTTTTGCATCAACTAGGTGCTATCTGGACCCAGGAGGGACCTGGGGCCCTCAACCCTGTGTGAGGAGGAAGAGGGGGCTTTAAGCACTCCAGAGAGCCCTCAGAGCACCAGATAGCACCCACGGGAGCCCCAGACCTGGGGAGAGAGGAGGTGCAAAATGCGGTTGGTGCAGCACTACAAAGGAAGGTCCCACGCCTCCGGAGAACAACTCAGCGAGTTGAGCGTCACAGGATAGAGTGCTGGGGGCCTGGGCCAGGCTGTGCACAAAGGAATTTTGCAAATAGTGCACAGAGGCCTCAGGAGGTGAAGAAGACACGGTGCACAGGGGTACCATTGTTCTGGGGGAAGGCCTTACCACCTCTAAATTGTGACAGCAGGACCTCAGGACAGTCTGTGTCAATGGGATCCACCCTCTGTGTTCCAAGGAGCATGCTTGTCACTATAAGAGGAGTCCAAGAGAACTAGTCATCGACTTAGAAGGTGCCTGCATGAGCAGGAGAGTGACTCCGTCACCCCAAGGGAGATTTCTTCGGTCCTTCTGGTGCAGGTTGAGGACAGGGAGCCCTCAGAGCGTGCACACCATGGGAAATGTTCCAGTTGCTGGCTGGAGCTGAAGCTGCAGAAGAAAAGTATCCTTTGTGAATACTTTGTTGCTGTTACAGCGGTTCCTGGAGCAGGCTGCGGTTGATCCGAGGTCAGAGGATGAAGTAGTAGTTGCAGAGGATTGCTGCTGGAAATTTGCAAGTAGATTCTGAGGAGAACCTATAGGAGAGACCCTAAATAGCCCTGAGAGGGGGATTGGCTACCCTGTCAGGTAAGGACCTATCAGGAGGGGTCTCTGACATCACCTTCTGGCACTGGCAACTCAGAGAGGCCCCACACCTTGCAAAGCAAGTTGGCTGAAGTCTGGAACACACTGGAGGAGCTCTGGGCACCACCCCTGTGGTGGTGATGGACAGGGGAGTGGTCACTCCCCTTTCCTTTGTCCAGTTTTGTGCCAGAGCATGGACAGGGGGTCCCTGGACCAGTGTAGACTGGCTTATGCAAGTAGGGAAGCATCTGTGCCCTTCAAAGCATTTCCAGAAGCTGGGGAAGTCTACCCCTTCCCAGCCTGTAACACCTATTTCCAAAGGGAGAGGGTGTAACACCCTGCTCACAGAGGAAATGCTTTGTTCTGCCATCTTGGGACTGAGCTGCTCAGAACCCAGGAGGGCAGAACCCAGACTGTGAGGTGGCAGCAGCTGTAGCTGCGGTACAAGCCTCAGAGAGTTGGTTTGGTAGTACTGGGGGTCCGTAGTGGAGCCCCCAGGATGCATGGAATTGGCTCCCCAATACCCGATTTGCAATGGGGGGACAATTCCATGATCTTAGACACCTTATGTGGTCATATTTGGAGTTACCATTGTGAAGCTATATATAGGTATTTACCTATAAGTAGTGCACGTGTGTAATGGCGTCCCTGCACTCACAAAGTCACGGGAAATGGCCCTGAACTATGTGGGGGCACCTTTGCTAGTGCAAGGGTGCCCTCACACTTAGTAACTTTACTCCTAACCTTCAGCAAGTGAATGTTAGACATATAGGTGACTTATAAGTTACTTAAGTGCAGTGAAAATGGATGTGAAACAATGTGTGCGTTATTTCACGCAGGCAGCAGTGTCAGTCCTGTGAAAGGGTTTGTCTGTGCAAAAGAAGTGCTGCAGCCCTTAAGGATCTCCTGGAACCCCAATGCCCTGGGTACCTCGGTACCATATACTAGGGACTTATAAGGTGGGGGTCCAGTGTGCCATTTGAAATTGGTAAATTAAGTTACTAACCAATAGTGACAAATTTAAAAGCAGAGAGAGCATAAGCACTGAGGTTCTGATTAGCAGAGCCTCAGTGACACAGTCAAGCATTACACAGACACACACATTAGGCCATAAACTAGGAGCACTGGGGTCCTGACCAGCAGGGTTCTAGTTATACAGGCAAAAACATACTGACATACAGGTAAAAATGGGGGTAACATGCCAAGAAAGCTGGTACTTTCCTACAAGGGACATAATCCCTGCTACCGCCATGTCGGTCGGAGTTCAGCCAACCCGTCAATGTCCAAATGTGGCGGCAAGTACTGTCAGCCTATTGATGGTACTACCACAACATTAGCTCTGACCACCGGGGTCATAATGACCCCACTAGTTCCTTTTCAACTGGTGGCTGGGAATCCTTACCCGGGGAACTAGGTTAGGGCCCTTTAGAGAACTCCCCCTGTTTACCTTTACACCCACTTCCACTTCTTTTGATGGAGACTTGCTTACCCTTGACATGGTCTCCCTCATGCCTCTTCTGGACCCTGGTGATTCCCACCGGAACGCTTCCTGAGCAAGCTTTCTGGTATCAGTTAGCTTGCTGTCAATTAGGTGCTGGCGCTGCTCTGGAAAACAAAGACTATACAAGTACTGCCAAGCAGTCAAATTGTACAGACCCTCATAAGTTGATACCTTACTGCCCTTCACCCAATGATCCAGTGACCTGCAAAAATAGTCAACACATTATAATTAGTTTTGGGATTCTTTCTTTTTGTAGGACCTAAACTTGTCCTGCTCATGAGTGAGACTATGGCCCTCAATATTAACACAACAGTAAACACCGTTGACTGCCGTGGCGACGGCGAACAGAAGACCGCCATTGGCAGTGAGTAGTAGGAAGGGATACCTTTAGTCACCATATTAAAAGTTACAGTTATCCCGCCCCCCGGAAATGACGTCATTTCCGGTGGCTGGGACTTCCGGTGTCCCTGAAAGCCCTCCCCAGAAGTGGCATGGGTGCATGGGGGTGTCACGTGGTTTGTGACCTCATGGTGTCACGTGTTAGCCCGGTGTCTGGGTCCTAGCCCCTTGGTTTTGGCCTATGAGCTGTGTAAAAAGTATGACTTAGTGATGTGCAAGTGGTTTCAGAGCTTGAGAGGGACAGGTCTGGACATGTCAGACATTCAGGCCCAAGTGGCTTTTAGGGGGCCTCTGCATAGGGCGACAAAGTGGGCGGTCTGGCCAAACCTCCACACTGCAGGCTAATCCCCCCCAAAAAAAGTGGGAATGGCCAAATGTTGCTTTTGTTAGAGCCAGCCTATCAATTTAGAGAGGTAGATCTAAAACAGCTGTGAGCCTATAGGCTAGCCCTGGGACACAGTGGAGGCTAAATTAGAAACTGGCCCTGTAATTAAAAGTTTGAAACACAACCGAGGCTGATGTGGCATGGCTAATCTAAAACAGCTGTGAGCCTATAGGCTAGCCCTGGGACACAGTGGAGGCTAAATTAGAAACTGGCCCTGTAATTAAAAGTTTGAAACACAACAGAGGCTGATGTGGCATGGCTAATCTAAAACAGAGGTGGGCCTACATTCTTTCCAGGGGTCACAGAGGGGTTTAAATTAGAAAACTGACCCAGTAATTAAAAGTTTGAAACACAACAGAGGCGGATGTGGCATGGCTAATCTAAAACAGAGGTGGGCCTACATTCTTTCCAGGGGTCACAGAGGGGTTTAAATTAGAAAACTGACCCAGTAATTAAAAGTTTGAAACACAACAGAGGCTGATGTGGCATGGCTAATCTAAAACTGAGGTGTGCCTACATTCTTTCCAGGGGTCACAGAGGGGTTTAAATTAGAAAACTGACCCAGTAATTAAAAGTTTGAAACACAACAGAGGCTGATGTGGCATGGCTAATCTAAAACAGAGGTGTGCCTACATTCTTTCCAGGGGTCACAGAGGGGTTAAAATTAAAAAACTGACCCAGTAATTAAAAGTTGAAACACAACAAAGGCCAAGTATTGCTAACCTATAACAGATGTCTATTTCCAGGTCCCACCAATCATAGAGCCAAGGTGTAATTACCACTGTGAGACTAGTATAAGAACCCCCCACCTTCACAGACCTCTTTTTTCTGAACTACATACTGACATTTGTGGCAAGCAGGGCTGCATCAGGACATCATGGCTGGAAACATGAAGGGCAGAGCTCAGACTGGTGATGCTAAACATCTTCTACTTAAGGTCTGTAACAGTGTGGTGTGTGTATGTGTTTTACTAAAGTTTAACAATGACATTAGCCCCGACCTGTTTAAACATACATAGATATGTAAAATTCCTGCTTTTAAAAAATAAATTAAAAAAATACAAATTTAAAAGCTATTAGTGTATTTTTGAGATACTGTAATTACTTTGTGGGGTGATTTTGTTTAATTGGTATTTGTGGAGTATTGTGCTATGTATATGTCAGTATCTATGCAGCTCTATAATTATTTAATGGGCCGTATTAGTATTGCTTAACTTATACTGGATGGTTCTGGGCCTATATATGGGACCTGTATTTTTGAAGGTCTGCACCTATTTTGTGGGTTGGTATTGTTTAATTGGTACTAGTGGAGTCATGTGCTCTGTATTTGTCTGTATTTTAGCGTGAGCGCTCGGACTCTGTGGGGTGTATTGGTACTGCTTAATTTGTACAGGGTGGTTCTGGGGCTGTGTATCTGTAGGTATTTTTTAAAGTCTGCACTTGTTTTGTGGGGCGGGGTTGTTTAATTGGTACTTGTGGAGTCATCTGCTCTGTATTTGTCTGTATTTTAGCGTGAGCGCTCGGACTCTGTGGGGTGTATTGGTACTGCTTAATTTGTACATGGTGGTTCTGGGGCTGTGTATCTGTAGGTATTTTTTAAAGTCTGCACTTGTTTTGTGGGGCGGGGTTGTTTAATTGGTAATTGTGGGGTAATGTGCTATGTATTGGCATGTATTTCTGCGCGGGCGCACTCACGATGTGGGGTGTATTGGGACTGCTTAATATGTACATGGTGGTTCTGGGACTATGTAGGGACATGTATTTTTTAAAGTCTGCACTTATTTTGTGTGATGGTCTTGTTTAAGTGGTTACTTGTGGGGTCATGTGCTATGTATAGGCCAGTATTTTTGCGAGGGTGCAATTAATTTGTTGGCTGTAGGACGTTCTTATTGTGTACATCATGGTTCAGGGGTTGTGTAGCTAACGGTATTTGTGGTGGGGCTGTATTTAATTTGTAAAGGTCTGCTGTGGGGCGAAGTATGTATATTTTTTTTCTTAAGTGCATTTTATTTTAAGGCCATAGTATTATGTGGCCACACATTTAATTCTGGCAGTCGTTTGTTTAAATGGCCTGCTCTAGGGTGCCCTGTTATTAATTTTAGAGCGCCACTCACCATGATGTGGAGAGCGGCGTTCTAAAATTAATAACTGGGCACCCTAGAGCCGACCTGCGCTCAGGGGGTGTCCCATTGTTACATTTTCCACTGCTGCCCTCAGAGCCCACGAGGGCTCTGAGAGCAGCGTGCTGAAATGTTAATAATGGGTCTCCCCAGAGCATTCCCGAGCTCTGGGAAGCCCCCCTGTAACTTTTCAGCGCAGTTTTCAGAGTCCCCAGGGGGCTCTGAAAACTGCGCTGCAATGCTAATAATAGGTCTCCCCAGAGCTCGGGAATGCTCTGGGGAGACCTATTATCAACTTTACAGCGCGGTTTTCAGAGCCCCTCGGGGGCTCTGAAAACTGCTCTGAAATGCTGATAATAGGTCTCCCCAGAGCGCGGGAATGCTCTGGGGAGCCCCACTATCAACTTTTCAGAGCTGTTTTCAGAGTCCCCGGGGGCCCTGAGAACCGTCCTGAAAAGTTGATAGTGGGGCTCCGGATGGCTGTAGCCGACCGGTGACCTCGTGTTTTGGGAGTGTTTGAGGCGGTTCTCAGAAGTCGCTGGGGAATACCCCAGAGGCTTCTGAGAATCGCCTTGAAGGTTTAATTACAGAGAATGCCGTGTGTGTTTCAGCGGCATTCTCTGTAATTAAACCTTCTTCCGACCGGCTCACAGAGGCCACGGGGAGCTCCTGAGGCCTCGGTGAGTCGGTGCTAGCTGTCATAGTGCGGCGTTTGTTTTTTTAAATAAAAAATAAAAACAAAAGGAGTAATGGCGCGTGGCCAGGGCCTGTGGGGCCCTGACCACGCGCGCTTGGGCCCTAGGGCCCATACAAATATAAATACAATTTAAAAAAAAAAAAAAAAAAAGCTGCAATACATGGATCCTCTGGGGGCCTAGGTATTGGGGCCCCCAAGGCCCCATAGGGCAGCATTTAAAAAAAAAATAGAAATAAGGCCTGTGTGGTCCTGAGGGCCCTGAGCACGAGGCTCAGAGACCCCCAGGACTCCATAGGCCTGCCTTTAAAAAAAAATATATATATATATATATATCTATATATATATATAGATATATAGATATATATATATATATGTGGCAAGTGTGACCAGGGGTTTAGGAGACCCTGAAGTCTAGAACGACGTTTAAAAAAAAAATAAAGAAAATCACATAAATTAAAAAAAATAAAAGATATTGAAATAAATAAAAAATAATAATGATTAAAAAAACTATCCCTGCTAAAAAACTTCTCAGACCCCACAAGTACCCCACACCACTCACCGTAGTTCAGGTTGGCCTGGGATCCGAGGTTGTTGCCCTGAAAAACCCAGAACCTTACACATGCTGCATCCACATCCGGCCATTTTCTTTTTTAAAACAAAGACTGGGTGCTGTTGGAACTGTCTCAGCTTGGAGTTTAGACTGATCTCGGCCCCCACACATGGTTCACAGCCTTATTCAGCTAAGATGAAAACCCGGCATGGATCCTAGGATCCAGTTTCCAGTCTATGTCTTATAGAGACAATCCTAGAGCTCGTATTATGCAAGAGCGCCACCATGTGGAATTTGTTTATTAAACCGTGTATAGTTTTTGAGAAAAGTTTTACAGATGTCAATATGTATTTATACTTACAGAACATAGGGATTCAACAATTTGAATTTTGATAGATATATATATGTATATATGTTTTTTTAATGACATTTTTTAAAAAAAAAATATTATTTTTTTTTTTTTTTTTGTCCAACACTTGGTGTGCTTTTATGAAGGGTTCTGACCTAGAAGATTAATTGTGGTATGTTTAAAGGCAAATCTGTCTCTCTTGTATACAGGACTGTCAAGAGTCTGGGGAGTCCCATGTGGAAATGGAGACCGGGCAGCATGGTAAGTTACAGGGCATAGGTCATTCTAAACTACGTTGTCAGGATTGTTATTTTTTATTTTACTTCTAATGGGCACCCATGTGTTTGCATAGGTTATGATGCAGAACTAAGGTGTGCGATTGCCTCTCTCCAACAAATCCTTCATGTTCAAGATGGGTCAAGCACCTTGTCACAGGATAACGTTTCTGCAGGTATATGTTAGGGTTCTTTTTGTAACCCCATCTGAAAACCTACCAGGCCCAACAATCAGACCTATATTTGGCCATCTCAGTGAGTTCGTATAGTCTATGTATTATATTGTAAGTGTAACATTATTTTTTTAATGTTTCTTATCCCGAGGGGTCCCTATGGAAGAAGCGATCCGGAATTTGGATGCAAAGCTTAAAAGCCAGCCCCGCAAAAGGAAGTCCCCTGGTTCTAAGGACGGCCCACCTATTAAGAAGGGCCCCTCAAGCCGAAAAACCCAAGGTGATTTTTAGAAAATGTAGAGTCTGGTGTATACAGTCCTTAGTGTGTCTAAACGTCTTTCACACCCATCGGTATAGCAGCTATAACTAGCCCTAATATGTATTTTGCTATCTTTACATCCTAGAATCATCACACCAGAGCTCCGGAGACGCTGGCCCTCAGCCTAAGCAGCGGATGTCGTCTTTAAAGGTCTGCACGGGGACTGCTCAAAACCCCGCAGCGTCATCGGTACTCGTGAACCACCCCGAACACCAAGACCCACCCTGCAACCTCTCTACAGCCACCGATCATGGTCCAGGTACAACTCTTAACGACACCACACCAACCGTCATAAAGGGAGTGCCTAGTACAGCGAACACTTCTGCAACAACTATCCCGGGGATGGGGCATGGACAAACGGACATTATCGTTCTTACATCATCAAACGTCCAACGGTTTGCAGCGTGTGTGGCCTCTGGAGGGTCCCCAAAACAGTGCAGTTGTCCTAAAATAAATCGGCTGTCCTTAAAGAGTCGTAGGAAGAAGTTCCAGACCCCTGAGCTGCAATCTGGGCCTTTAGACCTGTCTTTTAAAAATTTTGTTAAGGTACAGCCGGTTCCACCTAGGGCCCAGAGTTCTAATACAGGGGTGTCTGGCCTCACACTAGCCCCTCAAGGTTGTACAACTATCCCCTCCCTGTTATATGACCCATCATTGGAAAATGATCACCCTGTAGAGGATCTTTATTCCCACTGTATAGGACTTCTTAAGGCTCTAGCTGGTACTAACCAGAGTTCTGAAGCCCCGGCATCCACTTGTGACACTTCTAAGGTGATCCCCTCAGGGTTACAATCAGTAGGGTCTCAATCAGCAGCGCCCAGCCACAGCACTGCCTCTACATCAGAGGCCATCCGTTATAGCGATAAACATTTCACCTCCCCATGTCTGATGTCCCCCGATACACCCCCGGGGGCATACGACCCCACCAGTCCTACGCCAAGTGCCTGTGCGCAGTGGTCTTCACCATCCTCATCAATATACCCCGCCAGCAGTATAGGGTGTAGCGGAACGCAAAATCAGAGTTTTGGAACACCCTCGAGCGATGATCAGGGCTCTCAAACTCCTGGATGTTCACACTGGAACCCTGTTTTTACATCCCGCTCTGGTCCATCAACAGTGAGTGGGGGTGATAACGCCAGCCACTGTCCTATAACTGGGGTGGCTCAGGGAGTTGGCAATCATACCTCTAATGTCATAAGTACTGGCCTTGAAACCAACCTTTCAAACCGTACTAGAGTTCTAGGCAGCTACATTAAAGAAATCCATCAGTCGTTCAGACAATTAAACTGCCAACTCCGTCTAAAAACTTTAAAACTGTGTAAGAACGACTGTAATAGAGGGGCATCCAGAGCTAGCATAAAGGCTTTAAAACAGCTGATGGCTCGGAGTAGAAACACAATGGCCCAAACTTGCGCTTCAACAGTTGTAGCCATGGGTAACATACCATCATGACTAGGCGCGCGTACATACACGGGGAATGTTAGAGCTACATTTACCAGTACAATGGGCCGTAGGTCTAAATATGAAAAGAAGCCACAGCACCTGCTTAGTAGAGCTCCAAGAGTTTTACGAGCGCTCAATAGTCAGAGGTCATGTCAACCCCCAAAACCAACACCCCTAAGACCTCAAAATATAGAGTTAGGAGGTGCTGATGGTCTTTACAGGCCCTCTGGAGGTGATGGTCCGAGCAGTCTCAGCCTTAAGCAGTCTGAAGGAGACCCATCCAAAGTAGGTGTAGTGGCAGTGTCACCATTTGTAAACAACCCAGATATTGTTCAGATCGGCGGGGGTCAGTTACCAAAAACCAGATGGGCCCATAAGAAGCCAAAGTGGCTTGGTAGCTTTAGAAAACGCAAGCTTGTAATAAAAAAGTTAAAGAAAGCCAGACTCTGCGTTACCAGAAGGTCTAAAAACACACCTACATCTAACCATACCCCTGTGAGCTCTCCAGCAACCAGTAATTCTCAAACTGAGGCTTCAGAACCAGTATTTATGGAAAGTGTGAGACGGTATAGTCGAGTTGTAGAGCGGTTTAACGCTACAGAACACTATGAGGAGTTTAGGTTTGTTAACCTAGATCGCCTACACTCCTCAGATCATGGCATTATAGCTATACATCAGGCTGTGCAAACGCTAATCGAACGATTGCTACACGATGTGGGTCCTAATGATTTCTTTCAGATGCGTTTTCAGGGACAGGGTCTCAATAGTCCCCTGTTCACCAGACGGTCATCTCAGGATGTGTTTGACGCTGTAACGTTTTTAGAAAACCTATCTAAACTTTTACAGAGCAAGGCTGAATTACTGGCGTACGGGTCCTTTAGAATCATTGCACTCGTTGTTAGGGGTCACGAGGGTGGTGCTTCCAGAGCCTTAAAGAGCTTTATGTACAGTAAAATCATTGGCAAGAAATCTCAATGGTTGCTCGATTTTAATACCGGAGCTACCAACATGTGTCTGGCCGCAAGCATTGCCGGCTTATTGATGGACCGCTCTACTCCAGATGCCGTCATTATGTCGATGGCTGTAGCAGCACATGAGGCGCTTCAGATACCGGCTGACAAAATGGTAGGTTTTGGGGACCTGGGACTTTTTGAGAATCACTTCGCCGTGACGGTTAAAGTTCTATACCATGCCGGTTCTTGGAAGTACTTCACTACCAGTGAAGGTGTGAAAAACAAGACCTTGTATGTGCTACATCATGAAAAACACTTTTACGGTGTCTTGAACCTGAAGGGTTTTCTATGGGCCAAGTATGTGTGCGAGCATTGCGATCACATATTCAACAATCGGACCAAACACCAGTGTGAATTACACTGTAAAATGTGTCAGAGGGACGGATGTGTCAGTGACAATGCCCTGAAAGTGAACTGCACAACGTGCAAGCTGTTTTGTCGGTCGCAAGACTGCTTAAACACACACATCGGCCTAGCCCAATGTGTTCTTAAAGCCGACTGTGGGACATGCGGTCGCTATAAACCTGTCGACCACAAATGTAAAGGCATGCAATGCCCTAGGTGTACCGAGGCTTTTATAGCCGGAACAACACATGAGTGTTACATGCTCAGAAGTCACCACCAGAAAAAAACAGAAGACTATATCGTATTTGATATAGAGTGTACGCAAGAGACGGGGGTGCACCAGCCAAACTATATTTACGCCCACCATCTAACAGGTGATGAGAGCTTGGAGTTTGGAGGACGGTCCTGCGTGAATGATTTCCTCAACACATTCATGCAACCGCGATACCAGGATTATACATTTCTGGCTCACAACTCCAAAGCTTATGACTCATTCTTCATTATCCTTTGACCTGATACATGAAAAGCTGCCCGTTAGTCTCATAACCCAAGGTTCCAAACTAATGCTGCTTAAGGGTGTGCCTTTTGACATTAGGTTCATAGACACCTTGAATTTTCTGCCCATGAATTTGAGCAAACTGCCAAAAGCCTTTGGGTTTGAAGGCTGTAAAGGTTATTTCCCTCACTTTTTTAACACCTGGGCTAATCAGAATTATGCCTCCGCCCGACAGTTATGGTTGCGAGTACATGATGCCCTCTGAAAAAGAGAGTTTTCTACAGTGGTACGATGAAAACCGTGAAAAATGGTTTAATTTTCAAACTGAATTGAAAGCATACTGTCAGGCGGATGTTATGATATTGCGAAAAGCATGCAACCTTTTCAGAGATGTTGTGGTGGCGATGACGAAGCGGGTCCGGTTTATTAAAACCAAATCCCGCAAGAGTAAAAAAAAAATAACAGTATACCTGGACCCATTTCAAAACATTACTCTGGCTTCAATGTGCATGTCTATTTATAAACACATATTTTTATTGTATGGAACTATCGCCTTAGTACCACCTGACCTCTATAACGGCAAGCAGAAAGGTTACTCCACCCCCTCTATTCAGTGGCTCATGTACGTCTCTGCGAATGAGAGCATCTTCATTCAGCACGCTTTGCAGGGCGGCGAATACCGTCTGGGTCGCTACTATCTAGACGGGTATGCATTAATTAACGGTGTACCAACAGCCTTTGAGTTCAACTGGTGTTTTTACCATGGATGCCCTCAGTGTTAAAAGCCCCATGAGTTTAATAGACTGCAGGGAACCACGTTTGAACATCTGCACCGCAGGACTATGGCTAAGGCGCAGTATATTGAGAATTGTGGGTTTGTTCTGAGAACTCTCTGGGAACATGATTGGGTAACTGAGCTATCGAAAGATGGTGAACTGAGCACTTTTATTAAGAGCCAGCAGTTACCTTCACCGCTGGAACCCTGTGACGCCTTATTCGGTGGTCGTCCAAACGCCATTCAATTGTACCGTGTAGCTGGCCCTGGTGAGAAAATACATTACTACGACTTCACAAGTCTGTATCCGTTTGTGAACAAGGTGAAGTTGTACCCTGTGGGCCATCCTACAATCATATACAGGAACTTTAAACCTCTCAAAGAGTACTTTGGAATCATTAAGTGTCAGATTCACCCACCCTGGAAACTTTACTTTCCGGTGCTCCCTTATAGAGTCGATGGTCAGCTAATGTTTCCCCTATGCCGAACCTGCGCTGAAAGTAAACAGCTTAGCGAATGCCGGCATAGTGATGAGCAGAGGCTGCTGGAAGGGACTTGGTGTACCATTGAGGTGCAGACGGCCCTTGAGAAAGGGTACAGCCTCTGTAAAATCCTGGAAGTCTGGCACTTTCCAAACACAACAACCCAGCTCTTTTCTGAGCACATCAACTTGTTTCTCAGAGACAAGCAGGAGGCCTCGGGGTATCCAGAATGGTGTGTCGATGAGCCCTCAAAGAAAAAGTATATCGCTGATTACAAAGCTCGCGAGGGTATTAAACTGAGACCAGCGTTCATTAAGGTTAACCCCGCCCGCCGGCAGTTAGCTAAGCTCTGTCTCAATTCCTTGTGGGGTAAGTTCGCACAGCGGACCAATTTGTCAAACACATCCATCGTCACAGATCCGGATGAGCTTTTTAAGTATATATTCACACCGGTTTATGACATATCCAGTTGTGAATTTATTGACGACGAGACGGCCGTTCTATGCTAGAAATACACCAAAGAGTACCCCACAACCTGTAACAATATAAACATCTTTATAGCCTGCTTCACAACCGCTCACGCCAGGCTAGAGCTTTACAGGCTGCTGGGCAAGCTTCAGGAACGGTGTTTGTACCATGACACTGACTCGGTTATCTTTGTGAGTAAAGAGGGTGATGAAGATCCTCCGCTGGGTGATTATCTAGGGGATTTGACCAGCGAGCTCGAAAAGGGGGAGTATATACAGGAATTTACCTCATCAGGCCCTAAGACGTACAGTTATAAGACCTCAAACAACAAGGTTTGCATGAAAGTCAAAGGTATCACTTTAAACGTCAACAATACGATTTAATAAACTTTGACAGTCTGAAGGGTCTGGTGCACGAATACTCCGCCTCGAGCGATCACAAAAATAGCAAAGCCATTGTTGTAAACCACCCAAGCATAGTCAGGTCCAAGAAAAAATGGGAAATTACAACCCAACCTATGTATAAAACCTTAAGAGTAGTGTTTGACAAACGGGTCCTCACATCGGACTACAAAACACTGCCTTACGGTTACTAAAAGACATTAGAGGCTCGAACTCCACCCAGATATGGACACCAGACTACAACACCCATTCTCCTGCGTTTTAGCTGGTCCCTCCAATAGCGGTAAAAGTTTTTTATAAAGAAACTGCTAGAAAACGCTCCCGGTGTTTTATCTCAGACCCCTAACAACATCGTGTGGCTTTATTCATGCTGGCAGGATCTTTACACGGAGCTCACCCTAAAGTTCCCCCACATTCGGTTTATAGAGGGTATCCCCAATAATCTCAACGACGATGACTTGCTACCAAAACAACTTGTAAACATGGTCGTGCTGGATGACCTCATGCGTGAAGGCGGGGACCACCCCGAGATTGAACGGGCTTTTACGCAATATTCACACCACCGTAATCTGAGCATATGCTATATAGTGCAGAACCTGTTTTACAAGGGCAAGAGCAGCCGGTCCATAACTCTCAACGCCTCATACCTGGTCTTATTTAAAAACCCCAGAGACAAACTTCAGATCTCAATTATAGCTAAACAAATGTACCCCAGAAACACCCCGTTTTTCATGGAGGCCTTTAACGATGCTACAGCAAAACCCCATGGTTACTTACTGGTGGATTTGAAACCCAACACTCTTGAAGACTACAGACTATGAGCCGGCATACTACCACCTGACTTCCCTGTCGCCTACACGCCTAAAACAATGCCCAAAACCTATAAAAAGAACAAGTAAAAAGATGTTTATAACATTTACACTCTAAACCTTGTAATATAAGGACCCCACAATGTCTGCGAGGTTGCGGCGTAATTTAGGCCTTCTAAAAATGTTGATCACAGCCAGCCCCTCTAAAAGAAAAGCAATCCTTTGCGCTGCCTCGGACGACTTAGTGGCCGCCATTTCAGAAATAGCCCTAAACACCCTAAAAGGTAATGTCCCGATATCAACGAGCCAGTTCCGTGTTCTGAAGAAGAAGCGCCACATTATTAAGAAGCTCAGCAATAAGAGGGCATCGCTCCTTTCCAAAAGAAAACTGTTCAAACAGTCAGGAGGCTTTATAGGGTCGCTGTTAGGTATAGCTATACCCCTTATCACAGGGTTACTGTCGAGGTCCTGATGGAGCACGCCCACAAAATGTACCTCGTACCACGGCAACAGTTGGAACATCTGGGCCCTTCTAACACAGATGTCTGGGACATACGCAAAAACGAAACGCAGCGTCTCGATGCTGAAATCAAAGCCATTTTGAACCGAACTGATTTAAAACCCCACGACAAAGCAGGGCTTTACTCAGGAGCCCTTCAAAACTTTCTACAATACTACAAACAACTAACCTCTGACGCTGTATACCACAGATGCTGAACAGCAGCCAGGACCCTCTACGGCGTCTCAAGTCATAGGCCCCACACCCACAACTGATGCCTTTGTCTTAGACCTTTTAAAAAATATCAGTAAAAAATATAGAGGGGATGCTCAAATGTTGCTCAGTAAAATGACTAGTACTAAAGATTTGACCACTTGGAATGACCGGGGTGAATTAGTTTACAAAGGGCAGCCGGTTGCTGGTTCCCATATGTATGATCTGGTCTGGGGTCTCACATACGGTAAAACCCTATCGACACAAGACGCTCCTAGAGGCTGGGAACAGTTCCTAAGTGCAGCTGCGGAACTCAACATTCCCTCCACGATTATCGGAAATGCAGAGAATCGCCGTAAGCTTGAAAGTTTAAAAGATCCGTCCCCCGCTGTTTTTACAAGGAGACCCGCTATATCGACATCGCCTTTCTTTCCACAACTAACACCCGTTCGGAACAGTGCTGCTCTTCCTATGGAGCCTAAAAAGAGACTATTCAAAATGAACACCTGGCTACCGCTCTAATTTTGCACACCTGTACAGTTTTTGTTAAAAGTTTTTACGGTTCGAAAAATTGTGTTTCATTTTATACGTTTAACCTTGTAAATGTTAGTGTTGAAACATGCTTTTAATAAACACTTTTAAATTTTCATCAGTAGTCTGCCATCTTTTTGTTTATAAATGGTTTGAAAATGTGGGCAGTGTGAATTAAAAAAAAAAAAAAAAATGCCTAGGATGAAAGCATGTTTAAGATGTTTTTTATTTTAGGCACACATAAGTACAAATAACAGCTTTACAGTACCTTACACTTTTGACAAAGACCATATTCTGCTTTAACAACGCGCAACATTGTCCTGGAGTTTTCATTCACATATTTCATAACAACACCGTCGTTGTTTACTAGATCATCTGAGTACAGATTTAAAAAATTTCTAAACGTTATACCTTCAGACATTTTACTAATAAAGTATATACAATGTTCCCCACATGTGATGGCCAAAGGATCCTGTACCCGAAGTTTATTATACACAACCGTGGGTGATGCTTTTTTTTACATATTTGAATATCGGCTTTGTATAAATACTATGCTCAGGGAATTCAGCTAAACTATCAAACACTATAACCTTGTCCACATCCAGAAACAGAGCCGCCCAATGTGCACCACCCTTGTAATGGGGATCGGTGTTAAAGACGAGGGTGCGGGGCCTTTCTGGACCTATCTTTTCAGGTAGTCCATCGCTAGGGTATACTCCTAGAAAGTATTTCTTAGCATATTTATGTCTACTTAAGAAGTCCCGTATCTCCGTAGTGTCCATTTTATATATTTAAAAAAAAAAAAAAAAATTTTTTATTTTACACTCTTTCAATGGTAGTCAAACATAAGCTGCTGGGCATGGTTGACCTGGATAACGCTGTCGAATACCGAGAACACAACCATGTTCACATTGGCCGCCAGCGCCTGTGTAAAACGTATTTCCGCTTTTAGATTTCCGTTTTTGATCAGGTTGTAATGGTCGCCGTCTTCCATGTCAGGCGTCAGGTCGAACGCAAACAGAGTGTAGCCGGCAGCATACCCTTCTCTTGAAACAACTACTCCAGAGTCCTGCAGCTGTTTCCCCGTTATCGAGACCAGTCCTAGATATTCCCGGACAAAATTTGATGTTCCAAAATTCGGCGTGAAAGGTTTTGCGGGGATCACGGCGCCCTCGTGAACCAGAGCTGCATAGTTGATATCATAGTGTTTGAAGTTGAAAGGGTTTGAGTTGTAGAGGCCACTAAAAGCGGTATTGTCCACAAACCCTATGATGATGAGTTTCGGTAATTGCCCCAGAAATAGATTCTGCTGCTGCGTTAATCGGGTTCCGGCGGGGATACTGAATATCTTCAGAGCAACTCTTTCAATGGCATACTTGGCGTTCGATAATTGTAAAGCTTCAGCATGGGCCAGTCTGACACTTGGGGACACTTTCACTTTCTTTACAAACAGGCTCGCTGACAATATAACCAGTTTATACTGCTCTGCATCACCGCTGATGAGACAGAAAGCTTCCTTGTTACGATTGAGTTTGATCTTAAGATCGATACCGTTGACTAACAGTTTGTCTTGGAAGAAAAGGTCTGAATGTACCCGCCCCAGGAGGTCAAACTGCCTACTGCCGGCGACGAAGCGGGCTCTTTTTTAAAATCCCTCATTGTCCCCGTCCAAAGCCGTGTTCTCCAAATGCGCTTCGGTATCATGGTAGAAGAGCCCCGCTGAAAGATGTGTGTCCAACGCATCGCGACTATAATTTAGAATACTCTCTATGTAGGCCCTGTAGGCATACATGTTATCATTCTGTGTGACGAGGCGATCGCCTAGGTTAATGTCCACTTGATTAAACATTGTTGCGATGGGGTAGGCTATCGGGGCCACTCTAGCATCAGCCTCGATGTTGTCACCGTTCGATTTGGTTATTTTACAGACGAGGTGCAGGAGAGTGTTGTTGAGATCAAGGTACATATCCGTGGACCCCGACACATAAAACTCTATCGGTGCAAGGGGTGTCAGAGCGGCCATCGGCGACACTGCCATGAAAAAACTGTTTTCAATGCTGGTCTGTGTGGGTTTGAGAGAAAACAGATCTAACTCAGATTTGGCGCATTCACCCGATGCACAGTGTACGAAGGCCATGATCGATGTTTTAAAAAATATTCGCACTAGAACGAGTTCTCTTCTTCTTGGTCGATCTCTTCCGTCTTACGGCTCTTCTTTTGTGAGGGCCTTTTGAAGTAGTCCGGCGCTTCTTATAGGGCCTTGGTTGCCCCCTACGCCTCGAAGCCCTTCGCTTCCTTTTAACACCACCATGCGCTTTATACAGCAACCCCGCTCCTTCTTGGGGCTGTCTATTCATGCGTTCGGCTACCGCAGATGTTACACTACCCACGACATCCTGGGCGATGTTTGTAGCAGCCGCTTTAACATGAGGTTTTGCAATTTCGAACCCTCTTCTCAAAAAGGGCATGGCTCTCCTAAACATGCTCCGGAAGAAACCACCCAATCCCGCCCCATACATAACCGGAGCCCCTTGAAAGTAGGGCTGGGGGCCTCCATACCCAGCCTGAACTCTATAATAGTCCCTGTACATAGAGGGATCCCCGTAGGTTTTCATGATGACCATTGCAGCTGTCTAATAGTCACCTTTGCGCCGTGGCCTTAAATGAAGCTTGACAATAACTTTCCCGTATTTAAAGGCAACCGGCTCCGACTGATCGTTGTACACCATGATGGTTATAGTGTCAAAATGGTTTTTAGAAATTGCAACATAGTCGAGTTTGTGATGTTGTATATTAACCATCGTGTTATTTTCGCCCTGCACAGGGACCCACCTCAACAAAGGTGAATAACTGTCCCCGACCCTCTGAGGCTCTACAATATCGCTATAAACGTAGAGTGTATAAAATCCGCCGTTAATATCGGGACATGTAGGGTCTGGATCCACCTGCCTTTGCTGATGTTGTACGGTCCCTAAAACCCGTTGTAATTTACCACTACATTTAAACACTGTACTGAGCTCTGGGGCTTTAAGAAACACTTTTCTTCTAACGTAATCCAATACCAGATATATATTCGCATACGTCTCGATGCTCCCTATAGATTTGTTGATGGCCTCGACCACCGTCGCTACGGTAGGGTAATAGCCGTGTGGGAAAGACAGGTGATAGGTCAGGGCATCCTGAGGGCGCTTTATATGAAATTTAACATCGGCCTTTGTAAAGGTATTCCAAGTTCTGGGGTACTGTATTTCCGTTAGTGCCACCTCCCACGGGCCTTTCAAATCCACTGGCTTTGCAAGTTTCACCGTATAACTCGAAATCTGATTGTCTGGGAACATGTCCTTCGAAGCATTGGATGGCAGCGTGATATAAAAAGGGGAGTTCTCCATCATGGCGCTTACAGCTTGACCTCACACACCGTGCAACGAGCTGGCCAGAACCCAACTGTTAAATTTCTCAGGCCACCCGCGCCATTTGACCAACGCCTGTCTCCGGGCACCGCTCCCTTTCCTTTTCAGAACCTTTTCAACCCTGTACACCCTGTTCGGATCGTAGGGCACCTTTTGCAACTCTTCGGTGTAAAAGACACCTGATACCTCTTCCCCAGCGTAGTCTTTTAACCTGTAAATATATACCCCTTCTTTAAGCTGCACACTTTCCACTATGAATATCTCATCGCTGAATGTTTGCTGGTAGCCTTTGGTGAAGACCCCCTTCAACTTTGAAACCCTGACATGATCCCCTTCTTTTAAATCCGGTTTCTTGACCTTCGGTGTGAGACGCCCACCGTACACCGTTCTCCACACCGTTAACGAATTATCCCTTGTTACCTTAACAGGGGCCATTTTGATTGTCCTGTGGTAGGTGGCGTTATAAACATCTATAAAAGCCTTTAGAACATCCACGTATCTGTAGGTGTTGTTGGCGGTAAAATATCGCCACATCTTTGACTTTAAAGTACGGTTAAAACGCTCTACAACAGCAGCCTTTACCTCTGTGTGCGTTACAAAATGTTGAACAGCGTGCTGGTCTAATAATTTTTGGAAATGTTTGTTTAAAAATTCCTTTCCGGCGTCTGTTTGTAGTTTCTGGGGCACACGCCCGCTAGCGAAGATGTCTTTAAAAGCAGATGTAACGCTGGTACCACTTTTATCGTTTAATGACTCTGCATAGGCGTACTTGGACAAGACATCTATGACTGTTAATATATACATGGCGCCATTGTTATGTTTTGCTAGAACTTGAAGACTGATTATGTCGGCCTGCCACTGATAATCGAGCTGTGCGTTAACAACGGTGGCCCTCCTCTTAAAGCGTCTCCTGGCAGGTTTGTGCAGCGAATAAGCCTCTTCCCCAGGTAACCAAGTCTTCACACTGGCACGTTTTACAGATTCATTTTCAGCTCGAGCCCTTCTAAATAGAGCTTCGGAGCCTCCGAAACTTCCAACCCCATGTTTATCGTAATAAAGCTTCCTTAAATCCGCATCCGTCATGCTGTCTCCCACCAACACCACGAAATGAAAGACGCCTGTTTTGTGTAAGGTCATTTTATTAAACATGAAAAACATAAAAGTGCGGCTGGGCTACACAACCAGCGTGTATTTGACATTTTGTGCTACATAGCTTATAGATGTCATAACGCTGGACCGCTGTGGTCTTTTTACAATCGTATACATAGTACAACACCCACTACACATGTTACTCAGAGCATGTCCTTTTACAAACCCTAAGCGCCACAAACTTTGATATTTTTATAGCTATACTCTCAATAGCTCTAGACATGACTTCCCGCTCCCCACGCCTATAACTCTGAACGCTCAGTATACTGACAGAATTCAACAGTTCATACAGTTCTAGCCAGGACAATGCAGAACCTTTATTTCTGAGATAATCTTCAGTCATGTTCTCCAAAGCCCCATGTATCCCCGTCTCAGGTGAAAGTCTTAACTCGCGATTGTGATCTTTGTCCGAGGTCCGGCATTTAACAGATGCGTTTAGCCGTCCATTGATACACCACTTGGCGATACGCACATGACTGCTACATTGCAACAAGGCCGAAGGTTCCGAAATGTTCAGATACCGCAGAGTCACAGGATGTATTTCAGCTATTCTTTCTTTAACCAGCACAAAAATCAATCTCCCGATACAGATGTAGCCCGGGTGTAACTCATAGACATCTTGCATCTCGATACCCGGATTCCCCGCCTAAAAGTGAGTAAGTATGGAGCATTAAGTAACACATTTATGGTCTATTTTTTTTTTTTTCTTTTTTGATTTATTTATTTATTTATTTAATTTTTTTAAACAGCTTTCGTGGGGCTAAATACATCATTCTTCTGTTTTTATAATAAATGTCACACATTCGTCTTTCTATAACCCTTTCTAACATACTTATGTCAAAGTGGGGACACATCCCGTGCATACGGTCGAGTTTTGAGCAGGGCTCAGCAGCGTATCGGATCTCATTGACAGCCGCAGCCAAGACCTTAATCACATCACAGTGGACACCTTTCTTCACAGCTGACAGCCCATACACAACCCTTAACAACTTATATACCCGGTAAGGGTCTATCCGGCTACAAATGTAGCAAATTGTTCTTGCAGTGTATGCATCGTATAAACATTCATGTGCCTCCTGTTGAGGTTCATTAATTTTATGCCCGTAACAAAGATCATAATAATCCCGTTTAACACAAGAGTTCACAACGGCCGCTGCAAAACCTTTAACTGGCCATATGGTGTCACAGGATACGCCCGGAGCTTCCTTTTCAAAATCGCGGCTAGTGTAGGTGCAAACACATTTGTTACGAGGCTCTTTGTTCTGGCTTGTAATACTTTCAGACTGTCTGGAACAGCATAAGCAGTAAAAATTTACGGCGTTAACCTTTGGAGTTGACCCTTCTAGAGGCTCTCTTTCTTCAGCTACGTTCTAGGGTTCAAACAGAAAGCACAAGACACATTATTAGTTAAAAGTATGACATTAGAGTATACAGGCATAAAAAAAAGAAAAAAAAAGAAAAAAAAAGAAAATGTCATTACCAACCTCAACATTCGCGTCACACTCAGAGGCTCCTCTGAAATCTTGGGAGTCGCAGAGGTCCATTGGGGTAGAAACATCGCCGGAGCTTACAACTGATGGCTGTACAATAACGGCCTCTGACTCGGGGTCCTCCTGGAAGCCCATGTCTTCATAGATGGGCGAATTCGGTGGTGCTACACATTCTTCAACATCTTCAATGTCTATGAAGTTAGATGCAACACTTAATTCATCTTTCGAGGCATCGCTGTCACTGTCGGCCCCCTTAATAGGGGATATCAGGGTCGACACATCCTTGAGGTTGAGCTTTTCAAGCCGATGGCAAAGTTCCTCTTCAAAACCGGTAACATCGGTATCCTGGGCGTCAGGGACACCCTGTTGTGCATTCTCATCCATCGCAAGAGGGGCTAGGGTCCGGTAATATCTACCAATAGTGTTCAGGGCCCCTGAGGAGGCGGCTTTTCTGGCGATCGGATTGTATCTCTTCATGGCACCTTGCCAAACTGTTTCAGCCCTGGTTCACGGTTTGACAGCCGGTTCTAACCAGCTCCTTATATGCAACATTTCAAAAAAAAAAAAAAAGGGGGCTCTACCAGGCAACACCACGCGTTCACAGACCACGTGACACCTCCATGCACCCACGTCACTTCCGGGGAGGGCTTTCAGGGACACCGGAAGTCCCAGCCCCCGGAAATGACGTCATTTCCGGGGGGCGGGATAACTGTCACTTTTAATATGGTGACTAAAGGTATCCCTTCCTACTACTGCAGTGAACAGAAACCTGCCATATAATGATGCAAAAATCAGAAACTGACAAAAATCTCCCTGCCACCAGTCACCACCAGGACCTTGTCGGCAGAAATGCTGGACTTCCCACCACGCCACAGCCGAGCACACAAACTCCCCGCCCTCCAAATAATGAAGCACAAATCACTGCGGCGGTCAGTGGAAGCCGAACTACCATTGGTGGTGCAGACCGCCACAGGCGGCAAGTGGACCCAACAGCAAGAAATGCATACATTGGTAAGTTTGAAACCCACACACCTGACACACATCCACAACACTATAAAACACTCACAGACATACCCCACAACAAAATGAGTCCAACTAATACAGAGAACTCCAGAAGCAGACACTGAATGCCACAATCCACGATACTTACACCCAACCACTCAACAGCGGCCTCACCTAGATCCACACAAGACACCATTCACAACACTCACCATGGCACCCCCCCAAACACGCACACTTCACAGAAAGGGAGCTAAGGACCATGGTGGACGAGATCCTGAAAGTCGAGCCACAATTATTTGGGGTACAGGTCCAGCACACACCCATCACCAGGAAGATGGAGCTATGCAGACAATAGCCAAGAAGGTCAATGCAGTGGGACACCATCCACGCACCAGGGACGACATCCGCAAGAGATGGAACGACCTGCATGGGAAGGTCAGGTCCATGGCATCCAGGCACCACATTGCAGTCCAGAAGACTGGGGGAGGACCTCCACCAACACCACCCAACTACACTGACTGAGAGGAAAAGGTACTGGCCATCCTGCACCCTGACGGACTCACTGGACTCACTAGAGGAATGGACTTGGGTAAGTCATCTACAATTACCTCATATCCGTCACACCTGGAATGCATGCACCACCTCAACCCTTCAACTACCACCAGGACCACAACCCCACCCAGGCCACAATCACTACATCCAGTCACCCTGCATGCCCACAAACCCACTAACAGGCCCACATCCCTCCCCCTGTGCACAGCCACCCACCCCTGCAAGGAATCACAATGGCCTACAGCACCCACAATTCACCTCCACATTCTAAGCAAAAAGCAATGCTAACCTCACGAAAGCAACCTGCATGGCCCCAAAGTGTGAAACCTGCACAAAACCGCCCAGTCCTGTGCATCCCATTCAATCATGCTAATGTAACAGACATGTCCATTCCTCCCGACAGGCACCACCTCCCATGCCACCCTGACAGACAGGACAAGGAGTGGCAGTGCCCCATAGGGAGACAGAGGCACCGCCCAGGACACTGGGGATGGAACCCTGGACACTGACGATCACCCTGGCTCCTCATACAGTCCTGGACTGCCACCATCCAGCAGCCCCACCCAGGACACCACTAACACCCCTACCACCTAGCCAACAGCATCAGCCCAGGGCAATCTTCCTCACACCTGTGTATCTAGGCCACAGACTGGCGGAACACAAGTTCAGAGGCCACAGTCACCCCCCTACCAACAGGCAGGAAGATGATGGCCCCAGTACAAGTGGTACCACTAGACCTGTGCAGGTGACACAGGCACAAGGGGCTAGGCACAGTGGGAGGGCATCAGTGGTCCAGGGGGAGGCCACAGGATGGATGCTGCAGCACATGACATGATCTCTGAGGTCCTGGGAGCATATCACCATACCCAGGATAGATTGGCCCAGATAGTATCCACCCTGGAGCAGAGTCAAAGGATGCAGCTAGCACTCAACCCAGAGGCCATGGAACAGTGGAAAATGCACAATGCCACAATGGCCAGCATAGCAGGTGCGCTGCTGCTCCTTGTACCAACACAGCCTGAGGCCCACACAGACCAGGAAGCCCCTACTTCAGGCCAGGATACAGACCAGACAACAATAGCATCAGCAGCAACTGCACATGTACCACCCTCTCAGGACACACAGGGGACATCCATCTCAACCTGTACCGGCCAACACCAGGTGCACAAACGGACCCTCAGGCCCAGATATGGCACAGAAACACCAGCCAAGAACAAGGCCCCCTCAAAGAAGTGACTCTGTCAATAACCATCCTCCCAGTATCCCACTGAATCAACCACCAAACCATGTGAAAACTACAACAAACTCTTGTAAGCATGAATGGACCTACCACTACTGCCAACAATGCTGCAACCATGTTGCCATATTGTACAATCACCAGTAGCATACTCCCATCACTGTAATCTGAACGATTTAATCCCTGCACCAAATAAAACACCTTTTCAACTGTTACAATGTCCCCTGTCATTAAGTTTAAATAAAGTGAAGTATGGATGCAACTGTATTATAACTCTTTTATTATTATCTGAGTATCGGGAAATGCACCACATTCCTTACATGTTGTTGTGCCTACAAATGTGTTGAACTTTTATACTATATTCTAATCTGTCCTCTGTGGCAATGAGTATTGACCCAACACCCCCCTAGATGACAAGGCCCACTGACAGTATGATGCACAGACAGCAATCTCATCCAATTGTCCCACAAAGTTACTGGAAGTAGAGTTGTATAAATTGGGTCCTGGTATTTTCATCTTCCCCCTCCTCATCATCACCATCACTCTCATCCCCTCTCTGAGTAAGCTGGTCTGGATATACACCACCCTCCTCCTTCAAGAGGGGGATAGAATTTTTCACAGCCACATTGTGCAGCATGCAGCAGTCCACCACTATTCTACACACCTTTTCAGGCCCATAGTCCAGGGAACCGCCAGAGATATGTAGGCAACAAAATCTAGCCTTCGTGAGACCTATTGTGCGCTCTATCACCCTCCTAGTACATCCATGGGCCTCATTGTAATTCCTCTCTGCATCTGTTCCAGGATTCCTCACTGGTGTCAGGAGCCAACGCAAGTTGGGAGAGCCAGAATCACCTAGAAAAAGGTGCAAAACAGGAAAGTCATTGACAACCCTCAGAGGCAGACAGCCTGGCTGTCTGCTATATGGTAATAATTCTCTGAAACACCTACCTATAATCCACCCTCTGTCCTCTTGTAGTTGGTCCATCTTGTGTGGCACACTACTGTTCCTCAGCACAAAGGAATCATGGAGTGAACCAGGGAACATGGCATTCACATGTGTGACGTACTGGTCTGCAGTACACACCAATTGAATGTTCATGGAATGAAAGTTCTTCCTGTTTCTGTACACCTGTTCATTCACTCTTGGGGGGATGATAGCTATGTGGGTGCCATCGACGGCATCCATCACATGGAGAATGTTGGTAAAGGCATAGAAGTCCAACTTGATGGCAGGGAGGTCAGCACTTTGGAGAAACCTCACATAGGACTGTAGGTGTCGTACAAATGCATTCAGGATTCTTGACAGTATAATGCTGAACATTGGCTGTGAAAAACCTGTACCTCATGCCCACTGTCACTTGAAAGGAGCCCGTGACCAGGAAATGGAGTGCAGAGAGCACCTGCACTTCAGTAGGCACTGCATGCTGATTACGATTTGCCGGTGTCAGTGCTGGATCCAGTAATGCACAAAGTTATGAATAGTTGCACGAGTGAGACTGTAATTGATAATGATGTGACGCTCCACCATGGTCTGCAAATCAACAAGTGGTCTGTACACCGATGGGGCCCTTCCTCGCCACAAGGGTCTGTACCTAGGAGGAGTTGAAAACACGTGTGAGGAACACACATACATCTGCACACATTTTTTTTTTTTTTAGTTTATTCGGTCTAAAATTAGGCCATAAAAAAAGATAAAAACAAACCGTAAATACAAGATAAAATGAGGATCATAACCATCACAAAGGAGAAAAGAGAAGAAAAAAAAAACAAATATAATTTAATACACTCCTTGTTAAATGATACTCCTTAGTTGATACCTTCTAACTTATTGGATACCATTTACCAAAACAGTTTAAAAGGGAAACAGATAGTATACTAAGGGGGTCATTCAGACCTTGGCGGACGGCGGAGGCCGTCCGCCAAGGTACCGCCGACAAATGACCGCACCGCGGTCAAAAGACCGCGGCGGCCATTCAAACATTTCCGCTGGGCCGGCGGGCGCTCTCCAAAAGAGCGCCCGCCGGCCCAGCGGAAATGCCCCTGCAACGAGGACGCCGGCTCAGAATTGAGCCGGCGTAGTTGCAGGGGTGCGACGGGTGCAGTTGCACCCGTCGCGTATTTCAGTGTCTGCAAAGCAGACACTGAAATACTTTGTGGGGCCCTCTTACGGGGGCCCCTGCAGTGCCCATGCCATTGGCATGGGCACTGCAGGGGCCCCCAGGGGCCCCGCGGCACCCCCTACCGCCATCCTGTTCATGGCGGGTTTCCCGCCATGAACAGGATGGCGGTAGGGGGTGTCTGAATCCCTATGGCGGCGGGGAGGATTCAATGGGGCAGCGGTAAACCGGCGGGAGACCGCCGGTTTACCCTTTCTGACCGCGGCTGAACCGCCGCGGTCAGAATGCCCTTGGGAGCACCGCCAGCCTGTTGGCGGTGCTCCCGTGGTCGGTGACCCTGGCGGTCACCGGCCGCCAGGGTCAGAATGACCCCCTAAATCTTTTCTGATGTTATGAAACTGTTCTAATGCAAATTATGCATAAAAAGTGGTTTGTGGTACTTCATAAAATAGTTCGTACTTGCAATAATTAAAAACCAAACATTAAAAAGGGTACCATAGGGTTAACCTCGTTTCGTGAATAAATTATTCATGGGAATTAAATCTTGCCATTTGCAAAATGGTATATGCTACAATACTATGAGTCACATTGTTTTTCATTCAGCACTGCTGGCATGATTGTCGACGACACTAATGCTTAGTGTGTATGGCATTACAGCAACATGACCACAATTATATACTTGGTCAGGTGAGGTAATGTATATTCTAACATGCCTATGGGTGTTTAGCGGACAATTGGGCCTGCATTGTGCGTATGAGAGTTTTACAACTGCGTAGTTAAGGCCAAAATGTATGACCCCTATAATCCAGAAGTGTTGTGGTAGAAGTGACCTCATACTGGTATCGTTTGATGTAATAGCGTAAGGCTTATCATGATCGCCCCCTGCGGTGACGGTGCACACCGCCGTGGTGTGTACGCGAACTCGTCACCCCAACTTCACTTGACTCCCTGATCTCGTGCATGCAGGTACTCCACTAAGTGTACTGCTGTGTCCTGCCTCTGATCATGGAAATGGCCATCGCCAAGGAAGTGCGGACCCTGGGGGTCTACACCCTGTGGAGCACCAAATGCAGGAAGACGTGGGAGGACCTGCAGCACTGGGCAAGGAAGATCTGTGAGGCCGAGCTGGGGAAGTCCTCCCAATGAGGAAGGGGTGGCCCATCGGACACTGACCCCCCTCATGCAACGCATCCTGGCGGTGGCGTACCCGGACCTGGATGGGCGCTTGAAGGCTGCACAACAGTCACAAAGGGGTGAGTACATATCCCATATTTTGGCCCCTTGATGGATGTGTGTGTGTGCATTCATATTCATGCTGTTTAGTGGCAGGGACTATGACTGATGTCCATCTACATAATGGCCCCCGTGGGGAGTAGGGGTTTTGGGTCAAGTCTGCAGTACATCAGGTCCTTAAGTTCATTGGGGAATGCTGTAGAGCAGGTTTCTAGCCACTAGTCAGGGGTATAGCCATGTGTATAGCGGTAGGTGCTGCCTGGTGCAGGGTTTTCTTGGTGGGTGTATGAGTGAACCACTATTGTACCTCCATTCAGCTATTTACAATTTTCTCTCCTGTTTTGTCTCCCCGTCCCTGTTCTCTTGTGTTGTCTGTGTGCATCAGCATCATCTGGCGAGGGAGCTGAGGCACCGGCGAGTGGGGATGCAGCGACCCACGGTTCCTCGGAGGAAGAGTCGTCCGACACCAAGGGGACCAGTTGGTTGGAGGGCGAGGGAAGTACCACGGGGGAGGCAACTGCCACTGGAGGTAGTGACTCCGATACCTCCCCCGATGGGAGCTCCCTAGCGGTGGCGGAACCTAGTTGGCCCACCCCTAAACTGTCATTTTCCACCACCCCCATACCATCACCGCCCTCCCAGTTGCTCCTCAGCGAGTTGCCTGTGCCCGCTTACCCAGAAGGGTGGGCGTCTCCTTCGCCCCAGGCACCTCCTCCCCTGCTCCAATCAGCCCTGCTGCCCTCACGGAGAAGGCTATTGACCTCCTGAGAACCATCTCTGTAGGGCAGACAACCATTGTCAATGCCATCCAGGGGCTAGCATCAGAGGTGCTGCAGACCAATGCCTATCTGGATGGCATTCACGGTGCCGTGTCTGGCCTACAGAGATCTTATCTGGCCTCCTCTTGGATGGCAGCTAGTGTCCCTGGTCATTCCGTCCCCCCTCAAACCACCTCTACCCCTTCCAGCACCCCACTCCCTTCACCTGTCCAAAGCACACATTCTGACATGCAGGCACACACCTCAACACACAAGAAGCACACTTCAAAACACAAGCACCACACCTCCTACCACAAGCATACACATAGCCAACATACACATGCACACACACCAACATCCACTTCCCCCAGTGTGTCCACCTCTCCCGCATCCCTGTCTGTCCCCTGTACATGCACACCCACAGGCACTGCACCCTCATTCAATGTTGCGGACCCTGTTCCTGCAGTCACCACAATAGCACACATCCATTCATGCACCCCAGACACCACACCTGCACTCACCACAACAACTTTAGTTGACACATGCAGCACACTCACCAGACTTGCAGACACCCAGACAACATCCATTTACACTGTCAGCCTGTCTTGAACCACTGTGTCCACTCCCCCTCCCAAGACACTCAAACGCACCAAAACACACACCCATCACACATCCACCACACCTCAGCATACTGTCCAGTCACCTGCAGCCATGTCACGCACACGCACACCTACACCTGTCACGACCACTCCCTCTACCTCCACTCCCATGCCTTCCTCCAGGTCCACCCCAATTGTACCTAAGAAACCTTTCCTATTCCGTGTTGACCTATTCCAACCCACTGGCCCACCCCCTCTCATCCCTAAATGTGCTCACCTCCTTGCCCTGTACACTCCTCCCACATCACAGCCCAACCCTGTCCACCCTTCCCATTCCCGGGCCCCTTCCCCAGAGAGGAATAAGCCCGTGCTGAACTAGGTCCATCTGCCACCCCCGGTCCAAGCCCACTCCCCCACCTGCCAAGGACAAAACCAAACCCCTGCCACTTTCCAAACGGAAATCTAAGCACCCCTGTCATAAATCCCCACCCCCACCATCCCCTGCCCCTGTTCCCTGAGGTGCCTGGATGCCCCATTGTTGCCCCTATGAGGTGGGGTACCGTTGCACTTGTGGGAGTCAAGTTGGGGCCATTGTGGCCCACTGGACTTCTATTACTATGTACTGGCCGTTGGCCTTCTATGCATAATAAAGGTTAATGTGTGGCCTGTGTTGTTTGAGGCACAATCTGGATCCGTGGTCTCTCATTTCATTGTTTGTGGGTGTGGGGCACATGTTTGTACTTTGGGCAGGTTGGATTTGCCTTGTGTCGGGTAAGTACCTCTTGCTGTGGGGTGTATGGCTTCTGCTGCTGTGAAGGGTTGTTGGAGCGTTGCAGGGTGGGAATGTAACTTTGCCCTTTCTTCCCTTGTTTAGTAGGTTGTGGTACTTAGTATCGTCATCTTCGGTCGTGGAGGTATATGGCAAGGAGCAGGGTTGGCATGATCTGCAACTCTCTCTCCATGTCTGCTTCGGTGTGTTGTGTGGGGCTCCGGTGAGTATTTCCTTATATTTGGTTTGTTTCCGCCTGGCTTTGCGTGGCGGTGGTTCCTGCACCTGAACTGACGGCTGTCTAGTGCTTCATTATTTGATGGGCGGGTAGGGCCTTGCCGTCAGCCTGTAGACGGGCTCTGCCATCGTTGTAGGCACTCCTCTGCTGGCGGTGAGTGGTTTTCAGGATGCCTGTGTTTCAGTTAGTTCATTATTTGGCGGTTCAGACCACACGTCTGTTGGCGGTTGTTACCACCACCGCCGGCGGTGCGGTGTCTACCGCTGTGTTCATAATAAGGGCCTATATCTTGTGAGTAGGGCATCCTTTGTGATAGAGTAAGTGAGTCGCTGAGGATCCCCTAAAGATGTCAGAGTATCCCTCCCCTCTTCCTCAAAGTGCTTCCACAGACCCACCCCCCAATGTGCTTCAGGGACCATGGGCCAGATGTATGAAAGCATTTTGTATTCGCAAATGGTGCGAATGCAAAATGCCATTTCAGAATGTATGAAAGACATTCTGAATGCAATTTTAAGGAATCACTAAAATAGCGATTCCTTAAAATTGCGACCCTGTTTAGAGAGTCGCATATAGTGACTCTCTGAATAAGAAATCGCAAATAAGGAATCCTTATTTGCGATTCCTTAGCACATGTATGAAGCAATTCCTAAATGCGATTTGGGCATTGAGAAATCGCTATTTACCACCAAGTTGAACTTGGTGGTAACCATGTGCAAATTTAAAAAATGCATTTAAAATGCATTTTTAAAACTTACATGTAAAGCACACATGCCCTTTTGGCATGTGTGCACCTTACATGGTGAAAAAAATAATTTTGGGGTGCAGCAGAGGGGGCCTTGGGCCCCCAGCACCCTGGGGTTTTGCATTTCCAAAATTGCGATTTCTATTCAAGAAATCACAATTTTGGAAATGCAAAAAATTCGCAGATATGGGCCAACAGGCCTATAGGTGCGAATGGGGCCGGTATCACAATTTGAGGTTCGGTAATAGCATTTGCGATTTTTAAGAAATCGCTATTACCGATTCGCAAATGTGATACATGGCGTTTTGCAAGTCAGAAATAGCGATTTCTTAAAAATCGCTATTTCTGAATTGCAAAAGGCCTTCATGATACATCTGGCCCCATGTTCATGTGTAGAGCAGACTCATACCCCTTGAACCACAGATATATGTCATCCTCCATCTTATAATCCTTCACCAGATCTTTAGAAACGTGTACCCTCCTTTCAGGCTGCATTGGGGTACTGCTGCCATCATGCTTAGTAGAGTGGATCTTCTGATTCAGCCCCCTTATGCTGAGCTCATGAGCCAAGATCTTTTTCTCCTCAATGGCCAGCCTCCTCTCTTCTATCTCCCTCTCCATCTTAAGCTTCTCTAACTCACACAGTTGCACCCTCTCTGCCTGTCTGTCCTGCAACTCTTCAGGAGTCAGACCCTTGGATGGCACACTGCTGCCTGCCCTGGAGACCCTCCCCCCAGGCAGAACAGGTACATTCCTTACACCACCTGGATTACTCTGTACCTCCTCACCTTCATTCTACTCCTCTGCGTGCCTCCCAGACTCCTTGGCTGCCACCCAGTCCCTCAATGCCTTTTGCAACTCCTCTTCGTGGAGGAGCTCTTCATTGGGCAGGCAAGATCTTTACAAAACTGCTTCAGTTGAGCCACTGTATACTCCTTCAGTTTCTCCAATTCAAAAACAGCCTTTGTAAACACAGATGGTGCATCCCCAGATTGAGAAATGTTGGCAAGCACTTAAAAGTGCAAAGTTCCAAAGCAGTTCGGAGAGATCCGAAGAGAAGTTCAAAAATCACAAAAGTGGAAGTAGAAAAGTCCAAAAAGAGAAAAAGCAAAAAGTAGCATGTGGTCACTTAATGGTCTGCACTGAAACCAGTAGTGTATACTTCATCACTGTATGTCAGATACAAATACAAGTTCTATCCTCACCGCTGATCACCAGTGTTAGAAATAGGGTCTCTGTTTGTCAGTCCGTTTTCACTCTGTCCAAGCAGGGACCGTTGCTCTAGTCAGGTCAATGGAGATACACATTTAGATAACCCCTGTTCACCTGCTTGGTAGCTTAGCACAAGCAGTCAGGCTTATCTCAAAGGCAAATGTAAAGTATTTGTACTAACACACGCAGTAGTACAGTGAAAGCACTACAAAATGGACACCACACCAGTTTAGAAAAATAGGCAACATTTATCAAAATTAAACAAGACCGAAACGACAAAAATCCATCACACACAAGTAAAGTTATGAATTGTTTAAATAACAAGAGTCCTAGTCCATAGAAAACAATGGAAATGTTTTTACACAAAGTCCCCGGTTTAAGTCAATAATAAACCCTCACAGGCGAGCATGCATTGGAAGAGTCAGTGATGCGTTGATTTCTTACTCACAAGTGAGGCCATGCGTCATTTCATTTCCGGTCAGGTAGACGATGTGTAGTTTTTCTCTCCTTTGAAAGAGAGCGATGCATTGATTTTTCGGACAGGACACCTCAGAACTGCACAAGGTTCACGATGACTTTGACACCCAGCGACGATGCGTGAGAAATTCAGCCCCATGGTGATGGAAAACAGCGCTGCATGAGGTTTACATTGTTTTCAGCAGCCGCAAGTGGGTGTTGCATTGTTTCTCCAGCCGCGATGCAGATGATGCGCTGAAATCATCTGCGAGCTGGGTGGCACATTGTTTTTACAGCCGCTTTGCAGGTGGTGTGTTGAAATTTTTCCCACGCTGCTCCCTGTGCCTGGATTTCCATCCTTGTTCTACTAGCTTCACCTTTCAAGGACCCAGGGGCAGGATAGGGCACCCCTTGGCAGGGCAGCAGGGAGTTCAAGGGTTGGCAGAGGAAGTCTTTGATGGCCCTGGGACTTTAAAACAGGAAGCAAGCTCAATTCAAGCCCCTGGAGAGTCTTCACAAGCAGGAATATACCACAAAGTTCAGTCTTTGTGCTCTTTCAGGCAGAAGCAGCAACTGCAGGCCAACCCAGCAAAGCACAGGCACAGGCAAAGGGGCAGTGCTCCTCCTCCAGCTCTTCAGCTGTTCTCCTTGGCAGAGGTTCCTCTCAAATCCAGAAGTAATCTGAAAATCTGGCGTTTTGGGTATACTATTTATGTCCTTTTCTGCCTTTGAAGTAGGCAAACTTCAAAGGAAAGTCTCTGTTGTTCACAAAATCCTGCCTTGCACAGGCCAGGCCCCAGACTCACACCGGAAGGTTGGAGACTGCATTGTGTAAGGCCAGGCACAGCCCATTCATGTGTAAGTGACCACTCATCAGGATATGCGGGCTACACCCCAGCTCCCTTTGTGTCACTGTCTAGTGGAGACTCACAAACAGGCTGTCAGTCTGAGCCAGACAGGGAATACACAAGCAGGCAGAGTCACAAAATGGTTTAAGCAAGAAAATGCATACTTTCTAAAAGTGGCATTTTCAAATTGACAATCTAAAAACCAACTTTACCAAAAGATTTATGTTTAAGTTGTGAGTTCAGAGACCCCAAACTCCAAACTCTATCTGGTCCCAAAGGAAAACTGGCTTAAAAGTTATTTGTATTTAAAGGCAGCCCCCATTTTAAACTATGATAGAGATAGGCATTGCAGCAGCGAAAAACAAATTTGGCAGTATTTCACAGTTAGGACATGTAAAACACATCAGTACATGTTCCACCTTTAACATACACTGCACCCTACCCATGGGGATACCTAGGGCCTATTTTAAGGGGTGCCTTATATGTATAAAAAGGGATGGTTTGGGCATGGAAAGTGGGTACATTAGCAGTCTACTTTCTACAAAGTTCTTTGAAACTTTGTAAAAGTTTTCAAAAGTTCTGAAGAGATTTTTCTTTTCTCTAAAAAGTTATGCCAAATAGGGGGTCATTACAACATTGGCGGTAAAAGGCGCTTACCGCCATGCAGAAGACCGCCAATACACTGCCGTGGCCGCGGAATTCCGCCACAGCTATTATGACACACATCTTGGAATCTGCCGAAATTCAGACACCCACACAAGTCCGCCACACCAAAGGTCAGTGATAAACTGGCGAAAACAAATCCTCCACCGTCACGCCAACAGAAACATGCCCATGCTATCACGACCCACGAATCCACGCGGCAGTCTTTCAACCGCGGTATTCCATTGGCGGTACACACCGCCGCGCTCAAAATAGACACACATCTCCAAAACACCGCCAAATTGGACAATTCGAAATGCACACACCTGATACACATACACACACCACTCCCACACAATCAGTACTATATAAAACACTTACCCACATCACCCACAAACCCCTACGACAAAAAATTATTCACGAAGGCCAGAGAGAGAGCACAGCAAACACAACCCCACCACACAGAGGCACACAACACCATCACCCACACTACTTCCACGCACAAAACACCACACACCACTACACATCACCACACTCATCACCACATACACCACCCCACACATCACCTACACCACCCCATGGCACGCCAAAGACACCCCAAGTTCTCTGAGGAGGAGCTCAGGGTCATGGTGGAGGAAATCGTCCGGGTAGAGCCACAGCTGTTTCGATCACAGGTGCAGCACACCTCAATTGCAAGGAAGATGGAGCTATGGCGAAGAATAGTCGACAGGGTCAACGCAGTGGGACAGCACCCAAGAAATCGGGAGGACATCAGGAAGAGGTGGAACGACCTACAGGGGAAGGTGCGTTCCGTGGTCTCCAGGCAAAACATTGCGGTACAGCGGACTGGCGGCGGTCCCCCACCTCCTCCCCCACAACTAACAACATGGAGGTCTTGACCATCATGCATCCTGAGGGCCTCGGAGAAGTCGGTGGAGGAATGAACACTTGTAAGTCAAATCTTAACTATCAAATCCCCCACCCTACCTGCATGCTATCACACTCCCCCACCCTCACCCCCTCCCCTATCACTCCAACTCCTCACTAATGTACTAATAACACAAACCACCCATCCCAACACCAAGCCCTGCATGACACACCAAAGCATGGACACCCCTCACTAAAGCATACCCACTGCACATACCCATAACACCCCCCCCAACCATCATCACACATGCTCCCACACAGGAATGCTAGCACTGGGGTACACGCTCACCCACCCATTGCACACCATTACACACACAGATGCAATAATCATGCTTTTACACCCCTGCAGGACCAATACCTGACGTCACCAGATAGGAGGGTCCAGACATCTCCACCCACCAACAGAAGAGGCCCTCAGTGATGACAGCAGCTCTGGCCAACTGGATCCAGATGACCAGCCCGGACCATCGTGGGCCTCGGGACAGTCGGTTCCCTTCGCACAGGCACAGCCCAACACAGACCTTCCACCCTCTGGTAACACCAGCACAGCACCAACCCAGCGGGCCCATACCTCCGTCCCCAGGACACGTCAATCAGCTGTGTGTCCACCACTACAGGGAACCCAGGACAACCCACCACCCCAACAACAGGGACCTGGGGGCAGTGGTAGTGGGCACACAGTCCAGGGGACGGAGGCACAGGAACACAGGGGAACTGGGAGGGCTGCTGTGCGACAGGGGGTGGACAGGCCAAGGGAACCCACTCTCCACGAGGCCCTCTCCTCCATAATGGGAGCATACCACCACTCCCAGGAGACGATGGCTATGGTCCTGGCCAAGTTTCAGGAGACCCAGTGCCTGCAGGAGGAACAGTACTTGGGGTTCAGAGAGGAACTCAGAACCATCAGCTCCGCCCTGGGCACCATCGTAGGGGTGCTGAAGGACATACAGAACACCATGAGGGACACCGTGGCACTCCAAGGGGCCCCTGACACTAGCATGGACAATGAACTGCCCACCACCTCCGCCGGCACTAGTGGACAGGACGCCCTGCCACAGGACCACCACACCAGCACCCCACCCCCTGCAGACGGAGAACCACCCCGCAAGCGGTCCCTGAGATCCAGGAACAGGACAGAGCACGATGGCAAGAACCCCGCCAAGAAATGAGACCACCCTGATTGTCATCCCACTGTCCCACTTTGTAACCCTGTCCATATTGGAACTGCCCCAGCTTCACTTCCTATGCCCATATGGGCAGTGCACCTGTGAGACTAATAGACTGGACTCTGCCATGGACATTCCTCCACCATCACCCCTCACCATTTTACCACCCCCTTCAATATTTAGCACTTCAATAAACACCCTTAAAGCACAAAACAATCTGGAGTCAGTCTGTGATTTTGAAAATGTGTATTAGCTATGACAGTGACAAAATCCGTTCACAAATGTGATGTCAACATACCTATGTCACACATCTCAAGTCCATGAGGAATGTAAGCAGATGACACACGTTGGTAACCACACCTGTGAAACCGTAATGGAAATGTACAACTCAGTTACCAAATACTGCTTGATATTGACAGACAGGATAGAGGTAGAAGAGTGAAAGTACTTGTAGTAGTCAAGAAAGTGTTCTCACCTGTGTGTCACTGGAAATATTGCTGGATGACTGAGTCCCTGTTATCAATGTCTTCTTCCTCTCCTTCCTCCTCATCACTGTCCACAGGCTCCATAGCTGCCACAACACCGTCATCTGGACCATCCTCCTGCAGAAAAGGCACCTGGCGTTGCAAAGCAAGATTGTGAAGCATACAGCAGGCGATGATGATCTGGCACACCTTCCTTGGTGAGTAGAATAGGGAACCACCTGTCATATGGAGGCACCTGAACCTGGCCTTCAGGAGGCCGAAGGTGCGTTCGATCACCCTCCTAGTCTGCCCATGGGCCTCATTGTAGCGTTCCTCTGCCCTGGTCCTGGGATTCCTCACTGGGGTCAGTAGCCATGACAGGTTGGGGTGACCAGAGTCCCCTAATAGCCACACCCGGTGCCTCTGGAGTTGACCCATCACATAAGGGATGCTGCTATTCCGCAGGATGTAGGCGTCATGCACAGAGCCAGGGAACATAGCATTTACCTGGGAGATGTACTGGTCTGCCAAACATACCATCTGTACATTCATCGAATGATAACTCTTCCGGTTCCTGTACACCTGTTCACTCCTGTGGGGGGGGACCAGAGCTACATGGGTCCCATCAATGGCACCTATGATGTTAGGGATATGTCTAAGGGCATAGTAGTCACCTTTCACAGTAGCCAAATCCTCCACCTGAGGGAAAACGATGTAGCTCCTCATGTGTTTCAGCAGGGCAGACAACACTCAGGCCAACACGTTGGAAAACATAGGCTGGGACATCCCTGATGCCATGGCCACTGTTGTTTGAAATTACCCACTTGCAAGGAAATGGAGCACTGACAGCACCTGCACTTGAGGGGGGATTCCTGTGGGATGGCGGATTGCTGACATCAGGTCAGGCTCCAACTGGGTACACATTTCCTGGATTGTAGCACGGTCAAACCTGTAGGTGATGATTAAATGTCGCTCCTCCATTGTCAACAGGTCCACCAGCGGTCGGTACACCGGAGGATTCCGCCATCTCCCCACATGTCCCAGCTGACGGTGCCTATGAAGGACAACAGCGACCAGAGTCAAGCAACTCAGAGGTATGTACCCACAGTGTACACAGAACACGAAACATAATCCAAAAAGTTGTCTGTAAGTGTGTTGAGTCCAGGCCTAGGTATGTGTGACGCAGTTGAAAATGAAGCCATGTGGGCCCCTGAAATGGCATATGCCTGACCTCTAAACTGGGACAATGGGATGTGAGGAAACTGCGCTGGCGTTGTACACCGTTGCGGTAGGCGGTCGAAGACCACTGCGCAATGCTGCATTGGTTAACATTGGACCCTATGGGTCCCAGGATCCAATGACGAAGTGCGCCGGCGGTGATGATACGCACCGCCACGGACGTCACCGCCGCGGACGTCACCGCCATTTTCTATTTGTTGAATCACTTGATACCTGATCTTCGACAGGAGAGGACGTATACTGCAAGTGCTGCTGTGACCTCGGTCTGGAAGAGACAATGGCTCGTGCATCTGGGGAAAGGGCCCCTGCCTTCACTGCACAGGAGTTGGAGAAGCTTGTGGACGGGGTCCTCCCCCAGTACACGCTACTCCACGGTCCTCCAGACCAACAGGTGAGTACATAGGGTGCAAGTTGCATGGGCTATGCCTGGGTGGAGAGGGCTGGTTGTAAGAAGGAAGGGGGCAGAGTTCTGCGAGCATGAAGGACTGTGAATGCATGTGCCACATGGCAAGGGCAGGGATGTGGGCCACTCACTTCGATGGTGCATTTGCTAATGACTTGTCTTCTTCCCCTATACATGTCATGTAGGTCAGCGCCCACCAGAAGAAGGATATTTGGCGTGCCATCGCCAAGGACGTCCGTACCCTGGCGGTCCACCAGAGACAGAGTACCCACTGCCGGAAAAGATGGGAGGACATTCACCGCTGGAGCAAGAAGATGGCGGAGGCTCAGCTGGGGATAGCCTCCCAACGTGGGAGGGGTGCCCGTCGCACCATGACGCCCCTGATGTTCCGGATCGTGGCGGTGGCCTACCCTGAGTTGGAAGGGCGCTTGAGGGCATCACAGCAGACACAAGGGGGTGAGTACAACATCATTCAGCGGACTTTGCGCGCAATGAAGGTGTCTGGGTGTGGGAGGAGGTCTGTGGTTTTCCCTAGGCCAGGGTGAGTTCCGTAGGCTAGGCCCCTCCATAATGCATGGCCATGTGGCACTCCACCCCACCTCTGTAGAGTGCCAAGTACAGGTATGCATGCCCCTGTGTCATCTATGTGTGCTGATGTCCACCATATGCATGTAGGCCATATCCCAGGAACTGAATCAGTAGTGCCCAACAGAGAGGCGTAGTGCAGGGTCCTGCTGTGTCTGTATTGTCCGCAATGGTAGCAGTAAGCCATGCACTCAACCTCTCTTTCTTCCGTCGTCGTCGTCCCCCTTTTTGTGCTCTCCCTGTTCTTTTGTGCATCAGCATCATCAGGCGCAGGTACAGTGGCACCGGAGCACGAGGGAGCTGCATCCCACATGGCCATGGAGGGCCACACCACAGACTCTGAATACACCAGTGGGACGGAAGGCGAGGGGAGCTTCAAGCCGGTCACCGGATCAGCAACCAGCGACATGGACTCGTCCTCCGATGGGAGCTCCCTTGTGGTGGCGGCAAAATCTGTGACCCCCACTTCTACAGGTACAGCTGCCACCCCCCCTACCAGCACCGTCCTCCCAGCAGCCCCTCAACCTTCGCCCCGTGCCCGCTCACCCAGGAGGGTGGGCATCACCTTTGCCCCAGGCACCTCAGCCCCTGCCCCTGTCACCTCTGCTGCCCTCAGTGAGGAGGCCATTGACCTCCTCAGGTCACTCACTGTTTGGGCAGTCTACCATTGCGAATGCCATCCAGGGTGTAGAAAGGGAGTTGCAACACTCTAATGTATTCCTGGAGGGCATTCATTCTGGTCAGGCTGCCCATCATCGAACCCTGCAATCTCTGGACTCAGCACTGATGGCAGCCATTGTCCCTGTGTCTAGCCTCCCCCCTCCAACTTCCTCCACCCCTCCCAATCCCCTGTACCTCTGCCTATCCCAAGCACACCATCAGACCAGCCTGCACACACCTCAACACACAAGGGAAGCTCAAGCAAACATAGGCATCACACATCCCACAGGCACTCACACAAGCATCACCCACATACAGACACAGCAACATCCACTGCCTCCACTGTGTCCCCCTCGTCGTCGTCTCCCTCCTCCCTCCCAGTGTCGTCTACACTCTCACCTGCATGCACTATAACTACAGTCACTAGGACCTGCACCAGCACACCCACCGCCACACCCCGCTCACCTGCACTCACCACCCCCACTACCATTTACACGTCCGCTGTGTCCTCTCCCAGTGTGTCTGTGATGCCCCCTCCCAAAGTACACAAACACGGGCACACACACCCAACATCCATCCACCTCACGACAGCCTCCAGAACATGCACCTGCACCCAAATCATCAAAAGTTACACCTCCTACAACCACCTCCTCTTCCTTCACTCCCAGACCCCCTCCAGCTACCCGTCCCAGTGTTCGTCAGAAAATTTTCCTGAGCAACGTTGACCTCTTTCCCACCACTCCCCCTCCAATTCATAGGTCCCGTACTAGCACCTCAGCCAAAAAATCTCCGGTACCAGTGGTGCCTGTTAGAGGTATGTGGAGTGCACCGGGCACCAGGGCAGCCAGTGTGACACAGAGCCAAAGCACAGCCAGTCCCCCCCTGTGAAGCACCAGAAGTTGGACATTGGCCGACGGGATAGGGGGAAGACTCCAGCAGGCAAAGCCGCTCACAAGGGTTCCGGGGGGAGTGTCGACTCAGCTGTGACTCCTCCCAAGGTGGGAAAGGGGCAGAAGAAAGCACCAAAGTCTGGGAAGAGCAGCACAGCAGAGAAGGCCGCCATCATCCCCACTGCACAGGAGGCCACCACCAGCCCGATCGTCACTGGCCAGGAGGCCACCACCAGAGTCAGTGCCCAGGAGGGCAGTCCCATTGTCAGTGGTCAGGAGACCACCGCCAGAGTCAGTGCCCAGGAGGGCAGTCCTATCTTCACTGGTCAGGAGACCACTGCCAAAGTCAGTGCCCAGGAGGGCAGTCCCATCGTCAGTGGTCAGGAGACCACCGCCAGAGTCAGTGCCCAGGAGGGCAGTCCCATCGTCACTAGCCAGGAAACCACCGCCAGAGTCAGTGCCCATGGCAAGCACCGCTGAACATGGCAAGCACCGCTGAACAGGGCAAGCACCGCTGAACAGGGCAAAGACCGCCATGGCAAGCACCGCTGAACAGGGCAAGCACCGCCAACTCAAGCACCGCTAGCCCATGTGCGGCAGTGGCAGTGACGCAACTGGGACCGTCACGGGGTGAGTGATGCACTCTGCGCACCAGTCCCCCTCCAGAACCAGTGGAGACATGAATCCACTACCTCAGTCCTTAACAGGATGAAGCACTCTGGGCACCAGTCCCCCTCCAGAACCAGTGGAGACTGTCATCCACTTGAGAGACTGTGGCTTTGCACTCCCCAAAATTGAACAGTGGGCAACCCACCCACTGTAGAGACTTGAGAGACTGTGGCTTTGCACTCCCCAGGATTGAACAGTGGGCAACCCACCCACTGCAGAGACTTGAGAGACTGTGGCTTTGCACTCCCCAGGATACATCAATGGGCATGGAGCCCCCTCGTGGATCTGGCGTGGTGCTGTCATCCGGCTGAGGTGCCCCCCCTTCCCTTCCCCCTGAGGTGCCTGTTGTTTTTCGATCTGATGCCCCTGCAGTGTTCTCTCCGTTTTGCTCAGGTATCGTGTGTGGGCCTCGCCTATGCATTTTGGGCTCAGTGGTCCACGGACATTGAATGGTGCATACCTGCACTACTAATCGTGATGTATATTTTGTTGAATGTGTATATATATCTGTATATATTAGCTTACTGTATTTTGATATATTACAATGGTTGCACTCATTTTCTTTTGTCTTTGCATTCTTCCAGGGGGTTTTGGGGTTGTTACTGTACTGTTTGGATATGCATTGGTGTGTCTGTTGTAGTGGGTGAGGGTCGGGGTCGGGGTGGGGGTGTTGTGTGTGTGTGTCCCTGACTTTTGCCTCTCCCCTCCCCTATGTCGTAGGTGCAGTACTCACTGTTGTCTTCGGCGCCGGCGTTGCTGATGTTCGTACAGGAGCAGGAAGACTATCGCAAGGGGTATTTGGAGTTCCGGCTCCATTGTGCCCTCCTTCCTCGTGGAGTGTGTAGAGGTGAGCGTTTTCCCATTGAAATGGCTGTTTCCGCCGTGTTTTTATCCACGGTGAATCCGCCTCGGAAAAGGTGGCGGATTGGTAGGTTGTGATACTGTGGGCAGTACATTGTCTCCCGCCTGTCTGTTGGCGGTGACCGCCGCACTGCTTGTCTGTACCGCCGTGGCGGTCGGAGTGTTAAAGTGGCTGTCTTTGTTGGTGGTTTCCGCCACAGTCATAATTCCCTTTTTTTTTTCGACGTCCTGTTTGCGGTCTTACCACCGTTTTTACACCGTCCGCCAGGGTTGTAATGACCCCCATAGTTTACTAACTTTTTTTACTATTCTCTCTAACCTCTTTCTTTCACTATGTCTGTTGTAGAGGCTCCCCCAGGGTTGTAAAGACCACTTATGAAAGTTTGAACTTCAAAAGTTTGAGGGGTCTCTGCTTAGAAAGATGTTTAGGGATTGGGAAGAACCCCAACAAGACATTTCTCTTGAATCTCCTCCTGCAAGATGACCAGGAACATCTTACTGGTCAAGTACAGTCAGAAGGGGAGGTAGAGGGAGATTCCACCCAGGTAGATTCAGGATACCATTCTGAAGATCCAGGTGAGGGTCCTTCCACAGATCTTTCCCTTAATAAACGTCCTAGTGTAACTGGTAGTTGGAAGGGGTCACACACAAGTAGGGCACCCTTCATACCTAGAGGCCAGGTCACTAGAGTGACTCAAGTTAGGGAAAGGTCTTCCTTTGCTCATTCCCATGTCACTTCTGTATCAGAAGTGTCCCACACATCCAACCCTGAGGATCAGTCCCTAGATAGGAACTCAGAAAGCCAAGGTTGGAGGGAGCCAGATTGAGGCTATAGCAGCAACAGTTGGCCTTAGACAGGAAATCCCTGGCTGTGGAAAGGGCAAGACAGGTGTTGAGGTTAGTTGCCCCTTGTGGCAGAAGCAGTAGTTTCAGGAACCCCAGTGTTAGAGAACAGACATTTGATTCCACAAACCTGCACAAGGTTGTCCCCCACTTACAAGGATGGGGATGACATTTATAAGTGGTTTGCTGCAATTAAGAGGGCCTGTAAAGTTCAGAGGGTCCCTCAGGCACAGTGGGCTGCTATCCCGTGGTTGTCTTTCACTGGCAAGGGGAGAGACAGAGGAGGTCATTCTGACCTCGGCGGTAAAAGGTGCTTACCGCCGGTCAGAAGACCGCCATAACACCGCCACGGTCGCGTTAAACCGCCACGGTCATTCTGACCCGCAACTGGCAAACCGCCAAAAACCTGACACCAACAAAAGTCCGCCACACCAAAGGTCAGCGGGAAACTGGCGATGACCAAACCTCCACCGTCACGCCAACAGAAATACACCCATACCATTCCGACCCACAAATCCCCGCAGCAGTCTTTCAACGGCGGTATTCCATTGGCGGTACACACCGCCGCGCTCAAAATACACACACCTTTACAAAACACAGTCACATTGGACAAATCAAAATATACACAACTGAGACACATACACACACCACTCCCACACACACAATTAAATATAAAACACACACCCACATCACCCACAAACCCTTACGACCACAATTGCGACTGAAGGACAGAGAGAGACAGCACAGCATAGAGTAGACCATCACACAGAGGCAAATCACAACATCACCCACACAATTTCCACGCACAAAACACCATACACCACCACACTCACCACACTCTACAACACATACACCACCCCTCACCTCGTCCACACCACCCCATGGCACCCTAAAGACACCCCAGGTTCTCTGACGCAGAACTCAGGGTCATGGTGGAGGAAATACTTCGTGTAGAGCCCCAGCTCTTCGGGGCACAGGTGCAGCACACCACCATTGCCTGGAAGATGGAGCTATGGCAAAGAAAAGTGGACAGGGTCAACTCTGTGGGACAGCATCCACGCAATCGGGACGACATCAGGAAGCGGTGGAACGACCTACGGGGGAAGGTGCGTTCCATGGTATCAAGGCAAAACATCGCGGTACAGCGGACTGGCGGCGGACACCCACCTACTCCCCCAGAATTCACAGCATGGGAGGAGGAAGTCTTGCACATCCTGCATCCTGAGCCTCGCAGGAGTAGGCGGAGGAATGGACTCTGGTAAGTCAAATCTCCACTACTTCATTCCCCCCACCCCACCTGCATGCCAAATCATACCCCCACCCTCACCCCCACCCCTATCACACCAACTCCTTGCAAATGGCTCACCATCACATCCCACCCATCCCAAAACCTAGCCCTGCATGCGTCCCCAAAGCATGGACACCCATCCCCAAAGCATGCCCACTGCACACACCCATCACCCCCACAAGCCACTGTCACAAAAGCCCCCACAAGGGAATGCCAGCACTGGGGTACACGGCCACCCACCCATTACACGAAATGCCACACACAGAAGCAATAACCATACTCTTATACCACTGCAGGACCCGAACGCCACCACACCGCCACGGAGGGTCCAGAGATGTCCATCCCACCCCCAGAAGAGGCCCCCAGTGATGACAGCAGCTCTGTCTCCCTGGACCCAGATGACCAGCCCGGCCCATGAGGGACCTCAGGACAGTCGGTTCCCCACAGACAGCCACAGGCTACACCTGACCTAACCCCCTCTGGGAACACCAGCACAGCTCCCACCCAGCGGGCCCATGCCTCTGTCTCCAGGACACGTCAATCAGCGGTATGTCCACCACTACAGGGCACCCAGGTTGACCCACCACCCCAACAACAACAGGGACCTGGGGGCAGTGGTAGTGGGCACACCGTCCAGGGGACAGAGGCCCAGGGAAACAGGGGAACTGGGAGGGCTGCTGTGCGACAGGGGGGGGACAGGCCCAGGGAACCGACTCTCCAAGAGGCCCTCTCCTCCATCATGGGAGCATACCACCACTCCCAGGAGACGATGGCTACGGTACTGGCCAGGTCCCAGGAGATCCAGGTACTGAACAGTACATGGGGTTCAGAGAGGAACTGAGGAACATTAGTTCCGCAATGGGGACCATCGTCGTGGCCCTTAACCAGATAGTCACCACATTGCGGGACCATGTGGCACCACAAAGGGCCCCTGTCACTAGCCTGGACCATGAACAGCCTACCACCTCCGCCGGCGCTAGTGGACGGGAGGCCCCCACACAACGACAGGCCACCAGAACCCCACCTCCTGCAGAAGAAGAACCACCCCGCAAGAGATCACACAAGAAGACAGAGTAGGATGCCAAGACCCCCACCAGCAAACGATACCCCCTGATGTCATCCCACTGTCCTACATTGTCACCCTCTCCAACCTTGAACTGCCCCTGCTCCGTCCTTCCACAGGCATATGGACAATGCACCTGTGAGACTGAGAACTGGACTCTGCCATGGACATTACTCCACCATCACCCATCACCGTTTTACAATCATGTTCCTAAATGTAGCACTTTAATTAAATCACTTATTGCACTTAAAAAATCTGGAGTCAGCTTGTATTTTTAACAAATGTATTAGACATAACGGTGCAAAAATGCTCAGTTACATTGTGATGACAACATACCACTGTCACACAGCTGTAGTCCATGGGCAAACAAAGCAGAGGTCACGCAGTGGTGCCCACAGCTCTGAAAACGGAAGGGAAAGTCACAACTCAGTTAACAGGAACTGGGGGGGAACTCAGACAGTAGAGAGGCAGGAGACTTTAAGTAAATGTAAAATGGCGGGGTTGATTCGTACCTGTGTGCTACTGAAAATACTGTTGTATCACTGTGTCCCTGTTGTCTGTGTCGTCCACGTCGTCTTCCTCCTCTTCACTCTCCACAAGCTCCACAGCTGCTACAACACCACTGTAGGAAAGTCCACCTTTTTTGCCTGATCACCCCCACACTTTTTGGATAGGTACTGGTGGTTACTGACTCTTGGCTGTGCCCTGGGTACTGCTTACCAGTCCCAGGGCCAGTGCTCTGTGTAAAATGGATATGCAAATTAGGCTAATTATAATTGGCTAAGTTAACCTACCTATAAGTCCCTAGTATATGGTAGGGCATGTAGGTTAAGGGACCACAGCATAGGTGGTGCACACCTAGGTGCACTGCTGAAGTGCCCAGTGTCATTTTAAAAGCAAGCCTGCCTTGCTGGCTGCTTTTAAATTAAAGTTATATGCAAATTCGACTTTGGAATTAAAAGTACTTCCAAAGTCTTAAACTACCTTATTTTTACATATAAGTCACCCCTAAGGTGTGACCTATGTGCCCCTAGGGCTGGGTGCCATGTAACTATAAGCAGGGACTTTATAAAAATTGATTTATAAGCACTGGTGAGGTAAAAACAGCCAAATTCGTTTTTCCCTCATTGAAGTAAATGGCCTTCATAGGCTAGAATGGGGAGACTTTATTTTTATTTTTAAAGTCTCCTTAAATGTTGCATACCAAGAATTTGGTATCAAAATAATTGTTGTAATAAATCCCACAACTTCCAGTTGTTGGATTTAATATAACTTGTTCAGGTAAAAAGTTTAGACTTTACCTAAAAAGTTGGCAATTTCAGCTCTGCATTGTTTTTGCTGCTGTGCTCTGATTGGCCAGCCTGCAGCAGCTTTTGCCAAGCTGCCTTGATGAGGTGTGAAGTGGCCTGGCTTCACACAAAGGAATGTGCTTGGGGGAGAGAATCTCCCCTCAGCAGATGGTGAGGCAGGAAGGGGGAGGGCTGCCAAACTGGTCTTCAAAGGCAGAGAAGGACATCTGGAGCACCCAGCAACACCCCCACATCCTGCAACCCCAGACAACTAGGTGCCCCCTTGATTAGATTAGGAGAGGGCAGGAGAGGGGTGTGTTTATGATTTTTAGCCACACCAGTGGGTGGGCTCAGCCAGATGTAACCTCCAAAAATCAGATTCAGCCATGTTGGATTTTTAGAGACTGTTGCCTTTTGGGATGGATTTTTGCCACACTTCCCAGGAAGTGGTCATCACAGGGGGACGACCCTGTACCTGATTGGAGGACCAGGACCCCCCTGCTTTTCACCCAGGAGCAAGGATAAAACTGGCAGACCTGCACCCACACCTCAGATCCCCACCAAATTTCAAGAAGAAGGAACTAAAGGAGAAGAAGGACTGCCCTGCTGGACCCCTGGCCTGCACCTGGAGCCTGCACTCAGAAGGACTGCACCAGCTGCACACTTGGGCTTCACCACAAGAAGGACTTTGCCTGGCTTCAACTGGTTCAAGGAGGGACTCCCTTTTTGCTACAGGTGAAAAATTGCTATCCAGAGTCCCCTGCACCAACTCCTGAAAAAAAAGACCAGTTGACCACTGCCCAGTGGCCAAAAAGGAGTTTGCGCCAGGTGCATTCTGGGAGTTGAAGTCTGCACCCCACAAGGACCATCACAGAACTTCTGGACCCTTGGGGTGAGCTGTGGACCCCAAAAGAACCTTAAAAGAACATCTGGGTGAAGCCCCAGAAGTTTGGAAAAGATTTGAAATTTTTTGTAAAAAAGCTCCAGAGAGGGACCGACCCGCCGCGGAAATTCTAGCCGGCTTGCCTCAACCGCGACCCGGCCTGACTTGGTGGTTCGTCCCGGTAAAGAAAAACCTCTGAAAAAGAGACTAAGTCCGAAGGTAAAAAGTTGACCGGGACCTCCCAGCCATCGTATCCGAGAAGGGCTCCACGGACGTCGGATCTAGATCCAGGTTTACCCCGGTCGAAGGATTTTCATCTCGAAAAAACGACTAAGTCCGAAGGTAAAAATCTCCACCGAGGAAACCCACATCGCGTATCCGGACAAGGGCTCCAGGAGGTCGGATTCAACTGGCAGGTTCGTCCCGGTGAAGAAAAACTTCAAAATAAAGACTAAGTCAGAAGGTAACTTTTTAACCGAGGCCTCCCACGACTTGTAGCCGAGCAGGGCTCCATCGCGGTCGGCCTGAAACTTTGACTTTGCCCCGGTCGAGGTGCAACCAGATGACCTGATTGGCGCTTTTTGTTTCTAAGCGCTAGAAAAATAATAATTCTTTAAAAATTCATATCTCCGGTTCCCCTGAACCAATTGTATTCGTTTTTGTGTCATTTTAAAGATAAAAATATAAACTATTTTTATAAATTGGTTTTGGATTTTTAAACTGTTTCCTGTGTTTTATTTAATTACTGTTTTGTGATATTTGAATGCTTTACACACTGTCTCCTAAGTTAAGCCTTGACGCTCGTTGCCAAGCTACCAAGGGTTGAGCTGGGATTAATTTACTGAGACCAAACTGTACCTAGGTGGAGGTTAGTGGCTTGTTGCTAGGTGTAGGTACCTACCTGCCCTTACCAATAACCCATTTTCCAACAACCACCATCTGGACCATCCTCCTGCAGGAAAGGCACCTGGCGTCGCAAAGCCAGGATGTGAAGCATACAGCAGGCCACGATGATATGGCACACCTTCTTTGGTGAGTACATTAGGGATCCACCTGTCATATGCAGGCACCTAAACCTGGCCTTCAGGAGGCCGAAGGTTCTTTCTATAATCCTCCTAGTTCGTCCATGGGCCTCATTGTAGCGTTCCTCTGCCCTTGTCCTGGGATTCCTCACTGGGGTAAGTAGCCACGACAGGTTGGGGTAAACAGAGTCACCTAATAGCCACACACGGTGTCTCTGTAGCTGTTCCATCACATAAGGGATGCTGCTATTTCGCATGTTGTACGTGTCATGCACTGACCCAGGGAACTTGGCATTTACATGGGAGATGTACTGGTCAGCCAAACAGACCACCTGGACATTCATCGAATGATAACTTTTTCTGTTCCGGTACACCTGCTCACTTCCACTGGGGGGAACCAAAGCCACATGTGTCCCATCAATAGCACCAATGATGTTGGGGATATGTCCAAGGGCATAGAAATCACCCTTCACTGTAGCCAAATCGCCCACCTCAGGGAAAACAATGTAGCTCCGCATGTATTTCATCAGGGCAGACAACACTCTGGACAAAACCTTAGAAAACATAGGCTGAGACATCCCTGATGATATGGCCACTGTTGTTTGGAATGATCCACTTGCCAAAAAATGGAGTACTGACAGAACCTGCACCAGAGGGGGAATCCCTGTGGGTTGGCGAATGGGGGACATCAGGTCTGGTTCCAGCTGGGCACACAGTTCCTGAATAGTGGCTCGGTCAAGTCTGTATGTCAGTATGATATGTCTTTCTTCCATTGTCGACAGGTCCACCAGCGGTCTGTACACGGGAGGATTCCTCCATCTCCTCGCAAGTCCCAGCGGACGGTGCCTAGGAAGGACAACATGGAGCACAGAGTCAAGCAACCCACAGGTAAGTAACCACAGCTTGCACAGTACACGATTCGCTATGCATTGAATGGCTTGTATGAGTGGCAATGCAAGGCCTAGGCCTGTGTGACGCAGTAGAAATTAGCCATGTGGGCCCTTGAAATGGCGGCTGCCTGACCTGTGAAGTGAGACAATGGGATGTGAGGTCAATGCGCTGGCGTGGCACACTGTGGCGGTAGGCGGTCGAAGACCGCGGGGCAAAGCCTCATAGGTTAACATTGAACCCGATGGGTCTCAGGAGCCAATGACGATGTGCGCCGGCGGTCGCGGTACGCACCGCCGCGGTACACACCGCCGCGGGCGTGACTGCCATTTTTTAACTGCTTAATCACTCGAGACCTGATCATCCACAGGAGAGGACCTATACTGCAAGTGCTGCTGTGACCTCGGTCTGGAAGAGACAATGGCTGCTGCGACTGGGGAAAGGGCCCCTGCCTTCACATCTGAGGAATTGGAGAAACTTGTTGAATGGGTCCTCCCCCAGTAGTCCTCCACACCAACAGGTAAGTACATAGGGAGCACGTAGTATGGGCTATGCCTGTGTTGAGTGGGGTGGATGTAAGATGGTGGGGAGGGGAGCGAATGAGGAGTGCAACGCACGACAGATGAGAGCATGTGCCACATGGCAAGGTTGGGGAGGGGGGGCCACTCACATCGACCATGCAGAAAAGTGATGATATTTCTTGTTCCACCCTGTACATGTCACATAGGTCAGCGCCCATCAGAAGATCGACATTTGGCGTGCCATCGCCAAGGACGTCTGGGCCCTGGGGGTCCACAACAGACGGGGCACCCACTGCCGCAAGAGGTGGGAGGACATCCGCCGTGGGAGCAGAAAGACCGCCGAGGCTCTGCTGGGGATGGCCTCCCAACCTAGGAGGGGTGCCACACGGCAATTGACCCCCCTGATGTCCCAGATCCTGGCGGTGGCCTACCCCGATTTGGATGGGTGCGTGAGGACATCACAGCAGACACAAGGGGGTGAGTATCAGTACATTCTGCTATATTAGCGCACAGTGGAGGTGTCTGGGTGGGGGAGGAGGGCTGTGGCTATCTCTAGGCCAGGGCGGTTTCTGTAGGTTAGGCCCCTCCGTTAGGCATGGCCCTGTGCCCCCGCCCCCCACCTCTGTAGGGTGCTAAGTACAGCTATCCAGGGTCCGGGCTCACCTATGTGTGCATTTGTCGTCCATAGACTTATAGGCTAAGTCACAATAATTGAGTAGTGTACCCCGAGTGCGCGGAGTAGTGCAGGGGGCTTCTGTGTCTGTCCTCTCCGCCAACGGTGCCGCCAATGCATGCACTCAACATGTCTTTCTTTTTTTCTCCCCCCCCCTTTTTTTCTTGTTTTCCTGTTCATGTGTCCATTAGCATCATCAGGCGGAGGAGAAGTGGCATCGGCGCACGAGGGAGCTGCATCTCACATGGCCCCGGAGGGCCATGCAACCGACTCCGAGTACACCAGTGAGACGGAGGGCGAGGGGAGCTCCACAATGGGGACCCGTGGAGACGTCAGCGACACCGACACGTCCTCGGAAGGGAGCTCCCTTGTGGTGGCGGCAACATCCGTGCCCACCGCAACAACAGGTACAGCCGCCACCCAGCGCACCAGCTCCGCCCTCCCAGCAGCCCCTCAGCTTTCGCCCCGTGCCCGCTCGGCCAGGAAGCCGGGCATCTCCTTCGCCCCTGGCACCTCAGGTCCTGCCCCAGTTACCCCTGCTGCCCTCAGTGCGGAGATCATTGACCTCCTCCAGACGCTCATTGTTGGGCAGTCTACCCTTTTGAATGCCATCCAGGGGGTAGAAAGGGAGGTGCATCGGAGCAATGCATACCTGGAGGGCATTCATTCGGGTCAGGCTGCCCATCAGCGATCGTTCAACGCTCTGGCTTCAGCACTGACGGCAGCCATTGTCCCTGTCTCCAGCCTCCCTCCTCCAACTCCCTCCACCCAGTCCCACTCCCCTGTTCCTCTGCCTATCCCAGACACACCTACAGACCAGCCTGCACACACCTCAACACCCAAGGGCAGCTCATCCAGACATAAGCACCACAGATCACACAAGCATTCACCCAAGCAACATCCACATGCAGACATGCCAACAGCCACTGCCTCCTCTGTGTCCCCCTCCTCCTCGTCTCCCTCCTCCCTCCCTGTGACGTTTCCACTCACACCTGCATGCACACCACCATCAGCCAGTACGTCCATCACCACCACACCCACCAGAACAGTCCGCACACGTGCAGTCACCACCCCCACTGCCATTTACACGTCCCCTGTGTCCTCTCCCAGTGTGTCTGTCACCCCCTCTTCCAAACCACACAAACGCAGGCAGTCACCCACCCAACAGCCATCCACCTCACGACAGCCTCCAGCACAAGCACCTGCACCCAAAGACACCAGACTTCACTCTCCTACAACCACATCCTCTTCCTCCACTCCCATACCCATTACAACTACCCGTCCCTGTCTTTCTAAATTGATTTTCCTTTCCAACCTTGACCTCTTTCCAACAACTGACCCACCCCCTCCATCTCATAAGACTCCAATCAGCACCTCAGCCACCACAAGCCCTGCACCTACTAGGACCATCGTTCAGGGCTATTGGAGTCCACCAGCTCCTAGGGCAGGAACATCGGCCAGCAGCAAGGGGACAGCCAGCCCACCCCCTGGGAAAAGAACCAAAAAAGGGAAGGGCCGGCGCGACAGGCCTGAAACGGCTGCCCCCAAGGACACCACCCTTGCACCGTCACCTGGCCCATCCACAAAGGGAGGCAAGGGCCCCAGAGTTTCTGCCAAGGAGGGCAAGGGCGGCAGGGCGGACAAGTCCGGCAGCAGGCGAGCTGCCCAGGAGGGCCCCACCAGCCCCATTTGGGGTGTGACGGAGGACACCCACGGGCCCAGGACTCCAGCACAGGAGGGCCCCGCAAGCGAAAGGTCGGATGGCGACTGAGCGGGAATTATTGGCCAGATCTGGTTCACTAGGAACACAAGACAAGCACCGCTGAACAGGGCCCCACCGTGAGAAGCACCGCTGAACAGGGCCCCGCCGTGAGAAGCACCGCTGAACAGGGCCCGGCCGTGAGAAGCACCGCTGAACAGGGCCCGGCCGTGAGAAGCACCGCTGATCAGGGCCCCGCCAAGACAGGCACCGCTGAACAGGGCCCCGCCGTGAGAAGCACTACTGAACAGGGCCCCGCCAAGACAAGCACCGCTCCGCTGGGCCCTTCCTGTCAAGCACCGCTCCGCTGGGCCCTTCATCTCAAGCACCGCTCCGCTGGGCCCTTCCTGTCAAGCACCGCTCCACTGGGCACCGCCGTCTCTGAACCGCTCCGCTGGGCCCTTCCTGTCAAGCACCGCTCCGCTGGGCACCGCCGTCTCTGAACCGCTCCGCTGGGCCCTTCCTGTCAAGCACCGTTCCGCTGGGCCCTTCATCTCAAGCACCGCTCCACTGGGCCCTTCCTGTCAAGCACCGCTCCGCTGGGCCCTTCCTGTCAAGCACCGCTCCGCTGGGCACCGCCGTCTCTGAACCGCTCCGCTGGGCCCTTCCTGTCAAGCACCGTTCCGCTGGGCCCTTCATCTCAAGCACCGCTGCGCTGGGCCCTTCCTGTCAAGCACCGCTCCGCTGGGCTCTTCCTGTCAAGCACCGCTCCGCTGGGCACCGCCGTCTCTGAACCGCTCCGCTGGGCCCTTCCTGTCAAGCACCGCTCCGCTGGGCCCTTCATCTCAAGCACCGCTCCGCTGGGCCCTTCCTGTCAAGCACCGCTCAGCTGGGCACCGCCGTCTCTGAACCGCTCCGCTGGGCCCTTGCTGTCAAGCACCGCTCCGCTAGGCACCGCCGTCTCTGAACTGCTCCGCTGGGCCTTTCCTGTCAAGCACTGCTCCGCCGGGCCCTTCATCTCAGGCACCGCTCCGCTGGGCCCTTCCTGTCAAGCACCGCTCCGCTGGGCACCCCTGTCTCTGAACTGCTCCGCTGGGCCCTTCCTGTCAAGCACCAATGGCCAATTGGCAGGGCCGGATCTGTGTCGAGCAGGGCTTCACGAAGCACTCTGGCCAACATGCCTCCTCCATAACCAGTGGAGTCTGTAATCCACCTGATGGACTGTGGCTTTGCACTCCCCCGGATGGTACAGTGGGCAATCCACCCACTGTAGAGACTTGAGAGACTGTGGCTTTGCACTCCCCAGGATGGTACAATGGGCAATCCACCCACTGTAGAGACTTGAGAGACTGTGGCTTTGCACTCCCCAGGATGGTACAATGGGCAACCCACCCACTGTAGAGACTTGAGAGACTGTGGCTTTGCACTCCCCAGGATGGTACAATGGGCAATCCACCCACTGTAGAGACTTGAGAGACTGTGGCTTTGCACTCCCCAGGATGGTACAATGGACAATCCACCCACTGTAGAGACTTGAGAGACTGTGGCTTTGCACTCCCCAGGATGGTACAGTGGGCATGGAGGCCCCTCGTGGATCTGGCGTCGTGGACTCATGTGGCTGAGGTGCCCCCTCTTCCCTTCCCCCTGAGGTGCCTGTGGTTTTATTATCTGATGCCCCAGCAATGTTCTCTCCAATGGAATCGGGTCTCGTGTTTGGGCTTTGCCCATGTGTTTATGCACATTGGCCCACGAACAATGGAATGTAGCCAATATGTGCCGGACTTTTGGACTATGTATATATTTTTCTTGTTGTAATATATTTATTTGATAAATTTCATATTTCACTTAAGTTCAAATATGCTTTAATATACTTCAATTTTGCTGGACATTTTAGTTTGTGTTTGCATTATTCCGGGGTGTTTGGGGGGTGTCACTCTGACTTGTTGCTCTGCATTGGTGTGTAGGGATTTGGGGGGTGGGGGGGTGATTGTGTCGCGTATGTGTGTGCCTGAAACCTTTTCTCCTCCCCCCTCCCCTGTGTCGTAGGTGGAGTACTCACTGTTGTCTTCTGCGCCGGCGTTCGTGCTCCTGGTAGAGGAGCAGGAAGACAATGGCTGGTAGGATGTTTAATTCGGGTTCCATGTTGTCCAGATTCCTCGTGGAGTGTGTATAGGTGAGCGTTTTCCCGTTCGTAGTCTGTTTCCGCCGTGTATTTATCGGCGGGGCGCCCGCCCCGGAAAAGGTGGCGGATTGGTGGGTCGTGATAGTGTGGGCGGTACATTGTCTGCCGCCTGTCTGTTGGCGGTGACCGCCGCGCTGTTTGTTTGTCCCACTGTGGCGGTCGGAGTGTTAAAGTGGCGGCCTGTGTTGGCAGTTCCCGCCAGGGTCAGAATTCCATTTTTATTACCGCCTGCCTGTTGGCGGGTTGGCCGCCGCTTTAACACCGACCGCCAGGGTTGGAATGACCCCCAGAGTCCTTATTGTCAGAGAATATGACTCAGACAACAACCATGTTTTGAAAAGTGCACTCTTGGATGGATTAGGTTTAACCACTGAACAATATAGAATCAAGTTCAGAGAAACCAGAAAAGAATCTTCACAGGATTAGATAGACGTTGTAGGCTGTTCAGTGAAAGTTTTAGAAGGTGGGTTAAATGGCAGTAAGGTGACTGACTTTGAAAACTTATACAATCTGATTTGGAGAGAGCATATTCTTAACAATTGTGTATCTGATTTGTTGCACCAGTATCTTGTGGACTCAGATCTGACCTCCCCCCAAGAATTGGGAAAGAAGGCAGACAAATGGGTCAGAACAAAGGTGAGTAGAAAAGCTTATACATGGGGTGACAAGGACAGCAATAAGAAAGATGGTGAAAAATCTCAGGACAAGCATGGGGATAAACGTAAGCACAAAGTTCCTTTTTCAGGTCCACAATACTCCTCTGGAGGTGGGGATAAATCATCTTCACTTCTTCTCACTCTACACACAATAAAAAGCCCTGGTGCTATGTGTGCAGAGGTAAATGCCATAGGCCAGGGGATAAGTCCTGCCCAGGTAAAGACCCTGAGCCTACCACCACTAATACATCAAGCTCTAGTGTCCCTAACAGTAGTGGTAATAGTGGTGGGACTACTGGCAATAGTCATACAAAGGATGTAGCTGGGTTCACTTTTGGGTCCATCATAGAAACTGGGGTAGACAGTCCCAAGACAGTTTCTGTCACACCTGGTGGCATTGGCCTTGCCACCTTGGCTGCTTGTCTCCTTATCTTGCACAAGTATAAGCAATAAATTGTAATAAATTGTGTTGAGGCCCAGGCCTACAGAGACAGAGGTGCCTGTATCACTTTGGTGACTGAAAACCTGATGTCACCTGCACAACACCTCCATGGACAGAAGTACCAAGTTAATGATGCCAACAACTCCACTCAGTCTCTCCCCTTAGCTGTAGTACAACTTAGTTGGGGTGGAGTTACTGGACCAAAACAGGTGGTGGTTTCACCTAGCTTACCTGTAGACTGTCTTATAGGTAATGACGACCTAGAAGCCTCAGGTTGGGCTGACGTAGAGTTTAGAACCCATGCATCCGTGTCTGGTATCCCTGAGGAATTGCTTCTTCATTTCAGGTGAAATGAAAAAGCAAAAGAGAGAGAAAACCTGAAATCTCAGGATTTCTCTCCACCAACAGGTAAAAAGGGTATCAAAGTATCCCTTCCCCACCCTACCACTAAGGATCCCATTCCCTTGGTGGGGGAAACTTCTCATAGGGTGGAACCTGTACCAAAGGAGCGCTCAGCTACCACAGCTGGACTCCCAGAGGTAAAAGTACCTCTCTATGGAACCTCTAAACCAGATGTGCAAAATTGCACTGTTTTAGTGAATTTGGAGCAACCATCCAGCCCTCCCATAGAAACTTTACTGCAGCAGCCCTGCACAACCTCTGAACACTTAGGACAGCAGCCCTGTCCTAGTGTGGAGGTTATAGGACAGCAACCATGCCCTGCTCCAACCCAAGAGAAACAACAACCCTGTTCTCTCTTCAGGCCATATGGACAAACTTTTTGCCCAGCTATGGCTTTACTGAGACAGCATCCCTCCTTAGGACAGCAACCCTGCCTTGACATAGGCCCAGTGGATTCATCCCACTGCCCAACTTTAAAACTTACAAATAGAGACTCTGAGAATTTACACTTGCACTGTTGTTTAGGTAAAAATCTCCAAACAGGGTGGTTTACATCCCCACAGAGAAGTAACCATACAGTGGATGATAAAGGGAGTAACCACTCTATTGCAGATCATCTACTCTCCACTTATCCCCACTTAGACAATAAAGTCTCAACTGGCCAAGGTTAGCCTTATTGTCCTTCTTTTGAGGGTGTGGGGTATGTGAGAAAGTAGCCTCTTTGTAGCATGATTACCCCCCATTTTTGGCCTGTTTGTGAATGTGTGTTATTGTGTTTTTACTGTCTCACTGGGATCCTGCTAGCCAGCACCCCAGTGCTCATAGTTAAAACACTATTTGTCAGTGTGTTTTGCCTGTCTCACTGGGATCCTGCTAGCTAGACCCCAGTTTTCATATTTTGTGGCCTATGTGTGTGTTGTCAGTATGGTTAACTGTGTCACTGAAGTTCGCTAACCAGAACTCCAATGCTTATGCTCTCTCTACTTACCAAATTTGTCACTATAGTTTAGTGACTCCATATTCCAATTCCAATTGCCACACCGGACTCCCCTGATAAGTTCCTAGTATATAGAACCTAGGTACCCAGGGCATTGGGGTTCCAGGAGATCCTTATGGGCTGCAGCATGTCTTTTGCCACCTATAAGGAGCTCAGGCAAAGCTTTCTTCAGGACTGCCACTGCAGCCTGAGTAAAATAGTGCCCACACTATTTCACAGCCATTTTCCCTGCATTTAAGTAACTTATAAGTCACCTATATATCTAACCTTCATTTACTGAAGGCTAGGTGCAAAGTTACTAAGTGTGAGGGCACCCTTGCACTAGCAAAGGTACCCCCATATGCAGCTTCCTAGTTGAGGATGGACTGAGTACACTGTAGGTTGGATCTTCCGGGGCCATGTACTTCCACAAGTTGAACTAGAAGTGTGTGGGACTAGAGTGCAATGGCCTAGGTGTTCATTCGACTCATGATCATGGGTGTTCTTGCTCCTCTGTGTGGCCCGTATTTATACTTTTTTAGCGACGCATTTGCGCCGCTTTTTGACGCCAAGACGGCGCAAACTTACAAAATACAATTGTATTTTGTAAGTTTGTGCCGATTGTGCGTCAAAAAACGACGCAAATGCGGCGCTAAAAAAGTATAAATATGGGCCTGTGTGTGGTAAAATATGCCTCACTGGTAGTATGTGATGTTGGCCTGAGTCAGTGCATTTTGACATGTGTGGACCTTGGATAGGACAATGTTTGGCTGACTCCAAAGTGTTGCTAGCCCTTCATTGGTGTTGTGTGTGGATGCAAATACTTGTTGACCTTTCTATACACTCCTGGGTGTGCATTGAATCTGGGATTGTTGGTTGTTCTTCCCACCCCACCCTCAAAGACTGCCATGTGATTGGGAATAGGGTACCTAGGACTGTAGCAACCAGTATGTTACACATACTTGTGACCTTTTGCAACTTAGTTTAGAACCTAGTGTACACATTCGGTTATGGCACATGGGTTCAATATTTGCAAACAACAATTTACAAATGGCTTTGAGTGAGGGTTGTGATAGTTATCACATAGAGTGACATATGTAGTGAAGTCAGTATGCGGAAGAGGTTCAGCCATAATGTCAGCTGCATTAGCCATTATTTGGATGAGAAGTTTAGGCTGATGTCACCCATCATGTAGAGACATGGATATGCTAAGTGTGAGATGGCCTTTTGTATGCAGGCTTCACATGTACTTTCTCTGAGACTTTCAATGAACTATGTTGTGACAATTGCTGTAACAAATACAGTACAAGTAATGTGCAAATGACCCATTGTGCAATTCCACCCAATGCATTTCCTATGGTAAATAGTTGCCATATCTCTTCACAGCTGCAAACATGAGTGCTGCAGAGAGACACCAGTTTGAAAGGCGTGCCATGCGATACCGGCACATCCTGCAGGTGCAGTCGGGGTACAGGAGGATGGCCCGCAAATACCAAGCAGATCAGGCCTCCGGGGCATGGTGGGCCTCACCACAGGGTGGCCCTACATTGCCCACAACAGCCACCACCACCACATCCACCAGGTCTCCCCAAGTGGCCCCAGCAACGACGGTGACAGTTGACCCTGCCTCGTCAGCAAGACCTGGACCCAGCCATTTTCAACACCCAGGACAGTCCGGTGGGCATACAACTACTGCCACACCGTCCACCTCGGCCAGCACACAGACTGCAGCAGCCCCTCCTGTAGACCCAGCCGCATTCCTGGCATTAAGCCATAAATGGGACAACGTTTTTTCAAAGGTGGACAAGCTAAGCCAGGATGTGGCATATATTAAGAAAAGGGTTCGGTCTATCAGGCGGACCCTACGGAGGGCCAACCTCTAGGACTTTTGCCATGTTTTACTTTTACCCCTCCCCTCTCTCCTCTTTCCTATTTTGTACTGATAGTTGGGTTTTGGGGATTAGTGTTAGGTTAGTGTAGGTTGTTAGCTTAGTTAGTGTTAGGGAGGAGGGTGGGGGGGTCCTTATTCTTTCTATTTTTCTTTTTTGTGTGGGTGGGTGGGGGTCAATGTTGGGATTCATGTTTGTTAATAAAAAATATATATATATATATATATATATATATATATAAAAAAAACACCAAAAAACATATGATTGTTTAGGATAGTATAGTATGTGTGTAGGTTAGTATGTGTTGTCCTGCATGTGTCCTGTCTCATAATGGTGGGTGGGGGGTTGATGTTTAGATCGTTTCGTTATATGTGTAGAGTAAGTTTAGCTTAGGTTAGTTAGGGACAGTTGTGGGTTAGTAGTAGTCAGGTTAGATTAGTGTAGGTATGACTTTTCCCTTAGTTGCCTCTTGTGTGAATAAATAGGAATAAACATATAGTTAACCCTTTGCATGATGCGTTAAGTGCTACTTTATCATGGCCTTGACATCAGTGTAGGTGAATGTTTTTCTATGACATTAGTGTCCTATGCTACCCACCACATAAAATGGAGGTTTAACATGCCAGCTACCCGTGTGCTAACTTGGTAAGTATCCACCATTTGGGAGACCCACCATTGGTAGTTTACATCGATCACCAAGGATTTGTGTTGATGAGTAGTTATTCTACATCACAAAGTGTGCTTCCAGACTTGTTATTGTGGGTAATTTAATAGGTCGGACTGCAGTGTGATGTTCAGGGAGATCTTTGTAGATGAGGTGTTGTTAACACTCTTGTCTTGTTGCCTTCATTGCTGTCCTAGATCATGTGTGTAATAATTCAGCATGACTTTCCTTCATGGAAGTATACTCAGAAAGGGTGATTGATGCAGTGTTTTCTTTTTTTGTTTGCTTAGATTTTGCTGCATAAATTCATGTTTTAGTATTGCATGGTGCCTACATTTATCAGCCACCATTAGTTGACTAGAATTGCTATAGATGCAGCATTATTCTGTCCAACACAGCATGATTGTGTGTGGTTTGTCCCTTCATAAGTTATTCTCCTCAGGACGGTAAGGCTATGATGCAATCCTGGCCACTGCACAGATGTATCAGACTACATGATGTCAGGACAGTTGTATTGACAAGCTACATGGTTGCCACACAGGCACTTTAGAGTTATCTACTGCACAGTTGATGTGTCAAATAACACAGAGACATATTAGGTATGCAAGTGCTATTTATTGATAGGTGCTGTAGTGCAAAATGTCCATTGTCCATGTTTGCTGAGTCCGTTCTGGTGCATTCTTACATGGTGATCCTACAGAAGGGGTGTGGATGATGCTCCTGACATGCTGGGGTGATGTCACAGACAGTGCAGAGGGACAGGATTTGGCAAATAGTAGGAGAGAGACATTCACTGGCAATGGTGACAAGTCATACAGTGGATAGCAGAACAGTCATTGAGTGTAGTTGTAGTGAGACTGGCATTTGACAAAACGTAGGACCTTGGTAAAAGTAGGCCATGGTGCAGGGACTAGTGCTTCCGAGTACTCTTCCGTGAGAATGTGATCTGTTCCATGTCTTCTTCTTCTGATGTGTGTGTTGCCTGGTTTGTCCTTGTTGTTGTTGATTGTGAAGGGGCAACACACACCTCAGTGTTAGAAGACGTGGAGTCAGACATCCCGGGGGCTGCTCCCTGTGAAGTTCTTAAGGGCAGTACTGCTGCAAGGAGGGCCTGCTGGTTTTTGAGAATAGCAGCCACATCACGATTGTAGGCAGCCAGGTCGGCCCTGAGGGGTTCAATGTTGCATTCGTGCACACGTTGACTGGATTGCAGTTGTAGGTGGTGTGTCAACTGGATTACAGCTGTGCTGATTTCCTTCTGTGTTTTCGCAAGTTCCTGCAAGAGAGATGTTAGGGCTTGCATAGCAGCTGCCTGATCTGCAAATGACATCATGCACGAACGCACCCCCTCAAGGCTGGCTGCCATGTTTTGCATCCCCACCCGCACCTCCTTGGCCAGCTCCCGCTGTACACCAACTACAGTTCTTTCAAAGCTGGTGCCAGTGTCGTCAGAGTCCTCAGCTGTGTTGGAGCTGGCAGGTCTTACAATTGGGGTGGTGGGTGGGTCTTCTGTGATGGCTGCTTGTTCTGTGCTCCTCCTTGTGACTGAAGGTGGGGTCTGGAGGGTTTCAAGGACCTTTTGGATGGTCTCCTGGGAAATATTTATGGGCTCGTCATCCATGTCATCAGGGAAATCAGGGGCAGGCATATCGGCAGGAGATCCATGTTCCTCTGCAATGAAACAGGGTACAATTAGTGTGTCTGTGTTGTGACAATTTTGCCGTAACATGCAAGCCTTTTGATGACTTTACTTTGTGCTCTGGTTTGGTATTGGTATCGACACAAAAAGGTACACTGTTCCTAACACTAGGGGGACAATTAAAGTTTCAGGAGCAAGAGCCCTCACACACCCAAATGAGTGTCATGCTTCATCATCGGGAAGCTCCTCGTCAGACCGGCTGGTGCAATATCTGACGGGCTCCCCTTTCGGGGGCTCTTTGCCGGAGATCTTTTTAAGTGTCACAGGTGGCTGCCGTTAAGTTCACAGAGGTCAGACACTCATTATGGCAGGAGAGTGAAAGAATTTAAGATTGATTAGAAACCCCTAAACAAATCTTAGTTTACTGGTTATTCGAAAAAAGGGGTAACGATCAAGATTAAAAACATACAAAAGTGGAAAAAGAGGATAATGCTCAACCACTTTGGAAAAGCCTGGAGTACTGGGAAATATCACCTTTCACTCTCCTGCCATAATGAGTGTCTGACCTCTGTGAACTTAACGGCAGCCACCTGTGACACTTAAAAAGATCTCCGGCAAAGAGCCCCCGAAAGGGGAGCCCGTCAGATATTGCACCAGCCGGTCTGACGAGGAGCTTCCCGATGATGAAGCATGACACTCATTTGGGTGTGTGAGGGCTCTTGCTCCTGAAACTTTAATTGTCCCCCTAGTGTTAGGAACAGTGTACCTTTTTGTGTCAATTATTCGCATCGGGAGTACGTACACTGGACCTTTAATTCTCCCGATCCCTCTCTTTGTTGATATTGGTATTGGTATCTGCTGTCCTTCATATGGGCATTGTTATAGGCCTATGGCCCACCTGTGTGTCACATGTATGATATAGAGTTATCAGACTTGTCTGCCTAATCGCCTCTAGGTGTTGCTTTGTACCAATTAGGGAATAGCCATCTTTTTGTCCTACTCGTCCCTCCGTGTAAATCTATTCTTATGGAGAGACATTTTGTCGCGTGGGCTCTCCTTATCCTAAATGAGACTACTGGATTTCTAGGCAGCAGGATAGCTAACGGTGTGGGGAACTGAGTCTGACCCACTTGTAAAGAACTCTGTCACCCTAATTCTTTTTTTTTGCTCTGGCCTCATGACTCCCACAGCAAAGAAATGATTAGGCAGCCGAGCGCATGACATCTTTGGAACTTCTCAGGGAAGTCGTGGTCACTCAGATCCAAACCAACTCTCTCATTTCCAGTATGATCTCATATACAAATGACAAAGACAGTATTTGTTTTATATGATGATTTCATAAAACAACTGAATTTTAGATAATAAGGCGTGAGCCGCAATAACCCAAACAATATAACATGGTAGAATTGAAATAGTCACCAGGAGAGTAAAACATTAGAACAAAGCTATCATGGTGCCTAACAGTTTCTACTCTCCCTCTGCTTGTTCTATTTAGAGCACAGCATGTTAAGCTTCTAGCTTGCCTTTCCGAATCACTGGGGAGACATCAGCCCTCATACCTGAGCAAAAGCCTGTGATCTGGTTCAGCACCTGCAACAAGGCAGGCAGCGTCTAGTTGTGGTTCTCTGTTCGGAAACTCCCTCTTGCGTGTATTGGGACAAGGAAGTGATTTTATACCTAACATGTCATCTTGATCACAAAATGTCCCTACGCAGGAATGCCAAATCTAAACTCCTACCACGTCTATCGGCAATGTACCAGACTGTATCCTTGACTGAAGCACAGAGTGAATATGTTATGGAGAACTCCAGTGCTGAAGTAGGCAAAACAGTGTGAAATGAATAAAAAACAACACCGTAGAACTGGCTATTTGAAAAATAACAGTACGAAGCCTAATAAAAAGCATTTAGTGCAAAGTGCACAGAGGCTCTAAGCTGTCAGCAAATGAATAAAATACATTCAGGGCAAAGTGCACAAAGGCCTAAAGCCTGAAGCTAATGCGCAAAGGATACGTAAAACTTACCACACTACACTTTCACTGGCTGTGGGTGTTGTGATTGCCCTGGCAGCACACTTGCCTCTCAGGACCTGCCCCAAAAACTTTTTATTCACATTGACCTAAATGTAATTGTTATGTGGCATATCCTATGCATGGCAATGTTAGGATGTGATATGGATGTAAACATTGTTGATGTTTCTAGATGATGTTGGGTAATGTGTGTTTAATTGGATTGCCCTGTTTATCGTATCAATGTCCTATTTGGTTCTCAGACTGTGCAGGTGTGTTTCAGTGACCAGTTGCATGTGTCCCCTCCTCAATGATGTTGTCTGAGCAGTATGACATTAGTGATGTTGCCTTGTTAGCCAGGCGCGTGAGGGACCCTGACGTATGCAGCATGTGTGTGTCCTTAGTGCTATGTGGCTCCTATTGCTGTTTACTTTGGCTGATGTATGTGTCTACTATGGGCATTGGCATTTGAGTGTACTGTTGCCTTTGTCTTATTTCTAGAAATAGTTGCAGATGTCATCCTCACCCCCTAATTTAGGTAGGTATGTTCCATGGGGAGGTTCCTGCCATTTGCTACTATAGCTGCACAGAGATCAGAGGTGTTATTGTCAACTGTTGTTGCAGTTACATTGCAGTTGTTGTTTTGGCTACTGGATTACTGATAGGGACCTAGTTGATGTAGGATACATTTTGACTGACGAGTGCCTGGATGTAAGTTTGACGTAGTGGCCTTCCCACCTGTCGCTGCTTTCCCTTAGCTCCATTGTTGTCATGACAGGATGGCCCCATGGGACTGTTGTTGGTGCTGTATTTTGTCGTGCCCCAGCTTCTGTCTGTGCTGGCCATGCCCCCCTGCTGTGAACCTTTACCCATGCCACTTCATATATATGCTGACTTACATGCATTGTGTAGTAGGTATTCCCCCCCCGGTTGCAGTTATCATTATTGCATTATAATTCCCCATGTGACTTACCCTGCATGTGCGTTGTCTCGTGGTAGTCTGCGCTGTCCTGTCCTTGAATCCCTGTGACGATCTCCTCAGGGATGATGGCTGCGACCATCTCCTCCATGTGGTCCAGGGCTTCCTGGTGTGCTGGACTCCCCCCCTCCAGTCTGCAGTGCTGCCTTCCTGTTCCTGGCCATTTTTTCCTTTGTCCTACGTTTGCAGTCATGCCAGCGTTTCTTACACTCGGTGACTGTTCTGCGTTCTTCAGCCACACTGTTGATCTTGTCCACAATTTTTTGCCATATGGCCTCTCTCCTGCTGATTGGCAACTTAGAGGTGATGAACAGTTGGTGCTGGTGTTCCGTCACCTCTTTAACCAGGATTTCCTGCTCCTCCGCACTGAAGCGACACTTTCTTTTTTTTCTATAAATGTCCTGGTTCCTGTATGGATCATCCTGGCTGGTTACTGGTCTGCTGTCATCTTCCTGGGGTCTGTTGTGGCATCTGGGATCCATTTTGGCTCTCATCTGCTGAAAGGGCAGTGTTCGCGGGTGAATTTGATGCTATTGCGTCCAAAAAAACGGCGCTTTCCGGGTTGCGCTGTCGTAAATCGACCCACAGTCATTTGCGTCGCGTTAACGTTGGTTTCCTTTACGACTTGACGCCACTGTGTGCGTCACGAAATAATGACTCCCACCTGTTGGTTGCGCCACCGTGCTTCCAAGTATAAATTTGACCCCCGCACAGCGCATCGAAATGGCGTTAGCCGGCGGTGATTTTTTTGACGCAAAACTGCGACGGCGCATCTTTGCGTCAAAAAGTATAAATATGGCCCTAAGTGTTTTATATATATATATATATATATATATATATATATATATATATATATATGTTTTCACGGTTTAGGAAGGGTGCTGATATTTTGATGGTTAAGGCATTTTTAGGTTTTATGGTTGGTATGGGTTTTGAAGTCTTATGGGTTTTTGGGTGATAAGGGCATTTTTAGGTTTTAGGGTGGTATGGGTCTTTTGGTGATAAGGGCACGTTAGGTTTTAGGATGGGTATGGGTTTTTGGGTGGTAAGGGTTTTTAGGGTGGGCATAGGTTTTTGGGCGGTAAGGGCATTTTTACGTTTTAAGATGGGTATGGGTTTTAGGATGGGTATGAGTTTTTGGATGGCAAGTGAATTTTTAGGTAGATTGGTGGAAACAGGTTTTTGGGTGGTAAGGTTTGCTTAAGGGCTTATGGTGTGTGGGGTTTTTGGGTGGCAAGCTAATTTTTAGGTTTTAGGGTGTGGATGGGTTTTCGGGTGGTAAGGGTGTTTTTTAGGTTTTATGTGGGTACAGGTGTTTGGGTGGTAAGAGTTTTTTAGGTTTCATGGTGGGCATGGGTGTTTGGGTGGCAAGAGAATTTTCAGTTTTTAGGGTAGGGATGGGTTTGTGGGTGGTAAGGCCATTTTTAGGTTTTAGGGTGGGTATGGGGTTTTTGGTGGTAAGGGAACTTTAGGTTTTAGGGTGGATATGGGTTTTTGGGTGGTAAAGTTTTTTTAGGGTGGATATAGGGTTATGGGTGGGAAAGGCATTTTTAGGTTTTAGGGTAGGTATGGGTTTTGGGGGGCAAGGGGTTTTTAGGTTTTAGGGTGGGTATGGGTTTTTGCGTGGCAAGTGAATTTTTAGGTGGATGGGTGGGAACAGGTATTTGGGTGGTAAGGGCATTTTTAATTCTGAGGGTGGGTAAGGGTTTTGGGTGGGAAGGGTTTTTTAGGGTTTATGGTGTGGTGGTTTTTTGGGTGGCAAGCACATTTTTAGGTTTTAGTGTGGGGATGGGTTTTTGAGTAGTAAGGGCATTTTTTAGTTTTTATGATGGGTATGGCTTTTTGGGTTGTAAGGGTTTTTTAGGTTTCTTGCTGGGTGTGGGTTTCTGGGTGGCAAAGGAATTTTCAGGTTTTAAGGTAGGGATGGTTTTGTGGGTAGTAAGGGCATTTTTAGGTTTTTGGGTGGGTATGGGTTTTTTGGTGGTAAGGGAATTTTAGGATTTAGGGTGAAGATGGGTTTTTGGGTGGTAAGGGTTTTTTGTAGGGTGGGTATAAGGTTATGGATGGTAAAGGCATTTTTAGTGTTTTAGGGTGGGTATGGGTTTTTGGATGGTAAGGGATTTTTAGGTTTTAGGGTGGGTTTCGGTTTTTAGATGGCTTGAGAATTGTTAGGCTAATGGGTGGGTATGGGTGTTTGGAAGGCAAGGGCATTTTTAGGTTTTGGTGTGGGTATGGATTTTTTGGGTGGTAAGGGGTTCTTAGGTTTTAGAGTGGGTATCGGTTTTCGGTTGTAAGGCATTTTTAGGATTTAGGATGGGTAAGGGATTTTGATAGGCAAGGGCATTTTTAAGTTTTAGGGTGGGTATGGGTGTTGTGGTGGAACGGGTTTTTAGCTTTAATGGTGGGTATGGGGTGGTAATATAGATTTGTAGGTTTTGGGGCGGGTATGGGTTTTTGAGTGGCAATGGAATTTTTAGGTTTTAGGGTGGGTGTGGTTTTTTGGGTGGCAAGGGCATTTTTAGGGTTTAGGGTGGGGATGGGGTTTTGGGTTGTAAGGGCACTTTTAGATTTTAGCGTGGTATGGGTATTTTGGTGGTAAGAGCGTTTTAAGTTTTAGAGTGGCAGTGTGCGTTTTGGTGGTAAGATTTTGTAGGGTGGGTATAGGTTTATGGGTGGTAAGGGCTTTTTTGGGATTTAGGGTGGGTATTGGTTTTTGGGTGGTAAAGGGTTTTAAGGTTTTAGGGTGGGTATTTTTTTTGGGTGGCAAGGGAGTTTTTAGGTTTTAGAGTGGGTGTGGGTTTTAGGTTGTAAGGGCATTTTTAGGATTTAGGATGGGTAAGGGTTTTTGGGTGGCAAGGGCATTTTTAAGTTTTAGGGTGGTTATGGGTGTTGTGGTGGTAATGGATTTTTAGCTTTTAGGGTGGGTATGGGTGTTGGGTGGTAATAGATTTGTAGGTTTTAGGGTGGGTATGGGTATTTGACTGGCAATGGAACTTTTAGGTTTTAGGGTGGGATGTTTTTTTGGGAGGTAAGGGTTTTTTAGGATTCAGGGTCGGTATGGGTTTTTGAGTGGCAAGGGAAGATTTAGGGTTTAGGGTAGGAAAGGGTTTTTGGGCGGTAAGGGCACATTTAGATTATAGGGTGGCATGTTTTTTTGGTGGTAAGAGCGTTTAAGGTTTTAGAGTGGCAGTGGGCGTTTGGGTGGAAAGATTTTTTAGGCTGGGTATAGGTTTTTGGGTGGTAAGGGCATTTTTTTCCATTTAGGGTGGGTATTGGTTTTTGGGCGGTAAAGAGTTTTTAGGTTTTAGGGTGGGTATGTTTTTTGGGTGGCAAGGGAGTTTTTAGGTTTTAGGGTGGGTATGTGTTTTTGAGTGGCAATGGAATTTTTAAGTTTTAGGGTGGGTATGGGTTCTTAGGTTTCATGGTGGGTATGGATTTTTGGGTGGCAAGGGAATTTTTAGGTTTTATGGTGGGTATTGGTTTTTGGGTGGTAAGGGGTATTTTAGGTTTTAGGGTGGGTATGCTTTTTTTGGGTGGCAAGGGAGTTTCTAGGTTGATAGGTGGAAATGAGTTTTTGTGTGGTAAGGGTTTTTAGGTTTTAGAGTGGGTGTGGGTTTTGGCTGGTATGGCCATTTTTAGATTTTAGGGTGGGTATGGGTTTTCGGGTGGTAAGGGCATTTTTAGGTTTTAGGGTGGGTTTGGGTTTTGGGTGGTAAGGGTTTTTAGGGTGGGATGGGTTTTTTGTGGTAAGGGGATTTTTAGATTTTAGGGTGGGTATGGGTTTTTGGGAGGTAAGGGGATTTTTAGGGCTTAGGGTGGGTATGGGTTTTTGGATGGGAAGGGTTTTTTAGGGTTTAGGGTAAGTATGGGAATTAGGATGGTAGGGGTATTTAAGGGTTTAGGGTGGGTATGGGTTTTGGGTGGTAGGGGTTTTTAGGGTTTAGGGTGGGTATGGGATTTAGGGTAGTAAGAGTATTTTTAGGGTTGAGGGTGGGTATGGGTTTTTGGGCGTTAAGGGATTTTAGGTTTTATAGTTTCTGGGTGTTAATGTTTTTTTTTTAGATTTTAGGGTTTTTGGTGGTAAGGTGTTTTTAAGGTTAAGGTGGTGGGGTGGGATTTTGGGTGGTAAGGGGTTTTGGGGGTTTAGTATGGGTATGGGTTTTTGGGTGTCAAGGTGATTTTACATATATATATTTTTTTTTCACTGTAAAAAACAAAGGCTATGGGAACGTTATAGTTAGGTTCCCAATTTCCTTGCACAAAACCAAATATGGAATCTCATGTCCAACGTGTGCACTTCTTTAGTTGGTAATCTGTGGAGGATCCTTGACCCGATATATCTACATTTTTTAAACTCTAATATCTCAGAAACTACAGAACGGATTACCAAATCACAAAAAAATTTGCTTTTGAGACAAAGAATGAGCTTTTTCCCAAATTTGGTGTAAATCCGTTCAGCATTTGAGTTGTAGTTGTGTTCAAACATTTTTAAAATCCTATTGACGCAGAATGGAGAAAACACATTTTGGGACACCCCCCCTTTTTCTCAGCCCACTTTCAAGACAGCAGCTAAGCTGACCAAAGTATAAGATTCATCAAGTCGCGCCAAGTTATTAGCAAAACAAAAAACGCTATATATATATTACGGTCTCCACTAGGTAGTTATAGTTAGGGACATGTTTCCATAGAAAAAGCATGTTTGACTTGCTTATATCTTTGACACCGTTTGACAAATCTTCACGAAATGTTCCCAAGTTTCGGGGAGATCCATCAAGTGGGGGCCGAGAAAAAGGGGGCTAAAAAATTTTTGTGTTTCCCATGTTAATTCCCATAGGATTCTTTAGACACGTAAACAGCCTGAACCACTAGACGGAATTACACCAAATTTGGCAGAAAACACCTATTCTCGCACCCAGAGAGGCCATGGCTAACTTCAGCTGTGCATGCGCAAAGGGCCAGCCAGGCCCAGTGGCCAACGACCGCGAAGCACAGTGTTGTGTATGTTATCGTATGTTAAAAAGCATAAAAATTATTTGAAAAAAACAAAGGTTACAGGGACGTTATAGTTAGGTTCTGACTTTACTTGTACAAAACCATAGAAGTTCAGCAGTTATATTTAGAGTTATTTCAAGCAACTAAAACTTGCACCCTAAGGTAACTATGTTATACTTACCACTTTAGTTTTTACCATGCATGGGCCTTTACCAACCATGACTTTATAACTAAATTTTCATAGTAAAGGCGTGCTTGGTGAACACAAGCGTGGTTCCGTCACACATTCTTCTGTTGCTTCCTCTTGGGTGTTTGGGTACCAGTCAATGCCAAAATATTTTACTTTTCTCCAATCCCCTCCATGTGTTTCATTGAAATGTTGGGCGGTACTAAGGTTTCTATCATCATCGTTAATTGCCCTCATGTGCTCTACTGAGAACACACATTACAAAGTCTCTTTTGCAAGTGATATGTTAATTAATTTTCTACTTTTTTTTAGTGTGTGCTAATTCCACCTCTTGCATGTTGGTGCTAAATTTGCATGCTTTACATTGTCCACGTCATGTGAAACCATTCCTTGGTTCTAACCAACTCTTTACTTTAGGTGGAAGGAATGTGTGTACTAGTATATCCTTCAGAGATATATTTCTCTTGAAGGTCATAGCTGGGTTAGTTCCAGCTACCTCTCGTAAGGTAGGGTCATGTGACAAAAGGTCTCATCTCCTATGCATAATCTGTTTAAGCTTATTTGGCTGCCTTGTAAACTTCATGATATTGCGAATGGGTTTCTTCATTAAATTGGTCTTCTCTTTTTAAGGTCTGAACAGAGCCTCTTTCCTCATTACTTTATCTGATTTTATACTCGCTTGTTCCAATGCTTTGTTCGAGAATCCTCTTAGTTTGAATCTTCGAATCATGTTCTCCTAGGGCTTAAGGTGGCTCATCTCCGAGCTACAACTCCTTTTAGCCCGGACAAACTCACTTAATGGGATACTATATCTAAAGTTTGGACGATGGTTACTTTGTGCATGAAGGAAGGAATTCCCTGCTGTGCTTTTTCTGAATAGTTTTGTTTCTAGATGCAGGTTTCTTACTGTCAATCTTAAATCTAGGAAATGTATAGTTCTTGTGATAATTCTAAAGATATATTTGGGATTCGTATTATTGTGATTTAATAATGCTGCAAACTGTTTTAATTCTTTTTCATGACCACCCTAGGTGCAGAAAACATGGTCAATATACCTGAGCCACATTACTACTTTATCAGTAAGGTATTCTAGGTTTGTGGCCCATTTGCCTAAAGTATTGGTTCTCAAACATAAACACATTTTCATTTAGACAGATGTTTATCATTTTCAGTAGCATGTGGGTGTGTCCTAGGAGACTGATCCCTCAGGCTAACAAGAAATACTTGCAGGCATCTAGCCCATCCTTGTGTTGTATGCTCATATAGAAAGTTTCTACATCCAAACACATTAGTATGTATGACTTTCCCACTCAATAATCTGAATTTTTTAGATAAACTTCTTAGAGCAGCTCACATAAGATGTCACATTTCTTACAAAAGTAAAAAGTAAAATAGTCAATGCAAATGGATATATTTTCAAAAAGGCAGTTTTTGGATGACATATAGGTTGACTTGCGCTGCCTTGTGTTATTGCACAATTACCAAACAATGCAGGGTCACTTAAGGTTGCATAGTACATCTGACTTAGGCAGTGTGTTGCCCTTGTGACTCGCTGTGTTATGCAAGGACAACACAATCCCTTAATAAACGTGGACCCTCATGTCCAACCTGTGAACCTCTTTAAATGCTAATTTCTCAAAAATGCACTTAACAAATTTACACAAAACTAACAAAGCAGAATCCTTGAGTAAAGTTCTAACTTTATGGCACGTCTGGTGTTATTTCAATGTGATTTTTTTCTACATCTAGCATAAATAAACCTAGAAATTAAAATTGGGAATCCCAATTTTGAGTACACCTTTTTTCTTGACCCTCTATTGATAGATCTTCATGAAACTTAAAATGAAGGACCCAAAGTGAATAGCTTTTTTGGGAAATTTTCATGCAGACTCTTCAAACGTCCCTCAAGATATTAAGAAAACAAAAGATGCCTTAACTTGTATCTTCCACCATTCTCAAAACACCAGTTTTCCAAAGGTACAGAAGAAACAAAACAGCAATCAACATAACAACATTGTGCCATAGTGGGCGGCACGAGTTATGGTATGTCTGTGTGCGTTGCAAGCAGGCACCTGAATCACTTCATTACTGGGGGCTGTGGAGGCGCCCCACAGTCAATGTTGTCCTCCCAGCTCTCTCATGCTTGGCCCTGGCTTATTGGATCAGCACCAGTTCCAGCAGTGGTTTTGCTTCCTGCTTGTGTTTGCCACTGGAGGGATCTCAAACACTGTGAGTGGGAAGCCATGCAGCGCAATACTCCATAGGCTCTGGCCCACTCTGATAGTGCTATTTATAGAGAGAGAGTGGAAAGGAGTTCAGTATGGCTTCATCTCTGATCAGTGCTCATAGTGTGTATTCTTTTCATCACCCAGGGTGACAGAAGCCTTTGGGGACAATGGAAACTTTATGGGGCATTTTTAAGAGCCCCTAGCACCATTCAAAAACCACATTGGCATGTGGTGTTAGAAGGCCAAAAACAGCGTCATATTTACAAAGTGGCACAATGTATGCATTGCGCCACTTTGTAATCCTTTTCTCTACATTATGTCTTCGCCAGGCATAATGTATGCAAAGGGGGCATTCCCCAGTTAGGGGGGCCAAAAAAGCGGTGCAAGGAAATCTAAAAGATTTCCTTGCACCATTTTTTGGGCACTTTTGACACCTGCTCAGAGCAGACTTTAAAAGGAGCCTCCATTGGTTACAGTGCTTTGCAGGATTAACATCGGAATTTTTGACGCTAATCCTGCAAAGCGCCGGACTAGCTTCAAAAATTCTGACACTAGTTCCCTAACTACCGCCATGGTGTGCCATATTTTAAATATGGTATGTACATCATGGCATTAGGGGGCGTTCAGGGGCGCAAGAAAAGTGGCACTGCACTGTGTGCAGCATCACTTTTCTTAAATCTGTCCCTATATTGTTTGATCAGTGCAAAACTTATGAGTCATCTCCAACTTGCAAGCTTCGACAAGGCCACCAAAACATTTTTCCATCTATAATCCACAAAATTAAATATGTGATAAACATATTTAAAACATTTAAAAATTTGATAAAAATAATGACTTGAGAGTTTAATTGCCTAAATTATACAAAACTGTTAACCCTTTAAATCCCACATAGTATCTTATTTTAAATGGGAATATCTTAAAAATTATTGAACAGATTTACACCTAATCAAAACACACAGGGGAATGGGTTGAAACCAGGACTGTGTGAATTCAATATGGAGAAAATGTGGTATTTGCTTGCTTAGTTTGGTCTGTTCCTGTTATGTGTGTTTATCAACCCATAAATGCTGGCTACTGTATGTCTCAGGAAAAATGTGGGAATGTAGGATATTAAGGGCCTTATTTATACTTTTTGGTGCAAAACTGCACTAAGGCAGATTTGCCCCAAAAAGTTTTGCACCCGCTTGCACCATTTTTTAGCACCAGCTGGGCACCATATTTATGGAATGGTGCAAGTCGGTGCAAAGGGTAGGCTAGCTTTAAAAAAAATGACGTTAGGCAGTTTTGAGTCAAAATAAATGATTCTGACCAGAATAGCATAATTTTTTGACGCTAAGGGGCATATTTATACTCTGTTTGCACTGAATTAGCGTCATTTTATTTTACTCTAATTCAGTGCAAAACTAACTCCATATTTATAATTTGGTGCTAGACCCATCTAGCACCAAATTTATGGAGTTAAAGTCATTTTTTGGAAGTGGAAACCTACCTTGCCTTAATGAGATGCAAGGTAGGCGTTCCAGTGCAAGAAAATGACTCTATGGCCTTAACACCATATTTATACTCCCATGTAAAAATGGTGCAAGGGAGGGAGGAGGGGTCAAAAAATGGGGCAAAGCTCGCTTTGCCCCATTTTTTAAGACCTGTGTCAGGGCAGGTGTTAGGGGACCTGTGGCCCTATTTTAATGGTGGAACACCATGGATTAAGCCCACAGGTGCCCTCCCTAGGCCCTAGGGGCACCCCCACCCACACTAGAGGGACTGCAAGGATGGGGGACCCCATCCCAGGTAAGTACAGGTAAGTGCATTTTATTTTTGAAAGTGCCATAGGGGGCCCTGAAATGGGCCCCCATACATGGCACAGGGTGCAATGGCCATGCCCAGGGGACCCCTGTCCTCTGTGCTGGCCACTGGGGTGGTGGGCATGACTCCTGCCTTTTCGAAGGCAGGAGTCACGTGGCATGATAGGTTTAGCACCATAAAATGACGCTAATCTGGTTAGAGTCATTTTTTTTAAACTCTAACCTGCCTAAAGCCATTTTTTGGTGCTAAACCCTCTTCTTCTATACTGCCAGCCCCACCCGACTAAAGTAATTTTTTTAAACTCTAGCCTACCCTTTGCACCGGCTTGCACCATTCCATAAATATGGTGCCCGGCTGGTGCACAGAAATGGTGCAAGCCGGTGCTAAACTTTTTGGTGCAAAACTGAGTTAGTGCAGTTTTGCAGCAAAAAGTATAAATAAGGGCCAATATTTTGTAAGTTTGCGCCACTTTTGTGTCATAAAATGACGTTAATGCGGTGTAAAAAAGTTTAAATCAGGGCCTTGGTGCTAGGTGGGTCTATCACCAAAGTATAAATATGGAGTTCGTTTTGCACCGAATTAGAGTTAAAAAAAATGACACTAATTCGGTGCAAACAGAGTATAAATATGCCGCAGAGTATAAATATGCCCCTAAATATGGCGTTAAGGCCATAGAGTCATTTTTTGCACTGGAACGCCTACCTTGCATCTCATTAAGGCAAAGTAGGCCTCCACTTTCAAGAATTTACTTTAACTCCATAAATTTGGTGCTAGAGGGGTCTAGCACCAAAGTATAAATATGGAGTTAGTTTTGCACCGAATTAGAGTAAAAAAAATGACACTAATTCGGTGCAAACAGAGTATAAATATGCCCCTAAGACTTTTGCCATTGGCTGGAAATACCCGAGATTGCTGTCACATTAGTATGGGAGAGTTGTGTTTTTGACCCACACTTTTACATTTGAAAGGCATTCTGGGCACAAAAACATTGTCGGATCCATGCAAGCCACATCGCTCTGGATTCTCCTGAGTTTTTAGCTCTCCTTCATTTCCAGACCTGGTAGGATTTCCAGGGTGCAAACACATTCTCGACCCAAATGTTTGACATATTATTGATGTTTACAGGACATGATAGATAAATGTGCAGGGATTCACACTAGCCAAGCAAAATCAATTCCTCTTGGTTTCTAGGTGTAGGAAAAACCCAGGGTTGATAGGGTTTTCTGGGAGCTGGTCAGCCAGGAGTTCAATACTGCAGCAACTAATGATGGAAACAGAGCAGGAATCTGACGCTTTTAGGAGTCGTTTTTGTGATTGTCCCAGCTAATATCTGCAATCCTTATTCTCCGAACATGGCTAGATTTTCAACTTATATTCTATTTAATCTCAGGCAAGGCTCAGAATTCCCACCCATCAGTAAAACCCTTTTTGGAGGCCAGTTGCTAATAATTTTTATTAACTATGTACAAATGAGAGGGAGAGTAGCTTCACGGCATCCCCCCACCCTACAGCTGCGCTACCTTTTTGTCTTGCACTTCAACCATTGGATGGGCATTGAAGACATAAATATTCCCTCACTCAAAAGGTGACATTTCTCGAGTGAGCAGCAATAGAATGAATAGTCATTGACAGGCTACTCATGTGTCCTTCTGAAACCTGATGCCTCTGGCAGTTGTTTTAATTATTAAGTGGCTTTGATGCTGACCTCCTTCCATCTGTCTGTTTGTCCATCCATCCAAAAATGTGTGCCAGCCTGTATGTGTGTGTGTGTGTGTGAGAGAGAGAGAGAGAGAGAGAGAGAGAGAGAGAGAGAGAGAGAGAGAGAGAGAGAGAGAGAGCTTGTGAGCATCTGTGGTTTAGTAAATTTACAGAGTGTCTGATCGATGGGCTGTGTTTGGGTCACTGCATGTATAGAAATCTGTGTGGATGGGTGTGCTTTGAGTGTGTGTGCAATGATCTCTGCATGCATTTACCTCTATCTGCATAGGTGCATGTCTGTGTGGTATGTGTTACTGTGTGTTTCTGAATACATTGGGCATCTGGGTGTCTTTATTCACTTTTTCATTGTGTATTATTTTGACTAATTACTAAGGTCCAGATGTACGAAGTGTCTGTGACTCGCAATTTGGTTGCAAATGGCTTTGCAACTGAAAAAGTGTTTTTTTGTGACATACGAAAGCCATTCAGAACTTTTTGTGCAATGCTACCGTTTTGGTAATTGCTATTTTTTTGTCACCCAATTTTTTGAATCGCAATTACAGAATCTATTATTGCACCTCACAGACCTTGGACCATATTTATACTTTTTAAGCGCCGCATTTGCGTAATTTTTTGACGCAAAAGCGGTGAAAACTTACAAAATACAATTGTACTTTGTAAGTTTGCGCCGCTTTTGCTTAAAAAAGTGGCTGAAATGCGGCGCTAAAAAAGTATAAATATGGGCCTTTATGTTCAAGGCTGTCACTATTGGTGTAAAGTCACAAAAGGGCTCGTGTGCACATGCAATTTATTATCAACACATTTCAGCTGTTGAGTGTGTGTAAACTATACCACTATAAATGCTAACCCAGAATATCTCAGTGGTTTCCTCTATGACTGCTTTGTTTTGGACTGTGAAGAGAATGCCAATACTGACTGCTCTGCAGAAGAGGAGGCAAAGACAGGAGAGGATTTTCAGATTCAGGCTGACCATTTACCAACAAACAGAGGATGAGATATGTGACAAATACAGTATTGCTGTAAAATTATAGATTATTGCATTTTAAAGTCACATAAAAAACGGCATTCTGTGCAGCAATTCTATCCCCACCCATATTCAGTGTTGTGCTCTTTACAACATTTGGTTTTGGGCAGTTACCAAGGTGTAATGTTTGTTGTTGATGGGGTTTCCCAAAGTGCACTTTCATGTTTTTAAAGTGCTGTGTGACACAAACAATATAATAACTGCTATTGTATGGCAATACCCAGGACGAACCCATGACTCCTTCATGTTTACGCACAGTGGAATATACAGACAGCTGGAAAGAGGGGAGTTTGATGATGGATATTTGTTAGGTAATGATACTAAATATAAAGGCATTTTTGTTTGAGGTCATCAAATTCAAAACAAAAAACCTCAAATTTATTTTCTTGTTTTAGTTGATAATACGTATACACTACTTCCATGGATTTTTAAACCATACCTATCCTTTACTACCCAAAATGAAAGGCGATACAACACAGCACATTGTTCCACCAGGGGTGTGACTGAGAGGACATTTGGCTTGCTGAAAAGACATTTCCGGTGCCTACAGAAAAGTGGTGGTGCCTTACAATATGCTCTGGAAACTGCATGCAAAATAGTGACATAACATTTCAACCAGGAAAGGCTTACATATCACTGTGTCAGACTTGAATTACAAGGATGACGATCTTGAGCAACCTGTTCAGTAGCCAACAGAGGAGAGGAGAGTAGTGGAGGGGAGACGGGTCAACATTGCCAACAGTTTCCTTTCTGGGTAAAGAATTAAGTACACACAGTAAGAAAGTGAAAAAACCACAAAAGGACTCCACACCAGTTTAGGAAACCAAACCAATATTTATCTGAACCAAACAAGTCTGAAATTACAGAAATCCAACATACACAAGTCAAGTTACGAAAAAGTCAAAATTGAAATTAAATACCAACCCGAACAATCTGGTAGCACTGGATCAGAGCAACTCCAAAAGTGCAGTCCGACCACAATAGAGCGCCATGGGGGTAAGGGAGTCACGCAGACCAGCTGACAGTGCCTTGGTTGAATCAAGGCTCGTGAAGATGAGTTGATCCAAGGAGGGTGTGTGTCACGCGTGCAAGTGATGTATCGGGCAACGTCGGTGATAAGTCAATGTCCAGAAGTGATGACTACTGGTTCCAATATGTCAGTGCTGCGTCAGCTAAACTAGGGCTGGCTTGTAAGTGGGGGTTGTTGCATTGAACAGTCAGTGAGCAGTGTCCATGGTTTCAGCACAGACAGCAGAAAAGCAGCATTGCAGCCCCACACTCACCTCCAAGGGCCCAGGATTGGATTTGACACCATTGGGCAGTGCAGGACTTCCAGCAGAGGATTCCAGGTGATGGTAGCAAGAAGAAGGTGAAGTCCTTGATGTCCCTGAGACTTCAGGAACAGGAAGCAAGCTCAGTCAGGTCCTTGGAGAAACTTTAGGTTGCAGGATGTAGAGAGTTAGATCCAGTCCTCTCACTCCCAGGCAAGAAGTATCAGGCAGCAGGCCAACACAGAACAGTGATCCGTTTTCCTGGTAGAATGTCCTCAGTCCAGAAGTGTTCCTCCTATATGGTGTCTGAGGCCTAGTACTTATATCCAAATGTGCCTTTGAAGTGGGGGAGACTTCAAAGAGTTGTTTTGAAGTGCCCTGGTTCCCATTCAGTCCAGGCCTGTCTGCCAGGATTTCTGAGTGGGGTTATAAGTCCCTTGTGTGGTGTCAGGCCACTACCCTTTAAAGTGTGAGAGCCCCTCCCCCCTTCTTAAAGACCCATTGGTATGCAGCTGGAATGCAGGGGCAGTTGAGAGTCCTATACGTATGACTGTCTGGATGGAATGCATATAGGTGGCTGTCACCTAACCTCACACAGAACAGACTTGGATTGGAGGCAGGCTATGGCACAGAATGGTTATATTAAGAAAAGAAATGCAATTTAAAACCACCTTTACCAAAATATGTGTTTTTAAATTGTGAGTACAGAAACACCAAACTCCATTGTCCTATCTTTGAATATTATACTTAAAAGATGTTATAGGGCAATAACCATTCTAGCCTATGGGAGAGATAGTCTTTGCAATAGTGAAAAACACATTGAAGAGTTTTTCAGTACCTGGACATCTTATACTTATACTTAAAAGTGCATGTCCAACTTTTTAAATACACTGCACCCTGCACTTGCGGCTAACCAGGGCCTACCTTAAGGGGTGTCTCACATGCACTAAAAAGGAAGGTTTGGGCCTGGCAAGTGGGTACACTTGCCAGTTCAAAATAACAGTTTAAACTGCACGCAAAGGGTCTGCAATGGCAGGCCTGAGGCATGTTTGAAAGGCTACCATAGTGGGTGGCTCAACCAGTGCTGCAGTCCGACTAGCAGCATTCAACCTACTCGTCCTAGGCACACATAGTGCACTTTAATCTGGACTTGCTAGTAAATCAAATATGCCAGTCATGGGGAAGCCAACGTTAGCATGTTCTAGACACAGAGCACATGTAATTTAGCACTGGATACCAGTGGTTAAGTGGGCAGAGTCCTAAAGCCAGCAAAATCAAAGTTCAGCACACAGTTAAAACAGGAGGTCCGAAAGCAAAAAGACATGGAAGACCACGCCAACAGATGCCATGTCAAGCACGTGTCTCTTCAATCCAAAAGTGGGGAGAGCTACCCAACACCTTGGGAGTTCTCTTCCTCAAGGCAGGAAAACCTGAAAAAAACATCAGCGTTTAAGTGTTCTGTTCCAGGGCGGTCTTCCACCATAAAGTCCATCCCATGTAGGGAAATGAACCACATCAACAGTTTAGGAATCTCACCCATCATCTGCATCAGCCATCTGAGGGGCCTGTGGTCTGTCTTAACACAGAAATGAGTCCCAAACAAGTAGGGTATTAGCATCTTCAGGCCAAGATCACAGCAAAATCTTCGTTTTCTAATGTGCTCCACCTCTGCTCCCTGGGAAGTAATCTCCTACTAATGAAGGCTACGGGTTGATCCAGACCCTCTTTGTTTAGCTGTGAAAGCATTGTCCCCATGCCATTATCTAAAGCACCAGTCTGCACCAAAAATTCTTGAGAGAAGTCAGGGGCCTTGAGCATGGCTGCTATACACAGTGCCTTCTTCAGGGGGTCAAAAACGGTCTGGCACTCCTCTGTCCAGATCACCCAATGTGGCTGCTTCTTAGATGTCAGCTCTATCAAGGGGAGAACAATGGTGCCATAACCCTTGACAAATCTACTGTAACAGCAAGTGAGGGCTTGAGAGGCTATAACTTCAATCTGGATCTTGGGGGTTCCCAAGCTAGAATGGTGTCAATATTGGTTTGCAAGGGCTTCACCTGGCCAACCCTTACTTGGTGTCCCACGTAGACCACAAAGCCCTGCCTTATCTGGGACTTCCTGGCCTTGATAGTGAGGCCTGCACTGTGCAGGGCCCCCAGCACTTTGTGGAGGTGGTACAGTTGGTCCTTCCAACTGGAGGTGAAGACTACAATGTCGTCAAGGTAGGCAGCACTTATGTTTTCCAACTCAGCCAGGACCTGATTGATGTAAGGTGGCAGGCGTTCTCTTCAACCCAAAAGGCATGACCTGGAACTGATAGTGCCCTTATTGTGTTAAGAACGCTGACCTCTCTTTTGTCCCCTCTATCAAGGCAATCTGCAAGTACCCAGACGTTAAATCAAACATGCTGAGGAACTTGGTAGCTCCAAGCCGATCGATGAGCTCATCAGCTCTGTGAATAGGGTGTGCGTCAGTCTTAGTAACTGCATTGATCCCCCAGTAACCTACACAGAACTGGAGTTTGGGTGTGGCTTGAGGCAGTTCACATGCAGGACCCCCAAAGGAGCTGAGGAGTTTGCATGTCCACAAGGCAGGTGACATCATTTTTGCACTCCTTCACCTCAAATGGGCCAGACCAGAAGACTTACAGAGCTGGGGGCTCTATGGACACCATTACCCACACCTTTTGAACAGGCTGAAACTCAACCAGGGTGGTATTCTGGACATACCAACATTTCATGTCCTTGTTGCTAGCTTTCCAATCCTCCTCTGCGAGTTTCCAGAAGCAGGCTGGCTGGTTGCGGTAGACCAGCATGTAGCTGAATACATCCTAAGGAGGCTTCCTGGGATTTTGCTCCCAGCCCTCCTTCACCAATCTGAGAGACCCTCTCACAGAACACCCATACAGAAGCTCAAAAAGGCTGAAGCCAAACCCCTTCTGCTGTACCTCCATATAGGCAAATAGCAGACAATGGTAGGAGGACGTCCCACTTATGCATCAAGGGTTCGGGGAGACCTATTATCAGGCAGTTCAGGATACGGTTGGATTTCTCAGCCAACCCATTGGTTTGAGGGTGGTAAGGCATAGAGTTACCTCACAGGACTTCCACATGGCCTTCATGTACAAGGACACGAAGTTGGTACCGCAGCCAGAAACCACCTCCTTGAGACAAACCATTAGGGTAAAGAACCCAATCAGTGCCCTGGCCACGGTGGGTGCAGTCACTATTCTTAGAGGGATAGCCTCTGGGTACCGGGTGGCATGGTCCACCAAGACCTGGACGAACCAATAGCCCAAGGATGGGATCCAGAGACCCCAGAATGTCAATGCCCATCCACTCAAAAGGGGTGCTCATGGCAGAAAAAGGTTGTAGGGGGGGCTTTGGATTTTACCACTGTTTTACCACTCACCTGGCAGTTGACACAAGACCTCTAGAACGCATCTGAGGTCTTTTTCATTTGAGTCCAATAAAAGTGGGTGACAAGCCTTTCAAATGTCTTGTCAAGCCCTAAACGATCTGCTAGTGGCACATCGAGTGCCAGCCCTAGTAGAAAGGCTCCGAAGTGCGGGGGTACCATGGCCAGATGGGCTGCTCCAGGTTCAGGATCCTTAGGCTCACTATACAGGAGACCATTCTCCCAAAAAATCAGGTGCTTGCCAGAAGTGTCACCAGCTGCCTGGGGCTGGGCCTGTCACCAAAGGTTCACTAGGGAAGGGTACATTTTCTGAGCTGCACAAAACTCCTTCCTGCTGCCAATAGGTCAGCTCAGACAGGTTCCCTTGTTCGGCCACATCTACTCCTGTAGGCTCCGGGGCAACCCCCTCAAGGTCAGCCTCCTCACAGACTTTAGAATGTGAGAAGTGGGTTTCTGGTGCCCCTTGCCCTACCTATTCTTGACAGACTCCTGGGCCACTCTTTCAGGCTCCATATCCTTCTGACCATCCTCATGTGCTGTTATGGACCATGTGGTCGGGCACACCTCAGGCATGGCTATACCAGTACTGTAGGCCCACTAGTAGCATTCAACTTACAGGCTCTGGGTGCACATATTGCACTTTACTAGGTACTTATTAGTAAATCAAGTTGCATATTTTAAAGCCCCTAATGCCACCTTGCCTCACATTATCGTCATTTTTTTTTTTCACTGATGTGACTCAATGAGGCCAAAATCCTTGTGCCCTATTTACAAAGTGGCACAATGCATGCATTGCACCACTTTGTAACCATTTGTGCTACATTATGCAATATCGAGGCATAATGTATGCAAAGGGGGTGTGTCATTTTTTTACGATACTTTTAACCCCTGCTTAGAGCAGGGGTTAAAAGGGGGCTTCCATTATTTATAATGGACACCTCTGTTCTCTGCAAGGGTAGCACCAATATTTTGGCACTTCTCCTGCAGAGTACATCAATAACATCAATAAAAATGAAGCTTTTGCCCCCTATCTTGCGCCATTGTGCACAGTGTCTTAGATACGGCACACACATGGTGGCGGTAGGTGGGCGCTAAGGGGCGCTAGGAAAGTGGCGCTGCACTAGGTGTAGCCCTACTTTACTGAAATATTACCTCAAATATGTCAATCACGGAGAAGCCAATGTGTAGGAAAGTACCATCTTTCTTGGCATGTTACCCTCAATTTCTGCCTGTTTGTCAGTATGTTTTGCCTGTCTCACTGGGATCGTGTTAGCCAGGACCCTGGTGGTCATAGTTTGTGGCCTAATGTGTGTGTTGTCAGTATGCTTAACTGTGTCACTGAAGTTCTGCTAACCAGAACCCCAGTGCTTATGCTCCCTCTACTTACCAAAGTAGTCACTATAGTTTAGTGACTTCATATTCTAATTCCAATTGGCACAATGGGCCCCACTTATAAGTCCCTAGTACATGGTACCTAGGTGCCAAGGGCATTGGGGTTCCAGGAGATCCTTATGGGCTGCAGCATTTCTTTTGTCACCCATAAGGAGCTCAGACAAACCTTTTGTCAGGACTGTCACTGCAGCCTGAGAGAAATAGTGCCCACACTTTTTCACAGCCATTGTCACTGCACTTAAGTAACTTATACGTCACCTATAAGTCTAACCTTTATTTACTGAAGGCTAGGTGCAAAGTTACTAAGTGTGAGGGCACCCTTGCACTAGCAAAGGTGCCCCCATGTTGTCCAGGGCCAATTCCCCAGACTTCATGAGTGCGGGGATACCATTACACGCGTGCACTACATATATGTCAATACATATATGTAGCTTCATAATGGTAACTCCGAATATGGCTATGTGAGGTGTCTAAGATCATGGAATTGCCCAAACCCCCATTCCAAATTTGGTTTTGGGGGGCCAATCCCATGCATCCTGGGGGCTCCACCATGGACCCCCAGTACTGCCAAACCAGCTCTCTGAGGTTTCCACTGCAGCCCCAGCTGCTGCCCCCTCACAGACAGGTTTCTTCCCTCCTGGTGACTGAGAAGCTCAATCCCAGGAAGAAGAACAATGTATTTCCTTTGGGAGGAGGGTGTTACACCCTCTCCCTTTGGAAATATGTGTTACAGGCTTTGAAGGGCACAGATGGTGCCCTCCTTGCATAAACCAGTCTACACCGGTTCAGGGACCCCCAGTCCCTGCTCTGGCACGAAACTGGACAAAGGAAAGGGGAGTGACCACTCCCCTGTCCATCACCACCCAGAGCTCCTCCATTGTGTCCCTGGCGTTAGCCATCTTGGATTCCAAGGTGTGGGGACACTCTGGAGACCTCTGAGTGGCCAGTGCCAGCAGGTGACATCAGAAACCCCTCCTGATAGGTGCGTCCCTCGGTAGGTAGCCAATGCCCCTCTCAGGGCTATTTAGGGTATCTCCTCTGGGTGTTTCCTCAGATTCAGCTTGCAAGACTTCTCCAGGAATCCTCAGCATCCTCTGCTTCAGCTTCTGACTGTCGGATCAACCGCAGACTGCTCCAGGAACCTCTGTAACTGCAACAAAGTTTCCAGGACGACACCTATGACCTGCAACTTCAGCTCCAGCCATCATTTCCAACAGTTTCCAAGGTGTGCACGTTCTGAGGACTGCCTGTCTTCCTCCTGCACCAGAAGAAGAGAAGGAATGTCCCGTGGAATGACGGAGTCACTTCCCTGCTTCAGCACGCACCCTTCTGCGACAACAACCGGTACTCTGGGACTCCTCTCTTGACGTCGAGCATGCTCCCTGTAACACAGGTGGTGGACCGACATGGCCCAGACTGTCCTAAGGTCCAGCTGTCCAAATTTGGTGGAGATAAGAGCTTGCCTCACCATGTTGCGACGGTACCCCAATGCACCGCGTCATCTCCAGCTCCTTGAGCTTCTGTGCACTTCTTGCAAGAATCCTTCATGCACAGTTTAGCCCAGGTCCCCAGCACTCCATCCCGCGATGCACAACTCGCTGAGTTGTTCTCCGGCAGCGTAGGACCTTCCTTTGTTGTGCTGCGATGACTGCACTTTGCATCATCTTTGTCCCTGTGTCCTGGGACTCCTATGGGTGCTGCCTGGTCTTCTGTGGGCTCTCTACAGTGCTAAGAGCCCCCTCTGTCTCCTTGGTCTAAGTTGAGACCACCAGGTCTCTCCTGGGTCCAGGCAGCGCCACTTTGATGCAAACCGCAATCTTGCGTGAACCAAGGCTTGCTGGTGGAATTCAGCGATGCAAACAGCTTGCATACAACAGCTCGACGTGGGACATCTCCTGCACCATGCAGGAACCCGCAGCCATCTTCTTTGGTGCTCTTCTGTACTCTTCTTCTTACCGGAGAATCCACTTTTGCACCATCTTCTAGGTTGGCAGGGGCTCCTGTCCTTCCTGAAATCTTCTGTGACTTCTGGACTAGGTGTCCTATTCACAGGTCTTCAGGTCCAGGAACCCACTATTTGTTGATTGCAGTCTTGCATGGTTCTTGCAAAATCTCTTATCACAACTTGTAGTGTGTCCTGAGGAAACTTACAGTACTTTACTCCTCCTTTCCTGGGCTCTGGGGTGGGGTACATTACTTAGCTTCGGTGATTTCCTACAGGCCCAGTGCCCCTCTACACACTACACTTGCCTAGGAGGAAATTTGTGATTCGCATTGCACTTTCTTAGTATGTGGTTTGTGTTGCCCCCAGGCCCATTGCATTCTATTGTATTTTTTACCGTTTACACTATTCTATGACTGTTTACTTACCTGATTTTGGTTACTAGTGTATATATTGTGTATAATACTTACCTTCAGAAGGAGTATTGTCTCTAAGATATTTTGGCCTTGTGTCACTAAAATAAAGTACCTTTATTTTTGGTAACACTGAGTATTGTCTTTTATTGTGTATAAGTACTTGTAACTATAGTGGTATTGTAGGAGCTTTGCATGTCTCCTAGTTCAGCCTAAGCAGCTCTGCTACAGCTACCTCTAGACAGCCTACGCTGCTAGAACAATGCCTACATTTCACTAATAAGAGATAAGTGAACCTTGTATAAGGTGTAAGCACCTTAAGTACCCACTACAAACCAGGCCAGCCTCCTACACAATGTTACCATGTTTTAGAAACAGAGCACATGCACTTTAGCACTGGATATCAGCAGTGCTTAATTTGTAAATAAAAACGTGCCGGTGCTCAAAGCTTTCCTCTTAAACACGCGGCTGCTGCAAATAAATGTGGGAACACGTAATACTACGGCAGCATAATCTTAAAGCCATCTCGGGCCCCTTCAATCCATATAAAGCTACTCCCTGTCCCTTCAGCTCACTCTAGCAGCTTCCTGCTTTCTCCCATTGTGACGCATTTTTGTTTTTCCCTTCCTCCGTCTTTCTCATATGTGTCTTTTGCTCGCAGCAAATGCTTGAGGGAGAAGAATATGCCCCAGCCCACAAAAATAAGTGCCGGTGCTCAGCACAGGAAATAACAAACACAAATTAAGCACTGGATATCAGTGGTATAGTGTGCAGAGTCTTAAAGCCAGCAAAAACGGAGTTCAGCACACAGTGAAAACAGGAGTTCAGAAGGCAAAAAATTACTGGAAACCACGCCAAAAGGTGACAGGTCTAACAGTGGGGAAAAGGGACTTTGAAAAAGCCTTCAGATTTGCCCATGTTAGTAAATATTTGAACTCAGGCATTTTGTGGGTTCTCAAAATGTGCTGAAGCTCTATACACTCCTACACTGTCAGTTAGTATCTAACAGCTATAATTTATTAAGACGTTATCCGTGCCATGATTGCTGCTATCCTGTTTTTACCTTAGGGGCATGTATTGTTGAACCTGCTTGCCTAGTCAGGTGTTTTGTGTTTGTTTCTATATACACTTAGCGTCCTGCGTTTGAAATTGATCCGCACCCCTCTATGCTCTTGTGACTTGCCTTTCTCGCTAATTATTGTTGACAATTTTACTCTCCTAATCCTGTTGGATATTGGCAATGACTCCCCTTCATCTATTTCCATTATATGTAAAGGTAGACGCAAGTCTATTTACTGATGAGCATAGTTTTATAGTTGCATGGGGAGATGCACTAGTTTTTTGTTTTTTTTAAATGTACCAATTTCTGCAACAAATGATTTTAGTGGTGTTGGTCAGGTTTTTGTCTAACATTTGCTATTATTTTCTCTTGGTGAGGGATTGCGGGGGCGATGCAATCTCTGAAGCAGAATTGAAACCTAAAATACTGAAGCGTAGGTAGAGGAAACACATTGAAGTGAGTTCACGTTCCAACAAAATCAGCCTGAAAATTGTAAGAAACCTTTTTAGCCCCCAAACATCCCGAGTTACATTCTGACAGCAGCCAATAACTGCACATGATTTTTCCGAAGGGCAGACATGATCGATTGTGTAGTACATTAAAATAATGTTTGCATTTCATTTCAAGGAGGCAGGAGATGGCCAAGCCAGGATGTTAGCTTTCAGATGGTGTATCCTAGTAATATTTAGCAACGTCGGGGGCTGCGTAACAATTTGTTTTTACCATTTTGTTACCATTGACACAGCAGGCGCGACGCAGTGCAGTGTGTTTTTTAATATAAGGGATTGAAGCTACCAGACTCAATAATATTCATTTTGACAAGGTATGCTGGGTGAAAGATAGAGATGACTAGAGTGGAAGCGGAGACTACAGATATCAGCAGACATTAAACCTACTTAATTACCCTACCATGCACGTGTTGTCTAATACTTACCATCCATAACGATCCCTAGAAGTCATCCTGTGTACAGAAAGGTAATAGCATATGTGGGGGAATATTTACATGAGATCCAACCTCTGTGCCATTATTTCCACAACATGCGTCCCTTAGCCATATTTTTGCGCAATTGAAAGAGCAACTTGCTGCAAAAGATGTTCTAAAACAGGATGTCTTCTTTGTCCGGCAAGTACCTCACATAGCCTATTCGGGTACTGTGAACAAATAGACGGGGGTCACTGCGATTATGAGGCAGGAGAGGGACAAATTATGCCGCAAGAAAAGGCAAATTCATACTGCGTGATGCGGCACATTTTGTCATAGTATTACTTCATTATTTTGCCATTTTAAACTTGTTAACGCTGTCTGGATATAGTATGCACCTCATTAGTACTAGTAGAATCCCAACTATAGTACAAGCAACAGAAAGGTCACCAGCCAACCTTTGTAAAGGGCCTTCCAAAACCGTAATAATACGTGTGTTTGAATTTTTAGTAACGTTTGAACAGTTTGAACGAGGAACAATTTGTTTTTGTTAAAATCTGCAGAATACGTGGCAGATGATGGATTATGTGTCAAATAAGGCAAACCTATAAATACGCCAAAATCGCAGCACCACAAAGTCGCATAATTCCAGTAGCACTGCACAAAGGGAATGATTTAGGGATGGAAGGTGGGGTTCTCAGTCGGCTGAGAACCCCTCCTGACGGATGTCCTGTGGTCTTATTACAAGTGCAACTCTAAATAAAACCCATAGGGTCTCATTTACAAGAGTCCTGCCCCCCCCAAAGCTTCATTTTTTAGACACTGGTGGCACAGCACTCTCAATCATATCTATGAGGCAATATATTCAAGCCTCATCTATATGGATTAAGACACGCAGTGTTTTGTGCTGCATTGCCTTACTCTGCATCAAGAAGGCGTTCCATGGGCATTGCAGTGGGTGTTCCCATGCAACACCCAAGAATTTTTACACTGCCCCAGATTTACAAAATCAAGTCAGCCTGGGGCAGCACCAAAACCTTATGCCTCCCCAGATGTGGTGTAACGAGGAGAAATGTTTTCACTCCTCCTCGTTTATCCCTCTTTCCATGTGTGCATAGAACTAGGAAAATAGCTCCATGGATTGTTTTTATGCAGAAAGGTCTTCTTTCCTGCACTAAACAATCCTGGCAGCAATGTAGACACCCTTGCATCATGGTGCAAGGGTGCCTGTGTTGGCGCTCGAGAGCAATTTCTGTGCAGGTGCTGGCTGAAAGGACAGCCTACCTTTAGAAGTCAGAACAGGGGTGGACAAGATCTTGGGCTGCTCTTTTGCGGTCCAGGAAGATTGAGTGCCAGCCCCCAAGAACATCTGCTCAAGGAGCCAACGCCCTGCCCCACAACCAAAGCTGTTTTGTGACCATCAAGCTGATTTATTTGTTGGCAGAGAGGGAACTGTGTCACACCTATGACAGAGATATCTCTTTGCCAACACAGTGGTCCACAAACTCAATTTGTATGCAGGCGGACTATAAGTCTGGCTATGACGATGACTCAAATAATTAGCTATAAGTCCGTCCACTCTCTTTGGATGCATGGACAAATGGAGATTGCGCCCATGGTGTGGGGGCCTTTATCTTTTTTATTTTCCAAAAGAAAATCCTACTTCAGGATTATCTTGTTTGAGAAAAAAAAAAAGACAATCAGTTTGATGCAAAGCTCTGTCATGTTGTTTGAGCACTGCACCAAACTGTGAAAGGCATTGACAGGAACCACTGTCACGGCAGTTACTTCCAGTGCTTTATACATGACCACCAGCTAAAAAGCCATTTAAAAATTAGGTGTGTGGCATCTTCATAAGGGTGATAGAGTAATTTACTCCATTGCCCAGGTAGAGAAACTTGCCATCCATCTATTATTTAATTGGGCTCCATGTCTGGGAGGAATACGCAGACATCACAGGGGAGCCATTAGCAGACTTATAACTCTGGACACTGGCAGAAAGGTACATTTGGTTTAGATGAAAAAATGGCAACTTTCTAAAAATTGCCTTTTTAGAATAGTAACTTAAAATCCTATTTTACCACTAAAGAGGATTTCAAATTGCAATTATTTTGAGAGTAAACAGCATTTCCCTACCTCCTCCAAAATGATAGTTAGCACTTATTAAATGTATTAAGGCAATCCAGTGTTAGTCTAAGGGCTAGGTAAGCCTTGCAACAGTGGAAAATGACTTTGGGAGTTTTTCACTGCAAGAACACCTAAAACTTAAAACCACATGCAAAACATTTTAAATACTAAGGACTGGATGCTATAAGCTTTCAGGGACTAACTTAGAGGTCACTTACAAGTTCTAAAAAGGAGGGTTTACCCTAACTAAAAGGTGTATTTTGCCAGCTTGACATGAAAGTTTAAAATTTAATTACAGGCTGCCTTGGCCAACTTCGCAGGCCTGAGAAATGTTTCAAAAGACTACTTTATTAAGTGGCACAATGAGTGATACTGCCAACGAGACCAGATCCTCGGGCCTGCGCATGTTCCCAACATGTCCACCACTAGACAGCTCCAAAACTCCAATGGATATACCACAGAGTCTGAGAGAGTCCAAGCTGGGGAAAAGGGGATTAGGTAGGGAACAGCTGGGAAGGAGACCTGTAGGAAGCAAGAGGTTAAACAACACAATGTCAAGATATAATCACATTTACTTTCAATAGACTATGGTTCTAAGAATTCTTATACTGTAATCATGGATATCTTAGGACATGACTATAACTAGGCCTCAAGAAATCTAGGTACCTGGAAAAATCAAGAATGGGTCAATACAATGTTTCATTTGAGCTTTTCAGGAAATATCAGATACTGTCTAGAATACAAGAACCTTCTTCAAAATAGTTTCAGAATAAACATTGCATTTTTACAGGAGGACAAAGGCTATCTGAACATTCCATGAACGAACAACAGGAAATGTACTAGGAGCTTAATTATCACAAAGAATGCCGCACTTTGAATTGAGCATTTCGAGAAAACCAAAAGTTCAGGATAAATGTGCGCACCTCAACAAACACTGCACACCAAAGTATTCAATGCCATGAAAAGATCGCACGCACAGCCGATCTGAAAATCAAGAGTTTACTGCCAGAAAAGAATCGCGCACCTTGCTGCCGATTCGAAGTTTGACAATGCTAATGTCATGAAATGATCGCACACACTGCCGATCTGAATGTCAAGAGTTTTTATGTCAGGAAATGAATCGCGCATCTTGCCGATTCGAAATACACAATGCAAATATCATGAAATGATTGCGCACACTGTTGCCTATCTGAATGTCAAAGTTAAATGCCAGGAAATGAATCACGCACCTTGCTGATTCAAAATACACAATGCAAATATCATGAAATGATTGTACACACAGTTGCCGATCTGAATGTCAAAGTTAAATGCCAGGAAATGAATCACGCACCTTGCCGATTCGAAATACACAATGTAAATATCATGAAATGATCACGCACACACTTGCTGATCTGATTGTCAAGAATCATATTCCAGAATTGAATCGCACACCTTGCCGATTCAAACAAGAATATGTAAATGTCATGAAAACACAATCACGCACACAAGGAGTTTCACAACTAGGCCCAAAAACTCAAATGTCTTTGAAAACGGGGGCCGGGGGACCAGCCCGACCTCCACCTTACCGCCCTTCTAATGGATTGTCAATATAATGAGGGCAGGCCTGGAAATATCATTGTAGGCCTCCGGGACCGGAGCTCAGGAAGTTGCTGCTGCTCTGCACCGGGACCTCTGAATAGTGAGCACTTGGAGCTGGGATGACTCCCTTATATAGAGTCAAGCCCAGACCACAGAACACACTCAGTCATTGGGCAGGGAAAAGCTTATAGAAGGTCCTAGAAAAGGACCACACCCTGACACACTCGGTCAACCTGCAGCAATACCTTGCAAATGAACATTTATTACAAACATTATTAATAGTGGTTTTCAAAGTTAAAATCTGCAATGCAAAAGGTTAACAAACTGCATATAAACATAATGCATGAATTATGCCTTTGCATAAAGACTGGGTTTTTGCATTTTTGTCGCCCATAGAGCATGCACTGTCCTGATGTTGACATTAAATAAATGTGCCAGTTACGAGTATGTCAATTTTACCAAGTTTTTAGGAGAGAGCATTAGCACTTTTCCACTGGTTAGCTGATGGAAAGAACACCATTCCCTATAGCCAACAACAAAAAATTAAACAAACAGGAGGGATGAAGCAAAATGTTTGATGGAACACCACATAAAGGATGTCAGGTCTAACATGTTCCCTCCCCCCGCCCAAAAGAAAGCAGGGAGAACTACCCACCCCATTGAGAGTTCTGATCACTAAGGCAGAAAACCTGAAAAGCCCACAGCATTGTCATGGTCAGTCCCATGGCTGTGTTCCACCATGTAGTCCATTTCCTGTGGGGAGACGGACCACCTCAACAGGTTAGGATTCTCACCCCTCATCTGCATCAGTCATCTGAGGGGCCTGTGGCCTGCCTGAACATGAATGTGAGTCCCAAAAAAATATGGTCTCAGCTTCTTCAGTGTCCAGACCACAGCAAACTTTTCCCATTTCTATGGCATTCCATCTCTCTTTCCTGAGAAGTAACCTCATGCTAATAAAGGCTACAGGTTGGTCCAGGCCCTCGTTGTTGAGCGGTAGGAGCACATCCACTATGTCATGCTCTGAATCATCCATCTGAACAATGAATTCCTTGGAAAAGTTGAGTGCCTTGAGCACTGGTGCTGTACATATTGGGCTGTTTCATGTAAGTCAGCTCTGTGAAGTGGGCATCAATGGTGTCACATCCCTTGACAAACCTCTTGTAGTAACCAATGCGTTCTAGGAAGTGTATCTCCTCTGTCTGGGTCTTGGGGGTGTTCCAAAATCAATCCGGTCTGGATTTTTGGCTGAAAGGATTGCACCTTGCCCCCACTGACTTGGTGGCCTAACTAGACAAAGGAACAATCCCCTATCTTGTCGCTCTTCTGCAGACCCTAAAGCACTGCCCAGAGGTGGTTTAGGTGATCCTCCCATCTAGATCTGAAGCTTGCAATATCATCTAGCCCAGCCAGGATCCTGTTGACCAGCCTCTGGAAGGTGTCTGGGGCATCCTTTAAACCAAAAGGGCCATCACTCAAATGTGGAAGTGGTCCTTTCAGTTGAAGAATGCTTCTTGGCCCACTTAGTTAAGCTAAACTGCCAGTACCCTGACTTCAGGTCAAGGTACTCAGGAATTTGGAAGCCCCCAACCAGTCGATGAGCTCGGAGTGTGTCATGCTTGGTGACGGAATTGAGCCCGCTATAATCCATACTGAACTGAAGTTTTGGTGTGGGCCTGTTTGGGTAGCCTTGAGTTCCATCACCACTAGACTAGACCAAGGTTGTTGGAGTGTTCAACCACCACCAACTCCAGCTTCTTGGACACTTCCTCCTTGATGCTGGCTTTCACCTTGTCAGATAGTCTGTATATCTTATGCTTCACAGACATACTGTTGCTAAGTATCATTGCCATTGGGAAACCAAGTGGTGGAGGAAAACTGTTCCAAAAGCTAGCAGTAGTCTCTCTCCTGTTCTGGAGTCAGGGAAGGTAAGACGTTCACACTCTCTACTGACCAATCTTGTTCATTAGAACAAAGGAGATCCGGGAGAGGTTCACTTTCTTTCTCTTAACCTCCATCTGTCACCAAGAACATGGTGACTTCAAACATCCCAAAGTTTGCCTTGAGGTGGTTGACATGCAAGACCCTTAAAAGGTTCTTTGGGGTCAGGAGGTCCATCAGGGAGGTTGACCTGATAGGGCCCAGCCCACTGGCCCTTTGAGGCCTGGGGTTCCACTGGCTCCATTACCCACATTTTCTGACCAGGTTAAAATTCAACTAGAGTCGCCTTCTATACATACCAGAGTTTCATAACTTTTTAGGTGGCTTCCAGGATCCCAAAGGCGGTCTTCCAGAACAATCTAATCTGAGTCTGGAGATGCCAACATGTAGCTGCCTACATGATGGGGAGACTTTGTGGGTGCTTGCTCCCACCCTTCCATCACAAGGATGAGAGGCCTCTGACAGGGTGGCTGTACAGAGGTTCAGAGGGACTGAACTCTAATCCCTTTTGAGGCACCTCCCTGTAAGCAAACAACAGTCATGGCAAGACGATTTCCCACTTCTACCACAAGGGCTCTGACAGGCCCATGATCATGCCTTTGAGGGTCTTTGTTAATCTTTCGATAAGCCTATTGGTCTAGAGATGAGGATGATAGGAAGTTGAGAACTTTTAAGTTAACCCACACTCGTCCAACATTGACTTCTTGAATGCTGATATAAAGTTGGTGCCCTTATACAAACAACACCTCCTTGGGGAACCCCAGTCAGGTAAAGATCCCCATCTGTGCCATGACCACAATGGGTGCAGTTACCATCCTCATAGGTATGGTTTCTGAGTACAGAGTGGCATTTTCCACCAAGACAAAGATATACCTGTTGCCCAGGGCAATCTTGCGGTCCAGAGACCCACAATGCTCAACCTTTCAAACCAGGTACCTGCAACGGGAATCAGGGGAGCCTTCTGATTTCCTCCTGTCTTCAAACCAGCCAGGAAGGTAGGATAGGACCTACATAAGGCATCTAATACCAATCTTATCTAGGGCCAACAGTAATGCATGACCAGTCTTGCAAAAGTCTTGATCTGCCACATATGTCCAGCCAGGGGTACATTATTAGAACAAACCAGTAGGAAGGACATATAGCACTGGAGGACCACCAACACACAGGTTACCCCAGGCTTAGGATCGTTAGGCTTGCTACACAGGAGATCATTCGCCCAGAAAATCAGATGATCATCAGAGGTGTTGCCAGCTGCCTGGAACTTGGTCTGATGCCATAGGCCCTAAAGGATGGGGCACTCTTTCTGTGCTTGACAGAACTCTGTCCTCGATGTACCTCCTTCAATTTGCCATCTGGCTAATTTGGAGAGGTCTGCCAGAGCAAAAATGTCCTCCCCTGTAGGCTCCTTGGTGCCACCCTCAGGTTCAACTTCCTCTTGGACTGTGAGAATATCAGAGGGTGGCTTCCCACACCCCTACCCTTCATCTTTTTAGCAGTCACATGGGCCATTAATCCGAGCTCTAGGACCCTTTGAGTCTCCTCTTGGGCTGCCATGGACAGTGCTCACGGGGTAGGCCAGTGCACAAGAGGCCTGAAACGGCAACTTTCACTGCCTACAGCACTGGCCTGAATTCAGGCCAGGGCTGTAGGCACAGAATGCTGCCAGGCCTGCTGCGCATTGGCCTGCCCCATGTGCAGTGCACACAGGACAAGTCGGTTGCACAAGAGGCCTGAAACAGCAGCTCACTGGGTGAGCTCTGCTCCGTTGGCAGGGGTAGTGGAGTTTTTGACTAACTCCACCAGTGAAGCAGAACTCTCCACACACCCCTACCATTAGGGAACCTGGGATTCCACCCCTCATTCAAAGGGAACCAGAGCCACTGAGTAGTGGTTACAAACTGGTGTACTATATTAGTGAGTACCTACTCTGCGGACACCAAATTACAACTATAAGCAATCATGCGGGCTCCTGTGTCACTCAGATGCTCCACTGACTGCCCACTGATGGTGACCCACTGCCTATTTCCTTTTTAGCAGTGTTATGCATCTGAATCTTTGCTACCATCTCTGTGTCACCCAGGAACACTAGGTCAACCTCTGTACTTCCCCCCACACTAACTGGGCAACTTCCTCCCATCCCCATCTGGTTTCTCAAGGCAGGTATTCCTGCTGCAGCTCTGGACCCGTGGCCATGCAATGTTTTTCCTCATCATTTTTCCCATCATCCAAACTCACCTACCTCCTCCTCAGGGTCGGGTCATTGCCCTCTTACTCTCTAGTTGCAGTTTACATCCTGCAGATCACCTCACAGGCTGTAAGGGCTATCTAAAATTCAGCATTTGTGACCCTCTTCTCCAACGTTAGCCTCCTCTCCTTGCCATCCTGAGGCTGTCAGTGAGGCTAATCTGCAACTCCATTTTCTCAAACAAGTATCACTGGTGGAACAGATGTGAGGCATAAATAAAATCTGAAAAAAGAAAAATAATTCAGAAAAAAATGTAGAATTTGATGTCTCATTATTTATGAGATTTTGGTGTTACACATGTCACTAAGTGGCACTCCACAAACAAAAGTGGTGGATCCCATCACTAAACAACAAGGACAAGAACTGGATTATAGGTTGTGAGAGGTGAAAGCCCCAATCAGGTAACATCCACAAACCTTGTCAGGGTGAACCACCAAAGCACTAAATTAACCTATATATAACCCACTGGTAGCTTGCCACAAAAGCAGTAAGTGATTAACTTGGATGCAATATGTAAAGCAGTTATGAAGCACACACATAGCAATAAAGTAAAAACAACAACACAAGAAAACTTCCAAAACAATTTAGTAAAATATAGCAAAATTTTAACAGTCAAAATGGGGAGCACCCTGTCTTCCATTCCAGCATTTGTGACCCCAAGGCATCATGGTAAATGCAGTCATTAGCACGAATTTGAATAGAGTTTTGAAAGTTTTTCACCATAAGTTGGTGCGGCGAGTGCCGTATCTTCGGACACGTGTTTCTGCCTATTTGGCCGTCATCAGCAAAGAGCAACGTGTAGCTGGCGGGGTTGCTTGAAATACCGCCTTGAAAGTATTCACAGGTTTAAGTACCACTCAAGAAGGAGCGCAGGTGCTTCACCCGAGCTCGTCAGCTCAGAGGTTCACGGGAGCCTTAATTACAACAGTAAAAATGGGGATCACCCTGTCTTCCATTCCAGCATTTGTGACCCCAAGGCATCATGGTAAATGCAGTCATTAGCACGAATTTGAATAGAGTTTTGAATGTTTTTCACCATAAGTTGGTGCGGTGAGTGGCGTATCTTCGGACACGTGTTTCTGGCTATTTGGCCGTCATCAGCGAAAAGCAATGTGTAGCTGGCGGGGTTGCTTGAAATGCCGCCTTGAAAGTATTCACAGGTTTAAGTACCACTCAAGAAGGTGCACAGGTACTTCACCCGAGCTCGTCAGCTCAGAGGCTCACGGGAGCCTTAATTACAACAGTCAAAATGGGGAGCACCCTGTCTTCCATTCCAGCATTTGTGACCCCAAGTCATCATGGTAAATGCAGTCATTAGCAAGAATTTGAATAGAGTTTTGAAAGTTTTTCACCCTAAGTTGGTGCAGTGAGTGCTGTATCTTCGGACACGTGTTTCTGACTATTTGGCCGTCATCAGCGAAGAGCAACGTGTAGCTGGCGGGGTTGCTTGAAATGCCGCCTTGAAAGTATTCACAGGTTTAAGTACCACTCAAGAAGGTGCACAGGTGCTTCACCCGAGCTCGTCAGCTCAGAGGCTCACGGGAGCCTTAATTACAACAGTCAAAATGGGGAGCACCCTGTCTTCCATTCCAGCATTTGTGACCCCAAGGCATCATGGTAAATGCAGTCATAGCTAAATTTCAATCAAAATGATACTAGAATGACAAAAATCCAATTTGTAAAACCAGAGATATTGAATTTCAAAGATTTAAGTGAAAATAGGGCCAAGAAGCAGAAAGCACCACTCCTGGTTATCTCGACGATCTGGACCTGGAGAAAGTCACAAATTCATGCTAAACACGATGGAGCACAGGTTGGATTCAAGGATCAGATTAGCCATGTTGAAAAGTTACATTCTCCAGTCCTGGCACAAAGATTTCCATTCGCTTGGGACGAGGCCATAAGGAGGTCAATTTCTACGTGAAAAACAAGTCAAGCATTGCTGATGGTCATTGCTATAGACCAAAGTAGCTGCTGAAGATTTGCATTGGCGATTGTCACAGGCTGTGGTTGTTCAAGCACAAAGTGCAGGTGTTGCTTTGCTCTTCATCGGGGACAATCACTTTTAGTGTGAAAAGCAGCACTCAAAGGAGCTTTGTGTTGTTGTGGGCAGCAGAGCTTTTGCATGAACAGGTCAGTTTGTATTCGTGAGAAGCCCAAACTTCAGAATTTACACCTTCTTTTGTAAGATGCCAGCCAATGGTCCAAGAGCTGGGAAACTCCTCTGCGGGGTCAGGATTCACTCCAGCTGAGGCCAGCAGCAGGGTTCGGGCAGGTCCAGCTGCAGCTGTATCCCTTTAGCTCACACAGAAAGTCATCCATCTGACCCTTGGAGTCACTTTGGTGGCCTGGGAGCAAGGCAAGCAGATCCAATATTCCTTATTCAGATAGGAAGAAAGTCCTTATGGTAGCAGGGCAGTACTTTTTCTGAATCTTCCAAAGGTCCATGAGTGTTCTGATTTCAGGTTTTCCGACTGCCACTTTTATCCACAGTGCTAGCTTGTGGGTAGGGGATGTCTCCTTTGTCAAATCTTCCACCTTCCCTTAGTTTGGCTCCAAACTGCCTAGGTTCTGAATAAGTCAGGCAGGCCTAGGTGGGAGCTGCATTGTCAGTGGCTGGTCAGGCAGACCTAAGAAAACAGAAAGAGGGTGGACATGCTCTAAGGCTTTCTACTTGAAGCCCCAGAACACTGAGTGCCAACCCTCCCAGGACATCCTGCTCAGAAAAGCTGCACCCTCCCCCATACCAAAGGCCGTTTTGTGACTACATCTTGGACTAATAGACAAAACACCACAAGGGAGAGATTCACAGCCTTGCGACTCTGGACAGTGGCAGAAAGCTAACTTTCTTAAAGTAAGTATGAAAATATATGCTGCCCTTTAGGGATGATGTATAAATTAATCAAAAAACAATAAAGAAATAATCACTATTGGCTATCACAGAATAAAGATATATTTACAAAACATACTTCATACGCATCATTGCCCTTTGAACCCGGTTGCTCACATATTTCAAGACAATGGTTAGAATCTTCATAACTTATTCATAGTGTTCAAAAGAATTTGTGCATTGAAACACATTTCATTATACACTGTTGTGTTTCCTGGGAAGATATGCAGCCCTCATATATCTATTTCCTTTGGGGCATCCAGAAATCAAAATTCTCTCTTCTTAGTACACTCAAGTGTTGTTCCACACAGTCCGTTGCACAGCCCTATAGTCACTTCAACAGCTTCTTCTTATTGATGAATTTCCAATACATGCATTGAATATTTAATTGCTGAGTGGAACCTCCAAACAAAAGGTTTTTGATGCATTTTGCCAATTCAATCAGGCTTCTTCAGAACCAGTATACAAAGGAGCGTTGTTGCCACTTTTGAGGAAGGCATCCACCGAAGAGACTGAGGAGCATATTTATACGCTGTTTGCACCAGATTTGAGTCTTTTTTTGCGCAAATCTGGAGCAACCTTAACTCCATATTTATATTTTGGCCCTAGACATGTCTAGTGCCAAAATATTGGAGTTAAAGTCATTTTTTGCCTGCGGAAAACTACCTTGCGTCAATGAGATGCAAAGTAGGCGTTCCTGGGCAAAAAATTACTTTGAGACCCTAGTGCCTTATTTATCCTCCCATGCAAAAATCACGCACGGGAGGAGGAGGAGGACCTTAAATAATGGCACTAAGCCTGCTTAGCGGCATTATTTAATGCATGGGAATGGACAGGCGTTAGAGGCCCTGTGGGCCTTTTTCCATGGTCAGAGACCATGGAAACAGCCCACAGGTGCCCTTCCCTGCCCCCAGGGACAAACACCCACCCACCCACACCCACACCCGGAGGACACCTAAGGATGGGGGGGACTCATTCCAGTTAAGTCCAGGTAAGTATTTTTAATTTATTTTCAAAGTGCCATGAGGGCCTAACTTGGGCCCCGCTACATGGCACTGTGTCCACTGGCCATGCCCATGGGACATAAGTCCCCTGGGCATGGCCATTGGGCCGGGGGGCATGACAACTGTCTTAACTGAGACAGGAGTCATATCCATGGGGTTTTAATGTAAAAAAATGATGCTAGTCTGGGCAGAGGCATTTTTGTTGCCTCTGCTTGGGCTAGCGTCATTCTCTGACGCTAAACCCCCCATTCCTCCTACACCTCCCGCACCCGGCTAGCGTTCTTTTCTACGACGCTAGCCAGACCTTACCGCCGGCTCGTCATACCATAAATATAATGCCCAGCTGGCGTCTTGGTATGGTGCTAGCCAGCAGTAAACATTTTGACGCTGAACTGTGTTATTGCAGTTCAGCATCAAAAAGTATAAATATGGGCCTGAGTACACTGACAACAGTGCAGAAGTGTTTTTTCTGATTCATGCAGATGGTCATCTGAATGACACAATTGCCAAAGGTAAAATATAGCAGTCCTTTGCATCATGTATCTACAGGCTGCAGTGGCAGGCCTGAGTTGTTTTAAAAGTTTACTTTAGTGAATGGCACAATGAGAGCTGGCGCCAAATAGTAGCATTTAATTTACTGGCCCTGAGTACATGTAAATACTATACTATACTGAGAATATACTAGGGACATATAAGTAACTTAAATGTGCTAATGAGGTATATTCCAATTTTACCACGTTTAAGGGAGAGAGCAATGTCACTTTGCCACTGGTTAGCATGGGGAATGTGCACCAAGACCTAAAGTCAAGAAAATTATTTCATCAAACAGGAGGGATGAGGGCAAAATGTTTGGAGCATACCATATCAATGATGTCAGGTCTAACAAACATGTTTAAATGTAATGCTTCATACCAGCTTTTCCATCACTAATAATGTAAATCACACATTCTCTACAAACTTCAAAGAGTGCAAGGCTACATTGACCCAAGTAGGATTTGAACCCAGGAACTTCTGATAACATATACTCATGCCATTGTGGGTACACAAAGACATCATATTTTTGGTAGCAGGTGCCACATTGTAGCACCCTTGTGGGTTTTTGCAGGAGTCACCCACTCCAACATGTTAGTAGATTAGGAGGAAGACAATGCATGCCTCTGTTAGGACCTCAGGTTTAAGGCTAATCTGGGCCACCCCAACTATCTAGGCATCATTTAGCTTTCATATACTTGATATTTGGAAGAGGAAAGAGGGATCTTTGGGAGACAAAATCGGGGGACTCTGTGGCATATTTATGAAAAGTAGAGCTGTACCTATTGCAGCACCACTTTTCTTGCGCCCCTTATCGCCCCCCCTAATGCCACCATGTGTGCGCCGTATTTAAATACGGTGCACTATGTCAGTAGTCAGGGATACTAGAATCATAATTTTTGATGCTAGTCCGAGCTTTGCAGAATTAGAGGAAAGAAATGTTACTCTAATCCGGCAAAGCACCCAGAGGCCCATTGAAAACAATGGGAGCCTCCCTTTAATGCCTGCTCTTATCAGGCGTTAAAAAAGATGATAAAAATCTCTTAGTTTTCTTTGTGCCATTCTTTCAGCCCCCCTAGCGCCGGAACCCCCTCTTGCATACATTATACCTGGCGCCAGCATAATGTGGTGCAAGGGGTTACAAAGTGGCCCAATGCAAGCATTGCCCCACTTTGTAAATATGATGTGGCGTTTTTGGTCTTCCAACGCCACTTTAGCATTAAAAAAAATGACGCTAATGTGAGGTTCGAATGGTGCTAGGCCCTCTTAAATCTGGGCCTTTTTTTTACCCATTGACTTGCATTGAAGTGAATGCAATTTCAGGTGGGAGAAAGCTTAAATTTTTTTTATTTTTTACCTCAAAATAATGGGCTGCCCGCCTGAATCTAGTGTGTTGGCATGTATGCTTTCATTTTCAATTGAGCTATACATCACTGAATCACTTTTTCTGATAACCCTACGATTACCTGATTACTCCTTTACAGGAATACGGGCAAACAATGTTTAGGTTTGGTTTTAAAGGCAACTTTACCTGTCTCTCCAGTTTTTCTCTACAATCAATAAATATAATACGTAATTTAGCAATAACTAGGGGGGAGGTTTGTGTCAGCTCCCTTAAGTCATTGCTTGCTTAAAGTGTCATTCACATTCTACATCTTATTTAGTCGGCATACATAGAGTTCAGCATTGGGTGAGCCCTTCTCAGCTGTGGCTTGAAGAGTAGTATCATTCACCATGTCGAACAGCCGACACATGCCTTTTGATGACTGAGATGTCAGGCAATGTGAGTGATGAACTTTACCCCCTTGTCATCTGTATCTTCGCTCAATATCAACTTCACTGCACAAAAGCTGAAGGCTATTAAAGTAAGCGGGTGTTTCACCAGTACTTCTGCATCCAGATACATTGCCAAAATAGTTACAGAGCAGGTATGTCAAAACACCCCAATTAAATAAAATCAACAAGCTGAGCAGCACAGCGTTAAATATGCACATGCTCAGCTTGGTGGACTGAGGCAGAAGTCATGGTGGCCATCACCTTAGCAGCCACCTCACACTGGTAAGGATTTAGGACCTCCTCCCTGCGGCACACCTCCATAATCCAACCCCAACAACTTCGACCTCAGCTCTTATGGGCTTCTTCGCATTCAGTGCTGGTCCGAGTTTTGAAGTTCACCAGTGCTATTTTGTGTGACTCATGCCATGCGTGATTGCATCTAAGGTAACTAAAAAATCTCCCTTCCTATGAAGAGATTGGCCTTGTTTAGTTTTGACAAATTAGGCAGTCTCTGCAGACTCCAGCCACACATGTGAAACTACCACCTCTCACTCTCTCTGCAAGCAGCTGCACCACAATTTGCAGTGTTATAAAGTTCAAAGCAGTATATGTAAAGAACCAGAGTGTTAGAAATGGGGTCTTTGGTTGGCAGTCAGGTTACCCCCTGTCCAAGCAAGGATCCTCACTGTAGTCAGGGTAAAGGAGAATCACCCTCAGCTAACCCCCGCTCACCCCATTGGTAGTTTGCCACGAGCAGGCAGGCTTAACTTCAGAGTAAAGGTGTAAAGTATTTGTACCAACACACACACAGTAACCTAATAAAAACACTACAAAATGACACAACACAGGTTTAGAAAAACAGTGTTAGAAATGGGGTCTTTGGTTGACAGTCAGGTTACCCCCTGTTCAAGCAAGGACCCTCACTCTAGTCAGGGTAAAAGAGAATCACCCTCAGCTAACCCCAGCTTGAAAGTACATAACATTGTCCAAACCCTTAAAAATGTCACCCATCATCCTCTGGAAGATACTAGCCACAGATGACAAGCCAAACAGCATCATGGTAAATTGGTAAGTGCCCTTCATTGTGATGAATGCCATTTAGGGCTTGGAACTATTGTGAAGTCATATCTGGTGGCACCCTCCTGACTTAATGCTGAATGAGAGCAGCTCATTCCCTCACCTTTATTTCTTGTATATAGCCTTTCAACTCACGAATTTCTTTTCTGAAAATATGTTTTGCCCCTCGCAGAATGTCCTCAAGTGTTGTGTCTTCAACAATCATAACTTCGGTATAGCTAGCTGTTTTATTAAAAAATGTGGAGATAATATTGATGGTACCACCACAAAATAGGAGGTCCAGATTCAGCCACATAAACATTGTCCCTCATGCTCCTGTTATGTCAATATTCATGAACCAAATTATGTCAATTTGTTCTACTTTGTACCCACCTGGGTTGATATATGTAGGTAACAAATGCACAGATGGCTGTAAATTCAGCCTTGGGTCTATGCGACCTACCTTTAAATTACATATTTGTCCTCATCTTCTCCCACATACAAACTTTTGTTTGTGGGAGTATTACCAAATGTTCCAGACATTTCCTCCATCACCACTGCTACTGTTCTCTTGGCATAATCCTTGTCTTTACACATCCTGCCAAAGTGGCCTTTATGCCTACACTCCTTCCCAATGGCATACCAAATCTTAGCATCAGAAGAGTGATAGCTATTACCACAATTCTTAACAAAGGTTTTGCTTCTACAAGTAGGTTTATTTGCATTCTTTGATGACCATTTGGACATCACAGCCACCTCACTTTCCACCAATGACACATCCCTTTCCATCCATTTCCCTCATACAGTATTCAGATTCTTCTGCAACTCTAACAATCTCTACAGCATCTTTCAAGGAAGGAACCTTTGTAGCCCATAATCTCTCTTTTAACTTACAACACCTGCACTGGACAATGAGCTGTTGTCTTATCATCTCATGTGTCAAGGCCCAAACTTGCACTTGACTGAAAGTTTCCTTAACTGCATTATAAATCAATCCACTGTCTGCCCAGACATTTGTGGTTGTGAATAAAATGTATACCTTTGCATAACTACATTTGAACTCTTGGCAAATCTTAACTTCAACCTTTTCCTCACTTCCACACACACACATACACATCTTCTATGGCCTGTCCTGCCTGAGTAACTGATTTGGGTAAGTATTTAAATATATGTTGCCCTTCTTTATCTAATTTGCTTAATAATGCACCTCTTTTTCTACTAGAGCTGAATTCTAAACAATCTAGGGCCTCCAAGTAATTGTCATAAATGCCCACCCACTCTTCCCTTTCTATGGAGAGATGCTCTGGTTGCACTTGGAGTTGTGGTAGTGGAGTTATCATTGATAACTCCATGACTATTGTAGTAGATGGCAGTTGTATAAAATATTTTTTTCAAATACATTTTATATTTTAGGAGTCAAAATATGAATTCTGTCAGTAATCATAATACATCACACTGTGGAATAAATGACTCCAATACTAAGTTCCTGAATATTATTTTGCATGAAGAAATGAACGAATGAATGAAAGAATCTTGATTGCCTGATTGATTAAAATCATTACAACATGTTAAAATAATAAAAGCGAAAAAAAAAAATATATAAAATAAACAGCAAAAGTTACCCTTCAGATACCAAAGCGGATGCCTATTCATAGCATCTTCTATCTAAACACATTAAAATATATGCCGTTTCTTTGAGGCCCCCCCCCTCCCTCCACAGATACCCAGGATAGTTTGACACCTTGCGTGGTGTAAGGCTAACCACAGCTTATGAAAGAATTTTCCAAAACTGGCTAGTTCTATGGGGACCACTGCGGTGAAAATAAGGCTTGGAGCTTCGTTACATGTTCTCACCCCATGTTTAAAGAACAGAGGTTTTAACAGAAGGCGCCATACAGTCACCAAGCAAGGGCCACAGCATACAAGATGTTTTATCGATTCAGCATGGTGTTTACACAACGTGCATTCATGCATGTGCCCTTGTATGATTTTCTACTTCCATTGGTATTCCCAGGCAGGTAAGGTTAGAAGGCACATCTGCAGAATGTTCTGGAACGCTCGCTCTCCTAGAAGTGCTTTTAGATAGGGCTGGCCTTTGGTGGTTGCATTCGATTCATACAGGTCATCAGCTCCACGGATATCCCTAACTATTAAAATATCTTTGGCTCTAGAAGCTTGCACCCCAAGCTCTTTCAGTTTTTTCTTCAATACCACTTTCACGATGGCAGGGTCTGTAGAATAAGAAGGGGCCAAATTGAACTGTTCCTCAGCCTTTGTCAGATAGATGGCCCAGCTACTTGTTTTATTTTTGAAAATTACTTTCAAAGCCCCCTGAGGCTTCATGCCTCTGCCATGCTAACACTTTGATAAAACATTATCATATCCATTTTGAACATCAAGTCCATGCATATTATATCTAGTTCCAAATGTATCCCTGCATGCCTTGTTGATCTGGGGATCTTGGGAATCCTTTTGTTGGCTCTCATCTAGAGTGGCTGTCAATTTGCCCGGGAAAGCCAAATGGCAGTAAGTGGATGAAGGAAGCAATTTTGCTTTTATCACCCTCTCTAAATGCTCAAATGTGGGTGCCTTAAGCCGATGATGGAGTTTTGCTGAAGTGTGGGAGATTTTTACTGCTTTGAAAGGCAATGCCACTGCCTGGTGTGATGTTCTTCCTGTATTTGATAGCCAGACCTCCAAGTAGTGATATTTATCTTCCAACTCAACGCCTAGAGGTCCGAGTTTCCATCTTCTATACAAATTTTTTGACTGACGGCTGAAAATTATGACTTTTGTTTTTCCTGCATTTGCTTATAAACAATTTCTTTCATTGTAGTCATGAAGTATGTCCAGGCCCCTTATGAGCCCAATCCTAGTTTGGGCAAGCAAGACCATATTGTCTGCGTATTGTAATATGGGGAGCACTAATTGCCCCAGCCTCAGACGAAACATATTTCCTCTGAGCAACTCAGCCCCAATGTCAGCTGTGTATAAATTAAAAAAGAGTGGGGGCGATAACGCAGCCCTGTTTTAGACCTTTGTTGGTAAAAATCTTCCTGGTCACGCATGATTTTGTGATTTTTATTCTCACCCAGGTGTTCGAGTATAGGGTCATTACTGAAGCTAGTAATTTCCTTGGAATCCCCCAGGACGCTAGTTTCTTTCACAGGATGTGCAGCACTACTACCCCGTCGAAAGCCACGCTATAGACAATAAAACATACAAAATGCGACGGAGATGTTGGTTTTAGTGCTTGTTGTCTAGGATATGAGAGTGCCAGGACATTGTCTAACGTGGAGGAACTGGGTCTAAAACCTGTTTGATAAGGTGGAATTAAGCCATTTGCTGAGGTACATTCTTCTAACTCTTGTAGTAAGACCCATGCATATGCTTTGCCATCTACATCCGGTAAGGCTATCAGCCTATAGTTTTCAGAGCAGGTAGTGTCCCTTTTTTTATAAATGGGTTGAAGTACTGATCCCTTCAAAGCTGCTGGAACCACCGAAAAGTATAAGCAATCATTGAAATTGAGTGGTCAGGGGTGCGTCCCAGCAAGCTTGATCTTCTCTGAAGATACACCCTGGTTTGCCATTGGGGCCGGGGGTCACATCCCACCTCATCTTGCCAAGGATAGTTTTCACTGTTTTTATGGTGATAAGGCCAATTTTGTCATCTAACTCATCCAATTCATTGAGACCAGCGTTGTGAGCTTGATCCCCTGCATATTTTGGGTCTGCATAGAGATTTACCACATGCCTTTCCCAAACACTAGCAGAGATCACGTTAGGGCTTGTTTCGCAGTCATAGAGCAATGTACTGATGTAATCCCAAACTGCTCTGCTTTTGTTAGACGGAAGCAATGTTACCAGATGTTTCCATCGTTCTTCCGTCTCTTTAACCTTCATCATCCATAGTGTTCTATTGTAATCTTTCCATGCTGACTTCATTAGTGCATCTTAGGCTGGGGTTTTAAGCCTCCTGGAGCCCCTTTCTGCCTGCTGATATCTCTTTTTATGCTGTAACCATTCCTTGGGTACTAGCTGCTTAGTGACCCTATCGTGTTTATCCCCAGTTTGACCGGGCTGCACTCTATTGTGCTTGAAGTTTTTTGAGCACCAGCCATTGATCTATTATTTAACCAACCCCCTGATGAAAATGTATTGGTCTGTTTGCCTGCTTCCATGCCTCATATTTTATTTTGCAGGCTGCAGATCATTTAATGCGTTTTATTAAGGGGCCTTTTACCAGTTAATGACCACATGCTTTATGCAGGTCGTGTCTCGTAGCCCCTAGATCAACTTTTATTGCCACCGGGTTATGATCGCTTTCATCTCTGTAGATCACCTTATGGCTTAGGCACCGGCTCAGGAGTGCTGGACATGGAAAGATATAATCTATTGTAGAAATGTTTCTAAAAGTAGGAATACATGTGCCCACTATAAGGTTGCTACGATCCGTTGTTTTTAAATCAAAAGATTCTAAGGCCAATCTTACAGGGTCCCGACAAAGACCCCCTTCCTGGTCAAGCTGGTGAATATTAAAATTACCTGCCAGCACATACTCATGGCCTGGATGATCATACACAAACTCCTTCATTAAGGCCAGTATAGATGTGGCCATCATCAGTTTCCTTCCTTGATAGGGGTTAATGTATATGTTTATCACTGTAACTGCAGTCGTTCTTTTACCTAAGGCTAAGCCATGTATTGTTAGCAGTAGCATGTTACTTGTAGATTTCTCCCACAGTGCTAATTTAATGGCCAGATTTAACTTGACATATGTAGCAAGGCCTCCGACACGCCTACCAAACAATTTTTTTTTATAGGCAGGGGACTGAAATGTTATGAAGCCCTCTAGAGCCAGAGGATCTCCCGACCATGTTTCTAGGAAACACATAATATCTGCCTTATTTGCAAAGGTCTTAATGCCAGCGCTGGTCATTAGTGAAGCCAGGCCAACCACGTTCCAGCTAATTATTTTAATTGGATTAAATTCAAATTTTATGAGAGAACATTCAGCGCTAAATACACTTCTTCACTTTGGTAGACAGTGCTGCAGGGAAGCCAACCTTGTCCCCTCACAATATCATGACACTCATTTAGCCCATCTGTGTGAGCCCCACCTATATTCTTAGGCCCACCCTGGTTGGATTCACCAGTTTCCCTTGTCAGTTGCATTGTTATTTTTTCCCCTAGGGGTAGTGGATTCATGGGTGAGGTTCCTCTCAGTACACTGGGATTTTCTCTTGCCATAGATGATGTTTGGTTTCCAACCGATAAGGCTTGTTTGTGCAATTCTCCAACTTCCATGCTAATTCTTGTTCTCCAATCTTCTAAAAGGCCTTCATATTCAAAGATTCTGTCAATATTACTTTGTGCAGACCATATGGTCAATGCTGATTCATTCTCACTAATCCATGTGAGGGTGATAAAAATTACCACTAGTAGATCTTCTGACATTAAGTTTGCAAATGCCGATATGTGATGCAGTAAACGTAGGATATTCTATCTATTAAGAATGTCCCAAAACCCCTGAGAAGCATATAGTGGGGCAAAGATTATGGTCGATCGACCGTGATTTACTGATGGTTTAAGGGATTATCTTGAATAACCTGGTGTATTCATAATCTGATCTCACTGCTCCAAGCCCCCACCTGGCCTGGTCTTGAACTTCCTGATGATTGAGACCCCCTCCCAGCTGTCCCCCTAGCCCCATGGGGTACAGAAATGGTGACTGCAGAGTTCAGATGCTGGTCAATTACATTGTCACTAATACTTTGTTTATTCAAACCTGCAGTCCCGTTGGGAGACAAATGACAGATTGTTGTGCTCTCTATCTGGATTTTCTTCAGCAATACTGCTCCCACCCCTCGTGCCCAACGGGTAAGGCACAGGAGTGTAATTAGGCACTGGTGCTGTTTCTGTATACCCTGCAAACTCTTTTTGCATCACAGGCAGCTCCCCTCCATCTAGAGAAGGCCCCTTTGTTAGCCCAAGTTCTGAAATTCTAACCAACCTAGCCCCTACTGTGGATGGTACTTGACTACATGCTGTGATGGGGACACCCAACCCAGCGTTGCTAGACGGAGGGTTATAAGCTTCTTTGTTAGCCAATGCCGCCTTACTGTCATTGATTTTAAGTTTAGGCTCAGTGCTAGTTTGAAGATCTTCCCTTACAGAGCGATCACTCAGTGCTGAGGTAAGTGCTGGTCTCTGCATAGAAATGGGATAAGGTGCCAATGTATCTGGGGGGGTTACTAGTTTCGTTGAATGGTCTCTCAGTGCGATTCTATCTAAGGTTTATTTTTGTGGATTAACATGTTTTTTTCAGTCTCTTCTTCTGTCTCTTTGACAATGATGGCTGTTAAGCATACCCCATGCTCAGCTTGCGCAGCTGGTTTGACTCTGTCTTCACAGTTGGTTCTCTTAGACTGCTTTTCCCCGCAGTGATTGTAGGGGATAGTGGCAGCACCATCAAGGAAGGCTCCTTTTGGGACTCTTTTGGAACCACCTCTGAGGTTAGCTTTTCTCAGCTATTGTTTTCCACAGTAGTGGAGGGGTGCACCATGAGAGGAGGAACTTTTTGTGGCTGGTCTGCAGCTTTCTCCAGATTTAGCAGCTCAGGGCCTTTTTTCTTTGCAATAATTATGGGAGATAGTGGGTGCGCCGTAGGGGGTGCTCAATTCTTACATCATACTCCTTCCTAGCCAACCCTTCAGGCTTGGATGCCAAGGGACTCCCTTTGTGGGTGTCCTGGTTCTTGCCACCAAGTGACATACAACTAGATGTTTTTTTTTTCTGTTGCCCCCGTGAGTCTGCAAGATTGAATTAATCTGGTTAACAGCTCTGGGAGTATTGAAAGTTTGTCCAAAATTGCTGCTGTGTCGCTCCCATCCTCTACCTTCGCAGTAGGCCCATCATGGTCCCACTCTTCTAACTTCCCCATCAACACATTCAATTTATTGTCTAACAGGAGCACATTCTGAGCCATCATATGGATTAACTCTAATTGAATCTCAATCTTGTGGGATTGCCATGTCAACGCCTTGACTTCCGTCAGCAAGGAGTTATTGATGATGGTTATAATGCAGTCAGTGCTGCCCCTTACCTCTCGATCCACATTGGGTGCATGTTTTCCTTTGTGTTTCCACCCTAGGACCTCTTCATGGGCTTGTTCATTGGGGCAGGGGTCTTGCGAGTGCCACCCTTCCTGAGTCAATGAACTGTGTACAACCTGCGGGACCCACTCAAAGCCCAGTTTAGGGGGAGATGCTGATCAGCAAGTGTATGACGATTCTTGAGCCAACCGTGCCGCCAATTGGGTTGGTGCTATGTAATGCGTCTCAACAGGTGATTGCCATCAGCTATCCCTTGCATGCACAGACAACCCACTACATGGCAATCCTGTTGTCAACGTTAGGCTCTTTTCATTAGCTTGATATGTTTGAGGGGTGTTGATGTTATTGCCAGTGGTAATTCCAGGGATATCATACTGCTGATTCTTGTTATAAGTAGCAGTACTGCCTCCCATTGCAGTATCCGCCAACTCTATCAATTCTCCAATAAGTGAGTCATCCAGGCTACTGTCTGTGCCTACAGTGCCACAGGAGTTGTTTTGTGCTTGTTCTGGTTGTGTTATCTTACTTCCTGGAACGGTCCATAAACCTTGAGACCCCTTGTAGGGGGTGGACACAACCAGATCCCCCGCAGTACCTGGATCATTCCTAATTCTTGTAAAACAGTTATGCAGGTATGGTTGATTGGTATCTCCAGCATTTTGCCTCTGGCTCGGTTTAGGGCCTTTTTGTTGCTCCTTAAGGCTTTTACCCCAGGTCAGATCAATGTTGTGCTCCTTGCGGCTAGCCAGATCTGTGGGAGCTATAAGCTCTATGAGATTCACCGGTACTGGGGGCTCCTTCTCCCACGACATCAGGCCACTTAGACATGGATCAGTCAGGCTAGGGGGGCTGTTGTGACACCAAAGGTTTTTCTTTTGCTTTTTCTGCATATTGAGTTTATTGCTCGGGCCCAAACCATTAAGGGGACATCTTGCCCTGGATGGTTTTCTCTGCCGCTTTGGTTTACTTTAATCCTTGTGTCTAAAGAAAATTCTATGTGCCAGCTTCCAGTTGTCACCAAAAGTCCTGTAGACCCTCTGTTCTTTCAGGTCCTCGTATTTGGCCTCCTTTATCTGCTTTGCCAGCTTCTTCTGCAGGCTTTACTCTATGCTGTTTATGCTGGTTGTGGCTCGGTTTTGTCTTCTGATTTCCTGTCAGGATAGACGCAGGCCACGGTCAGATTGATGCGATTGAGGAGGTGCTTGTTGCTGATGCTTGAGATAGAGTTGGAGGTAGAGGTAGAGAAGACGTAGGCGCTCAAAGCTGTGCCACTCCCAGTCCAGACGACTAAGCCTGGGCCTGATCTAATGTTGTCTTTAGAGCCCCCGGGGCCCTGGGCTGGTCAGTAATGGGATGCTGGTACTGTTTATTTTAAGCCTTGTAAGAGTTCTAGGTGTGATGTGCAGTGCGGTGTTCAGTGCTATTTCTGTCAGTTGTCAAGGTGAAGTTTAGACGCCACAGGCAGAGAAGTACTAAGCACCGCCACACCCCCTGCACATACTGTTGTTCCACCTTGTTTGTCACTGCTTCCTCAGACCCAGGGGGGGGCACAAGCATGCTTACTTCTTTCCTCTTTCCTTCTCAAGTCTCCAGATACTCTATGGGCCAGATGTACGAAGTTCCAGCATTGCGACTCGCAAATTGCGAGTCTGAGCGACTCGTAATTTGCGAGCCGCAATGCCGGATGCAGGACGGTGTCCCTGACACCATCTGCGAGTCGTAAGCGGTCGCAAAGGCCCACCTCATTAATATTAATGAGGTGGGTTGCAATTTGCGACCCCCTTGCGAGTCGCAGCACTCACAGGGATGGTGGCCTTCTGGAGACAGCAGACCACCATGTCTGTGACTGCTTTTTAAATAAAGCAGTTTTTTGTTGTTGTAATGCAGCCCGTTTTCCTTAAAGGAAAATGAAATGCATTACACCACAGGGGGTAGTGACTCTGAAACCTCCTCCAATGGGGGTCCTCCGGCGGTGGCGGACACTAGTGGACAAATCATGACCGTGAGATCTTCTGCCACCACCTATACCATTCTGCTCCCAGCCGACTTGGCTGTGCCCGCCCACCCAGAAAGGTGGGCATCTCCTTCACGCCAGGCACCTCTTCCGCTGCCCTGGTCAGCCCAGCTGCCCTCACAGAGGAGGCTACTGACCTCCTAAGAACCATCTCTGTAGGGCAGACAACTATTGTCAATGCCATCCAGGGGCTAGCATCAGAGGTACAGCAAACTAATGCCTATCTGGATGGCATTCACGGTGCCGTGTCTGCCCTACAGAGATCTTTTCAGGCTCTGGGCTACTCTTGGATGGCAACCAGTTTCCCTGGCCATTCCGTCCCTCCTCCAACCTCCTCTACCCCTTCCAGCACCCCACTCCCTTCACCCGCCCAAGGCACACATTCAGACACACAGTCAAGCACATCAACACACAAGAAACACACTTCCAAACACAAGCACCACAAATCCCACCACAAGCATTCACACAGCCAACAGACACCTGCACACACAACATTGCCACTTCCCCCAGTGTGCCCGCCTTTTCCACATCCCTGTCTGTCTCCTCTACATGCACACCCTCATGCACTGCACCTTCACTCACTGTTACTGCTCCTTTTCCTGCACTCACCACAATAGCAGACAGCCATACATGCACCCCATACACCGCACCTGCACTCACCACCTCCACTGTAGTTGACACATGCAGCATACTCACCCGACTTGCAGACACCCACCCAACATACATCCACACTAGCTATCTGTCTTCTCCCACTGTGTCCACCCCCACCTCCCAAAACACTCAAATGCACCAAGACACCCACCCATCAGACATCCACCACACCATAGCATACTGAGCAGTCACCGGCACCCACTAAACGCACACCTACACCCCATACATCAATTCCCTCTTCCTCCACTCCCACGCCCTCATCCATGCCCAACCTCTCCCGTGTAGACCTGTTTGAACCCACTGGCCCACCCAGTCTTGTCTCGAAACGTGCCCTCCTCCTTGCCCTTTCCGCTCTTTCCACATCGCAGCCCACCCCGGTCCAGCCTTCCCATTCCCGTGCCCCTTCTCCAGTTAAGAAGAAGGCCCGCTCAGAGCCTAAGGCATCCTGCTCCGCCCGAGCCAAACAGCCCCCACCCCCTTCAAAGGAGAAGACCACCCCTCTCCAACCTCCTCACGCAAGTCTAAGTCTCACCCCTGTCGTAAATCACCACCCCCACCCCATTCCGTGAGGTGCCTGGATCCCCCTATGGTGCCCTGTTGAGTGGAGTACCCAGCACTTGTGGGAGTCAGGTGTGGCCAGTTGTGGCCAAGGACAATTGACTGTTTATGGACTGGCCATTGGCCCTGTTATCATCATTTAGCTCAGTGAGCTACTGAATAAAGTTTCAGTGTGGCCTGTGTTTGGGCTGTACGCAGTTCCACCCTGGTGTTTGTTTAAATAATTTATGGCTGTGGTGCTATTCTATGTCCTATGGCCAAGTTGCAGTGGCCTTCAGTCGGGTACGTCCCTCTTGGTGTGGGGTGTCTGACTATTGCTGCTGGGAAGGGTTGGGGGGGCTTTGTGGGGTGGGTGGAGTGGGTAGGTATGTAACTTTGCCCTTTCCTCCCTTGTTTTGTAGGTTGCGGTAATTACCATCGTCGTCTTCGTCGGCGGTCTCAGTCGTGTAGCTATATGGCAAGTAGCAAGGCTGGTATGATCTGCAGCTCTCTGTCCATGGCTGCCACTGCACGTTTTGTTGAGCTCCGGTGAGTGTTTCCTTCTATTCATTTCTTTTCTGCCTGGCTTTGTGTGGCGGTGGTTCCCGCCCTGGAACTGGCGGGGGAATGGTGGTTCATAATTTGATGGGCCAGTAGGGCCTTTCCGACAGCCTGAGGGCGGTCTCTGCCATCGTCAGCGGGAATACTTTCCTGGTGGTGGGTGGTGCGCAGGATGCATGAGTTTCGTTTGGTTCAATATTTGGTGGTCTGGACCGCTCCTCTGTTGGCGGTTTCTACCACCACTGCCAGCAGTGCGGAACAGACCACCTTGTTCATAATGAGGGCCTTAGACATAAAGGTTGCCTAGTAAGTACATATTCACACTTGCAACAGGGGTTGTAGGTGTTCTCCTTTGCATTCTGGATAGAATGTGTGTATGTGGGAGTACCTTCTAGCAAAGGCTTCTGCCTCAGAAGCCTGGCAAGTGATATCTGTGTGTAGCGTAACACTTCCCACATGTTAGATGAGGGTTATTTTACATGTCATTATTTATTTGTACAGTTGCATGTCACCTGCCCATGGGTCATGGTTTGTCATCTGGGACCTAGGGCCTCATTTATGGGGCCCATGGCAGAAGATGGCATAGCAAGTGCCTTGCTGTTCTGTCATGCACCACCAGGAAAGGGCATAAATGCACTGCATCTTCAAGATATGATGCATTTCTGTCTTCATTCCCTGCAGTGGTGCACAAATTGCGGACATGCGCCAATGCAGGCAGCCTATTACCACGGTGCATGAGTGCCTTCACTGTGAGGATTATTGTTTTTGTGCATTAAGGGACTCCTTCCTGGCTAAAAACCATAACAAAATTAGTTTCCCTCTTTTTATATGTGTTTCAGAATGCAGCACAAAGAGTAAGAGGATGATACAAGGAGAAATAAATAGATTTCTCCCTGTTGCATCACTCTTACACCACTCCTAAGGTGTCGTAAAGTTCTGCTGCATTCCCAGCCTTGTAAATCTGGAAATTAATCAGAAACCTTCAGCTACCATGGGGGGGCATGAACCACCCACCATTTATTTGCTATTCTGTGTGTGGTGTGCCGCATGGTGACATGAATTGCGCACCCATATGTACAGGCAATGGGCTGCATAGTGGGACACATCCAGTACTCTGTAGTGTGCTAGGAGTCATGGCACAGCCCACAATTTATGTACATGAGTGGATATGGGAGTAGTGTCATGTATCTGTGTCTGATGTGATTGAGTTATCCACCCTTCATTCTCACATATGATCCCTGGCACATATATTTTCCCTGTAGCAATGTGCCAAGATGTGTGTCCTTGCAATACCAGGCACATAGGCCAAAGCAGCCTGGTGGTTCTGGGGTCTCAATCCGTCAGGGCAGCCAGCGCTGCTCGCAGCGAACCCTGGGGGTTACAAGTCCCCTTTCCGCCAGCCTTTGCATGGCAGTAGCCCTGCCATGCAAAGGCTGGTGGAAAGGGGGTGCCGGGGGCCCCCATGGACAGCACCATTTTCACTACCCAAAAATACACCAGAGGCACCGCCACATTGCTGTCGGCTCATTATGAGCTGGCATCAATGTTAAGTTAAGGCCCTTTTCCCCGTTGGGCTAGCAGGAAACTCTCAATAGGACCGGCAGGCAGATGAGCGGCCTGGTGGTCTTCCGTGCCAATGAGTTTGGCAGGTGGCCTCTACCGCCTACCAAACTCATAATGACCCCCATAATGTTGTGAGAAATGCCATCTTACTTACAGTCCTTGTTCAGATGACTTTGCTAATTGCCAATGGATCCAAAGGCAATGTAGTATGCAGAAGGGACACTGATGAGCAATGCAACATGATAAGTGTGCTATGCCATGATCACAAAACAGCATTTATCATAACCATAGTCAATGATAACTTGGTCATTCAAAGAAGTCCCTTGATGGGGGACTGCTACTGTGTAATATTCGCTTGGTCTTGATATCTTAACCATATGGTGATGATGGATATTGGGCAGGTGTCTATTCAAAACCGTGGACCCTCCTATCATGGAATTTAGCTGGAATCAAATAGAAATTGTTGGATTCTGATTGAGGGTCATTTATTGATGAGTATGATATTTGTGTCTTCCAAGATACCTGGTCCTCTGAGCCCTGCTAACAGTGAGGCTATACAAGTGTTTTTTGCCCTGCTGTAGTAGAAGAAAGAGGCTGCCCAGCAGGGGGATTGTTGATCTGGGTTAGAAAGTCACTGGCATGTAACATTACCATACTGAAGGGAGCAACAACCGACCTGTCTGGTCTTCTATTGTGCAAAGATGGTGTCAGTGAGTATCATAGATTCTTGGGAGGAAACAAGGAATCTCCCACCTTTACTGCCTTAGACAAGCTTCTAATCACTGTGCCCCTTGAAGAGTTATTAATAGTGGTGGGGAATTGTAATGTAGAGCAGTTGGATTCCTGCATGTGGGCCATTTCCAAGGAGGAGGATGCTTCAAGGGGAATCCCAAAATTAGACATTCAGAAGGGGAAGAAATCCTCAGCCTTGGCACTGCAGCTGCTGGGTATCACTTTGAGAGTGGACCTTAGGGCCTTCAATGAGTGGGCTTTGTCCAATCAAGGCAGTGCCATAACCTATAATCACTTGAATTGCCCAGGCAGGATAGATTACATATTCCTATCATTGAATCTTAGGTCTTCCATGGGTGATATGTCTGTATTGTAGAGAGTGGATAGTGACCATAATACCTTGAAGTTATAAATGGAGGGCTTGCTTGCTCCCAGTATATTTGCTGGGAGGTCTAATCTTTCAAAGGAAGTTGTGCTTTCAAATAATAAGAATGGAAGCACATGTAGGCCAATCCCAAAATTTTGCAACAGATTTATGCTAGTGTGGGCAATGCTCTGACCCAGATAAAAAAATTATTGGGTGAAGGTGCTGCCGCAAGTCCTATAGTGAACATTCACCAGAAAGTATTTGCTGGTTTGAGAGATTTGTTTTCAAGGGAAATACAGAACCCAGCAAGGTGTGCCATGAAACAGCCTTCATGGTATAACGACAATTGCAGGGCTGCACAATTGCTGCTCTTGGGTCATATCAAGGTGGGTGATCAGTGCAGAATCCCAGAGGCTAGGAAAATGTATAAGAATGAGCCCAAATTAGCTAAAAATGCCTAGGAGACTGGAGTCTGGGCAACCTTAATGCATGCAGCTAGGAAAGGGGATTCAAAAGCTTTTTGGGCTATTTTTGGGCATGGTAGTAGGAATGCAACAACTGCTGTAGCCTTTCATATTGAGCCATGTAAGTAAGTCAAATAATATGCAGAGTTATATTCAGCTAAAAATAGTCTGCCACGTGGTGAGGGAAGCTCTGGAAACCAAATAGCTAAGGTTCAAAGGGAGCCAAAGGTCCTTGCAATTACTTATGCTGCTTCTCAAGAGGCATTGAAGCAAATTGTTACCAATAAAGCATGAGTCACGGATTGGACCAATTTGTCTCCGAACCAGGGCCCGTATTTATACTTTTTGACGCTAAACTGCGCTAACGCAGTTTAGCGTCAAAAAGTTTTGCGCCGGCTAACGCCATTCTGAAGCGCCATGCGGGCGCCGTATTTATTGAATGGCGTTAGCCGGCGCTAGCAGACCGGCGCTGCCTGGTGTGCGTGGAAAAAAAACACGTACACCAGGCAGCGCCGGCGTTGGGGAAAATGGCGTTAGGGCGTCTTAAAATGGTGCAAGTCAGGTTGACGCCAAAAAATCGCCTCCACCCGATTTGCGCCTTTTTTAACGACGCCCAGACGCCATTTACATGACTCCTGTCTTAGTAAAGACAGGAGTCATGCCCCCTTGCCCAATGGCCATGCCCAGGGGACTTATGTCCCCTGGGCATGGTCATTGGGCATTGAGGCATGTAGGGGGGCACAAATCAGGCCCCCCTATGCCAAAAAAATATATAAAAAAAATAAAAAATTATACTTACCTGAACTTACCTGAATGTCCCTGGGATGGGTCCCTCCATCCTTGGGTGTCCTCCTGGGGTGGGCAAGGGTGGCAGGGGGGGTCCCTGGGGGCATGGGAGGGCAGCTGTGGGCTCATTTTGAGCCCACAGGTCCCTTAACGCCTGCCCTGACCCAGGCGCTAAAATCCGGCACAAATGCGGGGTTTTTTGCCCCGCCCACTCCCGGGCGTGATTTTTGCCCGGGAGTATAAATACGACGCATTTGCGTTGCAGTCATTTTTTTAGACGGGAACGCCTACCTTGCATCTCATTAACGCAAGGAAGGCGTTCACGCAAAAAAATTACGCACTTTCCTCATACTTTGGCGCTAGACTCGTCTAATGCCAAAGTATAAATATGGCGTTAGTTTTGCACCGAATTTGCGTCGAAAAAAACGACGCAAATTCGGCGCAAACGGAGTATAAATATGCCCCCAGATATCTGGCAGGCATATTCAAATTTATTGTCCAAGACAATTTTGAGTGGGGGCAAATACCTGATCCTGGCACCCAGCAGAGATTGTCCTGATATGTAAGAAAGGTCAGTGGGACGATCCTGGGAGCTATAGGCCGATTAGTCTATTAGATGGACTCCACAAGATTTTTTGTCATCAGGTTCCGGGGAAACTCACAGATTGGGTCCAGCAAAATACTGTAGGATGTTTACAGATCTTCAGGCAGGCGTTTGATCAAAAGTGAACACCATTGATCAGATATTCAGGTTTATTCTGACTTATTGGAAAATAGTTCTCCTGGGGAAAAGCCAACTTTATGTCATCTTTGTTGACCTTAAGTCAGCTCCGACTTAGTCCCTAGACATAAGCTGTGGGAAGTCTTAGAGAACATGGGAGTACCAGCTTCTATCTTGAACATAATAATAAGAATACACAAGAACAGTCAAGCTCGGATGAGGTTTGGGAGAAATGTGGAGCAAACATATAAGTTTAGTATTGAGAGGGGAGCACAGCAGGTTTGTGTTTTGACCCCGGCCTTCTTCTCTCTCTTTGTCAACGATCTGGTAGAAACCATTGCCTTCCCAAACAATGATGCTTCCAGGATTGGTGGTATGAAAATCCCAATGCTTTTATTTGCAGATGACATCTTTCTCATCTCCAAAATTCCCAGAGGCTTGCAAGCAATTTTGAACCATTTTTCGGTGCTTTGTGCTGATTACAGTCTAGAACAGAATGCAAGCAAGACCAAGTACATGGTGTTCAATCCCTATAAATCTGTAAAACCTAGGTTATGTGCTTATAATTTACCACCTTAGAAAGTCTCAAGCTCGGTGTGCTTGGGGGTGACCCTTACTACTAATCTCAGCGGGAAGGCTGAAATAGATAGAAGTGCTTGAAATTGCATCAGGAGACAGAGGCAATAATAAAGCTGGTGGAAAAAATGAAGTCCAGTAGCCTATTCCCCACATTAGAGCTATATAGGTGTGACGCTCGGGCTAAGAACAACGCAGGAGTCAGCTTTCAAGTAGATAAGTGATTTTTATTGTGTTGTGCTTTTGTTTTATCTCTGTTGGGTTTTTCTCTCTTTGTCCTTCCATTTTTCTCTGCTGTGTCTATTTCGGCGCCTGGTTCTTACTCTCTTCTTTACGTCTCTTCGTTTCTTAGGGCTCCTGGGAAGCGCATGCAGAGAAAAGAAGAAGAATTTCGGTAACTGGTTTGTTTTTCTGGTTTTGTTATTCTTCACTGTCTCTTGCTTTCCCTCTTCACCTGTCCTTTCCTTTATTTCTGTCCTCTCTTTTTCCGTTTCCTGTATTTCCCTTACCTGTTACTCTCTTCTTCTCTTTTCCCCGTCCTGTCACTGTATTGCCTTGGTCTTCTCCTGTTCTCTTGCTCATGTATTCTTGGTGACTCCTGCTTAGGCTTTCCCTTCTTATCAATAGTATGACCTACTATCTGTCTTGTTTACTGTCAGCTGTTTGACATACCCCTCACCTCACCCGTTTCATAGTGTGGAACAGTGTTTGTCCTTGTTACCCTTTTTTTACCTCAACCCCCCTCCCTTGACACTCTACAACCTCTCCTCCTGTCCTTCCTTCCCTTTTCGACGGCGTTTTACACACCTGGGAATGCCACGCTTCTCCAGATGCCAGGGGGCCGAGGCAACACAACGGTGTTGGGTGTCAGCAGGGACCATGGCTTCAGGTGCAGGCAGCGGCTCAGAGTCGGGCAGTATCGCTGGTTCTGGAGTCGTCTGGAGTTGGTGTGCAGGCTTCTTCTTGGTTTTAGGCAAGCTTTCACTCCCAAGGGCCAAGGAACTGGAATGAGCACCACCGGGCGAGTGAGGGTCCTCAGCAAGTGAACCCAAAGGCTGGAATGGTGAGTCTTTGGTGTCCCTAAGACTTCTTATCAGGAGCCAAGCTCACTCCAAGCCCTAGGAGAAGCTTCACAAGCAGGATACACAGAAAAGTCCAGTCTTTGTCCTCTCAAAGCAGAAGCAGCAACTGCAGGCAAACCCAGCATAGCACACACAGCAAATGGCAGTACTCCTCCTCACAGCTCTTCAGCTCTTCTCCTTGGAAGAGACACCTCCTGATCCAGAAGTGTTCTGAAGTTGTGGGGTCAGCAGTCCAATACTAATACTCATTTCTGCCTTTGAAGTCCGCAAACTTCAAAAGAAAGTCTTTATAGTGCACAAGACCCTTCTTCTCCCTGTCCTGGCTCCAGATACACTCCAGGGAGTTGGAGTCTGCTTTGTGTGAGGACAGATACAGCCCTAATCAGGTGCAAATGTCAGCTCCTCCCTTGACTCTAGCCCAGGAAGACCCATCAGTATATGCAGGCCACACCTCAGCTCCCTTTGTGTGACTGTCTAGAGTTAATTCACAAACAGTCCAACCTTCAGTCTAATCCAGATTTGTATTCAGCAGCCAGGCAGAGGCACAGAATGGTCAAGCAAGAAAATGCCAAAGGTGGCATTATCAAACTTACAATCTAACAATAAAAGATGTATTTTTAAATTGTGAGTTCAGAGATCCTAAACTCATTATCTCTATCTGCTCTCAGGAGTAAATTACACGTACAAGATATTTCAAGGCAATCTCTATGTTAACCTATGGGAGAGTTAGGCCTTGCACTGATGAAAACCGAAGTTAGCGGCATTTCACTATCAGGACATGTAAAACACACCAGTACATGCCCTACCTTTTCAAATCACTGCACCCTGCCCATGGCACTGCCTTGGGCTTACCTAAGGGTTTACTTACATGTATTAAAAGGAAAGGTTTGTGTCTGGCAAGTAGGTACACTTGCCATCTCAAAATTGCAGTTCCAAAATGAACACACGGGTACTGCAATCATGTGGGTGGCAAAATCAGTGCTGCAGGCCCACTGGTAGCATTTGGATTACAGGCCCTGGGAACTTCTGGTGCACTTTACTAGTGACTTACTGGTAAATCAAATATGCCAATCATGGATAAACCAAACACCAACACATTTAGACAGATGGCATATGCACTTAGTATTGGTAAAGTGTCTAGAGACCTAAAGACAATATAAACAGGTCAGAACAAATAAGACAAAGGTGGCAAAAAGTCTGAAGATGACCATGCAAAAAGGGCCAGATCCAACACTCCCTCTCCCTTATATATAATTGTATTATATTTTTGTTTTTTAGATAGTTCGTGTTAGGTACGTTAGGGTAGAGTAGGGTAGTTTGAGTCTGTAGTTGTTTTTGTTAGGGGTGGGTCCTTTATTTGGGTTTTTTATTATTTGGTGTTATCAGGCGGATGATGTTTTAGTTCTCTGTACTTTAAAAAAAAATTACAACAAAAATATATCTTTGTTTAGGCTCAGATGTTTAGTTACTTTATGTATAGCTACAGTTACTGTTGTCCTTGTCTACAGATGTGTTTTGAAGGGGGTTGGGGGGGTTATGTTTATCATGTGGTGTTAAATGTATAGGATAAGTTAGGATGTTAAGTTAGTTGTAGTCATAAATGAGTCTCATGTGGGACCACCAAAAGCTCACAGGGATAATGCCACCCCCATGGCAGTGACATTCCCCACAATCACATTACAATGTCCCCTTAAGAGAGCCAAGGCCAATATCCAAACACTCCAGCGCCCCCTGAATGCGCACTGTCTGCAAAGTACGCATTCGCATGGCGCTGGGCAGGGGGGCATGGGCAGTGCAGGGACACCTCTTTGCCCACAGCAGTGGCTTTATGCCAGTCTTTTCATGGCAGGGTCCCCGCCATGAAAAGTCTGGCAGAAAATGGGGTTGTAATCAACCAGCCGGCACTGAGTTCAGCACCGCCATGGCTGCTTACAAGCCTGGCTGCCATCAACCTGTCGGCATCTATGAAACTGGCAGGGATGGCAGTCTTCAGGCAGGTCTGCCCACCAAAGTCATAATTTGGAGGTCTGACTGCCACAGCAAGCTTGGTAGTCTCATGACCGACAAAATCCTAATGAGGCCCAAAATATTTTCGGGTAGTGTAGGATAGGTAAGGATAGTTAGGTTAGGTAATTTAGTTACTTTGTAGTGTAAGATCTATATTTTTATCAAACTTTTATTGTTTCATTCATCATGGTCTCCATCATGATTTACTGTCTAAGATTTAGCATGTCTGAACAGGTTATGTTAGGTACATGCATTTCGCTTTGCAAGCAGTATTTGGAAATGTGTGATAAGGTGTATTCTTTATGAGCAAGTAAATGTCAGGTTGACAATGGGATCCCATCAGTTATCTACAAACATCATTTAGCAATGTAAGTTTCAATCTGGATGTGAAAGGATACACATCTCCACAACAGGTATTCATTTTCATTTTCTCTGAGTTGGTAAGGCATGGGACATGCATTTGTGGAATGTTGTTATCATTGCACACACCCTAAATCACAGATTTGTTACTCACACACTTGTACCTGCCCCTCACAGACTTAAACTTGCATCATTTGGTTGTCACATCAATGTAAGATTGTTGCTACTATCCTTACTTAGACCAGCCACTTGTGGTGTGAGTTACATCAACAGTCTTAATGACTGCATAACACCTGTTGCATTACATGCTTAGGAGCCTCACAAAACTGTTTTTTTTATCAACATACATATCATATTCATCAAGTATGTTCACTCAGTTTCTGTGGCTTTGTCTCAGACTGCAATCCACACATAACCCTTTCGTAAGCAATCAGTGAATTTGCTTCACACAATGAAACATATTCATGTTGTTCCTGCTTCAGAGACACATTCAACACCAAGGTTGTAGTAAGTCATTTTACTTACACGTGTTAAACTATGTGCAGTACTGATGAACATTCCATGGGACAACAACCCCAACAGATGAATTTAGCCATTGGATGTCCAGAGTCCATTTGGGCGAATATTTCATGGGTTATATGTAGGAGAGGAGTTTTTTTTAGTGAGGAGGAGGACCACATTGCCATTACCGATGATAGACCACAATGGCAGTCCACATATGTTAGAGGTCAACAGTGGGAGATTCCAATTGAGGATGGTGCCATGTGTTTTGACATGATCTTACCCACAGAGTAAAGCAGAAAGGGGACCATGGGCCTTAGAGAAAAGTTACCGTGCAGTTTTTTCTGGTGAAAGATTTTCCCTTCACATCTTCATCCTCAGATGCATGTGGTGCCTCCCATGACAGGGGCGTTGTTGGTGCTGACGTAGAGGGAGTCACACACACATCAGGGGCAAAAAATGTGGATGCTGTGTCCACTGCAGCTGTTATCTGTGGGAATACATTAGGCAGCACAGCAGGAGGGAGGAGGTGCAGAGTCTGCAACACTGCAGCAACGTCACTGTGGATGGCGCCCAAGGTAGCAATGAGGGAGTCTTGCTTTCACTCTATGGACTCCAAGTCATTTTGTATTTTCCTCAGCCTGTGGGCCAACTCACTGGTGCAACTTTGGCTAGGCATTTGCTCATGCCTCTGCTTCGTGACACAAGTGATGTCTGCCATGGACTGCTGGAGTCTGTGAAGCAGATAGGTGCCTCATATGTAAGCTGAGTTGTCCTTATTTATACTGTGGTACCTCTGGACTGCCTCTAGGGTACCCAAAACATTCTCCATCCCCACCTGAACTGTATCTGCCAGCTCCCGCTAGGCTCCTACCACAGGTTTTTGGAATGTAAGTCCTGGAAGTTCAGGGCTGTGGTGGAGCTGGTAGGTGGCGTATGTTGAAATTTGGATGGATCATCTTGAGACACTGCAATGCTGTCTAGCCTCCCTGCGACCGGAGATGGTGTCTGTATGGCACCTAGCATTTGATATAGAGTATCCATCAATGGTTAGCAGCTGGTCATCCACATCATCTGAGAAATCCAGGACCACAACTGGCCCGGAGCTATGGCATCCTCCTCTGCAATGAAATTGAGGTAAGGTAATGTTGAGCTCTACTAGATGTTGACATAAGTGGTCAAGTTTTTGATCAAGGTTTCCAAGGGAGCACTTTAGAGGCCTCATTTCCAAAGCCCTAGCAACACACTGCACAACTGGAGTGTCATTGAATTTGATGCTCTGGTGGCACAATGTGCAGGCCCCTAGTTTACAAGGCCAAATCATGCCTACTTGTGTAGATTGTCATGGCCCTTTAATTGTGTACACATTTCAAGCATTACAGTGCATAAAAGGTGAGTTCATGGGTGTTTTTGTGGGTGTTCCCTGCAACACCCATTGAAGCCAAAGGAATGTGACATATTCACAGATTTAGATACCTGGAAATGCATCAGCTTCCTTCACAACCTCAGGGGTGGCAGTGAAGTGGTGCAATGGAGAGAATTGAAATGTTTTCTATTTCAATGTGTGATACATTCTGCAGCACACATGGAAAGTGGAAAACGACATTCATGATTGTTACTGTTCAAGCCAGTGTCCATTTCCGCATATGAGTAATCATCCCTGCAATGCATGCCCCCCTACACCATGGTGCAACGGTGCCTGTGTTGGCACTAGGAAGCAGTGAGTACACCATCACTGAGGAAATTACAGTTATCTGTTGCTTTTTGGTAAATACAACCCATCCCTGCACTTTCAAAATGATTCAGCGTAGTACAGTAAGCTGGCTTGCAGCACCACATTGCATCATTTCATAATACATGGAGCCCTGAGTTGAACAGTGATGTGTAATACAGCTGTTGGGCATGGGTATTGATGCACAGTTTCCCAAGATTTATATTACCAACAAATTGTTCTCACAGGCACTATGGGGGTCATTCCGACCCCGGCGGGCGGCGGAGACTGCCAAAAGACCGCACCGCGGTCAAATGACTGCGGCGGTCATTTTGACTTTCCCGCTGGGTGGGCGGGCGACCGCCAAAAGGCCGCCCGCCCGCCCAGCGGGAAAACCCCAGCAACGATGAAGCCGGCTCCGAATGGAGCCGGCGGAGTTGCTGGTGTGCGACGGGTGCAGTGGCACCCGTCGCGATTTTCAGTGTCTGCTTTGCAGACACTGAAAATCTTAATGGGGCCCTGTTAGGGGGCCCCTGCAGTGCCCATGCCAGTGGCATGCGCACTGCAGGGGCCCCCAGGGGCCCCATGACACCCGTTCCCGCCAGCCTCTTCCTGGCGGTGTAAACCGCCAGGAACAGGCTGGCAGGAAGGGGGTCAGAATCCCCATGGCGGCGCTGCTTGCAGCGCCGCCGTGGAGGATTCCCTGGGGCAGGGGAAAACCGGCGGGAAACCGCTGGTTTCCCTTTTCTGACCGCGGCTTTACCGCCGCGGTCAGAATTGCCCCTGAAGCACCGCCAGCCTGTTGGCGGTGCTTCCTCCGACCCCGGCCCTGGCGGTCCATGACCGCCAGGGTCGGAATGACCCCCTATATGTCTGTTTTGAGGGGATGGGCACTGTCCTATTGTGTAGTTTAGCTCACTTACATTCCCCCGTAAAATCCTTAAGTGAGTTGTTTATCTGCAGAGTGTCACACGGCATATGATTCAGGCCCACTCTGCTGTATGTGTACAGACTTCCTCAGATTACCCACTTTTTTTGGTCTTGGTACACAAGTATGTGGCACACAGTGATGCTACACAAATCATACATTAATTCTCACATGCCTACATGTCGATCATGCATGTCCATATCCAGTGGGACTACATGTTATTCTGTTATTTTTGGGGCCGCACTCCACATTATAATGTAGTGGTAGTGTAAGTGGTGGCAAATCCCTGATTTGTGGTGGTTAGGTGTTTCTTGGTATTCCTTTGTCAAATCCCTATTTGACATCCTCCAAATTGTACATGTTGCACTGTGAGACACTGTTGCATCATACTCCTTCCTAGCATGTGCCACATGCTCCCCCAATCCACATGACATTTGGGTTGTAGTCCACCAATGTGTTTTTCTCTGCCGTCCCTTCGAAGGTATGCCACAAGCATTACCCAGTCAGACCCAGTGGAACATGTGTATTTGTGTTGGTACCATGCAATACACATGTCCATTCCCACCTCCCCAGTATGTACAGACTCCTCATTCAAACCAAATGTAATTTTGCCATGAGGAGTCAGCCTCTACCATTCAGGGCAGTAGCAGTGTCCCACCATGCCCACACATAGTCGTTAGTTTGTACACACATGGTCCAGTGTTGTGCATTTCTTAGATCACCCTTTATCCAATTGATTATTTGTGATGAGGTCCTGTGGACCCTTCCAGAGCAGCTGACAGTTGTGTGCACTCCCCTTCCCTCTATGTCAGATGGGTTCAATTTAGTTTCATGCAGAGTACAATAGACATATATCTTGCCAGGTCCCTATGTGTGTATGTCTCCCGGCACCCACACCTAAACCCTCTCAGATGAGTTGTTTGTCCTGTGACATAACCATTCCATTCAGAGGATTTACATCCTAGATTAGTGATCATAGTCTCAAATGAGACCGAGTAGCTTCGTGGTGCAAGGATGCCTGCAATGGAGCTAGGCAGCAGTTTGTGCGCCATCTCTGAGGAAAGTACAGGGATGCCTTGAATTTCACTGCATACAACACATCCCTGCACTTTCTACATGACACAGTGCAGCACAGCAAGCTGGCTGGCTGCCCTGCGCTGCATAATTTTCTTGTACATGAGGCACAAGGGGCCTCATTTATGTGGCCCGTGGTGTAGGGTGGTGCAGCTAGTACCTTGCTGCGCCACTCTGTGCCACCAGGAAAGGGCAGAAATTTGCCATGTCCACAATATACAGCACATTTCTATCCTCTACCCCTGTGCTGGTGCGCAAATTACTGCCTAGTGCCAATGCAGGTACCCTTGCACCATTACCTCATTTACACCTGTCCTTCCAAACAGGACAGGCGGACGCCATTTCAGGGAGGGTGCAGGCCATGGATCCTAACTGTGTCACAGTACACAAATTAACATTTTGGACATGTCCCACCAAAATAATGTTACAATTACAATATGCATTGAAGTGTAGTGGTTAGAATGTACAGATAATGACTAGCTGCTAACTCTTTTGCCCCATAGATTGCAACCGCTGCTTTGGATAGGAGATAGAGACATCCCCCCGTGCACAGACCCCTGGTGGACTTGGCAACAATGGAGAACAGGCACATTATCCTCACCTGCAGACTGGACAGGGCCACAATCACAGAGCTGTGTGCCCAGTTGGAGCCTGACCTAATATTTGCTATTCGTCACCCCACCGGGATTCCCCCTCTTGTGCAAGTCCTATCTGTGCTCCATTTCCTGGCAACTGGTTCTTTACAAGTGGCAGTGGGCTTGTCAGCAGGAATGTCACAGCCAATGGTCTCAAACATGCTGACCAGAGTGTTGTCTGTCCTGATTAAAGGCAGCTACATCGTTTTCCACCCAGGTGGAGGTTTTGACCACAGTTAAAGCTGACTTCTCTGCAATGGGACATAACCCCAACATCATTGGGCCAATAGATAGAACACATATTGCATTTGTCCCCCCCCCCCTGGCAAAATGAACAGGTGTTCAGAAATCAAAAGAGTTTTCACTCCATGAACGTACAAATGGTGTGCCTGGCGGACCAGTACATCTCCCACGTCAATGCAAAGTATCCTGGGTCTGTGCATGATGCCTTTATCCTGAGGAATAGCAGCATCACAAACGTGATGGCCCAACTCCAGAGGGACAGGGTGTGGCTAATAGGTGAGCCCTGGTTCCCACCCAGTGGATGTTGATGTATGGGCATGTTGTGGGCCCTAAGGGTGAGTGTGTGGCTAACAGTTGTCCCTCGATATTTGCAGGTGACTCTGGTTACCCCAACCTCTCATGGCTACTGACCCCTGTGAGGAATCCCAGGACAAGGGCAGAGGAAGATTACAATGAGGCACATGGGCGAACAAGAAGGATACTAGAAAGGACCTTCGGCCTCCTAAAGGCCAGGTTTCGGTGCCTCCATCTAACTGGTGGATCCCTTTGCTACTTACTCAAGAAGGTCTGCCAGACCATCATGGCATGCTGTATGTTCCACAACCTTGCCTTGCGCTGCCATATGCCTTTTCTGCAGGAGGAGGATGCTGGAGATGGCAGTGTGGCAGCAGTGGACCCTGTGGACAGTGAAGATGAAGAGGCAGAAGATGAGGATGACGACAACAGAAGTGCAGTTATTCATCAATATTTCCAATGAGACACAGGTAAGACAGTGTTATTTCACATTTCATTGACAGTTTGATGTGTGACATTGCCACTAGCAGGCTGTGAATTCCTACTTCTATACCCACTCACTGTACCCTCAGGCAATCTCTTTTTGCAGATGTTGGTGCCCCACTATTGCTCCTGGTGTGTTCAGTGCAGCCAACTACAGGTCTTTCCTATGTAACGTTACTGTACAGTTGAATTGAAATGTTTGAACCTTGTTAAACGAATATATTTTGAAATCATTTTGTGTTAAGTGTGTTTATTGCAGTGGTCTGAAGAAGAGGGGGAAGTGCAATGGGCTGCAGTGATGATGGAGGAAAGTCCAGGTGAGAGTTCAGTCTATTTGTAACACAGTTGCATTGTCCAAAGGGGCAGAGGAAGGGGAGCAGTGGAAGTTCAAGGTGGACAGGGTGACAGAGTGGGACACAAGAGTGACAATCAGGAGAGTCTCATTTCCTGGCGGAGGTCTTAGCAATAGTCTCTGGCTTCTGTCTGGATTGCAGGGAACATTTGTGTGGTGGTTCTCCCTTTGCAGGGGGAGGGGTGCTGGTGGCCTGTGGGTCCTGTGGCGGAGCCTCCTGTCCACTAGCAGCAGCAGAGGTGGAGGGCTGTTCAGCAGTGTGGCTAGTGTCAGTGGCCCGCTGGTGTGCCTCCCTCATACTGTTGGGCCATGTCTGCCAGCACCCCTGCAATGGAGACCAGGGTGGTGTTAATGGCCTTCAAGTCCTCCCTGATCCCTAGGTACTGTCCCTCCTGCAGCCGCATGTTCTCCTGCATCTTGTCCATGATCTGGCGTATCCTGGGAATGTTGGTATGCTCCCAGGATCGTGGTGAGTGCCTCCTGGAGGGATGTTCCCAGGGCCTGTCCGCCCCCTGTCGCACAGCAGTCCTCCCAGCTTCCCTGCGGTCCTGTGCCTCTGTCCCCTGATCTGTGTGACCACTGCCACTGACCCCAGGTCCCTGATTGTCCTGTGTTTGTGGGCTGCCCTGGGGTCCCTGTAGTGGTGGACACACTGCTGATTGATGTGTCCTGGGGACATCAGTAAGTGCCCACTGGGTGGGTGCTGTGGTGGTGTTTCCTGAGGGGGGAGGCTCTGTGGTGGTGTGAGAGTGTGCCTGGGTAACCGACTGTCCGGAGGACCCTGATGGACCAGGTTGGTCATCCAGATCCAAGCAACCAGAGCTGCTGTCATCACTGTGGGCCTCTTCTGGGCGGGGGGGCTGGATGTTGCTGGCATCTCTTCGCCGGTGACATTGGCTGTGGTACCTTTGGGGATGTAAATGCAGTGTTATAGTTTCTGTGTGTGATGTTGTACATGGGTGGGTTGCCCTCTATGGTTGTTATTGCCCTGGTGTAGAAAAGTACCATCTTGCCTGGCATGTTACCCAATTTTTACTTATATGTCAGTCTATTTTGGCCTGTGTCACTGGGATCCTGCTAGCCAAGACCGCAGTGCTCATAACTGTGGCCTGCATGTGTTCCCTGTGTGGTGCCTAACTGTATCACTGAGGCTCTGCTAACCAGAAACTCAGTGTTTATGCTCTCTCTGCTTTTAAAAATGTTACTGCAGGCTAGTGACTATTTTCACCAATTCTGATTAGCACACTGGAACACCCTTATAATTCCCTAGTATATGGTACCTAGGTACCCAGGGTATTGGGTTTCCAGGAGATCCTTATGAGCTGCAGCATTTCTTTTGCCACCCGTAGGGAGCTCAGACAATTCTTACACAGGACTGACACTGCAGCCTGATTGAAGTAACGTCCACGTTATTTCACAGCCATTTTACACTGCACTTAAGTAACTTATAAGTCACCTATATGTCTAACCCTCACTTGGTGAAGGTTAGGTGCAAAGTTACTAAGTGTGGGGGCACCCTGGCACTAGCCAAGGTGCCCCCACTTGTTCAGGGAAATTTCCCCGGACTATGGGAGTGCAGGGACACCATTACACGCGTGAACTACACATAGGTCGATACCATGTGTAGCTTCAGAATGGTAACTCCGAACATGGCCATGTAACATGTCTAAGATCATGGAATTGTCCCCCCAAGCCAAATCTGGTATTGGGGTGCCAATCCCATGCATCCCCGGGGCTCCAGCATGGACCCCGGGTACTGCCAAATTAGCTCTATGGGGTTTTCTCTGCAACTACCACTGCTGCCAACCCTCAGACAGGTTTCTGCCCTCCTGGGGTCTGGGCAGCCCAGTCCCAGGAAGACAGAACAAAGGATTTCCTCTGAGAGAGGGTGTTACACCCTTTCCCTTTGGAAATAGGGGTTAAGGGCCGGGGAGGAGTAGCCTCTCCCAGCCTCTGTAAATGCTTTGAAGGGCACAGATGGTGCCCTCCTTGTAGAAGCCAGTCTACACCAGTTCACGGAGGCCCCAGCCCCTGCTCTGGCACGAATCTGGACAAAGGATAGGGGAGTGACCACTCCCCTGTCCATCACCACCCCAGGGGTGGTGCCCAGAGCTCCTCCAGTGTGTCCCAGACTTCTGCCATCTTGAATGCAGAGGTGTGAGGGCACAATGGAGGCCTCTGAGTGGCCAGTGCCAGCAGTTGACGTCAGAGACCCCTCCTGATAGGCTCTTACCTGGTTAGGTAGCCAATCCTCCTCTGAGGGCTATTTAGGGTCTCTCCTGTGGGTTTCTCTTCAGATAACAAATGCAAGAGCTCATCAGAGTTCCTCTGCACTTCTCTCTTCAACTTCTGCCAAGGATCGACCGCTGACTGCTCCAGGATGCCTGCAAAACCGCAACAAAGTAGCAAGAAGACTACCAGCAACATTGTAGCGCCTAATCCTGCAGTTTTTTCTCGACTGTTTCCTGGTGGTGCATGCTCTGAGGGCTGCCTGCCATCACCCTGCACTGGAAGCCAAGAATAAATCTCCTGTGTGTCGACTGAATCTTTCCCCTGCTAACGCGCGCACCAAACTTCTGCATCACCGGTCCTCTGGGTCCCCTCTCATCTTGACGAGCGTGGTCCCCGGAACACAGAAGCTGGATCCAAGTCACCCCTACAGTCCAGTGGTCCTTCTGTCCAAATTTGGTGGAGGTAAGTCCTTGCCTCCCCGTGCCAGATAGTAATCCTTTGTACTGCCTGATCTGCAGCTCCTAGGGCTTCTGTGCACTTTTGCAAGGATTCCGTCGTGTACAGCACATCCCAGGTCCCCAGCACTCCTTCCTGCATTGCCCAACTCGCTGAGTTGACCTCCGGCTTCTTGGGACTCTCTTTTGTTGTGTTGAGACGACCGCCGTGCTCAGATTTCTTGAACGCCTGTACAAGTGCTTCTGTGGGTGCTGCCTGCCTCTGTGTAGACTCTCTGTGTTGCTGAGCGCCCCCTCTGTCTCCTCCTCCAAGGGACGACCTCCTGGTCCTTCTGGGGCCCGGGCAGCACCCATTATCTTCATCCGCAACTCTTACAGCTAGCTAGGCTTGTTTGCGGTCTTTCTGCATGGAAACAGCTCTGCATCCTTCAGCACACCATGGGACATCTTCTGACCAAACGGAGAAGTTCCTGGCACCTTCTGTTGTTGCAGAATCGTCAGCTTTTTCCACCCGGAGGCAGCCCTTTTGCACCTTCATCCGGGGTTTAGCTCCTGCCCCCCCTGCAGGTCCTCTGGTCCAGGAATCCATCTTCAGTGCTTTGCAGTCAGTTGTTGTCTTTGCAGAATCCCCTATCTCGACTTTACTGTCTTTCTGGGGTAGTAGGGTAACTTTACTCCTACTTTTCAGGGTCTTGAGGTGGGGTATCTTGGACACCCTTAGTGTTTTCTTACACTCCCAGCAACCCTCTACACACTACACAAGGCCTGGGGTCCATTCGTGGTTCGCATTCCACTTTTGGAGTATATGGTTTGTGTTGCCCCTAGACCTATTGTCTCCTGTTGCATTCTATTGTGCTCTACAGTGTCTGCACTACTTTTCTAAGTGTTTTACTTACCTGATTTTGGTTTGTGTGTGTATATTTTGTGTATTTTACTTACCTTCTAAGGGAGTATATCCTCTGAGATACTTTTGGCATATTGTCACTAAAATAAAGTACCTTTATTTTTAGTAACTCTGAGTATTCTGATTCTTATGATATAGTGCTATTTGATATAAGTGGTATAGTAGGAGTTTTGCATGTCTCCTAGTTCAGCCTAAGCTGCTCTGTCATAGCTACCTCTATCAGCCTAAGCTGCTAGAACACTACTAATCTACTAATGAGGGATAACTGGACCTGGCACAAGGTGTTAGTACCACAAGGTACCCACTATAAGCTAGGCCAGCCTCCTACACTTGGCAGCTTTGCCTTGCGTGAGTTGTTATTTGGTGGGCTAGGCGATTCTGTCTAGTGTGCATGCTGTGGTGATAGGACTCCATGCAGGTCTGTGAGTGATGTCCAATCATTGGTGGTGGATGCAGGGCTTGGCATGGGGATGAGGGGGTTGTGATGGTGGGGTGTGTGGGAGGTAATGGAGTGATGGGAGTGAGGGTGGGGTATGTGATGGCATGCAGGTAGGGGGGTGATAGTCATAGAGATTTGAGTTACCAGAGTCCAGTCCTCCTGCTACTCCTGCCAGGCCCTGAGGATGCATGATTGCCAAGACTTGCTCCTCCCATATTGTTAATTGTGCGGAGGAGGTGGGGGTCCACCGCCAGTTCTCTGTACAGTGAGTTGGTGTCTTGCTGCTATGTAACGCACCTTCCCCCATAGGTCATTTCACCTCTTCCTTTTGTCATCTCTTGTTCTTGGGTGCTGTCCCAGAGCGTTGACCCTGTCCACGACCCTCCACCATAGCTCCATCTTCCTAGCAATGGATATCTGCTGCACCTGTGATCCAAATAGCTGTGACTCTACACGGATGATTTCCTCCACCATGACCCTTAGCTCCTCCTCAGAGAACCTGGGGTATTGTTGTGGTGCCATGGGTGTGGTGTGAATGGTGTGGGGGAGGGTGTGTAGGGTGATGTGTTGGGGTGGGTGAGGTAAGGTGTGTGTGTGGTGTATAGGTAATGGTGGTATGTGGCTCTGGTTGTGTGAGTGCTCTTGCTGTCTCTCTCTGTCGGAGATTGTTTGTAATGGTAAAGGGTTGTGGGTAATGTGGGTGGGTGTTTTATAGTGGTGTGGGTGTATGTGTGTGGTATGTGTATGGGTGTCAGGTATGTGTAGTTTGAATAGTCCAATGTGGTGTGATTTTGTTTGTGTGTGTATTTTGAACAAAGCAGTATGTACCGCCAATGGTTTACCGCCATTGAATGTCTGCTGTGGTGATTCGTGGGTCATAATGTTGTGGGCGTTGTTCTGTTGGCGTAACCGTGGAGGGTTTCATACCGCCAGTTTATCACTGAACTTTGGGCTGGCAGACTTGTGTGTGTGGCTGTATAGTGACAGATTGGTATGTGTGTGTCATAATATGGTGAGCCGATATCCGTTGCGACGGCGGTATGTTGGCGGCAGTGGGTATGGCGGTAAGTGGGATTTACCACCAAGGTCATAAGGAGGGCCTTCATCTCTTCAGGAGACTCCTTGTGTGTTGAAAATTGAAGCACCGCCTGCTGAAATGGACACAAAGCCTGCATTGCGACCGAGAATTTCACTGCACAGCCAACTGGAACGATGCAGCTCAACTTCCTGACTGGAAATTCGATGCAGCGCCTGCCTTGCGATGGAAAATTTGACACATCGCCTACCGGATTGACGCAGCGCCTGTGCCTTCTTACGCATCAAGCATTTTCTCCAAATCATCCCTATGTGTCAAAATATCCCATCGCACTGAGGAATCAAGACTGTGTTTTTGTGGTGTTTTCACTGTGCTACTGCATGATTTTTTCCACAAATACTTTACACATTGCCTTCTAAGTTAAGCCTGACTGCTCAGTGCCAATCTACCAGAGGTTGGGTACAGGATAATTTGGATTGTGTGTGATTTACCCTGACTACGATTGTGGTACCTACTTGGAAATGGAAAAATAAGTCTGTCAACTAGAGACCCATTTCTAACAGTTAATATGCCCAAAATCTTGTCAGGTCAAACACACAATTTCAGTAACTAAACATGAGTTCTACCCCTGGCACACAGCTCACTGGCTGGCCTTATGGAAAATGTCTTAAGTATTTAACAGTACCAAAACCATTCAACAAGTCAAATCACAAAGCTATAGAAATACTAAATCTAATAAAAAAAAAAAAATATGTATATATATACATATATATATATATATATATATATATATATATATATATATATATATACATTAGAGGGGAAAATTACACAACAATTAATAAAATCCAATCAAGGGAATCAGAAACATACATTTTAGATATTTTTAAGTGAAATCCTCAAATTGAGGTGGACCACGATGAACAAGAGCCTGACTGAGCCTAGTGGGTTGGTTTACCCATTTACAGATTTTACCTTTGCACTCGGGACATATTTATAAGAAATTATGAATCGTTGCGTTGCAGCTGCGATGCATCAAAATAACTCATGCTCCGATATGCTAGAATGGATGCCATGGATGCATCGGATAAACAACAAGGCGCACTATGGTGTAAGGATCCTGGCTGCATCAAAAAAATGATGCATCCATGTGTGCCATGTCGTAATGAAATTTGATGCTTCTGTGGTAAAAGTTACAGAAGGTTGATTTGAGGCACATAAAATGATGCTAATCGGCCAAGTGTCACTTTCGAGTACGGAATGCCTCAAAAAAGGACAGAATGTATGCACAAATGGCACACCTCATAGAAAACAGCTATGGAGCAGGCAACAGAAGCAACAACAACAACCCCAGCACCAGCCACAATGTCCAAACAGACTCCCAGGGGAAGGGGAAGGGGAAGAGGATGTGCAGTTTCAATGAAGAGGAGAATGACATCTTGATCACTGAGGTGGCAGAGCGCCAGCATCAGCTCTTTGTAAACTCTAAATTGCCTTTAGGGAGCAAAGAGGCCATTTGACAGTCCATAGTCGACCAGATCAAAAGTGCAGGACAAGTGAAGAGGACTGTAACAACCTCAAGGAACACTGACATGATTAGAAGTGCCAGACGTAGGATAAACTGCCCAAAAACCTGAAGGCAGCAATGCAGACTGGAGAAGGGAGCCCAGTGCCACAGCAGGAGGTGGATACCTTGGAGGAGCGGGTGGCAGCTGTCATTCCAGACAAATTGGTGACTGGAGTACCAGGACATGGCAGTGCAGTACACAGGGAACAACTACAGCCACAGGGTAAGTATTAACAAGGGGCAATGAGGACAAAAAGACCATATAGTGTATTGCAGCTAGCTATGTCCCGGTGCTCCACTGAGCTTTGTGCAGAGCAAGAGAAGGAATGTGGCTCATGTAATTAAATGGGGCAGAAATGTGAGTCACACTACCCAGTTAAATGTTGCACATCTCAGTCCAGTTATGTCACATTGCTTCATTCTATGTTTGAAGTGCAGCATCAGCCCAGGTCCTTCTTCGTACACTGGCATGTTGTATGGAAATGGCTACCTGTTGCAGTTACCCCCCACTTTTTGCCTGATACTGATGCTGACTTGACTGAGAAGTGTGCTGGGACCCTGCTAACCAGGCCCCAGCACCAGTGTTCTTTCACCTCAAATGTACCATGGTCTCCACAATTGGCACAACCCTGACACCCAGGTTAGTCCCTTGTAACTGGTAGCCCTGGTACCAAGGGCCCTGATGCCAGGGAAGGTCTCTAAGGGCTGCAGCATGTCTTATGCCACCCTAGGGACCCCTCACTCAGCACAGACACACTGCTTGCCAGCTTGTGTGTGCTGGTGGGGAGAAAATGACTAAGTCGACATGGCACTCCCCTCAGGGTGCCATGCCAACCTCACACTGCCTGTGGCATAGGTAAGTCACCCTTACATCCCTAAGGCAGGGTGCACTATACCACAGGTGAGGGCATAGGTGCATGAGCACTATGCCCCTACAGTGTCTAAGCAAAACCTTAGACATTGTAAGTGCAGGGTAGCCATAAGAGTATATGGTCTGGGAGTCTGTCAAAAACGAACTCCACAGCTCCATAATGGCTACATTGAATACTGGGAAATTTGGTATCAAACTTCTCAGAATAATAAACCCACACTGATGCCAGTGTTGGATTTATTAAAAAATGCACACAGAGGGCATCTTAGAGATGCCCCCTGCATTTAACCCAATTGTTCAGTGCAGGACTGACTGGTCTGTGCCAGCCTGCTGCTGAGAGACGAGTTTCTGACCCCATGTGGTGAGGGCCTTTGTGCTCTCTGAGGACAGAAACAAAAGCCTGATCTGGGCGGAGATGCTTCACACCTCCCCCCTGCAGGAACTGTAACACCTAGCAGTGAGCCTCAAAGGCTCAGGCTTCGTGTTACAATGCCCCAGGCCACTCCAGCTAGTGGAGATGCCCGCCCCCTGGACACAGCCCCCACTTTTGGTGGCAAGTCCAGGGGAGATAATGAGAAAAACAAGGAGGGGTCACCCACCAGTCAGGACAGCCCCTAAGGTGTCCTGAGCTGAGGTGACCCCTGCCTTTAGAAATCCTTCATCTTGGTTTTGGAGGATTCCCCCAATAGGAATAGGGATGTGTCCCCCTACCCTCAGGGAGGAGGCACAAAGAGGGTGTAGTCACCCTCAAGGGCAGTAGCCATTGGCTACTGCCCTCCCAGACCTAAACACGCCTCTAAATTCAGTATTTAGGGGCTCCCAGAATCTAGGAAATCAGATTTCTGCAACCTAAGACGAAGAAGGACTGCTAAGCTGAGAAACCTGCATAGAAGACGGAGACACCAACTGCTTTGGCCCCAGCTCTACCGGCCTATCTCACCACTTCAAAAGAACTGCTACAGCGACGCATTCCACAGGGTCCAGCGACCTCTGAAGCCTCAGAGGACTACCCTGCATCTAAAAGGACCAAGAACTCCTGAGGACAGCGGCCCTGCTCCAAGGAAGAAGCATCTTTGCAACAAAGAAGCAACTTTGAAAGAACACACGTTCCTGCCGGAAGCGTGAGACTTTGCACTCTGCACCCGACGCCCCCAGCTCGACTTATGGAGAACCAACACTACAGGGAGGACTCCCCGGTGACTGCGAGCCCGTGAGTAGCCAGAGTTGACCCCCTCAGCCCCCACAGCAACGCCTGCAGAGGGAATCCAGAGGCTCCCCCTGACCGCGACTTCCTGCTTCTAAGAACCCGACACCTGGTAAGGACACTGCACCCGCAGCCCCCAGGACCTGAAGGATCCGACCTCCAGTGCAGGAGCGACCCCCAGGTGGCCCTCTCCCTTGCCCAGGTGGTGGCTACCCCGAGGAGCCCACCCCCTTGCCTGCCTGCATCGCTGAAGAGACCCCTAGGTCTCCCATTGAACTACATTGCAAACCCGACGCCTGTTTGCACACTGCACCCGGCCGCCCCCGTGCCGCTGAGGGTGTACTTTTTGTGCTGACTTGTGTCCTCCCCGGTGCCCTACAAAACCCCCCTGGTCTGCCCTCCGAAGACGCGGGTACTTACCTGCTGGCAGACTGGAACCGGGGCACCCCCTTCTCCATTGAAGCCTCTGCGTTTTGGGCACCACTTTGACCACTGCACCTGACCGGCCCTGAGCTGCTGGTGGGCTACCTTGGACCCAACTTTGAACCCTGTAGGTGGTTTACTTACCTGCAAAACTAACAAACACTTACCTCCCCCAGGAACTGTTGAAAATTGCACTGTGTCCAGTTTTAAAATAGCTTATTGCCATTTGTGTGAAAACTGTATATGCTATTTGCTAATTCAAAGTTCCTAAAGTTCCTAAGTGAAATACCTTTCATTTAAAGTATTGTTTGTAAATCTTGAACCTGTGGTTCGTTCTTAAAATAAACTAAGAAAATATATTTTTCTATATACTGTAAAAACCTATTGGCCTGGAATTGTCTTTGAGTGTGTGTTCCCCATTTATTGCCTGTGTGTGTACAACAAATGCTTAACACTATCCTCGGATAAGCCTACTGCTCGACCACACTACCACAAAATAGAGCATTAGAATTATCTATTTTTGCCACTATCTTACCTCTAAGGGGAACCCTTGGACTCTGCGCATGCTATTTCTTACTTTGAAATAGTGCATACAGAGATAACTTCCTACACATGTGTACTGAAATGAACAACATAAGTCACCATAATTAGAAAGTCTCACAGTATAAAGTACAAAAATATGGGCTCGAACTACACATTATGCATGGACACTTTAACCCTTCATAACCTGATGGTATCATGCTGGTCATCTTGCACCATGAGGCTAGTGTGTCCTACTTGGAATTAAGCTCCTGAAAAGGGGAAGTATTAAGGAGAACCAGCGATCACCACAAATATCTTTTAAAGTATTTCATGGTGCTATTAGAAGGTACCTCCCCTACACAACCTTGTGTATGGACAATCCCTAGATTGATCTAAACATTTACAACAACTATAAAAACTTGTGTTCAGTGTATTATACAAACAGGGAATAATAAGCCTGATGAAACACATGTTGGCTTAGCTGGAGCATTATGTGAAAAATTAATAAAGAAGAATATTTTTGAACCCTATTTGGAACTTACATATGTTGTTTGTATAATACACTGAACACGAGTGTCCTACTTGGACTCATGCACACAAATCTGGAATTTAAAGCAATGGAATGGAATGGGCTTGTCAGATCTGAAACAGCTCACATGAGGGGGGGTCAGGTGCATGGTATGCGAAGTATCAACATCAGTATAGGCATCATGAAAAAGAATGCAAATCACCATGGCAGATGTGGACCTGACCTCTTATCATAGGTGCAGGAATGGTAGACCAGTGAGCTGCGTAACTGTGTTGCAATAAGGTCATGACAAAAAGTCAGCCTTGTCACACAGTGGTTGTGTAAACAATGCAGAGATACTACCATCAGTAAGGCACTACAGTGCGACTTAGACTCAATACCTCCATGTAATCAACATCCTATGCCTCAAAGTTGTACTGAAACTCAAATATTAGCAAGTCAGATTGTGAATCAGATCACTCAAGTCAACAACTAACATAGAACAACATCAACACCTCTCTTTCTCATTGCAGAGGATGTATTTACACCTCCTAATTAGGTGCCTATTGGGATGACGATCTGGCTGAGGATGACAGCCTGCCAACCCTTGACCAAGACACCATCAAGCAAATCCTGGCCTCCTTTGACACACTATCTCTGGTTGCTGGAAGGGCTGACAGCATTGCATGGTCTCCAGAGGATCTACCCATTACCCAACAAACATCACCTGGTACTCCACCCCCAGCCCTTGGTTCTGAGGACCCCCAAGTTAAATTCTAATGTTGTGCAATAGGAGTCAAGCGGTAGATGCAGGATGTGGTGTAGGTGGGTATGGAGACCATGGTGGGTACCCTAGACACCGTCTGTAGTTGCCTCAGTCCCAGTAAGGACACCTCAGCTGCAATAAGAAGCACCTACCCTCTTCTGTGTGGCCTTGAACAGTCCCTGGCTGACATAGCTGGTGTCATGAGGCAGAGGCATGAACAAGTGGTGATTGTATGATGGAACAACGCATGCACAAACAACGCATGCCTTAACAACGTGGTCAGAACCACGATCGCGTTGTTCCCACTCATGGCTTTACAACACACGCCTTTACAATGAATTTTGTTGAAATAACATGCCTAGTAAAGGTATGTGTGAAAACGGCATGCAAAACGGCATGCGTGGCTCTATCATACAAACCCTACCCATCCCATGGGCCAATACAATCCCCACCGCTAATACCTAAACAACCCCGAACCCCACCCGCCCTGAGCCCAAAAAAAAACCTATGCTAACCCTCCACCCCCTTCCTTAGAAACTAAAGTACCCCAATCCCTCCACCCGTCAACCTAATAAAAATCCTACCCTGCCCCATAAAACAATACTACCCCGACATTCCCACCCACCCTGAACCCTAAAACCTTCCGTTCTAAGTAAACTACCCCAACCCCCTCTTGCCCTGAGCCCTAAAACCTTTCCCCTAAGTAAACTATCCCGACCCCCCCACTGACCCTAAGCCCCAAAAAAAACTATCCCAATCCCCCTACCCCGCCCAAGAAACTAAGGGCCAGATGTATAATCATGGCCCTTTGCGATTCGGAAATATTGATTTTTCAGAAATCGCTATTTCTGACTCGCAAAGTGCCATATATCACATTTGCGAATAGGTAATAGCGATTTCTTAAAAATCGCAAATGCTATTACCGAATCGCAAATTGCGATACCGGCCCCATTCGCAGCCATGGTATCTGCAAATTTTTTGCATTTCCAAAATTGCGATTTCTGAACCAGAAACTGCAATTTTGGAAATGCAAAACCCCAGAGTGCTGGGGGGCTAAGGCCCCCTCTGCTGCACCCCAAAATATTTTTGGGGGACATGTAAGGTGCACACATGCCAAAAGGGCATGTGTGCTTTATATGTTCAATTTAAAAATGCATTTAAAATGCATTTTTAAAATTTGCACATGGCTACCACAAAGTTCAACTTGGTGGTAATTAGCGATTCCTAAATGCCAAAATCGCATTTAGGAATTGCTTCATACATGTGCTAAGAAATCGCAAATAAGGAATCCTTATTTGCGATTTCTAATTTAGAGAGTCGCAATTTGCGACTCTCTAAACAGGGTCGCAATTTTAAGGAAACGCTATTTTAGCAATTCCTTAAAATTGCATTCAGAATGTATTTCATACATTCTGAAATGGCATTTTGCATTCGCAAACGGGCATTCGCACCGTTTGCGAATGCAAAATGCTTTCATACATTTGGCCCTAAATTACCTCGACCCCCCGCCCACCCTGAGCTCTAAAACCTTCCCCTAAGTAAACTACTTCACCCCACCCGTCCTGAGCCCTAAAACCTTCACTCAAGTAAATTACCCCGACCCCCCCACCCGCTCTGAACCCTAATAAAAAACCTACCTTTACCCTCATACCTGCCCTGAGCCCTAAAAACATCCACATAAGTAAACTACCCAGACCAGCCCCACCCACCCTGAGCCCTAAAACCTTCCCCCCTAAGTAGACTACCCCAACTCCCCACCCACCCTAAGCCCCAAATTCACCCCACCCCTAAAAACTACCCCCACCCCTGGCCCAACCCCACTTACCTTACTGCATCCCCTCCCAATACCCGTTCCTCTTCACTCCTCCGTCCCTTCCTTAAACCTTCCCCACCCCATTAAACTAACCAAACACCCCATCCTGCTCCTAAAAAATAAAACAGACCACCCCTCACTATAAGCCCTAAAAAATGAAATACCCAAATTACCCCTCCCTGCACCCAAAAAAAGCCTGAACCCCCCCACCTACCCCAAGCCCTTAATCCACCTCTAAAAACTACCCCCACCCCTGCCCCACTTACCTCACCATGTGCTCTCCCGATCCACTCTGATTTTTTTCAGTGCCTTAACCACACATATGCGGAGTATCGCGCATGTGTGGTTAAGGCACATAAAAAGGCAGTTGTTGTTCCGGCAAGCGTGGTTACTCTTGCTTGGGAAACATCAGCATTGTTAACAACACGTTGTTCAGGACATTTTCCCATAACTGCCCTGCCAAAGTGGCACCAGCGAGGTTGATAAAAATAGCTGTGGGTGATCTGCAATATCCTGGAGTCCATGGAGCAGAAGCAGGACACATATATCACAACAATGGGTGCCTACAAACGCAATGTTGGTGCTTTTCAGGCAAACCAAGGGGCCCTTCTCAGTGCAGTGCTGGATCACTTGTTGGCACAGAGGAATAATGCTGTCGACAGGGGATCCACATCATCAGCCCCCTGATGTGTGTGCGCCTCTGTCGCCTCTGGCAACAGCAAGACCACCCTCACATGAAGCACCACACACATCAGAGGAGGAAGATGTAGACTTCACCTCTTTCCAATGTAAAGCTGCCCGGTATCATTTCTCTGTACCAAATTTCCAGTTTTTCCTTTGCATAGTGCTCATGACATGCCAGTGCCCAATGTACTAACCATCTAGTACTGTCTTCAATTTTCTGCACCACATGTTAATCTCACCCACTTGTGGACTTTCCATGTGGCCTATCTTCACTATCGCCAATGTGTTACACCTCTTCCTCACTGAAACACTCCTCTCCACATGTGCCATGCAGTGTATCCCCCATGGACTCTGCCTGGACATTCAATGGTTTAAATAAACTATTGGGGTTGTTGCAGAGAGAACTGTGCCTATGATGAAATAAATATTTTTGCACATGTAAATGAATGCACTGGGTTCAACCTGTGTGTTGTATGCCTAATGGGGTCAGGACTAACTAGAACATGGTGGATTTTGTGAGCCAAAGACACCAAGGGGCATATTTATACTCCGTTTGCGCCGAAATTGCGTCGTTTTTTTTAACGCAATTTCGACGCAAAACTAACTCCATATTTATACTTTGGCGTTAGATGCGTCTAGCGCCAAAGTTCATGGAGTTAGCGTCATTTTTTTGCATGAACACCTTCCCTGCGTTAATGAGATGCAAGGTAGGCGTTCCCGTCTTAAAAAATGACTCCGATGCATATGCGTCGTATTTATACTCCCGGGCAAAAATGACGCCCGGGAGTGGGCGGGTCTAAAAAACCCGCATTTGCGCCGGATTTTAGCACCTGGGTCAGGGCAGGCGTTAAGGGACCTGTGGGCTCAGAATGAACCCAGAGGTGCCCTCCCAAGCCCCCAGGGACACCCCCTGCCACCCTTGCCCACCCCAGGAGGACACCCAAGGATGGAGGGACCCACCCCAGGGACATTAAGGTAAGTCCAGGTAAGTATTTTTTTAAAAAAATGTTTGTGGCATAGGGGGGCCTGATTTGTGCCCCCCTACATGCCACTATGCCCCCTGGGCATGGCCATTGGGCAAGGGGGCATGACTCCTGTCTTTGCTAAGACAGGAGTCATTTCTATGGGGGATGGGCGTCGTAAAAAAATGGCGCAAATTGGGTTGTGGCGAATTTTTTGCCTCAGCCTGACTTGCACCATTTGTGGACGCCCATACGCCATTTTCCCCCTACGCCGGCGCTGCCTGGTGTACGTCGTTTTTTTTAACGCACACCAGACAGCACCGGCGGCTAACGCCGGCTAACGTCATTCAATAAATACGGCGCCCGCATGGCGCTTCAGAATGGCGTTAGCCGGCGCTAATTTTTTTGGCGCAAAACTGCATTGGCGCAGTTTTGCGTCAAAAAGTATAAATATGGGCCGAACTACTCTCCAAAGGGTCATGTGTGTCATCAAGCCATGGACAAAGCCACACAGGCTGAAGGAAATATATTTGGTGAACCCTGTGTGTATCACGACTAGCAAGTACTTACTCAAGGTCACAAGCATGAACTACAACAAATAGAATAGCATGTAGCCAATGTTAATGGAGGATCCAGTTACAGCACTTGTGGGAATTACATCCATAGATACCAGCCTGCAAACATCATTGCTATCACAAGCAGATGGTGCAAGAGTGAGTGTGTTATTGGGTGACATTGGTATGTGTCCCAAAATATCGTTGATTAGTTACAATGGTTTGACATAGTCATCCCTTCAATGCATGTTGCATGACTTACACACACAATTCAACAGTAGGTGGATACCAGTTTTGGGGGGATGTATCCATTCACAGCAAGAGTGCCCTTTATAGTGTTCAACTATGTTTGAAGATCCCTTAAGTGATTCCTTGCAACACTTGGCAAGTTCCTCTCCATAGGTGCTTCACCTAGTCACACATGTCTACAAAACCTGCTTGCAAAACCTACTGCATGTACTGAACACAGCCTTAGTAGATCTAACAACTCCTACACAGCAAATCATGAAGTAGACCTGTAGGTAGTAAAGATTGCTATTTAATGTGGAAATATACGTATCATACATAAAACTATCTAGACTGCACTAACTTCTGTAACCTAACTACACTTAAACTAATCTATGCTACCAAAACTACACTACCTTATTCTAAAATCTATCAAAAACTACCTTAGATTAATTTATCTTACTCTACACATATAACACAACACAAGACATGTTAACCCCTGCGCTGCCAGGCCTTTTCCTCCTCAGGTGCCAGGCCTTTGTTTGGCTATTTGAGGCAGAGTGCGCTTAGAACCTCATAACTTTTTGTCCACATAAGCTACCCACGCCAAATTTGCGTCCTTTTTTCCAACATCCTATGGATTCTAGAGGTACCCAGACTTTGTGGGTTCCCCTAAAGGAGACTAAGAAATTAGCCAAAATACAGTGAAAATTTCATTTTTTTTTTTTAAAAAGAGAAAAAAGGGCTGCAGAAGAAGGCTTGTGGTTTTTTCCCCTGACATTGGCATCTACAAAGGGGTTGCAGTGCTAAAATCACCAGCTTCCCAGCTTTCAGGAACAGGTAGACATGAATCAGAAAACCCCATTTTTCAACACAATTTTGGCATTTTACTGGGACATACCCCATTTTTATGATTTTTTGTGCTTTCAGCCTCCTTCCAGTCAGTGACAGAAATGGGTGTGAAACCAATGCTGGATCCCAGACACAGTAATATTTCTGAATAGTAGACAAAATTCTGAATTCATCAATGGGTAATTTGTGTAGATTCTACAAGGGTTTCCCACAGAAAATAACAACTGAAATAAAAAAATATTGAAATTGAGGTGAAAAAAACAGCCATTTTTCTCTACGTTTTAATCTGTAACTTTTACCTGCAATGTCAGATTTTTTAAAGCAATATACCGTTATGTCTGCTGGACTCTTCTGGTTGAGGGGATATATAGGGCTTGTAGGGTCATCAAAAACCCTAGGTACCAAAAGGCAATAAATGAGCTGCACCTTGCAGTGGGTTTTCATTCTATAACGGGTATACAGCAATTCATTTGCTGATATATAAAAAGTGAAAAATAGGTATTGAGAAAACCTTTGTATTTCCAAAATGGGCACAAGATAAGGTGTTGAAGAGCAGTGGTTATTTGCACATCTTTGAATTCTGGGGTGCCTATACTAGCAAGTGAATTACAGGGCATTTCTCAAATGGATGTCTTTTTTACACACTGTCTTATATTTGGAAGGACAAAATGTAGAGAAAGACAAGGGGCAATAACACTTGGTTTGCTATTCTATGTTCCTCCAAGTCTCACAACAAAAATGGTACCTCACTTATGTGGGTAGGCCTAGTGCCCGCGACAGGAAATGGCCCAAAACACAAAGTGGACACATCACATTTTCTCAAAGAAAACAGAGGTGTTTTTTGCAAAGTGCCTACCAATGGATTTTGACCTCTAGCTCAGCCAGCACGTAGGGAAACCTACCAAACCTGTGCATTTTTTAAAACTAGAGACCTAGGGGAATCCAAGATGGGGTGACTTGTGGGGCTCTTACCAGGTTTTGTTACCCAGAATCCTGTGCAAACCTCAAAATTTGGCTAAAAAAACACTTTTTCCTCACATTTTGGTGACAGAAAGTTCTGGAATCTGAGAGGAGCCACAAATTTCCTTCCACCCGGTGTTCCCCCAAGTCTCCTGATAAAAATGGTACCTCACTTGTGTGGGTAGGCCTAGTGCCCGCGACAGGAAATGCCCCAAAACACAAAGTGGACACATCACATTTTCTTAAAGAAAACAGAGGTGTTTTTTGCAAAGTGCCTACCAGTGGATTTTGGCCTCTAGTTCAGCCAGCACCTAGGGAAACCTACCAAACCTGTGCATTTTTAAAACTAGAGACCTAGGGGAATCCAAGATGGGGTGGCTTGTGGGGCTCTTACCAGGTTCTGTTACCCAGAATCCTGTGCAAACTTCAAAATTTGGCTAAAAAAGCACTTTTTCCTCACATTTCAGTGACAGAAAGTTCTGGAATCTGAGAGGAGCCACAAATTTCCTTCCACCCAGCGTTCCCCCAAGTCTCCTGATAAAAATGGTACCTCACTTGTGTGGGTAGGCCTAGTACCCGCAACAGGAAATGCCCCAAAACACAAAGTGGACACATCACATTTTCTCAAAGAAAACAGAGGTGTTTTTTGCAAAGTGCCTACCTGTGGATTTTGGCCTCTAACTCAGCCGGCATCTAGGGAAACCTATCAAACCTGTGCATTTTTGAAAAATAGAGACCTAGATGAATCCAAGATGTGGTGACTTGTGGGGCTCTCGCCAGGTTCTGTTACCCAGAATCCTTGGCAAACTTCAAGATTTGGCTAAAAAACACTTTTTCCTCACATTTTGGTGACAGAAAGTTCTGGAAACTGAGAGGAGCCACAAATTTCCTTCCACCCAGCGCTCCCCCAAGTCTCCAGATAAAAATGGTACCTCACTTGTGTCGGTAGGCCTAGTGCCCGCGACAGGAAATGCCCCAAAACACAAAGTGGAAACATCACCTTTTCTCAAAGAAAACAGAGGTGTTTTTTGTATAGTGCCTACCTGTGGATTTTGGCCTCTAACTCAGCCGGCACCTAGGGAAACCTACCAAACTTGTGCATTTTTGAAAACTAAAGACCTAGAGGAATCCTGTGCAAACCTCAAAATTTGGCTAAAAAAACACTTTTTCTTCACATTTTGGTGACAGAAAGTTCTGGAATCTGAGAGGAGCCACGAATTTCCTTCCATCCAGCATTCCCCCAAGTCTCCCGATAAAAATGATACCTCACTTGTGTGGGTAGGCTTAGTGCCCGCGACAGGAAATGGCCCAAAACACAAAGTGGACATATCACATTTTCTCAAAGAAAACAGAGGTGTTTTTTGCAAAGTGCCTACCAGTGGATTTTGGCCTCTAGCTCAGCCAGCACCTAGGGAAACCTACCAAACTTGTGCACTTTTGAAAACTAGAGACCTAGGGGAATCCAAGATGGGGTGACTTGTGGGGCTCTCACCAGGTTCTGTTACCCAGAATCCTTTGCAAACCTCAAAATTTGGCTACAAAATACCTTTTCCTCACACTTCGGTGACAGAAAGTTCTGGAATCTGAGAGGAGCCACAAAGTTACTTCCACCCAGAGTTCTCCCAAGTATCCCGATAAAAATAGTACCTCACCTTTGTGGGTAGGCCTTTTGCTTGCAACAGGAAATGCCATCTAGGTAAACCGACCAAACCCAGACATTTCTGAAAACTAGACACCAGAGAGAATCAACGGAGGTGTGACTTGTGTGGACCCCCCAATGTTTTCTTATCCAAAATCCTCAGCAAACCTCAAATTTAGCTAACAAATCACATGTTTCTCACATTTCTGTGTGGGATCACCGCACCGGGACAAATTTCCTACCACCCAACATTCACCTCAGTCTCCGGGTAAAAATGATACCTCACTTGTGTTGGTGGGCCAAGTGTTTGTGACAGGGAAGAGCCAAAACACGTTGTAATTGAGGTGGAACCAAAGGGGGTCCAAAAAGGCAGTTTGAAAAAAAACTGTTTTAGGCTGACAAGTGCAGCAGAAATTGTATTGGTATAGATGAGACAATGCTGGGTGGTAGGAATTTTGTGGATTCCTGCAGATTCCGGAAGGTTCCGACACAAAAATGTGGGAAAAATGTGTGCTTTCCAGCAAAGTTGGCATTGTCTGTAAGGAAATGGTGCGGGGTGCATGTGAAGCACACCACCTTGGAATCAACTAGATGTTTAGTTTTCAGATGTGTCTAGGCCTTGTGGATTTTTCTACATGGCAGCATCCCAAAGTGAAAAAAGTGCAGCTCTCACCATTCCAAGTGGGACGATTTTGAGAGTTACCAAGCTCTCATGGCCCAAATGTAAAACAAAAACCAAATATAATCAAATGTCCTCTTGCTTGTCATGGGATAAGATGTTTTAGTTTGCGGGGGAGAGCTGAAAGACTGTTAGTTGGGGTGGGAGCATAATCAGGCCCATACTGGTTGGGAACCACCACCCCACGATTTTCTTTTATTTTTTGTATTCCCTGGCATCTAGTAGACTTTCTGTCCCACCGGGGTGTGGATCGGGGGTAATTGCCCAACCTGCCCACTGGTGGGCAAATCAACTTTGGCCCCTATTTATTTGGGGTGGGGGTATGGCCATACCCCCAGCCTCTTATTTTGAAAAAAAATCTTCCCTGGTCTCTGGTGGGCAGATGGACCTTCCAAAAATAGGCCAATCTGCCCCCAAGGGGGCAGTTATGGCCAACAGTAATGTGCCCCCATGGGGAGCGACCCTTGCCCAAGGGGGTGCGCCCCCAAACAAAACACACACACACCAATCCATGGTGTCTAAAGGTTTCTGCCCCCTTTGGGGGCAGATTGGCCTAACAAAAATAGGGGGCAGAAATGTCCTAAATACAATGTGCCCCAAAAGGGAGTGACCCTTGTCTTAGGGGTCGCTCCCCATACATAAAAACATAAAGTAAATTAAAAAATATATACATCCCTGGTGTCTAGAGGTTTCTGCCCCCCCCCCGGGTTTCTGCCCCCCTGATATGCCTCCAGGGGGGCAGAAAAGGTCTAAAAATATTTTGCCACCCCCGGGGAGTGGCCCTTGACAAAGGGGCCGCTCCCCTTATGTATTAGTATAAAAAAATAAAAATTCCCAAGTGTCTTGTGGTTTCTGCTCCCCCACGGGCAGATTGGCCTAATTATATTAGGCCGATCTGCCTAAAAATGATTTGGCTCCCCAAATATAAAAAAATAAAAATAAGCAAAAAAAAATATCCCTGGTGTCTAGTGGTTTTCTGCCCCCGGGGGAAGATCCGCCTAATAATATTAGTCCGATCTGCCCCCAGGGGAGGCAGAAATGGCCTAAACATTATTTGCCCCCCCGGGAGCGACCCTTGCCTAAGGGGTCGCTCCCCAAGCATTAAAAAATAAACAAAAAACAATTATCCCTGGTGTCTAGTGGTTTTCTGCCCCCTGGGAGCAGATCGCAAGGCCGATGTGCCCCGAGGGGGGCAGAAATGGCCTAATAATAATTCCCCCCCACCGGCAACGACCCTTGCCCAAGGGGTCGAACCACAAACATAGAAAATAAATAAACTATTAATACAATTATCCCTATAAAGAAAATAAAATTATCCCTATAAATAAAATCTCCCCCGGGGGCAGATTGTCCTAATCATATTAGGCCGATCTGCCCCCAGGGAGGGCAGAAATGGCCTAGAAATAGTTTGCCCCCCTCGGGGACCTGCCCTTGCACAAGGGCCGCTCCCCTTATTTGAAATAGCAAAAAAAAAAAATCCCTGATGTCTAGTGGCCACAGGGGGGTCGGGGAGTCGGAGGTGGAAGGGGAAGCAATTCCCCTTCCATCTCTGCCCAGGGGAGGGGGGAGCTCGGCCATCTGCGGGAGCGCTAGCGCTCCCCCCGGTGGCCCATAGCAGGACGAGCTGGTCGGTGCCGAGTGCGAGACCAGCTCGTCCGTGGTACCCTAGTGGTTAAATATCAACCACCCACCCCCATTAATACACAAATACACATTAACACATGAGACAAACATAGACTACACCTACACATAAACTAGCTAAATATTATAACTACATCAATGTTTATATTTGTATTTTTCTATATTTTTTTATTTTGTATACATATAGTAAACATTGATCTCCTACACACAAAATAACCTACACACCCATATCGCAAACTAACTATCAAATAGTGAACTCTATAAATTCACTAAGGATAACCTAGCCTATCCCTATTCTAATAACTATCCTGAACTATGCTAAAATTGTATTTTTTCAATTAAAAGAATCCAACAAGCTGGAGGCAGTTCTAAATTTGGTCAGCAATTATGTCCACAGTTTGCTGCAAAGTCCTGATCATTTGCATTAGTGTGGCCACCTACAGTCCTAGGACAGCAAGCATGAAGTTCATGATTGCACTGTCCTTCACGGCCTCTTGTTCAAGGTCAGTCATTTGGTCTGGTGTAGAAGTGGCAGCCAGAGGTGCCGCTGCTGGCTCGGCTGTGGAGTTTCCATTAACTGCCCCCAAATTGCCTGCATGGGTCCCTCAACCTCAGCACTGATGCTTGGCCCACCCAGCGGTTTCTGGTCTGAGGTGCTGAATTCTAGGACACTGTTGTCTTTCACTCCTTATGCTTCCTCCCTATGCACTTGAAGACCTTGCCAGTGTGTCCAATGTGCCGGTAAAGTTCCAAGCAGATCCAGTATGTCTTTTCCTGTTCTTGGGTCATATTGTCTGTTGGAGAGGAACGACATGTGTATCAAACCAAGCTGAAGTTGTCCAAATTGTCATCAATTAGGTGCATGAAGTGTTAGAAGCACAAGTGGCCTGCTTAACTAAAAAAATAAACATCTATGGAACAAATTATGACCAACCATCATAGGACGCATGTACTTTTCCCAAAGTTACAATGCTAAAGTGCTAATGTCTTGGCCTTGTAGGTACATGAAAGGCTGTGTCTGGCATAATAAGCGTTGGAATTTGCCCTTTTGCAGGGTCATCCCCAATCTTTTTGCCTCCTGCCTCCTATTTTTATGACCTGTTGCTGTTGGCTTTTGAACTCTGAACACTTTACCACTGCTAACCAGTGCTAAAGTGCATATGCTCTCTGTGTAAATTGTATGGTTGATTGGTTTATCCATGATTGACATATTTGATTTACTAGTAAGTCCCTAGTAAAGTGCACTAGAGGTTCCCAGGGCCTGTAAATCAAATGCTACTAGTGGGCCTGCAGCACTGGTTGTGCCACCCACATTAGTGGCTCTGTAATCATGTCTCAGACCTGCCACCCCAGTGTCTGCGTGTGCAGTTTTAACCTGCCAATTTGACTTAGCAAGTGTACCCACTTGCCAGGCCTAGACCTTCCTTTTTCTTACATGTAAGACACCCCATAGGTAGGCCCTAGGTAGCCCCATGGGCAGGGTGCAGAGTATGTTTAAGGTAGGACATATACCAATGTGCTTTATATGTCCTAACAGTGAAATACTGCTAAATTTGTTTTTCACTGTTGCAAGGCCTATCCCTCTCATAGGTTAACATGGGGGCTGTCTTTAAAAATGATTAAAGTGTGGATTTCCTTTGAGAGTGAATAGACATGTGAAGTTTGGGGTCTCTGACTTCACAATTTAAAAATACATCTTTGTGTGTTTGAGAATGTCACCTTTAGAAAGTGAGCATTTTCTTGCTTCAACCATTTCTGTGACTCTGCCTGTTTGTGGAATCCCTGTCTCGGTCAGTTTGACATTTGGGCTGGTTGCACCTCTCACTAGACAGTGACACAAAGGGAGCTTGGGTGTAGTCTGAACTTCCTGATGAGCCACCTGTGCTAGGAGGGAGGGGAGGAGTGGTCACTCATACCTGAAAAGGCTGTGCCTGCCCTCACACAATGCAGTCTTCAACCCCCTGGTGTGTGTCTGGGGCCTGGCCTGAGCAAGGAAGGATTTTCACAAACAAGAGAGACTTTGCTTTGAAGTAAGCCTACTTCAAAGGGCAAAATGGGTATAAGAAGGTGTAGTGAAAATAATTATTTTTGACCACTGACTTTGTGTTTCACCACTGTGCATATTAGTTGTTCAATGTTCACCAGTAGGACAATACATTCTGTATTCAGTTTAGCTGCCTTTTGGCTTTAACGTGGCAGTAGACATTACATTCTGTATTCAGTTTAGCTTCCTATTGGCTTTATCGTGGCATTAGACATTAAGGTTGAGACATTGCAGATGAGATGTGTTTTTCCACATGGTAAACCAAGCTGTGTTTTTCGTTTTTTCTCTCACCGAACACTAGCATGATAAGGAAGTGCATATTTTATGTTTTTCTCTAGTGCAGCCTTGGGAAAATACAGCCTTAAAAACTTGGCCAACTTTCAACGCTTGTTTTCTTCCAACTCTGACCTACAGTAGCCAGCATGTTTTGACTATTAGAGGGAAGGGCCAGTTAGCAGGCTTTTTTATTATAAAGGGTGTCCCTGGGCAGCAGCGAGGGGGAATGTTCTGAGACTTCAGTCAGGAGCCTGACCTGTCCCGTAAAGGTGGAAAATGTCTTTCTCTCAGTTGAACTGGAGTCATCAACTTGCAGGCATGGAAAAGATGACGAGCAGTGATAGGCCCTACTGTGATTAATTTTGACTTTTATGCTTTGCTTTGACAGTTATGCTATAATGTAATCACATATATTTGCTGTGTACATTGCAATTGAGAATAACTTTGATATATTTTCCTTTTATTGCTGTGACTATTTTTAAACGTGTGCCTCCAACCTACTAATCTCCTCTCTCAGGAACCTCGTGGTGAAGTAATAATAAATGTCTTAATTAAAATAAGAAGTGCATTCCAGAGATTGTTTTCAGCTCGGTCATTAGTGAAAGCAAAACGGAAGGGCACCCAAAACAACAGACTTTAGAACACTTCTGGAAACTAAGAGGAACCTCTGCCTGGAGAAGAGCTGAAGAGCTGAGGAAGAAAAGCTGTCCTGCCTGTGATTATGCTTTGTGGAGCTATCCTGCAGTTGCTGCTTCTGCCTGCGCTAGAGGACAAAGACGGGACTTTGTGTTGCCTTCCTTCTTGTGAAGAACTCTCCAAGGGCTTGATTTAGAGCTTGCCTCCTGTTGTTTGAATTCTCAGCAAAGACTTCTCTCTGCCAGCACCTGGAGCCTCTGCTGAGACTCCTACTCTGCCAAGTGGTGCCCATCCAGGTCCTGGGACCCTGAAAGAAGAAGCTGGCAGGCCAAGAGTGAGAAATCCATGCACCGACTGCCGTGCGGGGAAAAAATGTAAGCTATTCCGATCTGCGGCTGAAAAAACGCCGCACTGACAGCTTCGCGGCTGAAAATTGACACTCGTCTGCAATGCGACCAGAAGATCGATGCCCGCGGCTGGAGAAACAAAACGCAGCATTGCTGACGGAGGCTGGTGAAATCGTAACCCGCGCTGTGTGGTTTTCGGATCATCGTGCGCCAGTATTTCTGACACAAACATCGCTGGGCATGTAAAAACAATGCAAGGCCTGCCTGGATCCGAGAGTGCGGTTCGAATGGACACATCGCTCTCCTGCGGAGAGAAGAAATTACGCACGCCGACTTGACTGAAGGAGAAACAACGCACGGTCTCGCTTGTGAGTGATATCGACGCATCGCAAGTCCTTTTTGATGCACACTCGCCCATGTGGGGTTATTTTTGTCACACCCATGAACATTTCCACGCTAACAGCATCAGCTTTGTGTTTAAAATTACATGAAGACTCTTTTTGTTTTTTAATTGATAGCTTGACTTGTGTATTGTGGATTTTTGTCGTTTTGGTCTTGTTTTGTTTAGATAAATATTTTCTATTTTTCTAAACCGGTGTTGTGTCATTTTGTAGTGTTTTCATTAAGTTACTGTGTGTGTTGGTACAAATACTTTACACCTAGCGCCCTGAAGTTAAGCCTACTGTTTGTGCCAAGCTACCAAGGGTGTAAGCAGGGGTTAGCTGAGGGTGATTCTCTTTTACCGTGACTAGAGTGAGGGTCCTTGCTAGGACAGGGGGTAACCTGACTGCCAACCAAAGACCCCATTTCTAACAATAAGCATATACTCATGTGAATATTAGGACAGATTGTGACCAATGATGTTGTGTACACAGGGAATGGTGCACATGGTCCGTCTAGGTTCTCTCAAGGTATTGTCATGCAGCCTGCAAGAGACCATAAAATATGGCCAATCACATTAGTGAAATGAGTAATGTGTAGCAAGCACACTTTGTGTGCCTCATGAATGCTTCACTGTTATGGCAAGAACACATACCAACACACATTGCAGCACAGAATGACTCAGTGCCAGGTAGTTGTAACAAAGACAGAATGTGGCTAGCTTTCTCCAAATTAACAGACCTTTTGGACACTTCTCCAATATTAATTCATGGGCATACCTGATACACTTTTACATGGATCATGCAATGTAATTCTAAAACTAGCATGTGGTCCTTTACATTTATCTATGGATTATAACCTAGATGCACATCAACTCATACTTAATCCATGTGATAAGTATGCGGATGCATGCTCTAGATCTTATATGTATGAGGATATTGTCCTATATATTGCTGGTAATTTCCTGAAAAGGTTCAATGGTAACAATTCATATTGGAGACAGTATGGGTAATGACGGCAGTAGGTCAAATGTGAAATGGCCTGTATGCAGTTTACACTGTGCATGCATGCCTGCAGTACTTAACACATCACCCTTACTCCTCACAAAATGCTACAAAGATATGAACATGTGTCTGTCATGGGGCATTGGGTATATGAGGACATGACTCAAGCATGTAACAGAATTTCTATGTGTGGAATGTTGGCATGTACCACATCGACTCATACCGATTCTATCTGCAGTGAGGTAGGAAATCAACACAGCCTGTGTGGACCTGCCACACAAGATTGATCATACATTGCCATGTGGACGCCTGCACTAGCAATGTGCATCAGCAGGCATATTGACATTTATACCTCCAATTTGATGTTCATATCTACTTCGATTATATATTCATATCTACCTAACACAAATATCACTATTTTATCTATCATATTTTACTGTCATGAGGTTGGTTATGTCCTTCAGATGTACTTACCAATGAGTAGGCCATTCCCATATCTCCCATTCTGGAAGCACTTGTTTATGATGGAATGTCTGAAAATGTATGTATCATGAGCACTCCCAGGGAACTTGCCCGCACACTGATGAACATCCCCAAATGGTTCACTATTCTCTCCACATTGATTGAATATGTGTGCTTGGGATTGCGGTACAGGTGGGATGTAGTAGCAGGAGGTACCAGTTGCACATGAGTGCAGTCCATTACCCCCCAACACATGTGGAAATCCAGCAATGACATAGAAACCCTGCTTGTTTTCAAGTTGTTTCTGCTGTGTGTTCGGGAACATGAGGTACTGGGATGTGAGACTTACGATGACATCAACAATGGAAGGGAGATATGTGGAAAAGGATGGTTGATATATTTCTGCCATTCTGGCAGTGGTGGTTTGGAATGAGCCAGATGCCAGCATGTGGAGTCATGCCATTGGGTTGGCTTGCAGAGGGATGTTGGTGCACCTCTGGGATGTGTCTGCAGCATTGGTGAAATCTGGTGGAGGAGCTGGACAATGGACTCCCTCCTGAGCCTGTAATAGGTGATGACCTGCTCCTCCCCGAGGTCAATCATGGTAGTCCTCTGCTGGTATGTTCTCTCCCTTCTCCTGCCCTGCCTCTGTGGTGATGGTGGAAGTGGTAGTAGTGGTAGTCATCTTCTTCCTGCTCTAAGCTGCAGTATGAGTACCACCATGGAGTAGTTGAGCTTGCCAAAGTGCTATGGGCATATTCTGCTTACGAACCAGTGTCAATGCGTCATTTTTACACCTGGGTTGCTGATGTGCCGGAATTTTGATGCATTTTGGACTCTGCCCATCATTTGGAAATGATGTGTCACTTTCTATAAACTTATAGATATAGATGCGTTGTCTGTGAGAGGTTCAGGTATTGTGGTTTTAGGGTCCTGGGCTTGCTGGGGCGCACACTGTTAGAAGTGTATCCAGATCTAGGGTAAAGATTACATTTAGGGGGTTACCTGTTCTGTAGATCCTTTATGAGGTGTGCACCCCTGTTTTATGTGACGTTCACTACAAGGTACCGCCATGGGTACTTTCCTCCTACTATCACATTACATTTCTAAAAATTGAGCATTGTATTTCTTAGTGCTGTATAATAAAGTTATTTTGGACAATGATTTATTAAGTGTTATGTGTTTCATGCCTGGGAGCTGCATCACAAGCCCACATCATTTCTTCTGAGTGGGGCTTGGGCAACTCTAACTCGCTATCCTGAGAGAGACAAGTGCTAAAAAAGACTACTTTATTCTATGTAGAAGGAAGATTGCAGCCTTATTACTTGTGAAGGACACACATCATTCACAAATTATAACCCACTTTTTAACAGACCTAAACTAGGAAGTGATGAAGAGCTAATTTCAGATGTCAGAATAGCATCGCCGCTGGTCTTAATTTAACTAATAGCCTCTTTCTTTCACTACCTCAAGGCCCAGTTTTATGGGCTTTATGAAACAGGGCAGCACAGTATCACCTTGCTGAACTGTCCTGTGTCACATGGAATGGACAGGAATGTGCCATATTTATCTAATATGCTGCATTCATGTACATTCCACTAGCATTAGTGCCCTTTTGGCTAACTATCCACCATGGTGCAAGGGTGCCTGTGTTGCGTGCAGTATTGTTTTTGCGCAAGAAGGGGCACCCTCCTGCACAAAAACAATCCCAAGAGGTGTTTTCCTCTTTCTATGTGTGCTGCAGAATGCAGCAGCACTCATAGAAAGAGGAAACAAGCATTGGTAAAGCCAAAACGTCTCACTTTTCTAAAATGAGTGCCAACCTACTGACTTTGCCAATGCTGATTTGTAAAGCATTGCTTAGAAAGGGAAAATAACCACAATACTAGAGGAAAAGCAAACGTGTCTTAAGGTCCCTTCTCTGTACACTGAATGCAATATTTTCTGTCATTATAATTGTCATGATTCATTTCAAATGCAAACAAATAAAGAAGTGTCAGAATTTAAAGGGAAATGCTCATCCATGCCTGATTTACTTTCCACAGAACTCTCTCTGCACCAGCTTGGAAGAAGTTAAGCCTATGTTCTAATAATTGTTATAGTTTCCACACTTAGGCCACAAAAATAATTGTTTGTGGTGTATAAAAGGCATGGGGTTATTACTGAAATTAAAGTGCTTCTTTTTTTTAATTCAGGGGGATAAAATGCTGGGTTGGCTATGCCAGGATTCAAACCTATACAGTAGGTTACATAAACATTTCTGCTATATTATCGAAAAAACGTCATACATATGAAACATTCAGACACGTGATCCTCAGTGTGTGCGACCTGGAACAATCATTTTCAGAAGCGTTTAATTTGCTTTCATTTTGCAAATCATTGCCATACGTTTCTTTAACTGAATAGTTTAATTTGAAATAAATCATCACGACAGCTGTTGAAATGGACTGGCTTTCTAAATGAAAACTCAGTTCTGAAAACATGCTCTCTCGGTGACATATTATCCAGGAGTCAGTTGGTTGATATGTCTTTTCTTTTCAATTGCATGTGTTCAGGTATGTTACAACTCCCAGAATGCATTGGGTGGTAAATGAAAGCCCACTACTGGGCCACTGCCTCCTTGGTGACATGGTGCCATCTGCTAACCATACTTCAGCCATACAGTAAGGTAGTTCAGATGGGTAATTCTGTTGCAGCAGGCACGTGAGCCTACAGTTCAAGCGGTTCGTAATGCAAATGCTTACTAAAGAGCACACCATGTCACGTGAGACTATTAGACAGAATTGCTTTATCTGTCAACTGGCACGATTATACAATCCTGACTTCTAGTCATTTCAAATTTTTCAGTCAACTGAACTCATGATTCTGTGTACAGTGACGGTTCATTCTTATAATCGTAAAATGCAACTAGAAGTCCAAGCATGCTTGGGGATTGGTTGAGAAGAAGGACTGTGTCAAAGTACTATTAGTGACCTGGTGCCAGTTGACAGCTCCTTGAGTTTTTTATCTCACATAATTACATTCTGGTACTCATAGTCCTGTACTTTGAATACAGATATTTAAAACTACAGGAGCCAGAATGCAAAGTCGTATGTGCTAAACATGTAGGAAACTTGTAAATCTCATACCACTCCCAGCTATGGCAATGTTGTAATTATTATTCAGACAATAACCTCATAAGGCTATGTACGATGTGACATTTTCATCCTGACTTTGAACCCACAGCCCTTCATCCTAACATACTTGTAGTTTCTCTCACCCACTGATCCCACCTGCATCTTGAGATCTGTAAACCACTGGTCTGAAACGGTGTTAATGTAGTTGTCAGTAGGTTTTTGTGTTATACTTGCTCATGGACCATGGCTTATTGGCAAAAAGGGACCCTGCTTTTAAAGGTAGCTGCACTGAATCTAACCCAGGATGGAACATATTTCTTTCCATCAGCAGTTCACAACTGAGGAGCTGGCCTTTGTACAATCATGCCACTCTCAATGTGGAAATGCCAAGCTCACATCAATTGTCTTCACATAGGTAAAATGTTGTACACTTGTTTATAATTACCGTGAAAAGGGCAGACTAAAGAATGCAGGAGCCTGACAATCAACTACCTCTGTGTGCCTTATGTGTTTGCTGGTGAGCAGAGTAAGGCGCTTGCATTACTGTGCAGGGCTTTATTTCACTATGCTTTGCACTTGAGCATCCTACACAAGTGCATAGAAGTGTTCACTTTATCAAAACAGTTCCACTGTGGAACTGATGTCCAACACAAACAGAGGGACCTCAGCACAGTTAGCTTTGCCTACATGAGGTTTCTAACAGGAGAGTTCAGCTGACTCAGCGCCTGGTTCAGAAAGCTTGTGCCTTTCGGTTGAACACAAAACACACCACTGTGATGGAAAACAGGCCCACCTCTTTTTAAATCTACTAACTCAGTTTGAAGTGCAGACTGCACAGTGAGCAATAATATTGTTACTGTTCTGCAGTAAAGGACTGTAAAATACTCTCCATCAGCACTGAACTGCAACTCAAAGAACCGGCATTCAATTCTATTCAGCATTAAATTCTTAGTATACACAGCTTACAGGAGAGTGAGATCTGTTTACCCAAGAAGAGTTGTGCCATTTTATTTAACCAACCTAATGCTTAATGTTACAGATATCGAGAAGCAACCTTCATGACCCCCGTTTTGAATACTTATGGCTTTCAAATCTCTGACTTTACAATCTGAAGTCTGTCAGCAGAGGGCAGCGCCTTTACACAATAAATGACACTATTTAACACTGCACAGGTCTGTCTTTCAAGCAGGCATCTAAAGAAAAAACAAGCAAAATACGGGATCGTAGGACACAAATTACCAGAGGGAAGCTACAATGAGGAAGCAACCAACAACAGGATGGAAAGCTACAAGGAAAGCAAGGTAATTTGAATTAATATCTCTTTGTGCAAAGCGCTGCTGGGTCAAAGGCTTTCATGAAGATGGGAAGGACAAAGGCATCTGGCCTCTGGAAAACCTATTGTGCTGGGTGGGATGCCAAATCAGCAATGGGAGGGAGGGGCAGCACAGAAGGTAAAAGCAAACAGATGGTCACTGGGAGTACGCCGCAGATCCAGCAACAAAACATTCTCTCTGTAGAGTGGCTCAACAAAAATAACAAGCATTTGCAATGCAACGGGTCTCGCGTTTGCTCATGTTAGAGCTGATAGCGTTGTAAACTCCTAACCTGACTTTTCACCTATCGACAAAAGTGTATTTCTGTACGTAACCCGAAAAAGTGCAATTAACTGAGTAAAGCGCTCGACTTCTGCCAAGCGAAATCGAGCTAGTAAAATAGAGAAAAAGTAGTCCACGAGCTGGACAGAAAACAGCGAGCCTCGCATGTTTTCTGTACTTGGTCGATGCGCTCGAGGAGGGCTAGCCACCAAAAAAGGCATGACGTGTGCATGCCTTTCACTAATGAAAGCAACTAGGCAAGCCCACGAACCAATGAAAAACACTGACGTGATGTCGACAGGGCTCCGAGCCCTTTTCTAATAACTAAAGCGTCTCGCTGCGATACGCATGCGCGAGCGCATGCAACGCAGGCTCGACCCCAAAAAGTATTTCCAAAAGTCGTGAGCAATGTAATGACACAAGTGCTTGGGCCAAACTCTAGAGCTGACCACAAGCAAGCAAATAAGTGTGTCTTTTAAGTCCACCAATGGTAAGTAGTGGGTGGTACCCAAGCCCACTAGGAGTTAACAACATGTCTCAAAAAGACAGCGCATTAGTTGTCTATGGGAGACCTAAAAATGAGGAGAAATACCGGGATTGATAAATATGGTAATGCATCAGAAACCATAAGAGTTGCGTGGGAACACCCACGCAAAGCCCATGGAAAGGCCCTCTAGTTCAGAGTAAGGCAACACAACGATTTGCGCTGCTTCGCCTCACTCCATATTTTTGAAGCTACGCAACTTTGCATGGCTTCAAAAATATGACTTAGTGGCTTGCACCACACATGTTTTACGTTGCGTGGTGCAAGCCTGGCACAAACCTGTCATAAATATGCTCCTAAGCTTCTTGTTTCTTTATCTCATTTTTGAGATTCATCTCATCTAAGTTTTTTCCCCTTTGTCATGGTTACTTATCTTTTTTTTGTTCTTGCTCCCTTTTTTGTTTATTGCTCTGGGTCAGGGTCTGGAGAACCTACGGGCCATTTTATGACCTCAGTTGCATCACACTTGCATTACACAATGTGGTGCATGTATGACGAAACTCAAACATTAGGGGCCATATTTATACTCCGTTTGCGCCGGAATTGCGTCGTTTTTTTTGATGCAATTTCGACGCAAAACTAACTCCATATTTATACTTTGGCGTTAGACGCGTCTAGCGCCAAAGTCCATGGAGTTAGCGTCATTTTTTAGCGTGACACCTACTTTGCGTTAATTATATGCAAGGTAGGCGTTCCCGTCTAAAAAATCGACTCAGAGGCATGTGCGTCGGATTTATACTCCCGGGCAAAAATCACGCCCGGGAGTGGGCGGGTCAAAAACAATGACGTACGGCTGCTTTTGCGCCATTTTTTAGCGCCTGCAAAAGACAGGCGTTAAGGGACCTGTGGGCTCTGAAGGAGCCCAGAGGTGCCCTCCCATGCCCCCAGGGACACCCCCTGTCACCCTTGGCCACCCCAGGAGGACACCCAAGGCTGGAGGGACCCATCCCAGGGACATTAAGGTAAGTTCAGGTAAGTGTTTTTTATAAAAAAAATTGTGGCATAGGGGGGCCTGATTTGTGCCCCCCTACATGCCACTATGCCCAATGGTGCTTCAGAATGGCGTTAGCCGGCGCTAATTTTTTTGACGCAAAACTGCGTTAGCGCAGTTTTGCGTCAAAAAGTATAAATATGGCCTAGATATACGAAGCCACGCAGGGCCACTTTGCATGGCCCTGAGTGGCTTCAAAAATCTTGAGTAAAGCAAAGCAGCGCAAATCGCTGCATTGCTCACTCTGTGCCAGGGAGACATTCCATGGGTGTTGCATGGGCATTCTCATACAACATCCATGGATGTTGATGCATTCCCAGAAGTTGAAGACCTGGGATTGCATCAAAAACCTGCGCCTCCATAGGTGCAGTATAACAGTGCGAAATAGTTTTATTTCATCTTTCCTCTTTCTATGTGTGCTGTATCCCGCAGCACACACAAAAAGAGGAAAAAGCCACGGGGTGTTGATTTTGTGCAGGAAGGTGCCCCTTCCTACACAGAAACAATCCTACAGGCAATGAAAGCACCCTTGCACCATAGTGCAAGGGTGCCCGCATTGGCGATAGACAGTACATTGTGCACCAGTGCTGGAGTAAGGACAGGAATATGCCATGTTCAAATAAATATGATGCATTCCTGCCCTTTCCCGGTGACAGAGGCAGAACGGTAACTTGTTGCTTCATGCCACTTGGACACAAATATGGCCCTAAGTCTTGGTGGCAAACAAACTGGTATTGAAAATATTCCCAACTCCTATGTCTGTGAAATTATCCTGTGGCGATCTATTTAAAAAAAAATCTAATACTGTTGGCAGTTGAATACTAACAACATGCCCAAATGTCACAACACCTGTCGTATTCTAACCAAGGGAACTGCTACTGTCCTATGGTTAGAGCTACAGAGCTCAAATAATCTGACATGGAAAAATGTAGGCCATTATTAGAGAAAAGTATGCGATGTCTTCGCGTAATTTTATTGACGCAAAAGCGGTGCTAACCTGCCGCCATATTTGTATTTTGTTGCTAGACCCGTCTAGCGACAAAATATCTGCATTAGCATCATTTGGAGCGCCAATCCACTGTGTGTCATTTTGCGACAATGATATGCAAGCTAGGTGTTCCCTTCCAAAAAATGAGGCTGGCCCTCCAGCGCCATCTGGACACCCCAGCACTAAAACAACACACATAAACCGGTGGCAAAAAATTATGCGAAGCTCGATTTATGTCAAATTTTATTTAAATGAGGCCCACACACTACTACTTAAGGAAAACACACAGAAGGAGTATTGGCAACCTCCTGGACAACTTGGAACTGTTAATGCTTCAGCTTGGTACACGCAGCAGATGACATCGAAGACAACAGGTTCCTCCAGCATCACCACAGCAACCCCAAACACCACTACAGCAGCCACAAAGGCATCACAGAAGGTGGGAGAGGGTATTTCAACAGCACACAACCTTGGGCTCAGGGAACATGATGTCGTCAGGACCTACCATCTGAAGTGGGAGTCCATTGTCCGCCTACTGCACTACATGGAGGCAGACATCACTGCACGGAAGGAAACTTCAACAATTATTCCACCCATGACCAAACTCCTCGCTGTCCTCCATATGCTGGCTTCAGGATCATTTCAGACAATGGGCACACAAGTGGGCGGTATCTCCCAGTCATCCTTCTCACCCTTCCTACCAAAGGTTCTGGATGCAATCACCCACCTCACATCCCACCACATCTGCTTCCCCAACACCCAGGCGCTGCAGCAGGAGACCAAGCAAGGTTTCTACCTAATTGCTGGGTTACCGCATGTGCTGGTTCAATGGCCTGCACGGAACACCTCTACACAAACCGCAAACACACCCATTGTGCAGGCCATTGTGGACCACCATGGGCTCTTCACAAACATCGTAGCCGGATATACCGGCATGGTCCATGACGACTCCATGTTCTGCCATTCCTCTATCAATGAGCTGTTCCAGGATGGGCTATGTGCATTGGGCTACTTGTAGGTAAGTCACCATACCAATCACTACACAGACAACATACCAACCTTGTAGGACAAACAAGACATACACCACATTAAACCCACATGGGCAGGGGAACACATTTGTACAGAAAACAACACACATGCCACACTACACCACATTCATTGCACACCACACACACATACACCCATATGTACATAATACAGGCACGGCCTGACATGCACACCATGTGAGGGATAGGTGGAGCTATGTCCCCTTTGCATGCAGAAGTTGGACCCAAACCACTACTAGTGTCCACTGCCTGACAACTAAATACAGATCCCACTCACATTATACAAAACAATGAATAGCTCAGCTATGTGAATGGCATAGGCCATGTCAATGTAAAGAAAGTCACACATAGGCACAGCCCCACATTTGTCTAGTGCCAAATTTATGGAGTTAAAGTCATTTTTTGGACATGGAAACCTATTTTGCGTCAATGAGATGCAAAGTAGGTGTTCCCGTGCAAAAAATGACTCTATGGCCTTAGCGCCATATTTATCCCCCTGTGCTAAAATCACGCACAGGAGGGAAGAGGGGTCAAAATATGGTTCAAATTTTGCTTTGCGCCATTTTTTAATGCCTGGGTCAGGGCAGGCGTTAGGGGACCTGTGGGCCTATTTCCATAGTGGAATGCCATGGAATAAAACCACAGGTGCCCTACCCAGGCCCCAGGGACACCCACACCAGAGGGACAGAGGAGGATGGAGGACCCCATCCTAGGTAACTATAGGTAGGTATAGGTAAGTATTTTTTTTAAGTGCCATTGGGGGCCCTGAAATGGATCCCCCTACATGACACTGGGTGCAATGGACCTGCCCAGGGGACCCTGGTCCCCTGTGCTGTCCACTGGGGTGGTGGGTATGACTCCTGTCTTTTCTAAGACAGGAGTCATGTGGTATGGATGGTTTTGCATCAGAAAATGACTTTAGGCAGGTTAGAGTCCATTTTGTTTACTCTAACCTGCCTAACGTACTTTTTCTGTGCAAAACCTGCTTCTTCCATACCGCCAGCCCCACCGACTAACGTCATTTTGTTTTTACGCTAGCCTACCCTTTGCACCGGCTTGCACTATTCCATAAATATGGTGCCCGGCTGGTGCACAGAAATGGTGCAAGCCAGTGCTAAACTTTTTGGTGCAAAACTGCGTTAGTGCAGATTTACACCAAAAAGTATAAATCAGGGCCCTAGTTTGTGGAATGTACACACATGTCAGATTTCTCTGCACACATGTACCACTTAAATGGCACAGGCCTGAAATTGTGTTTTGGAGTTTGTAAAAAAATCAACTTTCAACTAATAATAATGCATTTGTATCACATGATCATTGATAGACTTAAATGACTATCAGATTTGTTCCCACGTACGGAAACATAGGTGGCACTGCAATGACTATACAGACATTTAACAATGTCCAACATGTGCCAATGCAAGAAGACAGATATGTGAGGGTTCATATCCCATTAACATATCACTGAGGCAATTTTTACACATATGGCACTACACATGTCTTTCAACATACACTGCACATACCAACCTTCATTGACACATGTGAGTACACGATCTCCTGCATCATAGATGCATGGGGATCCATATGCCACACATGTAGCAGAGCATTATGAACCCTGAACGGAACTATACACCTCAGTGTGGACACATATGCACTCATATTGCCAGGGGTAATGTGAAATCAACCCAGCCATAGTCCACTGCATCCTTTGAGTTGATTTGTCAAGGGTATCACATGCTTGACCATGTATTGGACATAGCCTATCATATCTTTTGTGTTGTTGTTAAACGTAAATTTGGAAATCAGACATGACAATGTGGTAGACCCACAAATAAGTGTTAGATCACATATGTACACTCATAGTACACATGCGATGACATCTATGTGAACAAAGTCTACCAACACATGCACGTACACAAACGGTATCAGTCATCGGATGCATCACACACACATACCAACCTAATGGTAACACATACTAATGTTACTGTTAAAATATGAATGCACCTCCACACACAGGTAGTCATCCCATAGAGACTACATATATGCATAGCCCCAGTGACATGGTTTGTGAATCTGGGTGCACTGTCAGCCTTTCCAACAAATCCACACATTCCTGTTATGCATCAAATGTTTTGAGGCAAGCAGCAATATTCCATACTCTGCTATGCCAAAAAATGAGTCCAGGCTCCTGTGTGTCAATTGCAAGTCCTAAGGCCTTGTCAGCCTTCATGGGAAGGAGTACCAGGCATTACTGTCATATTTTTGTACGCAAATGCCAATACTCAGTACATTGCAAATCATACAATGACACCTGGCCCAAGCGCGTCAACTACAAGTCTTGAGGCCTTGTCAGCCTCAATAGGAACAAATTGATGCATGACCATCATTGCGTCAAAAAACAATGCATATCAGAAAACGTGATGCACACACCCAGGAAGTGATGAAACAGGACTTCCTAGCTGCATACATGGTACAGTGATTTCACTTTCACTTCACAGTCTTTTTCTCTGTGACTGTTTTGAGGGTGTGTGGAGCTGGTGGAGGAGTGGTTTTTGGAGAGTTTGGTGCTGTGTCCTGTTGTGTTGTGTACTTTTTGTCTTTGCTTTTGTCTTTTTTCTCTGTCTTTTGTGTCCTGTGTGTTGTGTGCTTTTTGTCTTTTTCCTCAGCCTTTTGTAGTGCTTTTGTCCTGTATTTGTCATTGTATTGGGGGTTGTTTGTCTTTGGGTAGCGTAGTTTATTGGGGTATTTGGGGTTAACCACCTGTTAAACCACCGTTGGGCAGACCTCGTAGCAAGATCTACTGGATAACCTGGGGATTCAGGTTGGTGGACCAGTTGGTAAGTGCCCCATTTGCATAGCAAAATCCTTAATTGCATTTGAATGACAGGTGTACATAAGGTTGACTGAAGCCTGTTTTGTCAAGGTTCGGGACAGGTTGTTTTGGGCCTGATTTAAGAACTCCTAATGCCATCTTAGTGCTGCCATTGTGAAATGTATAATTGATGCTAAGGCATTGCTTAACACAGTGGTGTGATGCATGCATAACGCCACTTTGTTAAGCCTTGCACAACGATATGGCTGTGCCAGGAATAATGTATGTGAGGTCTCTACCCTTGTAAGGGGGGGCCAAATAAATGGGGCAGTGAATTATTTAATATATCCTTGGGCCACGTTTCCCGCACTTTGAACACCTGCTCAGAGCAGGAGTTAAAAGGGGGCATACCATTTTATATAATGGGCACCTATGAACTCTGCAGGAGTTACGCCAAAATTTAGGTGCTACTCCTGTAGAGTACATCATTTGCGACTCAATAAAATGACATGATTGCCCCTACCCTACACCATGGTGCATGGTATATTTTATACGAATCACACATGGTGGGAAAAGGAGGGGCGCTAAGAGGCGCAAAGACAGTTGCAATGCATTAGTTGCAGCACCACTTTCCTTAAATCTGCCCCTTTGTGTCTTTGGCCAACGGCATTTAATTTAAGGGAGCTTAGCTATGCACCGGGTCCAGGCTACTTGCACTTTCCTCTTTGTGTACATTGTGTATCACATACACCACATAATGTTTCTATTATCTGACACAAGTGCTGAATTTGAACCACAAGCCTCCCCTGTTTTACCAACACTATGGTGCAGGCATGCGTCTGCAACAGCACTAGCACATTACTCAGCAGCCTACACCAAAGCAGGCATACTTGGACTACATTGCAAGTATGTCTGTGTTGAGGGGAGTGTATATGCGCAGGTTGGTATCCCTTTCTGGACATAAATGGTCTACTATGGAGACAATGGCTGCCCACATAATAGTGGCAAGACATCTGCAATGTTATTCAGTTAATGTGCAGGAAGGGACAACTACTTGAACATAAGGAAACTGCCATGGCATTTAGCTCTAGTGTATGTTCCTTCAAATGGTGCACACATATTAAAAACAAGAAACAAGGATGTATCAATGCATTCCTCAACACTTTGCTATGTTCACACAACCTGTGAGCAGTTGTTAGTCTTTTGGCACTGATATTTGGTAAGATATTTTCAACATCTGGGGCAGGGCCAAAAGCAATGGGTTTTACAATGGGAAGGCCAGTGCAATAACAATTGAATGCTCCTCTGATGTAGAGTACTGTGTCATGTTGCCCATATGGACATTGAGGTGTAACACAACAAAACAACTGCATTGCAAATCCATGTATACATGGTGCAATAAAATGCACCACAGGAGCATCAGGGAAAGTGAAGCTTTGATGGTACCAGGACCCCTATTATCTGGCCCTTTGTCTCACAGACAGATTTTTAATACTTGGCAGTTGTTTCGACCTAGCACTAAGTTGACTTGTATACTCAGCTTAACAAGTTGAATGTGAAATCATTTTCCAAGCACAGAAATATCCAAAAATCACTAAACTATGTTTTCCTGTCATGTATTGCAGGTAGGCCTCCACCCTACATTATTGTAGAAGTGTCCAGATTTGAAGACCCCGATGCAGCCAGTAAGTGTCACTTTGTGCATCACGTGTCATTCCAGGTTTTGTCTGCGATGATCTGATGTGTGCAATGCAATGATGAAATGTATTGTCTGACCAATGAGGTGACGTCATCTGAATTACGATATGGATATTACGTCTGATGCTATGTTGAGGATGCAGAATGTGTTGATTGTTGCACAAGTGCCAGCGTGTGCTGCTTTGGAATTGTAGGTTTTAGGAAAAGGAAAGCATGCCCACATATACATTGATTTCAATCATGATATGTGTCTGAAGTGCTGTTTATCTGATTAGCATGCCTCTTGCCAACATATTTGTCACAGCACTTTTTACAGCATTGTGTGCCAAAAGTAGCTTTCAGTTATGCAGGAAACAGTACAGATTATGCACGTGTGTAGAGATCTCTAGGGGGCGTATGTAGGAGATAGTTGCACCTCCGGTGCCTCACTACTCTTCAGATTTTAAGTGAGGCAGGAGTTGTGCAAGGAGACTTATTGTGCTGGTCAACAGACATCTAAGTACACAATGAGAATACAACTCTCTTCTAGATGGATGTGGGACATGTCTATCGATTGTAGCAAGTTAGATGTGTGCGGAATTACCAACATGGACTACCCATCATGATATTCGTGAGTGATCTTGGTCACATCATGTGTGCATAGAATGTGAATACTGAGTGTGTACCAGGAAATTAGGAGATGTCTGACATGCATGTGCACATATAGCTCAATAAATGGGAATACTGTATTTGCACCCAGTGCAATGCCAATCTTCCTTTGCCCTAAGGGCACCCATACAGCCACCATGTGTGTGCCGCATTAATCAATTTGCACACCATAGCACAGGGTAAGGGGCAATAGGTACAAAATCTGTAGACAACGTAGATGCACTGTTCAGGCTTTGGTCAAACTATATGGGCACTAAGCCTGAACTGTACATGGGGGCCCATTGTGAGCAATGGTGTGCCCCCTTGTAATGTGTGCTCTGAGCAGATGTTAATCCAAGGACACGTGAATGATGCTTCTCCAAACTTTAGAATTGCCGGTGGGAAGTTTCCTGCCCCCCTATCAGATGACCCCTACTTTGCATCCATGATGCCTGGCTAAGGCCTGATGTAGCAAGAGCCGTGTCAAAGTGGTAGATTGTATACATTACGCCCTTTTTTTACTATGGCACAGGGAGTCGGGACTTGTTGAGCCACTTGATCCTCACTAGTATGATGACACAAATGTTGTGCAAGGTCTCAGTAGTCCGCTTACCCCTGGGCCCTGATGGTCAACAATGGCTAGCAGTTATCCGAGTGATATGTACATGATACCATAGAAGGCTGGTAGGAATTTAGTGTAGATTTGGAGTTTGTCAGTGTTGTGGAATGTGTGGTGGACAGCATGTGCCATCTGAGGATGCTGTGTACATTGCATGTCTATTCTACCGCAACCCAATCCTGTATTTGATGCCATGTTCTCCTCAGGTTTTAGCCACCAATATGACCCCAGCCGATAAACATGCATTTTAGAAGAGGACCGACAGATATAGACACCTCATGGAGGTACAGGCCAGGTACCAAAGGATGGCAAAGAAATATCAGAGAGAAATCCACTGGGGCTTGGCTTGCCGTTTCTCTTGGAGGACCTCCACTACAGCACACAGCTTTGCACACCACATTGGGGAAATAATCTGGGGTCAGAGGGGCCTCTGCTGGTCCCACCCCGTCCACATCTACTGCACCTATGCACAGTCAGGCACCCCAACAGCCACCTGCTCCAGCCACAACTTCAACCTTTGAGGCCAACATGAGATGACACATGGCAGACATGATGGCAAGATTGGAAAAAATAGAAAAAGACAATGCCAAGAACTAAAATTGCTTAAGCATTGCAAAAAAGAAACTTAAGAAGATGTCAAATATTTGTGGCACAGACTCCCAGTTCCTTCCCTTCTCGCTTTACTAATGTTAGCTTTTTCAGTGGGTTTTAGGTGGTTAGTGTTAGGTTAGTTAAATAGTGTAGGTTAGGTGTAGATTAATGTAAGTATAGTTGGGGTGGCTTTTAGTAAAAAAAAAATATTTTGAAGGGTTGGCTGCAGGGTTATGTTGGGGTTTCTATGTTTATTAAAAAAAAATACAAAAAAAGATATTTGTTTAGGGTATAGATTACGGTAGCACAACTGTAGCCTTAGTTTATGTTATTCTACTTGTATCTTGTCTCTTAAGGGGCTGAGGGGACAATATTTAGAGTGTGGAGTTACATGTTTAAGATAAGTTTAGAATATGATAGATAGCTGTAGGGGTAAGTTAAGTTAGTTTAGGTTAGTTTAATATGGGGTAGTGTCTAGGGGCCAGATGTAGCAAAGGTTTTTACCCATTCTGCGTCTATGGGAAAAAGTGTTAATACATATGGCCCTAGGTTAGGTTTTCATAAGATGTTCTTAATATGTTTTAATAAATCCTGTTAGTGTTAGACAATTTTCTCTCCATGTTGATTGCGTTCCTGGGTGTTCTCATGTGTTTACTTGCCAAATAGGAGGAATACCTTAGGGTATGCTTTCTGTTTTTATTTCCATGGATGACCATGTGCATTCCCTCTGACCAAGGAGCTGTCAAATTGGCTACTAAATGTTATCAGCGACTCAAAACATTTGTCATCAACAGGTCCAGCTATTCACATTGTGTATGTATACGGAATATTTACAGGCAAGTATGGAACTTCAACTTTCATCTCTGAGGTCTGTCACATATATTGGTGTAAAGTGTGGCACATATAATATCAGCCATTTTGGGGTTTGTATCATGGCACACTGACAGATGCCCATCACCGATGAAATTTGCCTCTTGTGAACCACACATATTAGTTGTACTGGTGCTCTCATCTTGGAAAATGTACAGATTCCAGACACTTGGGCACATATTTATGCTTTTTTTGCGTCACATTTGTGCCATTTTTTTATGCAAAAGTGGCAGAAACTTACAAAAATACTATTGTATTTTGTACGTTTGTGCCACTTTTGCATCAAAAAATGACGCAAATTTGGTGCACAGAAAGTGTAAATTTGGGCCTTGGTTCTGACCCATACATGCCATATGTCAGCTTACATGGATATCTGTTCAATACATGTATTTAAGGCTTTGTAAGTTGGTTGTAGCCCACAACACCATCTGTCACCTTCTTAATGTTAGCATTTTAGTGTGTGGCTTTGTGTTTGACAGTAAGGCACACATGTAATTAGGTTATGTTCTCATTAACATAGCTTCACACAATGCACCAATTTAGCTAAGCTGACGGATCACAGTAAACGTTGACATGTTACATATGAACAAGGAGATCAATTTACAGGTGCAAGTGTATTTTTCAATGAAATACAAAGTCCAGTTCACAGACCCCATGAGAGATCCTGACCCATTTGTTGTACATTCAGAGTCCAAGGGTGAGGGACATGTCATGAGACATGGTCAGGAGATGTGTGCATTAATGAGGAGGTGTCCACATTCTCAATAAGTATGAATTGAGCATAGCAGACAAGTCAACAGTGGTAGAGTGAAGAGGGCACATTGCCAGCTGTCACAACACTGTCATGATCTTAAGCACAGAACTAAAGAGATATTGTCCATGTGGCACAGACTGGTGCTACCGGGTGGTCTTCCGTGTGAATGTTGTTCCTTCCACATCTTCATCCTCTGATGTGTGTGGTGCCTCCTGTGCTATGGATGGTGCTGTTGTTGAGGGGGCCACGCACACATCAGGGTAATAGAGATGTGGAGTTAAAGGTCTTGGCAGCTGCTATGTGTGGAAACACATTAGACCACTGCAGCAAGGAGGAACTGCTGATTTCTCAACACTGCAGCAATATCACGGTGGTATGCAGCCTTGTTTTCCCCAAAGAAGGCCACTTCCCACTGTATGGACTCCAAGGTATTCTGTATAGCCCCCAGCCTGTTGTCTATCATGCTGCTGCCACTCTGGGAGGTCAATTGTTGAAGCCTTTGCCTCATGACAGCAGCTATGTGAGCCAGGGACAGCTGGAGTCCATGTAGCAGGAAGTGGGTACCTCTGATAGCCACTAAGTTGTCCTCATTTGGTCTGAGGTACCTCTGCACTCCTATAGACTGTCTGCCATGGTCTCCATCCCCACCCATACCTGCTTGGCCAGCTCCCACTGGACTCCTAACACTTCCTCTGAAAGGTGATGTCTGGGTCATCAGGGCACAGTGCTGTGTCAGGACTGGCTGGTGCTGTGTATTTGTAGCCAGGAGGTTTATGTAGAGACCCCACAACGTTGTGTGTCCTCCCTGCGACTAGAGGTGGTGTCTGGAGGGAAACTAGGCCATCCTGGAAAGTCTCTTCATTGATGGTCGGCACTTGGTCATCCATGTCATCTGTAAAATCCAGGAAAGGCAGGTCGGCAGGAGGTAAGGCATCATCCTCTGCAATGAGATAGTAATATGGCAATCTTGTCATTGTAAATTATGTGTTGCATTTTGCATCAGACACGGGGCAACCTTTCAAGGTATTTTGTGCTTTGCTCCCACACCACCAACTTCCTTGCAAGCTCCTTGCCCCTTCCACTGATACCATGGTGGCATGCCATTTATCTTCCTATTCACCATGGTGGTCATTCCCACAGTAGTGTAATGTGTGCTGTCACTCTTTTGGTGCTATAATGCATTGGCACCATGAATGATGGCACTAGTGCTGCAAAGCACAGGTAGGGCCATGCTTACAATTCTTGTGTTACATTGCCATCTGCCTTTAGCAGGCCCCACACATATGCTAATTGGATAGGATAGTCCAACCATTAGGTATTCTCTGCCCCATTGGTTTGTCCCTTCCTACATTTGTGACATTTCCTTGCATACAGCATATCTGTCACATGCATATGTTGGCTAAGGATGTAGAATGTGAATCAATGCATGCATTTTGAGACTCTGTTGATGTGGCATGTGCAGCTTGCATCACATTAGCAACTATTTGTATGATGGTACAGTTGCATTATGGGCTAGTGACACTGTGCCGGTAGTGGAACTTTGATGCCACTCATGCCAATTCTTAAGCATGTAGATGTCCCATTATGCAGAACACTAACCATTCATACAACACAGATTCATACATCACCATTGTTACATGGTGAGATTGAAGCTACTTGTACAGCATCACAAATGATGATCACAGACATGCCCAGTGTATTGTATGAGTTCACATTTGTGCCCATTCCGAAATGGTGCTTGGAGGTGTGTGGAGTTGTTGCTAGTCCATCCTGTGCAGTTTGCATTCCACAGGTTACCCACTGTTAGAAATGGGGTATTTGGTTGGCAGTCAGGTTAACCCCTGTCCAAGCAAGGTCTCTCACTCTAATCAGGGTAAGTCACACACAATCCAAATTATCTAGTGCCCACCGTCTGGTAGCTTGGCACTGAGCAGTCCGACTTAACTTAGACGGCAATGTGTAAAGTATTTGTGCAATAAATCATGCAGTAACACAGTATAACACCACAAAAATACACCACACAGTGTTTATAAAAATATATAATATTTATCTGGTTAAATGCAGGTCAAAACCATCAAGATTTGATAAGTACAAGTTAAAATATCACTTCAGAGAGGGACCACAGAGGAGGAGATGCGTGGAAAGCGGGGTGGTGTGCCTCTATTTTTCCGGCGCACACAGACGATGCATCAATTCGTTTTCACACAGGGCAGGGCTTTGTGTCGATTTCCAGCGCGAAGACTGGGATCCTCTTCGGTTGCGAGGTTTTTGGGTGCCCAGGGGACGGTGCAGAGAAATCCTGGCCGTGCAGGTCAAAGTCACAAGGGCCTGGTCAATCCGGTGGGTGATTTGTGGAAATTTCTGTCGCATGCCAAGAGCTGCGTCGATTCTTCCCGCAGGAAGTCAGGCTGCATCATTCCGGCTCAGCTTTGCATCGATCCAGTGGGCCATGTGTCGAAGTTCCGGTTGCAACGCTCGTGCTGCGTTGATCTCCTCTCAGTGAGTGGGGCTGCATCGTTCTGGTTCGGCGTGCGATGATTTTCTCACTGCGATGCAGGCTGTGCTTCGTTTCTTGCAGGCTGTACGTCGATTTTTTGCCACACAAGGAGTTCTTTGCAGGACCAAGTCTTTTTGGTCTTGAGACTTCAGGGAACAGGAGGCAAGTTCTATTCAAGCCCTTGGAGAGCACTTCTCAGCAGAACCAGAGGGCAGCAAGGCAGCAGGGCAACAGCAGGGCAGCAATCCTTTGCAGAAAAGCAGTCAGGTGAGTCATTTGGGCAGCCAGGCAGTTCCTCTTGGCAGGTTGCAGGTTCTGGTTCAGGATTTCGTCTCCAGTGGTATCTGGTCCAGAAGTGTCTGAGGTGGTAGAGTCAGAGGCCCTGTTTAAATTCCCAAATGTGCCTTTGAAGTGGGGGAGACTTCAAAGAGTGGCTTAGAAGTGCACCAGGTCCCCTTTCAGTTGCATCCTGTCTGCCAGGGTCCGAGTAGGGGGTTTGGCAGTCCAGGGTGTGAGGGCAGGCCACTGTCCTTTCAAATGTAAGTGTTAGGCCCTCCATCCTCCCAGCCCAGGAAGATCCATTCAGCATGCAGATGTGTGCAGGTTTGACTGAAAATCCTGTGTTTGGGGTTGTCTGAGTGAAATGCACAAGGGAGCTGTCAAGTAACCTAGCCAGACGTGGATTGTATGGCACAGGAGGATTTAAGTGAAGAGAAATGCTCACTTTCTAAAAGTGGCATTTCTAAAATAATAATATTAAATCCAGCTTCCCCCGTCAGCAGGATTTTGGATTAGCATTCTGGCCATACTAAATATGACCTTTTTACTCCTTTTAGATCAGAATCTACCACTCAAACAGTGTATGAGGGTAGCCCTAATGTTAGCCTATGAAAAGAGCAGGCCTCACAGCAGTGTAAAAACGAATTTAGGAGTTTTACACCACCAGGACATATAAACTGCACAGGTACATGTCCTGCCTTTTATCTTCATAGCACCCTGCCCTTTGGGTTACCTAGAGCCTACCTTAGGGGTGACTTATATGTAGAAAAAGGGGAGTTTAAGGCTTGGCAAGTATTTTCAAATGCTAAGTCGAAGTGGCAGTGAAAATGCACACACACACCTTGCAATTGCATGCCTGAGGCATGGTTAAAAGGCTACCTATGTGGGTGACACAATCAGTGCTGCAGGCCCACTAGTAGCATTTAATCTACAGGTCCTGGGCACATGTAATGCACTTTACTGGGGTCTTACACGTAGAATAAATAAGCCAATTGGCTATGAGCCAATGTCACCATGTTTTAAGGGAGAGAGCATATGCACTTTAGCAATGGTTAACAGTCGTAAAGTGCTCAGAATCCTAAAACCAGCAAAAACAGTGTCCAAAAAGTGGAGGGAGGCAGGCACAAGGTTAGGGGTGACCACCCTAAGGCTGTCAGGTCTAACACCCACTTAGGCCCTGATTTTTTCTAAAGTGGCACAGCTCAGTTCAGCAGCAATGTAAGTTGCATGGCACTGCACCACTTTTGAAATGCAGAGATGCGCCATGTTTATTGGAATATGGCACACCCCTGCGTTTTCCCCAGCACCTGCGCAGATTTGTTCTCCCTGCACCAACGCAGGCATCCTTCCACCATAGTGAAGGGGTGCCTGCATTGAGGGGATAGATTGTTTATATGCAGGAAGGTGTCACTTCCTACACATGAACAAGCTATTATGGCAAGGTGTCATGTCTATGTGTGCTACAGCATACATGAGAAGGGCAATGGCACAAGGAGGAAGGAAAGCATTTTGCCCTGTTGCGCCATCCTGACACTATCCGTGGGGTGGTGTTGACTTCAGTTACAGTCTCTGATGAACATGTTTTATTGGATCTGGGGCAAAAACAATATGCACTGGGTGTTGTTGTGGCACAGCCACAGTCACACTAATTAAATTTCCCTTCCAGCCAATGTGCTGCATATTTAGAAGGTAAAGCCACAGTAAATGGCTTATGACCACATTGCGTATATGTCGGAGTGCATTGCGCAACCAGAGCATCACTACAAGTGTGGCTTGGGTGGCGATGGGGCATTTTGATTCAGGCCCTATGTGACTCATTGCAACCCTTTAGCATGCTTTCAGTGTGTCCTATGTGCCTCCCCCTTCTACCATTGTGAGATTCCAGATATTGCCCCTTGCAACTTACCCTGCATTTGTGATAGTTCTTGGTAGTCTGCACTGTCCTGTCCTGCGATTTCAGTGACCAGCTCCTCCGGGAGGACCGCTGACACCATCTCCTCCAACTCATCCAGTTCCTCCTGTGGTGCAGGACTTCCAGCTCCAGTCTGCTGTGCTGCTTTTCGGTTCCTGGCCTGTTTCTTCTTAGTTTTGCGCTTGAAATTGTGCCAGCACTTCTTGCAATCGGTGACAGTCCTCTTCACCTCTGCCATGCTGTTGACTTTGTCCATTATTGCCTGTCATATGGCCTCTCTGCTACAGATTGGCAATTTGGAGGTGACGAAGAGCTGGTGTAGGTGCACTGTCCCCTCTAAGACCAGGATGTCAGGCTCCTCCTCACTAAGGAGACACTTCCACCTCCTTTTCTCCTTCTCCTGGGACTTTTCTGGACACTCGTGGCTAGTACTTGGCTGATTGAATCTCCCTGGGGTTTGTCCTGGCCTGCATTCTCCATCTTGTCTTCCCAAATGTTTCTTTCTTGTTCTCACAATTTTTTTTACGCTAATGTGGTTAAATATGGTGCTAACTCATTTTGCGTCAAAAAACGTGTTTTAGCATTAGCGTTATTTTTTCGTATGGCATGTTGAAGTAGTTAGTGTCATTTGTTTGGCGCTAACCATCCCATGGAGCCATTGTGCGTCATTTTTTTAATATGGCGTACAAATGGTGCTAAGGAATTATGTTAGCGTGCAGTAAATATTGTGACGCACACCTGTGCTAGCACAGTTATACATCATTTTCCTTAAATATGGGCCATTGTCGGATACAGGGATATTCTATGCTACATCACTCCTAACAAGATACAAAGGTTGAATTTTAAACAAGGCTAACTAACATCCACAAGGTTTCCATAATTGTAATTCCAATCATGGCCTACTGAGGGGAAAAAGGAAAACACTGCACAAATTAGCACTCAAAAGATTACAATTACAAGCCCCATGAAAGCAGTTTTACACCGTCGATGATATTCAATTGCTTTTGCAGCCTCTCCATCAGATAATCACCGAATTTGGTTCGATGCAGGTGGGTAATTCCTTTCGCTGGCGCCCCCCTCACTCCTAACGCAGGAGATAAAGACTTCCATTGCCTTAGGACGGTTTGCACTGCGCGGCGAGCAGGCCTCACAACTGCTGCGGGACTCCCCCGCGCTTTAACCTACATTTATATTCAAAACGGTGCGCGGCTGTTCCACCGTGTGCGCGTTACTATCTAGTATCATCAGCATAAAGTAAATGCTGTTGCCATGTCCCATAACCACATCTCAAGAATAAAACACCTTGAGTAAGCACAAACAAGGAGAAGTAGCCCCCGGGGAGCAGGCGAGTTATAGTGTGAGCGGAATGCGTCTAATGCAGTTCCTATGTACTTAGCGGTTGCACAAACAGTCGGTCTCAATGCCCTGGTTATGTATATTTAATGCAGCAGAATGCGTGTGGGAACTTATGCGTCGAGGGGAACGTTCCAGTGAGCTTACGGAAACAAGTTTCCCTCTGAGGCAACGAGTTGTTCTCTAAATCTTCATATAAAGGTCTTTTATGAGAGGGTTAGATAGACGTTTAGTGCAGTGTGAGCTGGAGTGGGCTAGGATTTGCCGACGTGCAATCTTGACAGCTGAAGATCCTTGCTGTGAACGTATCACAATTACAGTTATATAGCTTTTCATACACCTGCAGAGGCATCGGAGCATAATGGAGGAAAAGTGGCATGCTATATCATCGGATACATGGTTATGGGAGTGTTGAATTGCAGTTTGGCCCATATGCGAAGTATTTTGTGCCGTACGTAAGTGGCCAGAGTGACGCTCTTTTATCTTGTCTTAAATCGCTGGTCTAGGCATGTATTAGGGAGAAAAACAGTGAGAAATAGAATACGTGCACTTTGTTTCCCTTTTGTGTCCTTGCGCATCAGCAACTCATATTTTGTGTAACTTGCCATACTCCCAATGCAAGCTTTAAAGTGTCACGAAATGAAGAAGACATCAAAGGGACACTGTCCAACAGTCTTGGTTGGTGCAAAATCGGAAGACAAATCAGCAGAAATCTAGTCCCTGAACACAGTAACAACCATGTGTTTGGTCATATGTACCTTCATTCTGATTTGTATCTAGCAGCCAGTGAAAACAGCTGTATGTTAACAATCTGCAAATTGCACCAGACCATCATTTTGTGGCAGTTCATGGACAAAAAATATTTACCACCTGTAGTTAGCCCAGTTTGTTGGTCTCATATACGCAATAGCGCTTCCTGCCTGTTTGAAAAAGACCTTTCTTGAGGCTTACCAAAATCATAGTGTGAGTTTCGACCCCCCCCCCATTGCTTACCATTGGTTATCTTTATTGTCACTCTCATTTGCTTGGTTTCTATTCAATGGATTGCTTTCCTCTACTTGTGATTATTCCTACCTTAGATCATAGCCTATTTTTTTACCCTTGTTTTGATTGGCTGTCTTGAATCCTTCCACTGCTTACACCCTTTTTTTGGAAACGCTCTCCCCTGTGTGCTTTTTCAGTTAAGCAACCAAAAAATTGAAGTGTTTTCTAGCTTTCTCCTTCCTGTACTTATAGCTGGCACTCTGTGTTGCTCTTTCATTCAAGTGCTTCTCATGGACTTTCTTGTGTGCTTCTCACCAAATCCTCTTGCACCATGTGTTCCCTTCCTCCTTGTGTGCTACTTTTCCTCTCATTCCCTACAGGTTTTAATTTTATTTTATAAACCTACCTGCAGCTCCACTGCTTCCCCACCCATAGGAGGCAATTACATTTTTTTAAATTATTTTTTTATAAGTCCCATCTACTGCCTTTTGCTGCTGAGTGTTCCATAATGCAAAGAGCACTTTCACGCACTTCCAAATTATTATTTTTTTTTTTTTAATTGACCAATCTAAGTGGAGTCTGCCATCTTAGATCAGACAATAAAAAAAAGGGTATGCCCATAACTCCTTATGGATGCACATGCGTGGTGATGTATTTGTGTGCATATTTACATTATAACACATGCACATGCCTACAAAATAACTTGGCCGGCAACGGCAGTTGTGTCATCGTGCCTTTTGCTTTTTCGTAATCCTGCACAGCATGGGTTTAACACTCTGGCATAGTTTAATGGACTTACAAGGTGATACCTATTGGCTTTGTCCATGCTTTTATGGTCAAGCCTTCAATAGCATGCACTAGCGCATGTGTCTCACTTGCAAGAAACTCTTGTAAACCGAAAAGCACTTGGAGCCCGCCGGTTGTTTACCATTTCTTGGCTTGCGTAACACTCTTTACAGCCTCGTAATTGGTCACTGGAGGCATATCATCATCATTTCCATTTCTGCCCATGGACAAGGGACCAAGCACTGATTGATTCAACTTAATCAGAGCCCGTCTGCTGCTCCCAAGATGATCCGGACCTATTTTGTTCTTTTTAATTTCTTGTGCCCTGCAAACAGAAGGTTTGTGATTGTCATAAAAAATGTGCCCAGTCCAACAAACAAAAGTGTAAAGCATTATTTTCTACAGTTAAGTCTTTTCTTTAAGTTTGCCAAGTCTTCTTTTCTCCTTTTGCACTCATGTTTTCTTTTGTATTTGCTTTTGGGTGCTGTTGTCAAAAGATGACGATTATCTTGTTCTAAATATTGTAAAGTGACATTGTTTCTTTTTTATGTTTAATTTCCAAAAATATGCTTTAGCACATAAAGTTGCAGTACACCCCAACCCACCTCTCTCAAATCCAATCTGCCCCACTCTAATCCACCCTATCTTAATTCACACCATCCCACCCACTCACTCCAATTGACCCCACCAATCCAATTCACCCCAGACCAATGCAATCCACCCCACTCAAACCCAAATCACTCCAATCCAAACCACTCACACCAGTTCTATCCACCTCACTCCAATCCTACAAACCCACCCACTTCACTCTGCCCCACTCCTATCTAAAGAAATATGCCCATTCCAGTCCAAAGCAATCTGCCCTACTCCAATCCAAACAAATATACCCCACTGCAATCCTAAACAATCTGCCCCACTTAAATCTGCCCTTCTCAAATTCACAATTATCTGCCCCACTCCAATCCTCCCAACTCCAATCTGCCCCACTCCAATCTAAAACAATCTGCCCTTCTTCAATCACTCTGCCCCACTCCTATCTAAAGCAATATGCCCATTCCAGTCCAAAACAATCTGCCCTACTCCAATCCAAACAAATATACCCCACTGCAATCCTAAACAATCTGCCCCACTTAAATCTGCCCTTCTCAAATTCACAATTATCTGCCCCACTCCAATCCTCCCAACTCCAATCTGCCCCACTCCAATCTAAAACAATCTGCCCTACTTCAATCAGCCCCACTCCAATCAATCCACCTCATCCAATTCTAAGCCACCCACTCCATTCCAACACACCCCTCTCCAATCCAATCCACCCCACATCAAACCAATGCACTCCAGTCCAGCCCAATCTAATCTGCCCGCTTCTATTCAATCCATCTAACACCAATCCAACACACCCTACTCCACCCCAGTCCACCACACTTCAATCTAATCAACCACAATCCACCTCTTTCCTTCCAAAACAATCTACCAGGATCCAGTCTGCCCTACACCAATTGACCTCAGTTCAATCTTCCCCACTCCAATCCAAAATAAACTGCCCCACTCCAATTCAAAACAATATGCCCCACTCAAATCTGCTGCACTCCAATCCAAAATAATATGTTTCATTCCAATCCAAAGCAACCTTCCCCAATCCAATCTTCCTCACTCCAGTCCAAATCAGTCTGCTCCACTTCAATCCAAAACAATCTGCCCCACTCCAATCTGCCCACTCCGATCCAAAAACAATCTGCCCCACTTCAATCCAAAACAATCTGCCCCACTCCAACTTGTCCCACTTAAATCCAAAACAATCTTGCCAGATCCAATCTGCCAACTCTAATCCAAAACAATATGTCCTACTCTAACCTGCCACACTTCAATCCTAAACAAGCTGCCCCACTCCATTCTGCCCCACTCAATCCAAAACAATCTGCCCCACACAAATCCAAAACAATTTGCCCCACTCCTATCTGCCCAACTCAAACCAAAACAATCTGCACCACTCCAATCTGCCCCACTCCAATCCGCCAAACTCCAATCCAAACCAACTGATTGCAATCCACCCAATTCCATCCGTACTCTAATCTACCACAATCAACCCTAGTCCATTTCACCCCACTCCACTCCCTTTCAACGTTCAGCTCATTCCAATATATCCCACCCCAATCCAATCCACTTCACCTCACCCCAATCCAATCCTCCTCACTCCACCCCAATTTACCCCACTCTAATCCAAAACAATCTGCCCCACTCAGTATAAAAGAATCTAACCCATTCCAATCCAAAAAATCCGCTGACTCCAAAACAATCTACTCCAATATATTCTGCTCCACTCTAATCTAAAAGAATCTACCCACTCCAGTCCAAATAATCTGCCCCACTCCAATCCAAAACAATCTAACCCACTCCATTCTGACCCACTCCAATCCAAACCAATCTACCCAATCCACCCCACTCTAATCTGCCTCACTCTAATCCAAAATAATCTGCCCAACTCTAATCTGCCCACTCCAGTACAAATAATCTGCCCCACTCCAATCCAAAATAATCTACCCTACTCCAATCTGCCCCACTCCAATCCAAAACAATCTACCCAAATCCACCCCACTCCAATCTGCCTCACTCTAATCCAAAACAATCTGACCAACTTCAATCGATCCACTACAATCCACCTCATTCCAATCCAATCCACCCACTCCAATGCAATCTACCGCAATCCACTGTAATCTAGTCCACCCCACACCATTCTAATCCACTCAATCCAATCTACCACACTCCAATCCAATCCACCTCAGCCCGATCCACTCCACTCCAATCCACCACAGTCTATCCCACTCTACTCCAATCCAATCCATCCCATTCCAATCCAATCCAGCCCACTCCACTCCAATCCAATCCAAACCATTCCAAACCAACTCAGCCCATTCCAATCCAGTTCACTCCAATACAATCCACTGCAACCCAATCCACCCCACTCTAAACCAATCCGCCACAATCCTCCCCATTCCAATCCAAAACAATATGCCCTGCTCCAATATGTCCCACCTCAATCGGGCCACTCTAATCCAAAACAATCTGCCCCACTCCAATCCAAAATAATCTCCCTCACTCCAATCCAAAAAAATCTACCCTACTCCAATCCACCCCACTGCAATCCAAACAAACCTACCCCACTGCAATTCAAAACAATCTGCTCCAATCCAAAACATTCTGCTCCACTTTTATTCAAAATACTCTCCCTTATTCTAATCTGCCCCACTCCAATCTGCATCACTCCCATCATCCCCACTCCAATCCAAAATAGTCGGCCCCACTCCAATTTGCCCAACACCAATCCAATCCACCTCACCCCAATCTAATCCACCCCACTCTCCACCCTCACCCTAATCCAGTCCACCCCACTCCATCCCAATTCACCCTACTCCAAGCCCATCCACTCCATTCATTCAATCCACCACAGTTAACCCCACTTTAATCCACCCCACACCAATCCACTCAAATCCGATCTACGCCACTCAAATCTAATCCATTTTTTCTCAATCCACTCCACTTCAATCCACCACAGTCCATCCCATTCCAATCCAATCAACCCCAATCCAGTCCAATCCAACTCACTCAGTCCAATCCACCCCACTCCAGTCTAAGCCACCCTACATCAATCCAACCCACCCTACACAAATCCAAGCCACTCTAAACGAACCCACTCTAGTCAAATCCACCCCATACCACTCTAACACACCCAACCCACTCCAATCCAACCCAACCGACCCCACTCTAATCCAATCGAACCTATTCCAACTCAACCCAGCCCACTCCAATCCAATCCATCCCCACCAATCAAATCCACATTAATCCATCCTACTCCAGTCCAATCCAGTCCACTTTAATCCACCCCACTGTAAACCACCTTAATCCACCTACTCAATCTAATCCATCCCACTCAAATCCAACTCACCCTACTCCAAACCAACCCAGCCCACTCCTATCCAGTCCATTCCAATCCAACCTAGCCTACTCCAATCCAATCCATCCTAATCAAACACAACCCAGCCCACTCCAATTCAATCCATGAAACCGAATCCACGCTGCTCCCCTCCAATCCACCCATCCCACTCCAACCCATCCCACACAATCCACCATGATCCACCCTAATCCAGTCCAATCTAGTCCACCTTAATCCACCCACTCCAGTCTAATCCACCCCACTTCAAACCACCTTAATCCTCACACTCTAATCCAATCCACCCACACCAATCTAATCCACCCAGCCCCAATCCAATTTAGTCACTCCAATCCACCCACTCCACTCTAGTCCAATTCATCCCTCTCCAATCCAATCCATCCCACACCTATGCAATCAACTCCCTCCAGTCCAATCCACACCGCAATACTCCAACCTAATCCACACCACACCACTCAAATTCACCCACTTCAATCCACCCCACCCCACTTCACTCCAGTCCAGTCTACCACAATCCAGCCACTCAAATCCAGTCCACTTACATTCAACAGACTCTACTCCAATCCAGTCCACACCAATCCAGTTCCATGACAATGAAATCCACCCAGCTCCATTCCATCCCAATCCACCCCACAAAAAACACCCACCTTCAAGAAAACCACTCCAATCCAAACAGCAAACTCCAATCCACCCCACCCAATTCCAATCCACCTCAATTCAATCCACTTCACCCCAATCCAATCCATCTCAATCAACTTCAGTCCACCTCAGTTCAATACAACGCGCCCAACATCAATCCAATTCACCCACTCCAATCCACCCTACCCCACTCGAGTCCAATCTACTCAAAAACAATTCCAATCCAATCCACCCACACCAATCAATCCACTCCACTCCAGTCCATTTTACATCTGCAGTCCAATCCACTCTACCCAATCCACCCCTCCCTATCCAACCTACACCAGTCCAATGCACCCCACACAATCCAATCCATCACACTGCAATCCAGTCCACTCCACTCCTGTTCATCGTACCCCACTCCAATTCAATCCACCACACTCCATTACACCCCACCCTACCCCATTCCAGTACACCCCACTAACTTCAGTCTACCCCATTCCTCTCCACCCCACTCCAGTCACTCCAGTACAATCCACCCCATCTTATCCACCCAACCCAATCCAGTTCACCCCACTCAATCCAATTCACCCTCTGCAATCCACCCCACCTCAATGGAATCCACCCCACTCCAATTCACTCCACTCCAATCCACCTCACTCCAATCTACCCCGCCAATCCAACCCACCCCAATCAACCCACCCCTCCCCAATCCAATCCAACCCACGCCATCCCAATCCACCTCACCGTAATCCAGTCCATTTCACCCACCACATTTCAATCCACCCCACTCCAATCCACCCACTCCACTTTAATCCAGTATACTCCAATCCACCCGACTCTTACCCCGTCCAATCCACCCCAGTTCAGTCCAATCTACTCCCATCCAATCTATCCAGTCCACGCCACTACAATCCAGTCCACCCCACTCCAATTTAATCTAACCGACTCCCATCCATTCCACCCCACTCCCATGCCATCAACCCCACCCCTGTCAAGTCCACTCCACTCCAGTTTACCCCACCTAAGTACACCCCACCGACTCCCATCCATGCAGTCAGGCAGATGCCAATGAAAAGGACAAAGGCAGCTTCATTGCATACTCACATTTTTAATACCATATGGAAATTACATGTACATGCCTGATAATAACATTTGCGCATACTTTGATTAATGCTGAGACCCCTTGCCAAAAAGTGGATCTCCAAGTTAGAAAACACAGCTAAAATATACGAAATTGAGAACCACGCAATTATAAAGTGTACTCGCAATTATCCACACTGCTTTACATTTCACCATGCTTTGAACAATGCTGGATAGCCTCGTTTCTAGCACCGGAAGGAGAAGTGCGGCTCATCTTTTGGCATGGCCGATGTTCCTAGATCCCTACGTGACGCCGCGTCTGTTGATCATTTACTGGATTCCTAGTCCATCAGTCATTCAGATATCAGTCAGTGCGATGTGCCGCCGGGCCCATTATCGATAGACGTGCGAGATGCTCGTCCAAATGCACTTGAGGTTATTTGTGGGATTTTAGATCAATAAGAAAACCAAGAAGAGCAAAGGCACAGTTCAGCAGGCTTGTGTCTGCAAAAGAGAAAGCATGGAAGCTTTAGTTTTTGACAGGCTTCCGGCCAAAAGTCATGGGCTAAAGGATATTTCAGAAGCTGCTGTGACACGTCTGAGCTCCAGAGTCACGAGGCACCGCTCGTCATGAAGCCCTTGCAAACCGTCATTCAGTGCTTCCTTTAAAAAAAGTAAAAAACCAGCACAGGCGCCCACAGTTCTTAGGAGCACTCCACCACCAGCACTAAATGCAGAGGTTGCTGAATACCAAGGCTGCCTAGTTTTGATTCCACCTCATGCCCTTTCTTACTACCACCCTGCGCATTGTAACTCTGGGCCTCTGTTTCTTCATCTCACTCTTGCAAGGTCTTTTTCATTTCTGCTTTTCCCTGTTTGTCAGTGTTGTTCCATATTTCTCATACTCCTTCTTTTCCCCTTTTCTGTCTTTCTCTCTGTTCCCCGGGTCAAAGTCTGATGGCGAACAATAAATCTCAGTCCCTGGAAATGAGAGCTGTGTCCACCACTGGCACAAAACAAGCACTGCCTATAGGCTGCAAGCCTAATTGAAATCCAAGTGTCTATTCATCAAATGTTGTAGGTATTCCCAATACACAACAGATATAAAAGACTTTTTAATTACAGCCATATCTACCACAACACTTTCAACTAGGGCACACCGTGCTCTTTCATACAACAGAACACTATTGATAGCGCTCTTGTGCAACACATCACAAATACCCTGGCAACTGCATGTTACAGAGTCAAACACCACTCACTACCACCAAATCCCCAGTAACACCCTTTAAACACCAGGGTCATCTGCTGACAATTCATGAAACTTGCACAGTTACCTGGCACAGAAATATACCAATTAACACTACCAATAGAAACCAAAACAGAATTTGATCTGTGACTGATACTTTAGAGTTTTATGCAGTCATTTCCTAGATTGCCAATGGCAGATTCTGTGCCATACAAAAGCCAATAACATAACATATAACATAGCATAACATAGCATAGCATAACATAACAACATAACATAACAACATATAACAGAACAGAACTGTAAGAAATGTGGTCATTAGTTGTGCAAAATATAAGAGCAAGTAATGAGTCTGCCATTGTCCCCTTCCTGGGACCCAATACCTGGTTGCAGCGCTTGACTCTTTTAGGGTAACGAAGCAGAGCAATCCATGGCCTACTCAGGGAAGGTGGTGTGGGCTAGTGTGAGAAACTGGGGCTGATTGCAGAGGCCCCATAACTTTTTGCCCCCATTTTCCACTTTATGCTGGTGTTTTCCTGACTCTGATGGTGCCCTGGGTACTGCTAACCAGTCCCAGGGCCTGTGCTCTGTGTAAAATGGATATGCAAATTAGGCTAATTATAATTGGCTAAGTTAACCTACCTATAAGTCCCTAGTATATGGTAGGGCATGTAGGTTTAGGGACCACAGCATAGGTGGTGCACACCTAGGTGCATTGCTGAGGTGCCCAGTGTCATTTTAAAAGCAAGCCTGCCTTGCTGGCTGCTTTTAAATTAAAGTTATATGCAAATTCGACTTTGGAATTAAAGGTACTTCCAAAGTCTTAAACTACCTTATTTTTACATATAAGTCACCCCTAAGGTGTGCCCTATGTGCCCCTAGGGCTGGGTGCCATGTAACTATGAGCAGGGACTTTATAAAAATAGATTTATAAGCCCTGGTGAGGTAAAAACAGCCAAATTCGTTTTTCCCTCATTGAAGTAAATGGCCTTCATAGGCTAGAATGGGCAGACTTTATTTTAAATTTTAAAGTCTCCTTAAATGTTACATACCAAGAATTTGGTATCAAATTGATTGTTGTAATAAATCCCACAACTTCCAGTTGTTGGATTTAATATAACTTGTCCAGGTAAAAAGTTTAGACTTTACCTAAAAAGTTGCCAATTTCAGCTCTGCATTGTTTTTGCTGCTGTGCTCTGATTGGCCAGCCTGCAGCAGCTTCTGCCAGGCTACTTTAACCCCTTCTGTGCCGCGGATGTAGTGGTTACGTCCCGCGGCACAGTGCTGCTGTGCCGAGGACGTAACCACTACGTCCTCGGCACACAGCCCAGAGGGAGCGCTCTCGCTCCCTCTGTGTGCTTCCCCCCACCCCCCCAAAGTCAGGGATGGAAGGGGAAGCCCTTCCCCTTCCACCCCCGACCCCCCCACCCCCCCATAATGACGTCAGCGCGCGATCGCGCGCTGACTTCATTATGGGGATTTCGCCGCACAGGAAGCCATTTGCTTCCTGTGCGGCGACGAGGAAAGAGGTGAGTTCCTCTTCCCGGTGGGTGGGGGGTTTGGGCTAAAGAGGCACCGGGGGAAAGGAAAGGCTTTTCCTTTCCCCCGGTGTCTCTTTGAGCATTCCTGCTGCCCGATCGCATTGCGATCGGGCAGCAGGAATGCCCACTAGACACCAGGGATTTTTTTTTGTTGTTGTTTGCTCGTGTTTCTTGCTGGCGGGGAGCGGCCCCTTGGGCAAGGGTCGCTCCCCTTGTGGGGGCAATTAGTTACGGCCATTTCTGCCCCCCTTGGGGGCAGATTGGCCTACTTTTTAGGCGGATCTGCCCCCAAGGGGGGCAGAAACCACTGGATCACCAGGGAATTATATTTTCTGTGCAGGTATGTTGGGAGGGGGTGCCCCCTTGGGCAAGGGGCGCCCCCCCAAGGGGGCAGAGAACTGTTGGCCATTTCTGCCCCCCTTGGGGGCAGATCGGCCTATTTTTTTTAGGTCCATCTGCCCCCAAGGGGGGCAGAAGCCACTTAGGCACCAGGGATTGTGTGTGTAGTGGATGGGGGGGCGCCCCCTTGGGCAAGGGTCGCTCCCCTTTGGGGGGCATGTCTTTTAGGGCCATTTCTGCCCCCCTTGAGGGCAGATCAGCCTATTATTTTTAGGTTGATCTGCCCCAAGGGGGGCAGAAACCACTAGAACGCCAGGGATGTTTTTTTATGTGTTTATTTTTGTGGGGGGGCGTCCCCATGGGCACGGGGCGCCCCCCCAAGGGGGGCATTGACCTGTTGGCCATTTCTGCCCCCCCTGGGGGCAGATGGGCCTATTTTTCTAGACCCACCTGCCCCCAAGGGGGGCAGAAGCCACGTAGACACCAGGGATAGTGTGTGTGTGTGTGTGTGTTAGTGGATGGGGGGGGGCTTGGGCAAGGGTCGCCCCCCACTTTGGGGGCACATGTACCCAGGCCATTTCTGCACCCCTTGGAGACAGATCAGCCTATTATTTTTAGGCTGATCTGCCCCCAAGGGGGGCAGAAACCACTAGAACGCCAGGGATTTTTTTTTATGTGTTTATTTTTGTGGGGGGGTGTCCCCTTGGGCACGGGGCGCCCCCCCAAGGGGGGCATTGACCTGTTGGCCATTTCTGCCCCCCCTGGGGGCAGATGGGCCTATTTTTCTAGACCCACCTGCCCCCAAGGGGGGCAGAAGCCACGTAGACACCAGGGATAGTGTGTGTGTGTGTGTGTGTTAGTGGATGGGGGGGGGGCTTGGGCAAGGGTCGCCCCCCACTTTGGGGGCACATGTACCCAGGCCATTTCTGCACCCCTTGGAGACAGATCAGCCTATTATTTTTAGGCTGATCTGCCCCCAAGGGGGGCAGAAACCACTAGAACGCCAGGGTTTTTTTTTTATGTGTTTATTTTTGTGGGGGGGTGTCCCCTTGGGCACGGGGCGCCCCCCAAGGGGGGCATTGACCTGTTGGCCATTTCTGCCCCCCCTGGGGGCAGATGGGCCTATTTTTCTAGACCCACCTGCCCCCAAGGGGGGCAGAAGCCACGTAGACACCAGGGATAGTGTGTGTGTGTGTGTGTGTTAGTGGATGGGGGGGGGCTTGGGCAAGGGTCGCCCCCCACTTTGGGGGCACATGTACCCAGGCCATTTCTGCACCCCTTGGAGACAGATCAGCCTATTATTTTTAGGCTGATCTGCCCCCAAGGGGGGCAGAAACCACTAGAACGCCAGGGATTTTTTTTTATGTGTTTATTTTTGTGGGGGGGCGTCCGCTCGGGCACGGGGCGCCCCCCCAAGGGGGGCATTGACCTGTTGGCCATTTCTGCCCCCCCTGGGGGCAGATGGGCCTATTTTTCTAGACCCACCTGCCCCCAAGGGGGGCAGAAGCCACGTAGACACCAGGGATAGTGTGTGTGTGTGTGTGTGTTAGTGGATGGGGGGGGGCTTGGGCAAGGGTCGCCCCCCACTTTGGGGGCACATGTACCCAGGCCATTTCTGCACCCCTTGGAGACAGATCAGCCTATTATTTTTAGGCTGATCTGCCCCCAAGGGGGGCAGAAACCACTAGAACGCCAGGGTTTTTTTTTTATGTGTTTATTTTTGTGGGGGGGGCGTCCCCTTGGGCACGGGGCGCCCCCCCAAGGGGGGCATTGACCTGTTGGCCATTTCTGCCCCCCCTGGGGGCAGATGGGCCTATTTTTCTAGACCCACCTGCCCCCAAGGGGGGCAGAAGCCACGTAGACACCAGGGATAGTGTGTGTGTGTGTGTGTGTTAGTGGATGGGGGGGGGTTTGGGCAAGGGTCGCCCCCCACTTTGGGGTCACATGTACCCAGGCCATTTCTGCACCCCTTGGAGACAGATCAGCCTATTATTTTTAGGCTGATCTGCCCCCAAGGGGGGCAGAAACCACTAGAACGCCAGGGATTTTTTTTTGTGTTTATTTTTGTGGGGGGGCGTCCCCTCGGGCACGGGGCGCCCCCCCAAGGGGGGCATTGACCTGTTGGCCATTTCTGCCCCCCCTGGGGGCAGATGGGCCTATTTTTCTAGACCCACCTGCCCCCAAGGGGGGCAGAAGCCACGTAGACACCAGGGATAGTGTGTGTGTGTGTGTGTGTGTGTTAGTGGATGGGGGGGGGCTTGGGCAAGGGTCGCCCCCCACTTTGGGGGCACATGTACCCAGGCCATTTCTGCACCCCTTGGAGACAGATCAGCCTATTATTTTTAGGCTGATCTGCCCCCAAGGGGGGCAGAAACCACTAGAACGCCAGGGATTGTTTTTTATGTGTTTATTTTTGTGGGGGGGCGTCCCCTTGGTCACGGGGCGCCCCCCCAAGGGGGGCATTGACCTGTTGGCCATTTCTACACCCCCTGGGGGCAGATGGGCCTATTTTCTTAGGCCCACCTGCCCCCAAGGGGGCAGAAGCCACTTAGGCACCAGGGATAGTGTTGTGTGTGTTTTTTTTGTTTTTTTTTGTTTGAGGGCTGTCCCCTTTGGCAAGGGTCGCTCTCCATGGGGACACAGTACTAAAGGTATTTTCTGGCTTCCTTGGGGCAGACAGGCCTATTTTTTTAGTAGGCCCATCTGCCCCTATGACAGAATCCACTTAGGCACCAATTTCTAAAATGTTTGATGGTGGGGTGTTTGTCAACTGAAGAAGTCTTTGCATTTGTGATAAAAAAAAAATTCCTCCTTTTTGTTCTAGTTCAAAGCTTTTGCTTTATTTGCTGTGGCTCCTTGCGGTTTTGGCGGTGGTTGACCTGCAGTTTGCACAGTTGCATGTTTTAGGTAAGTAAAAACAATTTACTCCAAAGGAGTATTGTTGCCATGCATGAATGACATGTTTGTAGGGGGTGTACTAAATGCAGGATTGTGTGTGAAATTGTCCTTAGGTTTGTGCACAATGATATTTGTTGTGTCTTATTTCTAATTTGCCTTTCTTTCTTTCTTTTTAGTGGGATATCATTGGTGATTGCTGTGTAGTTGCTGGTGAATCAAGCTTTTTCAGGCAAGTGAGCGGTATAGTTTTTGAGTTTGTAACTCTTACTAACAAAGCTACACTTTGTTACTTGTCTTACACAGTGCTGGTTGTTGGTGGTGAATTTGTCCAGTTAATTTTAGCAGGAGAGATCATGGCTAGCCGCAGGATGACCGCTCAGCAGGTGGTTGGTATGCTTTTTGAGTCACAGTCTGATCATGACTATGAGACGGACTCTGCATCTGAGGCAGAGGAGGAAGTCAGAGATTCTGGCAGTGATGTTTCTGTTGGAGGGGAATCTTCTGATGATGAAGCCACACTCAGTGCAGATGAAGGTTCTGTTTTAGAGGAGGACATTGATGTGCCAATAGTGCAGCAACCTGGGGCTGAAAGGTTTCCCGTTAGAAGACCTGATGTCTGGGTTGCCCCAAACATGGAGCAGCCAGAGTTGCCTGCCTTTACTGGTCTCCCGGGGTGTAACGCCAATACAGAGAACTTTATGCCTATCAATTTCTTTGAGTTATTCATGGATGATGTGTTTTTGGAAGAGATTGTTGAGCAGACTAATTTGTATGCGGAGCAGCATTTGAGGGACAACGCTGCTAGACTTAGGCCACACTCTAGAGCTGCCCAGTGGATTCCCACAAATTTGGAGGAGCTAAAAAAGTTTTTGGGTTTGACTTTTTTGATGGGGTTGATAAGGAAGCCGTCACTGGCTTCTTATTGGTCTACTAGTCCCTTGATGGCAACAGCTATATTTCCAGCTACCATGAGTCGTAATCGGTATTTGCTTCTTCTTAGGATGCTGCATTTTGTTGACAATGCATTAGCCTTGCCACGAGATCACCCAGATTCTGACCGTCTTTTTAAGATTAGGCCTGTCCTTGATCATTTTGAAGATCGGTTTTCGGAGGTCTATGTTCCAGGCAAAGAGATAAGTGTGGACGAGTCTTTGGTCCTCTTCAAGGGTCGTTTGGTTTTTAGGCAGTACATTCCTAGCAAAAGGGCACGATATGGAATTAAATTGTATATGCTGTCTGAAAGTAGGACAGGATATGTGTATAGTTTCCGTGTGTACACTGGTAGGGATTCCAATATTGACCCCCCTGGTTGTCCTCCCACTTTTGGAGTTACTGAGAAAATAGTGTGGGATCTTGGTAGACGACTGTTCAACAAAGGTCACCATTTGTATGTAGATAACTTCTACACTGGTGTGCAGTTGTTCAAGGAATTGTTTAGAGTGGACACAGTTGCTTGTGGCACAATCCGTTCTAACCGGAAAGGCTATCCAAGGGAGCTTGTCTGTAAAAAACTTGAGAGGGGACAGTGCTGTGCCTTGCGGAACGAGGAGCTGCTAGCTTTGAAATTTTCAGACAAGAGGGATGTCTACATGCTAAGTACCATCCATGATGAGAGTACTTCCCCTGTGACTGTTTGGGGCCAGGTTGCTGAAGTGCGCAAACCTGTGTGCATTTTAGATTATAATAAGCACATGGGAGGTGTAGATAGAGTTGACCAGAGGTTGGAACCTTATACTGCTATTCGTAAGTCTTATGTTTGGTATAAGAAGTTAGCACTTCACCTCTTCCACTTAGCAACCTTCAATGCTTTTATTGTGTTTAGGGATAGGTCTCCAGACTCAAAGATGACATTTGTGAAATTTCAGGAGTCAGTGATAGAGAGCCTTATTGTGGTGGAACAGGCCAGAGTTCCTAGAGAAGCAGTGGTGGAGGATGTGGCTAGATTGAAAGATCGCCACTTTGCTGAGCACATTCCTCCCACACCCAAAAAAGACTTTCCAGCTAAGAAATGTAGAGTGTGTTTTCGAAGAGGTATCCGGAGGGAGTCTCGAATGTACTGCCCAGATTGTCCTTCAAAGCCTGGGCTGTGTGTCGGTGCTTGTTTTAAGAATTACCACACCCAGAAGAATTTCTGGGAACAACCATGAGTGTAAACTCATGTCTGTTTTGTATTTTCATGTGTTTAGTTTCATGGTTAGCATTTCTGTCATGTTGTTAGTTAGAGCTTTTGTGTTTGTTGTTTTGTAATTCTTTCTACTTAGTTAGGGGTTCCTCTGTTAAAAAAAAAAAAAATATGATGCCATTGTGTGTGGAGTGGGGCTTGGCTGAGACTGTACATATTGACTTGATGTTGGCTACTGCAACACACTGCAAGCCAAACACCAGTCCACACACTCCCATCAGCTGGTGTGATTGTTGTATCAGGCATGTGGGCGTATGTAAGTGATGGGCCCTTGAGTGGCGCTGTCTGTCGATGTGAGTGTTGTAATGTGCTGGGCCCATGGCTGGCGGTGTGAATGGCCTTGTGTGTGTCATGTATGAAAGTTGTGTGAATGGACTGTAAAGCGGTTGGTGCCTTGTCGCGGCTTTACAGCTCACGAGCTGTGAGTCATTGGTTCAGTTTTTTGCCTTTCAGTTACTAACAGTGCTTTTCATTTTTGTGAAAGCTCTTGTTAGTAAAATTTGATCCACTGAACCATCACTCACCCTCGTGCCAAATCCAACCAGTATGTGTGGTAAAAATGACCAAACCTGCTCCGCTGTAATCAGGCGTCGCAGCACACCTATGACACGCTAGGTGCCTCAGGTGGGACCCCGATGATGAAGCATGCCACCAACTTGGTTGGTGGGTGAGGGGTCTTTTTCACATAACCTAAGTGTGTTTCTTTTCAAAATTTTAGTGTTTGGCACATCACGGACGTATGTGGGCACATCAAAACGATATATTACAAAACTACCTGTGTTTGGGGGGGGAGAGGGCACCTATGTTTTTGGTCCTGTGTGCGGCCTTCATCTAGGGAAACCTACCAAACCCAGACATTTTTTAAAACTAGACACCCCAAGGAGTCTAGGGAGGAGTGGCTTGCGTGGATCCCCCAACATTTTCTTACCCAGACTCCTCTGTAAACCTCAAAATGTGCTTAAAAAAAGCATATTTTCCTGACTTTTCTTCGTACGATCACCACTCCAGCACAAAATTCCTACTCCCCAGTGTTTCCCTCAGTCTCCCAAATAAAATGACACCTCACGTATGTGGGTCCCCAAAGCAGAGTCAGTCTAAAGATGTATAAAAGAATATGTCCTTATAAACTCGCAGTACTATCCCCTGTATCTCTACAAGTTTTGGGCCTTATTCTGTTGGAGGCACCTGGCCCACCCACACAACTGAGGTATCATTTTTATCGGGAGACTTGGGGGAACGCTGGGTGGAAGGAAATTTGTGGCTCCACTCAGATTCCAGAACTTTCTGTCACCGAAATGTGTGAAAAATGCGTTTTTTTAGCCAATATTTGAGGTTTGGAAAGGATTCTGGGTAACAGAACCTGGTCAGAGCCCCTCAAGTCACCCCATCTTGGATTCCCCTAGGTCTCTAGTTTTCAGAAATGCACAGGTTTGGTAGGTTTCCCTAGGTGCTGGCTGAGCTACAGGCCAAAAACTACAGGTAGGCACTGTTTTCAATGAAAAAATGTGATGTGTCCACGTTGCGCTTTGGGGCGTTTCCTGTCGCGGGCGCTAGGCCTACCCACACAAGTGAGGTATCATTTTTATCGGGAGACGTGGGGGAACGCTGGGTGGAATCAAATTTGTGGCTCCTCTCAGATTCCAGAACTTTCTGCCACAGAAATGTGAGGAACATGTGTTTTTTTAGCCAATTTTTGAGCTTTGCAAAGGATTCTGGGTAACAGAACCTGGTCCGAGCCCCGCCAGTCACCCCTCCTTGGATTCCCCTATGTCTCTAGTTTTCAGAAATGCACAGGTTTGGTAGGTTTCCCTAGGTGGCGGCTGAGCTACAGGCCAAAATCTACAGGTAGGCACTTCGCTAAAAACAGGTCTGTTTTCTTCCAAAATTTTGGTGGTGTCCACGTTGCGCTTTGGGGCGTTTCCTGTCGCGGGCGCTAGGCCTACCCACGCAAGTGAGGTATCATTTTTATCGGGAGACTTGGGGGAACGCTGGGTGGAAGGAAATTTGTGGCTCCTCCCAGATTCCAGAACTTTCTGCCACAGAAATGTGAGGAACATGTGTTTTTTTAGCCAATTTTTGAGCTTTGCAAAGGATTCTGGGTAACAGAACCTGGTCCGAGCCCCGCCAGTCACCCCTCCTTGGATTCCCCTAGGTCTCTAGTTTTCAGAAATGCACAGGTTTGGTAGGTTTCCCTAGGTGGCGGCTGAGCTACAGGCCAAAATCTACAGGTAGGCACTTTGCTAAAAACAGGTCTGTTTTCTGTGATGTGTCCACGTTGCGCTTTGGGGCGTTTCCTGTCGCGGGCGCTAGGCCTACCCACACAAGTGAGGTATCATTTTTATCGGGAGACGTGGGGGAACGCTGGGTGGAAGGAAATTTGTGGCTCCTCTCAGATTCCAGAACTTTCTGCCACAGAAATGTGAGGAACATGTGTTTTTTTAGCCAATTTTTGAGCTTTGCAAAGGATTCTGGGTAACAGAACCTGGTCCGAGCCCCGCCAGTCACCCCTCCTTGGATTCCCCTAGGTCTCTAGTTTTCAGAAATGCACAGGTTTGGTAGGTTTCCCTAGGTGGCGGCTGAGCTACAGGCCAAAATCTACAGGTAGGCACTTTGCTAAAAACAGGTCTGTTTTCTGTGATGTGTCCACGTTGCGCTTTGGGGCGTTTCCTGTCGCGGGCGCTAGGCCTACCCACACAAGTGAGGTATCATTTTTATCGGGAGACGTGGGGGAACACTGGGTGGAAGGAAATTTGTGGCTCCTCTCAGATTCCAGAACTTTCTGCCACAGAAATGTGAGGAACATGTGTTTTTTTAGCCAATTTTTGAGCTTTGCAAAGGATTCTGGGTAACAGAACCTGGTCCGAGCCCCTCAAGTCACCCCATCTTGGATTCCCCTAGGTCTCTAGTTTTCAGAAATGCACAGGTTTGGTAGGTTTCCCTAGGTGGCGGCTGAGCTACAGGCCAAAATCTACAGGTAGGCACTTTGCTAAAAACAGGTCTGTTTTCTGTGATGTGTCCACGTTGCGCTTTGGGGCGTTTCCTGTCGCGGGCGCTAGGCCTACCCACACAAGTGAGGTATCATTTTTATCGGGAGACGTGGGGGAACGCTGGGTGGAATCAAATTTGTGGCTCCTCTCAGATTCCAGAACTTTCTGCCACAGAAATGTGAGGAACATGTGTTTTTTTAGCCAATTTTTGAGCTTTGCAAAGGATTCTGGGTAACAGAACCTGGTCTGAGCCCCGCCAGTCACCCCTCCTTGGATTCCCCTAGGTCTCTAGTTTTCAGAAATGCACAGGTTTGGTAGGTTTCCCTAGGTGGCGGCTGAGCTACAGGCCAAAATCTACAGGTAGGCACTTCGCTAAAAACAGGTCTGTTTTCTTCCAAAATTTTGGTGGTGTCCACGTTGCGCTTTGGGGCGTTTCCTGTTGCGGGCGCTAGGCCTACCCACGCAAGTGAGGTATCATTTTTATCGGGAGACTTGGGGGAACGCTGGGTGGAAGGAAATTTGTGGCTCCTCCCAGATTCCAGAACTTTCTGCCACAGAAATGTGAGGAACATGTGTTTTTTTAGCCAATTTTTGAGCTTTGCAAAGGATTCTGGGTAACAGAACCTGGTCCGAGCCCCGCCAGTCACCCCTCCTTGGATTCCCCTAGGTCTCTAGTTTTCAGAAATGCACAGGTTTGGTAGGTTTCCCTAGGTGGCGGCTGAGCTACAGGCCAAAATCTACAGGTAGGCACTTTGCTAAAAACAGGTCTGTTTTCTGTGATGTGTCCACGTTGCGCTTTGGGGCGTTTCCTGTTGCGGGCGCTAGGCCTACCCACACAAGTGAGGTATCATTTTTATCGGGAGACGTGGGGGAACGCTGGGTGGAAGGAAATTTGTGGCTCCTCTCAGATTCCAGAACTTTCTGCCACAGAAATGTGAGGAACATGTGTTTTTTTAGCCAATTTTTGAGCTTTGCAAAGGATTCTGGGTAACAGAACCTGGTCCGAGCCCCGCCAGTCACCCCTCCTTGGATTCCCCTAGGTCTCTAGTTTTCAGAAATGCACAGGTTTGGTAGGTTTCCCTAGGTGGCGGCTGAGCTACAGGCCAAAATCTACAGGTAGGCACTTCGCTAAAAACAGGTCTGTTTTCTTCCAAAATTTTGGTGGTGTCCACGTTGCGCTTTGGGGCGTTTCCTGTCGCGGGCGCTAGGCCTACCCACGCAAGTGAGGTATCATTTTTATCGGGAGACTTGGGGGAACGCTGGGTGGAAGGAAATTTGTGGCTCCTCCCAGATTCCAGAACTTTCTGCCACAGAAATGTGAGGAACATGTGTTTTTTTAGCCAATTTTTGAGCTTTGCAAAGGATTCTGGGTAACAGAACCTGGTCCGAGCCCCGCCAGTCACCCCTCCTTGGATTCCCCTAGGTCTCTAGTTCTCAGAAATGCACAGGTTTGGTAGGTTTCCCTAGGTGGCGGCTGAGCTACAGGCCAAAATCTACAGGTAGGCACTTTGCTAAAAACAGGTCTGTTTTCTGTGATGTGTCCACGTTGCGCTTTGGGGCGTTTCCTGTCGCGGGCGCTAGGCCTACCCACACAAGTGAGGTATCATTTTTATCGGGAGATGTGGGGGAACGCTGGGTGGAAGGAAATTTGTGGCTCCTCTCAGATTCCAGAACTTTCTGCCACAGAAATGTGAGGAACATGTGTTTTTTTAGCCAATTTTTGAGCTTTGCAAAGGATTCTGGGTAACAGAACCTGTTCCGAGCCCCGCCAGTCACCCCTCCTTGGATTCCCCTAGGTCTCTAGTTTTCAGAAATGCACTGGTTTGGTAGGTTTCCCTAGGTGGCGGCTGAGCTACAGGCCAAAATCTACAGGTAGGCACTTCGCTAAAAACAGGTCTGTTTTCTTCCAAAATTTTGGTGGTGTCCACGTTGCGCTTTGGGGCGTTTCCTGTCGCGGGCGCTAGGCCTACCCACGCAAGTGAGGTATCATTTTTATCGGGAGACTTGGGGGAACGCTGGGTGGAAGGAAATTTGTGGCTCCTCCCAGATTCCAGAACTTTCTGCCACAGAAATGTGAGGAACATGTGTTTTTTTAGCCAATTTTTGAGCTTTGCAAAGGATTCTGGGTAACAGAACCTGGTCCGAGCCCCGCCAGTCACCCCTCCTTGGATTCCCCTAGGTCTCTAGTTTTCAGAAATGCACAGGTTTGGTAGGTTTCCCTAGGTGGCGGCTGAGCTACAGGCCAAAATCTACAGGTAGGCACTTTGCTAAAAACAGGTCTGTTTTCTGTGATGTGTCCACGTTGCGCTTTGGGGCGTTTCCTGTCGCGGGCGCTAGGCCTACCCACACAAGTGAGGTATCATTTTTATCGGGAGACTTGGGGGAACGCTGGGTGGAAGGAAATTTGTGGCTCCTCCCAGATTCCAGAACTTTCTGCCACAGAAATGTGTGGAACATGTGTTTTTTTAGCCAATTTTTGAGCTTTGCAAAGGATTCTGGGTAACAGAACCTGGTCCGAGCCCCGCCAGTCACCCCTCCTTGGATTCCCATAGGTCTCTAGTTTTTAGAAATGCACAGGTTTGGTAGGTTTCCCTAGGTGGCGGCTGAGCTACAGGCCAAAATCTACAGGTAGGCACTTTGCTAAAAACAGGTCTGTTTTCTGTGATGTGTCCACGTTGCGCTTTGGGGCGTTTCCTGTCGCGGGCGCTAGGCCTACCCACACAAGTGAGGTATCATTTTTATCGGGAGACGTGGGGGAACGCTGGGTGGAAGGAAATTTGTGGCTCCTCTCAGATTCCAGAACTTTCTGCCACAGAAATGTGAGGAACATGTGTTTTTTTAGCCAATTTTTGAGCTTTGCAAAGGATTCTGGGTAACAGAACCTGGTCCGAGCCCCGCCAGTCACCCCTCCTTGGATTCCCCTAGGTCTCTAGTTTTCAGAAATGCACAGGTTTGGTAGGTTTCCCTAGGTGGCGGCTGAGCTACAGGCCAAAATCTACAGGTAGGCACTTCGCTAAAAACAGGTCTGTTTTCTTCCAAAATTTTGGTGGTGTCCACGTTGCGCTTTGGGGCGTTTCCTGTCGCGGGCGCTAGGCCTACCCACGCAAGTGAGGTATCATTTTTATCGGGAGACTTGGGGGAACGCTGGGTGGAAGGAAATTTGTGGCTCCTCCCAGATTCCAGAACTTTCTGCCACAGAAATGTGAGGAACATGTGTTTTTTTAGCCAATTTTTGAGCTTTGCAAAGGATTCTGGGTAACAGAACCTGGTCCGAGCCCCGCCAGTCACCCCTCCTTGGATTCCCCTAGGTCTCTAGTTCTCAGAAATGCACAGGTTTGGTAGGTTTCCCTAGGTGGCGGCTGAGCTACAGGCCAAAATCTACAGGTAGGCACTTTGCTAAAAACAGGTCTGTTTTCTGTGATGTGTCCACGTTGCGCTTTGGGGCGTTTCCTGTCGCGGGCGCTAGGCCTACCCACACAAGTGAGGTATCATTTTTATCGGGAGACGTGGGGGAACGCTGGGTGGAAGGAAATTTGTGGCTCCTCTCAGATTCCAGAACTTTCTGCCACAGAAATGTGAGGAACATGTGTTTTTTTAGCCAATTTTTGAGCTTTGCAAAGGATTCTGGGTAACAGAACCTGGTCCGAGCCCCGCCAGTCAACCCTCCTTGGATTCCCCTAGGTCTCTAGTTTTCAGAAATGCACAGGTTTGGTAGGTTTCCCTAGGTGGCGGCTGAGCTACAGGCCAAAATCTACAGGTAGGCACTTCGCTAAAAACAGGTCTGTTTTCTTCCCAAATTTTGGTGGTGTCCACGTTGCGCTTTGGGGCGTTTCCTGTCGCGGGCGCTAGGCCTACCCACGCAAGTGAGGTATCATTTTTATCGGGAGACTTGGGGGAACGCTGGGTGGAAGGAAATTTGTGGCTCCTCCCAGATTCCAGAACTTTCTGCCACAGAAATGTGAGGAACATGTGTTTTTTTAGCCAATTTTTGAGCTTTGCAAAGGATTCTGGGTAACAGAACCTGGTCCGAGCCCCGCCAGTCACCCCTCCTTGGATTCCCCTAGGTCTCTAGTTCTCAGAAATGCACAGGTTTGGTAGGTTTCCCTAGGTGGCGGCTGAGCTAGAGGCCAAAATCTACAGGTAGGCACTTTGCTAAAAACAGGTCTGTTTTCTGTGATGTGTCCACGTTGCGCTTTGGGGCGTTTCCTGTCGCGGGCGCTAGGCCTACCCACACAAGTGAGGTATCATTTTTATCGGGAGATGTGGGGGAACGCTGGGTGGAAGGAAATTTGTGGCTCCTCTCAGATTCCAGAACTTTCTGCCACAGAAATGTGAGGAACATGTGTTTTTTTAGCAAATTTTTGAGCTTTGCTAAGGATTCTGGGTAACAGAACCTGGTCCGAGCCCCGCCAGTCACCCCTCCTTGGATTCCCCTAGGTCTCTAGTTTTCAGAAATGTACAGGTTTGGTAGGTTTCTCTAGGTGCCGGCTGAGCTAGAGGCCAAAATCTGCAGGTAGTCACTTCGCAAAAAACACCTCTGTTTTCTTCCAAAATTTTGGTGGTGTCCACGTTGCGCTTTGGGGCGTTTCCTGTCGCGGGCGCTAGGCCTACCCACGCAAGTGAGGTATCATTTTTATCGGGAGACTTGGGGGAACGCTGGGTGGAAGGAAATTTGTGGCTCCTCTCAGATTCCAGAACTTTCTGTCACTCAAATGTGAGGAAAATGCGTTTTTTTAGCCAAAATATGAGGTTTGCAAAGGATTCTGGGTAACAGAACCTGGTCCGAGCCCCGCCAGTCACCCCTCCTTGGATTCCCCTAGGTCTCTAGTTTTCAGAAATGCACAGGTTTGGTAGGTTTCCCTAGGTGGCGGCTGAGCTAGAGGCCAAAATCTACAGGTAGGCACTTTGCTAAAAACAGGTCTGTTTTCTGTGATGTGTCCACGTTGCGCTTTGGGGCGTTTCCTGTCGCGGGCGCTAGGCCTAACCACACAAGTGAGGTATCATTTTTATCAGGAGACGTGGGGGAACGCTGGGTGGAAGGAAATTTGTGGCTCCTCTCAGATTCCAGAACTTTCTGCCACAGAAATGTGAGGAACATGTGTTTTTTTAGCCAATTTTTGAGCTTTGCAAAGGATTCTGGGTAACAGAACCTGGTCCGAGCCACACAAATCACCCCATCTTGGATTCCCCTAGGTCTCTAGTTTTCAGAAATGCACAGGTTTGGTAGGTTTCCCTAGGTGGCGGCTGAGCTAGAGGCCAAAATCTACAGGTAGGCACTTTGCTAAAAACAGGTCTGTTTTCTGTGATGTGTCCACGTTGCGCTTTGGGGCGTTTCCTGTCGCGGGCGCTAGGCCTACCCACACATGTGAGGTATCATTTTTATCGGGAGACGTGGGGGAACGCTGGGTGGAAGGACATTTGTGGCTCCTCTCAGATTCCAGCACTTTCTGCCACAGAAATGTGAGGAACATGTGTTTTTTTAGCCAATTTTTGAGCTTTGCAAAGGATTCTGGGTAACAGAACCTCGTCCGAGCCACACAAATCACCCCATCTTGGATTCCCCTAGGTCTCTAGTTTTCAGAAATGCACAGGTTTGGTAGGTTTCCCTAGGTGGCGGCTGAGCTAGAGGCCAAAATCTACAGGTAGGCACTTTGCTAAAAACAGGTCTGTTTTCTGTGATGTGTCCACATTGCGCTTTGGGGTGTTTCCTGTCGCGGGCGCTATGCCTACCCACACAAGTGAGGTATCATTTTTATCGGGAGACGTGGGGGAACGCTGGGTGGAAGGAAATTTGTGGCTCCTCTCAGATTCCAGAACTTTCTGCCACAGAAATGTGAGGAACATGTGTTTTTTTAGCCAAATTTTGAGGTTTGCAAAGGATTCTGGGTAACAGAACCTGGTCCGAGCCACACAAATCACCCCATCTTGGATTCCCCTAGGTCTCTAGTTTTCAGAAAGGCACAGGTTTGGTAGGTTTCCCTAGGTGGCGGCTGAGCTAGAGGCCAAAATCTACAGGTAGGCACTTTGCTAAAAACAGGTCTGTTTTCTGTGATGTGTCCACGTTGCGCTTTGGTGCGTTTCCTGTCGCGGGCGCTAGGCCTACCCACACAAGTGAGGTATCATTTTTATCGGGAGACTTGGGGGAACATAGAATAGCAAAACAAGTGTTATTGCCCCTTGTCTTTCTCTACATTTTTCCCTTCCAAATGTAAGACAGTGTGTAAAAAAGACGTCTATTTGAGAAATGCCCGGTAATTCACATGCTAGTATGGGCAGCCCGGAATTCAGAGATGTGCAAATAACCACTGCTTCTCAACACCTTATCTTGTGCCCATTTTGGAAATACAAAGGTTTTCTTGATAGCTATTTTTTACTCTTTATATTTCAGCAAATGAATTGCTGTATACCCGGCATAGAATGAAAACCCACTGCAGGGTGCAGGTCATTTATTGGCTCTGGGTACCTAGAGTTCTTGATGAACCTACAAGCCCTATATATCCCCGCAACCAGAAGAGTCCAGCAGACGTAACGGTATATTGCTTTCGAAAATCTGACATTGCAGGAAAAAGTTACAGAGTAAAACTTAGAGAAAAATTGATGTTTTTTTCACCTCAATTTCAATATTTTTCTTTTTCAGTTGCTATTTTCTGTAGGAAACCCTTGTAGGATCTACACAAATTACCCCTTGCTGAATTCAGAATTTTGTCTACTTTTCAGAAATGTTGCGGTTTATGGGATCCAGCGTTGGTTTCATGCCCATTTCTGTCACTGACTGGAAGGAGGCTGAAAGCACAAAAAATCGTAAAAATGGGGTATGTCCCAGTAAAATACCAAAATTGGTTTGAAAAATTGGGTTTTCTGATTCAAGTCTGCCTGTTCCTGAAAGCTGGGAAGCTGGTGATTTTATCACCGCAAACCCTTTGTTGATGCCCTTTTCAGGGAAAAAACCACAAGCCTTCTTCTGCAGCCCATTTTTCCAAATTTTTTAAAAAAAATGAAATTTTCACTGTTTTTTGGCTAATTTCTTGGCCTCCTTCTGGGGAACCCACAAAGTCTGGGTACCTCTAGAATCCCTAGGATGTTGGAAAAAAAGGACGCAAATTTGGCATGGGTAGCTTATGTGAACAAAAAGTTATGAGGGCCTAAGCGCGAACTGCTCCAAATAGCCAAAAAAAGGCTCGGCACAGGAGGGGGAAAAGGCCTGGCAGCGAAGGGGTTAATGAGGTGTGAAGTGGCCTGGCTTCACACAAAGGAATGTGCTTGGGGGAGAGAATCTCCCCTCAGCAGATGGTGAGGCAGGAAGGGGGAGGGCTGCCAAACTGGTCTTCAAAGGCAGAGAAGGACATTTGCAGCACCCAGCAACACCCCCACATCCTGCAACCCCAGACAATTAGGTGCCCCCTTGATTAGATTAGGAGAGGGCAGGAGAGGGGTGTGTTTATGATTTTTAGCCACACCAGTGGGTGGGCTCAGCCAGATGTAACCTCCAAAAATCAGATTCATCCATGTTGGATTTTTAGAGACTGTTGCCTTCTGGGATGGATTTTTGCCACACTTCCCAGGAAGTGGTCATCACAGGGGGACGACCCTGTCCCTGATTGGAGAACCAGGGCCCCCCTGCTTTTCACCCAGGAGCAAGGATAAAACTGGCAGACCTGCCCCCACACCTCAGATCCCCACCAAATTTCAAGAAGAAGGAACTACAAGGAGAAGAAGGACTGCCCTGCTGGACCCCTGGCCTGCACCTGGACCCTGCACTCAGAAAGACTGCACCAGCTGCACACTTGGGCTTCACCACAAGAAGGACTTTGCCTGGCTTCAACTGGTTCAAGGAGGGACTCCCTGTTTGCTACAGGTGAAAAATTGCTATCCAGAGTCCCCTGCACCAACTCCTGAAAAAGTGACCAGCTGACCACTGTCCAGTGGCCAAAAAGGAGTTTGCGCCAGGTGCATTCTGGGAGTTGAAGTCCGCACTTCCCAAGGACCATCACAAAACTTCTGGACCCTTGGGGTGAGCTGTGGACCCCAAAAGAACCTTAAAAGAACATCTGGGTGAAGCCCCAGAAGTTTGGAAAAGATTGGAGAATTTTTGAAAAAAAGCTCCATAAAGTGACCGACCCGACGCGGAAATTCTAGCCGGCTTGCCTCAACCGCGACCCGGCCTGACTTCGTGGTTCGTCCCGGTAAAGAAAAACATCCAAAAAAGAGACTAAGTCCGAAGGTAAAATGTTGACCGGGACCTCCCAGCCATCGTATCCGAGAAGGGCTCCACGGACGTCGGATCAAGATCCAGGTTTACCCCGGTCGAAGGATTTTCATCTCGAAAAAACGACTAAGTCCGAAGGTAAAAATCACCACCGAGGAAACCGACTTCGCGTATCCGGACAAGGGCTCCAAGAGGTCGGATTCAACTGGCAGGTTCGTCCCGGGGAAGAAAAACATCAAAAAAGAGACTAAGTCAGAAGGTAACTTTTTAACCGAGGCCTCCTGCGACTTGTAGCCGAGCAGGGCTCCATCGCGGTCGGCCTGAAAGTTTGACTTTGCCCCGGTCCTGGTGCAACCAGATGACCCGATTGGCGCTTTTTGTTTCTAAGCGCTAGAAAATAATAATACTTTAAAAATTCATATCTCCGGTTCCCCTGAACCGATTTTAATCGTTTTTGTGTCATTTTAAAGATAAAAATATAAGCTATTTTTATGAATTGGTTTTGGATTTTTAAACTGTTTCCTGTGTTTTATTTAATTACTGTTTTGTGATATTTGAATGCTTTACACTTTGTCTCCTAAGTTAAGCCTTGACGCTCGTTGCCAAGCTACCAAGGGTTGAGCTGGGATTAATTTACTGAGACCTAACTGTACCTATGTGGAGGTTAGTGGCTTGTTGCTAGGTGTAGGTACCTACCTGCCCTACCAATAACCCATTTTCCAACATAATTGGAAGCAGCGACGGGATCCTGTACTTGTGTTCAATATCACGTTACAGTTTTAGATAAAACAAATTAAAAATCCTTTAAATTGTCCTAGTGCAAAAATTGTTTTTAATTTTTAATTTTAATTTTTTTTAATTAATTTGGATTAATTTCAATTATTGAATTTTTGTAATTTTTCTAAATTCTTGTTACCAATTTTTGCAAAAAGTTTTTGTTGACACAAAACTAGGGAACCATGGAGCTTGATCTGGCTAGCCTACCTACACTGACAATAGTCCAGCTTAGGGGGTTGTGTATTGAGAGAGGGTTGCCTGCAACCACTGATCTCAGGAAGCAAATCCTGATTAAATCCCTGACAGCATGGGCTGAGGCCCAAGAGGTAGAGACAGAGGAAGCTCCAGAGGGGGAAGAAAAAGGGGAAGATGCTAACTCTAACCACTCAGGGGAGGGAAGGCATCCGAGCCTAAGTGAGGAAGAGGAGGAACGGTCCTCAGTAAATACAGTCACTAGGGGCAGATCCAAAGCTAGTGGTGGGAAGGGGGTCCTTTCAGGAGGAGAGAACCCATCCATTAGAGAAAGAGAGCTGGAGGCCCAGCTAGCATACATAGCTTTGGAAGCAGAGAAGCTGGCCCTAGAAAAGAAAAAATGGGCATACAAAGAAAAAAGAGATGGAAGCAGCGATAAAGAAGCTGAGGTGTCCATGGGTGGGGGAGTTTGCCCCAGATTACCCAAGGGGGTAGTTCCTGCTTATGTAGAGGGGGATGACATAGATAAGTGGCTAGGGGCCTTTGAGAGGGCACTCCAAATGAGAAGGGTTAGGCCCCAATACTGGGGTTCCCTTTTGTGGGAGTTGGTCCCCAACTTAGGGAGGGATAGGCTTCTGACCTTAAGGGGGGAGGAGGCAGATTCATACCCTAGTATGAAGAGGTGCTTAGCCAAGAAGTTTGGTCTGACCCCAGAGCAATATAGAATGAAGTTCAGGGACACCCAGAAGGTCAGTACCCAGTCTTGGGTTGACTTTGTAGACACCTCACTAAAGGCACTAGAGGGCTGGATTATTGGCAACAAAGTAAATACTTATGAGGGGTTATACAATCTGATCATGAGAGAGCACATCTTGACCAATTGTATCCAAGAAAGGTTACGCCAGCATCTAGTGGACTCTAAGCTGACCCACCCTAGAGAGCTAGGGGAGGCAGCTGATGAGTGGTTGAGAACCAGGGTGGTTGTCAAGTCCCAGGGGGGAGACTCCAAGAAGGGGGGATAGGTCCCCAAAAACCTAAGGAGGGAGGTGGTAAGCCCACCACAGAGACTCCCTCTGTACCCCAGAACCCTAAGAAGGAGGAGAGTAAATCCCACTCCCACTCTGACAAGCAGAGACAGGGAGACCCAGGGTTAAAAAAGCTCTTGGACAGTAGGGCTTGCTTTGACTGTCAGCAGACAGGTCACTTCAGAGGAGATGCAGCCTGTCCAAAGAAGGTGGTTAGCACTGGGCTGTCCAGTGTAGCCATAGAGGAGGATTCCTCAGATGATGAAGTCCTCCTAGCATTGTGCTGGGAGACAGGACCAGATGGTAAGCTGGTGATCCCTGAGGGTGGGAGTAGGCACTTCCACCACATTCAAGTGAATGGGATCCCTACCACTGGCCTGAGAGACACCGGTGCCAGTCACACTATAGTGAGTGACCGGTTAGTGACCCCAGACATGTATGTCCCAGGAAAGACAAAGAAAGTCAGGATAGCCACAGGGGAGGTCACCTCCAAACCTGTAGCCATAGTGCCCCTAGAGAGGGAGGGTATCCTTGACTGGATTAGGGTGGTAGTCAGTGCTGACCTCCCCCTAGATTGTATCCTGGGCAATGACCTCCCAGAGGTGAGTCTGGTCCCAGATGGGGTGGTCGCCCAGGGCGCCCCCCCAACCCAAAGTCCTGGGGAGTCAGTCCCTACAGTTAGGAGACAGGGGTCGCCAAGAAAAGGAAAGAAGAAAAGGAAGGGTAGGCCACTCTTAAAGAGAGTTCCAGGGAGCCAAGGGCCTTCTGCCCCAGTAAGGGGGGAGCCCAGAGTTGGCACTGGTGAGGCCTCACCTGACCCCAAGGAAGTCCTGAGTAGTCAGGCAGCTGTCCAGATGCAAGGTGTTGCCCCTGCACTGACAGAAGGGAGAGTGGAAGGAGGGTGTCTGCCACAGGAAGTGGTAGCCACCCACTCTAGACAGCAAGAGGGGGCCAGGACCCCAAAGATGCCCCTAAAGCAGCTCAGCCACCTGTCAGTGGAGAGCTTAGGGTGTGGTTCTGGGTACTGACAGCTGTCAGTAGCCTCTGCTGGGTGCTAGCCTTCCTGGCAGCACTGTACTTGGCCTGGGAGGCAGACCCCAGGGCCAATAGCAAAGTAGGCCCCCTGACCCTATTGGTCATGGTGGGGTTGCTCAAGTGTTGGGTGACCTCTTTGGGTAAGCTAGGTGTGGCCCTAGCAAAGTTTGGAGTAGGGGAGGTGGGCACCTCACTACCCAAGTTGGCAGAGAGAGAGGAGGAAGACCCCCCTAGAGGGAAGTTTCAGTTTGGGTTGGGTCCTTTTACTGTTGGGATGGCTTCACTACCCAAAGGGAGTGACCCTGACAGGAGGATATAAGGCAGAGTAGGCCCTGCAAAGGGACAGCCAGTTTTCTTCACTGTCTTCCTCGCCTAACAAGCCAGGAAGACTCTCCCAGGGTTGGGCTGAGTCTCCTGGGCGTGTGGGCTGGGGGGGGGTTGTGTGAGAAACTGGGGCTGATTGCAGAGGCCCCATAATTTTTTGCCCCCATTTTCCACTTTATGCTGGTGTTTTCCTGACTCTGATGGTGCCCTGGGTACTGCTAACCAGTCCCAGGGCCTGTGCTCTGTGTAAAATGGATATGCAAATTAGGCTAATTATAATTGGCTAAGTTAACCTACCTATAAGTCCCTAGTTTATGGTAGGGCATGTAGGTTTAGGGACCACAGCATAGGTGGTGCACACCTAGGTGCATTGCTGAGGTGCCCAGTGTCATTTTAAAAGCAAGCCTGCCTTGCTGGCTGCTTTTAAATTAAAGTTATATACAAATTCGACTTTGGAATTAAAGGTACTTCCAAAGTTTTAAACTACCTTATTTTTACATATAAGTCACCCCTAAGGTGTGCCCTATGTGCCCCTAGGGCTGGGTGCCATGTAACTATGAGCAGGGACTTTATAAAAATAGATTTATAAGCCCTGGTGAGGTAAAAACAGCCAAATTCGTTTTTCCCTCATTGAAGTAAATGGCCTTCATAGGCTAGAATGGGCAGACTTTATTTAAAATTTTAAAGTCTCCTTAAATGTTACATACCAAGAATTTGGTATCAAATTGATTGTTGTAATAAATCCCACAACTTCCAGTTGTTGGATTTAATATAACTTGTCCAGGTAAAAAGTTTAGACTTTACCTAAAAAGTTGCCAATTTCAGCTCTGCATTGTTTTTGCTGCTGTGCTCTGATTGGCCAGCCTGCAGCAGCTTCTGCCAGGCTACTTTAATGAGGTGTGAACTGGCCTGGCTTCACACAAAGGAATGTGCTTGGGGGAGAGAATCTCCCCTCAGCAGATGGTGAGGCAGGAAGGGGGAGGGCTGCCAAACTGGTCTTCAAAGGCAGAGAAGGACATTTGCAGCACCCAGCAACACCCCCACATCCTGCAACCCCAGACAATTAGGTGCCCCCTTGATTAGATTAGGAGAGGGCAGGAGAGGGGTGTGTTTATGATTTTTAGCCACACCAGTGGGTGGGCTCAGCCAGATGTAACCTCCAAAAATCAGATTCATCCATGTTGGATTTTTAGAGACTGTTGCCTTCTGGGATGGATTTTTGCCACACTTCCCAGGAAGTGGTCATCACAGGGGGACGACCCTGTCCCTGATTGGAGAACCAGGGCCCCCCTGCTTTTCACCCAGGAGCAAGGATAAAACTGGCAGACCTGCCCCCACACCTCAGATCCCCACCAAATTTCAAGAAGAAGGAACTACAAGGAGAAGAAGGACTGCCCTGCTGGACCCCTGGCCTGCACCTGGACCCTGCACTCAGAAAGACTGCACCAGCTGCACACTTGGGCTTCACCACAAGAAGGACTTTGCCTGGCTTCAACTGGTTCAAGGAGGGACTCCCTGTTTGCTACAGGTGAAAAATTGCTATCCAGAGTCCCCTGCACCAACTCCTGAAAAAGTGACCAGCTGACCACTGTCCAGTGGCCAAAAAGGAGTTTGCGCCAGGTGCATTCTGGGAGTTGAAGTCCGCACTTCCCAAGGACCATCACAGAACTTCTGGACCCTTGGGGTGAGCTGTGGACCCCAAAAGAACCTTAAAAGAACATCTGGGTGAAGCCCCAGAAGTTTGGAAAAGATTGGAGAATTTTTGAAAAAAAGCTCCATAAAGTGACCGACCCGACGCGGAAATTCTAGCCGGCTTGCCTCAACCGCGACCCGGCCTGACTTCGTGGTTCGTCCCGGTAAAGAAAAACATCCAAAAAAGAGACTAAGTCCGAAGGTAAAATGTTGACCGGGACCTCCCAGCCATCGTATCCGAGAAGGGCTCCACGGACGTCGGATCAAGATCCAGGTTTACCCCGGTCGAAGGATTTTCATCTCGAAAAAACGACTAAGTCCGAAGGTAAAAATCACCACCGAGGAAACCGACTTCGCGTATCCGGACAAGGGCTCCAAGAGGTCGGATTCAACTGGCAGGTTCGTCCCGGGGAAGAAAAACATCAAAAAAGAGACTAAGTCAGAAGGTAACTTTTTAACCGAGGCCTCCTGCGACTTGTAGCCGAGCAGGGCTCCATCGCGGTCGGCCTGAAAGTTTGACTTTGCCCCGGTCCTGGTGCAACCAGATGACCCGATTGGCGCTTTTTGTTTCTAAGCGCTAGAAAATAATAATACTTTAAAAATTCATATCTCCGGTTCCCCTGAACCGATTTTAATCGTTTTTGTGTCATTTTAAAGATAAAAATATAAGCTATTTCTATGAATTGGTTTTGGATTTTTAAACTGTATCCTGTGTTTTATTTAATTACTGTTTTGTGATATTTGAATGCTTTACACTTTGTCTCCTAAATTAAGCCTTGACGCTCGTTGCCAAGCTACCAAGGGTTGAGCTGGGATTAATTTACTGAGACCTAACTGTACCTATGTGGAGGTTAGTGGCTTGTTGCTCGGTGTAGGTACCTACCTGTCCTACCAATAACCCATTTTCCAACATAATTGGAAGCAGCGACGGGATCCTGTACTTGTGTTCAATATCACGTTACAGTTTTAGATAAAACAAATTAAAAATCCTTTAAATTGTCCTAGTGCAAAAATTGTTTTTAATTTTTAATTTTTTTTTTTTTAATTAATTTGGATTAATTTCAATTATTGAATTTTTGTAATTTTTCTAAATTCTTGTTACCAATTTTTGCAAAAAGTTTTTGTTGACACAAAACTAGGGAACCATGGAGCTTGATCTGGCTAGCCTACCTACACTGACAATAGTCCAGCTTAGGGGGTTGTGTATTGAGAGAGGGTTGCCTGCAACCACTGATCTCAGGAAGCAAATCCTGATTAAATCCCTGACAGCATGGGATGAGGCCCAAGAGGTAGAGACAGAGGAAGCTCCAGAGGGGGAAGAAAAAGGGGAAGATGCTAACTCTAACCACTCAGGGGAGGGAAGGCATCCGAGCCTAAGTGAGGAAGAGGAGGAACGGTCCTCAGTAAATACAGTCACTAGGGGCAGATCCAAAGCTAGTGGTGGGAAGGGGGTCCTTTCAGGAGGAGAGAACCCATCCATTAGAGAAAGAGAGCTGGAGGCCCAGCTAGCATACATAGCTTTGGAAGCAGAGAAGCTGGCCCTAGAAAAGAAAAAATGGGCATACAAAGAAAAAAGAGATGGAAGCAGCGATAAAGAAGCTGAGGTGTCCATGGGTGGGGGAGTTTGCCCCAGATTACCCAAGGGGGTAGTTCCTGCTTATGTAGAGGGGGATGACATAGATAAGTGGCTAGGGGCCTTTGAGAGGGCACTCCAAATGAGAAGGGTTAGGCCCCAATACTGGGGTTCCCTTTTGTGGGAGTTGGTCCCCAACTTAGGGAGGGATAGGCTTCTGACCTTAAGGGGGGAGGAGGCAGATTCATACCCTAGTATGAAGAGGTGCTTAGCCAAGAAGTTTGGTCTGACCCCAGAGCAATATAGAATGAAGTTCAGGGACACCCAGAAGGTCAGTACCCAGTCTTGGGTTGACTTTGTAGACACCTCACTAAAGGCACTAGAGGGCTGGATTATTGGCAACAAAGTAAATACTTATGAGGGGTTATACAATCTGATCATGAGAGAGCACATCTTGACCAATTGTATCCAAGAAAGGTTACGCCAGCATCTAGTGGACTCTAAGCTGACCCACCCTAGAGAGCTAGGGGAGGCAGCTGATGAGTGGTTGAGAACCAGGGTGGTTGTCAAGTCCCAGGGGGGAGACTCCAAGAAGGGGGGGATAGGTCCCCAAAAACCTAAGGAGGGAGGTGGTAAGCCCACCACAGAGACTCCCTCTGTACCCCAGAACCCTAAGAAGGAGGAGAGTAAATCCCACTCCCACTCTGACAAGCAGAGACAGGGAGACCCAGGGTTAAAAAAGCTCTTGGACAGTAGGGCTTGCTTTGACTGTCAGCAGACAGGTCACTTCAGAGGAGATGCAGCCTGTCCAAAGAAGGTGGTTAGCACTGGGCTGTCCAGTGTAGCCATAGAGGAGGATTCCTCAGATGATGAAGTCCTCCTAGCATTGTGCTGGGAGACAGGACCAGATGGTAAGCTGGTGATCCCTGAGGGTGGGAGTAGGCACTTCCACCACATTCAAGTGAATGGGATCCCTACCACTGGCCTGAGAGACACCGGTGCCAGTCACACTATAGTGAGTGACCGGTTAGTGACCCCAGACATGTATGTCCCAGGAAAGACAAAGAAAGTCAGGATAGCCACAGGGGAGGTCACCTCCAAACCTGTAGCCATAGTGCCCCTAGAGAGGGAGGGTATCCTTGACTGGATTAGGGTGGTAGTCAGTGCTGACCTCCCCCTAGATTGTATCCTGGGCAATGACCTCCCAGAGGTGAGTCTGGTCCCAGATGGGGTGGTCGCCCAGGGCGCCCCCCCAACCCAAAGTCCTGGGGAGTCAGTCCCTACAGTTAGGAGACAGGGGTCGCCAAGAAAAGGAAAGAAGAAAAGGAAGGGTAGGCCACTCTTAAAGAGAGTTCCAGGGAGCCAAGGGCCTTCTGCCCCAGTAAGGGGGGAGCCCAGAGTTGGCACTGGTGAGGCCTCACCTGACCCCAAGGAAGTCCTGAGTAGTCAGGCAGCTGTCCAGATGCAAGGTGTTGCCCCTGCACTGACAGAAGGGAGAGTGGAAGGAGGGTGTCTGCCACAGGAAGTGGTAGCCACCCACTCTAGACAGCAAGAGGGGGCCAGGACCCCAAAGATGCCCCTAAAGCAGCTCAGCCACCTGTCAGTGGAGAGCTTAGGGTGTGGTTCTGGGTACTGACAGCTGTCAGTAGCCTCTGCTGGGTGCTAGCCTTCCTGGCAGCACTGTACTTGGCCTGGGAGGCAGACCCCAGGGCCAATAGCAAAGTAGGCCCCCTGACCCTATTGGTCATGGTGGGGTTGCTCAAGTGTTGGGTGACCTCTTTGGGTAAGCTAGGTGTGGCCCTAGCAAAGTTTGGAGTAGGGGAGGTGGGCACCTCACTACCCAAGTTGGCAGAGAGAGAGGAGGAAGACCCCCCTAGAGGGAAGTTTCAGTTTGGGTTGGGTCCTTTTACTGTTGGGATGGCTTCACTACCCAAAGGGAGTGACCCTGACAGGAGGATATAAGGCAGAGTAGGCCCTGCAAAGGGACAGCCAGTTTTCTTCACTGTCTTCCTCGCCTAACAAGCCAGGAAGACTCTCCCAGGGTTGGGCTGAGTCTCCTGGGCGTGTGGGCTGGGGGGGGGTTGTGTGAGAAACTGGGGCTGATTGCAGAGGCCCCATAACTTTTTGCCCCCATTTTCCACTTTATGCTGGTGTTTTCCTGACTCTGATGGTGCCCTGGGTACTGCTAACCAGTCCCAGGGCCTGTGCTCTGTGTAAAATGGATATGCAAATTAGGCTAATTATAATTGGCTAAGTTAACCTACCTATAAGTCCCTAGTTTATGGTAGGGCATGTAGGTTTAGGGACCACAGCATAGGTGGTGCACACCTAGGTGCATTGCTGAGGTGCCCAGTGTCATTTTAAAAGCAAGCCTGCCTTGCTGGCTGCTTTTAAATTAAAGTTATATACAAATTCGACTTTGGAATTAAAGGTACTTCCAAAGTTTTAAACTACCTTATTTTTACATATAAGTCACCCCTAAGGTGTGCCCTATGTGCCCCTAGGGCTGGGTGCCATGTAACTATGAGCAGGGACTTTATAAAAATAGATTTATAAGCCCTGGTGAGGTAAAAACAGCCAAATTCGTTTTTCCCTCATTGAAGTAAATGGCCTTCATAGGCTAGAATGGGCAGACTTTATTTAAAATTTTAAAGTCTCCTTAAATGTTACATACCAAGAATTTGGTATCAAATTGATTGTTGTAATAAATCCCACAACTTCCAGTTGTTGGATTTAATATAACTTGTCCAGGTAAAAAGTTTAGACTTTACCTAAAAAGTTGCCAATTTCAGCTCTGCATTGTTTTTGCTGCTGTGCTCTGATTGGCCAGCCTGCAGCAGCTTCTGCCAGGCTACTTTAATGAGGTGTGAACTGGCCTGGCTTCACACAAAGGAATGTGCTTGGGGGAGAGAATCTCCCCTCAGCAGATGGTGAGGCAGGAAGGGGGAGGGCTGCCAAACTGGTCTTCAAAGGCAGAGAAGGACATTTGCAGCACCCAGCAACACCCCCACATCCTGCAACCCCAGACAATTAGGTGCCCCCTTGATTAGATTAGGAGAGGGCAGGAGAGGGGTGTGTTTATGATTTTTAGCCACACCAGTGGGTGGGCTCAGCCAGATGTAACCTCCAAAAATCAGATTCATCCATGTTGGATTTTTAGAGACTGTTGCCTTCTGGGATGGATTTTTGCCACACTTCCCAGGAAGTGGTCATCACAGGGGGACGACCCTGTCCCTGATTGGAGAACCAGGGCCCCCCTGCTTTTCACCCAGGAGCAAGGATAAAACTGGCAGACCTGCCCCCACACCTCAGATCCCCACCAAATTTCAAGAAGAAGGAACTACAAGGAGAAGAAGGACTGCCCTGCTGGACCCCTGGCCTGCACCTGGACCCTGCACTCAGAAAGACTGCACCAGCTGCACACTTGGGTTTCACCACAAGAAGGACTTTGCCTGGCTTCAACTGGTTCAAGGAGGGACTCCCTGTTTGCTACAGGTGAAAAATTGCTATCCAGAGTCCCCTGCACCAACTCCTGAAAAAGTGACCAGCTGACCACTGTCCAGTGGCCAAAAAGGAGTTTGCGCCAGGTGCATTCTGGGAGTTGAAGTCCGCACTTCCCAAGGACCATCACAGAACTTCTGGACCCTTGGGGTGAGCTGTGGACCCCAAAAGAACCTTAAAAGAACATCTGGGTGAAGCCCCAGAAGTTTGGAAAAGATTGGAGAATTTTTGAAAAAAAGCTCCATAAAGTGACCGACCCGACGCGGAAATTCTAGCCGGCTTGCCTCTACCGCGACCCGGCCTGACTTCGTGGTTCGTCCCGGTAAAGAAAAACATCCAAAAAAGAGACTAAGTCCGAAGATAAAAAGTTGACCGGGACCTCCCATCCATCGTATCCGAGAAGGGCTCCACGGACGTCGGATCAAGATCCAGGTTTACCCCGGTCGAAGGATTTTCATCTCGAAAAAACGACTAAGTCCGAAGGTAAAAATCACCACCGAGGAAACCGACTTCGCGTATCCGGACAAGGGCTCCAAGAGGTCGGATTCAACTGGCAAGTTCGTCCCGGGGAAGAAAAACATCAAAAAAGAGACTAAGTCAGAAGGTAACTTTTTAACCGAGGCCTCCTGCGACTTGTAGCCGAGCAGGGCTCCATCGCGATCGGCCTGAAAGTTTGACTTTGCCCCGGTCCTGGTGCAACCAGATGACCCGATTGGCGCTTTTTGTTTCTAAGCGCTAGAAAATAATAATACTTTAAAAATTCATATCTCCGGTTCCCCTGAACCGATTTTAATCGTTTTTGTGTCATTTTAAAGATAAAAATATAAGCTATTTTTATAAATTGGTTTTGGATTTTTAAACTGTTTCCTGTGTTTTATTTAATTACTGTTTTGTGATATTTGAATGCTTTACACTTTGTCTCCTAAGTTAAGCCTTGACGCTCGTTGCCAAGCTACCAAGGGTTGAGCTGGGATTAATTTACTGAGACCTAACTGTACCTATGTGGAGGTTAGTGGCTTGTTGCTAGGTGTAGGTACCTACCTGCCCTACCAATAACCCATTTTCCAACAGCTAGTAATCTCCAATCACTGGGTCATCACCACAACACTCAATAAATGATTGTACTGTCAGTGCTTTTCTTTGAAAAAGCAAAGTGCATTTATTTCACACACACACACTATTAAATACTACATATTAAATTACAAATATATACATCACACAAAACAGATGGTAAAAAAATTCAACGACATTCCTAAATCTAAGTTTGACCCCTATGGAGTCAAGATCCCCATAGTCACAATACCCCTAACTTATACTAGATTGAACATCACATTACAAGGGGGTATCATTATAAATACAAATAGTCTGATTGGCTTTGTCAAGGGGCAATCACATTATAAGAACAATATCCACATGTTAAAAGTCACCATCATATCAATTAAATTGATAATTCCTTTTAAATGCAATTATTATCACTAAAAAGGCATTGCAATGTCTCTCAATAATTACAGTTTATAAAGTATTTTGAACAAAGCACTTGTCATTCTTACTTTACACTCATCAAGCAACCTTAGGGAAAAACCACAAGACATACCAGCATTCTGGAATTCTATAGCAAAGTCTGCAGCTCAAAGAGTGCTTTCAAGTAATGCACAAATTTCCTGGGGGTCATGAAATCAAGGACCCCAGAAAATTATGTTAATTTTATAATCATGAACGGGGGCAGGTGGTTGTAAGACCTGCAACCCCGCAAAAAACTTTTGCATTTCATTATTAGTGTCTCTGACCACATTCCAGGGCTCAATGTGCAAAGATATATGCAAATTTAGCCCACTCATTAGTGCATTATGGGGCACTGCAGCCTGTAAAAAATACATAGTTAATGAGCTGCTTCATGTGTTTCTGTGACCTCCCACAGCATATTTTTCTCTCAGTATTTGTAGCTGCAACCTTATGTCACACATGAGTAGGGATAGCACAGGAAGTCACTCCTGTACTGCCCATCGACTCCACGCCTGGTTACACCTCGTTGAGTGCTGGTGTGGTACTGAAAATTCTGGACCCGTGTTATAAACATCGTAGTATCACAACGATTTTGGTATCAGCAGACCGGGAATGATTAGAATAGTATGCACAAGCATTGTATTCATATTCGGGTAACAAAATCGCCCGAATATCAGAGTTTACGTCTTGAACCCTCGTGTTCCATTTAAACGACAGTCAGTTTGTGATTGCCCTCACATAGGCCAATGTCTAATGCTGAAAACGAGTCTGAAGGACACGTACACCTTTGCTGACTCCTCTGTGACCTGGGCAAGCTGACTCCACTGCCTGAAGCCAAACCTGTTCGGCCAGTTTTCTTTTCCAGTGGCCGAATGAAATTAGTATCAAGGCACAACACATCATAAACCTTTCATCACACACAAACCATGCCTAATCTTACACACACCTGTCTCTGTTTCTTTCTTTATGACTTGCTTTACAAGGATGAGGTGCCTGTTTATATTGGGGGTCCGTCGATATCTGAAGAAAGTACTAAGCCTTGCCGGGTAATTGATTGAGGGCTGGACAAACTGAAATATGGGCTTGTCATCATAAACCTGCTATTTCTTTGTAGTGAAAATATGTGAATGGTCAACTGTAAAATAAGGAATGTTTGCCTAAAGCATAATATTTTGTATAAAAGAGAAGGTTAGCTTTGCAAGAGCAGCAGTCTCCTGAGAATATACACTGTGTTGTACTTCTAGGATACCTGTTACTGGCTGCAGCCAATAAACAAGATCTTTGACTTCACCAAGAAGACTCTGGGGGTCAGGCTGGCGGTGCTCCGCCGGGCATTCTGACCGCGGCGGTACAGCCGCGGCCAGAAGCGGAAAGCCGGCGGTGTACCGCCGACTTTCCGCTGCCCATCGGAATCCGCCATGGCGGCGCAGCTTGCTGCGCCGCCATGGGGATTCTGACACCCCATACCGCCATCCTGTTCCTGGCGGTTTGCCCGCCAGGAACAGGATGGCGGTATGGGGTGTCATGGGGCCCCTGGGGGCCCCTGCAGTGCCCATGCCAATGGCATGGGCACTGCAGGGGCCCCCATAAGAGGGCCCCACAAAGAATTTCAGTGTCTGCCTAGCACCTTCCCACTCCGCCGGCTCCATTGTGAGCCGGCTTCCTCGTGGGAAGGGTGTTTCCCACTGGGATGGCGGGCGGTCTTTTGGCGGTCGCCCGCCGGCCCAGTGGGAAACCCAGAATGACCGTCGCGGTCTTTTGACCGCGGTACGGTCTTCTGGCGGTTCCCGCTTGGCGATTTCAGCGGTACCGGTCCAAGCCAGAGGTTCGTGAGGAGCTTCATGTGAAAATTCTGGAGGAAGGCCGCCACTTCATCGACCCCTGTATGTCGACGTGGTCCGAAAGTCTTTGCTGCGAGGTTCCCCGCTTCCCGACGGCTACGAAGGACTGCTGCCCTGACTATCGCCCTGTTTTGGACCCTTCATGATTTGGTAGAGCGAAACGATAAACGAGTCTTCTGGTGACGTCATCGATACCTCAGTTAAGTATAAGTGGAGCGTCTCCCAGTCCTTAGTTTGGTTCTTAGTTTGGTATCCCCTTGGGATCTTTGATTTGTAACTTGCAAGTACCAAAGCCGAGGGATTCGTGTATTCACGAGACTATCGTATTCGATAATCCTTTGAAGTTTGAAGCAAGACTAGAGAGCGAAGATGCCTGGTCTTAGCAGATATGGAAATTTGTTTTGTCTTGGTTATAATAGGGATTCCCGATTGGAGGACTCGTGTCCGGTTCCTCCGATTGGAACTCCAACCTATGAACTATACGTGAAACATGGCATAGGCCCCATCATATATAATGAAGTATGGATCCGATACACCAGGAAAGATGGAGTTTTAAAATGGCCCCAATATGGTAGTTTTGACACAGAGATTCTGAATAATCTGGAGGTTAAACTTTTTAAGAAGAAAGCCCGGCCGGCGATGTTTGACTCTTTCCGCCTATGGCGTAAGGAAGCCAAACAGAAGGAAATTAAATTAGCAAAGAGAAATAAGAGGGAAGAGGGTATCTTGATAATGCAAGCTGCCATGCAGTTTAAAGATGATGAAGAAGAACAGATGAATGAGCAGTTGCACAGGCAACGTAAATTGGTGACCGATAAATGTTATCCAGTTCTTCCGCTTCTTCAGCAAGATGCAGCAAAAGAACTTGAGAAAGATCCTTTAATGTCACACTTGTTGAGTTCGCCACCCCCTTATGCGCAGAATGCTACAGCACCTCCGCAACCTTTAGCTGTGCAACATCCGGTTATTGTGCCTCAGGTTCTTCCACAGCCGCCAGCTCCTCTTCAGTTGGCTCCTACTACTATGGCGCAGCCCCTTCAAGGGCCGCCGACTTCGCTACCTGCTCCATCTGTACCTCCTACGATTTTATGTACTACATCGACTGCCTCTTCTGGTGTTCTTCCTGATACTGCCTCTGCATCTGCTTCTGCGTCTGCCTTGCCTCCCTCTGTTTTTCCTCCTGTTCTTTCATCAACTTCTCCTTCTGTCCGACAGAGAATGACAGATACTGTTGCCAGCCTTATATTTCCTCTCTTTGGGTCGTCTGGTGTGACCCCAGATTCGGAGCATAAGCAGTCGCGTAGTCAACTGCCTAATTCTCAAGAGAGAGAAATGTTTGACCGTATGGCGCGTAAATGGGTTGTTTACCCTTTAAGATACGATGTAGAGTCTGTTATGGATGTCTTCCGTCAATGGGGAGCACCAAAACAAAGATACGTTTTTGAGAAAATGTGTGCTTTCCTTTGTGAGGAATTGGAAGATAATGATTTGGAAACAAATCCGCCTGATTTGTGCTGTGTACGGTTTGAGTTTGCAAAGGGCACGATTGTGGGTCCCGATGTTGAGAAAGCAGTTGCGACGTTGTTGTCCTTTAGGAATAAGGATCCTTCTCAGTCATTGTTCCAACATGACTCCTCTGTTAAAAAAAAGGTGCAACAGTATCCAATGAGAGAAGTCCCTCCGGTATGGAAGGACGCTGTTGAGGCTGATGATGCTAATCACATTGATGCTGTCCCAGCTAATTTTCAGCGTGTTTGGGTACATGTTCCGTGGAAGCGAGCTGAAGTTTTAGCCCTTAAGCAGACTTTGCCTGATCCCCGTAAAAACCCTGCAGGGTATTATAAGGAATTATCACAGACTGCAGACTCATGCATTATGAATTTAGCCGACATAGACATGTTATTTGGGAATGTTGTTCCACAGCCTTTGTGGGGATTGATTCGCCATACAGATCATGCACAAGAGTTAGGTGACTCATGGGCTAATATTAGTGCTGCAAATGATAGACAAGTTGGTGGTGCCAAGCCTGAGCCTTTGGTAGCAGAACTGCCTGCTAGGATTATTACTTACATGAAGACTTTAATGCCTGCGATGCGTGTGAATTGGGATAAATTGTCTGCGTGTAAGCAGAAGAAAGATGAAACTGTGTCTGATTTCTTCACCAGGTTTGAGGAAACGTATATCGACCACAGTGGTCAAGCTATGAGTACAGAAGGTGGTCAACGGTTGTTCGTCGACAAGTTTGTGCACAATTTGCTTGCAGAGCTGTGTAAGAAATTGAAGGATTCAGACAGTTCTTGGGCCGTTTCCTCTTCAGCACAAATATTGGCTACTGCAAAGTACTACGAAAATAGGGATAAAGATGAGAAGGATAGAGCAGACAAGAAAACTAAAGAATTAAAGACGAAGGTTCTTTTACAACAGGCGTATCCGCCACGTGGTGGTCAGAGTAACTATCAGCAACCTCAACAGTTCCAGAGAAACTCGCAAAGGTTCGAGTTTTCACAACCACGTGTTCCTTTAGGTCCCAATCAGTGTTCATATTGTAAAGAAGAGGGTCATTTTAAGTAGAGTTGTCCTATTTTGTTACAGCGTACGAATGGTGCTTCTGGCGCAAGAGGTCGAGGTGTTCAACAAGCTCCTAGAGGTAGAGGACGTGGAAGTTTTCCCCAGAACACGCGTTCCTTTCCGTCTCAAAACTCAATGAATAGTTTTGACCAGCAACATAACGCATCTGGTAGGATGGCTCAGTACTATGCTGACGACTACTATGCAGAAGATGAGAATCTGGAAGGTAATAATTGCTAGGACAGCCATAGACGAAGAGAGGGAGTTTTTTGAGTTCCAGTGGATCAGAATGGACCTTATGTTAAGGTGATTACCTCAGGTGTGTCGGAGCCTTTTCTGTTGCATACTGGTGCTACAAAGAGTTCTATTATGCACTCAAAGCTCCCTGGCGCACCTTTGTCTGGCGAGATGAATGTTTCAGTAGGTTTTTCTGGCGCCCCGGTTAGGAACCCGATTTCTAGTCCTATGTCCCTTTCTGTTGGACCTTGTGAATTGGAAGCACCCCTCATTCTGACGACAGGTTGTGGTGAAAACTTGTTAGGATTGGATTTGTTGAAAAGATTGTATGCGACATTATATTGTTCTCCTTCGGGAGTACAACTTACACTGGGTAGGAAAGTGGTCTCTCCAATGTATTTGTCAAAGGATAAACTTCCGACCGAATTGTCGTTTCTTCCTGATACCATTTCGGCTACTGGTCCTAATGATGTGGGTCTGTTGGAAATACCGCCTTATGTTGTGACATTGAAAGCCAATGTTAAATTACCACGCATTCAACAATTCAAGATCTCTAGTGAAGGTGAAAAGGCGTTGCTAGTGATCATTTATGATTTAATTGAAAAAGATGTAATTGAAGAGACAAGAGGCAACGTTTGTAATAGTCCTGTTCTACCTGTTTTGAAACGTACTGACCCCTCTAAGCCTCCTGTTTACAGGCTCGTGATTGATCCTAGAGAGGTAAATAAAATAGTTGTGCCACAGTTTCCAGTTGTTCCTGATATCACTGCCATATTAACTATGATTCCAGCTTCCGCCACCTGGTTTTCGGTGATTGACTTAAAGAATGCTTTCTTCAGCATCCCGATTGCAGAGGAGAGCAGGGATATTTTTGGCTTCAGTTTAGGAGGCCGAAGTTTCCGGTTTAAACGCGCTCCACAAGGCTACTGTGAAAGTCCATCAATATATAGTCAGGCTTTAAAAACACAGCTTGATGCAATTGTTTTATCTGACGGCGCCACCCTTATTCAGTACATTGATGATTTACTAGTCGCTACAGATACTGAAGAGATTTGTAAAGAAGCCACCTTGTTGGTGTTGCGTCATTTGTCTGATATACATCACAAAGTGTCCCTTTCAAAACTCCAATATTGTCGACAAGAAGTGACCTACTTAGGTCATCTCTTATCGAAGGAGGGAAGGAAACTGACCTCAGAAAGAATTCAGGCAATTGCAAAATTGAGTGTGCCAAAGACACAGAGAGAAGTACGTGCTTTCTTGGGCATTACATCATACTGCAGACAATGGATACCGAATTTTTCTTTGCTGGCCAAACCTTTGGTAGCATTGACCTATAAAGATACACCAAACCCCATTCCGTGGTCTGAAGATTGTCAGAAAAGTTTTTCCGAATTGCGTAATGCATTGTGTTCGGCTCCTGTGTTGGGTACCCCCGACTACAGTAAGCCCTTTACACTGTATGTCCATGAGAAAGAGGGTTGTGCATTGTCAGTGCTGACACAGTCTTTTGGAGACAAGCAGCGCCCATGCGCATATTTTTCGTCAACTTTGGATCCAGTAGCTAAAGCATTGCCGAGTTGCTTGAGAGCCACAGCGGCAGCAGCTGTTTCTATTCGACAGTCTGCTGGGTTAGTGATGAATAATATGTTGATTGTGATGGTTCCACATGCAGTGGACACGTTGTTAAACAGGACCAAGACACAGCATTTAACTAGTGCTCGATTGTCAGGTTACGAGTTGACACTGTTAACGAGTCATGTGCACATAAAGAGGTGCAATACGTTGAATCCAGCCACGTTATTGCCAATTTCAGTAGAAACAGATGATGTTGAACAACATGATTGTTTTCTTAGGACAGAAGAAGAAATGAAAGGGAGAGTAGATCTTAAAGATACTCCTCTTGTAAAGTGTGATGGTACCTTATGGGTGGATGGTTCATGCTTCAAGCTTCCGAATGGTGATACGACTGCAGCATATGCTGTTACAACTTTGCATACGATTGTTGAAGCTGCACGTATACCACATAATTCAGCTCAAGCAGCAGAGCTGATTGCACTTACAAGAGCGTGTGTGTTATCGAAAGGAATGAAAGTGACCATATATACCGACAGCCAGTATGCGTTTGGTGTGGCCCATAGTTTTGGACGATTGTGGAAAGAACGTGGGTTCCTGACTTCGCATGGAACTAAAATTCAGCATGGTCAGTTGGTGAATGAGCTTCTTGAGTCACTGACCTTGCCATTACAAGTTGCGATTGTGAAATGCAGTGCACACAAGAAGGTTACTGATGATGTCGGTCGTGGAAATGCATTTGCTGACAAAATCGCAAAAGAAACAGCAAAAGATGTGATGAATCGAATGTATGTTGCAGGCCCCGCAAGATGGGTTGGTGACGTTGGAATATGTGAAGATACGATAGAGGGTGTGAAGTCTATTCAAGCTGAAGCTTCAGAGAAAGAGTTGAGTGTGTGGAAAGAAAGTATGGGTAAATTGGATGAAAATGGTTGTTGGGTTGACTTGTCAGAACATCAGCGATGGTTGTTACCCGATGCGTATGTGCTTGCAGTGGTGACAATGGCTCATGGAATGGCCCATATCATTGTGAAAGGGATTTGTAAGTTGTTGGCTCCAGTATGGCAAAATGCTGGAATTCCTAAATGTGCAGAGAATGTGGTCAAGAATTGCATGGTGTGTCTGAAATACAATCCTGGTAGGGGAACCCCAACTCCAGCTGGTCATTTTGCACCTCCAACATATCCGTTCGAGGTTTTGCAGCTAGATTTCATCCACATGGAAAGGTGCAACAATCTGAAATACGTACTCGTTGTTGTTTGTGCTTTTTCAAGATGGGTAGAAGCATATCCCTTAAAAGACAACACTGCCTTATCCACAGCTAAAGCCCTTGTCAAAGAATTCTTCCCTAGGTTTGGAATGCCGAGAATGGTCTGGAGTGATAATGGGAGCGAATTTGTGGGTCGAGTGATGAAAAAAGTATGTGAAGGGCTAGGTATCTAGCAAAAATTCCACGCTGCAAATTACCCCCAATCAGCTGGACTAGTAGAGTGCTATAATGGCACGCTAAAACTGAAGTTGGCAAAGATACAAGCGAGCTCTGGTCTTAAATGGTCTGACGCTCTGCCTCTAGCACTCCTATCAACAAGAATGACTGTGCATTCACGAGTGGGACTTAGTCCCTATGAAATTGTGTTCGGCCGCCCGGCCAACATATGGGGAGTGCCAAGACCAACAAAATTCAGTGAGATCGAACACCCTGTACTGCTTGATTATTTGTATGAATTGACGGCTAAATTGCGTGTTCTACACCAACAGGTTCACGATACTCTGCCTCAGGTCTCTGAAGCTCCAGGACATCTTATCGATCCTGGATCATGGGTGCTGGTCAAGAACTTCCAGCGGACAAAGAATGACCAGCCCCGTTGGACCGGCCCCTACCTCGTCCTTCTCTCAACAAGATCAGCTGTTCGAGTGGAAGGGAAAAAGAACTGGATCCAGGGCGTACTCTGCAAGAAGGTCCCTTTTCCTCTACCGTACGACCAGTGGGTCCAGGAGGGGATCGCTGGCTCTGAAACTGAGACTGTGCCTCGTTTTTTGCCATTTAGCGATGCACGTGTAAAAGGAACAATTTCTGAACGAGAAAGTGACAATAATTTGCAAGAAGCTGTGCCACCGTCAATTCGATTGAACACTACAGAGCCTGAACTCTTGTTCCAGAACCAGACAGTACCTGGAAAAAAACGTTATAATTTGAGACCAAGAACTAAGGACAAATAATGTTTTTCCCGTTCCTTTGCTATTTTTTTAAAGTGCGGCTCTCTCATCTGAGAAACGTTCTTATTTTCGTTTTTTTCTTTTCGAACCGCCATCCGGGTTCAGCTGTAGGGCCGTGGTTGCCCAAGTCTTTGGAGTGCAGCTGAAGACGTTAGGTTGACAGTTCTGGTCGGTCTAAGGGAGTTGCCCTGGACTGACAGAAGCATTCCCTAGCATAGAACACCCTACCACCACGAGCAGCAATTAGAGAGGATGGAGTTTTTCAAGAATGAGAGACCTGCCAGACAGATGGACTTTAAAGCCAGAATAGGTATAATAATGACAAAGAAACGATTTTTGATATTATGTATTTTCATGTTGCTTAGTGTAATGACGTTTTTAATAGGATATGTTTTATTCTCTTTTCAAGTGACATTTGCACCCATTACTCAGCCCATACCTCCTTCTACTGTTTCCTCGCATTCTTTTCACCCCCTGCCTGAGCACGAGTCTGCCAGAAGATTAGAGTTTGCCAACAATTCATTCATTCAGCTTCTACACCAACACCAATTAGTAGTGAACACAACTAACTGTTGGGTGTGTGGTCTTATGCCTCATACTACTGATAAAGGTATCCCTTATCTGGTCCTGCCTTTCAGCCATAATGGTTCTGTATGGGCATATAGAACGGTGTTCATATACGTGTATGAAGCCAACCCCCTACGTTCTGTGAAAGATAATCCTAAGAATAGTGCTCTAGCTAAGGGTATAATAGATATGATTAGGGAAGATATTTCCTATGAGACTATCCCGAGAGATGAGACACTAGCATATATTGGATGGAACATAACAGGATATGGAGTTACTCTGAGTGGGAACCAGCGAGCAAAGAGATCCTCCCGATTTGGATTGTACCCCATCAGGGTCACCTATGTCTGCAAGGTAATGGCAAGAATCCCAGAGCTCAGTTAGGGAAAAGTATCTGCACTGAAACATATGTTTTTGCGTCTCAGACTTCTCCTTTGTTCTTAGCAGCTAAGGGTACCTATTTCATCTGCCATAATAGAGCCTATACATGGTTGCCTCCTGACTTCTCAGGCACATGTTTTGTTTCGTTCCTGTTAACTTCCACCTACACGGCCGCGGCAGATTACCATAAGACAAGGATAGTTCGAGGTGTCATAAGTAAAGAAGACACTACAGGACAAGAATTTGGAGATTTCGCAAAGGGTTTTCTGCCGTTTTGGGGCCCTACGGTTAACAGCAGGAACATAAGGCAATTGACAAGGGTGGTTGAATCCACGGTAGTTGAAACCGCCGGTGCCCTTGGTAATTTGACTGCTGAGCTCCAGTAGGATCGCCTTATGACTCTTCAGAACAGGGTCGCATTAGACGTCATACTTGCAGACCGAGGTGGGGTATGTAAAGTGATCCAATCAAGTTGCTGTGTTTTCATCCCAGATAACGCTCCGACAGTCTACCAGGCCATTTCCAAACTGCATAAGATCTCCGAGTCTATTCACATGGATAAAGGAGATTGGTCATTGATGGGGTGGTTCTGGGAGCTGATATCCGCCTGGGGATGGAAGACTCTGGTAGTCATTGGGATGATCTTAGCCATTCTTTTCCTGTCCTGTCTGTGTGTACAGTGTGCTCCTGCAATATGTGGCCTCTGTGCTACATCGTGTGTAAGGAAACCTGTATCAAGGGACGAGCTAAGTAATAGGATGATGCTACAGCAACATCTCAACGACTTTATGAATATAGACCTGGACTCAGATTAGCGTGAGTAGAGGTTATTGCCTATGTAAGGGCAAAAGGACGGTCTGTGGTACTGAAAATTCTGGACCCGTGTTATAAACGTCGTAGTATCACAACGATTTTGGTATCAGCAGACCGGGAATGATTAGAATAGTATGCACAAGCATTGTATTCATATTCGGGTAACAAAATCGCCCGAATATCAGAGTTTCCGTCTTGAACCCTCGTGTTCCATTTAAACGACAGCCAGTTTGTGATTGCCCTCACATAGGCCAATGTCTAATGCTGAAAACGAGTCTGAAGGACACGTACACCTTTGCTGACTCCTCTGTGACCTGGGCAAGCTGACTTCACTGCCTGAAGCCAAACCTGTTCGGCCAGTTTCTTTCCCAGTGGCCGAATGAGATTAGTATCAAGGCACAACACATCATAAACCTTTCATCACACACAAACCATGCCTAATCTTACACACACCTGTCTCTGTTTCTTTCTTTATGACTTGCTTTACAAGGAGGAGGTGCCCGTTTATATTGGGGGTCCGTCGATATCTGATGAAAGTACTAAGCCTTACCGGGTAATTGATTGAGGGCTGGACAAACTGAAATATGGGCTTGTCATCATAAACCTGCTATTTCTTTGTAGTGAAAATATGTGAATGGTCAACTGTAAAATAAGGAATGTTTGCCTAAAGCATAATATTTTGTATAAAAGAGAAGGTTAGCTTTGCAAGAGCAGCAGTCTCCTGAGAATATACACCGTGTTGTACTTCTAGGATACCTGTTACTGGCTACAGCCAATAAACAAGATCTTTGACTTCACCAAGAAGACTCTGTGTTTCTGTAGTCTGAAACAGGAAGGACTCAATGTCTTAGGGTGTGTTCCCTGGCACCACTGGGTTCTGAAAAACCCAGTACCTCACTGGGTGGGAGGTGACAGCTGATTCCTCCACCCTTACTCTCACAGGCAAGAAGCAGGTAGGGTGGGGTGTGCCCTGCACCCACAGTTCTAGGGACAATGTAATGCAGATGGGGTCAGTGGTACCCTCCTTTACTTCTGGTTGCTGTGGGCCCTGGGAATGGGTTCCTGGGGCTTGCCTATATTGTACCAACCGAGTAAGGCCTCTTTGTTGTGCTGCTACTAGGGAGATGAGGTATTGTGGGGTCCATTAACATTTGAGGAAGGAGACCCCACACATGCCCGCTCCACTTAATAGAAAATTACGTTTTGCTGCACCTACCCCCAGGACCTGGCCTACCACAGGGGTAATTAAAGAAGTTACAGCAGAGCCCCACACACACCCTCTCTCATTTTAGGCATGTTTAAATGGACAAATCTTCCAGGGAACATACTAGGACCCCACTGGGCTGTCTAGCTTGATTTTAGGCTCATGTTGCTCCTCTAGGCACCAGATGCTTCTGCAGCAGACTTCCTTGCCTCAAAGGGGCACACTTTGAAGAGAGCTGGTTTCACTGGATTGATGTAAGAGCCTTTTTCTCTGCTTTTCTCTCCTCAGGCTCCATGGCATCCTACCCATCTTGCAGCGCACCTGAAATGAAGTGACCCAAATGTCTTTCTCCAACTGATCCTCAGGGGGAAGAAGAGGGCCAGTGCCACTGGCCCTGCACAGAACCATCTAGTACTGAGTCTTATCTGTAGGCAAAGGCCTTAGTCCATCAGGAACATGAGATGGTTTCTGCTTCCAGCTGTCCATGATTCTGGTGTCACCACCAGGTCTAGGGTCTTGTTCCCTGTCCCTCCTTTGGGTAGAGGTGTTAAAAAGGTGGTCTCTAGTTGGCAGAGGTTTGCATCCTGTCCAAGTAGGGAACCTCACTCTAGGCAGGGTGAAGGAGTCACACAGCTAAGATAACCTTTGCTCACACCCTTGGTAGCTTGGTTCAAGCAGTTAGGCTTATCTCAGAGGATATGTGTAAAGTATTTGTAGACACACACATTCACACACACAGTAACACAGTGAAAACACCACAAAAGTACTCCGGACCAGTTCCGATAAATAGTCAATATTTATCTGACTAAAACAAGACCAAAATGACAAAAGTCCAACATACACCAGTAAAGATACAAATTTTCAAACATTAAATCTTAGAATAGCGCTTAGAAACACAAGACCTCCAACTGGGGCTATCATAGCATCTTGATGGAGTCACTTCCAACAGTTCAACACCACGCGTGCAGTCACAGAGTACAGGGGAGATGAGGCGTCTGTTCCTTGCAGTTGCAGGGGGGGTGATGCGGCATTGGTTCCTTACAACAAGGCAGTGTAGATGAATCCATCAGGACAAGATGCAAGGCATCAACTTTACGGTGTTACGATCACACCATGGGGACACAGGGGCTGTGGTGGAGTCGGGTGTCAAAGACATCGGTGACACTGCACTCAGGACTCACGCTGTGGCAGGACTTCTGAGGCACTGCAGCAGCACCAGGCCTGTGCTGCATGTCATGGTTGTTGCACTCTGCAGGGACCTTGGTGCCGGTGCAGGAAGTGGTGCAGAGTCAGACAGTGGCACAGGTTCTGAAGTTGATCTGGAGTCAATGTTTCTTCTTGGTTGCACCGGAACTCACTTCCAAGGGCCTAGAAACTGGATTTGGCACCACTTGGCAAGTCAGGAGTCTCAGCAAGAGAGCACAGGTGCTGGCAGCTGAAGTCTTGGATAGCCCTAAGACTTCCTAACAGGAGGCAAGCTCAGTTCAAACCCTTGGTGAACCTTGGAAAGCAGAATGTAGAAAGCCCAGCCCAGTCATTTACTCCCAGGACAGAAGCAGCAAGGAGCCGGCCAACACAGCAAAGAAACAGGCATAGTGGCAGTCCCTCCGACATCATCAAGCTCTTCTTCTTGGCAGAATATCCTCAGTCCAGAAAGTCCAGAAGTGTTCTAAGTATGTGGGGTCAGAGGTCCACTACTTATACCCGTCTCTGAATTAGGCAAACTTCAAAGAGAAGTCTTCGTAGTGCGCAAGACCCTCCTTTTCCCCATCATGGCCTAGACACACTCCAGGGGACAGGACACTGCTTTGTGTGAGGACAGGCACAGCCCTACTCAGGTGCACTTGTCAGCTCCTCCCACCACTGTAGCCCAGGAAGACCTATCAGCCTGGTGATGAGCCATCAGGATATGCACGGCACACCTCAGCTCCCTTTGTGTGACTGTCTAGAGTGAGTTCACAAACAGACCAACTGCCATCCTGTCCCAGACGTGTATTCTACAGACAGACAGTGGCACAGAACGGTTAAGCAAGAAAATACTTACTTTCTAAAGGTAGCATTTTCAAACATACAATTCAAAAACCAACTTTCCCAAAAGATGTATTTTTAAATTGTGACTTCAGAGACCCCAAATTCCAGAACTCTATCTGCTCCCATTGGGAAAGTACACTTAAAAGGTTTTTCTCGGCAATCCCCATTTTACCCTATGGGACAGACAGGTCTTGCAATAGGGAAGACTACATTTAGCAGTATTTCACTATCAGGACAAATAAAGAAACACTAGTACATGTCCTACCTTTTACAAACACCTCACCCTGCCCATTGAGCTGTCTTGGGCCTACTTTAGGGGTGACTTAGAGGTAGTAAAAGGGAAGGTTTGGGCCTTGCAAGTGGGTGCACTAGCCAGATCAAAATGGCAGTTTAAAACTGCACCACATAGACACTGCAATGGCAGGCCTGAAACATGTTTACAGAGCTACTCATATGGGTGGCATGATCAGTGTTGCAGGCCCACTAGTAGCATTTGATATACAGATTCTTGGCACACCTGGTACAATATACTAGGGACTTACTACTTAATCAAATAAGCCAATTATGGAGAAACCAATCACCAATATATTTTAGAAAGAGAAGAAATGCAATTTAACACTGCTTAGTAGTGGTGAGGTGCCCTGTAGGAAAGTACCATCTTTCTTGGCATGCTACTCCCAATTTTACATGTATGTCAGTATGTTTTTGCCCGTCTCACTGGCATCCTGCTAGCCAGGACCCCAATGCTCATAGTTTGTGGCCTGAATGTGTATACCTGTGTAGTGCCTAACTGTGTCACTGAGGCTCTGTGTTAGAAATGGGGTTTTTGGTTGGCAGTCAGGTTACCCCCTGTCCAAGCAAAAGCCCTCACTCTAGTCAGGGTAAGTCACACACAATCCAAGATTATCCTGTGCCCACCCTCTGGTAGCTTGGCACGAGCAGTCAGGCTTAACTTAGAAGGCAATGTGTAAAGTATTTGTGCAATAAATCATACAATACCACCATATAGCACCACAAAAATACACCACACAGTGTTTAGAAAAATATATATAATATTTATCAGGATAATTGTAGGTCAAAAAGAATAAAGTTGCAATGGGAAATTGTAGAGATATCACTGAAAAGTGATATAAAGTGTCTTAAGTCTTTAGAATATAAACAAAGTCTCTTTCAAGCACAAGTACCTGGTTTGGAGTGGAAAAATCTCCTCAGAGGGCCACAAAGGAAGAGGTGCGTGGAAAAAGGGTGTGTGCGTCGATTTCTCCCCAGCACACACGGACTCGCGTCGTTATTTTCCACGCGGGGAAGTCGTGCGTCGTTTTCCGGCCCGCGGACAGTCTCTTTCTGTGGATCGCGGGGATTACCAGATGTCCTGGGTCTGTGCGTGGATTTTCCTGCTTGTTCTCCGGCTGCGCGTCGGTCTGCGGGGCTGCGCGTCGAAATTACGATCTCACGGCAGGCGTCGTGTCGATTTCTCCTCTAGACGTTGGTCTGCGGGGCTGCGCGTCGAAATTACGATCTCACGGCAGGCGTCGCGTCGATATCTCCTCTAGAGGTCGGGCGGCGTTGTCCTTGTGAAGCCATGCGTCGGATTTTCGGTCGTCCCAAGAGCGTTGCGTCGATCAGCGTCGGTGTGCGGCGTTTTTCTCACCGCGGAACAAGCTGTGCGTCGAAATTTTCAGCGCACGGAGCGTCCAAGTGAAAAAGGGAAGTCTTTTTGGTCCTGAGACTTCAGGGAACAGGAGGCAAGCTCTATCCAAGCCCTTGGAGAGCACTTTCACAGCCAGACAAGAGTTCAGCAAGGCAGCAGAGCCACAGCAAGGCAGCAGTCCTTTGTAGAAAGCAGACAGGTGAGTCCTTTGAGCAGCCAGGCAGTTCTTCTTGGCAGGATGTAGTTTCTGGTTCAGGTTCCTTCTCCAGCAAGTGTCTGATGAGGTAGGGCAGAGGCCCTGTTTTATACCCAAATGTGCCTTTGAAGTGGGGGAGACTTCGAAGAGTGGCTAAGAAGTGCACCAGGTCCCCTTTCAGTTCAATCCTGTCTGCCAGGGTCCCAGTAGGGGGTGTGACAGTCCTTTGTGTGAGAGCAGGCCCTCCACCCTCCCAGCCCAGGAAGACCCATTCAAAATGCAGATGTATGCAAGTGAGGCTGAGTACCCTGTGTTTGGGGTGTGTCTGAGTGAATGCACAAGGAGCTGTCAACCAAGCCCAGCCAGACGTGGATTGTAAGGCACAGAAAGATTTAAGCGCAAAGAAATGCTCACTTTCTAAAAGTGGCATTTCTAGAATAGTAATATTAAATCCGACTTCACCAGTCAGCAGGATTTTGTATTACCATTCTGGCCATACTAAATATGACCTTCCTGCTCCTTTCAGATCAGCAGCTGCCACTTCAACAGTGTATGAGGGCAGCCCCAATGTTAGTCTATGAAGGGAGCAGGCCTCACAGTAGTGTAAAAACGAATTTAGGAGTTTTACACTACCAGGACATATAACTACATAGGTACATGTCCTGCCTTTTACCTACACAGCACCCTGCTCTAGGGGTTACCTAGGGCACACATTAGGGGTGACTTATATGTAGAAAAAGGGGAGTTCTAGGCTTGGCAAGTACTTTTAAATGCCAAGTCGGGGTGGCAGTGAAACTGCACACACAGGTCTTGCAATGGCAAGCCTGAGACAAGGGTAAGGGGGCTACTTGAGTGGGTGGCACAACCAGTGCTGCAGATCCACTAGTAGCATTTAATCTACAGGCCCTAGGCACCTCTAGTGCACATTACTAGGGTCTTATAAGTAGATTTAAATAGTTCAATCAGGTATGATCCAAAGTTACCATGTTTAAAGGGAGAGAGCATATGCACTTTAGCACTGGTTAGCAGTGGTAAAGTGCGCAGAGTCTAAAAACCAGCAAAAACAGTATCCAAAAAGTGGAGGGAGGCAGGTAAAAAGTTAGGGGTGACTACCCTAAGGCTGTCAGGTCTAACACTCTGCTAATCAGAACCTCAGTACTCATGCTCTCTCTGCCTTTAAATGTGTCACTATAGGCTTGTGACCACTTTTACCAATTTCAATTGGCATACTTGAACACCCTTATAATTTCCTAGTATATGGCTCTTCTCTCTTTGACTTCTGCCAAGGATCGACCACTGACTGCTCCAGGACGCCTGCAAAACGGCAACAAAGTAGCCAGAAGACTACCAGCGACATTGTAGCGCCTAATCCTACCGGCTTTCTCGACTGTTTCCTTGTGGTGCATGCTCTGGGGGCTTCCTGCCTTCACCCTGCACTGGAAGCCACAAAGAAATCTCCTGTGGGTAGACGGAATCTTCACCCTGCTTCAGCAGGCACCAAACTTCAGCTTCCCCAGTACTCTGGGTCCCCTCTCATCCTGACTGTGCACCAAACCCATACCTGATATTCAGGATACTCCATTAGAGAAAAATGACCAAATAATTTTTGTTGATGGTTCCTGTTTGAAAGATGTTGCAGGAACGTTAAAATCTAGATATGCTGTGTGCACCATTTCTGGTGTACTAGAAGCGTCATGGCTTTAAGGAGTATTTTCTGCAGAAGTGGGTGAATTTGTGGCTCTTACTAGAGCATGCTGTATATCTGCACAGCTTGAATTACAATTTTTACAGACAGCCGATATGGATTTGGTATTGTTCACGACTTTGGACAGTTGTGGTCACAGCAAGGTTTTATGACCTCTTCTAGTTCAACAATCAGAAATGGTGATAGAATTCATGATTTGTTATAAACCCTACAACTGCCTGAAAGGATTGCTGTGGTTAAGTGAAGTGCTCACCAGAAGTCAAATGATTTAATTTACATGGGAAATTCCTTTGCTGATCAAGTTGCTCAGTTCTGTGCTTTAAACTGTGCCACTTTTAATGAAGAATGGAAAAATGTTGATGCGATGAATACTGACGAGACAAGTCAAAGTTATCTATTGACAGTAATTGACACTTGGGAGGAGATAAAAGGACTCCAAGATGAGGTTCCAGAAGATAAAAAGAAAAGCTGTATATAATTGGGTTGTATTAAAAGTGAAATTGATGGAATTCGGGTTTCAAATGAAGGAAAAGTGGTTTTGCCAAACTGTCTACTGACACAAATGGCAAGATACTATTATGGTCAAACACACATTGGCAGAGATGGAATGATATGAACATTTAAGCAATTCTGGTTCAATCCAAAGTTTAGACAGGTTGCTGAAACAATTTGTCACAGATGCATTACATGTCAACAAATGAACATTGGAAAAAGAACTGTTGTCAACTTGAGTCACATTGGAAGAGTAGGAGGTCCATTTAACAAAATGCAGATGTATTGCACTGAAATGCCTGTGTTTGGTGGTTTGAAATACGTTTTGGTGATTGTCTGTATTTTTGGTCACTGGATGGAATCTTACCCTACACATTGAAATGATAGCCTCACAATGACAAAGCTTCCACTTAGGGAGTTGATACCTAGGTTTGGTTTTCCGGCCTCTTTGGATTAAGACAGAGGAAGTCATTTCAATAATAAGGTGATTACATTCCTGTGTTTAGCCTTAAACATTGAGCAGAAACTGCATTGTAGTTATCATCCTGAAGCTTCTGGATTAATAGAGCAAATGAATGGTATTCTGAAGGCATGAGTAGCAAAAATGTGTGCATCTACAAATCTGAAATGGCCCGATGCTCTACCTTTGGTCCTAATGAGCATGTGAAGTACACCTGAGAGAAAGACTGGACTCTCTCCCATGAACTCCGAATGGGCAGAGCAATGATATTGCCAGCTGGTCCTGCAAATGCACTTGTAAACATAACATATGACTTGCTGGATTATTGCAAACTTCTAGCTGATGTGGTTCACTCTTTTTCTCACCAGGTGGAAGCTATAGCCACGCCACCATCCCAAGATAAGTGTCTCGGGGCCAGATGTATCATTCTTCGATTACCTAATTGCGATTTTTAGTGAATTACAATTAAGTAATCGCTATTGCAATGTATGAAACACCAGGAGTTTCATACTGCGATTCACAAGGGCTCGCAAATGGACCTACCTCATTAATATTCATGAGGTAGGCTGCAATTTGCGAACCACTGCGAATGGCTACAATCACTGGGATGGTGGCCTGTTGGTCTCAGCAGGCCACCATGTCTGTGATTGCTTTTCAAGAAGCAATCCTTTTTTTTTTTAAACGCAGCCCATTTTCCTTAAAGAAAACCACTGCCTGCTCTTATAAAACGTTTTCACATGCATTCACAAATGTGCAAATGAGTTACTACCAATTTGAAATTGGTGGTAACTGAGATTGTTTTGCGACCGCATTCACGGTCACAAAAAATCACATATACCTCTGCGATTCGCTATTAGGAAAGGACGCCCTTGACACTTCCCTTCCTAATACCAAATCGGTATGTAGTGGCAAATCCAATTTGTGATTCGGTAACAAGTTACCGAATCGCAAATTGAAATTGTTACATACCAACATGCATTTTTGCGATCACAAACGACCCAATGTTTGATACATCTAGACCTTAGTCTCTGAGCTGGAGATTGGGTGGTGATCAAGAAGCACATGGGGAAGACTTGCTTGAAACCTAGGTGCAAGGGCCAGTACCAAATTGTTCTGGTGACAACAACTGCTGTGAAGTGTGCTGGAATCCCAAACTGGATTCATGCCTGTCATACTGGTAAAGTGTCATAACCCTTGGATGATAAATATTCAATGTTTGTTAGAGCACCAGTAGAAGTTGTACAGTCTCAAGAAGCAGAGCAAGAGACCACAGAAGCAAAAACTGTTCAAACTGGTGAAGATCCCAGAAGAGTACTTCTGAGCGATGAGAATGAGGACAATCCTGATACTCCTTTATCAACATCAGCAGAATCAGAAGAGGATGTAGCAGGAGGGTCAAGTCTGAGCCAAAAGACTCTTCCAGAAGCAGAAGTTTGGGAAAATCAGTTGAAATCGATCATGTTTCCTGAAGAAACCGAAAATGGAGTTGAGTTGAATCACAGTCATGCAAATTTGATTCCCTCTGAAGTGCCTAATCAAATTCCTGCTGAACTAAGAAAAAATTGTAAGTCCAATTTTGCCATCAGTGTCTAGAAAAACTGTGGAAGGAGAAAAGTGGCCTACACTGCATGTAACAACTGAAAAGATTCCTGATGTGTTGTTAACTATAAATTAGAAAGCAGTAGAGTCACAAACAGAAGGAGCAGACCTGAGTGAAAGAGAAACAGGTGCAAATCAAAGATCAAAAAGGAAAAGGGTTGCAAGTCGAAGATACTCAGGTCCTGAATGGGCGTACCTTGTAGCTGATGAGTCCTTTTGTTTTGACCGTGACAATCCAGTTCTACGTTTTGGAACGTGAAGATATAATTGAGCTGAGTTTTTAAATCCCATTTCCAAAAGAACAAGAAAGACGTTATACACTGGAAGTAATAACTAGTGGGCAGAGAATTATGATCCACTAAGAGACTTTGAAACTGAATTTTGACAAAGCTGCTCAACATATTTTTTGACAAGTTCTGGAGATGCTGTAAATATTTGTAGAGAAAACTGAAGATTAATTTAGATTTTTTGTTTGGCTGCATAGTTAAATTTATTTTTCTGTTTCTTTCACTTTCTGATTCTTTACAATCAATTGATACCAATTGCAATTGCAAAAGAAACAATGGGTGTTGCAGGTATATGTGTGTTGGATTGGCAGTAGTGTGTGTGTTGATAAGCTTGCTATTGATTGTAAGTATGAGTATTTCTGATAAAGCTGAAACTAATTAAATACCTTTTCCAGAGACTACTACACTTTCTAAATTAGAAAGGTGTAATAGAGATTAATACTTACACTTAGACAACTCACAAAGAGATCTTTCTTCTAATGTTTTCTATCACTTATTTTATGAATATGTTGAGACAATTAGGGGGTCATTCTGACCCTGGCGGTCAGTGTTAAAGCGACGGCCAACTCGCCAACAGGCTGGCGGCCCAAAAAATTGAATTCTGACCCTGGCGGGAACCGCCAACACAGACCGCCGCATTAACACTCCGACCGCCACGGCGGGACAAACAAACAGCGCGGCGGTCACCGCCAACAGGCAGGCGGGAGACAATGTACCGCCCACCCTATCACGACTCACCAATCCGCCACCTTTTCCGGGGCGGGAGCCCCGCCGATAAAAACACGGCGGAAACAGACATCTCCAATGGAAAACGCTTACCTCGACACACTCCACGCGGAATCGGAACAGCATGGAACCCGAACTCCACATCCTCCCGGCCATTGCCTTCCTTCTCTTTTTCCAGGATCACGAACCTCGGCACAGACGACAACGGTGAGTACTGCACCTACAACACAGGGGAGGGGGGAGGGGGAAAGGTTACGGGCACACACATACACCACACACCCACCCCCACCCCCGCCGAAATACCCACACACCTATGCAGATAAAAAAGTCAGAGTGACACCCCCAAACCCCCCCCCAAAAAGCAAAGACAAAAGGCAATGAATGTAAAAGTAGAACTATAGTATTGCAAAAATAAAGTATAGCGACCTAAGCAATATATGAAGAAGCAATACACATCTAGAACCATACCCACACAAGTAGCAAAAGTCCGGTCCAGTCATTCAAAGTTCAAATGTCAGTGGGCCAATGTGCAGCAACACATGGGCAAAGCCCACACACGAGATCGAGTCCATTGGAGAGAACACTGCTGGGGCATCACAAAAATAAAAAACAGGCACCTCAGGGGGAAGGGAAGGGGGGGCACCTCAGCCACATGAGTCCACGACGCCAGTCCACGAAGGCCCTCCATGCCCACTGTGCCATCCTGGGGAGTGCAAAGCCACAGTCTCACAAGTCTCTACAGTGGGTGGAATGCCCACTGTGCCATCCTGGGGAGTGCAAAGCCACAGTCTCACAAGTCTCTCCAGTGGGTGGAATGCCCACTGTGCCATCCTGGGGAGTGCAAAGCCACAGTCTCACAAGTCTCTACAGTGGGTGGAATGCCCACTGTGCCATCCTGGGGAGTGCAAAGCCACAGTCTCACAAGTCTCTCCAGTGGGTGGAATGCCCACTGTCACATCCTGGGGAGGTCAAAGCCACAGTCCATCAGGTGGATTACAGAGACCACTGGTCATGGAGGAGGCACGGTGGGCAGAGTGCGCCGTGAAGGCCTGCCCGACACAGAACCGGGACTGCCAATGGGCCAGCTGTGCTTGACAGGAAGGGCCCAGCGGAGCGGTGCTTGAGACGGCGGTGCCCAGCGGAGCGGTGCTTGACAGAAAGGGCCCAGCGGAGCGGTGCTTGAGACGGCGGTGCCCAGCGGAGCGGTGCTTGACAGGAAGGGCCCAGCGGAGCGGTGCTTGACAGGAAGAGCCCAGCGGAGCGGTGCTTGACAGGAAGAGCCCAGCGGAGCGGTGCTTGACAGGAAGGGCCTAGCGGAGCGGTGCTTGAGACGGCGGTGCCCAGCGGAGCGGTGCTTGACAGGAAGGGCCCAGCGGAGCGGTGCTTGACAGGAAGAGCCCAGCAGAGCGGTGCTTGAGACGGCGGGGCCCTGGTCAGCGGTGCCTGTCTTGTGTTTCCAGTGAACCACACCTGCCCAATACTTGCTGCTCAGTCTGCATCGGACCTTTCCGTTGCAGGGCCCTCCTGTGATGGAGTCCTGGGGCCCTGGGTCTCCTCCGATAGCCCCGGAATGGGGCTGGTGGGGCCCTCATGGCCAGGTCGGCTGCTCCCTGCCCTTGCCCTCCTTGGCAGACTGTCCGTGGCCCTTGGCTCCCTTACCCGATGTGGCAGGTGATGGTGCAAGGCTCCCCTCCTTGGGGGCAGGCGTATCAGGCCTGTCGCGCCTGCCCTTCACTTTTTTGCTCCTCTTCCCAGGGGGGGGCTGGCTGTGCCTTTGCTGCTGGACGATGTCCCAGCCCAAGGAAAGGGCGGACTCCAAAAACCAGGCACAACGTTCTTGGGAGTTGCTGGGCTGGTGGTGGCTGAGGTGTTTGTGGAACTCTTACGGGATGGAGGGGGTGGGTCAGGTGCGGAAAAGAGGTCAAGTTTAGAGAGGAAAAATTTCTTTGGAGCTATGGGAAGGGGAGCTGGAGTGGGTATGGGAGTGGAGGAAGAGGATGTGGTTGTAGGAGAGTCAAGTGTGCTGTCTTTAGGTGCAGGTGCTTGGGCAGGAGGCTGATGTGAGGTGGATGGCTGTTGTTTGGGTGCCTGCCTGCGTTTGTGTGTTTGGGAAGCGGGGGTGACAGACACACTGGGAGAGGACACAGGGGACGTGTACATGGCAGTGGGGGTGGTGACTGCACGTGTGCGGACTGGTCTGGAGGGTGTGCTGGTGATGGGTGCAATGGCTGATGGTGGTGTGCTTGCAGGTGTGTGTGGAGACGTCACAGGGAGGGAGGAGGGAGCCGAGGAGGTGGGGGACACAGAGGAGGTAGTGACTGTTGGCATGTCTGCATCTGGATGTTGCTTGGGTGAATGCTTATGTGTCCTGTGGTGCTTATGTCTGGATGAGCTGCCCTTGGGTGTTGAGGTGTGTGCAGGCTGGTCTGTAGGTGTGGATGGGATAGGCAGAGGAACAGGGGAGTGGGACTGGGTGGAGGGAGTCAGAAGAGGGAGGCTGGAGACAGGGACAATCGCTGCCGTCAGTGCTGAGGCCAGAGCGTTGAACGATCGTTGATGGGCAGCCTGACCCGAATGAAGGCCCTCCAGGTATGCATTGCTTTGATGCACCTCCCTCTCCACACCCTGGATGGCATTCAAAAGGGTAGACTGCCCAACAATAATGGTCCTCAGGAGGTCAATGACCTCCTCACTGAGGGCAGCAGGGGTGACTGGGGCAGGGCCTGAGGTGCCTGGGGTGAAGGAGATGGCCGGCTTCCTGGCCTTGCGGGCACGGGCCGAAGGCCGAGGGGCTGCTGGGAGGGCGGAGCTGGTGCGCTGGGTGGTGGCTGTACTTGTAGGATCGCTGGGCACGGATGTTGCCGCCACCGCAAGGGAGCTCCCTTCCGAGGACGTGTCGGTATCGCTGACGTCTGCACGGGTCCCCGTGGTGGAGCCCCCCTCGCCCTCCGTCTCACTGGTCATGTCGGAGTCCGTTGCATGGCCCTCCGGGGCCATGTGAGATGCAGCTCCCTCTTGCACTGATGCCACGTCTCCTCCCCCTGATGATGCTAATGCACACATTCACAGAAAAACAAAGAAAAGGGGGGGGTGGAAAACATAAAGACAAGTTGAGTGCATGCATTGGGGACACCGTTGGCGGAGAGGACAGACACAGAAGCCCCCTGCACTACGCTGCGAACTTGGGGTACACTACTCATTCACTGGGACATGCCCTACAAGCCTATGGGCGACAACTGCCCACACAGTATACACTGGTCCATGAATCGCGTTACTAGGCACCCTTCAGAGGTGGGGGCGGGGGCACAGGACCATACCTCACGGGCGGGCCTATCCTACAGAAATCGCCTTGGCCTAGGGATACCCACAGCCCTCTTCCCCCACCCAGGCACCTCCACTGCGCGCAAAATAGCAGAATGTGCTGGTACTCACCCCCTTGTGTCTGCTGTGATGTCCTCAAGCGCCCATCTAAATCGGGGTAGGCCACCGCCAGGATCCGGGACATCAGGGGGGTCAAGGTACGACTGGCACCCCTCCAAGGTTGGGAGGCCATCCCCAGCAGAGCCTCCGCGGTCTTCCTGCTCCCGCGGCAGATGTCCTCCCACCTCTTGCGGCAGTGGGTGCCCCTTCTGTTGTGGACCCCCAGGGCCCGGACGTCCTTGGCGATGGCACGCCAAATGTCAATCTTCTGATGGGTGCTGACCTATGTGACATGTACAGGGGGGGAAGAGAAACATCATTACTTTTCTGCATTCTCGGTGTGAGTGGCCCCCCCTCCCCAACCTTGCCATGTGGCACAAGCTCTTATCTGTCGTGCCATGCATTCGTCATTCGCTGCCCTCCCCTCCATCGTACATCCTCCCCACTCAACCCACGCATTGGGCACTATGCATTGCCCCCCGTGTACTCACCTGTTGGTCTGGAGGCCCGTAGAGTAGCGCATACTGGGGGAGGACCCCGTCCACGAGCTTCTCCAACTCCTCGGAACTGAAGGCGGGGGCCCTTTCCCCAGTCGCAGCAGCCATTGTCACTTCCAGACCGAGGTCACAGCAGCACTTGCAGTATAGGTCCTCTCCTGTGGATGCGCAGGTCTCGTGTGATCAAGCAGATAGAAAATGGCGGTTACGGCCGCGGCGGTGTGTACCGCGGCGGTGCGTACCGCGACCGCCGGCGCTCACCGCTATTGGCTCCTGTAACCCATAGGGTTCAATGTTGTCCAATGCGCCTTTGCGCCGCGGCCTGCGACCGCCTACCGCCACGGTGTGCCACGCTTGCGCAATGACCTCACTTCACATTGTCACACTTCACAGGTCAGGCAGCCGCCATTTCAAGGGCCCACATGGCTTAATTCCTACTGCGTCACACATGGCTAGGCCTTGCACCGACAATCACACTAGCCATTCAATCCCGAGAGATTCGTGTACTGTGCATGCTGTGGGCACTTACCTGTGGGTTGCTTGACTCTGTGCTCCATGTTGTCCTTCCTAGGCATCGTCCGCTGGGACTTGCGAGGAGACGGAGGAATTTTCCTGTGTACAGACCGCTGGTGTACCTGTCGACAATGGAAGAAAGACACGTCATACTCACCTACAGACTCAACCGTGCCACTATACAGGAACTGTGTGCCCAGCTGGAGCCAGACCTGATGTCACCCATCCGCCAACCCACAGGGATTCCGCCTCTAGTGCAGGTGCTGTCAGTACTGCATTTTTTGGCCAGTGGATCATTTCAAACTACCGTGGCCATTTCATCTGGGATGTCTCAGCCTATGTTTTCAAAGGTGTTGTCCAGAGTATTGTCTGCCCTGATGAAATACATGCGGAGCTACATCATTTTTCCTGAGGTGGGTGACTTGCCTACAGTGAAGGGTGATTTCTATGCCCTTGGACATATTCCCAATATAATTGGTGCCATTGATGGTACCCATGTGGCCTTGGTTCCCCCAAAAGACGATGAGCAGGTGTACAGGAACCGAAAGAATTATCATTCGATGAATGTCCAGGTGGTCTGTTTGGCTGACCAGTACATCTCCCATTTAAATGCCAAGTTCCCAGGGTCAGTGCATGACGCGTACATCATGCGAAATAGCAGCATCCCTTATGTGATGGAACAGCTACAGAGACACCATGTCTGGCTAATTGGTGACTCTGGTTACCCAAACCTGCCTTGGCTATTGACCCCAGTGAGGAATCCCAGGACCAGGGCAGAGGAACGGTACAATGAGGCCCATGGGCGTACCAGGAGGGTCATTGAGCGGACCTTCGGCCTCTTGAAGGCCAGGTTTAGGTGCCTGCATATGACTGGTGGATCCCTAATGTACTCACCAAGGAAGGTATGTCATATCATCGTGGCCTGCTGCATGCTTCACAACCTGGCTTTGCGACGCCAGGTGCCTTTCCTGCAGGAGGATGGTCCAGATGGTGGTGTTGTGGCCGCTGTGGAGCCTGCGGAGAGTGAAGAGGAGGAAGACGAAGAGGACGACCCAGACAACAGGGACAGAGTGATACTGCAGTATTTCCAGTGACACACAGGTAATAAGCTACTCCTGCATTGTATTATATCTGTAACTGTAGTGGCTCTCTACTGTCTGACCTTTCACCCCAACGTATGGTAACTTAGTTGTGTATATCACTTCCTATTACAGTGCTCTGATCCCCACGGAGTGCCCTCTGGTTTTAATCCCCATGGACTACCGCTGTGTGACACTGGTATTTTGTCATCACAATGTAACTGGAAATGTTTTGTTGGTTATATCGATTACATTTGGTTTAAATAAATAGATAGCAGAATCCAGTTGGTTTTTGTGCAATAATTGTGTTTATTGAAGTTTTCAAATAGGTGTAGAGTTCAAAAAGGGTGCTGGGTGATGTTGGAGGCATGTCCATGGCAGAGTCCAGACTCTCGTTCGCACAGGTGCATTGTCCATATGGCTGTGGAAGGTGGAGCAGGGGCAGTTCAAGGTTGGACAGGGTGAACAAGTGGGACAGTGGGATGGCATCCGTGGGTTTCCGTGCATGGCGGGGGTCTTGACATCCTACTCTGTCTTCTTCCTAGATCTCAGGCCTTTCTTGCGGCGTGGTTCTTGTTCTGCAGGGGGTGGGGTCCGGGTGGGCCGTTGCTGTTGTGTCCGTGCCTCCTGACTACTAGCGCCGGCGGAGGTGGTGGGCTGTTCTTCCTCCATGCTAGTGGCAGGGGCCCTTTGGGGGGCCACATGGTCCCGCAATGTGGTGACAATCTGGTTGAGTGCCACCACGATTGTACCCATTGCGGAACTGATGCTGCGTAGTTCTTCCCGGAACCCCATGTACTGGCCCTCCTGCATGGCCTGGATTTCCTGGAACCTGGCCAGGACCGTCGCCATCGTCTCTTGGGAGTGGTGGTACGCTCCCATGATGGTGGTGAGGGCCTCTTGGACAGTGGGTTCCCTAGGCCTGTCCTCTCTCTGTCGCACAGCAGCCCTCCCAGTTCCTCTTTGTTCCTGGGCCTCTGTCCCCTGGACGGTGTGCCCACTACCAGTGCCCCCAGGTCCCTGTTGTTGTTGGGGTTGTGGGTTACCCTGGGTGCCCTGTACTGGTAGACACACCGCTGCTTGACCTGTCCTGAAGACAGAAGCATGGGCCCGCTGGGTGGGTGCTGTGCTGTTGTTTCCAGAGGGGGTTTGGTCTGCTGTGGCCTGTGGCTGACTGAGGGTAACCGACTGTCCAGAGGTCCCCGATGGTCCGGGCTGGTCATCAGGTTCTAGGTCGACAGAGCTGCTGTCATCACTGGGGGCCTGTTCTCGGGGGTGGGATGGACAAATCTGGACCCTCCTGGACGGTGTGTTGGCGTTCGGGCCCCTGCAGGGGTAAAAGAGTATGGTTATTGATTTTGTGTGTGCCATGGCGTGCGATTTGGGGGTGCCCTTGTCGCCCAGTGCTGGCAGTCCCATGTGGGAGGAGTTGTGAGGGTGGTTTGTGGGGGTGGATGGGTAGGTGCAGTGGTCATGCTTAGGTGATGGGTGTCCATGGTTTGTGTTGGCATTCAGGGGTTGGGGTTGGGTTGGGTGGGTTGTGCTGGTGAGACATTAACAGGGAGTATGTGTGCTGGGGGGTTAGGGGTGAGGGTGGGGGTGTGGGTTGGCATGCTGGTGGTTGGGGGGTGAAGTAGTTGAGATTAGACTTACCAGAGTCCATTCCTCCGCCTACTCCAGCGAGGCCCTCAGGATGCAGGATGTTCAAGACCTCTTGCTCCCATGCTGTGAATTCGGGTGGAGTGGGTGGGGGTCCGCCGCCAGTCTTCTGCACAGCGATGTTGTGTCTTGACACCATCGACCGCACCTTCCCCGTAGGTCGTTCCAGCGCTTTCGGATGTCTTCCCGATTTCTGGGATGCTGTCCCACAGCGTTGACCCTGTCGACGATCCTTTGCCATAGCTCCGCCTTCCTGGCTATTGTGGTGTGCTGCACCTGTGTGCCGAAGAGCTGGGGCTCTACCCTAATTATTTCCTCCACCATGACCCTGAGTTCTTGGTCCGAGAACCTGGGGTGTCTTTGGGGTGCCATGGGATGGTGTGGATGAGGTGTGGGGTGGTGTTTGTGGTGATGTGTGTGGTGGTGTGTGGTTTTTTGTGCGTAGATGTGGTGGGGGTGATGATGTTGGGTTCCTGTCTGTGTTGTGGTTTGCGTTCCCTGTGCTCTCTCTCTGTGTATTGCGCCTTGTCTCTGATTTTCGTATTGTGGGGGTTTGTGGGTGATGTGGGTGTGTGTTTTATATGGTGATGAGTGTGTGGGAGTGGTGTGTGTATGTGTATCAGGTGGTTGTATTTCGATTTGGCCAATGTGGCTGTGTTTTGTAAAGGTGTGTGTATTTTGAGCGCGGCGGTGTGTACCGCCAATGGAATACCGCGGTTGAAAGACCGCCACGTGGATTCGTGGGTCGTAATGGCATGGGCGTGTTTGTGTTGGCGTGACGGTAGAGGTTTGGTCATCTCCAGTTTATCGCTGACCGCTGATGAGGCGGCCTTCAGTGGATGTCGGATTTTTGGCGGTTTGGCAGTTGTGGGTCAGAATGACCGTGGCGGTTTACCGCGGCCGCGGCGGTATGTTGGCGGTCTTCTGACCGGTGGTAAGAGCCTTTAACCGCCGAGGTCAGAATGACCCCCTTAATCTGAGAGAATGTTATGTATGTACACAAATTCCTTCATCAGTGCAGTAAGGAATTATATATTATAGCTTACCACTAACTTATGGGATTTGTTGTACTATTTTATTAACAAGGTTTTGTAATCAAGAATACATAAGATGAAAAATTAACAGAGGAGGGAGGAAATGGAAAAGATGAGAAGTAGATACTTTCATGATCTGCGAAATTTTGAAGAATGGAGAAAACCGAGAGATCGTAATAATGGATATACTAGAAAAACTAAGTTTTGAATTGTCTCATTAGTATTGATACAAGTATTCATCTATATTTCTTTTGTGAAGGCACATATAGCTGTCAGAGGAGGGATTGTTAGAGAGCAAACATTATTAATAAAAAAAAATCACTAAACAAATTTGAAATAACGTGTGTTTAAAGGCCTAACTGAAAAATGTGTGTTAGAAAAATTAACATGCAGCTTTGAAAGTGACTGACATGGTGTCCACCACAATGTGTTTTATATGAAATAATAATGTCTAATGGAAATGTATTTTGTTTAATCATAATTAAATGTACTGACAAAAGAGGATTATTGATATGTACTACAAATCTAATGGTTTGAAATTACTAAACATATTTTATTCTTCATGTTTAGCATTAGGGCAAAAGCCTACGTTTAAGCATCTTTAGAAGCACAATGTTTAAATGTTGCTGACTTCGCTGAAATGTTTTGCAAGCTGTTGCTTAAGCATCCTCTGTGACTTGCACAGTGGAAGAACTATGGCCCGTATTTATACTTTTTGACGCTAAACTGCGCTAACGCAGTTTAGCGTCAAAAATTTTTGCGCCGGCTAACGCCATTCTGAAGCGCCATGCGGGCGCCGTATTTATTGAATGGCGTTAGCCGGCGCAAGCAGACCGGCGCTGCCTGGTGTGCGTGGAAAAAAACCACGTACACCAGGCAGCGCCGGCGTAGGGAAAAATGGCGTTAGGGCGTCTTAAAATGGCGCAAGTCAGGTTGACGCTAAAAAATCGTCTTAACCCGATTTCCGCCATTTTAAACGACGCCCAGACGCCATTTACATGACTCCTGTCTTAGTAAAGACAGGAGTCATGCCCCCTTGCCCAATGGCCATGCCCAGGGGACTTCTGTCCCCTGGGCATGGCCATTGGGCATTGTGGCATGTAGGGGGGCACAAATCAGGCCCCCCTATGCCAAATAAATTTTTTTTTTAAAAAAATGTATACTTACCTGAACTTACCTGAATGTCCCTGGGGTGGGTCCCTCCATCCTTGGGTGTCCTCCTGGGGTGGGCAAGGGTGGCAGGGGGGGTCCCTGGGGGCAGGGGAGGGCACCTGTGGGCTCATTTTGAGCCCACAGGCCCCTTAACGCCTACCCTGACCCAGGCGTTAAAAAGTGGCGCAAATGCGGGGTTTTTTGACCCGACCACTCCCGGGCGTGATTTTTGCCCGGGAGTATAAATACGACGCATTTGCGTCGCCGTCATTTTTTTAGACGGGAACGCCTTCCTTGCATCTCATTAACGCAAGGAAGGCGTTCACGCAAAAAAATGACGCTATTTGCCCATACTTTGGCGCTAGACGCGTCTAACGCCAAAGTATAAATATGGCGTTAGTTTTGCGCCGAATTTGCGTCGAAAAAAACGACGCACATTCGGCGCAAACGGAGTATAAATATGCCCCTATGTTCTGTCGCTGCTACACTTACTGTATTTTTCCAAGATAATAATGGTATGTTTTAACAATGGGATTCAGTGCTCAATGTCATGTTTCATGTTACATCTTAAAATCGTATTGAATCTCATGGAAGCTGTTGATCGGAGAGGACCATAAGAAGAATGAAAACAGATACATCTAAAGCACAGATGAAAGTTTATTGGCTGCGCACTAAACCACCTCATAATCATGTCTAGTAGAGGCATAGCTAGTAAAGTTTTGGGACTTTACTATAGCAACGATTTAGGTGATGTAAGTCAGTTCCTGTCCTAGTTCCTTGCTGAGGTTCATGTGTTTCTGTTATTTCGCTTTTGCTTATGATTCTAACAGTTCACTTATTTTAGGCCCAATATTTCTGAACTGTTTCTCCTTTTATGTTCCTGAAACTGCTCTCTGAAGTCCTGCAGTTCCTGCGCTCTGTGGTAGAAATTCCTACTGACTGCTGTTTCATTTAGGAGAGGTATAACTAATGTGCATTTATTTTTCCTTTGCAGGTTTTCCATTTAGAAATCTAACCACATGTTTTGGGTTAGCGCCATAGTTAGATGTTTTCCAAATTAATTTTTGTCTTGGTTTTATTTTTGCATGAATCCCACACATGTTTTTCAAATTGGAGTAATAGCTAGGGATGCCTGAACTAATACTTGATTTCAAATGTTTATTAATTGATTGTGATTAATTGAACTGCACAAACTAAATGCATGCTGTTTCTATTTTTCACTTGATTGTGCTGTTATTCTGTATTGCTCTCTTGGAGTGTCTGATGTTAAATACTTCAACAAGATTGAGATTCTTTAGATGTTTTGGACAACCTGTGTTGTTTCTATACTTTTATCATTTGGTCTTGCTCATGATCTGGGTGACTTTAGCATTGCTAATTTGAGAGCAATAAATGTTTAAACTTTTTAAACTGATGTGGTGATTCATGACAACACAGGTCATGGTGTGTTTCAGTTAATGACTCATTATTGCATATTTTGTTATTGTTTGATGGCTATTGGTTCTCATTGTTTGGTTGGATGTTATCTTACTCCTGTCTGAGTCAAAAGATTTGAGTCGACCTCTGAGGGTAGTAGATGTCTTTAGCTTATTAAGTGACACCTTATAATAATAATATTAAATAATATAAGGTCTCACGCCCATACTACTAGCAAAAAAGACCCATACTAGTCTCCTGATATTGCATTTATGTGAGTACTATTTTTTAAACATTTAACATTGACATTGAAAGCATACAGCCCATGTTTAGGCAGCATGCTTTTTCTTCTTCTTTAGGTGACATAGCCTTGCAATAATACAAATGTAAATATCTCATCATCTTGCCAGAGTCAAACCTTTATAATTTTCAATGCTAGGCTTTAATGTATTAACAACAATGAAGCATAGCTGCAAGTTGTATAAAAATGTATATGTTTCATTTGATGATGCATTTGAAAGGGTGCTGCACTGCTGATTGGATTTATTATACTAAACGGATATCGTAATGGCCTGATGGGGTCTGCAGAGCAGTGATTATCTGGGTTATGTCTACCTTTTGCTCCCAACATTGCTTTTATCACCAGCAAGGGCAAGAAGTGCAAAGGTAGAAATTGTGGTGGGATGGAGCAAGTCAGTGGCCCCAGCTGGGACCCCTGCTGACCACTAAATATTGTCCATGTGAATAGAGTAGCTCAGCCAGCTTCTTCATTTGTCATACGTTTCTGGTTTGCAACCAGAATTACTACTGGTATTCTTTAAAGGCTTACCACATTCCCTACTACTTTCTTAGAGTCATGGTTTGGCTCGTCATGAAAATCTGTTTGCCATCTTCTTGAATCCGTTCATTCCAATCCACAGTTTCTGTTTTTAACCAATAAAACCCCTAGTTCCTGTTCCCTTCTGATCATGGTGCTGCTGGCATTTTCCCATTCTTTCCTACTAGGGACTTGCAGCTGTAATTTGATGACGGAGTCGACTGTAGCACTTCAGGCACTTGGGATCCTTTAATTGGAGATTTGACCTGCAATGCTTTAGACTGCCATTCTGTCCCTTTTTGGAACAGAAATGAAAAACTGTCCTCTAAATCTAGGTCTTGGGACCATATACACCGGAGGTTCATGATTTGGGAGTGTTGATCCCTTAGTATACCTGTGGCACAATACTATTTTGCATTTGCCTTTTTAGGTTGCTTTCATTTTCTCTTTGGGGGATATGGTATTACCTTATAAAAATTATGCACTTTTCATGGGATAACTTTGTGACCCTTGCATTCTCCTCAGCCTCCAAATCCCATATGCCATGCTTTCACCTTACCTCACATTCGCCTTCATCTCAATATTATTCAGTAACCCTTTTGGTTCTCAATCCACTCCCACTGTTCACTTTCTCATAGTGTACATGGTATGAAATCTTGGCCATCCTCGGGCCAGCATCTTATGAACTATACAAGGAGAAAAACATTACTGGCGAAGTCTTTCAAATATTTAGGGCCAAGAGCTAGAGTATGAGTGAATCTAAATGCGAGAGGAGATGTGTGATATATTAATACAATAGAGAACATATAACAAGAGCTAAGCACCGGTGAGAGAAACTTGTTATGCTACAAAGGTATCCTTAGATGCAAATTCTTAATCAGATCACCAACATCCCTTATGACATCCACACTAGCACAAAGGTTCGTAGATTACAATGGCCTCTACAACAGCCTTCACTTTCCAAGGTGGTTGAACAGGGTTGTCAAACACATCTGCTAGTGCTACAGACTGGCATGCTTCAGCTCAGGGGACTCTGGGGTGCCAAAAGGAGAAAGGACATTGGAGAAACTGGCCAGCAACCAAAAGGCAACATTGCAGACCGCAGGTGTAAGTCCAGAGCTTTAGGAGCAGCTGGATGAGTTGGAGGACATGCTGGCAGCAGTTATCTCTGAGGAGCTGGTGGCAGGAGTCCAGGGACAAGACAGTGCAGCCTATGATAAACAACAAGATCCACATGATAGCTTGCAGTGAAGGGCAATGTGGCAACAAGGTAATGTTGTAAGGTGCAGGCAGCTATGTCCCTGCACTCCAATGCACTGTCTGCAGGCAGGGCAAAGGGTAGCATGCTGGTTCATCTATGGTTAAAAATCGAATAAATGTAATTCGCACTGACCAGTCACAATTTGCACAGCTCAGTCTAGCTCAGTCATATCACTCCCTTCAATGTGTGAAGTGCAGCATCAGTCAAGATTTATCTTGCTTTGTATTCTGGCACTTGCAGTGGAAAGGAAAACATTACTCATAAGTACAACTTTCAGAATACAAAGCAAAATACATGGACTGGAGCAATACATCTTGCAAACACACTGCTACTCTGCACAACCTGACTGTGACAATGCAGGCCACCTTGCACAATGAAGCTACTCATTGTCACTTGGGTCTATGCACACTAATCTAGACTGTATATCCTCGGAATGGAATGGGCGTTTGAGAGGAGAAACCACTCATCTGAGAGGGGGTCAGGTATAGGCCATGGGAAGTATCTACACATGGGGACATGGCATGATACTCGTCTATAGTACCCTGAATTAAACTATTTTGCACACAGCCGACCTGGCATACAGGGTTAGAGTACACAGGTGTCAGCCTCCATGTAATAAACTGGACTGGGGGATGCAAAAGATGCACACCAGAGGACCAAGGGGGTCATTACAACTCTGGTGGACGGTGTTAAAGGTGCGGCAATACCGCAAACAGTCCGGCAGACAAAAAAAGGGAATTATGACCCTGGTGGAAACCGCCAACAAAGACAGCCACTTTAACACTCCGACCGCCATGGCGGTACAGACAAGCAGCACGGCGGTCACCGCCAACAGACAGGCGGAAGACAATGTACCGCCCACAGTATTACAACACACCAATCCGCCACCTTTTCCGGGGCGGATTCACCGTGGATAAAAACACGGCAGAAACAGTTACTGCAATGGGAAAACGCTCACCTCAACACATCCCACGAGGAACGAGGACTCCATGAAGCCCGAATTACACATTCTATCGGCCCTTGTTTTCCTACTAATCTACGAAGACCAACGCCGGCGCGGGAGAAGACAACGGTGAGTACTGCACCTACGACATAGGGGAGGGGGGAGGCAAAACACCCCCACCCTCGCATATTACAACACACACACCAATGCATATACAAAAATCACAGTAACAACCCACAAACCCCCCGGAAGAATGCTAAGACAAAACAAAATCAGTTCAAACATTGTAATGTATCAATACACATGTGTAAAAAATATACAGATATTTTATAAAATCAGTCAGAAATATATACATTACGAGAAGTAGTGCAGATATGCACATATCAATGTCCGTGCACCACTAGTCCAAAAATGCATGGGCGAGGCCCACACTAGATACCTGTCCACAATCGGAGAGAACACTGCCGGGGCATCAGATAGAAATACTACAGGCACCTCAGGGGGAAGGGAAGGAGGGGCACCTCAGTCGGATGACTGCAAAGCCAGATCCAGGACGGGGCTCCATGCCCATTGATGTATCCTGGGGAGTGCAAAGCCACAGTCTCTCAAGTCTCTACAGTGGGTGGGTTGCCCACTGGACCATCCTGGGGAGTGCAAAGCCACAGTCTCTCAAGTCTCTACAGTGGGTGGGTTGCCCACTGGACCATCCTGGGGAGTGCAAAGCCACAGTCTCTCAAGTCTCTACAGTGGGTGGGTTGCCCACTGGACCCCACTGGACCATCCTGGGGAGTGCAAAGCCACAGTCTCTCAAGTATCTACAGTGGGTGGGTTGCCCACTGGACCATCCTGGAGAGTGCAAAGCCACAGTTTCACAAGTAGATAACAGCCTCCACTGACTCTGGAGGGGGACTGGTGCCCAGACTGGATTAGTCTCCCCGTGAAAGTTCCTGTCCCGTCACTGTCCCAGCTGCACATGGGATAACGATGCTTGATGTGGCGGTCTTTCCATTCTTTCCCGGTGCATACCCTGTTCAGCGGTGCTTTGCCATGGCGGTCTCTGGACTGTTCAGCGGTGATTTGCCATGGCGGTCTCTGGACTGTTCAGCGGTGCTTTGCCATGGCGGTCTCTGGACTGTTCAGTGGTGCTTTGCCTTGGCGGTCTCTGGACTGTTCAGCGGTGCTTTGCCATGGCGGTCTCTGGACTGTTCAGTGGTGCTTTGCCTTGGCGGTCTCTGGACTGTTCAGCGGTGCTTTGCCATGGCGGTCTCTGGACTGTTCAGCGGTGCTTAGCCATGGCGGTCTCTGGACTGTTCAGCGGTGCTTTGCCATGGCGGTCTCTGGACTGTTCAGCGGTGCTTTGCCATGGCGGTCTCTGGACTGTTCAGCGGTGCTTTGCCATGGCGGTCTCTGGACTGTTCAGCGGTGCTTAGCCATGGCGGTCTCTGGACTGTTCAGCGGTGCTTAGCCATGGCGGTCTCTGGACTGTTCAGCGGTGCTTTGCCATGGCGGTCTCTGGACTGTTCAGCGGTGCTTTGCCATGGCGGTTCTGGAACGGGCATTGGTGTGTGGCATGATGTTCCCTGGACTGGGCATTGGTGTGTGGCATGACGTTCCCTGGACTGGGCATTGGTGTGTGGCATGACGTTTCCTGGACTGGGCATTGGTGTGTGGCATGACGTTCCGTCATTGCCCAGCGGGGATGTGGCAGCCTGGGCCCTCCTGGGCACTGACTTCGGCGGTGGTCTCCTGACCAGTGACAATACTTGGGCCCTCCTGGGCACTGACTCCGGCGGTGGTGGTGGTCTCCTGACCAGTGACGATACTTGGGCCCTCCTGGGCACTGACTCCGGCGGTGGTATCCTGACCAGTGACAATACTTGGGCCCTCCTGGGCACTGACTCCGGCGGTGGCGGTGGTCTCCTGACCAGTGACGTGACGATACTTGGGCCCTCCTGTGCACTGACTCCGGCGGTGGCGGTGGTCTCCTGACCAGTGACGATACTTGGGCCCTCCTGGGCACTGACTCCGGCGGTGGCGGTGGTCTCCTGACCAGTGACGATACTTGGGCCCTCCTGGGCACTGACTCCAGCGGTGGTCTCCTGACCAGTGCCGATACTTGGGCCCTCCTGGGCACTGACTCTGGCGGTGGTCTCCGGACCAGTGATGACGGTGCTGGCGGTGGCGTCTCGACCACCGGGAAGGACGCCGCCCTTCTCCGCCGTGATGCTCACAACAGGCTGTGTAGACTTCCTCTGGCCCTTCCCCAACTTTGGAGGAATCACAGCTGACTCTGCAATCCCCTTGGGACCCCTGTGAGTTGTTTTGCCTCCAGGAGTCTTCACAGGGTCCCGTCGGCCACTTTCCAATTTCAGAGCCTTTACAGGGGGTGGGCTGCCAGTGCCTTGGCTCCGGGTCATACTGCCTGCCCTGTTGGCCGGGGCACTCCACACACCTCCACACACCTTGACCAGGCCCCACTGGTATTGGAGGCTTTTTGGCTGAGGCGCTATGACAGGACTGATGAATTGGAGGGGGGGCAAAAAGGTCAACTTTACAGAGGGACAGTTTCTGACGAACACTGGGATGGGTAGTTGGAGGGGGGCCTGGGAGTGGAGGAAGAGGAGATGGTTGTAGGAGGTGTCACTTTAGGTGTTTTGGATGCAGGTGCAGGTACTGGAGGCTGTCGTGAGGTGGATGGATGTTGTGTGTGTTGGTGCACGTGTTTGTGTACTTTTGGAGGGGGCGTCACAGACACACTGGGAGAGGACACAGGGGACGTGTAAATGGGAGTGGAGGTGGTGAGTGCAGGTGAGCGGGCTGTGGTGCTGGGTGTTCTGGTGCGAGTCCTGGTGCCTGTAGATGTAGTGCATGCAGGTGAGAGTGTAGACGACACTGGAAGGGAGGAGGGAGAAGAGGAGGAGGGGGACACAGTGGAGGCAGTGGATGTTGCTGTGTCTGTATGTGGGTGATGCTTGCGTGAGTGCCTGTGGGTTGTGTGGTGCCTATGTTTGCTTGAGCTTCCCTTGTGTTTTGACTTGTGTGCATGCTGGTCTGTAGGTGTGCTTGGGATGGCCTGCGGTACAGGGGAATGGGTCTGGGTGGAGGAGGTTGGAGGGGGAGGCTAGACACAGGGACAATGGCTGCCATCCGTGCTGAGGCCAAAGATTGCAGGGTTCGCTGAAGGGCAGTCTGACCAGAATTAATGCCCTCCAGGAATGCATTACCGTGTTGCAACTCTCTTTCTACACCCTGGATGGCATTCACAATGGTAGACTGCCCAACAGTGAGTGACATGAGGAGGTCAATGGCCTCCTCACAGTGGGCAGCAGGGGTGACTGGGGCAGGGCCTGAGGTGCCTGGGGCGAAGGCGATGGCCACCCTCCTGGATGAGCGGGCACGGGGCGAACGCTGAGGGGCTGCTGGGAGGGCGGTGCTGGTAGGGGAGGTGGCGGCTGTACCTGTAGAAGTGGGGCGCACAGATGGTGCCGCCACCACAAGGGAGCTCACATCGGCGGACGAGTCCTTGTCGCTGCTTGGTGATCCGGTGGCCGACGTGAAGCTCCCCTCGCCCTCCGTCCCACTGGTGCACTCTGAGTCCGTGGTGTGGCCCTCCATGGCCATGTGGGATGCAGCTCCCTCGTGCTCCGGTGCCACTGTACCTCCGCCTGACGATGCTGATGCACAAAAGAACAGTGAAAGCACAAAAAGGGGGGGGGAGACAGAAGAAGAACAGGTTGAGTGCATGGTATACAGCTACCATTGGCGGACAAGACAGACACAGCAGCCCCCTGCACTACGCCGTGCTCCTGGCCTCTGCAGATGCAATTCCTGGGATCTGGCCTACATGGCTATGGTGGACATCTGCACACATGGATGCCACAGGGGCATCTATACCTGTACTTGTCACTCTACTGCGGTGGTGTTGAGTGCCACATGGGCTGCATTACAGAGGGGCCTATTCTACGTATTTCTGGCTGGCCTAGGTACACCCACAGGCCTCCTCCCCCAACCAGACCCCTCCACTGCACGCAAAGTCTGCAGAATGTTGTTGTACTCACCCCCTTGTGTCTGCTGTGATGCCCTCAAGCGCCCATCCAACTCAGGGTAGGCCACTGCCAGGATCCGGAACATCAGGGGGGTAATGGAGCGACGGGCACCCCTCCCACGTTGGGAGGCCATCCCCAGCTGAGCCTCCGCCGTCTTCTTGCTTCAGCGGCGAATGTCCTCCCATCTTTTCCGGCAGTGGGTGCCCCGTCTCTGGTTTGCCCCCAGGGTCCGGACGTCCTTGGCGATGGCACGCCAAATGTCCCTCTTCTGGTGGGCGCTGACCTACATGACATGCACAAGGGAAGACGAGAAGTCATTACCAACTGCACCGTCAATGTGAGTGGCCCCCCTCCCTACTCTAGCCATGTGGCACATTCATTCACATGCATTAATGTTCCCTGAACTCTGCCCCCTTCCCTCTTACAACCAGCCCTCTCCACCCAGGCCTAGCCCATATAACGTGCTCCCTGTGTACTAACCTGTTGGTCTGGAGGACCGTAGAGTAGAGTGTACTCGGGGAGGACCCCATCTACCAGTTTCTCCAACTCCTGAGCAGTGAAGGCAGGGGCCCTTTCCCCAGACGCAGCAGCCATTGTCTCTTCCAGACCGAGGTCACAGCAGCACTTGCAGTGTAGGTCCTCTCCTGTCGAAGATCAGGTATCTAGTGATAGAACAGATAAGAAATAGGCGGTGACGTCCGCGGCAGTGACGTCCACGGCGGTGACATCCGCGGCGGTGCGTATCATCACCACCAGCGCACCTGTTCATTGGCTCCTGGGACCCATAGGGTCCTATGTTAACCAATGCAGCATTGCGCCGTGGTCTACGACTGCCTACCGTGACGGTGTGCAACGCCAACGCAGTTACCCCACAATCCCATTGTACCAGTTTAGAGGTCAGGCAGCCGCCATTTCAGGGGCCCACATGGCTTCATTTACTTCTGCATCACACATGGCTGGGTCTACACTCAACACACATACAGGAAGGGTTTTGTGTTTGGTGTCGTCTTCTGAGTAACTGTGGGTACATACCTGGAAAAAAATTGACTTGATCGTCGCTGTTGTCCTTCCTAGGCGCCGTCAGCTGGGACATTTGAGAAGATGGCGGAATCTTCCTGTGTACCGACCGCTGGTGGACCTGTTGACAATGGAGGAGCGACATGTAATCCTGACCTACAGGTTTGACCGTGCCACAATCCAGGAACTATGTACCCAGTTGGAGCCAGACCTGATGTCACCAATCCGCCATCCCACTAGAATCCCCCCTGACGTGCAGGTGCTCTCAGTTCTCCATTTCCTTGCAAGTGGGTCATTTCAGACAACAGTGGCCATGGCATCAGGGATGTCCTAGCCTATGTTTTCCAACGTCTTGTCCAGAGTGTTGTCTGCCCTGCTGAAACACGTAAGGAGATACATCATTTTCCCTGAGGTGGAGGACTTGCCTACAGTGAAAGGTGACTTCTATGCCCTTGGACATATCCCCAACGTAATTGGTGCCATTGATGGGACCCATGTAGCTCTGGTCCCCCCCCCCCACAGGAGTGAACAGGTGTATAGGACCAGGTAGAGTTATCATTCCATAAATGTACAGATGGTCTGTTTGGCAGACCATTACATCTCCCAGGTTAATGCTATGTTCCCTGGCTCAGTGCATGACGCTTACATCCTGCGGAATAGCAGCATCCCTGATATGATGGGTCAACTCCAGAGGCATCGTGTGTGGCTATTAGGGGACTCTGGTTGCCCCAACGTGTCCTGGCTATTGACACCAGTGAGGAATCCCAGGACCAGGGCAGAGGAACGGTACAATGAGGCCCATGGGCGGACTAGGAGGGTGATTGAGCGCACCTTCGGCCTCCTGAAGGCCAGGTTCAGGTGCCTCCATATGACAGGTGGTTCCCTATTCTACTCACCGAAGAAGGTGTGCCAGATCATCATCGCCTGCTCAATGCTTCACAATCTTGCTTTGCGACGCCAGGTGCCTTTTCTGCAGGAGGATGGTACAGATGACGGTGTTGTGGCAGCTGTGGAGCCTGTGGAGCCTGTGGACAGTGATGAGGAGGAAGCTGAGGAAGAAGACAACGACAACAGAGAGTCAGTCATACAGCAATATTTCCAGTGACACACAGGTGAGAACATTTTCATTTTGAACAGCACATTCACTGTCACACGTCTTCTTCTATCCTGTGTGTAATTTCATGGGATTATTTGGTAACTGAGTTGTTTCTTTCCATTACGGTTTCACAGGTGTGGTTACCAACGTGTGTCATCTGCTTGCATCCCTCAAGGACTTGTGATGTGTGACATTGGTATGTTGCCTTTACATCTAACAACGCATTTTGACACTGTCATAGATATTACATTTTACCAAATCATAGACTGACTCCAGATTGCTTTGTGTTTCAAGGGTGTTTATTTAAATGCTCAAAAATGGAAGGGGGTTGTAAAATGGTGATGGGTGATGGTGGAGAAATGTCCATGGCAGAGTCCAGTCTATTAGTCTCACAGGTGCACTGCCCATATGGGCATAGGTAGTGGAGCTGGGGCAGCTCAAGTATGGACAGGGTAACAAAGTGGGACAGTGGGGGGACAATCAGGGTGGTCTCATTTCCTGGCGTGGGTCTTGCCATCTTGCTCTGTCCTGTTCCTGGCTCTCAGGGACCGCTTGCGTGGTGGTTGTCCATCTGCAGGGGGTGGCGTGCTGGTGTGGTGGTCCTGTGGCGGGGCGTCCTGTCCACTAGCACCGGCGGAGGTGGTGGGCAGTTCATCGTCCATGCTAGTGTCAGGGGCCCCTTGGAGTGCCACGGTGTCCCTCAAGGTCTGCTGTATGTCCTTCAGCACCCCTACAATGGTGCCCAAGGCGGAGCTGATGGTCCTGAGCTCCTCCCTGAACCACAAAAACTGGTCCTCCTGCAGGCGCTGGGTCTCCTGAAACTTGACCAGGACCGTCGCCATTGTCTCCTGGGAGTGGTGGTATGCTCTCATGATGGAGGAGAGGGCCTCGAGGAGAGTGGGTTCCCTTGGCCTGTCCGCCCCCTGTCGCACAGCAGCCCTCCCAGTTCCCCTGTGTTCCTGTTCCTCCGTCCCCTGGACCGTGTGCCCACTACCACTGCCCCAGGTCCCTGTTGTTGTTGGGGTGGTGGGTTATCCTGGGTTCCCTGTAGTGGTGGACACACCGCTGATTGACCTGTCCTGGTCCCACAGGGTGGGTGCTGTACTGGTGTTACCAGAGGGTGGAAGGTCAGTGTTGAGCTGTGCCTGTGCAAGGGGAACCGACTGTCCTGAGGCCCACGATGGTCCGGGCTGGTCATCAGGCTCCAGTAGGGCAAAGCTGCTATCGTCACTGTGGGACTCTTCTGTGGGTGGAGTGGAGTTGTCTGGACCCTCTGGTGTGGTGACGGTCCTTCGTGATCCTGTAGGGGCATAAGAGCATGATTATAGCATGTGTGTGTATGATGGTGTGCAATGGGTGGGTGTTTGTGTACCCCAGTGCAAGCATTCCTGTGTGGGGGTTTGTGTGATGATGGTTAGGGGGTTGTACTGGGTATGTGCAGTGGGCATGCTTAGGTGATGGGTGTCCATGCTTAGTTGTGTCATGCAGGGCTTGGTGTTGGGATGTGTAGTTTGTGTTATCAGTAAATTAGGGAGGAGTTTGGGTGATAGGGGAGGGTGTGAGGGTGGGGTTTGTGATAGCATGCAGGTAGGGTGGGGGATATGATAGTTAAGATTTGACTTACCAGTGTCCATTCCTCCACCGACTCCTCCGAGGCCCTCTGGATGCATGATGGTCAAGACTTGCTCCTCCCATGTTGTTAGTTGTGGGGGAGGAGGTGGGGGTCCGCCGCCAGTCCACTGAACCGCGATGTGTCTGGAGACCGTTGAACGCACCTTCCCCCGTAGGTCGTTCCACCTCTTCCTGATGTCGTCCCGATTTCTTGGGTGCTGTCCCACAGCGTTGACCCTGTCCACTATTCTTCACCATAGCTCCATCTTCCTGGCTATGGATGTGTGCTGCACCTGTGAGCCAAATAGCTGTGGCTCTACCCAGACAATTTCCTCCACCATGACCCTGAGGTCCTCCTCGGAAAAGCGGGGGTGTCTTTGGCGTGCCATGGGGTGGTGTGTGATGTGTGGGGCGGTGTGAGTGTTGATGTTTGTGGTGATGTGTAGTGGTGTGTGGTGTTTTGTGCGTGGATGTTGTGTTGGTGATGGTGTTGTGTGCCTCTGTATGGTGGAGTTGTCTTTGCTGTGCTGTCTCTCTGGCCTTCGTTCGCGAATTGTGGTCGTAGGGGTTTGTAGGTGATGTGGGTGTGTGTTTTATATTGTATTGGGTGTGTGGGAGTGTTGTTTGTATGTGTAACAGGTGTGTGTATTTGGAATTGTCCAATGTGACAGTGTTTTGGAGATGTGTGTGTATTTTGAGCGCGGCGGTGTGTACCGCCAATGGAATACCGCGGTTGAAAGGCCGCCACGTGGATTCGTGGGTCATAATAGCATGGGCGTGTTTCTGTTGGCGTGGAGGTGGAGTTTTTGTTTTTGCCAGTTTAACACTGAGCTTTGGTGTGGCGGACTTGTGTGGGTGTCTGACTTTCGGCAGATTCCGAGATGTGTGTCATAATAGCTGTGGCGGAATTCCGCGGCTGTGTATTGGCGGTCTTCTGTACGGCGGTAAGCGGCTTTTACCACCAATGTTGTAATGACCCCCCATGTGTGTACGAACTAATGATGATATGAGGGCCTGGTGGGATACTGCTAGTGCTGTTTATTGTAGGCGCTGACTGTGCATGTCAAATTGCCTTTTGGTCTGAATGAGGAGACTGTGCATACAGGTGAGGTGATAATGGATATGTGTACTGCAACATAGCTTTATAAGAACAGATGCTCTGCTGTGTCTAAATGTGCTACACTTGAGTCACACCTGGGGAGGGATGGCAGAGAAAAGCTCATTGGGGTTCTATATCCCACATATCATATGGACCTGGGAGAAGCTGTAGCACATTCCAGCAGGGAGTCTGCTGCAACATTGTCTCACAGTGCACACATGTATAAGTTGGAGGATGTTAAACAAGGTCCTGACAAGGCATACTAAGAACCACTTAGCCATCACTAATAACAAGAGTCATGGAAGCTCCCAGACTAAAGTGGGAGGGCCTAGTGGTGTGGTAAACATAGGTAGGTACTTGGCACTATTTCCAGCACTACTTTCATGTAGGGTGATGCCTGACCCATAGCCTTAAAAAAGAAAGCAACATTCAGCAACATTGGATATTGTCATGCCTACTCCATGTGTCCTGGGCAAGTGAGAGTGAATGTATGATCTGGGTAGCATCACTGTGTGGCACTAACTTGTGTCCCAGAACCCAAAAGTGGATAACCAGAGGAGGCATGCACACATACACTGGTGTGGACCTGAGTCAAATAACGTGTGACACTCTGCAAATAACCAACTTTGATCATGATGACATGGGGTCAATGTCAGTCTTCGTAATCTACCTAGTAGGATAGGGCACACACCCTTAGAGTAGTCATGCATTGCTTGGGAGAACAATGCAGGATGCTGCCATCTGTAACAGAAACACAGTGCAATTTTTTGTGATTTGTAATGGACAATTGTTTCATACTCAAAATCTTGGTGTTGTGTCTTTACATTTGCACTAAGACTGTACTTATGCAAGTGAAGTCATCATTTGTATCTGAGTGCAACACCAAATATGGGAGCCTATATCACTTCTGATTCCATTGCCATTGTGGCCTAGTGGGAGAAATGTGGGCACATTGTTACTAGGTAGACACGCTTTCACTGGCAAAGTTTTGTATTTAGCATTTGTATGTCTGATATGAGATCTCCTAATGGATATGATATGTGGTGGCAGATTTATATGTTGCATAGGCAGACTGTAGGGGTTTGACTGTGTTTCCATGTGCATACTTTGTTGATCATATCACAGTCACCATACTATGAGTGAACTCTACTATCCTCCACAAGTATGAGGCCGTACAAATGGTTAGCTGTATAAGAGACACACACACAATAATTGCACACTATCTACTTTAGCACACCATGTTCATTATGTTTGGTAATGGAGGAATATTTGGTACAGGTTGTTGCCATGCATACTATTTTAGATCTACCAGATGTTGTACAGCGCTATTTGTCATACATAGCTACATACATTTTCTGTGTGGCAATTTCTAGAGGATGTGATGTGGGTGTTCAGATATTTACTGTGATTATGCAGCTGACTTGTTTACACACTGGTAGTGCTGATATGTTTATTTTCACGTAGGTACACCAATTCATTTAGTCATAATTTTGAGGCATGGTAAAAGTCATTCTTCATTTGTGACAAAAATGTGGAGTGTATGGTTCCTCTGCCGTGTTGTTGCTACATATGGGACATTTTGAGCTTTCTCCTCATCTTCCTTATCCTCACCATCCGGAACTTCCTGCTCCTCATTGTCATCCGGATATGGGTCTGTGCACAAATGTTATGTAGTATGCAGCACACTAGTATTGTTTTTTAAACCATTGGTGACAAGAAGAGTATTTGGTCCACAGGCATATCCTGGCTCCTGAAGTGGTACTTGAGGTCTCTGAAAGTCCTCTCTACAATGGACCAGGTCCTGCTTCGGGCTTGATGAAAGATCCACTGGGCTTCCTTATGGGGATGTTTATGAAGATTCATCACCCACCGCTGAAGATAATATCCTTTGTCAGCTGCATAGAAAGTAGGGGTGAAATTAGTAAATTAGTCATGACAGATGATGGCCCCACATTCATATGCTATCTGTTATGTGTCCTGATTAGCAGTGTTCAGGGAGCTCCGCTCCGCTGGTGGAGCTAACAGAGTTTTTGGTACTCCGCGCTCCGCTTGGACTGTGGAGTTCGTCCAATAACTCCGCTAGTCCCACCAGCGGAGCAGAGCTCAACCGGTGTGCACTAGAGCCCAATCATGGGCAACACAGCGCAAGTGTGGACAGTCTCGACTCGTGCTGCGTAGCCCATAACTGGGCTTCAGTGCGTACCGGAGCCCAGGAGCAGGGGGCAGAGGCCAGAGGGAGGCAGAGACCCAGGCCACTGCAGACTCTGACACTGGTGCACAAACTGGACTGAAACAGCAGCTTTTATTGTCTACAGTCCTGGCCTGAATTCAGGCCAGGGCAATAGGCAGTGAAAGCTGCCGTTTTATGCCTCTTGTACATTGGCCTACCCCATGTGCACTGCACACAGGACAGGCCGGTGCACAAGATGCCTGAAACAGCGCTTTCACTTCCTAAGGCCATCTCCTGAATGCGCCCAATCTCGGAAGCTCTAAGCAGGGTCGGGCCTGACTAACCGACCCTGCTTGGCGCTTTCGCGGTCAGGCGTATTCAGGAATCCACGGGTTACAGAATTCCACTGCTGCAGAATTCCACTGAGTTTTTAATCAACTCTGCGGGCTTCCACAGAGTGGAACTCCATGAACTCTGTCCAGGCCAAGTCCTGATTGACTCATACACTTTGCCAACAGTATGAGACATGCTATGACATTGTTCGTCATACACACAAGTTGATTTCAGATTTGACTGACACTGTACTACACATACAGTTGTACTGTCATCCGTGATACACATACTATTTGTCATAAATGTGAATGCAAATGTAATGAATGTGGTGATTTGTTACCAGAAAGAAGGGTTAGTTTGACATTGAGGAGTCTAATCTCTCACACTGATCTATTGTTTCAGTTTAGAACTACTAGTTTCATACAAAAGCATCACATTTGGGCGTAAAACAACACACTGACATTTAAAGTTGTCTGATTTTATTGTGTTTGGACACCTACTTGACCAATATGTGTGCTTTGAGTATGACACCATTGGTCAACGGGCAATGAACACATTACACACAACACTTTACAAAGATCAGTGCATTGTGTCTGGCACTTTGAGGATGATGACAACGTTCAAACCTGATTGACAACTTTTGTGGCCTACTTATAATTTCCAAGATGTGGGTGAATTGTTTTCTGTAACTCTGACATAGGCGGTCATTCTGACCGCGGCGGGCGGCGGTCGCCGCCCGCTATGCGGTCACCGCCAAATGGCCGCTCCGCGGTCAGGAGACCGCGGAGGCCATTCTGGCTTTCCCGCTGGTCCGGCGGGCGACCGCCAAAAGGTCGCCCGCCGGCCCAGCGGGAAAGCCCCTGCAACATAGAAGCCGGCTCCGAATGGAGCCGGCGGTGTTGCAGGGGTGCGACGGGTGCAGTAGCACCCTTCGCGATTTTCACTGTCTGCAAAGCAGACAGTGAAAATCTTCATGGGGCCCTGTTAGGGGGCCCCTGCACTGCCCATGCCAGTGGCATGGGCAGTGCAGGGGCCCCCAGGGGCCCCACGACACCCGTTCCCGCCATCCTGGTTCTGGCGGTGTAAACCGCCAGAAACAGGCTGGCGGGAAGGGGGTCGGAATCCCCATGGCGGCGCTGCAAGCAGCGCCGCCATGGAGGATTCCCTGGGCCAGGGGAAAACCGGCGGGAAACCGCCGGTTCCCCTTTTCTGACCGCGGCGGTAACAGAATGGCCCTGGAAGCACCGCCAGCCTGTTGGCGGTGCTTCCGTGGTCCCCGGCCCTGGCGGTCATGGACCGCCATGGTCGGAATGACACATGGTTTGGTTATACATTCACAGACATGTGATTTATGTGAAGAGAGTTTGCACAAGGTGTGTGCATCTGTGAGTGACTGCAGCTGTGTTTTGGATGTCTCCATGCTCAGCTGCCTCCTACTCCTCCTTTTCCTCCTCTATCTGGTCTCCCTGTGGTTGATCTCTATCTCAGTTGAAATTATTGCACACATATTTGTGCAGTATGGCACACACTAATATAATTTTGCAGACCGGGGGGAATAGAGCAATCTGACCCCAGATACATCCAAGCAGCGGAACCTGCCCTTGAGCAGGGCAAAGGTCAGCTCCAGTACATTACATGTCCTGATGTATGCCTGGTTGTATGCCTTCTTTTGGTCTTTGTGGGTTTTGCATAAGAGGTCATTAGCCACTGCTATACCCCATATCCTTCATCATCTGGAATTGAAAAAAGAGACAGGGTCAGGGTTTAAGATAACTGCATTGGGTACATTCCTGCCCATGTGTGTTATCTGTAGTGGTATTGTCATGCACTTCTCCAAGATGTGATCACATGATGTGCCATTCATATCAGTGTATTGACATTTACAGGGGTCTCTTCAACCAATCTATGTAATGTTGTTGGACCTGGCCCTTTTTTACAGGGTCATTCCCCAAACATTTTGCCTTCCTCCTCCTATTTTCTCTGACCCCTTTTGCTGGCATTATGACTCTGGTCACTTTATCCCTGCTGATCACTGCAAAAGTGCATGTGCTCTCTCTTCTAAACTTGGTATGATTGGCTTATATCTGAATGTCACGTTTAATTTACCTGTAAGTCCCTTCACAGTGGTATCCCTATACCCACGGCCTGTAAATTAAATGCTACTAGTGGGCCTGCAGTGCTGCTTGCACCACCAACAGAAGTAGGCTTTCAAACCTGTCTCAGGCCTGCTATCGCAGGGCCTGCATGCGCACTTTACTGCCACAGTGACCTGGCTTCTAAATTTACTTGCCAGGCCTGGAACTCCCCTTTTACTACATATAAGTCAGCCCTAAGGTAGGACCTAGCGAGCCCTGTGGGCAGGGTGCTATGTATGTAAAAGGCAGACATGTGCCTATTGTGTGGCCTGTCATGGTAGTAACAAACAGCCTATGTGTTTTTTTACTGGTGTGAGTGCTGCCTTCTCATAGGATTGCATTGGAAATGCCCTACCTTTTATCTGGGTGGTATTGTTTGTTCTATGAGGGGTAGCATGGGCATGTTTGGTATGGTTGTAATGGTAGTGAGAAATGCTGTTTACTGGTGCAGGTGGATTTTTTATTAATATTATAGAAATGCCACTTCTAGAAAGTGGGCATTTCTCAGTGCTTATAACTCTAGTGTTTTGCAGCTAGACTCCAATCCACAACTGGGGCATAGTGACAGCTGGGCGTTGTGCATACTTTTCAGACAGCCTGTACACATGCAGGGTTAAAGTGTCACAGAGATATATCTGCATTTTGAATGGGCTGAGAGGAGAGGCAGGGCACACCTTCATCTGTTAACGCTGTGCCCTGGCCTCACACAAAGGGCTTGCTTACCCCCCCGATGTCTGGAGCCTGTGCTGGAGGAGAGAGGGGACACTCCCAGAACTAGTTAGGACTGGTTGGAACCTCTTATCCCCCCTTTGTAACAGTTGTGCAAAATGGGTATAAGCACAGGGGGCTTTCCCCCACATTTTTATACATTAAGGGACTACTGAACTAGACATAGAATGCTACTGGAGGGACTCACAGGGAACTGCCTGGACTGCTACTGTTGTGCTGACCTGTGACCTACTGAATCACTAGGAGGGACTGCCACTGACTGCAACTCTTTGTGCTGGCCTGTTTCTTGGGCCATGCCGCCCTTTGCTCCCCTTTGCTGGCTACAGGGGCTTGGTGCCATGTCCCCTGTTCTCCTGCCCTCTATTGTTTAAAGTGCTGAAAGAGGAGTACTACATCTATTGCTCCTGCTGATGGTCGTGGTGCCGGAGGAGCACTCTTAGGGTTAAGGTTTGAAGCGATGTGCTTAAGATGATTACACTGTGTAAAAAAGCACTTTTGTTTCTCTGCGGGAGAAAGCCCGGCACGCATGAAGCATGCCCTGTGATAGGCACCTTCGGGGCACCGGAGAGCAGAGGAGAGTGCCCTCAGGGCACCAGCAGAAACTGCTCTTCGACAGGATCACAACCCGGAGAAAAAACAAGTTTGCCTGACGATCGGGCAGGACAAAGGCACCGCTGGTGGAGCAAGAGGCCTGATCTGCGCGCATCACTCTGTGGAGGCAGGGGGCTGGTGCCCCCACGACATTAGCAGGAGCCACTCCGCTTCTGACCCCGGGAAGCTGCAGGGAGGCTCTGGGTGTGCTGTCCGTTTAAGCCATTGAGCATGTCATGAGCCCGACTTGGTAGCCGCTCTGTGTGGATGCTTGTAGTTTGTGCAGAAGCCATGGACTCTACTTTGGGGACCCCGAGAGATCTCCCCGGGGCTGATAGAATCCTTTGTGCCTGGGAGGCTTCCCTTTTTTTCCCGACAGGAGCGTCTGAGCTCCTCTTGGTCCCAAGTACTATTTGGAGGACCACATATCCCACCACAGGAGTACAGGATCTCCTCACCTTGACGTAACGGGTGGTTACCCACTGTGTAACCCCTACACATAGATCACCCCATATAAGGAGTGGGGGCACCTCCCAGTAAATGCCTTGGTTAGCGAGGCTGAGGCCTCGGTTCCTTTTTTTTTGACAGAGTGCTTAGGCATGCAGGATGGGGAGGAGAACCTCAACGGACGTCCTGCGCCTGCACAGCCTCCTTGACGCAATTTTCACTTCATGCGGATGTCTTGGCATCCCTGGTGATCTGTTTTTGGTATTATGATCTGTGCCTACTATGAATGTCTTCATTTTATATACATCCCAGTTGGTGAGACTAGTGACCTGCCATTTAGGGAATGCTCTTTATGATTTGTACAGCCAGGATGTTGTTTTGCATTGCTGATGGTATGTGTTTACCATGACGTGCATTCCTAATAATCATGTTTTCCTGACTACTGCTATGTTGAAGAATAACCAGTGGACCTATGTCCTTTATGTGACTATTTCTGGCTTTTGCAGAGTTCTAATAACTGTGTAACGTTCTGACAAATCTTTGGGTAGCAGGGTATAACTGACATGTTGCGTTTGGTCTAAAAATGTTGTGTACAATACAGTTTTTTTTTTTTTTAAATGCCCTACCTTGTCACGAAGGTTCTCATTATCCTAATGAAACTATTGAATTCGGGCAGCAGAATCACCTGAATTGTAGGGTACTAAGTACATTCCCATACCATGTGACTTTTTTGGCCTAATCTGGGTTTTTCCGGCTAACTAGCAGTGCCTCATCTCCACTCAAGAGCGGGGCTGATTGTGGCAACCGGGCACATGATATAGAGGACTCCTCAGAGTTATTATGGTCGATCAGATCTCATCCCTTTCTCTCACTTACATTAGTCTCACAAATGGAAAGACCAACAGAAGCAGAGTATAGTTCAATAAGGTTTATTGAAGTAACTGCATCTTAGACAAAATGGCATGTGTTGCAATAACTAGGATGATAAAACACACTAAAAGCAAAATTATGACAAGGAGTATGAAACACAAAAACAATCCCACCATACGGTCACTAGGAATGATGTATATGTGTATTTCCTACCTAAGCTATGTTAGAGCACAGCGTGATAAGCCCTAATCCGCCCTTCAGGTTTCCACCCTGGGAAGACATCATCCACCATACCTGAGCAAGAAAGCCTGTTGTCTATGAAGACACCGTCCCCATGTCGGCCATTCAGCAGTCTAAGCAAGCAGCTGTAGCAAAGAAGTGCAGCAATCAGCATGCAGTTGTGGTCATCTGGCTGAAATCTCCCTCTAACATGTATGGGACAGAGAAGTGTTTTATAATAAAACAACTGATATTTTAAGAAAGGGCCCCCACGTAAGGATATGTATGTTTCTATGAATGTCGGAGACACAGTGTACCACTTTTTGCCAGCAACCCTATCTGACTGCAGCCTTGAGGAAAGCACAAAGTGAAATGAGTGCAGTGCTAAGAACGTGATTCTTTCCTAGGCGAAAGAACAACTAGATAGAGAAAATAAAACAACACCGGAAATGTGGCTAATGCTAGAAAAATAAAGCACTGCTGAATAAAATGTAACTGAGCTAAAGTGCACAACGGCAGACCTAGTTTGCTAACATAATCTGTCCAAAACATGGCTAAAATAGCTATACAACACCCTCCCCTTAACGGTTCAAGGGTGGTTTAAATCAAAAACAAAATATAAAAGCTACTAAAACCTTTGAATAAAAGGCCATAAAAGCATGTAGACAAGATTGTCAATAATGACAAGTTAAAAAACACTTGAGCATGGGGTTAAAGGGACAATTTAAAACATTAGTAGTGGTGCCAAAAAAATGAATTAAAAAGTCAATGTTATTTTTAATATCACCAATTATATCCGGGACAATTGAAGCCAGGAAATGTTCCAGTTAAGCAGGAGGTAAAATATCCAAGTCGTTTCCAAGGAAAACCATACAGTACTCATGTTCCAAAGCCTGAACTCCAGGCCCAATATTGAGTTAAGAGGTGCATTAACCATGAAGGGCAAATCAGGCAGCTTCCCTTAGCAAGCGCACCTCAGCGTGCATGTCTGGTAATGATCCCTCAGCAAGAACATCAACAGATCAGCATCCAATGAAAGTAAGCGCTGCATAGAAAGACAAACTTTAAGTGCACATTCGAAATGCACCAAAGGCATCGAAACACGGGCTGCACACAATCCAAAACCGGTCTGAATGGCAGAGACCAGTCAAACTCCATCTCTTCTAGGAGTTGTGCTCCGAAATACAACATCATACATTCACGACACAGTTTCACTGGTGCAATAGCTTTCAGTCCTCCTTGTTGTTAAGGGACAATCATTGTGCAGAAAAAAAAGCAACAGCAGAATGCCACCTCTGATAGCCAAAGTAATCGGAAATGCTGAGAAAACACTCACAAATATTGAAGCCCTCATTACGATTTTGGCAGTCTTTTGGCAAACTGTATTACGCTGTATTCCGAGTCACACACAGCACACAGCCAAATGACAGTCACAAATCCGACACCAGCAGGATGACCGAAGGTGGGAGATTGGCGGTCCCACCACCAGCACCACCACGCTGACCACATTCCACCCTCCATATTACGGCCCACAAATCAGCACAGCGGAAAGTGCACGGCTGAAAACCAATGGAGGTGAGAACTGCCGCAGACAAAAATTCACCTCAGCCAGTACACCACACCACATTGGACAATTTGAATACCCACACCTGACACATATTTACACACCAGACACCTACACACACCACTATAAAACACACCCCCACAACATCCACAATCCCTTGCAACTCAAACAACGATAACAGACAGGAAGAAGCCAACATTATACGATTTTGCATTCGCACACCATAGGCACATTTACACATCTCACTCATCACACACCAAACAACTGCACAAACAACACCATACACACATTGGCACAGCACACAAACACCACAACACAACCTGCACACACATCCAAGCACCCCCTACCCTGTCAAGCACCCTACACTGCACCCTTGCACACAACACCCCCTACACTCACGCTTCACATCGAATAGTTGAGAGTCATGGTCAATGAAATCATCAGGGAAGAGCCACAACTGTTAGAAGTACAGGGCCAGCAAACATCGATTGCTAGGAAAATGGAGTGGTGGCAGAGGATCGTCGATAGGGTAAACTCAGTCAGCAACCATCCACGCATGAGGGAGGACATCAAGAAGAGGTGGACTGACGACTGACCTACGGGGATGGTGCATTCCATGGCACCCTGATATCAGTTTGCCATCAACAAGACTAGTGGTGGGCCCCCACCTCCACCCCCTGAATTTGCATTGTGGGAGGAGAAGGTCTTGGCAATCCTGCATCCTGAGGGCCTGACTGGAATAACTGGAGGACTGGGCTCTAGTAAGTCACTACCACTCTCCTCACACCAAGTACTCCTGTACAGCATGGGTTCCAACCACCCATCACTCCCCAAGTCACCCTATCCCCCACTCCACCTCCTACCCAATAACCAAATGCCTCTGCCCTGCATGCCACACCACCACCCAGCCACTATTCCCACACAGTCCCTTCCACGTGCATGGATACCACAACCAAGAACCATCACTACAACTCCCACAAAGCAGCTGCCAAGCCACATGACAACCTGGAATGTCCACGTCACAGTGCAACACCTGCATGGCTAACTATTGCACCCACTGCACCTACTGCATGCTACGACTGAGGATCACTACATGCCAATGGCAGCAAAGCAATCTTGATTCCTCAATTAGGAACAGAACATGGTACCCATGTCTATATCCATGACCCACAAACTATATCAACAGAGCTACATCTGTCATTGCCATAACTGGGATACAAGTCAAGCCACAGTATGCATCAAACAATGACAATACCAATCACTCCTCCACTATGTAACTCTCTCTCACTCCATCAACAGGTACCCCCATCACTGCCACTGGCAGAGGATGCCAGAGACAGAAAGCCCTCCCCAGGATGAAAGCCCCAGTGAGGACTACACCTCTGGATGCCTGCACAGTGATGACTTACCTAGCCCATCTGGGACAACTGGTGAGTCCACCTCTACCAGCCTCACCCTGCCTACATCAGAGCCCCCACCCCATGGTATCAACGGCACAGCCAACCACTCATCCCTAGACCTGTGTCCCAAGGACTGTTCAATCATCAGTGTGCCACACAGTACAGAGACCAGAGTTGACCCCTCACACCCACGATGATTAAGGATCTGGTGTAACTGGGAGTGGGCACATAGTGTCAAGGACACAGGGGGGCAGGGTGTGTGGGAGGGATGCTGCGGGTCACAGGATGGGGCCTCCAAAGGACTCAACTAACCAGGAAACCGTCTCCCAAGTCCTAGGAGCATACCAGCAATCCAGGACAAAATGGGACAGACACTCACCATCTTGCAGGAAAACCAGAGGCTACAGAGGGAAAACCACCAGGAGGCCATGCAGCAGTGGCAAGCCCACAATGCCACTATACCCTCCATTGCAGGAGTGCTAAGGGAACTCACCACCATCCTGTGTTGGCGGTATCCCATCATATATGGTCTCAATGGGACAGGATTTTGGCTATGGTAGCTTACCATGCTGACATAATTTGACTTAAGAGTGTAGGATATGTGTAAGGAAACAACCATTGCATTCTGCTACATGTGACTCTATGTGGGCAAATAGCACAGCAGTATCTATTTTTGAAGCTATCATTCTGTGGACTTGCTTTTTCAACAATGGTATGGTATTAGATGTGGTAAGTCCCCTGGGAGGTCCCTGGAGTATAACCATAGTGTTTACATGTCATGCATGACATCACCCTGGTGATTACAATGCTGCTATGCAGTGTTTCAACCTTGACCAATTCACCAAGTCAAAATGTTCCCACAATAGCAGGTTTATGACCATTTCCCAATCTGTATTTGCAGAAATGGAGTGTCATTGTAATGGCATGTCCTGCCATAATATTATTGAAGAGAAATACATGTTGATCTGTGTAAATGGTAGGTAAGTATTGACTATTGTCAACCCTATCTTTCTCCCTCTCCCTCCCTCCCTCACCTCTTCTGTCTTTGTGTGCATCAGCATCATCAGGCAAAGGAGAAGGGGCACCGGCGAGTGGGGATGCAGTAGCCCACGGGACCCGGGAAGCTGATACCAGAGGAGCCGAGGGGACCAGTGGGACAAAGGGCAAGGGGAGTGACATGGGGGAGACCGGATCATCTACATCATCTTCGGATTCCTCCTCTGGTGGATGCTCTCTGGCAGACGTGGATCCATCTGGGACAAGGCCAGAAATATCCTGGTCCGCCACACCCTTACGAGCACTCCCTGTAGCTCCCCACCCAGTTGCCCTTGCTGCTCACCCAGGAGATCCAGTCTCCTTTGCCGCAGACACCTCTGCCCCTGCTCCAGTAAGTCCTACTAGCCTCAGTGAGGAGGCTATTGAGCTCCTGAGGTCCATCTCTGTAGGTCAGTCAACCATTGTGAATGTCATCCAGGGACTGGCAGCTCAGGTACAGCAGAGCAGTGCCTACCTGGAAGGCATTCACGGTGCCATGGCTGGCCTGCAGAGATCCTTTCAGGCTCTGGCCTCTTCGCTGATGGCAGTCAGTGTCCCTTTGTCTTCTGTCCCCCCTCCAACTACCTCTGCCAAATCCCATACCCCTCTCCCCACACCCATCCAGAGCACACAGTCAGACTGCAGTTCGTCCACCTGAACATACATGGTTTGTAATGACAAACACAGCCACCACTAGACCCACCACCGGCATGCACACAAACAACACCCACCTGCAGACACAACAACATCCGCTTTCTACACTGACCCCCACACCACCCCTCCTTCACTGACACTATAACACTCACACCTGCTGGCACAACACCAACACTCCCTGATCCAGCCACAAGTCCTATCATATCCACAGTCACCACACTTCCATATCCCCATACATCCAGCCCATTCACCACATGCGCACTCACCACAACTACCAACATCCCCACATGCAGAAAATCCACCTTACCTGCAGGTATCATCCCTACAGACAGGCACCCATTCAAAATAGCATTTCTCTGCACCTCCTCCCAAAATACCTAAACACCCGCACACACCCACCCAACAGACACCCAGCACACACATGGCTTCCACCCATGCACCTGCACCCAAGACACCTACAAGAACACACCTCACAACCACTACCTCTCCCCTCACTCCCAAACGCTTTCCCTATGACCGCCCTTGTGTCCCTAAGAAGAGATTCCTTTATGAGTTTTCCCTCTTCCCAACCACTCTCCACTCCATGGTTCCACAAAGCGCCCTGTGTCCATCCCCGAGCCCAACCCTTCCACCTCACAGTCCTCCCCTGCCACCCATGGTGTTGCCCATGCCACTTCCCCCCAAATCCAAGTCACCCCTCCCAAACCCAAAGTGAAAGAACTGCCCCCAAACACTAATCCTAAACCAAAGCCACTCGCCAAAACCCAAGTCCAAAGACCCCCCTCCCAAACCATGGCTCCTATATCCGCCATTCCTCCCTCATCCTGGGGGTGCATGCCTGCCCCCTTGATGCCCATACCATGTGGAGGCCACTTTGCAGTCATTAGTCAAGTTGTGGCAATGACAAGTGCCATATGTGCCTGGGCCACTTGGACATTTTAGACTGACCAGTTGGCCTATTTTGATTATAGTTTGACCGAGTTGTATTTCTGCCTAATATATATGGGCCAACCGCCTGTTGTTTTCGAAGGAGATATACTTGTCCTGCCATACCTTCAACATGGATGTGTTGTATTTGTGCGATTTGGTTTGTGTTTGTTATGTGTATGTGATGTGATTGTGTTGCAGCATGAGTTGTGTAAATAACTTGATCATTATGCTATGTGTGATTTGTTGTGATGGGATTAAGGGCATTTTGTGTTTGTTGGGTGTGCATCCGTGTGTGTGGTGACAGATATGTCATGTGTGTTGTATGCTGTGTGAACGTGGTGTGATATCTGACACATTGTTTGGCAGTGATTTGGTATTGATTGGTTGTGTTCGGTTGTTACGTGTTGCTGTTAGTATGTGTTGTCATGTGGAGGTGTGCAGTGTTCTTCCTTGCCAATGCATTTGTGTGGTTGTCATAGTAATATTGTTGTGTGACTTGTGGTGTTGTGTATGATTTTGTTAGACAGTGGTGGTGATGTGTGTGTGTGCATGGTGGTGTGTGTAGGGCACATGTATGTTGGCCGTGGTGTGTATAGTTTGTGTGTTTGTGTGTGTGTGTGTATATTGGTGTGTGTGTGTGTTGGTACGGGTATGTATTTGCGTGTGTGTGTGGCTGTCGCTAGCCGTTCCAGCTATGTGTGTTGTGTCTGCATGTGTACTAAAGGCCTTCCCTTCAGTTTGTGCTAGGTGGGTGTACTTACGGTTGCTGTCTCCGTCCCTGGTTCTGGAGTCGTAGTGCAATCATGAGCAGTGGGAAGACTTCAAGTTCACGTTCAATGGCGACTCTGGGCGTGCCTGTGTTCCTGAAGGTGAGTGGCTACTTTTATACTGCTTGTTTCCGCCAGGATTCTGGTGGCGGTCCAACTGCCCCAGAAATCCTGGCAGTGTGCAGCCTCGTAGTATGCTCAACAGTAACATGGTCCCTGCAGAACTGGAGATGCCTGCCACCATGCGCGCTGGTCCATCTGCACTGGCGGTACTGGCCGTGTATTGGCTGTGTTCCGTTGGGAACACCAACATGGTCATAATGTGGTGGTCTTCTCCACCAGGCTGGTGTGACCGCCACTGTGGTAGTCCTCAGAACATCAAACTCGTAATGAGGGCCTGAGTGTAAGGCTGAAGGTATTAAGTCAAATATAGAGGAAAAAGTGTGAATGTAACTAGAACCAACAGCCTTAAAGAAATGCACAATTTCAGTAGTACTGGATGTGTTAAATATTCATCCCACAAGTTCACCAAAGTGTCTTGGAAGGTTTGTACTTAAAAGGGACTGAATCTCTGCAGATGACCTTGCAACTTGAAGCGCGTAGGTCTTACACACAGATGTAAGCATCACATGTTTTTGAAACAAAAAAGTCTTGAGTCTGCTCAACTTGCAAAAATTCACATCTGAAGTAGCAATATGAGGCCAAATTCCTTCTAATTCCCTTTCTTGTGTAGAGGAAAAAAGACATTCCTGCAACAGGTGATAATTTGAGAGACCGAAACAACATAAGCTATTCCAGCCCGCATTCCACAACAGCTCTGACTGTAAAGTAGCGCAGAGCTACTACTTGAGAGCACCTGGAATGCAGGTCTAATCTAGGGGACTGGAACTCCTTTCAGATAGCAAGCTAAGTTCATTGCCGAGGCAATATATGTCCCGTGCAAAGACAGCTGCTTACAAACCATCAAATAACTCACAGAAGTCTTGCATTCACTGCTGCTAAGAAAGACCTCTTCTATGCCATTGAAACATTTGTGCGAAAAGAGATGCTCCCACAGCTTGTGTATATAACTATCTCCTAGCCTCTCATTTTTGGCTACTGGAATGTGTTTCAAGCAAGATGTGGATTGAAGTGTTAAAATAGGAAGATTTATAACCTTGTGTTTTAACCATTCAGCAGATAGCATTTCAGCCTCAGTAAAAGGTAACTTTTTCTAATTTTTCAATGTTTAGAATGACATAAGTTGCTTCCTTCTTAGCCATTATTTTTGTTGTCGTGTTGCCAGGTAAAGCGACCTGCTTTCAATGTTTGTAGTGTCCAACCTAACTGCATAATGGACCTTAGCTGACTCTGTCCATGGTTTAAAGATGACATGTCACTCTGTACTATGTCTATTGCAAAACAGACAATGTTGTTTAAAGTGTATATCCGGTCGGACAAGGTGTTAAACCCACTATCTACAACAGCTAATGGTTTCTGTAAATTTTCCTGATCTATTTGCCTTAACCCGGCAGCCACTTCTTGTTGGGAAAGTTGTCAAATTTCATTACATATTGCATATAAGAAGCGCCTCTGCATTGTCTTCTGGGGTCTAACAGGAAATCCTGCAAATCGTATCATTAAACAGGAGACTGAGGTGTTCTTTAACGGCGTCGAGGGAGGAAATTTTTACCCATTGCTGGCATAAGTTCCTTACAATTTGTTTTGTCAATATACCTGAGTGTTCCGATAACACATAGCGAGGGTCTGGCCTATTTGTTCTAATACCCCCCCTGTGGAGTTTACGAAATGTGTATGTCACCCCCTTGGTGTCTACTGGCCACAATAATCACTCACCAGAATGTGAAAGTGATGTGTTAAATGTTCCAATCTGGGCCCACTTATCAAGCTGATCTTCAGATACATTTATGTACTCTTGCCATTTGTAAAATGTTGCAAGGCAGGAATACTGGGTGCATTCAAATCCTTAATTTTCGCTAAGCCTAAACAATTTATCGGTTGTACAGTTTTATTTAGGAATATCATTTGAACAGGTATCAGGTATGCTCAAAATAAAGGTTCCTTTCCCTTTATTTGCCAATTTTTAGTTCCCCACACACTTTTTAAGTCAATCGACTTTAACCAATATTCAAAGCCTTCTATAGCTAACAGGGAAACAAAGGAATCAGAATAAATCAATGTTACATTAGTCAATAAAACATGTTGGCTTTCCATTACTGGCAATGTAAAATAATACGACTCAGTATTTTTAACATTCTGCCCATTATACCCAGAGAAATATGCAAACCTTTCAACATGAGTTTTAGAGCTCCCACTGGCGGAGTAGGACAGTGTTCCCACTGCGTATAGTTAAAAATAGTCTTTGGGGTACTTACTCTGTGAATGAAATGATGGCCAATATATTTAAAACAGAACATATCTCCATACTTTCCTCTGGATTGATATTTGCACTTTCAAATACAGTGACATATTGTAGATCAGTCATCATTGAATCAACTGATTTCACATCCCAATGGTCAGAAACTACACTGGATGTTATTACATTGTTCATGGAAAGTTTAAATACATAAGGAATTTGAATGACCTCTATTGCGCCGTATATATAAAATGATACTTTATCCCAAACAATCCAATCAGGAATTGGTATAGCGGAAATGTTCACTAGGGACAAGACTTTGAGAACTTTGTAAGACGAAAAATGTGGTTTTAGGACCTCACCTACCAGTTCAACTGTAGAGAGTTCAGGAAGGTAATGACCATGTATCAGTAAAAAGAAAACAATGACAAACCCAATCCAAAGGAGAAAGGCAAACACAGTTAATAAGAGCTATAGATAGTTCCATGGAAGAATAACATAGTTCATTCTGAGCCAAATTTTCAGCTTGCGTGCTCTTGCCAGTTCTATTGCAGTAGAAACAGATGAGTCAGTGAAAGTGTCATTGATGTCGGCAAAATATCAAGAAGTTTGTGCAAAAACTGTTTGGAAGAAGTGAGCTAGCAGAAGCCTCTCGTGGTGGTTCATAGTAGACTCTACCATCCGTTTGAGAAGAATTTGAGTAGAATCGCTAAATGGTGTTGACATTACTTGTCACGGAAAAAGTTAGTGGAACTAATGAAAGATCATTCTCCACCCTCCCCAAGCTTGGAGTGGTGTCAGAGTTGTTGCTTAAAACCTTTAGGGGAACATCCTGGTCTATAGTGAGAGGGATTCGGGTACTACCCAGGAGTCCTCTAGATCTGCTGTGCAGGATCGGCCATATGGTGTAGATCGACACTGTCGATGGAGACAAAGCGATTTTCTTTAGAACCAGGCAGCGGTGGTCGAATGATAGTTCTGCTACTTTTTATTCCCAGGACTGCAACAGGTGCACAATAGGAAGGACCTATTTCCCTCGGGATGAAATGGAGACGAATAATGCAGTTGGACCCCTAATAAAGCCATGGAGTCTCTGAAAGCTCTTAAGGGTAAAGCAGGGCCCTGGTCCGAGTGGAAAGCTGCAACAGCATATGTGCTGGTAAAGATGTGCAAATCTTTAATAACAGTTTGAATGTCAGTCAAGCATTGTGGCTAGCCCATAGAAATCTGGAGCATAAGTCAACAGCGACTAAAATGTATTGGTGTGCACTATCAGGTGTTAGGGGAACACAATGGTCCAAGTACACATATTGTAATGGTTTGTTAGAAATCAGGAGGGATATCTGGGGTGGGCGTTTGGCGGTGGACACTTTTGTTTGCTGAGAGATGTCAGAGCAAAGGACATAATGCTTGGTCTGTTTGTAGAGACCTGGACACCAGTAACATGCTTATAACAATGATATTGTAGCCGCCACGCCAGTATGGACAGAAGCCCTCCCCCATGCGCTGATTTGATCAATTCAGTTTTTTTATCTTTTTGGGGAATTACACGATTACCCACCCCTGGCATTACAACTAGGGCTGTATTGAGGCATGATATGCAGTAGGAATATTTGGCAGGATAAGCCTTTGGCAGGGGAGTGGCGTCAGCCCAAGCTTTCACAGCAGCCAGCCAATCACCCAATTTCGTTCTAGAATGAGTTACTGCAGCAACAGAAGCCATAGCTACTGCTGATTTGGCTGCTTCATCAGCCAAGGTATTGCCAGAAACATGTATTTCAACACGCTGGTGTCCTAGTATATGAACAACATGGACATTGGGTAGAGTTTCCTTCAGATCAGCTACTTTTCCCCACAAAAGTCTGTGTTTGATGGTGTTTTCTTTTGAATCTCTGAATCAATTCTGGTGCCAGTAATGAAGATATTAATTGAAGGACTGGACAAAATAGTACGAATCACAGACAATCAGCGTCAGCTGTTCAGGATCTGCATGTTCCAGTGCCATCACCAGAGCTTTAATCTCGGACAACTGTGCAGTGCAGTCCCCTAAGGTCTGCTGTAAGTTTGTTGTGGATGGAATTCACCATCCTTCATGTAGCCACTCACGACTGCGCAAGCAGTGGAGTATTGATGTTTTTTGCCTGTAGCTGGTTCGGCTGAAACATCAGTGTACATAATTGTTTGATATTGTGCAATAGGCAATGTGTTTGCTGCAACTGGATATTCAAGTTCGTATTGCAAAAATCCTTGTGTTTGTAATTTTATGTCAAAAACATAGTCAATATCAGTGGCCGTCAGAGACATTGCCCATTGAATCCAATGTGTATGTAGTGCTTTAGTGTTAGCTTTAGTAACAGCCTCAAGGGCTGGGATTGGAGGTACAACAATGATACATTTTCTCTGGGCCAGAGGTCTCTCTTTAATGACAGCCATCTGAACAGCAGTGAGAATTTTCTTGGTGGGAGCAAAACGTTGTTCTGCTGTAGAGTACAAATGTGATTTCTATGCAATTGGGACGGACTCACCCTCATTGAACGTTACATAGGTAAAACCAATGGAATCAGCAATTACTCTGATGACCAATTGTTTTTTGTTGTCCCATGTGTGAAAGTGTTTTGCTGCAAGCATGTCTTGATGTAATGCTCTGAGAATGCGTGTGTGTTCGACTGTCCTTTATTTACTGGAAAAGTCAGGATGTATCACATCATTTAAAGGTTTACGCCCATTATTTGTGGTCTGTTTGCGCTGTTTTAGCGTCATTTCTTTTACGCTAAAGTTCTGCAAACTTAGCTCATATTTATATTTTGATGCTAGGCCCGCCTAGTATTAAAATATTGGAGTTAGCATCATGTTGTGGATGTGGCAAACTCCCTTGTGCTAATTAGATGCAAGGTAGATGTTCCCGTCCACAATATGAAGCTAACCCCCCACCACCTTATTTAAACTCTGGCGCAGAAATGACACGCACGGAGTAGGGGGACCCAAATAAAGGCATTTAGCCAGCTTAGCGCCATTATTTAACACCTGGGTCAGACCAGGTGTTAGGGTACCTGTGGAACCATTTCCATGGCTAAACATCATGGAACGGGCTCACCCAGAGATGCCCACCCCAAGCCCCAGCAACACCCCACCCACACCAGAGGGACACCATAGGATGGGGGACCCCATCTTGGGTAAGTATAGGTAAGTATTTTAATTTTTTTAATCTGCCATTGAGGGCCCCTTATATGGGGCCCCCTGTCTGGCACTGGGTCTTATGGCCTTGCCCAGGGGACACTGGCCCCCTGTGCTGGCCAGTGGGGTATTCAGTATGACTCCTATCTTTAGTAAGACAGGAGTCATTCTTGGGTGCTAGTGCGTTAGAAAATGATGCTAGGCTGGTTAGAAGTATATTTAATGACGCTAACCAGCCTAGCTTCATTTCTGGCCCATTAACGCCTTTTATCCTACTGCTATCCTCTCCAGCTGGCGTCTTTTTTTTAGACGCCAGCCTATCCTTAGCTCTGGCGTGTGCCATTCTATAGTTGGCGCTAAGTATTTTGCCGCAAAATTGCATTAGCGTATTTTTGGCCAAAAACCATAAATATGCACCTTAATGCGTTGTACATAATCTGGAATGTATGTTCTGCCAAAATGTAAAAAGCCAACACAGATTGGAGCTTTATTATTGTCTTTGAAGGTTGTAATTGTGTGTAATTTTCTAAAAATTGGGGCGCTAGGCTCTTGGCTTCATCTGATAATTTGTATCCCAAAAATAGGACACTAAGGAAGGCTATTTTTTTAATTTTTTTATTGAATTTGTAGCCTTATTCGGCAAATCCCATGACAATGCGGGCTACCCATCTTACATTTCGCATGAGGTCATCGTCTGTGAGGTAGATGTCTTCTTCGTAGGACAACGCATTCGGGTCAATGTAGTGTAAAATTAATGTGACAAGAGCTGAAAACAGTCCTGGACTGTTCTTGTACCCTTGTGGGAGTCTGTACAAATTTTCTCTGATAGACTAGAGCTCTGAAACTTGTTAAGTCCCTACTTTCAGGCACTATATTTTGGCAGAAAAATCCATTGGAAATATCCAAGGTTGTTTTATATTTTTTGCGCACTGTATTGTTCATAAGTGCTGTGCTGTGTGCATTTTGTATAGCAAATGTACATGTATGACTGATGAAATGTCTGTAGTCTAAGACTATTCTGTATGAATGGTCGGGTTTAGCTGCGGGTCACAATGGATTGTTCATTGGTGAGACACAGGGTTCAATTACGCCCTGGTACTCTAACTGTGTGAGTATTTCCCTCACGGGTCCTTTAGTTTCATGCTTTATTGTATATTGGGGTTGAGTTTGGGGTTGGTGTTTAATGGGTATTACATGATAGCGGGGTCTTTATCCCACCCTACGTGGTTGCGATATAACGCAGGTGCCTGAGCCACTGCCCAATCAATGGTGTGTATTTCTTATTTCTACGAGCTTTCTGGGAACAAGGGGTGAGAAAGACTTTTCAATTATGTCTTCCTCCTAAGAGAGATTACAGACAAATTCTGGTGCCAAATCCTTCTCAGAGAGCAAAATATCATAAATGGTAACAACGCAATCCCAAACGATGGCGCTGATTGTACGTTCGATGTCTCCTTTTAACTGTATAGTTACTTTATACACCCTATCGAGCGTGGAGACACACATGTCTGCAGTCTCAACTTGTAAAAAGTCATCAGTTACTTACACTGCCAGAAGCTCTTGAAAATTCCCGGCAAACTATTGTGACCTCTGCTGCATTGTCTAGCACTAATGGTGCCCACTTCCTGTTCTTCAGTAAAGGCCTCATCTTGAGTAGCATGTCGTATTGCAACTGCTACCACATTTTTCTTTTTGAATTGGGGTTTTTGTGGGGGAAGTTTCTCTTCTTTCTTAACAGAAACTTCAGACAAGCTTTGTGAGTCCTTTCTCGGTTTCATGTACTCTGTTCGCTGCTCTGACCGCCCACCTCTTGCACTGTGTTTTTCTGGTGAGTCCTGAAAGGAACGATATTAGCATGTATCAGTAAATTGATATCTGTCAGATGTTTTTATATTATATTATTTATATTTTGAAGATTATCGCGGTTTTGAGGGGTCTCCGAATGCGGAGATTCTCCCCTTTCTTTTTAAACTGTTTCTTGTTTTTTTATCCCAGCATTTTGTAGATCCTTCAGGTGCTTGCTTGGTAAAATCTTTATTAGATTTACCCTGTAACTGTGGTTTAATTGGTCTGGCCCCAAGTCTATCTCCACCAATATAAGAGTAGGTCTCTGCAATAATCTTTGGCAGCTCACATTCTTGATCCTGTACAGGAACATCCCGTAGCTGCCTAAGTACCGCTAGTGCAACTGCCTCCCCTTTGAGATTACTCAATATTATTGAGGACACTGTGGCAAAATTGTCCATCAGTTGCATTCCCAAATCCAAGACTGCGGCAGCCCCGTATTCATCTTGAATTTATTTTTAACACCTCCTGAAGATTGGCAAGTGTTGGTGTACCGTGTGCAGTAGTATAGAGCATTGCAAATACCATGCCCCAAGTATTGCAGTTATCTACTGTAGGAACCATCCTAAAAAGCAAGGACGTAGTCAGTATTCTATGTTTACCCTGAGGTCCCAAATGGGGAAAGACTGCTTCCAGTACATTCAGTTTTTGAGCTAAGCAAAATGGAATTTCACCCCGATTGGGGTATACTGGTTGGGCTGGGGCAGCACGTGCTGGGTTAGTGTTCAATGTTTGCATTACAAATTGTATTAACAGTCTGTATATTGCTGTAAGATCTGTATATAGGCTGCGAACCACTGCGACCACCAAGGTTGCTGCATCAGGGTGCGGTGTATATGTGGGCATTAAAGGCCAAGTCGGACCATCATTACTAAGAAGACCTAACCTATTGTGTAATATTATATGTGGTAGGGCACCATCAAGCCAATTATTATGGTATTGATAAGATAGAGGATCTCTAAATATGCATAAGCTCTGAATTGTGCAAGTATGTTAGCAGGTGTGTAAAAAATACTGAAATGTATTTGTGTTCCCACCAACTTCTGGAAAAGTGACCCAAGAATAAAATGTTTCTGTTCTGTAGGCTGGATGAGCCTCAACAACAAATGTGACTGGACCCCCTGCCCTGTGAGGCCATTTTCCAAAAAGTATGCAGTGAGGGGTAGTCGCATGGTTGCTGTGATTACTACCCATTGCGGGTTCGCCATGGTAATGGTAAAGGTATTTGTTCAGAGATAAAGACACTAAATGGGGATTGATTCTTTTAAGGTTCAAGCTTGAACTACCTACAGCGTTAGTTAGGTACTACCTACTTAGCTGAGGAGGAAATCCTCAATACCACAGACGTCTCCAGAGATAGTAATGAGATGCCTTTTGCAAATAGTGAGAAAGAGATACTTAGGAGGATCTGAAAATTAGTGCCTGACCAAACATTGGTGGAGCCACGTCGCATAGTTTCTCATTATCCTAATGAGACAACTGGTTTCGGGTGGCAGAATCACCTGCATTGTAAGGTACCGAGTACAATCTCACACCATGTGACACCTGCCGGCCTAATCCGTGTTTTTCCGTTTAGCTAGCAGGTCCTCATCTCCACCCCTGAGCGGGGATGATTGTGGCAACCAGGTGCATGACACAGAGGACTCATCAGGGGAATCGTGGTTAATCAGATCTCATCCCTTACTCTCAGTTACATTAGTCTCACTAATGGAAAGACAAACAGAAGCAGAGTATAGTTTAATAAGGTTTATTGAAGTAACTGCATCTTAGATACAATTGCATTTATTGCAATAACTAGGATGATAAAACACAATAAAAGCAAAATTATGACAAGGAGAGTGAAACACAAAAACAGTCCCACCATACTGTCACTAGGAATAATGTAGATGTGTATTTCCTACCTAAGCTATGTTAGAGCACAGCATGGCAAGCCCTAATCCGCTCTTCAGGTTTCCACCCTGGGAACACATGAGCAAGGAAGCTTGTTGTCTAAGAAGACACCATCCCCATTTAGGCGAGGGATTCGTCAGTCTAAGCAAGCAGCTGTAGCAAAGGCGTACAGCAATCAGCATGCAGTTGTGGTCATCTGGCAGGAATCTCCCTCTAAAGTGTATGGGACAGAGAAGTGTTTTATAAAAATAATTAAAAAAACGATATTCAAAAAAAGGTTCCCCATGTAAGGATATGTATGTTTCTATGAATGTCGGAGACACAGTGTACCACTTTTTGCCGGCAACCCTATCTGACTGCAACCTTAAGGAAAGCACAAAGTGAAATGAGTGCAGTGCTATGAACGTGATGCTTTCCTAGGTAAAAGAACAACTACAAAGATAAAATAAAACAATACAGCAAATGCGGCTAATGCTAGAAAAATAAAGAAATGCTGAATAAAATGTTACTGGGCTAAAGTGCACAACAGAAGGCCTAGTTTGCTAAAATAACGTGTCCAACACATGGTTAAAATAGCTATAAACCACCTTATATATGGGTGGTATTGTCTGATTTATTAGGGTAGCCTAGGCATGTTCAGTATGGTTGTAATGGTAGTGAGAATTCCTACTTACTCGTATGGGTGGATTTTAATTACCATTATAAAAATGCCACTTCTAGAAAGTGGACATTTCTCTGTGCTCAGAACTCTGGAGTTTGCAGTTTGACTCCAATCCACGTCTGGGGCAGAGTGAGAGCTGTGCTTTGTGCATACTTTTCTGACAGCCTGTACACAGGAAAGGTGGGGGTGTCACAGAGATACATCTACTTATTGAAAGGTCTCCCTGTGCTGAGGGAAGGAGAGGCGGGGCACACCTGCATTTGTAAATGTTGTGTTCTGGCTTCACACAAAGCGCTTGTGTACCCTCAACTGATATCTAGAGCTTGTGCTGGAGGACACTTATAGAACAAGTAAGGACTGGTTGGAACCTCTTCTCCTCCTTTGTAACAGTTGTGCAAAATGAGCATAAGTACAGGGGGCTTTTCCCCACGTTTTAGACATTAAGGGACTACTGAACTGGAAACAGAATGCTGCTGGAGGGACTCACCAGGAACCGCTTTGGACTACTGCTATTGTGCTGACTTATAACCTACTGATTCACTAGGAGGGACTGCCACTGACTGCAACTCTTTGTGCTGGCCTGTTTCTTGGGCTCTGCTGCCCTGTGCTCCCCCTTGCTGCCTCCAGGGGCTGGGTGCCATGTCCCCTGTTCTCCCGCCATCTATTGTTTAAAGCGCTGAAAGAATGATTTCCCCTCTCTGAGCTCAGGGAGTGCTACATCTGTTGCTCCCGTTGATGGTCGTGGCTCCGGAGGAGCGCTATTAGGCTTAAGCTCTGAAGCGCTGTGCTTAAGGTGATTACACTGCGTGAAAAAGCATTTTTGTTTCTCTGCCGGAGAAATCCCAGCGCGCATGAAGCATACCCGTGATAGGCACCCTCGAGGCATCGGAGAGCAGAGGAGAGTGCACTCAGGCACCAGCAGAAACTGCTCTTCGGCAGGATCACTGCCGCAACCCGGGGAGAAAACAAGCTTGCCTGACGATCAGGCAGGACAAAGGCACTGCCGGTGGAGTGAGAGGCCTGATCTGGGCTCCTCACTCCGAGGAGGCAGGGGGCCAGTGCCCCCATGACATCAGTAGGAGCCACTCCCCTTGTGGCCCCGGGAAGCCCTCGGGAGGCTCTGGGTGTGCTGTCCGTTTAAGTCGCTGAGCATGCTGTGAGTGTGACTTAGTAGCCGCTCCATGTGGATGCTTACAGTTTGTGCAAGAGCCATAGGCTCTACCTTGGGGACCCCAAGAGATCTCCCCAGGGCTGATGGAACCCTGTGTGCCCAGGAGGCTTCATTTTTTTCCTGACAGGAGGGTCTGAGCTCCTCGTGGTCACAAGTATTATTTGGAGGACATTTTCCCCATCACAGGAGCGTAGGAGCTTCTCGCCTTGATGTAGTGGGCAGTGACTCACTGTGTAACCCCTACACATAGTGGGGCCGCCCCCATGTGAGGAGTGAGGGCACCTCCAAGAAAATGCCCGGGTTAGCGAGGCCAAGGCCTTAGTTTTTTTTTTGGGCAGGGTGCTTACTCTGGCAGAACGGGAGGAGAACCTCAACGGAGTTCCAGTGCCTGCGCAGCCTCCTTGGGGGAGATGTCTTGGCATCCCTGCTGACCTGTATTTGGAGTTATGATCTGTGCCTACTAGGAATGTCTTCATATTATATACATCCCAGTTGGTGATACTAGTGACTTGCCATTTAGGTAATGCTGTTTATTCTCAGGAATCCCCAAGGTGCCTCCTGCGTTATATGTCAGCATCCCCAGGGATTAGGGTTAAATCATATCTCTGTTCATGGTTAAACCTTCATGTTTCTAAGTAAACTTAATGTGCTGTGTTACACAATTGGTTTTATCAATGCTTGTTTTACCAATGCTTGTTTGCTAATGTGAGCAGGTGTAGACATGTGCTTCTAATTAGGTGTGGTGTAGACATGTGCTTCTAATTGGGTGTGGTGACTCATCCACATGTGGAAACTCAGCTGCTTTCCTGATTGGCTATAAATAGCAGAGTGAAGCATGCCTCCCTGCTTGGCTTTCTTTTGCTTCCTGATCTCAGCATCTGATTTGGCAATCCAACCCCTGCTGTCATCCTCGTATTCAGGACTTTTGAGGCAATTATTTTCTTCGTTCCTGTACCAGCTGACACCATGCATTCCTCCAGCACTCCAGAAAAGACTGCAGCTAAGTGACTAGTATTCTCCAGGGAGTTTGTTCTTTGGGCTCCGCGCTTTCCTAGAACAGATGGTGTATTTCAGACCTCGTATTTTGGTAGAGTGCTTGTCTTGAAGAGACAACTGCATTTCTGAATATTCTACATTATTATTGTAGTTACTTGCCTAAATGTGTTTCGGGAAATCTGCTTGAGCTCAAGTACTACAAAAAGTGACAGTGCAATTTTAAAAGAGCATTTACGTAACTTTTCTTTCTCTAATAGCATAACTCTTGGATTTAAATTGTGTCATTCATGTCTGCGTTTCAGGTTTGAGGCATTTGCTTTTGAAGGGTTTTTCACACACAGTGAACCCAAACTAAACTGTGCCACCCTAACTGTTTACACCCAGAGTGGGCATTTGTATTTCTTTTTTTTTCTTTTTTTTTTATCCTCATTTACCTTCCAAATTTCCCTCACATGACCGGGGGGGAGGGGAGGGAGGGAGCAGCGAAGGTTCTCACACAACTGCTCTCCGACCTCGTTGCCCCTGTCAGGGACAAACTTTCCACCCAAGCTCCAGTGCGGAAAGCAGAGGAAAGAGTATAATCATAGGATCACATCCTACCTATTCATACCTCACCCCTTCCCAACTATTGCTTCAGCGGATTCCAAAATCTGATCCTCTTACAAACTTTATGACAATCTAACTTAAGATGGTAAATTAGAGTTCTTCAACAAAAGTAGGAGTAACAGGGCTGATCCATTTCCTACAAATCTCCCTTCTTGCCACCAGCATCATATAAAACAACAGTTTAGCTCCATCTCTACCCATCTTCTGCGCCTCTAATGAACAGCCAAACATCACTAACAGATGTCTTACCTTCGGGCTTGTGGGAGGAATCTCCTTAATTGCCTCACCCACCTCTTGCCAAAACTTACGTAGTAGAGGGCAATGAATAAACATATGTAGATCGTCAGCTGATGTAGAACCACACTTCTTACACCTCACCACATTATCCTGTCTCAGCCTGGACAATTTTTTGGGAGTCCAAAAGGCTCTGTGGATAGAAAATAGATGATTTCTCCTTAACGCAGCAGGTTTAACAGTATTATGCAGAAGTGTAGTGGATACTTGCCAAAGCTGCTGCTCCGGCAAGCACTCCCTCCAAATTTCTTCCGGGAGGTTAAATTCAACATCCACAATGTCCATCATCAGCCAATACCATCTAGCCACTTCTTTCTTCATTGGAGTATCCAGCTGCATCTGGTCCACAAGTCTGTTAGTACTTCCCACTTCTTCTGTCACATTTCCAACCCAAGTCTTCATCTGAAGGTATTTAAACTTAGACAGCCTTCCTCCTACCTCCATATTAGGGTTATCAAACTCCCTAAGTTCACCATTATAACAGAGATGTCTCCATTGCACAAAACCTGCCTCTTTCAGAGGAATAGCCAGGGCTTCTTTAGTCCACTCCGGGGAGCCAGGAGAATCCCAAATCGGCGCATACTCATTATAATATGACAACCTCGTGATCTTCCTCACCTCATACCACAACACTGCCCAATCATGTAATATCTTAAATCATTTTTTTTTTAAGAACTTCGGATTCCCAAACGTTTACAAAAAACTTCTCTGGACCTCCTGACTTTCCATCGTAGCAATTAACACCTGCCCCAGCTGTGAATGATCAAATGCATTAAAACTCTGTCTTATATTTTTTAACAGATAAACCCATGCGTAGAACTGCATGTCAGGAGCTGCCAGACCACCTTTTTCTTTCTTCCTCCTGAGCTTTTTCCATGATATACGAACACCTTTAGATGCCCAAATAAAACTTCTAATTTTCCCCTGGAATTTCTTTAAAGCAGCCTGGTTGAACATTAAGGGCAATGCATTGAAAATAAAAGTTAATTTGGGAACAATCACCATATTTACAACATTAATCCGACCTATTATAGTTAGTGGAAGATTAAGCCATTTTCTCAGTAAAAGATACACCTCCCTCATAACCCGAGCAAGATTTGTTTCCGCCATTTTACATATATCATGTGTTACCGTAATCCCCAAATATTTAACTTCTTTCTTTACATTCACTGCATCGTTTAGTTCCATATTCCATGCCATAATTTCGGTCTTATTTCGGATTATTAACAGCATAACCTGAAATTTCCACAAAATCCTCCATTAACTCTTGTAGAACTGGTTTGGCGTGACTTAAATTTGCTGTGTAAATCATTAAATCATCTGCATATAAAGAAACCTTACTGACCAGATCTCCACACCGGAAAGGAAGTATTATCTTATCTCTCCTAATTCTACAAGCTAATGGTTCAATATAAAGGTCAAATGGGATAATGGGAACCCCTGTCTCGACACTCTTTCTATTTTTACCGGAGGAGTGAGCATACCATTAACCAAAATTCTTGCACTTGGGTCATGGTAGATTTTCTGCAATGTTCTAATAAGTTGTCCCCCAATTTTATATGATTCACATACCGTAATCAAATAACTCCAATTAACCCTGTTGAATGCTTTTGTTGCATCCACCATTACCACCGCCAAAGGCATATGCATCGAAGTGGCTCAATCAATCGACCCTACCAATCCCTGTGTCAATTCATACATATGCCTACCCTTCAAAAACCCTTTCTGGTCTGTGTATATGAGTTTCCCCATAACCATCCCTAATCTATCAGCCAGGAGTTTAGCAAAGATTTTATAATGACAATTTAACAGCGATATTGGGCGATATGAATTACACTTCCTGGGGTTTTGCTGGGTTTTAAAATTAACGTAATAATCGCCTCGTTCCAAGAAGGAGGAAGATTCTCATCCCCCCCATAATATTATCACATAATTGCTTAAGAACTTTAGAAGTACTACAACCCAGAACTCAATATACCTCCATGGGTAACCCATCTGGTCCTGATGCCTTCCCCAATTTGCCAGCTAAAAAGACCCGTTCTACCTCGCTCTGCTGAAACAGATCATTAACTGCACTTCTCTCCTCTTCATTCAGAGTAGGTAAATCTAATTCTCCAAGCCACCCCTTCAGTACCTTCAAAGGCTGTTTCAAATCTTCTATGTATAAGTCCTTAAAGAAATTGAAAAAACCTTCTTCCACTGGCTCGCCACCTTTTCTAATCTCACCCGAGTCTTCATCTCGAATTTCTGTCACCCGATTCCTAACCCTATCTGATTTTAACTTCCAAGCCAGCAACTTACTGCTGTTCTCACTGTACTCAAAATGTATCACCCTATTAGCTTCACATCTCAATCTGATCCTGCGGTCCAAAAGAGCTGCCAACTCCAACCTAGCTGTCTGACGTTGCTTATATAAATTGTCAAATTCTTCACCCTGCTCCTTACTTAACATTCCCTGCTCAAATTGTCGTATTTGACTCTCCAACCTGCTTATTTCTTCATTATATAATTTCCTCCTGTGTGCAGCTATCCTATTCAGACATCCCCTCAAAAAGGCCTTAAATGTATCCCAATCTATCGCTAAGGGAGCTGAACCCAAATTTATCCTAAAAAATTCCTCTGAATCCGCCCGCAACCACCTCATCTTCCAAAAGCAGAGTTCTGTCTGAAGTCCACCTTTTTTCCCTCCTTTCCGTTGGCAACCTAAGATCTAAACTGACCGCCGAGTGATCTGATAAATGGGCCCCAATATGTACTACTGACTCAACAAAGTCCCTCAAAACAGTATCCAAAAGGAAGTAATCAATTCTGGACTGATGCTGATACTTCTTATTATTATCAGAATAACCTCTCTCTCACCCCCTCTTATCCCTCCAAACAACATATAGGCCCCATTGGGACATCATTATCCGAATCTGACCCTGCATTTTCTTATTTATTTTGGACCTACTACCCGCTGATCTATCTAATTCGTAGTTCAATACAACATTAAAATCACCTGCCCATATTAATGGATCTAAATATTGCAGAAGAAGATCTGAAAGTTCCCTTAATGGGCCTACATCATCCCTATTAGGACCATAGTATCCTACCAAGGTAAAGACATATTCAAAAGCAGAGAGCTTCCCCAACACCCACCTCTCTGAGTTATCTATGGGACCTTCCAGAAAAGTAATATTGGCATGATTCTTAATTAGAACAGCCACCCATTTACAACCACTCAAACAATTTGAGCTAGCTATCTGCTGAACCCACCCGCATTACTTAAAAACCTCAAAACATTCCTCCCTAGATAGATGGGTCTCTTGTAAGATCAAAACATCAAACAGGGCATCCTTCAAATATTGCACCAACCTTTTCTGCCTACTCTTTACACTAAGACCATTTACATTCTAAGACAGTAGTCTCAAATTCTTTACTGCCATTTTCCGACATCAAAACCATCTATCTTTTTCCACCCCCGTACCCATCACTCCCCCGCCCCCCAGGTCTACCTACCACAATGAGGATCTTGTTTTTTCCTATTATGCTCCCCACCCAGTGCTCCCCGCCACCATCTCCCATCCCCTCGCCCATCCCCCCTCCTCCCCAGGAAACCCACCCAATCATTAACCTGACCAATGTCAGAGGAGGGTCACCGTAAATAACTTGGGACATTTTTTTTTTATATATATATATATCCTTACCGGGAAAAACAATAGAAACTTATGTCGGACCTTTCTCATTCCCGCTCCCTTTCTCAATTTTCCTGATCAACTCGTCCACCTCCTTCCAGTCCGGAAAATTATACATGTTGTTATTCATCATAACCATTAATGAAGCAGGGAATTTTAAGTGAGCTGTTGCACCCAGTTTTTTCAACATGTCTATTCTTTTACCCAGCTCCCACTGTTCATTTAAAGACACAGGCGCTAGGTCTGACCTAATTTCAAATGGGGATCCGTTTACTGACAATGATTTATTTTTTAACGCCCAAGCCAGAATATGTTCTTTCAGTGAGTATGTTTGAAAATAAACTAAAATTTTCCTTGCTCTATCCCTGTTGGAAGGCATTTTTGCCGGTACCCGATGCACCCTCTGAATATCTTTAGCAATGTCCTCCTCTGATTCTTCCACATTCACCTTCTGCTTTATCAATCGGACCATGAAGCCTTTTAAATCACCTTCTTCCAACCCTTCCGGGACCCTGAGAAACCTCTGATTATTCCTCCTCTGATTATTTTCTAGGGATTCCATTTTAGCCATTACCCCTGCTTCCCCTTCTTTAGAAAATATCCTATTTGCTCTTTATTTTCTTCCACCTCCTCCTCCAAAGCAGCTGTCTGGCCTGCCAGGTCATCAATTTTCTTCCCTAAGTCTTCACAGAGACCCCTAATCTCCACCTGGTTGGCATTAGAATTCTCAAAGCCACCCTTCAGTTCCACTGACAATGCTTTCAACATACCCGCAATTTAGTGCCCCTGATCTTCTCCGACGGGTTGAAAATCTTGTACTGCATTTACCTCCTCTTGCCTCTCTACAGATCTCACAGAAAAGGAATACTCAAAACACCTCTTCTATCCACCCGGAGGTCTGGGCTAATGCCCTCTGAACTAGCAGCAGACTCTAACTTGTCCGATTTATCCAGCTCTTGCATACTCCCCCCGGTTGACATTCTAGGTGATCCTGGCAATACTCGAAAATAAGTCCTTACTGATGGGGTAACCTGGCCTTTTCTATAGTTCACACCTCCAACACTCTTTACATCCAGTCTCTTTGTAACTGAACTATTATCGTATTCTGGAGGGGGACCAAACTTTCAACTTCCACTCCTTTCTTACTTTTTTTTTTAGCTGCGCAGGGAATAGGCTACTTGTCCCAAACTATTTTTAGGTGCCACCTTCCCCCCTTCCTTTCTGGTCCCCCATTAGCCTCTTTACCCTGTCCACCATATGGTCTGAATGAATTTCTACAGTGCTTATACCAAAAGAAGCGTGTCCCTGGTGCACAGAACATTCAAACCCTTTAAATCTTGTTTTTTTCCCCATCAGTACCTGAATTCACCAAGTCATCGATGTACTGAGGAACCCTCAAAATCCTGCTCTTCTTTCCTGAAGGATCCGGCCCTGTGCTTGCCCTGCCCTGGTTTCCCCTGTAGGGAACATGAACCGCCGCCTCCCTGACCCGAAAGAGGCCCAGGGAGGCTCTCAACAACGGCACCACTCCGTGCTCCGAAGCGTCCCATGCTCCCGCCACCTCCTTTGCCTTCCTTGCACTGCCGTAAAACCAAAAAATGCAAAACGGCCCCCCACTGCCGACCCGTCAAATTAAGGCATAATTATTTCACTGCGCCATTCATGGAACGGAGCCCTCCACGACCGGCTCCTTTAGATGGCCGCCATGTTCCCTGGACCACTTCGCCCCCACATGTACTCTTAAACTAATAAAGCAAAAAAATACAGCTGAGACTTCACCGCTGTTGCTGAAATGTGACCATACATTCTAGTACACTCCTTAAGGAATTCCCACATTCGCAGCAATTTCTAGGGTTGCCACGTGACAGGTTTTCTCCTGGCACCACCAATATTTTAATGTCCTGGTCAATACAAAGATAAGGAGAATTATTTAAAGCCGCTATTTTTAGCCTTTACCTGTACATACTTTAGCAAAACATATATTTAAAAGGTACTTTTAAAAGGGTTATAACACTGAGCTAAAGATTTTTGACTAATAATGAAAGTAGTAAAAGAGAACAGGCCGGTTACAATTTTTTTTTTTAAAGTGCTATGTAGCATCACGCCTAGATCTTTGCAGACTTCCTATACTCTAATTCACAGATTATTTCCATTCCTCTACGAAGAAAACCACAATTTTTAAATCTCACAGAGGAGAAATGGAATCCTGTGTTCACCTCTCTCACATATAGCACATTTTGGCACCGCACACAAAAAAGAATGGCAAACTCCTGTTTTTGAAACAAAGTGCGGCGTTTACGAAAGTTTAAAATGTGTGGAGGTGGCAATTACCAGTAGTGTTTAACCTATTGCACTGAAATAACATCAGAATAGTGTATAAGTGTTTGAGTGGCACCAAATATTTGTGCACCTGGAAGATAGACCACTGTTTACACATGCCAGACTCCCGGCTACAAGCTGTCAACTTTAAATGTGCTCTGCCGCTCCCTTTGCCTTGTACGGCTTATGTGGTGAGCAATTCATCACTGTCACTTTTTCCAATTCACTTCACCTACCCCTCTGACCGGGGCATGAATTAGATGATCTCCTTGAGCTTAAATTCCTGGATCTCCTGAAATATGCCTCCGGTCACTATTGCTGCCACTACTAGATCTTGACTCCAATTCAGTTGCTGGTCCCCAGAACCACTGAGTCACTCTTCGGTCCTCCTACCGCTCTCAAGTTCCCAGGCTGCAGTGCTCTCAGTCCTCTCGCCCTTGGTCCTCTCACTCCTCTGACAAGGAAACCGGCTCACTGCCCCCCCCCCAAGGTACTGCCCTTCTGTTGCTTACAGGATGCCTTTCAGACCACCTGGCAGGCCGCCTTACTTTAATGGCGTAGGCGGCGCTTTCGGGCCGTGTTTTCTGTGTTCTCCGCCGCACCTCAGAGCCACATTTGGGCCCTATGTCAGGGAGCCTGAGAAATTAATGTCGGAAGCTTACTCTTCCGTACTCAAAGCCCAAAGCCCAGACTGCAGCCCAGCAGCCACAACATGTCTGGTCGCTAAGCTGCCAGCAGTCATGCCTGAGCGCTAAGCGCACACTGGACCTCCGGGCCTGCCGCTGCTGCTCTTCTGCAGCTCTTCTCCAGTTCGGCCTTGGTTTCAGCTCAAGCCGCTAGCTCCCGGCTCCCCATGTTGCTGGCTTGGGATAAGGGAGCCTGAGGAACCCCAAGAAACCCTAAGGGTGCCCAGCCGCTGACGACCTGACCTGCTCACATCGCAGCCGCAACGTATGAGCTGAGAGCTGTGAGAGTATCTGCTTCCTACTGTAAGAGTTTCCCAACTAACTCGACATTTGTATTTCTTGGATTGTTTTTGTTCCTTTACGTTTAACCATATCCATGCAGGAAAGTTATATGTGATATAATTAATGCCTGTGTTTGTCTTTCTTATGCATGATAAGAGCAACCACAGTTCTAATTGTAGTGTGCAACAGTGAATCTCTATGAAGCCAGCCCTAGTGTTGCATTGCTTATTGTTATGGTACTCAGTTTGGGTTTTTGGTAATGCTGTCTTAGTAATTGTGCCAACAGTTATTATTATCCAAGAAAAGTGCTGGAGCATCCCGGTGTTCTTCTACCGCGCCCATATCAGAAAGAGAGATTCAGTTTCAAGGAAGTTGAGTGCACTAACTCCACTATCACTCTTTCAACAACAACCTGCCCCCCGAAGATACAGGGTGCCTGGCTGGACCGGCAAGATGTGGCAGTGTTTTGTCTATTTCTCTTCCACTCCCCCTTTCCTTTTGGGACACCTGCCGGGGTTTTCTGTGTCCACCAGGAAGTGCCCAGAGGTGTTCCAGGAGGTGGGGGGGGGGGTGGGGGGGGGCGTACCATCACCCCTGCAGACATCCTGCTTTTCAGGTGGGTGCCCCGTCTCAACAGTTTATGATATGTGCAGTCAGGATATTGTTTTGCTTTGCTGGTGATATGTGTTTACCATGACGTGCATCCCTAATAATCATATTTTCCTGACTACTGCTTATGTTGAGAATAACCTGTGACCTATGTGTTTTATGTGACTACTGCTGGCGTTTCCAGAGTTAAAAAAAACTGTGTAATGTTCTGACAACTGCTTGGGTAGCAGGGTATTACTGACATGTTGTGTTTGATCTAATAATTTTGTGTACAATACAGTTTATTTTTGTGTTTCCTTTGTGGTGGGGATAGTGCATCATGTGTGTTGTGTGTGTTGTACAAAAGCTTCACACATTGCCTCTGGGTTAGGCTTGACTGCTCGTGGCAAGCAACCAAGCGGGAGAGCAGGGGTTTTCTTGGGTGTGTAACTCTCTAGCCCTGAACAGAGGGGTGGGTTTTGCCTGGTTTAGGAGCATACCCTAGCCAACCAGAAACCCCATTTCTAAAATGCAGTGCATGGCCAGATATATCATATGATTCTACAACCTGACTGTCCCGTTAATGCTGCAGGATTTGGTGGTGGCTATTTGCCGCTGTTCTAGTCCGCTCCATGTTTTTTTAAAACAAACTTTATTGCAATTTTAGTAAAGTACAACATTGCAATTCAGTATTAATGCATCATACCTCCAATCCAACAGTATGCTCATATAAGCATATTATTTCAGTAAATTCAGATATAATAAACACAACACAAAATGGCACATCAAAGCATCATCTAAATATTGTGTGCACTAAACCCAATCCTTCCCAACCCTACCCCCTCAAATTATATGTGTCACCTAGTGTGCGGTAGGTAATGTTATTGTTAGTGGTAGCGGGTGTAGCGGGTGATTGTTGAGTAGTGGATGCGTTTGTGAAGGTAGGGACCTTCAGGGGAATCTCTAATATTCTCAGGTGCTCGGGGTGTGTGTAGGAGGCTGGACTGGCTTGTACTGAGTACCAAGGGGTACTTACACCTTGCACCAGGCCCAGGTATCCCTTATTAGTGTAGAGAGGTGTCTAGCAGCTTAGGCTGATAGAAAAGGTAGCTTAGCAGAGCAGTTTAGGCTGAACTAAGAGACGAGTGAAGCTCCTACAGTACCTCTAGTGTCATATGCACAATATCATAAGAAAGCACAATACACAGATATACAAAAATAAAGGTAATTTATTTTTATGACAATATGCCAAAAGTATCTCAGCACTGATTTTTCACCTTGCCAGCATTATGGGCCCGACACAACTAATATTTTGATTACATTTCGGGAGATTATTTAGGAGCTTTTGTCTCCCGTGGTGGCGAAATTGTCTGCCATAGAAAAAACAGTATCCCTGATTTGTGCGCAAGGAGGTCATGGAAGCCAGGGTGTTGGTAGAAGTGGGGCCTTGACGATGCATTCCTGTGCCAGTAAGGAGTTGCCCGTCCCAGAGGTAGCTGCAGGACTCTTGGGGTCCATGGAAAAATCATCCCCCCTTTTGGTGAAATCGGTAAATAATGAGGGACAGGGACCCTGTGCTGAAACTGCTTTGACTGAACCAACACCTTCATTGAGGCCAGCGAGGCCAGTCTATATGTCTAGCTGTAATAGACAGTCAGATACGGACTCTGTGGCAGCTGGGGGGGGTGGCCAATTGCTGTCTGCAAATGACAATTTGAACCAGCTAACGGCCAGGCCTTCCCCGGCCTGCTTGGATCTCCCCCCTGCATGTGCCCTGTATGTGGTAGTGATGTTGAATGTGCCTGCTCTTGTTGATGGGGCAACTGAGTCTACAAACCAACTCATAAATAAGGTTGGTCACTGGCTGAGTAAAAATTGTGACTTTTCATGTAAGGACTTTAAGGATATCCTGTTTGCCAGAAGAATTGGGTGGGTTGGCCCTAAAAACAAGACTGGGAAGGGCGACTGTATTATTATAAATGTTAGATATCCCGCCATGACTAGAAGGCTTCTCTCTAGCTATCGCTCTCCTGCCCCTAGTGCAGGTGCTATAGGGATGGTTCCCCTGGCCTATTTTTATGATCATATGCGAGCATGTACTGGAGTCTCCTCTGGATCTGGTAGGAATCCCCCCCTGGGTCAATTCAGCTTGCAGGCACACAGCAGAAAAACTAACAGCAACCTATCCCTGGAAGGGGTGGATTGACAATGCGCTAAGGCACTGACTATACAAGAAGAGGTACCCCCACAGTGTAATCTTATCTCATGGAATACTGCTGGCTATGACACTAAGCTATCTGATCAAGCATGGGTTGGGTGTGTGGCTAACTATGATGTTATCATGCTTCAGGAAACTTGGTCGACGGGACTGGCTGCATGGGATGGGTATGACAGATATGCAATTCCAGCGGTACAGTCTCTTGGTGGTCGCTCGAAAGGTGGCCTGGTTACTCTAATCCGCCTCTCTAAGATAATGGGTGCTTTTCAAATTAACTGTAACCATCAAGGTATATTGCTGGTATGGGTACTCTTTTCCAATCATTTTAATGTATTATTGGTCAACTTTTATAATGCTGTGTGGGATATGGGGTGCCAAATTGGGGCACTGTTCTCCATTCTTAAGATAGTGCAATTTAGAATGGAGAAGGTGGGATTGGAATTTCGTGCCATCATCTCTGGGGACTTTAATGCCAAGTTGGGCTGGTCCAATACTGTGTTTAATCCCTTTATCCGTGACTGCGAGGTCTTTTCAGCGCTGGGTCCGCAGGACTCTAGAGGCAGAGATCTATTAAAGGAACTCGGGGAGATGGGCCTCTTGAACTTCTATGACATCGAAGCAGTAGGCACTCACCAACTTCCAACCTATGTCGGGAGAGGGTCTGGATCCACCATTGACTACATTTTTGTGTCCCCTCCTATGAGAGACTTGGTGATGGGAGGTACAGTGTTAGGCGAATGCTTTTGCAATCATAATCCCCTTATATTGTCCTTTAAACTCCCGGGGGCGGGTCGCCTACTGGGACGAGGCAGGCATGTAACGGTGGTGACAAAGGACCAGGGTAGGCGGCTTAGGTGGAAGCAAGTAGACCACCAAAAAGTTCTGGGAAGGGTGGTGGGGAATAACCTACATCTATTTATGGAAATACTCCTGACAGAAGCGCCAAATCCCATGACTGTTATGGATGCGATAACAGTAGTATATGCAGCAGTCAGAGACTGTCTTTTTGTAGTAGGCAACCACCTTAATAAACATAAATGTGGCTGGTACGACAAAGCCTGCTATGATGCGAGGGCAAATCTAAAGATGGCTACCAAGACCCACCCTAGAGATTGGGTTCTCGTAAAAGAAGCGAGAACAAGGTATAAAAGGACCCTGAAGGAAAGCAAGCTAAAATATAAAGATAAAGCTTGGGAAGAGTTAGAGCGCGCTACAGCTTTGAAAGACCCCGGCCTGTTTTGGAAGGTGGTGAATAGAGGCTCCCTTGAAACAGAAACCTCCAAGGGCCTTGGTTGTAATATAGCCCTGGAGGCCTGGGTAACTCATTTCTGTAATATATTTGAGGGTACCCCCCTAAGTAATACACAGGAGAGTGAGTATGATGTGGCTTCTAACCTAGCAATCAGATTCTCACTACAGGAGGTTATTGATGCGATACAGAGTTGTGCGCACAATAAAGCTCCAGGCCCGGACTCGATCCCCATGGATTTGTATAAAGCTAACCCTCAGTTATGGGCACCCATTCTCCTAAATGTTCTCAATGCAGCCGTAACTGTGGGCATCCCTGCCTCTTGGAGATTGGCATGCATAGTCCCAGTGTTTAAAAAGGGTGATCGTAATGATCCTAAGTCCTATCGCCCTATTTCACTGCTGGATGCCTCTGTGAAGGTTCTGGGGCGGATCATCCTAGGGCGTCTAGAGGCCTGGATGATAGGAAATGATATTTTAAGTCGGGAACAGTATGGCTTCAGGGAAGGTCGTGGTACGCAAGAACAGTGTCTCAATTTACTGATGATAATCAACAAATACACACAGGCCAGAAAAGGTACACTTTATCTTGCTTTTATGGATCTCAGCTGTGCTTTTGACAAAGTGAACCGGTCTTTATTATGGGAGAGGCTAATTCAGTTAGGGTTGGACCCTATTATTGTAGAGCTTCTCCGGTATCTCCATTCAGGGACAGTGGCAAATGTAAGGGTGGGCCCAAATGGGGAACGTTCGGAGGCATTCAAGCTTTCAAGGGGTGTGCGCCAGGGATGTGTCTTGGCCCCTACCTTGTTCCTTCTATATACTAATGGACTTACAGATTTTCTGATGGAACACTGCAGGGATGTCCCGAAGGTGAAGGGTATTGATATCCCTGTGCTGACGTATGCGGATGATGCGGTCCTAATGGCCCGCACGATGAATGGTCTCTGAGAATTAGTGTTGGAAAATGGGTTATTGGTAGGGCAGGTAGGTACCTACACCTATCAACAAGCCACAAACCTCCACATAAGTACAGTTAGGTCTCAGTAAATTAATCCCAGCTCTACCCTTGGTAGCTTGGCAACGAGCGTCAAGGCTTAACTTAGGAGACAAAGTGTAAAGCATTCAAATATCACAAAACAGTAATTAAATAAACACAGGAAACAGTTTAAAAATCCAAAACCAACTTATATTTTTATCTTTAAAATGACACAAAAACGATTAAAATCGGTTCAGGGGAACCGGAGATATGAATTTTTAAAGTATTATTATTTTCTAGCGCTTAGAAACAAAAAGCGCCAATCGGGTCATCTGGTTGCACCAGGACCGGAGCAAAGTCAAACTTTCAGGCCGACCGCGATGGAGCCCTGCTCAGCTACAAGTCGCGGGAGGCCTCGGTTAAAAAGTTACCTTCTGACTTAGTCTCTTTTTTGATGTTTTTCTTCCCCGGGACGAACCTGCCAGTTGGATCCGACCTCCTGGAGCCCTTGTCCGGATACGCAAAGTCGGTTTCCTCGGTGGTGATTTTTACCTTCGGACTTAGTCGTTTTTTCGAGATGAAAATCCTTCGACCGGGGTAAACCTGGATCTTGATCCGACGTCCGTGGAGCCCTTCTCGGATACGATGGCTGGAAGGTCCCGGTCAACTTTTTACGTTCGGACTTAGTCTCTTTTTTGGATGTTTTTCTTTACCGGGACGAACCACGAAGTCAGGCCGGGTCACGGTTGAGGCAAGCCGGCTAGAATTTCCGCGTCGGGTCGGTCACTTTATGGAGTTTTTTTTCAAAAATTCTCCAATCTTTTCCAAACTTCTGGGGCTTCACCCAGATGTTCTTTTAAGGTTCTTTTGGGGTCCACAGCTCACCCCAAGGGTCCAGAAGTTCTGTGATGGTCCTTGGGAAGTGCGGACTTCAACTCCCAGAATACACCTGGCGAAAACTCCTTTCTGGCCACTGGACAGTGGTCAGCTGGTCACTTTTTCAGGAGTTGGTGCAGGGGACTCTGGATAGCAATTTTTCACCTGTAGAAAACAGGGAGTCCCTCCTTGAACCAGTTGAAGCCAGGCAAAGTCCTTCTTGTGGTGAAGCCCAAGTGTGCAGCTGGTGCAGTCTTTCTGAGTGCAGGGTCCAGGTGCAGGCCAGGGGTCCAGCAGGGCAGTCCTTCTTCTCCTTGTAGTTCCTTCTTCTTGAAATTTGGTGGGGATCTGAGGTGTGGGTGCAGGTCTGCCAGTTTTATCCTTGCTCCTGGGTGAAAAGCAGGGGGGCCCTGGTTCTCCAATCAGGGACAGGGTCGTCCCCCTGTGATGACCACTTCCTGGGAAGTGTGGCAAAAATCCATCCCAGAAGGCAACAGTCTCTAAAAATCCAAAATGGATGAATCTGATTTTTGGAGGAGAGATCTGGCTGAGCCCACCCACTGGTGTGGATAAAAATCATAAACACACCCCTCTCCTGCCCTCTCCTAATCTAATCAAGGGGGCACCTAGCTGTCTGGGGTTGCAGGATGTGGGGGTGTTGCTGGGTGCTGCAAATGTCCTTCTCTGCCTTTGAAGACCAGTTTGGCAGCCCTCCCCCTTCCTGCCTCACCATCTGCTGAGGGGAGATTCTCTCCCCCAAGCACATTCCTTTGTGTGAAGCCAGGCCACTTCACACCTCATTAAAGTAGCCTGGCAGAAGCTGCTGCAGGCTGGCCAATCAGAGCACAGCAGCAAAAGCAATGCAGAGCTGAAATTGGCAACTTTTTAGGTAAAGTCTAAACTTTTTACCTGAACTGTTTATATTAAATCCAACAACTGGAAGTTGTGGGATTTATTATAACAATCAATTTGATACCAAATTCTTGGTATGTAACATTTAAGGAGACTTTAAAATTTAAAATAAAGTCTGCCCATTCTAGCCTATGAAGGCCATTTACTTCAATGAGGGAAAAACGAATTTGGCTGTTTTTACCTCACCAGGGCTTATAAATCTATTTTTATAAAGTCCCTGCTTATAGTTACATGGCACCCAGCCCTAGGGGCACATAGGGCACACCTTAGGGGTGACTTATATGTAAAAATAAGGTAGTTTAAGACTTTGGAAGTACCTTTAATTCCAAAGTCGAATTTGCATATAACTTTAATTTAAAAGCAGCCAGCAAGGCAGGCTTGCTTTTAAAATGACACTGGGCACCTCAGCAATGCACCTAGGTGTGCACCACCTATGCTGTGGTCCCTAAACCTACATGCCCTACCATATACTAGGGACTTATAGGTAGGTTAACTTAGCCAATTATAATTAGCCTAATTTGCATATCCATTTTACACAGAGCACTGGCCCTGGGACTGGTAAGCAGTACCCAGGGCACAGCCAAGAGTCAGTAACCACCAGTACCTATCCAGAAAGAGTGGGGGTGATCAGGCAAAAAAAAAGGACTTTCCTACACTGCCCCCCCCAGATGAAAGGTGATGGGTACTAACCTACACCCTGGTAGTCCTCATCAGCTAAGTGGAAAAACCTGGAAAGGCCATCTGCATTGGCATGAGCAGTCCCAGGTCTGTGCTCCACTGTGAAGTCCATCCCCTGTAGGGAAATGGACCACCTTAACAGTTTTGGGTTCTCCCCCCTCATCTGCATCAACCATCTGAGAGGTCTGTGGTCAGTTTGTACACGGAAGTGAGTGCCAAACAAGTAAGGCCTCAACTTCTTCAGGGACCAAACCACAGCAAAGGCCTCCCTCTCAATGGCACTCCATTTTTTCTCTCTGGGGAGTAGTCGCCTGCTGATGAAGGCAACTGGGTGATCATGGCCCTCTTCATTAACTTGTGCTAACACTGCCCCAATCCCTTCCTCTGAAGCATCTGTTTGCACTACAAACTCCTTGCTATAGTCAGGGGCCAGTAACACTGGTGCTGAACACATAGCCTGTTTTAGGGTGTCAAAAGCTTTCTGACACTATGGGGTCCAAACGACCTTCTTGGGTTGTTTCTTGTAGGTAAGCTCAGTCAGAGGGGCCACTATGGTCCCAAAATTCTGAACAAACCTCCTGTAATACCCAGTCAGGCCAAGAAAGGCCCTGACCTGAGTCTGGGTTTTTGGAGCCTCCCAATCCAGGATAGTCTGGATCTTGGGCTGGAGAGGTTGTACATGGCCTCCACCAACAAGGTGGCCCAGGTACACAACATAACTTTGCCCTATCTGGCACTTGCTTGCCTTGATAGTCAGGCCTGCTTGAAGCAGGGCCTGAAGCACTTCCTTCAGGTGGACCAGGTGGTCCCTCCAGGTGGAACTAAATACAGCTATATCATCTAGATAAGCTGCACTAAAAGATTCCAACCCAGACAGGACTTTATTCACCAACCGTTGGAAGGTGGCAGGAGCATTTTACATCCCGAAGGTCATCACCTTGAACTGAAAGTGGCCCTCTGGTGTGGAAAATGCTGACCTCTCCTTAGCTCTTGGACTTAAGGCAATCTGCCAATATCCTGAGGTCAGATCAAATGTGCTCAGGAATTTGGCAGCCCCCAACCTGTCAATGAGCTCATCAGCTCTAGGTATGGGGTGAGCATCAGTCCTAGTGACTGCATTTAGACCTCTGTAGTCCACACAGAATCTTAATTCTTTCTTCCCACCTTGGGGATTAGCTTTGGGCACCAGTACCACTGGACTGGACCAAGGACTATCAGAGGGCTCAATTACCTTGAGGTCCAACATCTTAGCCACTTCAGCTTTGATGTTGGCCTTGACCTGGTCAGACAGCCTGTACAGCTTGTTCTTGACAGGCAAGCTGTCACCAGTGTCAACATCATGGACACACCAATTGGTGAGTCCAGGGGTCAGGGAGAACAGACTAGCAAACTGTCCCAAGACTTGCTTACAGTCTTGTTGTTGCTGATCTGTCAATTTGGGAGAGAGTACCACTCCCTCCACTGACCCATCTTTTGCCTTTGAGGACAGGAGGTCTGGCAGAGGTTCACCCTCCTCCTCCTTCCCTTCATCAGTGACCATCAGCATGGTCATGTCTGCCCTGTCCTGGTGGGGTTTCATCCTGTTTACATGTAGGATCCTGTGAGGATTCCTGGGGGTGCCAAGGTCCACCAAGTAGGTGACCTCACCTTTTTTCTCTAGGATTGGATAGGGCCCAGTCCATTTGGCCTGTAGTGCCCTAGGAGCCATGGGCTCCAAAACCCACACCAGCTGTCCTGGGTGATACTCAGGCATGGTAGCCTTTTGATCATGCCAGAGCTTCATGAGCTCCTGACTGGCCTCCAGGTTTCTGCTTGCCTTCTTCATATACTCAGCCATGCGAGACCGCAGGCCTAGTACATAATCCAGCACATTCTCCTTGGATTCCTTGAGAGGCTTTTCCCAAGACTCTCTCACCAAGCACAATGGGCCTCTTACAGGGTGCCCAAACAGTAACTCAAAGGGGCTGAATCCAACCCCCTTCTGTGGCACCTCCCTGTAGGCAAACAGCAGGCATGGGAGGAGGACATCCCATCTCCTCCTGAGTTTGTCAGACAAACCCATGATCATGCCCTTCAGGGTCTTATTGAATCTTTCCACCAGACTATTGGTCTGTGGATGGTAGGGTGTGCTGAATTTATAAGTAACACCACACTCCTCCCACATGGCTTTCAGATAGGCTGACATAAAGTTTGTGCCCCTATCTGAGACCACCTCCTTTGGGAATCCCACTCTGGTGAACACACCAAGTAGGGCCCTAGCCACTGTGGGAGCAGTGACTGTCCGGAGGGGTATTGCCTCAGGGTACCTGGTGGCATGGTCCACTACCACCACAATGTACCTGTTACCTGAAGCAGTTGGTGGGTCTAGGGGACCAACAATGTCAATCCCCACCCTCTCAAAGGGAGTCCCAACCACTGGCAGTGGAATCAAGGGAGCCTTTGGCTTGCCCCCTGTCTTGCCACTGGCTTGACAGGTGACACAGGAGCTGCAAAACTCCCTGTCTTTTTCTGACATTTCGGGCCAATAAAAATGGTTGACCAGCCTGCTCCAGGTCTTGGTCTGTCCCAAATGACCAGCTAAGGGGATATCATGGCTTAAGGTAAGGAGGAATTCTCTATACTTTTGGGGGACCACTACTCTCCTAGTAGCCCCTTCTTTAAGGGCCCTTGCCTCAGTGTAGAGAACTCCATCCTCCCAGTAAACCTTGTGGGTACCACTGGTATCCCCTTGTTCTTGCCTGGCAGCAGTCTGCCTCAGGCCCTCAAGAGTGGGACACTCTCTTTGTCCCTGGCACAAATCTTCTCTGGTGGGCCCACCTGCCCCTTGCAGTTCTGCCAAGTCAGGCAGAGTTTGCAGGGAAGGTGTCCCTCCCTCAGAGTTCAGATCCTCCCCCTCAGGGTTGGATTCTTCCTGACCCTCTGTACTTGTTGGGGCTGGCAAGCCAGACCCAGTGCCTTTTCTCTTTTTCTTGGAGGCTTGGCCCATTGTTCCAGGGTCCAAGTGTCCAGCATTCCCCTGTTGTGCCGCCTGTGACCTGGTCACAGCACACACCCATTCAGGGAGGTCCAGCATCTGTGCATGGACCCTTCTCTCCACTTCTGACCATTCAGATGCTTCAAGATCATTTCCCAGTAGACACTCTACTGGGAGGGCAGGAGCTACAGCTACTTTTTTAGGGCCAGTCACACCTCCCCATTCCAGACTCACCATAGCCATGGGATGGAGTTTGGTTCTGGTATCTGCATAAGTCACCTGGTGGAAGACACCAGGTAAGACCTGCTCTGGAGAAACCAGCTTTTCTGTGACCATTGTCACACTGGCTCCTGTATCTCTCAGAACTTCCACTTCAGTCCCATTGACTTTAGGCCTCTGCCTATACCTCTCCATGATGGGAGGTAAGGTGGCCATAGTTGCAATGTCCACCCCACCCACGGATACTAAGGTGACCTCAGTGTACCCTGATTCCACCCCTGGGCCAACTTCCACCCCCAACCCTACACTAGCAATCCCCTGGGATTGCCCACCAGTGGGGGGCTTCTTGGAGCAGATAGCATCTCCTCTTTTATGTCCTGGCTGATGACAGTCAAAACACTTGCCGGCCTTAGCAAGCTCCTGAAACCTTCCTGCTTTAGCAGGATCAAAATTCTTTCCCTGATACCCTTTCCCTTTAAAAGTGAATTGGCTCGGGGCTCCCCCTCCCTGAGAAGTTTTTGGGGACTCTTGTGAGGACTCTTTGGGTTTTTTGTCATCTTTCCCCTGGTTCTTCCCCTGAGAAGAACCATGTCCTCCCTTTTTCTGATCACCCCCTGGGGGTGTCTGGTTAACCCTAGTTTTTAACCAGTCATCTGCTGCCTCCCCCAGTTCTCTGGGGTTGGTCAACCTAGAGTCTACTAGATACTGGCGGAGCCTCTCTTGGACACAATTAGTTAGAAGGTGCTCCCTCATAATCAAATTGTACAGCCCCTCAAAGGTACTTACCCTGTTGCCCTGTATCCAGCCCTCCAGTGCTTTTACTGAAATGTCCACAAAGTCCACCCAGGACTGGGTGCTTGTCTTTTGGGTGTCCCTAAACTTAAGCCTATACTGCTCTGGGGTTAGACCAAACTTTTTAGTCAAGCAACTCTTCATACTGGGGTATGAGTCTGCATCCTCCCCACTCATGGTTAGGAGCCTATCCCTCCCATAGTTGGGAACTAACTCCCAAAGGAGTGAACCCCAGGACTGAGGCTTGACTTTCCTCATCTGGAGGGCCCTCTCAAAGGCCCCCAGCCACTTATCTATGTCATCCACCTCTACATAGGCAGGAACCACCCCTTTGGGTAATCTGGGGGCAAAACCCCCACCCAGGGACACCTCAGTTTCTTTCTCGCTGCCTCCATCTTTTTTTTCTTTGCTTGCCCACTTTTTCTTTTCTAGGGCAAGCTTATCTGCTTCTAAAGCTATGTAGGCTAGCTGGGCTTCCAGCTCTCTTTCCCTGATGGATGGGTTCTCTCCTCCTGAAAGGACCCCCTTCCTACCACTAGCTTTGGGTCTGGCCCTAGTGACTGTATCCACTGAGGACCGTTCCTCCTCTTCCTCACTTAGGCTCGGATGCCTTCCCTCCCCTGAGTGGTTAGAGTTAGCATCTTCCCCTTTTTCTTCCTCCTCTGGAGCTTCCTCTGTCTCTACCTCTTGGGCCTCAGCCCATGCTGTCAGGGATTTAATCAGGATTTGCTTTTTGAGATCAGGGGTTGCAGGCAACCCTCTCTCAATACACAACCCCCTAAGCTGGACTACTGTCAGTGTGGGTAGGCTAGCCAGATCAAGCTCCATGGTTCCCTAGTTTTGTGTCAACAAAAACTTTTTGCAAAAATTGGAAACAAGAATTTAGAAAAATTAAAAAAATTCAATAATTCAAATTAATCCAAATTAATAAAAATAAATAAAAACAAAAATTAAAAAATTTTTTTGCACTAGGACAATTTAAAGGATTTTTAATTTGTTTTACCTAAAACTGTAACGTGATATTGAACACAAGTACAGGATCCAGTCGCTGCTTCCAATTATGTTGGAAAATGTGTTATTGGTAGGGCAGGTGGGTACCTACACCTAGCAACAAGCCACAAACCTCCACATAAGTACAGTTAGGTCTCAGTAAATTAATCCCATCTCTACCCTTGGTAGCTTGGCATCGAGCGTCAAGGCTTAACTTAGGAGACAAAGTGTAAAGCATTCAAATATCACAAAACAGTAATTAAATAAAACACAGGAAACAGTTTAAAAATCCAAAACCAATTTATAAAAATAGCTTATATTTTTATCTTTAAAATGACACAAAAACGATTAAAATCGGTTCAGGGGAACCGGAGATATGAATTTTTAAAGTATTATTATTTTCCAGCGCTTAGAAACAAAAAGCGCCAATCGGGTCATCTGGTTGCACCAGGACCGGGGCAAAGTCAAACTTTCAGGCCGACCGCGATGGAGCCCTGCTCGGCTACAAGTCGCGGGAGGCCTCGGTTAAAAAGTTACCTTCTGACTTAGTCTCTTTTTTGATGTTTTTCTTCCCCGGGACGAACCTGCCAGTTGGATCCGACCTCCTGGAGCCCTTGTCCGGATACGCGAAGTCGGTTTCCTCGGTGGTGATTTTTACCTTCGGACTTAGTCGTTTTTTCGAGATGAAAATCCTTCGACCGGGGTAAACCTGGATCTTGATCCGACGTCCGTGGAGCCCTTCTCGGATACGATGGCTGGAAGGTCCCGGTCAACTTTTTACGTTCGGACTTAGTCTCTTTTTTGGATGTTTTTCTTTACCGGGACGAACCACGAAGTCAGGCCGGGTCACGGTTGAGGCAAGCCGGCTAGAATTTCCGCGTCGGGTCGGTCACTTTATGGAGTTTTTTTTCAAAAATTCTCCAATCTTTTCCAAACTTCTGGGGCTTCACCCAGATGTTCTTTTAAGGTTCTTTTGGGGTCCACAGCTCACCCCAAGGGTCCAGAAGTTCTGTGATGGTCCTTGGGAAGTGCGGACTTCAACTCCCAGAATACACCTGGCGAAAACTCCTTTCTGGCCACTGGACAGTGGTCAGCTGGTCACTTTTTTAGGAGTTGGTGCAGGGGACCCTGGATAGCAATTTTTCACCTGTAGCAAACAGGGAGTCCCTCCTTGAACCAGTTGAAGCCAGGCAAAGTCCTTCTTGTGGTGAAGCCCAAGTGTGCAGCTGGTGCAGTCTTTCTGAGTGCAGGGTCCAGGTGCAAGCCAGGGGTCCAGCAGGGCAGTCCTTCTTCTCCTTGTAGTTCCTTCTTCTTGAAATTTGGTGGGGATCTGAGGTGTGGGTGCAGGTCTGCCAGTTTTATCCTTGCTCCTGGGTGAAAAGCAGGGGGGCCCTGGTTCTCCAATCAGGGACAGGGTCGTCCCCCTGTGATGACCACTTCCTGGGAAGTGTGGCAAAAATCCATCCCAGAAGGCAACAGTCTCTAAAAATCCAAAATGGATGAATCTGATTTTTGGAGGAGAGATCTGGCTGAGCCCACCCACTGGTGTGGCTAAAAATCATAAACACACCCCTCTCCTGCCCTCTCCTAATCTAATCAAGGGGGCACCTAGCTGTCTGGGGTTGCAGGATGTGGGGGTGTTGCTGGGTGCTGCAAATGTCCTTCTCTGCCTTTGAAGACCAGTTTGGCAGCCCTCCCCCTTCCTGCCTCACCATCTGCTGAGGGGAGATTCTCTCCCCCAAGCACATTCCTTTGTGTGAAGCCTGGCCACTTCACACCTCATTAAAGTAGCCTGGCAGAAGCTGCTGCAGGCTGGCCAATCAGAGCACAGCAGCAAAAGCAATGCAGAGCTGAAATTGGCAACTTTTTAGGTAAAGTCTAAACTTTTTACCTGAACTGTTTATATTAAATCCCACAACTGAAAGTTGTGGGATTTATTATAACAATCAATTTGATACCAAATTCTTGGTATGTAACATTTAAGGAGACTTTAAAATTTAAAATAAAGTCTGCCCATTCTAGCCTATGAAGGCCATTTACTTCAATGAGGGAAAAACGAATTTGGCTGTTTTTACCTCACCAGGGCTTATAAATCTATTTTTATAAAGTCCCTGCTTATAGTTACATGGCACCCAGCCCTAGGGGCACATAGGGCACACCTTAGGGGTGACTTATATGTAAAAATAAGGTAGTTTAAGACTTTGGAAGTACCTTTAATTCCAAAGTCGAATTTGCATATAACTTTAATTTAAAAGCAGCCAGCAAGGCAGGCTTGCTTTTAAAATGACACTGGGCACCTCAGCAATGCACCTAGGTGTGCACCACCTATGCTGTGGTCCCTAAACCTACATGCCCTACCATATACTAGGGACTTATAGGTAGGTTAACTTAGCCAATTATAATTAGCCTAATTTGCATATCCATTTTACACAGAGCACTGGCCCTGGGACTGGTAAGCAGTACCCAGGGCACAGCCAAGAGTCAGTAACCACCAGTACCTATCCAGAAAGAGTGGGGGTGATCAGGCAAAAAAAAAGGACTTTCCTACAATTAGTTAGAGCTTATGTCATCTTTATGTCAGCACTGGGGATGGAGGTCAATTTTAAGAAGTCGCACTTTATGGTCTGTGGTAAACCTATGAGCAGGGTTGGGGAGCTAAGGGTGGGGGATCAAGTTATTAGTAGAGTCCAAGAGTTCCCATACTTAGGGGTCATCTTTGATGATAAAGGTTCTTGGAAACCCTGTATTGCCAGAAGGATTGTGCTTTTTCATGCAACAGTTGGCGCAACCTTTGACTTCGCGGCTAGGGTAGGTAGCAAACCGATCAAACCCCTGCTTGAAATCTTTAGGCGGAAATGCCTACCTGTCCTTCTGTATGGTTCAGCACTTTGGGGGTTTAGGGATACCCGAGCCCTTATGGTGGAAGAAAATCGTTTCTGTAGAAGGCTTCTGGGTGTTGGTCAAAATATTCCTGGATTTTGCCTCCACCTGGAACTGGACCTTGAGTATGTACAGGACACTACCCAGTTGGCTCCCCTTTTGTTATGGATTTCAGTTTGGAGTAACAAACAGGCCTCTCTTAATAGGGATATCCTAAGGGATTGCTAGGCCTGCGACCATGTAAAACATATCCCCTGGTTATCGCACATAAGGAAGATGGCCTTTGACCTGGGGCGGCCTGAATTGTTTGATTGTCCCGAAGACCTAACTAGCTATGATAAAAAATGGGTTAAGGATAACTATCAGAGAATCCAGGTGACTAAGAGGGAGGGGGAGGCTCTAAGGAAAAAATCGATCAGGGAATTTATGATGCTAAAGATGTGGGTGGGTCCTGAGCAATATCTTTTAGAAATCAAGGATGTGAGGGAAAGGTCTCTCATAACACGATTTCGCCTGGGGATCATTAGAAGCAATTTGTGCTTCCCCCTAGGTCAGTATGGGGAGAAGTGTATTAGACCCTGCCCCTGTGATGGGGTATCACATCAGACTTTGATCCATTTTACACTGTTCTGTGTCTTCTATGCTCCATTTAGAACTCGATTTTTACTACTGCTCCTTAGGCCCAAGGGTTTTGTGCAATACCGTCCCGCCTTCATGTGGCTGCAAATGGCCTCAGATGTACTGGTATGGAAGGGCCTGGGCTCATTCCTGAAGGGAGCTACTACTTGGCGCAAAAATGTAGAATTCTTAGAATGATTTCATTTATCTTTTTCAGCTTTTATGAATGAGGTTTTAATTTTCTTCTGTTTTTTATTTCTATATATATATATATATGTATTTATATGTACATGTTTTTTATGATGGGTGTTTTTATCATACATGGTTTTTATTGGTATTTTTACAATGTTTTGGTGATTATCTGTTGTAATGGATGAATTCTTTTCATACCGAATAAAGCTTCTTCTTCTTCTATCTCAGTGAGTACCCTCAGTATGAGGATAGCAAATATACACAAGATATATGTACACAATACCAAAATATGCAGTAATAGCAATATAAAACAGTGCAAACAATGTATAGTCACAATAGAATGCAATGGGGGCACATAGGGATAGGGGCAACACAAACTATATACTCTAGAAGTGGAATGAGAACCACGAATGGACCCCAAACCTATGTGACCTTGTAGAGGGTCGCTGGGACAGTAAGAAAACAGTGAGGGTTAGAAAAATAGCCCACCCCAAGACACTGAAAAGTGGGTGCAAAGTGCACCTAAGTTCCCCAAAGAGCACAGAAGTCGTGATAGGGGAAGTCTGCAGGAAAGACCAACACCAGCAATGTAACAACAATGGATTTCCAGACGAGAGTACCTGTGGAACAAGGGGACCAAGTCCAAAAGTCACGATCAAGTCGGGAGTGGGCAGATGTCCAGGAAATGCCAGCTGTGGATGCAAAGAAGCTGCCACCGGATGGTAGCAGCTGAGGATTCTGCATGAACGACAAGGGCTAGAAACTTCCCCTTTGGAGGATGGATGTCCCACGTCGTGAAGAGTCGTGCAGAAGTGTTTTCCAGCAGAAACACCACAAACAAGCCTTGCTAGCTGCAAGGGTCGCGGTTAGGGTTTTTGGAGGCTGCTGTGGCCCAGAAGGGACCAGGATGTCGCCAATTGCGTGAGGAGACAGAGGGGGTGCCCAGCAAGAGAAGGAGCCCACTCAGAAGCAAGCAACACCCACAGAAGTGCCAGAACAGGCACTACGAAGTGGAGTGAATCGGTGCTCACCCGAAGTTGCACAAGAGAGACCCATGCCACTGGAGGACAACTCAGGAGGTCGTGCAATGCAGGTTAGAGTGCCGGGGACCCGGGCTTGGTTGTGCATGAAGGAAATCCTTGGTGAGTGCACAGGAGCCAGAGTAGCTGCAAATCACGCGGTTCCTAGCCATGCAGTCTAGCGTGGGGACGCAAGGACTTTCCTCCACCAAACTTGGACTGAAGAGTCACTGGACTGTGGGAGTCACTTAGACAGAGTTGCTGAGTTCAAGGGACCTCGCTCGTCGTGCTGAGAGGAGACCCAGGGGACCGGTGATGCAGTTCTTTGGTGCCTGCGGTTGCAGGGGGATGATTCCGTTGACCCATGGGAGATTTCTTCGGAGATTCTAGTGCAGAGAGGAGGCAGACTACCCCCACAGCATGCACCACCAGGAAAACAGTCGAGAAGACGGCAGGATCAGCGTTACAGTGTCGCAGTAGTCGTCTTTGCTACTTTGTTGCAGTTTTGCAGGCTTCCAGCGCGGTCAGCAGTCGATTCCTTGGCAGAAGGTGAAGAGAGAGATGCAGAGGAACTCTGAGGAGCTCTTGCATTCGTTATCTAAGGAATTCCCAAAAGCAGAGACCTTAAATAGCCAGAAAAGGAGGTTTGGCTACCTAGGAGAGAGGATAGGCTAGCAACACCTGAAGGAGCCTATCAGAAGGAGTCTCTGACGTCACCTGCTGGCCCTGGCCACTCAGAGCAGTCCAGTGTGCCAGCAGCACCTCTGTTTCCAAGATGGCAGAGGTCTGGAGCACACTGGAGGAGCTCTGGGCACCTCCCAGGGAGGTGCAGGTCAGGGGAGTGGTCACTGCCCTTTCCTTTGTCCAGTTTCGCGCCAGAGCAGGGCTGAGGGATCCCTGAACCAGTGTAGACTTGCTTATGCAGAGATGGGCACCATCTGTGCCCATCAAAGCATTTCCAGAGGCTGGAGGAGGCTACTCCTCCCCAGCCCTGACACCTTATTCCAAAGGGAGAGGGTGTAACAACCTCTCTCTGAGGAAGTCCTTTGTTCTGCCTTCCTGGGCCAAGCCTGGCTGGACCCCAGGAGGGCAGAAACCTGTCTGAGAGGTTGGCAGAAGCAGCAGCTGCAGTGAAACCCCGGGAAAGGCAATTTGGCAGTACCTGGGTTCTGTGCTAGAGACTCGGGGGATCATGGGATTGTCTCACTAATGCCAGGATGGCATTGGGGGGCAATTCCATGATCTTAGACATGTTACATGGCCATATTCTGAGTTACCATACTGAAGCTATACATAGGTAGTGACCTATGTATAGTGAACGCGTGTAATGGTGTCCCCGCACTCACAAAGTCTGGGGAATTTGCCCTGAACAATGTGGGGGCACCTTGGCTAGTGCCAGGGTGCCCACACACTAAGTAACTTAGCACCCAACCTTTACCAGGTAAAGGTTAGACATATAGGTGACTTATAAGTTACTTAAGTGCAGTGGTAAATGGCTGTGAAATAACGTGGACGTTATTTCACTCAGGCTGCAGTGGCGGGCCTGTGTAAGAATTGTCAGAGCTCCCTATGGGTGGCACAAGAAATGCTGCAGCCCATAGGGATCTCCTAGAACCCCAATACCCTGGGTACCTCAGTACCATATACTAGGGAATTATAAGGGTGTTCCAGTATGCCAATGTAAATTGGTGAAATTGGTCACTAGCCTGTTAGTGACAATTTGTACAGAGAGAGCATAACCACTGAGGTTCTGGTTAGCAGAGCCTCAGTGAGACAGTTAGGCATCACACAGGGAACACATACATATAGGTCACAAACTTATGAGCACTGGGGTCCTGACTAGCAGGGTCCCAGTGACACATAACAAACATACTGAAAACATAGGGTTTTCACTATGAGCACTGAGCCCTGGCTAGCAGGATCCCAGTGAGACAGTGAAAACACCCTGACATACACTCACAAACAGGCCAAAAGTGGGGGTAACAAGGCTAGAAAGAGGCTACTTTCTCACAGTGTGCACTTAATTCATCTCTGTCAATAGAGGCAGTTCCTAGTGCCTTAAATATACCCAGTATTGCATCCCATTGAGCAAGGTGGATTTTAGGAATAATCCTCTCAATTCCTCTCTACAGATAGATTCGCTTTTGGCCTGTCCCCAGTGTTCTACTTCTACTCGCCAATATTCAACTTTAGGGGCCCTAGGGACTTTCAATTTTGTGTTATGACTCATTTAGCTAACACTAAGGCTAGATTAGCAAATCGTACTGTGGTCGGGAAGCCCCTGGGTCTTGGATGCAGACCAAGCAGACATATTCCTCTGGTCAAGGCCAGAGATGGTCTTCATAATTGTGGCTATGCCCATCCAGTATGAGTGTACTGCAGGGAAGGACGTTGGCATATGTAGGAGATCAGCATTTAAGGCCTTACATCTAGGACATATTTAAGAGGTGGTGGGAAAGGTGACAATAAGCAAGCGGGCTGTTAAATACACCCTATTTAAAATTGTGAATTGCATGAGCTTAAACCTTGTGTTGTGAGAGACTGTTATGAGGTATTATAGTATGTGGGCCAAGTCCTTGTCTGAGAATTCACAGATCAAGTCAGTTTCTCATTTTAGTTTGAGGGGGACAAGGGAGACCCTAATGTGCACCCTGAATCCACAGTAAACGGAACATACAAGGTGTCTACCATGTCACATAGTGTGTAATGCTTGTGATAATTTGTGTGTGGGCAGCTCAGTCCCATCAGGGGACCAGTGTTGATGGACATAACAAAGTAAAGAAGCATGGTAAGAAGCAGTTTCTCAGGAAACCATGGACGTGAATAAAATCAGTGTGGGACATAAGCATTCCATTGTGGAGCAGGGAGACGTTTATGAGTTCTCCATTCTGTTCCCAGGTGCTCATCCATCATGCCATTGGGCAAGCTAAGGGAATGGGAAGACTAAGAAGAGGGATGTTCAATGCATAAATCAGAATGGGAGCAGTATATCACAGTGCTAATCTCCAGTAGGCAAGGGTCACTTGTAAAAGAAGTGATGTGGCTGGTGGCTGTGTTACACCAGGGCAAATTAGTTTGTGAAGTTGGTCCTGGGTCTCTTGTGCTGTAGAAAACCCTATCTCTATCAGATTGAGTCCACTCAACTAATAGGCTAGCCATGGCAACTGTCCCGCCAGACAATAACCTTTGAAGTCCGGAGCCCTCATGCCTCCAGCATCTACAGAAAGCTGTAATTTAGCAAGTCTAATCCTGCTGCGAACTGGTCCCCAGGTAAGTCCCACCACAATTGTGTCCGGTAGCCTGAACACCCACGCAGGGACCCCAACCAGAAGATTAACAAAATGGTATAAGAGCTGTGGCAATATGACCATTTTTGGCAGGGAGAGATGGCTGGCTACGGATTAGGGCTATGGAACGTACAAGGCAATTTGTTCTTTAAGGGAACTTTAATCGTTCATAAAAGGATGCCATCAAAAATACCCTTAGTATCTCAGTAACTATTGGCACCTAGATAGAGAAAGGTACATGTAGTAAACTGTACAGCCGTGTCCCTAAACCGCAGAATGGGGATCACTGTTACTGACATGACTTGTCCACATTTAGCAGAAGACTGGAAAGTTATCCAAAGGTGGTTAGTGCCCTCGCAATGTCTCCCAAATCTCTTAGAAAGTCTTTTAAATGTATTCCCATGTAATTGGTGTATAATGAGATTGAATGAAGCACCTGATACATGAGGATCCCCAACTCTTGAGAGTGCTGTCATATATACTGTGCTAGGGGTTCTATTGCCAGTACGAATAGGAGCAGGGATAAGGATAGTCTTGTCATGTTCTGTGAGGCACTTGATATGTGCTCAAAATGTGGCAGCCTGCTTGAGCCCTGGCTGTGCGTGATGAATACAACAGGTTAACCCATTTAATAATGGTTGGTGAATTCCAAAACGGGCTAATGGTGCCAACATGCAATCCCACCCTAGAGTATCAAAGGCCTAGCGGACAACCAAAGATATACAGCCGGCATATGGGTAATGATCCTGAACTGCCTCCTTTACACTAAGAAGCTGACAGAGATTTAGTGAAGTGTTGCATTGCAAGACAAAGCCATTCTAATCAGAATGGATCAGTCGCAGCAGCAGAGGGAGTAGTCGATGGGCTAGTATTTTACTCACTATCTTGTACTCTGGGTATATAGTTGACTATGGTCTGTAAGAAGTAAATTCAGTGGGTGCCTTTCCAGGCTTAAAAGAGAGATCCCTAGTGGTGGAAGGGAGTCAACTTTCTGTCATGGAAGAGTTCTATAACCTCTCCAAATGGGGGACTAAACGGGTTAGTCCACTCAATGTTATGTATTCACACTACAAGTATGAGTGGATGGAATGTGTTGAGATTTTCTTCTTGGAGGTCCTCCCTAGGTAGGTGTTAACATACCAGACATGGCTTACACATACACATGCATGGTTCCATGGTTCCATGGTCATCCACAGATGTTGGTTGAGGCCTACATTACAATGGCACAGGCCTTTGAGTATAAAATTTTATCCAGGGCAGTTGATGTAATACCATCCACACAGTATGCACTCACACATACCAACTGAGTGACATGGTGTCGTAGTTTGGACTCTTGCTCTGAGCAAGACTGCTGGTCTCAGGATGACAGTACTTTCGTTTGTAGGTGACTAAGGGGGTCATTCTGACCCTGGCGGTAGTCTACCGCCAGGGCCAACGACCGCGGAAGCACCGCCAACAGGCTGGCGGTGCTCCCATGGGCATTCTGACTGCGGCGGTACAGCCGCGGTCAGATACGGGAAACCGGCGGTGTCCCGCCGGTTTCCCGCTGCCCAAGGGAATCCTCCATGGCGGCGCTGCAAGCAGCGCCGCCATGGGGATTCCGACCCCCTTACCGCCAGCCTGGTTCTGGCGGTTTTGACCGCCAGAACCTGGCTGGCGGTAATGGGTGTCGTGGGGCCCCTGGGGGCCCCTGCAGTGCCCATGCCAATGACAAGGGCACTGCAGGGGCCCCCTAACAGGGCCCCACCAAGATTTTCAGTGAAAATCGCGACGGGTGCAACTGCACCCGTCGCACCCCTTCCACTCCATTCGGAGCCGGCATCCTCATGGAAGGGGGTTTCCCGCTGGGCTGGCGGGCGGCCTTCTGGCGGTCGCCCGCCAGCCCAGCCCAGCGGGAAACTCAGAATTACCGCGGCGGTCTTTTGACCGCGCAGTGGTATTCTGCCGGCGGGACTTTGGCGGGCAGCCTCCGCCGCCCGTCAAAGTCAGAATAACCCCCTAAGTCTCTTCCTACAACTATTTGTAACTGTTGTCCAAAGCTTACCGGCTTACTAGCAGTACCTCACCAGAAACACAATAGTTAAAGGTGATTTGTAGCAGTCGCTTACGCATGGACTCAAAGTATCATATCTCAGGGTTGTCGTGGTTAAACGGAAATTACCCTTTTCTCACAGATTTATTATGTCTCATACAAACAAATGCAATAACACAGATGCAGTAAAGTTATAATAGTTTTTATTCAACATAACTGCAATTTGTGATAAGTTGCATGAACTGCAATGATTAGGATAATGAATATACCAAGCAACAGTATTGTAAAGAGGAGAGTCATTGTTATAAAGACCCCCACCATTATGCAATATATGAAAGAAATATATGTATATGTAAAAGATGGAATAAGCCCTAATACCCTAAGGAGAGTAGGTCTAACCTCCTACCTAAAAAAGGAAGAGCTGGGTTCGTTAAACCTAATCTGCCAAAGCCGTGTCCATGAGAGGAGCCCCCAACCCTCGTTACCTTGGAATGAGGTCTCTATCTCAGACTTCGCAGGGACATGAAGGCTGGGTCAGTGTCAAGATGACTGCAGCATCGGTATCAGCGATGGTGGCGATGCCCTCTGGTCGGAATCCCTCTGATTATCTGTCTAAAAGTGTGTTGTATTTATACAGATCTACAAGGTCCCCTGACATAAGTGTTATTCATAACAATAGATAACAGGCATGCTTGGGACGGCAATTAATATCAACAATCCCTCGAAAGTATAGAGAGGGAAAATCCCTAAGTGTGAATGCCTACTGTATGTTTGTCTTTCGTGCTTGATCTTGACGCCTTGGCGCAGTGACACTGATAATAGAACCCATAACAAGTGGCCTAACTATAATCAAGGCCGCCATTTTAAAGGAAATAAATAATTAAATGGACTAAGCCAGAGCAAGCTAAGTAGGTTAAAAGTCACTGGGTGACGGGGCACGAGTATACAAGCCTACGGCTAAGCTAACTCCTGTTAACCCGTTAAAACAAACTAGGATTCACTACACCCTCCCCATTGCCGTAACAGGTATGATGAAGGTAAAGAAACCTAATCGCTAAAAAGCTGCTACTGAACTAAAAAGCCCAAAAACTTAATGATAAAAGAAATGCTGTGTTATAAAATTCGGTTAAAAAACATTTCAGAGACTTTAATATCAACCATGACAAGTATAGCAAACTTTTAGTATAATTGCTACTTGATTAGAATTGGGAACTGGCAAGCGAATTCATCAAATTATGTGCTATATGCAGGATCTTGAAGAATGTCATCGAAGTCACCATTCAAGGATCTCAAAAATGAGTCAACATCGTCTGAAGTGAAATCGAGAGCTGGACGGACAAACGGATCCACAGAGCAGAAGTGAGCCATAGTCATCGGTGTATCGACACTCGCTGCAGTGTCCTCATCCATGTTAGATCATATAACAGAAGGCTCATAGGTGGCCTCGCGGAGCAACCTCAGTCTCAAGGGGCATGACCGTGTATGAACCCTCATTGGGGACATCAGCAGTACGTGGTCCACAGGAGATGTCGGTGCAACAGCAAGACAGACCATAGGCATATGTTCAAAGAGACACCATATGCAGCGGAACACCGGTTGTACGCACCACATTAGAGGCCGGAATGACAATGACCAGTCAAATTCCAGTTCCACCAGCAAAGGTGTACCGAAGATCCGAACCATGCGTTCACGGCACAGCGGCGTTGACGGGAGCGGCTCCATTGTTCTGTGTCTCTGGAAAGAAACAACCACTGCGAATCAGAAAAAATAGCAGTAGTAGTCCGCCAATTAAAGCCAAAATAATTGGAAAGCCACCAAACACACTGGAAAAGAGAGAATGGATGGCTGATGGGATGACTCCGAAGACAGTCTGGAAGATGGACACGAAACCAGACCCGACAGCCTTAAAGAAATGAACAATCCCAGTTGTGCTTGAAGGATTGAATATTCTGGACACCAACTCTCCAAAGTGTTTGGGGAAATCGGTATTTAAAAGGGATTGTATCTCGGCTGATGATCTCGCAACCTGGAGAGCATACGTCTCTTTTGCGGATGTCAAGGCGACCTGTTTTTGAAACAATAGCGCCTTCAGTCTACTCAACTTGTCATAGTTCACATTAATAGTATCAATGTGGGGCCACATTTCAGATACTTGTATCTCTCGTGTGGGGGGAAACAAAACATGGCCACAACACGTAACGACCTTCGTGACCGAGATTGCGTAGGCAATTCCAGGTCGCAAGCCGCAACAGCTGTCATCGCTCAGAAGAACATAACTCCCATTGGAAAGAACATGAAACACTGAACGAATCAAGGGGACGGGAGTACCCTTCAGAAAACAGGCCAAATTCGCGACCCCCGCATTGCAAAGACCGTGAAGAGACACCTGTTTGCATATCATGGAATGACGAACAGTAGTCTCACATTCACTTCTGCTAAGAAAGACCTCTTGTTCGCCATTCAGACATCGATACTTAAAGGGCAACTCCCACTCTTCCTTAATAAAGCTATCTCCTAGCCGTTCATATCGTCCCACTGCAAGATGTTTCAGGCAGCTTGAGAAACGAAACGTTGAAAACTGTAAATTAATAATGCCGTGTAAGAGCCAGATAGTTGAAGGACTCTCTGCTACCGTGAAGGGCAACTTATCTAATTTTTCTACTTGAAGCAAGGTGAAACGAGCCTCTCTTTTAGCCATTGTCACTTGTTCCCTGGAAAAATTAAAAGCAGCGAATAGTTCACTCCCATTAAGGTATTTCAATGGAATGTGGCCACTTTTCAGTGTCTGCAATGCCCAACTCAGCTGCATGATGGAACGCAGCTGTGTTTGCCCATGATATAACCGAGACAAATCAGTCTGAGTGATATCAATAGCAGATGACACTATATTCGACAGGGAATAAATCCTGTTGGATAGCGTGTTCATGCCATTGTCGACAACAGCCAATGTGTTTTCCAAATTATCTTTATCAAGTTGCCGTAAACGTGCAGCAGCCTCAATTTGAGAAAGTTTCCAAATTTCATTATACATGGCATATAAAAACTGTTTTGAGCGTTGTTTTCTAGGACCTAATAGGAAATCTTGTAGGTCTATACTGTCAGAAAGAGTATTCAGGTGTTGTTTCACCGCTGTTAAGGTGTTCGTTTGTACCCATTGTTGGCACAGCTTGCCCACACTGTATGTTGTAATTATACCAGCATGCTGACCTGACAAAAAGCGAGGGTCTGGTCTATGAATGGAAAAAAACCCTGAAGAGTTCAAAAAACGCCTTTGACACTCATCAGTATCGGTGGGCCATACCAACCATCCCCCGGAACTGGAATGTGAAGAATTATAGTCACCAGCCTTAACCAATGCATCTAGCCTTTCCTCAGAAACATTTAGAAAGTGTTGCCAATCTTTAAATTTTGTCGGTGTAGGGATACTGGGCGTGTTTAGATCCTATATTTTAGCTAATCCCAGACATGATGTCTGCTCAACAGTGTCATTTAAAAAAATCATTTGCACAGGAATTAAGCAAGCTCGAAACAAAGCCTCCCTACCCTGTATCTGCCAATCTTGCGTCCCCCATACACTCTTCAAATTGATAGTGTTCTTCCAATATTCATAACCCTCAATCGAAAGTCGGGAAACAAACGGATCTGAATAAATCAGTTTTGTATCTGTTAGCAACAATTTTCAAATGTGTGTCGTGGGTAATTTAAAATAATATGATTCAGCTTTTGTTGTATCATGCCCAGAAAAGTATGTGAATGTGTCACTGTAATACTTTGGACTCCCCACCCGTGGTGTTGAACAATGTTCCCATTGTGTGTAATTAAAAAGAGGCCTATATCTAGTTGCACGGTGCAGGTAGTGATGTCCCCAATTATTAAAGCAGAACATTTCACCATAATTCATTGTAAAATCATATACATCATCACTTCCAAAAGCGGAGTAGTCCTTCATTTCAGTTAGCATGGAATCCACTGTTTGGACATCCCAATCATCAGAGACAACATTAGGTGTAATAACATCAGACATAGAAATTTTGAACACATATGGTATTTGAATTATCTCTGTAGGCCCGTATATATCGAACGGAACTTTGTCCCAAACAATCCCATCAGAAATTGGAATAGCTGTAATATTGATAGGGGACAAATCACATCGGACCTTATGTGATGAATGATGTGGTGTTAAAATTACATCAACAGGCTCCACTGAGGAGCGATCAGCAATATAGTGACCATTAATTAGTAAAAAGAAAGCAGTCACAAAACCAATCCATAAAAACAATGCAATAAATGTCAAACAGAACCAGAGATAGTTCCATGGATATATCAAATAGTTCTTTTTAAGCCATTGATAGAACTTGCCACCTCTGGAAAGTTTGTCAGTCTCAGTTGAGGATGAATCTGAAGAAAAATCATCAATGTCCACAAAATAGCCAGAGGAAGTCTCCGCAAACACAGGACTCATCGAACTCCCATCCACTGTTCGTGGAGGTTCATGATAGATGGCGTTACCAGTCGTGGAAGTGTTCGTGTAAAATACAGCCAAATCCTGTAGCGGTTTGTTCTCCGAAGTTGTTACTGGTACCAACAAAAGTTCATTTTCTGCCCTCCCCATTGTCGAGGAAGTGTCCGGAACAGCAGCTGACATAGTTCCATAGTCAGTAGTAGCGATAGTCATCCTACTATGTAGAGGAATGTCCTGTTGGGTAGTGAGAGGGGATCGGGAACCACCCAAGGGACCTCCTGGTCTACTGTGAAGAATTGGCCACATGGTGTAATTTGATGTCATCAATGGAGATGAACCTGTTTGATTTAGAACCAGACAAAGGTGGAAGGATGACAGTCCTGGTGCCTTGTATCCCCAAGACCGGTACAGGTGCTCTGTATGCTGGACCAAACTCTTTTTTCACAGCGATCTTCTCACAAACCAGATCCCCAACGTTAGGAATCCAGCCAGTCAAAGTTTTCACCAAATCCCTTATTCCCAAGGTGGCAGCGCTTGCAGACGATTTATCATCACGGAATTGTTGAAGCTCCTGTAAAACAGCGAGACGTTCTTTTATGTCAAATGGTGTTTCTGCTGCCACCATACCAGGGGCATCAAGATCGGGAACATGCATAGTTGTCCCAAAGAGAACCTCATATGGAGACTTTCCCCTCAAGGACCGTCTTGGCAGATTATTCAGTGCTCTCTGGCCCCCATATAGGTGATGTAACCAACTGCGGCCTGAACCTAATACTCGAGCTGTTAAGGATTGCTTTAGATCACGATTCCGCCTCTCCACGACCGAATTTCCCTCTGGATGGTATGGTGAGGAGTAATGGAGTTCAACACCCATCGTCCTCATGGTGTCCCTGAAAGCCTTAGAGGCAAATGCAGGGCCCTGGTCCGAATGGAATGCTGCAACCGCATATGTACCGATAAAGATCAGCAAATCTTTTATAACAGTCCGGGCGTCAGCCGACCGCTGTGGCCATACCCACAGGAATCTAGAACAGGAATCTACAGCCACTAAAATGTATTTGTATGCACCATCAGGTTGCAAAGGACCACAATGGTCCAGGTACACACAATGGAGTGGCTTGTCTGACACTGAGAGAGATGTCTGAGGAGGGCGTTTGATATTCGAGCCCTTAATCTGCTGACAAATGTCACAGCCAAGGACATACTGTTTAGTCTGTCTGCATAGACCAGGCCACCAGTACCGTTGTTGTAGAACGGTGATAGTGGCCTGTATACCAGCATGTGCAGAAGCGACACCCTCATGTGCAGCTGTAATCAGTTCCAATCTTTGGTCTTCATTTGGGATCACTCGATCACCAACATCAGGAATTGTTGCAAAAGCAACATTCTGTGCACTGATATGATAGGTATAGTTCGTAGGGTATCCTTTCGGAAGGGACTTGCCTGCAGCCGAGGCTTTAACGGCAATCAGTATTTCATTATCCAACCTCGTCCTAGAACGAGTCACTGCAGCCACAGAAGCCGTAGCTACTGATGCTTTGGCTGCTTCGTCAGCCAATGCATTACCAGCAACATGTATTCCTACACGTTGGTGCCCTAATGTATGTACTACATGGACACATGGCAGCTTATCTTTAAGATCAGCCACCCTTCCCCACAACATTTTGTGTTTAATGGTGTTCCCTTTAGAGTCTCTTAACTCGTTCAGTTTCCAATGAGTGAGGTATTCATTGTATGACTGGACGCAGTAATACGAATCACAGACAATCAAAGTCTGTGTTCCTGGCTCTGTATTTTCGAGCGCTAGAAGAAGAGCCTTAAGCTCGGCCAACTGGGCTGTGCAGTCCCTAAGGTCTGTGTGTAGGTATTATGAGGATGGAAAACTCCGTCTTCCATTACCCCGCACACGGCTGCGCAAGCTGCCGAGTATTGATGTTTAGTACCCACAGCCGGTTGTGCCGATCCGTCAGTATAAATGATTGTATCATAACTGTCTATTGGCAATATGTGTAAGGGAGCGGGGTACTCCTGTTCATACTGGAGAAACTCCTGTGTCTGAAGTTTTGGGTCAAACACATATTCAACATCAGTGGCGGTCAGAGACGTTGCCCACTGAATCCAGCGTGGATGCAATGCCTTAGCGTTAGGAACGCTCGCTTTAGTGACAGCCTCTAAGGCCGGACCGGGGAGACAACAACAATGCGTTTCCCCAGGGCAAGCGGTCTCTCCTTTATGACGGCAATCTGAACTGCCGTCAGAATTTTTTCAGTAGGAGCAAAACGTTTCTCTGCATTGGAGTACAAATGTGATTTGTATGCAATTGGCACCGTGCCACCCTCATTAAAGGTGACATAGGTAAATCCTAGGGCACAAGCTATTATTCTGATGACCAAATTTGTTTTATTGTCCCGTGTGTACAAGTGTCTAGCTTCCAGAATGTCTCGTTGTATGTCCCTTAGGATGTGTGTGCGTTCAATTGTCCATCGCCTGCTAGAATAATTGGGCTTAATTAAGTCATATAATGGTTTTACGCGTTCAGCATAATCTAGAATATATGTTCTGCCAAAATTAAAGAAACCCAGTAATGACTGCAATTTCTTAAGCGTGTTCGGAGGCTGTAGCTGAGCACACTTCTCTAGGAAGTGCGGGGCCAGGCTCTTCCCCTCGTTTGATAGCTCATATCCTAGGAACAATACACTAAGAAAGGCAATCTTGCTTTTCGTAAAATAAAATTTATATCCGTAGGCAGCAAATCCCAGAATTATCCGATCGACCCTTGCAAGATGAATGTCAAGGGTGTCATCAGTGAGATAGATATCATCCACATATGATAATGCCTCAGAATCAAGCTTGTGCAAGACTGATATGACACGGGCCGAAAACAGTCCTGGGCTGTTCTTATAACCTTGGGGTAAACGACAAAAGCGTTTCTGAGAACCAAAGGAAAATGCACTTAGGTCTCTACTTTCATGTGCTAAATTCTGGCACAAAAAACCATTAGATATATCCAATGTAGTTTTGTATTTTTAACGCACTATATTATTAATTAGCGCTGTGCTGTGTGAATTTTGTATAGCATAAGTGCGTGCATGACTATTCAAGTGCCTATAATCAACCACTATTCTATATGAATGATCATGTTTTGCAACAGGAAATAGCGGATTATTCATTGCCGATGTACAGGGCTCAATTACTCCCTGGTATTCAAGTTGTGACAGTATCTCCGTCACTGGAGCTTTTGCTTCATGTTTAACAGGGTATTGTGGCTGTGGGTGTGGTGTAGACCGAACGGGAATAACATGACAAGGAGAGTCCTTGTCCCATCCTACATGATTACGGTATAATGCAGGTGCCTGCGCTAAAGCCCATTCAGCAGCATAGGCTTTTTTTGTCTGCCTCCGGAACAAGATCGGAGAAAGAAGGCAAAATGACATTTTCCCCATGTGGGAGCTTGCGGACATGTTCAGGTGGCCAGTCTCTCTCGGCCAACAGGATATCACTAGTAAGTTCATCCCAAAATATTACACTAATAATGCGTTCTACATCTCCCTCTATCTGAATTGTTAAATCAAAAACCCGATCGGGTGGGAGTACGCGGCCATCCGCCGTTTCAACTGCGATGTAATCGCTAGTTGCTGTCGCATCCAGATGATCTTTCAGACTCTGGCGACATATCGTGACCTCTGCCGCGCTGTCCAACAGAGTCACTGCCCACCTCTTGTTCCTCAACAGTGTTCTCAATACTACTGGCATTTTTAATAGTCAGTGCTGCCACCTTCTTCTTTTTAAATTGTGGCTTTTGCTGAACAGTCTTTTCTTCTTTTTTAATAGTAGACTGTGGTGAGTCTTTCTTTTCTTTCACGTATTCCAGATGTCGATCTTGACGGCCCCCTCTCTCGCTACGTCCATCCGGTGCGTCCTGAAAGGAACGAGAAGGACAAGAATCAGTATATCTGTCTGGAGTTCTAATGTTATCCCTATTCCTGAGATTATACCTCCTTTCGGAGTACTCCGGATGTGGAGAATCAGCTCTTTTATTTCTCCTATCTTTGAAATCTTTTTGTTTGTCACAGCGCTTCTTAGAGCCTTCTTGTGCTTGCTTTGTACCTTCATTATGCGTGGTACTTGGTATGTCCAATTTTTTAGGCTTGGCCCCCAACCCATCCCGTCCTATACTGGTATAGGTATCGGATCTTATTCTCGGCAGCTGTCTCTCTTGTTCCATATTTGGAGTTTCCTGGAGACGCTGGCGTATTTCCAGTGCCACCGCTTCCCCTTTAATATTACTCAGTATTATCGAAGCGAAGGCATCAAAGTTACGCATCAATTTCATCCCCAGATCCAGGGCCGGTGCGGCCCCATCTTCATTTTGTATTTGTTTTAACACTTCCGGTAAATTGGCAAGTGTAGGGGTACCATGTGTGGTAGTATAAACGGCAGCGAAGACTGTACCCCATGTGGCACATTCATCCACCGAGGGAACCATCCCAAACGGCAAGCACATAGTGAGCAATCTCTGTTTGTCCTGTGGCCCCGTATGGAGGAACACAGCTTCCAGCTGATTCGTTTTCTGGGCAATCCAGAACTGTATTTTTTCCCGTTCCGTGGGCACTTTACCCATAATGGTATGCCCTGTTTGTGGATCAATCCCGGTAGCTAATTGATATCCACCAGCTACTGGCGGTGCTGGACGCGCTGGGTTAGTATTCAATGTTCGCATCACGAACTGAACCAATCGTCTATAAAATGCCACTAATTCATTATATAATATTCGCAAATCTGGGATCGGCATATTCTGGATGCCTGGGTGAGGTGTATATGTGGCAAACATAGGCCATGTAGGTCCCTCATTACTTAAAGGACCTAGCCTCACCCGTCTTAGTACATGTGGTAGGGCGCCTTCAAACCAGTTCTGGTGTTCTTGATATGTGAGCGATATTTCATGATACTGGTATGCTTCGTATCTTACGGGCACGTCCGCAATGTCATATGTGTGAAATGTGTGCGACCGTTGGTCAGCCTCAGGAAAGGCAACCCAACAGTAAAATGTTTCTGTTTGGTAGGCTTCACTCGCTTCTACAATCATAGTAACATCCCCGCCCTCTTCTGTAAGGCCATGTGCTATTAAATGTTGTGTAAGTGCATTTCTAGCATTTGCAGGAATGTCTATGGTATTGGCCATATTTGTTTTAGAGAAACGGAACACCAAAATAGGGGAAGTTTTTCCTTTTGTGAGTTCGAGCTCGAACAACCTACAGCCTAATCAGGGGTTACCTGTTCGGCTGAGGAGGATTCTCCCAAAGACCACGGACGTCTCCGTATAATGGCACTGAGGGTACCTGTTGTCTGTGACACAGTGATAGTCAGGGTATCCGTAAATTAGTGCCTAAACACCATCGTTGGTGGCGCCATGTCATAGTTTGGACTCTTGCTCTGAGCAAGACTGCTGGTCTCAGGATGACAGTACTTTCGTTTGTAGGTGACTAAGTCTCTTCCTACAACTATTTGTAACTGTTGTACAAACCTTACCGGCTTACTAGCAGTACCTCACCAGAAACACAATAGTAAAAGGTGATTTGTAGCAGTCGCTTACGCATGGACTCAAAGTATAATATCTCAGGGTTGTCGTGGTTAAACGGAAATTACCCTTTTCTCACAGATTTATTATGTCTCATACAAACAAAGGCAATAACACAGATGCAGTAAAGTTATAATAGTTTTTATTCAACATAACTGCAATTTGTGATAAGTTGCATGAACTGCAATGATTAGGATAATGAGTATACCAAGCAACAGTATTGTAAAGAGGAGAGTCATTGTTATAAAGACCCCCACCATTATGCAATATATGAAAGAAATATATATTTATATGTAAAAGATGGAATAAGCACTAATACCCTGAGGAGAGTAGGTCTAACCTCCTACCTAAAAAAGGAAGAGCTGGGTTCGTTAAACCTAATCTGCCAAAGCCGTGTCCATGAGAGGAGCCCCCAATCCTCGTTACCTTGGAATGAGGTCTCTATCTCAGACTTCGCAGGGACACGAAGGCTGGGTCAGTGTCAAGATAACTGCAGCATCGGTATCAGCGATGGTGGCGATGCCCTCTGGTCGGAATCCCTCTGATTATCTGTCTAAAAGTGTGTTGTATTTATACAGATCTACAAGGTCCCCTGACATAAGTGTTATTCATAACAATAGATAACAGGCATGCTTGGGACGGCAATTAATATCAACAATACCTCGAAAGTATAGAGAGGGAAAATCCCTAAGTGTGAATGCCTACTGTATGTTTGTCTTTCGTGCTTGATCTTGACGCCTTGGCGCAGTGACACTGATAATAGAACCCATAACAAGTGGCCTAACTATAAACAAGGCCGCCATTTTAAAGGAAATAAATAATTAAATGGACTAAGCCAGAGCAAGCTAAGTAAGTTAAAAGTCACTGGGTGATGGGGGCACGAGTATACAAGCCTACGTCTAAGCTAACTCCTGTTAACCCGTTAAAACAAACTAGGATTCACTACAATGGAGTCACAACTACCATTGCCAGATCCATGAGTGCATGTCACAGAGGGAGAATACTGTGCACATGTGTGACAGCATTGTATCCAATATATTCAAACACCTTAATCCAGAAGATTTGGGAGTAGGGTCCTCTGAAGTCCACCTACAGAACTTCCTGCACTAAACAACTTCTCTGGAAAGGGAAATTACCACACAATATTTGGGGCATCCTGCACTTTAAAACTCCTTCTGAATAAACTTGCACACAAGTTGTCTGGCAGATACACTTTCACACTTGCATCGGGATTGTAGGTGTTCTTCATAGAATGCAGGATAGTATTTGTGTGTGTGTGTGTGGGAGCACCTTCCATTCAAGGCTACTGTCTCAGAGGCATACTGAGGGATGGATATGTACCACTTTACACAGCACACATAGGACATGGGAGAGATGTTGATGATTACTATTAATTTGCACAGTTACATATCACGTGTCCATGAGCCGTGGTTTGACACCTTGCACCTAGTTCCTGGTGTGGGATCCATGACAAGCCTGATGGACCATGGGAGTCACATGGGAACACCCCCACAATGGACATGGAACACCTCACTTACACACAGTGATAGTAGCCATAATTCCTGCCTGCCATGCTTTGGTCTGTGCCTTACTACCAAGCAACATCTGCAAACCTGGCTTTAGATGTTTTCACATTTATGGCTTGAGGACTTGCATTACATCTGTAACGTGATGCATTGTGCATGTACATGGAAGACCCTCATACTATCTGTGTTGCCAGATGCTGAGATGTGCATTGTGTCACCCTTTTGAAATTGTTAGTGGGTCTTGCTTACCTACAGGTAGGTCATTTCCATATTGTCCATCCTGTAATCAGTAATTTATGATTGAGTTCAGAATATGTATGCATCATGCACACCGCCGTGGTATTTTGCCAGCACATTTATAAATAATCCACAATGGTCAACAATGGCCTGGACATTGATGGAGTGGGTGTGTTTCCTGTTGCAGTAGAGATGGACAATTGCAGCAGAAGGAACCAATTGCACATGCATGAACCCCATGCCACCCAGCACATGTGGGAACCCTTGTTTGATCTCCTGCCACAGTTGTGGATGTTGGAGAAGTGGATGTGGCGGGGTGTCAGGTGGATGATGGCATCCATGATGGAGGGTACGAATGTACGAGAATGGTGGCTGGGAGAGTCCAGCAACTCATGCTACAGTTATCTGGAAGGACCCTGAGGGCAGCATGTGAAGTACAGCCATGAGCTTTGTCTGTGGAGGGATGTTGGTAACCCTGTCCACTGTTGCTTGGAGTCTTGGTGCAATCAGGTGTTGCAGCTGTACTATGGACTCTCTCCTCAGACGTTAATGGGTAATTACCTCTTTCTCCCTAATTCCAATTAGTGACATATATTGTCGATATATGCGCTCCCTTCTCCTGCCCTGTCTTCGTGGTGCATGTGGTGATAATAGTGGTGGTGATGGTGGTGGTCTTCTTGGGGCTCCAAGCTGCACTAGGAGTAGGTCCATGCTGTCGTAGAGCTTGCTAGAGAGATTTGAGTATGTTCTCCTTATGTATCAGTTCCAATGCGTCATTTTTACACCAGGTCTGAGGAAGCATGATTTTGCCAAAGAAGAATCATTTTTCGATCTCCTTACAAATACGGCTGCATCGGTTCTGCATGGATTTTTATGAGGGTACTCCTACCTTTCATGTCATTGTTGAAAAAATTGACGGGCGGGAGAGAAAAGGAGGTCTCTAGCGTCACTTTGTAAATATGGAACTAAGAATGCACCGCAGCTATGTAAAAAAAAATCACACAGCACCAGTGCAAGCTCAGTGTAAATGAGGCTATAAGGGCCTCATTTACATAGTTTTGGTGGAGGGCAGCATAGCAAGACTTGCTGTGCTGTCCTGCATCAACACAAAAGGGCAGGAATGCACCATATTCACAAGATACAGCACATTCTTGTCCTCTCCCCAGCACTGGTGGACCAATTGCTGACATGCACCAACACAGGCACCTTTGCACCATGTTGTTAGGATGCCTGCCTTACAGGGTGATTGTTTTTGTGCAGGAAAGTACACCACCCTGAACAAAACCAATCATGAGAGGCATTATCCTCCTTCTTTGTGTGCTGCACAATGCAGCACACAGAGAAAGAGGAAACAATGATGAGAAATAATGCTATTTCTCCCCTTTGTGCAATGCTTACACCACAGCTAGGGTGACGTAGGAATCTGACGCATTCCCAAATTTATGAAACCTTGTAAATCTGGGAATGCATCAGATTCCATAGGAACAACCCCAGCAAAACTCGTGGAACACCCCTTTCATGCAGAGTTATGCTTGAAAGGGGCCATATTTGCAAGGCAATGCAAAGCCACGCAAAGGTGGCTTTGCATGGCCTTGTAAATATGGCCTTGCAGCCTGCACTGCTGGTGCATCAAAAAAGTGACCCACTGGCAGTACAGACCGCTTGTAAATGAGGCCCTAATACTGCTGAAAAGTCAGTGTAATCCTTTTTGTCGTTACAATAGTTGTATGAATAATGTACTCTCTGCCCTTTTTTCGACATAGGTAAACCAAGTAAGTGTTTTTTGGTTTGTTCAAATCTTCATGCACTTGTAAACTGATTTATCAGCCTCAGATGTATCAAATCGGTTTGCAAACAATTCACCATCTGTTTCTTTACATTTAATTCCTGTGCAAAAATCTTACTGTAATAAGGACTGGGGTGCAATAAAAATAAAGAAATAACCTCAACTGTCTTGTTTTATAATTGTAAAAGAAACTTCTTTGATCAAAATCATATAAAGTGCTTAGAAGACCCTATTGTGCTAACACGGGGCAAGTATATTAGTACCTGTTAGAAATGGGGTCTTTGGTTGACAGTCAGGTTACCCCCTGTTCAAGCAAGGACCCTCACTCTAGTTAGGATAAAAGAGAATCACCCTCAGCTAACCCCTGCTTACCCCCTTGGTAGCTTGGCAGAGCAGTAGGCTTAACCTCAGAGTGCTGGGCGTAAAGTATTTGTACCAACACACACAGTAACTTAATGAAAACACTACAAAATGACACAACACCAGTTTAGAAAAATAGGAAATATTTATCTAGACAAAACAAGACCAAAACGACAAAAATCCAACATACACAAGTCAAGTTATGATTTTTTTAAGGTTTAAAATAAAAAGAGTCTTTAGGTAGTTGTAACAACACACTAGCGCTGCTAGCGTGTAAATGTACCTGGTTTGCGGCAAAAATAACCCCGCACGGGCGGTGTGCGTCGAAAATAACCCTGCACGGGTATATGCGTTGAAAACAGCTCGGCTCGGCGAGGCGCGTCGAAAAAGCCAGCCACGCGACGGTCCGAAGTCCCGCGGCGCTGGTTGCGATCTCTCAGCCTTCGTCAGCGATGCTGCGCGTCGTTTCTCCTGCTCCGGGCGTCGATTCTCCGGTCGCGTCTCCAGCGGCGTCGTTTCTCAGCTGCGGAGCCTGCGTCGCGTCGTTTTCTCAGCCGCGATCGGATTCGCGTCGATCTTTTCTCCGCACGGTGCGCGGTGCGTGTATTTTTGTCCTTAGGCTGCCAGCCTCTCCTTTCAGGGTCCCAGGAACTGGAAGGGCACCACAGAGCAGAGTAGGGGTCTCTCCAGAGACTCCAGGTGCTGGCAGGAAGAAGTCTTTGCTATCCCTGAGACTTCAATAACAGGAGGCAAGCTCTACATCAAGCCCTTGGAGATTTCTTCTTCAAGATGGAAGGCACACAAAGTCCAGTCTTTGCCCTCTTACTCAGGCAGAAGCAGCACTGCAGGAAAGCTCCACAAAGCACAGTCACAGGCAGGGCAGCACTTGTTCCTCAGCGATCAGCTCTTCTCCAGGCAGAGGTTCCCCTTGATTCCAGAAGTGTTTCTAAAGTTTGTAAGTTTGGGTGCCCTTCTTATACCCATTTTAGTCTTTGAAGTCACCTTCCTTCAAAGGGGACTCACACCTTCTTGTGAAATCCTGCCTTGCCCAGGCAAGGCCTCAGACACACACCAGGGGGCTGGAGACAGCATTGTCAGAGGCAGGCACAGTCCTTTCAGATGAGAGTGACCACTCCACCCCTCCCTCCTAGCAGAGATGGCTAATCAGGAATGCAGATCACACCCCAGCTCCCTTTGTGTCACTGTCTGGTGTGAGGTGAAAAACAACCCAACTGTCAACTGACCCAGACAGGGAATCCACAAACAAGGCAGAGTCACAGAATGGTTTAAGCAAGAAAATGCTCACTTTCTAAAAGTGGCATTTTCAAACGCACAATCTCAAAATCAACTTTACTAAAAGATGCATTTTTAAATTGTGAGTTCAGGGATCCCAAACTCCACCTGTCCATCTACTCTCTAGGGGAATCTACACTTTAATCATATTTAAAGGTAGCCCCCATATTATCCTATGAGAGAGAGACAGACCTTGCAACAGTGAAAACGAAATTGGCAGTATTTCACTGTCAGGACATATAAACCACATTACTATATGTCCTACCTTATCCATACACTGCACCCTGCCCTTGGGGCTACCTAGGGCATACCTTAGGGGTGCCTTACATGTAAGGAAAGGGAAGGTTTAGGCCTGGCAAGTGGGTACACTTGCCAAGTCGAATTTACAGTGTAAAAATACACATACAGACACTGCAGTGGCAGGTCTGAGACATGATTACAGAGCTACTTATGTGGGTGGCACAACCAGTGCTGCAGGCCCACTAGTAGTATTTGATTTACAGGCCCTGGCACCTCTAGTGCACCTTACTAGGGACTTATTAGTAATTCAAATATGCCAATCATGGATAAACCACTTACATACAATTTAAACAGGAGCACTTGCACTTTAGCACTGGTTAGCAGTGGTAAAGTGCCCAGAGTAACAAAAACAGCAAAATCAGAGTCCAGCACACATCAACAACCTGGGGAACAGAGGCAAAAAGTTAAGGGAGACCACGCCAAGGATGAAAAGTCTAACACGTGTCCCCCCCAGCTAAAAGTGGGGAGCAACTACCCAACCTCATGGGAGTTCTCATCACTAAGGCGGAAGAACCTGGACAGACCATCAGCATTGGCGTGTTCTGTACCGGGTCGATGTTCCACCGTAAAGTCCATCCCCTGTAGGGAAATGGACCACCTCAACAGTTTTGGGTTCTCACCCCTCATCTGCATTAACCATCTGAGGGGTCTGTGGTCGGTCTGAACTCGGAAGTGAGTCCCAAACAAGTAGGGTCTTAGCTTCTTCAGTGCCCAGACCACAGCAAACGCTTCACGTTCTATGGCACTCCACCTACGTTCCCTGGGTAGTAACCTCCTGCTAATGAAGGCTACGGGTTGATCTAGGCCCTCTTCATTCAGCTGTGAGAGTACTGCTCCAATACCATGCTCTGAGGCGTCTGTCTGTACAACAAACTCCGTGGAGTAGTCAGGTGCCTTCAGCACCGGTGCTGTGCACATGGCAGCCTTCAGGGCATCAAAAGCGCTCTGGCAAGCCTCTGTCCAGATCACTTTCTTGGGTTGCTTCTTAGAAGTCAACTCAGTTAAGGGGGTAACAATGGTACCATATCCCTTAACGAACCTCCGATAGTATCCTGTGAGACCTAAAAAGGCTCTCACTTCAGTCTGGGTCTTGGGAGGCTCCCAAGCCAGAATCGTGTCAATCTTAGGCTGGAGGGGTGCCACCTGGCCACTCCCCACCTGGTGTCCTAAGTACACAACAGAACCCTGCCCTATTTGGCACTTGCTCGCCTTAATAGTGAGGCCTGCCTTCTGCAGGGCCTCTAACACTCTCCAGAGGTGTTGCAGGTGTTCCTCCCATGTGGAACTAAACACAGCAATGTCATCCAGGTAGGCGGCACTGAACTCATCCAGTCCTGCCAACACCTGGTTGACCAACCTCTGAAAGGTGGCAGGGGCATTCTTCATCCCAAAGGGCATCACATTGAAGTGGAAGTGCCCATCGGGGGTAGAGAATGCTGACCTCTCCTTTGCCCCTTCAGTTAAGGTAATCTGCCAGTACCCAGATGTTAAATCAAACGTACTGAGGTACTTGGCAGCTCCTAACCGATCAATGAGCTCATCAGCTCGGGGGATGGGGTGTGCGTCAGTCTTGCTGACCGCATTGAGACTCCGGTAGTCCACACAGAACCTAAGTTCTGGAGTGGCACCAGGAGCAGTAGCCTTTGGGACCAAGACCACTGGGCTGGCCCAAGGACTGCTGGAGTGCTCAATAACCCTTAGGGCTAACATCTTGGAGACTTCCTCCTTAATGCAAGCCCTCACCCTGTCAGTCACCCTGTAAACCTTATGTTTAACAGGTGTACTGTCCCCAGTGTCCACATCATGTGTGCACAGGTGTGTGACTCCTGGGATCAGGGAAAACAGTGAGGCGAACTGTCCCAGCACGTGGCGACAGTCCCTCTGCTGTTCCTCAGTCAGGGAGGGGGAGAGGATCACTCCCTCCACAGACCCATCTTTCTCTCCTGCAGACAGGAGGTCAGGAAGAGGCTCACTCTCTTCCTCCACCCCGTCATCTGTCGCTAGGAGCATGGATAGCTCAGTTCGCTCAAAGTGGGGTTTGAGGCGGTTGACATGTAGGACCCTCAAGGGGTTCCTGGGGGATTGCAAATCTACCAGATAGGTGACCTCGCTCTTTCTTTCCACCACCTCAAAAGGCCCAGTCCACTTATCTTGGAGAGCCCTAGGCTCTACTGGTGCCATGACCCACACTTTTTGTCCAGGCTGAAACTCAACCAGAGTGGCATTCTGGTCGTACCACCGTTTCATGTCCTCCTGGCTTGCTTCCAGGTTCTCCTGAGCGAGACGCCTGAAGCGGGCAGTCTGGTTTCTTAGTGCCAGCATGTAGCTAAATACATCCTGGGGTGGTTTACTAGGAGCTTTCTCCAAAGCCTCCTTCACCAGACTGAGCGGTCCCCTCACAGGGTGGCCATAGATGAGCTCAAAGGGGCTAAAGCCAAGTCCCTTTTGAGGCACCTCCCTGTAAGCGAACAGAAGGCATGGCAAGAGGACGTCCCACTTACGCCTCAAGGGCTCTGACAGGCCCTGAATCATGCCTTTCAAGGTGCGGTTGAATCTCTCAACCAGACCATTACTTTGGGGGTGGTAAGGGGTGGTGAACTTGTAGGTTACCCCACACACCTTCCACAGAGACTTCATATAAGTGGATATGAAGTTTGTACCCCTATCAGATACTACCTCCTTGGGGAACCCCATGCGGGTAAAAACCCCCATCAAGGCACGTCCCACCACGGGGGCGGTGACCGTCCTTAGAGGAATAGCCTCTGGGTACCGTGTGGCATGGTCCACCAAGACCAGGATGAACCTGTTGCCCAGGGCTGTCTTGGGATCCAGAGGCCCCACAATGTCAATTCCTACCCTTTCAAAGGGAGTACTGACTACCGGTAAAGGTTGGAGGGGAGCTTTGCATTTCCCCCCACTCTTGCCACTTGCCTGACAAGTCTGACAAGATCTACAATAAGCAGCTGACTGCTTGTTCATCAAGGGCCAGTAAAAGTGGGAGCCAAGCCTCTTATAGGTCTTGTCCTGCCCTAGATGTCCTGCCAAAGGCACATCATGAGCCAAACCCAGTAGGAAGGTCCTGAAGCCCTGGGGTACCACCAGCATACGAGCTGACCCCGGCTCAGGAACCTTAGGCTCACTATACAGGAGGCCATCCTCCCAATAAATCAGGTGAGTACCTGGCGCCCCGCCAGCCGCCTGGGCTGCAGCCTGCTGCCGCAGTCCCTCAAGAGTAGGGCATTCCTTCTGCGCTGTGCAGAATACTTCCCTGGTGGGTCCCCCTTCCTGCTGCCACTGCGACAGCTCAGGGACCTCCCCCAGTTCAGCCACCTGTTCCCCTGTAGGTTCCGGGGCATCACCCTCAGGCTCTGCCTCCTCCCGGACCGTGGGAACTTCTGGGGCGGGTTTCCCACGCCTCCTGCCTCTCCTCTTCTTGGCGGTCCCCTGGGCCACTGTTTCAGGCTCCAGGGGCTCTTGACTACCCTGATTGGCTGCCATAGACCGGGTGGATACGCATACCCACCCAGGCAGACCCAACATCTCCAAGTGAGACCTGTGTTCCACCTCCTTCCAAGGGGAATCCTCCAGGTCGTTGCCTAGCAAACAATCAACAGGCATGGTTGGACTCACAGCTACTTTCCAGGAACCTGAGACCCCCCCCCATTCAAAGGGAACCTGCGCCACGCTGCAGAGGCGCTCAGAGTTGTCTACTGCAACTACTTGGTGAAGTACCCGGGGATCAATCTGCTCTTCAGACACCAGGTGACTCCTCACTGTAGTCACACTGGCTCCTGTGTCTCTCAGAGCCTCCACCCTCTGTCCATTGATGGTCACCCATTGCCTGTACTTCTTAGTGTTATCAGGCACTAGGTTTCTCTGGACCATCTCACTGTCCCCTAGTGAGACAAGGGTCATTTCTGCTGGTTCCCACCCACCTGAAACCAACTCCTCCCCAAGCGCTACACTGGCCAAACCCTGGGACGGTGCACCAGTGGGTGCCGGTGTACTTTTGGGGCATTTGGGGTCCCCCCTCACATGACCCACCTGGTCACATGAATAGCACTTACGTAGGGGACCACCTGCCATTGGCTTCCCTTTGGAGAACCATGGCCTCTTTTCACTGGGGGGTTGGGAATCCTTACCCTGGGAATCAGTTTGGGGCCCTTTAGAGAACTCATCCTGTTTGCCCTTACCCCCCCCTTTCTTCTGAGAGGGACCCTGCCCACCCTTGGCGTGGTCTCCCCCATACCTCTTTTGGACCCTGGTGCTCTCCCAGCGGTCCGCTTCCTGTGCAAGCTTCCTGGGGTCAGTCAGCTTGCTGTCAATGAGGTGCTGGCGCAGCTCTGGAAAACATAAACTGTACAAGTGCTCCCAAGCAATTAAATTGTAAAGCCCCTCATACGTGTTTACCTTACTGCCCTTCACCCAACCATCCAGTGACCTGCAACAAGAATCAACACATTCCAACCATGTTTGGGATTCCTTTCTCTTGTAGGATCTAAACTTCTCTTTGTACTGCTCAGGGGTGAGACCATACCTGGTAAGTAAGGCCTCCTTCATGGCAGGGTAGGTGAGACTCTGAGCATCCCCTAAGGCCGTCAGTGTGTCCCTCCCCTCTGCCTCAAAATGCTTCCACAAGGCTGCCCCCCAATGAGCTTCAGGGACCAGGTTCATGTGGAGAGCTGACTCATAACCCTTGAACCACAAGTAGATATCATCCTCCCTCTTATAATCCCTCACAAGGTCTTTTGGGATGTGTACCCTTCTCTCAGGCTGCACTGTAGAATTGCTGCCACCATCCCTACTGGACTGACTCCTCTGATCAATCTCTTTTAAACTGAGCTCATGAGCCATGTTTATCTTCCTTTCCTCAAGGGCCAGCTTTCTCTGTTCCACCTCAAGGGTCAGCTTTCTCTGTTCCCCCTCAAGGGTCAGTTTTCTCTGTTCCACCTCTAGACTGAGCCTTTTCAACTCCAACTGGTACTCCCTCTCTGCCTGTCTGTCCTGTAACTCTCCAGGTGTCAGACTCTTGGAGGACACACTGCTACCTGCCCTGGAGATTCTCCCCTGAGACATAGCAGGCCCACCCACTACATCAGTGTGAGTGACTTGCAACTCCTCTTCCCCCTCTGGCTCCTCATCTGTGTGCCCCTCAGCTGCTTTGGCTGCCACCCAGGCCCTCAGCGCCTTTTGCAGCTCAACCTTCTTGGATGAGCTCTCAATGGGACAGCCAACATTCCTACAAAACTGCTTCAACTGAGCCACCTTGTAGCTCTCCAATTTCTCCAAATCAAAAGCAGTTTCAGCTAGGGCATCTCCAGACTGAGACATGATGAGAGGTTAAAAAGAAATATGCACAGTTCCAAAAACAGAAAAGCAAGTTCTCAAATGAAGTTTCAGCAAAGTCAATCCCGGGATCAGTGGAAAAAAAGAAACTGAATGCAGAGAAAAACAGTCCAAGTAAAAAACAAAAATCACAAGACTAGTAGTATGTGGTCACGTAGTGGTCTGAGATCAAAACAGTAGTGTACACTTAATTACTGTATGTCAAGTACAAATACAAGTCCAAATCCCGACCGCTGGTCACCAATGTTAGAAATGGGGTCTTTGGTTGACAGTCAGGTTACCCCCTGTTCAAGCAAGGACCCTCACTCTAGTTAGGATAAAAGAGAATCACCCTCAGCTAACCCCTGCTTACCCCCTTGGTAGCTTGGCAGAGCAGTAGGCTTAACCTCAGAGTGCTGGGCGTAAAGTATTTGTACCAACACACACAGTAACTTAATGAAAACACTACAAAATGACACAACACCAGTTTAGAAAAATAGGAAATATTTATCTAGACAAAACAAGACCAAAACGACAAAAATCCAACATACACAAGTCAAGTTATGATTTTTTTAAGGTTTAAAATAAAAAGAGTCTTTAGGTAGTTGTAACAACACACTAGCGCTGCTAGCGTGTAAATGTACCTGGTTTGCGGCAAAAATAACCCCGCACGGGCGGTGTGCGTCGAAAATAACCCTGCACGGGTATATGCGTTGAAAACAGCTCGGCTCGGCGAGGCGCGTCGAAAAAGCCAGCCACGCGACGGTCCGAAGTCCCGCGGCGCTGGTTGCGATCTCTCAGCCTTCGTCAGCGATGCTGCGCGTCGTTTCTCCTGCTCCGGGCGTCGATTCTCCGGTCGCGTCTCCAGCGGCGTCGTTTCTCAGCTGCGGAGCCTGCGTCGCGTCGTTTTCTCAGCCGCGATCGGATTCGCGTCGATCTTTTCTCCGCACGGTGCGCGGTGCGTGTATTTTTGTCCTTAGGCTGCCAGCCTCTCCTTTCAGGGTCCCAGGAACTGGAAGGGCACCACAGAGCAGAGTAGGGGTCTCTCCAGAGACTCCAGGTGCTGGCAGGAAGAAGTCTTTGCTATCCCTGAGACTTCAATAACAGGAGGCAAGCTCTACATCAAGCCCTTGGAGATTTCTTCTTCAAGATGGAAGGCACACAAAGTCCAGTCTTTGCCCTCTTACTCAGGCAGAAGCAGCACTGCAGGAAAGCTCCACAAAGCACAGTCACAGGCAGGGCAGCACTTGTTCCTCAGCGATCAGCTCTTCTCCAGGCAGAGGTTCCCCTTGATTCCAGAAGTGTTTCTAAAGTTTGTAAGTTTGGGTGCCCTTCTTATACCCATTTTAGACTTTGAAGTCACCTTCCTTCAAAGGGGACTCACACCTTCTTGTGAAATCCTGCCTTGCCCAGGCAAGGCCTCAGACACACACCAGGGGGCTGGAGACAGCATTGTCAGAGGCAGGCACAGTCCTTTCAGATGAGAGTGACCACTCCACCCCTCCCTCCTAGCAGAGATGGCTAATCAGGAATGCAGATCACACCCCAGCTCCCTTTGTGTCACTGTCTGGTGTGAGGTGAAAAACAACCCAACTGTCAACTGACCCAGACAGGGAATCCACAAACAAGGCAGAGTCACAGAATGGTTTAAGCAAGAAAATGCTCACTTTCTAAAAGTGGCATTTTCAAACGCACAATCTCAAAATCAACTTTACTAAAAGATGCATTTTTAAATTGTGAGTTCAGGGATCCCAAACTCCACCTGTCCATCTACTCTCTAGGGGAATCTACACTTTAATCATATTTAAAGGTAGCCCCCATATTATCCTATGAGAGAGAGACAGACCTTGCAACAGTGAAAACGAAATTGGCAGTATTTCACTGTCAGGACATATAAACCACATTACTATATGTCCTACCTTATCCATACACTGCACCCTGCCCTTGGGGCTACCTAGGGCATACCTTAGGGGTGCCTTACATGTAAGGAAAGGGAAGGTTTAGGCCTGGCAAGTGGGTACACTTGCCAAGTCGAATTTACAGTGTAAAAATACACATACAGACACTGCAGTGGCAGGTCTGAGACATGATTACAGAGCTACTTATGTGGGTGGCACAACCAGTGCTGCAGGCCCACTAGTAGTATTTGATTTACAGGCCCTGGCACCTCTAGTGCACCTTACTAGGGACTTATTAGTAATTCAAATATGCCAATCATGGATAAACCACTTACATACAATTTAAACAGGAGCACTTGCACTTTAGCACTGGTTAGCAGTGGTAAAGTGCCCAGAGTAACAAAAACAGCAAAATCAGAGTCCAGCACACATCAACTACCTGGGGAACAGAGGCAAAAAGTTAAGGGAGACCACGCCAAGGATGAAAAGTCTAACAGTACCCAGAAGTGTTACCAGAAAAAAAGAAGCAAGAATGCAATTTGTTAATGCACACTGAAGTACTTTTGGGAAAGAACCAGGACAGAAGAGAGGCCTGAAAAGGGGAGAGAAGAGCGGGAGAGCATCAAATCCCATTTAAAAAGAGAAGGAACAAGATGAAAATGAACAAGACAGTGAAAATAAGCGCCCTCTGTCCCATGCCCCCCACCACCACCTGGGACATTGTAATTAATCAAAATGACTACAAATTATGCAAAAATGAATGGCTTAGTTTTGCATACAAATTTTATGCCATCTGTCCCTTGCTTGCAGGGATGCTTTTATTAGCTTGAGTTCATCTGATTTATAAAGTGCTGATGTAGTCATCGATAAATGGTCAGTTCGGAAGTACAGACACATAATACAAGACAACACTACATAATGCAATGTCCAACACATAACATTGTAGCTAAAGAAAACATGCATGGAAAGAGCTAATAGGTCTGGTCTGCATCTTCAGTTACACTCGAGCCTTTTGGCTTTGCCAATGCTTGTTCTGTTTGTTGATAATTAAGGGCCACATGTACGAAATACAGGTTTTGCGACTCACAAATTGCGAGTCAGAGCGACTCGCAATTTGCCAGTCACAAAACCTTATGTACAACACTGTCAATGAAACTGTTTGCGATTCGCAAGGGGGTCGCAAATGACCTACCTCATGAATATTCATGAGGTAGGTCGCAATTTGCGACCCCATTGGGAATGGCCGTCCTCACAGGGATGGTGGCCTGCTGGAGACAGCAGACCACCATGTATGTAACTGCTTTTAAATAAAGCAGTTTTTTTTTTTAATGCAGCCCGTTTTCCTTTAAGGAAAACGAGATGCATTTCAAAAACAAAAAAAGAAAAGTTTTCTTTTTTCAGTAGGACCACTGCCTGCTCTGAAAAAATGTTTTCGATGCCATTCACGAAGGGGAAGGGTCCCTCGCGGTCACTAAACAATCATACTTGGGAATGCGAGCCGCAATTAAAAAGAGAACACACCTTCATCATTGCGACTCGCAAACCCTTTTTGCGATTCGGTAAATAGATGGGTCTGTACATCCCAAATTGCAATTTGCACATCGCAAACGACCTGATTCGCCGTTTGCGATGTGCAAAATGCTTTGTACAAGTGGCCCTAAATGATTAACTACACACCCACCTGTAACCTCATCTAAAGCGCTCCCTGAATACAGTCTGCAGTCTTCTCCCCAAGTCCCTTTGGGTGGCCAACAGGAGGGGATGGTACCAGCTGACAGCTAAAGCACTGCTCCCAGAGCTCTATTTGAGCAGTAACTAGAAGGAGCACAGAGAAGACCAGGGGGAGCAGCATCCTTGTAGAAGTGAGGGCTGCAGCCATGGCTGAGAGAAAAACAATGGGATATGGGGTTCATGAAGCAGCACCACAAGTTGGTGTGCGCAGCTTAAAAAGCAGTGGCCCGAGGGCTGAAATATGGAGCACCAGAAGGCCATAGGATACATGGATGTCATTTAGGGGTCGTTAGGGGTCGAAGCTGCGACCCACACCTTGACCCTAGCAACCCCTGGCACTGTCTCTTCGACCCCTGACCCCAGGGATCACAAAATCAGTGCCAGGAACACAGGGGCAGCTCGTCCTTATGGACATTGCTTGGGGATTGTTAACGGTGCATTTTTAATGAAATTATTAATGAATAGTCATATATTCTGAGTGTTGAAATTGTGTTTAAAATGTAATAATATAGAGAAAAACAATGCACGCGTTTGAAGGTGGCCACCAATGTTCACAAAGTGTACTTATTATTGGCTTATTGAAATGATGAGCTTATGTTTGATTAATGTAGTAATATGTCATATTAAAGGTTATGCATTATGTATTAGCTTTATTAATTATAGGCCTTAACTTAGCGAGGTCTTTGCCTAGTTGCACTGCCTGCATCTCTTAGGCGTTTAATAAAATGGCTGCTTAGAGAATTAAATTGTGATTTTCCACTGTACTGTCCATGTGGTCGTAGCTAAAAATCTTTCTCCTGAGAACTGCTTGCTAGAAGATGCAGCACTTGCTAATGCAACATTGTTTAAAGTAATGTGTGTGAGACTAACTTTCCCAGGAGAAGACAAAGACCATACTGACTGGAGTATAAGCTGCAACAATATTGTTACCTAACGTGCCGAATGATGGGAGTGGGACGAAAGGAGCCAATCATCGACATGTGAACCATGTACTAGAAGAAATGTAGATTTGAAGTTTTAGTTTTATTGGGCAAAGTGTTAACATGCGATCCCCTGAACAATTAGGAGTGGGAAGTCGTTTTAGGAACTCTCACTTAGCCAGACTGCACTGAGAAGAAGACACCATTTGCCACTTGTCATTCTCCCCATTCCTCTTGAGAGTTTGGGGCATTTGCCAATTTTTCTATCTTGTCATAAGACCATTACTTTCTTGACCATCTTGAGAAGAGGCATGCTTAACTTTACTGCTTAAAGACTTTGCTTTTTCTGAACTTTGATGCTGAATCCTGATGACTTATTGACCAGACTGATGTCCTGATGATGAAGACTGTCACAGCTTGCTGATCTAAACTGAGGATAAGTATATTGACTATGATATTGTTTGCGATGTCCATTTGCTTTTGTTTCTAGGTACCAACCGCTGATTTTGATAGAACCATAGTTAGATGTTTTTCCAAATTTGTGTTGACTAAATTGTTTTGCATGAAGCCCAACATGCTAATTCTGATCTGATGTTAGTTAGGATTTTCACAGATGAAGTTTGCTATATGTATTAACAGCTGATGTTTTTTCTTTGCTGAAACTAAATGTATGCAATATAGTTTGCGCGGTTATTCTTGTTCTTAATTTGCACTGTAACTTTAGACTGTGTGATTCTTTTGCTGCTTTGGACAGCCAGTGTTGTTTCTGATTGTTTATTAATTGATTCTGAGATTATCGTACATGACATTAGCATTGTTACTATAGGGAAATAAATATACTAACTTTTACATAAAGGTGATGGTTATTCATGGCTCCAAGGTCATGGTGTGTGACAGTTACTGGCTCTTATTGATTACTAATGTTCTTGACTGTTATTGATTATTGATCTGCATGTACAGGATATAAGGTGGGAAAACCTTGAAGCGAGTCAAAAAGTTCATCGACCTATTCGAGTCTCCTTGTAAGTTCACTTATTAAGGTCCGACATGCAGCAGACATTGATGGTTTGTCTCCTTAAGAGCCCATCATAGATGCCCGGTACAGGTTTGTCTTCTTAAGAGCCCATCATAGATGCCCGGTACAGGTTTGTCTCCTTAAGAGCCAATCATAAAGTTCAGGAAGAGAGGTAGCAGAGTATTTGGTCCCAGAGATTTTAAGCTAGAAATAACAGGGGTCCCCAGAGATGATAGAGGGTAAGGGTTAATACCGTACAGAAAGCAGAATAATTCACAGATTTGGTGAAATTGGTAAAAGTTTGGAATTATTTTTCAGATTCAATTATACAAATTGGAGAGAAAATGTGCCCATATGTCCTTAAAATGACTTTCCCAGATTTTGCAGCTTGCCAATGGTTGTTTGAGGATGTTCTGGGCATTCTAGTGATGGTGTAAATGAAATAGGTTTTGCACTTGCGCAGCTTATGCAAATCGCAGGTGAATCGCAGGTTTGTGAGAGTTTAGGGAGTTTGTGTACTCCAAATGAAGTTGTAGAAGGAGTGATTCGTACTCCGAAGTGTGAGAGTAGGGAAATCGTCAAACTTCACATGTGTGTGGCACTTTGTGCTCAAAAATTGTCCATGTGGTTGTTGATGTACGGACCCTGTGTGGTCTAAGACTCTAGAGTATATTAAAAAGTGTATGAGACACTTGTTTTTTGTTGTAATTTGTCTGGTTTAATAGGTCGATCAGGCGTGGTAGACAAGTCAGAGTGTGAGTCAAAGTGAGTGAAATAATTCTTCGACTGAGATCTGGCAAGTCTTATGTGCACCGGGACAGACCCACTGATCAGTTGAAAGTGAAATTTTGCGGGTCGAATTTTGGTTGCGAATCAGGGAAACTGAGAAAGAAGGGATAGCTTTTAGATCGAAAGCCGTCAGTGAAAAATCTGTAAAGTTTCTGAAGCCATTGTATTACCTTACCTGTAGTAAACAGACAATTTGTGTTTTGATTTTGTTTAGTGCTCGCAATCATTTTGCATTAGTTTTGTGTGAATCTGAGTTTAGGAAGATAAGTCGCAAAACTTCGTCAGCTGCAATACGTGTGAGTGTGACATTCCTGGAGCCGCACTGGGATAGGTTGGTTAGTGAGAAGGTTTGCAATAGGATTGCCAGCAGGTGGGTGAAGAGGTTTCTGGAATTAAAAGCCACTTCCTGATTTCATTTGAATAACACAAAGGTCGAAAATATGAAATCTGTCAAAGCTTTGAAGAATGATTTAAGGGGAGATACGTACATTACAATGAGTATAGGGGATGTTGTAACGCAAGTAGGTACACCAGTTTACATTGTATCGAAGAAAAGGGTGTCGCACCATGTCTTTGGTGGAAGCAATGGTAGAAAGTGACAGAGAAGGATGGGAGCCTAGCATTTCCTGCAAATGGAACATTTAATTTAAGGAGCTTAGAGCATCTGAGGAGGGACCTGTTTGATCAGAAACCCCCTTCAAGACCAGCACAGTTCGAGGCATTAGGGATCATGGAGCTAGTAGCCAGACAGCAACAGAAATTTGAAAGGAGAATGTGAAAGACAGAAAAGACACTAGCAGAGGCTAGGTGGGACAGTGATCAGAGGTTTTAGAGAACAGATACCTTACAAGGGATTAAGTTGTTTCCTGCAATTACACAGGACAGCAAGAGAGAAGGAAGGAAAGGTACCAGAAAGACTAACAGAAGCCCTTGCGATAGTGGGGAGGTTAGAAAATCTTTGACATTGGAGGTAGAATCAGACGATGATGAGTTTATTTTGCAGTTATTGAGAAATCGCCCACCACCATATGCAGCCCAAGAGAGTGGTCCTAGCACTAGTGTAAATCCTTCAGATCGGACGCAGCCATGGGGATTCTGACACCCCCTACCACCATCCTGTTCCAGGATGGCGGTAGGGGGTGCCGCGGGGCCCCCGTAAGAGGGCCCCGCAAAGTATTTCAGTGTCTGCAAAGCAGACACTGAAATACGCGACGGGTGCAACTGCACCCGTCGCACCCCTGCAACTATGCCAGCTCAATTCTGAGCCGGCGTCCTCGTTGCAGGGGCATTTCCTCTGGGCGGGCGGGTGCTCTTTTGGAGAGCGCCCGCCGGCCCAGAGGAAATGTCTGAATGGCCGCCGCGGTCTTCTGACCGCAGTGCGGTCATTTGGCGGCGGTACCTTGGCGGACGGCCTCCGCCGTCCGCCAAGGTCATAATCAGGGCCCTAGTGTCGTATTTAGTCAACTTTAACCGGCTGGTTGCCAAGATATCCTGGCCTGAAGAAAAACAAGCGGTCTTGTTTTACAAGGGACTCAAAGAGGAACTAAAAGATATCTTAGCGCAAATCGACCCACAACCTACAGACTGTCAAGAATTAATAAATCTTGTCTTGAGACTTGATCATCGTTTAGCAGAACGTAAAGGAACAGGCAAAAAGATTGAAAAATATTCATGGTGCGTTCATGATAACAGAGACTCGAGAACTCCGAAAGAAAGAACGCCAGAACCAATGGAAATAGGAACCATCAGAAGACCTTTGACCAAAGATGAAAAGATCCTACGAAGAAAAAATGGACAATGTCTTTATTGTGGGCGAAAAGGTCATTTTGCCAAAGATTGTCCAATCAAACCAAAGAACAAGCAAGGTCCAGTTCAGAAGGTCGCAGCCAATGCACCAGTCGAGTTGGAAAACTAAAACGCCCAAGATGCAGAGAAGGGTTGCTCTTGGGTGTCCCCATGGACCCTTCACAATCTAGACATCTTAAACTGGAAATAAGAGTTCAGGTCAAGAAAAAGATCTATTTAAAAAAAGCTCTAGTCGATTCTGGGGCTACTGGGAACTTTGTTGATATCCAATTGGTTCGTGCATGGGGGATCCCATGTATTGAAAAGAAGACCCCAGAAATCATCCAGGCAGTCGATGGAAAACTCTTGACTGGAGGTCCAGTAACTCTTCAGACTATCCCCTTATTGATTATTTGTGAAGATAAGAATCAAAGAAAGAAACATAAAGAGAAAATCATCCTTGACGTGATCCATGCTCCCCAATATGGGATTATCCTCGGCTTGCCATGGTTAACTCATCACAATCCGGAGAACAATTGGGCAGAACGAAAAATTGTGTTCTCATCTGCACTATGTAACGAACAATGTCTCCAAAAGATTCAAGTACCAAAAGTTTGCAACTCTTACATAGCTACTGCCACGGAGAAAGAAATTCAGCTGCCCAAACAGTATTCATCTTACAAAGATGTATTTGATGAGAAAGGAGCAGAGACTTTACCTCCTCATAGATCTTATGACTGTCAAATTGATCTAGCCCCAGGTTCGATACTTCCTAACTGTCGTATATATGCCCTGTCAGAACATGAAAATCAACATTTACGAAAATACCTAGATCAATTTTTGGAGAACGGCTTCATTCGCCCCTCTAAGTCTCCTGCAGCTTCGCATTTGTTTTTTGTTCCAAAAGCTAGTGGAGAACTTCGAACTTGCATCAACTATAGGGGTTTAAACAAAGTCACCATCAAGAATAAATATCCTTTACCCCTAATTCCGGTCTTCTTGGAACACGTAAAGAGAGCAAAAATCTACAAGAAGCTTGACCTTCGAGGTGCTTATCATTTGGTCAGAATGAGAGAGGGTGACGAATGGAAAACAGCGTTCAAGACAAGATATGGCCTTTTTTAATACACCGTCATGCCTTTTGGTCTGTGTAATGCTCCAGCAGCATTTCAATTTTTCTTGAATGACGTTCTTAGAGAGTACCTTGACATATTTGCCATAGTTTACATCAATGACATTTTGATCTACTCAGACAATGAAAACAAACATGTCCAACATGTCAAGACATTTTTTGCAGCCCTTCGAAAACACCATTTATATTGCAAACTAACCAAGTGTGAGTTTCATGTTACCACAGTTACGTTTTTAGGGGTTATTCTTACCCCTCAAGGTATGGTGATGGCAGAAAAGAAAGTAAAAGCCGTATCTGATTGGCCCACCCGAAAGACTGTTCATGATGTACAATGTTTCCTGGGGTTTGCAAATTTTTACTGGAGGTTCATAAATCATTTCTCCCAGACAGTGGCTCCAATCACTAAGCTACTAAGAAAGAAAGAAAAGTTTGTATGGTCCCTAGAAGCTGATCAAGCCTTCTCGACTTTGAAGGAAGCTTTCTCCACTGCCCCAGTCTTCACTCATCCTGATGCGAATCAACCTTTCATAGTGGAAGCTGATGCTTCAAATGTAGCAATAGGATCCGTCTTATCACAACGAAATAAAGACACTGGTCAACTTCATCCTGTAGCTTAGATGTCTCGGAAGTTGAACGAAGCTGAACAGAACTATGTCATTGCTGAAAAGGGGATTCTGGCGATTCGTGACACCTTTAAAGAATGGAGACATCATTTGTTGGGTGCCAAATATACTGTCACAGTATATACTGATCATCGTAATCTTCAATTCATGAGTTCCGCCAGACTTTTGACCCCTCGGCAATTACGCTGGAATCTTTTTTTTGCCTAATTTAATTTTGTAGTAACCTTCCGGCCTGGTAAAGATAATCGCAAAGCTGACGCATTGTCCTGTCAAGAGTCTACCACGTTGCCCGCATTTCAAGCCTCCAGAGCTATCATTGCTCCTGACAAGGTTCTATGTATCATAAAAACTGAAGATTTCTTTGAAGAAATTTGCAACTCTTTCACTGTTGAAAAATGGCAAACATGGGCCCAAGCAGATCCCAAAAGGTCAATCAAGCAAGGTTTACCCTTTCATGATGCTCGTTTGTTCGTACCCACTACCAAACTTCGCAAGATAGTGTTTCATTGGTTGCATGTTATACCTTCGGCAGGTCACCCAGGTACTCCTAAAACTCTTGAACTGATCCAAAGCTATTTTTGGTGGCCTACCCTAACAAAAGACATAAAAGAAATTGTAAACAACTGTGAAGTTTGTGCTCGCATTAAAACAAGTCATTCAAAACCAAAAGGGTTGTTACATCCACTTCCAAACCCAAGTCTTCCATGGGAGCACATTTCTTTAGATGTTATTACCGGTCTGTCAGTGGTTCAACAGCATTGAATAATTCTGGTGGTAGTAGATAGTCTCACGAAATATGGACATTTCATCGCCTTTAAAAAATTGCCCACTTCTAGTGAATTGGCAACTATTTTACTGAACAGAGTGGTTCGTTATCATAGACTGCCAAAGGTTATCCTCTCCGATTGGGGGTCACAATTTTCCTCCAATTTCTGGAAGACATGGTGTAAAGCACTCCAAGTGACATCTATGCTATCTACTAGTCACCATCCTCAAACAGATGGTCAAACGGAGAGACTAAATCAGACTTTGAAACAATACCTACGTGCCTACGCTGAAAAGGCACTTCATTCTTGGACATCTATGCTCTGGTTAGCTGAGTTAGCTTACAATAACTCATTCTACACTTCTATTGGCGTTACACCCTTTTTTGGTTTATTTGCCTATCATCCTGACACCTTGCCCATCCCAATTCCTCAAGAAAGTTCTCTTACTCCAGCTGTGTCAGAAACCATTCAGCATTTACATCAAACCCCGAAAATGATTCATCAGCATTTAGAAAAATCCAAACAAAAATATAAAAGGCATTATGACAAGAAACATTGTGAGGGACCGCAATATCAACCAGGTGACAAAGTGTGGCTTTCCACAAAACATATAGACTTCAAGAAGAAGCACATGTTTAACCCCAAATTTATAGGTCCTTAAACTGTCCTTCAGCAAATCAATCCGGTGACCTATAAACTACAATTGCCCAGATCCTTACGGATTCATCCAGTGTTCCACACTTCCCTCTTGAAAAAGGCAGTCCAAAAGGTCCACCCTCATCCAGCTTCTGTTCTAGTACAAGGGGAAGAAGAATACGAAGTCAAGAAAGTGTTGGATTCTAAACTGAGAGGGCGTAATCTATGGTACTTAATCTCATGGAAAGGTTATGGTCCAGAAAGTAACTCATGGGTTTCTGCATCTGATGTTCATGCTCCAGTACTTGTGAGACGCTTTCATCGTCTTAATCCAAGCAAACCAGGCCCTAGAGCGCGTCTGGGAGAGGGGAGTACTGTCAACACCAGAGCAGTACGCGCTCTATTGGTGACAAAAATGCAAAAACCCAGTACTCTCAAAACAACGTAATTTATGCATTGTGCTGATATGTTGTGGTTTAACCTTTTGCATTGCAGAGTTCAATCCTGAAAACTTATTTTTAATATGCTTACAAATACTGTTCCTTTGCAGGTTTTCAGAGTGTGTTAGGGTGTGGCCCCTTTCCAGGGCCTTTCAGAGACTTTCCCTGCAACATGCCTGGGCGTGGTTCTGGGCTGGGCCAAGACTCTATAAAAGAGAGCCAGCCCAATTCCCAGTGCTCACTTTTCAGAGGTCCTGGTGCAGAGCAGCAGCTTCTTCCTGAGCTCCTGTGCCGTGTCCTATTTGGATCTTCCAGTCTTCTGCCCTTCATCCTTCATTGGTGATCATTGTTCCAGGCGGTAAGAAGGTGGTTGGACTGTTCCGACACCGTTATTGAGAATTTTCATATTCTTGGTTTAATTCTTAAATGATTAACAGATTACTTGCGCGCTACAATTTCTTGACATTTATATGGTAGTTTACAAATAGGCAAGACGCGCGATTTGTTTCATAAAGGATTGACTTTGTTATTTATTGCGTGCTACCATTTCTTGAAATTTACATGGTGGCTTAAGAATCGTCAAGACGCGCAATTCGTTTTATGGTGTTTAAACATTGTTGTCCATTGCGCCCTACTATTTCTTGACATTTACATGAAGTTTTACGAATTTGCAAGACGCACCACTCGTTTCATGAGGATTTAAGTTTGTTGTTCATTGCGCGCTACCATTTCTTGACATTTACATGGTGGCTTAAGAATCGGCAAAAGAAGCGCGATTCATTTCATTGTACTGTGATATTGTTATTTATTGTGAGCTGTTATTTCTTGACATTTACATCGTGTTTTACGAACTGGCAAGACGCACAATTCGATTAATGATGATTTGACTTTGATATTCATTGCGTGCTACCATTTCTTGGTATTTTACATGGGGACACTCGAATCGGCAAGACGCACAATTCTCTCCTCGAGTTTATTTCATGTTGTTTATTGTATGCCACTATTCTAAGATATTTATTATGTAATATTCGAGTTGACAAGTTATGTGATTTGTTTCCTGAATCCAAATTGTGTTATTCATGGTGCACAATCCTTTTTATGGTGTTTACTATATATATATATATATCTGCAATATGCGCAATTTGTGTTGAAGCATTTTAAGAGTACACAGAAGGCCAGAGTTTCTAGATGCAATATTGTATGGTCCTAGTATACATTCTCAAAACAGGATTTATATGACTGGTTTAAAATTTAGTCAGAATGTTTTTTCTGATTCTCATGTAAAGGAAAGTACTTGAATAAGAAAGTTTTCATTTAATTCCTCTTGATTCCCTTACAGGTATCCGACCATCTTGAAACTTAGTCATTTTGAACTTAACTCTTAGATTGTTCATGTTTTCAGAGTGATTAGGCTTAGAATCATAGTCTAGTATTAATTTTCAGGAGATATAATTTTCATATTGTGTGTTCTAACCTTTTTCTTACTACAGGTCTCCTTCCCAGCTGTTCCCTTCCTAATGCCCTCTTCCCCTCTTGAACTCTCTCAGTCTCTGTGATTTATCAATCAGAGTCTTGGAGCTGTTCAGTGGCGGACGTGTTGGGAACGTGCACAGACCCCGAGGATCTGGTGACTCTGACAGTTCCAGCTGATCTGTGGATAGAGTGTAAAAGGAGTATAGATTGGGCGACAAATGAACCAGAGAGAGATCAGGTTACAGGTGCGCCGTCCCTTGAGGTAATGAAATATTACTATAAAGTGATTGCATTTTTGAAAATGAGAACTTCACCCAAAAACATTGACTGGCAGAGAATTGACAGGACAGCTCAGGAAGCACAGGAGTCAATACATGCATATTATGAGAGATTGCTGCAGGCGTTTAAGCATTACAGTGGTACAGAGACAATTGAGCTGAAAGACATGATTTATTTTGTGTTTAGATCTGTGGAAGGATTGAGACCTGATATTAGCCAGATGATTAAGAGTCATTTGATTTGCTGGCAAGCAAAGCCGATTGATGAGGTACTACAGTATGCAAAGTACTGTAGTCACGAGATTGAGTTGAAGCAGAGAAATTTGAACGAAAAGGCGATGGTGATGCTGATTAAAGCTGCACAAACAGGGATGCAGGGAATCTTTCCACAGCAGAAACAGAAGCAGTAGGGAAATGTGGTATTTCAGAATCATATGAGAGGTAGAGGTCACAGAGGTAATGGAAATCAAAGTCCTGATTTGAATACTGTACTGGTTCAGAATGATGTGCAGGGAATGAAAAGAGTGTTGCCTTGTCATGCTTGCGGAGCAGTTGGACATTGGAAACGGGAGTGTCCGATGATGGTGCAGGAAGGTGTGGTTCAGCAAACTAATTACATTGATTCGTTTCAAAACATGAGAGGACCGAGAATGAGAGGTCATAATCCGAATTTCCAAAATAATGTGAATCAAGTGCAGAATTTTCAACCCATGCAACAGGTGCAAATGCCACGTGTACAAATGACAAAGTAGAAGCCAATGCAACAGCAGGATCCCATGGTATCTAGACAGCAAATACAAATACCTCAAGCCCCAATGGAACAGCAGCAGGTGATGCTTCCTCAGCAGGTCATGGGTCAGGGGTCCAACCAAAGTAATAAAATAGTACACTAATTCCCATTACACAGTGAGATTGGAATAAATGACGACTGAGTGAGCAAGAGTTTGGATGAGGAGGAATGAGTGCATGCAGCTTCTTTGGAAGTAGATCAGAAAGGTCCAATCGTGAAGGGAAAGGTTATGGGTCACAGAGTTTCATTCTTAGTTGACACAGGAGCTACACGCTCCTCAGTGAGATCTGAAGAGGTTTTGAATTTGCTCCTTTCAGGAAAGACAGTCCAGATTGTAGGAGTAGCAAATCAGTATTTGACCAAGCCAATTACAGATCCAGTACAGGTTAAGAATCAGAACTTTGAAGGTTTGCACAAATTCATAGTATGCGATACAAGTACGGTATCCGTACTGGGAAGAGACTTGCTGTATAAAACCAGGTGCTGGATTACATGTTCAAATGATGGAATCAAGATACAGATTAATAGTGAAGATGAGGATGACCCAGCTACAGAGACCGAGTGTGAGACTATAAATGAGGAGTACCCCCGGATTAATGTCTTTCCAGTGTTCACAGTGAAGGAGCTTCTTCCTGATTTACAGGGAATGGTTAAAGAGAAAGTGTGGGATTTAACAGGAAAAGAGATGAGTCTGATAAAGGGAATTGAGCCAGTTTAGGTTCCTGTGAAGCCAAATGCAATTTTTCCTAAGATTCCCCAGAACCACATGCCACAGGATGTTTTTATAAAGGTTGCCCAAATAATCACAGAATTTGTGAAACTAGGGGTCCTGAAAGAAGTGTTGAGCAGCCCATGTAATTCACCGATAATGGGATTGAAAAAGCCCTGTGGGAAAGTTTGAATTGTCTGGGATTTGAGGAAAATAAATGACTTTGTGATCAAATGTTGCCCTGTGGAGCCAAATCCAGCTGTGATAATGTTTCAGATTCCATGTGATGCTGAGTGGTTCACTGTCATAGACTTGTCACAAGCCTTCTTTTCTGTGCCTCTTCATGAGGACAGCCAATTTTGTTTCAAATTTTTAGATTGAGTTTACTGTTGGTGTCAAATTCCTCAAGGGTTTTATGAATCACCTTCCATATGCAATCAGATCTTGAAAAAGAATCTGGAGTTGTTGGAATTGCCTTTCCAATCCACTTCAGTACAGAACATTGATGACGTACTGATTATGTCCAGAACAAGGGACAAGTGCAAGTATGACACGATTGCTGAACCATTAGGGAAAGAATGGCCCTAAAGTGTCACCGCTCAAATTGCAGTACTGTCATAAAGAAGTGAAATACTTAGGTCACCAGATTGAGAAAGAATCAAGAAAAATACCCAGAGAAAGGTTCAGGACCATATTGCAGATGAGTCCCCCAACCACACAAAGAGATGTCAGGATGTTCTTAGGAATGGTAGGCTACTGTTGCCAATAGATTCCCATTTTTTCAGTAATTTCCAATCCCTTGCAAAAGCTGACCCACAAGGAGGTTACCCACCCCATAGCTTTAGACCAGGCTTGAATGAAAGCATTTTCTGAATTGAAAGAGTGTCTGTGCAAAGCTCTAGCTTTGGATATGCCTGATTACACTATGGGGGTCATTATGACCCTGGCGGTGAGTGATAATGTGATGGTAGTTCTGCCAACAGGCTGGCGGTACATACCTCCACATTATGAGAATGGTGGGTTGGCTGCAGCCAACACGTCACCTCTCCACTCATACCGCCATGGTGGTATCAGCTGCCGGGTCTGAGATGTCAATCTCCAGCCTGGCGGCCAGCATATTACCGCCGGTGGCAGTTTGGGCCTTCCCACCACCATGGTTTTTGTGGCTTTAGCAATGCCACAAAAACCATGGTGGTATGCCCTACCGGTGACAGGGAATTCCTTTCCTGTCACCGGTAGCTTGCTCACCCACCCCCCAACAAACACCTAACACCCACCTCCATCCAAACTTTCCCCACCCCCCAGACTCACTCCCACCGTCCGATCCTCACACTCCCCCCCACCCCCCATACATGCACACACCCGCAGACACGCACCACGTAGACACTCAATCACTCACTCTGGCAGACATGCATTCATGCACGCATACTTCCAGACATGTTTGCACACATTCTTACAAAATCACTCACACACATACAACTACACAACCAACACAACACACACAGAAACATTCACACTTACTTTGTTCTAGGTGGTTTTCTGACAGGGAACGGGAAGGGGCAGTGCTACCGCCAGCAGCGCCCGCCAACCGAACATCTCCTGACCGTATCACAGGTCGTGAAAAGGCTGGTGGTGTTCAACTGGTGCAGTGGTGCTGGTGGTAGCAGTGCCAGCTTACCACCGTCCGCCAGTATGATCACTGCCAGATTTCCATCCTTCCTGTGGCAGAAGTCTGGCAGTGATCATTATATGGCGGATGGATGGCAGCCATGGTTACAGTATTTTGGCAGCCGTCACCACAACGGTAGACGGTTTTCACCACCAAGGATAAAATGAGGGCCAAAGTCTTTCACATTGTTTTGTCATGAGCGTGATACATGTTCTTTGTCCGTCTTGACATAGGTCCACGGAGGTATATACCACCTAGTAGCATATTTTTCCGCTACTTTGGACCCAGTCGCTCCAGCTTTATCTGGCTGTTTTGGTGCAGTTGCAGTGGTTGGACAGAGCCTCACACAGTGTGAAGGCGTTGTGATGGGAAACCCCTTAACAATAATGGTCTCTCACTCAGTTGAAGTTTTACTTACCCGCACCAAGACCCAGCATCTGACTGATGCAAGATGGACCAGATATGAGATGAGTATTCTAGGGTCACCAAATGTGTCAATGAAAAGATGTACAGTGCTTAGCCCGGCAACTTTGTTTCCAAATGAAAATGTTGAAATTTAAAAATTGGGAGACATTGAGAATGACAGTCTTGAAGAAACTGATTTGTGCACAAAAACGAGACCTGATATTAGAGATACCTGATTGGAAGAAAATGACCAAATTATCTTTGTCGATGCTTCTTCTCTGAGAGACAATTCAGGAACACTGAGAGCAAGATATGTTGTGTGCAGAATTTCGGGTATCCTGGAAGCATCTTGGCTTTGAGGAGTATATTCTGCACAAGTAGCGGAACTGGTAGCCCTTACTAGAGCTTGCCATGTTTCTGCTCAGCTAATGGTTACCATCTATATGGATAATCAATATGGAATTGGGATAGACCATGATTTTGGCCAGTTGTAGTCACAGAAAGGTTTCATGACCTCTTCTGGTTCCCCAGTGAGAAATGTGAGAGAATTAAGGAATTGTTGCAAGCTATCCAAACGCCTGAAAAGATTGCCGTGGTGAAATGCAGTGCACATCTGAAATCCCAAGACTTTTTGTCAATGGGGAATGGATATGTGGATCAAGTCGCAAGGTTTTGCGCACTGAACTGTATATTGTTTGAAGATAAGTGGGAATTTTTACCTGAACAAGATAAAACAAGTCCAAGTTATGCATTACATGTGATAGATACATTGAAAGAGTTGAAAACATTGCAAAATAATGTTGACAGGGAGGAAAAACATTCATGGGGCAAATTGAAATGTGTACAGCGACAAGATGAATTGTGGGTTTCCGAAGGGGGTCAATTGGTTCAGCCTGTTGTCTCACATTGCTAGATATTATCATGGTCAAGAACATGTTGGGAGGGATGCCATGATTCGTTTGTTCAAGCATAATTCTTTCATTCCAAAATTTAGACAAGTTGCTGAACCAGTTTGCCATTGTTGCATCATTTGCCAGCAAATGAACGTGGGGAAAGGGACAATGGTTAACTTGAGCCACATTGGATGAGGAGGGTGTCCATTCAGCAGAATGCAAATGGATTTTATTGAGATGCCTGTGTTTGGAGGTTTGAGATGTGTGTTGGTTATTGTATGCATCTTTAGTCACTGGATTGAAGCGCACCCTACATGAAGAAATGACAGCTTCACAGTAGCCAAACTGCTGCTTAGGGAACTGATACCACGTTTTGGGTTTCCGATCTCTTTAGAATCAGATAGGGGAAGTGACTTCAACAATGAAGTAATTAAATTACTGTGTGCAGCTTTGAACATTGAGCAGATGTTGCATTGTAGTTACCTCCCTGAAGCATCAGGACTAGTGGAACAGATGAATGGTACTTTGAAGTAAAGAATGGCAAAGATGTGTGCGTCCACAAATCTGAAATGGCCTGACGCACTGCCGTTCTGATGACATTGAGAAACACACCTGACAGGAAAACAAGATTGTTGCTGGATGAAATCCTCATGGGCCGAGCAACAAAGTTGCCAGTGGTACCTGCAAATGCGCCTGTCAGCATTGCAGATGATATCGTGTTGGACTACTGCAAAGGTCTGGCTGATGTTGTTCACTCTTTCTCTCAGCAGGTGGAAGCCACAACACTGCCACCGATCCATGACCCAGGGCACAACCTGAGAGCCAGGTGACTGGATTGTAGTTTGGAAACAATTGAGGAAAACGTGTTTGGAGTCTTGCTGGAAAAGTTAGTTCCAGCTAGTTCTGACCACTACCACAGCTGTGAAGTGCACTGGAGTTCCGAACTGAATCCACGCCAGCCACACAAAGAAAGTGGCATCTCCTTTGGATGATGAAGAGTGGTTGTTGAGCATGCCAACAACGACCAAACAAGCTCCAGAGCCGAAAAGAGAAGAAAGAGGAACTGAGAATGGATCTGAGCCCATTGAGGACGGTTCAGTCACTCCTGTGAAAGACGAAGGAGAAGACCTTCAGAAGGGTGGACAGTGAGCTAATCTCAAGTGAGGCAGCAGGAGAGCCTAATCAGAGCAGGTCTTTCCCAGAAGTAGGCGAATCTGAGAGACCAGCAGCAAATGCCAGACCCCGAGGGGTAAGGGGTTGAGGCAGATCAAAGCAAATATGGTCTAACTCCTGAACCAGTTGCAGGTCTGTCAAGAGAAAATCCTGCAGAGAAGGAAAAAGTTTCAAGTTCAACACTGAAAAGACCATTGACCAAACGTCCAATGAAAGATGATAAGTGGCCAGAGTCACAAGCAAAGAGAAAGAAAGCAGTTGTATAAACAACAATCGAGGAAGAAGTAGATATGACAAGGAGAGAAGATCTAAGTGAGGGAGAATTGAATGGATTTCGAAAGTTGAAAAGGAAGAGAATAGCAAGTTGAAGGTACGCAGGTCCTGAATGGGCATATGCAACTACAAGGGAATGGCAGAAATAATTTTTGTCTTTTTGTTTTGATCGAGACATTCCAAGTCAATATTTTGGCACTTGAAGGAAGCTGATGAACTGAACTTTTGAAACAAATTGAGAAAAGTGCAAAGAGAACAGAGACTGTTGAAAGTAACCAGAAAACACTTTGATAACCTGATTTGACTTGTGAAAACTTGAGTTTCCAAGCTGCTAAACCGATTTTTGACAAACTTACAGTTTTTTGAGAAAAAGGATCCTGGAAGTGAGACTGACAGCTGTAAATAACTGCTTAAAAGGATTTTTGTTTTTGATTTTTGCTGCATCTTTCTAAATTTTCTCTTCTACTTTCTGATTCTTTATAGATCATGAGTAACATTAGTCAGCAGGGTAGAAAGAGCAGGTGCTGTAAATACATGAGTATTGGTTTGGTAATTATGTGTGTGATATTGTTTGTGATATTGATTGTGGGTATGACTGTTCTTGACAAAAGGGAAGCCAACCATACTTCAGCTTTAGAGACAACTACTGCATTAACAGCAATAGAGAAGTTTAGGTTAGATGAGAAGTATCTGCATGTAGACAATGCCCAAGGGGAACTTTCTTCTAATACCTTCTATCGCTTGTTGAGTAAGTATGTTGAGACGATGGACGCATATAAGTTTGTTGTGTGTACGCAGATTCCTTCATCAGTCAAAGAACGAGTTACCTATCATAGCTTGTCTCTTACTTATGTGATAAGTTGTAGTTTCTTACTAACCAGATTCTATAACCAGGAGTACATCCAGTATTTCTACTCCAACCACGACGTATTAGTTAGAGGTTTCTTTGAACCTACATTAACTTTTGGCATAGCTTATGCGCACAGAAACAATCTGACATGCTTGCTTACACCTATAGTGAAGAGCTTCTTAGATCACACAGATGACAAGAGAAAGACATTGAAGGAGAAATAAGAAAAACGCTTAGAGAAAAGGACTTTTAGAAATTATTATGCTTATAGTGCAATAAAAACACAATGGGAATTAGCTTTAGATGCGCAACACGTAGGAAAGCTTTGTGTACATAGACCTAAATCTCGCACTGACATTTTGTTTGTGGGGATGAATGTAGACATGTGTTTTTGTTTCAGAGTAAATGGACATTTATGTTGAATGGACAGGATCCAGCGATTCCTGGCATACATTACATCTGTGGGCCTAATGCATATTACCGTCTTCCAAGAGGATGGTATGGGACATGTTACTTGGGGATAGTTTTCCCCAAAATTTTCCAACTTGACGACATTTTTGAAAATTACTGAATTACATCACATTAGAGAGAGGGGAGAGTCTTCTTCTGGTATAGTGGGAGATCTATTTGCAGCAATGATACCTTCAGGTAGTTGTTGTTCTGAATTCAAAAAAGATAAAAAAGTTATCTACTATTGTGGATAACATTCTGACCAACTTTTCAGGAGCCATGATCCTGATAGATACTGAATTAGCTGCTGAAAGTGCTATGACTCTTCAGAACCGTCTTGGTTAGAAATTTTTTTAGCAAAGGATGGTGGAGTTTATAAAATGCTTTATTGTAGGCATTGCTGTTCATTTACTCATGATAATAGTAAACAAAATTAGAAGCTTACTTACTAATCTGACTAATGAGAGTGCTGGTTTGAAACAATTGAAGGAACCAGGTTTTAGGGAGAAAGTTGGCAAAGGATTTGCTTCAGTGGGAAATTGGCTCAGCAACATTGGGAAAGGGATATTATTGAAAATACTACAGGGGATATTGATTATTGTGATATGCTTAATTGGAATATGGAGAATATGAAAACTGTGTAAAAAGATCAAATTAAAGAAGATGAAGAATAATCAGAGGAGGGAACAAAAGAAAAAGTGAAATTTGAAAAGGGAACAAAGATTTGAAGGGACTGAAATTACAGAATTTTAGCTGAAGCGAAAATTTGTGAGTGGAGGTTTAGTGTGATGACACATTTAGTCATCAAAGGAGGGATTGTTAACTCTGAGTTTTAAATGAAATTATTAATGAATATTCATGTTTTCTGAGTGTTGGAATTGTGTCTAAAATGTAATTGTATAGAGAAAAATAATGCACGCATTTGAAGGTGCGACTACCTGAGTAGCCACTAATGTTCATGAAGTGTACTTTTTAATGGCTTATTAATATGAAATGATGAGCTTATGTTTTAATAATGTAGTAATATGTCATATTAAGGGTTATGTATTAGCTTTATTAATCGTAGGCCTTAACTTAGCGAGGTCTGTCTGCTTAGAGAATTAAATTGTGATTTTCCACTGTACTGTCCATGTGCTCGTAGCTAAAAATCTTTCTCATGAGAACTGCTTGCTAGAAGATGCTCTACTTGCTAATGCAACATTGTTTAAAGTAATGTGTGTGAGACTAACTTTCCCAGGAGAAGATAAAGACCATACTGACTGGAGTATAAGCTGCAACAATATAGTTACCTGACGAGCCGAATGACGGGAGCGGGACGAAAGGAGCCAATCATCGACGCGTGAACCATGTACTAGTAGAAATGTAGATTTGAAGTTTTAGTTTATCCTGATGCCTTGTTGACCAGACTGATGTCCTGATGACGAAGACTGTCACAGCTTGCTGATCCAAACTGAGGATAGGTATATTGACTATGAAATTGTTTGCTATGTCTATTTGCTTTTGTTTCTAGGTACCAACCGCTAATTTTGATAGAACCATAGTTAGATGTTTTTCCAGATTTGCGTTGACTAAATTGTTTTGTATGAAGCCCAACATGCTAATTCTAATCTGATGTTAGTTAGGATTCTCACAGATGAAGTTCGCCATATGTAATAACAGCTGATGTCAATCAATCAATAGTTTATTCGGTCCAAGTTTGGGCCATTTGAAAAATTAAAAAATAGTCATACATACAGAAGGATAAAAACCATAGACCATTGAATAAAAAAAAGAGACATTTAGCAATTAGTACACTGCTTATATAGAAAAAAGGTTCATAAAACTACATAAAAAAGTTTCATAAATAATTAAGACAAGACTCTTAAAATAGTGTCTGAATCTTACCCTATACAAGACGCTAAATGCTAAAATAATACGAATCAATTGTTAAAAACGTATAAACTATACTAAGACAGATTTAGACATAAAATAAAACATAAAAAACTACATACAATAGCTCCTATTTGCAAAAGTTAGAAGTCAACCAGTGGAAAATGGAGCCCTAAGTTAGTCAGTTCTCTTAAATAAGTTGATCAGATACATTGCATCTTGCCATTTGTAAAATGATATGTGCTAGGGAGCTATGAATCACTTCAATTGGGGTGCCCCACTAGACAACATGCTCAGAGATATAGTCTTATATCCTCGATAGATCGCACTAATGATTTTGTTTAAAATCCCAGACTATTGTGACAGGGTGCTAGTTCGCTAACTTCTAGACCGTTCTTCAACCGGTGGATTAAGATCTGTAATGATTCTACTGCGGATTTTCCATGCTGCTGCCAAAAATTTAGAAATAGAACTCACTATCAGCATGGAAGTGTCATATTTACACATTCTATATACACTGTTTCGGTTTTGTATTGGCAGTGTTTTACACAGAGGAATAATCCACTTCCCTCGAGGGCATTTGTACAAAGGACAGAAAAATAGGACATGCTCAGAAGTTTCCTTGCATAGATGGCAGTTTATGCATTTGTCAGATAAAGGACTATTAGTCGACCAGCAAGCCGTAAAGCTGTTAACTGCTAATGTTCCATATCTGAACTGAAGTAGTAAAGAGTGGGCACGGGCTGGTATAGGGAGATCCAGGAAGCTTTCAGGCAGAGGTTCGTGCTTGACCAGCAGAAACTCTGCTGTCAGCTGACCTAACCCAATTGAGCCGAGAGATTCCTCATGAATTTTTTCCCTATATCGGTCTTTGATAAGGTGCCTAGCGTTACCAGGAATCGTCTTGGGATTCGCCCAATAATGGGATAAATTCAGTTTAACCCAAGCCGCTTTCATCTCCCTTAGCCACCGTACTTTTTCCCATCCGTAGCAAGGTGGCAATAGTTCTTTAACTGCTGACCTGAAGGGTTCGAGTTCTTCCTTTTTCCATAGTCTAACCCAGTACAGAAGTGGTCTTAAGTATGCTGTATCTTTAATACTATTTAGAACCAGGTCCAGTCTTAGGGGGAGCATCGGCGTGCCCTTCCCTAGTCTGGATATGTGTCTAAGGAAATTATTTTCTTTGCTTTGAAGAGTGTCCAGTTGTCTGTGAGATCCCCAAAGTTCCGCTCCATATAGGGCCGCGGCACGGATTTGGGCTTTATAAATTTCAGAGATAAGGGTCAGAGTGGGGCTTATTGCAGTGCAAGCCTTACGTCCTATCACTCCACATCTTTGGCTGATGGTTAGTGCCCCTTTCCTTATGGCTGCATCCCAGCTGCCCTTATCAGATAGTCTGATGCCCAGGTAATCGTATTCCATTACCCTCTCCAGGTCAATTGAATCCATCTTTATGTTTGCTCTAAGCTTCTTGTTCGGGGCACTGTATATCATGAGTTTGGTTTTCTTAACATTTATATCTAACCCGTAATCTCTGCAGAATACCCCAAACTGGTTAACCAGATTCTGGATTCCCATGGATGATTTAGACAGGAGGATAGTGTCATCTGCATAAAGTAGGCATGGAACTTTGATCCCGGCCAGCTTTGGGGAATCATTAGTGCAATTTGCTAAATACTTAATACAATTATTTATGTATAGAAGAAAAAGAGTAGGGGCCAAAACACACCCCTGTCTGACTCCCCTCTCAATAGCCACTGCTTCTGTTAGATCACCATCCTTACCGCTCCTGATTTGTGCATAAGTATTCTCGTGTAGTCGGGCGATAAGTTTCAAGAGACCGTGTGGGATACCCATATTGGCTAGTGTCAGCCATAGCTGGTTTCTGGGGACCAAATCAAACGCGGCTCTGAGATCAATAAAAACTACAAAAAGGTTGCCCCCTCCTACTTCCACAGTCTTCCATTTTATTGTTAAAAATCTTAGCACCTGATCTATGGTGCTAACTGCTGGCCTAAACCCTGCTTGTAGATCAGAAATGGCATTGGTTTCCAGAATCCATTCTTCTAGACGGGACAGAATTTGCTTTGCAAAAAGTTTTTGGAAGTTGTCAAGTAAGGAGATTGGGCGGTAGTTGACAGGGTTAGAGGGGTTACCTTTCTTAAAGATGGGAACTATCTCTGCTCCCATCCAGGAACTCGGAACAGGTGCTCCTGCAGTTACCGCATTGGAAATGAGGTTCAGATATGGGGCCCATATATCTGGGTTTGTCTTGTAGAGATCACCTGGTATTTTGTCAAGGCCGGGGGCCTTTCCCCATTTCAGTGAAGCGATCGCAGCCTTGGTTTCAGCCAAGGTAAATTCAATTTTGGGGGTCTCGGTAATCATGATATGGCTCACTTCCCTGGTAGTAACACCGGTGATCCCAGAATATAATCGGGAAAAGTGATCTGTCCACTCTACAGGGAGTATTGAAGCACCAGGCGAACGATTAGGTTCTTCACTGGCATCAGCCACCAATTTCCAAAATTTCGAGGTGTTGTTTATTTTAGCAGACTCCAGGAGGGAAACCCATCTAGATTCATCCCATCTCCTACGGGCTCTACTTTGTACCTGTTTATAATCTTTCCTGGCTTCCCTTATATGATCTAACTGGCCTCCTCTTAAAGCTTTCAGCAGTTTGTGCTGTGCTTCCCTGCATGCAGCGTTAAACCACCTTGCGTTGCACTTCTTTTTAACTTCTTTTGCAGACTCTTTAGTAAAAAGATTTTTTAGAGAATTAAAGAATTGTGTATGGGCTGCTATAAGCCCACCGCTATCTTCTAAAGGCTGAGATATGCGATCCATGTGATCAGCCAACTGCCTGTACACAGATGCCAAGATGGCTGTGTCGGTGCTCAGGGATTCCCATCTAACATTTCGTCTATTGTTGGTCAGTGCGAGTCTTTGTTCGTGAGTCTTGTGACAGGAGACTTCAAGTAGGGGTAATAAATTCCTAAGAGATAAAATCAATGGCTCATGGTCGCTTTCCTCATGTTCTACAATATTCATGTCCACTATATAGCCCCACAAGCGAATGTCAAGCAAAATATAATCTATCTGGCAATTCTGTGTCCCGCGCCTGAATGTAGGGTGAAAATGAGGGTCCGAGCGGGAACGACCATTGCAGGCCCGCAGGCCATGTGCCAGTGTAATATCCACAACCTGATGTGTTAATCTATTTATTTTTGGTCTTTTGCTTGATACCAGTTGGGGGATACCCCAGTAGGCGTCTTCATCTTTATATAGTTCCTGGGCCAGCAAATAGGGTTCAAAAGTGACATTAAAATCTCCTGCAATAAGAATAAAGTGGGAAGGTGATTTACAAGAGAGAAAGCTGTCCAAAATAGTCAATGTGTCGGACTCATATTTGCTACCCAGGCTCCTATTATAAATATTGATTAATAAAAGTGGTTTCTCACTAAGGGATGGTATTGATAAACCCATCAAATCGGGGCAGCCCAAGTCAATTGTTTCAATCCGACATTTAAGGGAACAGCTAAGCCATATAAGCAGCCCACCTGAGGGTCTCCCTGAATTCACCTTAGTTGCTGGGACCCAGTAACTTTTATAACCAATTCTGTATTTGGGCTCCAGTGCCCACGTTTCTTGAAAAAGACATATTTTATGTTTGTCTATAAATTTGCCCCATTCAGGGTTGTTCATTTTATTCTACAACCCTGCAATATTCCAACTAAGAATGGTATCTAGGCCATCTGTTTTGTCTTGGGGAGCTTCAGCCACAGGGTTCTCTCTTGCAAATGGAGTGCTGTGGGGAGGTTTTATACCCTTTTCAGACATATATATACCAGTCACGTTTGGATTTCCCGCTACAGTATCGCCCAAGATATTTCTTGCACCATCTTAATCGGGGGTGATGTGAGCAGTTCGAATATCTGAGATGGTGGTGAATATCCATGCTTTCTGGGGTCTATTAAATCCGTGGCTAAATTGGTCTCAATCACCTTGCCCTCCTTATTTGCACCCCCAATACAAATTTCAGAACTCTGGACACAGGAGGAAAGCCAGATACTAGTTTCCATCTTAGAAAGATCTGACTGAACAAGTGCGGAAATTGGCGTAGTGTCTCTGGTGTCTGCAGTAGGGGTTTGTTCGACCCCAGAATTACCTTGCCCTATTTCATGTGTTTCAATGTTGCCAACTATAGGGCACTTCTTATCCCAATTTTTTGAACCTTGAGGCTGAAATGAACTATACATAGTAACAGCTGATGTATTTTCTTTGCTGAAACTAAAAGTATGTAATATTGTTTGCACATTTATTCTTGTTATTAATTTGCACTGTAATTTTAGAATGTATAGTAGCTCAAGCTTTGATTAGATTGTGATTCTTTCGCCGCTTTGGACAGCCAGTGTTGTTTCTGTATTTTTATCAATTGATTTTGAGATTATCTTATGTGACATTAGCATTGTTAATATAGGGAAATAAATATTCTAACTTTTACATAAAGGTGTGGTTCATGACCGCAAGGACATGGTGTGTGACAGTTGCTGGCTCTTATTGATTACCAATGTTATTGATTGTTATTGATTATTGATCTGCATGTACGGATATATGGTGGTAAAACCTCGAAACCAGTCAAAAGGTTCATCGACCTATTCACTTTCCCTTGTAACTTTACTTATTAAGGTCCGACGCTCTAACAGGCTCCACTTCCTTGCTTTTAGTCAGTTGTTTATTACAGTAAGAATGAATAATCTGTTATTCTCTATTAGTGTAATAAAACAATGGAGTATAGTTAGCTCAACTATTAACCTCCTTGGTTGCTGAGGTAAGTAAAAAACACTTTTATATGTTGTGTGTACTTGAGGGTGAGAGTATGTTTATATGAGAGAGTGTGTATGTATGAGTGAATGTGTGCCTTTGTTTAAGCATGTGTGTGAGTGAAAGTAAAGATGGAATGTCGTGTGATGTCACTTCTGCTACCCCTCGCATTTTGGTGAATTGATGTCCATGAATGGATGCCCTGATCTCAGGCCCCATATCACATTATTTACAAGCAGCAATAGTGAGGGGTCTATGCAAAGCAGCAAATTAGGGATGACCACAGGGTGGCCGAAAGGGGACATGCTGGACATGTTCTTCATGGACATTAGGGGGCATATTTATACTTGTTTTGCACCAAATTTGCATCATTTCTTTTTTTACGCAAATTTGGTGCAAAACTAACTTCACATTTTTCCTCTGCGCTAGACCCATCTACCACCAAAGTATAGAGTTAATTTCATTTTTGGGATGTGGAAACCTACCTTGCGTCAATTAGATGCAAGGTAGGCGTTCCTGTGCAAAAAATTACTCTATGCCCTTAGCACAATATTTATCCCCGTGCTAAAATCACGCATGGGGAGGAGGGATCAAATAATGGTGCACAGCTTGCTTTGCACCATTATTTAACGTCTGCGTCAGGGCAGGCGTTAGGGGACATGTGGGTCTATGGAATAAGCCCACAGGTGCCCTCCCCAGGCCCAAGAGACACACCCACCCACACCAGAGGGACAGCGGAGGATGGGGGACCCCATCTCAGGTAAGTATACTTAAGTACAGATAAGTATTTATTTAAAGTGCCACTGGGGGGCATGAAATGTGCCCCCTACATGGCACTGGGTGCAATTGCCATTCCCAGGGGACCCTGCTCCCCTGTGCTGGCCATTGGGGTGGTGGGGATGACTTCTGTCTTTTCTAAAGCAGGAGTCATGTGGTATGGATGGTTTTGCATCAGAGAATTACGCTAGGCTGGTAAGTGTCATTTTTCTTTACTCTAACCTGCCTAACGTCATTTTTGGTGCAAAACCCCCTTCTCCCATACTGCCACCCCACCAGGCTAACGTCATTTCTTTTTACACTAGCCTACCCTTTGCGCCAGCTTGCACCATCCCATAAATATGGTGCCCTCCTGGCGCTCAAGATTGGTGCAAACCGGTGCAAAACTTTTTGATGCAAAACTGTATTAGTGCAGTTTTGCACCAAAAGGTATAAATATGCCCCTGGGTACATTCATTTTTTTGTCCTATTTCACTTTCCAAAGATTGACTTTTGGGAGACAGAGTTCAAAAGGTAGTGGTCATATTGGAATGTGCAGACGTTAGTAAAGAATAAACCATTATATGAGGGAATGCTGCCCAACTTCATCGGTGCTAGTCAAAGAGAAACATAAAACACAACCTCACTGACAGATACAAACCTACTGCAATACATTTTTCTTCCAACATCGTAGGGATTCTAGAGATACCCAGAGTTTTTTGGGTTCCCCCGGAGGAGACCAAGAAATTAGCCAAAATACAGCTATTTTTTATTTATTTTTTAAGTGGGAAAAAAGGACAGCAGAAGAAAACACATGTTTTTTTCCCTGAAAATGGCATCAAAAAAGGGTTTGGGATGTAAAATCACCATCTTCCCAGCTTTCAGGAACAGGCAGACTTGAATCAGAAAACCACATTTTTAAATCCAATTTTGGTATTTACTGGGACATACCCCATTTTTACTATTTTTGTGCTTTCAGCCTCCTTCCAGTTAGTGACAGAAATGGATGTGCAAGCAATGCTGGATCCTGGACAGCTAAACATTTCTGATAAAAATACAAAATTCTGAATTCAGCAAGGAGTCATTTGTGTAGATCCTTCAAGGTTTTCTTGCAGAAAGTAACAGAAAAAATAATTTAAAAAAACTGAAATTGAGGAGAAAAAAGAGCCATTTCTGTTCAAATGTTCTTCTAGAACTTTTTCCAGCTCTGGAAGATTTTTTAAAGCAATATACCATTACGTCTGCTGGACTCTTTCTGGTTGTGGGGATATATAGGACTTGTAGGTTCATCAAGAACCCTAGGTATCCAGATCCAATAAATGAGCTGCACCTTGCAATCGGTTTTCATTGTATACCGGGTATACAGCAATTCATTTGTTGAAATATAAAGAGTGAAAAATAGTTATCAAGGGAACCTTTGTATTTCCAAAATGGGCACAAGGTAAGGTGTTGAGAAGCAGTGCTTATTTACACATCTCTGAATTCCGAGGTCCCCATACTAGTATGTGAATTAGAGGGCATTTCTCAAGTAGATGTCTTTTTTACACACTGTCTTACATTTTGAAGGGAAAAATGTAGAGAAAGACAAGGGGCAATAACACGTGTTCTTCTATTCTGTGTTTCTCCAAGTCTCCCAATAATAATGGCTACCTCACTTGTGTGAGTAGGCCTAGTGCCCGCGACAGGAAACACAACATTTTTACATTGAAATCTGACGTGTTTTTTGGAAAGTGCCTAGCTGTGAATTTTGGCCTCTAGCTCAGCCAGCACCTATGAAAACCTAGCAAGCCTGTGCATTTTTGAAAACTAGACACTTGGGGGAATCTAGAATGGGCTGACTTGTGGGGCTCTCGCCAGGTTCTGTTACCCAGAATCCTTTGCAAACCTCAAAATTTTGAAAAAAAACACTTTTCCCTCACATTTTGGTCCTGCAAAGTTCTGGAATCTGAGAGAAGCCACAAACTTCCTTCCATCCAGCGATCCCCCAAGTCTCTTGGTAAAAATGGTACCTCACTTGTGTGGGTAGGCCTAGTGCCCGAGACAGCAAATGCCCTAAAACACAACATGGACAAATCACATTTTCCCAAAGAAAACTGATCTGTTTTTTGGAAAGTGCCCAGCTGTGGATTTTGGCCTGTAGCTCAGCCAGCACATATGGAAACCTAGCAAACCTATACATGTTTTAAGACTAGACACCTTGGGGAATTCAGAATGGGATGACTTGAGGTGCTCTCTCAAGGTTCTGTTACCCAGAATCCTTTGCAAACCTCAACGTTTGTAAAAAAACACATTTTCCTCAAATTTCGGTGATAGAAAGTTCTGGAATCTGAGAGGAGCCACAAACTTCCTTCTACCCAGCATTCTCCTACATCTTCTGATAAAAATGGTACCTCACTAATGTTGTTAAGCCTAGTGCCCCCAAAGGAAACACCCCAAAACGCAACATGCACACCTCAAATTTTTACATTGAAATCTGACGTGGTTTTTGGAAAGTGCCTAGCTCAGCCGGCACACAGGAAAACCTACCAAACCTGTGAATTTTATAACTAGATGCCTATAGGAACACAGCATGGGGTAACTTGTGGTGCTCTCACCAGGTTCTGTTACCCAGAATCCTTTGCAAACCTCAACATTTGGCAAAAAAACACTTTTTCCTTACATTCCGGTGATAGAAAGTTCTGAAATCTGAGATGAGAGGAGCCATACATTTCCTTCTACCCAACATTCCCCCAAGACTCCAGATAAAAATGATACCTCACTTGTGTGGGTAGGCCTAGTGCTTGTGACAGAAAATGCCCCAAAACATAACATGGACACATCACATTTTCCCAAAGAAAACTGACCTGTTTTTTGCAAAGTGCCTAGCTGTGGATTTTGGTCTCTAGCTTATCTGGCACCTAGGAAAACCTAGCATTTCTGAAAACTAGACACCTAGGGTAACCCAGGATGGGATAACATGTGGCGCGCTCACCAGGTTTTGTTACCCAGAATCCTTTGCAAACCTCAAAATTTGGCCAAAAAACACTTTTTCCTCACATTTCATTGCTGCAAAGTTCTGGAATCTAAGAGGAGCCACAAACTTCCTTCAATCCAGATTCCCCCACATTTAAACATGGTACCTCAGCTGTGTGGGTAGGCCTAGTGCCCGCAACAGGAAATGCCCCAAAACACTATGTGGACACATCAAGATTATCAATTACAAAGCTGCCTGTTTTTGCGGGGGCACCTGCATTTTTGGTCCAGGGCTCAGCAGCCATCTAGGGAAACCTACCAAACACAGACATTGCTAAAAACTAGACACCCTAGGGAATCCAGGGAGGTGTGAGTTGCATGGATCCCCCAGTGTTTTCTTACCTAGAATCCTCAGCAAACCTCACATTTAGCTAAAACATCAAATTTTCCCCACATTTCTGTCTGGGATCACCGCAGCGGCACAAATACCCTACCACCCATCGTTCCCCTCAGTCTCACAATAAAAATTATACCTAGCTTGTGTAGGTGGGCCAAGAGCTTGTCACAGGGAAGAGCCAAAAACATGTCAAAATTGAGGGGGAACCAAAGCGGGTACAATGGGGTAGTTAGGAAATAAACAATTTTAGGCTGACGAGTGGGGCAGAATTTTAATTGGTATAGATGTAACAATGCTGGTTGGTAGGAATTTTGTGGATTCTTGCAGATTCCGAAAGGTTCCATCACAAAAATTTGGCAAAAATTTGTGATTTCAAGAAAAGTTGGAGGTTTGCAGGGCATTATGGGTAAGAAAATGGTATGGGGTGCATGTGAAGCACACCACCCTGGTCTCAACCAGATATTTAGTTTTCAGATGTGTCTAGGTCTCGTAGATGTTTCTACATGGCACCGTCCCAAAGTGCAAAAAGTGCAGCCCTCACCATTGCAAGTGGGACGCTTTTGAGAGTTAGCCAAGCTCTCATGGCCCAAATGGAAAATCAAACCCAAAATAATCAAATGTCCTCTTGCTCGCCGTTGGGATAAGATCTTTTAGTGTGCGGGGGAATAGCTGAAATACTGTTACCCCGTTCAGTTAAATTCATCTAGTAGGCTTTCTGCCCTCCTCGGGAGTGGATCGGGGGTAATTGCCCCATCTGCTCACCTGTGGGCAGAACAACTTTGTCCTCATTTATTTGGGGTGGGGGTATGGCCATACCCACACCCACTTTTTTTTTAAAGAAATCTTCCCTGGTGTCTAGTGGGCTTTCTGCCCCCATTGGGGCAGAACGGCCTTACAAAAATAGGCCGATATGCCCTCAAGGGGGCAGAAGTGGCCAACAGTAATGTGACCCCATGGAGAGCGACCCTTGCCCAAGGGGCTGCCTCCCCCAAACAAAACACACGCACACACCAATCCCTGGAGCCCAAGTGTTTTCTGGCCCCCGTGGGGGCAGATTAGCCTAAAAGTAATAGGCCAATCTTCCCCCAAGTGGGGCAGAAATGGACTAAAATAAATGTGTCCCACCGGGGAGTGACCCTTGCCTAAGGAGCCACTCACCATCTGGAAAAAATAAAAAAATCCCTGGTGCCTAGTGGTTTCTGCCGCTCTTGGGGGCAGATCGGCCTAATTAAATTAGGCCATTCTGCCACCAAGGGGGGCAGAAATAGCCTAAAACAATGTCCGCCCCCTAGAGGAGTGACCCTTGCCTAAGGGGTTGCTCTCTTTGCGTGAAATTGGTGTAAAAAAAATCTCTGGTGCCCAGTGGTTTCTGGCCACTTGGAAGCAGATTGGCCTAATAAAAATAGGCTGATCTGCTCCTAAGGGGGGCAGAAATGGCCTAAAATACATTTGCTACCCAGGGGAGCGGCCCTTGCCTTAGGGGTTGCCCCCCACTTATAAAAAAAAAAAAAGATCCCTGATGGGCCTAATTAACATAGGCCGATCTGTACCCCAATTGGGGCCGAAATGCCATTATTATAAATTGCCCCCCTTGGGAAGCAACCCTTGCCCAAGGGGCCACTTCCCTCATGCTTTTACATATTGTAAACACAAATCCCTGGTGTCTAGTAGCATTCCTGCAGCATGATCGCTTTGCTCCACCCAGAGCAGACTTTGTTTCTGACTCCAGAGGGCACAAAAGCTCTCACCTCATGGGGTCAGAAACATGTCTTTTAGTTGCAGACTGGCACTGAAGGGTCAGCCTTACACTAAAGGGTTTCTTACAATACAGGGGACATCTCTAAGATGCCCTCTGGATGCATTGTAGAATAAATCCAACACTGGCATCAGTGTGGGTTTATTGTGCTGAGAAGGTTGATACCAAACTTCTCAGCCTTCAGTGAAGCCATCATAGAGCTGTGGAGTTCGTAAAAACAAAACTCTCACCCCATGTACCTAATATGGCGACACTGCAATTACAATGTCTAAGAATGGACTTAAACACTGTAGGGACATACTGCTCATGCAGATATACCCTCACCTGAGGTATAATGTACCCCACCTTAGGGCTGTAAGGGCTGCTCAAGGGGTGACTTACCTATGCCACAGGAAGTGGGTAGTGGACATGGCACCCCGAGAGGGATACCATGTCCACTTTACCTTTTTCCCCCCACCAGTACATACAAGCTGCAATGGCAGAGTGCATGTGCTTGATGAGGGAGTCCCTTAGGGCGGCACAATACATGCTGCTGCCCTTTATAAGAGACTTAGCTGTGTGCCAGGGGTGTGCCAATTGTAGGAACAATGTTACAGTTTTAGGGAAAGAACCCTGGTGCTGTGGTCTGGTTAGCAGTATCCCAGCACATTCTCAGTCAAGTCAGCATCAATATCAGACAAATAGTGTGGGGGTGTAACAATGCCAAAAAAGACAGTTTCCTACACAACCCCCTCCCAAACAAATGAAGATGCCTCAGGGGGTCTTCATTGTCTAAGTGGAAAAACCTCAACATCTGCTTTGGCATTGGCAGTTCCAGGACTGTGTTTGACTGCCAAGTCCATGCCCTGTAGGGAGGTGGATCACCTAAAAAATGTAGGATCCGCACCTTTCATTTGCATTAGCCATCTGAGAGGTCTGTGATCAGTTTGAACAATGAAGTGAGTACCAAACAAGTATGGTCTCAACTTTTACAGGGACCAAACAACAGCAAAGGCCTCCCTCTCAATGGCACTCCAACGCTTCTCCCTGGGGAGTAACCTCCTGCTAATGAAAGCAACAGGCTGATCATGGCCATCATCATTGGTCTGAGACAGGACTGCCCCTGTCCCATGTTCAGAGGCATCTGTCTGCAAAATTAACTGATTAGAGTAGACTGGAGCTTTGAGAACTGGTGCTGGGCACATTGCCTCATTCAGGGTGTCAAAGGCCTTTTGACAGTCAAGAGCCCAGTTTACCTTTTTTGGCATCTTCTTAGAAGTCAGCTCTGTGAGGAGGGGTCACAATCGTCCCATACCTCTTCACAAACCTCCTTTAACAACCAGTTGTTGGACTTAGCCCTTTTTGCAGAGACATCCCAAATATTTGTGCCTCCTTCCTCCAATTTTTTCAGACCTGTTTTTGTTGGCTGTAGGACTCTGGGTCCTTTACCACTGCTAACCAGTGCTAAAGTGCATCTGCTCTCTGTGTAAATTGTATTGGTGATTGGTGTATACATGATTGGCAGATTTGATTTACTAGTAAGTCTATAGTAAAGTGCACTAGAGTTGCCTAGGGTCTGTAAATCAAATTTCTACTGGTGGGCCTCCAGCACTTGTTGTGCCACCCACATGGGTACCCTGTAAATTTGGCTCAGACCTGCCACTGCAGTGTCTGTGTGATCAGTTTCAAACTGCCAATGCTATTTGGAAAGTATACCTACTTGCCAGGACAAAACCTTCCCTTTTCATACATGTAAGGTACCCCTAAGGTAGGTCCTAGGTAGCCCCATGGGCAGGGTGCAGTGTATGTTTAAGGTAGGACGTATACTAATGTGTTTTATATGTCCTAACAGTGAAATACTGACAAATTCAGTTTTTACTGTGCAAGGCCTATCTCTTTCATAGGTTAACATGGGGGCTGCCTTTAAATATTATTAAAGTACAGATTCCCTTTGGGAGCAGATAGAAATTTTGAGTTTAGGGTCTCTGAACTCACAATTTAAAAATACATCTTTTGGTAAAGGTTTTTTTTAGAAAGTAGGCATTTTCTTGCTTAAACCATTATGTGACTCTTCCTGTTTGTGGATTGTCTGTCTGGGTCAGTTTGACAGTTGGGCTGTTTGCACCTCTCCTCTAGACAGTGACACAAAGGGAGCTGGGGTGTAGCCTGCATATCCTGATGAGCCATCTGTGCTGGGAAGGAGGGGAGGAGTGGTCACTCACACCTAAAAGGCCTGTGCCTGCCCTCACACAATGCAGTCTCCAACAACCTGGTGTGTGTCTGGGGCCTGGTCTGGCAAGGCAGGATCCTACAACCAAGAGTGACTTTCCTTTGAAGTTTTCCTACTTCAAAGGCAGAAAGGGGTATAAGTAGTGGACCCAAAACCCCTGAAAATTAGATCACTTTTGAATCAAGAGGAACCTCTGCCAAGGAGAAGAGCTGAGGGGAAGTGCTGCCCCTGCCTGTGACTGTACTCTGTTGGGCTAGCCTGAAGTTGCTGCTTCTGCCTGTGTAAAGGGACAAAGACAGGACGTTGTTGTGCATTCCTGCTTGAGAAGAATCTCCACGGGCTTGAGCTGAGCTTGCCTCCTGTTGTTGAAGTCTCAGGGCCATCAAAGACTTCCTCTGCCAGCACCTGGACTCTCTGCTTAGACTTCTACCCTGTCAAGTTGTGCCCTATCCAGTCCCTGGGCCCTTGAGAGGTGAAGCTGGCAGACAAGAACTGAAAATACATGCACAGAACACTGTGCGGGGAAATTTACGCACCTACCACTATGTGGCTGATAAACGACGCGCTGCTGGCTTCACGGCTAAAATTGACGCTCCACCTGCATCGCGGCTGGGAGATCGACCCATTGCAGCTGGAGAAACGACGTGCAACACCTGCTTACAGAGGCTGATAACAACGCAATCCTCATGCAGCATGGTTTTTTAACACTGTGCAACTGGATTTTCCATGCATCGCCACTGGGCGTCCAAGTCAACCCAACTCTGCACGGATCTGAGGTGCCTTGTCCGGAAATTGACACATTGCTCTCTTGTAAGGGAGAAAAATGATGCATCGCCGACCCAACCGGAGAAGGAAACGACGCACGGCCTCACTTGGGAGTAAGGATTCGACGCTTTGCTACCCTTTAAAGACGCACGCTCGCCTGTGCGGCTTTATTTATGACACTAATCAGGTACTTTGAATAACAACAACATTGTCACTGTTTTCTAAGGATTAAGACTCTTATTCTTTTGAAAATGTATAACTTGACTCGTGTATGTTGGATTTTTATCATTTTGGTCTTGTTTGATTTAGATAAATATTACCTATTTTTCTAAACTGGTGTGGTGTCCATTTTGTAGTGTTTTCACTGTATTTCTGTGTGTGTTGGTACAAATACTTTACACATTGCTTCTTAATTGAAGCCTGCCTGCTCGTGCTAAGCTACCAAGTACGTGAGTGAGGTTAATTGAGTGTGATTCTCCTTTACCCTGACTAGAGTAAGGGTCCTTGCTAGGACAGAGGGTAACCTGACTGCCAACTAAAGACCCCATTTCTAACAACAGTCCAGCCCAGGAATCCCCTGTCTTGAGTCTAGGATTTTGGAGCTTCTCAGTCCAGAATTGTCTGGATCTTGGACTGTAAAGGTTGCACTTGGCCTCCACCTACAAGGTGTCCCACGTATACAACAGTGCCATGCCCTATCTGGCATTTTGATGCCTTAATAGAGAGGCCTGAAGATTGCTGAGCCTGCAAAACCTTCTTCAGGTGGACCGTCTGATCCTGCCAGGAGGAGCTAAAGATAGCATGTCATCTAGATATGCTGCACTAAAAGACTTCAAGCCAGTAAGGACTTGATTCACCAACCTTTGGAAGGTGGCAGGGGTATTCTTTAAACCAAAGGTCATAGAAGTGAACTGATAATGCCCATCAGGTGTAGACAATGCAGTCTTTTCTTTTGTTCGGTGTGCCATTCTCATTTGCTAGTACCCTGCAGTTAAGTCAAAGCTACTAAGGAACCTGGTAGCACCTTTTTTGTCTTTCAATTCATCTGTTCTTGGTACAGGGTATGCATCTGCCTTGGTGACAGAGTTGAGACTCTTGTAGTCCACACAAAACCTCATCTCCTTCTTTCCATGCTTGAAATATGATTTGGGGAAAAACACCATTGCCCAGGGACTGTCAGAGGGTTCAATAATCCCTAAATCCAGCATCTTGTGGACTTCCACTTTGATGCTCTCCTAGACTTCGTCAGACTATCGATAGATCTTGGTCTTGACAGGTAAATTGTCCCCTGTGTCTCCATCATGCATACACAGGTGGGTCTGACCAGGGGTCAAGCATAAGAGCCCTGTAAACTGCTGTAGGACTTGCCTGAAGTCAGCTTGCTGTTGGGCAGTGAGGGTGTCTGAATACATTTCTCCACCAAATGACCTATCTATAGGGTCATGAGAGAGGATGTCAGGGAGAGGATCACTCTCTGCTTCCTGATCCTCTTCACTAACCATCAGCATGGTTACATTAGCCCTGTCACAGCAGAGTTTGAGGCAGTTCACATGGATCACCCTCTTGGGGGTCCTGTTGTGCCCAGGTCTACCAAGTAGGTGACCTCACTCTTTTTCTATAGGATAGGGTAAGGGCCACTCTATCTGTCCTAGAGTGCTCTGGAGGCCAGAGGCTGCAGAACCTATACCTTCTGGCCTGGTTAAATCTCCACCAGTTCAGCCTTCTGGTCATACCACTGATCCTGGAGCTGCTGGCTGGCCTCAAGGTTTTCGAATGCCTTTTCCATGTACTCAACAGTCCTTGAGAGGACGCCAAGAACATAGTCCGCCACATCTTGCAAAGGCTCATGAAGAGGTCTCTCCAAACCTTCCTTCATAAGCGCAAGTGATCCCCTAACAGGATGGCCAAACAGAGGTCCAAAGGGAGGAAACCCTACTCCTTTCTGAGGAACCTCTCTGTAGGGGAAAGATACGCATGACAGGAGGACATCCCATCTCCTTTTGAGCTTTTCAGGGAGCCCTGTGATCATGCCCTTCAATGTCTTGTTGAACCTTTCAACCAATCCATTGGTTTGTGGATGGTATGGTGTGGTGAACCTGTAAGTCACCCCACATTGATTGCACATATGTTTCAGTTAAGTTGGCATGAATTTTGTACCTCTGTCAGAAACCAACTCCTTAAGAAACCCTACCCTGGTAAAAATACCAATAAGGGCCTTGGCTACTGCAGGATATATACTAGACCTAATGGGAATTGTTTCAGGATACCTGGTAGCATGATTCACTGCTACCAGCATGTGCTGTTTTTCTGAGGCTGTGGATGGATCTAGTGGACCCACAATGTCCACACCAACCCTTTCAAAGGGAATCCCCACCACAAGTAGTGGAATGAGGGGGTATTTTTGGGGTGCAACCTGCCTTACCACTGGCTTGGACAGTGACACAGGAGTTACAAAACTCCTTCACCTTTTGGGACATTTGGGCCAGTAGGAATGGCTGACAAGTCTATTACAAGTTTTTGTCCCAGATGCCCAGCTAGGGGGATGTCATGGGCTAGAGTGAGGAAAAACTCTCTAAACTGCTGAGGTACTACCGCTCTCCTGGTTGCACCAGGTTTGGGGTCTCTGGCCTCAGTGTGTGGGAGCTCCTTCTCCCAATAGACACTATGGGAGCCACTGGCATCTCCCTCTTCCTGTACAGCTGCTTGCTGCCTCAGGCTTTCAAGAGTGGGACAGGTTTTCTGTCCCTGGCACAGCTGGTCACTTGAGGGTCCCCCAGGGCCCAAGGGCTCAACCTGTAAGGATCCAACTCCATGGACTCAGTTCCCTCAGAGGATAAGACTTGTTCCTGAGGAGAGGAGTCTTGGTTTTGTTGCTTAGAAGTTGGTCCCCCAGTCTTTTACCCTTACTCTTGGAAGATTGGGACATTATTCCAGGCTCCAACACTTCTTTTTCACCCTGTGCTCGACTTTGTGCTCTAGTTTTCACACTCAACCGTTCAGGGATTCCCAGCATGACTGCATGGGTTTTGAGTTCTACCGCAGTCCGCGCTGAGGACTCCACATCATTTCCTAGCAAGCATTCAACTGGGATTGCAGAAGAGACCAATACCTGTACCACTACCAGTAACCCCTCCCTATTCTAAGCTTATTATAGCCATGGGATGGACCTTAGTTACATTGTCAGCATTGGTGACTGGATAGGTTTGTCAAGCCAGATACTGTCCTAGGGAAAACAGTTGTTTTGTCACCATGGTGACACTGGCATCTGATCCCTCAGGACTTCTACTTTTGTCCCATTAATCAAGGGATGCTGTCTGTATTTGTTCATATTAGGGGGCCAGACAGCAAGAGTGGCAACATCTACCCCACCCTCAAAGACTAAAGTAGCTTCAGTGTGAACCCTGATTTGCTCTGGGCACGCTGTTGATCCCACCTGGAGTCTGGCTATATAGTGGATTTTTAGGATAGGCCAAGTCTTCAGTTTGGTGTCCATTCTGTTTACAGTTGTGACACCAGGCCTTTTTGGGATCAAAGTTTTGACCCTTGTACCCATGTGAAGATTGTGAAGAGGCTTGGGGCTCACTCTCCTGAGCAGGTTTTGGGGCCCTTGAGAAGATTCTTTATTTTTATCTTTAGGTGTCTCACCACCCTTCCTCGGGGACGCTTTGTGACCCCCTTTCTTTTGGTCACCCCAAGTGGAAGTCTTTGTCATCCTAATCTTGACTCAATGGTCTCCCTTCTTTCCCAAATCTTGTGAAGAAATTGGACCTAGGCCTACCAGATATTGATGCAACGTGTCATTGAAGCAGTTACTTAAAAGATGTTCTTACACAAATTAATTATAAGGCCCATCATAGTCATGCACTCCACTGCCAGTTATCCAACCATCTAGCGTTTTCACTAAGTAGTCTACAAAATCAATCCAGGACTGGCTCTAGGTTTTGTGAGCCCCCCTAAACCTAATTCTATACTCCTCAGTGGTGAATCCAAAGCCCTCAGTCAAGGTAGCCTTCAAATGATCATAGGATTCTGCATCTGCACCAGTGAGTGTGAGGAGCCTATTCCCACACTTACCATTGAAGAGTTCCAAAGGAAGTGAGCTCCCCAATGAGATTTTGTTAACCTTTTGGTTACACATGCCCTCTCAAAGGCTGTGAACCACTTGGTGATCTTGGTGATTTCAACATCTTCCTCATGCTTAGAGACAATCTCTTTGGGGATTTTAGGGGTATCAGAATGATCTCTGCCCCTAACTGTTGTATTGCTGCCACCATAAATGAATCCTAAGTCCATTTCTGCTCTCCCCTTTCTATAGCCAGGAGCTGTCTCTCCAAAGCTAGTCTTTTGGCTATCATTGCTAAAAGGAGGATGTCTTCATTGAGGCTTCCCTCAATGTTCCCAGAGGAGTTGGACGGGACCTGTGGGAGACCCAGATCCAGAGAGTACTATCTTTGGAAACAGGGACCTTGGTGCCCTGTCTCCCCTAGCTAGGTTAGGAGGGAGGAGTTCATTCTCCTGATTCCTAACTTCTTCCATATCTGAGGGGCGGTCTTCCTCCTCAGTAGGGTGTTCCTTGGTATACTCTGCCAAGAGCTCCTAGAGGTGCACCTTGGTAGGGTTAGAGCTAGATCTGATGTTTTTTGTCTGCAGAGAAACCTTAACTCTCCCATCCCAAGATGGAGGTAAGGTGGGAGGTTGAGCTCTACAACCATGTCCTCTGACCTGCTCATTTAGTTATTAAAGTTGGGGATTACTTTTAGGAACTAAAAACAACTTCTAGTTACTTACCCTTAACCTTTTACATCTAAAAATAAATGTTAAAAGGGACTTAAATGAGGCCCTAGCAGGACTTTTAAAAATGTAGAAAAATAGTCAATTCAAAAATCAATTACATTTAAAGGCAATTTTGGAATTTAGTTGTGTGCTCAGGTGTTGGCTGAGTAGTCCAACAAATGTAACGTCATAGACCCCACCGCTTATCCACCAATGTAGGACGCTGGCTCTGCATATACGATATCAAAATGAGATACAGTGTGAACAGAGTCCTGTGGCTCCCCAAAGACTTAACAGAGGCTAAAGTAGATAATACTTATGCTCTCTTTTGTGGTAGTGTAGTCAAGCAGTTAAGCTTATCAGAGGGCAGTGCAAAGCATTTGTTGTACACACACAGACAATAAATGAGGCACACACCCAATGACTAATTCCAGGCCAATGAATTTATATAAAAAATAGATTTTGTTACTTTATTTCTAGAACCAAAAGGATCCTGTTGGAGGTAAGTCTATTTGCAAGTAAGTATCAAGCATATGTATGAAAGACACCTTGTTTAGATTTTGCAAATAAAATAGTTTACAGGCAAGTAACACTTTTCACTTTTAAAAGTTGACACTACAATTTTCAGAACAGTCCTGGTGGGTAAAAGTGTTAGTGCAGTTTTGAGGTAAGTACTCGACTTACAGTTCCAACCTCATGGGGTTAGGATGTCCACTGGTCGGGGTTCAGGATGATCCCAAACTTACACCACCAGCAACATGGGGCCGGCTGGGTGCAAAGGTTAGAGTTGAAGGTAGATTTACAATGGGATCCTATGGAGTTTGAGGGCACTCAGAAACAGATCTGTTGGCAGGTACGTACATGTGACTTCAGAGGGCAGACCTGGGGGTTTTAAATGAGCACCAGGGGGCCAAAGGTCAGCACCAAGCACACACCCTCAGCAGCACAAGTGCAATTGGGTGCAGGGAGCAAACACAGCATCGCCTTGGTGTTTCTTGTGGACAGGGCCGATGTTCTCTGGAGTTCTTGGTTCTCTGGTGGGCAGGCTGTCCTTTAGGAGTTTAGAGAGGTCGCTGGTCCTGCAGTATGTGTCACCTTTTTGGAGCAGGACTTCAGAAGCTGCGGACAGACCGATAGGGCTAGGGCCAAGTCAGTTGGTGTCTGGAGTCTTCTCTGCTGGGATCAACTTAGCCATCTTTCATCTTGCTTCTTTCTTCTTCTTGTTGAGGTCACCAGGAATCTGCTGAGCTAGGTTCATGGGTACCCCTAAATACTAGATTTAGGGGCATTACATGGGTCAGAGGGCAGTAGCCAATGGCTGCTGTCTCTGAGGGTGGCTACATCCTTCCTGTGCCCTCTCCCTTTGGGTATGGGGTCACACTCCTAACTCTATTGGGCACTGTCCTTCAAACCAAGATGGAGGATTCTGCAGGGAGGGGGTCACTTCAGGTCTGGACACCTTAGGGGTGGTCCTAGCTGGAGTGGTCACTGCTCCCTGTTTTTCCTAATTTTCCCGCCGGACTTGCAACCAAAAGTGGTGCTTCATCAGGGGGTGGGCATCTCCACTAGCTGGAGTGCCCTTGGGCACTGAAACAGGAGGCCTGAGCCTTTGAGGATCACCAGCAAGTGTTACAGTTCCTGCAGGGGGAGGTGTGAAGCACCTCCACCCAATGCAGGCTTTGTTTCTGACTTCAGAGGGCACAAAGGCCCTCACCCCATGGGGTCAGAAACTCAACCTTTAGTGTCAGGGTGGTACAGAAAGGTCAGCCTAACACTAAAGGGTAGGTTAAAATACAGGGGCCATCTCTAGGATGCCCTATGGGTGCATTGTAGAATAAATCCAACACTGGCATCAGTGTGGATTTATTGTGGTGAGAAGTTTGATACAAAACTTCCCCACCTTCAGTTAAGCCATCATGGAGCTGTGGAGTTTGTAATACCAAACTCCCAGCCCATGTACTTAATTTGGCCGCACTGCACTTACAATGTCTAAGAATGGACTTAGACACTGTAGGGGAATATTGCTCATGCAGCTATGCCCTCACCTGTGGCACAGTGCACCCTGCCTTAGGGCTGTTAGGCCTTCTAGAGGGGTGACTTACCTATCCAACAGGCAGTGGTTGTTGGGCATTGCATCCTGAGAAGGATGCCATGTCGACTTGTAATGGAAATGTGCATATGCGTAGTGAGGGGTCCCTTAGGGTGGCACAATACATGCTGCAGCCCTTATGGGCCCTTCATGGTAACAAAGCTCTTGGAACCACTAGCTGTGTGCCAGGGGTGTGCCAATTGTGGGAACAATATTACAGTTTTAAGGAAAGAACACTGGTGCTGGGGCCTGGTTAGCAGGATCACAGCATACTCTCAGTCAAGTCAGCATCAAAATCAGGCAAAAGTGTAGGGTAACAATTCCAAAAGAGACACTTTCCTACACCAATGTTCTTTTAAGGGTGATATGATCAAACGCATCTGTAAGCCAGACATTAAAATTTTCAATATCCTGATCCAGGGTGCCTGTCAAATTTAAAGGCATGTGTGAAAGTATCTCTTTTAGACAAGATTTGGAAATGTTATGCCGTGCAACACTATACAGCACTTACTACTATGGGGTTGGGACTTTGAAAAGCAACAAGCAGTACCTTGTAATAGTATTACATTATATTACACTATTGATTCTAGTGACAGGAAATATTTAAAGTCTGAATTGACTCTGCAAGGGTTTGAACTTGTGGTTGCATATTAAACAGACATCTCAGAAGCATTTGCGATACCTTATAAGGTAGGTTACCTTCTATGTGCTGTGTAGCACTTAAGTCTACATTCATATTATCTACATAAATAATATATTTGCAAACTGTAAATGAAAATGCATATGTACGTACGGGATTTGCAATTTGCAAGACATAAAAATTCATTTTTTGAAGGCCAAAATTGAACTGTCCCTGCTTTGGATTTCGATTTCCTATGCCATGCCTTTAAGGTATCAAAAAACAAAGTGGCGGATGGAATGCTTAAATTAGTCACAGTCACTGGAGATCACTCTGCGTAACATCCCAATCCATCATTTTTGACCCACCATGCCACCTCAGTTTCTACCCAGCCATTTGCAAATCAGTCTTGACCCTGCTCCAATGGGAACAGTCCAGCCCGAACTGTCAGGCCAGGTCCTCCCTGAACCAGAAAAAAGCAACTCAGGACTAGTTTCACCCTTATTATGGTTTCATCAGCCAGGTATAGCTTGATTCCATTGGCACATTGAGCAGATGGCCCACTTCTGGGCACATTGGTCACACTTAGGGCATCAAAAGTCAAAGTGATGAATGGAATGCTTGAATTAATCTCAGCCACTGGCAATCGCTCGGGCTACGTCCAATACCATAGTTTTGCACCCACCTTGCCACACAGCGGCATGGTGTGCATAATAACAATGGCTTGGGGTGCAGGCCCAAGTATTTACCAGTGGCTGAGATTAATTCAAGCATTGCTTTAATCAATTTTTGTATACTTCAGTGTGTCACCCTAAATGGGATGGGTATGCCTAGACATGGGTCCCGTGCACACGGTGTAACTGGAATCAATCTATACCTGCCTGATGAATGGTCTTAGGTTGCTTGTTTTCCTATATGGGGACAACGAGGCCTGGTACTCGGGCTAGACTGTTCCCACTGTAGCAGGGTCAAGACCGATTTGCATATGGCTGGGTCCAAACTGAGGTGGCATGTTGTGCAAGTAAGAGTAATTACCAGTGGCTGAGATTACTTCAAGCATTCCATTCATCACTTATTGTATTCCTCAGTGTGTTCCCTTCTAGAAATGTCATGATCCTAATCAAGGCCAGACATCTTGCAAGGGTATCATTTGGGAGCTGTCAGGTCCAGAAATGTACCACTGTCAGCAGGCGCATAAAAAATCTGCACAACATTATAACAGTTGCCTGTGATGCACGAAGTCTGTATTCACTACTGTCAGTTTACTTAACATAATTTACTGTAGCAACTATCAACTTTTAAAACGTGCGCCTTGCATCAGCTATTGCTCCTTGGCAACCATCCAAAACACATTTTTTTATTTGTGTTGGATCAAGTTCCTGCGCTTCCTCCTCTCCCAATGAATTCAGAAATAAATAGGAAACGAACCCAATTAAAATTGTCAGGAGGCGCCGCCATCACTTGTTAAAGTGACTGTTGTCGAAGGCAGCCTACGAGCATTAGCCCAGCAAGGGTTATCAAATCAGTTCCAGAAACAAGGCTTGGAAATCCCAGGGCTGTAGTCCGGCATTTAAAAATGATGCACAACGTTAAAGTCGTAGCAGTCGAATGCCACTGAATAAGGCCATTACTAGTTCATGCAACCACAGGTCTGCGCTTCAAAAAGGTCGAGCTGAGCAATGAAGCATAGAGCTTTTGTATGTATTCCGTTAATGCAATGGTCATGACCTCACCCATGAACTGACAAATTATATCAGAAACTACACTGAAGCAAACACAGGAAACATTATCACCGTAACATTGACATTATTGGCGACATAATTATGGCTATATCTCATTTCTTTTTTTGGATATGTGTTATTTAAAGCTATCACGTTAGGTCCTGGTATTTATTGGCACAAATATTGAGATAGTGACCATTGCATTTGGGCAGGGCAGGCCTTTGTCATGGGCAATCTTAGTCCAGAACCAGAGCACCATCCATCAGAGGGGCACAAGGAACTGTCTCCATTAAGGTTATGTAAACAGAAGTGTCTCACTTTGTTGCCCCCAGTATTTGAACTGTTTTAGTCATTTTTTTGCTTGGCGCACATGGGCCCGTATTTATACTCCGTTTGCGCCGAATTAGCGTCGTTTTTTTCGATGCAAATTCGGCGCAAAACTAACGCCATATTTATACTTTGGCGTTAGACGCGTCTAGCGCCAAAGTATTGGCAAATAGCGTCATTTTTTTGCGTGAACGCCTTCCTTGCGTTAATGAGATGCAAGGAAGGCGTTCCCGTCTGAAAAAATGACGGCGACGCAAATGCGTCGTATTTATACTCCCGGGCAAAAATCACGCCCGGGAGTTGGCGGGTCAAAAAAACCAGCATTTGCGCCACTATTTAACGCCTGGGTCAGGGTAGGCGTTAAGGGGCCTGTGGGCTCAAAATGAGCCCACAGGTGCCCTCCCCTGCCCCCAGGGACACCCCCTGCCACCCCTGCCCACCCCAGGAGGACACCCAAGGATGGAGGGACCCACCCCAGGGACATTCAGGTAAGTTCAGGTAAGTATAATTTTTTATATTTTTAAAAAAAATGTGGGTGGCATAGGGGGGCCTTATTTGTGCCCCCCTATATGCCACTATGCCCAATGACCATGCCCAGGGGACACAAGTCCCCTGGGCATGGCCATTGGGCAAGGGGGCATGACTCCTGTCTTTACTAAGACAGGAGTCATGAAATGGCGTCTGGGCGTCGTAAAAAAATGGCGCAAATCGGGTTGAGGCGATTTTTTTGCCTCAACCTGACTTGCCCCATTTTAAGACGCCCTAACGTCATTTTTTCCCAACGCCGGCGCTGCCTGGTCTACGTGGTTTTTTTCCACGCACACCAGGCAGCGCCGGTCTGCTTGCGCCGGCTAACGCCATTCCATAAATACGGCGCCCACATGGCGCTTCAGAATGGCGTTAGACGGCGCTAAATTTTTTGACGCTAAACTGCGTTAGTGCAGTTTAGCGTCAAAAAGTATAAATATGGGCCATGGTGTTTTTAATTTTTCATCAACTCCCTAATTTTACATCTGATCCACAATGCTTAATATTAGCTGGCGGTTGCAGATGGGAGCCATCAGCATTTAGTTTTGGGTACAGGCACTTATTTTTCCTCAGCAAACTATGGTCAAGAGCAACAGCGAGGAAAAGATAATAGGGGGAAAGAAGGAGGGAGAGAAAGATGGAAAAATAGTTCAAGTGTGAGATAAGGAGCTGGGAGTGTCTGGTGGTGTATTATAGAGGAATAAGGTGGAATCAAGAGTGCCCACATTTGATATTTGGCACACTGACCTTTGATAGTTCTCTACACTTCCTATGATCCCTCCAGTGGACAGGGCTAAGAGAGCGACTAAGGGCAGCTATTAATTCACATAGCTCTTACCTAGCCTTGCCCACCAGCTTGATTCACTATTTGTGTTGCGGTGGGTAGGGAGTGTGGTGAGGAAATTAGTCACGCTCATTGAAAGGAAAGAACTAGAATTGTTCTTAGAGCTTTTCCCTCCAATCTCTGTCTCGTGGTTCATTTCAAACAGTTCCTTCGTCACATAATGCTTCTCTGTCCATGAGAAGATTTCTGCAAACATTGAGTTGTGTGTCTGTGCCACAACAAGGGGTCAGATGCTTTTTCATGGTTATCAAACAGAGGTCCCCAGGGGTCACAGTTGTGACCCCCACTTAATCTTTGGTTCCCCTGGAAGAATCATTGCGACCAATTGCACAGTAATTACTATCAGCAGGTAAGAACATTGCTGAATGATGTTAAAACGGTCAAAAGAACACAAATAAACAGCTTGGCTACAAGGCTGTTTGTCTTAACAGCATACTTGCCAACAATATGTGATGAAAAAGAGGTAGGATTTTTCAGGTTTGAAAATCACCAAACAGCATATTGATATCACTTGAACATATTGTGATTTTGGTGCAAAGGTGAATCCCATGAAATCACATAACTTTAAGAAAATTAAAAGCAGGTGTGGCTTTTTTCAAAGATAGACTAATGAGAAATTAAAGGAAATACAATTAGTGACATTTGAGCAACCTTCAGTTGTATCATGAAATATTCCTTACAAAAATAAAAGCACCAACAATATTGAAGCCACAAATATCAACTTCACAGTCTTTAATGGTAAAATCTAAAATATTGTCTACAAAAATATAGAAGTCCACAACATCGAGATAAAATAGGTAATTATGTAGAATTGCCACTATGATAAATTATACATTATAATAACTTAAAAAACATATTTTAGCTTTTGAAAATAATAGTAAATTAAAACATATTTAAATAGTAAAACTATATATACAAATGTGTACCACATAAAACATAATATAAAATACAAACTTTAGGAAATCACAAACATAAGAAATACACAATTTGAAAAATAAAGCTATTATTTAAAACCTAAACACTAAGGAACAACATTAATAATAATTAATTATAATTATAAACTCTACATATCAGAATATAAAAAACTCGTACAATAAAAAGCTTGAAATAAAAATATTACTACAGAAATATATGATGAAAAATAATGTACATTAAACTATCTATTAACATTAAATCAAAAATTATAGTAAAACAATTTGCAAAAAAATCAGATAAAAAATTTGAGTTGGATGGGTCAAATTGGCTACTTCCCCCCCAACCTGATAGCTGGGAAAGTCTTGCACTTTAGCGGGGTCAGATTTACTGTTCCTACCTACTTAACTGTAAGCAAACGTAGGTAAAGTATTGAAGATTGGAGGAGCGAGATTTACTATTCCCACTACAACCTGAGTAACACTAGAAAAAAATGTGCACTTTGGAGAAGTCAGATTTACTTTTTCCACTGCAACGTAAGCAACATTAGGGAAAGTGATGGATTTGGGAGGGAGTCACCTTTACTATTCCTACTCCAAAATAAGCAGCAGTAGGAAAACTGTTAGACTTTGAGGGGGTCAGGTTTATTATCCCCACTCCAACGTAAACAACAGTATGAAATGTGTGGGACTTTGGAGGGTTCAGATTTAATATTCATACTCCACCATGAGCAACAATATGGATATCCACACTCCGAGATAAGCATCAGTAGTGAAAGTGATAGATTTTGGAGGTGTTAGATTTACTTTTGCCACTCCAACATAAGCAACAGAAGGGATTGTTGGAATATGGAAGGGTCAGATCTACTATTCCAATTCCACTGTAAGCAAGAGTAAGTAAAATGTCAAACTGTAGAAAATTTAGATTTGATTTTCTTCATTCTAAAGGAATACAGAATAAATTGAATACATATAGATACCTAAACTTAAAATATATTTCCATAAACAGGTAAAAACTTTTTAAACATTATATAATTTATGTAGATTATTAAAAACCAAAAACGTGAAATTAACATAACATTATAAATAAATTGATGTCAAAAAGTACAAATCAATTAAAATTATTTAAAAATAGGTTTAAAATCCCTCCCACTCTGGTAGGTTTTGCGGGAAAAAGCTGGAAACAGACTGAGATTGCAGCAAGTGCACTCTTGTCTCTATCCTCCTTCGTTGCCTGCTTCCTTTGTGTGCATTGAGGGCTTCCCATCTTCATTGCAGATGCTTTAAGCCAAATGCTGTCCCTCTCCTGTAGGGCACTGTATGCAGCTACATTTCTGCCACTGAGGACCGTTTATACGTGGGTTCCACTGGCGTTTCGGATGTCTCTCTCTCTGGCCGATCTGGATCGCGGCAGTCGAGGAACAAGAATACCTCGTGCTGCTTGTCCTGGCACCAGCACTAGTAGCTCTTCTTCCCAGATCGGCCCTCCTGTGCTGAAGCTCTTTGCCATCAAGTAACCTCACAGTTAACGTCGCTGGTGTTGCCTTGTGGCAAAACTCCGCAGTCAAAGGCGTTCCCGTGAGTGAAGTTCCTGCTGCACTTTCGCCAGTCACCACTCAGGTGATGGATGCCATTGCAAGTGTTTACATAAAATGGGGATTTGATATGAGTAATTCTTGTTGGTTGCTTAATGATGCAAGAAATCGGGTGTGAATAGCTCTGTGATGTTTAAATTTTCCCTAAGCAGCATCTGTTGCTAAATTTTAAAATCATACCCTGGCACTCTGGTTTTATTGTTATTTTTATATACAGTTCTCTTTTAATTGTACAGCTCTCTTTTTTTCTTTGTATCTTGTGCTGTTGTTTAAGTGATATTTAACTGATATCATACTGTTTACTACTGACTTTTAAAATGTGATGCTTTTGTGCGTGTTCTTTTATGGTTTTATTGATGGAAATAAGTAATTTGATGATGATGATGAAGAATGCCATTGGGCTCAGCAGCTCTCCAAGTGCTTCTTTTCGCTCAGAGCTGCCTTATGGACCTGGGAAACTTCCCAAGTGTAGACACCTCACAACCGTTGCAACCCCTGAGTACATAAGGTAACTCTATTGAGACAACAGAAGGGTCTCTACACAATAAATTAGCTTATTTTTCTGTTGACGGGGAGGTGGAGGATGGCCAAACGGGTGATTACCAGACTTTGCCAACACCAACTTTAAATGAAATTGACAATGAGAGAAATAGTATCGCTGTAGCTTCAGGGTAGAGGTGGGAAAAAATTCTGCTCCGGTCGCAGAGCTCGCAGAGTTGTGTCCACTCCGTACTCCGCTTGAGGTGTAAAGTTCCAGCAAAACTTCAATGACCCCTGCTTGGCGGAGTTTTTCTCACATGAAGCGCAAGCAATATGTTGCATCCTCTAGTGTGATTTTTGGTTGTTGGAACGCTTTCCGGGGAGATTTTCCAATGCGACTGGTTGTGGCATCTTGTGACCATTCGCATTAAGAAAGCTTCTGCTGGGGTAGAAACTCTACTTGAGCAACAGAAAGAAGAACATCTCTCTGGTCCACTGTGTGGTGCTGTTCGCACAGATTTTACAGTGCGGAACAAGTTCCTGGCAATAAAAATCAGTGCGAGCAGCATGACTGTCGGGAGTAACTTTGTGCTAAGAATTTCCACAGGAGCAGATGTGTGGTCCCAAATTAAGCCTACCAGTGCAAGTGCAGAATGAGTTAATACATTTCCTGCTCTACTCATCTGCAAGTGGGAAATTGTAAGTGGAGAAAAAGAGAGACAGCCTCAATGAGGTGTGGTGCAGGCTTCTCAGGAAAACTCTTCTATGTAAGCCCTCTTCACTAGGAAGTCTTAATGGATTATTTGGTGAATTCTACTTTGCATCTAATTTGGAACACAAAAAGAAACACTTTTAAATTGCCTTTAAATTTTCATGCACATAAACTGACATTTCTAATTAAACCACCTCTAAACATTGTGATTTGGTTTACAATTATTTACCTGATGTTTCTTCTAGTAATGTACCTGCTCAACTCACTGGACTTGCTTCTCGCTTCGTATGAAACAATTTTACTCTTCCATATACCTTTGAGCTTCTATTACTCTTGGCTGCTCTTAATTACTGTCACAAGAATATCAGACCTTATGCTAGTCTATGAACAAACTGGTTCTCTAAATTGGATATTTTAAAGTCTCTGAATACGTTCAATTAAGTGAATTTCTCAACAGTCCTCAAATGCATTAACTCCCATCAACCTACAAAATGAACTTCTTCACAGAATTTGGTCTTCTGTTTTCTACACTCAGACAAGAGCTCCTAAATTAACTTTTCTCCATGAAAGGGTTGCATGCAAGAATGAGGAATGTCCCTAGAGTGAGCACTCCATTCCCAAAAAGGGGGCAAGGTAAAAAAATGCTGGATTACTCTGAATGCAGCGTGTCTGAGGAAATGTGTTGAGGAGACACTGTTTACCACCCTGGGCCCAGTTGAAGTATGTGGCTCCGATTCAGAACGCATGCTAAGGAGATTTCAGGAGGCCTATGCTGACAAGTAAAAAACAAGACAGCTGGCTGGGAGAGTGTAAAAAAATCTTGGATTTCTGCATGTTCAGTTTTTTCATTAATATTGCCCAGGCTTGTGGGATTTTCAATTGCCCAGGTTTCCAGAATTTCCAAGAGGGTTATAGCTTTTGCTGGCTGGACTACTGGTGGGCATCGCTTTTGGTTAAAGCCGCCATGTGCATGACAGCAGTGTGTCTGAATTTCACCCATTCACCTAACTCTGTGGAATCTCGCTGAGTTTTTAAGTAACTCCAATCATTTCTGTGCAGTGAAACTTTGTGAGTTCAGTCCAAGACTACTACCAGGGTAATCCCTTGTAGTACTCATAGGTAAACATGGGGACTGCCTTTAAACACAATTAAAGCGTAGATTCCCTGTGGGAGCGGATAGACGTGTGGAGTTTGGAGTCTCTGAACTCAAAATTTAAAAATACATCTTTTAGTAAAGTTGGTTTTGAGATTGTATGTTTGAAAATGCCACTTTTAGAAAGTAGACATTTTCTTGCTTAAACCATTCTGTGACTCTGCCTGTTTGTGGATTCCCTGTCTGGGTCAGTTTAACAGTTGGGCTGCTTGCACCTCTCTCTATACAGTGACACAAAGGGAGCTGGGGTGTAGCCTGCATATCCTGACGAGTCATTTGTGCTGGAGGGAGGGGAGGAGTGGTCACTTACACCTGAAAGGGCTGTGCCTGCCCTCACACAATGCAGTCTCCAACCCCCTGGTGTGTGTCTGGGGCCTGGCCTGGGCAAGGCAGGATTTCACAAACAAGAGAGACTTTCCTGGTTATAAGAAGAGCACCCAAACCCCTGAAAAATTAGATCACTTCTGGACATCAAGAGGAACCTCTGCCTGGAGAAGAGCTGAGGAGAAGTGCTGCCCTGCCGGTGACTGTGCTTTGTGGAGCTATCCTGCAGTTGTTGCTTCTGCTTGTGCACAGGGACAAAGACTAGACCTTATTGTGCACTCCTGCTTGTGAAGAAATCTCCAAGGGCTTGTCCTGAGCTTGCCTCCTGTTGGTGAAGTCTCAGGACCATCAAAGACCTCCCCTGCCAGCACCTGGACTCTCTGCTGAGACTCCTGCCCTGCCAAGTGGTGCCCTATCCAGTTCCTGGGGCCTTGAAAGGTGAAGCTGGCAGACCAAGACTGAAAATCCACTCACAGACGGCCATGCGGGGACATTTTCGACGCACCTTCTAAGATGCGGCTGATAAACGATGCGCCGCTGGCTTCATGGCTGAAATCTACGCTCCACCTGCAGCGCGGCTGGATGATCAATGCACGCAGCTGGAGAAATGACGCGCAACACCCGCTGACAGAGGCTGATAACGTAGCAAACCCACATAGTGGGGTTTTGCTGACACCGTGCAGTGGGATTTTTGACGCAAATCTCGCTGGGTGCGGAAAAACAATGCAAAGCCAGCCCCTACCCGAGGTGCTTGTCCGGATGGACGCACTGCTGTCCTGCAGAGAGACGAAACAACGTACGACGACCCGACCGGAGGAGGAACGATGCGCGTCCTCACTTGCAGGTGAGAAATCAATGCATTCTACCCTTTTTCAACACAAACTCACCCGTGCGTTGTTATTTTGACTCTACCTATGTACTTTTGAATGCTAACAGTGTTATTGCTGTTTTCTCAAGGATTTACGACCCTTTTTGCTTTTTAATTCATAACTTGAGTAGTGTATGGTGGTTTTATGCTGTTTTGGTCTTGTTTGGTTTAGATAAATATTTTCTATTTTTTTAAACCTGTGTTGTGTCATTTTGTACTGTTTTCACTGAGTTACTGTGTGTGTTGATACAAATACTTTACACCTAGAGTCTTGAGATAAGCCTGCCTGCTCGTGCCAAGCTACCAAGGGGGTGAGCGTGGGTTAGCTGAGGGTGATTCTCCTTTACCCTAACTAGAGTGAGGGTCCTTGCTTTACCGGCGGGTAACCTGACTGCCAACCAAAGACTCTATTTCTAACAGTAAGACACAGATATCTACACTGCTGCTCAATCCTTCTACAGAGGAAATGAGGGTAAGCACCGGTGAAGTTGGTTCTGAGTTCTCAAGTGGGAGCTCAGCTAGCGCCTTGAGGTTGGTATAAGCTGGGCTGGCTGTGAAAGCTAAAGGGGTCCCGACTTTAAGGACGTTATCCCCTCCTACGTCTGGGAGTATTGTAGAGGTGAAGTCTTGTGGAAAGTCAAAAACTGCTTAAACTGCGGTTGATTCAAACCCCTACAAAATAAATGGGTGGTGTGGTAATGTTGTTGCAGATGAAAATAAGTTCACATGAAAGAGTTATCTTCAGTATTTAATTCCAAGTTTCTTCAAGAGATAAAAGGAACTCCAACCTCATCCTAGGCATCAGTACTTCCCAACAGTCTTGCTCAGAATGCTCACACAACTCAGGAAGAATCTAAATGCCACAGGAGGAGATGGAATATACCATACATAACAAATATACTATACATAATACCGTAACACCAAAGAATGTGAAATACAACCCAACACTAAAATAATACAAAATGATACTACGTACAATATTATTAGAAACTATGTACAGTACCAAATACAATACTAATACAACACAATACTACACCACCCCCCTCCCCACAACTATATTACAACAACTCTATTCAAATTCCAAATACGCCCATCATCAAGTTTGACAGCCCCCTTAAACACTTTAACAACTTCATGTACTGGACTAAATTGTGAAATGCTAGACTTGCGTCTTTCTGGCAATTTAACTTTAACTTTGTCCCCAACCCGTACAAAAAATATTTCACCGACTTACGAACATCATATATTTCTTTCCTTCTACACTGATGATATTTGTCTTTCTCTTTAGCATTCTCTTTGATGACTTCTTCATCTGCACTAAAAGTGAGATGTTTCCTAAGCCAAGGAGGATTGATTTTGGTATGTGGCACACGCTTTCTAAACAACAAAAAAGGAGTCTGGCCTGTGCTGGAATGTGGTGTGAACCTATACTCCTCAACTTTTCTCTCCACCAAACTTTCCCACTGAACCCCATTGCATTTAGCAAGTTGAATAGTTTCTTTCAAAGTTCTATTGAATCGCTCTACCATCCCATTGGTTTCTGGATGATAAAGTGCAATTTTTTTGTGCACAATACCTCTTGAGGATAGAAAGTCACACATATATTTTGAGGTGAATTGAACTCCATTGTCAGACAAAATCACCCCAGTATTACCCTCCCTGCTAAAGACTTTAGAAAGGAAATCTACTACAACCTTTGAAGTTATTTCTGAAACAATCAACACTGCTGGCGAGCGAGAGAGCAAATCCATAAGCACTATAACATACTTAGAATACGACCCTGAAGAAATGGGACCCATAATGTCAATAGCAACCTCTTCCCAAACTTCTTTGGGTATTTCTTTTATTATTAATGGCTGAGTTCTCACCTTTAGTGCTTTATCTGCTAGGCGACACTCAGCACATTCTCTGACTCTTCTTTCCAAAGCAATGTCTATACCAGGCCACCAATACAATGCCCTCATTCTTTCCTTAGTTTTACTTATTCCCTGATTACTAGAATGAGAGAGATCAAGAAGATGTTCACGCAGGAACACAGAGGAATAAGCTTGTTACCCCTCAACAACAAACCTTCATGCAACCACAACTCATCCCATACCTTTTTGAAAGGTGAGATAGAAACATCATGATCATCTTTCAAATTTCCAGATTCTAGCAAACTTATCACTTTAATGAGGTCTAAATCCTTACCCAATTCTTCACGCCACTCACGTTCTGAAACACACCAATCAGTTATAGCACAAACTTGCACTTCCTCATCCGACCACCATGATGAACAATTGAAATCGTCAGATGCATCATCAGATGTTAACCGAGACAAACAGTCTGCCGTATTGTTGTCACACCCAGGAACATATTTCACCATAAACTGATAATCCTGCAATCCCACGAACCACTTAGAGATGCGGGAGGATGCACTATCTAGACCTTTCTTTCCAAATATCTCTTGTAGAGGTTTGTGATCAGACCGTACTTCAAAATCAATTCCCCAAAGAAATTGTCTGAATTTCTTAATTCACCAAAAAATTGCTAAAGCCTCTTCCTCTATTGTGGAATAATTAAACTCTGCACCACGGAGAGTGCGGGATGCAAAGGCAATAGTAATTTCAGTTCCATTCTTTAGTTGCTTCAGCACACATCCCAAACCTTTGTTGGAAGCATCCGTTATAAGTCAACACAGAAGACCAGGTTGAAAGCTATTAAGCGATTGCGCTGAAGCCAAAGCTTTCTTAAGGTCCTGGAATTCCAACTCACAACTCGCAGACCACACTAACTCAACACCTTTCCTAAGCAATGATCTAATAGAGCTCGATCTCTTAGCAAAATTGGGAATGAACTTAGCATAGAATTCTGCCATACCTAGGAACACTTGAACCTCTTTTTTACAAGTCGGTGCGGACAATCCTACAATTGAGTCCACTAAATCAGATTTCGGCTTAACTCCATTATTCGAAATACGTGACCCAAATATGTAATTTCAGACTGAAGAAATTTTTACCCTTACCTTTCCTCAGTGTAATACCCTTAGATCTAAAAATTAAAAGTACATCTCTTAATATGTTCCTCACGTGTGTTTGTGAAAACTAACACATCATCTTGAATGAAACAAATACCTTCCAACCCCCCTAAAATGTCTTGCATAAGTCTTTGAAATACAGCAGCTGCTGAGCATAAACCAAAAGGCATGAGGTTGAACTTAAAGACACCAAAGGGGGTGATAAACGAAGTTAAAAGTTTAGAGTCTTCAGTCAATTCTACTGGATGGTACGCCGAGGTCAGATCCAGGGTGGAAAAGAATTAAGCATCACTTACTGAGGTTATCATTTCATTGATATTGGGCAATGGAAATCTATCCTCAATGACTTGTTTGTTCAGATAACGGAGGTCAACACATAGCCTAACGTCACCAGACCGTTTAGTTGCCACAACTATCGGAGCAATCCATTGAGCTGCTTCCACGTCTTGAATAATACCACAGTCTTTGAGTCTTGCTAGTTCCAGTTTTACTTTTTCTTTTACACTCAAAGGGACATTCCTCACCTTGGAAACCATAGGTTGAGCATCCTTTTTCAAAACTATCTGATGTTTATAGTCTTTAATGCATCCCACATTGGAATTGAATACATCAGGAAATTCATTCCATAGTTGATGTCCAAGGTCAGAAATTTCTTGTATAAGAACCTGCGGTACCGCATTGGGATTTAAAATAATTCCCAATTCCTTTTGATGAGGCCAACTCAGAATAGTATCTCCGACAACTGGCACATAGACTTTACCAGTAATTTCATTCCCTTTGAAATTAATGCTCGCATTGAAGTATCCTTTCAATTCTATAGGTTTGCCCCCATATGAATAAGGTAATACATCTGGTGACATTAAGTCCACTTTACCCTCAAAAAGTGATTTATAATCTTCTAGTGAGACAAGAGATAATTTTGCACCAGAGTCCATCATCATTCTGACAGAAATTCCATTTAACATGACCAGATCTTTTGGGTACTCACAATAGACAGCAGAAATACAGTTAACATCATTGACTATTTGTAAAACAAAGGTTTGATCTTCATTGTCATCAGTCACTTCATTGATTTTTATATTACCTTTGTTTGTAGATTGACAGTATTTAGCAAAATGACCCTTCTTGTTGCATTTGTTGCACACAATATAAATAGCTGGACAGTCTTTGAAATTTGCTAAATGAGAAGGTGAGCCGCATCTAAAACAAGTAGTTTTAGATTTGTTTTTCATGCCTATAAAGTTCTTAGGTTTTGAATCAATTTTGTGTAACGATAAGGAAGCTTTGGATTTCTTTAAAGTTTCAATGCAGGATTCAGAATGTTCAATTTTTTTTGCAACCTTCAAAACTTCGTCAAGAGTGGGATCACTCTTGGACCATAGAGCTTCCCTAATTTTATCACTTTTGCACTCTAACATAAATTGATCGCGTATTCGTTCCTCCATGTTAGCTCCAGAATTGCATAGTGCAGCAAGTTTATGGAGATTGGTTATATAATCTTCAATTGATTGTTCATCCAATTGTTTGCACTTCCCAAAATAAAATCTTTGTAGATAGCTGTAAAAGCTAAAAGCTAAAAGCTTGCTTTGCATCATTATTTAATGCCTGGGTCAGGGCAGATGTTAGGGGACTGGCCCACAGTTGGAACACAATAGAAAAAGCCCGCAGGTGCCCTCCCAAGAGCCCAGGGATACCCCCACCCACACCAGAGGAACAGCAGAGGATGGGGACCCTGATCCAGGTAAGTGTAGGTAAGTACAGGTAAGTAATTGTTTTTTAAGTGCCATTGGGGGCCCTGAAATGGCCCCCCTTCATGGCACTGGGTGCAATGGCCCTGCCCAGAGGACCCTGGTCTCCTGTGCTGGCCATTGGCATGGTGGGCATGACTCCTGTCTTTTCTAAGATAGGAGTCATGCGGTATGGATGGTTTTGCATCAGAAAATGACACTAGGTTGGTTAGAGTCATTTTGTTTTACTCTAACCTGCCTAACATCATTTTGTGATGCAAAACCCCCTTCTCCCATACTCCCACCCCCACCCGGCTAACGTCTTTTTTTTCTACGCTAGCCTACTCTTTGCGGCGCCTTGCACCATTCCATAAATATGGTACCCAGCTGGCGCTAAAGAATGGTGCAAGTTGGTATAAAATTAGTTGATGCAAAACTGCATTAGTACAGTTTTGCACCAAAAAGTATTAATATGCCCCTATAGATTTTAACAGCACTGATGTCTGACCGCAACCCAGTTTTAATCACCGTTGGAGATGAAATTTTATGCCAACAGCAGGGGGTAAGGTATAGTTACAAAAAGGCAAACTGATTCCTCTACAAGAGAAGCTTGGATGAAACTTTGACTCTTGATCCAATACTCTGTATCAAAGACCAAGCTGTTGACTGCTTCACCAATGCAGTCCACACTGCCATCAAAGGCAGCATTTCTCAACAGACACCTCAACACTGCTCCATCTATGACCTCCCAAGCGGCATCAAGCATTCAATAGCCAAGAAGAACAGAGCACGAAGACAGTGGTAGACATATCGCATTCCAGACCTGCTGAAGAAATATAACATGTTGACAAAACTGCTGAAGATACAAATAAGCCAGCACATAGGTGAAAAATGTGAAGCAACAGCTCATCTGAAGGATTTGGACAATTCTTTCTGGAGAATGACACAGCACTTGACTGGAAGGAAGTATACAAACCCACCAATACAAGGAAAGACTCACCTGGCATGCAGCAACAGAGTCAAGGCAGAGGTCCAGACTGACACCCTGGAGACATCCTTCAAGCCCAACCAGGCAAGTAAATTAACAGTAAAATTAGAGCAAGAAATCACCAAGCATTACCTGAAACATCCTCTAGAAACAGAAACTGTAACCATAGAGGAATGCTCCAGTGACGAAATACGAAGCCTGATAAAGAAGCTGAAAAATGGCAAGGCCCCAAGAAAAGATGGAATAACCAACCAAGCCATCAAGATATTCCCAAATGCAGCAGTGGATCGCCTTGCTGAAATCTTCAACGCATGTCTCTAGCACCAAAATGTCCTCAAAGCCTAGAAAGAAGCAAGAGTCATTGTATTCCCAAGGCTGGGAAGCCACTAAGAGATACTGCAAACTACAGCCTTATAACTCTGCTATCTGGCCCATCAAAGCTTTTCAAATAGGTAATACTTGCACGTCTCAGTGAGTTTTCAACAAGCGAGAATCTTGTTGCCAAAGAACAGTTTGTGTTCCAGAAAGAATTCTCTACAAATCATCAACTTCTCAGAGTTGTGGGCATTATTAGCCATGGATTCAATATCAACAAATCAATTGAAGTTGTCTTTCTGGACGTAGCCAAAGCTTTTGACCGAGTATGACACAGAGGACTAATCTATAAGTTTATTAAGCTGAGGTTTTCCAGCTATCTGGTAAATATGCTGACTAGCTACCTGTAAGAATGCAGCTTCCATGTAGAAATGCGTGAGGAATGCTCAACTGGCTGGAGTGCCTCAGTGATCAATCCTTGGACCATTTCCCTTTAATATATTCACAAATTATATTCCCAAGGACTTGAAGAAAACAGACCTCTGCTGCAGTCATCTCTCAGTATTTTAGTGAAAAGGAAGCAGCAAAATACCTTGAAGCTTTGCTCTGCAAAATCTCTAGATGGCACAGCGACTAGCGGATGAACCTCAACACAAGCAAAACCACAGCAACATTGTTTACCAGAAAGCAGATCAAAAAGCATCCACAGATGCGCCTCAATGGAGAGGAGATAAAGTGGAAAAGCAGTAGCTCATACCTAGGGGTGACACTTGACTCCAAATTTAGCTGGTGACACCACATTAAGAAGACATGCCAGAAAGCAACAACCAAACTGGCTGCATTGTACCAGCTTCTGAGAACAAAATCAATGCCTATGCGGAGCAAAGTGGGCACAGTATATGCAATTATTCGACCCACAATGACATATGCTTCACCAGTGTGGAGATGTTGCAAGCCGGAGTATCGGAAGCCTCTGCAGCCACTATAGAACAAGGCCTTACGGATAGCTACATGTGTTCCTTGCTTTGCAAGAACAGTAGACCTCCACAGAGATTTGGGCATTAAGATGTTGGATGACCATCTCTGTAAACTCAATGTGAAATTCTACAAAGGACTGGGTCAAAAACCCACTGATCAAGAAACTTGCTGACATTTCTGCAAACTCTTTTGACGGCTATCCATGGCCCATCACAGCACTGACCATGTGAACCAACTTCAACTGTGACAAAGAGTCACAGATCAATAAGCAAACAAAACAGCGATTTAACAAGACCAAAATGTATATGGAGTATTGAGTCTACTGCCTCAGTGTCCAAAACACACCTCTGTCAGAAGGAATCTGACAACCAGAGAAGAGAAAACTTAAAACAAAAAAGCAGTGTCAGCTATTCATAGTCCTAAGCATTTCAGAAGATGGTGGTTTTCAGCATATAAAGGTATTTCAGAGTCCAAAAGATTTCAGCGTCAGACGGTATTTGGACTGACGACATCCTTCGAGTGTGCTCCCTCTTTCTGTAGAGACGTTGGTGTCCGGTGCTGTGTAAGCGGAGATGTTGAAGTTTAAGATTGATGTAATTATTTTGCGGTTGGGTTTATTCGGCCACTTACAAAGAGACCATGTGTTTGCACTATTTCCTAGGTTGCCGACAGTCAGAGTACTTCAGGCCTGTTATTGGGATTCCAGATCTTATTTAGAAATATAGCATGTGCGCACATATTTACTTTCTATATGCGAGTTGCTGATAACGAAGTTTCAGTTGTTGTGATTGTTCTATAGGGAGGTGACACTACGTATTGTTTTATTTTTCTGTGAGATAAATGAGTGACCTCCAGTTCTGAGCTAAACTCATAGAACCAGAACTATGGAGTCTTTTCAACTAACCTATGCATTCTCTTTCTCATTTTATATTTCGGTTGTATTGCAATCAGTCAGAAAAATACCTTAGTTGACTTCTTGATTTAAAGAAAACAGAGATTTATAGTGCACCAAAGACAAAAGGAATGAAAGTACTTCAATTTAAACTTGACACCTTGGGGCTCATTAGACTTTGGTGGTCCATTAACCACAATGGTGGTGGCAGTGGTCTGACCACTGTCAGGTTGGCAGTTGGACTGCCAGCTTAGGAGTCATGCTGGCCTATGGAGCAACGACTGCTGCAATCCAGCTGGCACCACCAGGTAGCACAGACCGCACTGTCACAAGGCTGCACAAACAGGCGAGCAGAGCCTGTGATCCGGCCAGACACATTATGAGGTTGCCGACTGCCAATGTGACCATGGCGGTCCAACCACCACATCCCAGCCGGCGGAAATGGACAGTATAAAAGGGAGATACTCACCTGTAGGCAGACTCATACATCCGGTATCACTATGGAACCCATCATCCACGTCCTGTTGCTGCTCCTGCTCAGCGAAGGTGCACAAAATCTACGCCATTGTAGGTGCAACCGACCATAAGTACACAAATCTACCTGTGTCATTACACTCAACAACAGATTGTTGCGCTGTTGTACACATACTATGGGGGTCACACTACGGGCACCAAGTACACATCTAATTGTGTCCCAGGTCAGAAATATACACAATGAAGGACACATGCAGGTCACTCACAAAGCACTGCAACACTACACAATAAGACATGTCTGACCATCTCAGGCACAGGGACAGTGAAGGGTACACAAAATTGTCTCACACAACACCAACAACACACCAATAACACATATACAAATACAACTCACACACCCACATTCCTCACATGCCATGTATTGTCATCACATTCAACACACAGATGTATCGATGTGGCATGGAACACAAACAACACTCCCAGTAAACAGCCCTGCAGTGGTCACACACTCATATACATTACAACACAATGGAAGGACAATGGCATTGACAATACTCAGAGAGACAAATATACAAAGATAACTATGCACACAATACCTGCACAATAGGGATGGGGCCAGCAGGTACACACGGGGAAGGAGGCATCACTTGCAACTGTCCATAAAACAACATTTGCACAGGAACTGGCCCTTCTGGTATCTCTGGGAGAAACAATACTAGACCCAAATGTCATGCCTATCTGAAACAATGTGGAGATGCAAGTCAAAAAAGCACATACAACTCTAACTGCATGGGACATACCTCTACAGGAACTAGCTGCAAGGTACACACAGCTAAATGGACACATGCACAGTCAATTGCAAACAAAGGCAGCACAACTGAACACACTCCATGTCTGCAGAAACAAAACTCAAGCTGATACACAGCAGATTAACATATAATCCATATCAGGGGGACAAGTCCAACACCATACATGTTCAGATTGGACAACACAAGATACCAAACAGAACACAATTCTATGACACCACCATTGCACTTACACCTACATATCCATACACACAACATATACTCTTGTCTTGGGGGGCACCAGCAGTGCCCACAAAGACAGATACTACAAACAACAGGGAATGGATCAGAAAGCAGGCTAAAACACACACAACTGTAGGCAGACAGCACAAGTTACTCAGGAACAACTTAAAGATAGAAAAGGAATTGCAGGACAAATGTGTACAAACAAAAGACAACTGTTTGGGTTTATTGCAAAAGCAAATTCAATTAGTCCAAGGCCATTGGCCAGTCCATATATGAGTCCATTATAGCACAGTATTGTGCCAGCACTTGACTCCTAACTGTAAGGGGACTGCCACAGGAAGGGGCATCAAGTGAGCAGGGAGGCACCTCAGGGATCATACCATATCATATCAGATTTAGGAGGGGGGTTTTGTCTTGGGTTTGGGATGGGTGGTCTGCTTATTGGGAGGGGTGGGCTTCTTCTTTGGGAGAGAGGTATGGGTGCTTGCAGGGGGCATGGAAAGACTTGGAGGTGGAAGGGAGGGAATGGGAGGTGGGTGTGGGCCATTTGGGTTTGGCATGGGTGGAGGGAACAGGTGAAAAGGTCATGGTCAAACAAAAACACTTTCTTACGGACACAGGGGCAGTCAGCAGAAGGGATTTGGCATTTGGAGGTTGAGGGATTGGTTGTCTGTTCTGTTGGTATGGATGTCGTGGGTGGGTGCTTCTAAGAGGTATGCTTGTGTTTGATTGGTGAATGTTGGGTGGGTGAGTGAGTGTGTTTGTGTGTTTTGGGGTCTGGGAGGTGGAGATGCTGGGGGATGGAATTGGTGGATGTGTGTGTGTCTGTTGGAATCGTGACAGAGGGTATGCTGGATGTGGTGGATGTCTATGTGTCTGTTGTTGTGAAGCCTGCAGGTATGGTGTTTGTGGTGGATGTCTGTGGTCTGTTGGGGTGGTGTCTGCAGGTATGATGGGTGTACCACTCACTTTTGGAGTGGTGCCTGTGGGTATGCTTGATGTGGTGTGTGTAATGCTGGGAGTGGTAGGGGTGCCTAGGGAAGTGGTAACTGATGTTGTGTCTGTGGGTGGATGTTGTTTGCTTGCATGCTGGTGTGTTTTGTGATGCTTGTGTTTGTTTGTGCTGCTCTTGTGTGTTGATGGGGATGCATGCAGATCTGCCTGTGTACTTTGGTTTGGTATGGTAAGAGGAGATTTGGATTGGGAAGAGGGAGGGGGGACAGAAGGTGGGGTGATTGGCTGCCATCAGTGAGGAGGCCAGAGCCTGAAAAGATCTCTGTAGGCAAGCCATTGCACCAGGAATGCATTTGTTTGTTGTAGTTGAGTTGACAGTCCCTGGATTGCATTCACTGTGGCTGACTGAACCACACAGATAATTCTGAGGCAGTCAGTATCTACTCACTGAGAGTAGCAGGGGTAACATGGGATGGGGCAGAGGTGCCTACAACAAAGTAGACAACCACCCTCTTGGGTGAGCAGGCATGGCCAACTGGGTCGGGAGCAACAGGGAGGGCCGTGATAGAACCAAGGTACAGGTGGGTGATGGTACGGGGGTGCACTGATGGGTCCGCCACCACTAGGGAGTGGCCACTGGAGGAAGAATCCGATGATGATGAGGATGTTATGGTCTGTCCTGTGACACCCCCCACCCTCCCAGCTACTGGGTCCCTCTGTGTCAGTAGTGTCTTGATCCAAGGTCCCATGGCCAGGTGCCTCCCCACTCAGCTGTGTCTTGTGCCAGTGTTTATGCTGTAAATTCAAAGAGACATAGGGTCATCATATGTCTATGATCACACTTGAACAATAGCTCTGAGTAGCAAACATTACCATGAGAACAAGCAGGCCCCAGCATTAAACTCCTCCAAAGTGGTGCATACATGTGCCTGCATGCCAACGGAACTGTCAACATTTGCCTACAGGAAATTTAGCATCTAAGACAACTACAATTGCATGGCTGAAGTTGTGCAATCACATTAACCATTAAACAAGTAAGATACCACATCACCCTCAAAGCTTTTTCCCCTGGAGCAGGCATCAGTTATCACTGGCATTCAATAGAAGGCTTATGTCAAATGCCTTTCCACCGATCCCACACAAGATCATGCACACATCTATTGGTCACATACTTAATGATACAAAAATAAGAAATGATGCTCCAAAATACTGCCATGTTGATGACAAAAGTACAATATCCTGGAAAAGGTGACATGAAAATACTCATGTCACACTGGAAGCAGTTCCACTATTCACACTTCACCAAGTGATATTTGTCCCAATAAAGTCAAGAAGGTATTATTAATGTTGCTCAGATAGGTCACACTTGTGGCATGGAAATGAACACTGTAGACATCATGTGTAGTATGTCAGGGAGGGATGTACCTAAAATCCACAACACAATAAATCAGCAAGCCCCTGGGAAATCACCACTAATGTCTGGCACCCATTACAATAACATACTCTGAGTGCATCAGTTGACGCCATTAGAACCTTGGATGTTGGAGAGGCCCTGAGATTTGCAAGTACTTGTTGAAGGCCCTCAACATGTTACCCAATTGGAAGCTACATCATTGTCTCCATTATGGTCATGCAGGCTCAGATGTCTGTAACTGGATAAATGCTTGTACCCAAACACAAGTGATTCTAACATAACTTCAAGTTGCTCCCTGATGCTGTCCAACAGTCAGGTCACATACCTTACCCATTACACAAGTGCAGTGCACGTTTCCACATGGTGCCGCATCAAGGGCATAAATATTCACATTGTGGCTCTAAACTCTAGACCTACCAGTCATGTCCCTCATTTCTACTGAGGTTGTATATGCCAAATGACGCTATGATGGGTGAGTGTATGTGTCAGCCAATAAACAGTCGTGACACACTCATGTATGTGGCACAGCATGAAATGTTCCCCCATTGTAAATGTACAATTCCACACACAGTTTGTCATGAGGGAATACATACATAATCCCATCAACATAGGTAGACCATGCATGAAACAGCAGCTTACAAATGTTTTTCAAAAGAGAAAGGGACACATGTTGACATGTAGGCACAGGGTATGTTGGTAACAGTGATGGCACATAAATCATGGTAATGGACATTACCCACTTACCAAGGGAAAGTACTGACCTATAGCTACATCCCACGGAAAATGTAAGCTCTGTCACATGTGTGTTCAACATCTTTACATTACAGAATGCAGTGAAGCACAAGCACCCATCATGCCTATATACACATTCACCCAGCCACATTGCTGAGGACAGTGATCCATCACCTACTTACCTTTAGCCTGTAACATTTATGCATAGAAATTACACAGACTACTACAACAATCAGTAGAGTGTTTTGATCAATTTGCACAGCCATAAGTCTTCCCTGCATAACACGTGGTTTGTAGATCCTACCTGGTTGTGTCCTAGGTCCCCTCCCTGGGCTAATATGCATGGCACATCAGAATGCACCACATGACATGTCTACATAATCGCTCATCTACTGTGTGACACATGACTCATCCCTAATTGTCAGGGAGAGCTGTCAGAACCTAACTCATTCACTTGGCAATGTGACAGACAGGAATATGCCCCGTCCTCACCCCCTTGTGGCTGCTGTGTTGTCCTCAAATGTGAATCAAGCTCCAGATAGGCACCTGCCAGAATGCATGACATTAGGTGGGGTCATGGTCCAATGGGCATCCCCCACCCCTACATTGGGAGGACATCCCCAGCTGGACCTCTTCAATCTTCTGGCCTGGCATCTCAGGTTTTCCCACCTTTTCCTGCAGTGGGTGCTCCAACAGCTGTGGACCCCCAGGGTTTGCACCTTTTGGGTCATATCTCTCCATGATCCCTTGTGCTGATGGGCAATGACCTTCATGGATGCAAAAGACACATCAAGAGATCATGATTACAAGTTTCATTACAAATGGTTGAGTCACATACATGTCAGCAACATCAAGCTAGGACATTCCTGAAGGACATAACTATTTGTCAATACTCCCCAAGTGTCACACATACAGGCAATACATATAGGGAAATTACTACTGCCATACAGCATGCTCTGACTGTGATGTGAGCCACTATGAAACACATCACACCAATGTGTAAACTCCTTAGGCATGAATGGACCAACACAGTAACACTCTTTCAGAATGGCTCTCTGCATTAAGTCCCTATAGGCAACTACCAGAATACAAACATTGCATGAGTAACAATGAAGGGACTGGCATGGTGGGAACATAAAATGTCTTCCCTGTCCATGTGTGGTCATGTGCCATAACAAATGCAGACTAATGCCACTTCAGGGGGTGAGGTTATGTGCTATGTACCTCTACCACATTACAGTCCTTTGAATATATGTGTCCATTCTACTGAGATGGCATCAAACAAAGAAAGGAATGTGTTGTACAGTTCCTGCTATGTGACCAAGCTACTGAGTCACATATCGTGGCCTCCCAGGAAGCAACACAGTGTCTGCACTGTGGGACTGTCATTTGTGCAATGTGACTGTACAGGACAAATATGACCTGTGTGAAGGTGACAACAGGGCTGTGGGAGTTAGGGAGTATGGGATCTATCATGGGTCAATGACATTGATGCTAAGTGCACACATTGACTAAATGAATGACTTACCTCTGTATCCATTCTTAATCTAATCAAAAGAACATGGCATTCTGGGCATGATTTACCACCAGAGCCTCACATTGGCCACATTAAAGGATCTGCTGGGGTAAAGGGATTGGGAACACTGGCACAGTTGCATAGCGAATCTATCCCAGCCAAGACTAGGACCCATACTGGGAGATACATGTGACAAGCCCTGGTCTCTACAGACTGAACTGGCAGAACCTACATGATACACCAGACCCATTATTTCCATGCTTGATAGTATATCATGTAGCCAACATCTATTTGGCATGTGGTGTGTGTGGCAACCTCAAGGGTAAAGTGACTCACGATATGCTTTCCAAAGAACAGTTTAGCAAGGGTTGATGTTTTTGGAAATCTCTGTAGCACCATACATATTGCTCACATGACTCTCAATTGGTTCATACAATATGCATGCTCAGCTCATGCTGCCATGCACATACATGTTGTCTGACATATACAACAATCATGGGTGAAGAGATGGCAGTGGATGGCAGTAATGTCTCCTGTCCTAGTTATGTGCAGCCAGCACAAGGAGGATATAGGACTTCAAATAAATTCACCCAACACACTGTGACTGAACTTTACATACAGCACTGGCAACCACTACCTGCAGATTGCACATCCCATTGATGCCACACAGACTGAAACAACAGGGACATGATTAGTCAACCTAGGATACATGGCTACAGTGTAACCTGTGAGGAGGAAAAGGATAGTGAGGTACAGAGAAAACTGTGCACATGAAGTACTTACTGCTCCTCTGGTGCACCATGAAGCTGTTCATATAGGGGTAGGAATTCAACCACTAGCATCTCCAGCACCTCAGGAGAGAAGGCAGGGGCCCTATCACCTGCTGAACGTGGCATGATTGTTCTCAGAGGCGATACACAACAGTTCAGGTAGGTAGGTCTTCCTGTAGCAATGTCAGTAGTCAAGTGTATGAATCTGCAGATCATGGCGGTCACATCTGTCAAGTACATGGTCATGACTGCCACTGGCAACCACGTTAGCCTATGGCTGCATCTGCCGTGATTGCAACTGCTGACCGCCATGACTACTTTTGCCAACAGTTAGGCAGTTCCTAACGTCCAGTGGAGGAGATCAGGCAGCCACCATTTTGGCGGCATGAAATGCTGTATTGTGCTTTGGAAACTGTGGCACACCTCCAAAAATGTATTTTTTTTGCATGCAAACATGCTTATTCTGTCTCGCCATGTAGGTCCTACTAGTCAAACACCATTGTAGCATGTTGCAGGGCACAGATGGCATTTACAGTGGGAAAGAGTGCAGCGATGGTCATTTTGGTGGTAGGGATATCCAGTCACATTTCGAGGGGCAATTGTGTTGCACATATTTGAGTTTGGTCCAGGTATACATTCTGGACACATGTGTGGAAACCATGGGGAGCACATGTGACCCTTGTGTTATGTGCAGCTGTGATGTGTCCTGGTTGCCATGCCTATCCCTTCAGAAATGCTTTGTCATATGATATCATTGACATGCATCATGTATGTTGCTGTGGATACAGTGACTAATGTCAGAAATCATGTCTTGTCATACATGGGTATCCAGGGAGAGGGAGGATGTGACAACCTCTTATTTACCGTCCAGTGCCAGACCTTCAGACCATGGAGGAACACCAGATTGTCCTTCTTTACTGTCTAAATAGACAAACAATAGTGCTGTCAATTGGAGGCAGATCTGATGCCAACTGTTAGTTATTCAACCAACATGCCACCTGTTAGACCTGAAAGCCTTAGGGTGTTTACCCCCAACTTCTTGCCTGCCTCCCTCCACTTTTTAGCACTGTTTTTGCTGGTTTTAGGACTCTGCACACTTTACCACTGCTAACCAGTGCTAAAGTGCATATGATTTCTCCCTCAAAACATGGTGACGTTGGCTCCTACCCAACTGACATATTTAATTTACTTGTAAGTCCCTAGTAAAGTGCACTGCATGTGCCCAGGGCCTGTAAATCAAATGTTACTAGTGAGCCTGCAGCACTGATTGTTCCACCCACATCAGTAGCCCCTTAACTATGTCTCAGGCCTGCCAGTGCAAGATCTGTGTGTGCAGTTTCAATGCCAGTTTGACTTGGCAAAGCCTTAAACTCCCCTTTTTCTACATTTATGTCACCCCTAAGGTAGGCCCTAGGTAATCCATAGGGCAGGGTGCTGCGTAGATAAAAGGGAGGACATATACCTATGTGTTTTATATGTCCTGGAAGTGGAAAACTCCTCAATTCGTTTTCCACTCCTGTGAGGCCTGATCCTTTCATAGGCCAAAATTAGGGCTACCCTCATATACTGCTTGAGTGGTAGATTCTGATCAAAAAGGAGTAGACAGGTCATATTTAGTATGGCCTGAATAGTAATACAAATTCCTACTGACTGGTGAGGTTGAATTTTATATTACTATTTTATAAATGCCACTTTTCGAAAGTGAGCATTTTTCTGCAGTTAAAATTCTTCTGTGCCTTACAACCTGTCTCTAATCCACATCTGGGCTGGCCTTGTGTATTTCACCCAGCCAACCACAAACACAGGATGCTCAGTCACACCTGCACACATCTGTATACTGAATGGGCCTTCCTGGTCTAGAAGGGTGGAGGGCCTGACACTTACATTTCAGAGGACAGTGGCCTGCCCTCACACAGTGGACTGCCAAACACACTATTGGGACCCTGACAGACAGGATTGTACACTTCTTTTGTTTATATATTCTTCTTATTGAGTTTTTATGAGGATCCACCATGATAAAAAAAGAAAAAATACATTGCAGTTCCAAACTTTGTCTTAGATCATTTCCCCAGCAGTTCCCAGAGAAAAAGCTCTAAACAGAAACACTAATATTAGGTAGCTATGCAAATTCATTCAATAGGTGGCTCAAGAACAGATTTATCCACGATTGTCTAAAAAGACTTCGCCCCAAATCGAGATTTTTTTTTTACCACTTCCAATTCTACTAGCATATGCCATCACTTAGCTCGGCAAGGCGCTAAGCTCCAAATCATAACCGGAGGCCACTAACTATGCCACCAAATATCTTAGAATTAAGAAAGGATCTGAGATGTAAACTCAGATCCACAAAAGATAGACCTCCTACAGAATCTTTATGTGCCCAAACAAAAACCCTTCGGAAAAAATATAAGAAACAGCTATGGCAAATACGAACCCAAAAGGAGGAGGATTTCTGGATCAAATTACTTTTCAACTTCAGAAAGGCTAATACTAGAGAATTCTGGATGTCAGTGAATGAAGTAGACCGAAAAGCAAGAGTAATAAACTGTACTTCAATTTCAGAAGATAAATGGGTGGATTACCTTTTAGATATCTTTTTTAAGCCAACCCCTCCTGTAGAAAATCAGCAACTGAAGGCTTCACCAAAACCTACAGACGTTCCTCAGAGTGATATGAGATTCAGTGCCAATAAAGTAGCCCAGGTGATCAGAAGGAGCCGTAGGGACGGGGCTCCCGGCCCTAATGGTCTCCCCCAAGCCATATTTAAGGCGGATCTCGATTATTGGTCAACCACTCTGTCAATATTATATGCTGAAGTTGAACGTAACAGTACCATTCCCGATAGTTGGAAAGGATCCATCATTAATCCTATATACAAAGGAGGCAGCAGGGCAAACCCAACTAGCTATAGGCTGATAGCTCTAATTGACGGTGAGGCCAAAACTTTGCCTCTTTAATCCTAGGAGACCTGCTCACCTGGTCTAATTTAAATAACTTGGTCCCTATGAATCAAACTGGTTTCCGGAAGGGCTACGACACAGTGACTAACATTCCTGCGCTAGGAGATATAGCCAACCAAGCAAAGTGCTTAAAGAAAAATTTACACATATGTTTTGTGGATTTCAAAAGTGCTTTTGATTGTGTGGACAGAGCAATTCTCTGGAACAAACTACGGAGTTGGGGTTTGCAAGAATGTATTTTGAGGTGCATAGAATTGCTGTATGACAAAACTTGGGTACGAATCAAGGTAGCAGACGGCTCAAAAGTTTCCAGGAGAATACCAACAAATATAGGATTAAAGCAAGGTTGTGTGTTGGCCCGCACCTCTTTAACCTCTTCATGGCAGATCTCTCTGCAAAACTATACGCAACCAACTCACATTCTCCAAGGATGAGAAGTCTGGCTATAACACATCTATCGTATGCTGATGACATTGTTCTGTTAAGCCACACAAAAATAGGGTTGCAAGGACTGGTTACTGCCTTGGGCGAATTTGCAAAGACAAACAAACTAGAGGTTAACATTTCAAAGACAAAAACAATGTCAATAGGCTTCTCTTTGAATCCTGCAAACAAAATCAAATTGAACGGTTTCACTCTCGATACGATCTGCAGCTACAAATATCTTGGACTTACAGTAGACAATAAGATCAATTTTGTGCCGCAAAACCAGTTTATTCTACAGAAGTCCAAAGCCTTGGCGTTCGCTTTCTGCACTCTTGCTAAAAGATTGAAGGGCCCATCATATAAACCACTAATGTCAGTTATGTCGGCCAAATTCCTTCCAGCAATTACATACGGAAGCGCAGCCCAATACGGGAAAGATGCTAGCCTTCTGGAAAGATAGCAAATAAAAATCTATAAGCAAGTCTTCAATCTTCCTCGCTCTGCTTCCCCTGCACAGATAAGGCTAGAATTTGGTCTAACACAACAGCAGCTCGACAGGAAGGCCCACACAATAAAGATCTGGTACAAAATAAGTCAAAACACTGTCAGCCCGCTAGTAGCGGTACTATGGAGTTCAGTAAACGGCAATCCTAATTCAGTATACAACAGATACCTGAACAACTCCTTGCAAGAGACGAAAACAAAGTACCTATGGGATTCCAACATGTCGTATTCCCTTTTGTGTCAAGCGATAAGAAAGGAAATACGTATCCAATCTTTTCTAGATGATAAAGCTAAACTTGCGCAACGCTCACTCGCCTGGCTGGTAATGCACACTTATACCACCATGGCCGAAACCTTTGCACTTCACATCAAGCATTGCTTCTTCACTCTGCGTTTGGGAGCATCTCCTGCTAGAGCAGATCAACCATCGTGGAAGAATAGATGAGAGACTTCCTGCAGGCTATGCAAAGGCCCGAAAGAAGATATGGTTCACCTGATTTGTATTTGTCCAGCCTTAAAAGAAACCCGCAGACAACTATTAAAACCGCTTTTTATAAGAAATGGGACTCCTTCCTGTCGGTCAGCGGTGATGTCAATGTTTGTTTCTAATGATGCACAATCAATATGCAAATTTATCAAATTCTTGACTGCACAAACCAAAGACGTAAACCTGCCATCCGGGATGCATACTTAATCACGCACTTTTTTGCATCGTAGAATTAAGAAACTGATTTTCGATCCTCGCATGGTTTCATGGACAAGGAATTTACGGAGTTTTATAGAATTTTTGAGATGTTTGGGGGCATATTTATACTCTGTTTGCGCCGGAATTGCGTCGTTTTTTTTTACGCAATTTCGACGCAAAACTAACTCCATATTTATACTTTGGCGTTAGACGCGTCGAGCGCCAAAGTCCATGGAGTTAGCGTCATTTTTTAGCGTGGACACCTACTTTGCATTAATTATATGCAAGGTAGGCGTTCCCGTCTAAAAAATCGACTCCGAGGCATGTGCGTCGGATTTATACTCCCGGGCAAAATTCACGCCCGTGAGTGGGCGGGTCAAAAAAAATGACGTACGGCCGCTTTTGCGCCGTTTTTTAGCGCCTGCAAAAGGCAGGCGTTAAGGGACCTGTGGGCTCTGAAGGAGCCCAGAGGTGCCCTCCCATGCCCCCAGGGACCCCCCCTGTCACCCTTGCCCACCCCAGGAGGACACCCAAGGCTGGAGGGACCAATCCCAGGGACATTAAGGTAAGTTCAGGTAAGGTTTTTTTTTTTTTTTTTTGTGGCATAGGGGGGCCTGATTTGTGCCCCCCTACATGCCACTATGCCCAATGACCATGCCCAGGGGACAGAAGTCCCCTGGGCATGGCCATTGGGCAAAGGGGCATGACTCCTGTCTTTGCTAAGACAGGAGTCATTTCTATGGGGGTTGGGAGTGAAAAAAAATGGCGCAAATCGGGTTGAGGCGAAAAAATAGCCTCAACCTGACTTGCCCCATTTCTTGACGCCCAAGCCCCATATCCCCCTACGCCGGCGCTGCCTGGTGTATGTCGTTTTTTTTGAACGCACACCAGACGGCGCCGGCGGCTAACGCCGGCTAACGTCATTCAATAAATACGGCGCCCGCATGGCGCTTCAGAATGGCGTTAGCCGGCGCTAATTGTTTTGACGCAAAACTGCGTTAGCGCAGTTTTGCGTCAAAAAGTATAAATATGGGCCTTTATCTTTAAACATGTTGTATTATGAGATGATTGTTATGGTTTTTATTAACTAAACAATAAAGATTATTATTATTACTAGCATGTCTCATTTCCTGATTTCTGACTAGCACCATTTTGCTCCACCATTCTTGAGGGGTGGGAGATAACTCAGACCGCCAGTTTCTTAACAAGAGAGATCTGGCAACCACAGTGGTGATAAAAACGAGTTTCTCCCACCTGGAAGGGAGCCTTGCCTTGGGGTCGAAGCCTAGGCACAACAACCGGATACTGGGTGTTATAATAACCTGGGCCATAGTTAACATCTTGAATATTCCCTCCCAGTACTCCTGTATACATCGACATGTCCCAATCACATGTATCATCCCGCCACCCCTACTGCCTTACAGCAAAAACAGAGATCAGGACAGCTGGGCACCACACGGGATAAGGCTTGCGGAGTTCGATATAATAGCCATTTACTGAAAAATATAATTCAATGCCAATTCGCTCCTCTGAGAACTGAGAAATTTAGATGATTAATTCTCTCCCAACACTCACTTGAGAGATCAAAGTCCACCTGACGAGCCCCTTTTTTTTTGCCTTTGCCTCCAGATCGACCTTATGCCTGTCCACCAATAGCCTTCTCCAGGACCCAACGCTCCTTATTCCAGGAGGATCCACCAATTCTGAAACTAACGCCTGGGAATTAATGATTAAATTGATATCCAGATCCCTTAGACTGTTTAGCATAATGTTATAGGATCCCACCAAAAAAAAGTCATTTTTGACAACCATCTGGATATTTAAGGGAGTTTCCCAATTGTCATTGATACAAAAATCCCCGATTTTACTAAATCCTGCATGCCCCCACCTCCTTACTAAGATTGCATTGAGCTGAGCACCGGAGAGTAACATGAACTGTGTAAGGGGGGTGTTGAAATGCAGACATGGGATTAAATATCTTCGAAAAAAATCTGACTTTCTCTTAAAGAGCCATTTAAGAATCTTATAGCAAACTTTTTTCTGAGATTTCGCCAAAAGTGCTGGATTCCGAATTTCGTGGTCCCCACACACTAGCTCACGAAAGTCATTAGAGAATGTTGTACCTACAGATTGTTCTGCTTTAAAACTAGCGATATAATGCACAAAAAAGGCAAAGTAATAATCTTTAAAATTGGGCAAAGCTAACTCCCCCTTTTCTTTATCCCTATATGATGTGCCTATTGCGGCTTGAGCCTTCTGATTTTGCCAAATAAAAGGACGAAGCATAGACTCCAGTTTTTTGAAAAAGTTTTGTGTTAAAACACACGGGATGGCTAGGAACAGAAAATTAAATAATGGTAAAACTGACATTTTGATCAATACAATTCGACTTAGTATAGAAAGGGGGGGAGACCCCCATCGGGCAAGCAAAACCTGAATTTTCGTGAGCAGCGGAGCGTAATTAAGGTCATACAGGTCTCCTATATTGGCTGAGAAATAAACCCCAAGGTATCTCTTTGGCATAGTATTCACACAATGTCTTTATTCGGGGAGCAGTTTAATAGAAGAGGTGCCACACAGAATAATATTGGTTTCACTCTTATTAATCTTGTAGCCACCAATTTGCTCAAATTCGGCAAAAACACTAAAAGCTGCTTCCTGGGAAGTTCGTTCTTCAGCCAAAAACATAATAATATTGTCAGCGTAAAGTTTAATCTTTCCCATTGATTTTGAAGGGGGTGGAACCTGACTATTTTGTCTAATTTTAATGGCTAAAGGCTCAATGAAAAGAGCAAAAAGTATAGGAGATAAAGGGCAACCCTGCTGAGTCCCTCGTTGAACTTGAAGTTGACCAACACACATGGAATTAATAATAATATTAGCTTCAGAGTTTAAATACAACCTTAGAACTAGTGGGCACCTTATAGCTAGCCAATACTTCGAAGAGTGTATCCCATACAACTAAATCAAATGCTTTTTCCGCATCTAATAAAAGAACAATGGCAGAAGTCTCATTAGAGGCGAAATAGTCAAGAGCCTCTGCCAAAAAATGCGTATTAGTTGCAAGTTGCCGACCAGCTATGAACCCGTTTTGATCGGGATGCACCAGTTTGTAATAATTTTATAATATGTATTTAGCAAAGACATTAGACGATAAGCATTAGGATCTTCCCTGTCCTTATTCGGTTTGGGAAAACTGACCACATTCCCTGAGTGCCAAGAATTGGGAATCTGTTCGCCCCTTAGTAGGCCATTAACTAAAGAGAGAAAATCATCAATTAATGTTTTAATGAAAGCTTTATAAAATTTAGTCAGAAAGCCATCAGGTCCACAAGCCTTCCCCATAGGGAGGTTCTTGACAACCTCAAGGAGTTCTGGCTTCGTAAACGGCTGTATTAGAGCATCGCTGTCCTCTTCTGTAAGACTAGGAATATCCAGTTTCCCCAAGAATTCCTTAACAGACCTAGGGTCAATATCCGGAGCATGGCTGTAAATTCGCTTATAATGCCCTAGCATAATTTTGTCCACAGCTCTGGGGTCAGTATGTCTAACCCCAGTGATAGGGCATCTCAGAGCATGTATGATATTACCAGCAATTCGATCCCTAGCCTGCCACGCCAAAAATTTGCCTGTGAAATTACTCTCCTCATATACCATTTGTTTATAAGTCTGAAATCCTATCTCAACCTTCTTAAGAAAATTGTCGGCCAATGCCTTTTTCGCTAATTCAAAAGACTGTCTATTGTTTTCCGAGGGAGCCTTTAGATAAGCAATTAAACACCTTTGCACTGCCTCTTTCAGGCCCCTGGTTTGTTGTCTCTGAGAAAATGTATCTGCTGCCTCCTTGGTGATTACCAAACCCCTGAAGAAGGCCTTAAATGAATCCCAAATTAGAGCCGGAGTTGAAGATCCTTGATTACGTTTGAAAAATTCACTAATTTCATTCTTAGAGATCTGCACCCATCCCTCATCTTGAAGAAGCTGCTGATTAAAGCCCCACCTTTTAGTCTGAAACTTGGGCACTTCTAAATAAAGAGACACTTCTAGCACCGGGGAGGCATGGTCAGATAAGCCAGAGTGCCGCACCGACTGAGCCTTAAAGCGCAATGTTTTAGATATCAGAAAAAAATCAATGCGAGAGGCGCTTTTGAACTGGGTTGAGATACATTTATACCCTCTCTCATGGGGAGCATTCATTCTCCAAGGATCACAAAGCACCAACACTTTGACATAGTCTTTAAAGATTTTGGCAACTCTAGGCTTATGTTGTTTCTTGCCCCTACCAGTGGTATCCAAAATTGGATCCTGAAGAAAGTTAAAATCCGCTCCAATAATAATTTTACCTGATAATTGCAAAAGGGACTCCTACATAGGGAGCTGGATCATTTAACAAGCGTGCATAAAAACTAACAAAAACAAATCTTTCTTTGGCAATTATACAGTGCACCCAACACCATCGTCCTTCGGAATCGCAGGGAAAGTCAAGCGGCCGTGCATTGATACCTCTAGCTGGAAAGACCGCAAAGCCTCTATGGGCTGCTGAGGCTGCGGCAACCACCTTGAAATCAGCCAGTTCTTTAAACATGTGGAAGCCCGCAATTTTATTTAACTGGGATATGAGTTTCCTGTAAAAGAATAACCAAGGTATTTAGGGCAGCTACCCTTTCTTTGATTACAGACCTTTTCCTCTGATTATTTAACCCATTGACATTCGAGAAAAATCGCCAAGGAAATAACTGATCTAAATCTAGTCCAATTAACATCACCCCCTCTATAACCTCATCCATTCTGAAATGCACATAGCTACTAATTAGTGTGGAAAACCAGGATCCTGTGCCCCTTACCAACTCTCCCGACACCCAACCCCAACACACACCCCCACCCTTGGGTGGCCATAGCCTGGGGCCCTCCTGCCTAAGCAATACCGGGCCACCCCCAAACCCCGCCCTTCTTTAATCGGGTGCCTTGACATGGCGCCCTTCACCATAGACTCGGAAAGGACTGGAGTGTAAGTACCATAAAGACACATTTGATTTTTACTCTATGAAACCCACCTTTCTGAAGGAGCAATTCCCCTCCCAGTGTCAAGTCCATCCTCCTACCCCCCTCACTGAATCATATTTCCCCCACGTCCCCCTACCCTCTGCCCCGACTGCTTCTGAATTGAATGCAACAAAGTCTTAGCAGCATCAACTGAATTAAATTAGAATGTCCCTGATAAAACACTTTAAGTTTGGATTGCTGTACAAGACCTGCCGGATCACCGGCTTTTTGGAAAGCCGGAATCATCCCTTTCAATTCTGTCCTTCGATGTGCAGCTGCCACAGACATATCTGAAATATTTTTAAAGGCGAAATCGCCAGGAACCTGATGTGTTTTACTCTTAATTGCTTATTGAAGAATACGTTCCTTGACCCGAAAATCACCAAAATTAACGAGGATAGTTTGAGTGTACTTTACTTGGGGTGACTGCACTGCTGGAACCCGATGGGCCCGCATGATCATAATATCCAAATGTTCATCGCCTGGTTCAGAGAGAACATGCTGCAGAATAAGGTCTGTGAGTAAGTTTGTGACAGTCTGTCCGTTTTCACACCCTTCAGGGATTCCCGTAAATCTCAAATTTGATCTGCGTGAGCGATTCTCAGCATCATCTAGCCGGATCTGTAAGTCTAACAAATCAGCTTGACATTTTGCCACTCATGGTTCCTCAGAGACGCGAGCATCCTCCAGGTCGGATACTCGCTATTCAATCTCCTTGAAACATGAGTTAAGTTGCTGTATATTACTCGAAATTAAACTCAGTTGTGATTCCGTCCTCTGATTTGCCTCGTTTTGTGAGATTTTCAAGGCTTTTGACTCAGCCAAGATTTGAAGGAGCAGATTTTCCGAAAGAATATCCAAGCTTGCCTTGACTCTAGGTGCGTGAGAAAACAAGCCCATTTGAGAGTTCAGCTGATCCTGGACTGATTCAGAAGTTTGATTAATGGAGGGGTTGGGGGGGCCCACCGGTACTGCTTATCCCTGACGCAGAAACTGACTCGCAGGACTCGTGAGAGAGATCAAGTAGAGAGCTGTTTGCTTGAAGAGCAGAGGCAGAGGTAGAGTTAGTAGTCAATGCGGGAGCGTCGCCCTTTTGACCCTTTACAAGTCCAGAGGATAGAGCATTTTGGAGCCTGCGCCCATATCCAGAGCCCGGCTGAAAGTAGCTTTGGCGCTGCAGCTTAAGGCCGATTGACTTAGAGGCGGGCTAGCCTTATTCATTGATTGTGAATTTAAATCTAAGTCCAAGTCCGAGTTCCTAGCCTCTGCTTGTAGAGAATCTGAAGCAGCATTTTGCCAGCTAGTCATAGAGGGCGGTAAGCTGTGAGGAGAAGTGTCGCTAGAGGGTAATACGACAGTTGGTGGAGGGATGCTATTAGAAGACAAGTCCATGTTCAGGTGATTGTTAAATGTGGCTGGGTGCTTTGTTTTAGCAGTGCGGGCAGCTTTTGGAGCCCTAGAAGCAGGGCATCCTTTTCCCTGAAGATAGTGCGGAGATCGGGGCATTATACAGCGCTGCTCCTTAACCTTACACGTGCCCTGGTGCCCTCTTCCTCTCCCCACCAGAGCAGCAGGCTTTGGAAAGAGAGAAAAAAAAAAGAAAGAAGGCACTAATTGGCGCAAGGCAATTAGTGCCTTCTTTCTTTTGTTTTTTGTTCCCTAGGAGGGGAGTGTCCTTTAACCAGCCACTTTCCAACCAGCCACTTTCAAGATAATAGATAGATGTGCAAAAATGTACAAAAATGTACTGCACCAACACCAGAGACAATGCTCACAGCCAAGTAATTTATTCAATGTCCAATTTAAGAAAGAGAGGGAAAACTTCCCTCAGTGGTGAAAAGTCATGCCCTTTATAGCCCCCCCCTCACCCCTGTTTCCAGTCCTCCTCTCCTGAAGGAAGAAAACTCTGACCATGCAGTCTCAGGCCTCTTTAGGACTGCAAACAAATTCCCCTGACAGCCAGCTGAGCCCGAGGGGAAATTCCTCCAGAAAAATGCCTCAAAAATGGCAAACACAGCAAACATGGCAAGTGGTAAGCATGAGGGGGGAGCAGGAATCCGAACTGTCTTTTCCGTGTTGCAGAGGGACGGCACCGGCATTAACGCGTCTGCCCGCAAGCCTGTGTCCTTCCGAGCCGGTGTTCAGCCACGGAGCATGACGGGAGCTCCTACGCGGCTCACGTTCCAGGATTGTACACTTCAAACCCACTCGTTGAAGTCTCCCCCACTTCAAAGGCACTTTTGGGTATATAAACGGGTCCCTGACCCTATCAACTTAGACACTTCTTGGGACAGAACCTGCAACCTGTCAAGAGAAGGTGCCTGGCTGCCCAAATGACTCACCTGTGCTGCTTTCATGTAAAGGACTCCTGCCTTGCTGTTGCCCTGCTGCCTTGCTGGCCTCTGGCTCTGCTGAGAACTGTTCTCCAAGGGCTTGGATTGTGCTTCCCTCCTGTTTCCTGAAGTCTCAGGGCCAAAAACACTGGGTCTCTGCAAAGAAACTTGTTGTTTGGCGAAAATCGAAGCACAACCTGCTGGAATTGACGCACAGCCTGCCTAGTGGTGAAATATTCACTGCATCGCTGAACTGGAACGATGGAGCCCAGCTCCCCGAGTGGAAATCGACGCAGCGCCAGCGTTGTGACTGGAACTTTGATGCACAGCACACTGGATCGACACATCGCCGAGCCGGAAAGACGCAGCCCAACTTCCTGTGAGAAGAATCGATGCAGCGCCTGCCATTAAACAGAAAGTTTGACGCATTACCCACCGGAATGACTCAGCACCTGTGACTTTGCCCTGCACGCCCAATATTTCAACGCATCATTCCTGGGCGCTTAAAGACCCAGCATCGCAAAGGAGATTCAAGCCTGCGCACCGGAATTCAACGGCGAGCCCTTGCCACGTGGAAAAGAATCGACGCATCATCTGTGTGCACCCAGAAATCCGATTCACATCCTCGTGCATGTAATTTTGACGCAAACCAGGTACTTTGTGCTTGCTAGAGATAATTGTTGCTTTTAAGAACCGAAGAATCTTCTCATCATTACAAAAGCGATATTGCAACTTGTGATTATCAAATCTTGATCGTTTTTTTAGCTTAACCCCTTCGCTGCCAGGCCTTTTCCCCCTCCTGTGCCAGGCACTTTTTTTGCCTATTTGGGGCAGTTCGCGCTTAGGGCCTCATAACTTTGCGTCCTTTTTTTCCAACATCCTAGGGATTCTAGAGGTACCCAGACTTTGTGGGTTCCCCTGAAGGAGGCCAAGAAATTAGCCAAAATACAGTGAAAAATTATTTTTTTCAAAAAAATGGGAAAAAGTGGCTGCAGAAGAAGGCTTGTGGTTTTTCCCCTGAAAATGGCATCAACAAAGGCTTTGCGGTGCTGCTAAACTCACCAGCTTCCCAGCTTTCCGGAACAGGCAGACTTGAATCAGAAAACCCAATTTTTCAACACAAATTTGGCATTTTACTGGGACATACCCCATTTAAAAAAAAAATTGTGCTTTCAGCCTCCTTCCAGTCAGTGACAGAAATGGGCATAAAACCAATGCTGGATCCCAGAAACCTAAACATTTCTAAAAAGTAGACAAAATTCTGAATTCAGCAACGGGTCATTTGTGTAGATCCTACAAGGGTTTCCTACAGAAAATAACAACTGAAAAAGAAATAAAATTGAAATTGAGGTGAAAAATACATCAATTTTACTCTGAAACTTTTTCCTGCAATGTCAGATTATCGAAAGCAATATACCGTTACGTCTGCTGGACTCCTCTGGTTGCGGGGATATATAGGGCTTGTAGGTTCATCAAGAACCCTAGGTACCCAGAGCCAATAAATGAGCTGCACCCTGCAGTGCGTTTTCATTCTATACCGGGTATGCAGCAATTCATTTTCTGAAATATAAAGAGTAAAAAATAGCTATCAAGATAACCTTTGTATTTCCAAAAAGGGCACAAGATAAGGGGATGAGGAGCAGTGGTTATTTGCACATCTCTGAATTCCGGGGTGACCATACTAGCATGTGAATTACAAGGCATTTCTCAAATAGATGTCTTTTTTACACACTCTCCTATATTGGGAAGGAAAAAATGTAGAGAAAGACAAGGGGCAATAACACTTGTTTTGCTAATCTATGTTCCCCCAAGTCTCCCGATAAAAATGATACCTCACTTGTGTGGGTAGGCCTAGCGCCCGCGACAGGAAATGCCCCAAAGCACAACGTGGACACATCCCATTTTTTTACAGAAAACAGAGCTGTTTTTTGCAAAGTGCCTACCTGTAGATTTTGGCCTCTAGCTCAGCCGGCACCTAGGGAAACCTACCAAACCTGTGCATTTCTGAAAACTAGAGACCTAGGGGAATCCAAGATTGGATGACTTGTGGGGCTCTGACCAGGTTTTGTTACCCAGAATCCTTTGCAAACCTCAAAATTTGGCTAAAAAAACACATTTCCCTCACATTTTGGTGACAGAAAGTTCTGGAATCAGAGAGGAGCCACAAATTTCCTTCCACCCAGCATTCCCCCAAGTCTCCTGATACAAATGATACCTCACTTGTGTGGGTAGGACTAGCGCCCACGAAAGGAAATGGCCCAAAACACAACGTGGACACATCAATTTTTTTCATAGAAAACAGTGCCTACCTGTGGATTTTGGCCTGTAACTCAGCCGGCACCTGGGGAAACCAAGCAAACCAGCGCATTTTTTAAAACTAGAAACCCAGGGGAATCCAAGATGGGGTGACTTGCGGGGCTCTGACCAGGTTATGTTACCCAGAATCCTTTGCAAACATCAAAATGTGGCCAAAAAAACACTTTTTCCTCTCATTTCGGTGACAGAAAGTTCTGGAATCTGAGAGGAGCCACAAATTTCCTTCCACCCAGCGTTCCCCTAAGTCTCTCGATAAAAATGGTACCTCACTTCTGTGGGTAGGCCTAGCACCCACGAAAGGAAATGACCCAAAACACAACCTGCACACAACATATTTTTTCACAGAAAACAGAGGTGTTTTTTGCAAAGTGCCTACCTGTGGATTTTGGCCTCTAGCTCAGCCGGCACCTTGGGAAACCTACCAAACCTGTGCATTTCTGAAAACTAGAGACCTAGGGGAATCCAAGATGGGGTGACTTGTGGGGCTCTGACCAGGTTTTGTTACCCAGAATCCTTTGCAAAACATCAAAATTTGTCTAAAAAAACACATTTTCCTCACATTTTGGTGACAGAAAGTTCTGGAATCAGAGAGGAGGCACACATTTCCTTCCACCCAGCGTTCCCCCAAGTCTCCCGATAAAAATGATACCTCACTTGTGTGGGTAGGCCTAGCGCCCGCGACAGGAAATGCCCCAAAGCACAACGTGGACACATCCCATTTTTTGACAGAAAACAGAGCTGTTTTTTGCAAAGTGCCTACCTGTAGATTTTGGCCTCTAGCTCAGCCGGCACCTAGGGAAACCTACCAAACCTGTGCATTTCTGAAAACTAGAGACCTAGGGGAATCCAAGATAGGGTGACTTGTGGGGCTCTGAGCAGGTTCTGTTACCCAGAATCCTTTGCAAACCTCAAAGTTTGGCTAAAAAAACACATATTCCTCACATTTCTGTGGCAGAAAGTTCTGGAATCTGAGAGGAGGCACGAATTTCCTTCCACCCAGCGTTCCCGCAAGTCTCCCGATAAAAATGATACCTCACTTGTGTGGGTAGGCCTAGCGCCCGTGACAGAAAATGCCCCAAAGCACAACGTGGACACATCCCATTTCTTTACAGAAAACAGAGCTGTTTTTTGCGAAGTGCCTACCTGTACATTTTGGCCTCTTGCTCAGCCGGCACCTAGGGAAACCTACCAAACCTGTGCATTTCTGAAAACTAGAGACCTAGGGGAATCCAAGATGGGGGTGACTTGTGGGGCTCTGACCAGGTTTTGTTACCCAGAATCCTTTGGAAACCTCAAACTTTTGCTAAAAAAACACATTTTCCTCACATTTTGGTGACAGAAAGTTCTGGAATCAGAGGAGCCACAAAATTCCTTCCGCCCAGCATTCCCCCAAGTCTGCCGATAAAAATGATACCTCACTTGTGTGGGTAGGACTAGCGCCCACGAAAGGAAATGGCCCAAAACACAACGTGTACACATCAAATTTTTTCATAGAAAACAGTGCCTACCTGTGGATTTTGGCCTGTAGCTCAGCCGGCACCTGGGGAAACCTAGCAAACCAGTGCATTTTTGAAAGCTAGAAACCCAGGGGAATCCAGGATGGCATGACTTGCGGGGCTCTGACCAGGTTATCTTACCCAGAATCCTTTGCAAACATCAAAATGTGGCCAAAAAAACACTTTTTCCTCTCATTTCGGTGACAGAAAGTTCTGGAATCTGAGAGGAGCCACAAATGTCCTTCCACCCAGTGTTTCCCTAAGTCTCTCAATAAAAATGGTACCTCACTTCTGTGGGTAGGCCTAGCGCCCACGAAAGGAAATGGCCCAAAACACAACGTGGACACAACATATTTTTTCACAGAAAACAGAGGTGTTTTTTGCAAAGTGCCTACCTGTGGATTTTGGCCTCTAGCTCAGCCGGCCCCAGAGGGGGGCAGAAATGCCCTAAAATAAATTTGATCCCCCACCCCCCCAAATCCACCCTGCCGGGGAGCGACCCTTGCCTACGGGGTCGCTCCCCCTGCGTGACATTGGCACCAATAAACAAATCCCCGGTGCCCAGTGGTTTCTGCCCCCTTGGGGGCAGATTGACCTAAAATCGGCCAATCTGCCCCCAAGGGGGGCAGAAATTGTCTAAATACAATTTGCCCCCCAGGGGAGCGACCCTTGCCTAATGGATCGCTCCCCATCTCTAAAAAAACAAACAAACAAAAAAAAAACATAAAAAAATCATTTGCCCTGGCGCCTGGAGGTTTCTGCCCCCCGGGGGCAGAAATGGCCTAAAATAAATTTGCACCGACCAACCCCCCCACCCCCGGAAATGACCCTTGCCTTCGGGGTCGCTCCTCCTCCGTGACATTGGCGCCAAAAAACAAATCCCCGGTGCCTAGTGGTTTCTGCCCCCTTGGCGGCAGATTGACCTGAAATCAGCCAATCTGCCCCCAAGGGGGGAAGAAATGGTCTAAATGCAATTTGCCCCCCAGGGCAGCAACCCTTGCCTGATGAGTCGCTCCCCATCTCTAAAAAAACAAACAAAAAAAAATTGGCCCTGGCGCCTAGAGGTTTCTGCCCCCCAGGGGCAGATCGGCCTAAAATAAATTTGCCCCTCCAACACCCACCTCCCCCCGGGAGCGACCCGTGCCTACGGGGTCGCTCCCCCAGTGTGACATTGGCGCGAAGAAAAAAAACTCCCTGGTGTCTAGTGGTTACTGCCCCCCTTGGGGGCAGAAATGGCCTAAATATAATTTGCCCCCTAGGGGAGCGACCCTTGCCTAAGGGGTCGTTCCCCACCTAAAAAAAAAATAAAAAAATTACAAAAAATAATAATAAATAAATGATCCCTGGTGCCTAGAGGTTTCTGCAGAAAAGGCCTTCACGAAAAATGCCCCCCCAGGAGCAACCCTTGCCCAAGAGGTCGCTCCCTTTTGTCACTTTCTGAAAAAAAAAAAAAATCCCTGGTGTCTAGTGGGGTTTCAAAAGCCGGATTGCAATACATTTCCTTCCCTTTGAAGCCCCTCCGGGCCTCCCCGTGTGATTGAAAGGGAAATGCTTTGCATTTCTCTTTCAATCGCGCTGGAAGCTCTGGGGGAGGCCCCTGTGACAAATCAGCACGTGCTCATGCGCTGACGTCACAGTGGGGGTTGGGGGGGTCGGGGGTGGAAAGAGAAGGTCTTCCCCTTCCATCCTTGCCTTGGGGGGGGAGCAAAGGGGGGGCACGCTAGCGCTCCCCCAAGTTCCCGTGCTTTGGACGAGGTGACCTCGTCCAAGGCACACGGGAACTGTAGCCTTGGACGAGGTGACCTCGTCCAAGGCACAGAACCGGTTAATTTAAACAGATACACATCCTATATTTTTCTAAACCTGTGTGGTGTCTTTTTGTGGTGTTCTCATTGTGTTATTGCATGAGTTATTGCACAAATACTTTACACATTGCCTTCTAAGTTAAGTCTGACTGCTCAGTGCCAAGCTACCAGAGGGTGGGCACAGAATAATTTGGATTGTGTGTGATTTACCCTGACTAGGATTGGAGTCCCTATTTGGACAAGTGGGGTGTATACTTCTGCCAACTAGGGGTCCCCTTTTCAACACCACCCAAGTCATGTCAGTATTACATTTCCTAGCCACAGGATCCTTCCAACATACAGAGTCCCTGTCATCTGGCATGTCCCAACCTATGTTCAGTCTGGTGTTGAAAGATGTCCTCTCAACAATGTTGAAACACTTAGACAGCTACATCTAGTTTTCCCAACATCAGGATTTAGCCTCTGTGAAGGCTGACTTTTATGGTTTTGCACGACTCCCACATGTGGCAGGGCAATTGATGGGACACATGTTGGCTTATTCCCACCGCAGGCCAAAGAACAAGTACACACTACAAAAAGAACTTTCTTTCCATCAACATGCAAGTTGTCTGTTTGGAAGATCTCTGCATTTCACATGTGTGCCCATTATCTAGGTTCAGCTCATGATTACTTCATAATGCAGAACAGGACCATGTCTCAGCTGATGTCACAACTGTACCCAGAGAGGGCCTGGCTGGTCGGTAAGTCGCATCTGGCCTGTTTGTGTGTGTGCAATGTCTGGCGCTATAATCATGAGACTCCTTGTTACACATTATCCAATTCCTTAGCAGGAGACTCCGCAGATCCAAACTGTGAATGGCTGTGGATACCACTAAGGAATCCAATTACGCCAGGGAAGCCCGCTTCTATAAGGTCCATGGAAGAACACAGCGAGTAGTGGGGCAGGCATTTGGGCTCCTGAGGGTCAGATCTAGGAGTCTGGAGTGGACAGGTGGAGCCCTCCTCTACTCACCCAGGATAGTGTGTCAGATCACTGTGGCATGGTGCATGCTCTGCAACATCGCCATGCGGAGGAATATCACAGAAATCCCAGAGGAGGGGGAACCTGCAGTGCCACAGGTGTGAGACTTGAAATGCCAAATGTTGATGACAGTGGTGAGGAGGAAGTATCTGAGTAGCGTGAAGATCTCATCAAAGCTACTTTTCATGAGTGTAAGTATGTCATGTGATGTAATGACTGTGACTGTATGAAGAACTGTAGTTGTGAGAATGTGCAGAGCTGAGTGTTTTGGAAACAACTAGAGAGCCTTTGACATAGCTCCACCTTGATGTAGCTACTTTATTTGTGTCAATCTCATTGCAATGTAATTTCCTTTCAAGATGCTTGCTACTTGATTTGTGTAATAGGTACGTTTTCAAGCATATACTCTGTTTTGTCTTTGTACAGGCACCTTCATCATGCCATTCTCATGTGAACATTTCAGAGTTGTGAAATTGGAAGGTATATGATGCAGTTCTGACATATGAAGTGGATATGGATTGCTCCAGGTGATGAAGGTCACAGATTCGGGGGTGTATGAGACCTGTGCCAAGGGGGCTTGAACAGTATTTGGGTGAAGATCAGAAGTGCACATTGGACTTGTTAAGTGTGCTGTGTAGGGCCAATTTAATCATGTGTGTGATCATGCGGGCATGCAGTATGTTGTCATCAATTGCAAGCAATGCATTCACCTTTCACGTTGGCTCAACACTATTCTTGTCTGACCTGTATATTGCTGTAGATGTGTTTCATCATTACAGACCGCAGTGCCTGCGCCACAACACTGACATTTGTTTATGTCATACCACCAGATGTATGGTCATTGGATAATGATGGGCCTGTCATCAAGGACTGTTGTACTGCATTATATCCACTTTGTATGTCAGTCTGTACCTTGCTTTTTGTGATGTTGGATTTCCTTTGTGTGGTATGTGAAAAGGATCAAGCTGGTGAATCAATCCACTTTTCTGTTTGCCTATTCTACAGGACAATGTCTGACAAGACCCTTCCTTCCATGGTTTGGGGGCCTGTTCCTTTGAATGAGTTCCTTGACACAATATGAGTCAGCCATTCTTGGGTATGACAGTCCAGACATTCAACAGCCTATATGCTGTACAATGAAATAAAATGTTTGTTGTGACCAGACACTTGTAGTAATGTGTTTGTGCACACGTGTGGTAATCCTGAGCAGGAAACTGTACCTGTAACATATCCCTCCTTGCATTCTTATGTCTTCCTCATTTACTTCACAGGGTCTTACATCTCTACGTAGCAAAATGTGTAACAGAAGCAAGCAGACAATAACTCTGTGATAGATGGATTTATTGAAAATTTGTGCATGAAATAAAATTGGGGCTTGATGGAAAATTAAAGTAAAGGGTTCAGTCATGGTGGATGAAATCATTGGAGTAGATGGCACACCATGGGGAGCCCAAAGTCCTCCCACTGGAAATGGAAGGTGATTGAAGAACAGTCAACAGAGCAAATGTGTGACACACAAACAAGGTCATTTTGGAAGAGGTCACTTGGTCACTTGTTGGCAGTGGTGGGTGTCTTGCACTCTGCACGTCCTGGGCTCTTTGCTGGATGCCCCCACTTGCTGCTACAGAGGCAGGGTTGTCTGGGGTGGATTCTTCCCCTGACAGGGCCTCCCTTCCAGTGACTGGCTCCAATAAAGGGCCTAGTGTGGATGCACCAAAGGAAGGCATTGTTGTCGATCCCTGATCAGTGTAGTGTTAATATCCCTTTGCACTCCTGTTAGGTAGGCCATGCTGGTACTGTGAGCCTCCCACTGTTAACACATTTCATGATAAAAGTCCCTCTGCAGCTGCTTGATTTCCTGGAGTTCTGCAAATACCTGGCCCATCAAACCTTGGGACTCCTGATAGACCCCCAAAATGTGGCTGATGGTTCCTGGCCAGGAGCATCCCCAGTGGCTTCACCCCTCTGGCCGACAGCATCCCTCCCATGCACCCTACCCCAACAGGCCTGTCTCCTTGCTACAGGGTGCTCCCTCCCACTGATTCCAGGATCATCATTGTCAGTGGTGTTGTTCTGCAACTCAGGATTCTGGACTAGGGGGCACAAGATGGCTTCCACTGTCCTACGGACACAGGTTGGGGGGTGAAGAGCTGCCTGTAATGTGGAGGCATCCGGGCAGGGAGGTGATGTGGTGGCCACAGTGAGACTCACTGTTGATATCTGACCAGGTTGTCCAGTTGGGAAAGATCCGTCCTGCATGTCCAGGAGTAACATCGTCACTGAGGGCTTCGTCCATGGGGGTAGTGGCAGTCTCTTCTGTGGGCTCTATGTGACTAGTGGCAGCTTGACTTGTTGGTGCGAAACATACAATGTTACTGGTTGTATTGTGACATCTAGTGCCAAACGTTTACAGTGATGTTTTGCAAAGACCTTGTACATAGTAGATTTGCAGGTTATCCTATTGTGACAGGTACTCATGGTATTGGTTGTATTGACCTGACATTTATTATGCATGTCAATTCCATTTAAGTCAAGCAGCTGCTGAAAATTGCAGATCCTTAGCCCTTGGGAGGATGGCCTAAGAATGCCATCTTGCCACTAGTGCATGCAAAAGAGTGGCTAGGCAATATATGTCTTTGGCCATTTTAGTTGAATGTTATGCAGGCACACCCAGGAGGTTGTTGTATATGTGACTGGAGTCATCATGTGGTCAGTGCATTGTGAAAGTGTCTGCTGCCAATACAATTCTGGTGATGCATCTTGAGGCCTTTGGGATCACTGTTTTGCACACTGGGTAAGCTGTCCTTCCTGTCGTAAATAGTTTCATCTTGGGTTAGCGGGTCAAGATGGAGCTAAGTAGCCAGACGCATCTCTGAGTTGAGCATGATCCATGTCTTGGTCCCACCCAGGGAAGGAACTTCAATTGAGAGTTAGCAGGCAAGGGTATTTGGAAAAGTGACCACTGGTGTGGTGTTTGGAGTTACTAAAACAGTGCTTCCAGGGAGTTGCAGTCATGTCACTCTCTATACTGCACACACTTGACAGGTGGTATCCTCCCTGGTGAGTGAACCTCCATTGAGATTTCATACATAAATGGAATTGGGCAGTGAACATTGTTTTGTGTGTGGAGTTAGGGACACATGGCCTATTGGGTTTGGCATTCCGGTCACTCCGTCTATGTCCCCACCATACAAATATTATCCTCGCAGATAAGTAAACTTCATTTAAAAGTTAAATCACAGGGACATTATGGCATTAGAACACAGGCCTTGTATTTGCAGTGGGAGCGACAGAACCTCCAGGCCTTCGCAGTCATGTCACTTCCTCTACTTCATACACTTGATAACTGTCATCCCCACAGGTGAGAACACTTAATATGTGAGTTCATAAACAAGGGTATTTGGTAACTGAACACTGGACTGCTGTTTGGAGTTAGTGAAGCAGTGCCTCTTGGGAGTTGCAGTGAGATCACTCCCTCTGCTACACACACTGTACAAATGGTATCTTCTCAGGTGAGTACACTTCAACTGAGAGTTAACAAACAACAGTATTTGGACAAGTGGACACTGGTCCGGTGGCTGGAGTTAGAGACACAGGGGGTCATTCCGACCCTGGCGGTCCAAGACCGCCAGGGCCGGGGACCACAGAAGCACCGCCAACAGGCTGGCGGTGCTTCCCAGCCCATTCTGACCGCGGCGGTAAAGCCGCGGTCAGAAAAGGGGATCCGGCGGTTTCCCGCCGGATTTCCGCTGCATGGGCTGAATCTCCATGGCGGCGCTGCAAGCAGCGCCGCCATGGAGATTCCGACCCACTTCCCGCCATCCTGTTTCTGGCGGTTTTTACCGCCAGGAACAGGATGGCGGGAAAGGGTGTTGTGGGGCTGAAACAGTGCCTCCTGACCTTAGCAGTCAAGTCATTCCCTCTACTTCACACATTTGATAAATGTCATCCCCCCAGGTGAGCATACTTTATTTGTGAGTTACCAAACAAGGGTACTCGGAGAAGAGAACACTGGATTGGTGTTCGGAGTGACAGTGACAGAGCCTACTGTGAGCTGAAGCCTTGTCTCCCTCTCTAATACATACACCATACAAATATTATCCCATAAGGTGAGCACTCTTCATGAGTGAGTTACCACACAAGTGTTTTTGGAGAAGAGGACACTGAGCTGGCTTAGTGGAGTAACACTAACAGTGCATCCTGGCCTTATCAGTCATGTAACTCCCTGTACTACACACACTATACAAATAGTATCCCCACAGGTGAGTGTATTTCATGTGTGAGTTGACACATAGGGGTATATGGTTAAGTGACCACTGTGCTGGTGTTTGGAGTAATAGAAACAGAACCTCCTGGAAGTTGTAGTCATGACACTCTCTCTAGCACACACACTATACAAATATTTTCCCCTAAGGTGAGGACACTTCAATTTTGAGTTGCCAATCAGGGGTCTTTGGACAAGTGAACACTGGGCTGGTGAGTGGAGTGACAGTAAAGGTGGCAAAAGGTGAGCAAGCAGGACATAGTATTTTTGTGACATTTTCAGTGTTAGACGTACCAGACTCCACTCCCCCAGGTATTCCTGTCAAGCCCTCAGGATGCATGGTGGCCAAGACCTTCTCCTCCAAGGGAAAGAGACGTAGTGGGGCATTGGGAGGGCCACCATCAGTCTTCTTGTCCTACAGCTGGTGCCTGAAGACCAGGGAATGGACCTTGCCCCTGAGGTCACTCCACCTCTTCCTGATGTCCTTCTTTTGCACAGTGTGGCACCTACAGCATTGACCATGTCAACAATACTGTCCCACATTTCCATTTTCCTATTGAGAGGAGATGGCTGAACTGGGGCTCCAAACAATTGTGGCTCTACTCATTTCATCCACCGTGACTCTCAACTCATCCTCAGAAAAACATGGATTTTTAGAATGGGACATGGTGGAATAAAATTGACAGTGACTTACAAAGAGGGGAGGTGCAAAAAGGTTGAGTGGGCAAAAGTGTGTGCAGGATGTGAAAAGAAATGGTGAGAAAAAGTGGTTCCTAGTATCTGTGCTGCTGTGTTAAATAATTAGCTCTGGCTTCTGTGTGTTGCGATGGTGATGCAGAAGATTGTTATGTGTGAAGGGGTGTGTTTTCTAGTGTCCTTTGCAGGTGTGTTCAGTGTGGCAAGGTGTGACTGCTGTGTTGTTTTCAGAATCATCCAATGTGCCATTGTGTATTACTTTGGTGAGTGCAGACCGCCATGGGTGACTACCCCTGCGACTTTGGGCTTGTAATACGCTCAATGTTTGGTCTCGGTGCTGTCTGGGCTGGATGTTGGACCATCTATTTCTGGGCCTCTGTACCGCTGACAGTCTACCTTTTTTGGTTGGCGGTCAGCAGTCCTGCCTGTACAAGTCGTAATAGGGTGCTCTGGAAGTCCACCAACATGGTGGTGTTTTTAGGACCGCCAACATTGCGGTATGGCAGTCTGACCTCCAAACTAGGAATGAGGCCCATAATCATTAATGTCTATTTCTTGTTTCCCCTTTCTAACTCAGATTTGAATACCGTTTATGGTATATGGTATATTTATTTTGCTATGGTTTGCTCATTGCCTACTGGGCACTTGATTATTGAAGTATTGTATTGCTTTTATTTATATTGACTGTGCTGGACATTGCGACACTAAACTGGGCTAAGAAATAATAGAGCTGGTGCCACAATCCATTTGAAAGTGTGATTATAACTTCATGATTTTTGTTTTATTTGTGGTTCTTATTTTTAAGACCACCTTCCCTGCTGTACCCTCCCTAGTCACCCTTCCCCCCCCATTTAGCCACACTGTTCCTCTGTATTATATTTAATCACAGAGAGGGAGTTGCTGAAAGGTGGGATTCTTGGAGGGTGTTGCACCTGAGTATCCCCAAAATAATCAAGCTGTTACACAGACTGAGACTGGGACTGCCAGAATCAACATGCACATAGGCTTTCTTTTGCAGCAGACTATCTATTTCAGGGCCTGTCCAAGTGTTCCTGGTTTGGTTGATTCCATCTCTTTTTTTGTGCAACCTGATTTTTTTGTGAATTAACTATGAATCATAGATGGAGGCCAAGAAAACTGAAAGAACCTCTGAAAGTACCCAGTTCCCACTGTTATTTGCAGGAGCCTGCATGTCGTAAATTAGTCTATGGGGGCCAGTCTTGGCTTTGTCTCACAGATAAGGTAGCAGTTAATGTCTATAGGCAGCTGCAAAAACAGCAAAGATGGGCCTGACTAGCTTCATTTAGTACTCTTGCTGAATATTTGAGTGTTAATATTGTACTTGAACTCCTGCTCAATTGGTTATTTTTTTGGTATTATGATTTTTGCATCATTGTCTTCTAAGTGTAGTCAGGCTGCGGGGTCAGGAGTAGCTGGCGGAGGATCATGGGGGGCTGTCTTTCTTTCTCACAGCCAAAGAATGGGGGCAATTTTTCCTGGGTAATATACAGTTGGCAAAGGTTGGTGGTGGAATCTTGACTGGGCTTTTTGTTTGATGTTGCTAATAAACTGTAATACGTATATGCGGGGAGGCTATAATTGCAAGACAGAAAATTAATTTGTGCAGTCATTTGGTTTGTGCTATGTGCTTGGTATCTGCTCTCAAATTAGATTGGTTATTACTTGGTGGAAGAGTGCACTGAATGGTAGGAAGTGGGACAGAATTAAAAGCTAGAGAATATTTTCTTTTATTGCTCGTTTTTCACTTTAAGGTTATGAGCTAGAATGTTGTTGGCCTAAACTGCCCCGATATAGCAGTTAGTTAAGAAAGAGACGCTTGTTTATAGATCACAGGTTTTATGTCTCACAAAGGCTAACCTGCATTTAAAGATAGGATGATTTTTTAGCCAATTAGGGTATAGTATTATTTATTGTATGATTAAGCAGGTTTCGATTTGTGTGGTAGCCATTTTAAACCTCCACTCCCTGGAACGTATGGTACTATCTGGTGCATCTGATTCCCATGCAAGTGGGCTACTACATAGATCAGGTAGCTAGTCAAGTGTATCCTATCTGTGTTGTTTCCAGCCCCACTAAAGATGATACAAGGCTGCTCAATATGCTAAATCTTGAGCTAGCATAACGACCTGGTGATATACTTATCCTTGGTGATTGTAATTGCATTTTGAGCTATAAGGTGTCTACAACCAATTGATTTGCTACTCCACTCAAGATTAAAACTCAGCAGTCTATTGAGGAGCTAGTTAGGGTACATGGCATAGTCTATCTTTGGAGGGCCTTGCATCCGTCTGTCTTTGGGTATATACTATTCTGTGCCTCACAGCATTACTCTAGAATTTTAATTATATTAATCCCTCAAGGTTTAATTGGTATTTCCAGTATGGAACTGTGTCTTAAGATCAACGCAAGTCATACCCCTTGATATTAATGCTACAGGTCTTCGGTTTTTCCAAAGAACTTCTTAGAGGGATGCTTCCTAGATATTTATTATCAAATACTGCATTCATAGAAAGGATACATATATAATTGACTGAATTTATATCGCCTAACGTGAGCTTCTCTTCTCCTAGTATTGTCTGGGATACTTTAAAAGCTTTTGTCCGGATGGCTACTGTGTAGTTTGTATCTGAGTACAATAGACTCCATAAGAGTCAGGCAAAGCTCCTGCACCTTGAATTACTTCGGTGGGAGCAGAATGAGGAAAGGATACGACTCAATATGATCAAGGGTTGTGCAGTGTTGCTCGTGTAAAGAAGGAAAAGACTGCAGTGGCTTATTTGGTGGGGAGGATGTCCATATTTGAATATGGGGAGAAAGTTGGCAAGGTGTTGGCATATACAATAGCAAAATAAATAATCAGAATAGGTTAAATATATTATGGATAAGGACAGGAAACAGCACTATAAACTGCAGGTCATCCTAGAACAATTTAAGAGCTTTTATCAGGATTTGTATACTGTGATCCAGGATCCAAACTGGGGCGAATTGGATGACTATATATTATCAGCTGATATTGCCAGGTTAAGATCTCTGCAGCCAGAGGCACTTGATGATGCGTTCACACTTGTAGAGCTGAAGAATGCCATTGGATCAATCCAGTCAGGCAAAGCGGTCGGAGAGGACAACCTGCCACTGGAATTTTGCAAGATTTTTATAGATTTACTAGCACCTGTGTTAATTATGGTCATTCTCCATGTTGATCAATGAGGAAATATTCCTGACTCTAGGAATTATATTAACATTGTTATCTTCCTAAAAAAGGATAAGCCAGCAGAAGGGACAGAGTCATATCACCATATTTCATTAACTCATACACATACCAAGATAGGTGTGGAATTATTAGCAAAAGGCTGGCCTCATGTTTCCAAGATTTAGTATGTCCTGAACAACACAGCTTTCTCTCAGAAAGGGATAACACCAATCACATCAATGCAGTTATAGCATTGTTTAAAATTTCCCGAGGTACACGGTAGTGGTGTCCATTATCTCTGATCCTATTTGCTCATAGCTCATTCCTTACTTCCAGGGCTTTATTATGTAGCTTAGAATGGAACTGAGATCAAGATTATTGTGTATGTGAACAATATAGCTGTGTATTCATCAGGCCTAGTCCAGGCCGCTCAATCTATTGTTGAGGAGGCTGAGAGATACGGGGCAGTCTTTGGGAGCCATGTAAACCTCAAACTATTCTGAATGTTGCTTCTACTGTGGAGGAAACAAGTGTTGTGCCCGTCACCACCTATTTAGGAGTCAAGATCACTTTGTTAATAGGATGAGCAGCTACTTTGTCAATGTATAACTTAAATGCACCTTTGATATCGACAACCTCTTAGCATTATCAGCCACTTAAACTTTGTCAAAATGAATATTCTTCCTAAATTTGTATACCTTTTTGTGCTATTCCACCTTGTGTACCTAATTCATTTTTTAGAAGGCTTAGAGGAGCTATAAGTATATTTTTATGGGGGTACACAACGACCAGACAGTTTATCCAACACTTGCAATTGCCTACACTTCGAGGGGGATGATCTTTGCCAGATGTTAAGATTTATTTCTGGGTAACCTTCGTCGCTCATGTTAGGTGTCTAATTTCTGATTGTTAACCAGATTGCAATCCGCTTGCATATCAAATAGGGGCTGGGCCTGACTGGAAATTCTTACGGTGTCAGAATTGTATCTTAAGTATCTTATACATGTGTGATTCAAGGTGATCACTGATACCCGCAAGATACGGAGAGCCATCTGTTCTGCTTTTTAAATTTCATGTCTTTGAGGGAAACCATTCATACCATCTATTTTGCAGGATGATATTGCTAGAGCTTGGTACTCCTGTGGGACTAAAGTTGTAGGGCAGCTATCTGATCAGCAGGGTTTTAGCACCTTTGCTGCCCTCCAAAGTGAATGTGGTCTTCCTCACAATGATTTCTTTCAATATCTACAGGTTTGGGATTATTTCCAACGTAATGATGACCAGTCACCAGTAGCAGTTTGGATCTCCAATTATACATATACCGGGGAAATAGTAAACATACTGTTCAGATGCATTACATGACTGTATATAAGGAGGACGATCTTGGTACCCTCGCAAAAAAGTAGAGCGATAAGAACGGTGTACCCTTTCAGGTATTGGATAGTAAGGGCTCCCTCAAAATGACTTATTCCTCTGTTGCCTCTTCTAACTTGAAGATGTAACAAATGAGAACCCTCTGTAAGTTGTACTATACAACAGGAAAGGTAGATGAATAGGGCTTGAATAAGTCTGGCAACAGGAGTGGCTGCCCAAAGTGTGCATTATGAGTTGCAGACATTGTACATATGTTTGCTAGCTGCCCGCTTCTTTCTCAGCTCTTACAGGTTGATGTACAGTTAACTGTTAGAAACATCATGCTAGGCAGAGAAGAACACATAGCTTGATATTCCTACCTAGCCATTTCTGTTGCAATAATCAAATCTCATTTTTGTGTTACCAGGGAATTGAAGGCCAGATACAAACTGCTAAAAGCATTGTGGTTTATGAAATGACAAAGTTAAACTGCGTATTACAATCTAAATTGAAGTAAAGCAATCGTGTCGAAAGTATACAATTAATGATAAAAACTGCAATGACTCTCAGGTGGGAAAAGTTGGGCACTGCCATTCCCAGAATCCTCCATATAAACCATGAAGGCAGGAACGAATGAGGAACAGCGGACAAAAGCACCCGGAAGAAGACAAGATGGCGCAACACATTGTGGTGTCTGGTGGAAAGCTTTAATGAGAAATAAATGAAGATCGTATATAGAAGCCTTGGGGAGTTCAGTGTGTTGCTCAAAATTATTTTAAACCCATTATTTGCACCCTACACACACCTATATCAAACCCCTTGGGTCAGGGTACCTTCACCCTGACCTCTTATGCCACTTTCAGTTTGGATTATAACTCCCAGGGATCGTGTCCACTGAAATAAAATGGCGGCTGCAACTTTGTAGTCAGGTTGCGGTCAGCCAATTGCAACTCTTCTCCAACAGGATATAGCCATGGAGGTGGTTGCCCCCAGGGCATGGGAGGCCATGCCCCCCTCATTTATAAATAAGCAGCCCTAGGGGGTGGTGGTCCCCAGGCTTTAGGGGGCCTGTGGGCCCCCATATATAAAACTGAAGCACTGGAAAGGTGGCAGACCCAGGGCAGCAGGGGGCAGCAGGCCCCCAGGATATAAAAAAAATGAAACTATGGGAGCACCCCCCACACAAAATGTTTAATGCCCGTGGGACCTGGCCCACCTGGGGGTGATAACAAAATAATTGCTGGAATCTGCGCTTGTTTTTTTGCCACAAATTTGCGAATCTCACGAACTTGCAGCAAAAAAATAACTTATAAAAATGTTTTTGTGCTCTGGGACCCCCCCCCCACCACCAGGCGAAAGGGTCGGGGTATCCCTACACTGGTCCCCTTTATTTGTATTTTTTTCTGAGACTCAGCTCAAGCCAAGTCCCAAGATGGCTGTCAACACTTCCTGGTTTGCATCTCCCTGCACGAGTTCGTCTTTGCTTGCAAATTCTTCACTGCCAGAGGTATACAAATTTGATTTCCCTAAATTTCTCAAAAACTACTGAACGGATTTACTCCAAATAAGCGAAAGGATAATCTTTGGCACATATTTATACTTTTTTTGTGCCACATTTGCATCATGTTTTGACACAAAAGCGGCACAAACTTACAAAATATAATTGTAATCTCTGAATTTGCACCGCTTTTAAGTAAAAAGATGACGCAAATGCAGCGCAAAAAAAGAGTAAGTATGGGCCTTTGTTCCTTCAGCTAACTTTCTACCAAATTTGCTGTGACTCCGTCCAGTAGTCTGACCAATAGTCATCTCTAAAGAATCCTATGGAAATTAGCATGGGAAACAAACATTTTTTAGCCCCCTTTTCCTGGCCCCTACTTGACAGATCAACCTAAAACTTTCCATGTGCAACAGAAATCACCGCAAAACTTTTTTGGGGAACATTTAGTGAAATTTTGGCAAATGGTGCCAATGATATAGGCAAGTAAAAAAACGCTTTTCTATTGGAAACATGGGCCTAACTATAACTACTTAGTGGAGCCTGCCAGTAGGTAATGTAGATAGATAGATAGATAGATAGATAGATAGATAGATAGATAGATAGATAGATAGATAGATAGATAGATAGATAGATAGATAGATAGATAGATAGATAGATTGATAGATAGATAGATAGATAGATAGATAGACAGATAGATTACCTAGTGGCGGGCTCCACTAGGTAGTTATAGTTAGGACAATTTTTAACATAGATGGAGCATTTTTTATTTTGCCAATAACAATTCAAGTTTGGACCCAGACCAACTGCCAGACCAGGTCCTCCCTGGACTATAAACAAGCATCCTTGGACCGGTTTCAGGTTATCACCCTTCGTCAAACAGGCTAGCTTGGCAGCAGTAGCATGGCGGAGCAAGGGACCCTCATCTCTGAATACCCTCCCCAATTAGAGCAACAAATGTGAAAAGAAAAAGTGATGGATAGAATGCTGAACAATGTCAAACATTCACCCACAGAACAGAGATCAGGGTCTAAATCCATCATTTTTTGCTACCCATGCCATTCTAGTTTGGACTCAGTCATATGCAAATCAGCCCTGACCCTGCCCCCCCATGGGAACAGTCCAGCCTGAACTGCCAAACCAGGTGCTCCTTGAATTGGAAATAAGCATCCAGGGACTGGTTTCATGTTATCATTCTTCATCAGCCAGGCTAGCCTTGCTCCAGTAGCATGGGGGGAGGAGCAAGGGACCCACACCTTGGCATACCCTTCCCACTTAGAGCAACAAATCTAAAAAGAACAAGTAATTGATAGAATGTTAACCAATGTCAGACATTCACACTCAGTACAGAGATTTTTGGACAGAGCAATATACAAATTAGTCTGGACCCTGTCCCCAGAGGGAACAGTCCAGCTCAAAGTGCCAAGCCAGGTCCTCCCTGTACAGGGAACAAGCATCCTGCAATCTGTTTCTGGTTATTACCTTTCATCAGCCAAGCTAGCTTGGTTCCAGTGGCATGGGGAGCAAGGGACCCATGTCTGGAAATACCCTTCCACTTAGGGCAACAAATGCAAAAAGAACAAGTGATGGACCAAATGCTGAATAATGTCAAACATTCACCCCCAGTACAAAGATCTCAGCCTAAATCCATCATTTTTTCCCTAACCACGCCATTCCAGTTTGGACCCAGCCATATGCAAATCGTTCTTGACCCTGCCGTTTCCCCATGGGAACAGCTCAGCCGAAACTGCCAAGCCAGGTCCTTCCTGGACTGGAAACAAACATCCTGGGATCAGTTTAAGATTATCACTCTTCATCAGCTAGGCTAGCCTGACTCCAGTTGCATGGTGGGGGGGGGGTGAGCAAGGGACCCACATCTGGCATACCCTTCCCACTTAGAGCAACAAATGTAAAAAGAACAAGTAATGGATAGAATGCTGACCAATGTCAAACTGTCACCCCCGGTACGGAGATCTAGGCCTAAAGCCATTGTTTATTTGCTACCCATTGCCATTCCAGTTTGGACCCAGCCATATGCAAGTTAGTCTTGACCCTGCGCACAAGGAAACAGTCCAGCTTGAAGTGCCAAGCCAGGTTCTCCCTGGATTGGAAACAAGCATCCTGGGACCAGTTTCATGTTATCACCCTTCATCAGCCAGGCTAGCTTGGCTCCAGTTTACCTTTGTCACCCTAAGTGCACTGGGTATGCCCAGACTTGGGTCCCGGGCTCACTATGACAATGGATTCAAGGTAGTCTGGCTGATGAAGGGTGATACACTGAAACAGGTCCCAGGATGGTTGTTTCTGTGCCAGGGAGGATCTGGCCTGGCAGTTTGGGCTGCACAATTCCCTTGGGGAACAGAGTCAAGACTGATTTGCATATGGCTGCGTCCAAAGCGGGATGGTATAGTGAGCAAAGGAACTGATGTATTATACTTATATCTGTGACTGGGGATGAATGTTTGATTGGTTCTGAATTCTGTCCATCATTTGTATTTGTTTGATTTTGTTGCTCTAAGTGTGCCGGGTATGCCCATACATGGGTCCTGGGCTCACTATGCCACTGGATTCAAGCAAGTCTGGTTGGTGAAGGGTGCTATCCTGAAACTGGTCACAGGATATTTGTTTCCGATCCAGGGAGGATTTGGCCTGGCAGCTCAGGTTGGACTGTTCCCATTGGGAACAGTCTCAAGACTGATTTGTAAATGGCTAGGTCTAAACTGGAATGGTATGGTGAGCAAAATAATTGTTGGATTATACCCAGCTCTGTGTTTGGTGATGAATGTTTTATTGGCTTTGCTTTCCGTCAATCATTTGTGTTTGTTTGCATAAGAGTAATTTAAGGCCAAACATTTTAGATTGATAGCTAGCTTTCTGGACTCACAGATTTGGATTTAGAAAAGCAATGCCCTGATTGGCTAGCCACAACCTGACAGAAACTTCACGTTCACCTTTTGCTTGTCCCATCGGCTCGGGTGAGGAAAGAAGAGAGAAAAAACACATAAGGGGGAAGGATCCATGTATCCCTTGCCCATAGGGCAAATAGAGGGTTCCCTTAGCAACCTCTCGTGGGCAAACATTGTCCAATTATTTTTTTCCCTCTGATTCGCAGATCCGTTGATGGATCAACTGATCTCAGATTCGTAAATCCACTTGAGGATTCATGAATCCAGAGTAAAACTGAAAAAAGAAATACCCACTGTATCCAAACTCATGCTGCCCACAGACGAAGGCCATGCACAGCTTGGGATTGGGTGCATGCAGGAGGTTTGGACATAGGCTGCTTATATTCACGTCTGTGCATGCTAAAATAACCATAGAAGTTCACTGAAAAAAACAGCGGTGACAGGGACGTTATAGTTAAGTTCTGAATTTACTCGCACAAAGCCTTAGAAATTCAGCAGTTGTAGTTAGAGTTATTTCTAGGAACTATAACTCGTGCCCTAAGGTAACTATAACTCACACCTTTGCCTTACTGATAAGGGGTGATATCATGAAACTGGTCCTAGGATGCATGGGGAACACGGTCAAGACGGATTTGTATATGGCTGGGTCCAAACTGACTCAATCAATCAAGAATTTATAAAGCGCGCTATGTACCCGACAGGGTTTCGAGTTGTGAGGATGAGTCAAAGAATGATGCAGATGTGTGATTGGAGGTGAGTGTTTTAAAAGTTTCAGCACTCCTCCCATCTTCCTTTTGTGTTGCTGAAATCGCCCTAAGCAGCCGGGGTATGTCCACAAGTGTTTCCATTGCTCACTTTAGCACTGGATTCAAGCGAGCATGGCTGAGAAGGAGTGATAATCTGAAACTGTTTCTGGAATACTTGTTTGCCTTTCAGGGATGACTGGGCCTGGCAGTTCGAGCTGGACTGTTCTCATAGGGAAGAGGGCCAAGACTGACATTGGGTTGAGTCTAAACCAGGATGGCATGGTGAGCAAAAGAGTGATGAATTAAAGATTTGAAACATTTCAGCACTCTGTCCTTGTTACTTACGTGGCCCTAAGTGGCCAAGGTATGCCCGGATGTGGGTTTCTTGCTCACTGTGCCCCTGGATTAAAGCTAGTTTGGCTGAGGAGAGGTGATACCCCAAAGTCTGTCCTAGGATGCTTGTTTTCAGTCTAGAGAGGACCTGACCTGGCTGTTTTGGATTGACTGTTCCCGTGGGGAACAGGCTCAAGGCTGATTTGCATATTGTTGCGTCCAAACTGGGGTCGCATGTTGAGCCAAATAACAATGGATTAAACCCAGATCTGTGATTGGGGATGAGTGTTTGAAAAGTTTCAGCACTCCATCTATCATCTTTTTGTGTTGCTGAAATCATCATAGGTGGCTAGGCTATGCCCAGAAGTGGTCCCTTGCTCACTGCTCCACTGGATTTAAGCTAGCCTGGCTGAGTAGGGGTGATACCCTGAAACCAGTCCCTAATTGCTTGTTTCCAGTCTCAGGAGGAACTGGCCTGGTAGTTCAGGATGGAATTTCCCTTGGGGAACAGGGTCGAGACTGATTTTCATATGGCTGTGTCCAAACTGGGATGGTGTAGTGATCAAAAGAATGGTGGATTAAACCCATATTCGTGACTGGGAGCAAGTGTTTGAAAGGTTTCAGCACTCTGTCTATCATCATTTTGTTTTGCTAAAGTCACTCCAAGTGGCCAGCCTACGCCAAGACGTGGTTCCCTTACTCACTGTGACAATGGATTCAAGCTAGTCTGGCTGAAGAGGAGTGATACCCCGAAACTGGTCCCAGGATGCTTGTTTCCGTTCCAGGTAGGACCTGGCCTGGCAGTTCAGGGGGAACCAGGTCAAGACTGATTTACATATGGCTGGGTCCAAACTAGGGTGGCATGGTGAGCAAAAGAGCGATGAATTAAACTCAGATATGTGACTGGGGGTGAGTGTTTGAAATGATTTAGCACTCCGTTCATCATTCTTTTGTATTACTAAGGTGGCACTAAATGACCAGGGTATGCCAAGACATGGATCCCTTGCTCACTGTGCCACTGGATTCAAGCTAGCCTGGCTGAGAAGGGGTGATATCTTAAAACCAGTTCTAGGATGGATGCTTTTTTTTTTGGTCTCAGGAGGAACTGGCCTGGTAGTTCAGGGTGGATTGTTTCCTTAGGGAACAGGGTCAAGAGTGATTTTCACATGGCTGTGTCTAAACTAGGATGGTATCGTAAGTAAAAGAGCAATGACTTAAACCCAGATCTGTGATAGGGGACTAGTGTTTGAAAAATGTCAGCAGTCCGTCCACCATCCTTTTTTGTTGCAAAGTTCACCCTAAGTGGGAAGAGTATGCCCATTCATTGGCCCCTTGCTCACTGTGCCACTGGATTAAAGCTAGCTTGGCTGAGGAAGGGTGATATCCTGAAACTGGTCCCAGGATGCTTGTTTGCAGTCTGGGGAGGACCAGGACTGCCAGTTCAGGATGGACTGTTCCCATGGGCAACAGGGTCAAGACTGATTTGTATATGGCTGGTTCACACTGATTTTTAGCACCAGGTGTTCAGCCTGAGCTGTAAAATCTGCACAAACTGCACCATGCACAGTGCAAGAGGGCACTGCTTCTTCTTCTACTCAAGTAAAGGGTGGGGTGCTAAAGAAAGAAAGAGCGATGGAGGAGTAATGTGTGACAAAGGACGAGAGAGAAAGTAAGAGAGAGAGGGAGGGAGTACAGAAAATTGGTCAAGCAAGAGGGGATGGTGGTGCATGAGAATGAGAGTGTGAGAGAAAGAGAGGGGAGAGCAGAAAAATAGAAAGAAAGAGTGACACGGGCGAGGATGTCAGGCGCGTGAGGGAGCAGCAGCAGCATACGTTACTATGTCACGAAACCTAAAAGTTCAACGTCCTCCTATGGTTTGCTGCTGAAGCTTCCCCCTGGCATATTTCCCCTTCTTGTTCACCCTAATTTTAGCTGATCGAAATGTCAAGGTGAGTGGGGGGGGGGTTGGAGCAACCAATGAAATGATTGTGAAGTGAACTCAAGAATGTGCATGGCCCTTCCCTATCAACCCACACCCCTGACATCCTTCTCACTCTGCATCCCCAAGTGCGCCCCTCATCCTCCACATTCTACCCTACCCACCCCCACAAATACAGAGACCAACTGACGTGCTCACAGACACACAGGTACAAATTCCCACCAACACCCCCAGACACACACGTACCCAGACACATGAAGACACCCCCTCGTATTCATGCTCTGTGCCCCCGAGAGCGAATGTCAGACTCTCCACATCTCTACATCCGCACCTGCCTACTCCCACAGACACCAACCAATGCATACAGACACACCCCTCCTACACATACACATGCATGCACCGAAACACACATACACACACGTTTGCCTCAGACAGACACATGCACACAACAGCAGAAACAGCTTCTTGTTCTGCTTTGCCCCATATTTTAATATCTATGAAAAGGATTTGCGGAATGTGACATACAATAGCACATATATTCTGAGGCAATTAAATGGGGATGTAAAACCCACACTCGTGGGGAGGGGCACGAGCTGTAGTGTGTTAGGGAAGTGATGCTTTTATGTTAATGAATTACATTGCTCCAAAGTGCTCTTGGGGGCATATTTATACTTTTACACGCAAAACTGTGCCAGCGCGGTTTTGCGTGAAAAAGTATACCGCCGGCTAGCGGCATTCCAAGATGCCAGCCAGGCGTCACATTTATGGAATGACGGTAGCCGGTGGTAATGCCTGGCTAGCATCATAAACAAGGACACTTGCCGGGTGGGGGAGGCGTAGGGAGAACAGAAGGTTGTGTTTCAAAGGATGACACTAGTATAAGCAGAGGCATAAAAAATGCCTCTAACCTGACTAGTGTCATTTTTTGACGTAAAACCCCCATGACATGACTCCTGTGTTAATGAAGACAGGAGTCATGCCCACCACCCCAATGGCTTTGTCCCCTTGGCATGGCCATTGGGTCCAGTGACATGTAGGGGGGGCCAGGTTAGGCCCCCCAATGGCACTTTGCCAAAAAATTAAAAATACTTCTCTTACTTACCTTACCTGGAATGGGGTCCCCCCAGCCTCTGGCGTCCCTCTGTTGTGGGAGTGTCCCTGGGGCTAGGTAAAGGCACCTGTGGGCCCATTCCATGGTTTCTGACCATGGAAATAGGCCCACAGGTCCCCTAACGCCTGCCCTGACCAAGGCATTAAATAATGGTGCTAAGCAAGCTTAACACCATTATTTAAGGCCCCCTTCCCCCAGTGCGTCATTTTAGCATGGGGGATAAATATGGTGCTAAGGCCATATCATAATTGTTTGCACAGGAACGCCTACTTTGCATCTCATTGACGCAAGGTAGCTTATCGCAAGCAAAAAATGGAGTTAACTCCAAAACGTTGGTGCTAGACAGGTCTAACGTCAAAGTATAAATTTGGAGTGAGCTTTGCGCTGAATTTGCATAAACAATGACGCAAATTCAGTGCAAAGCAAGTATAAATTTGGGGGTTGAATTTTTCTAAAGGTAGGCTTATGGACTAAAGCTAATGGCATTCACTTCTGCATCTTCTGATATCCCAAGTCCAACAGCCTCTGTTACTTCACCTTTTGGGCTATTTGCTCAGGGTGTACAGATACTGGGGAATTTTTCACAACTCTGCTCTCTAAGTGGAGCATGGAGTGGAAAAAAACTCAGAAAACTCTCCGGGCGGAGCGGAGATTACCACCCACACCAATGGCTGGGTCCAAACTAGGTCAGCGTGGTGATCAAAAGAATGATTGATTAAACCCAGAACTGTGACTGGGGGGCTAGTGTTTGAAAAGTTTCAGCACTCCGTCCATCATCCTTTTGTGTTGCTAAACCTACCCTAAGTAGCCAGGGTATTGCCAGACATGGGTTGCTTGCTCACTGTGCCATTGAATTGAAGCTAGCCTGGCTGAGAAGGGGTGATACCCTGAAACCAGTCCCAGGATGCTTGTTTCCAGTCCAGGGAGGACCTGGCCTGGCACTTTGGGCTAAGTGGCCAAGGTATGCCCATATGTAGGTCCCTTGCTCACTGTGCCTCTGGATTAAAGCTAGCTTTGCTGAAGAGGGGTGATACCCCGAAACTCATCCCATGATGCTTGTTTCTGCTCCATGGAGGACCTGGCCCGGCAGTTCAGGCTGGACTGTTTTCATGGGGAACAGGGTCAAGACTGATTTGCATATGGCTAGGTTCACACTGGGGTGCATGGTTAGCAAAAGAACAATTAAATAAACTCAGATCTGTGACTGGGGTGAGTGTTTGAAATGTTTTAGGGGCATATTTATACTCTGTTTGCGCCAAATGTGCGTCACAAATTTTGACGCACATTCGCGCAAACCGTGCACCATATTTAAAATTTGACGCCTCAGTGTGCGTAATTTTTTGGATGCGGGAAACTGTCTTGAGTTAATGACATGCAAGGTAGGCATTACCACCCAAAAAATGGCTTTAAGGCCTGTGCGCCTTATTTATACTCCAGCGTCATTTTGATGCACAGGAGGGGGCGGTCCTTAAAAAAACAGCGCACAGCCTGATGTGCGCAGTTTTTTAACGCCGGGGTCAGGGCAGGAGTTAAGGGATCTGTGGGCTCACTTCCATGGTCTCTGACCATGGAAGGCGTCCAGAGGTGCCCTTCCCTGCCCCCTGGGATACCCCCTGCCACCCTCCCCCACCCCTGGAGGACACCTATGGATGGAGGGACCCATCCAAGGTAAGTTGAAGTGAGTATTTCTTTTTTTTTAAGTGGCATGGGGGCCTATTTTGGGCCCCGCTACATGCCACTGTGCCGAATGACCATGCCCAGGGGACAGAAGTCCCCTGGGCATGGCCATTGGGCAAGGGGGCATGACTCCTGTTTTTGCTGAGACAGGAGTCATTTCAACGGGGGTTGTGCGTCAAAAAATGGCGCAAGTCCAGTTTGAGGCATAATTTTTGCCTCAAACCTGACTTGCACCATTTTTTGACGCTCAACCAACATTTTCCCCTACACCGGCGCTGCCTGGTTCGAGTCTTTTTTTTTTTACTCTGACCAGTCCGCAGCACTGGCTAACGTCATTCCTGAAATAAGGCACCCGCATGGTGCGTAGGAATGGCGTCAAAAAGTATAAATATGGGCCTTAGTACTCTGTCCATCATCCTTTTGTGTTGCTAAAGTTACCTTTAGTGACCAGGGTATTCCCAAAGGTGGGTCGTTTGCTCACTGTGTCACTGGATTCAAGTTAGACTGGCTGAGGAGGCGTGATACCCCTAAACTGGCCACAGGATGCTTGTTTGTGGTCCACGGAGGTCCTGGCCTGGTAGTTTGGGCTGGACCATTTCCTTGGGGAACAGGGTCAAGATTACTTGGCACACTGGGGGTGGCATGGTGACCAAAGGAACAATGGCTTGAACTTAGATCTGTGATTGGGGGTGAGTGTTTGAAAGGTTTTAGCACTCTGTCCATAATCTTTTTATGTTGCTAAAGTTTCCTTAAGTGGCCATGGTATGCCCAGTGGTAGGTCCCTTCCTCACTGTCTCACTGGATTCTAGTTAGCATGGCCTAGAAGAGGTGATTCCCTGAAACAGGTCCCAGGATGGTTGTTTCTGGTCCAGGGAGCACCTTGTCTGGCAGTTTGGGCTGACTCTTCCCATGGGAAACAGGTTAAGACTGATTTGTATATAGCTGGGTCCAAACTGGGATGTGTTGGTGATCAATAGAATGATGGATGAAACCCAGATCTGTGATTGGGAGTGAGTGTTTGAAAGGTTTTAACACTCTGTCCATAATCTTTTTGTGTTGCTAAAGTTGCCTTAAGTGGCCATGGTATGCCCAGAGGTATGTCCCTTCCTCACTGTCTCACTGGATTCAAGTTAGCCTGGCCTAGAAGAGGTGATTCCCTGAAACAGGTCCCAGGATGGTTGTTTCTGGTCCAGGGAGCACCTTGTCTGGCAGTTTGGGCTGCCTCTTCCCATGGGAAACAGGTTAAGACTGATTTGTATATAGCTGGGTCCAAACTGGGATATGTTGGTGATCAATAGAATGATGGATGAAACCCAGATCTGTGATTGGAAGTGAGTATTTGAAAAGTTTCAGCACTCCATCCATCATCCTTTTATATTGCTAAAGTTGCCCTGAGTGGCCAGGGTATGCCCAGATGTGGGTCCTTTGCTCATTGTACCCCTTTATTCAAACTGGTCCTGTTGAGAAGGTGTGATAATCGGAAAGAGGTGCCAGGATGCTTGTTTCCAGTCCAGGAAGGACCTGGTCTGGCAGTTCGGGCTGGTCTGTTCCCATGGGGAACAGGGTCAAGACTGATTTTTATTTGGCTGGGTCCTAACTGGGGTGGCACAGTGAGCAAAAGAATGATGGATGAAACACAGATCTGTGAGTGTTTGAACACTTTCTTAGCTCTGTCTAACATCTTTTTATTTGCTAAAGTTGCTCTAAGTTGCAAGGGTATGTCGAGATGTGGGTCCTTTATTCACTGTGCCACTGGATTCAAGCTAGTCTGGCTGAGCAGGGGTGATGCCCCAAAACCAGTCCTGAGATGCTTGTTTTTGGTTAGGGAGATCCTGGTCTGGCAGTTTGGGTTAGACTGTTCGAATGGGAGGCTGGGTCAATACTGATTTGCATAAGGCTGCTTCCAAACTGGGGTGAGCAAAGAAACAATGGATTAAACCCAGATCTGTGACTGGGGACGAGTGTTCAAAAGTTTGAAGTGGCCAACACATTAGCATAAATAACATCATCAGCAAATAATTGGTAACAATCCAAAAATAAGGCCAGGACAAAGATATTCTCAAAATAAAAATGTGCTATAGAAATCTCTCATTATTAAATAAAGGGGATTGTATAGAAAACACAAAGGCTCCAGGGCAGTAGTTCATAGTGTGTGTGCATACCCACAGCTTGCCTCCTAATATCACTGCTACAATAAACCTCCTCTGGAGGGGGGCATCCATGTTGCAGACAGCAGGCAACGCAAAGATGCTATTGAAGGGGTGGGTCCTTGAATTTTGGAGAGTAAGGTTTGAATTTGGAAGAGATTGTTTGGGAATTAGGAGGGGCATGGTTAGGTTTGGATGCAGTGGTTTGGGATTTGAAAGGGGTGGGCTGGGATGTGGAAGGGATAGGTTGGGATGTGGAAGGGGTGGGTTTGAATTTGGAAGGGGTGGGTTTGGATTTGGAAGAGGTGGCATGGGGTTTAGAAGGGGAGGGTTGGGATTTGAAAGGGGTGGTTTGAGATTTGAAAGGGATGGATTGGGATTTGGTAGGGGTCAGGGCCAGGGAAAAAGGCAATCTCTCTTTAGGGAAGTGGGTAGGGTGTTCCGGACTGAGTTGGGTTTGGGAGGTAGGGGGAATAGCCGTGTCTGTTGTTCATGTGTCTGTTGAAGGTGGGGGTGCATGAGGGTTTGGTGTATGTGGTTCATCTGTAAGTTTGTGTTTTGTACTATGGGTCTTTTGGGTGTGTGAGTGTGGGTATTTGTGTCACGTACATGTATGTGTGGATGTGCCTACTGTGGCTGTGGGTGTGATGGTGGGTGTGGTGATTGGTGCTGTGTCTGTGGTGTGTGTGTGCTGGGGATGTGATGGGTGCAAGGACTGGGGGTGTGATAGCAGTGTCTGTGGGTGTTGATGTAGTGGTGGGTGTTGTATCTGGGGGTGGTTGTGTAGAGGTGGGTGTAGTGACTGGGAGTGTTACTGTGGTGATGTGTGTTGTGGCTATATGTATCTGTGCTTATGTTTCTTGCTGTGTTAGGATGTGCTGCATCTGGCTGTTGTTGTTGGTGCATGCCTATGTTTGTGGTTGCTTTGGAAAGGGCTGGATTCAGGGATTTGGGATGTTGAAGGGGTGGGAGTCCCAGCATGAGGCTGGGATGGGTGGGAGGCTGCAGCCAATATGGAGACAAGACCCTGTAGTAACTGCTGTAGGCCAGAGAGGGCACTGTGAATGGCATCCAGGTAAGCCGGCACCTCTGTGTTCTGGGCAGCCAGCCCTTGGATGGCATTCAATAGTGCGGTCTGGCTTACAGCAATCATTCTTAATATATCTACCACGTCCTCAGTGAGCACAACCTGGGACACCGGGGCAGGGGCAGAGGTGCCTGCAGCAAAAGTGGCGCTGCCCCCTTTAGGGGGGCGGATGCAGCCAACTTGGGGGGAGCAAGAGGGAGGTTGGAGCTGGGAATGTGAGGGTGGACGAAGATGTAGGTGTCACAGTCTCTCCAGGGTCCTCCCCCACTAGGGATTGGTCTTCATTAGAGACCTCCGAGGAAGATGTCAAGTCACTTGTGGCCTCTTGGCCAATCCTCTCACCCTCTGTGCCACTGGGCCCCTTGGTGTCAGTGGTCTCAGCACCTGATCCCCACTGGCCAGCTTCATCCCCACCGATGTGGCTGCTGTCACCTTTGCCTTGCCCAGTTAGTGCTGAAAAACAAGACACAACAGTTATATTGTATCTGTGATAACACAATTGGACATCAATGTTCATTACACAACATTTGCAACAAGTTCAGTAATCCCCCATCTATGCTCCCACATCATGTATGCCTTTTTCACTGATGCACTTGTTGTTCATTCCATAACAAAGGGCTCCAACAGCATGAACGAACACATAGGCATAGCTACATCTCTAAGCCAGTGAAGTACAGAGCTAATATTGGTTCCCTTCTCCCAAGTGCTAAGATTTTTGGATGGAATTTGTCTACCCAAAATGGGACACCACAACATCTATATGATGTAGCCTTCCACATGCAAATGTCCCTTTCGAGATCACATTGCTCACCATCACTAAATTATCCTCTGGGCAGGATGAAAGACACCAAAATGTTATTTGTGTGATGCATAAATTTCTCACCAATGTGGACACATTGCTGTCTGTGGCTTACAAGACATTTTTGCAAATAAATTCATATTGCCATTCACAGACTGGCCTATATGCACAACTGTGATGGGCTAAGGACACTGGTCCACCAGTTACTGCTAACATAAAGTATCATAATTTTGCTGAGGAAATTGCTGTCAAACATGTGTCAGGTAAGGAAGGATGTCACTGTACACAGAATCAAAACTGTCAGTGCAGATGTACATTCCCACATTGTCCTAGCACCAACTTAGCAGTGTCAAGTCAGAAATATCAGCTGCTTCACAATTGTGCAGTTTGCCACAGACACAAGTGAGGAAGCCTACATCCACTACACACAAGTGTGACATACCATCACATCTAAGCTACGGGCCTGTCATGTCATTGCATAAATGCTGGCATTCTCTTGTGTGCATGCAGCTATGTGTTTACCCACAACAGTAATTGCCTTGGGAGGAGGAATCTAGTGGCATGAGATAGCACAAAGCAACACAACACACACAGCTTCAGACACAGTCTGACCAATTTACATCTCCAGAAATCATCATGGGTTTTTGGATGCGCTCCTTCGCAACAGTTGTTGGAATACTACATGGCTCGAAAGTAAAGAGGTTAAATGACAATGATATCTTAAAACAATTACTTACCCCTTTGTTGCTGCTGTTAGCCCCTTAACTGCCCATCCAGCTCCGGGTATGTCACTGCAACGATGCAGGCCATTAGGGGATAAGGGTGTGGGGCACCTGGCTGGATTGCTGGGAGGACTGGCTGAATTGGCTTTTGGCAGATTTTCTACTTGCCCAATGTAAGTCTTCCCACCTCTTCCGACAGTGCAGGCTACACTGCTTATAGACCCCCAGGTTCCTCACCTTCTTCACTATGGCCCTCCAGCTATCTTCTTTTTGATGGGTTTTGACCTGTATAGATGACCTAAAATAAAGCAGAAAATGGTGTTTCAGTGTAATTGTTGGGCAGCATTGCGCTGACACATATATTCCCAATGAACACAGTTGCAATTTCTTTTGTCAACAAAACAGTCATAGGTAGAATGGAAATACTGATTTGCAGTGATGTCATGTGAACCATCAATACTCATGGTATCTACTCAGGCCTACAACATCATATTGGCCCAAACGATGCAACTTATCTGTTGTAAGAGCCACCCATTGTCACTCACAAACATTGTGAGCCACTGTAGGCCAAACCACCTGTACAATCCTTGCACATAATCACACCCACATCCTAAATTGGCTTCCTGCCTAAACTCCCAAGAGTCAGAACCCATGGTCTACATCAAATACTTTGACTGAGGGCAACAGAGGAGGGTTGCTATATGTCCAAGAGAACAGGGATTTGTGGGTTGTTTGGACGTGTGGTGAGCCACTGTCATCTAAACTTGCTGCACCTAAAATGTGTCTAACTACATGTGTCTTCATGACTGGTTGAAACCATACAAAGCTAAATGATTAGCAATATTTGCTGGACTCCCACTTGACAGACCAGCATCAGACAACTCCAGACCCCAACATTTTCAAACCAAATCACTGTTGTTTCAACATTGGCTGTATGGTGTTGGTATACAACTGGTACAGTGTCTACTGCCCATTTTTAGTCAGTAGCCTGCAGTTTGTGTGAGGAAATAGGTTTTGTTGGATGCATAGCCACACATTGCAGCTTCTACTGTCAGGTGGCTTAACATTGTCATGCACTTAACATTCATACTTTAGTCAAAAAATCTGTCCCAGATACATCATTCTGTCAACATAAAGCACAACAACAACCACATTACCAAAAGGGATCCACATATCCGGTGAACCATAAAGGAAGATGTTACTCAGACAGGCTTTCCCCAATCAGACATGTACCTGTTCTTCTGGGGTCCCAAACAGTTGGCTGTACCGGGAACAGAACCACCCTGGTAAGGAGATCCAGGTCCTCAGGTGAGAAGGCTGAGGTCCTGTCACACGTTTTGCACAGCATCCTGGGTCCCAGAGTTCGGTAACAGCAGCAAAAATTGAGGAGGTCTTGATAGCTGCAGTATTAGGAGGCAAGTGATTTTTTTAACACAAATTGGCACAAAAGTACACAGTGGTCTCGATCCATGACAAGACAGACACAGCCATTGGCTTTTGTGCGTAGATGTCACACAGAGGCCTATAGGAGGACACTTCTTGGAGGTTCCCTCTTACTACGAGGTCAATGTCCAGTGACAGCCATCAGCTATGCTATGTCCTGATGTCAAGGTCAAGCAGCTGCTATTTTAGGGTGTTTATCTTCACATTTTATAATTGTATATGCATCACCAGCACTAAAAATGAGGGCTAGTGCATTTCTAACAGTAAGATACTAACAACACTTTCTGGGCAAGATATAACATGTAAAAATGTGTATCATGACTGCGTTTTCATTGATAGTGCTGCGGGGGAGTACTCCCCCCATTGGCAGTATTTGAAAAAAATAAATAAAAAAAGATATAGGTGCAAATAATACAGGTCAAATGTATTATTCACACATTATGATGAAAAATCATAAATTAGTATAATTTACACAGTCGTGGGCCATATATTTGATGTCAGTGTGTACACGTATCACTTAATGACATTTTTACTGTTACCCAGTAGTCAGATGTGCTTTGATATTAGTAGTATTGTGTGAAGATTTCATCTGACATTTTCTTTTTCATGCATACAGACACCTGAACTAAGCCATGGGTGTGAGTCAACAGCCCCAGGTGTTACGGCCCTTTCCAGACCTTGCCACCATGGAGGAAAGGGACATAATCAAGCTATTGTCTAAAGAGGCAACCTGTTCTGGATTTTTGCCAGCAGATGAAGCCTGATCTCCTACCTCACAAGAGGAATCCAACATCCATAACACCAATAGTCAAACTCATGGCAGTACTGCATTTTGTAGCCAGTGGCACCTTTCAATACCCTGTGGCAATATCAGGGGGCATGTTCCAGCCAACTTTCAGTAGTATGCTACAAGAAGTCCTTGCTTCCCTGATTAAGAACTTGAACAGCTACATCCAATTTCCAAGTCTACCTCAATCGGAAGAATTTCCTTTCCATCAATGTGCAAGTTGTCTGCTTACCAGACTTATACATCACAAGTGTGTGTGTCCTCTTCCCTAGGTCAACACATGATTAATTCATACTATGGAACAGCAATATACTCATGCAGATATCACAGCTTGGACTGGAGAGGGCTTGGATTGTTGGTAAGTACAACATGACTTATAGATATTTTGCCTGAATCCTAATTTAGGAAGGGACAATGTTTTGATCTGATTATAATCTGTTGATGTGTTGCTTTTGTGTAGGAGACGTAGTGCATCCTAACCAACCTAGGTTTTTGGCACCGCTGAGGTATCCAACAATGCCAGGGGATGTCCACTTCAGTGAGGCCCATGGAAGTGTCACCTAGGCTCCAATTATTCTAATGAAACTACTGGATTTTGAGCGGCAAGATCGTCCACAGTGTGGGAGACTGAGTTTGACCCACTGTGGGTGACACCGGTCGCTCTAAATCCGGGTTTTGCTCCGGCTAACTAGTAGTGCCTCATCTCTATCAGAAGGAACGGATGATTGTGCAGCCGAACGCATATTAGGCTTCTCAGGGAACTCGTGGTCACTCAGGTCGCACCCGGTTCTCTCATTCACAATTCGGTCTCATATATGAATGACAATAAGAAGCAGTATGAGTTTTAATGACTGGTATAATAAAACAACTGCATTTTAGATATCAAAGCGTGAGCTGCAATAACCAGGATGACACAACATGACAATATTAAAATGGTGACGAGGAGAGTGAAGCATAAGAATAATGTTATCATTTTGCCACTAGGATTTATGGACTAAGGGCCCGATGTAGCAAGGCATTAGCGCCTCGCAAATGGCGAAAAACGCCGTTTGCGAGGCGCTAATGCCCGCATGCGATGCAGAAACTAATTTTGCGAGTCGGAACCGACTCGCAAAATTTGTTTCCGACTTGCAAATAGGAAGGGGTGTTCCCTTCCTATTTGCGACTCGCACCGCGATGTAAGTTGATTTGCGACTGAGAAAGCGGTCGCAAATCAACTCGCAGTTACCATCCACTTGAAGTGGATGGTAACTCATTCACAAACGGGAAGGGGTCCCCATGGGACCCCTTCCCCTTTGTGAATGATCACTAAATTATTTTTTCAGAGCAGGCAGTGGTCCTATGGACCACTCCCTACTCTGAAAAAAAACGAAACAAAAAGTTTTGGTATTTTTTTCTATGTGCAGCTCGTTTTCCTTTAAGGAAAACGGGCTGCAGATAGAAAAAAAAAACTGCTAGAATTAAAAGCAGTCACGGACATGGTGGTCTGCTGTCTCCAGCAGGCCACCATCCCCGTGAGTGCCTAGACTCGCTATGGGGTCGCAAACTGTGACCTGTGTTAATAGTAATGAGGTGGGTCTTTGCGACCCCATAGCGAGTCGCAGAAGGTGTCTGTGACACTTTTCTGCATAGCAAATTGCGAGTTGCAAGTTGCGAGTCGGAAGGACTCGCAATTTGCAACTCGCAATTTGCTGGCTACCTACATCTGGCCCTAATTCCTATCTAAGACATAATCTGAGCACAGCATGTTAAGCTCTAATTCTGCCATTCAGGTTCCCCCGGGAGGACATCAACCCTCATACCTGAGCAAAGGCCTGTAGTCTGCGTTAGCATCTGCAGTAACGCAATCAGCAATCAGCATACAGTCGTGGTTCCCTGGCTGGAATCTCCCTCTTAACGTGTAATGGGACTAAGAGGTGTTTTTATAACACAGCTGATGTTCTAAGAAATGTCCCTGCGTAAGGATGTGTATTTTGTACGAATGTTGGAGACTGAGCTTCTACCTCGTTCACCGGCAATGTACCAAACTGTAGCTTTAACTGAAGCACAAAGTGATCAAGAATGTCTTGTTTAAGAACACAGTGCTGGGCTAAGCAAAAACAGTTAGATAGATGAAAATAAAACAAGACCGTAAAACTGGTTATTGTAAAAATAACAATGTGAAGCCGAATAAAATATATCTAGGTCAAAGTGCACAGCGGCCTAGTGTGTTAAACTAACGTGCATGGAGCTATAACTAAAATGGCTACACAACACCCTCCCCTTGCCGGTTGAAAGTGGTTCAAAGACAAAACTAAAATTTCAATACTAAAAAGCTCAACCTAAAATATAAATAAAAACCAGGTCAATTTTGACAAGTTAAAAGGACACACAAGCATACTATGTGGCAATTTAAAACATGAGCATGTGACTTATAACTGAATTCAAAAGACATGTCAATTTAGAATAGTTCCAAACTAAGTATGAGCCATGGAGAACAGGAGATCTTCCACTTCTGCAGTTGTCAGAACCGGAAAGTCTGCGCAAAAATGATCAAGGAGCAAGTGTGTTCCATAGCCCCAGGGTTAACCAAGGCGGCATCCCGTGAAGTTCCCATTAATGAGTTGTCGGCAACTTCCTCCAGGAAGGGTAACTCATAATTAGCTTCACGTAGCAAACGCAACCTCAGTGCGCATGTCTGGTAATGAACCCTCAGCGAGAACATCAACAGATCAACACCTAGTGCTGGGTGGCGCTGCTGTGAAAGACAAACTTCCAGTGCATGTTCGAAAGAGCACCAGAGGCACCGAAACACAGGCTGCACACAATACAGAACCGGTCTGAATGACAAAGACCAGTCACACTCTAATTGCTCCAGGAGTGTTGCTCCAAATTGCTGCATCATACGCTCACGACACAGCTGTGCTTATGGGAGCGCCGTCATTTCTCCTCGTTGCTGCGGGAGAGCCATTGCTCATAAACAACAGAAACAGCAAGATGCCAGCGTAAAAAGCAAAAGTTATTGGAAATCCCCCAAAAATACTACAGAAAATTGAGTGGATAGGTATTAAACCGAATATGGAGGAGAAGGTGTGAACAAAACCAGAACCAAAACTTTGAAAAAATGTGCTATTCCAGTCGGGCTGGACGCATTAAATATTTGTCCCAGGAGTTCACCAAAGTGTCTCGGAAAGTTCGTATTTAACAGGGACTGTATTTCTGCTGATGACCTTGCCACTTGAAGTGCGTGGGTCTCGTGCGCAGATGTAAGGGCCATATGTTTTTGAAACAGTAAAGCCTTGAGTCTACTCAACTTGTCAAAATTCACGTTTGAAGTAGCAATGTAAGGCCAAATATCAGCTACCTCCTTAAATTTAGTGGGGGGAACCAGTACGTTCCAGCAGCATGTCACGACCTTAGAGACCGAAACAACGTAAACTATTCCGGCCCGCATGCCACAACAGCCTTCACTTTTGAGAAGGACGTAGCTGCCGTTTGAAAGCACCTGGAACATGGGTCTAATCAAAGGGACTGGGACTCCCGTAAGATAACAAGCCAAGTTTGCAGCCGAGGCGTTACACGCCCCATGCAAGGACAGCTGTTTACAAATCATCGAATGGCTGACTGAAGTCTCACATTCACTACCGCTAAGAAAGACCTCTTTCATGTCATTGAAGCATTTGTACGAAAAGGGAAGCTCCCACACCTCATGGATGTAACTATCTCCCAGCTTTTCATATCTGCCTACCGGAATGTGTTTTAAACAGGAGGTGAATTGTAGTGTGGAAATAGGCAGATTAATAACCCCATGTATTAACCACTCAGCCAATGGTATTTCGGCTACAGTAAAAGGCAACTTTTCTAATTTCTCTATGTTATGCATGACATGAGTCACTTCCTTCTTAGCCATTAGTTGTTGTTGTCGCGTTAAATTGAAGGAAGAAAATATCTCCCTTGCACTGACGTGCTGCCATGGAACGCGACCCACCTTCAATGTTTGAAGCGTCCAACCCAAATGCATAATGGACCTGATCTGACCCTGTCCATGGTATAAAGAAGACATAGCTGAATGTATAATGTCTATAGCAGACAAGACAATGTTGTTTATGGTGTATATCCGGTCGGACAAGGTGTTAATCCCATTATCCACAACGGCTAAAGCCTTTTTTAGATTTTCCTGATCTATTTGCCTTAACCGGGCAGCAGCATCTTGTTGGGAAAGTTTCCAAATTTAATTATATACTGCATATAAGAAACACTTACTATGTGGTGTTCTGGGGCCTGACAAGAAATCTTGTAAGTCAGTGGAGTTAGACAGGAGACTAAGGTGTTCTCTAACTGCATCTAGTGAGCATGATTTTAGCCACTGCTGACATAATTTTCCGACACTATATGTTGTAATTATGTCTGCATTTACTGGTGATATATAGCGAGAGTCTGGCCTACTCATCCTCAAACCAGTTAATAAAACATTGATGATATCCATTGGTATCTATTGGCCACAATAACCACCCGCCAGGACGTGTCAGTGAAGCACTAAACGTACCATTCTGGACCCACTCATCGGGCTCATCTTCAGTTGCATTCGTATATTTTTGCCATTTGTAAAATTTTGAGGGGGCAGGTATACTGACATGTTTAATTCCCTTATTTTTGCTAAGCCTAAACAACTCATTTGTTGCACTGTTTCATTTAAAAAGATCATTTGTACAGGAGTGAGGCAAGCTCTAAACAATGTTTCTTTTCCCTTAATTTGCCAATTTTTTGTTCCCCGGACACTTTTCAGATCAATTGATTGGGACCAATATTCATAACCTTCTATCGATAACCGGGAAACAAAGGATTCCGCATATTTAAATTTTGTACTGGTCAATAACATGTGTATATCGTTAGTAGGTGGTACCTTAAAATCATATGACTCAGCATTCTTTTGATTGTGCCAAGAAAAATACGCAAACTTTTCAGAATATGTTTTGGTACTCCCTTGCGGTGGAGTTGGGCAATGATCCCATTGTGTGTAGTTAAATACAGTTTTGGGACTGCTCGCTCTATGTATGAAATGGTGCCCATAGTAATTATAGCAAAACATATCACCATAATTTCTTTAAATTGGTAAACATCTTCGTTTCAAAGACAGTATAATATTGCAAATGTGGTTTCAAAACCTCTTCTACCAGTTCCACTGTCGATCTTTCAGGTAAAAAATGACCATGTATTAGCAAGAAAAAGGTAATGACAAAACCAATCCAAAGTAGAAAGGCTAGGACAGTCAAAGAGAGCCATAGATAATTCCATGGAGAAATAAAATATGTTTCTTTAAGCCAGTTTGTTAGCTTAAGTGTACTTGACAAATCAGCTGTCGAAGAGGCGAATGAGTCTGAGAAATCATCGTTAAAGTCGGCAGAATAACCAGAGACAGTTCGTGCAAATGGCGGAGCCGTTGTCAGTGGTGGAGTTGGTGTTTCCTGCCGTAGCACACTATAGACAGCACCATCCGCTTGACTTGATGTCGAGTTGACTTGGTCAAATGTTTCTAAATTAGTTGACGTTAGTGGAACTAATGCAAGATCATCTTCCACCCTCCCCGTGCTCGGAGAGGTGTCGGTGTTGGTGTAAACAACTTGTAAAGGAACTTCTTTGCCTGTAGTGAGAGGGATTCAGGAACTACTGGATGTTCCTCTTGGTCGGCTGTGCAGGATCGGCCACATGGTGTAGTTTGACATTGTCAATAGAGACAAAACGGTTTTCTTTGGCACCTGCCAACGGTGGCAGAATGACAGTTCTAGTACCGTGTTTCCCTAGTACAGGGACTGGTGCTCGATAAGAAGGGCCAAATTCCTTTTTCACTGCTAATTTTTCACGTACAAGATCCCCAACTCTGGGAATCCAGCCGGTAGATGTTACAGGCACATCCTTAATTCCTGTGGAGGTGGTACTTTTGGAAGAATTATCATCACAGAACTGTTGCAATTCCTGTAAGACAGTGACACCTTCATTTATGTCAAAAGGTGTTTCTGCTGCCTCCACGCCAGGACCATCAAGATCCGGAACATACATTTGAGTTCCGAACAGGCACTCATATGAAGTATGACCCCCCAGGGACCTTCTAGGCAGGTTATTTAGTGCTCTCTGGACACCATACAAGTGATTAAGCCAACTACCACCTGTACCTAAGATTCTGGCTGTTAAGGATTGCTTTAAACCACAGATTAGTTGCTCCACGACACTATTTCCCTCGGGATGAAATGGAAACGAGTACTGGAGTTGGACCCCCAACGAAGCCATGGTGTCCCTGAATGCCCTTGAGGCGAAAGCAGGGCCCTGGTCCGAATGGAAAGGCAAAAATGCATATGTACCGATAATGTTTTGCAAATCTTTACTAACAGTCCGAGCGTCAGCCGAGCGTTGTGGCCACGCCTATACAAATCTGGAGCATGAATCAACAGCGACTAAGATATATTTGTATGCACTATCAGGTGTTAGGGGACCACAGTGGTCCAAGTACACACATTGTAATGGTTTGTTTAAAATTAAGAGAAGTGTCTGCGGCGGGTGCTTGGCAGTAGAAACTTTGATTTGTTGACAGATGTCACAACAAAGGATATACTGCTTAGTCTGTTTGTAGAGACCTGGCCACCAATAGCGGGCCTGCAAGATTGAAATTGTAGCCACCACACCCGCATGGGCAGATGCCACCCCCTCACGCGCTGCTTTAATCAATTGTGATCTTATGTCTTTGTTGGGGATGTCTCGTACACCTGCGCCTGGTATCTTAACCTCAGCATTCAGCATACCTCCCATACAATAGTGATATTTATTAGGAAATCCTTAGGATAGGGTGTACCATCAGCCATAGCTGTCACGGCAGCCCAGATGTCTGCATCCGGTTTTGAACTAAAACAAGTTACTGCACCTACAGCGGCAACAGCCACTGCTGACTTTGCGGCTTCATCAGCCAGTGTATTTCCAGCAACGTGTATTCCAACGCGCTGGTGTCCAAGTATGTGTACAACATGGACATTCGGTAGTGTCTCTTTCAGGTCAGCTACTTTCCCCCACAGTAGTCTGTGTTTAATGGTGTTGCCTTTGGAATCTCTGAACCCATTCTGGCGCCAATAATGCAGGTATTCATAAAAGGACTGGACACAGTAATATGAATCACAAACAATCAGCGTGGACTGTGCAGGGTCCGTGTGTTCCAGTGCCATAAGCAGAGCTTTTAGCTCAGCCAATTGTGCTGTACAATCCACTAGGGTTTGTGTAAAGGTATGTAGAGGACAAAATTTATCGCCCTCCATATAGCCACTTACGAGGCGCAAGCAGCAGAATATTGATGTTTAGTTCCAATTGCTGGTTGTGCAGAGCCATCGGGATGGATGACTCTATGATACTGATCAATAGGCAAAGTATTTGCTGGAACTGGATATTCTATTTCATATTGTAGAAATTCCTGAGTTTGTAGCTTTGGGTCAAAAATGTAATCTACATCAGTGGCCGTCAGAGACGTAGCCCATTGTATCCAACGTGGATGTAATGCTTTTGCATTTGGAACGCTAGCTTTTGTAACAGCCTCTAGGGCTGGGATTGGAGAAACAACAATAATGTGTTTTCCTTGGGCAAGAGGTCTTTCTTTAATGACAGCCATCTGTACAGCAGTGAGAATTTTCTCTGTGGGAGCAAAGCGTTGTTCTGCTGCTGAGTACAAATGTGATTTGTATGCTATCGGGACTGTCTCACCTTCATTAAACGTCACATAGGTGAAACCAATGGCACAAGCTATTACTCTGATGACCAAATGTGTTTTTTTGTCCTTTGTGTGTAAATGTTGTGCTGCAAGCATGTCTGTCTGCAACTCTCAAAGAATGCGTGTATGTTCAATTGTCCAAAATTTACTTGAAGAATCAGGACGTATTAAGTCACATAAAGGTTTTATGCCTGTAGCATAATCTGGAATGTAGGTTCTGCTCAAATTTAAGAAACCCAATAATGCTTGGAGTTTTTTAATCGTATTCAGTTGTTGTAATTGTGCGCCCTTCTTTAAGAATTGTGGCGCTAGGCTCTTCCCTTCACTTGACAGATTATATCCTAGGTACAGGACGCTGAGGAAGGCTATTTTTGTTTTTTTGAAGTTAAATTTGTAGCTAAATTCGGCAAACCCTACAACAATGCGGGCTACCCGTCTTAAATGTTGTAGTAGTTCATCATCCGTGAGATATAAATCATCTACATAGGACAATGCTTCAGGGTCGATCACGTGCAAAATAGCAGTGACACGAGACGCGAACAGTCCTGTGCTGTTCTTATACCCCTGAGGTAAACGACAGAATTTTTACTAGGAGTCTAGTGCGCTGAAACTTGTTAAGTCTCTACTCTCAGGTGCTATATTCTGGCAGAAAAACCCACTGGAAATGTCTAATGTTGTTTTGTATTTTTCACGCACTACGAGCAAAGTTCTAACATCCAATTTACAGTAGTAGGACTCCCACAGGACCATGCTTACCACTAGTGAGTTACTCCAGTATAAAGAAAGGGCGATGTAATCTACATGAATACAAAATAAATGCCAATCCATTAACCATATTCCCACAGACACACTCAACTTCAAGTTGCTAAGGAACATAAATGCATTAGACACAAATATTACTTACTTCACCCCAGATACGCCATCTCCCACCAGGCTCAAATCAATCATAAAGCTCAGGCATGGAAACAAACAGTCCCTTTTGACCAAACGCCTGGAGGGCATTGCCCCTTAGAAATCACATGACCTATCCACACAACTGTGGGGGCCATCTTGGAATAGAATATCTTTCACCAAACCTATTGGATTCCTGATCAGTCCAAACATTTCATAAAAAAAATGGGCAACAATATGATCATTCAAACATCAAAGTGAATCCAGATCTTAATAAACAGTTATAACTACCCTGGTGGTCAAATAGTCCCTCTTAACCCAATGCTTGGAAGGCCTCACCCCTTAAAAATCACATGACCAGTCCACAAAACTTTGGCGGCTATCTTGAAACTGAGTATCTTTCAACAGATCTTAATCAGGATAGATCACCTAACAAATTCCTAATTGGTTCAAAACATTCCATACAGTTCTGTGGACTGGTCAGGTGATTTTTAGTACAGTTACGTCTAATATGTAAAGTCAGTTGTCAGTTGTTTGAGGAGCACTGGTGGAAGACTTTATTTTATTTTATGTATGTGTATATGCATGTGTGTATGTATGTTTGCATATATATATATATATATATATATATATATATATATATATATATATATATATATATATTTAATGATTTTATGTCTTATTCTTATCTTCTTAAATGTTTTGTATTGTGCTTTTATAGTACATTTCTACCAAACTAAAGCGGATGATGATGATGACTCTATATATATATATATATATATATATATATATATATATGTATATACATTTGGCGTTGCATGTTATGACAATGTGAAAAATGCATGTTTTACATTGAGGTTTATGTAGGCTATTTTTATTTTTTAGGGTGCCTTGTAAGTGGGTGATTCACTTGCATGTACAGCGTGGTTTGGTGTTCTGCTGCCTTTTAGCATTTTATTGATGTGGGTTATTTATTGTGTTGTAGAACAACAATTATTGTGATTTAATCCACCCACACCGCTACTCTTATTTTTAATAACATAAAAAATAATTTTATATTAAAAAAACAACCAAGTTGTATGGTAAAGTTACAGATGGTAAATGATGCGTAGTAAAGGTAAAGACCTATACTGTGCACTTATCTGCATGATGCCTACCGGAATGTTAAAGGTGGTAAAGTTCCTGAGTGGTAAAGACTTTAGGGTTATTTAAAAGTCCTGTGCACCACCAGTGCATCACTTTTATGATGCACCGGCGACTCATGGTGCAGACCCATATCTACAAGGACACGCAGACCGCTTTGCGTGGCTTTTCATGGCCTTGTAGATATGGTGTATGGCAACGCAGCACAAGTAGCTGCGTTGCCTTACACTCTGTCAGGGAGGCATTCCATGGGGTTTGCAGTGGGTTTTCCCATGCAACATCCATGAGCTTTGATGCATTCCCAGATTTACAAGAATCTGTACACCTCGGAATGCTTCAAAATCAGGGGATGCGCAACAAGGAGAAGTATGTTTCTCCTAATTTTTTCCTCTATCTTAGTGTGCTGCATTCTGTGATGCAGGCATCCTTGCACCATGGTGCAAAGGTACCTGTGTCAGCGTTAGGCAGCCCATTGTGCGCCTGCGCTGGAAGGACAGAAATGCGCCACCGCCCATATTTAACAGAAAATGACGGAACGCAAGGCGGTGCCAAAATTGGCAGCGCCGTACTCTGTCATTTTCACAATTCAGGGCTGCCCCATATTTATTTGAATACGGTGCACCCCTGTGTTGTCCCCTGAGCTGGCACTAAATTGAGCTGCCTAGCGCCAACGCAGGCATCCTTGCACCTTTTTGCAAGGGTGTTTGAGTTGAAGGGTTTGATTGTTTGTGTGTGGGAAGGTGTCCCTTCCTGCACATAAGCAATCACTAATGGTGATTTGGCACTTCTGTGTGTGCTGCAGCACACACAGAAGTGCCAAAGCATCATTTTGAAGTGATTCTTTTATGTGCAGGAAGGGACACCTTCCCGCACATATACAATCATTTCTGTCATTTTGCTCTTTCTATGATTGCTGCAGAATGAAGCACACATAGCAGAAGCAAAAATGGGAGGAATAAAAGTATTCCTTCTCATTGCGCCTTGCCAATGCCACCCCTGGGGCATCGTTAGATTTTGGCACTGCCTGAGGTTTATGAAAACTCGTAAATCTGAGGCAGTGTCAAAATGCAATAAGTGTTGCTGTGGCACCCCTACAGCAACACCCATTGCACGTCCCTTCCACGCAAGGGCTGCATGTGAAGGGGTCATATTTGCAAGATGGCTTTAGGCCACAAAAAGTGTAAATACAGCACAGGGCATTGTACCACCGGAGCATCATGAAAAGTGACGCTCAGTGGCGCTAGGGGCTCATAAATATGCACCTCATATCTTGTAGATACAGCTCACTTCTGCCCTTTGCCCGTGGCACAGGGCAGCACATCAAGGGCCTTTGCTGTGCTGCTCAGCGCAACAAGGCTTGTAAATGACCCCCTTTTTTTAAAGGCTGTTACCCCTTTGATTGGGAGTTGGTAGTGCAAAAGTCATGAGTGGTTTGTACAGAACTGTATCCCAATGATTTTAATATACCACCATGCAATAGAAGGGAACTTTACCTACTGCAGGTGTACTTCTGTCCTATTGATAATGTCTCTTCTGTGATTTATGATAGACCTAAAAAAGTGCATTTATGTTTAACTGTAATCCAAAATTGACAATGATGCATTACATAGCCTAAGGAGCTTGATGATGTACCACACCCTTGGACATCATTTGAAAAGGCCAGCTTCTACCCCTTGCCATCTCTTTGGTACCCCTAGAGCAACACTTGTAAGTCATCAGATTTTTTTTTAGTGGCCTGAGCGAAACATTTCATGTAGCCCCCGACAAAACATGATCACTTCTAATATAAAAAATAAATATGTCCATGAGGGAAAGAGCAAACGAAGGCAGTTCTATTCTGTGGTGCCATCTAGCGGTAACTGTGTAAGTTGCCTCATCATCTCATCATTACTAAATAGGATAATGGTGTCAGGGGCCAAAGGACCAATCAAGTATTGTCATTTGAAGTTAAAAGGTGCAAGAACACATTTCTGCTACCACAGGGATTTTGGCGAATCGGAGTCCATGTCCACTTTTAGTTTTTCTGTTGCTGCTTTACTTCTGGTAAACAGCTGTCAATAGAGATCAGAGATTCCATAAAGACTCCTGTATGAAACCTGTTGTAAATCAGAGTACATATCTTACAGAGTTATACAGTTATGGCACTTCCTTCTTCTAGTTGTAAGTAAATTAAGGGGAAGGGTTATGAGCTGTTTGCACCATGCTTGCACCACACAACATGATACATGCGTGGTGCAAAACACTTGGGCCCATATTTATGGAAGGTTAGCGTTGCCTTAGCATCATTAATTTTGACGCTAAAACATTGCTAACTTAACTCCATATTTATATTTTGACGCTAGACCAGTCTAGCATCAAAATATTGGAGTTAGCACCATTTCTAGGAAGCACCTACCCACCTTGCGTCAACGAGATGCATGGTAGACGTTCCCTTCCCAAAAATGACCATAGACCCCCAGCGCCATATTTAACACCCAACGCTGAAAGGATGTGCAGGTGGGAGGTGGACCTAAGTAATGGCTGCTTAACACCATTATTTAACACCTGGTCAAACCTGGGCCGGTAGGCCCATTTCTATGGGGAAACACCATGGAATGGGATCAAAGATACCCACTCCAAAACCCGGCATCACCACCACCCACACAACATGGACACTACAGGAAGAGGGAGCCCATACCAGGTAAGTTTCAGGTAAGTGTATGTGTGTGTGGTGTGCCCCTGGGGGCCCCTGACATGGGCCCCCTGCCTGGCACTGGGTATGTAGGGCATGCCCAGGAGACACTGGTCCCCTATGGAGGACATTGGGCTAGGGGTAATGACTCCTGTCTTTAATTAGACAGGAGTCATTTTTGGCTGCTTTTGCATCAAAAAATTATGCTACGCTGACCAGCCACTAACCAGTCTAATGTCATTTGTGATACACTAGCACCATTTCCCCTAACAACATCCCTCACCGGCTAGTATTTTTTTTGAGACACTATTCATTCCTTAGCGCCATCGTGCCTCATTTTATAAATATGGCTCACGGATGACATTAGGAAATGGCGCTAACCGTCGTTAAAAAAAATGATGCACAACTGCGTTAGCACAGTTGTGCGACATTTTTCATAAATATGGGCCTAAGTCACATTTTTGATGCCACGCAAAGCCACTTGTGTGGCCTTGAATAGAATCAAGAATATGGAGTAAGGCGATGCAGCGCAGATTACTATGTGGCCTTACTCTGTGCTAGGGAAATGTTCCATGGGTACTGCATGGGCATTCCCACGCAACTCCCATGGCTTTTGATACATTCCCAGATTAACCAGAACTAGTAAACCTGGGATGTGCAAAACCCCACGCCTTTCCAGGTGAGATGTAACACAGAAAAATCTCTTTATTTCCCCTAGTTTTGTCCTCTTTTAAAGCCTGTCAGTATTGTTTTTGTGCAGGAAGGTGCCCCTTCCTGCACAAAAACAATCATGCATATAATGCAGGCACCTTTGCACCATGCCTTAGAAAGCCAAAAGGGTGCCAGCCCAGCAGGAAAGGACAGGTATGTGCCCTATTGGATAAATACAGCACATTGCTGCCCTTTTCCTGTGAGGCAAGCTGCCTTGCCCTGAGCCACAAAACCCATAAATAAAGCCCTAAGTGCAGCAATTATGCTCAGGAAGCAGAGCATCAAAGACGGATTATTTTATCATATTTTCCAGACCTTAGAAAATGGCTTTAAAATTGCAACAAAAATCTCTAGGTTTATCAAAGAAAAAGAAAAACTAAGAGAAGGATAAAACTTGCTTCACAAGGAGCTATCATTGGAATCTATCTCGGCTGTCATTGAGGTGGCATGTTCCTGTCTGGCCATCTCACTTCAAGGCTACACAAAGGCAGGGCTGTCTGAAAGACAAGACTACCTATGCAAATGCCAACACGGCATGAATTTGCATTATCTATCTACTTTCCACCTTTTGAGTAAAGGATTGTCCCAGCTAAACGTGCGCCAGAGGTTCAGAGTAGTGCATTTAATTTTAAAGTTGCCATGAATGCTGGTAAAGCAGACCATTAGGATAAAACACCTGCGTCGGAGAGGAGTATACTACGACCAAGTCACAAATAAGAACAGTTTTTTCCTTTTAAAAAGCCATTAAATAGACTGTCAAAGTCCGTAAAATAATTGATTTCAAAGTACAGTTGATTTGCAGACCAAAAAAAATGTTCTCTTTTTTTTGCTACGGTATGAAGCATGTTCGGTTTGAAAACAAGTCATAATTTCAAAGTTTGTGATGTGCATAAGGTTAGCATGTTCGGTAAAGCTCTACTGATTATTATATTTATTTTGGGTTTGTAAGTCGTGGACACATTTTTTTGGGTTTGTCATTATTTGTTATGAGATATATTTTATTTATCTCTACCAGTGTTTAGACTCCATCACGCAGTATAGTCATCCGACATAGATATGCTATAGAAAGATGAAGGATAATAATATATAGAGGCCCAGATTTAAGAGGGCCTAGCGCCATTTCAACACCACATTGGCATAATTTTTCTGACGCTAATGTGGCGTTAGAAGGCCAAAAACGCAGTGTCATATTTACAAAGTGGCGCAATGCATGCATCTAACAGATTTCTTTACGTCATGGTTTTTACAGAATTTTTTATGCCTGCTCAGACCAGGCGTTAAAAGAAGGCTCCCATCAGTTTCAATGGGCCTCTGGGTTCTTTGCAGGATTAGTGTCAAAAGTTTTGACACTAATCCTGCAAAGCCTCGAGTTAGCGTCAATAATTATGATGCTAGTTTCCATACTACCACCATGGTGCGCTAAGGGTCGCACGAAAAGTGGTGCTGAACTAAGTGGAGCACCACTTTTCATAACTCTATCCCATATTTTTTTGGGGTTGAGCAGTGGGGCACGTCAAAGAGCAACAAAATCTCACTGGAAGAAAATAGATATGTTTTGCTCTCGCAAATTTCAACTTCTCCTTCCCTAACTTTTCCCCAAGCCAAGATCCTGTCATGTTTCCTTGGCTCTTTCAGTAAAGACCTAGGGCCAGCTGTATGTAAAAAGAGGTTTGCAATTCACCAATAGCCAATCTAGTGATTCACTACTAGGAATTCGCAAACTGGGAAGTAGTACAGTGTGTTTGACATTGTTTGTGATTCCCAAATGGATCGGAAGAGATCTGCCTCATTAATATTCATGAGGAAGGTCGCAATTTACGACCCATTTGGGAATGGCCACAGTCACAGGGATGATGACCTGCTGGGGGCAGAAGACCATCATGTCTGTGATTGCTTTTAAATAAAGCTGTCATTTTTTTTGTAATTCAGGCCATATTCCTTAAAGGAAAACAGGATGCATTACATAAAGACAACTTAAAAGTTTTCTTTTCATTTTTGAAGAGTATGCAGTGGTCCGTGGGGCCACTGCCTGCTCTTTAAAACTGTCTGTACCCCCAATGCAAAGGTAAACGGGTCCCTTGGGGACACCTTCCCATTTGCGAATGGGTTACCACCAACATAAAGTTGGTGGTAACTGAGAATGTTTTGCAACTACATTCCTGGTTGCAAAACATTCTTACGTGGACCTGCAACTCGCTATTAGGAAGAGACGCCCTTTGCACGCCCTTTCCTAATAGTGACTCACAATTCCTATTTAGTGAGTCAGTAACAAGTTACTAACACGCAAAATAGGGATGGCACATGACCAGAAGCCTTTTACCGATGACAAACGGCCCTATGGGCCATTTGCCACTGGCAAAACTGCTGCATGCATCTGTCCCCTAGTGCCCCTGTAAAGGCAATGCCCCACCCTTTTTGGCAAACATGAGCAAAGGTCAGCCTGACACTCTTTATGTTCAGATCAGGCATCCAGGTGCTAGTCATGCACTAAATGAGTAGGCCTGCCTGAGCTAAACTTTGTTGGGCCAAAGATATGACAGCCCTCTGGGTGTGACCTCTTCAGCCTGGCAAAGCACTCAGAGGATCTTACAAGTGCCCTGAAGTGCAGAGGGCTGAGTTTCTATCATTGATGAGTTGTCACAAAGTAGGGTGGAGTTAGCAAGTCTCACTGACCCCATCCCAGTCTGTGACAAGATAGGGACTGCCTACTCCTCTCATAAGTTGACCGAACATCTGCCAGTGAGGGAGCTGCTTAATATTATACCAAATGTGGCAAACCCATATAACCCTTGGACCTGGGTAATTTAAATAGTAAACACAAATTAGGTCAACTCGGGGGAAGTATATGCCTAGACTCCAGCGGCATTAGAAAATAATAATAAAAACCTGTTATCTTAAAAATATATGATAGCCTCAAATTTATTTGTATTACCTTTTATTATTTAATCTAATGAAAACATTTCTTTACTCATTAAAACTTCATTAAGAAATAGGTGCTCCCAAATTAACGGCGCAGTGAAAGTGACAAAGTGATATTCGTGCCAAAGTGTTATATACAATATCTACAAATGTGGTTAAAAAACATATATGAAGAAAGTGAACATCAATGAAACCCCTTTATTCCAGGTGTCCTGAAGTCACTCATATATAATCCACATATAATGTAGTCAATGTTTCGACCCTGTATCAAGACATAAATCATTAGTGGGTCATCCTCAGGACTGAACAATTCTTCTAGCCGGAATCACCTATTATTCTAAGATTTTTTGACATGAGTCTTTTTATACGAGTGATTTTTAGTAGTACATAGAATACGTCTCCTCACTTCAATGAGAATTTTTGATTCTGGCAGCATATAACCTCTTTAATTGGTCAAGCCTCTTTTAATGATTATATAACATCAAAGACATTTCTTTATTTTGCCTTTTGTCGTCTTTCCGAGTCCGTATTCAAAAAGAAAAGCCGTTCGTGTTGCAGCAGTCCCAATCCTGCAGGAACTTCGAGGCCAAGATCTCTGCTGCAGCCAGTAAGTAATTTTGATTTTAATGTTAGATGTGGGCATGCATGTGCATATGTATCAATGTACGTGTATTTGCAAGTGAGTACTTTCAATGGGAATATGAGTGTTTGTGTGCTTGTGAAAGGGTAGGGTATGTTTGCCTGCTTTTGAATGCTTGGGGTGTGAATGTTCATGTAGATGTGTGAGTGTGTGTATGTGTATGTGTGTGTGTGTGTGTGTGCGTGTGTGCGTGTGTGTTTCTGTGTGTTTGTCATTGTCCATTATTTGTCTTTGTTCTCCGTGCTGTGTGGCCAGGGGCTACTTTGTATAGTCTATGTCCATAGGCTTGCATGTGTTCTTTGTTATCCATGCATCATTGCTTGCAGTTGTTGTTTGACCATGTGCCTGGTGTCCATTTTGGGCATCCAGCCAGTGTGCCTTTGCCATGGGCTTGCATATGTTCTTTGTTCTCCTTGCTTCTTCATGTTGTTGGTTGACCCTATGGCAGGCAGCCATTTTGTACTTCCAGCCAGTGTGCCTTTGTCAAGGGATTGCATATGTTCTTTTATTCCCCATGCCTACTTGCTCCTTGTTGTTGTTTGACCCTCTGGCTGGTGGCCATTTTGTGCATCCAGCCAGTGTGTTTTTGCTATGTGCTTGCATGTGTTCTTTGTTCCCCATGACTACTTGTTCCTTGTTTCTATTGTTTGACTATTTAGGTGGTGGCCATTTTGTGCAGCCAGGAGGTGTGCCTTTGGAATAGGCTTGCATGTGTTCTTTTTTTTCCATGCCTCCGTGCTCCTTGTTGTTTGACTTTGTGGCTGGCAGCCATTTTGTGCATCCAGACATTGTGCCTTTGGCATAGGCTTGCAATTGTTCTTTGTTTGCCATGACTTCTTGCTCCTTGTTGTTGTTTGTCCATGTGGCTGGCAGACAATTTGTGCAGCTAGCCAGTGTGCCTTTGCCATAGGCTTGCATGTGTTCTTTGTTCCCGATGCCTATTTGCTCCTTGTTGTTGCTTCAAGATGTGACTGGCGCCAATTTTGTGCATCTAGCCAGTGTGCCTTTGCCATAGGCTTGCATGTGTTCTTTGTTTGCCATTCCTCCTTGCTCCTTATTGTTTGATCATGTGGCTGGCAGCCATTATGTGCATCTGACTAGTGTGCCTTTGCCACAGGATTGCATGTGTTCTTTGTTCCCCATGCTTCCTTGTTCTTTGTTGTTTGACCATGTGGCTGGCAGCCATTTTGTGCATACAGTCAGTGTGCTTTTGTCATAGGCTTGCATGTGTTCTTTGTTTCCCATGCCTCCTTACTCCTTGTTGTTGTTATTTGATCATATGGCTGACAGCCATTTTGTGCATCCAGCCAATGCGCCTTTTCCATAAACTTGCATGTGTTCTTTGTTTGCCATGCCTCCTTGGTCCTTGTTGTTGTTTGACCATGTCGCTGACAGCCATTTTGTGCGTCCATCCAGTGTGCCTTTTCCAGTAGCTTGCATGTGTTCTTTGTTTGCCATGCCTCCTTGTTCCTTCTTGTTGTATGACGATGTTGCCAGTAGCCATTTGTGCATCCAGTCAGTCTGCCTTTATCATAGGCTTGCATGTGTTCTTTGTTCCCCATGCCTCCTTATTCCTTTTTGTTTGACCATATGGCTGATGGCCATTTTGTGTATCTAGCCAATGTGCCTTTGCCATAAGCTTTCATGCGTTCTTTGTTTGCCATGCCTCATTGCTCCTTATTGTTTGATAATCATGTGGCTGGCAGCCATTATGTGCATCTGACTAGTGTGCCTTTGCCACAGGATTGCATGTGTTCTTTGTTCCCCATGCTTCCTTCTACTTTGTTGTTCGACCATGTGGCCGGCAGCCATTTTGTGCATACAGTCAGTGTGCTTTTGTCATAGGCTTGCATGTGTTCTTTGTTTCCCAGGCCTCCTTACTCCTTATTGTTGTTATTTGATCATATGGCTGACAGCCATTTTTTTGCATCCAGCCAATGTGCCTTTTCCATAAGCTTGCATGTGCTCTTTGTTTGCCATGCCTCCTTGGTCCTTGTTGTTGTTTGACCATGTCGCTGACAGCCATTTTGTGCGTCCATCCAGTGTGCCTTTTCCATTAGCTTGCATGTGTTCTTTGTTTGCCATGCCTCCTTGCTCCTTCTTGTTGTATGACGATGTTGCCAGTAGCCATTTGTGCATCCAGTCAGTCTGCCTTTATCATAGGCTTGCGTGTGTTCTTTGTTCCCCATGACTCCTTGGGCCAGATGTAGCAAAATAACATTTTGCGACTTGCAAATAGCGAGTCATTGCGACTCGCTGTTTGCAAGTCGCAAAATGTTATGCAGAACGGTGTCTCAGACACCGTCTGCAAGTCGGTATGGGGTCGCAATGACCCACCTCATGAATATTCATGAGGTGGGTCGCAAATTGCGGCCCCATACCGACTATGGGCACTCGCAAACATGGAGGCCTGCTGTAGTCAGCAGACCTCCGTGTTCGTGACTGCTTTAAATAAAGCAGTTTTTTTTTTTTTAAGTGTAGCCCGTTTTCCTTAAAGGAAAACGAGCTGCACTTAAAAAAAAAAACGAAACCTTTAGTTTCGGTATTTTTTCAGGGCAGGGAGTGGTCCCTTGGACCACTCCCTGCCCTGAAAAAATGTTTCTGGGTCCAGTCACAAACTGGAAGGGGTCCCATTGGGACCCCTTCCAATTTGCGAGTGGGTTACCATCCACTTGAAGTGGATGGTAACTGCAACACCATTTGCGACCGCCTATGCGGTCGCAAATGGTGTTGCATACCACTAGGAATCGCAAATAGGAAGGGAACACCCCTTCCTATTTGCGATTCTGAAATGCATTTTGCGAGTCGGTCCGACTCGCAGAATGCATTTCTGCATAGGAAAAGGTGATTTGCAACTCGCAAACAGCAGTTTTTGCCGTTTGCGAGTTGCAATTCCTTTCCTACATCTGGCCCCTTATTCCTTGTTGTTTGACCATATGGCTGGTGGCCATTTTGTGCATCTTGCCAATGTGCCTTTGCCGTAGGCTTGCATGAATTGATATGATACCAGTTCAATATTGATATGCTTGGGGATCTTCAGCAATTATTGATTATTTGTTTACTTTAAGTTTATATTTTAAGTTTTTATTTACATTTTTCATTTTACTTTTTTATTTTCATTGTCATTTTTATATTTAATTTTGTGTTATTTATTTTAATTTAAATTTTAGTTTTTCATTTTTGATTAGATTTTTTTTGTTTTTTTAATGCTTTACATTTGTTATTCTTTTACTTTATTTAACTCTGCATTTTGCCTTGATCCATCCATCCATCAAGTCAACCCCCATAGGCGCACAGTTGTACTACAGCATTCGGCTTCTTTAGGTGTATAATGATTCAATTTTCTCCTGGACACCCTGGCTGTGGCACTCTGCAGACACATCAGCAGCATAATTCATTTTTTAATAATTATTCCATTTCCCCTGGATCACTTTGGCGACATAGGTTTTTTAGGGATTATTCAATTTAACCATGCACCTCTTTATGACTACTACAGGTGTGGCCTTCCAAACAAATGAAGATAAAGCAAAGAGCTATATCTGCATGTCATGCTGCCTGATTTGAAATAAAAAAAAATGGTATAGTGGTGTGATTTGACTTTGCAATGTTTTATTAAATTGGTATTTATTGCATAAGTAACCATCCACACTAATGTTGGATTTGACTGTACTATTTCAACCTGTGACAATGCACTTCACTAACAACATGATTTTCTTGCTTGGTTGCGTTTAGGTGCACAAGAGAAGAGATGTCACATCACCCGCAGCACTGCCAAAGAGAAGGCCTGTGCAGTGATTTCAGTCCTCGAGTCTCTTCCACTAGTGCAGCTTAGTGCCGCTCCCAACTGAGAACTTTACGATGGCCCCAAAGAAAGTTGCCCCCAAGAAAGTGGTCAGTGAGAAGAAGCACCTTTCCACCAAAGGCATGCCAACCGCAACCCTTTTCGAGAGACGTGTGCCTGCAACACTGACCCCCATGGAGGAACCTGGGAGCAGCACTCCTGCATCAACAGCACCACCCCACCCTAAGCCCAAGACTATGTCTGTCAGTGAGATAGCCACTGCAATCATGGCAACATCGACGAGCAGTGTCTCTGAATTTAATTTGTCCCTTTCGCAAAGCAGTACCCAATCATTTCATGAAAAAGAGCAAAGTAGGTGGCAGCCGCAGCCAGCAATATTATATCTTCTTAAACAGGAGGTTGATTTTCCTGGCAAGGAAAAGAACCTCCTCTTTTAGAATCAATGGTTCCAAGATCTTCAGCAAGAAAAAAGCAGGGTACTGCTCCACTATGTTCTCCAAGCACCACTTCTGATGACAATGATAAGGTAATGGAGTAGAGCCCGGCAGAGTCTGGGAAACACCAGGAGAGGCAAAGTAAAAAAAAAAGTTCCAGAAAGCCTTAGAATCATGGAAAGGGATGATGAGGAGCATGACAATGATGAATGAGTCATTGTGGAAGATGGCACAGAGGAGTCCGACAATACTATCCAACCTCCTCACAGGTAGCACCGCCAGCTCCAATATTGGCATGTCCCCTGCTATGACCTGAGCCAACCCCTTCCTCAGTAGAAATATGCACTGAAGAAAGGTAAATGACACACCTACCTACATACAGTTCTTCATTCTTCTTCAGACATTGGCATTGGCCCAGCAAGAAAGTACTTCTCCCCAGTTTGGGTCCTTTTTATGAGTAGGAAACAAGAGGAGAACATTGCAATATGCTCCATTTACCATGCAAGTGTTCATCAAGGGAAGTCTGGGTCACATTATGGTACTGGATTCCTGACGATCCATATGAGAAAACAACACTCATCTGGTGTCAGGAGCACCTTAAAAAATTGGTTGTGCTGGTAAAGTTGAGAAGAGGAGGGAAATATCAGCTACAACTGGACAAATCAGGGTGGAAGGTGAGGAAGAAGAGGATGACATCCTCACACAAAGCAGCCCTGTCCCCAGCAGTGTGCCAGAATCACCCGCCTCAGCAACCTCACAAAGGCATAGAAAGATTCAGAGTCAAATGAAGACACCACAGCATACGGTGACTTCCCCATGAAGCACATTGAGTCTACCACTACCTACTTTTCAAATGTCGGCTGTGTCAGGGGCCCCAGAAAAGAACATCCAGGTTACTACTACTGGCATTTTTAGGCAGGAGAAGGTCTATGACCACAACCACCCAAAGGCACATTTGTACAATGGTAAGCTGGCAAAAATGTAGGGGTGGGAGAAGAATTCAGCTCCGCAGGTGGAGTTTGCTGAGATTTCCCCACTCTGCGCGGAGTGCGGAGTTCAGAAAAACTCTGCAAAGTGAAGTAGAGTGGTGTTTTTTTCTCTCGCTTGCTCTTGCCAACCTTAAGTTGGTGAGTGTGAGCAAGAGAAATCGCTAAGATGATGAACCCGAGTGAGATTTTTGAAAACAAGCGGTAGTCCGCGACAACTCGTGATAAGAAAGCTGCAGCTCATGTTGAGGAAGCTGTAGAAAATTTACTTAAGCAGCTAAAATAATCTAGTGCCCTCTAGCACTCTGCTTGATGCCGTTCGTGCTGATTTTACAGTGTGGGAGAAACTCCAATGCTGAAAATCAATCTTTGCAGCTCACGGAACTCCGCGTAGCGCTGCAGAGTTTTTTGGGCACTTCGTGAACTCCACCCAGGCCTACAAAAATGTTAGCACTGGACCTCCTTCCTTTTTCTTTTGTGGAAGGAGTGTGATTCTTAGAATTTGTGGTAGACATCTGCCCAAATTGGAAGGTTCCAAGTCAGACCAATTTTGCCAGAGTTGCTGTTCCAGTGCTGCATCACAAGGTACTGCAATTGGTTGGGCAAACTTTGCAGCAAAGAATTGTCCACACTATCCAACTGACGACTGACATGTGGACCAGTTGTTAGGTGACTGATTACATGTGCATCACTGCACAGTGGATCTCTTTTGTGGGTCTAAAGCAAAAGCTATCAATAGGTCTTGGCCCTAGACACATTTTTAAGAGCGTGTGGCAGCATGCAACAGTAGCCATGTTCGCCATGGAGAAATCAAATACAGCTGCAAACATCTAGGACTAATTTAAAATTAAAGTGTCTGAATGGCTGTAACCCGGAGTCTCCAAACTCTATTTGTTACCACAGGCAATGGCAGTAACATAGTCAAGGCCATGTCAGATGGTGGCTATTTTTATGGTCCTGTGATTGGTGCAGTGCATCAACCTGTTTATTCAAGAGTTTCTTGAGAAAGAAGACATAGTCAGCAACATACTGACCACCTGCAGACAAATCTGCACTCATTTTAGCCATTCTTTCAAAGCCTGGGAGCAGTTGCAGATTTTTCAGCATGCTTATAGAGTAGCAGTTAAAGCCCTGATACAGGAGGTGCCAACACATTGGAACTTAACCTATTACATGTTGCTTCATCTGTTTGAGCAGTACTGACAGATCAATGGCTATGTCATTCAAAGAGGAGGGATGCAATTGGGAACGCAATGAACATGGATGCAGACAAATGGGGTCTAGTCAAATGCCAGACACAGATGCTGCTCCCTTTCAAGGTTTTCATTTGGGAAGTTAGCAAGGAGGACAGTACGATGGATCAAGCTATCCCGTTATTGCCTCTGCTAAAGAAGGTGTCCGAAAGGTTCGCACTCAGAGGAGTGAACAAAAATCCAGAAGAGCATGACTTGGTTGAGAGCCTAAGCTATTGATTGTCTTGTCATACAAGGCTTCAAAATGACATTATCTCATCCAAAGAGTACATCTGTGCCACCCTACTTGATCCACACTACAAAAAACTTCCTCCCACTTTAACTCCTTTTTCTAAAGGGGATGCTTCAAAAAACAAGAGGTGGATTTTTGAGCAAGTTTAGAGAACTGGAAGAAGAATGTCTGGAACTAAGAGTACCACAGTTCTGGGGTGCCGCCTTCAACTTCCAGAGAGGGCAGTCTTGTCTTGCAGAGCCAATAACAGCAACAGTAACACCAGCAAAAATAGAAACAGTAGAATCAGACCCAACCTCTGCATTGGCTTTGTTACAAGTGACAGGTCTTAACTCCAGTGCAAATGAAAAGGCAAAAGAGGTCAAGTAAGTGGCAGCACTAATGACCATTCTGAGGATTTTCCAGGAGTATCTGGATGGCCCAGCAGATGTATATCTGGATCAAAACCCATTGGTGTATTGTTGTGAGAAGATGCACCAATGGCCGAGCTCAGCAGGCTGGCAATAAAGTATATGGCTTGTCCTGTAGCCAGAGTTTCTGCTGAACATACATTCAGTGCAGCTGGTGCAGTTCCTACAGTGAGACGGACCAGTCTCTGGCCTTAAAACATGGAGAGAATAACCATGATCAAAATGAACCAACATTTTATAATACCTGATAATACGGTTCCCGAAACACACATGCAGTGGAAGAGGATGATTGGTCAGAATCAAATGTGTTAACTGACCAACTTCTAAGTGAATCACCTGAGTTTGGGGACAAACTCTCCTTCCTGGACTAAGTATGCAAGTGCCACCATAGAACGTTTTATTTATTTCTCATTGAACTTCTTTCTTTGAAAATTGAAAAAAAAATAGCTAGCAGAATATTTTGCTTGTGTCATTTTTAGCTTGACAACCACCATTTTTTAGTCAAAAATATCAATGGATTGCAGTAAGACCAGTGTGCAGTGAAGAAGACTCCACAATTCCTTCATGACATTGGAAAAAATGCCTGTCTCTCTTGCATGCCTATCCTTTTGTGCATCACTTAGCAGGGAGTACCAATACAATACCAAATTCCAATGGGTTGCCTGTATCAAAGATACAATTGTGTACTTACTACCTAACCTAACCATGCTTGGATTGGAAGAGGTAACCACAAATATTACAACAATGAGTGATTGATTGTGAGTAATGAGTGATGATTCATGGGGTGGCAGACAGTGAGAGAGTGTGTTCAAGAGTCATTTTGAAACTTGATTGGGATGATTTGCAATCTTTGATGCCTGAATGATGAGTGATCATTTTTGTGGGAGGTGATTGGCCTTTACAAGCTACTTTACCTAGTGAAAATTAATCTGGATCATCCACTCTTGTGATCTTTTATTCTCATCACCTAGAAGTGCTGCCCCAGAAGATCATTTGATTTATAACTTTGCCAAATTCCAATCTGTTGCTTGCATCAAACAAAATATACAATTGTGTACTTATCACAGTGCTTGGATTGGAACAGGTAACTATTGTACTAATGAGTGATATACTATTGAGTTATTGTGAGTGATGATTGATGAATCATGTGGTGGCAGACAATGAGGGAGGGTGTTTAAATGTAATTTGTAACATGATTGAGATGATTTGTAGTGCCTGGGGCTTGAATGATAGGTGATCATTTTTCTGGGAGGTGATTGGCCTTTTTACATGAGATTTACTTATAGGGTCCACTCCTTTTTTCAGTTTTTTCAGAGACCAGACTAGCCACTTTAGTTAACAAACTAAGGCCCAGATTTCGGAAGAGTGGCACTTCATTACATGAAGTGCCACTTTTCTTGCGCCTCATTGCATCCCCCAACGCCACCATGTGTGTGCTGTCTTAATGATACAGCACACCATGGCACACATTAGGATCACTAGCATCATCATTTCTGACACTATTGTGGTACTTTGCAGGATTAGCACCAAAAATGTTGGTGCTAAACTTGCCAAGTACATAGAGGCCCATTATAAACAATGGTGTGCCTCAATTTAACACCTGCATTGAGCAGGCGTTAAAAATTATGAGAAAAATTGTGCAGTGGAATCTCATAGAATCCACTGCTCCATTTTTCTGGGCCTGCTAACGGAGGAACACCGCCGTTGCATACATTATGCTTGGCATAAGCATAACGTGGTACAAGGGTTTACAAAGAGGAGCAACGCGTGCATTGCACCACTTTGTAAATTTGTCATGGCTTTTTTGCCAACCTAAAGCCACATTTGCGTAAAACAATTACACTAATGTGCCGCTACCTGGCGCTAGGCCCTTCTTAAATTTGGGCCTAAATCGGATACAAAATACTACAATTCTGTATCTCTACTTGATCTTCAATAGCAATGCACTACACATCTGTCTTACTCAGGTCCTGACTGGGACCGAGCTACTCAGAGTCAGGAGGAGGATGGAAGAGTCCAGGCCAGGACTACCTCATCAACATCTAGAATAAAGAAGTTATTGACTTCAAAGAGAAACCATTACTCTGAGGACAAGTACTTACCCATATGGAATGGAGAGAGGTGCATTGTTTGGTAAATGCTGCTGAGTGTGAGTGTTGCACTGGTGGCAAAAGTGTAACTCTGGGTCCTCTTGTTTTTTTGTTCTGCCTATGAGTTTTCTTGGTACACTCCTCTTGAAGTTTGCCTTCCTTCTGTCCTTCTCATTGACTCTACAATACAGTTTCTGTTTTTGAATTCACACGTCTTCTAGACTCCTGCACAAATTAAATGCTTACCTACAGGACCAGTCAAGACAGGCACCCAAGAGTGATGGACATTTCAGAGGAGAATGCAGATGCCCCACCCAATTTTGCAATACAGTATCATTTTTTTTTTTCACAATCAGATTTTTAGAACTGGGTGGGTTCACTCCTCCATAATCTAACTTTTTTAAACCTAGAAGACAGAACATTTAGATATCTGAAACTTGGATCTCTAGGGAAGAAGGACTGTTTGCAAGGTGTTTAACTGTACTGTGTCATACTCATTCCTTCATTTCCTTCCACAACAGATTGATGTGATGCACTGCTCATTGCCCATAGGAATATTGTCCTTGTGTACTGTTTGTCTTTGTCACACCTTTCCCCAAATCCCCTTTCCCCTAAACCTCTTCCCCCTGGTTGTGTGATTTATTGAACTGTCACTAATTTACACTATAAGTGGATCACACACTTGGAGGGGTGGATGTGATGAAATTGACACCAACTCACTGCAGGTCCTTCTATTACCTAAGCAATAGCCCACACTGGCCCCATCTACCCACCCATGCATAAAAGTGATCCCTATTTTAGATATAGAAGAACATCAGTCATCATCATTTAGGCCCTGTGTTAAAAAAACGCTGAGCCTTGTCCACTCCAGGCTTTGAGGTCACTTTTCATGACTCAAGGATTTTCTAACTTTAGTTTTAATTAAATACCAGCTCCCCACTGCTCAGAGGACGGTACTATTGTTACTTTGTGTTATTTCATCACTATCAGCTATTCTTTGACGTGTCATATACTTGTAATTTTTGCAAAGCTATGATATTATTTATAACCCACTAATTCAGTGTTTGTTTTTAATTTCCATTGAATTACCTGCAATAGATAATCCTTCTCATTAATACTACTGTTGGAGCCCACCTGGGTGTGAGTGGGGCCATCGTTTGTGAAATTGTGATGCCTTCCCTGTTATTGCTTCATTTGTATTCAGATAAGAGAGGTATGGATTGAAGTGAACTAGTGAAGTTAGTAAGTAAGCAACTAACTAATAAAGTAGATAAGTAATCATTTATCTAGCTTGTTGTAGGCAATGTAGGTCATGGCAACATCCGCCATAATGGTCGAGGTAGTTACAGAGGTATGTAACTAACTATAACTTACTAACCCGTATAGACTTTTAAAAGCAGATTTTTTAAAAAGGCGGCATAAAAAAGCAGCCGTGCAAAGTAAAAGTAAAATACAAATAAACTACTTCAGGCATACATTGTGAAGAAATAAAATTCCCCGAATTTATTTTTTTGCAAAAATACTCACTCTCTCCACCCACAACAAGCCCACCCATCTCCCCAATGAAATTGACCAATCCCCATTTCACAACCAATGTCCAACAAATAAAAAACCCGGTCCCAATTCCCTTTCTACCCTTACCACTCACAAGTGTCTCCCACCAAAACAAAAAATCGGAAAAAAGGGTGAAAAGAGGGCATTGCCCATTTGGGTCTGCATCTGGCCCAGGCTCCGCTCTATCTTGTCAAGATGACTCTCATTTGCCTCTCCATGCTGTCCAGCTTCTGCAGGATGGGCTGCAGCAAGGTCCTCTCTGTGTCAGAGCAGGAAGGGGCATCAGCAGTTCCAGTCAGGGCCACTGACAGCTGACGGCAGCACCAGCGATGGCCAGGAGGCTGGAGGCTGTGTGTGACTGGATGCACTGGGGCCTGGCTCAGAGGCTGTTATTCCAGCCTCTTCTTCTTCATCTACCTGGGCCGCCAGCTGTTGATATTTCAGCTGGATAGCGTCCAGACTCTGCTGCTGCAGTCATGCCGCTATTTCCTGCCTGGTGGGTAGCACAGCTGGATCAGCAGAAGTAGCTATGTCAAGAAAAACGAAAAGAAAAATTGTAAGTAATGCTGGGTGCAAACAATTGTTTAAGATTAGTGGGTGGCACTGCTGGTCCCCTAGAGCCATTGGAATGTGATGTGATTGTGATTAGGAGAGTCACAAGGCCAATTTTGTATTTTACCCACACATGCCTTGCATAAAAATCACTGACTGTCTGGCAGAAAAGTATTAACGCAGAATAACACTATAATAAAAAAACTGTAATTTTTGTTTTCTTTTAAAGGCTTTTCTAGTAACCTGTTAGATACTTTGAGTGGAAGATAAAAAATAAACCACCTGTCACAAATGAATAAGGCATTATTCACTATATGCTGGAGTACAAGTTGTTTTGTGCTAAATTAATGAGGCATGCTAGCCAGCGTGTCGGACACTTTGCTACTGTCTGCAGCAGGGACATCTATAGTCAACAATTGTTTATCTTTAATTGCAATGGCCCATCTCTTCTCCAAATGCCTTTGATTTTCTACCCTGACTCCAAAGAGGCAAATGGATAATAAATAAGATATCATCCCACACACTTCATGTATAAAAATGTGGATATTTTCCTGTCAGCTGAAAGTAGACATTGGGGAAAATGATGCACTCCACTACAGGGAAGAGTGGGCTATTTAAATTGTATTTGACACATGCATCACAGAATATCCCATACACCAAACTTGAAATCAAATCCGGCACTTAGGTGGTCATAATGAACCAGGCGGTAAACACCATCGGCTGCCGTGGCAACGGTGAACAGAAGACCGCCATTGGCGGTGATCAGAAACCAGCCATATAAAGATGCCAAAAATAGAAACCGCCAAAAATTCAGTTTCCAACAGCCACTGCCAGGGCCTGGCCGGCGGAAAGGCTGCACATCCCACCCCGCCATTGCCAAACACTCAAATCCCCCCGCCCTCCAAATAATGATGCACAAAGCACCGTGGCGGTTAGTGGATGCCATACGCCCATTGGTGGTACAGACAGCCACGGCCAGCAATGGGACCCAACATCAAGAAATGCACATGAGGGAGCGTAATCTAAACATTACCTATTTTATATGTGAAATGTTTATACTTAACAATGCTGCATTAATAATCATAAAAATATTATTCGTTGAAATGTATTTTAAACGTAGAGAATTATTGTATACATATACTAATGTTGACTATAAGAAACGATTGCTTGCACTTTGATTAATTGAATACATCAACATCTACGAAGATTACATTTATTAGAATACATAAGCCTTAAGTTAGCGTAAGTCGAAGAATTAGCTGTGTAGCTCTCATATTAAGGCATATTTTCTGTTCCTCCAGTGTGCTGACTCGCAAAAGGCCATGACCCAGCATGTGTTCTTTTCTTTGTTTTATGTAGCAAACTTAGGTTTGTTCCATCCGCATGCTAGCTGCTTTAGTATAAGTTTTATACGTTTTTGCAACAATACTCGAAACATTCAAGGACATTCGACCATGGAAAAGAGAACTTTTGACCCGAAGAATGTGCCAGAAAATGAAGTAACCCCGGATGTGCCACCTACGAAAAAACGTCAATTATGAAGACCAATCAAAGTGTTATGACTTATCATGGGGTGACAAGTGCATTACTTAATGTATAATTTGCTACGTTAAAGATAGGGGGGCAAAGCAACTATCCAATAGAATTTTGGGGAAGGTATTACGAAAAAGGGATAAAAACTCATGACACAGGAGACTCAGAAGAACTAGGTAGGGAATGATATCAATGGCATCCAGAAACTCTGTCACTCTGATTGGTGACTTGAGACTTAATAAAACCATCCTCACCCTTAGTTTGCCCCATTGCACTTTTCCTCCTTATGAGGGAAGTGCCCCTGCCCTTAGATGAGATAGACTGATGGTGATCTAACTGATGTCCTGAAGACGAAGACTGATCCTGTATGCTTACTCATTCCGAGGAGGGTAATTATGACAATTGCTATTGTAATTCGTCTATCTGCTTTTCCTTTCTAGGTACCAACTGCTGTATTTTTGGATAGAGACCCTAGTTAGATGTTTTCTAAATTAGTGTTCTAAATTGTTTTGCATGAAGTCCAACATGCTGATGCTAATTAGTGGTTAGATTAGATGTTCACCTTGACTGACAAACGGACATGACTGACGTTGTGCTATGCTGGGACTGGGACTTATATGATGTTCTATGCATTCTGATCTGTGTATCTCCTATATTAGTGTTTTCATGTTTGTGATCTTTGCATTGTTAAAATCTTATCACAGTTGCCATATCGTGACTATGCTCTTTTGCTTCTTGGTTTTGAGATTAATACATTTGCTATTAGATTGTAATCAATAGGGAATAAAATTCACAAAACTTCAATAAAGGTGTGGTTATTCATGACTGAAAGGTCATGGTTGCGCCGACAGTTTAACCAATGTCTAAAGTGAAATATATTGTGGTGATATATGATGATAATATCATTGATATATTGCTTGACATATTGATCAGTTACCTCGTCTTACGGTGTCTCACCACTGGGTCAAAAGATTCATCGGCCTAAAACGAGTCCTAATGTGTATAAATTGACATAGAGGGATGCGTTAACACACACATTGGCAAGTTTGAAACCCACACACCTGACACACATCCACAACACTATAAAACACGCACAGTCATGCCCCACAATCCTTTGCATCACCAATATGATAAGCCAGACTGACAACACTACAAGCAGACACTGAACGCAACAACACACAACTCACAGACCCAACCACACAACAGCACCCTCACCAATATCCACACAACACAGCAGCCACAACACACACCATGGCACCCCTAAGCACCCACGAAAGGACAAGGAGTGCTAGTGCCCCACATGGAGACAGAGGCACCACATAGGACACTGGAGAGGGAACTGTGGACACTGAGGAATACCCTGGACCCTCACACAGTCCTGGACTGTCACCCTCCAGCAGCCCCACCCAGGACACCACTGACACCCCTACGACCCAGCCACCAATATCAGCTCATTGCAAATGACCCCACACCAGTGTATCAAGGCCACAGACTGGTGGAACACAAGTACAGAGGCCACAGTCTCCACCTACCAACAGGCAGGATGACGAAAGATGGTACTGCCAGACATGTGCAGGGGACACAGGCACAGGGTGCTAGGCCCAGTGGGAGGGCATCAGTGGCCCGGGGGGGACAAAGGATGGATGCTGTAGCCCAGGAGGGGATATCTGAGGTCCTGGGAGCCACCATACACAAGACAGGATGGGTCAGATCCTGGCCACCCCATGCAGAGTCAAAGGCTGCAGATAGACAAACATCAAGAGACCATGGAGCAGTGGAAACAGCTCAATGCCACCATGGCCACTATTACGGGGGTGCTGCAGCACCACTACCCAACCCAGTCTGAGACCCCCACAAACCAGGAAGCCCCTATCACTGCCCAGGACACAGATCAGCCATCAACATCAGAAGCTGCAACTTGACTGGTGTCACTGTCTCTGAACACACAGGAGACCAGCACCCCCTACCCGCACAGCCAGCACCAGGCACTCAAACAGTCCCTTAGACCCAGATATGGCATTGGAACACCTGCCAAGACCAAGGCACTCTCAAAGAAGTAACTTTGACACAATCTGTCTCCCAAGTGTGCCACTGTGCCAACATCCTCACCGGCCAGTAGCAACTCAACAACTTGCAAGGTACAGATGGACATATACCCACTACCCAATCGCTGAGACCAAGTAGCCAGTATAGATATCCACCATCAGCCCACTCCCTATCACTGTACAGAGCACCAATGCATCCCTGACAGCTATTAAAACACATGTACACCAATTTCAATGTCCCCTGTCATTATGTTGAATCAATTGTAAGTGTGAATGCATTTGCCAGGTAAATTCAAAATCAGACCTTTATTGTAGGAATGGCATCCCACGCACAACATTGTGTGGAGTGAACAGAAATGTACACCATGTTGGTTATCATGTCACATGGCACCTGAAATTCATGTAACAGTGTCAATGGCTACAGAACCCACACCCCCATAGTGTAAAAGTCAGAATGACATTATGCAGTGCAGACAACATCATCAGTGAACAGTACCTCACAGTCTCTGGAAGTATAGTTGGATCAGTTGGTTCCTGGAGTGAACATCTTCCCCCTCTTCATCATCACCATCACTCTCATCCACTCTCAGAGGAAGCTGGTCTGGATATACAGCACCTTCCTCCTCCAGTAGGGGGATAGATCTCCTCACAGCCAAATTGTGCAGCATGCAGAAGGCCACCACTATTCTACACACCTTCCCAGGAGCATAGCAAAGGGATCCCCCCGAGAGATGGAGGCAACAGAATCTAGCCTTCAGGAGACCTATAGTGCGCTCTATCACCCTCCTATTACGTCCATGGGCCTCATTGTAATTCCTCTCAGCATCTGTTCTAGGATTCCTCACTGGTGTCAGGAGCCAATGCATATTGGGATAGCCAGAATCACCTGCAAAAGTGAGCTAAACAGGACTGTAACAAACTACCATCAATTGCAGACAGCCTGGCTGTCAGCTATGTACAGAAGAAGTGTCAAACACACTCACCTATGAGCCATCCTCTGTCCCCTTGTAGTTGTTTCATCATGTGAGGCACACTGCTGTTCCTCACAACAAATGAATCATTGACTGATCCAGGGAAAATGGCATTTATATGTGAGATGTACTGGTCTACAGTACACACCAATTGTATGTTCATGGAGTGGAAGTTCTTCCTGTTTCTGTACACCTGTTCACTTACTTTTGGGGGGGTGAGGGCTATGAGGGTGCCATCGATGACACCTATCTCATGGCGAATGTTGGCAAAGGCATAAAAGTCAGACTTGATGGCAGGGAGTTCAGCACTTTGGGGAAACTTCACATATGTCTGCTGGTGTTGTACAAATGCATCTAGGAATCTGGACAGGATAAGGCAAAACATTGGCTGTGAAAACCCTGCACCCATGTCCACTGTCACCTGAAATGAGCCCGTGGCCAGAAAATGGAGTACAGAGAGCATTTGCACTTCAGTAGGGATGGCATGCTGATTCCGATTTGCTGGCCTCAGTACAGGATCCAGTAATGCACAAAGTTCATGGATAGTAGCACAAGTGAGTATGTAATTGATAATGATGTGACATTCCATCATGGTCTCCAAATCAACAAGAGGTCTGTACACAGATGGGGCCCTCCTCGCCACATGGGTCTGCCTAGGAGGAGTAGAGAACACATGTGAAGGACACAATTTCATTTGCACAACCTGTTGTGTATTAAACACTGCCGTCAAACATGTAGGTTAAACATAAGCATTGTAGGATGTAAAACTGGAGCGACATGTCTTAACTGATACGTTTGGACTGTTGTGGTGAGTAAATAGTCATTTGTGCATGCGATTGAGGGCTGTGGTCCATAGGGCCTACATGGGGCTCATTGCCCAAAAATATCTGCGTAGTACTTGCAAAATGGCAGCCCCCTGTCATCCAGATATGTGGCAGTGGAAGTGACCTCATACCGCTAGCGGTTGTTGTAATGGCATAAGGCAGTTTTCACCGCCGTGCACCCATTCATTGGTTAACATGGATGTCAATGGGAAATATGGTCCTATCATGATCGCTGCCGGCGGTGACAGTGCACACCGCCGCGGAGCGTACGCCATTTCGTCACCCCAGGTTCACTTGACTCCCGGATTCCATGCATGCAAGTACTCCACTGAGTGTGCTGCTGTGTCCTGACTCTGGTTACTCAAATGGCACAAGTCACAGGGAAAAGGGCCCCGGCCTTCACCACGGAGGAGCTGGACAAGCTGGTGGATAGGGTCCTACCCCTGTATGCCAAGTTATAAGGGCGACCAGAGGTGCACGTGAGTAGGTGGATGGGGTGCATGAATGTGTGTGATGGTGGTGGATGCCTGTCTGCATGTGTGCACGATTTGTAACTGCACAGGCGTTGAATGTATGATAATCAGCGTGAGTGAGGTGGTGGAATGATATTGTTAAGTGTCCGTCCCATAGGGGACGTATAGGCAGCGGTATCAAATGGGCATTGTCTGACCTCTGTTTTTCTTTTCTGTGTGTCCCCTACAGGTCAGTGCCCATCAGAAGAGGGGACTTTGGCAGACCATCGCCAGGGAGGTGAGGACCCTGATCTACAACCAGGAAGTGGGGGAAGGACCTGCGGAGCTGGGCCAAGAAGACCTGCGTGGCCCAACTGGGGTAGTCCTCCCAATGAGGAAGCCATGCCCATCGGGCACTGACCCCCCTAATGCACCGCATTCTTACAGTGGCACATCCAGACTTGGATGGGCGCTTGAAGGCTGCACAGCAGACACCAGGGGGTGAGTACCGAGGCCATTTTCTGCCTCTTTGATGGATGTCTGAGGGTGCTGTAGTATGTATGCTGTCTAGCGGCAGGGACTCTGACTGGTGTCCTATAGCAAAACAGCCCCCAAGGGAAGTTAGATGATATGGGGCAGGTCCGCAGTTTCTCAGGTCCTTCTGTAATGTGGGAGATGGTTGTATACTATGGTTGTGGCCACTAGTCAGGGCATAGGCATGACTAGAGCTGTAGGTGATGTATGTTTGTGTATTAGCTGGATGGGAGTATGAGTGAACCAAATATGTACATCCATTCAGGTGTTAACATTTTTCTCTCCTGTTTTGTCTCCCCACCCCTGTACTTTTGTGTTGTCTGTGTACATCAGCATCATCTGGCGAGGGAGCAGTGGCACCGGCGAGTGGGGATGCAGCAGCCCACGGTTCCAAGGAGGCAGAGTCTACTGACGCTAAGGGGAACAGTGGGTTGGAGGGCTAGGGGAGTACCACAGGGGAGTCAACTACCACTGGAGGTAGTGACTCTAATACTTCCTCCGATGGGAGCTCCGTGGTGGCGGACCCTAGTGGGCCTACCCAATCTTTGACATCTTCCACCACCCCCATACCATCAACACCCTCCCAGTTTCTCCCGACCCAGTTGCCCATGCCCACTCACCCAGAAAGCTGGGCATCTTCTTCACCCCAGGCACCTTATCCCCTGCCCCAGTCAGCCCTGCTGCCCTCACTGAGGAGGCTATTGACCTCCTGAGGACCATCTCTGTAGGGCAGTCAACCATCATGAATGCCATCTAGGGTCTAGCATCCCAGATGCAGCAGTGCAATGCATACCTGAAGGCATTCACGGTTCCATGTCTGGCCTACAGAGATCTTTTCAGGCTCTGGCCTCCTTTTTGATGGCAGCCAGTGTCCCTGGTCTTTCCATCTCCCCTTCAACCACCTCTACTCCTTCCAGCACCCCACTCCATTTACCCATCCCAAGCACATGTTCTGACAGCCATGCACACACCTCAACACACAAGAAGCACACAGAGAAACACAAGCACCACACTTCCACCACAGGCATACACACAGCCAACATACAAAGGCATACACAACAACATCGACTTCCCCCACTGTGTCCACCTCTTCCGCCTCCCTGGCTGTCACCTCTACATGGACACTCAGAAGCACTGCACCTTCATTCACTGTTGCTGGCCCCCTTCATGCACTCACCACAACATCAGACATCCAGTCATGCACCCCAGACAACACATCTGCACTCGTCACAACGACTTTGAGTAACACTTGCAGCACACTCACCAAACTTGCAGACACCCAGACAACATCCATTGATACTCCCACTGTGTCCACCCCTCCTCCTCCCATTACACTCAGACATTCCCAGACAACCACCCAACACACATCCACCACACCTCAGCATACTGTACAGGCACCTGCATCCACGTCACACACACCTACACCTGATACAACCACTCCCTCTACCTCCACTCCCACACCTTCCTCCAGGTCCAACCCGACTGCCCCTAATAAACTTTGCCTGTCCCGTGTAGACCTTTCTGAACCCACTGGCCCACCCTGTCTTGTCCCTAAATGTACCCACCTCCTTGCCCTGTCCAATCCCTACAATGTCCAAGTCCGCCCTATCCACCCTTCCCATTCCAGTGCCCCTTCCCCAGTGAGCAAGAGGCCCCATGCTGGCCCTGGTCCACCTGCCACCCCCTGGTCCAAGCCCGCTCCCCCACCTTCCAAGGCTAAACCCTACCCCCCCACCTCCCAAATGGAAGCTCAAACCACCAGTCGTATGTCCCCACCCCGCCAACCCTTGCCCCTGTTCCCTTAGGTGTCTGGCTGGCCCATTAATGTCCCTTTATGGTGGAGTACCATGTGCACATGTGGGAGTCAAGTTTTGGCCATTTGGGCCCATCAGCCTTTTTGATTTGGACCTGCCAATAGCCTCATTAGGACAATCTGTTGTTCCTGGAGCTGTAAGAAAGTTTGTGTGCCCAGTGTTGGTGTTGGCACACTCTGGATACGTGGTTCTTCGTTTCATTGTGGGGGGGTGTTGTGCACATGTGTGTACTTTGGGCAGGTTGTCTTGGCCTTGTGTCGGGTAAGTACCTCTTGCTCTGGGGTGTATGGCTTGTGATGTTGTGATGGGTTATAGGTGCGTTGCAAGGTGGGTGGAGTGGGTGGGTATGTAACTGTGCCCTTTCTTCCCTTGTTTAGAAGGTTGTGGTACTTACTGTCATCGTCTTTATCGGCAGGCACCGTCGCAGAGGTATATGACAAGGAGCAGCACTGGCATGATTTCCAATTCTCTCTCCATGTCTGCTTCGGCATGTTGTGTGCCTCTGGTGAGTGTTTCCTTTTATTTGGTTCATTTCCGCCAGGCTTTAAGTGGCGGTGGTTCCCGCCCCGGAACTGACAGCAGTCTAGTGCTTCATTATTTGTTGGGCGGGTAGGGCCTCTTCCGTCGTTGTCGACACTCCTCTGCTGGCAGTGAGTGTTTTTCAGGCTGCCTGTTTATCATCTGCTTCATTATTTGGCGGGCCAGACCGCCAGTCTGCTGGCGGTAGTTACTGCCACCGCCAGCGGTGTGGTCTTTCCCGCTGTGTTCATGATGAGGGCCTTAGTCCCACTTTACTCACTGGTTCCACCCACCACCACAAATTATTTACAACAAATTCATTTGCTGGGCAGTAAGGAAAGGAAACTTGACTTACTCTACTGAAGGTTAAGGTAGAGGAGTATCTAGGTAGCTAGAGCTTTTGATAATGAATGGAGAGGTGTCACTGATCATCGATTTATAATGCGACTATTAGCTTTGGATAGTCAGTCACTGTAGTTGATGAAGTCAAAAGGCAAAAATCATAACAGGTGTAAAAAAATCTGTTCTGGGAAACCATGAAATATATTGTGGAATCACTTCACATGGCCATAAAATGTGGCACATATCAAGAATAAATTTTTCTATTTTTTGGTAGGCTGGAATGGAAGAACTTAGGAAAGATAGAGGAATGAAGTACTAAGAGGTGAAGGGAAACACGCCTTCTGTGTTAGGTTTGTAAATTGCAGTGCATTGAAAACTTTGTAAATGCTGCATTAACTGAAGCAGATAGACATGGCAAATCAGCACCAAATTAAACCATACTATACTTCGGTCATGGGTGGCAAAATGCCATGGGCAGGGAGGTGGGTGATAAATGATGATGGGAGGGGTGCATATCTGCCTTGCTTAACAAATACAGTGAGTCAAGGGAGAAAAACAGAAAATAAAAAATACCCCCACTTTGAACATAACTTTGATAACAAAACAAAGTAAGCAAAGTAGTTGAGCAACATGCCCCTCTCCAGAAGAGCTCCCTTGCTTATTCATCCAAGTAATCCAATTATTAATTTTCCCTTTCATTCTTCTATATTTACACATAGCCCCCATTATTTAAGCTTTACTTTCTTTCATCTAGTCCTTCATCAAAATATCCAATCCATTATCCAACCTTTCAGTATCCACCCTTTCTTTCAGCCATCCTTCCATCCCTCCATCCCTCTACCCAATACCCACAAATGCCTCATTTCACCCACAAATGCATCCTTTCACTCTTATACCATATCACCCATCCTTTCTTTTAACCTTCTGCCCTTCCCTGTTACCCTCAAGCCATCATTTTTAGCTTTCATTTTGTGAGCGTCTGCTGAATTGTAGAGAGAAGATGCCATAACTCAACCACCACTGTAGCTGGTAAAGCCGGGTGTTCACGATTGCGAGTCATGACGACGCCTTTGTAACTAGTGAGTTTAAAAGTAATTGTCAATAAGCAAGCAACGGGACTATCCACAGCCCGCCCTTGCCACCACTTCCCCCCCTCCAACAGACTCTTCTAGTCCTGCAGCAGCACATGAGCCTGCAGCATTGGTGGTCAGTTCAGCCGGAAAAAAATATTATGCACTTTTTAGATGCCAGAAGAACCTCCCCTTAATTTAATTAAAAAAAATACAACTGCAATACATCACTACAGTTCGGTTAACACTGTAGTATCTTTTAACAAAAATATCACTCTGGGCAAAGGCAGGTAGGGAAGCCAATCAAAAACGTTTCATAGTAGAGGGGCAGGGCTATAGCCTATGATCATTATCATGACTCTGAGTCATTGAAGCACAAATGAAGGGGTGGAATAATGGTCAATGAAAGACATATGGGTGGTCATTCCAACCTCGGCGGTAAAAGGCGCTTACCGCCGTTCAGAAGACCGCCATAACACCGCCGCGGCAAACCGCCACGGTCATTCTGACCCACAACAGGCAAACCGCCAAAATACAGACATCCACAAAAGTCCGCCACACCAAAGGGCAGCGAGAAACTGGCGATGACCAAACCTCCACCGTCAAGCCAACAGAAATACGCCCACACTATCACGACACACCAATCCACGCGGCGGTCTTTCAACCGCGGTATTCCATTGGCGGTACACACCGCCGTGCTCAAAATACACACACACTTACAAAATACAACCACATTGGACAATTCAAAATACACACACCTGAGACTCATACACACACCACTCCCACACACCCAATTAAATATAAAATACACACCCACATCACCCACAAACCTCCACTCCTAGAGATTCGTGAACACGCACCGAGAAAAGACATCCGAGCACCCAGACGCCCAATTCACTGTCACCCAGCAATATTTGCACGCACTTCACACAACACAACAATACACATCACCACACTTAGCACCACACAATCCACCCCACACATCACCCCCACCACCCCATGGCACCGCAAAGACACCCCAGGTTCTCTGATGATGAACTCAGGGTCATGGTGGAGGAAATTGTACGAGTAGAGCCACAGCTGTTCGGGGCACAGGTGCAGCATACCACCATTGCCAGGAAGATGGATCTATGGAGCAGAATAGTGGACAGGGTCAACTCTGTGGGACAGCACCCAAGAAATCGGGACGACATCAGGAAGAGGTGGAACGACCTACGGGGAAGGTGCGTTCCATGGTATCCAGGCACAACATCGCGGTGCAGAAGACTGGCGGCGGACCCCCACCTCCTCCCCCAGAATTTACAACATGGGAGGAGCAAGTCTTGAACATCCTGCATCCTGAGGGCCTCGCAGGAGGAGGCGGAGGAATGGACTCTGGTAAGGCAAATCTTAACTACTTCTTCCCCCACCCCACCTGCATGCCAACTCATACCCCCACCCTCACCCTCACCGCCATCACATCCTATTCCTGCAACTGTCTCACCATCACAACCCACCCATCCCAACACCTAGCCCTGCATGCGTCCACAAAGCATGGACACCCATCACCTAAGCATGCCCACTGCACATACACATACAACCCCCCCCCCAACCACCGTCACAACAGCCCCCACAAAGGAATGCCAGCACTGGGGTACACGGGCACCCACCCATTGCACGCTATGACAGACACAGAAGCAATAACCATACTTTTATACCCCTGCAGGACCCGAACGCCACGTCACCGCGCAGGAGGGTCCATAAATGTCCACTCCACCCCCAGAAGAGGCCCACAGTGAGGACAGCAGCTCTGTCTCCCTGGATCTAGATGACCAGCCCGGTCCATCGGGGACCTCGGGACAGTCGGTTCCCCTCACACAGCCACAGGCCACAGTAGACCTTCCCCCCTCTGGGAACACCAGCACAGCACCCACCCAGCGGGCCCATACCTCTGTCCCCAGGACACGTCAATCAGCGGTGTGTCCACCACTACAGGGAACCCAGGCTAACCCACCACCCCAACAACAACAGGGACCTGGGGGCAGTGGTAGTGGGCACACGGTCCAGGGGACAGAGGCCCAGGGAAACAGGGGAACTGGGAGGGCTGCTGTGCGACAGGGGGGGGACAGGCCCAGGGAACCCAGTCTCCACGAGGCCCTCTCCTCCATCATGGAAGCATACCACCGCTCCCAGGAGACGATGGCGACGGTCCTGGCTAGGTTTCAGGAGATCCAGCTTCTGCAGGAGCAACAGTATATGGGGTTCAGGGAGGAACTAAGAAACATCAGTTCCACCATGGGTACCATCGTAGTGGCCCTGAATGAGGTAGTCACGACATTGCGGGACACTGTGGCACCTCAAAGGGCCCCTGACACTAGCATGCACCAAGAGCTGCATACCACCTCCGCCGGCGCTAGTGGACAGGAGGCCCCGACCCAAGACCAACAGGCCATCAGAACCCCACCCCCCTGCAGAAGGAGAACCACCCCGCAAGGGGGCCCTGAGATCCAGGAAGAAGACAGAGTAAGATGTCAAGACCCCCGCCAGCAAAGGATACCGCCCTGATTGTCATCCCACTGTCCCACATTGTCACCCTGTCCAACCTTAAACTGCCCCTGCTCCACTTCCCACAGGCATTTGGACAATGCACCTGTGAAACTGATAGTCTGGACTCTGCCATGGACAATCCTCCACCATCACCCCTCACCGATTTGCAACCACCCATCCAATTTAGAGCACTTGAATAAAAACACTTATTGCACAAAACAATCTGGAGTCTGGCTGTGATTTAGAACAAATGTATTAGACATGACCGTGCCAAAATGTTCATTCACATTGTGATGCTAACAAACCTCTGTCACACAGCTGTAGTCCATGGGGAAACAAAGCAGATGTCACGCAGTGGGGCCCACATCTCTGAAAACGGAAGGGAAAGTCACAACACAGTTACCATACACTGGGGGAAAAAGTCAGACAGTAGAGAGGTAGGAGTCATTAAGTAAATGTAATATGCCTATGTCTACTCTTACCTGTGTGTCACTGAAAATACTGCTGTATTACTGTGTTCCTGTTCTCTATGTCATCCTCTTCGGCTTCCTCCTCTTCACTCTCCACAGGCTCCACAGCTGCTACAACACCACCATCTGGACCATCCTCCTGCAGAAAAAGCACCTGGTGGCGCAAAGCCAGGTTGTGAAGCATACAGCAGCCCACGATGATCTGGCACACCTTCTTTGGTGAGTACATTAGGGATCCACCTGTCATATGGAGGCACCTGAACCTGGCCTTCAGGAGGCCAAAGGTTCGCTCGATCACCGTCCTAGTCCGCCAATGGGCCTCATTGTACCGTTCCTCTGCCCTTGTCCTGGGATTCCTCACTGGGGTCAGTAGCCAGGACAGGTTGGGGTAACCAGAGTCCCCTAATAGCCACACCCGGTGCCTCTGGAGTTGACCCATCACATACGGGATGCTGCTATTCTGCAGGATGTAGGCGTCATGCACTGACCCAGGGAACTTGGCATTAACATGGGAGATGTACTGGTCAGCCAAACACACCATCTGTACATTCATGGAATGATAACTCTTCCGGTTCCTGTACACCTGTTCACTCCTGCTGGGGGGACCAAAGTAACATGTGTCCCATCAATGGCACCAATGATGTTGGGGATATGTCCAAGGGCATAGAAATCACCCTTCACTGTAGGCAAATCCCCCACCTCAGGGAAAACGATGCAGCTCCGCATGTGTTTCAGCAGGGCAGACAACACTCTGGACAACACCTTGGAAAACATAGGCTGGGACATCCCTGATGATATAGCCACTGTTGTTTGAAATGACCCACTTGCTAAGAAATAGAGTACTGACAGCACCTGCACTAGAGGGGGGATCCCTGTGGGTTGGCGGATGGGTGACATCAGGTCTGGCTCCAGCTGGGCACACAGTTCCTGTATAGTGGCTCGGTCAAGCCTGTATGTCAGTATGACATGTCGTTCCTCCATTGTCGACAGGTCCACCAGCGGTCTGTACACGGGAAGATTCCTCCATCTCCTTGCATGTCCCAGCGGACGGTGCCTATGAAGGACAACAGCGAGCACAGAGTCAAGCAACCCACAGATACGTAACCACAGCTTGCACATAACACGATTCCCAATGCATTGAATGGCTTGTATGAGTGTTGGTGCATGGCCTAGGTATGTGACCAACAGGTAAGTATACAGGGACCATGCTTAGTGGGCAAGGCCTGGGTTGAGTGGGGTGGATGAAAGATGGTGGGGAGGGGAGCGATTGATGCATGCATTAAACGACAGATGAGAGCATGTGTCACATGGCAAGGGTGGGGATGGGGGGCCACTCACATCGAGCATGCAGAAGGTGATGACAATTTTTCTTTCCCTGTACATGTCACATAGGTCAGCGCCCACCAGAAAGTCGCGATTTGGCATGCCATCGCCAAGGACGTCCGGACCCTGGGGGTCCACAACAGATGGGGCACCCACTGCCGGAAGAGGTGGGAGGACATCCGACGCTGGAGCAGGAAGACGGCGGAGGCTCAGCTGGGGATGGCCTCCCAACGTAGGAGGGGTGCCAGTCGTCATTTGACCCCCCTGATGTCCCGGATCCTGGCGGTGGCCTACCCCGATTTGGATGGGCGCGTGAGGACATCACAGCAGACACAAGGGGGTGAGTACAAATACATTCTGCTGACTTTGCGCGCAGTGGAGGTGTCTGGGTGGGGGAGGAGGGCTGTGGGTATCCCTAGGCCAGGGTGATTTCTGTAGGCTAGGCCCCTCTGTAAGGCATGGCCCTGTGCCCCCGCCCCCCACCTCTGTAGGGTGCCAAGTACAGGTATCCATGGCCCTGTGTCATCTATGTGTGCAGTTGTCGTCCATAGGCTTGTAGGCCATGTCCCACGGATTGCGTAGTGGACCCCAAGTGAGCGGCGTAGTGCAGGGGGCTTCTGTGTCTGTCTTGTCCGCCAACGGTAGCGGTAATCCATGCACTCAACATGTCTTTATTTCTCCTCCCCCCCTTTTTTGTGGTCTTCCTGTTCATGTGTGCATTAGCATCATCAGGTGGAGGAGAAGTGGCATCGGAGCACGAGGGAGCTGCATCTCACATGGCCATGGCGGGCCATGCAACTGACTCGGATTTCACCAGTGAGACGGAGGGCGAGGGGAGCTCCACAGCGGGGACTCGTGCTGATGTCAGTGACAGCGACTCGTCCTCTGAAGGGAGCTCCCTTGTGGTGGCGGCAACATCCGTGCCCCCCGCAACAACAGGTACAGCCACCCAGCGCACCAGCACAGCCCTCCCAGCAGCCCCTCAGCGTTTGCCCTGTGCCCGCTCACCCAGGAAGGTGGGCATCTCCTTCGCCCCAGGCACCTCAGGCCCTGCTCCTGTCACCCCTGCTGCCCTCAGTGAGGAGGTCATTGACCTCCTAAGGACCATCATTGTTGGGCAGTCTACCCTTTTGAATGCCATCCAGGGTGTACAAAGAGAGGTGCACCAGAGTAATGCATACCTGGAGGGCATTCATTCGGGTCAGGCTGCCCATCAGCGATCGTTCAACACTCTGGCCTCAGCACTGACGGCAGCAATTGTCCCTGTCTCTAGCCTCCCCCCTCCAACTTCCTCCACCCAGACTCAATCCCCTGTACCTCTGCCTATCCCAGACACACCTACAGACCAGCCTGCACACACCTCAACACCCAAGGGAAGCTCATCCAGACATAAGCACCACACATCACACAAGCATTCACACAAGCAACATCCACATGCAGACATACCAACAGCCACTGCCTCCACTGTGTCCCCCTCCTCCTTGTCTCCCTCCTCCCTCCCTGTGACGTCTCCACTCACACTTGCATGCACAACATCTTCAGCCACTACGTCCATCACCAGCACACCCACCAGAACACTCCGCACACGTGCAGTCACGACCCCCACTACCATTTACACGTCCCCTGTGTCCTCTCCTAGTGTGCCTGTCACCCCCTCTTCCAAACTACACAAACGCAGGCAGCCACCCACCCAACAGCCATCCACCTCACAACAGCCTCCAGCCCAAGCACCTGCACCCAAAGACACCAGACTTCACACTCCTACAACCACATCCTCTTCCTCCACTCCCATACCCACTACACCTACCCGTCCCTCTCTTTCCAAATTGCTTTTCTTTTCCAAACTTGACCTCTTTCCTACAACTCCCCCACCCCGTCCATCTCATAAGACTCCAATCAGCACCTCAGCCACCACAAAACCGGGACCTGTGAAGACTGTTGTCCATGGACTGCGGAGTCCCCCACCCTCAAGGGCATCCAGTTCAGCTAGGAGCCAAGGCACGGCCAGCCCACCACCGGAAAAGCATCCTAAGATTGCCAGTGCCCGGCGCAAGCGACCATAGACCCCAGGGACAAAAATCCCTACATTGGCTCCGGCAGGAAGTCAGGTGCCACCTGGCACACCGCCAAAGGTGGGAAAGGGCCACAAGCGTGCAGGGAAGGGTGCGAAGGGCAGCACGCCCGACAAGTCCGGCAGCAGGCCAGCTGGCCAGGAGGGCCCCACCAGCCCCATCCCAGGTGTGCAGGAGGACACACACAGGTCCGGTACTGCAGCCCAGGAGGGCCCCGCAAGCCACGTCACAGGTGGGCAGGAGGACACCCACAGGCTGAGAACTGCAGCCCAGGAGGGCCCCGCAAGCCACCAGACAGATGGGCAGGAAGGCCCCGCCAGCCACATGTCAGGTGGCGAGTGACATCCATGCCTGGGCCGGATCCGCTGACCAGGACACTCATCTCAAGCACCGCTCCGCTGGGCACCGCCGTCTCAAGAACCGCTGAACTGGGCCCTTCATCTCAAGCACCGCTCCGCTGGGCACCGCCGTCTCAAGAACCGCTGAACTGGGCCCTTCATCTCAAGCACCGCTGAACTGGGCCCTTCATCTCAAGCACTGCTGAACTGGGCTCCGCCGTCTCAAGCACAGCTGAACAGGGCCCTTCATCTCAAGCACCGCTCCGCTGGGCACCGCCGTCTCAAGAACCGCTGAACTGGGCCCTTCATCTCAAGCACCGCTGAACAGGGCACCGCCGTCTCAGGAACCGCTGAACTGGGCCCTTCATCTCAAGCACCGCTGAACTGGGCCCTTCATCTCAAACACCGCTGAACAGGGCACCGCTGTCTCAAGCACCGCTGAACAGGGCACCGCCGTCTCAAGCACTGCTGAACAGGGCACCGCCGTCTCAAGCACCGCTGAACAGGGCACCGCCGTCTCAAGAACCGCTGAACTGGGCCCTTCATCTCAAGCACCGCTCCGCTGGGCACCGCCGTCTCAAGAACCGCTGAACTGGGCCCTTCATCTCAAGCACCGCTGGCCCATTGGCGGAAGGGACAGGCCCGCATCTGTGTCGGGCAGGGCTGCACGAAGCACTCTGGGCACTAGTCCCCCTCCAGTACCAGCGGAGACTGTTATCCACTTGAGAGACTGTGGCTTTGCACTCCCCAGGATGGCACAGTGGGCAACCCACCCACTGTAGAGACTTGAGAGACTGTGGCTTGGCACTCCCCAGGATACGGCAGTGGGCAAGCCACCCACTGTAGTGACTTGAGAGACTGTGGCTTTGCACTCCCCAGGATGGCACAGTGGGCACCCCACCCACTGTAGAGACTTGAGAGACTGTGGCTTTGCACTCCCCAGGATGGCACAGTGGGCAACCCACCCACTGTAGAGACCTGTGAGACTGTGGCTTTGCACTCCCCAGGATGGCACAGTGGCCATGGAGGCCCCTCGTGGATCTGGCGTCGTGGACTCATCTGGCTGAGGTGCCCCCCATTCCCTTCCACCTGAGGTGCCTGTAGTTTTCCTATCTGATGCCCCTGCAGTGTTCTCTCCGTTGGAGGCAGGTATCCTGTGTGGGCTTTGCCCATGTGTTTTGGCCCAGTGGCCCACGAACAATGGCTGATAGACATATCGGACTGGACAATTTATGTATATAAAGTTATAGATGAGTGATATATTTTATACTCAGTCTTACAATATAATTCTATATTTATAATCATTTCCTTTTGCCTTTGCATTCTTCCGGGGGGTTTGGGGGTGTAACTGTGATGTGTTGCTATGCATTGATGTGTGTGTTGTAGTGGTTGAGGGTGAGGGTGGGTGTGTCGCATATGTGTGTCCCTGTAAATTTTTGCCTCCGCCTCCCCTGTGTCGTAGGTGCAGTACTCACCGTTGTCTTCTGCGCCGGCGTTCGTGCTCCTGGTAGAGGAGCAGGAAGACAATGGCTGGTAGGATGTGTAGTTCGGGTTCCATGCTGTCCAGATTCCTCATGGGGTGTATGGAGGTGAGCGTTTTCCATTTGAAATGGCTGTTTCCGCCGTGTTTTTATCGGCGGGGCTACCGCCCCGGAAAAGGTGGCGGATTGGTGGGTTGTGATAGTGTGGGCGGTACATTGTCTCCCGCCTGTCTGTTGGCGGTGACTGGCGCGCTGTTTGTTTGTCCCGCCGTGGCGGGCGGTGTGTTAAAGTGGCGGTCTCTGTTGGCGGTTTCCGCCAGTGTCGGAATTGCATTTTTTTTACCGCCAGCCTGTTGGCGGTTTGGCCGCCGCTTTAACACCGACCGCCAGGGTTGGAATGACCCCCATGGTGTGGGTTGGCAAATGCAATAGGACCTCATACTTTCCAGCCATGCTTTACCGGCATGGAAACTGCTGGTATAGTGGATAAATGAAGTAGACAGCACAACATTGGGGGAGGAGGGTCCAAGACCATGGACACTTCCTTGTTAAATGTTAGAGTATGAGCAAGAAAAAGAAAGCCTTCTCAACAAACATACATTGTCAATATTATTTATGATAATAGCTTACTTAGTCCTGTAATCTTCACAGTAGACAGTAGAGTACCAACAATCTGTTCCTAGTCTTACAGTACAACAAATTATATAGGGGAGTGTTAAAGATTACCAACAAAGCACTAAGCAGAGTATGTGAACTAGAGGCTAGTACAGACGCAAAAAAGTCAGCTACCAAAATAAAAACATGAAATAAGGTTAAAAAACATAATGCAGGGATAACAAGAATAAAACAAAAATTGGATAGGGAAGTTAAAAAAAAGGAGACAGTATTAAAAAATAAACAAGGCAAAATTTAAAAGTAGCATAGTGGGCAGAGGTAAGAGAGCTAATCTATTTTTCTTTGCACGCATGGGTTCGTATCCCATCCTTGTCGCCATGTGAAAGGAAGATGACAGGTAAGGGTGTCAGAGGAACTTTATTTCCCACCGGCAGCACCAGGTTCAAAGCAGCAACTCCCTTCCTGGAACTCAACATTCCAATACCCCAAGATTCAACCCTAAACACACAACAATCATAAAAAAAACAACATTAGGGAAATAATAATAATAAATAATTGGACTTACTGGGCTGATGCTTTGTGCTTTATGGGGTGTGAAAGGAAGACAGCAGGTAAGGGTAGGTAAGGCTGTCAGAGAAACTTAATTTCTCGTCAGCAACACCAGGCTCCAGGCAGCAACTCTCATCGTAGATCCTAGCACTAACATTCCAGTACCCCAATATTCTACCCTAAGCCCACAACAATCATAAAAAACAACATTAGGGAAATCATAATAATAATAAATAATAGGACGTATTAGGCTCAGCAGAGCCCTCAGCAGTGAACTGGTGGTTGGCGCCTCCTCCCCTGCTCTTCCTGGACCCTCCTCTGCACTGCCCCTCTTCTTGCCCTTGGGTATTGATGTAAGAAATGAAGACGGTAAAAAAAAATAGATTAGTGGTCCAGTTAATCTCCACATAATTATTATGACAGGCAAACACAATCATTATTTTGCAGTTACCTAAAACAAATTGCCTACCATACTAGATTCAAGTCTATTGACTGTCATTAAGGTCGCCATAGTAATCCTAAAATCTCTATTCTAATTTTCCTTAACAAAAACTACATTTGAAACTAATATATTGCTATAAATTATCTTTGATTCTATCCTCATTTGTCAACCCCTTGATGGACCATCTCAGTCTCCCTTTTTTGCAATGCAGAGATGCAGACTGCATATCACTCTGAAATAGCTTGAGACTCTCCAAACTGCAGAAAAAAGCCACATAGAACGCTCACTCACTGATTCACTAATAGTGACAGGAGGACAGAAGAGTCTTAAATGGCTTCTTAATCAGCCAAAGCGCCGATGAGTATGATTAGGTAGCGCCGAGCACCTGCCTAGCTGCACATAATAATAATATTCTAACATAAACTAATCCTGACTTCACCCTGACTGTGAGCAGCTTGCTATTCAGGAATTTTTTTTTAGCATTGTCGAATAAAAACACAACAAACAATTAGTACTCACTGAGCCCCAGAATCTCGACACCAAGAAGGTTGAGAAAGTCCTGCTCTCGGTCAAGGATATCCACCCAGCAGTGCGTCAGCTGCTGGACAGTGCGCAGAACATGGCTGGTGTACTACACAAACCAGTGTACCCTCCCCCAGTGGAGCCAATGCTCCCACAGGGTGCACCCACTGCCAGACCTGTCGCCTGCTGCCAGCATGGAGGGGAGTTGGAGTTGCACAAAGAAACAGTGTTGCTCCCTCCCCCTCACTGATGATAGACCGGGGATGCACACATTGACGGTGCTGCTGTCCACAGGGTAGAAGGCTTGTTGCTGCTCTGACATGATGCTTGATGGGGGGAGGAAGAAAAACAAAGGAAGGAAGGAAGGAAATGAAATACAAAGGAAGTAAAGGAAAAATAAAAAAGTACAAAAAGTCACAAAAAGTTTGAAAAAAACACAAAATATAAAGACACAAAAACACACATTAATATAATAAATAAAAATTAGGAGCATATTCATTAGGAGTGCAAAGGATTTAAAGGATTAAAAGGGGACTGAAAAAAAGCCCAGCATCATGAACATAACAGAGAAAACAAATAGCCGTACCCATGTGAACTGCATGGTGCCATTAGCACTGATTTCCAATGGGAGGGCGCACTTTGCGTTGCGTTTGATGTGAAACACAATGCGAATGGGCACGCCGGAAAACTCCACTCGCTCGTGGAACCCTGCATAACACAGCAGTTTTTTGGCCACTCCATGGAGTTCTGTGTATTGCAACTACGCAACCCTGGCCTGGAAAAAATAAAGAAAAACTGATCTGAACACTGATACACCAATGCTTCCACTTATAGGTACACTAACAAAACATTAAACTTATGATTTACTATGCAGTAGGTACCCTTAGGTAGGATATATCTAAGTAATATAGTAGGCTTCTATGTGCTTAGATGGTAAGACGTACTTATAAGTCATACTTGGTCACATATACAATTTGATACCCCTAGCCATAGTTAAATATGCGGTCTTTCACTCATACTGTAAGTAACATACATATTACAAAAGCAGTGTTACTCACCTAGCCTGTGAGAGAGACACAAAGGAATGTAGATATTTAGTGACATGTCTATACAGCAGTAATGTATGCAGAAGTAACTACATATACTTTACCCCTAAGGTAGGTTGTATGTAGACCATAGAGCAGGGTTCTTTGTGATTAAATGTGCTTTTAAGTTTAACTGAGTTACATGTGCACTTACAGAGCCATACGCCCAGTTATACATCCAGTCCCCATCTCATACTGCAACTGACAGACTTATTTACAAAAGCTCAGAGCCACTCATACACCCAGTCAGACAGCGACAAATGCACTTATATATTCTCCCACACAGTAGTCATGTATTTAGCACTCTCAGAGCAAGTTTAATACATAATAACATACCCATATACTTACTAACACAGCCAGTAAGCAATTCATATAGCCACTTACATACACATTTAGACACCCAAAGAGTTACTAAAAGAGCCAGTCAAATACAGGCATACTTACTTGAACATCTGGTGGCATACCTATAGAGGGACTGATACACTTACTCAGATATGTAGTCAATTACTGAGAAAAGATAGTGACCCAGGCAGACATGTAGGGGGTCATTCTGACCCTGGCGGTAATTACCGCCAGGGCCGGGGTCGGCGGTAGCACCGCCAACAGGCTGGCGGTGCTCCGCCGGGCATTCTGACCGCAGCGTTACAGCCGCGGACAGAAGCGGAAAGCCGGCGGTGTACCGCCGACTTTCCGCTGCCCATGGGAATCCGCCATGGCGGCGCAGCTTGCTGCGCCGCCATGGGGATTCTGACACCCCATACCGCCATCCTGTTCCTGGCGGTTCGCCCGCCAGGAACAGGATGGCGGTATGGGGTGTCATGGGGCCCCTGGGGGCCCCTGCAGTGCCCATGCTTTGCAGACACTGAAATTCACAACAGGTGCAACTGCACCCGTTGCACCTTCCCACTCCGCCGGCTCCATTCTGAGCCGGCTTCCTCGTGGGAAGGGTGTTTCCCACTGGGCTGGCGGGCGGCCTTTTGGCGGTCGCCCGCCGGCCCAGTGGGAAACCCAGAATGACCACTGCGCTCTTTTGACCGCGGTACGGTCTTCTGGCGGTTCCCGCTTGGCGGGCGGCGAGAGCCGCCCGCTAAGCTTAGAATCACCCCCGTAGTCTTGTAAAACTGTCTGTGGCCTAGTACAGCAGAGCTTCTGTGTGTAGTTTTATTACTAGGTTGAATTAGCATTTAAAAGCTTTTTGCCAACCCTTAAACTCTCTTTTTGGTACATATAAGTCACCAATAAGGTAGGTTGTAAGTAGTCCGTAAGGCAAGGTGCTTTGTGCACAAATGTGCGTTTAACTTTCATTGAGTTACATATTTACTTACAGAACTATTTCCCCAGTTATACATCCAGTCTCCCACCTATACTGCAACTCACACACCTATTTACAAATGCATAGACCCATTCACACACCAAGTCATACAGCGACAGAGGCGCTTATAAATTCACTCACACTGTCACACAGCAGTTATGAATCCAGCAGTATCAGAGCCAGTTGCATACACAGTTACATACCCCTGTACTCACCAACACAGCCAGTGAGCCATTAGTGCAGTCACATACATACACCTGTAGAGCCCTATAGTGTTACTAAAAGAGCCAATCGTATACAGACATACTCACTTAAATAACTGGTGGCATTCCCATAGAGGTAAAGGTATACTCACTCAGATATGTAAAGCACTGACACAGCTTAGTGACCCATCCAAATAGTCCTTTCAACATTGCTCGAGTCTACTACTGCAGACCCTGTAGTTTTACTGCCAGCTTGTTTTGATATTAAAAAACCCTCTTGCCAAACGTTAAACTCTCCTCTTACTACACATACCGCTAGGCTGTAGGTCATGCGAAGACCATAGGGCTTTGTGTTTAAAAGATAAAACATTTCCTCCTGAGTTTCACTTAGGGGCACATGTACGTACCATTTTTCCGGTCGCAAATGGCCCAATTTGCAGAATCAGACTGTTTGCGACAGGAAGAAAACATTTTGGTATGTACAGAGCCTATTTTGCGATTCGGTAATCTATTTAGTGAATCGCAAAATAGGGTTGCGAGTCGCAATTAGGAAGGGGCGCTCCCTTCCTAATTGCGAATCGCAGCGCGATGTAGCACTGTTTTGTCACCGTGAATGCGGTCACAAAATGATCGTAGTTAGCACCAATTTCAAACTGGTGCTAACCCATTCGCAAACAGGAAAGGGTCCCCTTAGGGCCCCTTCCCCGTTGTGAATGGCAGCGAAAATATTTTTTCAGAGCAGGCAGTGGTCTTACGGACCACTGGCTGCTCCGAAAAATTGAAAAGAAATCTTTTCATTTTTGTTTTTGAAATGCAACTCATTTTCCTTTAAGGAAAATGGGCTGCATATAAAAAAAAAATACTGCTTTATTTAAAAGCAGTCACAGACCTGGTGGTCTTCTGACCACAGCAGGCCACCATCCCTGTGAGGGGGGCCATTCCCAATGTGGTCGCAAATTGCGACCTACCTCATGAATATTCATGAGGTAGGTTATTGCGACCCCATTGCGAATTGCAGACAGTGTCATTGACACTGTTATACTTCCAGTTTTGCGATTCGCAATTTGTGAGTCGCTAAGACTCGCAGTTTGTGACTCTCAAAACCAGATCTTTGTATATGTGGCCCCTGTTTTACACAGGAACTCGCAGATCCCTACACCCAACAGTACATCCAGTGTCCTACCCAAACTACTACTCGTACTGATTTACAAAGGCATAGAGACACCCACTGAAAGAGTCACTTATACATTCATGCACACACCCAGACTAAAGTTATGTATGCAGCAGTATCGGAGCCAATTTCATACACAGTACTCATCAATACAACCAGAAAAAGATTCATATAGTCCCTTCCATACACATTTAGAGGTCTATTGAGGTATGCAGTGAGCCACTGATATACTGATGTATTTACTTAAAAATATGGTGGCACACCCATAGAGGACTCATACACTAACTTAGATCTGAGGACAAGTACTGACACAACTTACTCAACAATCCAAGAAATAGTCCTTTAAACAAGGCTCTGTCCTACTACTGCTGAGCCTGAATGTGCAGTTTTACTCTCAACTCACCTTGGCTTTGGAAAACGTGCTTCACAAGCCTTAACCTCACCCCTCAGGCTGTAGGTAGACCATAGAGCAGGGTTCTTTTTGCTTAAAGATGAAATATGTCCTTCTGAGTTTCACTCAGCTAGACATGCACTTGCAGACCCCTATGCCCAATTATATATGCAGTCTCTCACCCATACTGCAACTCACATATCTATTTACAAAAGCATAGAACCACTCACACACCAATTCAACAGCAACAGAGGTGTCGGAGCCAGCTTCACACAGTTAAATACCTGGTACTCACCAAGACAGACAATAAGTGATTCATATAGTCACTTACATACACATTTAGAGGCCTATAGGCTTATTAAAAGAGCCAGTGATATACTGCCATATTTACTTAAATATCTGGTGGCAAACCCAAAGAAGGAATCATACCCTCACTCAGATATGTAGTAAAGTACTGATGCAAGTTAGTTACCTGTAGGAAGCTGGCTCCTTATATAGTGGACCAAAATGAGGAACACTATGAAAAGATTCCGTGCAATCCCCGAGTTATCACAGAGGCACACATGACATTCCAAATGCTCTCTTTTTGGGTAATGTGGTCTTGCAGTAAGTGAGACACACACTCAATAAAGAAATCTGGCACCAATTTATAACAAGCATTTGCAATGCAATGGATCTCGTGTTTGCTTAAGTTAAAACTATTAGCGTTGTAAACTCCTTACAGGACTTTTCTTGCAAAATAAACTGAAAATGAAAAGTAAAACAGTTTCACATTAGCGAGTCGAATGCCCCCATGAGTGCAAAGCAGACATACAAAAGGAAACAGAAGTTTGCTTGCATGAAACCGTAGTTGGCCGGTACGCTTGTGGTGGGCTAAACACCGGAAAAGGCCTTTCACTAATTAAATCAAGTGAATTTTAAAAGGCAAGCCCCCGAACCAACAAAACTGATGGGCGTGACATGGGTGTGGTTAAAAGCCCACAGAGAGATTACACCAGGGACAGAGCGCTTTGCGCGCTCAACCCTAAAAATAACGCATACTTTTATATAAACTTTGATACCAAGATCACGGGAGTCAGGTGAGTTCTTTTGAGTTATCAATTTGTTTTCAGAAAGCTGAAATGCAATCCTATCCTATGGAGGAAAACAAAGACAGTAATCTAAGTAGAGTACAAGGACTTATGTGTCCAATCTCCTGGTCTTAAGATGGTTTTGGGGCAGGGTCCAAGGCCACACTAGGTCACCTCGGGGATCTCTGGTGCGTCCAGGTGCAGAGATGTGTTATGACGTTGGATGGCCTACTCAATTCTATAGGGATCGGTTCTGTAACAAAGTCGCTGCAGGGCAGGGATGGACTGGAAGAACAGTCCAAGGGAACTGACAAGGGGGCTCGACTCTTGAAGTCTTTGGGCATGTGGGAACACCCTCAGTCCACCCTTTCTTGGGCTATAAGGTGCGGTGCAGAGGTGTCTTTTGATGTCGTGTTCAGCACCGGAGTTCCTCGCGGTTGCAGGGGGGCCCACAAAAACACTCTGCTGGTGTGCACTGGGTGTCCAGTCCAACTCAGCCAAAAAGTGGGCTCAGGTTTCACAAGGTGGGCAAATGTGGGGAAACTCTTGGTTCTCCTCTTCTGGGTCCAGGGTGGACAAGTGCAGAGGTGTCCTAGGGCATCTGGTTTTGCCTCCTGGTCACTCGCATTTGCAGGGGGGTCATCAGAAACAGCCTGCAAATGGTGTTGTTAACTCCACAGTGGGTGTGCACAGGGTGGGTTTCCCTTCTGGAGGGCCTGGGGACCATGTTGGCACAGTTGGCCCACTTCCACATGGGCTAGGCAGCACTGATGCTGTGGTGATGTAAGGCATTGGGTTTTTGGCAGTCCCGGTCCTCTCAGTTCTTTCTTGGATGCCTGCAGATGCAATGGAGCAGCTGCTGTACTCCAAGGGAGTTCTTATTGGTGATTTGTGAAGTACTGGCAACTCTCCCAGGCTCTTGGAGGCTGCAGTGGCAGGGAAGATGAATTGATCCTCGAGGGTCGGGTGCAGCAGGCAGGCTGGCAGGGTTGGTGCCAAGTCAGTGGTGCTTCTCGGTTCTCAGGTTCAGAAGGCTTCTTGTCCACTTCTCCTTTGTGGCCAGTGAAGATCTGAGGTTCCGGCATCAGGGGGTCCCATAAATACTTAATTTAGGGGGCGTTAAGGGGAGTGAATAGTAGTAGTCAATGGGCTATTTATCCTTGGGGTCACTACACCCCCAAGATGACCACTTCCTATGGGGAGTGGGCATCAGAGTGTCCAGAGGCCCTTCATTTTACTACATGGAAGATGGCAGAATTTCCTAAGCTGTGTCCATTACAGGCTGGCCAACCTAGGGGTGTTCCCAGTTTGAAAATGTGACATGCCTCCTGCTTATCTAATTTCCCCATCATCCAGGTGCTAGATGGGCCCTGGGGCAGGGGAGTTGAAACCTTTCTCTAAGGAAGGCCAGATCTGCATACCAAAGGAGGTGAGCTTCTTTGAAACTCCTGCCTTGGAATGCAGGACATACTGTGGGGAGGGTTGGGTAATACCCGAGCCCGGACAGGCTTTTATTTCTGACCCCTCAGTAGCGGAGGTTCTCCCCCAAGGAGATCAGATTTTCATCTTTTGGTGGCAGGCTGGCCAGAACGAGTCTATGAGTTCACCAGCATTTGGTAGGTTAGTCAGACGGCACCTTTAAGGTGCCCTCTGGGTGCATGTATTAATACATTCTTCACTTGAATCAGTCAGGGTTTATTAATATGAGATGTTTGATACCAAATCAAATCAAATCAAAAACATTTATAAAGCACGCTACTCACCCGTAAGGGTCTCAAGGCGCTGGGGGAAGGGGTTACTGCTGCTCGAAGAGCCAGGTCTTGAGTTGCCTCCGGAATGCGAGGTGGTCCTGGGTGGTCCTGAGGTTGGTGGGGAGGGAATTACATGTCTTGGCCGCCAGTTAGGAGAAGGATTTCCCACCTGCTGTGGTGCGGCGGATGTGAGGGACGGCGGCGAGTGCGAGGTTGGCGGAGCGAAGCTGACGGGTGGGCGTGTAGAAACTGAGGCGACGGTTAAGGTATTCGGGTCCCTTGTTGTGGAGGGCTTTGTGTGCATGGGTGAGGAGCCGGAAGGTGATCCTTTTGTTGACGGGAAGCCAGTGCAGGTGTCTCAGGTGGGCAGAGATGTGGCTGTTGCGGGGTATGTCGAGGACGAGGCGGGCGGAGGCGTTTTGAATTCGCTGCAGGCGTTTCTGGAGTTTAGCCGTGGTTCCTGCGTATAGGGTGTTGCCGTAGTCCAGGCGGCTCGTGACGAGGGCGTGGGTCACGGTCTTTCTGGTGTCGGCGGGGATCCAACAAAAGATGTTTCGGAGCATGCGGAGGGTGAGGAAGCAGGAGGATGATACGGCGTTGACTTGTTTGGTCATGGTGAGAATCCGAGGTTGCGTGCGTGGTCTGAGGGGGGTAGGTGCGGTGCCAAGGTGCCAAGGGCCGTGGGCCACCAGGAGTCGTCCCAGGCGGACGGGGTGTTTCCGAGGATGAGGACTTCCGTTTTGTCTGAGTTCAGTTTCAGACTGCTGAGTTTCATCCATTCTGCGACGTCTCTCATTCCATCTTGCAGGTTGGTCTTGGCGCTGGTGGGGTCCTTGGTGAGGGAAAATATCAGCTGGGTGTCGTCGGCATAGGAGGTGATGTTAATGTTGTGTTTGCGTACGATGTCGGCGAGGGGGCTCATGTAGACATTGAAGAGAGTCGGGCTGAGCGAGGAGCCTTTTGGGACACCGCAGATGATCTCGGTGGGGTCTGAGCGGAAAGGTGGGAGGTGGACTCTTTGGGAGCGGTTGGAGAGGAAGGAGGTGATCCAGTCCAGGGCCTGTCCTTGGATCCTGGTGGAGCGGAGGCGGGATATTAGGGTTTGGTGGCAGACGGTGTCGAAGGCAGCCGAGAGGTCGAGGAGGATAAGGGGCGACTGTTTCTCCGTTGTCCATCAGAGTTCTGATGTCGTCTGTGACTGAGATGAGGGCGGTTTCTGTGCTGTGATTGGCTCGGAATCCGGACTGAGAGGGGTCGAGTAGGTTGTTGTCTTCCAGGAAGTTGGTGAGTTGCTTGTTGACGGTCTTCTCTATGACTTTGGCGGGGAAGGGGAGGAGCGAGATGGGGCGGAAGTTCTTCAGGTTGCTGGGGTCCGCCGTAGGTTTCTTCAGTAGGGCGTTGACTTCTGCGTGTTTCCAGCTCTCGGGGAAGGTGGCAGAAGCAAACGAGCTATTGATGATGGTCTGGAGACGCGGGGCGATGATGTTGTCGGCTTTGTTGAAGATGAAGTGTGGGCAGGGGTCCGAGGGGGCACTGGAGTGGATGGAGTTCATGGTCGCTTTGGTCTCTTCCGTGTTGATGTGAGTCCAGGCGTTAAGGGTGATGGCTAGGGTTGTAGGTTCTGTGGTGGTTGGCTGGGTCTGGTGTCCGAAGCTGTCGTGTAGGTCGGTGATCTTACGATGGAAGAAGGTGGCGAGGGAGTTGCAGAGGTCTTGTGAGGGCGTGATGGCGTTGGCGTTAGGGTTGGAGAGCTCTTTGACAATGTTGAAGAGTTCTTTGCTGTTGTGAGTGTTCTTGTCCAGTCTGTCTGTGAAGGAGTTTCTTTTGGTGGCGCGGATCAGTTGGTGGTGTTCGCGGGAGGCGTTCTTGAGGGCAGACATGTTATCTGCGGTGTGGTCTTTGCGCCATGCTTTCTCGAGGGTGCGGCAGTTTTTTTTTTTATTCCTTGAGGGTGTCTGTGAACCAGAGAGGTTTCTTGGTGTTGGTCTGTCTTGGGAGGCGTCTGAGGGGAACGAGGTTGTCTGCGCAGTTGGTGATCCAGTGTGTGAGGCTGAGGGCTGCGTCGTTGGGGTTGGTGGAGAAGGTGGGTTGGTTGTCGCTGAGAGTGGAGAGAAGCTGTTCCGCTGGGATTTTGTTCCAATGTCGGCGTGGGATGGATTGTGTGCGGAGGTGGCGCGTCGCGCATCGGAAGGTGAAGTGGACACATCTGTGGTCGGTCCAGTGTATAACGGAGGAGTGGCTGAAGGATACGTGGTTGCTGGCGGAGAAGATGGGGTCGAGCGTGTGTCCGGCGATGTGGGCGGGGGTGTTCACCAGTTGCTTGAGACCAATGTTGGCGAGGTTGTCAAGCAGGGCGGTGGTGTTGGGGTCGTTGTTCTGTTCCAGGTGGAAGTTGAGGTCACCGAGGAGGATGTAGTCCGGCGAGGCAAGGGCGTGCGGGGAGATGAAGTCAGTGATAGAGTCGCTGAAGAGGGTGCGAGGACCAGGGGGTCTGTAGATGAGAGTTCCTCTGAGGGTGGTCATGGGGTCAGTGTGGATCTGGAAGTGTAGGTGTTCGGCGGCGAGGGGGGTGTCTTCTGTGGAGGTGGTGACGTTGATGGAGTCCTTGAAGACGATGGCGATTCCTTCACCGACTTGGTTGGTGCGGTCTCTCCTGGAGATCTTGTAGCCATAGGGGATGGCATCCCAAGGTTCTGTCAGAGTCACCAGATCCTCGGGGTCTGTGCATGTTCCCAACACTTCCACCACAAGACACCTCCAATACTCTGATTAGAATTGTCACAGAGTCTAAGAGAGTCCAAGTGGGGGAAAGGGGATTAGGAAGGGAACAGCTGGGAAGGCGACCTGTAGGAAGCAAAAAGCTTAAAGCACAAAATATCACAATTCTATTTTACAAATCAATACTAGACTATAACTCTAAACATTGTCATTCTAAAATCATGGACAACCTAAGCATAGAATTAAAATGAGTAGGCTTCAAGATGACTGAGTACCTGTGAGGGAATCAAGAAAAGTTAAATGCAACTTTCAAATTCAAGTACCATTCTTTGCCTGAGGATAAGGAAACAACCTGAATGATTTCTAAAGCATAATATGAATCAGGTTTTGAGAGACATATTAGGAACACACAACATTACATCTTGAAACTCTGGCTTTTTGTTCCCTCAAATTGCCGGAACATAAATTGCAGATTTTCACATAGGGAGAAAATACCATTGAATGTGCCCCATGAATAACATAAAATAGACTTGGGAAATAAATCATGCGACTTGCCAACTCAAAAGCCACCAAGTAAATGCCTTAAAAATGGTAGCGCATAATGAACACCGTGATTTTTTAACACAGAAAAGGAATCGCGCAGCTTGCTGATTCTAAGGTCACTAAACGAATGTCATAAATGATAGCACACAATGAATAACATGAATTACACACAGGGAAACAATTGCGCGTCTTGCCGATTCAAGTACCACCTTATAAATGCCAAGGAATGGTAACGCACAATGAATAACATGAATTAAGCATGAGGAAAGAATTGCGCGTCTTGCCAATTCGAATGCCACCATGTAACTGCCTAGGAATGGTAGCGCACAATGAATATCAAGGGTTAAATTACAAGAAAACGAATTGCGCGATTTGCCGATTCGTAGGCCACCATGTAACTGCCAAGGAATGGTAGCACACAATGAATAACATGAATTAAGCACGAGAAAAGAATCGCACGTCTTGCCAATTCAAATGCCTCCACGTAATTGCCAAGGAATGGTAGCGCACAATGAATTTCAAGGGTTAAAGTACACGAAAATGAATCACGCGTCTTGTCGATTCGTAGGCCACCCTGTAACTGCCAAGGAATGGTAGCGCACAATGAAAACCATGAATTAAGCATGAGAAAAGAATGTAGCATCTTGCCGATTCGAATGGCACTATGTAACTGCCAAGGAATGGTAGCGCACAATGAATAACATGAATTAAGCACGAGAAAAGAATTGCGCGTCTTGCCGATTCAAATGCCACCATGTAACTGCCAAGGAATGGTAGCGCACAATGAATAACATGAATTAAGCACGAGGAAAGAATCACGCGTCTTGCCGATTCGAATGCCATCATGTAACTGCCAAGGAATGGTAGCGTACAATGAATAACATGAATTAAGCACGAGCAAAGAATCACGCGTCTTGCTGATTCGAGTATCCACATGCAAATGTCGTTAAACGTCCAAGCGCACACTCACACCCACAAGACTCAAATCATTAATCATGCAAAGATTTGGCCCAAAAACTCGAGCGTCTTCGATAACGGAGTCGGGGGCCCAGCCCGACCTCCGTCTTACCACCCTGATCTAAGATCACCAAATGAAGAGAAAAAGGGCGAGGCCTGGAAGATCAAAGTAGGCCGCCGGAACAGGAACTCAGGAAGTTGCTGCTGATCTGCACCGGGACCTCTGAATAGTGAGCACGTGGAGCTGGGCTGGCTCCCTTATATAGAGTCTTGGTCCAGCCCACAAACCACACCCAGGCATGCTGCAGGGAAAACTTCTAGAAGGCTCTGGAAAGGGACAACACCCTGACACAGTCTGAAAGCCTGCGGTAGTACATTACATGAGAAGAGTATTTATATGCATGTTGAAAATAAGTCTTCAAGATTAAACTCTGCAATGGAAAAGGTTAAACAACATCATATCAGCACAATGCATAAATTATGTTAGCTTTAAACTGCTCGGTTTTTGCATTCTAGTCGCCCATAGAGTGCGCACTGCCCTGATGCTGACAGGTTCAGAGAAGTCATCATGTAGCTAGGGAACTCATAGCGACCAGTGTCCAGTACATGTATTTAAAATTGTTTCCCTGTACATTTACTATGTCTAAAAATTGGCAAAGACATAGTAGGGGCATATTTTCTCATGCAGATATGCCCTCAGTTGTAATATAATGCCCCCATGTCTTAGGGCTGAAAGCCTGCTTTAGGAGTGACTTACAGCTATTACGAGCAGTGTTTTAGGGGACATGGCACACAAGCGTATGCCATGTAGTGTTTTTGATTTTGGGAGCACCTTGTCACGCAGCCTGCAGTGACAGTCTGCACTTGGTGCTGGATCCCTCAGAGAGGCTCAAATTGTGCTGCAGCTCTGAGGGGCCCTCTTCAGTACCCATGCCCTTGGTACCAGGGGAACCATTTATTTGGGACTTACCAGAGAGCTGAAGGGCCTGGTCACTTGAGGATTGTTTTAGGGAAGGAACACTGGCACTGGGGACCTGGATAGTAGGAACCCAGTGCACTTCAGTCAAAGTTGCATCTAAAAACCAGGCGAAAAGTGGAGAGGGTACTGCAACTGGAACCCAGCTCGTTAGACAAGTCCTCCCCCAGCCAACAGGCCAGTTGACTCCACAAAACCTGGGAGAGTCTTCTTAGTCTGTCAGGCCAGGAACAGTGAGGGAGCAGGCTGCATGTTTGCAGGGCCTATTCTACCTCACATCCTACTGTCCAGATCATTTCCTTTCAGAAGCTGACCTACCTCAACAGTGTTAGGACCCCATTCAGAATACTCTTTGTCTGCTTTCTCCTTCCCCTTCGGATGAGAGGTGTCTACCTCTGCTGACCCAATCTTAGCCAAGGCAACCCTCAGCTTTACCAATGGTGGACCTGACAGCCTTACGGTGGTCATCTTGTAACTTTGTGCCTACCTCCTTCCATTTTTCTGACCCTGTTTTGCTGGTTTTAGGGTTCTGCACACTTTACCACTGCTGACCAGTGCTAAAGTGCATGTGCTCTCTCCCCTAAACATGGTAACATTGGTTCCTACCCAATTGGCATATTTAATTTACCTGTAAGTCCCTAGTAAAGTGCACTACATGTCCCCAGGGCCTGTAAATTAAATGATACTAGTGGGCTAGTAGCACTGATTGTGCCACCTACATAACTAGCCCCTTAACCATGTCTCAGGCCTGCCATTCCAAGGCCTGTGTGTGCCGTTTCACTGTCACTTTGGCTTGGCATTTAAAAATACTTGTTAAGCCTTAAACTCTCCTTTTTCTACATATATGTCACCCCTGAGGTAGGCCCTGGGTAACTCATAGGGCAGGGTACTATGTAAGTAAAAGGCAGAAAATGTACTTATGTGTTTTACATTTCCTGGAAGTGAAAAACTCACAAATTCATTTTCCACTACTCTGAGGCCTGAACCTCTCATAGACTGGCATTAGAACTGCCCTCACATACTTTTGAGTGTAGATTCTGATCCAAAAGAAATAGCCATGTCATGTTTAGTATGGGCAGAATGGTAACTGAAAATCCTGCTTACTGGTTTAATATTACTATTTTAGAAATGTCACTTTTAGAAAGTGGGTATTTCTCTGCACTTACTGCCATCTGTTCCCTACAGCATGTCTTCAATCCACGCTTGGTCTGTTCTGGTTGACAGCTCCCCTTGTGCATGCCACCCAGCCATAAACAAAGGACACTCTGTCACATCTGTATTAATCTGCTTACTGAATGGTTCTCCCTGGGCAGGAAGGGTGGAGTGGCTCTCTCTTACACTTCAAAGGCCAGTGGTCTACCCTCACACGGAGGACTGATAACCCTCCACAGGAATCCTGGCAGACAGGACTGGAATGAAAGGGGAACTTATGCACTTCAGAACCACTCTTTGAAGTTTCTCCTACTTCAAAGGCATTTTTGGGTATATAATCTGGGTCTCTAACCCCGCCAAATTAGACACTTATGCATCTACACCTGAACTCTTAGAGGAGCTGCCTGGCTGCCAAAGGACTCATCTGGACTGCTTTGCTGAGAAGGACTACTGCCCTGCTTGTTACCCTGCAGGCTGCTGGCCTCTGACTTTGCTGGAAGGACTCTGCCTTCCTGAAATGTGCTCTCCAAGGGCTTGGAATGTGTTTGCCTCATGTTTTGAAGTGTCAGAGCCAACAAAGACTTCACCTACTAGGTTCTGGCTACTTTACCGACTTCAGCAGCACCAGTACTGTATTCACTAACTCCACCACTGCTGCTGCTGCCCGACGCCACATAGCTGCCTGCTCCAGTCCCGTGGTCCTCACTGCATGCAATGATGGCAGTCTGTAATACAAGTCTGACGTTGCCCCAATGCTGCTGACATCCCGCAGTGTGATTGCAACACTGTGAAGTCAACACATTCAGTCTAGACCAAGTGGATCCATCGACCCCGTCCGGTCACAAGGAACCAATGCCTCACCACCAACGCCGCACCAGCTCCCCCTGCAACTGGATGAAACCAATGCCTCACCTCCCCTCCTCTGCCTCACAGTGCAGAACCAACACCTCACCTCCCCGGCGCCATAAGTCACTGTTACTACACTGGCTCCTGGGATGCATTACCTCCATGACCTATTATGGCATCTTTGTTTCTTCATTTTCAAAGGTACTGTGCCTTGGGGTCCGTGCGACTCCGTGACCAGCTCCTGGGGCATTGGATTATTGGGAATGACTCTCTCAACAACTCCGTGATAGCCCCAGTTGGATTTAGGCCCATATTTATACTTTTTTTGCACCGCATTTGCATCATATTTTTATACAAAGGCAGCACAAACTTACAAAATGTAATTGTATTTTGTAAGTATGCAACACTTTTGCATCAAAAAATTTAGCAAATGCAGCGCAAAAAAGTGTAAGTATGGGCTTTAATCTTTTAAAAAATCATAACTTTGCTTGTGTACATTGGATTTTTGTCATTTTTATGTTATTTAATTCAGATAAATCTTATCTATGTTTCTAAACCTGTGTGGTGTATCTTTGTGGTGTCTTCACTATGTTACTGTATGAGTTATTGCACAAATACTTTACACTTTGGGTTCTAAGTTAAGCCTGCCTGCTCTGTGCCAAGCTACCAGAGGGAAAGCACAGGATAATTTGGGTTGTGTTGTGACTTATCCTGACTAGGAGTGTTGTCTCTACCTGGACAAGGGTGCATGCCTCTGCAAACTGGTGACCCCATTTCTAACAGTCACCCACAAATGGAGTAACTCCACCATGACCAAGATGGTGAGGGGACCTAGATTGCTATTTGACAAGGGGTCAGACCACCATGCCAAGGACAGTACAGCCATATAGGTTAACACCCAGCAGAGGCCACTGACAGCTGTCATTGCCCAGAACTACACCTTTAGCTCTTCACCTACATGTGAAGGGGCTAAGCGACATGCCTGTTTGGGTGCACGGTGCCTGCCTGCTGTTTTAGAGTGGGGGGTTAGTACATCCTGTAGCAAACACCCTTCTTCCACTCTCTTTTCCGTTAGCTGAGGAACCACTCACGCAAGCTTAATAGTTGCTGGACTAGTCAGGATTTCTTGTGAGTCATGTGGGGCTTCACCAGTGCCAACTTTTGATTTCCTCCTTACTGGAGAAGAATCTCCTTGGCTCACTGGAATGTTGGCTACAAGTTGCCACCTTTCCTACAATTCTTTATTTTCCTTTTCTTGTGGGGCCTACTTGCACTCACGGCAGGGGCAGCACCTCCAAAATCCTTGGAAGTGGGCTGGCACTGGAACAGCTCCACTGTTGGTCTCTGACCTACCTCTGGGAGGTCATTACCAAGGAGACTTACAGATATTACAAGCAAGGTTTTAGGGGACATTGCACACAAGTGTGTGCTATGTCTTGTTTTAAATTTTGGGAGTACCTTGTCATGCAGCCTGCAATGGCATTCTGTATAACGATGGTGCTGGGTCCTTCAGAGTGGCACAAGTTGTGCTGTAGCTCTAAGGGTCCCTCTTCAGTACCCATGCCCTAGGCACCATGGGTATCAATTATTAGGGACTTACAGGGGCTGAACGGCCAGGCCACTTGTATTAGGGAAGGAACATTGGCACTGGGGACCTGGTTAGCAGGAACCTGGTGCACTTCTGTCAAAATTGCATCTAGAAACCAGACAAAAAGTGTGAAGGGGTACAGTAACCAGAACCAAGCTCCCTACATTACCCATGTTCACAAGTAGTCCTTTAAAAATACCAAAGCACTCACTGATACAGACACTGACACACCAGGCATTTATTCATGTATGCACTGATACAGCCACAATCACACTCTTGAATATGCTAACACACCCAGGAAGTTACAGAATGATACAGACATTTACACACCTAAGCAGACAGTTATGAATACACTAGCACAAAAAGGTTCAAAGTGACGTCTAGATTAACAGATCCGTGGTCAAACTAATGTATCAAAAAAGACACCCAATGTATACAGTTGAGACTGAAGTACACACTGATGCATGCAGTAGCACACCCAGGCACACACCTATACAAAGACTCACAGATCCAACTACAAACTCACGCACACACTGACATACACAAACTCATGGATTAACTGTAACAGCCAGTAACACACTAATGGTTACACTGACACACCCACACACACACACTGATGCACACAGTAACATATCCAGATACACACTGATTTATACACTGACACACTCAAGCATAGAATGATGCATACACTGACATATTCAGGCACTCACTGATGCATCCACTAATGCTCTTAGATATATATTCATACGTATACGTATACACCCAGGTAATCACTTTTGTATGTACTGATATACTCAGATACACATTAATATTAATAGATACACTGCCACACCTAGACATATACTGACACATACCCTAAAACACCCAGGTGCACACTGATGTATACTTTGAGGCACCCATGCACACAGTCATGCATATAATGACATACTCAGGTACACACTGATGCACAAACTGACATACACAGGTACAAACTAATAGAGACACTGACACACCCAGACACACACTCATACATACACTCACATATCCAGACACACACTGAAGAATGTTCTTCCACACCCTAATACAGCCCACTGATCAAGAAATCCTAGGAGACCTAGCTAAGGAGCCCCAGACTTTCTCGGAAATCCTATTATTTGTTCAAAAGTGTTTGTAATGCTACCTGTGCCTGTTTATTATAGGCTGCCTGTGTTTCGGGCAGCTTGGCCTTTTTAAACTGCTGTTTTTTTTAGCAAGGCTGTTTGAAATTTCCCTCCTACTTTGTAGCAAGAGACTGCATTAAGCCAACTCCCCCCTCTTTTATAAGAAAAAAGGCTGCATACACCTCAGTGGCTAGGAGTGTCTTAGGAGAGTGCTTAGTCTGTTTCTGTGATTCAAACTGTGTTTAGAAAGTGTCTGCATCACTTGTTTTTGCCTTGAAAAAGCCAAAAATCTGAGTGCGTGATAAGCAGTAGTTCAGTGTTTTCAATTTCTCCCTTACCTGGAAAGTAGACTCAGCTAGCTTGGAAGTGTGGATTCAGCCTGTCTGTATCTGAGTAGAGCAGCAGCTCCCTCTTCTCATCCACAGGGGCTTGGGTTTCAGTTAACTTGGCCCTTATCTAAGTTTCTATTGGTTGTTACATATGTTGTTGTGATTGGTTGCTGGGATTGGTATTTCTATTGGCCTAAGTATTAGGGTTGATGTTGTGATTGGCACAAGGGTTGAGATTCCTATTGGTACATGATTTTAGGGTTGAGTTGTGATTGTTACTAGGGTTGGGATTCCTATTGGTTCATGATTTTAGGGTTAATGTTGTGATTGGTACTAGGGTTGGAATTCCTATTGGTTTATGGTTTTAGAGTTGGTGTTATGATTGATACTAGTGGTCAGATTCCTATTGGTTCATGGTTTTAGGTTTGATGATGGGATTGGTACTAGGGTTGGGATTCCTATTGGTTTGTGGTTTTAGGGTTAGTGGTGTGATTGGTTGTCAGGACTTGGGGTATGATTGGTGAATAGGGTTTGGTCTCCCATTGGTTGTCGGGTTTAGGGTTACATATGTGATTGGGTAGGGTTAGGATTAGGTTTCTATTGGCCAATAGGGCTATTTAGGCCTAGGGCTCAGGGCATTTCAGCCTGGGCATCGAGGCTAAGGGTGGAGAGGACAAAGGCATTTGTCTGTTTGGGCCTGTTCGTGCCAAGTCAGGCCGAGGGCCAGAAATGCTACTCAATTTTCCATTTACCAGAAAGGACCTTACTCCCTATATATCCATCAACATGCAAACCCATTATCAGCAAAGACATCCACCTCTTGCATCACAAGGTGACCTCATACAGATCGCAATGTCTCATCAACCTCACATACCACACCTATCCACATATCCACCACATCTACAACAGTAAAACACCTTAATTCTCACAGTAAACACTACTCTGTCTAATCCCACTAACACAACCTGCCATCAACCACACAACACAAAACCACATTATACTATATTTTCAGCCATCCAGATACACACTCCCTGTTCATACAAACCAACAGCACTATCCTCTATTTACTCCTGCCAGCCCCCTTTTATCATGACAATACCTAAACCCAGCCTTCAAACACATCATCTACATACACCCTCCCCCTTTCTTCACCATTTATACACAAACATACAATCCTTGCACACTACTCTACCATACATATTACCTCTTCCGGTGATCAAAAGTAACACAAACACCCGTGACCCACATCCGTCCCCTCACAAACTGCTCATACACTCTTCTCCAAAACACATCAACAACCCCTGTAATATTCCAATACTACTCACCAGCACTCACATAGAAATCCTTCACAGAAAACCACACATCAATATTTCCTCTAACTATTCTACAAAAACAAAACAGACCACACACATCAGCACATCAAAATAACACAAACTTTCATAATACTTTCCATCACACCCACTCCCACCCTCATGACTACACAAATAATATAAATCTTGCCCAATCTTTACTCCTACATTCTCACTCTGCACAAACATCTACCACAAGCACCCCAACACAGTAACATTCATTCACCCACCTCTCATCCAGTGCACAATTTAGAGCCTTACATTATGATCCACATGCTCCTCCTCCACCCCAACCCATACTCCTTCCACACTAAACAGACGCAAACAAAATAAACAACATGCCCTTCTTAACAACTTTGCATCCCCTTGTCTATTACACAATAAGGCTACTCTACAAAACAAATACACTCATCATGTCTCTCTCAGCCACCAAGCCCACCACCAACACATACAGACCAAACAGAATGCCTCCTAAGAGGAACACTATATTGAAAAACAGGACTATTGTGACCCTCACACGGTAATCACAACTAACAACGCACCTGCTACAAGCTCAGAATATACTGCTCACCCTTCTTCAAAACAAAACAACACCACCACAAACACACATTTTCTAAACGGCCTGCTCATAAATTCTCGATCACTCTCAAAAAACAAGCCCCACATCTACAACCTGCTCACGGACATGCAATCTGACTTACTATTCATAATGGAATCATGGTTGGGAGATAACATGGCCCCAGTGTTGCATGAAGCTGTTCCTCCGGGCTATCAAACCATCACACAAAACCGTATAGGCAAGAGAGGAGGTGGACTAGCTATTATATTCAAGCAAGCAATAAATCTAAGTAAAACATACAACATTTCCATACAAGGTTGTGAGGCCCTCCTCACCAGATGCAACCCTACACCAACTTCCTCCTGTAACTTTCTCCTCCTTTACAGACCTCCTCCTAACAACTCAACATTCCAAGACACTTTTCTAGATACAGTTTCAAACCTTATAACATTATACTCAAACCTGTGCATTCTTGGGGACCTAAACATTTGGTTTGACAAACCCAACACGCCCCATCCAAAAGCTATCACCACTTGCCTAGTCACATTGAACCTACATCAGATTGTACACAATCTAACACACACATCCCTGGACACATTCCAGATGTCATTTTTGCAAAGCCTTTACTAGTTACAGTTCAAAGCATCACGCCAATCACATGGTCAGAACACCATTTGATAACTTTCTGATATAAAACACCACAAATCAACACAACCCATAGCAACTTACATACATGCATCTATCGACCATGAAGCAAACTTTATTTTGAACACTTAGAAACACAACTAATAGCCAACACAGATCTAGATACAAAAAATAATGTTCCAAAACTTTATGAGTGCCTGAAGGAAGCTTTTGATATCCTAATATCACTCAGAAAAACTAAATACGACAAAAGAAAACCAACACCTTGGAGAAACACAGAACTTAAAAAGGTTAAGTAACAAATCAGAAGGTTGCAATGGACCTGGCTCAAAACAAACAACATTCAAGACAAACTTCTGCTACTCAAACTTAACAGAATATACAAATCATCAATCAAAAAAAAGCTAAAAAAGGTACTACTCAGACAGAATTCTAAATGCTAAATCTGCAACAAAAGAATTTTATACAATTCTGAATGAATTTTGAAAACCTAAATGCATGGAAGGACGTCATCCCACTACTCAAGATTTCAGAAAACCGGCAACTCATTACTCAACCAAGACAGACACATTGGACTCCAATTTAAAACAGAAGAAAACCAACCCCTTTCCTCAAAAACCCCTCCAAGAATAAACCAACCAGGCCTCTGCACTCCTTAAAACAAATATCACAAGGTGAATTTATGGATTTGGTAAAAGCACGCAGGCCTTCCGGTTGCCCTTCTGACCCTTGTCTACCACACATCTTCAAAAACATTCTTTTATCTACTTCTCCTGCCACACCTGTAAGGAGAATCATCAATAACTCTTTAACTGTAGGAACTTTTCCTGAAGACCTGAAATAGTCATACATAGGTCCGTTATTAAAGAAAACAAACCTAGACCAGCAGGACCCCAACAACCTCAGACCAATCACAAATGAACCTTTCCTATGTAAACTGATAGAAAGAGCAGAATTCGCCCAGATATCACAATTCACTGAAGACAATTCCATACTTTCAGACTACCAAACTGGATTCTGCCCAGCAAGAGGCACTGAATCTGAATTTATAGCAAGCTGGGATGATTTTAAAAACATAGTCAACTGCAATGGAGTTGCTGCACTAATTCTCTTGGACCTCTCAGCTGCCTTTGATACTATTGTCCATGACACCCTAATTCATATACTCCACAAAGCCGGCATAGAAGGGGCTGCTCTCGATAGGATTACATCCTACCTTCAAATTAGAAATAATATTATCTATTCTTCCCCCTTCTCATCCAAACCCTCCATCACAAAATCAGGGGTCCTCCATGGATCAATCATCTCACCTACGCTTTTCAACATCTACATGATGTCATTACCAGAACTGATCAACGATTATCTACTCACAAGCTACAACTATACAGATGACACACACATACTACTTAAATTGGAATGCCCCAAAGACATTGAATACTCACAAATCTCCAGCTGCCACAGAGCTGTTGATCAGTGGATGACTTCGAGCCATCTCAAACTGAATGCTTCCAAAACAGAAATAATCACATGTGGTGACTGGAAAAATGATGTCTCACTGTGAGCCTGGCCTGACGATCTCAGACCATCTCCTCAAGTGTCCAAGGAAGTAAAAAACCTTGGAATTACCATGGATGCCAAGTTAACAATGAATGACCGAGTGGACAACTTAGCACGATCAAGCTTCTTCACCTTGAAGACTCTGCGACGATTCTTCCCCCACCTCGGATTTCCACACAAGGTGCAGGCTACTATCCTTCTTGTACTATCTAAACTGGATTATGCTGAAGGCCTCTACCATGGATCATCTCTATCTATTATGAAAAAAAACTACAGCGTATTCAGAACTCAGCTGACAGGATACTATTACATGTAAAGCCACAAGCCCACATCTCCTCTGCCTTGAAAGCACTACACTGGTTACCCATTGCCAGAAGATCCACCTTCAAGCTGCTTTGTATCACCCACAAAGCTATAAATGGAACAGGACCGCTTTTTATCAGAAATAAAATAACCAAATACATTCAACAAAGAAACCTCAGCTAAAGATTGGCACCCTGCCTTAAAATACCACCATACAAGAAAAGGACAATAGGTGGTACATCCTTCTCCGTTCAAGCAGCCAAACTATGGAATTCATTACCTTCAAATATAAGATTCACGGATAACTATCTTGCCTTCAAACGACTACTCAAGACTTGGCTCTTTTCTTCATAACCACAATTAACCACAATATTCAAACAGCAATGGACTGCAAATGCTTGTTTTGATTAATATTTATTATCAGATTATGTATATATTCTAGATATGTATGGTTCTTTAAGAAATATGTATAGTTACTATTTCATAATAATAAATTATACACGTACTTTTTAAGCCTGTTTAACAAATGTATATTACTCACAGGTAAATATATATATACATATATATATATATATATATATATATATATATATATATATATATATATATATATATATGTACATATATATATATATATATATATATATATATATATATTATTCTATGCGTAACATGTTCATAGTTCATTGATATCCTAGATAATTGTTATATTAGATACTTATAAATCCCTGCTTTCATTTTTATATGACAATGATCAAATTATATCTATTTAACAGCAAGCACTTCGCTATTCAAAAGTTGAGGAAAGATACATAAATGTTAGAAAAGTACACTTTTTATATAACTTCATCAAACCATCATCAAACAGACTTTATTTGACTTTCAACAAGCCATAAAAGTATCAAATAATAGCACATTTAGTAATAAATATGTATAAGAAAAATTATAGATAAATAGGGAAGGTAATAAAACACATCCTTAATTCATTCAAGGACAGGTATATAAAACTTGGTAAATTTACATCAGTGCAAAATCGAGTTCCATTACAGTATTTTCTAGAGAGTGAGGAGTTTACCGGAGATTCCAAATATTCAAGTAAAATTAGTTCAGTACACCCATAGACTTCTTTACAGAGAGTACTGTACATAAAAAGTTTGCTAAAATTCCACACATTTCAATAGAGGATAAAATCTGTAAGCTGAAATACGCGTTGCGGCACTGACGCAAATTAGTCGATCTTAAAAAAGGCAATAAGAAAACGTTTTCTTGGTATATCATAAAATTTACAAAAGAGGACCACATGCATTGTAGATTGGGGAGCTTTTCGCATCACATGGACATGCTCTTAAAACTGTACTCCAGTCACTCATAATCGGAAAGGTTACTAGCCGATGGAAGATATTTAAGCGGAATCTTGTAAGAACAAATCGATGTCGGGGATTTACCACGCTTACTAGGTAAGGCTGGACTGCATCCGTCGACAGAATTAGTTGGTTAGACATTACTGTAGATTTTTTTGATTCCACTTCCCATCTCTGTTCATCCAAGTGCTTCAATGTCAGAGCCCTCAATTCTCTCCTGGTTATTTTTTCCAGTGATTGTGGGTTTTGGTAATAGGCTTTGCAGCCCATATTTTTAAAAAAGGTCATAATATATCTCAGCCAGGGAACTCTAAACGAGTGTGTTAGGTTCATGCAGTCGGATAGTATGGCCTTGTTTAATCCGGTATGCTCAGAGGTCCACACTTTATGCCATAATAATAGAGGCTGTATCTTAATTAAATCAATTACAAAGTGGACCCCTAGTTCCGAATGGCTAATATATGATGACGTGCTATTTGGTGCCATTAGCAGGTATTAGAGGAAGTCATTTTCCACCAACTGAATCGCATGGCAGTTGGTATACCCCCAGATACATGCTCCATAAGTCCCTGCCGGGATACATTTGGCTTTGTAGATTTTTACCATGTTTGACGGGGAGATCCCCCCTAGTTTTTTGGAAAAGATCTTCAAGGCCGCCGTTGTTTTAATGATCTGATCTTTTTTTGTTTTCACGCTGTGTGCCCAAGTGGCCTGTTTATCGAACATTATGCCCAAATATGAGAAGGTGGGAGCTATCTTCCCCTTGTCCTCGTGAATAGTGATTTTATAGGACTTGCTCAGTTTCCTGCCACAGTTCATTATGAACGTTTTCGAGCGGTTGACTGTGAGGCCCAGGACTGTCATGTAATTTATACAAGTGGTTAGGAGTTTCTGGAGGGCTAGCGGTGTCCTGGCCATGAGTACTGCATCGTCTGCGTAAAGGAGTGAAGGAACGGGGCGATTGCCTATTTGTGGAAGGTCTTTACATTTGCTTATCAATTCACTTTCTAGGTTGTTTATGTATAATGAAAATAGAAGTGGTGCGAGAACGCAGCCTTGACGCACCCCTCTGTATATGCCAAAAGACTTAGTGCATTCCCCTCTCATCCCGTACCTTACTCTTGCTCTGCACCCAGTATACAAATCCCTTATAAAATGGACTATTGTTGGTTCGACCCCCATACTTATTAGAATATCCCATAACTTTTCATGCAAAACACAGTCAAATGCTGAGGATAAATCTATAAAGGCCAGGTGCAAATTACCCTCTCTGGTCTTCGTATACTTCCCCACTAGGATAGTTAAATTCAGAGCCTGTTCCACTGTACCTAGTCCTGTGCGGAAGCCATACTGCACTGGGGATAGGATGTTATTTCTTCCGCCCATATTACAAATCTTGAAAGTCTGTGTTTATACAATACTACTTTTCTTCTCATTTAATATAGCCATTATTATATTCCTTGCACATATGTTCCTTCACTATGTGTTTACATATCTATTTATCACTCTAGTCCTACTTTACTAGAGAAAAATAACTAAAATAACATCTATAAATACAATTCAAATTAGATATAATTAAATTAAATTAAAATAAATAAATACAAAATATTATATATATATATATATATATATATATATATATATATATATACAATCAAAGTTGCGTTTAGTCTGCGCCCTGCACGGCAGACTACAGTAGGGTTGCGAACCCTTAAATCCACATACCAAATAGTTTCTTTACGAAAAAGAAACACTGCAGTCACTTGCTTCAATCCACAGGTTTAATCAGGCAAAAAAACAAAAAAAAGGCATTAAATACAATCCTCTGACGCGTTTCAGGAGACCTCGCTCCCTTGTTCTCGGAAATGCAATGAGCCCTTCTTCCATTTCCATTTTAACTTTAAATATAAACATAAACATGAAAAACGGACTACAATCCTTATAAACTAATGGCGGCCATCTTTAAATATGTTACTCCACCTGTGAATACTTAACAATATGATCAAATATGGAACAAATTATTAGCATATTGGTTTTTAACTTCATTGCTTGGTAATATCAAATAATTTCTATACATTGGTTTTACCCAATCAATCAAATAATATAAACCTATTACCATGTATTTATATATTCCATCTACATGTACTCACTTACTATGCACGCGGCCATCCTTCTTATAATTCAACCTTTACATAGTTCTAAATTCCTTATAGTTATAATAGCTCCTTTGCTTCTTATTGTTTCTTAAACAATTGATGCCTCTGTCAACACTAGAAATAAAAGAAAGAAAATTAAAAAAAACTAAGTAATTACATGAAATAGATTTTTAATAGATGTTTCACTACACTAGTTCTTGGATTAGTGGTAATCTGATGGCACAATAACAGAAGGTATAGATAAGAGAAAAAGTACAAAATATATGATTAATTAATGAAAATGAACCAATAGTTCTTCATCCTTATTCATTTCCTCTGGCTCCATTGTGTTACACCTTATAATTAATCGTGCTTCAAGTTTTCTTAAATCTAAAGTCCTATTGCCTCCTCTCACACTCATTGTGACCCTATCAAGGACCATGAATTATAATTTGTACACATTTCTATCATGATATTCCTTAAAGTTTTTTTGTCTGATTAAACCTGTGGATTGAAGCAAGTGATTGCGGTGTTTCTTTTTTGTAAAGAAACAATTTGGTATGTGGATATGGATATATATATAAAAATAAATAAATAAATAAAAAATATGCATTTTACTCTCTTGTAACCTTTACTCTGTCTCCCCATCACCCTATTCTCTATCAGTCAATCATCCATCCCCACTCTGACTCATCCCAAACCCATTTTACTACTTTAATCTCCAAAATAGCCATGCCTAAGATCTTTTTCTACCGCATCTAGTTCAAACCAATCCTCAGTTTACTGCCTTGATCTCCCAAACAACCCTACTAAATATTCCCTCATTTTTCTCACCTTTGACTCATCAAAAACACCTCCTGCTACTATGATCTCCCTAACCCTTTCCACAGACTCTTCCCTCCTCCATCTCTCCTTTACTCATCCCAAGCCTCATCCTATTACTATAACCTCCCAATTAACACTTCTGTATTCTTTCTGCCACTATCCCTCCATTACTCTAGTCAATCCAGCTAACAAACTCACATGTCCTCTGCTTAAATTAACTCATGATAATACTAATACTGTACTTATGTTCCCATCTACTAATCCACCACTAATTCCTCTTGGGTTCCGGAGTAGTGTGCTACTCACCGAAAAGCGATTTGACGCCTCGTAAGGGTTGGTATGCGTTATATAAATACAATTACAATTACAATAACAATTTGTTAGTAAGACAGGTAGGAACACAATGGGGCTTATTTACAAGCCCTGTGTCACAGGGCAGTGTAGCAAATGTCTTGGTTTGCCTCCCTGTGCCACTGGGAAAGGGCAGAAATGTGCTGTATCTATAAGGTATGGTGCATTTCTATCCTCTCCTCCTGCGCTGGTGCACAAATTGCTGCCTAGTACCAACACAGGCATCCTTGCACCATGGTGTAAGGATGCCTGGGTTGTGGGGATGATTGTTTTTGTGCAGGAAGGGACACCTTCCAGCACAAAAACAATCACGAGAGGTGTGTTCCTCTTTCTTTGTGCGCTGCAGAATGCAGCACACATAGATAGAGGAAAGAAAGGGTAGAAATAAAGATATCTCTCCTTGTTGCTTCACTTCTATGCCACCTCTGAGGTGGCATAGCAATCTGCCGCGTTCCTAGACTTGTACATGTGGGAATGCATCAGATTCCTTAGTGTTGCGTGTTGGAACTCCCCTTTCACACAGTTTTTATTTGTGAAAGGGGCCAATATTTACAAGGCCATTAAAAGCTGTGGAAGGTGCCATTGAGTGGCCTTGTAAATATGAGATAGCACACTGCTTCACCAGAGAGTAAAAAAAAAATGACTGGTGGCGCAGTGTGCCACTAGGGCCTCATAAATGAGGCCCCATGTGTCCTATGTATACTGTAAATAGTATACACATTTATAGCTGTAAACTGAGAGACCTCTACAGCAATTTGGAGACTTAAATGACCACTTATGTAGTTAGTACTTACTTGCTGTATCTAATTTTACACTATGTTCTGTATTGTTTATTTGTTTTTTTGTAGCTATGTACTTCCATTAAAAATAGAAGATTGACAATGCCTGACAAAACACAGGAAACAGAAATAACAGTGCTGCCTTATTCAAACTGACAGTAAAAGGAAGATAAGGTGGAAAATGTAGGGAGAAAAGAGTTGCTGGTAAAAGTACTAATGATTTTTTAATAAAAAATGCCTGAAACTGCAAATGACGGAAAGATGTCAATTAAAAAGGGAAGTTTTAAATGTACTGACAAGCAGCAAGATGCGCATGTTGTTAAAAGTAGGAAATCTAATAAGAAAACATAGACTTTGACTTGGGGACAGAAACAGTTTAACGAGTTAAGAGTAAAAATGTTTCGAAACAGAATAACTCAAAATTTGCTGAAGAAGATAAAAAAAAATAAGAGAAGTGCCTATCTTAAGCAAAAGCAACACATGTGGACTATAGTTGAAAAAGCATTTGCTGTGAAAAGGAACCTTTTTATCTTAATGTTGAACAGAATGAACACACTAGACAAAAGAGTATTGTGAATGAAGAAAAAAACATTTAACAAAAGGCTTAATAACAAAAGTGATTTTTCTAGATTTTTTAAAGGTGAATGGATACACACATTTGTACAAAACTGTTTTACCCCCCTAGCTGCTGGGCCTCCACACACCCCCCTCCACCAGTGCTGAGCCCTTTTCTTTGGCTATTTAAGCTAGTTCACACTTAGGCCCCCATACCTTTTTGTGCACATAATCCATCCACACCAAATTTGCATCATTTTTTTCCAACATTCCAAGGATTGTAAAGGTACCCAGATTTTGTGGGTTCCCCTGGAGGAGACCAAACAATTTGCCAAAATACAGCTAAAGTGTGTGTTTTTAAAAAAATGGGAAAAAGTGCTGCAGAAGAAAGCATCTATTTTTTTCCCCTGCAAATGGCATCAACAAAGGGGTTGCGGTACTAAAATCACCATCTTTCCAGCTTTTAGGAACAGGCAAACTTGAATCAGAAAACCACATTTTTCAACACAGTGTTGGCATTTTACTGGGACATACCTCATTTTTACTATTTTTTTGTGCTTTTAGCTTCTTTCAAGTTAGTGACAGAAATGAATGTGAAACCAATGGTGGATCCTGGACAGCTAAACATTTCTGAAAAGTAGACAAAATTCTGAACTTAGCAAAGGGTCATTTGTGTAGATCCTTTAAGATTTTCCCAGAGAAAATAACAGCTGAAATAAAAAGATATTGAAATTGAGTTGAAAAAACAGTCATTTCTGGCCATATTTTAACTTTACATCTGCTGGACTCTTCTGGTTGCGGGGAAATATAGAGCTTGTAGGTTAATTGAGAACCCTAGGTACACAGAGCCAATAAATGAGATGCACCTTGCAATGGGTTTTCAATGTATACCGCATATACAGCAAATAATTTGGCAAAATATAAAGAGTGAAAAATAGGTATCAAGGAAACCTTTGTATTTCCAAAAGGGGCACAAGATAAGGAGTTTAGAAACAGTGATTATTTGTACACCTCTGAATTAGGGGGCCCCCCATACTAGCATGTGAATTACAGGGCATTTCTCAAAATGACTTCTTTGTGTTACACACTGACTTACATTTGGAAGGCAAAAATGTAGTGAAAATCAATTGGCAATAACACTTATATTTCTATTCTGTTTCCCCAAGCCTCCCGATGAAAATGGTACCTCACTTGTGTGGATAGGCCAGGTGCCCATGATGGGAAATGCCCCAAAATGCAACATGGACATATCACATTTTTCCATTGAAAAATGATGTGTTTTTTGCAAAGTGCCTTGCTGTAGATTTTGGGCTGTAGCTCTGCCGGCACCTAAGGAACCCTACTAAAACTATACATTTATGAAAAGTAGACTCCTAGGGGAATCCAAGATGGGGTGACTTGTGGGGCTTTTACTGGGTTCTTTCACTTAGAATCCTTTGCAAACCTCAAAACTGGGCTAAAAAAACAACCTTTTCCTCACATTTCGGTGCTGCAAAGTTCTGGAATCTGAAGGGAGCCACAAACGTCCTTCCACCCAGCGTTCCCCCAAGTCACCCAATAAAAATGGTACCTCACTTTTGTGGGTAGGCCTAGTGCCCGCAACAGGAAATGCCCCAAAACACAACATGGACACATCACATTTTTCTAATGGAAACGGGCTAATTTTTTAAAAGTGCCTAGCTGTGGATTTTAGTCTCTAGCTCAGCCGGCATCTAGGGAAACCTACCAAACCTATACATTTATGGAAAGTAGACACCTGAGAGAATCCATAATGGGGTGACATGTGGGATTCTCACTGGGTTCTGTCACCCAGAGTCCTGGCAAACCTCAAAATTGAGTTATAAAAACACATTTTCCTCAGATTTCAGTGCTGCAATGTTCTGGAATCGGAGGGGAGCCACAAACTTCCTTCCACCCAGCACTCCCTTAAGTCTCCCAATAGAAATGGTACCTCACTTGTGTGAGTAGGCCTAGTGCCCGCGGCAGTAAATGCCCCAGATCACAACGTAGACACACCACATTTTCCCAAAGAAAACTAACGTGTTTTGCAAAGTGCCTAGCTGTGGATTTTGACCTCTAGCTCAGCCGGCGCCTAGGGAAACCTACCAAACCTATACATTTATGGAAAGTAGACACCTAGGAGAATCCAGAATGGGGTGACTTGTGGGGGCTCCCACAGGGACTGTTACTGAGAGTCCTTTGCAAACCTAAAACTTTGGCTAAAAACCACATTTGCTGCACATTTTGGCAATGGAAAGTTCTGGAATCTGAGGGGAGCCACAACATTTTACACCCAGCATTCCCCCATGTCTCCCAATCAAAATAGTACCTCACTTGTGTGGGTAGGCCTAGTGCCAGTGTCAGGAATGGATCATACAACGGTCAATGTTAGTCCTTACATGAGGGCAGCTGTTGACTCTGGGGAGATCCATTCCTGATACAGACACTAGGTACAGGCACTCAAGTGAGGTAGCATTTTTTATCAGGACAGGTGGGGAAACATTGGATGGTAAGAATGTTGTGTAGTTTGTGTGAAACAAATGCAAGAATAGAGTTTTTATTCAACATTTCACCTTTGCAGGTTATTCTGGGTAAGAAAACTTTGGGGAATCCACACAAGCCACACCTTTGTGGACTGCCCTGGGTGTCTAGTTTCCAGAAATGTCTAGGTTTGGTAGGTTTCCCTATATAGCCGCTGAGCCCATGACCAGAAAAACATGTGCCTGCTGTACAAAACCAGGTTGTTTTGTGATAGTTAATTTTTATGTCTCCACAATACGATTTGGGCAATGGAATGTGGGCTGAACTAAATTGAGAAACTCCCAAGAGAGCACTCTCTCTGTGCACCTGCTTTCTCAGTTGGGCTAACCCGCTACTGTTCTGCTGCACAGACTGTGCTTGCGAATGGACAGCAGGACTGTCCTCATCACCTCCCTCAGAATCACTGGAAGAGGAGCTGCCAGCTGGGACTCTTGAGACTGAAAAGTCACTCCCGGAGCCTGCGCCATTGTCCTATCCCTCTAATGGTGTCTTAGTATCTGCTGTCTCAATCTCTGATCCTACGTCAGAGCTGTCCTATATAACCCAAGTTAGAGCTTGAGCAGCAGTCATCCAAGGAGATGCCATCTCTGCTGCTGGCTAAACTGTCCCTTAAAACACTAGCCTACGTAGACAGTCACAATATTGCTGGTGGGTGTGTGTGTGATGGGTGCAACAGTAAAGGTCACCTTACCTTCACTTCTTACCTCAATCAGCAAGTTCTCTCAAGACACAAAAAAGAAAACAAAAAAGACACACTAATACTTCACCTTGTTACATACCAATCGTCACAGGCTTTAGCACCTCTGGTGCCCACTCTGACAATCATTATTGATGCTCTCACTCCCATGACCCCCTCCTCGGATTCCCTCACTACCACATAGCAAAAGTGCCCTTTATCTCTCCATAGCCCCCCTCGCACATACATTTCATTTTATTATAGCGCAGGTAATGGCTGGCTTTATTAATCCACTCATCTATTCACATGAACTACAGATTTGATCTTTGCACTAAGCATATAAACATGATGTGCTACTTTATGGCATCAAAACTGCCACTATACAAAAGTCAGATCCTTTTTCTAGCAGAAACATAATCACAAGAGTTAGCATGGCTTTTTTATTGCTGCCTAAAAGCTACGGTTGAAAAGCATCAGTTGGAGTATGTGCATTGCTTTGAAGATGTGAGGTGCAAGACAACTGGTAGGTAAAGCTCCGGTGGGGAAAACAAATTGTGACATCAGCGCTCATCTCGGCGTGCTGATATCACAGAGGGTTGGGTGGGATTTCGGGGGAGACACGGAAGCTCTTCCGTGTCTCACCAGGGTATTTTAAATTAAAAAATTCCTCTGGTGCAATGCAGGGGAGGATTTTTCAAACCCCTCCCTGGTGTTGGCCACCCGTCGTGACCCGCACCAGTGAGGGTGTGAGCTCATTGATGGGGTTAATGAAGAGAGTTACTAACAAAAGAACACATTAGTGCATGCAGTTGACACAACAGGTCAATGTTATGAGGTGAAAAGACTGTAGTCCCATCAAAAAAAGAATATAGTTCTTAGGAATGTAGAGAAAGTGATAGCTGAAGAGGTACGAGGAAGGCATAGACAGGACCCTGTGAACAAATGGAAGTGTAGCAGTATTTGCACTGTCTGTCATGAATCAATTTATAAATTCAGAACTTTCCTAAGAGAATTTTCATGCAGAAGTCTGAAATTGAAAATTGTAATGCTGCAAGGATTAGTTCCATGCAAAGTTAGGAAATAATCTACCTAGCAAGTTCATTCACTGGTATGTCTATCAAATAAAGTTTGCAGAAGCACATTTCATCACTTTAAAATGTTAGTTGTGCATTAGTCAAAAATGAAAAGTTTACTTAGGAGACTTTACTATGTGAAAACTCCAGCTTTATGCTTAAGAGAGACGAATAGGGCTCTATTGCATGGTGCACTGGTGGAGGTGGAGAATATTTGTGAAGACGTTAAGTTTCATTTCTTTGGTCCTGAACAGGAGTGTAGGGAAAATGAGGAGGTGTAGAGCAACAAGACACACAGATTTAGTATTGAAAGATTTACACAAGAGATAGCAAAGTTTAACACAATATCTTCAGAGAAACTAAACTGTGTTCGCATTTCTTGTTGCCACACTCACTACAAAAACCAAACTCGCATAGTAGTTTTATTTTCTGAACTTTATGAAGAAAACAGAGATAAGTGGCAGGAATTTGGTACATATTTATTTGTAGAAGAACACTTTGATTTAGCAACAAAGGAAAAAATATATAAATATTGTTATCATAAGTTAGAGGACAATAAAATGCCAGCTAGCGCAACACATACCAAAGTTAGAATTTGTATGAATCCCAGAAGAACTTAATCAAAGAAGCTATTGGCAATGTCACTGGAGCTCCAATGATTGTGTGGAAAAAAAGCTTAGATTCCCGGGCCTACATTTATGTGGGCCTAGTGCCATTCTTATGCCACATTAGAGACATTTCTTTACGCTAATGTGACGTTAGAAGGCCAAAAACTCTGCACCATATTTATATAGTGGCTCCATGCTTGAATTGCCCCATTTTGTCACCGATTACGCCAAATTATGCCCGCGACAGGCATAATGTATGCAAGGGGGCATTCTGGCGCTATAGGGCCAAAAAAATGGTGCAAAGAAATCCATGAGATTTCTTTGCGTCATTTTTTTTGGCATTTTTTAATGCCTACTAAGAGGAGGCGTTAAAATGAGGCTCTCATTGTGTTCAACGGGACTCTGGGTGCTTTGCAGGATTAGTGTCATCATTTTTTACACTAATCCTGCAAAGTACCGGACTAGCGTAAAAAATTATGACGCTAGTCCCCCTGACTAGCACCATGGTGTGCCGTATTTTAAATACGGTGCACATATGGTGGTGTTGGGGAGGGGCGCAAAGGAGCACAAGAAAAGTGGTGCCGAATTAGGCGCAACACCACTTTTCATAAATCTGCCCCTTGCTGATTTCTACAATTTCCCACTGGAGTAGGTTGCCGATATGATGACTGGCCTCTACAAATACTAACAGCTGAGTACAGGTCAACAATACTATATTCAGAGGACCCTGGGTTTCACCAGTGTATTTCCTATATATTCCATCCATTATTTAAGAGTGACTTGCCAGGACTGCCTTATGCTGTGAACCACATTGTAAAGACAGAAGTTAAGATGAAAAATCTCTTCCAGAGAGTTTGTTGACAAAGTACAAGGTAAAGATGAAAACCTGGAATGTAACTTAGTTAATCTGATGACATCTCAACGTGGTACCAACGAAGATTGGTATAGTTGTCATGGACAGCTTAAACGTATGCTACGAAACTAGGTGCACCTACTTGGTTTGTTACACTTAGCTGTACAGCTTATGCATGGAGTGATTTACTGAGGTTTGTAAGAGGAGCAAACTCTAACAGGAAGGATATCAATTTGAAAACAGCAGGAGATCTTTGCTCTTTGGATCCTACTAATGTACGTATGTATTTTAATCACAAGTTTCAAGCCATGCTGGGTTTCATGTGCAATAAAACAAATTCTCCACTTGGTGAAGCTACAGATTTTTTTGGCACAAACAGTACCAGGCAAGTGGAACTCCTCATATTCACATTTGGAAATGAAAGTGATGAGTCTGTACTGTCATTTATAGAAGAGTACGTTACATGCACCGTTCCAAAAGACAATGATGAAAAAGGGATAAGATAGCAAGTTCTACAGGTTCAAACACATAGATGTGGCAAGTATTGTCAACAATGATGCAAATGTCAAGGAAAATGTTATACAAGTTGTGGTTTTGGATTTTCAAAACCTATTATTTCCAAAGTAAGGGTAAACAGATTTTTATCTGCAGTAAGACAAACACAAATACTACAAAAAATACATATAGGGCCTGATTACGACCCTGGTGGTCTTCAGACTGCCAGGTTCATCGTGGCGGTCTGACCTCGGCCAAAGCGGTGGTCGGACCGCTTTGGCGGTGGTCTTACTACCACATTATGACATTGGTAGTCATGCCGTGGTGAGACCACCAGCACTGCCAGTTCTCCTCCACAGGAGGGACTGGCAGTCCTGGTGGTCCTAAGCCCCAGGGCAAGCAGTGCCGCCTTAGGGATTACGACCCCTCTCTCTGCCAGCTTTTACATGGCGGTAGCACCACCAGGTAAAGGCTGGTGAAGATGGGGTGCAGGGTGCCTGGGGAGCCCCTTAACTGCCCATGCACTTGGCATGGGCAGTGCAGGTGCCTCCCTGGCCAGTCCCATCATGATGTTCACTTTCTGCTTTGCAGACAGTGAACATTGCAACATGTTCTGGTGCACCCTACGCAGTACAGCATGCATTGTCGCTGGCTCTCTTATGAGCTGGCATCAATGTTGTAGGCTTTTCCCTGCTGGGCCAGTGAAGACACGATTTCTACCCACTGACCCAGCAGGGAACTTTTAATGGGGCCCACGGGAAGGCAGACGCAATGGCAGCAACCTGACGATGAAAAACATCCACTGGAGTCATAATTAGGCCCATAATCTGAAAAGACCAGAGGCCTCTAAGTATATTAATGATTATAATCCTGTTATTCTAAAACTATTGAATTAAAATATGGATATACATTTTGTTGGAGACAACGTCATTTCTGTGGTCGCTCTGTCACATAGTACATTAGAAAATCAGAGAAGACAGAGATGAAAGAAATGTGGGAGGATATTGCTGCAGAAAAATCTCTAACCAAGAAATTGTACAGCTTCAGCTTGAAAATGCTTTCACATAGGTAGAAAAGATTTGAAGAGTTGTGTTACCGGTTGAGTTCAGCTAGCTTGTACTCGAGGTCTAGGGAAATTGTTTTGGCCAGTTTAGGCCTTGCTAGCACACGAAAGAGAGCCTTAAAGTCTTTCCCAGAAATTCAGTACCTAGCAGAGATTGATCCAGAGAGTACAGATATACTAATAACAAATATATTGGATACTTGCTATCTGAGAAGAAAACCAAACCTAGAAAACATGTGTGTTTATGAGATTCAGCAACACTATAGGTACAGAAGCAATATGACAGAAAATGAAGATGAGAGGAAACATGCTCTACTTGGTTGTAACAGTTGTTTGGTTCAACATGCACAAAGTAGTTTAAGAAACCACAGAAAATGTAAGGCCTGATTTAAGGAAAGTGATGCTGCACCCAGTGCGGCGCCACTTTTCTTGCACCCCTTAGCGCCCCCTACTGCCACTATGTGTGCACCGTATTTCAAATATGCCAAACCATGGAGCAGGGTAGGAGGCAATAGCATCAGAATTCCTGATGCTACTGATGTACTCTGTAAGAGTAGCACCAACATTTTGGCGCTACTCCTGCAGAGTACACAGGGGTCAATTGTATTCAATTGCATTCCCCCTTCTAACGCCTACACTGAGCAGGCATTAAAAGTGCTGAAAAAAATGGAACAGGGAAATCTCTTAGATTTCCACGTGCCATTTTTTTGCCCCCCCCCCTTTAATGGGAAACGCCACCCTTGCATAAATTATTCCTGACACAGGCATAATGTGGCGCAAGGGTTTAAAACTGGTGTAATGCATGCATTGTGGCACTTTGTAAATATGGCACATGGAAAAAGACACTTTAGAATAGACTTAGTATAAACAAATTATGCTAGGCCGGCGCTAAGGTGGCTCTAGGGCCTCCTAAATCAGGCCCTTAGTTGTCAAACTCCTGAGACAAGAGAGTTTTTCTACTTAGTACTTCTGCAACTGTTTAAGCCCTGATGTTCTGAAACAGAGTTGCTCAGACAGTATGACAGCTATGAAGATTCTTCTCTGAAAAGGACAGCATTCAGAGTTTAGTCTTTCCCAACTACCTGAAAATGCTAAATGATGAGATTGAACAGGAAGAAGCAATTGCTACAGAAATAGCAAAGGACAGTTCACGAAGCAGCCAAACATCCGTACCTCTAAGTCAAGATCCTGTTGGACAGTCAATAATTGAAAATGAAGCTGCCATAGCCATGAATGAGGTAGAGACTGCAATGCAACAAGCAAGAAAAGAAAATGATGATTTGGAAAACTTAGTTGGACAGCTGACTGATGAGCAGAAAGAAATATATATAGAAGTGAAAGAAAAACTAGAGTATGGATTCCTCCAAGAAAAGAGTTAATGTAAACCACAGGAAACATTTTTTAATCCAAGTTCCCACCACTTACCTAGAGAGGGCTACAGACTCAATTTTGTGGTATATAGTAACAGCACCTCCTAGATTACCTGCCCACCACATTACAGGAATTACCTTGCATTGAATACTTATACTACCTTTTGAACACAACAATAAACTGGAGTATCACAAGTTATCCAGTGAAGCTTGTCATGAAGTTTCCAGAGTTTTGAGGAAATTAAGGGGCATATTTAAAAGGAACAGGTGCATCGGCTTCGATGCACCAGTTTCCTTGCGTCGTTCTGCGCTCTGCTAAAGACACCATGGTAGTGCTGTGTTTACAATACAGCACACCATGGTGTACGCTAGCCCAATAGCATCAACATATTTGATGCTATTGTGGTGCTTTGCTGAACTAGCACCAAAAATGTTGATGTTAGTCCAGCAAAGCTCAGGGAGGCCCATAGAAAATAGCCTAGCATCACTTTAACGCCTGCCCTGGGCAAGCATTTGAAAATTACGCTTGAACGAGGCAGTAACATTTTGAAACTTTCACAACTTTTTTAGCCATCCTGTGGACCATCCTGGCGGAGGTATAATGTGACGCAAGAGTTTACATAGTGGTGCAATGCTAGCATTGTGCCACTTTGTAAATATGAAGCAGGGTGAGGGCCTGTTATCGCCCCAGTAGTGTAATGAAGAAATTATGCTACATTAGCTCTAACGGTTACAAGGGGCTTGTAAATATGCCCCTAAAAGTTTTAATCATCGATGAGGTGAGCATGGTCTCAAGATTAATGCGTGTTCATTTGAGAATGCAACAGATACTGAAGACAGAGTATGATGTACTTTTTAGATGAAAGCATGTCATTGTTTTCAGTGATTTATCACAACTTACTCCTGTGAAAGAACAGCCTGTGTTCAAGACACTTCTACATGAAGAAACTCAAAAATATTTTAAAAGTATTGGAAATGCAAACAGTTGTTTACATTTCCAATATACAGAGCTAATTAAACACATGCGTCAAGCAACAGATATGGAATGCGCAAATGTTCTGAAGGATATTAAAGTAGGAGTGTTCTCAAAAGAAAGGAAAATATTGCTTGGAAACCTGATTTGTAAAGAACATATTTCTTACAAAACATTCTGCAGCACAGCTAATGTTAAACTTTACTCAACAACAAAAATCCATTAAGTGTTAAATGCCTGTTCTTCAGGAATGTTTCACTTTTAAGGAATAATTAATACAACTGGAAAAAATAAGTAATAAAATAACTGACAGCAATCGATACAATGCAATACCAGGGAGTGACAGTATTGTTAACTGAAAACCTACAATCAAAATTGGATTCAATGAAGAAGTCTGTCTCTAAAACTACAGGATTAAATAAGTGTTTGCAAAAAATGTAGGGTAATTTTACAGCGTCATTTGAATGTTGAAGAGTCAAGGATAAAATAATTGATTTCATTACGTTTCCTTACAGGAATGAACTTGATTACCTAACAATTAAGTTTGATCAACTTGAAGGTATAAAACCGATAGCAAGGTCTGTTGTGAGTTTCCCGCTTGTAAAAAAAATGTATGTTCAGAGAAAGCAGTTCCTACTGTCTCTAGCTTATGCTGTAACAATCCATAAATGTCAAGGTTTAAGTGTAAATGCAGCATTCATTAACATTCGTAGTATGGTTTTCAAGGAAGTTATGTTATACGTAGCACTGTCATGGGCTAGAAGTTTGTCTGGTTTGTAACTCATAGAGTTTGATGACAGTAAAGTAAGTGCTGATTCAAGTTCTATCAAAGAGTACAGCTGTTTGAGAAGTCTGTATGGTCCTCATTTAGAAGAGTAGTTTATGAAAAAAAGCCTAGAATCTTAGCAAAAATGAAAGGTTTCAAAGGATCACAGGGATATTCCTGAGAAAAAGCATAAGAAAGCGAACAGAGAACTCTTGAAGAAAAAAAATACTAAAAGTGCTGGTGACATTGTTGGTTGCCAGTTGTCAAACCCTCTGGAGTCAACTGCTATGCCAATGTAGTTCTTAATACTTTATTGTCTTTGCCTCTTCTGGTTCATGCAAATGAACAAAATGAACAGAAAACAGATAAAACGTTGTGCCCTGAGCGCTTTACCTTGCTCAACCCTTATGCAGAGATAGAGCTAAAACATTCTGAATCCTATATCAGCGATATCGCATATCTATGGACAGGATCTGTTCACTTCATGCAGAACACTCAAGAAGATTCCCAAAGGTTTTGATGGTATTATTTGGTATCTTAGAAGAAGAGGTGGCACCTATTGATGACCTATTTGGACTTAGCTACGAATGGCAGCATGACTGTGAAAGACTCAGTCAAACTGTAAAACTGTCAGCTTTGACAAATTGATTGAAGAGCCATCACAGAATAATACCTGCACAAAATGTCAATCAGATTTTCTAACAACTTTGAATGTAAGAAGAATTGTCAAATATATAATCCTAATGCTACAGTGATGCTCATCAGATAGAAGTAAATTAGAAACACAAATTGTAAATTTTAAAGCTGACAAATCTCTTTTTCCGGTATAACATATAGCTGTATGGCTATTATTTTTCATGACGGATTAAGTATTACTTCTGGACACTACACCATCTACTTAAAAAATACAACTGGATGGATAGAGTGTAACAACAGCAACCTTACATCAAAACAAAGATTAACTTGTAAACTACTAAATTCTTACCTTCTGTTTCTTGAACCGAAATTCCAAGGAGGATTGCTACTGAAAATATGAAATTGATCACTTGTTGGACTACTAATAGAATGAGTTAAGCCACCAGACAGCCTACCAAGGGTGATGTTTACGTAAGAGATTACAAATAGTGATATGCACTTAATCCTGGAACAAAACAACAGAGATACCGCTAAAGTGGAAACAGAGATCACAAACTAAAACCAGGACATACAACTCTTTTATAGAAAAACAAATACTGCTAAAGTTACTAAAGTTAAACATATTTCTGGATATTGAAATTGTTTTCAAGCAGTGAAAGCAAATGAACAGAGAATTATAACAAGAATGTCACAATTAAACAGATATTACAACAACAGCTACAAAATTATAAAAAGAACTAGAATTGGAACACTGACATACTCTACTCATGGTTAATGGATTACCAGTGTCTACAATATCATGCAGCCTAGCAGGGGTGATGTCATTATAAGTCTTTTCATATACCCCTATCCTTCATGCATATTAATTGTATTTTAATGCTCTTAATAAAAAATACGTATCTTAAGCATATATCTATTACATAAGGTCAAAAATATAGGTAAAGCAGTTAGCTAATTATTTGTACCCAGTGTGATGCATTGTAATGTTAATGTACAATAACATGCTATTCACTTATGGGAGTTTTTCAACAGTCTACATGATTGTTTTTTCCCCCACTGTTCAATGAAGAGTCTCTATACAATACTTCACTTATAGTGTAAAAGTATGAAGCTGAGAACACAAAAAAGGGTCACTAAAATGCTTAAATTAAATGTATGGTAGCTTCACAATGATATACACTTGTTGTGTTTTATTACTAACAATATATTTTCATAACAGAGTATGAAACTTAAATGATCATATTTATAATATGAAACTTTACCTTCTATTTATGTTTTCTTTCTTTTTACACAGGTTAACTGACCCCTTTATTGCTGTAATGTAGGTAACTAATTACTCTTTTTACCCAACCAAACATGTATACTTGTACATGCACAAACTCACCAAGGCACACACCCATGCATACACTGATACACCCAGTCATACACTGTTACAGACACTGACACACCCATACACACACTCATGCATACACTGAGACACCCAGGCATCGACTGACACATACACTGACACACCCCAACACATTGCAACGCAGATACTCAGACACCCAGACAAATAATATTGCATCCACTCATACATTTGGGTACACACTGATGCAGAAACTAACACACCTAGACACACATTGATGTAGATAGGGAAACACCCAGGAATACACCAATGCAGACACTTACACACCCAGCCATACACTAATGCAGGTTCTTACAAACCAAGGCACACATTAACACATACACTGACATACCCAGGCACATACCAATGCAGAAACTGACAGTTCCAGCCAAACACTAATGCATCCAATTACACTACCAGGCATACACTGATGCATATGCTGACACAACCAGGCACACAACCATGCATACACTAACACTCCCAGGCACACAATCTTGCATACACTAACATACCCAGGCACACAGTCATCCATATACTATACACACCCACACATACTCATGCATACACTGACACAACCAGGCACACAATCAAGCTTACACTCACACATTCAGGCACACATTAAATATGCACAAACACAACTAGGCACATAGTGAATTATACACTAACACACCAAAGCACACACTGATACATACACTAACATACCAAAGCACATGCCCATGCATACAATAACACACCCAGGCCAAGACTGATACGTACACTAACATATCCAGGTAAAAACTAATACATACACTCACACACCCAGCTATACACTGATGTATGCACTAGCAAACAAAGGAACATATGGATACATATCCTTTCACACCCAGTCACATATTCATACATACACTAACACACCCAGGCATGCACTAATGCATACACAGACACACCCAGTCACACTGATATACATAAGCTGACACACAGTAATGCATACAGTGAGATACCCAGGCACACACTTATGTGTGCTCTGAGAAACACACTAATATATACACTAACACATGCAGGCACACAATCATGCATACACTAAAACACCCAGGCACACACTGATGCATACACAGGGACACCCAGGCACACATTGATACATGCACCATCACACCCAGGCACACACTGCTACATACACTAACACACCAAGACACACACTGAAACATACACAGACACACCCAGACACACACTTATGCACACCCTAACAAACTCAGATACACACTAATGCGAACACATACACACCCAGGCACACACTGATTCATATGCTGACAACACCCAGGCACACAATGATGCATATACTGAAACACCCAGGCACACACCGAAGCATACACTGACAAACCCAAGCACATTCCAATGCAGAAACTGACAGTGCCAGCCAAACACTAATACATCCAATAACACACCCAGGCACACACTGATAAATAAAAATGAATATAACCAGGCATACATTCATGCATACACCTACACACCCCAGCATACACTGATAAATACACTGGCACACCCTGAAACACACACTAATATACCCAGACACACACTCAGGCAAACACTAACACACTCAGCACACACTGATACATATTGTGATCTACCTCATGAATATTGGGGCCAGATGTATGGGTTTGTGGTTTCCTAATAGCAAATCTAAGGTATTCGCTATTAGAAAATCGCAAACTGGGATGTTAAACAGTGTGTTTAACACTGTTTGCGATTCCCAATGGGGTTGCAAATTATCTACTCATCAATGTTCGTGAGGTGGGGCACAATCTGCGACCCCATTGAGAATGTCCACGCTCACAGGGATGGCGGCCTGCTGGTAACAGCAGACCACCATGTCTGTGACTGTTTTGTAAATGAAGCATTTTTTTTAATGCAGCTCGGTTTCCTTAAAGGAAAATGGGATGCATTTAAAAAAGAAAAATGAAAACTTTTCTTTTCATTTTTTCAGAGTAGGCAGTGGCCTTTAAGACCACTTCCTGCTCTGAAAAAATATTTTCTCAACCATTCACAAAATGGAAGGGGTCCCATGGGGACCCCTTCTCATTTGCAAATGGGTTAACACCAATTTTAAATTGGTGTTAACTGCAATTGTTATGCGACCGCATTCCCAGTCACAAATAAATCATACATACCATTTAGATTCGGTATTTAGAAGGGACGCCCGGAACACGCCCCTTCCTAATACCGAATCGCAACCCCCAAATTGCGATTCTGTAACAAGTTACTTTGTTTCAATTTGAGCTTTGTACATCCAAAAACATTTTTCCAGTCGCAAATGGGCCGATTCTGCGAATTGGCCTTTTTGTGACTAGAAAAATGCTTTGTACATGTGGCCTTACGTCCTAACTATAACTACATACTGGTGACTATTAGTAGGTAGGTAGTATATACACACACACACACAAATATATATATGTGTGTCTGTGTGTATATATAAATGTATATATGTATACAAACATACATATATATATATACATAAACATATATATATATACATATATAGTTTGAATAACTCAAATCATCAACAGTACAACAAGCCACAATCTAAAGCAAAGTGAGAAGGGAAAAACACACAATCAGGACTATAATGCACAATAAGATCTGCTCCACAGCATATTTAAAAATATTCAAATTTGTATGTTTATATAAAAAAATAAAACATAATTAAGTGGTGCTGCTCAGTGTTGTTAGTAATTAATCACACTGTATCCTTGGTATTCACCTGCTATTGGAAAAAAAGTCATAAAGTGAGTGTGTTCTACAGACATCCAAGAGATAAACAAGGAAAAAAAAACTCACCATAGGTAGATCAAGGGCAGCAATCACAAAATAAGTACAAATGTAGCTCTCAGCAAACGTTATGCATTAATGCTGCTCTTAGTTCTTAATAGAAATTCTCAATACATTGTTATTTTTCACCTGATGTCGGAAGAAAACTGCATAAACTATGTAAGTGTAGAGGGAGCAGAAGAAGTCAGAATGAAACTCACAGTTCTTAATAAGGCTTCTCAATAAACCATTGGTTCTTGCTTGATGTTAAAAGAAAACTGCATAATCTATGTTGTCCAAAAAGCACATTGTAAACAACAACCATAAGAAAGATTTGCGGTAAAATCTAACTACAAACATTTCATATGCAAGGATGATCTGGTATAACAGTGGGAACTATAGTGACTTAAAAACTCTGATTACCCCCTATGCAGTCATTAGCATGAATTGAGACTGCTGAGTTTTCTAACTCTCCCTTGGTAAAGTCTCTAAACTTGACAACTCAATTGTGCGTCTTTTCCCAAGACACAGTTGGAGGTTGCCTGCATCCCAGATTTGAACTACCAATCTTACAATTCATGGCTTTAATAGACAAATCCTTAGGACCAAGAAATAGAGACTCACACATAAATATGAGAAAATGATTCGCTTTTGTAACCAGAGCTTCAGCAAAATGTAAAGGATTTTCTTCGTTTAGTACTCCTGTTTGCTGTTGTATCTCCCAGCAGTAAAAGTTGAAATGCCAGTCTCATGAATTTCCTTCCTATTTCAGTTTTCCAATTCTCCTACACATAAATCTGGACCGTAAATACATTTTAGAAGGGAGAGAGAATCTCCCCTCTATGTAGTTTGGTTAGCTTCTTTACTTTCTCCTTAAATAATGCAATTAGTGAGGATTCCCTGCAACTTTCCTAAAGGAGCTGTAACTCATTGTGTTTTCCAACTGTTTCTCAAGGCTAAGTTTGTCTGTAAGTCTGATAAGATTATTAATGCCGCTGGATTGATGGATTTCCTGCTTAATACACAGTTCATTCCAGAGCACACACCTAAGCATTGTAAGCGCATCAGACCTTATTAAGTAAACTCACAAGGAGGTGCGTATAGGCCGATGGACCTTTTATCTGCGCTTCGATTAGTTCCCACCATGTAACCCCGTGCCAACATAAATCAATATCAATAAAAATCAATGACATCAATAATCAAGAGGAGTCAGTAATTTTCACACACCATGACCTCTCGTCCATGAATAACTACACCTTTATATAAAAGTTTGAATGTTTATTTCCTTATATTACCAGTGCTAATGTCAAGTAACTTAGGGGGTCATTCTGACTCCCGCCGGCCGCGGTAACCCCAGGGCCGGCGGGAGCCGCTGAATGACCGCACCGCGGTCAAATGACTGCGGCGGCCATTCTGGCTTTCCCGCTGGGCTGGCGGGCGACCGCCAGAAGGCCGCCCGCCAGCCCAGCGGGAAAGTGCCTTCAACGAGGAAGCCGGCTCCGAACGGAGCCGGCGGAGTTGAAGGCGTGCGACTGGTGCAGTGGCACCCGTCGCGATTTTCAGTGTCTGCTTGGCAGACACTGAAAATCTTAGTGGGGCCCTGTTAGGGGGCCCCACGACACCCATTACCGCCATCCTGTTCCTGGCGGCGAAAACCGCCAGGAACAGGATGGCGGTAAGGGGGTCGGAATCCCCATGGCGGCGCAGCAAGCAGCGCCGCCGTGGAGGATTCCCCAGGGCAGCGGGAAACCGGCGGGACACTGCCGGTTTCCCGTTTCTAACCGCAGCTGTACCGCCGCGGTCAGAATGCCCATGGATGCACTGCCAGCCTGTTGGCGGTGCATCCGCGGTCCCCGGCCCTGGCGGTCCATGACCGCCAGGGTCGGAATGACCCCCTTAGTCTCAAAATCAAATGATAGACATACAAAAACAATACTGGCTGACGAAAGCACCAAAAGACTCGCAATCTAATTAAAGCTTGAGCCACTACACATTCTAGGGTTACTGTACAAATTAATAGCATGAATAACTGTGCAAAAGAAATGACATACATCATTTAGATTCAGCAAAGAAAAGACATCAACTATTATTACATGTAGCAAACTTCATCAGTGAGAACCATAACTAACATCAAATTAAAATAGCATGTTTGGACTTCATGCAAAACAGTTTAGTCAATACAAATTTAGAAAAACCTCTAACTATGGCTCAATCAAAAGTACTGGTTGGTACCTAGGGACAAAAGCAAATAAACATAACAATCAGTAACATCGTCTTATACCTGGCCTCAGTATGGTTCCGCAAGCTGTGACAGTTTTCGTCAATAGGACATCAGCTTGGTCAGCAAGGCATCAGGATTCAGGATTAATATTCAGAAAAAACTAACTCTTGTCAGGCAGTTCGGTAAAGAATAACAACTAAACACTCAAAAAGTTAAAAGAAATATCATGGAACGGCCCCTTAACTTCAGGTGCAGTCTGGCTAGGTTAGATTTTGTAAAACTAATTCCCACGTCCTTATTGGTCAAAGAATCACATGTTTGCATTTAGTCCAATGAAAATAAAACCTCAAATCTACAAGTTTACTACTATACGGTTCACATGTCGATGATTGGCTCCTCTTCTCCTGTTCCCATCATTTGGCTTGTCAGGTATCAATATTGTTGCAGCTTATACTTCAGTCAGTGTATGCATTGTCTTCTCCTGTGAAGATCATTTGTACACATACTACATTATACATTGTATCCCTAGCTAGTACAACATCTTCTAACAAGCATTTCTCATGAGAACGAACTTCTGCTACGAGCACTTGGTCAGTACAGTGGAAAATCACAATTTAATTCTCTAAGCAGCCATTTCATAAGTCGTCTAAGAAATGCAGCTTGACATGAGCCTGTGCAACTAAGACTTTGCTAAGTTAAGGCCTATGATTAAGAAGCTCATATATAATACATGAACTTCAATATGACATACTACTACATTAAAAACATAGGCTCAACATTTTACATTAATAAGCTATTAATAAGTACACTTTATAAACATTGGTGGCTACTTAGGTGAGCACAACTTTCAAATGCGTGGATAATTTTTCTCTAAGTTAATTCATTTTCTGCACAGATCCAACACTCAGAATACATGAATATTCTTCAATTAAATTCAGCTTTAACAGTCCCTCCTCTCATGACAAAATGTGTCATCACACTAAATCTTCCCTCACAAATTTTCTGCTTCTGCTAAAATTTTGTTATCTCTATCCCTTTAAATCTCCGCTCCCTTTTTGAATTTTCCCTCTTCATTTCTTCCCTCGTCTGATCATTGTTCATTTTCTTCAATGTAATCATTCTGCACAATTTACACATTCCCCAGGTTCCAAGTATGAAAATCACAATAATCAATACACCTTGTATTATTTTCAGTATTGTCTCTTTCCCAATGTTGCTGAGCCAATTTCCCACTGAAACAAATCCTTTGCCAACTTTCTCCCAAATACATGGTTCCTCTAATTCTTTCAAATCAGCACTTTCATTAGTCAGATTAGTAAGTAAGCTTCAAATTTCCCTGCTATTGTCAGGAATATATGAGCAGCAATGCCACGAATTAAGCATTTTGCATTTTGCAGACTCTGCCATCTTTTGCTAAAGGAATGTCAAACGCAAGGCAGTTTTGAAGAGTCATAGATCTTATTGCAGCCATTTCTGCATCCATGAGGATCATGGCTCCTGCAAAATTTGTCAAAATGTCTCCACAATAGTAGACAATCTTTGAATCTTTATAGAATTCATAACAACTCCTACTGAGGAATTATTTCTTTAAATATATCTCCCACTATACCCGAAGGATACTATGACCGCCGCCCGCCTCGCGGGAAACGCCATATGGCCGCTCTGCGGTCGAAAGACCTCGGAGGCCATTCAGGCTTTCCCGCTGGGCTGGCGGGCGACTGCCAGAAGGCCGCCCGTCAGCCCAGCGGGAAACCCCTCCCCACGAGGAAGCCGGCTCTGAATGGAGCCGGCGGAGTGGGTATGTGCGACGGGTGCAGTTTGCACCTGTCCCGTATTTCAGTGTCTGCATTGCAGACACTGAAATACACAGTGGGGCCCTCTTACGGGGGCCCCTGCAGTGCCCATGGGCACTGCAGGGGCCCCCAGGGGCCCCGTGGCACCCCCTACCGCCAGGAACAGGATGGCGGTAGGGGGTGTCAGAATCCCCCATGGGGGATTCCAAGGGCAGCGGAAAACCGGCAGGAGACCGCCGGTTTTCCTTGTCTGACCGCGGCCAAACCGCCGCGGTCAGAATGCCCGGCGGGGCACCGCCAGCCTGTTGGCGGTGCTCCCGCATCCCCGGCCCCGGCGGTCCTTGACCGCCGGGGTCAGAATGACCCCCTATCTCTTTTCTCTACTCTGATGTAATTTAGTCAATTTCGGTAATCCTTTCACATCATCAAGTTGGAATATCTTTGTGAAAACTATCCCCAAATAACATGTGCCATACCATTCTCTTGGAAGACGGTAATAAGCATTAGGTCCACAAAATGTAATATATACCAGGAATCGTCGAATCCTGTCCATTCAACATAAATGTCCTTTCACTCTGAAACAAAAACATATGCTTACATTCACTCGTTCCCACAAATAAAGTGTCAGTGCTAGATTTAGGTCTATATACACAAAGCTTCCCTACGTGTTGCTCATCTAAAGCTAATTTCCCTTGTGCTTTTATTTCACTAAAAGCATAATCATTTCTAAAAGTCCTTTTTTCTAGACCCTTTTCTAACTTCTCCTTTAATGCCTTTCTCCTGTCATCTGTCTGATCTAAGAAGCTCTTTTCTAAAGGCATAAGCAAGCATGTCAGGTTATTCTTGTGTGCATATGGTGTGCCAAAAGTTAATGTAGGTTCAAAGAAACCCCTTACAAATACTATGTCATTGTCCTTAGCTAGTCTACTCAAATATCTAAATATGGGGACAAACAAAAACACAACGTTGTGGTTAGAATAGAAATACCGGATGTGCTCCTGGTTATAGTCTTCTTAGTAACAGACTACAACTTACCCCATAAGTGAGAGACAAACTATGATAGGTAACTCCTTCTTCGACCAATGAAGGGATCTGCGTGCACACATAACAATTCCTCACATCAATAGTCTCAACATACTCATTTAATAAGCGATAGAAAACATTAGAAGAAAGTTCTCCTTGTGCCTTATCTACGTGTAGATATTTTTAATCTAACCTAAACTCCGCTATTGCTGTTAATGCAGTAGTTTTCTCTAAAGCTGAAGTATGGTTGTCTTTACTCATTTCAAAAACAGTCATACCCACAATCAATATCACATACAATATCACACACGCAAATGCCAAACCGACACTCATGTATTTACAGCACTTGTTCTTCCTACCCTGCTGGCTAATGTTACCCATGACCTGTAAAGAATTAGAAAGTAGAAGAGGACATCTAGTAACTATGCAGCAAAATCAAAAACACAAAGCTTCAATCTTCTCTCAGCAGTTATTTACAGCTTTCAGTCTCACTTCCAGGATTCTTTGTCAAAAATCAGTTAAGCAGCTTGTCAAATCAGGTGTTCAAAAGTCTTTTCCTGTTACTTTCAAAAGTCTCTTTCTCTTTGTACTTTTTCTCAATTTGTAATTTTCACAGTTCAGTTTGTTAGCTTCTTTCAAGTGCCAAAATATTGACATGGAATGTCTTGATCGAAATAAAAAAACAAAAATTCCCTTTGCCATTCACTTGTTGTTGCATATGCCTGTTCAGGACCTGCGTACCTTTGATTTGCTATTCTCTTTCTTTTCAACTTTCAATCTTCATTCAATTCTCCTTCACTTAGGTCTTCCCTTCTTGTCGTATCTACTTTTTCCTCGATTGTTGTCACAACAACTTCCTCCTTTCTCTTTGCTTGTGACTCCATGACTTTCAGTGGGCCCTTGGTCAATGCTCTTTTCAGTGTTGAACTCGAAGCTTCCTCTTGCTCTGCAGGATTTTCTCTTGACGGACCTGCAACTGGGTCAGGAGGAGTCAAACAACATTGACTTTGATCCTCCCAAACTCGTCCCCCCTCAGGGTCTGGCGTTTTCTCCATTTGTCTCTCACCTTTGTTTACTTCTGGGAGAGCCCTCCTCTGACTAGACACTCCTGCTGTCTCAATTGAGATTGGCTCACTCTCACTCTCTTGGAGGTCTTCTCCTTCGTCTCTCACAGGAGTGATTGAACCATTCTCAACTCACTCAGATCCAGTCTCAGTTTGTCTTTCTTCTCTTTCCTGCCCTGAGGCTTGTCTGATCATTGTTGGTACTCTCAACAACTCCTTCTCATTGTCCTAAGGACAAGTCACTTTTCTCGTGTGGCTTGTGTGTATCCAGTCCGGAACTCCAGCACACTTCACAGCTGTGATAGGGATCAAAACTACCTGGAAAGGGCCTTTCCACGGAGGTTCCAAACACATCTTCCTCACATGTTTTCCGACCACAAGCCAATCTCCAGCTCTCAGGTTGTGTCCTTGATCTTGGAACATTTTCAGTGTGGTGTCTTCCAAATGCTGAGCGATAGAGCGAACCACATCAGCCAAACCTTTGCAGTAGTTCAACACCATATCATCTGTTATGTTCACAAGAGCATTTGCAGGAACCTCTGGCAACCTCATTGCTCAGCCCATGAGAATCTCGTGCAGTGACAATCCTGTCTTTCTGTCGAGTGTGTTTCTTATTGTCATCAGAACTAAAAGCAGATCGTCTGGCCATTTCAGATTCGTGGACGCAAGCATTTTCGCCATTCTTGATTTCAAAGTACCATTCATCTGTTCCACTAGTCCTGATGCTTCAGGGCGGTAACTACAATGCAACTTCTGTTCAATGTTTAAGGCTGCACATAGTAATTTCACTACTTCATTGTTGAAGTGAGTGAAATCTATCTGATTCTAAAAAGATTGGAAACCCAAAACATGGCATTAGTTTCCAAAGCAGTAATTTAGACACTGTGAGGCTGTCATTTCTCCGTGTAGGGAACTCTTCGATCCAATGACTAAAGATGCAGACGATCACCAACACATATCTCAAACCTCCATACACAGGCATTTCAATAAAATCCATTTGCATTCTGCTGAATGGACCTCCTGCTCTTTCAATTTAGCTCATATTAACCACTGTCCCTTCTCCCGCGTTCCTTTGTTGACAAATGACGCAACAATGGCAAACTGCTTAAGCAACTTGTCTAAACCTTGGATTGAACCAATTTTGTTTAAAGAGGTGAATCACGGCATCCCTCCCAACATGTGCTTGACCATGATAATACCTAGCCATTTGAGACAACAAACTGTTTGGCAAAACCAATTGACCCTCTTCTGAAACCCACAATTCATCCTGTCGCTTTACACATTTCATTTTGCTCCATGATCGCTTTTCCTCCTTGTCAACATTATTCTGCAGTGTACTCAATTCGTCCATTGTATCTATCACGTGTAATACCTAACTTGGACATGTTTCATCTTCTTCAGCTAACAATTCCCACTTATCCTTGAACGATATACAGTTCAATGCTCAAAATCTTGTAACTTGATTCGCCTATCCATTTCTCATTGACACAACATCTTGCGATTCCAGATGTGCACTGCATTTCACCACGGCAATCTTTTCAGGCATTTGGATAGCTTGCAACAACTCGTGAATTTCCTTACCATTTCTCACTGGTGAACCAGAAGGGATCATGAAACCTCTCTGTGACCACAACTGGCCAAAGTTATTGACTATTACAAATCCATACTGGCTATCCGTATAGATGGTAACTTTAAGATGGGCAGAAACATAGCACGCTCTAGTAAAGGCTACCAGTTCTGCTACTTGTACAGAATATACTCCTTGAAGCCAGGAAGCTTCCAGTATACCAGAATTTGTGCACAACGGCATATCCTGCTCTCAGTACTCCTGTATTGTCTCTTAGACAGGAAACATCAGCAAAGATAATTTGGTAATTTTCTTCCAATAGGGTGTCTCTAATATCAGGTCTCAGTTTTGTGCACAGATCAGTTACTTCAAGACAATCCTGCTCAATGTATTCCAAGTTTTAAATTTAAATGTTTTCATTCGTAAGTAAGGTTGCCGGGTTAAGCACTGTACATCTTTTCAATCAGATATTAGGTGACCCTAAAATGCTCATCTCATAGCGAGTCAATCTGATTCTTGTCAAGTACTGGGTTTTGGTCCTTGTAAGTAAATAAGTAAAACTTCAATGGAGTGAGGGACCATAATAGTCAAAGGGTGTCTCACCACAATGCCTTCATACTGTGCAAGTCTCTTTCCAGCCAGTGATACTGCACGCAAACAGCCTGGTAAAGCTGCTGCACCTGGTCCAAAGTAGCTGAAAAATATGCTACTGTGCGGTTTACACCTCCATGGACCTGCGTCAAGACAGTCAAAGAACATGCATCACGCTCATGACAAAACAATGTGAAGGACTTACTGTAATCAGGCATTCCTAAAGCTGGAGCTTTACAGAAACTTTCTCTCTCATTCAGAAAATGCTTTCATGCAAGCCTGATCTACGACTAGGGATCAGTAACTTCTTTATGAGTCAGCTTCTGAGATGGTTTGGAAATGACTGAAAAAATTGGGAATTCATTGGCGGCAGTTGCTTACCATCCCTAAAAACATACTGACATCCCTCTGGGTGGCTGGGGGAGTCATCTGTAACATAGCTGTGACCCTTTTCTGGATATTTTTCTTGATCCCTTCTCGATCTGGTGATCCAAGTATGTCACTTCTTTCTGACAATATTGTAATTTAAGTGGATACACTTTACTCTTTTCCAAATCGTTCAGTAAGGCAATTGTGTCATATTTGAACTCTTCCTTCGTTTTGGATGCAATCAGCAAATCATCACTGTACTGTACCAATGTCAATTAGCAAGGCACTTCCAATGACTCCAAATTCTTTTTCAAGATCTGATTGAATATGGAAGGTGACTCTGAAAACCCTTGATTAATTCAACACCAACAGTAAACTCAGTCCAAAAATTTGAAACAAAAAAGAAATTGAAAATCCTCACGAAGAGGCACAGAAAAGATAGCTTGTGGCAAGTCTACGACGGTGAACCATTCAGCATCACATGGAATCTGAAACAGAATCACGGCTGGATTTGGCACCACGGGGCAACTTTGATCACAATGTCATTTATTTTTCTCAGGTCCTGGACAATTCGAACTGTACAACAGGGCTTTTCCATTCCCATTATCGGTGAATTACATGGGCTGCTCAACACCTCTTTCAAGACCCCTTGTGAGCATCCTGTGGCATGTGACACTGGGGAATCTGAGGAAATATTGTGTTCGACTTTACAGGAACTTTAACTGGCTCAACTCCCTTTATCAGACCTATCTCTTTCCCTGTCAAATCCTACACTCTCTCTTTAACCATTCCCTGTAAATCAGGAGGAAGCTCCTTCACGGTGAATACTGGAAAGAAATTAATCAGGGGATATTCCTCATTTATTATCTCACACTCGGTCTCTGGAGCCAGGTCATCCTCATCATCACTATTCGTCTGTATCTCGATTCTATCATTTTAACAAATAATTGAGTACCTGGTTTTACACAGCAAGTCTCTTCCCAAAAGGGATACTGGACTTGAGTCACGTACTACGAATTTGTGTAATCCTTTAAAGTTGCCAATTTTAACCTGAACTGGTTCTGTGATTAGGTTGGTCAAATACTAATTCACGACTCCTACAACCTGAACTATCTTTCGTGAAAGGGGCAAATTTGGAACCTCAGCAGTTCTCACTGTAGAGTATGTAGCTCCTGTGTCAACAAAGAATGAAACTTTATGACCCATTACCTTTCCCTTCACATACAAGCCTTTTGGATCTACTTCTAACGAAGCTGGTTAAACTTCTGACCTGTGACCTTTTGAGAAAGCATCACCTGCTGCTGTTCCATTGGGGCTTGAGGTATTTGAATTTGCTGTCTAGGTACCACTTGAACTTGCTGTTGCATTGGCTGCAACTGTGTCGTTTCATACACGTGGCATTTGCACCTGCTGCACGGGTTACAAATTTTGCATCTGATTCACATTATTATTAAAATTTGGATTATGACCTCTCATTCTCGGCCGTCTCATGTTTTGGAACAAATTGATGTCATTTGTTTGCTGAATAACACCTTCCTGTACCATCATCGGACACTCCCGCTTCCAGTGTCCGACCACTCTGCAAGCGTGACAAGGCAACACTCTCTTCATTCCCTGCACATCATTCTGGACCACTACAGTACGCAAGTCGGGACTACGGTTTCTATTATCAATTCCTCAGTGACCTCTGCCTCTCATCTGATTTTGAAATACCAAATTTCCCTACTGCTGCTGTTGGTGTAGAAAACTTCCCTGCATGCCTGTTTGTGCTGCTTTAATCTGTATCACCATCACCTTTTCTTTCAGCTTTCTCTGCTTCAACTCAATCTCATCACTACAGTACTTTGAATATTGCAACATCTGTAGGAAAGTACCATCTTTCTTGGCATGTTACCCCCAATTTCTGCCTGTTTGTCAGTGTGTTTTACCTGTCTCACTGGGATCCTGCTAGCCACAACCCCAGTGCTCATAGTTTGTGGCCTAATGTGAGTGTTGTCAGCATGCTTAACTGTGTCACTGAAGTTCTGCTAACCAGAACTCCAGTGCTTATGCTCTCTCTACTTACCAAATTAGTCACTATAGTTTAGTGACTCCATATTCCAATTCCAATTGGCACACTGTTCCCCCTTTATAAGTTCCTAGTATATGGTACCTAGGTACCCATGGCATTGGGATTCCAGGAGATCCTTATGGGCTGCAGCATTTCTTTTGACACCCATAAGGAGCTCAGACAAACCTTTCTTCAGGACTGCCACTGAAGCCTGAGTGAAATAGTGCCCACACTATTTCACAGCCATTGTCACTGCACTTAAGTAATTTATAAGTCACCTATATGTCTAACTTTCATTTACTGAAGGCTAGGTGCAAAGTTACTAAGTGTAAGGGCATCCTTGCACTAGCAAAGGTGCCCCCACTTTGTCCAGGGCCAATTCCCCGGACTTTGTGAGTGCGAGGATACCATTACACGCGTGCACTACATGTATGTCAATACATATATGTAGCTTCACAATGGTAACTCCGAATATGGCCATGTAAGGTGTCTAAGATCATGCAATTGTCCCCCTGTTCTAAATCCAGACTTGGGGGGCCAATCCCATCCATGCTGGGGGCTCCACCAAGGATACCAAGTACTGCCAAAGCAGCCTGCTGAGGTTTCCACTGCAGCCCCAGCTGCTGCCACTTTGCAGACAGGTTTCTGCCCTCCGGGGAATGAGCAGCTCAATCCCAGGAAGGCAGAACAATGCATTTCCTTTGGGAGGCGGGTGATACACCCTCTCCCTTTGGAAATAGGTGTAACAGGCTGGGAGGGAAATTCTTTGAAGGGCACAGATGGTGCCCTTCTTGTCTAAGCAAGTCTACACCGGTTCATGGACCCACAGTCCCTACTCTCGCATGAAACTGGACAAAGGAAAGGGGAGTGACCACTCCCCTGTCCATCACCACCCCAGGGGTCCCTGGCGTTAGCCATCTTGAATTCCAAGGTGTGGTGACCCTCTGGAGACCTCTGAGGGGTCAGATCCAGCAGGTGACTTCCAAGACCCCTCCTGATAGGTGCATACCTGGGTAGATACCCAATCCCCCTCTCAGGGCTATATAGGATCTCTCCTCTGGGTGTTTCCTCAGATTCAGCTTGCAATACTCCTCCAGGAATCCTCTGCAACTGCAACAAAGTAACCAGGACAACTCCTGTGACCTGCAACTTCAGCTCCAGCCAGCATTTGCAAAAGTTTCCAAGGTGTGCACACTCTGAGGACTGCCTGTCTTCATCCTGCACCAGAACTGAAGGATACTCCAGTGGAGTGACAGAGTCACTTCTCTGCTTCTCCTGGCACCCTTCTGCAACAACGACCAGTATTCTGGGACTCCTCTCCTGATAACGAGCATGCTCCCTGGAACACAGGTAGTGGACCGACGTGACCCATAATGCCCTAATGTCCATCTGTCCAAATTTGGTGGAGGTAAGAGCTTGCCTCCCCGTGCTGCGACAGTACCCCTGTGCACTGCATCATCTCCATCTCCTTGGGCTTCTGTGCACTTCTGCCAAGAATCCTTCATGCACTGTGTAGCCCAGGTCCCCAGCACTCCATTCTGTGATGCGCAACTCGCTGAGTTGTTCTCCGGTGGCGTGGGAACTTGTTGTGCAGCATTGACCGCACTTTGCATCTTCCTTGTCCCCGTGTCCTGGAACTCCCATGGGAGCTGCCTGGTCTTCTGTGGTCTCTCTGAAGTGCTGAGAGCCCCCTCTGTCTCCTCAGTCTAAGTTGGGACCCCCAGGTCCCTCCGGAGTCCAGGCAGCTCCATTTTGACGCAAACTGCGTACTTGCGTGAACCAAGGCTTGTTGGTGGAATCCAGCAATGCAAACAGCCTGCATCCAACAACTCGACGTGGGACATCCCCTGCACCATGCAGGAACACACAGCCATCTTATTTGGTGCTCTTCTGTACTCTTCTTCTTACTGGAGAATCCACTTTTGGACGATCTTCTAGGTTGGCAGGGGCTCCTGTCCTTCCTGGACTCTTCTTTGACTTGTGGACTTGGTCTCCTCTCTCCACAGGTCTTCAGGTCCAAGAATCCACTGTTTGTTGATTGCAGTCTTGCTTAGTTCTTGAAAAATCTCTTATCACAACTTGTAGTGTGTCCTGAGTAAACTTTCTGTACTTTACTCCTGCTTTCCTCGGCTCTGGGATGGGGTACTTTACTTAACTTTGGTGTTTTCTTACACTCCCAGTGCCCCTCTACACACTGCACTTGCCTAGGGGGCAATTCATTATTCGCATTCCACTATTTTAGTATATGGTTTGTGTTGCCCCTAGGCCCATTGCATTCTATTGTATTTTCTACGGTTTGCACTATTCTATGACTGTTTACTCACCTGATTTTGGATACCAGTGTATATATTGTGTATAATACTTACCTCCAGAAGGAGTATTGTCTCTAAGATAGTTTTGGCCTTGTGTCTCCAAAATAAAGTACCTTTATTTGTGGTAACACTTCGTATTGTCTTTTATTGTGTATAAGTATTGTGTAACTATAGTGATATTGCAGGAGCTTTCCATGTCTCCTAATTCAGCCTAAGCTGCTCTGCTACAGCTACCTCTAGCCAGCCTAAGCTGCTAGAACACTGCCTACATTTCACTAATAAGGGATAACTGGATCTGGTATAAGGTGTAAGTACCTTAGGTACTCACTACAAACCAGGCCAGCCTCCTAGAACATCTCATGAATCGGCTTTGCTTGCCAGCGAATTAAATGACTTAATCATCTGGAAAATTTCAGGTCTCAATCCTTCCACAAATGTAATCACCAAGTGAATCATATCTTTCGACTTAATTGTCTCTGTACTACTGTACTGCTTAAATGCCTGCAACAATCTCTCATAATACGCATGTATCGACTCTTTTGATTCCTGAGTTGTCTTGTCTATTCTCTGCCGGTCAATGTTTTTGGGCGAAATTCTTGTTTTTAAAAATTCAATCACTGTGTAGTAATATTTCATTACTTCAGGAGATGGCGCACCTGTAGCCAGGTCTCTCTCTGGTTCTTTTGTCGGCCAGTCTACACACCTCTTACACTCCATCCACAGATCCACTAGAACTACTATTTCTAATAGAGTGCTCAAGTCTTCCCACAGGCACATTGCAAGTTTCACAAACCTGTCTGTCTGTTGGTAACATTCTACTGGCATCTCTCTCAACCTGGGATAGTCATTTGTAACAGACAGAGGTCCTTATTACATCCCTGGCGGTAAATGCCGCCGACCGCCATGCTGACGGCCATCAAGATACTGTGACCGCGGCGATATAGCGTTCTGGATATTATGACCCACACAGAGAAATCCGCAACTATACAGACACCCACACAAGTCCGCCAGCCCAAAGGTCAGTGATAAACTGGCAGAACCAAAACCCACACAGTTACGCCAACAGAAATATGCCCTCAGCATCAGGACCCACTAATCACCGCGGCGGTCTTTCAACCTCGGTGAACCGTTGGCGGCACACCCTGCTGTGCTCAAAATACACATACACTAACAAAAGTACACCACATTGGACAATTCAAACTACACACACCTGACACACATACACACACCACACCCACACAACCAATCCAATATAAAACACACACCCACACTACCCACAATCCCTGAAAAAGAAAAACAATATTGCCAACTGACAGAGAGACAAGCCAGGAGCACCCACTCAATCTGAGCCACATAACACCATCACCCATACACCATCCACGCACCTCACAGCACACACCCCAACACATCACCCCACACACCCTCACACATACCACTCACAATACACCTATGGCACCACAAAGACACCCCAGGTTTTCAGAGGAGAAGCTAAGGGTCATGGTGGAGGAAATCATCTGGGTAGAGCCACAGCTATTTGGATCACAGGCGCAGCAGACGTCCAATTGCAAGGAAGATGGAGCTATGGCGGAGAGTCGTGGACAGGGTCAACGCCATGGGACAGCACCACAGAACAAGGGATGACATCAGGAAGAGGTGGAACGACCTACGGGGGAAGGTGCGTTCCGTGGTTGCAAGAAACCAGGTAGCCATACAGAGGACTGGCGGTGGACCCCACACCTCCTCCCCCACAACTAACAACATGGGAGGAGCAAGTCTTTGCCATGATGCATCCTGAGGACCTTGCAGGAGTAGCAGGAGGACTGGGCTCTGGTAAGTCAAATTCTTACTACTTTATCCCCCTCCCATGCTACCTGCATGCCATCACAATCTCCCACCCCTACCCTCACCCCATCACTCTACCACCTCACATATCTCCCACCATCACAAACCACCCATCCCAATACCAAGCCCTGCATGCAACAACAATGCATGGACACCCTTCACAGACCTGCATGGACACCCATCACCACAGCATGCACACTAGTGACCATCACTTAGCCAATTGAATCACAACTCACACAACCCAAACCTGCCTTGCCAATAACAACCATAGAGGGAAACATACCCATGCACAAGATGGCACACGCAGTAACAATAACACTGCATTTACATTCCCACAGGACCCCCACTCCACGTCACTGGAGGAGGTGCCACCAACATCCAGTCTCCACCCAGAAGAGGCCCACAGTGTGACAGCAGCTCTGCACGCCTATATCATGATGACTAACCTGGCCCATCAGGGACCTCTGGACAGTCGGTTACCCTGCCACAGTCCCAACCCTCCACCGATCCTCCCCCGTCAGGAAACACTAGCACAGCACCCACCCAGGAGGCCCATCGCTCTGTCCCCTGGACACGTCAATCAGCAGTGTGCCCACTACTACAGGGACCCCAGGCAACCCCACAAACCCAAGACAGTAGGAGACCTGGGGTCAGTGGCAGTGGGCACATGGTTCAGGGGACAGAGGCACAAGACAACAGGGAAGGTGGGAGGACTTCTGTGCGACCGGGGGAGAACCGGTCCAGGGAACCCACTCTCCACGAGGCACTTGCAGGGATCCTGGGAGCATACCACCATTCCCAGGAGACCATGGGCGAGATAATGTACAAGTTGCAGGAGACCCAGCGGCTGCAGGACGGACAGTACCTGGGGATCAGGGAGGACCTCAAACGCATCCACACCACCATGGTCACCATTGCAGGGGTGCTGGCAGACATGGCCAACACCATGAGGGAGGCTATGGCACACCAACGGGCCCCTGACACTAGCCAAACCAAAGAACAGCCCTCCAGCTCCGCCGGCGCTAGTGGACAGGAGGACCGCCACAGGAACAACAGGCCAACAGCACCCTATCCCCTGCAGAAGGAGAACCACCATGCAATAGGTCCCTGCGATCCAAGCAGAAGCCAGAGAATATTGCCAAGACCCCCGCCAAGAAGTAAGACTCTCCTGATTGTCACCCTTCTGTCCCACTCTGTTACCCTGTCCACCAGGAACTGCTATTGCTCCCCTTCCTATGGCCGTTTGGACAATGAACCTTTGATACCAATATACTGGACTCCTCCGGGGACTTTCCACCACCATCAACCCAGCCCATTGCAATACCTCCTCCTCTTATTAGCACATAAATAAACACCTTTGGAGCTCATACAAGTATGGAATCTGTCAATTGATTCAAATATGTATTTGTTTAACAAGCTGTAAACATTTCAATTCAACTGTACAGTCATGTATACATAAGTATGGCCTGTAGTGGGCAGCAGGGAACACACCAGGAGCCAGAGTGGGGCACAGAGATCTGAAAATAGAGATGCCAAAGGGTACAGTAAGTGGCCATACAATATGGAAAATCAGGCTGCCATGTACAATGTCCAACATAAAACTGCAATGGAAAGTGAAGTTACAGTGTCTTACCTGTGTGTCACTGGAAGTACTGTTGAATGAGTGAACTTCTGTTGCCCACATCTTCTGCCTCCTCTTCCTCATTGTCCACAGGCTCCACTGCTGCCACACGACAATCCCCAGGCTCATCCTCCTGCAGAAAAGGCATCTGGCGTCTCAAGACCAGGTTGTGCAACATGCAACAATGAACTGGAACACCTTGGGTGAGTAGTACAGGGATCCACCTGTCAGATGTAGGCACCAGAACCTGGCCTTCAGGAGGCCAAAGGTTCTTTCAGTTATCCTCCTTGTTCGCCCATGTGCCTCATTGTAACATTCCTCTGCCCTTGTCCTGGCATTCCTCAATTCCTCACTGGGGTCAGTAGCCATGAGAGGTTGGGGTAACCAGAGTCACATGTAAATATTCGAGGGATACCTGTAAGACAGACACTCACCCTTAGGGACAACCCCACACCCATATACCTACATCAACTGGGTGGGGGCCATGGGCTCACTTATTAGCCACACCCGGTGCCTCTGGAGTTAAGACATCACATATGGAATGCTGAAATTCATCAAGATGAAGGCATCATGCACAGAGCCAGGATACTTGGCAATCACATGGGAGATGTACTGGTCCGCCAAACACACCATCTGCACATTCAGAGAGTGATAGCATTTTCTATTCCTGAACACTTGTTCATTCCTCTGGGGGGGACAAATGCTACATGTGTACCATCAATGGCACCAATGATGTTGGGGATATGTCCCAGGGCATAGAAGTCAGCTTTCACTGTGGCCAAATCCTCCACCTGGGGGAAAACGATGTAGCTGCGCATGTGTTTCAGCAGGGAAGACAACACTCTGGTCACCACGTTTGAGAACATAGGCTGTAACATGCCTGATGCCATGGTCACTGTCGCTTGGAATGAACGACTTGCCAGGAAATGGAGCACTTACAGGACCTGCACAAGAGGGGGGATACCTGTGGGCTTGCGGATAGCTGAAATCATGTGTACGTGACGGTACGCACCGCCACGGACGTGACCGCCATTTTCTTTCTGTTCACTCACTTGCTACCTGACCTTCAACAAGAGAGGACCTACACTGCAAGTGCTACTGTGTCTGGAAGCGACAATGGCTCAAGTGTCTGGGGAAAGGGCCCCTGCCTTCACTTCGGAGGAGCTGGAGAGACTGGTGGATGGGGTCCTACCCCAGTACACTTTACTCTATGGTCCTCCAGACAAACAGGTGAGTGTACTGTGAGCATGATGCGTGGGCCATGAATTGTATGGAGTGCTGTGTGTGTAAGCCTCATGTGGGGGGGCTGAGGGGTGCTGGGCAGAGTGCTGCATGTATGGTGGTCAATGTATATGTGTAAGGGGATGGGAGGGATATGGTGGGCCATTAGTATGACAGTCCAGATGGTATGACTAATCCCTTTTCTGCTGTCTTTTTTCCTACAGGTCAGCGCCCATCACAAAAAGGGTATTTGGCGTGCCATCGCTAAGGGGGTCTGCAGCAGGCAGAGCACCCACTGTCGCAAACAGTGGGAGGACCTGCGCCGCTGGGCAAGGAAGACAGCAGAGGCCCAGCTGGGGCTGGCCTCCCAACGAGGAAGGGGTGCCCGTCGTACCCTGACCCCCCTGATGTTCCGCATCCTGGTGGTGGCCTATCCAGAGTTGGATGGGCGCTTGAAGGCATCACAGCAGCCACAAGCGGGTGAGTACAGATTCAGAATTATGACTTTGCGTGTGTTAAGGTTTTATCTGGGTGGGGGCTGTGGGCTGTGGGTTCCCCTAGGCCAGGGCGAACATGGCAGGGTAGGTCCCTTGTTGGGCAGGCTCTGAAGCACTCCAACCGCAATAGTGTTAGTGGCCATCTACTACTGGGCAGGGTCCTGTTTGTTTCAGGTGTGCAGCTGATGCCGTTATGCTATGTACCCCATGGGATGGTGACTAGCTTTGTCACTGGTAGTGCACACCCTAGTGCAAAGGGCTGCTCCCTGTGTCTTGTTTACACCAGTGGTAGCATCGACCAAGTGTATTCTCTGACTCTCCCCCCAATTTTTCTTTTGTCACCCTGTCCTTGTGTGCATTAGCATCATCTGGCGGAGGAAGCTGCATCCCACATGGAGGCTGAATCCACGGACGGTGAGGGCACCAGTGGGACGGAGGGCGAGGGGAGCACCACGAACGGAGACAGGAGGGGACACTACAGACAGAGACTCCTCATCCGAAGGAAGCCCCCTGGTGGTGTGGACACCTCTGTGCCCACCCCAACAACAGGTACAGCCACCACCCCCTCTACCAGCACTGCCCTCCCAGCAGCCCCTCAGTATGTTTTCCGTGCCCGCTCACCCGAGAGGGTGGGCATCTCCTTCGCCCCAGGTGCCTCAGACCCCGCACCAGTCAGCCCTGCTGCCCTCAGTGAGGAGGCTATTGACCTCCTGAGATCCCTCACTGTTGGGCAGTCAACCATACTGAATGCCATCCAGGGTGTTGAAAGGCATTTGCAACAAACAAATGCATACCTGGAGGGCATTTACTCTGGCTTGGCGACCCAACAGAGAGCATTTCAGGCTTTGGCCTCTGCACTGATGACATCCATTGTCCCTGTCTCCAGCCTCCCCCCTCCAACTTCCTCTACCCAGTCCCAATCCCCTCAACCGCAGCCTATCCCAAGCACACCTTCAGACCAGCATTCACCCAAATTAACTCACAGAAGTGGCTCAGGCAAACACAAGCACTACACTTCATCTCACAGGCACTCACACAAGCACTATCCCCATGCAGACACACCAACATCCAGTGCCTCCACTGTGTCCCCTCCTCCTCGTCCATCCCTCTCCCAGTAGCCTCTCCACTCACACCTGCATGCACTACATCCTCATCCACAACCTCCATCACCAGCACGCCTATCACCACATGCCCCTCACTGGCAGTCACCACCCCCACATCCATGCACATATCCCCTGTGCCCTCTCCCACTGTGTCTGTGACCCCTCCTTCCAAAGTACACAAACACAAGCACACACCCACCCAACAGCCATCCACCTCACAACAGCATCCATCTCATGCACCTGCACCCAAACACAGCAGACTGACACCTCCTACAACCACTCCCTCTACCTCCACTCCCAAACCTTCACCCCCTTCCCACCCCAATGTCCCTAAGAAGCTTTTCCTAGCCAACTTTGACTTCTTCCCTACCCCTACCCCCCCGTCCTTCACCTCGGGCCAGGGTTGCCAGAACCCAGCCCAGCACCTCAGCCACCAAGTCCACGTCTGCTGTGGTTTCTGCAACTGTCAGAGTCTCTAAGGGGGCACCCGTCAGCCCAACCAGTATGTCACCAACCCCTGCCAAGGCAAAGAAGGTTCCGTCACCTGGTAACGGGAGGAAGGGGACAGCATCCACCAAGGAAAAGGAGCCACAATCACCCAGGAAGGCCACGTCAAAGACTCCAGCTGGCAGACCCAAGGAGGCACCACCATCTGCCAAGGGCAGGAAGGGGCACAGAACACCAGCCAAGGCACTTCTGCTGCCCAAGCCTGCAGGTGAAGGCCTGGTGGCTACCACCACAACCGCCAACACAAGCACCTGCACCGTAGCCAGAACCACTGCTTGCACCACCGCAAGCACCACCACCTGTACCGCTGAAAGTAGCACCACTGCCACCAGCAGCGGCACCAGTGGGCAGCAGTCCGAGGCTGCAGAGGAAGGGCTGGAGCCTCCTCCCACCACTGGCAGCTCCAGCACCTGTACTGCGGCCAGCACCACCACCTGCACTGCCGCAAGCACCGCCACCTTCACCGCTGAAAGTAGCACCACTGCCAGCAGAAGCAGCAGCCCCAGTGGGCAGCCGCACAAGGCTGCAGGGGAAGGGCTGGAGCCTCCCCCCACCACTGGTAACACCCCGACCAGCACCGACACTACCACCACTGTGCAGCAGTAGCCGCCGGCGGATGGACTGTATTCCTGCCTCCATGGAGTATCATGCATCCTGGCCAATGCAAATCTCGTGGCTCTGACACCCAGGTGAGGGACTGTGACCTGGCTCTCCCCAAGTGCTGCATCACTGGGCACACAGCCCCCTCCAGAACCAGTGGAAGAAGGCATCCACTCACCCTATCCATGGCAGGATGAAGCACACTGGGCACAAAGCCCCCTCCAGAACCAGTGGAAGAAGGCATCAACTCACCCTATCCTTGGCAGGATGAAGCACACTAGGCACAAAGCCCCCTCCAGAACCCGTGGAAGAAGGCATCTACTCACCCTATCCTTGGAAGGATGAAGCACACTGGGCACAATGCCCCCTCCAGAACTAGTGGTAGAAGGCATACAATTACCCTAGCCTTGGCAGGATGATGCACACTAGGCACAAAGCCCCCTCCAGAACCAGTGGAAGAAGGGATCCACTCACCCTATCCTTGGCAGGATGAAGCACAAAGGGCACAAAGCCCCCTCCAGAACCAGTGGAAGAAGGCATCCACTCACCCTATCCTTGGCAGGATGAAGCACACTGGGCACAAAGCCCCTTCCAGAACCAGTGGAAGAAGGCATCCACTCACCCTATCCTTGGCAGGATGAAGCACAATGCCCACTCCAGAACCAGTGGAGAAGCCAGCCACTTGAGAGACTGTGGCCTTGCACTCCCGAGAACCAAGCAGTGGAGTAGCCATCCACTTGAGAGACTGTGGCTTTGCACTCCCCAGGACCAAGCAGTGGGCAAACCACCCACTAGAGAGACTGTGGCCTTGCACTCCCCAAGACTAAGCACAGGGCATGTTGCCCCCTCCAGAATCAGTGGTCTTGTTCCATCTCACGGCTGAGGTGGCCCCCGTTCCCCATTCCCCTAAGGTGCCTGCCTATTTTCCAACTGATGCCCCTGCAGTGTTCTCACCATGTTGGTGAAGGTGACAAGTGGGGCCTTGGACTTTGGCCTGTGGCCCTGTAGCCCACGCACACTGAGGACTGGGCAGTGTCCATTGAACTGTAAACTCAAGACAGTTAAAATAAATATCATGGAATGGTCTCTCTCCTCCAGGTGCAGTCTGGCTAAGTTAGATTTCCTAAGACTAATTCCCACGTCCTTATTGGTCAAAGAATCGCATGTTTGCATTTAGTCCAATTAAAATAAAACCTAAAATCTAAAGGTTTACTACTATACGGTTCACATGTTGATGATTGGCTCCTCTCCTCCTGTTCCCATCATTTGCTTGTCAGGTATCAATATTGTTGCAGCGTATACTCCATTCAGTGTATCTGTTGTCTTCTCCTCGGAAGGTCATTCTTACACATACTACATTATACATTGTATCCTTAACTAGTACAACATCGTCTAGCAAGCATTTCTCATGAGAACGAACGTCTGCTATGAGCACTTGGTCAGTACAGTGGAAAATCAGAATCATTTTATAAGTCGTCTAAGAAATGCAGCTTGACATGAGGCTGTGCAACTAAGCCCAAGACCTCGCTAAGTTAAGGCCTACAATTAATAAGCTAATATATAATACATAACCTTCAATATGACATACTACTACATTAAAAACATTGACTCAACATTTTACTTTAATAAGCTATTAATAAGTACACTTCGTAAATATTGACTGGCATTCAGGTGGGACCAACTTTCAAATGCGTACATTATTTTTCTCTAAGTTAATTCATTTTCTGCGCAAATCCAACACTCAGAATACATGACTATTCATTATTAAAATTCAGCGTTAGCAGCATGCCGAGTGCCACAATTTTCAGCCCATAGCAGTATTTTATGAAGAGTGAATCAACCATTCTAGTATAATTAGCCCGTCCAAATTCCAACCTTAACTAGGAAGCCAGAGTACATTCGGGAAGGACAAAAATGGCCATGATTGAAGCAGGTAAGATCAGCTCTAGCTCCGTGTACACTTTCTTGCCACAGGTAAAAGATCCATACAGGATTGCCAACAAAAAGTTTTTTTTTTAATAGTTCCAATATTGGATCTCCGGATGGACTACAGAGTTTAAGATACAATTGACGAAGTTGGTTTCTCAAGTAGCTAGATCTGTTTAACATGGCCTTATGTTGGATTCTATGGCATATGCTGCTATCTTGCCAAACTCCCAAATGTTGACAGGCCTTGACTTTGTCAATGTTTTCATCCGATTGAATGATTATACTGTTTTTTAGAGGCCCCAAATGATACAATTTTAGGTTTTGATACATTAAGTGTTCAGTCATTATCTATTATGTATCTGTGGAGGGTGGCCAAATAGCATGTAAAACCCAATACGTGTTTGTTCCAATAGATCTGTAAGCTCTGCATATTGCAGAACTGGAACAAGCAGGAATCCAGCTTGAGGAAGAAAGCATTATACCTAAGAAGTAATTTCATTTTCACCTATAAAAGTTAAGTGGCATGAGAGTAGTGAAATACTACTTCCTCACCACACACCGTCATCCAAAAAATGAGCAGATGGAGCATTTTTGCAAAATGCTGAAAAGCAAGATGTCTTTGAAAACACCAAGGGTGGCTCTTCTGCTATGGTGGAGGAGCACCCCCCCCCTCTGCCAGCGGCAGCAGTAGCTGCAAAACATTTACAAGAAAATTATAATAAACAATGGCCCATATTTATACTTTTTTGGCGCTGCGTTTGTGCCGCTTTTTTATGCAAACACAGCGCAAACTTACAAAATACAATTGTATTTTGCACGTTTGGGCCGCTTTTGCGTAAAACAATGATGCAAATGCGGCACTAAAAAAGTTTAAATATGGGCCTATGTTTATTATCATTTTCTTGTAAAAGGGGTGGGGCTGGGATGGAGACGAGGTGGAGTACACAGCACTTCCCCTCACTGCACATGTATGTTTGGCTGGCCATCTTGGGAACTGTGTTGCTGGGTTTGTGAGAGGAGGCAGATACTTGCACTCTGCCTTGAAGCGCCCTGGCTGGGCGCTCCATCCAATCCTAACAGTGCTTTCATGCTGGTGCAGCATGAAAGCAGCATTAGAATTGGATGCAGGTCAGTCTGGGAGCACTCAAGGTATGGTAAACTATGTTATGTCCTTAGGAAGACATGGAACCAGTATTGTCAGATAAGCCTAATCATCATTGTTAGAAATGGGGTTTCAGGTTGGTTAGGGTATGCACCTAAGCCAGGCAGAATCCACCACTCAAGTCAGGATAAGAGTGCTACACACTCACGATAACCCCTGTTCACCCCCTTGTTAGCTTGGCCAGAGCAGTCAGGCTTATCCTAGATTCAATGTGCAAAGCGGTTGCACAACTCACAGTCCTGTGACACAATAAATACACCACAAAAGAGACTCCACACAAAATGATATGCCAATAAACTGTATTACATATAAATCATAGACCAATAACTACTTTGCCAGGTAAACAATTGTCACATCATCATATTGTAAATAAATGAAAAAATATTTCTGAATGGCATGTCATAAAAACACCCCCCCCAATGCATATAAGACAGGTCATGAAATGTACTCGCTATCCTAGCAGAGTAAAAACAACATATACCATACATCAGGTCATGAAATGTAGTGCAAACACTGATGGTGAGAAAACACAAGGATCACCAATCATCCCTGAAGTACTCAAATCACCACTTTGGTCTTTACATCTTATCAGCAATATCTGAAATACAAATTACCCTCATAAACACATAGATCTGGTATACTTGCACATCTACTATAGGATGAGTGGTATGGCAAACAGCCCCTGTATGTCTGCACACCTACTACAATGAATACAGTAACTTACGGGAACTGCAGGGCATTGAAGGAGCTGCTGGCTTACCACCATTGATACAGTACTTCTTGGTCACTCACTGTGTGTAGGGCGGGCCCGGAGCCTTTCCAGGACCTCATGTTGTCCTGGGTCGCATCTCTGCAGATTGGTTCTGGATCTACCGGGTTTGCCGAGCATTGTGTCCAACCACTACAACATTACTTTCTCCAGTGGCATGCTCACAACTCAGAGTGACAATGGTACTTGGCCAAAAAAGATTCCAGGGAGAAAGGAAACAGAACTACATGTGCTGGATTCAGGAGGGAGCATCCAGCCTGCTCCCATAACTCTTAGCAAGTTCCTCATGCACATAGTAACAGGATGGGCATGAAATCACTCAGCACTCGCCAGGCACTAGATGGGTACACTAGCAATGAGGGCGTACAGCGCCCACTAGGCAGGTTGGGAAAAGCCAGGGGCAGTGCACAGCACCCTCAACATGCTGGGGCCCTTTGGAGAACAACTGTGGGGCATGAGGCACAAGCAGGCAGACAGCAGGCCAGCACACTGGTGCAGTAAAGTGGCCCCAACAGCCAAACAGGCAAACAGGTCAGAACAACAGAGCCAAACCAGTCCAAGTGGTGATGCTCTCTGGCAGCCAAGGAGTCGTTTAGTGCTGCTTGTAGAGCCAGCAGCCTCTGGTTACAAAACCAGACAGTGTCTAAAAACATAGGGTTATAGCCCATGTACTTATAGTCAAAATGCCTTTGATCCAGGGGGCACTTCAAATGAACTGTAGAAGTGCACAACGCCCACTTCCAACCCGAGCCCTGGCTCCTAACATCAGTAGGGAGCAAACAAGCCCTTTGTGTGAGGACAGGACACAGCCGATACAAATGTAGGTGTGACCCACCTCTCACTCTCCCAGCCCAGGAAGACCACTCAGTATGCAGATGTTATCCTGTTACCCCTTCACCCTCCCTGTGTGATGGCTGTCTAGAAAGTATGTACAAAGCCCAGCTGTCACCCTACTCCAGACATGGACTGGAGTCAGACTGCAAAGCACAAGACTCATAAGCACAGTGAAATGCCCACTTACTAAAAATGACATTTCTACAATAGTAATGAAAAATTCACCTCCACTAATAAACAGGATTTCTCACTACCATTGCAAACATACCAAACATGCCCACGCTACTCTTCATAGATCAGAAATTACCACTTAGACATATATAAGGGAATTCTTAATGCAAACCTGTGAGTGGAACAGCACTCACAGCAGTGAGAAACCAAATAGGTTATTTGTCACAACTAGGACATCCCCCACAATGAAGGCAGATGTCATATCCTTTCTTTCACCTACACAGCACCCTGCTCATAGGGCTACCTAGGGCCTAACTTAGTTGTGACCTATATGTAGTAAAAAGGAGGGGTCCACACTTGGCAAGTAATTTTAGATGCCAAGCCAATGTGGCAGGAAAATGCACATGCAGACATTGCAGTGGCAGGCCTGAGACAGGTTTGAAAGACTACTTCTGTGTGTGGTGCAAGCTGGCCTGCAGGATCAGCAGTAGATTTTAATTTACAGGCCCTGGGTATAGGGGATACCACTGTACAAGGCACTTACAGATAAATTACATGTGCCAATCAGGTGTAAGCCAATCATACCAAGTTTAGAGGGGAGAGCACATGCACTTTAGCATATGTGATAGCAAACTGTGTTGCCTATAAATTAATGAATAATATCAGTTGTGAAAGCACTTAGATGACGTTGGTGCTACCATAGAGCCCACAGGATATGCCCTATTATTTTGCACAATTCATAGTACAAATGGCTATATAGATATATATATATATAATAATCCACAACTGGTAGAATAATATCCACCAAACGGCTGCACCAATTCCTTCACCGACTCATGAGGACAAAAAAGAATCAATGTTCTAGAATAAATCTCATCCACTTTATTCTATTAGTTGAAACATAATCTCCTGCAAAGATATATATTTGTGAGGTTTTTGAAGACACTATGGCCCTCTTTACAACTTTGGCGGGCTTACAAAAAGACCACCGAAGCTGCGGGCGCCACTATACCGCCAGTGCTGGTGGTATTAGTGGCTCCCTATTATGACTTTTCCACTGGGCCAGTGGATGGAACAGCGTTTCCGTCCTCTGGCCCAGCGGAAAAGTCACATCAACATTGCAGCCGGCTCTTAATAGAGCTGGAGGCAATGTTGATGTGCAGCAGCACCCGTCGTGCATTTCACTCCTCGAAATTTGGGCAGTGAAATGCGCGATGGGGCTGTGCCTGGGGGCCCCTGCACTGCCCATGCCAAGCACATGGGCGGTGCAGGGGCCCCCAGGGGCACCCCGAGTCCCCCGTACCGTCTGCCTTCCCTTCTGTTACTCTTAATGTACCGCCGGCCGGCAGGGTCGTAATCAGGCCCTATCTCCGTTCAGGAGGAGGTTTGGCTTCGTTCATAATTCTGGTGTGGATCTGAAAGATATAGTCAAGCAGAGGGAGTGAATATTTTTTACAGTATGATTCTTGGTGACAAGTAAGAACAGAGGACACTGTTGAGGGTAATTGTCCATCTGGCAGGAATCTAAAGATTTGCCTACTAGGTTTTGAAATATTGACAAATATTCTTTTTAGTGAAGAATGTAAACTTGCCAACTTCTCAAAAATTGTCTAGCCAAATATTTTTGTTGAGAAATAATTTTCCAGCTTGAAGTACGAATTTGCAGGGATTTTTCTTTTTACCTATTTTTGCAGGTTTTTATTTATGAACACTTTTTGAAAATAAGCTTCACAAGGGCATAGCATTTGGAAAAGAAATTCATATAGATAGAAGAGGAAAATCTTCTCACTCATCACACACCCATAGTCTGCATCCTCACAACATAAACAGTGGAAATTAACCTTCTGTAAAGACTACTGTTTACAGGAGTGCCAGCGAAGATTCAAATAGTCAGAAAGGCTAGGTAACAAAAACTTAGGCCGCTATTTCTCCTTTTTGTAGCAAAACTGTGCTAACGCAGTATTGCGTCAAAAAGTTTTGCGCTGGCTAACGTCATTTCTTAACACCACCTGTTATACTTTGACACACAGTGGCGCTAAGAAGAGGTTAGAGTCATTTTTTCGGACGCTAACCATTGCGCCTTGTCGTAAGGCAAAATGATGTTAACGCAGGAAAAATGACTCTAATCTGGTTTGCGACATGGAAAAATGTCTCAAAACGGATATGCAGCATTTGTCCCCGCAATATCATCAAAAAGTGAAGCAAACTCAGCAACCAGTGCTAAGGAGCCCCAAAATGGATCCTAGAAGTCAGGAGAGACCCCAGGGAGACCTCAATCAACCAGGAACCAGCCAGGAGTACACAGACAAGGCCCAGGGGAAAAACAAGAGGAAGTGTCGCTTCAGCGCAGAGGAGAACAAAATACTGGTCAGAAAGGTCACGGAGCACCAGCATCAACTATTCATCACCTCTAAATTGCCAATTTGGAGGAGAGAGGCAATTTGGCCACAGATTGTCAACAAGATTAACAGTGTGGCAGAGGTCAGGAGAACTGTCACTGACTGCAAGAAATGCTGGCATGACTGCAAGCGCAGGACAAAGGAAAAAATGGCAAGGAACAGTAAGGCAGCACTGCAGACCGGAGGTGGGAGTCCAGCACCTCAAGAGGACTTGGACTAGATGGAGGAGATGGTTGCAGCCTCATTCCGGAGGAAATCGTCACTGGGATCGCAGGTCAGGACAGTGCAGACTACCAGGAAACAACACATATGCAGGGTAAGTTGCATGAGGGACCAAAATGTCTAAATGTCAAGTGCAAGAAGGTGGAGGCACATACCTACTACACAACGCATGTCAGCCCTGAAAATCAGGAGGTGGTAGGGCACAGCGGCACAGCACGGGTGCGTGGCCTGTGCAGGGGCATCCAGGGGCACAGCACAACACAACACCACACCAACAACCTTTGCCTGGTGGTACACTGCAATGCCAAGGCTGCTGAAAATGCTGAAGCAGACCAGGAGGGTAGGGAAGAACGTAAAACTGGGCTGCTGTCACAGGACAGCTGGTATTGTCAGAATGTAAGCTAGAGGACCATGCCCAGGCCATTTGTCAAGCGGCATTTACCATTGACAACACTTGCCACTACTACCTGTGCTGTGTGTGCTGGTCAATTTGGAAATGACAGTTAGGTGCCCATGGCACAAACACACTCAAAATGAGGGATCAGTATGACTACGTGATCAATCCCCATCAATCCCTATCCAAGTGCAAATCCTGTCAACTGCTCATGTCCATAGGCTCAATAAACATCAGGCACTGTTACATACATTCTGAAGTACACAGCAGTAATCTCATGCCCATGCTGCCCATTCCAGGGTCTACCCCTGTGCCTGTGTCACAATAGCTGCAATGCCAACCTGCAACATCTCAGGTGTCATAGTTCTTAGACAACTGCATTGAGGGGGAGGACATATGTGTGCAGCTAGGCAAACACACCCACACAGCCATAGGAGGAAATAAAACTCTGCCAGGCCCATCAATGCAATGCAACGTAGCACACATATGCAAACATCAACATGAGAAACTACCAATGGTGACACCCGTATTGCTTCATGGAAAAGCAATACATGGTATGGTGCCAGGTCTCAGCACCGTATAGGTGTATGTGAAAAATGATAGACTGGGACAGGGCCAAATTGTTATGTGTGGTGCATGTCGCATCAGCACATCAACATGCATTGCAAGGCGTCACCATGCTAATGGTAGCAGAGGGTGGGTTGATTAGGACAAGAAGGTGGCAAGCCAGAATTTGGACAGAAACCACACCTAGAAGATGTGACGCAGACAAATCCCTTAACTGCCCACACTACATGTGACATGCAGGTGAGGCATAGGCCTGAGAGACTACAAACATTAATGACAGGAACAATGCATGGGAACCCAGATCACAACATACCACTAAAAGGAAATTCAGTGACATCACATTACTACTGCCACAGCACAGTCACACTAATTGTACAATATCTCATTGCAGAGGACAATGGCTTTCCTGTGGCTCTGTCTGTTCTGGACTCCACGAAGACCCCTGCCCCCACCACATCTTCAACAAAGCCAGCCCAATCATTGCTCCCCAGCTCCGTGCCGTAATCAACAGCTCCTTCGATGCCGTAACCTTCCCAGACACCAGGAAGCACGCCAAAGTCACCCGGAAGACCTCACCAACTACTGCCCCATCTCTCTTCTCCTCTTCCCCGCCAAGGTCGCTGAGAAGATAGTGAATGCCCAACTGTCTCACTTCCTAGAGGAAAACAACACACTCAACGCCTCCCAGTCTTGATTTCGCAAGAACCACAGCACTGAGACCGCCCTCATCCCCTGCACCGACGACATCAGAACCAGAGTCGACAAGGGCGAGACTGTCGCTCTCATCCTCCTGGACCTCTCCGCAGCCTTCAACAATGTTTGCCACCAAATCCTCCACGCACGCCTTTCCCATGCAGGAATCCGGCACAAGGCCCTAGACTGGCTCACCTCCTTCCTTGCCGAAAGAACCCAAAAGTCCGCCTCCCACACTTCCAGTCCCCAGCAACCAAGATCATCTGCGGGGTCCCCCAAGGGTCCTCCCTCAGCCCTACCCTCTTCAACATTTACATGGCCCCGCTCGCCAACATCCTCCGCCTCCACGGAATCACCATCATGTCATACGCAGACGATACCCAGCTCGTCATCTCCCTCACCAGGATACCTTCCACCACCAAGACAAACCTCCACACCAGACTCCTCGACACCGCCAAATGGATGACAGCAAGCCACTTTAAACTCAACTCCAACAAAACATAGATCATCATCTTCGGCCCCAACAAGACTATATGGGATGACTGCTGGTGGCCCACTGCCCTCGGATCACACCCAACACCCTCACCCACGCACGCAACCTCAACATCATCCTAGACTCATCTTTCTCCATGGCCCAGCAAATCAACACAATATCATCTGCCTGTTTCAACACCCTTCCCATGCTACAGAAGACCTTTAAATGGATTTCCATAGAAACCAGAAATATTGTCACCCAGGCACTCATCAGCAGCAGATTAGACTACGGAAACACCCTCTACGTTGGTACCACAGCCAAGCTTCAGCAGAAACTCCAGCGTATCCAGAAGGCAGCTTCACATCTCATCCTCTCCCTCCCACGCGACAAACACATCTCCGCTCACCTCAGATCCTTTCACTGGCTGCCCATCAGAAAAAAGATTGTCTTCAAAGTCCTCATCCACACTCACAAATCCCTCCACAACACTGGACCAGCCTACCTCAATGAACGAGTGAACTTCCACACACCCACTCGTCTCCTCCGCTTTGCTGACCTCACCCTCGCCACAGTCCCACGCATCCAACATACCACCTCCGGAGACAGATCATTCTCCTACCTCGCCTCCAAGACCTGGAACACACTCACCACCAACCTACGCAAGACCCAGGACCTCCTGACCTCCAGAAAGCTCCTAAAAACATGGCTTTTTGAGCAGTAATACAGCAGCCCCTCCCACAGAGCCCTGAGACCATCCTGGGTGAGTAGCACACTTAATAAATTTTTTGATTGATTGATTGACAGATGGCAGCTGCTGGGAATTTGGAGTCCACTTCTCCCACCACTGAAGTGTGTGTTGCCCGCTCAAACCCACCACCACCACCATCAAGGGCAGAGGAGACGACACACACATCAGTGGATGAAGATGTGGAACAGATCATTTTCACCAGTAGGAGTACCCAGTAGCACTAGCCCATGTGACATGGCACTGCTTTTTCTTTGTCCTGTGCTTGACAACATGGCAGTGTTGCTACAGTTGGTGACATGCACTCTTCACCGACACACTGTTAACCTTACTACTATGGACTGCAATTGTCTCTCACTACATAATTGGCAATTCATGTTCCTCTGCACTGAATGAGACTTCATCTCAGCATGTCCAATGACGTCCCTCAACCTTGCACTTGTGTTGCGTCACAATAGAATGCTTTGCACTAATGGGCTCACAAACCTGGACTATGTAAATATTGCACTACAGCTCCTATGCAACCACTTTGTCTCTTCGTAATGTGACACATCTACTTTGCTGGAGGTTTGTGATGTATCTAACATGTCAATGGTCACAGAGTGTCAGTACCAGAGTGCAGAAATAATGTGGGCAGATATTTACGTGCATGGGCCAGGACTTCTAAATCTTTTGTGCTGCCTGTGCCTCAGTTCTGAAATAAAAGCAGCACAAGCTTTCAAAATATCATTGTAATTTGTAAGTTTGCACTGCTGTTGCATTAAGAAATGAGGCAAATGCAGTGTAATAATAGTATATTTCTGGCCCAAGGTATCTACAAGATGAAACTCAATGTTGGCCACATCCCCTACAAGACAGTCATTGTGTATGTGACATTTGGCTCAAAACATACACGCCACACCCACAACATACAGCAGGAATGGCTGTGTAAGAGTGTTTGGCCAATAAAGTCAGCTCGGAGTACACTTAAAACACCTCAGTGTGAATTTTGTATACTTGACCTCATCAGAAATTGACACTATTCAGTTTAGCAGTCTTCACATGAAAATCAGGCTGCAGGCAGATGTCCCACACTGCCCAAGATTCCAACACAGTACCCAAACGATGACAGCTTTAAAATCACACCTACCAGTCCAATACATGGGAACCATAGTCACCTTGAGTGGTGGGTACAATAGATGGCAGATGCATAGAGATTTAGCTTTGTTGTAGCTGCCAATGTGACAGCTCAGGTGGAAATGGGAATTAACATGTCAAGAGTGGGATGTGGATGCAAGAGGGAATACTCAGACCAACAGAAAATTGTCACTGTACACTCATGCAAAGACCCAGATTCCCAAGCATATGACACATGCCATAAAGGAGTACCTAAAACTTTAATAACTATGTATTAAAGAGAACTTAAAACTATGTCACACACCTATACTAACCTAACATACCCTAACTATACATTACCCACAACTGGCCCTAACTACCCTATGCTAAACTTACTTACCACATTTAACTAAACACTCTTAACATTTATCCCCCACCCCCTTATATGACAGGACACATGTACAACAACATATACTAACCTAATCAGATACTAACTAATACTAAACAAATATATTTTTTTGTATTTTTATTTATTTATTTTTTAATTAGAACACACCAAAGCCCCAACATTAACCTCACCCACGCACCCACAAACTAACATGTAATAAAATGAAACCCCCAACCTACTTATCCTATCTAAACTACTAGCCTACTATAACCTATCACTAAACCCCCTAAAAAACCTGATAAGGAAAGAGGAGGGAGGGTATGGAATTAAAGGTGAGGTAAGGCAGGATTTCAGAGGTTTGCCCTTTTTAGAGTTTATTTCATGGGCTTTAGCCTCCGGCTATTTCTGTCCACGTCCCGCTCGAGAGTGTCAAGCTTCTTTAGGACTTTCCTCATGTCCCTCTGCAGCTCTGATATGGCGGCCATGTCCAAAGCAGATGCTGTGGTGGTCTGTGTCCCAAAGGTAGCTGCTCCTGCAGTTGTCGTGGTCGGGGTGCTGGAATGGAAGGAGCAGAAGGTGTTGTGGGTGTTGGTCCCGAGGTTGAGGGTGCAGCAGGTGGTACTGATGAACTAGTGGCCGCTGTGCTACTGCCTACAGTCATGGTGGTAGCTCCACCTGTTGTGGCCAATGCCGGTCCCCCTTGGCTGAAAGCCCGCCATGCTCCTGTTGCTCTCTCCCTCCGATAGCGTCTTGCCATCATCCGGAACCCAGACTCCACATCCAAGATGTGCCTGTACCTCACTGCCCGCCTCTGGAAAGCCCTCATCTCTGCGGCATTCATGTTGACAGCTGTAAAAATGAGACAGGCAACCATTAGTGTCATCATTGTGTGATGCATCTACAGATGATAATCTAACACTCTCCCTCAAATTGCACATGCAGTCTGAATCACATTACAGATGATATATTTTACCTGAGGAATGACATGGCAACGTTGTCTATCCATCAAGTATTTAACAGCACAGCAAAGCACAACAAGGGGTGTACCAAATAAAGTGATCTGTGCATTTATGTAGTGCAATGTGTCACAATGCAAATGCAGCAAGTACTTATGTGCCAGTCCGATTAATCCCTATCATCTGGATCAACTTCAAGGCACCCAAGACCAGTGATTTGTAGATGTAATTGTCAGGATGGTATGCCGTTGGCAATCATAAGGGGTCAGTGTTGTTTGGGACGCATGCATGCTTGAATTAGATGACTGTCATCTACACTGTGACCATCACACCTGGTTCTCCCCCTACCCTTGTGCCTCGGGGATGGGCATGCAATACATCATCACAACTGTCAAGGACAACCACGAAGCCATGTCCACCTGTACATAGATTTAGTGAGTGGAACACATGTAAGGAGGCCTGCCAACTAAGACTGAGGTATCCATTGGTCAATCACATCTACATTCATGTTTCCATTGGTGGACAACCATCAACACCTGATCTGCCAACACATTTCCAAAATCACCCACATTGATGTCATCACACATCTGGCCTTGATCTGCATGCCCGCCTATTACATACCACAATAGTGTCAGGTAAATGGAGTACAAAATATGGGGGTAGAGGCTGGGGAACAGTTACCCGTACAGTCCTACATGTACATTACAATACAGGGATTCACAGTTTTGTGTGGAAAATTGATGCATCACTGTCTGTGAAAATGAGGGTATGACTTGCTGACAATATTCCGAAAATGGAGCACTTCCAAATCAAATGTGGGCCTACATGTGGCTACTAATCACCTTGTCCACATTCTGCTGCCTATTGCACAGCACAAGACTCCCAAGCTATGACTCTCTGCCTGTGAATGTCTAACCCTTGCATTGAACACTATGTCAACCTCCAGGCAAGTAATATATCAAATCACATTCCAGCTCATCATATCTTACAATGAGTGCAACACACAAGAGTCTCTCACACAACAGCTGCAATTATTACACAGGACAGACATTTTCACACTTACTGGATACGCCTGGGTTCTCAAATCGAGCCACATCCCCAATGATCTGGGGGCTCGGTACACCTGTAAGACATGAAAAGGAAATATATGCTCAATGTCTGATCACTGTACAAACGTGTAGACAACATATCACAGTGTGAGTGAGTTGCTGATCCTGCATGTAGACATACCACTGCGAACTTGCATTGACACTGACAATCCAGTGAGCGATAGACACACATATGCCCACATGCACTGGGCCTAACAATCATATAGTACTAAACCTGACTACAATGATTTGTGGATAATCCATTTCAGATGGTACTCCATGTTATGATTTGTAACTGGGTGACAATTTCAATGACATTTCCCTGGTGCACTGCAATACAAGTGACTCAGGTATTGTGGCTTGTGCATCAAGGGATAATGATCAGCTGTGTGATGGACATGTGGGTCAATTTTCAGTGAGCAATTATCTTGCATTCAGTGGTCCATAATAGATGTGGCACAGTTGTATGTAGGTAACAAAGGCCTCATTGGCAGTGTCCCCTAAGCCATATATGCCCCCTATGCCAACATGATGGCAGGGATCATGTGTGTGTGTAATGATGACAATGTAGCGCTAAACATGGATAGCTCACTTTGCTGTCCCAAAACAGTGAAATATGGTATGCTGACAGTGTCTTAGCTGATCATCATTGACAGAATGCATGGGCACAGGTGTTGTCATTGCACCTGAAATGTGTTACTTAGGGCCATATGTACCAAGATCAGGTTTTGTGAGTCACACATTGGGAGACTTAGCAAGTAGCTATTAGCAAGTTGGATGATCTGAGGTAGAACACTCTCAAGGACACTGTTTGCAATTCAAAAACGGGGTAGCAAATGACCTACCTCATGAATAATGATAAGGGAGGTCTCATGTTGCAAACCCCTTGGGAATGGTGGCACTCACAGGGATGCTGACCTGCTGGGCTCAGCAGACCACCTTGTCTGTGACTGCTTTCAAATAGGGATGTAAATATTCATTTACTTGCAATTTTTGGAACCAGTCAGTGGTCCGTGGCACAACTTCCTGCTCAGAAACAATATATGGCCAAGCATTCACAAAGGGGATGGGATCCCATGGGGACTCCTCCCCTTTTGCAAATGGGTTAGCATCAACTTTAAACGGATAGTAACTGCAATTGTTAAGTGGCAGCTTTTTTGCTCAAGAAAAAATCAATCAGTGGCCTGCGACTCGATAATAGGTTAGGAACACCCATTCTTAAATGCCACTAGTAAACCCAGTTTTGTGATTGGACAATGTGATAGCAGAATGGCAAAATTGGGGTTGTGCATTTGAATGAATATTTTTCCTGACGTCGACACAAAATTTCAGAAAACTAGGCAGGTTGCGAAAATTATAAATGGCTTGGTACATGTGGTCCTACGTAATAGTCAGACATGGCTCAATGAAGCTCTGGACTGCATTGTTAACGTGTATAAACATGTGTAATACATCTCAGTACTGGTACACTAACAGTTTGTTCTACTTGCATTCCACATGGCTACAAACATTGCAGGCAGCACGTCAAGACATCTGCTACTGTCACTCAGGAACATTCTACTGTACACATTTGTCAATGTGATACTCACGAACAGGGACACCAATCACCACATCTAGGTGGTCCAGCAGGCCCTGTTCTTGGGCCACCAAGTCAGCCCAGCAATGCTTCAGCTGGTGCTCGTTCCTTGATGTGTTGAACACACGTTTCAGGTGGAAGAGCACCTTGGCCCAACCCAGCCGCCTTGCCTCCGTGTGATAACTCGGTACCACACGGCCCCCCAACTCCAAAATTATCGGAAGAAAGTGGCACACCAGCCGCACAAAGGCCCCAAGCCCCTCCTCACCCATGCGGCTCAGCTTTACCCTTCCCGACATGATATTGGACAAAACTGTTTAATCACAAGGGAAACAGTAAGGAAAATAAATCAGAAAAACAGAAAACTTATAACCCAAATTACAAACCCCAACTAATCTAACCCCCAAACAGACACCCGACAGTACAAACACAATTCAGACAACACTAAAATATACAAAAACACTCAAACAGGTACAATATGCAAATAAAGTACACAAAAAGGCACAAGATAGACACCACAAGATAAAATATACACAACCCAAACAAGACACAGCCACACAGTCAAGAAAAATCACAAACTGTAAAGTGAAAGTGAGAGTTCACCCACTGTACCATGTCTGTAAATAGGATTTCCTAATACATCACTTACTGTCACCTTTGAGGCCCATTTTCAGTGTATTTTTTTGACACATACGAAGTTTGGGTGAATACATTTGACGCATAACCTACATGTGCGATAAAATACCATACATTACCGGAAAACTACTATTTTTATGGCTATCCGCATGCGTGGTTTGCGCTGATGGAATTAACGCTAGGGGCCCATTGATGTTTAGTTTGCGTGTTTTTTTGCATCAAAATTTCTGACTCAAACTGTGTTTGCGTAAATTTTAAATATTTAACATTCATGCAGCCTGTATAGAGATGAAGATAGGATGGTATGGCCTGCAGTGTGTGGTATAGTGGTTGGCCACATGCGGTAGACAATGCAACTGCGGCCCACATTTATACTATCTTTGCGCAGCATTTCCTAGATTTTCTGATGCAAAAGTGGCGCTAAATTACAAAATAAAATTGGAATTTGTAAGTGTGCACTGATTTCGCGTCAATAAATAACAGCAAGTCTAAGCTAAAAAAGTATAAGACATGGTCTGTGTATTTTGTGTATGAATTATCTGTTACAACAATATGTGTGCTTCTGATGAAACGGCATGCAATATATTTGACGTAATGGTCATGTATGAATGTGTTACAAATGGGTATCTACATCAGATGGCAATCAATGATGTACAACAGTCATGATATGCGTTTGTAAAATGTGTTGACTCATTTGACGTGTACAGTTGTTTGAATTTCGGGACATTACATTTCCCTTGACAAACAATACACAGGGATGATTGAGGATGGCTGATGAGGGCTTTGTCTGATAGGTTACCCCTCAGATGTCATTAATTATTGGCTACGACTTCATGGTGACTTGTGTGTATACTACCCATATGTTGGCCATTTGTACATGTTTGGTAGGTACAGTGTTTATGACACTGTGCCTCAATTCCAATCATAAAGTTTGACTAATGAAAATTACCTATGTTACTCATGTTGCTGTGGTGGACCTGCAGTCCTGGCTGCATGTGTTCACATATTTTCAGAGGTGCATTGCACAAAAGTGTCCAGTTCAAGTATGTGGGCATGTGTACCCTGTGTCAGTGTTGGGCACCATGGTGTTATGGTTTTGTGCAGGACTAGTCAGGAGTCTGTTGGGGCAACCCTTGAGTTCACAGAGTATCTTGCAAGGCAGATCTGTCCTAAATCAGAAGAGCAGCTAAAGGCATACAAGGGGATAGGGCAGCTATGGTAAGGCAGATAAATCAGAAGAGTGAATACAGAGCAACCTTAGTGTGGACAAATATGTAACAGGTCAATAATGGACAAACATGCAGGGCTCATCACTAAGATTGTACACAGGGTAGGGCTCAGAACTTCCCACAGCAACAGGGAACGTCAGTGCCTCTGTGCAGATTAATCTCACAGCTAGTCACCACGCAAGCCCCATAGGAAGGTGGCAGCAGACGTGAATCTGTGTCTGGACCCTCAGGGCACAAACATGGATTGTCCTTACATACACAAGACTAGCCCATTATTTGGAAGGAGCCACATGTGCAGGACAGGTAGCAGCTTGGTCACCAGTGGTATATTGTGTGCTGTCTGCATCTGGCTGTTATTCGTGGCTCAGTTTGTCACAGCAGCTGCTGTCTGGCTTGCCAGTTGAGTATGTACCTCTGGATGATGTCCTGTTCCCTGAGGCCCTGGAGGGTTGTCCTGGGTCTGAAGACCCTCTCCTGCCTTCTCTGTTCCCTTTGGGGGCCACCCTGGGGTGGTTGTGGCTGCAGCTGTTGGTCCTGTGCTCTGCATCATCTGGCATGCTGCAACAGTAGCACCTCCATGTTGTCCTTCTTAAGCAATGATGTTGCTTGTGTGTGTTTTCCTTAAGTAGTGGTGTGTTTGCCCCATTTTAACACCTGCCCTGACCCACGCATAAAAATTTTATGCAAATTGGGCTTTGCGTCATTTTTCGAGTCCGCATCCCACCTTTGCGTAATTTTTGCCCTGTTGGATAAATATGGTCCTAGGGTGTTTGAGTCATTTGTTGGACGGGAATGCCTACCTTGCATCTCATTGACACAAGGCGTTTTCACGCATCCTTGAAATGACACAAACTCAAATATTTTGACGCTAAATGGGTCTAGCGTCAAAATATAAATATAAGTTAAGTTTGGGCTGGATTTGCATTTAAAAAAATGATGCAGATCCGGCACAAACACAGTATAAATATGCCCCTTAGTCCTTGAACTTTTAGAGATTCTGGCCTGTATTTGTACTTTTTGACGCTAAACTGCGCTAACGCAGTTTAGCGTAAAAAAAATTAGCGCCGGCTAACGCCATTCTGAAGCGCCATGCGGGCGCCGTATTTATAGAATGGCGTTAGCCGACCGGCGCTGCCTGGTGTGCGTGAAAAAAAAACACGTACACCAGGCAGCGCCGGCGTAGGGGAAAATGGCGTATGGGCGTCACAAAATGGGGCAAGTCAGGTTGAGTGAAAAAAATCGCCTCAACCCGATTTGCGCCATTTTTTTACGACGCCCATCCCCCATTAACATGACTCCTGTCTTAGCAAAGACAGGAGTCATGCCCCCTTGCCCAATGGCCATGCCCAGGGGAAATCTGTCCCCTGGGCATGGTCATTGGGCATAGTGGCATGTAGGGGGGCACAAATCAGGCCCGCCTATGCCACAAAAAAAAATAAAAAAAAATACCACAACTTACCTTTTCTTCCCTGGGATGGGTCCCTCCATCCTTGGGTGCCCTCCTGGGGTGGGCAAGGGTGGCAGGGGGTGTCCCTGGGGGCAGGGGAGGGCACCTCTGGGCCCACAGGTCCCTTAACGCCTGCCCTGACCCAGGCGTTAAAAAGAGGCGCAAATGCGGGGTTTTTTGCCCCGCCCACTCCCAGGCGTCATTTTTGCCCGGGAGTATAAATACCACGCACATGCCTGGGAGTCATTTTTTAAGACGAGAACGCCTACCTTGCATCTCATTAACGCAAGGAAGGTGTTCACGCCAAAAAATGACGCTAACTCCATGAACTTTGGCGCTAGACGCGTCTAACGCCAAAGTATAAATATGGAGTTAGTTTTGCGTTGAATTTGCGTCGAAAAAAACGACTCAAATTCGGCGCAAACGGAGTATAAATATGCCCCTCTATGTGCTAGCCCAGTCATATTAGTTCCAATATAACAACTGATGGTCTTGCTCTTTTGCATGGCCTACTGGTGCCTCAGTACTTTCACCCAGACAGATGCCCATTCTATTCTGTGACATGAAGGTGTAAGCAAGTTAGGCACAGAAATGCCTTAATTTTGACTAGTGAGTCCTAAAAGATCACTCTTATCTCTGCAGCCAATGTGGCATTTATGAGCCTAGTGTGCCTCTGCAAGCATAATGTGATGTCCTTGGTTTAAAAATGTCCTGAGCCAAATTCCAGATACTTTTGAGATCAGTGACAGCTGAGCTACTTACCTGAAACTGAGTTGTAGTTTCAGTGACAGTTGAAATGAGCAGATTGTGGCAGTACATCAGAGGGCCAAACTTACCATCAAAGCCACAGTGTCAGATTTGTCAGAACTCTGTTATGTACCCAAGCCACCAGGCAAGCACTGAGAAAAACAGGATTGCTGCATTGGGAAGTTCCGACCATGAAGAGATTCAGTTGAGACTCAGTTGAACTGTCTCTAGGTATTCCAAGGCTATTCACCATTGGATCATAGGTCCCCTCTGGAATTCCCTGTCCTCTCAAAAGCAGCCTAGGAAGTTCATCTGGCCTACCTTTTGTATCAGGAGGCATTCGGGATACTGAAGGATGAATTTCAAAGGCACTAGCAATGAAAGGTCCTTACTAAGGTAGGTTCACTAAATTATAGATGAATACTTCTAAGAAAGGCAGTAGGACCTATCTTTTCTCAAGACAACAAAAAGGATAGGTGCATACAATAACTCATCAGTCTTCATCTCTTGCGATTGTATCTGTATGCCTGTCTAAAAGGGTTGGTTAACAAATCTGCCTTACATTGCATTAGACACTATTTTTCTGTATCTATTTTGTATTCAATGTGGCCCTTAAATCGCTAACATGGTTGGTGGCTACGAGGTTTAATTCTGCACTTTTCAATTTTTCTTAAAAGAGTTAGACATCACTATACAGAACAAAGCAGGGATGTCATAGGGCAAAGCTGAATTATATTATGGATTTTTCCAATCAGGCAGTTTGGAGTCTCTTAGCATAGCCACTGAATGATCTAGAAGGGATATAGTTTAGGCATGAAAACTCTTACAGTGCAAAATAAGCTAGGTCACCCTGCCAGTCTTTGAATTATTGGCCTGCTCTGTACCCTTTTATTCGGGAAGCACTAATATTAGCAAACCAACTTGGGATGGGGTGTATTTTTGTTTTCAGTCATTACAGAATTCAAAGATTTTCTAGTTATGTAGTCTAACTTTTTGTAGAGCCCCTCATGTCACAAAGGTCATCGGAATGTGACAGTTTATGTTTTTTGTTAATTGCAGTTTTAATGGTTAATGGTAAAAAGCTGCAATGACACCCAATTTAAATGAGCACTTGCTTTTGTTTCAGAGTTTGAATTAGGTGGCATTTAAATTTAGCACATTTTATAGGGATTAAATGGATGTTATGATGTAATGTATACTCTAGAGTAACAGTGCATATAGAAACAATATGGAATTTCTAAGGATTAGTAAATGATTAATGAGTTTAAAAATGTGTGTAATAAGTGAGAGAAATACGCTTCTCTGTTGTACCTAATGGAATGTAGTAACAAAGCTTTCCGGTTTGAAATAAATGAATTGCTCAGATTAATGAAATATTATTAATGCTGAATTTATGTTTGCATATTACATGTGCTTTACTGACACATATTAATTAAATGCATTGTTATAATTCCCTTGTGATAGCATGACTGAGGCATGTTGAAGCTTGTCATTTGTGACCGTGCTAGAAATGCTGATTCATTTCCTAATGTGAACTTTCTTTTAGGTTATGTTCTCATAAGAAGCTAAGCTAGTTGGTAATAGACTCTGTTGTTTAAGTGTAAAGAGAATGTTGTGTAGTGTCTTTTACAGAAGAACATTGTGAAACATCGACTGGTACCATATACAATTGTTTTAAATGTGTGTGGAGTCACACAGATTGGAGATGTTCCCATGACAGACTTGGGAAAGAATTGGACTGTTTCAATTTGAAGTCATAAAATAAATTTCTATTGTATGATGTCCATTCAAAGTGATATTAACTATACCTTTAGAGGAATCAGAATGCTTTGGGAATTCCAACATTTTGATAGACTTTTGAACATTGGTGTAGTGCTGAGTAGTCCCTGACAGATCCTTGTAGTCCCCAGATACTGTCCTCATGCTTGCTGATCCTGATGCTTTGTTGATGAAGAATCCTTGAATGCTGTACCTTTGGAGAGGTATCTTCCTTTCTACCATTGCCTTTGAAATGCTTTTTTAGATTTAGAAATCCCCTTCAAAAGATTCTTGCCCGAGCTTAATTTTTTCTTATCTTTTGTCTAATTTAGTTAGCAAGCTGCAGTTCGAGATTATCTTTTTCCTAATTATCTTTGCCCTTTTTGTGCTTTTTGTATTTTGCTTGCATGTGTTTCTCCTCACACATGTATTTCCCTGATTTGGTTAGTTGTAGGGTTGACCTGTGCTCTGTTTGATTGTGACTCTGTCAATTTTAAGTGACTGATGATTTTTAACTCTGAGCAACACATAATTTCTGTATCTCAGATATTCTTGTAGATTATATGAATTATTATTCTTGAATGCTTAGTTAATGTCAGTTCGCTTAAATCGATTTCAGTGCCTTGGGCAACCCTTGGTTGTGCATATTGTCTTCATGACTTTGAGCTTGTGTTTGTAATAAATCCCTTAACTTAGTCAAGATTGGAGTTTTCCTTCCGTGGCCTCATTAGTCACGGTGTTTGCATTTTTGGGGTTGGGGAGTGTAGTGAAATTATGTTGATGATTCTACCACACTAAATTCATGGGTCTAAAGATCCATCTGCCTCGAAGAGCATTGGTTCCTGTGAAGGAGAAAGTGCAATTAGACTAAAAATAGATTGCACCCAATATAATCCCACAACTACAGTCAACATTGACTACTATGCACTTGCCAAGTGATGCCTTATGCTAGCTTACTGTGTAATGCAGAAGTGAACCACATAATAAATGCAATAATACAATGGATAAACCAGCTTTGTTGAAACATAGGGTTCTTGGAGAAACACTCTTGTTTATGCTGAACAACCAGGATTGATCAGAAGACCAGGCCTCTGCAAAAGGGGACATCTAATGTTGTTACATATTCATCAAGAAGAGTGTCCCTTGTTGGGACTACCGTCACTTTCAATAGCCAAATTAAAGCACACTAGGCCTGATCATCCCTGAGATAGGGTGTTTAGACATACCAACTGAGTTTTATTGTAGGATCAATTCTTTCCACTGTATGAACATACACTTAGGGGCCTATTTGCAAGAAAGTGGTGCTTCAGTCCTGATGAGCCCCTTTTCTTGCATTGCCCTGCACCCCCCTAATGATACCATGTGTGCGTCGTATTTACAATACGTCACACCTTGGCGCATGTTAGGACAATAGCATCAAAAATGTTGACGCTATTGTGGCGCTTTGCAGGATTAGATCCAAATTTATGGTGCTAATCCTGCAAAGTCAAGGAAGGCCCAATTAAAACAATGGCAATGTCACTTTAACTCTTGCCTCAGGCAGGCATTAAAACTGACGCAAAAAATGGCTTAGTGAACGCTTCTAAATTTCACTGCACCATTTTTACGGTCTACCTGCGTGTGAACGCCCCCCTTGCATACATTATGCCTGCGGCAGGCATAATGTGGCACAAGGGGTTACAAAGTGCACAATGCATACATTGTGCTAATTTGTAAATATGGTGCGGGAAATGGCCTCCTTAACTCCACATTAGTGTAAAAATAAATGACGGTAGGGGCTTGTAAATATGCACTTTAGTATCTAGAGTAGGGATCTCCTTTCTCCTGAAGAAAACCCCATACCCTATATAGGCTAATTTAAGGCTTGAAGCATGTTGGCACTCTAAATGTTGATCAAGACTTAAACTCTCATGGTTTATTCCATCTCTTACTTTTAATTCTGCCCTGTGTACCATTAAATAAAGGAATTCCTTTGGGTATACACAAATGAAGCTTTAGCAATAATCCAGCTCCCTTGTTCATCCAGTCACATTCCTTGAGAACTCCCTAACACAGAAGTTAAGGCCACCCTGATAGTATTATCTTATCAGAATGGGATGAAGCAGTCCATGATGAAGCATGCCACAAAAGTGAGGCTGAGGTTTTCTCATCCAAGATAAATAATAGTGTTTCTCTGAGGTCCTAATGTTTCAACAAACCTGGTTTATCTGTTACACTATCACATTCTTTGTGTGGTCCATGAATGCTATCAAGCAGGATGTGTAATAGTGGAAAATATGTTTTTTCTCCTGGTGGAGGTACATTGTGTAATGCAGAAATGTAGGTGTTAGAAATTGGGTTTTTGGTTGGCAGTCAGGTTACCCTCTGTCCAAGCAAAAGCCCTCACTCTAGTCAGGGTAAGTCACACACTATCCAAGATTATCCTGTGTCCACCCTCTGGTAGCTTGGCACGAGCAGTCAGGCTTAACTTAGAAGGCAATGTGTAAAGTATTTGTGCAATAAATCATACAATACCACCATATAGCACCACAAAAATGCACCACACAGTGTTTAGAAAAATATATAATATTTATCAGGATAATTGTAGGTCAAAAAGAATAAAGTTGCAATGGAAAATTGTAGAAATATCACAGGACAGTGATATAAAGGCCCTCATTATGACCCTGGCGGTGTTGCACCGCCAGGGCCAACGGGGGCGGGAGCACCGCCGACAGGCCGGCGGTGCTCCCTTGGGCATTCTGACCGCGGCGCTTTGGCCGCGGTCAGAAATGGAAAACCGGCGGTCTCCCGCCGGTTTTCCGTTGCCCATTTGAATCCCCCATGGCGGCGCAGCTCGCTGCGTCGCCATGGGGGATTCTGACACCCCCTACCGCCATCCTGTTCCTGGCGGTTCGCCCGCCAGGAACAGGATGGAGGTAGGGGGTGTTGCGGGGCCCCTGGGGGCCCCTGCAGTGCCCATGCCAATGGCATGGGCACTGCAGGGGCCCCCGTAAGAGGGCCCCGCTAGTATTTCACTGTCTGCATAGCAGACAGTGAAATACGCGACGGGTGCAGTAGCACCCGTTGCACCTTCCCACTCCGCCGGCTCGATTACGAGCCGGCTTCATGGTGGGAAGGTCGTTTTCCCCTGGGCTGGCGGGCGGCCTTTCGGCGGCCGCCCGCCAGCCCAGGGGAAAAGTCAAAATACCCGCCGCGGTCTTGCGACCGCGGTACGGTATTTTGACGGCGGGACTTTGGCGGGCGGCCTCCGCCGCCCGCCAAGGTCCGAATGAGGGCCAAAGTGTCTTAAGTCTTTAGAATATAAACAAAGTCTCTTTTAAGCACAAGTACCTGGTTGGGAGTGGAAAAATCTCCTCAGAGGGCCACCAGAGAAGAGGTGCGTGGAAAAAGGATGTGTGCGTCGATTTCTCCCCAGCACACACAGACTTGCGTCGTTATTTTTCACGCGGGGAAGTCGGCGTCGTTTTCCGGCGCTCGGACAGTCTCTTTCTGTGGATCGCGGGGATTACCAGATGTCCCGGGTCTGTGCGTGGATTTTCCTGCTTGTTCTCCGGCTGCGCGTCGGTCTGCGGGGCTGCGCGTCGAAATTACGATCTCACGGCAGGCGTCGCGTTGATTTCTCCTCTGGATGTCGATCTGCGGGGCTGCGCGTTGAAATTACGATCTCACGGCAGGTGTTGCGTCGATTTCTCCTCTAGAGGTCGGGCGGCGTTGTCCTTGCGAGGCCGTGCGTTGGATTTTCGATCGTCCCAAGAGCGTCGCGTCGATCAGCGTCGGTGTGCAGCGTTTTTCTCGCCGCGGAACCAGCTGTGCGTTGAAATTTTCAGCGCACGGTGCGTCCAAATAAAAGAGAGAAGTCTTTTTGGTCCTGAGACTTCAGGGAACAGGAGGCAAGCTCTATCCAAGCCCTTGGAGAGCACTTTCACAGCCAGACAAGAGTTCAGCAAGGCAGCAGGGCAACAGCAAGGCAGCAGTCCTTTGTAGAAAGCAGACAGGTGAGTCCTTTGAGCAGCCAGGCAGTTCTTCTTGGCAGGATGTAGTTTCTGGTTCAGGTTTCTTCTCCAGCAAGTGTCTGATGAGGTAGGGCAGAGGCCCTATTTTATACCCAAATGTGCCTTTGAAGTGGGGGAGACTTCAAAGAGTGGCTAAGAAGTGCACCAGGTCCCCTTTCAGTCCAATCCTGTCTGCCAGGGTCCCAGTAGGGGGTGTGGCAGTCCTTTGTGTGAGAGCAGGCCCTCCACCCTCCCAGCCCAGGAAGACCCATTCAAAATGCAGATGTATGCAAGTGAGGCTGAGTACCCTGTGTTTGGGGTGTGTCTGAGTGAATGCACAAGGAACTGTCAACCAACCCCAGCCAGACGTGGATTGTAAGGCACAGAAGGATTTAAGTGCAAAGAAATGCTCACTTTCTAAAAGTGGTACTTCTAGAATAGTAATATTAAATCCGACTTCACCAGTCAGCAGGATTTTGTATTACCATTCTGGCCATACTAAATATGACCTTCCTGCTCCTTTCAGATCAGCAGCTGTCACTTCAACAGTGTATGAGGGCAGCCCCAAGGTTAGCCTATGAAGGGAGCAGGCTTCACAGCAGTGTAAAAACGAATTTAGGAGTTTTACACTACCAGGACATATAACTACACAGGTACATGTCCTGCCTTTTACCTACACAGCACCCTGCTCTAGGGGTTACCTAGGGCACACATTAGAGGTGACTTATACTGTATGTAGAAAAAGTGGAGTTCTTGGCTTGGCAAGTACTTTTAAATGCCAAGTCGAAGTGGCAGTGAAACTGCACACACAGGCCTTGCAATGGCAAGCCTGAGACAAGATTAAGGTAGCTACTTGAGTGGGTGGCACAACCAGTGCTGCAGGTCCACTAGTAGCATTTAATCTACAGGCCCTAGGCACAGGTAGTGCACATTATCAGGGACTTATAAGTAAATTAAATAGTCCAATCAGGTATGATTCCATGTTACCATGTTTTAGGGGAGAGAGCATATGCACTTTAGCCCTGGTTAGCAGGGGTAAAGTGCGCAGAGTCTATAAACCAGCAAAAACAGTGTCCAAAAAGTGGAGGGAGGCAGGCAAAAAGTTAGGGGTGACTACTCTAAGGCTGTCAGGTCTAACATGTGTCCCCCCCAGCTGAAAGTGGGGAGAGCTACCCGACCTCCTGGGAGCTCTCATCGCTAAGGCGGAAGTACCTGGAGAGACCATCAGCATTGGCGTGGTCAACCCCTGGGCGATGTTCCACCGTAAAGTCCATCCCCTGTAGGGAAATGGACCATCTCAAGAGTTTTGGATTCTCACCCCTCATCTGCATGAGCCATCTGAGGGGCCTGTGGTCTGTCTGAACCCGGAAGTGAGTCCCAAACAGGTAGGGTCTTAGCTTCTTCAGTGCCCAGACCACAGCAAAAGCTACTCTCTCAATAGCACTCCACCTCTGTTCCCGTGGTAATAGTCTTCTGCTAATAAAGACTACCGGTTGATCTCTGCCCTCCTCATTCAGCTGTGCTAGGACTGCCCCTATGCCATGCTCTGAAGCGTCTGTCTGCACGATAAATTCCTGGGAGTAGTCAGGGGCCATGAGTACGGGGGCCGTGTACATGGCTTCCTTCAGGGCGTCAAAGGCTTTCTGACAAGCCTCTGTCCAATTCACCAACCTAGGTTGTTTCTTGGAAGTGAGTTCTGTCAAGGGTGTTACAATGGTACCATAGCCCTTGACAAACCTGCGGTAGTATCCTGTAAGGCCTAGAAAGGCTCTCACCTCAGTCTGTGTTCGTGGGGGTTGCCAGGCCTTGATAGTTTCAATCTTGGCCTGGAGTGGCTGCACCTTGCCACCACCCACTAGGTGTCCCAAGTACACCACGGAACCCTGCCCAATCTGGCACTTACTGGCCTTGATGGTCAGACCTGCCTGTTGCAGGGCCTGAAGCACCTCCTTGAGGTGAAGCAGGTGTTCCTCCCAGCTGGAACTGTAGACAGCTATGTCATCCAGGTAGGCTGCACAGAAGGCATCCTTGCCAGCTAGGACCCCGTTAACCAACCGTTGGAAGGTCGCGGGGGCATTTTTCAACCCAAACGGCATCACCCGGAACTGGTAATGGCCATCAGGGGTGGAGAATGCGGATCTTTCCTTGGCCCCCTCAGTCAGGGCGATCTGCCAGTACCCTGAAGTAAGATCAAACGTACTCAGGAACTTGGCAGCGCCTAGTCTGTCCACGAGCTCATCAGCTCGGGGGATGGGGTGAGCATCAGTCCGTGTGACTGAGTTGAGACCCCGGTAGTCCACACAGAACCGGAGTTCTGGCTTCGCACCTGGGGCAGTAGCCTTAGGGACCAACACCACTGGGCTGGCCCAGGGACTACTGGATTTCTCAATAACCCCTAGAGTCAACATCTTGGAGACCTCCTCCTTGATGCTGGCCTTCACCTTATCCGACAACCTGTAAATTTTGTTTTTCACAGGGAGACTGTCACCAGTGTCAATATCATGAACACAGAGGTGGGTCAGTCCAGGAGTAAGGGAGAACAGGGGGGGAGAACTGCTCCAACAGCTCATAGCAGTCTCCTTTCTGATTTAGAGTCAGGGAGTCAGACAGAATGACCCCGCTTACTGACCCATCACCTTCTTGGGCAGAGAGGAGGTCGGGGAGAGGTTCACTCTCCTCTTCCGTTCCTTCATCTGTGACCAGAAGCATGTTGATCTCCGACCTCTCAAAATTAGCTTTTAGTCGGTTCACATGAAGCACACTTAGGGGATTCCTAGGGGTTTGGAGGTCCACTAGGTAAGTGGCCTCCCCTTTCCGCTCCTTTATTTCAAATGGGCCAGACCAGCGGTCCTGGAGAGCTCTGGGCTCTACTGGCTCCATTACCCACACTTTGTCTCCAGGTTGAAACTCTACCAGGGTGGCCTTCTGGTCATACCATTGTTTCATCACCTCTTGACTGGCCTTAAGGTTATCTTGGGCTTCTTTCCAGAAGCGGGTCATCTGGTTGCGGAGGGCCAACATATAGCTGACCACATCCTGAGGGGGTGTCTTTGGAGCCTTCTCCAATCCCTCCTGGACAATGCTTAAGGGTCCCCTGACAGGGTACCTGTAGAGAAGTTCAAAGGGACTGAACCCTACCCCCCTCTGGGGGACCTCTCTGTAAGCAAAGAGAAGGCATGGTAAGAGGACGTCCCACTTACGCCTCATGGCCTCAGGGAGGCCACCAATCATGCCTTTCAGGGTCTTGTTGAATCTCTCCACAAGACCATTAGACTGGGGGTGATAGGGTGTGGTGAACTTGTAAGTTACACCACACGCATCCCACAGAGACTTCATGTATGCAGACATGAAGTTAGTGCCTCTGTCAGACACTATTTCCTTGGGGAATCCCACACGGGTAAATATCCCCATCAGGGTTCTGGCCACCACCTGTGCAGTTACGGTCCTCAGAGGGATTGCCTCTGGGTAACGGGTGGCATGGTCCACCAAAACCAGGATGAACCTGTTGCCTAAGGCAGTTTTGGGGTCCAAGGGACCAACAATGTCGATGCCCACCCTTTTTAAAGGGGGTGCCAACGACAGGAAGTGGAATCAGGGGGGTTTTAACCCTTTTTCCTGCTTTACCACTGGCCTGGCAGGTAGGACAGGATCTGCAGAACTTATCTGAGTGTGTCCTCATTTTGGGCCAATAAAAGTGGGTGACAAGCCTGTTAAAGGTCTTGCCCTGCCCCAAATGTCCTGCCAGGGGAATGTCGTGAGCCAGACCCAGTAGGAAGGTTCGGTAACATTGGGGGACCACCAGCATACGTGCTGCCCCAAAGCCCGGAACCTTAGGCTCACTGTAGAGGAGATCATTCTCCCAATATAGGTGGTAATCGCCAGAGGCGTCGCCTGCTGCCTGGTTTGAGGCTTGTTTCCTCAAACCTTCCAGAGTGGGACATTCCTTCTGCGCCTTGCAGAATTCCTCCCTGGTGGGCCCACCCTCAACTTGCCAGCCAGCAAGCTCAGGTAAGTCACCTAGGGAGGCAATGTCTTCCCCAGTTGGCTCGGGAGCCTCCTCCTCAGGAGCCCCGTCAGCCACTGTGGGAACTTCTGGGGCCGGTTTCCCGCACCCCTGGTCCCTCCTCCTGGCAGCTCTCTGGGCCATCGTTCCAGGCTCCAGATGCCCTTGACTTCCCTCTCGGTCAGCCATGGACCGTGTGGTCATGCAGACCCACTCAGGAGCCCTAACATCTCCAGGTGAGACCTGAGCTCCACTTCTTTCCAAGCAGTGTGCTCAAGATCATTGCCTAACAGACAATCTACAGGCATGGCAGGACTCACAGCTACTTTCAGAGTACCAGAGACCCCCCCCCACTCAAAGGGAACCAGAGCCACCGGTAGGTGACTCTCGCGATTGTCAGCGACCCTGACCTGGTGGAATGTATTGGGTACTATCTGCTCTGTTGACACCAGCTGACTCTTGATAGTAGTCATTCTGGCTCCTGTGTCACGCAGAGCCTCCACCTTCTGCCCATCAATGGTGACCCACTGCCGGTACTTGGAAGTATTTCTGGGCATGTGGGCCTTGGGCACCATTTCTCCTTCTCCCAGGGACACTAGGGAAATCTCTACCTGCTGCCCAAAGCTATTTGGGTCCATCTCCCCCCCGAGCGCTGCACTAGTCAACCAGGTGCCTGTCCGGTAGTGGACGGTGCCCTCTTGGGGCACTGTGGATCGCCTTTGTAGTGACCATACTGGTAACACTCCATGCATTTGGGGCTAGATTTCCCTGACTTGTCATATGTCCCTGGCTTTTTCCCAAATTTGGAAAAGGAAGGGTTGCCACCCCCTCCCTGGGAATTCTTTTGGGGGCCTTTAGAGAGTTCCTTATCTGCAAGTTTATCTCCCCCCTCTTTCTTCTGTTGGGAAGCCTGACCACCTTTGTGGGAGTCCCCCCCAGGTACCTTCTTGGACACTCTGGTGCTAACCCAGAGGTCCGCCTCCTCAGCAAGCTTCCTGGGATCAGTCAGCTTACTATCCACTAGGTGCTGGTGCAAATCTGTATAAGTAACATTAAGCATATGCTCTCTCAGAATCAAGTCATATAAACCTTTATAATCTGCTACTTTGTTGCCCGCACCCATCCATTCAGTGCCTTACTGGAGAAATCAAAGAAATCTACCCATGTTTGTGTGGTTTGTTTGGTGCTGTCCCTGAACCTCTGACGGTATCCCTCAAGGGTCAGCCCAAACTTGGCAAGTAAAATGGCTTTCTGAAGTGGATATGTGTTTTTATCAGGTTGATCCAATGTGAGAAGTGTGTCCCTCCCCAATGGCGGCACATAACCCCACATAGCTACCCCCCATTGCCCTTCAGGAACCTCATGAGCCCTTAGTGCAACTTCATAAGCAGCTAACCATTTATCTATGTCATCTCCCACCACAAAACTGGGCACCACATTTTTGGGTATACGAACCTTCTTTTCTCCAGCAGGTCCTGACTGTATGCTGCCACCATTATTGCTGGATTCAGACTGTCTCGCCTTGATCTCCAGCTCCTTGAGACTCAGTTCATGAGCCAACAATAGTTTCTTTTCAGCCAAAGCTCTTTCAGCTTCCACTTGTTTGGCTGCTCTTTCAGCTTCTGCTTGTTTGGCTGCTCTTTCAGCTTCTGCTTGCTTGGCTGTTCTTTCAGCTTCAATCTGTTTGGCTTCTCTCTCTGCCCTTCTCTCCTCCTGTTGAGCCTCAATTTTCAGTTTTGCCATTTGCAATTGGAACTCCCTTTCCTCTCTCCTTTCCTCTGCGGTCAGGCTTTGCATAGAGACACTGCTCCCTGGTCTGGAAGGGGGCCCAATTGCAGTGGTAACACCATCCACAGATAGTGAAAATTCCTCTGAGGTGCCATTTTCTGACTCCTCTTCCTCATCATCCTCTAAATGGGCTTCTGCCCAGGCTCTCAGCGCCACTTGAAAGTCCTCCTTTCTGGAGGCCCCTTGGGTGGGTACCCTCAGTGCCCTGCAGAATCCTCTTAGTTGTTTGACCGTATATGTATCCAACTGGACTAGGTCAAAGTCCCCTGTCTGAGACCCAGTCAGAGACATGTTGAGTGAGGATTTCGTTTTTGAAAATTGTCAGGAAAAAAATCAGGTTTTCAAAAAGAGATAAAAACCAAGTTGACCTTCAACTGTGGGTAGGTAGTGAAATACTTAGCTACTGTATGTCACTGCACAAATACAAGTCCTATCCTCACCGCTGATCACCAATGTTAGAAATGAGGTTTTTGGTTGGCAGTCAGGTTACCCTCTGTCCAAGCAAAAGCCCTCACTCTAGTCAGGGTAAGTCACACACTATCCAAGATTATCCTGTGCCCACCCTCTGGTAGCTTGGCATGAGCTGTCAGGCTTAACTTAGAAGGCAATGTGTAAAGTATTTGTGCAATAAATCATACAATACCACCATATAGCACCACAAAAATACACCACACAGTGTTTAGAAAAATATATAATATTTATCAGGATAATTGTAGGTCAAAAAGAATAAAGTTGCAATGGAAAATTGTAGAAATATCACAGGACGGTGATATAAAGTGTCTTAAGTCTTTAGTATATAAACAAAGTCTCTTTTAAGCACAAGTACCTGGTTGGGAGTGGAAAAATCTCCTCAGAGGGCCACCAGAGAAGAGGTGCGTGGAAAAAGGATGTGTGCGTCTCCCCAGCACACACGGACTTGCGTCGTTATTTTTCACGCGGGGAAGTCAGCGTCGTTTTCCGGCGCTCGGACAGTCTCTTTCTGTGGATCGCGGGGATTACCAGATGTCCCGGGTCTGTGCGTGGATTTTCCTGCTTGTTCTCCGGCTGCGCGTCGGTCTGCGGGGCTGCGCGTCGAAATTACGATCTCACGGCAGGCGTTGCGTCGATTTCTCCTCTGGATGTCGATCTGCGGGGCTGCGCATTGAAATTACGATCTCACGGCAGGCGTCGCGTCGATTTCTCCTCTAGAGGTCGGGCGGCGTTGTCCTTGCGAGGCCGTGCGTCGGATTTTCGATCGTCCCAAGAGCGTCGCGTCGATCACATCGGTGTGCGGCGTTTTTCTCGCCGCAGAACCAACTGTGCGTTGAAATTTTCAGCGCACGGAGCGTCCAAATAAAAGAGAGAAGTCTTTTTGGTCCTGAGACTTCAGGGAACAGGAGGCAAGCTCTATCCAAGCCCTTGGAGAGCACTTTCACAGCCAGACAAGAGTTCAGCAAGGCAGCAGGGCAACAGCAAGGCAGCAGTCCTTTGTAGAAAGCAGACAGGTGAGTCCTTTGAGCAGCCAGGCAGTTCTTCTTGGCAGGATGTAGTTTCTGGTTCAGGTTTCTTCTCCAGCAAGTGTCTAATGAGGTAGGGCAGAGGCCCTATTTTATACCCAAATGTGCCTTTGAAGTGGGGGAGACTTCAAAGAGTGGCTAAGAAGTGCACCAGGTCCCCTTTCAGTTCAATCCTGTCTGCCAGGGTCCCAGTAGGGGGTGTGGCAGTGCTTTGTGTGAGAGCAGGCCCTCCACCCTCCCAGCCCAGGAAGACCCATTCAAAATGCAGATGTATGCAAGTGAGGCTGAGTACCCTGTGTTTGGGGTGTGTCTGAGTGAATGCACAAGGAACTGTCAACCAAGCCCAGCCAGATGTGGATTGTAAGGCACAGAAGGATTTAAGTGCAAAGAAATGCTCACTTTCTAAAAGTGGTACTTCTAGAATAGTAATATTAAATCCGACTTCACCAGTCAGCAGGATTTTGTATTACCATTCTGGCCGTACTAAATATGACCTTCCTGCTCCTTTCAGATCAGCAGCTGTCACTTCAACAGAGTATGAGGGCAGCCCCAAGGTTAGCCTATGAAGGGAGCAGGCTTCACAGCAGTGTAAAAACGAATTTAGGAGTTTTACACTACCAGGACATATAACTACACAGGTACATGTCCTGCCTTTTACCTACACAGCACCCTGCTCTAGGGGTTACCTAGGGCACACATTAGAGGTGACTTATATGTAGAAAAAGGGGAGTTCTTGGCTTGGCAAGTACTTTTAAATGCCAAGTCGAAGTGGCAGTGAAACTGCACACACAGGCCTTGCAATGGCAAGCCTGAGACAAGGTTAAGGTAGCTACTTGAGTGGGTGGCACAACCAGTGCTGCAGGTCCACTAGTAGCATTTAATCTACAGGCCCTAGGCACAGGTAGTGCACATTATCAGGGACTTATAAGTAAATTATATAGTCCAATCAGGTATGATTCCAGGTTACCATGTTTTAGGGGAGAGAGCATATGCACTTTAGCCCTGGTTAGCAGGGGTAAAGTGCGCAGAGTCTATAAACCAGCAAAAACAGTGTCCAAAAAGTGGAGGGAGGCAGGCAAAAAGTTAGGGGTGACTACCCTAAGGCTGTCAGGTCTAAAAGTAGGCTCTTCCAAATGTACTCCCGGAAGAAAATCTATTCTGAACTTTGTGAATAATCCATTCAGTTTCGAATAACTGGTTTTGATTGGGTGTAAATAATTGAGAATTCATGTGCTCTGTCCATTTGCCCTCTTGCAGTAACAGTTTTAAGTTCCTCTGCCAGTTGTTTTTAACATTATTGGCATTACAGCCTGCATGTTGCCGGTCAAGGGCAATCACTTTAGCTTTTCAGGGAGAGCTGGGTTATCAACACTTAGGGCCAGATTTAAGAGGGCCTAGCGCCATTCTAACAACACATTAGTGTCATTTTTTAATGCTAATGTGGTATTAGAGGGCCAAAAACACTGCTCATATTTACAAAGTGGCAAAATGCATGCACTGAGCCACTATGTAACCCTTGGCGCTACATTGTGCCTGCGCCAGGCAAAGTATATGCAAAGGGGGCATTCCTCCTTTGGGGGGTGCTGAAAAAATGGTGCAAAGAAGTCTTAGAGATTTCTTTGCGTAATTTTTTTCTGCACTTTTAATGCCTGCTCTGAGCAGGCATTAAAAAGAGGCTCTAATTGGTTACAATGGGCCTCTGGGTGCTTTGCAGGAATATCATCAACATTTTTGGTGCTACTGCTGCAAAGCGCCAAACTAACATAAGAAATTCTGATGATAGTTCCCTAACTCCCACCACTAAGTGCAGCACCACTTTTTATAAATATGCCCCTTAGTTGTATGTCAGAATTTTGAAAATGAAAATATTGTGCTGCGAAAATATTATGGTGAGAATATCGACCTATACTGTACATCAGTGTAACTTCAAGATATCTATCTATCTATCTATCTATCCATCTATCTATCTATCTTTCTTATAAACATATTAACTATCTTGAATGGATTATATACTTTGAATTTACTAATAATTGCTCCAATGTGTTTGTCAATTGCTTTAGTATAATATAGGTGAGTGGCTGTTAACATAATATGTTCTATACTGTGGCCCATATTTATACTTTTTTAGCACCACATTTGCGTCATTTTTTTACGCAAAAGCAGGGCAAACTTACAAAATACAATTGTATTTTGTAAGTTTGCGCTGCTTTTGCATTAAAAAGCGGCACAAATGCGGCGCTAAAAAAGTATAAATATGGGCCTATATGTGTAGTTTATGTGTGGTGCTAATGATTTGCATAAAGTAGTATGCTCACATAAGGGTCTTTTGTGGTTTGGAAGTATTGCATACAGTAGGGCAATGGTTGTGTTCTCAAATTTAAATTATGAGTACTGGGATGTGCTTAATGTTGCATTGCTTCACAGAAACTAGGTAAAGAAGTCTCAACAAGAACTGGGCCTCCTTTGTTCAGTGCGGGAAGCATCTGTGCCTCTGTAAAGATTATAAAAGCTACATTTTTTCACAGCAGAATTTAAAACTGTTTATTTCAACAGGTTTACATCCACAGGTTCATACAAAAAAAGTCTCTACCTGCTGTATTCCTTAAAATGCAGCATGAAAGATTGACCTTCAATGCAAGTTTCACTTATTTCTATCGCTTATGTTTTAAATGTGCATCTTCTTCTCTTCTACACGCCTCTTCTGTACTGTATATAAACTATTCTAAATCGCGTGCCTATCCATCTTAATCTCTCTTTGGAAAGCATAACAATATCTATAAATTCTAGCAAGTATTTACTTCTGACATAGCCCCCTCGAATGATCACATCTAGGTCAATAATGTACCACAAAGACACTGGAGTGAATGCATGGAATGAGCATGTAAAACGTATTCAATAGCTAAGGGACACATGTAGCAACTTTCAGAATTGCGACCCGCAAATTGCGAGTCAGAGCGACTCGCAATTTGTGAGTCGCAAATCCGAATGTTGGATAGTGTCCCTGACACGATCTGCGATTCGCAAGGGGGTCGCCAATGCCCACCTAATGAATAATCATGAGGTGTGTCGCAATTTGCGACCCCTTTGCGAATGGCGGCCCTCACAGACATGGTGGTCTGCTGCATGCAGCAGACCACCATGTCTGTGACTGCTTTTCAATAAAGCCGTTTTATTTTTTTTGTAATGCAGCCCGTTTTCCTTAAAGGAAAACGAGATGCATTACAAAAACAAAAAACGAAACGTTTCTGTTTAATTTTTTCAGAGCAAGCAGTGGTCCGTAGGACCACTGACTGCTCAAAATCTTTTTTTACAGTGACATTCACAACAGGGAAGGGGTCCCACGGGGACCCCTTCCCTTTTGCAAATGAGTTAGCACCCATTTGAAATGGGTGCAAACTGCGATTGGTTTGCGACCGAGTCTGTGGTCACAAAACAATCCTACATTGCACTGCGAGTCGCAATTAGGAAGGGAACACCCCTTCCTAATTGCGAGTTGCGGTCCCATTTTTCGATTCGGTAACCAGGTTTCCGGATCGCAAAACAGGGTTTGTGCATTGCGATGTGCTTTTAGCACGTCGCAAACAGTGAAATTTGCCGTTTGCGACGTGCAAACAGCTGCCTACATGTGGCCCTAAATAACTGACCACTAATCTTGAGCTTCCGGGTATCATGCTATTCACTGTAAACCGCTTCATCAAGGGTAGTAAGCACTATATAAAAGCAATTGAAATGTAAATATATATATTTCATCAAGGACATCTATGTATACTTAAGTACAGCGGTACTTATCTACATGTGCTTATCTTCACAATGTTTTGATGCTCTGGGTACAATATTTTTATGGACAATGTTTTAAATACTAATATGTTTTAAACATATTAGTAGTCAATTCGGATATCTGGACATTTACGTGTGGAAATCTGCGCCGCTAAGCCTGGCTGACAGCGGAAGAGAGGCGTTTCCATTGCTACGCCAACAGGACTCCACCCACCATATCTCAATACTTATTATGATGCAACAGTTACCTGAACTGCGGTGCAGTGCTGGAGGTGGAAAAAGCCAAGACCCATCCCATCCCGGGTGACCACCTCACCGAGACAGGTAGGTGGACCATCCGAAATGGGAAGGGGGTGGGGGTGTTGTGTGCATGTGTGTGGAATGTGCATGTATGTGTGGCATTATGGGTGTGCGTGAGTGTGTGTGTATGTATGTGTCTATGGAGGGTGTGTGTGTCTACATGTATGCGGAGGGGAGGGGGAGTGTCAGGGCGCAAGTGAGTAGGTGTGTGTATTGGGATGCATGCAAGTGGGGGTGCATGTGTGCGAAGTCTGCAAGTGAGTGGGGGTGCCTGTGTGGATGCATGCACAAGAGGGGGAGCATGTGTGCAAGTCTGCAAGTGAGTTGGAGTGGCTGTGTGGATGCGTGTGGATGAGGGGTGCATGTGTGCAAGTCTGCAAGTGAGTGGGCATGTCTGTGTGCAAGTGTGCAGATAGGGGGTGTTTGCAAGTGTACAGATGAGGGGGTGCACAAGTGTGCTGATGAGGAGGGAGTGTATGCATGTATGTGTATGCGCTGGGGGGAATGTGTGAATGTATGCGTGCATGGAGGGGTGGGGATGTGCATGAATGCAGGGGGGAGTGGAGATGTGAATAATTGCAGAGGGGGGTGCGTATGTATAAGAACGGATGGGGTGTTTGTATGGATGTGTGAGGTTGGGTGGGGGTGTTTGCAAGTGTGTGGACGGGGGGTTGTCTGCATGTGTGTGGACATGTGGGGGTGCATGTGCCAGTGACAGGAATTGGGATTCCTGTCACCGGCTGTGTTACCACTAGGGTTTTCATGGTGGGGCGACCGCTGTGAAAAACCTGGCAATTTGCTGCCTCCTAATTCCGCCGGCCGGAAGAGCTCACCACCGGCTGCTGCGGTCCGACCAGATTAGCGGAACTGGTGGCGTTGTGGTGGTTTGGCTTCAGCCAAACTGCACAACTCGTAATACAGCAGTCTTTACCACCGGGTCCCCGGCGGTTAGACCGCCACCGCGAGTTTGGCGGTATCATGACCGCCAAACTTGTAAGGAGGCCCTGAGGCTTTTAAGTTTTATTTTGGGGGGTCTGCTTCTTTTGTAGTGTCTACTCGTCTGCTCTCTCTTTAGCTTGAAAAGCAGTCTGTCACAGCAGGAGTGACTCCAAAGCTGTCAGCTACAGTGATATGGGCACCAAAAGGCTAGTCCAGGTCCCTCAACCCTACTCTTTATGATTCTCTTATCAGCCACATCCCCTTCCTAAGATGTGCCCGGGCCCCTTCATTGTGACTTCTCACTGAATCAAAGAGCATCCCTTGAAGTGTACAGGGGAACTCGGCACTCACCTCCCCAGTGGGGGCCCCACCCAGCTTACAAGAGTGCAGCAACACACAAATCTGGGGGGATTTCTCTACTTCCTCTCCAGGTTCCACAACACAGGCCTTGCTTTCAAAAATGGAACTCAGGGCCCTCCTTGATTTGTACCATGCACAGGCACACATACACCAAGTGCATGTATACAGCATGTACACACTGCACAACACTGCACCTGCCATGTACCACTGATAGACAGACATACATCGAGTGCATCCATTTAACATGCATGCACTACTCAGCAGTACATCCTTCATGTATTGTACCATTAACAGGCACAATACAGCCAGCGCAGCTGCACCACTTCTGTGCTGCGCAACACTTCACAACAAACTGATGTAGTCCAAGGATATGTTAAGCACATAGCAGAGGAACTTTAAAAATCAGTATGCTGGTAGGCCTCACTTCAGTGACACAATTGAAAAAGTACCTGTTCATTCCCACTGATTTCTACATAGTATGCTGCCACAACCTCACTTTTGCTGCCAACTCCTGGTGAAGGCAGTAGCCTTCCAATGCTATGAGGATAGCTCTTTGGGCATCACTCGCTGTCAAACAAGACCGCAATATATGGGACAGGCCTATGTCATGACACACACATGATCTGGGGTCACGTGTGGCAACAAAAATCAGCATTCGGGATCCAGATAACAGTACAGTTGGGCACTCGTGCATGTCCATTACCATACAGAGGACTTTTCCGTCCCAACATAATGATTGGCAAAAGAGAACTAAATACTCTCTGTAGGTCTTGGGTGTTAAATTTGCAGTCACAAACTGGTTCCAGTGGATATTCAATGTGCCATTTGCTACCAGGAATTTTGAATGTTGTGGTTGGCACACACTGATAGTCTCAAATATTGAATGACAATAACTTGTGATTAGCAGGCTGTGATCAATTTCTTTAAGCATAGGGTCACCAGCTCAAAGAATTGGTATACATTGCAATGCTACTACATGTTCAAGAAATTATATCCAAGGACCCATAACTCAATGAGGGCTGATAAATATGTCTCCAGAATTAGGGCAAAAGTAGAAAATAAAAACAAGTAAGTGCCTTTCCTTTTTAGAAAAGATACTACCAAGCTGCAAATAAGTTAGGTCAACCAAAGGGCAGGGCAGGCTCACTGATAGGCATGGTCCTTTGGTGACTTTGAAATGTCTTCTGTTTGCTTATATCATGCAGGTGATGATATTCATGGAGTGAGTGCAGAGTATCTGTGCTGCAGATCCTTGTATCTCCCAGAGAACTTCTATTTCTGAAGTTGGCCTCCAAGCAGGTCTTAGTCAGTTATGTCTTATGCTTGTCCTACAGTTCATGCAGCTAGTTTTCCTGCACGACAATCCATCAGCTCAATTCCCAGGAAGTACTCAGCAGGAGGACTCCCCAAGTGCCTCCTTGAATTCTAGGCTTGATCTTAACCTTGAGAAGAACAACAGCTAAAGTCAAAGACAGATGTTTCTTGTCAGCTGATGCTGCAGATTTTCCTCATTTTATAGATAAGTACTTCTTAGTGGTTCTGTGATGTCAAAATAACGTTGGCAAACTTGAAGGCAATGGTATGAACCAAATAAAGGTTTGATACTTTCAGGTGTCATCCAATTGACCTGCTTTCAGACCATGGTACTCTTAGTATAGTGAAGAGAGCTTCTTGTACACCTGCTAACTACTGTATAACAAGAGGGTGAGGAATACCTTCCCAAGACTAGAGAAGTGAACACCATAGATGCCAAAGGAGTAGAAATGAAACATTGGCAAACACGCATATGCTTGTTCTGTGGAAAGCACTGTAGTTGTTTTCTCCCTCAATATTCCCAAGACATGAATATTGTGGAAAGGACATGAATGGTACCTGAAGCAAGAGCTACTTTTGCTTTTATTCTGTAACCCCCAAGTGAACTACAAACGACATGGGCTAGAATAGTATTAGAATTAGGAAAATGCCAGGGTTTGAAGCCATGACCTAAATTGAGAGTTAGTAGAGTCAGAAAAACGACAGAAGTTATTTTAAGAACCCACATTGTACCATGGCCACATACATCACTTCCATTATACTCAGAAATCCTCATTACCTCTCTGAATACCCTTGATGTGGGTAAGACATCTCATCTCAGTTACATCAGAGCAGCAAAGTTAGTATCTAGATTAAATGGTCTGGCAACACAATGTTCAGGACTAAAAGGAAGTTACAAAAGTGTCTTATCCCATCCTTAGACTAGTTTTATGCTATTGCTCTTTGTGAAAGGGCAAGCTGATTATGCTCGGTATACAATCATCTTGTGGAATAGGTATTATCCTTAGCAGAGAACCACATCTCCACTGTTATTTATGACACTCTTGGATTGGCCACGGATTAACACAAGTACCATAACCTCCAGGTGCACCTCAACACCATCTGGTACTATGAAAACTGTTGATAAGGGCAGCGTATGAGCTTGAGGTCATAATATCTAACTTGAAAACTCATAACAGCCAGCCAGTATAGGGACAATGCATTCATACTCTCTTCCTGCACCTTCATACTGTGTGTTGGAGGGAGAAAACTAGCTGCGTTCATGAAGGCATTTATGCTGCAGAGGCACAATCGTCATATCCTGGGCAGCATCACTCATTACCTAGGCAGATCTAGTTGGTGGGAGAGAGAATGGAACAGTTCAGACATCACAAATGGGAATAATTAGTTACTGGGAATATTTTGCATGTTACTGTGCAGGCAGAAACATTGGTTTTAGTCTGTCTCAAGACCTCACAGAATGTGACTTTTGAGTATGGTACCAGAATATCAAAATATACCGCCAACACCGGTGATTTTCTGGGGCCCGTGACTTCGGCAGTCTTGTGGAAAGACCCTTGAAGTCGTAATGAGGCCATCAGACTCTAAATCAAATCTGGCGCCTCGAAATTAACTATAAGAAGGAGAGCTTGTGACCCCAAAAATGTGTTATCTGCCAAGCTCCCAGATAGGCTGTGTGAGGAGGGGGAAGCTCTGCAAGCCTTCTGCCTGTAATCAGGGCTGGGGGTCAAGGCCTGCTGTCCTCCTAGTGGGCAGAGGGGGCATCTTCAAGGGAATCCAGGACAACCGGCCCTGGAGCTTGGAGCATCGGTGCCTACCTGCTTGCCAAGGCCAGTGTGCCTTGTGAGGAAGAGTAGAGCTTTTAAAGGGAGCAAGGTCCACTAGGGAGCACTGTCTAGTGGACTCCCTGTGCGAGGTGTGAGGAAATGGCTGCCATGACTTGTGCTATATACCATGGTGAGGCTATTGAGCCAGAGACGGAGCATACTGCTGAGTCAGTGACCCCTTATGCCAAGAGGGACCAACATGAAAAAAGCGGCCATGTGGTAAGGACTGTAGACTTGTGAGTTAGCAGGCGGGGACACCCTTTGCCAGAAGAGAACCTGTGTGCTGGGAGAACTGGTTACCCTGTATTCCAGAGGGGTTACCAGGAGCATCAGGAACTGTGCCTGATCTACCAGAGAAGTGAGGACACCATGGGAGCACCTGCACACTGTCACACAGGAAAGGGACCAATGACAGGATCATCGCATCCACTCCCTAACAGGAGAGAAGTTGAAAACTTATGTTGTAGGAGGAGCCTCAGGTCATGTCGAGAGTGTGACCGTGAGTAGGAGACTCTACACTCACAGAGTGTAGCTAACAGGGCTACGTGTGGCCAACTCACCTGAACTCAGATTCAGCCACTGGCAGCACCCATGGATGGGGCACATTCAGGAATACCAGCCGCTTCATGTCTGCTACTGCAAGTAAGACTGGTTTTGTGCCTCTCAGTCCTTGGGGAACTTGTTGGTAACGTAGTGTGGTAGCGCTGAAATACCACTGATTTTAAATTACAGTCAAAGTGGACTCTTGAGACTCGGACTATTAGTAGGGCAAACTCTGGATGTTACCAATAGTGAATAGGGAATAAGCAATTTTGTTAACTCAAGGAAGGAGTGGGACAGGGAACTGCCATAGAAAAACTGGAGCCCTGACTTCAAGGGAGACTGTGTAATTGTTTGTGACTGTCCTATTTCTCCTTTGTGTTGGTAGCAATAGAAAATCAAATACTTCTCTTTTTTCATAAAAGTAAGTAGTTAGTGAGACAATGGTCTATTGTTGATGCTGCATTCATTATGAGTTGTGAGCCTGTGTTAATTCCCCTGTATCCTCACTTCCCACCCAAAGGAGCCTTGGACTGCTCAGACCATGTCTATACTGAGAGTCAAATGCAGAAGAGATACCTGGTTGCTCAGGATCCATAGTAAGCCATGCCCCAGGAAATCAGGAGTAAAAGGCCTCAACTCCACTGGTCAGGCCCAGTGACCCCTGCTTGCCCTGTGGCCCCATGAAAGGGAATTCTAACAGTGCCCTGCTTGCCCCACAGTCCTCTGAAATGGGTTCTGACACAGTAGAACCCCTACAATGGTTTAGGATTCCATTTTGAGTTTTGGTAACAATCATTGCAGCACAGGCCCTCTAAAGCTGCACCAACTGAACTGAAGAAAAACTAAATCAGAGGATTGAATGTTGATGGTATCATAGTTACTTTGTACCACTCCACTGGCTAGGTTAATTGTTATAGATCTGGACTAGTCTTCAGAGTTATCCAAGTGGTGATTTTAAAGTGCTAAGGGCATTGCTAATCACGATTAAAATGCATCATGAAAACTCTTGCAGGGCTTTTCTTAGTTTTTAGTACTATCATCTTCTAAACACTAGGGCATATTTACAAGGAAGTGGCGCATCAGCTCTGATGCACCAGTTTCCGTGCATCACCCTGCGCCCACTAATGACACCATGGTAGTGCTGTATTTATAATACAGCACACCACACTGCTTGTTAGGACAATAGCGTCAAACTTTTTGATGCTATTGTGGTACTTTGCTCGACTAGTGCCAAAAATGCTGCCGCTAGTCCAGCAAAGCACAGGGAGGCCCATAGGCTTATGCACCAGCGTCACTTTAATGCCTGCCCTGAGCAGACATTAAAAAATTACACTAGAATGGCTTAGTGAAATCTTGTAAATTTCACTGCACCATTTTCCAGGCCTCTCTGCAGGGGCACCCACCCCCTTGCATACATTATACCTGGCATGATATAATGTGATGCAAGGGGTTACAATGTGGTGCTATGCTTGCATTGCCTCAATTTGTAAATATGTTGCAGAGTGTGGGATTGGTTAGCGCCACCTTACCGTAAAATAAATTACACTAAGTCGGCTCTAGCATTTTGTAAATATGCCCTTAGATATCTTTCTATAGTCAAATCCTTGATCCCAAATGTTGGTAAGACCATCCTTCTTTTTGTTCATCTTATTAAAGATCTACCTTTTCCATCTCACATGAAGATATATATTTTGAAAAATGTAATGTCTCTTATTGTATATTGGATGCATTGCTTGCAAACTGTATCTGATGAAAAACTCACCTGTTGTGTCTTGGAGTAACACAAGTGTGATCATCCATTGCAGTGCAATAGTTCTATTGCACAGAGATTCTAGCGGTGTTGCCACCTTGACTGCCAAATGCTGGAACCCCAAGTGTAAACAGAACTATAAAGGGCTGTATTACAGAAAATACGTCAGGGCTGTAGTTGGCATTTGCATCCTTTGTTGGTGCCAGCAGAGCATTTTGGCTTTAAAGGGTGGGGCTGCAGACATTTGTGCGGGCCTTTAGTAACATTACGCCGGCTTGAGATTTTCATCAACTTCCTCATTTGAATGGGGGTTGTAGAAACCTGTTCTTCTAGCTGAGAGTAAATCTGCTTGAAGACCTGTCTCCGGATTTGTTCTTGGACAGTCATGTAGAAATGTAACTCTCGGTCCTGCCTTATTTATCAGAAAAAAAGCTGCACAACCTCAGTGCACAGTTTCTGATAAAACTATGGATGGATGCAAAATGCTTCGCCGCTCAGTGTCAATTGCCTCCAGGAAGTGTGCACCCAGGTGCATTTTCTGTTCAGGTAATGTGCATTCAAGTGATCACTTTTACCTGATTTGATGCAGCTTGATGCTGTAGGCTACAATGCAGAGTTCGAGGGATTATCAATTCTGCATAATGTTGAATAAGACAATGACCACATTTCCAAGAGGCGCATGATATCCAGCTGGACCCTAAAGTTGTAGTATCCTGCTGGACACATTCTAGTTTTTCCACCCGCCACTCTGTGAGGGCTGGCTTGCACGCTCACCTCACACCCATCCATCAGGTCATGTGATCTTACCAAAAAAAAAGGCTGGGCGTACGTGCCCACAGGACAGTTACCACTACCCTATGTCTCCGCATGCCTTATTTCCGTAGCATATGGGCCCACAATGTCACAAACGTGAGGTATCCAGTCTACTGATTCATAAATACAAGCCCAACCCCACCAGAAAGTTGGGAAAAGAGATAGACTGAAACAATGATTATACTGTGTTTAGAACGCTGTAGTTATTTTGGAGTTTCCCAAACAAACTGTCACTATATCAATTGATAAGATAGGCATAAAGAATCTCATAAACCTAGCATATTTCTGAAGCTACTCCTCCAGCTAGGTATCGTCACAGGATAACTGAAGAATTACAGATTCTGCAATTTTCACTTCCCTGTTCAGTTCTGCAAATACCCATTAACTGCTTGGGTTCATAAGGATCCACCTTTATTCCTCTCCTCGTCAACTCCTGTTTTAATCCTCTGCCTGAGTTTATGAACTCTTTCAACGTCTTCTACAATTACGCAGATGACAGGCATGTTATATTGAAAAGTCTAAACTCTCCTGATCTTGACTCCTATGCTATTGGAAATGCCTTCACCTAAAGCTAAAGAAACATTAGAACATTGGAATGTTAAAAGCTTTATTGAAGATAATGGCATAGTTTTTAATGGCTGGTATAAGCTCTCTGCTCAAACATTCCAATGTTTGTTGTTATGTTTCTCCCTTTTTAATTTAGAGCATTCTACCCTCAGTGGGTGTAAGGTTCTAATAGCCGTGGAACTCTTCGGGCTGGGCTATGTCAGTTCTTAAAGGCCCTCTCCCTCATTTTAGGCTCTCCCCTGTGTTGGAGTGTAGCTTTTATAATTAATATTAACATGAACTGCTTGCAAAATAATGTGTAATGAAGGTGCATAGAAAATGTGATAGACTAATATTAATGTACGCGTCTGAAATGTGCCCATGGGGAGTGGCCACCAATGTATACGATGATTAACGAAATTGACTAATGATTAATTATTAATGTACTAATGTATGATTCTGTATTAGCATTGAGAGTTATATGTTATTCACTAGGCCTTAGTTAGCAAGGGTCTGTGCCTAGCTGCCTGGTCTCATATTAAATGTGTTTTTCTAACGCGCATTGTGCTGTCTTGCTGAAGGACATGAAGCTGTACTTTTCCAGAAGTTAAAGATGTGTGTAACCGTAGTAAATTCTTTCTCATGAGACCCGACTTGCTCAAGGAGACATTCTTGTCGAATGCAACAGTGTAATTCGCAACAGGTGCAAGGTCGCCTAAACTGGTAAAGACAATGGAACTACTGACTGAAACGAAGAGTGTAACTTTTCCTACCTGACATTCTACCCGTTGAAGACGTCAATTACAGGAGCCAATACAATATGTGAGAACTGTCTTAAGTGAAAATTCTAGTAAGGTGATCGCTGGATCATTGGACAGAGATAATGATGCACCAAATATTGCCCAATTGGAAATTAGAAGCTTGTTAGCTGGATTCGATATAACGACAGAAAACAAGGAGAAATCAGCCATTCTATGCCATTCCATTGCCATAGCGAGCCATTGCGCACTCTTTACTGAGCCATTCATACTGTTACTTTCTGCCTTAAGACTTTGCTGTATTTTTCTTTAGATCATCCTCACCTTCCTTGCCTTGCCCAATACTTCACCTCCTTATGAGGGAAGCATTCCTTCTTACTCTACCTTTCTGAGACTTTGCTGCACTGCCCTGGATGATGGCGAATCAACTGGTGTCCTGAGGACGAAGACTAACTCTGTATGCTGACCCATTACGGAGGGTAACTATATGATGATGAAATTGTAATTGTCTTTTGCCTTTTCTTTCTAGGTACCAACTGCTCTGTTGATAGAGGCCATAGTTAGATGTTTTTCTAAATTTGTGTTACTAAATTGTTTTGCATGAAGCCCAACATGCTGATGCTAATTTGAGGTTAGTTAAGGAATTCACCAAAACTGATGCAAATGGACAAATGACCGAATCTTTGCTTCGATTGAATAATGTGCCAATGATACTCTGCTAAAGTTAATCCATGTTGACGTCGTGCTTTGTTCTAATGTTCACGATCTTTGCTTTGATAAAGTCTTATTCAAGTTGCCATATTGTGGATGGTTAATGTGTTTTCTGGCATTGAGACTAATACATTTGCTAGTAGAGTGTAACAAATAGGGAATAAATATCAAAGATCTTGATAAATTTGTGTGGTTATTCATGGCTGAAAGGTCATGGTGTGTTTCGATTCTTAATGAGGTCATTAACTAGTTTGATTGATCGTTATTGTGAATATTGATTAGGTTATTTATCTAATGTTGGAAATGCTGAATAGATATCTCGTCTTAAGGTGTCTCCAATCAGGGTCAAAGGTTCATTGACCTAAAACAAGTCCACGTGTAAGTTAATATATTAAGAGGTGGGGCGCGTTATCACCTGTCACTCTGCCCTATAACTCGGGTTCAAAGTCTTTAACCACAGGTATAGCCCTAAGCTGCAGTCTATAAGGCTATACTGAGATTCTAGCATCTGGTAAACTCATGACCTACTTTCCATATACTGATGTATAAAATCTTTCCTACCAAGTATCAATAACATTTTTGACATTATTGCCACTACTAAGGCCAGAGCCTGTAAGACTGGATTAGCATTTGGAAGTATTAACTGCCTGAACCCTTAAGATTCTGTACCCAGTTGTAGCTCTAGGGTCTTGAACCTTTAAACACTACTTAACCTGATGGATAGATTTTCTGTCGACTATATCTTTGTAACGTTTAGATCTCCAACCCTGTCCTTCCCTAACATTTTCTGAGTCTGAACAGAAGACTGAAAATCTACCTAGCAGAACAGGATGGAGATGAAGGCAGAAAGAAGTGCTACAAGCTTTTAGCATTTAGGAATATGTTATGTCCAACCATTCATTGATAGTTCGTTACATCAGTCTCAACATACATTAACAACATTTTTAAAAGCACAATAAAAACATTAAAAACAATGAAACACCTATAAATTATGATGACACATGATAAATTATCGCATAATAAAAAGCAACACAAATTGTAAAAAGATCATTTAGCGGTGTGTCTGCTTATACTGACCCTAGTGCTTTGGTTCTAGTAACCCTGGCAGTATGCAACAACTTTGAAACAGACACAACCAAGGTGGGGTTGCTTTTACATATTCTAAGGTCTTTAACTCGAGCTGATAAACTAAGGGATCTACACAAAAGGATGCTCCATTTGTTTCTGGGTTTGGTATAGAGTGGGCAGAAGAACAGCAAGTGCTTGTTGCCTACTTGGACAGTTTTACAGTAAAAGCAACAGTCGTATTCCTGCCACTGCTTACCACAGTTAGCAGTGAAAACAGCTAATGGGATACTCATTACATGAACTGAAGTAAAAGGGACTGAGTATGCACTGAGTGAATACAATCAAGCAGTTCCTTTGCTTTGGGTACAGATTTGTGAAGGAGGAAGGCACTTGTTGAGGGGTCTAGCGTGAATGAATTGTCCCTATAATAGCATTTTCCTTGGCCAGATTTTTAACTTTAAGAGATTCTCCTCGACGAATGGACTGGGGCTCAGACCAAAACTTCTCTAGCCCCAGGTCGGACCAAGGTGTTTTTAAATGACCCCAGCCATCATAACCTTCCCCACCCTGTTGGGCTCAATAACTTCCAGCAGGCCTTCCCTGAAGTGGTTCAATTTGTGAGTACTCCAGATGCGAACCCAAAACAATGGAGGTCTCAGCGCTATCTGCGCTGAAATCTTATTGATCCCCAAATCGAGGTGAAGAGGTACCAAGGGTGTGCCTTTCCCCGAGCCCAAGCGGTCATGTCATATCCCACACGGTATTTCAAATCTGTATAAATCTGTGTTTTTACAGCTAACTTGTAGGAAAATTTAGTTCAATTAGCACTATTTTGCCCTATTTTTATCAATCTTATTTCGCTTAACCCATATGTTATCATATTCAATATAGTCACTGCTTTCAAGAAGACAAGATATTTTACACGTCTTGCCAATAAGCCCGAAGTGTGCCTACATCAAGGGTCTAAACATACATAATTTGGGTTAAGGGCAGGACCTCATAAGTAGAGAAATTAGGTTCCTCTTTTATACGGTTGTTAATACATCCCGAGCATGCCACTGACGCACCAGGCTTCCGCTGGGGAAAAACATGTGAAATGTGCTCTTGAAAATTGTACTGAAAGTATATATTCAACGGAAGATGCTGGCAAAACTAATGCAATAACAACTGCTGCAAGAGAGCAACTCCCATATGCGCTAAGAGAAGCCATTTTAAATTAAATTGATACGATGTGAAAGGACAGTGCTCACAATGGATGTGCGCCCCACAGTTTCGCTGCACCAGAAACGAGGCCACAGAGGGCATCGCATGAAGTCGAAAAATAATGCTACGTGGTATTTTTAGAATCGCCTTTTGAGTATGAGGTTGTTGATTTATAATTTATGTTTCTATTATATCCTTCATTAGAACTCTGCTTTATGGTTGGCTGGTTCCCTTCAGCCTACACGTTTGCTCAATCCAGTATGAAGCCATACGCTTCTAGCTAAGAATGGCTGTTACAGTTGCCACGGAAAAAAATGGTTGGCCCCACCATTAGACAAGGTGATACCACCCAGCTCCACCAAGATGCTTCCAGTCCTAAAACTGAACTAGATGAATTGAGTATTTTAATCATGCACTCTCGACTTTGCATCTAAAAAGACAGGATGTCCTTCACAACTGCTTTTAAGTATGTGCCATCATGTGCTCATGGCGCACTGATGTTTGCAAAGGACATGGCTGCGTATGGCAGTCACATTGGTAGTCTCATGTGAGCAGTGCATTCATGACCCTACTCACACCCTTGCAAACACAAAGCACCAATGGGTTACAGACTGGAGTAATTGGTGGAAGGAGGAGGCAAAAACTGTACAATTAAATGTGACCAGATTTAATATTCAAAATTTGCACATATTTGCATGGTTACTGCTTTCCTTCATTTGTAATGCACATTCTCCCTTTTTTCATGTTTAAATAGGCAGACAGAAATGAAACATCAGAGTCTATTTGTTCCCCTGCGGCAGCCGGTAGTTAATATTAAGGGCAATATTTATAATTGTGTTGTGTCTCCCTTGTGCCGCTGCCATGAGTGGCTTGGTAAATTTGGAGTAATGCAGAGCAGCGCAAACGTTGTCTCGTGTTACTCTGCCCCAGGGAGGTGTTCCATGGGTGAAGCGTGGGTATTCCTATGAATCCATCCATCGATTTTACCATATTCCCAGATTTACCAAAACAGGTAACCCTGGGAATACATCAAAATGCTACACCTTCCCAGGGAAGGTGCAATGTAACAAAATATCTTTATTTCTACTTGTTGTTTTCTCTTCCTAATGTGCTTCATTACTCTGAGGATTGTTTTTGTACAAGAAGGTGCCTTTTTCCGCACAAAAACAATCCTGCCTGCAACGCAGTCACCCTTGCACCAAGGCAGCACATTGTGCACCAGCGCAAGGAAAGGATAGGATTGTGTGCATCATTGTAAATACAGTGCATTCCTGTCCTTTCCCTTTCCTGCAGTGCAGCACACCAGAACAAGGTGCGTGAAATAATGATACATTCTCCATCTAAGGGTTGCCAGTGGATAATTATTACTTGATGGATGTGTTTGCAGTGTCTGCCCTCATCTGTTAATTTTCCTTAAGCAAGTCTGATGCAGCATTGGTGCTATTCATGAAGTTTCAGTGATAAGCGACATGCTTTGTTCAGACCAGCACCTATTTTGGGCCTGGCTTTAGTTTCTTACTTTAAAAAAATAAAAATGAAAATAGCATGCTACATAGTTTAGTAGATTTTCACACATGCGGGTCTTTTTATGGACATCCTCAAAATATTTTCACTTAGAAATAAGAATAAATTCTTGCCAAAGCTGTTGCTTCTTCACAAAGGATTAGCCTGCATTTGGATCATGGTTGGTGATGAAAGTGCTAAACAGCTGACTTATTCCCCAGTGGCTTGACTAAACTTGAGGGGGCACCCTGCAAAGTACATGGAGGAGTCCCTCATCAATCTCAGGCAGGAGCTCTCAGGCCAGGGTGCTGTGCTGATGGGGCCCCCTGGAGCTCTGGTGCCCCCCGCACAGCAGGGGCTGCAAGGACCTTTGTTACGCCACTGTTATTCACCTAATCACTTCCTTCAAATGCGTCAGGAAACTCAGCAGGGGGACGCTAGTGATAAGCAGGTGTCCCTAGTTGGTTGAATATTGTATCTCCTTATCTATCCACTTTCTATTTCTTTCATTCCATACACCAGCTTTACCTCTGGCACCCTGTGGTGACAAAAAATGGTGGTTAATTCGAACTTTGGCACTGATCTGTAAACACATGGAGGCCATCAGCCATTCTCAGAACAGAGAATTTGTTGTGTGTGTTACGTTAGATTATTGTTATTGCATCCCCAGTAAGGATGGAAACAGACCCACCCTAAAGCAGAATAGAGAGAAACCCTAACGATTGCTTACCCGTTTGGCTGGAAAGTGACATCAAACCAAAATCTGCTGTGTAGGTGACCTGGGCTAGCAAGTAATTGGTGACATAACTGATATCCTTGAGATCAAATTTTACTTATACATTGGTGGCAGTACCTTAGCATATGGTGACGTACAAACCTTCTTTTAAAAGCCTAACAGAGAAATTAACATGGAAATGTAAAATGTGCACGTCTGAATTATGTTGGACAATGTGACCTCCATTCATATTTGACATTACTTTTTAACATGGAAGCTATTGTACATTTATATTTGAGTGAATTATTGATGTGAATTAACATTGAAAGTGTTTTCTTTAAGAGAAACAGTAGAAATGAAGTATAGTATGAGTGCTGAATGAACATGAATTAATAGTACTTAGTTTGAGATAAAGAAGTTTATTAACTTGAGTCACATGTGTGCAGAAAATAAATGCATGTTTAAATTTATTCTACTATGTCGTAAATAATCTTTGCAATGAAATAATTTGCTTGGCTTATTTGATTCAAATTGTAAGGTGCACAATAGGATCCATGTGTATTAATTGTATTAATTTGCATTTAGGTTTTCTTAGCTAGACTAGGCCTGAAGATTGATTTTCGCAGCATTAGAGGAAAATATCTTGTTTATTCTATTTCCTCTGCCCTGAAATAATCCCCTAGGTTGCTGATGTGATGTTGAATGCCCTACTGTATTGAAGACGAAGAGCATGTTTCAGTGTTAACTAAGTAACAGTATTTTTGCTACCTGTGGCACAAGACAGGAAGAATTATTGAAACTCATGTGAGAATTGTTTAACTCATCCTGTGTATTGTGAGAAAGAATCCCAAAGTGACAACGCTGCATCCAATACAGTGCCACTTTTCTGCGCTCCTTAGTGCCCCCTAACACCGGCAGGTGTGCGCTGTATTTAAGTTAGGGAACTAACGTCACCATTTTTTATGCTAGTTTGGTGCTTTGCAGGATTAGCGTCAAAGATGTTGACGCTAATCCTGCAAAGCACATTGAGGCCCATTATAAATAATGGTGCGCCTCCTTTAGATGTCTGCTCTGTGCAGATGTTAAAAATGCTAAAAAAAATGGCTCAAAGAAATCCTCTAGATTTCTTTGTGCCATTTGTTTGCCCCCCCTAATGGGGGAATGCTCCCCTTGTATACATTATGCCTGGCGCAGGTATAATATGGCACAAGGGGTAACAAAGTGGTCCAATGCATGCATTGGGCCAATTTGTACTTCTGGCACAGCGATTTTGGCCTCGTTGGACCACGTTAGCGTTAAAAAAAATGATGTTAATTTGGGGCAAGAAGGCACTGGGCCCTCCTAAATCTGGGTGTTTGTTGACTGCCTCACTGGAGGTAGATCATCTTGGTCCTTATGTGAATGTGAGTGTTATGGGTCACAATGTTTCATTTCTGGCTGACACTGGAGCAACTCGCTCCACTGGTTAATCTGCAGAAGACCCTAATGTGCCTCTTTCTGGAAGGATAGTTCAGGTTGTAGGAGTAGCAAATCAGCATTTGGTAAATCCCATTACAGAGTTCAGTCGAGTAAAAATAGGAACATTTTGAGGATCTGCACCAATTTGTAGTTTGAGATTCAAATCCCCTGAGTCTGTTCGGAAGAGACTTACTATGCATATTAACATGCTCCATCACTTGTTCTCTTGAAGGGATAGCAATTCAAATAAATAGTGATGATAAATCTTCCAGCCAAATTGATGAGATGTATCCTCTCATTACATTGTTTCCAGCCATGACAGTCAGAGACCTGCCTAATGAATTACAAGGCCTGGTAATGTTGAGAGTTTGGGATCTTTCTGGAGAGGATACTGGTCTCATACGAGGTGTTGAACCAGTCAAAGTGACTGTAAAGCGAAATGCATTATTTCCTAGAACACCACAGTGTAACATGACCGCATAAGTAATTGAAGGAATTAGTCCAATAATTACAGACTTTGTTGAGCAGGGGGTTCTAAAAGAAGTGATTGGTAGCCCATGCAATTCTCTTATTATGGGATTCTGAAAGCCAAGCAGGAAATACCACATATTTCAGGATTTGAGAACGGTGAAAAAAATTGTGGTATCCTGTTGCACAGTGGTGCCAAATCCAGCAATAATTGTATTCAAAATTCCATATGATTCCATCTCATATCATTCCATATGATCCACAGAATGTTTTTCTGTTATTGATTTGTCACAGGGAGTCTTCTTGGTGCCCTTAAACGAGGATAGTCAATTCCTTTTCTCATTCAGATTTGGCAACCATGTGTATTCATGGTGCTGTAATCCACAGGGGTTTTCGGAATCTCTGTCCATTTTTAAGCACATTCTGAAGAACTTAGAGTCTTTAAACACGCCATTTCAGTCTGTTTTAGTGCAATACATTGATAACCTGATGGTTGCATCTAATACACAAGAAGCTTGTAGACAAGATACCACAGCGTTGTTGAATCATTTGGGTGAAAACAGGCATAAGGTTTCCCCTACTAAATTACAGTATTGTCAGAAGGAAGTAAAGTATTTGAGTCACTAAATTAAGAAAGGTGCAAGAAAAGTGTCCAGAGAGATAGTTGTGGCTATTATGCAGATGAATCCCCATTTACACAGAGAGATGCCAGAATGTTTTCGGGCATGGTGAGCTACTGTCGCCAATGCATTCCAAAGTTTTCAGTCATTTCCAAACTACTGCAGAAGCTAACATACAAAAAAGGTACCGACCCAGTTCCCTTTAATGAAGAATGTATGAAAGCTTTCACTGAGTTGAGAGAGAGTTTGTGTAAAGTTTTAGCCTTGGGGATGCCTGATTATACAAAAGGGTTCTCAATCTTTTGTCATGAACTTGATTGCGGTGCTCTTTCTGTTTTGACACATTTGCATGGAGGAATGAACAGACCTGTGGCATATTTTTCCCCCACATTGAATCCTGTCGCTGCTGTTTTGCCCGGTTGTTTAAAAGCCGTGGCTACTGCTGGTGTAAGCATAAGTCAATGCAAAGGCATTGTGATGGGACATACTTTAACTGTTTACATCCCACATTCAGTTGAGGGTCTTTCAACCCAAACTAAGACCCAATATGAAGTATTGATTCTTGGTTCTGCAAATGCAATCAAGAGGTGTTCTGTGCTAAACCCAGCTACATTATTACCTGTTAATGATTGAAATTATGTTAATAAAATGGAACAAGACTGCCTCAATGTCACTCAACTGTGCACCAAACTCAGACCTGATATTCAGGATACTCCCTTAGAGGAGTGTGATCAAGTTGTATTTGTTGATGGCTCATGTTTAGGAGACAGTGAAGGTACTCTGAGAGCTGGTTATGCAGTTAGCACTCTCTCAGGAGTAGTAGAAGCTTCAAGGCTTCAATTAGTCATTTCTGGCCAAGTAGCTGAATTGGTAGCACTTACATGAGCATGCTGCATGCCTGCGCAGCTTAAAGTGACAATATTCACAGATAGTCAGTTATGGCACTATCAATGTTTTATGATCTCTCAAGGAGCCAAAATGGTGAGAAAATTCACAGACTGTTGAAAGCTTTGCAGTTACCTGAGAAGATTATGGTTGTAAAGTGTATAGCCGATCTAAGATCAAATGATTAAGTATGGTTGGGCAATGCCTATAATTGTGAGACAAATCAAAGTTTTCTAATGTCAGTAGTTGATACAAGGGATGAAATTAAAAGATTGCCGGAAGAGGCAACAGAGAAAGAACGCAGAGGTTGGACTAAAGCAGGTTATGTCCAGAGAGAGGAAGATGTTGTCTGGATTTCAAATGAAGGGAAAATTCTGTTGCCCAATTGTTCGGTGAACTCAATAGCTAGATATTACCATGGTCAAGTTCATCTCGATAGACATGCAATGATTTTCACATATAAACAGACAAAGTACAGCCCAAGATTTAGATTGATTGCGGAAGCCTTATGTCACAGATGTGCTACATGTCAATATTGAATGTAGAAAAAAGTACAGTGGTTAACTTAAGCCACATAGGCAGATCAGGAGGTCCATTTAACAGAATGCAGCTTGATTTTATTGAAATGCCTGCTTGTAATGGATTAAATTTGTGTTGGTTATTGTGTGCATGTTTTCCTACTGGATATCCTACAATTAGGAATGACAATCCTACTGTAGCTAAGCTGCTGCTCAGGGAATTAATATCAAGGTTTGGCTTATCGGATTCTTTGGAATCAGATTGAGGAACTCATCTTAATAATGAGATCATAAAATTGTTGTATGCAGCATTGAACATTGAGTAAAAATTGCATTGCAGTTACAGACCAGTGGCATATGGATTGGTGGAACAAATGAATGGGACACTAAAAACTTGATTGGCAAAGCATTGTGCTTCTCCAGCATTGAAATGGCCTGTTCATTGCCACTTGCCCTGATGAACGTGCGTAGTACCCCTTATAGGAAGAGAGAACTATTATGGCATGAAGTCCTTATGGGGCGTGCAATTAGGCTACCAGCAGTACCTGCAAATGTACTTGTGAATACAACAGATGACTTAGTGCTGGATTATTGCAAATGTCTGGTTGATGTTGTTCGCTCTTTGTCTTATCAGTTTGAAGCAGCAATGGTTCAGACGGCTCAAGAACAGTGCCACAGCTTGAAGGCTGGGGATTGGGTTCTTATGAAAAAGCACGTGAAGAAGACTTGTCTAGAGCCAAGGTGGAAAGGACCGTATTACGTTATCTTGGTGACAACAACAGCCGTAAAGTGTGCTGGTCTTCTGAAATGGATTCAAGCAAGCCACACACCCTAAGTTCTGTGTACTTTTGAAGACACAGAGTCTGATTCCCTGAGAGTGAATGCAGAAGAAGAAGGGGGTTCAGGTTAATCAAGCTGTGACGACTGAACAAGTAGCTGAAAAGGAACTTGTGCAAAATGGAGGAAATGCAAGCATTCCTAATGCAAAGCTGTAGGAGAATAAAGTCAAAGCCAACTGACTACGGTCAACACAGCAAATGTTGTGAATCCAGTTGCACCCAAGAAGAGAACTGTAGAAGGAGATCAATGGCCTGCAGCCACACATGAACCTGTTGCTGATAAACTTCCAACTCTAAGAAAAGCATTTGAAGACTCAAATCAATGTGAAGAGGAAGATGGTGTTCTGAGAAGAACAAAAAGGAAAAAAGTGCCAAGCCGTGAATACTCTTCACCTGGATGGATATATCTTGTATCTTGTCACAAATGAATGGGAGAACATGTTTATGGCCTTTTGTTTTGACAATGAGAATTCAGTTAAACATTCTGGAACTTGAAATCGCATTTGAACTGAGTTTTGAAATAACCTTCGCAAATGATCGACAAAGACATTATACTCTGGAAGTGATCATAAGTGATCATCAGACTGCGTTTTATTAGAAACACACATTTAAACTATTTTGAGAACCTTTTAATTAAAGTTGATGGACTTTTTGAAGATTGAGAACTGTTGTGAATAGTGCAGAAAGTCTTTGACAAGTCATTTTGGATATGATTTTTGCTCTTTTTGCTTTTGAATTTTTCTCTTTTTCTTTTCTTCTCTGATTCAACAGAAGCCATGAACCCAGGACAGGATAAGCACAGTAAGTGTAGATATGTGTGCATTGATTTAGTTGTTATATCTATGATTGTGTGCATTTTATTGATTGCAGGAATGAGTGTTTCAATGAAAGGAGATATTCAAACCACAGCAACTCAAGTGCAGAGAATGACAACATCTATGCAGGTTAAATTTCATAAGGATGAGAGATTGCTTCATTTAGATGACACAAAGGGAGATTAGTTTTTCAATATTTATTATTGTTTGCTGTATGAATACGAGGACACAATGAATGTGCGTGATTGTTATGTGTGTACACAAATTCCTTCATCAGTACAAGAAGGAATCACTTATCACAGTTTACCGTTGACTTATGGCATTAGTTGTAGCTTATTGTTAACACGTCTGCACAATCAAGAGTACATTCAGTATTTCTATTCTAACTTTGATAAATGTTTCTCGTTCACGCCTATTAATCAGCATTTGAGTATGATTGCAAAGGCTAAGAACATCGTTTTAGTAGGTGGGTTTGTTGAACCTACACTAACCTTTGGCACAGCATATGTGAAAAGGAATAATTTAACATGTCTCGTCACACAGGTAGAAAAGGAATTTATTAATCAAGTTAATGATAGAAGGGAAGAAATGAAAGAAAAGATAGATAAGGGTCTAGGCACACAGGCACTTAGCTTTATATTGGCAACATGTGGGAAGCTATGTATATATAGGCTGCAACCAAAATCTGACAATAAGATAGTAGGAACGAGCAAATGCAGTCGTGCTTTGGTTTAAGAAGATATGGAATTTTATGCTAAATGGGCAAGACCCCGCTGTACCTGGTGTACAGTATATTACATCTGTGGAAAGAACATTTTTGATAAGTTACAGAAGGGTTGGTATGGCACGTGGTATTTAGGAGTATTTTTCTGAAAATCTGTTAGATAGGCAGCATTGACAATCCAGCAGGAATTGAGAGACGTAAAATGAGATTTAAAAGAGGAGTGAGTAGTTCAGAGATTATTGGAGATATTTGTGGGGCTTTTATTCCACCAGTGGGTGTGATCTTGAATGAAATAAGGAAGTTATCTATGATTATAGATAAGATGCCAACTGATTTTTCAGGTGCAATACTCCTGATGGATACGGAAATCGTTGCAGTAAGATCAATGGTTTTGCAGAATTGCCTTGGGTTAGACATCCTTTTAGGAAAGGAAAACAGAGTCTGTTGAGTTTTAAAGACACAACACTGCTGCACATAATACCAGATAACAGTAAGGAGATAAGGACGTATCTTTCTAACCTGACAAGTCTGAAACATGACTTGAATGACCTGAAACAGACTAATATTTGGGAGAGAATATGTGAATGATTCTGAAAGGTGGGATTTTTGTTTGGAAGTCTGGGAAATGGATTTATGACAATGATCCTGAAACCTTCATTGATTGTCGCAGTGTGCATAATTAATGCACTTGAATTTTACAAGTTTTACAATTTCTCGAAAAGACAAAAAGTACACACTAAACAGAGGAGGGAAGAAAGGGAAATGGAGTATACGAGAAACAGATATTTCCAGACTACGAAGAGAATTGACAATTATCGCAGACCTAGACTCATGCATTATGAGGCTACAAGATTTGGATTTTGTCTCATTATAAATTAGAAAAGTTATTTTGTAATAGCATAAATTGCTGTCACAGGAGGGACTGATAGAGATCAAATTTTACTAATACATTAGTGACACACAAGTTATCATACGGTGACTTACAAACCTTCTTAAAAAAAATCCTATCAGAGAAATGAACATGGAAATGTAAAATGTGCACATTCGAATTATGTTGGACAATGTAGCCTCTATTCATGTTTGACAATACGTTTTAACATGAAAGATATTGTGCATTTATATATTTGAGTGAATTATTGACGTGAATTAACATTGAAAGTATTTTCTTTAAGAGAAACAGTAGAAATTGAGTATATTATGAGTATAGAATGAATATCAATCAACGTTACTTAGTTTGAGTTAAAGTGACTTATTACCGTGAGTTGCATGTGTGCAGAAAATAAATGCACGTTTAAATTTGTTCTAATATGTCGTAAATAATCTTTGCAATTAATTTGCTTGGCTTATTTTATTCAAATTGTAAGGTGCGCTATAGGATTGATGTGTATTAATTGTATTAATTTGCATTTAGGTTTTCTTAGCTAGACTAGCTCTGAAGATTCATTTTTGCAGCAGTAGAGGAACATTTCTAGTTTACTCTGTTCCCTCTGTCTGAATTAATCACATTGAAATGACCCAATGCTTTCTCTGAGAAAATCCGGAATAGTTGCAAACTTGATGGTGTCAGTGGATACCACTGGATGCTCTTTATTGTGCGTAAGATGATCCCACCTGGAGGACGAATCAGAAACCCCTGGACATTTCTAATTAGTGAGAGACGTATGAAACTTTCAGTTAGTCAGTGAGTCAGTTTACTACTCATTTGAGTCTGCTGCTGTTTCCCAAAGCCTGAGAGTTTTTCTTGAGTGTTCATGTTGTCACCTCCTATCCCTCTTCAAGTCTTCTGCCATATTTAGAGGCAGATCTAAGAACCCCTACCGTCATAATATTGTCCTAATAGTTTCATTTTGTTTACGCTAATGTGGCGATGTTATAGCAAAAATGATGTGCCGGCTTTGCAAAGTGGAGCAAAGCAAACATTGCGCCTCTTTGTAACCCCTTGCGCCACATCATCCCTGCGCCAGGCATAATGTATGCAGGGGTGCATTCTCCTGTAAGGGGGCTAAAACAAAGGTCATTTTTGTTTGGTATTTTTTATGCCTGCTCAGAGCAGGTGTTAAAAGCGGCCACATCATTGGTTACAGTGGGCCCCTATGTACTGTTCAGGGTGAGCGCCAAAATGTTGGCGCTCACCCTGAACAGTACATCAATAGCATCAAAAATGCTGACGATATTGCCCCATAAACTGCGCCATGGTGCGCCATATTTTAAACACGGAGTACACATGGCGGAGGTAGGGGGGCGCTAATGGGTACAAGGTAAGTGGCGCTGCTCTGGGTGCAGCGCCACTTTTCTTAAAGTCTTTATGTTTTCAGTTTCCTTTTCATTCTAATTACCCCCACTTGCTTGTGCTATTTAGTACTAATATGCCTAACTCAATTCAGAACTACTGACATGTTCAATGTGCAGCCCGCCTTCTGCACAGTCCTGATGTTGCTGCCTACTGATGTTCCAAGAAGGTGAACACTCTACTCGATTAAACTTTCCTGTCTGCTGTTTCATGAGGAGAGGTATTACTAAATGTAGTTTCTAATTCCCTTACAGCTGGGATAATTACACCAGCATATTTTTATAAACAGTTACCCTAGTTAGAAGATTTTTCCAAATTATTTTTGTCTTTTCCTTTTGTTTTGCCCTCATGTGTTAGTCCAGTCCCACACATGCAAGTCCAAATTCATGTTAGAGATAAGAATGGCCCAGTCTAATAAATTGATTGTCAAATTGAATTTGATGATTTACTGGTGCCACCATCATCTGCTTTGAAATCTAAAATGAATGTGTATATTGTGATTTTGCTAATTTCTGTAATTCTTTTGGAGTGTTAAAGTGTATTGATATTTAGTAGACTAAGGGTCAGATTTAATATAAGTGGCGCTGCACCCAGTGCAGCAGCACTTTCCTTGCACCCCTTAGAACCCCCCTAATGCCACCATGTATGTGCCATATCTAAGATGCAGCACACCATGACGGTAGTTAAGGAACTAACATCAAAACATTCAACGCTAGTTCAGAGCTTTGCAGGATTAGTGTAAAAAAAATTGACGCTAACCCTGCAAACCCCATTGAAGCCCATTATGAATAATGGTGTGCCTCCTTTTAACGCCTTCGCTGAGCAGGCGTTTAAAGTGCTGATAAAAATGACACAAAGAAATCTCTTTGATTTCTTTATGACATTTTTTTCGGCCCCCCTAATGGGGGAATGGCCCCTTTGTAAACATTATGCATGGTGCATGCTTGATGTAGTGCAAAAGGTTACAAAGAGGTACAATACATGCATTGCACCATTTTGTAAATCTGATGTGGTGTTTTTGGCCATCTAACGCCACATTAGCATAAAAAATGTATGCTAATTTGTAATTAGATGGTGCAAGGGGCTCTTGAATCAGACCCTAAATCTCTTTAGACGTTTTGGTCAGCCTATGATGTTTATATATGTTTTCAATTTGGTTTTGCGCCAGTATACGTTACATTGATTTTGGGATTGTATTAAAGCTTTGAAACTTTATTCAGTTTGGAGTTTGATTTGGTGTTCACATTTTCATGATGTGCAGAGTTTTTTATGGTTCTCATGTTATTTATTTGTCTTGAAGGAATTTACCACACACCTCACTGAGTCGAAAGATCCAGTCCACTTCTGGTGGTGGGATAAGGTATGGTGTCTCACCAGAGTGCTTGGGGTTTCTGAACCTGCGGCAGGAAGAAGACCTCCATGGGCGCTCTAGCACTTGTAGCAATTATGAGATAGGACCTCTTTGTTCTGCAGGCTCTCAGAGTTAGATTTTCAGACAGTACAGCTATGAAAAAGAGAACAGGGGTTTCTATTTTTTGAGCTGTGCTGTCTAAAATAACTTACTTGCTCAGAGAAAAATCAGTTTAAATGAATTTAATATACACATTGCACTGGCATAAAAACCGGCACTTCTCACGTCTTATGCCACCAGAGCCCATCGTTATACAGGCCCTGGATGAATGTGTGACAAATGTCTAATTTATTGTTTAGATCTTTTGGTGGAAAGTATTGTTGTGAGCCTCGAGAGAACTAGTTATCTGTGCTCTGTTGGATCTTTGCTTAACGTATTTTGTTTGGTGTTGAAATGTTCTGTGGGTACCATGCAAACAATGCAGCCTTTTACAGGCTGATATTTTTTACGAATACTTTTAGTTACTTCCTAACAATACAATCTTACTCTACCCACTGGGTGACATGCATTACATTTTGCAGCAGTGCTCTGTAATAATGTGTTTTGTTATGTAGTTGCTCAACACGATCATCACTACAAAAGTGAGTTTCCACTCAAAAACGGAGTACATGGAGTTCGAAGTGACACTAACAAATATATTTCCATGTTTTCTGTTCTTACTGATCTTTACAGATAATACAGCCAGAAAACCGTTTATTTTCCTGTCTTTATTTATTTTTAATGTAGATATAAACAGAAAACATTATGTTTTTTGAGTGATTATAAATGTTGTTAGTTATGGCTGCCAGGCGATATTTTCGGAAACGACAAGTAAGGGAGCCAAAAAAGATGGAAACTTTAGTGGATTAAACATCTGCAGATGTGCACGTTTGGTACTAAAATGCTTATGTTTTATTACAAGTCTATTGATTAAACCAGTCAGACATTCGAGTACAAGTGTACATTGCTTGGTTTACTAAATATGGAAATATACTAGTGTCCGCTTCATTTTTTTCACAAAACCCAAAATAAACATGGATAATTGCTGTGGAATTGAGTAAAAGTAAATATGGATAAATAAAGACAGAAATGTCAAGAAAATAAAGGGCCAGATGTATGAAAATATTTTGCACTCTCAAACGGTGCGAATCGGTAAATTCATCCGTTTTCGAGTGCAAAATAGTGGTCTGCAATGCATGAAAGGCATTCGCAGACCACAAAGTATAAATCGCAAAAATTGCGATTTCTTGCATTGCAACCTGGATTTTGCGAGTCGCAAAATCCAGGTCGCAAGGCGATGCTGCAAAAAATAGCAATTTGCGATTTTTCGCAGAATGGCATTTTGCACATGCAAAATACCATGATCTGCAACCAGGTGGTAACCTGGTGCAAAATTTTAAAATACAGTTAAACTGCATTTTTAAATATAACTTGTAAAGCACACATGCCCTTTTGGCATGTGTGTACCTTACATGTAGCAAAAAATGATTTTGGGGTGCAGCAGAGGGGGCCTTAGGCCCCCAGCACCCTGGGCTTTTGCATTTCCAAAATCGCAATTTGCGATTCGGTAATAACATTAGCTATTTTTAAGAAATCGCTATTACCGAATCGCAAATGTGATACATGGCACTTTGCGAGTCGGAAATAGCGATTCCTTAAAAATCGCAATTTCCGAATCGCAAAGGGCCGTGATGATACCTCTGGCCCAAAGTCCATAAAACCATGATCCATAGTTAGGCCCTGACAAATAAGTGCATTGTTAAGAAATATGTATGAATGTGAGGGACTACCTACTAACTACGATTACTATTAAGCCAGTAGACAAGGGCGGGAGAATAGTTTTAGTAAATACAGAGGATTATGAAGCAAATTTATAAATTATTAGAGGTGAAAAAAAATGAAAAAAGAGCTCTTGGAATAAAATGGAGGATTTGTGTAGGAAGGTGGAGGATTTTTTGAACAGAGCTAGTGACTAGGGGCATATGAGTGGTGAAGAATTAAAATTGAGGGTCTGAGTTATGATAAGAATGAAGAATTGCTAGTTACATTAGATATATGAGCATTATATACAAATGTTCCACGAGATTATACAATCGTGGTGATAGAAAGGCTATGAAAAGAAAAAAAGGAAGCAGTTCCTCACTCTGAGGGCCTCATTTACAAGGCCTTTGCGCCACTTGTTGCATCATTTTTTTCACAATCGAATATGCTCATATCCAAATCCCAGCACTTTTCTTTCTTTACTTGTGCAATGAAAGCACAGTAATTAGAACCCTACTGAGTTCCTATGTCCCACACTCTCATGTATTGACACATGCAGCCACTCTTCCATCTACCCAGGTCTTTTACTCTGCCCTCACTTATGCAGAGGAGGTTTATCCCCTCCTGGTGCTAAGTCATTTATTGGATGCTTGGTGTAGGTTATAGTTAAAACTTTGTAACTTTCTTTCCCAAAACATATCCTCGCTAGATGTGTGTCCTATATTTCCAACATCCTAAAGATTCTAATGGTAGGCCGGATTCATACAAGTCACTCCAGCCTGCACAGCCCGAGCATCTATTTTTCAAGAACGTCTGGGCTTGGAAGCTTGGTGGCCATGCCCGGGGCTAACTACTGCAGTTATCCATACTGCTAAATCAGGTGATATTTTTGTCAGGAAATGCCATTTTCCATGTTGCCTTTTGAGGCCTGGCATGTCATGGGTGCTAGGCCGAGCCACAGAAATGGGATTGTGTATTTATTCGAAGAAGTGTGGGTGTTAGTAATTTTGTCAACCTGTGTAGATTTCGCAACTTTCCCTCACAGAAATGTGAGACAAGTGTTTAATTAAAAAAAAAGACTGAGGTTCATAGGCCATTGTGCATAAGAAAACATCATGGGATCACACAAGCACATAACCCTGGAATTCCCTGGACATCTAGTTTTTAGAAATGTGTGGGTTTGGTTAATTTTCCTGGTTGTTAGCTAACCCTGTACTCTCACTGTGCAGCCATTCAAACTGACAAGTGAGAGCAAACTGTGATTAACCCCCACTCAGCTGATCCAAATGTATAACCTTATCCCAAAAGAATCAAACTTTCCTACTGCTTGCAAGGGGGATGAGATGCTTTAGGCCCCAAGATGACACAAAGTCTGTTGCCTGTGTTTTGGGGTAGGGACACAGTGAGAAGGCTGGGTGGACCAACCCCACCCCTTCTTTTTTCGTACCTTTTACCCATGCTGTCTAATGTGTTTTCTGTCCTCCTGGAGGAGTGGGGGAGGGTGTATTAGGAGTATACTCTTGCAACCATGTTGAGGTCAGAAGGTCTGTTGCACCCATTCTGGAGTGGGGCACTGCCCATGCTAGGGCATGTGACACCCACCACTTTGGTCTATAGTGGATTTTCTACCCTGGGAGACCAATTGGGTGTAACCCCCAGCCCCTCTTATCTGTTCTGCAGGTGATCCCCAGGTGAGGCAGAAACCTGTTGCATCTATTTTAGGGTAGGAGCATGGCCTGATGACTTGGTTAGCCGCCCTCACTACTTCTTTTTTTTTGTGCCTATGTTTCCCTGTATCTAATGGGCTATCTGCTCCCTGTCGATCTGGAGGCAGATTGGAGGTAAACCCCTAACTAGCTCAGATGAAGGAAAAGCATTTTGCATCCTTCCTGGGGTGGGACAGTGCCTGAATCCTTTCTGCAATTCATGGGGACAAAGACTTTATCTGCTACCTGGGAGAGCAGAAAGACTGTATTGCCCCTTCAGGGGTGGGGATCTGGCCCAATACCAGAGTAGGACATCCCATCCTTTTTTTTTGTTTAGGTGCAGTTTGGAATATTTGGTGCCTAGTGGGCTTGCTGCCACCCCAGTGGGCAACTTGAGGGCATACCCACTTTCTACCACCAAGGGGGCAGAAAGACTTAGTTGCCCCATTCTGGGGAAGGTATGGCACACTGCCAGAATGGGAAACAGCCACCCCAGTGTTGCACCAGTGAAAAAACCCTAGTGACTAGTGAGCGTTCTAGCCCTCTCCCCTGTTCCCCCAGGGACAATATACAGGCAAGCACCCATTCAGGGCAAACTTCAGGGGTGTAATTGGGGTATTAGTTCAAGGGGCGAGCCCCCTTGAATTAGTAACCTCAATCCTTGTCAAGGTGAATCAATAAACTCACTAAATTAACTTGAATTGCTATGGCACTCAGCAGACAGGCTTAACTTAGACGCAATGTGTAACGCATTTATCCAGCACTCGAACAGTAATAAAGTCAAAACACAACAGAAGAAAAATCACAAACCCTTTTAGAAAAATAGGAAATGCTGTAATGCATAAAATGATACCAAATGACAAAAATCCAATACGTAAAATTGGAGCTGTGAATTTTTAAAATATTGGCAAAAAGTATTAAGGGCCAGACGTATCAAATGATTTTGCATTTGCAAATGGTGCAAATCATTAGGGGCCAGATGTAAAAAGGGTTATGCGACTCGCAAACGTTGAAAAACGCCGTTTGCGAGGCGCAAAAGCCTCTCCGGTATGCAGAAATGCATTTTGCGAGTCGGATCCGACTCGCAAAATGCATTTCCGACTCGCAAATAGAAAGGGGTGTTCCCTTCCTATTTGCGACTCGCAATGCTATGCAATTTCATTTGCGACCGCGAAAGCAGTCGCAAATGAAATCGCAGTTACCATCCACATGAAGTGGATGGTAACCCAGCCGCAAACGGGAAAGGGTCCCCATGGGACCCATTCCCCTTTGTGAATGGAAACAAAAATAATTTTTAAGAGCAGGCAGTGGTCCTATGGACCACTGCCTGCTCTGAAAAATACCGAAACAAAAGGTTTCGGTTTTTTTTCTAAGTGCAGCTCGTTTTCCTTTAAGGAAAACGGGCTGTAGATAGAAAAAAAAAAACTGCTTTATTAAAAAGCAGTCACGGACATGGTGGTCTGCTGTCTCCAGCAGGCCACCATCACCGTGAGTGCCCATACTCGCAATGAGGTCGCAAACTGTGACCCACCTCATTAATATTAATGAGGTGGGTCTTTGCAATCCCATTGCGAGTTGCAGAAGGTGTCTGAGACACCATTCTGCATAGCAAATTGCGACTTGCAATTTGCGAGTCGCACGGACTCGCAAATTGCAAGTCGCAATTTGCTTTTTTGCTACATCTGGCCCTAAATTTCACTGTTTGTGAATGCAAAATAGCCTTTCACAATGTATGAAAGGCATTGCAGTTCCATTTTAGGGAATCACAATTTTTTCACTAAAATTGCGCCTCCAAATAGTATATTCCAAATTCAAATAAAAATCACAAATAGGGAATTCCTATTTGCGATTCCCTATGCACATGTAAGAAGCATTTCCTAAATGCCAACTGGGCTTTCAGGAAATGTCATTACCATTAACTCCAACTTGGTGGTAAACATGTGCAATTTTCAAAAATGCATTAAAAATGCATTTTTTTAAAGTGACATGTAGCGCATACATGCCCATAGGGCACGTGTGCACTTTACATGTGCACAATTTGTTTTGGGGGGTAAATACAAGGTAGCCTTTGAACCTCGGCACCCATGGTTTTGCATTTCCTAATTTGCAAATTCCTAATAGGAAATCACAAATTAGGAAATGTAAAACCATTCACACCTATGGGTCTTCCGGCCCAAAAGTACGAATGGAGTCGCAGTCCCTAATAGCGATTCCGATTTTGTAGGAATCACTATTAGGTAATTGCTATTTTGTTACAAAGCATTTTGCATTCCCTAAATAGCAATTTCTTAAAATTTGCTATTTAGGGGATGCAAAATGTGATGTTGGTAATCTGGCCCTAAGTGTCAATCACAGTCATCTGGTTTCATTTGACCTAGACAAGGGTAAAGTTAAAGTCTGACTGCAATGGAGCATTGGTCAGAATAGGGACCAGATTCGAACAAGTGAAAAGTTTTACTTTTGTACTCAGTCTAAAAAATGGAAGTAAAAAATCTTAAGACTTCGATGGGTCAAGAAAGCTGACTGTGGCCAAACAGGGCTCCACTTTATAGGGCAACAGTGGAGGAGGTCACCGGGGAACTGTGACTTTTGGCAGGGAAGCTCTGACGTTTTCTTTCGCCGGCCCTGGAGCCCTTAACAACATCATGGTAGCACTGTAGTTATGATACAGCACTCCTTTGTGCAGATTTCCACAGATATATCAGAAATTCTGACGCTTCTGTGGCGCTAAACTGATGCATTGCAGAACTTGCGTAAAAAAAAAATGTCGCTAATCAAGCAATTTGAGTAAGGCTTTTGTGATAAACAGCCCATCGTCAGTTTAACTTCTAATCCAAGCAGGCCTTACATTTTTAACGCAGTGAAGTCGCAGAATGACGCAGTGAAATGCAGTAAATTTCACAGCACTAGTTCTGTGTGGCTTTTAAAGTGGGAACTCCAAATCTGCATACATTATACCTGGTGCAGGTATAATGGGGGGCAGGCTTTTACAAACTGTTACAATGATCCCATTGCACCAGTTTGTAAAGGTGGAGCAGTGTAGGAGACTGCATGCGCAACTGCAGCATAAAAAGAGTGATGCTATGGCGGCGCAAGGGGCTTGTAAATAAGCCACAATGTTCTCCTCAATAACTCCTGCAAAAAAGAGGATTTAGGGCAAGATTTAAAAGGACCTAGCACCTCCTTGCACCACATTAGTATCGTTTTTATTTACGCTAATGTAGCTCAGGAGGCAAAATCGCCGCACCATCTTTGCAAAGTGGCACAATGCATGCATTGACCCACTTTGCAATCCCTTGTGCCACATTATGCCTGTGACAGGTGGGTGTTCTGGCATTTTTGGCATAATTGTTAGCACCTGCTCAAAGCAGGCATTAAAAGGACGCACCCAGTGAAATCAATGGGCCTCCTTGCACTTTTCTCCACTGGTGTCAACATCTTTGAAGGCTCACCCATGGTGTTGTCATGTGGCAGTGAGGTACTGCAAGAATTCTGGTGCATCACTACTGATGCGCCAGATTCTTGGAAATCTGGGCCTCAGTTTTTGAAGCAATTTGGCCTGGCTTTGTTAGTAGATCGGGCTTTATTTATATAAAATTAAAAAGTGAGTCAGAGCAGCACTAGTCACGTTTTGAGATCAAAAGCCACCATTCCAGTGCAAAATACCCTTTGCACTTCAAAGTAAATACCAATGCATTGCTTTGAATCGCTTTGTAGCACTTTACCTCAATTTATGAAAGTGCAAAGCCTCAGTAAACTGGGTTTGAATTTGTGCTTCTTACACAATGCTCTCCACTGACGCTGTTCTTTTGGAACAGCGTGCATGCTTGGAATAATTAGCCTAGGGGTTGTCATACGCAATATGCTGCAAAAAGGCCTGTGGGAAAATAGTTCAAGCAGTTTTGTTCCACTCTACAAAGCTCACCAAGAACAAAAGTCCCATTCTCAGATTACTGAACCAGGAATGCAAATTATATACCCTGACTAGGGACTGCACATTTTCATGACAGAGGGTTTGTTTCAAATATGTTTTGATCACTATTTTTTTTTTTTTTGCATTAAACAGGGAAGAGAGAGCTTGGGGAAGGGGTGAGGAGAGACAGGCAAACCATTGGAAACAAGAGATGTACTAGTAAGCATTTTAGATTAGTTAATGTGCATTATGTTCTTACGTCTGCTTTGGCTGTGATAATTCCTTGCTCACATTTTGATTCCCTTGAATAAAATACACGTTCCCTCCACTTGCTTCTGTGCATATGCAAGATATTTTATTTACCCTGACCAACTGGCAGGGAGCTCAATTCATACAACTTTGGGAGATACGGGGTGCAGGCAATAACTACCGACTGACTTGTAAGTGTGGAAAAGGCCACTTTATTGAAACAGGTGCAAAAGGGCAATACATACCTGGGGAAACTGCCTTACAAAACTACCCCTCACTAACAATCAGTAAGCTAACCAATGCCTTACCCCCCCACTATCCCACTCGCCATAACCCATCCCACACATATTTAATGCATATGCAACTCCATTTCACCTTAACAACTTGAGTCTATCCCAATATTTTGAAGCTGTAATTATTAATTCTAAGCAACTAACTTCTTAATCTTAAACTTCTTGCCTACTTTCCCCTTTCCCTATGTTTACAAATGGTAAAGCTACTCCACGTTCTGTGAACCTCCTGGAAAACTTCCCATACTACCGCCACACAGTAATAGGCAGACCACTGACTTTTGATGCCCCCCCCCCCAAAGCTTCCTCAAGGTTGCATACTTATATTTTGATATTCAAAACGTGCACTACTACTTCTTTCAATTCCAACAGGCACAGGTCCATACTTGACAGATGTTAATATAAACCAGGGCACACCAATGTAGTCCAAACGTGTAAATCCAAGTGGAAAGTAAATTCAAAGTCTAAAAAACACTGGAATTTGATTGATCGATGTTTATTCCTTTCAATAGGTAGTGTATTCAACAAACAGCCAACACATGTTTCGTCACATTGACTTTCTTAAGGATGTAGATCAAATAAGCAAAGACAGAAAATGATAATAAGAATATTTTTAAAAAAAGGAAAACAGATTTTTTTTGTAAAAATAAAATGAGGACATGAAAGAAAGCAAGAGACTATGATGATAATCATGTCCTCTAATAGAAAGGGAAGTACCAGTGTGAAAGATAGTAACATTGTGAAACTTCCGTGTGAAGTACAGACCAGTGTAAAAGAAGAGATCAAAGAAGATGCCGATGTGGATGTGATATAATCACTAAACGTGCATGTATTATGTAAAAAGGTTGTTGTGGTTGTGGTGCCACCAAAGACCAAGTGAAGAGTTAAAAAACATTCAGAGGGATGTAGTAAACATACCTAAGGACATGTTGTTTGGAAGAAAATGTTCAGGCAATGAAATAATCAAATAGGTTCCCGTTTGCTATCGGAGAAAAAGAAATGTGGGTCTGTAGCAAATAAGTGCTGTAGTTTCAGAAGCCGATTAAAAGTAGTCTTTTATAGAGTAAATCTATAAACTATGACCGCGATAAGCCTAAAAAGAAAAACTTTTTTAGAATGGGAGAGGAGAGGTCTAAGAGGGTTTGTCTGAGCTCCTTATGGGTGGCAAAAGAAATGCTGCAGACCATAAGGATCTCCTGGAACCCCAATACCCTGGGCACCTAGGTACCATATACTAGGGACTTATCAGGGGGGAGCAGTGTGCCAATTGAAATTGGTAAATGAAGTCACTAGCCTACAGTGACACCTTTAAAAGCAGAGAGAGCGTAAGCACTGAGGTTCTGGTTAGCAGAGCCTCAGTGACACAGTCAAGCACTACTGACAACACACACATTAGGCCACAAAGTATGAGACTGGTGTCCTGGCTAGCAGGATCCCAGTGAGACAGGCAAAACACACTGACGTATAGGTTTTTTATCTATGAGCACTGGAGTCCAGGCTAGCAGGATCCCAGTGACACAGTAAAAACACCCTGACACACTCACAAACAGGCCAAAAGTTGGGGTAACCATGCTAGAAAGAGGCTACTTTCTCACAACTATTTATCATACACTGTCAATAATTTTGAGGGTATTTCTCCCATGCATTGACTCATGTCTGCAACAAAAGCAAATCTCTGATCGTTTTCACAATAATAAACGACAAACAAAACTTTTGTGCAAATGTGCATGCATGTGGGTCTTCAGCCTTTGGCAGATGTCCCCATCCTAGGGCACCCACATCCCACCCGAGTGAGCAATTTGCTTTTACATAAAGTTTCCTGATTGAATTTAAAGTGTGGGTAACTTAATTTCCGAAGGCAAAATACCACCATTTTATGTCTATGAATCAGAATGGGATGTTGCCTTCGTATAAGCAGCTACTTTAGCGCATATGTTAAACTGTAGGTCTGGATTTCACTTCACAAGTGCTCCATTTGAAGTCCGCAAGCTTACTGTTCAGGGGAATCGCCTGTAGATCTTGGCTCACTGCACATCAGAAGACTTGAGGCTTGTTGCCCTAGTAAATCAACTACCAACAGATCTGCCCAGCGTGTGAAAGAAGCCAAGAAATATATTACCCCAGAATAAGGGAATACCTCTATTTTGACATTTTAACTCGCAAATTAGGTATCATGGGACAATCATCCTGACTCCAGTATTTAGTGCAAAAGGCCATTTATTAGGACAGGTTTGCAATAAACATTATAACATGTCACAACACAACAACTGTTAAGGCCCTCATTATGACATTGGCGGTAAATCCCACTTACGGCCATGCCGACTGCCGCCAACACAACGCCACCAAGGCGAACATCCGCCAACCATATTAGGTCACACACATACCAATCCGTCACAATACAGCCACACCCACAAGTCCGCCTGCCCAAAGGTCAGTGATAAACTGGCAGTATCAAAACCCACACCGTTACGCCAACAGAATAACACCCACAACATTATGACCCACGAATCACTGGGGTGGACATTCAATGGCGGTAAACCATTGGCGGTACATGCTGCTGTGCTCAAAAGACACATAATCAAACAAAACAACACATTGGACAATTCAAACTACACACACCTGACACCCATACACACACCACACCAACACACCCACACCACTATTAAACACACACCCACAGTACCCACAACCCTTTCCGACTACAATTAATTGCTAGCAGAGAGAGACAGTAAGACCACTCACACAACCAGAGCCACATACCACCATCACCTATATACCACCCACACACCTCACATCATACACCCCAACATATCACCCCACGCACCCTTACCCACACAACTCACACTACACCCATGGCACCACAACGACACCCCAGCTTCTCTGAGGAGGAGCTGAGGGTCATGGTGGAGGAAATCCTCCGGGTAGAGGCTCACCTATTTTCATCACAGGTGCAGCAGATCTCCATTGCTAAGAACATGGAGGTATGGCGGAGGATCGTGGACAGGGTCAACACCGTGGGACAGCACCCGAGAACAATGGATGACATCAGGAAGAGGTGGAACGACCTACGGGGGAAGGTATGTTCCATTGCAACAAGCGATCAGCTCACAGTACAAATGACTGGCGGTGGACCCCCACATCCTCCCCCACAACTAGCAACATGGGAGGAGCAAGTCTTGGCAATCATGCATCCTGAGGGTCTGGCAGGAGTAGGAGAATGACTGGACTCTGGTAAGTCACCTCTATACTACTATCACTCCTCTACCTGCATGCCATCACATACCCCCACTGTTAGACTTTTCATCCTTGGCGTGGTCTCCCTTAACTTTTTGCCTCTGTTCCCCAGGTTATTGATGTGTGCTGGACTCTGATTTTGCTGTTTGTATTACTCTGGGCACTTTACCACTGCTACCCAGTGCTAAAGTGCAAGTGCTCCTATGTAAAATGTATGTGTAATTGGCTTTCCATGATTGGCAAATTTGATTTACTAGTAAGTCCCTAGTACAGTGCACTAGAGGTGCCCAGGCCCTGTAAATCAAATGCTACTAGTGGGCCTGCAGCACTGGTTGTACCACCAACATAAGTCGCACCATAATCATGTCTCAGACCTGCCACTGCAGTGTCTGTGTGTGCAGTTTTAACCTGCCAAGGCCTAAACCTTCCCTTTTCATACATGTATGGCACCCCTGAGGTAGGCCCTAGGTAGCCCCCTGGGCAGGGCGCAGTGTATATTTAATGTAGGACATGTGCTGATGTGTGTTTTATATGTCCTATCAGTGAAATACTGCCAAATTCAGTTTTCACTGTTGCAAGGCCTAACTCTCTCATAGGTTAACATGGGGGCTTCCTTTAAATGTTATTAAAGTGCAGATTCCCTTTGGGAGTAGATAAAATATGGAGTTTAGGGTCTCTGTGCTCACAATCTAAAAATACATCTTTATTGGGGTTGGTTTTTAGATTGTATGTTTGAAAATGCCACTTTTAGAGGGTAGGCATTTTCTTGCTTACACCATTCTGTGACTCTGCCTGTTTGTGGATTCCCTGTCTGGGTCAGTTTGACAGTTGGGCTATTTACACCTCTCTCTAAACAGTGACACATAGGGGGCTGAGATGTAGCCCACATATCCTGATGAGACATCTGTGTATGAAGGGAGGGAAGGAGTGGTCACTCACGCCTGAATGGGTTGTACCTGCCCTCACACAATGCAGTCTCCAACCCCCTAGTGTGTGGATGGGGCTTGGCTTGGACAAGAAATGATCTTACAAACACTTGAGACTTTACTTTGAAGTTTGCCAACTTCAAAGGCAGAAAGGGGTATAAGTATTGGACCCAACATCCCAGACTTTAGATTTACTTCAAGGATTCAAGAGGAACCTATGCCTGGAGAAGAGCTGAAGAGCTGAGGAGAAGTGCTGCCCTGGCCTGTGACTGTGCTTTGTTGGGCTATCCTGTAGTTGCTGCTTCTGCCTATGCAAGGGGACAGAGACTGGACTTTGTTGCATTCCTGCTTGAGAAGTGACTCCAAGGGCTTGCTTCCTGTTTTGAAGCTTCAGAGACAGCAAATGCTTCACCAACCAAACCTGAGTCTACTTGCTGTGGACTCCAGCTTGCCAGAGGGTGCCATTCCAGTTCCCCTGGAAGTGAATTCCTGGAGTAAAACCAGTCTAACGATGCCGGACAATGTCATGCGACTTTGCACCGGACGCTGCTGCCTGGAACAACAATGCTGCTGGCCATGAGGCCATGGACCTCGCTGAGCTTGACGAATCCAACAACTCTGTGAGCTAACGCCACTAACCCTGAACCACGACGTCGTCTGCCCCGAGGCGTGGACCTCGTAGAAGTCTGACGGCCCTGTAGGCCTTGTGTCGCCGCAGCCACTGATCCCGTCCGACTTCGCTGACACTGGAGTGTCGTAAGTCCAACATCCCTGATGATCGAACACCATCACTGCACCTGTGGACCTGTGAAGTCATTGTGACGTGTGAGGTTGACCCACAGCATTGTGACTCTGCCGGACTTTGCATCTGCCGGAACCAAGGGACTGACTTTGCATCTGACGCCACTTCACCTCCACCACCCTGTAGTGAGGACCCGACACCGTTGCGCGGCGCCGCTGTCCTTCTGCCCCATAGCACCGGAACTGATGCTGCATCGGATCCAGCAACGCTGCTCTCCCCGACTCCGGTCACTGGCCTGTTTTCTACTTGTTTCTTAAGGTATTTTACCTGGGGTTTGAGCGACTCCATAAACAGCGCCATTGGTGTCGCATTGTAGGAAACGATTCCGTCATGACGAAGCATAATACTAACTTCCAGTATTTGTGCCTCAATGCACTGTTTTCATGCTTTTAAGTGCTAAATTTGTTTTTTTAATTGTATATTGTGGATTTTTATCATATTTGGTCTTGTTTAATAAGATAAAATAATAACTTTTTTTCTAAACCTGTGTTGTGTCATTTGGTAGTGGTTCACTGTATTACTGTGTGTGTGGTGGTACAAATACTTACACACTGTCTCTGAGTTAAGCCTGCCTGCTCGTGCCAAACTACCAAGGGGGTGAGCGGGGTTAACTGAGTGTTGTTCTCCTTTACCCTGACTAGAGTGAGGGTCCTTGCTTGGACAGGGGGTACCCTGACTGCCAACCAAAGACTCCACTGCATCCATAATTCTGAGTCCACATCCCCCATGACTTATCAGGGTTTACGCTAACCCTCGCTCTGAATTCCTCATCATAGCAGAGCCAAGCAAACCCCCTAAAATGCATTTGGGCCTTCCTGATAATGTCCATGTATTTAAAAAAAGCAATGGCCCTGTCCGGGTATTTATCACAATATACACTAGCATATAGCAGAAACGCTGATGTCCATTTCTCCATAGTAATGGGCACCCTGGGTCTCCTGGCCAGCTCCCACTCTCCTTTCTTCGACTCTTCCGTCACCTGAATGTCCCTATGAAGGAGTTTGTACACATCAACATACACATGTCTCCAGATTCTACCCTTCATCTTGTCTGATAAATGGGACCCCAACGGCATGTCTAAACCCATGTAGGGCAAGCTTTTCTTGTGACCTGCGCCCTCCTTAGCTTCCTCGCTTATCACTCCCCTGCTTTAGGGGAATCTGCCTGGGTTCCTGAAGTACCTTCCTGTCCTTCCTCTCAAACTCCTGCTGAGCTTCCCCTTCTTTACCAATCACCCCATCGCCCACTCCTATTGATTGGTACTCCTTCTTTCCTGAACCACCCTCCTGTCCCTCTCATAAAACCCACCAATCCTTCTTACCTGTTGGTAAACCAGTTTCATTCCTCCTTGGATGCCTGGCTGCCATGCCTGCTGGCTTCCGCTGCCCTTGAGTGCCTCCGGTGTCTGCCCCTGACTCCTGTAAGATGCCAATCTCTGCCACCTGTGAGTCCACCCTGCCACCAGCCCTCACATCCCAACCACCCTTACCTTGATGCCACACCTCACCTTCCACCCACTCGACACTTGCGTCCTAATTATCCAGCTCCAACACAACCTCACCACCAAGTGCATCACCCAACCCCCACTCCTTCAGTAGCTCATCTGTTGAGTTGTGCCTAGACCCTTCCCGGGTCGTCCGCTCCTTGAGTGTCACACTGTGCACACGGTCCTTCATGATAGGGAGGGCCGATGTGAACCCCCCTAGTTCTTCTAGCCAACTTCCTGGGGCTGTCATGCTCCGCGCTGGTGTCGCCAACTTTCTGCCAGCCTCTCCTGCTGGCCTTGCGTCACCGCTCACCAGGCTGCTCCAGCCTGGCGTGTCTATGACGTTACTGGACCCACGTGCCGCACCAGCTCCCTCTGCCTGACCGCCATCTCCCAGTTCCGTAGGCACCCACAGTCAGTGTCCTCTTGTACCAGGAATCTTTGGCCCTAACCCATCTCCCTCTTTTGTCAGCGTCCCTTTCGCCTTCTTGACTTGCTGTGCCTGTTCCACCTCTTGGTCTCTGGCCCTGCACAACCTCTCCCAAAGGGCCTCTGTCTGCTCCACTGCCCTGCGCTGTTCCTTGATCCTGGCCTCCAAATCCACCACTGACTCACTCAATAGGCCCACCGCAGGGCCCCATAGGCCAGTGCCCTGTGGTACACTGTCTGCACCATACAACTTGTCCCCCAATCCCACTCACACTAGGCACTATGCCCCCACCCCTCAGCCTTCTACCTGCGCAACTGCCTCACCTCTGGGGTTACTGGTAACTTCCCCTGCCTGCTTCCTCTTCGTGCCCATATTCTGCCCATGGGCACCTGCCTTCTGCCTGCTGCTGTCTGCCTTGTCCAAACTCAGGTCCACGGGGCTCACAAGCTCAATGTCCTCCCCTGTCCTCTTATCCTTTCCTTCGTACACCTGAGTCTCCCCTGCGGACTCCATATAGAGGTCCCCCCTGCCTTTTTTGCCTGTCCTCACTGTGGGGCCCAAGGGCCCATTCCCCCCGTGGCCCAGTGATGCTCCTACACCTCATTGGCACTCATGGGCCCCCTGACCCTCGGGAAATGCTCCCCCACCCCTTTTTGCTTTGCTTTTCATGGTGAGCTGCACACTGCCACCTCAGTCACCACGCCCCTTGCTGCAGCCCAAGCTGTTCTTTGCAAGCTGACCCATGCCTCCCCCAGCACTCTGGGCCGCAGTAAATCTTCTTGCCCAGGTTCTCCAATTACATGGAGCACTGCACGCACCGCATTGGCGTTGCTCAGTGCAGCCACCGCACTGCAAAATAAACTGGAGCCGCCAAACTTAGACTCAGGCCCAGAAAAGGAATGGAGCTATGAACACTCCTTTCCCATACTGCTATCCTCTGGGAGAGGACGTCACTTCCTCTCCCGGCCCTTAAGTATCCCCCCATCTAACCCCCCTGCCTAGCCGCCCCAGCCAATCCTCTCGCCCCCTTTCTTTAATTCCACAAAAGTTTCCAGGGAAAGATTAGTCTGCAATTAGCATTCCCCAGGCCCCTCCCTAACATGCAAAATCTGTATCTAAGACACAGAATTCTGCATGTTTTGTCTTTTTTAACAAGCCTTTTCCTCTGATTAATGTCAGCAGGTTTGGCCTGCTATGGTCCGATAATTATCACACCACTTGAAAACATGGGACTGCACAGGGATTGAAATTTAGCCCTAGATGTTGGATTTCCACCATCAATTTTCAAACATTCGCTCTTGGTTTACAAGGTTGAGCCCACCCAGACACAATAGGAGGGGCTTGATGAGGACTACTAGTGCATGAGAGTCCTTTTTAAAAAGAGAAATGATTCCCCTCTAGAAGAGTTGAGGGAAAAGTCTGATGATCGGGTGTGAGTAACTTGACAATCCAGTTGGATTCCTCTCTATTGATTTGATTTGTATCGAGTGATGCTGAGAACATGAAGTAAACAGGACAGTGTGGGTCATGGTTTCAGGCTGCCAATGTTACGTGGTGACATGTACAGCAGGCCTAAGGTATACAATATAAAGTTAAACAGCTGAAAAGGATCAACTATCTGCCCTAATCAAGTCAAGATGACATGGTCCTTACTATTTTGGAGGCACATAAAAGTTTAAATTATAAAAGAATACGTGTTTGTGCCCCTGTTTTCTAAGAGGTCCACTGGCACACTGCCAAGCATCAGGATTGCCAAACACCAAGGCTGTATTTCACTTCATGTATATTTCTTCCATCAACATACTCTTCCTGCTCGTGTATTTCAATCTTGCAGGTTCTTTTCAACCCTCTTTCTCACTTTTCCACTGTTTTTCGTCTTTCATTTTCTCTTCTTTTCCCCTTTCACTGACTTCCTGTCTCTTGTTCTGGGTCAAAGTCTTATGGTACAAAAAAAATTGGGTTTCCCAAAAAAGAGCGCTGGTGGGCCACACCTGCTCATATTAAGCACTGAAGCAAAGTAACAGAATCCACCGATCTTTAATAATTGATACAGTGGTAGATCTAAAAAGAGATATTTTGCACTAAACGTGTTTCTGATTGATATAGAAAACAAGTGCCATGCTTGACCTATAATACTTCACAGATGCGCAAGTTATTAAACATTCAACTGGTCTGTTAGTATTAATTCTACAGCTAGTAATAGGCTTTAACTGCTTCTCCAGGGGCATTTTTGCTACTATTAGGACTATCGCTAGTGCTATTACTAGAAACATGACTACTCGAAAAACCCTACAACTTTGGGGAGTGTCGTTGATACTAACAGTATTATGTGATTTTGTGAGCTGCAATTGGATCCATTTACATAATGAACTGCCTAAGTTGGATCTTCCCTGTGTAGGTTCTTTCTCAAATGGTCAATGCCACCAACAACCTCATACTCCGTCAACTAGACTATGAGGGTCATTTCAACCCTGGAGGTACAGGACCGCCAAGGCTGAAATGACGGAAGCACCGCCAACAGGCTGGCGGTGCTTCCAGGGTCATTACGACCGCGGCGGAAGCGCCACGGTCGCACCGCCGGGGCCGGCAGTTTCCCGCCACAATGGCCCCGGCGGTAGTAATCCGCAAGGGCAGCGCTGCTAGCAGCGCTGCCCAGGGGATTACGAGTCCCCCTACTGCCAGCCTTTTCCTGGTGGTTTGAACCGCCAGGAACATTCTGGCAGTACTGGGAGTCGTGGGGCCCCTGGGGGCCCCTGCACTGCCCATGCCGCTGGCATGGGCAGTGCAGGGGCCCCCTGACAGGGCCCCATGCGGCTTTTCACCGTCTGCTCTGCAGACAGTGAAAAGTGCGACGGGTGCAACTGCACCCGTTGCATGGCCGCAACACCGCCGGCTCCATTTGGAGCCGGCTCCCATGTTGTGCCCCACATCCCCGCTGGGCCGGCAGACGGAAACTCTGTTTCCGCCCAGCGGGACGTCATAATGGCCTCCACGGGATTGGCGGCCGCACATCGGTTACAACCGCCGCCCGCCAATGTTGTAATGAGGGCCTATGACTGCTTTGTTTACTTTGGTGGCTCTCTCCATGTGATTTCTAAGCTGCGGAATACAGCTGACACCCATTGCTTAACTTTAATTTGCAGATGCGCCTTTCAGTAGCCCTTTAGTCTCCAAACTGGATGCCTGTAGTGCTGGACTGCCCCTTCCCTCCATGACAGTAGGAGATTTCCCAGAAGTCTTGGGGTTTGGAATGCTGGTTTCAAGGCTGCTGAGCAGTTGTGAAAGGAGCCATTGCTATGTTGGATTAGTGCCTCCACGATGCACCATGTACAGATTTAATTTGTCCCAAGGCTACTTGCCTATAAGTCTACAAACAAATAGGTAGAAATGTTGTCACTATGAGGTATTCAGCTTGAGCCCTCAATACATTACCTACATCCTTGCAGCATTCGTACTGCATAGTAACTGGGCAATGCACTGGAGACATTCCTCCTGCACTGCCAGTCTCAATGCGCCAAGGCATACCTGAGAAGGAAGGTGCCACTACCCACCTTGCTGATTGCCCACTGCAGCATCTTCCACTGTATCAGCAGAGGATGGAGACAGAGCAGCCAGAGGACAAAAAGGTAACATCACACCAAAAGGATCAAGTGCAGGATTGAACAACTAGTTATTAGACGAGAGGAACACACTAACTCGGATTTAGCAGGCAAGCTTACCAGAGTGGCCAGCATGGTTTGCAATTTCTTTTCTGTGTTTGCTTGTGTAATCATACTGTTGTATGTATCTGTGCATTTATGCATGTGAATATTTACTACCTTGCTAATCTGTGTGTAGTATGAGTGCCAACAAAGTACAACAAATTCCTTGCTCTTCACTATTGACAGTACATGATGAGTCACCACACTGCATGAGTGGCAAGTGGAGCCCACCTGATGAGTAGAATGACTGAAGGGTGGTAGTGGTGGAATCCTCCTCACAAAAGGCTGCAAAGTCCTCTATCTCATGGGCCTCTTGGTCTCATTGTCTAGTTGCTCATTTTGAAGTTGCAACTCCTCTGACGGCTGAAGTTCTGATTACTTGTGCTTCTGCTCTGTGTCCTTTGTAGGCCTAGGGAAATTTTAATTATACCAGAATAATTGGGGTAATTTCAGTAATTACGCATTACTCTTGTGATGTGAAATTATCGAAGTTAAGTGATTTTGCCAGCATGAGTAATTGAGTAATGTAGGGCAAAGAACGGTAACATTGAACAAGCGGCTGCTGGCTACTGCTATTCGTGTCCTCTAAAATTTAGGCCCATAGTTATGAAATGTTTGCGCCGCCTTAGCATAATTTTTTTACGCTAAAGTGGCACAAAAATAACTCCATATTTATATTTTGACGCTAGACCAACCTACATCAAAATTCAGGCCTCTAGCGTCATATTTACCTACAAACGCAAAAACAATGCTAGCCAAAGAATCAGATTTAAAAAATGGTGCTAAGTCAGATTTTCGTCAAATTTTAACACCTGGTCAGACCAGGAGTTACAAAGAGGCTCACATGACAGCAAGGGTACAAACTCCCACTAACGTTCCACCCATTATCAAACTCCTCGCTGTCCTTCATATGCTGGTGTCTAGATCATTTCAGATAATGCGTGCACAAGCGGCTGGTATCTCCCAGTCATTCTTCTTGGTCTTTCTACTAAAGGTCCTGGATGCTATATTATGCCTCACACCCCACCACATCTATTGCATAGAACACTGCTTTAAATATGGACTACACAACACATTTACCTAAATCCTAACCATCATGTTGGGATCAACATAAAAATTCCCACGCCCTTTGAGCCACTACCCAAGATTGTCAAGTCTGTCAACACAGTCCAATTAAACCATTTCACAAGAACAGGAACACACACTAGTCCACAAGCAAGTCTGTGTCACTACTCCAACTAAAACTAACAACTGCCATGGTATGTTACAAACCACTATCAACACTTACCAACACATCTTCTTTCTATCCTTTGCAGCTGATCAAGGGTACGGCATATAGCTGTGGATGATGACCCCCATTTGCCAATCCCCCAACGGTGGATAGATCGGTCCTACAATGACGGGCACAGGAAAACTCGCAATGTGGGGAAGAGGACATTTGGGCTCCTGAAATGCAGGTTAAAGTGCCTGGTCCTAACATGAGGAAGCCTCTTGTATGCTCCACCACTCATTTGCAAGATAGTTCTGGCATGTCCAATCCTCCACAATATCTGTGTCAGCACAAATATCCCCTGGGATGAACAGGTTGATATCCCCAATGAGGAGGAACATGATGGTGTAGCAGATAAAGTGGAGTTCGTAGGTGTACAGAACATTGCTGTAGGAGTTCGTAGGAGACTCCACATTGTTGAGAACTTCTACACATAGTCACTGTACTAAAAACATCACTTTGTAAATAGCACAAATAAAATACTTTGCATCTGATTCTCCTTTTCTCCTCATTCTCCACTACATACACCATTGGAATGTGACTCAAGCCTCAGTGAGCAGGTAAGTAACACAAACGTGACAAAGTATGATAGCAACATTGTTTATGATGTAAACTGCTGCCATCTCACAAATCAGTGACATGCAATTTGCGGGCATGTGACTCCTGAAGGTCTAGATGCATACACCACCATATATATTGCTCCATCAAGTAGGTAAGGTGCTAATACCTAGCCCATTCACCACAACAACACCATGCCTAACAGGATGTATGCAAGGGGGGCACACATAAGGTAGGGGCTGTCAGCAAATGGATATCAAGTTATGTACGAACAGAACACTGTCACAACTCATGGTGACAGCTGTTTTGCCTGCATGGAACATGTTTGACAAGGGTGGAACATCATTGGTAACTGTGGAACTGCGGTAAATGTCCAGGGATTGTAACCAATGTCGGATGCTGAGCCTGCACAGTGTATCTATGGGATAATGTCCTGGCACTGCCATTGGGCACAACCCTGACACATGGTGGACTGTACCTCATGTATGGCACACACACGTTGACTGTGGAGTGTGCAATGTGTTGCCAGACTAAATAATCAGCTATGGGTGCAGAACCACTACCAAACACCTGACCCATAGTCAGGATCCGAGGATTTATTGGGGCAATGCATCACCAAATTGTTATCTGGGTCGAATGTAGGCAAAGTTTCCAATACTCACAATGTACATGAGGTGCACACTTATCATACAAGCTGCTGTCTTGACACATGCCTAGAGCAAATCCAGGCAAATATGTCAAGACTGATGGTCGGGTGTCTGTCCTAGGTAGCACCAGGTTTGCCAGTATCAACAATGCTTAACATGAGTCAGCATGTTTACCTAGTAGGCTGTGTATAACTACATCACACAGCACAAAGCAAAACACACCACTCATTGTCACTCACATGACAGAACAAGTGCATGATAGCAACAGTAACAATTTATTCCATGTATGTTTTGGCCTCCAACATCACAATCAGGTGTGAGATGTGGGATTGTTGAAAAATGTCTGTGACACAACATTAAACTGAGTAGGAGTAGACCTAGCCATACATGTTGAAATTGGCTACTGAACAGAACAGCACTGAGATGATTTCACACCTAAATATCATTCAGTCATGGTAAGAGTTACCTAGGTTGTGGCACGCTGGAAGAAATGCATACCCATGCTTTATGAAGGTTGTGGATGGACAGCTTCAAGACACCCACAGATACTTGCAAATATAACACGGGTGGCCAAATGGAAGCAACACAAGTGCTGTGGCAGGAGTAATGTCATGTGTGTGGGGAACTCGTCACATCTCATAAATAACGTCAAGTAGCCAGTAGAAGGAGTTGTGTAGATCTTCCAATTACACAAGTCACATGTTGCATGATATCCATGTATCACCAGACAATGTTGCTGTAGAAGATGTGTGCAAAGTGCAAGCATCCTAAAGAATGGGAGCACCGTAGGTGACAATACTTGCCTTACCAGTAATTCAGGAATACATGGATTAGGGACACATCAATGACTGTACAACACCAATGACTGTACAACACATCAACGTCTATGTGTCAGCATTTAGCATATGTGCAAGGAGGGGGGCCAGGTCAGTACATAGCCCAGTCATGTTGGCCACTAGCATACTATGGTATTTACCCGTCGCAGGCCACCATGAGAGGAAGCTGTGACACACAAACCATCTGTACCCTGGCACGTTTCCAATATTGAAGTCACATCAGATATACAAGCAGCCCATGGAAACAACTAAGGACATCAAATAATGATACGTGCCCTACATGTGCAAGCATCTGAGCTCTATGGGAGGGGAAAGTTGACATCAAGTATTGCAGAGGAAAATGTGATACCCTGGTCTGTATGACCACAATTGAGCATGTGTCTGTCTGCTGGGGAGTGTGCATTTTTCTGCTGAGTACCAATAATGAAGAATCTTGGTCCCTGCTCAATAAACCCACACGCCACTGCTCTGGCTACATTAACATATGACATTGTCAGGGGCCTGATGCATGTGCACATGGGGCTGAGTAAAGTGGAACACCATTAACCTGCCCCTTCACATGCAACCATGGGTTTGTGTTGCCATACAAACTCACACAGTTGTGATGATGAGTAGGCTGGCTTCTGGGCCAGACTGCAACACTGTTACACAGTGGTATGACATTGTATATGACAGTCATAACAAACATGAGGTAGAAAAATGTGAGTGCCCAGTTGGAGGCATGCACACATATACCACATTACTCAGCTCACATGTATCACTATAATGGCTCAGACATGGTCATGTGTATGGATTCTGAACAAAAAGTGAGTCTAGCACAATAATAATGACATAGGTATCACAAGATCAGTGACAGTAAGAAATTACCTTCACATGTGTTCCAACATAGGTGGCACTGATGTGATTACACATGCATTTGTAAAATCCAACAACACACCACAGAATGGACACACATGCACACACAAATTGCCAGGGATTATGTGATGTCTATGCAGTCCAAGTCCACTGAATACACTGAGTACAAATTGTCATGGTTGTCACATGTCTTACCATGTGTTGGACATAGGACACAATACATATTGTGTTGTAGATATGTGTGCATTTTTATATCAGACATTAGTATACATACACATATGTACACACATAGCACATATGTGCCAACATATATATGGACACAATGTTGCTACACATTCACATATGCACAAGGAATGAGTAATCACATGCAGGCAACTCATAAAAAAACCTATAAGTTCAACATACCAATGTCACTGTAATGACATCAATGGACAGTCATGAACATGTAGCCGCACTACATATGACATGTTAAGTGAATCAGAGTGCACTCAAGGCCTACAATGCAAAAATCCACGCAAATCTGCCATGCGTCAAAACAATTATGCAAATGCATCAACTCCACATGGCAACATTAGTCAAATGACACCTGGGCCCTAAGTGGCAATTACACGTTCACACGCCTCTTAATGCACCATATTGAAAAATCCATGCATGACCGTCATGCATCAACATTTTTCACACATATACCATACAATATCCCTAAGAAAAAAGATTTCACACTAAAGGTGAGAAAAACGACGCATGACCATCATGCGTCAAAAAAAGGATTCATGACTGGAAACGTAATACACACGTCCAGGAAGTGATAAAACAGGATATCCTGCCTGCAAACGAGGTACAGGGAGTTCACTTTCACATTCACTTCACAGTCTTTTAGTCTGTGACTGTGTGAGGGTGTGTGGAGCTGTCGCTGTATGAGTTTTGTAGTGTTTATTGTGCGGTGTCCTGTAGGTGTTGTTCTTATTTGTCTTTAAACTTGTCTTTTGTATTGTAAGTGTACTGTATTTGTCTCTGTATTATGGGGTGTTTGTCTGGGGTAGTATAGTTGTTGGGGTAGTTGTGTTAGGTCTTAGTTATTTTGTATTTTTTTGTTTTGGGTGAACTGCATTTGCAGTGTGTCTGGGAAAGGGAGGATAGCGCAGATGGCGGCCGATGAACTGGGGGGGTTAATCTGGCTGGTTCAGCACTACCTCCTTATGATGCACAATTGGGTGGCTGTGTTATTCTTGGTTACCCCACAGAGGCATGGCAGGTGTGGTAGGGCAAGGTGCTCCACCACCTCATACGGATCTTTGGCAGTGGAAGAAACGACCACCAACTCAAACAGCGCTGGGCAGATCTGGTTACAAGGGAGCAGGTTCTACGGGGTCATCTGAGTATAGAGATTGGTGGAGCAGTTGGTAAGTCTTACATTTCCATACAAACTCCTTACTTTTGCATGTGCATGACAGTTGCAAATACAGTTGAGTGCTGTATGTAATGTTTGTGGATGTGGACATTTCATATGCTACCTGTATGAAGAGTCCCAGCACCACCTTAGGCTTGCAAATCAGAAGTAGAATAATAAAGCCAATGCTGAGCAGATGTACCATTTTTCCTGCACAACCATTACAAAGTGTTATGATGCATGCATAGGGCAACTCAGTAATGAGCAACACCAAATTAGGTATCCCCCATGCATCATGTATGGAGGGTGGTCCCAAAACCCATTTGGGTGGCAAATGTATAAGCCATTGAGTAAGATGATAAATTCCTTATTTCAATTTTGGCACTCCGAATGGCTGCTGAGAGCAGGTGTGATATGGGGGCATAAAAATGTATGAGATGGGCCCCCATTGTACTCAGCAGACGTTGTGATGATTTGTTGCAACTCCTGCTGAATACATCATTTACCTACACATAAATAGATGTAGTTGGACCCTACCTGCTTCATGCTGTGGCTTAATTCTCATTATTCACACACATGGCAGGGGTTCACTGAGGGCCACAAGGACTGTATAGATGCACATGGTGCTCCACCCCTGTTGTTCTATTGGCTCATTTGCGTCATTGGCCAAGGCCAGGTAAGGAAGCTTGACCATGCACTGGGTCCACACTACTAGCAATTCCCTGTTCCTTTTTGTTGTGTATCACATACACCCTATACTATGTCTATTACCACACACATGTGCAGTCAGTTCCACAGGCTTGCTGCTTCTCACTAACAGTATGGGGCTGTCCTGCATTTGCTCCATTACTGGCACATCACTCAGTAACCTGCGCCAACAAATGCATCATTGGACCACAAAGCAAGTGTTTCTCTAGTTGAATCATATTTCTATGCCCATGTTCTTATCCCTCCCTGGACACATAATGGTATACCATGGCACCACTGCCTGGCCACACACTATTGGCAATACATACATGATTTAAATCAGTCAATGTGCAGGTAGGTTCAACTATCTTCACATGAGTATACTCCATAGCATTATTGCTCATGTGTGTGCCTTGTGATGGCACACACATATTACTTAATTCACTGAAGGATATATCACGTCATTCCTCAACACCTTGGAATACCCACACAAACCCTGGGCAGTACTTTGTCAGTTTGCTCTGACAACGAGGTAGATGTCTACAACATCTGAGACAAGCTTAAATGCTATGGGTGTCACAATGGGACAGCCATTGAAACAACCATTTGCATGCCCCTGAGGTGCAATATACAGTGTCAAGCAGTCCCATATGGCCATGGAGGTGTAGAGCTAACAGACACCTGCATGACAATGCCATGTATTAATGGTGCGGTCAGAAGCACCACAGGAGTGTCAGGGGCAGTGATAGTTTATAGGTCTGTGGGTCTACATTATCTGAGAATTTGTGTGATTCACTGATCATGGATGTTTGTCAGTTGTTCTGCTCTACCACTAGGATGAACTGCTCACTCAGCCTAACAAGTTAACAGTATAAAATGTCATTCATTAACTGATATGTACAAATTAAACTAAGCAATGTTTCCCATCCATGTGTTGCAGGTGGACCTGCACCCTACACCGTAGGAGAGGTTGCGCGATTTGAAGACCCCGATGAGGCCAGTAAGTGTCATCTTGTGCGTCATGGCTGCTAATACAGGGTTTGGTGTGAGTCAGTCTGAAGTATGGAATGCTATGAAAGGTGGTTTCGCCTGACCAATGGTCTCATATCATTGGAGAAAGGATGGTGACATCATGTATGTTGGAATGTTGTGCAATGAGAATGGCTTGCATATAGTTCAAGGGGCAAGGTGTGCTGTCATGGAATTGTGTGAAATGGGAATTGTTATGGCTGGCCAGTTATTAATTGGTGTTTACCATGATGGATCTCAGGGCAGATGTTTATGTACATAGCATGTACATAGCATGCCTGTTTACAACCACTTTGTCACAGCACCATTGTCAGCACAGTGTGCCACACATACCTTACACGTACTGACAAAATGGGTTACATCTGCAGAGGTCTCCAAGAGGCTTATGTAGGAGACACATACACCACAGGTACCTCAGTACCCTTCAGATGTAATGAGTCTGTAGTACTGAAAGGAGCCATATTGCGCTGCACAGCAATCAGAAGTGTACACAATTAGTAGGCAACTAACCTCCAGATGGTTGTGTGAAAAGTCGATGATTCTTCCCACACCAGATTTCAGGCAGATTTCACAACATGGTCCTGCCACCATGATATTTGTGAGTGATGAAGGTCACATCACATATGCACATGATGTGAATGCTGTGTGCGTACCTGGTACTTTGATGATGTCTGACATGCATATGAAAATGATGTACAATGTTTCTGGATACTGTTGCAGCACCCACTGCAGTGCCAAACCCCTTGTGGGCCTATGGGCGCCCATACAGACACCATGTGTGTGCTGTTTAACACATGTAGCACTACATATCACAGGGTAAAGGGCTTCAGTTCTGTAACGTGTTGACAACTTCGATGTGCAGCTCAGGCTTAAGGCCAAACTTTCGGAGAAGATTACATCAGTTGCACATCTGGGCACATCATGGGCAATAGCGTGCCCTCTTGTAACATATGCTCAGGCCAAGTCTGTATGGTATCAAAGCCGGGGTTTCCTTCCAGCCCAGATAAAGGATTTGCAGATGTCTTTTAGTTGTGCCAGTTGAGACTTCAATAGGGAGAGTGGAAGAGCTTGAAGCATGTACAGGATCTTAGAGAAAGAAGAGATTTTGAAGGATGCTATTCTTCCCACCAACAAAAGGGCATGGAGATGCCAGGAGGTGGTCAGCATCTTGAGGGAGCATACCAGGTGTTTGAAGTTGCTGCATGGAAAGGGATGGACATCTGGTGCCAGTGTCACTCCCAAGTATTGGAGGAAGATGAGTGTCTAGAGAAACTGGGTCTCCATGTGTAATCTACATAGGAGAGCCACCCCCCTCAATACCACCAACTCCATGGATTTCCCTAGACTAATCGTGAGACCTTTAATCTCCCTGTATTCGTCTAATAGCAGCTGAAGGGTCCACAGGGATCACATAGGATCTGTCAGTGCAAGCAAAATATCATCTTTAACGCAGAGACCATAAATGTATTTTTCCGAAATGGTACTACTCAAAAGTTCTCATTCTTTCAGAACTTCTGGAGAAGGAGTTGCGGTTAGAGTTTGAATAGCATGGGGAAATGGGGTAGCCCTCCTATGTGCACCTCCGGACCAGGATAGTTTGTGACTTGGAGCCATTAAAATTTACTCTTGGGGTGTAAAGGGACTCTTTCCATCCCTGAAAATGGGTCCCAAAGCCAGGCCTCTCCAGGGTGTCCTTCATCGTAGACCAGGCAACCTTGTCAAAGGCTTTGTCTGCATTAAGGGAAAGCAGGCTGTCCTCTTTGTTGCACTTCCTTGCAATATCTATAAGGTAGAGATCCCGATTGGTACTATCACTACTGCACCTGGCCTGGGCAGGTTTTTCTCAGTGCCTATTAAGTTGGAGAGACGTGTTTCAAGGCGGATCACTAGGATTTTGCCCAGGATATTTGTGTTGCTTTTCAGGAGGGCAATAGCTTGAAAGGATTGACACTGGGTTAGTCTTTGGCAGTCTTAGCAATGAGAGAAATCATGGCTTCTGCCATTGCAGATGTCAGTCCACATGTCTGTGACATGTTCTTGTAGACCTCTGTCCCCAAAGGTGCTTCTAGGTATGAAATCGTCTGCACATGGGGCCCTCCCCATGCATAAATGTATAACAGCACCAAGGACCTCTGCCTGGGTGGTGGGTTCATCTACTGCCTTTCGGTTGGGCTGGGAGAGGCCTGATTGGACTAGGAACTGAAGATAGGAGTGCTTGGATCCATTATCCGGGTGGCCTTCTCCGTATCAACAATGGAATGCTTCAGTTTTCTCTTCATTAGAGGTGCATAGGGTCCTGGCAGTGTTTGTGATCTCCTGGATGAAGCCCTCTTGGTTAAAAGTGTATTGGCTGATAGGGAGACCACTTTATTGCCCCTTCATAGAATCGTGCACCCCTAGTGTGCCAGGATGAAGTTGGCTTTATGGTATCCCAGAGTGCTGATTTTTCCATGGAGAGCCATGAGGCTCTGCCACAGTTTCTTATGGGGATTGGATTTGTGGTGCTGTTCCACACCTGATAGGTGCAGTCGAAGCAATTCAGTCTTCCTCATGAGCTTCCAGCAGCTGGCCTCCCTTATAATTATGCCTCATGCTACTGCCTACAGAGAATCCCATACCATTCGGTAGCATACCTTTCCCATATAATAGAGCTGGATTTACCCATTGAGAGTGGTGGTGATGTTGTATCAAACCACAGGATCTCTCAGTAGGGAATCATCCAGATGCCGTGAACCCTGTGTGTGAGCTAATGTTGGGTTGGGCCTATTCAGAAGGAACCGGACCGAGCCATGGTCAGATATGATCATCGGGTCCTAAATTGCATCCTCCAACTCCGACAGGAGTCTTTGATCTACTAGGAGGTAGTCAATTGTGATATATATGTTGTAGCTGATGAAAAGTCGGAGTAGCCTGTCAGGAAAAGATGGCAACAGGACTATCCTACCTGCCTCTGACAAGGTTGGTGTACCCCCCCCCCCCCACACTTTTTAGCCTTATCGATGGTAGGGTGCATGTCACTATTAAAGTCTCCCTCAAATTATAAAGGGTCAGTCACTGGCACTGATGAATTTGTGTACAATGGGGAGCAAAAAACGCCTTATGACCAGTATTGGTGCAATAGACAGACCCTTTTGGTATTACGTTGCCCTGCCACTTGCCCACTGCCAGTATCCAATGCCCCAGTGGTTCAGTAAGGACTTGTGTGCCTTGGAATTTTGCAGGGTCTCTGATTAAGATAGCTACACGCACTGTCCTGGTGGATGCCGAGGTGTGATGTTGGAGTAGGAAGGTTCTAGAGCAGACCCAATATTGGTCTCCTTTGAGAAGATATGTGTCTTGCAACAAGCATATGTCCTCTTCAATTTCCCCAAGGTGGGAAGTTGCTCAAGTGGGTTATTGAGGCCTGTATGTATCTGTTATCAGTTTGCAGTAGCATTGTGGGTGTTAAGTGTGTAGGTATATCCTGCTATCTTGCATCATACCCTCTCCCTGAACAGAGAATGGGAGAGACATCTGATCTGTGCTAGGTAGTGTTGTGTCCCCATGTGAATTCAGACAACCCACAAAAACATCTAGATCAAATGAACAAATGTTTAACATGGATGAAAAAAGGAAAATCTGGGGCCACAGTTCCGAAGAAAGCAGCCCTCTGTCCCTGGAAGTGGAACGGTATCATCACCTAGGTATCAAGGGTGTATCAGGTTGTGAATATGTCCTATTAGGGGATGTCTCTGAGGAATCCCCTAGATTCTCCTCTTCAGGAAGTCGAAAATCAATGTGGGCCAGTCCATTTCAGCTTGACTCTGAAGCCAAAGTTTGACACCTCTTGTTGTACTTCCTGCAAATCACTGTGTAGGTCAATTCCAATAGTCAGTATCTCAACTTTGAGGCCCTGAAATGCAGCCTGGAGAAAGTCCCTAGTGATGCCTGTGTCCTGAGGGTTTGGGTGCCAATCATCCTTCGTGATGGGGTATTCCACTCTCCCCAATGATTCCACCGCTGTGCAGCACGTGGAGGCCTGCTGGAGTAGGGACTTGATGGAACTGTCTTTTTTCCACTTGTCATGGCTGACTTCCAGCAAGTTCACTGCTGTTGGGTGGTCTGGGTAAGACTATTGTCATCCTGTCTAATGGGGCCCATGATGAGTCACCCAAAGAGCTGAGTGCCTTAATTGTGTGGACCAGGCACCAGCTCACCAGGTGCCTCAAGGGTAATGGCCCCACGCTGCTTCAAAGATGCCTGGCTGTTCATCTAGCCGAAGCTATCCTGTCATGGTCCACTCACCCGGTAGGATTTTACTATGTCTTCGGTCCCCGTTCCTACAGGCCTACTTGCACTGGCTTCCACAGACAGGCTGCAGTGTTCCATCCATGCTGCTTCTCGGTCTACCTGGCTGAGCAGTGATCCAGGGTGATGAGAGTTGCAAGAAGGCTACGCCGGCCGGCCAGTCTGTGTAATCCATCTGTCACACTGCCTGGGATGGCCCTAGTATGTCGCACCCTGGTTGGTGGCTGAGTTCTCCCCTCCCCTTTTATTGCAGGGATCCTTGGTCAGTGGCTTGGCATCAGTGTGCCATTGTAGTCTCCGGGGTCCCACTGGGCAGTGAGACCTGTTACCAGTCATGTGGCTGGCCTCATTCCAGTCCTCCCAGTCTCCCACAAGACGCTATGCTCCTGCTGTGCTAGCCCTGGCATCTCTCAATAGGCACAATTGGCGACAATCGCCAGTGTTCCTGGTTGTCTCCACTCATATGTGGGACCCGCAGAGATGGCAACATAGGATGCTTATAGAGTCGAAACCTCCAAATCAGGTGTCTGCTACATTCATCTCCTGGCCACTCCCCCGTGCAATTACATTTTCCTGTGAGGTGTGACTTTCATCTTATGTCTGAGTGGGTCTTGCAGCTTCTGGCACTCACCCTAAAGCCCCAACAACTTGCCCTGAAAAACCCGCTGCTCTTGTGGATTCTAACTTTCATCCTGTGCCAGACCAAGGTCTGATGCTTTTCTCTTTTGCACAAATAACATCAGTACTTTCAATCATCTTTAGTATAGAAAGTTATGAGGAAGATATGTGAGGGAAGAGGAGTGAAGGATGAACAGTACAAAACTAGGATGAAGACTGAGGTATGAGAAATGAAAGTGAAAGGAAAATGAGTGAGAGATTAGGAATTATGGAAGAGCACTGATGGATAAGAAGTGAGGAAAGAAGAGTGAGGCATGAGGGAAGATGGATGATAACTGAAGAATAAAGAATAAAGAGTACAGGATGAAGAGTGATGGATGTAGAGTAAGCATGAAGGAGAAGACATAAGGGAGAAGAGTGATGAATGAAGAGTGATGATTACCAAGTGAGGAGTGAGCAATGAGGAATGAAAATATTATAATATTACCTCTGTCTTGGTGCCAGATGGCACTTGCTGCAATGCTGTGTGGAGCCATTTGATATTATGGCGGTCATTCTGACTCTAGCAGGCGGCGGTTGCCGCCCGCCAGGCGGGAACCGCCATTTGGCTGCTATGCGGTCAAAAGACCGCTGCCAGCATTTCAACCTTCCCGCTGGGCCAGCGGGAAGGAGGCCTGCAACACAGAACCCGGCTCTGAATGGAGCCGGCGGTGTTGCGGGCGTGCGACGGGTGCAGTTGCACCCGTCGCGCTTTTCACTGTCTGCTAAGCAGACAGTGAAAAGCTTCATGGGGCCCTGTTAGGGGACCCCTGCACTGCCCATGCCAGTGGCATGGGCAGTGCAGGGGCCCCTGGACACCCGTTCCCGCCAGCCTCTTCCTGGCGGTGAAAACCGCCAGAAACAGGCTGGCGGGAAGGGGGTCAGAATCCCCAGGGCAGCGCTGCCCTGGCGGATTCGCCCAGCCGGGGTAAACCGCCAGCCCCGGTTTTCTGACCGCGGCTTTACCGCCGCGGTCAGAATGGGCTTGGAAGCGCCGCCAGCCTGTTGGCGGTGCTTCCGTCATTCGCGACCCTGGCGGTCAAAGACCGCCAGGGTCAGAATGACCCCCTATGTCTCAATAGCATTTTTAACATTATCATTGCAACTACTGCTGAGGCTATAGCCTGTGAAACTAGTGTAGAATTATGGGTTACTTACCAACCTGAACCTGTAAGTTTCTGTAACTTAAGTTGTAATTCTAGTTTCTTGAAACTCTGAGATCTATCTGCACTCTTCTCTGTACTGATTCAGATTGCGATCAATGTAATACTTAGCTTTTCAACCCTGTCTTGTCCCAATCTCAGTCAATATAGGACTCTAAAAATCTCTTTACCAGGAAACGTTTAGGCATATGAATCATGCTGGACTGTAAACAAAGTCAGTCACATCAAAAATGTTCACACCAGCCCCACACTGTAAGAGGCAGTAACTCGACTGGGGACATGGGGGTGTGGTTGAGTAATAGCAGTCCACCCTGCTAATTTGCAGAACCTTAAAATGCCACCTACCTGGAAAATGCCAGAGTGCCTAGATAGCAAGTCTTGCCCAGTAGAAAGGTGTGGTGAGAGTGAAAGATGCTATATCTATTTTGAATCAGGAGGCTGTGTTGAATAGCATCTTGTATGTGAAATGCATGTAAAAACTGTGTTGTAATTGCCATTTGTTGCAACATTGGGTTGAAACTGTACTATTTCACCTCTACTTTTAATCAGGGTTCTAGTGGGGCAACCCTCACCCCAACGGAAGATCAGACTTGTTTGAAGGTACTGGAATATTTCACAAGAGCTCCTTCAATAGAACTTCCTGTAAAACATGTGGATTTTTGGTTATGTTATATGTTATGTTTTATTTCACCGGGGAGGCTATCCAGACAGTGTGTAGGTGGGTGATCCCCAGGATGCTTAAACAAAGAGCCAGGTCTTCAGCTTCTTGCAGAACTCAAGAAAAGAGGAGGAGGCTCTGATGTGTTGAGAGGGGTTGTTCTATGTCTTGGGTGCGATGTAGGAGAATGGTTGACTTCCAGTTTTGCTTTTGCCGATGTGGGGAGTGTGTGTGTGAGTGAGAGAGAAGGAGATCATCGGTGTCAGTGGGTTGGTCAATGTGTGTGTGGCTGTTCAGGTATTCTGGTCCTGTTTTGTGTGTGGCTATATATATATATGTGTGTGTGTGTGTGTGTGTGAGAGGTTTGTATTGGCTGTGCTTGTGAAATAGGGAGCCAGTGAAGCCTCTTGAGGTGCAGTGTGATTTGGGTGCAGCGTGGGGGTTGAGTATGAGTCTTGGGAGAGCTGCAGACCTTTTGTTTTCAGGACCACGCATCTCAGAACACCATCAGGCCAGGAGGCGGCCCCAACAACCTGCTGTTCCTGAGGGCAGTTCAGCACTATATTGCGAGCCGTTTTGTCCCGCTGTGCAGGAAGCTGCAGATCTTTTACTTTAAGGCCTATGCATCCCAGAACACCATCGGGCCAGGAGCCAGCCCCAACAACCTGCTTGCACCTTAGGACAATTCAGCACTATATAGCACATTGTATTGTCTCACTGCATGGGGAGCTACAGACCTTTTACTTTCAGGACTACGCATCCCAGGACACTATCGGGTCAGGAGGTGGACCCAGCAACCTGCTTGCAACTGAGAGCAGTTCAGCGCTATACAGCGTACCGTTCTGTCCCTCTGTGAGTGACACACTCTGGCAAAGCCCGGGCCAAGCCCAGGCCATGTGCAGGCCTGTACGGTACCCATCTGCGCCTGCACAAGATTGGGCTGGACTAGTCCTCTTGGTTTGCATTTTCGGGCTTCCCTGAAGTATACTTGAGGTAGGAAACCTCCTTTCTCGTACATTTAAAAGTCAAGGACTCTGTTTTTTTAACAACATAGTTTGATATACCATCATGGCAACAACAGTATAGGCACTTCCAGTGCTCAATTTGTAAATAAGAACGTGCCGGTGTCCAAAGCCCTCCTCTTAAACAGGCGGCTGTTGCATTTAAATGTGCGAGCACGGAACACTGAGGCAGCATAATCCTGAAGCCATCTCAGTCACTCCCTGCCCCTTCAGCTCTCTCTTGCAGCTTTCTGCTTTCTGCCTTTGTGAGACTTTTTCGTTTTTCTCTTCCTCCGTCTTTCCCATATGTGTCTTTTGCTCGCAGTAGATGCTTGAAGCAGAAGAATAAGCGCCTGCCCCCAAAAATAAGTGCAGGTGCTCAGCACCCAAAACAATAAGCACAAATTAAGCACTGGGCACTTCTGAGATCAGCTCAAATAGATTTGTCCCCTTTCAGGGCCTAGTGATCAAGCCTGACACTGGGCAGTCTATTGGGCAACAGAGGAAATACGAGCACGTGGGAATACATATAAGGGTCGCAAACGTGGCACGGGGCAGAGAACAACTGTGATAGACCGTGACTGTGCATTGGTTATTAGATTCTGGAAAATTGCATTATTAAAAATAAACTAGACAATAAATAATGGCAAAGTCATCTAAATCCTGCACAGCAGTAGTGCCTACAGGAAACATGGCATCCACAAAATGTTACTATAGATGGTGGTGCCACTATTACTACCCCTGCAACCCCATCAACACATGGGCAGGCAAACGGAGGCCTGGCAATTTTGATATTAACTGCTGCACCGATGATCTTAAGAAAACCATATAGTAAGTCCCCTTTCTGTCAGCTGGTTCTCCTGCAGTCTGATATGAAATCATCTTTTATATTGACACATTATTATAATAATATGTTTAATAGTACGAGATGTACAGTTGTGGAGGAGCTTGACAATGAGTTGAAAACTATTGCCAGAGGCTATGAGGTAGAGTGTGTGTACGTTTAGGCTGGGGACTCCAATATTAGTAAGTGCCAGTAACCAATAGACATACGTGGCTACACAGATGCTATAGGGAATAATCAGCCTCGTTCCTTCCACAATAGATACGGGTATTCCTTAAATGAAGTTCTCTATAAGTACAACCTGGAATTGTTGGAAAAGGGTGTCGAGAAAAAAAATGTATCTCTGCCTTTTTTTCAAAGGATTAGGAAATCTTCGCACATAGATCACATACTGCTTTCATTGTGGTGAGGAACTATTTAGCACCTTGGCTGTAGAACTCACTAGTTTCAACGATCATCTCCCACTTACACTAAACTTGAAAACTTAAACTAAGCATCGTTAAGCCCTTCAGTTAGCAGCCCATATTGATGTAGCAAGGAGAAATGGGATCAGCTTTAAGTGGAAGGGGATTGATGAAACCATCCAACCATATTGGAAAAGGTAGTAAAAATACCAAAGAGGAGTTTATGGGTTGTACAGAATCAAAGCCCCCACCACCCGTGGAAACATGTATTATGGTTGCATTTGAGATAAAAAATAAATAAGGACTTCAAGAAGTAGGGGCACAATGTAGGTTGGTTTGACCATCGTTGTACACGGGCTAATCGAAATTTGAAGAAGGGTCTACAGTGAATGCCAAGAAATATTAAGGAGGTTAATTCCCTTAGAAATATTTATAAACACGCGTTAGGCCAAACGAAGAGAGACGTGGGCCAGCCTAGAGCAGGCAGCAGAAACGAAAGATACTATCTTGTTTTGGAAAATAATTATCTTCCCCTTCCTCTGGGATAACACAGATCTGAGGGTGGAGGCACTTGTCTCCTTGACGGATTGGACAAGCCACTTTGGTAGCATATTTAACCCACAGAATGAACAATTAATCACAAGTGATAAAAATGCTACAGTGTTAGTACCATTACAATCAGTTAGCATAGAGGAGTTTATAACTGCCATTGGCAAATCTGAAGCTGGGAAAGCCCACGGCCCTGACGGGCTCCCAGTGGATGCTTTCAAACCCTGCATTTACTTGTGGGCACCTATAGTAGTGGAGGCATTTAATGCCACGACACGAGGTTTTATTCCCACTACCTTGTCAGATAGAGTAATTGTTCCAGTATTTAAACAAGCATTTTTAATGCACTAGGGTCTCGCATTTCTCCGAGTTACAGCTATTAGCAGTTGTAAACTGCCTACCGAATTTTGCTTTCCACATTGAAAGAAAAAAACAGAGCAATCGCGCTGCTACAGTTCACTTGTAATGAGACCTATAAGCAAAAGTGCAATTATCTACATATACGGCAAAAGTGCAATTAACTATGTAACAGGGTCAATGTTAAGCAAAGCGCTCGACTTCTGCCAAGCGAGATCACGCTGCGAACAAAAGATAAAAAGTAATCCACAAACCGGACGGGAAACAGGGAGCCTCTCATGTTTTCAGTACTTGGTCGCTGTGCTCCAGGAGAGCTAAACACCGGAAAATGCATGACATATGCGTGCCTTCCGCTAGTGAAAGCAAGCAGATTTTCACAGGCAAGCCCATCAACCAATGAAAGATAACTGACGTGACGTGCCCTTTTCTGACTCCTAAAGCGTCTCACAAGCGAAACGCATGGGCAAGCGCATGCGATGCAGGCTCGACCCTAAAAAGGACTTGTCTCAGTCCTGGGGAACTATCACCCAATCTTGTTACTTGATGGGGTGTCGGTAGAAACACATCTGGGGGAAACTTCCCCTTAACTATATCCAAGACTGAGTCAGAAGTGATCAGATTGTCTTGAATGTCCAAGCAGGTTTCCAAAAAGAAGTGGGGATAAATAGACCAGTCTATGAGACTCTAGGTCACTTGAAGTAAATATACAAAGTAGGAGAAATCCACCTTATATCCGGCATTTATAGACCTGAAAAAAGCATTTGAGGCAGTTGAAATAAATTTTTCATCCACCAGGAGAGATCAGGGGAAACAAAATCTTCTGCTAACATTACAGCAGCTCCATTACAACACTACTGCCAGGGTCGGAAATGGATCAAAGTGAGAATATACGCTTTACTTACCAATACAACTCAGAGTCTCTCAAGGCTGTCTATCAGCATCAACGTTATTCAACTTGTATAAAAACGACACTGGAAGCTTTGGCCTTAATATGAACCTGGATGTCCCAATACCAGAAGGTGAGGAAGTTCCACTCCTCCTCTTTGCCGGCATGCCGGCACCGTTGTACAGCTGGCTCGAAGCAAACTGACCATGAGTCGTCTGTTGAGAGGTTCTGAACATTTTGCAACATTAAAAAAAAAAAACTTACCATCAATGTCAACAAAAATGTAAGGTGCTGAACCCGAAATTCACCCTAACCAGAACACTTCATTTTTATTTGGAGCATGCCTGTGCTTTTGATTATTTGGGCCTCTGATTCTATTACAAAGGGTCCTGTGTGAAGCATATAGGGACATGGCTGATTAAAGGAACCAGAATCCAGGGCCCGACCTTAACTGTATGATTACAAGATGAAGGTAGTGGTTGCAACTATGTACGAGCTGAACTGAGGGGCTACAGGAAGATAACATAGTTACCACCTGCTTTTTCCCACGTGTGCTGTGCCTAGGCCCAGGCATGCTGATGGAAGCATTAAGATTAGAGCTGGGTATAACCAGCAGTGAGACTCACAATTCATCTAAAATTCATACTCTATTAGGTCGGACTACGGACAAACAGCGCAGCACAATCCTATCTAAAAACCACTGCTTGATGTTCGGGCAAACACAGATTCGCAAAAATAGAATAAATGCACCATATTAAACAAACTTTGAAGGAAACTGGCTGCGGAGAATACCGGGGTGGCCCGAGTATAATGAACAAATCTAACATTTCAACAACCAAAACATCATCCTCGAGAATTTATGAATCCTATGCGGAACAGCTAGAACCAGAGCTAAAGAGAAGTCAACTCATCAACAAGGACTTTCCAGAACATTGTAAAACGTGAATTAGGTGTCCAAGCGACACCGACACATTTCTTGCTGCTTTGCACTGTCTGTAAGGAGAAAAAATCCTCCATGACCTACCTTACCTTGGAACTGTAACTCTACAGCAGAAGCATGCTCTGAAGCGCTATATGAAAAGTAAGAAAGATGCTCAGACCTCACCTCATAACGGAGAACAGAAGATTATCTGCTGATATACAATTTGTATGAGATGACTGATGATGATGTTTCACCTACATGAATAACCCAGAACCACGAGGGCAGTAAGATGATGGGTAACCGCTTCATCGCTTCCAAATGCATACTTATTTTTGATGTCTGTGAGCAATTTGCAAGGGCCTTTGTAAGGTTAAAGGTCTGCACTCAGAGAGCCTAGTAGCTAGATCAGAGATTTGTGCCAAACCTGATCTTTTTTCTTTCTGTCCCTGGACCCAAAATGATGCGCAGCGTGTGGTAGTGAGAGAGCGTAGCTTATATAATCAATATTAATATGAAATTCTTATGAACTAATGTATAATAATGTTGCAAAGAAAATGTATTAACATGTTTTGCTAAAATGTGTGTTTGAAATGTGCCCACGGGGAGTGGTCACCAATGTATACGGGGACTAATAAAACTGATTAATGATTATGAAATGTTTACTAAAATGTGATTTTGAACTATTATAGATAAGGTATATGTTAGATTTTTGCTAATAAATCATTAGGCCTTAGTTAGCATAAGTCGAGGCCTGGCTGCCTGACTCTCATATTAAATGTATTTTTCTAACGTGAACTAGAAGCTGAATGTAACTGTAGTAGATCCGTTCTCATGAAATTCATCCTGCCTGTAGAAATTTTTTAGCTAAATGCAACAGTGTAGATTATCCGTAGGTACAAGGTCGCCTAAACCGGTACAGACAATGGAGCTACTGACAGAAGATGTGCAAAAGACCACGAGAGGATGAAATCATACCGGACATTCTACCCCCTGAAGACGTCAATCATAATGACCAATAAAATGCATGAGAACTGTTATGGGGTGACAAATTCAATGACCTAATTTGAAGTTAATTGGGTAGAGATAGTGGGGTGCAACCCCTTAGCCAATTAGATTTTAGGGGAATGTACCACGAAAAAGGGATAAAAACCTATGACACGGGGAGTCACTTAGATTGGTTAGGGAAATGCTATTGATATGATCCAGAAACTTTGTCTCTCTGCTTGGTGACTTGCTGACTTTACTTAGAACCATCCTTGCCCTTAGATTGCCCGTTTATACTTTACCTCCTTATGAGGGAAGTACCCTTTTGCCCTTTCCTGCTGAGCTGAGTTCCTGACTGTTGGCGAATCGACTGATGTCCTGAAGACGAAGACAGAGCCTGAGTGCTGACCCAAGTGGAGGGTAACTATGACAATGAACTTGTAATTGTCTGTTTGCTTTTCCTTTCTAGGTACCAACTGCTATCTTTTGACAGAGACCATAGTTAGATGTTTTCTAAATTGGTGTTACTAAATTGTTTTGAATGAAGCCCAACATGCCACTGTTAATCAGAGGTTAGGACAGGGGTTCACTAGACTGACGCAAATAGACAAATTACTGAATCTATGCTTTGTTGAACTGACGCGTTGATGACATTCCGCTGAAGTTAATCTATGTTGACACCGTGTTATGTACTAATAATTGCGATTCTTGCTTTGATGAAGTCTTATTCGAGTTCCCAAATTATGACAATGTTGATGAGCTTTTTGCTATCGAGATTAATACACCTGCTATTAGAATTGTAATCAATAGGGAATAAATATCACTAAACTTACTACACTGGAATGGTTATTCATGACTGAAAGGTCATGGTGGTTTCTTAGTTTTATTAATGTCTTTGACTAAAGTGAATTGCATTGGGTTAGTAAATATTGATGACATTATTGAAGTATTGATTGACACGTTGATTAGCTATCTCGTCCTAAGGTGTCTTCAATCAGGGTCAAAAGATTCATTGGCCTAAAACGAGTCCCAATGTGCATAAATTAATCATATTGGGACCCGTTAACTGTAGTTATCCGGATAATCAAAAAAATTCTAAAATGCACACTATCCAAGTTATTGCACACAAAAATACATGAGTGTAACTTGAAGCTGCTTAAGTCTCTGGAACCGCACTGACCTGGTAGGTAATAGCGTAGCAAGAACCGCTTGAGTTTTATCTTCCCGCAGTAACACGCTGACCAATCGTAGCCATGGAAACCAACAAACACAAACGGCGAAGCAGTGCGCAGAAGCAAAAGTAATGCTTAGCCCTGCCTGTTCCATTCATTTTATATCGTAAACAAACTAGGGTCTTGCATTTCTCTGAGTTACAGCTATTAGCAGCTGTAAACTTCCTACCGGATTTTTCTTTCCACATTGAAATAAAAAAACTGCGTGATCACACTGCTAGAGTTCACTCGTAATGAAACCTATCGGCAAAAGTGCAATTAACTATTTAACATCGTCGATGTTATGCAAAGCGCTCGACCTCTGCCAAGCGAGATCGCGCTGCGAACAAAAGATAAAAAGTAGTCCACAAACTGGACAGGAAACAGCAAGCCTCGCATGTTGTCAGTACTTGGTCGCTGCGCTCGAGGAGGGCTAACCACTGGAAAAGGCATGACTTATGCGTGCCTTCCACTAACTAAAGCAAGCAGATTTTAACAGGCAAGCCCATGAACCAATCAAAGACAATTGACGTGACGCGAACGGGGCTCTGACCCCTTTTCTGACGCCTACAGCATCTCGCAAGCTATGCATCAATGCACACCTCTTCATTAGCAAATATATGGTAGCAAAGCATGGACATCTTCATCTATGATTTGCCGATTTAAATAGCGCCTTCTATTTGGTCAACCACAAACAATTGTGGAACACTTCAATAGAAATGGGTGCCCCATAAGAAACTGTATCACAGCTATCCCAGATGTATGCATCCTGAACAGCGGAAGTAAGATACGGGTTAGAAGGGAAATGTCCCCAAAGAGTCAGGATTATCAGAGGCATTAGGAAAGGCTGTGTCCTTGCCCCATTCCTATTCTCACTTCACAAAAACATGCTGGATAGATTATTACAGCTGACATTCCAAAGTCATTTCTCGCCCAAACCCAGTGCTCCTGTATGCTAACAACACAGTATTGGTTTCTAGAAGGGCTAATGGTCTACTGCAGCTGATCAGTAATTTTATCACACACATGGGGCAGAAAGATCTAAAATTAAATTTGGCAAACAACATTTGTAATGGTGTGTGGTAACGAGGAAAGCGAGGAAAAAGCCTCATTATGCGAGAGGCCGTAAACTAGAGGAAGTGCAAACCTTTTTTCGTATCTGAGCATACTTTTCTCACAAACTGGTATATGTGGCCCTCATGTAGGAATAGCAAAACTTAAATATATGAGAACAATCAAGACCTTGTTCGGATTAGCTAAAAAAATGGAGAATAAAACAGTACGAGAAATGTTGCAGCTGTTTCAGATTCAATGTGTTTCTACTGTTATCTATGGGGCCACCCTATGAGGTATAGCAGAGGCCTCAACACTGCAATCAATAGAAAACTCCTTTTTGTGTGGACTTTTTGCCACCCCCCATTCAGTTCCAACATGCATTACCCATAGTTAAGTGGCCATACCTTATCCTGAAAATCTAATTCATTTAAGTGCAATTACTAGCTACTATAACATCTGGAGGAAGCTAGGCACTTGAGCACTGAGATAAAATTAATTGGCTGGCCCATATGGGTAGGCTGCTTAAAGATGTTGTTGGAAATATTTCCATTGAGAATTCTGTTGGTATCCTGCAGATCAGTAAAAAAGAATTGAAAATTATTTTTAGAAATAAACAGGATAATGAAACGGTACGCTGAGAAAGCCAGAAATTGACTGTCTCTAGATATATGGCATGGCCCATACAAGGATATCTGGTAATGGAAAAAAGTACACAAAAGGGATTTTATCTTACAAGACTAAGGTTGGGAATCTTTCACTACTTAGTTGCGATCCCGAAATCGGGGGCATGAACCAAAAACATGCCCAAATGCCCATGTGATGACAAAGCCACTTAATCTACAGTACATTTTATATTGTTATGCACATTTCATAATGATTTAAGAAATTGCTTGTCACGGCCCCTTTTATTACCAGAGAACTTCTTATTTTATCAGGATTGCATTTGACTTTAAATTTAAATTGGAGCCCATTGTCATGTGTTGTGCTGTGCATAATGCATGCCATTACCAGAAGGAAAACTCTTACATTTTTAGATTCAATGGCCTTTGAAAAAGAATAATGTCACATTTAGCCCTATATATAGAGTTTTGAGTCACTCGTCATATTTGCACTGATATAACAATTGAGGTTTTTCACAACTCAAATAGATTGTAACGTTAATAATCATCCAATTATTTATTGAAGTGCTTAATGTTTGCAAGTTCTCTTTGTTATGGCAGCAATGGCTTTTTAGCACATATTTTATTCTTGTAATATTAGTAATTTGTGTGTACTTTTATTTTTATATTCTTTTATGGATTTCAAAAAATCATAATAAAGATGTATTCAATTTGATTCAAATAGGGCTCTTGCATCGATGTTCTGGATGGTCTGGAGACTTTGTAAGAGTTATTTGGAAATTTTGACATACAGAGTGTTGCTGTAGTCCAGCCTGCTGGTGACCAGTGCTTGCATGATAGTCCATCTGGCGTTCTGAGGCAACCATTTGAAGTTCTTTCATAGCGTGTAGGATGTGGAAGCAGGAGGTGGACCATTCTTTCACTTGAGCTGTTATGTTGTGCTTGTCTTCTAGGATGATCCCTAGAATTCTTGTTTGGTCTGTGGGTGTTGGTCTTAGCTCCGAAAGCCATTAGGTGGAGTCCCATGGAGAGATCTTGTTGCTGAAGACCAGTACTTCCGTCTTCTTGGAGTTGAGCTGCAGGCAGTTGGTTCGTATCCAGTTTCCTACCATGTTTATGAAGTTGTGGAAGTTGGTTCTGGTGGTGGTTGTCTTGTCCGTTAGGGAGAGGATGACGGGTGTCATCGATGTAGGAGATGAGAGTGATGTTCTGTGATCGGATAAGGTTTGGTGAAAGGTGTCATGTGTATGTTGAAAATGGTGAGGCTGTTTTGGGGGTACACAAGCACAACCAAGAGCTCAATTACAGTAAGATGTTGTTGCTTGCAACATCCAGACTTATTGGTGCATATTCATTACATCCTTGAATATCAAGTTTGTAACAACTAATGCTTGTTAAATGTCTCATTTATTATAACCAATGCTTGTTGATTATCCACATTGTATTCCACCTGCTCCAACTGTAAGTGCCAAAACATGTGCTCTTCACAATGTGATCTGTATTGCACATGTGCCACAATCAGGAGGAAAATTGCTCATTTCATTAATGAGCAACCAAATGCCTTTCCACCTGCTCCAAGTGTAACTGCCAAAACATGTGCTCTTCACAATGTGATCTGTATTGAACATGTGCCAGAATCAGGAGGATAATTTCTAATTTCCTTAACAAGCAATCAACTGCCAAAAGGCACATGTGAACATTTTATTATTATTAAAGGATGTTTGTGAGTCTTAAGCCTTGCTTGGCTTCGTATCTATTGCCGTGTTCATCTGTTTCCAGTCAAGTTGAGTTCCTTGCCCTACAGCCTACCTTCAGTAGAGTTCCAGTGCAAGTCAAGTTCCTTGTTCTTTAGCCAGTCTCCATTTGAGTTCCAGTGCCCCTTGTTCTCTGACCAGCTTCCAGTTGAATTCCAGCATTTCTCATCCTCTGGACAGCCTCCAGTCAAGTTTCGTTGATCCTTACCCTCTGGTCGGATTCCTGCGGAGTCCCGTTTCTCCTCTTCTGTCTTCTGCTGATGATTCCGTATTTCCTGTAAAAGAGAGAAAATAAGAAAGGTGGAAAAACCCACTTTGGGTTCTTCTGAAATTTTTAAGCAAGTTCTTCATTTTAAGCTAAAGAAAGATTAATCATTTAAATTAAACAAAACAGATCTCTGTCTTTTAAATAATTTATGACAATAAGGATTAGCATGATTTATCTTTTGGGTGGGAATCCAAGATAACACTAGACATTAAGGAAAGGCGTATTTCCTATAACAAACGCTTCCCTGAGAATTAAGAGGTTGGAAATTGAGCAATTTTATCTGAACTATTATTGGCCAGAGATTACGCCAGAACACAAAGAAGCCCTTTAGTCAAGTTGATTATTTTTGATTGTTCTCACAACTTTACCTTTTTTTAATCTCACCCTTATCCTTTTTATGGACACTAATAAATAGGAATTTAGGATACAAGGTGATCTCAACTCACATTGTTTCACTCACCTTCTCACTGAGATACCCTTCAGTTCATTTGGATAATGGGATACTGAAGTGAATGGAGACCCCGTGATGATGCTGCCCACAAAATCACCCCACAATGGTAACATTCACCGTTGAGGGTAGAATACGTGGTTGAGGGACTGTTGAGAGAGATCTCAGAGGGCCTGAAATTATATGGTATTATGTTTCACTTCTTTTGGTTCTTAGTATTTGGAAAAAGGAAGCTGAGTGAACCTTAGAGATATCTTCTTTCTCCCTCCTTCACTGGTTAATATGTAATTTGGAGCGTGCAGCTGTGGGAGTCTCACCAATCAGTGAATTAAGCTAAAAAGCTTGTTATCTATACAGGGTGCTTTTTCCTTTTTTTAGAGTCCAGTTCAGTATGGGTGCCTATGATGGTTGATTTTGTTTCTATGCACATTTTTCTTTTTCTGTGCTGAAATTGACTCGATAAATATAGCAGACAATCAAGGATTTACCTATACTGATGAAGAGATAGATTCCCTACTGGCAGGTCCATCAATTTTGAATGATACTGATATTGCTCAAAGTTTGATGCAAACAAATGATTGGGGGACTCTAACTGATTTAAAAAGAGAAAAGATCAAGACAACTATTCATAGCATAATGATGAAGGAGTACCTTCAGGCAAATGCAGCATCCAGGGGCTTCTACGTTCATAATGCCCCTCGGAGTTTTTTGAAAGATTTGATGTTTAGAAAGGATTGGGCAGCTATCACATGGAGATGCACAAGAGATTGGCTCGTCCTAATAATTAGGACAGTGAAAGATTATAATAAGCACTGACTGTTAAGATTCAGATAAGTGAATCAAGGTTAAAAGCAATGGTGCATGTTACACTATATAAGAAACATCTCAAGGAACTCAATAAAGAGATTACAGATATGAAGGAATTCCTCTCTCAGTCTAAGATACAGAAATTGGCCAAAGACTTGAATACATTCTCACAAGAGAAAGTATATGCATATTCTAAGGAAGATTACACCTCACTTCAAGATCAAGATCATAGTAATAGGAACTGTGATTCAACAGGGAGCTCAACAGATTCAACGGCCTGGAATATTGTGAATGAACCCCGAAATAATAGGAAGAGGAAAAGGTAGAGGTAGGGGTCGGGCAAGGACCATTCTATGAAGGACCTCCAGCACCGATTTTTCAACCATTTCACCCCAATTTTGGTGGATGGGTCAATCCATTTACAAGGGTACCACAACCTTCCTTTCCTTCACCATTCAGGCACAATATTTTAGGGCAAGGTACCAATCCATGAAGAGGAAAGAGAAAAGAGGTACAGTGGAGCGATCAGACTCAAGGGATGCAAACAAATAGCATGACGGAATATCAAGTGCTAGGAACAAGCAAACTCAGTTATTAGTATCCAATCTCACAGACATCACATTGCCAAAAAAACAACAACATGAGATCCTCAACAAGGGTCTAGGATTCATCCCAACTTCCTCCTTGGATAAATTCAAACTACATACAGAGATAGCCGAGTTTTGTTGTAAAATAAAACTGAAAGGTTTGTTTAAGGATGGAGAAAAGATGCAGAAAGAAGGTGACACTAGCCTAGTGTGAACATCAAATTTCTGCCACTGGCCATTACAACACCTGTAGAAGTATAAGCCTTTGAACAAGCATTGTTTAGGGACATAGAAGCTATTGATAGGTCACACTTTTGACCATTTCAAAATATGACGGCAAAAGTATGGCAAGCATTACAAAATCTGAAGAATAACCTAGAATTGGTCATCAAACCAGCAGATAAAAGAGAAGGGATAGTGCTGATGAAACAAGCAGACTATCACAACCAGTTTCTGGATCTTTTATCTTACAGCCGATTTTACAGGCCCTTCACAGAGGATCCAATACCACGACTTCAGAGAGTGATTGAAAATCTGGTTGAGGAAGCGATACATTGTTGGTTTTTGAAGAAGGAGGCAGAGTATTTATTTGTCAGAAATCCATGAATGCCTTACTTCTACTGCCTCCCAAAAATGCACAAAAACAGGAGACCACCACCGGGATGTCCCATAGTCTCAGGAATAGACTCTACTTTGGATCCTCTTTCCCAATTTGCAGACTTCTTCATGCGCCCATTAGTTCAACATAGATCATCCTATCTCAAAGATACAAGAGATCTTTTATTACACTTGAAAGGTCAACATTTTGATCCTGACTGTGGTCTGCTTGTAGGATTTGATATAGAAAGCCTCTATACTACCCTCCCACAAGATGCAACATTGCAGACCATTGACGATATTCTTTTTTAGAAGGGATTGAATTACAACACCCCTCAACACTTTGTGTTAGAATGCTGTAGAATAGCACTAACAGATTTTTTTTTAAATACGAAGATCAGATATATCTTCAGACCCATGGAGCATCAATGGGCAGCACCTTTGTGCCGAGTCTGGCAGGGTTATATGCGAGTTCATTTAAAAGACAATAATGTATTAAGTATGTATAATCCCTACAAACAAAATATTCGACTCTGGAAACGATTCATAGACAACAGCTTGATTATCTGAAGAGGCTCCACAGACAAATTAACAGAACTTTTAAGTTGGCTGAATACTGGAGATCAATTTCTTAAATTCATGTGCACTATGCATAATTTGACATTGTACTTTCTTAACATCACTGTTTTTGCAGAAGAGATGACATTGAAAACTAAAACTGTTTACAAGCTTACAACAAAGAACAGTTTGTTGCTATTTGACAGTTTCCATCCACATTCCCTGAGAGAAAATGTGCCTTATAGAAAATTCTTAAGGATTCAGCAGAATTACAGCAACATAGAAGATTTTAAGACCCAGGCGAATGACCTTACCGCCAAACTGAAGGATAGAAATTACCTAACAAAGATTGTGGACAAGTGCCGAAAATGTGCAAGATACCAGCATCAAGAATGTTTCCTAGAGCCATCATTGAGGAACACAGACGGAAACATACTCACATATGTTACCCCTTATTGGCCAGTTCTCAAACCATGTAAAAAAAGATAATATATAAACAATGGAACATTTTACCATCAGAAAATTTGAAATGGCCAAAACCAAGATTTGACTTTTAAAAAGAACTTACATGATCATTTGGTACACACTCGACCGAAGAGAGCCCATGAGGAACCAACCACAGTTCTGTCTAACTGAGGCCACTATCCATGTGGTTCATGCAGTGTTTGCCACTTAACGAAAGTCACCAAAACTATCAGGTTGGCAAAGAATCTGGAATAGACATTGAGGGAAAACACCAATTGTAATTCCACGCATGTAATATACATGAGTACAAGCCCAAGCCAACTAAGATACATTGGCATGACAAGTAAAAAAAGAAAAGTGTGCATAGGAGAGAATCGCAGCAATACTAGATGTCAGGAATGCACAACAAAAATGAGCAGTCATTTTTTGGCAGCAAAACAAAAGGACAATGAGATGGAGTGGATTGACTTGAAATGTAGATGGAAAAAATGACAATGTACACCAAGTACTCTTTCAGAAAGAACAGTGGTGGGTATACCGACTAAGGATCATCGACAAAGGTCTCAATACCAACATCCTGTGGCTTTCAATTGGCCAATGATACACATACCCAAGATGGGTCAGGTAACGGTAACAGCTCTCTAGGACCATATAGGGATACTGTAAGCCTCCCTTAAAGAGCTCTATTTTACTAGATCAGTTATTTCAGCAAGACACTTGTAGTAATCACCTGGACCGGTTTCTTTTATCACAGAACAGCCCAAGAACAAACATTATATTTTTTGAGTAGGGAGTACTTCCTCAGTATGGTACATCAGAAAAAGTTATATGCAACCACTTTAAAGTCATTTTTAGTCTCAAGAATGTTAAAGCATCAGCACTTACAATATCAACCTTTTTCACTGTCTGACATTTCCCAATAGAGCTGCAGGATGCTTGTCGTCACCATGCAAACATTTGGCTGTTTTTCTTTTGTTCGGCTAAATGTGTCAGTACACATCTGAAAATGACATTAAGATAATTATAGTCTCAAGACTGTTAAAGCATCAGCATTTATAATATGGAATATTCATGTTGAAAACATTTATTCCAGCTTAGGAAAATATAGATGTTGAATATATTGTTGAAGTTTAAGAACCAGCCTTGTTCAACAGGCTGTTGCCACTGTTTTTTATTTTCTAAAGAGTGTTGCCAGATTTTAAAAGCCTTCTAAAGCCCAAAGCTTTTGAACGACCGGCCCAAAGGAAGCCCAAATGAACCAGTCCCAGCCCAAAAAGTAGCCCAAACTTTGAATACTAAATAATGCAATCAAAGGCTGAAGCAAACATTTTAAAGCATAAATCAAATTTCTATTGTAAGCAAATATGTGAAACTGCAAAGAAATTGCAATCATTGTACCTAGTTCACTGATAATCATGTGCAAAAAAATAACAAATACTATCTAGAATTGCCAATGGTTATTAAGTGTCCAAGGATGTCATGTACTTATTTTGGGTTACAACACCAGTGAATTCAATGGAGATACAAAGTGGTGTTGACTCTGCGCTGGGGTAATTAATTGGTTTCAGGGCAGACAATTGACTCTTTGGATTTGTCATGTTTTGAAATGGAGAATGAGCCAAAGGATGGCAACACCCTCATATTCAAGAGCCCTAGCTTTCAAACTGGTTTTATAATAAAGCCAGAACAACTCACTGATAACAGCAAAAATGAATACATCATAATGGACTACCCCTCATACTTACTTAACTTTTCATACTGAACTCAAGTTTGTGGAAAGCAGACCCAATCCTGTTTTCCCTTTGCATTTTACAGTTCAAGTCCTGTTAATCTCAATATAATGTCTGCCCCAACGTGCAAAGATAACATTTGCTACATTAACTCCACCATTAACCTTTTATAATCAATACCCCACCAAATGGATCCAAAGCACAACTTGTGTTCTTTTCACTGCCGTTCAGATGCCCACGGTAGATAAAGATGAAATGCAAGTAGCCATCTAGCATTCCCAGTGTGTATCTGTAGTCTGCTCTACTACTGTTCTACTTTCTGGACTTTTCATTAAATGGATAGCAGACCAGCATTTCATTCATTTCCTGCCTGCTTCAGACATACTCTGGCACTACTCCTACACTTGTATTAGTGGGCTACCCCTACCCAGGACTTTGGAGGTCAACAGGGCCTTACAGAAAAATACATCCTTGTGAGAGGTTAAAAAGGCTGTTTGTGTGAGGCGATAGACAACCTTCTGCAAATTCCTACCAGAGGCCAGAATACAGTGACCCAAACTCTGTGAACTTAAACTTAAGTTATTGGTAAAGGCTAGAGCTTTGTGTCAAATGCAAGCAATGGCTATGCTGAGCAGAGCATGACAACAAGTGATGTAAATAATGTAGGCACTAAGATCATGAACAGAACCATGCAGTGAGGCTGAGCACTGACCATGTACCCTCATTTCATTTAGCTCAGCGAATGCGACCACATTTGTGCTTGCACTGCCTGCAACTGGAGCTAAATAAATGAATAAATCAGCTGAGCACACAGCTCAAAGTGCATTAAAAAAGTTATGGGAACAGTGATGCTGCATGCAATGGGGCAGGGTTAAACGTGTGCCTAAAACAAAATATTCTCTTTCGGGTAGCTACATACATAATATCTCATGCTTTAAACAAAAACATTGAAAAGTCAAGTTAATCACTGTATATTATGAAACCTTGTTAGACTTTTCATCCTAGGAGTTGTCTCCCTTAACTTTTTGCCTCTGTTCGCCAGGTTGTTGATGTGTGCTGGATTCTGATTTTGCTGTTTTTGTTACTCTGGGCACTTTACCACTGCTAACCAGTGCTAAAGTGCAAGTGCTCCTTTACAAAATGTGTATGTAATTGGATTATCCATGATTGGCATACTTGATTTACTAGTAAGTCCCTAGTATAGTGCACTAGAGATGCCAAGGCCTGTAAATCAAATGCTACTACTGGGCCTGCAGCACTGGTTGTGCCACCCACATAAGTAGCCCTGTAATCATGCCTCAGACCTGCCATTGCCCTGTCTGTGTGTGCAGTTTTAACCATAAATTTGACTCAGCAAGTGTACCCACCTGCCAGGCCTAAATCTTCCCTTTTCTTACATGTCAGACACCCCTACGGTAGGCCCTAGGTAGCCCCAATGGCAGGGTGCAGTATATGGTTAAGGTAGGACATATAGTAATGTGTTTTATATGTCCTGACAGTGAAATATTGTTAAATTAGTTTTTCACGGTTGCAAGGCCTGTCCCTCTCATAGGTTAACATGGGGGCTACCTTTAAATCTGATTAAAGTGTAGATTCCCTTTGGGAGCAGATGGACATGTGGAGTTTGGGGTCTCTGAGCTCACAATTCAAAAATAATATTGTAGCAAAGTTGATTTTGAGATTGTGTGTTTGAAAATGCCACTTTTAGAAAGTGAGCATTTTCTTGCTTATACCATTTCTGTGATTCTGCCGGTTTGTGGATTCCCTGTCTGGTTAAGTTGACAGTTGGGCTGGTTGCACCTCACACTAGACAGTGACACAAAGGGAGCTGGGGTGTAGTCTGCATTTCCTGATGAACCATCTGTGCTAAGAGGGAGGGGAGGAGTGGTCACACACCTGGAAGGGCTGTGCCTGCCCTCACACAATGCAGCCTCCAACCCCCTGGTGAGTGTCTGGGGCCTGGCCTGGGCAAGGCAGGATTTCACATTCAAAAGAGACTTTACTTTGAATTAGGCCTACTTCAAAGGAGAAATTGGGTTTAAGAAGGGCACCCACAAACACAGACTTTAGAACACTTCTGGAAACAAGAGGAACCTCTGCCTGGAGAAGAGCTGCCTGTGACTGTGCTTTGTGGAGCTATCCTGCAGTTGCTGCTTCTGCCAAAGTTAGAGGGCAAAGACTGGACTTTGTGTGCCTTCCATCTTGAGAAGAACTCTCCAAGGGCTTGATTTAGAACTTGCCTCCTGTTGTTTGAAGTCTCAGAGACAGCAAAGACTTCTCTCTGCCAGCACCAGGAGTCTCTGGAGAGACTCCTACTCTTCCCTGTGGTGCCAATCCAGTTCCTGGGACCCTGAAAGGAGAAGCTGGCAGCCTAAGAGGAAGAAATCCACGCACAGAGCGCTGTACGGGGAAAAGATCGACGCGACTGTGAACTGCGGCTGAAGAAATGAAGCGCTGCCGGCTCCGTGGCTGAAAATCGACTGAAGAATCAATGCACGGAGCAGGAGAAACAATGCGCAGCATCGCTGACAGAGGCTGGGAGATCGCAACCTGCACTGCATGCTTTTCGGATCATCGTGTGGCTGGATTTCTGATGCAAGCAAATCTGGGTATGTAAAAACAATGCAAGGCCTGCCTGGACCTGAGAGTGCTGGCCGGATCGACACATCTCTCTCCTGCTGAGAGAAGGAACGACGCACCCTGACCCGACGAAAGAAGAAACAACGCAAGGTCTCACTTGTGAGTGAAATTGACGCATCACAAGCCCTTTTGACGCACTCTCACCCGTGCAGGGTTATTTCTGACGCACCCAAGGTACATTTTCACGCTAATAGTGTTAGTGTGTGTTTTAAACTACATAAAGACTCTTTTTGCTTTTTAATTGATAACTTGACTTGTGTATAGTGGATTTTTGTCATTTTGGTCTTGTTTTGTTTAGATAAATATTTCAGATTTTTCTAAACCAGTGTTGTGTTGTTTTGTAGTCTTTTCATTAAGTTAGTGTGTGTGTTGGTACAAATACTTTACACCTAGCACTCTGAAGTTAAGCCTTCTGCTTTGCCAAGCTACCAAGGGGGTAAGAAGGGGTTAGCTGAGTGTGATTCTCTTTTACCCTGACTAGAGCGAGGGTCCTTGCTTAAACAGGGGGTAACCTGACTGTCAGCCAAAGACACCATTTCTAACAAAGCTCTATTAGTTAATGCACTGAAAGGTCTGTGTGTAACCAAAAATCCACAAAATGAATGTGTTTTGTTAGTACAATGGAGAATTGTGTGTTGTGCAAATGTAAATCATTAGGTCAAACTTTCATTACAGGCAGTATATGATAGACTGCTACCAAATGTGCAAAAAGCTTTCAGATAAAATGGTTTAAGTAATACCCAAACTGAATGATTTATTTTTATTTAACTGCCCTGCAAAGCACGCACTGCACAACCGAGCTGGTAACCCCCTTGCATTACGAGTCCAAAACAATGACTCTTTGTCATCATCAACCTTCATGTGATTCCATCCAGTGCTTAATTTGTGCTAGTGGTTTCCGGTGTGGAGCACCGCCAATGATTTTTGAGGGACGGCACTTTTTTTCCTGCCTCACGCATTGATTGCGAGCAAAACGCACATATGGGAAAGACGGAGGAAGGCAAAAATGAAAAAAAAGCATCAGAAAGGGCGAGAGTAGAAAGCTGCAGGAGTGAGGTGAAATGGCAGGGAGTGGCTTAAAATGGATTAAAGAGGCCTGAGATGGCTTCAGGATTACGCTGCCTCAGAATTCCGTGTTTGCACATTTAATTGCCGCAGCCACTTCTTTAAGATTAGAGCTTTGGAAACCGGCACATTTTTATTTACAAATTAAGCACTGGCTATGCCTCCCTGGATGCCACTCACTCTGGTGCCCACCTGAAGATCAGCGTGCCCTTGTGTGCCAGGCTAGATGACACAAGATGCCCACTTGTCTGCCATTCCAGCCTGGTTACTTCTGTAGCTCGGAGAAAGGCTGCCAAAGGCTTTTACCAAAGGGAATTCTGGGAGCTGTAGTTTTTCTGTAGGCTTGCTGATTGCCTTCAGATGTGCCAAGTCCCTAGTTATTAATTGCAGGAAGCCTTCAGCTCAAGTCTTTGTTTCGCGGCTCTCCAGGGTGGCTGTAACAAAATATAGGAGTCCTGAGCCAGGGGCATAACACGCCCCCCTTGACACCCTCCTCACCCTACCACTGACACATTCTGCAAGGGACCAGTTCATCATGCTGCATTACACCAGTGCCCTCAGCATTCTGTTACCCCCTTTCCAACCCCCCCATAACCTACACATACCTGACCACTGCAGCAGGGCCCTGGGACATTCGATTGAAACAGACATGTGGGATTCTGCAGTTGGACTGCCCTGCACCTGCTCCACCGTATCCCTGTAAGTCTCTGGGACCCCAGGTCTTGGGGGGGTGTCCCTGACAGGGAGGCTCCCAGAGCAGAATTCCAGAAACTGCATCACAAGCTGCATCACTGGGGTTTTCGAAGCCCACATAGTCTTTAATACTCCCATTTTCTTACCAATAACACTAGTCTAAGGTGCTTAGAAATGCAGCAGTTGTTACTGATTTTCTAAAATAGCCCTTGCTTGCAAACACCCAAACCACCCCCCCTTAAGTAGCCATTAAATCCTGCAAGGGTTTGGACACTAAATATAAGAAGGTATTGTAGCCATATGCCACATCTTCAAGGGGCCCCTTTGCAGTGCCAGCTGCATTGTTTTATTCAAGCTGCATAATTGTTTTATTCAATCCTGCCATGCTTTAGATCCGCTGCACTCTCAATCCACAATTAGCCCCTGAATATTAAAAATAAGGAATACATCTAGTCACAAAGGCACAAATTGAATCACACCTACCTTGTCTTCTGCAGCTGCGCACCAACGGCCACATGTAAGTGTAAGGGGGGCTGTAGGTAGCGTCTACACAACAGGAAGGGTACAGGGGGGTTTCTCCATGCTCCCCGTCCCCAATTTCTCACACTGGGGCTGGCGTTGATTCGGGGAGTGCACAACAGAAGAGACTGGTCCGTGGGGGGCCACCACTATACGTGTACAGGCTGAGGCTCATGAGTGACTGACGGCAGGGTCCATGCACAGAAGAGAAGAGTGACTAAGGAGGGCCCACACCAGACACCGCCAAGAGCGCAGTCAGTGCCACTAATGCCCACACAGCACAGCATTTTAAAGAGAGCTGCGGGGCAGGCCAATAATTTTTGGCAGGGCCGTCAATTGGTAGCACTTTCACTCGTTACTAGATTGACAGCCCTCTCCCCAATCCAAGTTTTCTACAAATGATGACGAGTCGACGTGAGTGAGCCACCTGGGCTGAGTGACGGGCTGCTCCGCTACTTAGCACTGAGTTCATTGACACACTGCAAACACGCAGGCACGCACCGCGTCTGCGCACGCCTGCTATCATGCCAAATCGCATCTCATCCATGATGGCATCTTCTTCATTCGCCAGCATGATTGGCTGCACAGTCACCACGACCGCGTCCGGCGTAGCACGCTCATTTGCTGTATCACTCAGCAGGGGCAGTCACTGGGCAGGCACAGCCCTTTGACTGTCTTGCTGCCCGTGCCTACCTACCATCAGCCGCACTGCGCGCACTAGTCATTCATTGCCATCACGATAAAGAAGGAGGAAGCCTCAAGCCTCCCTCTCTCTCACCACGTGATGTGTGTTTGATTGTGTTGGCCACTCACGACACGTAACTAAAGGCTGCCTGCCATGATGAGCCAGACAGGCTGCTTTGGTAAAATAAATGGCAGGCAGCTGTGAGGCGCTGCCCTACGTTAAAAAATGCGCACAAAGGGCTAATATAAGCCCATAAAATAGGCACCCACCAATTGAGTTTTTTCTCACACAAATGGGAAAAATGTTGCCCAATTTGGCAACACTGTTTCTAAGCAGACGTGTAATTCTTAACACTATTTTGGCATAATTTGGCTAGTTTTCAATAGGAATTCTAGGCCACTTTTCCAATGCTAAGTGCTCAGCTGAGAAGTCCTTTCTCGCTGTCTGACTTTTCTCAATTGAGCTGCAGGACACTTGTCATTGTTGTGCAAACATTTGGCTGTTTTTCTTTTGTTTGGCTAAATGTGCCTGTACAGATCAGCTTTGCATTTTTACTAATTGGTTTGAGCTTCCTGTATCTAAGCACAGCCATTTTTGCCATCCTTTTTACTTGCATCAGGATAGCATTACAGATCTTTGGTAGATTTTGATTGCTTCTACAAAAGTAAGTCTTCTCCATGCATCTGGACTTTTTTAAGGCTTCCTTTTACGTCCAGACATCTATCTTGACACATAACTATTCTGTGTGTATGTATGTTTATTTCTACACTTAGAGGCCTTTACCTGTGGTGAAGTAGAGGTAGAGCTCCCATTAAGGTATTTGAACCTTGCGTCTTTATTTTTTTGCATATCTTTTTTTGTGTATAGTTTCTCTGTCTATATTTTTCATTTTTACTGTTGTAGACCATCATCAGATTGCTCAGTTTATCTGTGGACTCTACTCAAGTAAGTTGACACCCGAACTGCCACTTATTTCTAAAAAAACTTTTTTTGTTGATTAAGTCAATAAATGCACATTTAAAATTGGGCAATGACACAATTTTTTCACCAAGAAGTAATTTATAGTTTTTTTAATGCACTCAAAAGGTATGTTTCGCAAAGTGGGCAAGGGGGACATTGGTTGAGAATATAATGAATAATATTGATTATTCTTTCCTCCTTGTCTGATGATTATTTCAGATTCCCCTCTGTGCTCCCAATGTTGTGGCACTAATTGAACCACAAATCATAACTACATTTGTGAGGGTTTGTTGAGAAAGATCTCAGAGGCTGGAATGATATGGTATGAGGGTTCACTTCTTTTGGTTACCAGTGTTTGGACAAAGGAAGCTGAGTGAACCTTAGAAACAGCTTCTTTCTCCCTCTTTCACTGGTTGATATGTTTTTGAGTTTGGACATTGCTTCAGAGACTATGAAAGTATTATAAAAAGAGGAAGACACCTGTTCAGCTTTATAGAAATGTATGCACAATGTATTAACAATAACTGACGTTATGCAATGTACAATAGTTTATGCAAGTTCAATGTACTAATCAAGTAATTATTTTGCAGCCCAGAAACCTAAAAATCCAAGAACCCAGTATTTTGAGAAATCAGAAGTCCTGATACCCAATACAACATGCAGTCCAGGGTCCAGCAGTACAATTTTCAGTCCACGAAGCAGAAGCTAGTATTTTCTCTTCTTCTCTTTCCAAACCCCACTTCCCCTTGAGAACTTATAAGAGGGCCATCTACTCTTCATTGCAGTCAAGTTAGTCCTCACCGGGATTGTGGAATTGTCATCACCCCATCAGAATGCCTGGAATTCAAGTGAGTGTCTCGCATAGAACATGCTGAGAGAGGATCCCCGTGGGACTGTGCATATGAATTTCTTGGTCTCTGACGTGAAGGGTGGCAGCCTCACCCTTTGAACTCTTCCTGTGAGGAAGGAATAGATACATTTGAGAGCAGATACTTGTATGCCAATCTTGTGGAGTGTTCAGTTAAGGGTCTTATAGTAGAGAGTGTTGAAGGCAGTAGAGAGGTCAAGCAGGATGAAGGCTGCTGTTTCGCCTTAGTCCAGGATGATATGAATGTCATTGGTGGCCGCAATGCGTGTTGTTTTTGTGCAGTGTTTTTTTTTAATCGTGATTAGTTGTTGTCTAGAAGATGGTGAAGTTCAATGTACATTTTCGGAGACAGAGGAAGATAACCTCCTAACCATCCTAGGTAGGTCAGGCTCGCATAGTAAAATTTGGGCCTGCTTTTTATGTCCCCAGTTTAAAAGATTAAGCAGTATCCACTGAAATTTCCCTGGGGCATGAACTCACCCTCCTCAAAAGGGCCCCTGGGGATAATCAGACAGAGGGCCTGAGTACGATCTTGGCTGATGGATACTCCATCACAAACGTGACGGATATCTAGTCCGCCGTATTACAAGTTTCATTATATTCTATGGACCTTGCAATACAGCAGGCTGAATATACATCACGTTTGTGAAAGAGTATCCCATCTGCTAAAATCATAGTTAGGTCCTAATTTTGGAACACCATCAAAATTTGGGGATATTTAATGGGCACTTCTTCTAAACTACCTGTAATGACAATTCATTTTTTATCATTACATCTTGAAAGTTGTACTATCAAAGTCAGAGTTAGAGTTGTTTTTAGGTCAAACGCACAAGGGCTTTGATCTGTTTTAAATATTGTCGGCTTTTAACTACACCCACTGCATGCCCAGCACTTTCAATCATTCGTGGGCTTGCTTTTCTAAAATCCTTTATCATCATTGGTAAATGCTTTACATTTGTCCCTCCTTGTGGTCGTTTCGTTACCGCCTTGCATACTGCCCCTGTTACATGGATAATTGCACTATTGCTGATACGTTTGACTGCAAGCAAACTTCTTTTTCTTTTTGTGTCTCTCCTTCGCGATCATTCTCATGGTGACCATGGTGCTTTGAAGCGGCTCTCTTTTGTCAACTAATGTTTTACTTTTCATTTTCAATTTATGTGGCAAGAAAAGTCCAGTTAAGAATTTGCAATGCTAATAGCTCTAACTCCAGTAAATGTGAAACCCATTGCATTGCAAATGCTTGATTTTTGGAAGTCCTTATTAAGGGATTCTCTCCTCACTTCTATATAGGGGATTAGGCAGTGACTTGCTTACTTCTCCCACTCACTTGATGGAATTTGGGGTCGGTATTAAAAACATTCCACGACTCTTCTGGGTTCCCACTCCAGAACGGGCTCTATGTCTTCCAAACCTGGGAATGCGGATCTTTTTGAATGTATGTGTACCTCAACAAGGCCTGTGCATACACGACAGTACTTCAGAGGACGATCACTGGCCCTTTGGGTTATACTAATCTCTGCCTGCAGAAATGGCTGCACCGCTGCACGGGTTTTTAAACATTAAATCAAATGTCAAGATAATGACCGTAGCAGTATCATAGCGGTCTTTGACAGCCTCCTAATGCCCCTACATCACCAAGTTATCAGGGCGCACATTAGAGAAAGCTGAAGTAGTGAGAATCCGTTCACACATGTTGTCACATTCACAATCTTTGACATCTTGCCCCAGGCAAGTGATGCTCTTTTATTGCCTTTTGAGCTCCGGCCTATTTTATGCTCTCTAGCAAAGGCTCTGCAGTAGGAGATGATTGCTGCCTCTGTGTGGAGGCAGGAACATTCCGAAATATAAAGCGCTGGCAGATTTCTACACGAATACGCACGGGTTATTGAATATGTTAATTTACACGTCGGGAGGAGATGTGGCCTAGGGGTGTGGGTTCCGAACGCCTCGGAGCCGTCTGATTCAAATTCAAATCCCGACCTTGGCGCTTGACTTAACGTTGTCTGATTCTGGACAAATCCCTTAATATATTTGTGCCTAAAATATGAAATGAGTGTATAAGATATATATGTGTAATCCCCTTGGTGTATAGTCACGCAATGTACAGAGTTTCATAGCTAAATTCCCGCTATAAATGCCCATGCATACATTGAACTCTCTCTTTAACAAGAAATAATATTTCTCGACGAGATCAGCCCTTCTTCACTGTTATCACTATTATTTGCGACAACAAGTGTTATTGTAGCCGACTATCGTTATTGCTTTGTATAACACAAGGCACTTCACACCCCTTGCCACTAAGCACAACGTATGACCACATCAAGGGGCATATTTATACTCCGTTTGCGCCGAATTAGCGTCGTTTTTTTCGACGCAAATTCGGCGCAAAACTAACGCCATATTTATACTTTGGCGTTAGACGCGTCTAGCGCCAAAGTATGGGCAAATAGCGTAATTTTTTTCCGTGAACGCCTTCCTTGCGTTAATGAGATGCAAGGAAGGCGTTCCCGTCTAAAAAAATGACGAGCAATCTCAGAATGCATATGAGCTACGCAGTACCTTTATACCAGAAAAGCGTCCACGTTTGACGTCATGTGACGTTAAGAAATAGACCTAGAGGGCATTAATTATAAGACCGCCTATTGATCATGAGGAGTGGTTTACCATACCATTATGTCACCCCTGAAGTATGGCTGTCTGGATACATTTAGCAGCCTGCACATTTAACTGAATCCAGTATGAAGCTATAAGCTTATAGATAAAAGTGTCTGTTACAGTTGGCACGACCCATGATTTCTTGGCACAACCAGATGACAAGTTGGTGCCCCCTAACTCTAAAAAGACACTTCGAAGTTTGAAAGGGAACTACACACTGCATGCATACGAATCATTCATCCACCATGACCCGCCAAAAAAGACCAAACGTCTATCAAACAGTGCTAAAGAGTTTGGTGACGGAAAATCAAGTTTTAAATATCGTGCTACAAAAACATAATAACAAAAATATCAACAACTAAATTACCCACAAGATGGATATATATGGATAATTGTAGGTTTATTAAATTTAACTCCACGCATTTAACTTGACGATGTGTACATCTTCAAGGTATGTGGAACTGGAGCTAGGAATAAAACATGTATACTTGCCAATATACCCTTGCCTCCACAATATTTTTGTTTGTTGATATTTTCCTCGGTTATTCCTGCAACACAATACTTGTTTATTCAAATTCTGACGTACAAACACACGAAGTACGCGCTCTTGTGCACTCATGATCAAGGCACATGAATACTTCACATCCGCATGTCAATGTGTGGTTGGCATAGTGATAAGCTAACATGTGCAGTGCAGCGATTACATTTATGTGCTCTTGTTCTGTCCCCTAACCCCCAGCAGCATCAATAGGTTGTATACTGAAATTGATGGGGGCTGGGAGGGTATTTACATTTCAGTCCTACTAGTGCACACTAAAGCCTAATTTGACAGATTTCCCGTTCACATTTTTATAAGAGCTTTAGGGTATAAGGAACTTCTAATAAGGTAGACAGCATATTATTCAAATTGTGACAGAGTAGCCCATCCTCCAAGCTCTTAATTAGACACTAAGGGCCTCATTTAGAGTTTTGCAGTCCCACTGTAACCGCCAAACTCACAGAGAGGATGCCACTGCCATGGCAGGGACGAGTTCCCAAAGGTCAGTCCGGTGGGAACTGTGGTACAATATAGCACTTGGTTCCCTTTGGGGAGTTGAGTGCTGTATCATAGCACAGAGGGAACTATCCAGCACCCTCAGGATGTGCACTGTCTGCAAAGCATACAGTGCACATTCTGAAAATTGGCCAGTGTGGCCCCTGCACTGGCCATCCCAAGTGCTCCCCTGGGGCCTCCTGCTCTGGCTTTCCACCAGCCTTTTCATTGCGGGGTCCCTGCCAATGAAAGACTGGTGAAAATTGGTGTTGTAATCAGCCTGGTGGTGCTGAGTGTGGCGCTGCCATGGTTGGTTAAAAGCCAGACTGCCGTCATCTCATAAGGATCTATGATCGCGGTGGGGACGGTGGTCTTTAGGCGGGTCCATCCGCCAATGTTGTAATGTGTCCTAGGACCGCCAACCTCGTAATCAGGCTCAAAGTTTCCACAAACACAATTTGTTAGTTATGTTATGGTTTGCATGGGGGCTTTTCCTCTTGTTCATCTTCAGATAGGCGGACAGCACACATCAAAGTTCGTTCATACCAAAAGGATAGGGGCATGGGCATAAAGTTTTTGCCAGTGGATCATTACTCTCTGCAGAAGCACCTTTTTTGGGGGCTTTGCGTGTATACTGCACTGTTCAGCAACCTTACAAAGTCGTTTTTTAATGGATTTACTTTCAAACACAAAACTTGTTTTGTGCTGGGAAATGTTGCCTAAGAGTGACGCAAAGTGGTACAAAGCACTGCTTTGCATTACTTTGCATCAGAGGGGAGTTACATGGGTGGTACATGGACATTCACATGCAGCTACCCATAATTTTTGATGCAAAACCCCATCTACTAACGATAGTATGCAGGGTTTTGCGCCACAAAATATTGCTACTTAGAAGTAGGCTTTAAAAGGAGACATGCTTTTACCTCTCCATTTTTTGGGGCTTTGCGTGTATACTGCACTGTTCAGCAAACTTACAAAGGTGGGAAATCTTAGAAATGGGGTCTTTGGTTGGCAGTCAGGTTACTCCCTGTCCAAGCAAGGACCCTCACTCTAATCAAGGCAAAGGAGAAACACACTTGGTTAACCCCCACTCACCCCAACCCTTAACCCAGAGACATTGTGTAAAGTATTTGTGCAAACACACCCAGTAATACAGTAAAAACACCACCAAATGACTCAAGACCAGGTTAGAAAACAGGCAATATTTATCTGAGCAAAACAAGACCAAAACGACAAAAATCCAACATACACAGGCAAAGGTATGAATTTTTAAAGATTAAACTTCAATATAGCGCTTAGAAACACAAATGCTTCGATTAGGTGATATCACGGCATCGCAACAGAGTCGTTCTCAACAATCCGACACCAATGGAGCTGGTCATGGAGTCACACAGTCCCGCAGGTAGAGTACTTTGTGAAAAAGAGGAAACAAGCTGGTGCACGGAGTCAGGGATCGCAATGTTGCTGGATCTGAGATGGCGTCAGCTCTGGTGCTGCGGAGCAAAGCAGTGGAGGAGTCACGAAACGGCATTGGGTCCTTGCTGTGCAGCAGTGGAGGTTAGGCGGCATCGGTGCGAAGCGTTGGAGCCATGGACCTCCGGCGGAGTCGATATCTGGTGGTCACGATGTGGTGCGGCGACTTCCACAGAGTTAAGGACTTCAGTGAGGCTGCAGCAGCGCAGGCCTGAAGGGTTGTCACACTCCAGCGAGGACCACTGCTTCTGTTGCAGGTGGCGTCACAGGATTCAGCAGCGGCGTCAGTGCGGAGTTGACCGAAGTCAGTTTCCTTGGATCTTCTTGATTTTCCACCAGCTTCTCCTTTCAAGGGCCCAGGGACAGGCACCTCTTGGCAGGGCAGGAGTCTCAGCAGAGAGTCCTGGTGCTGGGTGAGGAAGTCTTTGATGGCCCTGAGACTTCAGAACAGGGGGCAAGCCCTTGGAGATTGTTCTTGAGCAGAAATATACCACAAAGTCCAGTCTTTGTCCTCTTTCGCAGGCAGAAGCAGCAACTGCAGGATAGCCCAACACAGCACAGTAACAGGTAGGGGCAGCACTTCTCCTCAGCTCTTCAGCTCTTCTCCTTGGCAGAGGTTCCTCTTGGTTCCAGAAGCAAATATTGAAGAAGTCTGGGGTTTTGGGTCCACCTCTTGTACCCCTTTCTGCTTTTGAAGTTGCCCAACTTCAAAGAAAAGTCTCTGTTGTTTACAGGATCCGGCCTTGCCCAGGCCAGGCCCCAGACACATACCAAGGGGTTGGAGACTGTAATTCATGAGGGCAGGCACAGCCCATTCAGATGTAAGTGACCACTCCTCCCTCCACTCTAGCCCAGATGTCTCAACAGGAAATGCAGGCCACACCCCAACTTCCTTCGAATCTCTGTCTAGGTGAGATTCACAAACAGTCCAACTGTCAGTCTGACACAGACAGGGAATCTACAAACAGGCAGAGTCACAGAATGGTTTAAGCAAGAAAATGCCCACTTTCTAAAAGTGCCATTTTCAAACTAACAATCTAAAAACCACCTTCACTAAAAGACGTATTTTTAAATTCTGAGTTCAGAGACCCAAAACTCCATATTTCTATCTGCTCTCAAAGGGAAACTGCACTTTAAGGATATTGAAAGGCAGGCCCCATTTTAACCTATGAGAGTGATAACAGTGAGCACAAATCTGGAAGTATTTCACTGTTAGGACATGTAAAGCAAATCAGATCATGTCCCACCTTTAACATACAATGCACCCTGCCCATGGGGCTACCTAGGGCCTACCTTAGGGGTGCCTTACATATATCAAAAGGAAAGGTTTGGGCCTGGCAAGTGGGTATACTTGCCAAGTCGAATTGGCAGTTTAAAACTGCACACACAGACACTGCAGTGGCAGGTCTGAGCTATGTTTACAGAGCTACTCATGTGGGTGGCACAATCAGTGCTGCGGGCCGACTAGTAGCATTTGATTTACATGCCCTAGGCACCTCTAATCAACTTTACTAGTGACTTACTAGTAAATCAAATATGCCAATCATAGAAAAAACAATTACACGTACAATTTCAGATAGGGAGCACTTGCACTTTAGCACTGGTCAGTGGTCCTGAAAGTGCCCAGAGTAACAAAAACAACAAAAACAGAGTCCAGCATACAGCAACAACCTGGGAAGTGGAGGCAAAAAGTTGTGAGAGACCACTCCAAGGAAGCCAGGTCTAACAGAAAAGTTTTACCATTTGCCTAGACATAGCGTTTTGTAGTGGAAAGTGACTCAGTAGAAGCCTATGCTAGAATTACGCAGACACCTCTGCACTATGGTGCAAAGGTGTGCACTTGGCGCTCAGCAGTCTGACGGTTCAACCACAGTGGGCAAAGGGGAGAAGTGGAGAGAGACATAAATTTGTAGATATGGCACTTTCATTCACTCTCCCTGTCACGCAACACACTGCAGCAACTTTGGGCCCTGTGCTGCATTGTGTGCCAGGGTTGTAAATTTGGCCCAAAGAATGTTCACAAGTGCTGCTGCATGTAGTCATTGTTTTCAGCAGCACACCAAAATCAGAGCTGTGAAGTGGAGTGAGAGAACTGTGATCAGTAGCTGAAGATGTCTGATCCTCAATCGTTTTCATCTCCGTAGTCTCGGCACTGTGATTCTCACAGCCTTTCATGAGAGAACACACACCAGGACTAAACGATTCTTAGAACTGGCTTGAACACTTACTCAATCTTTCACATCACACCAAATGACATGTGATTCTCCTCCAGAAAACATAAAAATGTTGGAGTGCATGCTTGAATTAATCTTAGCCAGTGGTGATTGCTCAGGGCCACATTCCAGTCCTTTGTTTTTAGCCCAATGTGCCAACTCTAGACACAGAGCAAACCATAAGCAGATCAGTCCTTGTCTTGCACTTGTAGAAACAGTTCAACTAGCGTCCAGGAAACATCTGTGGGATCAAAAGCAACCTCAGATTGGTTATACAGGTTTCATCAATGACAAGTAGCCTGAGACCTATTGCACAGAGGGAACGGGATTGTCATCTGGGCTATACACCAAACATATGACATCTACTGCAACAAAAACCAAAGTAATGGAAGTAATGCTTTATTTATTCCCAGCTACCAGTTACGGCTTGGGGCTGCAGTCCTAGGCCACCATTATTTTTGTCACACTGAAGGTTGAGGGGCCATCTGGCTCAAGTACTGCATGCTATTATCAAAAATCCTTAGAACATCTCATATTTTATGCAAATAATGGTTCACACTACAAAAGAAATACTAAGGGCCTGATTTAAATGGTAGCGAAAAGAGTACTCCATTACAATGATGACTAAGGATCCTTTCAGCGAACCTGAAGATTTGCCTGCCTCATTTAGAGGCGGGCAGACCTTCAGTGTGTCGACAGCGAAGACTACTCTATCTCCACTGCCTACACACACCTTCGATGGCCAGTCAGAGTAAATCTGACCTTTATGTTTTCCTCCCAGACAGTATCACAATAGAGGCTCTGGGTGTTGGCAGCATGTGTTAGGGAGTTGTCATCTACAGCACTTGCACTTCAAAGGCAGTGGCTCAGCTCACACAAAGGACTTCACACTGCCCTATCATCACCCAGACAGACTGGGACCCAGGCAGGATGGCAGGAAATTCCAGACACATCTGTACAGGGAAACTCGAGGAGCTTCTCCCACTTCGATGTGGGCACCAAGTTTAAATAGTGGACCCTGAGACCCAATTAATCAGATCACTTCTGGACTTGTTGAAGACTCTGAGGAAGGACTGCTCTGTTGCCCTACTGCTCTACTTCAAGAAGGACTGCCCAGCTGCTCTGCTGTTGTGCCTGCAAGAAGGATCCTGCTGCCTGAGGAAGAAGGATTGAACCTACATCATGAACTCAGGACCACTACAGTGACTCCAAGGGCAAGTTGACTGGCCTCATTTCTGAGCTCTAGGGACACAATAGGCTGTTCTTAGCCAAATCAGCTCAATGCTTCTCAACACAGGACCGCTTATCACAGTTCTGCTTCGCAAGAACCAACCCAGCGCAAAACCTATTGACCCCAATAATTGGCCCAGCTCAACGCTTCTCGATGCCCCTTAATGCAGGTTCATGCATCGCAGCTTCTGTGAGGTGGCTTCACAAACACTGACCCAGAGTGATGTATCTTGATGCCGAAAACTGGTCTGGCTCGACTCATCTTGACTCAGGGTGATGCATCTTGATGCAAGTCCTTGCAGTGCCAGCGACTTCATCAGCCTCTTTGCAGCACGATGCAACCCAGAGCCCTCATCGCAGCTCATAGTTGGTGGCTTCACTGGCACCAATGCAGCATGACACATCTCGATGCAGGACTCCTGCCCACAGCTCCTTGACACCTGCGTCAGGCAGGACAGCACAAGGCTTTTCATCTAGACACCTAGGACACAAGGTACTTTTAACAATGGACTGGACTCAGTCCTATATCAGGTCCATGCTCCAACTTGGTTGGCCTGACATTGTGACCCAGTCCACTGTTATCGGATAATCGCAATTGGCTCTTCTTGATTCTAAGTGCAACTTTTCTTCAAAACCTTTAAAAATAGTATATATCTGGCTCTACTAATTATGTTTGTGTCAGTTTGGTCTTAAATTATTAATTAACGTTTAATCTATTTTTCTAGATTTGATGTGGGATTTTTCTAGTGCCATGTTTTCAATGTATTACTGTTTGAAGTGCTGCATAAATACTTAACATTGCCTCTAAGTTAAGCCTGACTGGTTTGTTCCAAGCTACTCGAGGGTAAGAAGAGGTTAATTTGGGTTCTGCTTGCTATTCACCCTGACTTCTTGTTGCTCAAGCAGGGTTTACCCTCCCACACACACAAAAGTAACCCAAATTCTCACACTTTCTGCATAAGTTATATATGTGTTTAATTATTACATTTGCCTGAAAGTGTTATGTGATATTAAAATAATTCATATAGTGCACAGGTTGCCTTAAGCATGGCATAAGTGCACGGGACTTGAGTGTTTATCTATGGAACTCCAAGTTTTTGTGTTGCAGTCAGAGTCTGAGCAGTCATATCATGATTGAGTTTTGCACTGAATTTTGATTCAGTTTAAGGTTGGGTTCAAGCTATTTTTGAAGGAGGTTCTGGGGCATGTTTTCATGTTTGTGGGTGCAACACTAGGCTTTCCTGATTACTGAAGCATATCATATCGCAAGTCAGCCAACAACCAGCCAAGGTCCCCTCCTTTTGTTCCATTTTCTACCACTGTATATCTGATATTCCCTATTTTTGAGCCACACCTTTTGCCATTCCCACATTTACACCAATACTGTATGCACACAGAACAATTGGGCAATCAGTTTCTCCAGCCCTAGTCCCATGGTACATCCACATTTCCCTAGTATTTCACTGGAGATAAACTGCGCTTTTAGCTGATAAAGTATGTGGTTGAAACCAGTGGCGGCTGCCATTCAACGGGGTGGCAGGGCATAGTGGAGATAGGGAGGGAGGTCATGGTTGGAACAGGATGAAAAACAATAAAAAAAAAAAGCTTACCTGTGGGAGAGATGGTTTATTTCACCTTTGTCTTCATCCTCTTCTTATTCCCAGGCTCCCAGCCAATCGCAATGCTGCTGTCACCAGCAACAGCAGTATCGTGATTGGTCTGACCAGAAATGGGAGTCTGGGCATGTTCTCCGCTCGGATGTGCTATACAGTTCGGTAGAGAATAGGGCCGGCCAAACAGACATATTCACTTTGTATGCAGCTAGCCCTCCTCCAGCCCCTCCCTCCAGCCCAGTCTTGCCCCTTGTCCCAGGAAAAATAAAATGGTACTAACGTTATTATCATTTTGTTTTTCCTTTCCCCACAATCCAGTGGGGCAACGCTCCTCTGCCTTAGCTGAGAAGCCGCCCCTGTTTAAAACACAACAGATTCATGGATTCACCACAGATATAGTAATTTCAGTGATACCAGGAACTCCATTTCCGGCCCAGTGGGAATAGAAAGGGAACTTGAGAGCCTAGTAGTATGACGGATTAACCTTCCAAAGCCTAGACATTGCTATGATTGCACGCTCAGAGAGCATGACTGAGACATTTGGTTACCCAACGTTGTACAGCCAGCCACTTGATGAAGGTATTCAGGATTGTGCTGTGAGAACAACTGTAAGTGATAGAGTAGTGTGGGGCATATTTATACTCCGTTTGCGCCGAATTTGCGTCGTTTTTAGACGCGTCTAGCGCCAAAGTTCATGGAGTTAGCGTAATTTTTTTGCGCGAACACCTTCCTTGCGTTAATGATATGCAAGGTAGGCATTCCCGTCTTAAAAAATGACTCCGATGCATATGCGTCGTATTTATACTCCCGGGCAAAAGTGACGCCCGGGAGTGGGCGGGTCTAAAAACCCCACATTAGCGCCGGATTTTAGCGCCTGGGTCAGGGCAGGCGTTAAGGGACCTGTGGGCTCAGAATGAGCCCAGAGGTGCCCTCCCCTGCCCCCAGGGACACCCCCTGCCACCCTTGCCTACCCCAGGAGGACACCCAAGGATGGAGGGACCCACCCCAGGGACATTAAGGTAAGTTCAGGTAAGTATTTTTTTTTAAAAACAATTGTGGCATAGGGGGGCCTGATTTGTGCCCCCCTACATGCCACTATGCCCAATGACCATGCCCAGGGGACAGAAGTCCCCTGGGCATGGCCATTGGGCAAGGGGGCATGACTCCTGTCTTTGCTAAGACAGGAGTCATTTCTATGGGGGTTGGGAGTGAAAAAAAAATGGCGCAAATCGGGTTGAGGAGTAAAAATTGCCTCAACCTGACTTGCCCCATTTTCTTGACGCCCAAGCTCCATCTTCCCCTACGCCGGCGCTGCCTGGTGTACGTCGTTTTTTTTAACGCACACCAGACAGCGCCGGCGGCTAACGCCAACTAACGTCATTCAATAAATACGGCGCCCGCATGGCGTTAGCCGGCGCTAATTTTTTTGGCGCAAAACTGCGTTGGCGCAGTTTTGCGTCAAAAAGTATAAATATGGCCCTGTGTGTTTTAAAATGAGCTATTGAGAGAGAGAGCACTTGGATAAACAGTGAATTGTTCTGTGTTGTACAATGCGCTTTGCGATGCTTGTTCTGCTGGAACAGCATGCACGCTGAGAATAATTAGTGTTAAGACTGTCACAGCCCATCTGTTGTGTAGAGGCCGGTGGGGGCCTTTTTGAATCAGTTTTGTTCCACTCTGCAAAGCAAAGCAAGGAAAGTGTCCCTTTCTCCATGTCCTCAACCACAGACACAACTGACTAGGGACGGCACAAATGCGTTAACAGTCGGGGTTACATTTGCAGCAAGGTAACTTGGTCACTAAGATCAGGCGGGATGTGAGCTTCAGATTTTCCATCAATCAAGTTGACGAATTATGACGAAGGGCCATAGAGGCAATGAAAAGGGAGACAAATGTGCTTTGGGTAGGGGTAGTAAGTGAGAGAAAACACAATATTTTGTAAAGTAACCAACATTTTTGAAGACATTCAAAGCAGAGAAGGAGAGTGTGTTAGTGCCTATTTATGTAAAAACATCCTGCTGAAATACTACATACATTTCAATATACCCGAGTAAAAGCACCTGAACTCAACTATTTTCCAGAAGTTACATTTATTACGGTGTAACATCCCAAACAGCCCACCACCCCGAATCTATTCCCCTGTGCGCAATTGTTGACTAATAAACATTTGCTTTTACATTAAACAGGAAATTAGAGTCTTGGGGACGTGAACATTGAGACGAGTAAAATTCACTACATGTTTTGAAGCTTGCCTTGAGTTGCTACGGCGCTGCTCCTGGTAAACGGCCAGGTTGAAATCAAACCTGGTGCAGGAGGGTCGCAGGTCTGCTCCTTGGTTCTGTGCAGGGTCTTACTAGAAAACAAAATCCGCCCAGGCAAACATGTTCAAACCTGCACCACCTTGCAGGAGACCAGAAAGGGTCATTGTGGCACAGTTAGGTCATGACACCCCATCCTATTCTCAAAGCAGCTGCCAAGCCTGCAGCCCACCTACAAAATGTCAGAATGACCAGTCTGCTCCAGATTTGGTTTTTGGTGGGACCATGAAGATATAGGGCACTGTGTGACAAAGAGTACTATGGGGCAGATTTTAGAGCCCCTAGCATCCTTGCGCCATATTGACATCATTTTTTTGGATGCTAATGTGGTCCAACGAGGCCAAAATTGCCACGCTACATTTACAAAGTGGCGTGATGCACGCATTGCACCACTGAGTAACCCTTTGTGCTACATTATTCCTGCACCAGGCATAATGTATGCAAAGAGAGTGCTTTGTGACAATTTTGTCGGCACCTTTGTTTGCTCAGAGCAGGCTTCAAAGTGAGGCACACCATTGTATATAATGGGACTCAATGGGCTTTGCAGGATTAGCGTCAATATTTTTTACGCTAATCCTGAAAAACTTGCAACTAGAGTAAAACATTCTGATGCTAGCTCCCTAACTACCGCCATGGTGTGTCATATCTTAGATACAGAGCACACATAGTGGCATTAGGAGGGTGTTAAGGGGCGCAAGAAACGTGGTGCCGCACTGGGTGCAGCGCCACTTTTCTTAAATCTGCCCTATGTCTGAAGGTCTACATGGAAGGTCTGTGAAAATGTGCATACATTAGTCTTGTTTTTACCATATAAAGAATGCAGCCTAATGCTATATTTTTATGTGAAGGAAGCACCTCATCTATGATCATATTTTTTTAAACTTCAACAATTTCTTGAACCACAGGTAATTTTCAGTGGAGTATTTGGAGTGATCTTAAATGATGAGTTGAAACAGTGATGCAACAATAAAGATACCTGAGTAGAGCTGGGTGGAATTCTAGAATTCTATCCATACAAGATATTGGGGGTCCTTACAACCCTGGCGGACGGTGTTAAAGCTGCGGTAAGACCGCCAACAGGCCGGCGGTAAAGAAAATTGGAATTACGACCGTGGCGGAAACCGCCAATAGACACTTTAACACTCCGACCACCACAGCGGTACAGACAAACAGCTTGGCGGTCACTGCCAACAGACAGGTGGAAGTCAAAGCACCGCCCACAGTATCACAACCTACCAATCTGCCACCTTTTCCGGGGCGGATTTACCGCGGACAAAAACACTGCGGAAACAGGACTTCGAAGGGAAAACCCTCACCTCTACACACCCCACGAGGAATCCGGACGCCATGGAACCAGAGCTCCACATTTTTCCAGCTCTCATCTTCTTGCTCCTCTACCAGGAGCACGAATGCCGGCAGCGAAGACAATAGTGAGTACTGCACCTATGACACAGGGGAGGGAGGAGGGAAAAAACAGGGACACACACACACGCAACAAGCCCACCCCCACCCTCACCCACTACAACACACACACAAATACATATTTATACATTATAGTTACACCCCCCAACCCCGCTGGAAGAATGCAAAGACAAAAGGAAATGAGTGTAACCATTGTAATCTATTAATATCAAGTACGCAAAAAAATATATATATATACACCATAAACAAAATACACACCAATCTTAGTAGTCCAGGTAGTGCTCCAATGAAGTCTGTGGAACACTGGGCTCACACGGTATGGGCGAGGCCCACTCAAAATCCCCGACCATGACGGAGAGAACACTGCAGGGGCATCAGAGAGCAAGAAAACAGGCACCTCAGGGGGAGGGAAAGGGGGGGGGGGCACCTCAGCCGGTTGAGTGCACAATGCCAAATCCACGAGGGGCCACATGCCCACTGTTCAATCCTGGGGAGTGCAAAGCCACAGTCTCTCAAGTCTCTACAGTGGGTGGGTTTCCCACTGTTCCGTCCTGGGGAGTGCAAAGCCACAGTCTCTCATGTCTCACAAGTGGGTGGATTGCCCACTTTTCCATCCTGGGGAGTGCAAAGCCACAGTCTCTCAAGTCACTACAGTGAGTGGGTTGCCCACTGCTGTATCTTGGGGAGTGCAAAGCCACAGTCTCTCAAGTGGATTACAGTCTCCACTGGATCTGGAGGGGGCCTTGTGCCCAGAGTGCTTCATCCTGCTTAGGACAGAGGTAGTGGATGTATCTCTCCACTGGTTCTGGAGGGGGCCTTGTGCCCAGAGTGCTTCATCCTGCTAAGGATGGAGGTAGTGGATGTATCTCTCCACTGGTTCTGGAAGGGGCCTTGTGCCCAGAGTGCTTCATCCTGCTCATGACTGACTCAGTAGCGTCAGTGCCCTTGGCGCTCATGGGCCAGCGGTGCCTGTGGCGGCGATGCCCTGTTCAGCGGTGCTTGGAGCAGCGGTGCCATGTTCAGCGGTGCTTGAGGCGGCGGTGCCCTGTTCAGCGGTGCTTGGAGCGGCGGTGCCCTGTTCAGTGGTGCTTGGAGCGTCGGTGCCCTATTCAGTGGTGTTTGAGGTGGCGGTGCCCTGTTCAGCGGTGCTTGAGGCGGCGGTGCCCTGTTCAGCGGTGCTTGGAGCGGCGGTGCCCTGTTCAGCGGTGCTTGGAGCAGCGATGCCCTGTTCAGCGGTGCTTGGAGCGGCGGTGCCCTGTTCAGTGGTGCTTGAGGCAGCAGTGCCCTGTTCAGCGGTGCTTGAGGTAGCGGTGCCCTGTTCAGCGGTGCTTGGAGCGATGGTGCCCTGTTCAGCGGTGCTTGGAGCGGCAGTGCCCTGTTCAGCTGTGCTTGGAGCGGTGGTGCCCTGTTCAGCGGTGCTTGAGGCGGCGGCACGCTGTTCAGCGGTGCTTGAGGCGACGGTGCCCTGTTCAGCGGTGCTTGAGGCGGTGGTGCCCTCTTTTAGCAGTGCTTGAGGCGGCGGGTTCCTTTGCAGTGACTCAGCTGCTGGCGGTCCTCTCTGTCCCAGCGGGGCTTGTGCTGGCGGTCCTCTCTGTCCCAGCGGGGCTTGTGCTGGCGGTCCTCTCTGTCCCAGCGGGGCTTGTGCTGGCGGTCCTCTCTAGCCCAGCGGGGCTTGTGCTGGCGGTCCTCTCTGTCCCAGCGGGGCTTGTGCTGGCGGTCCTCTCTAGCCCAGCGGGGCTTTTGCTGGCGGTCCTGTCTAGTCCAGCGGGGCTTGTGCTGGCGGTCCTCTCTGTCCCAGCGGGGCTTGTGCTGGCAGGCCTCTCTGTCCCAGCGGGGATGATGGCGGTGGCCTCCTGGGCAGCGGGGATGATGGTGGTCTCCTCCGCCGTGCTGCTCTTCCCAGTCTTGCCGGGTTTCTTGTGGTCCTTCCCCACCTTTGAAGGTGTCGCAGCTGGCTCCACACTCCCAACGGGACCCCTGGGAGCGGCTTTGGTGGCTGGAGTCTTCCCCCTCTCCTGCCAAGCACTGGCCAACTTCTGATGCTTGACAGGTGGGGGACTGTCCATACTGTGGCTCCGTGCCACACTGGCTGCCCTGGTGGCCGGTGCACTCCAGATTCCGGTGACTACAGGCACCACTGGTCCCGGAGATGTTGTGGCTGAGGTGCTAGGATGGGACCTGGAGAGTCGGGCCCTAGGAGATGGATGGGGTGGGGGAGGTGTGGGAAAGAGGTCAAGGTTGGACAGTAAAAGTTTTTTGGAGACACTGGGATGGGTAGCTGGAGGGGGTTTGGGAGTGGAGGAAGAGGTTGTGGTTGTAGGAGGTGTTGGTTTGGTGACTTTGGGTGAAGGTGCATTTGCTGGAGGCTGTTGTGAGGTGGATGGCTATTGGGTGGGTGTGTGCCTGCATTTGTGTATCTTGGGAGGAGGCGTCACAGACACACTGGGAGAGGACACACGGGACGTGTGGATAGTAGTGGGGGTGGTGACTGCACGTGAGCGGGGTGTGGTGGTGTGTGTGCTGGTGATGGCAGTAGTGGCTGTAGATGTAGTGCATGCAGGTGTGAGTGGAGACGAGATTGGGAGGGAGGAGGGAGATGAGGAGGAGGGGGACACAGTGCAGGCAGTGGATGTTGGTGTGTCTGCATGTGTGTGAGGCTTGCGTGAGTGCCTGTGGGATGTGTGGTGTTTATGTTTGCCTGAGCTTCCCTTGTGTGTTGACGTGTGTGCATGCTGGTCTTAAGGTGTGCTTGGGATAGGCTGGGGTACAGGGGATTGGGTCTGGGTGGAGGAAGTTGGAGGGGGGAGGCTAGAGACGGGGACAATGGCTGCCATCAGTGCTGAGGCCAGAGTCTGAAAAGCTCGCTGAAGGGCCGCATGACCAGAATGAATGCCCTCCAGGAATGCATTTGTTTGTTGCAACTGCCTTTCTACATCCTGGATGGCATTCAAAATGGTAGACTGCCCAACAGTGAGGGACCTGAGGAGAGCAATGGCCTCCTCACTGAGAGCAGCAGGGGCGACTGGGGCAGGGCCTGAGGTGCCTGGGGCGAAGGTGATGCCCACCCTCCTGGGTGAGGGGGCACGGGGCAAAGGCTAAGGGGCTGCTGGGAGGGCGGTGCTGGTAGGAGGGTGGCGGCTGTACCTGTAGATGCGGGGGGCACAGATGTTGCCGCCACCACAAGGGAGCTCCCATCAGAGGACAAGTCTGTGTCGCCGGTGTCAGCTCCTGTCCCCGCCTTGGAGCTCCCCTCGCCCTCCTTCCCACTGGTGAACTCCGAGTCCGTAGTCTCACCTCCCATGGACATGTGGGATGCAGCTCCCTCGTGCTTCGTGCCACTGCTCCTCCGCCTGATGATGCTAATGCACACAAGAACAGTGAGACCACAAAAAGAGGGGGACGACAGAAGAAAGACATGTTGAGTGCATGCATTACCGCTACCGTTGGCGGACACGACAGACACAGATGCCCCCTGCACCACGCTTCGCTCTTGGGCTCCACTGTTCAATCCCTGGGACATGGCCTACTAGGCTATGGACGACATCTGCACACATGGATGACACAGGGGCATGACTAGGTGTACTTGGCACTCTACAGAGGTGGGGTGGGGTGCCACATGGCCTGCCTTACGGAGGGACATTGCATACTAAACTCGCCCTGGCCTAGGGAAACCCACAGCCCACCTCCCCCACCCAGACACCTCCACTACGCGCCACATCAGCAGGATCAGAGTGTACTCACCCCCTTGTGGCTGCTGTGATGCCCTCAAGCGCCCATCCAACTCCGGGTACGCCACCGCCAGGATCCTGAACATCGGGGGGGTCATGGTGTGACGGGCACCCCTCCCACGTTTGGAGGCCCGTCTTCTGCTCCAGCGGCGAATGTCCTCCTATCTTTTCCGGCAGTGGGTGCTGTGGTGGACCCCCAGGGTCCGGACGTCCTTGGCGATGGCACACCAAATATCTTTTTTCTGTTGGGCGCTGACCTGCATGATTTGTACAGGGGGAAGAGAAACTTATTACTAACTGCACCATCACAGTCATTGGCCCCCATCCCTACCCTTGACATGTGGCACATGTACTCACTGTCGTTTCATGCACGCCGCACTCTCCCCCCTTCCTTCTTACATCCACCCCTCTCCACACAGGCAAAGCCCATACAGCATGCTCCCAGTCTACTTACCTGTTTGTCTTGAGGAACGTAGAGTAGCGTGTACTGGGGGAGGACCCCGTGCACGAGTTTCTCCAAATCCTCTGATGTGAAGGCAGGGGCCCTTTCCCCAGACACTCAAGCCATTGTCTCTTCTAGACCAAGGTCACAGCAGCACTTGCAGTGTAGGTCCTCTCCTGTCGAAGATCAGGTATCGAGTGATTGAACAGATGGAAAATAGGGTCCAAAGTTACCCAATGCAGCATTGCGCCGCGGTCTTAGACTGCCTACCGCAATGGTGTACAACACCAGCGCACTTACCTTACATCCCATTGTCCCACTTTAGAGGTCAGGCAGCCGCCATTTCAGGGGCCCACATGGCTTTATTTGTAACTGCGTCACACATACCTAGGCCTAGACTCAACACACATACAGGCCACTTTTCGTATTACGAATTGTGTTCTGTGTAAGCTGTGGGTATGTACCTATGAGTGCTCGCTGTTGTCCTTCAAAGGCACCGTCCGCTGGGACATGTGAGGAGATGGCGGCATCCTCCGGTGTACAGACCGCTGGTTGACCTATGGACAATGGAGGAAAGCCATGTGATCATCACTTACAGGCTTGACCGTGTCACATCCAGAAACTGTGTACCCAGCTGGAGCCAGACCTGATGTCAGCTATCTGCCATCCCACAGGAATCCCCCCTCAAGTGCAGGTGCTGTCAGTGCTCCATTTCCTTGCAAGTGGGTCATTTCAAACAACAGTGGCCATAGCATCAGGGATGTCCCATCCTATGTTTTCCAACGTGTTGTCTAGAGTGTTGTCTGCCATGCTGAAACACATGCGGAGCTACATCGTTTTCCCTCAGGTGGAGGATTTGCCTACAGTGAAAGGTGATTTCTATGCCCTGGGACATATCCCCAACATCATAGGTGCCATTGATGGGACACATGTGGCTTTGGTCCCCCCCTGCAGGAGTGAACAGGTGTACAGAAATCCGAAGAGTTATCATTCCATGAATGTGCAGATGGTATGTTTGGCAGACCAGTACATCTCCCATGTTAATGCCAAGTTCCCTGGCTCAGTGCATGACGCCTACATCCTGCGGAATAGCAGCATCCCTTATGTGATGGGTCAACTCCAGAGGCACTGTGTGTGGCTATTAGGTGAGCACCTGGAAGCAAGTCAGTGGGAATGGTTGTCTGGGTCTGGGGTTATCCCTACAGGTAGAGTGTGTCTAACAGTTGTCCCTCGCCATTTTCAGGTGACTCTGGTTACCCCAACCTGTCATGGCTACTGACCCCAGTGAGGAATCCCAGGACAAGGGCAGAGGAATGCTACAATGAGGCCCATGGGCGAACACGGCAGATAATTGTAGGAGGCTGGACTGGCTTGTAGTGAGTACCAAGGGGTACTTACACCTTGCACCAGGCCCAGTTATCCCTTATTAATGTATAGGGTGTCTAGCAGCTTAGGCTGATAGATAATGGTAGCTTAGCAGAGCAGCTTAGGCTGAACTAGGAGACGAGTGAAGCTCCTACAGTACCACTAGTGTCATATGCACAATATCATAAGAAAACATAATAGACAGATATACTAAAAATAAAGGTACTTTATTATTATGACAATATGCCAAAAGTATCTCAGTGAGTACCCTCAGTATGAGGATAGCAAATCTACACAAGATATATGTACACAATACCAAAATATGCAGTAATAGTATTAGAAAACAGTGCAAACAATGTATAGTTACAATAGGATGCAATGGGGACACATAGGGATAGGGGCAACACAAACCATATACTCCAAAAGTGGAATGCGAACCATGAATGGACCCCAAACCTATGTGACCTTGTAGAGGGTCGCTGGGACTGTAAGAAAACAGTTACGGTTAGAAAAATAGCTCACCCCAAGACCCTGAAAAGTGAGTGCAAAGTGCACTAAAGTTCCCCAAAGAGCACAGAAGTCGTGATAGGGGAATTCTGCAGGAAAGACACAAATCAGCAATGCAACAACGATGGATTTCCAAACGAGGGTACCTGTGGAACAAGGGGACCAAGTCCAAAAGTCACAAGCAAGTCGGAGATGGGCAGATGCCCAGGAAATGCCAGCTGTGGGTGCAAAGAAGCTGCTACTGGACAGTAGAAGCTGAAGATTCTGCAGGAATGACAAGGGCTAGAGACATTTCCTTTGGAGGACGGATCCCTCACGCAGTGGAGAGTCGTGCAGAAGTATTTTCCTGAAGAAAGACTGCAAACAAGCCTTGCTAGCTGCAAGTTGTGCGGTTAGGGTTTTTGGATGCTGCTGTGGCCCAGGAAGGACCAGGATGTCGCCACTTGCGTCTGGGGACAGAGGGGGCGCTGAGCAAGACAAGGAGCCCTCTCAAAAGCAGGCAGCACCCGCAGAAGTGCCAGAACAGGCACTACAAAGTGGAGTGAATTGGTGCTCACCCGAAGTCGCACAAAGGAGTCCCAGGTCGCCGGAGGACAACTTAGAAGGTCGTGCAATGCAGGTTAGAGTGCCGTGGACCCAGGCTTGGCTGTGCACAAAGGATTTCTGCCGGAAGTGCACAGAGGCCGGAGTACCTGCAAAAGTCGCGGTTCCCAGCAATGCAGTCTGGCGTGGGGAGGCAAGGACTTACCTCCACCAAACTTGGACTGAAGAGTCACTGGACTGTGGGAGTTACTTGGACAGAGTTGCTGGATTCAAGGGACCTCGCTCGTCATGCTGAGAGGAGAAACAGGGTACCGGTGATGCAGTTCTTTGGTGCCTGCGGTTGCAGGGGGACGATTCCGTCGACCCACGGGAGATTTCTTCGGAGCTTCTAGTGCAGAGAGGAGGCAGACTACCCCCACAGCATGCACCACCAGGAAAACAGTCGAGAAGGCGGCAGGATCAGAGTTAAAGAGTTGCAGTAGTCGTCTTCGCTACTTTGTTGCAGTTTTGCAGGCTTCCAGCGCGGTCAGCAGTCGATTCCTTGGCAGAAGGTGAAGAGAGAGATGCAGAGGAACTCGGATGAGCTCTTGCATTCGTTATCTAAGGAATCCCAAGAGACAGAGACCCTAAATAGCCAGAAAAGAGGGTTTGGCAACTTAGGAGAGAAGATAGGCTAGCAACACCTGAAGGAGCCTATCAGGAGGAGACTCTGACGTCACCTGCTGGCCCTGGCCACTCAGAGCAGTCCAGTGTGCCAGCAGCACCTCTGTTTCCAAGATGGCAGAGGTCTGGAGCACACTGGAGGACCTCTGGGCACCTCCCAGGGGAGGTGCAGGTCAGGGGAGTGGTCACTCCCCTTTCCTTTGTCCAGTTTCAGAGGCTAGGGGAGGCTACTCCTCCCCTGCCTTCACACCATTTTCCAAAGGGAGAGGGTGTAACACCCTCTCTCTGAGGAAGTCCTTTGTTCTGCCTTCCTGGGGCCAAGCCTGGCTGGACCCCAGGAGGGCAGAAACCTGTCTGAGGGGTTGGCAGCAGCAGCAGCTGCAGTGAAACCCCTGAAAAGGCAGTTTGGCAGTACCAGGGTCTGTGCTAGAGACCCGTGGGATCATGGGATTGTGCCAACAATGCCAGGATGGCATAGAGGGGGCAATTCCATGATCTTAGACATGTTACATGGCCATATTCGGAGTTACCATTGTGAAGCTACACATAGGTAGTGACCTATATGTAGTGCACGCGTGTAATGGTGTCCCCGCACTCACAAAGTCCGGGGAATTGGCCCTGAACAATGTGGGGGCACATTGGCTAGTGCCAGGGTGCCCACACACTAAGTAACTTAGCACCCAACCTTTACCAGGTAAAGGTTAGACATATAGGTGACTTATAAGTTACTTAAGTGCAGTGTAAAATGGCTGTGAAATAACGTGGACGTTATTTCACTCAGGCTGCAGTGGCAGGCCTGTGCAAGAATTGTCAGAGCTCCCTCTGAGTGGCAAAAGAAATGCTGCAGCCCATAGGGATCTCCTGGAACCCCAATACTCTGGGTACCTCAGTACCATATACTAGGGAATTATAAGGGTGTTCCAGTATGCCAATGTAAATTGGTAAAATTGGTCACTAGCCTGTTAGTGACAATTTGTAAAGAGAGAGCATAACCACTGAGGTTCTGGTTAGCAGAGCCTCAGTGAGACAGTTAGGCATCACACAGGGAACACATACATATAGGCCACAAACTTATGAGCACTGGGGTCCTGGCTAGCAGGGTCCCAGTGACACATAACAAACATACTGAAAACATAGGGTTTTCACTATGAGCACTGGGCCCTGGCTAGCAGGATCCCAGTGAGACAGTGAAAACACCCTGACATACACTCACAAACAGGCCAAAAGTGGGGGTAACAAGGCTAGAAAGAGGCTACTTTCTCACACAACCCCCCCCCCCAAACGAAGGACAATGAGGCTAACCTTGGCCAGTTGAGACTTTATTGTCTAAGTGGTGATAAGTAGAGAGTAGCTCTGCAATAGACTGGTTACTCCCTTTATCATCCACTATATGGTTACTTCCCTGTGGGGATGTAAACCACCCTGTTTGAAGTTTTTTAGCTAAGCAACAATGTGAAGATGTATTTTCAGAGTTTCTATCAGTAAGTTTTAGTTTAGAGCAGTGGGAATTGTCCACTGAACCTATTTGTAGTGATGGAAATGCCAGACAGGGATGCTGTCTCAGAAAAGCCATGGCTGGGCAAAAACTTTGTCCATATGGCTGGAAGAGAGAACAGGGATGCTGTTTCTCTTGGGTTGGAGCAGGGCAGGGATGCTGTCCTATGAGCTCAACACTAGGGCAGGGATGCTGTCCTAAGTGTTGTGAGGCAGTGCAGAGTTTCTGCACTAAAGTTTCTCTGGGAGGGTTGGAGGGATGCTCCATGTTAACTAAAATGGTGCTCTTTTTCTCACCAATGTTAGTTATCCCACAGAGAGGTACTTCTACCTCAGGGAGTACAGCTTTGCCAGCTGATGCTCCCCTTGGAACAGGTGCCACCCCAGGAGAGGTTTCTCCCACCACAGAAATGGTATCCTGAATGGCAGGGAGGTTAGGGGATACTGTGATAGCCTTTTTACCTGTTGATGGAGAGGGATCCTGAGTTTTCAGGCCTTCTCTCCTTTGCTTTTTCATTTCAGTAGAAATGAGAGGGAACAATTCCTCTGGGATGCCCAGCATGGCTGCATGGGCATAAAACTCTACATCAGCCCAACCTGAGGCCTCTAGGTCATTACCTAAGAGACAGTCAACAGGTAAGCTAGGTGATACCACCACCTGCTTAGGGCCAGTAACTCCACCCCAACTAAACTGAATTATAGCTAAGGGAAGAAACTTAGTGGAGTTATGGACATCAATAATTTTATACTGTTGTCCAATGATGTGTTGTTCAGGAGCCACTAGGTTTTCAGTCACCAAAGTGATACTGGCACCTGTGTCTCTGTAGGCCAAGGCCTCAACACCATTTATTGAAACTGTCTGCCTGTACTTATCCATTGTAAGGGGACAAGCAGCCAGTGTGGCAAGGCCAATGCCACTAGGTGTGACAGAAACTGTCTTGGGACTAACTACCCCAGTTTATATTATGGACCCATAAGTGAACCCAACTACACCTTTAACTTGACTGTTGCCAGCAGTCCCACCACTAGTACCACTACTGCTAGGGGCACTAGAGCTTGATGTATTAGTGGTGGTAGGCTCAGGGGGTTTACCTGGACAGGACTTATCCCCTGGCCTATGGCCTCTGTTTTTACACACAAAGCACCAAGGCTTTTTAACTTGTGTAGGTTGAGAAGAAGAGGAAGAATTTGTTTTATCCCCACCTTCTGAAGAGTGTTTAAGATTTGAAGTGGGATCTTTGGTTTTTCCCTTATCCCCATGCTTATCTTTAGATTTTTCACCATCTTTCTTCTTGCCATCTTTGTCACCACCTGTATGAACTTTTCTGTTCACTCTTGTTCTGACCCATTTGTCTGCCTTCTTTCCCAATTCTTGGGGAGAGGTCAGATCTGAGTCCACTAGATACTGGTGCAACAAATCAGACACACAATTATTAAGTATATGCTCTCTCGGGATTATGTTATATAGGCTTCCATAGTCAGTCACTTTACTGCCATGTAACCACCCCTCCAAGGCCTTCACTGAATGGTCAACAAAATCAACCCAGTCTTGTGAAGACTCCTTTTTGGTCTCTCTGAACTTCATCCTGTACTGTTCAGTGGTTAAGCCATAACCATCCAGGAGTGCATTCTTAAGAACTGTAAAATTATTGGCATCACTTTCTTTCACAGTAAGGAGCCTATCCCTACCCTTTCCACTAAATGATAGCCATAGGATAGCAGCCCACCGCCTTTGAGGGACATCCTGTACAACACAGGCCCTCTCAAGTGCAGCAAACCACTTGTTAATGTCATCCCCCTCCTTATAAGGGGGAACTATCTTGTGCAGATTCCTAGAATCACACTCTTTTGCAGGATGACTATGGGGAATACTGCTGCTGCCACCATGGGTTTCTAAACCCAATTTCTGTCTTTCCCTTTCCACTTCTAAGGACTGTCTATCCAAATCCAGCTGTTGCTTCTTGAGCTTCAGTCTGGTTTGTTCCACTCTCAATCTATTGAGCTCCCTTTCTAACACTCTGTCATCAGGGTGGGTGGGACATTCCTTGAAACAGAAGTATGGTGAGAATGTACAGAAGGAGACCCATCCCTTACAGAAGGCATCCTAACAGCTTGGTTAACAGAAACATCACTTCTACTATGATGTGAAGGAATACTTTTGCTATTATGTGAGACAACACTATCAGTATGGTGTGACTCTACATCAGTACCAACTATGCTAGGCTGTCTAGTAATGGGCAGGCTAGGGAGTTTATTTCCTGAATCTTTTTCTAGGGGTGTCCCTGGATCAGATTGTGAACCATTAGCTACTTTTTCAACAGATGGGGCACCTCTGGCCTTGTCCTGTTCTATAAGCATGTTAACCAACAGTTCTCTGGGGGGATTCTTCCCTACACTTAAACCTCTTTCTATGCAGAGACTCCTTGCTCCTTTCCAGCTAAGGTGATCATAAGCAAGTTTGGACAGATCAACAGTTTGGCCTGTGCTAGACATTTTAGAAAGTGTTTTAGTGATAGAAAAAGGAACAAAAAGATTGTCAGAACTTTTAGAAAGACAGAAAAAAAAACTTTTTAAACTTTTTGAAAGTTTAGAAGTACTTTTCAGCACTTAAGAAAAAAAGTGAGAAAAGAAATGCAAAACTTTTTGGTTAGGTGTACATACACTGAACTTGTTTTGTTTATTTTACTCTTATGAAAAGAACAATGGCAAAAGTGGTAAGTAGTTACAGAGCACTTATCCCACCACTGCACCACCAATGTAGGAGGCTGGACTGGCTTGTAGTGAGTACCAATGGGTACTTACACCTTGCACCAGGCCCAGTTATCCCTTATTAGTGTATAGGGTGTCTAGCAGCTAAGGCTGATAGATAATGGTAGCTTAGCAGAGCAGCTTAGGCTGAACTAGGAGACGAGTGAAGCTCCTACAGTACCACTAGTGTCATATGCACAATATCATAAGAAAACACAATACACAGATATACTAAAAATAAAGGTACTGTATTTTTATGACAATATGCCAAAAGTATCTCAGTGAGTACCCTCAGTATGAGGATAGCAAATATACACAAGATATATGTACACAATACCAAAATATGCAGTAATAGTATTAGAAAACAGTGCAAACAATGTATAGTTACAATAGGATGCAATGGGGACACATAGGGATAGGGGCAACACAAACCATATACTCCAAAAGTGGAATGTGAACCATGAATGGACCCCAAACCTATGTGACCTTGTAGAGGGTCGCTGGGACTGTAAGAAAACAGTTAGGGTTAGAAAAATAGCCCACCCCAAGACCCTGAAAAGTGAGTGCAAAGTGCACTAAAGTTCCCCAAAGAGCACAAAAGTCGTGATAGGGGAATTCTGCAGGAAAGACACAAATCAGCAATGCAACAACAATGGATTTCCAAACGAGGGTACCTGTGGAACAAGGGGACCAAGTCCAAAAGTCACAAGCAAGTCGGAGATGGGCAGATGCCCAGGAAATGCCAGCTGTGGGTGCAAAGAAGTTGCTACTGGACAGTAAAAGCTGAAGATTCTGCAAGAACGACAAGGGCTAGAGACTTTTCCTTTGGAGGACGGATTCCACACGCCGTGGAGAGTAGTGCAGAAGTGTTTTCCTGAAGAAAGACTGCAAATAAGCCTTGCTAGCTGCAAGTTGTGTGGTTAGGGTTTTTGGATGCTGCTGTGGCCCAGGAGGGACCAGGATGTCACCAATCGTGTCTGGGGACAGAAGGGGCGTCGAGCAAGACAAGGAGCTCTCTTAGAAGCAGGCAGCACCCGCAGAAGTGCCAGAACAGGCACTACAAAGTGGAGGGAAACAGTGCTCACCCAAAGTCGCACAAAGGAGTCCCATGTCGCCGGAGGACAACTTAGAAGGTTGTGCAATGCAGCTTAGAGTGCTGTGGACCCAGGCTTGGCTGTGCACAAAGGATTTCTGCCGGAAGTGCACAGAGGCCGGAGTAGCTGCAAAAGTCATGGTTCCCAGCAATGCAGTCTGGCGTGGGGAGGCAAGGACTTACCTCCACCAAACTTGGACTGAAGAGTCACTGTACTGTGGGAGTCACTTGGACAGAGTTGCTGGATTCAAGGGACCTCGCTCATCGTGCTGAGAGGAGACCCAGGGTACCGGTGATGCAGTTCTTTGGTGCCGGCGGTTGCAGGTGGACGATTCTGTTGACCCACGGGAGATTTCTTCGGAGCTTCTAGTGCAGAGAGGAGGCAGACTACCCCCACAGCATGCACCACCAGGAAAACAGTCGAGAAGACGGCAGGATCAGCGTTACAGAGTTGCAGTAGTCGTCTTTGCTACTTTGTTGCAGTTTTGCAGGCTTCCAGCGCGGTCAGCAGTCGATCCCTTGGCATAAGTTGAAGAGAGAGATGCAGAGGAACTCAGATGAGCTTTTGCATTCATTATCTAAGGAATTCCCCAAAGCAGAGACCCTAAATAGCCAGAAAAGAGGGTTTGGCTACTTAGGAGAGAAGATAGGCTAGCAACACCTGAAGGAGCCTATCAGGAGGAGTCTCTGACGTCACCTGCTGGCCCTGGCCACTCAAAGCAGTCCAGTGTGCCAGCAGCACCTCTGTTTCCAAGATGGCAGAGGTCTGGAGCACACTGGAGGAGCTCTGGGCACCTCCCAGGGGAGGTGCAGGTCAGGGGAGTGGTCACTCCCCTTTCCTTTGTCCAGTTTCGCGCCAGAGCAGGGCTGAGGGGTCCCTGAACCGGTGTAGACTGGCTTATGCAGAAATGGGCACCATGTGTGCCCATGAAAGCATTTCCAGAGGCTGGGGGAGGCTACTCCTCCCCTGCCTTCACACCATTTTCCAAAGGGAGAGGGTGTAACACCCTCTCTCTGAGGAAGTCCTTTGTTCTGCCTTCCTGGGCCAAGCCTGGCTGGACCCCAGGAGGGCAGAAACCTGTCTGAGGGTTTGTCAGCAGCAGCAGCTGCAGTGAAACCCCTGAAAAGGCAGTTTGGCAGTACCAGGGTCTGTGCTAGAGACCCGTGGGATCATGGGATTGTGCCAACAATGCCAGGCTGGCATAGAGGGGGCAATTCCATGATCTTAGACATGTTACATGGCCATATTCGGAGTTACCATTGTGAAGCTACACATAGGTAGTGACCTATATGTAGTGCACGCGTGTAAGGGTGTCCCCGCACTCACAAAGTCCGGGGAATTGGCCCTGAACAATGTGGGGGCACCTTGGCTAGTGCCAGGGTGCCCACACACTAAGTAACTTAGCACCCAACCTTTACCAGGTAAAGGTTAGACATATAGGTGACTTATAAGTTACTTAAGTGCAGTGTAAAATGGCTGTGAAATAACGTGGACTTTATTTCACTCAGGCTGCAGTGGCAGGCCTGTGTAAGAATTGTCAGAGCTCCCTATGGGTGGCAAAAGAAATGCTGCAGCCCATAGGGATCTCCTGGAACCCCAATACCCTGGGTACCTCAGTACCATATACTAGGGAATTATAAGGGTGTTCCAGTATGCCAATGTAAATTGGTAAAATTGGTCACTAGCCTGTTAGTGACAATTTGTAAAGAGAGAGCATAACCACTGAGGTTCTGGTTAGCAGAGCCTCAGTGAGACAGTTAGGCATCACACAGGGAACACATACATATAGGCTACAAACTTATGAGCACTGGGGTCCTGGCTAGCAGGGTCCCAGTGACACATAACAAACATACTGAAAACATAGGGTTTTCACTATGAGCACTGGGCCCTGGCTAGCAGGATCCCAGTGAGACAGTGAAAACACCCTGACATACACTCACAAACAGGCCAAAAGTGGGGGTAACAAGGCTAGAAAGAGGCTACTTTCTCATAATAATCGAGCGGACCTTCGGCCTCCTGAAGGCCAGGTTCCGGTGCCTCCATATGACAGGTGGATCCCTATTCTACTCACCAAAGAAGGTGTGCCAGATCATCGTGGCCTGCTGTATGCTTCACAACTAGGCTTTGCGACGACAGGTGCCTTTTCTGCAGGAGGATGGTCCAGAGGATGGTCCAGATGGCGGTGTTGTTGCAGCTGTGGAGGCTGTGGACAGTGAAGATGAGGAAGCAGAAGAAGAGGACATCGACAACAGGGACTCCTGTGATCCTGCAATATTTCCAGTGAGACACAGGTAAGAATACAAACCTGCCTACTACATGTACTTTAACACTACTACCTCTCTACTGTCTAGATGTGGGTCCCACTGTGTGACATCTGCTTTGATTCCTCATGGACTAGAGCTGTGTGACATAGGCATGTTGGCATTACAATTGAAAGAGCTTTTTGCCACAGTAATTGACAATACACTAATTCTAAATCACAGACTGACTCCAGATTGTTTTGTGCTTCAAGGGTGTTTATTTAAGTGCTCGATATTGGAGGGGGTTGCAAAATGGGGAGGGGTGATGGTGGAGGTTTGTCCATGGCAGAGTCCAGTCTATTGGTCTCACAGGTGCATTGCCCAAATGGGCATAGGAAGTGGAGCTGGGGCAGTTTGAGGATGGACAGGGTGACAAAGTGGGACAGAAAGATGACATTCAGGGTGGTCTCCTTTCTTGGCAGGGGTCTTGGCATCGTTCTCTGTCTTTGTCCTGGATCTCAGGGACCGTTTGCGGGGTGGTTCTCCCTCTGCAGGGGGTGGGATGCTGGTGTGGTGGTCCTGTGGCGGTGCCTCCTGTCCACTAGCGCCGGCGGAGGTGGTGGGCAGTTCATCATCCAGGCTAGTGTCAGGGGCCCCTGTTCCACAGTGTCCCTCCTGGTGTTGAGTACTTCCTTCAGCACCCCTACGATGGTGCCCAGGGTGGAATTGATGGCTCGGAGTTCCTCCCTGAAGCCCAGATAGTATTCCTCCTGCAGCCGCTGGGTCTCCTGAAACTTGGCCAGTACCGTTGCCTTGTGGAGAGTGGGTTCCCTTGGCCTGTCTTCCCCCTGTCGCACAGCAGCCCTCCTAGTTCCCCTGTGTTCCTGTGCCTCCATCCCCTGAACGGTGTGCCCACTGCCACTGCCCCCAGGTCCCTGTTGTTGTTGGGGTGGTGGGTTAGCCTGGGTTCCCTGTAATGTTGGACACACTGCTGACTGACGTGTCCTGGGGACTGAGGTATAGGCCCGCTGGGTGGGTGCTGTGCTGGTGTTTCCAGAGGGAGGAAACTCTGTAGTGGCCTGTGCCAGTATGAGGGAAACCGACTGTCCCGAGGTCCCATATGGGCCAGGCTGGTCATCTAGATCCAGTTGGACAGAGCTGCTGTCATCACTGTGGGCCTCTTCTGTTGGTGGTGTGGACATGTCTGGACCCTCCTGTGCAGTGACGTTTGGTAGGGGTCCTGCAGCGGTGTAAAAGCATGATTATTGCATCTGTGTGTGCCATGGTGTGCAATGGGTGGGTGACCGTGTACCCCAGTGCTTGCATTCCTGTGTGGGACCTTGTGTGAGGATGGTTTAGGGGGGTGCATGGGTTTGTGCAGTGGGCATGCTTTGGTGTTGGTTGTCCATGCTTTGTTGTTGCATGCAAGGCTTGGTGTTGGGATGTGTGGTTTGTGATATTGGGACACTTGTGAGGAGTTGGAGTGATGGGGGTGAGGGTGAGGGTGGGGATATGTGATGGCATGCAGGTTGATGAGATAGTGAGCGATTTGACTTACCTGAGTCCATTCCTCCTGCTACTCCTGCGAGGCCCTCAGGATGCAGAATCGCCAAGACCTGGTCCTCCGATGTTGTTAGTTGTGGGGGAGGAGGTGGGGTTCTGCCCCCAGTCCGCTGAACCGCAAGGTGGTGTCTTGAGACCATGGAACCATGAGCACCTTACCCCGTAGGTCGTTCCACCTCTTCCTAATGTCATCTCTATTCCACGGCTTTTACTGCCAATGTTGTAATGACCGCCAATGTCTATATAGGGATAAAGGAATACCATTCACAAACTGAATTTAATTTCAATCTGAATTGTATTGATGGGAATAGTTATATGCACATTATTTGCTGTGTTATGTATTGTAAATTGTATGTATTGTTTTGTAATAAATGTGTTCCTGTTCAGCAGGGACTTAGCCTGGCATTTAGGGCTGTACGATTCCTATTGTAGCAGAACCAAATCTGAATTGCATGCAACTCATTTCTATCGGAGGTGGAATGGCTGAGATTAATCTGAGCAATCCACTATCATAGTTTTATTTTCTTTAGTCAGTGGGTATGCCCAACATGTCTTTCTTGCACACTGTGTCTTGGGCTTTTGCTTCCCACTCCTGATACCGCTCAAGTAGACCAAAACTGGCCTGAAGTTGCTTGTATCCCAATTCAAAGGGGGTGCAGCCTGGCAGTTCTGGCTGGACTGTTCCTACTGAAGTTGAATGAGGCTGATTTGCTTGTGGCTGGGTCATGCTGAGGTTTCATGGTAGCCAAAAATGAACCATGGTATAAGGGTGACTGCATTGCAGGGATGATTGTTTTTGTGCAGGATGGGACACCTTTCTGCCCAAAAGCAATCATGACAGGTGTTTTCCTTTTTCAATGCGTGCTGCAAAATTCAGCACACACAGAAGGAGGAGAAAATGGAGAGAAATAAATACATTTCTCCCAGTTGTGCCACTCTTATGCCACTCCTGGGTTGGCGTAGGCTTTTGACGCATTTCCAGGTTTACGAAACCTTGCAAATCTGGAAATTCATCAAAATTCATGGGTGTTGCGTGGGAACACCCATGCAACACCCATGGAACACCTCTTTGATGCAAAGTAAGGAAACGCAGTGACTTGCGCTGTGTTGCCTTTCTCCCTAACTACAAGGCCATGAAATGCCACCAAAGTGGCGTTGCTCTGCCTTGTAGATAAGGGCGTGCAGCCAGTGCATGACAAAAAGTGACAAACCAGCAGTGGAAGCTGCTTGTTAATAAGTCCCCAAGTACCTACTGCGTACAACCTGATCCTTGTAGCTATGCTTTTGAGGATAGCCAACTTGTTGTGGGCAATCAATGAGACATTTGCGGTGGTCTCTCTTTTGTATGGTCTTCACCCTCTGTACAACCATTCATGGAGAGAGTTTACTCCCTTCAAACACCCAAGAAGTATTATGAGATGAAGCATATTGCAAAAGCTTAAGCTCATTTGCAATGAGGAGGCTACAGAAAATTTGATCTAGATGTACCGCGCTGAGGAACTACTAGTATGATAAGTCTATAAGTGTAAACCATAATATTTATGTCATGAGTGTTGTAATATGTGAGGTAAAAGACAGTGCTTGGCTAGGGTGTGAGTTGTAGTTATTATTATCATTCCCATTCCTTATATCCATTTCCCTATATTTGTATAACTCCTATTACTAATATCACTACAACTATGACTAATACTAGGATCACTGTTACTATTAATATCACTTTTATCATTAGCAGTGGTTTCAATATTAGAGATATAACTGGTAGTACAAATGTAATAGTAGTGTTAGACGTAGTTCTACTGTGTCTACAGCGACAACTGCCACAAGCAGTGCTACTTCTAGCTCTACCAGCATTTAAAACATTCATTGTATTAGTAGTAAAATTACAAAACAAAATACTATTGGTAGTGATACTGCTAGTACTACCTACAATAGCATTTATGTTACTTACTAGCAATAGTACTGTTTATACTATCTGCATTGCTAATATTGATGTGATTTGTGTGACCAATACAACACTCTTGCCTTTATTTCATTCATTATCTTAATATTGATAAAGGTAATACTAATATTTAGCCTCCTCATCACCTCCTTGCTGGTCATTTAAATTTAGCACAAACACCGGACACCCGTGAACTGCTTTACATCCCAGCGCATTTTCTTGGTTTGATTGAACTGGTCTGTTCTTGGTTCCACCGTTATGGTTCAATTACCCCCTAAAGCGCAATGCCCTACTTGAAAAGATACTACTGACTCTTCTAGCCCTTCCTGCTGAACATGAACGTCTTGACACATTACACAGAGCTCAAAAAGGTAATGTTGTACCTAGCCTTAGAACCCCCTGATGAAATTATGCTACAGGAAAGCCACCTCACATAGAGTGAGCCTGAAGTCCATATGAGCAATAGACGTATGCATTCCACAGAAACATCAGATACCGCTGACACTCTGTGCTCCCCCAATGGATACGGTGAAGCCCTGTTATTTTGAAAACATTGCAATTCAATATCGAGAAAATGTGGTAGATCCCATAGAAATATGTCTTTGTCAAAATAGATACTTGAGTTTCAATACTTACCTTGGGCTCCGTCAATGATCCCAAAACTGCTAGACATAACTTCTTGGCATCACTGTTGTGAATTTTTAGCAAATTTAGCCATACAAAAGTGTTTTTTGATAGCAATCAGAATTTAACATTATGGCCCTCATTCTGACCTTGGCGGTCCTAATCCGCCAGGGCCACGGGCAACGGAAGCACCGCCAACAGGCTGGCGGTGCTTCATTGCCCATTCTGACCGCGGCGGTAAAGCCGCGGTCAGAAAAGGGGATCCGGCGGTTTCTCGCCGGAATACCCCTGGCAGGGCTGAACCTCCATGGCGGCGCTGCAAGCAGCGCAGCCATGGGGATTCCGACCCCCTTCCCGCCAGCCTGTTTCTGGCGGTTTTGACCGCCAGGAACAGGATGGCGGGAACGGGTGTCGTGGGGCCCCTGGGGGCCCCTGCACTGCCCATGCCACTGGCATGGGCAGTGCAGGGGCCCCCTAACAGGGCCCCAGCATGATTTTCACTGTCTGCATAGCAGACAGTGAAAATCGTGACGGGTGCAACTGCACGCGTCACACCCCTGCAACACCGCCGGCTCCATTCGGAGCCGGCTTCTATGTTGCAGGGCCTTTCCCGCTGGGCCGGCGGGTGCTCCTTTGGCGGGCGCCCGCCGGCCCAGCGGGAAAGCCAGAATGACCTCCGCGGTCTTTTGACCGCGGAGCGGCCAAATGGCGGTGACCGCATGGCGGGCGGAATGACCGCCTATATCTTGTTACAGAATGATCTGGGGAAAATACTCCATTAATGTGACTTACAGGGACTTCCTGAAGGATCTAATGGATGATCGTGGGACTGTCGACCACTGGTGACTCCTTCAATCTAGAGATAAGCTGTACACTTTACTGACATCCACTTAAGGCCTCATTACGAGTTTGGCAGTCTATGGACCACCATGTCGGTGTTAGTGGCCCGACTGCCATCGAGTTGGCTGTCAAACCATCGTATTCTGAGTCATGTGGGCCTATGGAGCAAAGACTGCTGCGGTCCCGCTGGCATTGCCATGTAGCGCAGACCACCGCGGTCACGAGGTAACACAAACAGGCCAGCGTAGACAGTGTTTCCGGACACATTATGAGGTTGCACACCGCCAATGTGACCATGCTGGTCAAACCACCACATCTCAGCAGGTGGAAGCGGGGAGAACAAAGGGAGACACTCACCTGCAGACAGCATTACACACACCTACCTGTGACATTATGCTCAACAATAGATCATGGCACCGTCAGTCACATTATATGAGACGTCACACTTCGGGTGCCAAGAACACTTGTCATTGTGTCTTGGGTCGGAATCATGCACAAAGAAGGACACATTCAAAGTCACCAAATGACCCTTTGGGCGGGTCACTCACACTCCACTGCAACACTACACAAAAACACATCTGCTCTTCTTAGGCACAGGGGCAGTGAAGTGTACACAACAAGGTATCACACAACACAAACAACACTGCAACATCAAATCTACAAATGTAAGTCACACACTCACATTGCACACATGTCATGAACTGTTGTCACATTCAAGATACATATGCACAGATGTGTCATTGGACTCAAACACCACTCCCATTTAACAGTCCTACAATTGACTTACACATCACCCAGATTGCAACACAATGGAAGGAAGATGGGATGCAAAAAAGACAGAGAAACAAATAAATAAAGCTCACTATGCAAACAATACCTGTACAGTAGAGATGGGGGCATCAGGAGCACTTTGGGACACATATCAGTTTGCAACATTTGCACAGGAATTGTCTCTTCAGGCATCTCTGGGACAAACAATACTAGACTCTAGTGACATGCCAATCTGCACAATGTGGATGTGCAAGTCAACAAAGCAAATACAACTCCAACTGCATGGGACTTACATCTACATGAAGTAGCTGCAAGGGACACAAAGCTAAGGGACACATGCACAGTCAAATGCAAACAAAGGTAGCACATTTGCACACCCTCCATGTGTGAACATACAAACCTCAAGCTGTCACACATTAGATGAATCCATAATCCATATTGGGGGGAAAGTCTAACACCAAACATGCTCACATTCGATAACACAGGATGAAATACTTACCATACCAAACAGAACACAATGCAATGACACCACGGTTGCATTTACACCAAAATATCCGCCCACATATCCATTTAGTCAACAACTACCTTTGTCTTGAGAGACACCAGCTCTGCCCACAAAGTCAAAAACTGCAAACAACAGCAAGCAGGCTGAAACATAGACAATTGTAGGTAGACAGCAAAAGTTACTCAGGGACAACATAAAGGTAGAAAAGAAATTGCAGGACAAATGTGTACCCAAACAAACCCAAATATTTTGGTTTATTTTCAACCAAACCAAGACCAAGGCCATTGGCCAGTCGATAGACAATTGTCCATTCACATCACTGTGCTGTCACTTGACCTCCACAGTAAGGGGCATCAAGTGGGCAAGCAGACACCTCAAGGATCATCCTTGGGGGGAGTGGATTTGGGATGGGTAGGTTTAGGTTTGGGAGGGGTGGACTGCTTCTCAGGAGGGGGTGGGCTTCTTCTTGGGGGAGGGACATGAGTGCTTGCAAGGGGGCAGGTGCGATAGGAGAGGACTCGGAGTTGGAAGAGGTGGTTTGGGAGGTAGGTGGGGGCCTCGTTGTTTTGAGGTGGGGTGGAGGGAACAGAGGAAAGGGCAAGGTCAAACAAAACAAAACTTTCTTAGGAACATGGGGATGGTCAGCAGAAGGGGTCAGGATTTGGAAGTTGAGGGAGTGGTTGTCTGCTGTGTCGATGTAGATGTCAGGTCTGTGCGTGTGTGAAGTATGCTTATGTGTCGGTGGTGTCTGTTGAATGTGTGAGTCTGTGTGTTTGCATGTCTTGCTGGGCAGGGAGGTGGAGGGTGATGTGGGAGTAGTGGATTTGTGTGTCTGTTGGGGTGGTGTCTGCAGGTTTGCTTGTAGCGGTGGATATCTGTGTGTCTGCTGAGGTGATGTCAGTGGGTATGGTGGATGCGGTGGATGTCTGTGTGTCTGAAGGGGTCGTGTCTGCAGGTATGGTAGGTACAGTGGGTGTGTCACTGACTGTTGTGATGATGCTGTAGGTATGCCTAATGTGGTGTGTGGGCTGGGGGGGTGGTAGGGGGTGCCTAGGGAAGTTGTGGCTGATGTGTGTGTGGTTGTCTGTTGAGCTGGTGTGTTTTTGGGTGTTTGCTGCTCTTGTGTGTTGAGGGGTGCGTGTGGATCGGTCTGTGTGCCTGGGATAGGTAGGAGAATGGGGTTTTTGGACTGGGAAGAGGGAGGTGGAGGGGTTACGGATGGTGGGGTGGTGACCGGCTGCTGTCAGTGTGGAGGTCAGAGCCTGAAAATATCTCTGTAAGGTAGACATTGCACTATGAATGCCTTCCAGGAATGCATTTGTCTGCTCCATTTGGGATGGTGTTCACAATGGCTGTCTGACCCACAGGGATACGCCTCAGGAGGTCAATAGCCTCCTTACTGAGAGCAGCAGGGTTAACAGGGGCACAGGTGTCTGTGGCAAAGAAGACACCTTACCTCCTGGGTGAGTGGGCGCAGCCAACTGGGTGGGGAGCAACAGGGAGGGTGGCAATTGAACTGGGGTTGACAGACACAGATGGCACAGGGGTATGTCCCGATAAGTCCACCACCACTGCGGAGTGGCTACTGGAGGAAGTATCCAATGATGATGAGGATGTTGCACCCTGAAGGCCACTGGGTCCCTCTATGTCAGTGGCATCTTGACCCGAGGTCCCGTGCCCAGATGCTTCCCCACTAGGCTTTGCCCTATCTCCTTCCCTTCCCTGGGTTGATTCTGCAAAGACAAAGAGAAATGTGGTCATCACGTGTCCATGATCACAACTGAACAACAGTTGTGATTGGCAAACATTACCATGATGTCAAGTAGGCCCCAGCAAAAAACTCTACCTAAGTGGCCCCTCCATGTACCATTCCATATGCATGCATACCATCTAAACTGTCAATACTTGTCCACACGAAAATCAGGATCTCACACAACTGCAATACCATGGCTGAATTTGTGCAATCACAGTACCAGTTCAACAAGTAGGAGACCTCATCACTTTCAATGCTTTGCCTCATGAAGCATACATCACTTACCTTTTGTCATGCAATGGGAAGCCAATGCCAACTCTATTCCCACAGATCCCACACAAGGTCATGCACACATCTATTTGTCACATACACATTTGCACAACAGTAGGAGCTGATGCTCCCAGAACATGCAATGTTGCAGTCAACAGTAAAATAGCCTAGTGGAGGTCTCATGGAAATATTCATGTCACACTGGAAAAATTTCCACAATTCACACTTCACCAATCGATATTTGCCCCAGTGGAGTCATGAAGGCAGTACTAATGCGGCTCAGATATGCCACACATTTGATGTGGAAATGTACACTGTTGACAAAATGTGCAAAATGTCAGGAATTAGGGCCCTAATTACGACTCGCCCACCAAGATCGGACTGCCGGGTGGCCGCCAATGCAGCCGCACTCCCACCGCAGCCATTTGGAGATCCCCGCCGGCCCAGCGGGGATCTCGGCCGCAACACAGGAGCCGGCTCCAAATGGAGCCGGCGGTGTTGCGGCCGTGTGACGGGTGCAGTTGCACCTGTCGCGCTTTTCACTGTCTGCATAGCAGACAGTGAAAAGCTGCATGGGCCCTGTCATGGGGCCCCGCGACTCCCTGTACTGCCAGACATTTCTTGGTGGTTCAAACCGCCATGAAAAGGCTGGCCGTAGGGGGGACTCATAACCCGCTGGGCAGCGCTGCAAGCATCGCTGCCCTGGCGGATTACAACCGCCGGGGCCATTGTGGCGGTAAACTGCCGGCGCCGGAGGTGCGGCCCCGGCGGTGCGACCGCGGCGCTTCCGCCACGGGCGTAATGCCTTGGGAAGCACCACCAGCCTGTTGACGGTGCTTCCTCCGGAACAGCCATGGCGGTCTTGGACCGCAACAGGTTGTAATGAGGGCCAAAATGTCTCTAAACTCAATGAATCAGCAAGTCCTGGGGAAATCACCACTGCAACGCCTTACAAAGACATACTCTGAGTGCATCAGTAGATCCCATTAGTACACTGGATGTTGGAGAGGCCCAGGGATTTGCAAGTACTTGTAGAAGGCCCTCAATATGTTGCCCAATTGGAAGCTACATCATTGACTCCATTTTGGTCATGCAAACCCAGAGGATGAATGTATGTACCCAAACAAATGTGTTTCCAACATAACTGCAAGTCACTCCATGATGCATGACAACAGTCAAGTTACAAATCTTTCTCATTTCACAAGTGCAAAGCACTCTGATGCATTATTCTACATCAATGACATGTAAATACACATTGTGGGTAAAAATCTCTAGACCTACCTGTCATGTCCCTCATTGCTACTGCAGTTGTACATGCCAAATGACATGCTATGACGGGTGAGGGTGTGTGTCAGCCAATAATCAGTAGTGATACACTGCTGTCTAAGGCACAACATGAAAAGTACCCCATTTTAAATGTCCTGTTTCACACACAGGTTGGCATGCACATGTATGCGAGGGAATTCAGAAATTATCCCCTCGACACAGGTAAACCATGCATGAAACAGCAGCTTACAAATGTTTTTCTAAAGACAAAGGGACCCATGCAGACATGTAGGCACAAGAAATGTTGACAATAGTGGTGGCATATAAGTCATGTCAATGGATTTTCCCCATTTGCCAAGGGAAAGTAGTGATCTATAGCTGTACCCCAAAAATATGTGTGCACTGTCAAATGTATAATGGCCATCTTCACATTGCAGACAGTAGTGAGGCACCCATCAAACGCTGAAGACAATTAGCTTCTGGGTGGCACAGGTCAATATACTCAGTTTACCAGACACATAGCTGAGGACAGTGATCCATCACTCCCTTTCATTTGATCTGTAACACTGAGGAGTGTTGCAAATAAATTACGCCCACAACAATAGCAAACAGTACTTGATGGATCAATGTACACAGCCATTTGTTGTCCCTGGAGAGCAAAATGTTTGTGGAAAGGAAAGGCACATCAGTATGCAACACAAGACATGTCTACACAATCGCATATCTACTGTGTTACACATGGCCATCCCTAATCGTCAGGGGGAGCTGTCAGAAACGAACACATTCATTTGACAATGTGACAGGTAGGAATATGCCCTGCACTCACCTTCTTATGGCTGCTGTGCTGCCTTCAAAAGTCCACTATGGTCTGGGTAGGCCACTGCCAGAATGTGGGCCACTAGGGGGGTCATGGTCTGAAGGACACCCTGCCTGCGTTTGGATGACATCCCCACCTGGACCTCAGCGACCTTCTGGGCCCAGAGTATCAGGTCCTCTAATCTCTTGCAACAGTGTGCGCTCCACTGGCTGTAGAGCCCCAGGGTCTGCTCCTCCTTGGCAATGGCTCTCCATAGTTCCATTTTCTGATGGGTGTTGAACTACATGGATGCAAAAGACAAATCAAGAGAATACAATCTGAGTTTTCGTCACAAATGGTTGAGTCACATATATGTCAGAAACACCAACCTAGAACATTTTAATTTGTTAACACTCCACAAGTGTGAAACACACAAGCCCATAAGTAAAAAGACATGACCACAAACATATGTGTTTGCATCTGCAGACTAACCCACTACCCTGCTGATGGCCTAGAATGACTAAGCAAGCTTACTGACATCAGATAGCCCCTGGCCCAGCAACCTGTACTGTGATGGGAGCCACAATGAAACACTACACACCTATGCCGCATCTGAAAGGGTAAACTCCCTATGTCTGAATGGACCAACACATACATGCTTTGTGAGATTGACTCACTGAATACAGTCCTTACAGGAAACTGCCATAGTACAAACTTCACCATTACACTTGAGTAACAATCAAGGGGCAGGCATGGTGGGTACAGAAAGTGTCTTGCTTGTCCATGTATGGACATGTGGAATAGCAAATACAGACTCATGCCACTTCATGGCAGTGTGATCTATGGTATGTACCTGTACCACATAACAGTCATTTGGACATGTTTCTATCCTGCAGAGATGGCATCCAACATACAAAGGCATGTATTGTACAGTTTCTGCTATGTGACTAAGCTACTGAGTGACATATCATGGCCTCCCAGGAATCCACACACTGTCTGCACTGTGGGACTGTCATTTATGCAATAAGCCTATACATTACAAATATGACCTGTCTAAAGATTACAACAGAGCTGTGGGAGTAAGGGACCTGTCATGAATCTAAGACACACATAGACAATGATGTAAAATGCACATATGGACTAGATGAATGATTTACCTCTGTACCCATTCCTAATGTACTCAAAGGAATAAGGCATTCAGGGCCGGTTTTGCCACTAGAGCATCATATTGGCCACATGCCAGGATCTGCTGGGGAACAGGGAGTGGGCACAGTGCCACAGCTGCATAGCCATAGTGACACTCCTACGGCCTGGACTTGGGCCCATACTTGGAGATACATTTGACAGGCCCTGGTCTCTGCAGGCTGAGCATACAGACCCTACATGACACTCCATCACTTCCATGCATGACAGTACATTGTGTGGCCATCAGCAATTTGGCATGTGGTTTGTGTGGCAAGTTGAAGGTTACAGTGAGTAATGCTATACTTTCCACATAACAGCTTAGCAAGGCCAGATGTTGTTTGTAAGATCTGTAGCATTATACACATTAAACACATGGCTCTCAATAATTCATACAACATGCATACACAGCTCATGCTCCATTGCACAGCCATGTTGTCCAACATTTACAATATTCATGAGGAAAAAGATGTCACTGGATGGCAGTAATGTCTCTTTACCTGGTTATTTGCATCCAACACTAGGAGGATCTAGGACCCCAAAAACCTCACAAAACAGAATGTGACTGAACTTAACATATGGTACTGGCCACCAATACCTGCACATTCTATATGCCATTGATGGCACACAGACTGCAACAACAGGTACACAAGACATCTAACGGGCACACAGGGGCACATTGTAGCCTGTGAGGAGGAAAAGGTTGTTGAAGTACAGAGAAAATTGTGCAAATGAGGTACCTACCTGCTACTCTGGTGAGCTGTAGAGCTGGTCATAAAGGGGTAGGACCTCATTAACTAGCCTCTCCTGCTCCTCTGGATAAAAGACATGGGCCATATCACCTGCTGAATGTGCCATGATTCCTCCAGAGGTGGCACACAGCAGCTCAGGTCATGGAGGTGTTGCTGGCAGCAGTGTCGGGAGTAAAGTGAGTGAATCTGCAGAACATATCGGTCACATCCGAAATGTACGCAGTCATCACTGCCAGCGGACACAGCTATTGGCCTGAGACCGCCAGTGGCAACAACATTAGCCTATGGCTGTGACTGCTGCAGTAGGAACCACCTACCAAATGACAACTTCTTCCGGACCTAGTTGGCGGATCCTAATGTCCAGTGGAGTAGGGAGGGCAACCGCCATTTTGGCAGGTTGAAATGCTGTATTGTGCTTTATAAACTGCTCCACACCTACAAAACATGTTTTACCTCACAAACATCCTTAATCTATCTTGTCTTGTAGGCCCTACTACTTAACCCCCATTGTAGTATGTCACAGGGCACAGATGGCATTTAAAAGCAGGGCACAGTCCACCACCGCTGATGGTCAATTTGGTGGTCGGGATATACAGTCACATTTTGAGGGGCAATTGTGTTGCACATCTTTGAGTTTCATCCAAATCCATGTTGTGCACACGTGTTGAAAACTATTGGGGTCACTTGTGACCCTTGCGACCTTTGGGTAGATGGCAGCTGTGATGTGTATTGTGTGTCTTGTCCATATAATCAGAGAAGCTTTTTCACGTGATATCATTGTCATGTATCATGTGTATTGTAGTGGACACACCGATTAATGTTAGAAATCATGTCTTGTCATACAAAGGTACCCTGGGAGAGAGAGGATGCGACAACCTCCTGTCTACTGTCCACTGCCAGACCTTCAGACCATGGAGCAAAGGCACATTATCATATACTACCACCTGGCTAGGCAAACAATAGTGGACTTATGTCATCATTTGGAGTCAGATCTGATGCCAGATATTAATTATCCAACCAGCATACCACCCATTGTACAAGCCATGTCAGTATTGCACTTCCTAGCCACAACTGTAGTTGTGAGAATATGTGGAGTTGAGTGTTTTAGAAACAACTAGGGAGCTGATACTCTGCAATATTCAGGCAAAGGCTTCTTGATGAGTTAGCATTGGACATATCCCCACCTTGATGATTTTGCTTTGTTTGTGTCAGTTTACTTGCAAAGTAATTTCATTTCCACATGCTTGCTAAGTGATTTATGTAATAGGTATGTTTTCAAGCCTATACTCCTTGTTTTGTCTTTGCACAGGTATCTTCACCATGACAGCCTCATGTGGGCATTTCGGAATTGTGACATTGATATGTATCTGATGATGTTTTGACATACTAAGTGTTCATTGATTGTTCCAGGTAATTAAGGTAACATATTTGGGGTGTATGAGACGTGTGACAAGACAGCTTGCACACTGTTTGGATGAAAGGTCAGAAGTGCACAATGGACTTGTTTTGTGTGCTGTGGTTGGCTGATTGCTTCATGTGTGTCATCATGTGGGTATGAAATGTGCATTCCTAGATTGCGACAAAGTCATTTTCCCTTCACATTGGCTAAACACTTCTCTTGTGTACCCTGTATGTGGCTGTAGATGTGTTTCATCATTGCTGGCCACAGAGCCTGTGCCACAACACTGACATATGTTTGTATCATACCACCAGATGCATGGTCATTGGATTAAAATGGGCCTGTGACGGGGGACAGTTATACTGCCATCTGTCTGTATCTTGGATTATATGATGTTAGATTACTTTGGTGTGGTATGTGATAAGGCTCAAGCTGCTGACACCAAACAATTCAATGTTTGCCTATTCTACAGGACAATGCCTGACAAATCCCTTTCTTCCTTGGTCTGGAGGGAGCTATACCTTGGAAATGTACTTTGACTCAGTATGAGTCACACATTTGTATTTCAAGAAGTCCAGACACATTGGCAGCTTATGTGCTGTACACTGGAATAAAATGTTTGGTGTGACCAGACACTTGCACTAATGTGTTTGTGTGTAATGATTGAAATCCTGAGCAGGACACTGTGTACCTGTAACATATCCATCCTCGCACAAGTATTTTGTGTCTTCATCATATGGTTCACCTGGTCGTACATCTCTGCATAGCAAAATGTGGAAATTAATCAAGCAGACAATGAATTTATTACAATGTTGATGCAGAATATTACATTTGGACAGAAAGGAACAAAAAAGTAAAGTGAAGGTGTCAGTCATGGTTAATGAAATCATTGGAGTATGGAGTAGATGCCACACCATTGGGAGTCCGAAGTCCAAAGCACTCCTCCCATTGGAACTAGTAGTTGGTTGAGCATCAGTCAACAGATTGAATATGTGGCACACAAAGGAGGTCCTTTAGGAAGAGGTCACTTGCTGGCAGTGATAAGTGTCTTGCCATCTGCATCTCCTGGATTATTTGCTGGATGTTCCTGCTTGTGTGGGGTAGGGGGATCTGCTGCTACCGAGGCAGGGGTGTCTGGGGTGGGTTTTTTCCCATGACAGGGCCTCCCTTCCAGTGGCTGGCACTGATGTTGATGTGACTGGGTTGATGAGCCAAAGGAAGGGGAAAATTGGTTTTGAAAAGCCCTGCTCAGGACTGTGTGTATGTCCCTCATCACACATGCCAGGGAGGCCATGTTGGTATTATGGGCCTCCATCTTTTCTCGCATGTCTCGCTGTAGCTGCTTGATTTCCGGGGTTCAGTCGAGACCCGGCCCATCTCACCTTGGGGGACTCCTGATACACCCCCATGGCTGATGGGGTCCTGAACAGGAGCAGCCCAAGTGGCCTCACCCCGCTGGCCGACAGCATCCCTCCTATGCACCCTACACCCACAGCCCTGTGCCTTGCCATAGGGTGCCTTCTCCCACTGGGTCCTGGAACCTGATTGTCCAAAGTGTTGCACTGCAACTCAGGATCCAGGACTGGGGGACACAAGATGATAGAAACTGTGCTTGGTACACAGGTTGGGGGTGGCAAATGGTTTCCTGTGATGAAGAGGTGACTGGGCTTGGAGATGTTGATGTGGCCACAGAGACACACTATTGGTGTCTGACAAGGTTGCCGAGATGAGCCAGAGCTGTCCTCCATGTCTAGACGTCTAAGAGTGTCTTCTTCACTGAGGACTTCTTCCAGGGGTGTGTGGCCCACCCTCATACAATGTTAAATAAGCACTAGGGAGGTGGGTGTCCCTGAGGCATACAAAATGCTCTAGGAAGGGGGCCCGTTTGCCCCTCTTCCTTTATTTTTACATGCCCCTGAACCGACCCACTTGGGGGCTTTAGGACAACCAGTAAAGGACCCCGCACTTGGTGTTTAAAAAAAAATAAATGCCATGAATTTGCAGATCTGCAGCAAATGTGTGGTAAAAATTGTTTAAAAGGTGTTTTTTTGCCTTGGGGGTCCCTCTGGGACTCCAGCATCAGAGCTAAGGATCAGAGAGTCACTACCCTGTCCCCTTTTATACATTCAATGTTTTTTTGTGGGTCATGGCTAAAGCCGAGTCCCAAGATGGCTGCCAGCACTTCCTGGTTGAAGTGTTGGGACCCAATCAGAGCTCTGCATTTTCCTGCACAAGCTCATTATTATTCATGAAACCTTCGCCCCTCTAGATATCTATATTTCTTTTTCCTTTAATATTTCAAAAACTATTGAACAGATTTACACCAAATAACAAAAAGTACTCTTTCTGGACCAAGAGCTACCTTTCTGCCAAATTTGCCAACTTCCATCCAGTGGTTCTGGCTGCAGTCGTGTCAAAAATCCCTATGGAAATTATAAAGGGAAACACTTTTTTGATCACCCCTTTTTCTTGGTCCCCGCTTGATGGATCACCCCGAAGCTTCCCATGTAGGACAAGATTCTTGGGAATAAGTTTTTGGAAAACGTTTGTGAGGATTCGTCAGATGGCACAAAGATATATGCAAGTCAAAAAATGCTTTTTCAATGGAAACATGGTACTGACTATGACCACATACTGTCAACCACCAGTCATGTATGTAAATATATATATATATATATATATATATATATATATATATATATATATATATATATATATATATATATTTCCAAACAAAGCACAGCAATGATTCCGACACGCACTACAGCTGGTGCGAGGCAGGCGAGTTGGCCGAACTCTCAATGGAATATGTAAACAAAGAATAATTGCCACGCACTCCGCTCTGCCACAAAGCATTTTAAGGGATTTATTCGGTGCAGAAAAAAGAACAACGTGTTTCGACTTTACAGTCTTCTTCTTGGTTCAACAGTCCTTTCTCTATCAACTCTATTTATACTACTTCCTTTACAAACCATTATGGTGCATTCTGGTCACAATAGTTTTTTATGTAACATATGAAATTCACTAAATACATACAAAATTAATTAGAAATATATTCGACATTGAGCTCATGAAATTATGTATGTGTTAAAAATGTGTAATTCAAAAATCATACTGTACTGTATTAGGGAAGCACAATCCCTTAAAATGCTTTGTGGCTGAGCGGAGTACGTGGCAATTATTCCTTGTTTACATATATATATATACACATATATATATATATATGTGTGTGTGTGTGTGTGTATATGCATACATATATATATATACATACATATATATATATATATATATATACACACACACACACACACTCATTTACAAGGCTACATTATATAACATTAGCTAGGGCAGGACTTCTATCCTGAGCCCCCCTGCTCTCCTCCCCACTCTGTTTTCCCTATGCTACCAACACGCAGCCACATCCTGTGCTCCTCTGAAAGAAACAGATAATAAATTGAGCCAGTTTAGAGGCGAACCTTTAAAGGAGAGCATAGTTTCATTTCTGCTTTGCAGAATTACTTCATCTTTGTTCCAAAAACCAGGACATTTATTGAAAATTAGGGCAGCTTTGGGATGCCAGGACAGTCCTCTGAAAACCATGAATGTCCTGGAAAATCTGGAACATCTGATCATCCTAGGTGAGGTGGATTGGATTTGAGTGGGTCAGATTGGAGTGGGTCAGATTGGAGTGGGGAAGATTGTTTTGAATTGGAGTGGGGCAGATTGTTGTGGTGCAGATTGTTTTGGACTGGAGTCAGACAGATTGGAGAGGGACAGACTGGAGTGGTGCAGATTGAATTGGATTGGAGTGGGGCAGATTGTTTTGGATGGGCGTGGGGCAGATTGGAGTGGGGCAAATTGTTTTGGATTGGAGATGGGCATAGTGGAATGGGCAGAGGGTTTTGGACTGAAGGTGGGCAGATTGGAGTGGGGCAGATGCTTGTGGATTGGAGTGGGGAAGCCTGGATTGGGACAGATTTTTTTGGATTGAATTGGGGCATATTGTTTTGGATTAGAGTGGGGCAGACTATTTTCGATTGGATTGGGGCAGATTGGGGTGGGTAGGGAGTGGGGCAGATTGTTTTTATTGGAGTGGTCGGATTGGGGCTGGCTGGAGATGAGCAGATTGGAGTGGGGTAGATTGGTTTGGACTTTAGTGGGACAGATTGGAGCAGGCAGATTGTTCCGGATTGGAGTAGTGAAGACTGGAGTTTGGCAGATTATTTTGGATTGGAGTAGGAAACATTATAGTGTGGAAGATTGTTTTGTATTGGAGTGGCACAGATGGTTTTGTACTGGAGCGGGGATATTGTTTTGGATTGGAGTGGGGCAGATCGATTTTGATTGGTGTGGGCAGATTGAAGTGGGACAGATTTTTTTGGGGATTGGAGTGGGGCAGATTATATTAGATTGCAAAAGGGATGATTGTTTGTATTAGAGTGGGGCAGATTGTTTTGGATTGGGTGGGGCAGATTAGAGTGGGGCAGATTGTTTTGGATTGGAGTAGGGCATATTGTTTTGAATGGGAGTGGGGCACATCATTTTGGATTAGAGGGAGGCTGAGTGTTTTTGATTGGCGTTGGGTAGATTGGCGTGGTGGAGATTGTTTTGGATTTGAGTCAGGTATATTGTTTTGGATTGGAGTGGGGCAGACTGTTTTGGATTGGCCTGGGACAGCTTGGGGGAGTATTTCATGGATTGGAGTGGGGCGCATTTCTTTTGACTGAAGTGGTACAGATTTCTTTTACTGGAGTGATGCAGATTGTTTTGGATTGGAGTGAGGCAGATTTTTTGGATTGGAGTGGGGCAGAATGTTTTGCATTGGTGTGAGGGCAGATGTTTTTGAATGGAGTGGGGCAGATTGTTTTGGATTGGAGTGGGGCAGATTGGTGTTGGGAGGATTGTTTTACATTGGAATGGGGCATGCTGTTTTAGATTAGAGTGGGGCAGAATGGTTCAGATTGATGTGGGCGGACTGAAGTGGGACATACTGTTTTTTGGGATTTGAGTGGAGCAGATTATTTTGGATTGGGCTGGTGAAGGTTGTTTGTATTGGAGTAGGGCAGATTGTTTTGGATTGGAGTGGGGCAGATTGGAGTGGGGCAGAATGATTAGGATTGGAGTGGGGCAGATGGGAGTGTGGCTGATTGGAGTGGTACATATTGTTTTGAATTGTAATGGGGCATATAGTTTTGGACTGCAGTGGGGCAGACTATTTTGGATTGGTGTTCGGCAGATTGGAGTGGGGAATATTGTTTTGGATTGCAGTCAGGTAAATTTTATTGGATTGGAAGTGGGTCAGAATGTTTTGGATTTGTGTGGGACCGATTGGAGTGGGGGAGATTGCTTTGGATTGGAGTGGGGCAAATTGTTTTTAATGGAGTGAAGCAAACTGTTTTGGATTGGGTTGAGGCAGATTGTGTTTGATTGGAGTTGGGCAGGATCTTTTGGATTGGAGAGGGGTAGACTGGAGTGAAGCAGATAGGCCTGGGGCAGATTGTTTTGGATTGAAGTTGGGGATACTGGAGTGGGGCACATTGTTTTGGATTAGATTATTGCAGATTGTTTTTACTGGAGTGGGGCACATTGATTCTAATTGTTGAGGTGCAGATTGGAGTGGGTCAGATTGTTTTGGATTGGATTGGGGCAGATTGGAGTGGTGCAGTTTGTTTTGGATTGGAGGGAGACAGATTGTTTTGAATTGAGTGGGGCAGACTGTTTTGGATTGGCGTGGGACAGATTGGAGTGGGGAGATTGTTTTGGATTGAAGTGGGACAAATTGTTTTGGATTGGAGTTGGGCAGATTGTTTTGGATTGGAGTGGGGTACATTGGAGTGGAGCAGAATGGAGTGGGGCAGATTGTTTTGGATTGAAGCGGGGAGATTGGAGTGGGGGAGATTGTTTTGGATTGGATTGGTGCAGATTGATTTAATTGAAGTGGGCACATTGTTTTGGATTGTTGAGGGTAATATTGGATTGGGGCGGATCATTTTGGATTGGAGTGGGACAGATTGGGGTGGGGCAGGTTGGAGTGATGCTGATTATTTGGATTGAAGTGTGGCAGATTGTTTTGGATTGGAAAGGGGAAGATTGGAGTGGAGCAGATGGTTTTGGATTGGAGTAGGGCATATTGTTTTGGATTGGACTGGGGCAGATTATTTTATATTGACGTGGGGAAAATTGAAGTGAGGAAGATTGCTTTGGATTTTTGCTGAGGCATCTTGTTTTGGATTGGAGTTGTGCAGATTGTTTTTATTGAAGTGGAGCAGGTTGTTTTGGATTCAAGTGGGGCAGATTGTTTTGTATTGGAGTAGGGTGGATTGGAGTGGGGTAGATGGTTTTGGACTGGGTTGAAGCAACTTGTTTTGGATTGGAGTGGTGCAGACTGATTTTATTGAACTGGGGCAAATTGTTTTGGATTCATGTGGGACAGATTGTTTTGTATTGGAGTAGGGTGAATTGGAGTGGGTTAGATTGTTTTAGATTGGAGTGGGTCACATTGTTTTAAGTTAGAGTGGGGCAGATTGCTTTGGGTTGGTGTAGGGCAAACTGGAATGAGACAGAATGTTTTGGATTGGAGTGGGGCATATTGTTTTGTACTGGAGTGGTCAAGATTGTTTTTATGAGAGTGGGGCAGATTGTTTTGGATTTCAGTGTGACAGATTGTTTGGGATTGGAGTGGGGCAGAATGTTTTGGATTGCAGTGGGTGAAATTGGAGGGTAAGATAATTTTGAATTGGAATGGGGGAGACTGTTTTGGGTTGGAGAGGGGTAGATTGTTTGGGTTGGGGTGGAACACCATGGAGTGGGGCAGATTGGAGTGGTGATGTTTTTTGGATTGGAGTGCGGCATGTTGTTTTGCATTGAGTGGAGCAGGTGGTTTTGGATTGGAGTGGGGCATATTGTTTTGGATTGGAATGGGACACATTGTTCTGGATTGGCGTGGGACAGATTGAAGTGGGACAGATTGTTTAAGATTGGGGTGGGGCAGGTTGTTTAAGATTTGAGTGCTGCAGATTGTTTTTACTGGAGTGGGGCAGATTGTTTTGGATTGGAGTGGGCCAGAATATTTTGGTTTGGTATGGAGCAGGTTGTTTTGGATTGGAGTAGGGCAGATTGCTTTGAAGTGGAATGTGGCAGATTGGAGTGGGGCAGATTTGAGTAGGTTGGAAAGACTGAAGTGTGGTGGATTGGCGTGGATTGGGGTGAATGGTTTGGATTGGATTATGGCCCATTAGATTGGTCTGGGATGGATTGAATTGGTCTGGAGTTGATTGGATTGAGTCGGTGGATTGGATTGAGTGGGGTGGATTGGTATGGATTGGAGAGGGGTGGTTTTGATTGGAGTGGGGTGGATGGGTGTGTACTGCATGATTATGACCTAAAGCCTTATTTTGAAAATTACATCTAAGAAATAAACAATGATGCTTTGAAATAACAGAGGATAACCGGCATCTTTTGAGAACAGTGGCCACGAGCATTAAGAAAACACGAGTACAAAGTGAGAAAAGAAGATTTGCCAAAATAAGAAACAAGTTAACTACAGAAAACAAAACGTTTGCAATTTTGTTTTTTCCTGCTGGGACATTTTTGCAAGTCATGTGGCTTCAGTTTGCTCGGCCCTAGAGGTTAAGAAGAAGTTCCTCAATCACGTCAAGAGCAGCGGACAGGCACTGATTAAATTGAATCAATCAGTTCTTAGTCCCTGTTCCGCAGATAGGAATGGAAATGATGCTTGGCCTGCAGTGACAAATTATGAGGTTGTAAAGAAAAGTGTCCTGCAAGCCAACAAATGGTAAACAACGAGTAGGCTCCCAATCACTGTAACCTTACAATAGTTTTGAAATGTCTGTGCATGCGCTGTCTAGCAGAGTCCTAAATATCTATATAGTTGTTTTTCTCTCTCCCACTGATGCAATGTATTGCAGCAAACATGGTTCCTCTGCTGCATTGTGTCCAAAGTTAGCAAATTTGGCTCTTGATTGTTATGCTGTATTGTACTTTTTTTTTTTTATAAATCTGCCCCTTTGTCTTGGTACTGAGTAGGCACAGCTAACTTTATGCGATACGGCTCGGATGATGTTACCATCTGCATGACCCAAAAGCACGTCATGTAACTAATGCCTTTCTCGTCTAAATATCCATCCTCTGCTCCTCATTCTGGATGTTAAGTTCTTGGATAAGATGAAAGTGCCGAATAAATGGGTGTAGCTGCCAGCCCTCCAAGATAGGTTGCTAATAACAAGTCCGAGCATTTTAAGGAAAGCGGCCATGCATTAATAATGCTGCGCGTCTGTGCAGGACGGAGCAGTGTGTTAGAATTATAAGCACATCAGCAAGGATCCAGACAGCTTTAGTGTGCAACCAACCTATTAATTATGGTCTCTTTGTAAGGATGTAAATGTCATTTCTTTCTTTTAACCACGGTCCCTTTCAGCAAACAGATGCACTAAGGCAGTACATCACTGTGGTTGCGTTGCAGGCATCCTCCTCAGGGTAAATTTATATGTAATAAAACTAGAGAAAGAACCAAACACCAAAAATAATTCAAAAGCAGTATATTTATGAAAGTATTTTAATAAAAGTCAACCCGTGTTCTGGATTTCCAAATCATAAGGGAAGATTGCTTTTTCAACTGTAAAGTGTGATAAACTGAGATTAAAATGAGCATGTGATACGGAAGCGGTGTGGGGGTGCATTCAGGAATAAGTATGGTATAGGCTGCAGACCACGTATGTCGTGTGTGCCAAAATAGGCAGGTAAAACAGGGGATGGAATAGCCATTTACGAATGCCCTAGAATCGGGTCCTGTCACCCCACTATCTCATCCCTCCTGAGAACTACTCATACTTGGGGCATCGGTTTTGCCGGTCGGGGGAATTTTCATGAGGTTTACATTAAGGAAATCTTCAGTTAAGAGAAATTACCAGTAGAATTGGAAACACCTCACCAAAATCACCTGGTAATTCGATAATTCATCATTTGAGGCAGAAAAGTCCTCTGCATGATAACAGATGGGTACCTCTGCCCTGAGTGTCTAACTACTGTTGTCTGGATCCCTAATGATGATGTTTTTGTCATATATGAATATAGATCATGCATGGGTGCCATCAATAGAGCTGCCTCACGGAATGCAGTCTTGTGCTGGAAGGGGCGCTCAAAGCGCTAACCACATAGTGATGGAAGGCTACTACCTTCACTAAGAGTTAAGCAGCAACACTTTGTGGTGGCAGCACAGCTTATCGCGATCAGTAGTAGTTGTGCGACAGTCTTTTTTACTCTGTGTCACTGGAGTGAGCCCTACCGACTCACTCACCTTTTTAAAAGTTTTGCTGCTGTGTGCTTAACTTACCCTTGGCCTACATCAGGTCGATGTGGAGAACTGTGCAGTAGTAGTGACTCTGCATTAATTGTATGTGTGCCTGGGAAGGGTACTGTATAAGGATGGAGCAGTACTATGCAGTGCGTGAGTGGTTAGTACATGTACTGAGTGTAGATATGCCTGAGAGGAATACATAACCTGAGAGATATAGTGCAATCTAGTGCATGTGTGGATAATACATGTACTGGGTGTATTTATGATTGAAAGAAATCCAGCTCACAGATAGTGAGTGTGTGTGCTCACAGTGCGTGTCTTTAATTAACACAATCTATTTACAGATAGGAAAGCTTCAGTGCTGACCAGTGCACACAGATTGAGGGTGTGTACTGGATGCATGGGTACATGTAAGGGGACAATGCATAGAGATTTAAGTGCTGGATAGTAAGGGGCATATTTATACTCTGTCTAGACCCGTCTAGCGCCAAATTTATGGAGTTAATGTCATTTTTTGGACTTGGAAACCTACCTTGCCTTAATGAGATGTAAGGTAGGTGTTCCCGTGCAAAAAATGACTCTATGGCTTTAATGCCATATTTACACTCCTGTGCAAAAATGGTGCACGGGAGGGAGGAGGGGTCAAAACATGGTGCAAAGCGTGCTTAGCCCCATTTTTTAACACCTGGGTCAGGGAAGGCATTAGGGGACCTGTGGGCCTATTTCCATGGTGGAACACCATGGAATAATCCCATAGGTGTCCTCCCCAAGCCCCAGGGACATCCCCACCTACACCAGAGGGACAGTGGAGGATGGGGACCCCATCCCAGGTAAGTACAGGTAAGTACAGGTAAGTACAGGTAAACATTTATTTTTCATTTTTTAAAGTGCCATCGGGCCCTGAAATGGGCCCCCATACATGGGACAGGGTGCAATGGCCATGCCCAGGGGACACTTGTCTCCTGTGCTGGCCATTAGGGTGGTGGGCACTCCTGCCTTTACTAAGGCAGGAGTCATGTGGCCTGGTAGGTTTAGCACCATAAAATGACGCTAATCTGGTTAGAGTCATTTCTTTTACTCTAACCTGCCTAACAATTGTTTGGGTGCAGAACCCCCTTCGCCCATACCACCAGCCCCACCAGAATAACTTCATTTTTGTTGACGCTAGCCTACCATTTACACCCGCTTACACCATTCCATAAATATGGTGCCCGGCTGGTGCACAGAAATGGTGCAAGCCAGTGCTACACTTTTTAGTGCAAAACTGCATTAGTGCAGTTTTGCACCAAAAAGTATATACCAGGGCCTCTGTGTGCTGAAAGTGTACACTGACTTAAGGTGCCTGCAAGGGTACATGGCATGAAGGACCCTGAGTTCCATTATGGGAATTTCCCCAGACAGATTTGTATTTTGCTGCATTTCTGTGATCTGGGTGGGAACACTCACTGGAGGGAAGGTAGAGACTTTCTTTACAGCTCAAAAGACTGCTCTTTGATTTAGTGATAAATCACAGAGAAGGAGCTTGAACATGTCTCTGGAAGAGAGAGGGGGCTGATAAGAGAATCATAAAGAGTAGGGGTAGGTGTCTGGGATTAACCTTTTGATGTATGTATCACTGTGGCTGATATCCAGGTGTGAACTCTGGTCACTCTCAATAATTTTGTTTTGGGCGACCAGCTTCAGAGCCGGGCTTGCTGTGTCATATTTATTTCATGAAGGAAGATGAAAAGGAGAAGTGCCCACTTCAAAAGAAATGGGACCAAGACCCTAAATTAAATTTGAAGGGGTCTCTGGTGAACTGAGTTTGGGCCAGATGAGTATGACCTGTGACTGCTGAGATAGGCGACCCCAGGAGGGGCCTCCATAGGGATGGAAATCGCTTAAGGAGATTCTGCACCTGGATCATAAGTACCATGGCAAATCAGGAGGGGCTGCAGGCTCTGCTTCGGCATAGAATTTGGGTTGTTGCCTCAGACCGAAGAAGAAATGGTGTGATCAGCAGGTTGAGGCAGAAAACCATCACCAGCTGCTGAGAGAGCCCCTGAGATTCGGTGAGATACCGCTGAGGGTGTTGTATCCTCACTGGAACTACGGTAGAGAATTGGAGTATCAAACCAGCAACCCTCTCTGCTACAGAGAAGAGCACTTTACCTTTTTTGGCTGCAGAGGAGGAGCAGCTCCAACCACTGGAATACGACCTACGGTGAAGATCCTGTGCCACCTGATGCTGATGCATCAAATGCGAGCAACCTTACTTCGCCGTAAAGATATCGACTTGAGAGCACCTGAGGAGAGCGGACTTGCTGCACCGCTGATACTGTCATACTGCCAAAGCAGGTAAGAATGAAGCGGGGCCCTTGGGGCCCTTGGAGAACTTGCTGATAATGGTGCTGCAGCACCATAGACACTTCTGACTAAGGGCCAGATGTTTGAAGCATTTTTCTGATGGGCTATTTGCGATCGGAAAAATGCTTTTTTCTATGAACCAATGCAAAATGCAACTCAGTAACTTGTTTACCGATCGCATTTTGCTTTTACGATTCGGTATTAGGAAGGGACGTTTTTAGGGCATCCTTCCTAATACTGAATCGCACTGGCATGTAGGAATGTGTTGTGACAGTGAATGTGGTTGCAAAACATTTGCATTTACCACCAACTTCAATTTGGTGGTAACTCATTTGCAAACTAGAATGCATCCCCAGGGACACCTTCCCCTTTGTGAATAGAAGCATGGATATTTTTTCAGAGCAGGGAGTCATCCCACGGACCACTACCTACTCTGAAAAATTAAAAGAAAACTTTTCATTTTTTTGTTTGAAATGCATCCCATTTTCCTTTAAGAATAAAAAAAAATGTTTTATTTAAAAGCAGTCACAGACATGGTGGTCTGCTGTCCGCAGCAGGCCATCTTCCCCATTAGTGTGAATATTCCCAATGGGGTCACAAATTGTGACATAACACATGGATATTGATGAGGTAATTCATTTGGGACCCCGTGGGAATTGCAAACAGTGTACTTAACACTGCTGTACATTTTGTTTCGTGACACACAATTTGCGATTCCCAAACAAATCGGAAATTGTGAGTCGCAAAACGAAAGGTCATACATCTGGCCCTAAGTTCCTAAAAGGTCAGAAGGGAGAACTCTTGAGTAAGGCCTAATACTCTGCATTCCCTGATGCGGCAAGCAATGAATGGGGAATAACGCTGCACATGTTACACAAAGGACAGTGGGGCAGGGATTTGCCATAGAACTACTAGAGTCCAGCCCTCAAGGGGATTGTATTATTGCTTACGAATGTCGCATTCATTTGCATGTGTAGTATTGCAAAAAAATACTACTTGTTTTTCATGAAAGCAAGTATTTGGCAGGACATGGATTTATTGTTTGCACTCTTTGCATTTTGAGTTACAAATAGTGTTCACTGCATGTAACAACACCCCCTCTTTGACTGCTTGACAACAGCTACTACTGAGAGTTAATTGCTGAATAGGTACTTGACCCATTTGAGCGTGATCCATAATAGGTCGGGCCCCAGGACATTAGGAGTAAAAAGCCAGTAGCCTCTGCATGCCCTGAAGCCCTGTGAAAGGGATTCTGACACCATCATACTTTGATTCAGTGCAAAAGAAAGACAGGCAGATATCATAGGAAGTAAGAGGAAGGGAAAGGTAGGTAAATAGTAAGGCCCATAGTTAACAAAAATGATGCACAATTTGGCTAGCACAGTTATGCGTCAAAAATATCACCACCAGCTACCGCCATTCCTTAGCGGCATCTGTTCGCCATATCTATAAAATGACATACAATGGCTCTAAGGAATGGTTAGCATTAATAAATGATGCTAACCTTTGTGACATGCCATACGTAAATATGATGCTAATGCTGCAAAAGTGGTGTTAGCTGCACGTTTTTTTACGCTGAACATGTTAGCACCATATTTAACAGCATTAGCATAAAAAAATTAGCAAGCGAGAAAAAAAGTGTGAGAGAAGATGGAGAATGCAGGCCAGGAGAGAACCCAGAGAGAACCCAACCAGGCCAGTACCAGCCAGGAAGAACCAGCAAAGTCCGAGGAAATGGAGAAGAGGAAGCAGAAGTGTCACTTTAGTGAGGAGGAGAATTACATCTTGGTCAGAGAGGTGACGGAGCACCAACACCAGTTCTTCGTCACCTCCAAATTGTCAATAGGTAGGAGACGGACTATATGGCAGGCAATAGTACATAAAGTCAACAGCGTGACAGAGGTGAAGAGGACTGTTACTGATCATAAGAAGCGCTGGCACGCTTGCAACCACAGAACTAAGGGGAAACCCCGAGAACCAAAAGGCAGCACTGCTGACTGGAGGTGGAAGTCCTGCATCCCAGGAGGACATGGATGAGCTGGCGGGGATGGTGGCAGCGGACACCCCGGAGGAGCTGGTCACTGGAATCACAGGACAGGTCAGACTACAAAGAACTACCACAAATGCATTGTAGGATGCATGGGGAGAATATCTAGAATTTTACAAATGGCAGAAAGGGGGAGGCACATAGGACACACTAAATGCGTGCAAAAGGGTTGCATCGGGACACATAGGGCCAGAATCAAAGGCCCCATCACCACCAGAGCCTCACTTTTATTGACTCTCTGGTGGCGCTATGCACTCCGACATATACGCAATTTGGTGTTAAGCTACCTACTGTGGCTGAACACCACCTTTAAATATGACAACTACATACGCAGCACTTTGCCTGGAAGTGGCGTGCAATCAGTGTGGCCGAGGCTCTGCCACAACAGCGCCCATGGCGTATTGTTGTTGCCAAGACTACATGTTAACCTGAGGCTGTGACTTTCATCAACACCACCCCAGGGGTGGTGTTAGGATGGTGCAACAAGTCAAAATGCTTTCTTTCCTCCTTGTGTCATTGCCCTTCTTATGTGTGCTGTATCTTGCAGCACACACAGAAATGTCAAATTGCCACATTGTACATCCTTACACCAACACATGTCTGTGGCAGATATTCTGTGTGCAAGGAAATGTACCTAATGTAGGGAGGGACGAACTAAGGGGGGCTGACAATCCATAAAGCTTGCACTGTGCCATCCAGTTTGCACAAATGTGGGGCCTGCTAAAGGCAGGTGACAAAGTTACACAAGCATTGTAAGCAACGGCCCTCCCTATGCTTTGCTGCACTAATGCAATCATTCATGGTGCCAATGCAGTAAAGCACCAAAATAGTGACAGCACTCATTACATAACTGTGGGAATGTCCACCGTGGTCAACAGGAATGTAAATGACATGCTACTATTGTATCCGTGGCTGGGGCAAAGGGCCTGCAAGGAATATGGTGGTGTGGGATTAATGCACAAAATACTTTGAAAGGTTGCCCCATGTGTGACGCACACTGAAACCTGGGGTCTCCAAAATGTCACTGAGACACGAGTAGCAAGTAAATGGTGAGCCATGTCAACAGCCACACAGTTATAAATTGACATTTCACTATCCCATTGCAGAGGATGATGCCTTACCTCCTGCTGACCTGCCTGTCCAGGATTTTATAGATGACATGGACAACCAGCTGCCAACCATCAATGAAGACACTCTACAGGATGTCCTGGGTTCACTCCAGACACCACCTCCAGTTGCAGGGAGGACACACAGCATTGCAGGTCTCCACATTAACCACCCAACTACCAACACACAACACCAACCAGTCCTGCCACTGCCCTGGAATCTGAGGACCCAGATATCACTTTTCAGAGGACAGTAGTAGGACTCCAGCTGGAGCCAGACAAGCAGGTAAGGGTGGGGATGGAGACCATGGCAGTGAGCCTAGAGGGAGTGCAGAGGTGCCTCAATCCAAAGAGGAACAACTCAGCTGCCATCAGATGCACCCACTCCCGCTACGTGGACTCCAGCTGTCCCTGGCGACATAGCTGCAGTCATGAGGCAGAGGCTTCAACAACTGCCCTCCCAAAGTAGCAGCAGCATGCCCTGGAGTCCATACAGTGGGAAGTGGCCTCCCTCAGGAAAAACATGGCTGCCTACCACAGTGATGTATTTGGACAGGGTCTCCTTAGTTTTGTGCTTAAGATCATGCCAGTGTTGTGACGGTTGGCAATGTGTCCTCTTCACTCAACCACTGTTGACACCTGCTATGGACTGTCATTGTCTCAATTCCTACCTATTGTCGATTTGGACACCTCCTCACTAAAGCGCACTTCTCCTACCCATGTCTCATAGCATGTCCCTCACCCTTGGACTCTGAATGTGCATCAAATGGCTCAGGATCTTTCATGGGGTCAGTGAACTGGACATTGTACTGCATTGGAAAATAAATTTGAACTTGTAAATAAATCTCTGTATTGACATGTAACATGCCATCTTTTAATGTGATTAATCAACTCATCTAAATGTATGTATTATGTGAAGCTATGTCTATGAGAACAGAACCTAATTACATGTATGGCTTACTGTCAGACACAAAGCCACACACTAAAGGCCAGATGTATCATCATCCCGGTTTGCATTTCCTAGATAGAGATTTTTAAGAAATCGCTATTTAAGAAAATGCAAAATGGGATGTGTGAAAATTGCAATCGTTATTACCGAATTGCAATTAGGGAATGGCATATGTGCGCTACATGTCATTTTTAAAAATGCATTTATTTTTTATGTCTTCCTACTAGACTGCCAGGTGGGGCAGGCCCTGCTGAAAGTATCTGAGGCTACCCGCATTCTAGGCCAATGGAAGTGGGTGAGAAGCCTGGCAAAGGTCTTGTCTTGGCCCAAATGTCCTTCCAGGGGGATGTTTGGGAAGAAACCAGGGTACTTTGAGAGGAAGATAGGGAAGTTCATCCCCAAATGCTTAGAGTGCTACCAGCATGGACACACTAAGGGCGACTCCCAGTGTTTCAAGAGAGCACAACCCACCACTGGAAGACAGACACCTGGGTTCGCTAGTGTAGCACTCTGGGGTGGAGACAATCCCAGTTAGATTTGGGGGCATATAGAGGTGTCCTTAGTATCCCTGGGAGATAAGGAGATGGTGCTAAAAGCCCACATGCTTCCAATACTTCCAAGTATAGGCAGTGGGTCACCATTGATGGGCGAAGGGTGGAGGCTCTGCGTGACACAGGAGCCAGTATGACTACTGTCAAGAGTCAGCTGGTGTCAGCAGAGCAGATAGTCCCTAATACATTACACCAGGTCATAGTCGCTGACAATCGAGAGAGTCACCTACCCGTAGCTCTGGTTCTGTTTGAGTGGGAGGGTCTCCGGTACTTTAAAAGTAGCTGTGAGTCCAGCCATGCCTGTAAATTGTCTGTTAGGCAATGATCTTGAGCATACTACCTGGAAAGAGGTAGAGCTCAGATCCCAGCTGGAGATGTTAGGTTTGCCTGAGTCGGTCTGTATGACCACAAGGTCCATGGCTGCCTGGGAAGGGAGTCAAGGGCGTCTGGAGTCTGGTACAATGGCCCAGACAGCTGCACAAAGGAAGGCCAAGAGGCAAGGGAAACCTACCTCAGATATTCCCACAGTGGTTGACAGGGTCCCAGAGGAGGAAGCCCCTGAGCCAACTGGACAGGATATCGCTGACCTGGTCAACCTGCCTGAACTTGCAGGCTGGCAAGTAGAAGGTGGGCCAACCATGGAAGAATTCTGAAAGGCGCAGAAAGAAAGCCCGACCCTTGCGGGTCGGAGGCAACAAGCCACAGCCTAAGCAGAAGGTAAAGCCTCTGGCGATCACCATATCTACTGGGAGAATGATCTCCTTTACAGTGAGCCTAAGGCTCTGGCCATTGGGGCAGCACGTGTGCTGGTGGTCCCCCAGTGTTACCGGGCCTCCCTACTGGTTCTGGCTCATGACATCCCCCTGGCAGGACATTTGGGCCAAGACAGACCTTTGTCAGGCTTGTCACCCACTTCCATTGGCCTAGAATGCAGGTAGCCTCAGATAGTTTCTGTAGGGCCTGACCCTCCTGCCAGGCTTGTGGGAAGACTGGGAAAAGGCCTAAGGCCCCCCTGATCCCTCTCCTCGTCATTGGCACCCCCTTTGAAAGGGTGGGCATTGACGTAATTGGTCCCTTCGACCCCAAAACTGCCTTGGGCAACAGGTTTATCCTGGTTTTGGTGGACCATGCCACCCACTACCCAGAGGCAATCCCTCAGAGAACAGTGACTGCACCAGTGGTGACCAGAGCCCTGATGGGAATATTTACCTGTGTGGGGTTCCCAAAGGAGGTTGTCTGACAGAGGCACAAACTTCATATCAGCATACATGAAGTCTATGTGGGATGAGAGTGGGGTAACCTACTGGTTTACCACCACTTACCATCCTTAATCCAATGGGCTTGTTGAGAGATTCAACAAGACTGTGCAAGGCACGGTCAGTGGCCTACCTGAGGCCATGAGGTGTAAGTGGGACGTCCTCTTGTCATGCCTTCTCTTTGCTTATAGGGAGGTGCCCCAGAAAGGGGTGGGGTTCAGCCCCTTTGACCTTCTCTATGGTCACCCTGTCAGGGGACATCTAAGCATAGTGAAAGAGGGCTTTGAGAAAGCTCCAGGATGTGGTCGGATACATGCTGGCCTTCCTCAACTAAACCCAACACTTCTGGAAGCAGACCAAAGGTAAGCTTGAGGCCAGTCAAGAGGTGATGAAGGAATGGATGACTGGAAGGCCACTCTGGTTGAATTCTCACCTGGTGACAAAGTTTGGGCGATGCAGCCAATAGAGCCTAGAGCTCTCCAGGACCGCTGGACTGGCCCATTTGAGATCAGGGCGTGGAAGGGGGAGCCCACTTAACTAGTGGACCTTAAGACCCCTAGACACCCCCTAATGGTTCTCCACCACAACCGACTCGAGCCTCATTTTGAGAGGTCTGAGGTCAGCATGCACCCTGTGACAGATGAGGGCATGGAAGAGGAGAGTGAACCTCTCCCCAACCTACTCTCTGCCAAAGAAGATGATGGGTCAGTGGAGGGTGTCAATCTCTCTGACTCCTTGACTCTAGATCAGAGAGGAGACTGCTATGAGTTGTTAGAGCAGTTCTCTTCCCTGTTTCCCCTTACTCCTGGACTCACCCACTTGTGTGTCCACAATATTGACACGGGAGACAGTCCCCCTGTAAAGAACAAAATTTACAGGTTGTCAGATAAGGTGAAGGCCAGCATCAAGGAGGTAGTTGCCAAAATGCTGGCCCTAGGGGTTATTGAGAAGTCCAGCAATCCTGGGCCACCTCTGTGGTGCTGGTACCTAAGGCTGCTGCACCCGGTGCCAAGCCAGAACTCCGGTTCCTTGTGGACTACTGGGGTCTCAACTCAGTCACACGGACTGACGCTCACCCCATCCCCTGAGCTGGTGAGCTCCTAGACAGACTAGGCACTGCCATATTCCTCAGTACTTTTGACCTCACGTCAGGGTACTGGCAGATTGCCTTGACTGAAGGGGCTAAAGAGAGATCAGCATTTTCCACACCTGAGGGCCATTACCAAATCCGGGTGATGCCCTTTGGGTTGAAAAATGTCCCCGCTACCTTCCAACGGGTGGTTAATGGGGTCCTAGCTGGCAAGGATGCCTTCTGCACAGCCTACCTAGATGACATAGCCGTCTATAGTTCCAGCTGGGAGGAACATCTGTTACACCTTAAGGAGGTGCTTCAGGATCTTCAATAGGCAGGCCTGACCATCAAGGGTAGTAAGTGCCAGATTGGGCAGGGTTCCATGCTGTACTGGGGACACCTAGTAGGTGGTGGCAAGGTGCAGCCACTCCAGGCCAAGATTGAAACTATCAAGGCCTGGCAACCACCTAGAACACAGACAGAGGTGAAAGCCTTCTTAGGCCTCACCGGATACTACGGTAGATTTGTCAAGGGCTATGGAACCATTATGTCACCCTTGACAGAACTTACTTCCAAAAAGTAACCTAGGTTGGTAATTGGACAGAGGCTTGTCAGAAAGCCTTTGACTCCCTGAAGGAAGGCATGTGCACGGCCCCTGTGCTCAAGGCCCCTGACTGCTCCCAGGAATTCATTGTGCAGACAGACGCTTCAAAGCATGGCATAGGGGCTTTTCTAGCACAGCTAAATGAGGAGGGCCTAGACCAACCAGCAGCCTTTATTAGCAGAAGACTATTACCACGGGAACTGAGGTGGAGTGCTATTGAGAGAGAAGCATTTGCTGTGGTCTGGGCACTTAAGAAGCTGAGACCATACCTGTTTGGGACTCACTTCCGGGTTCAGACAGCCCACAGGCCCCTCAGATGGCTCATGGAGATAAGGGGTGAGAATCCTAAACTCTTGAGGTGGGCCATTTCCCTACAGGGGATGGGCTTTACGGTGGAGCATCGCCCGGGGATTGACAACGCCAACGCTTATGGTCTCTCCAGATACTTCCGCCTTAGCGATGAGAGCTCCCAGAAGGTTGGGTAGCTCTCCCCACTTTCAGTAGGGGGGGACACATGTTAGGCCTGACAGCCTTAGGGTGGTCACCCATAACTTTTTGCCTGCCTCCCTCCACTTTTTGGATACTGTTTTTTCTAGTTTTTAGGCTCTGCGCACTTTACCACTGCTAACCAGTGCTAAAGTGCATATGCTCTCTCCCTTTAAACATGATGACATTGGATCATACTCAAAAGGATTATTTAATTTACTTATAAGTCCCTAGTAAAGTGCACTATATGTGCACAGGGCCTGTAGATTAAATGCTACTAGTAGGCCTGCAGCACTGATTGTGCAACCCACTTAAGTAGCCGCTTAACCATGTCTCATGCCTGCCATTGCAAGGCCTGTGTGTGCAGTTTCACTGACAATTCAACTTGGCATTTAAAAGTACTTATCATGCCTAAAACTCTCCTTTTTCTACATATAAGTTGCCCCAATAGGGCAGGGTGCTGTGTAGGCAAAAGGCAGGACATGTACCTGTATAGTTTACATGTCCTGGTAGTGTAAAACTACTTAATTTGTTTTTACACTGCAGTGAGGCCTGCTCCTTACATAGGCTAACATTGGGGCTACCCTCATATACTGTTTGAGTAGTAGCTGCTGATCTGAAAGGGGTAGGAAGGTCATATTTAGTATGGCCAGAATGGTAATACAAAAGCCTGCTGATTGGTGAAGTTGGATTTAATATTACTATTTTAGAAATGCCACTTTTCGAAAGTGAGCATTTCTCTGCACTTAAATCCTTCTGTGCCTTACAATCCACGTCTGGCTGGGTTCAGTTGACAGCTCCCTTGTGCATTCACTCAGACAAACCCCAAACACAGGATGCTCAGCTTAACTTGCATACATCTGCATTTTTAATTGGTCTTCCTGGCCTGGGAGGATGGATGGCCTGACACTTACATGTCAATGGACAGTAACCTTCCCTCACACAAAGGACTGCCACGCCCCCTACTGGGACCCTGGCAGAAAGGAGTGAACTGAAAGGGGACCTTGTGCACTTCACAGCCACTCTTTGAAGTCTCCCCGCTTCAAAGGGACATTTGGGTATTTAAACAGGGCCTCTGCCTGTAGGAAAGTACCATCTTTCCTGGCATGTTACCCCCATTTTTACTTGTGTGCCAGTTTGTTTTTGCCTGTCTCACTGGGATCCTGCTAGCCAGGACCCCAGTGCTCATAGTTGTGTCCTGAATGTGTATTCCCTGTGTAGTGCCTAACTGTGTCACTGAGGCTCTGCTAATCAGAACCTCAGTGCTTATGCTCTCTCTGCCTTTAAAATTGTCACTGCAGGCTAGTGACCATTTTTACCGATTCTGATTGGCACACTGGAACACCCTTATAATTCCCTAGTATTTGTTACCTAGGTACCCAATGTATTGGGTTCCAGGAGATCCCTATGGGCTGCAGCATTTCTTTTGCCACCAATAGGGAGCTCAGACAATTCTTACACAGGACTGCCACTGCAGCCTGATTGAAATAATGTCCACGTTATTTCGAAGCCATTTTACACTGCACTTAAGTAACTTGTAACTCACCTATATGTCTAACCCTCACTTGGTGAAGGTTAGGTGCAAAGTTACTAAGTGTGAGGGCACCCTGGCACTAGCCAATGTGCCCCCACATAGTTCAGTTCAATTTCTCTCGACTTTGTGAGTGTGGCGACACCATTACACACGTGCACTACATATAGGTCAATACCTATATGTAACATCATAATGGTAACTCTGAATATGGCCATGTAACATGTCTAAGGTCATGGAATTGTACCCCCATACCGAATCTGGTATTGGGGTGCCAATCCCATGCATCCCGGGGCTCCAGCATGGACCCCGGGTATTGCCAAACCAGCTCTCTGGGGTTTTCACTGTAGCCACTGCTGCTGCCAACCCACAGACAGGCTTCTGCCCTCCTGGTGTTCGGGCAGCCCAGTCCCAGGAAGGCAAAACAAAGAATTTCCTCTGAGAGAGGGTGTTACACCCTCTCCCTTTGGAAATAGGTGTTAAGAGCTGGGGAGGAGTAGCCTCCCCCAGCCTCTGGAAATGCTTTGACTGGCACAGATTGTGCCCTCCTTGCATAAGCCAGTCTACACCAGTTCAGGGATCCTCCAGCCCCTGCTCTAGTGTGAAACTGGACAAAGGAAAGGGGAGTGACAACTCCCATGTCCATCACCACCCCAGGGGTGGTGCCCAGAGCTCCTCCAGTGTTTCCCAGACCTCTGCCACCTTGAATCCAGAGGTGTGAGGGCACAATGGAGCCCTCTGAGTGGCCAGCGCCAGCAGGTGATGTCAGAGACCCCTCCTGATAGGTGCTTACCTGACTAGGTGGCCAATCCTCCTCTGAGGGCTATTTAGGGTCTCTCCTGTGGGCATTTCCTCAGATAACGAATGCAAGAGCTCACCAGAGTTCCTCTGCATCTCCCTCTTCGACATCTGCCAAGGATCAACCGCTGACTGTTCCAGGATGCCTGCAAAACTGCAACAAAGTAGCAAGAAGACTACCAGCGACATTGTAGCGCCTAATTCTGCCGGCTTTCTCAACTGTTTCTCAACGGTGGTGCATGCTCTGGGGGCTGTCTGCCTTCACCCTGCACTGGAAGCCAAGAAGAAATCTCCTGTGGATAGACGGAATCTTCCCCCTGCTAACACAGGCACCAAACACCTGCTTCACTGGTCCTCTGGATCCCCTCTTATTGTGACAAGCTTGGTCCCTGGAACACAGGAGCTGGATCCAAGTGACCCCGATAGTCCAGTGGTCCTTCTGTCCAAATTTGGTGGAGGTAAATCCTTGCCTCCCTACGCCAGACAGTCATCCTGTGTACTGCATGAACTGCAGCTGCTAGGGCTTCTGTGCACTTTTGCAAGTAATCCTTCGTGCACAGCACAGCCCAGGTCCCCAGCACTCCGTTCTGCATTGCTCAACTCTCTGAGTTGACCACCGGCTTCGTGGGACACTCCTTGGTAGTGTTTAGACGACTGCCGTACTCAGTTTTCCTGAACCCAAGTACTTCTGTGGGTGCTGCCTTCTTCTGTGTGGGCTTTCTGTATTGCTGAGCACCCCGTTTGTCTCCTCTTCCAAGTGGCAACCTCCTGTTCTTTCTTGGGCCGGGGAAGCACCCTTTTTCTTTAACCATGACCTTTGCAGCTAGCAAGGCTTGTTGGTGGTCTTTCTCCATAGAAACAACTATGCATCCTCCAGCACACTGGGGGACATCTTCTGTGCAAATGAGAAGTTACTGGCATCTTCCATTGTTGCAGAATATTCAGCTTCTTCCACCCCGAGGCAGCCATTTTGCACCCTCATCTGGGGTTTAGTGGGCTCCTGCCCCCCTGGACACTTTCATGACTCTTGGACTTGGTCCCCTTCCTCTACAGGTCCTGAGGTCCAGGAATCCATCTTCAGTGCTTTGCAGTCAGTTGTGGTCTTTGCAGAATCTCCTATCACAAATTTAGGGTGTTTCTGGGGAAGTAGGGTAACTTTACTCCTACTTTCCAGGGTCTTGAGGTACGGTATCTTGGACACCCTTAGTGTTTTCTTAAACTCCCAGTGACCCTCTACACAACTACACTAGGCCTGGGGTCCCTAAGTGGTTTGCATTCCACTTTCTTAGTATATGGTTTGTGTTGCACCTAGGCCTATTGCATCCTATTGTATTCTACAGTGTTTGTACTACTTTTCTAAATCTTTACTTACCTGATTTTGGTTTGTGTGTATATTTTGTGTATTTTACTTGCCTCCTAAGGGAGTATATCCTCTGAGATATTTTTGGCACATTGTCACTAAAATAAAGTACCTTTATTTTTAGTAACTCTGAGTATTGTGATACTTATGATATAGTGCTATACGATATAAGTGGTATTGTAGGAGCTTTGCATGTCTCCTAGATCCGACTAAGCTGCTCTGCTATAGCTACCTCTATCAGCCTAAGCTGCTAGAACACTACTAATCTACTAATAAGGGATAACTGGACCTGGCACGAGGTGTAAGTACCATCAGGTACCCACTATAAGCCAGGTCAGCCTCCTACATTGCCCCTACCAACTCAGACACTTCCTGGAGAAGAGAAACTGAACCAGAACTTGCAACCTGCCAAGAAGAACTGCCTGGCTGCCCAAAGGACTCACCTGACTGCTTTCTGTGAAGGACTGCTGCCTTGCTGTTGCCCTGCTGCCTTGCTGCTCTCTGGCTGTGCTGAGAAGTGCTCTCCAAGGGCTTGGATAGAGCTTGCCTTCTGTTCCCTGAAATCTCAGGACCAAAAATACTTCATCTCTGCAAGAAGGACTCCTTGTGCAGCAAACATTGGCGCACAGCCTGCCAGAAACAATGCACAGCCTTCATTTCAGTGAAAAACTACCCTGCACGCTGAGCTGGAACAACGCAGCCCGACTTTGCAAGGAGAAGATTGATGCAGCGCCAGCGTAGTGACCGCAAATTCGACTCACAGCCTTCTGAACGCAAACCAGGTATTTTGTGCTTGCAAGAGACATTTATTGCTTTTAAGAGACTAAAGACAATTTATACCATTTTTACAGCTATACCTCAAGAGATACTTATAGCATTTTAATCGTTTTGACCTGCTTTTTACCAGATAAATATTATATATTTTTCTAAGCACTGTGTGGTGTATTTTTGTGGTGCTCTACTGTGTTATTGCATGATTTATTGCACAAGTACTTTACACATTGCCTTCTAAATTAAGCCTGATTGCTCAGTGCCAAGCTACCAGAGGGTGGGCACAGGATAATTTGGATTGTGTGTGAAGTACCCTAAATAGAGTGAGGGTACTTTCTAGGAAAGTGGGTAACCTGACTGCCAACCAAAGACCCCATTCCTAACAGCAGCCAATCAGACAGCTCCTTGGTCATAGGGGATACACATAGTCATACATGTAAATCAATAAAGAAAGCATACCCTAAGGCATTCCTCTAACTTGGCCAGTGCACACATGAGAATGCCCAGACACTTAATCATCATCGACACCTAATTTTCTACAGCTAACAGGATTTATTGGTACTTAAAAACAACACCTTATAAAAACCTAAACACTATCCTACACTAAGCTAACCTATCCTAACTTATCTAAACCTACCCCTACAGCTATCTATCATAATCTAAACTTATATTATATATGTAATTCCACACACTAAACATTGTCTCCCCACCCCCATTAAGAGACAAGATACGAGTAGGACAACATAATCTAAAGCTTCATATATACTAATGTAACCTAGATCCCAAACAAATATATATTTTTTGTAAATTTTTTATTGATTTTGTTGTTGTTGGATATATATATTTTTTTTACATAGAGCCCCTTACATAACTCCCTACCTAACCCCCAAAACAAAAAATGAAACTAAAACCCACCCCCTAACTATACTTACTCTATCCTACAACTAACCTAATCTATGCTATCTAACCTATTACTACTCACCTAAAACCCACTAAAACTAAATACAAAATACAACAGGAGAAGGGAAGGAACTGGGAGGCTTTGCATATCCTGCAGTATGACTTCTTCAGCTTATTTTTACAAAACTTTAAGAGTTTGAAATTGTGAGTATTTTCCTGCTCCAGTCTGTCCAACCTGGCCATAATAGCTGCCATGTTCCTCCTCATGTCCGCCTCAAAGCTGGAGGATGTGGCTGTTGCGGTGCTTGTGTTGCCGTTGGTGCTGTGGACATGGAGGGGGTTGGGCCAGCTGATGCACCCCTGGCCTTTGATGTGGTGCTCGATGTGCTCTGCCCTGTTGCAACCTGTTTAGGAGGTCTCCCATGTTGGACGGCACGCCAAGACCCAATGACTTCTCCCACCGATATCTCGTGTACATATTCCTGTACCCTGCTTGTACCTCCATGATGTGGCAGAAATGCTTGGCCCTCTTATCAAAAGCACACTTCTGTGTTGGGGTCATAATGGCAGCTAAAGCATGAGGAGAAAATTACATCAAATACAGCATTGGGTAGAGGTTGAACAACCATCCAATGTACATAGCATCATCAGATGACACATTCTGTCCACCAGACATTCCACAGCAATGCCAATTACCAACTTCAGACTAAACTTCCTACCAGCCATCTACGGTATCATGATCCTGTCACAGGGTTAACGGCTATCTGTCACAGTGCCTTTTCCTCGGGATCTGCACACTGCTGACCAAAAGGCCCACCTCCAGGCGTCACCAACTCAGAAAGCTATCAGAGCACAGGGTATTGATGAAGCCAGGTGGGGGGAAGGTAATTAGGGTAGGGAACTGCAGGGAGAGAGATTTGAAAAGAAAATGGTTAGGACAAATATCCATATACTCTTTCATAACAGTATAAACTCACCAATAGGGTCTGGAACAAAGGTGTCTCCGTGATATCGGATTGAGACCCTTTGTGAACTGGGCGTAGCCCCTTATTTGAATCATGGAACAAGAACAAACTGCAATCTCTGCACCTAAAGATGGCAAAAGCTTTGGACTATGATCATACCCCAAATATTAACCATGTAACAATTATGCTTTCATAACATAAATGTTTGATCTCAGCCTAGAAATGCACAAAGATTTAAATATGTATCTCACATATTGTACTTCCCAAAAAACAATGAAACTACAGCTTGCTTTTCTCAAGCGCTTTCACATTTGCAACTGAGGCCTGAAAAGTTTTACTAACTTGTCATGCATGAAGCGCTTTACTCGTCATGCCAGGGGCACTTCCCCTTGTTTTGCCTGAAGCGCTTTGATCGTCGTGCCAAGGGCGCTTTACTCGTGTGGCCTGAAGCACTTTGATTGTCGTGCCAAGGGCACTTTAGTCGTGTGGCCTGAAGCACTTTGATTGTTGTGCCCAGGGTGCTTTCCTCGTGTGGCCTGAAGCGCTTTGATTATCGTGCCAAAGGCGCTTTACTCGTTTAGCCTGAAGCGCTTTGATTGTCGTGCCAAGGGCACTTTACTCGTTTAACTGAAGCGCTTTGCTTGCCGTGCTAAGGGCGCTTTCCTCGTGTGGCCTGAATCACTTTGATTGTCATGCCAAGGGCACTTTACTCGTGTGGCCTGAAGCACTTTGATTGTTGTGCCCAGGGTGCTTTCCTCGTGTGGCCTGAAGCGCTTTGATTATCGTGCCAAGGGCGCTTTACTCGTTTAGCCTGAAGCGCTTTGATTGTCGTGCCAAGGGCACTTTACTCGTTTAACTGAAGCGCTTTGCTCGTTGTGCTAAGGGGCGCTTTACTCGTGTGGCCTGAAGTGCTTTGATTGTCGTGACAAGGGCGCTGTACTCGTTTGGCCTGAAGCGGTTTGATTGTCGTGCCAGGAGCGCTTTACTTTTGGTCGAAAGCGTTTTGCTCGTTTTGCTAAGGGGGACTTTACTTTTGGGAGTAAACAACCCCCTTCAAGATTTGACTTATCAAGACCTAACTGATACGAGTACGACCTACTCATCTTTTAATTCACCATGGAAACAAGGATACTCTGACATGCTGCCACTCTGCCATGCAGGAAATCCACTTTCTTCAGGGGAACTCCCCACGAGGTCTGACTGCACCGAAGTCTTCAAAATAGTGAGCAATGTGCTTGGGTGTGGCTGGGCTTTATAGGCTTGCCACACCCCAAGATGGTCGCTGCCTCTAAAAACTTGGGAGTTGTAGTCCATTCCTAGAATGGCATTGATAAGTGCATCTTGTCCACCAATGTCCTGACCCTGCAGCTACATGAGCTTTACCACAGGGCAGGCAACGCTGATGACCACTTCTGGAGCAAGCGGGGATGACAAGCGGCGCGCATGATGCGCCACAAAGATGTGAAGCAGAGGTCAGGGCTGGTCCTGGACTACGCACAGCCTTATTCCTGACATTACAATCCTCTCCCAAGTGCGGTCCTTGACCCGGCTTATCAAGGTGGAAGAAATGAAAGCGTTGCACCAAACGGGGTGCATGGACATGACGTGCAGTTTCCCATGAGTCGTTTTCCAGTCCGTATCTCTTCTAGGACACTAAATACCAAAGGGAAGACCCACGATATCAGGAGTCTATAATAGCTCGTACCTCATACTCCCAATGACCTTGGACTAGTAGAGGAGCAGGTTGTGCGACACTTGAGGGCGAAGCAGGTTTAAGAAGTGAAGTGTGAAACACTGGATGGATTTTCAAGGACAATGGCAATTTAAGTTTATATGTTACAGGGTTCACTTGTCGCAGAACTTCATAGGTCCCTATGAATTTTGGATGAAACATGTTTTTATTTTTGAATGCAAAGTTTTTTATGGATAACCAAACTCTATCTTTGTCTGTATCCTGAGGGCCAGGCTGGTGTTTTTTGTCACACTGCATTTTATATTTTGTCTTTGCCTGGTGTAGATTTGCTTGTAGTTGTGAATATATTCTTATCATGTGTGTTAACATATCCATGACTGCTGGAGTGGTTTGCGTAGAAGCAGGTAGCGTAACTGGCAAAATGTGCGGCTGACGCCCATACAAACCTTAGAAGGGAGATGAGTTTATTGAAGAGCGGTGAGAGTTGTTATAAGCGAGTTCTGCAAGCCACAGGAGATCCAGCCAGGTTTTTGGAGACATTGTTGCAGAGCATTATAAATATTGTTTTAGAGTTTGGTTCAGTCTTGCCGTTTGACCATCCATTTGTGGATGATAACTAGTGGATAAGGTTGAATCAATTCATAAAGCCTTGCACCATTGCTGCCAAAAACGTGCAGAAAATTCTGTTTCTCTATCAGAGAGGATGACTCTTGGAAGTCCATGAAGGCAAACAATGTTTTCTAAGATGATAGTTGCTGAAGTGTCGGATGTTGGGAGACCTTTACATGCAATGAAATGAGCATAATTGGTAAGACTATCTACCACCACTAAAATGGTGGAATATTGCCTTACTTGGGGAAGACCAGTAATAAAATCCATAGAGATATGTTCCCATGGATGATTGGGAACGGGTAGAGATATCAAATCGCATGATTGCAACATTTGCTGTAAGTCATAAACAAATGAAGGCCACCAAAAATACATTTTCATTAATTCTAGTGTTTTTTGAGGACCTGGATGACCCTCCAGAGGATGAGTATGCAACCAATGAAAAGCTGTCTCTCTTAACTCTTCATTAGGCAGAAACACTCGAGATTTGTGTAGAGGTAGGCCTTGTTGAATGGACCTTTTGGTGTCTTGTTGTAACCATTCTTGTCACTTGGTGATATGAAAATGATTACGAATGAGATCAAATAATTTTTTGGCCGCTATTAAACACAACTCTTTTGAAGGCGTTATAATAGGCCTGGGTTTTTGTTCAGTATGTGTGATTGAAGAACCTTGCCTAGACAATTTATCAGCCTTGCGGTTATCTACTCCTGGTCTAAAAGTCACTATGAAATCAAATTCTGCAAAGAATAACATTCATCTCAGTTGCCTGGGAGTTAGTAGTCTGGCAGAGCTCATAAATTGTAAATTTCTATGGTCAGAGTATACAGTTATAGTGTGTTTTGCTCCCAACAGATAATGGCCCTCATTACAACCCTGGCAGTCGGTGCTAAAGCAGCGGTAATACCGGCAACAGGCCGGCGGCAAAAAAATGGAATCACGACCATGGTGGAAACCGCCAACATAGACAGCCACTTTAACACTCCGACCGCCATGGCGGTAGAAACAAACACTGCGGCGGTAACCGCCAACAGACAGGCGGAACACAAGGTTCCGCCAATGTATTACAACACGCCTATCCGCCACCTTTTCTGGGGCGGTACCAACGCCATCAAAAGCATGGCTGAAACATGACGTGGAACAGAAACCACTCACCTCTCGGCACCCAACGAGGAAACAGGATGCCATGGAGCCCGAACTACAGGTCCTGCCCATGCTGGTCTACCTCCTCTTGTCTCAGGAGCAGCAAAGACGCCGTCGACGACCACAGTGAGTACTGCACCTAGCACACAGGGGAGGTAAAAGAGAGTGACACACACACACAACACGCAACACCCCGCCCTCACCCACAACACCATACACACAAATACATGCAGCAACATTACATATACACCCGTCACCCCCAGGAAGAACGCAAGGACAAAAGGAAATTATTGTAACAAGTGTAATCAATTAAATATCAGATAGGCCAAATTCAAATAGCAGTATTTACAAATATGTACACCAACTACATAAGTCCGGATTTTACTGAAATCATTGTCTGTGGATCAGTGTCCCAAAATGCATGGGTGAAACCCACAAAAGACACCTGACTCGAAACGGAGAGAATACTGCAGGGGCATCAGATGGAAAATAAACAGGCACCTCAGGGGGAGGGGGAGGTGGGCACATCAGCCAGATGAATGGACGACGCCACTGCTGCCCAAGGGGGCTCCATGCCCACTGCTTTATCCTGGGGAGTGCAAAGCCACAGTCTCACAAGTCTCTCCAGTGGGTGGTTTGCCCACTGCTTTATCCTCGCGAATGCAAAGCCACAGTCTCACAAGTCTCTCCAGTGGGTGGTTTGCCCACTGCTTTATTCTGGGAAGTGCAAAGCCACAGTCTCACAAGTCTCTCCAGTGGGTGGTTTGCCCACTGCTTTATCCTGGGGAGTGCAAAGCCATAGTCTCTCAAGTCTTTCTAGAGGGGGCTTGGTGCCCAGAGTGCTTCACATGCAGTGTGGCAGGTCTCATTCCCTCACCTGCGTGTGTGTGCCACGAAATTGACTGGGAACAGGTAGCATGATACTCCATGGAGGCAGAGACACACTCCACCCTGCTGCGACTTCGCCTGCCACCTGCTGCTACAAACAGAGCTGGGAGTCATGCCTAATGTACGCTGGGCAGGGTCCAGGATGTCTCCAGCAGCCTCAGACGGCTGGCCATGTTAGCTGTGGTGGCACTGTCTGAGCACGTCGCAGGGCTGGTGGCGGTGGTTGCGGCGATGTCTGTGGCAGAGGTGCTGGCGGTGGTGCATGTGTCTGCACCTGTTGATGGACACACCAGGACGTCTCCTGCAGCCTCGGACGGCTGCCCACTGGGAATGATGCTGGGGACTGTTGCTGAGGCAGCAGACGTGCAGGTGGTGTTGTGGTTTACAGAAGGGGTGACTCTGGTCCCTCAGCCAGAGCCACTGTGCCCTGTCCCGACCTTCTCTTCGACTTGTGTCCCTTCCCCACCTTCGATGTTGCTGCTGGTGCCTTGTCAATGTCCCCTTTTGGCTTGGAGGAGCCCTTGCTTGCTGGTAGGTGCAGCTTCTCCCTCCGGCATATGGGCACCTTCTTCACCTTGGCAGGTGGTGAATTGGCCTGCTCCTTGGCCTTACTAGGTGGCACATTGACAGCCCTGATGGGTGCCACCCGCAATGTGACCGGACTTGCTGAGACCACTGTGCTGGAGGATTTGGTGGCTGAGGTGCTGCGCTGGGACGTGGAATGCCTGGCCCTAGGGGAAGGATGAGGGGAGGTGTAGGGAAGAGGTCAAGGTTTGCACAGAAGAGTTTCTTAGACACACTGGGACGGGAAGATGGAGGGAGTTTGGGAGTGGAGGAAGAGGTAGTGGTTGTAAGAGGTGTGCATTTGCTGAATTTGGGTGAAGGTGCATGGGCCGGAGGCTGTTGTGAGGTGGATGGCTGTTGGGTGGGTGTGTGCCTGCGTTTGTGTAGTTTGGGAGGGGGGCTCACAGACACACTGGGAGAGGACACAGGGGACGTGTGAATGGTAGTGGGGTGGTGAGTTCACGTGAGCGGTCTGTGGTGATGGGCGTGCTGGTGATGGAGGTAGTGGCGGAGGATGTAGTGCATACAGGTGTGAGTGGAGACGAGACAGGGAGGGAGGAGGAGGACATGGAGGAGGGGGACCCAGTGGAGGCAGTGGATGTTGCTGTGTCTGCATGGGTATGGTGCTTGTGTGAGTGCCTGTAGGATGTGTGGTGATTATGTTTGCCATGTCCACTCTTGTGTGTTGATGAGTGTGCATGCTGGTTAAAGGGTGTGCTTGGGATAGGCTGAGGTACAGGGGATTGGGTCTGGGTGGAGGAAGTTGGAGGGGGAGAGCCTGGAAACAGGGACAATGGCTGCCATCAGTACTGAGGGAAGAGCCTAAAATGCTCTCTGTTGGGCCGCCTGGCCAGAATGAATGCCCTCCAGGTATGCATTTGCTTGCTGCAAATGCCTCTCAACACCCTGGATGGCATTCAAAATGGTAGATTGCCCAGCAGTGAGGGATCGTAGGAGGTCAATAGCCTCCTCACTGAGGGCAGAGGGGCTGACAGGGGCAGGGGCAGACCTGCCTGTGGCAAAGGAGATGCCCACCCTCCTGGGTGAGCAAGCACGGAAAACTCGATGAGGGGCTGCTTGGAGGGCAGTGCTGGTAGGGGGAGTGGCAGCTGTACCTGTTGATGTGGTGGGCACAGATGTGCCCGCCACCACAAGGGAGCTCCCATCAGAGGAGGAGTCACTGTCGCTGGTGTCTCCTCCTGTCGCCGTCGTGGAGCTCCCCTCACCCTCCGTCCCACTGGTGCCTTCTGACTCCATTACTGCACCCTCCACGGCCATGTGGGATGCAGCTCCCTCCTGGTCCAGTGCCACTGCTCCTCCACCAGATCATGGTGATGCACGCAAGTACAGGGTGACAAAACAAAAGGGGGGGAGACAGAGGAGACACATGGTCAATGCCTGCAGCACCACTACCGTTGATGGACACAACACACAGGGAGCAGTCCTATGCACTAAGCCATGCACTAACAGTGCAGGGGAAAAGCACATGCCCAAGGGGGACTCTGTCTAGACCCATTCCATGCACAGCTGGAACCCATGGGAGCCTGACTGGGTGTAGAGGGCAAATACCACCTTTGGGGTTGGAGTGGGAATGAGCCTGCAAATCAATGGATCTACCTTTGCGCGTCTGCCCTGGTCTAGGGGAACCCACAGCCCGCCTCCCCCACCCAGACACCTCGTCAAGCGCGCACAGTCAGCTGAATGAGAGTGTACTCACCCCCTTGTGGCTGCTGTGATGCCCTCAAGTGCCCATCAAACTCAGGATATGCCACCGCCAGGATCAGGTACATCAGGGGGTCATGGTGCGATGGGCACCCCTTCCACGTTGGGAGCCATCCTCAGCTGGGCCTCTGCCGTCTTCTTGGTTTAGCAGCGCAGGTCCTCCCATCTTTTCCGGCAGTGGGTGCTCGGTCTATGGTAGACCCCCAGGGTCCACATTCCTTTGGCGATGGCACGCCAAATACCCTTCTTCTGGTGGGTGCTGACCTAGAGGAAAAGTGAAGTTATAATGGATGTTACTCTCCTGTACATTTCTTCTCACACATTGCCCACAAACCTCCCACCCTGGCCCAGACATACATACACACACCATCCTTACATGCTGACCTGTTCCCCCTCTCTTCCATCCACAACACTCCATACAATCGTGTACCATCCACCATGCACACAGTTGACTCACCTGTTTGTCTGGAGGACTGTACAGTTGCATGTACTGGGGGAGGACCTCATCCACCAGTTTCTCCAACTCCTCCGCAGTGAAGGCAGGGGCCCTTTCCCCAGACACTGTAGCCATTGTCACTTCCAGACAGAGGTCACAGCAGCACTTGCAGTGCGTACTGTCACCGCCGGCGTACATCTTCATTGGCTCCTGGAACCCATAGGGCCCAATGATAATCAATGCTGAATTGCGCAATGGTCTTCGACCGCCTACTGCGATGGTGGACAATGCCAGCGCAGTTACCTCATTTCCCCTTGTCCCACCTTACAGGTCAGGCAGCCGCCATTTCAGGGGGCCACATGGCAGGCCAAATAACAGCGTCACACCTACGTAGGCCAGGAATATGGACAGAAAAAGGCACTTAGAGAAATATTATTGTTTGTGCGAAACAGCCTTATGAAACCTAAATGTTGTATGACCCTCTGCTTACCATTCTCCTCCATAGGGCATGTTCGCTGAGGCAGGTGATGAGATGGCGGCATCCTCCGGTGTACAGACCCCTGGTGGATCTTTCGACAATGGAAGACAGACACATAATTATCACTCACAGACTTGATCGTGCAACAATCCAGGAACTGTGTGACCAGTTGGAGCCTGATCTGATGTCAGCTATCGGCCATCCCACAGAAATCCCTCCTCTAGTGCAGGTCTTGTCTGTAATCCATTTCCTGGCCAGTGGGTCTTTTCAAACAACAGTAGCCATGGCATCAGGGATGTCCCAGCCAATGTTCTCTAACGTGTTGTCCAGAGTGTTATCTTCCCTGCTGAACCACATACGCAGCTACATCGTTTTCCCTCAGGTGGAGGATCTGCCCACAGTGAAAGGTGACTTTTATGCCCTGGGACATATCCCCATCATCATTGGTGCCATTGATGGTACACATGTGGCATTTGTGCCCCCCCCGCAGGAATGAACAGGTGTACAGAAACCGGAAAAGTTACTATTCTATGAATGTGTAGATGGTGTGTTTGGCAGACCAGTGCATCTCCCATGTGAATGCCAAGTCACCTGGCTCAGTGCATGACGCTTACATTTTGAGAAATAGCAGCATCCCTTATGTGATGGGGAAAATCCAGAGGCACCGGGAGTGGCTAATAGGTGAGCCTAAAGTCCCAACACAGTTTAATTTGGTGTCTGGGTATGGGAGATTCCCTAATGTTTGTAGGATGTCTAACAGCTGTCCCTCGATATTTGCAGGTGTCTCTGGTTACCCCAACCTGTCATGGCTACTGACCCCAGTGAGGAATCCCAGGACAAGGGCAGAGGAACGCTACAATGAGGAACATGGGCGAACTAGGAGGATAATAGAGCGCACCTTCGGCCTCCTGAAGGCCAGATTCCAGTGCCTCCATCTGACAGGTGGATCCCTATACTACTCACCGAAGAAGGTGTGCCAGATCATCGTGGCCTGCTGTATGTTGCACAACCTGGCTTTGCGAAACCAGGTGCCTTTTCTGCAGGAAGATGGGCCTGATGCTGGTCTTGTGGCAGCTGTGGAGCCTGTGGACAGTGAAGAAGAGGAGGCAGAAGAAGAAGATGTAGACAACCGAAACAACATCATCATGCAATACTTCCAGTGAGACACAGGTAAGAGGATGGAACTGCTTCCCACATCTCATACTATTGTAGGACCTAGCATAAGTTGCATTTTTAACTTTGTGTATGGACCCTGACTTGTCACTTTGGCTTTCCATTTCACAGATCTGGGTCCCAATGTGTGCCCTCTGCTATGTTTACTCCTGGCCTACAGCTGTGTAACATTGGTATGTGAACAAGTACATTGACATTGCTATAGTTCAGAGATTTTGCAATTACACATTTGTGAAAGCACAGACTGTCTCCAGATTTTTTGGTGATTCAAGGATGTTTATTTCTGTGCTAATAAGTGGAGGGGGTGTGCAATGGGCTGGGGTGATGCTGGAGGAATGTCCATGGCAGAGTCCAGTCTCTTGGTCTCACAGGTGCATTGTACAATGGGGTACACGAAGGGGAGCAGTGGCAGTTTAAGGTGGACAAAGTAACAAAGTTGGACAGAAGGGTGACATTCAGGAGGGTCTTATTTCCTGGCGGGGGTCTTGGCAATGTTCTCTGTCTTGTTCCTGGATCTCAGGGACCGTTTGCAGGCTGGTTCTCCTTCTGCAGGGGGTGGGGTACTGGTGGACTGTTGGTCCTGTGGCGGTGCCTCCTGTCCACGAGGGCCGGCGTAGGTGGAGGGTTGTTCATGATCCAGGCTAGTGTCAGGGGCCCGTTTGTGTCCCACTGTGTCCCTCATGGTCTTGACAAGGTCTACCAGCACCCGTGCAATGGTGACCAGGGTGGTGTTAATGGACTTCAAGTCCTCCCTGAACCTGAGGTAGTGTTCCTCCTGCAGCCGCAGGGTCTCAGAAACTTGGCCAGTACCGTGCCCATGATCTCCTGGGAATGGTGGTATGCTCACATGATGTTGGAGAGTGCCTCGTGGAGTGTCGGTTCCAGAGCCTGTCCTCCCCCTGTCGCACAGCAGTCCTCCCAGCTTCCCTGTTATCCTGTGCCTCTGTCCCCTGAAACGTGTGCCCACTGCCACTGACCACAGGTCCCTGATTTTCTTGGGTTGGTGGGTTTGCCTGGGTTCCCTGTAGTGGTGGACATACTGCTGATTGACATGTCCTGGGGACACAGGGATGGGCCCGCTGGGTGGGTGCTGTGCTGGTGTTTCCTGAGGGGGGAGGGTCTGTGGTGGCAAGTGACAGTGGCAGGGGAACCAACTGTCCAGAGGTCCCTGATGGGCCGGGCTGGTCATCTTTATCCAGGCGTGCAGAGCTGCTGTCATCACTGTGGGCCTCTTCTGTAGGGGGACTGGATATGTCTGGCACCTCGTGTCTGGTGATGTTGGGTATGGGTCCTGTTGGGGTGTAAATGCATAGTTTTAGTATCTGTGTGTGCCATCTTGTGCATTGGGTGAGGTACCCTCTACTCCTGTGCTTGCATCGTTGTGTCTGCCCTTTTGTGATAGTTGGTTTGGGGTCTGTGTGGGTATCTGTACTGGTCATGCTTTGGTGACGGTGGTCCATGCATAGGTGTTGCATGCAGGGCCTTGGTATTGTGATGTGTGGGTTGTGATAGTGGGACATATGTGAGATGTTGGAGTGATGGGAGTGAGGGTAAGGGTAAGGGTATGTGATGGCATGCAGGTGGGGTGTGGGGGATATGGTAGTAAAGATATGACTTACCAGAGTCCAGACCTCCTGCTACTCCTGCGAGGCCCTCAGGATGCAGTATTGCCAAGACTTGCTCCTCCCATGTTGTTAGTTGTGTGGGAGGAGGTGGGGGTCCACCGCCAGTACTCTGTACAGCAATCTGGTGTCTTGAAACCACGGAACGCACCTTCCCCCGTAGGTCATTCCACCTCTTCCTGATGTCATCCCTTGTTCTTGGATGCTGTCCCACTGCGTTGACCCTGTCGACGATTCTCCGCCATAGCTCCATCTTCCTAGCAATGGAGGTGTGCTGCACTTGTGATCCGAAAAGCTGTGGCTCTACCCGGATGATTTCCTCCACCATGACCCTGAGCTCCTCGTCTGAAAACCTGTGGTGTCTTTGAGGTGCCATGATGTGGTGTGGGTGATGTGTGAGGTGCTGTCTGTTCTGATGTGTGGGGGGATGAGTTGATGTGTATTGTTTGAGGTGTGTGAATGTTGTATGGGTGATGGTGTTGTGTGTCTGTGGATGCTGGTGTTGCATTTGCTAATCTCTTTGGGCTTCTTCCCAAATTTTCATTGTAAGGGTTTGTGGGTAATGTGGGTGTGTGTTTTCTAGTGGTGTGGGTGTGTGGGTGTGGTGTATGTATGTGTATCAGGTGTGTGTATTTTGAATTGTCCAATGTAGTTGTGTTTTGTAAGTGTGTGTGTATTTTGAGCGTTGATTCATGGGTCATGATAGTGTGGGCGTATTCTTGTTGGCGTGACGGTGTAGGTTTTGGTATCGCCAGTTTATCACTGATCTTTGGTGTGGTGGACTTGTGTGGGTGTCGGTATTGGGACGGATTCTGAGATGTGGGTCATAATACCTGTAGTGGAATTCTGCCACCGCAATGGTATGTTGGCGGTCTTCAGCACGGCCGAAAGTGGGATTTACCGCCAGGGTTGTAATGAGGGCCAATGTCTCCATTCTTTGAAAGCATTGCGGATTGCTACTAATTCTTTTTCCGCAATGGTGTAATTCTGTTCCGCTTCATTCAGTTTTCGTGACACATATGCTATGGGATGCAATTGTCCAGTTTCTAGGTGACGTTGGGAAAGGATGGTCCCAACAGCGACATCGGATGCATCGGCTTCCACAATGAATGGTTCCTGCACATTGGGATGAGCTAGAATGGGAGCTGAAGTAAAAGCCTTTTTTAACTCTTGAAATGCCTTCTCTGTCTCTTGGGACCAACTGAAGATGGCCTTTTTCCTTAGCAATTTGGTGATTGGTGCTACCTTTTGGGAGAAGTGATGGATGATGCGTCTGTAAATATTCGCAAAGCCCAAAAAAACATTGAATGTCATGTACTGATTTAGGTGTGGGCCATTCTGCTACAGCCTGAATTTTTCTCTCAGTCATTTGCATGCCATCAGGTGTTAAAATGACTCTTGTCTCAGAGCACGATTTGCTCACCGTTTCGGTTGATCCCAATGATTTGTTGGAATTGTCCACTAATAGGCGTGTGGTAAAGTGGCCTTCGTTTTTTGAAATCTAATTTGCTTAACAACAAGCTTTGTGCCATGGTTTCCTGTCACCAGCTCTTTGAGGACTCTATTTCTTTATCTTCCTCAGAAATTATGGGGGTCGGCGGTTGGCGGGCGGGCGGCGGTTGCAGCCCGCCTGGAGGGAACCTCCATTTGGCCGCCCCGCGGTCAAAAGACCGCTGGGGCCATTCCAACTTTCCCGCTGGGCCGGCGGGTGCTACCTAAGGTAGCGCCCGCCGGCCCAGCGGGAAAGGGGCCTGCAACACTGAAGCCGGCTCCGAATGGAGCCGGCGGTGTTGCAGGTGTACCACGGGGGCAGTTGCACCCGTCGCGCTTTTTACTGTCTGCTAGGCAGACAGTGAAAAGCATGCTGGGGCCCTGTTAGGGGGCCCCTGCACTGCCCATGCCATTGGTTTACGGAGTTTTGTATCGACCATGGGTTGTCAATTAATGCAGCAAAAACAAAATATATGGTCTTTGGGGACACCAGGCACAAAATGAAGAGGCCTGTATATTTAGAAGGCGTTCCCTTGGAAAGAGTGGGCACCTTTGATTATTTAGACATCAAATTAGAAGATTCACATCTCTGGCCTGCCTGTCGCCAAAAATCTTTACTGTGCCTGAAGCAAAGGGCAGGTGGCATCGCAAGATTTGCCTCTAGATCACCTAAATTTGCAATGTCCCCTGCCCTCGAAATTTATAAATCTCAAGCTAGGGGGGGTGCCCTATATGGCGCTGAACTTTGGGGCCACTGCAACTCGGCAAATTTGGCAAGGGCAGAAAATCAGTTTCTAAAAATGCTGCTAAAGGTCCCTTCTAGCACACCAGCTCTGCCTATCCGAATGGACCTAAACCTCTTTTCAATTTCGCAGATTGCTGCCTTAAGGCCTCTGCTGTACTGGATTCGGTTATGAACAACAGATGCCCTAACTCCTTTTCGATGTGGGCTTCTTAATTTGGTGGGCCGTGATTTTATTATCAAAATTAAATGGTGTGTCTTCGTTGAACGATCTTTTACTCAGCTTGGCTTAGGGTCCTATTGGCAGGATCCCCTTTCCATTCCTAAAAATGCTGCGCAGCTGTTAAAAGATGCGTTTTGGCATAATGTCCAGATTGGTCAATTCGCCAGCTCTGTCCCGTTGTCCATGTTGGATAATTTTGTATCTGTCAAATGCCATTACGAAGTTGAGCCTTTCATGGACGCAGCGTTATCTCCATTTGCTCGTGCCCTTTTTATCAGGTTCAGAATTGGGTCTCTCCCTTTGTGCTCCTTGTTGTATAAATGGTCCAGTTCCATCAATAGATCTAAATTCTGTCCGATGGGTTGTAAAAGCGAAGAGTCTGTCTCCCATGTTCTTTTTCATTGTCATGCTTATCACAAACAAAGAGCCTTTTGGCTCATCCCGCTTTGCAAACAAATCAGGCCAGATCTTGTTTTCAAGCTGAGAGAATTTTAAAATGTGATTCATCCGTCCAGATAGTTTTACCAGTGGCAACATTTCTCGAATCAATCTGGCGGTTGAGACTAGTAAATTTAAGGAACAAGAGTGGGTAGCTAATTCTTAGACTTATTTATGTATATTTATTGAATTTGGATGCATGATTTTAGTCTTTACCTCGTAGGATATAGATACTGGTTAACCATGTTACTGATTATTTATTGATCTACGGAATCAGTTTTTTGCTGAGCAGACTTATCCATTATTAAGAGGTGCTTACCCTGTTGCTTATTTTGCTTGGATTTAATTTTTTTTTTATTCTTTCTAAAAACAATTACTGTGTTTTTATCTTTAGTGTTTTCTTGCCTTTTAAAAAATTCTTGATGTTTATTGTACTTTTATGGTATGTTTTTACTTACCGAAATAAAGTCAAAGATAAGAAGACTCCCAAAAATTCGACTTTTTTGGTATGAAATTCACATTTACTTAATTTGCAAAACAAATGATGGTTTCATAGAGTTTGTAACACCCTTGTTACACGTTCTTTATGAATTTCTACGGAGTTTGAATAGATCAATATATCGTCAATATAAACGATGACAAAGATGTCTAGGTATTCTCTCAGAACATCGTTTAGGAAATATTGAAAAGATGCTGGGGCATTACATAGACCAAACGGCATCACTAGATACTCAAAGAGACCATAAAAGTTTTTAAAAGCTGTTTTCCACTCATCTCCCTCTCAAATTCGAGCTAGGTGTTAAGCACCACGAAAATCAAGTTTGGTGTAAATAACTGCTGATTTTACCTGATCTAATAAGACTGGTATGAGGGGTAGTGGGTATTTATTTTTAACAGTAATCTTTTGTATCGCTCTAAAGTCAATACAAGGTCTCAATTCGCCATTGGCTTTGGGTACGAAAAACAGCGGAGAAGCCGCTGGAGATCGTGATGGCCTAATTAGCTCATTGGCTAAGCATTGATCGAGGTATTCTCGTAGGACTTGGTTTTCTTTCTCTGATAATGCATAGATTCTACAATTTGGTATATTGGCGCTGGGTACAAGATCGATCTGGCAGTCATGCGACCTGTGAGGTGGTAATGAGTTCGCTCTCTTTTCACAGAAAACGTCAGTGTATTCTGAATACTGTTGTGGCAGATCAATTTCCTTCTCTGCTGCAGTACCAATAGAGTATTGAGGATTCCCTTTTTTGTCTCTTCATGGATGAAGACACTTGTTTAAACAAGAGGAAGAAGAAAAACGCAAAACCTGGTTGCTCCAGTCTATGCATGGATTGTGTAACATTAACCACGGCATTCCTAAGATAAAACCATATTGGGGTGCTTGGATTATATCGAAGCAAATTATCTCACAGTGGTTCAGATGCCCATCATTTTTGCAAAGCATTTGCATTTGTGAGGTTTGCATAGTAACGGGGCCTCCTGCCAATTCACTACCATCGACTGCGTAAACAACTTCAGGAACCTTTTTCTTGACACTGGGTATTTGCAAGTCTAGTGCAGTTTGTTGGTCCACAAAATTTCCTGTTGCCCCTGAATCAATTAGAACTTGTACAGTATGACGTTTTCCCTGTACAGTTAGTTGTGCTAGAATTCGGAAATGTTTGACATAACGATTTGTACAAGAACACACTGAAGGGATTGTCAATTTGCCCAGGATGCCCCCTTTGTTTTTTCTTGGGCACTTTAGTTTTCCTGTGTATTTTTGCAAAGCAACCTCTATCTTTTTCTCTGCCACAAGTGTTGGATCAAGTTTACCTTTGGGTTTCACTTGACATTCCTTTACAAAGTGACCCTTTTTTCAACAGTACAGGCACTGTCCATTTCTTCGTCGTATGTCTTTCTCCTCTTTAGTCAAAGGTGGACGAATAGTTCCAATATCCATTGGTTCTATATTAGGGTTTGAGGACAACTGAGGGTGTCTAAACCTTTCCATTCTCCAGTTGGGCCTTTCTCATTTTTTCCTTACCCCTTTTCTTCCTGTGAGTCTATGGTCTAGCAGCAGAGTTAGATTAATTAAATCAGTAAAAGTTTTCGGTTGCGGTTCAATTTGGGCCAAAACGTCTTTCAGTTCGTCTTTTAGTCCTTGATAAAACACCGCTGACCTTTTTTCCTCTGGCCAAGCGGTTTCCACTACTAACCGGTTGAAGTGTGACAAATACGTTATCAAGTCTTTGTTTCCTTGGCGTAACTCTAGTAACTCTTTGTCTGCAGACATGGTAATTGAGCGCCTGTCAAATACCTTTTCAAATTCCTCCACAAAACGATGCCAATTATACAAAAGGGGACTATCTAATCAGACTTATGGCACTGCCCAAGTAGCTGCATCACCATTCAGATAGGATATAAGGAATGCAATTCTAGATTGTGGATCCTGAAAGGCACTGGGACGGCACGTAAAGTGTAGTTCCACCTGTGTGAGAATAACTTGAACCTTATTGGGATCCCCAGAAAACCTTTCTGGTGCAGCCAGATGCATTTGTGTCAGCATGTTCACGGCTACGTTAGTAGGTGTTGAATTTATAGGGCGAGACTCAGGTTCTGACCCGTCCACCTTACTCTGTAGCTGGGTTACTTTGTTAACTAAATCGGCTGTAAACTTTTTTGAGTCTGTTAAATCCCTTTGCATTTGAGTGACTACTTGCAGAAGGGTGTCTAAGGTGGCCATTTTGCACAGCTCACATAGAGACCAAGAGGAAAGTATAAACTTGTGGGCTCACTATTCTGTCACAGTGACCTTTCCTCGGGATCTGTACGCTGCTGACCAAAAGGTCCACCTCCTGGCGTCACCAACTCAGAAAGCTATCAGAGTATTTTTATGATGCCGGGCGGGGGAAGGGAATTAGGGTGGGGAATTGCAGAGAGAGAGATCTGAAAAGAAAATGGTTAGGACAAATATGCATATACTCTTTCATGACAGTATAAACTCACCAATAGACTCTGTAACAAAGGCGTCTCTGTGATATCGGATTGACACCCTTTGTGAACTGGGCGTAGCCCCTTCTTTGAATCATGGAACTAGAACAAACTACAATCTCTGTACCTAAAGATGGCAGGGATTTGGAATATGATCATACCCTGAATTTTAACCATATGACAATTATGCTTTCATAACATAAACGTTTGATCTCAGCCTAGAAATGAACAAAGATTTAAATATGCACCTCACATATTGTACTTCACAAAAAAACAATGAAACTACAGCTTGCTTTTCTCAAGCGCTTTCACATTTGCAACTGAGGCCTGAAAAGTTTTACTAATTGAACTTGAAGCGCTTTGATTGTCATGCATGAAGCGCTTTACTCATTATGCCAGGGGCGCTTCTACTTGTTTTGCCTGAAGCGCTTTGCTCGTTGTGTCAAGGGGCGTTTTACTTGTTTTGTCTGAAGCGCTTTGATCGTCGTGCCAAGGGCTCTTTACTCGTGTGGCCTGAAGTGCTTTGATTGTCGTGCCAAGGGCGCTTTCCTCATGTGGCCTGAAGCGTTTTGATTGTCGTGCCAAGGGCGCTTCACTCGTGAGGCCTGAAGCACTTTGGTTGTCGAGCCAAGGGTGCTTTCCTCGTGTGGCCTGAAGCACTTTGAATATCATGCCAAGGGCGCTTTACTCATTTAGCCTGAAGTGCTTTGATTGTCGTGCAAAGGGCGCTTTACTCATTTAGCCTGAAGAGCTTTGCTCTTTGTGCTAAGGGGCACTTTGCTCATGTGGCCTGAAGCGCTTTGATTGTCGTGCCAAGGGTGCCTTACTCGTTTGGCCTGAAGCGCTTTGATCGTCGTGCCAGGAGCGCTTTACTTTTGGTCTAAAGCGTTTTGCTCGTTTTGCTAAGGGTCTCTTTACTTTGGAAGATTTGACACATCAAGACCTTACCGATAAGAGTACGACCTACTCATTTTTGAATTCACCATGGAAACAAGGATACTCTGACATGCTGCCACTCTGCCATGCAGGAAATCCGCTTTCTTCAGAGGAACTCCCCACTAGGTCCGACTGCACCGAAGTCTTCAAAATAGTGAGCAATGTGCTTGGGTGTGGCTGGGCTTTATAGGCCTGCCACACCCCAAGATGGCCGCTGCCTCTAAAAACTTGGGAGTTGTAGTCCATTCATAGAATGGCATTGATAAGTGCATCTTGTCCACCAATGTCTTGACCCTGCAGCTACATGAGCTTTACCACAGGGCAGGCAACGCTGATGACCACTTCTGGAGCAAGCGGGGATGACAAGCGGCATGCATGACGCTCCTCAAAGACGCGAAGCAGAGGTCAGGGTGGGTCATTTACTGCGCACAGCCTTATTCCTGCACTATCCATTTTTTACCATTAGGTCCAGAGTTAAGGTGGACAAGTGTCTCCTCCTTGTTCCACATTTGCATCATCATACGTGTGTAGATCAAGTGGCCCATCAAGTCCCAAATCCCTGTGCCATAGCCACAAAGTGGCACAATGCATGCATTACACTACTTTGACACCCCTTGCGCTACATTATGCCTTGGGCAGGCATTATGGATGCAAGGTGGGGTTTACCGGGTAGGAGGGCAGGAAAAATGGCACTGGGTTTTCTAAGAGATTCCAATGCATGATTTATGTCTCCTTTGGTTAACATCTGCTCAACGCAGGCATTACAAGGGGGCACACCATTGATTACAGTGGGCCCCTACATACAGTTCAGGGTTAGTGCCAATATCATTTGCCCTAAACCTGAACAGTACATCCATATTGTCTACAGATTTTGTCCCTGTTGCCTTCTAACCTGTGGCATAGTGTGCAGAATGTCTTACATGGCGCAGACGTGGTGGTGATAGGGGTGCCCTAAAGGGCATAGGAAGAGTGGTCCTGCACTGGGTGCAGCAACAGTTTTCCTTATTATTGAACTACCTGTGCACGTGCATGTTTTATATATTCTAAGTACCAGGTAAACACTCACCATTCACATTTTATACACACATGATGTGACCAAGCTCACTCATAATTATCATGATGGATAGATCATGTAGGTTAATCTGCAAACATCTTGTATGATACAATCGGTAGACATGTCCCATATCCATCTGGAGCAGAGCTGAAATCTCAATGTGTACTCAAATGACTGTTGCCCAGAATAATAAGGCTCCTTTCATGGTCACTGCCTCACTTCCTTTCAGAAGGGTAGTGAGGCACTGGTGGTGTAAGTGTCTCCTTGATAAGCCTCCTAGAGACATTAACATGTGTACATCATTTGTACCATGTCCTGAGTATATTAAAGCAATGTGTGGCACCCAGTGCTGTAACATGTGCTGTGGCAAATATGTTGGCAACAAGCATGCTAATCAGATAAACAGCACATCTGACACACATCTTGACCGACATCACTGTGTATGTGGGCATGTTGTCCTTATCCGAACACCCACAATTCCATGTCAGCCCACGTTGGCACTTGTGCAACCATCAACTTAATCTACATCCTCAACATTGCATCAGACATGATGTCAATTCCCAGAGTCAGATGATGTTATCTTATTGGTTACATAAGTAATTTTAATGTTGCATTGCACACATCATACCCTCTCACACAAAACCCTGGAATGACACATATGACGCACAACGTGACACTTACTGGTTGCATCAGGGTCTTCAAACTGCGAAACATCTCCAATTGTGTAGGGAGGATGTCCACCTGCAGGATATGAGAGGAACACATAGCTCTGCGATTTTTGAACATTTATGAGCATGGACACCTTTTACACATTCAACTTGTTTAGCTGAGTAAGCTAGTCAACTTTGTGTTAGGAATGAACAACTGCCAACCATTCTGGTTGTATGATAAAGGGCCAGATTAAAGAAGCTTGGCACCACCAGAGTGTCACTTTCCGTGATGCTCCTGTGGTGCCTTTCACTACACCATATGTACAAGGAGCTGTGATGCCGCTTTTTGTAGCTTAACGCCTCCCTGTACATATGGGGCAGCATGACACAGTATTCTGCATCAGAGGGGCATGCAATGATTGTTGCAGTGGATGTCCCATTGTAACACCCAAAGCTTTTGATGCTGCCCCAGATTTACAAGACATTGTACTTACTGTTAGCACCAAAAGGGTAATAACATCCCAGGGGTGATGTTAGCATGGCAAAGAGGCGAAGAATGCTTTAAATCCTCCTTGTTTCTTGGGTCTAATATGTGTGCGCCATTTGAAGGCACACAGAAGAGGTAAAATGCCATGGATGTTTGCTTAAGTGCAGATAAGCATCCCTTCCTGCACATTTACAATGTAATATAATGGATGTTTTGGTACTACTATGTGGCTTGCAATCTGCTCACATATAGAAGTGGCATATCACCATTGTAGATTGTTTATGTCCAGGAAGGGATACCTTCCTGAAAATAGGCACTCCCCTCAACACAGAAACACTTGCACTGTTGTCTAAGTATGCAAGCGTTGGCTGCTGAGTTATGTGCCAGTGCAGGCACAGATGCTGGCCTGCCACGTACAAGGAAATACAAGGCAGCGCAGCACAGCACAGAGCTGCTGATGTTGGCACAGCACTGCGCTGCACCTGTTTCTCACATAGGTGGCTCTTAGTTATCACACAAGAACATGCACTGATTTGAGTGGCAGACATATGTACATGTTTCAGATACATATTTTTAACACTATCGGGGGCAGGATACTGTCCAGTGGCTAAAGCTTTGACTCTGGTAGTTGATCTATGTGAAGAAGCAGACAACTACTTAGATGCTTGCCAGTTTTCAATCCAATATCACCAACACATACCTCCACCATGTGTGTGCCATATGTAACATATCGCACACCATGCCGGATGTCAGGACACTGATGGTGGGAACCCTGTCAGTATGGTTGCACTTGGCATGTTTAGCGCCATGCATGAATATGCCACATGTGCAAAGTGAAAATTAGCTTTCTGATGACAAGGGAACGGTCAGGTAATCAACCAGCCTTAGGCAGAAATATAAGTTCACTCACATAAAGGAACAGTGTAACCAAGTTGATGTTAAGGCTCTCTTTTTGGGTGCCCCTTATGTCAGAAATGCACAACTTACTGGTCACTTACACCTGAAAGGGCTGTGCCTGCCCTCACACAATGTAGTCTCCAATCCTCTGGTGTGAGTCTGGAGCCAGGCCTGGCCAAGGCAGGATCCCGCGAACAACAGAGACTTTCCTTTGAAGTTTGCCTACTTTGAAGGCAGAAAGGGGTATAAGTAGTGGACACAAAACCCTGGATTTTTAGATTACTTCTGGAACCAAGAGGTGCCTCTGCCAAGGAAAGGAGCTGAAGAGCTGGAGGAGGATTACTGCCTCTTTGTCTGTGACTGTGCTTTGCTGGGTTGGTCTGCAGCTGCTGCTTATGCCTGAAATAGGACAAAAACTGCACTTTGTGGTATATTCCTGCTTGTGAAGTGTCTCCAAGGGCTTGGACTGAGCTCGCCTGCTGTTTTGAAGTCGCAGAGCCATCAACGACTTCCTCTGCCAGTACTTGGACTCTCCTGAGACTCCTGCCCTGCCAAGTGGCGCCCTATCCAGTCCCTAGGCCCTTGAAAGGTGAAGCTGGTAGAACCAAGGTGTAAATCCACACACAGGAGCCGTGCGGGGAAAGTTTCAATGCACTACCTGCAATACAGCTATGAAAATGACGTGTTTTCTGACTCACAGCTGAAATCGATGCATCGCCTGCATCGTGGCTGGAGAAACAGTGCAACACCAGCTTGCAGCTGATGAAAACAACGCAGAACCCACGCAGCATGGTTTTCCACCACTGTGCAGCCAGATTTCTCACACATCATCGCTGGGCATCAAAATCAATGTGAACCTGCGTGGATCCAAGGTGCCCAACCCGTAAATCGATGCACCACTTTCTAGCAGGAGAGAAAATCGACACATCGCCTACCCGACCTGAGACAAAACGATGCACGGCCTCACTTACGAGTGAGGACTTGATGCATTGCTGACTTTTTCGATGGACGCTCGCCTGTGGAGCTTTATTTTTGAAGCAAACCAGGTACTTTGTGTAACAACAACGTTTACATTGTTTTCTATAGAGAAAGATTCTTTTATTTTAAAAATGTAACTTTACTTGTGTACGTTGGATTTTTGTTGATTTGGTCTTGTTTCATTTAGATAAATATTGCACATTTTTCTAAACCAGTGTGGTGTCCTTTTTGTAGTGTTTTCGCTGTATAACTGTCTGTGTTAGTATAAATACTTTACACATTGCTTTTGGGATAAGCCTGACTGCTTGTGCCAAGCTACCAAGGGGTTGAGCAGGGGTTATCCAAGTCTGCATCTCCTTTACCTTGACCAGATGAGAGTCCCTACTTGGACAGAGTGCAAACTGTCAACGAAATACCCCATTTCTAAGAGCCGTCATGTGGCCCCAGCCTTTCACACTACCACAATGCTTGCACTTGTCAAATATTGTTAGGTAGTAGTACCCTCCGTTTGCAAGATCACCTTAAAAAAATATAGACACAGATGTTGCATCATGAGGCAATCACTCCTCCTTACATTTCTGTAACTGTCATGTCACTCTGCACGTAGATGATTCTCAGCACACACACACACCCATGACTGACAATACTCCTGTGTCATGTTTTCCATCACTTTAACATTACTTACCGCATTTACACAGTTCTAATGACCATGATGGACATGTAATTTTGTGCATGGAAAACATGTACCTTGAACCATTGCACACGTGTCTCTGATATTTGACACTTTATGGTGTATATGTGGTGCACAATTTATACCAAGAGGACTGTTGCATTTGTCTGCAACTGGTGCATTGCTTAGCTCTCTTAAATGCTGTTTGGTTTAGACTCTAAGGGAGTCATTATGAACACGGCGGTAAACACCATCGTGTTCATGCTGGCAGTCTTTCTATAGACCGCCAGCCCCCTTGAGACCATGCTGGCCACATAAAGAACATTCTGATGGGCTGGGACATTGCCGGAGGCTCCACAAGGAGCCGTCGGCAATGCCTCAGAGCGGCGGGTGCAGCAGCACCCGTCACGCAGATCACTGCCCGTAAATCGACAAGTGCATGGGAAGTGCAGGGGCCCCCTGGGGGCCCCAGAGCACCCTTTCTGCCAGCCTTTTCCTGGCAGAGGAACTCGCCAGGGAAAGGCTTGGGGAAATAGGGTACATTATCCGGAGGGCAGCGTTGCTAGCAGCGCTGCCCTGTCGGATAATGTAATCCACCATCGTCAGGCTGCCTGGCGGCGGTAGCCTGGCAGTGGCGGAGTTGTTTTTATTATATGGTGGTTCAGACCGCCATGCAGATGGTGGTCTTTTCCGCCACCGCCGGCATGGTGGTCTCAACACCCGGGGTTCATAATGAGCCCCCAAACTTCCTGCCCTGACCCTTGATAAAACATGCTGCTTTCAACCTTATGTCCTCCTGCCATGCACATGCAAATGAGGATGTTGCAATGTGAAAAGGGGTACTTACAATCTGGTCCACTTGTCCGAATCAAAAGGTGATCCAGGGGTCTCCCTCTCCCGCATGAGGTCTGCCGATCGGTGTTTGAGTTGGTAGTTCATACACCCGACAACAAAGATCCTCCATAGATGGTGGAGCATTGTGCCCTGCCGCAGCTTCAGTGCCTCCGTTAGGTAGCCCTGGATGAGCCAGTAACCCATATTCAACATCATGGGGAGGTAGTGTTTAACCACCCAGCTGAACCCTTCCAGTTCATCTTCACTCCTGAGATTTGCTCCCTGACATAATGCAGTTTCCCCTCCACTGCAAATATATTACACCCAAAATGATTTAACACTATCCCACCTAACCCCAAATACCCCAACAGACTACACTACCCCAAGACAAGCACCCACTAAACAAATGGTATGACAGGACAAAAACACTACACATAACGTACATAAATGACAAAATTGACAGGACAGCAGCAGGACACAGCACAAAACTCAGAAAAAAACACCATTCCTGAACCAGCACCAGCTCCACACAGCCTCTCACAATCACAGACTGAAAGAATGTAAAGTAAAAGTGAAAGTGAAAGTGAAATCACTACCATGTTTGCAGCAAAAAGACCTGTTTCATCACTTCCTGAGCATGTGCGTCACGTTTTCTGATATGCGTTGTTTTTTTTAATGCATGACGGTTATGCATGTTTTTTTTCCATGAAGGTTGACAAGGCCTGTCGACTTACTATTGACACACAGGGGCCAGGTGTCATTTTATTGATTCGCGATGTATGGAGAATTGCCATTTGCGTCAAAATTTCTTATGAAAACGAGAATGCGTGAATTTTGTAGGAAAGACTGACAGTGCATCCATATGCACATTCCTTGTTACAGGTGCTATGCATCTAGGTAGTCAGTATGTCATGGCCACATGTGTGTGCATGTGCATTCATATGTGTAGCAGTAACATTGGAATGTGTTACCATAAGTTTGTATGTGTGGGTGATGCATGCAATGACATACCATTTGCAAATGTGCTTGTAGAATTTTTCCACATACATATTACCACATGTACTGGAGGTGTACATTTCTGATTTCCAAATCTACATTTGACAACACGGCTTTAGATATGATGGGCTATTTCCAAATACATGCTCATGCATGTGATACCCTTGAAAAATTGACACAAAGGATGATGTGGATTAAGGCTGTGTTGATTTCACGTAACCCATGGCAATGTCAGTGCATGTGTGTCCACACTCTGGTGTGCTACATGGTCCAGGGTTCATGACGCTATGCTACACTTGTAAAATATGGTCCCCATGCATATATGATGCAGAAGATGGTGTACTGACATGTGTCAATGAAGGTTCGTATGTGACTTGTGTGGAAAGATATGTTTCGTGTAACGAATGCCAAAGCAGTGTGTTCAAGGGATATTATGCCTTCAAATCTATCTTCCAGCATGGAGATATGTTGGCCATCGTTTCATGGCTGTGTATTCATATCTGTGCCACCTATGGTTCCCTATGTGGGAGCATATCTGAATGAAGTCTATGTATTATCAAGTGATACATATACATTTCCGTTAGTGGAAAGTTGACTTTTGTGCATCCTTGATACCTAGCCTGAGTCACTGAAGTGCTATGTGTGCTGAGAATTCAGACATATGTGTGAAAGGCACATACTTGGTACATACCACCGAACACAACATGGTTGTTTTGACTTTTACATAAAATGGCAATGTTTTCTCAGCTCTTCTGTCACATCCTTTGCTATACATGGGCATGCACTCACATCTACATTCCACAACCTATGTCACTTTCACCATGAGTGTAACTTGTTTGTGTGTGGAGTCATCTCGGCTATGATTATGTGAAATGCCACATGCAACATTTCTTTCTTCTTCTTCACCCATACAATTGTGGATGGGTCTGAGACATTTTGGACATTGCTAGACTTACATGCACACCGCAAACACAATTGGCTGTGGGAGCCCTAGACTTCTTAGGGTTTTGGTCCCAGTATGTTACTTTTTCTTGGTCATACATGTGTCCTTGAGAGGTATGTTTTCATATGTCATGTGTGATGGTGTCATACAGACTTCACTGGGTTACCTTGCAGGCACAAACCAACCATTGTAGGTAATGCTAACTCTTTGCTACCTAGGCCACCAGTACAGTAGTCTTCACAGGTATTTCCAGATTAGCTGCAGGCATATTTCAAGACAACACAATTGTGTGACATGTGCCTAAGAAGGTACATTGGAAGTGTCACATCCTATTCCTACATTCCAGCCACACATTCCTGTGGTAGTGCATTCTCCCATTATATGAATCATTCCTGGCTACAGGGCCTTATGAATGGAGAGTGGAGCAGACCCCATTGCTGCTCCACTTGTCTTGCGGCCCTTATTGCATGCCACAGCCAACATGTGTGTGCTACATTTGAGTGACAGCATACCATGAGGCAGAGTTGGGCCAATAGCTCTCAAGGTATGTAGCACCATTGATATACTGTGTAGGGTTGGGGCCAAACTTTTGGCCCTAAACCTGACCAGTACATAATGGTCCATTGACTCCAAAGGTGTTCCCCCTTGTCACACCTGCTCAGTGCTGGCATTACAGCTACCCGTCTGAGATGTGTCACAGTTTAGTTCCTTAGTTTCAAGTACACTATTTTGAAACACCCCTTACCATATGCACATACTCGTTCCATACAGCTTGTCTTGCATAGACACGATGTGGTGAAAGGGGTCGGAATTTGTGCAATGCATACATTATGCCACTTAGTATTTCTGGTGCGTGGATCTAGGCCTTAGAGAACCACATGAGCATGCGTTATGTGACTCTGATGTGCGGCATGAAGCACTAGACCCTCTTAAATCATAACCTATGTTCCAACATTCTTTGCAATTGTTGTGTTTCTTTCCTGTTCTCCGAGGTATGGGCAACTTACCAATGGTGTATGAAGCAGAGAATGAGTTCATCATCATCATTTAACTTTATTTCTGTAAGTAAAAAACATACCATAAAAGTACAATACATACATCGAGTTTTTAAGAGAGAGAAAACACTAAAAATATAAACACAATGAAAAATTAAAAAAGTTAGGAAAAGTTAAGATCCAAACAAGATAATCAGAGTATATGTCTCCTAATAATAGAAGGTTCCACTCAACAAGGTCCATAAATACTCAATAGTATAGTGAGACAATGTCTTTATGCTTAAAATTGAGTACTAAAATCAACCATCAAGGGTCAATATATATACATAAATAAATCTAAAAGTTAGCTACCCAGTCTTATTCTTTAAAATTGCTAATCTAAAACACCAGATTTATTCGAGAAATTTTGCCACTGATAAAACTATCTGGACAGATGAGTCAGATTTTAAAATTCTCTCAGCATGAAGATAGGACCTGACACCTATGTATTTACAATGCGGGATGATCCAAAGAGCTCTTTGTTTATGGTATGCATGGCAATGAAAAAGAACATGTGAGACAGACTCTTCACTTTTACAACCCATCGGACAGAACTTGGATCTATTGATGGAACTAGACCATTTGTACGTTATAGAGCACAAAGGAAGAGACCCTATTCTGAATCTGATAAAAAGAGCGTGTGCGAATGGAGATAGTGCTACGTCCATGAAGGGCTCAAATTCATAATGGCCTTTAACTGATAAATAACTATCAGACATGAGTTCACCATGGACAATCTGGTGCAAAGTGATTTAATGGTGATATTAATGGGGTGAAATATGTTGTACAGTGTCTAGGTGAAGAAGTTCAGTATGATTTGTTGTCTCCTGCAAACTTCTGCAGCAGTGTTTTATTGTCCCCCCTATGCCGTGCTGCACCATTGTTGTCGTCCTCCTCATTGGGGACATCTACCAGTTTATCCCAGGGGACATTAGTCTGATTACAAATGTTATGCAAATTGCATATACAACAATTATCTTGCATACCAGCGGTGGTGCATACAGCAGGCTTCCTCCTGTCGTTGACTTCAGGAGCCAAATGTCCTCTCCACCATGTTTCGTGGCCTTCTGTGGCCTTCATTGTATGCCCACTCTTCCTCCATTGTCAGGTTGCCGAACGGGGTCATCACCCATGACTGGATGCCGTAACCTTGGTCAGCTGCAAAGGAATGTGAGAACGTGTGTCAGTCATGCATATTTGTGGTTTCCTATGTGCCATGGCAGCTTTTAGTTTTAGGTGTAGTGGTGACTCAGACTTGCATCTGGTATTGTGTGAGTTCCTGTTTGGTTGAATGGTTTCATTGGTGTGTGGTGGTGGTCGTTACTATCATGGGTTGTGCTTCAGGGATCTGGTGATTGTCAAATTAATTCTGGACTGACAGTTTGACCATGCCAAATATGTGTTGTGTTGTCCATATTTAAGGCTGTGTCCTTATGTTAGTGAAACCTACCACCTCCTTGCATCACAATAGCGTCATTTGCATTGACACTATTATAGCCCTACAAGGCCAAACGCAGGCCACCATGTTTCCATGTGGCGTTATGCATCCAGTGCAACACTTTGTGACCCTTTGTGGCAGATTATGCCTGTCTGGCAGATTATGCCTGTGCCAGGCATCATGTGTACCAGGAGGAGATTCACATAATTGGAGGAATAGCAAAATTGGTACAGAGGATTCTCCAGGGTTCCTAGGCATGATTTTTCACAGATTAATTGAACACCTCCACAGAGCAGGCGTTGGGGGGGGGGCACAACATTTATTTGAAAGGGTCCCTATGTACTGTGCATGAAATGGTCAGGTATGTTGTTAGTACTCCTACAGAGTCCATCAGGGGCATCCATTATCTTGACACAATTGCATGTACTCTGTGCCATGATGCGCCGTAGATAGTTTATGGCACCCACATGATGGCAGTAGGGTGCAGCAAAGGGGCACAATTACAGTGCTGCTGCTGTCAATGCTGTGCCATTTTCCTGACATGTGGGCCTCAGTCCCTTCACTTTAGACCTCCAGAAGAGTGATGTTTTGGGACTTTGAACCTATTTTGTGTGCCATGACACAGGTGCCCTGTATGTAGCATGTGAATCCCACCCCTTTTACCTTGGAAAAACTCCCTTACACAAAGTTTTGGTGTTGCCAATTGCTGTCTGGCATACATATATGCATGTGGATCATGGGTACAATGTGGCACAGTTATATGGTATGTTTTATGATGCATGCATGAATTTGTAGACACTTGTGTAACAGGAGAGGGAATGATGCGTTTTTTTGCAATGCCCTGCATCGCATGACCAGTCCTGTTAAGTCCCATGTGTCCTCATTCACATGCATCTCTGGCCTCTTCTGGTACATTGTCAGTAGTCCAGCTGCCACAGCCCCTGTTGGTACCCTGGTATCATGTTAGGGTTTAGGGAATTATCGGGTATGATTATAGGTGTTTGTGAGGTGTCCATCCCTACAGATAGCCTTTCATGGCTGGTGATGTTGTATTCCTGTGTGTGCTGTACAATGCACCAGACAAGTGAAGGTGAACACAGTGGGTACGTCTGGTATCTTTTTGTGATATGTAGTTGGTGATGACAACACTTGGATGGTATTTGATACTGGTGCCACTGGAGGCTTCTACCCCATGACAAATGTGGGGCTGTGCCTATATGTGACTTTTCTTACGTTGGCATGGCCAATGCCATTCACATAGCTGAGCTGTTCCTTGTCAGGTGTTATGTGTGAGGGATCTGTATTTAGTTGTCAATCTATGGACACTTGTAGTGGTTGGGGCCCGGATTCTGTATGCAAAGGGGACATAGCTCCTGTCCTTCATGTGGTGTGTCAGTCAGGTTGTGCCTGTATTATGTACATATGGGTGTGGGTGTATGTGTGTGTGATGTCCAATTAGTGTGGTGTAGTGTGGAATGTGGTATATGTGTTGTTGTCTGTACATCTGTGTTGCCCTGTCCATGTGTGTCGAGTGTGGTGTATGTATTGCTTGTCCTACAAGTTTGATGTGTAATAATTGGTATGGTGGATTACCTATGAGTAGTCCATTGCCACATTGCCCATCCTGTAACCGCTTGTTGATGGTGGAGTGACATAATATGTAGACACCATGGAAGCTGCCAGGATATGTAGCAAGGATGTTTGTGAAGTGACAACGGTGGTCCACAATGGTCTGCGTATTTATAGAATGGGTGTGTTTGTGGTTCCTGTACAGGTGTTCCGTTGCAGCAGGTGGCACAAGTTGGACATGGGTGCAGTCCATTGCACCCAGAACATGCAGGAACCCAGCAATTAGTTAGAACCCTTTCTTGGTCTCCTGCTGCATTTGCTGGGTGTTGGGGAACAGGATGTGGTGGGGTGCGAGGCTGATGATTGCTTCCAGAACCTTTGGAAGGAAGGCCGAGAAGGATGGCTGGGAGATACCACCCACTTGTCCCCCAATTGTCTGGATTGATCCTGACTCCAGCACATAGAAGACAGCCAGGAGTTTGGCCATGGGTGGAATATTTGTTGGAGTTTCCATCCTTGCAGTGATGTCTGGTGCTGTGTGGTGCTGCAGGCGTACAATCGACTCCCGCTTCGGACGGTAGAGTCTGATGACATCTTGTTCCCTGAGCGCAAGGATGGTTGCGTGCTGTTGAAATATCCTCTCCCACCTTATGCTCTTCCTTTGTGGCTGCCTTGATGGTGTTTGGGGTTGCTGCGGTGGTGCTGGTAGGACATGTTGTTGTCACTGTCATCCACAGCGTATGCCAAGCTGGAGAAATAACAGGTCCATGTTGTCCAGGGGGTTGCCAATGTTCCTTCTGTGTGCTTTCCTTATGTAGTAGTCTATGGGCCTCATTTTAATGCCTGATCTGACCAGGCGTTAAATTTTAACGCTAATCAGAGTTAGCCTCATGTTTTTGGACCAGTTCCTTAACGTGTGTCATTTTCGCTTCAGGCAGTAAATATGGCGTTAGAGGGCTAGTGTAATGTTTTGGAAGGGAACACTTACCTTGCAAACTATTGTCGCAAAAGGATGCAAGGTGGGGTGGTGCTCCCAAAAATGACGCTATCTCTGAAATTTTGTCACTAGATGGGTCTAGCGACAAAATGTATATATGACGCTAGGTTAGCGCCACTTGTGCACCAGAAAAATGGCACAAAGGTGGCGCTACATTTTCTTAACTATGGGCCCAAGTACAGAGGAAAGCATGGATGAAAAAAACTTAATTAAAAAATAACTTGCCACTGTGAGATAATACGACAAAATAGGGTGGTGTAGAAATGAGAAATGAGGGGGAATCAAAATGTGACAGCATTGGTACCTGCCGCCCTGGGACATAAAGTGCCCCTAGTGTGCAACAGGCACTGCTTTGCTTGCCCCCGGAGCATTTGGTATTACAGAAAGTGTGGCAAACACTTGTGCAGCCCTTTCTGCAATACAGATAGAGCTGGTCCACATATAACACCAGCCCTATCATCAGAGGCGTTCCCTCATTTGCATGGGGGCATGACCCCATGAGAATGAGGCAATCTCTTTGCCTCAGCACCCACTCCATATTATAATTGTGGGCGCAAAGGCAAAGAAGCCATCAGGAGGTTCACTTACAACATGCCACAAAAAAGGTGGCACACTGTCAGTGCACCCGTAATGCAGCTCTCTGGAGAGTGTAAAGGGGGAGTCCTGTGGAACCCCTAGACATCCCCTTAAAGGGGATTTCAGTCACTCACTGGCCCAACCTTGCAAGGGGATCTCTCACCACTCTTAAAAGTGCAAGCGGGTTACTGCCTGCACAGTGAAACACGGAGTGGCTGCTTAAAAGCCATGGAGGCAGCCCATTCATTCTAGTGCGGCACACTCTCCTTGTTTGTTCAGGGTGCACCTTTTAAAAAGGAAAAAGTGCCACATTTGTATTACAGCCGTTGGTATTCAACAGCACTGTAAAGTGCTCCCAAAACATCGTGTAGATTTATAAGTCTCATTCTTGTTCTTCTGCCCTCTTGACATTTCGATAGATGATGTCTGATGTCTGCAAACCTTTGTTCTTGCAAATCAGATAATTCTCCAATTAACAGATTGAGACACTTGTTTGTATTAATGTGGATGCCGTGTCTGCATCAATCACATGCAACAGGATGGTAGCAGTGCTTGCCGAATGAACCTTGACTATAGAGGCATTAAACATTAGTTCCATATTTATGAGTTACGTGAGAATTTGTTTGGAAATACTCTCTCACTTTGGAACTGTTGGTTCCTCAATTTTTGTATTTGGATTTGATTTAAAACGTTTGTTCGGGAGATAACAGACATATTGTATAGCACCAGGCACTGGATACAATGCTCCCCCATTGCCTCATAGTTATTAAATATAGTTATTAAAATGCTTGCCCTCTGGAAGATCTCAGTCTTTGGCACCCTATGGCCTGCAACAGAACTATTTCATTCATGTATTGATGTTTATAATATCAAAAATAAAGTTGGGACATATGGCATGAAGGCACCACAGACATGGATTAAGATTTGAAAAGGTGACATTTGCTATAAACAGCTGCAAATTTATGAACTGAACATCCTGGCTCCATGGTCTTACATACTGAGGGGCAAGTTTATCAAGGAATCATGCAGTGCCGCAAGCCACCTTGTTGCACTGCTCTGCGTGATAAGGAAAGGGCAGGAATGCACTGTATTTGACATTATATGGCGCCCTCCTGTCCTTTCCCTGCACTGGTGCGCAATGTGGTGCATAGCTCCAACGTGGGCACCCTTGCACCATGGTGCAAGACTACCTGTGTTGAAGATAGGATGGCTTTTGGGCAGGAAGGGACAAGGCTGAGAGGCATTTTCTCTTTCTATGTGTGCTGCATAATGCATTTCTCCTCATTACTCCTCCCAGGTAGCATTTCAACGCATTCCATGGTCCATCAATAATGGGACGCAAGGGGGATGCAAAAAGCTACATAAATATGCCCTTGAATGAGCATGGCAATTCAAATATGAAATAAAGTACCACAACCTTAAATTGTAGGGCTGTTACAAGCAAGCCAGGATTGAAATGACCATATAGTGGCTCTAGGAAGCAACCCCAGTGGCTTTATAAGGTCACAGGAACTCTATATCCTATGAATATCCTATTCATGTATGATTGTTTCATTTTATTTCTCATGACAGATGACCATGCTCGCTTAAGCAATTCTCTTTCCCCATCTACTTCGTCAGTTTCCATTAACTGTTCACCAACTCTTACATCAAGTTTTTCTGGATGAAATGAGTCTGCCTTCACTAGAGAGGCACCATGTGCCTATACTGCTCTCATTCTATGTTATGATTGACTCACAATGTACTTTTCTAAAGTTTTTAGAAATCCTTCTTTGTAAACCAGAAAGGGTGGGGTCTAAGGTTTTACGCCTGCGAGGGTCCCGTAACTTTTTAGTATGAAATGAGAGGATAAAGGAATACCAAGGGCTAACAGTTTGTTTCTCAAAATCCCCGCATGCCTCTATCACTAGATTATCATTCCTGTTGGTGTCAGTTTTAAGTGCTTCCATTTTTCCTCCTCCATAAAGCTATTACCTACACAACACACAAAACATCCGAGCGTAGACCATGGTTAAGGTCTGCTACAAAATGGTGGGCCTGCAAGCAACCATTGATTACAATAAACAAGGACTGTCTAAAATTCCAAAGCCATGTCACAGACACAGATGATTGTCAGGGTGTGGGCCCTGAATATCGAGTAGGGAATATAGTTACATCTTAATATCATATCAAAAATAATAAGGACAAAAATATTGACAACTAAAATGTAAGGGGTGCGTGGTCAAGATGGCAGCTAAGTTGGACGCTTAGAAAACAGCTCCCTGGCAAAATCCTGAAGTATCCTGCCCCTTCAACTGCTTCACATGGGCAAATATTAGTGGCTGGACGTGGCCATAGCGGTGGATGCCCTCTCCTTCTGAGGTCTGGGCCCTGGCTGTTTGAGGGAGCATAGCGAGTGCATTGCAGGCTGGGCTGTTCTGGGACCAGGACCAGACTTACAGCACCTGCAGCTAAGCGGGACACTAACCTTCAAGTAGAGCGGGACATGGATGTTGGACTGAGGATCCTTGGGGGGACCATGGTGCCCAGCATTCAGGACCCGTGGGCCCACAGGATGGGTCATCCTCTGGACCAGTGCAGACCCCAAATTAGGTAATCCGCGTTGCAGGCCAGTCATTGTACAGAGCGCACTAGATGGTACACAGGGCTTTGATGTGGCAAATTATCACTTGACATCACAATCATTCTGAGATTTTATTTGCCAGTTGACATGACTTTTGAACCATCTGCCCTCATTTTTATGCCATTAGATGCATCTTCTCTATGGGACTATATACTCCTTCCTCCTAACCCCACAACATCACGAGGAGACAACATCTGACGTCCAAACAGGTGTTAGGAGGTGCCATTTGGTAAGCAGAAATTTGCAGACAATGGCTGGTGGCCCCGCCCTACCTACATAGACATTATGTGAGGGGTACCATCAATATTGCTTCAAGTTTTGAGGGTATCGTCTTTGACTGCCGCAGGGTGGGCATTTTAGCGTATCTGGTTCACAAGCTTGGAGTACACTAGTGATGTGCTATACCTCCATCCCGATGACAAGGATGGAGTCCTCAATGACACTGCAGCACCTGGAAACTGCACCACAGGCACACTCTAGTCAATTTGAGAAAATATTGCAAGCCATTTTGGCCATGAAAACATAATTGAAAAATGAGATAGACTTTGTCTCACAGGATGTCAATATCCTCCGTGAGGATCACCGCAAACTGTCCGACAAGGTTGCAGAAATGGAGTCGTCCCTGTGTCATATGAGGCCTACTGTCCAAGAGCTGCAGGTACAAATGAAGTAGTTTGGCGCTGAAGTGGCGTCCTTACAGGGTAGAGGATGCAGAAAGACAGTATTGTTGAAATAGTGTGAACTTCATGGGGTTTCCTGAGAAAGTGGAAGGTCAAAGTGCAGAGCTGTTTTTAGAACACTGGCTAACGGACAATGTACACAACGGGAAGGTGCCAAAATTCTTCTTTATAGGCAGGCTCATAGAATCCCTGGCAAACCACTGCCGCTCAGTGCTCCTCCCCACACACTCACTGTCCACTTCTTCAATTACAGAGATCTGGATATGATCCTACAATACTTCCGGGCCTGTGATTCTGAACGCTGGGAGGGCGCCACCATCACAGCCTACCCCGAGTTTACAGCAGAGGTGCCATGTCAACGTAGCTTTTACACCAGAATTTAGCAGCGCCTTCATGAACATAATATCAAATATGTCTTGATGTTCCCCGCCAGGATCCGAGTGATAGATGGCAACAGGGTCTATATCTTTCCACACCTGCAGATGCTTGGACATGGACGCACGCCAAGGGCATAGCTCAATCCTCGACAGAGGAACACAATCATGGGGACTGGCTCACGCCTTGTACCCATTGCCGTTGTCAGAACAGATCCCAGGCCAAGCCTACTAGAACCCGGGCAGCAGCGGAGAGAATCAAGGCACTACTGGAAACAGCACTTTACACCAAGAACAACTTCACGATATTACAGGATAGGCCTAGGATGCACTCTGACTGGGACACGAGGAGCTCTCACTCAACTCTCCTTGACAGGGTTAAAGGTCCTGATGTTACCATCCAAACAGCCAATTACGTTTGACTGTTCTTGATGGCTTGGTTGGTGCATTTGTTGCACACAGTATCCAGTTATGCCCCAAAATAAGTATGAGGTAATTCTTGGGGGACATATTCTGGCATTCTTCCAGAATACGCAGCATGGGATGTTTGCTCCTGCTAACGTCTCTTAAATGTCCATAAAGGTCAAGATACATTACAGATTAGCTCATCACACCTCACTTGAAGTTTTCCTCATGGACACTTTTTATCCCCCACTGTTGTTTATTTTCCTTCCTTACTGTACCAGAGACAATTGGCGGTGAGCCCGTGTGCTACCTGCTTTGGGGTTTAATGTTAATGGCCGTTATTTTGGTTCTGTTTGAGTTAACTTGGCAAAATGGGGAGGGAAGGATGGGAGACGAGGGGTGGGCTGCAGTACAGGGAGTTGCTCTCTTAACACACACACAATTCACAACCCCTTGCTTATGCACTCCAAACCTATCCATCAATCTTTATTTGTAAAGCGCAGCTACTCACCCGTGAGGGTCTCAAGGCGTTGGGGGGAGGGGCCTCATCTGAAGAGCCACATCTTGAGGTTCTTCCTGAAGATGGTGAGCGACCGGATTTGTCTGAGGTGCGGGGGGAGGTTGTTTCAGCTCTTTGCTGCAGCGTAGGTGAAAGATTGTCCTCCGGCGGTGGTTTTGCGGATGTGAGGGATGGTGGCCAGGGCCATCTGGGTTGAGCGTAGGGATCTGGCGAAGATGCGGAAGGAGACGTGGTGGTTCAGGTAAGCTGGTCCTCCATTGCGTATGGCCTTGTACGTGTGGGTGAGAAGCTTGAATGTGATTCACTTCTAGAACGGTAGCTAGTAGAGGGTCCTCAGCTTTTGGGAGGTCCAGAATGAGTCTGGCGGCAGCGTTCTGGATGAGTTGAAGTTTTTTGATGTTCCTAGTTGAGGTGCCGGCATAGAGGGTGTTGCTGTAGTCAAGCTTGCTCGTTACTAAGGAGTAGCTGACTGTCTTGCAACAGTCTGCTGGGATTCATCTGAAGATCTTCCGGAGTTTGTGGAGTGTGTGCAAGCAGGAGGAAGCAACAGAGTTTGCCTGGTTTGTCATGGATAGGGAGGAGTCAAGGATGATTCCTAAGTTGCAGGCGTCCTCGGTCGGTGCAGGGGGGGTGCTGAGGGATGTGGGCCACCACGAGTCGTCCCATGCTGGTGAGGCCTTTCTGAAGATAATGAGCTCCGTCTTGTCAGAGTTGAGCTTGAGGCAGCTTTCTCTCATCCAGGTGGCAAAAGCTTCCATTCCTGCATGAAAGTTCCTTTTGGCCGTGTCTGTGTCTTCGGTAAGGGAAATGATGGGTTGTGTGTCATCGACATATGACACGATGCTCATTCCATGGCTTTTGACGATGGCAGCAAGAGGGGCCATGCATGCGTTGAACAATGTGGGACTCAGTGAGGATCCTTGGGGACTCCGCAGTTGACTCCTGTGGGTCTAGAGGTGTAGGGCGGGAGACTGACCCTCTGTGTCCTCCTGGAGAGGAAGGAGTGGATCCATTCCAGGGCTCTTCCGTGAAATCCTATGTCATGGAGTCTGGTGAGCAGAGTGCTGTGGGAGACTGCTTCGAAAACTGTTGAGAGGTCATGGAGTATGAGTTCTGCGGTGTGGCAGAGGTCTAGGAGTAATCGGATGTTGTCGGTGTCTGCCAGGAGTGCTGTCAATGTGCTGTGATTGCTGTAGAAGCCAAACTGGGAGCTGTCCAAGGAGCTGTTGGTCTCAATGAAATTCCGTAGTTATGCGTGGATTGCTTTCTCTAGTACTTTGGTGGGGGAGGGTAGCAGTGAGATGGGCTGGAAATTCTTTAGTTCTGATGGGTCAGCTGAAGGCTTCTTCAGGAGAGGACATATTTCGGCATGTTTCCAGTCCTCAGGGAAGTTGCCCATGCTGATGGAGAAATTGATTGTGTTACGAAACTCGGGGGCTAGGGATGCACTGGCTCTGATGTATATGTGGTGTGGGCATGGGTCCAAGAGGGCTCCGGAGCGGGTGCTGTTCCTGATGTTGACTGTTTCCTCGGTGGTGAGCGTGGACCAGTCGTGGATGGTCTGGGTGGTTTCTGGGAAGGGGGGGCAGTCGCAGGTTCCGGTGCAATTTGACAGGAAGCTGTCATGCATGTCCTGGATCTTGTGGTGGAAAAAGGAGGCAAGTTTGTTGCAGAGGTCCTGTGACGGAGGGATGCTGGTGGCTTCGGAGGGGGATCTGTGAACTCGTTGATGACTGAGGAGAGTTCCTTTGAGTTGTGTGAAGAGGAGTTGATGCGCTCTCGGAGAGCATTCTTCCTTGCGTTCTTGATTTTTCATCAGTGGGCGGTGGTTGCGGGTCTGAATGAGGCAAGGTCTTCGTTGGATTGGCTGGTCCTCCATTTTTTCTCTAAATGTCTGCGGGTACAAGTTCGGTGGTGAACCAGCTGGCCTTTTTAGGTACGCGTTTGGCTGGTATCAGCCGGAGAGGGGCTAGAGTGTTGGCTCATTCGGTGATCCATGCGTTGAGATTGTGCGTTGCTGTGTTGGCGTCATCAGAGGGGGGTAGGGAGGGATTTGGCGAGCGATGAGGTGAGTTGCTCATTCCTTCGAGTTGTGTGAAGAGGAGTTGATGTGCTCTCGGAGAGCATTCTTCCATGATTTTTCATCAGTGGGCGGTGGTTGCGGCTCTGAATGAGGCAAGGTCTTCGTTGGATTGGCTGGTCCTCCATTTTTTCTCTAAATGTCTGCGGGTACGAGTTCGGTGGTGAACCAGCTGGCCTTTTTAGATACGCGTTTGGCTGGTATCAGCTGGAGAGGGGCTAGAGTGTCGGCTCATTCGGTGATCCATGCGTTGAGATTGCGCTTTGCTGTGTTGCCGTCATCAGAGGGGGGTAGGGAGGGATTTGGCGAGCGATGAGGTGAGATGCTCATTAGTGATTTTGTTCCATTTTGTGTGGGGGGTCCTGGAGGTGCGGGTGCGGCTGCTGGGTGCGCTGATTGTGACCTGTATGCAGCGGTGGTCAGTCCTGTCTGGGGTGGAGATGGTCTCGATGGTGATCTGGTCGCTTGAGGTGAAGCTGGAGTCCAGTGTGTGTCCTGTGGTGTCTAGAACTAGAGTCAGGATACTCTCCGTTCATTCCAGCAAGAGGCAACAGCCAGAGGAGCTGGGGAGGGCAGCAGACGCTGACTAGGGGTGAAACATGATGTACATGTTTGAATACATCTTCATATCATGAGTACCTACACTGATAATGCTGCCACGCGTTACAATGTAATGTTATGGAATGTACGCGGAATGACAACACGGACTAAACGGTATAGAATTCATTCTTTTCTTAAAAATTATTGCGTACATTTTGCTATATTACAGGAGATGCATCTCACAGAAAATGAGCTGCAGAAACTTAGGAAACAGGGACAAGGCCAAATAGACAGCATTTCAACATCTACGTTTGCCAGAGGGGTACCGATATGGATAGCGCCGGGGGTATAATACACTAAGCAGCACTATAAGATGGATACGGGGAGCCGCTTTGTTGTCCTGGAGGGACTGTTGGATGGAACACCATTGTTGCTTGTAGGAGTTTATGTGCTCAATCATGCCCAGGGAGAATTCCTCAGTACTATCATACCTGTTCTCTGTAGCAATCCACTAGCGCCTTGCTTTTGGGAAGGTGATTTTAATTGTGTGCCAGAGGTAGAACTTGATTGCTAGTTTCTCCCATTGTGCAGCACGGTCAGTAGGAAGAACTCAAATTGTCTGGGATCCTGGGCCAAGGATAGAGGGATTCCTGATCTATGGAGCAATGGGCACCCACTGGAGAGGTAATATTCCTTCTATTCCTAAGTACATGACCTTCACACTAGTATAGATTTATTCTGGGGCCCCACTTTTCATGGCCACATGGTTGCGCACTCAGAGTACTTTGCACAGGCGATTTCTGACCACTCCCCATTACTGTTTACCATACAGTGGGATAGATTGCGTCCCACTGTTCCCATGTGGCGATTGCAGAATGAGTCTTTATTAGATGCTCCAGTTAGAGAAGAGCTATCTGGTTGGATTGCACAATATTTAGAACATAACTGTGGCTCAACTACTCCTCGAGCATCGGAATGGTATGCTCATAAAATAATAGTGAGGGGCTGTTGCTTCTTAGTCACATTGAGGTTTTGGCACACATTATGCAGGGAAATTACTGAGTTGGGAAAGGAAATGCGGACATTAGAGAACGAAATTGCAAATCATTTGATGACCCCTGCCCGTCTATGTGAATTATTGAAAACGTTTAATGAAGCTGACACATGCTCACATCTACTTGATTGTCAATATTACTTAACCAGACTACTTGCAGAAGGTGACCGCTCAGGCAGACTATTGGCATGGCTTGTCTGCAAAGAATGTCAACAAACTCCAATTCGAGTGGTCAGCTTGCTTGATGGCTCCATGGCTAACACACAGGACGCCATTAATGACGCCTTTCACGCCTACTACAGTATGTTATACCAAGAAGATCTAATAGCTGATCCCTAACAGCTGTAATCGTTTTTAAATGGTATGCCCCTAACAAAGCTCTCTCCATTACAGAGAGCTGTCCTTGACAAACCCTTGCAACTGGAGGAAATACGTACAGCCATCTCTCAGATAGCTCATAACAAGACACTGGGCACAGATGGCCTGCCAATAGAGTATTATGCCACGTACTTGATGCATCTTGCCCAACCCATTCTAGACATTTTTGTGGAAGCATGGACAAGGGAGGAGCTCCCTTGCTTGCAATGCGAGGCTTTGATTGTGGTGCTACCCAAACCGGGGTATGACCCGACAGACGTACGCTCTTATAAACCGTTATCTCTCCTCAATCTTGACTGTAAAATATTGGAAACGATCCTCATGAATAATCTTATCCCCCTAGCTGGGAGCTTGGTTCACGAAGACCAGGCTGGATTTATACCGGGCTGGAGCACCTTCTTAAACATACGGAGACTATTATGCCCCACCCACAGCACACAACAGCATAGCTGTATCATTGGATATCAAAAAAGCATTTGACACTCTCAGCAGGGAATTTTTATTTGCTACATTATGTCACATGGGGTTTTTGAGATGGATCCATACTCTATACGCCGACCCAACTGCTAGGGTGAAAATGGGTTAATTGATTTCTGAGAGCTTCTCAATTAATAGGGCAGTAGAAGGCTGCCCATTTTCATCTTTATTATTTGTGTTGGCAATGGAACCTTTAGACAGTCATCTGCATTTCCAGACACACCAGGGGGGATCCAGGAACTAGACACTCATCACATTGTGTCACTTTATGCCAATGATGCATTTATCTACCTTAGAGATGTCAGGGCCTCCTTACCCGACGTGATGTTCTTGCTCGACACTTTCGGCACACTCTCGAGCCTTCAGATCAATTGGTCTAAGCCCTGCCCTTTCCCCCTTGCCCAATTATCTGGGCCCTCCAGGATGCACTCCCAGCTTACCACCTACCGTGGCGTTTTGACTCCTTCAAATACCTGGCCATTTAAGTATACCACTCCGTGGATGCTCTTAGGGACGGTAATCTGGGCAGCGTGCTTCGATCCATGTGGGGGTCACCCCATTTCTGGGGTAAACTTCCGCTATTACCATTGGGCAAAGCGGCAGTGGATAAAATGATGATCTTCCCCAGATTTCTGTATTTTTTTCAGCTTTGCCCATAACTATCCCCAAGAGTTTTTTCAAGAACTGAATGGTTTGCTATTGGAGTTAATATGGGGCACGGATAGGCATTGCGTGTCACTGTCAATTGTTCAATGTCTGCTCCTGGAGGGGGCCCTTGGAGCCCCCAGTTTTGAACTCTATTATGCTGGAGCACAGATGCAATGGCCTCTCCGTTGGTTGGGTGCCACTACTGGTGCAGAAACTGCACAGTTCCGTGCAAGATTCGGGGTGACTCGGTGATACGGAGTCTGTGTACTCTCCTGTCCTTCACACACTTTTATCAGACACTGGCTCTAGAAAGGTTATAACACTTTTGTATGGTGCAATATCGGCAACTGCTACCACACATCTGGAGACGACCCTCACTAGATGGAATTCTGTTCTTCCACAGCCAATGACACCAAAAACTTGGACAGTAGCTCTCCAACAAGTGAGGAGGGATTCGCGCAATCCTAGATTCCCCTTCACACCATTTAACTTCATTCATCAGGCATACCTATCACCACAACACAGTAAACACATGTTCCCCACCTCAACCCCTAGATGCCCACGTTGAGGGCTAGAAGAGGCAGGTTATTATCATGTGGTATGGGAATGTCCCCCACTGTTATCCACGTGGCACGAAGTCACCGTCGAATTATCTACATAGCGGGCTGCTTATTCACCCCTATCCCAGAATCCTGCCTATTGAACATTCATCCCAGAGCCAAACAAGACAAATACATCCATAGATTCACTTACAGAGCATTTATTCTGTACAAAAGACAAATTGCAATGCAATGGAAGGTGCCCCTGCTACTGGAGGTTCACAGACGGCGCCAGTTGACACTGAAATGGGCACAGGCAGAGGCACATGTGCTGGGATCCCTACATGACGGTGGCCAGCTGCGCACAGGATGCAATACATGGGACACGCTTGTGATGAAACTTGAAACAAAAAATGACACTCGATCAGCTTGAAGAGATCAACATCAAGCAGGGGCCCATACTACACCTACTTACACTCACTCTCGGACTACAAGGTTGTCCATCCTGCTTGTCTCCATTTGCACACGTTAAATGTGTAAACACAGAACTATTCTTGAGGGACTTATACCCAAGGGCGAGCATGGATGCCTATTTTCACTGAAGCTGGGTCCTGATCTTTCCAGACTCCTATGGTCGGTCTCCGCATCACCCAATTAAGTAGCATGTACATCAATATTGATCACTAATAATTTTGCATTAATGCTACTGCTTAGGTACCATGATAACATGGATTAATTATTCCCCTTTTGAATCACGACCTGAACAGTGACACAACTGTTTATTTTATAATACTGCAAAATTATTCCTGAATCTGCAATTGTTATAGATGAAACTTTATAAACCAATTAAACAGATTTAAAAAAAAGTAAAATGTATAGATTTTCTGTACATAAATCCACATACATGTATGTCGTTGATAAATAGATCTTCCAGGTATGAAGTAGTGGAGTTAAGAAAAGTCAATACTCCCCTATATGTGCTTACTTTTCAATATTTTTGTCTTATATATTTTTTGTTACAACATTAATGTACAACAAAATTCCTTATTTGATATTCGAGAATACAATCATTGTCAGCATATTAGCCAGATACAACTGACCAACCAACTCAACTAATTCTCGACTGTGTAAAAAAATAAAACGCCTTAGAGCTTTGGAATGCCTTTCACATTAACCATATTACTGTTCAAATTTTCCAGATTTCCAATCTCATCCGATCAATAGATTTGTGGTAGAAGACCAATGCAAGTTCAAAATAAACCAAAACCAATATCGAGCTGCAGGTAGAGTTAGCTACATTTAGTTTGCTTCATCACAGCAGCACACTGACTCTCTACCCCTAACTTTTTCCTTTTACAAGCCTCAATTACTGATGAAATTCATGTTTGTATTAATAGTGAATGAAAAGAAATGCATATAAACTTTCACTAATCTTTGATATCATCTGCAATGTGAGCCTCTAAATGTTAGTCATACTAGCAACTGGTAGTTTCATGGCACATTGCGGCATATTTACAAGTCCCTAGGCAGCATCACTTTTTGTGATGCTCCAGTGTGCGCTGGGCACTGTGCCTTATTTAGAAGGCGACATTATGCGACCACTTCACACGCTGCACTTTGCGTGGAAGGGGTGTGCAATCGCTGTTGTTGTGGGTGTACCACAGCATCACCCATTACATTTTCACATATTTGAATTCGTACACCTGAGTCAGCGACAAATTCTAACGCCACCCCAGCGGTGGCACTAGCATGGTGCAACAAGGAGAAATTGTTTCATCTCCTCGTTTGTTGCTCTTTTTGTGTGTGCTGCAGGATGCAGAAAGAGCAAAGTACCATTTAAGATTGTTTTTGTGCAGGAAGGGACATCTTCCTGCACAAAATAATCCCTCCCACAACGCAGCCATCCTTGCACCATGGCGCAAGGGGGGCTGCATTCAATCAATAAATCAATCAATCACAGCATTTGTAAAGCGCACTGCTCACCCGTGAGGGTCTCAAGGTGCTGATTGGGTGGGGGCTGCTACTGATCGAACAGCCAGGTCTTGAGGTGTCTCCTGAAGGTAATTGCGCTCGGGAAGGTAATAGCACTCAGCAGAAAATTTAGCGCCTGCGCAGGGGGAAAGACAGGGGTGCGCCATAATAACAAGATTACAGCACATACCTGTGTTTCTAAAATGACACAGCACGGCGCTCCCAATTTTGGTGCAGCGTCGCGCTGCACCACTTTATTGTAAATATGCCCTGTTGTGTCTAAAGATATATCTAATTCCAGGCCAGCAGGATGTTAGCAGTATGAGTACCCGTATACCCCATTCAATTTGCCTTGTAATAGCAAGTATTCTGAGGGAACGGTTTGCTGAGGCACATTCAGAATGTGAAATAGAACAAGGAGATGAAGGTCAGCGCTCCCATTCAAATACCCCTCATTTCAAAGCAAGAGTCTACATCTGACTTTCTTAGAGGTATACAAAATGTACCATTGAGCATTTATAGTTTAGCCACTCTTAGGGGCATATTTATACTCTGGTTGCACCGGAATTACGTCGTTTTTTTTTACGCAAATCCGACGCAAAACTAACTCCATATATATACTATGGCGTTAGACCCGTCTAGCGCCAAAGATCTTGGAGTTTGCGTCATTTTTTAGCGTGGACACCTTCCTTGCGTTAATGATATGCAAGGTAGGAGTTCCCGTCTAAAAAATGACTCCGAGGCATGTGCGCCGTATTTATACTCCCGGGCAGAAATGACGCCCGGGAGTGGGCGGGTCAAAAAAAATGACGTCCAGCCGCTTTTGCGTCATTTTTTAGCGCCTGGTCAGGGCAGGCGTTAAGGGACCTGTGGGCTCGGAAGGAGCCCAGAGGTGCCCTCCCATGCCCCTAGGGACACCCCCTGCCACCCTTGCCCACCCCAGGAGGACACCCAAGGATGGAGGGACCCATCCCAGGGAACTTAAGGTAAGTTAAGGTAAGTATTTTTTTGGGTTTTTTTTTGTGGCATAGGGGGGCCTGATTTGTGCCCCCCCCTACATGCCACTATGCCCAATGACCATGCCCAGGGGACAGAAGTCCCCTGGGCATGGCCATTGGGCAAGGGGGCATGACTCCTGTCTTTGCTAAGACAGGAGTCATGTCAATGGAGGTTGGGAGTAAAAAAAAAATGGCGCAACTCGGGTTGAGGCAGATTTTTTGCCTCAGACCAACTTGCCCCATTTTTTGACGCCCAAGCTCCATTTTCCCCTACGCCACCGCTGCCTGGTGTAAGTCATTTATTTTTACGCACACCAGGCAGCTCCGCCGGCTAACGTCATTCCATAAATAAGGCGCCCGCATGGCGCTTTGGAATGGCGTGAGCCGGCGTTAAATTTTTTTACGCACAACTGCGTTGGCACAGTTGTGCAGCGAAAAGTATAAATACGGCCCTTAATCTCCTAACTCTAGCAGCTATAATGTTAGGCCTCCACATTCTTGGTGGATGGGAGGCGAAAAATTGGTGGAGGAAAGCCTCTCTCTTTCCCCACAGTGGTTAATGGCAGAGACAAGAAACTTCCTTCATGACGGTGAGGAGTGGCATTTACTTCAAGTATTATTAACAATTTTCAAGACAAAATCTTGAGTTAGACTCGGGAACATAACAGTCAGTTTATTAAGCATGAAGAATTGGCCAATAGGACTTGTAAAACGTTCAGTATTTCTGATTTTATATTTACAGACTAGAATCACTAAAAACCAGATTAGTGGGTACAGATTGAGAACCTCGAAAGACTCCGGCTGGATATCCATTGAATTGCCAAGGATATATGTCCTTCACACTGAGAACATGAGATGTAAAGAGGTGCTACATGGTGACACAGACTAAACACAACTCTAGGATTGCACTGTTACCTTCAGAGGAATTTGTATACATAGAATGAAACTGTCTTGAACTGCAATCTGTCACAAAAACCTCCAGCCTGAGAAAGAGGAAAGGGACTAAGGGCCATATTTATACTTTTTGACGCAAAACTGCGCTAACGCAGTTTTGCGCCAAAAAAATTTGCGCCGGCAAACGCCATTCTGAAGCGCCATGCGGGCACCGTATTTATTGAATGGCGTTAGCCGGCGTTAGCCGACCGGCGCTGCCAGGTGTGCGTGAAATAAAACGACGTACACCAGGCAGCACCCGGCGTAGGGAAAAATGGTGTTTGGCCGTCCCAAAATTGGGCAAGTCAGGCTGAGGCAAAAAAAACGTCTTAACCAGATTTGCGCCATTTTTTTGGGGCGCCCAGACGCCATTAACATGACTCCTGTCTTAGCAAAGACAGGAGTCATGCCCCCTTGCCCAATGGCCATGCCCAGGTGACTTCTGTCCCCTGGGCATGGTCATTGGGCATAGAGGCATGTAGGGGGGCACAAATCAGGCCCCCCTATGCCACAAAAAAAAAATTCAACAAATAGTTACCACAACTTACCTTTTCTTCCATGGGATGGGTCCCTCCATCCTTGGGTGTCCTCCTGGGGTGGGCAAGGGTGGCAGGGGGTGTCCCTGGGGGCAGGGGAGGGCACCTCTGGGCTCATTCTGAGCCCACAGGTCCCTTAACGCCTGCCCTGACCCAGGCGTTAAAAAGAGGTGCAAATGCAGGGTTTTTTGCCCCGCCCAATCCCGGGCGTGATTTTTGCCCGGGAGTATAAATACCACGCACATGCCTGGGAGTCATTTTTTAAGACGGGAACGCCTACCTTGCATCTCATTAACGCAAGGAAGGTGTTCACGCCAAAACATGACGCTAACTCCATGAACTTTGGCGCTAGACGCGTCTAACGCCAAAGTATAAATATGGAGTTAGTTTTGCGTTGAATTTGCGTCGAAAAAAATGACGCAAATTCGGCGCAAACGGAGTATAAATATGCCCCTAAGGGACTTATTTAAGAGCCCCTTTCTCCATCCTAACGACACATTAGAGTAATGGTTTTTACGCTAATGTGGCGTTAGATGGCTAAAAATGCTGTGCCATATTTACAAAGTGGCACAATGCATGCATTGCGCCACTTTGTAGCCCTTTGCTCTGCATTATGCCTGCACCAGTCTTAGTGTATGCAAAGAGGGCTTTCCCATTTTAGGAGAGCCAAAATAATGGCGCAAGGACATCTTAGACATTTTTCTCTGCACTTTTAATGCCTGCTCAGAGCAGGCATTGTTGAATGGGCCACTATGTACTCCGCAGGAGTAGAGCTAACATTTTGGCGCTACTCCTGCATAGTACATCAATAGCGTAAAAATAACTCTATTGCCCCTACCCTGTGCCATATTTTAAACACAGCGCACACAGTGCACACATGATGGCAGTAGGGGGGTGCTAAGGGGCGCAAGGAAAGTGGCTCTGCACTGGGTGCAGCGCCACTTTTCTTAAATCACCCCCCAAGAATCCATAAAGTTTCAGTCTGTGGCACCATTAACAGAAAACAGTGTCCTTTAGAGGCAAAGGTGGAGGCTTCAGATAAGAAAGTACAAAAACATGGTCAGGATCTCGCAGAGAATGGGTCGAGGGGATCTAGCCTACCACCAAAGAGAGTGTTCACATTGAACTGAGCAGTCTTTGCATTCTTTGAGAAACATGAGGACATGGGATGCAAGTGCATTTTGCTATAAACCAATAGGTATCTTTCTTTGCTTACTTCACAGTATATTTCACCCATAGAAGGGTGAAAGCCTTTGACAACCACATGTATGATTTTTTTACCTTATATCTTTTGGATAGACAGAGAGAGAAAAAGACACAATAAACAAGCATTTAAAGTAATGTTGCTGCCATCTCAGGCCTAGATCAGGTTTAAGACTTCTGGCTAACAAAGACAACAGCATCTCCTTATATGCAGACAATACTCAGGTCCACTAAAAGGTAACTTCTAGTTATCACATTGCTTTGCTGAAGTGTGGGTGGCATATGCAGAGTGCAAATCTAGCCTAAAAGCAGCAGAGCACGATACTGGGTCAAAAGCAAGCACACAGTCAACAAGTTGGACTGAGCTATTACTGCACTGCGATGTCATTTTCATTGAAAAGGTGACTCTTCAGCTCCTTTCTAAATGGAAAAAGACAGTCACTTATGTTCTCTTGTCGAATGGCTTGAGTCTTTTCTGAAAGGTTTTTCGTGTGAAACTGCAAGTCAGATTTCCAAAGCAATCTATGGTGCACATGGATTTGTGCTGTAAATCAAAGCCTCTAAGCTCCCTCCTAATAGAAGGCAACTGGAAACTCTTACACATGTCTTTAACCTGTCTGTAGGGTTACAAGCAAGGTTTAGCAAGGTGCCACGATTTCCAAAATTCTCTGGCACGTCAACAGCCCTGGGAAGTTGTTTTGCCAATCAAATTGCTCCTAGATTGCATGGACGTAAATTCGCCAAAATACCAGGCATAGCGAAAGTGACATCACAAACCATTTCATCTTTACTTTCACTCATACACGCATGCTTAGACACACACACACATTCACTACTACCACTCATACACACACTCTTTTTTACATAGGCACATTCTCACCCACAAGCACGTAGACAACATACATTTAAAAGTGTTTTACTTACCAAGGAGTGTCATATTTCAGCTAACGGTGCTCCATTTTTTTTTTTACACTAATAGTGAATAACATGACATGAAGCGCATCCCCTACTTACGTCCATAAGGAAGAGCTGCCCCTGTTTCTGGCAGTAATTTTGCCACCTCTGAGGCCAAGGGGTCTCAAAAGGAGTGCCAGGGGGGTCGCAAAGGGCAAGCTGAGGCTCTCAGGTGTGACCCTTAAATGACATCCATGGTCATTTGGCCTGTTCATCATGTAGACTTTGGCAAAACTATTTCGCTGACGGAAGAAGCAAGACAGAAAAGAAGGTTGCAAAAATGTGTGCTGCTGATTTGTGGACTTCCACACCAGAAGGGTTTTGTCTTGACATCGCATTGAAGAGTCCTCGACTTCTTCAGAAACCAGTTTTCTTTTTCCTAATACTGGATGACTTTTCCTTCGAATTGCATTATACCTAATACTAAACAATGCACTAACATAGATAGACATAGACATACATACTGTACCAATGAAATTCAAATACTAAGTTTTATGACTCACAGCATCCCTGGCTGGAAATAGGTGATACATACACCCATTGACCAGGCAAAGCTCAGTTTCTTAGCATATGATTTGGGCGGCATTAACTACCCAACCGACATGCAATTTGATCCTTCCATCCAATTATGAAAACATACATATGGAGAAGATTTTGGGGCTGCCTGCCTTAAATAGGGTAAGATCAAGAGCTGTTCTACTTTACCACCTTAGACAGTAATACATGCTTGTCACAAAAATGTTAAAGGCATGTAAACTTTCTGAATTGGATGGATTCAGCTGCATTTGTTGACATCTTTAATTAGAGTGCATAATGGGACACAACACAAAATATATAAAAGGCTACAAAACAACAGAATAGTCAAAACAGAACACAACACAATAGCTATCACAACGACGCAATGTAATAATGCAGCATAAAATATAATATTACAACGAACTCTAACACATTACCACAGGAACAGAATGAGCACATCAAAAATGCACACATAATCCAATCACACATTAACACCTCCACAAATAAGCTTTCATAATGCATTGGTAAAAGGTGGTTGTGCCAAGCACTTTGTTATTTACAAAGTGCAACATACTACGAGGTGATAGAAGGAATTCTCAGGCACTGGCGATCACTCAGGGCCAATTCCATATCACTACTGACAGAACCTGCTCTATGCCAGTCAGTCTTCTTCCTGTTCCAATGTCCAGTCCAAAGTCGCAGGTCCCTTTCAGGCAGGAACACAAGGAGACCTAGAGCTGTTCCACCCTACTTAGGTCTCTATTACGTCCTGTGGGAGAGTGATCCTGGGACCAACCGCTAGGCATACCTGTCACAATTAGGACATCTACTTCAGCATAAAACACGGAGATGGAAGGAACGGTTGAAATAATCTCAGCCCTGTTTGAGTCCACATTCCAGAGCGTTTTCTTCACCTAATAAATACTTAGTTACTGCCAAGGACATAAAATAGCACAGTCAAAGGTGTTTTGTGATTTCTCCCCAAGGGAGGTAGAACAAATGGAGGCACGTCGACAAATAACAATAGGCCAGCTCACATACCTAGCTTGGGAAAGGCATATTCTCTCCGTTTCAAAGCGCTGCACAATTAACACACAAGAACCTTGACGTTTCATCATTTTATTAGTTTTGTTTTATGAAAATTCTAATTCATTCAAAGCTGATTCATCCATCCTTACCAAGAGTTAAGTGGTTTTTCCCCATCACAAACATTGGTGTATGGCATTATTCTGTTTTCTGCTATGCTTTTCCTTCAGTGCAATTATTTATCCCTGTCGCATATTTCAAGTCATAGAAATGCTACCTGCGTTGCAAAAGGACATTTTGACAGGCCATTGTTAATGCGAACACTGTACTTTCTTTCAAGACAGATAGCTAAGTGAAAAAAACTCAATTTAGCACCAAAGTTGTATAAGAAGAATACTGAGCAATAACACAGGGAATATTCAAGACTGATTCTGGGTGAAATTACCTGAGACTGAAACTGTTGGCTTCTGTGGTTAATTTCTTTTTTTTTTTAAAACAAGCATTGGCAAAGCCAATAGGTTTCACCTATTGGCCTTTTCAACGGGAACTGCTGTGCAACATGGCTTTAAGTGAAGAGAAAAAAGCACTATGATGCGTCCAGCGTTGACTACATCATAGCACCTTTCTTTCTTGAATCCTTGTGCAAAATGTTATAATTAAAAAAAGGGAAGGGGGCAACAAATGGAAGGGGGGAGGAATGGCGCGCCAGACAGGTGCAAGAGAAGTGGGAAGGGGAAAGAAGAAATAAAACCTGTCACAGCACGAGCCTCAAATGGGCACTAATTTGGTTCAATCGATGTGTGCTTGGTGCGTGCACCACAGAAAGGAGTGGAGTACGGAGTATAAATAGAGAATAAAATGATATACCCCTCTAAAACAGCCCATTTTATGACAATAACACAGGAAAATATTGTGAACGTTGCTTTATCAAGTTTGACATCGGGCAAGTACAATTTGCACTATAACACTTCTAAACAAGCAACAATTGTTGAACAAACTTTGCCCTGCTGTTTGTCATTAGTGAAAAGTCCTTGTAATATTGCCAAGCAATAATACTGCTCTAGTTTACAGGTTCCATGGGTGAGTAGCTCATTCAGTCCAAGTTCTTCCTTTGCATCCAGGAACGTATAATCCTGTTTATCTCACTATAAAAGCCAGGCAACTAGTACCAGAATGCAAAGGAAGCCTCAATATCTATTCATGCATGGACCTAGGAAACTTGAGAGCTCTGAGTGATGCACTCTTCTATAAGTATAAAATTCCTTTGGTGCACTGCTGAGAAGGCCAAAGATTCTCCCTAGTGCAAAAGATAATTTTTATACGGGCTTTATCACAAGCTGTAGTGCTCCGAGGTTATCAAGGGTGAAGTAAGTCACCACTGGTTGTCAACAATAAGTCATACTCTGGCTATTCAGAGCTTTATGTTTGCAAAAAGAATATGCACAAAGTCGGTCACACTCAGATCAGGAAAATCAACCTTTCATTGAACACAATTTGTAATTTTTTGAAGGTAAGACATACCATTCTGTACTGGCGAGACAGAGCAACTCCTAACCCACAGGACACTAATAGCCTCATTTACGAGGCCCTAGCGGCACACTGCGCCACTGGGGCGTTATTTATTTTTACTCTATGGTGGCTCCGTGTGCCAGCCCATATTTGCAAGGCCATGCACAGCCACCTTTCATGGCTTTTCATGGCTTTTCATGGCTTGTAAATATGGACCCGTTTCACGCATAACACTGCGTCAAAGGGGCATTCCGTAGGTGTTGCTTTGAGTGTTCCCATGCAACACCCATGGAACCCAAAGGAATCTGAGGCATTCCCAGGTTTACAAGTCTGGGTATGTGGCAGATTCCTGCACCACCTCAAGGGTGGTGTAAGATTGACGTAACGGGAAGAAATATCTTTATTTCTCCCTGTCTTTTCCTTTGTGTGTGCTGCATTCTGCAGCACACAATAGAAAAAGAAAAACACCTCTTGTGATTGTTTATGTGCAGGAAGGTCCCCTTTCCTGCACAAAAACAATCATCCCCGCAACCCAGGCATCCTTGCACCATGGAGCAAGGGTGCCTTTGTTGGTGCTAGGCAGCAAATGTTGTGTGCCAGCAGAGAGGGAGAGGACAGAAATGCACCTTATCTTGTACATATGGTGCATTTCTGCCCTTTCCCTATGGCGTACCTCATCACAGCAAGACACTTGCTGCTCTATGTTGCACCACGGGCCTTGCAAACGAGGCCCTCAAAGCAGTGATCCAAGCTGTTTCTCTTGCCACGCTGTGTTTCAAGGCCAGACATCTATTTCTAACATGCTGCTGCTCTAATTCTCATAATGTTTTCTTGTAGCAGTGTGGTTCCAGCTCACAATCTTTTGCTCAGGTCAGCTCATGAGCACAGCCCTAAATGTGTTTTAGGAAACTCTACACCAGAACAGTGTAGAGTTTTCTAAACACATTTAGGGCCTAAGCTGGCCCTTGGTACATGAGGATTCAGAACAGGGAAAGTCCAAACAGCACACAAATACAAATAAGAAATTAAACTCAGAGTAGCCTTAAAATCCTGTGATTCTGGGCAAATCACGGAGGGCCTGATTTAGATGTTGGCGGTGGGAATACTCCTACACAAACATGACAGTTGTCCTGTTCACCCTATTATGGTTCCCATAGGAAAGAATGGGATCATCATACCGTGGACAGCCAACATGTTCTTGCAGCTCAAATGAAAGAGATTTCTCTGCGCTTGGATGGCATTATTGTACCTACAAGAACTATGGCCCTAATTATACCTCTGGCGGTAAATGCCGCCTACCGCCGTGCTGACGGCCGCCAACAAACCGTGACAGCGGTGGTATTCCGCTACAGGTATTATGACCCACACTGAGAAATCCTCCACAATACAGACACCCACACAAGTCCGCCAGACCAAAGGTCAGTGAGAAACTGGCGATAGCAAAACCCACACCGTTACGCCAACAGGAATACGCCCACAGTATCACAACCCATGAATCACTGCAGTGGTCTTTCAAACGCGGCAAACCATTTGCGGTACACACTGCAGCGCTCAAAATACACACACATTTACAAAACACCACCACATCGGAGAATTCAAACTACACACACCTGACACACATAGACACACCACACCCACACACTCACACCACTATAAAACACACACCCACATTACCCACATCCCTTTACAGCGAAAAAAACGATAGCACAGAGAGAGAGACAAGGCAGAAGCACCCACTCAATCAGAGGCACAGAACACCATCACCCATACACCATCCACCCACATCACAGCATACACCACAACACATCACCCCACACATCCTCACACAATTCACGCACACCACATCCATGGCACCCCAAAGACACCCCAGGTTCTCAGAGGAGAAGCTAAGGGTCATGGTGGAGGAAATCATCCGGGTAGAGCCACAACTTTTTGGATCTCTGGTGCAGCAGACGTTCATAGCTAGGAAGATGGAGCTATGGCGGAGAATAGTGGACAGGGTCAATGCCGTTTGACACCACCCCAGAACAAGGGATTGACATCAGAAAGAGGTGGAACGACTTACGGAGGAAGGTGTGTTCTGTGGTTGCAAGACACCAGCTAGCCGTATAGAAGATTGGCGGTGAACCCCCACCTCCTCCCCCACAACTAACAACATGGGAGGAGCAAGTCTTGTTGATAATGCATCCTGAGGGCCTCGCAGGAGTAGCAGGAGGACTGGACTCTAGTAAGTCATATTTTTACTATTATATCTCCCATCCTACCTGCATGCCATCACATACCCCCACTCTTACCCTCACTCCCATCACTCCATCACCTCACATATACCCCACCATCACAACCCACCCATCCCAATACCAAGCCCTGAATGCAACACCAATGCATGGACCCCCATCACAGACCTGCATGGACACCCATCACCACAGCATGCCCACTCACACAAGTCCAAGCTGACAGGAAAATCACAATCATAGAGGGAAACACACCCATGCACAATATGGCCCACACAGATAAACTAACACTGCATTTGCATCCCCACAGGACCCATACTCAACATCACCGGAGAGGAGGTGCCAGCTACATCCACTCTCCCCACAGAAGAGGCCCACAGTGACGGCAGCAGCTTTTCACACCTGGATCTCAATGACCAACCTAGCCCATCAGGGACCTCTGGACAGTCGGGGACCCAGGCACAGTCCCAACCCACCACAGAGCCTCCCCCCTCAGGAAACACCACCACAGCACCCACCCAGCGGGCCCATGCCACTGTCCCCAGGACACGTCAATCAGCAGTGTGTCCACCACTATAGGGACCCCACAAACCCAGGACGACCATGGACCTGGGGTCAGTGGCATTGGGCACCTGGTCTAGGGGACAGAGGCACAGGACAACACGGAAGTTGGGAGGACTGCTGTGCGACAGGGGGAGGACAGGCCCAGGGAACCCACTCTCCACGAGGCACTCTCCAACATCCTGTCAGCATACCACCATTCCCAGGAGACCATAGGTCAGATACTGGCCAAGCTGCAGGGGACCCAGCTGCAGGAGGGACAGTACCTGGGGATCAGGGATGACCTAACAAAAATATACACCATCCTGGTCACCATTGCAGGGGTGCTGGCAGACATGGGCAAGACCATGAGGGAGGCTGTGGCACAACAACGAGCGCCTGACATTAGCCAAACTGAGGAACAGCCTTCCACCTCTGCCGGCGCTAGTGGACAGGAGGCCCCACCACTGGAACAACAGGCCACCAGCACCCCACCCCCTGCAGAAGGAGAACCACCCTGCAAACGGTCCCTGCGATCCAGGCATAAGACAGAGAACATTTCAAAGACCCCACCAGGAAATAAGACTCTCCTGATTGTCACCCTTCTGTCCCACACTGTCACCCTGTCCTCCTTGAACAGCCATTACTCCCCTTCCTATGCCCCATTGGACAATGCTACCTGCGATACCAAGACACAGGCCTCTACCCTGAACTTCCTTCCACCATCAGCCCAGCCCCTTGCACCACCCCCTCTACTTATGCGCACCTAAATAAACACCCTTGAAACAAATACCAATGTGGATTCTATCAAATTATTCAAATAAATCGGTACAACATTATCAAAGCATAGCTAATCAAAAGTACAGTGAAATATACTTTAGGATGACCTCTGGTGGACAGCAGTACACGTAGCAGGAGCCAGAGTGGGGCACAGAGATCTGAAAATGGAGATGCAAAAGGGTACAGTCAGTGGCCATAGACATAGGGAAACAAGCTGCCTTGTACAATGTCCAACAGATAACTGAAATGTTAAGTGAAGTTACAGTGTCTTACCTGTGTGTCACTGGAAGTACAGCCAGATAATATTGGTTCTGTTGTCAACATCTTCTTCCTCTGTCTCCTCTTCCTCACTGTCCACAGGCTCCACCGCTGCCACAAGACCATCTCCAGGCTCATCCAAGACCATCCTGCAGAAAAGGCACCTGGCATCTCAAGGCCAGTTTGTGCAACATGCAACTTGCCACGATGATCTGGCACACCTTCTTGGGTGAGTAGTACAGGGATTCACCTGTCAGAGGCACCGTAACCTGGCCTTCAGGAGGCCGAAGGTTCTTTCTATAATCCTCCTTGTACGCCCATGTGCCTCATTGTAACTTTCCTCTGCCCTTGTCCTGGCATTCCTCATAGGGGTCAGTAGCCATGAGAGGTTGGGGTAACCAGAGTCACCTGCAAATATCGAGGGACAACTGTTAGACACACACTAACCCTTAGGGACAACCTCATACCCAGACGCCTACTCATACTGTGTGGGGACCTTTGGCTCACCTATTACCCACACCCAGTGCCTCTGGAGTTGGCCCATCACGTATGGGATGCTGCTATTCCTCAAGATATAGGTGTCATGCACAGAGCCAGGAAATTTGGCATTCACGTGGGAGATGTACTGGTCCGCCAAACAAACCATCTGCACATTCATTGAGTGATAGCTTTTTCTATTCCTGTAAACTTGTTCATTTCTCGGGGGGACAAATGCCACATGTGTACCATCAATGGCATCAATGATGTTGGGGATATGTCCCAGGGCATAAAAGTCAACACGTGTCCAGAGATACACAGCACTTGCTGCACCTACTTAGGTGAAAGACTTTTGATTACTTTTTCAACACAAAACAAAGTGACTGCATTTACCATGATGCATTGGGGCTAACTTTTTGCTGGAGTGTGAAGCAGTGTGCTCCCTTTTTTCTTTTTGTCCAATGATTGCTACCTTGAGCTAACAGGCTGACGAGCTCTGGTGAGGCACCTGTGCGCCAGTGAGTGGTACATAAACCTGAGAAGACTTTTGGTGGCATTTCAAGCAACCCCACAGACTTGGCTGCTTTCTGCTGATGACGGGCTAAACCTAGAAACACGTGTCCAGAGATACACAGCACTTGCTGCACCTACTTAGGTGAAAGACTTTTGATTACTTTTTCAACACAAAACAAAGTGACTGCATTTACCATGATGCATTGGGGCTAACTTTTTGCTGGATTGTGAAGCAGTGTGCTCCCTTTTTTCTTTTTGTCCCATAAAAGTTAGCTTTCACTGTGGCCAAATCCTCAACCTGGGGGAACACGATGTAGCTGCACATGTGTTTCAGCAGGGCAGACAACACTCTGGTTAACATGTTAGAGAACATTGGCTGAGCTATCCCTGATGCCATGGCCATTGTTGTTTGGAAGGAACCACTTGCCAGGAAATGGAGCACTGACAGGACTTGCACTAGAGGGGGATACCTGTTGGTTAGCGGATAGCAGACATCAGGTCTGGCTCCAATTGGGCACACAGATTGTTCCACGATCAAGTCTGTAGGTAATGATAATAAGTCTGTCCTCCATTGTCGCAAGGTCCACCAGGGGTCTGCACACCGGAGGATGCTGCCGTCTCATAATCTGCCTCAGCGGTTGAAGCCTAAGGAAGAGAACGGTGAGCAGAGGGTCATGTTCACACTTATATTGCACTTATGATGAATTGTTGACTTTACAGAAACAGTATGTGAACTCGATAGTCCGTTGATGTGCCAATGTCTACTGTGATGCAGTTAGGTGCCATGCCCTGTGCCCCACTGAAATGGCGGAATCCTGACCTGTGAGGAGGGACAAGTGGAAATGAGGTAATTGTGCTGGCGTTGTGCGCCATCGCGGTAGGCGGTCGATGACCACAGTGCAAATTCGCATTGGTTATCATTGGGCCCCATGGGTTCCAGGAGCCAAAGGCGATGTATACCAGCGGTGGCAGTACGCACTGCAGAGAAGTTGGAGAAACTGGTGGATGAGGTCCTACCCCAGTACACGTCACTCTACCGTTCTCCAGACAAACAAGTGAGTACACTGTGAGCATGATGTTTGGGCTATGAATGTATGGAGTGCTGTGTGTGTAAGCCACATGTAGTGGGGGCAGAGGGGCCATGGCCAGAGTGCAGCATGTAAGGTGGTCAATGTATGTGCGTCAGTGGATGTGTGGGATCTGGTGGGAAATGACGGTCTGAACGGGTGAATATTTCCCTTTTCTGCTGTCTTTTCCCTGCAGGTCAGCACCCACCAGAAAAAGAGTATTTGGCGTGCCATCGCCAAGGAGGTGCAGACCCTGAGGGTCTTTGACAGGCGGAACACCTACTGCTGTAAGAGGTGGGAGGACCTGTGCTGCTGGGCAAAGAAGACGGCGGAGGCCCAGATGGGGCTGGCCTCCCAACGAGGTAGGGGTGCCCGACGCACCATGAACCCCCTGATGTTCCGCATCCTGGCGGTGGCCTATCCGGAGTTGGATGAGCACTTGAGGGCATCACAGCAGCCACAAGGGGGTGAGTACAGAATCTGAAACATGGCTTTGCGCGTTAGGGGGTACCTGGGTGGGGGATGTGGGATGTGGGTGCCCCTAGACCAGGGCGAACATCACAGGGTTGGTTCCTTGTTGGGCAGGCTCAGTATCAGTCCTACTCCAATAGTGTTGGCGGCCATCTACTCCTGGGCAGGGTCCTGTAGGTTTCAGGTGTGCAGCTAATGGCGTTAAGCATTGAACCCCATGGGCTGGTGACTGTCTCAGTAAATGGTTGGGCATGGCCTAGGGCATAGGGCTGCTCCCTGTGTGTTGTGTACGCCAACAGTAGTGGTGTTGCTGGCATTGACCAAGTGTATCCTCTGTCTACCCCCCCTTTTTGTTTTGTCACCCTGTCCTTGTGTGCATTAGCATCATCTGGTGGAGGAGCAGAGGCACAGGTGACGGAGGGAGCTGCATCCTCTGGCCCATGAGGCCGAATCCACTGAGGGTGAGGGCACCAGTGGGACGGCGAGTGAGGGGAGCACCACGACAGGGACAGGAGGGGAGAGCACAGACAGCGACTCCTCCTCCGATGGAAGCTCCCTGGTGGTGGTGGACACCTCTGTGCCCATCCCAACAACAGGTACAGCCGCCACCCCGCCTACCAGCACCGCCCTCCCAGCAGCCCCTCAGCGTGTTTCCCGTGCCCACTCACCCAGAAGGGTGGGCATCTCCTTCGCCCCAGGCATATCAGGCCCTGCCCCAGTCAGCCCAGCTGCCCTCAGTGAGGAGGCTATTGAACTCCTGAGATCCCTCTCTGTTGGGCAGTCAACCATACTGAATGCCATTCAGGGTGTAGCAGTGCATTTGCAACAAACAAATGCACAACTGGAGGGCATTTGCTCAGACGTGGCGGCCCAACAGAGAGCTTTACAGGCTCTGGCCTCAGCAGTGATGGCAGCTCTTGTCCCTGTGTCTAGCTTCCCCCCTCCAACTTCCTCTACCCAGACCCAATCCCCTCAACCCCAGCCTTTCCCAGGCACACCTTCAGACCAGCATTCACCCAAATCCACACACAAAGATGGCTCAGGCAAACATAAGCACCACACTTCATCTCGCAGGCACTTACACAAGCACCATCCCCATGCAGACACACCCACATCCACTGCCTCCACTGTGTCCCCCTCCTCCTCTTCGTCCACCTTCCTCCCAATATTGTCTCCACTCACACATGCATGCACTACATGCTCATCCACTACCTCCATCACCAGCACGCCCATCACAACACACCCATCACTGGCAGTCAACACCTCCACAACCTTGCACTCGTCCCCTGTGTTCTCTCTCAGTGTGTCTGTGACCCCTCCTCCCAAAGTACACAAACGCAAGCACCCACCCACCCAACCGCCATCCACCTCACAACAGCATCCAGCCCATGCACCTTCACCCAAACTCAGCAGAAAGGCACCTCCTACAATCACTCCCTCTTTCTCCACTTCCATGCCCTCTCCATCTTCCAAGCCCAGTATGTCTAAAAAATTTTCCTGGCAAACATTGACCTCCCCTTCCCCCCCCGTCCTTCCCCTCAGGCAAGGGTGTCCTGAACCCAGGCCAGCACCTCAGCCTTCAAGTCGGCATCCGCTGTGGTACCCGCAACTCCCAGGGGCTTCAAGGGAACACCCGTCAGGCCAGCCAGTGTGCCACCGACCCCTGCAAAGGCTCATACTGTACTGCCACCTGCCAAGATGAAGAAGGGGACAGCATACAACAAGGGCAAGGAGCACGACTCACCCAGCAAGGCCTCCTCCAAAACTGCAGCTGCCAGAGCCAAGGTCCCAACAGCAGCTGCCAAGGTGAAGAAGGGGCAGAAAAGCCAAGGCAAGGCACCTCAGGCGTCGGAGCCTGCAGGTGGGGGCCTGGTGGCCACCATCAGAACCGACAGCCCTGCCACCTGGACGGCGGGCAGCACCACCAGCATCCCCGCCGCAAGCACCGCTCCTGCAACGCTACCTGCACTGCCGTTGCCATCACTACTGTCAGCAGCAGCATCCCCAGTGGCCAGCCATCAGAGGCTGCAGGAGAAGGGCTGGTGCCTCCCTCCACCACTGGCAGCACCGGCACCTGCACCACGGCCAGCACCGGCAGCATCGCTGCCGCAACACCGCCACCTACACTGCCACCTGCACCGCTAACAGTAGGACCACTAACAGCAACAGCAGCCCCAGTGTGCATCCATCCGGGGCTGCAGGAGATGGGCTGGAGCCTCCCACCCCCACTGGCAACACCCCCACCAGCACCGCAACAACCACCAGTTTGCAGCCTTAGTCGCCGCAGGACGGAGTCTGGCCCTGCCTCCAAGGACTTTCCTGCTACCTGTCTCCTGCAAATCTTGTGCCTCAGACACCCAGGGGAGGGAATGTGAACTGCCACACCCGTTGTGCTGCATCACTGGGCACCAAGCCCCCTCCAGACCCAGTGGAGAAAGGCATCCACTCACCCAATCCTTGGCAGGATGAAGCAGACTGGGCACAATGCCCCCTCCAGAACCTGTGGAGAAAGGCTTCCACTCACCCAATCCTTGGCAGGACGAAGCAGACTGGGCACAATGCCCCCTCCAGAACCTGTGGAGAAAGGCATCCACTCAACAAATCCTTGGCAGGATGAAGCAGACTGGACACAGTACCCCCTCCAGAACCTGTGGAGATAGGCATCCACTCACCCAATCCTTGCAGGATGAGGCAGACTGGGCACCAAGCCCCCTCCAGAACCTGTGAAGACAGGCATCCACTTGAGAGACTGTGGCCTTGCACTCCCCAGGAGCAAGCAGTGGGCAAACCACCCACTTGAGAGACTGTGGCTTTGCACTCCCCAGGACCAAGCAGTGGGCAAACCACCCACTAGAGAGACTGTAGCCTTGCACTCCCCAGGACCAAGCAGTGGGCAAACCACCCACTTGAGAGACTGTGGCTTTGCACTCCCCAGGACCAAGCAGTGGGCAACCCAACCACTTGAGAGACTGTGGCTTTACACTCCCCAGGACCAAGCAGTGGGCAACCCACCCACTTGAGAGACTTGAGAGACTGTGGCTTTGCACTCCCCAGGACCGTGGTATTATTCTATCTTCCGGCTGAGGTGCCCCCCCTTCTTCATCCCCCTGAGGTGCCTGTGTGTCTTCGACCTGATGCCCCTGCATTGTTCTCTCCGCATTGAGGCAGGAGTCAAGTGTGGGCTTGGCCCATGATTTTTGGCCCAGTGGGCCACAGACATTTGCAAAGGACAATGTACGACCTTATGTACATATTGTATATTTTTGTGAATACTTTTTTTGGAATCAATACGTATATCTGACTGTTTCTAAAATATCACTGTTTAACTCAATTCTGTTTGTCCTTGTGTTCTTCCAGGGGGTTATGGGGTGTAAATGTTATGTTGATGCATGTGTTTGTGTGTATGGTGTTGTGGGTGAGGGTGGGGGTGAGGGTTTGCGTGTTGCGTGTGTCTGTCACTCTCTTTTTCCTCCCCCCTCCCCTGTGTGCTAGGTGCAGTACTCACCGTGGTCGTCACCTCCACCTTTGATATTCCTGGTGTATGAGGAGGTAGACCAGCATGGGGAGGACCTGTAACTCAGGCTCCATGGTGTCCTGTTTCTTCGTTGAGTGTTGAGAGGTGAGTGGTTTCCCTTCCAAACACTGTTTCTGCCGTGCTTTTGATGGCGTTGGTACCACACCGGAAAAGCTGGTGGATTGGTGGGTTGTAATGGGGTGGGCGGTACATTGTCTTCCGCCTGTCTGTTGGCGGTAACTGCCGCAGTGTTGGTTGCTACCACTGTGGCGGTCAGAGTATTAAAGTGGCTGTCTATGATGGCAGTTTCCGCTGTGGTCGTGATCCCATTGTTTTTACTGCCGGCCTGTTGGCGATATTACTGCCGCTTTAACACCGACCTCCAGGGTTGTAATGAGGGCCTATGTCTGTTTTCTCTATCCACTGCCTCCCTTCACAAATGGTCCCCATGTAACATATTTGCCAACACTGCAATTGGACACAACAGATGGGATGCAGGAGTCACCTAAAAACACACTGTCTTGTGAATGAGGTCGGTACCCACAAATACATCAGGAAGGGATGTTCTAGAATCGTTGTTGCCGATGGGGGACTGTGGGTCATGGGACAATATAGCATTAGTGAAAAGGGAGCATGGTGGATTTTGCGCTGGTCAGTCACTTTAATACTCCTTGAGGACAGCTTCAACCAGGCACTGAAGATTAAAAACAAACAGTACACACAGCTGCAGCCCTGCAACATGGAGCACCACATTTCCTGTAACCAAGACGGTAAAAGAAGGGGGGTATTCAGTCAGCCAGCTGAAATATGAGGATAAAAAGTGATGTGGGAGATTTGTGAAAAAAGAGGTGAAGAGCTAGGGAGACGGAAGCAGCCGGCAGAGTTTTGTGTGGCTTTCACAATCTAGTTGGGTGATTCCCAGCTGCTGAGTCAAACCCATGTCTACGCTAACGGAATCTAGTCTGTGGTTTGTAGGTCTCTCCCCATGGACTACAAGGCTTCTGGTAGAAAATACATAATTGGGATAAACTGGAAATGGAGAGTTGCAGACTGTGAACATTGTGTTTGGTGACCAGATTATTTTGAAAGCAGATTGCTTATAAAATGGACTAAAACCCCAGAAGATCTTTCAGAGATCAAATAAATGGCAAGTACTGTATACTTTAAAATAACTGGCTTGTTACTAAAGTAGCACATAAGGGGTATTTTGCAGTGAGAAACATCAGCAGTGCAAATCATTCAGATGTGCCAGACTTCCTTCAGTAATTGCTCCACATCAACATGGACAGGAGGGGGCGGTAAGGTTTAAGGGGGATAGACAAAGCGTAAAAATTCATACACTCTTAAAGAGTGCCTGATTAAAAATAAAAAAATAGTACCTGTACAAGCTGCGGCCAGTGGATGGCCAATGGCTGCAGAGATCGGAAACTGTACTTCATCCAAGCTCCATGTATGACGGATGTCAGCAAGCACCAAAGAGAAAGTGGAAGCAGCAGCAGGTCCGACCTATCAAAATCAAGAAGATGATAGCGACGTGGGAGCCAACCAATGGTAAGTAATAGTAAGTATGGGGCAGGCTGTAAGCCCATTTTTGAGCTTTTGTTTATTTACAAAAGCTTTCACTGACAGCACACGCACTGTACACGTGAAACCTAAAGATATGGAGAGGTGCTCCGTGCACCCTGTGACCTTGTATACCAGGTTTGCTGAAAACCAAAGCCGCATAACTTCGGTTCTACTTCATGCCTCGTTCTTCAAGCAGCATATGCTTCCTGGCTTTTTATCTCACCTTTGTAAGTTATTTTCCTGCTTTCTACCTTTGTCAGTGTTTTCATTAATATATCTTTCTTCTGCTTTCCCTTTTCTCCCTTTCCCTTGCTTGATCTGGGAAAAAGTCTGATTATTAAAAATAAGTCCTGCTCACTGAAAATAAAATCTGTCCCGTTCCATCTGTGAGCCTAGTGCATGAAATGATAGCATAGTAATGTAGGTGCTCACTAGCTAAGGGTACTTGTTTGTAACTGAGAAGAAGTAGTACTCTTCCTGTAAAAGTACTGAAGTCCTGATGAGAAGTTGCAGTGTGCTCAACTTCAAATTGAAGCAATATAGTACTAGGTACCTGACTGTATCTGCTCATATAAAGCACTTAGTGCACCCCTCTCTCTCCTTCTGTCTACATTCTACCTGTCCGGTCCCAATCAACCTTTGTGTATGTATTTTACTTCCCCACCTCTGTATGCCTCCCTTGATTTGCAGGGAGGTTTGGCTCTACAAGTCCAAACGCATACGTGCTAAATACAAAACTCACTTGTTTTATTGTTTTTCCACCATCTGCAACCACTGGAATAAATTGAGCATTGATTGCTGCAAAACATATGTAAGTAGAGTAGAGGAATAATATCCCTCCCTTTTGTTAGGAACAGAGAGCTCACACTAACACAGAAAACAAATTTACCTACCTCAGCACAGCTATGTTGTAAGTGTGGTGCAAAATGTATATCTTTTTTGTACCACCTCCCCGGGTCACAAAGTACTTAGGGGTATATTTACAACAGATTGGCTTAGTGCAGCACAGCAGATAGTTTAACAGATCTGCCCTACGCCAATGTGAAAGGGCAGGAATGCACTGGATTTATGTCCTGCATTCTTGTCCTTTCACTCAGGGCCAGCGCACAATTTGGTGCATAGCGCCAATGCAGGAGCCCTTGCACCATGGTGTAAGGGTGCCTGCATTGGATGCAGGATTATTTGTGTGCAGGAAGGGGCACCTTACTGCACAAAAACAATCCAGGGAGCCGTCTTCTCCTTTCTTTGAGTGCTGCAAAGTGCAGCACACATATAAAGAGGACGCAATAAGGAGAAATATAAATGCTTCTCCTGGTTACGTCACCCCTGTGCAGGCATAAGGTTTTGACAGTGTCCCAGGTTTATGTCATTTAGTAAATATGAGGCAGTGTCAAAATCCATAGGTTTTGCGTGGGAAAGGGAAAACCCAGCACAATACCCATTGAAAGCCGCCCAATGCAGAATAAGGCAATGCAGCTATTTCCGCTGCCTTACCTTACTCCATATCTATGAGACATTGAAAAGCCACACAAAGAGGCTTTGCATGGCATGATAGATATGGCCTCATAGATATGGTTCTGCAGTCTGAGCCACTCAAGCATCATAAAAAGTGATGCTGCAGCGGCTTACAGGGCTTGAAATATGCCCCTAAATGCGCATGGATTTACTGGGTGTCCTTTTCTCTATCTAAGGGTGTGTGGTCTGGGTGTGATACTGGAATATTATTGTCAAAATGTCGCTTATGTATATATTGTGTCCAAAATGTCAGCTACTAAAATACTGCCACTCTGGCCTTAATAATACAAAATATACACTTAATGAGGCAAAAAGTTGGAATATTTTTTCGTTAGATGATATTCTGTCATTCAACCAGTTGTTTAAGTAGCTGTATCCAGTTCTGTAAGCAGGCCTAGGCCAGGGCAACGGCCTGCCAATCATGGACCCTATTCCTATGGGATCCTTTTGTGTCAAGATATACTAACCTTTGTGCTCAGAATGCAAAAGGAGCAATGCTTTTTCCTGTCTCTCATCACCTACACCTGTAACTACACACATGAAGATGTGAGGGACAGTGGTTGAAGCAGGCAGTGGAGAAGATTTACACATGCAAATTTACCAAGTTAGCAACTTTATTATGTCTAATTTCTTTTAGGAGGGCTTCTGATGTTCAGACATTAGATTTAAAGACTAGATTTTATCAACCACAGAGAGTTTTGTTTGAGATATATGGGAGAACAAAATGCATGGCAGAGTCAGTTTGTTATCCTTATGTTGAGGAGAAACCAACATTTTGTGTGGTCATTTGTATAAGAGAATATGAAAAAAGGATGGAAGAATTTAGAGCGAATGGTGTCACTCAGTTATTGATATCATATGTGAGACCTTATAGAGCATTTTCAAGATATGGCAATTGCTCGATGGGTGAAGAATGTTATGAAAGAAGCAGGTGTGGATGTACAAAGTTGTAAATCTCATTCAATAAGAGGAGCTATGTCCTCACAAGTTTTTTTATGAAAGAGGAGGGTTGGAAGAGATTTTGAAGGCAGCAGGTTGGTCTAATTTTGGAATATTCAGGAGATTTTACTTTAACCCCTTCACTGCCAGGTCTTTCCCCCCTCAAGTGCCAGGCCTTTTTTGGCTATTTGAGGAAGTTTGCACTTAGGCCCTCATAACTTTTTGTCCACATAAGCTACCCAAGCCAAATGTGCATCCTTTTCTTCTAACATCCTAGAGATTCTAGAGGTACCCAGAGCTTGTGGGTTCCCCTGGAGGAGACCAAGAAATTAGCTAAAATACATCAAAAAAATATTTTAAACAAAAAATGGGAAAAAGGGCTGCAGAAGAAGGCTTGTGTTTTTTTTCTCCTGAAAATGGCATTAGCAAAGGGTTTGCAGTGCTACAATCACCATCTTCCCAGCTTTCAGGAACAGGCAGACCTGAATCAGAAAACCAAATTTTTTAACACAATTTTGGCATTTTACTGGGATATACCCCATTTTTACTATGTTCTTGTGCTTTTAGCCTCCTTCCAGTTAGTGACAGAAATGGATGCAGAACCAATGCTGGATCCCAGAAAGCTAAACATGACTGAAAAGTAGACAAACTTCTGAATTTAGCAAGGATCCATCTGTGTCAATCCTACAAGGTGTTCCTACAGAAAATAACAGCTAAAATAATAACTGGACAGCCATTTCTCTCCACGTTTTACTCTGTAACTTTTTCCTGCCATGTCAGATTTTCAAACGTAAAACACTGTTACGTCTGCTGGACTCATCTGGTTGCGGGGATATATAGGCCTTGTAGGTTCATCAAGAGCCCTAGATACCCAGAGCCAATGAAGGAGCTGCACCTTACAATCGGTTTTTGCTGTATATCAGGTATACAGCAATTCATTTGCTGGAATATAAAGAGTGAAAAATAGGTATCAATGAAACCTTTGTATTTCCGAAATGGGCACAAGATAAGGTGTTGAAAAGCAGTGGTTATTTGCATAGCTCCGAATTCCAGGGTTCCCATACTAGCATATGAATTACAGGGCATTTGTTAAATAGACTTCCTTTTTAAACACTGTCTTACATTTGGAAGGAAAAAATTTAGATAAAGGCAAGAGGCAATAACACTTGTTCTTCTATTCTGTGTTCCCTCCAACTCTCCCGTTAAAAATGGTACCTCACTTGCGTGGGTAGGCCTAATGCCTGTGACAGGAAATGCAACATGGATACATCACATTTTTACATTGAAATCTGAGGTGTTTTTTGGAAAGTGCCTAGCTATGGATTTTGGCCTCTAGCTCAGCTGGCTTCTAGGGAAACCTACCAAACCTGTGCATTTTTCAAAACTAGACATCTAAAGTAATCCAGGATGGGGTGATATGTGGGGCTCTCACCAGGTTCTGTTACCCAGAACCCTTTGCAAACCTCAAAATTTGGCCAAAAACCCCCACTTTTAACTCACATTACGGTTACAGAAATTTCCGGAATCTAAGGGAAGGCAGCAGATTGGTCTAGTTCTGGAATATTCAGGAGATTTTACTTTGAGCTATTGGAGCATGTCTCTAGCTCTGTATGTAGGAGCTTTACACATGCAGAATGCTAGCCTCCTGTCTTGCCATAAAATGCAGATTGTCATAGTTTTAATGTTGGGAGACTCATGATTTATTAAAGACAAGGAGGCTAGCATAATCCAACTCTCCCTTCCTCCCTCTTAAAGATCTGCCTCTGCTCCCTCTACCCCTTTGCGAGTAGAAATTTGATGTTTTTTTATTTCCTCTATAATTTGCTCTTCTAAATCTAACTTGGGTCTTATGATGATCTCGGCCGGAAGGTTGCCCTCTCCTTCCAGCCCTTTGATATGAATTATTTGGTTGAAATACCTGAGCTTTGAGCCTTGTCCAAAGCTGTGAACATAGCTACAAATTTCCTTAAAGATGTTACCATCCCTTCTCCGAAAAGAAGCTCTTTAGTATCTTCATCACCTTCTTTTTTTTGCTAACTTGCCCAATTTTAGACGTATTCTGAACAAAACTGGTTTTTTTCTTTCTGCCACAAGGCTTGCATTCGCGTTTCCTAGAAAACAAATTGCCCTCTAACTCCAACCTCTGAGCAGTTCAAGATCTGTATCACCTCCATTAATATGGGCTTCTTCAACTAAATCAATTATACATGTTAGAGGACCCAAGACATCTAATAGCTTCTCCTTGCATTATTGCAGTGAGCGTTCCAATACTTTCCTTGGATCACTGCCAAGTTTGAATAAATAAGTTATCAACTCAGGATCCAAGTTAGGTGTCATCATGACCTTTTCTCCAATAATAGGTCTAGAACACTCGACCCTCATGATATTTCTCTCTTCTTTTTCCAATGGTTTTCCTAACTTCTAAGATATTCCACTACATGACCCAAAGGCCACCAGTCTGAACTCCTTGGATGTCGTCTCACTTTAAGATTAAACATCTTCCGACCCAAGGGATCTTTCAGATTCTATTCTTTTTTTTTTCTTTGCAAGGAGAACTCACTACCTCTAAACTCCGATTTAGTCACAATGTCTCCTTCCTCATAATCCATGTCAAAAACATACTCATCATAATCAGGATGGGTCTCTTCCTCTCTATTAGTATGACTGAATCTACATGCAGAGTTAACCTGCCCAGAACTTGTGCCACTTTGGGTCACCTTCTGTGTGTCGAGTTGGACCCCATAATTGAAGATATTAAGACCTCCTCAACCATCAAAAGTTTCTTTTGTTCTTAAACACTTTCCACCTGGACCTTTATTTAAAGAAATATCTTCCTCAGACAAGGTCCATTACTCTTCCCCATCATCTTTTCACACAAAGTTTCTTTCATGCTCACTTTTAATTACTCCTTAACCAACTCTCTCATCTTCTCCTTCTGTTTATAATTTTCGTTACTTGGCTCTGCCATTTCTTAAAACAAACTATTCTAATCAATTGTATATATTCTAAAATGTCCTAAAAATTTGAAATATTGCACTCCTAAATACTTAAACTACACTGACCAGTTCATATGTTCTTCAGAATGTAGTCTGTTTTGAAAACCTTTCGGTTTTTTCAATCTTCAAAGAATAAGACCTAAATTTACACAACAATGTTAATAATCTTCGCAGTGCACTGTAGTGCACTTCCTGTTTTATCAATATGCTCCTCTCCTCTTCGAAAGAGAAACATCTTCTGGTAAACAATTGCCTTGATATAAGCCTTTTTCAAATGTATTTATGCTTTTAAACCTTTCCTTTCACATAAGTGCTTGCACACGCTACTTATTAGACGTGTCACTTGTGTGTGTCTCGAGCTATTTGTGAAAAAAAAACTCTTCACGCTTTGCTTCCTTAACAAATTTGTCATGTTCCAGAGTTATTTACCTTCCTGTTCAAATTGGGAAAAGATCTAAGAAAAGGTCTTGAGCATTGCCTTAAGCAATGCCAAGCTGGAGTGCTGGACATTTTGGGCCCAATGTCCAGGATTTTAGCTATGGCGGAAGAAGCTAGTTTTAAACAAGCCCCCGTTGACGTGGAGTTACTTAGGGGTTGAAGCCAAAGGGCCTTATGCTTGATAATGTCAATGCTGGCTAATAGCTGAAAGGAGGAAGGCTATTCTTTTGTGAATAAATCCCAAACTAGGAGATTTAGCAAACAAAGAATCCTCCAATGACCCTAATGGTCTACTCTTTGGGGAGAGCCTGGTTAAGAGCTTAGGGAAGTATGTTTCAACTTTCACTGCTTTTAGCAAAGCCCAATATAACATGCGTTGCATGTTCAACAATAGAGTTTTTGGAAGGGCTGACAGGAGGGGACCGGCTGTCGGCAGTAGTATACCAAGGTCCAAATACTATTACTAAGACCAACGAAGTTACCGAAGGGCTTTCTACCCCCACTTTTTTTCCTCAAAGAGGCAGAGCATTGTACTCCATGTTTCTCTAACGTGATTTATTTCCTCTCTTACAACTTTTTCCTGTTCCACTTTGAAATGAAGTTCTCTTGGCTCTTTGTCGTGGTAAGGGATACTGTCGAACTCCATTCTGTAACCGTTTACAGTATTCAATTCCAAACTGTCTTGTGTTATCTTTTCCCACTCTTTCATGAAAAATCTCAACCTTCCTTTCACCTTTAAATGGAAAAAAACAGACTTAGGCCCTCATTACGACCCTGACGGTTTGTAACCGCCAGGGCCGCGGGACGCGGTGGCACCGCCGACAGGCCGGCGGTGCCCCGCGGGGCATTCTGACCGCGGCGGCTTAGCCGCGGTCAGAGAAGGGAAACCGGCGGTCTCCCGCCGGTTTCCCGCTGCCCCCAAGGAATCCTCCAAGCCGGCGCAGCTTGCTGCGCCGGCTTGGGGATTCCGACTCCCCCTCCCGCCATCCAGTTGCTGGCGGTTCTCCCGCCGGGAACCGGATGGCGGGAGGGGGAGTCGCGGGGCCCCTGGGGGCCCCTGCAGTGCCCATGCCAATGGCATGGGCACTGCAGGGGCCCCCGTAAGATGGCCCCGCTTGTATTTCACTGTCTGCATAGCAGACAGTGAAATACGCGACGGGTGCAGTAGCACCCGTCGCACCTTCCCACTCCGCCGGCTCGATTACGAGCCGGCTTCATGGTGGGAAGGTCGTTTTCCCCTGGGCTGGCGGGCGGCCTTTCGGCGGCCGCCCGCCAGCCCAGGGGAAAACTTGGAATGCCGGCCGCGGTCTTCAGACCGCGGTGCGGTATTCCTGCGGCGCAACTTTGGCGGGCTGCCTCCGCCGCCCGTCAAAGTTGTAATGAGGGCCTTAATCTCCATACTCACCTGAAGAGGAAGACAGATGTCCTCTCCCTCTTGAATGACTACCACTGCTCCCTCTACCCCTTTGTGGGTAGAAATTTGCTGTTGTTTGATTTCCTCTATAATTTGCTCTTCCAAATCCAACTTGGGTCTTATAATAACCTCGGCCGGAAGGTTGCCCTCTCCTTCCAGCCCTTTGATATAAGTCCAAATTTATCATGACACCAAGCCTGGATTCGGATTTGATTACATATTTGTTTAAACTGGGCCAAGATCCAAGAAAAGGTTTAGAAAGATCACTAAAACGGTGAGGAGATAGATTACTGGATGTACTGGGGCCTTTAGGAAGAATTTTGGTATCGTGGAGGAGTCTTATGGTAAAGGAACAGATTTAGATGTAAATTTATTAAGAGGATGGAGCCAAAGAGCATTTTTATTTTTGACAAATGCGCATGCATGACTTATAGCGGAAAGAAGAAGGGCTAATCTCTTGAGGATAAACCCAAAACTGGGAGAATTAGCAAGAAAGGAAACATCTGAAGAGACAAAGAGTCTTCCTTTTGGAGAAGGCATGATAAAGGCCTTGGGTAAATATGTCCACACTTTTATGGCCTTGGATGAGGCTCACTCCTCAATGAGGAAAGTTTTTGGAGATGGAAATCTAAATGGTAGGGCCAGAAGAAGGGCCCAGTCTTTCGGCCATACATTTTACAGAGGCCCGAGCGGTCATGGAAGAGTATCCTACCGAGGTAGCTTTTGCTCAAATTAATTCTACCCGCAAAAAGGAAGAGGAGGTAGAGGCAGATCAGATAGTAGACGTAGCCATATTACCAATTCAGGATCACAACCAGGACAGGTTGAGTATGGAGACTGGAATCGGTTTTTCCCTGGGATTAGTTGCAGGGAGATTAAAACCTTTTTTGGACAACTGTAAGAAGATAACAACAGATGGTTGGGTTTTGGAGACAGTGAAGGGTTATACAATAGAGTTTCAAGAGATTCCACATCAGGTTATAGAACCCAGAGAAATATGTTTTCAAGAAGACATAAAAGAGGTTGTGAGAAAGGAAATTTATGGTATGTTGGGAAAAAGGGCGATTGTGGAAATTGGAGAAAGAAAAAGAGTTTTTGTGAGTATGTTATTTGTAGTGGAAAAAAAGGACAAGAGTTGGAAACCAGTGATAAATTTGAGAAGTTTTTCAGTTCAGCTGGAAAGGACAACTATCCAATTCACTTGTCTACCTTTTGGTGTGTCTTCAACACCTTGGTGTTTTACAAAGGTGGTGAGATCTGTAGTAGGCTATCTGAGGGAAAGAGTAATGATTATCTAGATGATATTTTGATCATGAGTCAGGAAAGGACTTTACTTTTAAAACATGTGAGGATGAGTTTGGATATTCTAGATGATTTGGGATTTGTAATCAATCAGGAAAAGTCAGTTATTATACCTTCTCGGAGGATGGAGCTTTTAGGGTTTGTGATAGACAAAGAAAAAGCACAATTACTGCTGCCAGAAAGGAAGATATCTCTTATAAAAAGGGAAATGAAGAATGTATTGAGGAAAAAGAATATTACTTTGACGGAGTTGGCAAGGATAATTTGTTTACTTTCATCTTCAATTTGGGCTATTTTCCCAGGACCATTGAATTACAGAGCACTCCAACAGGTCAAACATTTAGCTTTAGCTGAATGTTTATGGTATGGGGATAGGATAAAGGTTTCAGTGGCTGTAGTGAAATAGTATCAACGGTGGTAGAAAAATCTGCAAGCATAGAATGGGAGAGCAATATTTGGAACAACATAAAATTTTGTTTTAGAAACAGATGAATGTCTTTTTTGTGATGCAGTAATGGAAAACCAATTGAAAGGAGGGAAATGGAGCATGAGAGAAAGAGAGGATTACATAAATTGTTTGGAACTGAAAGCTGGAGAGCTAGCAGTTCGCAGTTTCAGGGATCAATTGAAAGAGTGTTAAATCCTTCTGAAAATGGACAACATTTCAGCAGTAACTTACATAAACTAGATAGGAGGCAGCAGGCCAAAGAGACTTTCAGAGATAGCAAAGGATTTTTGGGAGTTTTGCTTGGAACAAAAAATACAGGTAACAGCACAATATTTACGGAGAAATGTGAATACAAGAGCAGACTGGAATTCCCGCTATATGTGGGATTACAGTGAATGGAAGATCATGCCTCAAGTTTTTCAAGAGATAGACAGAGTTTTGAGCCCACTAGTGATAGATCTCTTTGCTTTTCATTTAACAAATCAGTTCGAGGATTATGTGAGTTGGCATCCAGATCCGGGAGCGAAAGCAGTGGACACATTCAGTCTGGATTGGAGCAAGTTTCTAGGTTATGCATTTCCTCCATTCTGTATGATTCAGAGAGTACTAATGCAGGTGAGGAGACAGATATGTCAGTTGGTTTTGGTAACTCCGTTTTGGACCACTCAAGCATGATATCAATCGGTTATGGAGCTGGTGGGAGGACTCAATTTTGATAGAGGCATGCAAGGATCTTTTGATGGACTTAAACAATCAAGTGCATCCTTTAGTAGATTCAGGGATGCTCAACCTTCTAGTTTGGAAGATTTCAGGAGAAACCAGCATTTCAGAGAACTATCTGGAGAGGCTTCAGAATTGCTATGTGCATCATGGACTCCAGGAAAAGAAAAAGATAGAGTGCATGAAATGTATGGGTGTGTTGGTGCACGAAGAGGAATTTGGATACTGTGGAAGTGGATGGAGTTATAATGACTAATTTTTTAGCAGAACTGTTCAAAAAGGGCAATACATTGTTACAGATCTGTAATTGCTGAGGTACATTGTGTGATAGATGGTTCATCCATAGGGAAAAATATTGATATGTAGAGTTATGAAAAGGATGAGATTGAAAAGACCGCCCAAACCTAAGTGCAGTACATGATGGGATGTTAGCTTAATACTTGATTTATTTAAGAAATGGCCATTGAATCAGTATTTGACTAACAAGCAACTAACATGGAAAGTTGCACCTTGTTGTGTGTGATTTCTTTCAAAAGAGTTTCTGATGTTTAGAGTGGTCAAGTAGATTTTATCAACCACAGGGAATTTTATTTGAGATAAACGAGAGAACAAAAACAATGACAGAAAGTAAATTTTATCCAAGGTGTGATGAACATCCAAGCTTGTGGACATTACAGGGTTGCTCGGTATTACTGAAGATGGACAATGTTATGGTAGTATCTTACATAAACAAAATGGGTGAAAGCAAACCCAAGAAGTTAACAAAGTTAGCCAAAGAAGTCTGGGAGTTTTGTCAAGAGAAAGAAATAACTTTGTTGGCTCAGTACTTGTCAGGGAAAGAGAATTCGATTGCAGATTGGAATTCTCACCATTTAAGGGATTACAGCGAACGGATGTTAAGGAGATTTTCGAAGGGATAAAAAATTCACTAGGTCCTATAGAGATAGACCTGTTCGCCTCCCGTTCGACTACCCAAAAGAGAATTTATTTCAGTTGGTGACCAGATCTGGAAGCATTGGCAGTGGATGCCTTTACTTTTTTTTTTTTTTAGTTCGCCTATATATCCAAACAAAACTCCCTCTGGTGGATAAAATCTAGGGGGTCCTTCCGACCCCGGCGGGCGGCAGGCGCTGCCCGCCGGGTGGAAACTGCCAAAAGACCGCACCGCGGTCAAATGACCGCGGGGGTCATTACAACTTTCCCGCTGGGCCGGCGGGCGATCTCCAAAAGATCGCCCGCCGGCCCAGCGGGAAAGGCCCTGCAAAGAGGAAGCCGGCTCCGAATGGAGCCGGCAGATTTGCAGGGGTGCGACGGGTGCTGTGGCACCCGTCGCGATTTTCAGTGTCTGCAAAGCAGACACTGAAAATCTTCATGGGGCCCTGTTAGGGGGCCCCTGCACTGCCCATGCCAGTGGCATGGGCAGTGCACGGGCCCCCAGGGGCCCCACGACACCCGTTCCCGCCAGCCTCTTTCTGGCGGTGTAAACCACCAGGAACAGGCTGGCGGGAAGGGGGTCGGAATCCCCATGGCGGCGCTGGAGGATTCCCTGGGCCAGGGGAAAACCGGTGGGAAACCGCCGGTTCCCCTTTTCTGACCGCGGCGTCAGAATGGCCCGGGAAGCACCGCCAGCCTGTTGGCGGTGCTTCCTCTGCCCTCCACCCTGGCGGTTTCAAACCGCGGGGTCGGAATGAGGGCCCTAGTCTTTAAATCTAACACGTATACATCAGAAACTCTCCGAAAAGAAATTAGACATAATACACACTGGTATGAATTAAAAATGCTGTGTGTACTGCAGTAAATATCCTTACGGGGCAATAGCGCTGTTTAAATATATGGACATTATACGGAAAGCCCAAATGCATTTTGGGGGCTTTGCTTAGCTAAGCTATGATGAAGAATTCAGGGCCAGGGTTAGCATGAATCCGGAGAAGCCATGGGGCAATATGGGCGCACAGGTATGGATGCAGTGGATGTCTTCTACACAATCCACTGCATCGACTCACACAGCAAGTGGGTTGTCCATTACATAAAAGCCTTTTCAGCTGTATCCTGCCCAGCAGCGGTGGGTACAGGGGGCAGGAACCTTCCGACCAGAAACAACACAGGGGCAAGCTGGATCTTCAACAAGGGCTCCTGCAACAGGACACCTTGCAGGTGAATATTCCAAATGTGGGGGCCAACATGCAATCACTCTGGCAAGCCAATCTGAGCAGTGGAGGGTAGGCCGGGGAAGAGAACAGAAGGGCCCTGCTAGTCGGAAAGGCACATACTCCAGTTAAATTTGACGTGTTGTTACCTCAGTTGAGAGGCTACCCGGAGAGGGAGACAGCTCTGAAGTTGGAATGGGCTATTAAGGAGGGTTTCTGAGTAAGCCACCAAGGGCAGAGAGGGGGAAGGTGGGCTGACAACTTGTGGTCAGCCAAAGAGTTGGTCTGAGGTAGTTGAAGCAAAACTAAAGAAGGAGGTTAGGGAAGGCAGGATAACAGGACTTTTCTATGACTGGCCCTCAACAGACTTGATAACCTCTCCATTAGGTGAGGTTCCTAAAAAAGAACAGGGGGAGTACAGGTTGATCCAGCAATTTTCTGTTCCATGGGGCCTCTGTCAATGATTTTATAGCCATTGAAGATACCAAGGAGGCATCAGTAGATGATGATGGCCGACTGGCGAGGTCGTGTGGGGAGGGGGTGAGGATGGCTAAATGTGACATCAAGTCAGCTTTTCGCTTGTTGTCCATTCACCTGGAGGACTTCCCCTTGCTGGGAATGCAGTTTGGTGTGCCAGTTATGTTGACAAGGTCTTGCCAAATGGCTGCATGATCTCTAGCGCTCTCTTCAATGCATTCAGCTCCTTTCTGCAGTGGGCTTTCACCAGGGGCAGTGGTCAGAAGGATGTCCCATACTACTTAGACAACTTTTTGTTCGTGGAGAGAGCAGGAATGGAGGACTGTACATGATCCCTGGAGCACTCTCAAGCCATGGCAGAGAGGTTTGAAGTGCCCTTGGCACCTGGCAAAACCGAGGGCCCTAGAGAAGTGTTGACATTCTTGGGAATCAAACTGGATACAATCAATATGGTGGCCCGTTTATCTTAAAAGAAAGCAAAAGAGATTTAGGGCTAGATGTACCAAAACTTGGGTTTGCGACTCGCAAATTGCGAGTCGCAAATCCATATGCAGGATGGTGTCCCTGACACCATCTGTGAATCGCGAGGGCGTCGCAAAGACCCACCTCATTAATATTAATGAAGTGGGTCGCAATTTGCGACCCCCTTGTGATTCGCTGCACTGACAGGAATGATGGCCTGCTGGACAGCAGACTACCATGTCTGTGACTGCTTTTTAATAAAGCAGTTTTTTTTTTTGTATTGCAGCCCGTTTTCCCTAAAGGAAAGGGTTAGCACCCATTTGTAATGGGTGCTAACTGCGAATTGCTTTGCGACTGCGTTTATGGTCACAAAGCAATTCTGCATCGCGATGCGAATCGCAAATAGGAAGGGGAACACCCCTTCCTATTTGCAAGTCGCATTCCCATTTTGCAAAATGGGAATGAGCATTGCGATGCGCGTGCTGCATGGCGCAAAACAGCGAAATTTGCTGCTTGCACCATGCAAAACTCTTTGTACATCTGGCCCTTGGTCTTTTCTGCAAGAGGTAGTGGGGGAGAGACACTTGGAACTCCATATAGCATAAAAACTGGGGCGGACCTTTTATAGATGCCTGGGCATGGCCATGTCTGGAGGTAGTCTACCCCATCACAGCGTGCAAATGACTATGGAGGTCAGGGTTGACTTGGTGGTGTGGCACTCTTTCTTGGATTACTTCAACGGTTTGTACATGTGGTTCCAGGAGGTCAGAATTGTGTGGCAAGTGCACATTTTTGTCGGATGCTGTGTGTGCGCATGGTTTTGGACTTTTTTGGGGTGGCAGGTGGTGTGCGGAGTGTTGGCCTCAGCTCTGAATTCAACAGGAGCGAAGCATAGCCTTTTTGGAGTTTTTTTCCTTCTGGTGGCTATGGCTGTGTGGGGCGGTAAGTTGGCCAACAGAACAGTGCAGATTCATGTGGATGACATGGCAGTGTCGGAGCTGGTGAATCGGCACAGGGCAAGACATGTGAGGGTATTGAGATTGCTGCACCGCTTCATGTTGATGTGCTGAAGACACAACATTGGTTTTATGGCTAAACGTGTGCCGGGAGCGAACAACGCGATTGCTGATTCGTTGTCTCGTTGTCTCGTTCACAGTGGCATCCGTTTTGTGGCCTGATCCCGGGAGCACAGGCCAAGAAGACCCCGTTCCCTATGGAAGCCTGGGAATGGGGGGCATGAGAGTCCTTAGGCTGGAGGAGTTGTCCGAAGCAAAATCTTCCAAGAAGAGTTATCAGCTGGCATGGAGGGATTTCTAGGCATTTTGTGGGAAGGAAGATGCACCTGCGAGTCAGGAACAATGTGACAGGGAAGGATGGGTGGTCCGTTTTGTTCTGTCACTCATGGACAAGGGGTTGTTGCATACCAAGATTGCAGGGTAACTGGTAAGACTGTCATTTTATGGCAAGTTATTTTGGGGTTTTGACACGGCAGGCAGTGAAATGTTGCTAAGGATGGTCAAAGGTTGGTCAAGGGAAAGAAGGGCCCAGGAGAGAGAGAGGGGAGTGATCATGTTTCAGTTATTGCAGGAGATTTTGGCCGTATTACATGATTGTTGCAGAGATGCTTTTTATATTGCTGCTTTTTCATTTGTGTATGATTTGGATTTTTGGGGGGACATTCAGGGTGCCTGAGCTGCTGGGGTGGGCCAAGGCGAAGGAATGTGACAGGAAGATTTACGTGTTGAGTCAGTGGGACCGGGAGGGGAAGGTGGATCTGGCTTCTGGAGGAGGAGGGTGAGTCCAATTGCCAGGTCAAAGAGTGGCAGACGTTTCAGGTGTGGTCAAAAAGGAGGCAGGAAGTAATCTTTTGCCATGCTGATGGGGGCAAGGTGACTGCTTTTCATCTGTTGTCATTGTCACGTAAGTCCCTGGGACACCGTGGGTGGGATCCTGCTAACTTTGGGACACACTCCTTTAGAATAGGGGCAGCGACGTCAGCTGCACATTTGGATTGGGGCATGCCAGAGATTCGGGCCATTGGGAGATGGAAGTCCAAATGCTGTGAGCGTTATGTACGTAAGTGAATCGGGGTATGAAGTGGGGGTATGGGGGGTTACGAAAGAGGTGGTGAGTGTGAGTTTTGGTGTCTGTCTGACAACAGATGGCTACCAAAATTGTCTTCTTCACTAGGATGCATGAGAGGCATATGAAATCATAAGGGGGTCACTTGGATAGTGGGCCATTCGTTCATCCACTGGATGGCCAAATTTGCAGAAAGGTAGAACTATGAACGGAATCTTGGACTGCAGAGTAGTAGACCTAAGGAGCTTTGGTGGTGGAAGGGAGGATGCATTGGGGGGTCTGCTGCCATTTCTGGCCACTGTGGTGCCAAAATGGGGTTGCCCAGACTTACTGGTGAACCACTTGAGAGAAAATGATTTGATGTAATTGTCTGGTTTGACAATACTGCAACACATGTAGAGGGACTTGGAAATTTTGAAACACAACCTGGCAGGGACATGCTTAGCATGGACAGAATTTGTGCTATGTAGGAATTGGAGGGGGCAAGAAAGCATGTGGCAACTGACAAGGCAAGGCGGAAACTCAACAGGGCAATGAGGGCTTTTTGCTCAGGGAAAGGCATTGCAGTGGTGAGACATGGAGACATGAAGGAAGAAGTTAGGGATCTTTTCGAGATGATGGCGTACAATTGTCATTGTTGGGTTATTCCTACCATATGATCGAGTTGAGGGAACTGCTGGGGGAACTGTGGAATGAGAGATTGTGGTGCGGTCGAAGTCTTTGGGCATAAATGTGTTGCAGCAGTGCCTGAGGATACAGAGAAAGGGGGGGTAGGGCAGAAAAACACCATATAGGGTTTTTCTGGGTGGTGTTATTTGGAGGGGTGGAGAGTCAGATGATGGCAGGTCCACCCCTCAGGAGGAACAAGGATGAAAGACAGGTGATTGAAGCTTTGGGTAGGGTGCCAGTGTTTCGAGAAACAGATGGCGTTTGGAGTTTGTTTGGTGAAAGAAGTGACAAAGACATACGGAATGGGGTGAATTGATTGGAACAAGGGCAAAAAAAGCATAAAGCCTTATGGGAAAGGAGTAGGGGGAGAGATAAAAAATGGGTACTATTTTGAAACGTTAAGGTTTAAAGTGTTGTTGTGGTATATTATACTAATGATGCAATCCTGTCCTAATAAATGGCCTTTTGCACAAAGATTGGAGTCTGGATTGTGAATGCCTTGCAAAAATGGTTAGAGAGAGATAGAGAGACCTCCGTTGCTGGATGTGATTGTTGGCTGCAGTACATTCTTTTTCCATATTGACAATGGCCGGGAGCAGAAGCAGTCACAATGTCTCTGCTGTGTCCAGCTTTGCTGTCCAGTGCAGATGAACACAAGATCACCAGCACAAGGGATCACCAGGTTTTTGTGCAGTTCCACAGAGAGCACCTTGGTGGCTTAAATAATTTAAAATAAATAAATAAACAAATGTGACTTTCAGTTATAGTGAATTGAGCACTGAGTCACATGGGGGAATTAAATCATGAGCTGTTGTTTGAGCATGTATTCAGGTCAAACCAGATGGATTGCCTCAAGCACATCTTGCTGGGGAGTGTGATGCTGGTTGCCTTGAATACCTCAAGCCGGGGAGTGTGTTGCAAGCAGCTATGTAATTTGACCCACGGTGGCCCTTTTATACTGTGCCCAAATGGGGAAACTGGACAACAAGCAGATGGTGATACACACATCAATTTAAACTGGGCTGCATACAAATGTGACAAAGCAAGTGTATGGTGATACAATCACTATTTTAATGTGGACTGCATACAGTAGCATGCACACAGTGATACACAACATTTTAAATTGAGCCTTATACAGGAGAGTGTGCACGATGGTAAGCTCACCATTTTAAATTGTGACGCATATAGGAATGTGTGTACTTGATGCACTCAAGATTTTAAATTGGACGACAAGCAGGTGGAGAGTGTACGATGATACATTCACCTTTTTTTAATTGGGCTGCATACAGTAGCAAGTATACGCTCACCTTGAGGAGTTGATTATTAGCATCTAATACGATGAAGCGGCCATTTTGAAAGAGGCCAATAATGAAATTGATATTAGTGAGCAACATATGACTGGTACCAGCAGCGACAGCTGCAAATATCAGGGGGTGGAGGGGTGGAGGGATGGGGGAAACAAAAAAAAAACACTTATCATTCCCATCACCGGAACACCAGCACAGGCTCCCCAGCAATCCTGGTGCTGCTTTTATGCTAAACCTAGAATGAGAGCGGCACCAGGATTGGTCTGAGTGGCTTAGTTTGCTGCTCAGACACTGCATGGAAGTATACAGTTTCTCTAGTGGAGAAACCTAAGTGCGCATGTCTGTTTGGCCAGCCTAAGAAAGCTCTCTCCTCCTCCCTATCCTCCTCCCTCCCATGGCCCGTCCCCACCCCTCCTTTCACAAGCTGGCTGAGCCAGCAGCAGAAAATAAAACGATAATGAAATATCAGTTTATTTTATTGCTGCTGGCTCAGCCAGTGTGGTGATGCTCCACCAGCATTGAGGCGGAGCTGCCCCTGCTTGGTACTGATTTCTTTGCATGAGTGGAAACGTTTGACATCTGTCACATCAATAATTTTACTTTCTAGCTGGTAATTTAGCTTGTCCATCATTACAAATAACATTTAACAATATGTAGTGCTGCTTCACCTCCTTTGTTCTCACAATGCAAAGGTGAACCCCTTACTGAGGAGGAACTCTGGTATCACACATTTTTGGCATATGTAGAGGTTTTGGAAACGGAGGCATGTACTTCTGAAAGAAAATTTGCTTTATTAAAACATACTTTAGGTGGAGTGGGTCTCAAAGAATTCAAAACTTTACCACCTGCAGGTAATCCACGGGATTTAAATGTTTTTGAACATGCTGTAGAACAACTGACCAATAGATATGGTAAAAAGGTTCACACAGTTATGGAAAGATTCAAATTTTATTCAAGAGCACAAAGAAAAGAAGAAAGTATTGAGGGGTATGTATCGGCTCTTGGAGCGTTAGCATCATCCTTTGAATTGGAGGCCATAACTTATGACCAGGGTTTTAGGGACCAGGTCATGATGAAAACCAAAAGTAAGAAGGTGCAAAAAAGCCTTTGAGTGGGAACTGACATGATGCTAAACGCTAATGTTTGTATCGCCAAGAACATTAAACAATCAGACAGCCTGTACAAGAGATTAGAGGATGCAGTGAAAATGGTTGTGGAGATTGGAAAAAACCTGAGGCTAGTACAGCGTCAACTATAGAAAGGGTGATAAAGGAAAGACAGTGTTGCTAACAGAAAGAAAATGCTTTCTAGTTGTTATAGATGTGGCAATAGTTTTCACCTTGGGAATTTTAAAGGATGTCCTTCAGTCAAGAAGTCTTGTAACCACTGTAGGCAAAAATGACACTTTGGAAGAGTGTGCAGAAGCAAGCCTCAAACAAGTGTCAACTGGTGGTTAATGAAGATAAGGATGAAGATTTGAACCCCAATGCAATATTACTTGTTAGGGATGGGTGTAAATAGCTTTCCAAAATGTGTAGTCAACATTAATGGGAAAAATGTAGACATCCTGGTGGACTCCTGTACTTGTTACAGTATTATCAGTAAAGCCTTATGGGAAATAAATTGGCAGATTTAAAAGTTGACAGAGCCTGATTGGCCACCTGGAGGCTAAACTGGTCATAGTTTTGATCTACACTGTCATTTCTGGTCTAACATTGGTGTTGGTGAATGTGAGACTCTTGTGAAAATGTATGTGGCTACCAAAGGTGATTCTATTTTGGGATGGATTCTTCAACAAGAATTAAATCTAAACCTAGATCCTAATATTGTTCCACCTGCATATGCTGTGGGAAATGAGAAAAATGAACAATTTGTGAATGATTTAAGGACAGAGTTTCCTGATGTTTTTCAAGAAAAATTTGAGAAATTTGTTGGGTTCAAACACAAAATTATTTTATTAGAAAATGCAGTGCTGGTCAGGCATACAGTTCAAAGTGTACCTTTTGCATACGAGTGTAATTTAAAAAAATGCTGCAAGATTTATGCGATAAGGCAGTGGTTAAGCTGATAGAATCATCACCATGAGTTTTACATGTGGTTATAGCATTGAAGCATCCAGGACATCTCAGATTATGCATAGATCTTAAGGGTCTGAATAACGAGATCTGGATTGATAGGCTTCCATTGCCTAAATTACATGAATTAGTTTCTACACTGACAGGGGCAACAGTTTTCTTTACTTTAGAACTTGACAGTGCTAACCATCAAACTGAGTTACAAGATGATTCATGACATCTGACTGCATTCATCAAGCCAGAAGGCATGTTTCAGTTCTGAAGAATGCCTTTCTGTTTGGCTAGTGCAACGTCCGTATTCCAGCATTTGATTAAGGAGACATTGTAAGGTATAGAGGAGGCCCTAGCGTTCCAAGGCAACATTTTAAGGTATGGTTGTGATGGGGATTATCTAATTTAATCTGAGAAGGGTTTTTCAACATTTGGGTCAGAAAGGTTTAACTTTGAATGAATCTAAATGTAGATTGAAATGTGAAGAGGTGGTGTATCTCGGTAACTGTATCACTGAAAAATATTAAACCAAAGTAAGAGCATATTAAGGCTGTGGAGGATGCCCCTGTCCCAGAAACGAAGGAACTACTACTATTGTTTTGAGGTCTGATAGAGTTTTACTCTAAATTTATTGACAACTATGCATACCAACTATTAAGATCAAAATTAAGTTTTGAAGGGGGGGTTGACCAGAACAATGCTTTTGTGTATCTCAAAAATTAACTGGCCAACACTCATTTTCTTAAGTCATTTGAATTAGTAAGAGAATGTGTAGGTTCTGTGGATGACAGTAATTATGGATTAGGGGCCACTCTTTTAAAGAGAGAAAAATCCAAAGAGTATGTGGTATCATATGCCTCGAGACCAATGACAGTTTCTGAAATAAATTTTTTGGTGATAGAAAAAGAGTTGGTGACATGCACTTGGGCTGCAGCTCATTTCAGGCAGTTTCTGTGGAGAACACTGTTTCTGATAAGAATATCCTCACAAACCACTTGTTTATGATCTTTCTCCAGGTGTATGACAGCTAGGCTGCCACGATTGGCCGCAAAATTGCAATCATATCAATTCACGATTGAATATGTGCCTGGAAGTTTGAACACTCGTGCTGATTTATTGTTGTGTTTACCTGTTGTTCTGGAGTCTGGTGATAATGATGCAGTGGGTGATTGTGAAGTAGCCTGTATTATGAAGGACATCAATGGCTAGGATCACTCATGTGATAGTTCTGGAGTGATTTCTATGGAAATTTGGGAAAGTCAACTGACGAAGGGTGCTGAAATGATGTTGGTATGTGGCTACATGTCTAAAGGTTGGCCAGAAGAGTGGGAGCTCAGTGAGGCAGCAGCTGTATGTTTTAAAGTAAAAAAGAGATAATATTTGATGTTTTTTGTTTGTTCCATGGTAGTAAGGTTGTGCTGCCATTAGGTTTAATGAAGGAGATTTTCCATATGGGATTTAAAGAACATATTGGGATTTCAGCCACCAAAAGGTGGATTTGTGAATTTTACTGATGTCCAGGTGTTGATAGCGTGGTTGAAGATTTGGTGAGAGGGTGTAATTTATGTGACAACAGTGACAAATCGTTATACCCATGTGTACTGAGTCTTCTCCCATTAAATTTGCTTCAGGACCATGGAGGAAGTTGGATGTGGACATTTTGGGTCTGTTTTGTACAATTCCCAAGAAAAAAAGCTTTTGCCATCTTCTTAGTCAATTACTTTTAAAAATAGCCTTAAGTTAGGCTGACTGAGAAAATACCTACAGAAATCATCATTGAGGATGCTTTTTACAGGTAGGGGCTACCGGAAGAGCTGGTTTCAGACAATGGACCCCATTTCTAAGTAGGGTGTTTGAAGACTACTTCTTAAGATGTGGTATAAAACATAAGAAAACTGCCGACTATCATTCCCAATACAGTTGTCAGACCAAGAGGTTTTACTGAGTTGTGAGGGAGTCTATTCAGTTAGCCTGTAAGGGTGGTTTACCTTGGAAGAAAGCTTTGCATGCCAAATTATTGTCATTTTAAACTATGTTGAATTCTGTTACAGATTGCTCACCTTTTGAATTACTTTGTGGCAGGAAACCAGGAACCAAGTTGGCTGCGTGGTGGTTAAAAAATTGTATTGGAGACTCAGATGTGTGTACTAATTATAAGAAAATAAAGGAGCGTGTGGAAGCTTATAAAACAAAGAGTGACAGTATGAATAAGAACAGAGGAAAACCTTCTGGTGTAAAGATTTGTCCCGATAACTGGGTTCATTTCAGAAAACCGATGCTATTGGGAACAGAGTTACCCAAATGGTTGGATCCCATGAAGGGCGTGGAAATTTCTGATTAAGCTGTGAAGGTCCAAGGAGGAAATATTTGGAATATGAGCAGGGTTTCTGTTTGCAGGAGTACTCTTTGAGCTGGAGTGACATCGAGCAGCCTCCTAAGAAAAAGAATGAATGTAATGTCTTCATGGATGTGCCACTGTGTAAGAATGTTGTGGTGTTGAGTGAATCTGAAAGTGCTCCAAAAATGGAATGTACTGAAAGGGAGGTGAAGATCTATTAAGAAGAATTTTAAAAACAAATCGCTCACCTTCAAATTTTGCAGAATATGTTAATTAATAATGTCATAGCATGCAATCTACTGAGGACATGTATTATTGTAGTGCCTACAAATTGAACTTCTTATATATATATATATATATATATATATATATATATATATATATATATATATATATATATATATATATATCTTATTTGTCTATTAAGTTTTAGTTGCTACTTGGGAGGGGTAGGATGCGGATGGAATGGAGTGGATAGAACGGAATGGGAGAGATGGTTGAGAGGGTACTAAGAAAGGTGATTATGGGGACATAACAAGACCTCCATTGCTGGGTATGATAGCTGGCTGCTCCCTACATGTATTAATAAACTTACCTCTGAACCATCCTATTGGAGTACCCCTTCTTGCACTTCTCACACTTCTCACACTGGATGGATGAAAAAGCCTATTAGTCCTCCTTCCACATGTACATCATAAATGTATTGCATGTCTGGCACAGTATACAGCCACCTACATGTACACCTCAATGTTTCTCTGCAACACACTACCTCTTCAATGTATGCCTTGCAAATCCAAGGTTTAATTGTATTGAAAATGCACATCCACATTTTACTCACACAACACACGCCTTGTCATGATCACCACTGTTGTCACCAACCTCCAGCCTTTAAAACCTCTAGGTTTTAACCAATGTCAAAAAGGTGTCTGTGTGACAAGATGTCAAAAATGTGCAATGTCCAGTGTAAGGGTGATGAAAGGTACCATGATAAGTAAATCTCTTTAATACATACACTAACCTAATCATTTGCCGCAGTCCATGGATGTGTGGGGTAACCAACTGTGACAACTGTGTAAGTGTCAGTGTTTGCTTTGTCAATGCAAGTACAGTAGGATCCGAAAATGTGTCAGTACAAGATAGACAAGAAAGCACATAGTAAATGCATATGATGATGTTTCATGTGCATATTCAAACTTCTGTGGCATGTATTACGTTTCAATCACGGCACCTGGGGAACCGCAGCAGGATGCTTCTGTGCACTCATAAGTGGAAGCTGATGTGAAATAACCAGCTCCTGTCCTCCTGCAATCTACTATCACATTGCTACATTGCATCACAGTGGATGAGCAGACCATTGGCTTTATACAAACTGACACACTCAGCACCACATCACTTTTGGTCACCATTCTCGCTTACTGGATTCCTTACATATTGCTAATATTTGGGGCAATAATGTAGGCCAAAGTTCCTGTCCCACCTATTCATGACTCATTTCCACACCCACCATGGAGGTAGCCCAGATACATGTCCAGTGGAACCCTACAATCTAGGTGCAACTGCTGTGTGCACTCTGTCATTGCATGGACAGGAATCCCTTTGTCACCTAAAGGCCTTTCCTAGCCAACATTTACCATGAGGCACCATTCTGAAGTCAGTCTTCCATTTCGTGTCCAGCTAGGTAGCTGAGTGAGACTGCTGTGCATGTTTCTTTGATTGTATTAGGGAAGGAGTGATTTCTGGGAGAAGGAATTCTTCCCTTAGCAAAATTCAGTATGATGTGATGTGAACACTATCCGCTGTTTGCTCCACACAGACCACCTGTCATCATAACAATGCCCAAACCCTGCCTTCAAACACACCATCTACAAACACTCTTCTCCTCTCTTCACCAATTACACACAACCATACATTCCCCACATTTCACTCCACCACTCATATTACCTCCTCCAGTCATCGCAACTAATACTAACTCCCCTGACACACACCCATCCCCTCTTACACACCTCGTACATTCATCTCCAAAACACATCAACACCCCATCTAAAACTCAAATTCCACTTACCAGCACTAACTCACATACAAATCCCTCACCAAAAACAACTACACCAATATCCCCCGCACTATTCCACAAAAACAATACCGACCACAAACATCAGCACATCAAAGCAACATAAACTTACATTACACCTATCGTCATACCCACTCCCACCCTCAGGACTACACAAAAAATACAAATTCCATCCTATCTCCACCTCTACTTTCTCACTATTCACAAACACCTACCACAAGCACCCCAACCCAGCAACTTTCCTTTACTCGCCTCTCCTCCATTGCACAATTTAGAGCGTTACATCATTATCCACATGCTCCTCCACCACCCCTAACCCATACTCCATCCACACTAAAAAAACACAAAAAAAAAAAAAACATGCCACTCATAGCAACCTCGCATCCCCTTGTCTGTTACATAATAAAACTACCCTACAAAAAACAATACACTCCTCATGGCTCTCTCAGCCACCAAGTCCACCACCCACACACATACAGACCCAACAAAATGCCTCCTTAACCTGCTGGAAGAGGAACACTATATTGAAAAGCAAAACTATTGTGAGCCTCAAACAGTTATCACAACTAGCAACACTCCTGCTTCAAGCTCACATTAAACTACTTACCCTTCTCCTAAACAAAACAACACTACCACTAACACACCTTTTCTAAACTGCCAGCTCATACATGCTCGATCACTCTAAAAAAACAAGCACCACATCTACGACCTGCTCATAGACACACAACCTGACTTACTATTCATAACTGAATCCTGGTTGGGAGATGACATGGCACCAGTGTTGCACGAAGCCATTCTTCCGGGCTATCAAACCATCACTCAAAACCGTATAGGCAAGAGAGGAGGTGGACTAGCTATTATATTCAAACAGGCAATGAACCTCAGTAAACCAGACAACATCTCCATACAAGGTTGTGAAGCCCTCCTTACCAGAAGCCACCCTACTCAAACCCAATATGCCCCATCCAAAAGCTATCACCACTGGCCTAGTCGCATTGAACCTACGTCAGATTGTACACAATCCCAGACACATCGCTGGTCACATCCTAGATGTCATTTTTGCTAAGCCTGAACTAGTTACTATTCATAGCATCACGCCAATCACTTGGTCGGACCACCATATGATAACTTTCCGACATACAACTCCACAAATCAAGACACCCCACAACTACTTACATACATACACCTATCAAACTCAATTCGGATCACTTAGAAACACAACTAACAGCAAACACAGATCTTGATATAATGAATTCTGTGCCAAAACTTTATGAGTGGCTACAGGAAGCTTTTGATATCCTAATACCACTCAGAAAAACTAAACACAACAAAAGAAAACCAATACCTTGGAGAAACACAGAACTTAAAAAGCTAAAGCAACAAATCAGAAAGTTGCAATGGACCTGGCTCAAAACAAACAACAGTCAAGACAAACTGCAGCTACACAAACTTAACAGGATACACAAATCATCAATCAAAAAAGCTAAAAAAAGAAACTACTCAGACAGAATTCAAAATGCTCAATCTACAACCAAGAAATTTTATAAAATTCTTAATGAATTTTGAAAACCTACATGCATGGAAGGAAGTCATCCCACTACTCAAGATTTCACATACAAATTTGCAACTCACTACACAACCAAGGCAAACACATTGGACTCCTATTTAAAACAGAAGAAAACCATCAGCACCAACCCCTTTCCTAAAATACCGTTTAAGAATAAACCAACCCAACCTCTACAGTCCTTCAAACAAATATCCCAGGATGAATTTACAGATTTGGTCAAAACAAGCAGACCTTCTGATTGCCCTTCTGACCCTTGCCCACCACAAATCTTCAAGAACATTCTTCTATCTACTTCTGCTGCCACACCTGTAAGAAGAATCATCAACAACTCTTTAACTTCAGGAACTTTTCCTGCAGACCTGAAAAAGGCATACATACGACCTTTATTAAAGAAAACAAACCTAGACCTGCAAGACCCCAACAACTACAGACCAATCACAAATGGACCTTTCCTGGGCACATTGATAGAAAGAGCAGCATTCGCCCAGATGTCACAATTCATTGAAGACAATTCTATACTTTCAGACTTCCAAACTGGATTCCGCCCAGGAAGAAGCACTGAATCGGCACTCATATCAATCTGGGATGATGTTAAATACACAGTCGACCGAAATGGAGTTGCTGCACTACTTCTCTTGGACCTCTCAGCTGCCTTTGATACGGTTGACCATGGCACCTTAACTCAAAGACTCCACGAAGCAGGCATACAAGGGATTGCTCTCGACTGGATTACTTCCTATCTTCAAAAAAGATCTAATATCATCCACTCGCCCCCCTTCTCGTCTGAACCCTACCTCACAAAAGCAGGGTTCCCCCAAGGGTCAATCATCTCACCTTTGCTTTTCAACATCTACATGATATCTTTACCAGAACTGATAAATGATTTCCATCTCACATGCTACAACTATGCAGATGACACACAAATACTACTTAAATTAGAATGCCCCAAAAACATTGAAAACTCACAAATCTTCAGTTGCCTCAGAGCCGTTGATCAGTGGATGACCTGGAGACATCTCAAACTAAATACCTCCAAAACAGAAATACTCATATGTGGTGACTGGAAAAATTATGACCCTCTGTGCGTCTGGCCTGACGATCTCGGACCACCTCCTCAATTATCCAAGGAAGTTAAAAACCTAGGAATCACCATGGATTTCAAGTTAACTATGAATGACCAAGTGGACAAATTAGCACGTCAAGCTTCATCACCTTGAAGACTTTACGACGTATCTTCCCCCACCTCGGATTTCCACACAAGGTGCAAGCTACTATCTCGCTTGTACTGTCCAAACTGGATTATGCCAATGGCCTCCACCATGGATCATCTCTATCTGTTATGAAAAAACTACAACGTATCCAGAATTCCGCAGCCAGGCTACTATTACATGTAAAGCCGCAAGCCCACATCTCCCCTGCCTTGAGAGCACTACACTGGTTACCCGTTGCCAAAAGATGCACTATCAAGCTGCTTTGTATCACCCACAAAGCTATACATGGAACAGGACCGCTTTTTATCAGAAAGAAAATTACCAAATACATCCAACAAAGAAACCTCCACTCAAGATTGGCACCCCGCCTTAAAACACCACCATACAAGAGAAAGACTATAGGTGGTACATCCTTCTTCGTCCAAGCAGCCAAACTATGGTATTCATTACCTCCAACTATAAGAGCCACAGATAACTTTCTTGTCTTCAGAAAACTACTCAAGAGTTGGCTCTTTCCTTCATAACCACCATATTCAAACAACTATTAACTGTATATGACTATGTTGATAAATATTTGTTCAGATTATGTGTATATTTCTATTTATTTATAGTTTCTTTAGAAAATATGTATCGCTACTATGTCATAACAATAAAATATACACACACTCCTTAAACCTGTTCGACTAAATATTTTTTCCCATGGTTCTAATTATGTATTGTATGTGCATATGTGTGTGTATTCATGTGTGTGTGTGTGTATATATATATGTATATGTATGTATGTGTATATGTTGTTTCTGTGTTTGGCATGTTCGTGGATCATTGCATGGCTCTTGGGTGGGTTGTTATAATAGATATCTATGAATTCCTGCTCTCATCTTATCACACTTATCTACTGATCATCATATGTCATGTCTCTATCAAACTATCCTCCATTCTCATTCTGACTCATCCCAAATCCCTTCGACTACTTTAATCTCCTAAATAACTCTGCCTAAACTCTTCCCTCCGCTTCCACATCTAACTCACCAAACCTCACTCTACTACTGTGACCTCCCACACAACCCTACTAAATTCTCCCGCATTTCTCTTGCCCTGCTACTATGCTCTCCCTAACCCTTCCACATACTCTTCCCTCCTCCATCCCCCTTTACTCATCCCAAGCCTTTGGGTTGAGTAAATGAAGGATATACTCCCAATTAACACTTCTGGATTTCTTTTATCCTCCACCCCTCCATTACTCCAGCCAATCTAACTAACAAACTCTCATGTCCGCGGCTCAAATTAACTCATAATAATACTAAAACTGTACTCATTATTTCCCGATACTAATCCATCACTAATTCTTGTTGGGTTCCAGAGTAGCGTGCTACTCATTGAAAAGCGCTTCGACGCCTCGTCAGGGGTAGTAAGTGCTATATAAATATGATTACAATACAATACAATGCAATATCACCTAAATAAAGGAATCCATATGCTCTATGATTAACTGTCTCGCGAAACCTGAAAGAATACCTTAGAGGCCACAACTGTTAGATAGGGTGCCATCTAAGAACCAAATACTGTAGAATACACTGCAGCTACCCAGGCATTTTCTGTAAATCATTACACCAAGTGGCACAATGGGGTCCTGCAGCTCATTTGGATTTGTCTTGTAGGATACCAGCCATGTCAGCAGGATCAAGTCATACTTCTGTTACATTTATAGGATAACAACTATCTTCAGAGCCCCACCTTTAGGCACTCCCTCCTCCCAGTGAAGAAATTGGTCACAATCCCAACCCAGAACCTGTACTGCATAGTCAGAGACATGAGTGACTCCCCATGGACATCAAATCTCACACTCTTCAACACTTGTCACACTCCAGTTATATTCTCTACCCTCACACACGCACCATCATTTCATGTATGTGCAGATGTTTTACTAGCACACACATATTTCTCTGCCAATAACCCATGTATAATACGTCTTTCACTGCTAAGCCCCCCATGCTAAGTCTTTTTTTTTGGCTATTTGGGGTAGTTTGCGCTTAGGCCCCTATAACATTTTGACTTTTAGCCAAAATACAGCTAAAATGTGTTTTTGTGGGCAGAAATTGGAAAAAATGCTGCAGAAGAAAACATCTGTTTTTTCTCTTGCATATGGCATCAGCAAAGGTGTTAAAATCACCACATTCCCTGCTTTCAGGAACAGGCAGACTAGAATCAGAAAAATACATTTTTCAACAGTTTGAGCATTTTACTCAAACATAGTTAGTTTTCCTATTTTTTGTGCTTTCAAACTCCTTCCTATTAGTGACAGAAATGGGTGTGAAACCAATGTTGGGTCCCAGAAAGCTAAACATTTCTAAACAGTAGTCAAAATTCTAAACTTATAAAAGAGTAATTTGTGTACATTTTCAATGTTTTCTTATGGAAACTAACGGTTTAAATAAAAAAAATATTGAAATTGAGTTGAAGAAAATAGCCATTCTGTCTATGTTTTCATCTGAAACATCTTCTAACTATGGTAAATTTTCGAAAGTAATATAACACTACATCTGCCAGGTCCTTCTAGTTGGAGGGATATATAGGGTTTGTAGATTCTCAAAGAACCTAAACTACCCGGAGCCAATCACTGAGCTGCACCCTTTTCAATGGGTTTTCATTGGGTACCAGGTATACAGAAATTAATTTGGTAAAATATAAAGAATGAAAAATAGGTATCAAGGAAACCTATGTATTTCGAAAATGGGCATAAGATATGGAGTTTAGAAGCAGTGGAATTTGTGGGCACCTATACTAGCATCTGAATTGAAGGGCATTTCTCAAAATGACTTCTTTCACACTGTCTTGCATTTGGAAGGTGCAACTGCAGAGAAAAACAATTGGTAATAACACTTGTTCTGGTATTCTGTAAACCTCCAAGTCTCCCGATAAAAAATGGTACTTCATTTGTGTGGGTAGGCCTAGTGCCCACAACAGGAAATGCCCCAAAATGTTACAAGGACACATCACATTTTTCACTTGAAAACTCTCTCTTTTCTTGCAACGTGTCTAGCTTTGGATTTTGGGCTCTAGGTCAGCCAGCACTTAGGGAAACTTAGCAAACCTTATAATTTTTAAAAACTAGACACCTAGAGAAATCAGCATAGGATGGCTTGTGATGCTCTCACCAGGTTCTGTCACCTAGAATCCTTTGCAAACCTCACAATTTGTCTATAAAACACATTTCCCTCAAAATTCTGTAATATAAGGGGAGCCAGAAACGTCCACCCCCCAAAAAAATTGCCCCAAGCATCCTGCTAAAAATTGTACCTCACCTGTGTGGTTAGGCGTAGTGTCCACAACAGGAAACTCCCCAAAATGCAACATGGATGCAACATTTCTTTGCAGGAAACTGACTGACTTTTTTCAATGTGGGTAGTTCTAGATTTTGGACCCTAGCTTGGCCGACATCTATGGAAACCTAGCCAACCTGTACATTTTTTAAAACTAGGCACCTACAGGAATGCAGGAAGGTAAGACTTGTGTGGATCCCATTAGGTTTTCTTACCCACAATGCCCTGCAAACCTCAAACCTTTGCTGAAATTACACATTTTCCTCATATTCCTATGATGGAAACTTCTGGAATCTGCAGGAACCTACAACATTCATACCACTCATCATTGCCCCACCTGTGCCATTTAAATTGCTGCCCCACTTGTGGGGCTGGGCCTAGTGCTGTGACAGGAACAGATCAAACCAAGCCCAATGGGAGCACTTGCATCGAGACTCCTATTGACCATGTTTGGATGAGTTCCTGTTGCTGGCACTAGGCCCAGTCACACATGTGGGCAGAGTTTTTATCGGTAGAGGTGGGGCACTGCTGGATGGTACGATTTTTGTGGATTCCTGTGCCTTTCGGAAGATTCCATCACAGAAAAGGAGGGAAAATGAGTGGCTTCAGGCAAAGCTGGAGGTTTTCAGGGCATTGTGAATAAGAAAAAGTAAGGGGTGCACATGAAGCACACCGTCCTGAACTCCCCCAGATACCAAGTTTTCAGAAATGTCTGGGTCTGGTAGTTTTTTCCATGTGGCAGCCTACCCAACCTCAAAAAGTAAAGCCATTCACAGTTGTAAGTGGGACAATATATGGACTTAGCCAAGCTCTCCCGGGCCAAATATAAAATTAACACTGAAAAGAGTCAAATGTCCTCTTGCTTGCCATTGGGATGAAATGATTTAGTCCACAGGGGTGAACAAAAAGACTGCTGCCCCTTTCAGTTGGGGTGGGGCACAACATCCCTATGGTAGTGGGCAGCCCCCACCCCTCTTTTTTTCCAAAACGTATTTACCTGGTGTCTAGTGGGCTTTCTGTCCCACTGGTGGCAGGTCAGGGGTAATTACTCCATATGTCCATGGGGGGACAGTAAAACTGTGCCTATTTTTGGGGGTGGGGACATTGCCAGGCCCAATCTGGGCAGCAATCACCCCTAGACTTTTCTTTCATAAAATCACCAGTGCCTAGTAGGCTTTCTCCCACCCAGTGGGGCAGAAAGACTTAAGATACATTTATTTTGTGTGGGGGTAATGGTCATGTCCATTTTGGGCAGGCCCACCCCTCATTTATATAAAAACAAAATCCCTGGTGTCTAGTGGACTTTCTGCCCCCCCGGGGGAGGGGGGGCTGATCAGTAGCAATTACAGCCATCTGCTCCCCAGTGGCCAGACATGCTGTGCCCACTTACATTGAGTTGGAGCATTGATATGCCCATTTTTGGCAGAACCCACCCCCAAAAAGCCCAAAGGCAAAAGGCAAACGCACTTGCCCAGGGGGCTGCTCCCCCTCCCTAGTATCTAATGGAGTGGATCCATGCTTGGAGAATCTCTCCCTTTCCAATGATACCTATTCTGCCTGCCTCAGTGCTCGGGCTGTGATAAGCCCTTGAGCACAGAGGCAGGGAAAATGGAAAGAGCCGATCAGCTAATTTCAGTGAAAACAAAGGAACAGCCCTGGGAGATGGGGAAGCTCTCCCTCATATTCCAAGGTTGTTTCTTTGTAAAAGAAATTCCTCTGGTGATCACACCATAAATTTTTACACTAAAGTGGTGCTAACTTAACTCGATATTTATATTTAGATGCTAAACCCGTCTAGCATAAAAATATTGGAGTTAGCACTATTTCTAGGAAGTGCCAACCCACCTTGCATCAATGAGATGCAAGGTAGGCGTTCCTGTCCTAAAAATGATGCTAGCCACTCAGGCCCGTATTTATACTTTTTTTAGCGCCGCATTTGCGCCGCTTTTTGACGGCTAACGGCGCAAACCTACAAAATACAATGGTATTTTGCAAGTTTGCGCCGTTTTTTGCGTCAAAAAACTACGCAAATGCGGCGCTAAAAAAAGTATAAATACGGGCCTCAGTGCCATATTTAACACCGACACAGAAACTACAGACAAGTGGGAGGTGGTCCTAAATAATGGCGCTAAGCCCGCTTATCGGCATTATTTAACGTCGGGTCAGACCAGGCGTTAATGTGCAGGTAGGCTCATTTCCATGGGGAAACACCATGGAATGGGCACAAAGATGCCCACCTCAACCCCCAGTCACAGATCTGGGTTTAATCCATCGTTATTTTGCTTGCCACGTCACCCCATTGCGGACCCAGCCATATGCAAATCAGTCTTGACCCTGCTCCCATTGGGAGCAGTCCAGCCCGAACTGCCAAGCCAGGACCTCCCTGGATAGGATTCAAGCATCTTGGGAGCGATTTCAGGGTATCACCCTTCATCAGCCAGGCTATCTTGAATCCAGTGGCGCAGCAAGCAAGGGACCCAAGTCTGGGCTTACCCTAGCCACTTAGGGCGCAAAAGGCAATATCACAAAATAAAATGATGGACGGAGTGTTGAAACTTTTCAAACACTCACCCCCAGTCACAGATCTGGGTATAATCCATAGTTATTTTGCTTGCCACATCACCCCAGTTTGGACCCAGCCATATGCAAATCAGTCTGGGGGTGAGTGTTTGTATTGTTCAGCACTCCGTCCATCATCCTTTTGTGTTGCTAAAGTTGCCCTAAGTGGGAAGGGTATTCCCAGACGTGGGTCCCTTGCTCACTGTGCCACTAAATTCAAGCTAGCCTGGCTGATGAAGGGTGAAACCCTGAAACCGGTCCCAGGATGCTTGTTTCCGGTCCAGGGAGGACCTGACTTGGCAGTTCAGGCTGGACTGTTCCCATGAGGAACAGGATCAAGCCTGATTTGCATATGGCTGGGTCCAAACTGGGGTGGCATGGTGAGCAAAAGAACGATGGATTAAACTCAGAGCTGTGACAGGGGGTGAGTGTTTGCATTGTTCAGCACTCCTTTTGTGTTGCTAGGTTGACTAGCGTCAAATTTGTGCCACTAATCAGCGTACCATCATTTTTACCCAGTAGCACCATTTCCTTAACACCATCCCTCACCAGCTAGTATCTTTTTTGTGACACTAGCCATTCCTCAGCACTATTGTGCGTAATTTGTCAAATCTGGCACACGAATGGCGTTAGTTTGTGTTAAAAAATGACGCAGTTGTGTGCTATTTTTCATAAATCTGGGCATTGGTTTCTTCACACCATTCACTGGGGCAAAGTCCTATTTTCTAAATGTCTAATACTTGTTTGAACATCTCTGGATGGCATTGGTGTAGAGGGGGTTGAATAGGTTTTTTGTTTTAGAAATTAGATATTGCTTATACGTTAAAGTAGTGATGTATATTATTCTTCTGTTCTGATCTGCTAAAGAAATTGTACTTTTGGACACACTACACTGTTTTTGCAGCTTTTCTAAATGACTATGCAAGAATTATGTATAAGAACCCTATTTTCCTATTTTGCTAGGGGTACTGCCGATTTATTTTCATGGGGATGTCCATTGAGACTCAGAATATTTTTCAAATTTTTACATACTCTGTATAACCTTGCATCTGAAAGCCTTCATGGCATTGACTCTGTACCACTGAATGTTTGTAATAATACCCTTAACTTTTTATTGTTCTAGAACTCAGTTATTGAGTGGACTCCATTATTTAATCAACTGCTTTATTTAGGTTTTGGGATGTACCTTAATATGAGGGACACATTTCCTCATGAAATGATGGTTTATTATCATAATTTCTGATCCATTAAACTCTGGAAGAACTGAATGAGGTAAATTATGTGGTGTCCACATTTTGGGGTATGGTTTCACTACCACAGTTACCACTTGCCACAGCAGATCCAGGACTGCCTCAAGGGAGTCAATGGGTTGTGATGTGGGAGAAGGATAATACAGAACCCAGGGATGTCCATGTCTTTGGCCTCCCTTCCTCAATGTGATCATTACATGTGGTTGTGATACCCAAGAAAACCACCTCTCATCCACTGTAACCACCTCCCAGAGGCATTTTGCAAGTGACCATGTGTACTTCTGGGTTAATAGTGAGTCTTCTGCAGAGAAAAAGGGTTCCTCTTCATTCTATTCCTTTATGGTGGTAGCAGTGGGTGCAATGTTCTTCTCCCCCACCACAGGTCCTGTTTTTCTTTCATGTGTGTCTGTTCTGCATTCTGTGGTGAGTGTGGAACTCTGAGAAAAAGTGATAAAAACAATCAGTTCCAAAGTGTATGTTGTACAAATGATATAATTATGATGGATTTAATTGGTTTCACAACTGAACATTACACAGAAACATATACATTTGACAAATCTTTACAAAGGTGGGTGTTATATTAGTACTATTGCCACAGGTGTGTCAGAGTATAATGGTCTACCAAGTCTACATGGACAAGTAGTATCATCATTTTGCATAGTCATCTAGCATTTTAATTGAAGGAGGTGCAAAACTCAAAGGCCTACGGTAGGGCCACTTTAGTTGCCCAAGTCATGCGTGTAACATTTTCTTGCTTTTCCACACATGCAATGATTGCATATCTCAAAATTAAGCATGTCAATATGTATGAGTGTAGTATATCTGTCTCACATGTGGCATAAAGCATATGACAACAGAGCAATGATAGAGCTTTAGATAAATAGCATAATGTAAGAAATTGATTAGGAGGGAAGTTTGACATGTGAGAGTTACTGGGCCCCAATTGTGCTGTTGGATGCCTTTTATCTGTCAAGCCCTGGTGCCTTTCGATTATTAACTGAAACTAGCTGCACATTTTAGCCCTTAATTCTCAGGATAGAAAGAAGGAACAGTATGAGGCTGACTCAGAGAGATGCTCTGGGCTAGAAAGGCAGGAACGGGCACTTCACAAGAATAACACTCAAAAAATAAATATCCACCTGGTATTGTTGCTTTTAAAGGGAAAAGAATCAAAACATTTAATGCACAGATCACTATATATTGTCCGCAACTAAATTAAAAAAATATAGATTATTGTTTTCATCCTGTCATGTCCTGTTCATCCTGTCATTAGGTCTGACTAAATTTAGGGTACTATTTCTCGAGATGAGACTTCATAGACATGATTAGTGTTATGGATCTTTGTAAGACTTTTGACCTGTCACTGGGCAGGGACTGCATGTTTATGCTGAACCCCATGGACTTGTTTTGTCAATTGTAAGATGCACAGTCATAGGCAGTAAGCCTTTCTTTTGCATTTAAACAACCTGACAAACCCCTAAAACTAACTTATAAGTAGTGACATGCCAGAGGTCCATCAGGCTTCTACTGATTTTCTAGGCTACGACCCACATGAAGACAAACTATAACATTGAATACCAGGAGCAATGAAAATGATCAGATTAGTTGTCCCTTTAGATAATTGGAAATTTGCATCCTGGTTATTTTATGAGGTCCTTTTAGGTGGGTTTCCAATGTTGGAATCCCAGTAAAATGTTGCAAATATTTATATATATATATATATATATATATATATATATATATATATATATATATATATATATATATATATATATATCTTGACGTTGGCTGAGAAAAGGGGCCTAGTGCCCCTTCGATAATATAGTGCTGGACCCCAGCAGTTGGGGGCCCTGGGGCCAAATCTGGCCCAGGGAGGTTACCCTCGTGCCTCCTCCCTGTTTCATATAGTGCCAAGCCACCTGGGGTGGGGTCCCTGGGTCCAAATTGGCCCAGGGAGCAGGGCCACATACTCCCTCCCCCTTGAATGTAGTGCCAGACCAGGGGTGATGGGGTCCCTGGGGCTGAAACTGGCCTGGGGCCTTCCTCACCTTAATTGCCTTTATGTATGGTAATTAATTATTACTTTCTGTTAAAAAAAACTCTAGACATTCACTAAAAACAATAAAGGCTAAAGTAACAATATAGTTAGGTGCAATTAAAATAAGTGTTTTTAATTTTAAAAAAACCATAGAATTTAACACAAAAAACACCAAAGGTGAATGTAATGTTATTGTTAAGTGAATTTCTCAGTGACAACAGTAATGTTTTGAAATTTTTAAAAAAATGAAATTCGCCCGTTATATTAAGCAGCATTAACCATACCTTGCGCCCCTGCCATGCACTGTTGAGGACCTCACATATGACATCGCTCATGGCATGTTCTACGACCTCATTTCTGACATCACTGATGAAATAATTGATGACATCCTCCAATGAGTGTGCAAGTTTGTTTTACATTTATCTATCTTAGTTTAAGTTCCAAACATTAACCTTGGCACTGAGAGATTCAGCTAACTGTAATGTTACTTTAGCCTTTGGTTTCTTCATTGAGTATCTATCTATCTATCTATCTATCTATCTATCTATCTATCTATCTATCTATCTATCTATCTATCTATCTATCTATCTATCTATCTATCTATCTATCTATCTATCTATCTATCTATCTATCAATGTATATATGTATTCAGTGAAAAAAACAAGGGTTACTTGGATGTTATAGCTAGGTTCTGAATTTACTCGCACAAAACCATAGAAATTCAGCAGTTACAGTTTAAGTTATTTCAAGTAACTGTAACTTGCGCCCTAAGGTAATTATAACTCACGCCCTTGCCATGCACAGTACTCTCATCAATAATTTGATGGCTAATATTTAATTTATATTTTGAATGATGTTATAAAAGTCCAACTCCCAAAACACACAATTATTTTTGACTGTTCATTTCTTTATAACTATTGAATGGATTTACACCAAATCACAAAAAAGCACAATCTATGACCATGATCTAAACCCCTGCTGAATTTGATGTAATACCGTTCAGCGGATTTTGCTGTATCCTTGTCTAAAGCTGTCTATGGAAAATGCACAGGATGTTAAATTTCGGTGCCCACTTTTCTGAGCTTCCGCTTGACAGATCACCCCGAAACTTTCCAGGGATGAGCTAGGGTGGATTTTTAGGAGGAATTTTTTTTTTCATATATGTGTATATATATATATATATATATATACATATATATATATATATATATATATATATATATATATATGATCAACCACTGATAGTAAGTAGGGTAATTATAGTTAGAACCTACTTACCCTAGGAAAAACATTTAATATTTTGCCGATAAGGTTGATGTCATTTGACAAATCCTCATGTAATTTAACTAAATGCCCTGGTTACTTCAGCTGCTGTCATGAAAGTTACGAGTGATCCATGAAAGGTGGGGGGGCAGGAAAAAGGGAGGGTCTTAAAACACAAGTTTTACAGAAGCAAGTTCCCATTGGTATTTTACATACAACCACAGCCCACACTGCTGAGCAGACTTACACCAAATTTGGCAGAAAGCTACATATTGGTCCAGGAAGTTCTCCTTTTGTGATTTGGTATAAATGTGTTCAGCAGTTTTGAAGTTAATAAAGGAAGTAGAAATATACCTATTTAGTGACATGGATCCTCCACAGATCCACCAGCAGTGCGTCTGCAGATCCCTGGGGAAAACAAGGCCCTGATTGGCATGCTGCAACCTGAGAGGAAAGTTGTGACCCCCATTTTATTTCTTGCATCGGTCGGGGGGAAATAAAAAACAATAAAATAATGATATAGATATCCTGACCCCATAGGAGAGTAGAGGGGTCCCTGAGGGACCCCTTATGGCCAAACGCAGCCCCCCTCAGGTAAACTTGTGAAGTATCCACAGATCAAAAAAACAACAACAAAAACTCCCGCTCACACACTGCTGCGCATGGTCAAAGGCCATACATGGCCTGGGGTTGAGTGCATGCAAAGGGGTTGCCTGCACAGCCTCGTGTGATAATTAGATATTTCTTTGTTTAAAAGAATCATACAAATTCACTAAACATTTTACTGGGATTCCCATGGTAGAACCCCTCCTAAAAGGGCCTCACAAACTATCCAGGATGCAAATCACCAACCCCCAATGGTTATCAAAAGGAACAACTAATCTAATAATTTTCATTGTTCCTGGTATTCCTTGTGGCCTTTCGTCTGCATGTGGGTCCTAGCCTAGAAAATCAGTAGAAACCCAGGTTGGCAGAACAACTCTATTGGGTTGAACATAAACATGAGGCCCCTGCTCAGTGACAGCTCGCCAGTCTTACAAACACTCAAAGATAAGTGTTAAACATGTCTATGAAGACTGCATCTGGAGTAAGGACCATTACATCGATCAGACCTAAAGATAGTGTTAGACTTGACATCATTGGCATGGTCTCCCCTAACTTTTTGCCTGTACTTCTCAGATTGTTTCTGTGTGCTGGACTATGTTTTTGCTGTTTTGGTTGCTCTGGACACTTTACCACTGCTATCCAGTGCTAAAGTGAAAGTGCTCCTATGCAAGATTTATGTGTAATTGGTTTTCCATGATTTGCATATTTGATTTACTAGTAAGTCCCTAGTGCAGTGCATTAGAGGTGCCCAGGGCCTGTAGATCAAATGCTACTAGTGGGCCTGCAGCACTGGTTGCGCCACCCACAGAAGTAGCCCTGTAAACATGGCTCAGACCTGCCACTGCAGTGTTTGTGTGTGCAGTTTTGGCCACCATGCTGACATTCTTATCTCACTGAAATATATATGTGTTGGAAGTGACCCTTTTTGCAGGGTCATCCCTACACTTTTTGCCTTCTTACTCCTATTTGTTCCAACCTCTTTTTGTTGGCTTTAGGACTCTGGGTACTTTACCACTAATAACCAGTGCTAAAGTGCACATGCTATCTGTGTAAATTGTATTGGTTGTTGGTTTATCCCTGATTGGCATATTTGATTTACTAGTAAGTCCCTAGTAAAGTACTCTAGAGATGCCCAGGGCCTTTAAATCAAATGCTACTGGTGGGCCTGCAGCACTGGTTGTGTCACCCACATACGTAGCCCTGTAAACATGGCTCAGTCCTGCCAATGCAGTGTCTGTGTGTGCAGTTTCAAACTGACAATTCGTCTTGGCAAGTGTGCCCACTTGCCAGGCCTAAACTTTCCATTTGTGTAAATGTAAGGCAAACCTAAGGTAGGCCCTAGGTAGCCCCATGGGGAGGGTGCAGTGTATGTTAAAGGTGGGACATGTACTTATGTGTTTTACATGTCCTGACAGTGAAATGCTGCAAAATTCATTTTTCACTGTTGCAAGGCCTATCTCTCCCCCATAGGTTAATATGGGGGCTGCCTTTAAATATTAGTAAAGCGCAGATTCCCTTTGGGAGCAGATAGACATGTGGAATTTGGGGTCTCTAAACTCACAATTTAAAACACATATTTTAGTAAAGTTTGTTTTTGGATTGTGTGTTTGGAAATGCCACGTTTAAAAGTAGGCATTTTCTTACTTAAACTATTCTGTGACTCTGCTTGTTTGAGGATTCCCTGTCTGGGTCAGTTTGACAGTTGGGCTGTTTGCACCTCTCCTCTAGACAGTGACACGAAAGGAGCTGGGGTGTAGCCTGCATATCCTGATGAGCCATCTTGGCCGAGGGGAGGGCAGGAGTGGTCACTTACATCTGAAAGGGCTGTGCCTGCCCTCACACAATGCAGTCTCCAACCCCATGGTCTGTGTCTGAGGCCTGGCCTGAGCAAGGCAAGATCTTGAAAACAACAGAGACTTCTTTTTGAAGTAGGCCTACTTCAAAGGCAGAAAGGGGTATAAGAAGAGCACCCAATATCCCCGAAAATCAGATCAATTCTCGAATCAAGACGAACCTCTGCCAAAGAGAAGAGCTGAGGAGAAGTGCTGCCCCTGCCTGTGACTGTGCTTTGTTGGGCTATCCTGTAGTTGCTGCTTCTGCCTGTGAAAGAGGACAAAGACTGGACTTTGTTGTGCATTCCTGCTTGAGAAGAATCTCAAAGGGCTTGAACTGAGCTTGTCTCTGTTGTTGAAGTCTCAGGGCCATCAAAGACTTCCCCTGCCAGCACCTGGACTCTCTGCTGATACTCCTACCCTGCCCTGCCAAGTGGTGCCCTATCCAGTCCCTGGACCCTTGAGAGGTAAATCTGGAAGCTAAGAACTGAAAACCCACTAAAGACCACTGTGTGGGGAAACTTTAGCTGCACCACCCGCCTCTTGGTTGACAAATGACGTGCCCCCGGCCTCGCGGCTAAAATCGATGCTCCACCTGCATCACGGCTGGAAGATCGACTTAACATGACTAGGGAAATGATGCATAACGCCGCAGAGGCTGCTGTCAATGACGCAAGACCCTACGCAGGGTGGTTTCCTGACCCCGTGCGACCAGATTTCGATGCAACACCGCTGGGTGCAGAAAATCAATGCAAAGCTTGCCTGGACCCGAGGCGCCAGCAGGATCTACGCATCGCTCTCTTGTGGGAGAGAAGAAACAATGCACACGGACTTGACTGAAGGAGGAACGATGCACGTTCTCGCTTGCAAGTGAGAAATTGACAGATCGCTGGCCTTTTTTGATGCACACTTGCCTGTGTGGCTTTATTTTGATGCTACCAAGGTACTTTTGTGCGCTAACAGCATTCTCACTGTTTTCTAAGGGTCAATACTCTTATTCATTTAAAAATTCATATCTTGATTTGTGTATGTTGGATTTTTGTTGTTTTGGTCTTGTTTTGTTTAGTTAAATATCTATTTTTCTAAACCTGTGTCATGTCATTGTGTAGTGTTTTCACTGAGTTACTGTGTGTGTTGGTACAAATACTTTACACATTGCTTCTAAAGTTGAGCCTGCCTGCTCATGCCAAGCTACCAAGAGGGTGAGCAGGAATCAGCTGAGGGTGATTCTCCTTTGCCCTGACTAGACTGAGAGTCCTTGTTTGGACAGGAGGTAACCTGACTGCCAACCAAAGACCCCATTTCAAACAGATAGTAAGAAACTATGGGACTCTTTTAAGAGGACCTAGCGGCACAATGAGTCACTGGAGCATAATTTTTTGATGCTCCATGGTGCACTGTGCCAGCCCATATTTACAAGGCCATGCAAAGCCACCTTGTAAACATGGATCGCTTACACGCATAACACTGCGTGAAAGAAGCATTCCATTTGTGTTGCTTGGGGTGTTTCCAAGCAACACCAATGAAACTTGAAGGAATCTGACGCATTCCCAGATTTACGAGTCTGGGAATGCAACAGATTCCTATGCCATTTTAAAGGTGGCCTATGACTGATGCAACGAGGAGAAATATTTTTATTTCTTCCCCTTTTTTCATCTTTCTATGATATTTCACCTCTTGTAATTGTTTTAGTGCAGGAAGGTGTCCCTTCCTGCACAAAAACAATCATCCCACAATGCAGGCAAGCTCACACCATGATGCAAGGGTGCCTGTATTGGCACTAGGTAGCAATTTGTGCGCCAGCCAGAAGGAGAGGACAGAAATGTGCTGTATCTTGTAGATTTGCCGCATTTCTGCCCTTGTCTGGTACTTACTGTACTGCCCTGCTCCACTGACCTCTTAAATGAAGCCCACTCACTCATGGCATGATGAAATCACATAGTCGGACTAAATTTTCCCTGACTGGCTCACACGTTCCAACCTGTGAGCCACTTTATTTAATGTGTCCTAGTAATCAAAGGAATGCTTTCCTTCAACTTTTACCTCTCCATTCTGCCATGGGTTTGACAGGTTATACCTTGAACATAGGCATCTCTACACTTTCACCCGTGCAAGGGGGGCATATGGCACTAATGACTGCCGACCAGTACCCTCTGGATTTCCCACGAACCTTCCTCCTTTAGTAACGCAACTGCTTCTTTGATTAGGCTGTTTGTCACAAGAGCAGAGACGAGGACAGAAAGAGGCTGCCCTGATCAGGGCATGTAGACTTATACATAGATAGTAGGGACACCTTCCTGCACATAAATAATCAGTCCTCTTAATGCAGACACCCTTGCACTATGGTGCAAGGGGGCCTGCATTCATGCTGGCAGCTAAATTTAGCACTGGTGCAGAGGGAAACACAGGGGTGCGCTGCATTTTAGTAAATACAGTGCATCCCTGCAATTCTAAAGTGATGTAGCGCAGTGCTGCAAATTTTGGTGCAGCACCATGCTGCACCACTTTTTGGTAAATCTGGCCCATATGGCCTCATTTATGAGACCCTAGCAGCATAATGCGCCACCAGAGAGTGCATTTATTTGACACTAATGTGGTGAAGTGTGCCAGCAATGGGCGTCATTCAAGGGTTGCCAGAGGTCGCAGCTGTGACCTCTGGTTTGCCCTTTGCTATCCCTGGCACTGCTTTTGTGTCTCCTGGCCTCAGAGGGGCCAAATTCAGCTCTTCCTTAAGAACATCAGTTGGGGCATCACTCTCTTTGTTTTCTGTCAATTGTGATTTTTTATTACAGTAATAGTGAATAAGAATAATATATTATTCATTATTAGTGTAATAAAAATGGAGTACAATAAGCTGGAATATGCCCTTCCATGGCAGCTAAGGTAAGTGAATAATGTTTTAAATGTATATGTGTGCGTGCTTACGAGTGAGTGTTTATGTGAGAGACAGTGAATGCAAGTATGAATTTGTGTGTGTGTGTTAAAAGTATGTATGTGTGAGTGAAAGTGGAGGTCCAAAGGCGTGTGATGTCACTTCCGCTACCCCTGGAATTTCAGTGAATTGACGTCCATAGTACCAGCCAATATTTACAAGGCCATGCAAAACCACCATGCATGGGTTTTCATGACCTTGTAAATATGGACCCATTTTATGCATAACACTGTGTGAAAGGAGCATTCCATGGGTGTTGTTTGGTTTTTTTTCATGCAACACCCATGGAACCGGAAGGAATCTGATGCATTCCCAGATTTGCAAGTCTGAGAATGTGTCAGATTCCTACACCACCTCAGGGGTGGCGTACGAATGATGCAACACACATAGAAAGAGGAAAACACCTTTTGTGATTGTGTGCAAGAAGGTGTCCCTTCCTGCACAAAATCATTGACCCCTGCAACACAGGCATCCTTGCACCAAGGTGCAAGGGTGCCTGTGTTGGCGCTAGGCAGCAATATGGGCACCAGCGCAGGAGGAGAGGACAGAAATGTGCTGTATCTTGGAGATAGAGTGCATTTCTGCACTTTGATGGTGGCGCAGGATGGCTCAGCAAGGCATTTGCTGCACCACCCTGTGCCACGGGCCTCATAAATGAGGCCCATAGTACATATGTATGAAATGCAATGTATATAAGAAATTCCAGGCATTGAGTACACATGACACAAATGTGGTACTGTTGATTAGCTTATTAGTCATTTGTTTTGTGTGTTCAAATGGCCATGGATAGCTGCTGTTTCAGATACACAAGGGTGTCTTAGGATGCTTTGAGGCTACAGGTCAGATCCACCTTTCACCACTGACCCACCACATTTTTCCTCTGTGATACAGTACCCACATTGTGGCTTATGTGTATGTGAGGCATAAGTTGTTTACATACAGCTAGATCTTAAACTCAAGGCAGAGGGCCAGCAATAGGACATGGATGAGGCCAGATAGCAGATTGTTGGTCTGTCTATGTGCCTCTCCAAGAAGCATGGTTGTTCAACATGCAATGGGCAAGGATGAAATTGAAATTAAGACATCTGGAATGCGACTTAAAGATGTCAGATGTGCTCTGTAATGATTCCAGACACTAGGGTTGCCACCTTTCTTACTGGTCTCATTTTAAAAGTACAGGTCAGGCTGGTCAAAAACCATCCCTGTCGCAACCCTATCTACAGTATGCATGCTAAGCTGTACCTCTGTGAAAGCACAGTTGTTTGCTGTCTCAAGGTGTGAAAATATTAATAGAACAGTCACTCTGATCATCACCTACTAAAAAAGGCTTGAATTGTTGATGTGCAGTTAATCTCCACTAGCATTATTTCACATTTCAAATTTTCACATATTCATGAGTTGTGTCTGGGGTTTTGTAGGGAACGTGCTTTGAGTTGTGCAACGCACTGGGACCTCGTCCTCCAAGTGCAGATACATGTCTTGCATGTATTCTCTGTGTTTATCAAGCAGCCACTTGTCTCCATAACCCTAAAAAATCAACTGACCTGCAGTGATAAACTGTCCTGCTGTCATCAACCCACAGAAGGTGCAGCTGTCATGTGTTGCACGAGAAAAGGCATGCACAAGGGTAAAGCATATCCTGATATCATAGACTACTTGCTTATTGGTGGAGTGCTGGTATTGGCATCTATGTAGTCAATGGGTGCAACAACATGGGGGAAATGGTCTATGGAATAGAAATGTCTTGCCTGTAATGAAATTACATTGTTAATATGCGATGTACTGTTGCACTCGACTGTTAATGGATGCCTTGCCTGTGGGGTGACACCTACAGCCGCCCTGTTCCTCAAAGGACTTAAAAAGCATTTACATGCTAATGAGGCTTTCTATTTTTTCACTGGTTCCATTAAATCCCTGCGTCCCCACTCTGCCTATCCTTTTATTTGTTAAATACTTTTGCTGCCACAGTGAGAAAAGACATTTCCTAAATTGTAACTTTAGGCATATAGGGTTATCACCTGCCTGAATTTCTACCAGCAAAACTGTGTGTTGACATATTGACTGGTACAAAACTAAGCGAAATCACCTAACACCTGTATTTTTAGCCCTTATCTGTGCATACTTTAAACAGCAAATATAAAAAGAAACCACTTTTAAATGCGTTCTAGAGCTGCCTTGACAATCTTTGACTAATGATTAAACTTGGGCATGAAAAGCATCTTACAAATGAATATGTGCGATTTTGTTCCAATTTAGTATCACTCCTGGGACTAGTAGACTCTTCAACAACAAACGGCCAGTATTTTTTCTTGGAAAGGTGGAAACCCAAAAGGCATATAAAGAGGATGAAAGTTTGTTGCAGGGTCCGTAAAGCTCGCCCTTCGTTTTAACCTCAGACTGCACTCACAGCAATCACACAGCACTAACACTGCTCACCATGCACTCATGCCATTTACCCTCTTCTTTCACTGCACTCACATGGCTCGCTGCTCACTTGTCGCTCTCGTCCTGCAATCCCATTACTTACCCTGAACTCACAAGAATCCCAGTGTACTTACAACTCTCACCATGCACTCACACATTTCACTCTGCACTCATAACGTTCACCCTCCTTTTACCCTGCACTAACACAAGCACACCGCTAACTCTGCATGAACATAACACTCCACTCATCTGCCACTCCCACCGCTTACCCTGCAGTCTCATCAATCACCCAGCACTCTCAACGATCACTCTACTTACACTGCTCACCCTGGACTCACTCTATTTACCCTGCACTCACACCATTCACCCTCCTTTTACCTTGCACTCACATGAGTACACCACTCACCTTGAATTCACAAGGCACTTCACTCACCTCTTATTCTCCTGGCTTACCCTGCAGTCTCACCACTCACCCTGCACTCAATCTTAAACAAGCACATCACTCACCATGCATTCATTCTTCACACTCTGCACTTTCACCCGTACCCAAACTCAAATGGGCACATCACTTACCCTGCACTCACCTCTTTCCTTATACTCTCACACGGGCACATCACTCACTCTTCACTCTCACCCTGCACCCATGTAGGCAAACTGGCCACTAAGACAGCTCACCCTTTTCTCACACGGGCACATCACTCACCCTGCACTCACACCATTCAGCAGGCACATCACTCACCCTGGACCCATACCACTCAGCTTGCAATCTCCCTCTCACCCTGTAGTCAGATGGGTACACTGCTCATCCTGGACTCACAGAGGCACTCCACTCATTCATCACTCACACAGCTCATCCTGCTTGCACAGAGGCACAATAGGCTGCCAGAACTCACTGTGCACTAACTCCTCTCACCAAGCATTCACCAGTCACCCTCCACTTTCGCTGCTCACCCTGAACTCACACAGGCATACTGGTCAATGTTTTTTGACAGTGTAATTGTGGTCTGAAAATCACAACATGCAAAGTGTTACTGGATTAAAAACTATACTTTCCAAAGGAGTCAAGCATTTCATAAAATCAGTTGAATAGTGTGATCTTCATTTTTTAAATGTAGATTAGTTAATAATGTTTCGGCTTGAATCACACTTGAAACCAAATATAAACCCTGTACAGCTATTTGAAGGAAGTGCACTTTTTCATTCACATCATACTTGCCACAAGCATTGACAAGGCCATTCGATATGAATTCTGAATACTGTATAGAGAAAAGCTTCAGAAAAAAGGCAAGACAGGTACAGCAGGGGCAGCAACAGTGCGAGCTTGTCTAACACAATAGAACAAGATTTGACTAATGGAAGTGTTAGCAGCACATGTCTGTCTGTGTGTGAGAATGAAAGAGTACAAATGTATGAAAGAGTGAGAAGAGATATGAGAATGAGTGTGTGAATGAATGAGTGTCTGAAATAATGTGTGTGTGCATGTTTGTGTTTGTGTGTTTTGCTTGCAAGCATACTGCTGGTTTGGTATACTGGAGATTATTCTTGCTTTATAGATGAGGGCACTAACATCATACAAATGGAAGGTGTTACCCATGGTAGAATGCATGCCTTGACACACTGCGAATAATTCTTAGCATATTGGGGGTCCCAATGGTGTAATTCTGACCCTGTATACAGGAGGTAATTTTTGTCGGTACCCATGGCTATTAGGCAGAGTATCCATGGCAAAATTCTGGAACTAGCATGTTTGTAATCCTTGACAAAAGACACTCACCTATGGAAAAATGCAGGTTGTGGCATAGTAGAAGTGATTTCTGACTTATGACATTTGAAGGTTGTACTCCTAGAAAAGGCCAGGTTTTTCTCACGCACTTTGAAATTGCTCAAATATTTCATTACTGTCCTTTCTGGGTCTGTAGCGTTTTAGCAAATTTGACCCTATTTTTTTCTATTTTCTTGGGAGAAGCCCACTCTTCCTGAAACCACATACAAGAAGTCTCTTTACTCGTTTTGCTCACTGGAATTCATGAGAAATATTAACCCCCATCAGTTACAAAGATCTTTACCCAACACTAGTGAGAAAAACTGGTAGCGTGCAGAGGGGGTAGCTTAAGAGTAAAGTGTGCACCTGTCAGTCAAACAGACACTAGCATAGATCAGGCAGGGAAATAACAGCATTGTTTAATTTAAAATGGATATGTTTGCTTACATCTCAAAAGTGTCTAAACTTGTCACCCTCTTCCTCTACCTGTATTTCTTCCCAATGTATAGTCAAAACTGGGCATGTAGTCTGGGCTATCCCAAGAACTCTGTGAATCTGACTCCCATGGCTCAGGAAGTTGGCCATGTCCAGGCTGCTGTAGTTGGGGAGAGAGAACTGAGAACGTGGGTTGGTGCAGCAGGAAGGATTGAAAAGAGACTGTTGAGGCTGCAACAACTGGTATGTCTGTCGTAGTGCTGGAATGGGAGAGCACAACAAACTGCTTATTCTGCTTAGCACAAACGTGGAAGAAAATAACATGCAAATATGCTTTTGCAGTATTACAGTAGTTACAACACACATTTTGCAGGATGGAACATCGTTATTAAAAAGGTCTATTTGCCAACAGGCATAGCCTATCAATAGAAACTTGATCCATGCTGTAGTTAATGCGCAGTGAGCATGTCTTGATGCTATACCGATATTATTAACCAATGCTACAGAGTATTAGAGGAGTCTTCCCATTGTCAACTGACACATTGTTAAATTTACCCAGGCGCCAACAGGAGTACAACAACCACTGCTTCTAGTGGCAGCCTTCTGCCCAATCAAGTACTGTACTCAAGGTAAGCAATATCTGAGCGGAGACAAAGCCCTTCTCTCACGTCTGCTTTTTAAAGCTCTTTTTCGTTTGATCACATAAAATCAGGTGACTGTTGCAATGTACAGCCATGCCCAAAAAGTAGATCTCTGAATCTCAGAAATTCTGAAACACATCCTTTTAGTTATGGTGCATAAAATAAAGTACATCACAATATGATACATGTATCTTAATTTTTTCAGATTACTGCACGGATATACATCATGGGATGTCATGAAAAAACTCATTATTTAGAAGCAGTGCAGTGGTTTCATAACATACTGTTTTATTCAAAATCATATGGTTTTCATTAATTTTCATTCATGCATTTATTGCCAATAATCTTTCACAGTTCCTGTGCTCTCTCCTTAAAACATGGTGACATTGGCTCATACCCGATTTGCTTATATAATTTACTTGTAAGTCCCTAGTCAAGTGCACTACATGTGCCCAGGGCCTGTAAATTAAGCGCTACTAGTGGGCTACAGCACTGGTTGTGGCACCCACAAAAGTAGCCCCCTAACCATGCCTCAGGCCTGCCACTGAAGGGCCTGTGTGTGCAGTTTCACTGCCACTTCAACTTGGCATTTAAAAGTAATTGCCAAGCCTTAAACTTCTCATTTTCTACAAACAAGTCACCCCTGAGGTAGGCACTAGGTAACCCATAGGGCAGGGTGCTATGTAGATAAAAGGTTGAACATGAACCTATGTAGTTCATATGTCCTGGTAGTGTAGAACTCCTAAATTCATTTTACACTGCTGTGAGGCCTGCTCCTTTCATAGGCTAACATTAGGGCTACCCTCATAAACCGTTTGAGTGATAGATTCTGATCTGAAAGGGGTAACAAGGTCGTATCTGGTATGGCCAGAATGGTAATACAAAATCCTGCTGACAGGTAAAGTTGGATTTAATATAACTGTTTAAGAAATGCCAATTTTAGAAAGTGAGCTTCTCTCTGCACTTAAATCCTTCTGTGCCTTACAATCCACATCTGGCTAGGTTTAGTTGACAGCTCCCTTGTACATTCACTCAGGCAATCCCAAACACAGGATGCTTAGTCACTGTTGCACACATCTGCATATTGAATAGGTCTTCCTGGGCTGGGAGGGTGCAGAGCCTGACACATGTCAAAGGACAGTAGCCTGCCCACACACAATGGACTCCCACACTCCCTACTGGGAACCTGGAAGACAGGATGGAACTGAAAGGGGACCTTGTGCACTTCTAAGCCACTATTTGAAGTCTCCCCCACTTCAAAGGCACATTTGGATATTTAAGCAGGGTCACTCACCGTACCAACTCAGACACTTCTGGACAAGATACCACTAGAGAAGAATCCCTGAACGAGAACCTGCAAGCTGCCAAGAGGAACTGCCTGGCTGCCCAGAGGACTCACCTGACTGCTGTTCTGCAAAGGACTGCTGCCCTGCTGTTGCCCTGCTGCCTTGCTGCCCTCCAAATCTGCTGAGAAGTGCTTTCCAAGGGCCTGGCTAGAGCTTGCCTCCTGTTCCTTGAAGTCTCAGGACCAAAAAGACTTCATCCTGCAAAAGAACCCCTTGTGTGGCAAAACTTTGATGCACAGTCTGCAAGAAATGACACACAGCCTGCATCGCGGTGAGAAAATCACCGCCAGCTGAACCAGAAGAACGCAGCCTGGCACCTGAAGTGCAGATCGATGCAGCACCAGCGTTGCGACCGGAACTTCAGTGCATGGCCCATGGAATCTACCTAAAGCTGAGCTGGAACAATGCAGCCCGACTTCCTGAGAGGAAACGACGCCAGCACCAGCCGTGCAGCCAAAATTTCCACGCATCGCACACGGGATCGACGCAGTTCCTGTGACTTCGTCCTGCATGCCCAGGATTTCAACGCATCATCCCCGGGGCGTCCAAAAACCCTGCAACCCGAAGAGGACCCAGGTCAGTGTGCCGGAAACTGATGCAAAGCCTTCCCTGTGTGAAAACTCAACAACGCATCGTCTGTGTGTGCTGGAAAAAATCGACACACACCTCCCCGTTTTCCATGCATCTCCTCCTCTGCGGTCCATTGTGGAGAATTTGAATGCAAACCAGGTACTTTGTGCTTACAAGAGACATTTGTTGCTTTTCAAAGACTAAAGACTTCTTTTATCATTTCCTACGGTGATAATTCAAAGTTTACTTATCAAATCTTGTTCGTGCTGACCTGCATTTAACCAGATAAATATTATATATTTTTCTAAACACTGTGTGGTGTATTTTTGTGGTGTTATACTGTGTTATTGCATGATTTGTTGCACAAATACTTTACACATTGCCTTCTAAGTTAAGACTGACTGCTCAGTGCCAAGCAACCAGCCGGTGGGCACAGGATAGTTTGGATTGTGTGTAACTTACCCTGACTAGAATGAGGGACCTTGCTAGGATACGGAGAACGCAGACGCAGGGGTAGGTGCTTCTCCAAACGCCGGCAGTTAAACAAATTCACTGTGAACCGGGCAACAGGCCTGCGTGATCCCATGAAGCCCCTTTTCTAATGGAGATGGGTGACTGATAGGAAAGGAAAGCCAGTCCGGTTGACCTCCAGTAAGTGACTGATGACGTTCTGACTGTGAGCGCTAGATCATAGGAGCTGTAATTTTGTCTTGTCTTTTTTTCACTTGGAAAATTCCAATAATTAAGTAGGTCCTGAAGAAGCGTCAGGGGATCCTGTTGGACCATGAGAGACGCGAAACATGTCGACCATATACTAACCATATATTGAGGGATTTCGGATAATCACCATCTCCCTCTCTTCTAATTCGTGTGTGAGTGTCTGAGCATTACCTCTTGTGTCACTCCGCTGTTACTTTTTTAATCTTGACCATTTCCCAATAGCAAATAATAAATTGTTTAGTGAGGGTCTTGAGCCAATTTTATTTTTTCCTCTTATTTTTCCATCCTCTTTCTTGGACCCATACTTGGCTCCGCGGCATCATCGTTAACAAAAAGATCTCTGGCAAAGAGCCCCCCTTCGGGGGGAGCCCGTCAGGCATTGCAGCGCCGGCCTGACGAGGAGCTGTCCGATGATGAAGCATGACACCAAATGCGGTGTGTGAGGACTTTTGCTCCTGACTATCAGGACTCCTTTCCTTTTCCTCTTGTTAGTTTTGGAACAGTGTATTATATTATATTATTAGGATACGGAGTAACCTGACTGCCAACCAAAAAAAACATTTCTAATCAAAAGCATATTCATGCAACAATATATTCTTCCTAAATTAATATGGACTTACTTATGGTTTGTTTACTCCGTACATGTTTAGTGGACAATGTTAAATGTGTCATTGCATGGATAATAGACTGATTTATATTTGTGTCTCCATTTAATCATTAGTTTATAATCATTAAACTCATACATATTCTTTCCAATAAATGGCAATGTCTATACATTGCACACCTACAGGAATAGCCACTGCTCCACCTTGAGACGGCGAGCAGCACTGATGTATCATTTTCTTTTCTTCTGAATGAACAAAGCAGGAGAAGGTAGTAGGGAAAGCTGGCTGGAGCAGATTCCTGATGTCTGATTACTTCAGAGGAACCCTTCCCTATGTCATGGAAAGATGACCTACAGCTAAAGAGCAGCCTATACTCAAGAGACCTGTGAGAAACTGGGGCTGATTGCAGAGGCCCCATAACTTTTTGCCCCCATTTTCCACTTTATGCTGGTGTTTTCCTAACTCTGATGGTGCCCTGGGTACTGCTTACCAGTCCCAGGGCCAGTGCTCTGTGTAAAATGGATATGCAAATTAGGCTAATTATAATTGGCTAAGTTAACCTACCTATAAGTCCCTAGTATATGGTAGGGCATGTAGGTTTAGGGACCACAGCATAGGTGGTGCACACCTAGGTGCATTGCTGAGGTGCCCAGTGTCATTTTAAAAGCAAGCCTGCCTTGCTGGCTGCTTTTAAATTAAAGTTATATGCAAATTCGACTTTGGAATTAAAGGTACTTCCAAAGTCTTAAACTACCTTATTTTTACATATAAGTCACCCCTAAGGTGTGCCCTATGTGCCCCTAGGGCTGGGTGCCATGTAACTATAAGCAGGGACTTTATAAAAATAGATTTATAAGCCCTGGTGAGGTAAAAACAGCCAAATTCGTTTTTCCCTCATTGAAGTAAATGGCCTTCATAGGCTAGAATGGGCAGACTTTATTTTACATTTTAAAGTCTCCTTAAATGTTACATACCAAGAATTTGGTATCAAATTGATTGTTATAATAAATCCCACAACTTCCAGTTGTTGGATTTAATATAACTAGTGCAGGTAAAAAGTTTAGACTTTACCTAAAAAGTTGCCAATTTCAGCTCTGCATTGTTTTTGCTCCTGTGCTCTGATTGGCCAGCCTGCAGCAGCTTCTGCCAGGCTACTTTAATGAGGTGTGAAGTGGCCTGACTTCACACAAAGGAATGTGCTTGGGGGAGAGAATCTCCCCTCAGCAGATGGGGAAGCAGGAAGGGGGAGGGCTGCCAAACTGGTCTTCAAAGGCAGAGAAGGACATCTGGAGCACCCAGCAACACCCCCACATCCTGCAACCCCAGACAGCTAGGTGCCCCCTTGATTAGATTAGGAGAGGGCAGGAGAGGGGTGTGTTTATGATTTTTAGCCACACCAGTGGGTGGGCTCAGCCAGATCTCTCCTCTAAAAATCAGATTCATCCATTTTGGATTTTTAGAGACTGTTGCCTTCTGGGATGGATTTTTGCCACACTTCCCAGGAAGTGGTCATCACAGGGGGACGACCCTGTCCCTGATTGGAGGACCAGGGCCCCCCTGCTTTTCACCCAGGAGCAAGGATAAAACTGGCAGACCTGCACCCACGCCTCAGATCCCCACCAAATTTCAAGAAGAAAGAACTACAAGGAGAAGAAGGACTGCCCTGCTGGACCCCTGGCCTGCACCTGGACCCTGCACTCAGAAAGACTGCACCAGCTGCACACTTGGGCTTCACCACAAGAAGGACTTTGCCTGGCTTCCACTGGTTCAAGGAGGGACTCCCTGTTTGCTACAGGTGAAAAATTGCTAACCAGAGTCCCCTGCACCAACTCCTGAAAAAGTGACCAGCTGACCACTGCCCAGTGGCCAAAAAGGAGTTTGCGCCAGGTGCACTCTGGGAGTTGAAGTCCGCACTTCCCAAGGACCATCACAGAACTTCTGGACCCTTGGGGTGAGCTGTGGACCCCAAAAGAACCTTAAAAGAACATCTGGGTGAAGCCCCAGAAGTTTGGAAAAGATTGGAGAAATTTTAGAAAAAAGCTCCATAAAGTGACCGACTCGACGCGGAAATTCTAGCCGGCTTGCCTCAACCGCGACCCGGCCTGACTTCGTGGTTCGTCCCGGTCAAGAAAAACATCCGAAAAAGAGACTAAGTCCGAACGTAAAAAGTTGACCGGGACCTTCCAGCCATCGTATCCGAGAAGGGCTCCACGGACGTCGGATCAAGATCCAGGTTTACCCCGGTCGAAGGATTTTCATCTCGAAAAAACGACTAAGTCCGAAGGTAGAAATCACCACCGAGGAAACCGACTTCGCGTATCCGGACAAGGGCTCCAGGAGGTCGGATCCAACTGGCAGGTTCGTCCCGGTGAAGAAAAACTTCAAAATAAAGACTAAGTCAGAAGGTAACTTTTTAACCGAGGCCTCCCGCGACCTGTAGCCGAGCAGTGCTCCATCGGGGTCGGCCTGAAAGTTTGACTTTGTCCCGGTCCTGGTGCAACCAGATGACCCGATTGGCGCTTTTTGTTTCTATGCGCTAGAAAATAATAATACTTTAAAAATTCATATCTCCGGTTCCCCTGAACCGATTTTAATCGTTTTTGTGTCATTTTAAAGATAAAAATATAAGCTATTTTTATAAATTGGTTTTGGATTTTTAAACTGTTTCCTGTGTTTTATTTAATTACTGTTTTGTGATATTTGAATGCTTTACACTTTGTCTCCTAAGTTAAGCCTTGACGCTCGATGCCAAGCTACCAAGGGTAGAGCTGGGATTAATTTACTGAGACCTAACTGTACTTTTGTGGAGGTTTGTGGCTTGTTGCTAGGTGAAGGTACCTACCTGCCCTATCAATAACCCATTTTCCAACATAATTGGAAGCAGCGACGGGATCCTGTACTTGTGTTCAATATCACGTTACAGTTTTAGATAAAACAAATTAAAAATCCTTTAAATTGTCCTAGTGCAAAAATTGTTTTTAATTTTTAATTTTAATTTTTTTTTTTGTAATTAATTTGGATTAATTTCAATTATTGAATTTTTGTAATTTTTCTAAATTCTTGTTTCCAATTTTTGCAAAAAGTTTTTGTTGACACAAAACTAGGGAACCATGGAGCTTGATCTGGCTAGCCTACCCACACTGACAGTAGTCCAGCTTAGGGGGTTTTGTATTGAGAGGGGGTTGCCTGCAACCACTAATCTCAGGAAGGAAATCCTGATTAAATCCCTGACAGCATGGGCTGAGGCCCAAGAGGTAGAGACAGAGGAAGCTCCAGAGGAGGAACCAAAAGAGGATGATGCTAACTCTAACCACTCAGGGGAGGAAAGGCATCAGACCCCAAGTGAGGAAGAGGAGGAACGGTCCTCACTGGACACAGTCACTAGGGGCAGACCCAAAGCTAGTGGTAGGAAGAGGGTCCTTTCAGGAGGAGAGAACCCATCCATCAGGGAAAGAGAGCTGGAAGCCCAGCTAGCCTACATAGCTTTGGAAGCAGAGAAGCTGGCCCTAGAGAAGAAAAAGTGGGCATACAAAGAGAAAAGAGATGGAAGCAGCGATAAAGAAGCTGAGGTGTCCATGGGTGGGGGAGTTTGCCCCAGATTACCCAAGGGGGTGGTTCCTGCTTATGTAGAGGGGGATGACATAGATAAGTGGGTAGGGGCCTTTGAGAGGGCACTCCAAATGAGAAGGGTTAAGCCTCAATACTGGGGTTCCCTTTTGTGGGAGTTGGTCCCCAACTCAGGGAGGGATAGGCTTCTGACCTTAAGGGGGGAGGAGGCAGATTCATACCCTAGTATGAAGAGGTGCTTAGTCAAGAAGTTTGGTCTGACCCCAGAGCAATATAGAATGAAGTTCAGGGACACCCAGAAGGTCAGTACCCAGTCTTGGGTTGACTTTGTGGACACCTCACTAAAGGCACTAGAGGGCTGGATTATTGGCAACAAAGTAAATACTTATGAGGGGTTATACAATCTGATCATGAGAGAGCACATCTTGACCAATTGTATCCAAGAAAGGTTACGCCAGCATCTAGTGGACTCTAAGCTGACCAACCCTAGAGAGCTAGGGGAGGCAGCTGATTAGTGGTTGAGAACCAGGGTGGTTGTCAAGTCCCAGGGGGGAGACTCCAAGAAGGGGGGGACAGGTCCCCAAAAACCTAAGGAGGGAGGTGGTAAGCCCACCACAGAGACTCCCTCTGTACCCCAGAACCCTAAGAAGGAGGAGAGTAAATCCCACTCCCACTCTGACATGCAGAGACAGGGAGACCCAGGGTTAAAAAAGCTCTTGGACAGTAGGGCTTGCTTTGACTGTCAGCAGACAGGTCACTTCAGAGGAGATGCAGCCTGTCCAAAGAAGGTGGTTAGCACTGGGCTGTCCAGTGTAGCCATAGAGGAGGATTCCTCAGATGATGAAGTCCTCCTAGCATTGTGCTGGGAGACAGGACCAGATGGTAAGCTGGTGATCCCTGAGGGTGGGAGTAAGCACTTCCACCACATTCAAGTGAATGGGATCCCTACCACTGGCCTGAGAGACATCTGTGCCAGTCACACTGTAGTGAGTGACCGGTTAGTGACCCCAGACATGTATGTCCCAGGAAAGACAAAGAAAGTCAGGATAGCCACAGGGGAGGTCACCTCCAAACCTGTAGCCATAGTGCCCCTAGAGAGGGAGGGTATCCTTGACTGGATTAGGGTGGTAGTCAGTGCTGACCTTCCCCTAGATTGTATCCTGGGCAATGACCTCCCAGAGGTGAGTCTGGTCACAGATGGGGTGGTCGCCGAGGGCGCCCCCCCAACCCACAGTCCTGGGGAGTCAGTCCCTACAGTTAGGAGACAGAAGTCCCCAAGAAAAGGAAAGAAGAAAAGGAAGGGTAGGCCACTCTTAAAGAGAGTTCCAGGGAGCCAAGGGCCTTCTGCCCCAGTAAGGGGGGAGCCCAGAGTTGGCACTGGTGAGGCCTCACCTGACCCCAAGGAAGTCCTGAGTAGTCAGGCAGCTGTCCAGATGCAGGGTGTTGCCCCTGCACTGACAGAAGGGAGAGTGGAAGGAGGGTGTCTGCCACAGGAGGTGGTAGCCCCCCACTCAAGACAGCAAGAGGGGTGCCAGGACCCCAAAGATGCCCCTAAAGCAGCTCAGCCACCTGTCAGTGGAGAGCTTAGGGTGTGGTTCTGGGTACTGACAGCTGTCAGTAGCCTCTGCTGGGTGCTAGCCTTCCTGGCAGCACTGTACTTGGCCTGGGAGGCAGACCCCAGGGCCAATAGCAAAGTAGGCCCCCTGACCCTGTTGGTCATGGTGGGGTTGCTCAAGTGTTGGGTGACCTCTTTGGGTAAGCTAGGTGTTGCCCTAGCAAAGTTAGGAGTAGGGGAGGTGGGCACCTCACTACCCAAGTTGGCAGAGAGAGAGGAGGAAGACCCCCCTAGAGGGAAGTTTCAGTTTGAGTTGGGTCCTTTTACTGTTGGGATGGCTTCACTACCCAGAGGGAGTGACCCTGACAGGAGGATATAAGGCAGAGTAGGCCCTGCAAAGGGACAGCCAGTTTTCTTCACTGTCTTCCTTGCCTAACAAGCCAGGAAGACTCTCCCAGGGTTGGGCTGAGTCTCCTGGGCGTGTGGGCTGGGGGGGGTTGTGTGAGAAACTGGGGCTGATTGCAGAGGCCCCATAACTTTTTGCCCCCATTTTCCACTTTATGCTGGTGTTTTCCTAACTCTGATGGTGCCCTGGGTACTGCTTACCAGTCCCAGGGCCAGTGCTCTGTGTAAAATGGATATGCAAATTAGGCTAATTATAATTGGCTAAGTTAACCTACCTATAAGTCCCTAGTATATGGTAGGGCATGTAGGTTTAGGGACCACAGCATAGGTGGTGCACACCTAGGTGCATTGCTGAGGTGCCCAGTGTCATTTTAAAAGCAAGCCTGCCTTGCTGGCTGCTTTTAAATTAAAGTTATATGCAAATTCGACTTTGGAATTAAAGGTACTTCCAAAGTCTTAAACTACCTTATTTTTACATATAAGTCACCCCTAAGGTGTGCCCTATGTGCCCCTAGGGCTGGGCGCCATGTAACTATAAGCAGGGACTTTATAAAAATAGATTTATAAGCCCTGGTGAGGTAAAAACAGCCAAATTCGTTTTTCCCTCATTGAAGTAAATGGCCTTCATAGGCTAGAATGGGCAGACTTTATTTTACATTTTAAAGTCTCCTTAAATGTTACATACCAAGAATTTGGTATCAAATTGATTGTTATAATAAATCCCACAACTTCCAGTTGTTGGATTTAATATAACTAGTGCAGGTAAAAAGTTTAGACTTTACCTAAAAAGTTGCCAATTTCAGCTCTGCATTGTTTTTGCTCCTGTGCTCTGATTGGCCAGCCTGCAGCAGCTTCTGCCAGGCTACTTTAATGAGGTGTGAAGTGGCCTGACTTCACACAAAGGAATGTGCTTGGGGGAGAGAATCTCCCCTCAGCAGATGGGGAAGCAGGAAGGGGGAGGGCTGCCAAACTGGTCTTCAAAGGCAGAGAAGGACATCTGGAGCACCCAGCAACACCCCCACATCCTGCAACCCCAGACAGCTAGGTGCCCCCTTGATTAGATTAGGAGAGGGCAGGAGAGGGGTGTGTTTATGATTTTTAGCCACACCAGTGGGTGGGCTCAGCCAGATCTCTCCTCTAAAAATCAGATTCATCCATTTTGGATTTTTAGAGACTGTTGCCTTCTGGGATGGATTTTTGCCACACTTCCCAGGAAGTGGTCATCACAGGGGGACGACCCTGTCCCTGATTGGAGGACCAGGGCCCCCCTGCTTTTCACCCAGGAGCAAGGATAAAACTGGCAGACCTGCACCCACGCCTCAGATCCCCACCAAATTTCAAGAAGAAAGAACTACAAGGAGAAGAAGGACTGCCCTGCTGGACCCCTGGCCTGCACCTGGACCCTGCACTCAGAAAGACTGCACCAGCTGCACACTTGGGCTTCACCACAAGAAGGACTTTGCCTGGCTTCCACTGGTTCAAGGAGGGACTCCCTGTTTGCTACAGGTGAAAAATTGCTAACCAGAGTCCCCTGCACCAACTCCTGAAAAAGTGACCAGCTGACCACTGCCCAGTGGCCAAAAAGGAGTTTGCGCCAGGTGCACTCTGGGAGTTGAAGTCCGCACTTCCCAAGGACCATCACAGAACTTCTGGACCCTTGGGGTGAGCTGTGGACCCCAAAAGAACCTTAAAAGAACATCTGGGTGAAGCCCCAGAAGTTTGGAAAAGATTGGAGAAATTTTAGAAAAAAGCTCCATAAAGTGACCGACTCGACGCGGAAATTCTAGCCGGCTTGCCTCAACCGCGACCCGGCCTGACTTCGTGGTTCGTCCCGGTCAAGAAAAACATCCGAAAAAGAGACTAAGTCCGAACGTAAAAAGTTGACCGGGACCTTCCAGCCATCGTATCCGAGAAGGGCTCCACGGACGTCGGATCAAGATCCAGGTTTACCCCGGTCGAAGGATTTTCATCTCGAAAAAACGACTAAGTCCGAAGGTAGAAATCACCACCGAGGAAACCGACTTCGCGTATCCGGACAAGGGCTCCAGGAGGTCGGATCCAACTGGCAGGTTCGTCCCGGTGAAGAAAAACTTCAAAATAAAGACTAAGTCAGAAGGTAACTTTTTAACCGAGGCCTCCCGCGACCTGTAGCCGAGCAGGGCTCCATCGCGGTCGGCCTGAAAGTTTGACTTTGTCCCGGTCCTGGTGCAACCAGATGACCCGATTGGCGCTTTTTGTTTCTATGCGCTAGAAAATAATAATACTTTAAAAATTCATATCTCCGGTTCCCCTGAACCGATTTTAATCGTTTTTGTGTCATTTTAAAGATAAAAATATAAGCTATTTTTATAAATTGGTTTTGGATTTTTAAACTGTTTCCTGTGTTTTATTTAATTACTGTTTTGTGATATTTGAATGCTTTACACTTTGTCTCCTAAGTTAAGCCTTGACGCTCGATGCCAAGCTACCAAGGGTAGAGCTGGGATTAATTTACTGAGACCTAACTGTACTTTTGTGGAGGTTTGTGGCTTGTTGCTAGGTGAAGGTACCTACCTGCCCTATCAATAACCCATTTTCCAACAAGACCTGAACATGAAACCGGAGATTTCAACAGGGAGAGACTGGCTAGATGAGTTCACATAAAAAGGGGCCTCTAAGTGTTAGTACCATAAGATATAATGATGTCTTAGCAGCACAGTCGAAGGCCTCACCACTTGCCTTTGCTTTGTGCCTGGCACACCTGCATTACTTCTCACCCTCCAAATAATTCTAGACCCTATAGTTCTATCTCCACCGCTAAATCATTGCTCAAACACAACTCCAGCAGTGTAGTGCAGTTCACTAAAAATGAATCATGAAAACAACCACAGTTACGCACTTTTAGCCTCGTGAACACATGCAACTTCATTAAGACTGCAAAGGCTTGTAGGCCAGTACAATCGCTGGCAGACGCATGGACTGCTCATCCATGCAAGAATATCCTGATTAATAACACTCCATCTTATCTAGCCAGAGGTATCAACAACTCTTTGGATACAGGTGTCTTCTCAGAGGAACTCCCTAAAACAAGGAGGGCTTCATGCAGGGGCTCCTTCTAACTTCCAGCTAATAGCCAACTGTTTATAGACAAAAAAGTTGAAAGATCAGCATCTAAATAAATAGATACATTCATTGAAGAACATAACCTTATCTTAGATTACCAAAACGTATTTTGGTTTGGTTGTGGAACAACAGCAGCACTGACTTTCACAACAGGGCACCCTAAATTGTACCTTGAGTCATTAATGGGATGGGAGCATTTTTCCTTACTTGCAATGATAAATATTTCTCAAGCAAATTGTCCTGCTGCAGAAGGGATACGTGAATTGACAAAAAGGACGTTGTTTTGAAACAACTTTGCAAAAACTTGTCTTTTATGCTTTGGATGAAAATCTGTAGAAGCCGTTTTTTAGTTGCCATTGCACTCAATCAGCTTTTTTAAAGATCACTGTGAGTAGTCTAGGAACAGTGTCAAATCTAGAAAAGCATGTTTGTTATAATAACAGGTTTGTCCAATATGTTTAAAATGCATACGTTTGTCACCTCTTTTTCTTAAATTGGCTATGAGGATAGATTGGATCCCACTTCTGGAAATGCTTATTGTGCACCATTGCTGGAAGTGCAACCCCACTCTGAAATGAGGGTCTAGTTGCACCCCTGCGTCCAATCACCTATTTTCTTGCCAATTATAGCTCAGCCATACCAATGCTCTGTCCCCCTGAATAAGTTATTCCAGATCGGCAGCCATGTAACAAAGACCGATAAAAACATTGTGCAACCATTTTTGTGGTTATGATAGGCTTGCTTATGGTGTACTACAGAACAGCCCGTGGTTGAGAGTTTGATGAAAATCAGTTGGGCACGTCCCCATTTAAGGGCAAATGTGTGTACATTTCTTGAAATGTGCAATTTCTACTGATTTCTGTTTAATGAATGCTACAGGTTACAGTTTGTGCGTTTGTGCGTGTGTGCGTGTGTGTGACTGTGTGTGAGAGTTAGAGAGAGAGATTGGTCTTTTTTCTGTGTGACTCTATCGAAATTTCACTCGTGGCCTATTTGTGTTCGATGATTGATTTCAGTGCTGGGTGGGTTTAGGTTTGAACTTGTTAGCCACTTGTATTACTTGATTAGTACTGGATGTAAAGTTTGTGAGGACCCAATATGCTTCCAAATTTGCCTTCGTTGATTGTCATTACACATATCCTGTAGTCGTATACTTGATTAACTAGTCATCATTCATGCAAATGCCTGTGCGAATTAGGACCTTGGTTTCCTGCACTAATATTGCACCAAATACTTCCCTTCTTCACGTAAGCATTTAAAAAAAAAAGATTATACTTTTCTTATTTTTACCACCAGCCAACCCAGAAAATCGCCCATTCAAAAAATTAGAATACCTATGCACTGATACCCTCTCCCACCTCCATTAGTTCCACCCAATGTGTATCAATATTTGCCATGTTGCTGTGGCACTCTCCCCCCCCCCCCCCCACCCAGCGAAGTGCTGTGCCCAGCACTCTCAATTAGAGAGCATTCAGTAGCATTACACTGACCACAGCCATTTCTGAAATGCTGCAGTGGAGAAAGAACTCTCCAGTTCGATACTTATCCGCAGCACGCAAAGCAGGAAAAGGAGGTCGCAGTTTGCAATCTTAGAGCACCACCTCCATTCCCGGACCTCACTCAGGTCTGTGAATACCCTGGAGACGCAGTGGAAGGCGAGTGAGATATCAGACTATCATCAGCTTTTACACACCCTCATTTGGGTCCCTGAAGTCCGAGTGGAAGTGGTGAGCAAGCATTTCACTGCTTTGATCAAGTCTGAGGAGACCTGCATGAGGTGAAGGAAGACCAAAGATGCAGCCACAGGCTCAAATGATTTAATAGAAGTAAAAAGTAGATCTACTGTCCACTTTTGTGAGATATTCGTTGTGAAAAAACAAATGTCAAACTGATTATTCTTGCTAATAGTTTCTGTTGGAAGCCATTTTCAAAAACTATTCTTCATTATTGTCACACATGAATCCCTTTTCCTGCTTGATCCTGCGTCATGCAAAAAGAACAGATGTTGGACGGAATTATGAACAAATCAAACATTCATCCCCAGTTACAGATCTGAGTTAACTCCATCATTTTTGTGCTCACCATGCCATTCCAGCTTGGACCCAGCCATATGCAAATTAGTGTTGACCCTGCTCCCCATGGAAACAGGCCAGCTCAAACTGCCATGTCAGGTCCTCCCTCTACCAGAAACGAACATCCTGGGACCGATTTTGGGGTATCACCTCTGATCAGCTAGGCTAGTTTGAATCAGGTGGCAGCGTGAGCACTGGACCCACATCTGAGCATACCCTTCCGACTGAAGTTGGTAAATGCAAAAAGAACAGACGATGGACAGAGTGCTGAACAAATCAAACATTCAATCCCAGTCAAAGATCTGGGTTAAAGTCCATCATTTTTTCGCTCACCATGCCATTTCAGTTTGGACCCAGCCACATGCAAACCCATCTGACCTGCTCCAGATGGGAACAGTACAGCCTGAACTGCCAGACCAGGTCCTTCCTGGCTGGAATCAAGCATCCTGGAATGGATTTTCGGGTATCACCCCTCATCGGCCAGGTTAGCTTGATTCCAGTGGCATAGCAAGCACAGGAATCATGTCTGGGCATACACGTCCGCCTTATGGTAACAAGCGCATAAAGAAAGATGATTGGCTGAATGCTGAACAAATCAGAAATTCACCTGTGGTGACATGGTGAGCAAAAAAAAGAACCCAAAAACAAAGGATTAAACCTATATCTGTGAAAATGTGAAGGTTCCAGAGGAGCAGCACTAAAACAAGCTAACATAGAGTGAATGTCCTTGTTTTAGGATCAGGTCCCTAAAAAGACAGGAACTATTAATCACATTTCAGGTTATGTAGAAACAATAATTCCTGAAACAATCCAGAAAAATCATACTTATTGCTACTCATGTACTGCATGTGTGTACAACTAAAAAAGAGAACACATGAGCAAACAAAATCAATATTTAAAAAAAAAAAAGTCAAGATTTGCAATATGTCCTAAACAGATTATTTTTAAAGGCTGCTGCAATGAATAACAAGTACAAATGGTTGCCTTTCGTATACAATGTACAGTGTATCCGCAAGCTAAAAAATGTAGCATGTGATGATTCAGTTACTTTTGAGATGTTAGTAGACCCTCATGCACTATAGTGTAGGCACTCCATAACAGTGGAATAATATACCGAACCGGCTGATAGCATAAGGCGACAAAAAATACTTTGCTGAGCAGTGTCAAAGCCCACTCTATATATATTTTAAAGAAATGGTTACAAAAGATATATCAGAACTGCATCATCAAGCCAGCTCCAAACAGGCTGAAAATGCCCTTCTTTTCTCCAAAATGTAATTCTAGTATTTGTAGTCCTGCATTTACATTGTAGTCATACTTTAAAACCAATACGTTTGGTATTATTGTACATTAACATGTGCCCTTGCTAGACATCACCTTTTTTGCATCCTGGTCCACCTAAGGCTCTTCCGGACTGTAGTATCAAGTGCTTCAGTGAGACACATCACCCCATGGTCACAGTGAGGCACAATACTCAGTGCATCCCTAAGCCCCACATGTGCGATTGGACTATTTTAGCACGTGCTCCTCTGATGAACATTATCTTGTGCGCTCCTTTTGTACTCCATGGACTTGGCCTTTTTTTCTTAAAAATAGGTGTATCTTGTGTAAATCGCAATTATTGAGCTTTGTGTATATATATTTTTTTCTTACATGTTTTTATATACATACAAATGGAAGGCTTGTCGAAGAAAGTTGTATCACGAGACGACCTTACAATATATTGAGTATGTATCTCATGTAAATTTTCTTTCAAAAGCATAACATAAAATGTTGACGCAGAGAACAACCCAACATTTTGAGCAGGTATATAGCAGGACTTTTGTATACAAGGGTGTACTTGGTGCACAGTCTTTATGAAGGGAATCTCCAAAGCATAGCTCACATAATATGTGTATATTTTCACGGAAATTGCACGAATTACGCGTGGAACACATATTATGCATTAGGTATTGCTTATTCCTACTTGTGAATATGACAACCAAGGTCGTCGAAAAAGCCATCAACGCTCAGCTCCACAAACACATTGAGGACAACAGCATACTGGACATCTCCCAATCAGGATTCATGACCAGCAACAGAACAGAGCCCACCCTCCTCGCCGCCACAGATGACATCTGCTCGCTGCTCGACTGTGACCAAAGAACAGCTCTCATCCTACTGGAGCTATCGGCCGCCTTTGACACAGTCTCTCATCACACCCTCTGCTCAAGACTCAACACAGCAGGCATCCACAACAAGGCCCTACAGTAGATATGATCCTTCCTGAATGGCAGAACACAGAAAGTCAGACTCCTGCCATACCTGTCAGAGCATATGGAGATCAGCTGCGGAGTACCTCAGGGCTCCTCCTTGAGCCTCACATTTTTCAACATCTACATGGCTGCTCTCACATCCATTGTCAGCAGCCATGGACTGAACATTGTCTCCTATGCTGATGACACTCAGCTGATCATCTCACTGATCAAAAACCCAACCAGAGCCAAGAAGAACTTCCACAACGGGATGGAAGCTGTCGCCGCCTGGATGAAGGAGGGCTGCCTCAAGCTCAACTCTGACAAAATCTAAATCTTAATTCTGGGACCTTCCACATCAGCTTGGGACAATTCCTGGTGGCCCACCACACTAGTTTTCCCCACCACCCCTACACACCATGCACACAACCTTGGCTTCATCCTGGGCTCATTGCTCACTATAGCCTGACAAGTCAACTCCGTCACCTCCACCTCTTTCCACACCCTCCGACTCCTCCAGAGACCTTTCAATGGATCAAAATGACTGCTGAAAGACCGTGATCTACACCCTTTTCACCAGCAGACTTGACTACAGCAATGCCCTCTACGCCTGAACCACCCAGAAGAACTTGAAAAAACTGCAGCACATCCAGAACGTCCCCGCCAGACTCATCCTGAACGCCCCCTGCTGCAAACAGTACACTTGACATCTGAGAGATCTTCACTGGCTGCCTGTCGAGAAAAGGATCAACTTCAAACTCCTCATCCACACCTACAAGGCCTTCCATGACCTGGGACCAACCTACCTCAACCACCGCGTCACCTTTTACTACCCCGCCAGAACTCTCTTCTCCCCTCAACATGCACTTGCCACTGTACACCTCATGCGGAAGACCTCGCCTGTCGGAAGATCCTTCACCTACCTTGTGGCAAAGAGCTGGAACACCCTGCCTATCCACATCAGTTGGTCACCATACCTACCTCAATTTGGGTAAACCTGAAGACCAGGCTCATCGGCTGAAGCTTAGAAGACTGACCCCATAGCACCTTGAATCCCTCATGGGTAAGTTATGCACTTACAAACACTGACTGATTGATTCCTGAACAACTTGCCTGTCTATGAAACTGAGGCCGCTGATTCACAGATGTGTATATTACTGATTGTGTGCATTGATGCCTGCATGTGTGCTCATCTTTGTGACTACATTTCTTTATGTCTGGTGGATTTTGTGAAAAGTAATGGAATTGATGATAATGGGCGCCGGTTGTCCTGTGTGCATGCGCTTGGTGTGTATGTGTGCGCATGCATCCTACGAAAGTCAACTCTATGTTGTTGGTCAATGCTTGTTTAAAAACACAGACCGATATTCCCTCCCAAGGAGAGGACAATATCTGCTGCAGACACCTTTCCCGCCTGCCTCTTCTATGTGCACCCTCTGCGTCTGAACCGCTGCCATTAAGTATTGATCTTCCATTCTGCAGTAACATGGCCTCGACTAATGAATTTTAAAATGTGGGCGAACGGGGCGCTCCGCTGGGGATCAATTAAAATGCAGAGAATAGGCAGAAATAATTATTTTCGTGACCTATTTACTTTTTAAACAACAAGGATATTGAGTAGGTGTGAAACCTTCGGCCGTGAGATGTAATCTTCTAGAAAAATCAATATTTATCCTACAAATATGCAAGCAGTGTTACCGAGTCAGACCTTTCAGTTTGACGCTAATACACGTATATTTTGCTGTTTTAAATTCTAGATAATACATTTGAAATGAACGTGATAAAATAAACTCATTGAAAACGTAAACATCACCAAAAAACATTAGCCACTGCATCCACCATAGTTCTATAACTCAAGGAAATATATGTTGCGAGGAAACACGCAACACCATGTGCAAATTAAATCGAAGAAAAAACTCTCCATTTTGGGGTTGAGCAACGTTTCATTATTTCATCAAATATTGTTTTATCCTATCCTAATTTTTTACCTAATGCTTGAAACGTTAAAGAGGCTCAAAATAGTTTTTCGGATAAGTAATAAGATATAGCTTCAAGTGGAACACCGATGCCCCTTTGGTGCACACAGAAATTCACTCACTTTATGGTCAAAGTCCTGATACTGGCCCCCTCTTAACCAGGTTGAAAGACGTCCAGCGAGGTAAAGGAGACAAACATTCGTAAAAACAATACAGGCATAAAAAAACATGCATTGAAAGTGTTGAGTCCCTTTGATACATTTGGCACTTCGGGCTGTACTTTTCCAATGAGGAACAGGGTCAAGACTGATTTGTTCATGATGGGTCCAAACTGGGGAGGCACGGTGAGCAAAAGAACAATGGATTAAAAACAGATTTGTGACTTGGGGTGAGTGTTTGCATTGTTCAGCACTCCGTCCATGATCCTTTTGTGTTTTCTCCCTTTGATACGCAGACAATTCTGGAAACGCTGGTGCAGCGAAGCACACGGAGGCCCATAGGTCAGCACAGTAGCATCACTTTAACACCAGCCTTGGTAAATCTTGCAAATTTCACTGAGTAATTTTTCCAGGCCTCCCTGCAGGGGAACGCCCCCCCTTGCATACATTATGCCTAGTGCAGGCATATTGTGGCGCAAGGGGTTACAATGTGGGGCAATGCATGCATTGCTCCACTTTGTAAATATGGCACTGGGGAATGGCCCCTTTGATACCACCAACCATCTCACAATCCCCCTACCATGAGCACATCGCACTCAAAGCCCCATCATATTCTAAGAACCCCAACAGTAGAACATTCCCAAGCAGATATATCAGAAAGCAGCAGATAAACCAGAGTGTGTGATGGTAGCAGCAGGTAAATGTAACTACCTTCAACACTGCATGATACAATCATCCAAATGTCATTAAGCAGAGCCTGGATAAACTGGTTGTTGCTTACGTTTTGACAATATTTTTACCTTTGCTATATTTCTGTCATTTAGATCCATCCTACAATGTTTTGCACACATCTTTTGAACTCAATTGACATGTGACTGTAAGGGGTGCAAGTATGTATTTGGCAATGCCTCTCACCGCCATCCATCGGGGACCATGAAGAAGAAAATGGGCCTGATTAAGTCGGTCAAGGTATTCCAACTTGTGTGTGAATCTCTGTTTACACATGGATCAGAACTGTGAGTTTGCTGCATTTGGTAGCTCAAACTTGCCAAAATTTAGCAGGGTAAAAACACACAATATTTTCTGTATCATGCATATTGTGGTACATTAAAAACCAAAATCCACACCTTTCTCCCAACAAACTCATAGTAGGTGCTCATATTAGGTGCCACATTGTTAGAAATGGGGTGTTTAGTTGGCAGTCAGGGTGCTTCCTGTCCAAGCAAGGACCATCACTCTAGTCAGGGTAAAGGAGAATCACACTCAGTGAACCCCTGCTCACCCCCTTGGTAGCTTGGCACGAGTATGCAGGCTTAGCTTCAGAAGGAATGTGTAAAGTATTTGTACCAACACACACAGTAATACAGTGAAAACACTCAAAATGGACATCACACCAGTCTAGAAAAATAGGTAATATTTATCTAACTCAAACAAGACCAAAACAATAAAAATCTGACATACCCAAGTCAAGATGTAAATTTTCAAAAGAAAAAGGGCCTGATTTATAAAAATGTAGTGCCACATTTACGTAATGTTTTGACGCAAAAGCAGAGCAAACTTACATATTTTGTACGTTTGCGCCACTTTTGCATCAAAAAATGACATAATGGCGATGATAATTTTTCATAATTCAGATCCTAAGAGACTCAGGGCCTTTTTACAACCTTGATGGAGAAGTTTCATCCATCAAAAATGTGGTGAATATCCCGTCCGCCGTACTATGATCCCATTATATTCAATGAGGATCGTAATATGACCGATGGGATATTTGTGATAGAGGAAACTCCTCCATCAAGGTTATCATAAGGCCTTTAATCCTTAGAAAACAGTGAGAATGCTGTTGTTACACAAAGTGCCTGGTCAGAGTAAAATATACAGCTGCACAGGCGAGCGTGCATTGGAAAAGGCAGCAATGAGTCGATTCCTTCCTTGTAAGGGAGGCCAACCATCATTTTCTTCTCCAGGTCGGTTCGGCAATGTGTTGTTTCTTCTCCCTCACAAAAGAGCAATGAGTTGATTTCCGGACGGGGAACCTCGGATCCGGGTTGAATTTGATGCTCAGGGACGATGCGTTGGAAATCGTGGTACACGGTGTTAGAAAACCGCACTGCGTGGGGTTTGCGTCCTTATCAGCAGCTGAAAGCGGGTGTTGTGCATCGTTTCTTCAGCCACGATGCATTGATGTCCCAGCCGCAATACAGGTGGAGTGTTGATTTTAGCAGTAAGGCCGGCGGCGTGTTGTTTATCAGCCACGTTGCAGATGGTACTTCATAAATTTTCCCACACAGCGTTCTGTGCAGGGATTTTCAGCTCTTGTCTGCCAATTTCAACCTTTTAAGGGCCTAGGGACAGGATAGGACACCACTTGGCAGGGCAGGAGTCTCAGCAGAGAGTCCAGATGTTAGCAGACAAAGTCTTTGATGGCACAGAGTCTTCAAAAAAGGAGGCAAGCTCAACTGAAGCCCTTGGAGATTCTTCACAAGCAGGAATGCACAACAAAGTCCAGTCTTTGTCCCCTTTCATGGATAGAAGAAGCAACTGCAGGACAGCCCAATAAAGCACAGTCACAGGCAGGGGCAGCACTTCTTCTCTGCTCTTCAGCTCTTCTCCTTGGCAGAGGTTCCTATTGAATCCAGGAGTGATCTTGAAGAAATCTAATTTTCAGGGGCTTTGTGTCCAATACTTATACCCCGTTCTGAAGTAGGCAAACTTTAAAGGAAAGTCTATATTGTTTACAGGATCCTGCCTTGCCCAGGCCAGGTCACAGACACACACCAGGGGCTTGGACACTACATTGTGAGAGGGCAGGCACAGCCCATTCAGGTGTAAGTGACCACTTCTCCCTCCACTCAAGCACAGATGGCTCATTAGGATATGCAGGCTACATCCCATCTCCCTTTGTCTCACTGTCTAGAGGGGATTTACAAACAGCCCAACTGTCAAACTGACCCAGACAGGTAATCCACAAACAGGCAGAGTCACAGAATGGTTTAAACAAGAAAATGCCTACTTTCTAAAAGTGGCATTTTCAAACTAACAATCTAAAAACAACTTCACTAAAATATGTATTTTTAAATTGGGAGTTCAGAGACCCCAAACTGCATATTTCTATCTGCTCTCAAATGTAAACTGCACTTTAATAATTTGTAAAGGCAGCCCCCATGTTAATCTATGAGAGAGATAGACCTTGCAACATTGAAGGCTGTTTCTCAGTATTTCACTGTTAGGACATGTAACACACCCCAGTACATGTCCTACCTTTAAAATACACTGCACACTGTCCATTGAGCTACCTAGGGCCTACCTTAGGGGTGTCTTACATGTATGAAAAGGGAAGGTTTAGACTTGGCAAGTGGGTACACTTGCCAAGTCGAATTGGCAGTTTAAAACTGAACACACAGACACTGCAGAGGCAGGTCTGAGCCATGTTAACGGGGTTACTTATGTAAGTGGCACAACCAGTAATGCATGGCCACTAGTAGCATTTGATTTGCAGGCCCTGGGCACCTCTAGTGCACTTTACTAGTGACTTACTAGTAAATCAGATATGCCAATCAGGGATTAACCAATCACCAATACAATTTACACAGAGAGCAAATGCATTTTATCTCTGGTTAGAAGTGGTAAAGTGCCCAGAGTCCTAAAGCTAACAAAAACAGTTCAGGAAAAATAGGAGAAAGGAGGCAAAAGGTTTAGGATGACCCTGCAAAAAGGGCCATTTCCAATACAAACCCCACCACCCTAAAACCAAGGGAGACCAATCAATACCTTGATGGACTTCCCTGATTTGGGCGATGGAACAGGGACCCATGCCCACAACAGTAGGGGCATGTTCCAGTCCTACGCCTTCCTGACTCCCGTTGGATCCCTCTGTCCATACTCTCAGGGTCCACTAAGCTAACCCATGGGGAACCCTTCTCCTCACCTGCAGATATCATGGGTGCAGCGCCTAACCTTACTTTGCTCACAGATGCATCCCAGTGAGCAGGCAGTACTAACATGGCCAACACAGTGGTGTGGCCCACTCTACCCCCAGGGTTTGACTCCTGCCCCCTCCCGCCCAGGGCAACTCTGTCCACCAGGACAGCAAGCCACAGTGGCCACTGACATCTGTCAGGGGTGAGAGCCAGTCCCCAAGACTCTAAAGGCTCTCCAACCACTGTGACTGTGGAGAGTGGGGGCAGTATCCCCAGGTGCCTGGCACCCTTTGACCACTCTCCCTTCCACTAGGTCAGGAGTAACAGTCTGACACTGGTCATTCCTTCTAGGGCTCTGTACCCACCTCCTGAGTCCAGAATTGCAGAATTGTCAGGGTGCTTAAGGAAACAGTCCTGCACAATTCCACAGCCAGTGCAGGGATGTTAACCTGCAACTGGTCTTCCAACCTGGGTTCTGTACCTTCAGGTTGGACCAGGGCCAGGGGTGAGGCTTCCCTCCCCCTACCCTTCCTTCTGGGGTCCTTTACTCCCCACTAGGAGTGCCCCCCCCAGAATCCAACATGGTAGGGGCACTCTTAGCAGTTGCCCCTCCCTCCAGGTCAGGGGGGATACCATGAACCTGGCCCTTCATCACAGGGTCTGTACCCTTGGATTGAACTGGGGTCAAGGTTGAGTCTCTGTCTCCCCTACCACTGCTCCCAGGGGTCTGTACCCCCCACCATTGAGAGTACCCCTAGAAGTCACACTGAGGAGGGTGATAGGACAAATCGCCCCACACATCAGGTCAGAGTTTACCCCTGTACCTGAACCTCCAGCCTAGGGTCTGTACTCTCAGGCAGGACCATTGCCTGGCAAGCCAGGACCTCCTGGGGTGCACACCTACCCTTCATAAGGGAAATACCTTCCCTAAAGGCTGCATGAGAGCCTTATTGGTACTGGTCCCCTGACCTCTGCCTACCTGGCAAAGACTGGTTCCCCCCAACCCAGAAACGGTATCACCAAGGTCATTCCTGGGGTCTCTGACCTCATAGCTAACCCCTGACCCTCCAGGTTCTCCACTGGGGTCTGAAACCCCCCCTCCCCCAACCCTCTGTCTGGGCTTCTGCACCCCCTCACTAAGAGTGGTACTGCCAGACACCAGAACCGGTGAGACATCACACTACGGGGTCTCTCTCAGCAGATGGCCCTAAGGTACAGGCTAGGCTCCCCTCCTGGTGTTCCCTCAGGTAACCCTCCAGGACCTGAGAGTGGATCTCAGGCACTCAGCCCACCCCCATTCCCTCTCCTCTGACACCGGACATTGGATCGCTCACCCATCCCACTACAGTAGGACCTTCCTGGGACACTGCAATCCTTTCCCAACTCACCTGGGTGGGAAATACCTAGACCACTCCCTTCAAGGGCACCCCCAAATGCCTATTCATACCCTCTGGTACTCACCCAGAGGTCTGCCTCCAGTGCAGGTTCCCTGGGGTCAGAGAACTCACACTCCGCCTGGTGTTGGCGTAGCTCTGGGAAACAAGGACTGGACATATGCTCTCCAGCAATCACATCACATAGCCCCTCTCATGAGCTAACCAAACTACCCTTCACCCAACCATCCAATGAATCAGCCTGGAAAACGTCCCCCAAATCACCCTCCTGAGACTGGTGAGACAGTGTCTGACTGACCCTGACACTCACTCCACATTCTTCATGGGTGTCTTCACACTCCACAACCAGTACCTCTAGCTAGGGGGGAACACCTCTCCCTGTCACTCTCACCTAGAGCTAGTAGAGTGTCCCTCCCACTACAAGGAATATGACTCCCTATGCCAGTTCCCCAATCACCCCAGGACCCTGCGCACCACTGGAGCTACCTCAAACCCCAAAACCTCCGGGTGAATGTTAACCACCTCCTTCAAGTTGGGCACCAAGAATCTGGAAGGAGGCAAAACGTTTGGGGATGACCCTGCAAAAAGGGCAATTTCCAACACATATATATTTCGGTGAGATAAGAAATAATGTCATTATGGTAGCCAATTCCCTTCATGTTTGGGTGACTAACAGAGCTCCTCGCTATTTGTTAGGCAATCTTGTTATTATCACAAAAAGCTTTTAATTTTCTGGCAGTCACTTTGAGGTATATGTTCTCACAGTCCACACTCTCTGATAGTTTTTGCAGGAATTCACATTTTGTCTGAGCTTCTCAATTTCACCAAGGGTATACTTCAACCGTTGTCTGCATATATTCTTTCTTGTTTTTCCCAGACTTAAAACACAACACCCGATTCTTGAATTTTTTCACTCTTCGTAATGTCTGTGAATGTGCTTCACACAGTTACCATGATTATGAGTGGAGTATTTCATGCAGATACCAACACTTCTACAGCATAGCTGTGAAACTACACGCAACCATTAGTGACTGCAAGGTCTGATGATACTTGAATTTGGCCTGAAGTTGGACCACTACAGATTGAAAGAATAACACAGACTGACCTCTACCAGGTACAGATGCTGCCTTAATAGGGCTGCTGTGTCTGACTGAATCCAGGAACAATAGCCAAGATAGATTTCGTCAAAACTAGGTGGAGAAACAAGTACACTTTTAAATTTAGCAGTTTGTTTTGGAACCACTGGGGGCAGCTTCCTTTGTTTCACCCAAAAGTTATATGCACATAAAGGTGTATTTCCTAGTGCGATGCAAGTCAATTACGGGTGGCCAAGGATAGCACTGTTACTGCTGGCTTCTCGTTTGCTACACCTGACAAGGTTATTACTATCCTGAATCACAGTGGCCAAGAAGGCAACAAAAACAACAGAAAGTGAACAGGCCTTTAATGGTTTTGTTTATTTTCAGAAGCCCCCGGGTCTCTTTTTTCTAGCCCTACTGCAGTAAAGGGTTTGAAGTGGGAAATGGACCCTAGAATGTAATTTGGGGGTTGATGGCTTGTGATGTCAGTTCCACCACCTTCGGCATCTTGCTGATTCAATGTTCACAGCTCCTCTTTTTTCTAGGTCTCTAGGACTACAGTTAAATGGGGCAGTCACATTAACTGCTGAGGTAGGTTACAATTGAATGTCAGGAAATCCAAAATATGCTTCTTAAATGTAATCTTCCTGGAATATGATATATCATGTGAAGGAAAAAGACTTACAGTAGGGTTCCGGGAGAAATGTGTTGTATAAGAGTTCCAGAACCCAATTACAAGCATTAACTGAACTTCTAAACGTTGGCGAATTGTATCGACCACATTATGTGAAGAGAGTAAGACCATTGTACCCGTTTATTACCTCCATGTTTGATGGGAAGAACTGGAGTGAAGAAGGCAGTCAAATCCTTAATAAAAATAATAAAAAAATGTAAGGTAAACACAACATAGTGATAAGAACAGTACGGTCAGTTAGGACGCAAATATTAAATACAATGAAGGATAAGGCACATTTATATTTTGTAGCAGAAGAGGAGCTTTCTCTCACCAGTTCGGACAGTGATAATTAAAGATAGGCCCACCAGTGTAAAGTAAAAAAAGAGTTGTGGTAGTGCTTCTACCATCTCTGAAGGTGGACACTAATGCAGGTATACCAAATGCTCATGCTTTATATGTGCACTGGGTGCAATAGGCCTGTGTCAAACTAGTGCAGACTTACACTTTGATAGGATTTGGCGTTAAATACACAGCAAACAATTTCAGAGGCATTGCTGGTAAAACCATTTCTGGGTATTGTGATGCTTTTAAATTGAAGAATTTGCATAGCATGCAGTAGTCACAAAACAGTAGTACTAGGCTGCTTATGCAGCCATGCAAGGGTTTTTAAGTATTCAGAATTTAATAAGCCTTAGGTGACTCATTGTTACAGATAGCAGAATTAAAGGGTGTCCTCCTGATTTTACAGAATGTTAACTCTTCAGTTCCTAAATTAATAATATCCAACTCTTCATTTTGTGTTCAAAACTACAGTATAGATTTAAAACACTGGAAATCCAATGGTTACAAAAACTCATCAAGGAAGACAATAAAAGCCAAGCAACTCAGGCATCGGTAGATTGCTTTAAAAGAGAACTTCACTTGATAGACATTCAGAACAAACTGGCAACCCAGAGTAAGGGACTCCACTCTAAAAGCACCCCTGCCTCTTCCCAGCCTGCACAATTTGCTGTACAGGTGCAGATATGAAGAGTAGCAGCCGTACCCGCTTGCAGACTATAATTGACGCAAAGATACTCTCAGCAGTCCAATTATCAAATAAAAAGAAGGCCAGTCTGCTGGCTATAGGGAGAAGTACAGCTGCTTGCTGGGACAAGATGGGATCACTATACTTGCTATTTTGAAAACTGATGATTGAGAAATACTCTTACAGTCAAACCAACACAGCTTGAATAGAGCAGCCCATGAAAAGGTGATCATGATGCATGCAGATGTTTCAGCTGCACTGCACATTTTACATGAGCAAAACTGATGTACATTAACGCCTAACAAAACGAGGTAGTATGCCTTACAATGTGATATTAATCGGCAAATAAAATACTCTGCTATGGTAAGGCTACCTCCAGATTCATAGACGAAAAGTAGAGTGATCTTTCTGAACTTTTCTTTGGGACATAGGTGTCTGTTCAAACTAATAAATACATATAAATATATATCAGTAGCAGTAGATTCTTGCAAATGTTTTTTTGGGTGTAGCCAAGGCACTAAATTACAGATCTTGCTGTCTCAAAAGACTTATTTTGCTTAATAGTGATGGATGGAGCTCAAACATTTAACCGGTTTCACTTCCCATTAAGTATGGTTCAGGCTGAGTGGCTGAGAGAGCCAACTGTATGCTTATAAAAGCCTTGACAATGAGGGCTTTAAGTAGTGGTACACCTCATTTATCAAATTCTAAAATGCACAGGGACTTAAATAACATTATAAGACATGGTTTGTTGACTGTACGCATTATGAAATGGCATTTGGGTTCAAAATGATCTACATGATCTTCTATAAGGGGAGAATCCAAATTATCAGTCACGCCTTCATCTGTTACAGGATTTACAGTTTACCCGTTGAAACCTGAGTGAGGCTCGTGTGATTGGCTAGTTACCTATGGCAAAATAACTCATAGCGGAGGGATGGGAAGGCAGGAACAGTTCATATCCACCTATCGGAAGCCCATGCAAGTACTAACAACAAAAGGAATGCGAATGGTGACTTACCTTTGCTATCAGGTAAAAAAGAAGCAACTGGTGTTCGTTGATGCCACGAAACTTTATCATATGGTCCATCCTGTAGAGCCGAACACTGCTGATTTCAAAGAAGCCGCAAATTACGCTGTTGATGAAGCAGAATATGTCTCAGTCAAAATCCCCTACAAATGAAGAGAACCAATACCAAGCATAGAACATCAAGTTGTAAGCAATGAATTGACTGTAAACGCTGTAGCAACACTACCTGATCCACATTTGACAATAAATTTTGAGATTACTGAAAGTTTGCTAACTCTAGCCACCAGAAAGTCCCTAGACTGATACAAAGGTTTCGAAGTGTGGAACATTTTCTATCAATGATTTGTCTACACAAGAATCGTTTTACGGATTTGCAATAAATGTTCCAGAAATCCCACAATGAAATATGCATGTATAACGGCTAAGCCAAGGAACAGTACACGATGCGCCCCTGAACTTATGTCTGAATAGTATTTATACAGATCCTTTTTCTGGTTTGGCTAGTAAAGTTGCTCTTCTTATTAAGAGTGGTGCATGTCAAGTTTGTTCAGGCAATGAGGATCCTGATCCAGTAGCAGGAAAACCAAATTAACGCATGCTAAAAATACCAGCATTATGAAAGATTGCTGTTCGTTCGAGCATTTCTGATTTTAGGGTTTTCATTCCACCGACATGCGTCAGCAATGAAATAAGGCAGGGCTTTCATATGCTAATAATGCATGTTACATGCAAGATAGGTCTGCTTGCATGCAAAGAGGACTGCATTTGCCATTAGAGAATGTCTATATAGGTATGTGGTAGAAGGATTGATTAACTGTTTGATGTGTGTTTGATGAGCATGCTCACAAACTCCACATTTTCTGACATCATTCCCACTAGTGACACAAAGAAAGACACATTTTCCACTTCTCTGCTGCACATGTTCAATTTACAGATGTAGGTGAAGAAGACTTTGAATAGAATGATTTTGGCAGGAAGATGGAAAGCAGCACTGGTTCCTTATCTTCCATATGCTTCTTCAAAGGGACATTGTTTGCAATATTTGTAGCAAAGCAGGAGTTGAGCTTCTCCTTTAAAAGGTTTGATTGCTAACAAAGGTGTTGCAGAGGCAGGTTAGACATAGACATATGGGCCACTTGCTGAGGTGAGATGGTGGAGGGCTGAATTCCTACTGCTGACTCACTGACAGCAAAAGATATGCAGGAAAACTGTTCATGGGTTGGCATAATAAAGCTTAGTGAACTGATTCAGGCATTACCGATAAATTGAATAGGAAATTGTTAGACTTTTCATGGTCTCCCCTAACATTTTGCCTCTGTTTCCCAGGTTGTTGATGTGTGTCGGACTCTTTTTTTGACACTCTGGACACTCTGGACACTTTACCACTAATATAAAGTGCAAGTGCTACTATGTAAAATGTATGTGTAATTGGCTTTCCATGATTGGCATATTTAATTTACTAGTAAGTCCCTAGGACAGCGCACTAGAGGTGCCCAGGGCCTGTAAATTAAATGCTACTAGTGGCCTGCAGCACTGGTTGTGCCATCCACGAGTAGCCCTGTAAACATTGTTCAGACCTGCCACTGCAGTGTCTGTGTGTGTAGTTTTAAACTGTCAAATCGACTTGGCAAGTGCACCCACTGGCCAGGCCTAAACCTTCCTTTTTTATACATGTAAGACACCCCTAAGGTAGGCCTTAGGTAGCCCCATGGGCATGGTGCAGTGTATGTTTAAGGTAGGACAAACACTAAAGTGTTTTATATCTCCTAACACTGAAATACTGCCAAATTCGGTTTTCACTGTGCAAGTCCTATCTCTCTCATAGGATAACAAGGGGGCTGCCTTTAAATATTATTAAAGTGCAGAATCCCTTTGTGGGCAGGTAGAAATATGGAGTTTAGGGACTCTGAACTCACAATTTAAAAATCATCATTTAGTAAAGGTTTTTTTGGACTGTGTGTCTGAAAATGCCACTTTTAGAAAGTAGGCAATTTTTTGCGTAAACGATTCTGTGACTCTGCCTGTTTCTGTATTCCCTGGCTGGGTCAGTTTGACAGTTGGGCTATTTGCACCTCTCCTCTAGACAGTGACACAAAGGGAGCTAGGGTGTAGTCTGCATATCCTGATGAGCCATCTGTGCTGAAGGGGAAGGGAGGAGTGGTCACTTACACCTGAATGGGCTGTGCCTGCCCTCACACAATGCAGTCTCCAACCCCCTGGTGAGTGTCTGGGGCCTGCCCTGGGCAAGGCAGGATCTCAGAAACCAGAGAGACTTTCCTTTGAATTTTGCCTACTTCAAAGGCAGAAAGGGGTATAAGTATTGGACCCAAAACCCCTGAAAATTAGATCACTTATGGAATCAAGAGGAACCTCTGCCAAGGAGAAGAGCTGAAGAGCCGAGGAGAAGTGTTGCCCCTGCTGTGGACATGGTTTGTTGGGTTATCCTGCACCTGCTGCTTCTACCTGTGAAAGAGGACAAAGACTGGACTTTGTTGTGCATTCCTGCTTGAGAAGAATCTCCAAGTGCTTGAACTGAGCTTCCCTCCTGTTGTTGAAGCCACAGGGCCATCGAAGACTTCCTCTGCCAGCACCTGGACTCTCTGATGAGACTGCTGCCCTGCTACATGGTGCTCAATTCAGTCCCTTGCCCTTGAAAAGTGATTTTAGCAGACAAATCCACGCACAAAATGCCGTGCTGAGAAAATTTCAATGTACCGTCCGTAACGCAGCTGATAAATGACGGACCGCCGGCTTCGCAGCAGAAATCGATGCTCCACCTGCATCACGGCTGAGAGATCGATGCATTGTGGCTGGAGAAACGACGCGCAACATCTGCTTACAGATGCTGATAACGATGCAAACCCCACGCAGCATGGTTTTCTGATACCATGTGACCGGATTTTCCATGCATTGGCCCTGGGTGTCATAGTCAACCCGACTAGGCTCTGATCCTAGGTCCCCCATCTGGAAATCGAAGCATCACTCTCCTGGAGAAAAACAACACATCGCCAACCCAACAAAAGAAAGAAACAAAGTATGGTCTCACTTGCAAGTAAGGAATCTACACATTGCTGTCTTTTCCGATGCACGCTCGCCCGTGCAGCTTTGTTTTTGATGCTACAAGGTAATTTGTGTAACAACAGCATTCTCACTGTTTTCTAAGGATTAATTCTCTTATCCTTTTGAAAATGTATATCTTGACTTGTGTATGTTGAATTATTGTTGTTTTGGTCTTGTTTGATTTAGATAAATATTACCTATGTTTCTAACTGGTGTGGTGTCCTTTTTGTAGTGTTTTCACTGTATTACTGTGTGTGTTGGTAGAAATACTTTACACTTTTCTTCTGAAGTTAAGCCTGTCTGCTCCTGTCAAGCTACCAATGGGGTGAGCGGGGGTTAACTGAGTGTGATTCTCCTTTACCCTGATGAGAGTGAAGGTCTTTGCTTGGACAGAGAGTAACCTGGTTGTCAACCAAAGACCCCATTTCTAACAGAAATAGATTAACAGGCAAGGGATGCATGATGAGATACGATTGGGAGTGTATAAATTAGAGGATTAGTTGAGGGCGTGAGGACTCACCTTAAATAATAATCATAATCCTTAGGGTGAACCATTAGAATCACTAAATGAACTATCATAACCTTCTGGCAGCTTTGAACAGAGCAGTAGCGCTTAACATATAGAAAATATATAAAGTATTTATGCAGTCCTAATAAAGTAAAGCACAACACAATAAAAATTCTAAACCAATTTAGCAAACAGAGAATATTTTGATTAATTAAATGACTCTAAAGCAACAAAAATCCAATAAGCAAAACCTGAGATTTTAATTTTTAAATTGCCAACCACTATAAACTAGACCAGGTCAAAGTAAAAAGTTAAGGCTGATCACAATGGCTCACCTGTTGGGTACAGGGACCAGATTGGTCCCCATGGGAAGTTAAACATGTGACTTAGAACATGTTGTGGAGGAAAAATCATAACCAACAAATCTTCTTTGTTGTAAGCTACAAGCTGGATCTAATAAATGTCTTGCCGATGATGGGTAGCCACTGAGCGAGGTGTCAGAGCAATCAGAGGCTGCTAGATGTAGAGGCGAAAGAAGCTGTTGAAAAAGTTATCTGCATTAATTCAGTGCTTCTCAGCCTTGAGTCCGGTGAAGCTGTTTATAAAGGTTGTGAGCATCAGCTCTGGTGGAGCTTGTAGTTAGGCAGGGATGACTATAACTTGAACACAACCAACGGTCCAGAACCTTGAGGATAGATCTTGGGGATCTGGGCTCACAAGGCCAGGAGGGAGGACTAGGTCAGTTTTAATTGAGACTGGTCACTGGAAAGGAAGCTTGTTGTGTCCCTGTAGCTCAAACAGGAGTTCAGTCATCTGACCACTGGAGTCATTACTGGGGTCTTAGATTCAAGGCAAGCGGGCCAGTCTTCTTTCAGAATTCAGACAGCAGGACAGTTCTGCTTCTGATTCTTCTCAAGTCCAGAAATATTCTGAGGATAGTTCTGGGGATGCCTCTTTTATGCCTAGGGCATACCTGTGGGTGGAGGGTACTCCTATGTTCACCTTTCACACCAGTTCTGAGCAGCATCCCCTTCACCTCACACCCACACTGAGTTTGGAGCCAGCTTGACTAGGAAGACAATACAGAGGCAGGCCGGGGTGTGAGCTTCAACTGCCAGTAACAGGTGAGGCAACCTTGCAAGCTCCTGAAGGGCTGGTCACAACCCCCCAGGCCATCCTGCCAAGGAAGGAAACTCCTTTCTCATACTCACAGCGCTTTGCCCACTGTCTGGGAGCAACATACATCTCACAACAGGGGAGACATTAAAAGGTGACAGCTGCACACAGGCAGAAAGGCCAACTGATTTCAGGCAGAAAAGTGTCCTTTCCTTAATAGTACTAAAAAACCTGATTATACCATTAAGTTAGCTTTTTAAATACCATTACAATGAGACCTTGTATCCTTTTTAGCAGCTCCTAAACTAAAATGAAGCATTATAAGTTGCTATAGTATAAACAAGTGTTTCACTCTGTGAGAGCCAACCTTGCCAAAGTGAAAAACATGTTTGTTTTTTATTTTATCACTGTTAGGAGATGTAAAATAATAAATACACATGTCCTACTTTTAAATACCATGCACCCTGCTCTATGGGCATGTAAGGCCTACCTTTACGGTAACTAACAAGTATAAAAAAGGAAAATTTAGGTCTGCGAAAAGGTACGTTTAAAACTGCTTATCCCGTCTTTAGTGGCAGGCCTAGAGACATGTTTTTACAGTGCTACTTTAGTGGATAGCACAAGTGCTGCATCTCCAGGAAGTACTTAATGATTAGGCCCTAGGTACATGTAGTACTCACAAGTAAAAGAGTAAAGTATGCACAGCCGTTTGGAAAACAAAAACAAATTCAACTGAAGAAAAAAACATCTGGGGGAATGACAAAAGGCCCAAAATGCGCACCCTTTCCCCACAACAAAAGGCGGGAAGAACTACCCATCCTCACTGGAGTTCTCATCTCTTAAGCAGAAAAATCTAGAAGGAACATGAGCATTGAGGAAGTCTGTCCTAGGGCTGTATTCCAGCATAAAGTTCAATCCCTGCAGGAAGGGATCAACAATGAAGGAGAGCCACTGTATGATATCCTGACGTTGACTGGATGCTGCTTGGTATTGGGTCCTTTGATGTCATCAACAAAGATCAATGGCTTCCCTTGATGAGACAGTGAGCCACACCAGATTGAATACTTCCCTAGACTAGAAGCTGAGCGGTGTTGACAGCCTTCATGAACGGCTTCACCAGGCTCAATGGCAAGCATCTTCAGATCAACTGTCCTGAAGTGGCGCCCTGTTGTTGTCGTTTTGGTATCATTCAAATGAATTAAATATTTTCCATTTTAGAACATCTCTTTGGGATTTTTCTTGTGTTCTATTTTCACTTTGTTACTGCTTGATTACTGAATAAATACTTTGTACATGGTCTCTAATTTAAGTGTGGCTGCTGTGTGTCATAGCTACCAAGGAGTGGAGCTAAGGTTTGTTTACTGACTTTTGTGATTCATCCTGACCAGAATTGTGATTATTTTTTTAGATGGGTTCTCACTACCCTCAGCTAAAATTCCGATTTATTGCAGGGACTTTCTTAGCCTTCACCCTAATTTGCATTTAATCTGCTGAGTTTTTTACAATAATCATAAGCATTCTGACACACATGTATGTAGACAAGTGATGTATAATAAATGATCATATAATTGTGAAATATCATTCATTGTGTGTGCATGTTGATTCGAGGCGCAAAGGCAGGGTTCCATTTCTTGATTACTTACAGATAAGAGATCCTCTGACACATTTGTCTGTATCCTAACACTCCTTATCTAGCAGAGCATAATTTAGCCGAGGATGGTGATAACGCGTCCAAACCTTATTAATTTAACTTACAAGGGGACTCGTTTTAGGCCAATGAATCACTTGACCACGCTTGGGGACTTCCCAGAACGAGATATCCGCCTAGCATTTCAATCAATATATCAAAAACCTAATCAATATTCACAATGACTAATCAATCAAACTAATCAATAACATTTAATAAGAATGAAACACACCATGACCTTTCAGCCATGAATAACCACACAAATCTAGTAAGAGTTAGGATTTTTATTCCCTATTAGTTACAATCTAATATCATGTTTATTAGTCGCAATATCAATAAGCACATCAATACTACTATAACTTGGCAACTCAAATAAGACTTTATCAAATCATAGGTCATGAACATTAGAACAAAGCACGGCGTTAACATGAATCAGCTTTAGAAGAGTAGCATTAGCACATTATTCAACAAAGCAAAGATTCAGTCATTTGTCTATTTGCACCTGATATTAGTGAATTCCTTAACTAACCGAGAATTAGCATCAGCATGTTGGGCTTCATGCAATAATAATTTAGCAACATGAATTTTGAAAACATCTAACTATGGCTCTAGCAAAAGAGCAGTTGGTGCCTAGAAAGAAAAGGCAAACAGACAATTACAATTTATCATCACATAGTTACCCATCCGAATGAGTCAGCATGCTGGATCAGTCTTCGTCCTCAGGACATCAGTCGATTCGCCATCAGCCAGGATAGAACAGGTAAGTCTTAATAGGTCATAGCAAGAAAACTCTTCCCTCATAAGGAGGAGAAGTGCATATCAGGCAAAAGATAGGATGAGTATGGTTTAAAGTATAAGACAAAGTCTCTCAGAAGGGCAAGGGATGATGAAGAATGTCGAAGAATGTCTCGATAATGGCAGAGTAAGAATGGCTAAGAATGGCTGATTTCTCCTTGGGTCACGCCGTTATATCAAAGTTGTCGAACAAGTCTCTAATTTCCCATTGGGCAGTATTTGGTGCATCGTTATCTCTGTCCAATAATCTGTCACACACCTTACTAGAATCTTCACCTAAGACAGTTTTCATGCAGTTTATTGGCTCCTGTGATTGACGTCTTCAACGGGTGGAATGTCCGGTAAATTTTTTTACACTTGTCGCTCCTGTCAGTAGTTCCATTGTCTTCTCATAGTCCAGGTGACCTTGCACCTGTTGCGAATTACACTGTTGCATTCGGCAAGAATGTCTCCTTGAGCAAGTCGGGTCCCATGAGAAAGAATTTACTATGGCTACACACATATCTCTAATTTCTGGAAAAGTACAGCTTCGTGTCCTTCAGGAAAGCAGCACATTGCATGTTAGAAAACAATTAATATGAGACCAGGCAGCTAGGCCCAGACCCTTGCTAACTAAGGCCTAGTGATTAATTTAGCAAAACCTAGTACATAACTCTTAATGCTAATACAAAATCATACCGTAGTACATTGTTAATTCATTATCAGTCAGTTTCATTAGCCATCGTATACATTGGTGGCCACTCCCCGTGGGCACATCTCAAACGCGTACATTAATTTTCTTCTAGGTTAACACATCTTCTATTCGGCTTCATTACACATTATATTGCAAGCTTTTCATATTAAAACTGATTTTAAAAGTCACACTCCAACAATGGTCATCAGCTATTTCTTGCTTTTCTCTAAAAGAGTACAATAACCTTTGGCACCAAAGAAATCCCTTAGGATCTTACCAGGTGTGACTCTAATAATTTTGGTATGAACTGATCACAATGCTAATACCAGATTTTTTTATCCCACACTCTCTGTATATTAACATAGAGGGTGACAGATGTAATCCTAATTTCAATCACAACCTAGTGGACAACAGATTTTGGTATGCAGAGGTAGGAGTTTTTATAAATTCCTCTTTCCTGCCATCAGCACAAGTTCAATGCTGCTTTTTGCTTGTTCTGTTTTTCACCAGCTTTAACTGATTGCCTGCCTGAGCAAAAGAAACGTCAAGGCCCATGTTTATACATTTTTAGCACCGCATTTGCGCCGCTTTTTAACGCAAAAGCGGCGCAAACTTAGAAAATACAATTGGATTTTTAAAGTTTGCGCCGCCTTTGCGTTAAAAAACGGCGCAAATGCGGCGCTAAAAAAGTATAAATATGGGCCCAAGTCTTTCCAAAAATTGTATTTAATATTTTCATCTACAGAAAGAATGAAAATATGATCCTAAATAGATAACGAGTACGCCCTCCAATCCCATTCCTGCCAATTCCTCTATTAAGACTGCATTATATTCACTCTTGCTTGTTCTACGTTGATAAACAAAAAACTGTCAATACCATACCTACCCCTCTTTACACAATGTTTAATGTGCAAGTAGCACATATATATCTAAGCATAGAAGTTTGTACTGGAAGGGTACTCTTCTAAGTACAAAAGCTATCCTAGATGTCAATCACATACTTTTGAATTATGGTGCAATGGTTTTTGAATGGCGCTACACAGGCTGAGAGAGTGTCAGCGCTGGGGAAGAAAGTACACACACCATATCTTAGTAGACATGACACTAGCCACCTCTATCTTAGCATTGCAAGAAAGAGCAGCAACATTGGCTGCTACATTGCATGTACTATAAGTAGTAAGGGGCAGATTTATGGAAAGAGGTGCTGCACTAAGTGCAGCACCACTTTCCTTGCACCACTTAGCACTTCCCTAACGCCACATTTTAAAATACGGTGCACCATGGCACAGGGTAGGGGACAATAGCGTAATTTCTCATGACGGAATTGATGTACTCCGCAGGAGTAGCATCAAAATATTGGTGCTACTCCTGCAGAGTACATAGGGCACCATGTTAAAGAATGGAAGCCGCCTTTTAATGTCTGCTCTTGAACAGTGTTAAAAGTGCCAAAAAAAAATTATGCAAGAAAATATCATAGATTTCCTTACTCTATTTTTCCAGCTCCCCTAATGAGGGAATGCCCCCTTTGCATACATTATGCCTGGAGCAGGCATAATGGAGTGCAAAGGGCTACAGGGTGGCACAATGCATGCGGGGGCTCATGCTTTTTCAAGGCAAAATGGCTTTATTTCAGCTACCTTCCCCTAAATTTGACGGTGCTACAATATTAGCCATTGGAAAAAAACACATTCCACCAATTTGTTTTTTGAAAATCTCCCACTTCTCAGTTTTATAATGTTGACATGTTGACATATATGCCAACATGTTAGGACCTCAGATCAGCAGCAGCTGACCAATTACAATGGGTTTCTCATTCCAGGAAGTTTACAGTAAGAACAGAATGCAATATTTACTTCCTACGTCGCTGTAGTTTCAGTATCAAATGCAAACACATTAAACTACACTAATTCACAGATTTTACCCTAGATGCTATTTTAATTTTGCTTCATCTGTGAAAGTTTTATCTACTACAGGCTTTGGGAGTCCTGTAGGTTGCTATGGCCCTAATTACCTGTGACTACTTTCCGAAAAAAAATCCTGTAAGGCTGCTGAGTGATGAACTTTTTCTTGCTCTATTAACTCAGCAAATAACCTCACAGCTCCAATTAATTCTTTTGTATGTGGCCATCTTCCAGAACATTTGCCTTCGGATACAACAGCTACACTCTCCACTGCCACTGTTATTCTAAAAGAAATTATGATTTGCTTTTTCTCAAAAAATAAATGGCACTTAAATCTAATGTTATTTTTTGTGAAAAACATGCACGGTCTCCTTTAAGAAGCAGCTAACAGTGCACATCTAAAGAGGGCTCGAGCCACTGTCACAGAATGTTGGACCCAGAAGAATTTAGGCATTACAGCGTCAGCAAGATATCATCGAAACGATTTCATTATACAAGCTAAAAATGAATATATGAGAGCGAGTGTGTGTGAGAGAGAAAGGGAAAGAGGTAGAGTGATGAGAGAGAGAGCGTGAAATTGTATGTGTGCGCGCATGTGTGTGTGTGTGTGTGTGTGTGTGTGAGCGAAAAGGAGAAGACAACACAGAGAGAAATAAAGAGACAGAGAGATAGGGTGGGACTGAGAGGGAAAGAGAGGGAAAGAGAGGTGGGAGAGAATGGGAAAGTGTGAGAAAGAGGGTAGAGGGAAAGAGTGAAAAAGAGAGCGAGAGAGACAGAAATGGTGACAATAGATGACAGAGACACTGGGATGGACAGAAAATCAGTGTGTATGTCTGTAAGAGAGAGGGGAGTAAGAAGAAGAGAGATGCAGAGACAAAGGGAGATGGCAAGAGAGGGTGGGAGCGAGTGAACGAGGAAGGTGGGAGAGAAGGAGAGGTGTAAGAGAGAGAGAAGTAAAAGAGAAAAAGAGAGGTTGTATGCCGTTTCTTAAAGAAGACAGAATACTAGATACAGCCTATCTTAGGGCCTGCCTTTCCTCTGAGAGCTCCCCTGGCGAAACTAAGGGGGTTTATTTACAAGGCCCTAGTGCCACTGTTGCTTCATTTATTTTGATGCAGAGGTGGCTTTAAGTAGTCCCCTACAGTGCACCACATTTCCAAACAGGTGCAATGGGACCATTGCACCAGTTTGTGAAGCATTTCACAAATTAACTTCAAATACTGTAACTCTTGAAAGTCTTTGTTTATGATACAATTTTAAATCTAAATATATTATATTCCTTACACATTTATTCCCTTGATTATGTAACCACGTATTTGTATATTCTAAACTAATCCTACTTACAAGAGAAAAAAAAAAATCATTTTACTCTCTCAAAAACTTTACTCTGTCTGACCATCACCCTATACCTCTATCAATCTATCCTCTTTTTCCACTCTCTGACTCATCCTAAACCCATTCTACTGCTATGATCTCCAAAATAACCCTTCCAAGACTCTTCCCTCCTCTACCTCTCCTGGCTCACCCCAAACCTCAGTTTACCAATTTGATCTCCCAAACAACCCTACTAAATTCTCCCTCATTTGTCGTTCCTATGACTCATGCCAGCCCCAATTAACTACTAAGATCTCCCTAATCCCTCTCTACAGACTCTCCCATCCTCCACCTCTCCTTTACTCATCCCTTACCTCATCTTACTACAATGATCTCCCACTTAACACTACTAGATTCTTCCTTCCTCTATCCCTTCATTATTCAATTCAAATCAACTAACAGACTCACATGTCCTCCACTCAAATTAACTCATACCTCTCCATACTAATACTAATACCATACTCGTATTTCCCTATACTAATCCACCACTAATCATTTTGGGTTCTGAAGTAGCGTGCAGAAAAGCACTATGATGCCTCGTCAGGGGTAGTAAGCGCTATATAAATACAATACAATACATTATAGCTGGGCCATGTATAATGTATGCAAAGTAGACATTCTCATGTAAAAAGCCAAACAGAACTGGGACAGTAAAATATACATTTCACTGCGTCATTCTGTGACTTCACTGCATCAGACTTTTAATGCCTGCTCAGAGCAAGCATTACACTGACACAGGGCTTTTTAACATGGGAGCCTTCCTGACATTGCTAGAGTAGCATAATTTATTTGATGCTAGTCCAGCAATGCATGACTTTAGCGCCACAGATGCATCAGTATTTTTTGTCATCTGTGAAAACGTGCGCTATTGAGCTCTGTATTGTAAATACAGCACATCAAAGCATTGTTAGGGGGGTGCAGGGCAGTGCAAGAAATCTGACGCATCAGGGACGCTACGTCAGACTCTTGTAAATGAGGCTCTAAATTTGACACTCCTCCAGATCCTTCTTACTCACCCTTTCCCCATCTACCCCCTCACATAGGCAATTTTTTTAATACTGCCAAAGTCAGGCCAAACTGGCATAACAAATGATTTGTGAGCTGGAAGAATGAACTCCCTTGTTAGTGTTTGAGCAAACTATCTTGCCCCCTTGTGGTGGAAATCACTGAAAAAGTTGCAGAAGACATTAAATGTGATCTAGAATCCGCCGGTATGAGCGGGTTTCATGTGATCATTGTTTTAAGGTTACATGCCAGTCTGGCAGCTGGCTATTATACATTCGGATGAATCGCACACAAAAATAGATGTTTAAGCCACTGTCAGAAAGACCCTTACTCTAGTCAGGGTAAAGGAGAATCATCCTAGGTTAATCCCAGCTCACTCCCTTGGTAGCTTCGCACCAGCAGGCAGGCTTAAGTTCAGAAGCAATGTGTAAAGTATTTGTACCAACACACATAGTAATACAGTGAAAACACTACAAAATGACACAACTTAGGTTTAGAAAAATAGGTAAGCCAACATAAACAAGTCAAGTTATGAATTTTCAAAAGAATAAGAATCTTAATCCTTAGAAAAGATTGAGAATGCAGTAGTTACACAAAGTACCTGGTTAGCATAAAACATAAAGCCGCACGGCAAGCGTGCATCGGAAAAGGGTACAGATGCATTGATTCCTTATTCACAAGTGAGACCGTGCATCATTTCCTTCTCCAATCGGGTCGGCGATGCATTGTTTTTCACTCACAAGAGAGTGATGTGTCGATTTCCGGATGGCGCACCTCGGATACGCGCAGAGTAGGGTTGACTTGGACGCCCAGGGACGATGCGTGGAAAATCCGGTCTCATGGTATCAGAAAAACGCGCTGAGTGGGGTTTCCGTTATCAGGCTCCATTAGCGGGTGTTGCGCATAGTCTCTCCAGCAACGTTGTGTCGATCTTCCAGCCAGGATGCAGGTGGAGCGATGATTTCAGCCACGAAGCCAGCGGCATGTGGTTTATCAGCCGCTCACGGAAGGTGCATCAAAATTTGCCCAAACAGCAGTCTGTGCGTGGATTTTCAGTACTTTTCTGCCAACTTCACCTTTCAAGGGCACAGGAACTGGATAGGGCACCATTTGGCAGGGCAGGAGTCTCAGCAGAGAGTCCAGGTGCTGGCAAGACGTCTTTGATGGCCCTGAGACTTCAACAACAGGAGGCAAGCTCAGTTCAAGCCCTTGGAGATTCTTCTCAAGCAGGAATGCACAACAAAGTCCATTCTTTGTCCCCTTTCACAGGCAGAAGTAGCAACTGCAGTATAGCCCAACAAAGCACAGTCAGAGGCAGAGGCAGCACTTCTCCTCAGCTCTTCAGCTCGTTTCCTTGGCAGAGGTTCCTCTTGATTTCAAAAGTGATATGATTTTCAGAGGTTTTGGGTGCTCTTCTTATACCCCTTTTTGCCTTTGAAGTAGGCCTACTTCAAAGAGAAGTCTCTGTTGTTTTCAAGATCCTGCCTTGTCCAGGCCAGGCCCCACACACACGTCAGGGGTTGGAGACTGCACTGTATGAGGGCAGGCACAACCCTTTCAGGTGTAAGTGACCATTCATCCCCTCACTCCTACCACAGATGGCTCATCAGGAAATGCAGACTAGACCCCAGCTCCCTTTGTGTCACTGTCTAGAGAGAGGTGGAACAGTCCAACTGTCAAACTGACCCAGAGAGGGAATCCACAACTAGGCACAGAATGGTTTAAGCAAGAATATGTCTACTTTCTAAAAGTGGCATTTTCAAACACACAATCTAAAAGCCAACTTCACTAAAAGATGTATTTTTAAATAGTGAGGTCAGAGACCCTAAACTCCAAATTTCTATCTGCTCCCAAGGGGAGCCTGCACTTTTTTAATATTTAAAAGCAGCCCCCATGTTAACCTATGAGAGAGATGTGCTTTGCAACAGTGAAAACTGAATTTGGCAGTATTTTAATGTCAGGACATGTAAAACATGAGTACATGTCCCACCTTTAACATACACTGCAACCTGCCCATGGGGCTACCTAGGGCCTACCTTAGGGGTGCCTTACATGTAAGATAAAAGAAGGTTTAGACGTGGCAAGTGGGTACACTTGCCAAGTAGAATTGGCAGTTTAAAACTGCACACACAGACACACTGCAATGGCAGGTCTGAGCCATGTTAACAGAGCTACTTATGAGGGTGGAACAACCAATGCTTCAGGCCCACTAGTAGCATTTGATTTACAGGCCCTGGGCACCTCTAGTGCACTGTACTAGGGACTTACTAGTAAATCCAATATGCCAATCATGGAAAGTCAATTACACATACATTTTATGTAGGAGCTCCTGCACTTTGGCATTGGATAGCAGTAGTGAAGTGATCACACAAACAAAAACAGCAAAACCAGAGTCCAGTATACATCAACAACCTGGGAAACATAGGCAAAAAGTTAGGGGAGACCCCACCAAGAATACCAAGTCTAACATGTGTCCCCCCCAGCTGAAAATGGGGAGCAACTACCCAACCTCAAGGGAGTTCTCCTCACTAAGGGGGAAGAATCTGAACAGAGCCTCAGCATTGGTGTGTTCCGTACCAGGGCGGTGTTCCACCGTAAAGTCCATCCCCTGTAGGCAAATGGACCACCTCAACAGTTTTGGATTCTCACCCCTCATCTGCATTAACCATCTCAGGGGGCTGTGGTCAGTCTGAACCCAGAAGTGAGTCCCAAACAAGTAGGGTCTTAGCTTCTTCAGTGCCCAGACCACAGCAAAAGCTTCACACTCTATTGCACTCCACCTACGTTTCCTGGGAAGTAACCTCCTGCTAATGAAGGCTACAGGTTGATCTAGGCCCTCTTCATTAAGCTGTGAGAGTACTGCTCCAATACCGTGCTCTGAGGCATCTGTTTGCACAACAAACTCCTTGGAGTAGACAGGTGCCTTCAGCACAAGTGCTGTGCACATGGCAGCCTTCAGGGCATCAAAAGTGGTTGGGCAAGCCTCTATCCAGATCACCTTCTTTGGTTTCTTCCTGGAAGTCAATTCATTCAAGGTGGCAACAATGGTGCCATATCCCTTGAAAAAGCTCCTGTTGTGGCCGGTGATGCCTTGACCTACGCGTCTAAAATTAAACACTTCTCACAATGCAGGCCCTACTAGCCACATGAAGCACCTAGGTCTCTGTCAATTCACTATTGTAGCACACATGAAATACTCTTAGGCATATTTATACTCCGTTTGCGCCGATTGTGCGTAAAAAATTTTGACGCACAATCAGCGCAAACGTTGCCCCGTATTTAAACTTTGACGCCCGAGCCCACAGACGTCAAAATGCCGCCGTGTGCGTCATTTTTTGGGTGCGGCAACCCACCCTGTTTTAATGATATGCAAGGTAGGCGTTCCCGTCCAAAAAATGGCTTAAACAGCCGTGCGTCGTATTTATGCTTTCGGGCAAAAATTACGCACGGCAGGGAGGCGGAGCCAGAAAATTACGCACAGCCCGATTTGCATCAAAAATTAACGCCTGGGTCAGGGCAGGCATTAAAATGGTGCAAACACACCTGTATTTAATCAGAACACACAGAACAAACAGCAGAGCAGCAGAGCAGCAACAGGGAGCCATGGAGGTCATTCTAATCCAACGTGCACGCAGACGCAGAGCCTAGCAGCAGCTACAGGAGCTACAACAACACCAGCAGGGACCCCAAAGGCAGCGCAGAAGGCAGGAGAGGATATTCCGCCCAAGAACCACCCTTCAGGGCCTCAGGGAACACAACATCATACAGAGGTACCGGTTGAACTGGCAGGCCATTCAGAAGCTGCTGCGAAACATTGAACAGCAGTTGGCCCCCACTTTGGTGACACCCCACACCATCCCAACAGAAACAAAGCTGCTTGCCGTACTCCACATGCTGGAAAGTGGCTCATTTCAAACAACTGGTGCCCTGGTAGGCGGAATATCACAACCATCATTCTCCGCATTTCTGCCCAAAGTACTTGATGCCATCATTCGCCTGACACCCTGACACATCTGCTTCTCTAACACACTGCAGAAGCAGCAGGAAACAAAACAGGGTTCTACGCAATCAGTGGATTCCCACACGTCCTTGGTGCAATCGACTGCACACATGTATGCCTTGTGCCACCTGCTGCAACTGTACACCTCTACCGCAGCAGGAAGCACACACATTCCATCAAAGTGCAGGCCATTGTCGATCACCAAGGAATGTTCACCAACATCGTGGCTAAATATCCTGGGAGTGTACATGACTCATTCATCTTCCGTCACTGCACCATCAACCAACACTTCCAGGATGGACGGTATGGCAATGGACTACTTGTTGGTAAGTACAAAAACCTACTTATATACACACTGCACAGCAACCCTCTAGGACACACAACACATACACCACAACAGCAACATCTAGACAGGAACACACTGAGGTCCTTACATCACTAGCCATGTTTCATAAGTCACCATTGAACCTGTCACACATCAGAATTTACTGTACAGCCTAATGTGAAGACAATAATGAGTGTGGTTGCCGAAATGTCACCTTGCAAATTGTAAGTGTCCCAATGACCTTTACATTGATACATTGCATTAGCCTAAAGGTATGGGATGTCCAGGGTACTTTGATATGAACGTGTTAACAACACTTACAATTTAAACTCTACATTGAACTATCAACTCATCCCAAGTGAAGACACAAGGACACCTGTATCACAAGTCACAATGCTAGGGAGGGCACACTGTACTGAAAATCCCAAAACATACTGATGACAAACGGTTAGCAGACAAACACTTGCTCAGCCAAGGAAGCAACACAATGCAGATGGTATAGCCTACAAGTATAGGATGTCACATCAGTACACAAAAGAGTCAAAGACAACACAAGACAACTACTGCCATGAAAGGTCTTTTCAAAAGTGCCAGCTACCACAACATGATCCCATTCTTTTTCTCTTGCAGCTGATCAGGGGAATGGCATCCAGCCATGGATTATGATACCATTTGGCAACCCGAGTACAGCTGCAGAGCGTGCATACAACGACGTCCATAAGAGGACACTAAGCATTGTCGAGCGGACCTTCGGCATCCTCAAGTCAAGGTTCCGCTGCCTTGACATCACTGGTGGTAGCCTACTATATTCCCCCGAGATGGTCTGTAAGATCATACTAACATGTTCCATCCTGCACAACATTTGCATCAAAAGGAACATTCCCCTCCTAGAACCAGACCCATACATGCCTGAAGACGAGGAAGAGGAGGATGCTGCCCTGCAACATGAGGGGGAACAACCAAACACGGCTGCTGGAGTGCGTAGGCGCCAACACATTATGAACATTTTTTTTTAAATATTATCACCATCACCACTTAATGAACTATTGTAAATAAACACTGATAAGAAACACCACATCATGGTCTGGCTATTCATTTCTGCACACCTTTAGCTCTAAATATCTGAAGAAGAGTGTTGCCTCATGGAGCATTGATGATATACCAATCAGGACACAGAAAGTTCCACTACAAATGTGATGCCTATCATACAACAGTCACATACACACACAATGTAAATGACTGACATCCTGTACAGTTCACCTTTGAAGGAAAATAGCTAAGGACCACACCTATTACACACATACATGTTGGAAACATGGTTCATCGCAGCATATGGCACACAACTAAAACACCATCACGCAACTAGGGGAAAACAGCCTCATACATCAGGCAGTTGACATGCTTTCGCATCAGGAACAGGAATGTATGACCAGACACTTGGCAGCAGTAATTCCAACTACATACAATCTTTGCAAAGACTATCTGTCACTAGAGTTACACATAAGCAGAACATACACAGGACAAGTGCCACACATATGACAAGCATCCAGCACATCACATCCCATCTACATGTCAGCCTTTTTCTAAAAAACCTGACACACCCATGCGCCTGGTCACACCCCACCTGTCTGAAGAGGTCCCTGGAATATTAATATGTGTACCCTGATATTTTCTCATCTACACACACACACTCACAAGAGTCATCCAGTGTGCCACACCCTTTCCTATGGTCTACCATTGTCATAGTACTATCTCACTGCATGGAAGTCACCTCAAATAATACACTGGCTTGGAGTTTTTAAGGCCTGGTATCACCTGTAGATTGCTTCCCGTGTGAAAGGTACTGTAGGCCATTTGAAAGCAAATCTCATCCGACAGGACTTGTGAGACACTGATGGAGGCCACACCAGTGATCACCTCCATGCACACCATCCAAATTTACATGCACCGTCCCTGCTGATGCTTCCTACAGCATAGATGTTGACATTTTGGCAATTACACCGTTAAGCATTGCTACTAATGTTGCCGTGTAACACTGTATCAGGGTTCATGTGTCACCTTCAAAACAACACAGGACATACACAGTGTGACATGTCAACTGTCTACTGCTCCCTCTGACCAGTCTTAGTCAGACCACTGATCATGTCAATTGTCAAAGAGCTGGCTCCTGATTGACCCAGCATCCTGTCAGCCTGACTGGCACCTGTCCGTGGCTCACCCTAAAGATACCCGGTGGCCACATATGGACCACACTTGTTGTTCAAAACCTCTCTTCACTCAGAGGCTAATTTGTCATTTGCCTCATCAATGTATACTCAAATACATTGTATTGCATCATCTGACTTTTATTTGTATCATATTTGTGACAGTGCCCTTGAATAGCTAAATCATGGCCCATCCGTTGTCTGGGCCTCATGAATGCCTAAACTACAAAGTATGACTGTGAACCTGGTCCATAGCCCTTGATGGTGTACGTGGCCTCCAGCAGAACCAGCAACCTCAGATAATGTCCATGAAAAGTCAACACATATGAGGACCCTGACAGTTCACACGCTGAGTAACATTGTTCAAATAATAGAGATGGCTCGTGTGTGGTGAATACCAGCCATATTATTCTGCACAGAAGCTATGATGTTCCCAGATGTATTTCCATCCACAGAGGCCAACTTGAGTACAAATGTTGCAATGACACATGCCGGATCCAGACACCTGAGACATTCTCTCACTCAGCACACCACGGTTGCCCAGTTGAAAGTCTCATTACACGTCTTCAGTGACAGGGTGGGACCATCCACGTGTAGGTTACCATGTCCTCAATGACTTTACTCACATTTAGCTCCAAACGATAATCATTAGATACACGATTAGCTGCCACTAACTCATGATGAGACCTGGATGTTACAGTGACAACATACACCTTAACAGTTGATACAGGATCAACATTGGACCACACACATGTACATGTACCATCCAATCAACAAAGTGGTTGCAAGCAGCCTATCACAGTAGTGTCCGATTGTAACCTAGCATGAAGATTGAAACATGCCACTAAACCAGGTCATGCATAAAGGGCCACATACATCAAAAACCTATTTGCTATCATGACATAAGGAACGTTGAGAATTTGCTATTAAATCAATGCTAAATGGTATGTCAGAATTCTCTAAAGAAGTAATAGGGCAAACTTCAAATGGGCAAATGGTATTACAGATTTGCAAAAAGAGAATCATACTCAATTTGCATCTATGGGCCTGCTGCCAATGGTTTCGCATTCCTGAAATTGGGAAAACCTTTGATTAATTTGCAAGTCAGGAACAGCAAATCCCAGGGTGCTGGGGGCCTAAGTCCCCCTCTGCTGCACCCCAATTAAACACTTTTTACGGACATGTGAAGCACACACATGCTTAAGGGGCATGTGTGCCCTACATGTCAATAGTGAAACATATTTTAGCTACAGTAACTCGTAATTAGCACATGGTTACCCCCAAAGAAAGTTTAGGCGACAATTGCATTACCTAAATGGCCATTTTGCTATTTGGAATAGCTTGATACATGTGCTCACAGATTAGCTAATAAAGACATCCTGTTAGCTCTTTCATATTTTGAAAGTCGCAATCAGCAATTACCTACATGTGTGCGCAGTTATTAGTAATATCCATTATGGCCAAACATTACTATTGCACTGTGAATACCTTCCATACATCCTGTAAGGCACATTTGCTTTCGCTAACCCCAGTAGTTATCATTTAGCACCGTTTGGTAATGGAAAATTCCATAACTCATTTGGACATAGGAAATACATATTTGTCATTATGCATCATATTTTCACGCATACAGCTTGTGCGTCATATTTTTTTACACACAGGAGTGCAAATAATGCTGAGTCAAAATATTTTTTTAGAATTGTAAATAAAATTTGGAGGCGGCTTAATTTTCACCTCTGGAAGTGTAAATTATGCCGCAAACAAATATTATTTACCAATTATTAAAAATATTTTGACTCAGCATTATTTGCACTCCTGTGCGTCAAAAAATATGACGCACAAGCTGTATGCGTGAAAATATGACGCATAATGGGAAAAAACGGCGGCCATGTTATGCAGGATGTGATGTAATAGGATATCCTGTTTACAGAATCTGTACAGTGGGTGTACTTTCACTTTCACTTTGCAGTCTCTGATTATTCTAGACTGTGTGGCTGTGTGCAAAGTGTTGTCCTGTGAATTTGGGCTTTTGTGTCCAGAGTGCCATCTTACTTGTTGTTTTGTCATTAATATATTGTTGTAGAATACTGTCTGAGTGTGTGTTGTTTAAATTTGTCCAGTCCAGTGTTGTATTTATTGTCTTTGGGAGTCTGTTGTGGGTACTGTTATATAGGGGATAGTTGTGCTCTTCTATTTGTTAAGTTTACTTTGTATTTCCTCACTCAAACTTTCCCCATTTTCCCCTTTTATTTTTTTTTACCACTACTTTTTCTCCTTTTCTGTGCCTAAATGTCTGGTAGGCCACGTCTTTCCAGGATGGGTGAGGAGGAATTGGGGGGGTTCATAAGGCTGGTTTGCCATTTCCTCCCACAGATGCTGGAGGATGGGGGTAGGGTGATACAGGGGTATCACACTGAGGCCCGAAAAGTCCGGTGGGGGAAGGTGCGCCATCACTTGGTGCGTCTGTATGGGAGCCAGCGCAACGAGCATCAACTGAAGTACCGCTGGGCTGACCTAATGTCCAGGGAGCAAGATCTGCTGGACCACCTGGGAATCATGATTGGGTGCCATGTTGGTGAGTACAGATCATGTAAATGTGCACAATTAAAAGCTGGGTAGTGACATGAGATGATTGGTACACAATCTGCCAGATAAGTAGCTGACTGTGTGTAATGCTGAGGAAACATACAGTGTAATTGATGCACTATGTGAAGGATGACAAATGCTAGCAGTCAGGCAGCTCATGTTTTGCACAGTTACAGGTTGCTTGTTGCTGAATGTAATGTAGTGCCGCCTTTGTGTCAGACAAGCGAAACATTAATGACGCAATCAGGACTCTGCAGGTCACACTTGCCAGTGAAGTATGGATGTACTAACATCATACCTACATATGTTGACGCTATAGCTAGACTGACATTGGAAACCCTACATGATGCAGATAATGAGTGCTGCCTTCACGTCAACTGATGATATCAATGTGGCCCAGACATATGTCTCATGTGTGTCTGGTGAGTGTGTAAGGAAAGTGTTCACGGAAGTGCTATGCCTGTTCGGGATTAATGTGCTCCTTCATATTTTATTGATACATGCCAGATCTGAACAAGAACCATATTTGGAAAGGAGTCAGGTGCCCTCAGCTAACATCTTAGACAGGTATTTTTTGTTTCTTGTGCCAAAATCCGATTAGGGATGGCAGTCCAAAGGTATGGACTAGGGTACAAACATCTATGTTTGGTGCCAATCACCATTGTTTGGAAACATCTATTTATGAAACCTTTACAACATGAGGTATTGCCAAAGCCCCTGGCCCTCTGTACCATGTACCTATCTGTCACAAATGTGTCATGACCACATAGGCTGTTTGACAGGTCATGCAGTCCTCAAGTAACCAGCCTTTGGATGTCTCTCTTGGATGCACATGATGAGATGAATACACACCTATATTGTTGCTGCACACTAATGGAGGTGCATGTTTGCCACCACATGACAGTCAGGGCCACTGCATGTGTGTAGAAGTGTGTAACTGTAGCAGGAGACCCATCCTATATAAATGTTGCCCAGGAATTATTCCATGCAGGGTGAGCATGTCTGAAAGTGTTTCATTATCCATGTCAGCTTACACATTGTATTTGTATTTGAAATTGTTTGTCACAGCACTGATTCTGAGCATATTCTTCCTTCCATGCTTTACAGGTGGACCTGCACCGTACACAGTGGAAGAGGTGGCTCATTTTGAGGACCCCAACACCTACACTGAGTGTTGACATGTGTGTTATGTTTTGGGTTTGCTGGTGATGTGTGATGGACTCCTGTGTGTTGAACACATTGCAAGGTGTGATGCGCTGCCCAATCATTAGTCTTGGTCCATTAGTGGGATTTCAGTTATTAGAATATTTTGAGTTGACCAATGCTTATCCATTTGTCTGATCTTGGGTTTGTAGGCCATTCCTGTAGGGCCCGCTGTGGGAACTGGGGTGAGTCATGTGGAATACACTAGTTACAATAAGAGTTGCACTGGGACTCGTCTCGGACTGAGTCTGCATGTCAGACTGACATTCTCCCAGATAGCTTCTGCAAATGGCTTTTCTGAAGGCTGCTGCTTCCCTATTAACCGATGTACTGAGTACACTGTAGGTTGGACCTTCTGGGAGCATGTACTTCCACAAGTTGTACTAGAAGTGTGTGGAACTAGAGTGCAACGGCCTAGGTGTGCATGCTATTCATGATCATGGGTGTTCTTGCTCCTCTGTGTCTGTTGAAAATTATGCCTCACTGGAATTATGTGATGTTGACCTAGGTCAGTACATTTTGACATGTGTGGGCCTTGGATAGGACAAGGTTTAGCTGACTCCAATTTGTTGATAGCCCTTACTGGTGGTGTGTGTGTGGAGCCAAAAACATGTTGAGCTTTCTATACACTCCTGGGTGTGCATGTATTTTGGGATTGTTTGTTGTTCTTCCCCCCCCCCCTCAAACACAGGCATGGGTTTGTGAATAGGGTACCTAGGACTGAAGCAACCAGTATGTTACACATACTTGTGATTATTTGAAAAATTGTTTTGAACCTAGTGTACACACTCAGGTATGGCACATGAGTACTATACTAGCAAATCCCATTACAAATTGCAGACCTTGAAGTTTGTGATTGTTATCACATACACTGACAGATGTAGTCCAGGCAATAGGCGGAGGAGGTGTAGCATGATTGTTAGCCGCAACTGTCAGTACTTTGATGACAAGTTATTGCCAGTTGTTACCCATCATGTAGATTTTGTATGTGCTATGTGTGAGATGACCTTTGTAGGCAGGCTTTCCATGTACTTCCTCTGAGACTTTCAATGATCTGTATGGTAATATGAGCTGTTACAAGTACAGTAGATGTATTGTCAGATTGACCACTTGTGCTATTCCACACAATGCAGTTCTTATGGTAAATAGTTGCCCTTTGTCTTCACAGCTGCAAACATGACACCCGCCCATAGGAAGCATGAATTTGAGAGGCGGGCCATGAGGTACCGACACATCCTGCAGGTGCAGTCGGGGTTCCAAAGGATGGCCCGTAAATACCAGTCTGATCGGGCCTCCGGAGCATGGTGGACTTCACCACAGGGTGGCCCAAGGTTGCCCAATACAGCCACCACCACCACAATCACCGGTTCTCCCCAGGTGGCCCCAGCCACAGCGGGGACAGTTTCCCTACATCTGCAGCACACCCAGGCCCCAGCAGTGTGACAGCTGCAGGACAGTCCAGTGGGCTAGGCTCAACACGCCCACAGAGCACCTCTGCCGGGACACAAACAGCACCACCACCACCAATCGACCCTGCGGCATTCCTGGCTTTGGAACGTAAAATGGACAAAGTTCTAAGGAAGGTGAACAATCTTAGCCAGGATTTCGGCTACATCAAGAAGCGGGTCAAGTCTATCAGGCGGACCCTCCGGAGGGCCAACCTCTAGGAATTATTTTTTCAATTGACATAATTCCCTCCCCTCCCTCCTCTTTCCTTGTTATCATGATTACTGGGCTTGGGGGATTAGTGTTAGGTTAGTTTAGGTTGTTAGTTTAGTTAGTGTTAGGGAGGTGGGTGGGGGGTCCTGATTCTTTCTACTTTTCCTTATTAAGTGTGGGTGGGTGGGTGTAGGTCAATGTTGGGGTTCCTGTGTGTTTGCAAAAATAAAAAAGATATAAAAAATATCAAAAAATGTACAAAAGAAATATGATTGTTTAGGATAGTATAGTATGTGTGTAGGTTAGTAGGTGTTGTCCTGCATGTGTCCTGTCTCATAATGGTGGGTGGGGGATTGATGTTTAGATCAATTCGTTCTATGTGAAGAGTAAGTTTAGCTTAGGTTAGTTAGGGACAGTTGTGGGTAATGAGTAGTCAGGTTAGATTAGGGTAGGTATTAATTTTCTCTTAGTTGCCTCTGGTGTGATTAGTTTGGAATAAATATATAGATAACCCTTTACATTATGTGTTAACTGCTACTTGATCATGACCTTGGCCTCAGTGTAGATGATTGTTGTTCTATGACATTTGTGTCCTATGCTACAAACAAATACAAACTGAGGTGTAAAATGGCAGCTACCCCAGTGCTACCTTGGTAAGAATTCACCATTTGTTATTACCACCAATCGGAGTTGACATGGATCACAAAGGATTTTTGTTTATGAGTATGTTTGCTACGTCACAAAGTGTGCTTCCAGACTTGATATTGTGGGGACATTTTTAGGTCGGACTGCAGTGTGATGTTCAGGGACATCTTCGAAGATGAGGTCTTGTTAACACTCTTGTCTTCTTGTCTTCATAACTGACATAGATCATTTGTGTAAATATTCAGTATGATTACCTATTTGGATGTTTACTCAGAAAGGTTGATTGATGCTGTGTTTTGTAGTATTTGCTTAGATTAGACTGCACAGTTCAATGTGTTAGTATTGCATGCTGACAACATTTATCAGGCACTATTAGTTGACTTTGATATTTTTTGAGGAAGCATTATTCTGTCCAACACAGCATGATGGTGTGTGGTTTCTCACTTCATCAGTTATTCTCCTCAGGATGGGCAGGCTATGACGCAATCCTGGCCCCTGCACAGATGGATCTGACTACATGATGTCAGGACAGTTGTATTGACAAGCTACATGATTGTCACACAGGCACATTTGTGTTATCTACTGCACAGTTGATGTGTCAAATAACACAGAGACATATTTGTTGTGCAAGTGCTATTTATTGATAGGTGCTGTAGTGCAATATGTACATTGTCCATGTTTGCTGAGTCCGTTCTAGTGAAATCTTACGTGGTGATCCTACAGAAGGGGTGTAGATAATGCAACTGACATGCTGGGGTGGTGTTACTGACAGTGCAGAGGGACAGGATTTGCCGATTAGTAGGAGAGAGATATTAATTGGGCATGCTGACAAGTTATACAGTGGTTAGCAGAACAGTCATTGAGTATAGTTGTTGTAAGACTGGCATTTGACAAAACGTAGGACCTTGGTCAAAGTAGGCCAAGGTGCAGGAACTAGTGCTTCCGGGTACTCTTCGTCTTCTTCTGATGTGTGTGTTGCCTGCTTTGTCCTTGTTGTTGTTGGTTGTGAAGGGGCAACACACACCTCAGTGTTAGAAGACGTGGAGTCATACATCCCGGTCGCTGCTCCCTGTGAAGGTCTTAAGGCCAGTACTGCAGCAAGGAGGGTCTGCTGGTTTTTGAGAATAGCAGCCACATCACGATGGTAGGCAGCCAGGTCGGCCCTGAGGGAGTCATGATTGCATTCCTGCATGCGGTGGAATGTTTGGGGTGCGAGGTGTTGTGGCAACTCCCTTACTGCAGTGGTGAATTCCTTGACAGTTTCTTGTAGTCCTTGCAGTATGGATGTTAGGGCTTGCATAGCTGCTGCCTGATCTGTAGATGACATCATGCACGAACGCACCCCCTCAAGGCTGGCTGCCATAGTTTGCATCCCCACCCGCACCTCCTTGGCCAGCTCCCGCTGTACTCCAACTACAGTTCTCTCAAAGCTGGTGCCAGTGTCGTCTGAGTCCTCAGCTGTATTGGAACTGGCAGGTCTTGCAATTGGGGTGGTGGGTGGTTCCTCTGCGCTGGCTGCTTGTTCTGTGCTCCTCCTTGTGACTGAAGGTGGGGTCTGGAGGGTTTCACGGACCTTTTGGATGGTCTCCTGGGGAATGTTTATGGGCTCGTCATCCATGTCATCAGGGAAATCTGGGACAGGCATATCGGCAGGAGATCCATCTTTCTCTGCAATGAAACAGGGTACAATTAGTGTGTCTGTGTTGTGACAATTTTGATGTGACGTGCCTGCCTTTTGATGAATTCACTTTGTGATCTTGTTTTGTATTAATTGTATTAATATCTGCAGTCCTTCAGATGGGCATTGTTTCAGGCCTATGGCCCACCTGTGTGTCACATGTATGTTATTGAGTTATCATACTTGTCAGCCTCATCGCCTCTAGGTGTTGCTTTATGCCAAATAGAGAATAGCCACCTTTTTGTCCTACTCGACTCTCCGTGTATATCCATTCTCATGGTGAGACCTTTCACTGGCTGTGGGTCTTCTGATGGTCCTGGCAGCACACTTGACTCTCAGGACCTGACCCAATCCCTGAGCCTTCACATCAACTTAATTGTAATTGAAATGTAGCAGATCCTATGCATGGCAATGTTATGATGTGATATGGATGTTGTTATTGTTCATGTGTCCTGCTGATGTTGGGTAATGTGTGTTACATTGGATTGCCCTGATAGTCGTATCAGTGTCCTATTTCTTCCTCTGACTGTGCAGGTGTATTTCAGTGACCAGTTCCATGTGTCCCCTCCTCAATGCTGTTGTCTGAGCAGTATGACATTTGTGATGTTGCCTTGTTTGCCAGGCATGGGATGGACCCTGACATATGCAGCATGGGTTTGTCCTTAGTGCTGTGTCACTCCTATTGTTGTTTACATTGGCTGATGTTTGTGACACCTATGGGCATTGACATTTGCGTGTACTGGGGCCTTTGTCTTGTTTCAGGAGATTGTTGCAGATGTCATCCTCACTCCCTAATTTAGGTATGTATGTTCCATGGGGAGGTTACTACCATTGGCTACTTAAGCTGAACACAGATCAGAGGTGGTAGTGGCAACTGTTGTTGCAGTTACATTGCAGTTGTCGGTTTGGCTAGAGGATTGCTAATAGTGCCCTAGTTACTGTAGGAGATATGTTGGCTGACGAGTTCCAGGATGTAAGTTTGACATAGTGGCCTTCCCTCCTGTCGAGGCTTTCCCTTTGCTCCATTGTTGGCATGACAGCATGCCCCCATGGGACTGTTGTTGGTGTAGTGTAATGTTGTGCCCCAGCTTATGTTTGTGCAGGCCATGCCCCCCTGCGGTGCCCCTTTACCCATGCCAATCCATGTATATGATGACTTACATGCAATGTGTAGTAGGTATTTACCCCCCTGCTTACAGTCAACATTATTGTATTTTAATTCCCCAATGCGACTTACCCTGCATGTGCGTTGTCTCGTGGTAGTCTGTGCTGTCCTGTCCTTGATTCCCTGTGACGATCTCCTCAGGGATGACGGCTGCGACCATCTCCTCCATGTGGTCCAGGGCCTCCTGGTGTGCTGGACTCCCACCTCCAGTCTGCAGTGCTGCCTTCCTGTTCCTGGCCATCTTTTCCTTGCTCCTCCGTTTGCAGTCATGCCAGCGTTTCTTACACTCGGTGACTGTTCTGCGTACTTCAGCCACACTGTTAATCTTGTCAACAATTTGTTGCCATATGGCCTCTCTCCTACTGATTGGCAACTTTGAGGTGATAAACAGTTGGTGCTGGTGTTCCGTCACCTCTTTAACTAGGATTTCCTGCTCCTCTGCACTGAAGCGACACTTTCTTTTCTTTCTATAAGTGTCCTGGTTCTTGTATGGATCGTCCTGGCTGGTTCCTGGTCTGCTGTCATCTTCCTGGGGTCTCTAGTGGCATCTGAGATCCATTTTGGCTCTCCTCTGGTGCACTTGCAGTGTTCACGTTTTTTTTTTACGCTATTGCGTCAAAAAACGGCACATATCCGGGTTGCGGTGTCGTAAATCGACCCACAGTCATTTCCGCTGCGTTAACGTCGTTTTCCTTTACGACTTGACGCCGGGGTGTGCGTCAAAAATAATGACTCCCACCTGTTGATTGCGCCGCCGTGCGTCAAAGTATAAATATGAAGCCCGCACGGCGCTACGAAATGGCGTTAGCCGGTGGTAAATATTTTGACGCAAAACTGTGGCGGCGCAGTTTTGCGTTAAAAAGTATAAATATGGTCCTCTGTACCCTCCTTGTGATGTACATATATATCTTTCAGGTACCAGTTAATGTAGAGACACTAAAATGAACAATGCAGAGCACAAAAGATTAAATGTGTACCTATGTATGTGTCTTCATCACATCTTTTTTAAACCCCTCGTAGGTACTGTGAGAAAGTAGCCTCTTTCTAGCCTTGTTACCCCCACTTTTGGCCTGTTTGTAAGTATATGTCAGGGTGTTTTCACTGTCTCACTGGGATCCTGCTAGCCAGGGCTCAGTGCTCATAGTGAAGACCCTATGTTGTCAGTATGTTTGTTATGTGTCACTGGGACCCTGCTAGCCAGGACCCCAGTGCTCATACGTTTGTGGCCTATATGTGTTCCCTGTGTGGTGCCTAAGTGTCTCACTGAGGCTCTGCTAACCAGAACCTCAGTGGTTATGCTCTCTCTTTACTTTAAAATTTGTCACTAACAGTCTAGTGACTAAATTTACCAATTCACATTGGCATACTGGTACACAGATATAATTCTCTAGTATATGGTACTGAGGTACCCAGGGTATTGGGGTTCCAGGAGATCCCTATGGGCTGCAGCATTTCTTTTGCCACCCATAGGGAGCTCTGACAATTCTTACACAGGCCTGCCAGTGCAGCCTGAGTGAAATAACGTCCACGGTATTTCACAGCCATTTACCACTGCACTTAAGTAACTTATAAGTCACCTGTATGTCTAACCTTCACCTGGTGAAGGTTGGGTGCAAAGTTATTTAGTGTGTGGGCACCCTGGCACTAGCCAAGGTCCCCCCACATCGTTCAAGGCAAATTCCCCAGACTTTGTGAGTTTGGGGACACCATTACACGCGTGCACTATACATAGGTCACTACCTATGTATAGCGTCACAATGGTAACTCCGAACATGGCCATGTAACACGTCTAAGATCATGGAATTGTCACCCCAATGCCATTCTGGCATTGGGGGGACAATTCCATGATCCCCCGGGTCTCTAGCACAGTACCCGGGTACTGCCAAACTGCCTTTCCGGGGTCTCCACTGCAGCTTCTGCCAACCCATCAGACAGGTTTCTGTCCTCCTGGGGTCCAGGCAGCCCTGGCCCAGGAAGGCAGAACAAAGGATTTCCTCTGAGAGAGGGTGTTACACCCTCTCCCTTTGGAAATAGGTGTGAAGGCTAGGGAGGAGTAGCCTCCCACAGCCTCTGGAAATGCTTTGATGGGCACAGATGGTGCCCATCTCTGCATAAGCCAGTCTACACCGGTTTAGGGATCCCCTAGCCCTGCTCTGGCGTGAAACTGGACAAAGGAAAGGGGAGTGGCCACTCCCCTGACCTGCACCTCCCAGGGGAGGTGCCCACAACTCCTCCAGTGTGTTCCAGACCTCTGCCATCTTAGAAACAGAGGTGTCTGTGGCACACTGGACTTCTCTGAGTGGCCAGTGCCAGCAGGTGACGTCAGAGGCTCCTTCTGATAGGCTCTTACCTCTCTTGGTAGCCAATCCTCCTTCCTTGGTAACCAAAACTCCTTTTCTGGCTATTTAGGGTCTCTGCTTTGGGGAATTCTTTAGATAACGAATGCAAGAGCTCACCAGAGTTCCTCTGCATCTCCCTCTTCACCTTCTACCAAAGGATCGACTGCTGACTGCTCAGGACGCCTGCAAAATCGCAACAAAGTAGCAAGACGACTACTAGCAACCTTGTATCACTTCATCCTGCCGGCTTTCTCAACTGTTTCCAGGTGGTGCATGCTCTGGGGGTAGCCTGCCTCCTTTCTGCACCAGGAGCTCTGAAGAAATCTACTGTGGGTCGACGGAATCTTACCCCTGCAACCGCAGGCACCAAAAGACTGCATCACTGGTCCTCTGGGTCCCCTCTCAGCACAACGAGAGTGGTCCCTGGAACTCAGCAACTCTGTCCAAGTGACTCCCACAGTCCAGTGACTCTTCAGTCCAAGTTTGGTGGAGGTAAGTCCTAGCCTCCCCAAGCTAGACTGCATTGCTGTGTACTGCGTGATTTGCAGCTGCTCCGGCTCCTGTGCACTCTTCCAGGATTTCCTTCATGCACAGCCAAGCCTGGGTCCCTGACACTCCTTCCTGCAGTGCACAACCTTCTGAGTTGTCCTTCGGCATCGTGGGACTCCCTTTTGTGACTTTGGGTGGACCCTGGTTCACTTTTCTTCTAAGTGCCCCCCTGAGTTGCTAGGCACCCCCTCTGTCTCCTCCTCCAAGTGGCGACATCCTGGTCCCTCCTGGGCCACAGCAGCAGCCAAAAACCTCTACCGTGACCCTTGCAGCTAGCAAGGCTTGTTTGCATTTTTTCTGCGTGTGAACACCTCTGCAAGCTTCATCGCGACGTGGGACATCTGTCTTCCAAAGGAGAAGTCTCTAGCTCTCTTCTTTCTTGCAGAACTCCAAGCTTCTTCTATCCAGTGGCAGCTTCCTTGCACCCTCAGCTGGCATTTCCTGGCCTCCTGCCCACTTTCAACACTGTTGCAACTATTGGACTTGGTCCCCTTGTCTTAAAGGTACTCAGGTCTGGAAATCCACTGTTGTTGCTTTGCTGGTGGTTGTTCTCCCAGCAGAACCCCCCTACCACGACTTCTGTGCTCTCTGGGGGTTTACACCTACCTTTCAGGGTCTTGGGGTGGGCTATTTTTCTAACCCTCACTGTTTTCTTACAGTCTCAGTGACCCTCTACAAGCTCACATAGGTTTGGGGTCCATTCATGGTTCCCATTCCACTTTTGGAGTATATGGTTTGTGTTGCCCCTATACCTATGTGCTCCTATTGCAATCTACTGTAATTCTACACTGCTTGCATTACTTTTCTTGCTATTGCCTGCATAATTTTGGTTTGTGTACATATATCTTGTGTATATATCTTATCCTCATATTGAGGGTACTCACTGAGATACTTGTGGCATATTGTCATAAAAATAAAGTAACTTTATTTTTATTACTTCTGTGTATTATGTTTTCTTATGATATTGTGCGTATGATACCAGTGGTATAGTAGGAGGTTTACATGTCTCCTAGTTCAGCCCAAGCTGCTTTGCCATAGCTACCTTCTATCAGTCTAAGCTGCTAGAAACACCTCTTCTACACTAATAAGGGATAACTGGACCTGGCACAATGTGTAAGAACCTCTGGTACCCACTAGAAGCCAGGCCAGCCTCCTACAGGTACCGACCCTTGTGGCGAGGAAGGGCACCATTGGTGTACAGACCACTAGTGGATATGAGGACCATGGTGGAGCGTCATATCATCATCACTTACAGACTCACACATGCAACAATTCAGGAACTTTGTGCTTTACTGGATCCTGCACTAACTCCGGGAAATCGTAATCAGCATGCCATCCCAACTGAAGTGCAGGTGCTCTCTGCACTCCATTTCCTGGCTACGGGCTCTTTTCAAGTGACAGTGGGCATGGGTGCTGGATTTTCACAGCCAATGTTCAGCATAGTACTGACAAGATTTCTGAATGCATTTGCACGACATCTGCAGTCCTATGTGAGGTTTCTCCAAAGTACTGACCTCCCTGCCATTAAGTCAGAATTCTATGCCTTTGCCAACATACCCTATGTTATAGGTGCCATTGGTGGCACCCACATACCGATCATACACCCAAGAGTGAGTGAACAGGTGTACAGACCAGTACATCTCACATGTGAATGTCATTGTCCCAGGATCAGTCCATGTTTCCTTTGTGTTGAGGAACAGTAGTGTGCCACAGAAGATGGAACAACTCCAAGAGGACAGGGGTGGATCATAGGTAAGTGTGCCTGTCACTAACTGACACATTGCAGAGAAGCATCCTGTCTGACTAAGGGCCATAACAATGACAACTCTGTATTGCGCCATTTTCTAGGTGATTCTGGCTATCCAAAGTTGTGTTGGCTCCTGACACCAGTAAGGAATCCCAGAACGGATACAGAGAGAAATTACAATGAGGCCCATGGACATACTAGGAGGGTGATAGAGCGAACTATAGGTCTCCTGAAGGCTAGATTTTGTTGTCTACATATCTCTGGGGGTTCCCTGGCGTATGGGACTGCTAAGGTGTGTAGAATAGTGGTGGCCTGCTGCATGCTGCACAATGTGGCAGTGAGACATTCTATCCCCCTCTTTGAGGTGGAGGGTGATGTAGGTCCTGATCAGCCACCTCAGGTGGAGGGTGATGATGAGGAAGGGGAAGGGGAAGATGTCAATTCCAGGAACCAACTGATACAACTCTACTTCCAGTAACTGTATGGAACTTGGGCCTGACATTGGAGTTTGTGACACAGACTGTCAGTGTGGTCAGTCATAAAGGGGGAGTTGCTAAAGATATGCGATACATGGCCCACTTCTGCATGGGACAGATTGAAATTATATGCTTTTCCTCATTGCCACCATTTTGGCACACAGGACTCCCTTCATGCACAGAGTTGACAATAAAGTAGTTCTCAGCCAGTTGCATCCATACTTCACTTTGTTCACAATTTAGCACAGGCGACAGTGTTACAGGTGTGATATGTGTTTTATTCTTTGCAGTGACTGAATAGTCCTATTTACAGTAATGGCAAGTCATTGGGGGGGTCCTCAAGACCAACATGGTAGCAGCCTTGTTGGTACTAATGAATGGTCCATCTTGTCTTACAGTAGTTCATGTTGCCTCTTAGCAATGTGTGGTTGGTGATTGGGTGGGATGGGTGTTGTGCATATTGTTGCAGTTACTTTTTGAAGGGGGCCTTGTTCTTAGCTGGGGTTCCAGTGCCATATCTTGGCCTGAGGGAACATTTGGTGCCTGCCGTTGATCTTCAGGGGATGACATGGTAGGCCCTTGGGTTTCCTGTGAGGGCAGTTCCTGGGAAGTTTCTGCTGATGGGGTGATCTGATGCTGGTTGTCCGGTGCTGTTGTGGGGGCCTCTTGTCCTGTGTGGGTGTCGGACTGGTTTTTGACCAGCTGCAGCAGTGCTCCTGGTATGGTGGCCATTGTGGCGTTGTGCTTTTTCCACTGCTCCATGGCCTGTTGGTGTTGTTCCTTCTGCATCCTCTGACTCTGCTCCAGGGTGGACACAATCTGTGACAACCTGTCATGTGTATGCTGGTAGGCCCCCAGTACCTCTGATATCATGTCCTGGGCTGCTGCATCCATCCTGTGGCCTCCCCCCTGTCCCACTGACACACTTGCACTTGCTCTAGCCCCCTGTGCCTGTGTCCCCTGCACAGGTCTGGCAGTACCCATTGTACTGGGGCCCTTGCCTTCCTGCATGTTGGTAGTGGGAGAATGTGGCCTCTGTACCTGTGTTCCACAAGTCTGTGGCCTGGATACACTGGTGTGGGGATGCCTGCCCTGAGCTGCTGGTCTTGACTGGGTGGTGGGGGTATCAGTGGTTTCCTGGGTGGGGCTGCTGCATGGTGAGAGTCCAGGACTGTGTGAGGGGCCTGCCTGCTCATTGCTCATTGGTGTCCAGGGATCCTTCACCAGTGTCCTGTGACGTGCCTCTGTCTCCCTGGGGGGGACTGGCAGTACTTGTCCCGTCCCTTAGGGGTGCATGGGTGATGGTGCCTGTTGGGGGGCAAAAACATGTCTGTAACAGCTGCATGAACGTTTGGGGTAAACAGGACTGGGATATTTTGTGCTGGTGTTACTTTCAGTGCCTTCCCAGGGTGCCTTTGTGAGGTTGACATTGCATTTGGCACCAGTGTGGGGCTGCATTGTGGTGGGGGGCGTTGTTCCATTGTGGGTACATGCAGGGGTAGGTGACTGTGCACAGGGGGAGGGATGTGGGCCTGTTAGTGGGTTTGTGGTCATGCAGGGTGTGGATTTAGTGGCTGATGCCTGGGTGGGGTGTTGGTCCTGGAGGGTGTGGGGTCGTGCATGCATTACAGGTATGGTGTAAATGGGGTATATGTTGATGACTTACCCGAGTCCATTCCTCCAGTGAGTCCAGTGAGTCCCTCAGCATGCAGGATGGCCAGTATCTTTTCTTCCCAGTCTGTGTATTCTGGTGGTGTTGGTGGCGGTCCTCCCCCAGTTTTCTGCACTGCGATGTGGTGCCTTGATGCCATTCCACTGACCTTCCCCCGCAGGTCGTTCCATATTTTGCGGGTGTCGTCCCTGGTGCGTGGATGGTGTCCCACTGCATTGACCCTGTTCACAATGGTCTGCAATAGCTCCATCTTCCTTGCGATGGGTGTGTGTGCTGCACCTCGGCCTGAATATTTGTGGCTTCACCTTCAAGATCTCGTCCACCATGGTCCTTAACTCCCTTTCGGTGAAGCGTGGATGTTTGGGGGGTGACATGGTGAGTGTGGTGATTGGTGTCGGGCTGGGAACGAGGTGAGGGTGCTCTGCTGTGGGTCAGTATGCATCTCCTGTATGCTGGCATTTGCTGTCTGCCTCTAGTGCTCTGCGTCTTCTTGTCCTGGTTTCATTGCCAAGGACTGTTGGGAGTGTCTGGGGAGTGTTTTATGTTGTTGTGGATGTGTGTCAGGTGTGTGGCTCCTTCGCCTATCCAATGTGTGCCCCTCTTGCTGTTGAGTCCACTTGCCGCCCGTGGCGGTCGCAGCCACCAATGGTCGTCCGGCCTCCACTGTCCGCCAAGGTGATTTGTGCATCATTATTTGGAGGGTGGTATGTGGGTGTGCTTGGCAGTGGTGGGGTGGGGAGGTCCGGGATTCCCGCCGACAAGGTCTTGGCGGGGAGTGGTGGTCTGGTGATTTTTGGCAGGCATGGGATTTTCGTTCATTATATGGTGGGTTTCCATTCACAACCAAAGGTGGGATTCTGTTCACCGCCGCCATGGCGGTCAGCGGTGTTTCCCGCCATGTTCATAATGACCACCTTAATCCTTAGAAAAAGGTGAGCATGCGGTTGTTACAAAAAGTACCTGGTTAACATCAAAAATAAAGCTGCGTGGGTGAGCATGCATTGGAAAAGGATAGCGATGCATTGATTCCTTACTCACAAGTGAGACCGTGCATCGGTTCCTTCTCTGGTCGGGTCGGCAATGCATCAATATAGCTATGTGTCGATTTCTGGATGGGGCACCTCGGATCCGCGCAGAGTCGGGTTGACTTTGACGCCCAGGGACGATGCATGGAAAATCCGGTTGCACGGTATCAGAAAACCGCACTGCGTGGGATTTGCGGTGTTATCAGCCTCTGTTAGCGGGTGTTGTGTGTCTTTTCTCCAGTCACATTGCATTGAACTTCCAGCCGTGATGCAGGTGGAGCCTTGATTTCAGACACGCAGCAGGCGGCGAGTTGTTTATCACCCACGTCACGGAAGGTGCCTCGCAAATTTCCCCACACAGCAGTCTATGTGTGGATTTTTAGTTCGTGTCCGCCAACTTCACATTTGAAGGGCCCAGGAACTGGATAGGACACCACTTGGCAGGGCAGGAGTCTCAGCAGAGAGTCCAGGTGCTGGCAGGGCAAGTGTTTGATGGCCCTGAGACTTCAACAACAGGAGGCAAGCTCAGTTCAAGACCTTGGAGATTCTTCTCAAGCAGGAATGCACAACAAAGTCCTTTCTTTGTCCCCTTTCACAGGCCGAATCAGCAACTGCAGGATAGCCCAGCACAGCACAGTCAGAGGCAGGGCAGCACTTCTCCTCAGCTCTTCAGCTCTTCTCCTTGGCAGACGTTCCTCTTGATTCCAAAATTGATCTGATTTTCAGGGGTTTTGGGTGCTTTTCTTATACCCCTTTCTGCCTTTGAAGTAGGCCTACTTCAAAGAGAAGTCTCTGTTGTTTTCAAGATCATGGGGGTTATTCTAACTTTGGAGGCGGTGTTAATCCGTCCCAAAAGTGACGGTAAAGTGACGGATATACCTCCAGCCGTATTACGAGTTCCATAGGATATAAGGACTCGTAATACGTCTGGTGGTAAATCCGTCACTTTTCCGTCACTTTTGGGACGGATTAACACCTCCTCCAAAGTTAGAATAACCCCCCATGTCTTGTCCAGGCCAGGCCTCAGCCACACACCAGGGGTTTGGAGACTCCATTGTGTGAGGGCAGGCACAGCCCTCTCAGGTGTAAGTGACCATTCCTCCTCTCCCTCCTAGCACAGGTGGCTCATCCAGATATGCAGGCTTCACCCCCGCGCCCTTTGTGTCACTGTCTAGAAAGAGGTGCGAACAGCCCATCTGTCAAACTGACCCAGGCAGGGAATCCACATACAGGCAACGTCACAGAATGGTTTAAGCAAGAAAATGCCTACTTTCAAACACACAATCTAAAACCCAACTTCACTAAAAGATGCATTTTTAAATTGTGATCTCAAAGACCCTAAACTCCAAATTTCTATTTGCTCCAAAGGGAATCTACCTTTTTAAAACAGCCCCCATGTAAGCTATGAGAGAGATAGGCCTTGCAACAGTAAAAAACGAATTTGGCAGTATTTTACTGACAGTGCATGTCCCACCTTTAATATACACTGCACTCTGCTATGGGGCTACCTAGGGCCTACCTTAGGGGTGCCTTAGGGAAGGTTTAGGCCTGACATGTGGGTACATTTGCCAAGTCGAATTGGCAGTTTCAGTTTAACACTGCACACACAGACACTGCAGTGGCAGGTCTGAGCCATATTTACAGGGCTACTAATGTGGGTGGCACAACCAGTGTTGCAGGTCCACTAGTAGCATTTGAGTTACAGGCCCTGGGCACCTCTAGTGCACTCTACTAGGAACTTACTAGCAAATCAAATATGCCAATCATGGAAAGTCAATTACTCATACATTTTACATAGGAACACTTGCACTTTAGCACTGGCTAGCAGTGGTAACGTGCCAAGAGTAATAAAAACAGCAAAATCAGAGTCCTGCATACATCAACAACCTGGGAAACAGAGGCAAAAAGTTAGGGGAGACCAGGCCAAGGATGTCAAGTCTAAGAGCCACCTCGTTTAGATCTCTGTTTTTAAATGTATTTATTGATGGAGCTTCATTTGGGATGCTTTTAGGACATCATATGGTTAGCTAAAATGTTTAGGGATATATGTTGCTGGGATTTTGTCTAACAATGAGCGATACTAACGCAGGTACGTTTAAACAACTGCACACATCATTGGAAATTAGAAATGTTTCTCCTTCACATCACTGCCCCCTTTCCTGTCTACAGCTTCCCTTCCCTTTAAGCCGTGCCTAAAAACCGAGTCCTCCTCTCTGTTTCCTACTTTATTTTTACCTCTCGTCCACACCATGCCAAGGCACATTTTTAATCATGCTGGTTGTATTTCATGTAATCGCAGAATTTAGTACTGTATTTTTCATACAAAATTTCCAAAACTATGGCATTACGCTGCATTGAGTAATTACACTGTGGCGAAATTATAGTGCAGGAGCAAAGTGAACGACCAGAATGCAGCACAAGTGTTTTGGCACTATTGTTCATCTAGAAATGTGCTCTGATGGCCTAAATAGATGCAAGGGATCATTTTACTCTAAAATACTGCTATAAATGTTGGATTTTCAAATCGCATAATTACGTGTCATTTTGCATTTTTTTTCTGGAAATTTCACAAAATCACAAAAAATAAAATAGTGTATATTTTGCCTACCACTATTCCACACCCAGGCCCCGCTCCCTATGAATCAAAACGTAATTAATTGCAGACATTATCAATTATGTCGTTTGCATGAAAAATGGAAACAGCATCATGGAAAAGGAGAGGTTGAGGTACAGATGAATGAAAAACAAAACAGACACAAACATGTGATAGCCTTGTTAACCCAACACTACAGTGAGACCGTGCTGACAGAGAGGACACAAAAGGCAGATGCAGTAAGGAAGGGAAGAACTATAAGCAACAGATCTCCAAATTCAAAGAAGGAATCTGTGACACCATTACATAAACGGAGGCTTAGAAATAAAGGCAGAGAGTGGCTTTGAGTCAGCAGCAGGCAGAGCGTGACAAATTTAGAGACAAGAGGGCCTAGTCAAAAAGACATGTCGAAGTATTTAAAGTTCTCCTATGTGTCTTTTATGTTCTCCTATGTTCTCTTATGTATCTCTGTGAATTAACTCCCAAACAACTATAATGTGAAAGAAATGTGAATATTCATGGAATATTCACATACAATTATTACAAATAGAAAGGACTGTGTGTGCCCTGTCTGAACTTTTATTTAAGCAGTTGATCATTTTGGACCAATTCACAACATTAAGGGGCATATTTATACTCTGTTTGTGCCGGAATTGCGTCTTTTTTTTTACGCAATTCCGACGCAAAACTACCTCCATATTTATACTTTGGAGTTAGACGCGTCTAGCGCCAAAGTCCATGGAGTTTGCGTCATTTTTTAGCGTGGACACCTACTTTGCGTTAATGATATGCAAGGTAGGCGTTCCCGTCTAAAAAATTTACTCCGAGGCATGTGCGCCGTATTTACACTCCCGGGCAAAATTCACGCCCGGGAGGGGGCGGGTCAAAAAAATGACGTACGGCCGCTTTTGCGCCGTTTTTTAGCGCCTGGGCAAGGCAGGCGTTAAGGGACCTGTGGGCTAGGAAGGAGCCCAGAGGTGCCCTCCCATGCCCCCAGGGACCCCCCCTGTCACCCTTGCCCACCCCAGGAGGACACCCAAGGCTGGAGGGACCCATCCCATGGACATTAAGGTAAGTACAGGTAAGTTTATTTTTTTATTTTTTTTGTGGCTTAGGGGGGCCTGATTTGTGCCCCCCTACATGCCACTATGCCCAATGACCATGCCCAGGGGACAGAAGTCCCCTGGACATGGCCATTGGGCAAGGGGGCATGACTCCTGTCTTTGCTAAGACAGGAGTCATTTCTATGGGGGTTGGGAGTCGAAAAAAATGGCGCAAATCGGGTTGAGGCGAAAAATTTGCCTCAGCCTGACTTGCCCCATTTTTTGGCGCCCAAGCTCCATATCCCCCTACGCCGGCGCTGCCTGGTGTACATCGTTTTTTTTCACGCACACCAGGCAGCGCCGCCGGCTAACGTCATTGATTAAATACGGCGCCCGCATGGTGCTTCAGAATGGCGTTAGCCGGCGCTAATTTTTTTGACGCAAAACTGCGTTAGCGCAGTTTTGCATCAAAAAGTATCAATATGGCCCTAAGAGTATGTAAGACCATCCTGTTGTACTACTTCCTGGACGTTTTGGGGACTTGGAGTAGAAAATGGTAAATAATCACTTAAGGGAAGGTGAAGACAATCCTGGAGGGAGTAAAGCCGATGGAAACACAAAATAAAGAAAATACATAATTGAAAGGAGGGGACAAATTGAACAACTGTGAATTGGAAGTGAGGTTGGATTTAGTTGAATATATTATTTCTATTGTACAAACTTTGTGCACATTATACCCAAAGGCATCTCCATGATAATCTGTGTTAACACCTTGGATGATGTTTTGAAAACTCATCAGCCTGTTGGAGCAGTGGATGTGGTGAAGTAGACTAAAGCTCAATGGCTCTAATATGTAAGCCCTGCCCCTCAACCTAAAATAACTTCTTTACAGTTATGCTGTATCTTTTGTGCCTTCATGACATTACAGCAGCCGCAGCGTGATTATGTATGTGTACACATGCACCATGACATGACAGCAATTTTATTTATTTACCATTGTGCATTTACGGAAAGGAGCTGCCTGGATGCAAATTGTACCTGATGGGGCCTGCTACAAAACAAACCAAAAACTAAAAATAGACTGCGAGGGGTGGAAAAGCTACAGGTGAATGTGAGTGTTTAATGCTACCCACTAGTAGATGTGAAGAGAAGAGTATGAATGGAGAAGTCCAGGAGAAGGGATTGTTCCTAAAAAGCTGAGTGTGAGTGCAATGGGAAGTGATGAAGCAGAAAATGAAGGTTTTGATTTATTTACGCTTAAACGTAGTGCTGCAATAATCATGTGTGACTTTAACCGAACTAATAAAGATTGTACGGGGACAAAATGTGCCCTCAGAGTAGTTTGCCAACATTTATAAGCGTGCTTTATATAACGTGATGTATTAGAATTGCACTAATCCGACATAATTATAAACGTGTGCTACGATTTTGCTCGTTAGAAATGTTTTAGCTTAGCATTACTTTAGTGCAGGCTTTGGCCTAGTTGCCTGGTCTCACGGTTTAGATGCTCGTATTTTTCCAATGTGCTAATAAACGTGTATTTTTGCTTGAAGCTGTACTTTTCCACTGAGATCGTTCACATGCTTATCTTAAGGTTTCGTGCCAGCCTGGCATATTTCTCTCTTTACTCCAAGGTCAATCTGCAGGTGCGGACAATGGAAGCTCTGAAAGTGAGTTAATTGGTATAAAATGTTGCAACTTGCGTACCCATCTCCAAGGATAATGTATGCTTAAGTAAAAGCTTGAGAACTGTCGTTTTTGATTGGACAATTTGAAGCTAACCTATGAACCCTCCAATGGAAGACCCTACTGGATTTGAACTGTTGTCTATAAAACCCAGGTGCACGAGAGGAAAGCAGCCATTATTGGACATCCCGCCATTTTGTAGATTCCGTAGCTATTATGGCCCACTTTGCTGCGACGCCATTTTGAAAGAGACTTTGATGCTTTCTCTAATCGAGAGAAAGAGACTTTAAATGATTCTTGCCCTAGAGACTTTAACTTTGATCCCTTGCATGAAGTAATAGTTTTACCTTGCCGCCGTGAGGCAATTGCCCCGTCCACCCCTGCCCCTTTGCCCCGTCCCATGCAGATCGAAACGGTACCCATGCTGATCGAGAAACGGTACCTGTGAGACGAAGACTTCCTTGTATGCTGATCGTAATTGGTAAATATGAAAGGAAATTGTACAATTGCATTGTGTTTCTTTTAGGTAACCAACTGCTGATTTTTGATAAGAGCCCTAGCTAGGAGTTTTCTAAATTAATGTTGCTAAATTGTTTTTGCATGAAGTCCCACATGCCTATGCTAATTTGAGGTTAGATGAGGATTCCTTTTGTTGCACGATGCAATTTGAGACCTTGTTATGCTGACTAAATGTATGCAATTAGTTCATTACAGATTATCATATTAGTGATTTGCATTGCTATTATCGAATGCCTTGTTATTCAAATGCTACATAGATTGCACTTGTTTCGCCGCTATGGACAGCTATTAATGTTCATTTATGTTTATCAGTTGGTGTTGAGACACATCTATATCGTGCTAGCTTTGTTAATATAGGGAAATAAATTCATTAACTTTGAATAAACTGGTGTGGTTATTCCTGACTGAAAGGTCAGGGTTCGCCGAAATGTATTCTGGATTAATTGTTAAGTGCTATGTTGATCAGGGTATAGCTTATGTTCGTTATTGATTATTGATTTGATTAAAGTGACCGATTAAGAGTACGGAGAGTCCCACTTAGCCAAAAGATTCATCGGCCTAAAGAGCGTCCGAACACAGGTAAATTATTAATACGGAACGCTCTATCAGTAGATGGTAGCAGAGGACGGTTTCGTCTTTTGGGACCCTGTACTCTTAAAGTACATGGTGTTGAATTAACGGTTACGCCCTTTGAGACCCCATTCGAGAAGTTGAATTAGATTTTTCTTGGATAAAACTGATTGGGAAAATGATGATGGGCTAGGTCCACCGCGACTTTCCCGGGATCTCGGAGCTTGCGAATGGAGAGAATGGAGGTGTGGAATCAGCGTTGGCGGTACTAGTGATGGTGTGAGTGAAGTTAGGGTTTTGCGCTTGCACAGCTTATTGCCGCAGGGTGTGTGAAAAGGTTGCGAGGATTTTTCTTTTTTTAGAGAATAGCGGAGGTGCGACTCCGAGTGTAGAAGTAGGGAAGTCGTCGAACTACATAGAAAATAGCGGAGGTGCGACTCCGAGTGTGAGAGTAGGGAAGTCGTCGAACTTCATGTGCGTGTGGCGCTTCGTGCATAAAAAGGTCCACGTGGTTGTTGTTGTTGAGACGGGCCCTGCGAGGTCAAGAGACTCCGGAGTATGTTGATTTATGTTGTGGTCTGGGCGGTTTAGTAGGTTGATCGGGCGTGGTCAACGAGTCGGTACGTGTGTTAAGGGAGTGAAAGAAACTTCGACTTCGGGCTTTGACAAGATTCTAAGTGCACTAGAATAGATCATTGACAAGTTGAGAGTAGGTCTGCGGGTCAGATTTGCTTGCGAACGTGGGGACCGAGAAAGATGGAATAACTGCCGAGGCTAGTGAAAAATCCCTAAGGTCCTGAAGCGACTGTGTTACCCTTCCTGTAGTAAACCGACAGATCTGTTTTAGTTTTTGTAGCTCGCGATACATGCAAGAAGTTGTTACGAAAAGAGCTGAGTGAAGGAGGACTAGCCGCGAGGCTTTGTCATCTGCAGTGTGTGTGAGTGTGACGTCACTAGGAGCCGCGCTGGGATAGGTTGGTTGTAGAGAAGGGTCGCGCACGGATTGGACGCAGTCCGTGGGGCTCGATTGGAAGGGGAAAGGCAAGCGAAGAGTATTCCGGGAATTAAAGTCACCTATTGATTACAAACTTTGTGAAATAAAAGACGAGAAAATGAAATTTTTTAAAGCATTCAAGAGCGCGATGAAGGGGGAGTCTTACATTAAAGCGAGCGTAGGAGAGGAGACGCCGCCCGAAGGCACACCAGCTTACATTGTAATGGAGGAAAAAGGGGTAGCTTCGTGCCTTTGGCTAAAGCAATGGCACAAGTTGACAGAGAAACATGGGAGCGTAGCATTCCCGATCCATGGGACGTTCAATATAAGGATCCTAGAGAATTTGAGATTCGCGATGTACGACATGAAGGTGCCTCCAAGGCCAGCCCAGTTTGAGGCTCTAGCAATTTGGGAACTAATGGCTAGACAGCAGCAGCAAAATAAGTTCGAGACCAGGATAAGGAAGGTAGAAAAGACACTAGCGGACGCTAGGTGGGATAATGCACAGAAGGTGTGGAGGTCCGATGTATTGCAGGGGATAAAACTGTTTCCCGCAATTACTAAGGAAGAAGAGGAGACAGGTAAGAAAGCTACCTGTAAGACAAACAGGAGGTGTTCCAAGGATAGAGAGGACGAGGAAAAATTGAGAAGAGAAGAGGAGTTAGAGGATAAGGAGTTAATAATGCAATTGCTGAACGACCGTCCACCACCTTATGCAGAGAGTGGACAAGGTCCAAGTACCAGTTCTGCCCCTCCGGCACCGGTACAGAACAGTGAAACTCAGAGTTCAGGAGCATCATCGGGGTCTAAGGACCCGAGTTTGCTGTTCACCCCGCAGATACCGCAGGTTAGGAGAATATATCCAGATGTGCCCATGTTGAAACCAGCAGAAAATTATCAGCCGCAGATGCCAGGGTACTACAGCAGTGACAACAGTGCAGGAATGATTTTAGATCCAACCGCAAGAGGAGTACAGAATGGTCACAACCAGACATTGACACAAGCGGAATCAACTCAGTTTTTGATGCCTCAAAAGCAGATGCAGGGGGGAACAGCACATGCTCAGATGACGGGGAGTCAGATGGGCATGCCAGCAATGATGACCCATAGTGTGGGAATGAACGTGCCTCAGAACGTGGGAAATGGACAAAACCCAGATGCGATATCACTACCCATTACTGTAGGTCCACCGGTACCTCTGTACAGTCAGCCTAACTTAGGTATGGGCGGTCAGGGATCAATGCTGCAGAATGGGACCGAAAGGAGGTGCATAGAAAACACTCCAGGGATAACTCCTATAGGGGCTCAGCCAAATGGATCTGGGTCCTTGATGGAGTTTAGTCCCATATGTGCTCAGTCGACACTGGTGAGGTCGAGTCCCCCATTGATAATACCTCTGTCATCGAACACTGAAAAGTTGCCGCAACCATCAATGGCAGTCGATGTGAACGCTACACTGATGGGGTTGAATGCGCAACAGCTGACACAGTGGTTCAACAGTCTGAATTCCACACAAAGCTCAGCCAGTGGAAAGGGAGAAGACTATCTGAATAGGGTCAGGTTGAACATGGAAGCACAAGAATTGGTGGAAGGGACTATGGGTGTGAATAGGTTAGACTCCTACTCGGAAGAAGAGCTGAGATACCTATGTCCCAGGATTACAAGAGAAGTGAACAAGGTACATAAAAGCTTGCAGGAAATAGCTGACAAAAACGGGGTGGATATAGACAAGACAAAACACTTGAGCAGGAGCTACAGATTGGATTTCGGGACCACAGATTTTGAACACATGAGGTCAGCAGGCATGAAGGCGCACCTTAGAGAATTGCTGCAGAGTGCACAAGTATGGAGGTGTTTGGACAAGTGGGAAAGTAGATGGGTAAAGAGAAAGGAAAAGAGGAAAGACAGTGTCCCAGAGATCAACGAGAAAAGACCGCAGAGTAGTGATGCAGTAACCATGTTACCAATGAGGGAGACAGCAGGGGGAAAATTAATACATGTACCATGGCACAGAAGCGACATTCAGTCTTTTACGGATGACTTTCCCAAACTGAGAGAGAAACCGATTGAACGGTATCAACAGACTGATAGGTTTGTGAAGCTTGCAAAATGTCTCTGGGAAGACCTGAACACCCTCTTTGAGATTGTGGTTCCGGCAGATTTGTGGGAGGATTGCAAAAGAGCTGTAGGTTGGCCGACAAGTGAATCAGAAAGAGACAGGGAGACGGGTGCACCATCGCCTATGGTGATGAGCCTGTACTATAAGGTGATTGAGCATTTGAAGACGAAGGTGGCCGCGAAAAATGTGGATTGGCAGAAGATCGATCGAACTGCCCAAGAGGCTAAAGAGTCGATTCATAGTTACTATGAGAGGTTGTTGAAGGCGTTTAAGAACTACAGCGGCACGGAAACAATAGAGGCGAAGGACATGCTTCCTTTTGTGTTTAGATTTGTGGAAGGGCTGAGACCAGAGATAAGTCAGATGATAAAGTCGCATTTGATTTGCTGGCAGTCGAAACCGATTGATGAGGTGTTGAATTATGCGAAATACTGTAGCGACGAAATTGAAGTGAAACAGAAAAGGTTGAAAGAGAAGGTGATGATGATGCAGCTTAAAGCTGCTCAGACAGGTTTACAAGGTTTGCAAGGGTTGCAAGGGTTCCAACAGCAGGTACCGCAACCGCAGCCGCAGCTGCAGGGAAACATGGCATTTCAGCCACAGCCTAGAGGCAGAGGCAGAGGAGGTTTTGTGAATAATGGTCCGGATTTGAACACTGTTGTGACTGGTGTGCAGGCAATGAAGAAGGTGATGCCGTGTCACGTGTGCGGAATTGTCGGTCATTGGAAACGCGAGTGCCCGATGGTGGCGCAGGAAGGTGCAGGTGCAGGTGTTGGTCAGCAAAACAATGATGTCAATGCATTTCAGACAATGAGGGGACCAAAAATGAGAGGTCCAAGCCCAAATTTTCAGACCGTAAATCAGTTGCAGGGATTACAACCTATGCAGCCGCAGCAGATGCAGATGCCTCGTATGCAGGTGACGCAAATGCAGCCAATGCAACAGCAGTTTCCCATGGTACCTAATCAGCAAATGCAAATACCTTTGGCACCAATGAGTCAGCAGCAAGTGATGGTTCCTCCACAGGTCTCGGGTCAGGTAATGAGTACAAATGGCACCGTACAACAGTTCCCACTACACAGTGAGAGTGGAATAAACAATGTATGGGAGAGTGAAAGTTCAGGAGAGGAAGGAGATTGTGTGCTTGCAGCATCCTTGGAAGTTGATCAAAAGGGTCCCTACGTGGAGGGAAGAGTAATGGGTCATCGTGTCTCATTCTTGGTTGACACAGGAGCCACACGTTCAACTGTTAAGAGCAGTGAAGTACCAAATTTGCCACTCTCAGGGAGGACAGTTCAAGTGGTGGGAGTAGCAAACAGGCACCTGACGAACCCAATAACAGATACGGTACCAGTCAGCATCGGTAACTATCAAGGGTTACATCAGTTTGTGGTGTGTGACTCAAGCCCGATAGCACTGTTAGGGAGAGACCTTTTGTGCAAATTGGGATGTTCGATTATGTGTTCGAACGAGGGAATCAAAATTTAGACGAGCAGTGATGGGGAAGAAGAGGACAGTGTAGAGGGGGATGAGATGGAAACTGTCGATGAAGAGTATCCTCTGATTTGTCTTTTCCCGATGATAACTGACGAAGATATTCCAGCCGAATTACGGGAAACAGTCGGAAAGGAAGTGTGGGACATGACAGGGAAAGAGGTGGGATTGATGAAAGGAGTGGAACCAGTGAAAGTGACTGTGAAGCCCAATGCAATCTTTCCCCAGACCCCACAATACCACATGGCACAAGACACCCTCATGAAAGTTGTCCAACTCATTGACGAATTTGTAAAGCAGGGAGTACTGAAAGAAGTGTTAAGCAGTCCATGTAATTCACCAATCATGGGACTAATAAAGCCAAGTGGAAAGGTCCGAATTGTGCAGGATTTGAGGAAAATAAATGACATCATAGTCAAGTGTTGCCCTGTCGTACCAAATCCAGCTGTGATAATGTTTCAAGTTCCTTGCGATGCCGAGTGGTTCTCAGTCATCGACTTGTCACAAGCATTCTTCTCGGTGCCTCTTCATGAGGACAGCCAATTTCTCTTTTGTTTCAAATTCTTAGACAGAGTGTACAGTTGGTGTCGAATCCCTCAAGGGTTTTCTGAGTCACCGTCAATATTCAATCAGATTCTAAAGAAAGACTTGGAAGCGTTAGACTTGCCATTCGAGTCAACCCTAGTACAGTATATCGATGACTTATTGATTGCATCAAAGACAGAAAGTGGCTGCACAGCTGATACCATTGCTCTGTTGAACCATTTGGGAAGGAATGGACACAAGGTGTCTCCTTCCAAGTTGCAGTTCTGTCAGAAGAAAGTGAAATACTTGGGTCACCAGATAGAGAAAGGGTCAAGGAAAATAATGAAGGAAAGAATAACAAGTGTACTTCAAATGAGTCCACCAAAGACAAGGAGGGAGGTGAGGAAGTTTTTGGGAATGGTGGGCTATTGTCGCCAGTGGATTCCCAACTTCTCGACCCTAGCAAAGCCTTTACTGAAACTGACCCAGAAGGATGCCTTGGATCAAATTGAGCTGAAAGGAGATGAGATGGATGCTTTTATTGAATTGAAAGAATGCATGTGTAGGGCTCCAGCTTTAGGTATGCCTGATTACACAAAGCCTTTCACATTGTTTTGTCATGAACGTGATGCATGTTCTTTGTCCGTCTTGACTCAAGCCCATGGTGGCATAAATAGACCAGTAGCGTATTTTTCAGCTACTTTGGATCCGGTCGCAGCAGCACTTCCAGGGTGTTTGCGCGCCGTAGCAGCAGTTGGTATCAGCCTCACTCAGAGTGAAGGAATAGTGATGGGACACCCAGTAACAGTCATGGTCCCTCACTCAGCTGAGATACTTTTGACCCGCTCCCGAACGCAACACATGACTGGAGCAAGACTCACAAGGTATGAAACGATAATTCTGGGCTCACCGAATGTGCAGCTGAAAAGGTGCACCACGTTGAATCCAGCAACCTTGCTTCCTGGAGAGAATGCTGAAATTGAGAACGCTGAAGACGTCGAGCATGACTGCCTTCAGGTGACTGAATTTTGCACAAAACCTCGACCTGACATTAAGGATACTAAGCTTGATGAAAATGACCAAATTGTTTTCGTTGATGGTTCATGTCTAAGAGATGGGATGGGAATTTTGAAAGCAGGATATGCTGTATGTACTGTAACAGGTGTCTTGGAAGCGGGGTGGCTTCAAGGAGTCTATTCTGCACAAGTAGCAGAACTTGTAGCCCTTACAAGAGCATGTCAACTGTCTGCATTGATGAAAGTCACCATTTACACTGATAGTCAGTACGGGTTTGGGATTGTGCATGACTTTGGACAACTATGGTCACAGAGAGGTTTCCTGACTTCTTCAGGATCCCCAGTGAAAAACGGGGAGAGAATAAGGGAATTGTTACACGCCATTCAAATGCCAGCCGAAGTTGCAGTGGTAAAGTGTAGTGCTCATACAAAAGGACAGGACTATGTTTCTCTGGGAAATGCATATGCGGATCAAGTTGCAAGATTTTGTGCCTTGAACTGTATATTACTCAGGGATGAATGGAATTCGATAAGTGAACCAGAACTCGAACCAGCTGAAGCATTTGCCTTGAAGGTCGTAGATACAATAGATGAATTAAAAGCATTACAGAATAACGTCAGGGAGGATGAAAAAGACTCCTGGATTAAATCACAATGTATAAAGAGACCAGACGAGTTATGGGTTTCAAATGAGGGAAAATTTGTTTTGCCAAATAGTCTCTTTTCACAGCTTGCGCGGTTCTATCATGGGCAGGCTCACCTAGGGAGAGATGCCATGATAAGATTGTTCAAAACTGATTGGTTTAACCCCAGATTTCGCCAAGCTGCAGAAGCAGTTTGCCATCGATGTGTCACTTGCCAGCAGATGAACCCAGGGAAGGGAACGGTTGTGAACGCGAGCCACATTGGCAGAGCCAGTGGCCCGTTTAGTCGAAAGCAGATGGACTTCATTGAGATGCCTGTGCATGGAGGTTTGAAGTATGTGTTGGTGATTGTGTGCATTTTTAGTCACTGGATTGAGGCATACCCCACACGTAGAAATGACAGCCTTACAGTTGCAAAGCTATTGTTGAGGGAGTTAATACCACGTTTCGGATTCCCGATCTCTTTAGAATCAGATAGGGGAAGTCACTTCAATAACGAGGTGATAAAGTTACTTTGCGAAGCGCTGAACATTGAGCAAAAACTGCATTGTAGCTATCGCCCTGAAGCCTCAGGATTGGTGGAGCAGATGAATGGTACACTGAAATCAAGAATGGCGAAAATATGTGCATCGACAAATTTGAAATGGCCTGACGCATTGCCCTTGGTGCTAATGTCAATGAGAAACACCCCTGATAGAAAGACTGGATTGTCTCCGCACGAAATTCTCATGGGCAGGGCTATGAGACTTCCTGCAGTTCCCGCAAACTCGCTTTTGAATATTACAGATGATATGGTGTTAGACTACTGCAAGGGTCTGGCTGACGTGGTTCGCTCTTTCTCTCACCAGGTGGAAGCAACCACCTTGCCACCGATCCAAGGTCCAGGACACGCACTGAAAGCAGGTGACTGGGTCGTGGTAAAGAAGCACGTGAGGAAGTCGTGTCTGGAACCCCGTTGGAAAGGCCCTTTCCAAGTGATCCTGACGACAACTACCGCCGTGAAGTGTGCGGGGGTTCCCAACTGGATTCACGCCAGTCACACAAAGAAAGAGTTGTGTCCCACAGATGAGGAAGTTGAAGCGCTGAAACTGCCAGTGCCTGATAAAGCAGTGTTGAGTGCTGAGACAGAGCAAAACCGAACTGAAAGCGAACAGGCAGGAACGGAAGAGAGAGAGATATTCTCTGAGGACGAAGAGACCAACTCACTTGGGGAAGACCAAGGAGAAAGTTCAGACAGCGACGAAGCAGCTGAAGGTGACAAAGAACCTGAAGCAGCTGAGGGTAGCAAAGAGCCTGAAGCAGCTGAAGGTGACAAGGAACCTGAAGCAGCTGAAAGTGATAAAGAGCCTGAAGAAAGTAACGGTGATGAAGGGCTCGAAAAAGGTGAAAAAGCAGGAGAGCCTGATCAGAGGAGGGCTTTCCCAGAAGCAGACGATACAGGAAAAGAAAAAGAGAACGTGATTGATTCCCCAGAAGGAGGGGACAAGGCCGAACAGAATGAAAAGGTTCAAGCTTCCTCGGAAAAGATCGCAGGTCCATCAAATGGACATGGTGCAAAGAGGAGACTAAGTATATCACCAACAAAACAAAGGACTGAAGAAAGTTTGAACGACGGAGAAAGGCCAAAAGTGAAAGAGAAAAGAAAAGAAGTAACTGTCGTGGTACCATCCCCGAGTGAAGAAAAAGACTTGACAAAGGTGGAAAGTACCAGCGAAGCAGAATCGAAAAGAGAAGCAAAATTGAAAAGGAAAAGGATACCGAACAGAAGATATTCCGGTCCTGAATGGGCATATGTAGTTCATGACGATTGGACTGACGAGTTTGTATCTCTAAGCCTCGAGAACAAAGAAGAAGAGATACCAATAGAAAAGAAAAGTTTTATGGACTCTGTCGATTGAAAGGGTAATAAATGATATTGCTTGCTACAATCCGACGTGATACAAACAACCAGCTGAGACATTGCTAAACCGGATGAGACTTTTGCTGAACTGATAAAAGACTGAGTTATTGCCGAATTGAGACAAATGCTGCTAACCGATAAGTGACTGGCCTCCTGAAGAAGACGGTGTGAACATTGCGCTCGTTCAGCTTTGTAACTGAATTGCTAAATAGTTTCTTTATAGGTGCTTCTAGCTCTCTGATTCTATACAGATCATGACGCAAAACAGTAGAAAGAAATATTGTAAATACGTGTGTATAGGCTTGATAATTGCATGTGTACTAATAATAATGGCAATTGTACTTGGAATGCATGGTAAGGGTGAGAATGAGAGAATTGATGCTTCTACTTTTGCTCCTGTTACTGTCACTGAACTAACCGCACTGAAAAGACTAGAATTAGATGAGAGACACTTGCATGATAAGAAAGAGCTTTCATATAATGTTTTCTACCGCTTGCTAACAGAATATGTTGAGACTATGGATACGAAAGATTGTTATGTGTGTACACAGATACCGACATCAGTAAAGGAAGGGGTGACTTATCACCACATGCCTCTTACATACGGGATTACATGTAGTATAGTAATGTCTAGATTTTATGGTCAAACTAACATACAGTATTTTTACTCAAATTATGATGTTACCTTTGCATATGTTCCTATAATAGCGCAGCTAAGCCAGATTGCTAAAGATTGGGATGCTAAAATAATGAGGGAATTTTTCGAGCCAATGCAACCTTTTGAAACGGCTCACGCTCATATGGAAAATCTTACCTGCTCGCTCTCTGCAGTAGAAATAAGCTTTTTAGATCGCACAGATGATAGAAGGGCACAAATGAATGCAAAATTAGAAAAAGAGCTACATAAGAGAACTTCAGTAGATAATTATGATTTTGCCGCAATAAAGACACAAGGGAGAATTGCTTTAGATGCTTGGCATGTAGGGAAATTTTGTATATATCGAGGTGAATCTTATTATGATAACATTTTTGTAGGAGCGAGTGAGTGTAAACATACGTTTATCTTTAAGACCAAATGGACATTCATGATGAACGGACTTGACCCTGTCATACCAGGTGTATATTACATTTGTGGGTATAATGCCTATTATCGTCTTCCAAAGGGATGGTGGGGGAGATGTTATTTGGGTATAGTGTTCCCAAAAGTTTATCAACTGGATGACCTATCGATGATTCAAAAGACATCTGGATCCCATCGTATCCGCAGCTGCTGTGGTAGGAGATATATTTGGAGCCATGATTCCTTCATTAGGGGTTGTGTTGAATTCCATCAAAATAAGAAAGTTGTCTACTATAGTGGATAACATGTTGACAAAGTTTTCAGGTGCTATAATCCTGATAGATGCTGAACTTGCAGCGGAAAGAGCTATGACTCTTCAAAATAGGCTTGCTTTAGACATTCTTTTAGCAAAGGATGGCGGCGTTTGCAAAATGCTTGGTGCACGACACTGTTGTACGTATATTCCCGACAATAGTGTGAAAATTAAAACTATGCTTGCTAATCTAACAAAAGAGAGTGCGGACTTGAAGGAATTGAAAGAACCAGGAGTGTGGGAGAAGGTTGGAAAAGGACTTGCTTCAGTGGGAAATTGGATTGGTGGAATTTGGAATGGGATATTGATAAAAATAATAGAGGGAATTATGATAGTTATAATTTGCGTATTTGGAATTTGGGGAATAAAAAGGGGAATAATAATGATTATGGAAAGAGTTAAAAGAAGGAAGGAAGAGAAAATAATGAAAAGAATGGCAGAAGAATACAAAGCGAAAACTAGGGGAATTAAAAGGAAAAGAGAACTGACAGAATTTTAATGGAATAAAATTTGTGGGCATAATTTGGTGTGATGACAAGTAGTCATCAGAGGAGGGATTGATGAAGCAGAAAATGAAGGTTTTGATTTATTTACGCTTAAACGTAGTGCTGCAATAATCATGTGTGACTTTAACCGAACTAATAAAGATTGTACGGGGACAAAATGTGCCCTCAGAGTAGTTTGCCAACATTTATAAGCGTGCTTTATATAACGTGATGTATTAGAATTGCACTAATCCAACATAATTATAAACGTGTGCTACGATTTTGATAGTTAGAAATGTTTTAGCTTAGCATTACTTTAGTGCAGGCTTTGGCCTAGTTGCCTGGTCTCACGGTTTAGATGCTCGTATTTTTCCAATGTGCTAATAAACGTGTATTTTTGCTTGAAGCTGTACTTTTCCACTGAGATCGTTCACATGCTTATCTTAAGGTTTCGTGCCAGCCTGGCATATTTCTCTCCTTACTCCAAGGTCAATCTGCAGGTGCGGACAATGGAAGCTCTGAAAGTGAGTTAATTGGTATAAAATGTTGCAACTTGCGTACCCATCTCCAAGGATAATGTATGCTTAAGTAAAAGCTTGAGAACTGTCGTTTTTGATTGGACAATTTGAAGCTAACCTATGAACCCTCCAATGGAAGACCCTACTGGATTTGAACTGTTGTCTATAAAACCCAGGTGCACGAGAGGAAAGCAGCCATTATTGGACATCCCGCCATTTTGTAGATTCCGTAGCTATTATGGCCCACTTTGCTGCGACGCCATTTTGAAAGAGACTTTGATGCTTTCTCTAATCGAGAGAAAGAGACTTTAAATGATTCTTGCCCTAGAGACTTTAACTTTGATCCCTTGCATGAAGTAATAGTTTTACCTTGCCGCCGTGAGGCAATTGCCCCGTCCACCCCTGCCCCTTTGCCCCGTCCCATGCAGATCGAAACGGTACCCATGCTGATCGAGAAACGGTACCTGTGAGACGAAGACTTCCTTGTATGCTGATCGTAATTGGTAAATATGAAAGGAAATTGTACAATTGCATTGTGTTTCTTTTAGGTAACCAACTGCTGATTTTTGATAAGAGCCCTAGCTAGGAGTTTTCTAAATTAATGTTGCTAAATTGTTTTTGCATGAAGTCCCACATGCCTATGCTAATTTGAGGTTAGATGAGGATTCCTTTTGTTGCACAATGCAATTTGAGACCTTGTTATGCTGACTAAATGTATGCAATTAGTTCATTACAGATTATCATATTAGTGATTTGCATTGCTATTATCGAATGCCTTGTTATTCAAATGCTACATAAATTGCACTTGTTTTGCCACTATGGACAGCTATTAATGTTCATTTATGTTTATCAGTTGGTGTTGAGACACATCTATATCGTGCTAGCTTTGTTAATATAGGGAAATAAATTCACTAACTTTGAATAAACTGGTGTGGTTATTCCTGACTGAAAGGTCAGGGTTCGCCGAAATGTATTCTGGATTAATTGTTAAGTGCTATGTTGATCAGGGTATAGCTTATGTTCGTTATTGATTATTGATTTGATTAAATTGACCGATATCGAGTACAGAGAGTCCCACTTAGCCAAAAGATTCATCGGCCTAAAGAGCGTCCGAACACAGGTAAATTATTAATACGGAACGCTCTATCAGAAGCACTGGACAAGGTAAAGCCCACTGAGGAAGCAATGGACTTCTTATAGGGGAGAGAGAGCAACAGCTGAAAGCAGGGAAGGGGTTGAAGGGGCAAGCAGCACAAGAGGGAAAAGGCAAGAAGACACATGCTGTCCTGTAGTGTGCTGAAAGACAAAAAAGTAGTTCCCTGATGGTGATCCATGGAAAGACACAAGTCTTCCAATCAGAACACAGTAAAGAAAAAATGCTCAAGAGCTGGAGCAAACAAAGAATATGGAAGAACGCCGCTGAATACAAAATGGGGCAAACGAGACAGACAAAACATCATCCACGTTAAGAGCAAGTGGCTTCCCAAGGCTACTATGTCGATATATTTAAATTTATTGAAGCCAGTTGCCTAGCTTTAAGAGGGCCTAGCGCCATCTAACAACACATTAACGTAATTTTTGTTCATACTAATGTGGCGTTAGATGGTCAAAATGTTGCCCTAGATTCGCATAGTTTACATAGTGGCGCAATGCACGCATTGCGCATCTTTGTAACCCCTTGCGACACATTTTGCCTGCGCCAGGCATAAGGAATGCAAAGGGGGGCATTCCCCATTAGGGGGGCTGAAAAAATGCTGCAAGGAAATCTAAAAGATTTCTTTATGTCATTTTGTTGGGCATTTCTAATGCCTGCTCAGAGCAGGCGTTAAAAGGGGACACACCATTATTTATAATGGGCCTCTATGTACTGTTCAAGGTTAGAACAAAAATATTGCCACTAACCCTGAACAGTACATCAATAGCGTCAGAAATTCTGATGCTATTGCCCCCTACCCTGCGCCATGGTGTGCCATATTTTAAATGTGGTGCACACATGGTGTTGGTAGTGGGGTGCTCTGGGGTACAAGGAAAGTGGTGCTGCTTTTCTTAAATCTGCCCTAATATGTCTTCAAAAGCAATACCTAAAAATGGGGACCTCTTAAACGTATACAGTTTTATGCCTGTAAAGCTTCAAATGGCATACAGTTACTTAAAGAGGAACTTGTGAGCATTTTGTGAATTCCTAAAAAAGTGAAACGACGATCATGCAGGTGAGTAAACCTCTACTGGCATTCTCATGTGTTTCTGTGAATGGGGCCCTATAATGTTTAAAAATGAATAAACAGAATCAATAATTCACTTTATGGCAACCAAGAGCATACAATGTTGACCCAATAGTCCATTTTTCATTAGAAATAATGCCCTCATTTATTTGTAATTCTGCTGGTATGTTCTAATGTTTATTGCTTTAGATTTTCATATCAGTATTTTCCTGAAACCTCACAAGAGAAATACATGCCTTTTTTTAATCTGAACTTTCGTAAACAAGGTTGTTCAGCTTTCTGTGCACGGGCTGTAGCTTTATGTACAACTTGTCATGGCTGAATCACTTTATTCACAATGGCCATTTCTCCGCTGTGTGTTCATGTCAACTTGCCCCTGAAAAATGTTCTTGCAGACTCTGCACAACTGTCGCCTCGGCCCCCCCACGAAGACGGCGCTGTGCCGCACAGTTCCTATGCTGCGTGAAAGACTCTCCTGCCCACTGGTAGCCAGAGTTCTTGGTGACTGCTATTCTCCGCTGCCATCGTGCTGACTGTGCAACATTGGTTACCTTACAGCCAGAAATCCATTAACAAAGTCAGTGCTATAAAGTAGGGCGCCTGCCAGTCGAGGGTCTAATGGGGTGCTGCTGGTCGGAAAAAAAACTTGAGATCTTAATTCAAGACTTGTAAACAGTCAGCACAGATGGGGATTCATTTCTGGAGAAATAATAGAGCTGCGGTAGAGTGTAGAATATAGCAAAACATTTGTAATAAAAGTCATATGTGTACAGAAAAGGCAACTGCTGAGCGCCCGCATAACTCAAAATGATGATGCCTCCATAACTCAGAGATACTCATAGGCTTTGGGCTGAAAGGCCAAAACACACGAAGGAGCGTCCCCACCCTGGCTAAGCCAGGAGCTGAAAGATAAAACGATATTTAATTATCGTTTCATCTTTCAGCTGCTGGCTGAGCCAGCTGTATGAGCAGGAGGGTGGGCTGGCCCACAGCATCACCTCAATTTGGTGTGCTTGTCGCCAAGCGCATCTACTTTGCCTGCCTCTTTCACCCTCATCAGGGCAGTCAACAGTGCCATCTGAAGAGTTTTTGTGTCCTTGGGTAACGGGGCAAGATATATTTTGGGTACACCCGTTCAGAACAACTTTGAATTTTAATACCAATTTTCTAATACAGCACGAAGCATGCTACCAAACAATAGTATACTTGAGTTTTCACACAAAAATATCTAAAATATGTCCTGCCTAGGGACTAAAACTCCTTAAAATTAGACTGAGTAGGGAGAAACAGAGTCATAGGTAGAGTCTGGAAGAGAGAGGTTCTGATAACGAATAAATTAAAGTGAGTTGGAGTAATAGAAAATGTTGACTTTACATAGGGGGTCCCTTAGAAGGTAAGGGCCCTAGGCAATTGCCCACTTTGACCATGCCTTCAAGAGTCTCTGGAGGCCAGGAGGAGGTGACAGTGACACCAACAATAAGCTATGCCAATGCTATGGCGTCACTGCTCTTTTATCAGAAGTTATTATAGCCTAACTGTGACATCACTATACACTTAACAAAATGACATTGCTACTTTAATGTTATAAATTATTACGGTTTGGTGTGACAGCACAAAGCCTCCTGCCACCAGTGTAAAATGCAGCTTTCTAGGCAGAAATATATTGCCCCTTCACCACTTAAAAGGAAAGTAGCTTATCAGACTGCTTTTGTTTAAAGTTTGCAGCCTTTAAATTGACAGCTATTCTTTATAGCAAAATATTCATTTATTACACTGATGAGGTTAAATACAAAAGTCCCATAAATCTCCATATTACATACAGACTCTAAAGCATAAAAAATGTGTAGTTATTGACCTCTACTAAATTACTTAAGAGAATGTGCTTACAGGAAATTACAAGTTGCATATTGTTGTTTTTATTTTCACAGTAAAGATTGTTGTACATTGTTCACTAAGAAAACAAAACATCCAAAAACCAGAGATAACTCCGTACAAAGTGGATGAATAATTTTAATATTATACTGCCACTTTTAACCCTGATCTGTTACCTTGAAAGAAACGCTGTGAATTTTACCATCAACACTTGGCCACGTTTTCCATAGCACAATATTTTGATTAAATATGTTTTAGGGGTTGCTTCCATTGGAAGCCTTTTGTGTGAATACTTAGATCCTAAACATTGTTAATCACTGAGATGGCAGCAATATTGGGGTACAAAAACTGTTAACAACTGTTGCTAATTTGTGAAGGAATTCCAGACTTGTCAGGCTGACTGAGAGCCTGTCAGTGCAGGATTGGAGAACACACCTTCTGTAGGGGAAGGAAAGGGGGAGGAAAGACGTAGAGGGCGGCACGGGTGGATAGAAGGAGACCAGAATTTGACCTCTCTTTGGAAGGGGTACATATGAGAAACTGGGTTATTGGCGGAGGGTAGAAGCCCCACTGAAGCAACAGCCACAATCTTTGTCAAGGTGAACCACAAACGCCACTAAATTAACCAGTGCTCAACCTTTGATATCTTGGCACAAATCAGTCAAGCTTAACTTAGAGACAATGTGTAAAGTGTTTATGCTTTTTTGCATGAACACAGAAATATAAACTATAATAATAAAATAATACTAGAAGGACAAAAATCAAATCAGAAGAATGGGAGATATTCAGTTTTAAAGTGTTAAGTAGATATATAGTCTAAAAGCACAAAGCACCACTCACAGTCATTTGATTATGCTAGACCAGGGGAAATTCACAAGCTCAGGCCAACTGCAATGGAGCACCAGCTGGATACCAGGACCAGGCTAGTTTAGCTTAAAAAGTTACCTTCTCAAAGTCTGGTGCAAAGAGTTCCATTTTCAGTGAAAGCGACCCGAGGAGCAGGTAGAGCTTTATGGATGGTTGTCGCTGTAGCATGAAGAGCAGACCTGGTATTGAGGAGGGTCATCACTACAATGCACAGATCTGACCAGACATCACCAATAGTTATTGCTGGAGCTTTGCATTTGTGGTTACCTCGGACTGTCATTGCTGTAGCGCAAGGTACATATCTCATGTTGCCAGTCATCTCTGGTGTTCACTGCAGTGTAAAGAGTAGGGTTTGCTGGAGCTTCACATTGGTGGCCGTCATGTGTGACAGAGTCTTGGCAAGATGGGCCTATTTGTGGTTGTGAAGAACCCAAAACATAAGGTTTCACTTTTCCTTATGGGAGGATTACAACTGATGCCAGCCTAGAGTCCAGGACATGGGGAGGCACCTCTTGGGGATCAGCAACTCATTCCAGCAGGGGCCTGCAGGGTAAGGCTGGTCCAGTTACAGTGCCAGGCAGGTCCAGTGCAGCAGGTTAGCTGGACAGTTACAGGGAGGCCTCTGGACCTTGTTGTGTTCCTGTAGCTGAGACAGGTGGTCTGCCAACTGACCCTTGGAGCCACTCAGGTAGCCTGGGACAAAGGGAGCAGGTCTGAACTTCCTTCTCAGAGTGCAGGGGGGCCCTCAAGCAGGAGGGCAGCCCTCTGGGGGTCATGGCAATCCTCAAGCAGCAGGGCAGTCCTCTGGTAGCAGCATGACAGTCCTCTGGGAACAAGGCAGGCCCAAGCAGCAGGGCAGTCCTTTGGGGGGCAAGACAGTACTTGTTCTGTAATGTACACAGTTCCAGGAATGTACTGAAGAGTGGTTCTGGAGGTCCAATATTTGTACCTCATACCAACTTTTGAATGGTGGGGATTTCCTACACCACCTCCACATCTTGTTCTGGAAAGTTCTTCCCTTTCCCTGTCAAGGCTCCGAGAAGTCTGGGGTAGCAAAAGACTAGCATCAGGTTCCTTTGTACGTGTACGAGTCGAAGCCTTTCAAAATATATGTGGGGCTGGGTAAAGCCCTGCCCCTAACCATCCTGGCAGGATGTCCCATCCAGTCCACGCCCAATCCCATTTTCTGTCACTGTCTGTAGGGCATATACAACCCAAGCAGTAGAGCCATGCACAGTAATGTAGTTTTTTTCTGATGTGCAATTTTGGCTGACAAGTTATTTGGCAAATTAGCAATATTTATGATGCATTTGACCCTAACCAACGAACTAAAGACTTTGCACTTGAAACAAACTTACTATTTTATATGGAAGTGTGAAAAAATAATATTGTATAGTTATGGCACACTTTTAATGTGAGACATCATTGTATTAAATTGGATGCTGCCTCTTTTTTCCTGCCCATCTCGCTCCTGCTTGTTCCCCATCCCAAACAGCGACCCGCTGTGAGTGCCCTCGCCCCACAGTTTCTACGGAACATGGCAATGATGTAAATGGATTATATAATTAAACCTTCCATCAAGTACCTGATTTATCATTTTGAAGGATATCTCATCTTCTTTAAGGCATGCATGAATACATCCTTGGATCTCCGACATTGGATGAGTTCCTAAGGCCCAAAGAGCCCAGTGCTCCAGATTCTATTTGTGAGAGTGCTCTGACCATTTTGTACCTGAATTGATGGGTTTTTCTACTGTATTCCTTGACTAGTTGTATTGAGTATTTGGAGAAGCTTCTAGCATACAAACTTACATTTGAGTTTTGATGCGAACATTGTATGTTATGTCTTTCTTGGGAGAATAGAAACCTCCAGTTTATTTTTTAAATCATTCCTTCTCTTTTCTACGATATTTGTGATGAAACCTTTAAATGTACATTATTTGTAAACAATTACTAAAATATTAAGAGCTGAGAGCTGTTGGTAATCAACTCTTCTTGTTTCTAGTGCTCCGCATCTGCATTAACACTACAAGGTCCAGGGAGTTCAGGCCCTACTGGGCAGTGTCATCAGACAGCAGAGCAGGCCAAGTGATGTCACTCCATCTTTTCTTATTTTGTACCACCCCCCATCCCCTTTGGGGTGGTTTGTGAAATTGGTTTGTTGTTGCTTGTTTCACATTGCACTGTATAGTGGTACTCAAGGATAAATAACCTTTGTGGAGCTAAATATTGTCTGCTTACTGTGAAAAATGTGTCTCTAGTTGGCAGAGGTATGCACCCTGTGGTAGTAGGGACCAAAATGCTGGTCAGGGTAAGTCACAAAACAGCCTAAATTATTCTGCTCTCACCCTCTGGTAGTTTAGCATGGAGCAGGCAGGCTTAACTTGGAAGGCAATGTGGAAAGTATGTGTGCAATACCTCATACAGTAACACAGTGAGAAGACCACAAAAAGATTCCACACCAGGTTAGAAAAAAGAGAGATAGGATTTATCTGAGTAAAACAAGACCAAAATGATAAAAATCCATCCAGTGTAAGTCAAGCTATGATTTTTTAAAGATTTTGGGCCACATGTACAAAGATCCGGTTTTGCGACTTGCAAACTGCGAGTCTTAGCAACTGCCAATTTGCGAGTCGCAAAACCAGATTTACAACAGTGTACTTTACACTGTTTGCGATTCCCAATGGGGTCGCAAATGACATACCTCATGAATATTCATGAGGTAGGTTGCAATTTGCGACCCTATTGGGAATGGCCGCCGTCACAGGGATGGTGGCATGCTGGAGACAGCAGACCACCATGTCTGTGACTGCTTTTAAATAAAGCAGTTTTTTTTTTCCTTAAAGGAAAACAATATGCATTTTAAAAACAAAAATGAAAAGTTTTCTTTACAATTTTTCAGAGCAGGCAGTGGTCCGTGGCTACAAAACCCACGCATGGCCCGCTGAAACATTACTTTTGGTGGAGTGATGCAGCGATGTTGGATGCATGATGCGTCAATTTTTCCTATGCAGTAGGGTCACTGCATCATCAGTAGGCTCCGTTGAAGTGACTGCAATGCATCATCATCGGGCCACGCATGCTGTAACTTTGCTATCGTTGGGCAGCCGCTGAGTTGTCATTAATATTTCTGCCATACTCGGGGTACGTATCAATTTCTGTAGAACGTAGCACAGAACCTACGTCTGAGGCCCAGAGATTGGAGAGGACCGTCTGGGAAGGGTGAGACTCACAGAAGGCAGAATCCGGGAGAACCAGGAGAGTGGTGGGAAGTCGTTAATGTCTCTGAAACTGCAGGAGAACAGAGGGCAATCCAGCAAGCCCTTTGAGAACACTCTGGTGGGAAGGTAAGGGTCTGAGAACAGCAGGCAGCAGGGCAACAAGCAGAACAGTCATTTTAGGAAAGTAGTCCAGTGTAGTCCTTGGAACAGCACAGCAGCTCTTCTGACAGAGATTCAGTTCTAGGTCCAGAAGTTTCTGATTTGATGGGGTTAGAGACCCAGTACTTATATCCAAATGTGCCTTTGAAGTGGGGGAGACTTCAAAGAGTTTATTTGCACCAGTTCCCTTTCAGGCCAGTCCCGACTTCCTGAATCTGTGGGGGTTATCAGTCCCTTGTCTGGGGTCAGGCAACTGCCTTCTGATGTAGGTGTGAGCCCTTCACCCTTCCTGCCCAGGAAGATCCATCAGTATGCAGATGAATGGCGATGCATTCGAGTGTCCTGTGCATATGGCTGTCTGGATGGAATGCCCAAGGGGAGCTGTCACCCAGCACAGACTAAACATACATTGGAGACAGGTTGTGAGGCACATAACGCAATAATAGCAGAGCAATACCTAATTTCTAAAAGTGGAATTTTTAAAACAGTAATGCTAAATCCAACTTTACCAGTAAAGATGATTTATCATTACCATTCCAAAGAAATAAAACATGATCACGAATTACAGCTTAAAAGTATATTAAGGAATTCCCAATGCTGGCTTGGGAGAGGAGCAGACTTCCCAATAGTGGAAAATGATTTTGGGACTCTTTCACTACCAGGATATGTAAAACTTAAAAGTACATGTCCTACCTCTTAAATACACTGCACTCTTCTTGCCCTATGGATCACATTGGGTCTACTTTGGGGAAACATCTGTAATAAAATAGGACTTGGGGAAGGGTTTTACATGCCAAGTCGAGGTGGCAGCAAAACTGCACACAAAGGCCTTGCAATGGCAGGCCAGAGACATGGTTATGAGGCTACTTATTGAGGTGACACAATAAGTGCTGCAGGCCCACGACTAGCATTTAATCTACAGGCCTTAGGCACACATAGTGCACCTTACTAGGGACTTATAGAAAACGTTAATATAGGAGCCACTGTTACCATGTTTAGGCCAGAAAACACAATCACTTTAGCACTGGTCAGCAGTGGTTAAGTGTGCAGAGTCCTAAAACCAGCAGAAATGAGATCAGAAAAATTACAGTCAAAAGGATGGGGGAAGACCTAATGCTACCAGGTCTAACACTTATCTAGCTATCCAGAGGGTCAAATACTAAGTGAGGTCAACTTTCCTCCACATACCAAGGCCCATATTTATACTTTTTTAGTGCCACATTTAGGCCGCTTTTTGATGCAAAAACGGTGCAAACTTACAAAATACAATGGTGTTTTGCAAGTTTGCGCCGCTTTTGCATCAAAAAATGACACAAATGCAGCACTAAAAAAGTATAAATATGGGCCCAAATGCCCAATGCCTGTTTAGTTAGGAACAGGAGCAGTCTCACCTTTGACATTGCTCGGTTTCTCACGCTAAAAATACCATTAACCAAACAATTCAAACAAATTCTTTTGTCACTGTTTTACTTGACATTACCGGAATTGTTGCTGTACAGTAGCACTAGACCCGAGTAGTTTAACAAATAGTTGCAAGCAACTCTACAATGATGTGCAATACATATGTGTGTAATGTCGTAGTTGGACAGTTACATTATAACACACCTCATGATGCTGTTAGCATCCACGAATCTGGTACTAACTGCCTTCATGGTAATAAACACCTACACAAAAAGTCACATCAATCCCAAATAGAAATGTGCCTATATAGGATTGTGCAATACTTTCATCCAAAGATCCCATATCATAACCATAAACAGTATACCCAATAGGAACTACTCAATCCCATGATAATGTAGCAATTTCCCTACAACATGCTAAAAGTGGGTATACAGAGATTGTATGACCAATCTTTCCTCTAAACTGCAATATGGAAGAGATTTATGAAGGACTCATGTTCCCTTATTTTGTGCAATTTATGACAAAAATTAGATGTCATTTAACTGTAAAGTGTCCGGTTCCCTTTGTAATGCATATGTGCATATTATGACGCATCATGTTGAAATAAACATGTATTCTCCAGTCACAATAACAGAAACACATTATCATGGCTTGCACCAAAATTGACATGTCAATCACAAATGTACACCACTAATGTATGCATTAAAAAAATAATTAAAAAATGCAACCTGTGCTGGTCACTGTCCAAAAGAGAGTAAATGCATGACACACACACATTAGCAGAAATAACATAATCAGCAAATAATTAGTAACAATAAAAAAGAAGGCCAGAACAAATTTTCTTTAATTTAATTTAATGTTCTTTATATTAATGAGATACCTCTCTCAAAATGTTTTACATATTTCTGGCAAAACAACAACTAAGGATTTTTTCCATAAAATCCAGAGACTGGGTTCCATGCCCATAACGTGCTTGCTAGTGTCACTGCCAAAAGAATCCTCCTCTGAAAAGAGCATCTATAGGGCATAAGCATGCACCTCAAAGATGTTACAGGAGGGGTCCTTGGTTTTGAGAGGGGTGGATTTGGGAGGGGTGGTTTTGATTTTGGATGGGCGGTTTTGAATTTGGGAAGGGTGGGTTTTGGTTTGGGAGTGGATGAGCTTTTGAAGGAGTAGGATGAGTTGTAGATGGGTAGGGTGGGGTATTGAAGGCTTTGGTTGGGGTTTGAAGGGTATACCAATAGGTTTGGATGGGATGGACTTACATTTGGGTGGGGTGGACTACGTTGAGGAAGGGGTCAGGGCCAGTACAAACATCATGTCCTCCTTAAAGAAACAGGTAGGGTGATGGGGAGGGAGCAAGGCTTGGGAGGTTGAGGGACTGTCAGTGTATGTTGTGCATATGTCTGTTGATGGTGTTGGTGCCCGAGGGTCTAGTGTATGTGGTGTATGTTTTGCTTTATGTTTTTTACTGGGTGTTTGTTGTGTGGGTGAGTTTGGGCAGTACGTATGTTTATGGATGTGTCTGCTATGGAGGTGCTGTGTGTAGTTGTGGTTCCTGTGGATGTGCAGCTGCATGTCTGTATTGTGGTGGGTGATTTGTCTATAGGTGTGCTGGTGGTGAGTGTGGGTAGTTGTGATGTAGTGGTTGTGATGTTTGTGGGTGTGCTGGTAGTGAGTGTGGGTGCGTGTGGTGGCGGGTGTAGTGTGTGGAGGTGTGCTGGTGGTGAGCGTGGGTGCCTGTGTTGTGGTGGGTTTGCTGTCTGTAGGTGTGCTGGTGGTGAGTATGGGTGTTTTGTATCATGGTGAGTGAGGTGTCTGCGGGTATGCTTATAATTGTGGTGGTGGTGCGGTGTGTGGTGCCTGTATGTGTGTGTGTCTGAGTTTCATACTGTGTCTGTGTTTATGTGAGGATGTGCTGCTTGAGTGTGTTGGTAAGGGTGCATGTAAAGGTGTGCATGTGCACAGGATAGGGCTAGGAAGTGGGACTTAGAATGGGGAAGGTTTGGGAGTTGGGGGACAAGGTTGGAGTGGGTGGGAGGCTGCGGTCAATGAGGAGGCAAGACCCTGTAATGACTGCTGTAGGCCAGACAGGGCACTGTGAATGCCATCCAGGTAAGCTAGCATCTGGGTATTCTGACCAGCAAGCCCCTGGATGGCATTCAATTGTGTGGTCTGGCCTACAGCGATAGTCCACAAAAGATCAACAGTCTCCTCATTGAGCGCAGCCTGGGAGACTAGGGCAAGGGGAGGAGGTGTCTGTAACAAAGGTGCTGAGACTCCTTTTAGGGGAACGGCTATGGCCAACTAGCGGAGAGGTGAGATTGAAGCACAGGGGGGCGGCTGATGATGCCGGTGGAATAGTCACACTATGGTCCACCACCACTAGGGACTGGTTGTCTGTGTTGTCCTGGGTTCATTTTGCACTTTGATTGGTCACACCTATTTTAGCTTAGCCGAGGCCTGCATTCTGAGCCCTTTTACCTACAAATGTGGTCTAAATTCATTTATTCATTGTATTTATTTTAGTTGGCCTGCTTTTCAACTGGGATGTTTTATGTTTTCTAATCTCTGATTCTGCAAAGCATTGTCAATATTTCTGTGCATGACATTTAACCATGTACCTTTGCCAAAGGCTGACAGGAAAAGAACATGATAATCCAGTTAGTATTGTCACCACAAGAGTACGTAGAAAAACTGAAACTTAGACACATTCCCACTTCAGGCCTATTTCACAGAACATACATATGTTTCGTATAAAAACATTGTACAGGCCAAGGAAAAGGAGGGAGGTCATTCGGGCCATGATAGCCATCCATGCTGTATGCCATTTCACTGCTGACTTCAGCCCTGTCTCTACAACCAGCCAAGGAGACAGCAGTCAGACCCCTGTTCTCAGTTGATGGGTGCTCCTCTCATGGATTAAGTGCAGACAGACTGGGCTATCACTGCTATGCTCTCAATTGGAGTTAGGGGTTAGGTAGGATCCCTATGTATATGTTTTTCCAATATGCTTGAGCTGTTTATTTTCTTCTTACTGGTCGTAATAATGCTAAATTTGCTATGTCTCCTTACCCTAATTGCAGCTCATATATTTTATCATAGATTGCAGTATTTTCAACAAATATATTGAAAACTATCCAGCATCTTTTCCTTGGCCTATGTGTGTGTATGAGACTTTTGCTAACAAGAGAAAGGGGTGAGATTTGTTGACCACGACTTCCCTGAGAGGTCACTGAGTGTTGTGCATCAAACTGCCACAAATCACCTTTGCTTTTTATGTTTGGGTGAGATGCTGCTAGCTAGCCGAAAGGGCTGGCTCAGTCACCCACAAGTGGTGGTGGTACCGCCCCAAATCCAGCAGTTTTGTTCCAATAACAAGAGTCCTTCGACAGTGTAGGCGTCCGAAGAGGATCACGAGTCACTCCTGGTCTCCTCATTGTACTCTCACCCTCCATAGCACTGGGTCCCTCACTGTCAGTGGTGTCTGCACCAGGACCACTGTGCCTAGCTTCTTCCCCACCGACAAGGCTGCTGTCCCCTTGGCCTTGCCCAGGTGATGCTGTGAAAAACGGATGCAACAGCTGAGGATCTCTTGGTAAATATATTTGAACTTTGCTCACAAAATAATTTCCTAGTGTACATATTAAAATTGCTTTAAGGTACTCAAACTTGGCTTCGTAATCATCAGTGTTTCATGCCTGTAGGGAAGAATTCCATAAACAAATTGCTTAGTGTCTAGAAATTTCCCATGCTAGCCTCTATACCATGGATGCCTTTTGTCTCTTTTCTAGTTTCATTTCTCTGCATAACAAATGGCTTTGACATCATAATAAATACACAGGCTTGAATACATTCCTAAACCACTTCAGCACAGAGCAAACACATATCCACATATCCAGAAGAGACATGTTTTGGGATTGATATTGACCCATTAAGATGGGAAACTCCAAAATTTATGTGAAGAAACCTTCCATCTGCAATTGTCATTTCAAGTACCACTTTGCTCACCATCATTGCTTTCTCATCTGGACATAACTAAGGACACCTAAATGTCACTTTGGGAACAAGTAACTCTGGGCCATATTTATACTTTTTGACGCAAAACTGCGCTAACGCAGTTTTGCGCCAAAAAAATTAGCGCCGGCTAACGCCATTCTGAAGCACCATGCGGGCGCCGTATTTATTGAATGGCGTTAGCCGGCGTTAGCCGACCGGCGCTGCCAGGTGTGCGTGAAAAAAAACGACGTACACCAGGCAGCGCCGGCGTAGGGAAAAATGGCGTTTGGGCGTCCCAAAATGGGGCAAGTCAGGCTGAGGCAAAAAAATCGTCTTAACCCGATTTGCGCCATTTTTTTGGGGCGCCCAGACGCCATTAACATAACTCCTGTCTTAGCAAAGACAGGAGTCATGCCCCCATGCCCAACGGCCATGCCCAGGTGACTTATGTCCCCTGGGCATGGTCATTGGGCATAGTGGCATGTAGGGGGGCACAAATCAGGCCCCCCTATGCCACAAATTTTTTTAAAAAAAATTCTTACCACAACTTACCTTTTCTTCCCTGGGATGGGTCCCTCCATCCTTGGGTGTCCTCTTGGGGTGGGCAAGGGTGGCAGGGGGTGTCCCTGGGGGCAGGGGAGGGCACCTCTGGGCTCATTCTGAGCCCACAGGTCCCTTAACGCCTGCCCTGACCCAGGCGTTAAAAAGAGGCGCAAATGCGGGGTTTTTTGCCCCGCCCACTCCCGGGCGTCATTTTTGCCCGGTAGTATAAATACCACGCACATGCCTGGGAGTCATTTTTTAAGACGGGAACGCCTACCTTGCATCTCATTAACGCAAGGAAGGTGTTCACGCCAAAAAATGACGCTAACTCCATGATCTTTGGCGCTAGACGCGTCTAACGCCAAAGTATAAATATGGAGTTAGTTTTGCGTCGAATTTGCGTCGAAAAAAACGATGCAAATTCGGCGCGAACGGAGTATAAATATGCCCCTCTGTCACTAATGTAACCATTCTTGTCTGTTTCAATCAATACATTCCGGCTGAAAATTAATGTTGGTTGACACAGACAGCCTTACATGTGTATTTCGGAAGGACTGAAGCTTCATGACAACCTGCAACTGTCAGATGAAATGAACTGAAGTTTGCTATTGAAATATTAACCAAACAGATTTCAGATAAGGAATGATCACATGGTACACGTTTCCAGTCCATTTGGTGCAGTTGCTCATGACAATATTTTAATTGTAGCAACTTACCAATGTAAAGTCTGAAACAGAAACTGTCTCACAAGTGCTTACTATGCCATGTCAGCAGTAATAAGGCCTACATTACCTGCTCACATCTGTGATGGAGCATTGCACCTGACCTAATCCTGAAATGCTATATGTTGTGTAAAATGTCCCCCTTAACATGGAGGAAATGCAGGTACCCCTTTCTTCTCATGCTGCCAAGTGTCTGCTGATTTCTTGGTCCAGCTTCAGAAGTCCTCCCACCTCCTACTGCAATGCAGGCTGTACTGTTTAAATACCCCCAGGGTCTACACCTTCCTCGCAATGGCCTTCCCAAACCATGCTTCTGATCAGTGTTGACCTGTATGGGTGAGAACAAGTAACAATAAAATAGGTTCTGCGTGAGTTTGTTTTGGCTGCAGTGCAGTCACACAATTTAGTAGCAGCTGTCACTAGCATTCCCAGAACAGTCAGTACAGATTATCTACAAACATTTAAAAAATCCTATGAAAAACTGATTTGTAGTGATCTGTGGAGCAGCCTCAACATTTATTTCCTCATGTTGCCAATACAGGACAGACATACCATCAAAGTCAGGGATTGGAAAATTGTCATGCAGTAAGACCCACTCCAGATTAGTTCAACTCATTTTGAGTTACTAAACGCCAAACAATCTGTACATTATTTGCACATAACCATGTGCACAACAACATATTTTTCAAGTCTAGCCTTCTAAGAGTCAGATACTATGGTTCGCACCACATACAGTGCCTAAGGGCAGTATGCGAGGGCTACCAATCTGTACATTATTTGCACATAACCATGTGCACAACAACATTTTTGTCATGTCTAGCCTTCTAAGAGTCAGATACTGTGGTTTGCACCACATACAGTGACCAAGGGCAGTATGCTACCATGTGTCAGTGAGAGCATGGTTTTGGGTGATGTATGAACAAGTGTGTGCAGTAATGGGACAAACTTGTATGGATGATTGAGATCCTGTGTCATTCAGGCCGGCAGAACAGGAAATACCTTTCCCCATATGTGGCACCATGACATGTTTAAAGCAAAAAGATATTCCAATCCAGAATTGCAGCCTGTACATTCACCTGACAGAACAACATCAGACAACTCCATAACTTTGAAGGTTCTACTTGGAATTTAGATTTGTACAATTTCAACCTGGCCTCTATGTTTCCACTCAATCTAGTGGTACAGTGCCTACTAGCCTCTGGAAGTAAGGGGCCTGTATTGTGTCTCTTTAAACCAGAAATTTTGAGCAACATGCACTGAAAACTCAACTGATTACTACAGGTGGCTTTTCATTTCAATGTACAGACATTTCTAACATCCTCAAACAACACCCTGTGCCCAGAAAAACCATTTAGTTAACCATCTTCCAATTACAATGAATGCTTCAGTCATGGACAAAAAGGACCAAATATCCTGTGAACAAAGAGGAACAAGTTACTTTGGCATACATTTCCCACTCAAACGTGTACCTGTTCCTCTATGGTCCCATACTGCTGGCAGTACAGGTACAGGACGTCCTTGGTTAGGAGCTCTAGCTCCTCAGGGAAGAAGGCACGGCTCTGTCACTTGCTTTCCCTGGCATCTTGGGTCCTAGAGATCGGTAACAGCAGCAAAAACGAGGAGGTGCTGTTGGTAGCAGTGTTTGGAGGCAAGTGAACCTTTTATCAATATGCCACATACAAGTACAGGGCGGACGCGATCCGTGACAGAGACAGACACAGCCATTAGCTTTCATGCATAGTTGTCACACACTTTAGCCTATGGCAAGGTCCTCAGTGGTGTGTTCCACCTACTACGCTGGCAACTTCTACCGGCTACCATCACATAGCCAATGTCCTGATGGCAAGGTCAGGCAGCCACCATTTTACAGTGTGAATCTGTGTATTTTAAAATTGTTAGTGCATCAACAGCACTCAAAACGTCAGAAATGAACGACAATGTTTTTGGCACGATATGACACATTAAGAGGTGAACCGTGACTGTTTTTGACATTGATGGTGTCACGGGTGAAGTAATACCTAAATTGACGGTATTTTTGAGAAAAAAAACATTCAAAAAAGTATGCACAAATAATGCATTTCAAATGTATCATTTGCACATAATAAAATGATTAGACATGTAAAAAAGTGATTTTTAAAGTAAAATTTTATTTGAAAACATTGTGTGCACATGAATGACATAATGAGATTCCTAATGTTACCAAGAGATAAGATGTGTGTTGTTAATCAAAGTATGGTGTGACTTTTCAAGCTGATATTTTCTTTCTCATACATGCTGACATTTGAACCCAGGCATGGGTAGGAGAAGACAGAATCAGGTCTTCAGGCCATTTCCAGTCCTTGCCACCATGGAGGAAAAAGATGTTATTAAGACGTTTCCGTTTAATTGGCAAACTATCCTGGATTTGTGTCACTCTCTAAAGCTTGATCTCCTGCCTCACAATAGGTATACAACAGCAATAACACCAATAGTGAAACTCATGGCTGTACTTTTTGGCCACTGGCTCTTTTCAATAAGCTGTGGCAGTATCTGGAGGCATGTCCCAAACAACTTTCAGTGGTGTGCTCCAAGAAGTCCTTTCTTCAGGGCTAAGACACACCAACAGCTACATCCTGTTCCCAAGACAACATGATTTGATCACTGTGAAGGGAGAATTTTATGCTGTAGATGGCCTACCACATGTGGTCGAAGCAATAAATGTCACACATATTAACTTGGTGCCACCACATGCAAGGGAGCAGGTCTACCGCAATCAGAAGAACTTCCAACCTATCAATGTGCAAATTGTCTGCTTACAGGATTTGTACATATCAAGTGTGTGTGCCCACTTTCTTAGGTCAACACATGATTCCTTTGTACAATGGAGCAGCACCATACCCCTAAAAATGTCACACCTTGGAGCTGAGAGGGCCTGGATTGTTAGTAAGTACAATATGACTGGAGGACCGTTTGCTTTAATCCTGGTTTAGGAAGTTACAATGGCTTGATATGAAATTCATCCATTGATATTGCTTCCACGTAGGAGACTCACCCTACCCTAACAGACCATGATTGTTAGCACCACTGAGGAATCCAACAATGCCAGGGAAGTCTCCTTCAGTGAGGCCAGTGAAGAAGGCTTTTTGGCTCCTCACAGCCAGGTTTAGGTGCCTAAAAAAGACCTGTGGAACCTTCCTCTACTCACCCAATAAGGTGTGCCAAATTACAGTTGCCTGCTGCATGTTGCGCCCCATCACCCTGCAATGGAACATCCCAATCATTGCAGAAAGTGGAGACCATGAAGAGCCAACAGGTGAGGATGTTCAAATGCCCATTGAAGAAGAGAGTGGGGAAGAAGATGAAATTGTCCTATGTCAGTATGTTATTGTCCACTTCTTCAACTAAGTGTAAATGTACCTTTACATATTGTAACCTCTAATGTCAGAACAACTTATTAGATAGTGAATATAGCAGTCTGTGATGGTAATGTGATGGAAATGGTTAGTTGCTGAAAGTACAAGGCAAATATGTTTATGGATCAGAGTTTCACCACGTTGACTTTTGTGTTTACTGACATAGATTAACTTTACTTGTGCTATGTGTATGTGTCCTGCTAACTTATCATTAGAGTCAAACTGTATATGTGAAATCATTATTTTTCCCTGGTTATTCTATTTCAGGGTCCTTCACCATGACATCTTCATTTGGACATTTCAAATTTGTGACATTTGCAGTTACATGTTGCTGTTGGAAAATACAAAGTGAACATGTATTGATCTTGGGACAGACATCCACTTGGGATGGACAGATCTTGTCCAGAGAAAACTTGCACTGTGATTAAATGGAAGTTCCTGAGATTGTATTTGACATGTTTTCTGTGGCATGTTGCCATCAAGGTAATATGTGCTCCTTAAATTAATGAAACCACATGTGTATGTCAAGCCACAGCATACTTCCTCCATATTGGCTAAATCTTCATTTTGTGTTCAGTGTTAGAAGCTGTTGCTGTATCTCGTCATAGTTGATAGGACTTTATTTAAAGCACACCACTGAATGGTGGTTGTGACATTGCACTGGGTACTGCCGCAGTGTCCTGTAATGGTCACGTGGCCTCAAATTGTGTCACTGCCATGATAGAGGTTATTAGTGTTATTGATGTTGGATCCCTATTGTGAGGGCAGGATGTCTGAGACCAGCTGCAGTCACGAATCAATGAGAGTTTGCCTATATTATTTGATTCCATGTAATATTCATTTTCTGACATGGTGTCAAGGTCATGGAGTATCAACCTCTAAATAGAACAAAGTATTAGGGTTATGCATGGTTTGTGAAACTCAGCTCTGACTTCGTCAAAGTCTTGTTACCTACAAATGTATGGCACCAGTACATTGGAATTTTGATTTGTTTTTTTAATGAAATAGGTAATACATTACCTCTTTGTCACATCTAATTTTCCTTTGCAACTAATTGTTCAATAGATTTGACAAAATGATGGAGGAAGACAGATATGAAAAATGAAATGTCACAATAAATGCAACAACAGTTTTGGAGTTTGTGTCATTATCATTTATTTACTTGACACAAAGGAACTGAAAATTGTTTCAAACAACACATCAATGAAGAAAACAAAAAAAAGTTTATCATGGTGGATGAAAGTATAGTACTAGAGGCAAAAGATAAAAAAACAAATGTTCTCAAAAAAGGTAAATGTGTGCCTGAAATAGTCCACAGAGTGAATTCTAGACACACACTTGAGGAAATTGGGATTTGTGTCTCTTGGAGGAGGTGGTGGAGGTCGTGCCATCATCTCCTTGTGGTCCAGATGACCGTCAGTTAAAAATGGGGTCTTTGGCAGTCAGGATGCCCCCTGTTGAAGCAAGGACCCTCACTCTAGTCAGGGAAAAGGATAAACACACCTGGTTAATCCCCGGTCACACTCTTGGAATCTTGGCACAAACAGAAACTTAACCCGGAGACAATGTCTAGACACACAGTAATACAGTGAAACACTACAGATGGACACCACACAGGTTTAGAATAATAGCCAATCTATCTAAACAAAACAAGACCAAAACAACATAAATCCAACATACACAAGAAAAGTTATCAATTTTTAAAAGATTAAACTTCAACACAGACCTTAGAAACACAAATGCTTCAAATAGGTAATATCATGGCATTGTGACAGAGTCATTCCCAACAATCTGATGCTAATGGCACCACTCACGGCGTCATACGGATTCACCCCATGTAGAGTACCTTGTGAAAATTAGGAAACAAGCCGGTGCGTGAAGTCTGGGATTGTGGCGTCACTGGATCCTATGCGGCGTCGGTTCCTGTGCTGCAGAGAGGAGGCGTCACAAAGAGGCATCAGGTCCTTGCTGCGGAGCTGTGGAGATGAGGCGGCATCACTGCAAAGCGTTAGATCTGCCCATTATGGTGGGGTAGATATCTGGCGGTCACTGCGTGGTGTGGTGGCTTCCACGGAGTCGTTGACTTCAGTGAGGCTGCAGAGGCATCAGGCCTGCAGGGTTGTTGTGCTCCAGCGAGTACCACAGTTTCAGTTGCAGAGAGCACCACGGGATTTGGCAGCGGCGTCAGTCCAGAGTCATCCAAAGTTAGTTTCCTTGGATCTTCTTGATTTTCCTCCAGCTTCTCCTTCCAAGGGCCCAGGGACCGGATTAGGCACCACTTCCAGGGCAAATGCAAAAAGAATAAGGGATGGACGGAATGCTGAACAATGTCAAACATTCACCCCCAGTACAGAGATCTGGGCCTAAATCCATCATTTTTTTGCTGCCCATGCCATTCTAGTTTGGACCCAGCCATATGCAAATCAGTCTTGACCCTGTTCCCTATGGGAACAGTCCAGCCCGAACTGCCAGGCCAGGTCTTCCCTGGACTGAAAACAAGCATCCTGGGACCGGTTTCGGGGTTTCACCCCTCATCAGCCAGGCTAGCTTAAATCCAGTGGCATGGGAAGCACAGGACCCACGTCTGGGCATACCTTTACCACTTAGGGCGACAAATGCAAAAAGAATAAGTGATGGACGGAATGCTGAACAATGTCAAACATTCATCCCCAGTACAAAGATCTGGGCCTAAATCCATCATTTTTTTGCTGCCTATGTCATTCCCGTTTGGACCCAGCCATATGCAAATCAGTCTTGACCCTGTTCCCTATGGGAACAGTCCAGCCCGAACTGCCAGGCCAGGTCTTCCCTGGACTGGAAACAAGCATCCTGGGACCGGTTTCGGGGTTTCACCCCTCATCAGCCAAACTAGCTTGAATCCAGTGGCATGGGAAGCACTGGACCCACGTCTGGGCATACCCTTCCCACTTAGGGCGACAAATGCAAAAAGAATAAGTGATGGACGGAATGCTGAACAATGTCAAACATTCACCCCCAGTACAGAGATCTGGGCCTAAATCCATCATTTTTTTGCTCCCCATGCCATTCTAGTTTGGACCCAGCCATATGCAAATCAGTCTTGACCCTGTTCCCTAATGGAACAGTCCAGCCCGAACTGCCAAGCCAGGTCTTCCCTGGACTGAAAACAAGCATCCTGGGACCGGTTTCGGGGTTTCACCCCTCATCAGCCAGGCTAGCTTAAATCCAGTGGCATGGGAAGCACAGGACCCACGTCTGGGCATACCTTTCCCACTTGGGGCGACAAATGCAAAAAGAATAAGTGATGGACGGAATGCTGAACAATGTCAAACATTCATCCCCAGTGCAGAGATCTGGGCCTAAATCCATAATTTTTTTGCTGCCTGTGCCATTCCAGTTTGGACCCAGCCATTTGCAAATCAGTCTTGACCTTGTTCCCTATGGGAACAGTCCAGCCCGAACTGCCAGGCCAGGTCTTCCCTGGACTGGAAACAAGCATCCTGGGACCTGTTTCGGGGTTTCACCCCTCATCAGCCAAGCTAGCTTGAATCCAGTGGCATGGGAAGCACTGGACCCACGTCTGGGCATACCCTTCCCACTTAGGGTGACAAATGCAAAAAGAATAAGTGATGGACGGAATGCTGAACAATGTCAAACATTCACCCCCAGTACAGAGATCTGGGCCTCAATCCATCGTTTTTTTGCTGCCCATGCCATTCCAGTTTGTACCCAGCCATATGCAAATAAGTCTTGACCCTGTTCCCTATGGGAACAGTCCAGCCCGAACTGCCAGGTCAGGTCTTCCCTGGACTGGAAACAAGCATCCTGGGACAGGTTTCAGGGTTTCACCACTCATCAGCCAGGCTAGCTTGAATCCAGTGGCATGAGAAGCTCGGGACCCACGTCTGGGCATACCCTTCCCACTTAGGGCAACAAATGCAAAAAGAATAAGTGATGGACGGAATGCTGAACAATGTCAAACATTCACCTCCAGTACAAAGATCTCGGCCTAAATCCATCGTTTTTTTGCTGCCCATGCCATTCCAGTTTGGACCCAGCCATATGCAAATCAGTCTTGACCCTGTTTCCTATGGGAACACTCTAGCCCGAACTACCAGGCCAGGTCTTCCTTGGACTGGAAACAAGCAACCTGGGACCAGTTTTGGGGTTTCACCCCTCATCAGCCAGGCTAGCTTGAATCCAGTGGCATGGGAAGCACAAGACCCACGTCTGGGCATACCCTTCCCACTTAGGGCGACAAATGCAAAAAGAATAAGTGATGGACGGAATGCTGAACAATGTCAAACATTCACCCCCAGTACAGGTATCTGGGTCTAAATCCATCACTGTTTTGTTGCTGCCCATGCCATGCCAGTTTGGACCCATCCATATGCAAATCAGTCTTGACCCTGTTCCCTATGGGAACTGTCCAGCCCGAACTGCCAAGCCAGGTCTTCCCTGGACTGGAAACAAGCATTCTGGAACCAGTTTTGGGGTTTCACCACTCATCAGCCAGGTTAGCTTGAATCCAGTGGCATGGGGAAGCACGGGACCCACGTCTGGCCATACCCTTCCCACTTAGGGCGACAAATGCAAAAAGAATAAGTGATGGACGAATGCTGACTAATGTCAAACATTCACCCCCAGTACAGAGATCTGGGCCTAAATCCATCGATTTTTTGCTGCCCATGCCATTTAAGTGTGGACCCATCCATATGCAAATCAGTCTTGACCCTGTTCCCTATGGGAACAGTCCAGCCCGAACTGCCAGGCCAGGTCTTCCCTGGACTGGAAACAAGCATCCTGGGACCGGTTTCGGGGTTTCACCCCTCATCAGCCAGGCTAGCTTCCAGGGCAGGAGTCTCAGCAGAGAGTCCAGGTGCTGGCAGAGGAAGCCTTTGATGGCCCTGAGACTTCAGAACAGGAGGAAATCTCAGTCCAAGCCCTTGGAGATTTTTCTCAAGCAAGAATATACCACAAAGTCAATCTTTGTCTTTTTTCACAGGCAGAAGCAGCAACTGCAGGATAGCCAAACAAAGCACAGTCACAAGCAGGGACAACACTTCTCCGCACTTCAGCTCTTCTCCTTGGCAGAGGTTCCTCTTGGTTCAAGAAGCAAATCTTGAAGAAATCTAAATTTGGGGTTTTGGGTCCAATACTTATACCCCTTTCTGCCTTTGAAGTTGCCCGACTTGAAAGAAAGGCCTCTGTTGTTTACCAGAGCCGCCTTGCCCATGCCAGACCCGAGACACAAACCCCGGGTTGGAGACTCCATTGTGTGAGGGCAGGCACAGCCCATTCAGGTGTAAGTGACCATTCCTCCATCCTCTCTAGCCCAGATGGCCCATCCAGATATGCAGACTACACCCCAGCTCCCTTTGTGTCACTGTAGAGGAGATTCACAAACAGCCCATCTGTCAGTCGGTATTTTATTTTACATTGTGAGTTCAGAGACCCCAAACTCCAAATCTCTATCTGCTCTCAAAGGGAAACTACACTTCAAGAATATTTAAAGGCGGCCCCCATGTTAACCTATGAGATAGATAGGCCTTGCAACAATGAAAAACGAATTTGGCATTATTTTACTGTTAGGACATGTAAAACACACCAGTACATGTCCACCCTTTAACATACACTGCACCCTGCCCCTGGGGCTACCTAGGGCCTACCTTAGGGGTGTCATACATGTATAAAAAGGGACGGTTTGGGCTTGGCAAGTGAGTACACTTGCCAAGACAAATTAGTAGTTTAAAACTCCACACACAGACACTGCAGTGGCAGGTCTGAGCCATGTTTACATGGCTACCCATGTGGATGGCACAATCAGTGCCGCTGGCCACTGGTAGCATTTGATTTACAGGCCCTGTGCACCTCTAGTGCACTTTACCAGGGACTTACTAGTTAATCATATATGCCAGTCATGGAAAATCCAATTACACAAATAATTTCACATAAGGAGCACTTTAGCACTGGTCAGCAGTGGTAAAGTGCCCAGAGTAACAGAAACAGTAAAAACAGCATCCAGCACAATACAACAACCTGGGAAACAGAGGCAAAATTTTAGGGGAGACCATGCCAAGCATGCCAGGTCTAACACCACCCCCTCCAGAGAGGAGGGGGACATAGGTGCAGGGACTGTATTGTATGCTTAGATTAAGCCTTAGGCTATCTATAAGAATGAGTCCTGAACAGACAAACCTCACCTTATGAAAATTGGAAAATACCTTTGCTTTAATAGCTTTAATAGCTTTAGCGCTCTGAACTTCTTTACTGAGTGGGCACTGAACTATATCAGAACTGAAATCCTACAATCAGTAATTCTTGATAAATTGTTTTAGTACGAACGAAAGAGTACTTATTAGAGGACACTATGGCCCTCATTCTGACCTTGGCGGGCGGCGGAGGCCGCCCGCCAAAGTCCCGCCGTCAGGTTACCGTTCCGCGGTCGAAAGACCGCGGCGGTAATTCTGACTTTCCCGCTGGGCTGGCGGGCGGTCGCCTTCAGACCGCCAGCCAGCCCAGCGGGAAAGAGGCTTCCACGATGAAGCCGGCTCGGAATCGAGCCGGCGGAGTGGAAGCTGTGCGACGGGTGCAGTTGCACCCGTCGCGTATTTCACTGTCTGCGCAGCAGACAGTGAAATACATGTAGGGGCCCTCTTACGGGGGCCCCTGCAATGCCCATGCCAGTGGCATGGGCACTGCAGGGGCCCCCAGGGGCCCCGTGACCCCCCCTACCGCCATCCGGATCTCGGCGGTCCGACCGCCGGGATCTGGATGGCGGTAGGGGGGGTCGGAATCCCCGCGGCGGTGCAGCAAGCTGCGCCGCCGCGGAGGATTCAATGGGGCCGCGGTACACTGGCGGGACCCCGCCAGTGGTGCCGGTCCGACCGCGGCTTTACCGCCGCGGTCGGAATCCCCATTGGAGCACCGCCGGCCTGTCGGCGGTGCTCCCGCGGTCCTCCGCCCTGGCGGTCAAAGACCGCCAGGGTCAGAATGACCACCTATGTATGCATAAAAGCTTGTATAGAAAGTTGAATGTAAAATGATACTTGGGACTGCCAGAAACTCCAGCCATAAATCTGCTCTCATGCAGTGCTTCTGCTGAAGCCTGTAAGTGAACAACACTGTAAATAACTACGTAATCTTAGTATGATGATAATTGTTGGTAAACTATTCTTCTCATTATTTCCAATGCACCACATCCACACCAAGACAAAAGTTCCAGGGAGTACAGAACCTCTTATGCAGTTGAAGAGTGGAAGAGACTTTGGACATTTGCAACATTACTGAACCAATGTTGGAAATCTTTCTCCGAGAACGAAGTAAATGGAAATAAACAAACATGACATTTGCTTGACTGTGTAATGCAGAAATAATAAACAGTAAATATGCAATGGGAGACATCTACCTTGTACAAGATGGCATTGATGACTACTGACGCCTAGTTAGCATTTGACAGAAAGAGGCACTTTTACAAGTCATAGCAAATTTATTTCAAAGGCAGTAACATAAAATAAATGTACTCATAAATTGGGGTGTAAAACTACATTTTGCACAAGTTTAATAATGCAAAATCTTATAGATGCACAAGAAACTCTAACAAACTGAAACCTCTGATAATTCTGTCTGCATCACTTTCTGTTCCTTGTTCCATTTAATACCTCCAAGTGCTTCAGTTGATCATACACTTGATCTCTGGCATGCTCCATTACAGTTTAATCCTATTTCATTTAGATGATCTCCTTTTCTCTTTACACCCACGTTTTTTAAATATTAGTTTAGAAAATTTGAACAAGATAAACTAAACATTTGTGCACATCAGCACAATAATTACAGGGGTTAAGTTTATCTTAAACATAACCCATACCAAAGTATTGATCCATTCACCAATGTTACTAAAACCCTTTTCTTTCTCACTAACCCAGAAGCCTACTATTTTCCACAAACCATATTCTTCAAACATTTTGACTTGATGAGACATGTTAATTATATTATGTGCATAAGTATTCATAGCTCTACCATTCTCATGTATGCAATTACAACACTCTCCTACAATTAAAACCATGTGTACATTGCCTTTCTTCTAAAGAAGGAGCTCTAGTTATAACAATTAGTCCTGCATTAATCTGGGTTAATGCACCAATATTAAAAGCAAGCCAATCAACAAACCTAGATATTCTTCTGATAATCACATCATTCATAGCCCCACACCAGTTGATGAAATCATAACTCATAATACATCTAGGGCTAGATTCTGAAAGGTGTCACACAGTGCACTGCACCAGCCAATAATGTTGTGCTGCGTGACAAGAAGAGAGTAGATTAGTGCCATATTCACAAATAAATTGCACTATCCTCTCCTCTCCCTAGCACCAATGCTGATTTCAGCTGCTGTGCGCCATGCACACACCTTAGCACCAAATGCTAGGGTGTGTGCCTGAGTCTAGCATAGGTTTTTTACAGGAAGGGTACCCACCCTGTACAAAATACTATGCCTAGACAAGTGGAAATGCATTTCCCATTTTGTATGTGTGCTGTACAGTGCAGCACAGAAGCAAAATTGTAAAACCAAGAAGAAATAAAACCATTGCTCTGTTTAATGCCTGCTTTTCAGCAGTGCTTGTTTTTAGCACAAAAACCTTTCTTCTGATGTTTCAGAATAGGGTTTAGCGACAAAAAGCATGAGTACACCCATATACCACCCACGTTACGCCCCCTTGATGCAAAGTAATGCAAAGCAGCATTTCGCACTGCTTTGATTTACTTTGTCACACAAATCAATGAGAATACCAAATTGCGTTGATTTGTGAATCCCAAAAAACACTTTAGCTTCTGTTTAGCATTACAAAGGTAAAGCTAAACCTTTGAGAATCTGGGTCTGCAGTGTTATCTGTTTTGAACCACTTTTCACTCTCTTCAAACAAACAGCACCATTCATCCCCTCCGCACGGTGGGCTCTAGAAAACACTAACATCAAATAGTAAGAACCCAATGAATTGAGTGGTAGTCTGAGATAAGCAGTCTTACCACACACATAATAGAGTCCTCTCAGACTTGGTTCGTTGCCAATCAACAAATCACCAGTGAGAACGTAACTCCTTTCACACTCACACTTTCCACAAATTCACCTCCTTTTGATTCATAATGCATCATACACAATTCACCCTTTCTCTCATGCTCCATTCTCAGTCTTGGGTGCAAATTCAAAAACCTGAATTCTTCCTAAGCCTTGATCTGTTAATGTGATGTCCTAAAATGGTACTGCCAATGCCTTTCATACATTTGGAAAGGCAGTTTTGGATTCGCAAAAGGTGGAATTTAGCAATTTGCACCATTTGTGAATGCAAAAACGTTTGATATATGTGGCCCTATGTTCATTAAAAATGTGTGCTATTTTTTACATAGTTACACATATACTCTCTTTTAGTCTGTTTAGTTTTAGGATTAATTTGTGCTAATCTGTTCAGATATTTACTATATTTTACCAAAATGTGATTATTGGTTGAAGTGGTGAAAGCCCCACTAAGGCAACAACCACCAACCTTATCAGGGTGCGCCACATAATTTACTAAATTAACCTATGCTTAATCCTCTGGTAGATTGACATAAATGCTGTCAGGTTTAACTTAGAAACAATGTGTATATGTTATGAAGCACAAAAACAGTAATACGTTGAAAACACAGCACAAGAAAATTATCAAGTCAATGTATAACGATATGGTACATTTTAATAAATACAATTATAACAGAGCAACTGAAATCAAACAAACAGAACCAAATGTATGCAATTTTAAAGTTTTTAGTGAAAAGAGCGACTACAAGCACAAAGGGCAAAATGTGATAAACTGCTCAGATTTGACGAGTGGAAAGTCACAAACTCAAACTGACCACAATGTAGAATGGGTTGAAAACAGAGACCAGGTTAGTCCCTCTGAAAAGTAACCTTTTCAAGCCCTCTAGCTCGAAGAGTCCCATCCTCATTGGAAAAGGCTATCAAGAGGAGGCTAAGAATCATGAACAGTTACTGTAGCACGAAGAGCCTGACGGGCATCGCAGACTATCTTTGCTGAAGCACAAATAGCCATTCAAATGTCTGAGATGGTTGTTGCTGTAGTTTTGCATTGGGTGTCACACAGCTGTAGCGAGAAGTGCAAGTCTTGCACTGCTAGTGGCAGTGGATTGTCATGTGTGCAAGAAGCAGGGTTCATTGGAGTTTCATTCTGGCAGCCATCATGGGCGGCAGAGTTTCAGCACAAACAGGTCGATTTGCGGTCATGAGGAGCCCTAACTACAGGATTATAATTTTTACTTCAGGAGGTATACACTCTGATGCCAGCTGAGGGTCCAGGACCACAGCAACTAAAATCCCAAAAAAAGAACACAAGATATGCAGTTTTAAAATTTTTAGTGAAAATAGTGACTACACACACAAAGGGCAAATCAAGGTCATCTGGTCACTCTTTATGGGTGGAAAGTCACAAATTCAGACTGACCCCAATGTAAAATGGTCTGGATACAGACACCAGGTTAGACCCCCTGAAAAGTAACCTTCTTTAGTCTTCTGTCTCGAATAGTTCCATCCTTGTTGAAAAAGGCCATCACGAAGAGGTTGAGCATTGTGAACGGTTGCTATAGCATGGAGAGCCTGACAGGCATCGCAGACGGTCTTTGCTGTAACACAAATAGTCATTTAAATGTCACAGAGGGTTATTGTTGTAGTTTCACATTAGGGTCACACGGGCTTTAGCGAGAAGTGCAAGTATTGTACTGCTGATGGCAGTGGAGTTTCATGTAAGCAAGGAGCAGGGTTCATTGGAGTTTCATGCTGGCAGCCATCGTGGGCAGCAGAGTTTCAGTGCAAACGGGTCCATTTGTGGTCATGAGGGCCCCTAACTTCAGGATTATCATTTTTACTTCAGGGAGAATACACTCTTATGCCAGCCGAGGGTCCAGGAACAGAGCAGCTAAAATCCCCAAAATAACTCAAGGTATGCAAATTTAAAGTTTTTAGTGAAAATAGTGACTACATACACAAAGGGCAAATCCTGGTCATCTGGTCACACTTGACAGGTGAAAAGTCACAAATTCAGAATGACGGCAAGTAAAATAGGTTCAATACAGAGACAAGGTTAGTCCTCCTGAAAAGTAACCTTTAATCTTCTGGGTTGAATAGTTGCATCCTTGTTGGAAAAGGCCATCAGGAGGAGGCTAAGCATTGTGAATGGGTTCTGTAGCATGAAGAGTTATTCAAGTGTCACAGGTGGTCAGTGCTGTAGTTTCATGTTAGGGTTGCACGGGCTGTAGCGAGAAGTGCAAGTCTTGCACTGCTGGTGGCTGTGGAGTGTCGTGTGTGAGGAGCAGAGTTCACTAGAGCTTCATGCTGGCAGCCATCATGGGCAGGAGAGTTTCAGCACGAAAAGGGCCATTGAGGAACCCTAACTTTATGATCATAACTTGTACTTCAGGAGGAGTACACTCCGATGCCAGCCAAGGGTTAAGGACCAGGACCTTGGGAGGGACCTCTTGGGGATTAAGAATTCACTGCAGCAGAAGCCAGCAGGGCTCAGGAAGGTTCACTTGCAAATCCAGGCAGGTGGAGTTGCAAACGGTCAGATGGTCAGTTGAAGGGAAAGCTCTTAAGCTTGTTGTGTCTCTGTAGCTCACACAGAAGGTTAGCCAACTGACCCTTGGAGTCACTGTAGATATTCAAGTAGGTTCAGTCTTCCTTTATTGACAGAAAGGCAGTCCCTCAAGTGGAAAGGCCACCCTTAGGCAGCCGAGCAGTACTTCTTCTGTAACTTCCAGAGGTCTAGGAGTGTTCTGAGGCCTAGCCCTTGAGGTTTGATATTCATATCTGGTGCCAGCCTATGTGTGTGTGTCGGGGTACTACCTATCCTTCCTTCGTATCATGTTGTGGAAGGTTCTCCCACTTCCCCTCAAAAATTAGGTGCGACAAAAGGCAGGGCAGTCCTGGTGTCAGGTTCTTTTATGAGTGCATGAGGTTAAAGCCCTTTGAAGTATAAGTGGGACTGAGTACAGCCCCTCCCCAGGCATCTTACAAGGATGGCCCATCTTGTCCACACCTAAGTGCCTCATGTGTTACTGTCTGGAAGCAATACACAAACCGCAACAACAGAGCCATTCACAGTCAAATGACAGGACTTTGGCAGAAGGCACAAATAGGGAAGACAAAAAATTTCCATCTTTCCAAAAGTGGCATTTTCAGAACTGTGATTTTACTATTAAAGGGAGTTTTAAATGACAATTCATTTGAGTCTAAACAGCATCCCTCATATGCACAGAGTTAGAACCCATTAAATGTAATAATGTAACCTAGTGTTGGTCAACAGGAGTGATACACTTTACAACAGCTTTAGGAGTTGTCACTACTAAGACGTATAAAACTTAAGTACAAATGTCCTACATTTTATATACAATTCATCCTGAGACTTTATGATCTAATTTAGGGATGACAAATAAATAAAAAAGGTTGGTTTAGGCCTGCCAAAAAGATTATTTTGCCAGGTTGAATGGCAGTTTAAAGCAGCACTACAGGCTGCAGTGACAGGCTTCTGGAATGTTTTTGGAAGCTACTTTAGTGGGTGACACAATGAGTACTGCAAGCCCACTAGTAGCATTTAATTTTCAGCCCAAGTGTATATAGAGTACCATTTACTAGGGACTAACAAGCAAATTAAATAATCCAAGTACATGAAGTCCAATTGTACCATTTGTGAAGGAGTGAATACAAGCACCTTAGCAGTGGTAAAGTGCATAGAGTCCTACATCCAATAGAAACAAATTCATAACACAGGAAGGCAAAATGTGTGAGGGAATATCACACCGACGATGTCAGGTCTAACATACAGATTATCCTATTCCCATCATCATTGTAAAAAGGAGCTCTTCCAGTAAAGTACTAAAACCCAACAAGTATGGTGATAGGAACTCCTGCTTATTAAGTATAATAATTAAAACTCTACGAGGTAATATATAGGAAATAGGTAGCTGCAGACATGTGGTGCCTTCATCTGAAGACTAATGGAGAAAAGTGCACACCTTACAATTCTTAACACTGATAATAGCAACACAGTAATCCTGCATTTTGTATATATATTATAAGGAACTCCACTAAGGTTCATTCTTATTAGGTACAGCAGTGAGTTAAGCTTTGTAGAGAAATATCCTACCAGAGAAATAAGGCACAATAGTAGACCAACTAAGATGAATAGTGCCATTATTAATGAACTTATGCTAACAATTTTACAGTTTCAGATACGTCATTCTATTGAGATGAAAAAGAAAAATGAAAAGAATGTGGAACTTCAAAAATAAGTCTTCAAGAAATTCCTCTTTTTCCCTTAGAAGCACAAACAAATCTTATCTTCTTCTTTTTTTCCATAATCAAAAATCCAAATTCAATTTCAGAGTCAACACTTCTCTTTTGTCAGTACAACAAATAATCTCAAAATTTTACTTCTTCAATTGGATTGTTTGCAAAGTTCCAACTTTTAATTTCAAAAGCTATTTCAACATTGTCAAGGTTGCAAAAGTTTAAGGGTGCAATTCTTCTAGCTCGTTTTCACAGATGAAATGTAATAGTTTACTGCACTATAGATCTCTGCATCTGGCTCTTTGATTTCATATCCAGGTGCCAGATTTGCCAATTCAGGTGAAGTGTACTTTCTAGTTTGAATTGTTACTTTTTAGGAACAGGTGATTCACTCCTACTATTTTCTAAATTACACTATTATCTAAATAGACTTCAACTACGTCTAGTTCCTCTTTGCTTGATTCTAACATTTCACTCTACCAGTGATTTCTCTTGCAAGTACTTTTCACTACCTTATGTGATACTGCTGAATCCTCTTCCTTCAGCGATGAACGTGTACTTTGTTCAGCATCAGCAACTTGACTCTCTATGACCTGCTTTGTTTCCCCGGAGGTTCTTGAGACTCACATTTTCAACTGGGGCTTTTGATTAATTGGATCAGAAATGTTTTTCTTCATGCTATTATGCATGACTTTTTCACAGTTCTAAACTCTGATCCTGAACTTGAAACTGGCCACTGATAGCTTTGCCTTGCTAGGATCTTCACTTTCATTTTAATTAACAACTTCACCAGTTTCAAAATTCTTATTACCCTCCTCTTGCTCCAGACTATGAACTTTTCTCTGTGATTTAGTGATTGTTGTCTTTATCTCTTCATTTGCTGACTTCACTTGCCTTGTGTGAGTGGCGTGGATCATCAATGGGACTCCAGGACATTTCAAAGCAGTATTATTCACAAGAATTACGTGAAATGGACTTTTCCAACTTTCATCAGGGAAGCTCTTGGAGCATGCTTCTTCACCAGGGTCCAGTCAACTGGTCACAAAGGAAGCCATTGAATTTCTTTTGTTGGTGGTATCACCAAGTTCACCTGATTTCACCACATCAGTCAGACTTTTACAGTAATTATCACTTATTTGGTCAAGTACATAGCGAATGCTCAAGGATGGGCCGATTAACACTTCATGATATGAGCCCAGTTGTGTGTGTGGGATGATTCAAATGTTCAGAAGAACAAGAGGAGAGCAAGGGGCCATTTCAAACTGGTAGATGCACACATTTTAGCAACTTGTTTTTGATGCTCCAGGTCATTGAATGCCAGATGAATGAGTATGATAACTACAATGGAATCTCTGATCCACTAAGAAAGCTATACAAATCCATTTAAGTATCTCATTTTCAGAATGAGTTCCATGGTCTGTCTCAATATAAGTTGGTAGACTGAACCGTATTACATTAACAAAAGTTTGCAAACTGTCATACTGTCAGATCTTTGAGTAGGTAATTACTCAATCCTCATAGAGAATGCACAGACAATCACAAGAACATATTTAAGGCCACTGTAAACTAACATCTCAATGAAGTCTGCTTGAAATCTCATAGATCCTCTCATTTGCAAATACCACTTATAGTCACATTAGTTCACTTTCCATGATTACTTCGTTGACACACATCACACCTTTGACAAAGATCTCCCACAAAAATTCTGAATTTAGCATTAAACCAGTAATTGTTAACATCCCTGATCATTGCATCCTATCCTACATGTAGTTGGCCATGAAGATAACAAGTTATGGAATATAGTATTGAATCAGGAAGAACATATTTGTATTCTGGATTAATTCAAATATCATTGTAATTCTTTTTTTAAACTGCAATATGCTTCCTACCTTTTTTTCTCATCTTCTGACACTTCCTCCTGAATATCTCTCACTTTTCTCATTGTAGTCTGTATAGTGTTCACCAAGAAACAATTTACATTATTTGTATTTCCAACAGAACTCTCACTTGATTCATTTTGTTCTGTTTCTTGCACTGCAGTGTGCAATATCTCAACACTTGAACAGCATATTTTATCCCCAGTGTGGCCATATAATTACCAGCCTTATGGGGAGCACACTTGACTATTGCAAACCCTTTTGGTTGTTGTATTGCTTCCAACAAATCAAGAATATATGCACCATTCCTGGTAGGAGTACCTGAGGATGTTATATAACCCCTTTCTGACCACAACTGTCCAAAAGCATATACCACTCTAGATCCTTATTGGCTGTCTGTGTAAATAATCCCATTCAAATTATCTGCCAGGCAACATGCGCTTGTCTGGGCAATCAACTCTGCCACTTGTGCTCAATATATATTAGATAGGTATAATGCGTCAGCAATTTCAGAGATGGTAGAAACTGCATAAGCAGGCAGCTTTTAGTATTCGGTGCTGATTTCTCAGACAAGAAACATCCACAAAAAATATCAGATCAGACATTTTAGGTAAAACATTTTTAATATCTGGTTTTGGTTTGGTACACAACCATGTGACATTCACACAGTCATATTCTGGCTCATCATCATCACCATTATTATTGCCTTCACTGCTGTCTGAAACAAGTAGTAGCGTTGCAGGATTCAGAGAATTACACCTTCTGATTGAGATGTTTTCAGATGCTAGTATAACTTCCTCATACCTTATGAGACAGCTGTTTGTCCTGTGCTGAGTTCTAGTGTGGGTCAACAAAATCTCAGCTGAATGTGGAACAAATACAATTAACAAATGTTCCATTACAATCCCTTTACTTTCTTCAGTTTCCATGCAAACAGGTGCATCTGCTTCAGACAACCAGGAAGAGCTACACTCCTGGATCTAACGCGACAGAAAAATATGCAACAGGCCTCATGTTCCTGATAAAGAACAGACAGTGAGCATTCACTATTCTCATGACAATAAAGGAATGATTCCTTTTCATAATAAGGCATTCTGAGAACAGGTGTGCTATAAACATTTTCTCTTTATTCCCAGAAGCCATAATACATTTTCATCAAATGGAATTGGATCTTTCATATCACTGTGAGTTAGCTTTATTAAAACCCTTGCATTCAGGGAAAGGTTTTGAATCCACTGCCAACTGTAGCCATCTATTCCCAGGAACATCCTCACCTCTATCTGGGTGGTTAAATGATTCATCTTCAGAATTACAGAAGTAGGTTTCCTTGAGACATTCCTTGCTCCTTTTCCCTTACGATGACCAATATAAATCACTTATTTTTCACAATACTGCGTCTTTATAGCGCAACCTTATGGCCATTGTCAGCAAGATAGTTTAAAAGTGCAATTGTATGTATTTTATATTCTTCCTTTGTCTATGATACCTTAAGCAGGTCATCAATGTAGTGAACCATAACCGAGTTCCAGGCAGGAAAAATCAGGGGACTTCCAGTATTCACCTGTGAGATTCAACACTAAATGAGAACTTTATTTTGAAACCAAAATGCAAAAAAATAAATTGACTATCCATATGCAGAGGAATGGAGAAGAACGTTTGGCATAGGTCAATGATTGTATATGTTCTGCATCTGCAGGAATCTGGAACCATATTACAGTAGGATTTGGTACCACTGAACAACATGGGATCACAATTTGATTTACTTTCATAAGGTCCTGTATTATTCTCCATTTACTGCTCATTTTTCTACTGCTCATTAGTGGAGAGTTGCAAGGGCTGCCAAATGCCACTTGTAGATTACTTTGTTCTGTCAATTTTTCGATGACAGGATTAATTTCTTCTTCTGACTCCTCTAAAAGTCTGTATTGCCTGATTCTAGGGAAAACTGCATTGAATTACCCAAATTCTTACTCTCTTGGCACTTTTTATCAGTCCTATCTCTTTACCTGTAAAATCCCATACATCTTGTAATGGTGTGTCTAAAACCAAGAAGCAGGTCCTCTTTTGTAAGAACTGTCAACAACTGAATTCTTGAATCTTATGATTTAATTTTAAACACTGCGGCCCTCATTATGACATTGGCGGTAAATACCGAATACCGCCACGATGACTGCTGCCAACATACCGCTGCGGAGACGAACATTCGTCTGGCAGATTATGACACACACACACTAAACTGACAGAAAACAGCCACAACCACAAATCCACCAGACCCACTGAACGTGATAAACTTTCGGTACTACCAACCATACCGTTACGCCAACAAAACAAGCCCTCCAAATAATGACCCCCTAATCATCATAGCGGACATTCAATGGCGGTAAACCATTTGCGGCGTACACCGCTGCAGCGGATATAACCACTCAAAACAAAACAGGACAACAGTGGCCAGAAACCTAAACCCACACCTGTCACAAATACACACACCCCACACACCCACAACAGCACCATAAAACACAGCCCCACACCACCTACAATCATTTGAAGAAACAAGAAGACCGCCACACTTTGCCACACCAATCCCGGGGAGAACTGCACAAACATATCACAAATACCCATTTATCATTCACACACCACACACCACACCACTTCACACAACACCCTAAGCACAATACGTTCCACACAACACCCATGTCCCCACAAACGCACCCCCGGTTCACTGATGAGGAGTTGAGGGTCATGGTGGAGGAATTAGTCATGGTAGAGCTATAGCTGTTTGGAGCACAGGTACAGCAGATCTCCATTGCCTGGAAGATGGAGCTATGGTGAAGGGTCGTGGACAGGATGAAGGCCGTGGGACAACATCCACGCACAAGGGACGACATAAGGAAGAGGTGGAACGACCTACTGGGGAAGGTGCGCTCCATTGCAGCAAGGCACCAGCTCGCCATCAGGAGGACTGGCGGTGGACCCACACCTCCTTCCCACAGCTGACAGCATGGGAGGAGCAAGTCTTGGCAATCCTGCATCCCGAGGGACTCACTGGAGTAGAGTAGCTAGAGGACTGGACACTGGTGAGTCAACATTTACTACCTATCACCCCCCCATGCCTGCATGCCACCACAACCCCTCACCCTGACTCCCATCACCCCACTCCATCCCACACAGTGCAACATCCCAACTAACAAACCTAAATGCCAAGCCCTGCATGCCATACCCACTGCATGCACATCCCTCCCAGTTCTGAATGCACACCCACCACCAATGTATGCACAGTATGGAGAAGTAACAATCCCACAATCCATCACCATGCACACCCAACAGCAATAACATAGGGAAAGCTTGTAATGAGGAACATGTCACTGACGTACAATAACACATCACTTACATCCCTACATCGCTTTCCCTAGTGTTGCACAGACTGGAGTAGGAATGGTACATTTACCCCTCTGGAGTCCAACGCTTTCCCTAGTGTTGTACAGGGTGGAGTGGAACCAATGCCCCGGCCCTCTTCTAACCAATGGAGTGCACCAATAGGCCTGTCTTTGGAATATTGTGGTATTAACATGCAGGAATCTTTCAGCACAGATTTGATGTGCCTTTTTTTCATCTTCAGACCACTTTCCTCTGTTTTTATGCTTGTAGGGGACCCACGTATGGGCATAGTGGTCTCACTTAGGGTTTCTCACTGAGGAATATGAAAAATAAGTGTGTCCCTTGCACACTGTGCCACTGGAACCACGCTACACCCTGCAGCCAAATGGGTTGAAACTAGCCTGATGTTGCTTGGGGTTGATCCAGACAGTACCTGCTTGGCAGTTTAGGCGTGACTCTTCCTGTTAGATGAGGGCCGTGGCTGTGTGATATATTGCTGGTTCCTCATTGATATGGCATGGTGTGTGAAAAATGATGGAATGAAATGCAGGCAGAGTAACTACCAGTAGCTAAAATTATTCCCAGCTTTCCACTCGTCAAATTTTTTGCTTTCTAAACTTGGGATAGTGTTCCCGGCATCGAGTAGTCCGGCAAGAAACAACGTTTGAAAATAACGTGTATTATTCAAAGCAAGCAAGTACAATTGTCATCCTGTCAATGGGTAATCTGCATGAAACACCACATTAAACGACTAAAGCTTCCATCTTTCAGTTGGAAGGTATCATTTATTGAAAGCTGTTGATGTTTTGAGCAAGAGCATTTTGTACAGATTTCTTCGGAATAGCAGAGTCCCAGGCTTGCGTTGCTGCACCAGGGCACTGCTCCAATCAAGGTTTACCACTGCAAATGCCTGGGATCCATTTATTTAATCTGCCTCTGCACTCATGTGAATGCTTCACTGGATAGACGGTACGTTTTAGTTTGAAGGGAGGAAACGATTTCTGGGTACAATAACGGTTCATACAGTAAGAGTGCCCTTAAACCTTCAATGCACACAGTGCGACAAGATAGAAACAAAGACAGCAGTCAAATGTCCGTCGATGTTTTATAACAAATTGCCTTTTTAATCCTGGAAATTGGGTTTACAAATCTGCTAACTTTGCAGCCAGAAAATTAAAGAATGGACAACCGTGCAGGTCACGCCACATTTAAATGGCTTGTAAATAAACTACAAATGTTTCAAATTATATTTGGTAATTAAGATTTTTTTTTTTAAAACACTGTAGTGGAATGAAAGTTTAACAGGATAGAAACACATTTTTACTTGGCGATGTGCAAACGATGAAAAAAATGCTGAAACCAGATTACTACACATTGTAGTTTATGTATTTAGACCAGTAAAATTGCGTCTCTGAAAGGTTTGTGCCCATTTCAGTGGAAAGTGTTTGTAAATGCTAGTGTGCTACCACACCATGCTTTACTGATATATTTATTATAAGTACTTTTTTTAAATATGAACTGAGAAGCATTCCTGCTTCTTTATTTATTTTTAATATGTGGAGCAAACTTCTGACTGTTTAAATCGAGCCACTTTTTATGTACAGCAGACATGCTGAACTCTCATATGTGAATGTGCTCTCGTATGCAATAATGAAGAAAAAGTTAATTCAGTGTAATATGTTTGCCTGGGCTCACACTATTTGATACACGAGTTAATGGGTCAGGCACATTATAGTTGGGTAGATTATTCAAGTCCAGTTCTGGTAATTTTTATTTTATTTTTTTCTCCCCTTTATTAAAGGCCAGGTGTCTAAGTCAAAACGTTAGTTGCTTTAATCTGCTGTGCAGATCACACTTAAGGTCTGGCACACTAGGTTATATAGGTGGTACATCCTTCTTTGTTCAAGCAGCCAAACTATAGAATTCATTACCCCCAACTATAAGAGCCACAGATAACTTTCTTGTCTTCTGAAAACTACTCAAGAGTTGGCTCTTTCCTTCATAACCACCATATTCAAACAACTATAGACTGCATATGCCTATGTTGATAAATATTTTTCAGATGATGTGTATATTTCTAGTTATGTATAGTTCTTTAGAAAATATGTATCGCTACTGTGTCATAACAATAAAATACACACACACTCCTTAAACCTGTTTGACTAATTATATTTTACCCATGGTTCTAATTATGTATTGTATGTGCATATGTGTGTGTATTCATGTGTGTTTGTATGTGTGTGTGTATGTATATATATGTATGTATGTGTATATGTTGTTTCTGTGCTTGGCATGTTCGTGGGTCATTGCATGGCTCCTGGGTGGGTTGTTGTACTAGATAGCTATGAATTCCTGCTCTCATCTTATCACACTTATCTACCCATCATCATATGTCATGTCTCTATCAAACTATCCTCCATTCTCACTCTGACTCATCCCAAATCCTTTCTACTACTTTCATCTCCTAAATAACTCTGCCTGAGCTCTTCCCTCCGTTTCCGCATCTAACTCACCAAACCTCACTCTACTACCATGACCTCCCACACAACCCTACTAAATTCTCCATCATTTATCTCACCCTGCTACTATGTTCTCCCTAACCCTTCCACAGACTCTTCCCTCCTCCATCCCCCTTTACTCATCCCAAGCCTTTGGGTTGAGTAAATGAAGGATATACTCCCAATTAACACTTCTGGATTTCTTTCCCCCTCCACCCCTCCATCACTCCAGTCAATCTAACTAACAAACTCTCATATCCGGTGCTCAAATTAACTCATAATAATACTAAAACTGTACTCATCATTTACCGATACTAATCCATCACTAATTCTTGTTGGGTTCCAGAGTAGCGTGCTACTCACCGAAAAGCGCTTTGACGCCTCGTCAGTGGTAGTAAGCGCTATATAAATACGATTACAATACAATACAATACAATACATGTGTCCCAGCCAATGTCAGCGGTGAGGAGGTGCCACGGCTACCCATCAGAAGATGCTTCCAGGGATGACCGCAACTCAGGAGCTCTGGATCTGGATGAACTCCCTGGCCCATCTGGGACCACTGGTCAGTCGGCTACCCTATCCCATAGCCATTCCACCACAGGCCCCTCGCTCTGAATCCAACACCACAGCAGCCAACCAACACCCCCACACCTCTGTCCCCAGGACACGTCAATCAGTAGTGTGCCCACCTGTACAGGGATCCGAGTCCATACCACACAGGGAAGACAATGAGGGTACTAGGGTCAGTTGGAGTGGGCTCACTGATCGGGAGACACAGGCACAAGGGGCCAGGTAAACTTGGGCGGGGAGGGCGGCCCCGGGAACCGACTGCCTAGGAGGCACTTACAAATGTCCTGGGGGCATATCAACAATCCCAGGACAGGATGGGTCAGGTGATCACCTTCATGCAGGAGAACAAGCAGCTGCGGGGGTACACCACCAGAAGGTTATGCAGCAGGGCATAAATGCCAACATGGCCTCTATTGTAGGGGTGCTGGGTGACATGCCAACCCCATGCGGAAGGACAGGGCACACCAGCGGGCTCCTTCCACTAGCGACTCCACCCAGCAGCCCTCTACATCGTCTGCAGCTAGTGGACAGGAGGCCCTGCCACAGGACCCACAGGCCACAAGCACCCCTCCCCCTGCAGAAGGTGAACCACCAGGCAAACGTTCCGTGTGACCCAGACAGACACCAGAGACAGTTTCCATGACCAAGACGAACCACCAGGAAATGAGCCCCTCCTGAATGCCCCCCTTGTGTTCCACTGTGTCACATTGTCCACTTTGAACTGCCATTGATCCCCTTCCTATGGTCCTTTGTACACTGGACCTGTGCTACAAACAGACTGACCACACTGGGCTATTCCCAACCATCACCCCACTCCATTGCACTTTGCATTGTTTACCAAATTTTTAAATAAACACCCTTGGACACAACTTGAGTAATAGTGCTTTATCTGAATGAAATGTACAGTGTATTGTACTGTATTGAACTGCATGATCGTGAGCAAATGTCCAGTAACATGTTGATCCGTACTACATATGTATCTCAGCAGTCTGTACACATCACAGCATTACACTGTTGAAACCACACCAACATCTGCAATAAGGGAAGGCATAGGTGACAGTCAGGTGGGATGCAAAGTTAGTGACTGGCATTATGCTACAGCCACACAGCACAAATCTTAAATGGAGTAGAACATAGTTCAGCAGTCTTACCTGAGTGTCATTGGAAGTACTGTCCTGTTGTCCACATACTTCTCCTCACTGTCCTTACTGTCCACTGCTGCTAAGGGTGCATTGTCACCCTCTCCTCCTGCAGATAGGGCACATGGCACCTGGGAGCCAAATTGTGCAACATGCAGCACACAACAACAACCTTGCAGACCTTCTCAGGGGAGTAGCATAGGGATCCACCTATCAGATGGAGGCACCTGAACCTGGCCTTCAGGAGACCGAAGGTCCTTTCAACAATCCTCCTCAGCATCATTGTACCTATTCTGAGCCCCTGTTCTAGGATTCCTTACAGGGGTCAAGAGCCAGGACAGGTTTGGGTAGCCAGAGTCACCTCAAAGATATGAGGGACACACATTAGCCTTGCACAGTGGCATGAGGTATGACTCCTGAAGCCATACACTGACATACATTGGGTGGGGACTCAGGCTCACCTATAAGCCAAACTCTGTGCCTATGTAGTTGTGCCATCAGCTGTGGGACGCTGTTATTCGCCAGGAAAAAGGCATCATGCACCGACCCAGGATAATTGGCAGTGATGTGGGAGATGGACTAGTCAGCAAGGCACACGATCTGGACATTGAGTGAGTGAAAACTCTTCCTATTCCAGTATACCTGTTCATTGGCCCAGGGGGCTACGGCAATATGGGCCCCATCAATGGCCCCAATCACATGTGGTATGTGTCCCATTGCATAGAATCGAGCCTTCACAGTGGGCAATTCACCTACCTGAGGGAATGCATGTAGCTGCACATGTGTTTGAACAAGGCAGACAAAACCCTTGCAAGCACAATAGAGAACATTGGCTGTGACATTCCTGCAGCCAAGCTCACTGTCACCTGGAAAGAGCCTGTTGCCAGGAATTGGAGCACTGATAGTACCTGCACAAGAGGGGGGATTACTGTGGTGCAATGGATAGCAGGTAGCAGATTAGGCTCCAATTGTGCACACAGCTCTGTGATTGTGGCCCTGTCGAGAAGATTGGTGAGTATGATGTGCCTGTCCTCCAGTGTAGACAAGTCACAAGGGGTCTGTTCACGAGTGCATGCCTCCTCCTCCTATTCATCTACAGTACTTGGTACCTATGTGAACCAAAAGTAAGAAAGGAGTGACAACAGGAACTATGGACACACAACATCAGGGTACACAGAGCATGCTTGCATGTTAAAAACTGGAATTCTCTAGGTGTGTACATTCAACACCAATGATGCACTATCAAATATGTACATGTGTACTAGAAGTAGAAAATGGCAACCACCTGTACTGTATGCAGGGACAGGTGGAAGTGACCTCACTCCACCAGCATTAGTTGTCATAGCCGTGCAATTCCTCGTTGTCTAACTTGGGGCTCTATGGAGTACAGAAACCAATGAAGACCAACGTCGGCGGTGACAGTACATAATTGCCATTTTCTGACTATCACTTCACTTGAATCCTGACTTTCCAAAGGGGTACATCTCCACTGCATGTGCTGCTGTGACCTGCTGTGACCTGTGTCTGGAACCTGCCATGGCCCGTGCAACAGGGAAAGAGGACCTAGCCCTCCTGTCAGAGAAGTTGTATGGGCCTCCAGACCAACAGGGGAGCACATGATGGGTAGGCTGAACTGTGTGGTTCCTGGTGTCCCTCTATTTGTGTTTCCTCTGGAGGTCAGCACCCATCAGAAGAAGGGGTTGTGGCGTGCCATCGCCAAGGATGTGCGGACCCTGGGGGTCCATAACCAGCGGAGCACCCACTGCCGGAAACGGTGGGAGGATCTGAGATGCTGGGCCCGTAAGACCGCGGAGGCCCAGCTGGGGATGGCCTCCCAACGAGGGAGGGGTGCTCGTCGGAACCTGAACCCCCCCGATCGCCTGCATTATGGCGGTGGCCTACCCAGAGCTGGATGGGCGTTTGAGAGCATCACAGCAGCCACAAGGAGTGAGTGCAGTGTGTGTGACAACCATTTTTGTAGCCTGGCATGGGATTTAGGTGCAGGGTTCTAGTCAGTGGATGCCCCAATGTGCCAGGTTAGACTTTGCTGTATTGTCCAGCTTAGGGGGTTTGGGTGTAATGCATATTTTTCATAGCTAGGTAGCTGTCTTTTCATGTCAGACAGGGCTTAGTTGGTCCCAGTTGATGTGCAGGCAGCAGTGTTTGTCTCCTACCTGCTGTGGTACCTAGCCAATGGTAGTCCCCATTCTTATTCTCAGTGTGTGACAGTGATGTGTATGCCAACTGTGCTGTTGTTGCTGTGATTGACCATGTGCTCCCTTTCTTTCTCCCCCTCTCCTTTTTTCATCCTGTTCTTGTGTTCATTAGCATCATCTGGCAAACGAGCAGGGGCACCGGTGTGGGAGCTGTAGCCCACGGGACCCAGGATGCTGAGCCCACCAACGCCGAGGGAACCAGTGGGACGGAGGGCAAGGGGAGCACCATGGGGGGGACAGGAGCTGATACAACTGACTCTGATTCCTCCTCCAAAGTGAGCTTCCTGGTGGTGGCGGACCCCTCTGGGACCACCCCAGCTACAGGTTCTACAGCCACCGCCCGTACCAGCACCGCCCTCCCAGTAGCCCCCACTGTGTTGCCCACACCTGCTCACCCATGAGGGTGGGTGTCTCCTTCACCCCAGGCACCCCAGGCACCTCAGGCCCTGCCCCAGTCAGCCCTGCTGCCCTCAGTGAGGAGGCTATTGACCTCCTGAGATCCACCTCTGCAGGGCAGTCAACCATAGTGAATGCCATCCAGGGGCTGGCATCCCAGATGCAGCAATGCAATGCCTTCCTGGAGGGCATTCATGGTGGGTTGGATACCCTACAGAGATCGTTCCAGGCTGTGGCCTCTTCTCTGATGGCAGCCAGTGTCCCTGTTTCTTCAGTACCCCCTCCAACTACCTCTTCCCAGTCCCAATCTCCTCTCCCCAAACCCATCCCATGCACACATTTTGACAAGTTGACAAGCATGCACCCAGAACAACAGACAAAACACACACAGACAAGCACAGGCAGCACACTTCAGTCGACAAGCACACACACAGCCAATATCCAGATGCACACACAACATTATCCACTGCCTCCACCATCTCCCCTCCTCCTCCTCCCTCACAGTCACATCTGCACTCACACCTGCATGCACAGCATCAACAGTCACAGATCCTGCCACCTGCACAGCCTTGCTCACAGTCACTACAATAGCAGACCTGCAGACATGCACCCCACACACCACATGCATATTCACCACCATCATCATCACCACATCATGCAGCACACCCACCTCACTTGCAGACACCACTACAACATCCATCCACACGTACTGTTTGACCTCCCCGTCCTGTCCGCCCCCTCCAAAGACACACAAATACTCGCACTCAGACCCCCAAAAGCCATCCACCTCAGAGAGGCAAACTGTCCATGTACCTGCACCCAAGTCCAGCTCACCTCCTCCTCCTACAAACACTCACTCTACCTCCACTCCCATTCCTCCTCCCACTGCCCGCCCTGATGGTCCTAAGAAGCTTTTCCTTTCCCATCTTGACCTCCTCTCTCCCTCTCCCCCATCCTGCCTGGAAGAGAAACGTCCTACCACCCCCAGTACCTCCAGCACCAAGTCTAGCCCTGATCCATCCCCTGAGACTTCAGCTGCCACTAAGGGGCACAGTAGTGGAACTCCAGTCCCCCGCCTCAAGCCTACTCCTCTGCCACCAAAACGGAAGGCTAAAGAGGTGCCCCCTCCTAAGCCCAAGCCTAAGGACCCCCCTCCCAAGAAGAAGCCCGCTTCTCACCCCCCACCCGCCCCCTGAAGTGTGATGCCTATTTCCAACATGATGCCCCTGCACAGTGGAGTCCCGTTGTTGTCAGAGGCTTGGACTTTGCCCTATGGACATTACAGACTTTGAACAAGCCAATGGCCTTGCCTGTACATGTGTTTTTCTATTTTGATTGGATTTGGACTCTTCATCCTACTGGAACAGAGGTATGTGTCTTGGCTTTCTTTGCTTTTGGCTTCTGTCACTGTCAGTATACTCTGCAGGTAGTTCTGGGTGTGGTGTAAGTGTATGGTGTGTGTTGTTCATGTGTGTGTCACTCTCCCCTCCCTCCCTCCTTTGTGTGCTAGCTGGCTGTACTTACCGTCGTCGTCTTTGTCAATGTTGGTGCTCCAGGACACCCATGGCTTGGTACAGCATCTGGAATCTTCCAGTTCTGGTTCCATGGCGGCCGCAAACTCCTCTGAGTCCCTGGAGGTGAGTGTCTCCTTCTTTATGATGTGTTTCTGCCAAGCTTTTGGTGGCATTGCTACCGCCCCAGAAATCCTGCTGGTGTGCTATATCATAATACGGTGGGCGGATCCTTTTCTACCGCCTGCCTGTAGGTGTTCAGTGGTTATACAGCACTGGCGATTTGGCTGGTACATTGGCTGTCTATGGGAGGAATCACCGTTTTGGTCATTATATGGCGGTCAAAACCGCCAGTCTGGTGGGGGTACTACCGCCGTCACCAGTGCAGTGGTCAGCTGGCCACCAATGTCATATTGAGGACCTGAGTATTCATCTTGGGTTTTAATTGCAAAACAATCAAGTGTGCAGAAAATCATGCAATTAGCTTTGTAAAACAAATCTTGGTCATGTACCATGATTGGAATCACAAAATATAAGTGTTTTCATTGACACTGAGATTGGGACGTCTGCCATGACCTGATTATCAATCAGTTTATTGCTATTGCCTACAGCATGGACTTCTCACACCAAGAGGGACAGGTTTGGAGCTTCCACAGTATAAACCGCAGAGTGGGTAGCACCAATATCAATTAAAAATGGTTTGCCTCTAGGACTGCACAAAGCAAACAGTCCTCCTCCCACCTCATGCACTGTCATTATTCATTAATTTCTGATGAAAATTGAGGAAAATCATTATTCAGAATCAATTAATTCTGCTGGTACCCTGGATTGTATGGTATCCTAAATCTCCTATATTGCTGCAGCACTAGAGCTAGCTACAGGCACCTATATATGGAATTGCCCTTAATTGAGTACATTCTGTAGATAAGTCTGTTGGGCTGTGGCAACCTGTGTCTGCATCTGATTTGTATTCCACTGCATCTGGGAAACAAAATCATTCTAGATTCGATCTGGATTCTGCCTACACTTGGACTTCCAGTGCCAGGTTTGCAGCACAAATAAAAGCAGTACTCCTCTTCAGCAAATTGATATTTGCATTCACTCCCCCTCGTGACCCTTCTACTTATAAATCTGCACAGGCCTCTCATAATAAGCATGCACTGACTGCTTAGAATCATGCATAGCTCTCACAATCTTCACCCAGTTCACTTCCTACTCTAGCAACTTTTTCTTCAAATGATTTATCACTGCCCTATATTTGCCTGCAGCTAGCTCAGTTGGAGCATTATTAGGTGCAACTCTAGCTGATTCAGCCAAGCAACAGCAACCTTGCACTCGGTCCATAGATGAGTAGGGACAGCAATTTCAAATAATGTATTGAAATCATTCCAAAGCCTTTTAGAAACCCTCACTAATAATTGAACCCCTTGGTACCACTCAGATTTGGAAAATCTGTCATAAAGGCATAAATATTACCTCTAGTCCAGGGGACATTCACATAATTCCCACCATGCTCTTCTTTCAGAGGAAACTCCTAGCCTGTTGCTGGTTCCTAATTACTAACAATCACTTCACTTTCTTTTCTGCCTCTGTATCTTTCTTTTTAGTTATTACTTATCTTTTCCACGTTTCTTTGTATTTCTTCAAATCTCTCCAGTCTTTAGTTTTCTCAACTAAATCCTTAATGTGAGCTTGTAAAATCACCAAACCCAATTATTTTATCTCTTCTTTACCCAATTTCATTTTATGATTTCTCTGTACATTCCTCATTCTGCTGATATCACCCTCCTTTTCCTCAGCTAATCCCTCAGGTATATCATGTATATCATTCACACACCGTGCTGCTTCCCTGGTCAAGTACCTCATTTTCTCCACATCATAAGGCATTTGTCCTTTTAAATTAACTGTTCCCTGTATATTTTATTCAAATTCAGTCTTTAAAAGTCTAACATTAATCTCCCTCCTTTCAGGAGTCTCATCAGGAACACTAGCAGACATGTCATTAGATATCAGAGTTGGTATTGTAGTGGTATCTCTACTAGTAATAAACAAACTTAACAATATATTCTCTGTCGGGGCACTCGCAGATGAACCCACTACTGATGTGGTGTCAATCTCTTTGCCTGTACAATTGAACCTCCTGAACCCATGTCTTGGGCCACAGAGACCTAAATCTGTCATTATATATTGTCAGTGTTTAGAAAAAGTCTAGAATTTAAAAGATAATTTAAAATGACATGCTCCTCATCCTCCTTATCCAAATCCTGTCCTTGGTTCTGCTTTTCTTTGTCACCCTTTCAATTTGCTTGTTGTCTGCTGTTTCCTTACTTATTGCCGAAACAGCTCTCACTCCCTCTGCCATATTCACGCTCCAGCATCTCTCCTGATTGTCCAACCTGTGTTCTAACCACTGTCTAAATGTGCCCTTAACCTGTTCCTACATTCTCTTTCTCTTGTTTCCTGCAGGCATCTGATCCCATTTATTCAATGCCTCAAACCGTGTATGTCTAACTAATGACTTTCTTTCATTTATTTTCCATCTCAGGAAGTCCAGTTTTCTAATGTTGAAGCTGCCTTCTAAAGTAAACTGTAAGTCATTGTCACCAGAAGTGTATTCATGCCAACTGCAACTCAAAGTACACGTATGAATCCCAAAATTTTTTAACATTTCAAATGCAGGTGAATCTTTTGAAGAAATCTTCTGTGGCTCATTGGCAGGTACTTTGGGACACTAGACTTTTTCAACGCAGCACCCATTATTCTCTAACAAATAATCCAAACAATGCAGAAAAAACAAGCGATTAGCAACCAATCCCAGGGCGGCTATGCCATAGGTTAGCCAATCACACTGTGACTTGGACAGCAACCAACCAATGATAGGCAACTATGTGAAGACATCTCACAATTCCCACTGTGGGTCTTCAAGACAGTTAACTAATCACATTGCAGATATTACCATTGATGGGAAAACAATAAACATCCTTTTCTGCATTGAACATATAAATAAACAACCTAAAGCTTGTCTGCTCAACCTACATAGAAGAAAATCAGCAGGCTAAGCAAAAATAAATCTCATAATGGATAGAAACAAAACCAGTGTCTCCGCTGCACTTGTCAACCTCAATTCACACTAATGTAGAACCTTATCTACCTCTAGCTGGAGAACTTCACTCGAAGAATAAATTATACCAACTCAAATTAAAACTCAAAGTCTGAAAAGAATGCTTATTTCAAAGAAATCCCTGTCTGGGTGAATGCAGCATCTCACAAAACACACTATGGCCCTCATAGCAACCCTGGCGGTCGGTGACAAAGCGGCGTTAACACCACAAACAGGCCAGCGGTAACAAAAATGGAATTATGACCACAGCAGAAACCAGTCACACAGACAGCCACTTTAACACACCGACCGCCATGGTGGTAGCAACAAGCACCATGGCGTTAACTGCCAACAGCCAGGTGGAAGACAATGTACCGCCCATTGTATTAAGACAGGCCTATCCGCCACCTTTTCCGGGGCAGTACCAATTACATCAAAAGCACGGCAGAAACAGAACACAGAAGACAAAGGACTCACCTCTGGAGACTCAGAGAACAACCACGATGCCATGGAGCCCGAGTTGTACATCTTCCCCATGCTTGTATACCTTTTCCTGCATTACAACCATCAACGCCGGCGAAGATGACCGCAGTGAGCACTGCCGCCTAGCACATAAGGGAGGGGGGGAAGAGAGTGACACACACACACACACAACATGCAACACCCCCACCCCCACCCCCACCCCCATACAACATCCAGATGCACTAACATTACATATCCACCCTGTACCACTCAGGAATAAAGCAAGGACAAAAGAAATTGATTGAAGTGAGTGTAATAAGACAAAATAGTGTAAATACGTGCTTCAAATTCAAAATGTATGTACATATTAACAAATGGAGGGACACTCCCCAGTCCTCAATGTCCGTGGGCCACAGGGCCACTACACATAGGCCAAGGCCCTACCTCACTCCTTCAACAACACGGAGAGAACACTGCAGGTGCATCAGGTCAAAAATACACAGGCACCTCAGGGGGACGGGGAATGGGGGGGCACCTCAGCCGGAAGATGGTACCATGCCACTGGTCCTGGAAGGGACTATATGCCCTGTGTGATGTCCTTGGGAGTGCAAGGCCACAGTGTCTCTAGTAGGTGGTTTGCCCACTGCTTGGTCCTGGGGAGTGCAAAGCCACAGTCACTCTAGAGGATGGTTAGCCCACTGCTTGGTCCTGGGGAGTGCAATGCCACAGTATCTCAAGTGGGTGGTTTGCCCACTGCTTGGTCCTGGAGAGTGCAAGGCCACAGTCTCTTTAGTGGGTGGTTTGCCCACTGCTTGGTCCTTGGGAGTGCAAAGACACAGTCTCTCAAATGGATGGCTTCTCCACTGGTTCTGGAGGGGGCCTTGTGCCCAGTGTGCTTCATTCTAGCAAGGATGGGGTGAGTGGATGGCTTCTTCCACTGGTTCTGGAGGGGGCCGTGTGCCCTGTGATGCAGCACTTGGGGAGTGCAAGGTCAGAGTCTCTCACCTGGGTGTCACACCTACAGGATTTGCAGGGTCCAGGATGCACCACAGCCCATGGAGGCAGGACTACACACTGCCCATCGGCAGTGACGGCTGCTCAGTGGTGGCAGTGGCGGGGCTGGTGTCGGTGCTGGCAGTGGTGGGGGGATGCTCCTGCCCATCCCCTTCAACCTCGGACGGCTGCCCGCTGGGGCTGCTGTTGCTGGTGGCGGTGCAGGTGGCGGTGCTGGCAGTAGTGGGGGGAGGCTCCAGCCCAGCCCCTGCAGTCTCGGACAGCTGCCCACTGGGGCTACCTCTGCTGGTGGCAGTGCTGGCAGTAGTGGGGGAGGCTCCGGCCCATCCCCTGCAGCCTCGGACGGCTGCCCACTGGGGCTGCTGCTGCTGGCAGTGGTGCTGGTGGCGCTTCTGGCAGTGGTGGGGGGAGACTCCAGCCCATCCCCTGCAGCCTCAGATGGCTGAACTGCCATGGTTGGTGGTGGGGGCTCAGAATCAGTCCCAGCACCAGTCCTTCTGTCCTTCCTGCCTGCTGGAGCAAGCCCCTTGCCTTTCCCTTTGGCAGCTGGTGGTGCCTCCTTCCCTTCCTTTTGGCAGCTGGTGGTGCCTCCTTGCTCTTCCCTTTGGCAGCTGATGGTGCCTCCTTGCCCTTCTCTTTGGCAGCTGGTGGTGCGTCCTTGCCCTTCCTTTCCACACCTGGTGCAGGCACACTTTCAGTGCTGCTGCCTGGTTCCCTGGAGCCTCTCCCACCTGCAGTAGCTGTCAACATTACTGTGGCCGTGGACTGGGTGGCTGAGGTGCTCGTCTGGGTTCTGACCACCCTGGCCCAACGTGAAGGACGGGGGTAGGGGTAGGGAAGAGGTCAACGGTGGAGAGGAAAAGCTTCTTATGGACATTGGGGCGGGAAGAGGGTGATGGTTTGGGAGTGGAGGAAGAGGGAGTGGTTGTAGGAGGTGTCTGTCTGCTGTGTTTAGGTGCAGGTCCATGAGCTGGATGCTGTTGTGAGGTGGATGGCTGTTGGGTGTCTGAGTGCTTGCGTTTGTGTACTTTGGGAAGAGGGGGCACAGACACAGTGGGAGAGGATACAGGGGATGTGTGCATGAATGTGGGGCTGGTAACTGCCAGTGAGGGGTGTGTAGTGATAGGTGTGATGGTGATGGATGTACTGCATGCAGGTGTGCGTGGAGACGCTACTGGAAAGGAGGTGGACGAGGAGGAGGGGGCCACAGTGCAGACAGTGGATATTGGTATGTCTGCAGCTGGATTTTGTTTGTGTGAGTGCTGGGGGATGATGTGTGGTGCTTGTGTTTGCCTGAGCCATTCCTGTGTGTTGTCTTGTGTGCATGCTGATCTGCCTGTGTGCTTGGGATAGGTTGGGGTTGAGGGGAATGGGACTGGGTAGAGGAAGTTGGAGGGGGGAGGCTAGAAACAGGGACAATGGCTGCCATCAGAGAGGAGGCCAGAGCCTGGATTGATCTCTGTTGGGCCGACATGCCAGAGTGAATGCCCTGCAGGAATGCATTAGTTTGTTGCAAATTGGCTGCCAGCCCCTGGATGGCATTCACAATGGTTGACTTCCCAACAGAGATGGATCGCAGGTGGTCAATAGCCCCCTCACTCAGGGCAGCAGGGCTAACTTGGGCAGGGCCTGGGGTGCCTGGGGCAAAAGAGATGTCCACCCTCCTGGGTGAGCAGGCATGGGAAACACGTTGAGGGGCTGCTGGGAGGGCGGTGCTGGTATTGGGGTGGCAGCTGTACAGGTAGTTGGCGTGGGCACATAGGTGTCCACCACAACCAGGGAGCTTCCATCAGAGGAGGAATCACTATCAGAACTGTCCCCTCCTGTCTCTGCCGTGGTGCTCCCCTCATCCTCTGTCCCACTGGTGCCCTCACCGTTGGTGGATTCGGCCTCATGGGCCCTGTGGGATTCAGCTCCCTCCATCGCCGGTGCCTATGCCTCTCCGCCAGATGATGCTAATGCACGTAAGGACAGGGTGAAAAAACAAAAAGGGGGTGGGGAGAGACAAACAATACACTTGGTCAATGGCAGTAACAACACCACCGTTGGCGTACATGACACACACACACACACACAGGGAACAGCCCTATGCACTAGGCAATGCACAACCAGTCACAATGCTAGTCATCAGGCCATGCACAGGAATACCTAATACCAATAGCAGCAAACCTGAGACCCACAGACCCCTGCCCAGTAGCGGATGCCTACTAGCTTGGTACGAGGTGGTGTACATCAGACCCTGCCCAACATGGGACCTACCCTGCAATGTCCGGCCTGGCCTAGGAGCACCCCACAGGCCCACATCCCCCACCCAGAGACCACCCCACCACGCACAAGTAGTATATTGGGAAACTGTAATCACCCCGTTGTGGCTGCTGTGATGCCCTCAAGCGCCCATCCAGCTCCGGATAGGTCACCGCCAGTATGTGGGCCATCAGAGGGGTCAAGGTTCGACGGGCACCCCTTCCTCGTTGAGAGGCCATCCCCAGCTTGTCCTCTGGTATCTTCCATGCCCAGCGTCTCAGGTCTTCCCACTGTTTGCGACCCTTTTTCTGATGGGCACTGACCTGCAGAAAAATACACATAGAAAAAGGTATCAGTCAGACTATCTGGCCTGTTACACTCATGTCCCACCATAGCCCTCACATCCCCTTATACACACACATTCTCCACCATACATGCAGCACGCTGCCCAGGACCCTTCTACCAACTCTGGAGTGCTGTGTGTGAGGGCCTCGTGTGGGGGACACGAGGCCCTCACACACAGCACTCCAAGCATTCAGGCTCCATGCATCGTGCTCACAGTGTACTCACCAGTTGGTCTGGAGGCCCATACAGCATTCGGTACTTGGGTAGGACCCCATCCACCAGTTTCTCCAACTCAAAGCGGTGAAGGCAGGGGCCCTTTCCCCAGTGATACGAGCCATGGTCGGTTCCAGACACAGGTCACAGCAGCACTTGCAGTGTAGGTCCTCTCCTGTTGAAGGTCAGATAGCAAAACAGTAAACAAAGAGAAAATGGCGGTCACGTCAGAAGAGGTGCGTACTGTCACGGCCGGCGTACATCACCATTGGCCACTGTAACCCTTAGGGCCCAATGGCAACCAATGAGGAGTTGCAACGTGGTACTCAACCGTCTCCCACAACGGCGCACAACATCAGCGGCATTACCACATTTCCACATGTCCATCCACACAGGACAGCTGGACGCCATTTCAGAGGGGTGGGGGGGCAAGCCATGGCACCTAACTGCATCACAGCACACATAGGCACCATTTGGGCCTATACAACAATACAACAATATACTGTTACAGTCACAACATGCAATGCAGTGTAGTGTGGAAATACTGAACAGCTGCTCCCCATTTTCCCCCGTAGATTACGACCGCTGCTGATGAATAGGAGATGGAGACATCCTCCCGTGTGCAGACCCCTGGTGGACTTGGCAACAATGGAGGACATGCGCATTATCCTCACCTATAGACTGGACAGGGCCACAGTCATAGAACTGTGTGCCCAATTGGAGCTGGACCTGATATCTGCTATCCGTCAACCCTCCGGGATCCCCCCTCTTGTGCAAGTCCTATCTGTGCTCCATTTCTTGGCAACTGGCTCCTTCCATGTGATGGTGGGCTTGGCAGCAGGAATGTCACAGCCAATGTTCTCAATAGTGCTGACCAGAGTGTTGTTTGCCCTGATTAAACACATGCACAGCTACATTGTTTTCCCTCAGGTGGAGGATTTAGCCACAGTGAAAGCTGACTTCTATGCCATGGAACATATCCCCAACATAAATGGGGCTATTGATGGTACACATCTTGCATTTGTCCCCCCCACCATAGAAATGAACATGTGTTCAGAAACTGAAGAGCTTTCACTCCATGAATGTGCAGATAGAGTGCCTGGAGGACCAGTACATCTCCCATGTCAATGCAAAGTATTCTGGTTCTGTGCATGATGCCTTTATCTTGAGGAATAGCAGCATCCCATATGGGATGGCTCAACTCCAGAGGCACAGGGTGTGGCTAATAGATGAGCCCTGGTTCCCAAACAGTGGATGTTGGTTTATGGATATGGGGTTGGCCCTAAGGATTAGTGTCTGGCTAACAGGTATCCCTCGATATTTTCAGGTGACTCTGGTAACCCCAACCTCTCATGGCTACTGACCCCAGTGAGGAATGCCAGGACAAGGCAGAGGAACGTTACCATGAGGCACATGGGTGGGCAAGAAGGATTATCGAGAGGACCTTTGGCCTCCTGAAGGCCAGGTTTCAGTGCCTCTATCTAGCTGGTGGATCCCTGTACTACTCACCCAAGAAGGTCTGCCAGATAATCGTGCATGCTGCATGTCGCATAACCTTGCCTCGAGACGCCAGGTGTCTTTTCTGCAGGAGGATGAGGCTAGAGATGGGCGTGTAGCAGCAGTGGACCCTGTGGACAGTGAAGATGAGGAGGCAGAGGATGAGGACAACAGAACAGCAATAATACGACAGTACTTCCAGTGACACACAGGTAATACACTGTAACTTCACTTTACATTGGCAGTTTTGTGTTGGACATTGTACATGGCATGCAGATTCTCCCAATTCTATGGCCACTTACTGTACCCTTTGGCATCTCTATTTTCAGATATCTGTGCCCGACTCTGGCACCTGGTGTGTTGACTGCAGCTTTCTACAGGTCATTCGAAAGTATACATTGCTGTACAGTTGTATTGCAGTGTTTTAAGCTTGTTAAACTAATACATAGTTCAATCATTTGACACACTTCATACTTGTATTTTTTTTCAAATGGTGTTTATTTAAGTGCCAATAAGTAGAGGGGGATGTGCAATGGACTGGGGTGATGGTGGTGGAAAGTCCAGGATAGAATCCAGTCTATTTGTATCACAAGTGCATTGTCCAAGGGGGCAGAGGAAGTGGAGCAATGGCAGTTCAAGGTGGACAGGGTGACAGAGTGGGACACAAGGGTGACAATCACGGGAGCAATAAGGGGAGTCCTATTTCTTGGTGGGGGTCTTGACAATGTTCTCTGGCTTCTGCCTGGATCACAGGGACCGTTTGTGGGGTGGTTCGCCTTCTGCGGGGGGAGGGGTGCTGGGGGCCTGTTGTTCCTGTGGCAGGGTCTCCTGTCCACTAGCGGCAGAGGAGGTGGAGGGCTTTTCATCGGTGTGGCTAGTGTCAGGGGCCTGGTGGTGTGCCACTGCCTCCCTTATGGTTTTGGCCATGTCTGCCAGCACTTCTTCAATGGTGACCAGGGTGGTGTGGATGTCCTTCAGGTCTCCTTGATCCCCAGGTACTGTGCCTCCTGCAGGCGCTGGGTCTCCTGCTACTTGTACAGTATCTGGCCCATCGTCTCCTGGGAATGGTGGTATGCTTCCAGGATGTTGGTGAGTTCCTCCTAGAGAGTCGGTTCCCTGGGCCTGTCCTCCCCCTGTCGCACAGCAGTCCCCCCAGCTTCCCTGTTGTCATGTGCCTCTGTCCCCTGAACCGTATGCCCACTGCCACTGACCCCAGGTCCCTGATTGTCCTGTGTTTGTGGGGTGGCCTGGGGTCCCTGTAGTGGTGGACACACTGCTGATTGATGTGTCCTGGGGACAGAGCTATGGGGCCCCTGGGTGGGTGCTGTGCTGGTGTTTCCTGAGGGGGAGGCTCTGTGGTGGTATGGGACTGTGCCTGGGTAGCTGACTGTCCGGAGATCCCTGATGGGCCAGGTTGGTCATCCAGATCCAGGTGTCCAGAGCTGCTGTCATCACTGTGGTCCTCTTTTGTGGGGGGACTGGATGTTGCTGGCACCTCCTCTCCTGTGACGTTGGGTGGGGGACCTGTGGGGATGTAAATACAGTGTTATTGTTTCTGTGTGTGACATCTTGTTCATGGGTGTGTTGCCCTCTATGGTTGTGATTGCCTTGTCAGCTTTGCCTTGTGTGAGTAGTGATTTTGTGGGCTAGGTGATTCTCTATAATGGGCATGCTTTAGTGATGTGTGTCCATGCAGGTCTGTGATGGGGTCCGTGCATTGGTGTTACGTGCAGGGCTTGGTAGTGGGATGGGTGTGTTGTGATGGTGTGGTGTAATGTGATGTGGCGGAGTGATGGGGTGAGGGTAGGGGTGTTGGTATCTGATGGCATGCAGGTAGGGGGGTGAAAGTAGTAAAGAATTGATTTACCAGAGTCCAGTCCTCCTGCTACTCCTGCCAGGCCCTCAAGGTGGATGATTGCCAAGACTTGCTCCTCCCATGTTGTTAGTTGTGGGGGAGGAAATGGGGGTCCACCGCCAGTCCTCTGTACTGCTATCTGGTGTCTTGCTACCACGGAATGTACCTTCCTCCGTAAGTCATTCCACCTCTTCCTGATGTAATTCCTTTTTCTTGGGTGCTGTCCCACGGCATTGACCCTGTCCACGATTCTCCGCCATAGCTCCATCCTCCTAGCAATGGATGTCTGCTGCACCTGTGATCCAAATAGCTGTGGCTCTACCCTGATGATTTTCTCCACCATGACCCTTAGCTCCTCCTCTGAGAACCTGGGGTGTGTTTGTGGTGCCACGGGTGTAGTGTGAGTGGTGTGTGGGAGGGTGTGTGGGGTGATGTGTTGGGGTGTGTGCTTTAAGGTGTGTGGATGGTGTATGGGTGATGGTGTTATGTGGCTCTGGTTCTGTGGGTGCTCTTGGTGTCTTTCTCTCTCAGTTGTCAATTTTCTTTAGTCGTAAAGGGTTGTGGGTCGTGTGGGTGAGTGTTTTATAGTGTTGTGGGTGTGTGGTTGTGGTGTGTGTATGGGTGTCAGGTGTGTGTAGTTTGAATTGTCCAATGTAGTGTAGTTTTGTTTGAGTGTCTGTATTTTGAGCGGGCGGTTGAATGTCCGCTGCGGTGATTCGTGGGTCATAATGTTGTGGGCATATTTCTGTTGGCGTAACAGTGTGGGTTTTTGTACCGCCAGTTTATCACTGACCTTTGGGCTGGCAGACTTGTGTGTGTGGCTGTATAGTGACGGATTGCTATGTGTGTGTCATAATATGGGTAGTGGTAATTCGTCGCGCCGGCTGTATGTTGGCGGCAGTCAGCGTGGCGGTAAGCGGGACTGACTGCCAATATCATAATGAGGGCATATATTTTCTGCAGAAACGTTTAACAATAAAATCTCAAGGTCTTGGATTTTTACTAATTTGATTGCTAAATCAACCAATAGGAAACAAAAATGTTCTCAGCACAAGTCATAAATAAGACAACTACATCAAAATCACAATCAGTAACCCACCCATTGAACCCAGAATCAATATTATAACCAAAATCCTCACATGCAGCATATCAATAAACCATTCAATAGAAATCACAATACATCAATATCCCATTAGAACACTCTCAATCACAAGAATCATTCTGCCCTATTTATACTTACAATCCTCTTTGCTCAGGAAAAGCAAATCACTCACTAGGAAAATTCACAATGGAAAATAGTAGATTTTCCACTGCAAAAAAAACTAAGGACCAAGCAAAAAGAGATCCCTAAGGCAGAAAGGAGGAGCTCTTATCATGCAACTAATCTCTGCTACCAAAACTTTGTGGGCACAGGAGGCCCCAAAATTCCTTAACCAAAAAAGACCTCAACAGCATTCCCAAGGATGGAAATGTGGAGGTCAGTGTTAAACCTCAATTTAATAAGGTAATGTATCCCTAGACAAGGCACCACACAGAATATAAAAAATACAGTCAACTGTAAGGACAGACTCAAGTGAGGGCAGAATTAGAAAATGTAAAACGATTTATTACACACATTTAAAGAGTGCAGTACAATAATGTAAATGCAAATGTATAAGGTCATTGCTACAAAGGTTCTCGGAAATAGAGCAATGTGGAATACAGAGCAAAATCAGAAATGTTTAAGTCCCAAATGAGCAACAAATCAGTAAGAATTAGGGAAGCATCACTAATTGCGTAGGAAAGTCTTCAATAGTTCTCTGGCTCACCCTTAAATTTGAGGGATTCTGCAGGAAATCTTCTCACAGACTAACATTGAAAGTACTAAATCAACACGGTGCGAGCAAAAGAATTACATTTGTCAGCAAATCAGAGATCGGTGTTATTAAATGTCATAATGCCTCACAATCCAAACATTATCCCTCTATATGAATATTAATTCAGCCAGAGGGGCTGTTGTCAGAGTGAGATTACAAAACAAATTGGTTACAAAAGACAACAGTGAGTTACTGTGAATGAATGCATTACAGTGAGCTAGCAGGAGAAACATGGGAAAGTTTTAGGAGCCCTTTCCACCACTTTAGTGCCACCAAAGTGTAATATTATTGATGCTAAGGCAGTGCTCAAGTGGCATTTTTCCCATGCCATATTTACAAAGTGGCGCAATGCATGCATTGCGGCACTTTGTAACCCCTTGCACCACATTCTGCATGTGCCAGGCATAATTTATGCAAGGGGGTGTTCTCTTGTTAGTGAAGCTGAAAAAATGTGCTAATCCTGCAGAGTACAACAATAGTGTAAAAAAATGACGCTATTGCTCCTTATCCTGCGCTACGGTATTCCATATTTTAAATATGGCTTACACATGGTGGCGGTCAGGGAGCTAAGGAGACGCAAGGAAAGTGGCGCTGCACTAGGTGCAGCACCATGTTTCTTAAATCAGCCCCATGTCTGCTACGATCTTTAGTGAGCTCATATTGAAACATTTTCTTCAACATCATCATCAATGCTTTAAACAAACATGACTTTGCTTGAATGTGTGTTGCGGAAATATTGGACAGTGAGCATGCAGAGGCAGACATCCATTTCGAAAAAGTTAGCATCAAGGCCTAACTGTGGCCTAATTGGAATTAGTCAAGAAGAGCCACTTTAACAAGTCATAGCAAATGTGAATCAACGGCAATAACATAAAATGAGTGTGCACGTGTAAATATGAGTATAAAACCACATTTTGTGCTATGTGAATAACGCACATTTTTTTTAAATGCACAAAAAACTCTCACAACGAAAAGCCCTTTTTCACGGTCAATTCATTCACTCACCATGCTCTCTGTATTAACCTCTTAAGTGCGGGCGTCGGCCACTGGCCGACGCCCACACACCCTCCCTGGTGCGGGTCACGACCAGTGGTTGACACCAGGAAGGGCATTAATAAATCCTCGGGTGCGTCGCACCCGAGGATTTCTTTTTTTTTTTTTACTCCCCCCGGGAGACACGGAAGCTACCGTGTCTCCCCCCGCCCCCCACCCGCCCCTTTGTGACGTCAGCGCGCCGCGAGGCGCGCTGACGTTGCAAAGGTGTTTTCCCCATGAAAGCAGGAAGCAGCCTTGCGGCCACTTCCTGCTTTCATGGGGAAAACGGCCTTTTACACGTTCGGGAAGGCCTCGTAAGAAAGGGGAGACACTCCCCTTTCTTACGAGGCCTTCCTGAAAGTGTTTCCTGGCCCCCGGTCGCAGCTGTGCTGCGATCGGGGGCCAGGAAACACTTTCAGGTTTCCTGGCTCCCCCGATCGCAGCACAGCTGCGATCGGGGGGGTCTGGAAACATTTTGAAAAGGCCTCGTAAGAAAGGGGAGACTCTCCCCTTTCTTACGAGGCCTTCTGAAACTGTTTCTGGTCCCCGATCGCAGCACAGCTGCGATCGGGGGCCAGGAAACCCCACTAGACACCAGGGATTTCACTTTTGGGTGGCGCCCCCCCCCCCGGAAAACGGGCCGCCCCCCCCCGGCATAATTTTCTTTAAAAAAAAAAAAGGTAGGTGCCCCCTGGTCCGAGCCCCGCAAGTCACCCCTCCTTGGATTCCCCTAGGTCTCTAGTTTTCAGAAATGCACAGGTTTGGTAGGTTTCCCTATGTGCCGGCTGAGCTAGAGGCCAAAATCTACAGGTAGGCACTTCTCAAAAAACACCTCTGTTTTCTTCCAAAAATTTGGATGTGTCCACGTTGCGCTTTGGGGCGTTTCCTGTCGCGGGCGCTAGGCCTACCCACACAAGTGAGGTATCATTTTTATCGGGAGACTTGGGGGAACGCCGGGTGGAAGGAAATTTGTGGCTCCTCTCAGATTCCAGAACTTTCTGTCACCGAAATGTGAGGAAAACTTGTTTTTTTAGCCACTTTTTGAGGTTTGCAAAGGATTCTGGGTAACAGAACCTGGTCCGAGCCCCGCAAGTCACCCCTCCTTGGATTCCCCTAGGTCTCTAGTTTTCAGAAATGCACAGGTTTGGTAGGTTTCCCTATGTGCCGGCTGAGCTAGAGGCCAAAATCTACAGGTAGGCACTTCTCAAAAAACACCTCTGTTTTCTTCCAAAAATTTGGATGTGTCCACGTTGCGCTTTGGGGCGTTTCCTGTCGCGGGCGCTAGGCCTACCCACACAAGTGAGGTATCATTTTTATCGGGAGACTTGGGGGAACGCCGGGTGGAAGGAAATTTGTGGCTCCTCTCAGATTCCAGAACTTTCTGTCACCGAAATATGAGGAAAACTTGTTTTTTTAGCCACTTTTTGAGGTTTGCAAAGGATTCTGGGTAACAGAACCTGGTCCGAGCCCCGCGAGTCACCCCTCCTTGGATTGCCCTAGGTCTCTAGTTTTCAGAAATGCACAGGTTTGGTAGGTTTCCCTAGGTGCCGGCTGAGCTAGAGGCCAAAATCTACAGGTAGGCACTTCTCAAAAAACACCTCTGTTTTCTTCCAAAAATTTGGATGTGTCCACGTTGCGCTTTGGGGCGTTTCCTGTCGCGGGCGCTAGGCCTACCCACACAAGTGAGGTATCATTTTTATCGGGAGACTTGGCGGAACGCCGGGTGGAAGAACATTTGTGGCTCCTCTCAGATTCCAGAACTTTCTGTCACCGAAATGTGAGGAAAACTTGTTTTTTTAGCCACTTTTTGAGGTTTGCAAAGGATTCTGGGTAACAGAACCTGGTCCGAGCCCCGCAAGTCACCCCTCCTTGGATTCCCCTAGGTCTCTAGTTTTCAGAAATGCACAGGTTTGGTAGGTTTCCCTATGTGCCGGCTGAGCTAGAGGCCAAAATCCACAGTTAGGCACTTTGGAAAAAAAAGCTGTGTTTTCTATAAAAAAAATAGGATGTGTCCATGTTGTGTTTTGGGGCATTTCCTGTCGCGGGCACTAGGCCTACCCACACAAGTGAGGTATCATTTTTATCGGGAGACTTGGGGGAACACAGAATAGCAAAACAAGTGTTGTTGCCCCTTATCTTTCTCTACATTTTTTCCTTCCAAATATAAGAGAGTGTGTAAAAAAGACATCTATTTGAGAAATGCCCTGCAATTCACATGCTAGTATGGGCACCTCGGAATTCAGCGATGTGCAAATAACCACTGCTCCTCAAAACCTTATCTTGATCCCATTTTGGAAATGCAAAGGTTTTCTTGATACCTCTTTTTCACTCTTCATATTTCAGCAAATGAATTGCTGTATACCCAGTATAGAATGAAAACCAACTGCAGGGTGCAGCTCATTTATGGGCTCTGGGTACCTAGGGTTTTTGATGAACCTACAAGCCCTTTATATCCCCGCAACCAGAAGAGTCCAGCAGACAAAACGGTATATTGCTTTCAGAAATCTGACATCGCAGGAAAAAGTTACAGAGTAAAACATAAAGAAAAATGGCTGTTGTTTTCAGCTCAATTTCAATATTTTTTTATTTCAGCTGTTATTTTCTGTAGGAAAACCTTGTAGGATCTACACAAATGACCCCTTGCTGAATTCAGAATTTTGTCTAGTTTTCAGAAATGTTTAGCATTCCGGGATCCAGCATTGGTTTCACACCCATTCCTGTCACTAACTGGAAGGAGGCTGAAAGCACCAAATATAGTAGAAATGGGGTATGTCCCAGTAAAATGCCAAATTTGTGTTGAAAAATTTGGTTTTCTGATTCAAGTCTGCCCGTTCCTGAAAGGTGGGAAGATAGTGATTTCAGCACCAGAAACCCTTTGTTGATGGCATTTTCAGGGAAAAAACCACAAGCCTTCTTCGGCAGCCCTTTTTTCCCATTTTTTTTTTTAAAACTAAATTTTCACTGTATTTTGGCTATTTTCTTGGTCTCCTCCAGGGGAAACCACCAACTCTGGGTACCATTAGAATCCCTAGGATGTTGGAAAAAAAGGACACAAATTTGGCGTGGTTAGCTTATGTGGACAAAAAGTTATGAAGCCCTAAGCGCGAACTACCCCAAATAGCCAAAAAAGGGCTCAGCACTGGGGGGGGAAAGGCCCAGCAGCTAAGGGGTTAAAGTGTTCAATGTTAATGCTATATACCTAACAATTCGCTTACTATTTTGCCAGCCAGGCAAAACTACCAAGTCTTAAGTCGTTTTTTAAGACACAGTTGAAGCAATATTTCACTGGTGTCCGCTTTAATTACATGCTTTATTTAATGAGGGTAGCCTTAAAAGCAGGCATCGTTGGACTGCTGGCTTGCAAGAAGACGCTAAGTGACACTTCGTCGCTGCGAAAATCAAGGAAAGAGATTCAACCTTCCAGGAAAGACTCGGGGTGAAGTGGGAAAAGAAGAAGGCAGTGAGAATATGAAGTGACGGGACCAGAGCTTATTTTGAACTAACGGGGTTCTTGTTTTTTCCTAATTAAGAGAGTACCAGTCCACTGAACTTTGAGATGGATGCTTCTAGAGATAACGGAGATCAAACCATAGGCGTCGTGGAAAGGAAGGGGGGGAGGGGGGGAGAGCACCCGACTGTCATGTTGAATGTCACTGAAGGGGTGGACTCATAACAGTTACGACGCTTTATTAGTGACCTGCGAAATGGCGGCCACGGCTAATTGGCTCACGGCGGAGTTGCTGGCAGTTTCTGTAATTGAATGGCGTCATGCTCCAGTCTGCCTGGGCCATAATTAGCTAGAAACGCACTGACGGAAATCACCCTTAATGGAAATCTGAGTTGCAAGCATTGGTTTTCCTGTTAACGTAGTAGGCCCGAATCTCCCACGGGGCCTAGAAATATGTGTCATATAATTTGATGAGCCACTCTCTTTAAAATTGACTTACCTCACAAATACCTGTTTTGAAAATAAACATGCACTCTGATAGTTAGTACCCCACACACAGGCTGCACTCCCTCTCGATGCTCCGTTTGCTTGCACCGCCCTGCGCCCCCCCTTAACAACACCACGTAGCACTTTATTTACAACACAGAGCACCATGGCGCTCGTTAAGATAGATGCAACGAATTTCTGATGCAGCTGTGACGTTTTGCTGGACTAGCGTCAACATTTTTGACACTAGTCCAGCTAACCGTGGGGAGGCCCATAGAACAACACACAGCGTCACTCTAACACCTGCCCTGAGCAGGCATTAAAAAATGATGCTAGAATGATCCAGTGAAATCTCGTAGATTTCACTGCACCATTCCTAAGGACCTCCTTGCAGGGGATCGCCTCCTTTAAATACATTATACATGGTGCAGGTATAATGTGGCACAAGGGTTTACAAACTGGCGCAGTGGTCCCATTGCACCAGATTGTAAATGCTGCACAGGGTGGGGTACTATTCTGTGCCACTGTAGCAACCAAAAAAAATATGCTATGGCAGCGCAAGGGGCTTGTAAATAAGTCCTACATTATTTCACTCTGTCACTCTGAGGGATTTTTGAGGCAGTCAAATTGAAAAATGTCCATCAAGCAGAAGGACATTTCTACATTCCCAGGAACCACTGTCAAGGCGTTCCTGTGAATGTATTGTAAATTTGATGGATGCCAGACATGATTTAGCGGTTCCGGCAAAGTAACAACGTTTTTTAAATGAAAATCGGATGTCATTATTGACTACGCTTTAAAACTTTGCAACTAGTCTTATATTGGAAGTTACAAAGTTGTCTAATAAAAACAAATTATTTAACAGCATTGATAGAGGGCAAGGATTAGTTTCTGTAGTGATAGTATTGAGGTGGAGGGTGTCCCAACCTCTTGTCCTTTAAAGCTCCTTTTTGTAGATGTGTTTTAAAAACGGTAGGCCACAGTGCAAATGGATAGATATTCGACTGAAAGGAATTCACAAAAGTGACCTTGCAATCATTAGTCAGATTACTCTTTGAAATTATCTCAGACCCTCTTCTATTACACAGTTATACCTACCATGATTTGAGTAAAGAGAAAGCATTAGCTCTCAGAGTCTGTGAATACCCACACACGTGAGTTTTTAGCAATTCACAAACACCTCTTTGTTGTTTTCCTATTTTAGAAATGGTTGAAGACTTATCCTTGTCACAAGCTGGATTCACTGTCTTTCTAGAGTAGGAAGGAGAAGATACCACCTCCAACTTTGTTGTATGCCTAGGGGAAGGGACTTCTCAACAGGAAAAAACCATTTTCCGTTGGAGATAATGAGATAAAGAATAAAAAATCGTGCAGCTGAACAGCAGCAGAGCCTTTCCACCATGCAGAATTTTATCATGTGTAAAGTGGGAAACTAAAATCAGGAAAAAATGAATTCAAATGACTTTAGTCAGGATTACACCTACAATCTGCACCATGTCACCTGTACACTTTGGCCCTTATTTATGGGCTTTTGATGAAGGGCAGCACAGCAAGTCACCTTGCTGAGCTGCCCTGTGTCAATAGGCAGGAATGAGCCATATCTATGGTATGCGGTGCATTCCTGTCCTTTTCTACTGCAGTGGCACCGTTTTGGCAGCCTAGTGCCAATGCAGGCACTCTTATACTATGGTGAAAGGGTGCCTGCATTACATGCATACTTGTTGTGTGCAGGCAGGGGCAGTGTCCTACATACAAACAATTCTGAGGCTTTTACCTATTTCTATCTGTGCTGCAGAATGCAGCACACATTGAAAGAGGAAAGAAACAGGAGAACTAAAGATATTTCTCCTCTTTATGCCTTTCCTGGGGTGATGTAACGTTTTGGCATACCCTCAGGTTTACAAGGTCTTGTAAATCTGGGGATGTGTCAAAATCCATGGGTTTTGCATGGGACCACCGACAGCAATGGCCATGGTACGCCTCCCTTGCACGAAGTAAGGCAACACAGCAATTTTCGGTGCCTTGCCTTACTTTATATCTATGAGGCCATTCAAAGCTACTCAAAGTGGGTTTGGGGGGCCTCATAGATATAGATTGAAGATTTACACCGTCATTAACTCACAAAAAGTGATGCAACAGCTGCACAAGGGGCTCATAAATATGCCCTTTATTTGTTTTTTTAGCCAACAAAACCGTGCATGCTAGGATTTTTAACCCCACACTTGTAGTGGCAAAAAACTGCTAGTCCCCAAATTAAAGTTTTTTGACTTTAGATGAAAATGCAGATCCAATTCAAGGTATGTCCCATGGCATAGGTCCACTGAGAAGGTGTGATAGGGAATTTATATGTAGGCAACGACGCTTCAAAAAAAGACCATGTATGTGTTACGGTGCTGCATCCCTGTTCATGTAGATAACAGCATGTGCAGGTGAATGACAGAATTGGCAGTAATAAATGTGAATGTGCCCAACTGTTTTCTAAAATGGCACTTGACGCATGATGCATGCACAGGAGATTAGATCGTTTGCAGAGGAAGTCTTAACTGGGTTGGTTAATGTCCACATCCCCAGCAGCAAGAAAGCCGCCAAACGCACTTTGTCATGAAATCCTAATCCCATTTTTCATTTCAATTTCACACCTCCCTGGTTAACAGAATGCCCATTATGTATTTTCCAGCAGGGACTGCGCGTCTGAGGCAAGTCTTTCAGCGTAGCTGTGTTGCTCGTGATAATGACATCTCAGTTAAGCAAGTTGAAAATTGATTTGAGGGTACCCAACTGGTTTGCAAGTCCCTGAAGGCACAAATACCCTCCAGTTCTCGAAATGTGAAGGCTTTAACAAGCCCCCATCCCATTCCCCTCCCATTGGTGTGATTCAACAGGCACAGAAGGTGTTTGCTTCTCTTGTCTCCTGCTCTGTGTAAGCACAGCTTTAGCGGCAGTCATTCTAATTGCTCTACGGTGCTCACTCATTTAGAACAAGAACATTTCACCTGGGCCTAAAAACAGCAATTATGTCTCACCTGTAACTACTGACCCCAAAAGCTTTGTATTTGGAAAGGTAACTAGATCATTTAATATTTTTATCTGGGACCGCAACGTTTGTCATCCTGACAGGAAGCAGGATTTAAGATTAGGATACTTACATCTAAAAGTTTTAAATAGTAGTAATGGCAAATAGGAGTGAAGGGTATAATTGCAATAAGAAACAGAGGACATTTTTATACAACATTGTGGAGTGTATTACATTAAGACACTTAAATAGGGTCAGAGTTTCAAGGATTTCACGTCGGCTTTCCATCCCTTTTTTGATGCAGACTGAAGCAAAATCCTTTGTGGCAGTTGCAAAGCAATTCAAATGGTTATTTGCGTTGCTCTGTAAAAAAAAAGTAACAGTGTAATGCATTGCGCTGTCTGGTATTACTTTGTATCTGGTAGGTGTTCCATTGGGTGGTTGGTGGCATGTTCCCATGCATCCACCCATGGATTGTGATCCAAACCTATTTTTACAAAGGTTTGTAGACATGGGTTTTTGCCAAAATGGTGTGCATGACTGAGACTGGCATAACGAGGAGACATGTCTTCATTTTTCCTTGTTATTTCCTCTTTGCATGTTTGCTGCATTTAACTGCACACATGGAAAGAGGATATACCCTCAAAGGATAGTTTTTGTTTAGAAAGGTACCCGTTCCATCGCAAAAACTATCTTCAACTTAATGCTGACACCCTCACGCTATGGTGCAAAGGTGCTGTCGTTGGTGCTAGGTAGCCAAAGGGGCTCATGGAATGGAAAATAGAACTGTGACATTTATTTGAAGAAATGGTTCAGTGCTCATCTTTCCCATTCACACAACACATCTGTAGCAGGCTGGCCTGGTTTGTAGTGGGTACCTTGGGTACTTACACCTTATACCATGTCCAGTTATCCCTTGTTAGTGAATGAGGTAATGTTCTAGCAGCTTAGGCTGATAGAGGTAGCTATAGCAGAGCAGTTTAGGCTGAACTAGGAGACATGCAAAGCTCATGCAATACCACTTATAGTTACACAGTGCTTATGCACAAGTAAAGACAATACTCAGTGTTACCAAAAATAAAGGTGTTTATTTGGGTGACACAGTATCAAAAATATCTTAGAGACAATACTCCTTCCGGAGGTAAGTATTAAATACAATGCAAACAGTTGGAAATCCTATAGAATGCAATGGGAGAAAATAGGTCTAGGGGCAATACAAACCATACACTGAAAAAGTGGAATGTGAATCACAAACTCCCCCCTAGACAAGTTTAGTGTGTGCAGAATTGCTGGGAAAGTAAGAATACAGTAGGTAAGTAAATTGCCCCACCCCAGAGCCCAGAAAAGGAGGAGTAAGGTACTGCAAGTTTCCTTAGGACACACCACACCTCGTTTTTTAGATTTTGCAGCAGCGAACCAAGTCTGCAAAGAACAACTGCTGGATTATTGGACCTGAAGACCTGCAAAGGAAGAGGACCAAGTCCAGAAGTCGAAAGAAGTTCCAAGAAGGACAGGAGCCCCTGCCAACCCAGAAGAGGGTGCAAAAGAGGAGTCCCTGGTTAGTAGAAGACTGCAGAAATGCACCCTAGGAAGATGCCAGCAGGTTTCTGCATGATGCAAAAGATGTCCCACAGCGTGAAGATTGTTGCAGATGAGATTTCGTGTTGGAAGGGGTCAACAAGCCTTGACTATGTCAAAATTGTATTTTTCATCAAAATGGCGCTGGATGGACCCAGAAGGGACCAGCGGGCCTAAACTCTGTGTGAAGACAAATAGGGGGCTCTCAGCACTTTAGAGAGCCCTCAGTATGCCAGTGAGCATCCCCGAAAGCCGCAAGATCTGGGTTCAAAGGAGGTGCAAAATGGAGTTGATGCAGCACAACAAAAGAAGGACCCACGCCGCCGGAGAACAACTCAGCGAGTTGAGCATTGCAGGACGGAGTGTTGGGGACCTGGGCCAGGCTGTGCATGAAGGAATTTTGCACAGAGGCCTCAGGATGTGAAGAAAACACAATACACAGGGGTACCTTCGTTCTCAGGGAAGGCAAGGTCTTACCTCCTCCAAATTGTGTCAGCAGGACCTCAGGACAGTCTATGCCGATGATGTCCACTCTCTGTGTCCTTCGGAGCACGCTCATTGCCGTGAGAGGAGTCCCAGGGTACCGGTCGTCACCTTGGAAGGTGCCTGCTTGGAGCAGGGGAGTGACTCCGTCACTCCACAGGAGATTTATTCGGTCCTTCTGGTGTAGGGTGAAGACAGGGAGTCCCCAGAGCATGCACACCATGGAAACTGTTGCAGTTGCTGACTTGGAGCTGAGGTTGCTGAAGAAAAGTGTCTTTTGTAGACACTTTGTTGCAGTTACAGCGTTTCTTGGAGCAGGCTGAGGTTGATCCCACGTCAGAGGATACTAAAGTTGTTGCAGAGGATTCCTGAAGGAAACTTGCAAGCAGAATCTGAATAGAACCCACAGGAGAGACCCTAAATAGCCCTGAGAGAGGGATTGGCTACCTTGTCAGCTATGGACCTATCAGGAGGGGTCTCTGTGTGTCACCTGCTGGCACTGGCCACTCTGAGCCCTCCAGAGTGCCCCCACACCTTGCAAAGCAAGATGGCTGAAGTCTGGGACACATTGGAGGAGCTCTGGGCACCACCCCTGGGGTGGTGATGGACAGGGGAGTGGTCACTCCCATTTCCTTTGTCCATTTTTCTGCCAGAGCAGAGGAGAAAGGGTCCCTGAACCGGTGTAGACTGGTTTATGCAAGGAGGGCACCATTTGTGCCTTTCAAAGCATTTCCAGAGGCTGGGGGAGGCTACCTTTCCCCAGCCTGTAACGCCGATTTCCAAAGGGAGAGGGTGTAACACCCTGCTCTCAGAGGAAGTGCTTTGTTCTGCCTTCCTGGGACTGGATTGCCCAGACCCCAGGAGTGCAGAACCCTGTCTGTGAGGTGGCAGCAGCTGTAGCTGCATGGAATTGGCTCCCCAATACCAGATTTGGAATAGGGGACAATTCCATGATCTTAGACATGTTACATGGCCATATTCTGAGTTATCATTGTGAAGCTACATATAGGTATTGTCCTATATGTAGTGCACACCTGTAATGGTGTCCCGCACACACAAAGTCCGGGGAAATGGCCCTGAACTATGTGGGGACACCTTTGCTAATGCAAGGGTGCCCTCACACTTAGTAACTTTGCACCTAACCTTCAGCAAGTGAAGGTTGGACATATAGGTGACTTATAAGTTACTTACGTACAGTGTAAATGGCTGTGAAATAGTGTGTGCACTATTTCACACATGCTGCAATGGCAGTCCTATGTAAGGGTTTGTGTAAGCTCCCCATGGGTGGCAAAAGAATTGCTGCAGCCCATATGGAACCCCAATGCCCTGGGTACCTAGGTACCGTATACTAGGGAATCATAAAGGGGATCCAGTATGCCAATTGAAATTGGTAAATGTAGTCACTGGCCTACAGTGACAAATTTAAAAGCAGAGAGAGCATAAGCACTGCGGTTCTGATTAGCAGAGCCTCAGTGACACAGTTAGGCACTACACAGGCATACACATTTGGCCACAAACTATGAGCACTGGGGTCCTGGCTAGCAGGATCCCAGTGAGAAAGGTAAAACACACTGACATATAGGTTTTTATCTAGGAACACTGGGGCCCTGGCTAGCAGGATCCCAGTGGCACAGTAAAAACACACTGACAGACACTCACAAACAGGTCAAAAGTGGGTGTAACCATGCCAGAAAGAGGCTCCTCTACTGCCTTGTATTAACTCTTTGAAAATAATGCCCCAGACAGTTTGGAGTCCAATTATGTCTCCAACAGCGTGATCTTCTCACAATATTTTGGTATACCCCTCCTCGCTAAGATGCTAAGGCCCATATTGATACTTTTTGATGTAAACCAGTGCCAAAAAAGATACCGCCAGCCAACGTCATTCCTACGTGTCAGGCGGGCGCCTTATTTAAGGATTGACATTAGCCGGCGCTGCGGGCTGGTCAGAGTAAAAAAAAATGACTCTAACCAGGCAGAGCCGGCGAAGGGAAAAATGGGGGTTGTGCCATTTTTTAAGGCCCGCCCCCTCCTGTGCGTCAAAATTACGCTGGAGTATGAATAAGGCGCACAGGCCTTAAAGTCATTTTTTGGACGGGAACGCCTACCTTGCATGTGATTAACGCAAGGCGGTATCCCGCATCCAGAAAATTACTCACACTGAGGAACTTTGACATTCGCGGGGTCAAGCGTCATAGTATAAATATGGTGTTAGGTTTGTGCCGAATTTGCGTCAAAATTCAGCGCAAACAGAGTATAACTATGCCCCTAAGATGTGTGAAAGGCGCATAGCTTTGCTATAACATCGTGTAAGGATTAGAACATATTGCTCTTTACAAGTTGACTTTAATAAGAAACGCAAATGCCTTTTTGTGGAAAATATTTTGCTGAAATTTTATTCATTAGAAAGGTTGGGTTCATTTGTGAGCTCTCTGGTGTTAGCCTTGAGTTTACTTAAACATTTGACTCCCATCCTGAGAAAGCATAATCTGTTCCACTTGTGAACATTTACCATTTCTTAATTTAAAGCTCATGAAATGTAAAAGGATCCAAGCTTCACAACACTTATTTCAATGAAGTACGCAACAAATCATAGGAAACCAAAGGCAACCCAAAGAGCAGCTCAGGATCCCACTGTTACTTCAGAGATCAAGGGTTAGCATCATGTTAATCTCTGCCTTTGCTGTAATGACACCTGCGGAAAACCCTAGTGCCTCCTGTTTCCACTATCAAGAGACGTTTATTGCATAAAGTTATATTATACAATTGCCATGTAACTCTATCTTGCAACTCTGGAAAAACTAACTAAGATTGCCAGGCCATTAAATATCCTTCAACTTGATAGGGATGCAATGAAAAAAAAGAGGTAAGAGCCTTCAAGTTGTCAATCATGCATTCATTATGCATCCAATACCCTCAACTCTTACCCAACATCAAAGTCATCTATGAGAGGGCACACTGGTGTCTCTTTGGCACTGTTGGAGGGACACCAGGGTTGAGCTGGCCCGTGGGCAACAAGGCAGTGTCAGAAGGGCTCATCTGACAGGGCTGTGTGGATGCTAGTTTTTCCACCATTTGTGTGCCTGTTTTGTAGTCTGATGGTCTTGCATTCATCTGCTTTGCAAAACACCTATACAGTGTGTCTTCGAAAGTTCAAAATTGTAGTGATTTGCAAATGTGGGCCTCTTTTATAGCTATCTGATTTGCTAGTTGGGGGGCACATTTCTATCTTGGTTCGCAAGCCTGTTTTCTGGCTGAATCCAACCCTAAGGGACACAGTTTCTCTCATGGTGAGGGGGGGCAACAATACATTGCTCTCCAATCTATAATCATTATGTGGTTGACATGAGCAGCTGCAGTGACATTCAACCCTAGGAATCAGACATCTGTCTAATTCAGTCTCAAGCTTCAAACTTTTTCACAAAGAGTCCTCCTATAGTAAAGTACAAATGGCTGACCCACCCCTTCGCTGCCAGGCCTTTTCCCCCTCGGGTGGCAAGCCTTTTTTTGGCTGTTTGGGGCAGTTTGGGCTGAGGCTCTCATAACGTTTTGTCCACATAAGCTACCCACTCCAAATTTGCGTCCTTTTTTCCCAACATCATAGGTATTGTAGAGGTACCCAGACTTTGTGGGTTCCCCTGAAGGAGACCCAGAAATTAGCCAAAATAGAGCGAACATTTTGTTTTTTTTCTGAAAATTTGGAAAAAAGGGCTGCAGAAGAAAGCTTGCAGTTTTTCCCCTGAAAATGGCATAAACAAAGAGTTTTTGGTGGGGGCGTGGCCAAGATGGTGGCTGTGTAGGACGCTCAGAAACGAGCTCCGTACGGGGCCTGAAATGATCCTGGACAATCACGCCTAAGAGGAGCCTTGCATACATAGGAGGCCTCCTCTCGAAATTGCGGATCGATGAGGGACAAGCTGCTGGTGTCAGCGGAGGCGAAAAATTAGGTATTTCTTCTCACACGGCGTTTCAACCGGCACCTCTAAAATCAAAGTCAAGATGGTGGCCTGACCAGTGCAATAGCCGCTCCTGCAGGAAAGCTCCAACCGGACTTTCGCCGGCGGCTCCACTGCCAATCTACCTGCGGCATAAACAAAGAATATCTATGTAAACGCACCGGCGTGTGTGTGACCCAGCGCCCTAGCGCCGGGAGGAAGCCCTCCGAGGCCCCGAACCTTCGAAGTGGCCTGGAACACAGCGGTGAGTGCATTGCGCATGCTGCGGAGCAGTTCGCTGCGCTGAATCCTTTAAATAAAGAAGCTGCTCACCTTCCCTCTCATCTCCCGCTGCCGGCAACACACTTCAGTGGCGTACCGGGGCCTATTAAGTCCCTGGCCCTGCACAACACGTGCGAACTGAACTGTGGCCCACCGACGTTGAACGTGACATATTAAGAATGCAGTAACCAGCACCCAACAAACTGCCTAAGAAACACCATAAAGACCAAAACCCTGCACTTTGCAATACTTGGCGCCACCAACACGCAACATTCAGATGTCACCAGGGGCCCCTCGACCCACTCTCCTAGGTTCTGAACGACACAAGGACACCTAAAGAGCCTCACATAACTCTCATTCCCCGTTGCGACACCCGTCGGGCGCGGTGCAGTGGGGCACAGACTCTTGGTTGATACGTTGCAGCCCTACCTCGGAGGCATCTCTTGAATAAGTTAAGAACACAGTAACCAGTGCCCAACAAACTACCTAAACAACACTATAAAGACTTAGGGGGTCATTCCAACCTCGGCTGTAAAAGGCGCTTACCGCCGTTCAGAAGACCGCCATAACACCGCCGCGGCCGCGGTAAACCGCCACGGTCATTCTGACCCACAACAGGCAAACCACCAAAATACAGACATCCACAAAAGTCAGCCACACCAAAGGGCAGCGAGAAACTGGCGATGACCAAACCTCCACCGTCACGGCAACAGAAATACGCCCACACTATCACGACACACGAATCCACGCGGCGGTCTTTCAACCGCGGTATTCCATTGGCGGTACACACCGCTGCGCTCAAAATACACACACACTTACAAAATACAACCACATTGGACAATTCAAAATACACACACCTGAGACACATACACACACCACTCCCACACACCCAATTAAATATAAAATACACACCCACATCACCCACAAACCTCCACTCCTAGAGATTCGTGAACACGCACAGAGAAAAGACATCCGAGCACCCAGACGCCCAATTCACTGTCACCCAGCAATATTTGCACGCACTTCACACAACACAACAATACACATCACCACACTTAGCACCACACAATCCACCCTACACATCACCCACACCACCCCATGGCACCGCAAAGACACCCCAGGTCCTCTGATGATGAACTCAGGGTCATGGTGGAGGAAATTGTACGAGTAGAGCCACAGCTGTTCGGGGCACAGGTGCAGCACACCACCATTGCCAGGAAGATGGAGCTATGGAGCAGAATAGTGGACAGGGTCAACGCTGTGGGACAGCACCCAAGAAATCGGGACGACATCAGGAAGAGGTGGAACGACCTACGGGGGAAGGTGCGTTCCATGGTATCCAGGCACAACATCACGGTGCAGAAGACTGGCGGCGGACCCCCACCTCCTCCCCCAGAATTTACAACATGGGAGAAGCAAGTCTTGAACATCCTGCATCCTGAGGACCTCGCAGGACTAGGCGGAGGAATGGACTCTGGTAAGGCAAATCTTAACTACTTCCCCCCACCCCACCTGCATGCCAACTCATACCCCCACCCTCACCCTCACCCCCATCACATCCTACTCCTTGCAACTGTCTCACCATCACAACCCACCCATCCCAACACCTAGCCCTGCATGCGTCCACAAAGCATGGACACCCATCACCTAAGCATGCCCACTGCACATACACATACAACCCCCCCCAACCACCGTCACAACAGCCCCCACAAAGGAATGCCAGCACTGGGGTACACGGGCACGCACCCATTGCACGCTATGACACACAGAGAAGCAATAACCATACTTTTATACCCCTGCAGGACCCAAACGCCATCTCACCGCGCAGGAGGGTCCACAAATGTCCACTCCACCCCCAGAAGAGGCCCACAGTGAGGACAGCAGCTCTGTCTCCCTGGATCTAGATGACCAGCCCGGTCCATCGGGGACCTCGGGACAGTCGGTTCCCCTCACACAGCCAGAGGCCACAGTAGACCTTCCCCCCTCTGGGAACACCAGCACAGCACCCACCCAGCGGGCCCATACCTCTGTCCCCAGGACACATCAATCAGCGGTGTGTCCACCACTACAGGGAACCCAGGCTAACCCACCACCCCAACAACAACAGGGACCTGGGGGCAGTGGTAGTGGGCACACGGTCCAGGGGACAGAGGCCCAGGGAAACAGGGGAACTGGGAGGGCTGCTGTGCGACAGGGGGGGACAGGCCCAGGGAACCCACTCTCCACAAGGCCCTCTCCTCCACCATGGGAGCATACCACTGCTCCCAGGAGACGATGGCGACGGTCCTGGCCAGGTTTCAGGAGATCCAGCTTCTGCAGGAACAACAGTATATGGGGTTCAGGGAGGAACTAAGAAACATCAGTTCCCCCATGGGTACCATCGTAGTGGCCCTGAATGAGGTAGTCACGACATTGCGGGACACTGTGGCACCTCAAAGGGCCCCTGACACTAGCATGCACTAAGAACTGCCTACCACCTCCGCTGGCGCTAGTGGACAGGAGGCCCCGACACAAGACCAACAGGCCACCCGAACCCCACCCCCTGCAGAAGGAGAACCACCCCGCAAGCGGGCCCTGAGATCCAGGGAGAAGACAGAGTAAGATGTCAAGACCCCCGCCAGCAAAGGATACCGCCCTGATTGTCATCCCACTGTCCCACATTGTCACCCTGTCCAACCTTAAACTGCCCCTGCTCCACTTCCCACAGGCATTTGGACAATTCACCTGTGAAACTGATAGTCTGGACTCTGCCATGGACAATCCTCCACCATCACCCCTCACCGATTTGCAACCACCCATCCAATTTAGAGCACTTGAATAAAAACACTTATTGCACAAAACAATCTGGAGTCTGGCTGTGATTTAGAACAAATGTATTAGACATGACCGTGCCAAAATGTTCATTCACATTGTGATGCTAACAAACCGCTGTCACACAGCTGTAGTCCATGGGGAAACAAAGCAGATGTCACGCAGTGGGGCCCACATCTCTGAAAACGGAAGGGAAAGTCACAACACAGTTACCATACACTGGGGGAAAAAGTCAGACAGTAGAGAGGTAGGAGTCATTAAGTAAATGTAATATGCCGGTGTCTACTCTTACCTGTGTGTCACTGAAAATACTGCTATATTACTGTGTTCCTGTTCTCTATGTCATCCTCTTCGGCTTCCTCCTCTTCACTCTCCACAGGCTCCACAGCTGCTACAAAACCACCATCTGGACCATCCTCCTGCAGAAAAGGCACCTGGCGGCGCAAAGCCAGGTTGTGAAGCATACAGCAGGCCACGATGATCTGGCACACCTTCTTTGGTGAGTACATTAGGGATCCACCTGTCATATGGAGGCACCTGAACCTGGCCTTCAGGAGGCCAAAGGTTCGCTCGATCACCCTCCTAGTCCGCCCATGGGCCTCATTGTACCGTTCCTCTGCCCTTGTCCTGGGATTCCTCACTGGGGTCAGTAGCCAGGACAGGTTGGGGTAACCAGAGTCCCCTAATAGCCACACCTGGTGCCTCTGGAGTTGACCCATCACATACGGGATGCTGCTATTCCGCAGGATGTAGGCGTCATGCACTGACCCAGGGAACTTGGCATTAACATGGGAGATGTACTGGTCAGCCAAACACACCATCTGTACATTCATGGAATGATAACTCTTCCGGTTCCTGTACACCTGTTCACTCCTGCTGGGGGGGACCAAAGCAACATGTGTCCCATCAATGGCACCTATGATGTTGGGGATATGTCCAAGGGCATAGAAATCACCCTTCACTGTAAGCAAATCCCCCACCTCAGGGAAAACGATGTAGCTCCGCATGTGTTTCAGCAGGGCAGACAACACTCTGGACAACACCTTGGAAAACATAGGCTGGGACATCCCTGATGATATGGCCACTGTTGTTTGAAATGACCCACTTGCTAAGAAATGGAGTACTGACAGCACCTGCACTAAAGGGGGGATCCCTGTGGGTTGGCGGATGGGTGACATCAGGTCTGGCTCCAGCTGGGCACACAGTTCCTGTATAGTGGCTCAGTCAAGCCTGTATGTCAGTATGACATGTCGTTCCTCCATTGTCGACAGGTCCACCAGCGGTCTGTACACGGGAAGATTCCTCCATCTCCTCGCATGTCCCAGCGGACGGTGCCTAGGAAGGACAACAGCGAGCACAGAGTCAAGCAACCCACAGGTACGTAACCACAGCTTGCACATAACACGATTCCCAATGCATTGAATGGCTTGTATGAGTGTTGGTGCATGGCCTAGGTATGTGTGACGCAGTTGGTAATTAGGCCATGTGGGCCCTTGAAATGGCGGCTGCCTGACCTGTGAAGTGCGACAGTGGGATGTGAGGTCAATGCGCTGGCATAGCACACCGCGGCGGTAGGCGGTCAAAGACCGCGGCGCTAAGCCGCATTGGTTAACATTGAACCCTATGGGTTTCAGGAGCCAATGACGATGTGCGCCGGCAGTCGCGGTACGCACCGCCGCGGGCGTGACCGCCATTTTCTATCTGCTTAATCACTCGATACCTGATCTTTGACAGGAGAGGACCTACACTGCAAGTGCTGCTGTGACCCCGGTCTGGAAGAGACAATGGCTCATGCGACTGGGGAAAGGGCCCCTGCCTTCACTGCGGAGGAGTTGGAGAAACTTGTGGATGGGGTCCTCCCCCAGTATGCGCTACTCTACGGTCTTCCAGACCAACAGGTAAGTACACTGGGACCATGCTTAGTGGGCAATGCCTGGGTTGAGTGGGGTGGATGAAAGATGGTGGGGAGGGTAGCGATTGAGGCATGCATCAAACGACAGATGAGAGCATGTGCCACATGGCAAGGGTGGGGATGGGGGGCCACTCACATCGAGCATGCAGAAGGTGATGACAATGTTTCTCTCCCTGTACATGTCACATAGGTCAGCGCCCACCAGAAAGTCGCGATTTGGCGTGCCATCGCCAAGGACGTCCGGACCCTGGGGGTCCACAACAGACGGGGCACCCACTGCCGGAAGAGGTGGGAGGACATCCGACGCTGGAGCAGGAAGACGGCGGAGGCTCAGCTGGGGATGACCTCCCAACGTAGGAGGGGTGCCAGTCATCATTTGACCCCCCTGATGTCCCGGATCCTGGCGGTGGCCTACCCCGATTTGGATGGGCGCGTGAGGACATCACAGCAGACACAAGGGGGTGAGTACAAATACATTCTGCTGACTTTGCGCGCAGTGGAGGTGTCTGGGTGGGGGAGGAGGGCTGTGGGTATCCCTAGGCCAGGGCGATTTCTGTAGGCTAGGCCCCTCCGTAAGGCATGGCCCTGTGCCCCCGCCCCCCACCTCTGTAGGGTGCCAAGTACAGGTATCCATGGCCCTGTGTCATCTATGTGTACAGTTGTCGTCCATAGGCTTGTAGGCCATGTCCCACGGATTGCGTAGTTGACCCCAAGTCCGTGCCCCCCGCAACAACAGGTACAGCCGCCACCCAGCGCACCAGCAGCGCCCTCCCAGCAGCCCCTCAGCGTTTCCCCCGTGCCCGCTCACCCAAGAAGGTGGGCATCTCCTTCGCCCCAGGCACCTCAGGCCCTGCCCCTGTCGCCCCTGCTGCCCTCAGTGAGGAGGTCATTGACCTCCTGAGGACCATCATTGTTGGGCAGTCTACCCTTTTGAATGCCATCCAGGGTGTACAAAGGGAGGTGCACCAGAGTAATGCATACCTGGAGGGCATTTATTCGGGTCAGGTTGCCCATCAGTGATCGTTCAACGCTCTGGCCTCAGCACTGACGGCAGCAATTGTCCCTGTCTCTAGCCTCCCCCCTCCAACTCCCTCCACCCAGACCCAATCCCCTGTACCTCTGCCTATCCCAGACACACCATCAGACCAGCCTGCACACACCTCAACACCCAAGGGAAGCTCATCCAGACATAAGCACCACACATCACACAAGCATTCACACAAGCAACATCCACATGCAGACATACCAACAGCCACTGCCTCCACTGTGTCCCCCTCCTCCTCGTCTCCCTCCTCCCTCCCTGTCACGTCTCCACTCCCACTTGCATGTACAACATCATCAGCCACTACGTGCATCACCAGCACACCCACCAGAACACTGCAGTCACCACCCCCACTACCATTTACGCGTCCCCTGTGTCCTCTCCCAGTGTGTCTGTCACCCCCTCTTCCAAACTACACAAATGCAGGCAGCCACCCACCCAACAGCCATCCACCTCACGACAGCCTCCAGCCCAAGCACCTGCACCCAAAGAGACCAGACTTCACACTCCTACAACCACATCCTCTTCCTCCACTCCTATACCCACTACACCTACCCGTCCCTCTCTTTCCAAATTGCTTTTCCTTGCCAACCTTAACCTCTTTCCAACTACTCCCCCACCCCGTCCATCTCATAAGACTCCAATCAGCACCTCAGCCACCACAAAACCGGGACCTTTGAAGACTGTTGTCCATGGACTGTGGAGTCCCCCACCCTCAAGGGCATCCAGTTCAGCTAGGAGCCAAGGCACGGCCAGCCCACCACCGGAAAAGCATCCTAAGATTGCCAGTGCCCAGGGCGAGCGACCAAAGACCCCAGGGACAAAAATTCCTAAATTGGCTCCGGCAGGAAGTCGGGTGGCACCTGGCACACCGCCAAAGGTGGGAAAGGGCCACAAGCGTGCAGGGAAGGGTGGGAAGGGCAGCACGCCCAACAAGTACGGCAGCAGGCCAACTGGCCAGGAGGGCCCCACCAGCCCCATCCCAGGTGTGCAGGAGGACACACACAGGCCTAGTACTGCAGCCCAGGAGGGCCCCGCAAGCCACGTCCCAGGTGGGCAGGAGGACACCCACAGGCCGGGAACTGCAGCCCAGGAGGGCCCCACAAGCCACCAGACAGATGGGCAGGAAGGCCCCACCAGCCACATGTCAGGTGGCGAGTGACATCCATGCCTGGGCCGGATCCGCTGACCAGGACACTCATCTCAAGCACCGCTCCGCTGGGCACTGCCGTCTCAAGCACCGCTGAACAGGGCCCTTTATCTCAAGCACCGCTCCGCTGGGCACCGCCGTCTCAAGCACCGCTGAACAGGGCCCTTCATCTCAAGCACCGCTCCGCTGGGCACCGCTGTCTCAAGAACCGCTGAACTGGGCCCTTCATCTCAAGCACCGCTGAACTGGGCCCTTCATCTCAAGCACCGCTGTACAGGGCACCGCCGTCTCAGGAACCGCTGAACTGGGCCCTTCATCTCAAGCACCGCTGAACAGGGCACCGCCGTCTCAAGCACCGCTGAACAGGGCACCGCCGTCTCAAGCACCGCTGAACAGGGCACTGCTGTCTCAAGCACTGCTCCGCTGGGCACCGCCGTCTCAAGAACCGCTGAACTGGGCCCTTCATCTCAAGCACTGCTCCGCTGGGCACCGCCGTCTCAAGCACCGCTGAACTGGGCCCTTCATCTCAAGCACCGCTGAACAGGGCACCGCCGTCTCAAGCACCACTGAACAGGGCCCTTCATCTCAAGCACCGCTCCGCTGGGCCCTTCATCTCAAGCACTGCTCCGCTGGGCACCGCCGTCTCAAGCACCACTGAACTGGGCCCTTCATCTCAAGCACCGCTGAACTGGGCCCTTCATCTCAAGCACCGCTGGCCCATTGGCGGAAGGGGCAGGCCCGCATCTGTGTCGGGCAGGGCTGCACGAAGCACTCTGGGCACTAGTCCCCCTCCAGTACCAGTGGAGACTGTTATCCACTTGAGAGACTGTGGCTTTGCTCTCCCCAGGATGGCACAGTGGGCAACCCACCCACTGTAGAGACTTGAGAGACTGTGGCTTTGCACTCCCCAGGATATGGCAGTGGGCAAGCCACCCACTGTAGAGACTTGAGAGACTGTGGCTTTGCACTCCCCAGGATGGCACAGTGGGCACCCCACCCACTGTAGAGACTTGAGAGACTGTGGCTTTGCACTCCCCAGGATGGCACAGTGGGCAACCCACCCACTGTAGAGACTTGTGAGACTGTGGCTTTGCACTCCCCAGGATGGCACAGTGGCCATGGAGGCCCCTCGTGGATCTGGCGTCGTGGACTCATCTGGCTGAGGTGCCCCCCCTTCCCTTCCCCCTGAGGTGCCTGTAGTTTTCCTATCTGATACCCCTGCAGTGTTCTCTCCGTTGGAGGCAGGTATCCTGTGTGGGCTTTGCCCATGTGTTTTAGCCCAGTGGCCCACAAACAATGGCTGATAGACATATCGGACTGGACAATTTATGTATATAAAGTTATAGATGTGTGATATATTTTATACTCAGTCTTACAATATAATTCTATATTTATAATCATTTCCTTTTGCCTTGCATTCTTCCGGTGGGTTTGGGGTGTAACTGTGATGTGTTGCTATGCATTGATGTGTGTGTTGTAGTGGTTGAGGGTGAGATTGGGTGTGTCGCATATGTGTGTCCCCGTAATTTTTTGCCTCCCCCTCCCCTGTGTCGTAGGTGCAGTACTCACCGTTGTCTTCTGCGCCGGCGTTCGTGCTCCTGGTAGAGGAGCAGGAAGACAATGGCTGGTAGGATGTATAGTTCGGGTTCCATGCTGTCCAGATTCCTCGTGGGGTGTATGGAGGTGACCGTTTCCCGTTTGAAATGGCTGTTTCCGACGTGTTTTTATCGGCGGGGCTACCGCCCCGGAAATGGTGGCAATTTGGTGGGTTGTGATAGGGTGGGCGGTACATTGTCGCCCGCCTGTCTGTTGGCGGTGACCGCCGCGCTGTTTGTTTGTCCCGCAGTGGCGGGCGGTGTGTTAAAGTGGCGGTCTCTGTTGCCGGTTTCCGCCAGGGTCGGAATTGCATTTTTTTTACCGCCAGCGTGTTGGCGGTTTGACCGCCGCTTTAACACCGACCGCCAGGGTTGGAATGACTCCCTTAATCTGGCACTTTTTAACACTGGGTGCCGCCAACACGCAACATTCAAATATTGCCAGGTGTTCCTTGATCCCCTCTGTTGGGTTCTAAACGATGCAAGAATACACCTAAGGTGCCTTAAAAAATTATCAGTCGCTGCATCACAGATATTAAGCAGTTTGCTCCGCTGAAACTTTTAAATGAAGCAGCTGCTCGCTTTCCCTCTCATCCCCCTCTGCCGGCAACACACTTCTGTGGCACACCGGGGCCCATTGAGTCCCTGGCCCTGCACAGCACGTGTGGACTGAGCTGTGGCCCACGAACGTTGAAAGCGGTATATTAAGAATGCAGTAACCAGCGCCCAACGAGCTGCCTAAGAAACACCATAAAGACCAAACCCGGCACTCTGCAATACTGGGCGCCGCCAACACGCAACATTCAGATATCGCCAGGGGTTCCTCGATCCACTCCCCTAGGTTCCGAACAACACAAGGACACCTAAGGAGCCTCACGTAACTCTCATTTCCCACTGCCGATAGCCGCTGGGCGCGGTGCAGTGGGACACAGACTCTTGGTTGTTATGTTGCAGCCCTACCTTAGCAGCATCTCTTGAATAAGTTAAGAACACAGTAACCAGCGCCCAACGAACTACCTAAATGACACCATAAAGACTTAGGGGGTTATTACAACTTTGGAGGCGGTGTTAATCCGTCCCAAAAGTGACGGTAAAGTGACGGATATACCACCAGCCGTATTAGGAGTTCCATAGGATATAATGGACTCATAATACGGCTGGTGGTATATCCGTCACTTTACCGTCACTTTTGGGACAGATTAACACCTCCTCCAAAGTTGTAATAACCCCCTAAGGGTCTGATTACAACTTTGGAGGAGGTGTTAATCCGTCCCAAAAGTGATGGTAAAGTGACGGATATACCACCAGCCGTATTACGAGTCCATTATATCCTATGGAACTCGTAATACGGTTGGTGGTATATCCGTCGGATTTGGGACGGATTAACACCTCCTCCAAAGTTGTAATCAGGCCCTGAATCTGGCACTTTTTAATAATGGGCACCGCCTACACGCAACATTCAGATATCGCCAGGTGTTCCTTGATCCACTCTGCTAGGTTCTAAATGACATAAGGGCACACCTAAGGTGCCTCAAAAATGTATCAGTCGCTGCGTCACAGATATTAAGCAGTGTCACAACGCAACCATTACTTGCAGTAAACCAACAACAACGTAGACATAGCGTGCAAATACAAATCTCCCGCCCACCGCCACCATGAGGAAAACACGACCCAACAAAACCATCAACGAAACTATAGCCACAACTGACAATGACCTTTCAGAACCGCTGTCACAAGTTGAACAGTTTCGCCAATTGGAAAATACATTACAGAGTCACTCGGAAAAATTTGAGTCAATCCTACATGCAATACTGGACATTAAAACTTCATTAGAAACCAAGATTGACACAATTTCATTGGAAGTCAATCTACTGAGAACTGATCATCGTAAACTCAGAGAACGAGTCACTCAGACGGAAGCAATTACTCAAACAGTACAACCAACCTTCCAATCGCTACAAACGCAGGTAGCAACCATACAAGAAGAGCTCAATGTACTTCATCGCAGGGCAGAAGATGCAGAAGGACGCTTGAGACGCAACAACATCAGATTCATCGGATTCCCTGAATGATCGGAACAACCCAACGCAGAAGCATTCCTGGAAAAATGGCTTAAATCCACGGTATTTAATGAAAATGTACCACCTCTGTTCTCCATCAAAAGAGCTCACCGAATACCGGGCAGACCACCTAAGGCAGGTAACCTTCCACGCCCTCTCATAGCTCGCCTTTTTAACTTTTGTGATCTGATTTTACAATGATTCCACACCAAAGGGCCTTGGCGCTTTGAAAATGCAACAATAACAGCATTCCCAGATTACACAATGGAAGTGCAACGTAAAAGGGGATCATTCATGGCGGTCAAACAACGCTTCCACGCCCTACAAATCAAATACGCCCTTTTATGTCCAGCAAAACTTAAAGTCATAGACCAAGAGACAACACACATCTTTCAAACACATGAAGGTGTGTGGACTTGCCTTCATGCAAAAGGCCTGGTGACAGCTACAGAAGACGAAAAGGAGGCGGACACATGGATTACTCCAAGAATGAAATGCCGACGCAGGAAACCAACTAAAACCCGTCCAAACCAAGAACAAGTGGCAGCAGAGCACGACCAAGCAGTAGCGGCAGCCAGATGCTGCTGCAAAAACCCCTTTGATCCCAAACCCTCAGATCGGAATCCACACAAATATCAGGAACAGATTCTGGTTCTGAGATTTCCGAGACTAGCAGCAATAAAGCCCCACATATCACTCCTGGCTCAGTGGATGACATTATTTGATAGACAATAACAGGCCACACAAACAACGAAACCCGTCATTCTCAAGGCAATCCATCATAGAATACCTGGACAGCCCCGCAGACACCACCTATATGGATCCTTTCTCCCCTACTTCATATATTATCAAAGGCCCTGGAATGGGGTAGTCTTGCTTAAAAGCCAGTTACCAACCCCCCAAGATGTACCTTTGGACACGTTGTTCATTGCGACAAAGAGACACACGTCTCCTTTTACTAGTTAACATATATTGGGCAGCACAATATATAGGTGCGGACCAGAAGGGATTGTTTTCAAGGTTAAGGTTTTTTCTTCTTAATTTCATACATGTGTCCCCATGCTCTCTATTATGCAATGTCTTACACCTTCGCAGCCCGAAATATTGGGCCATATCCCCGCAGGTGCCCAAACAAACGCTTATTACGGAAAGTGAAATGTACAAATGTGCTATACTGTTTGTAGCTTTTTGCATAAGAACTAAGGAATGATGTCTTATACACAACGACCGACCCAAGCCCAACAGTATAGAATAATGACCTGGAATGTTAGAGGTATAGCAACATACACTAAACGATACAAAATATACTCATATCTCAAACCCCACAAGGTACATATTGCATTACTCCAGGAAATGCATCTTACAAAGGCCGAAGTGACGAAAGCACATTCCCGCTGGCGAGGTCAACTATATGGCACTGTTACTTCAGCATTTGCCAAAGGTGTCCTGATATGGGTAGCCCCCGGAGTTCCCTTTGCCCTCACCTCCCAGACAATAGATAAAGAAGGCAGATTTGTGATATTAGAAGGAAATTTAGATGGCGCACCCATCAACATAGCAGCTATTTATGCCCCAAATAATCACCAGATCCCCTTTCTAGACTCACTCACACCAGCCCGGTTCAATGATCCCCTTGCACCTACGATCTGGGGTGGTGATTTCAATTGCATAATGGACCCACAACTAGACCGATCCCATCCCCCATTATCCTCAGCCCCCGGTCTGAGAAATACTCGCCATCTCAGTACCTGGAGTACAAACATGGGATTAGTTGATATATGGCGTCTAAAACATCCCCAGAACTGAGAATATTCATTCTATTCCCCGGTACACAACCTTCACACTAGGATAGACATTTTATTCAACACCACCAATAATGGTCCTTTTTTAGAACACGCAGAATATCTGGCGAAAACACACTCAGATCACAACCTGCTGACAGCACTCATGACTTGGGGCACACCACGACCCGCCATACCTACCTGGCGCCTGCAAACAGAGGCCTTATTAGATCCTCCATTTCGTGAATCAATGGCAGACGCTACCTGCCAATATTTTTCAACACACGCTAACACAACTCCCACCCGTGCAGCAGAATGGGAACCACATAAAGTGGTTGTTCGTGGGCATTGTATGACCACTTCTTGGAGAGTAAAACAACAATTAGGGGGTCATTCTGACCCCGGCGGGTGGCGGGCACCGCCCGCCTGGTGGGATCCGCCATTTGACCGCTCCGCTGTCAAAAGACCGCTGGAGGCATTCCGACCTTCCCGCTGGGCCAGCGGGCGCTAACAATGTTAGCGCCCGCCGGCCCAGCGGGAAGGGGGCCTGCAACATTGAAGTCGGCTCCGAATGGAGCCGGCGGTGTTGCAGGTGTGCAGTTGCACCCGTCGCGCTTTTCACTGTCTGCTAGGAAGACAGTGAAAAGCAGGCTGGGGCCCTGTTAGGGGGCCCCTGCACTGCCCATGCCAGTGGCATGGGCAGTGCAGTGGCCCCCAGGGGCCCCAGGACACCCGTTCCCGCCAGCCTCTTCCTGGCGGTTTAAACCGCCAGAAACAGGCTGGCGGGAAGGGGGTCAGAATCCCTTGGGCAGCGCTGCTTGCAGCGCTGCCCTGGCGGATTTGCCCAGCCGGGGGAAATCTGGCGGGAAACCGCCAGACCCGGTTTTCTGACCGCGGCTTTACCGCCGTGGTCAGAATGGGCAGGGAAGCACCGCCAGCCTGTTGGCGGTGCTTCCTCCATTCGCGGCCCTGGCGGTCTTTGACCGCCAGGGTCGGAATGACCCCCTTAACAAGGGACCTCATCAAGATGGAACATGACTTACGGCAGGAAGAAATGCATGCTGCGGAACCCTCTGGGTCCCCCACACAATTGCACCAACTAAGATGACGCAGGCATGAAGCAGAGTCCACCCTAAGTCGTTACGACTATCGCACATGAATGGCCTTACAACATGCACAGGGTGATCGCTCGGGTAAGGTACTTGCCTGGCTCCTCCGAGAAGCAAACCATAGAACACCAGCAATGGCCATCACGTTGCCGGATGGAAGTATGGCCACGATACAACTCGCAATAAACAACGCCTTTAGCATTTACTACCAACAGCTTTATGTGCATCCCACTGATTTAAATATGGAAATAACATGGGGTTTCCTAAGAGGGATACATCTCCCTAAATTGAAAGATACACAACCTAATGCTATAGAAGATCCCATACAATTAGATGAAATTGTGACCGCGGTCCAGCAAATGGCACGAGGTAAAACTCCTGGCACTGATGGCTTGCCCATTGAGTACTACGCCACATATCCAACCACCCTCTATCCATGATTGCTAGAGGTGTACCAAGAAGCATTTCAACAGGGCACCCTGCCACGCTCTATGAGGGAGGCCCTGATCGTGGTGCTACCTAAACCGGGGCAAGATATGACAGATGTAAAGTCGTACCGCCCCTTATCGCTACTCAACTTAGACTGCAAGATTCTGGGTAAAATACTTGCCAACCGCCTGCTTCCTATAATGCACTCATTGGTACACCACGATCAATCAGGATTCATTCCAAACCCCACCACATTTATAAATATCAGACACCTCCTACATTTAATACATAGCACACCGTCCGAAGACATGCATCGCGTAGCGGTCTCGCTAGATATAGAGAAGGCCTTTGATACATTAGGGTGGGACTTCCTATTTGCATGTCTGGAACAGATGGGATTTGGTCCTTGCCTATTACGCTGGATCAAGGCGCTATACGGAGAGCCACTAGCAAGAGTAAAAACGGTTGGGGTAATATCTAATTGTTTTAATACACAACGCGGCACGCGGCAGGGCTGCCCCCTATCGCCGTTACTATTTTCTTTAGCAATGGAACCCCTGGCATGCGACATACGTTCCAAAGCTGAAACCTGGGGCATATGGGACTCTCACAGATTCCACGTGGTGTCATTGTATGCGGATGATGCCCTGGTATACCTCAGAGATGTACATTCCACGCTTCCTGAACTCGAACATGTACTATCACAATTCGGCACGGCATCAGAACTCCAGGTTAACTGGCCCAAGTCATGTGTCTTTCCTTTAGTATTATACCCTCCCACTGAGCGCCTTGCCGCAAACAACGCACAATTACAGTGGCAATACGACACCTTCAAATACTCAGGGGTATATATATATCACTCAACCAAAAATCTCCTAAATGGCAACCTAACCAAAGCGCTAACGACTGCCCAGACATCCCTCAATTTCTGGAAGTCGCTACCTTTATCCCCAATGGGCAGAACAGTGATATCTAAAATGTTAATTCTACCCCGGTTGCTATATTATTTCTCGGCATTGCCTGTTGTGGTACCACGTGCCTTCTTCAAAATGCTAGTTTATTACTAGAATTAATATGGGGAGATAAACGCCACAGAGTGGCACTATCTGTACTCCAGAGACCGCTCCAAGATGGGGGTCTAGGTGCCCCACACTTTGAGTCTTACTACGCAGCAGCACAGCTACAATGGCCAACCACGTGGTTGACTTCTCCACTACACCCTGAGACACATGAACTGAAAGGCCATCTGGGGCCCACAACATTATACGTGTGGTTATCTAGCAACAGGACAGGTGACTCCACTATAATCCCACTGCTAAAAATAGCACACACGTCCTGGCATCGTTATCTATGTCCCAAACAATCAGCTACTCCATACTCACCGGCAATAACACTATGGGATATACCTGGACTATTACAAAAAATACCAACCCAGATATGAATACTATTGACAGATAAGGGGGTCACACGAATTGAACACCTCTTTTCCGACGGTGCACTTAAATCTTTCCAGGATATGATATCTGAATACAAAATTACACCAGGTCAGTTCATGACCTACCACACCATAACACAAAGTATACGTCACATATGGGGCCCAGAAAACACCGAACCACCTACCTCTCTGGTCCTACATGCTATACTCTCTGCAACGACAACTAAACGCATCATCTCCTCTCTATATACAGCACTTTCGGGCACACACCGATACCCCATTACAAACAACACATGAAAGATGAAAAAAAATACTACCAAATCCACTGACAAAAACAGAATGGAATCTGGCTCTGCGCTCAGTAAAGGAGATCTCTCGTAATGCCAGATTTAGATTCACCCACTTTAACTATATACATCAAGCCTATTTAGACCCCCAACGACTAAATCATATGTACCCAACACACAAACCTGCATGCCCGAGATGCGCTACGTCCCCAGTGTGATTTTACCACATGGTATGGGATTGCCCGAATTTACACACTATTTGGCATGCAATTACTGCAATAATCTCTGAAATAACAGATTTTATGTTACCTACGACGCCATCCCTCTGCCTGTTAAATATTCAAACCAAAACCAAAAAAAAGGACAAATACCTCCACAAGTTCATTGATTTAGCACTTTTTATTTATTTTACTATTTAAGCACAAGATAGCCATGACATGGAAATCCCAAACACCCCCATTAACAACGCAATGGTTGAAAGACCTTTTGTTATGGTCCAAAGCAGAAGCTCACCATCTACAGTGGCTCCAGACGAAGGGTATAGCAAGCTCGGGGGCAGAATATTGGGAATCAATAGTTCTGAAGGTGGAAGCAAAAAATAACCTATGCCCTCCATAAATGGAGCACCCCCCTCTAGAGGTAACACAGGACTACTATACAATCATACACTCACCCTATATACTCACATGCATACCCAGGGAACAGAACGCCAATGGGAATGAGTCAGACTTACAACACTTACCACTCATACTACGTAATAGACCTTGATATATTTCAGGCATAACATGACAAACATATCATACAACATAAGCATGGTGACAGTTAAATATTTTTCTTTTTTCTTCCTCCCCTTTTCTTTACATCTTAGTTTTTGAATATATACCATTAATTTTCATTCTTCTATTCAGCAAAACAGTGTTTAGTTTTGTTAATACAAAAAAAAAAAGTATGTTTATATATTCAACAAACTGCATAACAAGCAGGAAATGTACCACGGTAACAGGTGAAACGTTTGGACTCCTATATAAATTGATTTGATTGTTAAAACACAAAATACACCTGGACAAGAAGGAATGACGTAACATTATACTGTTCTGTATCACTTGAATTTAAATATGTGAAAATCAATAAAGAAATATACAAAAAAACAAAAAAAAACAAAGGGTTTGCGGTGCTAAAATCACCATCTTCCCAGCTTTCAGGAACAGGCAGTCTTTAATCAGAAAACCCCATTTTTCAATACAATTTTGGCATTTTACTGGGACAAACCCCATTTCTACTGTTTTTTGTGCTTTCAGCCTCCTTCCAGTTAGTGACAGAAGTGGGTGTGAAACCAATGCTGAATCACAGAAAGCTAAACATTTCTAAAAAGTACATAAACGTTTGAATTCAGCAAGGGGTAATTTGTGTAGATCCTACAAGGGTTTCCTACAGAAAATAACAGCTGAAATAAAAAATATAGAAATTAAGTTGAAAAACAGCCATTTTTCTCCATGTTTTACTTTGTAACTTTTTCCTGCAATTTCAGATTTTTTAAAGAAATATTCTGTTACGTCTGCTGGACTCTTCTGGGTGCTGGGCTATATATGGCTTGTAGGTTCATCAAGAACCCTAGGTACCCAGAGCCAATAAAGGAGCTGCAACTTGCAATGTTTTTTTATTCTATATCGGGTATACAGCAATTCATTTGCTGAAATATAAAGAGTGAAAAATACGTATCAAGAAAACCTTTGTATTTCCAAAATGGGCACAAGATAAGGTGTTGAAAAGCAGTGGTTATTTGCACATCTCTGAATTCCTGTGTGTCCATACTAGCATGTGAATTACAGGGCATTTGTTACATAGACGTCTTTTTTACACACTGTCTTATATTTAAAAGATAAAAATGTAGAGAAAGACAAGGGGCAATTCACTTGTTTTTTCTATTCTGTGTTTCCCAAAGTCTCCCGATAAAAATGATACCTCACATGCCTGGGTAGGCCTACTGCTTGTGACAGGAAATGCAACATGGACACATCACATTTGTACATTGAAATCTGACGTGTTTTTGCAAAGTGCCTAGCTGTAGATTCTGGCCTCTAGCTCAGCTGGCACATAGGGAAACCTACCAAACCTGCACATTTTTTAAAACTAGACATGTAGGGGAATCTAAGATGGGGTAACTTGTGGGGCTCTCTCCATGTTCTGTTACCCAGAATGCTTTGAAACCTCAACATGTGGCCAAAAAAAACAATTTTTCCTCACATTGTGGTGTCAGAAAGTGCTGCAATCTGAGAGGAGCCACAAATTTCCTTCCACCCAGCATTCCCCCAAGTCTTCCGATAATAATGGTACCTCACTTGTGTGGGTAGGCCTAGCGCCTGTGACAGGAAATGCCCCAAAACACAACCTGGACACATCACAGTCTCCAAAAAGAAAACAGACCTGTTTTATTTCAAAGTGCCTACCTGTGGATTTTGGCCTCCAGCTCAGCTGGCACCTAGGGAATCCTACCAAACCTGCACATTTTCTAATACTAGACACCTAGGGGAATCCAAGATGGGGTGACTTGTGGGGCTCTGACCAGGTTCTGTTACCCAGAATCCTTTGCAAACATCAACAATTGGCCAAAAAAACACTTTTTCCTCACATTTTGGTGACAGAAAGTTCTGGAATCTGAGAGGATCCACAAATTTCCTTGCACCCAGTGTTCCCCCAAGTCTTCCGATAAGAATGGTACCTCAACTGTGTGGGTAGGCCCAGTGCCCCCGAAAGGAAATGCCCCAAAACACTATCTGTCACGACTTACGTGCTGCCTAAACCTGGAGTCCGCAGATCGAGTGGCGTGGGTCTTGAATGTTCGGCCATGGCCCAGGTAGGGGCGACTCTTTCTGGTAGCCAAGGTGCTGCAGGAAATGGAAACACCAAGAGCAGACCGTGCCCCTCAGAAGTAGCGCCAGAGGGAAAAAAAACCTGAAAAGGGGAAAAAAAACTCCAAAAAGACAGGTTCCTGAAACAGGAACAAAAGAACAGGAATCAACAGAGGCAAAAATACAGGAAATATACTGGAACCGACTAGAACCAGCACAGGAAGGTAAAGAAACAGGAGCGAAGACACCATCCAAACATGAAGTGTTGCAGCGCAAGGAGAGAAAGAATCACAGCCCTTAAATACCAACAAAGAGGAAGCGAACAACAGGAAGTACAAGGACACCATCTTAGATAGGGAAAAGATACATAGAATAGAATGGACTAGGAGCCATAGATAGTAGGGAAAAAGGAATGCTGGGAAAAGAAGGGAAATATGGGAATGGAGAAAAAACATAAAAGAAGGCACAACCAGATAGCCAGAAAAAGGCAGAAAAGAAAAGAGCAGGTAAGTGGGAGGTCAGACCTGCTTGTGAGCGCGGTGTAGGAAAGGAAAACGAGGGCCCATGCCCAATTTGGGGCCTCGGAGGATGCAGATCAGCCTAGGGGTGCGGCGCGTTTTGTGACCATGTGCCGCGGCCCGAGCAGAATGTTCGGCTCGTGCCGCGCGCGGCGGCAAGACAGTAGGCCCCCCCCGAAGTTCCAGGTTTATGTGGAAACAAGCGGTGAAAATGGCGAATCAGAAGAGGTGCGTGAATGGAAGATGCATCTTCCCAAGAGCATTCACTGAGAGGATAACCTTTCCAATGAATCAGATACTGAAGACGTTTGTGAAAGATACGAGAGTCACAAATATCTTGTACCTCATATTCAGGTACATCATCCACTAACACAGGAGGAGGACAAGGAAACTGACGAGAGTAAGGATCAGGTACATAAGGTTTGAACTGGGAAACATGAAAGACCGGATGAATTCTCCAGTTACGAGGCAAGTGAAGATGGACAGTGAGAGGATTAATCAGCTGAAGGATACGGAAAGGACTGTAGTAACGAGGTGTGAACTTATTCTGAGAAAGGCGTAAAGGCAAGAATTTTGGCGAAAGCCAGACTTTATCATGAAGGTGATATTCTGGAGCATCCCTATGTTTCTTGTCTGCTATTTTCTTCATGTATCTCTTGGTTACATCGAATCAATCTATGGATCTGTAAAAGTCGTCTGGAAAAGGAAGTAACAGTAGGTAGACTGAGGAGTAGTAGGAAAAGAGGTAGGATGATAGCCATAAGAACAGAAAAAAAGGAGTGACCTTGGAGGCGAAATGGACAGTAATGTTGTAGGAGAATTCAGCGATAGGAAGGTAAGTGTGCCAGTCGCTCTGGGTAGAATTACAAAAACAGCAAAGGTACTGCTCCAATCCTTGATTGAGACGCTCAGTCTGTCCATTGGTTTGAGGATGGAAACCCAATGATAGTGCTATATTGATATTCAGTGTCCTACAAAAATGTTTCCAAAACCGGAAGATGTACTGAGGTTCTCTGTCAGATACAATGTTATGTGGAAGTCCATGGAGACGGAAAATATGATGGATAAATATCTGACTTAGTTCTTGGGATGTAGGTAACTTTTTCAGGGCAGTAAAGTGAGCCATATTAGTAAAGGAATCTATGATGACCATGATAACCCGGTTTCCAGCTGATGGAGGGAGCGAACACATGAAATCAGTAGAAATGGTGTGCCAGGGAGCAGGTGGAACAGGTAATGGTTGTAGTAATCCTGCAGGTCTGGTACCGGGAATCTTTACTTGAGCACATATGGGACAAGCCTGAACGTATCTTTTGACATCCGACCTCCAGGTAGGCCACCAGAAAGATTGCGAGAGTAGTTCTTGTGTGGCCTTGATGCATCTATGACCAGCAACCGAAGAATCATGGCACATTTGTAGTGCCTTTTCTCTTACTCCATTAGTAGGGAGGAACAACAGGTTCTGATAATAATAATACCCTTGCCTTTTACATATATGGGGGTTTAGTTTCTTTAATTCTTGATCAGACAGGTTGGAATATTCCAGTTGTACCTCATCCAGGAAAGACTGAGCTACTCCGATGATCTTACTAGGCTCAAGTAGATATTGTGATGGGGTAGGACTACAATCTGGATAACGGCGAGACAGAGCATCAGCCAGAATGTTTTGGGATCCAGGAATATAGGTAACGTAAAAGTCATACTGACTGAAGAAAAAGGCCCAACGAGCCTGATGACTATTCTGGCATACAAAATTAAGTGAACATTGTAGATTACGATGGTCTGTTTTCACCTTGAAGGGCTCCTTGGAACCCATAAGAAACTGTCTCCACTCTAGGCAGGCTGTTTTCAGAGCTAATAACTCCCTTTCTAGTACTGAGTAATGTTGTTCCGACACAGAGAGTACATGGGACAAATAGAAAACAGGATGTTCAAGACCATCATCTTCTTGTTGTTGGAGTAAGGCAGCTCCAATGACTCTTTTGGAAACATCTGTGGCAACAATAAATTGTTTGTTGGTATCTGGGTGTCTCAGTATTGGAGCTTGAGTGAAAGCCTGCTTTAGACCTTGAAAAGCTATTTCAGCCGCCCTAGTCCAAACAAAGCCTTTCTTTAAATTCTCCTTCTTTAATGTTTGAGTTATGTGGCTGGTTTGTTTTGCAAAGTCTAAGATAAACTGCTGATAAAAGTTAGCCAATCCTAGAAAACATTGTGTTTCCTTAATAGAGGAAGGAGAGGGCCAATCTAGGATGGCTTGTACCTTTTCTTGGTCCATAGCTATGCCAGTGGGACTAAGATGATAACCCAAATATTTGACCTCAGTCTTGTCAAACTCACACTTTTCTGGTTTACAAGACAGTTGATGTTCCCGGAGTCTTTGGAGGACTTGTTTCACGTGAGAGGAATGCACTTCAGGACGTCTAGAATAAATAAGGATATCGTCCAAGTAGATAACAACCGTATGGTTCAAAAGATCAGAAAATACAGAGTCCATAAATCTTTGGAAAATGGAGGGGGCATTAGTGAGACCAAAAGGCATTACTCTGTACTCATAATGACCAAATGGGGTACTGAAAGCTGTCTTCCACTCGTCTCCTTCTTTAATACGTAAAAGGTGGTAGGTTCCCCGTAGATCCAGTTTGGTAAATCGTTGAGCCCCTCTGACTGCCTCTAATATATCCTTGATGAGGGGTAAAGGATAACAGTCTTTTATAGTTATCTTATTTAGGCCTCGATAATCCAGGCAGGGATGAAGATACTTCATCTTCTTGGGTACAAAAAAGAGGGGAGCCCCTGCCGGAGAGGACGATGGTACAGTAAGACCACTATGTAAGTTTTCTTCCATATACTCCTTTAGAACTTTCCTTTTGGGTTCTGTGAGTGAATACAACCTCCCAAAGGGAACAATAGTTCCAGTTTCCAAGGGAATAGCACAATCGTAGTCTCAATGTGGGGGTAACAGAGGTCTGGATGGTTTTTGGAACACATCTTGAAATTCTAGATAGTGATCAGGGACTCCTTGGACTGTTTTGATGGAACATCCGGTAGTACTTTCAGTAGGCATCAATCTCTTGGGTGACCAATATGTGTCTGAAGCAAAGCAGTTCTCATGACAAAACTGTGAGGACAAGGAAATAGTCCAGGTTTTCCAATTTACATAAGGATTATGTATTATGAACCACGGAATTCCTAAAATGATAGTATGATTGGGTGATGATATTAGGTCAAATGAGATGTGTTCTTGGTGGTTCCCAAATTGTAAACTTAGTGTCAGGATGGTAGTATCAACTGGACCAGAGGATATTAAGGACCCATCCACTGTGTGCACTTGTTCTGGAATTTTTTTGGGTTGTGTTGGTATTTGTTGAGTAGTGGCCCAAGTCTTATCCATGTATATGCCACTAGCAGCACAATCAAGTAAAGCCATTGTTCTTTCTTGACGGCCGTCCGGTAACTGTAACGTCACAGATAACATAAACAAAGTCGTGGCATTGTCCTTGAATGAACTGATGGAAGGTATAGCCGATTATCCCGTCCCCTCCCTTCTTACAGAGGACGGGAAGTGGCATTTCCCGATGGCCTTTGAGGACGAACGGCGCAGGTATGAAGCATGTGGCCGGCAGCACCACAATACAGGCACAATCCTTTCTTACGTATGTCTTCCCGCTCGCTAATGGAAAGTGGGCCTCGAGTGGTATCCACCTGCATAGGTTCACCCTCTGTGTCTCTGGCGGGAGGACAAGGTTCCTCGGAACGATGCATAAAGACCCGTGAAGTGCTTGGCTGGGAAGATCCTATACTTTTTCTCCTCTCCAATCGTCGTTCTTGGAGACGGTACTCGATGGAAAGAGCTTGATCCATCAGACCACGAAGATCTTCAACTCGGGTGGAGTGTACCAACTCGTCTTTGATTTCTTCTTTAAGTCCTCCACGGAATAAAGTCACCAAAGTTCGTTCCACCCAGGTGGTCTCCGCCGCTAGCTGTCGAAAGCGAGTACTATATTGAAAGACATCTTGTGAGCCTTGTTGGATGTCACATAATGCTTCTTCCGCAGAGGCCTCCAATCCTGGATGACTAAACATCTGTTTAAACTGATTCACGAAGGCGGAATAGTCTGACAATACCGGGTCATTGGATGATACCATTGGGGTTGCCCAGGCCAAGGCAGGACCGGATAACGCACTGATATGATATCCCACCATTGTCTTGTCGTGGGAGAATTGGGTAGGTCGGAAGGCGAAATACACAGTTAATGCATCGAGGACTTCTCTCAGTTTAGTTGGTTCACCGAAGAAACGAGGAGTAGAGTGGAGACAGGTGGAACATCGGCACTGCAGAAAGCCAATGCCTGCCGCAAAGCAGCATTCTCATTGCGTAATTGTTGCAGTTCCTGACCCTGTTGCTGAATAGTTGCCAGAAGAGATTGATCAGGATCTGCAGCAGCCGCCACTGTATTATCCATGGTGTTAGACACCATCGGGAGAATTTGGCGCTGCAATCTGTCACGACTTACCTGCTGCTTAAACCTGGAGTCCGCAGATCGAGTGGCGTGGGTCTTGAATGTTCGGCCTTGGCCCAGGTAGGGGTGACTCTTTCTGGTAGCCACAGTGCTGCAGGCAATGGAAACACCAAGAGCAGACCGTGCCCCTCAGAAGTAGCGCCAGAGGGAAAAAAAAAACCTGAAAAGGGGAAAAAACCTCCAAAAAGACAGGTTCCTGAAACTGGAACAAAAGAACAGGAGACAACAGAGGCAAAAATACAGGAAATATACTGGAACCAACGAGAACCAGCACAGGAAGGTAAAGAAACAGGAGCGAAGACACCATCCAAACAGGAAGTGTTGCAGCGCAAGGAGAGAAAGAATCACAGCCCTTAAATACCAACAAACAGGAAGCGACCAACAGGAAGTACAAGGACACCATCTTAGATAGGGAAAAGATACATACAATAGAATGGACTAGGAGCCATAGAGAGTAGGGAACAAGGAATGCTGGGAAAAGAAGGGAAATATGGGAAGGGAGAAAAAACATAAAGGAATGCACAACCAGCCAGCCAGAAAAAGGCAGATAAGAAAAGAGCAGGTGACTGGGGGGTCAGACCTGCTTGTGAGCGCGGTGTAGGAAAGGAAAACAAGGCCCCATGCCCAATTTGGGGCCTCGGAGGATGCAGATCAGTCTAGGGGCGCGGCGCGTCTAGTGACCGCGTGCCGCTGCCTGACCCGAATGTTCACCTCATGCCGCGCGCAGCGGCGAGACACTATCTGGACACATCAAAATTATCAAATACAAAACTACCTGTTTTTGCGGGCGGCACCTGCGTTTTTGGTCCTGGGCTCAGCAGCCATTCAGCGAAACCTACCAATCCCAGACATTTCTGAAAACTAGACACCCAAGGGAGTCCAGGGAGATGTGACTTGCGTGGATACCCCAGTGTTTTCTTACCCAGAATCCTCAGCAAACCTCAAATTTAGCTAAAAAATCACATCATGAGTTTTCATATGTGTCTAGGTCTTGTGGATTTTTCTACATGGCAGCGTCCCAAAGTCCAAAAAGTGCAGCCCTCACCATTCCAAGTGGAATGATTTTGAGAGTTAGCCAAGCTCTCATGGCCCAAATGTAAAACCAAAACCCCAAATAATCAAATGTCCACTTGCCTGCCGTGGGATAGGATGTTTTAGTGTGCGGGGGAGAGCTGAAAGACTGTTACACCCTTCAGTTGGGGTAGGGGCATGACCATGCCCATACTGGTTGATAGCCACCACCCCACTATTTTTTTTTTTATTCCCTGGCATTTAGTAAACTTCCTGCCCCCCCGGGGTCTGGATCGGGGGTTATTGCCCCATCTGCCCACTGGTGGGCAGAACAACTTGGGCCCCATTTATTTGCGGTGGGGGTATGGCCATACCCCCACCCTCTTATTTTGAAAATAAATCTTCCCTGGTGGACTTTCTGCCAGATGGGCCTCCTAAAAATAAGCAGATCTGCCCCCAAGGGGGGCATATATGTCCAGCAGTATTGTGCCCCCATGGGGAGCCACCCTTGCCCAAGGGGCTGCCCCCCCAAACAAAACACACACACCAATCCCTGGTGCCCAAGCGGTTTCTGCCCCCAAGGGGAGCAGAAATGACATTAAAAAAAATTGCCCCCCAAGGGGAGCGACCTTTGCCTAAGGGGTCACTCCCCTTGTGTGAACTTTTCACAAAAATATAAAAATCCCTGGTGTCTAGTGGTTTCCGTCCCCCTAATAAAAATAGGCCGATCTGCCCCAAGGGAGGAAGGAATGGCCCAAAGATAATTTTGCCCCCAGGGGAGCGACCCTTGCCTAAGGGGTCGCTCCCCACATATAAAAAAACCAAAAAAAAAAACCTGGTGCCTAGACGTTTCTGCCTCCCCGGGGGCAGATCAACCTAATTGCAATAGGCCAATCTGCCCCCAAGGGGGGGCAGAAATAGCCTAAAACAAATTTCTCCCCCCTCAGGAGAGCAAACCTTGCCTAAGGGGTCGCTCCCTACAAGAGAAACTGACAAAAAAAAGAATCTCTTGTGTCTGGTGGTTTCTGCCCCCCTTGGGGGCAGATTAGCCTAATAGAAGTGGCCTAGAATTAATTTTGCCCCCAGGGTTTGACAACTCCTGCTTGCAGAAAGTGGAGTTTGTTTGCTTTTGCTTGGTGGGAGCTGAAGCTCCCACGAGACAAAAGCAAACAGCCATGTCTAGGAGGTGGGCTCCCCAGGATAGCAGGAGCTAGCCCTGGAGGTGGCGGTCCCCAGAGCCATCTTTGGCTCCTCAAGGGGGGGCTGCACAGTTCAATGTGAACTAGCTTCAGGAATGTGGTGGTGCCCAGGGACAGGGAACCATGACAGACCCCCTTTCCTATTTATATTCAGCCTGTGAAGAAGGTGGTCCCCAGGGCTTCAAGGATGTGGCCACGCAACACTTCTTAATTATGTTTAAAGCCCGAGGGAGGTAAAAGTCCGTGGGGCTGTGGGGGGGCCATGCAGCCCTCCTTTAATTATGTTTAAAGCCCCAGGGAAATGGCAGTCCCTGGGGCTTTAGGGGGCACATGTCGTCCCTGCATTCATTTTAGAGTAAAGGCCCAGAGAGGTGACAGTCTTCGGGGCTGCGGAAGGCCACGGGTCCCCCCACATTCATTTTAGTTTAAAGCCCTGGGGGGGTGGTGGTCCCCAGGGCTGTGGGGGAGGCCATATGGCCTCATCCATTTGAAAGAATTCTTTTGCCCCAGGGAGGTGGTTTTCCCCAGGGCACGGGGGTGTGCAGCCCCATGCATTTTTATTCTGATCACCCCGGGGAGGTGGCCGACCCCAGGGCTAATAGAAGCCCTAGGAGGGGGCCACACAGGGGCCCCATCATTTAATAAAGCCCCCAATGCCCCTGGGATCTGGCCCACCTGGGGGCTAATTTTTAAAAAATGGCGGGGTCAAGGTGTACCTTCCATAGCCTCTTTTCTTTTTTTCACTTTTGTTTTCTAGGACTCGGCTGAAGTTGATTCTCAAAATGTCTGCCAACACTTTCTGGTTGAAGTGTTGGCAGCCAATCAGATATCAGCACAGGGACAGTTGGATCTGTTCCTATATATCTATATTTTTTACGCTCTAATTTCTCAAAAACTACTGAGGGGATTCACTCCAAATCACAAAAAACACGCTTTCTGTACCAAGAGCTAGCTTTCTGCCAAATTTGGTGTAATTCCGTTCAGCTGTTTGAGGTGTGTTCAACATTTTGAAAAATCCCTTTGACGTAAAATGGGGAAAAAGTGTTTTGGAACCCCCTCTTTTTCTCTGCCCTAGCTTGAAGGATCAACCCAAATCTTTCAATACAGCAGCTGACCTGACCAAAGTATACATTTTGAAAAAAAATTGAAAATTTGTCTAGCGGTGCCAAAGTTATTGGCAACATAACAAATGCTCTGTCTATGGAAAAAAGGGTCCTAACTATAACTACCTTCTGGTGACTGCTCTTATACCTACCCAATGGCCTTCCACGCAAGGCCTTTAGCCGAATACAGCCCAATGCAGTTGAACGCAGTGAAACTCAGCGGAGGTGTGGCCATGACCTGTGAGTGGGTGCATGTGTGTCTTAGTGGGTCTGAAAGTAGGTGTATGAGTCTGTGAGTGGGTCTGAGTGGGTGCATGAGTGCCTGAGTGGGTGTTTGAGTGGGCGCATGAGTCTCTGAGTGCCTGTACGAGTGAATTTATTAGTGTACGAATGAGTCTGTAAATGTTTTTTTCTTTAACTTTTTTGCTTAGTTGCGAAAATTCAAGAATATTCCCAAATATTTTCGAATTTCTCGTATGGTGAAAACAAATATTTTTAAAATCATAAATTGTCCATCCAACACCCCTATATCACACACCTGGGGTCAGGGTACCTCCACCCTGACCCCTTATCCCACTCATCTTTTCTATTTTCAGCCCCAGGGACCCTCTTCCATAACAGAAAATGGCAGCCACAACTTTCTAGTCAGGTTGTGGCCAGCCAATCACAGCATTCCTGTTGGCCCATGCATTCGCGAATACATCGTGATCGTCACCAAAACATCGTGACAAAGTCACAACCAGGTATATCCCCAAAAAAATTCCCTTTAATTTCTTGAAACCTACTGAAAAGATTGACACCAAATGAGTGATAGAGCAATCTGTGCTCCGAAAGCTAGCTTTCTCCTAAATTTGGTGTCATTCCATCCCAAAGGTCCTATAGAAATTAACATGGGAAATTTTACTATTTTTACCCCCTCTTTTCTTGGCCCCCACTTGATGGATATTCCCAAAACTTTCAGTGTACAACAAGAGTTACAGGAAACTTTTGTGGAAAGTTTCATAAATATTTGTCTAACTGTGCCTGTTAGAAATGGAATTTCTAGTTGGTGTTCAGTTTAAATTATGTCCAAGTAGGGACCCCCTGTCTTGTTAGGGTAAGGGAGATTTACAGCTCAGGTAACCCCTGCTCACCCCCTTGGTAGCTTGGCACCAGTTATCAGGCTTATCTCAGAGGCAATGTGTAAAGTATTTCTACAAACACACACAAAACACCACAAAAATACTCCACACCAGTTCAGAAAAATAGCCAATATTTATCTAAATCAAACAAGACCAAAACGACAAAACTCCTACATACATATGCAAAGATATTGATTTTTAAAGTAAAAAGAGTCTTAATCCATTGAAATCAATGGATGTGTTGTCTTAACACAAAGTACCTTGTATAAATAAAAAATAAAGCCACACAGGTGAGTGTGTGTTGCAAAAGCAAGTGATGCATTGATTCCTTACTTGCAAGTGAGACCGTGCATGATTCTTTCTCCGCCAGGTAAGCAATGCGTCGATTTCCAGAGAAGCAGCCTCAAGTCCGTGCAGTGATGTTGAAGATTTGGCACCCAGGGACGATGCATGAAAAATCCAGATGCACGGCAGCAATGAACACGCACTGAGCTGGCGATGCAGCGATTTCAATGGTGCTGCATTGATTTTTTAGCTTCAGTGTAGGCACTGCATCGATTTTTCTGCTGCTCAGTTCTGATGCGTGGATTTTCACTCTGGTTCTGCCACCTTCTCCTTCCAGGGGCCCAGGGTCTGGATGTGGTACCACTTGGAAAATCAGGGGATCCCAGCAAAAGAGCCCAAGTGCTGGCAGAGGAAGTCTTTGATGTCTCTGAGACTTCGTAACAGGAAGTAAGTTCAGTCCAACCCCTTGGAGAATCCTCACAAGCTGGATACACAGCAAAGTCGAGACTTTGTCTTCTCTAATGCAGAAGCAGCAACTGCAGGCCAAACCACCAAAGCACAGACACAGCAAAGGGGCAGTACTCCTCCTCACACCTCTTCAGCTCTTCTCCTTGGCAGAGGTTCCTCTTGATCCAGAATTGTTCTACGGTTGTGGGGTCAGTAGTCCCATACTTATATTCATTTCTGCCTTCGAAGTAGGCAAACTTCAAAGGAAAGTCTTTGTAGTGCACGTGGTCCTGCCTCTTACTTGCCCTGCCCCAGATACATTCGAAGGGGTTGGAGTCTGTATTGTGCGAAGGAAGGCCAGGCCCTTTCAAGTGCAGGTGTCAGTTCCTCCCTCCCTCCTTAGCCCAGGGAGACTCATCAGGATATGTAGGACACACCTCAGCTCCTTTTGTGTCACTGTCGACAGTGAACTCACAAACAGCCCAACTGTCAGTCTGACCCAGACGTGCATTCAGCAGCCTAGCAGAGGCACAGAATGGGTAAGCAAGAAAATGCCCACTTTCAAAAAGTGAAATTTTCAAACAGACAATGTAAAAAACAACTTTACCAAAATATTTATTTTTAAATTGTGAATTCAGAGACCCCAAACTCCACATCTCTGTCTGCTCGCAATGGGAAACTGCACTTAAAAGATATTTAAAGGCCATTTCCATGTTAACCTAGGGGAGAGATAGGCCTTGCAATAGTGAAACCCGAATTTGGCAGTACTATTAAGACATGTAAAACACATCAGTCAATGTCCTACCTTTGACATACACTGCACCCTACCCATTGGGTATCCGGGGCCTTTCATGTATAAAAAGGGAAGGTTTGGGCCTAGCAAGTGGGTACACTTGCCAGGTGGAGCTGGCAGTGCAAAACTACACACACAGACACTGCAATGGCAGGTCTGAGCCATGTTTTCAGGGCTATTAATGTGGGTGGCACAATCAGTGTTGCAGGCCGACTAGTAGCATTTGATTTACAGGCCCTAGGCACCTCTAGTGCACTTTAGTAGGGGCTTCCTAGTAAATCAAATATGCCAATCAGGGAAAAGCCAATTACACATACAATTTCACTTGCACTTTAGCACTGGTCAGCAGTGTTAAAGTGCCCAGAGTAACAAAAATAACAAAAACAGAGTCCAGCACACAGTCAACAACCTGGAAAGAAGAGGCAAAAAGTTAGGGGAGACCACATCAAGGATGCCTAGTCTAACAGGGTGGAGTAGCATTCACTGTAGTGGTGAACAGTGGAATGCTATAGAGTGGATTGGCATCCAGTAGAATAGCAAAAAGTGGACTAGTGTAGAGTGAAGTGGCATAGATTAGCATACAGAGGAGAGCCATAGAGTGGAGCATAGTTACTTTAAACAGAGGTAGCGTGAGTGGAAGCGGGTGAATTGATGTAGTTGTAATGCAGCATGAATATAGTTTATGGTGTGAAAATTGTAATTTTTGTTAGTAGGTGTAAATAGCATAAGTAGTGTTAATGTGATAGGTCTCAAAATATTTGGGGCTTCATTATCAGTTTGGCAGTCTGGTTGGTGATCCAACTGCCCTCAGCTTAGCGGTCGGACCACTGTTTTATGATTCATGCAGGTCTATGAAGCAAGGACCATTGTGGTCCCTCTGTCACTGCCAGGCAGTGCAGCACGAAACGCTGCTTTGCGTTACTTTACATCAAGGGGGTGGTACATGGCCATAGCCACGCACACATTTTGATGCTAAACCCGATTCTGAAACATTAGAAGAAGAAAGGGATTAGCGCCAAAAAATCAACACCTTTGAGAAGCAGGCGCAAAACTGTAAAATGTTTTCATTTCTTCCTGCTTTTTTGACTGCGTGTGTGCTGCACTGTATAGCACACATACAAAGTGTGAAAAGCATTTGCACAAGTCTAGATGTAGCATTTTGTACAGGAAGGATACCCTTCCATAGGAAAACCTATGCTAGACTCATGCATATACCCTAGCACTATGGCGCTAAGGTGTGTGTGTGGCGCCAACAGAGCTGACACTTGGGAATAGGAAGGAGAGTGTCATTTCTCTGAGACTATGGCATTCTCCTGCACTCTCCTTGTCAAGCAGCACAGCGCATCAACTTTGGGTACTGCGCTGTGTTGTGTGTCACCTAGCAGAATCGGGGAAATAGCACTGGCCACCAATGTCTGCGCAATGTACATCCCATTGATGCCCCACAGACTGCAACAACAGGCACACAAGAGGTCTATCTGGCACACAGGGGCACATTGTACCCTGTGAGGAGGGAAAGGATGGTGTATAAAAACTCAATTTTGCCTATGAGATTCTTATCTGCTCTTCTGGTGAGCCACTAAGCTGTCCATACAGGAGTAAGACCTCATCAACAGCTCCTCTGGCAAGAGAAGGCAGGGCCCTATCACCGGCTGAACATGGCATGAGTGCTCCCAGAACCTCGCACACAGCACCTCAAGTAGTGGAGGTGTTGTTGGCAGCAGTGTCAGGAGTCAAGAGAGTGAATGTTCAGAACATGGAGGTCACGTCCACCACATATGCGGTCATTAACACCAGTGGACACAGCCATTGGACTGCAACCACCACAGGCAACAGAGTTAGCTGATGGCTGTCTCCACCACAGTTGGAACTGCCTACTGCCCTAATGACTTCCACCGGCGTTTGAGTGTGGTTCCTAATGTCTAGTGGAGTTGGCCAGGCATCCACCATTTTCGTGCCTTGAAATGTTGTATTTGGCTTTCTAAACTGTGCCACACATACAATATATGTGTTGTAGCAACATAAACATCCTATTCTGTCTTGTCATGTAGGTTATTCTACACAACAACCAGTTTAGTGTGTTGCAGGGCACAAAAGGCATTTCATGGTGGTGCACATTCCATCTCTGCCGGTGGTCTCTTTGGTGGTCAGAATATGAAGTCACATTTCAATGGGCAATTATGTAGCACACCATTGAGTTTTGTCCAAATCCATGCAGTAGGCACTTGTGTTGACAACCAAGGGGATCACATGTGACCCTTGTGTACTTGCCTGCTGTTATGTGTACTGTGTGTCATGTCTATCCAGTCAGAAATTCTTTGTCACATAATAATTTTGGGATGCATCATGTATGTTCCTGTGTAAATTCTGACTAATGTTTCAAATCATGTCTTGTCACACATAGGGACCTTGGGAGAGGGATGATGCGATAACATCCTGTCTACTGCCAGACCTTAAGACCATGCAGCAACAGCATATTATTATGTTATACTGCCTGAATAGGCAAACACTAGTAAACTTATGCCATCAGTTGGAGCCAGATTTGGTGACAGTTGTTAGTTATCCACCCATTGTACAAGTCATTCCAGTATTGCACTTCCTAGCCACAGGGTCATTCCAACATACAGTGGCCATATCTGCTGGTATGCCCCAACCTATGTTCAGTCTGGTATTGAAGGATTTCCTCTCAGCAATGTTGAAACACATTGACATTGACAGCTATATCAGGTTCCCCTGATGTGAGGATGTAAACAATGTGTAGGATAACTTTTATGGTTTTGCCCACCTCCCACATGTGATAGGGTACACTGATGGCACACATGTTGGCTTGGTACCACTTCAGGCCTCTGAACAAGTCTATCACACCAGAAAGAACTTCCATTTCATCAATGTGCAAGTTGTCTCTTTGGTGAATCTATACATCTCAAACGTTTGTGCCCGTTATTCAGGATCCGTCCATTATTCCTTCATGATGAGGAACAACACCATACCCCGGCTGATGTCACAACTGCACCCAGAGAGGGCCTGACTGGTTGATAGCTCATATCTGTCCTGATTGTGTGTGTGCAATTTCAGGTGCTACAATCATGAAGTAAGTGTCTCATTGTTGCACTTATGTCCCATTCCCAGACAGGAAACTCCACATATCCAAATTGTGTTTAGTTGTTGATGCTGCTGAGGAATCCAACTACACCAGGGCAGGTACACTTCAATGAGGCCCATGAAAGAAAAGGGCGGGCAGCGGAGTAGGCTTTTGGGCTCATGAAGTCCAGGTTCAGGTGAGTGGATAGGTCAGGTGGAGCCCTCCTCTACTCACCCAGGAAAGTGTGTCAGATAATTGTGGCATACTGCATGCTTCACAACAACGCCCTATGAAGAAATAGCCACTACATCCCAGAGGAGTGGGAGCTTACAGTGCCACCGGTTGAGACTCCTGGAATGCTAAGTGAGGATGACAGTGGTGAAGAGGAAGGAGATGACTTTTAGGAAGTTCTCATCAACAGCTACTTTTCATGAGTGTAAGTATGTCATGTGATGCTATGACTGTGACTGTTTGATGAACTGTAGTTATGAGAATGTGTGGAGTTGAGTGTTTTAGAAATAGATAAGGAGTTGATAAGATAGCTTTTGAAACATCCTCACCTAGAAGTTGTTGCTTTGTTTATGTCAGGTTCCAAGCAATGTACTTTGTTTTCTAGTTGTTTGCTATGTGACTGGTGTCATAGATATGGTTTCAAGCCTATACTTCTTGGTTTGGCCTTTGTAAAGGTACCTTCACTTCACTATGGCATCTCCATGTGAGTTTTTTGGAGTTGTGAAATTGGCAGGTATCTGATGCTGTTCTGAAATACAAAGTGGGCATCGATTGTTCCAGGTAATGGAGGTCCCAGAGTTTGGATGCAAGAGACCTGTACCAAGACAGTTTGCACAGTGTTTGGGTGGAGGCACAGAAGAGCACATTGCATTTGTTTTATGTGTTGTGACGGACCTGAAGTGACATATGCATTATCACGTGGCCAGAAAAAAAAAATCCTAGCTTTTCACCAAGTTATTTTGTATTCCCATTGGCTAAACAATCTTTTTGTATGGCCTGTACATAGCTGTAGATGTGTTTAATCATTACAGACCACAGTGCATGTGCCACAACACTGGCATATGTTTGTGTCATACCACCAGATGCATGGGAATTGGATTATGATGTCTTTGTGCCCAGGGACTGTTGCACTGCCATCTGTATCTTGGAATATGTGATGTTGGATTACTTTGTTGTGGTATGTGATGGGGCTCAAACTGCTGACATCAACCACTTTAATGTTTGCCTATTCAACAGGACAATGTCTAGCAAATCTCTTCCTGTGTGGTCTGGGCATCTGTACCTTCAAATACATTCATTCACTTATGTGAGTCACTCATTCTTGTTTCCAAAAGTCCAGACATATTGACAGCCTATGTGATGGATACTATAATAAACATTTTGTTTTGACCAGACACTTGTACTAATGTATTTGTGTGTAATGGTTGTATTTGTAATCCTCAGCTGGACACTGTGCACCCATCAGATATCCCTGCTTGCACAAGTAGCTTGTATCTTCATTGTATAATTCACATGTTCTTACATTTCTACAAAGCTAAATGTGAAAATTAAGCAAGCAGACAATGAGTTTGCGGTGAGTGAATGTACTACAGTGCTAATACAGAAAATACATTTTGGACAGAAAGAAACAAAAATGTAAAGTGAAGGGGTCAGTCATGGTGAATGAAATCATTTTAATAAATGCCACACCATTGGTAGTCCAAAGTCCAGAGCACTCCTCCCATTGGAACTGGTAGATGGTTGAGAATCAGTCAACAGAGTGAATATGCAGCACACAAATGAGGTCCTTTAAGAAGAGGCCACTTGCTGGCAGTGGTGGGTGTCTTGCCATATAACCTCCTGGATTCTTTGCTGGACGTCCCTGCTTGCGTGGGCGGATCTGCTGCTACAGAGCCAGGGGTGTCTGGAGCTGGTTCTTCCTCTGGCAGGGCTTCCCGTCCAGTGGCTGGCACTGATGTTGATGTGCCTGGTGTTCATGGGCCACAGGAAGTGGTAGACTATTGGTGAAAAGTCCTGCTTAGGGTGGTGTGATTGACTCTCAGTACCCCAGTAAGGAAGGCCATCTTGTTATTGTGGCCCTCCATCTGTTCCCACATGTCTCTGTGCATGTCCCTTTGTAGCTGCTTGATCTCCCTGAATTTGGACAACACCTGACCCATTACGCCTTGGGAGTGCTGATAGACCCCTAAGACATGGCTGATGGTGTCCTGGCCGATAACAGTCTCATTGGTCTCACCCGCTGGGCGACAGCATCCTCCCATTGCACCCTACACCCACAGGTATGTGACCTTGCCACTAGGTACCCTCTCCAACTTGTTCCTTTGCCCTTGTTGTCAGAAGTGCTGTGCTGCAACTCAGAATCCAGGACTGGGGGGGGCACAAATTGTAGATAATGTGCTCAGGACACATGTTGGGGGGTGAGTGTCTGCCTGTGATGTTCAGGCAACCAGTCTGGGAGGCGTTGATGTGGGTTACCCAGATGGCCCAGAACTGTCCTTCATGTCCAGATGTATATGAGTGTCTTCTTCACTGAGGGCTTTATCCAGGCAGGGGGTAGTGGCAGTCTGTTATGTGGCATCTGTGTTCCCAGCGACAGCTCCCCCTGTTGATGGAAAACGTAAAATGTTACTGGATTATTGTGACAACTACCTCCAACTGTTTGGAGTTACAGTAAGCAGAGACCTTGTACAAAGTTAAGTTGCAGTTTATCATATTGTGGCAAGTAACCATGGTATTGGTTGTATTGACATGACGTGTGAAGCATGCCAATTCATTTTAACTCAAGCAGCTGAAATGTGCAAAACAATAGGACTTGGGAGGATGGCTGCAAATGACGTTTTGCAACCAGTGCAAGCAAAACAGTGGCTAGGAAAGATATGGCCTTGCCCATTTGGAGGCCTAGTTGAGTTTGATGCAGGCAAACCCAGAATATTGTTATATATGTGACTGGAGTCATCATGTGCGCAGTGCAGTGTGAATGTGTCTGCTCTCAATACTAATTGGTGAGGCATCGTGGGGACTTATGAATACTTGCTATACACACTGGTTAAGGTGCCATTCATATTCTCCAAAATTTCATCTTGGGTTAGCAAGTCAAGATGTAACTATGTTGACAGATATGTCCCTCATTTGGGCACAATCTGTTCTTGATCACTCCCAGGTGAGTATACTCTACTTGAGAGTTTACAAACAAGGGTATTCTGACATGTGTCCACTGTGCTGGTGGTTGGATTTAGAGTAACAGGGCCCACTGGCCTTTGCAGTCATGTCATTTCCTCTGCTTCTCAACACTTTGCAAATGGTATTCTCCCAGGTGAGTACACTTCTGCGATTTGCCAAACAGTGGTCCTTGAACAAGTGAACACTGGTCTAATGTTTGGAGATAAAGAAACAGGGCCTCCTGGGTTTTGCAGTCAGGTTATTCCCTCTACTACACACACTTGATAAATAGTGTTCTGCCAGGTGAGTAAACTTCAATTGGGAGTTACCAAACAGGGATCTTTGGACAAGTGTACCTTGGTCGGGTGTTTGGAGTTAGAGACACAAGGCCTCCTGGGAGTTGGAGTCATGTCACTCTCTCTACTACACACAATATGCACATGGTACCCTCCCAGGTGCGTACAGTTAAATTGAAATTGAGGAACAGGGGTATTTGGACAAATGAACACTGGGCTGGTAGTTTGAATTTTAGATACGGGGTATATTGGCCTTAGCAGTCATGTCATTCCCTGTACTACACACACTTTCTATATATTTTTAAATCTCTCAAGAGAATTGTAGTACAGAAAAAAGTATATATATATATATTTATATACAAATTTAATATATGTATATGTGTGTGTGTGTTTTAAAGTCCGGTGTAACCTTGCTACTTCCACCATATATATATATTACCTACAGGTAGTGGCCAGTAGGTAGTTATGGTTGGGGCCATGTTTCCACGGAAAAGGCGTTGTTTGACTTGCCTATATCTTTGGTGCTGTTTGACAAATCTCCACGAAATTGTCAAAAAAAAGTGTACCAGTGACTTTTGTGGTACATGGGAAGTTTTTGGGTGACAGGTAGCTCCAGTAAGAGTGCTTTTTGTGTTTTGGTGTAAATCAGTTCAGTACTTTTTGAAATATTAAAATAAAACAAAATATAGTTGTTGTTAGAAATGAGGTCTTTGGTTGGCAGTCGGGTTACCCCCTGTCCGAACAAGGACTCTCAATCTAGTCAGGGTAACGGAGAATCACCCTCATTTAATGCCCGCTCACCCCCTTGGTAGCTTGGCACAAGCAGTCAGGCTCAACTTCAGAGTCTAGGTGTGAAATATTTGTACCAACATACGCAGTAACTCAGTGAAAACACTACAAAATGACACAACACAGGTTTAGAAAAATAGGTAATATTTATCTAAACAAAACACGACTAGAACAACAAAAATCCACCACACACAAGTCATGAATTAAAAAAGCAAAAAGAGTCTTAAATCCATAGAAAACAGTGCTAATGCTGTTAGCGTGAAACAGTACCTGGATTGCATCAAAATAACACTGCACGGGTGAGTGTGCATCAGAAAAGGCCAGTGCTGCGTCGATTTCTCACTCGCAAGCGAGACCGTGCGTCGTTCTTCCTCCGGTCGGGTCGGCGGGCATGGTTTTTCCTCTCCTCAGGAGATCGATGTGTCGATCCAGACCGACACCTCGAGTCCGGGCAGGCTTTGCATTGTTTTTCCGCGCCCAGCGAGGTTTGTGTCAAACATTCTGCCGCACTGTACCACAAAAAATGCGCTATGTGGGTTTGAGCAGTTATGAGCCTCCGTCAGCGGGTGTTGAGCATCGTTTCTCCAGCTGCCTGTATCGATCTTCCAGCCACGATGCAGGTGGAGCATAGATTTCAGCTGCGAAACCGGTGGCGTGTTGTTTCTCAGCCACATCTCGGAAGGTGCGTCCAAAGTTTCCCAGCACGGCTGTCTGTGTGTGGATTTTCAGTCTTGGTCTGCCAGCTTCACCTTTCAAGGTCCAAGGAACTAGATAGTGCACCACTTGGCAGGAGTCTCAGCAGAGAGTCCAGGTGTTGGCAGGGGAAGTTTGTGATGGCCCTGAGACTTCAACAACAGGAGGCAAGCTCAGGACAAGCACTTGGAGATTTCTTCACAAGAAAGAATACACAACAAAGTCCAGTCTTTGTCCTCTTGATTTCCAGAAGTGATCAATCTTTCAGGGGGTTGGGTGCTCTTATTATACCCATTTTGGCCTTTGAAGTAGGCCTACTTCAAACGAAAGTCTCTCCTTTTTGTGAAATCCTGCCTTACCCAGGCGAGGCCCCAGACACACGCCAGGAGGTTGGAGACTGTATTGTGTGAGGGCGGGCCCAGCCCTTTCAGGTGTAAGTGACCACTCCTCCCCTCCCTCCTAGCACAGATGGCTCATCAGGATATGCAGGCTACACCCCAGCTCCCTTTGTGTCATTATGTAGAAAGAGGTGCAAACAGCCCAACTGTCAAACTGTGGGAATCCACAAACAGGCAGAGTCACAGAATGGTTTAAGCAAGAAAATGCCCACTTTCAAACACACAATCTCAAAACCAACTTCACTAAAATATGTATTTGTAAATTGTGAGCTCAGAAACCCCAAACTCCATATGTCTATCTGCTCTCAAAGGAAATCTACACTTTAATCATATTTAAAGGTAGCCCCAATGTTAACCTATCAGAGTGATATGCCTTGCAACAGTGAAAAACTAATTTGGCAGTATTTCACAGTCAGGACATAAAAACACATTAGTAAATGTCCTACCTTAAACATACAGTGCACCCTGCGGCTACCTAGGGCCTACCTTAGGGGTGTCTTACATGCAAGAAAAGGGAACGTTTAGGCCTGGCAAGAGGGTAAACTAGCCAAGTCGAATTGGCAGTTTAAAACTGCACACACAGACACTGCAGTGACAGGTCTGAGCCATGTTTACAGGGCTATTAATGTGGGTGGCACAACCAGCGCTGCTGGCCCACTAGCAGCATTTGATTTACAGGCCCTAGGCACCTCTAATGCACTGTGCTAGGGACTTACCAGTAAATCAAATATGCCAATCATGGAAATCCAATTACACATACATTTTATATAGGAGCACTTGCACTTTAGCATTGGCTAACAGTGGTAAAATGCCCAGAGTAACAAAAACAGCAAAAACATAGACCAACACACATCAACAACCTGGGAAACAGAGGCAGAAAGTTAGGGGAGACCATGCCGAGGATGCCAAGTCTAACAGTTATCTAGAAGCGCGAAGGGTTCGAGAATAATAACAAGACCATGCAGGGAAACGCAGAGCTCTGATTAGCTGCCAACACTTCAACCAGGAAGTGTTGGCAGCCTTATTGGGACTCAGCTTCAGTTGAGTCCCAAAAAAAGATAAAAGCAAAGAAAAGGGGCCAGGATGGGAACACCCTGATGACTTGGCTCTTTTGCTGGGGTTCCAGAGGGAACCCTCCCCCAAAGCAAAAAAAGGGATTTAAAAAACTTTTTGGGAGCAAATTTGTGATAAATAAAATCAAAAAATCCAGCACCGGTCTCCGCATTTGTTTTTAAGAAGTCCCTGGTTGGGCTGGTCCCAGGGGCATGGAGCCCCCCTCCCAGGGCAGTTTATTTTATGTAACTATAACTCGTGCCCTAAGATAACTACAACTCACGCCCTCGCCATGCACTGCTAATTATTCCAGCTATTACAGCACTCATGACATCTTTTATAAAATCATTGATTATATCACTGTAACTTTAGTTATACAATTATTCATAAAAAACTGTGTGGGTTATAGTTTCTTAGGCCATAAGTTATAGTTATTTGAAATAACTACAATAACCGGTGAATTTCAAAGGCTTTATTCAGAACCTAACTATAACGGCATGTAACAATTCTTTGTTTTTTTAAAGTGAATTTTTTTAATATATATATATATATATATGTATAGGAGAGAGAAAGAAGAGAGCAAGAGAGAGAGAGAGAGAGAGAGAGAGAGAAATTATAACATTATAAATTATAATTATAAAATACCATATAACTTTAAAAATACTTACCCTACTTACCAGTGTTAGTTCAAAGGATTATCTGCACACCATAATCTATCATCCTGCCAAATGTCATGGAAATTAAACTGGTCGTTTGACCACAATATGTGTGAGGATAAAGTCTATGGAAAAAGCATTTGGGAAAAACCTGTTTTGGGACCGCTCCCAATTTTACTTTGTACCCATTTGACCAATCTCCGTGCATCATCTGCCAATGTAGAAAAAGCAATAGGTAAAACTATTAAGAGTGAAATATCCAAGAAATTCCTGTCTTTGGGAACCCTAACTATAACTACAGAGTGGCTGCTGTCACTCTCTAGTTATAGTTTATTATCATCGTTAGTACTGACCCGAGTTTTTCAACATGCTGTCCATTCATTATTAATCGCCAAGAAGGCCAGCCATTGAGCACCTGAAAGTTACAGATTAATCACTCTACTGGAAGAAGTCAATTTTCCCTGCCCAGAGAATGGACCTCGGCATAGGGTTGTATCCAGAGAAGTAATCCATCAGATTCCATTATGGAGCACAATTGGTGTCTGTCCATTTTCTATGCCCAGGTGTACTTAGGTATTACAAAAAAGGTTGCAGAAGCTTGGTATGCCCATTCTGTTGCATATTTCACCCTGGTGCACAGATAGCACCGGCATGGCCAAAAATGGCGTTCCCTCATTTACCTGGTAGTGTGTCATCATGCAAATGAGGGAAACATGATATATGATCAACTGAAACTTACAGAAAAACCAGCAATGGTTGCCCTGCAATCACCCCATGCTTCATAGCCAAACAATTGATCTTTTTAAGTTGACTTAGATGTTGAGGGAGTAAACAATAATAAACAGTTCAAATTTCCGTGAAACCCATTTGGCCACACAATGGGGACCAGGAATCGGTGGTTGAAGTTATGTGGATTTCTTTCCAATCAATAATCATTCCAATGCAAATGCATGTCATGAAAATATTTAAAAAGATACAGGATTACAGCTGGCAAGCTGAAATATCACAATCGGTTTTGTTTCATTAGATTAAAATACAAATAAATAACCACCTCAGCAATACAGAAAATGAGAATTAGAAATAAGTGTTCCATAAAGAAACACCTACTCTTTCTTCTAAATATGAAAATATTCATCTAATCAGAGTTCTAAATAGGGAATGAGAATGGGTTGAATGAAATCTTTAGGAAGGTATCAGCATATTGAAGGCTTCAGTAGAAGTATTCCATAAAAACAAATGTATTTGGCACAAAGATTCACACTTACAAGAATAAAGGAAGCTGAGAGGTCTGTACCCATCGAAGTCTAAGGGAATCTGCCTTTACTTCTAACAGAGTAAGCACTAATTAAAACAAACCGAACCTTCAACATCCATCTATCTTTTCCCTCCCTACCAGGAGCCAATCATCTCCTTGTCCATCATGTGCATTTGTAACATCACCTGAATTTATCATCCCACAGAACAGTGGACAGTTGCAGCAACCTTGACCATCCCCCCGTTCCTGATACTTGATGGACAGGAGATTTCAGCTGCTTGTTAGGTCTTCACTCATCTTGCCAAGATTTCTTTTTCCAGGCCTTCCTATCAACAAAACTAATACATAACAATACTCCTTTTCTCCAGATAATGAAACGTTGAAAAACACCTACAAAAGAAGGAATACACTATCCTAGCAAAATGCATTTTGAAACATAGGCCTTTAGTCAGGATAACTTTAACCAACACTGGATGTACATTTAAAATTCATGATTATATGTGCGCACACATAACTTTTCAAAATAAATTCTGAGCATGAATAAAAAATACATGTTCACTTCTGCAAATGCAACTTAAAGTGTAAATATGGGGGTGCAGAGAGCCAGCACATAAGGTGGCTGCAAGTCTGTGAGGCTCTGGCAGTCTGGGTATATAATCCGCCATCATCCTACCTCTTCCCACTGGTTTTTCAATGGACTGTGGGTATAAAATACACCTCAACTAAATATCCTGTGTCCAAGAACCACTTGGCTCACCAGTCCTCCGACAAGCTGTGTATGAAATTTTAATAACTTGCAGCTTATTCCACTAGCCTAAGATGGTGCACTGGTGAGGCCAATCCTGAGCAACAGACATTCAACTCCTATTTGGTGGACACGGATACTCACCCTATTGCGCAGCGTACAGCCTAGGCTTTGCAGATTCACACTGTGAAGGAGATAAATCAGTATATCAAGTTAAAATGTTCAACTACACAAATTACAAGTACAGATCTTTCCCCCATAACATTCAATGCCCACATGTGCTCTAAATGATACTGACAATTATAGGCTAATGTACAATCCTGCAAGAAGCAGGGGACCCGAAATTCACGTTGGCGCCATACAGACACTACCGTCCAAGTTTCCTGTTGACACTGCAGGCCATTCACACCAACAAAAAGATGGGTGCAGGGTTATCCAAATCACAGAGTGCCTTGAGGTGGATATGTCAACTTCTGCATATACACCAAGGCGCAACTAGCTAGCAGCAAGACTGCCTATCTCTAGACATACCAGAGTCTGCTCATGTCCTCCCAAGTGGAGACGCTGGTGGGGATTTCAGTGGTGAGGCAGGTCCTGGTTGGTAAGAATCTGAGAGACAGAGTAACTGCTGAAGATTGAAGTACCACAGTGATGAGCCAAAGCAACAACTGGGCCCAGATCCCTAAGCATATTCTACAGTATGCACAAACACTTAGGGGGTCATTCCAACCCTGGCGGTCATCGACCGCCAGGGTGGATGACCACGGAAGCACCGCCAACAGGCTGGCGGTGCTTCATTTGGGATTCCGACCGCTCGCCCAGCCGGGTCCGGCGGTTTCCCGCCGGATTTCCCCCGGCTGGGAGAATTCTCCATGGCGGCGCTGCTTCCGACCCCCTTCCCGCCAGCCTGTTTCTGGCGGTTTTTACCGCCAGGAACAGGATGGCGGGAACGGGTGTCGTGGGGCCCCTGCACTGCCCATGCCACTGGCATGGGCAGTGCAGGGGCCCCCTAACAGGGCCCCAGCATGATTTTGTGAAAATCGCGACGGGTGCAACTGCACCCGTCGCACCCCTGCAACACCGCCGGCTCCATTCGGAGCCGGCTTCTGTGTTGCAGGGCCTTTCCCGCTGGGCCGGCAGGAGCTCCCTTGGCGGGCGCCCGCCGGCCCAGCGGGAAAGTCTGAATGGCCCCCGCAGTCTTCTGACCGCGGAGCGGTCATTTGACGGGGTAAGTTTGGCGGGCGGCAACCGCCACCCGCCAAACTTGGAATGACCCCTTTAGTGTGCCATTGTAACACCTAGTTGGCAGTGTGGGTGGACTCCAGTGTTGGCCTGATGGAGACATCCTGCGTTTTTGCCCACTATCGTGATACAAAAGGCAGAATATTGATCATGTGGCCAGAATACATTTTCCCACTTTCATCATATTGAACTGCTATGCCCCAATGTGGATGATCCTGGACTTTTTGATTGTCTTTGTGGGCAAACCATGAATATAGGTCCAGCTTTATTATTATGGGGAAGACTTCAATGTTACCTTGAATGAGGTCCTCAACAGCTCTACACCCCCTTCTACCGATAGTAGCAGTGGGAATTACTAAGGGACAAAATAAAAGACTATCATTTAATTGATGCGTGGCGAGCCACCTACCCTTTAGACAGAGAGATGGCACCTTTTACTCAGGTGTTCATAACAGTGGGTTGGACTTTCAGGAGGTAGGTGAAAGAGAAAGTTGAAATAGAGGCAAATATGCCAGAGCTCAGGTGTATGGTGAGGGCTCACACCCGGGGCACACACTTGTCACCATGATTCGAAGACCTCCTTCAGCTAATAATGTGTCAGAGATATGGGATGAACAGTGGCAACTGCACAGAAATACCTCAGATATACTGTGCACCTTCTCCTCATTCCACCAGTCCCTCTATACCACTAGGAATCCAAACTCCATAAATTTGAATGCCTATCTGGCAACATAGCTTTGGTGTGACTGAGTGATGCCCAGAGCCGCTTCTTAGCTCAGGAGATCACAAATGATGAAATTAGAGAAGCCATTTTGTACCAAACCATTTACACCGGCTTCCTGCTAAACTGGTACCAATCTGTTAAATTTTGGGGGATTGGAATTTGAGGGACAAAGAAGAAGTCATTCAAGCCAATCATGGCACAGCAATAAATGCCCTTACTGACCATGTTACTCGCTGGACCTCTCTTCCCTTATCTTTGGCTGGCAGCATTGCGCTAATGAAAATGGTGATTCTGCCTAAATTGTAATACCTGTTTCTTAACAAATCCATATCAATAGGGCATTCTTTTTTTTAGAACCCTCTGAACTCAATTAATCAAATTGGCATGGGCAGGAAACAGCCCCATTTACAATAGAAATTTCTCATACTACTTGTCTTGCAAAGTGGCTGCAAAGCCCCAGATATGTAGCTGTATTACTTGTGTGCTTAAGCTCACTATGCCACCCATTGGTACAAGTCCACCCATACCAGTCACACCTGGCAGTGGAACAGGGATACATGGCCCCCATCCTCCCTTTCTCCTTTATAGCTTCTTCTCCCTCTACATCTAAAAGAGACAAATCTAGAGTGGTCTGCACATCAAATGCCTGGCGACCACTAGCCCAGAAAACCAGTAAAGAGCTCATGTACTCTCCAATCATCCAACTTTCCTACAATCCCCTCCTACCAGTTGCTAATGAGAATGCCTGTAGACAACTTCTACAGAAGCATGACTGTAAGAATTGAGACATTTGTATCAGGATGGAACTTTCATCACCCGTGCTGACTTCTTTGGAGACCAAACATCACCAGCACTAATGATTTTTCTAAAAGGTTCTGTATGTATTGTGGTTTTCCTATCTATGGACCTGATTTAGAGTTTGGCGAATGGTGTTACACCATCACAAATGTTGCAGATATCCCATCTGCCATTTTATGATGTCCATAGAATCCAATGGAATCATATTATGGCGGACGGGATATCCGTCACTTTTGAGACAGTGTAAGCCTATCCACCAAACTCTAAATCTGGCCCAAAAACCAATAAAGAGATTTAAAAAAAAACAAGTGTAAATATAAAATGTGAATAGTAATTACACTTAAGAAATTTAAATGAACATTAGTGTATATGTTTATAAACCTTCAGCCTTTCAGTGATTGCATTTCAATAATGTGTTTAAGTATTCACACACATTTATTTATTAAGGCACACAAAAAATATAAAGTCAGAAATAAATGTGTTATTGTGCACTGATGACATGTAAAGTATGGAGCCTAAATTGCGCTGCTCAATCTACTTTTCCTCGCAGTAAAGGCAACTGCTTTGTAGGTAAAAATTAATATGTGCAAGAGCAAACTGCCATCCCTCACAGTGAGGAGGGCCAAATTATTGAAGTGGGCTGACCGACTAATACATAATGTAGATTGTTGTTGGAGGAAACAAATTGTGAATGACACTTGAACAGATCAGTAGATGAAAAGGGATGACTGAAAGCATCTCTATTTATTTATGTTTTTATTATGATTATGTCAATCTAATTGTCAAAAGGTCCTACATAGTACTCTGAATCCAGCAGGAGCAATGCACATTTCCACCATTCATGACATTCACCACTTTACATACATAATAAAAATGTGATGGGCAATTGTAGAAGCAGGAAATTAAAATGGTATAAGAATGAAAAGAGTGACACTGGATGCCATCACTGTCTGAGATGTGATGTGAAGTTCATATTTCTGACGTTTGCAAAAATTTGCATTTAAATAGGTACTTGGAATAGTCTTAAGCAGTTAAATAAGTTACGCATATCTGGATGGTTAGTAGCAGGAAGCCCCCCAATACGGAGGATGAAAAAATAGGGCTGTCTGATTGGCCAAGGGAGTTTTTCTTCCATGGGTCATTTCGGAAATGGTACTGAGTGATCTCATTAGTTGGTTAAAATTTCAACAATTGTGCCAATGCAAAGAAAAGAGAAGTTTCAATATAAGCCAAAATGACAACTGTGAAATTCCAGAAATTTACAACTACACCTACAATAACACAGCTGAATGTGTAGATTTGAATGATAAATTTATGTGCAGTAGGATCGAACTAAACACTAACAAGCTGGATGAAATTATGTATTTTGTTGGTCTTTGGTAACTCTTTTCTATGATCAGTGAACAGCAGGTAGGACATAAACCATAACTTTGAAGATTCAGAATATTAGAAGGGCTTTGGTGAAAGATTAATAAGTCCAAAACAAGAAGATATATTGATAGGCCTGCAAAGAATGAAAGTGCAGCAACCACAGAGACACTCCTGCTTGCTTCTATTGACAAGGTTTCAACAAGAGTCCGCATCCCTACTGAGTGGATGAGCTCCATCAAATTATACAATTAAACATGTGACACCAGATAGTGAAGCATAGGTTCATATTTATAAAATGTTTGCTCCGCCTTAGCGTAGTTTTGTTTTACGCTAAGTAGTCGCAAAGCTGATGTCAAATTTATATTTTGATGCTAGACCTGTTTAGGTCACAATTTAGGAGTTAGTGACATCTTCAGGCAGCGCCAATCCACCTTGCATCTCATTACGACAATGAGATGCAAGACGTTCCTGTTCTAAAACCGATGCCAGCTGTTTAGCGCCATACTTACCTACCAACGCCAAAATCACAAAAACCAAGTAGGTGGACCTAAAAATGGTGCTAAGTCCGATTAGGTTCAAATTTTAACACCTGGCCAGACCAGGCATTAAAAAGAGACCGACATACCCCCACTCAAGGAAAATACACAGAAGGAACATTTGAAACCTCCAGTAGAACATTGAAGTGGTACTGCTGCTCCAACTGACACTGCAGGGGGCAGCAAAGACAGCAGGTCCCTCCAACACCACCACAGCAACCCAAAACACCATCACAGCAGCCACAAAGACAGTGCAGAAGGCGGTAGAGGATCTTCAGACAGCGCACATCCATCCTTGGAGCAAGATTTCATCAGGATGTACCAACTGAACCGGGAGTCCATTGTACACCTGCTGCACCACATTGCGCAACACATCACAGCAAAGGTGCTAACACTCACTACGATTCTACCCATGACCAAACTCCTCGCTGTCCTCAATATGGTGGCATCTGGATCTTTTCAGGTGAGGGGTGCACAAGTTGCTAGTATGTCCCAGCCATCCTTCTCGGTCCTCCTACCTAAGGTCCTGGAGGCTATCATACACCTCACACCCCACCAAATCTGCTTCCCAAACACTGAGCATCTGCAGCAGGAGACCAGGCAAGGTTTCCACCAAATTCCTGGGTTCCCACATGTGCTGGATGCAATGTACTGCACCCATGTGCAACTGGTGCCACCTGCAGCAAAGGAACACCTATATAGGAACCGCAAGCACGCACATTCAATCAATGTGCAGGCCATTGTGGACCATCATGGGCTCTTCACCAACATCCTAGCAAAATATGCTGCCACTGTCCAGGATGCATACATATTCTTCCATTGCACTATCAACAAGTGATTCCAGGATGGCCAATATGGCAATGATCTACTCATAGGTAAGCCACCATACCAATCATAACAACACAACACACCAACCATCTAGGACAAACAAGACAAACACCACACTAAATACACATGGACGGAGTACATAGTGTACAGGCAACAACACATGCAACAAGCCACACTACACTGTATTCATTGCACTTCATAAACACATACACACAAATGTACATAGAGGAACCACACCCTGACTTGCATACCACATGTGGACAGGTGGAGCCAACTCCCCTTTGCATACAGCACCTGCTCACAAACCACTACAAGTGTCCACAGGTTGACAACTAAATTCAGATCACACAGACATCACACCAAACAAAGAATGGCCCAGCCATGTCAATGGCATAGGCCATGCACATTTAAAGAAAGTCACACATAGGCACAGTCCAATGTAAATCATTGTGTGCAAGCCACTGGCAGAACCTAAATAAAATGCTGCCCAAGTGGTGCCAAAACCAACTACATATTACCTACACATACCTGACATACCTGTAGTGTCCACTTACACCTATCTATTGCAGTGTGTCATACACCTACGAATACACAATTTCATGCCATTAAAGACCATGGGGCATAATCATAAGAAATGGGGAAGCACCTACTCCAAGGCCACCTCACATGCACCCCTAGTGCCCCCTAATACCACCATATACCATAGATGGTCCACCATGCAGAGTTTGTGAAAAAAACTGTAAAAATCATGGATGCCATAGTAGGACTTGGTAGGAGTATAGAAGACATACCTACCTTTAAGGTTATGTCTTTTGAGGATAAGGCCCTCCCTCTTTCTACAATAATCACCCCACAAAAGACGTAAAAGAAGGATTTCCTTTATTCCTTTTTTTTTCTTTTTCCCATTTTCTCCTGTCTTTTATAGGTTATAACCACTGTCTTTTTCCTAACTGTGGTTTCTTCTCTTCTCTCCTCTTTGATTGGTCTTTTACTCTTCCTTGTGTAGTCTTTTGTCTTTGACAGTTTTTTTTTTTACTTTCTTTTAGGGATTCTGCGATTCCGGGCTAGGGTTTTGTTCCAGGACATGGGAAAAGAACACAGAATAAAGCAAGGAGGTAAGTCTGGGGTTTTGTTTTCTCATTATGAAAATAAAGGAAGGGGTTTCGTGAGGGGACTGTGATAAATAAGCACACCTTCGGTGAATATCTCTTTTCACTTATTTATGTGACTTTGCACGGTGATACTGTGATTTAAAATGGGTGAAGAGAAAATAAAAGAAAAGAATTAAAGAGTGAGAAAACATCAGTAAGCGGAGAGGGTTTTCTTTTTACTGTGGTATCACTCTTTCCAATAGACGGAACATCAGAGTTTTCTTCCCTACCTTTCACTGAGGTTAATATTATATTTGTTTGCCTTCCTTGAGTCTGTTCCAACTGTGCACCCTGTCTCCCTTGTAAACCCCAAAAAGGAACTAAAACCAGTATACGGGCACATACCTCGTGGAAACGACTCCCTCCAGAGACGTGGTGGGTCTGGATGTCCTTCGTGAGTCTTCCCTCGCAACCGTCTCTCTGCTGCACTTTCTGACTGGACAGGCTCACGCTGGTCTCCTCTCTGTCTCTGTTAATGGTCGCTCCTGACGACTCTTTCTCTTCCGTAGTTCCCCGCTCGGTGACTCTCCTCTGTTTTGTAAGTGCATGTGTCACCATCCCCCGTGTACCTCCTTCTGGGTTTTGAACGTCGTCATGACATTCCGAATCCAACGGATCGCACTCCCAGGTGCCCCCGGGGCACTTTAGTCTCGGCCCCACGGTTGTCAGAGTGTACAGGGTTCTGATATCCCTGTTACACTGACCTTACATGCACCGTGCTAAGAGACCCATGTGAAAAAATAGTTGTGCCTCCGCACTGTGCATGTATAGAAAGTGTCTGTGAAAAATCGTGTATTGGAAACCAGGAGATACTTCACCACCAAATTACCTCATCATACTAATGTGTGATACACACCCTTGTACACTTGATGGCTGGCACAACCATCATCTGCCACAGAGGGTCACTAAGTGTTGCACTGCATGCGTACTGCTACATGGTACCATGGATGGTACAGTCTAGCTTTGCAGAGCAACTATGGTGTCTCAACATCTGACACCATTGTGGTGCAAGGAGGTGTCAGGTTCCATCTATCAATAGAACACTGCTTCAAATATGGACTACTGAACACATATTTCTAATTTATAACCATCATTTTGGGATCAATATAGAAATTCGCAGGTCCTTGAGCCACTACCCAAGATTGTCATGCCCATCAACACAGTCTAATGAAACCGTTTAACAAGAACAGGAACATACACTATACCACAAGCAAGTCGGAGTCCCCACTCCAACTAAAACTAACAACTGCCATGGTATATTCCAAACCACTATCAAGCTTTACCAACACATCTTCTCACTTTCCTTTGCAGCTGATCAAGTGTACGGCATGCAGCCATGGGTTATGACTGCATTTACCAATCCCACAATGGTGGAAGAGTGTGCCTACAATGAAGGTCACTGAAAAGCACGCAATGTGGTGGAGAGGACATTTGGGCTCCTGAAATCAAGTTTCAGGTTCTTGTCCCTGAAAGGAGGATGCCTCTTGTATGCTCCACCTCTTGTATGCAAAATCATACTGGCATGTACAATTCTCCACAACATCCATGTCAGAACAAATGTCCCCTGGGATGACCATGTTGATGTCCCCAACGAGGAGGAGGATGATGATGGAGCAGATAATTTGGAGGGGGAACAACAGAACACTGCAACAGGAGTTTTCAGGAGAATCCACATTGAAGCGAACTTCTATACATAGTCACTGGACTAACAACATCACATTGTAAATAGCACAAATAAAATTATTTGCATCTGATTCTCCTTGGTGTACTCATTCTCCACTACATATTCCATTGGAATGTGACCCAAACCTCAGGGAGCAGGAAAGAAACACAAATGTTACAAGTATGGTACCAACATCATTTGTGATGTAAGAGGGTCTTCTGCCTCCATCTCACATATTAGTGACACGCAGTTCATGGGCATGTGACTCCTGAAGGCCTAGATCCATGCAACACTACATATATTGTGCTGTCAAGTGGCCAGGGTGCTAATTCCTAGCCCATCCCCCCACCACAACACCATGCCTAACAGTATGTATGCAAAGGGGGCACACATAAGGTAGGGGCTGTCAACAAATGGATTTAAAGTAATGTTGGAACTGAACACCGTCACAACTCGGGGTGATTGCTGCTTTGCCTGCACAGTAAATGTGTGACAAGGGTGGGACATCATAAGTAACTATGGACCTTCATTAATTGTCCAGGGATTGTAACCAGTGTCAGATGCAGCACCTGCACAGTGTATCCATGGAATTATGTCCTGGCACTGCCAGTGGGCACAACCCTGACACATGGTGGACTGTACCTCACCTATGGCACACACAGGTTGCTGTGGAGTGCGCAATGGGTTAACAGACAAATTAAGCACATATGGGTGCAGAATCATTATCCAAATGACCCATTGTCAGGATCTAAGAATTTAATGGGAGAATGCATCACCAAATAATAGTGTAGGTGGAATGTAGGCAGAGTATGTTACACTCCCTATGTACATAAGATGCACACTTGTCACACAAATCTGCTGTCTTGACACATGCCTACAGCAAATCCAGATAAACATTTGAAGACTGATGTATGGGTGTATATCTGAGGTAGCAACGGGTTTGCCAGTATCACCAAAGCCTGACATGTGTCAGCATGTTTACCTAGTATGCTCTGTATAACAACATCATTCAGCACATAGCAATACACACCTCTCAGTGTCACTCATATGACAGAACAAGTGCATGGTAGCAACTGTAACAAATTATTCCATACATGTTTTGGGCTCCAACATCACAATCAGGTGTGAGATATGCTACTATGTCAAGCATTGTTCATTAATGTCAGAGACACAACATTCAACTGAGTGGGAGTACATCTAGCCATGTATGTTTCATATGGCAAACACCTCACACCTCAACATCATTCAGTCATGGTAAGAGTTACCTAGATTTTGACATGTTGGAAGAAATGCATACCCATGTTCAACGGAGGATGTGGATGAACAGCTTAGAGATACCCACAGATACTTGCAAATACAACACAGGAGGTCACTTGGAGACAACACAAGTGCACTGGCAGGTGTAAAGTCATGTGTGCGTGGCACTCATTACATCCCACAAATACCGTCAACGGAAGGGTAACTATCAAGTAGCCAGTAGTAGGAGATGTATTCATATACAAATTACACAAATCACATGTTGCATCCTGTCCATGTATGATCAGACAATGTTGCAGTAGAATATGTGTACAAATTGCAAGCATCCTAAAGAATGGGACAATTCATACCTTATCAGTAATGTGGAAAACCATAGAGAAGGAACACACATAGACCAATTCTGACTGTACAACACATCAATGTCTACATATCAACATTTAACATATGTACAAAGAGGGTGGCCAGGTCAATACATAACCTAGTCTTGCTGGCCACTAGCATACCCTGGTATTTGCCCAATGCATGCAACCATGACAGGAGGCAGACAACACCATCTGTACCTGGCACATTCCCAAAATTGAAGTCACACCTGATATACAACCCTTAAACAAGCTGCCCATGGAAACAACTAAGGACATAAAATAATGAGACATGTCCTAAACGTACAAGCACCCATACCAATGTACATGAGAAAGGAAGGCTGACATCAAGTACTGCAGAGAAAAATTTGATATCCTGGTCTGTTCAATCACAATTGTGCATGTGTCTCGCTGCTGTGAAGTGCGCATAGTCTGCTGAGTAGCAATCATTAAGTGTATAAATCCCCGCTCAATAAACCCACACACCACTGCTCTGGCCACATAAATGTGTGACATTGTCAGGGGCCTAATGCAATGGCACAGGGAGCTGAGTAACCTGGAGCTCTATTAATCTGCCCCTTCACATGCAACCATGGTTTTGTGTTGATATACAAACTCACACAGTTGTGATGATGAGTAGGGTGCCATCAATGCCAGACTGCAACACTGCTACAAAGTGGTATGCCATTGTATGTGACAGTCATAATGAACATGATGTGGACAAACATGAGTGCCTGGTTGGAGGAATGCACACATATACCACATATTTCAGCAAAAATGTACCACTATAATGGCTCAGGCATTGTAATGTGTATAGATTCTGAACAAAAGGTCACCTATCACAAACGTAAGGGCATAGGTATCACAAGGTCAGTGACTGAGAGAAATTACCTTCCCATGTGTTCGGACATACGGAAACATAGGTGACATTGATGGGACTACTCATGCACATGTCAAATGCCAACATGTGTCCATGCAGGAAGAGGGTAATGTGAGGTTTCACATCCCATGAACACACCACTGTGGTCATATGTTACCGAAATGACACTACACATCTTTATACACACACAACATATACCATCCTTCAGTAACACAAGTGTACATAACATCTCCTGCAACTAAGTTGCATGGGGAACCAAATGCCACAATTGTAGCAGAGCATCATGAAGTTAAATCCAACAACTCACCACAGAGTGGACACACATGCACACACAAACTGCCAGGGGTAACATGATGTCAATGCAGTCCTAGTCCATTGCATACTCTACAAATTATCATGGTTGTTACATGCCTTACCATGTGTTAGACATAGACCATCATATATATTGTTTTATTGGTATGTGTGCATTTGTATCTCAGACATAACAATGTAGTCCACCCACACACATAGCACACATGTGCCAACATATATGTGGACACAGTGTACCTACACATGCCAATATGCATAGGATATGAGCAATTGCATGCAGCAGACTCATAGACATACTTATGGATTCAACATACCAATGTCACCGTTTTGACATTACTGGATAGTTACTGTTAGACTTTTCATCCTTGGCGTGGTCTCCCTTAACTTTTTGCCTCTGCTTCCCAGGTTGTTGATGTGTGCTGGGCTCTGTTTTTGCTGTTTTTGATATTCTGGGCACTTTACCACTGCTAACCAGTGCTAAAGTGCAAGTGCTCCTATTCAAAATGTGTATGCAATTGGTTCATCCATGATTGGCATATTTGATTTACTGGTAAGTCCTTTGTACAGTGCACTAGAGGTGCCCAGGGCCTGTAAGTCAAAGGCTACTAGTGGGCCTGCAGCACTGGTTGTGCCACCCACATAAGTAGCTCTGTAAACATGGCTCAGGCCTGCCACTGTAGAGTCTGTGTGTGCAGCTTTAAACTGCCATTTCGACTTGGCAAGTCAACTTGCCAGGCCTAAACCTTCCCTTTTGTTACATATAAGACACCCCTAAGGTAGGCCCTTGGTAGCCCCATGGGCAGGGTGCAGTGTATGTTTAAGGTATGACATGTACTAATGTGTTTTATATGTCCTAACAGCGAAATACTGCTAAATTCAGTTTTCACTGTTGCAAGGCCTATCCCTCTCATAGGTTAACATGGGGTTTGCCTTTAAATATTATTAAATTGTAGATTCCCTTTGGGAGTGGATAGACATGTGGAGTTTGGGGTCTCTGAGCTCACGATTTAAAAATACATCTTTTAGTAAAGTTGATTTTAAGATTGGGTGTTGGAAAATGCCACTTTTAAAAAGTGAGCATTTTCTTGCTTAAGCCAGGTGCATTTTCACTCTAACAGCATTAGCGTTGTTTTAAAAGAACATGAAGACTCTTTTTGCATTTTAATTAATAACTTGACTTGTGTATGGTGGATGTTTGTTGTTTTGGTCTTGTTTTGTCTAGATAAATATTCTCTATATTTCTAAACCAGTGTTGTATCATTTTGTAGTGTTTTCATTAAGTTACTGTGTGTGTTGGTACAAATATTTTACACCTCGCACTCTGAAGTTAAGCCTGCCTGCTTGTGCCAAGCTACCAAGGGGGCGAGCGGGGGATAGCTGAGGGTGATTCTCTTTTACTCTGACTAGAGTGAGGGTCCTTGCTTGGACAGGAGGTCCCCTGATCTGCCAACCAAAGACCCCATTTCTAATAGTTACGCACGAGTAGCCATACCACATATACAACATTGTAGCACAGCCCATGTCACATGGTAAGTGAATCAGGGTGCACTAAATGACTACAATGCAAATTTCCACGCACTTCTCTCGTGCGTCAAAAAAATGATGCAAACACATCAAATCACACTCTGCAACAACAGTAAAATGACACCGGTGCCTTGAGCGTCAATCACATGTTTAGACGCCTTTTAAAGAAACATGGTGAAAAATCAACGCATGACCGTCATGTGTCAAAAGATTTCACACATTTGCATATACCATACAATTTACCGAAGCTAAAAGATGCCTAGCCCCTGAATGTCCATCGCATGTCCATAGGCAATTTCATGCAAAATGGGGAAAAATTGATGCATTGACTGTCATCCATCAAAAAAAAAAGAACCATGACTAGAAACGTGACACACAGGCCCAGGAAGTGATGAAACAAGTCTTCCTGCCTGCAAGCATGGTACAGTGAGTTCACTTTCACTTCAGAGTCTTACTGTCTGTGACTATGTAAGGGTGTGTGGCATAGGTGCAGAAGGAGTTTTGGAGTGTTTGGAGTGTTTATTGTGCTGTGTCTTGTAGGTGTTGTTTTATTTGTCTTTAAACCTGTCTTTTGCATTGTAAGTGTACTGTTTCAGCTGTATATAGTAGGGTGTTTGTCTGGGGTAGTATAGTTGTTGGGGTAGTTATGGTAGTTGTTTGGAATTATTTTTTTTTGGATGACCTGCATTTGCAGTCTAGTATGTCTGGAAAAGGGAGGATGTCAAGGATGTCGGCAGATGAGCTGAGGTATTTTATATGGCTGGTTCAGCATTACCTCCCAATGATGCTGGAACTGAGTGGCTGTGTCATTTTAGGCTACCCCACAGAGGCATTGAAGCTGCAGTGGGGCAAGGTGCTCTACTACCTACCAAGAGTCTTTGGGACACGAAGGAACAACCACCCACTGAAGCACCACTGGGCAGACCTCATTACAATGGAGCCAGCACTGCTGGATCATCCGGGAACTGAGATTGGTGGAGCAGTTGGTAAGTCTCCCATTTCCATACAAAGTCAATATTTTGCATGTGCGTGACAGTTGCAGATATGAATGGGTACTGCATGTAATGGTTGTGGATCTGGACGTTTTGTATCCTACCTGTATGAAGAGGCCCAGCCCCACCTGGGCCTGCATTTCAAATGTATAATAATGAAGCTGATGCAGGGCAGATGTACCATTTGCCCTGCACAACCATTACCAAGTGCTGTGAGGCATGCAGAGGGCAACTCGGTTGAATCATGTATGGAAGGGGTCCCAAAACATGTTTGGGAGGCAAATATATAACCCACTTGGAAAATTAGAAATACCTAAATTCCATATTTCATGTGCTCTGAACGGCTGCTGAGTGCAGGTGTGATGTGGGGCATATAAATGTATGTGTGGAACCCCATGTACTCAGCAGAAGTCATGCTGATCTATTGTATTACAACTCCTGCTGAGTACATCATTTACATACACATAAATAGATGCAGTTGGACCCTACCAGCATCATTCTGTACCTTAATTCTCATTAGGTGCACACATGGTGGGGTAAAAGGTGCACTGAGTGCCACAAGAACTATAGTGATGCACTTGGTGCTGCACCACTGTTGTTCAATTTGCCCCTTTGTATCATTGGCCAAGGCCATGTAAGGGAACCTGACCATGCACTGGCTCCAGACTGCTAGCCCGTTCCTCTTCCTGTACATTGTGTATCACATACACCCTATTCTATGTCTACTACCACACACACATGTGCTGAGTCACTTCCACATGCCTGCTGCTGCTCACTGACAGTATGGGGCTGTCCTGCATCTGCTCCATCACTGGCACATTACTCAGTATCCTGTACCAACAAATGCATCCTTGGACCACAAAGTAAGTGTGTCTGTGTTAAGGCATATGTCTATGCCCATGTTCTTATCCCTCCCTGGACAAATAATGGTATCCCATGCCAACAATGCCTGACCACAAACTATTGGCAATACATCCATGATTTCAATCAGTCAATGTGCAGGTAGGTACAACTATTTTCACATGAGTAAACTCCCATAGTGTTATTGATCGTGTGTGTGTACCTTATGATAGCACACACATATTACTTACTTCACACAAGGATGTATCACGGCACTCCTCAACACTTCTGAATACACACACCACCTCTGGGCAGTAGTTTGTCAGTTTGAAGTGGCAATGAGGTAGATGTCTACAACATTTGGGGCAGGCTCAAATGCTATAGGTGTCACAATGGAAGAGCCACTGCAACAACCACTGCATGCCCCCCTGATGCATTATACGGTGTCAACCAGTCCTATATGGTCATGTAGGTGCAGAGCTAACAAACACCTGCATGTCAATGCCATGTATAAATAGTGCAGTGAGAAGCACCACAGGAGTGTCAGGGACAGTGATGGTTTGTAGGTGCATGGGTCTACATCATCTGAGTCTATGTGTGATTGAGTTGCTCGGATCTACCACTAGAAAGACTTGCTCACTCAGCCTAACAAATTGACTGCGAACAATGTCATCCATTAACTAATATGTACAAAGTAGACTAAGCAATGTTTTCTATTCATGTCTTGCAGGTGGACCCCGCCCTGCACCACAGGTGAGATGGCTCGATTTGACGACCCAATGCAACCAGTAAGTTTCATCTGGTGCATTATGTGTGCTAATCCAGAGTTTGGTGTGAGTCGGTCTAAAGTGTGGAATGCTATGAAATATGGTTTTGCCTGACCAAACATATGATAGAATTGGAGAATGGATGGTGACTTTGTGTCTCTTGGAATGTTCTGCAATGATAATGGCTTGCTCGTAGCTCCAGGGGCAAGGTGCCCTGGCATGGAATTGTGTGTAATAGGAATTGTAATGTCTGGTCATTTATTCATTGATGTCTACCATGCTAGGTGTCAGGGCAGCTGTTTATGTACATAGCATCCCAGCTGATAACCACTTAGTCACAGCACTATTGTAAGCACTATGTGCTACACATAGCTTACACATACTGAGAAGACGGTACAGATGTGGGTTATATCTGCAGAGGTCTCTAGGGGGCTTATGTAGGAGACACATGCACCACAGGTGCCTCATTACCCTTCGGATATTACAAGGCTTTAGTACTGCAAGGAGCAATATTGTGCTGCACAACAGTCAGTAGTGTACACAATTAGTAGACAACTCAGCTCCACATGGTTGTGGGAAAAGTCTATGGCGGTCATTCTGACCGCGGCGGGCGGCGGTCTTTTGACCGCGGTGGCCATTCCAACTTTCCCGCTGGGCCGGCGGGCGACCGCCAAAAGGCCGCCCGCCGGCCCAGCGGGAAAGCCCCTGCAACAAGGAAGCCGGCTCCGAATGGAGCCGGCGGAGTTGCAGGGGTGCGACGGGTGCAGTGGCACCCGTCGCGATTTTCTGTATGGGGCCCTGTGAGGGAGCCCCTGCACTGCCTATGCCCATGCCAGTGGCATGGGCAGTGCAAGGGCCCCCAGGGGCCCCACGACACCCGTTCCTGCCATCCTGGTTCTGGCAGTGACAACCGCCAGAAACAGGCTGGTGGGAAGGGGGTCGGAATCCCAGTGGCGGTGCTTCAAGCAGCGCCACCATGGAGGATTCCCTGGGCCAGGGGAAAACCGGCGGGAAACCGCCGGTTCCCCTTTTCTGACCGCGCGGTTTCCCGTTCCCCTTTTCTGACCGCGGCTTTACCGCCGCGGTCAGAATAGCCCAGGAAGCACCGCCAGCCTGTTGGCGGTGCTTCCGCTGCCCTCCGCCCTGGCGGTCATGGACCGCCAGGGTCGGAATGACCCCCTATGTTTCTTCCCACTCCGGATCTCAGCAGTTTTCATAACATGTTCCTGCCACCATGATATTTGTGAGTGATGTAGGTCACATAGCATATGCATATGATGTGAATGCTGTGTGTGTACCTGGTACTTTGATGATGTCTGACATGCATGTGCAAATAATGTGCATTGTATCAGGATACTTTTGCAGCACTCAGTACAGTGCCAAACTCACTGTGGGCCTAAGGGCACCCATATAAGCACCATGTGTGTGTCATTTAACATATGTAGCACAAAATAGCACAGAGTAGGGGGCTTCAGTACTGTTATGTGTAGACAACGTTGATGAGCAAGTCAGGCTTTGGCCAAACTTTCTGGGGACATTGCATCAGTTGTATATGTGGACACATCATGGGCAATGGCGTGCCCCCTTGAAATGTGCGCTGAGGCCATGTCTTACACAACAACACAAGAATGATGATTTACCAAACCTTAGAATACCCAGTGGGAAGTTCCAGACCCCGTATCATATGGCTCCCAACTCGCATCCATGATGACTGGACAACCCTTGATGTTGCTCCAGGGGTGTTGAGGTGATGGATTGCTTTCACAGTCCGACTTATGCACAGGAACACAGGAAATCCAGACTTGTTGCAGCATGTGATCCTCACAGGTTTGATGACAAAGAAGTTGATCATGGACAATTTTGTCGAATCAGCTCTGGGCCCTGTTGATTAACAATGGTTGGCCGACATCCCAGTGACATGTGCATGATTCTGTAGGTGGCTGGTAGGAAATAGTAATAGATGAGGAGTAAGTCATTGTTGAGGAATGTGTGGTGGACTACATGTATTATCTGCAGTTTCAGTGTACATGATTTTAGGAGGCTGGCCTAGTTTATACTGGGTATCAAAGGTACTTACACCTTATACCAGGTTTGGTTATCCCTTATTAGTGAAATGTAATTAGTGTCTAGCAGCTAGGCTGTCTAGAGTTAGCTTGTAGCAGAGCAGCCAAGGCTGAACTAGGAGACATGCAAAGCTCTTGCAGTACCACTGTAGTCACACAGTACTCACACACATGTAAGACAATGCTCAGTGTTACAAAAATAAAGGTACTTTGGGGCATATTTATACTCCGTTTGCGCCGGAATTGCGTCGTTTTTTTTTACGCAATTTCGACGCAAAACTAACTCCATATTTATACTTTGGCGTTAGACGCGTCTAGCGCCAAAGTCCATGGAGTTTGTGTCATTTTTTAGCATGGACACCTACTTTGCGTTAATGAGATGCAAGGTAGACGTTCATGTCTAAAAAATCGACTCCGAGGCATGTGCGTCGGATTTATACTCCCGGGCAAAATTCACGTCCGGGAGTGGGCGGGTCAAAAAAAATGACGGGGCATATTTATACTCCGTTTGCGCCGGAATTGCGTAGTTTTTTTTTACGCAATTTCGACGCAAAACTAACTCCATATTTATACTTTGGCATTAGACGCGTCTAGCGCCAAAGTCCATGGAGTTTGCGTCATTTTTTAGCGTGGACACCTACTTTGCGTTAATGAGATGCAAGGTAGGCGTTCACGTCTAAAAAATCAACTCCGAGGCATGTGCGTCGGATTTATACTCCCGGGCAAAATTCTCGCCCGGGAGTGGGCGGGTCAAAAAAAATTACGTACGGCCGCTTTTGTGCCGTTTTTTTGCGCCTGCAAAAGGCAGGCGTTAAGGGACCTGTGGGCTCTGAAGGAGCCCAGAGATGCCCTCCCATGCCCCCAGGGACACCCCCTGTCACCCTTGCCCACCCCAGGAGGACACCCAAGGCTGGAGGGACCCATCCCAGGGACATTAAGGTAAGTTCAGGTAAGTCGTTTTTTTTTTTTTTTTTGTGGCATAGGGGGGCCTGATTTGTGCCCCCCTACATGCCACTATGCCCAATGACCATGCCCAGGGGACAGGAGTCCCCTGGGCATGGCCATTGGGCAAGGGGGCATGACTCCTGTCTTTGCTAAGACAGGAGTCATTTCAATGGGGGTTGGGAGTGAAAAAAAATGGCGCAAATCGGGTTGAGGTGAAAAAATTGCCTCAACCTGACTTGCCCCATTTCTTGACGCCCAAGCTCCATTTTCCCCTACGCCGGCGCTGCCTGGTGTACGTCGTTTTTTTTAACGCACACCAGACGGCGCCGGCGGCTAACGCCGGCTAACGCCGGCTAACGTCATTCAATAAATACGGCGCCCGCATGGCGCTTCAGAATGGCGTTAGCCGGCGCTAATTTTTTTGACGCAAAACTGCGTTAGCGCAGTTTTGCGTCAAAAAGTATAAATATGGGCCTTTATTTGAGTGACTTAATGCCAAAAATACTTTGGAGACTATACTCCCTTAGGAGGTAAGTATTATACACAATATATACACTAGTAACCAGACACAGGTAAGTACACAGTGAGAAAACAGTGCAAACAGTGAAAATCACAATAGGTTGCAATGGGCCCAGGGGGGTCACAAACCATATACTAAAATAGTGGAATACGAAAGTCAGTTTCCCACATAGGCAAGTGTAGTGTGTAGAGGGGCACTGGGAGTGTAAGAAAACACCAAAGGTAATTAAGACCCCACCCCAGTGCCCCAGAAAACAGGAGTTAATCACAGTAAGTATCCCGAAACATACAAGAAGTCATAATAGAAGATTATGCAGGGATCTAGAAAAGACTGCAAGACACCAACAATGGAATCCTGGACCTCAAGACCTGTGGAAGAAGGAGACCAAGTCCTAGAAGCACTGAAGAGTCCAGGGAAAACAGGAGCTCCTGCTAACCCAGGTAAAGGTGCAAAAGAAGAACCACAGGTGAGAAGACATAGTCAGTATTACACCATGGAGGACAGATGCAGGTTCCTGGCTGGTGCAGAAGATGTCCCACGCCAGATGGATGAATGCAGTCTGGTTTGCGTCGTTGGATTCCGCCAACAAGCCTTGGCACACGCAAACCTCGCGGTTAGCAGAAAATGGCGCTGCTCAGGACCAGGAGGGACCTGGTGGCCTTTACCCAGGAGGGGGAGAAAGAAGGGGCTCTCAGCAACTCAGTCAGCCCTCAGAAGACCAGACAGCACTTAAAGGAATCCCACAGCATGGGGACAAAGAACATGTAAATGGAGGCCCATGCAGCATGACACAAAGGGATCCCACGCCGCCGGAGAACCACTCAGGAAGCTGTGTGTCGCAAGATGGAGTACTGGGGACCTAAGCTGTGCTGTGCACAAAGATCTTCTTGAAAGGTCACACACAAGCCTTGGCAACTGCAAGTCACACGGAGTACGGGGGTACTGTCTTGCGTGGGGAGGCAAACTCTTACCTCCACCAAAGTTGGACAGCTGGACTTTGGGACTGTCAGAGTCACTTTAGTCTATCACCCATCTTGCTGGATCCATGCCTGTCATCTGGAGAGGGGACCCACTTCACCAGTCTTCACTGCAGAGAGGTGTCTGCTGAAGCAGGGAAGTGACTCCCTCACTCCATGGGAGTTTCCTTCAGTTCTTCTGGTGCAGGCTGAAGAAGGCATTCCTTGGAGGATGCAGGACCTGGAAACTGTTGCAGTTGCTGGCAGAAGCTACAATGTTGCAGAAGTCATCTTTGCTTCTTTGTTGCAGTTTGTAGAGTTCCTGGAGGTTTCAGCTGCGTTTCTGTCGGTAGAAGATGAAGTAAAAGAAGCAGAGTATTCTTGCTGGAGTCTTGCAATCTGAATTTGAAGAAACACCCAGTGGAGAGACCCTAAATATCCCTGAAAGGGGGGGGGGGTTGGTCACCTAACCAGGTAAGCAGCTATCAGGAGAGGTCTCTGATGTCACTTGCTGTCACTGACCACTCAGATGCTCCCAGAGTGCCCCATCACCTTGGAATCCAAGATGGCAAAACCCAGGGACACTCTGGAGAAGCTCTGGGCACCCCCCCTGGGGTGGTGATGGACAGAGGGGTTGTTCACTCCCCTTTCCTATGTCCAGTTTCATGCAAGAGCAGGGCCTGGGGGTCCCTGAACTGGTGTAGACTGGATTATGCAAGAAGGGCACCATCTGTGCCCTTCAAAGCATTTCCAGAGGCTCTGGGAGTATACCCCTCCCATGCATGTAACACCTATTTCCAAAGGGAGAGGGTGTAACATCCCTCTCCCAAAGGAAATCCTTTGTTCTGCCTTCCTGGGCTTAAGCTGCTGAAGCAACAGGAGGGCAGAAACCTGTCTGTGAGGTGGCGGCAGCTGGGGCTGCCTGGAAAACCTCAGAAATCCAGTATGGCAGTAGTGGGGGTCCACTGTGGAGCCCCCAGAGTGCATGAGATTGTGCAACCAATAGTGGAATCAGTATTGGGGTACAATACCCAGTCGGTAGACACCTTACATGGCCATATTCGGAGATACCATTGTGAAGCTGGACATAGGTATTGACCTATGTCCAGTGTACATGTAAAATGGCGTCCCCGCACTCACGAAGTCCGGGAAAATGGGCCTGGATGATGTGGGGGCACCTCTGCTAGTGCAGAGGTGCCCTCAAACACAGGCACTTTACACCCAGCCCTCAGGGTCTGAAGGCCAGACATAGTGGTGACTTATACATGACCTGGTGCAGTGTAAATGGCTTTGAAAGGGTGCATGCACCGTTTCACACAGGCTGCAATGTCAGTCATGTAGAAGCCTTTGCATGGACTCTCTATGGTGGCAAAAGTAATGCTGCAGCCCATAGGGATCCCCTGGAAACCCAGTGCTCTGAGTACCTAAGTACCATATACTAGGGACTTATAAGGGGCACCAGTATGCCAATTTGGAGTGAAATACTGGGTTACCAGTATGTAAGGGTAAATTTAGGAACAGAGAGAGCATAAGCAATGGGGTCCTGGTTATCAGGATCCCGGTGACACAGTCAAACATGCTGACAAGTAGGCCACAATCCATAGGCACTGGGGTCTTGACTAGCAGGATCTCAGTGACACAGTTAAAGCAGACTGACAAACAGGTTAAAAATGGGGGTAACCATGCTAGAAAGAGGCTACTTTCTCACAATGATATGCCTGTACAACCTCTACCCAATGCTGAAACTGATGCTTGCTTCGCCTCATATTTCAGCTGCCAATATGACACAAGAACAGAGATGCAGTTTTCACAAGAGGGCTGAACACTGACACATTATGTAGGTTGTAGCAGGATACCGCCGAACTGGAAGGAGGTTCCGCAGGGAGAAGGCATCTGGGGAATGGCGTGCGTTTGCACATGGTAGACTTCCACAGCAGCCACACAAGGACATTGGAGCAAAAACATCAGGGGTGCAGGAGGCCACAGCCGGTGCAAAGCCCTCCTCATCAGCTGCACCAGTCATGCCCAAAACACCAGTTCAGCCACCTTCTGCAGTTGTTCCTAGCCAGTTTGAACTAGACAAGAGGAGGGACATGGCCAAGATTTTAGCCAGACTTAAAATATTGAAGGAGGAGAGTGCTGAGAACCGGAGGGTGTTGCAATACATCAAAAAGAAACTGAAGAAAGCAAAGAAATGACCTTATAGTGTTGTACAACCTCACAGTTCCTTCCCCTCCCTTTTACTGTTTTACATAGTTTTAGATTGAGTTTTAGATGGGTTGTATTAGGTTAGTGTAGGGTAGGCATAGGTTAGGTTGAGGATAGTGGGGGGTATACATTTTTTTGTTGTTGGAGTTTGGATACACACACACAAACACATATATATACATATATTTATATATATATATATGTATATAATATATATATATGTGTATAGGTCATAGGTTAGGTTAGTAGATGTGTAGTCATAGCTTATGTTGTCCTACTTGTATCTTGTCTCTGAAGGGGGGTGGGGGCCAATGTTTAGAGTGTGGTGTTACATGTGCAAGATAAGTTTAGAATAGGTTAGATAGGTGTAGTTGTTAGATAAGTTTAGTTAGTATAGATTAGTTTAGCATAGGGTAGATCTTAGGTACTTTTTGGTATATGGTTTTACAATAAATCCAGTTTTTCCTAGCCTAATATTTTTGTAATTTAATTGAGTGCCTGGGGGTTCTCATGAGTTCACTGGCCAAGTTAAGGGAATGGCCTGGGGTATGCTTACTGTCTTGGTTTCTCAGGTTTACCCTGTGTATCCCCTATGGCCAAGGAGCTGTCAGAATGGCTGCTACATACAGCCTACTAGGGCTTACATTTGCACTCCAGTGTTCCAGCCATTACCAATGTGTATGTATACTTTATCTTGGACAGGTAAATATGGTACTTCACGTGTCATTCGTGGGGTCCTGCAATTTCATTGTTCACAAGTGTCGCACATGTGTATCCTGCAACACTGACAGGAGGCCATTACTGACATGGTTAGCTTCTCCTGTACCACTCAAATAAGTTGCACTGGTACTCCCATCTGGGTAAATTACCATTGGATTGGTTCAGAGCCAGACATGCAGTATGTCTACTTCAAAGGATATCTATTCTAATTTTATATAGTATACTCAGTAAGTTGGTTGTAACCGACAACACCATGATTCAGCTTTTTCATATTAGGATCCTAGTGAATGGGTTTGTGTCTGACAGTCATGCACTGATTTACTGATAGTCTGTGCACATTGACAAGGATTGACACAATGTTATCTTTTAGCTGAGTGGATGGATCACAGTAAATGTAGAAATGCTACACGTGTACAACGTGCTTTATCTACAGGTGCAATTATATTTGGGAATGCTATACAATGTCCATTTCACAGACCCCATGAGTGAACGTTAGCCATATGTAGCACAATCGGAGTCCAGCATTGAGGGGCATGTCATGAGACACAGTTAGGAATAGTGTGCATTGGTGAGGAGTTAAAAACAGGCCAATTGGTATGAAAGAGACAATGAAAGCAAATAGCAGACAAATCAACAGTGGTTAGGTGGAGAGGGCACATTTCCTACTGTCACAACACTGGCATGATCCTAAGCCCAGAACTAAGGGGAAACTGTCCATGTGACACAGACTGGTGCTACTGGGTACTTTTCCTTGTGAATGTTATTCCTTCCACATCTTCATCCTCTGATGTGTGTGGTGCCTCCTGTGCCATGGTTGATGCTGCTGTAGAGGTAGAAAGGGCAACACACACTTCAGGGGATAGAGAAGTGGAATCAAAGGTCCTCGCAGCTGGCATTGGTGGCAACACATAAGGCATCACTGCAGCAAGGAGGAACTGCTGATTTTTCAACGCCGCAGAAACATTAGAGTGGTAGGCAGCCATGTTTTCCCTGAGGGAGGCCACTTCCCGCTGTATAGACTCCAGGGTATTCTACATAGCCCCACAGCCTGTTGTCTGTATGCTGCTGCCAGTTTGGGAGAGCATTTGTTGTAGCCTCTGCTTCATGACAGCAGCTATGTCAGCCAGAAACTGCTGGAGTCCATTTTGCGCGGAGTGGGTGCCTCTGATGGCAGCTGAGTTGTCCTTATTTGGATTGAGGCATATCTGCACACCTCTAGGCTGCCTGCCATGGTCTCCATCCCCACCCGCACCTGCTTGGGCCCTCTAAAAGCTGATCTCTGGGTCCTCAGAGTCCAGGACTGTGTGAGTACCGGCTGGCGGTGTGTGTTGGTATCTGGGTGGTTCATTTGGAGATCCTGCAATGCTGTGTGTCTTGCAACTGGAGATGGTGAATGGAGTGATCCTAGGACATCCTGGAGAGTCTTTTCATTGATGGTTGGCAGCTGGTCATCCATGTCATCTTCAAAATCCAGGACAGGCAGGTTGGCAAAAGGTAAGCCATCATCCTCTTCAACAAGATAGTGTAAAATCAATATTCAATTGTATTGGATGCTGACATGGGACATCATGTATTTGCCATTGGAGGCTCAGTGACATGTTACTGACCCATGGTTGTGGCTGTACTCATGTGTAGCATTGTGCATGACACATGGGTCAAGCTCACTAGGTTTTTTGGGGCATATGTAGGTGCTCCAAGCGCTACCTGAGTGTCACGTTTGGTGATGCTTAGGTGGCGCAATGCCCTTCCCCATATGTACAAGATGGCACAAAGAAACTTTTTGCGCCTTGACACCAACTTGTATATATGGGCCCTTCACACCCAGCACTTTGCATGGAAGGTGTGTGCAATGGGTGTTGCCATGGGAGTACCACAGCAACACCCATTGCGTTTTGACACTGTCTCAGATTTTGGACTATTTCTATACCGGACGCTGGGACGATGTGTTGTATTTTATTTTGTGGCCATTCCCGTATGGCGCAACCTTTGTGTGTTAGTTGTTATGGGTTCACCATGTATGGGTTGTGTTCACAGGATGCAAACTTTAGGGCAGATTTTTCTCAGGTGGCATGGCTCAGGGCAGCTGCAAGATGTGTTGCAGTAAACTGTATCTCAGATGCGCAGTGATGTGCCATGTTTACTTGGTTACAATACAGCCACTGCAATTCCCCCGCGCCTGCACAGATTTGTTCTCCCTGCACCAACACAGGCATTTGTTGGAGCATGATGACGGGGTGCCTGCTTGAAGGGATTATTTGTTCATGTGCAGGGAGGTGTCCCTTCCTGCAAATGCACAAGCTGTTTTTGCTGAGATGACATTTCAAAGTGTGCTGCAAGATGCAGCACACCTGAGTAAACGCATTGCAACAATGAGCAACTGAAGTATTTTGGCCAAAGACATCACCCTGACACCACCCCTGGGGTGGTATTGACTTTCGTCCTAGTCTCTGATGTCTACGTTGTGTTGGTACAGGGACTTGGAAAATATGCAATGGGTGTTGTAATGGCACAGCCACAGCTCACTATTTGCACATGCCTACCAGGCAATGTGGTGCATATTTACATGATAGATTATTGCCATAGACAGTGGCCTATGTTGACTTTGTGTATATGTTGGAGTGCATAGCACAACCAAAACGTCAGTACATATGTGGCTTGGATGGGGATGGTGTATCTTGATTCAGGGCCTATATATTCTGATGCAACCCTTTAGCATGCATTGAGTGTGTCCTATGTGCCTACCCCTTCTGCTATTTGTGGAGTTCCAGCTATCCCCCCTGCAACTTACCCTGCATTTGTGGTGGTTCCTGGTAGTCTGCGCTGTCCTGCTATTCCAGTGACCAGCTCCTCCGGGGTGACTGCTGCAACCATCTCCTCCAGCTCATCCGGGTCCTCCTGTGGTGCAGGACTTCCAAATCCGGTCTGCAGTGCTGCCTTATGTTTCCTGGTGAGTTTCTCCTTAGTCCAGCACTTGCAATCGTGCTAGCGCTTCTCGGCCTCTGTGACAGTCCTCTTTACCTCTGCCACGCTGTTGATTTTGTCCACTATTGCCTGCCATATTGTGTTTCTCCTACCAACGGGCAATTCGGAGGTGACGAAGAGCTGGTGTTGGTGCTCTGTCACCTCTCTGACCAGGATGTCATGCTCCTCCTCACTAAATCGACACTTGCGTTTTCTCTTCTCCTGGCACTTTTCTGGACCCTCTTGGCTGGTACTTAGGTGATTGGGGTCTCCCCGGGGTCTCTCCAGGCCTGATGATTCCCTTTTCTCTTGCAGTTTCACTTTTTTCTGCTTGTGAGTTTTGTTTTGACGCTAATGCAGTAAAAACATGGCACTAACCCTTTTGCAACATGTTTACATACCGCAAAACGGTCTAGCACCACTTTTGCAGCATTAGCTTAAATAGTCCTTATGGCATGTCGCAGATGTTAGCATTATTTTTTTTATGCTAACCATTCCATAGCACCCTCCTACGTCTTTACATAAATATAGCACACGGATGGTGCTAAGGAATGATACCAGCTTGCGTTAAAAAAAAAAGTGCGCTAGCACAGTTGTGCGTCATTTTTCATAAATAGGTCCCATAGTGTCTTATAAGCATCTTAAACACCTTAAAGTCAAACACAGAGAAGCACTTGTGTTTGATTTTTTACCATGAAACACTGAGACATGGGTTTTTGCACTGACTTAAAATTCCCCAGAACAAGTGAGTGATTCTTAACAAATCAAGCTATATTTATGTTGCTCATATTGTATATTTGTGCAGTGATAGTATGTTTGAACACTGCTCAAAATTCAGTTTTTGCCATCTTAAAACATTTCAATAACATATATTAAGGTTGCCCAATTTAACAGCACCGTGGTTTGTCTATCTAGCAATCATTGAAGGCTGTGTTGGTCTAGCCTTGATTCAAACTTGTGACCGATAAGTCAGCAGAGGTCGGCAATGTCATTTAAGTCATTGACCTAACTGTGTAGCATAATGCATTTTACTGCTGCTCTGTGGCAAATCCCTGTAGATTAACTTTGACCCTCCCTCAAGACATCATTCATCTTACTGCACTTAGGCAACATTGATGTTTGTTACTGACGCAATACTGCCAGAGGCCATTGATGCTATGATGCGTGGTAAATCATGCACCTTCCTGTCGTCTGACTATGATGATCATTACTGCTTGGGGCCTTTAAATAGTCAATAAATCTGTCACTACTGAGACTCATTAGAAGTTGGGTCCATTGATGTTCATTAGCCATTCTTGCTCACTAATGCCTGGGATCATAGTGGTTCTTTACTCCGTTATTTTGTTTTATAAAAGAATAGTTTACAGAAATAAGGTTGTCTAGAAACATTAGGCTTGGATCCAGCTCACTTCACCAACAGATGTCATCCCTGCTACAACACATTTTAATAGGGTGAGCTCGGTCTAAAATCTACCACCCTAATTCCATAAAATACATCAGGCTCAGGTTTCACTTTCCTGCTCCGCTACAGTGAGCAGTCTGGACTAACCCCTCATGAAAGCAGCAGAGACTAATTGAGAGGGCTATCATTGGAGTAGTAGTTTCATGGATCCCATTCCCAGTGAATATAAAAGGCTGACAGATTACTTTTTTTTAAATAGGGAAAGTGCTACGTGGAAAAAGCTGAAAGTGTGCAGAGTTAATTGGGGACTGAGGCCCCCAGCATCTTTCCTTTCCTCAAATACTGTCTTCTTCAAGCGATCTCCCTTCTTGGTTCACATTAAAACTGGACATCTAGTCATATGGGTGCAGCACACCACCCAGAAGAGCTTACAGAAATGTTATTCTTTTATTACAAAGTAAAATGGCACGTACACTCAATGGAAAAGTTTAGGTCCATAAGAGACCCTTTTTCCCAGTACAGCCATCATGCCTGAAGTTGAAGTAATTTAGTAGAAGTGAAGGCTAGCCCTCCATTTCCAACTGTGATGGACAAACCTGAGAGTTATATTTTAATAGTCTTCATCTGGGAGGCCTTTGTCTAAGAACTGAGAGTCCATATTCCTTTCTGGAGACCCCCTATCAAATCTCCTTTCAGCCTCCATGAGGACTGTGGAGGACTATAAGCTGCTCTGAAAAGCACATTAAGAGGCTGGAAGCAAGTGAAGTTTCTTCAGTTATTGGGCCACCCTTTAACTACCCATGGCTGAGAGAGGTTGCAGAAACCAGCAGCTTGGCCTGACTTCGGATGTGATGTATCCTTAGCTTTACTTAGGCTGAAGGTATGTCATGGTTACATCTTCTCACCCTCTGGCTCAGTTTCCAGCTGTCAGAGCAGTTGATGCCAAAGGGAGGAGGCTGATCCATGCAGCTGTTAACCATTTCCCCTCCTGTGCTGCCTTTCATCTGAGAACGAAGGCTAACAGTTTGCAAATACATTTACTGTGCCATTTAGACCAGGTAACTAGAATTAACAAGCGCACATGCTGTGTGCATATATGCAGACCTAATGCAAGAGCTGCTCTAGTTTTTAGAATATGTGTTTGCACTCCAAGCTCAGTTCAAATAATTCCCAAAGCCCCATGTGCAAAGTACGCTAAATACAATGTGTAAAACAGGTATAAAAACTCTGAGCACAAATGGGGCACATGTTGTTTTCACTGAGGGATTTTGGCGCCCAATTTTGTTTTGGTTCTAAATGATCCCCTCAGACAAGCAGACATTATATGAGGCGCTACATGCTAATGAAATGAACAGAAATGTATACAGCACTCTGATCCCAGAGGTATCAAGGCACTGCATCCAGAGTACTCCAAAACCCCATCAGGGAAAGCCGGCCCAGGAACATAAGACGAGAAAGAACAGCATCACTGCCCAAAGAAAGGGAAGACACAGGAGGGCCTCCAATCAGAAGGACCTGGAAAAAAACTGACCTAAGAAATAAAGAGCCAAGGCGTTTAGGCCCATATTTATGGAAGCTTAGCTTCACCTTAGTGCCACTTATTTTGGCGCTAAAGAGGCCCTAACTTGACTCCATATTTATATTTTGACTCTAGACCCGTCTAGCGTCAAAATATTGGAGTAAGCGCCATTTTTGCACCAACCCACCTTGCATCAATGAGCTGCAATGTAGGCATTCCCATCCTAAAAATTATGCTAGCCCCCAAGCGCCATACTTAACTCCCGGCGCAGAAAAGATGCACAGGTGGGAGGCGGACCAAAATAATGGTTTTAAGCCTGTTTAGCTCCATCATTTAATGCCAGGTCAGACCAGGCGTTAAAGTGCAGTTAGGCCCATTTCCATGGGGAAACACCATGGAGTGGGCACAAAGATGCACACCCCAAGCCCCAGCAACATCACCACCCACACCACAGGGAGACTACATGAGGGGGTACCCCATCCAAGCTAAGTTTAGGTGAGTATATATATATATTTTTAAGTGCCATTGGAGGCCCTATATAAGGGCCCCACTGCCCGGCACTGGGTATGTAGGGCTTTCCCAGGGGACATTGGTCCCCTGTCGTGGGCATTGGGGTGCTGGTAATGACTCCCTTCTCTATTTAGACAGGAGTCATTTTTTGGCTGCTTGTGCGTCAAAAATAGACGCTAGGCTGATTAGCAGCAGAAATGTTGCCGCTAACCAACCTAACATCATTTCTGACCCACTAGCGCCATTTCACCTAAAGCCATCCCCCACCGGCTAGCATCTTTTTTTGTGACGCCAGCTGTTCCTTTGCCCCATCGTGCATCATTTCTGCACAACTGCATTTGTGCAGTTGTGCACCACTTTTCATAAATAATGGGCCTTGGGCCCATATTTTTGAAAGCTTAGCATTACCTTAGCACCATTTATTTTGGTGCTAAAGGGGTGCTAACTTAACTCCATATTTATATTTTGAGCTAGACATGTCTAGTGTCAAAATATTGAAGTTAGCACCATTGCGTCAACGAGATACAAGGTAAGCCTTCCCGTCCTAAAAATGATGCTAGCCCCCCAGTGCCATGTTTAAGTCCCAGCGCGGATAAGACGTGCGAGTTGGAGGCAGACCACATAAATGGTGCTAAGCCCGTTTAGCATCATTATTTAACACCTGGTCAGACCGGGTGTTATAGTGCTGGTAGGCCCATTTCCATGGGGAAACACCGTGGAATAGGCACAAGGATGCCCACCCCAACCCACAGCAACACCACCACTCACACCACAGGGACACTACAGGAGAGGGGACCCCTTCCTAGGTAAGTTTAGGTGAGTATATTTTTTTTAAGTGTCATTGGGGGGCCCTTAGATGGGGCCCCCTGTCTGGCACTGGGTATGTAGGGCTTGCTCAGGGGACACTGGTCCCCTATGGTGGTCATTGGGGTGGTGGTAATGACTCCTGTCTATACTTAGACAGGAGTCATTTTCTGGCTGCTTGTGCGTCAAAAAATGTGCTAGGCTGATTAGCGGCAGAAATTTGGCCGCTAACCAGCCTGTCATTTCTGACCCACTAGCACCAGTTCACCTAATACCATCCCCCACCGACTAGCGTCTTTTGTTTGCTAGCTATTCATTAGTGCCATTGTGCATCATTTCATAAATATGGTGCACAGAAGGCTTTAAGGAATGGGATTAGACGGCGTTAGTGCAGTTGTGTGCCATTTTTCATAAATATGGGCCGAAGTGTTTTCTAAAAGATATAGAGTGACCAAGCATCCAAGATTTGCCAGGACAGTACCAGTTTTCGACCAGCTGTCCTGGCAGATTTCAGCAAATGTAGATAAACTTTGGGTTTTTAAAGAAAGTGGCCAGAAAACAGTGGTAAGTGATTTTTTTCGTTTTCAAAAGCAGATTTAGTTAGCAGGTGCTATCAGAAAGCAATTTAAATAGCAGGCATCATATTGGTTTTAAAACTTGCATTTTATTTATGCTCTTAATGCCTCTTCTGTAATTCTAACTTCACGAGCGAGCGCTGTTATTCTGTGTGCTAGGTTGAAGTAAAATGGTAGACCTTCTTCTATTTTAGTAAAATGTTCCAGTTTTTGGATTTAAAATTCTCGTCACCCTCGAAAGAGGCAAAGGAGTTGATCTCTGCGGTTTGGCTTTGTACTGCATAGCTTGGCAGCGAAAATGGAAAAGGAGTGTGTGCCCATTCTAGACTTTCGAAGTTTTGGAACAGTGACTTTCTTACTTAAAGCTGATCTTAGATACCTGGTGATTTTGTACCAATTAAAGGATGACCCAATGGCTAATGAGCCCTAATAGTGTGGAGCAGTGTTTAAATGAGAAACAGTAGGGGGTATATCCCCTAGAGCCATTTGAACGCCACCTGAGCATCATTTTTTTACGCTAATGTGGTGTTAGAAGGCCAATATAGGCACGCCATATTTGGTGGTGCAAAGCATGCATTGTGCCACTTTGTAACCCTTTGCACTACAGAATGCCTGCACCAGGTATAATGTATGCGAAGGGAGCGTTCTGAATTTTTCATGCTAATCCTGCAAAGCGCAGGACTAGCATAAATATTCTGACGCTAGTCCCCTAACTACCGCCATGGTGCACCGTATTTTAAATACGGTGCACACATGGTGGTGTTAGAGGGTGCTAAGGGCTGCAAGAAAAGTGGCGCTGCACTATGTGCAGCGCCATTTTCTCAAATATACCCCTAAGTGTGGGTACTCACCAACTTTAACAGAGGGAACAGGTATTGGGGCAGGGCTGACGGCATGGGTAGGAGACAAACATTTAATTTGGGATTTTCTTGGAGTGCAACTGTGCACAATAATATCAGTCTTCTGTTGAGTATTCGTTTTGTCTATGTATGTACAAAAGGATAATTTTAAAAGTAACTGCTGAATTTCCTGTGTGAAACTTGCCACTGCTCATATGGCACATGAGAGATATTTGCATTTTCCCGCTGTGCGCAAGTATTGATACTGTAGGCTATGTGGAAAAGAAACGTTGATAATGATAAACAATGATCCCTTTCTAGTTAGGAGATTGTCATATCTTGAGGGCAACAGACATATTGTCTCACTGCAAGTTAGTATACGGAGTGATAGTTCAGAAGGGGGAAAGAGGCATTACATAGATGATACATTCTGATTGAGGTGAAGTGATTTGCTCAAGTGGGGTACGCAAATCAGGCCCTGTGAGACTCGGGTGTTATGAACTATCGCGGGATTTGAGTTTTCTTGGGTACAAATTTGGCTGTGGCCTCAAGCCAAAGCCATACCTACTTGCACAGTTATGCACCTAGTCAAGAGCATGGGGACAGAGTCACATGCTAAAAGATAGGTGTGTGTAACCTGAAGTGACCAGGCAATGTGCCATTGAAAAGCGCATAGTACAAGGTCAGCTGTTTTTGAAGGTTGAAGCTAGAGCACAGCTATTGATGACAATAAAACTTTCGGGAGAAAAGTATATTTTCTATTTGACACAGATTTTATACTTGCAGCTTTTTCTTTTACATTTGTTTATAAATCGGCATTTAAACGGGGGCTACAGGGCGTATGAAGCACCAAAATTGAATAAATAGATTGCTTGCAGCCTTATAACATTCTTACAAGACTTACATTGAAATACTGAACATTTAAATGTCATGTTAGAGTAGCCAGACGACCAAGCGAAAAAAGAGCCTTTACTATTGACTCACTTTGTGATGCTTTGCTACACCACCCGCTGCTGTCTCTCCTTTTCCTACTCATGAAACATCTCTTTTCCATGCTCGTTTAATCACACCCCTTGCCTTTTGTCTGTCTCTCATACCTAAACCTTACCTATGCTAGTTTCTCTGTTCTGTCACTCACATCTTGTACCCGTTTTTCCCTGCCAGATATTTGTCTATCCATAGTCCCCCTTTCTCTCTTCTGCTTTGTCTATCTTACTCGGCCTTGTGATTTGTCTCCCATTCCTATGTTTATCTCCTCCTTCACTCAGTTGCCTTCCTTCATTCTCTTCCTCCTGTTTTTGTTACAGCTTCTTTCATCTCTTTTCACAGTCTTTACCTCTCACTCCGTCCTTTTCTTCATCCCTCTACCTCCCTACTGCTCTTCGTTTTTCTCTTTCTCTAATTCGAGCAGTTGTAGAAAAGAGCGGACCCACCATTTTCTCCTCTGTACAACATGACAGACTAGACAAAGTTCAGTGCAGATTAGCGTTGGTCGGAGCCCCAGCCAGAAGGAATCCCCATGGCCAGGCATACAACAGACTTGCTCCTAAGCACACCACAACAGACCAGTAAAGGCAGACAGATTGTGCATACAGCACCGGGCACATCAAGCCTCCTCTTGACACAAGCAATGAGAATGGGTTGTTGTGAGCAGAATGGCGATGCAAGACACGATTAATGTGCACACACTGTTCAATGAATTAAGCAAGGGAAGACTCTGCTCTCTATTGATTGCTGCGCAAGCTCTGGTCCCCAATCACACGCTGCAGCCAGCCAATCGGGAGACCTATGAGTCCCTCATATCCCAGGATGTATGCTGCTGGACCCATCTGAGTACCCATACTCGCTTTGACTAATGAAAAACTCTGATACTCAAGGGCAGATTATTGAAAAGTGACGGTACTCAATACCGGTAAGTACCGGCCCATTTAAAGCACTGGACAGTGGAGCTGAGTGGGCTGTGCTAAGTGCCATAAACATCACCCGTTTCCCGGCTGGAAGACAGTAAAGATTACGAAGGCGTTCTCTCACTGAAAGACATATAGGGCTATTCGATATGAGACAACCAGCCGTATTTTCAACCATATAGAGTTTGTTCAAGGAGGTGTTGTTTACATTGATATATAGAGCATTACAATAGTCTAATCATGAGGTGATCAGTGTGATATCCACTGAGTTACGAAGTTCCTCAGGGATGAACGGGGAGATCTTCACCGTTAAGGTCAATATTCTCCAAGCCACTCTGTTAAATATGTTATATAGTGCCTAGCCCTAGAGCCTTTACAGCGTATTTTCTTGTTCATACATTCCGACAATTTCACTTCGCAGTGGCGTAGCGGTCCGTGGTGTAAGAAATGAAAACGGACCCTCGTCACCGCTGGTTGTTGGTTAGTACTATACTATATTGAACAGATTTCATTGGGCCCCTCCGGGCTCTGGGTCCAGGTCCACCATACCTGTGGTACCATCTGTGCAATGGCAAATATACTCAAGTCGAGGTCTCCATGCGTGAAACAGAATAATCTCATTTCCTGATTTCTGTGACCTGCCTATGGCTGAGGGAAGCAGTTCCACTCTTTCGAAGTTGTATTATTGAATGCCATATATTATTCAAATGCTACAAATTAGCTATTGAGGTCAGGACAATGAGCTGCAAGAAAAGTTGATTTTGGAGGAACTATTTAATATATCTGGCAACTGGCACGTTGGTCGCCATGGTGATTGTGTGACTCGCAGTTTGTGTGGTGTTAGCATTTCTGGAACTAATCTTCTGACGAGTTCGCCGGGTGGAAGAAAAGAAAATTTAAAGTACGACAAGAACATCCCTATTAATCTGAGGAAAAGGAAATCCATGAAGCTATTTCCCTCGACGTAGTTTCCTCATTTTCTGGACGCTCCCGGGTTGACCTTCACGTGACACAAAACCAGATTAAACGAAAGTCCCAGCAAAATTATATTTTCTCTCTCAGTTGATTAAATTACCCGTACTTTAAAGTGCTTCTATATTTATAGTCGCAGTGGGAAGAATCTAATTGTAATATTTATAATTATTTAGCAACTGTGAAAACACTGCGTGTCGTATGCTGCTGGTAGAAAACAAGACTGCATCACCGACATCTCAGTAAATATCATTTGAGATGCATTCGGATTTAGGAGCAAGGGTTAATTATAACACTTCATGCAATTTGTGTTCTATGGGGGTGCTCACGGCATCACTTGCACATGCGCAAATAGTTCATTACCAATGTGCAAATCAGTTTAAATAGGCAAAACAAATTTGCAATTATACACTGGAAGTGGGAAGTTTTGCAAACTATTAGCCGCATCTCTGATTCAAATGGCTCTGCATGTGGTAATTTGAAACCCATCTTGTGTGTCCTTTCCAAGTAGGATTACCTATATTTTTGAAAAAAATATGGAATTTTCTAATCTCTATGGGAAATGCAGGGCAATTCACAACATTTTACACACTTCTCTTAGAACCTGAATCAGGAGTTGTTTTTTATTGGTTCCAGAGTTTCATGGTCATCCATTCACCAAACTGTTAGGGGTAGCCGAAGTGATACTACCCACCCTTTGATCCTAACTACACTGCTGTGAGTCTCATTTCTAATTTCTCTTTGTATAACATGAACGATTATGTGTTCCTCTGAAGAGGGTATAATGACACAAAAAAACAGAACAGCCCTGCGAACTAAGGGGCATATTTATACTCTGTCTGCGTTGAATGTGTGTCAAAAATGTTGATGCACATTCAGCGCAAACCTTGCCCCATATTTAAACTTCGACGCCTGAGAACGCAGACGTCAAAATCCTGCCGTGTGCGTAATTTTTTAGATGCGGGAACCCGCCTTGCGTTAATCATATGCAAGGTAGGCGTTCCCGTCCAAAAAATGACAAACGGCCGGGCGTCGTATTTATGCTTCCGGGCAAAAATGCTGCACGGCTGGGAGGGGGAGGCGGAAAATGACGCACAGCCCGATTTGCGTCAAAAATTTACGCCTGGGTCAGGGCAGGCGTTAAAATGGGGCAAACACACCTGTATTTAATCAGAACACACAGAAGCAACAGCAGAGCAGCAAAAGGGAGACATGGAGGTGCTTCTCATCCAGCGTGCACGCAGAGGCAGAGCCCAGCACAACCACAGCAGCTACGACAACACCAGCAGGGACCCAAAAGGCAGCGCAGAAGGCAGGAGAGAATATTCCGCACCAGAACAACCCCTCATGGCGTCAGGGAACATGACATCATCCAGAGGTACAGGTTGAACTGGCAGGCCATTCAGTAGCTGCTGCGCAACATAGAGCCACAGTTGGCACCCACCTTGCTGAAACCCCGCACCATCCCAACAGAAACCAAGCTGCTAGCTGTACTTCACATGCTGGCAAGTGGCTCCTTTCAAAGCACTGGCGCCCTGGTTGGCGGAATATCACAGCCATCATTTTCTGCCTTCTTGCCCAAAGTACTGGATGCCATCATTAGACTCACGCCCGCCACATCTGCTTCCCAAACACACTGCAGAAGCAGCAGGAGACAAAACAGGGGTTTTACCTCATTAGTGGCTTCCCACACATCCTTGGTGCCATCGACTACACACATGTACGCCTTGTGCCACCTGCTGCAACTGAACACCTCTACTGCAACAGGAAGCACACACATTCCATCAATGTGCAGGCCATTGTCGATCACCAAGGGTTGTTCACCAACATCGTGGCAAAGTATCCTGGGAGTGTCCATGACTCATTCATCTTCCGTCACTCTACCATCAATCAACACTTCCAGGATGGACGATATGGCAATGGACTACTTGGTAAGTATAGAAACCTACTTATATACACACTGCACAGCAACTCTCTAGGACACACAACACATACACCACAATAGCAACATGTGGACAGGAACACACTGATGTCGTGACATCACTAGCCATGTTTCATAGGTCTGCAGTAAACCTGCCACATATCTGAAATTAGTGTACAGTCTAATGTTAAGACGTCTATGATCACAACGTATGGAGGGGTTTGGCCAATTGTCACCTTGCAAAATGTAAGCGGCTCACAGATGTTTAAATTAATCCATTGCATAAGTCTAAAGGTATGGGATGTCCAGGGTACATAGATGCTACCCTGTTACCACAACTGTCAAAATTAATCTGTGCATGGAACTATCATCTCACCCCCAGTGAAGACACAGGGACACCTGTATCACAAGTCACAATGCTAGGGAGTGCACACTACTGCAAATACCCAAACATACTGCTGACAACCGGTCAGCAGGCAAACACTTGTTCAGCCAAGGAAATAACCCAATGCAGATGGTACATCCTACAAGCCTAGGAAGGAACACAATAATACAAAAGAGTCACAGACAACACAAGACAACTACTGCCATGCAAGCTGATATCAATGGGACAAGCTACATTCACATGATCCCATTCATTTTCTTTTTCAGCGGATCAGGGGAATGGGATCCAGCCATGGATTATGACACCAGTTTGCAACCCAAGGACTGCAGCAGAGCGTCCCTATAATGATTCACATAGGAGGACACGCAGCATAGTCGAGAGGACCTTTGGTATCCTCAAGTCGAGATTCAGGTGCCGCGACATCACTGGTGCCAGCCTCCTATATTCCCCAGAACAGGTCTGTAAGATCATTCTTACATGTGCCATCCTGCACAACATTTGCATACGAAGGAACATTCCACTCTTAGAACCAGAGCCACACATGCCTGAAGAGGAGGAAGAGGAGGATGCTGGCCTGCAACATGAGGGGGAACAACAAAACACAGCTGCTGGAGTGCGTAGGTGGCAACATATTGTGAACAATTTCTTTTAAACCAACTCACCATCACCACTGTATTAACTAATGTAAATAAACACAGATAATAATCACCATATCATGGTCTGGCTAATCATTTTTGCTCACCTTTATCTCTATCAGAATAATAGTGTAGCCTCATGGAGTATTGCTGATATACCGATCATGACACAGAAATTTCCTGAGCAATTGTGATGCGTATCATATAACAGTCACATATACACACAATGTAAAGGACATATATCCTGTATGTTTCACCTTTGAAGGGCAATAGCAGAGGACCACACCTATTTCACACATACATATTGGCAGCATGGTTCATCGCAGCATATGGCACACAACTAAGACACCATCAGTCACTAAGGGAAAAAATGCCTCATACATGATGCAGTGGATGTGCTATTGCATCAGTAACAGGAATGTATGACCAGACCCTTCACAGCAGTAAGTCGTACAGCACCTATCTTTGCAAAGACTATCTGTGACTAGAGTTCCATAGAAGCAGAACATAGACAGCACAAGTGCCACACCTATGACATTCCATGTCCATGTCAGCCCATTTCCTAACTCCTGACACACCCATGCCCCTGGTCTCAACCCACCTGTCTGAAGAGGTCACTGGAATGGTAATATGTGTACCCCAATATTCCCTCCTCTACACACACAGACTAACAATAGTCATCCAGTGTGCTACACCCTTTCCTATGTTATGCCATTGTCATAGTACACCTGACTGCATGGACGTCAGGTCAATTTATACAGTGGCTTGTAGTTTCTAAGCCCTGTTATCGCCTGTAGATTGCTTCCCGTGTGAAAGGTACTGTTGGCCATTTGAACTCGGATCTCACCTACAGGACTTGTGATAAACTGATGCAGCACACACCTGTGATCACCTCCATGTACACCACCCATTTCAACATGCACTGCCCATGCAGATGATTGGAACAGCATAGAATTTGCCATTTTGTCAAATACACTGTTATGCATTGCTAGTATTTAAGCCGTGTAACACAGCCCTTGGGTTTATGTGTCACCTTCAAAAATACAGGACATACACAGTTTTCCTTGTCAACTGTCTTGTTCTTCCTCCAACCATTCTTAGTCAGACCACTGAGTATGTACCTTGTGAAATTGCAGAAGCCTGATTGACCCTGCATCCTGTCAGCCTGACTGGCATCTGTCTGTGCGTTACCCTAAAGGTCCCTTGTGGCTACATATGTACCACACTTGCGTTACCAAACCTCACATTCCTCAGGGGGTATTTTGTCAGATGCTTCCTCATTGCATACCCAAATACATTGTATAGCATCATCTGCTTTTTAATTGTACCATATTAGTAAAATTGTCTTTGAATACCAACATCATAGCCTATCCCTTGTCTGGGTCTCAAGTATGCAGGAACGACAAGGTGTGACAGTATACCAGGGCCGTATGCAGAGATTGGGTATGGTGCCTCCAGCAGACCCAGCAACCTCTGATAATGTATATGAAAAGTCACACATGTTAGGACCCTGACAGTTCACATGCAGAATCACATTGCTCACAACATATTGATGGGCTGTGCGTGGTGAATAGCTGCAAGATTAATCAACACAGAGGCTATGATGTTCCCAGATGCAGTGGGAACTTTACAGGCCAACCTGTGTACAAATGTTGTAATGACACCTGCCGGAACATGACTCCTGACATATGATCTCACTCAGCACACAAAGGTTGCCCTGTTGACAGTCTCGTAACACGTCTGCAGTGACAGGGAGGGACCATCCCCATGTAGGTTCTTATATCCTCATCGACTTTACTTCCATTGATCTCAGAAGGATACTCAGTAGATACAGGAATGGGCTTAACTGACTCATGATGAGATCTGGACGTAACTGTGACAAAATACACCCCTAAAAAAACAACTACATTAGTAGCCAATGCACACACATTGAGCCATAGGCATTGAGGTATTGTACTTATGTGCGTCACCTTGTCATCCTCTCCTGACACCAAACATGCCCAATGTGTGCAATACATATATGTAGGCCACACATATGGCCATCTAGTGCATCAGCCAAGCGTGAGAATCATGTTAAGGAAGTAGCGGTTCATGGTCCACAGCAGTATGATATCTCACATTTCCCCTTACACCGTCAACATCAAAGTGGGTGCAATCAGCCTATTTCAGTTGGGTCACCTAATTTTTACTCCTGTGCATCGAAAAAAATGAAGCACATACTGTATGCATCAAAAATTATGATGCATAACGATAAAAACGGCGGCCATTTTAAGCAGAAAGTGATGTAATAGGATATCCTGTTTACAGAATGTGTACAGTGGGGGTACTTTCACTTTCACTTTGCAGTCTGTGATTCTTCTAGACTGTGTGGCTGTGTTCTGAGTTTTGTGCAGTGAAATTGTGCTTTTGTCTCCGGTGTGCTCCATTACTTGTTAGTTTGTTATTTAAAATTGTTGTTGTATACTGTCTGAGTGTTTATTGTGTACTATTGTCCAGTATTGTAATGTCTTTGTTTTTTGTGGGAGTCTGTTGTGGCTAGTGTTAGTTTGGGGATAGTTGGGCTCTTTCAGTTGTTAAGTTAACTTTTTTGTCATTCTACTTTCCCCCTTTTCTCCTTTGTTTTTCTCTATCCCCTATTCCCCTTTTTCGGTGCTAAGATGTTGGGTAGGAGATGTCTTGGCAAGATGGGTGAGGAGGAGCTTGGGTGGTTTATATGACTGGTGTGCCATTTACTCCCACTTATGATTGAGGCAGGGGGCCGGGTGATACAGGGGTATCACACTGAGGCACGTCGAATCCGGTGGGGAAAGGTCCTGCATCACTTGCAGTGCGTGTATCGGAGACAGAGGAATGACCACCAGCTGAAGCACCGCTGGGCTGACCTCATCACCAGGGAGCAAGATCTGCTGGACCACCTGGGAATAGTGATTGGTGGCCCTGTTGTTGAGTACAAATCATGTAAATGTGCACGATTAAAAGCTCTGTAGTGACATCAGATGATTTTTACAATATCTGCTGGCTAAGTTGTTGAGTGTGTGGAATGCTTCGGAAACATACAGGGTCATTGATGGACTATGTGAAGGACCACAATTGCTAGCTGTCAGGAAGCAAGTGATCTGCAAACTTACTGAATACTTTTGCTTAATGTAATTTGGTGCCGCCTTTGTGTCAGACAGCACCACAAATTAGGAGCCAATCATGTCTATATAGGTCACATTTGCCAGTGAAGAATAGATTTTCCAAAATATTAGCAACCTTTGTTGACGCAACACCTAGACTGACTTTAGAAACACTACATGATGCAGAAAATGAGTGCAGGCTTCACGTCAATTGATGATAGCACTGAGGCCCAGACATATGTTTCATGTGTGTCTGGTGAGTGTGTAAGGAAAGCGTTCACAGAAGTTCTATGAATGTTAGGGATTATTGTGGTCCTTCTTCATTTTGGATACATGTCAGATCTGGATTTGGAAACATAGGGGAAAAAGTGTAAGGTGCCCTCAGCTAACATCTTACACTGGTATTTGGTGTTTGGTGTTCCACCTTTAGTTTAGGGATGACAGGCCAAAGGTATGCACATGGGTTCATATCTCTATGGTTGGTGCATATCACCATAGCTGGGCCACATTAAATGAAGAAACTGTAACAACATGAGGGCTTACAAATGTCCCTGCCCCTCTGTACATTGTACCTATGTGTCATAAATTTGTCATGGCCACAATGGCTGTTTGACTGGTAATGCACTCCTCAAGTAAACAGGCTTTGGATGTCTCTCTTGGATGCACATGATGAGACGAATACACGCCATTATTATGTCTGCTCACTAATGAAGGAGCATGCTTGCCAACACATGATAGTTAGGGCCACTTCATGTGTGCAGATATGTGTAGTTGTCACAGGAGACCCATGCTATGTACATGTTAGCCGTGCTATATTGGATGCAGTATCATCATTTCTGAGTGGCTTTACTTACTTATGTCATCTTACACATAGTTTTTGTCTTTCAAATTGTTGGTCAGTGCACAGATATTTAGCACATTTCTTCCTTCCATGCCTTACAGGTGGACCGGCACCCTACACTGTGGGCGAGGTGGCTTCATTTGAGGACCTCGACAACTCCAGTAAGTGTTGATATGTCTGTTATGTGTTGTGTTTGCTGGTGATGTGTAATGGACTCCTGTGTGTTGAACACATAGCAAGGTATGATGCGCTGGCCCATCATTTGTCTTGTTCCATGAGTGGGATTTCATTTTCTCAACATTTTGGAGTTTGCCAATGCTTATCCTATTGTCTTATCTAGGGATTCTAGGTAATTCCTGAAGGCCCCACAATGTAAACTGGGGTGAGTCATGTGGATAACACTTGTATCAACAAGAGTCGCACTGGACCTCATCTCAGATTTAGTCTGCCTGTCAATCCCACATTCTCCCAGAATGGGGCTGCAAAATGCTTACCCACAGACTTCTGCTTCCCTATTCACTAATGTACTTATGAAACTGTAGGGTGAACTTCCTAGTAGCATGTAGCTCCACATTTAGTGCTACAAGTATGTGGCACTTGAGTGCAATGGCCTAGGTGTGCATGCAAATAATGGCCGGGGGTGTTCTTGCAACTCTGTGTCTGTTGTAAGTCATGCCTTACTGGAAGTATATGATGTGGACAGAGGTCTGCATTACTAGACATGTGTGGCGCTGGGATTGATCAAGGGTTTGCTGTCTCATATTTGTAGATACACCTTACCTGTGGTGTGTGTGTAGAGCCAAACACATGTCCAGCTTTCCTAAGCTTCATGGGTGTCCATGTTGTTTGAAATAGTTAGTTGTCTCTCACCCCCCCACCCTCAAACACAGGCATGGGTTTGTGAATAGTGTACGTAGGACTGATGATACAAGTATGTTACACAGACATGTAAATCAGTGAATCTTTGGTTGGAACCTAGTATACATACTCAGGTATAGCGCATGATTACTATACTAGCAAGTCCATTTACAACTTGCAGATCATGTGGCCCTAGATTTCCATCCAGTACACTGACATTTGTACCCCTGGCATTTGCGGAGGATGTGCTGCATGATTCTTAGCTGACAACTGTCAGTACTCTGATGCCAGATTCATGCCAGTTGTTACCCATCTTGTAGGGTTTGGATGTGCTTTGTGTGATACGACAGTTGTAGGCGAGCCTGCCATGTACTTCCTCAGGAACATTCAATGATCTGTATGATGATATGAGCTGTTGCAAGTACAGTAGATATACTGTCTGATTTACTTCTTGTGCCATTTCACATAATGCAGTTCCTAATGTAATTTTTTGCCTTTGTCTTCACAGCTGCTCACATGACACCCATCCAGGTCCGTGAGTTCCAGAGGCAGGCGGGGTACAGACGGATGGCTCGAAGATACAGGACCGAACGTGCCTCCGGAGCCTTGAGGGCTTTCCCACAGGGTGGCCCTACTTTGCCCACCACAGCCACCACTAGCATGACCACCACTTCCACCCAGGTGGCACCACCCACAGCTGGGACTGTTGTCCCAACAACGTCTGCAAGTGCTCCAGTCCCTAGCAGTGGACCACCTTCAGGGCAGCCCACAGGCATTGACAATACACACCCACACACGTCCTCAGCTGGTACCCAGACCGCCCCAGCTGCAACAATTGACCCTGCTTCTTTTCAGGACATGCAGCGCAAAATGGACCGTGTCCTCCGGAAAATTAGTCACCTGAGCCGGGATGTTCACCATATGAACTGGAGTGTGCGGTCCATAAAGCGGACCCTCCGGAGGGCCAACCTCTAGAATTTGTTAATGGACATGATTCCCTTCCATCCCTCCTCTTTCCTTGTTCTTATACTTAGTGGGCTTAGGGGGCTTAGTGTTAGGTTAATATAGGGGGTCATTCTGACTTTGGCGGGCGGCGGACGCCGCCTGCCAAAGTAACCCCGTCGAAAGACCGCTCCGCAGTCAAAAGACCGCGGGGGTCATTTCGACTTTCCCGCTGGGCCGGCGGGCGACCGCCAAAAGGGCTCCCGCCGGCCCAGCGGGAAAGACCCTGCAACAATGAAGCCGGCTCCGAATGGAGCCGGCGGAGTTGCAGGGGTGCGACGGGTGCAGTTGCACCTGTCGCGATTTTCACTGTCTGCAAAGCAGACAGTGAAAATCTTTATGGGGCCCTGTTAGGGGGCCCCTGCACTGCCCATGCCAGTGGAATGGGCAGTGCAGGGGCCCCCAGGGGCCCCACGACACCCGTTCCCGCAATCCTGTTTCTGGCGGTGTAAACCGCCAGAAACAGGCTGGCGGGAAGGGGGTCGGAATCCCCATGGCGGCGCTGCAAGCAGTGCCGCCATGGAGGTTTCTCCGGGCCAGGGGAAATCCGGCAGGAAACTGCCGGATCCCCTTTTCTGACCGCGGCTTTACCGCCGCGGTCAGAATGGCCCTGGAAGCACCGCCAGCCTGTTGGCGGTGCTTCCGTGTCCCTCCACCCTGGCGGTCCATGACCGCCAGGGTTGGAATGAGGGCCATAGGCTGGTAGTTTAGTTGGTGTTAGTGGGTGGGAGGTTCTGATTTTTTCAATTTTTTCTTTTTGAGTGTGTGGTTACTATGTTGGGGTTCTTATGTGTTTAGGAAAAAAAAATACAAAAAAATATATATTTGTTTAGTATAGGATAGTATGTGTTTAGGTTAGCATCTATTGTCCTCCATGTGTCCCGTGTCATAAGGGAGGTGGGGGGTTGATGTTTAGAATGTTTTGTTACATGTGATAAGTAAGTTTAGCTTAGGTTAGTTAGGGCCAGTTGTGGGTAATGAGTAGTTAGGGTAGATTAGGGTAGGTAAGACTTTTCCCCCCAGTTTCCTCTTCTGTTATTATTGTTTAATAAATATGTGGTGAACCCTTTACAATATGTGTAAAATGCTTGTTGATCAGGGCCTTGGCATAAGTGTACATGAATTTTGTTCTATTACATTTGCGTCCTCTGCTACAAACAAATCCCAACTGAGCTGTAAGATTGGCAGCTACCCCAGAGCTACCTTGCAAAGATTCCACCATTCATTGCAACCACCAATCACAGTTACTATGGATCCCAATGTCTTTTTTTTATTACATATGTTTTCAAAGTCACAAATAGTGCTTCCAGATTTGGTACTGGGGAAACTGTTATATGTCTGACTGCAGTGTGATGTTCAAGGAAACCCTTATTAGCTGAGTGGTCGTAAGCACTCTTGTAGTATCGTGTTCATGACTCACAGACATCATTTGTGACACTGTTCAGCATGATTACTTATTTGGATGTAAACTCAGACACCTTCATTCATGCAGTTTGTTGACTGTTTGCTTAGATTTGTGGGCACTGTTATATGTGTTAGTATTGCATGGTGGCAACATTTTGCTGCCACTATTTGATGGCTTAGATATCCCTTGAGGAAGCATTATTCTGTCCAACACAGCATTATGGTGTATGGTTTCTCTTTTCATCAGATATTACCCTCAGGAAGGGCAGAGTATGGTGCAATCCAGGCCACTGGGCATAGTTATCAGACTACATAATTTCAGGACAGTTGTATTGACAAGCTATGTAATTTGACAGGAGGCACATTTCAGTTATCTACTGCACAGTTGATGTGTCACATTACACAGAGACAAAGTGGTTGTGTAAGTGCCATTTTTTGAAAAGTGCTGTAGTGGTATATGTACATTGTCCATGATTGTGAGTCCATTATAGAGACATCTTCCATTGTGATCCTACACAAGTGCTAAAGGAAAATGCATTTGACATGCTGGGGTGATGTGTCAGAAAGTGCAGAGGGACAGAATTTTCCAATGAGTTAGTGAGAGACAATCACTGGGCAGGATGACAAGATAAACAGTGGTTTGCAGAACAGTCATTGAGTACAGTTGTTGTAAGACTGGCATGTTACAAAGCGCTGGACCTTGGTAATAGTTGGCCATGTGGCAGGGACTAGTGCTTCCGGGTACTTTTCCGTGTGAAGGTGATCTGTTCCATGTCTTCTTCTTCTAATGTGTGTGTTGCCTCCTCTGTCCTTGGTGGTGGTGGTTGTGGGTGAGGGGGTCATGATTGCATTAGTTCATGCAGTGGAAGGTTTGGGGTGCGAGGTGTTGTGGCAACTCCCTTACTGCAGTGGTGAATTCCTTGACAGTTTGTTGTAGTCCTTGCAGGATGGATGTTAGCGCTTGCATTGCTGTTGCCTGATCTGCAGATGACATCATGCACGAACGCACCCCCTCTAGGCTGGCTGCCATAGTTTGAATCCCCACCCGCACCTCCTTGGCCAGCTCCCGCTGTACTTCGACTACAGTTCTCTCAAAGCTGGTGCCTGTGTCGTCTGAGTCCTCAGCTGTATTGGAGCTGGCAGGTCTTACAATTTGTGTTGTGGGTGGGTCCTCTGTGATGGCTGCTTGTTCTGAGCACTTCCTTGTGACAGAAGGTGCGGTATACAGGGTTCCAAGGACATCTCGGAGGGTCTGGTGGCTGATGTTTGTCAGCTTGTCATCCATGTCATCAGGGTATTCCTAGACAGGCATATCCGTGGGAGATCCATTGTCCTCTGCAATGAAATAGGGTACAATTAGTGTGTCTGTGTTGTGGCATTAGTGATGTGGCATGCCTGCCTTGTGATGTTTTCACATTGTGATCTTGTTTCCTGTTCATTGCTCCAGTCTTTCAGATGGGCATTCTCCCAGGCCTATGGCCCACCTGCATGTCACATGTATTGTGGTAAGTTATTAGACTTGTCGGCATCATCTCCTCTTGTGTTGTTTTAGGCCAAATAGTGAATTTCCACCTTCTTGTCCTACTCAACCCTCCGTCTACATCCATTCTAATGGCGAGGCCTTTCACTGGCTGTTGGTGTTCTGATGGCACTAGCAGCACACTTAACAATCTGGACCTGCCCCAGTATCTGATCTTTCACATCCACTTATATGTAGTTGACATGTAGCGTATCCTATGCATAGCATTCTTATGACACGATATGGATGTTAGCATTGGTAATGTGTACAGCTGATGTTGGGGAATGTGTGGAGATTGGATTGCCCTGATAGTCGTAGCAGTGTCCTATTTCCTCCTCTGACTGTGCAGGTGTATTTCAGTGACCAGTTACATGTGTCCACCCCCTCAATGCTGTTGTCTGAGCAGTATGACATTTGGGATGTTGCATTGTGACCCAGGCACAGGATGGACCCTGGCATATGCTGCATGTGTGTGTCCTTAGTGCTGTGTAGCTCCTACTGTTGATGACATTGGCTGATGTTTGCAGCAACTATGGGCATTGACAATTGCAAGGACTGGAGCATTTGTCTTGTTTCAGGGGATTGTTAAAGTTGTCATCCTCAACCCACTAATTTAGGTGTGTATGATCCCGGGGGACGTTACTGCCATTGGCAACTTGAGCTGCACACAATGTGGAGGTGGTAGTGGCAACTGTTGTCACTGTTACATTCCAGTTGTCGGTATGGCTAGAGGTTGTTAATTGGGCCCTAGTTAATGTAGGGGGTATAGTGGCTGACATGTGACGGGATGTCAGTTTACGTTGTGCCCTTCCCTCCTGGAGTGGCTTTACCTTTGCTCCATCGTTGGCATGGCTGCATGCCCCCATTGGACTGTTGTTGGTGTAGTGTTATGGTGTGCCCCAGCTTCTCTCTGTACAGGCCATGCCCCCATGCCATACCCCTTTACCCATGCCACTCCATGTATATGATGACTTCCATGCATTTTGTGGTCGGTATCCCCCCTCCTGCTTACAGTTGACATTAGTGCATTTTATTTCCCCGTGCTTCTTACCCTGCATGTGTGTTGTCTCCTGGTAGTCTGCGCTGTCCTTTCCTTGAATCCCTGGGCCGATCTCCTCAGGGATGACGGCTGCGACCATCTCCTGCATGTGGTCCAGGGGCTCCTGGTGTGCTGGACTCCCACCTCCAGTCTGCAGTGCTGCCTTCCTGTTCCTGGCCATTTTTTCCTTGGTCCTGCGCTTGCAGTCATGCCAGCGTTTCTTGCACTCGATGACTGTTGTGCGTACTTCTGCCACACTGTTAATCTTGTCAACAATTTGTTGCCATATTGCCTCTCTCCTACGTATTGGCAACTTTGAGGTGACAAACAGTTGGTGCTGGTGTTCTTTCACCTCTTTAACCAGAATTTCCTGTTCCTCTGCACTGAAGCAACACTTTCTTTTCTTCTTAAAACTGTCCTGGGACTTGTGCAGGTCCTCCTCGCTGGTTCCTGGTCTGTTGCCATCTTCCTGGGGTCTGTACAGGCATCTGGGATCCATTTTGGCTCTCCTCTGCTGAAATGGCTGTATTTGCGGGGAATTTTGACGCTATTGCATCAAAACACGCCGCATATCCGGTGTGCGGGGTTGTAAATCAACCCACAGTCATTTCCGCCGCATTAACGTAGTTTTGCTTTACGACTTGCTGGCACAGTTTTGCGTCAAAAAGTATAAATATGGGCCTAAATGATTTGTCTCACAAGCTTTCATGATTTTCTAGTTCCCCTCTTCATAATCCACAGCGAGAAATATTTTGATATATTCGTAGGGACAGGAAAATAAAGAGAGTTAAAAAAATAGTTTATATTCAGCTGCATTTTCTGATACATACCATATATTTAATATGAACTATTTTATTGGCAACTCATATTTCTTACTGGTACATACATTTTGACTTTTGATTATTTGCAAGACATTGTAACTCATGGGAAGAACAAAGGTGAAGGTTTTATTAAAAACACATTTTTCATATATTCACAATAATAAAACATGGCAACATATTTAAAAAATGTTTATTTTTGTTCATTTTTTTATTTATTCACAAGAGTTCACATTGCAATGGTGAATGTACTATTTTTATAAAACCCAAAGCCCAATGTTCACATAAATTTGCAAAAATGTCATAGGCTGTTAAAGGGCACTTGTTAAAACTATTCAAATATATTTAATTCCTTTTTGGTGTGCCAAATCAATAAAACCCGATACTCCTCTTTTTTCAGAATGTGCTGTGGGCACCCCCATATGGCAAAAATTACATCCTTGTGCCTCAGCCAGCACTTTATCATGACTGAATCACATAAGCTCTGAGTGCTGCAGTTGCCAAAAATGACATAAAATATGCAAGTGCCCAAATTTTGCTAGTCACACTATCCATACACCATTGGTGATCCTTAAGTCAAAATTGACCCTCTAGTATGTCAGGGAGAGCCATTTGTCATCTTGCCCACTCCCATGTGCCACAATTGCTCTCATTTACACCAGCATTTTTGCCATGGGTGCCCCCATAACAGGAATTCTCTCCAGTGTGCCAGTGCCAGCATTTTTCCACGTGTGGCCCTATGGCAGCACCAGCATTTTGACATAGGAGTCACATTTTTACAAGTATTACAGATAGGGCCAGATTTACTAAATAGTGGTGCACCACAGTGCTGCACCAAAATTTGCAGCGCCATGCCACTTTAGAAACACAGGGATGTGCTGTATTTACTAACATATGGTGCACCCCTGTGTTTCCCCCTGTGACGGTGCTAAATTTAGCTGCCAGCGCAGGCACCATTGCACCATAGTGCAAGAGTGTCTACATTGAGGGGATTGATTGTTTATGTTTATGAAAGTGTCCCTTCCTGCACATAAACAATCTAAAATAGCGATTTGTCATTTCTATGTGGACTACACAATGCAGCCCACATAGAAGCTGCAAATCGCCAATTTTGGATGATTGCTTATGTGCAGGAAGGGACATCTTCCTGCACATAAACATTCAGTAATGGCCTTTTCCTCTTTCTTTGTGTGCTGCAGAATGCTCAAGCAGTAGGCTCAATTACGTTTTTAACACTTCAGGAAATGGCTCCTCTTGGCAGAAGTAAACAAATCTACTTTCAGCTAAAAGTAAATGTCATGTTTTGGAGAGACCTATCAGAAAGGGAACCTCAAAATGGTGGAAAGGAGCCTCACTAAAATTATATTTGAAACATGATCTCATCCCCAGGGGTCTTAGGCCCTGATTTATACCTTTTGGGACAAAACTGCCCAAACACAGTTTTGCACCAAAACGTTTCGCACCAGCTTGCACCATTTCTGTACACCAGCCGGACACCATATATTATGGAATGGTGCTAGACAGTGCAAAGGGTAAGCTAGTGTAAAAAAAATGACGTTAGTTGGGTGGGGCTGGCGGTATGGAAGAAGGGGGTTTTGCACCAAAAAATGATGTTAGGCAGGTTAGAGTGAAAAAAAATGACGCTTACCTGCCTGGAGTCATTTTCTGACGCAAAACCACCCATACCACGTGTCTCCTGTCTTAAAAAGACAGGAGTCATGCCCACCACCTCAATGGCCAGTACAGGGGACCAGGGTCCCCTGGGCATGGCCATTGCACCCTGTGCCATGAGTGGGGGCCCATTTCAGGGGCCCCTATGACACTTCACAAAATAAAATAAAATACTCACCTGTACTTCCCTGGGATGGGGTCCCTCATCTTCCGCTGTCCCTCTGGTGTGGGTGGGGGTGTCCCTGGGTCCTGGGGAGGGCACCTGTGGGCTTATTCCATGGTCATTCATTATGGAAATAGGCCCACAGGGCCCCTAATGCCTGCCCTGCCCCAGGTGTTGAGAAATGGGGCAAAGCCAGCTTTGCACCATTTTTTGACCCCTCCTCCCTCCTGTGCACCAGTTTTGCACAGGAGTATAAATATGGCGTTAAGGCCATAGAGTCATTATTTGCACGGGAACGTCTACCTTGCATCTCATTAAGGCACGGTAGGTTTCCACGTCCAAAAAATGACTTTAACTGCGTAAATGTTGTGCTAGATGGGTCTAGCGCTAAAGTATAAATATAGAGTTAGTTTTGCACTGAATTAGAGTAAAAAAAATGACCCTAATTCGGTGCAAACCGAGTATAAATATGCCCCCTAATGTCCAGGGGTAAATTCCAGACCAGGGCTAGAAGCAAGGAACAAGCAAGAACAAATCACAGACATCCAATTAGTAGTCAATCTATCAACTAAGGATTTAAATATGACACGTAGTCATATATTGGAAGGAAGGAAACGTATAAAGTGCATTATGGCAAGGCGTCAAAGCGCTAAAACACAAAAGAAAGGAGCACCCGCCAAATCCAAAAGAACTGCCAAAACAGAAAAGAAAATAGCCACCTTTTCAATTGCTTCTGAAAGGCTGCAAAAGAATCCAGACTCGCAACATGGATGGGCAGAGGGTTCCACAGTTTGGCAGCAGCTACAGATAAGGAGCGGCTGCCCCATTTGGCTTTCCAAAATCTTAGAATAGTCACCTTCTGAAAGGAAGATAATCTAAGATGTCTTTTTGGGGTGTACCAGTAAAAAGATGCTCCCCGAGGCACAGACCCTTGATGGTGGAGGGCCAGAAATAACATGCACAGTGCTTTGAATGTCACACACTTTCTATCAAGAAGCCAGTGAAGGAAGCACATACCCTCCTCCATTGAAAGGTGTATAGAAACATTCAGAACCAGACAAGAGGCAGCATTCTGAAATACCTGCTGTCTGTTGTGCAAAGACACTTGCTGTTTAAATATAAGGTGTTGTAGTAATCAAGGCACAATGTTCTTAGAGCATAAAACACTGCTTTTCCTATCTCTATTAGAATAAGTGGGAAATCCTTCTTAAAGGTGTTGAAGCTATAAAAGCAGGAGCTTACAATTCAACTGAGTATTGAAGGCGAGGGTGTTCTAAAAAATGACACCTAGGTCTTTAGTCAATGCTACTGGAGTAGGTAATGGGCCACCTGTCTCAGGCCACCAGATTTTTGACCATACCGATTGCTGTGTTCCAAAAACCAAGATGTCTATCTGATTGGGTTTTAATTTCAACAATTCTCCTTCATCCAGCTACTGAAGATGACTGAAGATGACCATAAAAAGTTTAAACTTGTGAGCTATCCCAGGCAAATCAATAGTTTAGAAAATTATGGTTTACTTGTCATCTGCATGGGGCAACACATGAAAGCCAAAAGACCTCCCCAGTATAGCTAGGGGGGAAACATATATGATAAAAAAGGCTGGAGTGAGGGAAGACCCCTATGGGACCCCGCAGGGAAGCTGAATTGGATCTGCCCTGAACTTGCCATAGCTGTATGTGGGCCTCATTTACAAGAAATTGGCTCATCAGTCCGATGCTTCAGATTTCTTACGCTGCCCAACAATTCCCTAGCGATGCCATAGATGTACTGAATTTATTATACATAGCTGCATGGCACATGTTTTCACAGATGCGTGACAAATTCTGACACATCTGTGGCACTAAACTCACAGAATGCTGGACAAGCGTAAAAAACAAATACACTACTGCAGCAATGCGAGGAAGGCTCCCATAGACAAAAGCTCTGCCTCAGTTTAATGCCTGCTCTAAGCAGGCGTTAACATTTTGACGAAGTGAAGTAATTTAATGACGCAGTGAAATGTTGTAAGTTTCACTGTGTTAGTTCTGTGTGGCTTTTTGCCCAGGAAGGCCTACCTTGCATACATTATACCTGACGCAGGTATAATGTGATGCAAGGCTTTACAAACTGATGCATTGGGCCCAATGCATCAGTTTGTCAATCTGGAGCAGTGTAAAGCACTGCTTACTGCCACTGCTGCGTAAAAAAAAAAGATGCAACGGTGGTACAAAGGCCTTGTATATTAGGCGATATGTGTCCTATTAGTCAGAAAGAACTCTAGAGGTCCAGAGCCTTATCCCTCACCCCTGCCTGATGCAATCTTTGCACAATGTGGGATGGGAATTTCATATTAAATGCCACAGACAGATCCAACATTACCAGAATAGTGGCACCTCCTTGTTCCACCTGGCAGCGTATAGAATCTGCAGCTACAGCAATCAGTGTTATGACCACTGTGAAATCCGTTTTGTGAGGGGTCCAAATTATCATGGGCAGGTATGAACTCAGCCAGGTCCTGTTTTAAATATTTTTCTAAAATCTTTGCTGGTGCAGGCAGCAGCGAAAGGGGGTACTGATTTTAAAGTCTCCTGAATCCTCGTTATGCTGTTTTGGAGTGGGATGACCACTGTCTCCTTCCACAGTTGAAGCAATACTCCCACAGACAATATCTGGTTAAAGACACCTAACACAAAGTACACAGTCAGGTTCGGAGCAAGTTAGAGATATCTCGGAGGACAGGGATCAAGTGAGCCTGATTTCAGTCTAATAAGGAGATTTGCTACTTTAAGCAAGGAAATAGGAGAAAAAACAGACAAAGCAGAGAATGCATGATGATCTGTGGGATCTTGTGTTGCCAACACAGGGAGGATCTTCCTTGTATGTTGAAATCAGACTATGGGGGTTATTGCAACTTTGTAGGAGGTGTTAATCCGTCCCAAAAGTGACGGTAAAGTGACGGATATACCACCAGCCATATTACGAGTTCCATAGGATATAATGGACTCGTAATATGGCTGGTGGTATGTCCTTCACTTTACCGTCATTTTTGGGATGGATTAACACCTCCTCCAAAGTTGTAATAACCCCCTATATCTTCAAGATATTGGGGGTCATTCTGACCTCGGCGGTAAAAGGCGCTTACCGCCGGTCAGAAGGCCACCACAACACCGCCGCGGTCACGGTAAACCGCCACGGTCATTTTGACCTTCAAGAGGCAAACCGCCAAAAACCCGACATCAACAAAAGTCCGCCACACCAACGGCCAGCGTTAAACTGGCGAAGACCAAACCTCCACCGTCACACCAACAGAAAAACGTCCATGCCATTACGACCCACGAATCCACGCGGCGGTCTTTCAACCGCGGTATTCCATTGGCGGTACACACCGCCGCGCTCAAAATACACATACAGCTCCAAAACACAGCCACATTGGACAATTTGAAATACACACACCTGAGACACATACACACAACACTCCCACACACCCAATTAACTATAAAACACACACCCACATCACCCCCAAACCCCTACGACCACAAATCAGAGAAGAAGCCCAGAGAGAGACAGCACAGAATAGAGAACACCATCACACAGAGGCACACTACACCATCACCCACACAACAACCACGCACAAAACACCACACACCACTACACTCACCACACTCATCACCGCAAACACCACCCCACACCTCATCCACACCACCCCATGGCACCCCAAAGACACCCCAGGTTCTCAGACGCAGAACTCAGGGTCATGGTGGAGGAAATAGTTCGGGTAGAGCCCCAGCTTTTCGGGAAACAGGTGCAGCATACCACCATTGCCAGGAAGATGGAGCTATAGCAAAGAATAGTGGACAGGGTCAACGCTGTGGGACAGCATCCACGAAATCGGGACGACATCAGGAAGCGGTGGAACGACCTACGGGGGAAGGTGCGTTCCATGGTATCCAGGCACAACATCGCGGTGCAGCGGACTGGCGGCGGACCCCCACTTCAACCCCCAGAATTTACAACATGGGAGGAACAGGTCTTGAACATCCTGCATCCTGAGGGCCTCGCAGGAGTAGGCGGAGGAATGGACTCTGGTAAGTCTCATGTCCACTACTTCATCCCCCTCACCCCACCAGCATGCCAACTCATACCCCCACCCTCCCCCCCACCACCATCACACATCCACATTGCCAATGTCTCACCATCACAACCCACCCATCCCAACACCAAACCCTGCATGCTACCACAAACCATCGACAGCCATCACCTAAGCATGCCCACTGCACATACCCATCTCCCCCACAAACCACTGTCACAACAGCCCCCACAAAGGAATGCCAGCACTGGGGTACATGGGCACCCACCCATTGCACGCTATGGCACACACAGAAGCAATTACCATACTCCTTTACCCCTGCAGGTCCCGAACGCCACCACAGGAGCCGTCCAGCCCAGGAGGGTCCAGAAATGTCCATCCCACCCCCAGAAGAGGCCCCCAGTGATGACAGCAGCTCTGTCTCCCTGGACCCAGATGACCAGCCCGGCCCATCGGGGACCTCGGGACAGTCGGTTCCCCTCAGACAGCCACAGGCTACAGCAGACCTACCCCCCTCTGGGAACACCAGCACAGCACCCACCCAGCGGGCCCATGCCTCTGTCTCCAGGACACGTCAATCAGCGGTGTGTCCACCACTACAGGGCACCCAGGTTAACCCACCACCCCAACAACAACAGCGACCTGGGGGCAGTGGTAGTGGGCACACGGTCCAGGGGACAGAGGCCCAGGGGAACAGGGGAACTGGGAGGGCTGCTGTGCGACAGGGGGGGGGACAGGCCCAGGGAACCCACTCTCCACGAGGCCCTCACCTCCATCATGGGAGCATACCACCACTCCCAGGAGACGATGGCGACGGTCCTGGCCAGGTTCCAGGAGATCCAGGTACTGCAGGAGGAACAGTTTATGGGGTTCAGGGAAGAACTGAGAAACATTAGTTCCGCAATGGGCACCATCGTTGTGGCTCTCAACCAGATTGTCACCACATTGCGGGACCATGTGGCACCACAAAGGGCCCCTGTTACTAGCATGGACCAGGAACAGCCTACCACCTCCGCCGGCGCTAGTGGACAGGAGGCCCCGACACAGCAACAACCTGCCACCAGAACCCCAACTCCTGCAGAAGAAGAACCACCCCGCAAGCGGGGCCTGAGATCTAGGAAGAAGACAGAGTAGGATGCCAAGACCCCTGCCAGGAAAGGATACCCCCTGATGTCATCCCACTGTCCCACATTGTCACCCTGTCCAACCTTAAACTGCCCTTCTCCACCTTCCACAGGCATATGGACAATGCACCTGTGAGACTGAGAATCTGGACTCTGCCATGGACATTCCTCCACCATCACCCATCACCGATTTTCAACCATGTCCCCAAATTGAGCACTTTAATAAACACCCTTATTGCACACAAATAATCTGGAGTCTGCCTGTTTTTGTGAAAATATGTATTAGACATAAACGTGCAAAAATGACCAGTTACATTGTGATGACAACATACCACTGTCACACAGCTGTAGTCCATGGGCAAACAAAGCAGAGGTCACGCAGTGGGGCCCACATCTCTGAAATTGGAAGGGAAAGTCACAACTCTGTTAGCATCCACTGGGTGAAAAGGACAGACAGTAGAGAGGCAGGAGACTGTAAGTAAATGTAAAATGCCGGTGTTGATTCTTACCTGTGTGTTATTGAAAATACTGCTGTATCACTGTGTCCCTGTTGTCTGTGTCGTCCTCTTCGTCTTCCTCCTCTTCACTCTCCGCAGGCTCCATAGCTGCTACAACACCACCATGTGGACCATCCTCCTGCAGAAAAGGCACCTGTCGTCGCAATGCCAGGTTGTGAAGCATACAGCAGGCCACGATGATCTGGCACACCTTCTTTGGTGAGTACATTAGGGATCCACCTGTCATATGCAGGCACCTAAACCTGGCCTTCAGGAGGCCGAAGGTTCTTTCTATAATCCTCCTAGTTCGCCCATGGGCCTCATTGTAGCGTTCCTCTGCCCTTGTCCTGGGATTCCTCACTGGGGTCAGTAACCACGACAGGTTGGGGTAACCTGAGTCACCAATTAGCCACACACAGTGTCTCCGTAGTTGTTCCATCACATAAGGGATGCTGCTATTTCGCATGATGTACGCGTCATGCACGGACCCAGGGAACTTGGCATTTACATGGGAGATGTACTGGTACAGACCACCTGGACATTCATGGAATGATAACTTTTTCTGTTCCTGTACACCTGTTCACTTTCACTGGGGGGGAACCAAAGCCACATGTGTCCCATCAATGGCACCAATGATTTTGGGAATATGTCCAAGGGCATAGAAATCACCCTTCACTGTAGGCAAATCCCCCAACTCAGGGAAAATGATGTATCTCCGCATGTGTTTGAGCAGGGCAGACAACACTCTGGACAACACCTTGGAAAACATAGGCTGAGACATCCCTGATGAAATGGCCACTGTTGTTTGAAATGACCCACTTGCTAAGAAATGGAGTACTGACAGCACCTGCACTAGAGGGGGGATCCCTGTGGGTTGGCGGATGGGTGACATCAGGTCTGCCTCCAGCTGGGCACACAGTTCATGTATAGTGGCTCGGTCAAGCCTGTCTGTCAGAATGACATGTCGTTCCTCCATTTTCGACAGGTCCACCAGCGGTCTGTGCACAGGAACATTCCTCCATCTCCTCGCACGTCCCAGCGGATGGTGCCTAGGAAGGACAACAGCGAGCACAGAGTCAATCAACCCACAGGTAAGTTCCCACATCTTGCACAGTACACGATTCTCTATGCATTGAATGGCTTGTATGAGTGTCGATGCAAGGCCTAGGCATGTGTGACGCAGTAGAAATTAAGCCATGTGGGCCCTTGAAATGGCGGCTGCCTGACCTGTGAAGTGCCACAATGCGATGTGAGGTCAATGCGCTGGCGTGGCACACCGTGGCTGTAGACGGTCGAAGACCGGGGCGCAAAGCCGCATTGGTTAACATTGAACCCTATGCATTTCAGGAGCCAATGACGAAGTGCGCCGGCGGTCGCGGGACGCACCGCCGCGGTACGCACCGCCGCTGATGTGACCGCCATTTTCTATCTGCTTAATCACTCGAGACCTGATCATCCACAGGAGAGGACCTATACTGCAAGTGCTGCTGTGACCTCGGTCTGGAAGATACAATGGCTGCTGCGACTGGGGAAAGGGCCCCTGCCTTCACTTCTGAAGAATTGGAGAAACTCGTGGAAGGGGTCCTCCCCCAGTATGCGCTACTCTACGGTCCTCCAGACCAACAGGTAAGTACACTGGGAGCATGCTTTGGGGGCAATGCCTGTGTTGAGTCGGGTGGATGAAAGATGGTGGGGAGGGGAGCGATTGAGGCATGCATCAAACGACGGATGAGAGCATGTGCCACATGGCAAGGGTGGGGATGGGGGGCCACTCACATCGAGCATGCAGAAAATCATAATAATGTTATTTCTCCCCCTGTACATGTCACATAGGTCAGCGCCCATCAGAAAATCGACATTTGGCGTGCCCTCGCCAAGGACGTCCGGACCCTGGGGGTCCACAACAGACGGGGCACCCACTGCCGCAAGAGGTCGGAGGACATCCGCCGCGGGAGCAGGAAGACCGCGGAGGCTCTGCTGGGGATGTCCTCACAACGTAGGAGGGGTGCCACTCGTCAATTGACCCCCCTGATGTCTCGGATCCTGGCGGTGGCCTACCCAGATTTGGATGGGCGCGTGAGGACATCACAGCAGACACAAGGGGGTGAGTACCAGCACATTCTGCTATCGTAGTGCGCAGTGGAGGTGTCTGGGTGGGGGAGGAGGGCTGTGGGTATCCCTAGGCCAGGGCGATTTCTGTAGGCTAGGCCCCTCCGTAAGGCATGGCCCTGTGCCCCCGCCCCACACCTCTGTAGGGTGCCAAGTACAGCTATCCATGGCCCTGTGTCACCTATGTGTGCAGTTGTCGTCCATAGGCTTGTAGGCTAAGTCCCAATGATTGAGTAGTGTACCCCAAGTGCGCGGCATAGTGCAGGGGGCTTCTGTGTCTGTCCTCTCCGCCAACTGTGTTGCCAATGGATGCACTCAACATGTCTTCATTTCCCCCCCCCTTTATTGCTGCTCTTCCTGTTCATGTGTGCATTAGCATCATCAGGCGGAGGAGAAGTGGCATCGGAGCACGAGGGAGCTGCATCTCATATGGCCCTGGAGGGCCATGCAACCGACTCGGAGTTCACCAGTGAGACGGAGGGCGAGGGGAGCTCCACAACGGGGACACGTGGAGACATCAGCGACACAGACACGTCCTCGGAAGGGAGCTCCCTTGTGGTGGCGGCAACATCCGTGCCAACCGCAACAACAGGTACAGCCGCCACCCAGCGCACCAGCTCCACCCTCCCAGCAGCCCCTCTGCGATCGCCCCGTGCCCGCTCGCACACGAAGGCGGGCATCTCCTTCGCCCCAGGCACCTCAGGCCCTGCCCCAGTTACCCCTGCTGCCCTCAGTGAGGAGGTCATTGACCTCCTCAGGACGCTCATTGTTGGGCAGTCTACCCTTTTGAATGCCATCCAGGGGGTAGAAAGGGAGGTGCACCGGAGCAATGCATACCTGGAGGGCATTCATTCGGGTCAGGCTGCCCATCAGCGATCGTTCAACGCTCTGGCCTCAGCACTGACGGCAGCCATTGTCCCTGTCTCCTGCCTCCCTCCTCCAACTTCCTCCACCCAGTCCCACTCCCCTGTTCCTCTGCCTATCCCAGACACACCTACAGACCAGCCTGCACACACCTCAAAACCCAAGGGCAGCTCATCCAGACATAAGCACCACACATCACACAAGCATTCACACAAGCAACAGCCACATGCAGACATACCAACAGCCACTGCCTCCTCTGTGTCCCCCTCCTCCTCGTCTCCCTCCTCCCTCCCTGTGATGTCTCCACTCACACTTGCATGCACAACATCATCAGCCACTACGTCCATCACCAGCACACCCACCAGAACACTCCGCACACGTGCAGTCACCACCCCCACTGCCATTTACACGTCCCCTGTGTCCTCTCCCAGTGTGTCTGTCACCCCCTCTTCCAAACCACACAAACGCAGGCAGCCACCCACCCAACAGCCATCCACCTCACGACAGCCTCCGTCACAAGCACCTGCACCCAAAGACACCAGACTTGACTCTCCTACAACCACATCCTCTTCCTCCACTCCCATACCCACTGCACCTACCCTTCCCACTGCTCCTAAAAAGTTTTTCCTGTCCAAAATTAACCTCTTTCCATCACCTGACCCACCCCCTCCATCTCGTAAGAGTCCAATCAGCACCTCAGCCACCACAACCCCTGGACCTACAAGGTCCATAGTACAGGGATATTGGAGTCCACCACCTTCAAGGGCAGCAACATCGGCCAGCAGTAAAGGGACAGCCAGCCCACCCCCTGGGAAGAAAACCAAGAAAGGCAAGGCCCGGCGCGAGAGGCCAGAGACGGCAGCCTCCAAAGGCACTACCCTGGCACCGTCAGGAAGTGGGGTGCCACCTGGCACATCTACAAAGGGAGGCAAGGGCCACAGAGAATCACGGAAGGATGGCAAGGGCAGCACGGCTGACAAGTCCGGCAGCAGGCGAGCTGCCCAGGAGGGCCCCACCAGCCCCATTCCGGGTGTGAAGGAGGACACCCACGGGTCCGGGACTCCAGCACAGGAGGGCCCCGGAAGCGAGAAGTCGGATGGTGAGTGAACTCCATATATTGGCCGGATATGGTGCCCTGGAGACACATGTCAAGAAGCGCTGAACAGGGCCCTTCAAGACAAGCACCGCTGAACAGGGCCCTTCAAGACAAGCACCGCTGAAAAGGGCACCGCCGTCTCAAGCACCGCTGAACAGGCCACCGCCGTCTCAAGAACCGCTGAACAGGGCCCTTCAAGACAAGCACCGCTGAACAGGGCACCGCCGTCTCAAGAACCGCTGAACAGGGCCCTTCAAGACAAGCACCGCTGAACAGGCCACCGCCATCTCAAGAACCGCTGAACAGGGCCCTTCAAGACAAGCACCGCTGAACAGGGCACCCCCGTCTCAAGAACCGCTGAACAGGGCCCTTCAGGACAAGCACCGCTGAACAGGGCACCGCCGCCTCAAGCACCGCTGAACAGGGCCCTTCATCTCAAGCACCGCTCCGCTGGGCCCTTCATCTCAAGCACCGCTCCGCTGGGCCCTTCATCTCAAGCACCGCTCCGCTGGGCCCTTCATCTCAAGCACTGCTCCGCTGGGCACCGCCGTCTCAAGCACCGCTCCGCTGGGCACCGCCGTCTCAAGCACCACTTCGCTGGGCACCGCCGTCTCAAGCACCGCTCCGCTGGGCACCGCCGTCTCAAGCACCGCTCTGCTGGGCACCGCCGTCTCAAGAACCGCTGAACAGGGCCCTTCGAGACAAGCACCGCTGAACAGGGCACCGCCATCTCAAGAACCGCTGAACAGGGCCCTTCAGGACAAGCACCGCTGAACAGGGCACCGCCGTCTCAAGAACCTCTGAACAGGGCCCTTCAAGACAACCACTGCTGAACAGGGCACCGCCGTCTCAAGCACCGCTGAACAGGGCCCTTCATCTCAAGCACCGCTCCGCTGGGCCCTTCATCTCAAGCACCGCTCCGCTGGGCCCTTCATCTCAAGCACCGCTCGCTGGGCCCTTCATCTCAAGCACCGCTCCGCTGGGCACCGCCATCTCAAGCACCGCTCCGCTGGGCACCGCCGTCTCAAGCACCGATCCGCTGGGCACCGCCGTCTCAAGCACCGCTCCGCTGGGCACCGCCGTCTCAAGCACAGCTCCGCTGGGCCCTTCATCTCAAGCACCGCTGGCCCATTGGCAGAAGGGGCAGGCCCGGATCTGTGTCGGGCAGGGCTGCACGATGCACTCTGGAACCATGCCTCCTCCAGTACCAGTGGAGTCTGTAATCCACTTGAGAGACTGTGGCTTTGCACTCCCCAGGATTGCACAGTGGGCAAGCCACCCACTGTAGAGACTTGTGAGACTGTGGCTTTGCACTCCCCAGGATGGCACAGTGGGCAAGCCACCCACTGTAGAGACTTGTGAGACTGTGGCTTTGCACTCCCCAGGATGGGACAGTGGGCAAGCCACCCACTGTAGAGACTTGTGAGACTGTGGCTTTGCACTCCCCAGGATGGCACAGTGGGCAAGCCACCCACTGTAGAGACTTGTGAGACTGTGGCTTTGCACTCCCCAGGATGGGACAGTGGGCATGGAGGCCCCTCATGGATATGGCGTTGTGGACTCATGTGGCTGAGGTGCCTCCCCTTCCCTTCCCCCTGAGGTGCCTGTAGTTTTTCTATCTGATGCCCCTGCAGTGTTCTCTCCAATGGCTTCGGGTCTCCTGTGTGGGCTTTGCCCATGTGTTGAGGCCCATCGGCCCACGTACAATGACTGAAACCCAATTTGGACAGGACAATTTACATATGTGTATATAGTTATAGATGTTTGAAAAACAAGTTTTACGTAGCCTTACAATATATTTGAATTTCATGATCATTTTATTTTGTCTTTGCATTCTTCCGGGGGGTTTGGGGGGTGTCACTCTGAGTTGTTGCTCTGCATTGATGTGTAGGTAGTTGTGGGTGAGGGTGGGTGTGTCGCGTATGTGTGTGCCCGTAATCTTTTCTCCTCCCCCCTCCCCTGTGTCATAGGTGCAGTACTCACCGTTGTCTTCTGCGCCGGCGTTCGTGCTCCTGGTAGAGGAGCAGGTAGACAATAGCTGGTAGGATGTGTAGTTCTGGTTCCATGCTGTCCAGATTCCTCGTGGAGTGTGTAGAGGTGAGCGTTTTCCAGTTCGTAGTCTATTTCCACCGTGTTTTTATCGGCGGGGCTCCCGCCCCGGAAAAGGTGGCGGATTGGTGAGTTGTCATAGGGTGGGCGGTACATTGTCTCCCGCCTGTCTGTTGGCGGTGACCGGCGCGCTGTTTGTTTGTCCCGCCGTGGCGGTCGGAGTGTTAAAGTGGCGGTCTGTGTTGGCGGTTTCCGCCAGGGTCAGAATTCCATTTTTTGCACCGCCTGCCTGCTGGCTGCCGCTTTAACACCGACCGCCAGGGTTGGAATGACCCCCATTGTCTCTGAAATATACTGCAACTTTATGGCAAAACCTTTGTGAGCTTTCCAAGGATTACTGAGTCTGCTGCATGGAAAACTGTTAAACCACCTTTTATAATTCATTTGGAGTGTTGCTGATATAGTAAGTAGATTTAACCAAAGCAACAGCACTTCTATATATAGCATGTCTTTGTGTTTACCTTTCTCCTCTAATGTAGGATTAGCCCTCATTTTCTGCTCTTTCCTCTGACACTGCCGTTAGGTCTTTCATTTCTTCCAAAAACCAACGTGCTGAAGCTTTGGCTTCTGTACACATCATAGATTCGATAGGAGCGACCTGGCTAATGGTGATTGTAATCTAGTTTTTAAAATTATCTGCGCTAGGTTTCTGGGCGTAATTGTTATTACCTCCCTAAGTGCAGATTCCATATCTTCTGTGGACATTTTATTCCAGCTTCCATACAATTTGTTTATCCTGCACCTGTTCTGTTCTCTTCTACATTAAAACTTTAAAAGTCCCCACTGAGTGATCTGCCCAGCTTAGAGGAAGAATGTCCCCCACAAGCAATGCTTCATGTTTATGGAAAACCCCATCCAATGTATGACCTGCTGGGTTGATAGATTTGACCAGTTGGGAGAATACCAAGCTTGACATAAATTCTAGCAGTTTGATGGAGTCATTGCACTCCAAGTTAATATCACCCAATACAGAGAGGTTGGGGATAACAATGAAAGGTTCTAAAATTTAAACCCAGGATTGATAAACTGAGTCCAAAAACAGGGGGGTAGAACAGTATCCCAGAGAGTAAGGTTTTGTTATTCACTTTAAGTTTAAACCCTTCCACCTCACATATCCCTTGAGAGGTTTCACTAATGGGTTTTAGGGTGCCTTTAATAGATTTGTTTACTATAATAGCCACACTCCCTCTGTAGGGGCTGGTCTAGTCTAGCAATCATAAAACCTGTGGGGGACCGTTCACACAGATCACATCCTGAATCCTAATTGGCCAGGGCTCATTATGAACAAACATTTTGGGCCAGCTGTATCAAAGGATTTTGCATTCGCAAACAGTGCGAATTGGTAAATTACACCGTTTACAAATGCAAAATCACCTTTCACGATGTATGAAAGACAGTGCAGTGTAATTTTAGGGAATCAAAATTTTTTGCGATTCCCAGAGCACATGTATCATGCATTTCCTAAATGCGAAGTGGGCATTTAGGATATACAATTATCACAAATTCACTTTTGGTGGTAACCATGTGCAATTTAAAAAAATGCATTGAAAATGCATTTTTAAAAGTGTCATGTAGTGCACACATGCCCCTAGGGCATATGTGCGCTATACATGTGCACAATTTCTTGGGGGGGGGGTACATCAAAGAGGGCCTTAGGCCCCGTGCACCCTTGGATTTGCATTATCTAATTTGCAAATACTTAACAGGAATTCACAAATTTGAAAATGCAAAACCATTCGAACTTATGGGGCTTCAGGCCCAGAGGGATGAATGGAGTCCCATTCCCTAATAGCGATTCCCTAATAGAGGTTGCAAATTTTAAGAAATCGTTATTAGGGATTGGCTATTTTCTTAAATCCCATTTTGCATTTTTCAAATAGTGATTTCTTAAAATTTGCTATTTAAGAAATGCAAACCGGGCCTTTGATTCATCTGTCCCTAAATCTCCAACTTTAGGATCAATTCACAGACCTCAGCACTATGTTTAGCCATGGAAAGTACATTTATCAGAGCGCAAGCAATCTCCTCCTGGGGATAACTACCCCTTTTATTGGCCTCACACCATTTCTTGTTATTGAGCACAAGCCTTCCTGCTCCATGTTAAGCACAGTGTACCAATTACAATGATGACAACAATACGTTTGAGTGTTTGCAAGATTAAGGATAGCACAGCCCTTCATACTAACTTTGCAAACCCAATTCAGTAACTCAGCACTAGTATACTGAATGCGCTTACAATCCTTCAGAGCATTTTCAGCCCCTGGCACCATCCAGGTGCAGATGGGGGCAGACAGACTTGCCTTTGGCAACCAGTTGGTGTGCCAGTGGCACACACCACTTCACGTCCGTCCATCGGCCCAGGGTAATAGGTCATGTTAGCAGGTATGCTCAACATAAAAAATGGCCAACAAGAAAAGCATATGATCCCCACCACAAAGGAGGAGAAGTGACAGAGCGGGCTCCAACAGGCTCTGTGCAGTGCTCCCAATTTAAAAGTAAAGCGCAAAAAAGTTACAAATAAAATTAAACACAGCCCATTTGTTTAAAAAAATCTAAAAAATATTCTGCAATTATTTTTTAAATGCCCTAAAATGAAAACTACTTCTATTTGTGAGCATTTTAGGTGCTCCCAGGAAAGTGCATGCTTCAAACCAGTGTCTGCAGATCAGCCCTGTTTTTGTGGGTAATAAGACACATTAGAAGGTCAGCACTAGAACGCTAACCTGCTTCACACCGAAAATGTCCGGACAAGAAAACACACACAATCCCCACCACAAGGGAGGAGTAGTGACAGCGGAGGTTCTAACAGGCTCTGCATCGTAGCAACAATTTCAAGGTAAAGTGCAAAAAAGTTAAACAATTTAAATGCAGCCCACATTTATTGTTTTAAAAATTCTAAAAAGCATTATTCAAATATTTTTAAAATGTCCCCAATAATAGCAGCCCAAAACGAAACTTATTTCTATTTACAAAGTGTGGTGCTAAATGAGCACTTTAAGTACTCTCAGGAAAGTGGATGCTTCAAACAAAGGCCTTTTGTTCTTTCGTTCTGCACCTTTCAGTCTGCCCAACAGTCACATGGTACTTGGTTCAAACTAAGGTTTATCTGTTTAGGTTTAGTAGGAGACTAAGGGCCTGATTACAACTTTGGAGGAGGTGTTAATCCGTTCCAAATGTGATGGATATACCACCAGCCGTATTACGAGTTCCATAGGATATAATGGACTCGTAATATGGCTGGTGGTATATCCGTCACTTTACCGTCACTTTTGGGATGGATTAACACCTCCTCCAAAGTTGTAATCAGGCCCTAAAACTGCAATCCTTTTTTGTAGACAAGGAGCAGGCCACAAATCACAATACAACCCAAAACTAGTGTACTCACCGTGGTCATTTTCACCGTCATTGTTGTTCTTGGTGGAGCAGGACATAGAAAATAATTGCAAATATTTACAGCTCGGGCTCCATGGCAGCGTGATTCTTCCCTGTGTCTCCAAAGGTGAGTCTTTTCCCTTCTGTGCAGTGTTTCCTCCAGGCTTTTGATGTCGTTGATACTGCCCCAGAAAAGGTGGCAGTTTCCTGGGTCTTAATACGGTGGGCGGAACATTGACTTCCAACTGGCTGTAGGCAGCTACTGCCATGGTGGCTTTTGTTTCCACCCTGGTGGTCGGTGTTGTAAAGTGGCTGTCTATCTGAGTTCTCACCGCCATGGTCATAATTTGGCAGTACTTACTGCCAGCCTGTTGGCAGTATTACCGCTACTTTATCACCGACTGCCAGGATTGTAATGAGGGAATAAATGTATCTATGCCAACTGATTCCTTTGTTGTTTTTTAGAAATGTCAATTTTATTTATGAGTTGATCCATCAAACTACACATGTATATAAATGGAGTTCAATAAGCAGCCAACACGTGTTTCACCCTCTCAGTGGCTCGACAGCCTGGGGATTTCACAAGGCTGCAACAATACCGATAGTGTGGTGGTGGTAAGTCATATTGAGTTTTTCAAAAGAACATGTGCCTGAGGTGAAGAGAAATAAGGGACTTGTGATTATGTGAGAATGAATATTGTGAATTTATCAAAGTTATTTAGGTGAAACATGTCTCAGGCAAGTATCAGTTGGTATCCAAAGCCCATATTCATGTGGGATTATCGTGGGTCTAATAGGTCATACCCAAGAGTCTTGCAAAGTCAAAGTATACGTCAGGGTTATTTAGATATTAGTGTGGAGTGTGGGTACTGGCATGCAGCTGTCTCATTACAATAAATAATTACAATATTTAAGATGTTTTTCTGGTAATTTAATTCTAGAGAGGTAGAAATTAAATGTAATAAATTGAGTAGAAAAAATATTAAGGGGTGAAGTAAGAGAGGCCCATCATCAGTTGTGACATATTTATTGACATCACGCGGTCGAAATACGTCTTTAGATAGGGTACACATTTTCAGCCAAAATTATGTAGCCAATATTTTCCTTCAGATCCTGGTATAATTCTGTTTGAAACAATATTCAAAGTATAAGCAATACTGTGTCTAACAGGGTTCCACCAGGCAATAGAAAGCATTTTGTAATATATTGAAAAATGGATTACTACATTATGACAATCGTTGAAAATATTTGTAGCCTCATTGTCAATGTCTTAACTTGTAACCTTATTAAGGCAGAACTTTATAGATGTAATAATTTTAGTAATCCAAGTGTCCTTACATCTTAGAGGATGTGAAAGTAGGGGTGCTTGCAATAAAGTTCCTGGTCTGTATACACAAGCATTTGTATTAGTGAAAAAAGAGTGCAGCTTAGACAATCTAAGTACAGGCATATGGCCAAAAGACCATTGTTGGATCAGGGTCTGTCCGGCTAGCGCATGTGATCATACAAGGTCTACGTGGCTCATCTAGTGGTAGGGTAAAAATCAAATGGCAAAATGGCAACAAACTAATGTAGTGTGGGCTGTTGATCCCTGTTTACAGTGCCGGGAATAGCATGTAGGCCCTGTAAATTAGACAAACATTGAGAAATCAGTATGAAGACATCATGGGCTCAAAGGTCCTCTTACTATAGTCACAGGGTAAATCACAGAGATTGCACACCTTTTTTAAAGGAGCAGAGGCCTGAACTTCTACCTCACTTTCACTACTGGATTGAAATTACAGATGGTTAATCAGCAACCACCTTAAAGTTTATTGGAGAAACCTTGTGGTGAAGGATGGGAATGAGATGGTGGGGGCACTAAATGGAAATTTGGCATAAGAGTACTGCATTAATGAGAAGTTATTGAAAAGTTACAAGATATTATATTTGTTGTTACATGGTAAGGTATATGTGAGTATGGCACTATGAGGTAAAATGCCATGTAAATGGGAATAAATTAATGAAATCCAGGGCATGATATTGGTCGTAAGTTGAAAGGTAACATTTTGTTAGAACACAGATTGGGGAAAGGGAAATCTATAAACTCTATTAGCTTTAAGAGTACTTTCATTCCAACATTATCTTGCGAGATGAAGAATATGTTTAGATCAGAAAGGTTGATGGTATCAGGCAACTGTGCTGATATTTTTTGACAGTACTTCAGGGCCCAGTAGGTCTACATATTGGTCGAAGTTCTGTATTTCTACCAAACAACCAATAGGGGTAATTGTTTTAATGTTAATTTGATCATGGTCAATATAGATGTTTTTAAAGACACTGATTGAGAAGACATTTGTAAATCTTTTGAGGAGATCCTGTGGTTATGATAATAATGCATGGACAAGAATATTATTTGGAGCAGCGTAACATTTATACAGTGGGATCATCATATAGCTCTAGTGTTCACTGCATATTTAGAATAGTGCCATTCAGCATCTTTGTTCAGTCATCTCTGTACTGTATCAAATCTCAGTTTCAGATTCCCCCTGCAGGGGTGTTGTTTCAGTTTATCAAGTCCACAAAAAGAAAAGAATGTTGGTGAGGGTGGTGTATATTGTGCTCCACCAAACGTACTGTTTGGTCATTTTTGTGGATGTTGCAAACGTATTCTTCGATTTGCTGTTTTAATGATGTTAGAGTGCTGCCAATATGGTGTTGGTTGCAAGGACATATTATTAAGTGCTTTTGCAACTGATAAAATTCTGTATTTGTTATTGTTCACCATTTATTGTTAGTTCCTTAACATTTGATTCACCTAGTTTGCATATGGAGGAATTTCTACAGGCATAAAAGCCCATTGATGTTTTCAGAAAATGTGTTATTTCTTTATTTTTGTGAAGGAAGGAAGGACACTGTTTCTCTCTTAGATTAGGTGCTCATTTGAAAGATAGTCATAGAAAAGTATTGATATCTTCCATTATGGTTGGATTGCTTGTAAGAAGAGACCAGTGTTTTTGCAATATCTTGTGAATATGCCATTTGTTGGAAAATGGGTTATTGGTAGGGCAGGTAGGTACCTACACCTAGCAACAAGCCACTAACCTCCACCTAGGTACAGTTAGGTCTCAGTAAATTAATCCCAGCTCAACCCTCGGTAGCTTGGCAACGAGCGTCAAGGCTTAATTTAGGAGACAAAGTGTAAAGCATTCAAATATCACAAAACAGTAATTAAATAAAACACAGGAAACAGTTTAAAAATCCAAAACCAATTTATAAAAATAGTTTATATTTTTATCTTTAAAATGACACAAAAACGATTAAAATCGGTTCAGGGGAACCGGAGATATGAATTTTTAAAGAATTATTACTTTCCTAGCGCTTAGAAACAAAAAGCGCCAATCGGGTCATCTGGTTGCACCTCGACCGGGGCAAAGTCAAACTTTCAGGCCGACCGCGATGGAGCCCTGCTCGGCTACAGGTCGCGGGAGGCCTCGGTTAAAAAGTTATCGTCTGACTTAGTCTTTATTTTGAAGTTTTTCTTCACCGGGACGAACCTGCCAGTTGAATCCGACCTCCTGGAGCCCTTGTCCGGATACGCGATGTGGGTTTCCTCGGTGGAGACTTTTACCTTCGGACTTAGTCGTTTTTTCGAGATGAAAATCCTTCGACCGGGGTAAACCTGGATCTTGATCCGACGTCCATGGAGCCCTTCTCGGATACGATGGCTGGGAGGTCCCGGTCAACTTTTTAGGTTCGGACTTAGTCTCTTTTTTGGATGTTTTTCTTTACCGGGACGAACCACGAAGTCAGGCCGGGTCGCGGTTGAGGCAAGCCGGCTAGAATTTCCGCGGCGGGTCGGTCCCTCTCTGGAGCTTTTTTCCAAAAATTCTCAAATCTTTTCCAAACTTCTGGGGCTTCACCCAGATGTTCTTTTAAGGTTCTTTTGGGGTCCACAGCTCACCCCAAGGGTCCAGAAGTTCTGTGATGGTCCTTGAGGGGTGCGGACTTCAACTCCCAGAATGCACCTGGCACAAACTCCTTTTTGGCCACTGGACAGTGGTCAGCTGGTCGCTTTCTTCAGGAGTTGGTGCAGGGGACTCTGGTTAGCAATTTTTCACCTGTAGCAAACAGGGAGTCCCTCCTTGAACCAGTTGAAGCCAGGCAAAGTCCTTCTTGTGGTGAAGCCCAAGTGTGCAGCTGGTGCAGTCCTTCTGAGTGCAGGTTCCAGGTGCAGGCCAGGGGTCCAGCAGGGCAGTCCTTCTTCTTCTTTAGTTCCTTTCTTGTTGAATTCTGGAGGGGATCTGAGGCGTGGGTGCAGGTCTGCCAGTTTTATCCTTGCTCCTGGGTGAAAAGCAGGGGGGCCCTGGTTCTCCAATCAGGGACAGGGTCGTCCCCCTGTGATGACCACTTCCTGGGAAGTGTGGCAAAAATCCATCCCAGAAGGCAACAGTCTCTAAAAATCCAACATGGATGAGTTTGATTTTTGGAGGTTACATCTGGCTGAGCCCACCCACTGGTGTGGCTAAAAATCATAAACACACCCCTCTCCTGCCCTCTCCTAATCTAATCAAGGGGGCACCTAATTGTCTGGGGTTGCAGGATGTGGGGGTGTTGCTGGGTGCTGCAAATGTCCTTCTCTGCCTTTGAAGACCAGTTTGGCAGCCCTCCCCCTTCCTGCCTCACCATCTGCTGAGGGGAGATTCTCTCCCCCAAGCACATTCCTTTGTGTGAAGTCAGGCCACTTCACACCTCATCAAGGCAGCCTGGCAGAAGCTGCTGCAGGCTGGCCAATCAGAGCACAGCAGCAAAAACAATGCAGAGCTGAAATTGGCAACTTTTTAGGTAAAGTCTAAACTTTTTACCTGGACAAGTTATATTAAATCCAACAACTGGAAGTTGTGGGATTTATTACAACAATCAATTTGATACCAAATTCTTGGTATGTAACATTTAAGGAGACTTTAAAATGTAAAATAAAGTCTGCCCATTCTAGCCAATGAAGGCCATTTACTTCAATGAGGGAAAAACGAATTTGGCTGTTTTTACCTCACCAGGGCTTATAAATCTATTTTTATAAAGTCCCTGCTTATAGTTACATGGCACCCAGCCCTAGGGGCACATAGGGCACACCTTAGGGGTGACTTATATGTAAAAATAAGGTAGTTTAAGACTTTGGAAGTACCTTTAATTCCAAAGTCGAATTTGCATATAACTTTAATTTAAAAGCAGCCAGCAAAGCAGGCCTGCCTTTAAAATGACACTGGGCACCTCAGCAGTGCACCTAGGTGTGCACCACCTATGCTGTGGTCCCTAAACCCACATGCCCTACCATATACTAGGGACTTATAGGTAGGTTAACTTAGCCAATTATAATTAGCCTAATTTGCATATCCATTTTACTCAGAGCACAGGCCCTGGGACTGGTTAGCAGTACCCAGGGCACCATCAAAGTCAGGAAAACACCAGCAAAAAGAGGAAAATGGGGGCAAAAAGTTATGGGGCCTCTGCAATCAGCCCTGTTTTCTCACACAACCCCCCCCAGCCCACACGCCCAGGAGACTCAGCCCAACCCTGGGAGAGTCTTCCTGGCTTGTTAGGCGAGGAAGACAGTGAAGAAAACTGGCTGTCCCTTTGCAGGGCCTACTCTGCCTTATATCCTCCTGTCAGGGTCACTCCCTATGGGTAGTGAAGCCATCCCAACAGTAAAAGGACCCAACACAAACTGAAACTTTCCTCTAGGGGGGTCTTCCTCCTTTCTCTCTGCCAACTTGGGTAGTGAGGTGCCCACCTCCCCTACTCCAAACTTTGCTAGGGCAACACCTAGCTTACCCAAAGAGGTCACCCAACACTTGAGCAACCCCACCATGACCAATAGGGTCAGGGGGCCTACTTTGCTATTGGCCCTGGGGTCTGCCTCCCAGGCCAAGTACAGTGCTGCCAGGAAGGCTAGCACCCAGCAGAGGCTACTGACAGATGTCAGTACCCAGAACCACACCCTAAGCTCTCCACTGACAGGTGGCTGAGCTCCTTTAAGGGCAACTTTGGGGTCCTGGCACCCCTCTTGCTGTCTAGAGTGGGGGGCTACCACCTCCTGTGGCAGACACCCTCCTTCCACTCTCCCTTCTGTCAGTGCAGGGGCAACACCTTGCATCTGGACAGCTGCCTGACTACTCAGGACTTCCTTGGGGTCAGGTGAGGCCTCACCAGTGCCAACTCTGGGCTCCCCCCTACTGGGGCAGAAGGCCTTTGGCTCCCTGGAACTCTCTTTAAGAGTGGCCTACCCTTCCTTTTCTTCTTTCCTTTTCTTGGGGACCCCTGTCTCCTAACTGTAGGGACTGACTCCCCAGGACTTTGGGTTGGGGGGCGCCCTGGGCGACCACCCCATCTGTGACCAGACTCACCTCTGGGAGGTCATTGCCCAGGATACAATCTAGGGGAAGGTCAGCACTGACTACCACCCTAATCCAGTCAAGGATACCCTCCCTCTCTAGGGGCACTATGGCTACAGGTTTGGAGGTGACCTCCCCTGTGGCTATCCTGACTTTCTTTGTCTTTCCTGGGACATACATGTCTGGGGTCACTAACGGGTCACTCACTATAGTGTGACTGGCACAGGTGTCTCTCAGGCCAGTGGTAGGGATCCCATTCACTTGAATGTGGTGGAAGTGCCTACTCCCACCCTCAGGGATCACCAGCTTACCTTCTGGTCCTGTCTCCCAGCACAATGCTAGGAGGACTTCATCATCTGAGGAATCCTCCTCTATGGCTACACTGGACAGCCCAGTGCTAACCACCTTCCTTGGACAGGCTGCATCTCCTCTGAAGTGACCTGTCTGCTGACAGTCAAAGCAAGCCCTACTGTCCAAAAGTTTTTTTAACCGTGGGTCTCCCTGTCTCTGCTTGTCAGAGTGGGAGTGGGATTTACTCTCCTCCTTCTTAGGGTTCTGGGGTACAGAGGGAGTCTCTGTGGTGGGCTTACCACCTCCCTCCTTAGGTTTTTGGGGACCTGTCCCCCCCTTCTTGGAGTCTCCCCCCCTGGGACTTGACAACCACCCTGGTTCTCAACCACTCATCAGCTGCCTCCCCTAGCTCTCTAGGGTTGGTCTGCTTAGAGTCCACTAGATGCTGGCGTAACCTTTCTTGGATACAATTGGTCAAGATGTGCTCTCTCATGATCAGATTGTATAACCCCTCATAAGTATCTACTTTGTTACCAATAATCCAGCCCTCTAGTGCCTTTAGTGAAATGTCCATAAAGTCAACCCAAGACTGGGTACTGACCTTCTGGGTGTCCCTGAACTTCATTCTATATTGCTCTGGGGTCAGACCAAACTTCTTGGCTAAGCACCTCTTCATACTAGGGTATGAATCTGCCTCCTCCCCCCTTAAGGTCAGAAGCCTATACCTCCCTGAGTTGGGGACCAACTCCCACAAAAGGGAACCCCAGTATTGAGGCCTAACCCTTCTCATTTGGAGTGCCCTCTCAAAGGCCCCCAGCCACTTATCTATGTCATCCCCCTCTACATAGGCAGGAACCACCCCTTTGGGTAATCTGGGGCAAACTCCCCCACCCATGGACACCTCAGCTTCTTTATCGCTGCTTCCATCTCTTTTCTCTTTGTATGCCCACTTTTTCTTTTCTAGGGCCAGCTTCTCTGCTTCCAAAGCTATGTATGCTAGCTGGGCCTCCAGCTCTCTTTCTCTGATGGATGGGTTCTCTCCTCCTGAAAGGACCCCCTTCCCACCACTAGCTTTGGGTCTGCCCCTAGTGACTGTATTTACTGAGGACCGTTCTTCCTCATCCTCACTTAGGCTCAGATGCCTTCCCTCCCCTGAGTGGTTAGAGCTTGCATCCTCCCTTCTTTCTCCCTCCTCTGGAGCTTCTTCTGACTCTACCTCTTGGGCCTCAGCCCATGCTGTCAGGGATGTGATCAGGATTTGCTTCCTGAGATCAGTGGTTGCAGGCAACCCTCTTTCAATACACAACCCCCTAAGCTGGACTACTGTCAGTGTGGGTAGGCTAGCCAAATCAAGCTCCATGGTTCCCTAGTTTTGTGTCAACAAAAACTTTTTGCAAAAATTGGAAACAAGAATTTAGAAAAATTAAAAAAATTCAATAATTGAAATTAATCCAAATTAAAAATTAAAAACAATTTTTGCACTAGGACAATTTAAAGGATTTTTAATTTGTTTTACCCAAAACTGTAACGTGATATTGAACACAAGTACAGGATCCCGTCGCTGCTTCCAATTATGTTGGAAAATGGGTTATTGGTAGGGCAGGTAGGTACCTACACCTAGCAACAAGCCACTAACCTCCACCTAGGTACAGTTAGGTCTCAGTAAATTAATCCCAGCTCAACCCTCGGTAGCTTGGCAACGAGCGTCAATGCTTAACTTAGGAGACAAAGTGTAAAGCATTCAAATATCACAAAACAGTAATTAAATAAAACACAGGAAACAGTTTAAAAATCCAAAACCAATTTATAAAAATAGTTTATATTTTTATCTTTAAAATGACACAAAAACGATTAAAATCGGTTCAGGGGAACCGGAGATATGAATTTTTAAAGAATTATTACTTTCCTAGCGCTTAGAAACAAAAAGCGCCAATCGGGTCATCTGGTTGCACCTCGACCGGGGCAAAGTCAAACTTTCAGGCCGACCGCGATGGAGCCCTGCTCGGCTACAGGTCGCGGGAGGCCTCGGTTAAAAAGTTACCTTCTGACTTAGTCTTTATTTTGAAGTTTTTCTTCACCGGGACGAACCTGCCAGTTGAATCCGACCTCCTGGAGCCCTTGTCCGGATACGCGATGTGGGTTTCCTCGGTGGAGACTTTTACCTTCGGACTTAGTCGTTTTTTCGAGATGAAAATCCTTCGACCGGGGTAAACCTGGATCTTGATCCGACGTCCATGGAGCCCTTCTCGGATACGATGGCTGGGAGGTCCCGGTCAACTTTTTACGTTCGGACTTAGTCTCTTTTTTGGATGTTTTTCTTTACCGGGACGAACCACGAAGTCAGGCCGGGTCGCGGTTGAGGCAAGCCGGCTAGAATTTCCGCGGCGGGTCGGTCCCTCTCTGGAGCTTTTTTCCAAAAATTCTCAAATCTTTTCCAAACTTCTGGGGCTTCACCCAGATGTTCTTTTAAGGTTCTTTTGGGGTCCACAGCTCACCCCAAGGGTCCAGAAGTTCTGTGATGGTCCTTGAGGGGTGCGGACTTCAACTCCCAGAATGCACCTGGCGCAAACTCCTTTTTGGCCACTGGACAGTGGTCAGCTGGTCGCTTTCTTCAGGAGTTGGTGCAGGGGACTCTGGTTAGCAATTTTTCACCTGTAGCAAACAGGGAGTCCCTTCTTGAACCAGTTGAAGCCAGGCAAAGTCCTTCTTGTGGTGAAGCCCAAGTGTGCAGCTGGTGCAGTCCTTCTGAGTGCAGGTTCCAGGTGCAGGCCAGGGGTCCAGCAGGGCAGTCCTTCTTCTTCTTTAGTTCCTTTCTTGTTGAATTCTGGAGGGGATCTGAGGCGTGGGTGCAGGTCTGCCAGTTTTATCCTTGCTCCTGGGTGAAAAGCAGGGGGGCCCTGGTTCTCCAATCAGGGACAGGGTCTAAAAATCCAACATGGATGAGTCTGATTTTTGGAGGTTACATCTGGCTGAGCCCACCCACTGGTGTGGCTAAAAATCATAAACACACCCCTCTCCTGCCCTCTCCTAATCTAATCAAGGGGGCACCTAATTGTCTGGGGTTGCAGGATGTGGGGGTGTTGCTGGGTGCTGCAAATGTCCTTCTCTGCCTTTGAAGACCAGTTTGGCAGCCCTCCCCCTTCCTGCCTCACCATCTGCTGAGGGGAGATTCTCTCCCCCAAGCACATTCCTTTGTGTGAAGTCAGGCCACTTCACACCTCATCAAGGCAGCCTGGCAGAAGCTGCTGCAGGCTGGCCAATCAGAGCACAGCAGCAAAAACAATGCAGAGCTGAAATTGGCAACTTTTTAGGTAAAGTCTAAACTTTTTACCTGGACAAGTTATATTAAATCCAACAACTGGAAGTTGTGGGATTTATTACAACAATCAATTTGATACCAAATTCTTGGTATGTAACATTTAAGGAGACTTTAAAATGTAAAATAAAGTCTGCCCATTCTAGCCTATGAAGGCCATTTACTTCAATGAGGGAAAAACGAATTTGGCTGTTTTTACCTCACCAGGGCTTATAAATCTATTTTTATAAAGTCCCTGCTTATAGTTACATGGCACCCAGCCCTAGGGGCACATAGGGCACACCTTAGGGGTGATGTATATGTAAAAATAAGGTAGTTTAAGACTTTGGAAGTACCTTTTATTCCAAAGTCGAATTTGCATATAACTTTAATTTAAAAGCAGCCAGCAAAGCAGGCCTGCCTTTAAAATGACACTGGGCACCTCAGCAGTGCACCTAGGTGTGCACCACCTATGCTGTGGTCCCTAAACCTACATGCCCTACCATATACTAGGGACTTATAGGTAGGTTAACTTAGCCAATTATAATTAGCCTAATTTGCATATCCATTTTACACAGAGCACAGGCCCTGGGACTGGTTAGCAGTACCCAGGGCACCATCAAAGTCAGGAAAACACCAGCAAAAAGAGGAAAATGGGGGCAAAAAGTTATGGGGCCTCTGCAATCAGCCCTGTTTTCTCACACCATTGCTATATCTGGTAATGAAGGGAATTGCTGGTTTGAGCTTAGCATGTTAAGGCCCTCATTATGAGTCTGGCAGTCTAAAGACTGCCAGATTCACGGTGGCAGTCGCACCACTGTAGCCCTGACAGTCTGACTGCCGGATTTCGATGCTGGAGGTTGGACCACCATCAGACCGCCACCACTGACAGGAACATGGTTCTCTATGGGCTGGTGGTGGTCAGAGCTGAGTTCAGCCATGACAGCACTGAGTTCAGCGCAGCCGTGCTGATCTCAAGTCCTCTTTCCACCAGTCTTTTCATGGTGGTGTCCCTGCCATGAAAAGTCTGGTGGAAAGGCAGTGCTGAGGGTTATGAGGGGCCCATTAACTGCCAACAATGATGTCGTGGGCAGTGCCGGCCCCCGTCGCCCAGCACCCTGGGAGTGCACACTGTCTGCTACAAGAGTGCTGGTTGTCCCCTCTGTACAACAGCAATGATCTTGACTCTTTGTGAAGCTGAGACCAATGCCACCACACTGCCTCCACGGGGCTGACAAACAAAAACCTTCATATATGGAGGTTTCCTCCGGTCAGCCCAGTGGGAACATCGTAACAGGGCCGGGGGGAGACTGCCAGCTCTGTGCCGGTCTCCTCGCCACAGGGCAGGTGGGCCTCATAATAAGGCCCTTAGTATTTTGCAGAGGAGAGTCCCAATTTGTGATTGCAAATAGCTGCTGAATTTTTATCAAATTTCTTGGCTCGTATCCCCATTGGCTTAGTCATCTTCTGAGTTTTGTAGCTTTCTGGTCATAGTCTTTTTTGTTGTTACAATTTCTTCTCACAGTTATGTACTCCCTCGGTGGGGATGTTGGTAATGGTGTCATGTGGGTTGCAGCTAGTAGCGTGAAGAACTGAGTTTGCTGCGGTCGTTTTTCTTTTTGTAATTGGTTTTTATTGATATATAGTGTAAGGTCCAAGAGTTCTACTTTCTCCTTTGAGATTGTGTAGGTCACAGTGATGCCCCATTTATTTGGTGATAAGCTGTTGATGAATTTTTTTAAGTGTGACTCCAGGCCTTGCCAAATGAGAAAGATGTTGTGTATACCGTGTCCCCAGAAGATGATGATACTGGAGACATGTTCCAATTGTTTGTTCCATAACCAATATCTTTCAACCTCTTTCATTGGAAGACAGGCATACAGTGGGGCAAAAAGAGCCCCCGTTGCTGTGCCTTGTTGTTGTAGATGAAACTCACCTCTAAAAAAGAAAAGTTTTGTTTTTCAAGTAAACTTTCAGCATTTCAATGATCATTTGATTTCTTTTTAGTGTAGAGATCTTGTTGCCAGGCATTTCCTTACCGTCTCTATGCTATCCTGGTGCTTCATTGAAGTATATAAACAGACTACCTCTTTGGTGGAAAGGATATAGCCAGGTTGACACTCGATGTTTTCAAGTTTTTAAAGAACATCTTTTATAGCTTTAGTGTAGGTAGAAAAGTCCTGCATAAATGTTTGAAATTCTCAGAGGATATACTTTCCCAAATTAGAACAGACCAAATCTATTCCGGCAACAGTAGGTCTTTCTTTTGGTGGGGTGCCTGCCTTGTGGATTTTGGGATTTTTAGAAATATGTATAGTGTTAAGGTAGCTGGATGTTTGATGTATAGGTACTGTTTTTCTTTCAAGGTGAAAAGGTCCTTGCTGTACCAACTGTTAAGAAGCTCCCCCAATTTTCTTTCGACCTCCTTGGTTGGGTTGTGTTTAAGTTTCATGTAGCAGGCATTGTCTCCAAATTGCCAATAAATTTCCGAAAGGTAGTCCTGTTTGTTAAGGATGACCATATTGCCACTTTAATCTGCCTCCTTTGCTCCTTTATTATTATATTGTTGTCTTGACCGAGTTCTTGCAGTTCTTTATATTGTTTGTAAGTGACGTTTGATGGGGGATATTTGTTCTTGAGCATGTATTTTTAGTGTTCTTTCGAGATCGTGAACCACTGCTGTGTAGAACAAGTCAAATGAGTTACTGGGTAGTAATATTGGTGAAAAGCTAGATTTTATTGGAAGTGAATTGGTTTTAGAGTGTGAAATATTGATTCCTAATTTGAGTGCTGTTTCTTCAAATGAGCTAGTTAAGTCTCTTTATCATCCTATGACAGATTGGCAAGTAAGTGGATGGTTTCAAATTCCTGAACAGTGAAGTCACTAGTTTTTGGTTGTATTGTGATTTGTGGCCTGCTCCTTGTCTACAAAAAAGGATTGCAGCTTTAGTCTCCTACTAAACCTAAACAGATAAATCTTAGTTTGAACCAAGTACCATGTGACTGTTGGGCAGACTGAAAGGTGCAGAACGAAAGAACAAAAGGCCTTTGTTTGAAGCATCCACTTTCCTGAGAGCACCTAAAGCGCTCACTTAGCACTGCACTTTGTAAATAGAAATAGTTTTTGCTTTGGGCTGTTATAATTGGGGGCATTATAAAAATATTTGAATAACGCTTTTTAGAATTTTTAAAACAATACAGGTGGGCTGTGTTTACATTGTTTAACTTTTTTGCACTTTACCTTGAAATTGTTGCTACGATGCAGAGCCTGTTAGAGCCTGCGCTGTCACTACTCCGCCCGGATATTTTCGGTGTGAAGCAGGTTAGAGTTCTAGTGCTGACCTTCTAATGTGTCTTGTTACCCACAAAAGCATGCAGGGGAGGGGGGGAGGAAAAAGAGAGTGACACACACACGCACCCTCCCACCCCTAACACCATGTACACATACAGCTGCTGTAATATAACATATTTACCCCGTACTCCTGAGGAATAATGGAAGGACAACAGGAATGTGATAAAGTGGGTGTAATAAGATCAACACAGTCGAAATACGAAAATGCAATGCAACTGTTATATACATATGTACAGTTCAAGGGACACTGAACAGCCCTCATTGTGCGTGGGCCACAGGAATACAGGCCAAAGTCCAAGGCCCCATCTGTCACCTGTAGCAACACGGAAAAAACACTGCAGGGGCATCAGTTGGAAAATAGGCAGGCACCTAATGGGGACTGGGTACGGGGTGCACGTCAGCTGGCAGATGACAGAAGACCACTGGTTCTGGAGGGGGCAACATGCCCATTGCTCTGTCCTGGGGAGTGCAAGGCCACAGTCTCTCAAGTGGGTGACTTGCCCACATGCTCTGGAGGGGCAACATGCTGTTTGCTTGATCCTTGGGAGTGCAAGGCCACAGTCTCTCAGGTGGGTGTGTTACCCACTGGTTCTGGAGGTGGCAACATGCCCTGTGCTCTTGATCCTGGGGAGGCTGGGGTTGGTTGGTGTGTTACCCACTGGTGCTGGAGGGGGCAAAGTGCCCTGTGCTCTTGATCCTGGGGAGTGCAAGGTCACAGTCTCTCAGGTGGGTGTCATGCACACTGGATTTGCAGTGGGCAGGCCGCACAGCAGCCCATGGAGTCAGGACTATATACCATCTGCCGGCAGTGACGGCTGCTCAGTGGTGGTAGTGGTTCTGCTGCTGCTGGTAGGGGGAGGCTCCAGCCCATCCCCTGTAGCCTCAGACGGCTGCCCACTGATGGTGCTGCTGCTGGTAGTGGTGGGTGGAAGCTCCAGCCCATCCGCTGCAGCCTAGGATGGCTGCCCACTGGTGGTGGCAGTGCTGCTGGTGGTGGTGGGGGGAGGCTCCAGCCCAACCCCTGCAACCTCGGATGGCTGCCCACTGGTGGTGCTGCTGGTGGTGGTGGGGGGAGGCTCCAGCCCAAGCCCTGCAGCCTTAGATGGCTGCCCACTGGTGGTGGTGGAGGGAGGCTCCAGGACGTCCCCTGCAGCTTTGGACGGATGCACAACCATGGTTGGTGGTAGGGGCTCCGTCTGAGTCCCTTCAAGAGGCACCTTGTCCTTCCTGCCTGCTGGTGCTGGCTCCTTGCCCTTACTGGCAGCAGCTGGGGCTTATCTCCTTGCCCTTCCTGGCAGCAGCTGAGGCTGGCTCCTTGGTCTTCCGACCTGCAGCTGGGGCGGGCACCCTTTCCTTGAGGCTGCCTGGTGTAGGCTCCTTCACCCTCTACACAGGTGTGCTGAATCCTTTCCCACCACGAGTGGGTGTAGAGACTACTGGGCCCGTGGACTGGGTGGCTGAGGTGCTTGCCTGGGTTTTTGACACCCTGGGCAGACGTGAAGGATGGGGGGTGTAGGGAAGAGGTCAATGGTGGAGAGCAAAAACATCTTAAGGACATTGGGGCAGGGAGAGGGAGAAGGTTTGGGAGTGGAGGAAGAGGGAGTGGTTGTAGGAGGCTGTGTTTGGGTGCAGGTACATGGGCTGGATGCTGTTGTGAGGTGGACGGCTGTTGCCTGCCTGAGAGCTTGCGTTTGTGTGCCGTGGGAAGGGGTGGGACAGACACAGTGGGAGAGGACAAAGGGTACGTGCACATGGCTGTTGTAGAGGTGTCTGCCAGTAAGGTGTGTGTTCTGCTAGGTGTGGTGGTTATGCTGGTAGTGGATGAGGATGTAGTGCATGCAGGTGTGAGTGTAGATGGAACTGGAAGGGAGGAGGAAGAGAGGGACACAGTGGTAATTGTGGATGTTGGTATGTCTGCATCTGGATGGTGTTTGTGTGATTGCCTGTGGGATGATGTGTGGTGCTTGTGCTTGCCTGTGCCACTCTTGTGTGTTGTCTTGTGTGCATGCTCATCTGCCTATGTGTTTGATATAAGTTGGGGTTGATGGGAATGAGATTGGGAAGAGGAAGTTGGAGGGGGTGAGGGTGTAAACAGGGACAATGACTGCCATCAGAGAGGATGCCAGAGCCTGGATTGATTTCTGTTGGGCCGCCAAACCAGTGGGAATGCCCTCCAGGAATGCATTAATCTGCTGCATCTGGACTGCCAGCCCCTGGATGGTGTTCTGCTTTCCTTCCCTTTTCTCATAACCGAGCTTACAGAACTTCACTGGAATGCACTTCTGACTTCACCGCAAGGTTCTTGAGAGACAAAATTAGTAGATTGGAAGCACACATTCAAAAGTAGTCGCAGCACTTAACGCAAAATATGTCAAAGTACTTCTCAGCTGCAATGTACACAGCAATAATATGTGATTATATTATAGCATAACTTCAAAGCAAAGCATAAAAGTCAAAATTCATCACCGTAAGGCCTATAGCTCAGCTTCATCTTTCTGGGGTCTGCAAGTTGATGACTCTTGTCAACTGCGAGAAAGAGATTTTCTACCCAAACAGGAGACAGGCAACTGATGTCTACGTTCCTGTCTGAAGTCAAGCAGATTCAATCTACCCCTGCTGTAGCCCAGAGTCATCCTTAAAAGCAAACTCAGTGTGAGAACCGAAGAAACTTGGACAGTGGCCAATTCTCCCAAGCTCCCTCGCACTCAGACTGGATTGCGAGGTAAACACATAATCTACATGCTCTTATCAGCTAAGGTCTGGTTTGAACAACACTGCTTGGTCTACAATGTGGAAAAAACCCAGCTTGGAAAAACACAGCTCATCTGCAATGTCTCAACTGCAATGTCTAACCCCACGCTAAAGCCAATAGGCAGCTAACCTAAATATCAAATGTGGGGGCATATTTATACTCCGTTTGCGCCGAATTTGCGTCGTTTTTTTCGGCGCAAATTCGACGCAAAACTAACTCCATATTTATACTTTGGCGTTAGACGCGTCTAGCGCCAAAGTTCATGGAGTTAGCGTCATTTGTTTGCGTGAACACCTTCCTTGCGTTAATGATATGCAAGGTAGGCGTTCCCGTCTTAAAAAATGACTCCGATGCATATGCGTCGTATTTATACTCCCGGGCAAAAATGACGCCCGGGAGTGGGCGGGTCTAAAAAACCTGCATTAGCGCCGGATTTTAGCGCCTGGGTCAGGGCAGGCGTTAAGGGACCTGTGGGCTTAGAATGAGCCCAGAGGTGCCCTCCCCTGCCCCCAGGGACACCCCCTGCCACCCTTGCCCACCCCAGGAGGACACCCAAGGATGGAGGGACCCACCCCAGGGACATTAAGGTAAGTTCAGGTAAGTATTTGTTTAAAATTTTTGTTGTGGCATAGGGTGGCCTGATTCGTGCCCCCCTACATGCCACTATGCCCAATGACCATGCCCAGGGGACAGAAGTCCCCTGGGCATGGCCATTGGGCAAGGGGGCATGACTCCTGTCTTTGCTAAGACAGGAGTCATTTCAATGGGGGTTGGGAGTCGTAAAAAAATGGCGCAAATCGGGTTGAGGCGATTTTTTTGCCTCAGCCTGACTGGACGCCCATACTCCATTTTCCCCCTACGCCGGCGCTGCCTGGTGTACGTCGTTTTTTTTAACGCACACCAGACAGCGCCGGCGGCTAACGCCTGCTAACGTCATTCAATAAATACGGCGCCCGCATGGTGCTTCAGAATGGCGTTAGCCGGCGCTAATTTTTTTGGCGCAAAACTGCGTTGGCGCAGTTTTGCGTCAAAAAGTATAAATATGGCCCGTGATGTCTAATGTCATGTCAAACCCAATAGGCAGCTAAACTGAATACAGAGTGAAATGGCTAACTCCATGTTTAAGCCAGTAGGCAGCTAAACTGAATACAGAATGTGATGGCTAATGCCATGTCAAAACCAATAGGCAGCTAAACTAAACAAAACATATAGGGGGTCATTACGACCTCGGCGGTCTTTTAAAAAGACCGCCAGGGCCACGGGAGACAGAATACCGCCATTGCCGGGGGTATTCCTGGCTCCCTATTATGACATTTCTGCTGGGCCAGCGGAAATGTCGCATCAACATTGCTGCCGGCTCGTAATAGAGCCGGCGGCAATGCTGATGTGCAGCGGGTGCAGTAGCACCCATCTTGCATTTCACTGCCTGAAATCCGGGCAGTGAAATCCGCAACGGGGCTATGCCTGGGGGCCCTTGCACTGCCCATGCCAAGTGCATGGGCAGTGCAGGGGCCCTCAGGGGCACCCCAAGTCCCCTTAACGCCAGCCTTTCAATGGCAGTGTCTACCGCCACGGACAGGCTGGCGGTCGGGGACTCATAATCCCCAGGGCAGCGGTGCTTGCAGAATCCTGGCGGGATATTGGAGGGGCCGGCGATATGGCCGTGGCAATTCCGCCACGTTACCACTGGCCGCCAGGGTCGTGATGACCCCCATAATGTGCTACTGGTGAACATTGAGCAACTAATATGCGCAGTGGTGAAACACGAAGTCATTGGTCAAACACAATTAATAGCATCACAGATGGTATTCACAATGGTTGACTGCCCCGCAGAGATGGATCACAGGAGGTCAATAACCTCGTCACTCAGGGCAGCAAGGCTCACTGGTTCAGGGCCTGAGGTGCCTGGGGAGAAGGAGATGGCCGCTCTCCTGGGTGAGCAGGCATGGGCAACTCGATGAGGGGCTGCTGGGAGGGCGGTGCTGGTAGGGGGGATGGTGGCTGTACCTGTAGCTGGGGTGGGCACAGAGGTGTCCGCCACCAACAGGGAGCTTCCATTGGAGGAGGTATCTGTGTCCGAACGGTCCCCTCCAGTCTTCGCTGTGGTGCTCCCCTCCGTCCCACTGGTGCCCTCACCATCAATGGACTCTGCCTCCTGGGTCCTGTGGGCTGTAGCTCCCTTCATCAACGGTGCCTCTGCTCCTCCGCCAGATGATGCTAATGCACATAAGGACAGGGTGACAAAACAAAAAGGGGGGAGAGAGACAAAGGATACACAGGGTCAATGGCTGCACCCACATCACTGTTGGCGTACACACCACCCTCACACACAGGGAACAGCCCTATGCACTATGCATTGCACTAGCAGTTATAATGCTAGCCACAAAGGCATGGGGAGGGGCACACACCGGTAAATGTAGCACACCAGGGACCCACCCAGCCCTGACCAGTTGTGGATGCCTACGAGCTAGGTAGCAGGACTATCACTTCAGAACCCTGCCCAACATGGGACCTACTCTGCAATGTCAAGCATGGTCTAGGGGCACCCACTGACCCACATCCCCAACTCAGATACCACCCTACTATATGTAATGATGGGAAATGTACTCACCCCCTTGTGGCTGCTGTGATGCCCTGAAGCACCCATCCAGCACCAGGTAGCCAGCGCAAGTATGCGGACCATCATGGGGGTTAGGGTTTGACGGGCACCCCTTCCTCGTTGGGAGGCCACCCCAAGCTGGGCCTCCGCTGTCTTCAATGCCCAGCATCTCAGGTTCTCCCACCGTTTCCGACAGTGAGTGCTCTGCCTGCCGTGGACCCCCAGGATCCTTACGTCCTTGGCGATGGCATGTCATATACCCTTCTGTTGATGGGCGCTGATCTGCAGAGGCAATACACACAGGAAATAGTATCAGTCAGACCGTCCTGCCTGTTACACATATGGCCCACCATATCCCTTCACATCACCATTTACACACACATGGCCCAGCGTACAAGCTGTACGCCACCAAGGGGACATCCACCCACCCCCCCACACAACACCTTCACACACACAACCCCATGCATTCATGCCACATGCATCGTGCCCGCAGTGTACTCACCTGTTGGTCTGAAGGCCCATACAGCAGTCCGTACTGGGGTAGGACCCCATCCACCAGTCGCTCCAACTCCGCCGAGGTGAAGGCAGGGGCCCTTTCCCCAGTAACACCGGCCATGGTATGTTCCAGACACAGGTCACAGCAGCACATGCAGTGTAGGTCCTCTCCTGTTGAAATGTCAGGTCGCAAGTGTGTGATCAGATAGAAAATGGCGGTCACGTCCCCGGTGGTGCATACCGTCACTGCTGGCGTAGATCACCATTGGCCACTGTATCCCTTAGGGCCCAATGTTAACCAATGAGGAATTGCATGGCGGTTCCCGACTGCCTACTGCAACGGCGCACAAAGTCTGTGGAATTACCTCACTTCCACCTGTCCCTCCACACAGGACAGGCGGATGCCATTTTAGGAGGGTGGGGTAGGCCCTGGATAATAACAGCATCACAGGTAAAAATTGGACATAGAGGACAATCCCACTTAACCACTACAAGTAAACATCATGCATTGTACTGTTGTGGCTCTAATGTTCAGTTTGTGACCTGTTCCTCACTCTTTTGTCCCTTAGACTGCAACCGCTGCGGATAAATAGGAGATGGAGACATATCCCATGTACAGACACCTGGTTGACTTGGCAACAATGGAGGACAGGCACATTATCCTCACCGATAGACTTGACATGGCCACAATCACAGAGCTGTGTTCCCAACTGGAGCCTGATCTGATATCTGCTATGCGTCAGCCCACTGGCATCCCCCCCTCTTGTGAAAGTCCTATCTGTGCTCCATTTCTTGGCAACTGGCTCTTTCCAAGTGACAGTGGGCTTGGCAGCAGGAATGTCACATCCAATGTTCTCAATAATACTGACCCGAGTGTTGTCTGCCCTGATTAAACACATGTGCAGCCACATTGTTTTCCCCCAAGTGGAGGATTTGGCCACAGTGAAGGCTGACTTCTATGCAATGGGACATATCACCAACATAATTGATGTCATTGATGGGACTCATATTACATTTGTCCCCCCCCCTGGCAAAATGAACAGGTGTTCAGAAATCGTAAGAGTTTCCACTCCATGAATGTCCAGATGGTGTGCTTGGCATCTCCCATGTCAATGCTAAGTATCCTGGGTCTGTGCATGATGCCTTTATCCTGAGGAATAGTATCATTCCAAATGTGATGGCCCAACTACAGAAGCCCCGGGTGTGGCTATTAGGTGAGCTCTGGTTCCCACCCAGTATATGTTGGTGTATGGGTATGGTGTGGACCATATAGGATAGTGTGTGGCTAAATGTTGTCCCTTGATATTTGCAGGTGACTCTGGTTACCCAAACCTTTCATGGCTGCTGACCCCTGTGAGGAATGCCAGATCAAGGGCAGAAGAACGTTACAATGAGGCACATGGGCGAACAAGAAGGATACTCGAATGAACCTTTGGCCTCCTGAAGGCCAGGTTCAGGTGCCTCCACCTAACTGGTGGATCCCTGTTCCACTCATCCAAGAAGGTCTGCCAGATAATCGTGGCATGCTGCATGTTGCACAACCTTGCCTTGAGATGCCATGTCCCTTTTCTACAGGAAGAGGAGGCTGGAGATGGCTATGTGGCAGCATGGACCCTGTAGACAGTGAGGATGAGGCGGAAGAGGATGAGGACAACAGAACAGCAGTGATATGACAATACATCCAGTAACACACAGGTAAGACAGTGTTACTTCACATTTTATTGTCATTCATTAGATTATCTTTGTCACTGGCATGCTGTTATTTACCACTTCTAAGCCCACTCATTGTACACTTTGGCAATTCATTTTGTAGATGTTGGTGCCCCACTATCGCTCCCGTGGTGATCACTGCTGGAAACTACAGGTCTTTCCTATGTGAACATTACTGTACAGTTGAATTGCAATGTTTGAACCTGGTTAAACAAATACATACTTAAAAATGTTTACAAGCTCCATATTTGTTTGTTTTTTCAAGGGTGTTTATTGAAGTGCTAAGAAGAAGAGGGGCAAGTGCAATGGAATGGGGTGATGATAAGGGAAAGTCCAGGGTATTGTTCCAGTCTGTTTGTAGCACAGGTGCATTGTCCAAGGGGACATAGGAAGGGGAGCAATGGCAGTTCATGGTGGACAGGGTGACAGGGTGGGACACAAGGGTGACAATCAGGAGAGTCTCATTTCCTGGCCGGGGTATTGGCAATAGTCTCTGGCTTCTGCCTGGATTGCAGGGAATGTTTGCGGGGTGGTTTACCTTCTGCAGGGGTGCTGGTGGCCTGTTGGTCCTGTGGTAGAGCCTCCTGTCCACTAGCGGCAGCAGAGGTGGAAGCCAGTTCAGATGTCTGGCTAGTTGCAGGGGCCCGCTGGTGTGAGACTGCCTCCCTCATAAGGGTGGTGTTGATGGCCTGCAAGTCCTCCCTGATCCCATGGTACTGTCCCTCCTGCAGCCGCCTGTTCTCCTGCATGTTGTCCAGGATCTGGCCCAGCATATCCTGAGAATGTTGGTAGGCACACTGCTGCTTGATGTGTCCTGAGGACAGAGGTATGGGTATGCTGGGTAGGTGCTATGGTGGTGTTTCCTGATGGGGGAGGCTCTGTGGTGGTGTGTGACTCGGCCTGGGTAACCGACTGTCCAGAGGGCCCTGATGGGCAAGGTTGGTCATCCAGATCCTGGCGACCAGAGTTGCTTTCATTACTGTGTGCCTCTTCAGTTGGGGGATTGGATAGTTCTGGCACCTCTTCTCCGCTGACATTGGCTGGGATACCCGTGGGGTTGTAAATTCTGTGTTATTGTTTCTGTGTGTAACATATTGAGTGTTTGGTGGGTTGCCCTATTTGTTTGTATTTGCCCTGGCAGGTTTAAGTTGTGTAGGTCGGTATGTGGTGGACTAGATGATTCTCTCTAGTGTGCATAGGGCTGTGAGTAATGCCCATGCATTGGTGGTGCAGGCAGGGCTAGCTATTGGGATGGGTGGGATGTGATGGTTGGGTGTTTGGGAGGTGGTGGAGTGATGGGAGTGAGGGTGAGGGTGGGGGTTTGTGATGGCATGCAGGAAGCAGGGGCCGATTAGCAGTATAGAGTTGACTTACCAGAGTCAAGTCCTCCTCCTTCTCCGGCCAGGCCCGCAGGATGCATGATTGCCAAGACTTGCTCCTCCCATGCTGTTAGTTGTGGGGGCGGAGGTGGGGGTCCACCGGCAGTCCTCTGGATAGCAAGCTGGTGTCTTGCTGCTATGGAATGTATCTTCCCCGTAGGTTGTTCCACCTCTTCCTGATGTCGTCTCTTGTTCTAGGGTGCTGTCCCACGGCGTTGACCCTGTCCACGATCCTCTGCCATAGCTCCATCTTCCTAGCAATGGGTATCTGCTGCACCTAGGCTCCAAATAGCTGAGGCTCTACCCTGATGATTTCCTCCACGATGACCCTTAGCTCCACCTCTGAGAATCTGGGGTGTCTTTGTGGTGTCATGGGTGTTGTGTGAGGTATGTGGGTGAGGGTGTGTCAGGTGATGTGCTGGGGTGTGTGATGTGGGGTATGTGGGTGGTGTATAGGTGTAGGTGGTGTGTGGCTCTGGTTTTGTCTGTAGTGGTGGTGTCTGTCTTGTGCCAATGGTTGGCAATGGTAAAGGGTTGTGGGTAATGTGGGTGTGTGTTTTATAGTGATGTAGGTGTGTGTACGGGTGTCAGGTGTGTGTTCTTCTCATTGACCAATGTGGTGTTGTTTTGTGTGTGTGTGTATTTTGAGTGCAGCAGCATGTACCGCCAATGGCTTACCGCCATTGAATGTCCGCTGTGGTGATTCGTGGGTCATAATGTGATGGGCATTGTTCTGGTGTATGTTTGGATACTGCTAGTTTATCACTGAACCTTGGTGAGGTGGACTCGTGTCTGTGGCTGAATGGTGACGGATTGGTGTGTGTGTGTCATAATACGGTGAACGGATATCCGAGGTGGCGGTGGTATGTTGACAGCAGTCAAAGTGGCGGTAAGGGGGATTTACCGCCAATGTCATAATGAGGGCCATTAATCTTATCTACAATTAAACATGACTCAGGCCTGCCATGGCAGCTTGTGAATGCAGTTTTAACTGCCACTTCCACCTGGCAAATTAAACTCTTTTGCCAGTCCCAAATTGTCCTTTTTACTACATGTAGGTTATCCCCAGGGTAGGCCATGGACAGCTCAGAAGCAAACTTCAGTTTATTTAAAAGTAGGACATATACTTTTAAGTTTTTCATGTTCTGGTAGAGAAAAAGTCTTAAATTAGTATTTTCCTACTGCAAGGCCTACATCTCCGAAAGCACAACATTGGAGTTACCTTATTACATTCTATAAGTGTAATATCTAAATGGAAATAGGTACGCAGATCATGTTTGGTGTCTCTGAAATCCACATTTATAATCCTAACTTATGTTGAATTTGGATTTTAAATTAAAGTTTTGTAAATGCTACTTCTAAAAAGATGATATTTTTCTGCCTTAGCCATTTAATGCCTGTAGCCTGTCTCTGGTCACGTGACTAGGTGTAGCTGACAGGCTTTGTGTATTCCTTCTAGACAGTCACAAACAATAGGGAACTTAGGTGTGCCTGGATGGGCCATCACTGGCAGGATGGGAGGGTGGAGCTGGGCACAGCCCAACTTACACTTGATTAGGTTGTGTCCTGCCTCCACACAAAGGGATGCATATTCCCTGTAGTTAGGCTGGTGCCAGGTCAGGGAAGTCAGGATGCCTGAGGACTTCTAAGGGAAACCTCGAGAAACTTCTTACCCACTTCAAAGGCACAACTGTGAAGAAATACTGGACCTCAGACACCAACTATTCAGTTCATTTCTGGACCTTTGGATACTCTTCCAGGAAGAATTACCCAGAGCTGCTGAAGAACTCCCACTCTGCCAGACTGCTGCCCTGCTGGACTTCTGCCTTACTGTGCTTCTGCCTCTCTGTGCTGAACTGCTGATTGATGCCCGCTTGCCTGGGTCAAAAGGACTAGACCTACATCTCTTTAACGCAGAACCCAGAGTGACTCCAAGGGCTAGATTGCTGGCCTCCTGATTTGAAGCCTCAGGAAAATAACAGGTTTCTAGCAATCCTTGCATCTGGACTCTGCCATCTGTGAGCCTATCCTGACAAGTGGAGCCACCACAGCCTTGGACCCTTGGAAGTAGGCCTAAGATGCTCTGGCAGCCTCTATGGATCCTGCAGAACCAACACATTTTCTCTGCTGTGTGGTGCAACCCCGAGCAGAACCAACCGATTGCTGCAACTGCATGAATTGGAGCTGCCGCAAAGACCTGCATTGCATTGTAGTCCATTGCAGCGTCAGTACCGCCACTTCACAATGCATGCTCGGCACAAGCTCTTGCATGCCTCTTCAACGGCAGCGTAGTTAATGACACTAGACTCCGCCCCACAGCTCCTCAGAAGTGATGCATCACCCCGACTGCACAATGCACCCTGACTCCAGACTTCAGATCACAACCCCTCAATGACAGGATCATCAATGACCACACAATAGGACTTTTCAACTCAGCCTCGCAGCAGTTCTGAACCAACACGTGGCTTTGGCTGCCTGAAGCGTCTTCAACACGGATCCTCAAAATGCGCCGCAAACCAGAATCGAAGGTACTTTGTTCAGCAAGCGTAACTGAGTACCTGCACTTGGCCGCACTCCATCGCATTCGCCTGAACTTGTGACTTTGTGCCAGTGCGGCATGACCAGATATCCACAATTGCTACTTTATGCCTATTGGTGCTATTTTTACTGAAATCTTTCAAATTGGTTATCCTCGGTTCTACTGATTGGAGTTTAGTTGCTTTCAACTTGTTCTATTTACTAAAAATTGCTCTTTTTTATAAATTTGTTGTGGGCTCCTTTTGCAATGTGTTGTCACTGTGTTACTGTTTGAAGTATTGCACAAATACTTTACACAGTGCCTCAGAGCTAAGTTTGACTGCTCTGTTCCAAGCTACCGAGGGTAGAGTACAGGGTAATTTAGGGTTTGCTTGAGACTTTATCCCCCATTCAGGAACCCCATTCCTGGGGCAATGGAGGCAAAACTGTCATTTGAGCATTTGGCTCAGTAAAGGAGCCTTAAGGAGTTGGAACCAAAAGAAAAAGAGGCAGATTCTGGCAGTATTGGTGGCACTATAACTGCAGTGTCTGAAAGAGACAAAAAGGTCAGCATGCCCAAGGACCTGATGCTTAGAAATATGGTGGGGATGATATTGACAAATGGTCTTCTGCTTATGAGGTAGACCTGAGAGTTTACAAGATCCATGAAGAGCACTGGGGGTGTGGGTTGTGGAAACAAATACCTACTGTGGGGTGGGATACTCTTCATACTTTAGTGGTTGGGGACCAAACCAGGTACACCATCATGAAAGCCATATTGATTGCTAAGATTGAAATGACCCCTGAAAATTACCTCCAGAAGTCCAGGGACAGTCAGAAGCAGCTCCTCAACCAGGCCTCAGTACATTTTCTGGACTATTCTAAAAAGCACTGAATGACTGGGTGCTTGGCATCAACGTTATTGACTACAGTGGGTTGTACAGCTTAAGTTTGAGAGAGTACATCCTCTGTATTTGTCTTCCAGAGCTATGCCAGCACCTAGTCGACAGTAAGCTAACTGACCCCAGGAAGCTTGCTGAGGAGCAAACCTCTGGGCCAGCATCAGAGTGTCCAAATATTTACCTAGGCAAGATTCACATAAAGATGGTCAGGGGTTCATGTAGAAGAAAGAGAAGGGGGGAATCTTAATAGTAAGGAGTTCTAAAAAGGCCCCAAAAATAATTGACAAGGGAACTGTGATAACAAGTCTCATGTCTGACCCAAAGAAGAAGGGATTTTTTGACAAGCAAACAGTGAGGTTAGTTTCCCCAATGCACAGAGTGCTGCAAGTATGGACACTCCAAGGGTGACTCTAAATGACCCAAGGGGGCAAAGTCACCCACCGGTGGGCAGACACTTGGCAAGTGTAGCACTCAGGGAGAAAGCGGTCCCAGTTAGCTTTGGGGAATAGACAGAGGTGACTCCAGTTTCTCAGATGGATACCAAAAGCCCTGTACAGGGGATCATCATGAATGGGCAATGGGTGACAGCTCTGAGAAACCTGGAGGCCAGCTTATCTACTGTGAGGTGTAAGCTCATGTCCTCAGAGCAGGACCTGCCTAACACATTCTACCAAGTCATAGTCGCAGCCAACTCATACACATCCAGCATGCCAGCCCGTATTTTTTATGATTGCCACTAAAAGCAAGTACTTACCTTCAGTGTAGCAGGGCTAAAGGTAGAACCACAAGTAAATTTACAATGTTATTATTCATGTTCACTCACATCCACTCACTCACCCTCATTCTCATTCACACTCATTTATTCATTCTCACTCACAGCACACTCTCTTTCAAACTCACTCACATATGCTCCCTCATTCTTTCTCACTCACATTCATGCATTCACTCATACTCCCACTCAGTCATTTTCACTCATTCACATCATCTCACTCTCACACACTCTTACTCTGACTCCCTCTTACTTTCTCATTCATACTCGTTAGCACTCATGCTTACCCTCACTCATTCTAACTTCATCTCACATATTCTAATTCATTCATTCTCACCGACAATTATACTCTCTCATTCTTACCCTGTGACCCTCTCATTTACTTGCAGTCACTCTTTCTTTCACTCATTCTCACTTCCTCTCACCGGCTCATATTCATTGACAGTGAATTTCACCCATTCTCACTCACTCTCACCTCACTACCTGACAATCACTCTCACTCACTTGTTCTGCAATAATCCATTAGAAAGATGTGTCCCAACGACTCTAACCCGCAAGACTCGACTTAGTAACTAATTGAAACATTACCTCCTCACTGACACCCTCATTCCAGTCATTACACTCCTAAGGAACACCAGAAGAAAACCAGTGCATTTCTAGTAAACAGAAATATTCACCTTAAGCTAAGCACATAAAACATTCATTGATGCACCATGTATGAAAGCTTTATTCAGCGATGTGAAGAAATTAAAATACATTACAACTCAGCTGAAAGACTCATGGAACCAACATCACTGTATCTTAAATCAGTACACAAAGAATATAATACTGATTCACAAAGGTAGAAAGGACTGCCCAAATAGCAGCCTGACAAGTTGCTACAATGGATATACCCAGAACCTCTACCCAAGATGTGGCCATGCTTCTAGTTGACTTCCTTTGAACACCAACAGGACAGGGAATGTGATTTATTGCATAGGCTGTAAAAATGATGAAATAAACCCAACTCTCAGGGTACTGCCATCTGCCATCAGAATGCACCCAGTAAGGCCCCATGACATCCTGCCTTTAGACCTGTTGATGTCAGAACACTCATTACCTCACACTACACTCCATTCCCGGTTTCCACACCACCATCCTGTTGTTTTATGGTATATTTGTTAAATCCTGTCCTCAAACATTGCATAGATAATGCCCTGGAGGTGGAGCTCTGCACAACATCATTGATTCTCACTCCTATAGATACACTGACTTACACAGCTCTGATGCAAACATTGCTCCTGGTTTCCCTGTTTGCCTTTTGCGCCCTTTGGCTTTCCTAATCTTTGCCTCTTCATGTTCCAGTGCAGTGTTCTGTTCATTGGTGATTTTCTGATTCTGTGCACCTGGTTGTTTAGAAATACCAAGTGTTGGACTGCCCTTTTAGGCAGTCTGGCAGGCTGCCACTGCCTGATAGGCCAACTTGAAAAGACACGTGTGTTGGCCTTTTTCAGGCCTGTGGGATATGACAGTGTCTTTAATACACATCCCAATACTTGTTCTTTTAAGCTGGTTTCTCTGGCAATTTCAGACTGCCTGAAAGACCAGTCCAGCACTGCTCACATGTGGATCACTACCAGCCATTGTGCCTCTCCTCTGGGCTTCCAGCTATTTCAGCCCATTGAGCTCAGTATGCAGTGGCTCACATTGGTCTTCACATCTGAGGATCAGCTTGAACAAACTGTGTTTTGTTGCTCTGCTTTCCCGCTTGCACTTTGATTGTGTTGGCCTTGTTTTTACCTATTACTTTTTTTCCATTTTCTGTTTTGCCTCTTAGCTTACCAGTTTGTCTTCCTTTTTGTTACTGCTTCTGTCTTTTTTGTATGCCAATGTTTTAGTTCTGGGTGCACACTGTCTGCCCTGCCTCTTTGAAAGTGACAATTCTAAGTGTTGGATTCTAGTGTTCCCTGCTGTGCATAGTTCTCCTCCTGCCCTTGTTTCTGCATAGCTTCCTCTTTCTATGTTTTAGTATTCCTATATCTACAGACTTTGAGTATAGTCCTGTTTCTTTTCTTAGAATCCACTCCTGCTTTTCACTGATCACAGTTCAGGTATATTCAGTGCTTCCTGCTCTATTACATTCTCCTCTATTCTATTTCTATTTTATTTGGTCCTGTTTTTCCTGTCATTTATATGCACAGGAAGTGACACCACTAGATTCCCATCATCCATCTGCACAGAAATGTTGACTACAGGATTTCCCATGCACACGAAACAACATTATTCCCATCCTACCATACTCGGCCAAGGTCTTAGAGAATCTAATCTACTGATGCCTCACCGACCACCTCAGCAACCACCAGCCCCTCGATTCCACATAGACCGTATTCAGACTCAATCACATTTTAGAAACAGCACTCATCACCGTCCCAGATGACATCTGCATGATCCTTTAAAGAGGAGATCCAGCAGCCCTCATTCTCTTGGATCTCTCTGCAGCATGTGACACAGTCTCACACCCCATTCTCATCAGGAAACTGAAAAAGAGTGGCACCAAGGATCTGCCCTCCAGTGGATCTGTTCCATCTTAACGGATAGTACACAAGGTTATCACTCCACCCTTTGAAAAGCACATGTGATCCCTGTGGCCAGCATGGTCCGGGCACACAACATGAACATACTCTACTATGCCAACAACATGCAACTCATAATCACCCTCTCTGACAAAAACCCCCAATGCAAAGAATCACCACATGCATGACAGAAGTAGCTAACTGGTTGAAAGACTTCAGTTTCAAGCACAATGACAAGCCACAAGTAGTGTTCTTGGACAGGAACAGCTCTTCATAGGGGTCCAACTGATGGCCGGGGAAACTGGGACCCACACCCTTGCCAGGAACTTCTGAATCATCGTCAACAAAAATGGGAATGACTGCACAAGTCAGCACAGTCACTGCATCTTGATTCCAACCCCCAAAAATTCTGAGGAAGATCTTTAAATGGCTACTACCCAATACCAGAAAAACTGCCACTCATGTCATAGTCACCAGCAAGTTGTACTACGGGAACAACCTCTATGTCAGGATCAGCCAATCTCATCCTCAACGTCCCTTAGAGAACTTATATCACACCACACCCCACAGTGCTCCACCGGCACCTGAGAAGCAAACATGCTCATTTCAGACTCCTCACACACACTCATTCAAGGCACTATACAACTTATCACCACCTGAATAGTCCCATCTTCTTTCACCAACAACTAATACAACTCTTCTTGCCCGCGCTCCTACGCACACACATCCTGTGCCTACACAGAACTATATTAGGAGGATGGACATTCTGTTACACTGCTCCTAAAGTGTGGAATGTCCTACCACTGTACATCAGAGCATTGACCTCTCTTCCTGAAGTCTGCAAGAAGCTGCAGACCACGCTTTTCAATTAACCAGTCTACCCTAGGCAGGTGGGGCACACACACCTGCTCAGGGCTAGGATACCCTTGTGAGTTTTTGTGGACTTTACAAATACATATAACATAAAATGAAGCCTTTTTTGTGCACTTTACAAATCCATATAACATAACATCATTGAATGGCCCATCATCCAGTTGCACAGAAGTAACCTCACTGCTTTCCTGCCAAAACAATTTTTAAAAGAAGAAGACAAACAAGAGGACATAGGGGGTCATTTCAACCCTGGCGGTACAAGACCACCAGGGCTGAAATGACAGAAGCACTGCCAACAGGCTGGCGGTGCTTCCGAGGTCATTACAACCGCCACATTTGCCCCAGTGGTGATAATCCGCATGGGCAGCGCTGCTAGCAGCGCTGCCCAGGGTATTACGAGTCCCCGACCGCCAGCCTTTTCCTGGCGGTTTTAACCGCCAGGAAAAGGCTGGCGGTACGGGGAGGCGGTACGGGGAGTCGCGGGGCCCCTGGGGGTCTGCTATGCAGACAGTGAAAAGCACGACGGGTGCAACTGCACCCGTAGCACGGCCGCAACACCGCTGGCTCCATTTGGAACCGGCTCACATTTTGCGGCCCACATCCCCGCTGGGCCGGCGGAAACTCGATTTCCACCCGCCGGCCCAGCAGGGATGTCAAAATGGGCATTAGATTCCGCACGGCGGTTACAACTTGGCGGGCGGCGCTTGCCGCACGCCAAAGTTGTAATGAGGCCCATAATTTTCCATCATCTATCTGCGCAGGAAGTGACTCTGCTAGATTTCCCATCATCCATCTGTATAGGAAGTGACATCACTTCTCAAATCCCCAGCAAAGGTCCTACATAGGCAAATGCATTGCCTGTTTGTGGCTTTTAATGCCAGATTGGTCATTAAACCAGAAGACCAGTTCTAGTAAAACCTAGAAGGTAATAGGTATGGTTATGTGCATTACCCAGCATCCCATACAACCAAATCCCACAATTACACCCCGCTCTAGATAACCCAGATACTTGCATACCATTTGCACAACAAATGTACCCAGTGGTATGCAGTGCACAGCAAATGTACCCAATCTTGTACATATCCCATTAACTACCACATGCTCATTAACACATGTCTGCTATATTCCATGTACCAGGCATCACAGACCTCATCTCCTATCTCAGGCTTGATACCCTCTTAATCATAGAAGCATTGTTCATCCCAACATAATCCCACATCCTAGACTTCCTTCTTCCCACACGCTATCCCATTTATCATGTGGCCAGCACAAATGATAAGGGAGGAGGCCTTGCAGTCACCAAGAAGTCCCCTTGGTTATGATCCCTCCGCAAACAAGTCACACTTAACTCCTCAGAGCTACTATGGCTTGGTGCATGTGGCACAGAGTTTCACCCAGTGCCATTTTACCATAAGATCGTCTGGGTGTCTTCCAAGACTCTGAGATAATAACTATACCTTGCCTTATTGTAAGATCTTTTCCCTCGCAGAGAGGTCACTTTTCATGGAACTATAATGTGTGACAGTTTGTCTAGCATTCTTCTGGTTTGCGCTTTCTGCTGCCTTCCTGGTGTTTCTACAACAAGCATATGTCTTGCTTGTCTAACTTTGTCTTTGCAGGCATTACCCAGTTTGAGTACAGTGTTCAAATCCCAGTCTATCCCCCCTACTACATCCTAAGCTTCTATCTTGTCCTTCTCCTACCAGAGTGTTAGGTGCTTCCATGCATATACTAAAATCCTCCTCTAGAGCTATTTTGTCACAGGAAGAGCAAACTCGTCCTGTTAGTTATCTTATTAGCAGCCCTGACACCAACCTACAAGAAAGTGTTGGTGGGTTCTACTCTCTCCTACGTGGACCAAAGTTAATGAAGAATCTACCCTTCTCAAGAAAGATGCTGCTCCCAATAAATCAAAATAGCTCTTCTCACATCTAAGGACTGAACGCAATCTGTTCCTTTCTACAATGGAAGGGATAGACATGAATTCTGGAAAAATAACGTCTTGACCCAAATAAGACAATTACTGTACTTTAAGCCTCAAAGAAGAACCTATCCTGAAAACCACTCAGTCCTGAAATAAACTAGTAACAAGAGGTCTATGATAGGGAACCCAGGACCTTGCACAAAATTTCCATTCAGAAAGAGCTGACACAAGTTGCACACTGTCCTTTTGCGAAGGGGAAATATTTTTGTGAACAGTCCTGTGTACCAAACTTCTAGATCATGGTGGGTATCAACATGACTCATCAATATTCATGTATTAGGTCAACAATAGTGACTCACTATGATTGAATGCCATTATAGGGTTGGTGCTCTGCTGGGGTCCTCTTCCCTTTGTGAATAGGTTAGCACCTCCTTTTGGGAGTCCATAAAATGTGAATGTTTTTCGACTGGCTTTTTGTTGCAAAACACTGATACATTCCTTAATGAGTTTCTTTTGGAAGGGATGCTCTAAATACACCCCTTCCACACAGAGGAAGAGTACACTTTCCTGATCTTCTTCCATGATGAGAGGAAGATCACATGCTGCATGGCACACTGAAAGATCAGAAATGCTTGAGTCACCCGCCCCTGGAACACTTTCCAACCAGAACTACATGTAAGCAAGTCTGCCTCACCAAAGGTCAGTGATAAACTGGCGATACCAAAACCTCCACCCTCACGCCAACAAGAATACGCCCACAGTATCACAACCCACGAATCAACACAGCGGTCATTCAACCGCTGTAAACCATTGGCGGTACACACCACCGTGCTCAAAATGCACACACATTTACAAAACACCACCACATTGGACAATTGGAAATACACACACCTGATACACATACACACACCACACCGACACACCCAATCCAATATAAAACACACACCCACATCACCCACAAACCCTTACAACCCAAAATTTGAAAGAAGGCCAGAGAGTGAGACTACCTAAAACAACACCAGCATACACAGACACACAACACCATCACTTACACAACATCCACGCACCTCAAACAACACACACCAAGACATCCCCTCACACATCACAACCGACACCACCTCACACATCACCCACAACACATCATTGCACCTCAAAGACGCCCCAGGTTCTCTGAGGAGGAGCTCAGGGTCATGGTTGAGGAAATCGTCCGGGTAGAGCCACAGCTTTTCGGATCACAGGTGCAGCAGACATCAATTGCAAGGAAGATGGAGCTATGGCGCAGAATTGTCGACAGGGTTAACGCAGTGGGACAGCATCCAAGAACAGGAAGAGGTGGAACGACCTACGGGGGAAGGTGCGTTCTGTGGTATCCAGACACCAGATTGCTGTACAGAGGACTGGCGGTGGACCCCCATCTCCTCCCCACAACTATCAACATGGGAGGAGCAAGTCTTGGCGATCAAGCATCCTGTGGTCCTCGCAGGAGTAGCAGGAGGACTGGACTCTGGTAAGGCAAATCTTACTACTTTATCCCCCCCACCCCACCTACATGCCATCATATACCCCCAACCTTACCCTCACACCCATCACCCCAACAACCCACAGATACTACACTAACACAACCCACACATCCCAAAACCAAGCCCTCCATGAGACACCAATGCATGGACACCCATCACCAAAGCATGTCCAGTAGAGAAACTCACTCATGCCCCAAAATCACGAATCACACACGGGCCACGGCAATAATGCAAGTACAGGAGTAGAGGGTCACTCATCCATTGTACAAGATGGCACACACAGATACAATAACTATGCATTTACACCCCAACAGGACCCCTGTCCAACGTCACCGGACAGGAGGTGCCCTTACATATCCAGTCCCCCCACAGAAGAGGCCCACAGTGACAACAACAGCTCTGCACGCCTGGATCAAGATGACCAGCCCGGCCCATCAGGGACCTCGGAACAGTTGGTTCCCCTGACACAGTCACAAGCCACCACTGACCCTCCCCCTCAGGAAACACCACCACAGCACCCACCCAGCGGGCCCATCCCTCTGTCCCTAGGACACGTCAATCAGCAGTGTGTCCACCACTACAGGTAACCCAGGCAAACCCACTAACACAGGACGATCAGGGACCAGGGGACAATGGCAGTGGGCACAGGGTTCAGGGGAGAGAGGCACAGGACAACAGGGAAGCTGGGAGGACTGCTGTGCGACAGGGGGAGGACAGGCCCAGGGAACTGACACTCCACGAGGCACTCTCCAACATCATGGGAGCTTACCACCATTCCCAGGAGACCATGGGCACAGTACTGGCCAAGTTTCAGGAGACCCAGCGGCTGTAGGAGGAACACTACCTGAGGATCAGGGAGTACTTGAAGTCCACCAGCAACACCCTGGTCATCACTGCAGGGGTGCTGGCAGACCTACTCAACACCAGGAGGGACACAGTGGCAAACCAATGGGCCCCTGACACTAGCCTGGACGATGAGCAGCCCTCCACCTCCGCCAGCGCTAATGGACAGGAGGCACTGCCACAGGAACAACAGGACACCAGCACCCCACCCCCTGCAGATGGAGAACCACCCCACAAACGGTCCCTGAGATCCAGCAACAAGACAGAGAACATTGCCAAGACCCCCGCCAGGAAATAAGACCCCCCTGATGTCACCCTTCTGTCGCACTATGTCACCCTGTCCAACTTAAACTGCCATTGCTCCCCTTCCTATGCCCCTTTGGAAAATGCACCTGTGAAACAAATAGACTGGACTCTGCCATGGACATTCCTCCACCATCACCCTAACCAATTTTACAACCCCCTCCACTTATTTTCACAGAAATAAACACACTTCAATCACAAAACAATCTGGAGTCAGTCTGTGCTTTCACAAATGTGTATTTGCAAAATCTATGGAATATAGTAATGTCAATGTACTTGTTCACATACCAATGTAACACAGCTGAAGGCCAGCAGTAAGCATAGCAGAGGGCACAAAGTGGGACCTAGATCGGTGAAATGGAAAGTCAAAGTGACAAGTCAGGGTCCATACACTGAGTGAAAATGACAGACTTATGCTAGCTCCACCAATAGTATTAGATGTGTCTCACTGGAATTATTGCATGATGATATTGTTTCGGTTATCGATACCCTCTTCTTCTGCCTCCTCTTCTTCACTGTCAACAGGCTCCACAGCTGCCACAAGACCACCATCTGGCCCATCCTCCTGCAGAAAAGGCACCTGGCGTCACAAAGCCAGGTTGTGCAGCATACAGCAGGCCACGATTATCTGGCCCACCTTCTTTGGTGAATAGTATAGGGAGCCACCTGTCAGATGGAGGCACCGGAATCAGGCCTTCAGGAGACTGAAGGTGCATTCTATTATCATCCTAGTTCGCCTATGTGCCTTATTGTAGCGTTCCTCTGCCCTTGTCTTGGGATTCCTCACTGGGGTCAGTAGCCATGACAGGTTGGGGTAACCAGAGTCACCTGCAAATGTCGAGGGACAACTGTTAGACACACACTAACCCTTAGGGACAACACCCCAGACACCTATGTCAATTGTATTGGGACCTTGGGCTCACCTATTAGCCACACACTGTGCCTCTGGAGTTGCCCTATCACATAAGGGATGCTGCTATTCCTCAAAATGTAAGCGTCATGCACTGAGCCAGGATACTTGGCATTCACATGGGAGATGTACTGGTCTGCCAAACACACCATCTGCACATTCATCGAATGGTAGCTTTTCCGGTTTCTGTACACCTGTTTATTCCTGTGGGGGGGTACAAAGGCCACATGTGTATCATCAATGGCACCAATGATATTGGAGATATGTCCCAGGGCATAGAAGTCAACTTTCACTGTGGGCAAATACTCCACCTGAGGGAAAACGATGTAGCTGTGCATGTGTTTTAGCAGGGCAGATAACACTCTGGACAACACGTTTGAGAACATTGGCTGGGACATCCCTGATGCCATGGCCACTGTTGTTTGAAAAGACCCACTGGCCAGGAAATGGAGTACAGACAGGACCTGCACTAGAGGGGGATTCCTGTGGGATGGTGGATAGCTGAAATCAGGTCTGGCTCCAACTGGGCACACAGTTCCTGGATTGTTGCTCGATCAAGTCTGTATGTGATTATGATGTGTCTCTCTTCCATTGTCGACAGGTCCACAAGGGGTCTGTACACTGGAGGATGCCCCCATCTCATCACCTGCCCCAGCAGACGTGCCCTATGGAGGATAACAGCAAGCAGAGAGTCATCTAACACTGAGGAATCACAATGTGTTATTTGCAGAAATGTTTGTAATTCGCAATGTCCCGGTATCTGTCTGTATTCCCGGCCTAGATAGGTGACGTGACCACCATTTTCTGTCTGTTCCCTCACTTGATATCTGACCTTCAACAGGAGAGGACCTACACTGCAAGTGCTGCTGTGACCTGTGTCTGGAAGCAATGATGGCTACAGTATCTGGGGAAAGGGCCCCTGCCTTCACTTCGGAGGAGTTGGAGAAACTAGTGCTTGGGGTCCTCCCCCAGTACACGCAACTGTACAGTCCTCCAGACAAACAGGTGAGTATACTGTGATCATGCTGCATGGGCAGTGCCTGTTTTGAGTGGTGTGGATGGAAGATACATGGAGGGGACTGAGGCCTGCATGTGCGGATGTTGAGTGTATGTGCGTCAGGGCATGGATGGGAATTGGTGGGCAATGAGTATGACGATCTGGACATGTGAGTAATTTCCTTTCCCCCTGTACCATTCCTCAAGGTCAGCGCCCACCAGAAGAAGGGTATTTGGCTTGCCATTGCCAAGGACGTCCGGACCCTGGGGGTCTACCACAGACGGAGCATCCACTGCCGTAAAAGATGGGAGGACCTGCGCCACTGGAGCAAGAAGATGGCAGAGGCCCAGCTGGGGATGGCCTCCCAATGTGGAAGGGGTGCCCTTCGCACCATGAGCCCCCTGATGTCCCGGATCCTGGCGGTGGCCTATCCGGAGTTGGATGGGCGCTTGAGGGCATCACAGCAGCCACAAGGGGGTGAGTACACTCTCATTCAGCTGACTCTGCGCGCATTATGGGGTGTCTGGGTGGGGGAGCTGGGCAGTTTGTTCCCCTAGGCCAGGGCGAACTTGTAGGCAAGGTTCCTTGTGAGGCAGCCTATGTGGCACACCAACCACACTAGTGGTAATAGCCATCTACACCTAGTCAGGCTCCTGTGACTTCCAGGTGTGCAGCAATTGGGCTTAGGCCTCGTATCCCATTGGCATGTGAATTTGCTAGGAATTGTTAGTGCATGGCCTAGTGCTGAGGGCTGCTCCCTGTGTATTGTGTCTGCCGACGGTAGTGGTGTTGCATGCACTGAACATGTTTTTCTTCTGTCTCCCCCTCCTTTTGTTGTCTCCCTGTTCTTGTGTGCAATAGCATCATCAGGCGGAGGAGCAGTGGCACCGGAGCAGGAGGGAGCTGCAACCCACTTGGCCCTGGAGGGAGAAGCAATGGAGTCTGAAGCCACCACTGGGACGGAGGGCGAGGGGAGCTCCACGACGGGGACAGGAGCATACAACAGTGACAGCGATTCCTCCTCTGATGGGGGCTCCCTTGCGGTGGCGGGCACCTCTCTGCCCACCGCATCAACAGGTACAGCCGCCACACCCCCTACCAGCACTGCCTTCCCAGCAGCCCCTCAGTGTGTGTCCCGTGCCCGCTCACGCAGTAGGGTGGGAATCTCCTTCGCCCCAGGCACCTCAGGCCCTGCCACAGTCCGCCCTGCTGCCCTCAGTGAGGAGGCTATTGACCTCCTGAGATCCCTCACTGTTGGGCAATCTACCATTTTGAATGCATCCAAGGTTTTGAGAGGCATTTGCAACAAAGAAATGCATACCTGGAGGTCATTCATTCTGGCCAGGCGGCCCAACAGAGAGCATTTCAGGCTCTGGCCTCAATACTGATGGCAGCCATTGTCCCTGTGTCCAGCCTCCCCCCTCCAACTTCCACTACCCAGACCCAATCCCCTCTACCTCAGCCTATCCCAAGCACACCATCAGACCAGCATGCACACTCATCAACACACAAGAGTGGACATTGCAAACATAAGCACCACACATCCCACAAGCACTAACACAAGCACCATCCCCATGCAGACACAGCAACATCCACTGCCTCCACTGTGTCCCCCTCCTCCACGTCCTCCTCCTCCTTCCCTGTCTCGTCTCCACTCAAATCTGCATGCACTACATCTTCATCCATACCTCCATCACCAGCACGCCCATCACCACACACCGCTCATGTGCACTCACCACCCTCACTACCATGCACACGTCCCCAGTGTTCTATCCCAGTGTGTCTGTAAGCCCTCCTTCCAAAGTACACAAACGCAGGCACACACCCACCCAACAGCCATCCACCTCACAACAGCCTCTGGCCCATGCACCTTCATCCAAATTCCACAAACGTACACCTCCTACAACCACTACCTCTTCCTCCACTCCCAAACCCACTCCATCTTCCCATCCCAGTGTGTCAAAAAAACTTTTCCTGGCAAACCTTGACCTCTTCCCTTCACCTCCCCCCTCGTCCTTCCCCTAGGGCCAGGTTTTCCAGATCCCAGCCCAGCACCTCAGCCACCAAATCCCCAGGCACAGTGATGCCAGCAACTGCGGGGTCATCGAGTGCGTCACCCATCAGGGCTGCCAGTGTGCCACGTAGCGAAGGCAAGGACATTCACCACCTGCCAAGGTGAAGAGGGTGCCCACATCCCAGAGGGAGAAGCCGCACCTACCAGCCACCAAGGGCTCCGCAAAAACAAAACGGGATAGTGGCAGGACACCTGCGGCACCATCAAAGGTGTGGAAGGTACAAAAGCAGAAGATCAGGTCAGGACAGGGCACTGTGGCACTGTGGCACTGACTGAGGGACCAGTGTCACCCCTTCTGTCCACAACAACACCAATCTGTGCGGCGGCGAACACCGTAAGCTGCCCCTCCACCAGCACCGCCACCAGCACCACCACCTGCACCGCCACCAGCACCGCCGCCTGCATTGCCACCTGCGCTGCCACCGGCACAGCCACTGGCACGTCTACAGCCTCAGCGACAGTCCCCAGCATCTTCCCCAGTGGGCAGCTGTCCGAGGCTGCAGGAGAAGTCCTGCTGTGTCCTTCAGCAGGTGCTGACCCATGCACCACTGCCAGCACCGCCACCACAGACACCGCCGCAAGCACCGCCAACAGCCCCACGACGTGCTCGGACATGGCTACCATCCCCAGCGGTCAGTCGTCCGAGGCTGGAGGAGACTTCCTGGACCCTGGCCAGCTTTCATGAGGCATGACTTCCACCACTGTTCGCACCTGCAGGTGGAAGGCGAAGCCGCAGCAGTGTAGGGCAGAGGTCTTCAAACTGGGGGGCGGGCCTCTGGTGTAGGGTATGTTGCTGCCTCCATGGCGTATCATGCTTTCTGTTCCTCAGCAATCTCGTGGCCCACACACCCAGGTGAGGGAATGGTACCGGCCACACTGCACGTGGAGCACTCTGGGCACCATGCCCCCTCCAGAACCAGTGGAGAAAGGCTTCCACTACCTCAGTCCTTGGCAGGATGAAGCACTCTGGGCACAAAGCCCCCTCCAGAACCAGTGGAGAAAAGCATCCACTAACACAGTCCTTTGACTATCAGATTTTTCATGATTACAATCGTTACAATAATTTAATTGTGTCCTTGCGGTCTTCCGGGGGAGCGTAGGTGTATATGTAATGTTGCTGCATGTATTTCTGTGTATGTTGTTGTGGGTGAGGGTATTGCGTGTTGCGTGTGTATGTCACTCTCTTTTCCCTCCCCCCTCCCCTGTGTTGTAGGTGCAGTACTCACCATGGTCGTCGACGGCGTCTGTCCTGCTCCTGATAGAGCAGGAGGAAGAGCAGCATAGGCAGGACGTGTAGTTTCGGCTCCATTGTGTCCTGGTTCCTCCTTGGATGTCGAGAGGTGAGTGGTTTCCCTTCTGTGTATTGTTTCCTCTGTGCTTTTGATAGCATTGGTTCGGCCCCGGAAAAGGTGTCCTCTGCCTGCCTGTTAGCGGTTACCGCCATGGTGTTTGTTTCTACCGCCGTGGCAATAGGAGTGTTAAAGAGGCTGTCTATGTTGGCAGTTTCCGCCATGGTCGTGATTCAATTTTTTTTCCGCTGGCCTGTTGGCGGTATTACTGCCGCTTTAACACCGACCGCCAGGGTTGTAATGAGGGCCATAATCTCCAAATATTTGCAAATTAAGACTCGTTTTTCCTCCATCTTTCTCAAAGCAACACAGCAAAGTGAAAATAGGTTCCTTTATTTAAAAGAAAAAAAAGAATGAATTGATTCACTTGAAATAGAATACTCCTATTGCCTGACTGGTCAACATAATACCAAGAACCAAAAGGCTGCATGTTTTATGCTTGGGATAAGAATATTCCTTAAAGCTTAAAATCCTTTTAAACAATTATATTTTTTACAAACAACCCAGCAACCATATATATTCATGCACACTTTCATAAATATACTATGTTTATATGCTGCCAATGTTCAGGCCTTGCAACAAGAAGAAAACAGTGCCCGGCAGCGTCCATACTCCTGGACTCCTTTGTAGTGTAGCCCTTTTTAATATAGCTTTCTGCACATTTGCTAAACGTATTAGGCCTCTATGCACTTTGCCGTAGATGCATTTTAGTTAGCCTCGCACTGCTATTTTACAATAACCAGTTTCACGGTCTTCTTTTTATTTACTTCTATCACACTGTTCAGCTTACTTCAGCACTGTGTTCTCAAATAATACATTCTTGCTCACTCTGTTCTTCAGTCAAGGATACAGTCTGGTACATTGCCGATAGACGTGGTAGAAGTTTAGTCTTTATGGTTCGTAGAATGTACAAATCCTTACGTAGGGACTGTGACAGATCGAACAATATACAAATGACGACGAGATATGCGTTTTAGTTTATGGTGGAATTTATTCTAAGATTAGGGTGGAATAAAGACCAAAACTTGAAGTATATAATCAAGCGGGCGGGGTTTCCTTAGGGTTTCCGGTGTTGTTGTTCAGTTCCTGTAGTGTTGATTTAGTCTCAATGTTTCTTTTCTCGGGAGACGTCTGGCGGATCCCCTCAGGTGGATTCCCGGATACCGGAAAACAAAGGGAAAACAACACCCGGGTAAGTATGGGGTTTAACCAAAAGGTTATTTCACTCTTTCTCTGTAGTCTTGTCTGGGTATGGGTAGGAACGATAAGGAGGGGGTGTCTGTGAGGAGTTGGGGAATAAGTGCTCTCACTCTCTAATTATAGATTTTGTGGGGTGCCCATATGTGCTCGTTATCGTGCCCCTTTCGGTTCCCTCCCTTTCCACTTCTATATTCCCTTCCCCCCCCCTTAGTCTGATATGGCCTTTGTTTTGGTCCACAAGGACCGTACCTTGGTGAGCCACGACCCTCCTGGGTCGTGGCTGGCGTTGTGGCGTTCCTCTGCTGCGGTCTCTTCTCCTGCCGTCTTTTTTTTGGTCTCCCTCTCCTGGGCTCTCCTCTCCTGCTCCTCCGGTCCCCTCTCCTGGGCTCTCCTCTCCTGCTCCTCCGGTCTCCTCTCCTGGGCTCTCCTCTCCTGCTCCTTCTCCTGGGCTCTCCTCTCCTGCTCCTTCTCCTGGGCTCTCCTCTCCTGCTCCTTCTCCTGGGCTCTCCTCTCCTCCTCCTCCGGTCTCTTCTCCTCGGCTCTCCTCTCCTGCTCCGTCTCCTGTCTCTTCTCCTCGGCTCTCCTCTCCTGCTCCTCTCCTCGGCTCTCCTCTCCTCCTCCTCCGGTGCCGTCCTCCCTTTTGTTTATGCCGCGCCGGGAAACCCATCCGGTTTCCCGGGCAACGGCCTTCCCCCTGCCTCGTTCGGATCGCGTTGCCCCGGCAACGGGGAGACGCGGACATGACGCATCGGCCTGATCCGATGCGTCATGACGAGCCGCGGCTGCCGGGGACGCCCGGTTACACACCCCTTCCCAAGAACGGTCCTGATCGAGGACCGAGGTAGAGTCCGGGTATCTGGAGAGCTAATCAGCCGGGGCCTGTTGGGGACCAGGGATGTGACGGACCTGAAACGAAAAGGGTTGGAGTTCAAGGAACCACCTCAAGATCCGTGAATTCGTATCTTTATGAGCCGACAACCAAGTGAGGGGAGCATGATCTGTATAGAGAATAAAAGGGCGACCCAAAAGGTAATACTGCAAGGTGTCTACAGCCCATTTGATGGCCAAACATTCCTTTTCAATCATGGGGTAATGGCGTTCCCGAGGAAACAGTTTCCTGCTAATATACACTATCGGGTGATCCCTACCGTCCCCATCGGGCTGGGTCAGTACCCCTCCTAGCCCGACATCAGAGGCGTCTGTATAGAGGTGGAACGGTTTCGAGAAATCGGGGCACCGTAGGATGGGCTCCCTAGTCAGAAAGGCTTTTAGCTGTTCAAAACTAGTCTCCTGTTGATCCGAAAAAGGGGCTAATTGATTAGGACGAGATTTAGCCAGAAGATCTGTAAGGGGGGCGGCTAGGGTGGAATAATTGGGAATGAATCTTCGATAGTAGCCGACCAACCCTAGGAAGGAACGCAAATCTTTCCTCGTTGCAGGGCTAGGTGCATTGAGAATAGCTTCTACCTTTTTAGATTGTGGCTGGAGGTTCCCTTGACTGATTTTGTATCCTAAGTACAATATGTCAGGCTGTCCGATAACGCATTTTTTTGGATTGGCAGTTAACCCTGCCTGTCTCAGAGTATGGAATATCTGTTGCAAATGCAGTAGATGATCATTCCATGTTTCACTGAAAATAACTACGTCGTCTAAGTAAGCAGCTGAAAAATGTCGAAAGGGGTTTAGGAGGCTGTCCATTAACCGTTGAAATGTTGCTGGGGCTCCATGCAGTCCGAACGGCAACACGGTGAAGTGGTACAGGCCCGACTGCGTGGCAAAGGCCGTTTTCTCTTTATCTTCTGCGGCTAGTGGAATCTGCCAATATCCTTTAGTTAAATCTAGGGTAGACATGTATTTTGCTTTTCCTAGTTTTTCTAATACATCATCCACCCTGGGTATCGGATAAGTATCGAACATGGAATGTTCGTTGAGTTTCCTGAAGTCGATGCAGAACCTAATAGTACCATCAGGTTTTGGTACCAGGACAACTGGGGAGCACCAGGGACTAGTAGAAGGCTCTATTACTCCTAATTCTAGCATCTTTTGGACCTCGTCCTCCATAATCTGTTTCCTGGCCTCTGGTATACCATATGGTCGTAACCGGACAATTGTACCTGGTGCAGTCCGTATTTTATGGGCAATCAAAGAGGTTTTGTCTGGCACTATGGAAAAAAACGATCTGAAATGTTCCAGTAGACTGAATACCTGTTCCCTTTCTAATTTTGTTAACGAGGCGTTCACTGTGGGTAGATTCTCCCCAATAGTGGTCTCGGTCGGGCAAAATTCAATTTGAACCCTCCCATTGGGACATAGGAACCGGCCCACGGCTTCGGTCGAGGTAGAGCCCTCGGGTTCTTCCCATTTTTTTAATAGATTTATGTGATAAATCTGGGTTTTCTGCGGCGTGGTCGAGATTTCAATTAGGTAAGTGACCGGGGAAACGGCTCGTAGTACTTCATGTGGACCTTGCCATTTTGCAACCAATTTGTGTTCAGACGTGGGGCGCATTATAAGTACCTGATCTCCTGGTAGTAGAGCTCTTAATTTACTCCCTCGATCGTAATATTGTTTTTGGTTCTGTTGGGCCTGTTCCATATTTACTCGGACTGTGTCCCATAACCCTTGTAACTGAGACCGTAAGTCGTGGGCATATTTTAACAAGGGTTTCCCCCCTTCCTCCGTCTCCTCTTCCCAAGCTTCTATGGCCATGTCCAGCAGGGATCGGGCTGTCTTCCGAACACGAGTTCAAAAGGACTGTGTCCGGTAGATGCCTGTTCATGGGTACGTATAGCATACAATACCAAGGGCAACTTTTGATCCCAGTCTTTACCTGAATCCTCTACTACTTTTCTTAGCAGGGTTTTTATGGTACGGTTGTACCGTTCTACCAGTCCATCGGTCTGTGGATGGTACACCGAGGTGCGAATTTGGGAAATGCCTAACGTTTTACACACCTGCTTCATGAGTGTAGACATGAAAGGAGTTCCCTGATCAGTGAGTATTTCATGTGGAAATCCTACTCGAGAAAATACATTAATCATTGCTTGTGCTACTGTTTTGGTTGTCATACTTTTTAAAGGAATGGCCTCTGGGTATCGGGTGGCATAATCTACCATGACTAGGATATATGTGTGCCCTTTCGTGGAGGGTACTATGGGACCTATCAAGTCCATTCCCATCCTACTAAATGGAACGTCTATGATGGGTAATGGCATGAGAGGCGCTTTTCTAGGTCTACCGGGTTCGGTAAGTTGGCACCTGGAACATTGGGAGCAAAATTTTCGTATGTGGGCAAAAACCCCCGGCCAATAAAACCGCCGGAGGAGATACTCCTCTGTTTTTTCCCTTCCGAAATGACCTCCTCCGGGTTGACAGTGGGCTAAGGTTAAAACATGTTCTCTATAGTGCTCGGGCACTAACAACTGTTGCTTACGGTCCCTGGAGCGATTAGTGGTTATGCGATATAAGAGGTTTTTTCTAATTAAGAAGTAGGGACCCACCTCTTCGGTTTCTTCTGATTTGGCCGACTTCCAAGCTTGAGCGAGAGAAGGATCTTCTCTTTGTCTTTGGGGAAACCCGACAGGCACCTCATGTGTCTCGGCAATCAGACCTGAGGGTGTGCTATGTGCCTCTTTCTCTCGGTGGTTTGCTTTTTCAACATGTTTCTCCCTACGTGACAGTTTCCTACGGGTAGAGGGGGGCTCTAGGTCGCTGTCAGAAAAAGGGGCACCCTTCCACCAATCCTGGGTCAGGGTTGGTTGTCGAACGTGGTCCAGGATCTCCTGAAAATGTTCGTAATCCGTCCCAATAATACACTCCTCTATCAGATCTGAGATTATACCCATAGGAAGGCTGTCCCTGTAGTTCCTCCACTCTACTGTCAGGGCCTGTAAGGGATATCTCTCCTTATCCCCATGAATGCAGCAAATAGTCACCCAATGTTCGACTTCCCGGTCTGCTAGGGCTAGGAGATCCTTCCTTATCACGGATTGACTGCATCCTGAATCTATAACTGCGCAAACCATCCGACCATTGACGTTTAAGGACTGTTTAAATTTGGGGTTGCCCTGGCCTGTACACAGCACCCGTCGTCGGGTAACTCCAACCTCCATGGGTTCACTAGTGTCTTGTTTTCTGGGACACATACGGGCAATGTGTCCCCATTCCCCACAGTTATAACACTGAGGACCCGGTACCGGTGGATGCTCGTAGGTTCTGCGAGGTACGGGTTCTTCGGGAAGGACTCTGGGAGTGCTTTTTTTGGTTGGGGAGTCCGGTTTTATGATGGCGCGGGTTGGCATATTTCGTACATCCACCGAACGATGGTAGGCACATGCTAAGTCAATTGCCATCTCCGTATTCACCTTGGGATGTTGACGGATCCAGTGTTTTGTAGCCGTAGGCAAGGCATCTAAATATTGTTTGAGGACAATTGTTTGGATTACGTCTTCCCGGCTATTCCCTGACGGACCCAACCATTTTAAAGCCAAATCGTTTACCCGATAGTAGAAGGTTCGGGGATCCTCGTTCGGTCCCCATTTGATTTTCCTGAATTTGATTCTATAATATTCTGTGTCATGCCCCACCCGCTCTATTATACTGGTCTTTATTTCGGAATATGGGGTTGTTCCCCCGGGGTTCGCTGCTTGATATGCGGCTTGTAGGATTCCTGTAAGCAGAGGGGCGACATACTGGCCCCATCTATCTTCCGGCCATTGTGCGGTTGAGGCCACCCTTTCAAAATTAGTAAAAAAGGATTCGGGATCATCCCCTTCTTGATATTTTTGCAAGACGGAACTTGGGACATTGGGGTGTACCTTAGTGGTAGCAATTGTCTCCGTTAGTTTCTTCATGGCCGTCTCGTGGACTAGTTGATTATTGGCCAGTATGGTTGCCTGACTTTTCAAAGCCGACTGTAAGGCTTCACGGTCCTCCTTAGCCTCCCTCTGGTGGGCCTCCCACACCAGTTGTAGGTGTCGTTGGCCTTCGGCCAACTGTTTTATCATGTCCTCCAGCGAGGGGGCGTCACTCATTGTGTATACTGTTCGATTGTCGAGGAGGATCTAGAGTCTGATCCTACTTCTGACACCACTGTGACAGATCGAACAATATACAAATGACGACAAGATATGCGTTTTAGTTTATGGTGGAATTTATTCTAAGATTAAGGTGGAATAAAGACCAAAACTTGAAGTATATAATCAAGCGGGCGGGGTTTCCTTAGGGTTTCCGGTGTTGTTGTTCAGTTCCTGTAGTGTTGATTTAGTCTCAATGTTTCTTTTCTCGGGAGACGTCTGGCGGATCCCCTCAGGTGGATTCCCGGATACCGGAAAACAAAGGGAAAACAACACCCGGGTAAGTATGGGGTTTAACCAAAAGGTTATTTCACTCTTTCTCTGTAGTCTTGTCTGGGTATGGGTAGGAACGATAAGGAGGGGGTGTCTGTGAGGAGTTGGGGAATAAGTGCTCTCACTCTCTAATTATAGATTTTGTGGGGTGCCCATATGTGCTCGTTATCGTGCCCCTTTCGGTTCCCTCCCTTTCCACTTCTATATTCCCTCCCCCCCCCCCTTAGTCTGATATGGCCTTTGTTTTGGTCCACAAGGACCGTACCTTGGTGAGCCACGACCCTCCTGGGTCGTGGCTGGCGTTGTGGCGTTCCTCTGCTGCGGTCTCTTCTCCTGCCGTCTTTTTTTTGGTCTCCCTCTCCTGGGCTCTCCTCTCCTGCTCCTCCGGTCTCCTCTCCTGGGCTCTCCTCTCCTGCTCCTTCTCCTGGGCTCTCCTCTCCTCCTCCTCCGGTCTCTTCTCCTCGGCTCTCCTCTCCTGCTCCGTCTCCTGTCTCTTCTCCTCGGCTCTCCTCTCCTGCTCCTTTCCTCGGCTCTCCTCTCCTCCTCCTCCGGGTCCGTCCTCCCTTTTGTTTATGCCGCGCCGGGAAACCCATCCGGTTTCCCGGGCAACGGCCTTCCCCCTGCCTCGTTCGGATCGCGTTGCCCCGGCAACGGGGAGACGTGGACATGACGCATCGGCCTGATCCGATGCGTCATGACGAGCCGCGGCTGCCGGGGACGCCCGGTTACAGGGACGTTTCTTAGAACACCGGTGTGTTAGTTATAAAAACACTTTCTAGTCTGGGTACACGTAAGAGGGAGATTCCGACCAGGAACCCACAACTAGATGCTGACTGCCCTGTTGCAGATGCTGATCCAGATCACAGGCCTTTGCTCAGGTATGAGGGTTGATGTCCTCCCGGGGGAACCCGAAAAGCAGGCTTAGAGCTTCACATGCTGTGCTCAAAATATAACTTAGAGAGAACATACTTTAGTTGCAATATGATAGCCTTATTCTTATGTTTCACTCTCCTCGTTACTATTTAAATCTTACTGTGTTGTATGGTTCTGGTTATTGCGGCTCACGCCTTGTTATCTAAAATGCAGTTGTTTTATGAACCCAATCTTTAAAACTCAAACTGCCTTTGTCATTTATACATGAGACCACACTTTGTACGAGAGAACTGGTTGTGACCTGAGTGACCACGACTTCCCTGGGAAGCACTAAGATGTCATGCGCTCGGCTGCCCAATTGTCTCTTCCCTTTGGGAACTGCTAGTTAGCCGGAGCATAACCCAGATTTGGGGTGACAAGGGTCCTTCACCGTGGGTCAGACTTAGTCCCCCACACTGCAAACGATCCTGCCGCCCAAAAATCCAGTAGTCTCATTAGGATAATGAGAGCCTACGCAACGCCTTTTTGCCATGTTTTTTTGCTTACAACATGTTTGGACAGGAAACATAGACACATGAGAATGCCAGTTCCGCCCTCGTCCAGATTCTGGTGTCCAGCCTTTCCTTCAGAGCATGTGATTTTTCTCTGTAAAAGGGAAGTAGGGCAACATAGATGTTGTCAGGAGAGGAAGGCTCACCTCAAGACAGCAATGACCAGAATGAGGAAGTGGATAATGAGGTAATGTCAAATAGGCACAGTTGAAGTGATGATTATGAGTCTTCATGAGAAGGTCTCAATCCTAAAGGCCTGGGGCAAAGCCAGCTACCTGGTAAGCCTTCTTGAGACTGCTGTTTATCATTTTGGGGTTGATTAAATAAGATGGGCACTATTTGAGTGGGAAAGGTTCTTGGCAGCCCCGTACTTCTGGAAGGCTCCCGTGTTGGAGTCGAGTTAATAACATGTTCATGATGCAGACGCCCCTAACTGGTTGTTTACACAAATAATTGGGGAAGAGAGACCGGGCCAGCTTTGTTGTTGATTGTTCTGAAGCAGTAATCAAGACTCTATTTCAATTATCCGTCAAGAAGCAACTTTCGGGTTCTGCATGGTCCTTTCTTGATCCTGATACAGTTTAACCTGCGTGTTGCCTCTGTGACAAAATTAATTTATTTTCCTAGACTTTCCTTCAGGTGTTATTCTCATGATATTCAGTTCATATTATGCATTGTTGGTAATTTATACTTAACAAGAGCCTACTTAAGCAGTTGCTGATGGTAATGTCCTCTGAAAAATAATTCAGGCAAATTCAATATTTTGGTTGTGGATGGTTCTTCAAAAGATCTTATTCCATTTGGTTGCCTCTTTGGTGATCTAATTAATCAGCGCCAGTTCTAAACCTAAGCAGTTCAGTCCAGTGCAGTTCATTTCAGAATCTACTGGTTCACTTTGTTCAGCATCTCTCCCCTGTCCCCCAGACATCTAAAGTGTATTTTCCCTGATTGTTCTATCCAAAGCTTTGGCAAAAAAAGTCCTTCCTTATTTGAAACTCAACACTCATTTTCCCATAAGTCGGGTAGTGATCGAATCTTACTTGAATTTTATGTCAAGACCGGAGGCTCCTATTATGCATACATTTCCTGTTCTAATTTCAATAGCAGCAGAAGTCAAGAATATTTACCAATCCCAGATGGTTAGCAGAACAAGCTACAAATGGGAAATAAAGAGTTACAACAAACCAATCAGAACGCGATGCACATAAAGAAATACCAAACTTGACTGCAAGCAGCCCTCTTTTCATGCTGCTCACAGTCAAGATAAGTATATCTTTATTGCGTTCCCTACATTCTTAGGGGCATATTTATACTCCGTTTGCGCCGAATTTGCGTCGTTTTTTTCGACTTATACTTTGGCGTTAGACGCGTCTAGCGCCAAAGTATGGGCAAATAGCATCATTTTTTTGCGTGAACGCCTTCCTTGCGTTAATAAGATGCAAGGAAGGCGTTCCCGTCTAAAAAAATGACGGCGACGCAAATGCGTCGTATTTATACTCCCGGGCAAAAATCACGCCCGGGAGTGGGCGGGGCAAAAAAACCCGCATTTGCGCCACTTTTTAACGCCTGGGTCAGGGTAGGCGTTAAGGGGCCTGTGGGCTCAAAATGAGCCCACAGGTGCCCTCCCCTGCCCCCAGGGACCCCCCTGCCACCCTTGACCACCCCAGGAGGACACCCAAGGATGGAGGGACCCATCCCAGGGACATTCAGGTAAGTATACATTTTTTTTTTTTTTTTTTTTGGGTGGCATAGGGGGGCCTTATTTGTGCCCCCCTACATGCCACTATGCCCAATGACCATGCCCAGGGGACATAAGTCCCCTGGGCATGGCCATTGGGCAAGGGGGCATGACTCCTGTCTTTACTAAGACAGGAGTCATGTAAATGGCGTCTGGGCGTCGTTAAAAATTGCGCAAATCGGGTTAAGACGATTTTTTTGCGTCAACCTGACTTGCGGCATTTTTAAGACGCCCTAGCGCCATTTTTCCCTACGCCGGCGCTGCCTGGTGTACGTGGTTTTTTTTCCACGCACACCAGGCAGTGCCGGTCTGCTTGCGCCGGCTAACGCCATTCAATAAATACGGCGCCCGCATGGTGCTTCAGAATGGCGTTAGCCGGCGCAAAAATTTTTGACGCTAAACTGCGTTAGCGCAGTTTAGCGTCAAAAAGTATAAATACGGGCCTTAATGTTTACTGTTTAATTGTTTATTATTTTATGGGTTTTACTGCGCTTTTACTGTGTTATTAAGACTTAACACTTCAATGTTTATTGACTCCCACCCCCATTTTTTCTCTTGTAACGTAGACACGACTGTTGGCCTTGCACTTACCGCGCCTTTCCTGACGTTTCTGGTATTCTTTTCAGGACGCTACAGCGCGCTTCACTTCAGCAGATGCATAGCTCATCTCCACATTTAACGCTTGACCTGCTTTATTGGATTGCTCGTGTCGCTCCAGTGCGCAGCTATTTTTATCCTTCCTTCGCACTCGGAGATATTTCTTTCACGCTGCTGCAGCTTCCTAGAGGCACGGCCTTGCTCTACCTCACGTTCTGGTTGGCAAAGAAGCTTTTTCTCTACACGCCCCTTACCTAGGTTTCCTCCATCTTCAAAATTAACCCTGTTTTTACCAGTGCAAATTATTCCCTTCATTCAAAATGGATTTTTCCCCATTTTTCGAGGAAGATAAAGAAATAATGAAGTTTTCTCTGAAAACTTAAATAAATTCATACAATCCTCAGTGGCAAAGGCTGTTTCTGCCTCAATGTCAAAAATTTCGAAACAATTATAAAATACGGTTTCAGCCTGTCTGTCACAATCACAAATGGCCCTGTCTGCGGGGGAAAGCAGAAAGCGCAGAACCATGGAGGCTTTTGATGATATCCAGACTAATGTTTCTGCGCTTTTGGACAGTAAGTCTACGTCACATAGGTCGGAGGATGACGTTCCTCACAGGCCTCCTAACAAGGAGGGGAAAAGCTCTATGGGTACTAAATTTAAACAGGTACTCTCAACCCATAAGATTGTGATTCATAAAATAAAAGATACCAATGACGTCATGGATGATTCAGACTCTGATAAAGACATGGATAATATCAGTAATTCTGATTTTTGGATTGGTCCTCCTACCAAAAAGGTTAAATCAGCGTCAGGAGACCTTAATTCCTCTACTTCTCTTCTAGATGCTGATGGGATGCCTATGTGCGATCCCCTCTTAATTCACCATCCTAATTCCACTGAGTGGCTGCCATCAGAACATGTCGTAAATTACATCACAGCCAAACTACACCTACCTCTTGATAAACAAGTGTGCGCTAAACTTAGATCCGAATTCCCTAGACCTTCTCTACCTCTCCACATTACTTCTACCCCTTCCATAGATACCTCCATGATAACCTTTTTCTCCAAATTTGGAAAGGACCTGTGCAAAGGGGTTGATAGAGCCTGGTCAGTCTGTCAGGACAAGGTTTTAGATGTTGTGGTTCCTTTAGTCCGAATTTTTGACATGGCAGAATCCGCCTGATTAAATAATGATTTTGTAGATCCTGAAGAGCTCTCTCTTTGGATTCAACGAGCATTCTGGCTCCTGGGAATGCAAACTCCGCTATGACTCACGAATGGCGAAACAGACTTCTGCTCAAATTGGACCTTAAGTTGGCTAACCCTGCTGTTATGGACCCTGGCCCCAAAGCTGACGGCCTGATGTGTGGTGATTCCTTCGACAAGGAATTAAGCAAATATGTTACAACTTTTGCGTCCCTCGATAAAGCGCAACAGTGTCTCAAAAAGGTTTTTAATGCTTGTGTTTTTGCCAGGGCCGGTAGAGGAAGGGGTCGCTTTACCGGCCGTTACACCAGATATCAAGGCTACAGAGGCTCCTTTAAATCTCAACCACAAGATTTCAGGCCACAATTCTACCCTCAAAAAACCAGAGGCTTCCGGGGCAGAAACCAGCGTAATTCCAAAACCTATACTCCTGCATGTAAGCCCATGTTTTGGCCATCTTTCCATAGGAGGTCATCTAAAATTCTTTCTCCACAGGTGGAAGGAGCTTACTTCAGACCCTTTGCTCCTCGACACGGTCACAGGTTATTCAATAGAGTTTTACAAACCTCCTTATCAACTGTTTTGCCCTCCTCCTCTAAAATTTTCCACAGACATGGCAGACCTGGTTTCTTCAGAAATCCAATCCCTTCTCAAATGTGCTATTCAACCAGTTCAGCCTCACCAGTCAGGTTTTCTAAGTTCCATTTTCCTGGTAATAAGGAAAAACAAAAAGATCAGACCAGTTATAAATCTCAAACACTTCAGCCAATTCGTGGTTTATCGCCACTTCAAAATGGAGACGATTCTGCATCTCAGAGACTCTCTCCTTTTGAACGATTGGATGGTACGTCTAGACCTTCAAGACGCCTATCTAACTGTACCCATTCATCACTCCCACAGGAAGTTTCTCCAGTTTCAATGGCAACACCAAACCTATCCATTTTCTTGTCTTCCATTTGGCCTTTCCTCATCTCCTTGGTGCTTCACCAACTTAATGAAACCAGTAGTAGCTCATCTCAGAGCACAGGGTTTCCGATTAGTCATTTATCTAGACAACATCCTTCTCATGCATCAAAACCTGATCACTCTTCGTTCTCAATTTTCTTACATTACTTCGCTTCTATCAGAACTGGGTTTTATAATCAACATAGACAAATCTATCCTAACCCCTTCCCAAACCATAGAATTTCTAGGATTTCTCGTAAATTCCCCTCAAGGCACCCTTCAACTCCCGGATTAAAAAATTAAATCCATTAAATCAGAAATAATCTAATCTTTATGGCAGACTTCTCTTTCCCTACGGTCTCTTGCAAGGACTGTAGGTCTTCTTTCTTTCTCGATTCAAGCGTTCTTCCCGGGTCCCCTCCATTATCGAGCTCTCCAAAGATTAAAAATTCAACACCTGCGCAAGGGTCTTGCTTATTCAGATTCCATCCTAGTCGATCAAGAATCCCATACAGAACTTCAATGGTGGTTAGAGAAGGACTATCTTTGCATCAGCCCCAGATCTTGTCTTAGAATCTGATGCAAGCCTAACAGGTTGGGGCGCAAGATGTGGTCAAATATCGACTGGAGTCACATGGTCTCCTCAGAAGTCTTCATTGCACATCAATTGTGTAGCGATGTTTGCAGGCTCCTTTGCAATCAGAAGCTTCACCAAAAACAAAGTACAATGTTCGGTCCTTCTCTGCATGGACAACTTCACAGCTGTCAGATACATAAATCATCTCTGCGGTACCAGATCCAAACCTCTAGCGAAACTAGCCAAAAGCTTCTGGGAATTCTGCCTTCATCGCAAAATCTCAGTTCAAGCAGAATATCTGCCAGGTTCTCTCAATACAGTTGCAGATTGGTACTCTCGTCATCTCTCAGATTACAGCGACTGGAAACTTCATTCTTCCGTCTTCAATCTGATCTACCGCAAATGGGGCCCCTTCCAGATAGATCTCTTTGCGACTCGCCTAAATACTCAACTTCCCCAATTCTTCAGTTGGAGACCGCATCCCCAAGCTCTTGCAACAAATGTTTTCCTCCAAAACTGGTCAAATGCAATAAATTATGCCTCCCTCCTTTCATCATGATCAACAGAGTGCTTGCACAAGTACGTCACCAAAAAGCAACAATAATTTTAATAGTCCCATTTTGGCAGTCTCAAGTCTGGTTCCCTCCCCTTCTCGAACTATCAATAGACTTCCCGGTCCTTCTTCCCTCCTTTCTATTGATATTTCGCAACCCCCAAGGTCTTCCCCACGACCTAATCCTCAACCAATCCCTTCTTCTCTCAGCCTGGAAGATGTCAGGTCTTCTTCCTCCTACCCAGGAATTTCGCTTGAAGCTTCAACCTATATCAACAATTCCTGGGCCCCTGGTACATCTAAAGCTTACAAGTCCGCTTGGTCAATCTGGACCAGCTGGTGTATGGGAAAATCTTGTAATCCCTTTTCAGCAGATTTAAGCTTAATAGCTAATTTTCGCGCTTCTCAAGCTAGCTCTGGTAAATCTTACATGACTATCAACCTGTATCGTTCAGCTATCTCTCTTCATCATCCCTTCATTAACGGTAAACCAGTTGAAGAACATCCTCTCATTTGCCGGCTGTTAAAGGGAGTAAAATTTTCCAATCCTCCTCTACCCAAATATACTGTTTTATGGGACATTAACCTTGTTTTACGAATGTTTTGATCTTGGCAAGATAATGAACTGTTGTCTCTCAAAATGCCTTCTGCAAAGTTTACAATGTTATTGTGTTTAGTCTCTATTAAACGTCTTTCTGATGTCAGAGCTCTGGATGTTTCTGCTCAACATTTTACCCCTACTGGTGTACTGTTTATTGTTTCTAGACGTACAAAAAACAATATCTCCTCCGTGTTTTACCCTTTCTTTCCCAATCATCCTAATCTATGTTTGGGTAACTGTCTAAAAGTTTATGAACAAAAGACTATTGATCTCAGAACGTCTTCCACCACCCAACTTTTAATTTCTTTTAGGAAACACTTTAAACCAGTTTCTTCCCCCACCTTGGCTCGTTGGGTCAAATGGATTATGGGGGTCATTCTAACTTTGGCGGGCGGCGGAGGGCGCCCGCCAAAGTAACCCCGTCGAAAGAGCGCACCGCGGTCAAAAGACCGCGGGGGTCATTTCGACTTTCCCGCTGGGCCGGCGGGCGACCGCCAAAAGGGTGCCCGCCGGCCCAGCGGGAAAGCCCCTGCAACAATGAAGCCGGCTCCGAATGGAGCCGGCGGAGTTGCAGGGGTGCGACGGGTGCAGTGGCACCCGTCGCGATTTTCACTGTCTGCTCAGCAGACAGTGAAAATCTTTGTGGGGCCCTGTTAGGGGGCCCCTGCACTGCCCATGCCAGTGGCATGGGCAGTGCAGGGGCCCCCAGGGGCCCCACGACACCCGTTCCCGCCATCCTGTTCCTGGCGGTAAAAACCGCCAGGAACAGGGTGGCGGGAAGAGGGTCGGAATCCCCATGGCCCCTGGGCCAGGGGAAAACCAGCGGGAAACCGCCGGTTCCCCTTTTCTGACCGTGGCTTTACCGCCGCGGTCAGAATGGCCCTGAAAGCACCGCCAGCCTGTTGGCGGTGCTTCCGTGGTCCCCGGCCCTGGCGGTTTGGAACCGCCAGGGTCGGAATGACCACCTATGTCCTTTGCTGGAATTGATATCTTCAAATTTGGAGCCCATTCTTCCCAAGGGGCTATGGCGTCCAAAGCTTTTTGGGCTGGTTCCCGCTTGGAAGACATTCTGAGATCAGCGGATTGGTCAAATGATTCTACCTTTCGTACTTTCTATTGTAAACCTATTAATAATGCTTCTTCAGTGGTAATTGATATGCATTAAACAAGCATAATAGGAGCCTCCGGTCTTGACATAAAATGTAGATTTTCCAAATAATTTATGATGGAAAGTCTTAATTTTATTAAAGACACGGAGACGAGTATTATCCCACCACTCATCCACTATAATTTTGTTTCTTCTTTCCCTCCCTTTAGTCTCTACAAACGCTTCAGCGACTACATCAGGATAGAACCCCATGCTCATCTTCCTTCATGGGTCAGACAATTACTCCTCCAACGCTAGCTATGGACCATTACCATCTTCCTCTCCACAAGCCGGACTCTGCTTTTGTTTTGGACTGGTTCCAGGAAGTGCTTTCTCTCATTTTAGCTGTTTGTATAATTGTTTGTATTTTTTCATTGTTTAAATCTTACTAATGACTGTCTCGCAGAAGAAAAGAGGGCTGCTTGCAGTCAAGTCTTTATGTGCATCGCGTTCTGATTGGTGTGTTGTAACTCTTTATTTCCCATTGGTAGCTTGTTCTGCTAACCATCTGGGATTGGTTAATATTCTTGACTGCTGCTGCTATTGAATTTAAAGCAGGAAAAGTAAGCATAATACTCGCCTCTGTGTCTTTAATAAAATTAAGACTTTTCATCATAAATTATCTGGAAAATCTACATTATACTACTTCTTTGTATTTATGATTGTCTTTCTATTTTACTCATCAGCTACAAGTGGTACAGATCACGGCATCCTTCTCTTTACTAGGAATACCAACAGAACATCGTCAGCAGCAGCATCACCGCATCATTGGCCACACGTAGTCATGCATTTGTTTTTTAAAATACTCTATATCTGTTATACGGCTTTACAGAATCAGAGACCTTCGTTAATTTGGAATATGTTCTGTTTGTATAGAACAGCAGCACTTTGTGCTGTTCTTCTGCCCAACTACTGAGAGTGCCTAGAAACAGAAAAGCTCAACAAGGAGGGCTAGGCTTTTTCTTTCCAGGTTTCTGAAGCAAAAACTCGCTTCCAGAACGTATTTATTCTATAGCACACAAAAAATTGGAAACAATAAAAACATGACTATTCCTCTGTAATTTTGGGTATATAGTGCAATTGATCTTTGTGTTCACAGTGTACAAACGTTTGTGCTCTTTATGAAATTATAAATCAAAACTAAACCAGCCTGTTTCAGTTCTCTGCAGCTGTTCTCATTTTGGGATCTAGGCCAGATAGAAGCTATTGTGGGGTCTGCGTCAAAACATTGAGGCTTTCACCTCATTATATTTTCCATGAAAGAGAAAAGACAGTAATTGTCACCACCTATTGATGTGGCCAGATTAACTGGCTCATGATCAGTGAGTATGCCAGACTTGCTTTTTTTATTAGCAGCAACACAGGTCCCATAAAAGCTCAGTTGCCTAGGGCAAAGATCCCCAAATTCCCTTCCCTGTGACAGCCCTAAGGGTACCAAGTTCCTGTTGCCTGATCCCTTGAATCCACCATGCCAGGCCGCAGTGCAGTGTGCTAGCACCATCCAGGACACAGAAAAGCAAGTGTTATCGATCAATCCACATTCAGCATGTGGTATGTTGAAACAGTTGATAAAATGCAGGAAAGTGGCCTGGGATGACTCTCAGAATATAAAGAACAGGGTGCTGCCAGGTACTTGTATCATTTTGCATCATGGACATTTGTGAGGTAAGTAGAGGGGCTCATTTTCCTTACTATGCAAGTTGTTTTTGCAATTGTTATAACATACGCAAGGTGAGATTTATTTTTAATATTAAAGGGAGACAGAGTTACCACATTGCTCAGTGCCATTGAAATAACTTATTTTCCATGCAGGGCATTCAATTGACAACCTGATCTATTCGGGCAGTTGTAGTCATGTTTTACTTCCATTGAACAAATTGAACTAAAATACCTAAGCTAAAAGCCCACCCTACAAGTAAGTGACATATCTTACTTCATTAACAATGCAATGTTTTTGATCTATGGGGGAGTCGGACAGCAGTACAAAAGTATTTCCCCACCTCTGGTTCTTTGCAGTTAACATTGAAAAATGAATGTATAAGTTCTGCCAGACTGACTGTTACTATTTCACCCCTCAAGATTCTGTTCTTCAGAATTTGTGGGTTCCTAATTTCAGCTCTCCCTCAAAAATGTCTGTTTAGCACACTTAGGACCTTGTTTAGTGTTTAGCGGAGCAAGAGCCTCTCTATGAAATGAGAGAGATCCTGCACTTCCGAACCCTTGGTTCCACCAACATCTCTAGAACTTGAAGAACTACAGGGTTCTCACAGTGAAGCCACAGCTGACTTCCATTGAAAAACTCTTGATGTGGTGGTTAATCTGTCACAGGAATGATGGTTGCAATAGCTGCTCAGTTCTGCCATGAGTTCTGCCATGACATAGTAGTCCCAGGCTGGGAATACAAACAATGATCCACCAGATGCAGGGACAAACTCCCTCCACATTAAATTTGCTGTGAGAAATTGGGTTATTGGTTGAAGAGGGTGTAACCCTACTCATAGAACATCCACAATCCTTGTCAGAGTGAACGACAAAAAGTCCCTAAATTAACCTCTGCTTAACCCTCTGGTCTTTTGGCACAAATCAGTCAGGCTTAACTTAGAGGCAATGTGTAAAGTATTTACGCAGCCCTTACACTGTTATGAAATAAAAACACAACATAAGAAAAATCCCACACCAATGTCGAACTATAGAGTAAAATTAATAAATAATTTGACACCAAAATGACAAAAATCCAATCCGTAGAAACAGAGATGAGTGACTTGAAAAATTGAAGGTGACTATAACACCTTAAATCACAAAGCACAACATGCTGCTATCTAGTCATATAAGAATGGGTGAAAGTCACAGGTTCAATACAATCAAGATGAAGTGTGGGCCGGATACAGGGCCAAGTTAGTCCACTGAAAGAATTACCTTCTAAAGTCTAGTCTGAAGGGTTTAGTTTGAGGTGAGGAGGCCTCAAGGAGCAGGGAGAGGATTGCGTATAGTCGTTGCTGTAGCACACAGAGCAGGTCAGGCATTGTGGATGGTCATTGCTATAACTCTAAAATGCTGTAGGGTGCCACAGGCAGTCATTTCTGGAGCTTTATTTTGGCAGTCTCCATGGGTTGCCGATGCTATAACGCAAAGTGCAGATTTGTCATTGCCCATTGTCACTGACAGTCTCTGTATCACAAAGAGTCAGGTTCAATGGAGCTTGGCATGAACAAGCATGTTTGTGGTCATGAAGAGCCCAAACCTTCAGGATTTTTCCTTAGCATCAAGGAGTAGTTCAGATGACGCCATACCAAGAGTCCAGCACCTGAGTTACTCCTCTTGGGGATCAGGAACCTATTCCAGCACAGGCCAGCAGGGCTTGTGCAGGTTTAGCTGCAGGTCCAGGCAGCAGGTCCAGGGAGTAGATCACCTAGGCAGATACAGAAAGGCCTCTGACGCTTGTAATGTCCCTATAGCTCTAACAGAAGGTCAATCAGACCCAAAGAGTCTCCTCAGCCTGGCATGAAGGGTGCAGGTCCAGTCTACCTTCTCAGCTAGCAAGGCAGGCCTCAAGCAACAGGGAAGCAGGTCTACTTTCTGTAGTATTCAAAGGTCCATGAGTGCACTGAAGAGCTGGGTCTGAGGGTTCAATATGTATACCTGGTACCAGCATGGAATTGGGAGAAGATTCTAGAGTTATTCTTCTACAGAGGTGTCTGCGGTTTTCTGAATCCCTGAGCTGGTCCCAATCAGTCCAGGGTACACAATAGGCTAGTGTGAAATCCTTTGTGTGTAAACTGAACCATTGCTTTTGAATTGCAAATATGGTAGATGAGATCTATACACCTATCAAGTCAGATAAGGCCCATTCTCCCAACACCCAAATACTCAATTGTTAGAGTGTCTAGGAGGAATACACAAAGACTAACTGTTGCATACACCTAGTTACCTGACACAGTGCTAGAAATTGGGTTTTTGGTTGGCAGTCAGGTTATCACCTGTCCAAGCAAGGACCTTCAGTATAGTCAGAGTAAAGGAGAATCACACTCAGTTAACCCCCGCTGACCCCTTTGGCAGCTTGGCACGAAAAAATGTGTAAAGTATTTGTACCAACACACACAGAAATACAGGGAAAAAAATACAAAATGGACACCACACCAGTTTAGAAAAACAGGGAATATTTATCTAAATCAACCAAGATCAACATGACAAAAATCCAGCACACTCAAGTCAAGTTATGAATTCTGAAAAGAATAAGGAGGTTATTCTAACTTTGGAGGAGTGTTAATCCGTCCCAAAAGTGACGGTAAAGTGACGGATATACCACCAGCCGTATTACGAGTTCCATAGGATATAATGGAGTCGTAATATGGCTGGTGGTAAATCCGTCACTTTTCCGTCACTTTTTGGATGGATTAACACCTCCTCCAAAGTTAGAATAACCCCCTAAGAGTCTTAGGCCCTCATTACAAGATTGGTGCTAAATCCCGCTTCACACCATGCAGAAGACCGCCAACACACCGCTACGGCGGCAGAATTCCCCCACAGCTATTACGACCCATAGCTCGGAATCTGCCAAATCCGGATACCCACACAAGTCCGCCACACCAAAGGTCAGTGATAAACTGGCGAAATAAAACCTCCACCGTCACGCCAACAAGAATATGCCCACACTATCACGACCCACGAATCCACGAGGTGGTCTTTCAACCGCGGTATTCCATTGGTGGTACACACCGCCGCGCTCAAAATACACACACATTTACAAAACACAACCACATTGGACACCTGATACACATACACACACCACTCCCACACACCCAATACAATATAAAACACACATCCACATCACCCAAAAACCCTTATGACCAGAATTGCTAAAGAAAGCCAGAGAGAGACACCACCATCAACAAACTAGCATTCCACAAGCACACAACACCATCACTCACACAACATCCACGCACCTCACACAACACACACAAACACATCCCCTCACACATCACAACACGCATCACCTCACACATTACCCACACCACACCATGGCTCCGCAAAGACACCCCAGTTTCTTTGAGGAGGAGCTCAGGGTCATGGTGGAGGAAATCATCCGGGTAGAGCCACAGCTATTCGGATCACAGGTGCAGCACACCTCCATAGCTAGGAAGATGGAGCTATGGTGCAGAATCGTGGACAGGGTCAACGCAGTGCGACAGCATCCAAGAACACGGGATGACATCAGGAAGAGGTGGAACGACCTACAGGGGAAGGTGTGTTCTGTGGTCTCAAGACACCAGATTGCAGTTCAGAGGACTGGAGACGGACCCCCACAACTAACAACATGGGAGGAGCAGGTCTTGGCTATACTGCATCCTGAGGGCCTCGAAAGGAGTAGCAGGAGGAATGGACTCTGGTAAGTCAAATCTTTACTACCATATCCCCCACCCTACCTGCATGCTATCACATACCCCGACCCCATCACTCCAACACCTCACATATGTCCCACTATCACAAACCACCCATCCCAACACCAAGCCCTGCATGCAACAACAAAGCATGGACACCCATCACCAAAGCATGTCCACTACAGATACCCACACAGACCCCAAAACAATTATCACACAAGGTCCTACACAAGAATGTAAGCACTGGGGTACAGGGTCACCCACCCATTGCACACCATGGCACACACAGATGAAATAATCATGCCTTTACACCCCTGCAGGACCCCTACCCAACGTCACCGGACAGGAGGTTCCAGACATGTCCTCTCCCCCCACAGAAGAGGCCCACAGTGATGACAGCAGCTCTGTCCAACTGGATCTAGATGACCAGCCCGCACAATCTGGGACCCCGGGACAGTCGGTTCCCCACACACTGGCACATGCCACCACAGAGCCTCCCCACTCAGGAAACACCAGCACAGCACCCACCCAGCGGGCCCATATCTCTGTCCCCAGGACACGTCAAGCAGAAGTGTGTCCACAACTACAGGGAAGACAGGCAAACCCACAAACCCAAGAACAGCAGGGACCTAGGGGCAGTGGCAGTGGCCACACAGTTCAGGGGACAGAGGAACAGGAAAACCGGGGAACTGGGAGGACTGCTGTGTGAAAGGCGGAGGACAGGCCCAGGGAACCCACTCTCCACTAGGCCCTCTCCGACATCATGGGAGCGTATCATCATTCCTAGGAGACGATGGCAACGGTACTGGCCAAGTTTCAGGAGACCCAGTGGTTGCAGGAGGAATAGTATTTGGGGATCAGGGAGGAACTCAAGTCCATCAACACCACCCTGGTCACCATTGTAGGGGTGCTGAAGGACCTTGTGAACACTAGGAGGGACACTGTGGCACAACAAGGGGCCCCTGACACTAGCCTGGGCGATGAAAAGCCCACCACCTCCGCCGGCGCTAGTGGACAGGAGGCACTGCCACAGGACCACGACACCAGCACCCCACCCCCTGCGGATGGAGAACAACCCCGCAAACGGTCCCTGAGATCCAGGACAAAGACAGAGAACAATGCCAAGACCCCCGCCAAGAAATGAGACCACCCTGAATGTCATCCCTCTGTCCCACTTCGTCACCCTGTCCATCCTTAAACTGCCCTAGCTCCACTTCCTATGCCCCTTTGGACAATGCACCTGTGAGACAAATAACTGGACTCTACCATGGACATTCCTCCACCATCCCCCCTGACCATTTTCCAACCCCCTCCACTAATTTGCACTTAAATAAACACCCATGAATCACAAAACAATCTGGAGTCAGTCTGTGCTTTCACAAATGTGTATTTGCAATAACTGAAGAAAATTGCAATGTTAATTGTATTGTCAACATACCTATGTCACACAGCTCTAGTCCATGAGGTAACATAGCAGAGGTCACACAGTGGGACCCACATCTGTGAAATGGAAAGGCAAAGTGACATGTCAGGGTCCATACACTGGGTGAAAGTAACAGACATATGATAGGTCTAACAATTGCATGAGATGTGGGAGGCAGTGATGTCTTCTTACCTGTGTCTCACTGGAAGTATTGCTGGATCACGTTGTTCCTGTTGTCGATATCCTATTATGCCTCCTCTTCTTCACTTTCCACAGGCTCCCCAGGTGCCATATGACCTCTGTCTGGAACATCCTCCTGCAGAAGAGGCACTTGTTGTCGCAAAGCCAAATTGTGCAGCATACAGCAGGCCATGATGATCTGGCACACCTTCTTTGGTGAGTAGTACAGAGAGACACCGGTCATATGGAGGCACCGGAACCTGGCCTTCAGGAGGCCAAAGGTTCTTTCTATAAACCTCCTAGTTCACCCATGTGCTTCATTGTAGCGTTCCTCTGCCCTTGTCCTGGGATTTCTCACTGGGGTCAGTATCCATGTCATTTCTCCAGCCGTGTTGTGTTGATCTCCCAGCTGTGATGCAGGTGGAGCATCGATTTCAGCCGGCGAAGCCGGTGTAGCGTTATCAGCCCAGTTGCGAAAGGTGCATCGTAAATTTCCCCCACCACGTTCTGTGCATGGATTTTCAGTTCTTCTCTGCCAGCTTCAACTTTCAAGGGTCCAGGGACTGGACAGGGCACCACTTGGCAGAGCAGGTGTCTCAGCAGAGAGTCTAGGTGCTGGCAGCGAAAGTCTTTGATGGCCCTGAGACTTCAAAACAGGAGACAAGCTCAATTCAAGCCCTTGGAGATTCTACTCAAGCAGGATTGCACAACAAAGTCCAGTCTTTGTCCCCTTGCACAGGCAGAAGCAGCAACTGCAGGGTAACCCAACAAAGCACAGTCACAGGCAGGGGCAGCACTTCTCCTCAGTTCTTCAGCTCTTCTCCTTTGTAGAGGCTCTTCTTGGTTCCAGAAGTGATCTAAAAGTCTGAGGTTTTGGGTATACTACTTATACCCCTTTCTGCCTTTGAAGTAGGCAAACTTCAAAGTCAAGTTTCAAGTGTTTGTAAGATTCTTTCCTGTGCAGGCCAGGCCCCAGACACACACCAGCGGGCTGGAGATTGCATTGTGTGAGGGCAGGCATAACCCATTCAGGTGTGAGTGTCCACTCCACCCCTCCCTTCCAGCACAGATGGCTCATCAGGATATGCCAGCTACACCCCAGCCCCCTTTGTGTACCCTCTCGAGAGAGGTGCAAACAGCTCAACTGTCAAACTGACCCAGACACGGGATCCACAAATGGGCAGAATCAGAGAGTGGTTTAAGAAACAAAATGCCTACTTTATAAAGGTGGCACTTTCAAAAACACTATCTAAAAAACAACTTCACTACAAGATGTGTTTTTAAATTGTGAGCTCAGAGACTCTAAACTCCAAATTTATATCTGCTCCCAAAGGGAATCTGAACTTAAATAACATTTAAAGGTAGCCATCATGTTAAACTTTGAGCGAGATAGGCCTTGCAACAGTGAAAACTGAATTTGGCAGTATTTCACTGCCAGGACATGTAAAATCTCTGGTCTGGGGAAAACTCAGCTCAATCCCCAGGTTCCACCCATAATGAGGGCCCAAGAAGTAGATCTACATGTCCAGAGACCTTCCCAGGGAAATTATTTGGGAGGTGGAGATTTCCACCTCTGGGTTGTGATTTACATTGTGCATGAAGTAATTAGCAGTAATGTAGATCTTTTTTACTTTCTATAAACTGCAACTTGTGAATAAAATCCAAAGTGTTTGGGTGGACGAAGCCAGATGTAGCTCCATTTGAGGCAGTTGGTTGAGAAGTATCCAATGTTTGGCTATCAACCATTTCTATCAACCTTTAGTTGAACCTATAAGTGATATACGCGATTTTCAGTTTATCGGTTAAGTGCTGGTACTGGGATTAAAACCCCAAGGGGTAGATATATAAAAAGTGGCACTGCACCGAGCCACTTTTCTTGCACCTCTTAGCACCCCCCTAATGCCACCATGTGTACACCGCATCTAAGATACGGTAGACCATGACGTTAGTTAGGGGTACTAGTGTCATAATTTTTTACTTTAGTCCCGCGCTTTGCAGGGCTAGCATCAGAAATGTTTAGGCTGATCCTTCAAAGCACCCATGCCCAAAGCACAAAGCTCATTCAAACCAATGGAAACCTCCTTTTAACACCTGCTCTGAGCAGGCGTTAAAATTGCTGAAAAAATCTATTAGATTTCCTTGTGCTATTTTTTTGTCCTCCCTAATGCCCACTTCACATACATTATGGGGGTCATTCCAATGTTGGCGGGCGGCGGAGGCCGCCCGCCAGAATTCCCCCCTCCGAAATACCGCGCCGCGGTCAAAAGACCGCGGCGGGTATTACAAGTTTTCCCCTGGGCTGGCGGGCGGTTGCTGAAAAACCGCCCGCCAGCCCAGGGGAAAACGACCTTCCCACGAGGATGCCGGCTCGTAATCGAGCCGGCGGAGTGGGAAGGTGCGACGGGTGCAGTGGCACCCGTCGCGTATTTCAGTGTCTGCAAGGCAGACACTGAAATACTTTGCGGGGCCCTCTTATGGGGGCCCCGCGACCCCCCCTACCGCCATCCTGTTCATGGCGGCTTTCCCGCCATGAACAGGATGGCTGTAGGGGGGGTCGGAATCCTCATGGCTGCGGAGCGCGCTCCGCAGCCATGGAGGATTCACACGAGCTTCGGAAAGTCAGCGGGAGACCGCTGACTTTCCGCTTCTGACCGCGGCTGAACCGCTGCGGTCAGAATGCTCGTTGGAGCACCGCCAGCCTGTTGGCGGTGCTCCCGTGGTCGGTGGCCCTGGCGGCCACCGGCCGCCAGGGTCAGAATGACCCTCTATATCTGTTGCAGGCATAATGTAGCGCAAAAGGTTACAAAGAGGCGCAATGCATGCATTGCCTCACTTTGTAAATATAGCGCAGCATTTTTTGGCTTCTAATGCAACATTAGCATAAAAAATGTATGTTAATGTGGTGTTAGAATGGCTCAGGGCCCTCTTTAATCTGGTCACGAGTTTCACTGTCATCATTCTAGCCATCAGATCACATCTTCCCAATGTGTCATTAGCAAAGCCAGGTCTACGCCAGCAGGCCACTATATCATGACCTGTTCAGTTTACGGTGTGAGAGTCACATTGCATATGTATGTTTGTTTGAGTTGTGTGCTGTACACCTCACTGTTTCTTCTGTTAAACCCTGTGTATATGAGGAAACATTTAGTGGTCACTGCCTGCATCTTTTCTCTTTAAGGAGACATGAACTTTCTGTGCTGTCTGTACCGCATTTGCGTTGAACAGAAAACATGACTTTGATTTTACTTTGGCACTTACCTATGCTGTGCTGGTTCTGTGCATGTGTGGTTAAAACAACATTTGTGCAGCAGCAGTAGCACAGGCCCCCTCTGTGCATTAAAAGATATGTACAGCATATGGTCCTGCAGTCCTGCTGAGTGTGAGGGAATTTTGCACTACCACTGAATGTAAGACACCTGCTACACATGTGACCATTGATATGGTGTGTCATTCACATTTTTCCCCACCCATTAATGCATACAGCATGGGGCAATGGGTTCGCCTATTTCAGCCATTAAGGGCCAGATGTAGGTACAAAAAAATTAGCGACTCGCAATTTGCGAGCATGTGCGACTTGCAAATTGCGTGTCGCTAATAGGAATGCAGGTACAATTTCCGGGGACAAATTGCGACCCGCACCCGGAGTCGCAACGTACATAGCGAGTCCGCTGTCTGCGAGGTCGCTTTTTGCGACCGCGCAAAAAAACTGATACGCAATTTGCGAATGGGTGTCGCAAATTGCGAGCATCATGTAAATTGATTGCAGGTGCTGCAGAACACTCCAGAAACCACTCCAGAACTCTCTGAAAACACTTCCTGGCACATGATGATGACATCACAGCCAGGAAATTTACTATAACACCTGGGAGGATGGAGGACCACACCCTTTTTAACAGCAGAACTGCAAACAGAGCTACAGCAACAATGGCAGACACTCCCAGAAAGAGGAAATTAAAATTTTCTGAGAAGGAGCTGGAGGTGCTGACAGAGGAATGCTGTCAGCACTATGATGATCTTTTTGGTAAGGCAGCCCTCAATGTGCCAGACTCAAGAAAAAAAACAAATCTGGCTGGATATTCAGGAAAAGGTGAACTCCCTGGGGGTCAGCCACAGGAGTGTGGATGAGATCAAGAAGAGGTGGTATGACCTCCGCTCCCGGACCAAGGAGAGGGTGGCAGAAAGGCTCCGGGAGATGAGAGGCACAGGAGGGGGACCATCATCCGTACCACCACCCACACCCCTGGAGGAAAGGGTGGAGGAGACCCTGGAGCAGGAGGCAGTTACAGGATTCGGAGATCTGGACACCTCTGAGCCCACAACATCAACCAGTGAGTACCATGTGATATGCCTGTACCCCAATCAATGCCATACCCCCACCCACCATGTACACAGGGGCATGCACAACCAAGATAGCTCCATTTCAGGGTAGCAAACACCAGAAAGATGCATTATGGGCAATGTAGTCAAGTAAGCAGTCAATAGGCAAATGTTTATTAGGAAGTGTGCAACAGATAGTAGACACTGACAGTCTGTTCCCCATGTCCCACAGGTCTCTCACAAGACACCACCACCATCCACAGCAGCCAGGTGCCAACAGTCAGCCAGCCCCATGAGGAAAGCACAGGAGCTGCCAACACTCCCACCTGCACCACCAACACCATCCCCTTGATGACTACACCTGCTGCAACAGTGGTTCCGGAGGCTGCACCAGCAACAGCCAGGAGTGCCACGGTACATCCCACAGGGCATCCACTGCTGCGCAGGCGACGCAGGTTGAGGAGAGCAGGGCTGCAGGCTGAGTCCGGGCGTCCATCCACCACCATGACCGAGGCACAACTGCTACGTGGTCAGCGCCTGCAGAACCAAATGTTAGGGAGGATTAGTGGGGTTCTGCACCGCTTTGTAAGGAGCAATGAGACCAGCATGCAGCAGCTCCATGCACAATTGGACATCATAGGAAACAACACTGGGGACCTAGCCCTGTCCATGCGGGAACTGGTGGCTGGACTGCTGTTACAGAGCGAGGGCGGGTGGCGCAGGGACCGCCAGCTGCTCCAGAGGCTGGACAGGATGGCCTCATCAATTGGCAGACTGGCAGTCAACACCACTGGCCTGTCCAGAAGAACAGTCGGCCTCCAGGTGGAAATGGGCCACTTTGCAGGTGATGTGGCAAGAGGCCTGGGCCGGATCACCCATGTGATCGATCTAATGGAGGCACGGCATGTGTCCAGGGGTACAGGGGACACCCCACAGGACAGCGAAGAGGGCTCCACTGTAAGCAGTGTCTCTGCTGGTGACACCAGGGTGCTCCGGAGTGGGAGTACCAGGCAGAGCACTGCAGAACAACCTGGGACCAGCCAGGCTGGCAGAGGCCGCCGTAGGTCATAAACTAAACCCTGTCCCTGATGTTGGGGTACATGACGACAATGTGCCCCTTGCATGGTTGGCTTTCTGAACTCCCTGAACAGTTTGTCATTGTAAATAGTTCAATTTCTGCACATATTAAATAGTTTTTTTGTTCCAATTAACAAATGGAGTTTTTGGTCAATAGGTGAGTATGGTTGAAGTTGACACGTACCTTCCAAAGTATTGGGTTGCGATGTGTTTCCGTCTCAGTCTGCCTTGATTTGCGATGCTCCGATCCCCATGATGGCGATGTGGTTGCTCCTGCTCTTCATCCTCAGAATCTGGGTCTGCAGGGGTGAGAGGTAGCCCACGTCGGGTGGCAATATTGTGCAGGATAGCGCATGCGTCAACAATTTTGAATGCTGTAATGGGGGTATACTGGAGGGCACCTCCACTTCGGTGGAGGCATCTGAATCGTGCTTTCAGCAATCCGAAGGTGCGTTCAATCAGGTTCCTGGTCCTCTTATGTGCACTCTTGTATCGTCTCTCACATTCATTGCTGGGTGTTAAGTACAGAGTCATAATCCATGGCCGTAGTGCATATGCACTGTCACCTGTTGGGCACAAACAGTACACTGTTAGAAAGTCCTGGTTGGTGTGCACATTGATCTGTGTTTATGTCTACAAGGTGTATTCAGCTCTACCTAGGAGGTATCCGTCTCCAAACTCCCCACGTTCCAGGCGTTGGTGTATCCCACTGTGCCTAAAAATGTAGGAGTCATGAGTACTGCCTGGAAATTTTGCGACAATGTCAGTGATGACATAATGGGCGTCACAAACAACCTGAATATTGAGTGAGTGGGTACACTTTCTGTTGCGGAACAGATATTCCAGGTTTGCAGGGGGGCATATTTGAATATGTGTCCCATCTACACACCCAATGACATGGGGAAAGTTGGCAATCCGGTAAAAGTCCAACTTGGTGCTGTTAATTTCTGCCTCATTCCTGGGTAGGTATATGAAGTGAGACATGTGTGATATTATGGCATCTAGGAATGCCCTGATGAACCTTGATAGTGCACTTTGAGATACCCCACCTGCCACAGCAATGACCCCCTGATAGCTCCCCGAGGCCAAGAGGTGCAGTGAGCATAGCACTTGCACATGCGTAGGGATGGCGCAGCCGCGCAGAGTCTGGCGCTCTAGCTGTGGTTTGAGTAATTCAATTAATTCAAGTATAGCTGCGCTGCTAAGTCGGTATTTGTCGTAGATTTCTTCCTCAGTTTGCTGAAAAAGAGTCTGCCTTGTTCTGTAAATCTTCTCCTGTCTCTGGCTCCTCCTCCTCCTCTGCTGGGCTGCGTGGACTCTCCTCCTCACTGCTATCAGGTATATCTCCGCCATCTTGAGTAACCCAGATGCCTTCTGGGTTTCCTTTTATACTTTGGTAATGATTACCACCTGCTCTGAGTTAGTGGTAAATGGTACATGCAAACTTGGCTTTTTGCGACTAGTCGCAATTTGCGAGTTGCAATTGCATATGGTTTGTGACTCGCAAATTGCGACTTCCTATTTGCGGGTCGCAAAATGGGGTCGCACATTTTGCGAGTCGGTAACAGCTCGCATCGCTTTTTGCGAGTCGGAAATGGGATTTTTGCATCCCATTTACGATTGTGCGCAGTCGCAAATAGCGATTCGGGCCATTTGCGACTCGCAAACCTTTGCTACATCTGGCCCTAAGTTACTTCTCAGTCAGTGATGACATTCTGTTCTAGCACTACATATACGTACAAGGAAAAATGTCCTTCTTGAGTCCCAGGGGTTACTGGCACCATGTTTTCTTTTGGATGAAGCAAAAATGGACAACACAGTATGACTGAACAAACATGTTTTGTGATAAAGTGCTTCTAAAAACATTAGAAAACAAAAAAAGAATTGGCTAAACAACAACGTAGGCAGCCAACGCCAGACTTACTGGCTTTATCAAAACTTGTTAATAAATAAGCTTGACATCAATCTGGAAACAGAAAACGTTGCTGTACTGTTAGAGGCAAATATGGATATTCCAGGGTATTCTTTAGTTTCATGTGCACTGGTAACTGTCAAACGTACAGTGTTTTAGCTTATAAAATCGAGGAACTCTAATTGTCATCTCACACCGAATTTTAACCGTTGTGTAAAGGGTTTAAGACAGTTCTGTTGGAGGGAGCTGACATTGGCTACGTCCCAAATGTGGTTAAATGCTTCGAAGAAGGATATTTGGGACAGGTCAAACACAGGTCACTAATAACACACATAACAGATTTGGTTTTGGCAGTGTAGAAGGCGTTTTCTGTTACCAAATTCATATTAAGTGGTTTGGATACTCAAGGTAACATTTCCATTATTGCACTATAAGCACTGTACTCTATTTCCTTTTGCTGGGAAGTGAAGGTAATATTATGAGAGATCGAAAAGGCTCAAATATGAAAATGTCCTTAAAAAAAAAAGAAGTAGACACAAATACTGCACGCCTTTTAATTTCTAGAAGTGATTCTATGGGAGACAAGAGAAAACAACTGTAAGAAACAATGTTTGCATCACATTCTCCATTAAATCTATGGAAATCTTTATAATGTGGCAGAAATTAATGCCACTAGTATTACAACAAGAGAGGGCACTGCCACCTTATCCTATCAGCTGTTCTATCTAGAGCGATGCTTCTTGAAGTCTGGCCTGACCCGGACCACCCCAGCAGTGGGCTGACACCAGCGCTTAATTTTGCCGGTGATGGGGAATGGCATCTTCAGATTTTAACTCATGCCAAGAGAGAGACAGGAAGAAATTGGAGAGTGAAAGAAAAAGGGAAAAAGTGAAAGGGAGGAAATGGGAGAAAAACAGCCACGAAAAAAAGCAGAGAAGAAACAGATCTTGGGATCAATAAACAAAGTGGTGGAAGAAAGAGACAAAAGGTGGAATAGGGACTAGGCTGCTTTGGTATTTGCCATCCTGGCATGCATAGGTGCTAGCGGCAGGCTTCTAAAAACGGTTGGGCCCCTCCACCTATTATTTTTAAAGTATTTTATTTACTTATTTATTTTCAAACTAAGCACAGGCTGTGGTCCAGAGACTTTTCTTCGAAAAACCCATCCGCTAAGGGCAGAGGGAGAAGAGAGCGTAGCTTTACCCGACTCACCCCAAAACCTACATAACAGTTGCTTTGAGGTGACTCGCGCACAAGAGGAGTGCACGTATTGCACGTCCTTTCTCCACGTTTGCGATTTTAATTCTTTTCACTTTAACAATCACAAACAAGGATTTAATTATGTACGTCGATACATGGCCCTGGTGCGTAGGTGGTCTGCCTTAATGAATTCTCATCAGAACCTAATGGATAGGGCTGATTACAAAAGCTGTTTAGAAATGAATACATTCATGTAAAAAAAGAAAGATAATTGTGCTCTAACATTTGATACAGAAAGCCAATTAAAATACATGATTAAATTACTGGGAAATTTAAACGGATATTGTTTGTAGGACCTACTTTGTGTGAGTGTTGCAACAATATCAGACTGCATTTATGAGCAAAATGTTCGTTCTACAGCGACTAAAACCGCATTTTGATGCAGAGTTTGCTGCCTCAAACCTGCATCTCCATTACTTTGTTTCCCATCTCAGTGATGCTGAATGTATCATTGCCCTATGGATATCGTAACCCGGGGACTATTGGGAACTCCAATCAGTTAGAGCATTAATGTAACCGGAAACATAAAGCTCGCGGACTCCACTCTGCCCAAGAGGTGTGATCTATGAGGCGACAGGATGGGTGAGAGCTGCAATTCAATCAACAAGTTGTCAATACTTTTAATTATCATTCAGTTTGATAGGACTGAATAATGACATTGTTGGTACAGTTTTCAACTCTTTAATTATATATTTTAGTCGGGAAATCCTTTATTAGGATATCATAAACATTTCAATGCAATTACAGAACAAAGCCTGAAGTGTCTTCCATATAATTAACCCTAGTCTAAGCTAGATGAAGAGAAATTAAACATCTGCAGAACCCAATAACAGTACAAGATTCGAGAGGTGAAAGTGTAAAAACTGTAATAGAACTTCCAGTAAAGCGAGGTTAAAAAAAAAAATAGTACAGTCTCAAGCAGCATGCATTCAGAAATAAAATCAAAAGTATTTCCCCAGAATGGACCTGAGAAACACCAGCAAAAAGCCGGAGTTAGAATGTGTCTGAAGTGTTCTTAGGAAAATCTTTAAGGGTGACTCTCCAGCATCCTAGGAAAAAGGCCCTCCTCTGTATTCTGGCAGCACTCATTTATACAACAAAACATATCAGGAAATGGAGCATTTGTAAAGTTTCACATAGGTAGTGGTGTATCTGAACCAATGGGATGAGGATGTCTTCATGGGAAAAGGACAACCTTCTATTGATTTAGCAAGTTTAACAAAAAATGCCCCACACACAAGATAGATTTAACTACAACTTGTAACACAACTTGAGATTTGGTTTCATGCTTTCTGCGCCCCGTTCTATAAGACAAAACAGGTCAAGGTAAGTGCCCACATAACTCTATGAGATCACTCCCATTCCCATGTGCTTCTATTGACAAGCTCTATCCACAAAGAAAGAACCGTTTGTATTAAACTAATTATTTCATTACAACATTATATCTATCGTAGGTCAAATGGGTAAGCTAGCTAAATCCCAATGCAGTCCCCATTCACATTACTGTTGCAGGAACGCATTTGTGTTAGGAAAACATTTACACTTATGACCATGATACAGGTCAGAGCAAAAGAAGAAGATAGGAAAGAAAAGGAAAAAATGCATTGGTCGTTATTTTAAGCTGAATGCACGTTTTGATGAAAACTCTGTGTGCAAGCCATGTTTTAAACATGAGGCCTATATGATATATCATAACGGTTAATTACGCCAATCTTAAATTAAAAAAATGCTTTCACAGCTATAATGCTGAGTAACTTTGTTGGCATACTTTAACGCACCAGAACTGATGTCACACATTCCTTAGATGATGACACAACCATGTCCAACACTTTGCCAACCCTTAGTACTGCACACAGCAAATGATTTGCTTCTGATGTGCTAGTTGAAGGATAAGTTGTGGAAACTAAGGGCATTATTTAGTCTTTGGTACTGAAACTAATGTCCCATTCACATTATTACAAGCGCATTATGTTCTGCGGCACTTGTAATATGTCAGACAGGATATCTGTCACTTTGTGACACAGGATCCCGTCCACTAAAATCAAGATGAAGCTCTAAATAAAGTCAACATCATAATGTCATCATAATCCTACACACAAGGAGCCCCCTATTCCTGCATTTAAAATCAGCACTCTGAATAATTAAAAAGTTAATAACACAGGGCTGCATTGCAAAAAGGTGGACTTCTAAAGCTACAGACCTGATAATTTGATTAAGATAATAGACGCATATTTACAACAAAGTGGCTCAAGGCAGCGCAGGAATTGACTTTGCTGTACTGCCCTGCATCACAGGGAAAGGGAAGAAATGCATCGTATTTACAAAATATGGTGCATTTCTGTCTTTTCTACTACCGCTAGAACACAATTTGCTGCTAGATCCAATGCAGGCACCCTTACGCCTTACATCACATCTACAAGGCCATGAAAGGCACGCAAAATGTCTTTGCATGGCTCGTAGATATGGGTCTGCACTCTGCACGGCCAAAGCATACATATAAAGTGACACGCCGGCAATGCAAGGGGCTTAGAAATATGCCCTGTGATGTTTACACAAAACAAACATACACTTGTAAACATTGTATGATATCATTCTTTCTTATAAAACGCTGTCGCTAACTTAGTTCATAATAATGGTCTTATTTTGTGCTTTGATACATGGAATGGTTTTCATTAACTATGCATGCCTGAATAAAATTAGTGCATTTGTATGCAGTGAAAACTGTAAGAGTTGTGAATACAATCAACAATGAGAACGTCCTTGGATAAATCAGGGAAGGGGACCCCTGACATTCTGCAGAAGTGCAAAGCAAGGATTTAGTAGTCCTTGCTGGAGAAAGGGAGCAAGGAGATTGAACAGAGAAAAGCTTCCTGTACTTGCATACCATAACACTGCTAACTGCTAAATCTTCCGGGAACAGAGATGGAGGAAGCCCATATAAGGCTTTTTTCCTTGTGAAATACAAAGACAGCTCTGGTAGCCCTCAGTGGCAAAATTGGCATCAGGAAAGTCAAAAAAGAAGACCATTCTGACATAGTTTGTGTCCCACAAAAGTGAGAGCATGCTGCACATCACACCATTTTAGCATTAGAAATTCTAGAAGTATCTGCATTTGAAGTAGAACTAGGACCCCTAACTCCAACTGAAAATTGGCACTGAGAGGACCAAAGTCAACTTGAGCCAACATCCTCTGATATAGCCTTAACTCCTAGAGGCCAATGTAGCTCCTCCAATGCTCAACAAAATCACGTTCCTCTTAAACCTGACTATTTACCTGTCACACAGAAAAATATTAATTAGTAACAAAGGGCCTGATTTAGATCTTGGTGGACAAGTTACTCTGTTACAAAGGTGAAGGTTTTTTCCAGTCCGCCAAAATATAAATCCAATTATATCATATGAGATTTATATTTCGGCGGCTGGGATATCTGTCGCCATTTTGATGGAGTAACTTGATCACCAAGCCCTAAATCAGGCCCTAAACACAGAAATGCTGCACATTTAGCTGGGGAAATGAGAGAGCTGTTGGCAAAAAGTCACAATAATACAATCACCAGTATTCTTAAAAGAACAAGTCTCAAAGCATGGGACTGATTTAAGAAGAGTTTTCAGATTCTCTGTTCCACAATGGGCCACTGACAAATAATCACCTGCAAAAAAAGAAACTCTCCCAGAAGATTTGAGGAGAAGCAAACAATTAAGAAAGACTCACTCTCATTTATCTGCCCTTCTCTGAATTTCCATCCTCGCTGACCATTTTCTAAAGGAATACATCCCAAAGGGACAGATCTATGTGGGACATGTGAAGCTGAGTATTGCTGGCTGCATATTTTACGTTCTTGTTTTAAGAAGGTCAGGTTATGTGGTTACTCTTGTTTTTCCCTTCTTTACTTTACACTGCAAATGCCTTTCTTTTTTTCCTGACCAAATCTATTGTAGCAAGTCTGTTCTAGTCCTGTTAGGTTATTTATCAAAATAATTGTTATTCTTTCCCGTTTACCGTTTTTCTTTCTATAGCTTTCAAACAAGATATTCCTTATGTGTTTTTATTCTTATTGCCAAAAATATGCCTATGCTATACTGATAATTCTTTCATGAGATTAATTGAAGTGTGCTAAATAGACCTTAGAACTTCCTGCCTCCCGCTGCCTACATCAGGTGAGGCAATGAACCCCAATCCTTCTGCAAAAGAAAGGTCACATGTGAGGATGTGGATGTATTATAAAGTATGGCTGTGCAGCTCACCATGGAATACATTTGCAAAAAATTTCTTGGGTCCAGTCATTCTAATTTGAACAACTTTAAGCTAAACCCTGGGTAGCTATGGCTTTCGAGCAGCAAGGCTTGCACAAAGGAACTTAGTGTAAACCATTTACCAGTACCAAACAATGAAATAAGAAAGCCACACAACATGAAAGAAGCACAACACCAATTTACAAAAATAGATTATCTTTTTATGAATTGTTAGACTGCATGATGAGCAAAATCCTCAAAAGGGTTCAAGATATATGAATTTATAAAGGTTTTATCATTTTTTAATTCAACCACAAACAAGCATTGCTCAATCAAAAGTTTGTACATTTTTCAAAAGTTTGTAAAAGTGAGTTTGAATACTCCGGCCTGGCTTGGGTGACCACATCTGACAGAGTGAAAGTCTGGGGGACCAATGGGGTTGTTTTGGACAGTTAGCAGGTCACCAGAGCATTTTCCATTCCAGGTCCAAACCTTACAGTGCAACAGCCATAAACTATAATGGACTGGTCCTGATGCTGGGGTACGGGATGAAAAGATGATCAAAGATGCTCTAGTTGCTGTGCAGTTGACGTGAGTGCCTTTGTGGTGATTCCTTGATCCACTTGTGATGTGGGGTAGCTTTGGCCACAGAGGTCAAGGTCCCATGAAGTCCTCTTAAAGACATTGAAGACCAGCTGCGGCTTCGCTACTGGTCTCCTGACACAGCGGTCAGAGCAAAATCCTTTAGTGTAGGCTAGTGTCCCTCTTGGGCAACCAATCTGGAATCTGACAAAACTATTAGGTCCGACCAACTCAGTTGCAACTTTTGGCCATCGAGGATCAGTCTCTAGGGGCGTCCAGGGGCATTCAGCAGCGAGTCTCCTGGAGTGGGTATCAGCTTGCCGGTTTGGGCATCTTTAGCTCTTTTGTCCCTGGAACTGGTTCCAGGGTATCAGCCTACTGATCCTTGGAGTCACTGCTTTGGTCTGGGGCACAACCTTTCCCAAAGACACATGTGATCTGACCTTCAGGGTGCCAGGGAAGCCATATTTATTCCAGGAAAGTGCACTGAGGGGGTCACGTGGTCCCTAGCCAATTGTGCTACGAGGTCCCCTCCCTTCTGGTGACCACTTTCCGGCAATGTGTGGTACCTAACAATCCCAGTGTGAACTGTTCTGCCCACTCTTAAGATGTCAGCACCCTTCCTTGGCTGTTAGGAGCTTTGTAGCGCACCCTAGAGGTGTGTCTACCTGTGAGATAAATGCCCATGGGAAAACCAATTTAGGCACTGGTTTCTCCCTCACTGTCCCTGTTGGCACCCATCTAACTAATTAAAGGGGGAGCTCCTCATGAGTGTGATCACCATTTGCCCCTAAAGGCGATTTCCTCTCTGAAGCTCGCCTTTTGGGCTAACGTCATGAGGGCCAGATTTATGAAAAATGATGCACAACTGCGCTTGCACAGTTGTGCATCACAAATTTTAATGCAAGCTGACGTCATTCCCTAGTGCCATCAGTGTGCCATATTTTAAAAATGACACACAATGGCACTAAGGAATGTTAACCATTGCGACATGTCATAAGAAAAAATGACGCTAATGCTACAAAAGTGGCTCTAGATCGTTTTGCGGCTCTTATTTTTGATGCAAAACGGGATAGCCCCATATTTACCCTCATTAGCGTAAAAAAATACAAAAGCAAGAAATAAACATTCAAGAAGGCAAGGTAGAGAATGCAGGGCAGAAGAGACCCCAAGGAGGCCCCAGTCACAGGAGAAGAAGAAGCGGAAGTGTTGCTTTAGTGAGGATGAGAATGACATCCTGGTCACAGAGGTGATGGAGCACCAACACTAGCTGTTCGTCACCTCCAAATTGCGAATAGGTAAGAGAGAGGCCATATGGCAGGCAATAGTAGACAAAGTCAACAGCGTGGCAGAGTTGAGGAGGACTGTCACCGATTGCAAGGAGCGTTGGCACGATTGCAACCACAGGACTAAGGAGAAACTGGCCAGGAACTGCAAGGCAGCACTGCAGACTGTAGGTGGAAGTCCCCGACCACAGGAGGACCTAGATGAGCTGGAGGAGAAGAGATGGTGGCAGTCAGCATCCTAGAGGTGCTGGTCACTGGATTTGCATGACAGGACAGGCCAGAATACCAAGAACTACCACAAATGCAGGGTAAGTTGCAGGAAAGGACTATCTAGAATCTCACAAATGGCAGAAAGGGGAGGCACATAGGACACACTCAATGCATGCTAAAGGGTTGCATCAGAACACATAAGCCCTGAATCAAAATGCCCCATAACCACCCAAGCCAAACTTGCACTGACGCTCTAGTTGCACAATGCACTCCAAAATATACACAGCGTGGACATAAGCCACACACTATAGATTTACACCACCATGTAAATACGCAGCAAATTGTCTGGAAGAGATGTGCAATTAGTGTGGCTGTGCCACAACAACACCCACTGAAAATTGTCATTGCCCCAGATCCAACACAACATGTACATCAGAGACCAGGACTGAAGTCAATATCACCCCACGGGTGTTGTTAGGATGGCGTAACACGGCAAAATGCTTTTCTTCCTCCTTGTGTCAATGCCCTTCTCATGTGTGCTGCATCCTGCAACACACATTGACATATCACCTTGCCAAATAGCTTGGAGATGTGCAGGAAGGGACACCTCCCTGCACATAAACAATCTAACTCCTCCACGCAGGCACCCCTTCATCATGTTGCAACAATGCCTGCATTGGTACAGGGAGGACAAATCTCCACAGGTGCAAGGGGAATTGCAGGGGTGCGCCGTATTCCAGTAGACATGCCTTTCAAAACTGGCACTGCGCCGTTCAACACATTTTGCTACTACACTGAGCTGTGCCACTTGAGAAAAATTAGGCCTTAAGTGTGCAACCTGTGGAATGTAAAGCGCCAAGGGTGGACCACCTGTCATATGGAGGCACCGGAACCTGGCCTTCAGGAGGCCGAAGGTCCGCTCGATCACCCTCCTAGTTCGCCCATGGGCCTCATTGAACCGTTCCTCTGCCCTTGTCCTGGTATTCCTCACTGGGGTCAGTAGCCATGACAGGTTTGGGTAACCAGAGTCACCAATTAGCCACACACGGTGCCTCTGGAGTTGACCCATCACGTAAGGGATGCTGCTATTCCGCATGATGTACGCGTCATGCACTGAGCCAGGGAACTTGGCATTCACATGGGAGATGTACTGGTCTGCCAAACACACCACCTGTACATTCATCGAATGATAACTCTTCCTGTTTCTGTACACCTGTTCACTCCTGCTGGGGGGTACCAAAGCCACATGTGTCCCATCAATGGCACCTATGATGTTGGGGATATGTCCAAGGGCATAGAAGTCACCTTTCACTGTAGGCAAATCCCCCACCTCAGGGAAAACGATGTAGCTGTGCATGTGTTTCAGCAGGGCAGACAACACTCTGGACAACACCTTGGAAAACATAGGTTGAGACATCCCTGATGATATGGCCACTGTTATTTGAAATGACCCACTTGCTAAGAAATGGAGCACTGACAACACCTGCACTAGAGGGGGGATCTCTGTGGGTTGGCTGATTGGTGACATCAGGTCTGGCTCCAGCTGGGCACACAGTTCATGGATAGTGGCTCGGTCAAGCCTGTATGTCAGTATGACATGTCTTTCCTCCATTGTCGACAGGTCCATCAGCGGTCTGTACACGGGAAGATTCCTCCACCTCCTCGCATGTCCCAGCGGACGGTGCCTATGAAGGACAACAGCGAGCACAGAGTCAATCAACCCACAGGTACGTAACCACAGCTTGCACATAACACGATTCCCAATGCATTGAATGGCTTGTATGAGTGTTGATGCAAGGCCTAGGTATGTGTGATGCAGTAGAAAGAAAGCCATGTGGGCCCCTGAAATGGCAGCTGCCTGACCTGTGAAGTGCGACAATGGGATGTGAGGTAAATGCGCTGGCGTGGCACACCGTGGCGGTAGGCGGTCAAAGACCGCGGCGCTAAGCACCATTGGTTAACATTGAACCCTATGGGTCTCAGGAGCCAATGAAGATGTGCGCCGGCGGTCGCGGTACGCACCGCTGCGGTACGCACCGCCGCGGGCGTGACTGCCATTTTCTATCAGCTTAATCACTCGATACCTGATCTTCGACAGGAGAACACCTACACTGCAAGTGCTGCTGTGACCTCGGTCTGGAAGAGACAATGGCTCATGCGACTGGGGAAAGGGCCCCTGCCTTCACTGCTCAGGAATTGGAGAAACTTGTGGATGGGGTCCTCCCCCAGTATGCGCTACTCTACGGTCCTCCAGACCAACAGGAAAGTACACTGGGACCATGCTTTGTGGGCAATGCCTGTGTTGAGTGGGGTGGATGAATGATGGTGGGGAGGGGAGCGATTGAGGCATGCATCAAACGACGGTGAGAGCATGTGCCACATGGCAAGGGTGGGGATGGGGGGCCACTCACATTGAGCATGCAGATGGTGATGACTATTTTTCCCCCCCTGTACATTTCACATAGGTCAGCGCCGCTGAGTATTGCTGGCTGCATATTTTACGTTCTTGTTTTAAGAAGGTCAGGTTATGTGGTTACTCTTGTTTTTCCCTTCTTTACTTTACACTGCAAATGCCTTTCTTTTTTTCCTGACCAAATCTATTGTAGCAAGTCTGTTCTAGTCCTGTTAGGTTATTTATCAAAATAATTGTTATTCTTTCCCGTTTACCGTTTTTCTTTCTATAGCTTTCAAACAAGATATTCCTTATGTGTTTTTATTCTTATTGCCAAAAATATGCCTATGCTATACTGATAATTCTTTCATGAGATTAATTGAAGTGTGCTAAATAGACCTTAGAACTTCCTGCCTCCCGCTGCCTACATCAGCTGAGGCAATGAACCCCAATCCTTCTGCAAAAGAAAGGTCACATGTGAGGATGTGGATGTATTATAAAGTATGGCTGTGCAGCTCACCATGGAATACATTTGCAAAAAATTTCTTGGGTCCAGTCATTCTAATTTGAACAACTTTAAGCTAAACCCTGGGTAGCTATGGCTTTCGAACAGCAAGGCTTGCACAAAGGAACTTAGTGTAAACCATTTACCAGTACCAAACAATGAAATAAGAAAGCCACACAACATGAAAGAAGCACAACACCAATTTACAAAAATAGATTATCTTTTTATGAATTGTTAGACTGCATGATGAGCAAAATCCTCAAAAGGGTTCAAGATATATGAATTTATAAAGGTTTTATCATTTTTTAATTCAACCACAAACAAGCATTGCTCAATCAAAAGTTTGTACATTTTTCAAAAGTTTGTAAAAGTGAGTTTGAATACTCCGGCCTGGCTTGGGTGACCACATCTGACAGAGTGAAAGTCTGGGGGACCAATGGGGTTGTTTTGGACAGTTAGCAGGTCACCAGAGCATTTTCCATTCCAGGTCCAAACCTTACAGTGCAACAGCCATAAACTATAATGGACTGGTCCTGATGCTGGGGTACGGGATGAAAAGATGATCAAAGATGCTCTAGTTGCTGTGCAGTTGACGTGAGTGCCTTTGTGGTGATTCCTTGATCCACTTGTGATGTGGGGTAGCTTTGGCCACAGAGGTCAAGGTCCCATGAAGTCCTCTTAAAGACATTGAAGACCAGCTGCGGCTTCGCTACTGGTCTCCTGACACAGCGGTCAGAGCAAAATCCTTTAGTGTAGGCTAGTGTCCCTCTTGGGCAACCAATCTGGAATCTGACAAAACTATTAGGTCCGACCAACTCAGTTGCAACTTTTGGCCATCGAGGATCAGTCTCTAGGGGCGTCCAGGGGCATTCAGCAGCGAGTCTCCTGGAGTGGGTATCAGCTTGCCGGTTTGGGCATCTTTAGCTCTTTTGTCCCTGGAACTGGTTCCAGGGTATCAGCCTACTGATCCTTGGAGTCACTGCTTTGGTCTGGGGCACAACCTTTCCCAAAGACACATGTGATCTGACCTTCAGGGTGCCAGGGAAGCCATATTTATTCCAGGAAAGTGCACTGAGGGGGTCACGTGGTCCCTAGCCAATTGTGCTACGAGGTCCCCTCCCTTCTGGTGACCACTTTCCGGCAATGTGTGGTACCTAACAATCCCAGTGTGAACTGTTCTGCCCACTCTTAAGATGTCAGCACCCTTCCTTGGCTGTTAGGAGCTTTGTAGCGCACCCTAGAGGTGTGTCTACCTGTGAGATAAATGCCCATGGGAAAACCAATTTAGGCACTGGTTTCTCCCTCACTGTCCCTGTTGGCACCCATCTAACTAATTAAAGGGGGAGCTCCTCATGAGTGTGATCACCATTTGCCCCTAAAGGCGATTTCCTCTCTGAAGCTCGCCTTTTGGGCTAACGTCATGAGGGCCAGATTTATGAAAAATGATGCACAACTGCGCTTGCACAGTTGTGCATCACAAATTTTAATGCAAGCTGACGTCATTCCCTAGTGCCATCAGTGTGCCATATTTTAAAAATGACACACAATGGCACTAAGGAATGTTAACCATTGCGACATGTCATAAGAAAAAATGACGCTAATGCTACAAAAGTGGCTCTAGATCGTTTTGCGGCTCTTATTTTTGATGCAAAACGGGATAGCCCCATATTTACCCTCATTAGCGTAAAAAAATACAAAAGCAAGAAATAAACATTCAAGAAGGCAAGGTAGAGAATGCAGGGCAGAAGAGACCCCAAGGAGGCCCCAGTCACAGGAGAAGAAGAAGCGGAAGTGTTGCTTTAGTGAGGATGAGAATGACATCCTGGTCACAGAGGTGATGGAGCACCAACACTAGCTGTTCGTCACCTCCAAATTGCGAATAGGTAAGAGAGAGGCCATATGGCAGGCAATAGTAGACAAAGTCAACAGCGTGGCAGAGTTGAGGAGGACTGTCACCGATTGCAAGGAGCGTTGGCACGATTGCAACGACAGGACTAAGGAGAAACTGGCCAGGAACTGCAAGGCAGCACTGCAGACTGTAGGTGGAAGTCCCCGACCACAGGAGGACCTAGATGAGCTGGAGGAGAAGAGATGGTGGCAGTCAGCATCCTAGAGGTGCTGGTCACTGGATTTGCATGACAGGACAGGCCAGAATACCAAGAACTACCACAAATGCAGGGTAAGTTGCAGGAAAGGACTATCTAGAATCTCACAAATGGCAGAAAGGGGAGGCACATAGGACACACTCAATGCATGCTAAAGGGTTGCATCAGAACACATAAGCCCTGAATCAAAATGCCCCATAACCACCCAAGCCAAACTTGTACTGACGCTCTAGTTGCACAATGCACTCCAAAATATACACAGCGTGGACATAAGCCACACACTATAGATTTACACCACCATGTAAATACGCAGCAAATTGTCTGGAAGAGATGTGCAATTAGTGTGGCTGTGCCACAACAACACCCACTGAAAATTGTCATTGCCCCAGATCCAACACAACATGTACATCAGAGACCAGGACTGAAGTCAATATCACCCCACGGGTGTTGTTAGGATGGCGTAACACGGCAAAATGCTTTTCTTCCTCCTTGTGTCAATGCCCTTCTCATGTGTGCTGCATCCTGCAACACACATTGACATATCACCTTGCCAAATAGCTTGGAGATGTGCAGGAAGGGACACCTCCCTGCACATAAACAATCTAACTCCTCCACGCAGGCACCCCTTCATCATGTTGCAACAATGCCTGCATTGGTACAGGGAGGACAAATCTCCACAGGTGCAAGGGGAATTGCAGGGGTGCGCCGTATTCCAGTAGACATGCCTTTCAAAACTGGCACTGCGCCGTTCAACACATTTTGCTACTACACTGAGCTGTGCCACTTGAGAAAAATTAGGCCTTAAGTGTGCAACCTGTGTAATGTAAAGCGCCAAGGGTGGACCACCTGTCATATGGAGGCACCGGAACCTGGCCTTCAGGAGGCCGATGGTCCGCTCGATCACCCTCCTAGTTCGCCCATGGGCCTCATTGTACCGTTCCTCTGCCCTTGTCCTGGTATTCCTCACTGGGGTCAGTAGCCATGACAGGTTTGGGTAACCAGAGTCACCAATTAGCCACACACGGTGCCTCTGGAGTTGACCCATCACGTAAGGGATGCTGCTATTCCGCATGATGTACGCGTCATGCACTGAGCCAGGGAACTTGGCATTCACATGGGAGATGTACTGGTCTGCCAAACACACCACCTGTACATTCATCGAATGATAACTCTTCCTGTTTCTGTACACCTGTTCACTCCTGCTGGGTGGTACCAAAGCCACATGTGTCCCATCAATGGCACCTATGATGTTGGGGATATGTCCAAGGGCATAGAAGTCACCTTTCACTGTAGGCAAATCCCCCACCTCAGGGAAAACGATGTAGCTGTGCATGTGTTTCAGCAGGGCAGACAACACTCTGGACAACACCTTGGAAAACATAGGTTGAGACATCCCTGATGATATGGCCACTGTTATTTGAAATGACCCACTTGCTAAGAAATGGAGCACTGACAACACCTGCACTAGAGGGGGGATCTCTGTGGGTTGGCTGATTGGTGACATCAGGTCTGGCTCCAGCTGGGCACACAGTTCATGGATAGTGGCTCGGTCAAGCCTGTATGTCAGTATGACATGTCTTTCCTCCATTGTCGACAGGTCCATCAGCGGTCTGTACACGGGAAGATTCCTCCACCTCCTCGCATGTCCCAGCGGACGGTGCCTATGAAGGACAACAGCGAGCACAGAGTCAATCAACCCACAGGTACGTAACCACAGCTTGCACATAACACGATTCCCAATGCATTGAATGGCTTGTATGAGTGTTGATGCAAGGCCTAGGTATGTGTGATGCAGTAGAAAGAAAGCCATGTGGGCCCCTGAAATGGCAGCTGCCTGACCTGTGAAGTGCGACAATGGGATGTGAGGTAAATGCGCTGGCGTGGCACACCGTGGCGGTAGGCGGTCAAAGACCGCGGCGCTAAGCACCATTGGTTAACATTGAACCCTATGGGTCTCAGGAGCCAATGAAGATGTGCGCCGGCGGTCGCGGTACGCACCGCTGCGGTACGCACCGCCGCGGGCGTGACTGCCATTTTCTATCAGCTTAATCACTCGATACCTGATCTTCGACAGGAGAACACCTACACTGCAAGTGCTGCTGTGACCTCGGTCTGGAAGAGACAATGGCTCATGCGACTGGGGAAAGGGCCCCTGCCTTCACTGCTCAGGAATTGGAGAAACTTGTGGAGGGGGTCCTCCCCCAGTATGCGCTACTCTACGGTCCTCCAGACCAACAGGAAAGTACACTGGGACCATGCTTTGTGGGCAATGCCTGTGTTGAGTGGGGTGGATGAATGATGGTGGGGAGGGGAGCGATTGAGGCATGCATCAAACGACGGTGAGAGCATGTGCCACATGGCAAGGGTGGGGATGGGGGGCCACTCACATTGAGCATGCAGATGGTGATGACTATTTTTCCCCCCCTGTACATTTCACATAGGTCAGCGCCCACCAGAAGATCGATATTTGGCGTGCCATCGCCAAGGACGTCCTGACCCTGGGGGTCCACCAGAGACGGGGCACCCACTGCCGGAAGAGATGGGAGGACATCCGACGCTGGAGCAGGAAGACGGCGGAGGCTCAGCTGGGGATGGCCTCCCAATGTGGGAGAGGTGCCAGTCGGACTTTGACCCCCTTGATGTCCCTGATCCTGGCGGTGGCCTACCCCGATTTGGATGGGCGTGTGAGGACATCACAGCAGACACAAGGGGGTGAGTACACTCTCATTCTGTTGACTTTGCGCGCAGTGGAGGTGTCTGGGTGGGGGAGGAGGGCTGTGGGTATCCCTAGGCCAGGGCGATTTCTGTAGGCTAGGCCCCTCCGTAAGGCATGGCCCTGTGCCACCGCCCCCCACCTCTGTAGGGTGCCAAGTACAGCTAATCAAGGCCCTGTGTCATCTATGTGTGCAGATGTCGTCCATAGGATTCCAGGCCATGTTCCACGGATTGAGTAGTCGACCCCAAGTACGCGGCGTAGTGCAGGGGGCTTCTGTGTCTGTCCTGTCTGCCAACGGTGTCGCCAATGCATGCACTCAACATGTCTTTATTTTCTCCCCCCCCTCCTTTTTTGTGGTCTTCCTGTTCATGTGTGCATTAGCGTCATCAGGCGGAGGAGAAGTGGCATCGGAGCACGAGGGAGCTGCATCCCACATGGCCATGGAGGGCCATGCAACGGACTCCGAATTCACCAATGGGACGGAGGGCGAGGGGAGCTCCACAGCGGGGACTCGGGCATACATCAGCGACACGGACTCGTCCTCTGAAGGGAGCTCCCTTGTGGTGGCGGCTACATCTGTGCCCCCCGCAACAACAGGTACAGCCGCCACCCACCGCACCAGCACCGCCCTCCCAGCAGCCCCTCAGCGTTTGCCCCGTGCCCGCTCACCCAGGAAGGTGGGCATCTCCTTCGCCCCAGGCACCTCAGGCCCTGCCCCAGTCACCCCTGCTGCCCTCAGTGAGGAGGTCATTGACCTCCTGAGGACGCTCACTGTTGGGCAGTCTACCATTTTGAATGCCATCCAGGGTGTCGAAAGAGAGGTGCACCAGAGTAATGCATACCTGGAGGGCATTCATTCTGGTCAGGCTGCCCTACAGCGATCGTTCAACACTCTGGCCTCAGCACTGATGGCAGCCATTGTCCCTGTCTCTAGCCTCCCCCCTCCAACTTCCTCCACCCAGACCCTATCACCTGTACCTCTGCCTATCCCTGACACACCATTAGACCAGCCTGCACACACCTCAACACCCAAGGGAAGCTCAGGCAGACATAAGCACCACACATCACACAGGCATTCACGCAAGCAACATCCACATACAGACATACCAACACCCACTGCCTCCACTGTGTCCCCCTCCTCCTCGTCTCCCTCCTCCCTCCCTGTCACGTCTCCACTCACACCTGCATGCACAACATCTTCAGCCACTACGTCCATCACCAGCACACACACCAGAACCCCCCGCACACGTGCAGTCACCACCCCCACTACCATTTACACGTCCCCTGTGTCCTCTCCCAGTATGTCTGTGACCCCCTCTTCCAAGATACACAAAACGCAGGCAGCCACCCGCCCAACAGCCATCCACCTCACGACAGCCTCCAGCCCAATCACCTGCACCCAAAGACACCAGACTTCATACTCCTACAACCACAACCTCTTCCTTCACTCCCATACCCACTAAACCTACCCGTCCCACTGCTCCTAAGAAGCTTTTCCTGTCCAAACTCAACCTCTTTCGACCAACTCCCCCACCCCGTCCATGTCATAGGACTATAGTCAGCACCTCAGCCACGACAAAACCGGGCCCTGTCATGACAGTCTGCCATGGACTGTGGAGTCCCCCACCCTCCAGGGCAGCAAGTTCAGTACGGAGCCAAGGCACGGGCAGCCCACCCCCGGAGAAACATCCAAAGATAGGCAGTGGAAGGCGCGAGAGGGTGAAAACAGCAGGGACAAAAAGCCCTACCATGGCTCTGGCAGCAAGTGTGGAGACAGCTGGCACACCGCCCAAGGTGGGGAAGGGACACAGGCGATCAGCGAAGGCTGGGAAGGGCAGCACGCCCAACAACACCGCCATCAGCCCAGCTGGCCAGGAGGGCCCCGCCAGCCCCATCCCAGGTGGGCAAGAGGCCACCAACAGGCCCGGCACTGCAGCCCAGGAGGGCCCCGCCAGCCACAGGACAGATGGGCAGGAAGGCTCCGCCAGCCACAGGACAGGTGGCAAATGACCTCCACGCCATGGCCAGGTCCGCTGCACTGGGCACCGCCATCTCAAGCACCGCTGAACTGGGCACCGCCGTCTCAAGCACCGCTGAACAGGGCACTGCCGTCTCAAGCACCGCTGAACAGGGCACCGCCATCTCAAGCACCGCTGAACAGGGCACCGCCGTCTCAAGCACCGCTGAACTGGGCCCTTCATCTCAAGCACCGCTGAACAGGGCACCGCCGTCTCAAGCACCGCTGAACAGGGCACCGCAGTCTCAAGCACCGTTGAACTGGTCCCTTCATCTCAAGCACCGCTGAACAGGGCACCGCCGTCTCAAGCACCGCTAAACAAGGCACCTCCGTCTCAAGCACCGCTGAACTGGGCCCTTCATCTCAAGCACCGCTGAACTGGGCACCGCCGTCTCAAGCACCGCTGAACAGGGCATCGCCGTCTCAAGCACTGCTGAACAGGGCACCGATGTCTCAAGCACCGCTGAACTGGGCCCTTCATCTCAAGCACCGCTGAACTGGGCCCTTCATCTCAAGCACCGCTGAACAGGGCACCGCCGTCTCAAGCACCGCTGAACAGGGCACCGCAGTCTCAAGCACCGTTGAACTGGTCCCTTCATCTCAAGCACCGCTGAACAGGGCACCGCCGTCTCAAGCACCGCTAAACAAGGCACCTCCGTCTCAAGCACCGCTGAACTGGGCCCTTCATCTCAAGCACCGCTGAACTGGGCACCGCCGTCTCAAGCACCGCTGAACAGGGCACCGCCGTCTCAAGCACCGCTGAACAGGGCACCGCCGTCTCAAGCACCGCTGAACTGGGCCCTTCATCTCAAGCACCGCTGAACAGGGCACCGCCGTCTCAAGCACCGCTGAACAGGGCACCGCCGTCTCAAGCACCGCTGAACTGGGACCTTCATCTCAAGCACCGCTGAACAGGGCACCACCGTCTCAAGCACCGCTGAACAGGGCACCGCCGTCTCAAGCACCGCTGAACAGGGCACCGCCGTCTCAAGCACCGCTGAACTGGGCCCTTCATCTCAAGCACCGCTGAACAGGGCACCGCCGTCTCAAGCACCGCTGAACAGGGCACCGCCGTCTCAAGCACCGCTGAACTGGGCCCTTCATCTCAAGCACCGCTGAACAGGGCACCGCCGTCTCAAGCACCGCTGAACAGGGCACCGCCGCCTCAAGCACCGCTGAACAGGGCACCGCCGTCTCAAGCTCCGCTGAACTGGGCCCTTCATCTCAAGCACCGCTGAACTGGGCCCTTCATCTCAAGCACCGCTGAACTGGGCACCGCCGTCTCAAGCACCGCTGAACTGGGCCCTTCATCTCAAGCACCGCTGAAGTGGGCCCTTCATCTCAAGCACTGCTGAACAGGGCACCGCCGTCTCAAGCACCGCTGAACAGGGCACCGCCGTCTCAAGCACCGCTGAACAGGGCACCGCCATCTCAAGCACCGCTGAACTGGGCCCTTCATCTCAAGCACCGCTGAACAGGGCCCTTCATCTCAAGCACCGCTGAACAGTGCCCTTCATCTCAAGCACCGCTGAACTGGGCACCGTCGTCTCAAGCACCGCTGAACAGGGCACCGCCGTCTCAAGCACCGCTGAACAGGGCACCGCCGTCTCAAGCACCGCTGAACTGGGCCCTTCATCTCAAGCTCCGCTGAATAGGGCACCGCCGTCTCAAGCACCGCTGAACAGGGCACCGCCGTCTCAAGCACCGCTGAACAGGGCACCGCCGTCGCAAGCACCGCTGAACTGGGCCCTTCATCTCAAGCACCGCTGAACAGGGCACCGCCGTCTCAAGCACCGCTGAACAGGGCACCGCAGTCTCAAGCACCGCTGAACTGGGCCCTTCATCTCAAGCACCGCTGAACAGGGCACCGCCGTCTCAAGCACCGCTGAACAGGGCACTGCCGTCTCAAGCACCGCTGAACTGGGCCCTTCATCTCAAGCACCGCTGAACAGGGCACCGCCGTCTCAAGCACCGCTGAACAGGGCACCGCCGTCTCAAGCACCGCTGAACTGGGCCCTTCATCTCAAGCACCGCTGAACTGGGCCCTTCATCTCAAGCACCGCTGAACAGGGCACCGCCGTCTCAAGCACTGCTGAACAGGGCACCGCCGTCTCAAGCAACGCTGAACTGGGCCCTTCATCTCAAGCACCGCTGAACTGGGCACCGCCGTCTCAAGCACCGCTGAACAGGGCACCGCCGTCTCAAGCACCGCTGAACTGGGCCCTTCATCTCAAGCTCCGCTGAATAGGGCACCGCCGTCTCAAGCACCGCTGAACTGGGCCCTTCATCTCAAGCACCGCTGAACAGGGCACCGCCGTCTCAAGCACCGCTGAACAGGGCACCGCCGTCTCAAGCTACGCTGAACAGGGCACCGCCGTCTCAAGCACCGCTGAACTGGGCCCTTCATCTCAAGCACCGCTGAACAGGGCACCGCCGTCTCAAGCACCGCTGAACAGGGCACCGCCGTCTCAAGCACCGCTGAACTGGGACCTTCATCTCAAGCACCGCTGAACAGGGCACCGCCGTCTCAAGCACCGCTGAACAGGGCACCGCCGTCTCAAGCACCGCTGAACTGGGCCCTTCATCTCAAGCACCGCTGAACTGGGCACCGCCGTCTCAAGCACCGCTGAACAGGGCACCACCGTCTCAAGCACCGCTGAACAGGGCACCGCCGTCTCAAGCACCGCTGAACTGGGCCCTTCATCTCAAGCACCGCTGAACAGGGCACCGCCGTCTCAAGCACCGCTGAACAGGGCACCGCCGCCTCAAGCACCGCTGAACAGGGCACCGCCGTCTCAAGCTCCGCTGAACTGGGCCCTTCATCTCAAGCACCGCTGAACTGGGCCCTTCATCTCAAGCACCGCTGAACTGGGCACCGCCGTCTCAAGCACCGCTGAACTGGGCCCTTCATCTCAAGCACTGCTGAAGTGGGCCCTTCATCTCAAGCACTGCTGAACAGGGCACCGCCGTCTCAAGCACCGCTAAACAGGGCACCGCCGTCTCAAGCACCGCTGAACAGGGCACCGCCATCTCAAGCACCGCTGAACTGGGCCCTTCATCTCAAGCACCGCTGAACAGGGCCCTTCATCTCAAGCACCGCTGAACTGGGCACCGCCATCTCAAGCACCGCTGAACAGGGCACCGCCGTCTCAAGCACCGCTGAACAGGGCACCACCGTCTCAAGCACCGCTGAACTGGGCCCTTCATCTCAAGCTCCGCTGAATAGGGCACCGCCGTCTCAAGCACCGCTGAACAGGGCACCGCCGTCTCAAGCACCGCTGAACTGGGCCCTTCATCTCAAGCTCCGCTGAACAGGGCACCGCCGTCTCAAGCACCGCTGAACAGGGCACCGCCGTCGCAAGCACCGCTGAACTGGGCCCTTCATCTCAAGCACCGCTGAACAGGGCACCGCCGTCTCAAGCACCGCTGAACAGGGCACCGCAGTCTCAAGCACCGCTGAACTGGGCCCTTCATCTCAAGCACCGCTGAACAGGGCACCACCGTCTCAAGCACCGCTGAACAGGGCACTGCCGTCTCAAGCACCGCTGAACTGGGCCCTTCATCTCAAGCACCGCTGAACAGGGCACCGCCGTCTCAAGCACCGCTGAACAGGGCACCGCCGTCTCAAGCACCGCTGAACTGGGCCCTTCATCTCAAGCACCGCTGAACTGGGCCCTTCATCTCAAGCACCGCTGAACAGGGCACCGCCGTCTCAAGCACCGCTGAACAGGGCACCGCCGTCTCAAGCACCGCTGAACTGGGCCCTTCATCTCAAGCACCGCTGAACTGGGCACCGCCGTCTCAAGCACTGCTGAACAGGGCACCGCCGTCTCAAGCACCGCTGAACTGGGCCCTTCATCTCAAGCACCGCTGAACAGGGCACCGCCGTCTCAAGCACCGCTGAACAGGGCACCGCCGTCTCAAGCTACGCTGAACTGGGCCCTTCATCTCAAGCACCGCTGAACTGGGCCCTTCATCTCAAGCACCGCTGAACTGCACACTGCAGTCTCAAGCACCGCTGAACAGGGCACCGCCGTCTCAAGCACCGCTGAACAGGACACCGCCGTCTCAAGCACCGCTGAACTGGGCCCTTCATCTCAAGCACCGCTGAACAGGGCACCGCCGTCTCAAGCACCGCTGAAGAGGGCACTGCCGTCTCAAGCACCGTTGAACAGGGCACCGCCATCTCAAGCACCGCTGAACTGGGCCCTTCATCTCAAGCACCGCTGAACTGGGCCCTTCATCTCAAGCACTGCTGAACAGGGCACCGCCGTCTCAAGCACCGCTGAACTGGGCCCTTCATCTCAAGCACCGCTGAACTGGGCCCTTCATCTCAAGCACCGCAGAACAGGGCACCGCCGTCTCAAGCACTGCTGAACAGGGCACCGCCGTCTCAAGCACTGCTGCCCCATGAGCGGCAGGGGCTGGCCCGCATCTGTGTTGGGCAGGGCTGCACGAAGCACTCTGGGCACAAAGGCCCCTCCAGAACCAGTGGAGACTGTTATCCACTTGTGAGACTGTGGCTTTGCACTCCCCAGGATGTTCCAGTGGGCAAACCACCCACTGCAGAGACTTGTGAGACTGTGGCTTTGCACTCCCCAGGATGGTCCAGTGGGCAAACCACCCACTGCAGAGACTTGTGAGACCGTGGCTTTGCACTCCCCAGGATTGAATAGTGGCCATGGAGGCCCCTCATGGATCTGGCGTCGTTCACTCATCTGGCTGAGGTGCCCCCCCTTCCCTTCCCCCTGAGGTGCCTGTAGTTTTGCTATCTGATGCCCCTGCAGTGTTCTCTCCGTTGGAGTCAGGTATCTTGTGTGGGCTTTGCCCATGTGATTTGGGCCCAGTGGTCCACGGACAATGCATGCTACAATGCTCGGACTTGTACATTTATGTATATAAGATTTTTTGATGTGTAGATATATTTTTAAGCCAGTTATACAATATATTCCAATGTTTAGAATCATTTCCTTTTGTATTTGCATTCTTCTGGGGGGTTTGGGGGGTGTCACTCTGATGTGTTGCTATGCATTGATGTGTGTGTTGTAGTGGGTGAGGGTGAGGGTGGGTGTGTCGCGTATATGTGTACCCGTAATATGTTCTTCTCCCCCCCCCCCCCTGTGTCGTAGGTGCTGTACTCACCGTTGTCTTCTGCGCCGGCGTTCGTGCTCCTGGTAGAGGAGTAGGAACACTATCGCTGGGAGTATGTGGAGTTCGGGTTCCATGCTGTCCTGATTCCTCGTGGGGGATATGGAGGTGGGCGTTTTCCCTTCGAAATGGCTGTTTCCCCCGTGTTTTTATCGGCAGGGCTACCGCCCCGGAAAAGGTGGCGGATTAGTAGCTTGTGATACAATGGGCGGTACATTGTCTCCCGCCTGTCTGTTGGCGGTGACCGCCGCGCTGTTTGTTTGTGCCGCCGTGGCGGGCGGTGTGGTAATGTGGCGGTCTCTGTTGGCGGTTTCCGCCAGGGTCGGAATTCCATTTTTTACCCCGCCAGCCTGTTTGCGGTTCGGCCGCAGGTTTAACACCGACCGCCAGGGTTGGAATGACCCCCTTAATGTTCCTGGGAATGGTTGGCTACTGTCGTCAGTGGATTCCAAATTTTTACCTTTTGGCCAAAGCCTTTAAAGAGGCTGACACAAACGGATGTGTCTGATCCAGTACCAATGCAAGTTAATTGCATGAGTCCTTTCACAAAGCTGAGAGAATGATTATGCCAGCTCTGGGAATGCTTGATTAAAACAAATGTTTTTTCTTTATTTTGCTGTGAGAGGGATGGATGTGGTCATTCAGTTTTGACACAGCTGCATGGAAATGCGAACAAGCCTGTAGCTTATTTTTTTGCCACTCTTGATCCTGTGGCTTCAGTGCTGCTTGGTTGTTTGAAGGCAGTCACTTTCCTGAGCATCAATATTGAACAGTGTGAAGGTATTGTTATGTGTCATCACCTGAATGTCTTTATTCCCCACTCAGTGGAAATTTTGTTAACCCGGACAAAAACCCAGTACCTGAAAAGTGTATGTTTGACCCATTATGAGCAAGTTATTCTTGTGTCATCCAACATAAATATTATTCTCTGTACCATTTTAAACCCTGCTATGTTATTGCCAAATCCCGTTGAAAGAGCAAGTGACCGTGAGGATGAGGTTGATCATTACTGTCTGGATGTGATTGAATTGTGCACCAAGCCAAGACCTAACAATCAGGATGTCCCCTTAAATGAAAATGACTATGTCATGTTTGTTGATGGCTCCTGTTTAAGAGATAAAGGTGGTACCCTGAGAGCTGGCTAGGCATTTTGCATGGTCTCCAGTGTAATAGAAGTCTCCTGGCTTTGCAGAGTTTTTTCTGCCCAAGTTGCCAAATTGGTCACTCTTACCAGAGCATGCTGTGTTTCTGAACAGCTTAAGGTAACAATTTCAACTGTTAGTCAGTATAGTTCGGGTGTCCTTTATGATTTTCAATGGTTGTGGTCCAAGAGAGAGTTCATGACCTCCCCTCGATTCCCTACCTGAAACAATGATAAGATTTATGATCTGTTGAAGGCATTACAATTGCCTGCTAAAGTTGATCGTATACAGCCCACAGAATGTCTACTGATTTTGTATCGTTAGGCAATACATATGCTGATGAGTGGCAAGATACTGGGCCCTCAGGTGTACCGTCTTTAATGGAGAGTGGATCCGCAAAACAAATTATGAGACATGTCAAAATTTCATGTTTTCTGTTGTTGATACATAGGATGAAGTAAAGAAATTAAAGGGAGACGAATCAGAACAAGAACAGCAAAGTTGGGTCAGAGCAGGATGTGTAAAAAAATGAAGATGATATTTGGGTTTCAAAAGTTGGAAGGGTGGTCTTGGCAAATATCTTATTGCCACCTATGCCTAGTCCTTACTATGGACAGGCAGATATAGGTATGGATCCAATGATCAGAATATTTAGGCAAACATGATTTAATCTCTGATTCAAAGTGATCGCAGAAGCTGTGTGCCACACAGGTGTCCCATGCCAACAGATTAATGTAGTGAAATGCACAGTTGTTACATTGAGTCACATTGGTAGATCACGAGGACCGCTCAACAGAATGCAACTGGATTTTATTGAGCTACCTGTGCGCAATTGAGTTAGATACATTTTCGTCATTGTTTGTATTTTCTCACACTGGGTTGAAGCCTATCCAACCACGAGAAATGATAGTCTCACAATAGCAAACCTGTTACTTAGAGAGTTAATACCCCAATTTAGATTCTCAACTTCTCTAGAACCAGACTGAGGAACTAATTTCAGCAGTGAGGTCCTAAAAATGTTATGTGCAGCATTACAAGTTGAGCAAAGATTGCACTGCAATTATCGACCTGAAGCTTCAGGACTTGTAGAACAGATCACTGGAACTTTGAAGTTGAGATTTGGGAAAGTAAGTGCATCCACCACTCTGAAATGGGAAAGTACATTGCCTCTTGACTTGGTTAGTATGTGCAGTACACCTAACAGAAAGACTGGATTGTTCCCTCATGAGATTAGCATGGGGTGAGCCATGAGATTACCAGCAGTGTCTGCATATGCACTTGTAAACATTACAGATAACTTGGTGCTGGATTATTACAAATGACTGGCTGACGTGGTTAATGTTTTGTCTCATCAGGTTGAAGAAACTGCAGCATGGCCACAGCAGGAGCTCTGTTATGACCTATGCCTAGGTGACTGGGTCATGTTGAAGAAGCACATAAGAAAGACCTGCTTGGAACCACGTTAGAAGGGTTCTCACCAGGTGGCTTGGTAACTACTCCAGCTGTGAAGTGCGCTGCTCTCCTGAACTGGGTATGTGAGAGTCATACTCATGAATTTCCAGGTCCCTAGGTAATACAGCACCTGTTCCAAAAGGGTCCATTAAGTGAGTGAGAAGAATCATGTTAGTCAAGTTGTTGGGACTGGGCAAGTGGCTGCTACAGCACCAGCAAGGTCTGATGAGATTCCTAGTGAGACAACAACACTGGATGGTACAGAAGGATTGAGGCAGAATCAGTTGACTCATGCTAGCTTGGATGCTGGTGAAGGACCAGTAGCTGTAAGTAATTGAGCTTGACCTGGAGACAACTGGCCTAAAGAGCAGATGGTGCCAGCTGTACAAGTGCCTCCGACTATTGTTGAAGACATTGAAGAGTCGAATCGAGTCAAGGTGACAGTGATGCTGAAGGTTGAGTAAACATGAGGTCAAAAAGAAAAAGAGTACCAAATCCAAAGCACCCAGCACCTACATGGACATATTTTGCTGCCAATGATTGAAAGAAGGAGTTTACAGCCTTTTGTTCCACATCTCAAATCTAGTTCAGTGTTCTTGAGTTTGAAATTGCGGTGGAACTGAACTTTGAAACCTCTTTACCACTTGAACTCTTAGTAGGAGCTTTTGAACATTTGCAAGCAGAGAAAACTCTTGAGCTTTCTAGAAGACCATGAACTTTGTGAATGCTTTGCATTTAAAGAAGATTATTTTGATTTTGCTTTGCTCACAAATTAAAAAGAACTGAAAAGAGACAGTGTTATGTTAAAGCTGCTTTTAATTTTTAATTTTGATTTTTGATCTATTGAATGTGGAGTTTTGGTCTGAAATTAGAAAACTCATGTAGTCAAATATGGGTAGTAAGTGTCAATACATATGTATAGGTATAGGAGTAGTGACAGTTATCATGATTATATTATTGCTCATCGGATAAGCCTGCCCCTAACATATTATTCACAGAAAGTGACATCAAGAAGTGCCCCAACCTAAGCAAATTCCTTTGCGGATCAGAATGCCCTGTTCAATTATGGAAAATATTTACAAACTGAGGGTTCTAGATGTGATTTGTCAGCAAGTGTGTATTATAAACTGCTGTATGAGTATGTTGACACCATGGAAGTTAGAGATTGCTATGTTTGCACACAGTTGCCTTCATCAGTAAGTGAAGGAATCACATATCATAGTTTGACCATAACCTATCGGATTTTCCAGTAGCCTGTTAATAACATTATTGTATCAGCAGGAGTATTGTTCAATTGCCCCCATCATGAAACATTTGAGCAGTGTTGCAAAGACGAAGACCATTGATACAGTGGGAGTTTTCTTTGAGCCTATATTGACATTTGGTACAGTTTATGCCAACAAGAACAATTTGACCTGCATTCTTAGCCTAGTAGAAAAAGAATTCATTTGACAAGTTGAGAAGGGGAGAAGAGCTATGAAAGCAAAAATAGAAAAGGGAATAGTCTTACAAAATTGGGAAAACAATGAAGCTTACACAGTGGCTTCAAGGATTCCTGGCTATAGATTGACAACATTTAGGGTAGTTATGCATATATAGACCTAGATCAAAGACTGGTGCATATTTTGTAGGAACTAGTGAAGGTAACATCTGTTTTTGTTTAAGAGTGTCTGGACTTATATGTTGAATGGACAAGACCCAGGTGTTTATTTCATATGTGGGAAAAATGCCTAGTTCAAGCTGCCAAAAGGCTTGAAGGAAACACATTATCTGGGAGTAGTTTTTCCAAAGATTTATCATGTGGACAATTTTAATGATCCAGTCTGGAGTGAAAAGTCAAACACCAGAGTCAAAAGAGGAGCTAGTACTTCAGAGACTATAAGAGACATTTTTGGTGCCATAATTTCATCATTAGGTGCTATTTTAAATTATCTCAAGATTAGAAAGTTGTCAATCATAGTAGGTAAACTATCTACAGACACTGCAGTTGCGATATCATCAATGGACACAAAAAATGGTTGCTGTGTGATCAATGGTTTTGCAGAATTACTTTGCGTTAGACATTCTTCTCCCAAGGGAAGGTGGAGTTTGCAAGAGGTTAAATGTGCAACAATGTTGCACTTATATACTTTACATTAGTAAGGAGATAAAAAAAATACATTGCAAACATGACTGATTTCAAATAGGACATAAAGGAGTTAACAGTGACAGGTGCATGGGAAACTGTAGGCTGTGTTTTTTCAACTATCGGGAGGTGATTTGGAATTCTAGGAAGAGATACTGTGGGAACAAATTCGATGCCCCTATTGATTATGATCTTATGTGCCCTAGTTGCAGTATGTTTTTACACATTATACAAGAAGCTGAAGGAGAGGAGATTGAAGAATAGACAGAGAAAAGAGTAGATTGAAATGGAGACTAGGAGTACATATTATAGTTGCATCAAACAGTTAGAGGACTTCAGAAGACCGTACTTGAACAGCCCTGTGAAAGTTTGGGCTGTCTTATTGAAAATGAAAGTTGGAGTATTTTGGGATGGCTTGATTCACCATGGGGGGGGACTGCTGACCAAAGTATTAATAGTTTGATTGTAGAGTATGTACTGAGAAGTTATTTTAAATGTGCATTTGATTAAATTGTAAAGTTCGACATAGGTGGTATTTGCATTGAATTAAATGTTTCAAGGATTCTACTAATTTGATGTAATTTAGATTCTTGACTAATAGAATGCATTGAAACAATACTGAATTTCTAATGGTTACTGATTTAAATACAGGTGCAAATATAAAGAAATGCAGTTCTGTGTTTTACTGACTGAAATGTATTAACAGAGTCCTTTTGTTTAAAGTAACTGTAACATGAATGTTAATGAAAAATTAATAATGTTGAATATATAAGTTTACACATGAAAATGTGTTTATTAGAATGTTTTCATCAAATGTATTGTTTTAACTCATTTACATCAGTGTAAGTGAGGCCTGCCAGGCTTGTATTTCATGGCTACCCAGGTAATAATTATTAATTTTCATAACTTGAACTTTCTTTCAGATTCTGTTCCCGTGAGAAGACTAGCTTTGGTAATAGACCCCTAGTGTTTTAGACATAGAGAGAAAGGAAACAATGTCCTTGAATGTAAAACATCCTGAACTATGGATTGATGGTATATTCCATTTTTTCAAACTCATGTGGAGTTACATAGATGAATGATGTTCCGATGACAGGCCTGGGAAGATGTGTTGATATATCAACTTGGAGTCATGTGATTGATTTTTATTGGATTCTAATTTCAAAATAATATGGACTGTCTCCAAGAGTGAATCAAATTGCTGTATGAACTTTAATATGTTCTTGACCAGTTGGACTTTGGTCACGTTCCCACTCGTAATCCAGGCAGATGCTTTTCTGATGAAGAGTCCGCATTCTGAACCCCTTAGAGCGTATCTACCTCTCTGCTTTGCCCTTTGAGATTCTTTACTGAGACTTATATATTTTCTTCTTAACCCTTCAGAAGACTCTTAAGTGAGCTTCTGACATGCTGAAGCTTTCCCTTTTTACCTATCTTTTGCCCACCATAGTTAGTAGCTTGCTGCCCAATAATATCTTTCCCAAATTCTTTTTGTCCTTTTTGTTCTTTTTGTCTTTTTCTCACATGTGTTCCACCACACACATGTATTTCCCTGTTTTGGCTAATTGTAGGGTTTTCCTGTACTTGGCTAAATTTTAACTGATTTGAAATTAACTTGATGATTGTCAAACCTAAGCAACGCTTGATTTCTGTATTTCAAATAATCCTGTTAATGTTTTGTACTCTTCTTATTGAATGCTTAGTTTTAATAATATTAGTTCGTGTGAGCTTATTTAGTCTCCTTGGGCAATCCTTGTGATCCTGTACCTTTATAATTTTGCTTTGAGAGCTGTCTACCTGACTTTGAGCTTAATTTTGCAATAAACACCTGAATCTTATTCCTGACTGGAGTTTTCCTCATATGACCATATTGGTCATCATGTGCAACTTAGTTGGTTTGTATTGAAATTGTGTTAATGGTTCTACCAGACCCTATGCAGGGTCCAAAGATCCATTGACCTCAATGAGCATTGATTCTTTATAAGGATGAAAATGCTCCCGCAAAGGTAAACCCACTTTCCTATGCTTTGAGAAAACGAACAGATAATAAAGACATTTTCTCAGTGATTGGGGTGGAGGTCTTTCACATGAGCTCTGATAGAAGATGTCTACTGGCTCTCTCGGAAAAATCAATTCAGTCCCCAATCAATGGTGTCCCTTACTTCCCTCTGAAAAAGTGTGATGTTTTGAATGTGAGAGTGTTAATAAGCAACTGGGCTCTTGATTTTTTACGGTTAAGCAGTCTGGTATGCTTTTTCTTCAGTATCATGGTGCGCATGAAAGTAGAAGTTTCCCCATAAAAAGGGCCAGACGTTATTTACATGAGACAGCCCAGGTAATTATGCCTCGGAGATTCTTAGGTAAGAAAACAGGAAGATAAAAAATAATGATTCTGCTGCCTCTGTAACTTCATGTGCCTTTTAATTATAACAGGCCTGTAGTGCAGAGCTGACATGCTCTCTATTGGAAACTGAAACACAACATGATACTAATGGACAAAGACATAAACACCACTGCTCACCCATTATCCCAGGAGTCTTGCTGAAGCACTAACGGGACATTTATTTTCCATCCCCAGAGTGGCCCTCTAAAGCACACTTACATCAGAACGTCCACCTCCAGGAAAGTAAGGGAATCTGTTTTTAGGATGAAGCCTGTGAGAGCATGTGCTAGCACATGCATCTCTCTTGTGAGACACGTTAACAAAAAATGGCTTGGAGGCTACCCATTGCTTACCATTTGTTGACTTGCCTGGTACTCTTCTTTACAGACTAGTAATGGGCCTCTGCAGGCCTAGCATCATTTCTGTTCTGTTTCAACGTAATCAGTGCCTGTCCACTGCTCTCGACTTGACTGAGGTACTATTTTGTTCTTTCTAACTTCTAGTGCCCTGCAAACAGAAGGCATGTGGCTGTCAAAAATCTTCCCAAAAGGACAAACCTAATTGCAAATTTTTATTTTCTATAGTTAACTTTCTTTTATTTTGCCAAACCTTCTTTTCTTACTGTGCACTCATGTTTTGTTTTGTTTTTGCTTGTGGGCACTGTTCGTAAATGATGATGATTGGCCCATTCTAAATACTGCAAAGTGAATTTATTTCTTCATTATTTGCAATTTCCAAAGTATGTTTTAACACATAATTATGCAGTACATCTCAAACTACCCAGCTCCATTCAATGCCAATCCACTTCAATCCTTCCAACCCAACCCACCCCACTCCAATCCAAAAAAATCTGCCCCACTCCAGTCCAAAACAATCTGCCCCACTCCAATCTAAAACAATCTGCCTCACTTAAATCTACCCCACTCCAAACCAAAACAATCTGACCCACTCTAAAACAATCTGCCCCACACCAAAACAATCTGCCCCACTCCAATCCAAAACAACCTGCCCCACTCCAATCCAAAACAATCTGCCACATTCAAAAACAACCTGCCCAACTCCAATCCAAAACAATCTGCCTTGCTCCAAACCAAAACAATCTGCCCCACTCAAATCTGAAATAATCTACTACACTCCAGTCTACCCTACTCTAGTCTGCCCTACACCAATCTAAAACAGTCTTCTCCACTCCAGCCCAAAACAAGATGCCCCACTTCAATCTGCCCCACTCCAATCCAAAACAATCTGACCCACTCCAGTCTACCTTACTCTAGTCTGCCCCACAAAAATCTAAAACAGTCAGCTCCGCTCCAGTATACCCCTCTCCAATCCAAAACAATCTGCCCCATTCCAGTCTGCCCTACTCCAATCCAAAACAATATATCCCACCCCAGTCTCCACCATTCCAATCCAAAACAAGCTATCCCACACCAATTCAAAATAATCTGCACCACTACAGTCTCCCTCAGTCCAATCCAAAGCAATCTGTCCCACTCTAAAACAGTCTAGCCACTTCAAAATAATATGCCTCACTCCAAAACAATGTGCCTCACTCCAGTCCAAACAATCTGCCCCACTCCAATCCACAACAGTTTGCCCCACTCCAAAACAATCTGCCCCATTCCAATCTGCCCTACACCAACCCAAATGTATTTGCCCCACTCCAATCCAGAACAATCTACCCACTGAAAGCTAGAAGAATCTGCCTCTCCAGTCTTCACAACTCTAATCCAAAACAATCTGAACAGCTCCAATCCAAACAATCTGTTCTACTCAAATCCAAAACAATCTGCCCCACTCCAATCCAAAACAATCTGCCTCATTCCAATCTGCCATCCTCCAATCCAAGACAATCTTCCCCACTCCAATTTAAAATAGTCCACTCTACTTCAATCCACCCCAATCCAATCCACCCCACCAATCCAATCCAGCCCAATTCACCAACTCAAATCCATTCCATTCCACCCCACTACAATCCACTGCAACCTAATCCACCCCATTCCAGTCCAATCCACCGACTCCACTCCAATCCATACAATCCAATCCACCTTAATCCATCCCTAACCAGTCAAATCCAGTCAACCTTAATCTACCCCACTAAAATCCAGCCCACTTCACCCCAATCCAATCCACCCAACCAAATCCACCTGCTCTACAAATTCCATCCCCCTTCAATCTATTTCACCGCACTCTAATCCACTCCACTCCAATCCCCTCCCCAATCTGATCCACCTAAATCAAATTCCACCATCCCAATCCAGTCCACCCACTACACCTGAAACCAGTGCACTCTACCCCAGTCCCATCACCCTAATCAAATTAACTACAATCTACCCATCCTCAATCCAATTCACCTCGCTCCACTCCAGTCCAACCTACTGCAATCGAATCCTCTCCAATCCACCTAACCCTATGCCAATCCAATCTACCCCACTTAATTCCATTCCATACCACTTCATTCCACCCCACTCCAATCCACCTCACTCCAGTTCAGTCCACCTCACTCACGCAATCCAAACCATCCATTCAGACCACCCCACCCCACTCCAACCACTCCACTTTAAACCAATTTACCCCACTCCAAACTAACCCGCCCATACCCCATTCTAATCCACCCTACTGCAATCCAATCCAGACCTCTCCAATCCCCACTCTATCCAATTAACCCCATTTTAGTCCGATCCACCGCACTCCAGTCCAATACTCCCCCTTCCACTCCAATCCACTCCACTCCAAACCACCCCTTTCTAATCCAATCCACCCAAACCCAATCCGCCCCACCCCAGTCCCCTCACTCTAATCCAATACTCCCACCCCAATACAATCAAATGCACCACAACCAAAACCACCCCACTTTAGTCCACCCCAATACAAACACCTCCACCCCACTCGAATCTTGAATCCAACCCACCTCATCCAGTCCACCCACTCAATCCAACCCACTTGATCCACCTCACTCTTCCCCTATGCAGTCCATCCCACTCTACTCCAATCATATCCAATCCTCCCCACTACCTCAACTCACTCTACCATATTCCACCTCACTCCACTCTATGCCACTCCACCCTACAACACAGCAGACTTTGACACTCTCTGCCACTGAACCGCTGAACTTTATTCCCCACTACTCAACTCTATGACACCCTACTCCCCCACTCCACTCTACGACACTCTACATCAACAAATCCACTCTATGACACTCTACTCTATGACACTTCACACTACCAACTTTTAGGCATGCTGAACAGCAATTACACTGGTGTACAATATGGCAAAAAAACACTATCAAAGCCAATAGCTCTTGTTTGGGTGAGACATATTGGCTTTGCCAATGCTTTTGCGCACTTTGAATCCTTTGCTATCCCTGTCGACGCTCCACTGCAAGGAGAATGTGCACCCATCTAAAAAAAAGGTGCCATTTAAGAAACCTGCCTTGTTGAAGACAGGCTAAAGAAGAAGAAGATGGAAGATTGTCAGGGCCATATTTATACTTTTTGACGCAAAACTGCGCTAACGCAGTTTTGCGCCAAAAAAATTAGCGCCGGCTAACGCCATTCTGAAGCGCCATGCAGGCGCCGTATTTATTGAATGGCGTTAGCCGGCGTTAGCCGGCGTTAGCCGACCGGCTTTGCCAGGTGTGCGTGAAAAAAAACCAACGTACACCAGGCAGCGCCGGCGTAGGGAAAAATGCCGTTTGGGCGTCCCAAAATGGGGCAAGTCAGGCTGAGGCAAAAAAATCGTCTCAACCCGATTTGCGCCATTTTTTTGGGGCGCCCAGACGCCATTAACATGACTCCTGTCTTAACAAAGACAGGAGTCATGCCCCCTTGCCCAATGGCCATGCCCATGTGACTTATGTCCCCTGGGCATGGTCATTGGGCATAGTGGCATGTAGGGGGGCACAAATCAGGCCCCCCTATGCCACAAATTTGTTTTAAAAAAAATACTTACCACAACTTACCTTTTCTTCCCTGGGATGGGTCCCTCCATCCTTGGGTGTCCTCCTGGGGTGGGCAAGGGTGGCAGGGGGTGTCCCTGGGGGCAGGGGAGGGCACCTCTGGGCTCATTCTGAGCCCACAGGTCCCTTAACGCCTGCCCTGAACCAGGCCTTAAAAAGAGGCGCAAATGCGGGTTTTTTTGCCCCGCCCACTCCCGGGCGTCATTTTTGCCCGGGAGTATAAATACCACGCACATGCCTGGGAGTCATTTTTTAAGACGGGAACGCCTACCTTGCATCTCATTAACGCAAGGAAGGTGTTCACGCAAAAAAATGACGCTAACTCCATGAACTTTGGCGCTAGACGCGTCTAACGCCAAAGTATAAATATGGAGTTGGTTTTGCGTCAAATTTGCGTTGAAAAAAACGACGCAAATTCGGCGCAAACGGAGTATAAATATGCCCCTCAGTCTTTTGCCTACTCTCTTGCTCAGATATGAAAGCGAGATTTTTATAAAGGGATAGTTCGGCTATTCACAGTAAGGAAGCAGATAAGGAAGTGACTGTAGTGTCCTGCTGGACACATTCAAGTGTTTCCACCAGCCACTCTCCTGAGACCTGGCTTCCAAACTCACCCCACACCCATCCATTACAGGCGTCACAAGTCAGGTGACGCTGCAAATAAAAGAGGTGTGGCAAGAGGTCAGGTGCATGTGCCCATGGGCTAGTTGCAAGAACCCTAACTATGTGTCCATGTCGTTATTATTAGTAGCATGAGGGCCTAGGGCCACCAACACTACATTGGTGACGAATGGGTCTGACCCCATGTGTGAGCCTGTCACTGCTCAGTCACACCACGAGGGGGAAGTGTAGCCTGTTTCTAAGGCACCCCTGCCAACAAGCTGCACCCAGTGGGCTAGGATAATGGTGCCCGCCTGCACAAGACCCCGCAGCAGCTGCCTGCTATGAACCTGCTCAGGCACACCGACTAGTCGTGTCCCTCGAAGCAAGGAGGGACAGCTGGCCGAATATACTGCCTGCTGCGACAACAGTAAAGCAGTTGCGGACCTGGCGAAGTGCCCACTGACCCATAGGCCCGGAGGTGAAGCCCAGGGATAACAGCATGAGGCTGGGATGGAAGGGAGTGAAAAAGAGGGTAATGGATTGCAGCTGGCACCGTGTGTGGTGCCTCTACACTGCAGACTGGGACCACAAGAAGCGGACCCCCATCCTGCACATCTGAGGGGCGAAGAAAAGAGAAGGCAGTGCAAGAAGGAACAGCGCCAAGAGGGAACAGCGTCAACAACATAACGTGCCCCAGAACCCTCAAAATTAGCAAGGGCTGGTGCATGTCCATGCTGTGACTTGCTGAAGCCCCACAAGCTGCTCAGCCTGCCGCTGTCTTTCCCAGTGAAAAGGGGGGAATGAAAGCTTTCCAGACATGGTGCAACATGCCTGAGCCCAGCACAGACATCCGCAACCTTGCACATTGTGTCATCCTCAGAAGAAAAGGGATGAGAGAAGTATCGGTGCCGCAGCAGGAGAAAAGCACACCCAGGAGGCATCCCTGCTGCCACCGCTAACTGTGCATGGAGGCCCATCTGGCTCCTCAGCTGCCGTCTCAGTGCCTGGGGAATGAGCAATGAGGTGGGACCGCAGCACCACCCTATGAAGGTCTTGGTTGCGATGGTCCCACCCATGCGAATGTTATCACAATGTAAAGCCACCCTGCTGCCCGGCGTGAGAAAAACAAATAGCCTGCAGTGCCCCACATACCTCCTTGGAATGCCCCCACCAACAAGGGTAGTGTGCGCTGCATGGCCCTAGCTACGAAAAGCTGCTGGGGCCTCTGAATAGTGGTGCACCAGTTAAAGTTACAATTTTTTCCAAAGAAACGGTTCACAGTTCTAAGAAAGCTGCTGTGGCCCATAGTTGTGGTAGCAGCAGCATCAGGGCCCATATTTATGCCAGCAAGACATGGGAATACAAGTGCCTGGCATGGCAGGAGACCAAAAGGTGAATGGTCAGTCCCCACAATGCGGGCCGCCTATGAAGACAGCAAGAAGGACTACTGTGTTCTGTGAATGAATCCCCCTAGTTGCTGCACTCTGCAAACGCAGTTGAGAAAATGGCACCGCAAGCCCCACGTGGGGCACAAGAAGGATGTGTGCTGGATGTGCAGCCCCTAATGACCACCACCACAGGCCCAGAGAATGGGAATGACAAGTGCCAGCAAAAAGGGAGCCTTGGAAAAAAGGACACAATGCCAGAGGTGCGCAGAGATCTGAACTGGCAAACCTGACAGCACGGGCACAAGCCCGAAAGAACGATAGAACCCTCTGAGAGCAAGATGCAATGCCAGTGAGAAGAGGCTGCGCCAGCCAGCCACACAGCACCACTAGATGGTCACTGTTGGCCCATCATTGAGCTGGTCAGGAGAAGTGACTGACCCTGCCAAGCAAACCAGTCGAAGGCAGGAGCAAGTGCTGCAACTGCGCAGTCTTGAGACTCAAGCGCTGTGCCCTCGAAGTGAAGACATGAAGAACAGAAAGGTGACCCTCCAGTCAGGCAGCAGACCACCAAGAAGATCCTGGAAGGGACCAGACCTGCGAGAGGTCTGCGAGGTGAAGGAATCAATTCCTACTGACAGGATTAAGCTGCAAAAGGCTGCAATGGAAGAAGATGCAACATCTGAGGTGCAGCACATGACCATCGAGAGGTCCATGTGATGCAGCATGGGACCTCCGGAGCAATGCCACATCAAGAAGGGAAATGGAGAGGACAGAGGAACGTGGACAACACCACGGCATGAAGGATCGAAGAAGAAAGGGTGTGACAGACCTGTCACACAGAAGATCCAGAACACTACAGGTGCACAAGAGAAAGGGAGAAGAGTGACAGGATTGAGGACTTGTGCCAGCATACAAGAGGGCATCCATCCCCAAAAGCCAGCCACCGGGGTGAACAGACGTCACTGGAGACAGCTCAGTGGGTGGACAAACTGTAAGCTGCCAGCACTTGCGAACTGCGTCCACACTCCCACTTCCTAGTGAGACCATCCTGCCACCTGTCACTGACTGATTGGCATCAATGGCATCCCTGTTGCCAACTGCACACACCAAGATAGAACTGCACATGGCCATGAAGTACCTCAATCATCCCTTCTCCAAGAAAGACACCGCCACCTGTTGTTCTAAACAAATGGATGGTAGGACCGTCAACATTACCAGGTGCATCACCCAAACCACCCAAGGAGCACTGTGGAGTGGAGTCAAGTCAGCGTAAAGAACAAAGGTTGACAAGGCATCCCTAGCATCGTGGGAGACTTACCACCCAGAAACCTGCTATGAGCTGCTGTGAACCTGGGACCTGCCGAAGAGAGCATACTCATCCATTTGGACCGTCCACCCTTAGGGGTGCACAAGGCTTAGATGTAGTCCTGTTGGGAGTTCTGCAGCGACCCCTTGGTGTGGCATACAAATGGCCCACCCAGCCCATGCAGTCCTGTGGCAATCCAGGGGCAAAGGTCTCAAGAGAATTCCAGTGAGAGGGGAATCCCGCCAAGAGAGATGTGTCAGAGAAAGCTCCACAACAGGGACAGTGAAGCACTGAGATCACGGAGGGAGACTGGACACCCAAAAACTATCAGACAAAGGCCAGTGCACATGAGTCCTGACGGCAATAACACACAGGCCCTGATTCTGACCTTGGCGGACGGCGGAGGCCGTCCGCCAAGGTACCGCCGCCAAATGACCGCACCGCGGTCAGAAGACCGCGGCGGCCATTCAGACATTTCCTCTGGGCCGGCGGGCGCTCTCCAAAAGAGCGCCCGCCGGCCCAGAGGAAATGCCCCTGCAACGAGGATGCCGGCTCAGAATTGAACCGGCGTAGTTGCAGGGGTGCGATGGGTGCAGTTGCACCCGTCGCGTATTTCAGTGTCTGCAAGGCAGACACTGAAATAATTTGTGGGGCCCTCTTATGGGGGCCCCGCGGCACCCCCTACCGCCATCCTGTTCATGGCGGGTTTCCCGCCATGAACAGGATGGCGGTAGGGGGTGTCTGAATCCCCATGGCGGCGGAGCGCGCTCCGCCGCCATGGAGGATTCCCCCGAGCAGCGGAAAGTCGGCGGGAGACCGCCGACTTTCCGCTTCTGACCGCGGCTGAACCGCCGTGGTCAGAATGCTCGTGGGAGCACCGCCAGCCTGTTGGCGGTGCTCCCGTGGTCGGTGGCCCTGGCGGCCATCGGCCGCCAGGGTCAGAATGACCCCCACAGTCTCTGTGACAACCATCCTTGTGGCTCCAAGTGTGACCTGGATGTGGTCATATTCGCTGTTCCTCAGAGAAACCTTCCCTTGGCCTGTGATAGGCCTGGCACAGTCCACACGGACCCTCGGCAGCCCACCAAAGGGCCTTGAGGAGACTCCTGTCTGGAGTTCCAGCATGAGAGAGAAGCCTGGAGCTGCTCTACCAGCAGAAGTTAGGATGCCCCACAGCCTTCAATGCCAACACCTTTCCATCTAGGTCATTCTCAATCTTTGGAGGCTTGTTATCCCTTAAGCATGAATGCCTTCCCTGAGATCCTTCAAGTGGACTTCCCACTGCTCATGATGCACCCGCATCAAACTTTGTAAATAGATTCCCACACCATGAGCCCAGGTAGGACAGGACCTACAGTGCCTGAGTGCATTGTGATGTCATGGACAGGCGATTGAGGTATCTGGACTTCATAAACACTGCCTTTCATGTCCAGAGCAGTCTGGTTAAACTATGGAGGCGAGTACCCCCAGACGTACCTGTCCATGCAGCATGTCCGGTGGACTGCCTGAAGAGACTCAGGGCTTGATTTATGAAAAGTTAGCGCAGCCTTTGTGTCATTTTTTTACACAAAAGCGGTGCAAACTTACTAAATAAAATTACATCTTGAAAGTTTGTGCTGCTTTTGCGTAAAAAAATGACACAAAAGCGGCACTAACTTTTCATAAATCGGGCCCTCAGTGTTTATTTTAGTGTTTATGTTTCTCTCCCACAGGTTGAACTTGTTTTTTTGTTTGTCAATAAAGTTTGGGAGGAATGTAGTGTCCTGCTGACACATTCTAGTGTTTCCACCAGCCACTCTGCTGAGGGCTGGCTTCCACACTCACCCCACACCCATCCATTACAGGTGTCACCGGTCAGGTGACCCTGCAAATAAAAGAGGTCAGGCGCACATGCCCAGGGGCCAATTGCATGAACCCTAACTATGTGTATGTGTCATTAATATTAGTAGCATGAGAGCCTAGGGCTCTCAAAACTACAGTGACCCCAGGATGTAATGCCTTTTTTTAACGCAAGCACAACTGATGACTTCATCAGCATGCAACTTGATTAATCTGGCGCCATGCAATTCTTTACCATTTGCACAACGCAGTGTTGTGATTTCCACATTACATGAATGTTCGAAAATCTGTGCCTCAGTGTGTGCTTGGCATTACAGGACATAAAAGAGTGTATTATTTGCAGAATATTGATATGCTTTATTCGTTTCCTTGTTTCTGTCTTCGTATAGCGCTGCGGGCAGCTACTAAACAACCTCAGTGCTTCAGTATCTCCCGACTAATTCCATTATTCTGTAAAGTAAGTGTAGTGAAAACACAATACGAGCATGTTTACTGCATCTCCGAAAATACCAAGACAATTGGCACTGGACATGTTTTAACAACCGTATTCATTAGAGTGTTACTCTTAAGGATAGCACCATAATCTGGTCCTGACACAATCCCGGTGCTGGGAACCTTCCTATGGCTCTGCTGCCCGCCTGCTCAGCATACTGAAAGAAGTGCAATGCCTCTGCCCCTGCAGGTACTCGAGGTGACACTGATATATATCCTTTCATCGAAGTGCTTACAGGAGAAATTGCAACGAGTGTTGGGAACGATAACGGGAATGGATGACCGCAGATCGGCTTTGATGGCGAGATACATAATTCTGCTTCCACCAGGCACGGGGGTTCGTTCCCCTGTGATTTTCGAACACTGGTCTGCCTTCTTAAGCAGAGTGCGATATAAAATGGCAGCCCTAGCTGCGAATCAGAGGCAGGGAGACCGTCCCTTGTAATGACAGCAGCTGCTCCTTCATGCAGTTCTCGCAGTCAAAGCTGATGTCTCCAAGGTGGAATCCAGATGTTCTGTGTAAAAAGGCAGTCTACAGAAAAGTAAAAAAACAAAACAAAAAACAAGCATTGGTAAATGCATTAGGTTTCGTATATAGGATTAATAATAAATTAAGAGGTGTGGGAATAGTATATGAGTGCAGGGAAGATGTTGAGTGCTCTCTGTGCAGGGTGAGTGGTGCATGAATGAAGGTTGATAAGTGTGTGAGTGCAGGCTGACAGTGACAAATGCATGGTGATTGATGGCAAAGAGTTTAGTAGTGTAAAGTAGAGTGGCATAGAGTTCAGTGGAGGAGAGTGCAGTGGTGCAGAGTAGAGTGACATAGAGTTCAGTGGCAGAGAGTGTAGTGTTGCACTGTAGAGTGTTGTAGAGTACAATAGTGCAGGGTGGTGGGAGTGCAGTGGCATAGAATGCAGTGGCGTAGTGCAGTGGGATAGAGTGCAGTGGCATAGGGCCAGATTTGGCAGCATAGTGCACTGTCATTTTCAAAATGCAGGGATGCGAAGTATTTACTAGAATAATGGCGCACCCCTGTATTGCCCCCTCCCCCGACGTAAAATTTCCTGCCTTGCACCAACGCAGCCACCCTTGCATCATAGTGCAAAGATGGCTGGGTTGAGGGGAGATTGTTTTTGTGCAGAAAGGAACAACTTCCTGCACAAAAACAATCTTAAAAGGATTCGCTCTTTCTACGTGTGCTGCAAAATGCAGCACACATAGAAAGTGCAAACAACAAGGAGAAATTAAAGCATTTCTCCTTGTTGAGTCACTCTAACACCACCCCTGGGGTGGCGTTAGATTTTGGTGCTGCCTCAGTGTGAGAAAGTAGCATCTTTCTAGCATGGTTGCCTCTATTTTTGGACTGTTTGTGAGTGTTTGTCAGTGTGTTTTTACTGTCTCACTGGCATCCTGCTAACCAGGACCCCAGTGCTCATAGTTTAAAACCTATTTGTCAGTGTGGTTTGCCTGTCTCACTGGGACCCTGCTAACCAGGATGCCATTGCTCATAGTTTGTGGCCTATGTGTGTGATCAGTATGCTTGACTGTGTCACTGAAGTTCTGCTAACCAGAACTCCAGTGCTTATGCTCTTTCTACTTACCAAATCTGTCACTACAGTTTAGTGACTCCATATTCCAATTCTGATTGGCACACTGGACCCCCTTATAAGTCCCTAGTATATAATACCTAGGTACCCAGGGCATTAGGGTTCCAGGAGATCCTTATGGGCTGTAGCATTTCTTTTGCTACCCATAAGAAGCTCATACAAACCGTTCTGCAGGACTGCCCTGCAGCCTCAGTGAAATAGTGCACACGCTGTTTCACAGCCATTTTTCACTGCACTGAGGGCCACATGTACAAAAATCAGGTTTTGCGACTCGCAGTTTGCGAGTCGCAAAACCTGATGCACAACAGTGTCAATGATACTGTTTGCGATTCCCAATGGGGTCGCAAATGACCTATCTCATAAATATTCATGGGGTAGGTTGCAATTTGCGACCCCATTGGGAATGGCCGCTCTCACCGGGATGGTGGCCTGCTGGACCACCATGTCTGTGACTGCTTTTAAATAAAGCAGTTTTTTTTTTTAAATGCAGCCCGTTTTCCTTAAAGGAAAATGAGATGCATTTCAAAATCAAAAATGTAAAGGTTTCTTTCCATTTTTTCAGAGTAGGCATTGGTCCGTGGGACCACTGCATGCTCTGAAAAAAATATTTTAGCTACCATTCACAAAAGGGAAGGGGTCCCATCTCTCTAGGAGTCCGAATGGGTTAGCACCAGTTTGAAACTGGTGCTAACTGCTATTGTTTTTTGCGACCGCATTCGCAGTCACAAAACAATCATACATACCTTTGGATTCGGTATTGGGAAAGGATGCCCTTGTCACGTCCCTTCCAAATACCGAATCGCAAAACCCAAATAGCATTTTTCAAGTCGCAAACGGGCCGATTCACCGTTTACGACTTGAAAACTGCTTCATACATCAGGCCCTGAGTAACTTATAAGTCACCTATGTGTCTAACCTTCAATTACTAAAGGCTAGGTGCAAAGTTACTGTGTGTGAGGGCACCCTTGCAGTAGCAAAGGTGCCCTCACGTTGTCTATGGCCAATTCCCCAGACTTCGTGAGTGCGGGGACACCATTATAAATGTGCACTACATATATGTCAATACATACATGTAGCTTCACAATGGTAACTCCGGAAATGGCCATGTGAGGTGTATAAGATCATGGAATTGACCCCCCAATCCAAATCTGGTATTAGGGGGCCAATCCCATGCACCCTGGGGGCTCCACCATTGACCCCCAGTACTGCCAAACCAGCTCTCTGAGGTTTCCACTGCAGCCACCTCACAGACAGGTTTCTGCCCTCCTGGGGATTGAGCAGCTCAATCCCAGGAAGGCAAAACAATGCATTTCCTTTTGGAGGGGTGTTACACCCTCTGCCTTTGGAAATAGTTGTTACAGGCATGGGAGTGGTATCCTCGCAGAGCCTCTGGAAATGCTTTGAAGGGCACAAACGGTGCCCTCCTTGCATAACCCAGTCTACACTGGTTCAGGGACCCCCAGTCCCTGCTCTGGCACGAAACTGGACATAGGAAAGGGGAGATACAACTCCCCTGTCCATCACCACCCCAGGGGTGGTGCCCAGAGCTCTTACAGAGTGTCCCTGGTGTTAGCCATCTTGGATTCCAAGGTGTGGGGACCCTCTGGAGACCTCTGAGTGGCCAGTGCCAGCAGGTGAACTCAGAGACCCCTTCTAATAGGTGCATAATAGGTAGCCAATTCCCCCTCTCTGGGCTATTTAGGGTCTCTCCTCTGGGGGTTTCCTCAGATTCGGTTTGCAAGATTCCTCCAGGACTCCTCTGCATCCTCTGCTTCAGCTTCTGACCATTGGATCAACCGCAGACTGCTCCGGGAACCATTGTAACTGCAACAAAGTATCCAGGATGACTCCTGTGACCTGCAACTTCAGCTCCAGCCAGCATTTGCAACAGTTTCCAAGGTGTGCATGCTCTGAGGACTGCCTGTCTTCACCCTGCACCAGAACAACCGAAAGAATGTCCCATGGAGTGACAGAGTAACTTCCCTGCTTCAGCAGGCACCCTTCTGCGACAACAACTGGTACTCTGGGACTCCTCTCCTGGCAACAAGCCTCCTCCCTGGAACACAGGTGGTGGACCAAAGTGACCCAGACTGTCCGTAGGTCCAGCTGTCCAAAGTTGGTGGAGGTAAGAGCGTGCCTTCCCGTGCTGCAACAGTACCCCTGTGTACCGCATCTTCTGCAGCTCTTTGGGCTTCTGTGCACTTCTTCCAAAAGTTTTTCATGCACGTCATAGCCCAGGTTCTGAGCACTCCATCCTGTAATGCACAGCTCCCTGAGTTGTTCTCCGGTAGTGTGGGACCCTCCAGTGTTGTGCTGCGATGACTGCACTTTGCATCTGCTTTGTCCCCGTGTACTGGGACTCCGTGGATGCTGCCTGGTCTTCTGAGGGCTCTCTGAAGTGCTGACAGCCCCCTCTGTCTCCTCAGTCCAAGTTGAGACCTCCTGGTACCTCCTGGGTCCAGGCAGCTTCTCTTTGACGCAAAATGCATACTTGCTTGAACCAAGGCTTGCTGGCGGAATCCAGTGACGCAAACAGTCTGCATCCAACATCCCGAAGTGAGACATCTCTTGCATCAAGCAGGAACCCGCAACCATCTTCTTTGGCGCACTTATGTACTTTTCTTCAAACTGGAGAATACACCTTTGCACCTTCTTCTGGGTTGGCAGGGGCTCCTGTCCTTCCTGGACTCTCCTTCAACTTCTGGACTTGGTCTCCTCTCTCTACAGGTGTTCAGATCCAGGAATCCATTGTTTGTTGCTTGCAGTCTTTCTTGGCTCTTGCACAATCCTTTATCACGACTTGTACTGGGTCCTGAGGACACTTGCTGGACTTAATTCCTGCTTTTCTGGGCTCTGGGGTTGGGAACTTACCTTTGGTGTTTTCTTACACTTCCAGCGCCCCTCTACATTCTACACTTGCCTAGGGGGTAATTCGACTTTCACATTCCACTATTTTAGTATATGGTTTGTGTTGCCCCTAGGCCCATTGCAATCTATTGTATTTTCGACTGTCTGCACTATTCTATGACTGTTTACTTACCTGTTTTTGGTTACTGGTGTACATATTGTGTATATTACTTACCTCTGGAAGGAGTATTGCCTCTAAGATATTTTAGGCCTTGTGTCACTGAAATAAAGTACCTTTATTTTTGGTAACACTGAGTATTGTCTTTTATTGTGTATAAGTACTGTGTAACTATAGTGGTATTGCAGGAGCTTTGCATGTCTCCTACTTCAGCCTTGGGTGCACTGCTACAGCTACCCCCTAGGGAGCCTAAGCTGCCAGAACACTACCTACATTGCACTAATAAGGGATAACTGATAACTGGACCTGGTATAAGGTGTTAGTACCTTAGGTACCCACTACAAACCAGGCCAGTACAAAAACTTGTAAATCTGAGGCAGCTTCAAAATTCAATGGGTCTTGCTGTGGCACGCCCACAGCAACACCCATTGCACGCCCCTTCCACGCATAGTGCTGTGTGTGAAGGGGCCTTATTTACAAGGTGGCGTTAAGTCACAAAAATTGGCTTAACGCCACCCTGTAAATATGGTTCAGGGCGTAGCGACACCTGAGTGTCACGAAAAGTGACGCTCCGGTGGTGTTAGGGGCTCTTAATTATGCCCATTGAGTGGGATAGAGTGCAATGCCATAGACTGCAGTGGCATGGAGTTGATTGTTTTAGAGTAGAGTGAAGGGATGTTGAGTGAAGTGGTGCAGGTAGAGTACAGTGGCAAAGAGTATTGGCGTAAAGTGGAGTAGAGTGCAGTGACATTGAGTGCTTTCTCAAAAAGTGGCTTAACGCCACCCTGTAAATATGGTTCAGGGCGTAGCGACACCTGAGTGTCACCAAAAGTGACGCTCCGGTGGTGTTAGGGGCTCTTAATTATGCCCATTGAGTGGGATAGAGTGCAATGGCATAGACTGCAGTGGCATGGAGTTGATTGTTTTAGAGTAGAGTGAAGGGATGTTGAGTGAAGTGGTGCAGGTAGAGTACAGTGGCAAAGAGTATTGGCGTAAAGTGGAGTAGAGTGCAGTGACATTGAGGCGTTCTCTGAAATTGTTGTCAGGACAGGACGCTCCCCCCGCCGCACAGTGCACCCTGCAGGTGCTCTGTCCCTGACTGCCGCTGCTGCCCTTGTTCAAGGCCCTCCTCCACCCGCAGGCCCCTGCCTGCGCCTCATCCCTGGTGGCCCAGTGGTGGGCAGTAAGGTTTGCTTCTGTCGTGTTTGTATTCACTTCGTTTGTCTCTTCGTTTCTGTCTCTGTTGTGTTGTTGTCTCTGTTGTGCCCACTGTATTCACTAGTAACTGTATTCTGTATCTGTATCTGTATTGTATTCACTAGTATCTGTATTCTGTATCTGTACCTGTATTGCCTAGTAGTCACTTTATTGTTTTTGCCCTCTCTGTGCGCTTGATCTCGCTCTCTCCCCTTGCGCGTCTCCCTCCTCCTCTGATCCCCCCACCCCCACTCCAGCGCCATGCGCCCGCTTCCCTGACTTTTTCCCCCTACTCTACACCCCCTGCCCTCCCACCTCCCCCTCCCCTCTAGCTATCTAGCGTTATTTCCACCCCCCCACCCACTCGCCACTCCCTCGCTCATTTTCCTGCTGCTTCGGCCCCGCCCCCCTCCCGCCCCCAGCTCCTCCTCCCTCCCTCCACCCCCTCTTAATGCAAGTCGCTGCGCGACCGCGCCGATGGCGCGCCAGAGGCGCACCAGAGGTAAGCCCGTCTGCGCCCGGACCGCGCCCAGCGCCAGAACCCTTGGACCTCGCCCTCCGCTCCGCACTCCGCCCAGGCTCAGCTACGACGCCGCCTCCCTCCACGCACTCAACAACGGCCAAAACCAAAACCAACACTGCTACCAAGCCGCCCCAAAGCACACCCACGGACCTTTCGCCTGCCGCAACTGCCACTTCTCCTGCGAGCGAACCTCCAAACCAACGACCACCAGTCCGAACCTCCTCCGCTGCATACTCCTCAACACCCGCTCCGCACGCAAACACGCCGTAGAACTCTGGGACCTGCTCGACAGCACCGCCCCGGACGTAGCCTTCCTGACCGAGACATGGTGGAACAACTCATCCACGCCAGACATCGCCATCGCCATCCCAGACGGATACAAGATCTCCCGCAGGGACCGCATCAACGGCTATGGAGGAGGACTCGCCATCGTCCACAAATCCTCCCTCAAGATCACCACCCACACCGACGACCACTTCAACACCGCAGAGCTTCTACACTTCCGGATCCACACCGACCCCAACACCACCCTCAGAGGAAAGCTCGTCTACAGACCCCCCGGACCACGGGCCAGTTCTGTGACACCATCGCCGACCTCGCAAGCACCCATGCACTCGCCTCCACGGACTACATCCCTCTTGGGGACCTCAACTTTCACCTCGAGAACAACAACGACCACAACTCCACCACGCTGATCAGCAACCTCACGAACCTCGGACTCAGGCAACTCGTCACGTCACCAACCCACACCGCCGTACACACACTGGATGCCATCTTCTCCACCAGTGACCACGTTACCTTCAATGACACCACCAAACCCTACTGGACCGACCATCACTGCATCCACTTCACCTACAACAAAAACACCGCACACCACCACAGCCGCCAACTCCCCCGCCGCAACTGGGGCAAATTCACCAAAGAACAACTTCTCAGCACCCTCTCCCATAACCCACCGAACGAGCCCACCGTCCCAGACACCGCGGCCTGCAACTTCAGACAGTGGATCATCAACTGTGCCAACATCCTCGCCCCACTGAAGAAACCCCCTAGCAACCTCGCCAGCAAGAAAGCTTCCTGGTTCACCGACGAACTCCTGGCCTCCAAACGCGCCTGCAGGAAACTGGAAAAGAAATGGCTCCAAGATCGCACACCGGACAACCACGTAACCCTCAAAGACGCCACCCGCCGACACCACCACCTCATCAGGACCACCAAGAGGCCCTCCTTCAAAAACCGCCTAGACAACAACGCAAACGACAGCAAAGAGCTCTTCCGCATCGTAAAGGAACTGTCCGCCCCCAGCACCAACGTCAACGACATCCCGCCCTCTCAGGAACTTTGCGATTCCCTCGCCGCTTTTTTCCACAGCAAGATCGCCGACATCCACAGCAGTTTCAACACCCCCACCACGCCCACCACCGTCACCACCTCGAACCCAAGCATCGCCAACCCCATCACCGCCTGGTCCAACATCGACGACGACGCAACACGCAAAATCATGAACACCATCAACTCCGGATCACAGAATGACCCCTGGCCCCACCACATCTTCAACAAAGCCGACTCTATCATCGCGCCCCAACTCCGCAAGATCATCAACGCCTCCTTTGAAACAGGCACCTTCCCGGAAAGCTGGAAGCACGCAGACATCAACGCCCTCCTCAAGAAACCCAAAGCCGATCCCAAGGACCTCAAGAACTTCCGCCCCATCTCCCTCCTCCCATACCCAGCAAAAGTCGCAGAAAAGATCGTCAACCTTCAACTGACACGCCACATCGAAGACAACAACGTCCTCGACCCCTCACAAACCGGATTTAGACGCAACTACAGCACTGAAACCGCCCTCATCACCGCCACAGATGACATCAGACGCCAACTCGACCACAGCGAGACTTCCGCCCTCATTCTCCTAGACCTCTCAGCGGCCTTTAACACGGTCTGCCACCGCACCCTACTATCACGCCTCCAAGAAGCCGGCATCCAGGAAAAAGCCCTAGCCTGGACCTCATCCTTCCTCTCTGGCAGAACACAGACCATCCGCCTCCCACCCTTCCGCTCAGAAGCCAACAACATCATCTGCGGCGTCCCCCAGGGCTCCTCCCTAAGCCCAACGCTGTTCAACATTTACATGGCCCCCCTCGCACAAGTGGCCCGCCGTCACGACCTCAACATCATCACCTATGCCGATGACACCCAGCTCATCCTCTCCCTCACCAACGACCCCGCCACCGCCAAAGCCAACCTCCACGAAGGAATGAAAGCAGTCGCCGACTGGATGAGAAATAGCTGCCTGAAACTCAACACTGACAAGACAGAAATCCTCATCCTAGGGACATCCCCCTCCGCCTGGGACGACTGGAAGGGGCCCACCACCCTTGGAACGGCTCACCACCGACCACGCCCGCAACTTGGGATTCATCCTCGACTCCGCACTCTCCATGGACAGACAAGTCAGCGCTGTCACCTCCTCCTGCTACAACACCCTCCGCACCCTCCGCAGGATCTACAAGTGGATCCCGACCGACACCAGGAAGACAGTCACCCACGCCCTCGTCAGCAGCAGATTGGACTACGGCAACGCACTCTATGCAGGAATCCCATCAAAACACCTCCAACGACTCCAACGCATCCAAAACACCTCAGCCCGACTCATCACCAACGCACCCTGCCACAGCCACATCACCCCTTACCTCAAAGAGCTCCACTGGCTTCTCGTCGACAAAAGGGTCACCTTCAAGCTCCTCACCCACGCACACAAAGCACTCCACAACACCGGCCCCACCTACCTCAACGACAGACTTAACTTCTACACACCGACTCGCCAACTGCGATCCGCAAGCCTCGCCCTCACCACCGTCCCCCGCATCCAGCGAACCACCTCCGGTGGCAGATGCTTCTCCTACCTCGCCGCCAAGACCTGGAACACGCTCCCTACCTACCTCCGACAGACTCAAGACCTACTCGCCTTCAGAAGACTCCTCAAGACCTGGCTCTTCGAGCAGTAGCAGTCACCCCCCCCCCCCTCAGCGCCTTGGAACCCTAACGGGTAAGTAGCGCGCTCTATAAATGTCTGTGATTGATTGATTGAGTGCAGTGTTGCAGTGTAGATTAGAGTGGCGTACAGAGAATTGGCTTGGAATGCAGTGGAGTAAAGCAGAGTGGTACAGAATATGCATAGGAGTAGAGAGAATTGGCGAGGAGTGCAGTGGCGTAGAGAGCATTGCTGCAGAGTGGCATAGAGTGGAGTTGGGCACAGTAGAGTGAAGTGGCCTGGAGAGTGTAGAGGAGACCTGGAGAGGTTTTTTCTGTCTATTTTTTTAAAAGGCATGTAGTTGGTAAAGGCCATTCTGAACTTGCCACTGAAGAGAAGAAGCAACTTCTCTGCTGGTACAAAACCACAACAGTAGACAATTGCAGTTGACGCTAATGTTTGACAATTAGCAGGAATCAATCTAATGTGTGTTTCACTGTTAAAGTGAATTATATTTTGTTCACAAAGAAGAGACTCAAAGGAAAAAATCAGGAGTGCTGTGAGTAAGCATTAGAAGTGTAGCTAATGAATTTCGCCTTTGTTTTATCTTTTGCTTGTTTTCAATTTGATAAATGTTAATAATTATTTATGTTGTTATTTATTAATTCATCAAACATTACAACATAAACAACTATTAACCGTTACCAAATTTAAAACAAACATTATTATAACATTTGTCTAATATTTACAATCCAGTTAGATAGTAAGATATAATGCAAAAGAATGCAAAAGAAAAACAACGTTGAAACCTATTGGCTTTGCCAATTATTGTTTTCTTTGGGAGGGTGATAAAATTAGAAACGTACAGAAAGTGGTGCGAGAAAAACAACACTGAACTGCTAGCAGCTCAGGATATAGAGTGACCAGCTGTTAAGTGATTGTATTACAGATAATGCTTCTAAATGATAGTTACTCCCAAATCCTACCAAAGGTTTATAACCTGGAAAGATCGCACTGGCAATGCCATGGTTAAAAAGCAGGGAGAGCGAGTATTGGATGATAAAAAATAAGGAATAGTAAGGATTCCTTTTCTGAACTCTTGGCAGGCCTAAAGGAAGGCATTTTCCACCATCAATACACATTGACACCTAAAGATGCCTTTATGAATCCGGCCCATTGTGTTTTAATTTACACTCATCAGGGGACAAAGAAATAATGGAAGTCATTAAAAAAATTGTAGCACATCTTAAGTGATCTACTAAAGCAAATGTCATTGTCTACCTCTAAGGAAAAAAAAAATATTTAATTTAACCACCTCCAGAAAAAAATCACTGTATCTTAGAAATCTAAAGAGTGGCTCTTGATAGATGCACTGTTCAGTTTCTGTGAGCAGGAAATCTATTTGCGAGTAACCAACATTAGTTGCCTAGCTTCTTACATGTGTTCCTGATAACAGCCTAGAAAAGAGTGCACCCTTCACCTCTGCCCTGTTGAGGGTTCCTAATGGTGTATAGACACAAGCCCACACTCCAAAAATAACAGACGTGCTTCCTCTTGCAATGCTAATATATTTTTAATTGTATTTCCCAATGTGCCGGCAGGTCATTTTTCCATACGCTGTTATTTCCCAATAAAAATGGCTTGGCACAAATGTGTGCTTTGGCTTCTGTCGCCGGGATTTCAGGACATATAAGTTGACTGATGAGGTCTTGTAATATGGAGTGTCATGTGGAAGACCTTAGGTCTTAAACAGCCAATATTCTTGAAAGAAATTTCTAGAAATTGTTTGTGAGCTATAAAGCCAAGTCTGCCTATGTTAGTTTACTCACCAGCATGGGTCTCATTTATAGAAATTATGGCTGGCCTCAGCCATAGTACAGAATAACCAGCCCGAAGTTCGTGTAACTCTAAGTCACTCAGTAGACAAGTACTGAAGTGCATGCCTATTTGGGCCCCATGGGGACGGTATAGTGCACACGATGATGAACCCACTCAAGTGGGTTCCTGCTTGTGCCCGTGTGCATTAAGTAGTGCATGCTTCGGCTGGAGCACGGTGAAGGAATAGGAGGCATGTTGGAGCATTTCCATAGAGATCCAAAGGCACTGACCCATGGCACTCGGGCAGCACTGTAACTTGAAAGCAAGGGTATAGCTCTTGTGAGGTGTTATTTTGTTTTCCCGATCCTTGCTTGAGATGCTTAAAAGAAGTTCCACCAAAGCGGATGAACACAGTACTTTTCTGATGGGCAACTGATAGAAGAAACACACACAGGAAATACAATGCCTACAACCAAAAGAAATGAGGAAAAGTAAAGTGACAAGCATGAGGACCAATAAGAAGTGAAGGCGGGATGTAAGTCCCTTTTAAGATATATGAAATACAATAGATTTCACAAGCACAGTGCTAGCGATGTGCAGGCAAAACCTAAAAAAGGGAGTGACACAGGGGAGCTGTATCATTGATAGATAACTCAGGGAAATTAAGACCATGGGGGTCATTACAACATTGGCGGTAAAAGACGCTTACCGCCGTGCAGAAGACCGCCAGCCAGGTACATCTCCGCACACGTACACAGACACACATTTTACTTACCAACTTACCTCTGCTTCAAAGCCATCAGTCATCTGGTGCCGAACCCAGGATTTGAATCCTGGTCGTCTGGGTGGAAGGCAGGCACTTAGCCACCGCTATTTGTCTCACAGGTACAGCACACATCAATAGCCAGGAAGATGGAGTTATGGCGCAGAATAGTTGACAGGGTGAACGCCGTGGGACAGCACCCAAGAAATAGGGAGGACATCAGGAAGAGGTGGAACGACCTACGGGGGAAGGTGCGTTCAACGATCTCCAGGCACAACATCGCGGTACAGCGGACTGGCGGCGGACCCCCACCTCCTCCCCCACAACTAACAACATGGGAGGAGCAAGTTTTGACCATCTTGCATTCTGAGGACCTTGCAGGAGTCGGTGGAGGATGGGACACTGGTAAGTCAATTCGTAACTATCATATCCCCCACCCTACCTGCATGCTATCACACACCCCCCCCCTCACCCCCCCTATCACTACAACTCCTCACTAATGTACCCATGACACAAACCACCCATCCCAACCCCAAGCCCTGCATGACACAACTAAGCATGGACACCCCTCACTAAAGCATGCCCACTGCACATACCCAGTACACCCCCCCAACCATCACCACACAAACCCACACACCGGAATGCTTGCACTGGGGTACACAAACACCCACCCATTGCACACCATGACACACACACATGCAATAATCATGCTCTTATGCCCCTGCAGGAACCCGAAGGACCGTCACCACACCAGAGGGTCCAGACAACACCACTCCTCCCCCAGAAGAGGCCCACAGTGACGAGAGCAGCTCTGCCCTACTGGATCCTGATGACCAGCCCGGACCATCGTGGGCCTCGGGACAGTCGGTTCCCCTTGCACAGGCACAGCCCAACACTGACCTTCCACCCTCTGGTAACACCAGCACAGCACCCACCCAGCGGGCCCAAACCTCCCTACCCAGGACAGGTCAATCAGCGGTGTATCCACCACTACAGGGCACCCAGGGTAACCCACCACCCCAACAACAACAACAGGGACCTGGGGGCAGTGGTAGTGGGCACACGGTCCAGGGGACGGAGGCACAGGAACACAGGGGAACTGGGAGGGCTGCTGTGCGACAGGGGGTGGACAGGCCAAGGGAACCCACTCTCCACGAGGCCCTATCCTCCATCATGGGAGTATACCACCACTCCCAGGAGACGATGGCGACGGTTCTGGACAAGTTGCAGGAGACCCTGCGCCTGCAGGATGAACTGTATTTGGGATTCAGGGAGGAGCTCAGGACCATCAGCTCCACTCTGGGCACCATCGTAGGGGTGCTGAAGGACATACAGCAGACCCTGAGGGACACCGTGGCACTCCAAGGGGCCCCTGACACTAGCCAGGATGATGAAATGCCCACCACCTCCGCCGGCGCTAGTGGACAGGACGCCCCGCCACAGGACCACCACACCAGCACCCCACCCCGCAATCGGTCCCTGAGATCCAGGAACAGGACAGAGCAAGATGGCAAGACCCCCGCCAGGAAATGAGACCACCCTGATTGTCCCCCCACCGTTCCACTTTGTTACCCTGTCCATACTTAAACTGACCCAGCTCCACTTCCTATGCCCAGATGGGCAGTGCACCTGTGAGACTAATAGACTGGACTCTGCCATGGACATTCCTCCACCATCACCCATCACCATTTTCCAACCCCCTCCCATTTCTGAGCACTTCAATAAACACCCTTGAAACACAAAACAATGTGGAGTCAGTCTGTGATTCAGTAAAAATGTATTATCAATGACAGTGTCATAATGGGTGTACCATTCTAAAGCTAACATATCTATGTCACACATCACAAGCCCTTGAAGGATGCAAGCAGTTGGCACGTAGGTAACCACACCTGTGAAACCGTAATCGAAGGGTACAACTCAGTTACCAAATGTTGACTCAAATCGAAAAACAGGATAGAGGTAGACGTGTGAAAGTTAATGTAATGCTAAAAATGAAAATGTTCTCACCTGTGTCTCATTGGAAATATTGCTGTATGACTGACTCCCTGTTGTCGTTGTCTTCTTCATCAGCTGCATCCTCATCACTCTCCACAGGCTCCACAGCTGCTACTACACCGTCATCTGGATCATCCTCCTGCAGAAAAGGCACCTGGTGTCGCAAAGCCAAATTATGGAGCATGGAGCAGGCGATGATGATGTCGCACACCTTCTTCGGTGAGCAGAATAGGGATCCACCTGTCATATGGAGGCCCCTGAACCTGGCCTTCAGGAGGCCGAAGGTGCGTTCGATCCCCCTCCTAGTCCGCCCATGGGCCTCATTGTAGCGTTCCTCTGCCCTGGTCCTGGGATTCCTCACTGGGGTCTATAGCCATGAAAGGTTGGGGTAACCAGAGTCCCCTAATAGCCACACCCGGTGCCTCTGGAGTTGACCCATCATATCAGGGATGCTGCTATTCCGCAGGATGTAGGCGTCATGCACTGAGCCAGGGAACATAGCATTTACCTGCGAGATGTACTGGTCTGCCAAACAGACCATCTGGACATTCATGGAATGATAACTCTTCCTGTTCCTGTACACCTGTTCACTCCTGTGGGGGGGGGACCAGAGCTACATGGGTACCATCAATAGCACCTATGACGTTGGGGATATGTCCAAGGGCATAGAAGTCACCTTTCACTGTAGGCAAATTCTCCACCTCAGGGAAAATTATGTATCTCCTTACGTGTTTCAGCAGGGCAGACAACACTCTGGACAACACGTTGGAAAACATAGGCTGGGACATCCCTGATGCCATGGCCACAGTTGTCTGAAAAGACCCACTTGCAAGGAAATGGAGCACTGACAGCACCTGCACGTCAGGGGGGATTCCAGTCGGATGGCGGATTGGTGACATTAGGTCTGGCTCCAACTGGGTACATAGTTCCTGGATTGTGGTATGGTCAAACCGGTAGGTTACGATGACATGTCGCTCTTCCATTGTCAACAGGTCCACCAGCGGTCGGTACACCGGAGGATTCCGCCATCTTCTCATATGTACCAGCAGACGGTGCCTACGAAGGACAACAGCGAAGAACCAGTCATTATTCATCCAGGTATGTACCCACAGTCACACACAAGACTACACCACTCACAAAACCCTTCCTGTATGTGTGTTGAGTGAAGGCCTAGCTATGTGTGACGCAGAAGTAAATGGAGCCATGTGGGCCCCTGAAATGGCGTCTGCCTGACCTCTAAAGTGGGACAATGGGATTGTGGGGTAACAGCGCTGGCATCACACACCGTCGCGGTAGGCGGTCGTAGACCGCGGCGCAATGCTGCATTGGTTAACATTGGACCCTATGGGTCCCAGGAGCTAATGAACAGATGCGCTGGCGGTGATGATGCGCACCGCCGCGGACGTCACCGCCATTTTCTATCTGTTCAATCACTAGATACCTGACCTTCGACAGGAGAGGACCTACACTGCTAGTGCTGCTGTGACCTCGGTCTGGAAGCGACGATGGCTGCTGCGTCTGGGGAAAGGGCCCCTGCCTTCACTGCACAGGAGTTGGAGAAACTGGTAGACGGGGTCCTCCCCCAGTACACGCTACTCTACGGTCCTCGAAACCAACAGGTTAGTACACAGGGAGCACGTTGTATGGGCTAGGCCTGGGTGGAGAGGGCTGGTTGGAAGCGGGAAGGGGGCAGAGTCCATAGAACATTAATGCATGGGAATGTATGGGCCACATGGCCAGAATAGGGAGGGGGCCACTCACAACGACGGTGCAGTTGGTAATGACTGTTCCTCTTTCCTTGTGCATGTCATGTGGGTCGGCGCCCACCAGAAGAGGGACATTTGGCGTGCCATCGGCAAGGAGGTCCCGACCCTGGGGGCCCACCAGAGGCGGGGCACCCACTGGCGTAAGAGATGGGAGGAAATTCGCCGCTGCAGCAAGAAGACGGCGGAGGCTCAGCTGGGGATGGTCTCCCAACGTGGGAGGGGTGCCCGTCGCACCATGACTCCCCTGATGTTCCGGATCCTGGCGGTGTCTTACCCGGAGTTGGATGGGCGCTTGAGGGCATCACAGCAGACACAAGGGGGTGAGTACAACCTCATTCTGCGGACTTTGCATTCAGTGGAGGTGTCTGGGTGGTGGAGGTGGGCTGTGGGTGTCCCTAGGCCAGGGCGAGTTCGGTAGGCAAGGCTCCTCCGTAATGAAGGCCATGTGGCACTCTACCCCACCTCAGCAGAGTGCCAAGTCAAGGTATAGTTGCCCCAGTGGCATCCATGTGCGCCGATGTCCACCATTGCCATATAGGCCATATCCCAGAAATTGCATGTGCAGAGGGCAGGAGCACGGCGTAATGCAGGGGGCTACTGCGTTTGTCTTGTCCGCCAACGGTAGCGGTATGCCATGCACTAAAACCCTCTTTCTTCTGTCTCCCCCCCTTTGTCTGCTCTCCCTGTCCTTTTGTACATCAGCATCAACAGGCGGAGGTAGAGTGGCACCGGAGCACAAGGGAGCTGCATCCCTCATGGCCATGGAGGGCCACACCACGGACTCTGAATGCACCAGTGGGACGGAGGGCGAGTGGAGCTTCAAGTCGGCCACCAGATCACCAAGCAGCGACACAGACTCGTTCGACGATGTGAGCTCCCTTGTGGTGGCGGCACCATCTGTGCCCCCCACCTCTAAAGGTACAGCCGCCACCTCCTCTACCAGCACCGCCCTCCCAGCAGCTCCTCAGTGTTCGCCCCGTGCCCGCTCACCCAGGAGAGTGGGCATCACCTTCGCCCCAGGCACTTCAGGCCCTGCCCCAGTCACCCCTGCTGCCCTCAGTGAGGAGGCCATTGACCTCCTCAGGTCACTCACTGTTGGGCAGTCTACCATTGTGAATGTCATCCAGGGTGTAGAACGAGAGTTGCAACACAGTAATGCATTCCTGGAGGGCATTCATTCTGGTCAGGCTGTCCTTCAGCGAACCCTGCAATCTTTGGCCTCAGCACTGATGGCAGCAATTGTCCCTGTGTCTAGCCTCCCACCTCTAACTTCCTCCACCCAGACCCAATCTCCTGTACCCCAGCCCATCCCAAGCACACCTACAGACCAGCATGCACACAAGTCAACACACACAAGTAGCTCAAGCAAACATATGCACCACACACACCACAAGCACTCACGCAAGCCTCAGCCACAACAACATCCACTGCCTCCACTGTGTCCCCCTCCTCCCCTTCTCCCTCCTCCCTCCCAGTCTCGTCTACACACACACCTGCATGCACCACATCTACAGGCACAATGAATCGCACCAGGACACTCAGCACCACAAGCCGCTCACCTGCACTCACCACCTCCACTGCCATTTACACGTCCCCTGTGTCCTCTCCCAGTGTGTCTCTGACGCCCAATCCCAAAGTACACAAACGCCGGCAATCACTCACCCAACATCCATCCACCTAACGACAGCCTCCAGTACCTGCACCTGCACCCAAAACACCTAAAGTCACACCTCTGACAACCACCTCCTCTTCCTCCACTCCCAGACCCCCTCCAGCTACCCATCCCAGTGTTCGTCAGAAACTGTCCCTCTGTAAAGTTGACCTTTTTGCCCCCCCCTCCAATTCATCAGTCCCGTCGTAGCGCCTCAGCCAATAAAGCCTCCAATACCAGTGGTGCCTGTTCAAGGTTTTTGGAGTGCACCGGCCACCAGGGCAGGCAGTAGGACCCGGAGCCAAGGCACTGGCAGCCCACTCCCTGTAAAGGCTCCAAAATTGGAGAGTGGACGACAGGACTGTGTTAAGACTCCTGCTGGGAAAACAACTGACATGGGTTCCAAGGGGATTGGAGAGTCAGCTGTGACTCCACCAAAGGTGGGGAAGGGCCAGAGGAAGTCTGCCCAACCTATTGTGAGTGTCACTGCGGAGAAGTGCGCCATCATTTCCGGCTATCGAGACACAACCGCCAGCACCGTCGTTACTGGTCCACAGACCACCGCCATAGTCATAGCCCAGGAGGTCCCAAGTATCGTCACTGGTCAGGAGACCACCGCCGGAGTCATTGCCCAGGAGGGCCCAAGTATCGTCACTGGTCAGGAGACCACCGCCGGAGTCAGTGCCCAGGAGGGCCCAGGTATCGTCACTGGTCAGGAGACCACCGCCGGAGTCAGTGCCCAGGAGGACCCAGGTATCGTCACTGGTCAGGAGACCACCGCCAGAGTCACAGCCCAGAAGGGCCCCACTATCGTCACCGGTCAGGAGACCACCGCCACCGCCGGAGTCAGTGCCCAGGACGGCCCCACTATCGTCACTGGTCAGGAGACCACCGCCAGAGTCACAGCCCAGGAGGGCCCAGGTATCGTCACTGGTCAGGAGACCACCGCCGGAGTCAGTGCCCTGGAGGACCCAGGCTACCACAGCCCCGCTGAGCAATGATGAAACGTCATGTCACACACCAATGTCCAGTGTAGAAGACGTCATGCTACACACCAATGTCCAGTGTATAGTACGTCATGCCACACACCAATGTCCTTATCAGAACCGCCATGGCAAAGCACCACTGAACAGGGCAAAGACCGCCATGGCAAAGCACCACTGAACAGGGCAAAGACCGCCATGGCAAAGCACCGCTGAACAGTCCAGAGACCGCCATGGCAAAGCGCCCCTGAACAGGGCAAAGACCACCATGGCAAAGCACCGCTGAACAGTCCTGAACCGCCATTGCAAAGCACCACTGAACAGGGCAAAGACCGCCATGGCAAAGCACCGCTGAACAGTCCAGAGACCGCCATGGCAAAGCACCGCTGAACAGGGCAAAGACCGCCATGGCAAAGCACCGCTGAACAGTCCTGAACCGCCATGGCAAAGCACCGCCGAACAGGGCTAAGACCGCCATGGCAAAGCACCGCTGAACAGTCCAGAGACTGCCATGGCAAAGCACCGCTGAACAGGGCAAAGACCGCCATGGCAAAGCACCGCTGAACAGTCCAGAGACCGCCATGGCAAAGCACCGCTGAACAGGGCAAAGACCGCCATGGCAAAGCACCGCTGAACAGGGCAATGCACCGGGTAGGAATGAATGGGCCGCCACATCAGGCATCCTTATCCCATGTGCAGCTGGGACAGTGATAGGTCACTACCTTTCACGGGGAGACTCATCCAGTCCCCCCCAGTAACAGTAGGGACCTGCATCAACTTGAGAGACTGTGGCTTTGCACTCCCCAGGATGGCACAGTGGGCAAGCCACCCACTGTAGAGACTTGAGAGACTGTGGCTTTGCACTCCCCAGGATGGCACAGTGGGCAACCCACCCACTGTAGAGACTTGAGATACTGTGGCTTTGCACTCCCCAGGATGGCACAGTGGGCAACCCACCCACTGTAGAGACTTGAGAGACTGTGGCTTTGCACTCCCCAGGATACATCAACGGGCATGGAGCCCCGTCGTGGATCTGGCTTTGCAGTCATCCGGCTGAGGTGCCCCCCCTTCCCTTCCCCCTGAGGTGCCTGTAGTATTTCGATCTGATGCCCCGGCAGTGTTCTCTCCGATTGTGGTCAGGTATCGTTTGTGGGCCTCGCGGACTGATGGTGCACGGACATTGTTATGTACATATCTGCACTACTTCTCGTATTGTATATAATTATGACTGATTTTCAAATATATATCTGTATATTTTTGTATGACATGTATATTGCCACATTACAAGGTTTGACCGAATTTCGCATTGTCTTTTCATTCTTCCGGGGGGATTGTGGGTTGTTACAGTGATTTTTGTGAATGCATTGGTGTGTATGTTGTAATATGCGAGGGTGGGGGTGTTTGGTGGGTGTCCCCCTAACTTTTGCCTCCCCCATGTCATAGGTGCAGTACTCACTGCTGTCTGCGGCACCTACGTAGCTGTTGGTCGTAGAAGAGCAGAAACACAAGGGCAGGGAGTATTTGGAGTTCCGGCTCCATGGATTCCTCGTTTCTCGTGGGATATGTTAAGGTGAGCGTTTTTCCATTGCAAAAGCTGTTTCCGCCGTGTTTTTATCCACGGTGAATCCGCCCCGGAAAAGGTGGCGGATTGGCGGGTTCTAATAGTGTGGGGGGTACATTGTCTTCCGCCTGTCTGTTGGCGGTTACCGCCGCGCTGCTTGTCTGTACCGCCGTGGCGGGCGAAGTGTTAAAGTGGCTGTCTTTGTTGGCGGTTTCCGCCAGGGTCATAATTCCCTTTTTTTGTCAGTCGGCCGGTTTGCGGTATTTCCGCTGCTTTAACACCATCCGCCAGGGTTGTAATGACCACCCATATTTCTGAGATGTGTGTGCAACGTGCAGTCACAGGTTTTAATCATGGTAGGGACTTTGGAGGCATTCAATTTCAATAAAATATGTGCAATTGAGTTGGACAATTAAAATACAGATTTAGGAGCTACACAGATAAACACCGGCAAAACCAATAGTTTGTCCTTACTGTGGTAAAAGATATAAAGATAAACAAGTGTAACGATTAATTGCACGCAGTAAGACATTAATGGTAGAGATATTTGCTTTGTCAATTGAAATCAACTTTCAACTGGTAGGTGGTTTGTCTTGCTAGACACACACAGGGCAGGTGGCTTTTTGTAGTTCCCAGTGACACAAAATGTGGTTAAATCATCATGCGTAAAGATACAAAATTTCAAAGATTAAATCCTAATATAGTGCTAAGAAACACAATTGCTGGAACTGCGGCTATCACAGCATCTTGACGCAGTCCAATGCCACTCGCAAGGGATAGCAGGCTGGTCACAGAGTCGCACCGACCTCAGATACAATACCTTGGAAAATGATGAGGACACAAAGAGGTGAGGCATCAGTTCCTTACGGTTGCAGGGTAGGTGATGTGGCAATGGCAACGAGGCATCAGTTCCTTTCAACAAGGCAGGGTTCATGAGTCCAGAAGGTCAACACATGAGTTGTCGACTTTGTGGTGTTGCAATAACACCACGGGGCCACAGGTGCAGCAGCGGAGTCGGAGCTGGGTGCTATGAATGTCGGTGATGCGGTGCTCTGGACTCACGCTGTGGCGGGACTTGAAAGGAGCTGCAGCAGCATCGGTTGCAGTTCTTGCACTCAGCAAGGACCACGCCTCCAGTGCAGGCAGTGGCGCGGAGTCAGACAGCAGCGCTTGTTCCAAAGTTGCTCTGGAGTCGATGTGCTTGGTTTCTTCTTGGTTGCACCAGAACTCACACCCAAGGGCCCAGGAACTGGATTTGGCACCACTTGGCAAGTCAGGACTCTCAGCAAGAGAGCCTCGGTGCTGGCAGATGAGGTCTTTCATGTCCCTGAGACTTCCTAACAGGAGGCAAGCTCAGTCCAAACCCTTGGAGAACCATTGGAATGAGGATGGGGAAGGCAAAGTCCAGTCCTTATACTCCCAGGACAGAAGCAGCAAGCAGCAGGCCATCACAGCAAAGCAACAGGCAGAGTAACAGTCCCTCCTACAGCATCCAGCTCTTCTTCCTGGCAGAATGTCCTCAGTCCAGAAGGATTCTAACTCTGTTAGAGGTCCAGTACCTATACCCATTTCTGTCTTTGAAGTAGTCAAACTTCAAAGAAGTAGTCAAACTTCAAAGAGAAGTCTTTGTAGTGCTCAATACAATGTATTTTCCCGTCCTGGCCCTGACAATTCCAGTGGGTTGGAGACTGCTTTGTGTGAGGACATGCACAGCCCTATTCGGGTGCAAGTGTCAGTTCCTCCTACCAGTCTACCTCAGGAAAACCCATCAGCCTGGACATGGACCATCAGACTATGCAGGGCACACCTCAGCTCCCTTTCTGTGACTGTCTACAGTGAATACACAAACAGTCCAACTGCCATCCTGACCCAGATGTGGATTCAGCAGACAGGCAGAGGCATAGAATGGTTAAGCAAGAACATGCTCACTTTCTAAAAGTGGCATTTTCAAACTTACAAAGTTCAGAGACCCCTAACTCCATATCTCTAAATGGCCCCAATGGGAAATTACACTTAACAGATATTTCAAGGCAATCCCAATGTTATCCTATGGGAGAGATAGTCCTTGCAATAGTGAAAAACAAATTTAGCAGTATTTCACTCTCCGAATATGTAAAACACACCAGTACGTGTCCTACCTTTTAAATATACTGCACCCTGCCCATGAGGCAGGCTTGGGCCTACTTTAGGGGTGACTTACATAAGGTAAAAGGAAAGGTTTGGGCCTGGCAAGTGGGTGCACTTGCCAAGTTGAAATGGCAGTTTAAAACTGCACACAGAGATACTGCTTTGGCAGGTCAGAGATGTTTACAGGGCTACTCATGTGGGTGGTACAATCAGTGCTGCAGGCCCACTAGCAGCATTTGATTTAGAGGCCCTGGGTATTCATAGTGCACTTTACTAGGGACTTACTAGTAAATCAGGTATGCCAATCATGAAAAAACCAATTACCAGTACAATTTAGACATAGAGCATTTGCACTTTAGCACTGATTAGCAGTGGTAAAGTGTCCAGAGTCCTGAAGCCAACAAAAACAGGTCAGAACAAATAGGAGGAAGAAGGCAAAAAGCTTGGGGATAACCCTGCAAAAAGGGCCAGGTCCAACACATTCATATTGACTTTGATAGGGAATTAAGAATAGTACCCAGGCCCGAGGCATAGGTGAAGGAGCATAGGGTTGTCTGATAGAAAAACACAGTGTAGGGCTAAGGAAGACTTGTAAATAAATATATCAATATTCATCACTTTTTGCATAGGTGGAATTTAAGGGAGGATACTGTTTGCTGCTGCGATCCACCCTAAATATCTGATTTTAGAAAAATCATAGTAGCTAACCAAACCTGTAGATGCAAATACATTTTAGGTGGAGTTTTGCTTTTATTCTTCTTAATATTAAGTCTTATTGATAGGAGCATTTTCGTCCACACTGTCTTCAGTAAATAAGTTATTACCTAGTGCTACCCCACAAACACTGAGCTCTTCAGATAAGGGCTTGTATAGGTTACATTAGAAGTTTTTGCATTTAGATAATTGTAGAGAATGTTCTTCTGCAAATGTGTATTTTAGATTGCTTTACGAGTATATCAAAGCAATGGATGCAAAGGATTGCTACGTTTGTACGCAATTACCTGCTTCCTTTTTAGAGGGTATCACTTATCATCACATTCCTTTGACATTTGGAGTTTCCTGTGGTCTTTTGTTAAGTGTATTTTATAGAAAGTGTAGTTTCAAATGTTATTTTTCAAACTATGATTTTGTTCTTCCAGAAGTTCCTATGTTTAAACATTTAAATAAAAGTCCTCATTCAAAGGTGCGGAAATTGCAGGCAAATATTTTGAATCTCTCAAGTCATTAGACACTGCATGCTCACATAGACAAAATTCGGATTGTTCAATGAGAGCTATAGAAAAGAAATTCTTAACTTTAGCGCAAGACACAAGGAGACATTTAGGCGGTCATTCCTACCTTGGCGGGCGTCGGTCGCCACCCGCCTGGCGGGAACCGCCAGAAGACTGTACCGCGGTCAAAAGACTGCGGCGGTCATTCTGTCTTTCCTGCTGGGCTGGCGGGCGACCGCCAAAAGGCCGCCCGCCCGCCCGCCCAGCGGAAAAGCACCAGCAACGAAGAAGCCGGCTCCGAATGGAGCCGGTGGAGTTGCTGGTGTGCGACGGGTGCAGTTGCACCCGTCGCGATTTTCAGTGTCTGCCAAGCAGACACTGAAAATCAATGTGGGGCCCTGTTAGGGGGCCCCTGCAGTGCCCATGCCAGTGACATGGGCACTGAAGGGGCCCCACGCCACCCGTTCCCGCCAGCCAGGTTCTGGCGGTGAAAACTGCCAGAACCAGGCTGGCGGGAAGGGGGTCGGAATTCCCGTGGCGGCGCTGCAGGATTCACAGGGGCAGTGCCGTGGTCAGAATAGCCCCAGAAGCACTGCCAGCCTGTTGGCGGTGCTTCCTCCGTCCCCTACCCTGGCGGTCTCGGACCGCCAGGGTAGGAATGACCCCCTTAGTCCCTCATTATCACATTGGCGGTAAAAAACGCCTACCGCCGTGGTAACGGCTGCCAAAATACAGTCGCTGCACCTTCCAGCCGTCCTCAAAATTATGACCGTAGCTGAATTCCGCCAGAAGGATGGTGAAATTCCGGCTGTGGCCATGGCGGTGGATGGTGGTAAGATGGCGCTGCTTTCAGAAGCAGCGCCACGCCAGTACTGCCACAGACCATATCATGACATATAATACGGCCTGGCGGTGTTCTGCTGGCAGCAGCAGCGCCCCATCCCATCCTGCGGGAGGACCCCTTGAAATCAGGTAAGTCAAGTGCCCCGACAGGGGAGAGAGTGGGGGGTGTTGTGTGTGTGTTTGTGTGTGGTGGTGTGTGTGAATGTTTGTGTGTGCGTGGATGCGAGTGTGCATGTATGGATGTGTGAGTGTGCGTATGTTGTGTTGTGTGAATGCGTGTGTACATGTATGTATGCTAGTATGAGCGGACGTGTGTGTTGGTGGATGTATGCATGCGTGGATTAATGTGGGTATGAGTGTGTATATGCATGGATTATTGTGGGTATGAGTGTGTATATGCGTGTGTTCGATGGTGCGTAAGGTGCATGCATGTTGGGGGGGTCTGGTGTGGGAGGGGGTGGGGGAATCCTGGGGAGGGGTGGGGGAAGGGAAAGAACCCTATCAGTGACAGGGAAGGAATTCCCTGTCACTGATAGTGCCTACCACCATGGTTTTCGTGGTGGTTGGGAGACCACGAAAACCATGGCTGTAGGGGGGGTCATAATCCCACAGGCGAGCTAGTGACGGACGCCTGGCTGGAGACTGAAGTCTCCAGCCCAGCGGCTGTTACTGCCATGGCGGACGGAGTGGAACATTGGTGGTTTGGCTACCCGCTTGGCTGGAGACTGAAGTCTCCATCCCAGCAACTGTTACCGCCATGGCAGACGGAGTGGTACATTGGCGGTTTGGCTTTAGTCAAACTGCCAATGTGGTAATATGGGGAAAAGTACCGCCAGCCTGTTGGCAGTACTTTTCGACATTTTACCGCAGTCCGCCAGGGTTGTACTGAGGGCTTAGTGTCTAAAGCTGAAACAGATAAAGGGGGTCATTCCAGGCCGGGGTCGGCGGGAGCACCGCCAACAGGCTGGCGGTGCCCCGCAGGGCATTCTGACCGCGGCGGTTTGGCCACGGTCAGAACAGGAAAACCGGCGGTCTCCTGCCGGTTTTCCGCTGTCCTCAGGAATCTTCCATGGCGGCGCAGCTTGCTGCGCCGCCATGGGGATTCCGACACCCCATACCGCCATCCTGTTCCTGGTGGTTCGCCCGCCAGGAACAGGATGGCGGTATGGGGTGTTGTGGGGCCCCTGGGGGCCCCTGCAGTGCCCATGCCAATGGCATGGGCACTGCAGGGGCCCCCGTAAGAGGGCCCCACAAAGAATTTCAGTGTCTGCTTAGCAGACACTGAAATTCGCGACGGGTGCAACTGCACCCGTCGCACCTTCCCACTCCGCCGGCTCCATTCGGAGCCGGCTTCCTCGTGGGAAGGGGTTTCCCGCTGGGCTGGCGGGCGGCCTTCTGGCGGTCGCCCGCCAGCCCAGCAGGAAACACAGAATCACCGCGGCGGTCTTCAGACCGCGGAGCGGTATTCTGTCGGGGGAACTCTGGCGGGCGGCCTACGCCGCCCGCCAGAGTTAGAATGACCCCCAAAGATCCTAACAAACATCACAGATCAAATAGGCAAGCAATTGAACATCAGGTGAAGGGAAATCTGCTAGCAGTAGCTGTAGATTGCCAGCATAAGGGAAAGATATGCATACACAAGGACCAGAGTTATTTGGATTCACTGTTCAAAGGGAAGAGTGAATGCAAACTCACCTTCGATGTTAGAGGAAAGAATGCATTGTTTTTAGATAGACAGGATCTTCTTATTCCTGAAGCATACTTGATTTGTAGACAGTAGGTTTATTTCAAATTGCCCAAGGGGTGACATGGTACATGTTACTTTTGCATAGTTTTCCTGTGTGGGAATGACCTGAAGTTTACAAAGCTGTCTACTGTAGTTGACAAACTAGTACAGCAAATTCCTTATTGCTTGTGAATATTGAAATGATAGCGATGAGATCTATGGTTCTGCAGAATAGACTTGCGTTAGACCTTTCAGTCACAAAGGAGGGCGGAGACTGCCGGATGCTAAAGGTCCGACAATATTGTACTGACATCACAGACAAAAGTAAGGATCTGCAGAAATAGATTTGAAACATTTCTGGTTTGTTGACGGAATTGGAAGCTACAGGTATATAGGAGGCTATTGGCGATGAAATTGCTGCGGAAGGCAGATGTTTTGGAAACTTAGGGAGTGGAGTGTAGGGTTTGTTCAGAAGCTGTTGTTGGTTATTGCCCTTTCCAGAGTAGTTTTGTATTTGAATTTGATAATCTATCAGAGGATGAAGGTTGAGCAGGAAAGGAAGGAGAGTATGCTGAGACGTGTCTGGAGGAGTCTAGATGGAAACTGATGAAAACAGCAACGTTTTAGTTGGCCTCATTAGGGGATTTTATCATGATTGTGATGACTATGGTCACCATCAGAGGGGGGGTTTGGTGACACAGAATTTGGTTACAGAATCATGCTTTACAGAAGTGAGTTGATATTATAATCGACAATGCATATATTGTATGTTTTAAAGTTACTAAAATGATATGGGGCATCTAAATTGTATTACTGAAGGTGCATTCACAGTAAAGGGATTTTATAATGATTGTGATGACTAAGTTCATCATCAGAGGGGGGATTGGTGATGCAGAGTTTGGTTACTTCATCCTGGGTTACAGATGTGACTTGACATTGCAATCTACAATACATATATTGTGTGTTTTAAAGTTACTAACGTGATATGAAGCATCTAACTAATTAAAAGTATAGAAATTAAAATTGTTTTCTAGGAAAATGTTTATAGGACATAATGAAAGTGGTGTTTGCCATTCAGGATTGCTTCACTCTAAGGTAGCCATCCCAAAATTTGGATGGCTATCCTACTGTCCCAGTCTGAAAGGAACAAATCAGAGGGGATGCAATTTCAAGAGTAAGACCTCGACTAGTTTCCTAACAAAACCATTTGAAAAGTCTGGCACAATGAATAAAAAAATACAGAGTATTGCTTTCTGTCTACAATCAAGTAGTCCTTAAATAATTGAACATGCCATGGCTAAGGGCATAGCGTCAGGGTATACATACTCCATTGTAAAGGTGACAGAGTATCTATATTGCAAAGGTAATGGTTCTCCCGCAAAATGTAGATGAGGGCAGACCTTATGGTTATTGACAGTGGAGACTACTCGGTCTCTGCTGTGATTAAAACCCTTCGATGGCCCTGCATAGTAAGGGTCGATGGCCAGAGGAGGCCTGCTTGTAATTCCACCCACCTAATTTAGATGGGTAGAATTAGAGGTCAGTTTTCACTGCTCATTACAGCCAGGAAAACCCTGGAGGTAAAAGGCAGTGAAAACTGCAGAATGTCTCCCTCCCTGCTTCAGTGTATTATTTGTGAAAGTTGAAAAAATAGTTAGGTGCAGGGCTCCATCAGTTTGACAAAGCTGTGCACCGAACTTGAAACTGCATTAACAGAATCAACAGGAACTGTCATGACGGTGGTTCCTTTCAGTGCTTTAGAAATGACTAGAGAAACGGGCCACACACCCAAGTATAAATCGGCCCCTTTATGTAAAAAAGTGTTGGAACGGAAAAGTCCTTTACATGATAAGAGACATGTACACCTTCCCTGAGTGCCCAACTATACTGTGGTTTGGATCCCTATGTTGATTTTTTTTCATAGTTTAGTCAAGTTGACGAGCTCTGGTTGAAGCACCTGTGTGCCAGTGAATGGTACAGAAACCTGAGAGGACCTTTGGCAGCATATCCAGCAACCCCAGAGACAAAGCTGTTCTCTGCTGATGAAGGGATAAACCCAGAAACACGTGTCCAGAGATATACAGAACTAGCTGCACCTACTAAGGTGAAAACTACAGACTACTTTATTGAGTAAAAAACATTTGTACTGCATTTACCTTCATGCAATGGGGCTGACTGTATGCTGGAGTGTGAGGCAGGGTGCTCCCATCTGTTTCCTGTTTAAGAAGGCTCCCTTGAGCCAATGAGTTGACAAGCTCTGGTTGAAGCACCTACGGGCCAGTGAGGGGTACAGAAACCTGAAAGGACTTTTGGCAGCATTTCCAGCAACCCCACAGTCAAAGCTGCTATCTGCTGATGAAGAGCTCACCCCAGGACCACGTGTCAAGAGATATACAGCACTAGCTGCACCTACTAAGGTGAAAAACTACAGACTATTTTATGGAGTAAAAACGACTTTGTACTGCATTTACCATGATGCAATGGGGATGACTGCATACTGGAGTGTGAGGCTGGGTGCTCCCATCTGTTTTCTTCTTGATCTGTATTCATGTCCCTCCAACTCTTACCTTAGAGTTCCTAAAGAAGCTGCATGACCTCCTTCTGAAGATGCCTGATGTACCGTGGATTCTGGGTGGGGACCCCAATAGGGTGAAAGACCCTAATCTATACCGCGTTCTAACTTCTGTGACTATGGCGACAGCCCAATGCTATTCTCTGCAAATGTTTGCAATATGTCCCTGGTAGACATGTGACAAGCACATTAGCCGACTGCACGAGGTCTTGATCATTTTCTCATGCCTCAACGGGATGGCCACTGGGTACTTGGGGGCATATTTATACTCCGTTTGCGCCGAATTAGCGTCGGTTTTTTCGACGCAAATTCGGCGCAAAACTAACGCCATATTTATACTTTGGCGTTAGACGCGTCTAGCACCAAAGTATGAGGAAAGAGCGTCATTTTTTTGCGTGAACGCCTTCCTTGCGTTAATGAGATGCAAGGTAGGCGTTCCCGTCCAAAAAAATGACTGCGACACAAATGCGTCGTATTTATACTCCCGGGCAAAAATCACGCCCGGGAGTAGGCGGGGCAAAAAACCCAGCATTTGCGCCTCTTTTTAACGCCTGGGTCAGGGCAGGCGTTAAGGGACCTGTGGGCTCAAAATGAGCCCACAGCTGCCATCCCATGCCCCCAGGGACCCCCCTGCCACCCTTGCCCACCCCAGGAGGACACCCAAGGATGGAGGGACCCATCCCAGGGACATTCAGGTAAGTTCAGGTAAGTATAATTTATTTATTTATTTTTTAAAAAAATTGCCATAGGAGGGCCTGATTTGTGCCCCCCTACATGCCTCAATGCCCAATGACCATTCCCAGGGGACATAAGTCCCCTGGGCATGGCCATTGGGCAATGGGGCATGACTCCTGTCTTTACTAAGATAGGAGTCATGTAAATGGCGTCTGGGCGTCGTTAAAAATGGCGCAAATCGGGTGGAGGCGATTTTTTAGCGTCAACCTGACTTGCACCATTTTTAAGACGCCCTAACGCCATTTTCCCCAACACCGGCGCTGCCTGGTGTACGTGGTTTTTTTCCACGCTCACCAGGCAGCGCCGGTCTGCTAGCGCCGGCTAACGCCATTCAATAAATACGGCGCCCGCATGGCGCTTCAGAATGGCGTTAGCCGGCGCTAAACTTTTTTACGCTAAACTGCGTTAGCGCAGTTTAGCGTCAAAAAGTATAAATACGGGCCTTGATGTCTGCATTTAGGCGAGGGGGTGTTTCGGATCACTAGTCAGTGGTGGAGAATATGGCCTGGGGCCGGCGTGCTGCATAATGAATGGTGGCTAAACCATTGGTGCCTCCAGGGTGAAGAGTTCTTGGAGGTCTGCCAAGGTATGTGCCAGCATTTTCTGCGTGAGAATCTGTAATTGGTGTCATCCATAGGAATCCTCTGAGAGGCCCTTAAGGCCGCCCTTAGAGGTGACATTATCAACTTTTGCAAGGGACAAAGAGTGCATGTTCAGCAGAAGCTGGAGGGCCTTTAGGCACAAGCAATGGACCTCAAGTGATGATACATCGCAATTTTGGAAGAGGTCTTCCTCTGTGACTCACTTCATACACAGACCTTTCTTTGGCAGGAGCTCAGGCAGGAGGCTCGCTAAGCATGGCTAGCCACTCGCAGCCATATTTACCAATGGGGATAAGACCAGTAAAGCACTACAATGGATCTGCACTCTGAGGGTCACTAGCACTCCTGTTGCGTTGCTAGTGACTGACTATGGGACTTGAATAACCGGCAGGGAGTCCATAGCAAATGCATTGTGACATACCACATAGACCTTTACAGATTTGACCCTGCAAGTCCTTGGGCAGACCTCCATCAATTCCATCAATTCCATCAATTCCTGGCAGATTTGCCAGTGCCAAGACTCTCTCCGATGGATCGCGACTCCTTAGAGGTGGAGGTCACATTTGAAGAGCTAGGAGCAGCCCTTGGGCAAATTCACATGGGTGAAGCACTGGACCCAATGAATACTTGGAGGAATTTTGGCATGTATTTTGGCCCCGGATGGGTTCATTTTTGTCAAAAAAATGTACTGAGGCCTTAATAAAAGGTAAACTACCTCAGGAACTCGGATCTGCAGAAATAGTGGTGATCCCGAAGTCGGGCATAGATGGCACATGCTGCCAGGACTTTCATCCCATTTCCTTACTAACTTCAGAGGTCAAAATATCAGCTAAGATGCTGGCTACCAGGTCCACGGGGTGATCCCCCAACTTGTTCACCTGGACCAGATCAGCTTAAAGCCTGGGCTGCCTATGTAACACAACATACGCCACATTCAAAATGCCATAGAGCTTAGTGTGCATCTGCCCAGTCCTCAGGTGCAGCTCATGGTAGATTTCAGAAAGGCATTTTACTTGGTGGATTGGAAGTATCTGTCCCCCCTTATGGTTTGCTTTGGATTCGGACCAAAATTCATCAACTCCGTGCAGCTTCTTTACACCAATCTTACTCCATGGGTCTGAGTCAGAGAGATTGTGTCAGACTGTTTCTTACCCAATAGAAAGGGGAACCCACCAGGGATGTTCCCTTTCACCCTTGCTATTGGCCATTGAGCTTTTGGCAGCATGGATGCACAAGGATGCCCTGTTCCATGTTCTCCAGTGGTCATTGGAGGTGAGTGATAGGATTTCCCTCTATGCTGACAACGTCCTGATGTTCTTAGATAACCCTCAAGAGGCGGGACCTCAGGCCCTCCAGATACTCCAGATATTTTAGTCCTACTTCAGACATCTTATGAACAGGACTAAGTCCCCTATATACCCCATTGCCCCCTTTCCTCCTACCATGCCATGTGCGCTTGAGTTATGTGTGCCCCCACTGGGCTTTAGGTATCTGGGAATCTTCACAGCAGACGATAGGCTTCAGACATACAAATCCAACCTCCATCTCTAACTTTATTGTCTCACCGCAGATGTCAAGTTTTGGTCCACTTTCCTGCGATTCCTCCAAGGTCGATCAACCATCTCCAAGATGGTTTCCCTTCCAAGACTTCATTATTAACTCAAGAATTACCCGTTCCCGGTGAGCTGGATCTTCTATACCAAAGTTAACATCCTGACTCTTAATTTACTATGAGGGTAGTTCCTCTGATCTCCCTTCACAAATGCTGCTGTCCTGCCTTCGTCAGAGGGATAATCATCCTGACATACTCCTCTACTATAGGACTGCACACTTTCTTATACCGAATGGTTGGTGGTTTGTGGGGTTTGATGGCCCAGCTTATACAACTGAAGGTGTATCATGGGCTGTAGAAAGCTCCCACACCTGCTCTGTGGGGAGACATCCTGCCATCCTTATCAACAGCCATGACAGTGGTACTGACGATATGGGGGAAGCAACAAAGTCCATTGGCTGGGTGGGCAGGCTTACCTTGGAGACTCCGCTACGGAGGGGCAACAGGCTCCGGCAGGTGACAGCCCTCTGCAGCTCTCGCCCTGGAATAACATAGGCATTTCAATGTTGGGCGACATGCTCCTCCATGGGTACACAAAATCCTTTTAAGACTCACAGAAAGAATACCAAATGCACCACACTCAGGGCCATATTTATACTTTTTGACGCAAAACTGTGCTAACGCAGTTTTGCGTCAAAAAAATTAGCGCCGGCTAACGCCATTCTGAAGCGCCATGTGGGCGCCGTATTTATTCAATGACGTTAGCCGCCGGCGCTGCCTGGTGTGCGTGAAAAAAAACGACGTACACCAGGCAGCGCCGGCGTAGGGGGATATGGAGCTTGGGTGCCAAAAAATGGGGCAAGTCAGGCTGAGGCAAATTTTTCGCCCGATTTGCGCCATTTTTTTTTACTCCCAACCCCCATAGAAATGACTCCTGTCTTAGCAAAGACAGGAGTCATGCCCCCTTGCCCAATGGCCATGCCCAGGGGACTTCTGTCCCCTGGGCATGGTCATTGGGCATAGTGGCATGTAGGGGGCACAAATCAGGCCCCCCTATGCCTCAAAAAAATAAAAAAATAAACACTTACCTGAACTTACCTTAATGTCCCTGGGATGGGTCCATCCATCCTTAGGCGTCCTCCTGGGGTGGGCAAGGGTGACAGGGGGGGTCCCTGGGGGCATGGGAGGGCACCTCTGGGCTCCTTCCGAGCCCACAGGTCCCTTAACGCCTGCCCTGACCAGGCGCAAAAAAACGGCGCAAAAGCAGCCGTACGTCATTTTTTTGACCCGCCCACTCCCGGGCGTGAATTTTGCCCAGGAGTGTAAATAAGGCGCACATGCCTCAGAGTCAATTTTTTAGACGGGAACGCCTACCTTGCATATCATTAACGCAAAGTAGGTGTCCACGCTAAAAATGACGCAAACTCCATGTACTTTGGCGCTAGACGCGTCTAACGCCAAACTATAAATATGGAGTTAGTTTTGCGTCGGAATTGCGTAAAAAAAACGACGCAATTCCGGCGCAAACAGAGTATAAATATGCCCCTCAGTTCTTTCAGCATCTCCAGCCCCGACATGTACAAGCGCACCACTTACAGTCTGTTGAACCCATTCCTGAATTTTACCCCCTGGAAGCTAAAATCTTACTTATAAATATCAAAACACACAACCTATCTGCAACTTATCAGATGCTACTCCCTGGTCAGCCTGACCTGCTGGAAGGATTGAAGAACTTATGGAAGAAGGACCTGGGACCAGTTGAGGATAAGGACTTGATCAGGGCAGTGGCAATTCATAGGGAGGAGGTGATGGCCTCCCAGTCCTGCCTAATTCAATGAAAATTGCTACACCGCACATACTACACTATGGCATGGCTTTGCAAAATGGTACTGGACACAGCAAGAAGTTGCATATGGTGTGACAAGTCCAACCATGATTTACTACACACATTTTGGCACTGCCCTGTTGTCTCATCCTTCTGGAGTGGGGTGCTGGGTACCCTGGAGATGATACTATGGTGGGAGATACCTAGAGACCCGAAATTAACTCTTCTACATATCACATAGGGTACAGAGGCAATAAATAGCGGAAGATGCTGCTCTGGTTGGGCCTGATGATAGCCAAGTGAGATAAAGCACAGACTTGGAAAACTTGGAGGCCTCATCTGTCAATAAATGGGCCAAGGGTATGGACTTCTGAGTGAGCTTGGAGCGCCCGATCTATTTGGCGAGAGGTTGCCCCCAGAATCACCATAAGATTTGGAAGGAGTGGGCCAGCCACAGGGGGATAATGCTAGATCTTTGTCTGCTAGACCTTGGTCCTTGAAAGGAGATGCGCATTCTCACTAAGAGGGAATAAAACTGCAACAGGGAGGGATGAGCCTCTGGGGCTGGGGTACAGGGTTGCTTTGAGTGTTCGGCTGGAGTACGATCTGATGTGGAAAATGTGTTCTTCCTATGATGCATACTGTCAGGTTTATTCATTACTGCCATGTTTATTCATTACATTCTTATCTTGTACCACTCTTGGGAGATCTGTGGTTGAAATCAATAAAAAATGTTTTAAAAAAAGAAGGGGATGTTTAATCTTCAGAAATTTGCCGTCTAACATTCTGCCAGATGGGCTGTTAAGAAGGGGAAGGTCTGCAAGACCTCTGCCTGTGATTAGGACTAGGGTAAAAACCTGCTAGTCTCCTTGCTGGGTAAGGGGACATCACCCAGCTAAACCAACACCACCTTCTCTGGAGCACCAGTACCTGCCAAGACCAGTGTGCCGTGTGAGGAAGGGGAGAGCATTTGCGTGAGCGAGGTCCAGTGTAGAACCCTAACGTGAGGACTCCCTGTATGAGGTATTAGGATATTGCTGGGTCAAAAATACAAAAACATATGGGGTTCACTTATAATGAGGAGCTGAACCCAGGGGAAATTTCCTGGTGCTCCTTAACCTTACTAGGTGAGTGAATGGTGTATGGGTGCTGTGAAGAGTCGTGAAGTGATGATGGGGGGTGTTTCCTTTACGGATCAGGTGGTCTCACACACTATATAGTGTCATGCGTCATCATTTGACCACGTAGCCCCACCCAGGTAGGACAATGCCACCTGGGCGGACTCAACCTCACCGTTAAAAGAACGGGAGGGAGGGAGTCCATTTTTTTACTTTCTGGAAATTATGGGATCCAGCTGAACTAGGGAAAATATAAAAACACCTAGGCAGTCACCTGTGTACCAGTCGGGCCACAGCCTGTGTGCAAGACTGTTTTCAGTAAACCCCATATGTCAGGAGAGGGCCACCGTTGACTGAGTCAAAACTTGAGAACACTGAGCAGCAACCCCGTTTGCCAGAGGGGCCCCCATGGTGTGGGAAATTACACCTGGGGAGTCTATGTTGCACCCGGAAGGTACAGTGGCAACCCAGTGTGCCAGTAGGGACTGCAGGGGCCAAATCATCAACGACTTCCAGCCGTCACCTGGGAATGGATTGAGGCTGTGATCAGTGGGTCTAGCCGCGGATCTGCTCTGACTGACCCCCATGGACCAGTAGGATGCCAAGGAGGGTGTGCGCCCATGTGGAAGTCCAATCAGGAGCCAAAAGGCTGAAATGCTCCCCGCCGGGGAGGACTTGACTAGCCGTAGTGCTGAGAGTTGCAACCTAATCCGATCGCTGGGCAGAGCAACCACACCACTTCAGAGAGAGAGCTTGTGTCTTGCTCCATACACCACAAGCAGCCCCACTTCTCCAAGCAGGATCTGAAATTGCCAGTGCCCACACTAGGGACACCTGCATAATGCCAAACACTTCCATGCTGTGGCAGTGGGTAAGACCTAAACTAGGACCTTTGGGGCACCGGATGCCTCACTCCTGATGGTGTTGTGGCACCATAGATACTTTTGACTGCAATCCTGAAGAGCCAAAAAGGAACTCTTGAGAACAGCCTTATTGTTTGAATTCCCTGATGTGGCTACCAGTGAATGGGAAAAAAGTCTGAACAGGTTACACGAAGAAGGGTGGGCTAGGGATTTGCCTGATAACCACTAGAGCTCTGGCATCACGGGGGATTGTGTTATTGCTTTGGAATGTATTCCATTGCATTTGTAAAGTTAGATTAAAATACTACATTTTCTTATAAAAGCAAGTATTTGGCTGGGCATTGATTTATTGTTTGCACTTTTTTGCATTTTGAGTTATGAATTGTGTTCACTGACCTGTATCTACATCCCCCCCAAAGGGAGCCATGAATGCTCAACCACAGCTACCACTGAGAGTCAAGTGCAGAAAGGGTACCAGTTGAGCGGTATCCATAGTAGGTCGGGCCCGGGACATCGGGAGTAAAAGGTCCCAACTACCATGGTTGGGCCCAGTAGCCCCTGAGTGCCCTGACGCCTTGTGAAAGTGGTTGTAAAAAAACATCTTATGCATTGCAATGAAAGCACTCATTGTGAGGCAGAATGAGGCACCAAATAGCCAACAACATGAGTTGAAAGAGAATATTGCTCTGGGGATGAGACAATGCCCACTCTATGTGTATATTTTATATTGATGAGTTGAAGCTAATAATTATTAGTAGAATAATTAAACTGAAATACTTTGCTAAGGGTATGTAGTCAAAGTAGATAAGCAAGCCAGGAAAGGCTGGTGAATGAGTGAGGTATGTGGGTGCCAGAACGTGAACAGAAATGTGCAGACCAATATCTGAAGTCTTTTTTAGTTGTCTCTTTCAATATATCTGAACTTAGGATAGTTTCTCAACCAAGGGGTTTGTGGTGGTTAAGCGTGGAGGCTTGCCTTCCAAGGGGATGTCTTCGTTTTCTACGCTTACTCCGTCTGCTTGCATCACTCCCACAGCTCTCATGTTTCTCACCTGGTCTTTGGCAACCCAGTACTCACCATTTGGATAGCACTATGATCCTAGTGCAGTCAGAGTATCCAAGACCGCGGCCTTTACTGGGCATTAGCATCTCTCTGGCACAGGCAAGAGCCAGAAGATAACCAAAGATCAGCCCACACACCTGGAAGATGACAAACTGCACTCTAATGCTGCCCTGGCTGTCGTCAATGGAGCCGGGTAAAAACAATGGATATAGAAACTAGTCAGGGCATCTGCACTACTTGCTCTTGATATTAGGCCGTCAAAGAAATTCTATGGCTCACCTCTGCTTCAAGAAATGAGCTTCACTGCATTGACTTCAACCTCATTCATTGGGAAAGCCTACATCCCTTTAGACTGGATTCTACTCCTGGCAGTCGTCTGGAGGACATGGGGGAATTTTGATCCCTAAATCTAAAAATACTCCTTAGTTCTCTGTGAGTTGGGGAAGGCCATTTAGTCCCGAATGCCTATCAAATGCCCCGGATCAAGCAACCTGAAAGGTGCTGAGGGAACCTGACTTCAGCATGAAAACTAGGAGTACATAAAATTCCACCCGTAGCCTACTCGACTGTTCTTTATGCCTGCATCCGGTACAGCTCATCAAAAACCTTAAGATCTGTCTAATTTTCTTCTGCTTTGCAGGGATACCAGAGAATAAACTCGTTACCCATCATACCCACAAGCAAAGACCATCAACCTTGGGAGGAGTCCCCAGAGAGTACATTGATGTTTTGGCTCAATCGTTATTTGAATGATCCCACCTGTCGTATTTCGTTCGCTACCTTCTGCGGCAATTTACGTGTAGCCTTTCCTCATCCGCTCATACTTTCTGGTCTCACCTGTCCTGTCCTATTTTGTCCCGTTGTTGCGAGTAAACAGGGTCTTCTACCACCCTCCTGCTTTTCTCTCAATACCCAAAGCTAACAATATACTTAAATAAATATCTACCATTGCCCTAGGTGAGCTGTGAGTGGCTCAATTACTCGTGTATGTTTTTTGCATTCTGCTCTTCGTTTTGTGCCAGTATAGCTGCAGAACTACAAATACCATAATTCAATGAGAAAGCAATTCTCTATGATCTGGCAAACATGGTATCTGTTTAGAAGCAAGGCAGAAAGGCTTATGTTACCTTGGTGTCACCGCGACCTATTTCTTCCCCCTTTTGGTCCATTTATCGTCCTCGGAAGATACATATTTTAACAAAGCAGCATGTCCCTAGGCATGCTCATTTTAATTGTCCTGTTATTGCCCTTCCTTTGTCATAGAACCTGCACTGCTACATAGTATTGCTTCTCAATGACATGGTAAAAGAAACCCAACGGAATATATGTGTAACTTAAAATGGTGATGCAGGGTTTTCTGCGATACTTTAAGGAAAGTGCGTTGTTATTTCTCAAGTAAACCATGAATGTCATTTAGGGGTCGCCAGGGTCCCAGTTGCGATCCATGGCTTGCCTTTTGCGACCACTGGCACTGCTTTTGCCACCTCTGGCCTCAGAGGTGGCAAAACTAGTGCCAAAAACACATGGTGGCTCGCATTAACAGTGTCAGGATCCAGCCGATTTTTCTGCTCATGTTTTCTTACACTACTATTGAATAATAACCTATGTTTCACTATGAATGTAATAAAAGAGTGGACAAGCAGGATCTGGAACGTAACCCCCACTGGCATTTCAGGTAAGTAAATCAAATTACTTTTCAGTATATTGCATGTGTGTGCATGTGAGTAAGAGAGAGTTTGGGTGAGAGAGTGTGTGTATTTGTGAGCATGTATGTTGGTGTGAGTAAGAATCTATAGGTGTGTCAGAGTAGGAGTGAGCATGAGAGCGAGAATGAGGGAGTCAGGCTAAGTATGATTGAAATGACTGTGATGTCTTTGAGGATTAAGGTCATATTACATCACTTCCTGTGACATCATTAAGGTTAAAGGTTGTATGGTGTCACTTCCCCTACTCCTGGCATTTTGGTGAATCGAAGCCCATGAAGTAAAAAGTGCATAGGTTTATGTATATAGGCCAATTGAATCTTTTTTACATTTCCTACAAATGTAATGTTTATAAAGCATTTGTTACCTGAGAAACTGACGAGAGTGTGGGGAGAGGATTGGAAACTTCACATCAACCGATTACATTACCAAAAAGCCCGATGCAAAGGAAAGACTGGAGGGAGGCTGGTCGTGGACCTCATGTTTATTATTTGAATGTTTTTAATTTTCCAGAGAACTGTTGAGTATCTTCTGTTTCTCCAGGTGATCTGTTGTTATGTGTGTGGAGGGCAGCACTTTATATAGTGCTAACAAGGGCCATACAGGTGTCTGAGCGCTTTATATAATCAAAGCTACTGCTGCATACATGGAGTTTAAATAAGTACAGTTGCTTAGGTTACGAACAATAGTTTACAGCTATATCAGTTTAAACAGACGCCTCACATATGAACATAATTTTACAAAACATTATACTCTTTGCCGAGTAAATATGTGATGACTAAAGCAAAAAACAGAAACTTATGAAGAGGAGACAAGCACATCACCATTTATACTTCTAAAATGGTTGTTAAGCTTGAGAGATGTTTGTAGCAGATTAGCAGCCTAAAATTGTCAGGGAAGTCGGGGCACCTTATGGTGGCAGAGGAGTAACCCATGATAGCAACAGCCTGCGGAAGAAAATATGTCAGCACTCTCATTTGAAAATCCCAAAACCCATTCTTCCCTCCTGGCAAATCTTCCCTGGGATAACAAAGGGCCACACTCTGGATTCTGGTTTGGTTTGTGGAGACAGGTGTGTTCAAAGTTCTGTGTAAATGTTGTGACTTAGGCCCTCATTACAACATTGGAGGTAAATGCCACCTACCGCCGGGCTGAAGGCCACCATCATACTGTGACCGCGGTGGTATTCTGCTACGGGTATTATGACCCACACAGAGAAATCCGCCACTATACAGACACCCACACAAGTCCGCCAGACTAAAGGTCAGTGATAAATTGGCGGTACCAAAACCCACACCATTACGCCAACAGAACGACGCCCGCAGCATTATGACCCACAAATCACCCCACAGTGGATATTCAACCACAGTAAACCATTGGCGGTACAGACTGCCACACTCAAAATACACACACACTAACAAAACTGCACCACATTGGACAATTCAAAATACACATACCTGACACACATACACACACCACACCCACACACCCAATCCGATATAAAACACGCACCCACAACCTCTTACAAAGAAAAACAATATTGCCAACTGAGAGAGAGACAAGCCAGGAGCACCCACTGAATCTAAGCCACATAACACCATCAACCATCCACGCACCTCACAATACACACCCCAACACATCATCCCACACACCCTCACACATGCCACACACACTACACCCATGACACCACAAAGACACCCCAGGTTCTCTGAGGAGGAGCTAAGGGTCATGGTGGAGGATATCATCCTGGTAGAGCCACAGCTATTCAGACCACAGGTGCAGCAGACGTCGATTTCTAGGAAGATGGAGCTATGGCATAGAGTCGTGGACAGGGTCAATGCCGTGGAACAGCACCCCAGAACAAGGGATGACATCAGGAAGAGGTGGAACGACCTACGGGGGAAGGTGCGTTCCGTGGTTGCAAGACACCAGGTAGGTGTACAGAGGACTGGCGGTGGGCCCCACCTCCTCCCCCACAACTAACGATATGGGATGGCGGTCAGGCTTCCTGAGAGCCTTGCAGGAGTAGCAGTAGGACTGGACTCTGGTCAGTTAAATCTTTATTACTATATCCCTCACCCTACCTGCATGCTATCACAAACACCTACCCCTACCCTCACCCCATCACTACACCACCTCACATATACCCCACTATCACAACCCATCCATCCCAATACCAAGCCCTGCATGCAACACCAATGCATGGACCCCCATCACAGACCTGCATGGACACCCATCACCAAAGTATGCACACTAGTGACAATCACTTAGCCAACGTAAGCACAACTCAAACAAGCTAAAGCTGCCTTGCTAATACCAACCATAGAGGGAAACATATCCATGCACAAGATGGCACACACAGATACAATAACACTGCATTTATATCCCCACAGGACCCCCACTCAACGTCACCGGAGAGGCGGTGCCACCAACAACCAGCCCCCCCCCCAGAAGAGGCCCACAGTGATGACAGCAGCTCTGCACACCTGGATCACGATGACCAACCAGGTCCATCATGGACCTCTGGACACTTGGTTACCCTACCACTGTCCCAACCCACCACAGAGCCTCCCCCCTCAAGAAACACCACCACAGCACCCACATAGCGGGCCCATCCCTCTGTCCCCAGGACAAGTCAATCAGCAGTGTGTCCACCAATACAGGAACCCCAAGCAACCCCATAAACCCAAGACAATCACAGACCTTGGGTCAGTGGCAGTGGGCACACGGTTCAGGGGACAGAGGCACAAGACAACAGGGAAGCTGGGAGGACTGCTGTGCGACAGGGAGAGGACAGGCCCAGGGAACCCACTCTCCACGAGGCACTTGCAGGGATCCTGGGAGCATACCACCATTCCCAGGAGACCATGGGCCAGATACTGTACAAGTTACAGGAGACCAAGCGGCTGCAGGAGGGACAGTACCTGGGGATCAGAGAGGACCTGTAAGACATCTCACCACCCTGGTCACCATTGCAGGGGTGTTGGCAGACATGGCCAACACCATGAGGGAGGCAGAGGCACACCAACGGGCCCCTGACACTAGCCACATCGAACAACAGCCCTCCACCTCAGCTGGCGCTAGTGGACAGGAGGTTCTGCCACAGGACCAACAGGCCACCAGCACACAGTCCCTGCAATCCAGGCAGAAGCCCGAGAACATTGCCAAGACCCCAGCCAGGAAATAAGATTCTCCTGATTGTCACCCTTCTGTCCCACTCTGTCACCCTGTCCACCTTGAACTGCCATTGCTCCCCTTCCTATGACCCCTTGGACAATACACCTGTGATACAAATAGACTGCACTCTACCCTGGACTTTTCTCCATCAGCAACCCAGCCCATTGCAATACCCCTCCACTTATTAGCACCTAAATAAAAACACTTGAACAAATACAAGTATGGAGTCTGTCAACTGATTGAAATACGTATTCGTTTAAAAAGCTGGAAACATTGCATTTCTAATCTACTGTAATATTAACATTGGTATAACCTGTAGTGGGCAGCAGTAAACACACCAGGAGCCAAAGTGGGGCACAGAGATCTGAAAATAGAGATGCCAAAGGGTACATTAAGTGGCATAGACATATGGAAATCAGGCTGCCATGTCCAATGTCACACACAAAACTGCAATGGAAGGTGAAGTTACAGTGTCTTACCTGTGTGTCACTGGAAGTACTGTTCAATGAGTGTACTTCTGTTGTCCACATCTTCTTCCTCTGCCTCCTCTTCGTCACTGTCCACAGGCTCCACCGCTGCCACAAGACCATCTCCAGGCTCATCCGCCTTCAGAAAAGGCACCTGGCCTCTCAAGGCCAGGTTGTGCAACATGCAACATTGATTGGGCACACCTTCTTGGGTGAGTAGTACAGGGATCCACCTGTCAGATCGAGGCACCGGAATCTGGCCTTCAGGAGGCCAAAGGTTTTTTCAATTATCCTCCTTGTTCACCGATGTGCCTCATTGTAATGTTCCTCTGCCCTTGTCCTGGCACTCCTCACTGGGGTCAGGAGAGGTTGGGGTAACCAGAGTCACTTGTAAATATCAGGGGATACCTGTAGGCCAGACACTCACCCTTAGGGCCAAACCGACACCCATATACCTACATCAAGTGGGTGGGGACCATTGGCTCACCTATTAGCCACACCCGGTGCTTCTGGAGTTGAGCCATCGCATATGGAATGCTGCTATTCCTCAAGGTAAATGCATCATGCACAGAGCCAGGATACTTGGCATTCACATGGGAGATGTACTGGTCCGCCAAACACACCATTTGCACATTCAGAGACTGAAAGCTTTTTCTATTCCTGAACACTTGTTCATTTCTCCGGGGGCGCGGGGGGGCAAATGCCATATGTGTACCATCAATGGCACCAATGATGTTGGGGATATGTCCCAGGGCATAAAAGTCAGCCTTCACTGTGGCCAAATCATCCACCTGGGGGAATACGATGTAGCTGCGCATGTGTTTCAGCAAGGCAGACAACACTCTGTTCAGCACATTGGAGAACATTGGCTGAGACATCCCTGATGCCATGGCCACTGTCGCTTTGAAGGAACCACTTGCCAGGAAATGGAGCACTGACAGGACCTGCACTAGAGGGGGGGATACCTGAGGGGTGGCGGATAGCTGAAATCAGGTCTGGCTACAATTGGGCACACAGTTCTTGGATTGTGGCCCTATCAAGTCTGTAGGTCAGGATAATGTGCCTGTCCTCCATTGTCGCCAGGTCCACCAGTGGTCTGTACACAGGGGGATGTTTCTATCTCCTGTTCATCCTCAGTGGCTGAACTCTAGGGTGAAAAACAGTGAGTAGAGGGTCATATACACACATATGTTTAAATAAAATGCATTTCTTCCTGTACAGAAACAGTATGTGAATTCGAGAGTCAGTTGATGTGCCAATGTCAGCTGTGACGCAGTTAGGTGCCATGGCCTGTGCCCCCCTGAAATGGCGACTGTCTGACCTGTGAGGAGAGACAAGTGGAAATTAGGTAATTGCACTGGCATTGTGCGCCGTTGCGGTCGGCGGTCGATGACCGCGCGCAACAAAGCATTGGTTATCATTGGGCCCTATGGGTTCCAGGAGCCAATGGCGATGTACACCAGCGGTGACGGTATGCACTGCCGTGGACGTGACTGCCATTTTCTATCTGTGCACTCACTTGCTACCTAACCTTCAACGGGAGAGGACCTACACTGCAAGTGCTGCTGTGACCTGTGTCTGGAAGCGGCAATGGCTCAAGTGTCTGGGGAAATGGCCCCCGCATTCACATCGGAGGAGGTAGAGAGACTGGTCGATGGGGTCCTACCCCAGTACACTTTACTCTATGGTCCTCCAGACAAACAGGTGAGTTCACTGTGAGCATGATGCGTGGGCCATGAATGTAGCGCTTGATGTGTGTGTAAGCCTCGTGTGGGGGGGGGCTGAGGGGTACTGGACTGAGTGCTGCATGTCTGGTGGTCAATGTCTGTGCGTAAGGGGATGGGAGGGATATTGTGGGCCATGAGTGTAACAGTCCGGACGGTATGACTAGTCCCTTTTCTGCTGTATTTTTTTGCAGGCCAGCGCCCATAAGAAAAAGGTTTTTTGGCGTGCCATCGCCAAGGAGGTGAGGACCCTGGGGGTCTTTGTCGGGCAGAGCACCCACTGCCGCAAACAGAGGGAGGACCTGTGATGCTGGGCAAGGAAGACGCCAGAGGCCCAGTTGGGGATGGCCTCCCAACGAGGAAGGGGTGCCCGTCATACCCTGACCCCCCTGATGTTCCGCATCCTGGCAGTGGCATATCTGGAGCTGGATGGGCGCTTGAAGGCATCACAGCAGCCACAAGGGGGTGAGTACAGATTCAGAATCATGACTTTGCACGCGTTAAGGTTTTACCTGGGTGGGGGATGTGGGCTGTGGGTGCCCGTAGGCCAGAGCGAACTGTCAGGGTAGGTCCCTTGTTGGGCAGGCTCTGAGGCACTCCAACCCCAATAGTGTAAGTGGGCTTCTACTACTGGGCAGGGACCTGTTGGTTTCAGGTGTGCAGCTAATGACGTTAGGCAATGTACCCCATGGGCTGGTGACTAGCATTGTAACTGGTAGTGCATGGCCTAGTGCATAGGGCTGATCCCTGTGTGTTGTGTACACCAACGGTAGTGTTGTTCTTGGCAAGTGTATCCTCTGTCTCTCCCCCCCTTTTTGTTTTGTCACCCTGTCCTTGTGCGCATTAGCATCATCTGGCAGAGGAACAGAGGCGCCGGCGACTGGGGGAGCTGCATCCCACATGGGCCTCGAGGCCGAATCCACAGATGGTGAGGGCACCCATGGGACGGGGGCGAGGGGAGCACCACGACGGAGACAGGAGGGGACACTACCAACAGCGACTCCTCCTCTGATAGAAGCTCCCTGGCGGTGGTGGACACCTCTGTGCCTACCCCAACAACAGACACAGCCACCACCCCCCTGTACCAGCACCACCCTCCCAGCAGCCCCTCAGTGTGTTTCCTATGCCCGCTCACCCAGGAGGGTGGGCATCTCCTTCACCTCAGGCACCTCAGGCCCTGCCCCAGTCAGCCTTCTGTCCTCAGTGAGGAGGCTATTGAACTCCTGAGATCCCTCACTGTTGGGCAGTCAACCATACTGAATTCCATCCAGGGTGTAGCAGGCCATTTTCAACAAACAACTGCATACCTGGAGGGCATTCACTCTGGTGTCGGGGCCCAACAGAGAGCATTCCAGGCTCTGGCCTCCGCACTGATGGCAGCCATTGTCCCTGTCTCCAGCCTCCCCCCTCCAACTTCCTCTACCCAGTCCCAATCCCCTCAACCCCAACCTATCCCAAGCACACCTTTAGACCAGCAATGACCCAAATCAACACACAGAAGTGGCTCAGGCAAACACAAGCACCACACTTCATCTCAGAGGCAATCACACAAGCACCATCCCCATGCAGACACACCAACATCCACTGCCTCCACTATGTCGCCCTCGTCCTCATCGTCCACCTCCCTCCCAATAGCATCTCCACACACCTACATGCACTACATCCTCATCCACTACCTCCATCACCAGCACTCCTATAAAAGCACACATCTCACTGGCAGTCACCACCCCAACATCCATGCACATGTCCCCTGTGTCCTCTCCCACTGTGTCTGTGACCCCTCCTCCCAAAGTACACAAACGCAAGCATACACACACCCAACAGACATCCACCTCACAGCATCCAGCTCATGCACCTGCACCCAAACACAGCAGACTGACATCTCCTACAACCACTCCCCCTTCCTCCACTCCCAAACCCTCACCGTCTTCCCCCCAGTGTCCCTAAGAAGCTTTTCCTCACCAACATTAACCTCTTCCCTACCCCTCCCCCCGTCCTTCAGCTCGGGCCAGGGTGTCCAGAACCCAGAACAGCACCTCAGCCACCCAGTCCATGTCCGCTGTGGTTTCTGCAGCTGTGAGAGGCTCCAAGGAGGCACCCATCAGCCCAGCCAGTGTGCCACCAACACCTGCCAAGCTCAAGAAGGTTCCGCCACCTGGCAAGGGCAAGAAGGGGACGCCGGCCAGCAAGGGGAAGGAGGCACAACCAGCCAGCAAGGCCAAGTCAAAGACTCCAGCTGGTAGAAGCAAGGAGGCACCACCACTGCCAGCAGCAGCAGCCCCAGTGGGCAGCCGTCCGAGGCTGCAGGTGAAGCCCTGGAGGCTACCACCACAACCGCCAGCACCACCCCCTGCACCGCGGCCAGCACCGTCACCTGCACCGCCGCAAGCACTGCCAACTGCACCGCCACCTGCACCACGGCTAGCACCAGCACCTGCCCTGCTGCAAGCAGCACCACTGCCAGCAGCCCCAGTGGCCAGCCATCTGAGGCTGCAGATAAAGACCTGGAGGCTACCACCACAACTGCCAGCACCGCCACCTGCACCGTGGCCAGCACTGCCACCTGCCCGCAGCAAGCAGCACCACTGCCAGCAGCACCACTGCCAGCAGCAACAGCTCCGGTGGGCAGCCGTCCGAGGCTGCAGGTGAAGGCCTGGAGGTTACCACCACAACTGTTAGGACCTCCACCTGCACCACGGCGAGCACCGCCACCTGCAGCGCCACTGTGATTCACTGAGCAGCCGTCACCGCTGGAGAGCAGTGTGTAGTGGTCACCACATGGGCTGCAGTGCATCCTGGCCCATGCAAAAGCTGTTGTGGTGACACCCAGGTGAGAGACTGTGACCTTGCACTCCAAAACATCTGCATCACAGGGTGCAAAGCCCCCTCCAGTACCAGTGGAAGAAGGCATCCACTCAGCCACTCCTTGCCAGGATGAAGCACACTGGGCACTAGGCCCCCTCCAGAACCAGTGGAAGAAGGCATCCACTCAGCCCCTCCTTGCCAGGATGAAGCACACTGGGAACAAGGCCCCCTCCAGAACTAATGGAAGAAGGCATCCACTCAGCCCCTCCTTGCCAGGATGAAGCACACTGGGCACAAGGCCCCCTCCAGAACCAGTGGAAGAAGGCATCCACTAGAGAGGCTGTGGCTTTGCACTCCCCAGGAACAAGCAGTGGGCAATCCACCCACTTGAGAGACTGTGGTCTTGCACTCCCCAGGACCAAGCAGTGGGCATGGAGCCCCCTCCAGGAGCAGTGGCGTTGTACCATCTTCCGGCTGAGGTGGCCCCCCATTTCCCATTCCCCTGAAGTACCTGTACCTGTGTGTTTTTGACCTGATGCCCCTGCAGTGTTCTCTCCGTATTGAGGCAGTAGTCAAGTATGGGCTTGGCCTATGTGTTTTGGCCCAGTGGGCCACGGACAATTTTTGAGTGGGCATTGTCCAGCATTTTGTATATATTCTATATATTGTACATACTGTTTTAGCTTTATGATCGTATTTCTAAGTATTACTAATATTACACTCATTTGACTCCATTCCTTTTGTCCTTGCGTTATTCCTGATGGTTACAGGATGTATATGTAATGTTGTAGCATGTGTTTGTGTGTATGATGTTGTGAGTGAGGGTGGGGTGTGGGTGTTGCGCTCTTTTTCCTCCCCCCTCCCCCTCCCCTGTGTGCTAGGTGCAGTACTCACCGTGGTCGTCATCGCCGGCGTTCATGCTCCTGGTGTATGAGAAGATACAACAACATGGGGAATCCTGTAGCTCGGGCTCCATGGCGTTGTGGTTCTTCCTTGAGTATCGATAGGTGAGTCATTTCCCTTCAGAGTACTGTTTCTGCCGTGCTTTTAATGGGGTTGGTACCGCCCCGGAAAAGCTGGCAGATGGGCGGGTTGTAATGGAATGGGCGGTACTTTGTCTTCCGTCTGGCTGTTGGCAGTTGCCACAGCGGTGTTTGTTGCTACCGCCATGGCGGTCAGAGTGTTAAAGTGGCCATATGGGTGGCGGTTTCCGCCATGGTCATGATTCAATTTTTTTTACCGCCCTCCTGTTGGCGGTGTTACCGCCGCTTTAACACCGACCGCCAGGGTTGTAATGAGGGCCTTAGTGTGTGTGGTGTACTTTGATGGGAGTACTGCTATGAGTCTTGATCGACTACTAATGGTGTTACCAGCTGAATCAGAATGACAAGTAATATTGGAAAACTTGTTGATAGAGCATTTCCCAATTGATATTCCATCAAACTGTATCTAGCAAAATGTGAATGGGGAATATTTCCTGGAATTTAAAGAGAAAGTGTGGAAACACATGTCCCTTCAAAAAGCTCATAATCAGGAGGGAATGCCGCTCCTTGTATTATCAGCAATTCCCAAATGCGAAAGTTCCATACTAATTACCAGGCTACCCAATGGGGGTCCAAGGGGTACATCTCTACTGTGGGAGGTGTGTGTTTGTGTGTGTGTGTGCTTGTGTGTATGTGCTAGATATTAAGAATATGCATGCTTCCATAAAATAAAAGGCCACAAAAATGTGATAGTCTCCCTCTTAGTATCATATTGAAAACTAAGGAAGGATGGTGGAAGGTAACTTCTACCTAAAGTAGCTGGCGCCTATTGCATGATCAACCACAATTAGGGCCTCCATGGTGACCCATGACTCCACAATAAGCCTAGGAGAATTTCAGAATTCCAGAATTCGTGGTTGTTGAAAGTTGGTACTAAAAGGTGAGCAATTTGCTAATGGTAAAGGCTATCACAAAAAAATGACTACAGATGTCTCAATTTCTTAGTTAGTTGGCGGTAACAACTGCTGCCGACCTGGTCGATTTTTTTACTTTATGTCATCCCTACTAAGGTAAGAGATAAATTGAACAGGCAGTGCAGAAACTATGGAAAATATTTTCCATTACCATTTTATTGTTTTACTTGGGAAACCACAAGCAGATCTTTGCCCCACAATTTTAAATTTGACTCTTTACTTTTTGGGAATTGACCCAAAACATCCAAAGTGTAGTACAAACAGAATAGAGTGTGTGCTCCTTGCACGATTATTATTAGGCAGTTGCAAATTTCAGAGCTAATTTACAAAGGCATGTACTAGTACGTAAAAGAGTCCACCTGTAGTAATACGTTCTGCTTTTATAAATCGGACCGTATCTGTTACCCTGTACTGCACATTAAGGGGGTCATTACAACCCTGCCGGACGGTGTTAAAGCGGCGGTAAGACCGCCAACAGGCTGGCGGTAAAAAAATTGGAATTATGACCGTGGCGGAAACCGCCAACAAAGACAGCCACTTTAACACTCCGACCGCCACGGCGGTACAAACAAACAGCGTGGCGGTCACCGCCAACAGACAGGCGGAAGACAAAGTACCGCCCACAGTATCACAACCTACCAATAGGCCACCTTTTCGGGGGCGGATTCACCGCGGATAAAAACACGGCAGAAACAACCATTTCAAAGGGAAAATGCTCACCTCTACACACTCCACGAGGAAGGAGGGCACCATGGAGCCTGAACTCCATATTCTTCCTGCACTAGTCTTCCTGCTCCTATACGACGATCATCAACGCCGGCGGAGAACACAAAGGTGAGTACTGCACCTACGACATAGGGGAGGCAAAAGACAGGGACACACACACACGCAACACCCCCACCCCGACCCTCACCCATTACAACACACACACCAATGCATATCCAAACATTACAGTAACAACCCCCAACCCCACCGGAAGAATGCAAAGACCAAAGGAAATGAGTGGATCCATTGTAATATATCAAAATACAGTAACCAAATATCTACATATATATATATATATGCACATTCAACAAAATATACACCACTATTAGTAGTGCAGGTATGCACAAGTCATTGTCCGTGGACCACTGGCCCCAAAATGCATGGGCGAGGCCCACACAAGATACCTGATCAAAACGGAGAGAACACTGCTGGGGCATCAGATACAAAAACAACAGGCACCTCAGGGGGAAGGGAAGGAGGGGCACCTCAGCCGGATGAGTGCACCACGCCAGATCCACGAGGGGGCTCCATGCCCATTGATGTATCCTGGGGAGTGCAAAGCCACAGTCTCTCAAGTCTCTACAGTGGGTGGTTTGCCCACTGTACCATCCTGGGGAGTGCAAAGCCACAGTCTCTCAAGTCTCTACAGTGGGTGGGTTGCCCACTGTACCATCCTGGGGAGTGCAAAGCCACAGTATCACAAGTGGATGGCTTTCTCCACTGGTTCTGGAGGAGGATTTGTGCCCAGAGTGCTTCATCCTGCCAAGGACTGAGGTAGTGGATGCCTTTCTCCACTGGATCTGGAGGGGGCTTTGTGCCCAGAGTGCCTCATCCTGTGCAGGACAGAGGTAGTGGATGCATGTCTCCACTGGTTCTGGAGGGGGCTTTGTGCCCAGAGTGCTTCATCCTGTGCAGGACAGACTGAGAGGATGTGATACTCCACTGGTTCTGGAGGGGGCTTTGTGCCCAGAGGGCTTCATCCTGTGCAGGAAAGAGGTAGTGGATACATGTCTCCACTGGTTCAGGAGGGGGCTTTGTGCCCAGAGTGCTTCATCCTGTGCAGGACAGACTGAGTGGATGTGGTACTCCACTGGTTCTGGAGGGGGCTTTGTGCCCAGAGTGCTTCATCCTGTGCAGGACAGAGGTAGTGGATGCATGTCTCCACTGGTTCTGGAGGGGGACTGGTGCCCAGAGTGCATCACTCTCCCCGTGACGGTCCCAGTTGCGTCACTGCCCCTGCCGCTCATGGGCTAGCGGTGCTTGAGTTGGCGGTCCTTGCCCTGTTCGGCGGTGCTTGAGTTTGCAGTTTCTGACCTGTTCAGAGGTGCTTGCCATGGCGGTCTTTGCCCTGTTCAGCGGTGCTTGAGTTTGCAGTTTCTGACCTGTTCAGCGGTGCTTGCCATGGTGGTCCTTCATTGCCCAGCTGGGCTGGGGCTGGCGGTCCTTCATTGGGCAGCTGGGCTGTGGCTGCCGGGGCCCTCCTGGGCAGCTGGGCTGTGGCTGGCGGTGGCCTCCTGGCCATTGATGATCGGGCTGCCCTCCTGGGCACTGACTCTGGTGGTGGCCTCCTGGCCACTGACGATCGGGCTACCCTCCTCGGCACTGACTCTGGCGGTGGCCTACTGGCCACTGACATTCGGGCTGCCCTCCTGGGCACTGACTCTGGCGGTGGCCTCCTGGCCAGTGACAATTGGGCTGGCGGTGGCCTCCTGGGCAGCGGAGATGATGGCGGTCTTCTCCGCCGTGCTGCTCCTCCCAGACTTTGGCGATTTCTTCTGCCCCTTCCCCACCTTGGGAGGAGTCACAGCTGAGTGGAGACTCCCCCCGGGACCCTTGTGAGCGGCTTTGCTGGCTGGAGTCTTCCCCTTCTCCCGCCGCGCACTGTCCAACTTCTGGTGCTTCACAGAGGGGGGACTGGCTGTGCTGTGGCTCCTTGTCACACTGGCTGCCCTGGTGCCCGGTGCACTCCACATACCTTTAACAACAGGCACCACTGGTCTTGGAGATTTTTTGGCTGAGGTGCTAGTACGGGACCGATGAATTGGAGGGGGGGTGGGAAAGAGGTCAAGCTTGGTCAGGAAAAGTTTCTTAGGAACACTGGGACGGGTCGCTGGAGGGGGTCTGGGAGTGGAGGAAGAGGAGGTGGTTGTAGGAGGTGTAACTTTTGTGGCTTTGGGTGCAGGTGCATGCGCTGGAGGCTGTCGTGAGGTGGATGTATGTTGGGTGGGTGTTTGCCTGTGTTTGTGTACTTTGAGAGGGGGCGTCACAGACACACTGGGAGAAGACACAGGGGATGTGTAAATGGTAGTGGGGGTGGTGACTGCACGTGAGCGGGGTGTGGTGTTGGGTGTGCTGGTGCGGGACCTAGTGGCTGTAGTGGTAGTGCATACAGGTGAGAGTGTAGACAAGACTGGGAGGGATGAGGGAGACGACGAGGAGGGGACACAGTGGAGGCAGTGGATGTTGCTGTGTCTGTATGTGTGTGATGCTTGCGTGAGTACCTGTGGGATGTGTGGTGCTTATGTTTGCCTGAGCTTCCCTTGTGTGGTGAGGTGTGTGCATGCTGGTCTGATGGTGTGCTTGGGATAGGCTGGGGTATAGCGGATTGGGTCTGGGTGGAGGAAGTTGGAGGAGGAGGCTAGACACAGGTACAATGGCTGCCATCAGTGCTGAGGCCAGAGTTTGAAGGGTTCGATGAAGGGCAGCCTGACCAGAATGAATGCCCTCCAGCAGTGCATTTGTGTGTTGCAATTCCCTTTCTACACCCTGGATGGCATTCAAAATGGTAGACTGCCCAACAGTGAGGGACCTGAGGAGGTCAATGGTCTCCTCACTGAGGGCAGGAGAGGTGACAGGGCAGGGGCTGAGGTGCCTGGGGCGAAGGTGATGCCCACCCTCCTGGGTGAGCGGGCACGGGGCGAGGGCTGAGGGGCTGCTCGGAGGGCGGTGCTGGTAGGGGGGTGGCGGCTGTACCTGTAGATGGGGGGGCACAGATTTTGCCGCCACCACAAGGGAGCTCCCATCGGAGGACGAGTCTGTGTCGCTGGTTGCAGATCCTGTGACTGCTGTGAAGCTCCCCTCGCCCTCCGTTCCACTGGTGTATTCAGAGTCCGTGGTGTGGCCCTCCATGGCCATGTAGGATGCAGCTCCCTCGTGCTCCGGTGCCACTGTACCTCCGCCTGATGATGCTGATGCACACAAGAACAGGGAGACCACAAAAAGGGGGGGACGACAGAAGAAAGACAGGATGAGTGCATGGCTTACCGCTACCGTTGGCGGACAATACAGACACAGCAGCCCCCTGCACTACGCTGCGCTGTTGGGCTCTACAGATGCAGTTCCTGGGATATGGCCTACATGGCTATTGTCGACATCTGCACACATAGATGACACAGGGGCATGTATACCTGTACTTGCCACTCTACAGTGGTGGGGTGGAGTGCCACATGGCCTGCATTACGGAGGGGCGTAGCCTACGGAACTCGCCCTGGCCTAGGGGAACCCACAGCCCTCCTCCCCCACCCAGACACCTTCACTGCGCGCAAAGTCTGCAGAATGATGTTGTACTCACCCCCTTGTGTCTGCTGTGATGCCCTCAAGCGCCCATCCAACTCAGGGTAGGCCACCGCCAGGATCCAGAACATCAGGGGGGTCATGGTGCGACGGCCACCCCTCCCATGTTCGGAGGCCATCCCCAGCTGAGCCTCCGCCGTCTTCTTGCTCCAGCGGCGAATGTCCTCCCATCTTTTACGGCAGTGCGTGCTCCGTCTGTGGTGGACCCCCAAGGTCCGGACGTCCTTGGCGATGGCACGCCAAATATCCTTCTTCTGGTGGGCGCTGACCTAAATGAAATGTACAGGGGAAGAAGAGAAGTCAATAGCAACTGCACCGTTGAAGTGAGTGTCCCACATCCCTACCCTTACCATGTGGCACATGCATTCACAGTCCTTCATGCACACAGAACTGTGCCCCCTTCATTCTTACAACCAGCCCTCTCAACTCAGGCATAGCCCATACAACGTGCTCCCGGTGTACTTACCTGTTGGTCTGGAGAACTGTAGAGTAGCGTGTACTGGGGGAGGACCCAGTCCACGAGCTTCTCCAACTCCTGTGCAATGAAGGCAGGGGCCCTTTCCCCAGAAGCACGAGCCATTGTCTCTTCCAGACTGAGGTCACAGCAGCACTTGCAGTGTAGGTCCTCTCCTGTCGAAGATCAGGTATCTAGTGATTGAACAGTTATAAAATGGCGGTCACGTCCGCGGCGGTGACGTCTGCGGCAGTGCGTACCATCACCGCCGGCGCACTTCGTCATTGGCTCCTGGGACCCATAGGGCCCAATGTTAACCAATGCAGCATTGCGCCGCGGTCTTTGACCGCCTACCGCGACGGTGTACAACGCCAGCGCAGTTACCTCACATCCCACTGTCCCAGTTTAGAGGTCAGGCAGCCCCCATTTCAGGGTCCCACATGGGTTCATTTTTAAGTGCATCACACATACCTAGACTCAACACACATACAGGCAATTTTTGGGATTATGTTTCGTGTTCTGTGTAGACTGTGGGTACATACCTCTGAGTTGTTTGACTCTGTGCTCGCTGTTGTCCTTCCTAGGCACCGTCCGCTGGGACATGTGAGGAGACAGTGGAATCTTACGGTGTACCGACCACTGGTGGACCTGTTGACAATGGAGGAGTGACATTTAATCATCACCTACAGGTTTGACCGTGCCACAATCCAGGAACTGTGTACCCAGTTGGAGCCTGACCTGATGTCAGCAATCCGCCATCCCACAGGAATCCCCCCTCAAGTGTAGGTGCTATCAGTGCTCCTTTTCCTTGCAAGTGGGTCATTTCAAACAACTGTGGCCATGGCATCAGGGATGTCCCAGCCTATGTTTTCCAACGTGTTGTCCAGATTGTTGTCTGCCCTGCTGAAACATATGCGGAGCTACATCGTTTTCCCTCAGGTGGAAGATTTGCCTACAGTGAAAGGTGACTTCTATGCCCTTGGACATATCCCTAACATCATAGGTGCCATTGATGGGACCCATGTAGCTCTGGTCCCCCCCCGCAGGAGTGAACAGGTGTACCGGAACCGGAAGAGTTATCATTCGATGAATGTACAGATGGTATGTTTGGCAGACCAGTACATCTCCCAGGTAAATGCTATGTTCCCTGGCTCAGTGCATGACACCTACATCCTGCGGAATAGCAGCATCCCTTATGTGATGGGTCAACTCCAGATGCACCGGGTGTGGCTATTAGGGGACTCTGGTTACCCCAACCTGTCATGGCTACTGACCTCAGTGAGGAATCCCAGGACCAAGGCAGAGGAACGCTACAATGAGGCCCATGGGCGGACTAGGAGGGTGATCGAACGCACCTTCAGCCTCCTGAAGGCCAGGTTCAGGTGCCTCCATATGACAAGTGCTTCCCTATTCTACTCACCAAAGAAGGTGTGCCAGATCATCGTGGCCTGCTGTATGCTTCACAATTTGGCTTTGCGACGGCAGGTGCCTTTTCTGCAGGAGGATGGTCCAGATGACGGTGTTGTGGCAGCTGTGGAGCCTGTGGACAGTGATGAGGAGGAAGCAGAGGAACAAGACATTGACAACAGGGACTCAGTTATCCAGCAATATTTCCAGTGACACACAGGTGAGAATACATTCCTGCCTACTACAAGTACTTTCACACTTCTACCTCTATCCTGTCTGTTGATTTCAACCAGTATATGGTAACTGAGTTGTACATTTCCATTACGGTTTCACAGGTGTGGTTTCCAACGTGTGTCATGTGCTTAGATTCCTCATGGACTTGAGATGTGTGACATAGGTATGTTGACATTACATTTGAAAAAGCATTTTGTCACTGTCGTTGCTAATATACATTTTCTAAATCACAGACTGACTCCAGGTTGTTTTGTGCTTCAAGGGTGTTTATTGCAGTGCTAAATATTGGAGGGGGGTTGTAAAATGGTGAGAGGTGATAGTGGAGGAATGTCCATGGCAGAGTCCAGTCTATTAGTCTCACAGGTGCATTGCCCATATGGGCATAGGAAATGGAGCTGGGCCAGTTCCAATATGGACAGGGTTACAAAGTGGGACAGTAGGATGACAATCATGGTTGTCTCATTTCTTGGCGGGGGTCTTGGCATCATGCTCTGTCTTATTCCTGGTTCTCAGGGACCGCTTGCGGGGTGGTTCTCCGTCTGCATGGGGTGGGGTGCTGGTGTGGTGGTCCTGTGGCGGTGCCTCCTGTCCACTAGCGCCGGCAGAGGTGGTGGGCAGTTCATCGTCCAGGCTAGTGTCAGGGGCCCCTTGGAGTGCCACAGTGTCCTTCCTGGTGTTCAGTATCTCCTTCAGCACCCCTACGATGGTGCCCTGGGCGGTGCTGATGGTTCTGAGTTCCTCCCTGAAGCCCAAATACTGTTCCTCCTACAGGCTCTGGGTCTCCTGAAACTTGGCCAGTACCGTTGCCATCGTCTCCTGGGAGTGGTGGTGATGGAGGAGAGGGCCTCGTGGAGAGTGGGTTCCCTAGGCCTGTCCGCCCCCTGTCGCACAGCAGCCCTCCCAGTTCCCCTGGGTTCCTGTGCCTCCGTCCCCTGGACCGTGTGCCCACTACCACTGCCCCCCGGTCCCTGTTGTTGTTGGGGTGGTGGGTTATCCTGGGTTCCCTGTAGTGATGGACACACAGCTGATTGACGTGTCCTGGGGACGGAGGTATGGGCCCGCTGGGTGGGTGCTGTGCTGGTGTTACCAGAGGGTGGAAGCTCTGTGGTGGGCTGTGCCTGTGTGAGGGGAACCGACTGTCCCGAGGCCCATGATGGTCCGGGCTGGTCATCTAGATCCAGGTGGACAGAGCTGCTGTCATCACTGTGGGCCTCTTCTGTGGGTGGGGTGGAGATGTCTGGACCCTCCTGTCTGGTGACGTTGGGTAGTGGTCCTGCAGGTGTGGAAAAGCATGATTACTGCATCTGTGTGTTTCATGGTGTGCAATGGGTGGGTGACCGTGTACCCCAGTGCTAGCATTCCTATGTGTGGGCTTGTGTGATGATGGTTGAGGGGGGTGTTATGGGTATGTGCAGTGGGCATGCTTTAGTGATGGGTGTTCATGCTTTGTTTTTGCATGCAGGGCTTGGTGTTGGGATGGGTGGTTTGTGATATTGGTACATTTGTGAGGAGTTGGAGTGATAGGGGTGGGGGCGAGGGTGGTTGTATGTGATAGCATGCAGGTAGGGTGGGGGATATGATAGTTAAGATTTGACTTACCAGAGTCCATTCCTCCACCGACTCCTGCGAGGCCCTCAGGATGCAGAATAGTCAAGACCTGCTCCTCCCATGTTGTTAGTTGTGGGGGTGGAGGTGGGGGTCCGCCGCCAGTCCGCTGTACCGCGATGTTGTGTCTGGAGACCACGGAACGCACCTTCCCCTGTAGGTCGTCCCACCTCTTCCTGATTTCGTCCCGATTTCTTGGGTGATGTCCCACTGCGTTGACCCTGTCGACTATTCTTCTCCTTAGCTCCATCTTCCTAGCAATGGAGGAGTGCTGCACCTGTGAGCCAAATAGCTGTGGCTCTACCCGTACGATTTCCTCCACCATGATCCTGAGCTCCTCCTCAGAGAACCTGGGGTGTCTTTGCCGTGCTATGGGGTGGTGTAGGTGATGTGTGGGGTGGTGTATGTGGTGATAAGCGTGGTGATATGTAGTGGTGTGTGGTGTTTTGTGCGTGGAAGTAGTGTGGGTGATGGTGTTGAGTGTCTGTGGCTGCTAGTTTGTGGATGGTGGTGTCTCTCTCTGTGCTTCGTTCTCAATTGTTGTCGTAGGGGTTTGTGGGTGATGTGGGTGTGTGTTTTATATTGTATTGAGTGTGTGGGAGTGGTGTGTGTATGTGTCTCAGGTGTGTGAATTTCGAATTGTCCAATGTGGTGGTGTTTTGTAAATGTGTGTGTATTTTGAGCACGGTGGTGTGTACCGCCAATGGAATACCGCAGTTGAAAGACCGCCGCGTGGATTCGTGGGTCCTGATAGCATGGGCGTTTTTCTGTTGGCTTGACGGTGGAGGTTTTGTTTTCGCCAGTTTATCATTGACCTTTGGTGTGGGGGACTTTTGTGGGTGTCTGAACTTTGTCGAATTTCGGGATGTGGGTCATAATAGCTGTGGCGGATTTCCGCGCCCACGGTGGTTTGTTGGCGGTCTTCTGCGCGGCCGTAAGCGGCTTTTACCACCAATGTTGTAATGACCCCCTAAGTATCTCACCCTTCATTATTTGTGTGCTATCAGATTGTAACAGTGACAACTTGACGCACATTAGCAGTAAACTCCTCGTTCACATGGATTTCTTAATTGCACATTGCTGCCCACTCTCCTTCTATTGATCTCTGACAGTAAAATACGTTTTTTCTAATTATATAGTCTGCTGAGCAGTTTGTCGTCTCTGGATCAAGTGATTCAGGGTTAAATGGGCTCTCTGTCCAGCTTAGCTTATGTTAAGCATGCAATTCTTTGTCTCCTGGGCTGTAACGGCCGACGTCTGTTTAATAACCCTTACATACACATGTAATTATTTCAGGCATGAGACTGGCGCTACAGAAAAAATATGTAGCGTGCTTGAATGTTGAAAAGGGAATTTAATGTTGCTGCTTTATAATGCTTTCTAGGATGTATATGAGTGCTTGCTTCAGGAACAAAAAAACTTTACCTCTCAGCTTTATAATGGTTTGTAGGATGTATTTGAGTGCTTGTTTCAGGGACACAAAAAACTCTACCTCGCAGCCAACTGTTTACTATGGATATTTTTCACATTTAAATGTATGTACTTATATTGACTTTAACGCCTGCACAAAAATAGAGCTACTGTGTACTACTCACGTCGCTTACAACATTAATGTGTCCTTGCCCTTGTTCTTGCGTGAAATGTTTTGCGTAATACTTGTAGGATGTACTAACAAACTGTTTCAACGCACCTGCATAGCACAGCTTGATGTGATGTATCTCGTTACATTGCTGATCACTGTAAGTTCAAAGTCGGTTTAGAGAAGCTGCATTGTGTACAGGCTTGAGAAAATAATGAACCTAGGACCAGATGTAGCAACTTAAAAATTTGCGAGGTGCAAAGTGCGAGTCCATGCGACTCGCAATTTGCACCTCGCAAATTGGTATGCAGTATGGTGTCTCAGACACCGACTGCAACTCGCTATGGGGTCGCAATGACCCACCTCATGAATATTCATGAGGTGGGTCGCAAATTGCGGCCCCATAGCGAATATAGGCACTCGCAAACATGGAGGCCTGCTGTCGTCAGCAGACCTCCATGTTCTTGACTGCTTTCAATAAAGCAGTTTTTTTTTTTTTTTAAGTGTAGCCCGTTTTCCTTAAAGGAAAACGAGCTGCACTTAAAAAAAAAAAAAAACCTTTAGTTTCAGTATTTTTTCAGGGCAGGGAGTGGTCCCTGGGACCACTCCCTGCCCTAAAAAATTATTTTTGGGTCCATTCACAAAGTGGAAGGGGTCCCATGGGGACCCCTTCCAATTTGCGAGTGGGTTACCATCCACTTGAAGTGGATGGTAACTGCGATACCATTTGCGACCGCGTTAGCGGTCGCAAATAGTATTGCATACCACTCAGACTCGCAAATAGGAAGGGAACACCCCTTCCTATTTGCGATTCTGAAATGCATATTGCGATTCGGTACCGACTCGCAATATGCATTTCTGCATTGGTTAACGCGTTTAGCGAGTCGCAAACGGCAATTTTTGCCGTTTGCGACTCGCTAAACGTTTCCTACATCTGGCCCATAGTTATCTACTTGCGCCTTAACTCTGATTGGTTCCTTATATGGGAACCATGTTTCGATGTATCAAATTTTAGAATTTTGTGATCTTATCTTATGCAATTCAGATCCCCTCTTTCCAGATTTACAGGCAGACCTTTCCAACAACTCAGTAGAGTAGGATGTTCTCTGCATAGGATAACCAATTTTATTACCTTTCCTGTTTGAAACAATCATAGTTTGACGTTGTTTTATGACTTTGATTTCTTTGAACTATGCATTGATTAATGCATTAATGTATTGATTATTGACTGATAAATAATTTGATTATATGAATTGGTAACTTTGCAAATCCTTTAATAAACCTTTATGGCTTAAAGCCCAAACACACTCTATCTTCCACGTGGAGCCTAATGTGCTCACATTAATGAAATGTATTAAATTATGTTGCTTGGCCTCAATTGTAAATGAAGATTTATCAGAGAGCACTTCATGTACCATGACTCAGTACCAGAATTTGCACTAGAAAGTTCTCCAACACTTGTTCTTCCACATTCAGCGAGTAACATGAGCACATCTGAGAATGTATTATGTTCCCGTTTTGCCCCTGTATTCAAACATAGAAGGTGATTGGTGTATAGCTATTTTAGACATGTTTTAGACATGTTATAGCAAACTAGGCCTGCTGTTGTGCACTTTAGCCCAGTTTAATTTTTTCCAGCATTGCTTTGTTTTTCTAGTATTAGCCACATTTGCAGTGCTGTTTTATTTCCTCCATCTGGTTGTTCTTTCACCTAGGAAAGCATTACGTTCTTAGCACAGCATTCATTTCACTTTGTGCTTTCTTCAAGGCTGCAGCCAGATAGGGTTGCTGGCAAAAGTTGTATGCTGTGTCTCCGACATTCACAGAAACATACATATCCTTACGTGGGGACCTTGTCTTAGAACATCAGCTGTTTCATTATAAAAACACTTCTCTGTCCCATACACTTTAGAGGGAGATTTCAACCAGATGACAACTGCATGTTGACTGCTGAATGTCTTCGCTACAGCTGCTTGCTTAGACTGCCGAATCCCTGGCCCGTTCTTAGACAACGGGGTTTGTTGGACTTGGCCCTTTTTGTAGGGACATTCCCCAATCTTTTTGCCTCCTTCCACCTATTTTTTCTGACCTGTTTTTGTTGGCTTTACAACTCTGGGCACTTTACCACTGCTAACCAGTGCTAAAGTGCATATGCTCTCTGTATAAATTGTATTGTTGATTGGCTTTTCCATGATTGGCATATTTGATTTTATTAGTAAGTTCCTAGGGCAGTGCATTAGATGTGCCCAGAGCCTGTAAATCAAATGCTACCAGTGGGCCTGCAGCACTGGTCGTGCCACCCTCATGAGTATCCCTGTAAACATGGCTCAGACCTGCTACTGCAGTGTCTGTGCGTGCAGTTTTAAACTGCCAATTCAACTTAGCAAGAGTACCCACTTGCCAGGCCTAAACCTTCCCTTTTCATACTTGTAAGGCACCCCTAAGGTAGGCCCTGGGTAGTCCCATGGGCAGGGTGCAGTGTATGTTTAAGGTAGAATATATACTAATGTGTTTTATATGTCCTAGCAGTGAAATACGGTCACATTTGGTTTATGCAAGGCCTATCTTTCTCAATGGCTGACATGGGGACTGCCTTTAAATATTATTACATTTCAGATTCCTTTTGCGAGCAGATAGAAATTTGGAGTTTAGGGTCTCTGAACTCACAATTTAAAACTACATCTTTTGGTAAAGGTTGTTTTTAGACTGTGTGTTTGAAAATACCACTTTTAGAAAGTAGGCATTTTCTTGCTTAAACCATCCTGTGAATCAGCCTGTTTGTGGATTCCCTGTTTGATAGTTGGGCTGTTTCCACCTCTCCTCTAGACAGTGACACAAAGGGAGCTAGGGTGTAGCGTGCATATCCTGATGAGCCATCTGTGCTGGGAGGGAGGGGAGGAGTGGTCACTCACACCTGAAAGGGCTGTGTCTGCCCTCACACAATGCATTCTCCAACCCCCTGGTGCGTGTCTGGGCCCTGGCCTGGGCAAGGCAGGATCTTACAAACAAGAGAGACTCTCCTTTGAAATTTGTCTACTTTAAAGGCAGAAAGGGGTATAAATAACCCCTGAAAATTAGATTTCTCCTGGAATCAAGAGGAACTTCTGCCAAGGACAAGAGCTGAAGAGCTGAGGAGAAGTGCTGCCCCTGCCTGTGACTGTGCTTTGTTGGGCTATCCTGCAGTTGCTGCTTCTACTTGTCAAAGGGGACAAAGACTGGACTTTGTTGTGCATCCTGCTTGAGAGGAATCTCCAAGAGCTTGAACTGAGCTTGCCTCCTGTTGTTGAAGTCTCAGGGCCACTTTAACAACAAAAAAGGATGACGGACGGAGTGCTGAACAATGCAAACACTCACCCCCAGTCACAGATCTAGGTTTAATCCATCGTTCTTTTGCTCACCACGCCACCCCAATTTGGACCCAGCCGTATGCAAATCAGTCTTGACCATGTTTTGCATGTGTTTTGTCACCCTGTCCTTGTGTGCATTAGCATCATCTGGCGGAGGAGCAGAGGCACCGGCGATGAAGGGAGCTGCATCCCACATGGGCCTGGAAGCCGAATCCACCGACAGTGAGGGCACCAGTGGGATGGAGGGCAAGGGGAGCACCACGACGGAGACAGGAAGGGACACTACCGACAGTGACTCCTCCTCCGATGTAAGCACCCTGGCGGTGGTGGACATCTCTGTGCCCACCCCAACAACAGGTACAGTCTCATTAGGATAATGGCGCCACCAACGTTTGGTCAGGCACACGTTTTTGGATCCTCCTAAGTATCTCTGTCTCACTGTGTGCTAAAGCCACCCTCAAGGCTATATACAGAGACGTCTGTAGTATTGAGGACTTCCTCCTCTTCTAGGTAGGTAGTACCTATCCAATGCTGTAGGTTGTTTAAGCTTGAACCTTAAAAGTATCAATCCCCATTTGGTGTCCTTGTCTCAAATACCTTTACTATTACCAGGGCAAACCCACAATGGGTAGTAATTGCGGTAAACATCTGACCACCCCAACTGCACATTTATTGACGAATGGCCTCACAGGCCAGGGGGTCCAGTCACATTTGTTGTTGAGACCAATCCGGCCTACAGAACAGAAACATTTTATTCTTCGGTCACCTTTCCAACAGTTGATGGGAACACTAACACATTTAATTACTGCACACCTGCTAACATACCTGCACATTACAGAGCTCATGCATACTTGGAGATACCTCTATCCTATCAAGACCATAATAATTGTCTTGATGGCACCCTACCACATATAATATTACACATTAGGTCCTCTGAATGATGATGGTCGTACCTGACATTTACTGACCACATACACACCGCACCCTGATGCAGCAGCCTTGGCAGTAGCTGAAGTTTGCTGCTTATATTCAGAGCTCACAGCAATATACAGACTGTTAGTACAGTTTGTAATGCAAACTTTAAATACTAACCGAGAATGTGCTGCCCCAGTGCAACCACATGCAGTTACACCAGGCATTAATCCTGCAACTGTATATTCGATCATGGGTAAAGTACCTGCTAAACGGGAGGAGACTCCACTTTAGTTAGCTCAAAAAATTAATGCACTGGAAGCAGTTTTTCCCCATACGGGTCCTCAGGATAAACATAGAATACTCACTATGAGCTTACCATTTGGGATGGTTCCCACAGAAAATAACTGTAATACCTGGGGCACAGTATTTGCCATGCTCTGTACTACTGCACAAGGTACAGCAACACTTGCCAATCTTCCGGAGTTGTTAAAACAAATGTAAAATGAATTTGGGGCTCACTGGCCTTTAATTTGGGGATGCAATTGATGGGCAATTTTGCCACTGTGTCTTCAATAATATTTAGTAATCTCAAAGGGGAAGCAGTTGCACTAGCAGTGCGTGTGTGTCTCTGGACGTTCCTGCACTGGATCAAGAACATGAGCTGCCAAAGATTATCGCTGAGACATACTCTAGTATTGTTCAAGATATTCTGGGGGCCAGACCAATTAAAGCACAACTACAGGGTAGATCTAATAAAGATTCTACCAAGCAAGCACCTGAAGGTTCTAGAAAATGCTTGGATAAAAAACAACAAACACCTAAAAAAGAAAGGGGAGAATCTCTGCATTCGGAGACCACTCAAAACCACTGTAATCTTAGAAATAGAGATAGTATTAGCCTGACAGATATCAGTGTACTAATACACAGCAATTTTGTTTCTTTCAGGTCTCAGCAGAAAAATGGAGTGTGAGAGGTGGGTGGTCAGAGCAGCAAACAGAGTATGTGAAACCGAGAAAGGACTCACAATGCTCGTCTGACATTTCTGTAAGAAAGAAGAGAAACTTTCCCAATAAAAACTCCAATAAAAAAAAAAAACAAGCATTTCAATGCAATGGGTCTCACGTTTGTTCATCTTAGAGCTATTAGCATTGTAAAGTCCCAACCAGACTTTTTTTGACCATAAATTGAAAATTAAAAGTAATAAACTTTTACATAAGCGAGCTGATTTAAAGCTCCACGCCATGAGCATGAGCCTGAAGGAGCACTCAAAAGGAAACAGAAGTTTGCTCACAGTCAAACGTATTGGCAGTTAGTTATGCAATTATCTATGTAACAGGGTCAATGTCATGCAAAGCGATTGACTACTGCCTAGCGAGAACACGCTGTGTAGGAAATAAAAAGAAAAAGTAGTCTATGATGCCATGCCGAAAACATGGAGCCTCGTATGTTTTCAGTAATGTATCAGTATTCTTGAGGAGTGCTAATCACCAGAAAAGGCATGACATATGCATGCTTTTCACAAATGAGATCAAGCAAAGTTTAAAAGCCAAGCCCACAAACCACCCAAACTGATAGGCGTGACATGGGCATGGTTAAAAACCCACAGAGAGATTACAACAGGGGCCAGAGCGCTTGCACGCTTGACCCTAAAAAGTGGCAGCAGTTGCAATACGACATGTTAATCAGGAAGAGGGACTTACTGAAGAACAGGGGATGGGCACTAGCACTGCTAGACAGTGCAGCAGAGGGAGTATAAAGTAACTATACAGTTAGAAGGAGAAACTGAACGCACAATTGATGCCATCTTTTGGGATTCTGTTGTTACCATTTATGATATGTTGTTGGGCGAGAAGGATTGGCCACCAGAATTTTTCTGTGATCTTCCTATGGAGAAGAGATTATTGAACAGGCTTTCTCACCCCTTGTTCCCAGAAAGCTCGTAGAAATTCATGCCATTGATTGGACACGGGCAGGCACCCGTGTTATATCGCAACAGCATGTGGTGGGATAAATATTCCCCCTATCATGTAATACCAATTAGATCCCAACCTCAACCACAGTATCCAATAAAGCATGAAGCCAAAGTACCTGGGGGGGAAATTCTCATACAGTTAGAGTACCAGGGCATAATTGAATCCTGTGTCTCACCAATGAACAATCCATTGTTTCTCATAGCTAAACCAGACCATTCATACAGAATGGTCTTAGACTATAGACATTTAAACAGTGATACACGCATATTTGCTATACAAAATGCACAAAGCACTTATGAACAATATAGTGAGCACGAAATATAAAACAACATTGGATATTTACAACTGATTTTTCTGCCAAAATATAGCGCCTGAAAATAGGGACTTAACATGTTTCAGGGCTTTAGCGTCTCAGAAAAAAAAGTGCTGAATCCCACAAGGGTAAAAGAAGAGTCCAGGATTGTTTTCAGCTTCTGTCACATCTATTTCACATGACATTGACCCTGAGGTGTTGTCCTACATGATGACATCTAACTCACGGATGATGACCTCATGCAACATGTAAAATGGGTAGCCTGCCTTGTTGTGGGATTTGCCGAATTAGGCTACAAATTAAATTTTATAAAACAAAAATAGCCTCCTTAGTGTCCTGTTTTTGGGATACGAATTATCAGATGAAGGCAAGAGCCTGGCACCCCATTTTATAGAAAAATGTGCACAACTCCAACCTCCAAACACCATCAAAACGCTCCAGTCATATATTCCAGATTATGCACAACGCACTAAACCTCTATATGGCTTGATACGTCCTGACTTTTCCTGTAAATGCTGGACAGTCAGACACACGCATTCTCAGAGCATTACAACAAGACATGCTTGCAGCTAAACACTTACACACCAGGGACAACAAAAAACACCTGGTCATCAGCGTGAATCCTGGTGCCATTGGTTTCACCTGTGTAATGAGGCAAACAATTGCATACAAATCACATTTGTGCTCTAGAGGAGAACAATAGTTTGCTGCTACTGAGAAAATTCTCACTGCTGTTCAGATGGCTGTCATTAAAGTGAGACATCTAGCCCAGGGGAAATGTATCATTGTTTTATCTCCAATCCCAGCCCTTGTGGCTGTTACTAAAGCTAATGCTACAAACGCTAAAGCACTACATCCACGTTGGATTAAACGGGCAACATCTCTGACGGCCACTGATGTTGACTATATTTTTGACTAAATATTACAAATTCAATAATTTTTGCAATTTGAACTTGAATACCCAGTTCCAGCAAATACTTTGCCTATTGAACAATATCAAACGATTATGTACACTGATTTCTCAGCCCAACCAGCTATAGGAACAAAACAGCAATACTCCACCGCAAGCATGGTCATGAGTAGCTACATGAAGGATTGTGAATTCCGTCCACATGATACTTATACGCAGACCTTAGGGGACTACACTACACAACTGGCAGAGCTTAAAGCTCCAATGATGGCACTGGAATACATGGATCTAGAACAGCTGGCATTGATTGTATGTGATTCATACTATTGTGCCCAGTACTTCAATAAATATATGCATTATTGGCACCATAATGAGTTCAGAGATTCAAAAGGTAACACCATCAAACACAGACTTCTGTGGAGGAAAGTAGCAGGTCTGAAGGAAATGCTACCTAATGTTCATGTTGTACATACACCAGGACACCATGGCATTGGAATACACGTTGCTGCCAATACCTTGGCTAATAAAGCAGCCAAATCAGCAGTAGCTACGGCTTCTGTTGCTTCAGAAACTCGTTCTAGAATTAAATTGGATGATGAAACACTGGCTCGTGTGAAAGCTTCGGCTGATGGCACAACCATGCCAAAGGCATATCGTGACAAATATTCCTACTGCATATCATGCCTCAATACTGCCCTAGTCCCAGTACAAAGGGTGGGTAATTGTGTGATTCCCAACAAAGATCAAAGACAAGAAATGATCAAAGCTGTGCATGAGAGAGTTGCTTCTGCCCATGCTGGTGTGGTGGCTACAATATCATTGTTATAAACTCGTTAATGGTGTCCAGGTCTCTACAAATAGACCAAGCAGAATGTCCTTTGCTGTGACATCTATCAGCAAATAAAAGGGTCCACTGTCAAACACCCACTGCAGACACCTCCCTAATTTCTAACAAACTATTACAATGTGTGTGCTTGGGCCATTGTGGTCCCCTGCCTGACACCTGACAGTGCATAAAAATACATTTTAGTCGCTGTTGACTCATGCTCCAGATTTCTATGGGTTTGGCCACAACACTCGGCTGACACTCTAACTGTTATTAAAGATTTGCAAATCTTTATCAGCACATATGCTGTTGCAGCATTCCACTCAGACCAGGGTCCTGCCTTCGCCTCAAGGGCTTTCAGGGACACCATGGCTTCATTAGGGGTTCAACTGCATTATTCATCTCTATTTCATCCTGAGGGAAATAGTGTCATGGAGTGAACAAACTGGGATTTAAAGCAATCCTTAACAGCCAAAGTATTAGGCACGGGTCAAAGTTGGCTTACTCACCTGTATGGAGTCCAGAGAGTACTTAATAATCTGCCCAGAAGGTCCCTGAGGGGTGTACCTCATACAAGTGCCTGTTTGGAACTCAAATGTATGTTCCAGATCTTGATGGTCCTTGCGCATAGGCAGCAGATACACCTTTTGACATAAATTAAGTGTCACTGTTTTGCAGGATTTACAACATTTCAGTGACAACAATGGATCTGCCAGTGCTGCCTCCTTGGGAATAAGAGATATACTAATAACATCTAGCAGCTGGATTCCAAAAGTTGCCAAACTAGTGTGTGAAAAGATTGTTGTGAAGAAGGAGTTTGCGCCTTCTTATCGTGCACCGGTTTCAGTCGTGGGAATATACGGTACTAGAACTGTCATTTTACCACCACTGTCTGGTTCTATAGAAAATCGCTTTTTCTTCATCAACAATGTCAAGCTACGCCATATGGCTGATCCTGCAGAGCAGATCTAGAGGACTCCTGGGTACTACCCACATCCCTCTCACTACAGACCGGAATGTTCCTCTACAGGTTTTAAGAAGCAACACTGACACCTATCTGAGCTTGGGGAGGGTGGAAAATGATCTTTCATTAGTTCCATTAACTTCTTCTGTGACAAGTAACGTCAACAATGTTGAGTGATTTTACTCAAATGCTACCCAAATGGATGGTATAGTCTACTAGGAACCACCACAAGAGACTTCTCCTAGCTCTCCTCTTCCAAACACGGCTCCAGTTTTAGCACAAACTGCTTCAGGATACTTTGCCAACGTCAGTGACATTTTCACTGACTCATCTGCCTATTCTGTAACAGAACTGTCAAGAGCACATAAGCTGATAATTTGGCTCAAAATTAACTAGTTTATTCTTCCATGAAACTATCTATGGCTCTTATTAACTGTTCTCACCTTCCTCCTTTAGATTTGGGTTGTCATCATTTTGATTTTACTGATACATGGTCATTACCTTCCTGAACACTCTGCACTTGAACTGGTGGATGAGGTCCTAAAACCACATTTTTCCTCTTACCAAGTCCGCAGGTCCCTAGTGAACATTTCCGCTATACCAATTCCTGATGGGATTGTTTGGGATAAAGTATAATTTGATATATATGGCCTGATGGAGATCATCCAAATTACGTATGTATTTAAACTTTCCATGAACGATGTAATAACACCCGTGTAGTTTCTGATGATTGGGATGTGATAACAGTTGATTCTATGATGTCTGATTTGCAATATTTCACTGTATTTGAAAGTGAGGATGTTTATCAGTCCAAAGAAAATTATAGAGATATTTTCTATTAAAATTATTATGTGCATCATTTCATTCACAGAGCAAGTACCCCAAAGACTATTTTCAATATTATGCAGTTTGAACACCGTCTGACTCCGCCAGTGTGGAGTTCCAAAGCGTATACGGAACAGTTTGCATATTTCTCTGGGCACAATGTTTTCATATTTTTCAACACATTTTATTGCCTGATACAAAATTGATTTATTCTGATCCCTTTGTTTCCCGGTTAGCTATAGAAGGCTATGAATATTGGTTGAAATCGATAGACTGTGTGGGGAACTAAAAATTGTCAACTTAGGGAAAAGGAAGCTTTATGTAGAGCATGCCTGATACCTGTTCAAATGATGTTTTTAAATGAAACTGTACAACAGACAAGTTGTTTAGGCTTGGCAAAAATTAAGGATTTGAATGCGCCCAGTATCCCAGCTACTGCAAAATGTTACAAATGGCAAAAGTACATAAATACAACTGAAGACCAGCTCGATGAGTGGGTCCAGAATGGAACATTTAACATATCACTTTTATATCTTGGTGGGTGGTTATTGTGGCCAGTAGACACCAATGGGTACCTTTCACATTTTATAAACTCCACGGGGTTTTTAGAACAAATAGGCCAGAACCTCGCTATATGTCATCGGAACACTTGGGTATAGTGACAACATGTAGCATAGGAAATTATGCCAGCAATGGTTGAAAAGTTCCTCACTTGATGATGTTAAAGCACATGTGAGTCTCCTGACGAACAATACAGATTTGAAGAATTTCCTGTTCGGCCCCAGGAGACAACACAGAAAGTGCTTTTTATTCGTGGTATATAGTGACATTTGGAAAATCTCCCAACAAGAAGCTGCTGCCCAATTAAGGGAAATAGATCAGGAAAATTTACAGAAAGCATTAGCAGTTATAGATGATGGGATTAACACCTTGTCAGACCGGATGTACACTTTAAGCAACATTATCTCTTCTGCAATAGAAATAGTACAGAGTGACATGTCATATTTACACCATGGACAGAGTCAACTAAGGTCCTTTTTTGCAGTTAGGTTGGACACTACAAACATAGAAAGCATGCCACATTCTCCGGCAGCACGTTCTTTAAGGCTGCTGATTCTGGTTTCGTTCACACGTTTTCCTCTATATTTGGCTTAATTACCTTCAGCCATACACTCGATATTTTCAAGTGTTTTCAGTGAATTTCCGATTACTTTGGCTATAATAAGTGATATTCTGCTGTTGATATTCTTTTTGTGGAATGGCCGTCCCTTCACAACAAGGAGGACTGAAAGCACTTCCACCAGCGCAACTGTGTCATTAACGTGTGATGCAGTATTTCAGAGCACCACTCCAGGAAGAACTGGAGTGCGACTGGTCTCTGTCATTTAGATCTTTTTTCGATTGTGCGCAGCTCGTGTTTTGCTGCCTTTGGAGCCTTTTGGAGTGTGCACTGAAAGTTTGTCTTTCTATGTAGAGCTTACTTTCATTGGATGCTGATCTGTTGATGTTCTCGCTGAGGGCTCATTTCCAGAAATGCACACTGAGGGTGCCTTTGCTACGGGAAGCTGTCTATGAGTTGCCCTTTGTGGATTATGCAGCTCTTAACTCAACATTGGGTACAACACGGAATGCTGCTGCCTCAGCGGGAGCGTAGGCTTTGGAACATGAGTGCTCCTTGGTTCTCTTTGGAAACTATCTGACTATTTTACCACCTGCTGAAGTGGAACATTTCCTGGCTTTAGTTGTCCCGGATATAATTGGCGATTTTGAAAATTACATTGACTTGAATTTGGTTTTATTGGTGCCACTGCTGATGTTTTAAATTGCCTCTTTTCCCCTATGTTCAATGGTCTTTTAACTTGTCATTATTGGCATTCATGTTTATATGGTTTTACGAATAGGTTTTAGTACCTTTCATATTTCATTTTAGGCTTTTAACCACCTTTGAACCATCAAGGAGAAGGTGTCATATAGCTAGTCTAGTCATACTGTAGACACGTTATTTTAGCAAACTAGGCCTGCCATTGTGCACTTTAGCCCAGTTATATTTTATTCAGCATTGCTATGTTTTTTCTAGCATTAGCCACATTTGCGGTGTTGTTTTATTTTCTCTGTCTGGTTGTTGTTAGACTTGGCATCATTGGCATGGTCTCTCCTAACTTGTGCTTCTACTTTCCAGGTTGCTTCTGTGTGCTGGACTCTGTTTTTGCTCTTTTTGTTTGCTCTGGACACTTTACCACTGCTGACCAGTGATAAAGGGTAAGTGCTCCCTGTCTAAATTATATGTGTACATTGGCTTATCCATGATTGGCATATCTGATTTACTAGTAAGTCCCTAGTAAAGTGCTCTAGAGGTGCCCAGGGCCTGTAAATCAAATACTACTAGTGGGCCTGCAACACGTGTTGTGCCACCCACAATAGTAGCTCTGTAAACATGGCTCAGACTTGATACTGCAGTGTCTGTGTGTGCAGTTCTAAACTGCCAATTCGACTTGGCAAAGGGACCCACTTGCCAGGCCTAAACCTTCCCTTTTTTTTACATGTAAGGGACCTCTAAGATAGGTCCTAGGTAGCCCCATGCAGGGTGCAGTGCATGGTAAAGGTGGGACATGTACTTATGTGTTGTACATGTCCTAACAGTGAAATGCTGCCAAATTTGGTTTTCACTGGTGCAAGGCATATCCCTCTCATTGGTTAACATGGGGACTGCCTTTAAATATTATTAAAGTTCAGATTCCCTTTGGGAGCAAATAGAAATATTGGAGTTTGTGGATTCCCTCTCTGGGTCAGCTTGACAGTTGCGTTGTTTGCTCCTGTCCTCTAGACAGTGACACAAGTTGAACTGGAGTGTAGCCTGCATATTCTGATGGGCCACCTGGGCTTAGGCAAGGGGAGGAGTTGTCACTCACATCTGAAAAGGGCTGTGCCTGCCCTCACACAGTGCAGTCTCTAACCCCCTGATGTGTGTCTGGGGCCTGGCCTGGGCAAGGCAGGGTCTTGAAAATAACAGAGACTTCTCTTTGAAGTAGGCTTACTTCAAGGGCAGAAAGGGGTATAAGAAGAGCCCCCAAAATCCCTGAGATTCAGATTACTTCTGGAACCAAGAGGAACCTCTGCCCGGGAGAAGACCTGGAGAAGCTGGAGGAGGAGTACTGTCCCTTTGACTATGACTGTGCTTTGCTGGGTTGGCCTGCTTCTGCCAGAAAGAAGACAAAGACTGACTTTTGTGTGACTTCCCACTGGTGAAGAATTTTCAAGGGCTTGAACTGAGCTTGCCTCCTGTTGTTGAAGTCTCAGGGACAACAAAGACTTCTCGCTGCCAGCATTTGGGCTTTCTGATGAGAGTCCTGCCAGCCAAGTGGTGCCCTAACCTGTCTCTGGGCCCTTGAAAGGTGAAGCAGGTGGAAAAGGACAGAAATCCACGCAAAGACTGCTGTGCGGGGAACCTTTCGATGCACCTCAGGCCCCGCGGCTAAAATCAATGCTCCACCTGTATCGCAGCTGGGAGATCAATGTAACATAGTTGGAGAAACGACACACAACATCCACAGCGGCTGCTGTTAACGGCGCAAGCCCCTATGCACCACGGCTTCTTGACACCATGCAATCGGATTTCATTGCAACATCGCTGGGTGAAGAAAATCAATGCAAAGCCTGCCCGGATCCGAGGTGCCCGTCTGGGATCGACGCATCACTTTCCTGAGGTAGAGGAGAAATGACGCATGCCGACTCGACCGGAGGATGAACAACGCACGGTCTCACTTGTGAGTGAGAAATCAACACATTGCTGGCCTTTTTTGATGCACACTTGCCCGTGCAACTTCATTTTGAAGCTACCAAGGTACTTATGTGCAATAACAGCGTTCTCACTGTTTTCTGAAGATTTAAGACTCTGAGGCCCTCATTACAACCCTGGCAGTCAGTGTTAAAGAAGCGGTAACACCGCCAACAGGCCGGCGGTAAAAAAAATGGGATCACGACCATGGCGGAAACCGCCAACATAGACAGCCACTTTAACACACTGCCCGCCACGGCGATAGAAACAAACACATAATTGCCAACAGACAGGTGGAAGACAATGTACTGCCCATTGTATTACGAGGCAACAATCAGCCAGCTTTTCCGTTGTGGTGCCAACACCACCAAAAGCACGGCGGAAACAGTACTTTGAAGGGAAACCACTCACCTTTGACACCCAACGAGGAACCAGGATGCCATGGAGCCCAAACAACAGGTGTTACCAATGATGCTTTACCTCCTCTTCTACCAGGAACATCAAAGACGGCGACGACATCCATGGTGAGTACTGCACCTAGCACAGAGGGGAGGGGGGGAGGAAAAAGAGAGTGGCACACACACGCAACACCCCCACCCCCACCCTCACTCACAACACCATACACACAAATACATGCATCAACATCACATTTACACCCCGTCACCCCCTGGAATAATGCAAAGACCAAATGAAATGATTGTAACGAGTGTAATCATCGAAAATCCAGATATGGCAACAGGTCTTTAAAAGAGCGCTATATACAAAATTTACAGCAACTACACAAGTCCGGATAGTGTTCCATTCATTGTCCGTGGACCAGTGATCCCAAAATGCATGGGTGAAGCCCACACATGATATCTCTCTCAAAATGGAGAGAACACTGCAGGGGCATCAGGTAGAAAGTAAACAGGCACCTCAGGGGGAAGGGGAGGGGGGGCACCTAAGCCGGATGATGGGAAGACGCCACGGCGCCATGAGGGGGTCCTTGACCACTGATTGGTCCTGGGGAGTGCAAAGCCACAGTCTCACAAGTCTCTCAAGTGGGTGGGTTGGCCACTGATTGGTCCTGGGGAGTGCAAAGCCACAGTCTCTCTAGTGGATCCTTTTCTCCACTGGGTCTGGAGGGGTCTTTGTGCCCAGAGTGCTTCATCCTGCCAAGGATAGGGGTAGTGGATGCTGTTTTCCACTGGTTCTGGAGGGGGCTTGTTGCCCAGAGTGCTTATCCTGCCAAGGATAGGGGTAGTGGATGCTTTTCTTCAATGGTTCTGGAGGGTGCTTTGTGCTTTGTGGATAGGGTTGGTGCCCAGAGTGCTGCACATGGTGTGTGGCAGTACCCATTCCCTCACCTGGGTGTGTGAGCCACGAGATTTTCTGGGAGCAGGTAGCATGATACTCCATGGAGGCAGAGACACACTCCACCCTGCGGCGACTTTGCCTGCCAACTGCTGGGACTGCCAGTGCTGGTTGTGGTGCCTCATGTAGTCTGTGCAGGGTCCAGGACGTCTCCTGCAGCCTCAGATGGCTGCCCACTGGGAATGATGTTCATGTCGGCTGTGGTGGCACTGTCTGAGCACGTCGCTGGGCAGGTGGCGGTGGTTGCGGCGGTGATGCTGCTGGTGGTGCATGTGTCAGCACCTGTGGAGGGAGACAGCAGGATGTCTCCTGCAGACTTGGACGGCTGCCCACTGGGGATGATGCTGGGGTCTGTTGCAGAGGCAACAGACATGCATATGGCGGTGCAGGTGGCAGTGTTTGTCGCATTGGCCACCGCCGTACAGGTTGCTGTTCTGTCTTGCAGAAGGAGTGACACCAGTCCCTCACCCGGAGGCTCCGTGCTCTGAGCTGACTTCCCTTTAGTCTTGTGTCCCTTCCCCACCTTGGAAGTCGCTGCTGGGACCTTGGCACTGTCCTCTTTTGTCTTGGATGAGGCCTTGCTGGGTGGTTGGTGCGGCTTTTCCCTATGGCATCTGGGCCCCTTTTTATCTTGGCAGGTGGCGGAATAGGGTGATCCTTGGCCTCACTAGGTGGCACACTGGCAGCCCTGATGGGTGCCGACCGCGATGTTACTGGACTTGCAGGGACCACAGTGCTCGAGGATTTTGTGGCTGAGGTGCTGGACTGGGATCTAGAAATCCTGGCCCTAGGCGAAGGACGGGGGGTGTAGGGAAGAGGTCAATGTTAGCCAGTAAATGTTTTTTAGACACACTGGGACGGGAATATGGAGGGGGTTGGGAAGTGGAGGAAGAGGTAGTGGTTGTAGGAGGTGTACGTCTGATGAGTTTGGGTGAGGGTGCATGGGCTGGAGGCTGTTTTGAGGCGGATGGCTGTTGAGTGGGGTACCTGCGTTTTTGTAGTTTGGGAGGAGGGCTCACAGACACACTGGGAGAGGACATGGGGGACGTGTGCATGGTAGTGGGGGTGGTGATTGCACGTGAGTGGTGTGTGGTGATGGGCCTGCTGGTGATAGAGATAGTGGCTGAGAATGTAGTGCATGCAGGTGTGAGTGGAGACAAGACTGGGAGGGAGGAGGAGGATGTAGAGGAGGGGGACACAGTGGAGGCAGTGGATGTTGGTGTGTCTGCATGGGGATGGTGCTTGTGTGAGTGCCTGTGGGATGTGTGGTGCTTATGTTTGCCATGTCCACACTTGTTTGTTGATGAGTGTGCATGCTGGTCTGATGGTGTGCTTGGGATAGGTTGGGGTAGAGGGGATTAGGTCTGGATAGTGGAAGTTGGAGGGGGGAGGCTGGACACAGGGACAAGGGCTACCATCAGTGCTGAGGCCAGAGCCTGAAATGCTCTCTGTTGGGCTGCCACGCCAGAATGAATTCCCTCCAGGTATGCATTTGTTTGTTACAAATGCCTCTCGACACCCTGGATGGCATTCAGAATGGTTGATTGCCCAACAGTGAGGGATCTCAGGAGGTCAATAGCCTTCTCACTGAGGGCAGCAGGGCTGACTGGGGCAGGGCCTGAGGTGCCTGGGGCGAAGGAGATGCCCACCATCCTGGGTGAGTGGGCATGGGAAACATGCTGAGGGGCTGCTGGGAGGGTGGTGCTGGTAGGGGGGGAGGCAGCTGTACCTGTTGATGTGGTGGGCTCAGAGGTGCCCGCCACCGCCAGGGATCTCTCATCAGAGGAGGAGTCGCTGTCACTGGTGTCTCCTCCTGTCCCCGTCGTGGAGCTCCCCTCGCCCTCCGTCTCACTGGTGCCTTCAGTCTCCGTACATTCACCCTCCTGGGCCATGTGGGTTGCAGCTTCCTCTTGCTCCGGTGCCAATGCTCCTCCGCCAGATGATGCTAATGCACACAAGGACAGGGTAACAAAACAAAAAGGGGAGGAAAGACAGAAGAGACACATGGTCTATGCCTGCAACAACACCACCGTAGGCAGACACAACACACAGGAAGCAGCCCAATGCACTAGGCCATGCACTAACAGTTCAGGGGAAAATTACATGGCCATGGGGGACGGTGCCTAGACCCATTTGATGTGCACCTGGAACCCACAGGTGCCTGACTAGGTGTAGAGGGCCACTCCCACTTTTGGAGTTGGAGTGCCACTGAGCCTGCCTAACAATGGATCTACCCTGGCACGTCTGCCCTGTCCTAGGGGAACCCACAGCCCACTTCCCCCACCCAGAAACCTCATAAAGCATGCAGAGTCAGCTGAATGAGACTTTACTCACCCCCTTGTTGCTGCTGTGATGCCCTAAAGCGCCCATCCAACTCAGGATAAGTTATTGCCAGGATCCAGTACATCAGGGGGGTCATGGTGCGACGTGCACCCCTTCCGCGTTGGGAGGCCATCGCCAGCTGGACCTCTGCTGTCTTCTAGCTCCAGCGGCGCAGGTCCTCCCATCTTTTGCAGCAGTGGGTGCTCCGTCTATGATAGAACCCTAGGGTCCACACTTCCTTGGCAATGGCATGCCAAATACCCTTCTTCTGGTGGGTGCTGATGTAGAGGAAAAGTTAAGTAAGAATGGATTTTACTCCCCCATCCGGTTCTTCTTATTCATTGGTCCCAAACCTCCCACCCTGGCCCAGAAACACATACACTGACCATCCTCACATGCTGGCCTCTGCCCCCGTATCTTCCATCCATGCCACTCCATACATTCATGTCTCATCCATCATGCTCACAGTGTACTCACCTGTTTGTCTGGAGAACCGTAGAGTAGCTTGTACTGGGGAGGACCCCAGCCACCAGGTTGTCCAACTCCTCTGCGGTGAAGGCAGGGGGTCTTTCCCCAGACACTGTGGCCATTGTCGCTTCCAGAGTCAGGTCACAGCAGCACTTGCAGTGCAGGTTGAAGGTCAGGTATCAAGTGAGTGAACAGACAGAAAATGGCAGTCACGTCAACGGCGGTGCGTACCGTCACAGCCGGCGTACATCGTCATTGGCTTCTGGAACTCATAGGGCCCAATGGTAAAAAATGCTGATTTGCGCTGCGGTCTTCGTCCGCATACCATGACACTGCACAACGCCAGTGCAGTTTCCTCATTTCCCCTTGTCCATCCTTACAGGTCAGGCAGCCTCCATGTCAGTGGGGCACCTGGCAGGGCAACTAACTGTGTCACAGCACTTTTGGGCAGGAATACGGACAAACAGCGCAATACAACGATTACCTCACGATTGTTCTAAACACCCTTGTGCAAGCTATGTGATGTATGACCCTCTGCTCACCCTTCTCCGCCATAGGGCACGTCCACTGGGGCAGATGATGAGATGGCATCATCCTCCGGTATACAGACCCCTGGTGGACCTGCCGACAATGGAAGACAGACACATCATTATCACCTACAAGCTTCATAGGGCCACAATCCAAGAACTGTGTGCCCAGTTAGAGCCAGACCTGATGTCAGCTATCTGCCATCCCACAGGAAGCCCCCTCTAGTGCAGGTCCTGTCAGTACTCCATTTCCTGGCCAGTAGGTCCTTTCAGACAACATTGGCCATGGCATCTGGGATGTCACAGCCAATGTTCTCTAACGTGTTGTCCAGAGTGTTGTCTGCCCTGCTGAAACACATGCGCAGCTATATCGTTTTCCCTCAGGTGGAAGATTTGCCCACAGTGAAAGGTGCTTTCTATGCCCTGGGACATATCCCCAACATCATTGGTGCCATTGATGGTACACATGTGACATTTGTCCCCCACCGCAGGAATGAACAGGTGTACCGAAACCCCAAAAGCTACCATTCCATGAATATGCAGATGGTGTGTTTGGCTGACCAGTACATCTCCTATGTGAATGCCAAGTATCCGGGCTCAGTGCATAACGCTTACATTTTGAGAAATAGCAGCATCCCTTATGTGATGGGGCAACTCCAGAGGCACCGTGTGTGGCAAATAGGTGAGGTTTAGGTCCCAACATAGTTGACATAGGTGTCTGGGTGTGGAGTTGTCCCTAAGGGTTAGTGTGTGTGTAACAGTTGTCCCTCGATATATGCAGGTGACTCTGGTTACCCCAAACTGTCATGGCTACTGACCCCAGTGAGGAATCCCAGGAGAAGGGCAGAGGAACGCTACAATGAAACACATGGACGAACTAGGAGGATAATTGAACGCACTTTCGTCCTACTGAAGGCCAGGTTCCGGTGCCTCCATCTGACAGGTGGCTCCCTATATTACCCACCGAAAAAGGTGTGCCAGATCATCGTAGCATGCTGCATGTTGCACAACCTGGCTTTGCGATGCCAGGTGCCTTTTCTGCAGAAAGATGGGCCTGATGTTGGCCTTGTGGCAGCTGTGGAGCCTGTGGACAGTGAAGAAGAGGAGGCAGAAGAAGAAGATATAGACAACTGAAACAACATCATCATGCATTACTTCTAGTGAGACACAGGTAACAGACTGGCACTGCTCCTCTCATATCATACTACTGTAGGACATTGCATGATTCTGCCTTTTTACCTCTGTGTATGGACCCTGATATTTCACTTTGACTTTCTATTTCACAGATCTTGGTACCACTTTCTGCCTTCTGCTATGTTTACTGCTGCCCAACAACTGTCGAACATTGGTATGTGAAAATGAACATTGACATTGCTATTTTTCTTTACAATTACACATTTGTGAAAGTACAGACTGACTCCAGATTGATTTGTGATTCAAGGGTGTTTATTTCTGTGCTTTAAGTGGAGGGGACTGTGCAATGGGCTGGGGTGATGGTGGAGGAATGTCCATGGTAGAGTCCAGTCTATTGGTATCACAGGTGCATTGTCCAAAGGGGCATAGGAAGTGGAGTAATGTCAGGTCAATGTTGTCAGGGTGACATAGTAGGACAGACGGGTGACAATCAGGAGAGTCTTATTTCCCGGCGGGATCTTGGCAATGTTCTCTGTCTTCTGCCTGGATCTCAGGGACCGTTTGCGGGCTGGTTCTCCTTCTGCAGGGGGTGGGGTGCTGGTGACCTGTTGTTCCTGTGGCGGGCCTCCTGTCCACTAGTGCCGGCGGAGGTGGAAGGCTGTTCATCGTTCAGGCTAGTGTCAGGGGCCCGTTGGTGTGGCACTGTGTCCCTCATGGTGTTGGCCATGTCTGCCAGCACCCCTGCAATTGTGACCAGGGTGGTGTTAATGGACTTCAAGTCCTCCCTGATCCCCAGGTACTCTTTCTCCTGCAGCCGATGGGTCTCCTGAAACTTGGCCAGTACCATGCCCATGGTCTCCTGGGATGATGGTATGCTCCCATGATTTTGGAGAGTGCCTTGTGGAGAGGGTGTTCCCTGGGCCTGTCCTGCCCCAGTCACACAGCTGTCCTCCCAGTTTCCCTGTTATCCTGTGCCCCTGTCCCCTGAACCGTGTACCCACTGCCACTGACCCCAGGTCCCTGATTGTCTTGGGTTGGTGGGTTTGCCTGGGGTCCCTGAAGTGGTGGACACACTGCTGATTGACGTGTCCTGGGGACGGAGGGATGGGCCCGCTGGGTGGGTGCTGTGGTGGTGTTTCCTGAGGGGGGAGGTTCAGTGGTGCTTTGTGACTGTGGCAGGGGAACCGACTGTCCAGAGGTCCCTGTTGGGCCGGGCTGGTCCTCTTGATCCAGGCGTGCAGAGCTGCTGTCGTCACTGTGGCCTCTTCTGTGGGGGGCTGGATATGTCTAGCACCTCCTGTCCGGTGACGTTGAGTATGGGTCCTGGCGTGTAAATGCATAGTTATTGTATCTGTGTGTGCCATCTTGTGCAATAGGTGAGTCACCCTCCACTTCTGTGCTTGGCTTATTGTCTTTGCCCTTGTGTGATTAGTGATTTTGGGGCCTGGGTGAGTATCTGTACTGGACATGCTTTGGTGATGGGTGTCCACGCATTGGAGTGACATACAGGCCTTGGTTTTGGGATGTGTGGATTGTGATAGTGGGGTGTCTGTGGGGTGCTGGAGTGATGGGTGTGAGGGTTGGGCTAGGAGTTTGTGATAGAATGCAGGTAGGGTGGGGGGACATAGTAGTAAAGACTTACCAGAGTCCAGTCCTCCTGCTACTCCTGCGAGGCCCTCAGGATGCATGATCGCCAAGACTTGCTCCTCCCATGTTGTTAGTTGTGGGGGAGGAGGTGGGGGTCCACCGCCAGTCCTCTGTACTGCTACCTGGTGTCTGGATACCACGGAACCCACCTTCCCCCGTAGGTCGTTCCACCTCTTCCTGATGTCATCCCATGTTCTGGGGTGCTGTCCCACTGCGTTGACCCTGTCCACAATTCTCCGCCATAGCTCCATCTTCCTTGCAATCGAGGTCTGCTGCACCTGTGATCCGAAAAGCTGTGGCTCGACCCAGATGATTTCCTCCACCATGAACCTGAGCTCCTCCTCAGAAAACCTGGGGTGTCTTTGAGGTGCCATAATGTGGTGTGGGTGATGTGTGAGGTGCTGTATGTTGTGCTGTGTGATGTGTTGTGTTGGTGTGTGTTGTTTGAGGTGTCTGGATGTTGTGTGAGTGATGGTGTTGTGTGCCTGTGGATGCTGGTGTTGTGTTTGCTATTCTCTCTCTCTGTGCTTCTTCAAAAAAAATTGTTGTAAGGGTTTGTGGGTAATGTGGGTGTGTATTTTATACAGTAGTGTTGTGAGTGTGTGGGTGTAGTGCGGTGTGTGTATGTGTATCAGGTGTGTGTATTTTGAATTGTCCAATGTGGTTGTGTTTTATAAATGTGTGTGTATTTTGAGCACGGTGGTGTGTACCGCTACTGGATTACCACGGTTGAATGACCGCCGTGTTGATTCGTGATATTGTGGGTGGAGTTCTGTTGGCGTGACGGTGTAGGTTTTGCTATTGCCAGTTCATCCCTGACCTTTAGTGTGGCGGACTTGTGTGGGTGTCTGTATTGTGGAGGATTACGAAATGTGAGTCGTAATACCTGTAGCGGATTTCCGCTGCGGCCACGGTATCTTGACGGCCGTCAGCACGGCGGTTAGCGGGATTTACTGCCAGGGTTGTAATGAGGCCCTTTTTGAAACTCATAACTTGACTTGTGTATGTCGGATTTTTATCATTTTGGTCTTGTTTTGTTGAGATAAATATTACCTATTTTTCTAAACCAGTGTTGTTTCATTTTATAGTGTTTTCACTGAGTTACTGTGTGTGTTGGTACAAATACTTTACACATTGCTTCTGAAGTTAAGCCTGCCTGCTCGTGCCAAGCTACCAAAGGGGTGATCGGGGGTTAACTGAGGGTGGGTCTCCTCTACCATGATTAGAGTGAGGGTCCTTGCTTGGACAGGAGGTAACCTGACTGCCAATCAAAGACCGCATTTCTAAGAGTTGTTCTTTCACCTAGGAAAGCATTACGTTCTTAGAACAACATTCATTTCACTTTGTGCTTTCCTCAAGTCTGCAGCCAGAGAGGGGTGCTGGCAAAAGTGGTACGCTGTGTCTCCAACATTCACAGAAACATACATATCCTTACTTGGGGACCGTTTCTTAGAACATCAGCTGTTTTATTATAAAAACACTTCTCGATCCCATACATGTTAGAGGGAGATTCCAGCCAGATGACAACAACTGCATGCTGACTGCTGAATGTCTTCATTGCTGCTGCCTGCTTAGACTGCCGAATCCCTGTGTCTTCTTAGACAACGGGCTTTTTTGCTTAGTTATGGGGGATGATGTCTTCCCAGGGGGAATCCAATAGGGTGGATTAGGGCTTATCATGCTGTGCTCTGACATAGTTTAGCTAAGAAATATATCTATGTTATTCCTAGTGACAGTGTGGTGGGACTGTTTTTGAGTTTTACTCTTCTTGTCACTATTTTGCTTCTAGCATGTTTTATCATCTTAGTTATTGCAGTACATGCCATTTTATCTAAGATACAGTTACTTCAATAAACCATGTTGAACCATATTCTGCTTCAGTTTGTCTTTACCTGTGTGAGAATAATGTAACTGGGAGAAAGAGATAAGATCTGATCGACCACGATTCCCCTGAGGAGTCATCTCTGTCATGCGCTTGGTTGCCACAATCATCGCCGCTCTCGGGTGGAGATGAGGCACTGCTAGTTGGCCAGGAATCCCGGATTGGGCTGACAGATTTCACATGGTGTGAAACGGTACTCAGTACCCCACAAATTCAGATGATTCTGCCACCCAAATCCAGGAGTCTCATTAGGATAATGTGAACCTACACGACATGGCCATGAGATAACTTTTATTAAAATTCCTTCTTAAATCTTTATATACTAAAGTGCTCAGTTTTCTGCTCTATAGTCGACCCTCTTCCTCTGGAGTGACCAATGCCAGGGGAACTGGTATCTTCCATGGTCAGAAATAAACCTGAATATGGGATTTTGTGGATAACATGCAGGTATTGCTTTTCTTGCCCCGATTCCAGCAAATGTTTGCTTGGTATTTCACTTGCAGTTCAATACTCATGATCTACAGAGTTACAGCTCCTTTCATAATCCCATTGGAGCTGGTAGCTCCAGTTACCAGCATTGTCAGGATTACAGCAGAACTCATAATAAGGCCTTAACTCAGTAGCCGAATGAGTCAGTGAATGAAATGCCAACATCAGAACTTATGAACACAGTTCCTCAAGCACCTCTGTCTATTTCTGAGTTTTTTAACCCTCCCACCCCACACTTCATTACTTTTTGATGGCTTCCAGTCTCAAACTGCATTGCTGCTGTCATAATTTTACTGATTGTTTAGAGCAAATCTGACAAAGTATCCACTAGTGAGAAATTGCACAGCGACCAGTACAACATTGTAGTTACTGGTGCCATTTCTTTAATTTGGCTTCTTATGAACATCAATTTCACCTGTATGTTTTAGTGCAACTTTGAGTTACATGGCATTGGTCTATTATGAAATGAGTTGGACTTCCAGGCCCCTGATGAGTCTTTACAGGATGAATGTAAGTGGTAGCCCTTATTTTTTGGGGGGCCACACACCAGGGGAATCACTTATCACACCAGTGCCCTCAGAGGCTAGTAGAAAGAACTTTGTGTCATACTTTCTTCCACCTCAGGCTGATGCAAGGTAATGATTAATTTGATATCTAAACCCAGGCAGGTCTTTTTCACATCTATGTGCATGTAGTACATACATGCCCTTTCCACTGCACATCTAACTGTTGTAACTGTGTTTATGCAAATGGGGACACACTACACCTATCACAGTTTTAACACCTATTCTTTAAATTTATACAGTTCAAATCCAGCTTTCTTGAATGACTGTCCTGGGCATGTAAAACTGTGGGATGGGATGATGCTTTTATTTTGCACAAGATCAGAATGCCATTCAGCCCTACGTAATTGGGGTAAGCACCACTGACAATGTCAACTGTAATAAGTCTCTGTACCTTTTATACCCCAAATGCTATTTCTGTGGTAAAAGACAAATATGCACATCTATAGAGATGTAATGACTTGCAATGCTGTGACTGCTTATTTTGTGACACTTGTTCCAATAGCTTCTCCCGTTTAAAGGAGTTGATGTAGTGGTATTCCAATAAACAGGATGTTCTTAGTTGAATTAAAAAAATGGCCTGCTTCCAAATCAAGGAATCTATGGTCAATCATTCCCAGTTCCCCTCGTTTCACTAACCAATCTTGGATGGGCTACTGATAAAACTAATCGTGTCTTACCCTTTGTTTTGCATTCTTTCCCATTACCAAAGTGTTTATTGTTGCATAGGCTGTCATTTTCCTAATGAGACTACTGGAGTTGGGCCGCAGAATCATTTGCACTGTGGGGGACTGAGTCTGAACCCACTGCAGGTGACACCTGTCGGCCTAATCCGGGTTTTGCTCCAACTAACTAGCAGTGCCTCATCTCCACCCAAGAGTAGGGATGATCGAGCAACCGAGAGCATGACACAATTGACTCCTCAGGGAAATCGTTGTCACTCAGATCTCGTCTGTTTCTCTCAGTTACATTAGACTCACATATACAAGGACAATTAGAAGCAGAATAGAGTTCAATAAGGTTTTATTAAAGTAACTGCATCTTAGATAATAAAGCACGTAATGCAATAACTAGGACGATGAAGCATGACAGAATGAAAGTTGTAACAAGGAGAGTGAAACAAAAATAACGCTACCATATTGTCACTAGAGTCGTTAGAATAGCTCGTACCTAGGCTATGCTAGAACACAGCATGTTAAGCTCTAATTTTGCCGTTCAGGTTCCCCTGGGAAGATATCATCCCTCATACCTGAGCAAGAGGCCTTTGGTCTACATAACCACCTGCAGCGAAGCACTCCGCAATCAGCATACAGTTGTGGTCATCTGGCTGGAATCTCCCTCTAATGTACATGGGTCAAAGAAGTGTTTTTATAATAAAACAACTGGTGTTCCAAGAAAGGATCCCCACGTAAGAGTGTGTATGTTTCTATGAACACTAGGGACAAAGCATTACCACATTTGCAGGCAACCTATCTTACTGCAGACTTGAGAAAAGCACGGAAAAAAATGTCTTGTTTAAGAACGCAGTGCTGGCGTAGGCAAAAAACATAATACAAGACCCCAAATGTGGCTACTGTTAAAACAATAAAACGAAGCTGAATAAAATATATATAGGTTAAAGTGCACAGCGGCGGGCCTTGTTTGCTAAAAAAACGTGTATCTTGCAGGAATCCATGTAGTACTTCTGGTGGCTTAACAATGCTTCCTGGAGTTGGGATTCAGTTGTACTCCAATAAATTCTAGTGGTGCTTTAATTCTAGCAACAGAAATGGCTATTCTTTCTGACTGGATGAATCCACACTGATAGCTTAATGGTACCTCCTCTTGTTGGGTTACTGTCTCCCCTGAGGGAACTCCATGAAGTTTTTACTTATGTCTTAAGAGTGCTTCTAATGGCCAGGCTTCTGTCCCTCCTGGCAGAACTCCATGTGGCAATGTTGGTGGCTTAACGGTGTCCCCCAGGGAGCTTATATTGCTGTTACCCCTCAGTAGATTCCTACCAAACAAGCATTGCTTTGTGCTGCTTCTCTGTCAAGACATGCAAGCTAGGAGCAAGCTCCCAGAGAGATTGGGGATTGATAGGACAGGAATGTCCCTTGCATGGTATATAGGTATGTTCTCCTGGCCTGAGTGGCCACTTGCAAGTATATTTGTAATCCTGACTTTTATTTTGGCCCTAGAATCACACTAATCTAAGCACGTGTGCAGAGATCAAGGCTTGTCTCTGCCTGTGTGTGATCCTGGACATGTTCTATGACTTGCTATTCCCCTAATATGGGCAGGGAACTACTGTGTCTCTCCTGTGTATTGTGCATAAAGGAACTGTGTCAGCATATTGTGATTTAGAGGGATTCATAGTGTCACCAGACCTTTTCATTTGTGTGACTAGAAGAGAGTTCTACTGTTCCCTAAGGTATAATCTCTGCTAATATGTTTGCTCAGAGCCTTGCGATAGAAGTCCATTTATTTTCCCAACAACCATCTGCCCTGAAAGTGACACCGCTGGATTTGTTATGAAACATCTGCAGAGGAAGTGAAATCACTAGTCTTCTTCTTCTAAAACTCACCTTAAAATCTGAAATCAAGCAAGATGAAGCCATTTCCCACGATCCATCTAGAAAGGAGGTGACACTACTGCATTTCTCATCATCCATCTACACAGAAAGGGACTTTGTGTATTTCTCATCATCTGTCTGCACAGAAAGTGATGCCGCTGTTGTTCCCATCATCCATCTGTTCAGGAAGTAACCCCACTTTATTTCCCATCATCAATCTTCACAGAAAGTAACATCACTTCCTGCCTTCTTCCTAATTCAGTCAACTGCTCAGAAAGTCCTATCACCGGAGCATCTCCAGCAAAGGACAGACCCATGTATCACCTGCTTGGGCCTGCTCTGGCCTGGGAGGGCCTTGGGCCAGAGCCACTATTCCAATGAAACTTTTAAGGTAAGATAAAATCATGTTTATTACCTAGCAACCCATAGTGTCAATCCCCAACAATAAACAACAATATAGATTACCTGAACACTCTAATAGCATTTGCACAATAATTAGACCCAACCTCATATGCATTACACTAACTACCTGTCACCTCATCTAAAGACCTCCCGGGCAGGACTTCAGCGATGAATTCTAATATCTCTTCAACATGTATTTGATCCACCACACCACCCTCACCCCTTGGGTGACTTCAACCTTCTAGACAACACAAGGTAAAAAAAGATAAGAGACGCCCTCTGCAACCTCTTCAAACCTTTTGGGACAGAAAGGTCACTTGCATGGTAATGGACATGTACCCCCATCCTGAGTGCCCCAACTGTAGTGATGTCTTGATGTCTAATGCTGATTTATATTGTGAGTGGCACTAATCAGCCAAAAGGACACCAGCACAAGGAAAGGATGGGGATTCACTACATAACGTTAATCGTGGTGCATTCCTGCCCATTTCTGTTTCACAGAGCGCAGCAAGGTGAGAGGCTTGCTGCACTGCTCTGTGTGAAAATATGAGTGTGGCCCTTGGTGTCTGGAAATGGACTATAAGAAGGGGAGCTTGAGACCTCCAAAAATTGTTAATTATCAAGCAGCCACTTGGGCTGTGGAAGAAAAAGAAGCTCTACAAACTATCTGCCTGTGACCAACTGGGGCCAAGGCATGCTAGTCTCCTAGATGGGCGAATGGACCTCAACTAGGGAATCTGAGAGCACCTACCCTGGAGCTCCAGCGCCTGTGTGCTAGCCCAGATTAGTGTGCCCTGTGAGGGAGAGAAAAGCAGTGGAGGGAGTAAGGTCCAGTGCAGAATCCTGACATGTGAATTCCCTTAGAGAGGTGTGAAGAGACGGCTGCTGTTCTGATCTGTTCATTGCCAGTGTGGAGGTAAAGTCAGTGACTCCCACATGCCAAAGGAGGGCTGCTGTGAAGTGAGTTGTGATTGTGGATGTATCAAATGCATGATGGCCTGTGTGCAGTGTTATGTCAGCAACCCCATGTGCCACTGTGGGCCACCATGAAGATGGCCGCCAGAGGAACTTGCTTGTCAGATAGCGCTGCAGCACTAGAACACTTTTGACTTTAATAAGGAGGCAGAGTGGGGTTCCTGACACTCGGATTATTAGTGAAGTTTAATCTGAATGTCACCTATAGTGAATGGGGAATACCCACTGCCGCTTGAAAGGAGTAAAGCTCAGGGACCATCCTGTGAAAATCTACAGCTCTAACCTCAGGGGACTGCTGGCCTCATTTTAACCTTGACGGTCTTTTTACAAGACTGCCGAGGTACCGCCGTGCTGAAGACCGCCAGTGCAGGTGGTTTTCCGCACCGCCTATTATGACTGCTGGCAGCCCTCTGCCCTTTTCGGTGTGGCGGTGTACTGGTGACGGGTAGCTGGCGGTAGAGCAACCCCCATGGATCCCGTTCCCTCCCGGACTATCACCGGACCAGGTAAGGTGATTGTCCTTTAGGGGAGGGGGTGGAGGGGTGTTGTGTGTTGTGTGCGTGCATGGGGGTGTGCTTGTGAGTGTGTAGAGGGGGTGTGTGGGTGCGTGTTTGCACATGGAGGGTGTGGTGTGTGTATGGGAAATGTGTGCGCATATGTCTGTGTGTATGTCTGTGTGTGTATATCTGTGTGTATGTGTGCATGTATGCCAGCGTGTTTGTGTAGTTGGTGTGTGAGTGTGCGTGTAGGGGTGGGGGGGGGTGTATGTCAATGTGGGGAGTTCGGGGAGGGGGGTCCTGCCACCTTTGGGGGGCGGTAGGGGGGTCATGGATGTGGGGGGAGGATTCTGAGGAGGGGGAGGGGGTGGAGGAGACCCCTATCAGTGTCAGGGAAGGAATTCCCTGGCACTGATAGTGCCTACCACCATGGATTTCGTGGCGGTACAGAACCCCACGAAATCCATGGCAGTATGTGGGGTTGTGATACCGCCGGTGGTGTAGTGATGGCTGCCGGGCTGGAGACCGAAGTCTCCAGCCCAGCGGTCGTTACCACCCTGGCGGTCGGAGTGGAGAAGTGGTGGTTTGGCATGGCGGTCACCGCCATGCTTGTAATGTCATTTTTTTTACCGCCGGCCTGTTGCCGGTATTACCGCCACTTTTCCACCCACCGCCAGGGTTGTAATGAGGGCCCGTGTGTCTTGTTTGCAGATCATGTATTCTTGTTGTAAGCCTGTGTTCATCCCTTGTGTTTACCTCCCCCTTGGGAAGCTTTGGACTTCTCTACCCATGCTACTACTGAGAGTCAACGGCTGGAGGGGTACTTGGCCCGACTGCCCAGGATCCATAGTAGATCGGTGTCAGAACATCAGGAGTAAATGGTCTTAACCTTCATTGTTTGGCCCAGTAACCTATGCTTGGCCCTTGGCCCTATGTACGTGGTTCTGACACAGACACTTGGGGGCATATTTAAAATCCCCTAGTGCCACCTTAGCACTGCCATACCATCATGTTTTTTATGCTAAGATGACGTTAAAGTGTCTTTTCTGCTGCACCATATTTACAAAGTGGTGCAATGCATGCATTGCACCACTTTGCAACCCCGTGCACCACATGATGCCTGCGCCAGGCATATTGTATGCAAGGGAGGCGTTCCGGGCACTAGGATACCTGCAAAAATGGCAAAAGATGTCACTGCGCCATCTTTGGCATCTATTTTAACGCCTGCTCAGAGCAGGCATCAAAATGAGGCTCCCATAAGAACCTATGGGCTTCCTTTGCACTTTGCTGCACTAGCATCAACATTTTTAGTGCGAGTGTAGCAAAGCGCCATAATTGCGTCAAAAATGTTTACGCAATTGTGCTAACAACCATAATGGTGCGCTGTATTATAAATAAGGCACAACCATGGTGCTGTTAGGTGCCGGTAGAAGGGAAGCAGGAAGAGTGGTGCATCATTGCTGATGCGCCACTTTATCTTGAATATGGGCCTTTATGTGGTTAAAACAGTGCACCATATCACACAACAAATTCCAAAGGCCAAATCCAGCACTTTGTTGTCTCAACATCATCAACAGTCCAGCTCCATCCACCCATAGCCCTGGACTGGACTGACTACTTAGCTTTCTCATTGTCCGATGTTATTTCAACAAACCAAAGCAAACACAAAAGAGAACACCAACCATTCAGATCCTTTAAAGACTTCACAAAGTGCTTGAACTCATATCTCACACTATCAAATGCAGTTCTGATGCCAATACTCTTCACTTTAAGTTCAACAATTGTTGGTAAGCTATGTGAATATCCACACCCCAATACAACATGTAAGTGCAAGCCAAAGCCTTTATCACCCTGGTATTGTATAGACCTACCTGAAAACTAATGCTCTGCACAGAGGAAAGACAATGGAAAAAAAACTCCAATGGACTTCTTGATAATGGAGTCCCTCTGTGCAACATCCAAATAGCTTGTAACATTAGCCAAAGCAACATACTCTTCAAACTCCATCACTAAAAGCACCAATAGAAGCAGAATTCTGTTCAAGACAATTAAGCACTGCATCTACCCTGTCCTGGAAATATCTATTCCTATCAATTCCTTACTCAACAGAAAAGTTCAATGCCTTCAACATCTTTAGTGACAAGAAAATTAAGATATGGCAGCATGTGAATAACACAAAGCTTGCTTTATCACTTTTACCAGCCATTCACATAGAATACCTTAATGGTCAGCCTTCAAAGCCCTTTCACTCCAAGATCTTGCTGACATATTCAACTCCCTCAAGCCAATTCTTATGAATGTGATGTATTACCATTGTCCTACATCAAAGCTCTCTCTGAGGATGTTCTTTTGCCTCGCATGTCAATGCCTCCCTCAGACAAAGCATCTTCCCAGAAGCTCACAAGACAGGCCAGATTCTCCCTCTCCTACTGAAACCTACATTAGACTCAGTTGACCTTCCCAACTACTGGCCCACCACTCACCTACCATTCATCAGTAATATGATTGAAACAGTAGTCTCTGTTACAGTCCAAGAACACATCAATAAAAACCATCTCCTACATGACTACCAGGCTGGTTTCAGATCACACTGCAGCATGGAGACTTCTATCTTACACATCATGGACAATGCTCTCTTGATCTCAGGTGAAAACGATCCCTGCCTCCTGATACTGATGGACCTCTAAGCTCTTTGACACAGTTGAACATCCTCATCTCATATGGACTCTGGAGTTTCAAATGGAATTCACCTGCAATCTCCTCCACTGGTTCTCCTCCTATCTTTCCAAAAGACTGCACTTTGTTTACATGGGTGTCCCCAGGTCACGGAAAATCCCTATCAACTGTGGAGTCTCCCAGGTACCCAATCTGTCTCCTTTCAACCTTTACACAGAGCCACTTAGGGCCATAGTTACACTGTTTGACGCAAAACTGCGCTAACACAGTTTTGCATCAAAAAGTTTAACGCCAGCTAACGCCATTTCTCCGCGCCAACCGGGCATCAAATTTATACTTTGACGCTCCGTGGCGCAAACCACGGGTTAGAGTCATTTTTTTTTACTCTAACCATTGCACCACGTCGTAAAGCAAACCGACGTTAACGCAGTGAAAATGACTTTAATCCGGTTTACGACGTCGCAAACCGGACACTCGCCATTTTTCCCCACAATAGCATCAAAAAGCGCCACAAACACAGCAAAATGTGCAAAGGATCCCCAAAATGGATCCAAGAAGCCAGGAGAGACCCCAGGAAGACCCAATTGACCAGGAACCAGCCAAGACGACCCAGAAAAGACCAAGGAGAGGGAGAAGAAGAAAAGGAAGTGTTGTTTAAGTGCAGAGGAGCAGGAAATACTGGTGAAAGAGGTAACGGAAGACCAGCATCAACTTTTTGTCACCTCAAGATTGCCAATTGGGAGGAGAGAGGCAAATTGGCAACAAATTGTGGACAAGAAGTACGGAGAACAGTCACTGAGTGCAAGAAACGCTGGCATGACTGCAAGCGCAGGACCAAGGTAAAAATGGCAAGGAACAGGAAGGCAGCACTGCAGACTGGAGGTGGGAGTCCAGCACTGCAGGAGGCTTTTGACCAGATGGAGGAGATGGTGGCAGACGTCATCCCAGAGGAGATTGTCACAGGGATTCAAGGATAGGTCAGCGCAGACTACCAGGAAACAACACAGATGCAGGGTAAGTTGCATGGGGGACCAAAATGCCTAAATGTTCCCTGCAAGCAGGGGGAGGGACATACCTACTACACAATGCACGTCAGCCCTGAAAATAAGGCATTGGAAAGGGCAAAGGGGCATGGCACGGGTGCATGGGCTGTGCAGGGGAAACCAGGGGCACAGCACAACACTACACCAACAACCTTTGCATGGGGGTACTTTGCCATGCCAAGGATGTTGGAAAGGCAAAGCCAGTCCAGGAGGGCAGGGTACAATTTAAAACTGGCCTGCTGTCACACAACAGCTGGTATTGTCACAACATGAACTAGGGCTCAATTTCCAGTCTCAGGCCATATCCACAAGTGGCATTTACGTTTGACAACAGTTGCCACTACCATCTGTGCTGTGTGTGCTGGTCAAGTAGCAAATGGCAGTTAAGTGCCCATGGATCAAACACACCCAAAATAGAGGGTTCAGGATGATGACGTTATCAATCCCCTGTAATTACTAACAAAGGGTAAATCCTGTCAAATGCTCATGTCTGTAGGCACAATCAACATCAGGTATTGTTACTTACATTATGAAGTGCACAGCAGTAATGTCATACCTATTCTTCCCATTATAGGATCTACCCTGTGCCTGTGTTACAATAGCTGCAATGCCACATGCAACATCCCAACTGTCATACTGCTAAGACAACAGTATTGAGGGGGAGGACATATGTGTCTAGCTAGTTAAACACACCCGCACAGTCATAAGAGGAAATGGAACACTGCCAGGCCCATCAGTGCAATCCAATGTAACACACATTCGCGAACATCAACTTGACACACTACCAATGCTGACACCTGCATCGTGCCATGCCAATGCTATATTTAGTATATGCTTGGTCTCAGCAACATATAGGTGTATGTGAAATATCAGAGACTGGGTCAGTCCCATATTGTTAAGTGTGGTGAAAATGGCATTAGAACACCCACAGCCATTGCAAGGCCTCACCATGCTAATGGAAGTATACGGAGGTTTGACTAGGACAAGAAGGTGGCAACCTACAATTTGGACAGAACCTACACCTAGAGGATGTGACACTGACAATTCCCCAAACTGCCCACACTACATGTGACATGCAGGTGGAGCATAGGCCTGTGAGAATGCTAATATTAATGACAGGAACAATGAACAGGAACCAAGATTACAATGTCTCACTAAAAGGAAGTCAGTAACGTCACATTACAACTGCCACAACACAGACACACTAATTTTACAATATCTCAGTGCAGAGGACGATGGTTCTCCTGTGGATATGCCTGTCCTGGACTTCCCTGATGACATGGATGACGAGCTGACAAACATTAGCCAGTAGACCCTCCAAGATGTCCTTGGAACCCTCCAGACCCCACCCTCAGTCACAAGGAGGAGTACAGATGCAGTAGCCATCACGGAGGAGCCACCCACCACCCCAATAGTACGACCTGCGAACTCCAACCCAGCTGAGGACTCTGAGGACACTGGTACCACCTTTGAGAGGACAGTAGTGGGAGTACAGTGGGAGCTGGCCAAGGAGGTGCGGGTGGGGATTCAAAATATCTCAGCCAGTCTTGAGGGGATGTGCATGATGTCATCTGCAGAACAGGCAGCAGCCATGCAAGCGCTACCATCCCTCCTGCAAGGACTACAACAATGTGTGAGGGATTTCACCACAACAGTTAGAGAGTTGCCACAACACCTAGCATCCCAAACCTTTCACTGTGTGCACCAATGCAATCATGACCCCCTCAGGGCCGACCTGGCTGTCTACCACAGTGATGTAGCTGCTATACTCAAGAACCAGCAGCTCCTCCTTCCTGCAGTAATGCCCTTAATAGCCCCACAGTTGGCAGCTACCAGGAATTCTGACTCCACATCTTCCAACACTAAAGTGTGTGTTGCCCCTTCAAACCCACCACCACCAAGGGCAGAGGAGATGACACACACATCAGAAGAAGAAGACGTGGAACAGATCACCTTCACCCGTAGGAGTACCCGGTAGCACAAGTTCATGCCACATGGGCACTGATTTCATAGGTCCTCTGCTTGTTAACATGCCAGTCTTGCTCCAGTTTGTAACATGCACTGTTCTCCAGCACATTACCACTATGAACTGCAATTGTCTCTCACCACCTCATTGGCAATTCATGTTCCTCTGCACTGAATGACACTCTACACCAGCATGTCCAATGACATGTCCCTCACCATTGCACTTGTGTTGCATCACAATAGAAGGCGTCACACTAATGGACTTACAATCCTGGACTATGTAAATATTGCACTACAGCACTTTAAAATAAATAGCACTTACACAACCACTTTGTCTCTGTGTAATGTGACACATCAACTGTGTAGGAGATTTGTGATGCATGTAACATGTCAATGGCCATGGAATGTCAATACAACAGTGTAGAAATAATGTGGCCTGATAACTATGCACCAGGGTCTGGATTTTATCATCCTCTGTGCTTCCTTAGGCTTATTTCTGAAGTTAAAAGATAACAAATAGTATAAGGCTGTGTAGAACTGAAAAAGTCAGCTCCAAAGTATGTATAAGATGAAACCCAATGTGGCCAACATTCCCTTCAAGACAATCTTTATGTATGTGACATCTGACTATAAACTTTAATCACATACACACACACCATACAGCAGGAATGGATGTGTATGAGTGTATGGACAATTATGTAACCTGGGAGTACAATGTAATAAATGATAGGTGTGAGTTATGTATACAGAACTTCATAAGATTATAACATCACTCAGCTTATCAGGGTTCACATGAACACCAAGCTGCAGGCAGACATCCCACAGTGGCCAAGATTCCAATACAGGACTCAAACGATGACAGATTTAAAAACACACTAACCTTTACAACACATTGGGAACCATAGTAACCTTGAGTGGTGAGTGCAATGGATGGCAGAAGCATAGAGAAGTAGCTTTGTTGTAGCTGCCAATGTGACAGCTCATTTGGAATATGGAATAACCATGTCAATAATGGGATTTTGATGCAAATACTAAATTGACACTGTACACCCATGCCAAGGCCCTGATCCCCAAGCATGTGACACATACTGTAAAGGAGTACCTAAAACTTTATTTTACAGTAATAAAGGAAACTTAAACTAGGGGAAACACCTTAACTAACTTAACCTATCCTAACTATACATTACCCACAACTGGCCCCAACTACCCTAAGCTGAACTTACTTACCACATTTAACTAAACACTCTAAACATCAACTCCCTACCCCCCTTATTTGAGGAGACACAGGTAGGACAACATATACTAACCTAAGCACATACTAACTTATCCTAAACAAATATATATACATATATATATATATTTTTTTTGAATTTATTTTGATGTTCCCATAAACCCCATCATCCCCCACCCAACCACCCACTAAAAAAACTTATAATAATATGACACCCTCCACCCCCAACCCACTTATACTAACTAAACTAACAGCCTACTCTAACCTAACACTAAGCCCCCTAAACCCACAAAAGAAAAGAACGAGGAAAGAGGAGGGAGGGGAGGGAATGATGGGTGAGGATCCAAAATTTGCAAATTGATGATTGTCTATCACAGCAGCTGGGGTTGTCTGGGTACCACTTGTAGATGCCATTGCTGGTGCCGGTGTCGTGGTTGGAGGGGGAGGTACAGGAGGTGCTGCTTGTGGGGCCGGAGCAGACAAAGTCGAGAGACCTGCTACAGTTGCTGTCATCCTTGGGGCCACTGTGGTCTGAGCTGTGGTGGTGGTGGTGGCTGTTGTGGGCAATGCTGCCCCCCCGGGGCAAATGCCCTCCATACCCCTGTGGCTCTCTCATGGCGATATCGGCGTGCCATATTGCGGAACCCAGCCTCCACATCTAGTATGTGGCGGTAACGCATTGCCCGCCTCTGGAATTTCCGTATCTCCTGGGCATTCATGTTGGCAGCTGTAAAATTTGAGAAAGCCAAACATTAGTGACATCATTATGTGATACATCTACAGATGATATTCTAACACTTCATTAAAAAGAGCACATACAGTCCAAATCACAGTACAGATGATGGAATGTCCCTGAGGAATGACATGCCAATGCAGCCTACCCATCAACTATCTAACAGCACAGCAATGCACAATAAGGTGTGTACTTAATTAAATGATCTGTGCATCTTTGTACTGCTATTAGTCACATATCAAATGCTGAAAGTACTCCACATGTGCCAGGCCAACTAATAACTATCTTTTGGATGACAATCCAGGCACACAAGACCTGTGATTTGTGAATGGAACTCTCTGGACAGTATGCAGTTGGTAATCATGAGAGGGCATTGTAGTGTGGAACACATGACTGTTTTAATTACATGTCTGTGTTCTACACTGGGATCATCACACCTAGGTACACATATTTTCTAGCCCTAACCCTGTGACTCGGGGGGGATGGACATGCAACACATACTTTCAAACATGAAGGTCAGCCAGGAAGCTTTGGACAGCTGTCCATGGGTTTAGTCAGTCCAGCACAGGGAAGGAGGGCTGCCAACTAGGATTGACTCAAACATTGGACAATCACATCAACACTAATTTTTTTAATGTAGACAATTGTCAACATCATTACATCTCACTGACACCTTTCCAAAATCAAGCACATTGATGCCAGCACCCATCTGGCCTTGACCTGCATGCACGCCTATGGCATTTCACTCAAGTGCCACATAAATGGAGTACAACATGTGGAGCTAGATGCTGCCAGAAAGTCAACCATACAGTCCTACATGTTCATTACTTTACAGGGATGCTCAAGTCTGTGGGTAAAACCTCTGCATCACTGGTCTGTGTGACTCAGGGTATGACTTGCTGACTAAATCATGACACTGGCCACCTCCAAATGAATCTTTGGCATACAGGTAGCAACAAATCCCCCTGTTCACCTGCCCATGCCTATAGCACAGCACTAGACTCCCAATATATGACTCTCTGCCACAGAATGTCCAACTCGAACATGGAACAAAATGTCCACCTCCAGTCAGGTCACATATCAGATCACGTGCCAGCACATCATACCTTGCGATGAGTCCAACACACAAGAGTCAATCACACAACAGCTGCAAACACAACACAGGACAAACATTAAAACTTACTGGATACACCTGGGTCCGCAAGTCGAGCCACTTCACCAATTGTATAGGGGCGGGTCCGCTTGTAAAACATGGAAGGGTGATATGTGCTCAATGTCTGCTCACTGTACAGTGTGTGACATTTTATATGGTAGAGCAGCACAGCAGGCATGTAGACACACCAACAGATATAGTCATGCAATCATGCATTGACACTGTCACTTCCGTGAGTGATAGACACACATATGCACACCTGCACTGGCCATAACAATCATGTGGTGCCAAACATGATTACTCAATTTTGTGCTTAATTAATTCTAGAGGGTACTCAATTTCATCATTTGTTATTATGAGAGACATGCAATGCCACATTCCTAGTGCACTGCAATACCAGTGACTCAGGTATTGTGGCTTGTGCAACAAGGGACAATGAGTTACTGTGTGATGCTCATGTGGGTTGAGTTTCGTTCAGGAATTATTGTGCTTTCAATGGCCCATTATATGTGTGCCAGTGTTTGTAGATTACATATGCCACATTGGCAGTGTACTCAGAGCCGGATATGCCCCGTATGACAACATGATGGCAGGGATCCTGTGTGTTACTTGATGAGAATGTTACGCTAAACATGGATTGGCCATTTATCTGATTCAAAACAACAAAAAGATGTATGCTGACAGTGTCTAATTTTATCATCTATGACGGAATGCATGGGCACAGGTGTAGTCATTGCACCTGAAATGTGTTACTCTGGGCCCTGTGTACCTATATCAGGTATTGTAAATCACACTTTGCCACATTCATTAACTTAGAATTGCCAAGTTGGGTGATCTGTGGTAATACAACCAAACTGACAATGTGCGCTAATTAAAACATGGGTTAGCAAATGTCCTACTTCTGCAATCTTGATGAGGTAGGTCTCTATTTGAAAGCACCTTGGGAATGGCGGAACTCACAGGAATGCTGGCCTGCTGATCTTAGCATACCACCATGTCTGTGATAGCCTTCATACTGTGAAGTTAATAATTGTACATATGCTGCACTACATCAGCAGGGGTGTACCAAATGTAAAATAACAAACTATTTTGTCACTTAAAATGTATAATGGAAGCAGTCAGTAGTCCCTTGCACAACATCATACAAATAAATAATTTGTGACCATGCATTCACAAAGATCAGGGATCCCATGATGACCCATTCACTTTGCAAAATGTTTGGCTATAAAGTGGCACAGATGGTAACTGCACCAGCTCTGTACCTGCAATTGTGCCCAAGGCAAAAAAGTTGTTGGGCCATGCTACTCAATGATAGGATTCCAACGCCCACTCCAAAAAGCCACAAGATTAACCTGTTTTGTGCTACTGCAATCTGGTAGCATCCGGGCACAATTAGGTTTAGCCATGTGAAAGATTTTCTGTCCAGATGTAAACACACAGAAACAATTACCCTACGGCCAGATGTTTTTTAAAAAATTTTATGTGAAGCATTTGCTTCATTTGTTTACGCTACAGCTATGGAAAGTAACACAAAAAAACTCATAGTAGCGAGTGTGCTATACTATGGCATCCAGAAATAATGCAAATGCTGCACAAACAAAGTAGAAATATCGACCTAAGATATTAGCAAAGGTTAGGAAGAGCTTTGTACGTATGGCCATGAATACTGCTCACACATGGTTTAAAAAGAAAGAGGACTACATTGGTTCCTTGTATTAGCATGTGAAATACATCCCATTCCTGGTACACTCACAGGCCCTGAATCATAAAGTGGTTTGTGCCGAATTACCATCATCTATTGACACCAAAGTTACACTAATTTACAAGATAAAGTTGTCTTTTGTAAGTCTGTGCAGCTTTCGCGTCAACAAATGACGGTAATGCGTTACAAAAATTGTATAAATCAGGACCACTGCTTGTTCAACTTACATTCCACAAGTCCACAAACATTGTATGCAGCATGTCACAAAATCTGCTACTGTCACTTCAGAGCATTCTACTATAAACATTAGTCAAGTTTGTACTCACCAACAGGGCCACCAATCACCACACGCAGGTGGTCCAACAGGTCCTGCTCTCGGGCCACCAGGTCAGCCCAGCGATGTTTCAATTGTTGGTCGTTGCGCTGGCTGTTGAAGATTCTTTGTAGATGGAACAGCACCTTTGCCCACCTGAGCCTCCTTGCCTCTGTGTGATACCCCTGTATCACCCTGCCCGCAGCATCCAACATCAGGGGGAGGAAGTGGCACACCAGCCACACAAAAGCCCCCAGCTCCTCCTCACCCATTCTCCCCAGACGTGGCCTTCCCAACATCCCAAAAACAATTAGGATAGGAAAGGGTAAAGAGGGAAAAACAGGGAAAGGAGGTATGGAAAGGAAACTTAAATACCCCTTAGACAGCCCAACAATACCCCAACTAACAATACCCACAAACACACTCCCAACACTACAAAGACAAATCTAATCACAATAAATGACAATTACACACTTACAATGATTAACACAGACACTTACAAAAAAACTGAATACTATAGCAATAGCACACAGGAGACAAAAGCACAATATTCACAGAGACAACTCAATACACGGCCACACAGTCTAGAATAATCATAGACTGCCAAGTGAAAGTGAAAGTACACCCACTGTACCATTTCTGTAAACAGGCTATCCTATTGCATCACTTCCTGTCTCAATTGCAGGGCTCTTTTTTTATATTGCGTGAAATTTTATGATGCTTACGGGGTTTGCATCATTATTTTTTTACACATATGCATGAAAAATCCCCCGCATTCAAGGATCAATACATTTTTAATGGATAACCGCTTTCATGGGGTACGGTGTTGGAATTATTGCTAGGGACCAATCGATGTATTATGGGTGTGAGCGTCATTTTTTAACGTATATGCATTATATTTTGACACATATGCGTCTTTTTTACATTTTTGCGTAAAAAAATCTGTCTTTAACTGTGTTTGTGTTATTTTTCATTTTTTAACATGCATGCAGCCTATAACTATACAAAGATAGGATGGTATGACCTGAAGTGTGTGTTCTAGTTTTTGGGCACATGTGGCAGACCACCCTACTGCAGACCATAATACTCATGTTGTTGTGCCTGATTAGCTCTCTTAACTGACGCAACAGCAACACAAACTTTTGGAATAAAATTGGTATTTCCTAGTTTGAGCAGGTGTTGCATCAATAGAGGATAGCAAGGCTAAGCATCTAAACAAATAGACTCATGGCCTGTGTGTTTATGTCTGTGAATTGGCTCTTTGAACTGTTGTTGTGCCTCTGTGTGAACGTTACAAGAAAACTTTTGCGTAATGTGCATGTATGAATGTGTTATAATTGTGTATAACCATCAGATGCCATTCATTGAGGTACATCAGTCATGATATATGTTTGTTATATCTGTTGCGTCTTATGCTGTGTGTACTTCCTTGACTTTGGGGACAAAACATTTTACATGACGAACTATACACAGGATAGATAGAGGATGGTTGATAATGGCTATGTCAAATCTGTAACCCATCACATTTAATGAAATGTTGAATACCACCTCATGGTCAATCGTGTGTATACTACCCATGAGTCAGGCATTTGAACATGCTAGGTAGGTACAGTGTTTGTGACACAGAGTCTCAAATCCAATCCTAAAATTGTTATGTACACCACAGTTTGAGTCATGTAAATGACCTATGTTTCTCCTGTAGCTGTGGAGGACCAGCAGACCATGCTGTATGGGTTCACATATTTCCAGTGGTTCATTGCACAAATGTGTCCAGTTCAAGTGTGTGGCCATGCATACCCTGTGTCAGTATTGGCCTCCATGTTGTCACAGTTACGTGCAGGTCTAGTCATGAGTCTGTGGAGCCAATCCCTGAATTAACAGAGTATCCTTCAAAGCAGAATTGACCAAAAGCCAAAGATCAACAAACAACACACATGGGGATAGTCCAGCTATGCAGAACTTTTATAAGGTTGACGACAGGGCAACCTTGGTGTGCTCAAAAACTTTGTGGATCAGCAATAGGAAACAGGCAGCATTCATCACAACATTTGTACACAGGGTGGGCTATAAAATTCCCAATGCAACAGGGAACATCAGTGCCTCTGTGCTTCTTAATCTCACACCTAGTCAAAACGCAAGCCCCATCAAAAGGTGGTGGCAGAAGTGAATCTGTGTGTGGACCGTCAGGGCACAAACATGTTTTGTCCTTCCATACACATTTTCAACCCTAGTTTGTTGTGCTGGAGGCACCGTACCAAATCCATGCATACAGCCATAGCACACTGTCACTGTCTGGCACTAATGAATACATGCAAAGCCAGACAAGGGATGGGGGATGGATTAGGCCATTTGAATACATGTCCCAGAACCGAATACGATAAGTAAACTGATTAAACTATACTATGCATTTGAGGATTCATCGTAGACCTACCAGACACAGTACCCCAGGAGGAAAGAGAGGGAACGGAAAGCAACTATGAGACAAATGTAGCCTCAGGGAACCTCTATGGTTAACGCAAAGACAGTAACCAGTCAGGCTAACAGGGTGCAGGCTTTGTCAGGAACAAACATGAACAAGGTAAATACACAGTGAGCAGTCTCTGACTGGGAAAAGCAGGAACAACACTGTGGGAACTAAAAACAATTTGTACTGTGGTCTGCAACGTTACACCATCCCCCAAGGGCTCTGGTACACAAATGATTTATACGCCAATGCACAACAAGGCAATTCAGAAAATGGCATCTTCTGAAGCAGTTCCAGCCACCAGCAAGGGCATGACAGTTTCAAATGGCTGGTGTGCATGGAAGTGCTCGGAGGTGTGTGTACCTTCAGTCTCTCACAAGTCCTGGAGTTGAGAATCAAGTTCAAAGGGCCAACTGGAACTTTCATATGGGAAGCAATGGACAGCTGATTACAGGTCCTACCGACTACGAGGCAGTGCTTTATCGGACCTGAAGTCCATGCAGAATGATGAACTATGACTATGGCATGCCATACTGAAGAGGGAAGCACACAGGAGTCAGAATGGGAGTCTGGGTGTGTGTAGATGAAGATTCTCAGGGTACAGATAGTCCATTTACAGGGCCCCCTAGAGAAGGGTGGGCAGAGACTGAAAACATGGCAGTGGCAGGACTTATTACCTGGGATGTACTGCACAGGGCATGTCTTGTGAGCAATGCTTGTCCATTTTCAGCTTAGATGGAATTCTTGTCACACATGCTGCTTGCAGAGATAGCTGATGTCACACTTACTGCTGTCAAAGGGTGTGGTCATACATTCCTATTACCAATGCAATAGCACATCCACTGCCTCAAGCATGAAACACTTTTTTACCTTATGAGTGATGGTGTCTTAGTTGTGTGTCATTTGCTGCAATGGACCATGTTGGCAACATGGATGTGTCTCATAGCTGTGGTTCTCTGATATTGCTCTTTAAATGTGAAATAGACAGGATATATTTCATTTACACTGTGTGTGATGTTTGTTGTGCATTCATACCCATCAAATGTGATGTCGCTTTTTCAGTATCCTAATCTGTATTTCTGCAATGCTCCATGAGGCTAAACTCTGATTATGATTCCTAGGGATCATGTGATGCATAAATAATTACACAGAGCATGATTGAGTGATGGAGTGAGGTGTTTGATTACATATGATAACAAAGTGGTGATGGTGACAATAGTTAGAAGACGTTTTGTACGATGTGTTGTCTCCTACGCAATCCTGCAGCTGTATTTGGATGTCCCCCCTCATTTTTATGGACAGCATCCTCCTCTTCCTCCTCTTCAGGCATTTGTGGATCTGGTTTATAGAGGGGAATATTCCTTCTCACACAAATGTTGTGCAGGAATGCACAAGTCAAAATGATCTTGCAGACCATTTCAGAGGAATATAGGAGGCAACCTCCGGTGATGTCCAGGCACCTGAATCTGGACTTCAGGATAGCAAAAGTCCTCTCAACTATGGTGCGTGTCCTACGATGTGCCTCATTATAGGCACGCTCTGCTGCTGTGCTTGGGTTGGCAACTGGGGTCATGGATCCCATAACCCTGATCAGCTGAAAGAGAAAATGAGGGTAAGTATTTGGTTGTTGGTTGCACCGTGATTGTCACTTTGCATGGCAGTTGTTATCTTGTATCGTCTGTGAGTCATCATTGTTTGTGGTATTGTGTGGGATCCTAGGCTTCTGTGATGTTCTTTCTGCTTTGGCTTGTTTAACCATCGAAACTGGTGTTTGGTTGATTGACATGATATCAGTGGTATATTTAGAAAGTTGCAGTTCAGTGTGTATCTCCCATGCGTTATGTAATGTGAAAGAAGTGTCTGTGTGCCTTCACTGGAGGTGACATGATACTTCCACACACGCAATCAATTCCACTGTGGTGGTAACACGGTTGCACTATATGGCCTGACCTTCCCATCCAATTTGACATATATGATTGCAGGTGAAATACAACAGTGAGGCCCTTTGATTTGGCTAGGTGACAATGCACAACACATCTCCATAGGTTGGCAGCACTGAAGTGTCCACAATTGACAATGCACAATTATCCCACGTGTGACAAGTTCTATGCAAACCTATTTTTGTGCCCTCACAGAGTTGGCTCATGTGCAAACGTGTACCTACACTACTGAACTTGCTCCAGGTAAGGTGGCTAACTGGGTTGTGGGGGTGAAGGTTTTAGTGTCAGAAGGTCCATCTGCCTGTACATCTGTTATGCATATGGGGAATTGTCTCAGTCTGTATGTGTAGCAGTGTGCTCTATACATTAGTGTCACATCCACATGTTTTCATAGCACAGTCAACTTCCTTATTGCTAGCTGGCAATGTCACCCCAGGAGTGATGTGAGATGTTGGTAATGCCTCAATGATTCCTTATCACCTTCATTAGAGTCAGCATCCTCATGCTATGTGTCTCATGGTATTTGACCTGCAGCAAAACACATTACACACCCCTCACACAGGACGTATTGCTTGGAAGGGTTTTGGGATTGAGTGTTATTGATGTGATATTGAAAGGTTCATCTTCCAAGTTGTACTGCCAGTTAAGGCCATGCCATTGTCATTGTGTGGTTTTAAATTGGTCATGTGTGGCTCTAGAGTGGTATCTGTCGTTATTTGCATCTGTCATTTGTCCATAGGTGTGTATCCCTTTGGGTCAGGATATCAAACATGACTACCAGTGTCACACTTCAGTGTCTTCCTGGCCACATGTCAATGTAGTGGTGTATGTGTTGTGTGTCCTACAGGGTTGCTGTGCTGTGTGTAAATAACTAGGTTGCTGTACTTACCAACAAGTTGGCCATTGCCATATCGTCCATCCTGGATGTTCTGATTGATGGTGCTGTGGCGGAAGATGAATGAATCATGTACACTCCCAGGATACTTTGCCATGATGTTGGTGAACAATCCACGGTGATCCACCATGGCCTGCACATTGATGAAGTGTGTGTGCTTCCTGTTGCGGTATAGATGCTCGGTTGCAGCAGGTGGCACAATCCGTACATGTGTGCAGTCAATGGCACCAAGCACGTGCGGGAAACCATGAATTTGATAAAACCCCTGTTTGGTCTCTCTTGCTGCTTCTGCTGTGCGTTGGGGAAGCTGATGTGGCAGGGTGTGAGGGAGATGATGGCATCCAGTACCTTGGGAAGGAAGGCAGAGAATGAGGGCAGTGAGATTCCGGCAACCAGGGCACCAGTGGTTTGAAAACAGCCACTTGCCAACATGTGCAGGACATCTAGCAGCTTGGTCTCCGGTGGAATGATATGGGGTGTCTGCAAGCTGGGTGCCAACTGTGGCTCAATGTGGCGCAGCAGCTGCTGTATGGCTTGCCAGTTTAGTCTGTAGCTCTGGATGATGTCATGTTCCCTGAGGCCCTGAAGGGTTGTCCTGGTCCTGAATATCTTCTCCTGCCTTCTGCGTTGCCTTTGGGGTCCCTGTTGATGTCGTGGAAGCTGCTACTATTGCTCCTGTGCTGTGCGTCTTCATGCATGCTGGATGAGTAGCACCTCCATGTCTTCCTTCTTGAGCAATGATGTTGCGTCTGTGAGTTTTCCTTAAGTAGTGGTGTGTTTGCCCCATTTTAACACGTGCCCTGACCCAGGCGTTAAATTTTGGCGCAATTCAGATTTGCACCATTTTCCGGCTCAGCCTACCAGATGTGCGCCTTTTTTGCATGGTTGGATAAATATGGTGCATGGGTGTTTAAGTCATTTTTTATACGGGAAAGCCTACCTTGTATCTTATTGACACAAGGCGATTTCACGCATCCAGAAAATGGCGCACACTGGGATATTTTGACGTTAGACCGGTCTAGTGTCAAAGTACAAATATGGTGTTAAGTTTGCCCCGAATTAGCGTAAAATAAAATGATGCTAATCTGGCGCGAAGGGAGTATAAATATGGGCCTTAGTGCCCTGCTCACAAATAACAACATCATGATTCACTAATATGCAGATGACACAACTCTACTTGAAAGTTTCCTCCTCTTGAGACATCCAATGCCTCAAACATTGCAAACACAACATACAGACCTGGTAGTCCAACTAATACCTAAAGCTCAACCCAAACAAGGCAGAATCTCTATTATTAGCCAAGAACAGCAAACAAGATATAGTACAAACTTGGCGCAGTGACTTGAACCTTAACGGTTTCCATCCCCAACTTCCAATGAATGCAAAGTCTTATCCATTCTCCATGTACACCAACCTCACTGTTAAGGAACTCATTGCCAAAACACAGACACCATGCTGTTCAAGCCCCAGTACTGTTGAATGTGGATGGTGCTAATGCCCTGCTCAATGACCTCCTATATTCCACATTGAAAACACTTAGAGCATCCTACACATCCCAGGATGTCTCATCTAGGGCCTGAAGAAATATGATTACATCACCAAAATCCTAATAGTACTACTTTGGCTCCCCTTACTGGGGTGTACCATCTTTACAAGCAGCTGCCTCATTTACAAAGCAATCACAACCAGTATCCTTGCTTATTTTACAAACAAAGCTCATAATTTCTGGTGGTACTCTTCACACCCAAAGGCTAGGGCACAGACTGTAGACTAAGGCCCTTATTTATACCTTTTGGTGCAAAACTGCACTAATGCAGTTTTGCACCAAGAACTTTAGCACCGGCTTGCACCATTTCTGTGCACCAGCCGGGCACCATATTTATGGAATGGTGCAAGCCGGTGGAAAGGGTAGGCTAGAGAAAAAAAAAATGACCTTAGTCAGGTGGGGTGGCGGTATAGAAGAAGGGGGTTTAGCACCAAAAAATGACTTTAGGCAGGTTAGAGTAAAAAAACAATGACTATAACCAGATTAGCGTCATTTTATGGTGTTAAACCGACCATGCCACTTCCAAAAAATGACTTTAACTCCATAAATTTGGCGCTAGACAGGTCTAGCACCAAAGTATAAATATGGAGTTAGTTTTGCACCGAATTAGAGTTAAAAAAAATGACGCTAATTGGGTGAAAACAGAGTATAAATATGCCCCTTTGGGTAAAAAACAAGAAAGAAGGCCTTTTTCATCGATGTACCCAGGATTGGGAACAACAACCCCATATCCATCAGGTCCGTCTAAAGACTACTTAAATATAAGAAAGAGTTTAAGACTTGCCTCTTTAAAGAACTCTGCATCACAATGCATTAACCCATTCACATCGCATATTATTCACTGACTTTATCCATGTCTGTGGCCATATTAAGCAATCTGCTGCCTTTTATCTCAGTTCACACTATAGAAATGCCACATGCATACATACAATCATGCACATGGTCAGTGTGTGTACCCAGGTGAAGTGATACATTGTGTGTGTGAGAGTGCCTGAGCAATCAGGCAAGTTATATTAATTTTGGATGCCCCTGGAGTGGCATAGTACAAGATGAAAGGTGAGTATTGTACCAAAGACAGTAGAAGTGTATTGTCTGCGTTCATGTGGCTGGAGGGAGGATAACCAAACACTGGAGTGAGTATTATGGAGAGAAGGCTGTCATTGGAAGTTTAATTCCATGATGCCTTTTGTTAGCAAAGAGCTGCAAATTAAGCTTCCGGAGCACTGCCATGATGGTAAAGGTGAAAGATGGGACTGCATTTTCTGTTGTGAGATGTGAGGTGATTTCTCCAAGTTTGAGACAGCCCCAGTGCTATCTGCTGTAAAATGTATTGTTCCACACAAAGGCTGTGTCTGTAGAATTGCCTGTGGAGGCCCCATGAGAGAAGAACCACCCCATTCTGATTCTGTAGTCTGAGACAGTGAATCCACATCCACTGTCTAGAGGATGGAACACAAACCACCTCACTTTGTTTCAGTTCCACGCTCTTCATGAACAGTGAATTGGGTGCTTTGCAAATTAGTGCTGTGCAACAGGGACTGGTCTATGCCAGCCAGCCCCTCTTATAAAGGTGAGCTGGCATCACCTGAAGTCTGCACTTTGTGATGTAGGTGCTGGGGTTCTGCTGAGCTCATAGATGCCTGCCCGCAGAGAAAGAGAAGGTTTCTGCCTGACCTTGCAAGAGGAGAGACTGTGAAGAGGAAAAGAGACCTACTGATTTCCAGTGGGCTGAGGGACATCTAGAGAGCTGACAGTCTAAGACTGAACTTGTTGTGCCCTGTGTGACAGACGGTCTTCCTGGTCTCTCGTCATTGGTTCTTGACCAGAACCATTACAAGCTGCTGTAGCTTTGGCCCGTTCAGGGACTATAACTACAGTGATCATCTTGGGCCAGATCAGACTATGGGGGTCATTACAACCCTGGCAGTCGGTGCTAAAGCGGCGGTCAAACCGCCAACAGGCTGGCGGTAAAAAAAATGCAATTCCGACCCTGGCGGAAACCGCCAACAGAGACCGCCACTTTAACACACCGCTCGCCACGGCGGGACAAACAAATAGCGCATAGCGCAGCGGTCACCGCCAACAGACAGGCGGGAGACAATGTACCGCCCACCCTATCACAACCCACCAATCCGCCACCTTTTCCGGGGCAGTAGCCCCGCCGATAAAAACACGGCGGAAACAGACATTTCAAACGGAAAACGCTCACCTCCATACACCCCACGAGGAATCTGGACAGCATGGAACCCGAACTACACATCCTACCAGCCGTTGTCTTCCTGCTCCTCTACCAGGAGCACGAATGCCGGCGCAGAAGACAACGGTGAGTACTGCACCTACGACACAGGGGAGGGGGAGGCAAAAAATTACGGGGACACACATATGCGACACACCCACCCTCACCCTCAACCACTACAACACACACATCAATGCATAGCAACACATCACAGTTACACCCTCAAACCCTCCGGAACAATGCAAAGGCAAAAGGAAATGATTATAAATATAGAATTATATTGTAAGACTGAGTATAAAATATATCACACATCTATAACTTTATATACATAAATTGTCCAGTCCGATATGTCTATCAGCCATTGTTCGTGGGCCACTGGGCAAAAACACATGGGCAAAGCCCACACAGGATACCTGCCTCCAACGGAGAGAAAACTGCAGGGGCATCAGATAGGAAAACTGCAGGCACCTCAGGGGGAAGGGAAGGGGGGACACCTCAGCCAGATGAGTCCACAACGCCAGATCCACTAGGGGCCTCCATGGCCACTGTGCCATCCGGGGGAGTGCAAAGCCACAGTCTCACAAGTCTCTACAGTGGGTGGCTTGCCCACTGTGCCATCCTGGGGAGTGCAAAGCCACAGTCTCTCAAGTCTCTACAGTGGGTGGCTTGCCCACTGCCATATCCTGGGGAGTGCAAAGCCACAGTCTCTCAAGTCTCTACAGTGGGTGGGTTGCCCACTGTGCCATCCTGGGGAGTGCAAAGCCACAGTCTCTCAAGTCTCTACAGTGGGTGGCTTGCCCACTGTGCCATCCTGGGGAGTGCAAAGCCACAGTCTCTCAAGTCTCTACAGTGGGTGGTTTGACCACTGTTCAATCCTGGGGAGTGCAAAGCCACAGTCTTTCAAGTGGATAATGCAGCGGTGCTTGAGACGGCGGTGCCCAGCGGAGCGGTCCTTGAGATGAAGGGCCCAGTTCAGCGGTGCTTGAGATGAAGGGCCCAGTGCAGCGATGCTTGAGACGGCGGTGCCCAGCGGAGCGGTGCTTGAGATGAAGGGCCCAGTTCAGCGGTGCTTGAGATGAAGGGCCCAGTTCAGCGGTGCTTGAGACGACGGTGCCCAGCGTACCGGTGCTTGAGATGAAGGGCCCAGTTCAGCGGTGCTTGAGATGAAGGGCCCAGTTCAGTGGTGCTTGAGACGGCGGTGCACAGCGGAGCGGTGCTTGAGATGAAGGGCCCAGTGCAGTGGTTCTTGAGACGGCGGTGCCCAGCGGAGCGGTGCTTGAGATGAGTGTCCTGGTCAGAGGATCCGGCCCAGGCATGGATGTCACTCGCCACCTGACAGGGTGGCTGGCGGCGCCTTCCTGCCCATCTGTCTGGTGGCTTGCGGGGCCCTCCTGGGCTGCAGTTCTCGGCCTGTGGGTGTCCTCCTGCCCACCTGGGACGTGGCTTGCGGGCCCTCCTGGGCTGCAGTACCGGGCCTGTGTGTGTCCTCCTGCACACCTGGGATGGGGCTGGTGGGGCCCTCCTGGCCAGCTGGCCTGCTGCCGGACTTGTCCGGCGTGCTGCCCTTCCCACACTTCCCTGCACTCTTCTGGCCCTTTCCCACCTTTGGTGGTGTGCCAGGTGGCACCCCACTTCCTGACGGAGCCAATGTAGGGATTTTTGTCCCTGGGGTCTTTGGTCGCTCGCGCCAGGCACGGTCAATCTTAGGATGCTTTTCAGGTGGTGGGCTGGCCGTGCCTTGGCTCCTAGCTGAACTGGATGCCCTTGAGGGTGGGGGACTCCACAGTCCATGGACAACAGTCGTCACTGGTCCCGGTTTTGTGGTGGCTGAGGTGCTGATTGGAGTCTTATGAGATGGACGGGGTGGGGGAGTTGTAGGAATGAGGTCAAGTTTGGAAAGGAAAAGCAATTTGGAAAGAGAGGGACGGGTAGGTGTAGTGGGTATGGGAGTGGAGGAAGAGGATGTGGTTGTAGGAGTGTGAAGTCTGGTGTCTTTGGGTGCAGGTGCTTGGGCTGGAGGCTGTCGTGAGGTGGAAAGCTGTTGGGTGGGTGGCTGCCTGCGTTTGTGTAGTTTGGAGGATGGGGTGACAGACACACTTGGAGAGGACACAGGGGACGTGTAAATGGTAGTGGGGGTGGTGACTGCACGTGTGCGGAGTGTTCTGGTGGGTGTGCTGGTGATGGACGTAGTGGCTGAAGATGTTGTGCATGCAAGTGTGAGTGGAGACGTCACAGGGAGGGAGGAGGGAGACGAGGAGGAGGGGGACACAGTGGAGGCAGTGGGTGTTGGTATGTCTGCATGTGGATGTTGCTTGTGTGAATGATTGTGTGATGTGTGGTGCTTATGTCTGGATGAGCTTCCCTTGGGTGTTGAGGTGTGTGCAGGCTGGTCTGTATGTGTGTCTGGGATAGGCAGAGGTACAGGGGATTGGGTCTGGGTGGAGGAAGTTGGAGGGGGGAGGCTAGAGACAGGGACAATTGCTGCCGTCAGTGCTGAGGCCAGAGCGTTGAACGATCGCTGATGGGCAGCCTGACCCGAATGAATGCCCTCCAGGTATACATTACTCTGGTGCACCTCTCTTTGTACACCCTGGATGGCATTCAAAAGGGTAGACTGCCCAACAATGATGGTCCTTAGGAGGTCAATGACCTCCTCACTGAGGGCAGCAGGGGTGACAGGGGCAGGGCCTGAGGTGCCTGGGGCGAAGGAGATGCCCACATTCCCGGGTAAGCGGGCACAGGGCAAACGCTGAGGGGCTGCTGGGAGGGCGGTGCTGGTGCGCTGGGTGGCGGCTGTACCTGTTATTGCGGGGGGCACAGATGTTGCCGCCACCACAAGGGAGCTCCCTTCAGAGGACGAGTCGCTGTCACTGACATCACCACGAGTCCCCGCTGTGGAGCTCCCCTCGCCCTCCGTCTCACTGGTGAAATCCGAGTCAGATGCATGGCCCGCTATGGCCATGTGAGATGCAGCTCCCTCGTGCTCCGATGCCACTTCTCCTCCGCCTGATGATGCTAATGCACACATGAACAGGAAGACCACAAAAAAGGGGGGGAGGAGAAATAAAGACATGTTGAGTGCATGGATTACCGCTAACGTTGGCGGACAAGACAGACACAGAAGCCCCCTGCACTACGCCGCGCACTTGGGGTCCACTACGCAATCCGTGGGACATGGCCTACAAGCCTATGGACGACAACTGCACACATAGATGACACAGGACCATGGATACCTGTACTTGGCACCCTACAGAGGTGGGGGGCGGGGGCACAGGGCCATGCCTTACGGAGAGGCCTAGCCTACAGAAATCGCCCTGGCCTAGGGATACCCACAGCCTTCCTCCCCCACCCAGACACCTCTACTGCGTGCAAAGTCAGCAGAATGTATTTGTACTCACCCCCTTGTGTCTGCTGTGATGTCCTCACGCGCCCATCCAAATCGGGGTAGGCCACCGCCAGGATCCGGGACATCAGGGGGGTTAATTGACGACTGGCACCCCTCCTACGTTGGGAGGCCATCCCATGCAGAGCCTCTGCCGTCTTCCTGCTCCCGCGTCGGATGTCCTCCCACCTCTTCCGGCAGTGGGTGCCCGTCTGTTGTGGACCCCCAGGGTCCGAAGGTCCTTGGCGATGGCACGCCAAATCGCGACTTTCTGGTGGGCGCTGACCTATGTGACATGTACAGGGAGAGAAAAATTGTCATCACCTTCTGCATGCTCGATGTGAGTGGCCCCCCATCCCCACCCTTGCCATGTGACACATGCTCTCATCTGTCGTTTGATGCATGCCTCAATCTCTCCCCTCCCCACCATCTTTCATCCACCCCACTCAACCGAGGCATTGCCCACTAAGCATGGTCCCAGTGTACTTACCTGTTGGTCTGGAGGACCGTAGAGTAGCGCATACTGGGGGAGGACCCCATCCACAAGTTTCTCCAACTCCTCCGCAATGAAGGCAGGGGCCCTTTCCCCAGTCGCATGAGCCATTGTCTCTTCCAGACCGAGGTCACAGCAGCACTTGCAGTGTAGGTCCTCTCCTGTCGAAGATCAGGTATCGAGTGATTAAGCAGATAGAAAATGGCGGTCACGCCCGCGGCAGTGCATACCGCGGCGGTGCGTACCGCGACCGCCGGCGCACATCATCATTGGCTCCTGAAACCCATAGGGTTCTATGTTAACCAATGCGGCTTAGCGCCGCGGTCTTTGACCGCCTACCGCCGCGGTGTGCCACGCCAGCGCATTGACGTCACATCCCACTGTCGCACTTCACAGGTCAGGCAGCCGCCATTTCAAGGACCCACATGGCCTAATTACCAACTGTGTCACACATACCTAGGCCATGCACCAACACTCATACAAGCCATTCAATGCATTGGGAATCGTGCTATGTGCAAGCTGTGGTTACGTACCTGTGGGTTGCTTGACTCTGTGCTCGCTGTTGTCCTTCATAGGCACCGTCCGCTGGGACATGCGAGGAGATGGAGGAATCTTCCTGTGTACAGACCGCTGGTGGACCTGTCGACAATGGAGGAACGACATGTCATACTGACATACAGGCTTGACCGAGCCACTATACAGGAACTGTGTGCCCAGCTGGAGCCAGACCTGATGTCACCCATCCGCCAACCCACAGGGATCCCCCCTCTAGTGCAAGTGCTGTCAGTACTCCATTTCTTAGCAAGTGGGTCATTTCAAACACCAGTGGCCATATCATCAGGGATGTCCCAGCCTATGTTTTCCAAGGTGTTGTCCAGAGTGTTGTCTGCCCTGCTGAAACACATGCGGAGCTACATCGTTTTGCCTGAGGTGGGGCATTTGCCTACAGTGAAGGGTGATTTCTATGCCCTTGGACATATCCCCAACATCATAGGTGCCATTGATGGGACACATGTTGCTTTGGTCCCCCCCAGCAGGAGTGAACAGGTGTACAGGAACCGGAAGAGTTATCATTCCATGAATGTACAGATGGTGTGTTTGGTTGACCAGTACATCTCCCATGTTAATGCCAAGTTCCCTGGGTCAGTGCATGACGCCTACATCCTGCGGAATAGCAGCATCCCGTATGTGATGGGTCAACTCCAGAGGCACCGAGTGTGCCTATTAGGGGACTCTGGTTACCCCAACCTGTCCTGGCTACTGACCCCAGTGAGGAATCCCAGGACAAGGGCAGAGGAACGGTACAATGAGGCCCATGGGCGGACTAGGAGGGTGATCGAGGGAACCTTTTGCCTCCTGAAGGCCAGGTTAAGGTGCCTCCATATGACAGGTGGATCCCTAATGTACTCACCAAAGAAGGTGTGCCAGATCATCGTGGCCTGCTGTATGCTTCACAACCCGGCTTTGCGCCACCAGGTGCCTTTTCTGCAGGAGGATGGTCCAGATGGTGGTGTTGTAGCAGCTGTGGAGCCTGTGGAGAGTGAAGAGGAGGAAGCCGAAGAGGACGACATAGAGGACAGGAACACAGTAATACAGCAGTATTTTCAGTGACACACAGGTAAGAGTAGACACCGGCATATTACATTTACTTAAAGACTCCTACCTCTCTACTGTCTGACTTTTTCCCCCAGTGTATGGTAACTGTGTTTTGACTTTCCCTTCCGTTTTCAGGGCTGTGGGCCCCACTGCGTGACATCTGCTTCGTTTCCCCGTGGACTACAGCTGTGTGACAGCGGTTTGTTACCATCACAATGTGAATTAACATTTTGGCACAGTCATGTCTAATACATTTGTTCTAAATCACAGCCAGACTCCACATTGTTTTGTGCAATAAGTGTTTTTATTCAAGTGCTCTAAACTGGATGGGTGGTTGCAAATCGGTGAGGGGTGATGGTGGAGGATTGTCCATGGCAGAGTCCAGACTATCAGTTTCACAGGTGCATTGTCCAAATGTCTGTGGGAAGTGGAGCAGGGGCAGTTTAAGGTTGGACAGGGTGACAATGTGGGTCAGTGGGTTGACAATCAGGGCGGTATCCTTTGCTGGTGGGGGTCTTGACATCTTACTCTGTCTTCTTCCTGGATCTCAGGGCCTGCTTGCGGGGTGGTTCTCCTTATGCAGGGGGTGGGGTTCTGGTGGCCTGTTGGTCTTGTGTCGGGGCCTCCTGTACACTAGTGCCGGCGGAGGTGGTAGGCAGTTCTTGGTGCATGCTAGCGTCAGGGGCCCTTTGAGGTGCCACAGTGTCCAGCAATGTTGTGACTACCTCATTCAGGGCCACTACAATGGTACCCATGGCGGAACTGATGTTTCTTAGTTCCTCCCTGAACCCCATATACTGTTCCTCTTGCAGAAGCTGGATCTCCTGAAACCTGGCCAGGACCGTCGCCATCGTCTCCTGGGAGCGGTGGTATGCTCCCATGATGGAGGAGAGGGCCTCGTGGAGAGTGGGTTCCCTGGGCCTGTCCCCCCCCGTCGCACAGCAGCCCTCCCAGTTCCACTGTTTCCCTGGGCCTCTGTCCCCTGGACCGTGTGCCCACTACCACTGCCCCCAGGTCCCTGTTGTTGTTGGGGTGGTGGGTTAGTCTGGGTTCCCTGTAGTGGTGGACACACCGCTGATTGACGTGTCCTGGGGACAGAGGTATGGGCCCGCTGGGTGGGTGCTGTGCTGGTGTTCCCAGAGGGGGGAAGGTCTACTGTGGCCTGTGGCTGTGTGAGGGGAACCGACTGTCCTGAGGTCCCCGATGGACCAGGCTGGTCATCTAGATCCAGGGAGACAGAGCTGCTGTCCTCACTGTGGGCCTCTTCTGGGGGTGGAGGGGACATTTGTGGACCCTCCTGCGCGGTGACTTGGCGTTCGGGTCCTGCAGGGGTATAAAAGCATGGTTATTGCTTCTGTGTGTGTCATAGCGTGCAATGGGTGGGTGCCCGTGTACCCCTGTGCTGGCATTCCTTTGTGGGGGCTGTTGTGACGGTGGTTGGGGGGGGGTTTGTATGTGTATGTGCAGTGGGCATGCTTAGGTGATGGGTGTCCATGCTTTGTGGACGCATGCAGGGCTAGGTGTTGGGATGGGTGGGTTGTGATGGTGAGACAGTTGCAAGGAGTAGGATGTGATGGCGGTGAGGGTGAGGGTGGGGGTATGAGTTGGCATGCAGGTGGGGTGGGGGGGAGAAGTAGTTAAGATTTGCCTTACCAGAGTCCATTCCTCCGCCTACTCCTGCGAGGCCCTCAGGATGCAGGATGTTCAAGACTTGCTCCTCCCATGTTGTAAATTCTGGGGGAGGAGGTGGGGGTCTGCCGCCAGTCTTCTGCACCACGATGTTGTGCCTGGATACCATGGAACGCACCTTCCCCCGTAGGTCGTTCCACCTCTTCTTGATGTCGACCCGATTTCTTGGGTGCTGTCCCACAGCGTTGACCCTGTCGACTATTCTGCTCCATAGCTCCATCTTCCTGGCAATGGTGGTGTGCTGCACCTGTGCCCCGAACAGCTGTGGCTCTACTCGTACAATTTCATCCACCATGACCCTGAGTTCATCATCAGAGAACCTGGGGTGTCTTTGTGGTGCCATGGGGTGGTGTGGGTGATGTGTAGGGTGGATTGTGTGGTGATGTGTATTGTTGTGTTGTGTGAAGTGCGTGCAAATATTGCTGGGTGACAGTGAATTGAGCGTCTGGGTGCTCGGATGTCTTTTCTCGGTAAGTGTTCACGAATCTCTAGGAGTGGACGTTTGTGGGTGATGTGGGTGTGTGTTTTATATTTAATTGGGTGTGTGGGAGTGGTGTGTGTATGTGTCTCAGGTGTGTGTATTTTGAATTGTCCAATGTGGTTGTATTTTGTAAGTGTGTGTGTATTTTGAGCGCGGCGGTGTGTACCGCCAATGGAATACCGCGGTTGAAAGACCGCCGCGTGGATTAGTGTGTCGTGATAGTGTGGGCGTATTTCTGTTGGCGTGACGGTGGAGGTTTGGTCATCGCCAGTTTCTCGCTGCCCTTTGGTGTGGCGAACTTTTGTGGATGTCTGTATTTTGGCGTTTTGCCTGTTGTGGGTCAGAATGACCGTGGCGGTTTACTGCGGCCGCGGCGGTGTTATGGCGGTTTTCTGAACGGTGGTAAGCGACTTTTACCGCCGAGGTTGGAATGACCCCCTATATCTCCCTTTGGTGCAGTTGGGGGCTGCATTTGCCATGATCACTGTAAGCCCAACTGGGGCTTCAGCTGCCATCGGCCCAGGCAGAGCCAACCCACTGTGATCCAAGGAGACCAGCATGGTTGAGTCTGCATTTGCACCAGAGCCATTACTCCAGATACCTGAGCTGCACAGCTTATGCCTGATGGTCTTGAGAATGTCTCGCTCACCACGGTCCCCACATCAGATATGTGGAGACACCACCCAGACAGAGGCGAGTGAGGGGTGGATAATCACCTACTCAATACACCACAAGCGTAATACTCAAAACAATCTTGAACTGAGTATGCATTTCACTATGGGTCCTCTAAGAGACTGCACCTGAAAGTATTCTTGTTTTACCTCATTTCCGGACTGGGAACCAAGCAAAGAAGGGGCACCAGGGATGAACTAGTAAAAAGGAATTAGGATGGAAGGTCTCAAAAGTGGCTGGCACGTGGGAAAACTATCTAAGATTGTGCACTATTTAGTCCAACTGTGTAACTAAAGTACTTTTCTTTCCTGAAAAGACAAGCTCTGGGCTGAACAATGAAGTTAATGTGCCTGTTGGTTGGTTGGTTAGGTTCTGAGGTTAAGCATCCCACAATACTTCCCTGAGAGGTCTGTGCTGTGACTGCTCCTCCTCAGTAGTCTGAAATACAGGTGTTCAAAGGGTTGTACCTGTCCTGGTTTGCAGATTCAAAGTAGGACTGGTCCTGAGACACAGTTGCTAATGACCTCATCCACCACAGTTGGGATTCAGTAACTACTGTCTGCCTGTGGCCCCTCAAAAGGGGTCTAATAACGATTATTAGAGCCCATTATAAGTTTGAGGTCCAGGTGAAGGCCAGGTGGGTCCTATAAGCGTGACTCGACCAAATCTGTCTGCAATCCACACTGCATTGTGCATGCAGACTATATAGCTTTCCCTCATATCCCCTTTGCATCCACCTTTATTTATAAGACACTTCTGCAAGGGGCAGCCCCAAATCCTACACAGATCTCCAGGCCTATGCACCACACCAAAGACGCTACACATTGCCTATTTGGCACCTTCATCAACAAATTTCTCCAGCCACACTCAGAAAACTGAGTAGCTACTTACTCGAACAATACGAAAGCGCTTTCACCCTTCCCTAAGTGATATAAAGTTTTATCAAATGCTATACTACAGCACAATAAATGAATCAAAACTTTATAATATGAAGATAGAAGATGGAAACTTTTCATACGGCCACAGAAATCGTGATCACGTTAAAAATAATGTTACCCATTAGGGAAATGTTTATTCCAAAAACTCTTCGGCTACCTGGGTTGCATCTCTATAAATATAGATGGATGATGTAAGGCATGCATCTTCAACTTCAAAGAGGATGGTCCATAGTGTAATTGGGTGCAATGTAATCAATGTTTCATATGATGTTATTCAAGTCAACAGGCTCCTGCACATTTTATAAGAAACATTCACCTTGTACTCACCCATTAATGGAGCAGGTCAACGTGCTGCTTTCTGTGCCAAGGCTGTACCATTTTGAGAAAACTGCTTTTCCAACAAGCAGAAACCCAAAAGCCCGTCGTACGATTCTGCAGAATGATCCCCAGAGAAGACTGGTGTGAATAAAGGGCACACACCTTTATTCTCCTCATTGATGCTGCTCTTTAACTAACAAAATCTGATTCAGTAAAAAAAAATATTGAAAGATACCCATCATATTATAAAAATACATCCTTATGACTATGCATTAAATTGAAAATTGACTTGCTAAAACAGAAATACACCCCAGTCCGTTTTTAGACGCAAAGCTGCGCAAATGTGAATTCCGAGTAAGGCTGACACAGCCGTTCATCCTAGCTAAATAAATACATATGTCAAATTTAATGAGAACTATGCAGAACGAGCTACACTACAAACCCAACAGCACTGAGGACCAACATCGTGGGTGGACTAAACCTCATGGGTGGCACATTGGTGCATCAAGGACATTGATTTTGCTTAGCAGGTTTATTGCTGGCAGATGTTTGAGTGCCGTGGGGACACCAAGGGACACAGACACTTGGGAACATATTTGTGGGCTTCTGCCACAGCGCAGCACAGCAAGTCACCTTTCTATGTGTGCTGCATAACGCAGCACACATAGAAAGAGGAAAAAAGGAGGAGAAATAAAAGTATTTCTCTTTGTTGTGCCTCCCCTGGGAAGTTAAGGTTTTGGTGCATCACCAGGTTTACAAGGCCTTGTAAATCTGGGGATGCGTCAAATTCCATGGGTGTTGCGTGGGAACACCCACCACAATGCCCATTGAAGGCCTCCCTTGTGCAGAATAAGGCAATGTAGCGATTTTCTCTGCCTTGCCTTTCTCCATATCTATGAGGCAATTCAAAGCCACTCAAAGTACTTTGCGTGGCCTCATAGATATGAGTTCAAGGTTTGCGCAGCTGTTGCATTACAAAAAAGTGATGCAGGGGGGCTCAGAAACATGGCCCCTCATTTTGTAGGGAAGGAACGGTGGGTAAGGGATACAGACAGAAACCTTGGCTTGAATTGGGGTACCACTAAATTATTTTAACCCTGATCCCATAAAGTCCTGTGAAAACACACTATTTAACCCTTCTTCGGGGGCATTCAGAATGTCTACAAATACTATTTATTAGAAAAATGCGCATGTTATTACGGATTTGAAAAGAGCTCATTTACACACTCATTGGTAATGCATGCGTGGCCGTTAAGACCGTCAGCGAAAAATGGTCCATATAATGCCACCCTTTTGGAATGGAAAACCTTGCCATCAATTTAGAAAGTTCAATGCGTGGATGTTGTTGTGTGGGTTTATGTGACTTTACTCATAGAGTCTACCACATAAGTCAGCTAACGGTGAATCAGTAGGCATCTGGTTAGCAATATATCAAATAATTGCATGTTCACACTTTCTGAGTTGTAAGATTTTTGTAATTCAAGCTCACGCGCCAGCAGTGTGTTTTTTCTAGCATACCAAATGCTCTGAAATTTATGCTGCAAAAACATGTTGCTTCTCTTTTAAGAAGAAGAAGGAGCTGCACATTCTAGCCAGGTAAGTAGTGTGTTTGAAAAAGAAAGAAAAACAAGATGATCCCTAAAGTACTGTAAAAATATCTGCTCATTTCTTTACAAGCAAGCAGCTGTTCTGGTTTATAGGCATTCTGGAGTACAAGGCCCTTTTCCAAGTGTTTCTGATTATTTTTGTCTTTATTGCAGCACATGGAGCTCGATTGCGTGAGCTCATTTTTTTCTGTAAGTGTAATCCAGTTGTCTAGGAAACCAATGCTAAAGTTGCTTTGATTTTGGCCTACTCCAAAAGAAAAGCAAGGCGGCAGCCTTTAGTTCGATTATGGCATTCTTTAATCAGGGTGATCTGTTGGATGGTTTACAATATAATCTGATGACTTTCTTATGAGTGCTAAAATTAAAAGGTCCAAAGAACCTTGTGATATCTCGACAAGAGTACGAATCAGAGTTCGGTGACAGTGAAGGCAGTGGAGTCGCTCATGAGCCAAACTCTCTGCACTCCAGAATAACTTGACTTGGGCATACCGACAGGTATTAGACCGACAGAGCTGACTCACCCTTTTTCCAGCAGAAGGAGGGAGGATGGTCCCTTGGAGGTAAGCCATCTGACCATCCACCCTATTTGTACTGGGTGGTCGGATGGCATTTCTTTTTACTGCCCGTTACCGTGGCTTTGGAACTATTCGTTCTTACTGTTTCCAAAAGCAAACTCACAAGGGAGGTTGTTGTGTAAAAAGTAAAAACTTTTAAGGATGTTTGTGAATCAAAGTAAAAAAGGTTGTAAGCCCTCATCTAACTATAATTATAACTCACGCCCCGCAATGCACAGTTTTGTCATCACTAATTTTATTCCAAATGATGCAGTTATATTATGAATGATGTCATACAAGATGTCATTACTAAGTAAAGTAAGTAATAATTTCACAAAGCACGTGAATACTGAGGTGTCTGGGCGCTAGCGACATTAGACTACAGTAGAATAACAACTGGGGCCAAACCCCCAAAGGCACCCAAATCCACTCCATGCACTGCCTTCAGTAGTGCACAGAGATGGGTTAGTCCCAGGGCCTGCTGCAGTCAGACCCTGAAACCAATCATCTGCAGACACCCATCCCCATGCATTGCACGGCCTTCGGCCATGCTCAGCAGAAGGACAGTTGCAGGGCCTGCGGTCAGGCCCTGTGGCCCACCACCCAATGTAGGCAACCTGGGAGTGGGGCAAGCAGTCCAATAACAACCCAGGGACCCCATCCCCCGTGGAAACCCTATTACTAAAAGGGGAGGAGGGCTGCACAGCTCCTCTCCCTGGGCTGAGTTTTGCCCTGGGGACCCCACACCTCAGGTCTCAGCCATTACTAAAATGGGAAGGGGGCCACATGGCCCCACTCCCCCAGGCTGATTTTTGCCCTGGGCACCCCAATCCCCACAAGTACAGCCAATAAGTAAAAGGGGAGAGGGGCTACATGTCCTCCTTGCCTGGGTCAGTTTTGGCCCCAGGAACACCATACCAGGAGGCCAGCCAATTTGTGAAAGGGGAGCCGGCCATGTGGCTTGACCTCTCTGGGCTGATTTTGGCCCCAGGGATCCCACCCCCCAGGGCCTGACCAATTAATAAAAAAGGAGGGGAGCCCTTGGTCCATCTCCACAGACAAGTTGGGGCTCCGGGGATCACATCCCCCAGGGCCTGGGCAGTTAATAAAACAGAAGGGTATCACACAATCCCCCTCCCAAGGCAAATTCTGGCCCTGGGGAACCCATCCCCCTAGGGCCCAGTAACTTGATGCTGGGTGCCCTGGCCCCTCCATCTTTCATTCTGTCATCTTTCAGATAAAAGGTCCACTCCCATTTACCAAGAACAGTTTTCCTGCTCCCGCCTGCTGGGAGCAGCCTTACTGTTTGCTCTTGCTTGGAGGAAGATGTCAAAGCTCCCACAATGTGACAGCAAACAACTATGTCCCGAGGGTGGGAACCTCAGTATATAGGGAACCAGCCCTGGGGGGTGGCAGTGACCATCAATGGCTTCAGGGTGGACGAGGTGCAGCTCCGCTCCTTTCTTATTGTAGTGCCTGCCCCAGGGAAATGGTGGTCCCCAGGGCTGAAAATGGCCAAGGACGGGGGGCACCTGGCCAACCTCCCTGTACTAAATATGGCCAAGCCCCAGGGAGGTGGTTCTCCCCTGACTATAAATGGCCCAGGAGAGGGCCATGCCCACTGTCCCTTTTTGAATACAACACACTGACCTCCGGGAGGTGGTGGTCCTTGGAGCCCTAATGCGCAGAAGAAGGGTGTCTGCCCTGCCCCTCTCTTATATATTTGCCAAGCCCCGGGGATGTGGCAGTCCCCAGGGTCATAAACGGCCTTAGAGGGGTCCCTCCCACCTCAATTTTATTTGGCCGCCTCCGGGTTGTGTTGGTCCCCAGTGCCGAGATTGGATAATGGGAGGGGAGCTTTATGCAGCCCACTCCCTAAGATAAGTAGTACTTTCTGCCCCAGGACCTGGCCTAACTGGGGGAAGAATTTTAAACACGTGTGGGAGACCGTGCTTGTTTATTTTGTTAATCTTTGCCTGGATTCACAGATCCTCCATGATTTTCCTAAAATGGCTGCAGACACTTCCTGATTGAAGTTTTGCAGCCAATCAGATATCAACATGGGACTGTCCGATCCACGGAGGATCTGTGTCCCTAGATATCTATATTTTTCTTTAAATATCTCAGAAAAGTACTGAAAGCATATACACCAAATAACAAAAAGAGATCTTTCTGGACCAAAATCTACCTATCTACCACATTTGGTGTAATTCCGTTTAGCTGTTCAGTCTATAGACATGTTCAAAATTTGTATTGAAATTTGCATATGGAAAACATGTCTTGGGCACCCAGCAGCTGAGCAAAATAAAGTAGGAGTTTTGAAAACTTCATGAAGATTCATCAAACAGTTCCAAAGTTATTGGCAAAACAAAAAAACGCTTCATTTATGTAAATTAGGTTCTAACTATATATATATATATATATATATATATATATATATATATATATATATATATATACATATATATATATATTACCTAGTGGCAGTCACCAGTAGGTAGTTATAATTATAGTTAGGACCATATTTCCATAGAGAAAGCAATTTTTGTCTTTCCTATGTCTTTGGCATCACTTGACAAATCTTCACGAACTTTTCCTAAAAAAGTGATGCAGTGGTTTTTGCTGCACACAAAAAGTTTTGGGGTGATCTGTCAAACAGGGGGCCAAGAAAAAGGGGGCTCAAAAACAACATTGCATTTATCTTTTTAATTACCATACGATCTTTTAGACATGTCTACAGCCTGAACCAATGGATAGAATTACACCAAATTTGGCAGAAAGCTAGCTTTCAGTACACAGATTACGCTTGTAATTATGGTATAAATCCATTCAGTAGTTGTTTTAGAAATGTAGGGGAATTCAAATTTGTATAGCTCTGGTAGCGAAGTATTCACGAATAAAGGCGAGCTCGTGCAGGGAAATGCCCTGCTCTGATTGGCTACCATCACTTCAAACCAGGAAGTGTTGGCAGCCATCTTGGGAAGAAAAGTAAAAAAAAGATGGAAAAGGGGCCATGGTAGAGTTTTTTTTGCAGTGCAGTGCTTTATACATTTTTATATATATATATATATATATATATATATATATATATATATATATATATATATATATATATATATATATATATATATATATATATGTATATGTAACCTAATGGTGGTTGTCACTAGGTAGCTATAGTTAGGACCCATATATACATATATATATATATATATATTCTGAATTGAACTGATGAATTTATATGCTTTTGCATGACTAAATTCAAAACCTAACTATAACGTCCCAGTTACCTTTGTCTTTTTCAGTGAATTTCTCTGTTTTTTTTAACGCACAGGTTTATATTTGTGTCAGGTTGTGGAAAGAAAATCAGGGCCTTGCTTTTCCCAAGGATCTGATGAGGAACTGAGGAGGTTCAGAGGAGGGTCCGAGGACGATCTGAGGAGGATCAGCGAGTCAACAGATCATCTGAAAAAAGGGCAATTTTGTGTCCTATGGGGGCAGGATACCTGTATCCTGACCCCTTATAAGTTTTACACAGTTTTTTCCCGCCCCCAGGAAATGTGAGAAACTAAATTGGTTCCGCAAATCTTTTGTCAGGTTGCGGCCAGCCAAATAGGGCCTTTCTTTTTCTCCGAATCTGCAGAGGATCTGAGGAGGAGCCAAGAAGGGTCTTAGAAGGATACAGGTCTCCTTTTGTACAAATTTCTTTTTTGGTTATTTACAAGAAAACCATTGAACGGATTCACACCAAATCAGAACAAGATTGCTTACTGGACCAGGACCTACCTTTTTGCCAAATTTGGTGTAATTCCGTCCAGTAGTTTTGGCGCTATTGCTGTTCAAAATCCCCATAGAATATGAATGGCGAGAAAGCATTTTAGGACAGCTGACGGCAATTTTTTTTAGGAAAATTTCATGAAGATTAGTCAACTATATATCCAACTAAGTGCCTGTTGCCACTGGGTAATTATAGTTAGGATCCTGTTTCCATAGAAAATGCATTTTTGTGTTGCTAATAACCCTGTTTGACTAATCTAATAACTTTGAGTTCATTTGACAAATTACTATAAACCTTTCCAAAAAAGTATTACTTTTTGACTAGTTTTCACATAGAAAGATTTGGAGTGATCTGTCAAAAAAGGAGGAGTCCCAAAACATGTATTTCTCTAGAAAATTTAAACACAGTTGCAGGGTGAACTGCTGAACAGATTTGCACCAAAGTTGCTGTGGGTTTGGCTGCCTCTAGGGGATTGACTACAGTGCCCAGCACAGCCTGCGGTTGGCTGTCTTGGTGGGGGTTTGGCTTTAGAGCCTGGCCTCAAGCAGAGCCTTGCAGTCAAACCCCAATCATGCACAGCTGAAGGAAGGCTGTGCACAGCTTGCTGTCTATGTGTAACATTGACATTTTAGATTATGCTGTGAGCCATAGTGTAAATTGGGCAAATAATGCATTCAATTGAAATTGACTTGCTAAAGCAGAAATGATCTGCCTTTCTGTTTACAGGTGCCTGTTTTGGCCCCCTTCTAGTGAAGTAATATAAATCATGAGCACTAATCACTATGCTTTGGCAGCATTTGACACCTAATTTGACTAACCACACACATTGATACCACAGGCTGTAGTTTCCTGAAACTAACAAGACTAACCATAAATATTGCCACTTCCAAAGTGCTCCATGGCTCAAAAAAAGGGCATCCAGTCATGCTAACCTGAGACTCATCAAGAATCATACCAATATATGCCTTTGACTCAATTATGGAAAATCATTTGCATTACATGTGTTGCAGAAAGTGTTATTGACAGATACAACTAAATGTGAATATGACTGTAACCTTCTTGTTTGCAGATAACCAAGAAAGTCCTTCCCGGTATGTATTCCAGTGGTGTGTAGAGGGACAGTTTGAAGTTAAGGCTCTACCAAACACCTGGAACAACCTGACAAAGCCACAGGTTTTATCTTTTCTATTTCCCATTTCCCCAATGCCTTTAGGAGGAATCAGCAGTGCAAATTTGTTTCTGACGTACATTGCGGATTGCTCTTAAAGGGAGTGGAAGGAACAGCAACACCACAGCAGGATGACTTGGTCTTCAGGTCAGTTGACCCAACACCATCCCATCATTCTTTTGCTCACCATGCCATCTCAGTTTGGACCCCGTAATAATCAAAATAGTGTGACCCAGCTCCTCATGGGAACAGTGCAGCCCAACTTGTCAAGCCAGGCCCTCCCGGACCTAGAACACAAGCAACCCAGGAGCGGTTTCACCCTAGTTATGGGCTCACAAGCCAGGTACAGTTTGTTACAGTGACACAGTGAGCATGGAACCCATGTGTGGCCATACTCATGCTACTTAGAGCGGTGTATAAAACACACCAAAAGGTGATGTGGCACTATGTCTAACCATGGCAATAGCTCGGAGTAGGACTCCAACCCATCCTTCTTTTGCTTACCATGACACCTTATTTTGAGCCCAGCCATTTCCAAATCAGTGATCAGCCTGCTCCTCATTTATCACCCAGTAGGTTGCAGATACATGTTGTGTCTTCAACTTTGAGTTGTACTTAAATTCTGAAAGGAATTAATAAAAACGAACTGCGGCCCACATTTAAGGAAAGTTAGCGCGCATTTGCTTACGGAAAAGTGGCATTAAGCCAGCACAATATTTATTAAGTGGCGCTAGAGCAGTGTTGCACCATTTGCCTCTATGAAGCATCATTTTTCAGGAGTGCCGCTTCATCTTGCATCATTTATTGACAATGATATGCAAGGTAGGCATTCCCCCCTAAAAACTGATGCTCGCTCGCTAGTGCCCTACTTACATGCCAACAGAAAAATTACGCACACCTAGGATCGCCCCGAAAAAGATGATGCTAACTCCCATTTGCGTTAACATTTTAATGCCTGGTCAGACCAGGCATTAGAATGGCACCCAGCCACAACTACAAAAGAAAAATACAGAGAAGGAACTCTGGCAAACACCTGGACAACATGCACCTGTTACTGCTACATCTTGGCGCATAGAGACGATGACAGCAATGACGCTAAATGCCACCAGCACCACCGAAGCACCATCAAACACCACAACTGCAGACACAAAGGCAGCGCAGAAGGAGGGAGAGGATATTTTGCCACCGCACATCCACCCTTGGCCACAGGGAAGAAGAGGCCACCAGACTGTACTGTCTCAAGTAGGAGTCCATCCTACGGCTGCTCCACCACATTGCCCACGACATCACAGCAAGAGTGGAAAGTCCTAAACTATTCCACCCATGACCAAGTTCCTGGCTGTGCTCCGCATGCTGGCCTCTGGATCATTTCAAACCATTGCAGCACACGTGTGTGGTATCTCACAACCATCCTTTTCTGCCTTCCTAGGGTCCTGGAAGCAATCCTCCACCTCACACTCTAACATATCCTGTTCCCCAACACCCAGCAACTGCAGCAGAAGACAAAACAAGGATTCTATCAAATTGCTGGGTTCCCACATGTGCTGGGTGCAATGGACTGCACACATGTCCAACTTGCCCACACTGCTGCAAAGGAATAACTTTATAGGAATAGGATACACACACATTCAATGAATTTGCAGGCCATTGTGGACCATCGCAGGATATTCACCAACATCCTCGCTAAATATTCGGGCAGCGTCCAAGATTCCTACATCTTCAGACGCTCAATAATAAATCAACATTTTCAGGATGAACAATAAGGCAATGGCCTACTCGTAGGTAGGCCAGCATACACCACATAACACAGACATCACAGTAAACATGTGGGACAAACAATACATACAACACACACAAGGACAGGAAAGCACAGATATTTGGAGAACAACACATATGCCACATGCATCACTCCACCACATTCAATGCACATCACCCTCACATATGGCAACATGTACAAGTCCCTAGCACCACCAGACTGGCACCTTTGATGATGCTCTGGTGGAGCAATGCTCTCTCTCCATTCAAAAAGTAGAGTCAAGCCATTGCATGTGTTCCAATGTAGTATGAAAAATATAGATCCTTCACACATAACACTTTAGTGTGGAATTGGTCAGCAATGGGTTTTGCGTTGGCGATGCCACTGTCAAACAACTTGAATTTTGGCACTGCCCCACATTTACAACAATGTAGAAACCTGAGGCTGCAACTATAAATAATGCCACCCTGGTGGAGACACCACCATTAACCTATCAAGAAAAATACCTGATACTCTTACGTGTAGACTTTTCCCATGTGTGGGGCATACTGCAGCACACATAGAAATAGGACATCACCATCATTGATAAATCATGTGTAGGAATGGACACCTCACAGCTCAGCAACAATCAAACCCATAAATCTGTCATCTATCTAACATGCTACAATGGCACACAGTGTGCATATTCACTACATACACATATGCATGCTAGCCAGGGAATTGCTACAACAACTCTTTGTGCAAGGAAGGGCTTCCATGTCCAAAGGGCTAGGATTCACATACAACATACGTGTCTCATGACACACACCACACAAGATAGTTACAACCTTAGCTAACACGACTCAACTGCAGGTTCTAAGTAACTAGACTATGGGACAAATATAAACAACACCATGCATATTCCGCATAGGTAAACTGTCATGCCAGAAAATCTCCTACACTCACCATGCCCCTGAGGCACAACCCATTACTGGAAAGTACACTACCACACACCAATACAACCATGCATCCCAGCCGGAACATACACAATGCTAGATGCAAGTCAGTTTCACAACACCACTTTAAAAAAACAGTGCCTGCCCATTTAGCAATGAACACAAATGCATGTCTGACACTTTTTCCCCCATTACATTGGAGTGGACCAAGGTGACGGCATCCAGCCATGGTTCATGACCCATATGGAAACCCACATGCAGATGCTGAGAAGGTTTACAATGAAGCCCACAAGAGGACCAGGAATGTGTTGGAGAGAACATTTGACATGCTGAAATCCAGGTTCAGGTGCCTAGGTCTAACTGGAGGAAGTCTGTCCTATGCACCACCCCTTGTGTGCAAAATAATACTAGTACACACCAATATCCCCTGGGATGAACAGGTAGAGGCCCCCAGGGAGGAGGATGAGGACAATGATGCACAACAGGAAGATGGGGAACAACAAAACTCTGCTGCTGGAACATGCAGAAGGAACAGTATTGTGAACAACTTCTTCACTTAGAGACTGTACTCTAATCAACAATGAGCAACGTTTTGTCAATAAATAACTTGAACTCAGATTTGTCATCAAGTACTTCTTTTCACCTTCACATACGTTATCAACTCACCCACATCTTGAATAGCATGACTAGACCACAACAGATATAAATAAATTAGGAACTCACATTGGAACAAGAAAAATACTACACACAATGCACTACTACATGAATGTGTTGGTGAAATGTTGGCATAGCCTGTTGCACAAATAAATTACATTGCCACACATATATCACACAAGTGTGTTTAGTTGACGTTTGACATCAGCAACCCAGGAAAAACATGTGAAGTCTACTTTCGGATGTTTGGCCTAGGTAGGATAAGAGTAGACAGTACCTACAATAGTAGGTCTGTGTCTGCTGTGTAACAAATTAATGTCTGAATATCACAAACATAGATGACAACTTAAAACTTACCCCTCAAAGGCACTTACATGTATGTTTAATATAGAGTTAAATACAGAGGACAAAACACCTGAATGTTTGGGTCTGTCAGACTTTATCCAGCTTATATTCTGCATGCATGTTAAGGAATGTCAAAACATGTCACAGAGCCTTGGCAAATTGTAAGTTTGATGAAGGACACAGACATGTGTCTACCTATAGCTGTCAGGAGTATTCACACAATCAAAATACACTCATAGTGCAGGAGAAAAAAGGTTGGGGATTACAGCTGTGTGTGAATGTTCATGCCAAACAAAGAAAAGGGGAAGGACTGCTGAGACACTCTTTTACTGAACTTAGACATCTATTATGTTCAGGTGACTCAGACACTACACAAGTGCTCCGGCTGGGGTTCAGTGGTGTGTGGGGGTCAGTCATCTCATCTTGCAGACACAGAAATTGTAATGGCAAACATTGCTTAGCCTGTAGAAGAAGCAATGTCCATAATCACCTTTGACAAGTATGTCTGACTATGATGTGCATGAATGAAGGAACAGTGAGGATCAGGAAGATGTGTACCAAGGGAGATCTGCCATGTAAACGTTGAAGAGCGTGGGGCTGAGCGAAGATCCTTGGGGAACGCCACAGATGATTCTGGAGGCTTCTGACAGGAACGGTGGGAGGCGAACTCTCTAGGTTCTGCCTGAGAGAAATGACAAGATCCAGTCGAGTGCCTTGTTGCGGATTGCAGCGTTGTGGAGGCGTGTGCGGAGAGTGTGATGACATACCGTGTCGAAAGCTGCGGAGAGGTCCAGGAGGATGAGTGCTGCTGTTTCTCCTTCATCGAGCATGGTCCTAATGTCATCTGTGTCAGCAATGACTGCAGTCTCAGTGCTGTGGTTTCTGCAGAATCCGCATTGGGAGGTGTCGAGTACCTTGCTGTCTTCCAGGAACTGGGATAGTTGGTTGTTTACAATTTTTTCAATGACCTTGGCTGGGAAGGGGAGGAGGGAGATCGGCCGGTAGTTCTTGGGGTCGTCTGGGTCTTAATTTGGTTTCTTTAGCAGGGCGTTGATTCCTGCGTGCTTCCATCTTTCTGGGAAGGTGGCTGACTCGAAGGAGCTGTTGATGGTTTTGCAGAGGTGGGGGGCGATGATGATGTTTGCCATATTGAAGATATGGTGTGGGCAGGGGTCCGATGGTGATCCGGAGTGGATGGAGGCCATGGTGGTGGCTTTGTCCTCTATGTTGACGGGGGTCCAGGTGTGGAGGTGCTGGGTGTTGCTTGGAGCGTTGGGTTCTTGGGTGTTTGTAGTCAGCTGGTGCGTCTGGGGCTTGAAGCTATTGTGGATTTCTTCTATCTTTTGACGTAAGTGGGTTGCCAGTGAGTTGCAGAACTCCTGTGATGGCGGGGGTTCGTTGGAGCAGGTCTTGGGGGTGGAGAGCTCATTGATGATGCCGAAGAGCTCTTTACTGTTGTGAGCGTTGGCGTCCATGCGTTTTTGAAGTGGGTCCTTTTGGTGGTGCAGATCAGTTGGTGATGTTTGCGTAGGGCATCCTTGAAAGCGATGTGGTTGTAGTTGGTAGGGTCAAGTTGCCAGGTTTTTTCCATTCTGCGACATAGCCATTTGTATTCCTGTAGTTCTGGGGTGAACCAGCTGGCCTTGATTCTGTGGGAGGTGTTTGGTTTTTTTTTGAGCGGTGCAAGGGTGTTGGCACAATCTTCTATCCAGCGATGCATGTTGGTGGTGGCTATGTTGGGGTCCGGGGTCCCAGGGGGTGGGGCACGGGCGAGAGTGGAGATCAATTAAGTATCAGTGGAGATACCGTTGATATTTTGCTCCAGTTGCGTCAGGGGGGTTGTGAGCGGTGGTGGTGAGTGACTGGTTTTTGGTAGGAGAAGTGGATGCAGCGGTGGTCTGTCCAACTGAGTTCGGTGGTGTGGCTGAAAGAGACGTGGTTGCTGGCTGAGAAGATGGGACACATTGTGGCCTTCGGAGTGGGTGGGTGTAGTGACGAGTTGCTTGAGGTTGAAGTTGGAGAGTTTGTCGATTAGGTTGGTGGTGTTGATATCGTTGTTATTTTCTAGGTGGAAGTTTAGGTCACCAAGGAGGATGTAGTCTGTTGAGGCGAGGGCTTGGGAGCTGATGGCGTCGGTGATGTCATCACAGAACTGCAGTATGGGTCCAGGGGGGTCTGTAGACCAGTGTTCCTCTGAGTGTGTTGTTGGCGTTGATGTGGATTTTGAAGTGGAGGTGCTCGGCGAAGTTGATGGTTTTGTGGGAGTTGGAGACTCTTATGGTGTTTTTGTGGAAAATGGCGATTCCTCCTCCTGGTCTGTTGATTCATTCTCTTCTGGTGATCTTGTAGTTTTCTGGTATGGCTATGGCTACGTCTGGTTCTGAGGCCGAATTCATCCAGGTTTCGGTGAAGAATGCGATGTCGGGCGAGTATGTGGTCAGGTGTGACAAACAAGTCAAACAAGCGTGACAGAAGCAAATGGCAAATTACACTATCTGTACCCTGGGTCTGTAGATATGACCCGGTTCCACTACCTACCAATGACCTAACAATGCATCAGAGGAACAAATCTCACATATGTAGACATAGTTATGTCAATCCCTAGTAAACGATGAGACAAGTCCAACACAAACAGCCTGTAAGTCACTAGTACATAATAGGGAAAGGCTGACATCAACAACCTAAAAGTCACCAAAACATAGGTGTGGCCTATAACATTGCATATGGCATGGTGTCTGTTAACAATTAAAATTCCGAACATATAATTACAGTACACATGTGTTTACATAGGGGAACATGTTAAACATTGATATGAGCACAAAGCTTTGTTATGATGGTGCAAAATTATCCATGATGGAATCAAAAATTTGTAGCAGTCACAGCCCTAAACACACCACTGTAGTATACATTACTGATAACACATAAAAAACACTTTTCATTCATTACCATATAACACATAAAAAACACTTTTCACTCATTACCATCTCACATACATTACAACCATGACATATGTCAGTACACCATATTCAAGAAATTGCATGCATTGGGAACTGTATGTTACACGTGTTTCAGAACATCATGGTGTTTTGCACTAGGGACACACAAGAGTTTGTCACACACTTGCACTTACATAGTTCTGGGTTAGCAGATCACAAACCAAGCCAAATCAACACCATCCCTAAGTAAACATTTGTCAAGGGTATCATGTGCATGAACGTTTTTCGCACATCACTATCATATGCCGTGTGGTGAAGCAAACAGTGGAAATTCTGAAATGACATTGTGTTAGACGAAAAATAGGAGTACCGTCACATATGTAAACTCACAGTATACACACATGTGAAAACATGAATGTGGGAAAATGGGTCATACATATTCACCTTTGCAACCACTATCAGTCCTCCCATGCATCGCACACACCTACATACATATTGAAGCACATTTCAGTGCATGCATTTATGTGTAGCCATTGCATTCCATATGAAAAACGCATGGCACCTGTGCATGAAATTTGATGCTGAGGGCCAGATTTCAGAAGGACCTACCACCACCTTGCACCACATTAGCGTCATTGTTTTTGCGTTAATGTGGCGTTAGGTTGGCAAAAAAGCTGCACCATGTTTACCACTTTGTAAACCCTTGCAACACATTATGCCTGCACCAGGAATAATGTATGCAAAGGGGGCGGTCCGCTGTTAGGTGTTAAAATGAGGCTCCCATTGTTTTCAAATTGCCTCCTTTCACTATGCAGGATTGGCGTCAATATTTTTGGTGCTAATCCTGCAAAGCGCCAAACTAGTGTCAACAATTTTGATGCCAGTTCCCTAATGTGCTCCATGGTGCACTGTTTCATAAATATGGTGAACACAGGGGGTTATAATGGGGTGCAAGAAAAGTGGTGCATCATAACATATACATATTTTGACGCATGGTACCTGCCTGTATAAATTAAAACTTTTTGCCCTGTCAGCTATCCTTCAAAAAGTGACTCAAGGCCATCATGCGTCAAAATGATGCATGTCACAAAAATGTGATGCATACACCCAGGAAGTGATGTAATAGACCTTCCTTGCTCCACACATGGAAAAGTGAACTTACTTTCACATTCTTTTTACAGTCTTTGTGCATGTGCTGTGTCTGTGCTTTGGAGAAGTTGTGTGGTGCTTGTGCTGGTGTGAGGAGTAGTTACAATTGCATCTTTTTTACTGTCTGTGTTTTTTTTTTTACTAAAGTCTCTATTGTTGTGTTCTTGTCATTTTGTGCTGTTAATGTCTGAGTATTGTCGGGTGTTTGCCTTTGGGGTAATTATGTTTGTTGGGATAGTTGGGGTTAGTTTGGGTTCTTTAAATGTTTTGTGGGTGTTAGGGTTGCACTGGATTTGGTGTTCAACATCTCAGGGAAGGGAAGGGCCAGGAGAATGACAGCTGAGGAGCTAGGAGAGTTCATAAGGCTCATCTGCCACTACCTCACAAAACATGGGCCCAGATTTAAGAGGGCCTAGGGCCATCTAAAAACTCATTAGCATCATTTGTTTATGTTAATGTGGTGCTAAATGGCCAATACGCAGTGCCATATTTATAAAGTGGTGCAGTGCATGCATTGCCCTACTTTGTAACCCTTTGTTCCAGGCATAATGTATGTGAGGGGGTGTTCCCCGTGAAGGGTGCCAAACAAATGGCGCAAAAGAAATCTAAAGGATTTCTTTGCGTCATTTTTTCTGCATTTTTAACGCCTGCTCAGAGCAGGCATTAAAAGGGGGCATGACTTTGTTTACAATGGGCACTCATGTACTGTTCAGGGTTAGCACCAATATTTTGGTGCTAACCCTGTACAGTACATGAATAGCGTCAGAAATTCTGACGCTATTGTCCCTTACCCATTTGCTACATGTAATATAGCACCACTTTTCTTAAATCTGACCCATGGTGTTGATGGGTGGCCGTGTCATAATGTGCTACAAAATAGAGGCACAGATGCTGAACCTCTAACAAGGTTCTGTTCCAGGTAACACATATCTTCTCAGTCCAGCCGACTGACCACCAGCTGAAACAACAGTGGGCAAACCTGATCTCCCTGGGAACAGGACCTCTTGGATCACCTGGGAATGGAGATCAGCAAAACTGTTGGTAAGTACACCTTAAATAATGCTTAAACTTTTTCTGCATTTGCATGTCTGTAGGCTATTGGGGTTACTTTTCCATGTCATGAATAATGTCAGGACTGCAATTAGTGTGCCTGTACCAACCTGTCTCCATGAGAAGGGCAGCAATGCACTGTCAGGATAGCAACTAGCACATTCTGGTGTTTGTACCCTGTATTTCACCTGAATAATCTGACGTCCATCTCATAAAACATACATGTGTCATGGTGCAAGTGCACATGTTTACCAGGCACTACTGTCCATGTCCATCAGAGACTTGACCACTGTGGTATTTTACATAGTCATGTTAATGTGATGACACATATGACGCAGGAGTATGGGAGTCAGGGCTGCTTGTGTTCCTTGAGTCATGTATGTGCAGAGTGACACAACAATTTGCTTCTGAAAATTGTCAGTAGTTTGTCCTCTGCAAAATGTTTCTTATGTAGGTAATACATGTAAGTATGGGTCAAGCCCTTATATGTACGTGTTCATGTATAGGTGGCACTTGGTAATTCCCTAACCTCATATATCTTGGTCAATCAGCTAAACATGTGGAATGTGTTACATTTGTCCATGGCATTCTTTCTTCAACCTTCACAGAGCTTTGTTTCATGTCATGTCTTGCAGATACACCTGCCCCCTACACTACTGATGAGTTTGCAAGATTTGTGTACCCCGAGGCTGCATGTAAGTGTTACCTTGTATGACTAATGTGTAGTGCAAGGGTTGTGTGTGAGGTTGTATGATGTGTGCAATGCCATGTTGAAATAGCATGTGTGGCAATTAGAACAACATTATATATCCTTGGATATTGACAGTATGTCTGATGTCATGTTGAGGATTTGGCGTACAACACATTCATTCACTGGTTGCAACGAGTCCTGTAAGGGCCTTGTGATTTTTGGAAAAGGTAAATGCGCACACAAACACAGTGATGTCAGTCAAGATGTGGCAAAAGTGCTGGGATAAAAAATGTATGGATGTTGGTAACATATTGTTTACATCACAAGTTACTGCAGTATGTTCCACCTGTAACACACAGTAACTCTGGGCATGATATGATAAGGACCATGTGAAGAGGTCACTAAGGGGATTATCAATGAGCCACTTGTGCTGCAGTAGCTTCACTTCTCTTTAGTAAAAAAGCGATGCACCGGCCACCCAACAAACTACATTGAAGTTTCAGCCCTTGTTCGATGAGTGTGGTACATGTCTACAGATCAAAGCAAAAATATGTATGCAGAGGGACATACATGAGCTATCCTGGAGTACGATGAGTGCAACTGAGCATGGTCACATTACTGGTGTATAGGATGTGCATGGTAAGTGCTTATCTGGTACTTAGGTGATGTTACAAGCATGTGCACAGAGAGTGTGCAACATTAGCTAGCCTTCATACCTGGGACATGAACAATATGTTGAAGATGGCACTGATGAACAATTGTATAAACTTTGACCTTGATGATGTTAGCGAGTTGTGGTGGAGAAAGTGTGTTATCTGATGATGGTGTTTCCATTGCATGCTTGTTCTTCATCTTCCCAATGCAGATTTTCATTACATGTTTCCTTCATTTTTTAGCGGCCACAATGACTCCAGAACTGAAGCGCGCATTTGAAAAAAGAGCCGAACTGTACAGGCACATACATGCTAACGAGAAAGGGTACCTCAAAATAGTCAGAAGGACTCAGAGTGAGAAAGCATCAGGGTCCGGCAGACATTTCCTCAGAGAGGACTGGCCAAACAGGCTGCAACCATCACTGACACAAATGGCAAGTCAAAGCAGAAGGACAGGGGTGGCTCTGCATGTTCTGTCCCCTCAACATCTACAGGACCTACTTCAGCGCTGTCACATTCCCAGCCAAGACCTGCAATCAAGTCTCCTAGATTCAAAAAGGAAATGAGGAAGGACACTGCAAATCTAAAGCTGAGATTGGACAAATTGGAGGCAAAGACCGAGAAGATGCACAAGTTGCTGCATTACATCGAGAAGAAGGTCAAGAGGCACTTACTTTGGACCCTTACTTGTCACCATCCCCTTCCCTTTCCCTAGTTTTGACAGTTCTTTTTTATTGTGTTTTATATAGGTTGGCATAGACTAGTTAGCGTAGTGTTGGTTAGTTTTAGGACACTGTATAGTTAGGGTAGGGTTTTCTGGGTTTTTACTGCTTTAGCCTTTTAATAGGGTGGTTATATTCTTGGGTATATGTGTAAAAAATTTAAAAATGTAAATAAAATATACAAAAAATACGTATTTGTTTGGGCAATAGGCTAAGTTAGTCAATGTTTAGCTGTAGTTACTGTTGTCCTTGTGGAATCATGTGTCTTAATGGGGGTCAATGTTTATCGTGTGGCGATACACGTATAGGATAAGTTAAGATAAGATACTTTAGTTGTAGTAATAAGTTATGATTAGATGGTGAAGGTTAGGTTAATGTAGGTTAGTATGCAGTTTAGCAAATTGTTGGGTAGAATTGTTTTGGTATTATTAAACCTTATTTTTTGCCAGAAGATGGTCTCCATAATGATTAACTATCTGGATGGTATCATGTGTTCACAGCTCAGTTTAGACAAATGCCTTTGGTTGTGCATCCAGTAGTGATTTACATTTGTGACTATGTGTATCCCATATGGCCAAATACCTGTCAGATTGGCATCAGCTACTCAATACAATATTCAGCACTCTACGTGACACACTGATTGTGCATGGATACACATCCCAAAAGAGGTTGTTTGACCCAATCAATTTGTGTTGGTAGTTACTGTGACATTCATTGGTTAAAAGATTTGGACATTGCACTCCACATCTATTGGAAAATTGATACTGGCACACTCATGGCTACCCCTCACGGTTTTACATATGTCTAATTTGATTGTCACATTAATGTTGTACTGGTACAACCATCCAAGATTTTCCCTGACGCCTGTGTTCTATAACATACAAGCCATCGCAAAACTTGCATGGAACCTGTTTAATTACTTGCTTGAAAGACCTTGAAATGTTGTGCCAGTCCACAATGCTATCAGTCAACTTAATCATGTTTAAGTCAATGTGTGTGGCTTGGTGCCTGTCACAAAGCCATGCTTTTCCTTTTGTTGAGTACTCAGGAGCAGAATTATGAAATTTCCCTGTGCCCCTTAACACCCCCCTACCCCCACCATGTGTGCGCTGTATTTAAAATACAGTGCACCATGGTGCAGGGCAGGGGGCAATAGTGTAATTTTTTATGACGCTATTGATGTATGCTGCAGTAGTAGCTCCATAATATTGGTGCTACTCCTGCAGAGTACATAGGGGCTCGTTCTAAAGAATGGAACCCTCCATTTGCCATAGTAAATGGTACAAGGAAATCGCATAAATTTCCTTGAGCCATTATTCCAGCTCCCCTAATGGGGGAATGCCCCCTTTGCACAAATTATTCCTGACGCAGGCATAATGTAGAGCAAAGGGTTACAGAGTGGTGCAATGCATGCAAATACGGAGCAGGGATTTTGGCCTTGTTGAGCCACATTAACGTCAAAATAAATGCTGTTAAGGTGGCACAAGGTGACACTAGGGGCCTATAAATATGTCCCTTAGTGTATTAACTTCACACAATGCTTATAGTTCAAACAGTTAATGGATCACCAACCAAAAAACGCATATGTTACTTTACTAATTTATTTTAATGTGCAAGTTTTATTTCAGATGATGTACAATGTACAGTATATTGACCCCATGGGAGATCCCAAGCCATTGAATGTCAATTCAGAGTCCAAGGAGGAGGGACATAGCATGAGACGTGTAGGGGAGAAGTGCATCACTGAGGAAGTGTTCAAATTTCTAATAGGTAGGATTTTACACTATGACAGGCCATGCCTGATAAGTCAACCATGGTAGAGTGAAGAGGGCATGTTGCCAGTTGTTACAACACTGGCATGACCTTTAGCACTGAATGGAAGAGATACTGTTCATGTGTCACACACTGTAGCTATCTGGATTGTATTTCTGGTGAATGATGTTCCTTCCGCATCTTCATTTCCTGATGTGTGTGGTGCCTCCTTTGCCAGGTTTGGTGCTGGTGTTGAAGTTGAGGGGCCACATCCACATCAGGGGATAGAGATGTGGAATCAAATGTCCCGGCAGCTGTTAACTGTGGGAAAATGAAAGGAATCACTGCAGACAGGAGAAACTGTTGGTTTCGCAAAATAGCAGCTAGATCCAGGGGCGTCTCCTCCACTATGGTAGAGGAGTGTCACCCCCTGCCAGCAGCGGCAGCTGCAAAACCTTTAAAAGAAAACTTTGTTTATTATCCTTTTATTTTAACCCGTTCTGTGCCGCGGACGTAACGCTTACCTCCTGTGGCACAGTGCTGCTGTGCCGAGGACGTAACTATTACATCCTCGGCACACAGCTCAGAGGGAGCGCTCTCATTCCCTCTGTGTGCTTCCCCCTCACCCCCAAAAGGCAGGGATGGAAGGGGAAGCCCTTCCCCTTACGCCCCTGCCCCCCCATCCCATCTTAATGACATCAGCGCGTGATCACGTGCTGACATCATTACAGGGTGGCGGTCGCGCAGGAAGCCATTTGCTTCCTGTACGAGATCGGAGGAAGAGGTGAGTTTCTCTTCCCGGTCTGTGGGGGGTTTCAAAGAAAGAGGCACTGAGGGAAAGGAAAGGGTTTTCCTTTCCCCCGGTGTCTCTTTCAGCATTCCTGCTGCCCGATCGCATTGCGATCAGGCAGCAGGAATGCCCACTAGACGCAAGGGATTTCTTTTTTTTAATGTTTCTGTATATCTTGTGTGTCGGGGAGCGGACCCTTGGGCAAGGGTCGCTCCCTTTTTGAGGCAAGTTGTTCATGGCCATTTCTGCCTCCCTTGGGGGCAGATTGGCCTATTAGTTTAGGATGATCTGCCCCCAAGGGGGCAGAAACCACTGGAACACCAGGGATGTTTTTATTTTTGTTTATTTATTTTGGGGGGTGCCCCCTTGGGCAAGGGGAGCCCCCCCAAGGGGGCATAGAACTGCTGGCCTTTTCTGCCCCCCTTGGGGGCAGATCAGCCCATTTTTTTTAGGTCCATCTGCCCCCAAGTGGGGCAGAAGCCACTTAGGCACCAGGGATTGTGTGTTTAGTGGATGGGGGGCGGCCCCTTGGGCAAGGGTCGCTCCCCTTTGGGGGGCATGTCTTTTAGGGCCATTTCTGCCCCCCTTGGGGGCAGATCAGCCTATTTTTTTTAGGCTGATCTGCCCCCACGGGGGGCAGAAACCACAGGAACGCCAGGGATATTTTTTTTATTTGTTTATTTATGTGGGGGGCGCCCCATTGGGCAAGGGGTGCCCCCCCAATGGGGGCATTGACCTGTTGACCATTTGTGCCCCCCTTGGGGGCATATGGGCCTATTTGTTTAGGCCCATCTGCCCCCAAGGGGGGCAGAAGCCACTTAGACACCAGGGATAGTGTGTGTGTGTGTGTTAGTGAATGGGGGGGCGGTCCCTTGGGCAAGGGTAACCCCCCCTCTGGGGGCACATGTACCAAGGCCATTTCTGCACCCCTTGGGGACAGATCGGCCTATTATTTTTAGGCTGATCTGCCACCAAGTGGGGCAGAAACCACTAGAACGCCAGGGATTTTTTTTATATGTTTATTTTTGTGGGGGGCATCCCCTTGGGCAAGGGGCACCCCCCCAAGGGGGGCATTGACCTGTTGGCCATTTCTGCCCCCCTTGGGGCAGATGGGCCTATTTGTTTAGTCCCATCTGCCCCCAAAGGGGACAGAAGCCACTTAGACACCAGGGATAGTGTGTGTGTGTGTAATAGGGGATGGGGGGGCGGCCCCTTGGGCAAGGGTCGCCCCCCCCTTTGGGGGCAAATGTACCAAGGCTATTTCTGCACCCATTGGGGACAGATCGGCCTATTATTTTTAGGCTGATCTGCCCCCAAGGGGGGTAGAAACCACTAGAATGCCAGGGATTTGTTTTATGTTTATTTTTGTGGGGGGCATTGACCTGTTGGCCATTTCTGCCCCCCCTTGGGGGCAGATGGGCCTATTGTTTTAGGCCCATCTGCCCTCAAGGGGGAAGAAGACACTTAGGCACCAGGGATAGTGTGTGTGTGTTTTTTTGTTTTTTTTGTTTGCGGGGTGTCCCCTTGGGCAAGGGTTGCTCTCCATGGGGACACACTACTAAAGGTATTTTCTGCCCTCCTTGGGGCAGATAGGCCTATTTTTTAGTAGGCCCATCTGCCCCTATGGCAGAATCCACTTAGGCACCAATTTCTAAATGTTTGATGGTGGGGTGTTTGTCAACTGATGAAATATTTACATTTGTGATAAAAAATGTTTTCCTCCTTTTTGTTCTAGTTCAAAGCTTTTGCTTTCTTTGCTGTGGCCCCTTGTGGTTTTGGCGGTGGTTGACCTGTGGTTTGCATAGTTGCATGTTTTAGGTAAGTAAAAACAATTTACTCCAAAGGAGTATTGTTGCCATGCATGAATGACATGTTTGTAGGGGGTGTACTAAATGCAGGATTGTGTGTGAATTGTCCTTAGATTTGTGCACAATGATATTTGTTTTGTCTTATTTCTAATTTGCTTTTCTTTCTTTCTTTTTAGTGGGATATCATTGGTGATTGCTGTGTCTGTGCAGAGTAGTTGCTGGTGATTCAAGCTTTTTCAGGCAAGTGAGCGGTATAGTTTTTGAGTTTATAACTCTTACTAATAAAGCTACACTTTATTACTTATCTTACACAGTGCTGGTTGTTGGTGGTGCATTTGTCCAGTTAATTTTAGTAGGAAAGATCATGGCTAGCCGCAGGATGACCGCTCAGCAGGTGGTTGGTATGCTTTTTGAGTAATTGTCTGATCATGATTATGAGACGGACTCTGCATCTGAGGCAGAGGAGGAAGTGAGAGATTCTGGCAGTGATGTTTCTGTTGGAGAGGAATCTTCTGATGAGGAAGCCACACTCAGTGCAGATGAAGGGCCTGTTTTAGAGGAGGACACTAATGTGCCATTAGTGCAGCAACCTGGGGCTGAAAGTTTTCCCGAAATAAGACCTGATCTCTGGGTTGTCCCAAACATGGAGCAGCCAGAGTTGCCTGCCTTTACTGGTCTCCTTGGGTGTAGCGCCAATACAGAGAACTTTTTGCCTGTCAATTTCTTTGAGTTATTCATGGATGATGTGTTTTTGGAAGAGATTGTTGAGCAGACTAACTTGTATGCAGAGCAGCATTTGAGGGACTACGCTGCTAGACTTAGGCCACACTCTAGAGCTGCCCAGTGGATTCCCACAAATTTGGAGGAGATGAAAAAGTTTTGGGGTTTGACTTTTTTGATGGGGTTGATAAGGAAGCTGTCACTGGCTTCTTATTGGTCTACTATTCCCTTGATGGCAACAGCTATATTTCCTGCGACCATGAGTCGTAATCGGTATTTGCTTCTTCTTAGGAAGCTGCATTTTGTTGACAATGCATTAGCTTTGCCACGAGATCACCCTGATTCTGACCGTCTTTTTAAGATTAGGCCTGTCCTTGATCATTTTGTAGATCGGTTTTCAGAGGTCTATGTTCCAGGCAAAGAGATAAGTGTGGACGAGTCTTTGGTCCTCTTCAAGGGTCATTTGGTTTTTAGGCAGTACATTCCTTGCAAAAGGGCACAATATGGAATTAAATTGTATATGCTGTCTGAAAGTAGTACAGGATATGTGTATAGTTTCCGTGTCTACACTGGTAGGGATTCCAATATTGACCCCCCTGGTTGTCCTCCCACTTTTGGAGTTACTGAGAAAATTGTGTGGGATCTTGGTAGACGACTGTTCAACAAAGGTCACCATTTGTATGTAGATAACTTCTACACTGGAGTGCAGTTGTTCAAGGAATTGTTTAAAGTGGACACTGTTGCTTGTGACACAATTCGTTGTAACCGGAAAGGCTATCCAAGGGAGCTTGTTTGTAAAAAACTTGAGAGTGGACAGTGCTGTGCCTTGCGGAATGATGAGCTGCTAGCTTTGAAATTTTCAGACAACAGGGATGTCTACATGCTGAGTACCATCCATGAAGAGAGTACTTCCCCCGTGACTGTTTGGGGCCAGGTTGCTGAAGTGCGCAAACCTGTGTGCATTTTAGATTATAATAAGCACATGGGAGGTGTAGATAGAGTTGATCAGAGGTTGGAACCTTATACTGCTATTCGTAAGTCTTACGTTTGGTATAAGAAGTTAGCAATTCCCCTCTTCCACTTAGCAACCTTTAATGCTTTTATTGTGTTTAAGGATAGGTCTCCAGAGTCAAAGATGACATTTGTGAAATATCAGGAGTCGGTGATAGAGAGCCTTATTGTGGTGGAACAGGTCAGAGTTCCTAGAGAAGCAGTGGTGGAGGATATGGCTAGATTGATAGCTCGCCACTTTGCTGAGCACATTCCTCCCACACCCAAAAAAGACTTTCCAGCTAAGAAATGTTGAGTGTGTTTTCGAAGCGGTATCCGGAGGGAGACTCAAATGTACTGCCCAGATTGTCCTTCAAAGCCTGGGCTGTGTGTGGGTGGTTGTTTTAAAAATTACCACACCCAGAAGAATTACTTGGAACAACTATGAGTGTAAACTCATGTCTGTTTTGTATTTTCATGTGTTCAGTTTCATGGTTAGCATTTCTGTCATGTACTTAGTTAGAGCTTTTGTGTTTGTAGTTTTGGGATTATTTCTACTTAGTTAGGGGTTCCTTTGTTTAAAAAAAAAAATTAAACAAATTATGCCATTGTGTGTGGAGTGGGGCTTGGCTGAGGGTGTACATAGTGTACATATTGACTTGCTGTTGGCTACTGCAACACACTGCCAGCCAAACACCAGTCCACACACTCCCATCAGCTGGTGTGATTGTTGTATCAGGCATTTGGGAGTATTTAAGTGATGGGCCCTTGAGTGGCACTGTCTGTCGATGTGAGTGTTGTAATGTGCTGGGCCCGTGGCTGGAGGTGTGAATGGTCTTGTGCGTGTCATGTATGAAAGGTGTGTGAATTGACTGTAAAGCGGTTGGTGTCTTGTCGCGGCTTTACAGCTCACGAGCTGTGAATCATTGGTTCAGTTTTTTGCCTTTCAGTTATTAACAGTGCATTTCATTTTTGTGAAATCTCTTGTTAATAAAATTTGATCCACTGAACCATCACTCACCCTCGTGCCAAATCCAACCAGTATGTGTGGTAAAAATGACAAAACCTGCTCCGCTGTAATCAGGCGTCGCAGCACACCTGTGACACGCTAGGTGCCTCGGGTGGGGCTCCGATGATGAAGCATGCCACCAACTTGGTTGGTGGGTGAGGGTTTTTTTTTGCACATAACCTAAGTGCGTTTCTTTTCACAATTTTAGTGTTTGGCACATCACAGACGTATGTGTACACATCAAAATGATATATTACAAAACTACCTGTGTTTGGGGGGAGGGGGCACCTATGTTTTTGGTCCCAGGTGCGGCCTTCATCTAGGGAAACCTACCAAACCCAGACATTTTTTTAAACTAGACACCCCAAGGAGTCCAGGGAGGTGTGGCTTGAGTGGATCCCCCAAACTTTTCTTACCCAGACTCCTCTGCAAACCTCAAAATTTGCTTAAAAAAGCATATTTTCCTGACTTTCGTTTGTACGATCACCACTCCAGCACAAAATTCCTACTCCCCAGCGCTCCCCTCAGTCTCCCAAGTAAAATGACACCTCACTTATGTGGGTCCCCAAAGCATAGTCCGCCTAAAGATGTATAAAAGAAGAATATGTCCTTATAAACTCGCTGTGCTATCCCCTCTATCTCTACAAGTTTTGGGCCTTATTCTGTTGCAGGCATCTGGCCCACCCACATAAGTGAGGTATCATTTTTACCGGGAGACTTGGGGAAACGCTGGGTGGAAGGAAATTTGTGGCTCCTCTCAGATTCCAGAACTTTCTGTCACCGAAATGTGAGGAAAATGTGTTCTTTAGCCAAATTTTGAGGTTTGCACTTGGATTCTGGGTAACAGAACCTGGTAAGAGCCCCACAAGTCACCCCATCTTGGATTCCCTTAGGTCTCTAGTTTTCAGAAATGCACAGGTTTGGTAGGTTTCCCTAGGTGCCGGCTGAGCTAGAGGCCAACATTTACAGGTAGGCACTTTGCAAAAAACACCTCTGTTTTCTGTCAAAAAGAAGGGATGTGTCCACGTTGTGCTTTGGGGAATTTCCTGTTGCGGGAGCTAGGCCTACCCACACAAGTGAGGTATCATTTTTATCGGGAGACTTGGGGGATCGCCGGGTGGAAGGAAATTTCTGGCTCTTCTCAGATTCCAGAACTTTCTGTCACCGAAATGACTGGAAAAAGTGTTTTTTTTGCCAAATTTTGAGGTTTGCAAAGGATTGTGGGTAACAGAACCTGGTCAGAGCCCCACAAGTCACCCCATCATGGATTCCCCTAGGTGTCTAGTTTTCAAAAATGCGCAGGTTTGCTAGGTTTCCCCAGGTGCAGGCTGAGCTAAAGGCCAAAATCCACAGCTAGGCACTTTGTAAAAAACAGCTCTGTTTTCTTTCTGAAAATGTGATGTATCCACGTCGTGTTTTGGGGTATATCCTGTCGCGGGCATTAGGCCTACCCACTAAGTGAGGTACCATTTTTATCGGGAGACTTGGGGGAACGCTGGGTGGAAAGAAATTTGTGGCTCCTCTCAGATTCCAGAACTTTCTGTCACCGAAATGACAGGAAAAAGTGTTTTTTTTTTGGCCAGATTTTGAGGTTTGCAAAGGATTCTGGGTAACAGAACCTGGTCAGAGCCCCACAAGTCACCCCATCTTGGATTCCCCTAGGTGTCTAGTTTTTAAAAATGCACAGGTTTGCTAGGTTTCCCCAGGTGCCGGCTGAGCTAGAGGGCAAAATCCACAGCTAGGCACTTTGCAAAAAACACCTCTGTTTTCTGTAAAAAAAAAAAGGAGGTGTCCACGTTGTGCTTTGGGGAATTTCCTGTTGCGGGCTCTAGGCCTACCCACACAAGTGAGGTGTCAATTTTATCGGGAGACTTGGGGGATCGCTGGGTCGAAGGAAATTTGTGGCTCCTCTCAGATTCCAGAACTTTCTGTCACCGAAATGACAGGAAAAAGTGTTTTTTTTTGCCAGATTTTGAGGTTTGCACAGGGATTCTGGGTAACAGAACCTGGTAAGAGCCCCACAAGTCACCCCATCTTGGATTCCCTTAGGTCTCTAGTGTTCAGAAATGCACAGGTTTGGTAGGTTTCCCTAGGTGCCGGCTGAGCTAGAGGCCAACATTTACAGGTAGGCACTTTGCAAAAAACACCTCTGTTTTCTGTCAAAAAGAAGGGATGTGTCCACGTTGTGCTTTGGGGAATTTCCTGTTGCGGGCGCTAGGCCTACCCACACAAGTGAGGTATCATTTTTATCGGGAGACTTGGGGGATCGCCGGGTAGAAGGAAATGTGTGGCTCCTCTCAGATTCCAGAACTTTCTGTCACCGAAATGACAGGAAAAAGTGTTTTTTTTGCCAAATTTTGAGGTTTGCAAAGGATTGTGGGTAACAGAACCTGGTCAGAGCCCCACAAGTCACCCCATCATGGATTCCCCTAGGTGTCTAGTTTTCAAAAATGCGCAGGTTTGCTAGGTTTCCCCAGGTGCAGGCTGAGCTAAAGGCCAAAATCCACAGCTAGGCACTTTGTAAAAAACAGCTCTGTTTTCTTTCTGAAAATGTGATGTATCCACGTCGTGTTTTGGGGCATATCCTGTCGCGGGCATTAGGCCTACCCACATAAGTGAGGTGCCATTTTTATCGGGAGACTTGGGGGAACGCTGGGTGGAAAGAAATTTGTGGCTCCTCTCAGATTCCAGAACTTTCTGTCACCGAAATTACAGGAAAAAGTGTATTTTTTTTGCCAGATTTTGAGGTTTGCAAAGGATTCTGGGTAACAGAACCTGGTCAGAGCCCTACAAGTCACCCCATCTTGGATTCCCCTAGGTGTCTAGTTTTTAAAAAGGCGCAGGTTTGCTAGGTTTCCCCGGGTGCCAGCTGAGCTAGAGGCCAAAATCCACAGCTAGGCACTTTGCAAAAAACACCTCTGTTTTCTGTAAAAAAAAAAGGATGTGTCCACGTTGTGCTTTGGGGAATTTCCTGTTGCGGGCGCTAGGCCTACCCACACAGTGAGGTATCATTTTTATGGGGAGACTTGGGGGATCGCTGGGTGGAAGGAAATTTGTGGCTCCTCTCAGATTCCAGAACCTTCTGTCACCGAAATGACAGGAAAAAGTGTTTTTTTTGCCAGATTTTGAGGTTTGCAAAGGATTCTGGGTAACAGAACCTGGTAAGAGCCCCACAAGTCACCCCACCTTGGATTCTCTTAGGTCTCTAGTTTTCAGAAATGCACAGGTTTGGTAGGTTTCCCTAGGTGCCGGCTGAGCTAGAGGCCAACATTTACAGGTAGGCACTTTGCAAAAAACACCTCTGTTTTCTGTCAAAAAAAAGGGATGTGTCCACGTTGTGCTTTGGGGAATTTCCTGTTGCGGGCGCTAGGCCTACCCACACAAGTGAGGTATCATTTTTATCGGGAGACTTGGGGGATCGCTGGGTGGAAGGAAATTTGTGGCTCCTCTCAGATTCCAGAACTTTCTGTCACCGAAATGACAGGAAAAAGTGTTTTTTTTGCCACATTTTGAGGTTTGCAAAGGATTGTGGGTAACAGAACCTGGTCAGAGCCCCACAAGTCACCCCATCATGGATTCCCCTAGGTGTCTAGTTTTCAAAAATGTGCAGGTTTGCTAGGTTTCCCCAGGTGCAGGCTGAGCTAGAGGCCAAAATCCACAGCTAGGCACGTTGTAAAAAACAGCTCTGTTTTCTTTCTGAAAATGTGATGTATCCACGTCGTGTTTTGGGGCATATCCTGTCGCGGGCATTAGGCCTACCCACATAAGTGAGGTACCATTTTTATCGGGAGACTTGGGGGAACGCTGGGTGGCAGGAAATTTGTGGGTCCTCTCAGATTCCTGAACTTTCTGTCACCGAAATGACAGGAAAAAGTGTTTTTTTTTGCCAGATTTTGAGGTTTGCAAAGGATTCTGGGTAACAGAACCTGGTCAGATCCCCACAAGTCACCCCGTCCTGGATTCCCCTAGGTGTCTAGTTTTCAAAAATGCGCAGGTTTGCTAGGTTTCCGCAGGTGCCGGCTGAGCTAGAGGCCAAAATCCACAGCTAGGCACTTAGTAAAAAACATCTCTGTTTTCTTTCTGAAAATGTGATGTGTCCACGTCGTGTTTTGGGGTATTCCCTGTCGCGGGCGCTAGGCCTACCCACACAAGTGAGGTACCATTTTTATCGGGATACTTGGGGGAACGCTGGGTGTAAGGAAATTTGTGGCTGCTCTCAGATTACAGAACTTTCTGTCACCGAAATGACAGGAAAAAGTGTTTTTTTTGTCAAATTTTGAAGTTTGCAAAGGATTCTGGGTAACAGAACATGGTCGGAGCCCCACAAGTCACCCCATCTTGGATTCCCCTAGGTGTCTAGTTTTAAAAAATGTGCAGGTTTGCTAGGTTTCCCCAGGTGCCGGCTGAGCTAGAGGCCAAAATCCACAGCTAGGCACTTTGTAAAAAAACTGCTCTTTTTTCTTTCTGAAAATGCGATGTGTCCACGTTGTGTTTTGGGGCATATCCTGTCGCGGGCATTAGGCCTACCCACGCAAGTGAGGTACCATTTTTATTGGGAGACTTGGGGGACCACAGAATAGCAAAACAAGTGTTATTGTCCCTTGACTTTCTCTACAGTTTTTCCTTCCAAATGTAGGACAGTGTGTAAAAAAGACGTCCATTTGAGAAATGCCCTGTAATTCACATGCTAGTATGGGGACCCCAGAATTCAGAGATGTGCAAATAACCACTGCTTCTCAACACCTTATCTTGTGGCCATTTGGGAAATACAAAGGTTTTCTTGATACCTATTTTTAACTTTTTATATTTCAGCAAATGAATTGCTGTATACCCGGTATAGAATGAAAACCCATTGCAAGGTGCAGCTCATTTATTGGCTCTGGGTACCTAGTGTTCTTGATGAACCTACAAGCCCTATATATCCCCGCAACTAGAAGAGTCCAGCTGACGTAACGGTATATTGCTTTAAAAAATCTGACATCGCAGGAAAAAGTTACAGAGTAAAACGTGAAGAAAAATGGCTATTTTTTTCACCTCAATTTCAATATTTTTTTATTTCAGCTGTTATTTTCTGTAGGAAACCCTTGTAGGATCTACACAAATGACCCCTTGCTGAATTCAGGATTTTGTTTACTTTATTGACCTGTACTCTACTAGGTGTATTTCAAGGGGAAATATGGTGCACCAAGGAATTGGTTCAAAAGTTTCTACACCACCTATTCTACTTACAACGGTGCACTACTATGGGGAATACACCCTGACCCCAAATGCTGATTGTACAAACAGTCAGACTTTACATGTATACAATGTGGCACCCGTTGTTCTCAAGTACAAATCCAGGTGTAATGATTAGAATTTTAGGACGAGCACAGTACTCTTATTTATGCAATCACTACCCCCACTCGAGATAGTGGTTATATTCATACATACAAATTACACTGAACAAATAGTCTTTGTGTTCTGTATCCCATTAAACAGTGTCACACATAAGTCACCTTATCATCTCAGGTGGATTAGACTATACTACTAACCATATAGCCAACACTATTCATATAGAACCTCAGATTCATGTTCCCAGAAAGAATTCCAATTCCCTATCTGAATTAAGACCGTCTTCAACTGCCCTTAATCGCATTATTCAAATAGCCTACCTTCTTCGTAGCGTTAATTCCCTATTCCCTCCTCTTTGGACCTTCAACACCTGTTTGCAGCCGAAGAAGGTAAATCTAACCCTTGTATTTTGAGACACACAATTAATCATATGTACTATCACAGGATATCTAATATCTTGCTGTGCTAACGCTCTGGCATGTTCTCCAATTCTTACTTTTAGTGGTTGGATAGTACTCCCGACGTAATATTTTTTACATTTACAAACCAGTATATAAACCACATAGGAAGAATTGCAGTTCAAACTGTACCTAATGGGAAATGTTTCCCCCAACGTATTAGAGAATTCTTTCTGCCCATGGCAGGCCCACTTACAGAGTCCACAATCTCCGCATCTAAAAAATCCTATCCTCTGTTTCTGCAACCAATTAGCTTTCGGAACCATTCTGGGAAAACTCGGGCTGAGAATTTGTTGTAGTGTCCTCCCCCTACGGAAAGTAAAGCTAGGTTTACTAGTAAGAAACTCAGTCAGTATTTCATCGTGAAGTAGGATGTGCCAGTGTTTGGTGACAAACTTCTTAAAGATCCCCGTACTCCCTGTAAAATCTGTAACCAATCTCACTTTTTCATCCTTGTGCAACCCTGCATTCCTGATTTTAGATATTAAAGTTGCATGCCTTGATACATGTTTAATTCTGTTCTGTGCCCTGGTGATAACACTGCCACTATAGCCTCTGCTTCTGAACCGATTACCCATTTCCTCTATACATTGCTCAAATTCCATATCATTGCTACAGTTCCTCCGTGCTCTGACCATCTCTCCATATGGAATTGATTCTATTTGATTATCTCACATCCTGACTTACCACACTCCCTTCGATCCTTGCATGGGATTCCCCTTTTCGTTCACTTTCTTGATGGTGCCTCTCAATGACATTTCATCTACTCACATGAATATTTCTGAATTGCAATTTGTCATCTCTTTTTATTTTCAGCCTTGAGAAAGCCCCGGTCTATATATAGCCAGAGGGGGCGAAACACGTGTTGGCTGATCTTCTATTCATCCTATGTTTATCATATTTGGATTTTGGACTTTGTTCTCTGTCCTACTAACCAGTGACTGACTGTGAAACTGGGACTTTAATGTTTGCACAACAATAAAATCAAGAACTCTCTGAGTGGGACTTCACCTCTTTTTGTTTACTGTCTTGCCTTAGAGGACGTGGGTCCCTGTCCTCTGGTCAAGTCCCCCAACCTATAAAATAGGCATTTATACAGGAGTCTAGTGGTTCTTGGGCCCTTCCGCTTTTGGATCTGTTTGTTTTTGATTCTATTTGATGTTTGGGATGTGCACTTGCCGCATGCAGTACTGCATTACAGGCAGTAGATTTGCTAAATAGTTTACTTTCTATACAACCATTCTCTATGTACAGTTCTACATCCAGAAATTCTATACACTTTGCACTGTACTTGCAAGTAAATTTAACATTCATATCATTAGAATTCAGATATTTGACAATGTCCAATAGCTCATTAGCATCCCCTGTCCATAGCATAATGCAATCGTCAATATAACGTCCCCAATAGAGGACGAAAGTTTGCCAATGGGCAGCTCCTGGACCCCAGACCCACCTCTCCTCGTATCGGCCCATAAATAGTCCTGCATACGAGGGAGAGAATCTGGAGCCCATGGCTACCCCTTGTTTTTGTCTAAACCAATCTTGCTAAAAAATAAAAAAATTGTTTTCAAGAATCATAGAAATAATTTCCAGTAACATCCTCGTATTTTGCCATCTATTAACAGGTTGCTTATTTAAGAACCACTCTGTAGCTTCCAGACCCACACTATGTTGGATACAAGTATAAAGAGAGACCACGTCTAGTGTAACCATTAACATACCTTCTTCCCACTCCACATCATTAAGAATACTTAGAATATGCATAGTGTCCTTGATGTACGATGGTAATTTTTGCACAATAGGTTTAAAAAAAACATCCACATATTCAGACAATTTTTCAGTAGGACCGCCTATACCTGAAATTATAGGTCTACCCGGTGGAAAAGGCAAATCTTTATGCATTTTGGGCAACATGTAAAAACATGGGAATCTAGACTTACCTTCAAATACAAATATTCATCCCTATTTAGTAAATCAGATCGATACCAGGCTTCTAGTTTTTCATTAATAATACCACTAAGTCTAGAAATAGGGTTCGAATTCAGCTTTTCGTAACACTGTGTATCATCCAATTGAGACCTTATCTCCTGAACATAATCCCTCCTGTTCATTAGAACAACATTATCTCCTTTGTCCGCCTTCCTTATCATTATCTGATCATTTTCACTTAATTCTTTTAGTGCCCTCCGCTCCCCTTGATTTAAATTGCTAGTAATTTTGGGTAGACCATGTTTGCATTTGTGAAGGTCCAAATCTCTACAAACCAAATAAAAAAAAGTATCTAGATTCCTATTGTCCAATGTTCTGGGAATCCATTTCGATTTGCATTTCAAAACACTTCTACCACCTCTGTTACAGGTGATGTCTAAATCCTCTAACACCTGTTCAAAGATAATCAGAACTTTTTCCTGCTCTGTAATGGAGAGCAGCATAGCTGTAGCAAACACTTCTTGTATAGAGGGTACCGTAACCTCATTGGAAACCAAAGTATAATTTCTCTTGGTTGCAGACGGATTTAGCTGAAAATATTTCTTAAGTTCCAATCGTCTAATAAACTTGAAAAGATCTATTTTAGCTCTACACAAATCTCCTCTACTGGTAGGGCAAAAACTCAATCCCTTTTCCAATAATGAAGTACCCTCTACTGAAAGTGATACGTCCGATAAATTAACTACACTGATACTTTCCTTTCTGCTGATTAAAGGTTCTTGTCCCTGGATCTGGTTACCACTCCCATCCTTTCTGTTGCCTCTACCCTTTCTCCTACCTCCTCTGATCCTCCTAAATTTGCCCTTCGCTTGTTCATATCTCATTGTCCCTGTCTCATCCTCAGTATCTCCTGTAAAAAACCTGTTCTATTCCCAGATCTGGCTTGTACAGAGGTGCCTACTATACCTTCCGTTTCACTTTCACTAAAGAAAATACCACTTGCCGATGCAGAATCAGACGATAATGATGTTTAGGAACCCTGTCTGGGGGGGAGGATGACGAACCAAGTGATCATATTTCCTAGCAAATGTAAAGATTTTACCTGACTGGTAATCCATCTCATCTCTCTTAAATTTCCTAGTTTTTCTCTGCATAATCTCCTCCTGATGTTTTAAAAGTACCTGTTCCAAAATTTTATAATTCTTCTCTGTGGCTTCCGGTTTAGCTCCTTAATTTCTCCTTCCAAACTTTCAATTGCCTTCTGTAGTGAAGTTACCTTCCTTTCCGAGTTTGTTATGAGAATTTCCATTCATCTCATTGAACTAGCTGTCAATTCCTTATCCCATAAATCAAGTAAATCTGTATCTAAATCATCGTAAGTGGGGAAAATCTGCGACCTCAGACCTCTTGGGATCCTATTCATCTTTAAGTATTGCTTTAGTGTAACACCATCCCACCATTTCGAGAATACATTCTTCTTTAATCTTTCCAATTTTATAAATTTCATTTTAAGTCCCTCATTTTGAGGGCGCTTCGGAAAAGAAATTACACTACCTTTCTCAAGGTTCCCGAATAATTCCTCTGCCATCTTATTCCTATCCATCATGTAATTAAGAACCTTGTGCTACCTCACCCTATTCTAATTGACCTGTACTCTACTAGGTGTATTTCAAGGGGAAATATGGTGCACCAACGAATTGGTTCAAAAGTTTCTACACTACCTATTCTACTTACAACGGTGCACTACTATGGGGAATACACCCTGACCCCAAATGCTGATTGTACAAACAGTCAGACTTTACATGTTTACAATGTGGCACCCGTTGTTCTCAAGTACAAATCCAGGTGTAATGATTAGAATTTTAGGACGAACACAGTACTCTTATTTATGCAATCACTACCCCCACTCGAGATAGTGGTTATATTCATACATACAAATTACACTGAACAAATAGTCTTTGTGTTCTGTATATTATGGGAACCTAGTTTAAATACTCACTCCCCCACAATAATTAGTCTGAACATATCTATATCAAAATCATAAAAAAACAATTATGCCTATCCATCTCTTTCCAAATAGATTAATTGCACGAGAGTCATTTCATCCAAGTCCACTTTCTGTTCCGTTTGAACACAAATATTCCCAAAGTCCTTATCAACTCCTTGAATTTAGGTACAAGTCCAAAATGAAACAAAGTTGTCCGAGTTCTTTGTCGCGACCTTACAGCCAACACGTGTTTCGTCACTTGACTTCCTCAGGGCTGGAATGTAGTTGCTTCATTTAAATAGTGATTGTGACTCCCCTTCCTGCCAGCCTGTCCAAAGGCTGGCGGAAAGGGGAGTCACGGGGGCCCTGGTGGCACCTGCACTGCCCATGCTCTTGGCATGGGCAGTGCAGGGGTCCCCAGGCACAGCCCCGTTGCGATTTTTACTGTCTGCCTGGCGCAACAGGTGCTGCTGCACCCGCCGCACCGCCACATTGCCGCCGGCTGCAATGTTACAGTCAACATCCCCGCTGGGCCAGCTGGTGGAAACTCTGTTTCCGCCCGCCGGCCCAGCAGGGATGTCCAAATGCGGCCGGCGGGTTTCCGGCCGCATGGGCGGCCGACTGGCGGTACAACCTTGGCGGTCGGCCTCGTCCGACTGACAAGGTTGTAAAGAGGGCCTTATTCTTTTATCTTGACTTGTGTATGTTGGATTTTTGTTGTTCTGGTCTTGTTTGATTTCGATAAATATATCCTATTTTTTTAACTTGTAGTGTTTCACTGTATTACTGAGTGTGTTGGTACAAAGACCGATTTCTAACATTCACAAAATGAAATGGTTGTACATCTGGCCCATAGTTTTTCAGTACTACTCAGGCTTCACATAAAGAATTTGTTTATATAGATGTCCCTTAAAAGCAAGCACGTCAAAGTTCAGCTGGTAACTCCCTTGCAGTACACTCAAAAATAGTAAATCTTTGTCATCCAAAAGCTTCAAGTGATTCCATCAATTAAAGCCAGTACTGACTCTAAAGCACTATTTACATTCACAGACAAACCAGTTGCCCACATTTGCATTTCTTTCAGGCAAGCAAGCACCCTGGAAAGAAGGCTTGTTTACTGTTAAAATGTCTGCCCCCATTCGGTGTCACAGCAAAGGAGACTTCCTGAGTGACACTTTAGCAGAAGCAGTTAAAATTGGAACTAACCGTCCCAGGACAGTTGTCTAAAAGTAGGAGAATTGTTGTTTATAAATTAAAAAAGCAGGGGCCCGTTCCACCACTGGCCTCCCCTTATGCACCTGCGGTGTCACAGCTCTGATGCCAGCTTTGCTAGGGTTTTTGCTTTTTCGCCATCACTTCACACCATCCCACTGTCAGTGAATATAAGTTAGAATAGAATACCTTGATACTTAGGGGCATATTTACAAGCCCTTAGCGCCACCGGAGTGTCACTTTTCGTGATGCTCCGGTGGCGCAGTGCACTCCGACATATTTACAAGGCAGCCTCAACAGACTTCTTGTGGCTTCACAACACCTTGTAAATACAGCCCCTTCACACGCAACACTTTGGTGGGTGTTGCTGTGGGCATGCCACAACAGCACCCATTCCCTTTTGACGCTGCCCCGGATTTACAAGATTTTGTAAATCTGAGGCAGCATCAAAATCTAATGGCACCCCAGGGGTGGCAGTGGCATGGAGCAACAAGGAGAAAACGTTAATTTCTCTTCATTTTTGCTCTTTTTGTGTGTGCTGCATTCTGTAGGACACATAGAAAGAGCAAATGGCCATTGAAGATTGTTTTTTGTGCAGGAAGGTGTTCCTTCCTGCAAAAAACAATCTCCCCTGAAACGCAACCATAATTGCACCATGGAGCAAGGGTGGTTGAGTTGGCGCTCAGCATCAAATTTAGTGCTGTTGCAGGTAGAAACACAGGGGTGCACCATATTCTTGTTAATAAGGCACAACCCTGCATTTCTAAAGTGACGCAGAGTGGCGCTGCCAATTTTGGTGCAGAGCCGCACTGCGCCACTTTATTGGAAACATGCCCCTTAGTTCTTTCGTTCTTTTAGTCAATTGGTCGAACTAAAGTAATAACATGCCGGCTATAAAAAAGACAGCTACAAACCATGCTTTGAACATCAAAAAGCGAAACACGAAACCAGCCCACGATCTCACTCAGGGAGAATGTTTATCATTTACCATTTTAATGTATGTCTAAAACACGTGGCTCAACCAGGCATGGCTTGATCAAGTCTAAATGTCTGTGTTTAATTCTGTGGTGGGGCACAGAAACATTTAATTGTACACAGGTATTAGAGACCCCACTATAGATATACACTGGTTACTGATGCATTTGAGCCCGTATTTATACTTTTTGACGCTAAACTGCGCTAACGCAGTTTAGCATTGAAAAGTTTTGCGCCGGCTAACGTCATTCTGAAGCGCCATGCGGGCGCCGTATTTATTGAATGGCGTTAGCCGGCGCAAGCAGACCGGCGCTGCCTGTTGTGCGTGGAAAAAAAACACGTACACCAGGCAGCGCCGGCGTTGGGAAAAGTGGCGCTAGGGCGTCTTAAAAATGGTGCAAGTCAGGTTGACGCAAAAAATCGCCTCCACCCGATTTGCGCCATTTTTAACGACGCCCAGACGCCATTTACATGACTCCTGTCTTAGTAAAGACAGGAGTCATGCCCCCTTGCCCAATGGCCATGCCCAGGGGACTTATGTCCCCTGGGCATGGTCATTGGGCATAGTGGCATGTAGGGGGGCACAAATAAGGCCCCCCTATGCCACCCAAAAAAAAACAATTATACTTACCTGAACTTACCTGAATGTCCCTGGGATGGGTCCCTCCATCCTTGGGTGTCCTCCTGGGGTGGGCAAGGGTGGCAGGGGGGGTCCCTGGGGGCAGGGGAGGGCACCTGTGGGCTCATTTTGAGCCCACAGGCCCCTTAACGCCTACCCTGACCCAGGCGTTAAAAAGTGGCGCAAATTCGGGGTTTTTTGACCCGACCACTCCCGGGCGTGATTTTTGCCCGGGAGTATAAATACGACGCATTTGCGTCGCCGTCATTTTTTTAGACGGGAACGCCTTCCTTGCATCTCATTAACGCAAGGAAGGCGTTCACGCAAAAAAATGACGCTATTTGCCCATACTTTGGCGCTAGACGCGTCTAACGCCAAAGTATAAATATGGCGTTAGTTTTGCGCCGAATTTGCGTCGAAAAAAACGACGCTAATTCGGCGCAAACGGAGTATAAATATGCCCCTTTGGCCCGTATTTATACTTTTTGACGCTAAACTGCGCTAACGCAGTTTAGCGTCAAAAAATTTTGCGCCGGCTAACGCCATTCTGAAGCACCATGCGGGCGCTGTATTTATTGAATGGCGTTAGCCGGCGCAAGCAGACCGGCGCTGCCTGGTGTGCGTGGAAAAAAACCACGTACACCAGGCAGCGCCGGCGTTGGGAAAAGTGGCGCTAGGGCGTCTTAAAAATGGTGCAAGTCAGGTTGACGCAAAAAATCGCCTCCACCCGATTTGCGCCATTTTTAACGACACCCAGACGCCAGTTACATGACTCCTGTCTTAGTAAAGACAGGAGTCATGCCCCCTTGCCCAATGGCCATGCCCAGGGGACTTATGTCCCCTGGGCATGGTCATTGGGCATAGTGGCATGTAGGAGGGCACAAATAAGGCCCCCCTATGCCACCCAAAAAAAAAAAAAAAAAAAATGTTTTATACTTACCTGAACTTACCTGAATGTCCCTGGGATGGGTCCCTCCATCCTTGGGTGTCCTCCTGGGGTGGGCAAGGGTGGCAGGGGGGTCCCTGGGGGCAGGGGAGGGCACCTGTGGGCTCATTTTGAGCCCACAGGCCCCTTAACGCCTACCCTGACCCAGGCGTTAAAAAGTGGCACAAATGCGGGGTTTTTTGACCCGACCACTCCCGGGCGTGATTTTTGCCCGGGAGTATAAATACGACGCATTTGCGTCGCCGTCATTTTTTTAGACGGGAACGCCTTCCTTGCATCTCATTAACGCAAGGAAGGCGTTCACGCAAAAAAATGACGCTATTTGCCCATACTTTGGCGCTAGACGCGTCTAACGCCAAAGTATAAATATGGCATTAGTTTTGCGCCGAATTTGCATCGAAAAAAACGACGCTAATTCGGCGCAAACGGAGTATAAATATGCCCCTTTATGTCCCAATAAATATATGTCAAGGACTATATTTAATGAGTACCACATAAATAAATATCAGTTGCTACATGACTAGTGACTGAGTAATATGGTCAAATATTACCATCAATCGTTACTGATGACACCATAAGCCCCAAGGCCAAATGCTGAGTGGTTTGCAAATGCCACCAGACCCCAGAGATGGCAATATCGGACAACATTACATATATTATTTATTAGGCATTTTACACTACATATTTCTTTGGGCGTAGTTGGCTTCTAAAATGCTGTTTTTTTCGAAAAAGAAAATAATGAATGAATGATTGAATGATAGGGTTTTATGTAGCGTATCAGCTGCTCCAAGGAGCATTGCGGCACTACTAAGACAAGAAGAACGATTGGCAGTAAAAATAATAGGCGAAATACCGGACTATGCTGTTTGAGTCCAGAAAAATAACAAAGGTATATTTATTTATGTAGTTAAGAATGTAGGACTTTAGACAAAACACCCCTTTCTTTGTTAAAAAGCACCTCCCCTCTGCGGAAGAAAATATTGGTCAAGCTGTCTTCTTGAAGATTTAACTAACACCTGGCATTGCCTGAAAATAGAATGCATAGATTTGTTTCAACTTTTATAAACAGATTGCTGAAAAAGTGTATCTCGTGCAAATAAATCAAAATTATACTGCCTTAAAGCAGCAGAATGTGTATGTTCTTGACACATAATTATGATAACCCTATAATGTGGTTCGAAATTCCTTTGTAATCCTATGGACTCTGTCAATGGTGGAGGTCTACAGAATAGGTTGAGAATTCCATTTGGATGATCAAACTCTTATTTCAATGGGCTCTGGGGAATATTCTCTATATATCTGACATCCCTGTGAATCATGGATTTTTATACCACAATATATATATATATATATATATATATATATTTATATATATATATATATATATATATATATATATATATATATTTATGTGTGTATTATCATCCTGAAACCTTCCAGGTGCAACAAGAATCACCAGCCCACATTGTTTTGGAAAATTCAGTGAAAAATTCAGTGAAAATTTGACAAAAGACGCCAAAGATATAGGCACATTGATTTTGCGATGGAACCACAGTCCTAACTATAACTACTTACTGACAACCACCAGTAAGTATATATATATATATATATATATATATATATATATATATATATATATATATATGTATCAATTCCCTGAAAAAAAACAAAGGCTAGAGGGATATTATAGTTAGGAAGTACATTTTGAAAAACCTTAGAAATTCACTGAAAAAAACAAAGGTTACAGGGACGTTATAGTTAGGAAATATAATTAATAAAACCTTAGAAATTCACTGAAAAAATGCAAGGCTACAGGGATGTTATAGTTATGCTCAGATTTCACTTGTGCAAAACCAGTGAAATTCAGCAGTTATAGTTACCTTACCTAACCATAACGTACGCCCCCACAATGCACAGCTTATGACGTCACATATTACATCACTCATGATAGGGTCAGTGACATCACTGATGACATCACTGTTTGTAGATGGAAGAAACATCTTTGATGTCCCAGAGACTTCAGTACAGGAGGCAAGCTCTTGGATAAAACTTAGGTTCTGGGATGCAGTGACTGTAGTTCCAGTCCTTCTCGCTCTCACGCAAGATGCAGTAGGCCAAACCAAGAAAGCAGTTCAGCAAAGTGGATGTCCCTCCAACAGCACAGTAGTCTTTCTTTCTGGTAAAATGTCCTAATTTCCAGAAGTGTTCTGAATTTTGGGTGATTGGGGTCAAGTACGTATGCCCAGTTGGGCCTTTGATGTGGGGGAGAATTCAAAGAGATGCATTTGATGTGCACAAGTCCCTTTCTTTCCTGTTCTGGCTCCAGACTCTCTACAGAGGTTATGCAACCCTTTGTGCAATTATGCAAAGACAACAAAAAGGCAGTGATGAGAATGTATTGAATGGGCAGAGCCACCAAATGAATAATTGGATAAAAAAAAGATATATACAAATGTCCACAAAGGGCCAATGCCCAGTCCAAAGTATAAAGGGCCCACATGGCCACTGGGCACAGTCCATGGTCCAACTTGTCTCCTGACATCATCCGCACAGAACTCTGCAGGGGCATCATTTTGCAAGTGGGGAGACACCTACCTCGAAGTCGGGAATTTGACCACTGGTTCTGGAGGGGGCTTCGTGCCCATGTCGCTGTGCTGGGGAGTGCAAGGTCATAGTCTCTCAGGTGGGTGACTTGCCCACTGGTTCTGGATGGGGCTCCTTGTACAGCAGTCCCAGGAGGGTGGCCTACATTCCCTCATCTGGAGGTGAGGGCTTCACTGTGTCAGCAGGTAAGGGTGTCTCCTGGGCAGCCTCTGCTGGAGGCGAGGGCTCACTGTCTCAACAGGTGAAGGTGCAGCCTCTGCAGGGGGAGTGGGCTGTACTGCCTCAGTTGGAGATGAGGGCTCCATGACCACTGGTGGTGGTGGTGTCACCCTGCCAGCCTCTGCTGGAAGAGAGTGCTGCACTGTGTCAGCAGGTGAATGTGCCTCCTGGGCAGACTCTGCTGGAGGTGAGGGCTGCACTGTCTCAGCAGTTGAAGGTGCAGCCTCTGCAGGAGGAGTGGACTGCACTGCCTCAGCTGGAGGGGAGAGCTCCATGACCACTGGTGGTGGTGGTGTCACCCTGCCAGCCTCTGCTGGAGTCAAGGGCTTCTTCCCCTTCATGGCAGGAGGTGCGGCCTCCTTCCCCTTCATGGCAAGAGTCGAGGGCTTCTTCCCCTTCATGGCAGGAGTTGAGGTCTTCTTTTCCTTAATGGCAGTGGGTATGGGATACTTACCTTTCCTGGCTGGTGGAGTGGGATCCATCACTGTCTTGCCTCCACGACTAGGAGGTGACTCCACTGTCCGCATGGACTGTTTGGCTGGGGTGCTGGGCTGGATCATTGGGACCCTGCTCTTATGGGCAGGACGGGGGAAGGGGGAGTGAAGAGGTCAAGTTGGGCAAAGAAAAGCTTCTAAGGGACAGTGGGGCAGGAAGAGGGGGAGGGATGGGAGTGGAGGTTGAGAGAGTGGTTGTTGGAGGTGTATGTCTGCTGGGCTTGGGTGCAGGTGCGTGAACAGTGTGCATGTGTGAGGTGGATGGCAGTTGGGTGTCTGAGTGCTTGCGTTTGTGTACTTTAGGAAGGGTCACAGACAGGGTGGGAGAGGCCACAGGGGACACATGCATAGATGTTGTGGTGGTACCTGCTAGTGAGGTGTGTGTGCTGCTTAGTGTGGTGATGCCGGTGGTGGATGTTGATACAGTGCATGCAGGTGTGAGTGTGGGGTGACTGTGAGGGAGTTGGTGGAGGAGGGGGAGACAGTGGAGGCAATGGATGTGGTTGTGTGTGCTACTGTCTGGTGTTTGTGAGAGTGCTTGTGGACTGAAGTGTGGTGCCTGTGTTTGACTGTGCTACTCTTGTGTGATGTCTTGTGTGCATGTTTGTCTGTATGTGTGCATGGGATGCGTTGGGGTTGAGGAGACTGGGACTGGGAAGTGGTAGTTGGAGGGGGGACGGTATGAATAGGGACAATGGCTGCCATCAGAGGAGAGGCCAGAGCCTGAATCGATCTCTTTTGGGCCGCCAATCCACCATGGATGCCCTACAGGAATGCATTGGATTGCTTGATCTGGGATGCCCAGCCCCTGGATGGCATTCACAATGGTTGACTGTTCTACAGAGATGGATCTCAGGAGGTCAATAGCCTCCTCACTCAGGGCTGCAGTGCTCACTGGGGCAGGGCCTGAGGTGCCTGGGGCGAAGGATGCCTTTCCGCCTGGGTGAGCGGGCACAGGCAACTCGCTGAGGGGCTGCTGGGAGGGTGGTGCTGGTACTGGGGTGGCAGCTGTACCTGCAGCTGGGGTGGTCACAGAGGTGTCTGCCACCACCAGGGAGCTTCCATTGGAGGAGGTATCTGAGTTAGTGTTGTCACCTCCTGTCCCCGCCATGGTGCTCCCCTCACCCTCCGTCCCACTGGTTCCCTCGGCGGACTCTGCCTCCTGGGTCCTGTGGGATGCAGCTCCGTCTGTCACCGGTGCCCCTGCTTCTCTGCCAGATGATGCTAATGCACACATGGACAGTGGGTGTGTGTTTTATATTGGTGTGAGTGGGTGGGTGTGGTGTGTGTATGGGTTTCAGGTGTGTGTTGTTAGAATTGGCCAATGTTGTGTAGTTTAGTATTTGCATGTCCATTCTGAGGGCAGCAGTGTGTACCGCCAACGGTTTACCACCGTTGAATGTCCACAGTGGGTATTCGTGGGTCATGATGTGGTGGGTGTTGTTTTGTTGGCATAACGGTATGGGTGTTTGTACCAACAGTTTAGCACTGACCTTTGGGTTGGCAGATTTGTGTATGTGGCTGTATTCTGTCAGTTTGGTGTGCTTGTATCATAATATGCCGAACGGATATCAGCCACTGCGGCGGTATGTTGGTGGCCATCAGTGTGGCAGTATGCAGGATTTACTGTCAATGTCATAATGAGGACCTTTGTCTTAAAGCATAGTGTTTTCAGGCTGGAAGCATTACTCAGTGATTAGATAGTTGTGCATTTCAACAGTACGAGCTAACTGTAGCTGAGCTCAGCTTTGCCATCTGTAATTTATAGATATGGGGACATATGTGGTACATGCATGAGGCAAACCTCTGAGGCAGATTTTTAAAGCAACAGAATCGATTTAGTCCAAAAATCTGGAGTAAGGCAAAGTAGTTCACTCTGCTGCGTTGGCTTACTCTTTTCTTGGAAGATATTCCATGTACTTTGCGTGGGTGGTCCCATGCAACTCCCATGGTTTTTTATGCATTTTCAGATTTACAAGAACATGTATATCTGGGAATATGCCAAAGAGATACTCCTCCCCAGAAGAGGCGTGACAAGGAGGGGCGGCTCCTCCATTGGGATGGAGGAGCGTCACCACCCCTGCCTGCAGTGGCAGCGGCACACCTTTTCCCAAAGAACGATAATAAACTATGTTTATGATTGTTTTTTTGGGAAAAGGGGGTGGGGCCATGGGGGTGACGTGCAATGGGGGCAGTGCTCAGCAGTCCCCCTCAGATCGCATGTGTGTTTGGCCAGCCGGCTCGGTCTGGCCAAACACACATGCGCACAGGGCTCTCTCCAGCCCAACAACCCAGTTGCTGGGCCGGAGAGAGCCTGCACAGGCTCCCAGTCTACCCACGAGCGCCCAGCCAGGGCACTCCGAGCCAATCCTGATGCTTCTCTAAGCAGTGTCAGGATTTGAGCAGGGCACACTGTGAGACTGTGCCAGCAGCACCAGCGAGACTGGAGGAGGCAGAGGAGCAGCGTGGGAGCAAATGGTGAGTGCTTTTTGTTTTTTGAAAATGTTTTTGCATTTATTTAATATTTAATTCTCCCCCCAACCGCCCCCGCTCTCACACATGTCGCCCCACCCGTGTCAGTCAGCGCAAGCCATGACTCGTAACAAGGAGAAATACCATTATCTCTCCACCTTACTTTCTCTTGGGCATCACACATCGAAGAATATGCCTCTTGGGATTCTGTCTCTGCCTGCACAAAAACACTCCTGCATGCAACACAGGCACCCTTGCGCCATGGTGAAGGGGTGTCTGCATTGGCACTAGGCTGCCAAAAGGGTGCAAGCACAGGGGAAAGATGCAGGAATTCCTTAATTACAGTGCATTCTTGCCCTTTCCCAGTGACACAGCACAGCAAGTTGACTTGCTGTGCTTCACTGCACTACTGTTTTATATAAATATTCCCCACAATGTTTTGCTGAAAGTTTCTTGCCACCTAGCCTGTTGCTATAGGCTTCAAACTCAACACTCTTTGGAAGGCTAAGGTGGCTAAAAGACTGAAAAAGAAGTGTTACGTGCATCAAAATCCAGCAGGCAAATAAACCAAAAGGGGGGAGACACTGAAGCCTTCTCATGAGTGTTAAAAAGTATGTTATTTTATTTAGTTGTTTGTTTTGTTTGTTTCATAGTTGTATCTCAATGATAGCATGCACATCTTTTTTCGACATGCACTTTGTAATGGGAGAAACCAATCATTTTGTTATACAGCTATGGTGACTTGTCGTGAAACAGTGAGGTGTTAGTAGAGAGATCACTCCCTGTCCACACTGTAGCATAGGTATGGGGACCTGTGATAGAAAAGAGTTATTGGCACAGAGAGCAGTCCATTTTCATACTCTAATACGCGCTATTTTCAGCTGCTGTTCACACATTATTACATTTGACTGATAGGGACACCAGTTGTGCAAGAAGTTTTCAACAGAGAAGATACTCCATTATATACTCTACTATGGACATTCATTATTATGGAGAGAGGTTGCTCAGCAGGGAACAGTCTCTACCCACAGCCTATTTTGCACATGGTACGGCTGACGAGGCAGTATGTTTCCATATCATAGTCTCTATAGTTGTTATGCAAGATAGACTTCTCAGCATAGAGGTAATTTTATCCCTATACCTTACGTGTACACGTCATCCAGAGAAGAACTATGACCAGAGAGGCAAGCTCTTTTGCACACCCTTATGAGCACACCCATCATCCAAGACACTATTCACAGGAGAGGTACCCGTCTCTCCCTACACTGTACTACACACATTTACCATGCAAGAGGGATCTGTCAGCAAAGAGGCAGTTCTTCCCCACAGTGTACTAGGCATACTTGTCGGCATGGGAAGAGGTATGAGCAGAGACATATATTTTTCTCAAGCCCTATTACAGACATGTCTCACCTTGGTAAGATATGTTAGCAGACAGGTCACTCCCTTCCCAGACTAACGCTGTTAGTCTAGAGAGAGGTGTGAGCAGTGGCCACTCCTTGCCCATACAGTACTGCACTTTTATGGTGTCCTGGGGATAGGTGGTAGTGGAGAAGAGAATGTTTCCCTACACACTGCTGCATATGTATCTCATCCTGCGGGGGTGTTATGAGTAGACAGGCAATTCCATTCCCACGCCCTGATATACATGTTTATTTCCCTGGGGAGCGGTCTCAGTGGAGATGCCAGTACTTACTATACTAGCAATGGAATAGAGGGATCTCACCTGTGAGGTGAGTACCTTCCCCACCCTACTATGGATTCTGCTGAGCCTGGGGAAAGACGTGAATGGAAAGGCAGTGTCTTTTTACACCCTACTCTACACATTGGTTACCTTCATGCAAGATCACAGTGAAGAGGCCAGTCTCCCTCTTTAGTACAGTAGGTGGGACTGTAACACGTAAGTATTGTAATGAAGGAAAATGGAAATTCTTTCTGTAAAGTATTTTTGCAATCTTGTGAGAGTCTTGCAGGTCAAAAAGGGCAGCGAAAAAATTATAACTATTATAAAAGGATGTGTTCAGTGAAAGTACAACCACTATTGTGAGATGCTCGTGAGCACAGTGAACACTGCCCCCTCGCAGTGGACACGGAGGACTATGTCCCTGACTCTCAGGAGAGGCACGCAAAAATCACCTATGCTAAAATTGGAGTATAATGGCTCTCGCAAATGTCTGGTGAGCCATCAAGAAGAAAAAGAAAGGGTACATAGTACAAACATCAGACCCAATTAAAGTATAGGGGAGCTCTAAAAATAGTTTTTTCATTTTGAACAACTATGTTTTCGTGGGTTTTTGAAAAAAAACATGTTTAACCTTTTTTATTTGTTTAAAGAAAGAGTACACAAACAAGAAACTGGTAGTTATGAAACAGCATCTCCTTGAAAACAAAAAGAAATCAAATGTAGTAAAACAATTTTTTTAAACTACTACCGGGGAGGCAATTAGGATCCTGGACAAGTCTCTTCCGTGCAACCTTGCATCTCTCTGAAGAAAACCTAATCTGCTTGAATAAGCAGCAAAAGGGGCTTTATATAGATGTGCCACGTTGTTATCTGCTTGAGCTGTGAGTACCTGCTTGAGCTGTGAGCACAGTGGCACCAGACTGGAAAGATGTGGATGCATGTGATGAGTTAACAAGCTCTGCAGCACGGCCTAACTTAGCTAGTGCAAGGCATTGAGGGTGCATAGCTATCAAATGGTCCCACATCCTAGTGGTACTCATGGAATATTACTTGTTCCAGCTGCTGCTGCTGAACTCTTTTTTGCATATATTACAAATTACATATTTGATAAACACTTTCTTCCCACCAGGCCTCATCTCAACAAAATCCCAGACCACTGACTCCTTGGGCGGTTGAGGTGGCTGATTTGCAGGAAGAGGGTTCTCATCTGAATCAGATGATGAAGTTCTGATCACAGAAAACCAGAAAAGTCAGAGAGGTAGCCAAAAATGTGTAACCACAGAAGAGCCCAATAGGCAAATGGTGCAAGAAGGACAGAATCTTTTTTAGCTAAATAAAGACATCCATAAAAAACAATCACAAACCTTCCTTGGGACGTCTTTCCTCACCCGGGCATCTTGCATGTGTCTCGAGAAAGGCCCGCAAGGTTGAAAAAACCGAGACATTTCTTAGTATCTCAAATAAAGCAATACATCAACTATTTTCTACTTTAAACAACTCATCTCAAGTCTTACTTTTTTTTAAATGACAAAAATATACAGTTATAAACTTAATTAGAATGTATGATCTCGCAAGCAGATCACAAGAGCAGGACTGGAGATACAGCTCCTCATAGTCCACACAGGAGATTGTGTGTTCTACGCTATCGTCTTACAAGAGCTATAAGTTTGTAAACAAAATAATGAATACAATATACATGCTGCACTGACTTTATGATTAAACATTAGCATTCAGTAATAACTGACTAGGTGAAAAAGAACTCTGTACAACACTTTAAATCAAAATGTAAAACTGTGATCTCTCGAGCCTCCAGCGGGAGTAATCACATAACTTAAAAATAGATGGACATAGTGAAAACACATAGGGGGTCATTACGAGTTTGGCGGTCTCAGGACTGCTATGTTGGTAGGGGCATCAAGGAAGTGGCAGGCACCACAAGGATTAGGGGGTGGAAGGGAGGGTTTGGGCTCAACATTAATAGGGGGATCTTTAGGTTTGGGTTTGGGAGGGAGGTTTAGGTCGAGGCTTAGGAAAGGGTTGGGAACTCTTGAGAAGGGTAGCCTTCTTGGCGGGGTAGGGGCAAGGGTAGTTGCAGGGGTGGCAGGGGAGGTGGATCTGCCCCCAAGTAACCACTGGGACATAAAATGGGCAGTTAATACCAATTTTTGCACTCTTTTTGGTAGAGTATTCGCACACCTAGCATGGACATTGTGCAGTGTCACAGGGTAGGTCAGCCTAGCCACTTACCTCCTCTACAACAAAGGCATTGGGATACAAGTGATTTTTCCACATGTCGATGGCATGAAAATGCATGGTAAGGGAAAATAGACAAAATCAGAAACCCATAGTTGGTTGTCCTTCTGTTACAATCTTAACATATCCCATAGTATGAATATGAAGGGACAATGGGACACCTAAACTAACCCATTTGAACAGTCCAATACGGGCCATACATATTAAGTGAATGAGATGCCAGCCTCACATGGAGTCAATACCTGAATGAGGACACAACTAACTAGTCCCTGTACCTAATATGTCAGGTCCTATGTAGCACATGCAGCTGATCTTTACAAATGTGAGTGGTGTGACACCTTAGAGCTACATTATCATGTAATCTGATTAATGTACCTGGAAATACAAGATAGGTAGGATTCTACGGCAGTTTACAAGCATATATATCGCTGGGTAGAGTCACACATGTGGCACTGTCAAATGTGCATCTCCACATGCAGTCATAGATATTCCTTGACACAGGTGATCTAAACATCCACATGCACAACCCAAAGGCAAGATCTCCATCTTTTATTCAGGCAACATACGTACTATGTATTCCCAGTAGTCAACATACATGTAGCACCTACTACAGTGTCACAGCTGCTAAAGTGTGACAGCAAACACCTAACTGCCAGAGGAAAGTACAAGAAGTCAGTCAGTACTTGTCCCCTTGTGGCTGCTATGCTGCCCTCAAATGCCCATCCACCATTGGTAAGGCCACTGCCAAAATGCAGGCCATTGGGGGGGTCAGGGTCCAACGGGCACCCCTCCCTCACTAGGAGGACATCCCCAGCTGAGGCTCAGCAGTCTTTCAAGCCCAGTGTCTCAGGTCCTCCCACCGTTTTCTCCAATGGGTGCTTGACTGGCTGTGGACCCCCAGGGTCCGCACTTCCTTGGTGATGGCATGCCAAATCCCCTTCTTCTGATGGACTTTAACCTGCATGGATGACTCGGACAAATGGAGAAAGTAATGTACACATGCACCATACCAATAGGAGTGGACAGTAAACATCGGTCACAGCAAGTAGGCACACATACCCGTCGTCTCAGCACACAGGCCTTCACAATATGCCATCTGCATTCATCTACACCCTAACAAGTTCACATGCCCAGTGCAGCATCACACAGTACATCTATAACACATGTCTAGGACATTGAACTCACCTACTCCTCTGGTGCCCCATATAGCTGTCGATACAGGGTCATAAACTCCTCCACTAGCCTTTCAAGCTCTTCCAAGGTGAAGGCAGGGGCCCTATCACCTGCAGGACATGGCATTATGGCTCCCAGAGGCAGGACACAGCAGCTCACGTTGTGGAGGTCTTGCTGGCAACAGTGTCATGAGTCAAGTGAGCAATAGTGCAGAAGATGGCAGTCACAGCCACCACGTACTTGACCATTACCGCCGGTGAACATCACCATTGGCCCAAGTCTGCCAAAGGTAGCTATGTTTTCCAATGGCAAGTTACATGACGGTTGCAACCCCCTACTGCCATGATGATTTCCAACAGCAGACTTAGGTCACTTCCACCTGTCCAGTACAGTATGTCAGGTGCCTGCCATTTTGGGCACATTAAAGTGTTTACTAATCTGCATCATTCACTTACTCCCCTAAAGTGCTGTAAATCTGTATGTAGTGCTGTCATGTTTGAGTCACATATTGATCATATGTGAAGTAAAAGCTGTGTTGTGTGAGAAAATATGGTGATATCTATGTATAGCTACTCAAAGGTTCTTAGTCCACGGAAAAATGTTGCTAGAATCAAAAAAGATGTGTGATTACTGCAGAACAGCTAAGTCTGACACACACATATACTCTAATAGTAGTATCACATGTACAATCTCATTGTCATAGGTGGCAATGTCCACAAGGAGGGTGAAATCGGATGCACATTTGTGGGCTGTACTGTATATGTCAGATGTGCTAGGCGTCCTCTGCAGATGTCAAGTGTCAGGAAATAAATAAAGTGTACATGATGTGTGCATACTGCATAACTCATACTTTTTTCACTTGTCTTCATATAGTTATCGTGCCATGAGGAGAGTAAGACAACCACCAGTGTACCATCAACTGGTAGACCTGGGTACCATGGAGGAAAGGCATGTCATCCAGACATATCGTCTTAGTCATCATATCATTATGGATCTTTGTGCACAGCTGGAGCCACATCTGATGCCTGCCATTTGCAATCCCTACGGCATACATCCCATCATTGAAGTCTTGTCAGTGCTTCACTTCCTGGCCACAGGCTCCTTTCAGAATACAGTGGCTTTAACAGCAGGGATGTCTCAGCCCATGTTCAGTCTTGTTTTGAAGGATGTACTATGTGCATTGTTGAGACACCTGGACATCTTCATTAGATTTTCCCCAACAAGTGGATTTGGCCTATGTGAAGGCAAACTTTTATGAGATGGGACACATTCCTCATGTGGTAGGTACCAGTGATAGCAACAATGTAGCCTTGGTCCCTCCCAGTGCCAATGAGCAGGTGTATAGGAACAGGAAAAACTACAACTCTATCAATGTTCAGGTGGTGTGTCTGGCTGACCAGTACATCTCACAAGCCACAGCCAAGTATCTAGGATCTGTGCATGATTCCCATATCAAACGGAACACCAATGTCCCACAGCTAATAAAACAACTCCACACAGAGAGGGCCTGGCTGGTTGATAAGTTTCCATTGTATTGTGTGTTTATAATTTATGTCTTCTGTCCTCACAATATAGCAATTCCCACATACATGTTTGTGGTGCTCAACTATTGTGTTCACAGGCGACGCAGGCTGTCCAAACCGTCCTTGGCTGTTAACACTAGTGAGGTACCCAACCATTCCAGGGGAACTCCGTTAAAATCAGGCTCACAGGAGGACAAGACGTGTAATAAAGCAAACATTTGGACTCCTGAAGACAAAATGTAGGTGCCTGGATCTATCTGGTGGAATCCTCCTCTACTCACCCCTCAAATATGACAAATAGGTGGTCATTCTGACTTTGACGGGTGGCGGAGGCCGCTCGCCAAAATCCCGCCGGCAGAATACCGCTGAGCGGTCAAAAGACCGCCGCAGTAATTCTGAGTTTCCCGCTGGGCTGGCGGGTGACCGCCAGAAGGCCGCCCGCCAGCCCAGCGGGAAACCCCCTTCCATGAGGATGCTGGCTCCGAATGGAGCCGGCGGAGTGGAAGGGGTGCGATGGGTGCAGTTGCACCCGTAGCGATTTTCAGTGTCTGCTTGGCAGACACTGAAAATCTTGGTGGGGCCCTGTTAGGGGGCCCCTGCAGTGCCCATGCCATTGGCATGGGCACTGCAGGGGCCCCCAGGGGCCCCACGACACCCGTTACCGCCAGCCAGGTTCTGGCGGTCAAAACCGCCAGAACCAGGCTGGCGGTAAGGGGGTCGGAATCCCCATGGCGGCGCTGCTTGCAGCGCCGCCATGGAGGATTCCCTTGGGCAGCGGGAAACCGGTGGGACACCGCCGGTTTCCCGTATCTGACCGCGGCTGTACCGCCGCAGTCAGAATGCCCATGGGAGCACCGCCAGCCTGTTGGCGGTGCTCCCGCGGTCGTTGGCCCTGGCGGTCCATGACCGCCAGGGTCAGAATGACCCCCATAATAATTGCCTGCTGCATGCTCCACAGCCTAGCCCTGAGATGTCAGATACCATTGATAGCAGATGAGGGGGAGGCAGATGGACCTGTGGCTGGAAATGCTGATGTGGCAAGTGATGAAGAGGCAGAGGAAGAATGAGCAGGTGACTCTAGGGCAGATCTCATCAATCAATAATTCGACTGACATAGAGGTATGTGAATTGGATTTTTGTTGGGATGAATGTGTACAACCAGTAGTAGATGGTTGACATGGTATGGGCATGTGAAGAGCCTATACGTGGTGATACAGAGAACCTATCTGTGTTCACCAGCTTTGTAGCTGGTTAACCATGTGCCTGACTTCTATAACCTGTGTATGTGCTTTTTGTTACACCATAGCTTACATCCAGATGGTACTCTCTGTCATGTTCTGTTTCCTGAATCCAATACTGACTATTCAATAGTGTAAACCTGGATTTCAATCTCTTACACATCTATCCTCTGACAAGTCAGTAGTACTGTGTCTCCTGTTGAGGGATCCTCCGTATGATGAGCATTTCATTGGCTGTTCAATACAGGGGGGCATGACCAGACCACAGTTGGCAAGCATGGATGTTGTACATGGATTGTAAAGGACACATACACAGTTGCTGTGTTCAAGTGTGATTTATAGTGCTTGTCAAAAGACTTTTAGAGATGAAAATACAAGATAAATTAACATAAAAGTGATGGGTAAAGTCATGGTCAATGATTTCATCAGTATGGCTGCTACACCAGTTGGTTACAGAAGTCCAGTGTCCTTGCACCATGGGGAAATGGAGTTGGGTTTCAGAACAGTTAACAGGGTGTCTCTGTGGCACACAAGGGTAACAAATCAGGAGAGGTTCACTTCCTGGCAGCGGGTTTGGTCTTGGCATCTGCTCCTGCTGGATGTCTGGATGGACGTGCAGGTTTGCGGGGGGTTCTTTAACTAAAGAGGGAGGAGTGTCTGAGGCATAACCTTCCACTGGCAGGGCATCAAATCCACAAGCTGATGCAGTTGTCGAAGGGACAGATGCAACATTGCCAGTGGAAGGGGCATGCTGTTGTTTGGAGAAGGTAATCAGCGTGGTGTTGATATTTCTCAGCACCCCTGCAATTGTAGCCATGTGTGCATTTTGTGCCTGCCACTTTTGCATGACTTCCTGGTAGTGTTCCCTCTGCAGCATTTGATTTTCCCCCAACAAGATGGTGATTTTGCCCATCCTGATTTGGGAACTTTGGTAAGCTTCTAAGACTTAGGAGATGGTTTCCTGGTCAGTTGTGTCCCTTAAGGCCCCATCCTCTAGCCCACAGTATCCCTCCCACGCACCCTAGCCTCACGTGCCTGTGACCCTGGCACAGTGTGCCCACCCCCAGTGGTGGCAGGTCCATCATTGTCAGGGGTGGCAAGGTTAGACTCAGGTACCTGTACTGTGGGGCACACAATAGATTGAACAGTCCTTGGGACACAGGTTTGGGGGTGAATGGTTGCCTTTGAAGTTGATTCAATAAGGTTGGGAGGTGTTGATGTGGGCAGGGCAGATTGTTCTGTTGACTGACCAGGTGCCCCTGACGGGCCAGGTTGTTCTTCAGTGTCCAGCTATCCAAGGGTGTTGTCCCCACTGGGGCCTTCATCCTGAGGGGGACTGACCATCTCAGTTATCCTCTCCATGTTGGCAATGGCAAGGTTACCTCTGGAGGGAGTGAGACACAGAGTACAGGTTTGGAAACGTGTTTAGTTGCTATCGTGTGAGATGCAGACGGTGGCTTGACATTAATCCCTGCAATGACATTGACAGCTGCCGCACAGCAAACCTTAGTTGTACATACAAAGCTGTGACTTGTTTCCCTTACTCCATTTTTGGAGCGGTCATACTAATTGTGTACATATTTTAGTGCAGATGTGTGATATGTGACATGGTTGTTCAGCTATGTTACCTCATGTAGTGACAGGCTTGCCAGAAGTTACACATTATAGCTGTACAAGGCACAATGTTGTTCTTGTGGGAAGACAGTATGTGAGTATGCAGGGGTAATTGTCCTGTAAGTTTGTGTTGTACATGTGCATCGACTCTGCCTTCTTCTTTGCCAACCCAGGTATGGCTATTTCTGGAATTGTATCTGTGATCTGTGGCATTGGGAATGATCACTGAGCTGAAGATGTGTTTTACTTTGGTTGCTGTTGTGGGTGTGCCGTTGCATTGCTGTCATTGTCATGTACTGGTACTCACTAGAACAATCTAGATAGTGTAGCCAGTACTTTGGTTATACATGCATATTATGTAATGTGATGTGCACTATCCATGTTTTCACAATGTTGGGTTGGTGCACTCTGGGAGTGGTAGTGATCTGATCAGCCTTTAGTTAATGAGCCATTTCCAAGGGCTGTGAGGGAAGTTGGTCTGAGTGGAAGGTTGCATGCAAGGGAGGGGCATTAGGTGATTAGGTGAGAGGTATAGTGGCTAAATTAGTTACTTAGGAAGGATTGAGGTAGTGAGGTGGCAGGCAGGACTAGTCAATTGTGTGACATGAATGCTGGGGGTACTTACCAGACTCCAGTCCCCTAGGTATTCCAGTCAGGTCCTCAGGATGCAGTATATTCAAGACCTTCTCCTCTCAAGAGGTGAACAGTGGGGGAGGAGGTAGGGGCCCACTGCCAGTCTTTCTGCATGGCTATATGGTGCCTGGATATCATGAAATGCACTTTCCCCCAGAGGTTGTTCCAGCTCTTCCTGATGTCCTCCCTTGTGCGTGGATGATGGCTTACAGAATTTACCCTGTTGACTATTCTTTGCCACAACTCCATTTTCCCTCAATAGATGTTTATTGGACCTGTGTTGCAAACAGGTGTGGCTCTACTCTGATAGTTTCATCCACCATGACCCTCAACTTGTCATCAGTGAAACATGGGTGTTTTTGTGGGGACATGGTAGCGGTTGTGTAGACAGTGTGTGGGAGTGTTGTAAGTGTAAGGATGCAGTTTTAGGTAATTGGTGAGGTGTGGGTGTTGTGATGTGAGTTGGAGACCATAGTTGCGGATTGTGTGTATAGTGATAGTTGTACTGATGTGGGGTGTGTGCTGAGTGATATGTGTATGTGTGCCTATATTGTACAAGTGTGAGATCTTCTTTTTTACTCTTCTCGGGGTATGTACATGGCGTTTTGGATGCAAAGAATTGTGGGATGTGCAGGGGTGTGTTATATGGTGCAGTGAGTAGGTGTGTTGGGTGTTTGGATGTGTGTCAGGTGTGGGGTATTTCAACTATCCAATTTGGTGTGGTCTTCTGACAGAAGTGAGTTGTGACTACAACGGTTCGCACCACCAATGGTTTTTCACCATGGAAGAACCGCTGTGGTGGTTTGTGGCTCGTAATTTGATGGTTGTATTTTTGTTGGGCTGGAGGCTGGTGGTGGGACCACCTCTTTTCTGTCGTCCAGTGTCCGAGCAGTTTCGGAATATTGCCTATTTTCAGCAGTCTTCACAGTGTGGGTCATAATATGACGGTTGGATTACCGCCAACATGGTGGTCTTTTGGCAGCTGCGACCATCGAGGATTGCCAAAAGACTGCCAAACTCGTAATAAAGCCCATCGTTTACAATATAGGAAAAACTGACCAGTGGTTTTTCAAATATACATATGAAGTTTATGTAAAGAAACACACAAAGAGTTTGAAAACTATGCTGGGAATATTTACGTATATGTGAGTTAAAGCAACTAAGAATGTGAGCATTCTCAGCACAAACATTGTAGACGTAATAGGTGTCTATGTATTTTTAAATGTATTTTTATTTATTTTTTAAACCTAGAAACTCACTGAAAAAAACAGATTAAAGTAGCATTATAGTCGGGTGTAATAAAACTGTGAGTTTTCAATTAAAAAAACCTTAGAAATTCACTGAGAAAACCAAAGGATACAGTAACCATATAGTTAGGTTAATTTCTCAGTGAGAATAACAATGTTTGTAACTAAAATAATAACACAGAAATTCACCAGTTTTAGTTAGTAGAACTAACTATAACTTGCGCCCGCCAGGTACAGCTTATGATCTCACATACCTATATAGCTGCTCATACTTACACATCCACTCACTGACCCACAAAACCACTTACATTCCTGCTCACTGACCCATACCGCCACTCATACACCCACTCACAGACAATAAAGCCACACATACACACTCACAGTCCCACTCACACACTCTCTCACACCCCATATATCCACTTACACACTCATTCGTACACTCAATCACATACCCACTCACAATGCCACACAACTACTCACACAGCAACTCACACACCCACTGACAGACCCATACAGCCACTCAATCGCCCACTCACTGATCCATAAATCCACTCACACACTCACTCACAGACCCATACAGCCACTTACACAGTCACTCAGTGACCCTCAAAATCACTCATACACCCATTCATACACCCTCAAAATCACTCACTCACCCAGTCATACATCCATACAGACACTCACACAGCTGATCAGACATCTACAAAACTATTCAAACACCTACTGATAGACCCACACAGCCACTCACACACCGACTCACCGACCCATAAGTCACTCACAGACCACCACACAGGCCTATACAGCCACTCGCACACCCACTCACTGATCCACAAAACCAATGACATATCTCATATACCCATGCACACATTCACATACCACTCACAGAACCACACAGTCACTCACACATCCACTCACATATCCACACAGCCACTCACACACCCACTCACATGCCTATTCAGAGAACCACACACCCATTCAAAGATCCACATAGTCAGTGGCACATCCACTCAGACACTCATTTACACACTCAAACACCAAGTCACAGACCCACAAAACCACTCATACATCCTCTCACAGACCCAAACAGCCACACATTTGCCCACTCTATTAAATGTGTTTTTGTTTTAAAAGGGTGCTTTTGGTTGGGAATCAATCCACAGGTCCGCTACAGAGCCAAATTGTGTTGCTGTTCAGTACTGAATGTGTGCTTTTGGTTGAGGACCTGTGATGGATCAATGGATCTGAGTGAGAAATAAAAAAAGGATTTGAAAACAAAAAGAACCAGTGTTGGGAAAAGGGAGGCTCTGAAATAGCCTTTGTGTATCTGATATGTGGATGATGATTACACATAGAAGAGGATGCAGACTTTCAAGTTGTTGAGTAACACCCTATTGCCTCTGTCTGTGAATTTAACTTAATCTTCTCAATATATTCTGTGTATATTGAAGCGTAAGTTGTTTTGGTATCTAGAGCCCATATTGTGATTTTAGAGGAATGCAGAAACAGTTTTATTGTCATGTTTCCTGGATTTGTCTATCTATGGACAAAATTTGGTTGACCATTTCTATCTCTGTCTTTGGCAAATGTTGGATAACACGAAGGCAGTATGTGGGAAAGTTTCATTATTTACCAAAGGTGTCCTTCATTTGGATTTCCAGTCCTACCCCAGTAACTGTGCTAGGTCATTGCGACCACAGTACACAATCATGAGGTGTGGATGTTGGCAATTTGCAATGCTTTCAACCAAAGGCAGCATTTGGTGTCACTTTAACCATTTCTGGCCAACCCAAGTAATTTCTATATTAGGTAACCCTAGGTCTGTGTTAATGCCACTCTATCTAGCACTTTATCTTGACCAAAACACAAAAATATGGCCCACAATCCACACTGGTTTGAAGACAAGCAGGAGTGGCACACAGGAAAAGGCAGCAGAATGACACTGTTCTGAAAATGAAAGGGAGTTAAAATGGAGGACAAAACCTGAAATATGAAAGACTATATTTGATTGGCTGGTGAAGACATGCTTTGAAATGAAATATGGTAGTGACTTTAACAAAAAAGAAAATACCTCGGTAACTGGCTTTGGAAAAATAAAAAAGATATGTTGTTTGGGATACGCTTGTACTTGTCAACTACACCTGTTAAAGTTTAAATGTGAATCTAGTATGCTGGTCAGAGAAAATCTTGAGAACTTGTGACCACCTGCAAGCAGAGATAGTTCCAAATGTGGTTACTATGGACATTGAGCAAAAGGGGTGTGGGGAAAAGGGAAGAAAAGAGGCTGCAATGTGAGAATTAAAAGCACAGTGGTGTGAAAACATTGCTCATTAAGAAGTGTGTGGCTTCAAATTGAGTGTTTTTTATAAAGGCAAATGTAAATGCAAAGCACTAACAGCAGATTGTTAAATGCTTTTAAGGGATTCCATGTGGAGCCACGCATCTGCTGCAATTTACACAGGGGCTCTCCTGAGCTATGTGGTGCACCGCAGATCTGCCCAACAATACTACCACAACGAGATTCTTTTCAAAAGCCATGGAAAGTGTTCAAAGGCATTTAGAAGTGGAATAACAAAATTAATACACGAAAGGAAGCCTGTGAATTGCTGTTTACAGTAGTATCAGTGAAAGGAGAGCGGGAAGGGTAGCTATTATTGGTACTTTTGTAGAGAGAGATATTCAATAATATCAAGAAAAGAGTTGGAGAGCATCAGTTGGAGAACAGTAAATACATTTTACTAGTGTGTGAATTTGTATTTACTGCAAATAAACTATATGGAAAAAATATAATTGCAAATAAGCTGAGAGAAAATGAATACTTTACAATAGAAGGGAAAATAAAAGTGAGGTTATATGAGGATATAAAGTTAAAACATAGTGACCAAGAAAGAGGAATTGATATACTGGAAGAGTAGATATTTTATGAAGCCAGTATGAATGAATGTTTTAAAAATTAGATGTGGCTGCTTGCACATAGTATGTAATTTAATAGTATGTAATTTGCACCCACTCACATAGTGAAAGGCATAGTGAAAGGCATTAACACACCCAGTTACACTCCCACAAAAGCACTTATATACCCACAACTTACATAGCCAGGCAGTGACTGACACACCCAATAACACACCCATAAAACTATTCACACGCTCATTTTTACTCACCTGTACATCTGCTTTCTCAATCACCCCCACAGGCAATGTCATGCCACTCACATCTTTATAGTGATTTATGTACCTAAAACTCAGTCAGTTACACACATACTTACATACCCACATACCCAGTTAGACACCCAGTCACCCATCCAAACAGCCACTCACATACCTATTTACAAAACCATACCGCCACTCACATACCGAGACAGAGGCACTTACACATACATTCACGTACCCACACAGCACTTATGTATCCATCACTAATGGAGCCACTTGCACACACATTTACATACCCAAACAGTCACTAACACAGCAATTTATCAATATAAACAACCACTTCCATACCCATTCAGACACACACACAGTCACAAACACACCCAGGCATACACCCACACAGCTACTTACACATCCAGTGATATACCCACAGAGGCAGTGATACATTTGCTCTCATGTATACTTAACCACTCACACACCCAGTCACCCACCAATACAAGCACTCACATAACCTAACATAAAGGTGGTCATTATGAACACGGTGGGTTGGCCCGACATGCTGGCATTGGCGCCTGAAACTGCCAGCTGGCATGGTGGGTCAACCCGCCACATAATGATCAAGGTGAGGGCCTCCATCGGAAGCCCTCACTCACCGCCATGCTTCCTCCATCAAGCCGCCTGGAAGTGAGTGGAAACACCATCTGGCAGGGCAGCTGCGCTACCTCTCGGGTAATGTTTTCTGATCCACCAGCCTTTCCGTGGTGGGTTACCCCGCCAGGGAAAGGCTGGCGGAGGGGGTTCCCCGAGGCACCCCTGGGGGCCACTGCACTGCCCATGCACTTTGTATGGGCAGTGCAGGGGCCCCGGTGCAGTGCCCCGTCGCACAGGAAAATCGGGCAGTGATCTGCGCAATCGGTGAAGCTGCATTGGCGGCTGCTCCACATGTCCCGGCCAGGCCTTTCTGTGGGCCGGCGGGCGGAAACAATGTTTCCACCCGGCGGCCCACAGAAAGGTTCTTTATTTGGCCACGGGGATCCAGGGATGCTGGCGGTCACTGTTTTGACCGCCAGCATGAACACGGCGGTTGTTACCGCCGTGTTCATAATGACCCCCAAAATGTGTATTTGTAAACTGTATGTTTACCCCAAAAGGTATCTTGGTGCTGAATAAGAGATGTTTGTTGTTACCCAGCTCAACAGTACTGATTTTATGGACCTTAGAAGGATGAAAGGCACAGTGGATGTGCTGGGATTTGAACCTGTGACCATAGGATCACACAGAGTCCCCTACATGAGACACATTACTACACTAAGACACCAGACCCAGCTATACTCATTTATACAGGTATAGTCAGAAACTTACACAGGTTCTTGCACACTGACATAACCACTTATGTAGGTACTCACTAGCCTATACATAGCAAGGTAGCCACTGATACATCCAGTTACGCTCCCAGAAAAGCACTTATGTACCCACTAGTCATATAGGTAGACAATAACTAAGACACCCAGAAACACACTAATAGAATCATTCACACATGAATGTACTTACCTATAGATCCAGTTACATAGTCATTCACAGATCCATACAGGCAATATCATACGCACTCACACACCTTCATACACCCTGAACTGAAATATCTATTTACAAAATCAAACAGTAAAATACATACACAGTCATGCAGAGACATAGGCAATTGCACATCAAATCACACACCCACATAGCACTTATGTATGTCATACTAACAGAATCAGTAATCTGTATCAACATAATGGGCCCCTTGCTTGAGTAGGGTTACCGGGGCAGGGAAAAAAACATTCAATAGAAATAACAACCCCCTCAACCTTTTCATCAAAAATAATAATTATTATATATATATATATATATATATATATATATATATATATATATATATATATATATATATATATATATATATATATATATATATATATATATACATACATATATATATATTAATTAATGTGTGGCTCAGAGGGATTTGATCTTCGTTTTTATTCTGTATTTCTCATTACAAAAAATATATTTTCATGATATAACTTTTTTCTTATACAAAACATTAATATATTCTCATCAGGCAGTTTGCCCTAGGAATTTTTAACATCGGTCTCAATGAAAACACAAATTTTGTTCTATGCAAAACAACATCTTGTCTCATCCTCAAACATACATACCTCATGCACATTCATTCTTCTGTCCATTTATATATATTCTTAAAAAACTCTGTATATTGATACAAACATAGGCAATGAATGCTCTAAAATATGTTCATCACATGATTACATTAATCCAGATCTCAAGTTTTCTTCTGAAAAACACTTTTTTTGTTACTATGGGCCTCATTACAACCCTGGCAGTCAAAGACCGCCAGGGCTGTTTTGGAGTTTGCACCGCTAACAGGCTGGCGGTGCAAACTCGCAAATTTCGACCTCGGCAGAAGCGCCACACTGCCGGGACCAGTGTTTTTTCGCCACGTTGGTCCCAGGGGATTACGAGTCCCTCTCCCGCCAGCCTTTTCATGGCGGTAGGAACCACCATGGAAAGGCTGGCGGAAAGGGGAGACGTGGGGCCCCCTGGCACAGCCCCATAAAGTTTTTCACTGTCTGCATAGCAACTGCATCTGCAACTGCATCCGTCGCACCGCCGCAGCACCGCCGGCTCCATTTGGAGCCAGCTCCCTTGTTGCGGCCGGCATCCCTCCTGGGCCGGCGGGCAGAAACTCGGTCAAAATGGCCACCGCGGGAGTGCGGTTGCATTGGCGGCCGCACGGCGGTTACAACCGCCTCCCGCCAATGTTGTAATGAGGGCCTATGTCTATAAAAAAATACTTTCAACACGCGTTTCAGCATGAAATGCCTTCATCAGGAACGCCACATTTCCATGACCTCGCTCAGTTTCAGGAGACCTGTAAGAACATAACATAACGTCTAATCCTACTGAGCCACATAAAAATGATCTGAAAATAATTTAAAAAATAGGAAAAAAACACCAGTCAAACTGTCCTTCACAAAAAAGAAGGGCACCATTTTCCAAGTAAAGGTAGCCATAAACCATCACACATGTGGTTGTACAAATAATATATTCAAACTATATTGTGACTTGTGTGATGTGCCATAGCCTACCCACACCAAAAGAAAGCAGAGAGACATCCTTAATATGTAAAAATTCATGCCAACCAATGAGGAATATAATGTTTTCATGTAATTAATGCAGGAACTAAATGCTTAACAAAATCCAAAAGGAGAGGATACTAGGGTAGTCCAGTTGATGTAATCCACAGCATCAACAATGGAAATAAGAAAACATGCATCCTAATGGTGCCAAAAAAATCTCAATTTTACAGACACTGGATTAATTTGACTACACTCTACCTGTGTCTCTTTACACAGTGATTCAAGACGCTTGAGGGGAATGCTCTAGCATTACTTGTTGATTAATTTTGCCCCAAGGTCACTGTACATGATTTAAAGTTAAAGAGAACTATCTATAACTTGTGCAATAAATGCAACCAAAAATCGAGCAGCAGGATATCAAATTTAGGTTTTGCCCTCGTAACCTTATCAGAACCATTGGCATGTAGGGTCTGCTTGCAATCCCACTCCCCAGAGAATAAGTGGTTACAATGTTATGCAATACTTTTTACCAGATGGCAACTGTTGCATAAACACAATATAATGGGTCCGCTTTAATACCCCTCCCAGTGCCACACCATATCGAACTCCTCATGTCTGTTCATAGTGTTATGCACATAATTTCCACTTTGCGCCTCACCACCCCCCAGGGCCACAATTAGTGAGGCACAAAGTGGAAATTATGTGCATAACTATTGAGGCCTTGGGGGCTCCCGTAATGGTTGTAGACCTGCCTGGCAGAGCAATGCACAATAAATAAGGGGTGGTTGAAATTCCAGAGAAACTTCGGCCTTTTAATATTTATGAAGTAATACCTGATACAATCTATACATCCTTTTCAAGCAATAGTTTGAATGGAAGTAAGACGGGAAAAACTGCCACCCACTGAGTTTAAGAAAGGCCTTAAAGGTACAGGTGTGTTTTTACCTTTAGATTTTTAATGCCAATTTTGAAACAGTGGGTGTAGAGAGAGATCTGGATGAACTGTTTGTTGTTCTAGTGAATTAAAAAAACAAAAAATCTGTCAGGAACTAGTGGATGTGAATAATGTGAAGAATGCTACATTCTATCTTAAACAGAATAAAGTTTATTATAAAGATGTAGATGTTTACACACATGGAATTTGTATGGAGGGAGATATTTTCAAGTGCGCAGTTTGAAAAAGTGAATAGGAATAGATCTGAAGAAATATATGAGCACTACAGAATCCATCCACTGCATTCAAAGGAGGTCATGGGAATGCGATTGTACTCTGTCAAATGAAGCAAGCTAAAGGAGCTCCAATGAGTTTGCAGGTGAAATGTTTAGAAGTTACATGTTTTCCTTCACTAGTACCAACTGGAACACGTAGATGGTATGATTATCACCCTGTTAGATTATTTATTATTTTTTAATCTCTAAGATTTTAGCTTATCTTATTGTATTTTATTTATTGTTTATCAAAATGTAAATTATTGTTACTTTTATGACTTGTTGAAAGTCGAATAAAGTCCTTGTACTACTACTACTACCCTGTGCAAATACCTGCAGTGGAATATAGGTCAACAAGGTTATATTCAGAGGACCCTAGATTTTGACAAAGTATTCCATATGTATTTCATCTGTTATTTGAAAGTGATTTGTCTGAACTGTCATACACTGTTAACCCTATTCTTTACTCTGCAGTTGGTATGCAACATTTGTCTGGATAAGACTTTGTGCAAAAAAATCATGGCAAAGGTAAAAAGCTTGGGTACAATTTTATAAATCTGAGGACATGCCAACAAGGGGACAATGAATATTGGTATCCTCTTCATGGTGAGATAAATTGTATGTTGTGGAATTTAGGCAACCAACTTGGTTTGTAACACTGAGTTGTACAGCGAGTGCAGGGGATGATTTACATGAGTTTTTGAGAGATGCAAACTCTAATATCAAAGGCATCAAATTGAAGACACCAAGAGATATTTGCTCTTTAGACCCTGCAAATGTTTGCAGGCTCTTCAACACCAGATTTCAAGCTCTGTTGTCCTTCATCTGTAGCAAAACAAAATTCACCTCTTGGAGAAGTCACTGATTTCTTATGGAGATAAGTGTACCAAGCAAGAGGTTGTGTTGTGGATAATAGATGCACACAAATTTGGAACAGACACAGATAAGTCTGTACTTTCTTTCATAGAATAGTATATTACATAGAGCACCCCAAAAGACACTGCGGAAAAAGGGCTAAAGAAGAAAGTCCTGTTTCTCCAATTACATAGATGGGGTGTGGGAAAATACAGAGCAAAAGGAAAATGTTGCACAAAGTTTTGGATTTTGAAGAACCTGTTATTTCAAAAGGAAAAGTGAGCAGTTTCATGTCTGAGGTGAGACATCAATCACCCAAAAACACCTACAACCTCAGAAGAGCAAAGGCTTCAAAATATATTAATGCCTGCAATCCTGTCATTTTTAAAATGTGGAAAACCAATTGGGATATTCAATTTATGGCATACAACTCTATAGCTGTTGCTCATTATATAACATCATACATAACAAAATCTGAGAAGACAGCGGTGAAAGATGTGTGGCAATAAATCTCTTCTGAAAAGTTCTAAGAAAGAATTTGTACAGCTTCAGTTTGAAGATGCTTTCACACAGGGAAAGTGGATCCTATGAATACTGTGATCTGTTAAGTTCAGGTAGTTTATATTCTAAGTCAAGAGACATTGTTTGGACAAGTCTAGACCTGACATCAACTCAAGATAGAGTTTTAAAATCTTTTCCAGAAATTCTATATTTTGCCAAATTTAAGCCAGACATGACAGACATTGTGAAATGAACATGTTGGACAAGTACTATCCAAAAAGAAGCCCATGTCTTGAAAATGTTTGTCTCTATGAAGTACTCCAGTATTATACATATAGAAACAATGTGACAGAAAATGTAGATAAAGGAAAATTTGCAGTAATTGGTTGCAATGGGTGTTTGGTGTGACATAGCAAATGCAATTTAAATAACCATAGAAAACTGAGTATCCAGACTTCTGATAAAAGAGAGGTTTTCCATTTGGCACTTTTGTAGCTGTGTAAACCTTGGCGTTTAACAACAGAATTACTACGAGAGTTTGAAAGCTATGAAGATTATTTTAATGCTGCAAAGATGGTATTAAGAAGTGGTAGACGGAGTTTACAGAGTTCGACTCTGCAAAATTCCACAGTTGGCTTAAAACTCTGTGGAATTCTGTGGAGTTCCGTGTGCTGTTGAGTGCCACCTTCGCTACTGGCACCCTGGCCCGGATGCGCCCGATCTCAGAAGCACGAAGCAAGGTTGGGCTAGCGGCCATTTCACTTCCGAGATCAAACGTATTCAGGTCAGCACCCTAGGCAGCGAAAGCTGTAATTTCAGCCCACTGGTCTGGAGTCTGTTGCTACCACACCTGCGCACTTCCCTTCACCAACTGCCCTCCTTCACAAACTTGCTATAGAGGGCCAAGCACACCCCCTGTCTTGCACCAGCCTTGCAATCACTTCCTGTATACCTACACACAGCCCCAGACTGCCCTTTCTTTAGGGCCTAGCACTAGCAGCAACAAACCAGCTCACCACAAGCAGATTGGCATTTTCACAAAGTGCCTAGCTTTGCTTGCCACTGTTCTCTAAGGCACTCCCTCAGCCTATACATATCTTGATCAAAGGGAGGCTGCCAGACTACCACTCAGCACACAGCTGATGCTTTCCCAGTCTCTGGCTCTCCCTACTGGCCTCAGCACTGTACCCCTTAACACCACTTCCTGTCCCAGAAACTCTGGGGAGACAGGTTCTTTTCAAGTGGAGCTCTGGCAGCAAGTTTCCTTTTCTCCAATCACAGCCCCCCCCCACACCAACCCCCTTAATTTTTTTTTCTGCATTGCACAGATCAATTTTATATAGCTAAAATGTTAACAAACAAACAACACAATTAGCCAGTTCGGATGACATAACTATCCACCAGTTTTGAAAGTGTGTGATAACAGGGATCAATTGATGCTGGGTCTACAGGTCTCCTGCAAGATAGCAAGGAGGGGTCTAGAGCCCAGCTTTTGTTAATTCCGTATTATCTCATGCACTACCTGATATCATCCCCTTACCATCCTACTATGTGGGGCGGGTGGGAGCTCATTCAGTTCTAACAAGACTTTCTATGAAGCATTAGTATCTTCTGCTGTGATGCGTGGAAGTCTGCTAGGATTGTGTCCCATTGGTCTGTCATAGGGTATCTAGGGAGGCCTAGCGTGTCCTCTTTATGGAGTATTACACTTTCCGCCTGTGCCCATACTGTCATAGACTGTGACCAGGCCTCATAACACGGCACCTCAGGTTTCTTCTACCCCTCTGGGTGATTAAACATTTGGATAATAGAAGTCCTAGATCTGGAAATCTGGAAGTAGTACAATTATATTTAGTTCTTTGATAGAGCCCCAGTATTCATTTTTCCCATGTGCTAGGAAGTGTGTGGTTCAAATAATGTTTTAACTGGCCTATTATAGCTCTCCAATAGTTCCATAGAGAAGGAACGAGCCATAGCATGTGTCAAATACCTACATCCACCATATGGCATCTGGGGCAGTTCGCATCAACCCTGTGAAAGAAACTGTTGATTTGCTGTGGTCAGATGAGCTCTGTGGATGATATAGAAGTAAATGCGGTGAAATCTGGCATTACGCTGTATGTATAATGGGCTCTCCGATACTTGGGACCATTGTTTGCCTGTGAACAGTGCTTTTCTATGGGCCTCCCAATGACCCCGCAGCCGTGTGATGTCTTAAGGATTCCGCCAACCAATGTACCAGATACGTTCCCTCAAAAAGGCCATATTTATACTTTTTTTTCGCGCCACATTTGCATCATTTTTTGACGCAAAAGAAGCACAAACTTACAAAATATAATTATATTTCATAAATTTGCGCCACTTTTTCATCAAAAGATTATGCAAATGAGGCGCAAAAAAAGTATAAATATGGGCCCAAGTACATGCAGATACTGCATTGTCAGATGTGTGGGCAGTTCATGTTTTATATGCCCCCAATTCTGTTGCAGCACTCTAATAGGTGAATAATGTAAAAGGAAACCTCCAGAGGGTAGATTAGTATTCTCCCGCAGGGGAATGGGAAAAGAAAGTGGTTATCATATAGGTCCCCTAGCGTGTGGATGACGGCTATAATCCAGGCAGTGAGTTCCATTGTGGAAGTAATGTGTGTTCCCCTTGGTATCCCCACGAGTGCCATTGCCGGTGCACAAGGGGTGACTTCCCTAGTGAGATTGAGACTCTGGTGTTAGCAGTGGTATGCCATCCGCAGCAATGGGGCCACAGGTTCAGGGTGTTTTGTGCATGGGTGAAATAAATTAAGTATGTCAGTATGTGTCAATGCTAGGGCTAGAGTCGCTGTGTCCGTCAGCTGCTGTCCAGAGAGCCAATGTGATACCCACTGGAATAGAGCCACATTATAGTATAACTCGAAATCACAGGAATTCACAGAGTATGCACTTAATTGTACGAAAGAATGACGCCGGGAAATATATTGGGAGATTTGTAAAATATTATAATAAGCGAGGTAAGGCAACCATTTTTAACAATGCAACCCTGCTGGTCACAGAGAGCTGGAGGGTTTTGCAAAAGGCCATCTGCGCTTTTAGCGAAGATAATGCCCAGCTTATGTTGCCCTCTAGTAGTTGTTCCTCCATGCGGTATATCTGTATTCCCAGATACTGAAAAGTCTGTGTCTGCCACATCAACGGTGCTTCAGTTGGGGAGGGGGAAGGCTCCTGCATGGTGAAAATGAAAAGATATAGGATTTAGAACAATTGACTTGAAGTCCTGATAGTGGCACAGAGGTAGAGCGTATTGTGAAAATGGAGGTGGGCAAATGTATAACATCTCGTAAATATATCAGAAACCGTCCACGCAAAGCAAAACCACGTTTATACCACCTCCCAAAGGTATTCCCCTTCTCGTCCTCTTTCCCTGAGGATTAAGGCTAAGGGTTCCACTGCCAGGGCAAACAGGAGAGGGGACAGCGGACATCCCTGTTGCGTGCCCCTCTCCATATTTATGATGGACGAAATTGAGGAGCCAGTGCGTACTCTGGTTGCTGGTAATGTGTAAAGTAGTTGGACAATGCTAGTAAATTGAGCGCCTTGCCCTATGTGTTGTAAAACCTGAAAAAGGTAATGCCACACCAATGAATTAAAAGCCTTCTCTAGGTCAAGTATCAGACATCCTCGTAGTGGCCACCACACAGTTGCATTGTCGGAAATCCGGAAAAATCTACGTAGGTTAAAAGATGTAATTCGGGTCAGTACAAAGCCATTCTGGTCCCTATGGACCAGGCTGGGTAGCAATGGCGCCAGGCGATCGGCTATGATCTTAGCCAATATCTTATAATCATGACTGAGGAGTGCAAGTGGTCTATATGAATTAATCTGTGTGGGGTCTTGGTGTGGTTTTAGAAGGGTAATTAAAAAGGCATCTCGAAGTGTGTTGGGAAGTCGTACCAATTCCAGTTCCTCCTCATACAGAAGGAGCAGGCGGGGTGCGAGTTGTGAGGCATACGTCTTTTAAAACTCTGAGGGCAGTCCGTCTGGACCAGGAGTTTTGTTAGTAGACAGAGCCTTGATAGCATTTAGAATTTCTGATAATGAAATAGGTTAATTCAATTCGATTCTTTGCTCCAGAGTTGCCTGCGGTAGTTGAAGATCCGACAGGAGAGAGTCAATTTAATGTATTGAGGGGGCACTAGTAGTTCGATATAGTGTGGTAAAATGTTGGGTTATCTCCACATTTATTTTGCGTTGTGTGTATAGCAGTATGTTTATGGAGCTACGTAATGTTGCAATGTGACATTGAGGTGTGTCTTGTTTTATGAACCATGCCAGGAGAGATCCTGTTTAAGCTGCGTGTGTTGCTTAATTTAAACATTGAATTCTTTCCAAGAGTCAAATGCTCCTTACGAGCTGCAATAAGTGGAGGATGAGTCCCCTTATTTTGAATTGCCTCATTTTCTAAATGTATCAGTTTCTGCTCAAGTAGTGTCACCTCCCCATCTAACTGGCTGCAGATGTTCCAGGTCTGTCCCATACAATGTCTACACAGAGTCACCTTAAAGGCTTCCCATTCTATGGCTCTGGGAAAAATGGAGCCCCCGTTTCTGTCAAACTAGTCCATTATCATGTGACTAACCAAATCGCAGAACGCTGGATCCTCCAATGCCGCAGGCTGCAGGTGCCATGTAGGACCAGTGTGTGCTCCCTGTCCCAACACAACTGAAGGTATTGTGGATTATGGTCCGGGTGTGTTTGGCCCATGTAGGCTACATGTTGCATGTGTTGTATGAGATGCGCAGTACAGAGCAACCTATCAATATGCACATGTAGTCCATGTGGGGCCAAGAAGAAAGAGTAGACCCCAGTGAGATTGTTTTGAGTGCGCCATACATCAAGGAGGTTCCAATCTTGCAACCATTTAGTAAAGTTGTGTGCATTGGAGACTGCTACTGTGTGAGGAAGTGGCAGGAAGGAACGATCAAGTATTATATCTAAAATGCTGTTAAAGTCTCCACCCAACAACCAGGGCACACCTTCCCAATGAGATAGGGTCTTTATTAAGTGTTGCAAGAAAGAAAGCAGATCAGTGTTAGTGGCAGAAATGTTGTCAATGAGGATATGTCTGCTATGCAATGGACCTTTCACCAATACGTATCTATCGTCTGAGTCAGTCAACACCTCTTCAGCCACAGATGGGACTCCCGCTCTTATCCAGATGAGGGTTCCTCAAGCAAAAGAGGAATAGCTTGTGGAATATATCTGCCCATGCCATTTACGTCGCAATCTATTGACTTCTGGTGTTGTCAGGTGGGACTCCTGTAGCAGCGTGATCTGTATTGTGTGTCTTCGGAGAAAGGTGTAAATGGCATATCGTCCACTGGGTGTATGAATGCCAGCACATTCCAGGTCAGAATTTTAGTACCAGCCATGTGGAATTTGTAACCACACCCCCATGACCCTCCCCATCAACACTATCAACCGGGGCACCCGAAGCCCAACCACCCCGATCACATTATGGCAAGTGGCGCTGGCGCATATATCAATCATCAACAATGAATGCATAAAGTACAACATACAAGGAATTGAATACCATGGAAGCAGAACACATGAACCAGTGGCCACTGAAACCTACAACAATACTTATTTTAAAGGGGGGATCAGTAGTGGCACATTGAGAGATCAGTATAATTCGGTCTCATGTGCAGTGGAGGTTGTGAGAAAAATCAAGTAGGTAGGAGAGATAGGAAAGAAGAGTGGAAAAGGAAAAGCCACCTCTAATGTGTCTCGGGGAAAGCTTACAGTTGCAGCTTAGTCTGTCCTGTAATGTGTCTCGGGGAAAGCTTACAGTTGCAGCTTAGTCTGTCTATTGTCTACCATCCTTACTGTTGTCGTGATTCAATGTTCTAGATGATAGTGTCTGTCATTTGTGGGCTGACATCTGGTATGCGCAGAGAGTAATTTCCAGAGGGCCATGCTGTAACGGAGCATTCTTCATCCGATTTCAGTGTCCTTTCCTCTTCTGGGCTCAAGCAGTGAGGTGTGGCCGTCAGTGCAGCAGCCTCTTGTAGCACCTGTCATCTCTCAGCTAGTATTTGCTCTAGGTTTGGAGCACGTCTCTTGGGACTTCTGTTTCTCCTGTGGGAATTTTTAAGTGCCTGTTGCTGTTTCGGGCAGCAGATTTCTGACCCTCCAAGCCCGATGTTTCTAACCATTCCCAAGTGTCCTCTGGAGATAAAAGAATTGTGTGGTGTCTTTAGTCACCACCCGCAATTGGGGTGGAAACAACAAAGAATATTTAAGGTCTAGTTTGCAGAGTCTGCGCTTAACTGCAAGGAAGGTTCCTCTCTATTGTTGGACTGCTAGTGCATAGTCTGGGAAGAACATGATTTTTGAGTTTTAACCTGTATCTCAGGTGGTGCTCTGGTTTCCCGTAATACTGCATCTCTGTCTCGAAAGTCCAAGAAGCGGCTCACCAGAGGCCTTGGGTATGCACCCGCCGGAGGTCTATGTGTCGGCACTCTGTGGGCTCTCTTGATGGAAAAGAAATGTGACAGAGTATCTGCAGGGAGAAGCCCACGCAGACAATGTTTCATATATTGTACCACATTATGCCCATCAGTGCCTTCAGGGAGCCCCACCACGCGGATGTTGTTCCTCTGAGACCGCCATTCTGCATCGTCAATTCATGTTTCCAGTACTCAGTCAGTAAGTGCTTGCATCGATGCCTTCATGGTACAGACTTGTGGTTACATTGAGTCTATTGCTCTTTCAGTCGTATTTTCCCTGTTGGCAAGTTTCCAGTGGTCCGAGTGCAGCAGGCTTGGATCCAAAGCTACGGTGTCTATTTTGGACACCAACGAGATCCCTATTGTGCTCTTTGGCCGTCTGTACCACATCTATTCTCGCCTCCAAGGTGGCCTGGGGCACCTTCCCATCTTGTGTTCCCTGCTGCGCTGGTAAAGGGGTTGCTTGACCACGAGAGCATGCATGCTGATCTGCTGTTCGAGTCTTCCCCATCTTGGGCAGTTGCCAGGTGTCCCTCCTCCGCTCACCTGGGTCCAGTCACTCGACAATGTTATGTCTGTGATACCACCACCATCACAGGCCACTTCTATTGGGTGGCAAATCCACACAGCACGAATGGCCTCGATTAGGCCATAGGAGTTCACCCAAACATTTTGGGTTCAGGTAATGCTATGACCAAGGCTTCCTATGGCTTGGGAATCGTCTCAGCATTTTCGTTTGACAGGGATTACCAGTGCAAAAAATTCAAGGCACCGAGGGTAGTGCGGCGTTTCCTCAGCCTGCTTCCCCTTTTCAAGTCCAACTTTCATGCTGCTTCCCCCATGCAGCCTTTAGCGGTCCCGCAATACATGTGTTTCGTGTTCCTCTGGTATAGTGTTCTTCTTCCTTTCACATAGTCTGCAGGCCAGAGCCACCCATTCACCACCGCTTTCCTATTTCAGCCCACCTTAGGTCAGCATGCTTGCCTCTCTCCCAGTTTCTGGCAGAGAGATGTGTTCGGGTCCCTCCGGCCACTGTTGTTTCCACGAGTCGTTTTGAGCGTTTACCACTCAGGGGACCTAGACGGCTCTCATACAGGGAGGTCCTTGGCAGAGCTCATGTGCGTCATCTACGCTAGAGCTGTTGGCAGGCTGCTGCCGGTTACTGCCAGTGGAGCTGGTCAATTTGATCATCGAGCAGCATCCGGGTACTTCAGAGCAGCGGGGGATCTAGTTTTCCCCCCGCCAGACTGCTTCTGTGTCATTTAATTTTGACGGATAGCGGGGCGGCAGAGTGGAGCTGCTTTACTTCGTGTCTGCCACGTTGCCTCACTGGCAATGCTCCCCTCCTACCTCCTTCATATGCAAATACTGTCCATGCCCAGTGCCGGCCCCCATGTGTACATTGAAGTAAAGCGAAACAAGGGTCTTACCAGGGTCCCCGGTGCCAGCGGCCTGGCTCTCTTCCTCCCTCTGTGCCCTGGTCCTGGGCTGCTGAGGACAATGAAAGGAGGGAGGCCCGGATCTGGAGCTGGTGGCAGTGCAGCTCTGCAGCTTTCAGCAGCTCCACGCCACTGATGTCAGGTCGAGTGTGCTCTTCAGCCCAGTTATGGGCCACACAGAGCAAGAGCAGAGTGCTTGTGCTTGCACTGTGTGGCCCACAACTGGGCTGCAGTGCGCAAGCAGTGAGCTCTGCTCTGCTGCCCGGGCTAGCTGAGTTTTAAGCCGAACTCTGTGCTCCAAGCAGAGTGCGGAGTGCCAAAAACTCTGTTAACTCTACCAGCAGAGCAGAGCTCTACCCCCACCCCTAGTATGCAGTGCTCAGAGTTCCAAACCACTTCAAAATGTTGAAGGATGAAATTGAACAGAAGATATAATTGCTGCTGAGGTAGCTAAGGAGAGTTCACAAAGCAGACAAAGCTCAGGTCAATGTCAAGGCCCACTTTGACAACCTATAATTGAAAATTAGGCTTCTATTGCAAGGTATGAAGTGGAGACTGCAATGGAGAAAACAAGACAGAAAAGCAATTAATTTGGCAGATTTACTTGGACAACTAAATGATGAGGAAATGGAAATATATTTGGAGGTGAAAGCCACAGTTAACCATGGATTGCTTCATGACAACAAACAATTTACAGGTTTAACATTTAACCCTATAATGTTGTATGTCAGCAGTCAAGTTGGTACTGGTAAAAGTTTACTAATACAAGTTCATACTACTTTCCCACAGAAGACAACAGAGTGTAATTCAGACTGCAGTCTATCATGTGTGCTTACAGCACGTGCTGGATTAGCTGCACACAATATCAAAGATATTGCTCTAGATTGACTTTTGATGCTGCCTGTGGAATATGACAACAAACAGGAATACCAAACATTATCTTGTGAAACCTGTCACAAAGTGTCAATGGTCTTAAAAAGTTAATAAAAAGTTAAACTTTTTAATCATCAATGAGGTGAGCATGGTATCAAACATAATGCTTTCCTTTGTACATCTGAAAATACAGGAGGTTTTGAGAATGTATTATGATGTGCTATTTGGAGGAAAACAATTGATTGTTTTTGGAGATCTTCTACAACTTACACCTGTGAAAGAACAGTCTGGATTCAAAACATTGCTCCATGATGAAGCTAGGAATTCTTTGGGCAGCAAGGGAATATTTGGTTAAATATTGAATACAGAGAACCAATGAGAAGTGTGGGACAAGCTTCGGACATTGCATATGGAAATATTTTGAAAGAGATTAGAGTAAGTGTTATTTCCAAGGAAGGAATGCGTGTTCTAGAAAGTCATTTTCCTATAAAGTTGTTTCCAATGACGAAGCCAGCACCAGAACTAATGTTCACGTTCATATAAGAAGGTAAACCTATGTGTGACTAATGCCTACATTGGGGGAGTATGCCTCTTCAACAAAGAACTGTTGAAATTTGAGAAAGGAGAAATGTTGCAAAGGAAGGCAATGGGCAAAATGTAAAACCAGGGTGTCACTGTCCTGCTAAATAAAAAGTTACAAGCAAAACTGGATTCAAAAATAATAATCTGTTTGACAAACTGCAGGATTGGAGAAATTTTTAGGTCTTTGCAAAAACTATAGAGTCATTTTGCATCAAGATGTAAATGTTGAGGAAGGTTTGGACAATGATGCTATGGGTAAAGTTGATGATTTTATTACTTTCCCTAATAGGAATGAGGTGGAATACCTAGTGATTAAATATGATCAGACTGACAGCGCAAAGCAGATTAGAAGATCTATTCCACATTGTGAAAGATGTATTTGTTCGAAGGAAACAGTTTTCAGTTTCTCTAGCATATGCTCTTACTATTCATTAATCACAAGGTGTACATTTAGATTCAGCATTTATTAAAATTGGTATTACCATCTTTAAGGAAGGTATGTCATATATATCTTTGTCTCAAGTTACTACATTGTCTGATTTGTATCTAGTGGAATTTGTTGAGATGAGAGTGAACTAGGTGTAGGCAAAAAAAATATGTTCCACTGGCGGAGTTAACAGAATTTGCAAACTCCGCGCTACTCATGTAAGGTTGAGTTTCCACTAAATTTTCCCATCTACCATGTGGCATAATTTGTTTCCCGTTTTTACATGCAAGAGCTGTTTAGGCACACGTTGGCGAGAGGGATGAGATTTGCAAGCCCCTAGCTAGTGCTTGCAATATTTGCTGCCCTCTCAAGAGCCTTCCAGTCACTAAAGAGCCTTCTGTCTCTTTTTTTTGCTGCTGGTGAGTGCAAGCGGCTGCTTCTTAAGTAGATTTTCTACTCAAAAAGCTGCTCAATCCACTTGAAAAGCCAGTTTCCAGTGAATAGTCTACTCCAAAGGACAGTTCAGTGCTAGAAGCATTCTTTTTTTTTTTTTTCAACAGAAAGTAAGTGCCCCAAAATCTCCAACTTCTTATTCCTGTCCAGCAGGCTCCTCCTACTGCTTTGTCCATCTCCTGGTCACGTTACACTTGGATTTTGTGTTGGGATGATCACTTTTTTATCTGTAATTCCTGCTGCATATATACCATTGGAGTTTAATTTTAAGGACTTTGGGGGTGATTCTAACCCTTGCGGTCGGTGTTAAAGCGGCGGCCAACCCGCCAACAGGCTGGCGGTAAAAAAAATGGGATTCTGAGCCTGGCGGGAACCGCCAACACAGACAGCCACCTTAACACTCCGACCGCCACGGCGGTACAAACAAACAGCGCGGCGGTCACCGCCAACAGACAGGCGGCAGACAATGTACCGCCCACACTATTCCAACTCACCAATACGCCACCTTTTCCGGGGCGGGAGCACCGCCGATAAAAACACGGCGGAAACAGACTACGGACGGGAAAACGCTCACCACTACGCACTCCAGGAGGAAGGAGGACAGCATGGAACCCGAATTAAACATCCTACCTGCTCTCGTCTACCTTCTCATCTACCACGAGTACGAAGTCCGGCGCAGACGACAACGGTGAGTACTGCACCTACGACACACGGGAGGGGGAGGACGAAAGGTTACGGGCACACACATATGCGACCCCCCCCAACTATGTACTCACCAATGCAGAGCACCAAGTCACTGTGACACCACCCAAACACCCCTGAAAAATGCCAGGACATAATCATATTTGGAATAAATATTTATGTACCAAAAAGCTCCAGAAAATTAGCGTACAACCATGAAAGATATCCACAACAAAACTAATGACATACACATCAGTGTATAACTGAAGTAACAAGTCCTGCACATCCTACGAATTCAGCATGTCCGTGGGCCAAAGTCTTGAGAAACAAGGGCAAAGCCCACACAGGAGACCTGAGTCCTTTGGAGAGAACACTGCAGGGGCATCAGATGTAAAAACTACAGGCACCTCAGGGGGAAGGGAAGGGGGGGGCACCACAGCCACATGAGTCCACGACGCCAGATCCACGAGGAGCCACCATGCCCACTGGACCATCCTGGGGAGTGCAAAGCCACAGTCTCTCAATGTCTCTACAGTGGGTGGGCTGCCCACTGGACCATCCTGGGGAGTGCAAAGCCACAGTCTCTCAATGTCTCTACAGTGGGTGGGCTGCCCACTGGACCATCCTGGGGAGTGCAAAGCCACAGTCTCTCAATGTCTCTACAGTGGGTGGGCTGCCCACTGGACCATCCTGGGGAGTGCAAAGCCACAGTCTCTCAAGTCTCTACAGTGGCTGGGCTGCCCACTGGACCATCCTGGGGAGTGCAAAGCCACAGTCTCTCAATGTCTCTACAGTGGCTGGGCTGCCCACTGGACCATCCTGGGGAGTGCAAAGCCACAGTCTCTCAATGTCTCTACAGTGGCTGGGCTGCCCACTGGACCATCCTGGGGAGTGCAAAGCCACAGTCTCTCAAGTCTCTGCAGAGGGTGGATTGCCCACTGGACCATCCTGGGGAGTGCAAAGCCACAGTCTCTCAATGTCTCTACAGTGGGTGGGCTGCCCACTGGACCATCCTGGGGAGTGCAAAGCCACAGTCCATCAGGTGGATGACAGTCTCCAAGGAGGAGGCATGGTGGGCACAGTGAACCATAAACGGTGCTTGAGACGGCGGTGCCCAGCGGAGCGGTGCTTGAGACGGCGGTGCCCAGCGGAGCGGTGCTTGAGAGGAAGGGCCCAGCGGAGCGGTGCCTCAGAGGAAGGGCCCAGCGGAGCGGTGCTTGAGACGGCGGTGCCCAGCGGAGCGGTGCTTGAGACGGCGGGGCCCAGCGGAGCGGTGCTTGAGACGGCGGTGCCCAGCGGAGCGGTGCTTGAGAGGAAGGGCCCAGCGGAGCGGTGCTTGAGACGGCGGGGCCCTGTTCAGCGGTGCTCTTCTCCACGGCGGGGCCCGGTTCAGCGGTGCTTGAGACGGCGGTGCCCAGCGGAGCGGTGCTTGAGAGGAAGGGCCCAGCGGAGTGGTGCCTCAGAGGAAGGGCCCAGCGGAGCGGTGCTTGAGAGGAAGGGCCCAGCGGAGCGGTGCTTGAGACGGCGGTGCCCAGCGGAGCGGTGCTTGAGACGGCGGGGCCCAGCGGAGCGGTGCTTGAGACGGCGGTGCCCAGCGGAGCGGTGCTTGAGAGGAAGGGCCCAGCGGAGCGGTACTTGAGACGGCGGGGCCCTGTTCAGTGGTGCTCTTCTCCACGGCGGGGCCCGGTTCAGCGGTGCTTGAGACGGCGGTGCCCAGCGGAGCGGTGCTTGAGAGGAAGGGCCCAGCGGAGCGGTGCCTCAGAGGAAGGGCCCAGCGGAGCGGTGCTTGAGACGGCGGTGCCCAGCGGAGCGGTGCTTGAGACGAAGGGCCCAGCGGAGCGGTGCTTGAGACGGCGGTGCCCAGCAGAGCGGTGCTTGAGAGGAAGGGCCCAGCGGAGCGTTGCTTGTGAGGAAGGGCCCAGCGGAGCGGTGCCTCAGAGGAAGGGCCCAGCGGAGCGGTGCTTGAGACGGCGGTGCCCAGCGGAGCAGTGCTTGAGACGGCGGGGCCCAGCGGAGTGGTGCTTGAGAGGAAGGGCCCAGCGGAGCGGTGCCTCAGAGGAAGGGCCCAGCGGAGCGGTGCTTGAGACGGCGGTGCCCAGCGGAGCGGTGCTTGAGACGGCGGTGCCCAGCGGAGCGGTGCTTGAGACGAAGGGCCCAGCGGAGCGGTGCTTGAGACGGCGGTGCCCAGCGGAGCGGTGCTTGAGAGGAAGGGCCCAGCGGAGCGGTGCTTGAGAGGAAGGGCCCAGCGGAGCGGTTCCTCAGAGGAAGGGCCCAGCGGAGCGGTGCTTGAGAGGAAGGGACCAGCGGAGCGGTGCCTCAGAGGAAGGGCCCAGCGGAGCGGTGCTTGAGACGGCGGTGCCCAGCGGAGCGGTGCTTGAGACGGCGGGGCCCAGCGGAGCGGTGCTTGAGACGGCGGTGCCCAGCGGAGCGGTGCTTGAGAGGAAGGGCCCAGCGGAGCGGTGCTTGAGAGGAAGGGCCCAGCGGAGCGGTTCTTGAGAGGAAGGGCCCAGCGGAGCGGTGCCTCAGAGGAAGGGCCCAGCGGAGCGGTGCCTCAGAGGAAGGGCCCAGCGGAGCGGTGCTTGAGACGGCGGTGCCCAGCGGAGCGGTGCTTGAGACGGCGGGGCCCAGCGGAGCGGTGCTTGAGACGGAGGTGCCCAGCGGAGCGGTGCTTGAGAGGAAGGGCCCAGCGGAGCGGTGCTTGAGACGGCGGGGCCCTGTTCAGCGGTGCTCTTCTCCACGGCGGGGCCCGGTTCAGCGGTGCTTGAGACGGCGGTGCCCAGCGGAGCGGTGCTTGAGAGGAAGGGCCCAGCGGAGCGGTGCCTCAGAGGAAGGGCCCAGCGGAGCGGTGCTTGAGAGGAAGGGCCCAGCGGAGCGGTGCCTCAGAGGAAGGGCCCAGCGGAGCGGTGCTTGAGACGGCGGTGCCCAGCGGAGCGGTGCTTGAGAGGAAGGGCCCAGCGGAGCGGTGCTTGAGACGGCGGTGCCCAGCGGAGCGGTGCTTGAGAGGAAGGGCCCAGCGGAGCGGTGCTTGAGAGGAAGGGCCCAGCGGAGCGGTGCCTCAGAGGAAGGGCCCAGCGGAGCGGTGCTTGAGACGGCGGTGCCCAGCGGAGCGGTGCTTGAGACGGCGGGGCCCAGCGGAGCGGTGCCTCAGAGGAAGGGCCCAGCGGAGCGGTGCTTGAGAGGAAGGGCCCAGCGGAGCGGTGCCTCAGAGGAAGGGCCCAGCGGAGCGGTGCTTGAGACGGCGGTGCCCAGCGGAGCGGTGCTTGATACGGCGGGGCCCAGTGGAGCGGTGCTTGAGAGGAAGGGCCCAGCGGAGCGGTGCCTCAGAGGAAGGGCCCAGCGGAGCGGTGCTTGAGACGGCGGTGCCCAGCGGAGCGGTGCTTGAGACGGCGGGGCCCAGCAGAGCGGTGCTTGAGAGGAAGGGCCCAGCGGAGCGGTGCTTGAGAGGAAGGGCCCAGCGGAGCGGTGCCTCAGAGAAAGGGCCCAGCGGAGCGGTGCTTGAAACGGCGGGGCCCTGTTCAGCGGTGCTCTTCTCCACGGTGGGGCCCGGTTCAGCGGTGCCTATCTCCACGGCGGGGCCCTGTTCAGCGGTGCTCTTCTGCACCGCGGGCCCTGTTCAGCGGTGCCTATCTCCACGGCGGGGCCCTGTTCAGCGGTGCTCTTCTGCACCGTGGGCCCTGTTCAGCGGTGCTCTTCTGCACCGCGGGGCCCTGTTCAGCGGTGCTCTTCTCCACGGCGGGGCCCTGTTCAGCGGTGCTCTTCTCCACGGCGGGGCCCGGTTCAGCGGTGATCTTCTGCACTGCGGGCCCTGTTCAGCGGTGCTCATCCAGCAGGTCAAGGTAGCCAGACCTGGCCTCGACTCCCTGCTCAGTCACCCTCGGACCGTGACGTTTCTGTACCCTTCGGGGACGGACTCCTGGCCTCCTTAGTGTCCTCCTTCCCAGCTGGGATGTGGCATGTGGGGTCCACCTTCTCCGCGCTCCTGCTGCCCTTCCGCTCCTTTGATGGGGCTCTCGGGCCCTTGCCTCCCCTAGATGGTGTGGGTGGTGAAGTGGCCGCACATTGCTCCTTGGGGGCAGCCCTGTCGGTCCTCGCACGGCGGTCCTTGTTTTTGCGGGTCCTCTTGCCGGGGGGGGGGCTGGACGTGTCCTTGCTGCTGATCGATGTGTCACTGCTGGCAAAGGGTGGGCTCCAGAACCCAGGCACAACAGTGACACCCGAAGCTGGGCTGGTGGTGGCTGCGGTGCTCTTGGGACTCTTTGAAGATGGATGGGGGAGGTCATCGGGGGGAAAGAGGTTAAGGTTAGCCAGGAAAAGTTTTTTAGGGCCAAGGTAAAGGGTAGGAGAAGTGGAGATGGAAGTGGAGGTAGAGGAGGTGGTTGTAGGAGAGTCAGGTGTGCTGTCATTGGGTGAAGGTGCTGGTGCTGTAGGCTGTTGTGAGGTGGATGGCTGTTGGGTGGGTGGCTGCCTGCGTTTGTGTGTCTTGGAAGAGGGGGTGACAGACACAGTGGGAGAGGACACAGGGGACGTGTACATGGCAGTGGGGGTGGTGACTGCACGAGTGTGGACTGTACTGGAGGGTGAGGTGGTGATGGAAGCACTGGCTGATGTTGGGGTGCATGCAGGTGTGAGTGTAGACATCACAGGGAGGGAGGAGGGAGACGAGGAGGAGGGGGACACAGGGGTGGCAGTGGCTGTTGGCATGTCTGCATCTGGGTGTTGCTCGGGTGAGTGTTTGCGGGATCTGTGGTGCTTGTGTTTGGATGAGCTGCTCTTGGGTGTTGAGGTGTGTGCAGGCTGGTCTGATGGTGTGGATGGGATAGGCTGAGGAACAGGAGACAGAGACAGGCTGGAGGCAGTCAGAAGAGGGAGGCTGGAAACAGGGACAATGGCTGCCGTCAGTGCTGAGGCCAGAGCAGTGAACGCTCGTTGATGGGCAGCCTGACCCGAATGAATGCCCTCCAGGTACGCATTGCTCTGTTGCACCTCCCTTTGCACACCCTGGATGGCATTCAAAAGGGTCGTCTGCCCAACAATGAGCGTCCTTACCAGGTCAATGAGCTCCGCACTGAGGGCAGCAGGGGCAACAGGGGCAGGGGCTGAGGTGCCTGGGGCGAAGGAGACGCGTGCCTTCCTGGGCGAACCGGCACGGAGCGAAGACTGAGGGGCTGCTGGGAGGGCGGGGCTGGTGCGCTGGGTGGCGGCTGTACCTGTAGAGGCGGGGGGCACGGATGTTGCCGCCACCCCTAGGGAGCTCCCATCCGAGGACGTGTCGCTTTCGCTGCTCTCACCAGCGGTCCCCGTCGTGGTGCTCCCGTCGCCCTCCGGATCACTGGTGCCCTCGGTGTCTGTTCCTGGGCCCACTGGGGCCTTGTGTCCTGCAGCTCCCTCGTGCTCCGATGCCATATCTCCTCCGCCTGATGATGCTAATGCACACATGCACAAGAAGATGAAGAGAAAGGGTGGGGGGAGAAAAAAGAAGACCAGGTTGAGTGCATGCAATGTCAACACCATTGGCGGAGAGGACAGACACAGGTGCCTAATGCACTAAGCCGCGCATTCGGGGTACACTACTCAGTACTACTCACTAAGACAACAGGCCAAGAGACGTCAAACGCGCACATGGGAGATGCTGGACCTTCAATGGCTGTACTTGTCACCCTACAGAGGTGGGGGCCGGGGGCACAGGGCCATGCCTAAGGGAGAGGACTACACTACAGAAAGCGCCCTGGCCTAATGTCACCCACAGCCCTCCTCCCCCACCCAGACGCCTCCACTGCGCAGAAAGATAGGAGAATGTGCTGATACTCACCCCCTTGTGTCTGCTGTGATGTCTTAAAGCGCCCATCCAATTCAGGGTAGGCCACCGCCAGGATCCGGGACATCAGGGGGGTCATGGTGCGACTGGCACCCCTCCTAGGTTGGGAGGCCATCCCCAGCAGTGTTTCTGCGGTCTTCATGTTCCGCGGCGGATGTCCTCCCACCTCTTGCGGCAGTGGGTGCCCCGTCTGTTGTGGACCCCCAAGGTCCGGACTTCCTTGGCGATGGCACGCCAAATCTCGATCTTCTGATGGGCGCTGACCTATTAGACATGTACAGGGTGGAAAGGAGGAAATCATCAATGACCTGCATGTTAGATGTAATTGGCCCCCACCCACCCACTTTGCCATATGGCACATGCTCTCATCTGTCGGGCGTTGCACTCCTCATTCGCCCCCCACCCCACCAACTTACATCCACCCCAATCCACACAGGCATAGCCCATTCCATTAGCACCCGGTGTACTCACTTGTTGGTCTGGAGGACCGTAGAGTAGCGCATACTGGGGGAGGACCCCATCCACGAGCTTCTCCAACTCTTCAGACGTGAAGGCAGGGGCCCTTTCCCCAGTCGCAGAAGCCATTGTATCTTCCAGACCGAGGTCACAGCAGCACTTGCAGTATAGGTCCTCTCCTGTGGATGATCAGGTCTCGAGTGATTAAGCAGATAGAAAATGGCGGTCACGCCCGCGGCGGTGCGTACCGCGGCGGTGCGTACCGCGACCGCCGGCGCACTTCGTCATTGGCTCCTGAAACCCATAGGCTTCAATGTTAACCAATGCGGCTTTGCGCCGCGGTCTTCGACCGCCTACCGCCACGGTGTGCCCCGCCAGCGCATTGACCTCACATCCCATTGTCCCACTTCACAGGTCAGGCAGCCGCCATTTCAAGGGCCCACATGGCTTCATTTTGACTGCGACACACAGGCCTAGGCCTTGCATTGCCACACATACACGCCTTTCAACCCATTGCCATTCTTTAACTGTGCAAGCTGTCTGTACGTACCTGTGGTTTGCCTGACTCTGTGCTCCATGTTGTCCTTCCTAGGCACCGTCCGCTGGGACTTGCGATGAGAAGGAGGAATCCTCGCGTGTACCGACCGCTGGTGGACCTGTCGACAATGGAAGAACGCCATATAATACTTCGATACAGACTTGACCGTGCCACTATCCATGAACTGTGTGCCCAGCTGGAGCCAGCCCTGATGTCCCCCATCCGCCAACCCACAGGGATTCCCCCTCTGGTGCAGGTTTTGTCAGTCCTCCATTTTTTGGCCAGTGGGTCATTCCAGACCACAGTGGCCATGTCATCTGGAATGTCTCAGCCTATGTTTTCTAAGATTTTGAGCAGAGTGTTGTCTGCCCTGATGAAACTCATGCGGAGCTACATCATTTTCCCCGAGGAGGGTGACTTGCCTACAGTGAAGGGTGATTTCTATGCCCTTGGACATATCCCCAACATCATTGGTGCCATTGATGGGACCCATGTGGCTTTGGTACCCCCAAAAGACGATGAGCAGGTGTACCGAAACAGAAAAACTTATCATTCGATGAATGTCCAGGTGGTCTGTTTGGCTGACCAGTACATCTCCCATGTAAATGCCAAGTTCCCAGGGTCAGTGCATGACGCGTATGTGATGCGAAATAGCAGCATCCCCTATGTGATGGAGCAGCTACAGAGACAACGTGTGTGGCTAATAGGTGACTCTGGTTACCCCAACCTGCCGTGGCTACTGACCCCAGTAAGGAATCCCCGGACAAGGGCAGAGGAACGCTACAATGAGGCCCATGGGCGTACTAGGAGGGTGATTGAGCGAACCTTTGGCCTCCTGAAGGCCAGGTTTAGGTGCCTGCATATGACAGGTGGATCCCTAATGTACTCATCAAAGAAGGTGTGCCATATCATCGTATCGTGCTGTATGCTTCACAACCTGGCTTTGCGACGCCAGGTGCCTTTCCTGCAGGAGGATGGTCCAGATGGTGGTGTTGTAGAAGCCGTGGAGCCTGTGGAGAGTGAAGAGGAGGAAGACTCAGAGGACGACACAGACAATAGGGACAGAGTGATACAACAGTATTTCCAGTAACACCCAGGTAAGAATCACCCACGCCATTTCACAATTGCTTATAGCCTCCTGCATCTGTACTTTCTGTAGTTCCCCACAGATGTTTTTCATTAATTTTTGCCTTTCCCTTCCCTTCTCAGTGCTGTCTGACTCAGTACCTGACTTCTGCTTGGTTCGCCCATGAAATACAGCGTATTGACATTGGTATGTTGTCATGACTAATTGACAGAACAGAAATCGAACAGTAATATGTAATACATTTGTCAATAATACAGCATGACTCAAAACAGATTTGTGTGCAAAATGTGATTTATTTACAGTGCTAGATATCGGTACATGTGATTCTAAGGGTGATGGGTGGGGGTGGAGGAATATCCATGGCAGAGTCCAGTTCTCAGTCTCACAGGTGCATTGTCCTTTTGGCTGTGGAAGGATGGAGCATAGGCAGTTCATGGTTGGACAGGGTGGCAATGTGGGACAGTGGGAAGACTTGAGGGGGTATGTCCTGCAGGCGGGGGTCTTGACATCCTACTCTGTCTTTTTCTTTGGTCTCAGGCTCCTCTTACGGGGTGGTTGTTCTTCAGCAGGAGGTGGGGTTCTGGGGGGCTGTCGAGGTGTTGGGACCTCCTGTCCACTAGCGCCGGCGGAGGTGGTAGGCTGTTCCTGGTCCGGGCTAGTGACAGGGGCCCTGTGTGGTGCACCATGGTCCCGCAACGCGTCCTCTATCCTGTGGAGGGCCAGGACGATGGTCCCCATTGCGGTCCCGATGATTCTCAGCTCCTCCCTGAACCCCATGTAGCGTTCCTCCTGCTGTGCCTGGATCTCAGTGAACCTGGCCAGTACCGTCGCCATCGTTTCTTGGGAGTGGTGGTATGCCCCCATGATGGTGGTGAGGGCCTCTTGGAGAGTGGGTTCCCTGGGCCTCTCCTCCCCACCCTGTCGCACAGCAGCCCTCCGAGCTGCCCGGTTTCCCCCGGCCTCTGTCCCCTGGACGGTGTGCACGCTACCACTGCCCCCAGGTCCCTGTTGTTGTTGGGGTGTTGGGTTAGCCTGGGTGCCCTGTAGTGGCAGACACACCGCTGATTGAGCTGTCCTAGAGACAGAGGCATGGGCCCGCTGGGTGGGAGCTGTGCTGGTGTCGGCAGAGGGGGTCGGGTCTGGTGTGGCCTGTGGCTGCCTGAGGGGAACCGACTGCCCAGAGGTCCCCGATGGTCCGGGCTGGTCATCAGGTTCACTGTCGACAGAGCTGCTATCCTCAGTGTGGGCCTGTTCCGGTGGTGGGATGGACACTTCTGGACCCTCCTGGCTGGTGTGTTGTCGTTCGGGTCCTGCATGGGGTAAGAGAGTTTGGTTATTATTTCTGTGTGTGCAATAGCATGCGTGTTGTGGGTGCCCTTGTCCCCCAGTGCAGGCATTCCCTGGAGGGAGGTGTTGTGAGGGTATTTAGTGGGGGGGAGGGGTTAGTGCAGTGGTCATGCTTTGGTGATGGGTGCCCATGATTTGTGTTGGCATGCAGGAGTTGGTGTTGGGATGGGTGGGTTGTGCTGGTGAGACATTGTCAGGGAGGATGTGTGCTGGGGGGTTGGGGGTGAGGGTGGGGGTGTGGGTTGGCATGCTGGTGGGGTGGGGGGGATATAGTAGTTGAGATGGGACTTACCAGAGTCCATTCCTCCGGCTACTCCAGCGAGGCCCTGAGGATGCAGGATGGTCAAGACCTCTTGCTCCCACGATGTAAATTCGGGAGGGGTGGGTGGGGGTCCGCCGCCAGTCTTCTGGACCGCGATGTTGTGCCTGGAGACCATCGATCGGACCTTCCCCCGTAGGTCGTTCCATCTTTTGCGGATGTCCTCCCTATTCCTGGGATGCTGTCCCACCACGTTGACCCTGTCCACGATCCGCTGCCATAGCTCCGCCTTCCTGGCTATACTGGTGTGCTGCACCTACGAGCCGAAGAGCTGGGGTTCCACTCTTAGGATTTCCTCCACCATGACCCGGAGTTCTTGGTCCGAAAAGCGTGGGTGCCTTTGGGGTGCCATGGGGTGGTGTGGGTGAGGTGTGGGGTGGTGTATGTGATGAGGAGTGTGTTGGTGAGTGGTGCTTTGTGCTACTATGTGGTGTGTGTGATGGTGTAGTGTGCCTCAGTGTGTCTTGCTATGGATTGTCTGCTGTGTCTCTCTCTCCTTCTCTCAGTAATTAGGGTCGCAGGGGTTTGTGGGTGATGTGGGTGTGTGTTTTATAGTTGGTTGATTGTGTGGGAGTGGTGTGTGTATGTGTATCAGGTGTGTGTATTTCAAATTGTCCAATGTGGCTGTGTTTTGGTGATGTGTGTGTATTCTGACCGCGGCGGTGTGTACCGCCAATGGAATACCGCGTTTGAATGACCGCCGTGTGGATTCGTGGGTCGTAATGGCATGGGCGTATTTCTGTTGGCGTGACGGTGGAGGTTTGGTCTTCTCCAGTTTATCGCTGCCCGCCGATGTGGCGGGCTGCAGTGGAGGACGGATTTTTGGAGGTTTGGCCGTTGTGGGTCAGAATGACCGTGGCGGTTGACCGCGGCGGTGTTATGGCGGTCTTATGACCGGCGGTAAGGGCATTTTACCGCCGAGGTCAGAATGACCCCCTTTGTTTTTGTGATATCACAAGTAAGTTGAAAAACGTTTGTATAAGTGTGTTGTTTATTTGATAGAGGGAATGCACCAGTATTTAATTGTACTTTTATTTGATTCTTAAATTTGATTGTGGCTGTGGTGGGGAGCCTGGAGTTTCTGTAGGGACCTAGTTATTATTTTGCATTTAATTTTTTACTTTTTCTAAGGGAGAAAGGTTTCACAGTTCAGTATATTTTCTCCATGTTTGTTAAATTTGCACAATTCATTTATTTTCCTGTGTGGACTAGTCTGTCATGGTCCATTCAGCCAGTACTAGTCATGGGTACATGAAACAACTTTTCCTTAGGTATATATAGTTCTAAAACATCATTTAGGCTATGGGTGGCATTGGATTGAATTTAAAAATGTGGGTTCTTGTCTGTATTTTACGTTTTCTTTCTGGTAAAAGTGTATGTTGGTGGGATAATATTTGATGCCTTGGGAGGATATGTGTTGTAAAATGTTTATAGTTAACTTCATTTTTACTTTTGGCATTGCTGAATTTATGGTAGTGTTTTCTTCATTGTTGTTACAATACCTCCTTTGTCTGGATTCTGTGTGTGTTTGCCATAGGCTATAATTTGTCTTTGTTTATTGGGGCTGTTTTGTGTAGTCAGTGTTCATAGGCCTACATATGTTATTTGTCATCCATGCCTCCTTGCTCGTTGTTTGGCCATGTACCATGGGGACAGGGGACATTTTGTACACCCAGCCAGTGTGCTTTCACCATAGGCCTACATGTGTTTTTTGTTATTCATGCCTCTATGAATGTTGTTGTTCGACCATGCAGCTGGAGGCCATTTTGTGTAGGGTGTCAGTGTGCTTCTTCCATAGATCTGAATATATTCTGTTGTCCATGCCTCCTTTCTTGTTGTTTGACCATGTGTTCAGTGGCCATTTTGTGCAGGCAGTCAGTGTGCTTTTACCATAGGTCTGCATGTGTTTTTTGTTTTCTGATGACTCCTTGCTTGCTGCTCTTGGTGTTGTTTAACCATGTGGCCAGTGGCCATTTTGTGCAGCCAGCTGGTGTGGTTTTCCATAGTCCTGCATGTGGTATTTGTTGTCTATGCCTCCTTGCTTGTTTTTGTTTGACCATGCGGCAGGCGGGCATTTTATGTAGGCAATCAGTCTGCCTTTTCCATAGGCTTGCTTGTGTTCTACTGTTAATTTCTCCTTGCATGTGGTTTGACTGTGTTCAGTGGCCATTTTGTGTAGGCAGTCAGTGTGCTTTTGCCAAAGGTCTTCATGCGTTCTTTGTTCATTTTGTGCAGACAGCTGGTGTGATTTGCTTTTGCCATAGGCCTGCAGAAGTTCTTTCTTCTCCAATGCTTCCTTGTTTGCTATTGTTGACAATGTGGCTTTTGCCGTAGGCCTGCGTGTGTTCTTCTTAGGGGCTGACTTAAGAAAAGTGGTGCTGGAACCAGTGCAGCACCACTTTCCTTGTGCCCCTTAGTGGCCCTCTACCACCACCATGTGTCCACTGTATTTAAAATATGGGACACCATGGTGCAGGGTAGGGGGCAATAGCATAATTTTTTTATGCTGTTTATGTACTCTGTAGGAGTAGAGCCAAAATGTTGTTGCTGCTTCTGCAGAGTACATAGGGGCCCCTTGTATTCAGTGGCATGCCCCCTTTTAACGCATGCTCTGACTAGGCCTTACTAGTGCCGACAAAAATGGCAAAAGGAAATCTTGTAGATTTCCTTTTGCCATTTTTTTGCCCTCCCTAACAGGGGAATGCACCCTTTGCATACATTATGCCTGGCACTGGAATAATGTAGTGCAAAAGGTTAAAAGGTGGTGCAATGCATGCATTGCACCACTTTGTAAGTATGGTGTGGCATCTTTGGACATCTAATGCCACATTAGCGTAAAAATAATGACGCTAATGGATGGCACTAGAGGCTCTTAAATCAGCTCCTTATTTTTTAAGGATTATTCAAATTTTCCCTGGACTCCCAGCCTGCCATATGTGCACACCAGTATTCGTTTTTAAAAATGAATTTTTCCCAGGACCCCCTGCCTGTCACAGGTATCTCCTCTTAGATGCCCCTAAAGAAAAACGTTATAGCTCTATGTTGTTATTCTGAGTGAAAAGGAAATGTTATTTTATGGTAGTGTGGTTTGACTTGAATGGATATAATAACCACAATAAATTATTTTGCCTACACTATGAATAAATACCAGAAAACTGAAAATATGTCATTTTTCACTAAATGCTTTTTTTGCTTGTTCGCATTTAGGTGCACAAGAGCCACAGAGTACAACCAGACAGAAGGCTGACATAAAGTGACCTGATCACAGCACGAGTCCTCCAATCTCTTGCGCTTGTGCAGCTAAATGCCAAAGATAACTGGCAGACATTAAAGATGGCTCCAAAGAAAGGTACTGTCTCAAAAGTGGCCAGTGAGGAGAAGAAGCAGATTTTCACCACTGGCGTGCCAACCAAAACCATTTTCAGGAAACCTGTGGCTGATGCACTGTCCTACTACCAGCAAGCTGGGTTCAGCACTCATGCATTAACAGCACCACCCCAATCTAAGGATAAACTGTTTCTCTCAGCAAGGCAGCCACTGCAATCATGGCAAGAAGCAGTGATCCTGAACTGGAGGTGTCTCAGTCACAAAGTAGTAGCCAATTGTTTCAGGAAACTGAGCAAAGGGGACAACAGAAGGAGCCGCAGTCAACAACAGTAGATCTTCCTGAAGTAGGAGCAGAACAGGAGGTTGAGTTACCTGATGAGCAAGATGTACCTCTCCTTGAAGCACTGGCTTCCTGACCTCCAACAAGATGAAGGAATGGTACTCATCTATCTTCTCTAAGCCCCCGTCTGATCATCTGGACATGGATTGGACGACAGCTGAGTCTGAAACCCACCACTAGAGACAAGGGAAAAGGAAAACTCCTGAAAGCCTCCTGAAAGCCTCAGACTTATGGAAGGGGAGGAGGAGGAAGGAAGAGGACAAGCCTGTCATTTTAATGGAGGCTGGCTCAGAGGGCACTGACATTATGTTTACCCCTGCTCAGAGGGATGTGACACTGGTACTACCACCAGCGCAATATTTGTAAGGCCTCCAGTGAGACCTGCATCCACCACTACTGCACTGCAGAGAGACAATCGTCGACACACCCATGTATCACCAGTTCTTCAGGCATTGGCAGTGGCACGAGTGGCCCAAGAAAAAAATTCTCCTCCCCAGTTGGGACTTCTTTACAATTAGTAAGCAGAAAGATAAGATTGCAATATGCTCCATTTGACACACAAGTGTTTGTTGAGGTAAGCCTGATTCACACTATAGGTCCGTAGGCCAAACGACTTATATGAAACCCCACATCATGCAATCAGGTGGGAGGAGCTCCTTAAGAAATGCTTTAGGTGGTGGTGGTGATGAGAGAGGGGAATGAGCTCCCCAGTAGTGTGCTAGTATCACCGGCCTCAGCAAGCTCAAAATGGCATAAGAGTCAGATGGAGGCGTCACAGAAAACAGTGACTGCCCCAAGATGCACATTGAGTCTCAGAGGTCACCTGTGTCAGTGGCATCAGAAAAGAAAAAAATCCAGACTACCATTACAGGCGTGTTTAGGCAAGATGGTCCCTATGAATGCAACCATCCAATGTCACCTTTGTACAATGGGAAGCTGGCTAAAATGTTAGCACTGGACATCCTCCGTTTTTCTTTTATGAAAGGAGTGGGATTTTTAGAATTTGTGGCAGCCAATTGCCCAAAAAGACAGGTTCCCAGTCTGACCTATTTTTCCAGAGGTGCTGTTCCAGAGCACCATCACAATGTGCTGCAATTGGTTGGCCAAGCTTTGCCACAGAGTGCAGTTCACACTATCCACTTAACGGCAGACATGTGGACAAGTTGTCAAGTAACTGATAGCATGTGTATCACTGCACACTAAGGGCCTCATTTAGATATTGCCAGATGGGTTACTCTGTCACAACAGTGATCTAAATCCCATTATATTCTATGAGATTTTGATTTTGGTGGACTGGATATCCGTCACCATTGTGATGGAGTAAGCTGTCTACCAATATCTAAACCAGGCCCTAGTTCTCTTCTGCGGGGGGTAAGGTAACAGCTATCTACAGGTCTCAGTACTGAAGTAACTTTTAAGGCATTAGGCAGCATGAAACAGCAGCCATGATCACCATGGAGAAACCACATGGAGCTGCAAACGTCTTGGAAGACTTTAAGAGCAAGATGTTTGAATGGCTGAGAGTCACAGGTCTCAAAATTGGTTTTACTTCCATGGACAATGGCAGTAACATTGTTAAGGCCATAGCACACGGTGGCTATTTCGGGGTCCTGTATTTGGCATATTGCATCCACCTGGTTGTGAAGGACTTTGTAAAAAAAGAAGACATATTCAGCAAAATACTGGCCCTCTTCAGAGGAATCTGCACTCATTTCAGCCATATGTTTAATGCCCAGAAGTAGTTGAGGATCATTCAGTGTGCTAATAGAGTACCAGTTAAGGAAATCATACAGGTGATGCCAGCATGCTGGAACTCAACCTATTACACCTTGCAACATCTGATTGAGCAGTACAGACCGATCAATGACTATGCCATTCAAAGAAGATTGGATGCAATTGGGAAAAGCATGATGATGAATGTGGACATATGGGGCCTAGTCAAATGCCTGGCACAGTTGCTATTTCCTTTTGAGGTTTTCACACAGGAAGTCACCAACAAGGACAGTACAATGAGCCAAGCTGTACTGTTGTTTCATCTGGTACAGGACAAGTTAAAAAAGGTCACACAAAGGTTTGCAGTTGTGAACAAAAATACAGAAGTGCATGCCTTGGTTGAGAGCTTAATCCTTGGTTTGGCTGTTAATACAAGGCTGCAATGGGACACTTTCATCCCTTTTTCAGAAGGGGATGTTTCACAATATAAAATGTAGACTCTTGAGCGAGCCAGCGACCTGGAAGAAGAACGGCTGGAAATTAGAGGCCCACTCTTGGGCAGAAGTTCCCGGGTAATGCCTTTATCTTCCAGAGAGGACAGACATGTCTCAGAGCAGCCAATACCAACAACAAGAACACCGGCAACAACAACAGGAACAAAAGAGTCAGCTTCAACCTCTGCATTGCCTTGGTTTCAAGAAGTAGGTCTTAAGTCCAATGCAGAGGTGAAGAGAAAAGAGGTTGAGGAAGTGGCAGCACCAGTGACCATTCAGAAGATGTTCTAGGAGTATCTAGATGACTCAAAAGAGATCTATGTGGATCAAAACCTATTGTTGCATTGGTGTGGGAAGATGTGCCAATGGCCAGAGCTCAGCAGGTTGGCAATAAAGTATCTGGCTTGTCCGTTTGCCAATGTGTCTGCTGAGTGTTGTGTTCAGTGCAGCTGACGCAGTTGTCACAGAAAAAAGTACCAGTCTCTTACTTCAAAACATGGAGCTGTGGACTCTGATCAAAATGAACCAGAACTTCACATCACAGAGTTACACTATTCCTGTAATACCACAGGAGGGCGATGATTGGTCAGACTCAAGTGTGTCATCTGACCAACCTCTAGGTGAACCACCTGAGTTTGAGGACAGACTCTACTTCCTTGACTGAGTAAGCCACTGTATAACTTTTAAATTATTGATTGTCAAACTGTTGTGCCAAAAATTAGGATTATAGCTATTGGAACATTATGTTTGTGTCTGACTTATGCAGCCCCATCATTTTTATGCACATGCATGGCTGGATTGGAGTTGGACCAATGTGCAGTGGAGACAATGCCTGCCACCTTCCCATACTGTCTACCCCAGAAGATTATTTGATTTACAAGACTGCAAAATTCTGATATGTTGTTTGCATCAAAGAGGAAATACAATTGAGTACCTACCACCATGCTTGCAATGGAAGAGGTGACTATTGCACCAATGAGAGATGATATATTATTGGGTGATTGAGTGGTGATTGATGATCTATGTCGTTGTTGCAGACATTGAGGGAGAGTATGCAATGTTTGGGGTCCAATGAAGGATCATTTTTCCTGAATGTGGTTGGCCCTTTCACACTAAGTGAAATTTATTTTCCCGGTCCACTCCTTTTCTTCTGGTTCTTCAGGTACCAGACCAGTCACTTTAGTTAACAAACACAAATCTACATAAAATACTCACATTCTGTTTCTCTTCTTGTTCTTCAACAGTAGTGCTCTACAGGTCCATATAGCTCGGGTTGAGACAGAGTTGCAACGTTTCATTAAATGTTACTCAGAGTCAGGGAAAGTATGGAAGAACTCAGGATGGGACCACCTCAATAGCCATAAGAAAGTTATGGACTTCAAAGGGAAACCATTATAATCATGACTCAGAGCTGTGGACTGGAGAGAGGAGCATTAATTCGGGATCAACGCACATCACACGGTGCACGCACGCAGATAAATGGTGTGATGACAATTGTGAGATTGATCAGCTCAGCACATGCAGCTACTTATCCAGGATTGTTTGTAATTAGCTTTCACTTCTCATTTAATCGATTGCACATGAGTCATAAGATTAAGTCTGTGCTGTTGCTCTGCCTCTGAATCTTCTTGGTACACTCCTCCCTCATGAAGCTTCCCCTTGACTAATATCATTTCTGTTTACAATCCGCAGGCCTTCTCTTCTCCTGCATGAAAGAGAAAAGCTCCATAACACTACTGCTTAACTTACTGGACCGGTTTAGCCAATCATTCAAGAGAGATGGACATTCTGAGATGAATGCAGATGCACCTCGAAATTTGACAATACAGTATAATTTTCTTTTAACAATCATAATATTTAGAACTGAGTGAGTTCACGTCATTCCTCAAATTTTTTTATTTTTCAGACCTAGATGACAGAATATTTTGATTTTTAATAATAACTTGGGTCTCTTTGTGTGGAAGGACTGTGTGAAATGCATTTAACTGAACTGTGTCGTACTCATTTCTTCATTTCCTTCCACAAGAGATAAATGATAGTCTGCTTCTCATCATGAATATTGTTGCGGTGTTGTTTAGTGTTTGTTGTCACGTTTTTTCCCAAATCCCCTTTCCTATCCATTTACGTCATAAATGCATCACCAACTTGATAGGGCTGATGTGGTGAAAGGGACCCCCAACTCACTGCTCACTTCTATTACCTGAGCCCACATCAGCCCCACTTACCCACCCACACATTAAAAGGATCCATATTTTAAACATAGAAAATCATTCATTACCATCATCATTGAGGTTTTTTGTTGCTTAAACGCTTAACCTTGTTGACGCCACTCCTGACTCTGAGTCCCCTTCTTTGGACTCCAGGATTTTGTAACTTTAGTTTTAAATGAATAATAACTCCCCATTGATCAAAAAAGTTACTATTGTTAGCTTTTGTTATGATACCAGGTATTCTTTTCTTTGCTGTGCCATGGTGGTAGTAGTTTTGCCTCAGTATTTGTAAAGCTATGATATAAATATTTAACCCACAAATTTTGTGTTTTTTTCATTTAGTTGCCTGTGATGGATAATCCTTTTGATTAATCCTACAGTTGGAGCTCGCTTAGGGGGAAGTAGGACCTCACTTGTTCTCTGTTAGCATACTATCCTGGTACTACTACAATCATAATTAGGAAGGCACCTAGGGAAACCCTGCAGTATATTTTGGAAGATTGAGAGAGGTAGCAGCCATTTCTTTATCTATTCAGATAAGAGAACTACGGAATGAAGTGAACTAGTTTAATTAGTAAGTAGCTAACTTCTATTGCAGAAAATAACTTTCATTTTCCTTGTTTATTTACATTGTTGTAGACAATACATGTGCGATGGCAGCATAACCTACTCCCCAATGGTTACTAATATAGTTACAGAGGATAGTAGGACATGGGGATAACAAACTCTAAATAACTATATATACACTTTAATAAGCAGTTTTTAAAAACAGGCTGTGTGAAAAGGCACTAGTGCAAAGTAAAAGTAAAAAAGATTTTGCTTGAACAATATAAATGAAAGTTTTAAAACCCATCCTCTCCACCCACAACAGGACTACCCCCTCCCCAAACAAATCATCTCATCCTCAACCAATGTCTAAAAAAAGGTCCAAAGAAAACTAGTCCAAACTCACAGTCCTTTGTCAATTTCTACCTTCTACACCCACAACAAAAGTCTCTCCCACCAAAATAAAAAAGGGCTTACAACAGGGCATCCTCTATGTGGGTCTGGAGCTCTTCCTGGTTTTCCTCCAGGTGTGTCATCTGACAGCTCAGCTGTGCCAGCTGGTGCAGGTTGCTGCACTGAAATAGGTTGTCTCAGTGGGAGTGGAGCAACAGTGGAAAGTATACATGTTGATGCAGCTACAGCTGGTGCCAGTGATGTTGTTGAAGGGAGGTTGGAGGAGCTGGCTGCTGGCTGAAAGAACTGGAGCCTGTGGCAGTGTCAACTGCATCAGCTTCCTTCTCTTCCAGAATCAACAGCTGTTGGTATTCTGACCAGGTGGCCTCCAACCTCCACAGTCACATCAAGGCTGCTATCTCCTGCCACGTATGTGGTGGAGCAGCAGGAGTAGATATATCAAGGAAGAAAAAAAGACAAATTGTAAACAATGCTCTGTGCAAACTCTTATTTAAAATTGTATAGTGGCACAATACCAGTACATTGTTGGTCACTTAGCGCCATTGGAATTTGATGTGATTATGGGTCACAGGGCCATTTTTTACCCACACATGTCTCACATAAAAGCACTGACTGGCTGAAAGGAATTAAGACAGAATAACGGCACACCATTTAAAAAAAAAAACAGGTATTGTTGTTATTTAAAGAATTTCTTTAAAAAAAAAAACAGACATTTGTGTGGAAAAATAAAAATACACTTCCTGTCATTAATGAGGAAGGCATTATGCACTATTGAGTACAAGCATTCTTGTTGTGCTTAATTAATGGAGTAATGAAAGCTAGCACATTGGCTACTCTCTGCAGTCTGTAGCTGGGTCAGCTGTAATGGACAATTATCTTACTTTAATTCCAATGGTGCTGCTCTTATCCAAATGCCTTTCAATTTTACCCTGACTCCAAAAAGGCAGATGAGTAATAATGCTAATATGTCACACACATCACATATTAAATGTGGATATCTTGTCTGCCATAAGTAGATGGTGGGAAAAATTATGTGTTGCAGTACAGAGAAAGGAACCACATATATGGATTGTAATTGTCACGTTTTTCACAGAGTATCTCTTCTGAAAAACTCAAAAATTAGGCACTTAGGCGGTCATTCTGACTTTGGCGGGCGGCGGAGGCCGCCCGCCAAAGTCCCGCCGTCAGAATACCGCTGCGTGGTCAAAAGACCGCCGCGGTAATTCTGAGTTTCCTGCTGGGCTGGCGGGCGACCGCCAGAAGGCCGCCCGCCAGCCCAGCGGGAAACCCCCTTCCATGAGGATGCCGGCTCCGAATGGAGCCGGCGGAGTGGAAGGGGTGCGATGGGTGCAGTTGCACCCATCCCGATTTTCAGTGTCTGCTTGGCAGACACTGAAAATCTTGGTGGAGCCCTGTTAGGGGGCCCCTGCAGTGCCCATGCCATTGCGGTAAGGGGGTCGGAATCCCCATGGCGGCGCTGCCTGCAGCACCGCCATGGAGGATTCCCCAGGGCAGCGGGAAACCGGCAGGACACCGCCGGTTTCCCGTTTCTGACCGCAGCTGTACCGCCGCGGTCAGAATGCCCATGGATGCACCGCCAGCCTGTTGGCGGTGCATCCGCGGTCCCCGGCCCTCGCGGTAGTCAACCGCCAGGGTCGGAATGACCCCCATAGCCCCACTTTACTTCCTGGCCTCGCTGTCCATGACAAATTATTTCCAACAAACACATTTGTGAGGAAGCATAGTATAGGATATTAAGTGAAGGCAACTTAACTTACTTTACACCAGGATAAGTTAGAGGGATTATGCCAGGTAGGAAGAGGTTTTGCTATAGAATAGTTGGATGTCACTGATAATCATAATGTGCCTAAGCTTTGGCTTAGTCAGTCATTGTAGTTGATGGATGTTGAAAGAGGAAAATTTGAAGAGGCATTAATCCATTATGGAAGCTGTGATATATATGTACCACTTGCCCAGAAAAATGTGGCACATGCCAAAAATGGATTTTTCAACTTTTTTGGCAAGCTGGGACAGAACATAAAAATAATAAAGGAGTGAAGCACTAGGAGGTGGGATGACTGAGTGGGCACTGGAAGGGAAACACATCTTGCTTTTGGTTTGCAAATTGTAATGCATTGGAAACTTTGTAAATTCCGCATTAACTGAAGCAGATGCACATTGCACAGCTGTGGTAAGGTAAACCATGATGCAGTTAGGTCATGGGTGGTGAAATGTCATAGGCACGGAGGTACTGAATGATGATGTCTGGGATACATATCTGCCTTGCTTAACCAATACAGTGATCCAAGGGAGTTGATAGAAAATTAAAATACCCCACACTTTGAATCAAAGCTTTTATAAACCCAAGCAAGTGAAAAAGGTGAGCATTCCCTTTCCCAGAGGAGCTCCCTTGTTTTTTCATGCAAGCAAATATCTATTTATTCATTCATTGTTCTCTTTACCCTTTGATACCGACCATGTAAGCGTTACATTCTCTAATCCACTCTTTCACCATTCCTGTCCATCCATCCATCCTTTCAACCATTCTTAGCTTGCACCCATCCATCCATTTACCCACCCACATATACATATAATTTCACCCATCTTCCTTTTCACCCATCCTTTAACCCATCTGAGCATCCTTTCTCCCATCCATCCTTTCACTCCTTCAGACATCCTTGCACCCATATTCTCTTCCATCCATCCTTCATCCACCCATGCATCCTCTCACCCTTATGCCTCCTTTCACCCACCCAAGCATCCTCTCACTCATATACCATTTCACCAATCCTTTCTTTTAACCTTCCACCCTTATTTCCCTTAACCCATAATTTTCACTGTTCATTATCAGCTTTTGTCTGCTGAGTTGCAGATAGGAGAGGCCATCAAGAATGTACTCAACCCACACTGTAGCTGCTGGAACTGGGGGTTCACAACACCCTTTCAGTGAGTATACTAGTAATTGTCAATAAGCAAGCAATACGGCTTACCACTGCCCGTCACTGTCGCTACTGGGACTCCCCCTCCAACAGCCGCAGTGTCTGCTGTACTGGAACTGCCTCTGGCCCTGGCACTAGTGATCTGTGGGATAAAAAATACATTACATATTTTAGGTGACCTGTAACAAAATACAACCGCAATACATCACTACCGCTCAGCTAGTGGTATCTTCTATGAAAAATATCACTTTGGGCATTTTGTTGGTTGACAATGTTAGAAAAGCCAGGTAGTGAAGGCAACTACAACATTTTGTAATAGAGGGACAGGGCTATGATGACTCTGAGTCATTGAGACACAATTAAGGATTGGACGAATGAAGGACATATGGGTGGTCATTCTGACCTCGGCGGTAAAAGGCGCCTACCGCCGGTCAGAAATCCTCCATAATTCCGCTGCGGTCGCGGTAACCCGCCACGGTCATTCTGACCCGCAGCAGCCAAACCTCCGAAAATCCGACAGCCACAACAGACCGCCAGACCAGCGGTCGGCGGAAAAGTGGAGGTGACCAAACCTCCACCGTCACGCCAACAGAAATACGCCCATGCCATTACGACCCACGAATCCACGCGGCGGTCATTCAAACGCGGTTTTCCATTGGCGGTACACACCGCCGCGGTCAGAATACACACAAACGAACAAAACTCAGCCACATTGGCCGATTTGAATTCCACACACCTGATACACATACACACACCACTCCCACACACACAATACAATATAAAACACACACCCACATCACCCACAAACCCCTACGACAAAAAATTCCGAAAGAAGCACCGAGAGACACATCATCGAACACAGAATACCATCACACAGAGGCACACTACACCATCACCCACACAATATCCACACACAAAACAACACACACCACCACACTCAACACACTTAACTACACATACTCCACCCCACACATCATACACACCACTCCATGGCACCCCAAAGACAGCCCCGCTTCTCAGACGAAGAACTCAGGGTCATGGTGGAGGAAATCGTTCGGGTAGAGCCCCAGCTCTTCGGCACACAGGTCCAATACACCAGCATTGCCCGGAGGACGGAGCTATGGCAGAGGATTGTCGACAGGGTCAACGCTGTGGGACAGCACCCCAGAAATCGGGAAGACATCAGGAAGCGATGGAACGACCTACGGGGGAAGGTGCGTTCCATGGTATCCCGGCACAACATCGCCGTGCAGAAGACTGGCGGAGAACACCCCCACCTCAACCCCCACAATTTACAACATGGGAGGAGGAAGTCTTGAACATCCTGCATCCTGACGGCCTCGCAGGAGTCGGCGGAGGAATGGACACTGGTAAGTTGAAGCTTCACTACTGCTTCCCCCCCACCTGCATGCCAAATCATACCCCAACCCTCACCCCCATCCTCGAACCCCACCCTCACCCCCACCCCCATCCTCACCCCCACCCTCACCCTCACCCCCACCACCATCCTCACCCCCACCACCATCCTCACCCCCACCCCCAGCACACCTATTCCCTGCCAATGTCTCACCATCACAACCCACACATCCCAAAACCTAGGCCTGCATGCGTCCACTAAGCATGGACACCCATCACCAAAGCATGCCCAATGCATATACACATCCCCCCCACAAGCCACCCTCACCAAAGCCCCCACACACGAATGCCAGCACTTGGGGACACGGGAACCCACAGATACACCCATATGCCACACATTGAAACTATAACCATACCTCTATACCCCTGCAGGACCCGACCGCCAACACACCGCCACGGAGGGCCCAGAATTCTCCACACCCCCCACCCAAGAGGCCGTCAGCGATGACAGCAGCTCTGTCGACCTGGACACCGATGACCAGCCCGGACCATCGGGGACCTCTGGACAGTCGGTTCCCCTCAGACAGCCACAGGCCACCACAGACCCAAACCCCTCTGGGAACACCAGCACAGCTCCCACCCAGCGGGCCCATGCCTCTGTCTCCAGGGCGCGTCAATTTGCGGTGTGTCTACCACTACAGGGCACCCAGGATTACCCTCCACCCCAACAACAACAGGGACCTGGGGGCAGTGGTAGTGGGCACACCGGCCAGGGGGCAGAGGCCCAGGGAAACAGGGCAACTCGGAGGGCAGCTGTGCGACAGGGGGGGGACGGGCCCAGGGAACCCACTCTCCACGAGGCCCTCACCACCATCATGGGAGCATACAACCGCTCCCAGGAGACGATGGCGACGGTACTGGCCCGGTTCCAGGAGATCCAGGTACTGCAGGAGGAACACTATCGGGGGTACAGGGAGGACATCAGAGCCCTCACCTCCACCCTGGTTACCATGGTCGGGGTGCTGCAGGACCTCATCAACACCAGGACGGACACTCAACACCCACAAAGGGCCCCTGCCACTAGCCTGGACCAAGAACAGCCAACCACCTCCGCCGGCGCTAGTGGTCAGGAGGCCCCCGCACAACAGCAGCCCACCAGACCCCCACCTCCTGCAGGAGAAGAACCACCCCGCAAGAGGGCCCTGAGATCTCGCAAGAAGACAGAGTAGGATGTCAAGACCCCCGCCAGCAAAGGATACCACCTGATGTCATCCCACTGTCCCACATTGTCACCCTGTCCATCCTTGAACTGCCCATGCTCCATCTCTCCACAGGCCTCTGGACAATGCACCTGTGTGACTGTTACTCTGGACTCTGCCATGGACATTCCTTCACCATAGCCCCCACCCACTTGAAACCACCCATCCCATTTTGAGCACTTAAATAAACACCCATTTACCACAAAACTATCTGGAGTCTGGCTGTGATTTCAAAATATTGTAATTGACATGACATTGCAAATATGTCCTTGTACATAGTGAAGTCAACAAACAGCTGCCACAAAGCTGTAGTCCATGGGGAAACGAAGCACAGGACTCGTAGTGGGGACCCCAGATCTGAAATAGGGAGGGAAAAGCCACAACTCAGTCATCATACACTGGGGCAAATAGACAGGCAGCAGAGATGCAGGAGAGTAGTTCACATTCACTAAATTATGTTTGAATTGTTACCTGTGTCCTATTGGAAGTACTGTTCAATGATTCTGTCCCTGTTGTCTGTTTCAGCCCCGTCGTCTTCCGCCTCGTCACTCTCCACAGGTTCCACAGCTGCCACTACACCACCGTCTCGACCATCCTCCTGCAGGAAAGGCACCTGGCGGCGCAAAGCCAGGTTGTGAAGCATGCAGCAGGCCACGATGATGTGACACACCTTCTTAGGTGAGTACATTAGGGATCCACCTGTCATATGCAGGCACCTAAACCTGGCCTTTAGGAGGCCAAAGGTGCGTTCGATCACCCTCCTAGTACGCCCATGGGCCTCATTGTACTGTTCCTCTGCCCTGGTCCGGGGATTCCTTACTGGGGTCAGTAGCCACGACAGGTTGGGGTACCCAGAGTCCCCCAATAGCCATACACGGTGTCTCTCTAGCTGTTCCATCACGTAAGGGATGCTGCTATTCCTCAGGATGAAGGCGTCATGCACTGACCCAGGGAACTTGGCATTTACATGCGAGATGTACTGGTCAGCCAAATACACCACCTGGATGTTCATGGAATGGTAACTTTTTCTGTTCCTGTACACCTGCTCCCTGTCTCTTGGGGGAACCAAAGCCACATGGGTCCCATCAATGGCACCAATGACGTTGGGAATATGTCCAAGGGCGTAGAAATCACCCTTCACTGTAGCCAATTCGCCCACCTCAGGGAAAATGATGTAGCTCCTCACGTATTTCATCAGGGCAGACAACACTCTGGATAACACCTTCGAAAACATGGGCTGAGACATCCCAGAAGCAATTCCCACTGTTGTCTGAAATGACCCACTTGCCAGGAAATGGAGTACTGACAGGACCTGCACCAGAGGGGGAATCCCTGTGGGTTGGCGGATGGGGGACATCAGGTCGGGCTCCAGCTGGGCACACAGTTCATGTATAGTGGCACGGTCAAGCCGGTAGGTCAGGATAATGTGGCGTTCTTCCATTGTCGACAGGTCCACCAGCGGTCGGTACACGCGAGGATTCATCCGTCTCCTCGCCAAACCCAGCGGACGGTGCCTAGGAAGGACAACATGGAGCACAGAGTCAAGCAACCCACAGGTACGTACTCACAGCTTGCACAGTAAACGATTCTCTATGCAGTGAATGGCGTGTCTGAGTGGCTATGCAAGGCCTAGGCCTGTGTGACGCAGTTGAAATTGAGCCATGTGGACCCTCGAAATGGCGGCTGCCTGACCTGTGAAGTGTGACAATGGGATGTGAGGTCAATGCGCTGGCGTGGCACACCGCGGCGGTCGGCGGGCGAAGACCGCGGCGCGAAGCCGCATTGGTTAACATTGAAGCCTATGGGTTTCAGGAGCCAATGGCGAAGGGCGCCGGCGGTGGCGGTACGCACCGCCGCGGTACGCACCGCCGCGGACGTGACCGCCATTTCCTATCTACTTATCCACTTGCGACTTGAACTTTCACAGGAGAGGACCTATACTGCAAGTGTTGCTGTGACCTCGGTCTGGAAGGGACAATGGCTGCTGCGACTGGGGAAAGGGCCCCTGCCTTCACTGGAGAGGAGTTGGAGAAACTTGTGGATGGGGTCCTCCCCCAGTATGCGCTACTCTACGGTCCTCCAGACCAACAAGTGAGTTTAATTCAATATGGATTTGGGGCCACTGGCTGGCTTGGGGGCCTGGCGGGGGGCCTGGCGGGGATGGGGGGCATGTTGGGCCTGGCGGGGATGGGGGGCATGTTGGGCCTGGCGGAGGGCCTGGCGGGGGCCCTGGCGGGGATGGGGGGCATGTTGGGCCTGGCGGGGGGCCTGGCGGGGGGCCTGGCGGGGATGGGGGGCATGTTGGGCCTGGCGGGGGGCCTGGCGGGGGGCCTGGCGGGGATGGGGGGCGTGTTGGGCCTGGCAGGGGGCCTGGCGGGGGGCCTGGCGGGGATGGGGGGCATGTTGGGCCTGGCGGAGGGCCTGGCGGGGGCCCTGGCGGGGATGGGGGGCATGTTGGGCCTGGCGGGGGGCCTGGCGGGGGGCCTGGCGGGGATGGGGGGCATGTTGGGCCTGGCGGGGGGCCTGGCGGGGGGCCTGGCGGGGATGGGGGGCATGTTGGGCCTGGCGGGGGGCCTGGCGGGGGGCCTGGCGGGGGGCCTGGCGGGGATGGGGGGCGTTGGGCCACTGGCAACGATAATACAGACAAACTTGAACGTGGTATTTCTCCCTCCCTGTACGTGTCACATAGGTCCGCGCCCATGAGAAGATCGGGATTTGGCGTGCCATCGCCAAGGAAGTCCGGACCCTGGGGGTCCACCATCGACGGGGCACCCACTGCCGCAAGAGGTGGGAGGACATCCGCCGCGGGACCAAGAAGACCGCCGAGTCTCTGCTGGGGATGGCCTCCCAACGTAGGCGGGGTGCCTGCCGTCAACTGACCCCCCTGATGTTCCGGATCCTGGCGGTGGCCTACCCTGATTTGGATGGGCGCGTGAGGGCAGCACAGCAGACACAAGGGGGTGAGTACAAGCATCATCTACTCTGTTGTCGCGCAGTGGAGGTGTCTGGGTGGGGGAGGAGGGCTGTGGGTCCCCCTAGGCCAGGGCGATATCTGTAGGCTGGGCACCCCCGTAAGCCCCTGTGTCCCCAGCCACCACCCTCAGTAGTGTGTCAGTACAGCCATCCCTGGGCCGTGTCATCCATGGGTGCAGTTGGCAACTCTAGGCGTGTAGGGCATGTTCCACGGAATGCGTAGCGGACCCCAAGTGCCCAACTTAGTGCAGGGGGCATCTGTGTCTGTCATGTCCGCTAACTGTACCGGTGATCCATGTACTCAAAATCTCTTTATTTCTCTCTCCCCCCCCCCTTTTTGTTTGTCCTTCTGTGCTTGTGTGCATCAGCATCATCAGGCGGAGGAGAAGTGGCATCGGGGCAGGAGGGAGCTGCATCTCACATGGCCCAGGAGGGCCATGCCACAGAGTCTGACTGGACCAGTGAGACGGAGGGCGAGGGGAGCTCCACGACGGGGACGACTGGACCCTGCAGCGACACGGACACGTCCTCGGAAGGGAGCTCCCTTGCGGGGGTGGCACCATCCGTGCCCCCCGCCATTACAGGTACAGCCGCCACCCAGCACACCATCTCCGCCCTCCCAGCAGCCCCTCAGCGTTCGCCCTCTGCCCGCTCTGCCAGGAAGCCGGGCATCTCCTTCGCCCCAGGCACCTCAAGCCCTGCCCCTGTTACCCCCGCTGCCCTCAGTGAGGAGGTCATTGACCTCCTCCGAACGCTCATTGTTGGGCAGACTACCCTTTTGAATGCCATCCAGGGGGTGGAGAGGGAGGTTCATCGCAGCAATGCGTACCTGGAGGGCATTCATTCGGGTCAGGCTGCCCATCAGCGATCGTTCCAGGCTCTGGCCTCAGCACTGACGGCAGCCATTGTCCCTGTCTCCTGCCTCCCTCTACTAACTCCCTCCTCCCAGTCTCCTGTTCCTCTGCCTGTCCCACCCACACCATCAGACCAGCCTGCACACACCTCAACACCCAAGAGCAGCTCATCCAAACATAAGCACCACAGATCACGCAGACATTCACACAAGCAAAACTCCGATGCAGACATGCCAACAGTCACTACCACCTCTGTGACCCCCACCTCCTCGTCTCCCTCCTCCCTCCCTGTGACGTCTACACTCACACCTTCATTCACCTCACCATCAGCCAGTGTTTCCATCACCAGCATACCCTCCACTCCAGTCCGCACACGTGCAGTCACCACCCCCACTGCCATTTACACGTCCCCTGTGTCCTCTCCCACTGTGTCTGTCACCCCCTCTTCCACACCACACAAACGCAGCCACCCACCCACCCAACAGCCATCCACCTCACAACAGCCTCCCGCTCCTGCACCTGCACCCAAAGACAGCAAACTTGTCTCGCCTACAACCACATCCTCTCCCTCCACTCCCATACCCACTGTACCTACCACTCTCCATTGTCCCAAGAAAATCTATCTCTCTACTGCTACCTTCTTTCCTGACCCTGAGCCCCCCCCTCCTTCTCGTCTGGGTAAAAAGAGCACCTCAGCCACCACCAGCCCTGCAGCCCCCTTGACAAGGGTGCAGGGGTATTGGAGCCCACCAGCCCGCAGGTCTGGATCTTCGCCCAGCAGCAAGGGGACAGCCAGCCCACCCCCTGGGAAGAGGAGCAGAAGGCGGAAGGGCCGCCGCCGGAGCCCGGATTCGATATCCCCCTAGGACACTAGCCAGCCACCGTCAACAGCCACAACTCCAAAGGGAGGAAAGGGCCACAGACTCCCGACTAAGGAGGGCAAGGGCAGCAAGGCGGAGAAGTCAGGCAGCAGGCCTGCTGCCCATGGAGGACCCGTCACAGCTGCCCAGGAGGAGCCCGCAACCCCCATAGCCGCTGCCCCGGGAGGAACCGGCACAGCTGCCCCGGGAGAGCCCATCACCCCCATAGCCGCTGCCCAGGGAGGACCCAGCCCAGCTGGCCAGGAGGGCCCCACCACCCACAGCCCAGGTGGGCATTGAAGGAGCACCATCCCCGCTGCCCAGGAGGGCACCACCAGGCAATGAGCAGTTGGCCATAGAATGGCCGCGGTCTCCAGCACCGCTCCGCTGGGGCACGCCGTCTCATGAACCGCTGAACTGGGCCCTTCACGGCAAGAACCGCTGAACTGGGCCCTTCAAGGCAAGAACCGCTGAACTGGGCCCCGCCGTCTCCAGCACCGCTCCGCTGGGGCCCGCCGTCTCAAGAACCGCTGAACTGGGCCCTTCAAGGCAAGAACCGCTGAACAGGGCCCCGCCGTCTCCAGCACCGCTCCGCTGGGGCCCGCCGTCTCAAGAACCGCTGAACTGGGCCCTTCACGGCAAGAACCGCTGAACTGGGCCCTTCAAGGCAAGAACCGCTGAACTGGGCCCCGCCGTCTCCAGCACCGCTCCGCTGGGGCCCGCCGTCTCAAGAACCGCTGAACTGGGCCCTTCAAGGCAAGAACCGCTGAACAGGGCCCCGCCGTCTCCAGCACCGCTCCGCTGGGGCCCGCCGTCTCAAGAACCGCTGAACTGGGCCCTTCAAGGCAAGAACCGCTGAACAGAGCCCACCGTCTCCAGCACCGCTCCGCTGGGGCCCGCCGTCTCAAGAACCGCTGAACTGGGCCCTTCAAGGCAAGAACCGCTGAACTGGGCCCTTCAAGGCAAGAACCGCTGAACTGGGCCCCGCCGTCTCCAGCACCGCTCCGCTGGGGCCCGCCGTCTCAAGAACCGCTGAACTGGGCCCTTCAAGGCAAGAACCGCTGAACAGGGCCCGCCGTCTCCAGCACCGCTCCGCTGGGGCCCGCCGTCTCAGGAACCGCTGAACTGGGCCCTTCAAGGCAAGAACCGCTGAACTGGGCCCTTCAAGGCAGGAACCGCCGGCCCTTTGGCAGACGTGGCAGGGCATGATCTGTCTCGGGCAGGGCTGCAGGATGTCCTCTGGCCAACATGCCTCCTCCAGTGGCAGTGGAGTCTGTTATGGACTGCTTGGACTGTGGCTTTGCTCTCCCCAGGATGGCCCAGTGCGCAGGCCACCCACTGTATGGACTGTGGCTTTGCTCTCCCCAGGATGGCCCAGTGGGCAGGCCACCCACTGTATGGACTGTTTGGACTGTGGCTTTGCTCTCCCCAGGATGGCCCAGTGGGCAGGCCACCCACTGTATGGACTGTATGGACTGTGGCTTTGCTCTCCCCAGGATGGCCCAGTGGGCAGGCCACCCACTGTATGGACTGTTTGGACTGTGGCTTTGCTCTCCCCAGGATGGCCCAGTGGGCAGGCCACCCACTGTATGGACTGTTTGGACTGTGGCTTTGCTCTCCCCAGGAAGGGCCAGTGGTCATGGAGTCCCCTCGTGGATCTGGCGTCGTGTACTCAAGTGGCTGAGGTGCCCCCCCTTCCCTTCCCCCTGAGGTGCCTGTCCTTTTTTCTTTCTGATGCCCCTGCAGTGTTCTCTCCGTGGAGTTCTTGTCGTGGGACTGGGCCTTGCCCCTTTGCTCAGGACCCCTGTGGTCCACGGACAGTGGTTGGACTACATTTAGTGGCTGTATATATTTTGTACATAGTTTATTTATTTATTTGGATTACTGCTGTCCATTTTTCAATATATCTGCCCGTTTGAGATCTCTTCTTTTGGTCTTTGCATTATTTCGGAAGGGGGGGGTTTGTGGGTTGTGACAGTGATCTGTGGGAATGCATTGATGTGTGTGTTGTAGTGGGTGTGGGTGGGAGGGTGTGTGCCGGTAATCTTTGCCCTCCCCTGTGTCGTAGGTGCAGTACTCACCGATGTCTTCCGCGCCGCCGGGCGTGCTCCTGGTACAGGAGCAGGTATAGGAGTGCGGGGATGACCTGCAACTCGGGTTCCATACTGCCGGAATCTCGCGTGCTGTATGTGGAGGTGAGCGTTTTCCCGTTCGTAGTCTGTTTCCGCCGTGTTTTTATCGGCGGTGCTCCCGCCCCGGAAAAGGTGGCGGATTGGTGGGTCGTGATAGGGTGGGCGGTACATTGTCTGCCGCCTGGCTGTTGGCGGGGACCGCCGCGCTGTTTGTTTGTTCAGCCGTGGCGGGCGGAGTGTTAATGCGGCGGGCTGTGTTGGCAGTTCCCGCCAGGGTCAGAATTGCATATTTTGGACCGCCGGCCTGTTGGCGGGTTGGCCGCCGCTTTATCACCGACCGCCAGGGTCAGAATGAGGGCCATGGTCTTGGTTGGCCTTGGTTGGTCTTGGTTGGCAAATGCAATGGGATGGTCCACATACTACTTTGCAGTCATGCTGTGCTGTAATTTAAACTATAGGTATATTACTGAATAAATGAATGATAATACATACAACACAACATTGGGGGCTCCACCATGTCCATGCTCTCTTTTTACTGTTTGAGTATGAGCAAGATGGAGAAAGCCTGCTCAACAAACTAGTACAACAGCTTACTGGGGCATGCAATCTTCACAGTAGAGTACCTGTCCTAAAATCTGTTCTCCTTATCTTACAGTACCAATCCACAAGATATATAAGGGGGAAGGGAGAGCTTACTAACAAAGCAGAAGAAAGCTTCAGACTAGTACAAATAGGAGGAAGTCAGCTGCAGAAACATTAAATATAGCGATTATCCAGTTTAACAAACATTTTAACAGTTTAACAAACATTAGATGAAACAAAGAGGAGTTGAAAAAAAAAGAAACAGGCACAATAAAAATAAGGTAAAATTAGTCTAAATGGGGAGAGGTAAAAGTTAGGGAAATAATAGTAATATTACCAGGAGGACTTTATGGTGCCAGCAGATCCGTCAACTACAGCGGTGGCGCGTGTGGTGGTGGTGGTGATACTCCCACCTGCTGCGGGTGGATCCCCGGCTCCTTGGCCCACCTCCAAAGCCCTCTTCTTGCCATCGGGACTGATGTAAGAAATGAAGAAGATAAAAAATAGATTAGTGGTACAGAAATCTCCCAAAACTGCAAAGGCAAATACATTAAACTTGTACGTTTCTCAAACAGATCACTTAATTTCCTAAACCTAAGCCCTATTCCAAATTTGCCAAACCTAAACTACATTTGAAACTATTAATGCATTGCAACAAATGATCTTTGCTTCTCATCTCATTCTCAATCCCCTTTGATGGGCCAACTCAGGCGGTCATTCCAACCCTTGCGGTCCGAGACCGCCAGGGTTGGGGACCGCGGGAGCACCGCCAACAGGCTGGCGGTGCTCTCATGGGCATTCTGACCGCGGTGGTACAGCCGCGGTCAGAAACGGAAAACCGGCGGTGTACCGCCGGTTTTCCGCTGCCCTGGGGAATCCTCCATGGCGGCGCAGCTTGCTGCGCCGCCATGGGGATTCCGACCCCCATACCGCCATCCTGTTCCTGGCGGTTTCGGCCGCCAGGAACAGGATGGCAGTATGGGGTGTCGTGGGGCCCCTGGGGGCCCCTGCAGTGCCCATGCCAATGGCATGGGCACTGCAGGGGCCCCCTAACAGGTCCCCACAAAGATTTTCAGTGTCTGCCATGCAGACACTGAAAATCGCGACGGGTGCAACTGCACCCGTCGCACCCCTTCCACTCCGCCGGCTCCATTCGGAGCCGGCATCCTCATGGAAGGGTGTTTCCCGCTGGGCTGGCGGGCGGCCTTCTGGCGGTCGCCCGCCAGCCCAGCGGGAAACCCAGAATAACTGCGGCGGTCTTCTGACCGCGCAGCGGTATTCTGGCGGCTCCCGCCGGCCCTGCGGTTACCGCAGCCGGCGGGAGTCAGAATGACCCCCTCAGTCTCCCTTCTTTTCAGTGCATAGATGAATACTACACATTACTCAAAGACTGCTGAGGACTGTATGAGCTACGTAAAAAAAGGTGCAAGGAACACTAACTCACTGATACCACTGCTACCACTATCTTAGTGACAGGACAGAGGAGTCTACATGGCTTCTTTAATCAGCCCAAGCGAGCATCAACAAGTGTGATTGTGTATTGAGGAGCATCTGGCAAGCTCACACTGGATCACATAATATTAGTAATGTAAGCTTAACTTGCCTCTAGTGTTAAATGCATGCTAATTGAAATAGCATTATAGAACACAACAAATAAATAATTACTCACAAAGCCCTGTAGCCTCACCACTCAGCAGGTTGTACAGGTCCTGCTCCCTTTCAAGAAATTCGGCCTAGTGGTGCATTAAATGCAGTTAGGTGTGCGGGACCCCAGTGTCCTGACACACACACCAGCGTACCCTCCCCCACATCAGTCAATGCTCCCGCAGGGCACACTCACTCACTGACCTGCCACCTGCTGCCAGCATGGAGGGGCACATAAAAAACAAGTATGGCCACCTCCACGTCAGAAAAATGACACAAAGTTGCACCCTTTGGTAGAGCTGTCAACTGCAAGGTGTGTGGCTATCAGCTGCACTGGCGTCACTACTTCCTGTTTTGACTTGCTCCGCCTTGGTGCTGGGCTGGGGAAAAAAGAAGAAATAGGAATAGGAAGGAATTAATAGAAGAAGAATAGAACAACAAAAGAAGTAAAAGGAAAATCAAAAAAGTACAAAAAAGTCACAAAAAAGATAAATAGGTAAAATACACATACACAAAGAAAGACACAAAAAAAAAGGAAAGGGAGTTAATGAGTGGGATATGGGAGGACTGGAAATGTTTTGATTCGATCGAAAGGCCTAGCACCATGCAAAGACAGTACAAAGGAAAGCAGAAAAAACTAATTTGCTTCAACCATGCAGACCGCATAGTGCCTTTTGCATTGAATTTTCAGCACAGAAGTGCAGATAGTTTTTTGACATATTGCCAGGATGCTCCTTGGAGTGACAGCTGCGCTTTATAAAAACCCTCATTTATTTATTCATTTATTGTGCTACTCACATGTAAAACAGCAGTGTGAGCCGGTAGAAGAGCACTTCCGCCCACATGTTGAGTTCCACATAATTTTGCAGAGCAGAACTCCGTGAATTCCACCTAGGTCTAGAGTTAAAGCAGACTCCAGTTGTGTCATAGAATAGAAATGACTAAGAAGTCTTTACGTTCCTCATTTACAACAGTATCCAGTTTATGAGAAACGCGCCATCTGCCAGAGCTGAAAATTACAAAGCAGTGTAGTGATGATACTGCAAAGAAGGAAATAAAAGAGAGGAAGTGTAGTTTATTTTTTATTGACATATAGTAGGTTACTAATTGTCAAACCCTTCTAGTGTAAACATCTATGATAGTGTTGTAGTAAATAGTTTGTTTACATTACCTAGGAGAAACAACAGAAGCTAGTGTGCTCTGCACTGTGCAGCTTTTTCAACTGTCTGCATACTGAAAGAACTGCACAGTTTACTCATCATACTCACAAGGATGCTCAGACATTTTTTACGCTGATATTTGGTGTCTTCGAAGAAGAGATACCTGTAAATGACTTCTTTGGACTTAGTTACTCGTGGCACCATGAATTTGAAGATTGCTCATACACATCGGCCGGCTACAGCAATAGAATTGGGATATTTTATTTATGCAATGTTACCAGATTCCAAAAGTGTATGTTTTGACATATTATTGAAGAAAGCTGCTCAAAACAATGTATGTCCAAATTGTCAAACAGATGTTCTGTCACCTTTACATTTAGTAAGAAGTGGGAAGTATGGTATTTGAATTAATCCTGGGTATATTACTCCTCTCCGCCTATAGAGTTTGTGGAGTTCGGGCACTCCACGCTACGTGAAGTAGAGCGGAGTTCACAAATTCTGCTATCTAGTGAGGAACAGAGATAGTCCGAGCTCACAAGATTGGGTTTTGGTGCTCTCTATCGTGAGCCTGATGATTCTCCTGGGCCGCTAGCGAGCACTCGCAAGACCTTGCGTTCTCTCACGTTGCTTCCAGCCACGCCAGCAGCCAAAGCAGGCTGCTCATGAGTATGAACTCACTTCTGAAGTAGATTTTCTACTCCAGAGACACTAATTCTATTCAAAAATAACTTTTTGGATGAGATATTCTTCTCCAATGGACCCTGCAATTTGTTTTTCTGATTGAGAAGCATTTTCTTTCAAACAGGAAAGGTGTCAGAGACTTCAACTTCCTGTTCCTGTCGATCAGGCTCCTCCCAGTGATTTGTCCGTCCCCTGATCACTTTTCACTTGGATTTCGAGGTGAAAGAATCACTCTCTTTGTCTCCTGGATGTACTTTTGGATTTAAGGACTTTGTTTTTATGAGATCATCACACAAGTAGGTTCTAAAACTATATAGAATAAGGGTGTTGTTTGTTTGCTTAGGCATGCACCAGTATTTCTTTATACTTTAATTTGATTTTAAAATGTATACCGATGGTGGGTGGCCTGAAGTTTAAGTATGGGCCTATTTTTTATTTATTCTGCATTTCATTTATTTTTCACCTTCTGTAAAGGAAAATTGTTGCACATCTTTCCATCTGCAATATTATTTTATTATGTGTCCTTTATTTCCAAAGGGCCATTAATCTAGTCATCCAAGGTCAGTACTAGTAGTCATCAGTGCATGAAATAAATGGTTCAGTTGTATATGTTTTTAAATCTTCATTTAAGTCAGGGATAGCATTGGATTAATTTAAATTTAAAATGTTAGCTATTGTTTGCATTTCATTTTTTTGCTAAACGTTTATATATGGCGAGGTAATAATATTTGAAGCCATAGTAGGATGTAGTTTGACCATTTGGGTGGCTGGCAGCCATTTTGTCAGTCCAGCCAGTCTCCATTGCCATAGGCTTGCATGTGTTCTCTGTCATGCCTCCTTGCTCCATGTTGTTGTTGTTTGACCATGTGGCTGGCAGTCACTTTGCGCATGCAGCCAGTTTCCATTTGTCATAAGCTTGCATCTGTTATTTGTTTGCCATGCCTCATTGATCCTTGTTGTTGTTCCACCATGAGGTTGGATGGCAGCCATTGTGTCCATGCAGACAGTGCCCCTTGCCATAGGCTCTCATGTGTTTTTTGTACTCCATGCTTTCTTCTTGCTCCTTATTATTATCGTTTGACCATGTGGCTGGCTGGCAGCCATTTTGTCAATCCAGCCAGTGTCCTTTGCCACGGGCTTGCAGGTGTTCTTTGTTTGCCATGCCTCCTCGCTTCTTGTTGATGTCGTTTGAACATGTGGCTGGCTGGTAGCCATTTTGTGCATACACTGTGCAGCCAGTGTGTCTTTTAGTTCACATAGGCTTAGATGAAAAAACCGTTAGTTATTGATAATTAGTTTTTGAAGTTTCTATTTTTATTTTTTTTCTATTTAATTTAATTTTTATTTTCTATTTCTTTTTAATTTTTATTTTTTATTTTAACATCTACATTTTTAAAAAGTTTGTTTTACCTTTTAAAAATTCAAATTTGTAATTTATATATTTTTTATTTTTTATATTTAATTGTTTTAAAATATGTTTTATTTGTATATTTTAATTTTTAATTTTTTTCATGTTTGTACTGGAACTTTTGTTTATCATTTCTCTATTTTTATTAGAATATGTATTTATTTCTGCATTTTGCCTTCATAAATCCATTCAATCCAATCCATTCCTCCTTCCATCCATCCACCAAACCATTTCCCCTGGACCACCTTGCTGCCATAGGTTAATTTATTTAAAGGATTATTTCATTTACTTATACATCTCTCTTTAACTACTCTAGGTGTTTCCTAAAACAGATGCAACTGAAGCAAAGAGCTTGGTCTGCCTGTTGTGCTGTCTGATTTGAAATGTCATTTTTGTATGGTGTGATAGTGTGGTTTGCATTTACATTAAATACACGTTATATTACAAAAGTAATCAACACATTAAGATTGTATTTCTCTGTACTATTTTCAACCTGCTGCAAAAATGGCATGCCATATTTAATTCACTACATTGTCTTGCCTGGTTGTTTTTAGGTGTATAAGAGAAGGGACCACACATCACCCGCAGTATTGCCAAAGAGAAGACCCTACAGTTACCTCGGACCACAGGCACCAGACTCTTTCGCTTTTGCATCTTAGTGCTACTGCCAACCTAGAGCAAGTTAAGATGGCCCCCAAAAAAGTTTCTCCCAGGAAAGTGACCAGTGAGACATAGCAGCTTTCAGCCAGTGGACTGCCAACTGCCAGTTTTTTCGGGAGACATGTACCTACTGCCACACAGACCTCCGGGGAGGAACCTGGGAGCACTCCTGCATTAACAATAGCACCACCCCAACTCAAGCCCAAGACGATGTCTGTCAGTGAGGCAGTCACTGCAATCATGGAGACCCCAACTAGCAGTGATGTTGAATTGGATTTGTACCTTTCGCAATGTAGTACCCAATCAGTTAAGGAAACAGAGCAAAGTGGACATCAGCCGGCCTCAGCCAGAGCGTCCCGAAATTGGAGCAGAACAGGAGGGCACTCTTTCTATTGAGCAAGAACCTCCTCTTTTAGAATCAAGGGCCCCCCGATCTCCAGCAAGAAAAAGGAAGGGTACTACTCCACCATATTTTCCAAGCCCCAGTTCTGATGATGAGGATATGGACATGGAGTGTACCCAGGCAGAGTCCAGGTGGCACCGGGAGAGGCAAGGAAAATGAAAAATTCCAGAAAGTATTAGAATCATGGAAAGGGATGAATGATGAGGATGATGACAACGACACAGCCATTGTAGAAGCTACCACAGAAGAGTCTGACATTACTATCCAACCTGCTCTGAGGCATGTGGCACAGACAGCACCACCAGCTCCTATTTTTGTAAGGCTCCAGCAGAGACCTGCACCAACACCTACCTCAGTACAAGTATGCACTGTAGAGAGGCAATTGACACACCCAGGACGACCTACATCCAGTTCTTCTTCAGGCATTGCTAGTGGCCCAATAAGAAATTACTACTTCCCAGTTTGGGACTTTTTTACGATTAGCACACAGGAGGAGAAAACTGCAATATGCTCCATTTGCCATGCAAGTGTTCGTCGAGAAAAGCCTAGTTCACGTTATGGTGCTGGAGGCCAGGTGGCCCATATGAAAAAAACATCATGCAATCCGGTGGGAGCAGTACCTTAAACAAATGGCTCAACATGGTTGAGGTGGTGACTGCAGCACGACAATGCATATTGGGTCTACCACCAGCTACATCTGAAAAGATGCCTGTGTCAGTAGCCCCACAAAAGAAGACAATACAGGCTACAGTTACGGGCATGTTTCGGCAGGAGGGGCCATATATTATCACAACCATCCCTCAGCACATTTGTACAATGGCAAGCTGGAAAAAATGTTAGTGCTGGACCTTCTCCCTTTTTCTTTTGTGGAAGGAGTGGGATTCTTAGAGTTTATGGCAACCCTTTGCCCAAAATGGGGTGTTCCAAGCCAGACCTATTTTGCAAGAGTTGCTGTTCCAGCACTGCATCATGATGTGGTTGGACAAGCTTTGCAGCAAAGTGTTGTCCACATTATCCACCTGACGACAGACATGTGGACCAGTTGTCAGGGAATTGATTATATGTGCATCACCGCACACTGGATATCTATTCTGGGGATAAATCAAAAGCTATATGCAGATGTTGACCCCGAAGAAATTTGTAAAAGCGTTTGGCCGCGTGCAACAGTAGCCATGTTCACCATGGAGATGTCACACATGGATGCTACAATCTTGGAGGAATTTGATAGCAAGATGTATGAAACGCTGCGACCCAGAGGTCTTTGAGTTGGATTTGTTGCCACGGACAATGGCAGTAACATAGTCAAGGCCCTGGCAGACAGTGGCTATTTCAGGGTCCTGTGTTTGGTGCACGGCATCAACCTGGTTGTACAAGACTTTCTTAAAAAAGAAGACCTAGCCAGCAACATACTGACCACCTGCAGTCGCATCTGCACTTACTTCAGCCATTATTTTAAAACCCAGAAACAGCTGCTGTATGATCAGTGTCATAACAAAGTACTAGTTAAAGCCCTGATACAGGAGGTACCAACACATTAAAATTCAACCTATTATATGTATCAACGTCTGTTTGAGCACTACAAACAGATCAATGACCTAGGGCCTCATTATGAGTCTGGCAGTCTTTAGACCACCAGACTCACGGTGGTTGTCGGACCGCTGCGGTCATGGCAGTCCGATCCCCACATTACGACCTTGGAGGAGCCACCACGGTCGGACCGCCGACACCACCAGGTTGCCACCAGCCAGCAGCCTGGTGGTCCCGGTGATTACGAGTCCCCATACCACCAGCCTTTTCATGACGGTTCCACCGCCATGGAAAGGCTGGTAGAATGGGGGCGTTGGGGAGTGTAAGGGGCCCCATGCACATTCCTATTGGTCAGTAGAATGAGCAACGTGTGCTGCTGCGCCCGCTTCACCGCCACATTGCCGCCGGCTCGGTTACGAGCTGGTTGCAATGTTAAGGATGTTTCCGCCCACAGGCCCTGCGGTGAAATCCAAATAAAGCCGGGGTTGTGTGGACTGCACAGGCAGTCTCTTGGTAGTTTGAGTCATAATGAGGGCCTATGTCATTGAAAGAGGAGCTGAAGCAATTTGGAGAGCTATGGCCTCTGAAGGTGACAAATGGGGCCTAGACAAATACCTAACACAGATGCTGCTCCTTTTTGAGGTTTTCAAGAGGGATGTTAGCAAGGAGGACAGTACAATGGGCCAAGCTATCTCATTATAGCATCTGCTGCAGGAGCAGCTAAAGAAGGTGTCCGAAAGGTTTGCATTTGGGGGTGCGAATGAAAACGCAGAAGTGCATGCCTTGGTTACTAGCCAAAGCTATCACTTGACTTGTAATGCAAGGCTGAAAAATGACATCATCTCATCCAAAGAGCACATCTGTGCCAGCCTACTTGATCCATGCTACAGGAAAAAATGTCCTGCTATCATTCTTTTTTCTAAAGGGGCTGTTTAACAATACCTGAGGTAGATTGTTGAGCAAGGAGGAGAACTGGAAGAAAAAGAACAGCTGGAATATAGAGTCCCACTCTGCAGTTCTGGGGTGTCGCATTCGGCTTCCAGAGAGGGCAGTCTTGTCTCACAGCCCCCAACCCTACCAACAAGAGAACCAGTGACAACAGCAACAGAAGAATCATAACCAACCTCTGCATTGGCTTGGTTTCAAGTGGCAGGTTTTATGTTGAGTGCAGAGGCAAAAGAAAAACGGTCAAGCGGGTGGCACCACCAATGACTATTCACAGGATGTTTCAGGAGTATCTGGTTGACCCGAAAGAGGCGTATGTGAATCAAAACCCATTGGTGTGGTGCGTAGATCGAATGTGGAAGGTTGACATTCGATCTACGAGACGGGGGTTCGGGAGGTGGCGGTTAGAATGAAAGCAGTCGGGATGAACGGAGCGATTCCGACATTGCTCCTGTAATGTACCCGCATTATCTAGGAATAAAATGATTACCTGTTACTGCTGGTCTCCGTTTTTACAGTGGCGATGAGGCGGGAAGGAGCGATGTCGGTGGTGAAGATCCTGCTTTTATTTTTGGCGATTTTCTGGCTGCTGGTGCTTTCATAACTTGAGGGGCTGCGCATTAAGTACCTATTGATGTCTAATGGCGATTTTCTGGCTGCTGGTGTTTCCATAACTTGAGGGGCGGCGCATTAAGAACCTCTTGATGTCCTGTATTGGCAAGATTCCTGTTTCGGGAAAAATATCTGCAACTACGCCAGGAATTATGGGTTGGAGTGTGCCCAAATTACTCTAAAGAGTGAACAACACCGTTGAGGCAGCCATTTTGAAGTGGTTTCTTCAGAGATCTTTTTAAATCTTCTACAAATAGCAAATTAGCAGCCATCTTTAAGGAGTAGACCTCGTGAATGCAAATATTGTCTACAATTACAAGGTACTAGGCACGCTTATTGTGCCATAAATACAATTACAAGGAATTTGGCACGTTTAATTTGGAATACGGTGATAGGCACTCCTTGTGCTTATAATTACAAGAAGAACCTTTTATCTATACATTTGACTTGTTGGATGTGCCGGAATTTATTCTGACTGGACTCTGTTTTAAAAAAAAAAAAAAAAAGGAAAAACTTTATTGTTCAACTGCATTCAGTGATTATTGATATAGGACATTGTTAATTACAGAATGTCTAGTATTCAACCTCCACCATTGTTTTTGAATGAACCAGGAGATCCGCCCATTCAGTGGGAATTGTGGTTGGATTTATTTGAGGCATATGTTCATGTGTTGGAAGAGGGCGAATGTTCACCTGATAGGCACCTGTCATTGCTTAAACATTGTTTGGGCGCTGTAGGGTTAAGGGAATTTAAAAATTTACCACCTATAGATAATGTGCATGGGGTAGATGTGTATAAATGTGCTTTACAACAGTTACAGGATAAGTATGGCCGGAAAATAAATGTAGTTATGGAAAGATACAAATTTTATTCCAGGGAACAGAAGGCTGATGAGTCCATTGACCAGTATATGGCAGTGTTAAGGGGCTTAGCGGTTACGTGTGCTTTTGACAATATGACATATGACCAAGTTTTGAGGGACCAATTATTAATAAAGACTAAATCTAAAAAAATACTGGAGAAACTTTGGTCTTCTGGGGAAATATCTTTAAAAATGGCTGTTGAAGTGGCGAGGAGCATTGAGATTACCGAAGATTGCATCCAAACTATGAGGAGGGAAGTTAAAGATTGTGACAACGTTTGTACTGTAAGTAAAAACAGGGAATGCATGGACAAAAAGAAAAAAATTGTTGCACGGACTGGTAGTGGGGACAACAAATCTGGGGATAACAAGTCTAGCATGTACAACAATACTAAAGTGTGCTTTAGATGCGACTCCAGTTCGCATTTTGCAAATTTTAATGGTTGTCCGGCGATTGGGAAAAATTGCAGTGCATGTAAAAAAAAGGGGACATTTTGCACGCTTCTGCAGAAGTTTTGAAAAAAAAGTGAGTTGTGTTGTGGAGAATGTGGGTGATGATAAGGTTGAGGGAGGAATTCAGAATTTGGTACTAAGCATTCAAGAGCGTAACATTAAGGGAAAAGAGCTTCAATTTACTAAGTGTTACATAAATATTGACGGTGTACGAGTGGAAGTTATGGTGGACTCGTGTGCGTGGTACACCATAATAGGCAAGTCTCTATTTAATCAGTTGTGGCCTGGAAGGAGTTTACAAAAAACAAAAACCAGTCCTTGTAGTTATTCTGGTCATAAAATTGCTATTGTAGGAAAAATACAGGCAGAAATCGAATATGCTGGAAAGAAGTGTTCAGGTGAAGTTCTTGTGGCAGAAGGAGGGGCAACTATTCTGGGTTGGCCACATATATGTCAGTTGGGGTTGAGGGTGGACCCTAATGCTACTCCGCCAGTGTGCATTGTGAGTATGGATACGTCGCAGAATGATTTGTATCGTGATATAAAGGGACTATTTCCTACCGTGTTTAGTGGTTGTTTGGGAAGTATGAAAAAGTTTAAACATACAATTGTATCAAAGGAGAATGCTGTTCCTATAAGGCAGAAGTTGAGGAATGTTCCCTTGAATTATAGAGAAAAATTGAAGGAGATGTTAAAGGATTTGTGTGATAATGATATTATTGAACCAATTGAGTGCTCCGATTGGGTTTCTCCGATTGTGATTTCGGTAAAATCCAGTGGGGACCTCAGGTTGTGTGTTGACCTGCGGGCACTCAATGATGCAATTTGGATAGATGCATTTCCTTTACCAAATTTGCAGGAATTGATGTCCTCTATTGGAGATGCTACTGTATTTTCAACCATCGACTTGGCAAGTGCGTATCACCAGATACATTTAAGTCCTGAGTCTAAACATTGTACAGCTTTTATTACTCCGGAAGGAATGTTCCAGTACAAAAGAATGCCGTTTGGATTGGCTAGTGCGTCTGCAGTTTTCCAGAGGGAATTGTCCAAAATACTTTCGAATGTTAAGGGGGCAAAGGTATTCCAGGATGACATTTTAGTATATGGTCGCGACAGAATTAAGCACGACCGGAACTTAAAAGCAGTATTGCAAGCACTGAGTGATTATGGATTAACTGCTAAGGATCAAAAGTGCAAATTTGGAGAGAGCAACGTGGAATATTTAGGTCATATCATTTCTAAGCTTGGTATTCGACCTAAGGTTAGTCACATCAAAGCTATTAGTGAGGCTCCAGAACCAAGGTGCAAGGAACAATTGTTATCATTTTTAGGCCTAGCAGAGTTTTATTCTTGCTTTGTGGAAAACTTTGCATCCAAGGTGGAGAACCTCCGTGCCTTGCTGAGGAAAAATGTGACGTTCTGCTGGACAGAGATACATTCCAAGGAGTTTTCGACTATAAAGGAAGAAATTGTCAATGCATCTTGTCTCAAATCGTTTGATGAAACTGCTGAATGTACTATAGCAGTAGATGCTTCCGCATATGGTATTGGTGCGGTTTTGTCTCAGAAGAAGAAAGGAGACACATGGGTGGTCGCATATGCTTCTCGTACTCTGTCTCAAGCAGAGAGGAACTATTCTGTAATTGAGAAGGAGTTATTGGCCGCTACGTGGGCTGTGCAACGATTTAGGATGTATATATGGGGGCGCAAATTTAAAATTTGTACGGATCACAAACCTCTGATTAGTATTTTGAGCACAGGAGGGGTAAGGAACCTTATTCCTAGGTTGGCATGGTTGGTTTCGAAATTACAAATGTATCACTTTGAGATTTTGCATCTTCCAGGGAAAAGTAATTGTGTGGCGGATGGGTTGTCTAGGTTACTACTATCGCATAGTAGTGCCGAGGAAATTGATGATGGAGAGTGCGATGTTGCGTTCACTTGTAAGGATGTTATGTTTTTGCAAAATGGAAATGTGCATGACAATTTATCTGAATGTGTGTGGATGAGAGAAATGCAGAAGGATGTGGTTTTGTTGAAAGTGAAAGAGTTTATTTTGAAAGGATGGCCATCAGAGCGTAGTTTACGAGGCGAGAGCAGTACATTTTGGAAGATTAAAGAGAAATTGTCTGTGTCGAATGACATTATATTAAGAGGTGATAAAATTGTGCCTCCCTATGGTATGCGTGATACCATTGTTAAGTTGGGACATGAAGGTCATGGTGGCATGGCAAGTACCAGGAGGAAGATCAAAGAAGTTTTTTGTGGCCGGGGTTAGATGGTATGGTAGATCGTTGGGTAAGAGAGTGTGGTAAGTGTGTATTGAGTGACAAGTCTGTGAAACCATTAGTTGTACCATTACAGTTGGTTGAGTTGCCAGATGGCCCGTGGCGTAAAGTTGCAATTGATTTTATGGGTCCGTACCTGCTAAGGAAGGGTATGCGATTGTCTTGGTTGAGTATTTTTCCAAATGGCCAGAGGTTCGTGTGGTTGGCAATATAACTACTGATACTGTGATCCCATTCTTAAAAGATGTATTTGCGAGGGAAGGAATTCCTGAAACTATTGTTTCGGACAATGGTGTACAACTTACTTCTGTTAAGATGAGTTCCTTTTTGAAGAGCTGTGGGGTAAATCATGTGAGGGTGTCATTATACCATCCTGAAGGTAATGGTCAGGTTGAAAGGTTCAACAAGGTTATCAAGGACACTATACAATTAGCTTTAAAATCTAATTTGTCTTGGAAGGAGGCCATCCAAAATATGTTGTTATCATACAGAATTACGCCACATTCAGTCACTGGGAAAACACCTTTTGAGTTATTGAGGGGTCGGAAACCCTCTTCTAAACTAATCCCTTGGTGGTTGATGAACAGAAGGCAAGGAAGTTTTGGTGGGGTAGACTTTAGCTCTGTGAAAAATCGGGTGCAAGAGTATCAAAACAAAGTTTTAAACAAAATCAATAGTGGAAAAACTGTGCCAAATTTTGGGCTAATAAATAAAGGGAATGCGAGATGGTCACGCCCTATGAAAGTGGTGAAGGTATTGAATGGTGCAGTTCAGCTTGAGGATGGAAGAGTACGAAATTTGCAGCATGTGAGTTTGTTTAAGGCAAGTAACTTTCCCCAGGAATCTGTGTGTGAAGATTTTGATGAAGAGAGTGGATATTTGTGGGGATACGAGGATGCGCGGTCAGACAGAGGTGAAGGAGGTGGTGAATCCCGTGGTCTTGAATCCGGGAATCAGGAGGATGACGTGATACCTATTCGTAAAAGTTTGAGAGAAAGGAAATTACCAAGGCATTTCAATTAATTCGTGATGGGAAGTCAACTAAATGGGAATGCTTCCAATTCAATGTAGAAAATTAATTTTCTTTAGAGGTACATGTATTTTGTATTTTCTCTTATATGTATTTTCCCAATTTTAAGTATGTTATTTGTTTTTGTTGTTGTTGATAAGAGGGGAAGATGTGTGGTGCGTAGATCGAATGTGGACGGTTGACATTCGATCTACGAGACGGGGGTTCGGGAGGTGGCGGTTAGAATGAAAGCAGTCGGGATGAACGGAGCGATTCCGACATTGCTCCTGTAATGTACCTGCATTATCTAGGAATAAAATGATTACCTGTTACTGCCGGTCTCCGTTTTTACAATTGGTATATTGGTATGGGAAGATGCGCCAATGGGCAGAGCTCAGCAGGCTGGCAATAACGTTTCTGGCTTGTTGTGTAGCCAGTGTGTCTGCTGAACGTTTGTTCAGTGCAGCTGGTGCAGTTGCTACAGTGAAAAAGACCAGTCTCTCTCTTTAAAATATGGACAGATCGATCATGATCAAAAAGAACCAGCATTTCATACCACCTGACTAAACCATACCTGAAACACCCCAGGTGGAGGAAGAGGATGATTGGTCCGCTTCAAGCATGTTAGCTGACCAACGTCTGGATGAACCATCAGCGTTTGAGGATGAACTCTGTTTCCTAGATTGAGTATGCCAGTGCTACCATAGGACTTTTTCACTATTTATCATTCAGCTTCTTTTTCTTTCTTTGTTTTAAAAAAAATGCTGGTGCAACATTATGTTTGCATCCGATTTATGCTGCTCCACCATTGATTTTATAGTCACATACAAACCCCGATTGAAGTTGGACCCATGTGCAGTGAAGAAGCCCCACATACCCTTCAGGATGTTGGAGATGCTGCCTGCTTCCCTCACATGCCTTTGCCTACCCCATACATCACCTAGCAGGGCTGCCCTAGAAGATCATTAATTAAAAGACTGGCAGTGCCAATGTCTAATTCCAATGTATGGATATAATCAAAGAGGAGGTATTTTGTTCAACAGCGTGCTTGGATTGGATGATGTAACTAAGTAACTGTTGCACTACTGAGTGGTCATATAATAATTGATTGTGATTGTGAAATTTGTGAGTGATAACTGATGCGTGTGGTTGCTGACCGTGAGGGAGCGAGTTCAACAAAATTGTAAACGTATTTCTGATAATTTGCAGTGTTCGGGGCTGATGGATGATTATGTTTTCCTGAAAGTGAATGGCCTTTTAAAAGTAGTGAAATTTACTTACAGGGTCTACTCCTATTTAAACCAGCCACTTACTTACAAAACACAAATCTACCAAAAAAATACTCCACTTTTTCTATTTGGTCTTCAGCAGTAGTGCACTTCACAAGCCTACCTTGCTCGGTTTGGGACTGGGACGGAGTTACTCTGAATCTGGAGGAGGAAGATGGAAGAACTCAGGGAGGAACCACCTCAACATCTAGAAAGGAGAATGTTTTCAACTTCAAAGAGAACCCATGATGATGGTGAAGACTCTGAGGCCTAGAACTCACCCAGCTCGGTGAACTGGACAGAGGTGCATTGATTTGGAATTACGGCTGAGTATGTGTTTGGTGCATTGCTAGGTCAAACGTGAAACTCTTTTTTTTGGGATCTGGAGAGTCACATGGAGTTCCCGTCATGCTCCATGACTGAGAGCCTGTTGGTTCGGCAGACGCCGGGTGGTGCGTAACGCGCTAATGACCATGGCGCTACCCCCGTAGTTAGCAAAAGCCAGCTCTAGTTTTTGGTTATCGCAGACAGTTTAATGTAAAAAAAAAAACGGTAGCCCCCGGATCCTGTTATTGGCAGGTTGCGAGGTGCAAGTAAAGCGCGTCGGTGCACAAAGAAGACGCAACGCTGGTAGGAGCTACGGCACGCTGGAGAAAAATGCCGGAGAAAGCCGCAGGGCAAGAGGCAGCGAGAGCTGTTATTCCAGCAAATAGCTCAGGCCTTGCACCCTCCTCTGAACTAAATTGTTTGGACATGGGGGAAACAGAGGTGCAGGGTGAAGTATGGGGGAAACGGAACGCACTATAATCGGAGCAGCAGCCCTCGGAGAAGAGCTATCCCTCCTCGCCCTGGAGGTCTTAAAGACACAGCAACACAGAGACAGTTTTGGAAACGGCCGAGAAGAACAAAGATAAGTGACAGCACATACGTACAGTGTGGCTAGGGGGGAGTGCTATAGCCCTATTTAAAAAAACAAAAAAAACATTTCATTTCTACAAAAGTACTGGGAAACTGTTCTAGGCCAAGATACTAGTAATTAGTGGGATGTGTAGAAGACCAGAATCAACGTACATTAGGGAACATTAGGAATCTGGGGGAAATGAACAAAAAGTGCATGAGGTAAGACTATAAGACTTATAAGCTGATAAGACTATATGATTAAATGTATGACGCGCGATACAAGCCACAGACCACGAACAATTGGCAACAACACTAAGGGCCCTAAGGTAAAGACTCTTACTTTGGATTTGAGTAGACAGAAAATTAGTTCGGAGCAACGGCTCTCAGGGGGTGTGGTAAGGGACTCCTCAGCAGTACAGGATGCATTACAGGATCTATCACCCCCCCATTAGGGCAATCAGAACTTAACACAGGATAATGGCATGAGCACGTACTAGCACGCTCAGCGTAAATTCAGCTATATGGAACACCGACCCTCCCCTCCACTGCAGCCTCTGCATCTATCTCCAGCGCCCCTGACAGCCTCTTCCCTGCAATTAACAACGAAAGTTCACAACTTAAAGAGAAAACCACGTATCCTCTGTTCTCTGTAGCATGCAACAATGCAAAGACAATGTTGAAAGCATTGGGAGAGACAATGCAAAAGAGACAGGACAAGAGGTCATATCACCGATGGACATAAGGAAAGAGCTGGACAGCTATACAGCCCGGCCTTGACCACCAATGCTGTACTAAATAAGGGATCCATTTCCTAACACCCCCAGCTCCAGCCCCAGAAATTACAGCCTAGTGCACAAGCTACCTCATACCCCCTCACTGGAAGAATGGATGGGGCAGATTTTAGAAGAACTATGAGCTATCAAAGTATCTCAGGAGGTGGCCCATAAGGAGACTAAGGATCAGCTCAGTCAGCTGAATACTCACTTTACCCATCTATCTACAAGATTAACTTAGGTGGAACAGAGAGTATTGGATCTAGAGGATCTGGGCCGTCAATCAGAGTTGAAAATACCTTGGATTCACTCTGAACTTGAGGCGCTCCAGTCTAAGCTAGACGAATTTGAAAATAGGTCTTGACGTTCAAATCTCAGGTGCGTAGGAATCCCGGAAGACTTGGAGGCAACTTCATCAGTAACCCCAAGGTTGTGTCAGAGCCCATCCGCAACAGTATCCTTCAGACACCACCAAGTCCGAAATGGACCTCTCCATAATGCATGCGCACAGGGTTCCATTTATACGTCCAGTAAACTTAAAATATCCTTGTACTAGTTTTGTCAACTTTGGAGACTTTAGGATCAAAGATCAGATCCTCTTGCAAGCAATCAAAAGGAGGAATTTCAAATCTGGAGACACATTTAGCTTCTGTGTATTTTCAGATATGTCGGTTGCAGCGGCTCATCAGCGACTTGAATTCATTGGACTGATTGATGACTTTAAAAAGCTAGGAGCACTGGCTGGTATTGTACAACTAGCTAAGCTGAAAGTTCTTTTCAAAGGTCAAACACAAATATTTCAGCATGTACAGGATGCAAAAGAATTCATAGCTTCTTTAAAATTACTCACAAAGGACAATGGGGAGGGATGCAGTTGGGGAGTGGAGGGAATAGAGATGTCAAGTTAAGTAAAGCAATAAGGGCAATGAGGAGGGAAGAGTAAGTAGGATATGGATAATTTGAAGACTTCTTTTTTTTTGTATTGTTAAATGTTCTCGTGTCTGTTCTCTTTCTTCCTTCCTTCTTAGACCTCTCCACCCGCCGGTCTGTGGGTCCTTGGGAGCCAGGTTCTTGGAGTGCCCTGATAATGCACTCTATTTTGGGGACATTAGTTGGGACGTTGGGGGGGTCACGGTGGGGGGAGAGCCATGGGGGTCACAACGGAGGGAGGGGCCCGGACGGGAGAAGGCCTTGGTAAGGACAAGGGGGAGGGCGGTTCACAGGGTGGTAAGAGGAACTTGACAAGCGATTCAGTTGCAGGTTCGGGGGTTGGTATTGGAGGGGGAGACACAGGGTAGAGCTAGATCAAAAAAAATGCAGGTGGAGATTAGCCAGATATATCTGTTACCCAAGGATAAGGTAGAAGATGAGACCGTAATACAGAATGCACCCATAACACAATTGGCCATGGAGGTGATGAAGTGGAATATCAAGAAATGATTAGTACAGCTTAAGAGTAGGTTCATGTAATTTAAATGGGGCTAATAATAATACGAAACTACAAGCAATTCTTAATTGGTTGGAAGCATCTCAGGTACAGGTCACCTTCCTGCAGGAAACTCATTTGAAGGCTAATGGCAAGCTACCTCAACTTCCAGCATATCTCACCCACTCTTTCTCCGCGTCGGCTGACGCTGCGGTATGAGACGTAGCAGTTTTGTTTTCTAGAAAATTTGCAGGGAGGATAACTGGAGTTTTTACAGACCCCTAGGCAAGATGTATAGTAGTTACTGCTATGCTGGAAGACAAAGTAGTCCATTTTGTAAGCTTCTATGGCCCAATAAAGGATGACATAGCACCAATGCAGGCTCTATATACACATTTGTCTCTACTTCCAGGCTATATCATAATAGGAGGGGACTTCAATATTATACCAGATATTCAATGGGGCACATCACGGAGGAATAAGACACAGAATAAACCGATAGCCTACCAAATGCTTTTAAAATTGATCTCAGCTCTAGCTTTAGTAGATGTGTGAAGGGCTGATCATCTCCAGGAGAAAGCATTTACATGTTATTCAAAAAGGTATAATACTGCATTAAGATTTGACTTTATTTTAATTTCATTTGCACTGAAGTGGCAGAGATCAGGAATACTTGCAAATTCTTTTTATGACCACTCTGTTCCCTGGGTTAATCTTAGTGAGTTAGGAAATCAACAGAGCCGCCCACGATGGTGAACGAAGAGGTCTCTCTTGACAGATGAAGGGTGGGTAGCAAATCTTAAGGTATCGGTCACTGAATTTTTGGTGGCAAATAAGAAATCAGCCTCACTCTTTAATATATTGGGAGCCACCAACGCTTATGTACGAGGGGAGGCGATTTCCTTTAAGGCTCATCTAGGGAAAACAGCCTGCGAAAGAAGCGATTTACTTCAAAGGGAGCTAGAGCAGGTTGTAAAAAGGAATCAATTCCTGCCCAGTCCAGAAACTGAATTAATATTGGGAAGGGCCGAGGCCAAATTAAGGGATTTCTATCTGTCTCTACAGATACTTAATAGACATACAAGTTTCCAGAGGCAATGCGAAGAAAACGATCATGCAGGCAGGTTTTTGGTCTGGTCAGCTAAAAAGAAATCTAATTGTAATGTAATAAAAGCTATTCTGGATGCGGAGCTGGGTATAAAGGTTAATCAGCCTAAAGAAATTGGAAAAGCATTCCTCACACACTGTCGTAAGCTGTATACTGAGATGATCAAGTGACTAACTCTCAAATTAAACACTATTTAGATGCAGTGGTACTGCCAAGCTTAGATTCAGTAGCACAGCATATTTTAACATCCCCTATTACTGTTAAGGAAGTAGTAGATGCAACTAGGGGAACCCCATTTGGAAAGGCTCCAGGAGAAGATGGACTCCCAGTGGGGGTCTACAAAATATTAGATGATCAAATCGCTAAAATATTAGTAGACCTAGTTAACAAAATAATAGAAGGAGCTGAGATCCCTTCTGAATTTTCAAGAGCTGTAGAAGTTAGTTTTGTTAAAAACGATAAGCCACCGGAATATCTGGGGTCATATCGCCCGATTAGCCTCTTAAATCAGGACTATAAATTGTTCACTAAGATACTAGTGGTCCGTATGGCCCAGGTGGCGCAAGGATTGATACATGAGGATCAATGCAGATTTTTACAGGGGAGGTTGTTGTCCACCAACACTAATTTCCTGGAACAGGCAATAGACTATTTATCCCACAGTCATCATCCAGCAGCAATTATAATGCTTGATGGAACTATAAGAAACCCCGGTTACAGATAGAGAAGTTACCTTTTGCAGTAGAAGATGGGGGATTGGCAATCCCTAGTATTGAAACTTATTATGAAGCTGCAATACTGGATTGGGCTTCAAGAGCTGCGCAAAAGTAAAGTCTTAATTTCTATCTTAATCAGATGTTGATAGAAACAAACAAACAGCTTTCCCGATTTCTTAAATTTCATTGCATTCCAAAAAGGGTAAAATATAGACTGCTGGTAATGATTCAGTTTAGCATATTACAAATACAGGCAAAATATCAAATTTGTAAGACCCATCAGTTGGTTTGAGTTAGGGATGTATGGATGATAGGTTTAGATCTCAACAAAAGAAATGCTCCGAAATGGGAAGATCTAGGGATAAAGACCCTAGTGGATTTTTATATAGGGGATCATAATAAAACATGGGCGCAGTGCGTAATGGGGAAAAGGGACATTCTAGAAAGTTTAAAATGTTCCTACTGTCAAATCGAACATTTCTTACGGTTCACGGGGAAAGTAATAGATGACTCCAAGGAAGCTAATGGTCAGGCTTTTTATGATAATCGATTAGGCATTAGCAGATGTTATAAGCTACTTCTGAGTGGGTGCTCAGTCAAGGCAATCTCCCAACTTTTGGGCAGAGTAGAAAATATCACTGGGTGCAAAATAGAGATGCAGCAGTGGCAGAAGCACAATGCGATATTTCAAAAAGCACTTAGAGGGGCTAGTTTTGAAAACATCACTCTGTATTCTAATTGGTTGATTTATTACACCCCGCTAGAATAAAGGAAATGCACCCGGAGACATCGTGTTTGTGTCCACGCTGCCAAAAGACTCAGGGGGATTAGGGGCCAGATGTATGAAAAAGTTTTGCACTCGCAAACGGTGCGAATCGGTAAATTCGGCCGTGTGCAAGTGCAAAACAGTGGTCTGAGATGCATGAAAGGCATTCGCAGACCACAAATAAGAAATCGATAAAATTGCGATTTCTTGCGTTGCGACCTGGAAATTGCGAGTCGCAATTTGCGATTCGCAAATTCCAGGTCGCAAGGCTATGCTGCAAAAAATCGCAAATTGTGATTTTTTGCAGAATGGAATTTTGCACATGCAAAATACCATGATCTGCAACCATGTGGTAACCTGGTGCAAAATAAAAAAATGCAGTTAAGCTTAAATTGAACATGTAAAGCACACATGCCCTTTTGGCATGTGTGTACCTTACATGTTGAAAAAAATGATTTTGGGGTGCAGCAGAGGGGGCCTTAGGCCCCCAGCACCCTGGCCTTTTGCATTTCCAAAATTGCTATTTCTGGTTCAGAAATCACAATTTTGGAAATGGAAAAAATTTGCAGCTAGAGGCCAGCAGGCCCATAGCTGCGAATGGGGCCGGTATCGCAATTTGCGATTCGGTAATGGCATTTGCGATTTTTAAGAAATCGCTATTACCGAATCGCAAATGTGATACATGGCCCTTTGAGAGTCGGTAATAGCGATTTCTTAGCGATTTCTTAAAAATCGCAATTACCGAATCGCAATGGGCCGTGATGATACATCTGGCCCTAGGTCCATATGTGTTTTTTATGTATATATCTGGTAGGGTACTGGGAGAAGATCTTCCAAAGGATAAGTACCATGATATCATAAGAGTTAGCCCATAGTCCATTAGTGGCCTTGTGTGGTATTGCGCACAATACAGACCTGCCCATTTCCTCTAGACAAATAATATTTGTGGGTACTCTGATAGCCAAATCACTGATTCTCCAGCCATGGAAATCATTAGTCCCCCCTACGTATGAGGCGTGGGAGGCAAAGATGGAGGCAACACGGAAAAAATAACTATGCTCGACCTGTAGGCGCACTGCAAAGATATCAGGTAATATGGGGGAAGATGCACAATCCAGTCAAAGGTTAGGTTGGTAGGGGGGGGAAATAGGGATCAAGACATAAGAAATTATTATTTTTATGGATACAGTTGTTCAGATATTACTAAGACAAGGGTACAGGAAAGCATTGAAGCACATTAACTTGATTTAAAGAAACAAGACCACGATCTGATGTATGATGTACAATTTATGATTGATTTATGTATTGTAATCACACCTGCAGCAAAAAAACAACAAAAAATGTGAAAGTCCTCTTATGTTCTTGCTCTGACTCTGAGTCTTCTTGGTACACTCCTGAGTGCTCCTGATTCCTCATGATGCTTACCTTGCTTTCTTTTGTCTTTTTCCTTGCCAATGTATACTGCTATGGTTTCTTTTGGGTAGTGTTTGTCCTTGTTACACCTTTCCCCAAATCCCTTTCTTATCCATTCATTGAGGCCCTTACACTCTTCCCCTGGGCTGTGTGATTTATTGAGGTATGACCTAATTTTCCACCATAAATGAACCATACACTTGTTGGCCCGGATGTGGTGAAAGCAAGTAACCAACATCAACTCACTGCATGACCTTCTACCTTCTGTTACCTGAGCAATATTCCACACCGGCCCTATCAACATCTTCATTCATGCTTTGTGTTTGTGTTATGTAAATGCCTAACCTGGTCCAAAAATTCTTGAGCCAGAGCCCACTTCTGACTCCATTCCTTAAGTTTAGTTTTATTACACTATACCTCTGTTGGGAGTGCACTAGCACATCCAAGAGCTTGATTACAGTAAGATGCTGTTACTTTCAGACTTATTTGAGTATATTCATTGTACCCTTGAATATCAAGTTTGCAATAAGCAATGCTTGTTAAATGTCTCATTTGTTATAACCAATGCTAGTTGATTATGCATATTGTATTCCACCTGCTCGAACTGTCAATGATAAATTATGTGCTCTTCACAATGTGTACTGTATTGAACATGTACCATAATCAGGAGGATAATTGCTCATTTCCAGAACAATCAACCAACTACCTTTCCACCTGTTCCAACTGTAACTGCCAAAATATGTGCTCTTCACAATGTGATCTATATTAAATATGTGCCAAAATCAGGAGGATAATTAATAATTTCCTTAACAAGTAATCAACTGGCAAAAGACACCTCTGGACATTTGATTATTTAAGGATGCTTGTGAGTCTGAGGCCTCGCTTGGCTTTGTATCTATTGCGTTGCTCACCTGTTTTCAGTCAAGTCAAGTTCCTTGTCCTTCAGACTGCCTCCAGTCGACTTCTAGTGCAAGTGAAGTTCCTTGTTCTCCAGCCTCCCTCCATTTGAGTTCCAGTGTTCCTCATTCTCCAACCAGCCTCCAGTTGAGTTCCAGCGATCCTCGGCCTCCAGTATGCTTCCTGCAGAGTCCTGACTCTCCTCTTCCGTCTTCTGCTGAAGTTCCTGTTTTTTCTGTAAAAGAGAGAAAAGAAGAAAGGTAAAAAAAACAGTTTGGGTTCTTCTGAAATTTTCAAGCAAGTAACTTAATTTCAAGGTAAAAAAAGATTATTTGCTTAAATGAAACAAAACAGAGCTCTGTCTTGTAAATCATTTAGGACAATAAGAACTAGTGTGCTTTATTGCTTGAGTGGGAATCAAAGATACCGCTAAACAGACAGGAAAGGCGTATTTCCTGTAACACGTGCTCCTCTGAGAATTAGGATTTTGGGAACAGAGCAAGTTTATCAAAACTATTATTGGCAAGAGATTATGCCAGAACAAAAAGAAAGTCTTTAGTCAAGTTGATTGTTTTTAAGTTTGGACATTTCTTCAGAAACTCTGAAAATATTGTAAAAAATAGGAAGAGACATGTTCAGCCTTACAGAAACGTATGCACAATGTGTTATGATATATGATGATGACCCACTAACTCTCCATTTTCTTTCAATCGAGTTGACAGTGGTAGATAACCCTTTGATTAATCCCATAGTTGAAGTTCACATAGGTGGGAGGGGCACTTTCTGTCAAGTTCTGTCTTTCCTGTTAGTATGATAACCTGCTACTACTATACCACCCCCTTAAGATGCCGTCTTGGAAAAATGCTGCAGTAAGAAGAGGAGTCCCTCACTTCATCTATTCAGGTGAAGTGAACTTGTTTAGTTAGTACTGAAGAAGATGTTATTTGTGCATACTGCGCTTTGTAGGCAACATAGGCAAAGTCACTTATACCCTAGTGGTCAATAATAGTTGCAGAGGGCAAAATGAAGGGGCTAAGTAAATAACATACACTTTTTTAGCAGATTAAAAATAACAGTCTACATTGAAAGACAGCAGTGCAAACTAAAAATCTAAGCCACCAAAATAAGGATTTGAAATGGAAATAAAGTAAAAAAAATAATATCCCCTTTATTCTTTTTACATATAAAACCCTCCGTCTTCACACACAACAGTCCCCTTCCCCTGAACAAATATAACACTGTCCCCAAAAAGTCCAATGAAAAGTTCAGGCTCAAAGTCCATCCCAACTCCTTCTCCACCCTCTGCACCCATAACAACTCCCTCCCACCAAAACAAAAACAATTAAAAGAAGAGCTTAAAAAGGGACAGTCGGGGTCAGAAGCTGGTCGATGCTGTGCTCGATCCTCACAAGCCGGCTCTCCAAGCAGCCATCCACTGCAGGCAGTGCTTAATTTGTAAATAAAAACGTGGCGGTACCCAAAGCCCTCCTCTTAACCATGCAGCTGCTACAATTAAGTGTGCAAACACGGAATACTGAGGCAGCATAATCCTGAAGCCATCTCAGGTCTCTTCAATCCATTTAAAGTCACTTCCTGCCCCTGCAGCTTACTCTTGCAGCTCTCTACTTTCTCCCATTGTGACGCTTTTCTGTTTTTCTTTTCCTCTGTCTTTCCCATAAATGTCTTTTGCTTGCAGTAAATGCTTGAGGCAGAAAAATAGGTGAGGGCCCTCAAAAATATGTGCCAGTGCTATGCACCAGAAATAAAAAGCACAAATTAAGCACTGATTGCAGGAAGTGTCTTTGAAATGAGCTAGTGGAGGGGGAGGGTACAGCAGCAGGTGCAGTCAGTGACCCTTACTGCTGGCAGTGGCACAGGTAATGTAGTGGCCAGGAGGCTCGGGACTGGCAAGCTCTTCTGCTGGATCCTGAATCTGAAGCAGCTGTTTTCGACTCTTCCTGCTCCAGGATCACTATGAGCTGGTACTCGGCTCAAATGTCCCACCACCTCTGCTGCCACAGACGGGCCACTATCTCCTGCCTAGTTGGTGGTGGTGGTTGAACAGGTGTTGCTATATCGAGAAAAAGAAGAATAACAAAAGACAAATTGTGATCAATGGTCTGATCAAACACTTGTTCAAATGATAGATAGTGGGTGGCACAGAAGCACTACTTTGCTGGTCCCCTAGGGACAACGGGATTTGATATGATTACTATTTATGATTAAGAGAGTCTCAGGGCCAATATTTTATTTGTTTATCTCCTTATGCCTCACATAAGAAGCACTAACTGATCGTTAGAAAAGAACTAAGGCAGAATAAGAGCAGATTAAAAATCTGATGATTTCATTTTTTTTTCTTTTAAAGGCTTTCCTAGTAACTAATTAGACACATTTAGTGGAAAAATAAAAAAGACTTACATCTCATTATGATGAGTAAGGCATTATGGACTATGGTATACATGTTGCTGTGCCAAAATATTGGAGGCATGCTAGCTAGCTCTTCAAGTACATTACTCCTGTCTGCAGCTCAGGCAGCTGTAGAAGACAATTATCTATCTTTATTTCCAGTAGGCCTTCTCTTCTCCTCATGCTTTTTACTTAGTTTAGTTTCTACCCTGATTCCAGACAGGCAGATGAATAAATATAATATACATCACACATGTTGTGTATAAAATGTAGATATACATTCCTGTCTGCCGTAAGTAGATGAGGGGGTGATGCACTGCATTACAAGAAAAGGAATAGGCTTTATAGATTGTACTTGGCATGTTCCTCACATAGTATCAAATTGGGCACTTACTAGTTCCACTCTACTCACTGGTCTTGCTCACCATCACAGATTCTTTCCAACAAATTGATTTGCTGGGCAGTAAGGAAAGTAAAATAACCTGACTTTCTCTTTTGCAGAGTAAAGCAGATGGATTAGGCAGGTAAGTAGAGCTTTTGCTAATAAAGAATAGAGGGCCGTCACAGATTTATCTACATGCAAAGAGCTCCCTTCTTTATTCATCTAAGCAATTATTCAATTGTCCTTTCATTCTTCCCTTATTTACAGTCTACACCCATAGCCACCAAGATATAAGCTTTACATTCTCTAAACCAGTCTTCCACGCAAATTCACCAACCTTTATCCATCCATTCAGTACCCACAATATACACCCTTTCATTCAATCATCCTTTCACCCATCCTTCTATTTACCCAATGCCAATACTCACCTGAGCATCCTTTTTCATCCACCCCACACATCCTTTCCTCTCACTCTTTTCACCCATCCTTTTCTTTTAACCTTCTGTTCTTTCCCGTTTCCATCAAATCTTCATTTATAGTATATACTATGGGGGTCATTCCGACCCCGTCGGGCGGCGGGCACCGCCCGCCAAAAGACCGCACCGCGGTCAAATGATCGCGGCGGTCATTCTGACTTTCCCGCTGGGCGGGCGGGCGACCGCCAAAAGGCCGCCCGCCCGCCCAGCGGGAAAGACCCAGCAAAGATGAAGCCGGCTCCGAATGGAGCCGGCGGATTTGCTGCGGTGCGACGGGTGCAGTGGCACCTGTCGCGATTTTCAGTGTCTGCCAAGCAGACACTGAAAATCATGCTGGGGCCCTGTTAGGGGGCCCCTGCACTGCCCATGCCAGTGGCATGGGCAGTGCAGGGGCCCCCAGGGGCCCCACGACACCCGTTCCCGCCAGCCTGTTCCTGGCGGTGTAAACCGCCAGGAACAGGCTGGCGGGAAGGGGGTCGGAATCCCCATGGCGGCGCTGCTGGCAGCGCCGCCGTGGAGGATTCCCTGGGGCAGGGGAAAAGGCCGCCCGCCCGCCCAGCGGGAAAGACCCAGCAAAGATGAAGCCGGCTCCGAATGGAGCCGGCGGATTTGCTGCGGTGCGACGGGTGCAGTGGCACCTGTCGCGATTTTCAGTGTCTGCCAAGCAGACACTGAAAATCATGCTGGGGCCCTGTTAGGGGGCCCCTGCACTGCCCATGCCAGTGGCAGTGGCAGTGGCATGCCAGTGGCATGGGCAGTGCAGGGGCCCGCAGGGGCCCCACGACACCCGTTCCCGCCAGCCTGTTCCTGGCGGTGTAAACCGCCAGGAACAGGCTGGCGGGAAGGGGGTCGGAATCCCCATGGCGGCGCTGCTGGCAGCGCCGCCGTGGAGGATTCCCTGGGGCAGGGGAAAACCGTTGGGAAACCGCTGGTTCCCCTTTTCTGACCGCGGCTTTACCGCCGCGGTCAGAATTGGCCAGGAAGCACCGCCAGCCTGTTGGCGGTGCTTCCGCGGTCGTTGGCCCTGGCGGTCGGTGACCGCCAGGGTCAGAATGACCCCCTATGTGTGCTTTTGCTGATTTGCAGATAGAAGAAGCCATAAGTAACCCAACCACCACTGTAGCTGTAATGCAAAGGGATCATGAATCTGATAACGAAAACATCATTGTAGCTAGTAAGTAACAGTAATGTCAATAAGCAAACAATTTGACTTACCAGCGCCCATCCCTGCCACTGCGTCTCCCTCTACTATTTCTGCTCCTGCGGTGGTGGAACTTGAGCGGGATCCTCCTAGTCCACTGGTGGTTTGTGTGGCTATAAAAAAACAGGATACAGTTTTTAGATGCCAGAACCCATTCTTAATTTTTTAAATAAAAAAAATGCAACCACAATTGTTATTGTTTGGTTAGAACTGAAGTATCTTCCATTAAAAATATCACTCTGGGCGTTTTGTTGAAATGTTAGGAAAGCCAGGTAGACAAGCCAATTAAAAGCTTTGTGTAATAGAGGGGCAGACAAGCCAACCAAAATTTTCATGTAATATATGGGCAGAGCTACAGCCTATGATTAACGATGACAGCAACAAAGGAGGGAAATACAAAATAGTCAATGAAAGACAGAAAAAAAGATAACGAAGGGATAACAGGAATTAATCAAACAAAACTTGGCTAGAGGAGTTGGAAAATAGGGAGACTATAGAAAAAATAAACAAGCAAAATAAAAAGTAGTATAAAAGTGGGGAGAGGCAAAAGTTAGGGAAATAATATTAATAATATTAAATAATAGTACTTACTGGGATGAGCAGAGCCATCAACATCAACGCTGGCGGTCGGCACCTCCCCAGCTCATGCCGGACTTGCCGGTGTAGTGCCCATGTTCTTGCCCTTGGATGCTGATGTAAGATTAGACAGATGATGAAAAAAAAGACATTAATGGTACCGTTAATTTCCACAAAATTATTATATGACAGGCAATTGCAATAACATTGTACTCTAATCAGATTACTTAGGGTACTATACTAGTATGATCAACTATTGTTGAGTTGGCTATGCTCCTAAAATCCCTATTCCAAATGTCCTTAAGAAAATCTACATTTAGAACTAATGCATTACAATGAATGATCTTTCATTCTATGCTCATTTCTCAAGCCTCTTGATGGGCCAAATCAGTCTCCTTGTTTTGCAATGCATGCATACTTGCATCAATGTGAAATTGCTTGGGACAGTACACGCTACATAAATTCACAGAAAATGCTACCTCACTGATATCGCTAATTCACCAAGGGGTTAGGAGGAAGACAGAGGAGTCTGCATTGCAATGGCTTCTTAAATAATCAGTCAAAGCGAGTGCCTACCTACGAACATAAAAATCAATGATGTAGCACCGAGCACCTAGCTAGCTCTAACTGGATCTCACAAAAAATAATAATCTAATGTAAACTAAATGTAACTTACCTCTGAGTGGAAGCAACATGGTATTCAGAAAAAAGTTAGCATTGTAGAACACAGACACAATAAAAATATAATACTCACCAAGCCCCATGATCTGAACTCCTAGCAGGTCGAGCAGGTCCTGCTCGCTGTCGACAATATCTGCCCAGTGGTGCTTCAGCTGCTGGATGTTGTGCTGGACCTGGGTGGTGGCCCTGACCTACTGGCGCACCCTCGCCCAGTGCTGCCAATGATCCCGCTGGGAGTAACCGCTTCAAGGCCTGCCACCTACTGCCAGCATGGAGGGGAGGTGGTGCTGCACATAAAAAACAAGCGCTGTCACCTTCTCCTCGCTATCAGGCGAGGCTGCACCCCTTGTCAGCCACTCCACACATAAGGCAGGCGGCTGCTGTTGCCCCGCTACTACTCTGCCATGGTGCTGGGTGGGTAGGGAGAAAACAAAAAGAAACAGGAGGAAAAGGAAGGAAAAAGGGAAAATAAACAAAAATACAAAAAGTCACAAAAAACACAAAATAAGTTCAAAAAGTGTAAAAATAATGAGACACAAAAAGAAACACTAATACAATAAATAAAAAATAGTGATAAATGAAGTAACGGGAAGTTGATTGCAAAGATTGAGGGCAGATAGAAGCAGAAGTTCAAGCACCATAGACAGAGTGAAATATTAGATGGCCGCACTGTTGCAAACCACATGGTTCCATTGGTGTTAGATTTCACACGTGAATATGCACTTTGCTTTGCGTGTGACGTCCAATGCAATGTGAACAGGCACAATGGAGAACTCCGCCTGCTAGCCGAACTTCGTGTAGAACAGCAGAGTTTTTATTGCCACTTTGCGGAGTTCTACATAGAACGACTCAGCGGACTCCACCCAGGCCTTCTTTAAATGATACAGTGATGCAGAGCAGTTGGTGGTAAATCAAATACAGTGATTACTAACTTTAAAGCAGAACAAATATCTATCTCACGTAAAACGTATAATACTGTTGCTGTTATTTGTCATGAAGGAGTTACTCTTATATCCGGTCATTTACACAGTCTATCTAAAATGTAAAGGTGGATGGCCAGAATGTAATACCAGGAGCCTTAAAGTGAAGCAAACATTGCCTTTTAAATTACCAAATTCCTATCTGTTGTTTTTGGAACCAAAGTTCTAAGAAGGATTACAGATGTAAAAGTGGAATAGTCTAGCTGTAGTAGATGCATTGTCTGTATTATCACATCATGCAGCCTACCAGGGGTGATGTCTTTATAATGCTTTGCATATGCTGGTGTGTCTTATGTATCTAGTTCTAGTTCTAATAATGAAGGACTCATTTTCACAATATGTTTCTTTATATTGGATTAGTTGAGCAAGTATAGGTAAAATTATCATTTACAAAATTGCAGTGTGTGCAATGCACAGTGCTGCTGACTAGCAGTGGCAGGGTGGTGGGATTTATACAATCTACATCATTGTTTTTCCCCACTGTTCAGGGATGATTCTTTCAGCAGCACTTGATATATGGTGTATAATTCTAAAAGCTGAGAATAGTAAAAAAGGCAGAATTAAATTTGATTTTGTATGACATAGCATTACATCATGAGAAATGTGTAGTGATGTGCTCCTATTATGAAGCTATGCATTGTTGAAATTTCTGAGTTTAATTTATAATTTTATAAATTGTTTAATACTAATTTATAAAAGTTTTTTTTCCTTTTAAACGGATGAATGACACCATCTATTGGAACAATGTGGTTTACTAATTAGTACTTTCAGTGTTGTTCCATAAGATTACATTATCAGGTTGTTCCAGGCTACAATTAAAAAACATACACCCACTTACACAGTCAGACACCCACTTATACTCCCATACAGCCAAACACATACCCACTCACACACTGAACAACTGCTAACACACTCCCTCACACACTGATAGAGACACTCACACACTCACTTACACACCCACTCCTAAAGACACTCACAAACCCACTTACACACCCATGGAGCCACTCACACAACCATTAACACACCCCCACACTCATACAACCTCTGACACACTGATTCAGCCATTCACACACCAATTTAAACCAATGCAGTTAGAGACATTCAGGTAGTCACTCACACCCACACTGCTACTCACACACACACTCACACACCCAGAGAGATACTTAAAACCTATTCATATGTCCTTACACCCATTAAAACACAGACACACACACTCACTCACAAATTGATTTAGCCATTTGTACACCCAGTCACACACTGACACACACTCTCACAAAGCTACTCACAATCCCATACATCCACTTACACACCCACTGAGACACCCACACAAACACTCACACAGAGACACATGCACATCCACACTCACATCAACTCAGATACTCATACCTCTACTCACACACTGATACAGTAAGTCATGTAGCCACTCACACACTCACACACCCACACAGACACTCACACACCCACTCACACACTGATACAGGCACTCACACACTCACTTACACACTGATACAACCGTTCATACACCCAGTCACACACTGACACAAAATCTCACACACCCACTCACACACCAATACAGCCATTCATTCACCCACTTATACACTCACATTCACAAACCCACTCACACACAGACACACATACACACTCAGACACTGATACAGCCACTCACACACCCCTTCACACACTGATACAGCCACTCACACACCCAGTCAGACATTGTGATACAGCCACTCACACACTCAGTCTCACACCTACACAACCACTCACACACCCACTCACACACCCACAAGCCACTCAGACACCCACTCACAAATCAACATACCCACTAACACAGCCACTCACACAATGACACATATACTGAAATACACACTTGCACACCTGCAGAGACACTCACAAACCCACTTACACACCCATACAACTCACACAACCTGGCTAAACACTGATACAGCCACTCACACTCAAACTCACATGCTGATAGAGACACACACACCCACTCACACTGATATGGCCACTCACACATCCAGCCACACACTGATGCAGCCACTAACAAACCCAGTCACACACCCATACAGACATTTACACACCCAAACAGCCACTCACACAGCCACTCAAAAACACTGAAGTGAACAATTGCACAAAAACATTAAATGCGTAGTTAGCTCTTTCTTTGACCCAATGAGGTGGTTCCAACAAAAACCAGTTTTTTGGTACATTTGATCCAAAACGTTTTTTGAGCGTGTGAGGATCCTCACGGATTTGGGTGAATATTGGGTGGCTCCACGGATCCGGAAATCAATTGAAAAAAAACACATGCACTCATTCACAGACTGACAAACTGACTCACTCACCTACTTACATACCCACGCAACCACTCACACACCCACTCAAACACCCACATATCCTGTCACACAGGCACTCACAGACCGACACAGGCACTCCCATTCACACTCACACACCTATCCAGCAAAACCACTGACACACCCATTAACACACCCATGTAGCCACTCACACACCAATCAGTGACCCTCACAGTGACTTACATACCCAGTCATACACCCACCGATCACACATTCACAAACTCTCTCATACCCCTGCATAATCCCTCACACATCCACTCACACCTCCATACACCTACACACTCAATCATGCAGTCACTCACAAAACCACTCAGAGACCCAAAAAACACTCACACACCCACTCACAGACCCACAGAGGCATTCACATATCCAATCACACCCATATACACACTCATACAGCCACTCTCTCACCCACTCACAGACCAACACATCCATTCACACACCCACTCACAGATGCACATAGCCAGTCACACATGGACTCACACACCCACCACACACTCAAACACCCATTTACATGCCCACCCACACAGCCACATGCGCACCCAAACAGCCAGTCACACATCCACTCACAGAACCACACAGCCAGTCACACACCATCTTACGGACCCACACAGCCAGTCACACACACACACTCACCGCACGCCGACCACACTCCCACTTGCAAACCCACTCAAACACCCACATACACCCTCATACAGCCACCCACACAGCCACTCACAGTCCCAGTCAAAGACCCACAAAGCCAATCACACACCTACATTACAGGGATGCTACAGGTTTAAAATAGCATCAAAAACTGTAAAAGATCACTGTAAATGCACTGGAAAAACAAAGGTTACAAGAATATTATAGTTAGGAAATAGAACTAAAAACCATTTAAATTCACACAAAAAACGAATTTCAGATTATAAACAAAAAAATTGAAATTCTGCAGTTATAGTTATCTCTAGAAATTACAACTCGTGCCCTAAGGAAGCTAAAACTCAAGCCTCGTCATGCACTGCATATTTCCCCACATATTACATCACTCATGACATCTTGTATGAGCTCATTGAGAATATTCCTGCAACATTTCCATTAAAACTATTGATAAGAAAACTGTGCAAGGCAGGGTCACAAGTTATGGTTACCTTAAGGCCTTAGTTTCTTGAGATAACTATAACACTCTCTATTATCATATATCTGTGTGCTGTACTCGTTGTCAGACAGGGTATCTTTGTCTGCACTTAGCGAAAATGATACATCTCAAATGTGTGAGTATCGCATGGCATGTTGGGTTCCAAATAAGATGCTATGCGCCTGCACTAATCATGAACAGTTATTGAAACTAATAGAAAGAGGAGGGATGCTGTGACGTTCACCTGGCAACATCAATCATATAGTATACATCATGGGAAATACTTGAGATACAACTGGTGGATAGTATCATACACAGGGAATTATGTACAGGACGCTGGTAATGACCCAAACTTTCCTAACAATACTTTTTAAATAATTCCTATATATCAGTGTGTGACTTCAAAGAATACTACCCCCCAGAGACCAGGAGCCAGCATTAAGCGATAGACTTAATAAATGTAATTATTTTAATTTATTTAGTGGTATTTATCTCAGGAGATAGCAGTTGCATTCTTCAATTACATTTCTCCTAGATGTGCATTTGCTATGCTACTAGTCTATAGTGCATGTCCATGCACGGATTTTTTCACATTTTATGTATGGTTACTTGCAGTGATCTGACACTGGTGCGTACACGGCACAGTTTTCATAATAATTATTTCACGTAGGGAAGCCTAAAGTACTATGTTCTAGTTTTCTTAATCTATTTACTGTATCAACAAGTTATTTTACCAGAATCCATCCTCAGGTAGCACTCATCTGGGTAGTGTTGTTAAATAAGACAATATCACTCGTCATTCAGCACGCCTGAGTAAGTTAGAGATCCAAAAGCCCTGATGAGTGCCCTAGACCAGTTTAGGCTACCAGGCAGAAATGTGTTGGCTAAATAAAATGGGTTGAGTCATTATTCTCAAAGATACCGCCAGTTTTTAGATCTAACTGAGGACCCTATTATTAAAGGTGATATACATGGTCTCCTCAAAGTAATTTTAATTAATCTGGATCCCATTGTTATCCAGTAGTTCTTCTTCATAAGAACTCCTAGAAGGGAGTGCTGGGAGGTCGAGTAGGTGGCTTTATCCTACCAGGGAGGGAAGAGGTCACCGATGATAAAGCTTGACACAAAAATGTGTGTGCTCCTCCTCTCCCATAAGAAGGATGTTCTCTGACTCACTAATAGCTTTCAGAAACAGGACCTGAATTAATCCCCCTGATCCCAACAGCCAAGTGAAGTTGAAGCAACATGTGCTTACATGCTCCTTTCACCCACCTCCTCCATGATCCGCAGGCTCAGTGTAATGTTAAAATCTCCCTATCTAATCAGGCTGAAGGACAAAATGGAAAGCACCAAATTTGACAATGGCAAGAGAGATGTGTATAATGGAGGGTGAATGGACATGGGAATGTGCCAATTGGGTAAAAGGTATTGACCACCAGGTTTGTGATAATAAGATAGTGGCAAACAGGACACAGGCAGGGGAGAAGATGATAGAAAAGCACATAGGGAGCAGAATGTATCAAAGCCAAGGAACAAGAATATGGAGAGCGAGCCACCAAGTTCCTTTCTTATGGGCACTGTAGTTGTGTTTAGTGTGGTAGTGAAGTGCATTACTTCTGGCAAGAGTCATTAAAGCTTGGCAGGACAATAACAAAAAATGTGTCTCTAGTTTAAACTATAGGACAAATACCATTCAAAGATGGTAGCTAGTATCGCGATTGGACCGAATGAATGCTTCACAACACAACAAGGAACCTCACCTTCTTTGACAACACAACAACTTGTCATGGATATAGCCACTTTCTACTTAGGGGTTAATTTCTTTAAAGTTACACTTCTATATAATTTGCACTTGGTATTTTTCTAGCCACAGGATTTCACATCTTTGAGGGGCAGAATATTTGCCAAGTAGAACATTCGAATTAACCTATGGATGTTGGGGTAGAGGGATGGATCAATGTATGTGCCAGAAGCTGTGATAGCTGGAGTTTTGGGGTGGTGCACAGGTGGTGAAGGGGCTGAAGTACTGGATGTTGTGTTGAAGCAGAAGGCTGGAGCTCTGGAACAGTGCCCCAGAGGTAAATTAAAAGCTGCCCAGGATTGTACTAGCCGATAGGGCAATCAGACACTGTCTGATGGAATTTTCATGTGGGTCAGTTTTTTGCTGTTTGTGAGCCTTATTTAGTATCTGCTGGACCGGTTTTTACTGCTGATTTCCCTGGGTTTAAAACAACATTGCATGCAGCAAGCACAAATCCATTCAATCTTCTATAACTTGAACAGCACTTATACAAAGTGGCTATATAATTTTAAAACTGCCACAATCTTCAAACACAGGTTACAATTTCAGCTATCTAATTCAATAATGGGGACCAAATTAATTTTGGTGCCTGGGCCTATTTTATGTCCCAGTCCGTCTCTGAGGCTGCCTCACTCATCGGGACCATAGCAGGGTGGAAGTAGAAAGGATAATTTGGCAGGGGCTGTTGCAGGTTAGGGGCACTGATGGAGTAAGGTTGTTAAGAGGCGCTGGTGCACTTGCTGTCCCTCAGGGGCACCTTTTTCCAAAAAAGGTTTGCAAACACCACGATTTAATGCATCGTGTGTTGGGTTACAATGGGCCCCTATGTACTGTTCAGGGTTAGCCCCAAAATGTTGGCGCTAACCCTGAAAAGTACATCAATAGCTATTGCCCCCTATCCTGTGCCTTGGTCCACCATATCTTAAATACAGTGCATACATGGTGGCTTTAGGGGGGCGCTAAGGGCCGCAAGGAAAGTGATGCTGCACTGGGTGCAGCACCACTTTTCTTAAATCTGTTCCTTTGTGTTGTTCTTACCATCTATGCACCCTGCCTCTAATGCCTTAGCTGCAAACTAAGTTGAAGTCCACTGCCAAATGGGAGGAAAGTGGACCATTCTGCAAACGCACATATGAAAGTCCCACTACATTTAGGACGATAAACACAGTGGCAAAGAAAAATTACAATAAGCATGTTTATAAATCAAACCAACGGCTGGTGTAGATTATCGTTCGCCCATCTTCTCTCACAATTCCAAACAGTGCCTGTAGGTGTGCACATCATTAAAATGTCAGCTAACAAGTTTAGGAAGGTGATTGAAGACCATACGTCATCACTTACGGTAACAAATCGTGCATGTTGATACTCCGGGTAAGTGACCGATAATGAGTGTTGCTTGTGAGTGTGTGAGGCAATTAACATCATGCAGTGTTGATTAGGTGAGACTGAGATTCTAACCTTTTTAATATAATGTGAAAGATCTCAATGCATTGTCACACTACATTCTTTATCTTGCTCTAAAAAAAAATTATTGGTAACGGGGGGTCATTTTAGGGCTTGGGCGCCTCAGAGTGTGTACCATGCAGGCTGTGTAAAGCAATTTTTTTTAAGTTCCTCCTTTGCGGTTTATATGTGGACACCAGAACATACACTGAGGCCGATGGAAGATTGTAGCCCCTGAGGTAGAGTCCTTATTTCTATGGGCTCTTCCTCTTCTCCATACGAAATGTATTCTAAACTGTTTAGCAAACAACACTTGGACTATGGTAGATATACACTATTCTCCTACAGTTTTAAGATTCTTCAAAAGGCGTCCAAGTTATTAGCAAAACAAAAATGCTCTTCCTATGGAAAGTGAAGTCTACCTATTAATACACAGTGATGACTGCCACTGTACAAAAAGTATCTATCCCGTGGCAGTAAATTCAGAACCTAACTATAAAGTCCCTGTAATCTTTGTTTTTTTAAGTGAATTTCTGTTTTTTTAATTCTATTCCCTAACTATAACGTCCTTGTAACCTTTTTTTTCAGTGAATTTCTATTTTTTTTGTTTACGTAAAGTAATTTTCATTGCTATACGTTAATCCAACCATTGCTGTGCATAGCTGTTGGCAACAGCCAACCCATTATAAATACCCATCCCTGCTCACACCTTTCAACCATGAGTCACTGGGGTTGGCCACAGGGCCCGGCCTGCGGCCAGTCCCTGGGGCGAAAATCCAAGCCACCCTACCCTGCAGTGCTCATGATCTTTGGCCAGGTGCAGTGGGAGTTGGCCACATGGCCTGTCTCTCTGAGTGTGAGAACACGTGTGAGAGGGTGTCTCTGGGTGGGATAGTGGCTGAGTGTTTGGGTTTGAGAGTGGGTGTGAGAGTGTTTGGGTGTGGGAGTAGGTGTTAGAGGATGTCTCTGGGTGTGACAGTGGGTGTGAGAGTGTCGCTGTGAGAGGGTGTATGAGTGTCTGTGTGGGTCTCTGTGAGGGCACATGAGTGTCAAAGTGGGTCTGTGTGTCAGTGCTTGAGTCTTAGTGGGTTTGTGAATGGGTGCGTGAGTGTCTGTGTGGGTCTGTGAGTGGGTTCCTGACTCTCTAACTAGGTCGGTGAGTGAGTGTGCGAGTCCCTGAGTGGTTTTGTGAGTGGGTGCATGAGTCTTTGAGTGGGTCTGTGAGTGGGTGCATCAGTCTCTGAGTGGGTCTCTGAGTGGGTGCATGAGTTGTAAATAGGTCTGTGAGCGGGTGTGGGAGGGTCTGTGAGTGGGTACATGAGTCTCTGAGTAGGTCTCTGAGTATGTGCATGAGGGTCTGAGTGAGTGTCCCGGTGTGTCTGTTCATGTGTGTGCGAGTGTATATGTGGTTGTGTCAGAAGTTGTGTGAGTGACTCTGCCACAAAGGACCCTCACCTGCCCTATTATCCAACAAGAGTTTATAGCTTGGCATTAAATATCTACCCAAGTGGAATTCTTTTTGCCTCCCTGGGTAAATGTCCAGTACGTATTCTACACTACAAGTGCCCAATGATTCACAAGGAAATCTCACCAATGACCTTTTATGTGTTTGGCAATGTGATTTTTCCTAGTGCATCTTTCTCCATAATTATGTTATAACATGCAATGTGGTGCCCCTCCTCTGGCCAATCTCAGCCCCGGGGACCCAATTCCCCCTTGGGCCTGGCCTTAATTAAATGGAGGAGGGGGCCACACATCCCCCCTCCCTGTGCCAAGTTTGGCCCTGGGGATCCCATGGCCTGGGGCCCAGCCATCTGTCCTGGGTGCCCCACAGGGCCTCCAATGTGAAACAGGTCTGCAGGGGGAGCCTGAGGCACTCCCACGGTCCCAGCTGGCTCCCCTGCCTTCTGCAGGAGCCGGCATTGCTTTTGCACACGGGGAACTGCTAAACATGCAGTGTCCTTGTCTGCAAAATCAACTGTTTCCTCTGTTTACTTACCCTCACACACACACACACATATTTATATATATATATATATGTATGTATATATATATATATATATATATATATATATATATATATATATATATATATATATATCGTAGGCAGTTGGTCTGCATATTCATAGACCGATTATTTTTTGGTTTGCTAATATCTTTGGCCTGGTTTGATGAATCTACATTAAACTTTTAAAAAAAATGTTTATCCACCTCAGCTCCTTCTTGTAAAGTTTCTGGGTGATACGTCAAGTGGGGCCCCGGAACAAATGGGTCTCAAAATGTAAAATCCCCATGCATTTTCTCAAGACTTCTTTTGGACATGGCTAAAGCAAAAACTGCTGAACGGAATTACACCAAATTTGGCAGGAAGCTAGATCTTAGTCTGCAGATTGTGCTTTTTGTGGATTAATGTCAATCTGTCCAGTAGATTTGAGAAATTATGGGTGAAAAATAATTGTATAGTTCGAGGGTTGGACTCATGAGAGTGCCATGAGCATCTTGTGAAAGCTCAAATTAAAAGATTAAACCCTTTGATTGGTCGCGAGTCCCATTTTTGCTGTCAGCCTTCAAGCTCCCAGGGAAGCAAGAGGCTTCCGCAAGTCTCGAAAAACTAGGGCTCTTATTGTCTGGCTGTTGGATTGCTAGAAAGAAAATGGCGGTATTTACTTGAGGTGTTGTGGGAGAAGCTGTATAAGGGATGACTACTGTGATAAAAATAAATGTCAATTATTTTGAAGTAATTTTTATGTTCTCACAGGACTTTCATGGGATTGTGAATAGTAAAATTTGGTAGATGAGTTCTCAATGCACTCCATTAGTAGGAATGCATGTTGTGGTAATTGTTTTTGAGAGGAGGTGAATAAGAGAAGTACTGTGATGAGTAGATTGTTAATTCCTATGTTCCATAAAAGTTATGCTCTGGCAAGACTCTTGCAGGATCATGAACAGTAGAGAAGAGTAAGTGATGTCTAAAAATAGTGTAGTATCAGCACTTTGTAAGAGTTGTGAGAAAGGTATAATCTTTTCCCACACCCTACTATGCAGAGCATACTATGCGCACCTGTAATTCAAGAGAAAGTTCTCAACAGAGAGGGCAATCTCTCTCCATACAGCTTACTACATAAAACCATCATCTGAGACAAAGTTGTGAAAGAAGAGGCCAGTTCATGTACACAGCCTACACTGTCATCTGAGAGACAGGTCTGACAGAAGAGGGGGTGCTTAAAAATATATTTTCTGTAAAATATTTGGGTATAGATGCTTTCAGTAGAGTATGGTGAAGTGTCTGTTGGATTTAACCATGAATTTGTGACATAAACACCGGCAAAAAGGAACACACATTCTCTCATTCTCTACATTGAACATCTTCAAAAATGTTAGTTATTTTAAAAAATATTGTGTTGTCTTCACATATTACCCCTACCAATCCACATTTGTCTCTCTTTGCATTGCCCTGTTAGCCCCTCTTGTGTGCCCTCCTTTTCGTATAATGTAGTTTGACATTAAATACCAATGTGATTGTTGGAAAACCTAAAGTTCACCCCCCCCATCATACTGACCAAGCTATGCCCCTGTCCATGCACCCTACTATGCAAACCCATCATCTGAGAGAGAGGCCTGGAAGCAGAGGGCAGTTTCTGTGCACACCTTACTATGCACTTCCATTATCTGAGAAAGAGGTGTGGAAAGAGAGGTCAGTCTATGTAGACACCCTCCAATACACATCTTTCATGCAAGAGAAAGGTCTGAGGGAAAAAGCCAGTCTCTCCTCACACCCCACTATGCACTCCCATCATCCAAGAGGGGGGCCCCACTGGAAAGGCCAGTCCTTCCATACACACAACTACATACACCTGTCATCTGAGACACAGGTCAGTGTGAAGAGGCTAGTCTCTAATCAGACCCTACTACATATACCTGTCATGTAAGAGGTAGGTCTCAGTGGAGAGAATACTTTATTCACATACTACTATTTCCTTCCATTTTTGATGAGATTCCACCTGACTCTTACAAAAGTAGCTCACAAACTTCAGGGAGTGAAGCTTGCTGCATGGACATGTACAATCTTGTGAGAGGCTTGCAAACTCTGAAGGAAAATTACTGATCCTGCCATGAGATGTTTTATCATCCTGTGAGAATCTCGCAAGATCATATGGAGAAGTGAAAAAAAGGGCCAAGGCTCAACTAATAGCTGTAATTCTCATTGCATGGTTGAAGAAAAGCTGTAATGTGTTTGTGTGTAGAACCAGGGATAGCTCTGATAGTTCTTGGTAATTTGAAGGAGAAGGTAGCCGGTTGGAGTTATGCTCAGCAGAATTGACTGATTTTGGAATTGAGATAGCGTGGTGTCTCCAGCTGTATATGAGAAACTGCTCTAAATTCAGGTAATTAGAAGCTTGCTTTCTGAACTTTGTTGTGAAGTGTCATTAAGTGCACTGCGGTTGGTAAATTTATTCCATACAGGGTTTGGGGCCAGATGTAGGAAAGTTGGGAATTGCGACTTGCAATTTGCGAGTCGGAGCGACTCGCAAATTGCAAGTCGCAATTCCCAATGCAGTACAGTGTCTCAGACACCGACTGCAACTCGCTATGGGGTCGCAATGACCCACCTCATGAATATTCATGAGGTGGGTCGCAAATTGCGGCCCCATAGCGAGTATGGGCACTCGCTAACATGGAGGCCTGCTGACGTCAGCAGACCTCCATGTTCGCGACCTGCTTTTAAATAAAGCAGTTTATTTTTTTTTAAGTGTAGCCCGTTTTCCTGACAGGAAAACGAGCTGCACTGCAAAAAAAACAAAACCTTTTGTTTCGGTATTTTTTCAGGGCAGGGAGTGGTCCCTTGGACCACTCCCTGCCCTGAAAAAATATTTTGGGGTCCAGTCACAAACTGGAAGGGGTCCCATGGGGACCCCTTCCAATTTGCGAGTGGGTTACCATCCACTTGAAGTGGATGGTAACTGCGAGTCCATTTGCGACCGCGTACCCGGTCGCAAATGGAATTGCATCCCACAGCGACTCACAAATAGGAAGGGAACACCCCTTCCTATTTGCGAGTCGGAAATGCATATTGCGAGTCGGTAACGACTCGCAATATGCATTTCTGCATGCCAAACCCACGTTTGCGACTCGCAAACGGCGATTTTTGCCATTTGCGACTCTAAAACGGGTTGCTACATCTGGCCCTTAGTGATTCAAAGCTGTTTGTAGAGGTGCACATTTAATAAATGTAGGTTTTGAGTGGTAGACTTTAGAATCTGGAGGGGTATCAACAGCAAGTATTTGATATTGAGTCAAAGATTAAATGTTTAATCTGCATGTAGTTGTTAGTAAAAGAGGCATCGTTTCTGAAATTATAAAACAAAGCATCTGCAATCTGTTCATACAAGGCCTAGTGTTTTATGAGCCATATTGTGCACATTTTTTTTCCCCATGAGAAAGAAGTTTGAATGGAAATATTGCAATTTCTGGGGTAAACCTCGGAGCTCACTGTTAGGAAAGGTGTTTGAAGTGGAATGCGTTACTTTACAAATTGTTATGGAACTGTGTTTGAAGGCATGTTATAAATTAATTGTGGATAAATAATGCAGTGTTTGGGGCTGCAGATTTATTTAACAGAAAGGAACATGAAGTTAGTTGTGCAGTACACATAAATGTGTGTTTGTGGGTAAAAATGTGGAAATCTTCAGAGAATGTAATAATGTGTCATTGTTATCAATTAATGATCAGCATGTAACTGTATTTTTCTATTAGTTTGACTTTTGGTGGGAGAAAATGGAAAACAGAAGCTCTGAAAAACAGAAGGACCATGTCACATAATATATGGAGGATTAAAACAAAAATTGTTTGCATTGGAGGAAACATGGAACAGGAACTGTGTGGAAAGTAAATAAACATACATTAATTGTACAAATGGTGTTGTTATTACTGCCTTTGGTGACATTTATACCCTTGGAGTTGCTTGTTCTGTGTATCGCTTCTTGTTTTTTATGACAAAATGATCTGCTTACTTATGCAGAAAAAAATAGTTTTCTTTCTATAACAAGTTCTGTTATCTGCTTGAGCAATGAGTACCTCTGGAGAGGTTGTATCTCTCGGTTCAAAGAATGCGTAGGAAGCTGAAGAACTGTGTATTGTGGCTGCATAAGTTAAGTTTTTCTTACCTATTGTTTTAGAATGCCTACATCTATCCTACTTGTACATTCCTGTTAAGGATGTAACACACTAGTTGTTTCAAGTTTCCCAGCTGAACTTTTTTTTGCATTTTTTTAAACAGATTGTGTTGCCACCTAGCCTGCCAGAAAGAAACTATTAAATGAGATATTTTTGGTAGGCTATGGTGGCTAAAACAAAGGGAAAGAAGATCTATGTACATCAAAATATAAAGCAAAAAGGAAGGAGGTATTACTGCCTAGTAATAAGAGGAAAAAAATATAAATAGTTTGTAAAGTTTGTTGTTTTGTTTTTATACTGTTGCTTTTGTAGATTAACCCTTTCACTGCTAACCCCCTGAGCCTTTTTTTTGGCTATTTGGGAAGTTTGCGCTTAGGCCTCTATGACTTTTTGTGCACATAAGCTATCTGCGACAAATTTGTGAACTTTTTTTTTGAACATCCTGGGAATTCTAAAGGTGCCCAGGGTTTGTTTATTCCCCTGGAGGGGCTGACAAAGTAGGCGAAATATAGATACATTTTAAGATTTTTTAGTAAAGTTGGAGAAAAAGTGATGCAGATAAAAGTGTCTGTTTTTTCCATGAAAAATGGAAACCACAAATGGTCTGCTGTGCTAAAGTCACCATCTTCCTAGCTTTCAGGAACATGCAGAGGTGAATCAAAAAAACAAATTTTGTACCACAGTTTTAGCATTTTTCTAAGAGGTAGCCTTTTTCCCCTATTTTTGGTACTCTCAATCTACTTCAGTAACTTATAGCCGTTTGTGGTGGAAATCAGTCTGAAACCCGTGGGTGATCCAGCAAATCTATAGATTTCTTAAAAGTAGATGAAATGTCAAATTCAGCAAGGCACCATATGTGTAGATATCACAAGCTTTTCCTGAGGAAAATTACTGTTAAACAAAATGAAATATTGAAAATGAATTCCCCCAAGTCTCCTAATATAGGTGTCTCACTTGGGTGAGAAGACCTAGTGCCCGCAAAAGGGAATAACTCCAAATGCACCATGTACTCAAGTAGATAACAAACCAGCATATCTGAATTTCCTCAGAAAACTGACCTTCTTTTTCTGATGAGGGTAGCTCCAGGTTTTGGACTGTAGCACAGCTAGCACCCAAGGAAACCTAGACAACCTGAACATTTTTGAAAACTAGACACCTAGGGGTATTCAAGTCGGGCTGACTTAGATGGCTTTCACCATGTTTTTTTTCCCAGAATTCCCTTGCAAACCTCAAAAATTGAGTGAAGAACACTGTTTCCTCACATTTCTGTAATGGAATGTACTGGTGTCTGTGAGGATCCACAAACTTCCTTCCACCTGACATTCCCGCACAACTCCCGATACAAATTGCACCTCACTTTTGTGAGTAGATCTAGTACCCATGACAGGAAACAGCCCAAAACGCAACATAGATGCAGCACATTTTCCCAGTGAAAACTGACCCTCTTTTTCCCATGTGAGTAGCTCTAGATTTTGGACCCATGCTCAGCCAGCACCTAGGGAAAAACAGACATCTTAGGGAAATCCATGATGACGTGACTTGCGTGGATTCCTTTAGTTTTTTTTTTTTTATCCACAATGCCCTGCAGACCGCCAACTTTGTCTGAAATCAACCATTTTCCTCTCATTTTTCTGATGGAAACTTCCGGAATCCGCAGAAATCAATTCAATTCCTACCTCCCAGAATTACCCCACCTGTACGATAAAACAGCTGCCCTACGTCTGTGGCTAGACCTAGTGATGCAACAGAAACTGTGGGTAAGAACATAGGGGGTCATTACAACATTGGCGGTAAAAGCCACTTACCGCCGTGCAGAAGCTCAGGGTCAAGGAATCCGCCGAAATTCAGACACCCACACAAGTCCGCCACACCAAAGGTCAGCGATAAATATGCGGAAACAAATCCTCCACCTCCACACCAACAGAAACATGCCCATGCTATTACGACCCACGAATCCACGCGGCGGTCTTTCACCCGCGGTATTCCATTGGCGGTACACACCGCCGCACTCAAAATACACACACATCTACAAAACAACGCCACATTGGACAATTACAAATACACACACCTGATACACATACATCCACCACTCCCACACACCCAACACCATATAAAACACACACCCACATCACACACAAACCCCTACGACCACAAATTAGAGACGAAGGCCAGAGAGAGACAGCACAGAATAGATAACACCATCACACAGAGGCACACTACACCATCACCCACACAACATCCACGCACAAAACACCACATACCACTACACTCACCACACTCATCAACACATACACCACACCACACATCACACACAACACCCCATGCCACGCCAAAGACACCCACGCTTCTCCGAGGAGGAGCTCAGGGTCATGGTGGAGGAAATCATCATGGTAGAGCCACAGCTATTTGGCTCACAGGTACAGTACACATCCATAGCCAGGAAGATGGAGCTATGGCAAAGAATAGTCGACAGGGTCAACGCTGTGGGACAGCACCCAAGAAATAGGGAGGACATCAGGAAGAGGTGGAACGACCTACGGGGGAAGGTGCGTTCCACGGTCTCCAGGCACCACATCGCGGTACAGCGGACTGGCGGCGGACCCCCACCTCCTCCCCCACAACTACCAACATGGGAGGAGCAAGTCTTGTCCATCTTGCATCCTGAGGGCCTCGCAGGAGTCGTTGGAGGAACGGACACTGGTAAGTCAAATCTAAACTATCATATCCCCCACCTTACCTGCATGCAATCACACACCCCCACCCTCACACCCTCCCCTATCACCCTCCCCTATCACCCTAACTCCTCACTAATCTACCCATAACACCAACCACCCATCCCAACCCCAAGACCTGCATGACACAACTAAGCATGGACACCCATCACTAAAGCATGCCCACTGCACAGACCCACAACACCCCCCAACCATCACCACACAAGTCCCCACACAGGAATGCCTGCACTGGGGTTCACGCACACCCAAACATTGGACACCATGAAACACGCACATGCAATAATCATGTACTTATACCCCCGCAGGAACCCGAAGGAACGTCACCACACCAGAGGGTCCAGACAACACCACTCCACCCCCAGAAGAGGCCCACAGTGACGACAGCAGCTCTGCCCTACTGGATCTTGATGACCAGCCCAGACCATTGTGGGCCTCAGGACAGTCGGTTCCCCTTGCCCAGCCACAGTCCAACACCGAGCTTCCACCCTCTGGTAACCCCAGCACAGCACCCACCCAGGGGGGCCATACCTCCCTACCCAGGACAGGTCAATCAGCGGTGTGTCCACCACTACAGGGCACCCAGGGTAACCCACCACCCCAACAACAACAGGGACCTGGGGGCAGTGGTAGTGGGCACACAGTCCAGGGGACGGAGGCACAGGAACACCGGGGAACTGGGAGGGCTGCTGTGCGACAGAGGGAGGACAGGCCAAGGGAACCCACTCTCCACGAGGCCCTATCCTCCATCATGTGAGCATACCACCACTCCCAGGAGACAATGGCAACAGTCCTGGACAAGTTGCAGGAGACCCTGCGTCTGCAGGAGGAGCAGAATTTGGGGTTCAGGGAGGAGCTCAGGACCATCGGCTCTGCCCTGGGGACCATCGTAGGGGTGCTGACGAACATTCAAAAGACCTTGAGGGACACCGTGGCACTCCAAGGGACCCCTGACACTAGCATGGACGATGAAATGCCCACTACCTCCGCCGGCGCTAGTGGACAGGACGCCCCGCCACAGGACCACCACACCAGCACCCCACCCCCTGCAGACGGACAACCACCACAAACGCGGGCCCTGAGATCCAGGAACAGGACAGAGCAAGATGGCAAGACCCCCGCCAGGAAATAATACCACCCTGATTGTCCCCCCACTGTCCCACTTTGTTACCCTGTCCAGATTGGAACTGCCCCAGCTCCACTTCCAATGGCCAGATGTGCAATGTACCTGTGAGACTAATAGACAGGACTCTGCCATGGACATTCTTCCCCCATGACCTCTCCCCATTTCACAACCCCCCTATATTTTTATGCACTTCAATAAACACCCTTGAAAACTCAACAATATTGGAGTCAGTCAATGATTGTGAACTTTGTATTGTCAATTACAGTGTTAAAAAAGGTTACCCATTGGAAGGTCAACATACCAATGTCACACATCACAAGCCTTTCAAGGGTGCAAGCTGTTGACACGTAGGTTACCACATTACTGAAACTGAAATGGAAGGGGACAACTCAGTTACCAAATAGGGAGTGAAATGTAGGTAGAGGATAGAGGTATACGTTTGAAATGTAATATAATGTGAAACATGAAATTGTACTCACCTGTGTCTCATTGAAAATATTGCTGTATGACTGACTCCCTGTTTTCGTTTTCATCTTCATCAGCTTCCTCCTCATCACTGTCCACTGGCTACACAGGCTCACCCGCTGCAACAACACCGTCATCTGGATCATCCTCCTGCAGAAAAGGCACCTGGCGTCGCAATGCCAAGTTATGCAGCATGGAGCAGGCGATGATGATGTCGCACACCTTCTTCGGTGAGTAGAATAGGGACCCACCTGTCATATGGAGGCACCTGAACCTGGCCTTCAGGAGGCCGAAGGTATGCTCGATCACCCTTCTAGTCCACCCATGTGCCTCATTGTACCGTTCCTCTGCCCTGGTCCTGGGATTCCTCACTGGGGTCAGTAGCCACGACAGGTTGGGGTAACCAGAGTCCCCCAATAGCCATACACAGTGCCTCTGGAGTTCACCCATCATATCAGGGATGCTACTATTCCGCAGGATGTAGGCGTCATGCACTGAGCCAGGGAACATTGCATTTACCTGCGAGATGTACTGGTCTGCCAAACAGACCATCTGGACATTCATCGAATGATAACTCTTCCAGTTCCTGTACACCTGTTCATTTCTGCGGGGGGGGGACCAGAGCTACATGGGTCCCATCAATGGCACCTATGATGTTGGGGATATGTCCAACGGCATAGAAGTCACCTTTCACTGTAGGCAAATCCGCCACCTCAGGGAAAATGATGTATCTCCTTACGTGTTTCAGCAGGGCAGACAACACTCTGGACAACACGTTGGAAAACATAGGCTGGGACATCCCTGATGCCATGGCCACTGTTGTCTGAAAAGACCCACTTGCAAAGAAATGGAGCACTGACAGCACCTGCACGTCAGGGGGGATTCCAGTCGGATGGCGGATTGGTGACATCAGGTCTGGCTCCAACTGGGTACATAGTTCCTGGATTGTGGCACGGTCAAACCGGTAGGTCACGATGATATGTCGCTCTTCCATTGTCAACAGGTCCACCAGCGGTTGGTACACCGGCGGATTCCGCCATCTTTCAATATGTCCCAACTGACGGTGCCTAAGAAGGGCACTCCTCCAGGTATGTACCCACAGTCACACACAAGACTACACCAGACAATTAACCCATCCGTGAAAGGTTTTGAATGTAGGCCTCGGTATGTGTGACGCAGTAGTAATTGAAGCCATGTGGGCCCCTGAAATGGCGGCTGCCTGACCTCTAAACTGGGACAATGGAATTGTGGGGTAACTGCGCTGGCGTTGGACACCGTCGAGGTAGGCGGTCGTAGAGCGCGGCGCAATGCTGCATTGGTTAGCATTGGACCCTATGGGTCCCAGGAGCCAATGAACAGGTGCGCTGGCGGTGATGATGCGCACCGCCGCGGACGTCACCGCCATTTTCTATCTCTTCAATCACTAGATACCTGACCTTCGATAGGAGAGGACCTACACTGCTAGTGCTGCTGTGACCTCGGTCTGGAAGCGACGATGGCTGCTGCGTCTGGGGAAAGGGCCCCTGCCTTCACTGCACAGGAGTTGGAGAAACTTGTGGATGGGGTCCTCCCCAGTATACGCTACTCTACGGTCCTCCAGACCAACAGGTTAGTACACAGGGAGCACGTTGTATGGGCTAGGCCTGGGTGGACAGGGCTGGGTGGATGAGGGAATGGGGCATAGTACATAGAACAGTCATGCATGGGGATGAATGGGCCACAGGGATAGAGTTGGGAGGGGGCCAATTGAAATGACGGTGCTGTAGGTAATGACTGTTCCTCTTTCCTTGTGCATGTCATGTAGGTCAGCGCCCACCAGAAGAGGGACATTTGGCGTGCCATCGCCAAGGAAGTCCGGACCCTGGCGGCCCACCAGAGACGGGGCACCCACTGCCGGAAGAGATGGGAGGACATTCGCCGCTGCAGCAAGAAGACGGCGGAGGCTCAGCTGGGGATGGCCTCCCAACGTGGTAGGGGTGCCCGTCGCACCATGACCCCCCTGATGTTCCGGATCCTGGTGGTGGCCTACCCGGAGTTGGATGGGCGCTTAAGGACATCACAGCAGACACAAGGGGGTGAGTACAACCTCATCCTATGGACTTTGCGTGCAGTGGAGCTGTCTGGGTGGGGGTGGTGGGCTGTGGGTGTCCCTAGGCCAGGGCGAGTTAGGTAGGCAAGGCCCCTCCGTTATGTAGGCCGTGTGGCACTCTACCCCAGCTCAAAGAAATGCAAATTGATGTGTAGTTGCCCCTTTGCTATCCATGTGGGCAGATATCTACCATTGCCATGTAGGCCATATCCCAGAAATTGCATGTGCAGAGGGCAGGAGCACAGCGTAATGCAGGGGGCTGCTGCGTTTGTCTTGTACGCCAACTGTAGCGGTATGCCATGCACTAAAACTCTCTTTCTTCTGTCTCCACCCTTTTTCTGCTCTCCCTGTCCTTCTGTACATCAGCATCAACAGGCGGAGGTACAGTGGCACCGGAGCACGAGGGAGCTGCATCCCACATGGCCATGGAGGGCCACACCACAGACTCTGAATTCACCAGTGGGACGGAGGACGAGGGGAGCTTCACGTCGGCCACAGGATCACCAAACAGCGACACGGACTCGTCCGCCAATGGGAGCTCCCCTGTGGTGGCTGCACCATCTGTGCGCCCCACTTCTACAGGTACAGCCGCCACCTCTCCTACCAGCACCGCCCTCCCAGCAGCCCCTCAGCGTTCGCCCCGTGCCCACTCACCCAGGAGGGTGGGCATCACCTTCACCCCAGGCACCTCAGGCCCTGCCCCAGTCACCCCTGCTGCCCTCAGTGAGGAGGCCATTGACCTCCTCAGGTCACTCACTGTTGGGCAGTCTACCATTGTGAATGCCATCCAGGGTGTAGAACGAGAGTTGAAACATGGTAATGCATTCCTGGAAGGCATTCATTCTGGTCAGGCTGTCCTTCAGCAAACCCTGCAATCTTTGGCCTCAGCACTGATGGGAGCCATTGTTCCTGTGTCAAGCCTCCCCCCTCCAACTTCCTCCACCCAGACCCAATCCCCTGTACCCCAGCCCATCCCAAGCACACCTACAGACCAGCATGCACACAAGTCAACACACACAAGTAGCTCAAGCAAACATAAGCACCACACACACCACAGGCACTCACACAAGCATCAGACCCATACAGACACAGCAACATCCACCGTCTCCACTGTGTCCTCCTCCTCCTCTTCTCCCTCCTCCCTCCCAGTCTCGTCTACACACACACCTGCATGCACCACATCTACAGGCACTAGGACTCGCACCAGGACACCCAGCACCACAAGCCGCTCACCTGCATTCACCACCTCCACTGCCATATACACGTCCCCTGTGTCCTCTCCCAGTGTGTCTGTGACGCCCCCTCCCAAAGTACACAAACGCCGGCAATCACTCACCCAACATCCATCCACCCCACGACAGCCTCCAGTACCTGCACCTGCACCCAAAACATCTAAAGTGACACCTCCTACAACCACCTCCTCTTCCTCCACTCCCAGAGCCCCTCCAGCTACCCATCCCAGTGTTCGTCAGAAACTGTCCCTATGTCAAATTGACCTTTTTGCCCCCACCCCTCTCTAATTCATCAGTCCCGTCGTAGCGCCTCAGCCAAAAAGCCTCCAGTACCAGTGGTGCGTGTACCAGGTTTTTGGAGTGCCCCGTCCACCAGGGCAGGCAGTAGGACCCGGAGCCAAGGCACTGTCAGCCCACCCCCTGTAAAGGCTCCGAAATTGGAGAGTGGACGACGGGACCGTGTCAAGACTCCTGGTGGGACAAACAGTGAAATGGGATCCAAGGCGATTGGTGAGTCATCTGTAACTCAAAAGAAGGTGGGGAAGGTCCCGAGAGAGTCTCCCCAACCTGTTGGGAGTGTCACGGCGGAGAAGTGTGCCATCATTTCCAGCGGTCCAGACACAACCGCCAGCACCGTCGTCACTGGTCCAGAGACCACCGTCAGAGTCATAGCCCAGGAGGGCCCAAGTATCGTTACTGGTCAGGAGACCACCGCCACCGCCGGAGTCACAGCCCAGGAGGTCTCAAGTATCGTAACTGGTCAGGAGACCACCGCCAGAGTCATAGCCCAGGAGGGCCCAAGTATCGTTACTGGTCAGGAGACCACCGCCACCGCCGGAGTCACAGCCCATGAGGGTCCAGAATCCCACAGCCCCGCTGGGCAATGATGGAACGTCAAGCCACACACCAACGTCCAGTGTGGAGTTCGTCATGCCACACACCAATGTCCAGTGTGGAGATCGTCATGCCACACACCAATGTCCAGTGTGGAGTTCGTCATGCCACACACGAATGTCCAGTGTGGAGTTTGTCATGCCACACACCAATGTCCAGTGTGGAGATCGTCATGCCACACACCAATATCCTTACCAGAACTGCCATGGCAAAGCACCGCTGTACAAGGCCAAGACCGCCATGGTGAAGACCGCTGAACAGGGCAAAGACCGCCATGGTGAAGACCGCTGAACAGTCCATAGCCAGCCATGGCAAAGCACCGCTGAACAGTCCGTAGCCAACCATGGCAAAGCACCGCTGAACAAGGCCAAGACCGCCATGGTGAAGACCGCTGAACAGGGCAAAGACCGCCATGGTGAAGACCGCTGAACAGGACAAAGACCGCCATGGTGAAGACCGCTGAACAGGGCAAAGACTGCCATGGCAAAGCACCGCTGAACAGTCCATAGCCAGCCATGGCAAAGCACTGCTGAACAAGGCCAAGACCGCCATGGTGAAGACCGCTGAACAGGGCAAAGACCGCCATGGTGAAGACCGCTGAACAGGGCAAAGACTGCCATGGCAAAGCACCGCTGAACAGTCCATAGCCAGCCATGGCAAAGCACCGCTGAACAAGGCCAAGACCCCCATGGTGAAGACCGCTGAACAGGGCAAAGACCGCCATGGTGAAGACCGCTGAACAGGGCAAAGACCGCCATGGTAAAGACCGCTGTACAGGGCAAAGACTGCCATGGCAAAGCACCGCTGAACAGGGCAAAGACTGTGTGGGTATGAATAGTCCAGCACATTCTCCCATGTGCAGCTGGGACTGTGACAGGACATGTACTTTCACGGGGAGACTTATCCAGTCTGGGCACCAGTCCCACCCACTACCAGTAGAGAACTGCATCTACTTGCGAAGATGTGTCTTTGCACTCCCCAGGATGTAACAGTGGGCAAGCCACCCACTGTAGAGACTTGAGAGACTGTGGTTTTGCACTCCCCAGGATGTAACAGTGGGCAAGCCACCCACTGTAGAGACTTGAGAGACTGTGGCTTTGCACTCCCCAGGATGGCACAGTGGGCAACCCACCCACTGAAGTGACTTAAGAGACTGTGGCTTTGCACTCCCCAGGATGTAACAGTGGGCAAGCCACCCACTGTAGAGACTTGAGAGACTGTGGCTTTGCACTCCCCAGGATGGCACAGTGGGCAACCCAGTCACTGAAGTGACTTGAGAGACTGTGGCTTTGCACTCCCCTGGATACATCAATGGGCATGGAGCCCCATCGTGGATCTGGCTTTGCATTCATCTGGCTGAGGTGCCCCCCTTCCTTTCCCCCTGAGGTGCCTGTAGTGTTTCTATCTGATGCCCCGGCAGTGTTCTCTTGGATTTTGGTCAGGTATCTATTGTGGGCGTCGCCCATGCATTTTTGGACTGTTGGTGCACAGACATTGTTGTGTACATATCTGCACTACTTCTTGTATTGTACATTTATTTTTGACAGATTTCATGATATATATATCCGTATATTTTTTAATGAGTAGTATATTGGCACAATACAAAGTTTGGCCGCTATTCGCTTTGTCTTTGCATTCTTCCGGGGGGATTGTGGGTTGTTACTGTGGTTTTTGTGACTACATTGGTGTGTATGTTGTAATATGCGAGGGTGGGGGTGTTTGGTGGGTGTCCCCGTAACTTTTGCCTCCCCCCTCCCCTGTGTCGTAGGTGCTGTACTCACCGGTGTGTTCTGCGCCTACGTCGCTGTTGGTCGTAGATGAGCAGGAATGCAAGGGCAGGGAGTATTTGTAGTTCCGGCTCCATGGTGCCTTCGTTCCTCATGGGATGTGTTGAGGTGAGCGTTTTCCCAAGGCAAAAGCTGTTTCCGACGTGTTTTTATCCACAGTGAATCCGCCCCGGAAAAGGTGGCGGATTGGTGTGTTGTGATAGTGTGGGCGGTACATTGTCTTCCGCCTGTCTGTTGGCGTTGACCGCCGCATGGTTTATCGATACCACCGTGGCGGCCGGTGTGTTAAAGTGGCTCTTAGTTGGCGGTTTCCTCCAGGGTCGTAATTCCCTTTTTTTGTCCGCCGGCCAGTTTGCGGTATTACCGCAGCTTTAACACCATCCGCCAGGGTTGTAATGACCCCCATAGTGTAAGATGCATGTGAAGAACACAAGCCTGGACTCCCATAGAGGGTCTGGCAGGTTTTTACAGTTTGCATCCGACACAAGCCCAAAAAAGGCAACTGTTCACCATTGAAAGTGGGTTGATATTGAAAGTTAGCCAAGCTCTCCTGGCCCATATGTAAAATCAACACCCAAAAGAGTCAAATGTCCTCTTGCTTGCCACTGGAATTAGATGATTTAGTCAGCAAGGGGAACAGAAAGACTGTTGCTCTCTCAATTAGGGCAGACCCCACTACTTTATTTTTTTTATATCCCTGGCATCTAGTGGGCTGTCTGCCTCCCTGGGGGCAAATTGGGGGTAATGACCCCATCTGCCCACCAGGGGGGCAGAAATACTTTGCCCCCATTTATTTGGGATGGGGTAATGACCATGCCCCAACACCTCTTTTTTAGTAAAAAAAACATTCCTGGTGTCTAGTGCGCTTTCTGCCCCTGGGTGGGGGGGGCGATTATTGGGGTAATAACCCCTATCTGTCTCCTGGGATCAGAAAGGCTGTGCCCTTTTGTGTTTCAGGGGTGGGGGCATTGGCATTTGTGGCATCCCCCAACGTACGCATTTTAAAAAGCCCCTGGTGCCTAGTGGGGGGCACAAGTCCTCATTTAATTTGGGTGGGAGCATAGCCTTACCCATTGTGGGCACCTCCCACTCCTCTTTTCTAAAAAAAATCAATGGTGTCTTGTGGGCTTTTTACCTACTGGGGGCAAATCGGGGGTAATAACCCCCATATGCCCCCGGGGAGGACAAAGACTGTTCCCATTTGTGCTTAGGGCGGATGGGGCATTGGCATGCCCAGTTTGGGCAGCCCCTACGTATGAAAAAAATCCCTGATGCCTAGTGGGCTTTCTGCCCACCTGGGGAACAGATCAAGGGCCATTGCTAAGATGTGTTAGCATGGAGATGACGTCCTTCCCAGACAACACAACATACCACTGTTGTTCTAAGGAGAGATACAAAGACAGATACCACTGGTTCACTACACCTTACTGAGGGGCATATTTATACTCTGTTTGCACTGAATTAGCATCATTTTCTTTTACTCTAATTTGGTGCAAAACTAACTCCATATTTATACTTTGGCGCTAGACCCGTCTAGCACCAAATTTATGGAGTTAAAGTCATTTTTTGGACGTGGAACCCTACCTTGCCTTAATGAGATGCAAGGTAGGCGTTCCCTTGCAAAAAATGACCCTATGACCTTAACGCCATACTTATAGTCCAGTGCAAAAATGTTGCGCGGGAGGGACGAGGGACAGGTACAGGGGGAAGAGGGGTCAAATAATGGTGCAAAGCTTGCTTTGCCCCATTTTTTAACACCTGGTTCAGGACAGATGTTAGGGGACCTGTCAGCCTATTTCCATGGTGGAACACCATGGAATAAGCCCAAAGGTGCCCTCCCCAAGCCCTAGGGACACCCCCACCCACACCAGAGGGACAGCGGAGGATGGGGGACCCCATCCCAGGTAAGTACAGGTAAGTACATGTAAGTATTTTATTTTATTTTTTAAAGTGCCATAGGCAGCCCAGAAATGGGTCCCCCCACATGCACTGCTTGCAATGGCCATGCCAAGGGGACCCTGGTCCCCTGTGCTGGCCATTGGGGTGGTAGGCATGACTCCTGTCTTTTCTAAGACAGGAGTCATGTGGTATGGATGGTTTTGCGTCAGAAAAAGACTCTACTCAGGTTAGAGCCATTTTTTTTACTCTAACTCGCCTAATGTAATTTTTTGGTGCAAAACCCCCTTCTTCCTTACCGCCTGCCCCAACCGACTAACGTCATTTCTTTTTATGCTAGCCCACCCTTTGCACCAGCTTGCTCCATTCCATAAATATGGTGCCCGGCTGGTGCACAGAAATGGTGCAAGCCGGAGCTAAACATTTTGGTGAAAAACTGCGTTAGTGCAGTTTTGCACCAAAAAGTATAAATCAAGGCCTGAATATCCAAATTGCCCTGGAGATAGGAATTAGTGCAGAAGACAAAGTTTTAGTGCTTACTACTGCACATATCTGTCATGCTGGGGAGAGCTATGAGTGGAGAGAGAAATCCATTCCCACACAATAATGAATATGGTTATTTCCCTGTGGAGAGGTGTCAGTGAGAAAGCTAGTACTTGTCATACTTAGTATGGAATAGAGAGGTCTTGTTTGTGAAGTAAATATCATCCTACCCTACTCGACATACCAGTGAGCCTGGGAAAAGTGTGAATTGAGAGTCTCTAAACACCCTATTCTACACACTACTCATCTTTATGCAAGGTCTCAGTGGAGAGACCAGTTTCTTCCCATAGTCTAGTAATTGGATTATAAGGGATAACTATTTAATGAAGGAAAATGTAACATTGTTTTTACAATCTCATTAAAGTATTGCTGGATCTCAGGGAAAAAAGTGGAGGGGTCGAAAAATTCTTGTACATAAAAATGATATCTCTAACAACAGGATATGTTCAATGAAAATGAAAATTTGAATATCAAAGTACGGTGAGATGCTTGTGAACATAACCACGGCCCCCTCGCAGTGGAAGGGGAAGGCTGTGTGCCTCCCTCTCACAAAAGGATCACAAGAATCACCCATGCTATATATGGGTGCATCATGGCTCTTGTGAGTTTCTTGTGAGTCATCAAGAAGGAAAAAAGGGGTACATTGTATAAACAATATACATAATAAAACTATCAGGTAGCTGGGAAAATGGTATTTTTCAAGTTACATTTTTAATAACTGTATTTTAGTTTCTTTTCAAAGGGAAAGAACAAAAATAAGAAACTGGGAGCAAACAAAACAGAATCTCAGTCAAAACAAAGAGGAGATATTTTTATTTAAACAAAACCAAAGCTTAGGTGGGCATTTATGATCTTAGAATGGCTGCTCCTGTGCAGCAATGCTTGTCTCAGAACAATAAGTAATTTCTAGCATAAACAGCAAAAAAGGTCTTTATTCAGATATGCAGGTTTGTTATCTGCTTAAGCGTGAGTACCTGGGCAGACCAGTGTCACCAGGTTGAAAAGATGTGAACTCTCCTGAGGAGGTATCAAATTCGGCAGCACAGGCTAACTAAGCCCCAGCAAGGCGATCAGGGAACATAGCTTTCAAATGTTACTGTTTCCCAGTGGTACTCATGAAATATTGCTTGTTTCGCCAGCCCCAACTGAACTCAGCACAGTATATCATGCTCCAGGCAAACACAACACAGGTTTAAGTTTTTTTATTTAAATTCATTTGGTCTAGAAGTCTAGACCATTTAGAGTAACAGAGATAGCGATCTTACATAATCTTACATACTAAGTAATATGTGTTAAAAAATCATAACAATAGTATAAAACCAATAGTAATCAGAACAATATAGCAATAAAATCAACAAAACTAGGCATTTGATCATAGATAAAATACAATGGATAAAAATAAAACATGGCTAAAAATGGTAAGAGAATTAAAAAAAAAAAGATAAAAGCTAGGATATAAAACTTTTATCTAACATACCAATGTGTGCAGCTATTTTCCCATAAGACCCAACCCTCGTCAATTCAAAAAGCAAATAGAGTTCCCGCTTAAATGTAAAATACTTTGTCAAGAAGCCTATGAGATTCAGCTGTAAAAATGGCTCTAAAAGCTTGTACAATCTCTATTAATCATATAGAGGGCATCAAGTTCCCAGTGGAAATTCCAACTGATACTACATAGAATATAACGGTTGAGACTCTTTCTGTGGACTATTGTCAGGATAGCTCAAATGCCCTTTGATACAATAAACCTGCGACGGATAAACCAGGCCTCCGATAGATATTTGGTAACTGTAGTAGCTACCACGGAGGATGTATCAAATGTGCAAATTCTAATGGCGTTTGCTCTATCCTGCAATGATAGATTTTTACAGAGGGGAATGATCCACCTCCCTCTGGGACTCTTATACAAAGGGCAGAAGAATAATACATGCTCAGTAGTTTCTTTACAGTATTGGCAAAAGATACATCTATCAGTTAAGACGGTGTTTGATGGCCAGTGGGCCGTGAAACTATTGGTAGGCAGTGTACCATATCTTAGCTGGAGATATAGAACACGGGCATATGGGGGCATAGGAAGGTTCAAGAAGTTCTCAGCCCAGGGCTCGTGCTTAAGTTGGAGAAATTCCATTGTTAGCCTGCCCGCCCCCTTTTGGAGCAGGGAGTCTTCATTAACTTTCTCCTAGTATCTACTTATAACAAGTTTCCTTGCATTATTGGGGATTAGATCCGGATCTTTCCAGTAGTGGGAGAGACCTCATTTAACCCAGGCAGATTTCATCTCTTTCAGCCATGAAATTTTCTCCAGTGCCTGGGGAGCGGCTATGAGCTCTCTTACAGCCAGCCTATATGGTTCGAGTTCAACAGATTTCCATAAACGAATCCAATAGGAAAGAGGTCTTAGGGCCGCTGTGGTTTTAATGCTATTTAAACCTAGGTCGAGCCTTAGAGGGGTCATTGGTGTGCCCACACCTAGCCAGGACACCTGTCTAAGGAAATGATTTTCTTTAGCTTGCAGAATGTCCAGGTTTTTGTGAGATCCCCAAAGTTCCGCTCCGTATAGGGCCGCCGCTCGGATTTGGACATTGTAAATCTCCGCAAGTATGTTCAAGGGGGGGCTTGGAGCCTTTCTAGATCTACGGACAAGGGCCCCACCTCTTTGGCTTATAATAAAAACGATGCAAACCCAGGAAGCGGACCCCAAAAATTACATTAACCCCGTTTTGCATCACATTTTGATGCCTGGGTCTGATCAGGTGTTAAATAAGGCCCTTGTACCACTACTTAAGGAAACCTCACAGAAGGAACACTTACTACGTCTAGGACAACATGGAAGTCGTACTGCTCCAGCTACGTACACGCCACAGACATCCGCAACGACAGCAGCTCCCTCCACCACCACAGCACCCACAAAAGCAACACAGAAGGCAGGAGAGGATATTTTGGCAAAGGACAACCCTCCTTGGCCTCAGGGAGCAAAACATCATCAGGACTTACTGTCTCAACCGGGAGTCCATTCTACGCCTGAAGAACCAAATTGCACCAGACATCACAGCCAGGCTGCAAACTCCCAATAATATACCACCTATTACAAAGCTCCTCAATGTTCTGCACATGCTGGCATCTGAATCCTTTCCAACAACAGGGTCACTAGTGGCTGGGGTCTTCCAGCCATCAATATCAGTCTTTCTGCCTAAGGTCCTAGATGCCTCACACCCCACCACATCTGCTTCCCAAACACCCAGCAACTGAAGCAGGAGACCAAACAAGGTTTTTATCTAATTGCTGGGTTTTCGCATGTGCTGGGTGCAATGGACTGCACCTGGTGCCACCTGCTGACACAGAACATCCCTACAGGAACCGCAAGCACACCCATTTGATTAATGTGCAGGCCATTGTGGACCACCCTGGACTCTTCAAGAACATATCAGTTAGGTATCCCGGCAGCGCCCATGATGCATTCGTTGTCTGGCACTCAACCATCAACGAGCGATTCCAGGATGGACAATATGGCAATGGCCTACTTGATGGTAAGTCAACCAAGCAATCAAAACACACACAACACACCAACCCAGTAGGACAAACAATATATATATCACAACAAATACACATGGGCATGGGGCCACTGATGTAGTGGCAACAACAGATATGCAACATGCCACACCACGTAAGGACAGGTAGAGAAATGTCCTCTTTTTATACAGAAGAAGACCACAAACCACTACAAGTGTCCACTGGTTGACTACTAAATATAGTTCACACACATCAGACCAAACTAACAATAGCTCTGCATATGGCATATGTAAAGAAAGTTACCTCTTTCATGGTGTGGAAGACTCTGGCACAATCTGCACCAAATGCCATCCAAGTGGTACACACAACAACTACATCTCATCTACACATACCTGACATACATCTTTCTAGTGCATTGTATGCACAAAGGAAGAGTAATGTACCTGCAATTAAAGATTATGGGGCAGAATCATGAGAAATGGTTCCGCAACTACTCTACTGAAACCTCACATGCCCCACTTAGTGCCCCTTAACACCATCATGCCTGTTCTGTAGACTAACAATTGTTCACCATGGTGCAGAGTCACTGCTAAAGTGTTATGAACGTGGATGCCATAGTAGGCCTCCGTAGGAGTATGGAGGACATGACTGGCCATACATGCACTGCACTAAGTGACACTTTAGAGAATTAGCTGGCCCCCCTCCCAAAGTCTGCATTGTGCATGTGTAGTAAGTCTGGATGAAAATCCAATTTTTAAAAGCTAGGAAATACACTTGTACCAAATTTGATCCTCATACTAATATGTGATACACACCATTTGACAACTCAGGCCCTCATTATTATTTTGGTGGGTGGCAGAGGCGGCCCATAAAACTCATACGGCCGTTAGACCGCCATTGTATTCTAAACACCACTGGCCCTATTAGGAGTTCATCACTGGGCTGGGGGACGGAAACAGTGTGTCAGTGTGCTTGACCGTGTTCACTGGGATCCTGCTTACCAGGACTGAACTGGTTGTGCAGGAAGGGACATCTTCCTATACAAACATGATCTTGAAAGCGTCATTGCGGTTTCAATGTAGCTGTCATATGCAGCACCCATTGAAAGAGCAAAAATGGAAGGTACAAAAACATATATTTTACCACGTTGTATCCTTCAACACCACCCCTTGGTGTGTTTTCAGAATTTGGCACTGCCTCTGGTGCCAGAAAATGTGTTAATCTGGGGCAGCGTCTAATTGCTATGGGTGTGTTGTTGTGGCACAGCCACAGCAACACCCACTGCATGCTCCTTCAACGCAAAGTTCTGCATGTGAAGGAGCCGTATTGACAAGGCAATGGGAAGCCACAAAATGTGTCTTAACCTCACCTTGTATACACGGTGCAGGGCATAGCATCCCCAGAGTCTCATAATAAGTGAAGCTCCGGTGGCGTTTGGGCCTCTTACATATGCCCCATGATGTCACCATCCATCCTCCTATGATTTCTGTTCATTGGTCGGGCAAAAACATCTCTCATTGCTTTTCACACTTCTGACTGACTCACACCAAACCCTGGATTAGCTAACAGGATGCACAATATGTCACTGAATGCATCGTGGTCTTCGAATCTCACCACCTCTCCTATGGTGTATGGGGCTAGTCCATCTGTAAGACATGAATGGTAAACATTGCTTAGTGTAAATGCTAAGTTTCTGTAAATGGACAACACAGTTCAGTATAAACTCGTTAGGTTAAGTGAGAAAGTCATCCCAGTGGAAGATCAGTGAAACTGACAAACAACTATGATCACTCAATCACACATACTCTCAGCTGAGGTAGACCCACACATCTACAAACCATCACTTTCCATGACACTCCTGTGGTGCATTTCACTTCACCACGTATACATATCATTGTCATGCATTAGCACAACACCTCCATGACCATGTGGGACAGCTTGATCATGTATATTCCACTTGAGGGGCATGCTATGTTGTTGCAGTGGCTGGCCCATTATCACAACCATGGCATTTCAGCCATTTCAGATGCTGTATACATCTATATCATCATCATAGCTAACTGACAAACTGATACCAGGGGGTTGTGTGGGTATTCCATGGTGTTAAGGAATTATATTATACATCCTTCAGTGAAGTGAGTGGCATGTGTGTGCCATCACAAGCTAGACACACTTTAAAAATTACAATGGGAAAGGACTTGTGAAGATAGGTGTACCTACCTGCACATTGACTGAATTAAAACATGGATGTATTGCCAATGGTGTATGCCCTTCCATTGTTGCCATGGTATATCATTGTTATTCCACTGAGGGATACGTACATGGACATAGAAATATGGCTCAACACAGACATACTTGCTCAGTGGTCAAAGGATGCATCTGGTGTTGCAGGTTAGTGAGTAATGTGCCAGTGATGGAGTTGAAGCAGTGCTGCCCCATACTGTCAGTGAGGAGCAGCAGGCCAGTGGAACAGACTCAGCATGTGTGTGGTCATGGAGATCGTTAAGGCATCTGTGATTCACAATGCACAGGACAAATGGAACTGCCAGTTGTCTGGACCCAGTGCATCAACAAGCTCCCTTACATGGCCTTGCATAATGACACCAAGAGGCCTATAGACCTACAGTGGTGCAGCACCAATTGCATCTATACAATCCTTGTGGGCTTTAGTGTCCCCTTTACTCACAGCAATGTCTATGAGTAGTCAGTTATAAGTCACAGCATGATGGCAGTGTGGTCCAACATCATGTATTCTTGTGAAGGTCTATGATGCACTCAGCAGGAGATGCTGCGATCATAGAAACTTCTGCTGAGTACATAGGGGCCCTTCTCATACATTTATATGCCCACATATCACACCTTCTCACAGCAGCCCTAAAGAGTGTTTGGAATTCATATATAGGAAAATATGTCGTGACTCTGAGGAATGGAGTTTGCCCTCCCTATTTTTTTTTTACGCACCCTTTAATGCCTGTTTCATTGCACAGCCTTCATTCCTAGCTGTTCATTTAAAGTGTAACTATGCATGCATCACTACACTTTGGGCCATATATATGAAAAATGGCGCAGCACCTAGTGCAGCATCACTTTTAGAGCGGGCCCTAGCACACTCCTAACACCACCATGTGTGTGTCGTATTTAATAGATTGAGCATCATGGTGGTAGTTAGGGGGACTAGCGTCAAAATGTTTGCCAGTAGTCTGGCGCTTTGCATGACTAGCATCAACAGTTTTGTTGCAAGTCCTGCAAAGCACCCAGAGGCCCATTGATCATGATGGGAGTATATTTTTAACACCTGCAAAAATGGGTGCAGCAATCGCATTGCATCCTTTGCACAATTTTGAAGGACCCCTTTGCGCCAGAATGGCCACCTTGCATACATTGTGCCTGGCACAGCCATAATGTGTGGCAAGGTTTACCAAAGTGGTGCAATGCATACATTGTGCCACTTTGTAAAGACAATGCGGGGGAAATGGCATGTTTGCGTCGCCTTACTGTAAAAAAAAAATGACACTATGGCAGCGCAAAGGTTGCGCTATGGGCTCTTAAATATGCCCCTTTATGATGGTTATGCAGTGTTCATCATACATGTGTCCTGCAATAGGATGGATTGTTATACATTTGAACTGCAGGCCTCAAGTGGAGCAGAGAATCTTCATACAGGTTGGATACAACATGTTCACAACCATTGCATGCAGCACTCAGACTTATCTGCAACTGTCAGTCAAATGCTAAAGGCAGGCGATTATTTGTAAATGGGAGACTTAGCAACAGTGCTGCTGATTTCGATGCGCAAATGGTCCAGCAGAACCTGCTTCGTTGCTACCAGATCTGTCCACCGATGCTTCAGCTGGTGCTTGTTGTGTCCTGTCTTGAATATACGTGTGAAGTGTGGACCACCTTGCCCTACTGCAGCTGTCTTGCCTTGGAAGAGTATCCAAGGATCACCAGTTCACCTAGTTTCAGCATCAGAGGCAGGTAGTGGACCACCACCCAGATGAACCCCCAGTTCATCAGCAGACATCCTTCTCATCCTACCCTTCCCAGACATTCCCAACAGGGAAAGAACATCACCCAAAACAAAATGAGAAAAGAAAACTTAACCCTAACAACTACCCCAAACTACCCAACAACTAAACTAGCCCAGACAAACATCCCACAATACAATGACAAAAACAGTACACTTTCTATACAAAATACAAACACAGGACACATCACAAGGAACACAACAAAACCTCCAAACACACCACAAATCCACCAGCAGCTCCAAAACACAACCACACACAGTCACAGGGGAACAGACTTTGAAGTGAAAGTGAAACTACACTCAATGTACCATGCTCGCAGGCAGGATGTTCTGGTACATCACTTACTGGGCATGTGCATCACACTTTTTGTATCATGCATGTTTTTTATGACGCATGAGAGTCTTGTGTCGTTTTCCTCAGCTCCAGACATGAAAATACCTGGGGATGTGCAGTAGACTTACAGTCTCTGGCCATATTTTTACACTGGGAATTATATGGCTTATGCGTGCCAAAAAATTGATGCATGACAGTCATGCATCGATTTTTCTGCATGGTGCACTGAGAGTAGTGGTAACGTTGAATTGCCGCTTAGGGCCCAGCCGACATTTTCTCCATGTTGCAGTGTGGTGTCATTATTTTGGATGCCTATCGGAATCGTGTTAATTTTTGGCATTTTAGGCCTTGATTCAGTTAACATGTTACATGGGCTGTGCTACTATGTGGTATATGTGTTTTGGCAAAATGTGCAAGTCTATGCAATAATGTCACTACTGTGTCAATGATATGTTCAGCCAATAAGTGTATTAATGAGTCAGCTGCAGGCATTCGCTCATACTTTGTACATATGTGCATGTGTACCTACACTGTGTCCACATAAATGTTGGCACACGTGTGACACCTGTGTACATGTATGTATAAATAGAGAGTAGTAGGTGGACTGCATAGTTATGTCTGAGGCAATATATGTATACATGTATACAAAGGAATATGTATTTAGGGCCTGTCTCAAACACATGCTAAGACGTGCCAGCCATTCCATGTTGTACTCAGAGTAGGACTCGGACTGCACTGACATCATGTATCCCCTGTCAAATTACGTGTGCATGTGTGTCGACTCACTCATTAATTATCATATTTTACTTGTTGTAGGTCAGCTACACATGTGACATGTGGTTTCCCATGCATCTTAGTTGCTGCAGATGTTATGGACACTTGTGTTGGTGAACTATGCTAAATGCATTGTTTCTGTATAGACATGTGTTGTGTCATTTGTTTAACACATCACAACATTGCTGTGTCAAGGGGATGTGCAAGCTCACATTGATATCTTCCTGCATAGACAGAAGTTGTCTTTTTACTATTGCTTGTGTATTCACATTACTGGCACCTATAATTATGTATGTCATAACACAAATGCTGAGAGATTTTTGACTCCCACAGGTTTTGTGATATCTATGCCATAATCGTTGTGCTCAGTAAGCTTTTGTACTGAATCCATACACATTACCATGCCTGGCCCATGATAGTGGTACATGTGTGCAGACATCTTGGTTATATGTGTGCCTGCCTCCAAATGGACACTCTTATTTGTCAACATCATGTTAGTCATGACTGTCACATACAATGCCGTATCTGTGTTGCAGTGTTGCAGTGTGGCACAGATGGCAGGCCTACTCATCTTCATCAATGTGTGAGTTTGTATGGCAAAACAAACCCATGGTTACATGTGAAGGTGCAGGTTAATGGTGGTCCATTTTACTCTACCCCCGTGCACATGCATCAAGCATATGACATTTTCATACATTGATGTAGTCAGAGCAATGGTGCGTGGATTCATTGAGCTGGGATCTCTACCATACATGATAGCTCATTTCCAGCCTGTGCACACTCCGTAGTCGATGGAGAAATGCACAAATGGGGTCATACAGACCTGGATGTTATGATTTCCAATGCAGTACTTGATGCCAGCCTTCCCCTCTGAGGTACAGAGGTTGTGTGCTTGCACATGTAAGACATGTTTACATTTTTGGAGTCCATAGTTGTGTCCATGTTCAGCTTGCTTAGGAGTTGTATAACTGTTGTGACGTCAAGGTTGGACAAATGACATGGTACAGATGATGTTGTATGTATCTCCTGTCCTTGTACCGTGCGTAGGCCAAATACCATGGTATGCTAGTGGCAAACATGTCTGGGTCGTGTACGAATATGGCCAACCTCTCTATACATATGTTAAATTCTGACATATATACATTGGTGTCTTACAGTGTCTGTTTGGTGTATGTCTGTTCATTATCCTTTTTTCAGCCATTACTGGAAAGGTATGTACTGTGTCCTCCATTGCTCTCAGTCATTTGTCTACTAGCACATTATACACATCTTCTACAGCAACACTGTCAGGTGATATAGTGACAGGATCCAGCATGTGACTTTTGTAATGTGAAGATATTCCCTTCTCCTACAACTGTCAACTTGGTTGTTAACGTCCCATTGGCGGTATTAGTGAGATGTAATGAGTGCCAGGCACACATAACATTACACATGCCACAGCACTTGAGTAGTCTCCAAGTGACATGGTGTGTTGTAGTTGCAAGTATCTGTGGGGATCTCAGAGCTGTCCATCCACATCCTCCATTGAACATGGAAATGCAATTCTCCCTGCATGCCACAACTTAGCTGACTTTTACCATGACTGAATGATGTTGAGGTGTGACGTCACCTTAGTGCTCTATTTATCTTTGGCAGATGATACTGATTAGGCTATGTCTACTCCCACTCTGTGATGTATGGTCTGTGACAGTATAGAACAATGCTGCACATTTTAGCGCATGCCACACCTGATTGTGATATTGGAGGCCAAAATATGTAAGCGCTATTTTGTAACATTTGGCACCATATAATAGATCTGTTATGTAAGTGACAATGAGTGCTTTGTATTGCTACAGGAGGCTGGTGTAGTATATAGTGGGTACCTATGGTACTTACACCTTATACCAGGTCCACTTATCCCTTATTAGTGTAGTGTTGGAAGTATCTAGAAGCCAGGATCTCCAGAGGTAGCTGTGGATGAGCATCCAAGGCTTATCTAGAAGACATGGAAAGCTCATACAATACCACTGTAGTCACACAGTACTCACACACATGAAAGAAAATACTCAGTGTTACAAAAAAATAAAGGTACTTTATTTTGGTGACACAAATACCAAAAATACCGTAGAGACTATACCCACTTAGGATGTAAGTAATACACAAATTAGATACACTAGTATGCAGAAATAGGCATACAAACAGTTAGAAAACAGTGCAATTAGTGAAAATCAAAATAGCTGGAAATGGGCCTAGGCAGAGAACAAATCATATACTAAGAAAGTAGAATGTGAGAGTCGGTCCCCCACCTAGGCAAGTGTAGTATGTAAAGGGGAGCTGGGAGTAATAGAAAACCCAAAAGATAAATACCAGAACCCATTCCATTGATCAGGAAGGCAGGAGTAAATCGAGGTAACTTTCCAAGAGCGCACACAGAAATGAGAAGAAGAATTATGCAAAACCCAGAAGAGACTGCAAGACACAAACAGTGGATTCCTGGACAAGAAGACCTTTGTAAGAAGAGGACCAAGTCCAAGAAGCACAGAAGAGTCCAGGAAGAGCAGGAGCGCCTGCTTACCCAGATGAATGTGCAAAAGGAGAACCACAGGTGGAGAAGAAAAGTCAGTACTGCACCCTAGAAGATGAAGTCGGGTTCCTGGAGGGTGCAAGTGATGCCTCAAGGTGCTGGGGGGGAGGGGAGGAGCCTCATCTGAAGAGTCACGTCTTGAGGTTCTTCCTGAAGATGGTGAGCGATGGGGGAGGTTGTTCCAGCTCTTTGCTGCAGTGTAGGCGAAAGATCGTCCTCCGGCGATGGTTTTGCAGATGCGAGGGATGGTGGCCAGGGCCATCTGGGCAGAGCGGAGGGATCTGACAGGGGTGTGGAAGGAGATGCTGTGGTTTAGGTAGGCTGGTCCTGCGTTGTGTATGGCCTTGTACGTTTGGGTGAGAAGCTCGAAGGTGATTCGCTTCTCGACCGGTAGCCAGTGGACGGTCCTCAGGTGTTGAGAGATGTACTCGATGAGGGTGGTCCAAAATGAGTCTGGAGGCAGCATCCTGGATGAGTTGAAGTTTTTTGATGTTCCTAGTTGGGGTGCCCGCATAGAGGGCGTTGCCATAGTCGAGCTTGCTCGTGACTAAGGAGTGTGTGACTGTCCTGCGAAAGTCTGCTGGGATCCATCTGAAGATCTTCCAAAGTTTATGGAGTGCATGCAAGCAGGAGAAGACAACAGAGTTTACCTGGCAGGTCATGGATAGGGGGGGCGTTGAGGATGATTCCTAAGTTGCGGGTGTGCTCGTTGGTGAAGTGGGGCACTGAGGGATGTGGGCCACCAGGAGTCTTCCCAAGCTGAGATGGCATTTCCGAAGATGATGAGCTCAGTCTTGTCGGATTTGAGCTTGAGGCAGCTTTCTCTCATCCAGGTGGCAATGGCTTCCATTCCTGAGTAGAAGTTCCTTTTGGCCATGTCGGTGAGGGAAATGATGAGCTCTGTGTCATCGGCATATGACACAATGTTCATACCGTGGCTTCTAACGATGGCAGCAAGAGGGGCCATGTATAGACTGAACAGTGTGGGACTCAGTGAGGATCCTTGAGGGACTCCGAAGTTGATTCCTGTGGGTCTGGAAGTGCATGGCGGCAGTCTGACCCTCTGCGTCCTCTCAGGGAGGAATGAGTGGATCCATTCCATTCCGGCGGATTCCTATGTCGTGGAGTCTGGTGCGTAGAGTGTTGAGGGAGACCGTGTTGAATACTGCAGAGAGGTCGTGGTGTAGGAGTGCTGCTGTGTGGTCACGGTCTAGACAATGCCCGATCCTACTAAATTATTTACATACCCTACCAAATTAGTTTCAACTTTGATCAGACCCCTATGGCTAGTTTCATGGAGAGATTGCAGCTAGTTGTACAAGTGTACACAAGGGCCCTCATTACAAGTCTGGCATTCCTATGACCACCAGACTACCATTAGCAATCTGACCACCACCAACAGCGCCAGTGAAACTGGCACATTTGGACCATGGGGAAAGCCTCACCGGCCAATGGCCTGGCACTGCCAGGTTGCCCATAGCTAACTGATTGGCAATGCCACCTGTCCTATAACACCAGCCCAGCTTTGCAATCAGTGCTACGCTCCCTATTATAATCCTGATTTTCCACCAGCCCTTGCATGGTGGGCCAACAGCCATGCAAAGTTTGGTGGTGACGGGCTGTGGTGTGCCCCTGGGTGTCCCTGCACTGCCCATGCACCTAGCATGGGCAGTGCAGCGACCCCCATGACCAGGCCTTTTGCTCTTTCCACTGCCTAATTTGCGGTGAAAAGTGCAGCGTGTGCTGTCACAGCCAATGCACCCCAAGATTGGAACTGGCTCTATTTGATCCAGCAACAATGTTGAGGTGACTTCCCCAGGGAGCTGACATGAGGATACACGGTTTCCACCCGCCATCCCATCGTGAAACTCGGAATGCCTACCACTGAGGGAAGACCGCACTGGCAGTCTACACAACGCTGGACTTGCCCATGTGGCATCCACCACCGTCAGTGTGAGAACGTGCACCATAATGTTCACTGACATACACATATGTTGTATTTGTTTAATTGTTTCCCCATTCCTATATTTCTCATATGGTTCTGTCCGAGTCGTTGTCGGTTCACCCTGCAGTAGTTGTGTTCTACAGATTGCAATCTTTAGTGCAATTTTTTCTCTAGTGGCACGGTTCTGATCAACATCAGTATGTGTAGCTCAACACTGCGCCAGGTTAGATACCCAGGAAGTGCCATGTTTACTGTAATACGGGACCACCCTGCAATTCCCTCTGCAGCTGCACAGATTAGTTCTCCCTACACCGAGACAGACATTAATACAGCATGATGAAGAAGTGGGTGCCTTAAGGGGATGTATTGTATATGTGTGGGGTGAGTCCCTTCCTGCGCATTTACAAGTAATGTTAGCTAAGGTGCCATTTCATTGTGTTATTTAAGATGCAGCACACATGTTTCAGCAATGGGACATGGCGGTAGGGAAGTATTTCTGCAAGAGACACCACCCGACCTGACCCCGGGAATGGTATTAACTTTCTTTCTAGTCTCTGACGGCTAAGTTGTGTAGGTAGAATAGGTTTTACTATATGCAAGGGGTGTTGTGATAACACAGGCACAGTAATTAGACATGCCTTCCATCCAATGTGCTGCATATGTACATGTTGGTATGTAACCCCAGTGATTAACGAATGTCCAGGTTGTGTATGTGTTGTGGTGCATAGCACAACCAAGGCGTGGTACATGTGTTGCTTATGTGTGGATAGTGCACCTTGATTCATGGGTAACGTGTCCCTCTGCAATCCTTTAGCATGCATTAAGTGTGTCTTATGTCCCCCTTCTGGCATTTGTACAATTGGCAGTTATTTCCCCCCATGCAACTTACCCTGCATTTGTGGTGATGGTTGGAAGTCTGCGCTGTCCTGTTCTTGTATTCCTGTGACCAGCTCTTCCAGTATGAGCGCTGCAACCATCTCCTCCATCCCATTCAGGTCCTCCTGTGGTGCTGAACTTCCACCTCCAGTCTGCAGGGCTGCCTTTCTGTTTCTGGCCATTTTCTCCTTAGTTCTGCGCATGAAATCATGCCAGCGCTTCTTGCACTCAGTTTACTTCACCTCTGCCACACTGTTGATTTTGTCCACTATTTTCTGCCATTTAGTTCTCTCTTACCAATTGGCATTTTGGAGGTGATGAAGAGGTAGTGTTGGTGCTCCATCACCTCTCTGACAACGATGTTGTGCTCCTCCTCACTGAATCAACACTTCCTCTTTTTCTTTTCCTTCTCCTGAGACATCTGTGTATCCTCCTAGTTGGTGCCTGGGTGTTTGGGGTCACCATGGGGCCTCTACTGGTCTGCTGCTTCCATATTCCCTTTAAATTGTACTCTTTCCTGCTTGTGCATTTTTGCAACATGTTTACGTGCCACAAAATGGGCTTGCGTCACTTTAACAACATTAACGTCATTTTGTCTCACGACAGGGTGCAAGGGTTAGGGTCATGATTTTTTATGCTAACCATTCCTTAGCGCCATTGTGCGTCATGTTATAAATATGGTCCATGGATGGCGTTGAGGAATGGCACAAGCCAGCAGTAAACATTTTGACACAACACTGTGTTTGCACAGTTTTGCTTCAAAAAGTATAAATATGGGCCAGAGTGTTTTTTTGTTTTGCCATAACTTTGGCGCCACTTCATTAATCTTCACAAAATTTTAAAAACTCGTACACTAATTTGTTCAGCTGCTCCCACGTATACATACATATGTGGTAATTCTGTCTTTACGCTCTCTCAGTTTCAGAAGATACGAGAATTCAGCCACAAAGATAAAGGCCCTCATTACAACCTTGGCGGTCGGTGATAAAGCGGCTGTAATACCGCCAACAAGTCGGCCGTAAATAAAAATGGAATTATGACCACGGCGGAAACTGACAACACAGACAGCCACTTTAACACACCTCGGTAACCACCAACAGCCGGTTGGAAGGCAAGGTTCTGCCCACTGTATTACAACAGGCCTATCCACCACCTTTTCCCGGGCGGTACCAATGAGAACAAAAGCATGGCTAAAATAGATCTCAGAAGTTAAAGGACTCACCTCTGGAGACTCAGAGAACAACCACAACACTATGGAGCCCAAACTGCAGATCTTCCCCATGCTGGTCTACCTCGTCCTACACTAGGAGTACCAACGCCCGTGACGACGACCACGGTGAGTACTGCCACCTAGCACACAGGGGAGGGGGGAGGAAAAAGAGAGTGACACACACCCCCAACAACATACACACAAACAGATGCAACAACATTACACATCCACCCCGTACCCTTCAGGAATAATGCAAGGGCAAAAGGAAGTGATTAAAGTGAGTGTAATAAGATTAAAATCCAGAAAAACATCCTCAAAATTCAAAACAGTACTTACAGGTATACAAATGAAGGAACACTGCCAAGTCCATAATGTCTGTGGGCCACAGGGCCACATCACATAGGCCAAGGCCCCATCTTAGTCCTGCATCAACACGGAGAGAACACTGCTGGGGCATCAGGTCAAAAATACACAGGCACCTCAGGGGGACTGGGAATGGGGGGGCACCTCAGCCGGAAGATCCACTGGTCCTGGAGGGGGATACATGCCCTGTGCGATGTCCTGGGAAGTGCAAAGCAACAGTCTCTCAAGTGGGTGGTTTGCCCACTGCTTGGTCCTGGGGAGTGCAAAGCCACAGTCTCTCTAGTGGGTGGTTTGCCCACTGCTTGGTCCTGGGGAGTGCAACGCCACAGTCTCTCAAGTGGGTAGTTTGCTCACTGCTTGGTCCTGGGAAGTGCAAAGCCACAGTCTCTCTAGTGGGTGGTGTGCCCACTACTTGGTCCTGGGGAGTGCAAGGCCACAGTCTCTATAGTGGCTGGCTTCTCCACTGGTTCTGGAGGGGGCTTTGTGCCAAGTGCGCTTCATCCTGGCAAGGAGGGGGTGAGTAGATGCCTTCTTCCACTGGTTCTGGAGGGGGCTTTGTGCCCAGTGTGCTTTATCATGGCAAGGAGGGGGTGAGTGGATGCCTTCCACTGTCCACTGGTTCTGGAGGGGGCTTTATGCCCAGTGTGCTTCATCCTGGCAAGGAAGGTGTGAGTGGATGCCTTCTTCCACTGGTTCTGGAGGGGGCATTGTGCCCTGTGATGGAGATCTTTGGGAGTGCAAGGTCACAGCCTCTCACCTGGGTGTCAGACCCACAAGATTAGCAGTGGGCAGGAAGCATAACACTCCCTGGAGGCAGGACTAAAGTCCATTCACCGGCGGCGATGGCTGCACAGCGGTGGCAGTGCCAGTGCTGGTGTCAGTGACGCCAGTGGTGGGGGGAGGCTCCAGCCTTTCCCCTGCAGCCTCAGACGGCTGCCCACTGGGGCTGCTGCTACTGCCAGTGGTGCTGGTGGTGGTGCATGTGGTGGTGCATGTGACGGTGCTGATGGGGGTGGGGGGAGGCTCCAGCCCTTCCCCTGCAGCCTTGGACAGCTGCCAGTGGTAAGCGGAGGCACCAGCCCTTCCCCTGCAGCCTCGAATGGCTGAAGCACCAGGGTTGGTGTTGGGGGCTCAGATTCTGTCACAGCACCAGGCCTCCTGTCCCTCCGGCCTGCAGGGGCAGGCCCTTTGCCCTTGCCTTTGCTGTGTGGTGGTGCCCTCTTGCCCTTGCCCTGTGCTGGTGCCTCCTTGTCTTTGGCAGCTGGTGGCACATCCTTGCCCTTTCCCTTGGCAGCTGGTGCAGGCACCCTGCCAGTGCTGATGGGTGTCTCCTTAGACCCTTTCACACCTGCAGTAGCTGCCGAAACTACAGTGGCCGTGGACTGGGTGCCTGAGGTGCTGGCCTGGGTTCTGCCCACCCTGGCCCGACTTGAAGGATGGGGGGAGGGGCAGGGAAGAAGTCAAGGGTGGAGAGGAAAAGCTTCTTAGGGACACTGGGGTGGGAAGAGGGTGAAGGTTTATGAGTGGGGAAGAGGGAGTGGTTGTAGGAGGAGTCTGTCTTCTGTGTTTGGGTGTAGGTGCATGGGCTGGTTCCTGTTGTGAGGTGGATGGCTGTAGGGTGTCTGAGTGCTTGTGTTTGTGTACTCTGGGAGGAGGGGACACAGACACAGTGGGAGAGGACACAGGGGATGTGTGCATGGATGTGGGGGTGGTGACTGCCAGTGAGGGGCATGTAGTGATAGGCATGCTGGTGACAGAGGTAGTGGATAAGAATGTAGTGCATTCAGGTGTGAGTGGAGACGCGAGGGGGTGGACGGCGAGGAGGAAGGGGACACAGTGGAGGCAGTGGATGATGGTGTGTCTGCATCTGGATGGTGCTTGTGTGAGTGCCCAGGGGACGTGTGCATGGATGTGGGGGTGGTGACTGGCAGTGAGGGGTGTGTACTGATAGGCGTGATTGTGCTAGTGGATGAGAATGTAGTGCATGCAGGTGTGAGTGTAGATGATACTGGGAGGGAGGTGGACATGGAGGAGGAAGGGGACATAGTGGAGGCAATGGATGTTGGTTATCTGGATGGTGTTTGGTGCTTGTGTTTGCCTGAGCCATTCCTGTGTGTTGTCTTGGGTGCATGCTGGTCTGAGTGTGAGCTTGGGATAGGTTGGGGTTCAGGGTAATGGGACCGGGCAGAAGAATTTGGAGGGGAGAGGCTAGAGACAGGAACAATGGGTGCTATCAGGGAGGATGCCAGAGCCTGGAATGATCTCTGTTGGGCTGCCACGCCAGAGTGAATGCCCTCCAGGATTGCATTTGTACGTTGCACTGGATGGCATTCACATTGGTTCACTGCCCAACAGAGATGGATTGCAGGAGATCAATAGCCTCCTCACTCAGGGTAGCAGGGCTAACTGGGGCAGGGCCTGAGGGGCCTGGGGTGAAGGAGATGCCCACCCTCCTGGGTGAGCGGGCATGGGAAACTCGCTGAGCGGCTGCTGGGAGGGCAGTGCTGGTACAGGGGTGGCAGCTGTACCTGTAGTTGGGGTGGTCACAGAGCTGTCCTCCACCACTAGGGAGCTTCCATCGGAGGAGGTATCACTTTCAGAACTGTCCCCTTGTGTCTATACCGTGGTGCTCCCCTCACCCTCCGTCCCACTGGTGCCCTCACCGTTGGTGGATTCGGCGTCATGGGCCCTGTGAGATGCAGCTCCCTCTGTCACCGGTGCCTCTGCTCCTCCTTCAGATGATGCTAATGCACAGAAGGACAGGGTGGCAAAACAAAAAGGGGGGAGGAAGAGACAGAGGATACACTTGGTCAATGCCAGCAACACCACCACCATTGGTGTGCACAACACACAGGGGACAGCCCCACGCACTAGGCGATGCACTACCAGTCACAATGCTAGTCACCAGGCCATGGACAGTAATACCTAACGCCAGTTGCAGCATACCTGAGACCAACAGAGCCCTGTCCAGTACTAGATGCCCACTAGCTTGTTTGGAGGTGGAGTTCATTGGCCCCTTCCCAACATGGAACCTACCCTGCAAAGTCCACCCTGGCCTAGGGGCACCAACAGGTGCACATCCCCCACCCAGAGACCACCCCACCACTCGCAAGTGGTATATTGTGAAACTGTACTCACCCCCTTGTGGCTGCTGTGATGCCCTCAAGCGCCCATCCAGCTCTAGATAGGCCATCGCCAGTATGGGGAACATCAGAAAGGCAGGGTTCGACAGGCACCCCTTCCTCCTTCCTCGTTGGAAGGCCATCCCCAGCTGGACCTCCGCTGTCTTCCTTGCCCAGCGTCTCAGGTCCTCCCACCATTTGCGACAGTGGGGGCTCTGCCTGCCATAGACCTCCAGAGTCCGCACGTCCTTGGTCATGGCACACCATATACCCTTTTTCTGATGGGCGCTGACCTGCACAAAAATAAACATAGAAAAAGGTATCAGTCATACCGTCCGGCCTGTTACATTCATGGCCCAACATAGCCCTCCCATCCCCTTACGCACAGATATTGCCCACCATACATGCAGCATGCTGCCCAGGACCTCTCAACCACCCCCCCCTTACATGTGTCCCTCACATATAGCTCTCCATGCATTCATGCCTCATGCATCGTGCTCACAGTGTACTCACCTGTTGGTCTGGAGGCCCATACAGCATTCGGTACTGGGGTAGGACCCCATCCACTAGTCTCTCGAACTCCACAGCAGTGAAGGCAGGGGCCCTTTCCCCAGTGACTCGAGCCATGGTCGATTCCAGACACAGGTCACAGCAGCACTTGTAGTGTAGGTCCTCTCCTGTTGAAGGTCAGGTAGCAAGTGAGTGAACATATAGAAAATGGCAGTCATGTCCACGGCGGTGCATACTGTCACCGCAGGCGTTCATCACCATTGGCTACTGTAACCCATAGGGCCCAATGTTAACCAATGAGGAGTTGCACGGCGGTACTGGATCGCCTCCTGCAATGGCGCACAATGTCAGTGGCATTACCTCATTTCCACCTGTCCATTCATTCAGGACAGGCGTCCGCCATTTCAGTGGGTGGCAGGCCATGGCACCTAACTGCGTCACAGCAGACATAGGCACATTTTGGGGCTAAACATCAACATACTGTTTCTGTCACAACATGCAATGCATTGTACATTTAGGAAATGTGGGAAACTGACCAGATGCTCATCGTTTTGCCCCATAGATTACAACCGCTGAGGATGAATAGGAGATGGAAACATCCCCCCATGTACAGGCCCCTGGTGGACTTGGCAACAATGGATGACAAGCACATTATCCTCACCTACAGACTTGATAGGGCCACATTCACAGAGCTGTGTGCCCAATTGGAGCCTGACCTGATCTCAGCTATCCATCAGCCCCCTGGGATCCCCCCTCTCGTGCAAGTCCTATCTGTGCTCCATTTCTTGGCAACTGGCTCCTTCCAAGTGACAGTGGGCTTGGCAGCAGGAATGTCACAGCCAATGTTTTCAATAGTGCTGACCAGAGTGTTGTGTGCCCTGATGAAACACATGTGCAGCTACATCGGTTTCACCCAGGTGGAGGATTTGTCCACAGTGAAAGCTGATTTCTATGTAATGGGACATATCCCCAACATTATTGGGGCAACAGATGGTACACATATTGCCTTTGTCCCCCACCGGAGAAATGAATAGGTGTTCAGAAATCGAAAGAGCTTTCACTCTATGAATGTGCAGATAGTGTTCCTGGTGGACCAGTACATCTCCCATGTCAATGCAAAGTATCCTGGTTCTGTGCATGATGCCTTTATCCTGAGGAATAGCAGCATTCCATATGTGATGGCTTAACTCCATAGGTACCGGTTGTGGCCAATAGGTGAGCCGAGGGTCCCCACCCTGTGTATGTTGGTATATGGGTGTGGGGTTGGCCCTAAGGGTTAGTGTCTGGCTAACAGGTATCCCTCGATATTTGCAGGTGACTCTGGTAACCCCAACCTCTCATGGCTACTTAGCCCAGTGAGGAATCCCAGGACAAAGGCAGAGGAACATTACAATGAGGCACATGGGCGAACATGAAGAATTATAGAGCAAACCTTTTGCATCCTGACGGACAGATTTTGGTGCCTCCATCTCACAGGTGGTGAGCTACTCACCCAAGAAGGTCTGCCAGATCATCGTGGCATGTTGCATGTTGCACAACCTTGCCTTACGTCGTCAGGTGCCTTTTCTGCAGGAGGATGAGGCTGGAGATGGGCGTGTGGCAGTGGTGGAGCCTGTGAACAGTGATGAAGAGGAGGCAGAGGATGAGGATGTAGACAACAGAACAGCAATCATTCGACAGTACTTCCAGTGACACAAAGGTAAGACACTGTAACTTCACCTTCCATTGCAGTTTTGTGTTGTAAATTTTCACTGGCAGGCTTCTGTTCCCACTACTATGACCACTTACTGTACCAGTTGACATGTCTATTCACAGATATCTGTGCCCCACTCTTGCTCCTGGTGTATTAACTGCAGCAAACTACAGGTCATACCTATGTATACATCACTGTGCAGTCTACTTGCAAATTCTAGATTGTTAAACGAATACATACTTAAACCATTTGACATATTCCATACTTTTTTCAAAGGGTGTTTATTTAAGTGCTGAGAATTAAATGGGGATGTGCAATGGGCTTGGGTGATGGTGGAGGAAAGTCCAGGATAGAGTCCAGTCTATGTAGATCACAGGTGCATTGTCCAAGGGGGCATTGGAAGGGGAGCGATTGCAGTTCAAGGTGGACAGGGTGACAGGGTGTGACACAAGGGTGACATTTAGGAGAGTCTTATTTCCTGGCAGGGGCCTTGGCAATGTTGTCTGGCTTCTGCCTGGATCGCCGGCACTATTTTCAGGGTGGTTCTCCTTCTGCAGGGGGCGGGGTGCTGGTGGCCTGTTGTTCCTGTGGCGGGGCCTTTTGTCCACTAGCGGCATCGGAGGTGGAGGGCTGTTCATCAGTGTAACTAGTGTCAGGGGCCCATTGGTGTGCCACTGCCTCCCTCATGGTGTTGGCCATGTCTGCCAGCACCCCTGCAATGGTGACCAGGGTGGCGTGGATGTCCCTCAGGTCCTCCCTGATCCCCAGGTACTGTCCCTCATGCAGCTGCTGGGTCTCCTGCAACTTGACCCGTATCTGGCCCATCGTCTCCTGGGAATGGTGGTATGCTCCCAGGATGTTGGTGAGTGCCTCGTAGAGAGTTGGTTCTCTGGGCCTGTCCTCCCCCTGTCACACAGCAGTCCTCCCAGTTTGCCTGTTGTGCTGTGCCTCTGTCCCCTGAACCATGAGCCCACTGCCGCTGAGCCTAGGTCCCTTACCGTCATGTGTTTGTGGTGTGCCCTGGGGTCCCTGTAGTGGTGGACACACTGCTGACTGAGGTGTCCTGGGGACAGAGGTATGGGTCCGCTGGGTGGGTGTTGTGGTGGTGATTCCTGGGGGGGAGGCTCAGTGGTGGTATGGGACTGTGCCTAGATAACCGACTGGCCGGAGGTCCCTGATGGGACAGGTTGGTCATCCAAATCCAGCCGAGCAGAGCTGCTGTTGTCACTGTGGGCCTCTTCTGGAGGGGGATTGGTTGTTGCTGGCACCTCCTCTCCGGTGACGTTGCGTGTGGGACCTGTGGGGATGTAAATGCAGTAATATTGTTTCTGAGTTTGACATCTTGTGCATGGGTGTGTTGGCCTCTATGGTTGTGAGTGCTCTGTCAGGTTTGCCTTGTGTGAGTAGTTATTTTGTGGGCTAGGTGATTCTCTCTAGTGTGCATGCTGTGGTGATGGGTGTCCATGCAGGGCTGTAAGTGGTGTCCATGCATTGTTGTTGCATGTAGTGCTGGGTATTGGAATGGGTGGGTTTTGATGGTGTGGTGTGTGGGAGGTGGTGGAGTGATGGGAGTGAGGGTGGGGGTATGTGATGGCATGCAGGTAGGGGATGATAGTATTAGAGATTTGACTTACCAGAGTCCCGTCCTCCTGCTACTCCTGCCAGGCCCTCAGGATGCAGTATTGCCAAGACTTGCTCCTCCTATGTTGTTAGTTGTGGGGGAGGAGGTGGGGGTCCACCGCCAGTCCTCTGTACAGCTATCTGGGGCCAGATGTATGAAACGTTTTTGCACTCGCAAATGGTGGGAATCGCAAAATTTGTCCGTTTGCGAATGCAAAAACGTGGTCTGCGATGCATGAAAGGCATTCGCAGACCAAAAAAAAGAAATCGCAAAAATTGCGATTTTTTGTGTTGCGACCTGGTTTTGCGAGTCACATTTTGTGATTCGGTATTTCCAGTAGGAAATTGCGAGGCGCAAATTGCAATTCGCAAAATCCAAGTCGCAAATCAATGCATTAAAAAATCGCAAATTGCGATTTTTCACAGAATGCCATTTTGCACATGCAAAATACCACTAAGTGAAACCAGGTGGTAACCAGGTGCAACCTATATAAAGAGGCCCAGAATGCCTCAGACTCTTTTCCACATATGGCTGCACTCTACGTCATGGCGAGGAGGATGAGGATCTTGGCAGGTCTGAGGAGAGGGAGCAGGAGACAGGAGCGCATTTTCTGAGTGCGCATTACACTTTTTAACTTGACAGATGAAGAAATATTTGAGAGGTATAGGTTGAACTCAGCCATGATACTTGATCTGATAGCTGAGCTACAACCCATACCACAGCGCAGAACACTAAGGACTCACAGCATACCCACCCATGTGCAGGTATTATGCTCCCTCCAACTACTCGCCTCAGGGAGCTATCAAGGGGTCATAGCAGCAGCTGGAGGGGTATCACAGTGTACCCTCTCTAGATTTTTCAATGCATTTATCAACACCATGCTGAGCAGGATACACCAGTACATTAGATTCCTCACACCCTATAGGATATACAGCAGACAAAAATTTATTTTTATCAGATAGCTCAGTTCCCCCACCTCCTAGGTGCCATAGATGGGACACATGTGGCAATCTGTCCACCATCAGCCACAGAGTATCAGTACCGCAACCGTAAATACCAACATTCAATGAATATACAGGTGATTTGCAATGCCTCATACATCATTACTGATCTCGTGGCCAGGTACCCAGGGAGCACACATGATTCGTACATCTTTCGCCACAGCGGCATTCACACAAGACTGTTAGCTGAGGAGTTTGAAGAAGGATATCTACGAGGTATTGTCTCTCTATACAATGGCGCATTGATGGCATGCTGATGTCAGATGGCTCAGTTACTCATCATAACCTCTGTCCCTTCCAGGAGACAGTGCCTACGCAGTGCGCACCCACAAGATGATGCCCTACCTCAATCCTGAAACACCTGCTGAACGGAGATACAATGCAGCACACAGGGCGACCACCAACGTGGTGGAGCGCAGCTTTGGACTGCTGAAGAGTCGCTTCCGGTGCCTCCACAAAAGTGGAGGGGCACTACAGTACAGCCCAGAGACCACATGTAGAATAGTCGCTACTTGTGCATTCTTGCACAATATAGCTACCACCAGGGGCATACCAGTAGAAATATGTGAATCTGAATCTGATGAGGATGATGATCCCATACCACCCCTACAGCCAGCAGACAGGACCAGTGCAGCAGAGGGAAGGCAAAGGCGTGATGACATCACCCACAACCATTTCAGATGTAAGTATGAATAACACAAATGCACTTACAAATGTACCTGTAGTGAAGTAAATTTATAACCTTAATGTCAGGTAATGTTAGTCCAACGAATAGCAAAAGAATTGAGTTAAAAAAACTAGAAACAATAGAAGTTAAGAATAATGCACTATTACTTCATAGTGAACTCATTACCCCTCTGGCCGCTACAGTTACTTTTTGCGGCCATGCACACCACTGGGGTGCCCAGTTGCCTCACTGGCACCTCGATTGTCCGCCTCAGTGCTGTGCCTGGCACTGCGCCATCTGGTGTCCATTGCGGGTACAGCTAGACTGCTGACGCTGGAAGTGTACTCTGTGTCCCCCTGTCCAAGCTCACTAGGTGTGGCTGACCTCTGCCCCATGATGTTATCAACCACATTTGTGATTTGGACAAGTCCGTTAGCCACATCCCTGCTGCTGTGTGCTGCCTCCACCTGTGCAGCCACTGCACGACATGCAATCACTGAGGTTGAAGTAGCTAGCCTGTTGACAGAGCGACAGAAGCCCCCACACATGTTCATAAATCGTCGCTCCTGTCTGCGGTGGCTCACCCTGTCATGGCACAGCTCCTGGCATAGTTACCGCACAGCAGAAGTGAGCTCCCTAGTGTCCAGCAATGCCTGCACCTGTCCCTCATGCAGCTGTTCTATATTCGCATTCAGACACTCAAGCTGGCGATGCAGGCCCCCCATGTTGGCGTTATGTTGCTGCATTTGTTTTTGTAAGCCAGTAATCCTTTTGTTCTGTAGGCACTGCTGCTGTAACATAGCTGCTTCAAGCCCACCAAAGAAGGAGGGACCCTCAATTGCCTCAGTCGCCTGTGCACCGGCATTTGTCACCATCCTGCGGGGTGCTGTGGTCTGCTGAAAACTTCCCTCCTGCATCTGTGTGCGCCTGCCAGTTGGGGGTGGTGTATGTGGCCCTTCCTGCTGCTCATCCAAGTCCTGACTGAGCTCTGGCAGTGGCAGTGCCCTGGGCCTGCGTCGGAGTGGCGCAATGGTGAGAAACCCACTTGTGTTCGAGTCTGAGGCTGGATGGGTGTCAGTCTCCCCTACGCTGGCACATGTGTGGCTGCTAGGCCTGGCCCACCTGCAACGAGAATATGCAGCATGTCAGTTATGTTTGTTGCAAGTAAGGTCACACAATGGTAATAAAGGTACAGGTACTTCTCTTCACTGTGTTGTGGGTGTTATGTTCCTCTGGGTGTTGTTCAACTTAATTAGATTGTATGTGCTACTTTCAGCTCTAGGTTGTGGACTGCCACTCCCATAATGCATTGTTGTGCTGCTTCTAAGATGTGGAATGGACTACTTCTCACAATGTTTTACATTACTTGCTAATTCCTAAGGGGCTTTTGTGCATACACATATGGGGTTACAATTCAATATTGCACTTACCTTAGCTGGTACTTGGTGTGCCGGAGGTGTCTATCTCTGTGACCCCAGTCACTGCTTCAGGGAGGAGTGTGGACTCCACTAGGTCCTCTAATGGGGTGGATGGTGCCTCTGTGGGTGGACCGCCTCCTGTGCCCCTGGCCTCCTGCAGTCTTCTTGCCACCCTCTCCTTCGCACGGGACCGCAGGTCATACCACCTCTTCTTAATCTCGTCGACCGAGCGCTGTGCCACTCCAATTTTGCAGATCTTGGTTTATATATCTGCCCAGAGTCTCCTTTTCTCGCTCTCCGGCACCTGGAGTGAGCTTTTACCGAAACGGTGGTCATGCCTCCTGACCACCTCCTCTGTCAGCACCTCAAGCTCTTGCTCACTGAATTTGAGCTTCCTCTTTCTTTCTCCCTTCTCCTTTCCTTGGGCTGAGGTGTCCATCCTTGTTCAGGTGTGCTGCCTCCTTCAGAGTGTTGCTCAGTGTGGCTGGGCTGCTCTCTCTGGATGCTGGTTTCGGTGTGGCACCTGAAACTGCCTGGAATGACTCACTTCCTGCTTGTGATGTCATCAGGCTCCTCCAGGTGTGCTTTCTCGCAATTTCTCGCAATTTGCGATTTTCAATTACCGAATTGCAATTTGCAAAAATGCAAATTGCGTTTCGGTAAATCGGCCTCGCAAACCACAAATAGCAATTTTTAAGAAATCGCTAATTCCGAATCGCAATTATGATACATGGCCTATTGCGACTCGGAAATAGCGATTTCTTAAAAATCGCTATGTGCGATTCGCAAAGCCATTTCTTCATACATATGGCCCCTGGTGTCTTGCAACCATGGAACGTACCTACCGCCGTAGTTCGTCCCACCTCTTCCTGATGTCATCCCTTGTTCTGGGGTGCTGTCCCACGGTGTTGTCCACGGTTCTTTGTCATAGCTCCATCTTCCTAGCAATGGATGTCAGTTGCACCTGTGATCCAAATAGCTGTGACTCTACCTGGATGATTTCGTCCACCATGACCCTTAACTCCTCCTCAGAGAATCTGGGGTGCCGTTGTGGTGCCATGGGTGTACTGTGAGTGGTTGTGTGAGGGTGTGTGGGGTGATGTGTTGGGGTGTGTGCTACGATGTGCGTGGATGGTGTATGGGTGATGGTGTTCTGTGGCTCTTGTTGTGTGGGTGCTCTTGCTGTATCTCTCTCTAGTGGCAATTATTGTTAGTCGGAAAGGGTTGTGGGTAATGGTGCTGTGTGTTTTATAGTGGTGTGGGTGTGTCGGTGTGGTGTGTGTATGTGTGTCAGGTGTGTGTAGTTTGAATTGTCCAATGTAGTGTTGTTTCATTAGTGTGTGTGTATTTTGAGTGCAGCACTATGTACCAATGGTTTACCGCTTTTTTTAGTGTTCTGTTTGTGAGCTCACCCACTTTCATCAGAGCAGAATTAATAGTGTTGAAATTATGTTTATCATGAATTCCCTTGTGGACAAGATTCAGCGATAAAACAAATACAATACAACAAAGAATTCCTTTCAGAAATGTGCCAGGGTCACATTATAACTTATTCAACTCTGTTTAACAGGGCCGGAGTCCACAAATTAAAGGATGTGTATAGATCACTGAAGCAAGTGCCTTTACCTGCTGACCTGTGTACTTTGGGTAAGGCCAGAAAATGTCAAGCTGCACATTGAACTCTGCTGCAGGCAGTGTATTAGCCCAATAACGTATAATGCAGTATGGCAAACTAGCAGTCTGGCTTCTTCTAACAATTTTGGAAATCCTTGAACTGCAGTTTAGCTGGAAATGTCCGCAGGAGGAGCATCAACCAGCTGAGTTAAAACATTCCCATAAACCAAGAGTTATCAATGGCCCTAAAAAGAGTGTTTTTGAATTCACTGGGGCCAGTGGTGTGCATGCTGCACACAGACCTCTGTGTTTGTCCATTTACCCACTGAAAGATCTCACTGTTCCAATACACCACATTACTTTGCACCCATGAGCCATATGTTCCTCTGCACAGCTTTCCCCTGAGACTAGGGCATTGAGCACCTTCTTCTGTAGATCTTTTTTTATTTCCAGTTCAGTTTTTATGTAATGCTTAATTGACTAGAGTGGAGTACCTTGGAGTGGGGTATAGTGGAATGGCATACAGTGGAGTGTTGTAGAGTGGAGAAGCATACAGCGCAGTGGAGTAGCTTAGAGTGAACTGGCTTAGAGTGGACTGCAATACAGTGGAGTAGCGTAGAGTGTACTGGTGTACAGTGGAGTGGTGTTGAATGTTATTGTATAGAGTAGAGTACTGTAGAGTAGAGTGGTGTACAGTAGAGTGGCATACACTTGTATAGCATATAGTGGAATGGGGTAGAGTAAAATACCATAGAGTTAAAAGGCATGGAGTGGCATGGAGTGTAGTGGTGTACAACAGAGTGTCATACAGTGGAGTAGAGTACAGTAGAGTGGAGCACAGTGGAATAGTGTACGGTGGAGTAGCATACACTGGAGTGCCATAAAATGGAATAGCATAGAGTGGAGTGGCATACAGCAAAAAAGCGTAGAGTAGAGTGGCATACAGTGTAGTGGTTTTGAGGGAAATATCGTAGAGTGGAGTAGCGTACATCACTGATGATGATGTATCCCTTGTGGTTCCTTGTTTTTTAAAATTAATGTCATCATCAAATAAAAATGCATTGCCTGTGAAGCCAGAGTTCATCACGTCCATCAACATTTCAGACTGTTCCTTCAGCTCCACTGATCTTTATCTGTGAAAGTACCTACTTACCTTCAATCCATCTGAGTGCTGTATTGACATATATAGGGAAACATCATCTATTGTTGCCATAAGGTATTTAGACTTCTGGGGGTTCCACTGATTCTTTTAAAAAAATCTATTGAGTCTCTCAGATACGATGGAAGGTTTGGTACGTAAGGAAACAAAATTGAGCTCACAATGGGTCAGCCTAGAGGGTTCTCGATATTTTTATGTACTTATGGTAAAAAGTCTGTTAGTGGTCTTATTGGATGTACTTTTCTAAGATATCATCGAGAAGGCCAATCTCATTCCAGCCTTTTAGTTTTTGATGAAGGGTAATGGTGATTTCATCAGTTGGGTCTTTGGATAGTTTTATTATAATGTTTTTCTCACTGAGCTGTCTCTTGGCTTCCTTTATATACAATTATGGTACATTATGACAATGTTACCTTTCTTATTGGATGCCTTAATTATTATGTTCTGATCTTGTTGAAGGTTATTAAGAGATGTCCAATCATCATTTGCCATGTTGTCCCTTGTATGCTCCTGAATTCTCTTCTGTTTCTTATGGATGATTTTATTCAGACCTTCACCTTCGACCATGATTTCTTGGAATAAGTCTATTTCTGTACCAGCTGGTAACTGGGGGCAGAATAGTTTTTTTGGTCGACCGTTTATTGTTTCATCTGCAGAAATTCCCATCATTTCACAGTACTTCAATTCATAGAGTTTCTCTGTTCTTGTAATGTTAGACTAACTCTCTTGGTCCAACAGAGATCTGAGGTGACATTTATCCTTCATAGTGATCTATCTCTCGATCTCTCTCTCTCTTTCTATATATATATAGTCACTGAAAAAAAGCAAAGGTTAAGGGGTTAAGGTAACATTATAGGTAGGTGAATATGTCAATGAGAACATTAACATTTTGAAATAAAAAATGAAATTCACCCGTTACAGTTAGCAGGACTAACTATAAAATGCGCCCCCATCATGCACTCCTTATGACCTCACATATTGCATCCATTATGACATGTTCTATAACGTCATGTATAACATCACTGATGGCATAATAAATTATATCACAGTTGGCATCATTGATGACCAATGAATGTTTGTTTTACAGTTTACATAGTAGTGGGTCACTACCATATTAGTTTTCTACTTAATTTTGAACAGCCTGTTTTCAGCTAATCATTGTAAGTGTTCACAAAACACATGTGCTTCTAATGAACAATTGGTGTGTAGAGGAACTGAACATACTATAAATATTTGAATTGAACAGTAACTCTGTGTGCAGGTGACAGTTGATGACTTGTGTTCACTATGTTCCACACATTTTTTGGTGCTGCAGAAAATGTTTTCAAAAGGGTAAAGATTTTACATACTACCTACTGAGTATTATAAACAATTTTGAGTTATGAGACAGAATTGTCTCAGCATGACAATTTCAAATTAAAATAGAGGACTGTGTGCATGAGGTATTATCCCTTGTACATGTAGTTATTTTGCTTCAGAAGATGGAATTAGACTTTTATTAGAATATATTCAAGTTCAAGTTTATTATTAAATGCATAGTTAATAAAAAACAATACATTTTACATTTACAATACTAACTCGCTCCATGCAAATAAAAAAAACATCCATTATAGTTTAAAAGTCTTCTCAGAATAAATTATTGCATATAAATTCAATATTAATAACTGTGATTATCTACAGTTATACATTCCACAAAATATGTGTTATTATTAATTATCATTACTAACAAAATCCTCCTAATTAGGAGTGAATATGTTGTAATCATACCAACATAAATATTGCTATAAATTGCTTAAATTTCCCACTCCCCTAATCTTGTACATGTGACTCCAAGTGTGTTATAGAGGTAGCTTAAAAATACTTTTTTTTTCGACGTCATCCTATCATAATGTTTTTTAATATTAATTGATAAAATAATTTACAATTAAGTTAATACTCGAGAATGCAAAAATATTTCCATGGATACTGTACGGGGAGCCTTAAAACAGCAGTGATCCTCATAATTACATGACTTATAAGCCAACAGGAACATATATTATGTTTATACTAATTGATGAACATATGATAGATTTTTAGATGTCAGACATAAACTTTATACATCTGGCATTCAAAGTATAGTCAAAAGGTTTAAAGCAAGTGATCACTGCTTCTTTACAGGACCGTAGTCCCCTCTGATGGAAGGCTGCCTTTAATAGAGTCTTGTGCTCATTCAGTAGGCCTTTACAGATATAGATCATATGGGTAATATCTTCCACTCCACAAACACAAAGCCTACACTGGGAAACTGTTGCAGTATGTTCCCAAGAGGCTAGGTGAGCACCACCAGCAATAAGGCCAAATTGGTGTTTGATAAAAAGATCCTTATCAGCTTTTGACCACCCAGCCTCCAAATATGGCTGATATTTCAGGATTCTGAACTTAGTAATTACCATCCATGAGTGCAACCTGATTGCTAACAGGCTCTTATCCATAAGTACTGATTTCTTTTTCTCTGTATGGTTTATGAATTATAGGAAAGATTCAAATCCCACCGTTCCGTACCTCCAAAATCTAGGACCTGATCTAAGTAATGTAATGTCTAGATTTGGCTGAAGGATTTGAACTGATAACCTTCCAGAGAGTGCCTGGCAGAGATGATTTCCCCTTGTTAGCTGTAGGTTTTTCCAGGTTTTAATGTAGCTACACATCCTAGCTATATTTTAGTTTAAAAGCACAAACTCCAGACTAATTTGAGCTTGGGAAGTATACCCTGGTAGTTGGAATAGGGACCTAAACACTTTTCTGATTATTCCATTCAGGATGGCAGTGTCTTGTCCTCGCAGGGCTTCAATACCATACCCTATAGTCGGATTTAGTTTAGCCGCAATAACTTGTAGCAAGGGACGATAGCTAGGGACGTTAAGCAACTTTTTCAGAGTTCGAAAAGCAAGCAATAGAACATTTCCTTTTCTATATAAGTCCTGCTTCTGAGGGAGAAAGGAACGCCACTCATCAAAAAGTACACAAAGGTATCTATAGTGGTTGACTTGTTCAACTACTCCCCTTGTGTGTGCCATTTATTGACTCTGGAGATTTTTTTACTAACTTACATCACTTTAGTTTTTTTCTGATTGATTTTTATTTCATTCTGCTCAGCATATTCGATTAAATTGACGATGAGCCCAAGTAGTCCTACTTTAGTTTGACTCAGAAGAACTACATCATCAGCATATAACATATTGGAAATTGGCATATCACCAACCTTAGGGGAATGCGCATTCATCTTATTAAGCTTAAAAGTTAAATCTGATAGGAAGAGATCAAAAAGATAGAGAGCCTGTTTCAGTCCTTGTTGTGTCTCAATTTTTCTTGAAAGGAAAGATCCATCCCCGATCTTTACTCTTATCCATGTATCTGACTGCTGAATAGCCTTTAATATTTTCTCTGCTATGCCCCAGGCAGCTAGCTTTTCCCATAGGTGACTTCCCTGTACCAAATCAAAAGCTGATTTGAAGTCTACAAAACACAGATAGATACAAAGGTTGATTTTTTTGTTTGCATTTGTCGATAATGATGGAAAGAGTTAAAATGTTTGTAGCCATTCCGGGGCCCTTTGCAAAACCTGTCTGATTGGGAGGAATAATATTGTTCTCGGTTGCCCAGGTGCGAAGATGCTCCAGTAATGAACCAGCATAATGTTTAGCCTCTACGTCCCTTAAGGTAATCAGTCGGGAATTCTCACTGTGAAATTTGCTGCTTCCTTTAAGTATTGGATGGATTATAGCGCCTTTCCAAGAGTTTGTAATGCTTCCTAGTTCTATACAATGTTTATAAATCAAGCCCAGTTTTTCTCCCCAAAAAGCTGAGTTCATATTTAATAATGCATTTGGGATCCCATTTGGACAAGGGGCCCCTGCACTTATGCTGCTCTTTATTAAATTGACAACCTCCAACATCGAGAAGGTTAAATTAGCAGCTTCCTTTTGGATAAATGGGGCCCTATAACTCCTTCTTGGCATAGCTCATTTGTTGTCATTTCTAAGTTATTAGTGTCTTTCTTATTTTTACAATATCCGCTAAATGAATGAGCTAGGTAGTCAGACCATGAGGATTCCTAAATATCTGAACTAGTCAAGGTCATTGGGGCTTCATTCAATTCATTAACCATTTTCCAGAATCCCTGTGCATTTGACTTTTTACTCAAGAATAATGCCTTTGTCCAAAAGTTGAGACTTTTCTGTAATTTATAGTCCCATATTTTTTTCCGATAGATATTATTGATATTTTTCTAGATCAGCCTTAATATGACAGTCAGTTGGGTTTTTCTTATATAGCCTTAAGAGTTTGTTTCGTTGCCTTCTTAACTTGGTCATGAGAGCTGAAATTTTTCTTTTCTTTTTTGTTTTTACTCGCCCCTCGTTCTCATCGGTCTTTTGTGGTCTGTCTGTAAGGAGACCAATTGTGAATCTGTCCAGGAATGTCGACCAAATAGTCATTGGTTTACAGGATATATCATTTTGGCATTGGTCAAATAACGCAGTTGAAAGTTCACCAATGGACTCCATTGATTTTTCATTCCATCGAAGTTCCTTATAGTTCATGGTAGTAACATCCCTTGGTGCAGTAGGGACAGGATTAAATATAGGGAAACCACAGCCAATCTCCAGGCATTGTTGACCATGGTCACTCTTTTCTGGCTTTATAATATGGTACTTGGCATTAGAGTAAGTAGGGACAGAGAGGCTGCAGTGTAATCGATTGTTGCTTGGGTTCCAGTGACATAACAGGTAGCCGCCAGCAGAGTATCTTGTGGAAACCTCCCATTTAGGAGTCTGAGTCCAAGGGCCTTAAGATCTTTTTCTAAGGAGATTGGCTTGGTGTCAAGTTCACCTAACTCAAAAGACCCCAGGTACTGCTGCGGGACTGCCCACAGCTGATCTTGCAAGATAGTTTGGGCATCCCTTTCAAAAGTATTTAATAATTTCATATTGAAGTCCTTAGTTACTAAAAGCTCCAGGATCCTAGACCTTGATAGCCGGTTAACATTTTGTCTATCAATTTAGAGGATATGTGTTTCCTGGAGCGTGCATCTGGATGGATATAAACATTAATTAGCTAAAGTGAGCTGGACTGCTCTTTATTCCATCCATCTAACTTCACTATAAATAATTCTTCATTTTTCTCATTGACCTGTCTGCATGATATATTTAATCCTGCTGAAATAAAGATTGCTAACGCCCCACCCTCCCGTCCTCGGGTGGCCAAACATTTGTTTCCCTAATTGATGGGGGGAAAAAGCCCAAAAATCCATCAATTGTAACTGGGTTGGTAGCCCAAGTCTCCTGTAATAAAATAATTTGAAATGTATTTAGTAGACTAGTCAGGTCTTTTTGTTGGTTGTTTGATCTAATCCCGTTCATATTCCAAGAGCAGACTTGGAGATGTTTATCATAGGGAGCTACCAACCCAGAATGTACCAGGCTATTCGGAAGTCACTTACGATTTTCTTTGTGAAGTGCTGCCGATAGCCACCCTAGATCTAACTGCTATGAAAGGTGAGTGTTGGATGTTTTATGCCCTGTATAGTGATCATCAGTACTTTGGTTACCAATTGCAGATCTAAGGACTGAAAAAGGTTGATTTAAGCCTTTTAATTTGTTTAATTTAGGCATAATATTTTGGGCCTCTAGAGGGTTGGGATAACCTATTTGTTGAGGTATACTAAATCTAATTCTCCATTTTAAGAAATACCTTTTTCCTTTTACGACTCTTCTAACCAGATGAGATGTCTTCCAAGTTACCAGGGTTGATTTGGTAAATTTACCTTCATCGGTCTTTACCCCTGTTATGAATTCTATAGAGACAATATCAGTAGACCCTATGGCCCTCATTACAACCCTGGCGGTAAATCCCGCTTACCGCCGTGCAGAAGACCGCCAACATACCGCTGCGGCCGCGGAATTCTGCGACAGGTATTATGACCCACAGCCCGGAATCCGCCACAATACAGACACCCACACAAGTCCACCACACCAACGGTCAGTGATAAACTGGTGAAAACAAAACCAACACCGTCACGGCAACAAGAATACGCCCACATTATCACGACCCACGAATCAACGCGCGGTCTTTCAACCGCGGTTATACATTGGCGGTACACACCGCCGCACTCAAAATACACACACGTATACAAAACACAACCACATTGGACAATTTGAAATACACACACCTGATACACATACACACACCACACTCACACACCCAATCCAATATAAAGCACACACCCACATTACCCACAAACCCTTACTACCAGAAATTTGAAAGCAGGCCAGAGAGACACTACCTAAAACAACACCAGCATTCACAGACACACAACACCATCACTTACAGAACATCCACGCACCTCAAACAACACACACCAACACACACCCTCACACATCATAACAGATACCACCTCACACATCATCCACACCACATCAGGGTACCTCAACGACACCCCAGGTTTTCTGAGGAGGAGCTCAGGGTCATGTGGAGGAAATCATCTGGGGAAAAGCCACAGCTTTTCGGATCACTGGTGCAGCAGACCTCCATTGCTAGGAAGATGGAGCTATGGTGCAGAATTGTTGACAGGGTCAACGCAGTGGGACAGCATCCAAGAACACAGGATGACATCAGAAAGAGGTGGAATGATCTATGGGTGAAGGTGCGTTCCATGGTCTCCAGACACCAGATTGCTGTACAGAGCACTGGCGGTGGACCCCCACCTCCTCCCCCACAACTAACAACAAAGGAGGAGCAAGTCTTGGCAACACTGTATCCTGAGGGCCTTGCAGGAGTAGCAGGAGGACTGGACTCTGGAAAGGCAATCTTTACTACCTTATCCCCCCACCCCACCTGCATGCCATCACATTCTCCCACCCTTACCCTCACACCCATCACCCCAACAACACACAGATACCCGACCAACACAACCCACACTTTCCAAAACGAAGCCCTGCATGTAACACCAATGCATGGACATCCATTACCCAAGCATGTCCACTACAGAGACTCACTCATGCCCCAAAATCACCAATCACACAAGGACCAAGCCAATAATGCAAGCACTGGAGTAGAGGGTCAACCACCCATTGCACACGATGCCACACACACATACAATAATTATGCATTTACACCCCAACAGGACCCCTAACCAACGTCACCGGACAGGAGGTCCCAGACATATCCAGTCCCCCCACAGAAGAGGCCCACAGTGATGACAGCAGCTCTGCACGCCTAGATCAAGATGTCCAGCCCGGCCCATCTGGGACCTCGGGACAGTCGATTCCCCTGACACTGTCACAAGCCACCACAGAGCCTCCCCCCTCAGGAAACACCAGCACAGCACCCACCCAGTGGGCCCATCCCTCTGTTTCCGGGACATGTCATTCAGCAGTGTGTCTACCACTACAGGGAACCCAGGCAAACCCGACAACCCAAGAAATTCAGGGACCTGGGGGCAGTGGCAGTGGGCACACAGTTCACGGGACAGAGGCACAGAATAACAGGGAAACTGGGAGGACTGCTGTGCGACAGGGGGAGGACAGGTCCAGGGAACCCACTCTCCACAAGGCACTCTCCAACATCAAGGGAGCTTACCATCATTCCCAGGAGACGATGGCAACGGTACTGGCCAAGTTTCAGGAGACCCAGTGGCTGCAGGAGGAACACTACCTTGGGATCAGGAAGGACTTGAAGTCCATTAACACCACCCTGGTCACCATTGCAGGGGTGCTGGCAGACCTTGTCAACACCAGGAGAGACACAGTGGCACCACAAGGGGACCCTGACACTAGCCTGGACGATGAACACCTCCGCCGGCGCTAGTGGACAGGAGGCACCACCACAGGAACAACAGGACACCAGCACCCCACCCCCTGCAGATGGAGAACCACCCCGCAAACAGTCCCTGAGATCCAGGAACAAGACAAAGAACATTGTCAAGACCCCCGCCAGGAAATGAGACCCCCCCGAATGTCACCCTTCTGTCCCACTATGTCACCCTGTCCATCCTTAAACTGCCATTGCTCCACTTCCTATGCCCCTTTGAACAATGGACCTGTGAAACAAATAGACTGGACTCTGCCATGGACATTCCTCCACCATCACCCCAGTCCATTTTACAACCCCCTCCACTTATTAGCACAGGAATAAACACACTTCAATCACAAAACAATATGGAGTCAGTCTGTGCTTTCCCAAATGTGTAATTGCAATAACTATGGAATATAGCAATGTCAATTTACTTGTTCACATACCAATGTAACACAGCTGTAGGCCAGCAGTAAACATAGCAGAGGGCACAAAGTTGGACCCAGATCTGTGAAATGGAAAGTCAAAGTGACAAGTCAGGGTCCAAAAACTAAATGAAAATGACAGACTTATGCTATTTCCAGCAATAGAATGAGATGTGGGACACAGTGACATCTTCTTACCTGTGTCTCACTGGAAGTATTACATGATAATGTTGTTTCGGTTGTTGATATCCTCTTCTTCTACATCCTCTTCTTCACTGTCCACAGGCTCCACAGCTGCCACAAGACCACCATCTGGCCCATCCTCCTGCAGAAAAGGCACCTGGCGTTGCAAAGCCAGGTTGTGCAGCATACAGCAGGCCACGATTATCTGGCACACCTTCTTCGATGAGTAGTATAGGGAGCCACCTGTCAGATGGAGGCACCGGAATCTGGCCTTCAGGAGGCCAAAGGTGCGTTTGATCACCCGCCTAGTTCGCCCATGTGCCTCATTGCAGCGTTCCTCTGCCCTTGTCCTGGGATTCCTCACTGGGGTCAGTAGCCATGACAGGTTGGGGTAACCAAAGTCACCTGCAAATGTCGAGGGACAACTGTTGGACACACACTAACCCTTAGGGACAGCCCTATACCCAGACAGCAAATGAAACTGTGTGGGGACTTTAGGCTCACCTATTAGCCACACACGGTGCCTCTGGAGTTGCCCCATCACATAAGGGATGCTGCTATTCCTCAAAATGTAAGCGTCATGGACTAAGCCAGGATACTTGGCATTCACATGGGAGATGTACTGGTCTGCCAAACACACCATCTGCATATTTATAGAATGGTAGCTCTTCCGGTTTCTGTACACCTGTTCATTCCTGCGGGGGGTACAAATGCCACATGTGTACCATCAATGGCACCAATGATGTTGGGGATATGTCCGAGGGCATAAAATTCACCTTTCACTGTGGGCAAATCCTCCACCTGAGGGAACACGATGTAGCTGCGCATGTGTTTCAGCAGGGTAGACAACACTCTGGTCAACACGTTAGAGAACTTTGGCTGGGACATCCCTGATGCCATGGCCACTGTTGTTTGAAAAGACCCACTGGCCAGGAAATGGAGTACATACAGGACCTGCACTAGAGTGGGGATTCCTGTGGGATGGCGGATAGCTGACATCAGGTCCGGCTCCAACTGGGCACACAGTTCCTGGATTGTTGCAAGATCAAGTCTGTAGGTGACTAGGATGTGTCTCTCTTCCATTGTCGACAGGTCCACCAGGGGTCTGTACACTCAAAGATGCCTCCATCTCATCACCTGCCCCAGCGGACATGCCCTATGGAGGAGAACAGCGAGCAGAGAATCATCCAACACTGAGGTATCACAATGTGTTATTTGCATGAATGTTATTAATCCGCAATGTGCCAGTATCTATCTATATTCCCAGCCTAGATAGGTGCGACGCAGTTAACATCCATCCCATGTGGCCTCCTGAAATGGCGGCTGCCTGACCTGCAAGGTGGGACAAGGGGATATGAGGTAACTGCGCTGGCGTTCTACATCGTCGCGGTGGGCGGTCGAAGACCGCGGCGCAATTCTGCATTGGTTCACATTGGGCCATATGGGTCCCAGGAGCCAATGACGATGTTCTCCAATGGTGACGGTACGCACCGCCGCAGACGTGACCGTCATTTTCTGTCTGTTCACTCACTTGATACCTGACCTTCAACAGGAGAGGACCTACACTGCAAGTGCTGTGTGACATGTGTCTGGAAGCGACAATGGCTCATGTGTCTGGGGAAACGGCCCCTACCTTCACTTCGGAGGAGTTGGAGAAACTAGTGGATGGGGTCCTCCCCCAATACACACAACTGTATGGTCCTCCAGACAAACAGGTGAGTACACTGTGAGCATGCTGCATGGGCAATGCCTGTTTTGAGTGTTGTGGATGGAAGATACATGGGGGGGGCTGAGGCCTGCATGTGCAGATGGGGAGTGTATTTGCGTCAGGGCAAGGGTGGGAACTGGGAGGGGCAATGAGTATGACGGTCTTGAGGGGAAAGTAATTTCCTTTCTCCCTGTACCATTCCTCTAGGTCAGCGCCCACCAGAAGAAGGGCATTTGGCGTGCCATCGCCAAGGACGTTCGGAACCTGGGGGTATACCACAGACAGAGCACCCACTGCCGGAAAAGATGGGAGGACCTGCGCCGCTGGAGCAAGAAGACTGCGGTGGCCCAGCTGGGGATGGCCTCCCAACGTGGGAGGGGTGCCCGTCACACCATGACCCCCCTGATGTTCCGGATCCTGGCGGTGGCGTATCTGGAGATGGATGGGCGCTTGAGGGCATCACAGCAGCCACAAGGGGGTGAGTACACTCTCATTCAGCTTACTCTGCACGCATTATGAGGTGTCTGGGTGGGGGAGGTGGGCAGTGGGTTCCCCTAGGCCAGGGCGAACTTGGTAGGCAAGGTCCCTTGTGAGGCAGGCCATGTGGCACCCGAAACCCACTAGTGGTAATAGCCATCTACACCTGGTCAGGCTCCTGTGACTTCCAGGTGTGCAGCAATTGGTCTTGGGCCTCGTACCCCATGGTCAGCTGAAATTTCTAGGAACTGTCAGTGCATGGCATAGTGCAGAGGGCTGCTCCCTGTTTGTTGTGTCCGCCAACGGTAGTGGTGTTGCATGCACTGAACATGTCTTTCTTCTGTCTTCCCCCCACCCCTTTTTGTGGTCTCCCTGTTCTTGTGTGCAATAGAATCATCAGGCGGAGGAGCATTGGCACTGGAGCAGGAGGGAGCTGCAACCCACTGGGCCCTGGAGGGCGAAACAACGGAGTCTGAAGCCACCAGTGGGACGGAGGGCGAAGGGAGCTCCACGGCGGGGACAGGAGCAGACAGCAGTGACAGCGACTCCTCCTCTGATGGGAGCGCCCTTGCGGTGGTGGGCACCTGTGCCCACCGCATCAACAGGTATAGCCGCCACCCCCCCTATCAGCACTGCCGTCCCAGCAGCCCCTCAACGTGTGTCCCATGCCTGCTCACCAAGGAGGGTGGGCATCTCCTTCACCCCAGGCACCTCAGGCCCTGCCCCAGTCAGCCCTGCTGCCCTCAGTGAGGAGGCTATTGACATCCTGAGATCCCTCACTGTTGGGCAATCTACCATTGTGAATGCCATCCAGGGTGTAGAGAGGCATTTGCAACAAACAAATGCATACCTGGAGGGCATTCATTCTGGGCAGGCAGCCCAACAGAGAATATTTCAGGCTCTGGCCTCAGCACTGATGGCAGCCATTGTCCCTGTGTCCAGCCTCCCCCCTCCAGCTTCCTCCACCCAGACCCAATCCCCTGTACCTCAGCCTACCCCAAGCACACAATCAGACCAGCATGCACACTCATCAACACACAAGAGTGGCTCAGGCAAACATAAGCACCACACATCCCACAGGTACTCACACAAGCACCATCCCCATGCAGACACAGCAACATTGACTGCCTCCATGTGTCCCCCTCCTCCACGTCCTCCTCCTGCCTCCCTGTCTCGTCTCCACTCACACTTGCATGCACTACATCCTCAGCCACTGCTTCCATCACCAGCATGCCCATCAACACACACCGCTCACTGCACTCACCACCCCACTACCATTCACACATCCCCAGTGTCCTCTCCCAGTGTGTCAGTGAGCCCTCCTCCCAAAGAACACAAATGTAGGCACACACCCACCCAACAGCCATCCACCTCACAACAGCCTCCGGGCCATGCACCTTCACCCAAATTCAGCAGTCGTACAACTCCTACTACCACTACCTCTATCTCCACTCCCAAACCCCCTCCATCTTCCCATCCCAGTGTGTCTAAAAAACTTTTCCTGGCAAACCTTGACCTCCTCCCTTCACCTCCCCACTGTCCTTCACCTAGGGCCAGGCTTTCTGGGTCCCAGCCCAGCACCTCAGCCACCAAATCCCCAGGCACAGTGGTACCAGCAACTGCGGGGTCATCGAGTGCGCCACACATCAGGGCTGCCAGTGTGCCACGTAGCGAGGGCAAGGACATTCCGCCAGCTGGCAAGGTGAAAAAGGTGCCCACATCCTGGAGGGAGAAGCCGAAAGTACCAGCCACCAAGGGCCCAGCAAAAAACAAAGAGGATAGTGGCAAGACAACTGCGGCACCATCAAAGCTGGGGAAGGGCTAAAAGCTGAAGAGCAGGTCAGGAGAGGGCATGGTGGCACCGAATGAGGGACCAGTGTCACACTTTCTGCCCACGACCACGCCAACCTGCACGGCGGTGAACCGCCACCTGCACAACCCCCGTCACGTCTACAGCGTCAACAACAGTCCTCAGCCTCTTCCCCAGTGTGTCCCTCAGCAGGTGCTGACCCATGCACCACCGCCAGCACTGCAGCAACAGACACCACCACAAGCAATGCCGCGACAGACACTGCCGCAAGCACCACCACCTGCACCCCCCCGGCACGTCTACAGCCGCAGTGACAGCCCCCAGCCTCTTCCCCAGTGGGCAGCCGTCCGAGGCTGCAGGAGACGTCCTGCTGTGTCCCTCAGCAGATGCTGACCCATGCACTACTGCCAGCACCGCTGCAACAGACACCGCCGCAAGCACCGCCACCGACCCGTGGGGTCCTCAGACACAGGCACCACCGCTGACGTGGCTACCATCCCCAGTAGTCAGTCATCTGAGGCTGGAGGAGAGTTCCTGGACACTGGGCAGCTTCCATGAGGCATTTCTTCCATCACTGTTTGCACCTGCAGGTGGAAAGCGCAGCCGCAGCAGTGTGGGGTATGTCGCTGCCTCCATGGCGTATCATGCTACCTGAACCTCGCAAATCGCGTGGCACGCACACCCAGGTGAGGGAATTGTACCGGCCACACTGCACGTGGAGCACTCTGGGCACAAAGCCCCCTCCAGAACCCGTGGAGACTGTTATCCACTTTGGAGACTGTGGCTTTGCACTCCCCAGGATAAAGCAGTGGGCAAACCACCCACTTGAGAGACTAGAGAGACTGTGGCTTTGCACTCCTCAGGATAAAGCAGTGGGCAAACCACCCACTTGAGAGACTTGAGAGACTGTGGCTTTGCACTCCCCAGGATAAAGCAGTGGGCAAACCACCCACTTGAGAGACTTGAGGGACTGTGGCTTTGCACTCCCCAGGATAAAGCAGTGGGCAAACCACCCACTTGAGAGACTTGAGAGACTGTGGCTTTGCACTCCCCAGGATAAAGCAGTGGGCAAACCACCCACAGGAGAGACTTGTTAGACTGTGCGTTTGCACTCCCCAGGATACATCAATGGGCATGGAACCCCCTCGTGCAGCAGTCGCGTCGTGCGTTCATCAGGCTGAGGTGCCCCCCCTCCCCCTGAGGTGCCTGTATATGTTCAATCTGATGCCCAGCAGTGTTCTCTCCGTTTCCAGTCAGGTATCATGTTTGGGCCTCACCCATGCATTTTGGGCCCAGTGGTCCACGGCCAATGATTAGTACACTATCTGGACTTGTGTAGTTGGTGTACATATTTGTATATGCTGAATATGGAGTTTTGACTAATGGATTTTTCATGATTACAATTGTTACAATCATTTCCTTTCGTCCTTGCATTCTTCCAGGGGGTGGGGGGGTTGTATATGTAATGTTGCTGCATGTATTTGTGTGTATGTTGTTGTGTGTGAGGGTGAGGGTTGGGGTGTTGCGTGTTGAATGTGTGTGTCACACGCTTTCCTCCCCCCCTCCCCTGTGTTGTAGGTGCAGTACTCGCCATGGTCGCCGCCGCCGTCGTTCGTACTCCTGGTAGAAGAGGAGGTAAACCAACATGGTTAACACAAGAAGTTCGAGCTCCATGGTGTCCTGGTTCCTCGTTGGGTATCGAGAGGTGAGTGTTTTCACTTCTGTGTACTGTTTCCGCCGTGCTTTTGATAGCGTTGGTTCCGTCCCAGAAAAGGTGGCGGATAGGCCTCTCGTAATACAGTGGGCGGTACTTTGTCTCCTGCCTGTCTGTTGGCGGTGTCCGCTGCGCTGTTTGTTTAAAGTGGCTGTCTATGTTGGCTGTTTCCGCCACGGTCATAATCCCATTTGTTTTCCGCCGGCCTGTTGGCGGTATTACCGCCGCATTAACACCGACCGACAGGGTTGTAATGAGGGCCAAAATCTTTTAGGGCCTGAATAACTTGTAAAAGTATATTTCCTTGATTAAGAATATCATATGGGCCCCTAGATTGGTATTGTGGTTCCAGAATTAATTGTTTACAGTCTATGTGTGGGCTAAAGTTGGGACTTCTCATAGAGTTGTCCTGTTCCCCCACTAGGGCTATCCCTTCGTGTTTCATTTTCTAGGACTGTGGTGAATGTCTCTGTCCGGCCATCCCGGATCTGATACATTTAGCCTTACATCTGATCTATTTAAGAGCTCGATCTCAGAGAGTGGCGCGGGAAATTCCACCATTCCCTTTGCCCCTGATCCCACCACTTCCAACTGTTTGATGGCAGACTCACTTCCTTTTTCTACCTGGAGCCGAGCCATTTGAGCCCCTTGACGTTCAGCATATTTGGAATTAGTAAATGTAATACATATGCCCTCTTCTTCAAATGACCTCTTATGAATCTCTGGAATAATACTTGGTTCAGTTTTCAGCTCCCTTTGCTGTGGGTTGATATTTTGTGGTTACTGCTTTGTTAGACCTTTACTGTTTAGGTTTTGTGAATCTTTTGGTCCTTGTTTTTCATATTCTCCACATTAGAGTTAGATTCAATCAAGTCCCTATAGTCTTGGTAAGTATGCCCTCTCTTTTGTGTATTGAATAGTGGGAACAACTCATGGGCCATTGGGCTGCTCTTTTTGTTAGTACTCAAGTCAAAAGATGTTATCATCACATTTCTTGTGTCTAGAGGGAGAGGGGAGCTCGTCTTTAGAGTAGGAGGGCCCATTAAAACATCCCTTATTTTATTCCTTGCTTTACGTTGCTTTTTCTTTTGTCTTTTAGTAGCCAGCTTTTTTAAGTGTAGCGGATACACCACCAATTTAGGAGAGGGGGGAGGGAGTGTATTAGTTTGAATCTTAGACTGACGACCTTTCTCCTTCTTAGAAGATTTCAGTAAACATACCTTTTCACTGAGTACTCCCCCCCTGACTGTACCCCGGTACTTCAAAAAGTTCTATTTCCTTTTCAATCGTTATCTCAGTACAGCGGATAACTATACTGCCCATATTATCATTTGGACAAGCCTCCTACCGTTGCTGGGGATTATCTTAAACTACAAATTCACCCCCTTTTATCATACTTAGATTCACCTTAAGATCTGTTATCATTACATTTAAAGCCCCTGGGAGTGTCTGTTTTTGTCATCTCTGCAAAATTCCGAGCCTGCTTAATCAAGGTGTTTAGGTAAGCCAGCTTCTGGTGTATCCCTGATAGTGACTTTGCCATAACATTCAGTAGATCCACATGGACTTCCATTTTTGAGGCCTGATAAGACAGGGCGTCAAGAGTAAGTTGCGATGTCTTAAAGAAGATATCCCATACAGAATTTTGATCCAGTTTGTTTGGAGTATTTCGTGAAGGCAGTGAATTCTCATTTATGGCCTCATTACCTTGGAATTCATTTGTTTGTGGTTTTGATGTGACAGAGGCATTTGGTTGCATATAATCAAAATCAGAGGTATCTAGTTGAATACCTGAGGCAGAAGCCTATACTTCTTGTAGATTGCCCCCTGTATCTTTGGTAAGAGGACTTTTAAAGACTCGCACAGTAGAGCTGAAATCCAATTGTGTACGAGAAAGAGAGCTAGAGTTAAGGTTTAATAAGCATGATTTATTAATATTGTCCAAAGTATGAATAATTTCTAAAGAGGCTGGCCCAATTCCCTCCGTTTGGGCCAGCCTCCTGAGGCCCCAGAGCGGATAGTCATGGAGTGTAATCCATACCTCTGTTAATAATTACACATACCTCAAGAGGAGGTTTGATACCTAATTGTGGATGGTCAGTCAGGATTTTCAAAGATGGGCAAGTGGAGGCAACTGGGGATGGCAATGAAGACCTGAGGGTGTGAGAAAGTAGCCTTTTTCTAGAATGGTTACCCACATTTTTGTCCTGTTTGTCAGTGTGTTTTTACTGTCTCACTGGGACCCTGCTAACCAGGACCCCAGTGCCCATAGTTTAAACCCTATTTGTCAATGTGTTTTTACTGTGTCACTGGGATCCTGCTAGCCATGACCCCAGTGCTCATAGTTTGTGGCCTATATGTGTTGTCAGTATGCTTGACTGTGTCACTGGAGTTCTGCTAACCAGAACTCCAGTTCTTATGCTCTCTCTGTGTACCAAATTTGTCATTGTATTTTAGTGACTCCATATTCCAATTCTGATTGGCACACTGCACCCCCCCTTTATAAGTCCCTAGTATATGGTACCCAGGTACGCAGGGTATTGGTGTTCCAGGAGATCCTTTTGGGCTTCAGCATTTCTTTTGCTACCCGTAAGGAGCTTATATGAACCTTCCTTTGGGACTGCTACTGCCGCCTGAGAGAAATAGTGCACACACTATTTCACAACCATTTTTCACTGCACCAGGTAACTTATAAGTCACATACATGTCTAACCTTCATTTACTGAAGGCTAGGTGCAAAGTTACTGTGTGTGAGGACAACCTCACACTAGCAAAGGTGCTCCCACGGCGTCCAGGGCCTTTTCCCCGGACTTCGTGAGTGCAGGGACACCATTATAAGTGTGCACTACATATATGTCAATACATAAATGTAGCTTCACAATGGTAACTCCGAATATGGCTATGTGAGGTGTCAAAGATCATGGAATTGACCCCCCAATCCAAATCTGGTATTAGGGCCAATGCCATGCACCCTGTGGTCTCCACCATGGACCCCCAGTAGTGCCAAACCAGCTCTCTGAGGTGTCCACTGCAGCCCCAGCTACTGCCACCTCACAGACAGGTTTCTGCCCTCCTGGGGATTGAGCAGCTCAATCCCAGGAAGGCAGAACAATGCATTTCCTTTAGGAGAGGGGTGTTACACCCTCTCCCATTGGAAATAAGTGTTACAGGCATGGGAGGGGTATCCTCCCAGAGTCTCTGGAAATGCTTTGAAGGGCACACATGATGCCCTCCTTGCATAATCCAGTCTACACCAGTTCAGAGACCCCCAAGTCCCTGCTCTGGCGCAAAAGAGGACAAAGGAAAAGGGAGTGACCACTCCCCTGTCCATCACCACCCAGGGGTGGTGCCCTGAGCTCCTTCAGTGTGTCACTGGCTTTAGCCATCTTGGATTCCAAGGTGTGGGGACCCTCTGGAGTGGCCAGTGCCAGCAGGTGATGTCAGAGACCCTCTGGATAGGTGCATACCTGGGTAGGTAGCCAATCCCCCTTTCAGGGCTATTTAGTGTCTCTCCTCTGGGTGTTTCCTCAGATTCGGTTTGAAAGATTCCTCCAGGACTCCTCTGCATTCTCTGCTTCAGCTTATGACCATTGGATCAATCACAGACTGCTCCAGGAACCGCTGTAACTGCAACAAAGTATGCAGGAAAACTCCTGTGACCTACAACATAGTCTTCAGACAGAAATTGCAACAGTTTTCAAGGTGTGCACGCTCTAAAGACTGCCTGTCTTCACCCTACACCAGAAGAACTGAAGGAATGTCCCATGGAGTGACGGAGTCACTTTCCTGCTTCAGCAGACACCTCTTTGCGATGACAACCTGTAGCCTGGTACTCCTCTCTTGGCAACAAGCGTGCTCCCTGGAACACAGGTGGTGGACCTAAGTGACCCAGACTGTCCAAAGGTCCAGCTGTCCAAATTTGGTGGTGGTAAGAGCTTGTCTCCCCGTGCTGTGACAGTACCCATGTGCACTGCGTCTTCTGCAGCTCCTTTGACTTCTGTGCACTTCTTCCACAAGTTCTTCATGCACAGCATAGCCCAGTTCCCCAGCACTCCATCATGCGATGCACAGCTCTCTGAGTTCTCTGGCGGCTTGGGATCCTCCAGTGTAGTGCTGCGACAACCGCACTTTGCATCTTCTTTGTCCCTGTGTCCTGGGACTCGTGTTGTTGGTGCTACCTGGTCTTCTGAGGGCTCTCTGAAGTGGAGAGAGCCCTCTCTGCCTCCTCAGTCTGAGATCAGACCATCCAGGTCCTTCCTGGATCCAGGCAGCTCCTCTCTGACGCAACCCGCATACTTGCATGAAGCAAGGCTTGTTGGCAGAATCCAGCGACGCAAACAGCCTGTATCCAACAACTCGACGTTGGACATCTCTTGCACCAAGGAGGAACCCACAGTTATCTTCTTTGGTGCATTTCTGTACTTTTCTTCCAACCGGAGAATCCACTTTTGCACCTTCTTCCAGGTGGGCAAGGGCCCCTGTTCTTCCTGGACTCTTCTTTGACTTCTGGACTTGGACTCTTCTCTCCACAGGTCTTCAGGTCCAGTAATCCATCATTGCTTGCTTGCAGTCTTGCTTGGTTCTTGCAAAATTCATCATCACGACTTGTAGTGTGTTCCGAGGAAACTTGCTGTACTTTTCTCTTGCTTTCTTGGGCTCTTTTCTTACCTTTGGTGTTTTCCTACACTCCCAGCACCCCTCTACACACTACACTTGTCTAGGGGGGAATTTGTCATTCGCATTCCACTATTTTAGTATATGGTTTGTGTTGCCCCTAGGCCTATTTAAATCTATTGTATTTTCTACTTTTTGCACTATTCTATGTCTGTTTATTACCTGATTTTGGTTACTAGTGTATAAATTGTGTATAATACTTACCTCCAGAAGGAGTATTGCATCTAAGATATTTGTGGCCTTGTGTCACTAAAATAAAGTACCTTGTCTTTTATTGTGTATAAGTACTGTGTAACTATAACGGTGTTGCAGGAGCTTTGCATGTCTCCTAGTCTTGGCAGTTCTGCTACAGCTACCCATAGACAGGCTAACCTGATAGAACACTGCCTACAATTCACTAATAAGGAATAACTGGACCTGGTATAGGGTGTAGGTACCTAAGGTACCCACTACCAACCAGGCCAGCCCCCTACATAGGTGTGCATTGGTGGGATAATGACTTGCAATTGCTTTACTACTTTGTTACTAGTACTTTTCACAAGAAAAGTGTACTCTAATACTTAGAGCTATACACAATTGTCCCTAGCAATCAAACAGTTTTTCCAAACTTTTTAAAAGTTTTACAAAGTTCTGAAAAGTTTTCCTCTAAAAAGTTAGGTGAAATAGTTTGCTTACTCTTCTCTCTAACTTTTTCTATCACTATGGCCCTCATTACGACCCTGGCGGTGGGCGATAAAGTGGTGATAATACCGCCAACAGGCTGGCGGTAACTACTGCCTAATTATGATCATGGCAGTGGTATCTCCAGTAGACAGCCAATGTACCACACCAATCGCCAGGGCAGAAACAACAGTCACCACAGCTGTAGCCACTTACAGCCAGGTGAAAGTCAAAGTTCCACGCCCCATATTAAGACCCTGCAAACCGCCACATTTTCCTGGGTGGTACCAACACCAATAAAAGCCTGGCGTAAACAGAGCAAAAAAGTCAAAGGACTCACCATTGGAGACACAAGGAAGAACCACACCAAGATGGAACCCGAGCTGCAAGTTTTCCCGATGATCTTCTACGTTATGCTCCACCTGAAACACCAATGCCGGCGAAGACGATGACAGTGAGTACAGCCTCCTAGGGAGGGTGGAAGGAAAACGAGAGTGACACACACATGCACAACACACACACAAACCATACTGAGAACCAGGTACATTACACAAACAATTTGACCCCGAAAATCTGCAGAATAATGCAAGGACAACAGGACTTTATGAAAGTGATTGTGATCAGTTCAACATCAAAATTAATAATCTGATTTGGACATAATACAGATATGTACACTTGTACAAAAAAGGGACACTGCCCAGTCCATAGTTCAAAGGGCCCACATGACCACAGGGCGCAGTCCAAGGCCCAACTCGAATCCTGCACCAATCCAGATAGAACACTGCAGGGTCATCAGTTGTTAAATAGGCAGGCACCTCAGGGGAAGGGGGACACCTCAGCCGGATGCGGGAACAAACCCACTGGTTCTGGAGGGGAAAACATGCCCTGTGCTTTGTCCTAGGGAGTACAAGGCCACAGTCTCTGGAGTAGGTGTCTTGCCCACTGGTTCTGGAGGGGGCAGCCCGCACAAGTAGCCCCTGGAGGGTGGACTACATGGCGTCTGACAGCGGTGATGGTGCATGCTGGTGATGGTTGTGGGTTTCTCCTGGACAGCCCCTGCACTCTGTGATGGCTGCATGCTGGTGGTGGTTGTGGGAGGCTCCTGGACAGCCCCTGCACTCTGTGATGGATGCATGCTGGTGGTGGTTGTGGGAGGCTCCTGGACAGCCCCTGCACTCTGTGATAGCTGCATGCTGGTGGTGGTTGGGGGAGGCTCCTGGACAGCCCCTACACTCTGTGATGGGTGCATGCTGGTGGTGAATGGTGGAGTCTCCTGGGCAGCTCCTGCACTCTGTGATGACAGCACATCCACGGCTGGTGGTGGGGGCCCTGTGACAGCTACTGGTGGTGGCGGTGTTTGGCTGACAACTCCCGCTGGCGTAGTTGCCTCCTCTCATCCTGGTCATGGGTTGGGGATCCCTCACCCTTCCTGGCAGGGGTGGATGGGCTCTTCATCCCTCTGCCTGGTGGTGCAGGCTCCTTCCCCTTCTTTCCAGCTGGTGCAGGCTCCTTCCCCATCTTCCCAGCTGGTGCAGCCTTCTTCCCCTTCTTCACAGCTGGTGCAGGATCCTTCCCCTTCCTCATAGCTGGTGCCTGAGTCTTCCCTTTCATCCCAGGTTGTGCTGCCTCCCTCCCCTTCAGTGTTGTTGTTCTGGTATCCCTACCACCATGAGTAGGTGATGCTACCACTTTCCCACGTGGATACACTCAGACCTTTTCTACCAAGATAAATGACTCATCAACTGCATCACTTTCTGGATTGATAGGATTTTAGAGAGTGTGATACCTTGACGAGGTTGTACATATGAGTCCTTTGTAGAGGAATTCACCCCGATTGTTCCACAAGGTTAGAGTTATAGAAGCAGCCATTTTACTTAGTAACATTGTGCCGCACCTCTGTACCTCTGACATATTTTTTTTAATTTCTTCAACAAAGACATCTGTGGGTGGTGGTGATGGGACTCCCGGATGTGGGGGCTGATGAGCATGAGGCACAGCGAGGGCTGGAGGCAGCAGATCAAAGTCGGGGGTATATGGAGTCAGCGTATTTTTTTCTGACTACTATTGCTTGTAATAATGTAGAAAGTGTTTTCTTAGAAACTAGGGAAGCCCTTTTATTAGTAAGCTTTTTGATAAGGTTACGCTTCCTCTTTAGCACACGGAAGTGACTCTTTCACATAGGGACATTGCCTTTTAGGGTGTTTAGCGTGTTTTCTGAAATAGCAGCCACTAAGGCGTCCGAAGCCGAGCAAAGGATGGGCTTTCTTTATTGGGGGGTAGCTGTGACCAGCATTTTTAGGAGGGCTACATTATGGCATAGACTTGAGGACATGGTCAGCACCTTTTATTATAAGGCTTAGAGTGTAAATGTTACAAAAGTCTTTTTAACAATTCTTTTTATATGATTTGGGTTTGGTTTTAGGTATGTAAGCGACAGGGAGATCTGGTGGGAAAATATCAGCACGTAGTCTGTAGTCTTCTAGAGTGCTGGGTTTCAAGTTTACCAGTAGGTAGCTGTGAGATTTAGTGGTAGCGTAGTTAAAGGCTTCCAAGAAAAACTGCTTGTTTCCAGAGTACATCTGTTTAGCGATGATAGATATCTGCTGCTTGCCGTGTTTTGTTTTAAAAAGGACACGGTATGAGGCCTTTAGAGCTATAGAACGACTGCTCTTACCCTTTTAAAACAAGTTCTGCACGATGTAGCTTATGCTTAGATTATGATGATGTGAATATTGGGTGAAAGCTTTTTCTATTTCGGGATGGTCCCCGCCCTTGCGCATAAGATCATCTACAATCATCATGCTTATAAGGTGCTTAGTTAACAAGACGTCATCGTTGAGAGTGTCGGGTATGCCTTCTATACATTTATTGTGGGGGAACCCTAGGAATAGTTCTTTATAAAGATCTTGCCAGCATGAATAAAGCCATACAATGTTGTTTGGGGTCTGGGATAAAACACCCAGAGCGTTTTCTAACAACTTCTTTATAAAATAGCAATTTCAGGGGCCTGCTACAAAGCAGAATGGATGTTGCAATCTTGTGTCCATCGTTTTTTCTGTTGATTCAGTATTCTAATGCAGTTTTAATAACCGTACGGGAGGGTTTTGTAGTCTTCAGTAAGGACTCTTTTATCAAACACTACCCCTAAGATTTTATGTAAAGGCTAGGTTGTAACTTCCCACCGCTTTTTGGACCGCACAATGCCAGACAGTTGTACAACAATGGTTTTATTATTATCGCCATCTTTTCATATAGTGTATTTGTTCACCAAATCTTTTGAATTGTCAAAATGTATTTTATCTGTGTTAGTAACATTTAAGGTGATACCTTTCACTTTCATACACACGGCGTTGTTTGCCGTTTTGTAGGAATAGGTCTTGGGTCCAGATGAAGTGAATTCTACTATGTAGTCGACCTTAACTAATTCACTGGTCAAATCTCCTAGATAATCACCTAAGGGTGGATCTTCATCACCATCCTTACTCACAAAAATAACAGAGTTGGTATTGTGGCACAGGCAGTACTCCTGAAGTTTTTCCAGCACCCTGAAAAGCTTTAAACATGCGTAAGCTGTTGTGAAACAAGCTATGAAAATATTTATATTGTTACATGTTGTGGGGTACTATTTAGCGTATTTCCAGCAGAGAGCGACAGTCTCATCATCAATAAACTCACAGCTGGACACATCATAACTAGGTGAAAAAAGGGGCTTAAACAACTCGTCAGGATCTTTTTTTATGGTACTGTTTGGTAGGTTTGTACGTTGGGCAAATTTTCCCCATAAGGAGTGTAGGCAGAGCTTGGCTAACTGGCGCCTGGTGGGGGTTGACTTCGATGAACACAGGTCTCAATCTTATGCCTTCATGAGCATGGTAATCCACAATGTACTTTTGCTTAGAGGCAGGATCGATACACCATTCAGGAAAGCCAAAAGCCTCCTGTTTTTCACTCAGAAAGAAGATGATCTACTTAGAAAAGAGACATGTTGATCATCTTTCAAAGTGCCATACCTCCACTTTTTTTACACAGTCTGTAGCTTTTCTCAAGGGCCGTTTGTACCTCAATGATGCACCAGGTACAGATGAGCATCCTCTGCTCATCGTTGTGTCTACACTTGTTAGTCTCTTTACTTTCGGTGCAGGTTCGACACAACAGGAACATGAGCTTGCCGTCGACTCTGTACGGTAGCACCAGAAAGTAAAACCACTGTGGCAGGTAGATATGGCACTTAATGAGCCCAAAATATTGACCTATGGGCTTAAAGTCCATATAGATGATTGTGTGGTGGACTATAGGGTAGAACTTCTGTTTGTTCACAAATAGGTACAAGCTAGTGAATTCATAAAAGTGTATTTTTTCGCCATCACCGAGAGCCCTGTACAACTGTATAGTGTTTGTACAACCCCCAAATAAGGTGTTGCAGGGTTCCAAACGCTCGGGTAACTGTTGTCTCTTACTAAAAGATGTGAGTTCTGCATCTGATGCTAGCATGTCTAACCACTCATGTTCCCATAGGATTGTCATTACAAAGCCCTGGTTTTCAACATATTCAGCCTTCATCAGAGTACAGTGGTGTAAGTGTTCAAACTTGGTGCCCAACAGTCTGTTAAACTCATGAGCTTTGTAACACTGGGGACAACCGTGGTAAAAACAACGTTGTACTCAAAAGCTGTAGGCACACCATTAATGATAACATAGCCATCTAGGTAATAATGCCTCACTAGGTATTCACCGCCCTGTAAGGTGTGTTGAATAATGACGTTTTCCTTGTCAGAGATGTACATGAGCCATTAAATGGAGGTTGTTAAATAGTGCTTCTGTTTGCCTTTATAGAGGTTGGGGGGTACTAGTTGGTGTAGGGCTTCAGAAACATGTGTTTCGGGTATTGCACTTGTAACACTGGAGACAACCGTGGTAAAAACAACGTTGTACTCAAAAGCTGTAGGCACACCATTAATTATAACATAGCCATCTAGGTAATAATGGCCCTCTTGGTATTCACCGCCCTGTAAGGTGTGTTGAATAATGATGTTTCGTTGTCCGAGACGTACATGAGCCATTAAATGGAGAGGGTTAGATAGCACTTCTGTTTGCCTTTATAGAGGTTGGGCGGTACTAGATGGTGTAGGGCTTCAGAAACATGTGTTTGTAGAGAGACATACACATGGAAGCCAGTGTGACATCGTGGAGAGGGTCTATGTAGTGTACGGTCTTTTTCACCGTTCAGTATTGCACTTCAAAACCTTAACCCTTTTGGTCATTTCCACCACCATGTCTCTGAAAAGGTTGCAGGCTTTTGGTTATATCATTAAATCCACCTGACAGTATGCTTTCAACTCTGTTTGAAAATGAAAGTGATTTTCATGGTTTTCATCCTACCACTATTGAAAGCTCTCTTTCTCAGCCAGCATCATATACTCGACACCGTAGCTGTCGGGTGGTGGCGCGGGACCTTCATAATTCTGATTAACCCGGGTGTTGAAAAAGTGGGAGAAATAACCTTTGCACCCTGGGAAACCAAAGGCTTTTGGTAATTTGCTCAATTTTGGTGGGTAGAAAATGTAGGGTATCAAAGAACCTTATTTGAAAAGGCACCGCCTCTAACAACATCAGTTTGGAACCCTGGGTGATGAGTTGTACAGCCATCTTTTCACCAATCATGGTCTGCAACATAAAAAAGGAGTTGTACGCTTTTGAGTTATGAGCCAGAATAGTGTACCTGTAGAATTTCAGTTGCATGAAAGTGGTGAGGAAATTGTTAACGCACATACGCCCTTCAAACTCCCAGCTGTCATCGGAAGTTAGATGATAAGCATAAATATAATTAGTCTGATGTGCACCCGTCTCCTGTGTATGCTCTATGTCGAACACTATGTAGTCTTCGGTTTTGGACTGAGGGAACTCTTTAATCATATAACACTTCTGTTCAGTCCCCGTGTGACAATATACCTTACACCTAGGACATTTCATACCTTTGCATTTATGCTCATAGGCGACGTAGTGCCCGCATCTCCCGCAGTCTGCTTTGAAGACACAGCAAACAAGTCTGTTATGTATACTCAAGCAGTTTTGGGAGCAACAAAAACATATTACACGTTCAGCATCGTACCTTCTGCCCAGCAAACTCAATACACCCGTCTCTCTGGCACATTTTAAAGTGCATTTCACATTGGTGAGCTGTTTGTGTGTTGTAGATATGGTTGCAACGAGTGCACATGTACTTGGCTCCTAGAAAACTCCTCAGGTTCAAAATACTGACAAAGTGATTTTCATGATGGAGACTATAGAATTGTTTTTCGTCCGCTCTTCGGTCGTGAAGTACTTCCAGGAACCGTTGTGGTAAAGAACTTTTACCGTAGCGGCAAAATAGCTCTCAAAAAGCCCTAGGTACCCAATACTGACCATTCTGTTGTGCGGTATTTAAAGCCCCCAATGGGCTTCAGCAGCTCTTGACAGAATGTGAGCATCGGTGTAGTGCAATCTATCAGTAACCTGTTATGCTAGCAGCCAGACACATGTTGGATGCCCCTGTGTTAAAGTTGAGCATCCATCTTTGTTTCTTACCAATGATCTTACTATTCAAGATGGTCTTTAACGGTCTGGAAACACCACCTTTGCAACCCCCGACAATGAGGACAATGACTATGAAGGTTCCATATGCAACACTTTCAGCCTTACTCTGTCGCAGGCTAGAGAGGTTTTCTAGAAATTCCACAGGGTCAAACATGTCACATGGTGTTCGAGGGGAGAACAAGGGACAGCCAATGCCCTGCCCCTGGAAGCGTTGTTGGAAGAAATTGTTAGGACCCACATCGTGTAACAGCCTTTCTATGAGCATTTATATGGCTTGATGGATAGATATAATGCCATAATCAGCGGAATTTATACGATCCAGTTTAACAGAACGGAATTCCTCATAATGCTCTGTGGCATTAAACCTCTCTGCAGTATGACTGTACCTTCTAACACTTTCTAAAAACACTGGTTCTAAATCCTCGGCTCATTCACTGGTAGTTGACTATGGCTAAGTGTTGGCGTATTTTTATACCTCCTTGTAACACTTAGGCCCTCATTGTGAACATTGCGGGAAAGAACGCACCGCCGGTGGTGGCGGTAACTACCACCAACAGACTGGCAGTCTGGACCGCCAAAAATAATAAAGCACATGAAAAACAGGCAGCCTAAAAACCACTCACTGCCAGCAGAAGAGTGCCGACATCGACGGAAGAGGCCGCCCACAGGCCGACGGAAAGTCCTCACCCGCTCAACAAATAATGAAGCACAAGACCGCCGTCAGTTCCAGGGCAGGAACCACCGCAATGCAAAGCCTGGCAGAAATGTACAAAATAAAAGGAAACACTCACCGGAGGCACACACACACACCAAAGGAGACATGGAGAGAGAGTTGGAAATCATTCCAGTCCTGCTCCTTGCCATATTCCTCCACGACCGTGACTGCCGACGAAGACGAGGACGGGAAGTACTGCAACCTATTAAACAAGGGAAGAAAGGGCACAGCATCCCCAACCCCTCACAACATCACAAGCTATACACACCTGAGCAAGAGGTACTTAACAACACCAGGCCTAGACAACCTGCACAACGTACACATATGTGCACAACACCCCCCCCCCCACAATGAAATTATGAACCACGTATCCAGAGTGTGCCAACCACCAACACTGGGCACACAAACCTTATTACAAATGTAATATCGGAAAGTCCAAATAAGGCCATTGGCCAGTCCAACACAAAGGCTGAAGGGCCCAAATGGCCCGAACTTGACTCCCACATGTGCATTAGGTACTCCACCATAAAGAGGCATCAATGGGGCAGCCAGGCACCTCTGGGAACAGGGGGAGGGGTAGGGGGTGTTGGGGTGGGGACTTATGACTGGGAGTGGGGGGCTTGGGCTTACATTTGGGAGGTGGAGGTGGTTTGGGTTTAGCCCTGGAAGGGCTTGGTCAGGAGGTGGCAGATGGACCAGTGCCAGCAAGGGGCTTCTTGCTCCCTGGGGAAGGGGCACGGAAATGGTAAGGGCGGACAGGGGCAGACGTGACGTGGATGGATTGGACAGGGCTAGGAGGTGGGCACGTTTAGGGATGAAATGGGGTGGGCCAGTGGGTTAGAAAAGTGTGACAAGACAGGCTGCCAGTATAAATGAATGTTGTCTGGGTGTCTGCAAGTCTGGTGGGTGTGCTGCAAATGCCACTCAAAGTTGTTGTGGTGAGTGCAGGTGTGGTGTCTGGGGTGCATGACTATGGTGGTCATTCTGACCCTGGCGGTCTTTGACCGCCAGGGCGGAGGACCGCGGGAGCACCGCCGACAGGCCGGCGGTGCTCCAATGGGGATTCCGACCGCGGCGGTAAAGCCGCGGTCGGACCGGCACCACTGGCGGGGTCCCGCCAGTGTACCGCCGCCCCATTGAATCCTCCGCGGCGGCGCAGCTTGCTGCACCGCCGCGGGGATTCCGACCCCCCCTACCGCCATCCAGATCCCGGCGGTCGGACCGCCGAGATCCGGATGGCGGTAGGGGGGGTCGCGGGGCCCCTGGGGGCCCCTGCAGTGCCCATGCCCGTAAGAGGGCCCCTACATGTATTTCACTGTCTGCTGCGCAGACAGTGAAATACGCGACGGGTGCAACTGCACCCGTCGCACAGCTTCCACTCCGCCGGCTCGATTCCGAGCCGGCTTCATCGTGGAAGCCTCTTTCCCGCTGGGCTGGCTGGCGGTCTGAAGGCGACCGCCCGCCAGCCCAGCGGGAAAGTCAGAATTACCGCCGCGGTCTTTCGACCGCGGAACGGTAACCTGACGGCGGGACTTTGGCGGGCGGCCTCCGCCGCCCGCCAAGGTCAGAATGAGGGCCTATATGTCTGATGTTGTGGTGACTGCAAGAATGGGGCCAGCAACAGTGACTGAGGGTACAGTGCTTGTGAGTGTGCATGTAGAGGTGACAGACAGAGAGTCGGAAGCAGTGGACACACTGGGGGAAGTGGATGTTGTTGTGGTTGCCTTTGTATGTTGGCTGTGTGTATGCCTGTAGTGGGAAGTGTGGTGCTTGTGTTTCTCTGTATGTTTTTTGAGCGTTGAGGTGTGTGCATGGCTATCTGAACGTGTGCTTGGGATGGGTGAAAGGAGTGGGGTGCTGGAAGGGGTAGAGGTGCTGGGAGGGGGTACGGAAAGTCCAGGGACAAAGGCTGCCGTCAAAGAGGAGGTCAGAGCCTGAAAAGATCTCTGTACGCCAGACATGGCACTGTGAATGCCTTCCAGATACGCATTGCACTGCTGCATCAGGGATGCTAGCCCCTGGATGGCATTCACAATGGTTGTCTGCCCTACAGAGATGGTACTCAGGAGGTCAATAGCCTCCTCAGTGAGGGCAGCAGGGCTGACTGGGGGAGGGGATGAGGTGCCTGGGACGAAGGAGACACTGACCCTTCTTGGTGAGTGGGCACGGGCAACTGGGTGGGGAACAACTTGGAGGGCGGTGATGGTATGAGTGGGTGACGGAAGATGACAAAGAATGGGTGGGCCCACTAGGGTCCGCCACCACCAGGGAGCTCCCATCGGAGGAGGTATCAGAGTCACTACTGCCAGTGGTAGTAGCCTACTCGTGGTACTCCCTTCGCCCTCCAATCCACTGTCCCCTTGGCGTCGGTTGACTCTGCCTCCTTTGAACTGTAGGCCGCTGCATCCCCACTCGCTGGTGCCACTGCTCCCTCGCCAGATGATGCTGATATACACAGAAAACACAAGAGTACACGGGTGGGGAGACAAAACAGGAGAGATATATGTTAACACCTGAATGGATGTACATATTTGGTTCACTCATATTCCCACCCACCTAATACGCCAACACGCAGCACCTTAGCTATAGTCGTGCCTACGCCCCTGACTAGTGACCACAACCCTAGCATATAACCATCTCCCACATGACAGAAGGACCTGAGGAACTGCAGACCTGCCCCTAATCATCTCAGTGCCCATGGGGGCTGTATTGCTGTTAGACACCAGTCAGAGTCCCTGCCACTAGACAGCATACATACTACAGCACCCTCAGACATCCATCAAGGAGGCATGAAATGATCTTGGTACTCACCCCCTTGTGTCCGCTGTGCATCCTTCAAGCGCCCATCCATGTCTGGATATGCCACCGCCAGAGTGCGGCGCATTAGGAGGTCAGGGCCCGACAGGCACCCCTTCCTAGTTGGGAGGACTTCCCTAGCTGGGCCACGCAGGTCTTCCTAGCCCAGCACGGCCGGTCCTTCCACCACTTCCTGCAGTGGGTACTCTGCCGGTTGTAGACCCCCAGGGTCTTCACCTCCCTGGCAATGGCCTGCCAGAGTCCCCTCTTCTGATGGGCGCTGACCTGAAGGGAACACACAGAAAAGTAACACAGAGGTCAGAAAATGCCCAATTTGATACCGCTGGCTATACGTCCTCTATGGGACGGACACTTCACAACATCATTTCACCACCTCACTCACAGTACTTGCCAAACATTCAATGCCTGTGCAGTTACAAAGCATGCACACATGCATACAGGCATCCACCACGATCACACACATCCATGCACATCATCTGCCTACTCACCTGGGCCTCTGGTCGCCCATATAACTTGGCATACAGGGGTAGGACCCCGTCCACCAGCTTCTCCTGCTCCTCCATGGTGAAGGCCGGGGCCCTTTGCGCTGTGACTTGTGCCATTTGAGTAACCAGAGTCAGGACACAGCAGCACACTCAGTGGAGTACTTGCATGCACAGAATCCGGGAGTCACTCCATAAGGCATTATTTTATGTGGTTTCGTGGCCTTCACAGCCTTATTTTACTCATATTACAATGTCGCCTCCAGTCTTTATAATGTCACATAATTACACTAATTATAAAAATATATAACTCAACACAATTTGAAATATTACAGTACATTGTACATATATATACAGGTACAATAGAATGGCAGCCTGATCCTGGGATACACTCCAGGTTTTACCATGACTCCCTATGCTCTGGACCATGTGTGAGGGCGGTGTTCACACTAAGCTCCAGCCTAGAGGGTGGAGCATATAGACAGAGCCAGCTCCACCACCCTGGACACAGTCTTTTGAAAAATTGAATGCTGTGGAGGGAGCATAGGAGTCCACTGCATCTTTCTCGCCACCTACCCAGGACTGCAGGACCCTAACCTAAGGTGAGTGGATAGGAGTTTGTAGAGGTCAAGCCTGTTGCTCGGAGCCCCCACTGTTGAGAAGTTGTGTGGTTGCGGTTGGGCAGGGGGGCTACACGGCAGAGGACACACACTTTGTGCTCTGTGTCCTCTGCCCCCACTAATTAAGTGTTTTTTATTTATTTATTTTATTTGAAAAAACAAGCATCATTGTCGTGGCCCAAGGGCCCCAGCCATTTAGGGCCCAATGGTATATGGTAAGTCCTGAGGGCCCAAACGTGCTAGGCTAGGGTCCACAGGCCTCTGCCTCACGCCTAGTACATTCTGGAGTGTAGTGGTGTGTGCAGGGGTCGCGGTCCTCGTGCTCCATGACCCTCACCTCGAGGTCAGAGATCCTCAGGACGGGAGGACACTGATCACGAGGCTCCCAACCCCAGCTGCGATGTGCTGCGAGGCATAGGTGCAATGATCTATGCGCTTGCAGGGCCCAACAGTGTCGGGATCGTATGCTTGCGACCTTTGGCTCCCCCCCTCTAGCTCCTTCGACTATTGTTGTGGCTTAGTGCCAGGCAACCTCGAACCCCAGGAGTCACCTCCCTGAAGGCAGAGACCCTCGGGGTTCGCGGTTGCCTGGCACGTGACTCACGACCCGCAATCCCCAAAAGGCTGCACGGCCAGAGGCTCCAGGGTTCATGCGCAGTCCCTGAGAGCCTGCCTACTAAGTAAAAGGTGGGGGTCACGAGCCACACACGCTTGGTGAACCCCGTCCTTAACTTAGTGGGTTTGCTCTCAGGGGGCCGCAGGCTCACACCATGCAGTCTCCTGACAGGCTTGTTAGGCTATGAACGGAGGTAGCTGACCCACACGTGTTCGACAACCTCCACCATTAAGTTGTCAGGCTTGCTCTCAGAAACCGCAGGCTATGAGCCTGAGGTCCATGACAGCAGGCAATGGTAGGCTAATAATGGAGGTCACCCAGGCTCACGCATTCGGCGACCCTCACCATTAACTTACAGGCTTGCTCTCAGGGGACAAAGGTTGTGAGCCTGCAGCCCCGTGCAGCCGTCTTTGTAGGCACCAACCACCCTACTGCGACTTCCGTGGATTCCCTCAATAAAAAAAGGAAAAATGTGCCCATCATGTCTCCATAGCCGCCTTTTTACAAACATTCATAAGATTTAAAGTGGTGTTAAAGGCTGACTTTACCTATACTGGCAGCTATCCACTTATAGTTCTGTTCTTTGCAGCAGGCATATTAACCTTCTGCACTACTTTATGACGAGTCATAACTACAGCTCTGTAGTAGGAATACTAATCACATAAGGTATCTTGGCAATTTGTATTATTTCCAGAAGGCTGCATGCACAAGGAACTTTTCAGCATGTACTTTTAAACCGCAAGCTTTGTCAGTTAACTTCTCGCACTGACCAATAGGCTACCCCTGTCCTTGGGGTGCTGGGGTCTGTGGTGGCCCAGAGTGCTCAAAACACCGGACACTCTATGCCACACCTCTAAGGTAGTGGTCACATGGGGTGGATGCACATAGTTCTGTGCGCCCACCCTCTGTGAGCCTAGCCCCTTGGGGTGCTGAGGGTGCAAGGGTTCGTGATGGGCACCCTTAGCCCATTTTATCATGATTAAAACACATTTTGCATATCACATAAATAGAATATAAGAATAATAATAAATACATTTAAAAGAAAACAAGGCCTTAGATAGTAGTGTTCAAAGTACATGGCACATATGCTCTGTCTGTCCTGGGGAAAGGGGCTAGAGACAACATCAGGTTGGATTACATTACAAAAATGTACAAACAGTGCATAGTTATTTACCTTAAGTAGAGGCTGTTTTTTATTACCAGTTTGCGCTCTGCCCTTCATATTTTTCTCCATGATGGTCAGTGGGGAAGCCCTGCTCTCCACCGAACTTCAATATGTTGCTCCCAAACATAGTTGTGTGAGATGCTTCTGTGTATGACACCTTTGGGTTTTTTTTATACTTGCTATGCCAGAATTAATATGCATAGGCATTGTGAAGGGATGGGCTCAGAAACATATTATGTTTAGAATGTTATAACATGTCACCTGGGGGCTGCCATTTTCTATGTGGACATCTGCTAAGCATGTATGGGTCACTCTGACTTGCAAAAACCGAGGTTGAAAGTTCATTGCTTTCCATAAGTAGTAACAAGCAGGCCTGATAAGATAATAGGGGTGGTGGGCAGCAGCTCCTCTAGAAAGTATGTATTGGCCTGAAGACCCCCACATGGCCTGTTAGGCCTCACTTATCTTCCCCTTACACACAGCTACTCTCCTTAGGTAAGTATGACTTGTGTTTTTAAAGGTCTTGCTCTATGTTCATATACAACCTGCATGACCCTTTCTGTTCCTGTGGGCTTGAAGATTTTTTTTTTTTTAAAAGGTCACCATCGTACATTCCCTCTAGGTTATGCAAGGCTCGTGGAGGGTAGGAGGAGGCTCTGTAGTTCCACTTCACCTCCTTCTGAGGAGACCCACGCAGCCCAACCAGCATGACGGCATGAACATGCCCAGACTTCTCTTAGCTGCAGAAACACGGCGCACACCTGCACAGCCGCCGTTTTATACAACATATACACCTATACACTAGGGACAGCAACAGGGCATGTGACTAACATGTCATCACACCATGTGACAACACACGTTACTCACCTACACCTATGTCAGTTCTGGGGTAGGCTCCCAGGGATCACCGGAAGTCCAGGTAACAGATGCGAAGTCACTTGCGAGGGGGCGAGACAACTTTTTGAATGATGAGGAAAGGTATCCCAAAATACTACTAGTGTATCTGCCCCCAAACTGGACTTCCTATTATGCAGACCATCCAAGTAGATCCCTGAATCTTTCACGTGTCTCTTTCCCATTTCCTCCTTCCTTCCTTTTCACATCTATTTCTCACCTGTCCTCCATCACATGTCCTCCATCAGACTGCTAGATGCTGATCCCCAAGACAAATTGAAGCACCTGTCTGGTCACTTCACACAACACCAAAACACTTGTCAGATAAGATAAGAGCAACATTCTGCAAACCTCATTCTTCCTACTATATACCGTGCTATCATTCCAAAAATGTGCTACGGCGCCCTATGATAAGGTATGGAGAGCTACATAAATACTGCAGTGCAGCACACTTAGATGCAAAGTAAGGGGGAACAGAGTTTGGACAGTCTTCAAATTCTCCCTCTATCACAGAGACAGGCAAAATGGAGGGGACATGCAGTCACTGGTTTACATGGTTTGCAAGTTAAATTATTAAGCCCAATTTGACAAGTAAATGACTTCTTTGAAGACATGACTACTAGCAGTGAATATTCAAGTGGAACAGGAAAGCTTTTCTGTCAGAAGACCTTTCTATACATTATTTACATCTGGCTATTCATCTGCATAGGCTTTCCAGGTTAGTGACCAGCAAACAGCAATTTTGAAGCTGAAGAGTAAAGGGAGGGAGGCTGTGCTGCTGGAAAAATTTTAAGAGTGCCTTATGGTGACACTTTAAAAAACTTTATGGGAGTTAGCAATGCCCAGGTAATTAAGCACGAGAGTACAAAAGCCTTTCCTTGGGCTTAGATGAGTTTTCTACCATGACAAAAGGTTCAGATCATTAAACATTTTTCCAACTACAGTACTGAATTGATCCAAAACACCAACATTTTCAGTACCTTAAATGTAAAAGTGTTCTTGATCGTAATCTCTATGTACATGCATATTAGACACAAGTTGGGCTCTATTGGGGAAACATTGTTTCCAAGAACGACTTAAAAATGAATGCCTTTACAATGAAGGCTTTACATTGAAACTGTGTTACCCAGGAATTTTATTACAACAATTTTCTTTTACCACAAGTATGCCTTTACCACAGATGCCTTTACAACAAATTAAGTTGTAAAAACATTAAGACACAGTAGTGGAAAAAATATTACATGTAAATGTAGGTATTTTGGCAAGTATTAAATCTAAGTATAAAGTATTTTTTATATATATGCATATATATATATATATATATATATATATATATATATATATATATATAACCTTAGACACTCCTTCCAATATCAGGAGAACCAGGACACCTCCAATATGAAAATTCAGTTTATTTCAGCACAAAATTGTATTTTTTGCTGAAATAAACTGAATTTTCATATGTATATTTTTGGCCGTGAATATTTCACGAATATGTCGCAAATAATTCAGGAAAATTCACAAATTTTCACAAATACGTGTGCGAAGAGGAGAGCTGAATTTGTCTGACTGCAACCTGACTAGGAAGTAGCGGCTGCCATTTAATTTTATGTCACACGGTCCCCGGGGTGAAATTCCAAATTGAAAGCAGCTTAAGGGTACGAGTAAATTCAGAACCTAACTATAACCTCCCTGGAACCTTTTGTTTTTTCAGTGAATATATATATATTACCTAGTGGTGGTCGCCACTAGGTAGTTGTAGTTAGAATCTAGTTTCTATAGAAAAAGTGTTTTTTTACTTGCCTCTATCTTTGGTGCCAATTGATAAAATTTGTCACTCACATAAACTGCTGTCTTGAAAGGTTTGGGGAGATGCATCAAATGGGGGCCGAGAAAAAGTGGGGGTCCCAAAACGCTTTTTCCCCACTCATTTTTCAATAGGGGTTTACAACAGTGATAGTGCCCGAATCCTGTGACGGGATAGAAATACATCAAATTTGGCAGAAAGGTACCTCTAGGTCCAGAAAGTGAAAGAAAACCCAAATTTGAATATTTAGAAATGCAAAGGCTTCGTTAACCCTCCCGATCTCCTGCTGAGATCTGATTGGCTGCCAACACTTCAACAAGGAAGAGTTGGCAGCCATCTTGGGACTCAGCTTCAGTCGAGTTCCAGAAAAAAGTAAATAAATAAGAAAAGGGGTCAGGGTAGAGTCACCCTGACCCCTTATCTCTGTTCCTGGGGTCCCAGAGGAACCCCCAGAGCAAAAAAGCATTTTTGTTTAAAATGTTCAGAGGGATCCGCAGTGGACCAGCAGAAAATTAAAAAATAAAAACATGCTTGCTTTAACAGTAGCCCCCAAGTGGGCAGGTTCCAGGGGCATTTGTATTTTGAAAGCGGGAGGCCCGCCTGTCCCCCCACAACCCCGGGACCCACCACCTCCCATGGCTAAGGAAAGTATAATTTGTGCCCCTGCCATGCACAGGTATGTGATCAATAATTTTACAGATGTTACAGTGACTTTCTCAAAGATGTTATCAAAGATCTCATGAGTGCTGTAATTTGAGGGGTAATTAGCAGTAGATGGTGGGGGCACAAGTTATAGTTACCTTAGGGCATGAGTTATAGTTACTTCAGAAAACTCTAACTATAACTGCTGAATTTCTATGGTTTTGTACGTGTAAATTCAGAACATAACTATAACGTCTCTGTAAACTTAGGCCCTCATCACAACCCTGGCGGTCGGTGTTAAAGCGGCGGTAATACTGCCAACAGGCCGGCGGTGAAAAAAATTGAATCACGACCACAGCGGAAACCGCCAACATAGACAGCCACTTTAACACTCCGACTGCAGCGGCGTTTGCAACAAACACCGCTGCGGTAACCGCCAACAGACTGGCGAAAGACAATGTACCGCCCACTCTATCACACCCCTCCAATCTGCCAGCTTTTCTGTAGCGGTACCAACACCATCAAAAGCTCGGCGTAAACAGGACTTGGAAGAGAATCCTCTCACCTCTCAACAAGAAACGAAGAACCAGGACACCATTGAGCCCGAGCTGCAGGTGTTCCCCATGCTGGTGTATCTTCTCATAAACAACGGATATCAAAGGTGGCACACAGGGGAGGGGGGGAGGAAAAAGAGAGTGACACACACACACAGCATGCACCACCCCCACCCCCACCCTCACCCACAACACCATACACACAAAAACATGCAGAAACAGTACATTTGCACCCCGTAACCCCCTGGAAGAATGCAAGGACAAAAGGAATAGAGTCCAATCAGTGAGATACTAGAAATAGGCAGACATAGTTAACGATTAGAAAAACAGTAAAAACAAATATTTACGATATGTACAGAAGGCGGTACACTGTCCTTTGCAAATGTCCATGGCCCACTGGGCCAAAAAATCATGGGCGATGCCCACACTTGACTCCTGCCTCAAAACGGAGAGAACACTGCAGTGGCATCAGGTAGAAAACACACAGTCACCTCAGGGGGAAGGGGAGGGGGCACCTCAGCCGGAAGATGGTACTATGCCACTGCTCCTGAAGGGGGCAACATGCCCACTACTTGGTCCTGGGGAGTGCAAGGCCACAGCCTCTCAAGTGGGTGGTTTGCCCACTGCTTGGTCCGGGGGAGTGCAAAGCCACAGTCTCTCAAGTGGGTGGTTTGCCCACTGCTTGGTCCTGGGGAGTGAAAAGCTATAGTCTCTCAAGTGGGTAGCTTCTTCCACTGGTTCTGGAGGGGGCATTGTGCCCAGTGTGCTTCATCCTGCCAAGGATAGGGTGAGTGGATGCATTTCTCCACTGGTTCTGGAGGGGACTTTGTGCCCCGTGATGCTGCACTTGGGGTGTAGCAGTTCACATTCTCTCACCTGGGTGTCTGAGGCATGAGATTTGCAGGGACCAGGTGGCATGATACCCCATGGAGGCAGAGCCAGACTCCATCCTGCGGCGACTAAAGCTGCAAACTGGTGGTAGTGCCGGTGCTGGTGGGGGTGGTTCAAGTTGTGGTGGGAGGGTCCTGGAAGTCTCCTGCAGCCCCGGGCGGCTACCCACTGGGGATGCTGCTGCTGACAGGTGTAGTGGCACCGGCTCGGCATGTGGTGGTGTTGATGGCGGTGCAGGTGTCGGTGCATGCCGCAGGGTCTGCAGTGGGGATGCTGCTGATGCTGGCTGTGGTGCAGGTGCTGGTAGTGGTGGAGGGAGACACCAGGCCGTCTCCTGCAGCCTCAGAAGGCTGCCCACTTGGGATGATGCTGCTCACAGTTGTTGTGGCAGCGGCGGTGCAGGTGGCGGTGCAGGGGGCGATACAGGTGGCGGTGCCTGTGGCGGTGCTTTCTGAGGTACAGGTTGCGGGGCTGTCAGTACTGATGGTGGGCACTAGTCCCTCACCTGGAGCCTCCGAGGCCTGAAGTGCCTTCCCTTCGGTTTTCTTCCACTTCCCCACCTTGGCAGATGCTGCTGGGACCTTGGCACTGGCAGCTTGAGTTTTGGAGGAGGCCTTGCTGGGTGGGTTGTTCTTCTTGCCCATGCTGCATGCTGGCCCCTTCTTCACCTTGGCAGGAGGCGGAATGGGTTGGTCCTTTGCAGGGGTCAGTGGCACACTGGCTGCCCTGACAGGTGCCCCCTTTGATCCTTTGGGACTTGCAGGTACCACAGTGGACGCCAACTTGGTGGCTGAGGTGGTGGCCTGGGATCTTGACACCATGGCCCGAGGGGAAGGACGGGGTGGAGGCGTAGGGAAGGGGTCAATGTTTGCCAGGAAAAGTTTCTTACACACACTGGAATGGAAAGATGGAGAGGGTTTGGGAGTGGAGGAAGAGGGAGTGGCTGTAGGAGGTGTACGTCTGCTGAGTTTGGGTGAAGGTGCATGGGCTGGATGCTGTTGTGAGTTGGATGGCTGTTGGGTGGGTGGGTGCTTGCATTTGTGTACTTTGGGAGGAGGGGTCACAGACACACTGGGAGAGGACACAGGGGATGTGTGCATGGCTGTGGGGGTGAGACTGCTCGTGAGGGCTGTGTTCTGATGGACGTGCTGGTGATGTAGGTAGTGAATGAAGATGCTGTGCATGCAGGTGTGAGTGTAGACGCTACTGGAAGGGAAGAGGAGGAGGAAAGGGACACGTTAGAGGCAGTGGATGTTGGTGTGTTTGCATGGGCATGATGCTTGTGTGAGTGCCTGTGAGATGAAGTGTGGTGCTTATGTTTGCCTGAGCCACTTTTGTGTGGTAATTTGGGTGCATGCTGGTCTGAAGGTGTGCTTGGGATAGGCTGAGGTAGAGTAGATTGGGTCTGGGTAGTGGAAGTTGGAGAAGGAGGCTGGACACAGGTACAATGGCTGCCATCAGTAATGAGGCCAGAGCCTGAAATGCTCTCTGTTGGGCCGCCATGCCAGAGTGAATGCCCTCCAGGTATGCATTTGTTTATTGCACATGCCCTGCTACACCCTGGATTGGCATTCAGTATGGTTGACTGACCAAAAGAGAGGGATCTCAGGAGGTCAATAGCCTCCTCACTGAGGGCAGCAGGTCTGATTGGGGAAGGGCCTGAGGTGCCTGGGGCAAAGTAGATGCCGATCCTCCTGGGTGAGCGGACACGGGAAACACGCTGAGGGGCTGCTGGGAGGGCAGTGCTGGTAGGAGGGGTGGCGGCTGTAACTGTTGTTGGGGTGGGCACAGAGATGTCTGCCACCGTCAGGGAGCTTCCATCGGAGGAGGAGTCGCTGTCAGTGGTCTCCCCTCATATCCCCGTCGTGAAGCTCCCCTTGCCCTCCATCCCACTGGTTCCTTCACCCTCTGTGGATTCGGCCTCCAGGCTCCGGATACAGCTCCCTCCGTCGCCGGTGCCTCTGCTCCTCCGCCAGATGATGCTAATGCAAAGAAGGACAGGGTGACAAAACAAAAAGGGGTGGGAGAGACAGGATACACTTGGTTAATGCCAGCACCACGACCACTACTTTTGTGTACACAACACACAGTGAGCTTCCCTATGCACTAGACCATGCCCAACCAGTCACTGAGATAGTCACCAGCCCATGGGGTACAATGCCTAATGCCAGCATCTGCACACCTGACACCCACAGGACCCTGCCCAGTAGTAGATGGCCACTTACACCATTGGGGTAGGAGTGCGCCAGAGCCTGCGCTCAAGGGACCTACCCTACCATGATCGCCCTGGACTATGGGCACCCACAGCCCACATCCCCCACCCAGCTACCTCCTAAAGCGCGCAAAGTCAGCTTTCTGAATCTGTACTCACCCCCTTGTGGCTGCTGTGATGCCCTCAAATGCCCATCCAACTCCAGACAGGCCTCCGCCAGGATGTGGAACATCAGGGGGGTCATGGTGCAACGGGCACCCCTTCCACGTTGTGAGGCCAGCACCAGCTGGGCCTCCACCGTTTTCTTGGTCCAGCTGCGCAGGTCCTCCCATCTCTTGCTGCAGTGGGTGCTCCGACTGTGATAGACCCCCAGGGCCGCATGGCACGCCAAATGCCCTTTTTCTGGTGGGTGCTGACCTGGAGGGAAAAGACAGCAGAAAAGGAAATCACTCACATGTCCGGACCAGCATACCCATTGCCCACTATTTCCCACCCGTGCCCTGACACACATACACTGACCACCTCTCATGCAGCACTCAGGCCAGGACACATCAGCAACGCCCAACATGTGGCTTACATCCACAGCACTCCAAACATGCATTGCCCACACATCATGCTCACAGTATACTCACCTATTTGTCTGGATGACCATAGAGTAATGTGTACTGGGGCAGGACCCCATCCACCAGTTTCTCCAACTCCTCCGCAGTGAAGGCAGGGGCTATTGTTGCTTCCAGACTCAGGTCACAGCAGCACTTGCAGTGTAGGTCCTCTCTTGTTGAAGGTCAGGTAGCAAGTGAGTGAAGAGATAGAAAATTGTGGTGACGTCCGTGGCGGTGCGTACCGTCACCGCCAGCGTACATTGCCATTGACTCCCAGAACCCATAGGGCCCAATGAGAACCAATGTGCTGTGGCACGGCGGTCATCGACCGCCTACCATGACGGCGCACAATGCCAGCGCACTTTTCCACTTGCCCTCCTCACAGGTCAGGCAGCCGCCATTTCAGGGGGGCAATTGGCATGGCACCCAACTGCGTCACAGCAGACATTGGCACATTGTCTGACTCTCGACTTCACATAATGCTTCTGTGACTTAAATTCAGCATCATTGATGCAATCTATGTGGAAATATAACTGTTTGCTCCCCGTTCTCCTCCATAGGCTACAACCGCTAAGGCAGATTATGAGATGGCGGCATCCTCCATTGTACAGACCCCTGGTGAACCTGTTGACAATGGAGGACAGACACATTATCATCATATAGAGACTTGATTGTGCCACAATCCGAGAACTGTGTGCCAATTGGAGACAGACCTGATGTCAGCTATCCGCCAGCCCACAGGAATCCCCCCTCTAGTGCAGGTCCTGTCAGTGCTCCATTTCCTGGCAAGTGGTTCCTTTCAAACTACAATGGCCATGGCATCAGGGATATCTCAGCCAATGTTCTCCAACATGTTGACCAGAGTGTTTTCTGCCCTCCTGAAACACATGCGCAGCTACATCGTGTTCCTCCAGATGGATGAATTGGCCACAGTGAATGCTGACTTTTATGCCCTGGGACATATCCCCAACATCATAGGTGCCATTGATGGTACACATGTGGCATTTGTGCCCCCCCCCCGGAGAAATGAACATGTTTAAAGGAATAGAAAAAGCTATCACTCGATGAATGTGCAGATGGTGTTTTTGGCGGACCAGTACATCTCACATGTGAATGCCAAATAACCTGGCTCTGTGCATGACACCTATATCTTGAGGAATAGCAGCATCCCATATGTGATGGGCCAACTCCAGAGGCAGTGGGTGTAGCTACTAGGTGAGCTGACGGTCCCCACCCAGTATAAGTAGGTGTCTAGGTATGGGGTTATCCCTAAGGGTTAGTGTATGTCTAATAGTTGTCCCTCGATATTTACAGGTGACTCTGGTTACCCCAACCTGTCATGGCTACTGACCCCAGTGAGGAATCCCAGGACAAGGTGAGAAGAGTGTTACAATGAGGCACATGGGCGTACAAGGAGGATAATTGAGAAAACCTTCGGCCTACTGAAGGCCAGGTTCCAGTGCCTCCATCTGACAGGTGGATCCCTGTAATACTCACCCAAGAAGGTGTGCCAGATCATCGTTGCATGCTCTATGTTGTACAACCTGACCTTGAGATGCCAGGTGCCTTTTCTGCAGGAGGATGAAGCTGGAGATGGTCTTGTGGCAGTGGTGGAGCCTGTGGACAGTGACGAAGAGGAGGCAGAGGAAGAAGTTGTAGACAACAGAACAAACATAATACAGTAGTACTTCCAGTGACACACAGGTACGACTGTAACTCCACTTAACATTTTAGTAATCTGTTGGACATTGTACATGGCAGCCTCTTACCCTAAGTACAAGGCCACTGATTGTTCCCTTTGGGTTCTCTATGTTCAGATTTGTGTGCCCCATTCTGGCTTCTGCTATATGTACTGCTGCCCACCAAAGGTCATCCTGTAGTATATTTCACTGTACATATACGTTGCAATTCTTTGAGAATGTTCTACTAATACATTTGGGATTCATTACACTGACTCCAGATTGGTATTTGTTTCAAGGGTGTTTATTTAGGTGCTAATAAGTATAGGGGTATGTGCAAGAGGCTGGGGTGATATGGAGGAAAGTCCACGGTAGAGTCCAGTCTCTTAGTATCACAGGTGCATTGTCCAAGGGGGCATAGTAGAGAAGCAATGGCAGTTCAAGGTGGACAGGGGTACAGAGTGGGACACAAGGGTGACATTCAGGAGAGTCCTATTTCCTGGCGGGGTCTTGGCAAAGTTCTCTGTCTTCTGCCTGGATCTCAGGGGCCGTTTGCGGGGTGGTTCTCCTTCTGCAGGGGGTGGGGTGCTGGTGGCCTGTTGTTCCTGTGGCAGGGCCTCCTGTCCACTGGGGCTGGCGGAGGAGGAAGGCTGTTCCTCGGTTTGGCTAGTGTCAGGTGCCCTTTCTTGTGCCACTGCCTCCCTCATGGTCTTGCCCATGTCAGCCAGCACCCCTGAAATGGTGACCAGGATAGTGTAGATTTTTGTGAGGTCCTCCCTGATCCCCAGGTACTGTCCTTCCTGCAGCCACTGGGTCTCCTGCAACTTGGCCAGTACCTTGCCCATGGTCTCCTGGGAATGGTGGTATGCTCCCAGGATGTTGGAGAGTGTCTTGTGGAGAGTGGGTTGCCTGGGCCTGTCCTCCCTCTGTCACACAGCAGTCCTCCCAACTTCCCTGTTGTCCTGTGCCTCTGTCCCCTGAACCATGTGCCCACTGCCACTCACCCCAGGTCCCTGATCGTCCTGTGTTTGTGGGGTTGTCTGGGGTCCCTGTAGTGGTGGGCACACTGCTGATTGACATGTCCTGGGGACAATGGCATGGTGCTGTGCTGGTGTTTCCTGAGGGTAGAGGCTCTGTGGTGGGTTGGGACTGTGGCAGGGGAACCGACTGTCCAGAGGTCCCTGATGGGCCAGGTTGGTCATCTTGATCCAGGTGTGCAGAGCTGCTGTCATCACTGTGGGCCTCTTCTGGGGGAGACTGGATGTAGCTAGCACCTCCTCTCTGGTGAAGTTGGGATGCAAATGCATTGTTAATGTATCTGCATGTGCCATCTTGTGCATGGGTGTGTTTCCCTGTATGATTGTGATTTCCCTGTCGGCTTGGCCTTGTGTGAGAGGTAATTTTGTGGGCTGGGTGAGTCTCTCTATTGGGCATGCTGAGGTGATGGCTGTCCATGGAGGTCTGTGAGTGATGTCCATGCATTGGTGGTGCATGCAGGGCTTGGTATTGGGATGGGTGGATTGTGCTAGTGGGATATATTTGAGGTGGTGGAGTGATGGGGGTGAGGGTAGGAGAAGGAGTTTGTGATGGCATGCAGGTAGGGTGGGGGATATAATAGTTAAGCTTTGCCTTACCAGAGTCCAGTCCTCCTGCTACTCCTGTGAGGCCCTCAGGATGCATGATCGCCCAGACTTGCTCCTCCCATGTTGTTTGTTGTGCGGGAGGAGGTGGGGGTCCACCCCCAGTCCTTTATACAGCAATCTGGTGTCTTGATACCACAGGACGCACCTTCCCCCGTAGGTCATTCCACCTCTTCCTGATGTCATCCCTGGTTCTTGGGTGCTGTCCCACGGCGTTGAACCTGTTCACGATCCTTCGCCATAGCTCCCTCTTAGTAGCAATGGAAGTCTGCTGCACCTGTGTTCCGATTAGCTGTGGCTATACCCGGATGATTTCCTTCACCATTACCCTTAGCTCCTCCTCAGAAAACCTGGGGTGTCTTTGGGGTGCCATGGATATGGTGTGAGTGATATGTGTGAGGATGTGTGGGGTGGTGTGTGGGGTGATGTGTTGTTGTGTATTCTGTGATGTGCATGAATGGTGTATGGGTGAAGGTTTTTTGTGCCTCTGATTGAGTGGGTGCTCCTTGCTTTTCTCTCTGTGATTGGTCTGGGTTTTTTTTCACTGTAAGGGGTTGTTGGTATTGTGGGTGTGTGTTTTATATTGGTGTGGGTGTGTGGGTGTGGTGTGTGTATTTTGAATTGTCCAATATGGTGTAGTTTTGTAAGTGTGTGTATTTTGAGGGCAGCGGTGTGTACCGCCAATGGTTTACCGCGGTTGAAAGATCGCTGCGTTGATTCGTGGGTTGTGATACTGTGGGCCTATTCCTATTGGCGTAACGGTGTGGGTTTTGCTATTGCCCGTTCATCACTGACCTTTGGTGTGGCAGACTTGTGTGGGTGTCTGTATAGTGGCGGTATTCTATATGTGGGTCATAATACCCGTGGTGGATTACCGCCGTGGTCACAGTATGTTGGCGCCCATCAGCACGGCGGTACACGGCATTTACTGCCAGGGTTGTAATGAGGGCCTTAGTTATTTTCAGTGAATTTCTGTTATTTTAGATTCTATTTCCTAACTATAACATCCCTGTAACCTTTAGATTTTTAAGTGAATTGCTATGTTTTTTTAATGTTTATTACTATACGGTAATCCAACCACCGCTGCACATGGCCTTCACCCAGGCTCTGAGGCCAACCCCCTATAAGCACCCAACCTTGCACTGTGCACAGCAGCAGGGGTTCTCCATGGGGCCTGGCCAGCATCCAGTCCTGCGGCCAAACCCCCTAACCACCCAGCCCTACTCTGCACATGGCCGTTTGGTCATGAACAGCAGGAGTTGGCTGCAGCCTATCTCTCTGGGTGTGCAAATAGGTGTAAGAGGGTGTATCTGGGGGTGTGAGTGGCTGTGAGAGTCTCTGGCTGGGTATGAGAGCGAGTGCATCAGTGTCTTAGTGGATCAGTCAGTGTCCGTTCTGGTCTGTGAGTTGGTGCATGAGGGTGTCAGTGAGTCTATGAGTGGGTGTGTGAGCCTGAGTGAGTCTGTGAGTGGGTGCACAAAGGTCTGTGTGGGTCTGTGAGTGGGTGGGTAAGGGTCTGAGTGGGTGTATGAGTGGGAGAATGAGATTGAAAGAGAGAGAGAGAAAGAGAGTAAGAGGGCAATAGGTAGAGCTTTTGAGGCTTTGTTGGATGGTATACTTACAATGAGATATTTCTGCACAAATTGAAAAGAGAAATATATTTTTCAATTAAAAACAATAAGATCGCATTTCAATATGAGCCTTAAACATCTCCAGGTGAAAAAAAGGAGGGAAATGACCAGGGATACAGCTGGACTCTAACCCTCAATGCTCAGTGTGAAGATCTGTGACCTTCACACTTAAGCTATTTTTGTAAAATATTTTTTTAGCTATCTGGGACTGCAGGGGAACTCAAGGCCCCTGCAGCCCCTGATCATTTTTTAATTTATTTTATTATTTGCCCTTTACGGGCTATCTGGGCCCAAGGGGGGGCCTCAAGGCCTCCGCATGGTCCCATTGATCCAGCAAGCAGGCACATACTTTTACCAGCACCTCCCTGGATGCTGGAAAAATGATTTCATCTCTGTTCCCTGCACGCATACCTGCAACAGGGATGAAAACTCCACTTTCTGACAGCAGGACATGTTTGACAGATCATGCTGTCAGAAAGCCAATTGCTAGCTGTGACTTGGATGCAGCTGTCAAAGTTGCAACAAAGCCACAGCAAACAGCTATGTCCCGGTGGTGGGCACCCCAGGACATAGCAGTAGCCGGCCCTGGGGGGGTGGCAGTCCCCAGGCCCATCAGTGGCTCCTTGAGGAGGGCCATGTTCCCCCCCTCCAACGTGCATAGCCCAGGTGTGGTGGTGGTCCCCAGGGCTAAATAGGTTCAAAACAGACCCCTTTCTATTTTTTTCAGGTTGCCCCAGGGAGGTGGTGGTCCCTGGGGCTGCAGGGGGGCCACGCAGCCCCCCACACACAATCAGATGAATGCCTTGGGAAGGTGGTGATCCACGGGTCTGTGGGAAGGCCAACGGGCCTCCCTCACATAATTAAAGCATTTTTTCTACGGGACATGGTGGTCCCCAGGGAGCAGGAGTATGCTGGGGGGATATCAGGAATCTGTTGCAAATTTTTTTTAAATGCTTTTCTGCATCGGGGGGGGGTCTCTCTAAGACCCCACCACCAGAGCTAAGGTTTCAGTGTGTCTCTACCGTGGCCCCCTTTTTGTTTTGCATTTTTGTCTGGGACTTGGCTTCAGCCGCATCCGAAGATGGCTGCCAACAGTTTCTGGTTTGAACTGTTGGCAGTAATCAGAGCTGTGCATTCCCCTGCACGACTGTCTCTCATTTTGTGAATACTTTGCGGCCAGAGATATACAAATTTGGATTTCCTTAAATTTCTTTAAAACTACTGAACAGATTTACACCAAATAAGCAAAAGCACAATCTGCATACTGAAAGCTAGCTTTCTGACATATTTGGTGTAATTCTGTCGAGGGGTCTGGGCTGGAGACATGTCTAAAGTTCCTATTGGAATTAATATGGGGAAACACAACTTTTTTCATCCCCATTTTTCTCAGCCCCCTCTTGATGGATCACCCCAAAACTTTCCATGTGCAACAAGAATCACTGCAAAACTTTTATTTGGAAAATGTTGTTAAGATTTATCAAACAATGCCAAAGATATAAGGAAGTTGAAAAAAGTGTTTTTGTGGCAACCTCCATTAGGTAATATAGGTAATATTTTTGTGTGGCAAGGATGATTTTTGGGTTTAGAGTGGGTATGTATTTTTGGGTGGAAAGGGTATTTTTAGGGTTTAGGGAAGGTATGTTTTTTTGGGTGGCAACTTATTCATTGAAATTATTCTCCCTACTAGCATATCCCTCAACAGTGACACTAGCATAGCCGCCCAGGAAATTATATTCCACTATAAACTTCTTTCACTTCATTCTCAGGCTCATCCCTTTAAAATAATCTTCCTTCCATTTTAGGTTGTCACATTTCCTTGCAGTCATTTTGACTCTCATACACTTTTCCTCCCATTTATATTTTTTATTCAAAGTCTGGTCTCTGCCAAGACATCTATTACCAGTCAAGCTGCTGGATTCCCCACAATCAGCTACGAGGTAATTTGCAGAAAATGTTAGTTGTAAGGAAGGGGGATCTTTTTTTGGGAGGGTATCATCGGTCGCAGTGCATTTGAAAAGATTAGTTGTTGAATAAATATTTTCTGACATATCGCTTAAAACATTGTACTCGTTCACCTCTAATTAAATAATCGAGAATTTTAATGGACAATTATTGGTGAATCTGGTCACTATCAGTCTGATATGGATGTTAAGGCATTGTAAAATTGGGAAGATTGGATCCTACTGGCTACTGATTATTGTTGAAACGTTTACACTATTTGATATCTGAAGAACAATAGAACTGTGAGCGTGAACCCTAAAAAGGGACCTGTGTGATGCGAAACACAAGTTCGCTGTAATTTATACTGATGGCTTTGGGAGACTTTGAAATACAAATTTGTTTTTGCTTACAGATTGGTGTATTGTTGTGATATTTTAGGCTCTATACTGTTTCTTCTGGTCAAAGTTCTGAAATATGACTAATTCTTCTTCTAAAAAATGAATTATGTGCAAAATATAATATACAATTCTCTCCTAAAACATTGTTGAAATAAAACATAGTAAACACAAATGTCTAATTTAGTTACATGAAAGAGTAATTAATATTGGTTTTGTTGTGCTTCAAACACAATTTCAGTCCTTTTATTCCCGATCATCACTTCTTTCAGTTTGAATTATTTCTAAGCATTTGACCTTTGCATAATCTATACGTAGTATGGCGTCACGGCACTTTGAGTAATCCAGGGTAATTTCTCAGTGCCTCAGACGTCTTCATTGCAGACTGGAGACTCGTGCAGCTTGTGAAGAATACCAACAGTGTTATTTGTTATGGTCCTATGTTGGATAAATGTTTCAAATTCCAGACGTTGTGGATTAATATTCTACGTATTTGATGGGTGAGATTTGAGGGAATGTATTAAATCAGAAACACGTCCTCATAATACTGTTGATATGCACATTGAACTGCAAATGTTTTTTATGAGTATGTATGTAAATCAAGAATTTTAACAAGTGCTGCTGGGTGCTATGACTGACATTCCCTTTTGCAGTAGTATCTATTTCCTCACAAAATATATTCTTTGCTCACAAGCACTCTTTTCTATTCCCCTCAGGCTCCGCACTTGAGATATCTCTCATGTAAAGCATCCCTGTACTGTTCTTGATTGCTAACTTGGTTTATCAACAGACTACACTGAATCTGAGCTGATATTGTGAAATCACGGGTTTACGATTGGGGAAATGCATGACCAGAGAACCTTGTGTATCATATCGACATGAGATATAATTCATTTCAGGCTGACTTTGACACTGGATCTTACAAGAAAAGTCCATCAAGGGACCGGAACTATGAGGAATGCTCCTCTCTAAAAAGAGACATAATGCAGTCCATCTCAAAACCCTCTGGAGAACAACAATCCACTGTAGTGGCATGCAACACCCACAAACCCCAGGGGGATACTCAGTCCCCATCCTAATTTGTTGCCACCCTGATACAACATAATGCAATTCATTTCTGGCTCTGTGAATGTTTTTAGATTCTCACTGCAGTACTAATCATGACAACTCCTAGCCTGCCATCTCTGTACTGCACGCATCTCAGATGGTTTTCAGAGACTGGGACAAAACTTCAACTGTTTTGGCGCATAGAACAGCATTTGTTTGTGAGTTGGAAAACATATCAGTCCGCAGTGGAAGAGAGGCTATGGTAGATAAACATCTGGCGCTTTCTAGTGGCATTAACTACCTCGTCATAAATAGGGTAGGCTTTAAAAAAAATCCATAAAAACAAATATTGCAGCAGGGGAGGGGGCATGAAAAGCGCAGGGCCTTGTTACCACTGCTCTCCTTGCATCTTTCTGTCTGATGGTTCGTGTGATGATGTGACACGTTCTAATGCCAAGGATTGGCACTGAAACTGCCTGATCTCTCTCTGCGTGGGAATAACACAGCTTTTCAGTTTCCACTGCTGTCATTCAGGCACTGCAAGTTCAGAGATAATTGAATAAATGAAAAAAATCAATATATAAATAATACATACACACGGCTATTTGGCAGGTTAGTGGGAGGACGAGAAATGTCAAGAACAAGGTTTGTGTGCTAATAGGAAGTGATCATAAGATTGCACGAGAGGTTCTAAATTATATCTCGTTAGTGCTGACAAAGAGCAAGTCTGATCGTATTAGCGGGTTTCCACCAGGCGATTGTTTTTGACTCGACAATCTTTGTTAATCCAATGAGCGGTGTGCTAGTACATGCTGTACTTCATCTCGTGCACAAACTGTGTGTTGTCATTGGAGGGATGAAGTCCGTTTGCCAAGAGGTTTTTTTCCATCACAAAGTCAGTACAAATGTACATCGAAGGCCGAATTATTGACGGTAGAAATTGCTCACAAACGTTTTGACTTTTCGCTAGAATAGCTTTTTAAAAATGAGGAGGGTATGCATAAATGGGGCTTCTTGATTTCCAGAACGTACATAACGTTTCTCGGATCTGGGTACCAGGTAAAGCAGACAATTAACATTTTTTAAACCGGAAAATGTGTATACTTTCTACTGTTTTGGGCTTTTGCCCCTATTTCATCTTTCATCAGCAGTATCAAAGGGATAGAAATGGTTCGTGCAAACAGAAAAAATATTGTTACCACGAGCAGAAGTTATTTTAATGTCCTCGCGTGTTCTCATCTATGCCATAACTGTCTCTCATTCATTCCTTTCAACTCATGTAGCACCTGAAGAAGGTCTTCAACCCTTCTTTTGAACATTTTATTTCTGAGTGAAAGCTAAGACCTTGCATACACACAATCCCTTTCACACTCAACCACTATCATAAAAAGTTACCAAGCAGGATAAACGCCCAGTTCCCATGATATCACATCATGCACATCTAAAAGTTGCTATCCTGATACCTCTCTTGAAAAAAAACTACAGAGGATCCAAAAAGTCTTGGTTAAACTTCATCCCCATTTGCACCTCTTCATATCTCAGCAAAACATTGGAAAAGGAGGGCTTGAGAAAACTCCAGAGCATCCAGAACTAAACTAATCCTACATGACTTATCCTGCATGACCATCCGGTTTCAAGTCAACCTGTGCAAGCCAAATATAGTGACTCCTGGGGTCTTTACCTTAGATGAAAACAGAAGTTCATCTCTCATACTCATTAAGTAGCCTATGACATCATGGCCTACAACTTCCTGCAGACTAGAAAAAAACTGGTCTGATTTGGAGAAGTCTGTCTTGTAATTGTTCCAATCCATCCTTTCAAATCGCAGTCTGTATAGCTCATGCTGAAACATTCAACGTAGATAACTGGTTCTCTTTATCAAATCTGTGCCCATATATATACTTTTTGATGCAAAACTGCGCCGACGCAGTTTTGCATCAAACATATTACCGCCGGCTAACGCCATTTCTTTGCACCGTGCGGGTGTCAAATTTATACTTTGACGCACGGCCGCGCAAACCACAGGTGTGAGTCATTTATTTTTACTCAAACCGCTGTGTCACGTCGAAAAGAAAAACAACGTTAACACAGTGGAAATGCCTGTGAGCCGGTTTACGACACCGCAAACCGGATATGCAGCATTTTTTGACGCAATAGCATCAAAAGTCGCCGCAAACACAGCAATTTGGGCAGAGGAGAGCCAAAATGGATCCCAGATGCTTTCACAGACCCCAGGAAGATGACAACAGACCAGGAACCAGCCAGGAGGACCCACACAAGACCCAGGACAGGGAGAAGAAGAAAACAAAGTGTCGCTTCAGTGCAGAGGAACAGGAAATTCTGGTGAAAGAGGTGACGGAACACCAGCACCAACTGTTTGTCACCTCAAAGTTGCCATTCAGTAGGAGAGAGGCAATATGGCAACAAATTGTTGACAAGATCAACAGTGTGGCAGAAGTACGCAGAACAGGCATCGAGTGCAAGAACTGCTGGCATGACTGCAAGCGCAGGACCAAGGAAAAGATGGCCAGGAACAGGAAGGCAGCACTGCAGACTGGAGGTGGGAGTCCAGCACCACAGGAGGCCCTGGACCACATGGAGGAGATGGTCACAGCCGTCATCCCTGAGGAAATCGTCACAGGGATTCAAGGACAGGACAGCGCAGACTACTAGGAGGCAACACACATGCAGGGTAAGTAGCATGGGGAATTAAAATGCACTAATGTTAACTGCAACTGGGGGTGGACATACCTACTACACAATGCATGTCAGCCATGATATTCAGGGAGTGGAATGGGTAAAGTGGCATGACGGCATGGCCCGTACTGAGGAAACCTGGGGCACACCCCTGCACAACACCAACAACCTTTGCATGGGGGTTTGCTGCCATGCCAAGGATGTTGCAAAGGTTAAGCCAGGCCTGGATGGCAGGGTACAACATAAAACTGGCAGCCCGTCACACGTCAGCCAGTGTACTCCCTACATTAACTAGGGCCCAATTAACAACCTCTGGCCATACCTGCAAGTGGAATGTAACATTGACAACAGTTGCAACTACCACCTCTGCTGTGTGTGCAGGTCAAGTAGCTAATGGCATTAACGTCCCCATGGATCAAACACACCCAAATTAGAGGGTTCAGGATGACAACATTATCAATCCCCTGAAATCAATACAAATGTTCCAATCCTGTCAAATGTGAGTGCCAAAAGTTGCCACAAACTTCACCCATTGTAATGAACATTAGGAGGTACACAGCACTAATGTCATACCCATGGGTCACTATAGCTCCAATGACACCATGCAACATCCCAAATGTCATACTGATTAGACAACAGCATTGAGAGGGAGGACACATGTAACTGTTCACAGAAATACACCAGCACAGTCAGAGGAGGAAATATGACACTGCTACGACTATCAGTGCAATCCAATGTACCATACATTCCCCAACATCAGCAGTACACATTACCAATGCTGACATCCATATCGTGCCATAACAATGCTATACATAGTATATGCTACATCTCAACTACATATAGGTGGATGTGAAAGATCAGAGACTGAGGCAGGTCCAGATTGTTACATGTGGAGCTAGTGCCATAAAGCACCCAACGCCAGTGCAAGGCCTCACCATGAGAATGGAAGTAGACGGAGGGCTGAGTAGGACAAGAAGGTGGCAATTCACTGTTTGGCCTGAACCAACACCTAGAGTATATGATGATGACAAGTGCACTAACTAACCACAATACATGTGACATGCAGGGGGGGCATAGGCCTGCGAGAATTCCAATCTGAAAGACAGGAACATTGAACAGGAACCAAGATCAAAATGCGAAAATAATCGGAAGGCAGGCATGTCACATTACAAAGCCCACAACAATGACACACTAATTGTACCATATCTCATTGCAGAGGACAATGGATCTCCTGCGGATATGCCTGTCCAGGACTACCCTGATGACATGGATGACGAGCTGACAAACATCAGCCAGCAGACCCTCCAAGAGGTGCTTGGAACCCTCAAGACCCCACATTCAGTCACAAGGAGGAGCACAGAACTAGCAGCCATCACAGAGGACCCACCCACAACACCAATTGTACGACCTGCCAGCTCCAACACAGCTGAGGACTCTGACAACACTGGCACCAGCTTTGAGAGAACTGTAGTTGGAGTACAGCGGGAGCTGGCCAAGGAGGTGCGGGTGGGGATGGAAAATATGGCAGCCAGCCTAGAGGGGGTGCATTCATGCATGATGTCAACTGAAGAACAGCCAGCAGCTATGCAAGGGCGAGCAACTATCTTGCAGGAAGTAGAAAAAAGGTTGAATGAAATCAGCACAGCTGTAATACAGTTGACCCAACACCTACAACAGCAATCCTGTCAATGCGTGCACGAATGCAACATTGAACCCCTCAGGGCCGACCTGGCTTCCTACCACCGTGATGTGGCTGCTATTCTTAAGAACCAGCAGATCCTCCTTCCTGCAGTACTGCCCTTAAGACCCCCACAGGTAGCAGCTACCGGGATGTCTGACTCCACGTCTTCAAACACTGAGGTGTGTGTTGCCCCTTCACAACCACCACCACCAAGGGCAGAGGAGACTACACACACATCAGAAGATGAAGATGTGGAACAGATCACCTTCACACGTAAGAGTACTCGGTAGCACTAGTCCCTGCCACATGGTCACATATTACCAAGGTCCTGTGCTTTGTAACATGCCAGTCTTGCAACAACTGTACTCAAGCACTGTTCTGCAACCCACTGTTTATCTTGTCACCCTCCCTGGTGATTGTCTCTCACTAACTCATTGGCAAATCCTGTCCCTCTGCACTGTCTGACACTTCACCCCAGCATGTCCAATGACATGTCCTTTTGCACGTGTCTGATCACAATGGAAGATGTCACAATAATGGACTCACAATCATGGACAAAATACATATAGCACTACAGCACTTTTAAAATAAATAGCACTTACACAACCACTTTGTCTCTGTGTAATGTGACACATCAACCGTGCGGTAGATCAGTGATGTTTGCCTCCTGTCAATGATTATAGATTGTCAATACAACTGCCCTGAAATAATGTGGGCTGCTAACTATACACAGTGGCCTGGGTTGTACCATCATCTGCCCTTCCTGAGGGTTAAATATGAGGGAAATAGAAACTATACAGTATAATGCTGTGTTGGACAGAATAACGCTTCCTCAAGGGATGTCTAAGTCAGGAAATACTGCCTTCAATTGATGCTGAAAGTGAAAACATTCGTATTTGACATTTGCCCCAATTTAAACCTAACACACACCAAACTGCATGAAGGGATGTGTATGAGTTTCCATATAAATAAGTAACCATGCTGCACATTGTAACAATTGATATGTGTGAGTTATGTACACTACACTACAAGAGAGCATACTACCACTCACCTTATAAGGGATTGCTTGGACATCAGGCTGCAGGCAGTCTTAACACTGTGTCCCCAACACCAATTCTGGTAGCACAGTATGTGACATTGAAAACATACATCACAAAATAAACCACACTTTGGGATCCATAGTAACCGTGAGTAGTGGGTCCAATGAATGCCTGAATCTTAGCTAAGTAGCTTTGGGGTAGCTGCCAATGTATCAGCTGAGTTGGGATATGGTTGCAGCATGGGACACAAAAGCTAATACAAAAGAAACACTGTTCACTTATGGCAAGGCCCTGATCTACAAGCATTTGACACATACTGTAAAGGGTTACCTACATATTTATTAAAGATTAAAAACAGAAGTTAAAACTAGGGAAAACACCTTACTTAACCTAATCTACTCTAACTACACATTACTCACAATTGTCCCTAGCTAACCTAAGCTAAACTTACTTATCACATTTAACAAAATGAACTAAACATCAACCTCCCACCCCCCTTATCAGACGGGACACATGGAGGACAACAGCTACTAACCTAAACACATACTATCCTATACTAAACATATATACATTTTTTTGTAAATAATTTTTTGTAATTTGTTTATTTATTTATTTTTAAACACCTAAACCCCAACATTGCCACACACATACAGTAAAAATCTGTAGAAAGATTCAGAAACCCCCACCCCCCCCACCCACTACTACTAACTAAACCTACAGCCTATACTAACCTAACACTAAGCCCCCAAAACCCACTAAGTGTAAGAACCAGGAAAGAGGAGAGAGGGGAGGGAATCATGCCCGCGTTCATGCCTACAGGTTGGCCCTCCTCAGGGTCTTTCTAAATGCACGCACCCGCCGGTTGACCTGTGCCACCTCCTGCTGCAGTCTGGTCATCTTTCTTAGGACACAGTTCAATTTCCTTTGCATCTCTGCCAAAGCTGCAGGGTCTATGGATGCAGCAGGGTTGGTCTGGATGGCAGCCGAGGAAGTATGGGCCCTTGTTGGGGTAATGTCTGTAGGCTGAGGGGCAGGTGGTGTTGTGACTGCTCCTTGAGCTGTTGCAGTTGATGGTCTCGCAAAGGTCCCAGCTGCTGTTGGTGCCACCTGGCTGGTAGTGGTGGTGCTGGTGGTGGTGGCTGTGGTAGACATGGAGGGTCCCCCTTATGCAAATGCCCTCCACGCTCCGGAGGGTCTTCCATGGCGATATCTTCTTGCCATGTTGTGGTACCCAAACTCACCATCAAGAATGTGGCGGTATCGCATTGCCCGGCGTTGAAACTCCCGAATCTGGATGGGAGTCATATTTGCAGCTGTTAGGACAAATAGAAAACCAAACTTTAGGTACTGCATTGTGTGAAATGGCTCAAGAAGTAAATCAGACATTACACCTAATGTATCTGTAACAGCCCATATCATCCTACAGATCACTGACAGTCCCTGAGGAAGAACATGGAAAGCCAGTCTACAAATGTCCTACCATCAAATAGCAAATCCAAACCCTACAAGATGGGTAACAACTGGAATGAATTTGGCATCATAGTTCTGCCAGTTGTCAGGAAAAAATCATGCTGCATATCCTCCACCACTGCCAGGCCAACACATTTCTATGTACTGGATGGCAATCTAGGGCCACAAGCTCTGTGAGTTGTAAATGGACTTGCCAGTATAGAAAGCATGTGCTAATCATGAGTGGGTACCCTAGGTTTGGACAAGTGATTTACTGATTGACATGTCTGTGTACCAAACTTGGATCATCAGTCCTAGGTACACTATTCCCAACCTTACGCCTGTGTATGGGGGGTGGGGGGGTGGACAATCAACTAATAATTTCTAACAACAAGGACACCCAGGAAGCTTTGGAAAGCTGTACATGGGTTTGGGCAGCACACCACAGGTAAGGAGGCACTCCAAATAGGATACACCCAAACCTTGGACAATCCCATCAACACTTATCCTTGGAAATGCATACCTGTGTCCACATCAGTTACTACCATTAAGCCATGACTTACAACAAACAGATAGATGCAAGCACACCTCTGGCCATGAGCTGCATATATACCTAGGCCATTGTACTCAAGTGCCTCATACTCGAAGCATTACATGTGCATACATTAAGGATCGGCCCACTCAAACATGCTGACAAAATGATCTTCCACTCATGCAACAAAACAAATGATTGACCAGCGCATCACACCTTGCTATGGGTCCAACACACAGGAGTCAATCACACATCATCAGCTAACACAACACAGAACATAAATATCAACACTTTATAGTTTTTCCGTAACATAAACACCACAAATGATAAAGCATGCACTGGATAGATATCAGTAGGTTTTTCATGTCAATGGTCCAAAACTTGGCCATCACATGTCCTGGAATGTTGGATACTACTTCCTAGGCACTTGTTTGTTGAGCCAACATGAGTCAGGCACGGGCACATACTATATGGATACACTGTTTTTGACACTGAGACCCAAAGATAAGTCACATTTGTATTGTTAAGCCACCATTGAGGTCATATAACTGAACCACGTCTCTCCTGTGGCAGTGGAGGACTAGCGGACCAAGCAGCACGTGTTCACATATTTCCAGTGGTCAAATGCACAGAGGTGTCTGGTTCATGTGTGTGGGCCAATGTTTAATTATTGGGATCCATGTTGTCACAGTTTCGTGCGGGTCTAGTCATGAGTCTGTGGCACTATTTCCTGTATCTACGAAGTATCCTTCACAAATCTATAGAAGTAAAGTCAATAAGGATTTGAGAATACACATGGGGATGGTCCAACCCTGTCACTGCAGACATGTAATGAGACTGTCAACAGGGCAACCTTGGTGTGCTGATACAGTTAATATCTCAGGATTATTGTACCAGCAGCTGTCATCACAACAATTGTACACAGGTTGGCCTCTAAAATTCCCACTGCATCTGGGAACATCATTGCCTCTGTGCTGATTTATTTCATAGCCATTCACCACGCACGCCCCATCAATATGTTGGGAGCAATGTGAATCAGCATGTGGACTGTCAGGGTCCTAACATGTGTAGACATTTCGTGCACATTATCTTGTTTGTTATGCTGGAGGCACCATACCCAATCCCTGCATACAGCCATGGTAGACTGTCACAATTTATCACTCATGCATACATGAGACCCAGACAAGGGACAGTCCATGATTCGGGTATTTAGAGACAAGTTCCCACCCATGGTACGATAAATAAACTGATTATGCTATACATTTGTTTGAGTATGCGTTGTAGACCCACTTGACACAATACCCCAGGTGGAATATGAGGTTAGGGAAAGGAACTATGATACAAATGTAGCCACAAGGAACCTTTAGGGTAACACTAAGACAGGAACCAGTCAGGCTAACAGGATGCAGGCTCAATCAGGATCCAGACAGTTCACAAGGTAAATACACAGTGGTCAGACTGAGACTGGTCAAAGGAGGGACAAGACAGTTGAAATGGAAAACTGTGCTTGTCGTGTGTTTTGGTAGGTAAGACATTAAACCAAAGGGCTGTGTTACACAGCTGATTTATATGGCAAGGCATAACAGTGTTATAGATAAAATGGCAGCTTCTATGCTGTTCCAAGCATCAGCAATGGCAGTGCATGTTCAAATGAATGGTCTCCATGGATGTGCTCACAGGTGTGTGCAGCATCAGTCTCTCACAAGTCCTGTATGTGAGATTCAAATTCAAAGGGCCAACAGTACCTTTCACATGGGAATCACTGCACAAGTGATAACAGGTCTTAGAAACTACAAGCCAGTGAATTATTTAACGTGACGTCCATGCAGACAGAAGTACAATGACTATGGCATACCATACTAAAGGGTGAAGCACACTGGATTTAGATTGTGAGTCTGGGAGTGTGTAGAGGAGGTAGTATCTGGGTACACATATTACCATTCCAGGGACCTCTGAAGACGGGTGGGGTGAGACCAGGAACATGGGTGTGTCAGGACTTAGGACATGGGCTGACATGTGCAGGGGATGTCATGTGAGCAATGCTTGTCATACCTGGGACACTTGTGCTATGACTTTGCTGCTTATATGGAACTCTAGTCACACATTGTCCTTGCAAAGATAGGTGATGTAACAGTTACTGCTGTCAAGGGTCTGGTCATACATTCCTGTTACTAATGCAATAGCACACCCACGGCCTCATGTATGATGATTTTTTTTCCATTATTGACTGATGGTGTCTTTGTTGTGTGCCATATCCTGAAATGAACCTTGTTGACAACATGTATGTGTGAAATAGGTGTGGTCCTCTGCTGTTGCCCTTCAAATGTGACATGTACAGGATATATGTCATTTACAGTGTGAGTGAATGTGGCTGTACATTCATACGCATCTAACTAGTTTAGCAAAGTTCTGTGTCCTAATCGGTATTTCAGCAATGCTCCATTAGGCTACACTCTGAAGCTGATAGTTAGAGATAATGTTATGCAAAAATGAATTTCCAGACCATGACATGGTGATTAGTAAAGGTGTTTATTTACATATAGTTAGACAGTGGTGATGGGTGAATAGGGTCAAAAGAAATTTTGTGCAATCTGTTGTCTCTGACGCAATCCTGCTGCTGTGTTTGGATTGTCCCCCTCATGTTGTTCCTCCTCTTCAGGCATTTGTGGGTCGGGTTCATATACGGGAATGTTCCTTCTTACACATATGTTGTGCAGGATGGCGCAGGTCAAAATAATTTTGCTGATCATTTCTGGTGAGTATAGGAGGCTGCCTCCGGTGATGTCGAGGCACCGGAATCTTGACTTCAAGATGCCAAAGGTCCTCTCGACTATGGTGCATGTCCTCCTATGTGCCTCATTATAGGCACGCTCTGATGCAGTGCTTGGGTCGCCAAATTTTGTCATAATCCATGGCTGGATCCCCTACCCCTGATCAGCTGAAAGAGAAAATGAGTGAGAAGATGTTGATGTAGCTTGCCCCATAAATATCACCTTGAATGGCAGTAGTTCTCTTGTGTTGTCTGTGACTCATTGGTGTTTGTGTTATTGTGTGGATTCCTAGGCTTCTAAGATGTACCATCAGCATCAGCATTGGGTTGTTTCCATATCTGAACAGGTGTTTGGCCGTTGACCGGATGTCAGCAGTATTTTTGGAGAGTTGAAGTACAGTGTGTACTCCCTTGCATTGTGACTTGTGATACAGGTATCCCTGTGTCTTAACAACTGGGGGTGAGATGATAGTTGCGTACACAGAATCAATTCGACAGTGGTGGTAACATGGTTGCATCTATGTACCCTGGACATCCCATACAATTTGACATATCCAATAGATTAATTTAAGCATCTGTGAGACCCTTTGATTTGGCAAGGTGACATTGTGCAAAACATCTCCATATGTTGTGAGCACTGATGTGTTAACAATTGACTATACACTGGTTTCACATGTGTAACAAGTTCACTGGAGACCTATTTCTCTGCCCTTGCCAAGTTGACTCAGGTTGTTACGTGTTCCTATACTACTGAACATGTGCAGGTTCCGATGGATAACTTGGATGTGAGAATGTCATTCAGAGTTTCAGAAGGTCTGTATGGCAGTACATCTGTGTGTGTGTTAATTTGTCGCTATGCGTATGTGTAGGAATATGCACTTTCAATATTGTCCCATCAAGATGTGTTCTTCGCACAGTCTCTTGCTTCTTGGTAGTGGGCAATGTGAGAGCAGGAGTGATGTGAGATATTGGAACAGCCTCAATGATTGCACGTGACCTTCATTGTACTCCTCATCATGCTATCTGTGTCATGGTGTTTGACCTGCAGCTAAAAACATTACACACCCCTTACACAGTACATATTGATTTGAAGGGTGTTGGATTGAGTGTTATTGATGTGATATTGAAAGTTCCTTCTTCCCAGATTTACCGCCAGTTGGGGCCATGTGTTTGTCATTGTGATGTTTTTTAATTGTTCCCTTGCGTCTGTGGAGTGGCATCAGTTGATATTTGGAACGGTCATTTGTCCCCAGGTGTGTCTCCCATTGGGTGAAGATATGAAACAACCTCAGTGTGTTCCTGTCCACATGTCGATGTTGTGGTGTATGTGTTGTGTGTCCTAGGGGATTGCTGTGCAGTGTGTATATAAGTAGGTTTCTGTACTTACCAACAAGTAGTCCATTTCCAAATCGTCCATCCTGGAAGTGTTGATTGATGGTGCAGTGACAGAAGATGGATGAATCATGTACACTCCTGGGATACTTTGCCATGATGTTGGTGATCAATCCCTGGTGATCGACAATGGCCTGCACATTGATGAAGTGTGTGTGCTTCCTGTTGCGGTATAGATGTTTGGTTGCAGCAGATGGCACAATGCGTACATGTGTGCAGTCAATGGCACCAAGGACAAGAAGGAAGCCATTAATGAGGTAAAACCCCTGTTATGTCTCCTGCTGCTTCTGTTGTGTGTTGGGGAAGCAGATGTGGTGGGGTGTGAGTGAGATGATGACATCCAGTACCTTGGGGAGGAAGGCGGAGAATGATGGCTGTGAGATCCCAGCAACCAGGGCGCCAGTGGTTTGAAAGGAGCCACTTGCCAACATGTGTAGGACAGCTAGCAGCTTGGTTTCTGGTGGAATGGTGCGGGTGTCTGCAAGCTGGGTGCCAACTGTGGCTCAATGTTGCGCAGCAGCTGCTGACTGCCTTGCCAGTTAAGCCTGTACCTCTGAACGTTGTTTTGTTGGCGGAGTCCCATAAGGGTTGTCCTGGTGCGGAATATCCTCTCCTGCCTTCTGCGTTGCCTTTGGGGTCCCTGCTGGTGTTGTGGAAGCTGCTGTTGTTCCTGTGCTCTGCGTCTGCGTGCTTGCTGGATGAAGAGCACCTCCATGTCTTCCTTTTGGAGCTCTGCTGTTGCTTCTGTGTGGTTTAATTAAATACAGGTGTGTTTGCCCCACTTTAATGCCTGCCCTGACTTGGTTGTGCGTCATTTGTGCGTGGTAGCATAAATAAGGCGCACAGGAGTTTATGTCATTTTTTGGAGGGGAACGCCTACCTTGCATGTCATTAATGCAAGGCGGTTTCCTGCATCCAGAAAATGACGTACACGGCGGGATTTTGGCTTTCGCTGGCTCATGCGTCAAAGTTTAAATATGGTGCATGGTTTGCACTGAATGTGCGTAAAATTTTTTGCCCCACATTTGGCGCAAACAGAGTATAAATATGCCCCCTGATCTTTAATATGTATTGGCACCCTCCGGAACAATATCTTAAACAATTTCAGGCAACCAAAAAATTGTAGGCTGATGAGACCTAAATTCAAAGCAGGGAGACAAGCCATTGAACCAGGACAACATCACTGTTCGCTTGCTTCACATTATCCACCAGATGGAAGAGACTTTCATAGTGTCAAATGGAGCAAATACTGAATTCCTGAAGCTCAGTTGATATAAACTTACTCAATGGCATTAGAATGGTGCTCTAACTTTAGTGCTGCACCAAGAAATACACCAAAAAGCAAAGAATCTGGCAGTCATATTCAATTTAGTGATATCTTTTGTACTACCAGCAAATCTGCTGGTCAAATACTTAAATCTTCAGCTGTCCCTCCTCTTAAAAGACCTTGCATTCCTCTTCACAAATCTTCTGGAGCAGTTAAGAAGTGCATTGACTAAGGTATGGCTTGATTACTATACCTGGCTAACAAAGAAACTAAACTACAGGCATCAATGACACCAACATTAGGTGTCCTGTATGCATACATACACATGCATACAAGCAGTTATTACAAATTAGCTTTAAACACACCTAATGAGACAACAGCTCACCAGAGAATGTGTTTGAAAGCCCTCTACACCCTCCAAAGACCACATGAGAAAATGAAATAAAAGGCGTACAAAAAGTGTCACACATTTTTACCTCCAACCATCTTTTAAACAACTGAAACAATGTGGGAGATCATAAGGGTTCCAGGTCCAGGTCCAGGTCCTAAGAATGGCAGAGGGCCGAGATAGTTGGCATGGATTTAAAAAATGCAGTGAAAACTGAAGTGTTCTGGACTGTCTACATAGTGAACACTTCTCAAATGGAGGTTGTGACTGAAGTATATGAGTGTGAGGTCCTTCTGATGCGGAATCTACTCTAACGTTTCAGACTTAAGAAGTCTTTTTTTCTCAGTATTTCTTTATTAAGTTATAAAGTGTTAACTTTGCAATTACCTGGCATACATTTTGTAAAGTGATCTACAGTGATATGCACATGTGTACTATTGTGAATTAAGGCATAGAGGTAGACAGTCAGACAAAATAACAATACAGGAACAATTACAAAAATCGAGGAATGACTGCATTGATAAGCTTGCAACCAATATTAACTTTTTTTTAAAGAACTGTTCTGTGGTATGTAATCATTTGGCAAAGTTTCTGGCGGGGGTTAGACAATGAGGGAGGAGTGGAGGAGGGGAAATGAACATGTCAATTGCTAGTGAGGGTCCAATATCAATGTGGGATGGAGTCGGGGCAGCAGATAGCTCCACACTCTCAGTAGGGATCCTTAGTGGGGGGCGAGGGGAGTGATCATGCATTGCAAGCTCCCTAAATGTGGGGGCGGGTGCCATCTTTCAGGGCAGTCTATCATCAGATTGAGCTTCTACCTTCTCTACCTTCTCTAAATATTTTTGCCAGTCAGGGGTCTGGCTAGTGCTGAGCCCTTCAACCCTGATGCATGCAGAGCACTTTGTTATGCCAGTGTAGCAAAGCATGGGTCTAACAGCCACAAATGGATAGGAGGAGAAATGGCTGATTTGCAGCACATGACTATTCTACGTTTTGCCAGAACAAGGGCTATGTGCAGCAATGTGAATAGTTACACCAAGCAGGAAATGTAATACCACCATTTGGTTCGGGGAACCCTAGAGCTCGGAGAGGAACCCCGTTACATCCCTCCAATAGGAGTCGAGCTGGGGGCAGTGCCAAACCATGGGTTACGAAGTCTGCTGCATTAGTCTGGGAACAGAGGCAGGTGTCTGTGGCCCCTGGGTACATGTTTCTGGGGTGAGGAAAGTATGGTGTAGATAGTTAACTTGCATGTATTTCAGTCAGCATTTGTGGTGATGAGTTTTGGTATCTCTATTCACTGTGCCCATTTTTTGTTTGTAAGTCTGATGTCAAGGGCAGCATCCCAAGAGGTTCTAAGGGAGCGGAAGGGAATTTCTCTGTCCACGCACAGGGACCTTTAGATTGTGCAACAAAATTGTGCCCCAGACTATGGCCCTCATTCTGACCTTGGCGGGCGGCGGAGGCCGCCCGCCAAAGTGCCGCCGTCAGGTTACCGTTCCGCAGTCGAAAGACCGCGGCGGTAATTCTGACTTTCCCGCTGGGCTGGCGGGCGGTCGCCTTCAGACCGCCAGCCAGCCCAGCGGGAAAGAGGCTTCCACGATGAAGCCGGCTCGGAATCGAGCCGGCGGAGTGGAAGCTGTGCGACGGGTGCAGTTGCACCCGTCGCGTATTTCACTGTCTGCGCAGCAGACAGTGAAATACATGTAGGGGCCCTCTTACGGGGGCCCCTGCAATGCCCATGCCAGTGGCATGGGCACTGCAGGGGCCCCCAGGGGCCCCGCGACCCACCCTACCGCCATCCGGATCTCGGCGGTCCGACCGCCGGGATCTGGATGGCGGTAGGGGGGGTCGGAATCCCCGCGGCGGTGCAGCAAGCTGCGCCGCCGCGGAGGATTCAATGGGGCCGCGGTACACTGGCGGGACCCCGCTAGTGGTGCCGGTCCGACCGCGGCTTTACCGCCGCGGTCGGAATCCCCATTGGAGCACCGCCGGCCTGTCGGCGGTGCTCCCGCGGTCCTCCGCCCTGGCGGTCAAAGACCGCCAGGGTCAGAATGACCACCTATGTGTCAGCAACACATAAAAGAACTACTTCTCTGATTTGTCATATGTTTTACGCCAACCATATGCAAATGACATATGATTGTAGCATAGGTTAGGAAGGAAACCAGCGGTATCCCATACTCATCCACCAGGCTTTCGAATGTGGCAAGAATCTTGTCTGTAAAAAGATTGTCTCAGACAGTAAGGCCTGCCTCTGACCATGAGGTCGAATCTGGTCTCAATTGTAAATCAGTATATTCTGGTACTCCCCAGGGGGATGGTCCCGGTGTATATGGGGGGCAGGTACAGTTCTTGACCGTTAATGTGTTCCAACATGCTTTGGCCTCTCGCATTAGGGCAAAGCTGCCTTTCTCAGGAACCTCCACCACAGAGCCCAGCAACCATTTCAGCACTAAAGCCATGTTACCCTGCCAAACCAATGCCCCAGGTCAGACATATTCTGGTCTACCAGACATCGCATGAGCCATTATAGATTGGCAGCAGCGTAATTGTATTAATTATTTCCGGTACACAATTCACTCCCCTCAAATGAAGTGTACAGTTCGAGGAGTGCCATCCACTGTCTGACCGTGCCCCATATCAGTGCGGTCAGAAGTGAGTGCAGGTCTGCAGATAGTCTGCTAGGTAGCAGGCTGGGAATGGCAGAAAAGAAATGCAATAACCTGGGGAGTATTAACATCTTGGAGATGGGAATCCTACCTGCCGGGGAGAGTGGCAGGTTGTCTAGAACAGGAGGGATGCTCTCACCCCTTGCACACATTACCATCTATCATATCTTTATCAGAGTGATATACTCAGATATCTAAGTATTTAAAGGAGTTGCATGTCCAGGGGAGTTTGGTATGTGGGAGTTCTCTTTGCTGCTCCTTCATCAAATCCGTGAGGGGGAACAGATGGATTTGTCCCAGTTTACCTTTAGTCCAGATGCTTCTCAAAACTGTAGTAGGAGTTCCAGTAAGCGGAGAACTTCCACAGCATCATCACTCAGGTACACTAGGGCATCCTCGATGTACAATGAGATTATGTGCCAACTATCACCAGTTCTGAATCCCCATCCATGGCTCAAGCCTGGAGTGCACATGCAAGTGACTCCATGAGCAATGCAAAAATCCTGGGGAACAAAGGGCAGTCCTGTGGGTGCCACATTTGATGTTAAATGTGTCCGACATAATTCAAGTGGCGTATTGTATAATAGATTAATCCATTTAAGGAATTCTTTCAAATATTCCGACCCTAGGGAGTGAAACGCCTTTTAAATGTCCTGCAATGCAACCCATGGGTTTGTGCCCACGGATCGCACCCAATTCATTAACATGAACAGGCGTCACAAGTTCAGGAACGTGTTCCTGCCAGGTATAAACCCGTTCTGATCTGGGTATATTACATGTTGTGCTATGGGGATCAGTCTGTTAGCCAGCACCTTACCAAGGATTTTATACTCCACGTTTAATAAGGAGAGGGGATGGTAAGAACCCATCAATAAGACAACCCTATCAGGTTTAGGCAGGATAACCAGTACCTCTCAGAGTGAGGTACGGAGTATACCTGCAGAAGAGGTAGAATTAAATCCTTTCAGCAAGTGGGGTGTGAGGAGAGATTTAAAGATTCCATCAGTCAACCGTCTGCCCTACGAGCCTCACTGCACACAATTTGTTGAATCGCATCCTAAAATTTGGTTTCTGATAAGGGTGCCTCAAGATCCGTCCGCTAGGACGCCTGTAGTTGTGGTAGGTGTGTGTTGTTTAGAAATGATCTAATAAGATTTGCATCTGCCTGCCTCAGAGCAATGTACAGCTTAGTGTAGTAAGATCAAAAAGCGGTGTTGATGGCTTCTATGGTATTAAGCAATATGCCTGTCTCACCACAAATAGCAGTGATAGAGACCGGGGGGGAGTCGGTTTGGAGGAGCTAGGGCAAAAGCCTACTCGCCTTGCCACCCTCTGTTTTCTTCTCATGTAATCATTGTAGTCCAATTTTCCAACTGGTCTAGGGTTATCTTATGAGTCAGCAGTGCCCGTACTAAGGAAGAAGCCGCTGTCTGTTTAAAAAAAAGTGGAGCTCCTTGTGCAGCACTAACTTAGCACCGTATACCGTCATAATTGCGTTTCCATGAAGGACTAGTTTGAATGCATCCCATTCTAAGCAGGTATCGGAGGCTGTGCCTTCATTGTCATTGAAATATGTGGTGACGTGTTCTGATAGGGTAGCAGAGAAGGCCCCATCCTGCAGTGTCTCCGTGGTGAGCATCCATGTAGGTATACATCAGTGCTGCCGGCCCCATGACAGTTGGAGTTGTAAGGGGCAGTGCTTGTAAGAGGTACATCCCAGATATTCACAACAGGTAACCCTCACAAAAACATCTGGGCTGCAGTAAAAAAGGTCAATCCTAATGTGAAAATCGTGTAAACCAGAGTAAAAGGAGTATTCAAGAGATGTGGGGTGTAGGTGGTGCCAAGCATCTGACGCCTGTGTTTAAGAAGGCCTGTGCCTCAAGTATTGAGTAACAGCTGTGGATTAAGCACCAGATATTAATGGGTGAGAACGGTCATAGTCTATGTCTGGGACTCAATTAAAGTCCCCACCCCAATAGAAGGGCACTAGTGCATTATGCATCAGGACCGGGGTGAGGGATAACAAGAAAAAGGCCTGATTGGTGTTGGGAGCACAGAAAGAAACTAGTGATACAGGGAAGCCATCCAGGATCCCCTCAAGAACCACACATCTCCCCTCAAGATCTATCTTAATATGCAACACCTCCAACAATACTGCTAGTGCTAACCATTTGAGAGCCCTCTAGCATATCAGGAATAGGTGGTTCCCCCCAATATGCCTCACCATCATCTGCACATGTTCTTGAGGTCTGGGCAGTGAGATGGGTCTCTTGAGGAAGTGCTACATGGAGTTTGAACCTACATAAGTATTAATGTACACAATATCTTTTCACATATCCCACTAGGCCCCTAACATTCCAGGTCAATAACAGGTATTGTAACACAGATCTACCACCTTATATAGCCATTTACCATGAGGCAAAAGAAGAGCAACAACATCACCCAACTGCCCCCACCAAGCCTAGCAGATCACATACCTGTGTGAACAGTGTGGCTAAGGAAACCCCAGAGAAAAAAACAACACTTAACACAGTAACATTTAAACATATGGCTGACAACAAACCCCCCCACCCCACCCTACCCCCCTGGGCTGGTACACCAATGGGTGTCCAGCCAATAGCACTCCAATGTAACAAAGAACGAGGCTATTAACTAGTCAATTTTTGTATTTAGTTTTATTTCTGTCCATAGTTGGGGTAGTGGCACTGTATCAGTGACAGTATCCCTATACATGAAACCCACAGCCCTTAGCCAGTAGACCAGTGTTACCACCTGCTCAGTCCTGCATACAAAGTAACATGTCCCATCTCTGTGACTGCCTGTGCCCTTTCTTTGGCAGCCTGTTCCTTTGTTGGGCCATCCAGGTAGCGTTTGTTGCTGGGTCTGCAGCATCTCTGCACCTTCCACTCCTCAGAGGAGTCCAAGTTCTCTGGGGTTTAGGTTATAATGCCCTTGTGTTCCAGCCAGGGCCATGCCTCCTCCAGGATGGTGAAGAAGGTGGCACTGTCACCATTCATAATCCAGAGCATTTCAGGGAACTGCAGGTCCTATTTGATTTCATGTTCTAGGACATTGGCCCCCAACCTTACGACTTCTGTGAACCGTCACTTTATCATTGCTGGAACCTGGGGACCCCAACTGAATCATTATTGGAATGTGGGCCCTCCCCAGTAGATCATTACTGGACCCTGGACTACACCCTGATTTGATACTCAAAACAATACACCAAAACTACAGAAACAAGCGTTTATCAATCACATGCACAAAAAATACATTTTATTTAACTTTGAAACAAACATAAATAGCAAAATAATTGTATTAGGAAGATTCGAGCTTTTCCAAATTCAATTGAACCCACACACTGTTCATACTATATCCTGTTTGACGCACCTGCACTGTTCCCACAGATCAATCTGAGAATACTAATTGAATTATTAGCTTCTAGTTTCAAATTACTTGACATCTACAGTGCATTTTAACATTTTCAATTGTACGCTTAGCCACATTACTTTATTAATCTTTAGTATTATTTAATTTTCTAAGCAGTTGCAGACCCACTGAGGAGGCTCCGCAGACACCCAGGGGCCCCCGGACACCATGTTAGGAACCTGTTAGCTTTTCATGGTCTGAAAGGAGGACATCCAGTGCTGCACTTCCAAGGTGTGGTCAGGTAAAATGTTACCTTAGGAATTCTCCACCTTCCACAGATCTCTGGCATAGGGGACTTGCAGGATGTGATCCCTGTGTCTGTAATTACCAGGTGGGTGATCACCGGATGCAGAAGAGCCCCTGGAGGGAGCGGTCTGCCCAGCACCCCGTGGACGTGCTCCACAGAGAAGATGGCTGAGTGTTTGCCCTGCAAGATTGTTGTTGAAAACCATTCCTCAAGGTAGAATTTCAAATTGGGGCCCACAATGTGGTCTTCGAGGCCCACTATCCATGCGTTATTTGATGGGATCTGCCCTCCTGGTGGTCCTCATGTTGTTGGAGATATGCTACCTCTTGTTGCAGGGCCCTGATCTGTGCACTAGTGTCAGAGACCGACAGTCTGAGGGAAGTAATAGTGGATTCTTGTGATCTTCTCTCAGGCCATATCGATCCCTTCAGTTCCAGGGTAGTTTTGATGTCCTGCATGGCTGATTAGATCTTATTGAAGCTGCATGAGTGTGCTGCTAATGTGGTCCCCAGAGACTCCTCCAGAGGAAGCAGCCTCTCCCTCTCAGTGCTACCTCCCAGGTACCAGGCACCACCATTGCCATTCTATCTTGTCATCATTCTATCTTGTTTTAGGGCAGACCATGAGGATGAATAACTGTGCCAGTGAATAATGTTGTGGGATGATCTAGAGAGTTCCCTGTTTCCAAATCACAGTGGTGTACAACACAAGATATGGTAGAGGGCATAGAACCCAGGAGTCTTGAAGGTGGAGATAGGCACTCTGGCACCTGGGGCCCACTAGATAGTATACAGTGAGCGCACCGTCCTTTCCGAACCGCTGCAGAGCCTCAAACAACCAGATCCACAGGTATGATGGTGAAAGTTAATGGGCGGTTGCACAATGACTGCACATAAGATCTTCCTGGTCTTAGGCCGCAGCCTCAAGGCATTAATGCTGGCTTGTAAGGGCAAGGCAAGTCAAGGTTGAGGGCCTCATCCTATCCCCCTCTGCTATACTGAAAATTGCACCACAGGGGCCCCCACTCTGGTAACTTTTGCTACTTTCCACAGTCCAGGGCAGCCAGGAGGACCACTCAATTTAGGGGAAAGAATGGAGAACTCATTGGAGGGGACAGCGCTGTGGTGATCACCCCAGTTTTCACAGAGCGGAGAAAAGTTTATAAGCATGATTTTGAGGCCCCCATGTGAGTCTTTAACCCAGACTAGCGTGGCGGGGTAAGCAGCATGTTCAGGCTTCAGCAATGTCCTCTTGCAGCATTGAAGTGAGGCGGCAGCTGCAGTAGGGTTTCTTCCAGCACTTCAGCCACAACATGACGGCGCCTGATGTGAAAAAACTGGAGTGGCCATGTGTAGCATTGATCATTTTGCCTCCCCCCGGAGAGGTTCACAAGTAGTGTTAATGTGGGGGCTTCTTCTCCATGGGGTCCCCATGGGTTGGCCCTCCTGTCAAGTCGTACCAGTGGTCTACGCCCATCAGGCCAGTGAGCTTCCCCCAGAGGCCACAGTCTTCTCCCCCTGGTTGCTAGGTCCACTGCTTCAGGTAACTCAGCGGGCGAAACAGAGGAAATGGCAACCTGCTAGTGTGGTGGGGGGCATCAGACAACTTTTCAGGCAGTGGGGGGCTGCAGTGATGAGGCAGGATGATATGTTTGGGTCCAAGGGCTGTGGAGCTTCTTGCTATGCGACTTCCGTTGTCACCATCTTGGCCACGCCCCCAGACATCACAACTCTTAATTACATTCAGAGCAATAATGTAACTAAAAGGTGATGTAATGCACCTCGCAAACTCCTAAATAATTAATAGAAGTTAGTATTTACATCAGTCATATGAGACAGCCCTTGAAAATAAGTGCAATGGCAGGAATACCTCAAAATGCTGACCATAGTACGCACGATTCCTAATAATATGAATACTATGGCACATCAAGCATGATTCGAACTATCTACATGATTTGCTTGGGAATAATTAGCAATATTTATCACATTTGATAGTATGTATTAATGACAATTTCAAGGCCGGATCTAAAGATTAGCTGTGCTCTGCCTTTTGTCAGGGAGGTGGAGGACATTATGTTCTCCACTCTGACTGATTACCACCTGCAATAGGTAGAGATCCCAGTGGTGATCTCTGTGCTATCACAGGAGCTGCCATCACAACAGCTACTGTGAAAGCATTGAATTGAAGCGCTTGATGAGTGCTGCTGTGTTTCAGGTGGCCATTCATCAAATATTTCTTTTTTTTAAAATGCTGTCCCAAAGCAGGAGCTTGTTTTTGTAAAACAAACAAATAACTATGAGGCCCTGACACCCTGGGAATTATCTCAGAGGGTGTGGGGTCAATAGTAATTTTATTTTAGTTTGGGACCACCAGGTTTTCCCAGGTTGTCTTGAACAGCAAAAAAGAACATTAGACTGTCTTCTCTAAATAGAAGGGTGGTTTACTGTTCTTACACTGTCTGCCCCTACTTCATAAGACCAAACCTCTAGCTTTTTGATTGGCGGAACCAGTGTGATAATGATATTCCTGACTGCTATTAGACAAACAGGTATTCCACATATTTGTGTCAGAGTACCATGTCCGCCAAACTCTAAATTTAACCTCTAAATTATCAAATGATCATTGGAGGCACCGTACGAAAACAGAAACTATACAGAGGTTAAAATAAGGACCATCATTGTAATGTAGACCTTATAAAAGAGGAGGCAGTTATAGACACATAATCACATATAAAAGAACACACACAATCATATGCCCCTAGACAAATCTAGGCTGATGGATTGAAAACAGGCCCATGCTCACACAATCACTGTAGATAAAGAACCAAACCATGTGAGACACATATTTTCCACCCTGAGCCACACTTTCCTACAAAGAGGGCAACAGCCCACATTTCCATCACCCCATACATACATATACATATCTACCCATGAATAAACAGGCTCTGCCGCTGAAGCTTCTACAAAGTTAACCCATATGTATGCAACAGTCCCTCACATTCACACTGACTGCCACATCTATGACCCAGATGCTGACATAGCTAACACACACATATTGTTACAGCAAACATACCAAGAGAACCCAGATGCACAAAGACTCTCTGCACACAAATCACAAACACACAGGAATGCAGAGGTGCTTACAGATTCAGGAATATATAAACACAAACATACAGTTCCCAAGTAACAATCTAGCTTCAGGCCCAGACATTATACAGTGTCTGCCTTGCTAGAGTCCTCTGCGACAATGAGTATGACACTAGACAATGGAAATTATGCTGTTTTAATCCTACTAGACCTATCAGCAGGGTTTGACATGACCTCTCACTCAATACTTCTTCAGCAGCTCTTGGATATTGGTATCATTGGCAAGGTATGGTGTTTGTTCAAATCTTTTCTGGCAGAGTGGAGACAATTGGGGGGTCATTCTGACCCTGACGGGCGGCGGAGGCCGCCCGCCAGAGTTCCCCCCTCCAGAACACCGCTCCGCGGTCATAAGACCGCTGCGGTGATTCTGGCTTTTGCACTGGGCTGGCGGGCGGCCGCCAAAAGGCCGCCCGCCAGCCCAGTGCAAAAGAGCCTTCCCACGAGGACGCCGGCTCAGAATTGAGCCGGCAGAGTGGGAAGGTGCGACAGGTGCAGTGGCCCCACGACAACCCATACCGCCATCCTGTTCCTGGCGGGAGAACCGCCAGGAACAGGATGGCTGTATGGGCTATCAGAATCCCCCATGGCGGCGCAGCAAGCTGCGCCGCCATGGGGGATTCCCAGGGCAGTGGAAAACCGGCGGAAGACCGCCGGTTTTCCCTTTCTGACCGCGGCCAAACCGCCGCGGTCAGAATGCCCTGCGGGGCACCGCCAGCCTGTTGGCGGTGCTCCGGCCGACCCTGGCCCCGGCGGTAGTGAACCGCCGGGGTCAGAATCACCCCCTTGGTCTCCATTGGACAAAACTTTTGTAATATCTATTTGGTCTCTTTGGTATATTTTATTAGCTAAACTACCTCCTATGCTGATGTTACCCAATTGATTCTATTTCTGGATAAAAAACCTTTTGGGACTGAACTCAAATTTAAGAATTGTTTTACTAGCATTATTCAATGGATGGAAAATAACCACCTAAAATGCAACAAAGATAAAACAGAAATTCTTTCATTTGGCAAGCTTAGGGGGTCATTACGACTCTGGCGGTCGGAGACCGCCAGGGGTAATGTAGCGTCCGTACCGCCAACAGGCTGGCAGTACGGAGGCCCTTATTACGACCGCGGCAGTAGCGCCGCGGTCGCACCGCCGGGGCCGGCGGTGATAATCCGCCAGGGCAGCTTTTCACTGTCTGCATAGCAATCCCCCACCCTGTGCTGTATTTACAAACTGGTGCAATGGGACCATTGCACCAGTTTGTAAACCCTTGCAACACATTATACCCGCACCAGCTATAATGTATGCAAGGGAGGTATTCCGTCCCATGGAGGCCCTTCGGAATGCCGCAACGAAATCTACAAGATTTCACTACGTCATTCTAGCGTAATTTTTTAATGCCTGCTCTGGGTAGCCTTAAAGTGATGCTGTGCTTTGTTCTATGGGCCTCTCCTCACTATACTGGACTACTGTAAAACCTTTTGACATAAGTTCAGCAAAGCACTACAACTGCGTCACAAATTCAGACACAGCTGTACCATGATGTGCTGTATTGTAAATACAGCGATACCATGGTGTCATTAGGGGGACACAGGGAGGTGCAAACAAACTCATGATGCATCAGTTTCTTGTAAATGAGGCCCTCAGGTTTTAAATTTAACAATGCTCTGTCCTTTCAACCACAAGTACTACCAGTGGCGGGTACTTGCTTCTCTCTGATTAAATCCCTAAAAAGAAAAATGTATTTCCTTTTGCTAGATGCGAGGAACACTATGGGCCTCATTACGACTTTGGCGGTCTGACTGTAAGACCGCCACAGTGGCGGCGGTCTTACCGTCAGACCGCCAAAGTAGTAACCAGGAGACTCTTTACATTGGGTTTTTAACATAGACATAAGCCAAAACAGCTGTATTTGACATCTCAACACATTTATTTCTAGATTTCCACACAGCAAGATAGAGTAGTACTGCTAGTGACATCAGATTGTCAGATTAGGTGTCATAGATTACTAACCCATATGTTACAGAAGCTAGGGACATGTCAGTCTTCGTTCAAGCCTGGAGCCATACAGATTTGTACTTTGTACCACCAGATAAAGTCTCATCACATACCCCTAACTTATCTTCCTAATAATCATTCCCCAGGATACAGACAGAGATCAGTAGTGATGTCCCCAGTCCTGGAACCCTTCACTTACCATGGTCTCATACTTTGACTTTTTGCCACTCACCTATGTCAGTCCACAGAGACATGGACATTGGTCTGAAAAGTAGTAAAACACTAACAGCTATGTTCAAGGTAGGTCACATACAACAGAAACCATTATGATGGTATTGTATTGTAATATTGTATTGTAATAGTATTTATATAGCGCTTACTACCCCTGACGAGTCGTCAAAGCACTTTTCGGCTAGTAGCACGCTATTCTGGAACCCAACAAGAATTAGTGATGGATTAGTATTGGGAAATATGAGTACAGTTTTAGTATTATTATGAGTTAATTTGAGCCGCGGATATGAGAGTTTGTTAGTTAGATTTTCTGGAGTAATGGAGGGGTGGAAGAGGAAAGAAATCCAGAACTGTTAATTGGGAGTATATCCCTCATTTTCTCATCCCAAAGGCTTGAGATGAGTAAAGGGGGATGGAGGAGGGAAGAGTCTGTGGAAGGGTTAGGGAGATTATAGTAGCAGGGTGAGATAAATGAGGGAGAATTTATTAGGGTTGTTTGGGAGGTCATGGTAGTAAAGTGGGGTTTGGTGAGTTAGATGTGGAAGTGGAGGGAAGAGCTTAGGCAGAGTTATTTAGGAGATGAAAGTAGTAGAATGGTTTTGGGATGATTCAGAGTGGGAATGGAGGATAGTTTGATAGAGACATGATATATGATGATGGGTAGATAAGTGTGATAAGATGAGAGCAGGGATTCATAGATATCTAGTATAATAACCCACCCAGGAGCCATGCAATGACCCACGAACATGCCAAGCACAGAAACAATATATACACATACATACGTGTATAGATATATAGATACACACATACACACACACACATACAAACACACACATACAAATACACATGAATACACACGCATATGCACACATATATGGGCATACAATACATAATTAGAACCATGGGTAAATGTACTTAGTCAAACAGGTTTAAAGAGTGTGGGGGTGATTCTAACCCTGGCGGTCGGTGATAAAGCGGCGGCCAACCCGCCAACAGGCTGGCGGTCCAAAAAATTGAATTCTGACCCTGGCGGGAACCGCCAACACAAACCGCCACATTAACACTCCGCCCGCCACGGCGGTACAGACAAACAGCGCGGCGGTCACCGCCAACAGACAGGCGGCAGATAATGTACCGCCCACAGTATCATAATTCACCAATCCGCCACCTTTTCCGGGGCAGGAGCACCGCCGATAAAAACACGGCGGAAACAGACTACGAATGGGAAAACGCGCACCTCTACGCACTCCACGAGGAAGGAGGACAGCATGGAACCCGAATTAAACATCCTACCTGCTCTCGTCTACCTGCTCATCTACCACGAGTACGAACGCCGGCGCAGACGACAACGGTGAGTACTGCACCTACGACACACGGGAGGGGGGAGGAGGAAAGCTTACGGGCACACACATACGCGATACACTCCCACCCCCCCAAAATGTACACACCAATGCAGATCAACAAGTCACAGTGACACCACCCAAAGCCCCCTGAAAAAAGGAAAGACATAATTAAATTGTGAATAAAAATTTATGTACAAAATAGGCTCTGAAAAGTATTGGTCAACTTGCCAAAAAATCAATATGAAAATAATTCTATATACAGTGCAATGGATAACCGAGGCAATTAGTCCTGCACATCAAAAGAAAATCGAAGTGTCCGTGGGCCAAAGTGTAACAACACAAGGGCAAAGCCCACACAGGAGACCTGAGTCCTTTGGAGAGAACACTGCAGGGGCATCTGATGACAAAACTACAGGCACCTCGGAGGGAAGGGAAGGGGGGGCACCTCAGCCAGATGAGTCCACGACGCCATATCCACGAGGGGCCTCCATGGCCACTGTTCAATCCTGGGGAGTGCAAAGCCACAGTCTCTCAAGTCTCTACAGTGGGTGGCTTGCCCACTGTACCATCCTGGGGAGTGCAAAGCCACAGTCTCTCAAGTCTCTACAGTGGGTGGGTTGCCCACTGTACCATCCTGGGGAGTGCAAAGCCACAGTCTCTCAAGTCTCTACAGTGGGTGGCTTGCCCACTGCCATATCCTGGGGAGTTCAAAGCCACATTCTCTCAAGTCTCTACAGTGGGTGGGTTGCCCACTGTACCATCCTGGGGAGTGCAAAGCCACAGTCCATCAGGTGGATTACAGTCTCCACTGGTCAAGGAGGAGGCATGGTGGGCACAGTGAACCGTTAACAGTGCATGCAGGAAGGGCCCAGCGGAGCGGTGCTTGAGACGCGGGTGCCCAGCGGAGCGGTGCTTGAGACGGCGGTGCCCAGCGGAGCGGTGCTTGAGACGGCGGGGCCCAGCGGAGCGGTGCTTGACAGGAAGGGCCCAGCGGAGCGGTGCTTGAGACGGCGGTGCCCAGCGGAGCGGTGCTTGAGATGGCGGGGCCCAGCGGAGCGGTGCTTGACAGGAAGGGCCCAGCGGAGCGGTGCTTGAGACGGCGGTGCCCAGCGGAGCGGTGCCTGACAGGAAGGGCCCTGTTCAGCGGTGCTTGAGACGGCGGGGCCCAGCGGAGCGGTGCTTGACAGGAAGGGCCCTGTTCAGCGGTGCTTGAGACGGCGGGGCCCAGCGGAGCGGTGCTTGACAGGAAGGGCCCTGTTCAGCGGTGCTTGAGACGGCGGGGCCCAGCGGAGCGGTGCTTGACAGGAAGGGCCCTGTTCAGCGGTGCTTGAGACGGCGGGGCCCAGCGGAGCGGTGCTTGACAGGAAGGGCCCAGCGGAGCGGTGCTTGAGACGGTGGTGCCCAGCGGAGCGGTGCTTGAGACGGCGGGGCCCAGCGGAGCGGTGCTTGACAGGAAGGGCCCAGCGGAGCGGTGCTTGAGACGGCGGTGCCCAGCGGAGCGGTGCTTGAGACGGCGGTGCCCAGCGGAGCGGTGCTTGAGACGGCGGGGCCCAGCGGAGCGGTGCTTGAGACGGCGGTGCCCAGCGGAGCGGTGCTTGAGATGGCGGTGCCCAGCGGAGCGGTGCTTGAGACGGCGGTGCCCAGCGGAGCGGTGCTTGAGACGGCGGGGCCCAGCGGAGCGGTGCTTGAGACGGCGGGGCCCAGCGGAGCGGTGCTTGACAGGAAGGGCCCTGTTCAGCGGTGCTCTTCTGCACGGCGGGGCCCTGTTCAGCGGTGCTCTTCTGCACGGCGGGGCCCTCTTCTGCACGGCGGGGCCCTCTTCAGCGGTGCTCTTCTGCACGGCGGGGCCCTGTTCAGCGGTGCTCTTCTGCACGGCGGGGCCCTCTTCAGCGGTGCTCTTCTGCACGGCGGGGCCCTGTTCAGCGGTGCTCTTCTGCACGGCGGGGCCCTGTTCAGCGGTGCTCTTCTGCACGGCGGGGCCCTGTTCAGCGGTGCTCTTCTGCACGGCGGGGCCCTGTTCAGCGGTGCTCTTCTGCACGGCGGGGCCCTGTTCAGCGGTGCTCTTCTGCACGGCGGGGCCCTCTTCAGCGGTGCTCTTCTGCACGGCGGGGCCCTCTTCAGCAGTGCTCTTCTGCACGGCGGGGCCCTCTTCAGCTGTGCTCGTCCAGTAAGTCAAGGGAGCCAGACCTGGCCTGGACTCCCTGCTCAGTCGCCCTCCGACCGTGCTGTTGCTGGACCCTTCGGTGACGGAGTCCTGGGCCCTTTGGTGTCCTCCCTAACACCCGGGATGGGGCTTGTGGGGCCCTCCTGCTCCGCACTCCTGCTGGCTGACTTCTCCGCCCTGCTGCCCTTTCGCTCCTTAGATGGGGCTCTCGGGCCTTTGCCTCCCCTAGATGTTGTGGCTGGTGAAGTGGGCGAACTTTGCTCCTTGGGGGCAGCCGTGTCAGTCCTCTCACGGCGGCCCTTTAGTTTCCTGGTCCTCTTGCCTGGGGGGGGGCTGGCTGTCCCCTGGCTGCTGATTGAAGTGTCACTGCTGGCAAAGGGTGGACTCCAGAACCCATGCACCACAGTGACACTCGAAGCTGGACTGGTGGTGGCTGAGGTGCTCTTGGGACTCTTTGCAGATGGAGGGGGTGGGTCATGGGAGGGAAAGAGGTTAAGATTCGCGAGGAAAGGTTTTTTAGGACCAAGGTAAAGGGTAGGAGAAGTGGTGATGGGAGTGGAGGAAGAGGATGTGGTTGTAGGAGAGTCAGGTGTGCTGTCCTTGGGTGCAGGTGATTGTGCTGGAGGCTGTTGTGAGGTGGATGGCTGTTGGGTGGGTGTCTGCCTGCGTTTGTGTGTCTTGGATGAGGGGGTGACAGACACAGTGGGAGAGGACACAGGGGACGTGTAAATGGTAGTGGGGGTGGTGACTGCACGTGTGCGGACTGTACTGGAGGGTGTGGTGGTGATGGAAGCACTGGCTGATGGTGGTGTGCATGCAGGTGTGAGTGTAGACGTCACAGGGAGGGAGGAGGGAGACGAGGAGGAGGGGGACACAGAGGTGGTAGTGACTGTTGGAATGTCTGCATCTGGGTGTTGCTTGAGTGAATGCTTGTGGGTTCTGTGGTGCTTGTGTCTGGATGAGCTGCCCTTGGGTGTTGAGGTGTGTGCAGGCTGGTCTGATGGTGTGGATGGGATAGGCTGAGGAACAGGAGACAGAGACAGGGTGGAGGCAGTTAGAAGAGGGAGGCTGGAAACAGGGACAATGGCTGCCGTCAGTGCTGAGGCCAGAGCATTGAACGATCGTTGATGGGCAGCCTGACCCGAATGAATGCCCTCCAGGTAGGCATTGCTCCGATGCACCTCCCTTTCTACCCCCTGGATGGCATTCAAAAGGGTAGTCTGCCCAACAATGATGGTCTGAAGGAGGTCAATGACCTCCTCAGTGAGGGCAGCAGGGCTGACAGGGGCAGGGGCTGAGGTGCCTGGGGCGAAGGAGACGCCCGCCTTCCTGGGCGAGCGGGCACGGAGCGTAGGCTGAGGGGCTGCTGGGAGGGCGGGGCTGGTGCGCTGGGTGGCGGCTGTACCTGTAGAGGCGGGGAGCCCGGATGTTGCCGCCACCGCTAGGGAGCTCCCATCCGAGGACGTGTCGGTGTCGCTGGTGTCACCACCGGTCCCCGTTGTGATGCTCCCCTCGCCCTCCGGATCACTGGTGCCCTCGGTGTCTGTTCCTGGGCCCACCGGGGCCTTGTGACTTGCAGCTCCCTCGTGCTCCGATGCCAATTCTCCTCCGCCTGATGATGCTAATGCACACATGCACAAGAAGATGAAGAAGAAGGGTGGGGGGAGAAAAACGAAGACCAGGTTGAGTGCATGCAATGTCAACACCGTTGGCGGAGAGGACAGACACAGGAGCCTCATGCACAAAGCCGCGCATTCGGGGTACACTACTCAGTACTTCTGACTAGGACAACAGGTCTAGAGACGACAAACGCGCACATGTGTGATGCTGGACCATCGATAGCTGTACTTGTCACCCTACAGAGGTGGGGTCCGGGAGCACAGGGCCATGCCTAAAGGAGAGGACTACACTACAGAAAGCGCCCTGGCCTAATGTCACCCACAACCCTCCTCCCCCACCCAGACGCCTCCACTGCGCAGAAAGATAGCAGAATGTGCTGATACTCACCCCCTTGTGTCTGCTGTGATGTCCTCAAGTGCCCATCCAAATCAGGGTAGGCCACCGCCAGGATCCGGGACATCAGGGGGGTCAGGGTACGACTGGCACCCCTCCTAGGTTGGGAGGCCATCCCCAGCAGTGACTCGGCGGTCTTCCTGGTTCCGCGGCGGATGTCCTCCCACCTCTTGGGGCAGTGGGTGCCCCGTCTGACGTGGACCCCCAGGGCCCGGACTTCCTTGGCGATGGCACGCCAAATGTCCACTTTCTGATGGGCGCTGACCTATTTGACATGTACAGGGTGGGAAGGAAAAATTCATCAATTTTCTGCATGTTAGATGTGATTGGCCCCCCCTCCCCAACCTTGCCATATGGCACATGCTCTCATCTGTCGTGCGTTGCACTCCTCATTCGCCCCCCACCCCACCAACTTACATCCACCCCACTCCACACAGGCATAGCCCATTCAATGTGCACCCAGTGTACTTACCTGTTGGTCTGGAGGACCGTAGAGTAACGCATACTGGGGGAGGACCCCATCCACAAGTTTCTCCAACTCCTCAGACGTGAAGGCAGGGGCCCTTTCCCCAGTCGCAGCAGCCATTGTCACTTCCAGACCGACGTCACAGCAGCACTTGCAGTATAGGTCCTCTCCTGTGGATGATCAGGTCTCGAGTGATTACGCAGATCGAAAATGGCGGTCACGCCCGCGGCGGTGCGTACCGCGGCGGTGCGTACCGCGACCGCCGGCGCACCTCGTCATTGGCTCCTGAAACCCATAGGCTTCAATGTTAACCAATGCGGCTTCGTATAGCGGTCTTCGACCGCCTACCGCCACGGTGTGCCACGCCAGCGCATTGACCTCACATCCCATTGTCCCACGTCACAGGTCAGGCAGCCGCCATTTCAAGGGCCCACATGGCATAATTTGTACTGCGTCACACAGGCCTAGGCCTTGCATTGCCACACATACACGCCTTTCAATACATAGATAATCGTGTGCTAGGCATGCTGTGGTGAACGTACCTGTGATTTGCTTGACTCTGTGCTCCATGTTGTCCTTCCTAGGCACCGTCCGCTGGGACTTGCGAGGAGAAGGATGAATCCTCGTGTGTACCGACCGCTGGTGGACCTGTCGACAATGGAAGAACGCCATATCATACTACGATACCGACTTGACCGAGCCACTATCCATGAACTGTGTGCCCAGCTGGAGCCAGCCCTGATGTCCCCCATCCACCAACCCACAGGAATTCCCCCTCTAGTGCAGGTTCTGTCAGTCCTCCATTTTTTGGCAAGTGGCTCATTCCAGACAACAGTGGCCATGTCATCTGGAATGTCTCAGCCTATGTTTTCAAAAATTTTGTCTAGAGTGTTGTCTGCCCTGACGAAACACATGCAGAGCTACATTGTATTCCCTGAGGACGTTGATTTGGCCACTGTGAAGGGTGATTTTTATGCCCTTGGACATATCCCCAACATAATTGGTGCCATTGATGGGACCCATGTGGCTTTAGTACCCCCAAAAGACGATGAGCAGGTGTTCAGAAACAGGAAAAGTTACCATTCTATGAACGTCCAGGTGGTCTGTTTGGCTGACCAGTACATCTCCCATGTGAATGCCAAGTTCCCTGGGTCAGTGCATGACGCGTATGTGATGCGTAATAGCAGCATCCCTTATGTGATGGAACAGCTACAGAGACAACGTGTGTGGCTAATTGGTGACTCTGGTTACCCCAACCTGCCTTGGCTATTGACCCCAGTGAGGAATCCCCAGACCAGCGCAGAGGAACGGTACAATGAGGCCCATGGGCGAACTAAGAGGGTCATAGAAAGAACCTTTGGGCTCCTGAAGGCCAGGTTTAGGTGCCTGCATATGACAGGGGGATCCCTGATGTACTCACCAAAGAAGGTGTGCCAGATCATCGTGGCCTGCTGTATGCTTCACAATCTGGCATTGCGACGTCAGGTGCCTTTCCTGCAGGACGATGGTCCAGATGGTGGTGTTGAAGCAGCTGTGGAGCCTGCGGAGAGTGAAGAGGAGGAAGACGAAGAGGACGACACAGACAACAGGGACAGAGTTATCCAACAGTATTTTCAGTAGCACACAGGTAAGAATCACCCACGCCATTTAACATTTCCTGAAAGCCCCCTGCATCTTTACTTTGTGTATTTCCCCACAGTTCTTTTAAACTGATGTTTGATTTTCCCTTCCCTTTTCAGTGCTGTATGACCCACTGCGTGACTTCTGCTTGGTTAGCCCATGGACTAATGCTTATTGACATCGGTATGTTGTCATCACAAAAATAACAGAACATTATTGATCAGTAATGTGTTATACATTTGTAAATAATACAGGCTGACTCCTGAATGATTTCAGTGCAATGAGTGATTTATTTTTAGTGCTAGATATTGGTACATGATATTAAAACGGTGATGGATGAGGGTGGAGTTATGTCCATGGCAGAGTCCAGTTCTCAGTTTCACAGGTGCATTTTCCATATGCCTGTGGAAGGATGGAGCAGGGGCAGTTCAAGGTTGGACAGGGTGACACTGTGGGACAGTGGGATGACATCAGGGGGTATCTTATGCTGGCGGGGGTGTTGGCATCCTACTCTGTCTTCCTGTGAGATCTCAGGTTCCTCTTGCGGGGTGGTTGTTCTTCAGCAGGAGGTGGGGTTCTGGTGGCCCGTCGTTCTGTGGGGGCCTCCTGACCACTAGCGCCGGTGGAGGTGGTAGTCTGTTCCTGGCTAGTGACAGGGGCCCTTTGTGGTGCCACATGGTCCTGCAATGTGTTTTCTATCCGGTTGAGGGCCTGGACTATGGTCCCCATAGCGGTAGCGATGTTCCTGAGTTCATTGCTGAACCCCATGTACCGTTCCTCCTGCTGTGCCTGGATCTCGGTGAACCTGGCCAGTACCGTCGCCATCGTCTCCTGGGAGTGATGGTATGCTCCCATGATGGTGGTGAGGGCCTCTTGGAGAGTGGGTTCCCTGGGCCTGTCCTCCCCCCCCTGTCGCACAGCAGCCCTCCCAGTTGCCCTGTTTCCCCGGGCCTCTGTCCCCTGGACGGTGTGCCCACTACCACTGCCCCCAGGTCCCTGTTGTTGTTGGGGTGTTGGGTCAGCCTGGGTGCCCTGTAGTGGCGGACACACCGCTGATTGATGCGTCCTGGAGACAGAGGCATGGGCCCGCTGGGTGGGAGCTGTGCTGGTGTTCCCAGAGGGGGTTGGGTCTGCTGTGGACTGTGTCTGTGTGTGGGGAACCGACTGTCCAGAGGTCCCCTATGGTCCGGGCTGGTCATCAGGTTCAAGGTCGACAGAGCTGCTGTCCTCGCTGGGGGCCTGTTCTGGGGGTGGGATGGACAAATCTGGACCCTCCGTGGTGGTGTGTTGGCGTTCGGGCCCTGCAGGGGTAAAGGAGTATGGTTATTGTTTCTGTGTGTGCCATGGCGTGCATTTTGAGTGCCCTTGTCCCCCAGTGCTGGCATTCCCTTGTGGGAGGTGTTGTGAGGGGGGGGGGGGGTGTATGGGTATGTGCAATGGTCATGCTTTGGTGGTGGCTGTCTATGGTTTGTGTTGGCATTCAGGGGTTGGTGTGGTTTAGGGTGGGTTGTGCTGGTGAGACATTGGCAGGGAGGTTGTGTGCTGGGGGGTTGAGATTGGGGGTGAGGGGGGGGTTGGCATGCTGGTGGTTGGGGGGGGTGAAGTAGTTGAGATTCGACTTACCAGAGTCCATTCCTCCGTGTACTCCAGCGAGGCCATCAGGATGCATGATGTTTACTACCTCTTGCTCCCATGCTGTGAATTGGGGTGGAGTGGGTGGGGGTCCGCCGCCAGTCTTCTGCACAGCGATGTTGTGTCGCGACACCATCGAGCGCACCTTCTCCCGTAGGTCGTTCCATCGCTTTCTGATATCTTCCCGGTTTCTGGGATGCTGTCCCACAGCGTTTACCCTGTCTACGATCCTTTGCCATAGCTCAGCCTTCCTTGCTATAGTGGTGTGCTGCACCTGTGTGCCGAAGAGCTGGGACTCAACCCTTATAATTTCCTCCACCATGACCCTGAGTTCTTGGTCCGAGAACCTGGGGTGTCTTTGGGGTGCCATGGGGTTGTGTGGATGAGGTGTGGGGTGGTGTTTGTGGTGATGTGCGTGGTGATATGTGGTGATGTGTGCGTAAATGTGGTGTGGGTGATGAAGTTGGGTTCCTGTGTGTGTTGGGGTATTCGATTGCTGTGCTCGCTCTCTCTATCTCTATCGCCTTCTCTCCAATTTCCAACTAGTGGGGGTTTGTGGGTGATGTGGGTGTGTGTTTTATAGTTGATTGGATGTGTGGGAGTGTTGTTTGTATGTGTGTCAGGTGTGTGTATTTCAAATTGTCCAATGTGGCAGTGTTTTGGAGCTGTGTGTGTATTTTGAGCGCGGCGGTGTGTACTGCCAATGGAATACCGCGGTTGAAAGACCGCCGCGTGGATTCGTGGGTCAGAATGGCATGGGCGTGTTTGTGTTGGCGTGACGGTGGAGGTTTGGTCATCTCCAGTTTTCCGCGGCCCGCTGATGAGGCGGCCTACCTTGGATGTCGGGTTTTTGGCGGTTTCACAGTTGGTGGTCAGAATGACCGTGGCGGTTTACCGCGGCCGCGGCGGTAGAATGGCAGACTTCTGACCGGCGGTAAGGGCCTTTTACCGCCGAGGTCAGAATGACCCCCTGTGTGTGTATTTTATTGTTATGACATGGTAGCGATACATATTTTCTAAATAACTATACATAACTAGAAATAGACACATAGGGCCTCATTATGACCCTGGCGGGCGGCGGAGGCCGCCCACCAGGATCCCGCCCTCCAAATTACCGCGCTGCGGTCAAAAGACCGCGGCGGGTATTACGAGTTTTCCCCTGGGCTGGCGGGCGGTTCCAGTTAAACCGCCCGCCAGCCCAGGGGAAAACGACCTTCCCACGAGGATGCCGGCTCGTAATCGAGCCGGCGGAGTGGGAAGGTGCGACGGGTGCTACTGCACCCGTCGCGTATTTCACTGTCTGCAAGGCAGACAGTGAAATACATTTTGGGGCCCTCTTACGGGGGCCCCTGCCGTGCCCATGCCGTTGGCATGGGCACGGCAGGGGCCCCCAGGGGCCCCGCGACCCCCCCCTACCGCCATCCTGTTCATGGCGGCTTTCCCGCCATGAACTGGATGGCGGTAGGGGGGGTCAGAATCCTCATGGCTGCGGAGCGCGCTCCGCAGCCATGGAGGATTCCAATGAGCAGCGGAAAGTCAGCGGGAGACCGCTGACTTTCCGCTTCTGACCGCGGCTGAACCGCCGCGGTCAGAATGCTCATTGGAGCACCGCCAGCCTGTTGGCGGTGCTCCCGTGGTCGGTGGCCCTGGCGGTCACCGGCCGCCAGGGTCAGAATGACCCTCATAATCAGAAAAAATATTTATCAATATAGGCATATGCAGTCCATAGTTGTTTGAATATGGTGGTTATGAAAGAGAGAGCCAACTCTTGAGTAGATTTCTGAAGACAAGAAAGTTATCTGTGGCTCTTATAGTTGGGGGTAATGAATTCCATAGTTTGGCTGCTTGAATGGAGAAGGATGTACCATCTATAGTCTTTTTCTTGAATGGTGGTGTTCTAAGGCGGGGTGCCAATCTTGAGCGGAGGTTTCTTTGTTGGATGTATTTGGTTATTTTATTTCTGATAAAAAGCGGTCCTGTTCCATGTATAGCTTTGTGGGTGATACAAAGCAGCTTGAAGGTGCATCTTCTGGCAACGGGTAACCAGTGTAGTGCTCTCAAGGCAGGGGAGATGTGGGCTTGCGGCTTTACATGTTATAGAGTCCTGAATACGTTGTAGTTTTTTCATAATAGATAGAGATGATCCATGGTAGAGGCCATTGGCATAATCCAGTTTGGATAGTACAAGCGAGATAGTTGCTTGCACCTTGTGTGGAAATCCAAGGTGGGGTATGATGTGTTGTAAAGTCTTCAAGGTGATGAAGCTTGTTCATGGTGATTCCAAGGTTTTTAACTTCCTTGGATAATTGAGGAGGTAGTCCGAGATTGTCAGGCCAGACGCATAGATGGTCATAACTTTTCCATTCACCACATATGAGTATTTCTGTTTTGGAGGTATTTAGTTTGAGATGGCTCCAGGTCATCCACTCTTCAACGGCTCTGAGGCAACTGAAGATTTCTGAGTTTTCAATGTTTTTGGGGCAGTCTAATTTAAGTAGTATTTGTGTGTCATCTGCATAGTTGTAGCATGTGAGATCGAAATCATTGATCAGTTCTGGTAATGATATCATGTAGATGTTGAAAAGCAAAGGCGAGATGATTGATCCTTGGGGGACCCCTGCTTTTGTGAGGTAAGGTTTGGATGAGAAGGGGGATGAGTAGATGATATTAGATCTTTTTTGAAGATAGGAAGCAATCCAGTTGAGAGCAGTCCCTTGTATGCCGGCTTCGTGGAGTCTTTGAATTAGGGTGTCATGGTCAACCATATCAAAGGCAGTCGAGAGGTCCAAGATAAGTAGTGCAGCAACTCCATTGCAGTCGACTATGTTTTTAAGATCATCCCAGATTGTTATGAGTGCCAATTCAGTGTTTCTTCCTGGGCGGAATCCAGTTTAGAAGTCTGAAAGTATAGAATTGTCTTCAATGAATTGTGACATCTGGGCGAATGCTGCTCTTTCTATCAATTTGCACAGGAAAGGTCCATTTGTGATTGATCTGTAGTTGTTGGGGTCTCGTGGGTCTAGGTTTGTTTTCTTTAATAACAGTCGTATGTGTGCCTTTTTCAGGTCTACAGGAAAAGTTCCTGTAGTTAAAGAGTTGTTGATGATTCTTCTTACAGGTGTGGCAGCAGAAGTAGATAGAAGAATGTTCTTGAAGATTTGTGGTGGGCAAGGGTCAGAAGGCAACCAGAAGGTCTGCGTGCTTTGACCAAATCCATAAATTCACCTCGGGATATTTGTTGGAAGGACTGTAGAGGTTGGGTTGATTATTCTTAGAGGGTGCAGGAGGCTGGCCTGGCTTGTAGTGGGTACCAGAGGTACTTACACCTTGTGCCAGGTCCAGTTATCCCTTATTAGTGTAGAAGAGGTGTTTCTAGCAGCTTAGGCTGATAGAAGGTAGCTATGGCAAAGCAACTTAGGCTGAACTAGGAGACATGCAAAGATCCTACTATACCACTTATATCATATGCACAATATCATAAGAAAACACAATACACAGAGGGCCTGATTCTAACTTTGGAGGACGGTGTTAAACCGTCCCAAAAGTGGCGGATATACCACCTACCGTATTACGAGTTCCATAGGATATAATGGACTCGTAATACGGTAGGTGGTATATCCGCCACTTTTGGGACGGTTTAACACCGTCCTCCAAAGTTAGAATCAGGCCCAGAGTCACTAAAAATAAAGGTACTTTGGGGATTATTACAACTTTGGAGGACGTGTTAATCCATCCCAAAAGTGACGGTAAAGTGACGGATATACCACTAGCCGTATTACGAGTCCATTATATCCTATGGAACTCGTAATACGGCTGGTGGTATATCCGTCACATTTGGGACGGATTAACACCTCCTCCAAAACTGTAATAACCACCTTTATTTTTATGACAATATGCCAAAAGTATCTCAGTGGGTACCCTCAGTAAGAAGGTAAGATATATACACAAGTTATATGTACACAAACCAAAATCAGGTAAGTAAGAGCAAGAAAAGTAATGCAAACAGTGTAGAATTACAATAGGTTGCAATAGGCAAGCATAGGTATAGGGGCAACACAAACCATATACTCCAAAAGTGGAATGCGAACCACCAATGGACCCCAGACCTATGTGAGCTTGTAGAGGGTCGCTGGGACTGTAAGAAAACAGTGAGGGTTAGAAAAATACCCCACCCCAAGACCCTGAAAAGTAGGAGTAAAGTGCACCTACTACACTCAGGGAGCACAGAAGTCGTGATAGGGGGATTCTGCAGGAAGAACAAACACCAGCAGTGCACTGACAACAGATTTCCGGACCTGAGTACCTGTAAGACAGGGGACCAAGTCCAATAGTCGCGATAGTGTCAAGGGGGGGCAGGAGCACAGGAAACCCCGGATGAAGGTGCAAGGCAGCTGCCTCTGGTTGGAAGAAGCTTGGAGTTCTGCAAGAAAAAAGAGGACTAGGAACCTCTCCTTTGGAAGACGAATGTCCCACGTAGCGATGAAGCTTGCAGAGGTGTTCCCATGCAGAAAGACTGCAAACAAGCCTTGCTAGCTGCAAGGGTTGCGGTAGAGGTTTTTGGGTGCTGCTGAGGACCAGGAAGGACCAGGATTTACCCTTTTGGAGGAGAAGACAGAGGGGGTGCTCAGCAACTCAGATAGCCCTCACAGAAGCAGGCAGCACCCACAGAAGTACCCCAACAGGCACTTAGAAGAAAAGTGAACCAGAGTCCATGCGAAGTCACAAAAGGGGGTCCCACGACGACGGGGGACAAGTCAGAAGGTTGTGCACTGCAAGACGGAGTGCTGGGGACCCAGGCTAGGCTGTGCATGAAGGAAATCCTGGAATAGTGCACAGAAGCCGGAGCAACTGCAAATCACACAGTACACAGCTTTGCAGTCTAGCGTGGGGAGGCAAGGACTTACCTCCACCAAACTTGGACTGAAGAGTCACTGGACTGTGGAAGTCACTTGGACAGAGTTGCTTTATTCCAGGGAGAGCAGGGCTGGGGGATCCCTGAACCGGTGTAGACTGGCTTATGCAGAGATGGGCACCATCTGTGCCCATCAAAGCATTTCCAGAGGCTGGGGGAGGCTACTCCTCCCCAGCCCTTCACACCTATTTCCAAAGGGAGAGGGTGTAACACCCTCTCTCAGAGGAAATCCTTTGTTCTGCCTTCCTGGGCCAGGGCTGCCTGGACCCCAGGAGGGCAGAAACCTGTCTGAGGGGTTGGCAGCAGCAGCAGCTGCAGTGGAAACCCCGGAAAGGCAGTTTGGCAGTACCCGGGTTCTGTGCTAAAGACCCAGGGGATCATGGAAATGTCCCCCCAGTACCAGAATGGTATTGGGGGGACAATTCCATGATCTTTGACATGTTACATGGCCATGTTCGGAGTTACCATTGTGACGTTCTACATAGGTAGTGACCTATGTATAGCACACGTGTGTAATGGTGTCCCAGTACTCACAAAGTCCGGGGAATTTGCTCTGAATGATGTGGGGGCACCTTGGCTAGTGCCAGGGTGCCCACACACTAAGTAACTTTGCACCCAACGTTCACCAGGTGAAGGGTAGACATATAGGTGACTTATAAGTTACTTATGTGCAGTGGTAAATGGCTGTGAAATAACGTGGACGTTATTTCACGCAGGCTGCAGTGGCAGGCCTGTGTAAGAATTGTCAGAGCTCCCTATGGGTAGAAAATAAATGATGCAGCCCATAGGGATCTTCTGGAACCCCAATACCCTGGGTTCCTCAGTACCATATACAAGGGAATTATATGGGTGTACCAGTATGCCAATGTGAATTGGTAAATTTAGTCACTAGCCTGTAGTGACCAATTTGGAAAGCAGAGAGAGCATAACCACTGAGGTTCTGGTTAGCGGAGCCTCAGTGAGACAGTTAGGCACCACACAGGGAACACATATAGGCCACAAACTTATGAGCACTGGGGTCCTGGCTAGCAGGATCCCAGTGACACATAACAAACATACTGACACCATAGGGTTTTCACTATGAGCACTGGGCCCTGGCTAGCAGGATCCCAGTGAGACAGTGAAAACACCCTGACATATACTCACAAACAGGCCAAAAGTGTGAGTAACAAGGCTTGAAAGAGGCTACCTTCCTACAGAGGGTATTTTAGGAAAGGGGTTGGTGCTGATGGTTTTCCTTTGTTTTAAATAGGGGTCCAACGTGTCTGCCTTGGTGGTGTAGTGAGTTGCCAATTTGTTTGTGAAATCTTGAGTAGTGGGATGACTTCCTTCCATGCATGTAGGTTTTCGAAATTCATTGAGAAGTTTATAAAATTCCTTGGTTGTAGATTGAGCATTTTGAATTCTGTCTGAGTAGTACCTTTACTTAGCTTTTTTGATTGATGATTTGTATATTCTGTTAAGTTTGTGTAGCTGCAGTTTGTCTTGACTGTTGTTTGTTTTGAGCCAGGTCCGCTGCAACTTTCTGATTTGTTGTTTTATCTTTTTAAGTTCTGTGTTTCTCCATGGTGTTAGTTTTCTTTTGTCGTGTTTATTTTTTTTTTAGTGGTATTAGGATATCAAAAGCTTCCTGTAGCCACTCATAAAGTTTTGGCACAGAATTAATTGTATCTAGATCTGTGTTGGCTGTAAGTTGTGTTTCTAAGTCATCAAAATTGAGTTTGCTCCATGGTCGATAGGTGCATGCATGTAAGTAGTTGTGGGGTGTGTTGATTTGTGGAGTTGTATGTCGGAAAGTTATCAAATGGTGGTCTGACGAAGTGATTGGTGTGATGCTATGAACAGTAACTAGTTTAGGCTTAGCAAAAATTACATCTAGGATGTGTCCAGCGATGTGTGTGGGATTGTGTACAATCTGATGTAGGTTCAATGCGACTAGGCCAGTGGTGATAGCTTTTGGATGGGGCATATTGGGTTTTTTCAAACCAAATGTTTAGATCCCCAAGAATGCATAGGTTGGAGTATAGTGTAATAAGGTTTGAGACTGTATCTAGAAAAGAATCTGGGAATGTGGAGTTGTTAGGTGGAGGTCTATAAAGGAGGAGAAAGTTACAGGAGGAAGTTGGAGTAGGGTGGCATCTGGTGAGGAGGGCTTCACAACCTTGTATGGAGATTTTGGGGGTCATTCTGACCTCGGCGGTAAAAGGCGCTTACCACCGGTCAGAAGCCCGCCATAACACCGCCGCGGCCGCGGTAAACCGCCACGGTCATTCTGACCCGCAACTTGTAAACCTCCAAAAACCCGACATCCACAAAAGTCCGCCACACCAAAGGTCAGCGAAAAAATGGCGATGACCAAACCTCCACTGTCACGCCAACAGAAATACGCCCATGCCATTACGACCCACGAATCCACGCGGCGGTCTTTCAACCGCGGTATTCTATTGGCGGTACACACCGCCACGGTCGAAATACACACACCTTTACAAAACATCCCCACATTGGTCAATTTGTAACACACACACCTGAGATACATATACACACCACTCCCACACGCCCAATACAAAATAAAACACACACCCACATCACCCACAAACCCCTACGACAACAATTGCGAATCAAGGACAGAGAGAGACAGCACTGCTTAGAGTAGACCATCACACCGAGGCAAATCACAACATCACCCACACAATTACCACGCACAAAACACCATACACCACCACACACATTGCACTCCACAACACATACACCACCCCTCACCTCATCCACACCACCCCATGGCACCCCAAAGACACCCCAGGTTCTCTGACACAGAACTCCGGGTCATGGTGGAGGAAATAGTACGTGTAGAGCCCCAGCTATTCGGGGCACAGGTGCAGCACACCACAATAGCTAGGAAGATGGAGCTCTGGCAAAGGATAGTGGACAGGGTCAACGCGGTGGGACAGCATCCACGCAATCGGGATGACATCAGGAAGCGATGGAACGACCTACGGGGGAAGGTGCGTTCCATGGTATCAAGGCACAACATTGCGGTGCAGAAGACTGGCGGCGGACCCCCACCTACTCCCCCAGAATTTACAGCATGGGAGGAGGAAGTCTTGCACATCCTGCATCCTGAGGGCCTCGCAGGAGTATCTGGAGGAATGGACTCTGGTAAGTCAAATCTTAACTACCACTTCCCACCCCCACCCCACCTGCATGCTAGCACATACCCCCACCCTCACCCCCATCACACCAACTCCTTGCAAAAGGCTCACCATCACAACCCACCCATCCAAACACCAAGCCCTGCATGGGAGCAGAAAGCATGGACACCCATCACCAAAGCATGCCCACTGCACACACACATCACCCCCACAAGCCACCCTCACAAAAGCCCCCACAAGGGAATGCCTGCACTTGGGTACACGGACACCCACCCATCACACGAAATGCCACACACAGAAGCTATAACCATACCTTAATACTCCTGCAGGACCCGAACGCCACCACACCGCCACGGAGGGTCCAGAGATGTCCATCCCACCCCCAGATGAGGCCCCCAGCGATGACAGCAGCTCTGTCTCCCTGGAGCCAGACGACCAGCCCGGCCCATCGGGGACCTCTGGACAGTCGGTTCCCCACAGACAGCCACAGGCTACACCAGACCCAACCCCCTCTGGGAACACCAGCACAGCTCCCACCCAGCGGGCCCATGCCTCTGTCTCCAGGACACGTCAATCAGCGATGTGTCCGCCACTACAGGGCACCCAGGTTGACCCACCACCCCAACAACCACAGGGACCTGGGGGCAGTGGTAGTGGGCACACCGTCCAGGGGACAGAGGCCCAGGGAAACAGGGGAACTGGGAGGGCTGCTGTGCGACAGGGGGGGGACAGGCCCAGGGAACCCACTCTCCAAGAGGCCCTCTCCACCATCATGGGAGCATACCACCACTCCCAGGAGACGATGGCGACGGTACTGGCCAGGTTCCAGGAGATCAAGGCACAGCAGGAGGAACGGTACATGGAGTTCAGAGAGGAACTGAGGAACATCAGTTCCGCAATGGGGACCATCGTCCTGGCCCTTAACCAGATAGTCACCACATTGCGGGACCATGTGGCACCACAAAGGGCCCCTGTCACTAGCCAGGACCAGGAACAGGCTACAACATCCGCCGGAGCTAGTGGACAGGAGGCCCCCACACAACGACAGTCCACCAGAACCCCACCTCCTGCTGAAGAAGAACCACCCCGCAAGCGGAACCTGAGATCTCACAAGAAGACAGAGTAGGATTGCAAGACCCCCACCAGCATATGATACCCCCTGATGTCATCCCACTGTCCCACATAGTCACCCTGTCCAACCTTGAATTGTCCCTGCTCCATCCTTCCACAGGCATATGGACAATGCACCTGTGCGACTGAGAACTGGACTCTGCCATGGACATTAGTCCACCCCCACCCATCCCCGCTTCCCAATCATTTACCTATATGTAGCACTTGAAATAAATCACTCATTGTACTTAAAATAACAGGAGTCTGCTTGTATTTTTTACAAATGTATTACACATAACGGTGCAATTATGTTCAGTAACATTGTGATGATAACATACCAATGTCAATAAGCTTTAGTCCATGGGCAAACAAAGCAGTAGTCACGCAGTCGGTCATACAGCTCTGAAAAGGGAAGGGAAAGTCACAATTAACTTAAAAGGAACTGGGGGGAAACACAGACAGTAGAGACGCAGGAAGCCTTAAATAAATGTAAATTGGGGTGGCTGTTTCTTACCTGTGTGCTACTGAAAGTATTGTTGTATGACTGTATCCCTGTTGTCCGTGTCGTCCCCGTCGTCTTCCTCCTCTTCACTCTCCACAGGCTCCACAGCTGCAACAACACCAGCATCTGGACCATCCTCCTGCAGAAAAGGCACCTGGCGTCGCAAAGCAAGATTGTGAAGCATACAGCAGGCCACGATGATCTGGCACACCTTCTTTGGTGAGTACATTAGGGATCCACCAGTCATATGTAGGCACCTAAACCTGGCTTTCAGGAGGCCGAAGGTCCTTTCTATGATCCTCCTAGTTCGCCCATGGGCCTCATTGTACCGTTCCTCTGCCCTGGTCCTGGGATTCCTCACTGGGGTCAATAGCCAGGAGAGGTTGGGGTAACCAGAGTCACCCAATAACCACACACGGTGTCTCTGTAACTGTTGCATCACATAAGGGATGTTGCTATTTCGCATGACATACGCGTCATGCACTGACCCAGGGAACTTGGCATTTACATGGGAGATGTACTGGTCAGCCAAACAGACCACCTGGACATTCATCGAATGATAACTTTTTCTGTTTCTGTACACCTGCTCACTGTCTTTGGGGGGAACCAAAGCCACATGGGTCCCATCAATGGCACCAATGATGTTGGGGATATGTCCAAGAGCATAGAAATCACCCTTCACTGTAGCCAATTCGCCCACCTCAGGGAAAATAATGTAGCTCCGCATGTATTTCATCAGGGCAGACAACACTCTGGACAAAACCTTAGAAAACATAGGCTGAGACATCCTAGATGATATGGCCACTGTTGTCTGAAAAGACCCACTTGCCAAAAAATGGAGTACTGACAGAACCTGCACCAGAGGGGGAATCCCCGTGGGTTGGCGGATGGGGGACATCAGGTCTGGCTCCAGCTGGGCACATAGTTCATGTATAGTTGCTCTGTCAAGCCGGTATGTAAGTATGATATGTCGTTCTTCCATTGTCGACAGGTCCACCAGCGGTCGGTACACGGGAGGATTCATCCTTCTCCTCGCAAGTCCCAGCGGACGGTGCCTAGGAAGGACAACATGGAGCACAGAGTCAAGCAACCCACAGGTTAGTTCATACAGCTTGCACAGTACACGAATCGCTATGCATGGAACGGCTTGTATGAGTGGCTATGCAAGGCCTAGGCCTGTGTGACGCAGTAGAAATCATGCCATGTGGGCCCTTGAAATGGCGGCTGCCTGACCTGTGAAGTGTGACAGTCGGATGTGAGGTCACTGCGCTGGCGTGGCACACCGTGGCGGTAGGCGGTCGAAGACCACGGCGCAAAGCAGCATTAGTTAACATTGAACCCTATGGGTCTCAGGAGCCAATGACGATGTGCGCCGGTGGGCGCGGTACGCACCGCCGCGGTACGCACCGCCGCGGGCGTGACCGCCATTTTCTATCAGATTAATCACTCAAGACCTGATTATCCACAGGAGATGACCTATACTGCAAGTGCTGCTGTGACCTCGGTCTGGGAGATACAATGGCTGCTGCGACTGGGGAAAGGGCCCCTGCCTTCACTGCCGAAGAATTGGAGAAACTTGTTGATGGGGTCCTCCCCCAGTATGCGCTACTCTACGGTCCTCCAGACCAACAGGTTAGTACACAGGGTGCACGTTGAATGGGCTATGCCTGTGTTGAGTGGGGTGTATGTAAGATGGTGGGGAGGGGAGCGAATGAGGAGTGCAACGCATGAAAGATGAGAGCATGTGCCACATGCCAAGGTTGGGGAGGGGGGGCCACTCACATTGACCAGGAAGAAAACTGATGCGATTTCCTTTACCACCCTGTACATGTCACATAGGTCAGCGCCCATCAGAAGATCGACATTTGGCGTGCCATCGCCAAGGACGTCCGGGCCCTGGGGGTCCACAACAGACGGGGCACCCACTGCCGAAAGAGGTGGGAGGACATCCGCCGCGGGACCAGAAAGACCGCTGAGTCTCTGCTGGGGATGGCCTCCCAATGTAGGAGGGGTGCCAGCCGCCAATTGACCCCCCTGATGTCCTGGATCCTGGCGGTGGCCTACCCCGATTTGGATGGGCGCGTGAGGACATCACAGCAGACACAAGGGGGTGAGTATCAGCACATTCTGCTATCTTGGCACGCAGTGAAGGTGTCTGGGTGGGGGAGGAGGGCTGTGGCTATCTCCAGGCCAGGGCGCATTCTGTAGGGTAGGCCCCTCCGTTAGACACGGCCCTGTGCCCCCGCCCCCCACCTCTGTAGGGTGCCAAGTACAGCTATCCATGGTCCGGCCTCACCCATGTGTGCATTTGTCGTCCATAGACCCGTAGGACTAGTCACAATAACTGAGTAGTGTACCCCCATTGCGCGGCCTAGTTCAGGGGGCTTCTGTGTCTGTCCTCTCCGACAACGGTGTTGCCAATGCATGCACTCAACCTGTCTTCATTTCTCCACCCCCCCCCATTTTCTTTGTCTTCCTGTGCATGTGTGCATTAGCATCATCAGGCGGAGGAGAAGTGGCATTGGCGCACGAGGGAGCTGCATCTCACATGGCCCCGGAGGGCCATGCAACCGACTCAGAGTTCACCATTGAGACGGAGGGCGAGGGGAGCTCCACAACAGGTACCTGTGGAGACGTCAGCGACACCGACACGTCCTCGGAAGGGAGCTCCCTAGCGGTGGCGGCAACATCCGTGCCCCCCGCCACAACAGGTACAGCCGCCACCCAGCGCACAAGCCCCGCCCTCCCAGCACCCCCTCTTCCAAACCACACAAACGCAGGCAGCCACCCACCCAACAGCCATCCACCTCACGACAGCCTCCAGCCCAAGCACCTGCACCCAAAGACAGCACACTTGACTCTCCTACAACCACATCCTCTTCCTCCACTCCCATACCCACTGCACCTACCCTTCCCATTGCTCCTAAAAAACTTTTCCTCTCCAAAACTAACCTCTTTGCATCACCTGACCTACCCCCTCCATCTGGTAAGAGTCCAAAGAGCACCTCAGCCACCACCAGCCCTGCATCTAGTATCACCATAGTGCAGGGCTATTGGAGTCCACCAGTTCCTAGGGAAGGAACATCCCACCCCCTGGGAAGAGGACAAGAAAAATTAAGGGCCGGCGCGAAAAGCCTGAGACGGCTGCCAGCAAGGAGAGTGGCCTTGCCCCGTCACCTGCCACATCATCTAAGGGAGGCAAGGGCCAGAGAGCTGCAGCGAAGGAGGGCAAGGGCAGCAGGGCGGAAAAGACATGCAGCAGGCGAGCGCACCAGGAGGGCCCCACCAGCCCCATACCGGGTGTGACGGACGACACCCACGGGCCCAAGACTCCATCACAGGAGGGCCCCGCTCCTGCAAGGTCGGAGGGCGACTAAGCGGGGAGTCTTGGCCAGGTCTGGGTCCCTTGAAAGACAGGACAAGCACCGCTGAACTGGGCCCCGCCAAGACAGGCACCGCTGAACAGGGCCCCGCCGTGAAGAGCACCGCTGAACAGGGCCCCGCCGTGAAGAGCACCGCTGAACAGGGCCCCGCCGTGAAGAGCACTGCTGAACAGGGCGCCGCTAAGACAGGCACCGCTGAACAGGGCCCCGCCGTGAAGAGCACCGCTGAACAGGGCCCCGCCAAGACAGGCACCGCTGAACAGGGCCCCGCCGTGAAGAGCACCGCTGAACAGGGCCCCGCCGTGAAGAGCACCACTGAACAGGGCCCCACCGTGAAGAGCACCGCTGAACAGGGCCCTGCCAAGACAGGCACCGCAGAACAGGGCCCCACCGTGAAGAGCACCGCTGAACAGGGCCCCGCTGGGAAGAGCATCGCTGAACAGGGCTCCGCCAAGACAGGCACCTCTGAACAGGGCCCCGCCAAGACAGGCACCGCTGAACAGGGCCCCGCCGTGAAGAGCACCGCTGAACAGGGCCCGCCGTGAAGAGCACCGCTGAACAGGGCCCCGCCAAGACAGGCACCGCTGAACAGGGCCCCGCCAAGTCAGGCACCGCTGAACAGGGCCCCGCCGTGAAGAGCACCGCTGAACAGGGCCCTGCCGTGAAGAGCACCGCTGAACAGGGCCCCGCCGTGAAGAGCACCGCTGAACATGGCCCCGCCGTGAAGAGCACCGCTGAACAGGGCCCCGCCAAGACAGGCACCGCTGAACAGGGCCCCGCCGTGAAGAGCACCGCTCCACTGGGCCCTTCCTGTCAAGCACCGCTCCGCTGGGCCCTTCATCTCAAGCACCACTCCGCTGGGCCCTTCCTGTCAAGCACCGCTCCGCTGGGCCCTTCCTGTCAAGCACCGCTCCGCTGGGCCCTTCATCTCAAGCACCGCTCCGCTGGGCCCTTCCTGTCAAGCACCGCTCCGCTGGGCCCTTCATCTCAAGCACCGCTCCGCTGGGCCCTTCCTGTCAAGCACCGCTCCGCTGGGCCCTTCCTGTCAAGAACCGCTCCGCTGGGCCCTTCATCTCAAGCACCGCTCCGCTGGGCCCTTCATCTCAAGCACCGCTCCGCTGGGCCCTTCCTGTCAAGCACCGCTCCGCTGGGCCCTTCCTGTCAAGCACCGCTCCGCTGGGCCCTTCATCTCAAGCACCGCTCCGCTGGGCCCTTCCTGTCAAGCACCGCTCCGCTGGGCCCTTCATCTCAAGCACCGCTCCGCTGGGCCCTTCATCTCAAGCACCGCTCCGCTGGGCCCTTCCTGTCAAGCACCGCTCCCCGCTGGGCCCTTCATCTCAAGCACCGCTCCGCTGGGCCCTTCATCTCCAGCACCGCTCCGCTGGGCACCGCCGTCTCAAGCACCGCTCCGCTGGGCCCTTCCTGTCAAGCACCGGTCCGCTGGGCCCTTCATCTCAAGCACCGCTCCGCTGGGCCCTTCCTGTCAAGCACCGCTCCGCTGGGCCCTTCATCTCAAGCACCGCTCCGCTGGGCCCTTCCTGTCAAGCACCGCTCCGCTGGGCCCTTCATCTCAAGCACCGCTCCGCTGGGCCCTTCATCTCAAGCACCGCTCCTCTGGGCCCTTCCTGTCAAGCACCCCTCTGCTGGGCCCTTCCTGTCAAGCACCGCTCCACTGGGCCCTTCATCTCAAGCCCCGCTGCTGGGCCCTTCATCTCAAGCACCGCTCCACTGGGCCCTTCCTGTCAAGCACCGCTCCGCTGGGCCCTTCATCTCAAGCACAGCTCGCTGGGCACCGCCGTCTCAAGCACCGCTCCGCTGGGCACCGCCGTCTCAAGCACCGCTGGTCCATTGACAGTGCCGGTTCTGTGTCAAGCAGGTGTTCACGAAGCACTCTGGGCACCATGCCTCCTCCAATACCAGTGGAGTCGGTTATCCATCTGATGGACTGTGGCTTTGCACTCCCCAGGATGGTACAGTGGGCATGGAGGCCCCTCGTGGATCTGGCGTCGTGGACTCATGTGGCTGAGGTGCCCCCCTTTCCCTTCCCCCTGAGGTGCCTGTTGTTTTATCATCTGATGCCCCTGCAGTGTTCTCTCCAATGGTATCCGGTCTCCTGTGTGGGCTTTGCCCATGTGTTTGTACACATTGGCCCACGGACTATGGATATTTAACGGACTGTGCAGGACTTATTGACTATGTTTATACTTTGCACTATTTTCATTATTTCTTTTGTATATTTCATATGGCATATTTACCATGACTTCAATGAACCTATTTTATACATAAATTTGAAACTTCATTTTAATTATGTCTTTGCATTCTTCCGGGGGGCTTGGGGGGTGTCACTCTGACTTGTTGCTCTGCATTGGTGTGTAGGTATTGGGGGGGGTGGGTTGGGGGGGTGGGTGTATCATGTATGTGTGTGCACGTAACCTTTCCTCCTCCCCCCTCCCCTGTGAGTAGGTGCAGTACTCACCGTTGTCGTCTGCGCCGGCGTTCGTATTCGTGGTAGATGAGCAGGTAGACAAGAGCTGGTAGTATGTTTAATTCGGGTTCCATGCTGTCCAGATTCCTCGTGGAGTGTGTGGAGGTGAGCGTTTTCCCGTTCGTAGTCTGTTTCCGCCGTGTTTTTATCGGCGGGGTTCCCGCCCCGGAAAAGGTGGCGGATTGGTGAGTTGTGATAGGGTGGGCGGTACATTGTCTGCCGCCTGCCTGTTGGCGGTGACCGCCGCACTGTTTGTCGGTCCCGCCGTGGCGGTCGGAGTGTTAAAGTGGCGGTCTGTGTTGGCGGTTCCCGCCAGGGTCAGAATTGCATTTTTTGGACCGCCTGTTTTACTGAGGTTCATTGCCTGTTTGAATATAATAGCTAGTCCACCTCCTCTCTTGCCTATACGGTTTTGTGTGATGGTTTGATAGCCTGGAGGAACGGCTTCTTGCAACACTGGGGCCATGTCATCTCCCAACCAGGATTCCGTTAGGAATAGTAAGTCAGGTTGTGTGTCTGTGAGCAGGTCGTAGATGTGGTGCTTGTTATTTGAGAATGATCAAGCTTTTATGAGCTGGCATTTTAGAAAAGTTGTGTTAGTGGTAGTGTTGTTTTGTTTAGGAGAAGGGTAATTAGTATAAGTATGAGCTTGAAGCAGGACTGTTGCTAGTTGTGATAACTGTTTGAGGCCCACAATAGTCTTGCTTTTCAATGTAGTGTTCCTCTTCCAGCAGGTTAAGGAGGCATTTTGTTGGGTCTGTGTGTGTGGGTGGTGGACTTGGTGGCTGAGAGAGACATGAAGAGTGTACTTCTTTTGTAGGGTAGTCTCATTATGTAATAGACAAGGGGATGCGTGGTTGCTAAGAGTGGCATTGTTTTTATTTTGTTTGCATTTGTTTAGTGTGGATGGAGTATGGGTTAGGTGGTGGTGGAGGAGCCTGTGGATCATGATGTAAGGCTCTAAATTGTGCAATGGAGGAGAGGTGAGTGAATGAAGGTTGCTGGTTAGGGGTGCTTGTGGTAGGTGTTTGTGTAGAGTGAGAAAGTAGGGGTGAAGATAGGATGGGATTTGCATTTTTTGTGTAGTCCTGAGGGTGGGAGTGGGTATGACGATAAGTGTAATGAAAGTTTGTGCTGATTTGATGTGCTGATGGGTGTGGTCTGTATTGTTTTTGTGGAATAGTGAGAGGGGATATTGGTGTAGTTGTTTTTGGTGAGGGATTTGTATGTGAGTTAGTGCTGGTGGGTGGAATTAGAGTGTTAGATGGGGTGTTGATGTGTTTTGGAGATGAATGTGCAAGGTGTGTAAGAGGTGATAGATGTGTGTCAGGGGAGGTAGTGTTAGTTGTGATGACTGGAAGAGGTAATATGTGTGGTGGATATGTGTATATGTGTTGTATAAAGGGTATTGAGTTGGGTGATGGGACATTGCAATCTGTATGCGGGCAGTTTGTGATGCATGAGTTGAATGTCTTTGTAGATAATGAGTTTGCAAGTTGATGGATGTGTAGGGACTGAAACCATTCCTGGTCCATAGTGAAATGGGCAGTATTTCTGGCCCTAGTCCCTACCTGTCCCGAACAGGCCCAAACAGGCAACTCAAGCAGAGTGAACTATATGGTTACAAATGGAACTACTGATTATTTAATCTTATGATTGGACTCTAACAGGATACTTTTTGGATGGACTGACCATGGATATTATCTTTATGTTTGTTTTTGATCTATGTATGTTCAACATGTATTGATGTCTAGTCTTTAATGTGTAATCTATATGTCTATTGGTATTACAATTGTCATATATTTTGAATTATTAGAGGAAAAGTATAAAATTTGTTTTCTATGTACCGAATCCCCTTATGTAGTCATGTATACCTTTCTTAAAATTGCATACAGTTGTATGATCTTCACATATATATGACTGCTTCGGTCTCTTTTTTATGACTATCCATAGATGACTCTACTATTTGAATAGGAGTGCCTGACATATTTTTCTATTTGGTGATCTTTTTACTGGTTAGGGTTTCCTTTCCAGTACACATACTTTGGCAACAATATGTGTATGTGTTTTGAGAACCCGCTTTATACTTTCACACTATAGGAGTATGCGGCCATTCTAAGCTTTCTGTTGCCTTGTTTATATTAACTGCCAAACAGGCAACTGCCCTTGTCCTCTCCGCCCGGGCTGAGACGCCCTGAGTCCTAGGCTTAACCGGTTCTGTGCCTTGGACGAGGTGACCTCGTCCAAGGCTACAGTTCCCCTCTGTCTTGGACGAGGTCACATCGTCCAAGGCACAGGGGAACTTGGGGGAGCGCTAGCGCGCCCCCCGTGCACCCCTCTCCCCCCCAAGGCGGGGATGGAAGGGGAAGACCTTCCCCTTCCACCCCCGACCCTCCCCCGGCAATCCGATGACGTCAGCGTGCACACAGCGCGCTGACGTCATCAAGTGTTGCCGGGCGCGCTGGAAGCCATTTGCTTCCAGCGCGTCGTGGGGAAAGGACCCAAGAGGTGAGTCCTTTCCGTTTTTGGGGGGTGGGGGGGGAACAGACACGGGGGGAAAGGAAAGGGTTTTTCCTTTCCCCCTGTGCCTCTTTTCACAAGATTCCTGCTCCACGATCGCGGGCAGGGCCCGCAATCGTGGAGAAGGAATCTCCACTAGACAGCAGGGATTTTTTAGATTATGTTTCTTTTGGGGGCGACCCCTTGGGCAAGGGTCGCCCTCCTGGGGGGCAATTTTTTTTTGTATTTCGCCCCCCCCCCCCGGGGGCAGATCCGCCGATTTTTCGGCGGATCTGCCCCCGGGGGGCGGGGGGGTGAGAACCACTAGACACCAGGGATTTTGTTTTGTCTCTGTATTTTGGGGGAACCCCCTTGAGCAAGGGTTGCCCCACTGGGGGGCTATTTGTTTTAGTATTTCACCCCCCCTGGGGGCAGATCGACGGTTTTTCGGCAGATCTGCCCACGGGGGGCGAAATCCACTAGACACCAGGGAATTTGTTTTTATTGTGTTTTTTGGGGGTGACCCCTTGGGCAAGGGTCGCCTCCCCCGGGTCCATTTTTTGATTGTTTCGCTCCCCCCCCCCCGGGGGCAGATCGTCTTTTTTTCGGCCGATCTGCCCCCAAAGGGGGGGGGGGGCAAAATCCACTAGACACCAGGGATTTATTTGTAAAGAAAAGTTTCTTTTGGGGGCGACCCCTTAGGCAAGGGTCGCCTCCCTGGGGGGGCTATTTTTTTTTTGTATTTCGCCCCCCCTTGGGGCAGATCGCCAATTTTTGGGCTGATCTGCCCCCAAGGGGCGGGGGGGGGGAAAATCCACTAGACACCAGGGATTTTGTTTTTATTGTTTATTTTGGGGGCAACCCCTTGGGCAAGGGTCGCTCCCCTGGGGGGCTATTTTTTTTTTCTGTTTCGGCCCCCCCGATGGCAGACCAGACATTTTTTGGACGATCTGGCCCCCGGGGGGGTGGAAGCACACTAGGCGCCAGGGATTTTGTGGTGTATGTGTGTGTGGTGTGTGTTTGGGGGCACCCCTTAGGCAACGGTGGGGAATGTTCGTATTGGCCATCTCTGCCCCCCCCTTTGGGGGTATATGGGCCTATTTTTGTAGGCCCATCTGCCCCCAAGGAGGGCAGAAACCACCAATACACCAGGGATTTTTTTTTTTTTTTTTTTTTGTGCTGGGGGTGCCCCCTTTGGGAAGGGTCGCCCCCTAAAGGGGGCACAGAGGTGTTGCCCATTGGCCAATTTATTTACGCCCATCTACCCCTGGGGGGGGCAGGATCCACTTAGGTACCAGGGACAACTTCTAAGTTCTTGGTGGTGGGGTGTTTGTAAACTGGCGAAGTATTTGTATTTGTGATTATAACAATTTATTTCTTCTTTTTCTTCTAGTTCAACGCTTTTGCTTCCTTTGCTGTGGATCTTTGCGGTTTTGGCAGTAGTTGTCCTGCGGGTTGCATAGTTGCATGTTTTCGGTAAGTGAAAGCAATTTACTCCAAAGGAGTATTGTTGACATGCATGAATGACATGTTTGTAGGTGGTGTACTAAATGCAGTATTGTGTGTTTGACGTGGTCCTTAGATTTGAGCACAGTGATGTTTGTGTTGTCATATGTCTAATTTTCTTTTTTCTTTTTTCTTTTTAGTGGGATATCATTTGTGATTGCTGTGTCTGTGCAGAGTAGTTGCTTGGTGAGTAGCTATTTCAGGCAATTGAGTGGTATAGTTTTTTGTAGTACATAACTCTTTGAGATAAAGCTACACTTTGTTTATTACTTATTTTAGTGCTAGTTGTTTGCAATCCATTTGTTGTTAGTGAGGATCATGGCTAGCCGCAAAGTGACCGCTCAGCAGGTTGTTCGCATGCTCTTTGAGTCGTCTTCAGACCATGATTATGACACTGACTCTGCATCTGAGGCAGAGGAGGAAGCAGGAGATTCTGGAAGTGAGTTTTCTGTCCGAGAGTATTCTTCTGATGAGGAAGCTACTCTCAGTGCAGATGAAGGACCTGTGTTAGAGGAGGACATTGATGTGCCAAGAGTGCAGCAGCCTGGGGCTGAAGGGTTTCCCATTAGAAGACCTGACACCTGGATTGCCCCAAACATGGAGCAACCACAGTTACCTGCATTTACTGGTCTCCCAGGGTGTAGAGTTAATACGGAAAACTTTTTGCCTGTCCATTTCTTTCACTTGTTTATGGACGATGTATTTTTGGAAGAGATTGTGGAGCAGACAAATGTGTATGCAGAGCAATATTTGCGGGACAACGCTGCCAGATTTAAGCCTTAGTCTAGAGCTACTCACTGGGTTCCCACATATCTGGAAGAGATGAAAAGGTTTTTAGGTTTGACTTTTTTGATGGGGTTGATCAGGAAGCCATCACTGGCTTCCTATTGGTCTTCTAGTCCCTTGATGGCAACCGCTATATTTCCTGCAACTATGACACGTAATAGGTATTTGCTTTTTCTTCGTATGCTGCATTTTGTAGACTATGCTTTAGCCTTGCCACGAGATCACCCTGATTGTGACCGTCTTTTTAAGATTAGGCCTGTCCTTGATCATTTTGTGGATCGGTTTTCAGAGGTCTATGTTCCAAGCAAAGAGATGGACAAGTGGATAAGTGTGGACAAGTCTTTGGTCCTTTTCAAGGGGCGTTTAGTTTTTAAGCAGTACATTCCTAGTAAGAGGGCACGATATGGGATTAAATTGTATATGTTGTCAGAAAGCAGTACAGGATATGTGTATAATTTCCGGGTCTACACTGGTAGGGATTCCAGTATTGACCCTCCTGGTTGTCCGGCCACTTTTGGAATTAGCAAAAAAATTGTGTGGGAACTTGCTAGACGGCTGTTTAACAAAGGTCACCATTTGTACGTAGATCATTTCTACACTGGAGTGCAGTTGTTCAAGGAGTTGTTTAGAGTGGACACTGTTGCTTGTGGCACAATCCGTTCTAACTGGAAAGGCTATCCAAGGGAGCTTGTCTGTAAGAAACTTGTGAGGGGACAGTGCAGTGCCTTGCGGAATAATGAGCTGTTAGCTATGAAATTTTCAGACAGGAGGGATGTGTACATGCTATCGACCATCCATGATGAGAATACTTCCCCTGTGGCTGTTTGGGGTCAGGTTGCGGAAGTGCGCAAACCTGCGTGCATTTTGGACTACAATAGGCACATGGGTGGTGTTGATAGAGTAGATCAGTGGTTGAAACCTTACACTGCTCTTCGTAAGTCTTATGTGTGGTATAAAAAGTTGGCCCTACATTTATTTCATTTGGCAACTTTTAATGCCTTTATTGTATACAAGGATTGTTCACCTGAGTCAAGGATGACATTTGTTAAATTTCAGGAGTCGGTGATAGAAAGCCTTATTGTGGTCGAACCGGCAAGAGTTCCTAGAGTAGAAGTGGTGGAGGATGTGGCTAGATTGAAAGATCGGCACTTTCCAGATAACATTCCTACCACTCCCAAAAAAGACTTGCCCACAAAGAAATGTAGAGTATGTGCCCGGAGATTAATCCGGAGGTAGAGCCGGATGTACTGCCCCGAATGCCCTTCAAAGCTTGGGCTGTGTGTGCCCAGCTGTTATAGAAGTTACCAGACCCAAAAAAACTTCTGAGAAATAACGTGAGCGTAAGCTGTCTGTTTTATATTTTCATATGTTTCACGGTTGGCATCTCTGTCATGTATTTAGTTAGAGCTTTTGTGTTTGTAGTTTTGTGCTTATTTTATAATTAGTGGTTTCTTTGTTGTTTATAAACAAAAAAAGTGATGGCGGTGTGCGTGGGGTGGCGCTTGGCTGGTGGTGTGCGTGAGGTGGCACTTGGCTGGCGGTGTGCGTGGGGTAGGGCTTGGCTGGCGGTGTGCTTGGGGTGGCGCTTGGCTGGCGGCGTGCTTAGGGTGGCGCTTGGCTGGCGGTGTGCTTGGGGTGGCGCTTGGCTGGCGGTGTGCTTGGGGTGGCGCTTGGCTGGCAGTGTGCTTGGGTTGGCGCTTGGCTGGTGGCGTGCTTGGGGTGGTGTTTGGCTGGCGGCGTGCTTGGGGTGGCGCTTGGCTGGCGGCGTGCTTGGGGTGGTGCTTGGCTGGTGGCGTGCTTGGGGTGGTGCTTGGCTGGCGGTGTGCTTGGAGTGGCGCTTGGCTGGCGGTGCCAGCCAAACGCCAGTCCACACTCCCATCAGCTGGTATGATTCTTGTATCAGGCATGTGGGCGTATGTAAGTGATGGGCCCTTGAGTGGCGCGGTCTGTCGATGTGAGTGTTGTAATGTGCTGGGCCCGTGGCTGGCAGTGTGAATGGTCTTGTGCGTGTCATGTATGAAAGGTGTGTGAATGGACTGTAAAGCGGTTGGTGCCTTGTCGCGGCTTTACAGCTCACGAGCTGTGACTCATTGGTTCCGTTTTTTGCCTTTCAGTTATTAACAGTGCATTTAATTTTTGTGAAATCTCTTGTTAATAAAATTTGATCCACTGAACCATCACTCACCCTCGTGCCAAATCCAACCAGTATGTGTGGTAAAAATGACAAAACCTGCTCTGCTGTAATCAGGCGTCGCAGCACACCTGTGACACGCTAGGTGCCTCGGGTGGGACCCCGATGATGAAGCATGCCACCAACTTGGTTGGTGGGTGAGGGGTCTTCTTCACATAACCTAAGTGTGTTTCTTTTCACAATTTTAGTGTTTGGCAGATCACGGACGCATGTGCACACATCAAAAGGATATATTACAAAAATACCTGTGTTTGGGGGGGAGGGCCCACCTATGTTTTTGGTCCTGGGTGCGGCCTTCATCTAGGGAAAACTATAAAACCCAGACATTTTTTAAAACTAGACACCCCAAGGAGTCCAGGGAGGTGTGGCTTGCGTGGCTCCCCCAACATTTTCTTACCCAGACTCCTCTGTAAACCTCAACATTTGCATAAAAAGGCATATTTTCCTGACTTTTCTTAGTAGGATCACCGCTCCAGCACAAAATTCCTACTCCCCAGTTTTCCCTCAGTCTCCCAAGTAAAATGACACCTCACTTATGTGGGTCCCCATAGCAGAGTCCGTCTAAAGATGTATAAAATAATATGCCCTTATAAACTCGCTGTGCTATCCCCTCTATCTCTTTAAGTTTTGGGCCTTATTCTTTTGCAGGCACCTGGCCCACCCACACAAGTGAGGTATCATTTTTATCGAGAGACTTGGGGGAACGCTGGGTGGAAGGAAATTTGTGGCTCCTCTCAGATTCCAGAACTTTCTGTCACCGAAATGAGAGGAAAGGGTGTTTTTTTAGCCAAATTTTGAGGTTTGCAAAGAATTCTGGGTAACAGAACCTGGTCAGAGCCCCACAAGTCACCCCATCTTGGATTCCCCATGGTCTCTAGTTTTCAAAAATGCACAGGGTTGGTAGGTTTCCCTAGGTGCCGGCTGAGCTACAGGCCAAAATCCACAGGTAGGCACTGTTTTCTTTCAAAAAATGGGATGTGTCCACGTTGCGCTTTGGGGAATTTCCTGTCGCGGGCGCTAGGCCTACCCACACAAGTGAGGTATCATTTTTATCGGGAGACTTGGGGGAACGCTGGGTGGAAGGAAATTTGTGGCTCCTCTCAGATTCCAGAACTTTCTTCCACAAATTTTGAGGTTTGCAAAGGATTCTGGGTAACAGAACCTGGTCCGAGCCCCACAAGTCACCCCATCTTGGATTCCCCTAGGTCTCTAGTTTTCAGAAATGCACAGGTTTGGTAGGTTTCCCAAGGTGCCGGCTGAGCTAGAGGCCAAACTCTACAGGTAGGCACTTTGCAAAAAAAACCTCTGTTTTCTTTCAAAAAATTGGATGTGTCCACGTTGCGCTTTGGGGCATTTCCTGTCACGGGCGCTAGGCCTACCCACACAAGTGAGGTATCATTTTTATCGGGAGACTTGGGGGAACGCTGGGTGGAACAAAATTTGTGGCTCCTCTCAGATTCCAGAACTTTCTGCCACAGAAATGTGAGGAACATGTGTTTTTTTTAGCCAAATTTTGAGGTTTGCAAAGGATTCTGGGTAACAGAACCTGGTCCCAGCCCCACAAGTCACCCCATCTTGGATTCCCCTAGGTCTCTAGTTTTCAGAAATGCACAGGTCTGGTATGTTTCCCTAGGTGCCGGCTGAGCTAGAGGCCAAAATCTACAGGTAGGCACTTTGTAAAAAACACCTTTGTTTTCTTTCAAAAAATTGGATGTGTCCACGTTGCGCTTTGGGGAATTTCCTGTCGCGGGCGCTAGGCCTACCCACACAAGTGAGGTATCATTTTTATCGGGAGACTTGGGGGAACGCTGGGTGGAAGGAAATTTGTGGCTCCTCTCAGATTCCAGAACTTTCTTCCACAGAAATGTGAGGAACATGTGTTTTTTTAGCCAAATTTTGAGGTTTGCAAAGGATTCTGGGTAACAGAACCTGGTCCGAGCCCCACAAGTCACCCCATCTTGGATTGCCCTAGGTCTCTAGTTTTCAGAAATGCACAGGTTTGGTAGGTTTCCCAAGGTGCCGGCTGAGCTAGTGGCCAAACTCTACGGGTAGGCACTTTGCAAAAAAAACCTCTGTTTTCTTTCAAAAAATTGGATGTGTCCACGTTGCGTTTTGGGGCGTTTCCTGTCACGGGCGCTAAGCCTACCCACACAAGTGAGGTATCATTTTTATCGGGAGACTTGGGGGAACATAGATTAGCAAAACAAGTGTTATTGCCCCTTGTCTTTCTCTACATTTTTTCCTTCCAAATATAGGAGAGTGTGTAAAAAAGACATGTATTTGAGAAATGCCCTGTAATTCACATGCTAGTATGGTCACCCCGGAATTCAGAGATGTGCAAATAACCACTGCTCCTCAACACCTTATCTTGTGCCCTTTTTGGAAATACAAAGGTTTTCTTGATAGCTATTTTTTACTCTTTATATTTCAGCAAATGAATTGCTGTATACCCGGTATAGAATGAAAACGCACTGCAGGGTGCAGCTCATTTATTGGCTCTGGGTTCCTCGGGTTCTTGATGAACCTACAAGCCCTATATATCCCTGCAACCAGAGGAGTCCAGCAGACGTAACGGTATATTGCTTTTGATAATCTAACATTGCAGGGAAAAGTTACAGAGTAAAACGTAGAGATAAATTGATGTTTTTTTTACCTCAATTTCAATATTTTTCTTTTTCAGTTGTTATTTTCTGTAGGAAACCCTTGTAGGATCTACACAAATGACCCCTTACTGAATTCAGAATTTTGTCTACTGTTTAGGTTTCTGGGATCCAGCATTGGTTTCATGCCCATTTCTGTCACTGACTGGAAGGAGGCTGAAAGCACAAAAAGTTACAAAAATGGGGTATGTCCCAGTAAAATGCCAAGATTGTGTTGACAAATTGGGTTTTCTGATTCAAGTCTGACTGTTCCTGAAAGCTGGAAAGCTGCTGAGTTTAGCACCATAAACCCTTTGTTGATGCCATTTTCAGGGGAAAAACCACAAGCCTTCTTCTGCAGCCACTTTTTCCATTTTTTAAAAAAAAAACTAAATTTTCACTGTATTTTGGCTAATTTCTTGGCCTCCTTCAAGGGGACCCACTAAGTCTGGCCACTCTAGAATCCCTAGGATGTTGGAAAAAAAGGACGCAAATTTGTCTTGGTTAGCTTATGTGGACAAAACGTTATGAGGGCCTAAGCGCGAACTGCCCCAAATAGGCAAAAAAAGGCCTGGTACAGGAGCGGGAAAAGGCCTGGCAGCGAAGGGGTTAAATAGCCCTACTGGCCAATAAGAACTTGGTCCTAACCCTAACCAATCCAATTTGTAGCCCTGATTCAACAACTAATGGGAGACCCAGCCCTAATCACTAATCATAGTCCTATTGCTAACCACCAATCACAGCCCCAGCCCTAGAACCAGCAACCAATCAGAATCTGAGCCCTATCCACTAATCACAGCCCTAGAACCAACAGCCAATAGGAATCTCAGCCCTATCCACCAATCACAGCCCTAGAACCAACAGCCAATGAGAATCCCAGGCCTATTCACCAATCACAGCCCTAGAAACAACAGCCAATCAGAATCTCAGCCCTATCCACCAATCACAGCCCTAGAACCAACAGCCAATCAGAATCCCAGCCCAATCCACCAATCACAGCCCTAGAACCAACAGCCAATCAGAATCTCAGGCCTATCCACCAATCACAGCCCTAGAACCAACAGCCAATCAGAATCCCAGCCCCATCTACCAATCACAGCCCTAGAACCAACAGCCAATCAGACACAGCCCTAGAACCAACAGCAAATCAAATTCTCAGTCCTATCCACCAATCATAACCACAGCCCTGGAGCCAACAACCAATGGAAAGGCCAGCTCCCAACAACCTATCACAACAACATATGCAACAACCAATAGGATATTATATAAGGAGCAAGTTAACTGAAGTCCAGTCCCTGCGGGCAGGGAGGAGGCAGCAGCTGCTCTATTCAGAATCTCCTTGGAAACAGAAAGCCTGAATCCACACTTCCATGCTAGCAAAGGCCATGGTTCAACATTTTCACACATGTCAAGCACATATGGATACACACATTACACCATTTGACTACCTTCAGTACCAAACAGATCTTCTTGGTGGAAAAACACACTTCCACCCCAGTGTTCTGACAGTCTGGCGATATTAGTTACACTACAAATAGTCATGCCAATCAGTACCTGGTTTCATCCATGTCCACATCTCATTTCTCAGTGCAATTCCCATCTGCCTCTAATACTGTCTGTGACTTGCCAATGATAAAGAGCCGAACAGAAACTCAGCAAATCTGTGATTGACCGAGATAAGGGATAGAACATATCTGTAAACAAACATCAATTCTGATGTGTCGTTTGTGCAAGTGCGACTTTGCTTGTGCAGTAACATCTCAGGACACTGTATGCCACAACGTACTGTACATAATACTAACTTTCAATCTGCATGCATGCCTGACTCATTGGAATTGGAGCTAACTAAGACCTCACAGATGATGGTGAATAGGAAGTGACATGCCAGCCATCAATTGTAGGTTACAACATGAAATCTCACCATTAGGAAAATATCACAGACATTGGATCAGTTGGAGTCTTGCTTGATGAGATATGCCCTGAAGTCTCCAGCTTCACCTTCAGCTGAATCTTCCTCACTTGGCAAATCTGCATTTCCACCCACAGGTTCTGCTGTCCTCCTCCTGCATCTGGTACGAAGGGCATCTATATCTCAGGGCAAGGTTGTGCCTCATGCAGCAGGCAACAATTATTTGTCATACCTAGTTGGGTGAGCAGAGGAGTGCTCCTCCAGATATGTCCAGGCATCCACATCTTGCCTTCAGGAGTCCAAAAGTCCAGTCCACGACATGCTTTGTCTTTCTGTGGGCCTCACTGTAGCAGACTTCCCCTTGCGTGGTTGGGTACCTCACTGGTGTCAACAACCAAGGATGGTTTGGGTAGCCAGAGTCCCCTGTACAGAACAGTTACAACACAAACATACATTTGGACATTCAAGTTTGTTATAGCTCAAGATAAACTTTGCAAACAAGCATGTCAAATGTCAACCCGCCAGGCCCTCTCTGTGTAGTTTTGTGTCATCAGCAGTGGGATGTTGCTGTTCCGCATGATGATGGAATCATGGACTGATCCTGGATATTTTGCACAGACTTGTACTGGTCTGCCAAACACATCGCTTGGACGTTGATAGAGTGGTAGTTTTCATTGTCACTCGGGGGAACCAAAGCTACATGTGTGGAATCTATGGTTCCAACCACATGTGGAATGTGTAGGGCCACTGTCTTTTGAAAGAACCCAGTGGCCAGGAAGTGTAAAGCTGACATGACTTGAACAATGGGAGGTTTGCTATTGGGATTGTGAATGGCAGGCATCAGATCTGTCTCCAACTGATCACAAAGTTCCATGATTGTAAGTGTTTGATAGTTCAACCTAGTTTAAATGTAAAACATATTTTTTTTAAACTTATTTTTTGTACCTATACTCCATTGTCTTAACACTTAGGATGTTGAGAATGGGTTTTCATTTCCATTATCACCAATTCCTATGTTACCCAGACTTTACTACTCACATGCACAATTAGACCGCTAAACATGGAGGCAGCACTTACTAATAGTTTGCACAATATAGAGAATCATCAATGACGCAGATTCCATTACTTTTCCACACATATAATTGCCTCAAAATGGCAGCTGTCTGACCTACTCTACTGGACATGAGGAAGGGACCTAACTCTGCCGGAGGATGTCTTCATGGCAGTAGGTGGGCACAACTGCAGTTTACATTGTCATTTCAACACATTGTTGCCTTTGGAGGACCTGGGTTAGTTACTGGCGATGTCTGCTTGCAGTGACGGTCATGTACGTGGCAAATGTGACCGTCATCTTCTGCAGTATTGCTCACTTCACTCCTGACACTGCTGCCATCAGTACCTCCACTACCTGAGCTGCCGTGCACTGCCTCTGGGAGCTATCATGCCATGTCCTGCAGGTGACAGGTTTCCAACCTTTACTCCAGATGAGCTTCTGGATGAGGTCCTACCCCAATATGAACAGCTATATGGTGCACCAGAGGGACAGGTAAGTCTAATTGTATACCATTGTGTGAAAGGTGGGGTGTATGATGGTGAACATGCAATGTGAGGTAGTGAGGGATTGGGCAATCTTGTCTGGGTGTATGGAAATTGTGTACATGTGCATAGGCAGACATACAGTAGTGATACATGTTAGCTAGTGTGTACTCTATCGTCCTTTATATACAACATAGATTGCAACATGTACAAATATAATGGTGTGAGAAATGTTCATAGAGACATACCATATTATGGATAATCATATGGCCTAGTCATATGTGTCTAGCCAATACCAGACAGGTGAGAAACAGGCCAATTATTCATGAGTTGTGAAGTTAGTGTGAGGGTGTGATCCGAATCTGAAATTTCACATGGCATACTTGCTGCACTTACTCAGAGGTGTCCCTTGTACATTGTATAGTGAAGGTAAGTGGCTAGCCTGTTATTCCCTTAGCCAATTTATTGTGGCATGCTACATAGGGCGGGATATCTCCTAAATGGTACCATATACACTGTTGTTTGCCAACATCATGTGTACATTGGTAATTCTTGCCATTTTAAAATCCTCCTCCAGTGGACACTCCCTGGCGGTGAAGGACCCATCTGGGACCACCCAGCACCATCTAAGCCTGCCACCCCCTTACTACCGCAACCCTCCCTGTAGCTCCCCACCTAGTCACTTTGGCCTTTCTGAATCTATTTAGATGGGTGTTAGTACTGCTAAGCTCAATTTGCACTGACTTCATTGTGTTAGTGGTTTTGTAGTTGACATTCACATGTTGGTGGAATGGTATATGTTATCAGTTAATTTGCTGGACTCTAGATGTATGTCTCAATCATGGTCACTTAAGAGGTTGCTTATGTCAGCGTAACTTTACTCTAAAGATGCAAAGTTACTCATGTTTGATGTGCTAATAGCTATGTTGGGATGTTGATATTGTTGATGTGAGGTTCATAATAATCATTATCAATAGAACTGTATGTTTCCTTCATGCACATGGCAGGCGTCTATTGTATTGAAGGTGTTGGTATGGTTCTTGGGGTTGTCTGTGGGTAAATTCTGTGTGCTTATAAGGCCCCTATTGCTTTACATGATATTGTATGCTATGTAAGAATTACTATGATGACTAGGTCCACAAAGTATATATCGACCTTTGCAAAACACTGTTGATACATGTGTTGTTGAAATGGATTTGAAACCTATTATACTCCAACTAACTTTGTATATGCCAAATGGTGTAGGTGCATCTGTGTTTTTTTCCTTTTTGATTTTTATAGATCCATTTACAAGTTATGAATGTGATTGCTAAGCAAAATGTTGTGTTGTAATTAGATTGTGATGAGTTAACTTTCATAGGACATGACATCTGGTAATGGACTGAGCAAGTGCAGATATGGAGCATGTATGAATGTGATATCAAAATCAACACTAATTCCATTTGATTGAATTTTGTTTCACAGTGATGCTCTGTATAGGGACACACTATTAATGTTGACAAATCATCCTCTGCAGGTATAGTTTGTATAATAGCTGTACTGATTGGATGGTGATGTGGTGGTAAGATAGTTGGCTTATGTTGTGTGTGAGATTGTTGTCATATAAGATTGCGGAAAGTATGTTCTTCTGACATGATATTGGCTCAAAATGGTTCCTACCTTGGGGTGTTTTACACAGAGATGTGATGCTACTGTTGTGTGAGGTGTAGTGTATGTGTATCTAAAGAATGTGATGACCCTACCTCTCTCTCTGTTTCTCAGCAACAGCAGCGTCAGGTGAAGGAGATGGGGCAGAGCCAAGTGGGAAAGCTGTTGGCCACAGGGTCTGAAGTCATGATATCACAGTGAGACCCAGTGACCAGTGGGCGAGGGGAGTTCAATGGGGAAGACCGGATCCAGTTCTTCATCTTTGAAATCCTCCTCCAGTGGACATTCCCTGGCGGTGAAGGACCCATCTGGGACCACCCAGCACCATCTAAGTCTGCCACCCCCTTACTACCGCCACCCTCCCTGTAGCTCCCCACCTAGTTGGCTGTGCCCACTCACCCAAGAGGGTGGGCGTCTCTTTTGCCACAGGCACCTCTGTCCCTGCCCTGGTCAGCCCTGCTGCCTCAGTGAGGAGGCTATTGACCTCCTGAGTTTGATCTCTGTGGGTTTGTTGACCATCATGAATACCATCTAGGGACTGGCAACTCAGATACAAGAGAATAATATGTTCCTGGAGGGCATTCCCAGTGCACTTCCTGGCCGACAGACATCCTTTCAGGCTCTGGCCTCCACACTGATGGCAGCCAGTCACGCTTTGTCTCCCACCCCCCTACACCTTCCTCTTCCCAAACCCAAACCCCCCCTTCCCCAACCCAGCCAAAGCTCACAGACAGACAGGCATGCATCCACCTCAACATCTAAAGGCAGCTCAGACAAAAATAGGCACCACAAGACACACCACCGGCATGCACACAAGCAGCATACAAATGCAGACACAGCAACAGTCACTACCTGACCTGACACCCCCCACGACCCCCAGAATCACTGACACTACACCTGAAACACCTACAGACACCACCCCATCAACATTTACAGATCCAGCCACTGTACCTATCCTACCCACAGTCAGAACAAAAGCAGACCCTCAGACATGCATCCCAGTCACCAGACATGCAGACACCACAACCACTGACACTCTTACATACAGCACATCCACCGTCCCTGCAGTCACCACCCCAACTGAGAGTCAAACCATGGCATCCCCCAGCACCTCCACCTCCCTCAGTCCTGTACACATAAACGCCCTCACTCATAAGCATGCCTCCCACAAACATGTACCCACAACGCCCACACATACATGTCAGACAACCACTCCCACTCCCTCACCCTCCACACCCAAACCCACTTCTGATGACCATCTCTGTGTGTAAAAAAAGGTTCCTTTCATGTTTTGACCTTTTCCCTACTCCTCTTCCCCCATGAGACACTTAAATGCTCAGTTTCCCTCCAGGCTGTCCCTTCCACCTCCAAAGCCTCCCCCACCCCGCTGCAAGTACCTATGCCGGTCTACCCACCAAGAAGTCTACCTCTCCCAAGAGAACCCAACCCTCCCCTAAGCATGGACCTGAATCCCCCCTCCGAATCCCAATCCCAAAAAAAAACCTCCACACCCCCCACAATAATCCCTGCGGTGCCTTCCTGCCCTCTTGATGCCCCTACCTGTGGAGGTTACATAGCAATCAGGAGTCAAGTTCGAGGCACACATATGTGCAATGTGTGCATTTTGCACATTTTTAAATTGTACTTGCCTATGGCCTTGGTCATTTCATTAATTAACCATTTTACAATTAATGCATCTTTCGACCAACCAGTTGTTGGTTTCAGCATCACTTATTTGTCCTGCAGTTCTTTCCTTAGGGCTGATTTGTTCATGGCTGACATTGTTTGTGTGTGGGTATTTGTGTGTAAGTGAAGCTTGTGCTACCTGTTTTGTCTGGACAGCGTGTGAGGTTGTGTGCAGTGCTTTTGTCCCCCAGTGATGAGTGTGTGTTATGTGATAGGCATGTGTATATTGGGGACATGAGATTGCGTTCTGTTTGTACTGACTTGTTTTTTGCAATGTTGTGTGACTTTGTGTGCTTTGACTGTGTGCGTGTTTGGTGCATGGTATGTCAGATACGGTGTGCTGTGTGTTTGCTATGTACGTTGATTGCTGTGTTGTATGGTTGTGTGATTGCGTATGTTTGTTGCCTGTTTGTGGTATGTTGTGTTGTATGGTGGATTTGTCACTGGCTAGAGTCTATTGTCGTTTTTTGCCAATGCATTGATGGTGTAGCAGTTGTGATGTTGTTGTGACGTGTTATAGTGTTGTGGTTTATTGTAATGGACTAGGCTGGTGCTGTGTTTCCAGGTATCGGTGTGTGTTTTTGACCTGTATGTGATGGCCGTACTGTGTGTACTGTGTATGTACAGGGGGGCATGTGACTGTCTGTGAGTGTGCGTGTCAGTGTCAGGTTACGTGTGTGTGTGTGTGTCTCCCTCAACCCCCCCATTCCCAATGGCATGTGGTGTGATTATGCGAACTTTGGCAATTTACAACACTGACAGGTAAGTGTGTGTACTTACAATTGCTGTCCTCATCTTCAGTGTTGATTACGGAGTCTCTGGGTGAGTAGGAGCAGCGGGATGACATGGAGTTCTAGTTCTATGGCAGCTTCGGACAAGTATGGCTTCCTGAAGGTGAGTGTCTCCTTTTATGCAGTTAGTTTCCACCTGGGTTTCCGTGGTGGTGCGACTGTGGTGGAAACCTTGGCGGTGTCCAACCTCGTAATCCGTCCGGTGGAAACATGGTGTCCGAGGCCTGCAAGTGGCTACCATCATCCGTGGTTGCCAGACCGCTCTGGTGGTGTAGGAGGCTGGCCTGGCTTGTAGTGGGTACCAAGGGGTACTTACACTCTGTACCAGGTCCAGTTATCCCTTATTAGTGTAGAAGAGGTGTTTCTAGCAGCTTAGGCTGGTAGAAGGTAGCTTTAGCAGAGCAGCTTAGGCTGAACTAGGAGACATGCAAAGCTCCTACTATACCACTGGTGTCATATGCACAATATCATAAGAAAACACAATACACAGATATACTAAAAATAAAGTTACTTTATGACAATATGCCAAAAGTATCTCAGTGAGTACCCTCAGTATGAGGATGCCAAATATACACAAGATATATGTACACAATACCAAAAATATGCAGTAAAAGGAAGTAATGCAAGCAATGTATAGTCACAATAGATTGCAATAGGAGCACATAGGTACAGGGGCAACACAAACCATATACTCCAAAAGTGGAATGCGAATAACGTATGGACCCCAAACCTATGTGAGCTTGGAAGGGGTCGCTGGGACTGTAAGAAAACAGTGAGGGGTAGAAAAATAGCCCACCCCAAGACCCTGAAAAGTAGGTGTAAAGTGCACCTATATTCCCCAGAGAGCACAGAAGTCGTGATAGGGGAATTCTGCCAGAAAGAACAACACCAGCAATACAACCAAAGTGGATTTCCGGACGAGAGTACCTGTGGAACAAGGGGACCAAGTCCAAGAGTCGCGACAAAGTCGAGATTGGGCAGATGCCCAGGAAATGCCAGCTGAGGGTGCAAAGAAGCTGCCACTGGGTGGTAGAAGCTGTGGATTCTGCAAGAACAAAGAGGACTAGGAACTTCTCCTTTGGAGGATGGATGTCCCACTGTGTGAAGAAGCTTGCAGAGGTGTTCCCACGCAGAAAGACCACAAACAAGCCTTGCTAGCTGCAAGGGTCGCGGTTAGGGTTTTTGGATGCTGCTGTGGCCCAGGAGAACCAGGATGTCGCCAATTGCATGAGGAGACAGAGGGGGCACCCAGCAAGACAAGGAGCCCTCACAGAAGCAGGCAGCACCCGCAGAAGTGCTGAAACAGACACTACAAAGAGGAGTGAACCGGAGCTCACCCGAAGTCACAAAAGGAGATCCCACGACGCCGGAGGACAACTCAGGAGGTTGTGCACTGCAGGTTAGAGTGTCGGGGACCCAGGCTTGTCTATGCACAAAGGCAATCCTGGAAGAGTGCACAGGAGCCGGAGCAGCTGCAAATCACGCGGTACCCAGCAATGCAGTCTAGCGTGGGGAGGCAAGGACTTATCTCCACCAAACTTGGACTGAAGAGTCACTGGACCGTGGGAGTCACTTGGACAGAGTTGCTGAGTTCCAGTGACCATGCTCGATGTGCTGAGAGGGGACCCAGAGGACCGGTGATGCAGTTTTTTTGTGCCTGAGGTTGCAGGGGGAAGATTCCATCGACCCACGGGAGATTTCTTCAGAGCTTCTAATGCAGAGAGGAGGCAGACTACCCCCACAGCATGCACCACCAGGAAAACAGTCGAGAAGGCGGCAAGATCAGCGATACAAGGTTGCAGTAGTCGTCTTTGCTACTTTGTTGTTGTTTTGCAGGCATCCTGAGCAGTCAGCGGTCGATTCCTTGGCAGAAGGTGAAGAGAGAGATGCAGAGGAACTCTGATGAGCTCTTGCATTCGTTATCTAAAGAATTCCCCAAAGCAGAGACCCTAAATAGCCAGAAAAGGAGGTTTGGCTACCTAGGAAGGAGGATAGGCTAGCAACACAGGTAAGAGCCTATCAGAAGGAGTCTCTGACGTCACCTGCTGGCACTGGCCACTCAGAGCAGTCCAGTGTGCCAGCAGCACCTCTGTTTCCAAGATGGCAGATGTCTGGAGCACACTGGAGGAGCTCTGGGCACCTTCCCTGGGAGGTGCAGGTCAGGGGAGTGGTCACTCCCCTTTCCTTTGTCCAGTTTCGCGCCAGAGCAGGGCTGAGGGATCCCTGAACCGGTGTAGACTGGCATATGCAGAGATGGGCACCAACTGTGCCCATCAAAGCATTTCCAGAGGCTGGGGGAGGCTACTCCTCCCCAGCCCTGACACCTTTTTCCAAAGGGAGAGGGTGTAACACCCTCTCTCTGAGGAAGTCCTTTGTTCTGCCTTCCTGGGCCAAGCCTGGCTGGACCCCAGGAGGGCAGAAACCTGTCTGAGGGGTTGGCAGCAGCTGCAGTGAAACCCCGGGAAAGGTAGTTTGGCAGTACCCGGGTCTGTGCTAGAGACTCGGGGGATCATGGAATTGTCTCCCCAATGCCATCAATTCCATGATCTTAGACATGTTACATGGCCATGTTCGGAGTTACCATTGTGACGCTATACATAGGTAGTGACCTATGTATAGTGCACGCGTGTAATGGTGTCCCTGCACTCACAAAGTCCGGGGAATTTGCCCTGAACGATGTGGGGGCACCTTGGCTAGTGCCAGGGCGCCCACACACTAAGTAACTTAGCACCCAACCTTTACCAGGTAAAGGTTAGACATATAGGTGACTTATAAGTTACTTAAGTGCAGTGGTAAATGGCTGTGAAATAACGTGGACGTTATTTCACTTAGGCTGCAGTGGCAGGCCTGTGTAAGAATTGTCAGAGCTCCCTGTGGGTGGCAAAAGAAATGCTGCAGCCCATAGGGATCTCATGGAACCCCAATACCCTGGGCACCTTAGTACCATATACTAGGGAATTATAAGGGTGTTCCAGTATGCCAATGTTAATTGATGAAATTGGTCACTAGCCTGTTACTGACAATTTAGAAAGCAGAGAGAGCATAACCACTGAGGTTCTGGTTAGCAGAGCCTCAGTGAGACAGTTAGTCATCACACAGGGAACACATACCGATAGGCCACAAACTTATGAGCACTGGGGTCCTGGCTAGCAGGGTCCCAGTGACACATAACAAACATACTGAAAACATAGGGTTTTCATTATGAGCACTGGGCTCTGGCTAGCAGGATCCCAGTGAGACAGTGAAAACACCCTGACATATACTCACAAACAGGCCAAAAGTGGGGGTAACAATGCTAGAAAGAGGCTACTTTCTCACAGGTGGTGTCAGCGCTGCTTTGTCTTTATTGTGTTGGGAATACCGTCATGGTCAAAATTTGGCGGTCTTCTCTGTCACCCACTTGTAATGAGGCCCTATAGCTTTTGCACTGACAACCTCAAGACTTGACTGCTGTAATAGTCTTTATGTAGGCAGTTCAAAGCAACTGGTTCGTAGGCTTCAGGTGGTCCAAAATTTGGCTGCCAGACTTGTGCTTAAACGTCCCAGGCTTACCTCTGTGTCCAAAGCACTCAGAGAGTTCCATTGGCTGCCTATCCATAACAAGGTTCCATTTAAAACTCTGGTACTGTTTTTTTGGGCTTTCGTGGTACGGGCCCCAAATATCTATATGACTGGCATTGTCACTATAAGACTCAGAGGACCCTGAGATCTTATAACACCAACTCATTAAAACCTCTTATTTTCAGGCTCAAAATCATAGGAGGTAAATCATTTATGGTCTTTGGATAAGAAACTTGGAACCAACTTCCCAGTTCACTCTGGCTCATCACAAATGAAGCCTGTTTCAAGACAAATTTGAAGACCTGGCTGTTCCTTGCCCTGGATACATTTTTCGTCATTTAATATAATTACTTGGTCAAGGTCAGTTGCTCTTTTTTTCTGTGCTGTCTCTTTCTCTTTTATAAATGCCATATTCATTCATTCAACATTCCCCTTCGCACATTCTCCAGAGGTTTTTCAGTGGTTGTGCTTATTTCAAACCTTGAGCGTAGGCACTAGGGAAGCAGGCAAAATGTGTGGGAGCTACATGTGAGGATGATCCACAAATCCAAAACTTGCCATCAGACCATAGCTCCACAAGGAGTGAGGGTAACTATAAGCTACCCATTCAAGATTCAATATGTGGTAAGAGGGTAGGTGATGTGGATGATTATGTGACATTAATGAAGAATACATCTAGTAAATGGTAAATGTTGTGTGTGTTGGTGAGGGATCCATGGTGAGGCACCTATGGAAAGATGTCAGAGGTAGAGGCGTGCTCATGTAGGATAAGAAGAACGCAAGAGTGAATTCTGGTGTTTGATCAGTGGTAGGAGATGTAGTCGGGGTACAGAAGAGTGAGTGCTGGTGTGGCATATGGGATGAATGTGCCTAAGAATGATGTACATTTAATCAATTGTGGCAGTGGAGGGAAGAATGAGTAATGAAAGTCTGAGCCTAACCATCCAGCTGGACCAAATGGGGTGAATGCTGGAGAGCTCATGTCTTTTGTAAAGTATGCTAGGGGATTGGAATTGGCCACAGGTATTTTCAAGGGTATGTTTGGTGAGGAATACGAGTCCAATGATAAATCCTGAGGATCAACAGGATAAAAGATTTAATACCTGAGAAACTATTGGCTATGTGCTGGAGAATGAAACTTAATTGTGTGAGGAGGCAAATCCCTTTGTGGTACTGTGAAGGGGAAGCCCTTCTGCCAGGCCACGTTGATTGGTCTAGATGTGATCACTTTGGTTGCTATGCGTTAGTATGGTTAGGATTATGGTGTGATGCCTGGATACCACATTTGGGACTGGATGAGGATACATAGCTCATTAAATTCACAAGCACTATCGTTGTTAGTGATGCAGGTCTTTGGAGGGAAAGCTCTTTTTTCTTGGTAGGGGCAGAGAATGTGATCTTGCAGTTGGTCTTTGGATGCACTGGCAGAAGCTGCCTATATGCGTCAGTGGGATTGGCAGCATGCATGTATGGAGAGTGCTGGCATTGCTGGCGTTGATACTCCACTTCCTCCAAAGTCTTGGTCAGTGATTGAGCTCACTTTGCTGTACTGAGCCAGTGCAAGCCCTGACTCATAAACTCACCACAGCAGCAATGGAGACAAATTGCCCTATGACTGTTTGCACATGGAAAATATTTTTTGAGAACCAACCTATATACTAATAGGATGGTTCAAAAAATTAAACCTCCCTCGTTAATATGCATGATTGTTAGAAATGGGGTAACTGGTTGGCAGTAAGTTTTCACTCTGTCCAAGCAGGGACCCTCACTCTACTCAGGGCAATGGAGATACACACTTAGATAACCTCTGATCACCCCTTGTAGCTTGACACAAGCAGTCAGGCTTATTTCAAAGGCAGTGTATAAAGTATTTGTACCAACACACACAGTAATACATTGAAAACACTATAAAATGGAGAACACAGCAGTTTAAAAGTCAAGATATGAATTTTCAAAGTAAAAAGAGTCTTACTCCTTAGAAAACAATGGAAATGTTGATTTTACACAAAGTACCTGGTTTCCATAAAAAATTAAAGCCTCACGGGCAAGCGAACATTGGAAAAGTCAATGATGCATCGATTCCTCACTCGCAAGTGAGGCTGTGTATCGTTTCTTCTCTGGTCGGGTTGGTGATGAGTCGGTTTTCTCCCTTGCAAGAGAGAGAAGCGTTGATTTTCAGACAGGGCACCTCGGACCCGCTCAGGTTCATGATGACTTTGATGCCCAGCAATGATGTGTCAGAAATCTATTGGCATGGTGTTAGAAATAGGAAGAGCTTCGATTCTAGCCATGAAACAGGTGGCACATTGTTTTTCAGCCGCATTGTAGGTGGTGCATCAAAAAATACCCTGCACGGTGTTCTGTGCATAGTATTCAGTCCTTGTTCTGCCAAATTTACCTTTCAAGGGCCCAAGGATTGAATAGGGCACCACTTGGAAGGGCTGGGGTCTCAGCAGCGAGTCCAGGTGCTGGCAGAGGAAGCCTTTGATGGCCCGGAGACTTCAAAACAGGAGGCAAGCTCAGTCCAAGCCCTTAGAGATTCTTCCCAAGCAGGAATGCACAACAAAGTCCAGTCTTTGTCCCCTTTCATAGGCAGAAGCAGCAACTGCAGGATAGCCCAACAAAGCACAGTCACAGGCAGGGGCAGCACTTCTCCTCAGCTATTCAGCTATTCTCAGAAGTTCCTCTTGAATCCAGAAGTGATCTTGAAGAAATCTAAAGTCTGGTAATTTGGGTCCACTACTTATAACCCTTTCTGCCTTTGAGGTAGGCAAACTTCAAAGGAAAGTCTCTGTTGTTTACAGGATACTGCCTTGCCCAGTCCAGGCCCCAGACACACTCCAGGGGGTTGGATACTGCAGTGTGTGAGGGCAAGCACAGCCCATTCAGGTGTAAGTGACCACTCCTCCATCCACATCAGCCCAGATGGCTCATCAGCATATGCAGGCTACACCCAACTGTCAGTTTGACCCAAACAGGGAATCCACAAACAGGCAGAGTCACAGAATGGTGAAAGCAAGAAAAGGCCTACTTTCTAAAAGTGGCATTTTCAAAATAACAATCTAAAAACCACAAACTCCATATTTATGTCTGCTGTAAAGGGAAACCGTACTTTAAGAATATTTAAAGGCAGCCCCCATGTTCACCTATGAGAGAGATAGCCCTTGTTACATTCAAAAACACATTTGGCAGAATTTCACTGTTAACATATGTAAAACATATCAGTACATGCCCCACCTTTAACATACACTGCACCCTGTCCATGGGGCTACCTAGGGCCTACCTTAGGGATGCCTTACACATACAAAAAGAAAGGTTTGGGCCTGGCAAGTGGGTACACTTGTTGTAGGAAAGTGCCATCCTTCTTGGCATGTTACCCCCAATTTCTACCTGTTTGTCACTGTGTTTTACTGTCTCACTGGGATCCTGCTAGTCAGGACCCCAGGGCTCATAGTTTGTGGCCTATATGTCAGTATGTTTTATTGTGTTGTCAGTATGCTTGACTGTGTCACTGGAGTCCAAATAACCAAAATTAGAGTGCTCATGCTCTCTCTGTTTCTAAATTTGTCACTGTAGTCTAATGGCTCCCTATTCGATTCCAGATTGGCACATTGGACCCCTCTATAAGTCCCTAGCATATGGTACGTAGGTATCCAGGGCATTGGGGTGCCAGGAGAGCCATATGGGCGGCAGCATTTATTTTGCCACCCATAGGGAGCTCAGACAAACCCTTACACATGACTGCCTCCGCAGCCTGCGTGAAATAGTGCACACACTTTCACAGCCATTTTCACTGCACTTAAGTAACTTATAAGTCACCTATATGTCTAACTTTCACTTGCTGAAGGTTAGGTGCAAAGTTACTAAGTGTGAGGGCACCCTTGCACTAGCAAAGGTGCCCCCACATAGTTCAGGGCCTTTTCACCAGACTTTGTGAGTACGGGGACACCATTACACACGTGCACTGCACATAGGTCAATACCTATATGTAGCTTCACAATGGTAACTGAGCATATGGCCATGTAACATGTCTAAAATCATGGAATTGTCCCCCATTCCAAATTTGGTATTGGGGAGCCAATTCCATGCATCCTCGGGGCTCCACTAAGGACCACCAGTACTGCCAAGCCAGCTCTCTGAGGCTTGCACTGCAGCTACAGCTGCTGCCACCTCACAGACAGGGTTCTACCCTCCTGGGGTCTGGGCAGCCCAGTACCAGGAAGTCAGAGCAAAGCCTTTCCTCTGAGAGCAGGGTGTTACACCTGCTCCCTTTGGAAATAGGTGTTACAGGCATGGGAGGGTAGCCTCCCCCAGCCTCTGGGAATGCTTTGAAGGGCACAGATGGTGCCCTCCTTGCATAAACCAATCTACACCGGTTCAGGGACCCCTTGTCCCCTGCCCTGGGGGGAAACTGGACAAAGGAAAGGGGAGTGACCGCTTCCCTGTCCATCACCACCCCAGGGTTGGTGCCCAGAGCTCCTCAGTGTATCCCAGACTTCAGCCATCTTGCTTTGCAAGGTGTGGGGGCACTCTGGAGGGCTCTGAGTGGCCATTGCCAGCAGGTGACGTCAGAGACCCCTCCTGATAGGTCCTTACCTGGTAAGGTAGCCAATCCCCCTCTCAGGGTTATTTAGGGTCTCTCCGGTGGGTTCTCTTCATATTCTGCTTGCAAGATTCCTCCAGGAATCCTCTGCAAAAACTTCAGACTCTTCTGACCTCAGATCAACTGCAGCCTGCTCCAAGAAACGCTGTAACTGCAACAAAGTGTCTACAAGAGACACTTTTCTTCAGGAACCTCAGCTCCAAGTCAGCAACTGCAACAGTTTCCATGGTGTTCATGCTCTGGGGACTCCCTGTCTTCATCCTGCACCAGAAGGACCAAAGAAATCTCCTGTGTAGCGTCGGAGTCACTCCCCTGCTCCAAGCAGGCACCTTCCAAGGTGACGATCAGTACCCTGGGACTCCTCTCACAGCAACGAGCGTGCTCCTAAAGATACAGAGGTTGGACATCATCAACGTAGACTGTCTTGAGGTCCTCCCGACGCAATTTGGAGGAGGTAAGGCCTTGCCTTCCCCGAGAGCGATGGTACCCCTGTGTATTGTGTCTTCCTCGCCTCCTGAGGCATCTGTGCACTCTTTGCAAAAATCTTTCATGTACAGCCTGGCCCACGTTCCCAGCACTTCATCCTGTGATGCTGAACTCGCTGAGTTTTTCTCCGGCGGCGTGGGACCTTCTTTTGTTGTGCTGCATCAACCGTGTTTTGCACCTCCTTTGAACCTAGATCCTGTGACTCCTCGGGGTGCTGACTGGTATTCTGAGGGCTCTCTAAAGTGCTGAGAGCCCCCTCTTCCTCCTCACACAGAGTTGAGGCCCCCAGGTTCCTCCTGGGTCCATCCAGTGCCATTTTGACGCAAAATGCACTTTTGTCGTAGCCAAGGCTTGTTGGTGCCTTCCAACACAAAATCTTGTCTGCAACAATCTTCACGCCGTGGGACATCTTTTGCATCATGCAGGAACCCGCTGGCATTCCTCCTAGGGTGCATTCCTGCAGTCTTCGACTAACCAGGGACTCTTCTTTAGCAACCTCTTCTGGGTTGGCAGGGACTCCTGTCCTTCCAGTTACTTCTTTTGACTTCTGGACTTGGTACCCTTCCTTTGCAGGTCTTCAGGTCCAATAATCCAGCAATTGTTCTTTGCAGAGTTGGTTGGCTGCTGCAAAATCCCCAAAACGAGGTGTAGTGTGTCCTAAGGAAACTTGCAGTGCTTTACTCCTGCTTTTCTGGGCTCTGGAGTGGAGTAATTTACTTACCTTTACTGTATTCTTACTCTCCCAGCGATTCTGCACACACTACATTTGTCTAGGGGGGAATTTGTGATTCGCATTCCACTTTCTTAGTATATGGTTTGTGTTGCCCCCTAGATCTATTTTCTCCCATTGCATTCTATAGGATTTCCTACTTTTTGCTTTGTTCTATGACTATTTACTTGTCTAATTTTGGTGTCTAGTATAATACTTACTTCCAGAAGGAGTATTGTCTGTAAGATATTTTTGGTACTGTGTCACCCAAAAAAATACCTTTATTTTTGGTAACACTGAGTATTGTCTTCCCTTGTGTATAAGTACTATGTAAATATAAGTGGTATTGTATGAGCTTTGTATGTATCCTTGTTCAACCTAAGGTGCTCTGCTATAGCTACCTCTATCAGCCTAAGCTGCTAGAACACTAATACTTTACTAATAAGGGATACCTGGACCTTGTATAAGGTGTAAGTACCCCTGGTGCCCACTACAAACCAGGTCAGCCTCCTACATTGGTGGTGCAGTGGTGGGATAAGATAAGTACTTGCAATTGCTTTGCCACTTTGTTACTTGTGCTTTTCACAAGAAAAACTTGCTCCTATACTTAGAGCATATATAATATATACCTAGAAACAATTTTCTAACTTTCTTAAAAGTTCTTTAAACTTTGCAAAAGTTTTTACAAAGTTCTGAAGTTTTCTTTTTTTCACTAAAAACTTAGCTTTGTTATTCTAACTTTTTACTCACTTTCCTAAACTTTTTTTCTTTCAACATGTCTTCTGTAGAAGCCACACCTAGAGCTGTCCAGACTACCTCTGACTATGTAAACTATAAAAGCTTGAAGGGGCTCGGCATTGAATGAAATTTAGGGATTGGGAAGAACCCCAATAAGGAGTACCTCTTAAATCTCCTCCTCCAGGATGACCAGGGAATCAGCACTGAGGAAGAGGTAGAGGATAACTCCAACCAGGAAAGCTCAGAGGAGCAAGCTGACAATCATGGGGAGGGTCCTTCCACAGACCTATTTGTCAACAAGCCCCCTAGTATAACTGTAGTGGGAAGGGTTCACACACAAGTAGGGCTCCCTTCACCCCTAGAGGTCAGGTCACTAGAGTGGCCCCTGATAGAGATAGGTCTGCCTCTGCAAACTCTCATGTTACCTCTGCTTCAGAGGCTTCCCATAATTCTAACCCTGAGGAAAAGTCCCTAGATAGGGAACTCAGAAAGCTGAGGTTAGAGGAGGCCAGAATGAAGCTAATGCAACAACAGTTGGCCTTAGACAGGGAATCCCTGGCTGTGGAGAGAGAGAGACAGGGTTTGGGGTTAGTTCCCCATGGTGGCAGCAGCAGTTTTAGAAATACAAATGTTAGGGAACCTTCATTTGAATCTAGAAATCTGCACAAACGTGTCCCTCCTCACAAGGATGGTGATGATATCAACAAGTGGTTTGCTGCACGTGAGAGGGCCTGTAAAGTTCAGAGGGTCCCTTGTGTACAGTGGGCTTCTATCCTTTGGGTATCCTTCTCTGGCAAAGTTAGAGACAGACTTTTTATTGTCAGAGAGGATGATGCAGATAATTAACAGGTTTTTAAAAATGCAATCTTAGATGGTCTTTGCTTAACCACTGAACAGTACCGACTTATGGGGTCATTACAACATTGGCGGTAAAAGCCGCTTACCGCCGTGCAGAAGACCGTCAACACACCGCCGCAGCCATGGAATTCCGCCCCAGTCATTATGACCCACAGCTCGGAATCTGCCAAAATTTAGACACCCACACAAGTCCGCCACACCAAAGGTCAGTGAGAAACTGGCGATACAAAACCTCCACCGTCACGCCAACAGGAACACGCCCACACTATCACGACCAACAAATCCACGCGGCTGTCTTACAACCACGGTATTCCATGGCGGTGAACACCGCCACGCTCAAAATACACACACATTTACAAAACACTACCATATTGGACAATTCAAAATACACACACCTGATACACATACACACACCTCCCACACACCCAATACACTATAAAACACACACCCACATCACCCACAAACCCCTACGACAACAATTGCGACAGAAGGCCAGAGAGAGACACCACCAGAAAGACCAAAAGCATCCACAGGCACTCAACACCATCACTCACACAACATCCACGCACCTCACCCAACCCACCTCTAAATATCACCCCACACACCATTATCACAGAAGGTCCCACACAAGAATGGAAGCACTGGGGTACAGGGTGACACAGCCATTGACACCATGGCACACACAGATGCAATAATCATGCCTTTACACCCCTGCATGACCCCTACCCAACGTTACCGGACAGGAGGGTCCAGACATGTCCACTCCACCCACAGAAGAGGCCCACAGTGATGACAGCAGCTCTGTCCAACTGGATCTAGATGACCAGCCGGGCCCATCTGGGACCTCAGGACAGTCGGTTCCCCTCACACTGGCATAGGCCACTACAGAGCTTCCCCCCTCTGGAAACACCAGCACAGCACCCCCCCAGCGGGCCCATACCTATGTCCCAAGGACACGTCAAGCAGCAGTGTGTCCACCACTACAGGGAACTCAGGCTAACCCACCACCCCAACAACACCAGGGACCTGGGGGCAGTGGTAGTGGGCACACAGTTCAGGGGACAGAGGCACAGGGAAACAGGGGAACTGGGAGGGCTGCTGTGCGACAGGGGGAGGACAGGCCCAGGAAACCCACTCTCCACGAGGCCCTCTCCAACATCATGGGAGCCTACCACCATTCCCAGGAGACAATGGCAATGGTACTGTCCAAGTTTTAGGAGACCCAGCGGCTGCAGGAGGAACAGTATTTGGGGTTCAGGGAGGAACTCAAATCCATCAATTCGACCCTGGGCACCATTGTAGGGGTGCTGAAGGAACTCGTGAACACCAGGAGGGACACTGTGGCACAACAAGGGGCCCCTTACACTAGCCTGGACGATGAACTGCCCACCACCTCTGCCTGCGCTTGTGGGCAGGAGGCACCGCCACAGGGCCACGACACCAGCACCCCTCCCCCAGCAGATGGAGAACCACCCCGCAAGCGGTCCCTGAGATCCAGGACAAAGACAGAGAACAATGCCAAGACCCCCTCCGAGAAATGAGACCACCCTGATTGTCATCCTTCTGTCCCACTTTGTCACCCTGTCCATACTTAAACTGCCCTAGCTCCACTTCCTATGCCCCTTTGGACAATGCACTAAGACTAATAGACTGGACTCTGCCATGGACATTCCTCCACCATCAACCCTGACCATTTTACAACCACCTCCACTATTTAGCACTTAAATAAACACCCTTAAATCACAAAACAATCTGGAGTCAGTCTGTGCTTTCGAAAATGTGTATTAGCAATAACTGTGGCAAAATGCTATATCCAATGTAATGTCAACATACCTATGTCACACAGCTCTAGTCATGCGGAAACAAAGCAGAGGTCACACAGTGGGACCCACATCTGTGAATTCGAAAGGGAAAGTGACAACTGAGTGTCCATACACTGGGTGAAAATGACAGACAGATGAGAGGTAGAAGAATTAAATCAGATGTAGCAGGCAGTGTTGTCTTCTTACCTGTGTCTCACTGGAAGTATTTCTGGATCACCGTGTTCCTGTTGTCTATGTCCTCTTCTTCTGCTTCCTCGTCTTCACTGTCCACAGGCTCCACAGCTGACACAACACCTCTATCTTGACCATCCTCCTGCAGAAAAGGCACCTGTTGTCGCAAAGCCAAGTTCTGAAGCATACAGCAGGCCACGATGATCTGGCACACCTTCTTTGGTGAGTAGAATAGGGAATCACCTGTCATATGGAGGCACCAGAACCTGACCTTCCGGAGGCCAAAGGTCCTCTCTATAATCCTCCTAGTCCGCCGATGGGCCTCATTGTAGTGTTCCTCTGCCCTTGTCCTGGGATTCCTCACTGGGGTCAGTAGCCATGAAAGGTTGGGGTAACCAGAGTCACCTGCAAATGGTGAGGGACTGCTGTTAGACACACACAAACTCTTAGGGACATCCCCATACCCCGACACCTAGTCACACTGTATTGGGTCCATGTCCTCAACTAATAGCCACACACAGTGCCTCTGGAGTTGCCCCATCACATAAGGGATGCTGCTATTACGCAGAATGTAAGTGTCATGCACTGAGCCAGGAAATTTGGCATTTACATGGGTGATGTACTGGTCGGCCAAACACACCATCTGCACATTCATAGAATGGTAACTCTTCCGGTTTCTGTACACCTGTTCACTCCTGCGTGGGGGGACCAAGGCCACATGTGTCCCATCAATGGCACCAATGTTGTTGGGGATATGTCCCAGGGCATAGAAGTCACCTTTCACTGTAGGCAAATCCTCCACCTGAGGGAAAACGATGTAGCTGCGCATGTGTTTCAGCAGGGCAGACAACACTCTGGGCAACACGTTGGAGAACATAGGCTGGGACATCCCTGATGCTATGGCCACTGTTGTTTGAAAAGACCCACTTGCTAGGAAACGGAATACTGACAGCACCTGCACGAGAGGGAGGATTCCTGTGGGATGGCGGATAGCTAACATCAGGTCTGGCTCCAACTGGGCACACAGTTCCAGGATTGTGGTACAATCAAGTCTGTAGGTGATAATTACATATTGATCCTCCATTGTCAACAGGTCCACCAGCGGTATGTACACCGGAGGATGCCGTCATCTCCTCACCTGCCCCAGCAGACGTGCTCTAAGGAGGAGAACAGCGAGTAGAGAGTCAACCAACACTGAGGTAGGTAAACACAACTTTATCGGAAAATGTTTCAAAATTGACATATGGCTTTATTAGTGTTTAAGCAAGGCCTAGATATGTGTGACGGACTCAGAATTAATGCCATGTGGCCCCCTGAAATGGCGGCTGCCTAGCCTGTAATGTGGAACAAGGGGATATGAGGTAACTGCGCTGGTGTTGTACACCGTCGCTGTAGGCGGTCGAAGACCGTGGCACAATCCTGCATTGGTTAACATTGGACCCTATGGGTCCCAGGAGCCAATGACGATGTATGCCGGCGGTGATGGTATGCACTGCCGCGGACATCACTGCCATTTTCTCTCTGTTCAATCACTTGATACTTGATCTTCGACAGGAGAGGACCTACACTGCAAGTGCTGCTGTGACCTCAGTCTGGAAGACACAATGTCTGGGGAAAGGGCCCCTGCCTTCAGCATGGATGAGTTGGAGAAACTAGTGGATGGGGTCCTGCCCCAGTACACGCTACCCTACGGTCCTCCAGACAAACAAATGAGTACACTGTGAGCATGCTGTATGGGCAATGCCTGTTTGGAGTGGTGTTGATGAAAGATAGGGGGGGGGAGAATGAGGCGTGCATGATACGACGGTAAGTGCATGTGCGTCATGGCAAGGGTAGGGATGCGGGCCAATGACTGTGACGGTGCAGACGGTTATATCTCCTCCTTTTCCCCTATACTATTTCTGTAGGTCAGCGCCCACCAGAAAAACGATATTTGGCATGCCATCGCCAAGGAAGTCCAGACCCTGGGGGTCCCCCACAGACGGAGCACCCACTGCCATAAAAGATGGGAGGACATTCGCCGCTGGAGCAAGAAGACGACGGAGGCCCAGCTGGGGATGGCCTCCGAACCTGGGAGGGGTGCCCGTCACACCATGACCCCCCTGATGTTCCGGATCCTGGCGGTGGCGTATCCGGAGTTGGATGGGCACTTGAGGGCATTACAGCAGGGGGGACTACACTCAAATTCTGCTGATTCAGCGTGCATTGTAGGTGTCTGGGTGGGGGAGGTGGGCTGTGGGTTCCCCTAGGCCAGGGCGAGTTTAGTAGGCTAGGTCCCTTCTTAAGGCAGGCCCTGTGGCACCCCACGTCACCCCACCTATGTTCAGAGCCAACTACACCTAGTCAGGCTCCTGTGACTTCCATGTGTGCAGCAATCGGGCATAGGCCTTGTAACCCATGTCCCTGTGATTAATTAGGGAACTGTAAGTGCACGGCATAGTGCAGAGGGCTTCTGTGTCTGTAGTGTCCTCCAACGGAAGCGGTGTTGGATGCACTCAACATGTCTTTCTTCTGTCTTTCCCCCCCTTTTTGTGGTCTCCCTGTTCTTGTGTGCATTAGCATCATCAGGCGGAGGAGCAGTGCCACTGGAGCAGGAGGGAGCTGCATCCCACATGGCTCTGGAGGGTGACACAACGGAGTCAGAAGCCACCAGTGGGACGGAGGGCGATGGGAGCTCTACAGCGGGGACAGGAGCTGAGACCAGCGACACCGACTCCTCCTCTGATGGGAGCTCCCTTGCGGTGGCGGGCCCCTCTGTGCCCCCCTCATCTACAGGTACAGCCGCCACCCCCCTACCAGCACCGCCCTCCCAGCAGCCCCTCAGCATGTGCCGGTGGCCGCTCAACCAGGAGGGTGGGCATCTCCTTTGCCCCAGGCACCTCAGCCCCTGCCCCAGTCAGCCCTGCTGCCCTAAGTGAGGAGGCCATTGACCTCCTCAGGTCCCTCACTGTTGGGCAGTCTACCATTTTGAATGCCATCCAGTGTGTAAAGAGGCAGTTGCAACAGACCAATGCATACCTGGAGGCCATTCATTCTGGTCAGGCAGCCCAACAGGGAGCTTTTCAGACTCTGGCCTCAGCACTGATGGCAGCTGTTGTCCCTGTCTCTAGCCTCCCCCTCCAACTTCCTCCACCCAGACCCAAACCCCTGTACCTCAGCCTATCCCAAGCACACCATCATACCAGCATGCACACACCTCAACACACAAGGGAAGCTCAGGCAAACATAAGCATCACACATCCCACAGGCACTCACGTAAGCATCATACACATGCAGACATACCAACAGCCACTGCCTCCACTGTGTCCCCCTCCTCCTCCTCTACCTCCTCCCTCCCAGTCTCGTCTCCACTCACACCTGCATGCACTACATCGTCAGCCACTGATACCATCACCAGCACACCCTCCACCACACCCCGCTCACTTGCACTCACAACCCCCACTACCATTCACACATCCCCTGTGTCCTCTCCCAGTGTGTCTGTGAGCCCACCTCCCAAGGTACACAAATGCAGCCACACACCCACCAAACAGCCATCCACCTCAAGACAGCCTCCAGCCCATGCACCTTCACTCAAAGTCACCAAACGTATACCTCCGACAACCACTACCTCTTCCTCCACTCCCAAACCCCCTCCATCTACCCGTTCCAGTGTGTTAAAAAAACTTTTCCTGTCCAACCTTGACCACTTCTCCTCACCTCCCCCACCCCTTCAGTCCCCTAGGGCCCGCCTTTCCAGGTCCCAACCCAGCCCCTCAACATCTGTGGGAACAATGGTGCCAGTAGTAACCGGCTTCTGGAGTGCGCCGGGCAGCAGGGCAGCCTGTGTGCCAAGGAGCCAGACCACGGACACTCCCCCACCTCAAAAGCAGAAAAAGTTGGCCAGTGCCCGACGGGAGAGAGCCAAAACATCTTCCACCAAAGCCTCTCCCAGGGGTACAGTTGGGAGTGTGAAGACAGCTGCGCCACCATCCAAGGTGGGGAAGGGGCACAGTAAAACAGGCAAGTCTGCGAAAACCTGCACGGCGGACAAGACCGCTACCAGCACCGCTGAGCAAGACACCGCCGCCACCAGCACCGCTGAACAGGACACCGCCACAACAAGCACCGCTGCCAAGGACACCGCTGCCAACAGCACCGCTGAACAGGACACCGCCGCCACCAGCACCGCTGAACAGGACACCGCCGCAACAAGCACTGCTGCCGAGGACACCGCCACCACCAGCACCACTGAACAGGACACCGCCGCTACCAGCACCGCTGCCAAGGACACCGCCGCCACCAGTACCGCTGAACAGGACACCGCCGCAACAAGCACCACTACCAAGGACACCGCCACCACAAGCACCGCTGCCAAGGACACCGCCGCCACCAGCACCGCCGAAGAGGACACCGCGGCAACAGGCACTGCAGGCCAGTGAGCGCCAAAGCTTCCGACGCTACTGAGGCCGCCACGAGCAGGGTGAAGCACTCTGGTCACAAAGCCCCCTACAGAACCAGTGGAGTATCACATCCACTACCTCTGTCCTTGGTAGGATGAAGCACTCTGGGCACAAAGCCCCGCCCAGAACCAGTGAAGATTGACATCCACTTGAGAGACTGTGGCTTTGCACTCCCCAGGATAAAGCAGTGGGCAAGCCACCCACTGGACAGACTTGAGAGACTGTGGCTTTGCACTCCCCAGGATAAAGCAGTGGGCAAACCACCCACTGGAGAGACTTGAGAGACTGTGGCTTTGCACTCCCCAGGATTAAGCAGTGGGCAACCCACCCACCGGAGAGACTTGAGAAACTGTGGCTTTGCACTCCCCAGGATAAAGCAGTGAGCAAAACTCCCACTGGAGAGACTTGAGAGACTTGAGAGACTGTGGCTTTGCACTCCCCAGGATAAAGCAGTGGGAAGACCACCCACTGGAGAGACTTGAGAGACTGTGGCTTTGCACTCCCCAGGATAAAGCAGTGGGCAAACCACCCACTAGAGAGACTTGAGAAACTGTGGCTTTGGACTCCCCAGGATAAAGCAGTGGGCAAACCACCCACTGGAGAGACTTGAGAGACTGGGCTTTGCACTCCCCAGGATAAAGCAGTGGGCAAACCACCCACTGGAGAGACTTGAGAGACTGTGGCTTTGCACTCCCCAGGATAAAGCAGTGGACAAACCATTCACTGGAGAAACTTGAGAGACTGTGGCTTTGCACTCCCCAGGATGCAGCAGTGGGCAAACCACCCACTGGAGAGACTTGAGAGACTGTGGCTTTGCACTCCCTAGGATAAAGCAGTGGGCATGGAGCCCCCTCGTGGATCTGGCGTCGTGCAGTCATCCGGCTGAGGTGCCCCCCCTTCCCTTCCCCCTAAGGTGCCGGTTGTATTTCTATCTGATCCACCAGCAGTGTTCTCTCCGTTTTGATCGGGTATTGAGTGTGGGCCTCGCCCATGCATTTTGGGCCTAGTGGTCCACGGACTATGATGGTGGAATACCTTGGACTTGTATTCTTGGTGTATATATTTGTTTCTAGTGTAAATATATATATGTTTATGTATATATTTTTGATTACTGTATTTGAATAGATTACAAATGTTCGATTCATTTCCTTTTGTCCTTGCATTCCTCCAGAGGGGGTTGTTAATGTAATGTATCAACAAGTACTTTTGTGTGTGTTGTAGTGGGTCAGGGTGGGGGTGGGAGTGTTGCGTGGTGCGTTTGTTTGTCACTCTTTTTTCCCTCCCCCCTCCCCTGTGTCATAGGTGCAGTACTCACCGTGGTCTTCGCCGCCGTTTTTGTTGTTCCTGGTAGAGAAGCAGGAAGATAAAGGCTGGGAGTATCTGGAGCTCGGGGTTCCATGGCGTCCTGATTCCTCGTGGGGTGTGTAGAGGTGAGCGTTTTCCATTCCAAGTCCTGTTTCCGCCATGTTTTTGTTCGCGGTGAATCCGCTCTGAAAATGGTGGCAGATTGGCCTGTTGTAATACAGTGGGTGGAACCTTGTCTTCCACCTGTCTGTTGGCGGTTACCACCGCAGTGTTTGTTTGTACCGCCTTGGCGGTCAGAGTGTTAAGGTGGCTGTCTATGTTGGCGGTTTCTGCCACGGTCGTGATTCCAATTTTTTTACCGCCGGCCTGTTGGCGGTTTTACCGCCGCATTAACACCGACCGCCAGGGTTGTAATAACCACCTTAAGTTCAGAGAGACCAGAAAGGAATCATCACAGGACTGGACAGACTTTGTGGACTGTTCTGTGAAGGCCCTAGAAAGTTGGTTACATGGCAGTAAGGTGACTGATTATGAAAGCCTTTATAACTTGATTCTTAGAGAGCATATCTTGAATAATTGTGTGTCTGACTTGTAACATCAGTATCTTGTGGACTCATATCTGACCTCTCCCCAAGAACTGGGAAAGAATGCAGACAAATGTGTCAGAACAAGGGTGAGCAGAAAAGCTCATACAGGGGTGACAAGGATGGCAAGAAGAAAGATGGTGAACAATCTCAGGGCAATAATGGGGTTAAAAGTAAACATAAAGATCTTTCTTCAGGTCCAAAACACTCCTCTGGGGGTGGGGATAAAACTTTTTCATCTTCTTCAAACTCTTCACACAGTCAGAAAAAGCCTTGGTGCTATGTGTGTAGAAATAAAGGCCATTGGCCAGGGGATAAGTCCTGCACTGGTAAAGCTCCTGAGCCTACCACCACTAAGACATCAGACTCTAGTGCCCCTAGCAGTAGCGGTAATAGTGGTGGGACTACTGGCAATAGTCAAACTAAAGGTGTAGTTAGGTTCACTTTTGGGGCCATTATAGAAACTCGGGTAGACAGTCCCAAGACAGTTTCTGTCACACCTGGTGGCATTGGCTTTTCCACCTTGGCTGTTTGTCCCCTTAACATGGATAAGTACAGGCAGTCAATCTTAATAAATTGTGTTGAGGCCCAGGCCTATAGGGACACAGGTGCCAATATCACTTTAGTGGCTAAAAACCTGGTGTCACCTGCACAACACCTCCTTGGACAGAAGTACCAAGTTACTGATGTCAATAACTCCACTCACTCTCTCCCCTTAGCTGTAGTTCAACATAGTTGGGGTGGAGTTACTGGCCCCAAACAGGTGGTGGTATCACCTAGCTTACCTGTAGATTGTTTCTTAGACCTATAGGCCTCAGGTTGGGCTGAGGGAGAGTTTAGTACCCATGCATCCATGCTGGGTATCCCTGAGGAATTGCTTCCTCTCATTTCTGGTGAAATGAAAAAACAAAGGAGAGAAAAAGGCCCGAAATCTCAGGATCGTTCTCCACCAACAGGTAAAAAGGGTATCAAAATATCCCTTCCCCACCCTGCCACTAAGGATACCATTCCTGTGGTCGGAGAAACCTGTCCTGGGGTGGATCCTGTACCAAAGCAGCCCTCAGCCACCACAGCTGAACTCCCAGAGGTAAAAGTACCTCTCTGTGGAACTTCTAAAGCAGATGTGCAAAACCACCATATATGGAGCATCCCTCCAGCCCTTCCAGAGAAACTTTAGTGCAGCAGCCCTGCACTGCCTCTAATCACTTAGGACAGCAGCCCTGTCCTGGTTTGGAGCTTATAGGACAGCAGCCCTGCCGTGCTCCAACTCAAGAGAAACAGCAACCCTGTTCTCTCTTACAGCCATGTGGACAAACGTTTTGCCCAGCTATGATTTTATTGAGACAGCACCCCTGTCTAGCATTTCCTGCATTTGACATAGGCCCAGTGGACCAATCCCACTGCCCAACTTTAAAACATACTAATAGGAACTTTGAGAATTTACACTCACACTGTTCGTTAGGTAAAAATCTCCAAACAGGGTGGTTTACATCCCAACAGGGAAGAAACCATAAGGTGGATGATAAGGGGAGTAACCACTCTATTGCAGATCTACTCTCCACTTATCACCACTTAGACGTTAAAGTCTCAACTGGCCAAGGTTAGCCTTATTGTCCTTCGTTGGGGGGGTGAGTTTGTAGATAAGTAGCCCCTTTCTAGCATGGTTACCCCCACTTCTGGCCTGTTTGTGAGTGTGTGTCAGTGTATTTTTACTGTGTCATTGGGATCCTGCTAGCCAGGTCCCCTGTGCTCATAGATAAAAACCTATATGTCAGTATGTTTTGCCTGTCTCACTAGGATCCTGCTAGCCAGGAACCCAGTGCTCATAATTTATGGACTAATGTGTATGCCTGTGTAGTGTCTAACTGTGTCACTGAGGCTGTGCTAGCCAGAATCCCAGTGCTTATGCTCTCTCTGGTTTTAAATTTGTCACTGTAAGCCAGTGACGTCACTTACCAATTTCAATTGGCATTCTGGACCCCCCTTATAAGTCCCTAGTATATGGTACCTAGGTTCCCAAGGCACTGGGGTTCCAGGAGATCCATATGGGCTGCAACATTTCTTTTGCCACCCATAGGGAGCTCAGACAAACCCTTAGACGCCATTGCCACCGCAGCCTGCGTGAAATAGTGCACACACTATTTCACAGCCATTTTCACTGCACTTAAGTAACTTATAAGTCACCTATATGTCTAACCTTCACTTGCTAAAGGTTAGGTGCAAAGTTACTAAGTGTGAGGGCACTCTTGTACTAGCAAAGGTGCCCCCACATAGTTCAGGACCATTTCCCCGGACTTTGTGAGTGCGGGGATGGTATTACACTTGTGCACTACATATGGGTCAAATACCTATATGTAGCTTCACAATGGTAACTCCGAATATGGCCATGTAACATGTATAAGATCATGGAATTGTCCCCCCATTCCAAATCTGGTAATGGGGAGCCAATTCCATGCATCCTGGGGGCCCATAGACCCCCAGTATTGCCAAACCAGCTCTCTGATGCTTGCACTGCAGCTACAGCTGCTGCCACCCTTTAGACAGGGTTCTGCCCTCCTCATGTCTGGGCAGCAAAGTCCCAGGAAGTCAGAACAAAGCATTTCCTCTGAGAGCAGGGTGTTACACCCTGTCCCTTTGGAAATAGGTGTTAAAGGCTGGGGAGGAGTAGCCTCCCCCAACCTCTGGGAATGCTTTGAAGGGCACAGATGGTGCCCTCTTTGCATAAAGAAGTCTACACCGGTTCAAAGACCCCTTGTCCCCTGTTCTGGTGGGAAACTGGACAAAGGAAAGGGGAGTGACCACTCCCCTGTCCATCATCACCTCAGGGGTGGTGCCCAGAGCTCCTCCAGTGTGTCCTAGACTTCAGCCATCTTGCTTTGCAAGGTGTGGGGGCACTCTGGAAGGCTCTGAGTGGCCAGCACCAGCAGGTGACGTCAGAGACCCCTCCTAATAGGTCCATACCTGATAATGTAGCCAATCCCCCTCTCAGGGCTATTTAGGGTCTCCCCTGGTGGTTCTCTTCAGATTCTGCTTGGAATCCTCTGCAACAACTTCAGACTCTTCTGACCTCGGATCAACTGCAGCCTGCTCCAAGAATCGCTGTAACTGCAACAAAGTGTCTAAAGAGGCACTTTTCTCTAGCAACCTCAGATCCAAGTCAGCAACTGCAACAGTTTCCTAAGAGTGCATGCTTTGGGGACTCCCTGTCTTCATCCTGCATCGGGAGGACCGAAGAAATCTCCCATGGAGTGACAGAGTCACTCCCTTGCTCCAAGCAGGTATCTTCCAAGACGACGACTGGTACCCTGGGACTCCTCTCACAGTGATGAGCATGCTCCTAAGGATACAGAGGGTGGACATCACGGACATAGACATAGACATTTCTGAGGTCCTACTGCTGCAATTTGGAGGAGGTAAGACCTTGCCTTCACAGAGAGCGAAGGTACCCCTGTGTACTGTGTCTCCATCGCATCCTGAGGCCTCTCTGCACTCTTTGCAAAATTCCTTTGTGCACAGCCTGGCCCTGGTCCCCAGCATGCCATCCTTTAATGCTCAACTTGCTGAGCTGTTCTCCGGCAGCGTGGGATCTTCTTTTGTTGTGCTGCATCAACTGTGTTTTTCACCTCTTTTGACCCCGGATCCTGTGACTCCTGGGGGTGCTGGCTGGGATCCTGAGGGCTCTCTAAAGTGCTGAGTGACCTCTCTTTCTCCTCACACAGAGTTGAAGTCTTCAGGTCTCTCCTGGGTCCATCCAGCGCCATTTGATGCAAAATGCACTTTTGTCATAGCCAAGGCTTGTTGGCGCCTTCCAACACAAAATCTCATCTGCAACAATCTTCACACCGTGTGACATTTTTTGCATTATGCAAGAACCCGCTGGCATCTTCCTAGGGTGCATTCCTGCAGTCTTCGACTAACCAGGGACTCTTCTTTTGCACCCTCTTCTGGGTTGGCAGGGGCTCCTGTCCTTCCTGGAACTTCTTTCAACTTCTGGACTTGGTCCCCTTCCTTTGCAGGTCTTCGGGTCCAATAATCCAGCAGTTGTTCTGTGCAGAGTTGGTTGGCTGCTGCAAAATCCAAAAACGAGGTGTAGTGTGTCCTAAGGAAACTTGCAGTACTTTACTCCTGCTTTTCTGGGCTCTGGGATGGGGTAATTTACTTACCTTTACTGTCTTCTTACTCTCCCAGTGATTCTGCATACACTACATTTGTCTAGGGGTAAATTCGTGATTCGCATTCCACTTTCTTAGTATATGGTTTGTGTTGCTCCTAGACCTATTGTCTCCCATTGCATTCTATAGGATTTCCTACTGTTTGCATTGTTCTATGACTATTTACTTGTCTAATTTTGGTGTCTAGTGTATGTATTGTGTATACATAGCCTGAGAGGGGGATTGGTCACCTAACAAGGTAAGCACCTATCAGGAGGGGTCTCTGACATCACATGCTGACACTGGCCACTCAAATGTTCCTAGAGTTCCCTGACCATCCTAAAAACAAGAAGACAGAACCCAACGACGCTCTGGAGGAGCTCTGGGCACCACCCCTGGGGTAGTGAAGGACAGGGTACTGGTCACTCCCCTTTCCTTTGTCCAGTTTCCTACCAGAGCAGCGTCTGGGGGTCCCTGAACTGGTGTAGACTGGATTATGCAAGGAGGGCACCGTTTGTGCCCTTCAAAGCATTTACAGAGGCTCTGGGAAGATATCCATCCCATTCCAGTAACACCTATTTCTAAAGGGAGAGGGTGTAACACCCCTGTCTCAAAGGAAATGCATTGTTCTGCCAAAATCAGGTAAGTAAACAGTTAGAAAAGTAGTGCAAACACTGTAGAATGCAATAGGATGCAGTAGGAGACAATAGGCCTAGGGGCAACACAAACCATATACTCCAAAAGTGGAATGCAAACCACGAATGGACCCCAGGCCTAGTGTAGTGTGTAGATGGTCGCTGGGAGTGTAAGAAAACACTAAGGGTGACCAAGATACCCCACCCCAAGACCCTGAAAAGTAGGAGTAAAGTTACCCTACTGCCCCAGAAAGACACTAGGGGGTTCTGCAAAGGCAACAACTGACTGCAAAGCACTGAAGACAGATTCCTGGACCTGAGGACCTGTAAAGGAAGGGGACCAAGTCCAAGAGTCACGCAAGTGTCCAGTGGGGGCAGGAGCCCACTAAACCCCAGATGAATGTGCAAAAGGGCTGCTTCTAGGTGGAAGAAGCCAAAGATTCTGCAACAACGGAAGGTGCCAGGAACTTCTCCTTTGGTCAGAAGATGTCCCACGGCGTGCTGGAGGATGCAGAGTTATTTCCACGCAGAAAGACTGCAAACAAGCCTTGCTAGCTGCAAGAGTCACAGTTGAAGATAATGGGTGCTACTTGGGCCCAGGAAGGACCAGGAGGTCGACCCTTGGAGGAGGACACAGAGGGGGCACTCAGCAACAGAGAGAGCCCATGCAGAAGCAGGCAGCAGCCGCAGAAGCACTTGAACAGGTGCTCAAGAAATCTGAGCATGGCGGTCATCTCAACACAACAAAAGAGGGTCCCACGAAGCCGGTAGTCAGGTCAGCGAGTTTGAGCAATGCAGGACGGAGTGCTGGGGACCTGGGCTGTGCTGTGCATGAAGGATTCCTTGCAAAAGTGCACAGAAGCCCTAGCAGCTGCAGATTACTGTCTAGCGTGGGGAGGCAAGGACTTACCACCACCAAATTTGGACAGAAGGACCACTGGACTGTCAGGTCACTTGGATCCAGCTCCAGTGTTCCAGGGACCACGCTCGTCAAGATGAGAGGGGACCCAGAGGACCGGTGATGCAGAAGTTTGGTGCCTGTGTTAGCAGGAGGAAGATTCCGTTGACCCAGAGAAGATTTCTTCATGGCTTCCGTGCAGGGTGAAGGCAGACGGCCCTCAGAGCATGCACCACCAGGAAACAGTCAAGAAAGCCGGCAGGATTAGGCACTACAATGTTGCTGGTAGATATCTTGCTACTTTGTTGCGGTTTTGCAGGTGTCCTGGAGCAGTCAGTGGTCAATCCTTGGCAGAAGTTGAAGAGAGAGATGCAGAGGAACACTGGTGAGCTCTTGCATTCGTTATCTGAAGAGAAACCCACAGGAGAGACCCTAAATAGCCCTCAGAGGAGAATTGGCCACCTAACCAGGTAGGAGCCTATCAGGAGGGGTCTCTGATGTCACCTGCTGGCACTGGCCACTCAGAGGCCTCCATTGTGCCCTCACACCTCTGCATTCAAGATGGCACAGGTCTGGGACTCAATGGAGGAGCTCTGGGCACCACCCCTTGGGTGGTGATGGACAGGGGAGTGGTCACTCCCCTTTCCTTTGTCCAGTTTCACACCAGAGCAGGGGCTGGGGGAATCCCTGAACCGGTGTAGACTGGCTTATGCAAGGAGGGCACCATCTGTGCCCTTCAAAGCATTTCCATAGGCTGGGGAAGCTACTCCTCCCCAGCCCTTAAAACCTATTTCCAAAGGGAGAGCGTGTAACACCCTCTCAGAGGAAATCCTTTGTTCTGCCTTCCTGGGAGTGGGCTCTCCCAGACCCCAGGAGGGCAGAAACCTGTCTGAGGGTTGGCTGCAGAGGTAGCTGCAGAGAAAACCCCAGAGAGCTAGTTTGGCAGTACCCGGGGTCCATGCTGGAGCCACGGGGATGCATGGGATTGGCACCCCAATACCAGATTTGGTATGTGGGGACAATTCCATGATCTTAGACATGTTACATGGCCATATTCAGAGTTACCATTGTGAAGCTACATATAGGTATTGACCTATATGTAATGCACACGTGTAATAGTGTCCAAGCACTCACAAAGTGAGTCTACATTGGTGGTGGAGTGGTGGGATAAGTACTTGCAATTGGCTTATCACTCTGTCACTGGTGCTTTCCTCAAGAAAGTGTACTCTAATGCGTAAAGCTATACATAAGTATACCTAGCAGTCTCACTTTCACTTTAAAACTTCTAAAAATGTTAGATAAAGTAGGTCTTATTCTTTTCTCAACTTTATCCTAACTTTTTCTATCACCATGGCCCTCATTATGACATTGGCGGTAAATGCTGCTTACCGCCATGGTGACAGCAGCCAACATACTGCTGCTGTGGCGAATATCTGTTCGTCAAGTTATGACACACACACACCAATCTGACAGAATACAGCCACATACTCAAATCCGACAGCCCAAAGGTCAGTTATAAAGTGGCGGACCCAACACCCATGCCGTTACGCCAACAAAACAACGCCCATCACATTATGACCCACGAATCACCACAGCCGACCTTCAATGGCAGTAAACCATTGGCGGTACATACTGCCTCACATACAAAGCAACACCATATTGGCCAATACTAAAAACACACACATGACACTCATACACACACCACACCCACACACCCACAGGATCATAAAACACAGACCCACATTACCCACAACCCTTATGAACAACAATTACTTCCAGGAGATTGACACGAACAGCACAGGGACAACTGGACACACACTACATATACCCATACATCCTCCACGCATCCCACATCACATACCCCACCACATTACTCAACACACTCACCAACACACACCACACAACACCCATGTCCCCACAAAGGCACCCCTGTTTCACTGATGAGGAGTTAAGGGTCATGGTGGAGGAAATTGCCAGGGTAGAGCCACAGCTGTTTGGAGCACCGGTACAGCAGATCTCCATTGCCAGGAAGATGGACTTATGGGGGAGAATCGTGGACAGGTTGAACGCTGTGGGACAGCACCCAAGAACAAGGGACGACATCAGGAAGCGGTGGAACGACCTACAGGGGAATGTACGTTCCATAGCAGCAAGACCCCAGCACGCCATACAGAGGACTGGCGGTGGACCTCTACCTCCTCCCCCACAGCTCACAGCATGGGAGGAGCAAGTCTTGGCAATACTGCATCCTGAGGGACTTGCTGGAGTAGTCGGAGGACTGGACACTGCTAAGTCAATATTTCCTACTTCTCACCCCCATTTATAGATGCCATCACAGCCCCTCACCCTCACTCCCATCACTCCACTCCATCCCACACACTGCACCTACACATATCACTAACCCCAATACCAAGCCCTGCATGCTATACCAATGCATGGACAGCCCTCTCAGCCCTGCATGGATACCCATCAGCATAGGGAAACTAACAGTCCCACAGTACATCACAATACACAAGCCAAAGGTAACAGGGCAACAGCAACACTAGTGTGGAAGCCAGGGATGTACAATATGTCACACACATGAAGCATAATACATCACTTACATCCCCACAGGTGCCCCAGACAATGTCAGAGGAGAGGAGGCGCCACGACTATCCAGTCCCCCAACAGAGGATGCCCCCAGTGATGACAGTAACTCTGGACTTCATGATCTGAATGACCTACCTGGACCATAAGGGACCACTAGACAGTCGGTCACCAAGCCCACTCAGAGACCACCACAGAGCCTCTCCCTTTAGTATCCAATACCACAGCAGCCACCAAGCATACCCACAACTCTGTCCCCAGGACATGTCAATCAGCAGTGTGCCCACCTGTACAGGGACCCCAGGCCACACCTCTACCCCAATACACTCAGGGACCTGTGGTTAGTGGCAGTGGGCACAGGGTAACAGGGACACTGGGAGGGCTGCTGTGCACCAGGGGGAGGACAGGACCAGAGAACCAACTCTCCAGGAGGCCGAGATCCTGGAAGCCTACTAATATTCCCAGGACACGATGGGCCAGATCCTTGACACCATGCAGGAGAACAGGTGGCTGCAGGAGGGACAGTATCAGGGTGTCAGGGAGAACTTGCAGCCCATTAACACCACCCTGATCTCCATAGTAGGGGTTCTGGCAGACATGGCCTACATCATGAGAGATGCAACAGCACACCAGCGGGCCCCTACCACTAGCCAGTCCATTGACCAGCCCTCCACTTCCTCTACAGCTAGTGGGCAGGAAGCCCCGCCATAGGACCCACAGGCCACCAGCATCCCTCCCCCTGCCGAAGGTGAACCACCCTGCCAACATTCCTTGTGAACCAGACAGAAGCTAGAGACACTTGACAAGAACCCTGCCAGGAAATGTGTCCCACTCAGTCACCTTGTCCACTTAGAACTGCTGTTGCTCCACTTCTAATGGCCCCTTGGACACTGCACCTGTGCTACAAACAGACAGGAACAATACCCTGGACTTTTCTCCACCATCACCACATTCCATTGCACCTTTACCTCAGTTTCTTGGCACTACAACAAACACCCTTGAACACAACATCACTACTAGTATTGTTTGTATTGAAAATGTGTTTTTATGGAAACAGTACATCTAGTGCAAATGAGCTGTACACTGTGAGAGCATAGAAATAATGACCTGCAGCTGGGTGTAGTCAGCACATCAGTACACAGTTGTTATATCACTAACATCTGTAAAATGACAAACCATCGGTGACAGTAAGTTGAGATAATAAGGAAGTCAATGCCAGCATGCCACAGTCACACAGAACACACCAATAGTCAAAGAAATGTGAAGTTGCACTGTCTCACCTGTGTGTCAATGGAAGTACTGACGGATAACTGTGGTTCTGTTTTCCTCAGCCTCTTCATCATCACGGTCCTCAGGGTCTACTGCTGCCACAGGGGCATCTCCGTTTCCTCCTCCTGCAAAAAAGGTACATAGCGTCTGAGGGCCAGGTTGTGCAACATGCAGCATGCCACTAATATCTGGCAGACCTTCTTGTTTGAGTAGCACAGGGATACACCTGTCAGTTGGAGGCACCTGAACCTGGCATTCAGGAGGCTGAAGGTCCTTTCGATGATCCGCCTGGTTTGCCCATGTGCCTCATTATAACGTTCCTCAGCCCCCTGTACTGGCATTCCTCACAGGGGTTAGCAGCCCAATAGGTTTGGGTAGTCAGAGTCACCTGCAAGTATTGCGGAAGCACATTTAGCAACACACAATCATATGGGGTTAACACCAGAAGGCATACACTAACATATAGTGGGTAGGGACCAAGGCTCACCTATTAGCCACACCCTGTGCCTCTGTAGTTGGGCCATCAAATTTGGGATGCTGCTATTCCTCAGATCAAAGGCATCATGCACCGACCCAGGATACTTAGCATTGACGTGGGAGATGTATGGTCCACCAGGCACACCATCTGTACATTCAGTGAGTAGAAACTCTTACGATTCCTGAACACCTGTTCTTTCTGGCGGGGGGCAATGCAATATGTGTAACGTCAATCTCCCCAAAAACATTGGGGATATGTCCCTTTGCATAGAATCCAGCCTTCACAGTGGCCAAATCTTCTACCTGGGGAAAAGCAATGTAGCTGCACATGTGTTTTACCAGGACAGACAACACTATTGCCAGCACGATTGATAACATTGACTGTGACATTCCTGCTGCCAAGCCCACTGTCACTTGAAAGGAACCAGTTACTAAGAAATGGAACACTGATCAAACTTGCACAAGAGGGGCAATCCCAGTTGGATGACGGATAGATGAGATCAGGTCTGGCTCCAATTGGGTACACAGCTCTGTGACTGTGGTCCTGTCCAGTCTATAAGTGAGGATAATGTGCCTATCCTCCAGTGTAGCCAAGTGCACAAGGGGTCTTTACATGGGGGTATGTCTCCACCTCCTATTTATCCGCAGCGGTAGGTATCTAAGGGACACAAGAGTGAGTAGGCTGTCACAAAAGGAACAATGGAGCCACAACTTCAGTAGACTTGGCTCACTTATGTAATGGTACAGTGACAATGGCGAGGTATGTGGCAATCTAATCAGTGCAGCAGTTATTGTCGATATTACTGTTTCCATCCACCTGAAATGATGACCGGCTGTCCTGTATATAGGGACAGTTGGAAGTGAGGTAATTCCACCGGCATTGAGCGTCGTGGTGGACGGTGGTCTTGCACCGCCGTGAAATTCCTCATTGGATAATATGGGGCTCTATGGAGTACAGTGGCCAATGGGGATTTGTGCCAGCGGTGATGGTGTACAATGCCATGGACGTGACTGCCATTTTCTATCTGATTCTTCACTTGTTTCCTGGCCTTCAACAGGAGAACACCTACACTGTGTGTGCTGCTGTGACCTGTATCTGGAACCTACCATGGCCCGTGTGACTGGGGAATGGGCCCCTGCATTCACTTCGGAGGAGTTGGTGCGACTGGTGGATGGGGTCCTACCCCAGTACGGACTGCTGTATGGGCCTCCAGACCAATAGGTGAGTACAATGTGGGCACGATGCATGTAGGAAGGATGCATGGGGATGTGTGTGCAAGCATCGTGTAAGGTGGGGTAGGGGGATGTCTTGTGGCGGTGTACATGGTGTGCTCTGGGAGATGTGTCTGCCAATGGTGATGGAAACAGGTATGGTGGGCTATTTGTGTGACAGGCTGGACTATTTGTTTAATGGTATTCTCCTCCCTGTATTGCCTCTGCAGGTCAGCACCCATCAAAAGAAGGGATTAATAGCGTGCCATCGCCAAGGATGTGCGGAACCTGGGGGTCTATGACAGGCAGAGCACCCACTGTCGGAAACAGTGGAGGATCTGAGACACTGGGCATGGAAGACTGTGGAGGCCCAGCTGGGGATGGCCTCCCAATGAGGAAGGGGTGCTCCTCGGGCCCAGACCTCCCTTATGGCCCGCATACTGGTGGTGGCCTACCCTGAGCTGGATGGGCGCTTCAGGGAATCACAGCAGCCACAAGGGGGTGAGTACAGTGGGTATCATTAAATATATTGGCAGGTGGGGTGGTATCCGGTGGTGGATGTTTGTTAGTGGGTGTCCGTAAGGCCAGGCCAGACATTGCACATGGGTCATCTCGAGGGTAATGGGTGTATGGCAAATACAGGTAAACTAGCTTGTTAGCAGTCTATTTCAGGCAGGGCATCGTGGGTTCGAAGAGTGCTGCAGTTGGTGGTGTGTGGCCCTCATCTTGCCTTAGTAACTAGCCATATGACTGGCAGTGCAATGCATAGTGCTTAAGCCTGTTCCCTGTGTGTGACGGTGATGTGCATGCCAACTGTGGTGTTGGTGTAGTCACTGACTCAGTGTATCCTTTGTCTCTCTCCCCCCTTTCTTGTTTTATCAACCTCGTCTTGTGTATATTAGCATCATCTGGCAGAGGAGCAGGGGCACTGGCGACAGAGTGAGCTGCATCCCACAGGACCCAGGAGGCAGAGTCCAACAACACCGAGGGAAACAATGGGATGGAGGGCGAGCAGAGACTGGAAGAGACAACACAGACTCTGATACCTCCTCTGATGGAAGCTCCCTGGTGGTGGCGGACACGTCTGTGACCACCCCAGCTGCAGGTACAGCCACCACCCCCGTACCAGCACTGCCCCCCCAGTAGCTCCTCAGCGAGTTGCCCATGCCCGCTCACCCAGGATGGTGGGCATCTCCTTCGCCCCAGGCACCTCCTGCCCTACCCCAGTGAGCCCTTCTGCCCTGGGTGAAGAGGCTATTGACTCCTGAGATCCATCTCTGTTTGGCAATCAACCACTGTGAATGACATCTAGGGACTGGCATCCCAGATGCAGTAATGCAATGCATTCCTGAAGGGCATTTACGGTGGATTGGCAGCCCAATAGAGATCAAATCAGGCTCTGGCCTCCTCTCTAGTGGCAGCCATTGTCCCAGTTTCTACCGTCCCCCCTCCAAATACCACTTCCCAGTCCCATTCTCCTCAACCCCAACCCATCCCAGGCACACATACAGACGAGCATACACACAAGACAACACCCAAGAGTGACACAGGCAAACACAAGCACCACACTTCAACCCACAAGCACTCACGCAAACACCATACAGTTGCAGACACGACAACATCCATGGCATCCACTGCCTCACCCTCTTCCTCCTCTCCCACCTCCCTCCCAGTCATGTCCACACTCACACCTGCATGCACTACATCAACATCTACCAACAGCATCATCACACCAAGCAGCACACACACCTCACTAGCAGACACTTGCACAACATGCATGCACGCGTCCCGTCTGTCCTCTGCCACCCTGTCTGTCCCCACCTAAAGGACATAAACGCAAGCATTCAGACACCAAACAGCCATCCACCTCACATCAGCATACAGCCCATGCACCTGCACCCAAATCCAGCAAACATTCACCTCCTACAACCACTCCCTCTAACTCCACTCCCATCACTCCACCCGTTTCCTTGCCCAACTTGACCTCTTCCCTCCCCTTCCCCCCATCCTGCCCGTATGAGCAGGGTCCCAAAGACACAGCCCAGCACCTCAGCCAAACAGTTCACTGGGCAGTGGTGGCACCACCTACTTGTGGTGTTAAGGATGATATACCTCCAGGCAAGAAGGGGAAGGAGCCTGCACCTCCAGGCAAAAAGGGGAAGGAGCCGGCACCTCCTGTAAGAAGAGGAAGGAACCTGCACCTCCATCCAAGAAGGGGAAGAAGCCATCCACCCCTGCCAGGAAGGTCAAGGAATCCATTCCCCATGTAATGAAGGAAACAAAGCCCTCTACTCTAGTGAGACTGTCAGGGTGCCACCTCCATCACCACCAACGGTCAAGGGGGCCCCCACCACCACCTGAGGAAGTGCAGCCATCACCCCCGGCAGAGGCTGGCCAGGAGCCACCCCCATCCACAACCACACAGCAGCCATCACGAACTGCTAAGGCAGCCATGGGGGAACCACCATCCACCACCACACTGCAGCCATCACCAACTGCTGAGGCTGCCAAGGAGCCACCGCCATCCACAACCACACTGCAGCCATCACCAACTGCAGAGGATGCCCAGGAGGAACCGCCATCCACAACCACACTGCAGCCATCACCAGCTGCAGAGGCTGCCCAGGAGGAACAGCCATCCACCACCACACTGCAGACATCACCACCAGCAGATGCCATGTAGGCCATCCTCCAGGGGCTGCTGTGTGAGGGACCCCCTCCAGTTCAGTGTGGACGTCTCCCACCTGAGAGACTGTGGCCTTTCACTCCCCAGGGAAGTGCAATGGGCATGCTGCTCCCTCCAGAAGCAGTGGGAAAGTCACCCACCTGAGAGTCTGTGGTCTTGCACTCCCCAGGACAAAGCAATGGGCATGTTTCCCCATCCAGAACCAGTGGGCAAGTCACCCACCTGAGAGACTGTGGCCTTGCACTCCCCAGGACAGAGCAATGGGCATGTTGCCCCCTCCAGAATCAATGGGAAAGCCACCCACCTGAGAGACTGTGGCCTTGCACTCCCCAGGACAGAGCAATGGGCATTTTCCCCCCTCCAGAACCAGTGGGAAAGTCACCCACTCCAGAGACTGTGGCCATGCACTCCCCAGATTAGAGCAAAGGGCATGTTGCCCCCTACAGAAGCAGTGGAAAGTCAACCACTCCAGAGACTGTAGCCTTGCACTCCCCAGGACAGAGCAATGGGCATGTTCTCCGCACCAGAAGCAGTGGAAAGTCACCCACTCCAGAGACTGTGGCCTTGCACTCCCCAGGACAGAGCAATGGGCATGTTGCCCCATCCAGAAGCAGTAGTAAAGTCACCTACCTGAGAGACTGTGGCCTTGCACTCCCCAGGACAGAGCAATGGGCATGTAGCCCTCTCCAGAAGCAGTGGAAAGTCACCCACTCGAGAGACTGCGGCCTTGCAATCCCCAGGACAGAGGAAAGGGCATGTTTCCCCATCCAGAACCAGTGGGCTTGTTCCCGAATCCGGCTAAGGTACCCCCCGAGATGGTGTGTGTGTTTCTGATGTGTGTTGTGCGTGTGTGTAACTCTTGTTTTCCTCCCTCCCTCCCTTGTATGCTAGGTGTCTATACTCACCATCGTCGTCTTCATCGGTGTTGGTGTTCCAGGTGGAGCATAACGTAGGAGATCATCAGGAAGACTTGCAGTTTGGGTTCCATAGCGGCGTTATTCTTCTCTGTGTCTCCGATGGTGAGGAAGTTCTCTTCTGTGCAGTGTTTCCGCCAGGCTTTTGATGGTGTTGGTACTGCCCCGGAAAAGGTGGTGGTTTACAGTGTCATAATATGGTGGGCAGTACTTTGTCTCCCGCCTGGCTGTAGGGAGCTACTGCAGTAGTGAGTGTTGTTTCCTCCCTGGCGGTTGGTGTAGTATACTGGCTGTCTATGGGAGTTATCACCGCCATGGTATTAATTTGGCTGTCTTTACTGCCACTTTATCACTCACTGCCAGGGTCGTGATGAAAGCCTATATCTTCTATTGAGGCCACCCCTAGAGTTATCAAGACATCGTATGAGAACCTTAACTGTAAAAGTCTGAGGGGACTGTGCTTAGAAAGAAGCTTAGGGATTGAGAAGAAGCTCAATGAGGATTTCCTCTTAAATCTGCTCTTCCAAGATGATCAGGAACCAGAGGGGGAGGCTGAGAGAGATTCTAATCAGATAGATTAAGGAGAGGGTCCTGAAGATCCAGGGGAGGGTCCTTCCACAGATCTCTCCACTAACAAACCTCCTAGTGTAGCTGGTAGTGGGAAGGGGTCACACACAGATAGGGTACCCTCCCCACCTAGAGGCCCGGTCACTAGGGTTATACACTTTAGGGAAAGATCTGCCTCTGCTCATTCCCATGTCACCTCTGTCTCAGAGGTATACCACACATCCAACCCTGAGGACAATACCCTAGATAGGGAACCCAGAGAGCTGAGGTTGGAGGAGGCCAGACTGAGGCTGCACATGCAACAGTTGGCCTTAGATAGGGAATCCCTAGCTGTGGAAAGGGAAAGACAGGGGTTGGGGTTAGTTCCCCATGGTGTCAGCAGCAATTGCAGGTTTTAGAAGTTACAAGGTCAGAGAAAACACATTTGACTCCAGAGACGTGCATAAATTTGTTCTCCCTTCCAAGGAGGGGGATGACATCTACAAGTGGCATGATACACTTGAGAGGGCCTGTAAAGTCCTAGAGTCCGTCGGGTACAGTGGGCTGCTATTCTGTGGTTGTCCTTCTCTAGAAAGGGGAGAGATAGGCTCCTTTCTGTCAGAGAAGATGATTCAGATAATTATAATGTTCTGAAGACAGCATCTTAGATGGATTTGGCTTAACCACTGAATGATATAGGATTAAGTTCAGAGAAACCAGAAAAGAGCCTTCACAAGATTTGATAGACATTGTGGACTGTTCAGTGAAGGCCTTAGAAGGTTAGCTGCTTGGCAGCAAGGTGTCTGATTATGAAAGCTTATTTAATCCAATCTTGAGAGAGCATATTCTTAACAATTGTGTGTCTGATTATTTGCACCAGTATCCTGTGGACTCAGATCTCCCTATCCCAAGAATTGGGAAAGAAGGCAGACAAATGGGTTAGAACAAGGGTGAGGAGAAAAGCTCATGCAGGGGGTGAAAAGGACAAGAAGAAGAAGTATGGTAAGTCGCATGACAAAGGTGGGGACAAAGATGAAGAGTCAGAGTCTTCATCAGGCCCACAAACATCCTCTGGGGTTAGCGGGCCCAAATCCTCTTCCAACTATCAGAAAAAGAGGAACACCAAACCTCTCTCCACCAAAACCTCCACTGCTTTCACTGGTGCCCCTAGTAATAGCAGTGGTGGTGGGAAAAACTCTACAAATAGCCAACCTAAGGATGTAGCTGGTCTCACTTTTGGTAATGTAGTGGTGGTTGGTGTAGTTAGGGAGATCACTGAGGCTGTTTTAGCCACTGATGGTGGCATTGACCTTGCCACCTTGGTTGCTTGTCCCCTTAATATGGATTAGTACAAGCAACTACCCCTAATAAATGGTGTTCAGGTTGAGGCCTACATAGACACAGGTGCCAGTGACACTATGGTGATGGAAAAACTGGTTGCCCCTGAGCAACACCTACTTGGTCATCAGTACCAAGTTACTGACACCCATAACAACACAGTTAGCCACCCCATGGATGTTGTGAATCTTAACTGGGGAGGGTACTGGTCCTAAAAATGTTGTGGTATCCACTGATCTACCTGTAAAATTTCTATTGGGCAATGATTTGGAGAATTCAGCTTGAGCTGAAGTGGAGTTGGAGGCTCATGCAGAGATGTTGGGCATTCCAAGGCACATCTTTGCTCTTACCAGGGCACAGGCCAAGAAGCAAAGAAGCAAGGGAAAATTGGATCCTGGAACAATGGACCATGTTCTCCCAAAAACTAGGGGTATTAAGGGCAAACCCTTGTCCACTATCCCTCCCTCTCCAGAAGATTCCCCTTTTGATGAGGAAGAGACAACTCCTTGTGTCAGAAGACCGCTGCGGTTATTCTGGGTTTCCTACTGGGCTGGCGGGCGACCGCCAAAAGGCCGCCCGCCAGCCCAGTGGGAAACACCCTTCCCATGAGGAAGCCGGCTCCGAATGGAGCCGGCGGAGTGGGAAGGTGCGACGGGTGCAGTTGCACCCGTTGCGAATTTCAGTGTCTGCAAAGCAGACACTGAAATTCTTTGTGGGGCCCTCTTACGGGGGACCCTGCAGTGCCCATTCCATTGGCATGGGCACTGCAGGGGCCCCACGACACCCCATACCGCCATCCTGTTCCTGGCGGGTGAACCGCCAGGAACAGGCTGGCGGTATGGGGTGTCTGAATCCCCATGGCGGCGCAGCAAGCTGCGCCGCCATGGCGGATTCATGTGGGCAGCGGAAAACCGGCGTGAGACCGCCGGTTTTCCTCTTCTGACCGCGGCCAAACCGCCGTGGTCAGAATGCCCTGTGGGGCACCGCCAGACTGTTGGCTGTGCTCCCGCCGACCCTGGCCCCGGCGGTCAGTATGACCCCCTTAGTGTGTCACAGCAGACCTGTCCCACACTAGAGGGACAAAGACAACACGCTGTCAAGCAGAAAGCTGGGGATATCAGTAACTCACATAGAGTTTATTGGTAGAACAATCTCCTTTATACTGAAGCACGTACTCTAAACCTGGTGCATCCAGGAGACTGGTTGTTCCCTTGCAGTATAGGGAATTCTTCCTAACTCTTGCACATGATATTCCCCTGGCTTGTCAAACACTTTCACTGGACTCACACGTCAGAGGACACAAAAGAGTTCTGTTGCTCTTGTGTCACTTGCCAAGCCAGTGGCAAAACTGGTAGCACCCCAAAGACCCCCTTAATCCCACTGTCTGTGGTTGGGGTTCTCTTTGAAAGGTTAGGGGTTGATATTGTTGGCCCCCTTGACCCTCCAACTGCCTCTGGAAACAGATTTATCTTAGTGGTAGTGGACCATGCCACAAGATACCCAGAAGGAATCCCCTTAAAGTCTACTACAGCTCCTGCAGTGGCAAAGGTCCTGCTGTGAATATTTTTAATGGTGGGCTTCCCTAAAGAGGTAGTAGCAGACAGGGATAGTAACTACATGTCTGCATACTTAAAAGCAATATGGAAGGAATGTGGTGTAACCTATAAAGTCATCACACCCTATCATCCACAAACAAATGCACTGGTTGAGAGATTTAATACAACTCTCAAAAGCATGGTCATGGGACTCTCTGAAAAACCCAGAAGGGGATGGGATGTCCTCTTGCCATGCCTCTTTTTTGCCTAAAGGGAGGTACCCCAGAAAGGAGTGGGCTATAGCCTCTTTGAACTCCTTTTTGATCATCCTGTTAGGAGTCCACTTACATTTGAGAAAGAGGGGTGGAATCAACCCTTGAAGCCCCCTAAACAGGACATTGTGGATTATGTGCTTGGCCTAAGATCAAGAATGCTTGAGCACATGAAAGAGGCCACTAAAATCCTTCAGGCCAGCCAAGAGCTTCTAAAGCAATGGCATGGCCAGAAGGCTGTCCTGACTGAGTAACGCCCAGGACAGAAGGTGTGGGTATTGGAGCCTGTGGCACCAAGAGCACTCCCAGATAAATGGAGTCGACCACATCTTATTGTGGAAAAGAAGGGTTAGGTCACCTATTTGGTAGACCTTAGCACTCCAAGAAGTCCCCTCAGGGTACTTCATGTCAACCACCTTAAACCCTACTATGATAGGGCAGATTTGACCCTACTCATTGCCACAGATGAGGGGCAGGAAGAAGAGAGTGACCCTCTCCCTGACCTCTTCTCCAACACTGCAGCTGATGGCTCAGTGGAGGGGGTTGTCCTTGCAGACTGGCTTACAGCAGAAGACAAGGAGGACTGCAAGAACCTCTTGGGCCGATTTTCTGAACTCTTTTCATTTACACCTGGTCAGACTACTTGCTGTGAGCATACCATTGATACTTGAGATAGTTTGTCAGTCAAAAGTAAGACGTATAGGCAGCCTGACCATGTCAGAGACTGTATTAAACCTGAGGTTCAGAAAATGTTGGACCTATGAGTAATTGACAACTCAGACAGCCCCTGGGCCAGCCCAGTGGTGCCTGTCCCCAAACCTCATAGTCAAAATGGAAAAAGGGAAATAATTTTTTTTGTGGACTGCAGAGGGCTCAACACAGTTACAAAAACAGAAGCTCACCCTATACCCAGGGCAGATGTGATAAAAGATACACTGGCATCTGCCAAGTATTTAAGCACTTTTGATTTGACTGCAGGTTATTGGCAGATCAAGTTATCAGAAGAGGCTAAACCAAAAACTGCACTTTCTACCATTGGAGCGCATTATCAATTTACAGTTATGCCCTTTGGACTGGAAAATGCACCTGCCACTTTGAAAAGGCTGGTGAATACAGTACTCCAAGATCTGGAAGCATCATTCATTATAGCATATCTAGATGATATTGCTGTATTTAGCTCCAACTGGGATGACCACCTGTTTCACCTGCAGAAAGCTTTGGAGGCACTGCAAAAGGAAGGCCTCACTAGGAAGGCTTCCAAATGCTAGATAGGGCAGGGGAAAGTGGTTTATATGGGACACCTAGTTGTTGGGGAACAGATTGAACCACTACAGGGGAAGATCCAGACTGTTTTATACTGGGCTCCCCCTACAACTCAGACCCAGGTCAGAGCCTTTCTTGGTGTCACTGGGTATTACAGGAGGTTCATTAAGAACTATGGCACCATTGTTGCCCCTCTTAATGACCTCACCTCTAAGAAAATGCCCAAAAAGGTATTACGGACAGCCAGCTGTCAAAGAGCTTCTGAGGAGCAAAAGCAGGCTATGTGTACTGAATCTGTTCTAAAAAGCCCAAATCACTCTAAAAAATTCATTGTCCAGACAGATGCTTCTGAACTGGGGGTTGGGGTAGTGCTTTCACAACTAAACTCAGAAGGCCAGGATCAACCTGTTGCTTTTATCAATAGGAGGCTTACCCTTGGAGAAAAGTGTAGGTCAGCCGTAGAGAGGGAGGCTTTTGCTGTGGTCTGGGCCCTGAAGAAACTGAGACCATACTCATTTGGGACTCACTTCATAGTTCCGATAGACCATAAACCTCTCTTACGGTTAAAACAGAAGAAAGGAGAAAACCCCAAATTGTTAAGGTGGTCCATTTCCCTACAGGAGATAGACTTTACAGTGGAACATAGACCTGGGAGTAACCACACCAATGCAGATGGACTCTCCAGATATTTCCACTTAGACAATGAAGACTCATCTGGGTAACGGTAGCTTTATTGTCCCTTGTTTGGGTGAGGGAGTTGTGTAGGAAAGTACCATCCTTCTTGTCATGTTACCCCCAATTTCAACCTGTTTGTCAGTGTGTTTTACTGTCTCACTGGGATCCTGCTAGTCAGGAACTCCGTGCTCATAGTTTATGGCCTATATGCCAGTATGTTTCACTGTGTTGTCAGTATGTTTCACTGTGTCACTGGAGTCCTGCTAACCAGAACTCCAGTGCTCATGCTCTCTCTATTTCAAAATTTGTCACTATGGTCTAGCGACTCCATATTCCACTCCTGATTGGCACACTGGACCCCCCCTTATAAGTTCCTAGTATATGGTACCTAGGTACCCAGGGTACTGGGATTCCAAGAGATTATTTTGGGCTGCAGCATTTCTTTTGCCACCCATAAGGAGCTCATACAAATGCTCCTTCAGGGCTGCCATTGCAGCCAGAGTGAAATAGTGTAATCACTGTTTCACAGCCATTTTCACTGCAACAGGTAACTTATAAGTCATCTATATGTCTAACCTTCAGTTCCTGAAGGTTAGGTGCAAAGTTACTGTGTGTGAGGGCACCGCTGCACTAGCAGAGGTGCCCCCATGTTGTCCAGGACCAATTTCCCAGACTTTGTGAGTGTGGGGGCTCCATTATAAGTGTGCACTACATATAGGTCAATACATATATGTAGCTTCACAATGATAACCCCAAATATGGCCATGTGAGGTGTCTAAGATTGAGAATTGTACCCTAAATCTAAATATGGTATTGGGGAGCCAATTCCATACACCCTGGGAGCTCCACCATAGACCCCCCAGTACTGCCAAGCAAGCTCTCTGAGGTTTCCACTGCTGCCCCAGCTGCTGACACCTCATCAACAGGCTTCTGCCCTGCTGGGGCTGAAGCAGCTCAATCCCAGGAAGGCAGAACAATGCATGTCCTTTGGGACATGGATGTTACTCCCGCTCCCTTTGGAAATAGGTGTTACAGGCATGGGAGGGGTATCCCCCAGAGCCTCTGGAAATGCTTTGAAGGGCACAAACAGTGCCCTCCTTGCATAATTCAATCTACACCGGTTCAGGAACCCACTGTCCTTGCTCTGTCGTGAAACTGGACAAAGGAAAGTGGAGTGACCACTCCTCTGTCTATCACCACCCCAGGGGTGGTGCCCAGAGCTCCTCCAGTGTATCCCTTGGTTCTGCCATCTTGTTTTCAGGATGGTCATGGAACTCTGGGAGCATCTGAGTGGCCAGTGCTAAGCAGGTGACGTCAGAGACCCCTCCTGATCGGTGCTTAGCTAGTTAGGTGACCAATCCCCCTCTCAGGGCTATTTAGGGTCTCTCCTTTGGGTGTTTCCTCATATTCGGTTTTGCAAGACTCCAGCAGGACTCCTCTGCAACCTCTGCATCACCTTCTACCGTCTGATCAACCCCACAACTGCTCTAGGAACTCTACAACTGCAACAAAGTATCCAAGAAGGCTACTGCAACTCTGTAACTTCAACTACTGCCAGCTACTGCAACAATTTCTGAGGACTGCCTGTCTTCATTCTGCACCAGAATGACCGAAGGAATCTCCCGTGGAGTGACAGAGTCACTTCCCTGCTTAAGCAGGCACCACTCTGCAGCGAAAACCGGTACTCTGGGACTCTTCTCCTGTCAACAAGCGTGATCCCTGGAACACAGGTTGTGGACCGAAGTGATCCTGATTGTCCAAAGGTCCAGCTGTCCAAATTTGGTGGAGGTAAGGGTTTGCCTCGCCAAGCCAGACGGTACTCCTGTGCACCGCGTGTTTTGCAGCTCCTAGGTCTTCTGTGCACTTCTTCAAGAACGGAGAAGCACACAGCATAGCCCAGGTACACAGCAGTCTATCCTGTGATGCTCATCTCCCTGAGTTATTCTCTGGCAGCATGGGATCCCTTTGTTTAGTGTTGCGATGATTGTGATTTACAACTCCTTTGTCCCCGTGTCCTGGGACTCCTGTGGATGCTGCCTGGTATTCTGAGGGCTCTGTAAAGTGCTGAGAGCCCCCTCTGTCTCCTTAGTCTGAGTTGAGACCCCCAGGTCCCTCCTGGGCCCAGGTAGCACCTTTTCCCTCCAACCGCAACATTTGCGTGAGCCAAGGCTTGTTGGCAGAATACAGTGATAGAAACCAGCCAGCATCCAATGAATCAATGTGGGACGTCTGTTGCACCAAGCAGGAACCCGCAGCTGTCTTCTTTGGTGCATTTCTGACTTTTTCTTCCAACCAGAGAATCCAATTTTGCACCTTCATCTGGGGTGGCAGGGGTTCCTGTTCTTCCTGGACTCTTCATCTGTTCTTGGACTTGGTCTCTTCTCCACAGGTCTCAGGGTCCAGGAATCCATAATTGGTGTCTTGCAGTCTTGCTTGGTTTTTGCATAATCCTTACCACGATTCCTAGTGTGTTCTGAGGAAACTTGTACTTTACTCCTGTTTTCCGGAGCTCTGGGGGGGGGGGTACTCTACTTACCTTTGGTGTTTTCGTACACTCCCAGCACCCCTCTACACACTACTCTTGCCTAGGTGGGAAATCGACATTCGCATTCCACTATTTTAGTATATGGTTTGTGTTGCCAGTAGGCCCATTCTAGCCTATGGTGATTTTTACTGTTTGCACTCTTTTATGACTGTTTACTTACCTGATTCTGGTCACTAGTAGATATTTTGTCTATCACACTTACCTCCATAGCGAGTCTAGCCTCTAAGATATTTTTGGCCTTGTGTCACTAAAATAAAATACCTTTATTTCTGGTAACACTGAGTATTGTCTTTCTTGTTTATAAGTACTGTGCGACTACAGTGGTATTGCAAAAGCTTTGCATGTCTCCTAGTTCAGCCTTGTCTGCTCTGCCTACAGTTACCCCTAGACAGCCTGGCTTCTAGACACTGCCTACATTTCACTAATAAGTAATAACTGGACCTAGTATAAGGTGTAAGTACCTTAGGTGCCCACTACAAAGCAGGCCAGCCTCCTACACTTGCCATGTCCACCAAGACCAGGATAAACCTGCTGCCCATGGCTGTCTTGGAATCCAGAGGCCCCACAATGTCAATAACTACCCTTTCAAAGAGGGTGGGTGCTAATCACAGGAAAAGGTTGGAGGGAACCCTTACATTTCTCCCCAGTCTTGCCACTTGCCTGACAGGTTTGGCAAGACCTACAATGTGCATCTGACTGCCTACACATTTGGGGCCAGTAGAAGTGGGTGACAAGTTGTTCAAAGGTCTTGTCCTGCCTTAAATGACCAGCTAAAGGCACGTCATGAGCCAGACCCAGCAGGAAGGCTCTGAAGCACTGGGATACCACCAGCACACAGGCTGTACCAAGCTCAGCAACTTTAGGCTCACTGTATGAGAGCGTATCCTCAGAGTAAATCAGGTGTGAACCATACTCCTTACCAGACGCCTGATCTGCAGCCTGCTGCTGCAAACCCTCCAGTGTAGGGCATGTATTTTGTGCCTCACAGAATGCTTCTCTGGTGGGTCCCCCTTCCTGCTGCCACTGAGTCAGCTCAGGGACCTCTCCCAGCTCAGCCACCTGTTGCCCTGTAGGATCTGGGACATCCCCCTCAGGTTCAGCATCCTCCCAGACTGTCGGAACTTCTGGGGTTTGTTTCCAACACCCCTTGCCCTTCCTCCTTCTGGCAGACACCTGGGCCACTCTTTCAGGTTCCAGGGTCTCCTGATCATCCTGATGGACTGCCATTGACCGGGTGGACACACACACACACCCACCCAGGCTGGCCCAACATCTCCAACTGAGACCTGTGTCCCACCTCCTTCCAAGGGGAATCCTCCAGGTCATTGCCAAGCAGACAATCTACAGGCATGTTTGGATTCACAGCTACTCTCAAGGCACCTGAGACCCCCCCCCCATTCAAAGGGAACCTACGCCACTCTGCACAGGCGCTCTGAGTTGTGTACCACAACTACTTGGTGAAAAACCTGGGGATCTATCTGCTATTCAGACACAAGGTGACTTCTCACAGTAGTCACACTGGTTCCTGTGTCTCTCAGAGCCTCCACCCTCTGTCGATTGATGGTCACCCTCTGACTATACTTTTTAGTGTTCTCAGGCACAAGGGTTCTCTGGACCATCTCACTGTCCCCTAGTGAGACAAGGGTAATCTCATCTGGCCCCAACCAACTCCTCCCCAAGCGCTACACTGGCCAAACCCTGAGACTGAGCACCAGTGGGTGCTGGTGTCCACTTGGCACATCTGGGATTACACTTCACATGACCCACCTGGTCACATGCATAACACTTGCAGGGACCCCCCTCTGCAGGTTTCTTTCTAGAAAACCTTGGCTTCTTTTCACCTGGGCTGGGAATCCTTATCCTGGGAACTAGTTGGGGCCCGTTAGAGAACTGCCCCTGTTTACCTTACCCCCCTATTCTTCTGAGAGGGACCCTGCCCACCCTTGACATGGTCTCCGCCATACCTCCTTTGGACCCTGGTGCTCTCTCAACAGTCCACTTCCTGCACAAGTTTCCTGGGGTCAGTTAGCTTGCTGTCAATCAAGTGCTGGCGCAGCTCTGGAAAACAAAGACTGTACAAGTGCTCCCAAGCAATCAAGTTGTAAAGCCCCTCATCAGTTTTTAACTTACTGCCCTTCACCGAACCATCCTGTGACTTGCAGAAAGAGTCAACACATTCTAGCCAAGTTTGGGATTCTTTCTTTTTGTAGGGCCTAAACATGCCCTTGCACTGCTCAGGGTTGAGACCATATCTTGTGAGTAGGGTTTCCTGCATGAAAAAGTAAGTGAGCCCCTGAGGATCCCCTAAGGATGTCAGAGTATCCCTCCCCTCTACCTCAAAGTGCTTCCACTGACCTGCCCCCCAATGAGCTTCAGGGACTATGTTCATGTGGAGAGCAGACTCATACCCCTTAAATCACAAGTAGATATCCTCCTCCATCTTATAATCCTTTACTAGGTCTTTGGGAATGTGCACCCTCCTTTCAGGTTGCACTGTGGTACTGCTGTCACCATCTCTACTAGACTTGCTCCTCTGATCTAGTTCCCTCAAACTAAGCTCATGAGCCAAGAGCATCTTTTTCTCCTCAATGGCCATCCTTTTGTCTTCCATCTCCCTCTCTATCTTAAGCTTCTTGAACTCAAACAGGTGCACTCTCTTTGCCTGTCTGTCCTGCAACTCATCAGGAGTCAGAACCTTAGAGGACACATTTCTACTGCTGAAGCAGGTGTTTTAATGAAAATTAATAATGAGTATTCATAGATTCTGAGTAATGGATTTGCGTAGAAAATGTATTAACCTAGAGAAAATAATGCACGCATTTAAAAATCTGATTACGATGAGTGGCCGCCAGTGTTTAAAAAGCATACTTATTAATGGCTTATTAATATGAAATATGGAGCTTTTGTTTGTTAATGTAGTAATACATAATATTAACAGTTATGCATTATGTATTTAGCTTTATAAATTGTGGGCCTTAACTTAGCGGAGGTCATGGCCTAGTTGCACGGCCTCATGTCAAGCTGTATTTCTAAACTGATTAATAAAGTGTTTGCTTAGAGAATTAAAATGTGATTTTCCACTGTATTGTCCATGTGCTCGTAGCTAAAAGTCTTTTCCCATGAGAACCGATTGCTAGAAGATGCTGTTTTTGCTAAATGTAACAATATGAGTGTAATGTGTGTAAGACTGACTTTCTCAGGAGAAGAACAATGGAGACACTGACTGGAGTATAAGCTGCAACAATATTGTTACATGATGAGCAGTATGATGAGGACATTACAAGAGAAGCCAATCAGTGACATGTGAATCGAGTAGTAGTACAAAATATAGATTTGAAGTTTTCGTTTTATTGGACAAAGTGTGAACATGCGATCCCTTGACCAATAGGGACTTCGGAAGTAGTTTTAGGGAATCTAAATAAGCCAGACTGCACTGAGAAGAAGCTGCCATTGTGCATTCGCCTTTTTGCCTAGCCCATTCGCCCATGTTCTTTCTGGCCGAAAGGTCATTACTTTCTTGAGCATCTTGACAAGAGACGTGCTTAACTTTACTACTTAAAGACTTTGGCGGTCATTACAACATTGGCGGTAAAAGGCACTTACCGCCGTGCAGAAGACCGCCAATACACCGCCGCGGCCGCGGAATTCCGCCACAGCTATTATGACCCACATCTCGGAATCCGCCAAAAGTCAGACACCCACACAAGTCCGCCACACCAAAGGTCAGTGATAAACTGGCGGTAACAAATCTTCCAACGTCACGCCAACAGAAATACGCCCACACTATCACGACACACGAATCCACATGGCGGTCTTTCAACCGCGGTATTCCATTGGCGGTACACACCGCCGCGCTCAAAATACACACACTCTTACAAAACACAGCCACATTGGACAATTCAAAATACACACCTGATACATATACACACACCACTCCCACACATCCAATACAATATAAAACACACACCCACATCACCCACAAACCCCTACTACAACAAATTCCAAAAGAAGACCAGAGAGAGACACCACCAGCAAGAACAACAGCATCCACAGGCACACAACACCATCACCCACGCAACTTCCACGCACCTCACACAACACACCACTACATATCACCACACTTATCACCACACACTCCACCCTACACATCACCTACACCACCCCATGGCACGGCAAAGACACCCCAGATTCTCGGAGGTGGAGCTCAGGGTCATGGTGGAGGAAATCGTCTGGCTAGAGCCACAGCAAAGGTGGGGAAGTGCCACAAGAAACCCGCCAAGTCTGGGAAGAGCTGCACGGCGGAGAAGACAGCCATCATCCCCGCTGCCCAGGAGGCCACCACCAGCCCCAGCCTAGCTGCCCAGGAGGCCACCGCCAGCCCCAGCCCAGCTTCCCAGGAGGCCACCACCAGCCCCAGTCCAGCTGCCCAGGAGGCCACCACCAGCCCCATCCCAGCTGCCCAGGAGCCCACCGTCAGCCCCAGCTCAGCTGCCCAGGAGGCCACCACCAGCCCCAGTCCAGCTGCCCAGGAGGCCACCACCAGCCCCAGCACAGCTGCCCAGGAGGCCACCGCCAGCACTAGCCCCCATGGGCCATGAAGGACCGCCAGCACAAGCCCCGCTGGGCCATGAAGGACCGCCAGCAAAAGCCCCGCTGGGCCATGAAGGACCGCCAGCACAAGCCCCGCTGGGCCATGAAGGACTGCCGTCTCAAGCACCGCTGAACAGGGCACCACCAACTCAAGCACCGCTGAACAGGGCACCGCCAACTCAAGCACCTCTGAACAGGGCACCGCCGTCTCAAGCACCGCTGAACAGGGCACCGCCAACTCAAGCACCGTTAAGCCATGAGCGGCAGGGGAACTGACGCAACTGGGTCCGTCACGGGGTGAGTGATGCACTCTGGGCACCAGTCCCCCTCGAGAACCAGTGGAGACATCCATCCACTACCTCTGTCCTAAACAGGATGAAGCACTCTGGGCACCAGTCCCCCTCCAGAACCAGTGGAGACATCCATCCACTACCTCTGTCCTTCACAGGATGAAGCACTCTGGGCACCAGTGCCCCTCCAGAACCAGTGGAGACATCCATCAACTACCTCTGTCCTAAACAGGATGAAGCACTCTGGGCACCAGTCCCCCACCAGAACCAGTGGAGAGATCCATCCACTACCTCTCTCCTAAACAGGGTGAAGCACTCTGGGCACCAGTCCCTCTCCAGAACCAGTGGAGAGATCCGTCCACTACCTCTGTCCTAAACAGGATGAAGCACTCTTGGCACCAGTCCCCCTCCAGAACCAGTGGAGACTGTTATCCACTTGAGAGACTGTGGCTTTGCACTCCCCAGGATTGAACAGTAGGCAAACCACCCACTGGAGAGACTTGAGAGACTGTGGCTTTGCACTGCCCAGGATTGAACAGAGGGCAAACCACCCACTGTAGAGACTTGCGAGACTGTGACTTTGCACTTCCCAGGATTGAACAGTGGGCAGCCCACCCACTGTAGAGACTTGAGAGACTGTGGCTTTGAACTCACCAGGATTGAACAGTGGGCAAACCACCTACTGTAGAGACTTGTGAGACTGTGGCGTTGCACTCCCCAGGATTGAACAGTGGGCAAACCACCCACTTGTGAGTCTTGAGAGACTGTGGCTTTGCACTCCCCAGGATTGAACAGTGGGCATGTGGCCCACTCGTGGATTTGGCGTCGTGCACTCAAGCGGCTGAGGTGCACCCCCCTTTCTCTCACCCTGAGTTGCATGTTTTTTTGCTGGCTGATGCCCCTGCAGTGTTCTCTCCGTCATTGTCGGGGATCTTGTGTGGGCCTCGCCCATACCGTGTGGTCCCAGTGTTCCACGGACTTTCTTTGTGCAGTACCTGGACTACTATGCCTGGTATATATTTTGTACATGGTGTATATATATATATATATATATATATATATATATATATATATATATATATATTTCCAACAACGACCTCCAGACAGGGGCCCCCAACCCTGCAGGGCAGCTTCAGCTTTCAAGGGCGGAGAAACCCATATTTAAAGTCCAAACAAAATTGCCAAAGCCTCAGTTTCAGAAACATGCGAGCATTCATTCCCAGTTGAAATGGCAGCAAGCTTAAAATCCTGACGCGTTTCGGCTGAATGCCTTGATCACAGGTGAGTGGTTCAAAGTGCACACAACACAGGTGTTTATCAATCAAATGTCACGTGACCCTCTAGTAGTAAAATACATCTCCCATAATGCACTGATAATGTTTCAGTAATGATGCAATGCACTGTAGCTTAGTATATAATCCTGCTTCATAGCGTCCAAAAGCCACAGTCATGTTTCACAGTTGTAGCAGTGCATACAGTTTGTAAGGAGTAAATGAAATGGCCACGAGCTTAATAGTTTTCATTTGTTCATGTGAATCACTTAAAATATATCACTCGTTGCTGCTGCCAAAAATTATATTTGTAATGCAAGGAAGTCTATAAACTGCAGAAAGAGAGGAAAACCTCTCCCTCATCCCTTTCTCACCTCCGTGTTCAAATTATTCCGGTAAAATACCTTGTGTTGAACAGAGACAAGCAGGTCATGCCCCCCATTATGATTCCAACAACGACCTCCAGACAGGGGCCCCCAACCCTGCAGGGCAGCTTCAGCTTTCAAGGGCGGAGAAACCCATATTTAAAGTCCAAACAAAATTGCCAAAGCCTCAGTTTCAGAAACATCCGAGCATTTATTCCCAGTTGAAATGGCAGCAAGCTTAAAATCCTGACGCGTTTCGGCTGAATGCCTTGATCACAGGTGAGTGGTTCAAAGTGCACACAACACAGGTGTTTATCAATCAAATGTCACGTGACCCTCTAGTAGTAAAATACATCTCCCATAATGCACTGATAATGTTTCAGTAATGATGCAATGCACTATAGCTTAGTATATAATCCTGCTTCATAGCGTCCAAAAGCCACAGTCATGTTTCACAGTTGTAGCAGTGCATACAGTTTGTAAGGAGTAAATGAAATGGCCACGAGCTTAATAGTTTTCATTTGTTCATGTGAATCACTTAAAATATATCACTCGTTGCTGCTGCCAAAAATTATATTTGTAATGCAAGGAAGTCTATAAACTGCAGAAAGAGAGGAAAACCTCTCCCTCATCTCTTTCTCACCTCCGTGTTCAAATTATTCCGGTAAAATACCTTGTGTTGAACAGAGACAAGCAGGTCATGCCCCCCATTATGATTCCAACAACGACCTCCAGATAGGGGCCCCCAACCCTGCAGGGCAGCTTCAGCTTTCAAGGGCGGAGAAACCCATATTTAAAGTCCAAACAAAATTGCCAAAGCCTCAGTTTCAGAAACATCCTAGCATTTATTCCCAGTTGAAATGGCAGCAAGCTTAAAATCCTGACGCGTTTCGGCTGAATGCCTTGATCACAGGTGAGTGGTTCAAAGTGCACACAACACAGGTGTTTATCAATCAAATGTCACGTGACCCTGTAGTAGTAAAATACATCTCCCATAATGCACTGATAATGTTTCAGTAATGATGCAATGCACTGTAGCTTAGTATATAATCCTGCTTCATAGCGTCCAAAAGCCACAGTCATGTTTCACAGTTGTAGCAGTGCATACAGTTTGGAAGGAGTAAATGAAATGGCCACGAGCTTAATAGTTTTCATTTGTTCATGTGAATCACTTAAAATATATCACTCGTTGCTGCTGCCAAAAATTATATTTGTAATGCAAGGAAGTCTATAAACTGCAGAAAGAGAGGAAAACCTCTCCCTCATCTCTTTCTCACCTCCGTGTTCAAATTATTCCGGTAAAATACCTTGTGTTGAACAGAGACAAGCAGGTCATGCCCCCCATTATGATTCCAACAACGACCTCCAGACAGGGGCCCCCAACCCTGCAGGGCAGCTTCAGCTTTCAAGGGCGGAGAAACCCATATTTAAAGTCCAAACAAAATTGCCAAAGCGTCAGTTTCAGAAACATCCGAGCATTTATTCCCAGTTGAAATGGCAGCAAGCTTAAAATCCTGACGCGTTTCGGCTGAATGCCTTGATCACAGGTGAGTGGTTCAAAGTGCACACAACACAGATGTTTATCAATCAAATGTCACGTGACCCTGTAGTAGTAAAATACATCTCCCATAATGCACTGATAATGTTTCAGTAATGATGCAATGCACTGTAGCTTAGTATATAATCCTGCTTCATAGCGTCCAAAAGCCACAGTCATGTTTCACAGTTGTAGCAGTGCATACAGTTTGTAAGGAGTAAATGAAATGGCCACGAGCTTAATAGTTTTCATTTGTTCATGTGAATCACTTAAAATATATCACTCGTTGCTGCTGCCAAAAATTATATTTGTAATGCAAGGAAGTCTATAAACTGCAGAAAGAGAGGAAAACCTCTCCCTCATCCCTTTCTCACCTCCGTGTTCAAATTATTCCGGTAAAATACCTTGTGTTGAACAGAGACAAGCAGGTCATGTCCCCCATTATGATTCCAACAACGACCTCCAGACAGGGGCCCCCAACCCTGCAGGGCAGCTTCAGCTTTCAAGGGCGGAGAAACCCATATTTAAAGTCCAAACAAAATTGCCAAAGCCTCAGTTTCAGAAACATGCGAGCATTCATTCCCAGTTGAAATGGCAGCAAGCTTAAAATCCTGACGCGTTTCGGCTGAATGTCTTGATCACAGGTGAGTGGTTCAAAGTGCACAAAACACAGGTGTTTATCAATCAAATGTCACGTGACCCTCTAGTAGTAAAATACATCTCCCATAATGCACTGATAATGTTTCAGTAATGATGCAATGCACTGTAGCTTAGTATATAATCCTGCTTCATAGCGTCCAAAAGCCACAGTCATGTTTCACAGTTGTAGCAGTGCATACAGTTTGTAGGGAGTAAATGAAATGGCCACGAGCTTAATAGTTTTCATTTGTTCATGTGAATCACTTAAAATATATCACTCGTTGCTGCTGCCAAAAATGATATTTGTAATGCAAGGAAGTCTATAAACTGCAGAAAGAGAGGAAAACCTTTCCCTCATCCCTTTCTCACCTCCGTGTTCAAATTATTCTGGTAAAATACCTTGTGTTGAACAGAGACACGCAGGTCATGCACCCCATTATGATTCCAACAACGACCTCCAGACAGGGGCCCCCAACCCTGCAGGGCAGCTTCAGCTTTCAAGGGCGGAGAAACCCATATTTAAAGTCCAAACAAAATTGCCAAAGCCTCAGTTTCAGAAACATCCGAGCATTTATTCCAAGTTGAAATGGCAGCAAGCTTAAAATACTGACGCGTTTCGGCTGAATGCCTTGATCACAGGTGAGTGGTTCAAAGTGCACACAACAAAGGTGTTTATCAATCAAATGTCACGTGACCCTGTAGTAGTAAAATACATCTCCCATAATGCACTGATAATGTTTCAGTAATGATGCAATGCACAGTAGCTTAGTATATAATCCTGCTTCATAGCGTCCAAAAGCCACAGTCATGTTTCACAGTTGTAGCAGTGCATACAGTTTGTAAGGAGTAAATGAAATGGCCACGAGCTTAATAGTTTTCATTTGTTCATGTGAATCACTTAAAATATATCACTCGTTGCTGCTGCCAAAAATTATATTTGTAATGCAAGGAAGTCTATAAACTGCAGAAAGAGAGGAAAACCTCTCCCTCATCCCTTTCTCACCTCTGTGTTCAAATTATTCCGGTAAAATACCTTGTGTTGAACAGAGACAAGCAGGTCATGCCCCCCATTATGATTCCAACAACGACCTCCAGACAGGGGCCCCCAACCCTGCAGGGCAGCTTCAGCTTTCAAGGGCGGAGAAACTCATATTTAAAGTCCAAACAAAATTGCCAAAGCCTCAGTTTCAGAAACATCCGAGCATTTATTCCCAGTTGAAATGGCAGCAAGCTTAAAATCCTGACGCGTTTCGGCTGAATGCCTTGATCACAGGTGAGTGGTTCAAAGTGCACACAACACATTTCATTTACTCCTTACAAACTGTATGCACTGCTACAACTGTGAAACATGACTGTGGCTTTTGGACGCTATGAAGCAGGATTATATACTAAGCTACAGTGCATTGCATCATTACTGAAACATTATCAGTGCATTATGGGAGATGTATTTTACTACTACAGGGTCACGTGACATTTGATTGATAAACACCTGTGTTGTGTGCACTTTGAACCACTCACCTGTGATCAAGGTATTCAGCCGAAATGCGTCATGATTTTAAGCTTGCTGCCATTTCAACTGGGAATAAATGCTCGGATGTTTCTGAAACTGAGGTTTAGGCAATTTTGTTTGGACTTTAAATATGGGTTTCTCCGCCCTTGAAAGCTGAAGCTGCCCTGCAGGGTTGGGGGCCCCTGTCTGGAGGTCGTTGTTGGAATCATAATGGGGGGCATGACCTGCTTGTCTCTGTTCAACACAAGGTATTTTACCGGAATAATTTGAACACGGAGGTGAGAAAGGGATGAGGGAGAGGTTTTCCTCTCTTTCTGCAGTTTATAGACTTCCTTGCATTACAAATATAATTTTTGGCAGCAGCAAGAGTGATATATTTTAAGTGATTCACATGAACAAATGAAAACTATTAAGCTCGTGGCCATTTCATTTACTCCTTACAAACTGTATGCACTGCTACAACTGTGAAACATGACTGTGGCTTTTGGACGCTATGAAGCAGGATTATATACTAAGCTACAGTGCATTGCATCATTACTGAAACATTATCAGTGCATTATGGGAGATGTATTTTACTACTACAGGGTCACGTGACATTTGATTGATAAACACCTGTGTTGTGTGCACTTTGAACCACTCACCTGTGATCAAGGCATTCAGCCGAAACGCGTCAGGATTTTAAGCTTGCTGCCATTTCAACTGGGAATAAATGCTCGGATGTTTCTGAAACTGAGGCTTTGGCAATTTTGTTTGGACTATATATATATATATATATATATATATATATATATATATATATTTCTGCCTACTTGTTTGTAATATATTCCGATGGTTACACTCATTTTCTTTGGTCTTTGCATTCTTCCGGGAGGGGTTTGGGAGTTGTAACTGTGATGTATTGATATGCATTAGTGTGTGTGTTGTGGTGGGTGAGGGTGGGGGTGTTGCGTGTGTGTCCCTGTTTTTTCCCTCACCCCTCCCCTGTGTCGTAGGTGCTGTACTCGCCATGGTCTTCGCCGCCGGCGTTCGTGCTCCTGGTAGAGGAGCAAGAAGACTATCACAGGTAGGATTTGGAGTTCAGATTTCATGGTGTCCTCATTCCTCGTGGAGTGTGTAGAGGTGAGCGTTTTCCCTTCGAAATTCCTGTTTGCGCCGTGTTTTTATCCACGTGAAAAGGTGGTGGATTGGCCTGTCATAATAGTGTGGGCGGTACATTGTCTCCCGCCTGTCTGTTGGTGGTGTCCGCCGCGATGTTTGTTTGTACCGCCGTGGCGGTCGGAGTGTTAAAGTGGCTGTCTTTGTTGGCGGTTTCCGCCACGGTAGTAATTGCTATTTTGTTACCGCCGGCCTGTTGGTGGTCTTACCGCCGCTTTAACACCGTTCGCCAGGGTTATAATGACCACCTTTGTGTTTTCTGAACTTTGATACTGAATCCTGATGCCTTGCTGACCGAACTGATGTCCTGATGATGAAGACTGTCTTAGTTTGGCGATCCATTTGAGGAGAGGTATATTACTATTTATGTGGTTTTTAAGGCTACCTGCTTTTTCAACCGCACTATGTTGATGAAGCCATAGTTAGATGTTTTCCAAATTTGTGTTTACTAAATTGTTTTGTATGAAGCCAAACATGCTGATGCTAATCTGGTGTTAGATAAGGATTCCTCACTATTAAGATTCACCATATGGAGTAACGCTTGATGGCTTTTCCTTGCTGAAAATAAATGTAGGTGATATCGTTTGCGCAATAGTTCTTGTTAATCAATTGCACTGTCACTCTAAAATGTGAAGTGGCTCAAGCTTTGATTGGATTACGCTTCTTTAGCTGCTTTGGACAGCCAGTGTTGTTTCTGTATGTGTATCAATTGAATTGAGAATACCTTACATGACATTAGTATTGTTAATATGGGGAAATAAATATTTTAACTTTTGTCAAAGGTGTGGTTATTCATGACAGAAAGGTCATGGTGTGTGACAGTTGCTGACTCCAGTTGATTACTAATGCTATTGATTATCATTGATCATTGATGTTATTGATTAATTATTGATTATTGATCTGCATGTACTGGAGTTATGGTGAGAACATCTTAATCGCAAGTCAAAAGGTTCATCGACCTATTCGCGTCCCCTTGTAAGTTTACTTAAGGTCAGACGTGCTAAAACTACCCACCCTGGAGACCCCTCCCCCAGACAGAACAGTTACCTCTAATATGCCCTCATAGCTGTCCTGCACCTCTTCATCCTCATTATCCTCCTCTGTGTGCCACCCAACATCCTTGGCTGTCACCCAGGCCCCCAGTGCCTTTTGCAGCTCCTCTCCTTCCTGGCGGAGCTCCTACTGGGACAGGACGTGAGGTGACGTGAGGATGCAGAGCCTAGCATTCAAGCGGAGTAGAGCAGCAATATGTTTTCTCCCCGTTGGACCCAGAATCGGACTCAGCTTGGTCCGTTGAAGCAGTCCAAGGTGGTCCGAGGCAGCAGGGAGAGGGGCAGAGGCCCCAACGGGGTAAAGTGCGACAGCAGTGGCAGCTAATGGAAGGAGAGGGAGCCTGTCTGAGGCCATCAGGGATGCGACATGCGGCAAGGAGCAGTGTGAGGAGTGGATTCAGAGGTACAGGTATTGAGGTGCATGTCTTCTTTCCCCCCAGCCCCTGTCCCCACTTCTACTCTTCCCCCTCCCTACTCCTCTCTACTCTGCCATGCCTTGGCTGGACTGCCTGGACTGCCGAAGGCTTAAGGTTTGTGGCACACAGCTTGAGGCCAGTGGAGGCTGGGGGAGGCCCGATGGGCCCGGGTGCAGTTGCATGTTAGCTTGCCGCAGGAGAAAGAAGCTTTGAGAGCTACATCAAGAGGTCAGCGCGGGACATGGGAGGTGCGGCGGAAGGAAGTTTCAAGTACCGGGTCTTTGTCTCGGGATGCCATAGCTGTCTGACAGACACCTACACATCAGCGGAGACAATGGGGCTGCAGAGCTTGTGGAGTTTGCGGATTTCAACACCCACTACCAAGTCTGAAGAAAAGCAGAACCAGTGTGCGCATGTGAGGTTAGGACTAACTTGCCCTCAGAAAGAGTGCGAGCCAAGGAAAAAAAAATAGGTCGTATGCTAAAGAGGGTAGAAGGGTGTGGAGTCTCATAAGGGGTCGACCGGCCTCCTGGCTCCATGGCACGGTGAAGCCCTAAAAGTACAAACACAGTAAAGTGTTTGCAAGACCGATTGGAGTAAGGAGCAAAGTAGGTAAAAAAAGGAGAAAAGAGTCCGTATTAAATAAAAATGTCCACTAAACGCATGCGAAGGAGCAGGTCTTTCCTTAGTTGGGCCTGTAAAAAAACTAAATCGAAACCGCTTAGAAATAAGGGTATCCCCCATCTGAATATAAAAAGTTTGAATACTATCCTTCCTTTTGTCCAAACAGATCCACGTGAGGCATCAGCCGGCAAAGGGAGGAAATTACCATGGTACCAACAATGATGACTCTCAAGTAAAAGATGAGGGCAACGATTTAAATCCCACGATGGGTTATCTTGTTGTCGCTGGGGGGGGGATGATCAGTGGATGCCACCTCTCTCCCCCTTGCAATTAGGGTCGATCAAGTTGAAATACGGGACTTCACCCTCCCCGATATTGACCCGGATATGGTGTACGGCACAAGAACCTCTTTTGCTTTCAACCTGTTGAAGCCCGCGGTGGTTCAATCTAAATTTGCTCTCCTGTTCTAAATCTTTTTAGTGGCATCCACTCGTATTACTTCCTTTCAGACTCAAGGACCTCGGAAACCCAGGATCTCGCCTGCTCTGGGAACCTTCCTAGTTGTCCTCCTGATCAACATATATGCCCTCATTATAACATTGACAGTAAGTGCCGCTTACCGCCATGCTGACTGCCGTCAACATACTTTGGCCGCGGCGGCGAAGCGTTACCTGTATCATGACCCACACATAGAAACCAGCCACTATACAGACACACACACAAGTCCACCAGCGCAAAGTTCAGTGATAAAATGACAGTACCAAAACCCACACCGTTATGCCAACAGAAATACACCCACAGTATCATGACCCACAAATCACCACAGTGGTCATTGAACCCCGGTAAACCATTAGCGGTACACACCACCGCGCTCAAAATATACACACCCTAACAAAACAACACCACATTGGACAATTTAAAAAACACACACCAGACACACATACACACACCACACCCACAAACCGACACCAATATAAAACACACACACACTACCCACAACCCTTTGCAACCCAAAGATTTTGGCAAGTGAGAGAGAGACAAGCCAGGAGCACCCACTGAATCTGAGCCACAAGACACCATCGCCCATACACAACCCACACACATCACAGCACACACCACACACATATACCACTCACACTACACCCATGGCACCACAAAGACACCCCAGGTTCTCAGAGGAAGAGCTAAGGGTCATGGTGGAGGAAATCATCCGGGTAGAGCCACAGCTATTCGGATTACAGGTGCAGTAGACATCTATTGCAAGGAAGATGGAGCTATGGCGGAGAGTCGTGAACAGGGTCAACACCGTGGGACAGCACCCAAGAACAAGGGATGACATCAGGAAGAGGTGGAATAACCTATGGGGGAAGGGACGTTCCGTGGTTGCAAGACACCAGATAGCAGTACAGAGGACTGGAGGTGGACCCCCACCTCCTCCCCCACAACTAAGAACATGGGAGGAGCAAGCCTTGGCAATCATGCATCCTGAGGGCCTGGCAGGAGTAGCAGGAGGACTGGACTCGGGTAAGTAAAATCTTTACTAATTTAACCCTACCTGCATACCATCACAAACAACAACACCTACCCTCACCCCATTACCCCACCACCTCACATATACCCCACCATCACAACCCACCCATCCCAGTACCAAGCCCTGCATGTAACACCAATGCATGGACCCCCATCACAGACCTGCACGGGCACCCATCAACACAGCATGCACACTGGTGACAATCACTGAGCCAAACCAAGCACACCTTACACAAGGCAAAGCTGCTTTGCTAATAACAACCATAGAGGGAGACATATCCATGCACAAGATGGCACACACAGATACAATAACACTGCATTTACATCTCCACAGGACCCCCACTCAACATCACCTGAGAGGAGGTGCCAGCAATATCCAGTCGCCCCCGTAGAGGCCCACAGTGATGACAGCAGCTCTGCACGCCTGGATTACGATGATCAACCTGGCCCATAAGGGATCTCTGGACAGTCAGTGACACTGGCACAGTCCCAACCCACCACAGAGCCTCCCCCTCAGGAAACACCACCACAGCACCCACCCAGCGGGCCCAGCCTTCTGTCCCCAGGACACATCAATCAGCAGTGTGTCCACCACTACAGGGACCCCAGGCAACCCCACAAACACAGGACGATCAGGGACCTGGGGTCAGTGGAAGTGGGCACAAGGTTCAGGGGACAGAGGCACCGGACAACAGGGAAGCTGGGAGGACTGCTGTGCGACAAGGGGAGGACAGACCCAGGGAACCGACTCTCCCCGAGGCACTCACCAACATTCTGGGAGCATGCCAACATTCCCAGGAGACCATGGGCCAGAAACTGGCCAAGCTGCAGGAGACCCAGCGGCTGCAGGAGGGACAGTACCTGGGGATCAGGGAGGACCTGAGGGAGATCCACACCATCCTGGTCACCATTGCAGGGGTGCTGGCTGACATGGCCAACACCATGAGGGAGTCAGTGGCACACCAACGGGCCCCTGACACTAGCCAAACCGAAGAACAGCCCTCCATCACCACTGGTGCTAGTGGACAGGAGGCCCTGCCACAGGACCAACAGGCCACCATCACCCCACCACCTGCAGAACTACTCCTCAAACGGTCCCTGCGATCCAAGGCAGAAGCCAGAGAACATTGCCAAGACCCCCACCAGGAAATAAGACGCTCCTGATTGCCACCCTTCAGTCACCCTGTCCACCTGGAACTGACATTGCTCCCCTTCCGATGCCCCCTTGGACAATGCAACTGTGATACAAATAGACTGGACTCTACCCTGGATGTTCCTCCATCAGCAACCCAGCCCATTACAATACCCCCTACACTTATTATCACAGAAATAAGCACTCATGGAACAAAAACAAATATGGAGTCTGGCAATTGTGTGTCAAATATATTAGTTTCACAAACATTGCAATTCAAATGTACTGTAATATTTACATAGGTATGACCTGTAGTGGGCAGCAGTAAACACACCAGGAGCCAGATTGGGGAACAGAGATCTGAAAAGAGAGATGCCAAAGTAAGTGGCCATAGAAATAGGGAAATCAGGCTGCCATTTTCAATGTCAAACACAAAACTGCAATGGAAGGTGAAGTTAACTTGTCTGACCTGTGTGTCACTTGAAGTACTGTTGAATTAGTGTAGTTCTGTTGTCCACATCTTTTTCCTCTGCCTCCTCTTCATCACTGTCCACAGGCTCCACCGCTGCCACACGACCATCACCAGGCTCATCCTCCTGCAGAAAAGGCACCTGGTGTCTCAAGGTCAGGTTGTGCAACATGCAATGATGATCTGGCACACCTTCTTGGGTGAGTAGTACAGGGATCCACATGTCAGATGGAGGCACCGGAATCTGGCCTTCAGGAGGGCAAAGGTTCTCTCAATGATCCTCCTTGTTTGTCCATGTTCCTCATTGTAACGTTCCTCTGCCCTTGTCCTGGCATTCCTCACTGGGGTCAGTAGCCATGAGAGGTTGGGGTAACCAGAGTCACCTGCAAATATTTGAGGGATACCTGTTAGCCACACACTCACCCTTAGGGGCCAACCCACACCCATTTACCTACATCAACTGGGTGGGGACCATGAGCTCACCTATTAGCCACACCCGGTGCCTCTGGAGTTGATACATCACATGTGGGATGCTGCTGTTCCTCAAGATAAAGGCATCATGCACAGAGCCAGGATACTTTGCATTGACATGGGAGATGTACTGGTCCACCAACCACACCATCTGCACATTCAGAGAGTGAAACCTTTTCCTATTTTTGAACACTTGTTCATTTCTCCGGGGGGTGGGTTGGGGGCAAATGTAATATGTGTGCCATCAATGGCACCAATGATGTTGGGGATATGCCCCAGTGCATAAAAGTCAGCCTTCACTGTGGCCAAATCCTCCACCTGGGGGAATATAATATAGCTGCGCATGTGTTTCAGCACAGCAGACAACACTCGGGTCAGCACGTTTGAGAACATAGGCTGTGACATCCCCGATGCCACGGCCACTGTCGCTTGGAAGGAACCACTTGCCAGGAAATGGAGCACTGGCAGGACCTGCACTAGAGTGGGGATACCTGTGGGGTGGCGGAGAGCTGAAATCAGGTCTGGCTCCAATTTGGCACACAGTTCTTGGATTGTGGCCCTATCAAGTCTGTAGGTCAGGATAATGTGCCTGTCCTCCATTGTTGGCAGGTCCACCAGGGGTCTGTACACGGGGGATGTCTCCATCTCCTATTCATCCTCAGCGGTTGAACTCTAGGGTGGAAATTGGTGAGAAGGTCATATTCACACATATGTCAAAATTAATATGTAGTTTTTGCTTTACAGAAACAGTATGTGTACTCGTAAGTCAATTGATGTGCCAATGTCTGCTGTGACACAGTTAGGTGCCATGGCCTCTGCCCCCTGAAATGGCGCCTGCCTGACCTGTGAGGTGAGACAAGTGGTAATGAAGTAATTTCACTGGTGTTGTGCGCCGTAGCGGTCTGCGGTCGATGACCACAGTGCAACATCGCATTGGTTATCATTGGGCCCTATGGGTTCCAGGAGCCAATGGCAGTGTATGCCGGCAGTGACGGTACGCACCGCCACAGACGTGACCGCCATTTTCTATCTGTGCACTCACTTGCTACCTGACCTTCAACTTGAGAGGACCTACACTGCAAGTGCTGCTGTGACCTGTGTCTGGAAGCAACAATGGCTGTAGTGTCTGGGGAAAGGGCCCCTGCCTTCACTTCCGAGGAGTTGGTGAGACTGGTGGATGGGGTCCTACCCCAGTACACTTTACTCTATGGTCCTCCAGACAACCAGGTGAGTACACTGTGAGCATGATGCGTGGGGCATGAATGTATGGATTACTGTGTGTGTAAGCCTCGTGTAGGGTGGGGTCTGAGTGGTCCTGCGCAGAGTGCTGCATGTATGGTGGTCAATGTATGTGTGTAAGGGGATGGGGAATATGTTGGGTCATGAGTATAACAGCCCGGACGATATGACTACTACCTTTTCTGCTGTATTTTTTCTGCAGGTCAGCGCCCATCAGAAAAAGGGTATTGGCGTGCCATCGCCAAGGAGGTGTGCACCCTGGGGTCTTTGACAGGTGGAGCACCAACTGCTGCAAATGGTGGGAGGACATGCGCCGCTGGGCAAGGAAGACAGCGGAGGCCCAGCTGGGGCTGGCTTCCCAACGAGGAAGGGGTGCCCGTCATATCCTGACCCCCCTGGTGTTCTGCATCCTGGTGGTGGCCTATCCGAAGTTGGATGGGCGCTTAAAGGCATTACAGCTGCCACAAGGGGGTGAGTACACATTCAGAATCATGACTTTGCACGCGTTAAGGTTTTACCTGGGTGGGGGATGTGGGCTGTTGGTGCCCCTAGGCCAGGGCAAATATGGCAGGGTATCTTCAATGATGGGCAAGCTCAGATGCAATCCAACCTCAATAATGGTAGTGGGCATCTACTCCTGGACAGGGTCCTGTGGGTTTCAGGTGTGCAGCTAATGGCGTTAGCCATTGTACCCCATGTGCTGGTGACTAACATTGTAATAGGTAGTGCATAGGGCTGTTCCCTGTGAGTTGTGTATGTCGACAGTAGTGTTGTTGCTGGCATTGACCAAGTGTATCCTCTGTCTCTCCCCCCCTTTTTGTTTTGTCACCCTGTCCTTGTCTGCATTAGCATCATCTGATGGAGGAGCAGAGGCACCGGTGACGGAGGGAGCTGCATCCCACATGGGCCTGGAGGCCGAATCCACCAACGGTGAGGGCACCAGTGGGAGGAAGGGCGAGGGGAGCACCACAACAGAGACAGGAGGGAACACTACTGACAGCGACACCTCCTCCGATGGCAGCTCCCTGGTGGTGGCGGACACCTCTGTGGCCACCTCAACTGCAGGTACAGCCGCCAACCCCGTACCAGCACCGTCCTCCCAGCAGCCCCTCAGCGTGTTTCCCGTGCCTGCTCACCCAGGAGGGTGGGCATCTCCTTCGACCCAGGCACCTCAGGCCCTGCACCAGTCAGCCCTGCTGCATTCAGTGAGGAGGCTACTGACCTCCTGAGATCCCTCTCTGTTCGGCAGTCAACCATACTGAATGCCATCCAGGGTGAAGCAGGGCATTTGCAACAAACAAATGCATACCTGGAGGGCATTCACTCTGGCGTGGTGGCCCAACAGAGAGCATTCCAGGCTGTGGCCAACACACTGATGGCAGACATTGTTCCTGTCTCCAACCTCTCCCCTCCAACTTCCTCTACCCAGTCCCAATCCCCTCATCCCCAGCCTATCCCAAGCACACCTTCAGACCAGCAGTCACCCAAATCAACACACAGAGGTGGCTCAGGCAAACACAACCACCACACTTCATCTCACAGGCACTCACACAAGCACCATCCAGATGCAGACACACCATCATCCACTGCCTCCACTGTGTCCCCTTCCTCCTCGCCGTCCACCCCCTCCCAATAGTGTCTCCACTCACACCTGCATGCACTACATTCTCATCCACTACCTCCGTCACCAACATGCCCCTCACTGGCAGTCACCACCCCCACATCCATGCACACATGCCCGGTGTCCTCTCCCACTGTGTCTGTGATCCCTCCTCCCAAAGTACACAAACGTAAGCACACAGACACCCAACAGCCATCCACCTCACAACAGCATCCAGCCCATGCACCTGCACCCAAACACAGCAGACTGACACCTTCTACAACCACTCCCTCTTCCTACACTCCCAAACCTTCACCCTCTTCCTGCCCTAGTGTCCCTAAGAAGCTTTTCGTTGCCAACATTGACCTATTCCCTACCCCCACCCCCCACCCATCACCTCGGGTCAGGGTGGCCTGAACCCAGCCCAGCATCTCAGCCACCCAGTCCATGGCCACTCTGGTTTCTGCAGGACCTCAGAAACCCAGGATCTTGCCTGCTCTGGGAACCTTCCTAGTTGTCCTCCTGATCAACATATATGCCCTCATTATAACATTGACAGTAAGTGCCGCTTACAGCCATGCTGACTGCCGCCAACATACTTTGGCCGCGGCGGCGAAGCGTTACCCGTATTATGACCCACACATAGAAACCAGCCACTATACAGACACACACACAAGTCCACCAGCGCAAAGTTCAGTGATAAAATGACAGTACCAAAACCCACACAGTTATGCCAACAGAAATACACCCACAGTATCATGACCCACAAATCACCACAGTGGTCATTGAACCCCGGTAAACCATTGGCGGTACACACCACCGCGCTCAAAATATACACACCCTAACAAAACAACACCACATTGGACAATTTAAAAAACACACACCAGACACACATACACACACCACACCCACAAACCCACACCAATATAAAACACACACACACTACCCACAACCCTTTGCAACCCAAAGATTTTGGCAAGTGAGAGAGAGACAAGCCAGGAGCACCCACTGAATCTGAGCCACAAGACACCATCGCCCATACACCACCCACACACCTCACAGCACACACCCCACACATATACCACTCACACTACACCCATGGCACCACAAAGACACCCCAGGTTCTCAGAGGAAGAACTAAGGGTCATGGTGGAGGAAATCATCTGGGTAGAGCCACAGCTATTCGGATCACAGGTGCAGTAGACATCTATTGCAAGGAAGATGGAGCTATGGCCGAGAGTCGTGGACAGGGTCAACACCGTGGGACAGCACCCAAGAACAAGGGATGACATCAGGAAGAGGTGGAATAACCTATGGGGGAAGGTACGTTCCGTGGTTGCAAGACACCAGATAGCAGTACAGAGGACTGGAGGTGGACCCCCACCTCCTCCCCCACAACTAAGAACATGGGAGGAGCAAGCCTTGGCAATCATGCATCCTGAGGGCCTGGCAGGAGTAGCAGGAGGACTGGACTCGGGTAAGTAAAATCTTTACTAATGTAACCCTACCTGCATACCATCACAAACAAAAACACCTACCCTCACCCCATTACCCCACCACCTCACATATACCCCACCATCACAACCCACCCATCCCAGTACCAAGCCCTGCATGTAACACCAATGCATGGACCCCCATCACAGACCTGCACGGGCACCCATCAACACAGCATGCACACTAGTGACAATCACTTAGCCAAACCAAGCACACCTTACACAAGGCAAAGCTGCTTTGCTAATAACAACCATAGAGGGAGACATATCCATGCACAAGATGGCACACACAGATACAATAACGCTGCATTTACATCTCCACAGGACCCCCACCAAACATCACCGGAGAGGAGGTGCCAGCAATATCCAGTCCCCCCGTAGAGGCCCACAGTGATGACAGCAGCTCTGCACGCCTGGATTACGATGATCAACCTGGCCCACCAGGGATCTCTGGACAGTCAGTGACACAGGCACAGTCCAACCCACCACAGAGCCTCCCCCCTCAGGAAACACCACCACAGCACCCACCCAGCGGGCCCAGCCTTCTGTCCCCAGGACACGTCAATCAGCAGTGTGTCCACCACTACAGGGACCCCAGGCAACCCCACAAACACAGGACGATCAGGGACCTGGGGTCAGTGGAAGTGGGCACAAGTTTCAGGGGACAGAGGCACCTGACAACAGGGAAGCTGGGAGGACTGCTGTGCGACAAGGGGAGGACAGACCCAGGGAACCAACTCTCCCCGAGGCACTCACCAACATTCTGGGAGCATACCAACATTCCCAGGAGACCATGGGCCAGAAACTGTCCAAGCTGCAGGAGACCCAGCGACTGCAGGAGGGACAGTACCTGGGGATCAGGGATGACCTGAGGGACATCCACACCATCCTGGTCACCATTGCAGGGGTGCTGGCTGACATGGCCAACACCATGAGGGAGTCAGTGGCACACCAACGGGCCCCTGACACTAGCCAAACTGAAGAACAGCCCTCCACCTCCACTGGTGCTAGTGGACAGGAGGCCCTGCCACAGGACCAAGAGGCCACCATCACCCCACCACCTGCAGAACCACTCCTCAAACGGTCCCTGCGATCCAAGGCAGAAGCCAGAGAACATTGCCAAGACCCCCACCAGGAAATAAGACGCTCCTGATTGCCACCCTTCAGTCACCCTGTCCACCTGGAACTGACATTGCTCCCATTCCGATGCCCCCTTGGACAATGCACCTGTGATACAAATAGACTGGACTCTACCCTGGATGTTCCTCCATCAGCAACCCAGCCCATTACAATACCCCCTTCACTTATTATCACAGAAATAAACACTCATGGAACAAAAACAAATATAGAGTCTGGCAATTGTGTATCAAATATATTAGTTTCACAAACATTGCAATTCAAATGTACTGTAATATTTACATAGGTATGACCTGTAGTGGGCAGCAGTAAACACACCAGGAGCCAGATTGGGGCACAGAGATCTGAAAAGAGAGATGCCAAAGTAAGTGGCCATAGAAATAGGGAAATCAGGCTGCCATTTTCAATGTCAAACACAAAACTGCAATGGAAGGTGAAGTTAACTTGTCTTATCTGTGTGTCACTGGAAGTACTGTTGAATTAATGTAGTTCTGTTGTCCACATCTTTTTCCTCTGCCTCCTCTTCGTCACTGTCCACAGGCTCCACCGCTGCCACACGACCATCACCAGGCTCATCCTCCTGCAGAAAAGGCACCTGGTGTCTCAAGGTCAGGTTGTGCAACATGCAATGATAATCTGGCACACCTTCTTGGGTGAGTAGTACAGGGATCCACATGTCAGATGGAGGCACCGGAATCTGGCCTTCAGGAGGCCAAAGGTTCTCTCAATGATCCTCCTTGTTTGTCCATGTGCCTCATTGTAAGGTTCCTCTGCCCTTGTCCTGGCATTCCTCACTGGGGTCAGTAGCCATGAGAGGTTGGGGTAACCAGAGTCACCTGCAAATATTTGAGGGATACCTGTTAGCCACACACTCACCCATAGGGGCCAACCCACACCCATTTACCTACATCAACTGGGTGGGGACCATGAGCTCACCTATTAGCCACACCCGGTGCCTCTGGAGTTGAGACATCACATGTGGGATGCTGCTGTTCCTCAAGATAAAGGCATCATGCACAGAGCCAGGATACTTGGCATTGACATGGGAGATGTACTGGTCCACCAAACACACTATCTGCACATTCAGAGAGTGAAACCTTTTCCTATTTTTGAACACTTGTTCATTTCTCCGGGGGGTGGGGGCAAATGTAATATGTGTGCCATCAATGGCACCAATGATGTTGGGGATATGCCCCAGTGCATAAAAGTCAGCCTTCACTGAGGCCAAATCCTCCACCTGGGGAAATACAATGTAGCTGCGCATGTGTTTCAGCACAGCAGACAACACTCTGGTCAGCACGTTTGAGAACATAGGTTGTGACATCCCCGATGCCACGGCCACTGTCGCTTGGAAGGAACCACTTGCCAGGAAATGGAGCACTGGCAGGACCTGCACTAGAGTGGGGATACCTGTGTTGTGGCGGAGAGCTGAAATCAGGTCTGGCTCCAATTGGGCACACAGTTCTTGGATTGTGGCCCTATCAAGTCTGTAGGTCAGGATAATGTGCCTGTCCTCCATTGTTGGCAGGTCCACCAGGGGTCTGTACACGGGGGGATGTCTCCATCTCCTATTCATCCTCAGCGGTTGAACTCTAGGGTGGAAATTGGTGAGAAGGTCATATTCACACATATGTCAAAATTAATATGTAAATTTTGCTTTACCGAAACAGTATGTGTACTCGTAAGTCAATTGATGTGCCAATGTCTGCTGTGACAGTTAGGTGCCATGGCCTGTGCCCCCTGAAATGGCGCCTGCCTGACCTGTGAGGTGAGACAAGTGGTAATGAAGTAATTTCACTGGTGTTTTGCGCCGTAGCTGTCTGCGGTTGATGACCACAGTGCAACATCACATTGGTTATCATTGGGCCCTTTGGGTTCCAGGAGCCAATGGCAGTGTATGCCGGCAGTGACGGTACGCACCGCCACAGACGTGACCGCCATTTTCTATCTGTGCACTCACTTGCTACCTGACCTTCAACTTGAGAGGACCTACACTGCAAGTGCTGCTGTGACCTGTGTCTGGAAGCAACAATGGCTGTAGTGTCTGGGGAAAGGGCCCCTGCCTTCACTTCCGAGGAGTTGGTGAGACTGGTGGATGGGGTCCTACCCCAGTACACTTTACTCTATGGTCCTCCAGACAACCAGGTGAGTACACTGTGAGCATGATGCGTGGGGCATGAATGTATGGATTGCTGTGTGTGTAAGCCTCGTGTAGGGTGGGGTCTGAGTGGTCCTGAGCAGAGTGCTGCATGTATGGTGGTCAATGTATGTGTGTAAGGGGATGGGGAATATGTTGGGTCATGAGTATAACAACCCGGACGATATGACTACTACCTTTTCTGCTGTATTTTTTCTGCAGGTCAGCGCCCATCAGAAAAAGGGTATTGGCGTGCCATCGCCAAGGAGGTGTGCACCCTGGGGTCTTTGACAGGTGGAGCACCAACTGCTGCAAATGGTGGGAGGACATGCGCCGCTGGGCAAGGAAGACAGCGGAGGCCCAGCTGGGGCTGGCTTCCCAACGAGGAAGGGATGCCCGTCATATCCTGACCCCCCTGCTGTTCTGCATCCTGGTGGTGGCCTATCCGAAGTTGGATGGGCGCTTGAAGGCATTACAGCTGCCACAAGGGGGTGAGTACACATTCAGAATCATGACTTTGCACGCGTTAAGGTTTTACCTGGATGGAGGATGTGGGCTGTTGGTGCCCCTAGGCCAGGGCAAATATGGCAGGGTATCTTCAATGATGGGCAAGCTCAGATGCATTCCAACCTCAATAATGGTAGTGGGCATCTACTCCTGGACAGGGTCCTGTGGGTTTCAGGTGTGCAGCTAATGGCGTTAGGCATTGTACCCCATGTGCTGGTGACTAACATTGTAATAGGTAGTGCATAGGGCTGTTCCCTGTGAGTTGTGTATGTCGACAGTAGTGTTGTTGCTGGCATTGACCAAGTGTATCCTCTGTCTCTCCCCCCCTTTTTGTTTTGTCACCCTGTCCTTGTCTGCATTAGCATCATCTGATGGAGGAGCAGAGGCACCGGTGACGGAGGGAGCTGCATCCCACATGGGCCTGGAGGCCGAATCCACCAACGGTGAGGGCACCAGTGGGAGGAAGGGCGAGGGGAGCACCACGACAGAGACAGGAGGGAACACTACTGACAGCGACACCTCCTCCGATGGCAGCTCCCTGGCGGTGGCGGACACCTCTGTGGCCACCCCAACTACAGGTACAGCCGCCAACCCCGTACCAGCACCGTCCTCCCAGCAGCCCCTCAGCGTGTTTCCCGTGCCCGCTCACCCAGGAGGGTGGGCATCTCCTTCGACCCAGGCACCTCAGGCCCTGCACCAGTCAGCCCTGCTGCATTCAGTGAGGAGGCTACTGACCTCCTGAGATCCCTCTCTGTTCGGCAGTCAACCATACTGAATGCCATCCAGGGTGAAGCAGGGCATTTGCAACAAACAAATGCATACCTGGAGGGCATTCACTCTGGCGTGGTGGCCCAACAGAGAGGATTCCAGGCTCTGGCCAACACACTGATGGCAGACATTGTTCCTGTCTCCAACCTCTCCCCTCCAACAACTTCCTCTACCCAGTCCCAATCCCCTCATCCCCAGCCTATCCCAAGCACACCTTCAGACCAGCAGTCACCCAAATCAACACACAGAGGTGGCTCAGGCAAACACAACCACCACACTTCATCTCACAGGCACTCACACAAGCACCATCCAGATGCAGACACACCATCATCCACTGCCTCCACTGTGTCCCCTTCCTCCTCGCCGTCCACCCCCTCCCAATAGTGTCTCCACTCACACCTGCATGCACTACATTCTCATCCACTACCTCCGTCACCAACATGCCCCTCACTGGCAGTCACCACACCCACATCCATGTAAAAAAAAAAAAAAAAAAATTAGCACTTGTATAGCGCACTACTCACCCGTTAGGGTCTCAAGGCGCTGTACTCATACCACTATGGAACCCCTCCTGGCTTTTCCCTGTGAGGCGCCCACTCCTGAGCATCCCCAGGGTGAAGCCAGGCATCCAAGCGCTGTTGGGGCCGTTGTGGAGATTAAGCAAGCTATTGCCCAGAGTTGCAGAGTGGGACCCATGAATTAGATTAGGCACCGAGGCGAGAATTATCTGGTCAAGGGGAATTGAGCCCAAGACCTGCCGAAGCGGGACTTGAACGCTGGTCTTGAGCCAGATCTCTGCTTCAGGGTCTGCCGCTCTAACCATTGAGCCACACTTCTCCACTAAATCCATGCACACATGCCCGGTGTCCTCTCCCACTGTGTCTGTGATCCCTCATCCCAAAGTACACAAATGTAAGCACACAGACACCCAACAGCCATCCACCTCACAACAGCATCCAGCCCATGCACCTGCACCCAAACACAGCAGACTGACACCTTCTACAACCACTCCCTCTTCCTGCACTCCCAAACCTTCACCCTCTTCCTGCCCTAGTGTCCCTAAGAAGCTTTTCGTTGCCAACATTGACCTATTCCCTACCCCCACCCCCCACCCTTCACCTCGGGTCAGGGTGGCCTGAACCCAGCCCAGCATCTCAGCCACCCAGTCCATGGCCACTCTGGTTTCTGCAGCTACTGCAGGTATGAGAGGCTCCAAGGAAGGCACCAGCCAGCAACGGGAAGGAGGCACCACCAGCCAGCAAGGGCAAGTAAAAGACACCCGCTGGCAGAAGCAAGGAGGCACCTGCATCTGCCAAGGGCAGGATGGGGCACACAACACCAGCCATGGCACTTCAGCCTTCAGAGGCTGCAGGTGAAGGCCTGGAGGCAACCACCACCACTGCCAGCACCGCCATCTGCAACGCAACTGGCATCCACTGATCAGTCATCACAGCCGGTGTGCAGTGTGTAGTGGTCACTGCATAGGCTGCAGTGCGTCCTGTTTCCTGCAACACCTGTGGTGTGACACACAGGTGAGAGACTGTGGCCTTGCCCCATACTGGATGAAGCACACTGGGCACCAGGCGCCCTCCAGAACCAGTGGAAGAAGGCATCCACTTAGCCCCTACTTGGCAGGATAAAGCACACTGGGCACCAGTCCCCCTCCAGAACCAGTGGAAGAAGGCATCCACTCAGCCTCTCCTTGGCAGGATGAAGCACACTGGGCACCAGGCCCCCTCCAGAACCAGTGGAAGAAAACATCCACTAGAGAGACTGTGGCTTTGCACTCCCCAGGACCAAGCAGTGGGCATCCCACCCACTAGAGCTACTGTGGCTTTGCACTCCCCAGGACCAAGCAGTGGGCAACCCACCAACTAGAGAGACTGTGGCTTTGCCCTCCCCAGGACCAAGCAGTGGGCATATAGCCCCCTCCAGGAGCAGTGGCGTTGTGTCATCTTCCGGCTGAGGTGCCCCCCCATTCTCTGTTCCCCCTCGGGTGCCTATGTGTTTTCAACCTGATGCCCCTGTAGTGTTCTCTCCCTGTTGAGACAGGAGTCAAGTGTGACCTTGGCCTATGTGTTTTGGCCCAGTGGGCCATGGACATTTTGGAATGGGCATTGTCCCTCCTTTTGTATATATTGTAAATATTGTACATACTGTTTATTGATTTTAGTACGTATTCTTTTTCTAAAACTGTACTATTACACTCATTTTATTCCATTCATTTTGTCCTTGCGTTATTCCTGAGGGTTACTAGGTGGATATGTAATGTTGCATCTGTTTGTGTGTATGGTGTTGGGGGTGGGGGTGTTACGTGTTGCATGTGTGTGTCACTCTCTTTTTCCTCCCCCCTCCCTTATGTTCTAGGTGCAGTACTCACTGTGGTCTTCTTCACCGGCGTTCGTGTTTCTGGTGTATGAGAAGGTTCACCAGCATTGGGAAGAAGTGCAGCTCGGGCTCCATGGCTTCTTGGTTCTTCCTTGAGTGTCAAGAGGTGAGTCATTTGCCTTCAGAGTACTGTTTCCACTGTGCTTTTGATGGCATTGGTACCGCCCCGGAAAAGGTGGCGGATAGGTGTGTTGTAATGCAGTGGGTAGTACATTGTCTTCCGCCTGGCTGTTGGCGGTTACCACTGGGGTGTTTGTTGCTACTGCATGGTGGTCAGACTGTTAAAGTGGCTGTCTGTATTGGCGGTTTCCGCTGTGGTCATGATTCAATATTTATTTACTTCTGGCCTATTGGCGGTATTACCGCTGCTTTATCACCGACTGCCAGGGTTGTAATGAGGGACATAGTTCTTTTGGAATCCTTCAAATAAATATCTTGAAAGAATCCTTTTGTCGATTTTGGATCTCCTTGAAAAATAAAAAAAAACTCTGATCATACTCAAGACATTTTATTGTCTAGCTTGAAGGTCCTTTTAAATAAAAAAAATGAATCAATCTGCAGACGAGATCGCTACAAAGTCTGTATACGGTTAATTTCAATCATTGGAACAAAATCTTAATAGTTCAATTTTGCACTCCTTGGTCGATGGGGATTCGGCGAATACAGGTGACGTTCCCACCCTGTCCGAACAAGGAACCCAGGTAGGAAAGCCACAGTGTTTTCAATCAATCAATCAATCAATCACAAGATTTATAAAGCGCACTAGTCACGCATGAGGGTCTCAAGGCGCTGGTGGGGGAAGCTACTGGTCGTAAAGCCATGTCATTAGGTGTTTCCTGAAAGTTAGGAGGTCTTGGGTCTGGCAAATGTGGAGCGGTAGGGAGTTCCAGGTCTTGGAGGCCAGGTGGGAGAAGGATCTTCCACCGGCTGTGGTGTGGCGGATGCGGGGAATGGAGGCGAGGGCGAGGCTGGCAGAGCGAAGGTTGCAGGTGGGGGTGTGGAAGGTGAGTATTTCGTTGAGGTGTTTTCACTGGACAACCATTTTTCTAGCCCCATTGCAGTGAGTAATATTCCCTCAGTAGTCCTTGAATCTCCAGACAGGGAAAATGAACTAAATTCTCGGGTGGATCCATTTCCAATTTTTCTTCCTGAAGATCAATCTACCTTAAAGTCAAGAGAGCTGAACGGGATTCATGCAGAAATGGCCATAAAAATGAAGAAAATATGTGCAAAAAGAGGAAGAAATGTGGGGCAAAAAAATAAATCAGCAAATCACTAAAAAGATGTCAAGAAAGGTCAAGTTTGAAGAGATGGAATTTGTGGGAACTTCTGATGTTCATGAACCGGTTCATACAAAGGAGAACTTTAAGAACAGAAGTGCTGATGGTTTACCCTTTACACTGCGAGCGCCAGATACGGATATCTCCTGAGGACACCAAAAGAACTCTCCTCCGTGTTGCCAAGTGGTGTGTCTGATCTAATCCCCTGTGCAATGAAGCCATGTAAATTGATTTTAAAAGCTCCTGTTTCAAGCACCCCACTTGAATTTCAGAAAGGTGGAGCAGTATCCAAAGAGTAAATGGCCTCAATAGGTTTAAGAAGTCTCCTGATTGTCTGGAGTTCTCGACCATATTTGGTACAAATTTAATTTTAAATCAATCGTTTTAACGTGCTTGTTTCACTGAATGAGAGGAACTTAAATTGATTGAGAGTAGTGGTATTGTGCGGGTATTCCTTGATCAAAGTTTAGGTGGGTTTAAGACAAAAGATTTTTTTTCTAAAACTGTTTTAAATCTGTTTTTGGGTAATTGTACACAATTACAGCGTAGAGGTATAAATCTGATCCTCGTTTGGGATAAGGAATTGCCTCTTAGTGGGCAGCAGTCTTTTGGTGATTTAGATCCCACGGATAGGAATCCTCTTGGTTGGAAGAATTGCTCTTTATCATCCAGCGAAATAGTGCAAATTTTCCTGTCCCAGGGTGTAAGGGCGGTGAGGCTTATGGAAGGTTCCCACCTCCATGTCACAGGTCCTGAACAAGTAAATTGGAGTTGGTTGGTGAGGGGCTTAAACAGTACCCGGGCTTAGGGGAACGTCTGTTCAATCTAATCACTAACCCTGATATCGCTATGGTCTCTTGGAATGCAGCATGAATAGGGAAATATTCAGGAAAGCTAAAGTCAATTTGTTTATTAAAGGCTGATTTGATATGCATTCAAGAGACCTGGAATTTATCAGATTTTCCCTGCCCTGGCTATATGTTTTTTAGTAAAAAAAACTCAGACATCAAAAAAGGTAAATGCAGAATGGGGCATTGCTTTGCTATTAAGCAACATGCATAAATGGGAACTTGTCAGCTTTCCGGCCCCATCAAATCTATGTCAAATAGTGCAAGTCCACATAAGAGGGGAGAAGGCAGGAAAACTCCCTTGGTAATTGTAAATGCCTATATTCCTCCTGAAAAGGAATTTGATACAATTTTACAACAGATGTTCAACCAAATCTATGCTTTAGGAAATAATTCTGATTTAGTGATAATGGGGACTTAAATTGTAAAATCTCAAAATCTTCGGCTTCTATTCATTGTGATTTAGAGAGGGATAAGGCTTCCAATATCCCACCTATTTTATTTTCTCCAGGAATTAGGACAGATAAAAGGGTATATATTCAATTGAAAGGCCTGAGGAATCTTAGTGGTATCATCTTAAACATGCGCTTTTGCTCAGATTATCCTGCATCCTACACTCATAAGTCCCCATCGAGTAGTTTCATTATAGACTAAATCTGTGCTTCCTATAATATAGCTCAAACAGTCGAGGACATGACAGTCATTGACACCCGTTCAGTGACCATAAGATCGTTAAACTCACTTTAAAAATTCAGCTACCTTTAATAGAATCTTGGAGCCTAAAAGGCAAGAACTTTAGTATTAACGGGAAAAACGGGAGCATGTATTAGTCACCAGCTAAAATATCAACTGTGAAAGTACTACTCGAAAATATGGTGAGATATATTGACATTTGGAGCAGGGACTCCTTAAAATTATTTCCCAAATTAATGAGATTTATTATTGCTGGTAAACAGACTGAGGGCCATATTTATATTTTTTGACGCAAAACTGCGCTAACGCAGTTTTGCGTCAAAAAAATTAGCAGCGGCTAACGCCGGCTAACATCATTGAATAAATGCGGCGCCCGCATGGTGCTTCAGAATGGCGTTAGCCGGCACTAATTTTTTTGACGCAAAACTGCGTTAGCGCAGTTTTGCGTCAAAAAGTGTAAATATGGCCCTCAGTCTGTTTACCAGTTTTGCGTCAAAAAAATTAGCGCCGGCTAACGCCATTCTGAAGCGCCATGCGGGCGCCGCATTTATTCAATGATGTTAGCCGGCGTTAGCCGCCGGCGCTGCCTGGTGTACGTGAAAAAAAATGACGTACACCAGGCAGCACCGGCTTAGGGGAATATGGAGCTTGGGCGCCAAAAAATGGGGCAAGTCAGGCTGAGGCAAAATTATCGCCTCAACCCGATTTGCGCCATTTATTTCGACTCCCAACCCCCATTGAAATGACTCCTGTCTGAGCAAAGACAGGAGTCATGCCCCCTTGCCCAATGGCCATGCCCAGGGGACTTCTGTCCCCTGGGCATGGTCATTGGGCATAGTGGCATGTAGGGGGGCACAAATCAGGCCCCCCTATGCCACAATTTTTTTAAAAAAAAATACTTACCTGAACTTACCTTAATGTCCCTGGGATGGGTCCCTCCATCCTTGGGTGTCCTCCTGGGGTGGGCAAGGGTGACAGAGGGGGTCCCTGGGGGCATGGGAGGGCACCTCTGGGCTCCTTCTGAGCCCACAGGTCCCTTTACGCCTGCCTTGTCCAGGCGCTAAAAAACAGCGCAAAAGCGGCTGGACGTCATTTTTTTTGACCCGCCCACTCCCGGGCGTGAATTTTGCCCGGGAGTGTAAATACGGCGCACATGCCTCGGAGTCACTTTTTTAGACGGGAACGCCTACCTTGCATATCATTAACGCAAAGTAGGTGTCCACGCTAAAAAATGACGCAAACTCCATGGACTTTGGCGCTAGACGCGTCTAACGCCAAAGTATAAATATGGAGTTAGTTTTGCGTCGGAATTGCGTCAAAAAAAAAACTGCAATTCCGGCACAAACAGAGTATAAATATGCCCCTGAGCGTATTAACCCCCCCCCCCCAAAAGAAAGTACTGTTCTCCATTTTAAAGCTGAATAGAGAGATTGATAAATTGGTAAGGCGGCAGCTTAATTGGAAGTCCATGGGAAGGAGTAGGAAAATATTTTTCCTTAACAGAAGAAGAGCATGGTTGAAATTGGGCATCCGAAAGAAAGAGGCTGATCATATGTGGATCGCATTAAGGGAAGCTGCTGTGGCAAGAAAGCCTAGTCAATTTTGGGCTGTTATTTCTGATGGGTGTGGAAATCATAAATCCGCCATTGCTCCCCCAATAGCAGAGGATGACTGGAGGGTGTATATTTGTGCCCTTTTTTTGCAGAAAACAGGGAAATGGATCCAGGGAAAGTGGTCCCGGCATTAAGATGGGATAGAGAAGCGGTCAATGGTGGTTCGCCCTCTGTGCCAGAGTTAGGAGGGGATCATAAGCTCAATGCGGTTATCTGGTGCCATGGGCCCTGATGAGGTCCTGAACTCTTCATTTAAACGGGAGCCTCTGCTTTGGGCGAGACTTCTGACTTCTCCAGCCAGTCTTCCATGCTTGCTATGCTCAAGGCAGAATTCCAGACTCTTGGACTGGGAGTATAATACTCTCCTTACACAAAAAAGGAGATAGATCGGTACCCTTAAATTACCGGCAAATAGCCCTGCTGGATGCAACAGGCAAGATATTTGTGGAAAGTATATTAACGCAATTAACTGACTGGGTGGAGGAAAATGCTACACTTCCAGTGGAACAGGTAGGCTTTAGAAAGGCGCACAACACCCCAGATAACATCTTAATAATGCAAACGATAATTGAAAAATATGTTCAGATCAGGGGTGGAGTGGTCAATGCTGCGTTCATTGATTACTCCACTACGTTTGATAGGGTGGATAGGAAGACCCTGTGGAGGAAACTTCACGAGCTGGGTGTCCTGCCTTGTCTGCTGCGCCTGGTTATAGCATTGCATTCATCTACCTGGTGTAAAGAATTATGGGGGAGAGCAGGGCTTTTCTTCAAAATTTCCCACAAAAAATGGACTGAAGCATGGTTGCCTACTGTCTCCATTGCTATTTTCCCTACATATTCATGACCTCCCTAACACCCTTCAGAATGTTCTTGGTGATGCACCTATGGTGGGTGGTTGATTTATCGCCTGCCTACTATATTGGGATGACATAGTTGTGTTTGATGTCACTCTGAAGGGTTTAAATCAACGTTTGGCCGCCCTAAATCTTTACTGTTCTCAGCACCACTTGAGAATTCTTACATCTAAATCTCAAGTGGTATGTTTTACAGGGAAAAAAGCCGGAAAGAAAACTAATTTCTCTTGGTCTCTGGGGCAATAAAAACTAGAGCGGGTAAATATATATCATTTTTTTAGGTATAATCTTTTTGGCCACTTTTAGCGATCAAGATCATATTTGCAACAATATCAGCAAGGCTCTCTCTCAAGCACAAGGTCTAGCGGCTTTCTTTCATGCAGTTGGTAAGCACCACTTTTCTCATTTATTGACTGCCTGTCAAGCAAAGATTCCCACCACTCTCCTGTATGCGATAAAATGTATAGACATCACTAATTGGGATTTTCCGGATAAGATAGGATCTTAAGACGTGCAGCCTCCAGTAGTAACTCAGCCTTGGTGGCAGCTGTAAGACTTGACTTTGGTGTTAACAACATCTTTGTGCAGGGCCTGGCAGTGGTGATCTGGAGGGTTCATTGCCAAGTACATAGCGAGGAATCTACTCTGAGAAACCTGGCTTTCAAAGACATTTTTAAGAAGCTGAGAGGAAATTCCAGGTTGTTCAGAAATTATACTCACGCTGTCCAGCTTCTAGAGCTGGACCCGGACCTTATTATTTTGATTCCACTCACTATTCTTAAAAAGACCTTGAAGGAGGTAACATGGTCATAAAGGCTTTTTAATGGATCATGAGCCGTGTCTTGTTAAAAGAGGCCTTGCTAATTTAATTAAGTCAGTGACTCCTAAAGTGGCTCAGCCTTACCTGACATGGAATCTCTCCTATGGGGTGAGGCGTCTTTTTATTTTGATCAGATTAGATAGAGTGCCACTTAGGGAACTAACCTCCAAATGGGATGGTGCCACTAACACCTGAGATTTGTGTGAAGGGGGGGTGCAGAATCAAAAGCATATTTTATTTGTTTGCCCAGCCTTAGCCATCCAGTGGAAATTATGGTTGAAACTTCTTTATATTCAGCGAAATATTAAATCTGCTGGAGAGGCTTTAGATTAATTCTATAATCCCCCAAATGAAAGGTTCTGTATTAGGACTTTTACATTCTTTCAAACCTTTCTAAAGCTATATTGACTACTTGTGGTTAGGTAGACCCACGTGTCCCATGGTGGAAACTATACATTGGGGGAATCATAGGTGTTTTGGAGAGGAACCGCCTTGGTATCTGAGGAGGAGCGGTCTTCCTACAGCCTAAGAGATTATAACTCTGTCCTTTATACTAATTTTGATTAGACAGAAGATGTGAGGGAGGGAGTCGAACGTTGGTCACCCTGGGTGGGGATCCTTATTATTTGATTTTGTTTACTTCATGGAGGATAACTTTATGTTATGGTGGGAGAAGGCAATATGACTGGCTACTGGAAGGTTATATAGTGTATGCCGTAAGGTGTGAAGTATATTGTAAAGAGTGGGAGGATTGGAGCTAATATATTATCTTTTAAATCATTTTGAAGAAGCAATGGCAAGGAATTGGATTATATTATTTTACTGTTCTGTATTGTTTTTCATGTAGACCTCTTAGGAGTTCCAAATCATAATAATAAATAATCGAATTAAAAGGACAGACAAGATCCATACTGGACTGTTTCAGTGGAGCCGCTGTATAACTCTCCAGCTTCTCCAACTCAAAAACAGCTTCAGCTGGTGCATCTCCAGTTTGAGACATGATGGCAAGTCAAAAAGTGTAAAATTCCAAGGAAGAACAAAGAGTTCACAATGAGAAGTTTAAAAATCAAAATTGAAGCAGATGAAGTCCAAAAAGAGAAAAAGCAAAATCACCAAAACAAGTGGTACATGGTTATGTAACGGTCTGCACTGAAAATAGTAATGTGCACTTAATCACTGTATGTCAAGTACAAATATAAGTCTAACCCTCACCACTGATCACCAATTTTAGAAATGGGGTCTCCAGTTTGCACTCTGTCCAAGCAGGGACCCTCACTCTAGTCAGGGCAATAGAGATACACACTTAGATAACCCCTGCTCACCCCCTTGGTAGCTTGGCACAAGCAGTCAGGCTTATCTAAAAGGCAATGTGTAAAGTATTTGTACCAACACACACAGTAATACAGTGAAAAGACTACAAAATGGACACCACACCAGTTTTCAAAGTAAAAAGAGTCTTACTTCACAGAAAACAATTGAAATGTTGATTTTACACAAAGTTCCTGGTTTGTGTAAAAAATAAAGCCACACAGGCGAGCATGTGTCAGAAAAGTCAGCTATGCGTTGATTCCTTACTCGCAAGTGAGGCCGTGCAATGTTTCTTCTCCAGTCGCGTAAGAGATGTGTTGTTTTTCTCCCTCGCAGGAGAGCTATGTGTTGATTTCCAGACAGGGCACCTCCGATCCACACAGGTTCACGATGACTTTGATGCCCAGTGATGATGCATGAAAAATCCAGTCGCAGTGTTAGAAAACCACACTGTATGGGGTTTGCGTTGTTATCAGCAGCCGCGAGCGGGTGTTGCGTAATTTCTCCAGCTGCGATGCACCGATCTCCCAGCCACTATGCAGGTGGAGCATCGATTCAGGTCGCAAAGTAGGTGGCGCATCACTTTTTAACAGCGTTGCATTGAAAATTTCTCCACACAGTTGTCTGTGCATAGATTTCAGTCCTTGTTCTGCCAACTTCACCTTTCAAGGGCCCAGTGACTAGATGGGACACCAATTGGTAGGGCAGGAGTTTCAGCAGAAAGCCCGGGTGCTGACAGAGGAAATATTTGATGGCCCTGAGACTTCAAAAAAGAAGGCAAGCTCAGTCCATGCCCTTGGAGATTCTTCTCAAGCAGGAATGCACAACAAAGTCCAGACTTTGTTCCCTTTCACAGGCAGAAGCAGCAACTGCAGGGTAGCCTGACAAAGCAGATTCACAGGCAGGGGCAGCACTTCTCCTCAGCTCTTTAGCTCTTCTCCTTGGCAGAGGTTCCTCTTGAATCCAGAAGTGGTCTTGAAGGAATCTAAAGTCTGGGGTTTTGGGTCCACTACTTAAACCCCTTTCTGCCTTTGAAGTAGGCAAACCACAAAGGAAATTATCTGTTGTTTACAGGACCCTGCCTTACCCAGGTCAGGCCCCAAACACACACCTGAGACTGCAGTGTGTGAGGGAAAGCACATCCCATTCAGGTGTAACTGGTCACTCCTCCCTCCACTCCAGCCCAGATGGCTCATCAGGATATGCAGGCTGCATCCCAGCTCCCTTTGTGTCACTGTCTAAAGGAGATTCACAAACAGCCCAACTGCCAGTTTGACCCAGACAGGGAATCCACAAATAGACAGGCAGGGAAACCACAAATAGGCAGAGTCACAGAATGGTTAAAGCAATAAAATGCCTACTTTCTAAAAGTAATTAGAAAGAAAATGAGGCAAACCCAGTAATCCCTGGACCTGGATACATAAATATATATCAAAATTGTGTTGGCCCCAACGGGGAAGTATAACCCTTGACTACCACGGGAAAAGTAAAAAAATAACAACTCAAAAACTTTTCTTTGTAGCAACAAACTTATTTCACCTCGTATTTAAAGAATAATTTCAAATTAGTTATGCCAGAATGAATATAACTTCCAAATACAATAGGTGCTCCTAGAGTGATGGCGCAGTGTAGGTGAATAATGTGATTAAGGTGCCACAGTGTTATATACAGCAAAAATGTGGTTAAAACGTATGTTTTGCATTATATTGTAGAGTTTAACTTAGCCGAAGTTGGGCCTAGTTTTGCCAGGCCTCATGCAGAAGCTCAATATTAACGTTCAATGCAAGCCACCAACGAACTGAACTAACCATGAACTGTTCATTGTTCAAATAATTCTGCTTAGCTAGGATCCATTGCGTGAATCGACGGACAGGAAATGATGGAATCAGAATTCTATTGAAAACTATGTAAAGCATTCAGAGTGTACTTTCCCAGGACTCGAACAATGAAGACACTGACTTGAGAAGAAGAGGCAAGATTTACGATACCTGACAAGCTGGATGATGAGTACAATGTAAAGTGAACCAATCAGCTCCATGGGAACTGTGTAATGTTGGAACTCATAGATTTGAATTTCAAGGGTCATTGAGTAAAGGAAAATTGTGTGATTAATTGACCAATTAGGAATTAGGGGGTAGTCTGGGTGACATTAATATGGCAACGTGACAGAGGGAAAAGTCTTCAGATCTTATTCCATAATTGATGCGATATTGGGGAAAACAGACACAAGATCCTATTATTGGGCTCATACTCTATAAGAGGAGAGCCTGATGCAATGCTGATCGATTGATGACCTGAAGACGAAGACTGACTTTGTTTGCTTATGCATACCATGGATAGGTAGCTATGACAATGTGACTGAATTACTTTTGTGCCTTTTCTTTCTAGGTACCAACTGCGCTCTTTAATAGTTTTTCTCTTAGCTAGATGTTTTCCAAATTCATGTTATAAATTGTTTTGCATGAAGTCCCACATGCTAATGCTCATCTGGGTTAGGTGAGGTTCCTATTCTAGACATTGACATATACAGTGACAGATGATTGACAGACTAAATTGCTGAACTCTGAAATTCATATTGACATATTCACCTCTGATTCATATGTTGACTTATGCCAAAGCTTTAGAATGTATTCTTTCTCAAGCCTTGATTAGATTAAGTTATTGGTGGTTATTAATGAATTAATCTTGATTCGGTGTGAATAAAGTTTTGAAATAATCTCATGACTTAGTATTGTAACTAATAGGGAAATAAAATTGCTAAAACATTTCTTGAGTTGTGGTTACTCATGACCAAAGGATTGTGGTGTGGTGTTTAGTTACTGGTGATTAATGACTAGATCAATGATATGGAATTTTTGTGCATTGATTATTGAGAAACATTGGTTACACCATAGCTAGGATACTCCATGTGAACCAAAAGGTTCATCGACCTATACGCTTCCCCTTATAAGTTTACTTATGAAGGACCAGGCGCACTAACAGTGTCTTAGAAAGCTCTGATGGAGAGGAAGAAGAAAGAAAACGCAGTAGTTGTTCAAAAGATTGTTAACCCTGGGGGAATTCTGAAAATCAGAAATTTCCTTCCTTTCTTCCTTCTTTCATCTGTTGTTCCCTTCTCATTCTTCTTTCTCTTTCCCTGTATTCTTTTCCTTCCTTCGGCCTATCCTTTCTGTTCCTATTAATCCATCTTTGTGACTTTTACATCATTCATCTTTCTATCATCCATCCTTTTCACCATCCTTCTTTGCCTTTTTCATACCTTCCTTTTTCATTCATCATTGATCTTTCTTCTTGTCGTCGATTCTTTGTTCTCTCCATCGATCATTATTTTTTATCTCCACCCATTCATCTCTGAATTCATCCTCCTTTCTATCCGTCATCATCCATCCTTCTCTCTGAATTATCCATTTCTTCATCCATCCATGCTCTGAATATCCTTACTTCTTCCATCTATCACTTCATCCTCTCCTCCATCCATTTCTACATTCATTCATCCTTGCTTCATTCATCTCCTTCTCATCACACTGCCAGCCTCCAATCCTACCAGTGCTATAGATGGTATTTATGAGATTTTTGGGGAGCAGAGTATCTGATCAAAGTTGAAGAAGCCATAAACAACTTAACTATTTCAATGCCCAATGGCAACCAAATCCTGCTCAAACGTCTAGGGAGGGGGGTTAATGATGCCCAGCTTCTTGCCTCCCAGTATGACATTAAAGGCACCAACATCCTAATCCAATGAAGTGTCAAAACCTAAAGTACTCACCTCACAGGAGCTTGGGTCCTGAAAGGATGATGCAGATCCCAACTCCTACTCCTGTCTGCACCCGATTTTGTGAATGACACTTAGTAACTGAATGCTGTCAGACCAGGAAAAAGGGAATAGGAGGAGACAAAAAGATATGTGGAGCAGCAAGGGAATAGGAGTGTTCTCTCCGAAGGATCCTGCAGCCCTCTGTCTTTGTCACAATCCCTCTTTGTCTTCTGTCTGTTGACAATAAAATGTATAGATAAATGCTAGATTCCAAGGTTGACAATAGGTAATATCAGGTCAAAAATGTGGCTGATTTTATTATTGTCGGGAGTGGAGGTCTTCCTGGTGAACTGTTTGTATACCCTGCATGAAAATCTTGGGGCTAGGCAGCGTTATAGCCGAGCAGGGGAAACCACTGAGGTTTTCTCTGTATCCAGCGCTGTGCCCCAAGGTGCATTCTTGCTCCTTTACGTTTCATCACTTATATTAGTGAGATAAGGAGGAATTTTTCCATAGCCACCAAAGATGTCCCGAAAATAGCTAACGTTTTTTTCCGAGCGTAGTTATATGTAGACAATGCTGTTTTAACAGCACGCACCCCAGGTGCCTTGACGATTTCGGTGGAATCATGTGTTGCTTTGATGGGGAACCTAGACATTTCAACCAATTTTGGGAAGTCCCACATAAAAGCATGCAGCCCTGGAAAAAAGAACTTACACTCCCTTTGGATTGCAGACCAGTTTTCAGCTCCATGCAGAACTTTAGCTACTTTGGGGTTACCTTTAGTTCATCAGGCTCTTGGGAGCCCCAGGTTAACTCCACCCACTTAAACTAAGCAGGGCGGCAGGTTCTTTACCTAATCTTGTGCAGAAAGCAGGCCATGGTCTTATCCTTTCCTACATTAAGATCTACAACTTGCAATGTGTCCCCACAGCTACATATGGAGCAGGTGTATGGGGGTTTCATACTTGCCACCACTATTCGGGTGGAGGAATATCGGATATGCAGATGGTTACCGAATCTACCACCAACCAGCTATAATTTTATTCTGCATTCAAAGCTCAATTTACTCTATGTTTCTGACTCCATTAAGCTTTCCCCAATTTTGTTGTGGGATAGGATATTGTCCACTGCTACCCTAAGGTTCAACTGGGAGTTAGTTCAGGATTGCCTTAGCCTTGATAAGGGTCTCTCAATTCCTTGGTTAAGGTGTTTTAACAAGGCCTTCAATGATTTTAGCCTCCCACAAATGTTTACTGCCCCGGTAAGTATAAAGAATTCTCATAAGGGGCTGGTGAAATCTTGCCACAATGAATTTTGTCTCTCACCAAGACTGGAGGTGGATTTTAGTAAGCTCCAGCAGCGGGACTTCTATATGTTTTCAGCTTCAGGCAGGGGCCGCTCCTCCAATAGGGTAGAGGAGCATCAACCCCCCACCAGCAGCGGCAGCTGCAAAACCTTTAAAAGAAAAGGTTGATAAGCATTGTTTATTATCCTTTTCTTTTAAAGGGGTGGGGCCACAGGGGTGAAGGGCATCCCCCTCAGAGCGCATGTTTGTTTGGCCAGCCGTCTCAGGCTGGCCAAACATACATGCGAAGTAGGCTCTCTCAAGCCCGGCAACAAAATTGGGTGCTCCCTGCTAATCCTAACACTGCTTTGAGCAGTGTCAGGATTGGCCACAGGGCAGGCTGGAAGCCTATGTGCCTCCCTGCCTGGTCTGGAGCGACGATGGACAGTGGAGTGGCGCGCGGTGGACAAGGTAAGTGTTTTTATTTTTACTTTCTTATAGGGAGCCGCGACTGGCTTCAGGAGTGATGGTATATTATCTGCAGTTGGAGCTCTCACAATGGGAAAGGTCGCTTCTCTTTAGATTCTGAGCAAACACAGTATGGCGGCCATTATGTTTCCCTGACAAACCTAAGGCTTGGATGAACCATTTACCAGTCTGCACTTGCCATTGTGCTGCAGAACAATCACTTTTCCATTTTATGTTCTTTAGTAATGTTTATCGGCCTCTTTTTTTTAATTTGTCTTAAACACATCCTGAAACCTCTGGTGTTCCAGAAACGTGATGATGCCTTATTGTATCTACATTTATTAGGTAGCTCGAATGTCTGTAACAGGGTATGCTTCTTTTGAAAAATGGCTGTTAGACACAGGAAACCTATGTAAGGTTACGGAGCGTTTTTATGCTTTTTTTTTTAATTCTAACACTCGTTCTAAATATTACCGGGATTGCTTTTAGCCTGTTCAAATTTATCCCATCTTTCTTGACACGCTGCTCTTTATAGGGATCGAGCTCCTCTGGAGACAATTGTGTTTCTATTTGATCGTTAATCCTATTTATTAGCTTTTAAGGGCGTCATTCTCTTAGTGCAAGATATTTGTTCTGTTTTATGTTTGACTCTTATGATTTTATTTTTAAAATCAAATAAAAAAACTTTCTAATTGATTGATTGGGTTAATTGAAATATCACAACCAGAGAACTTTGAAGCTGTTAATAAATTCTAAGTAAGTGCATTATTCATTGCTGGTATTCGTGCTAAATGGGGGCTAATCTCATGGATACATCAACTTGACCTGCTGCTACTCACTCGAGTTATTTTAAGAGCCAAGTTGAATTGGCTCACTGAAAACCTTTCGAGAAGGAACTGAAACACATAAAAGCTGACGAGTGTTCCAAAACGTAGGAGTCAGCATTCATGATGATGTTATGCAACCTGGATTGACCATGTGACTAAAGTATGAACAGTGCCAGGAAGATTGGGTGAATACAGTAAGTGGCTGCGTATCTTGATGGGCATATTTGTTTAAGAGAGACTGAGGTGCAGGGGAGATAATAGTTTGGTACATCTGCTGCTCATGTGAACGTTTGAAAAGGACAGGGGCAGAACTTCTGAGGCTGATCACAGAAGGGATACATAAAACCCATCTTTATTGTAATCCTCTGTACCTCACTAAAATTTACATACGATTCAGAAAAACTCAAGAAATGCAGTACATCGGTTCTGTATAAAGGTGCGGGATCGTTTTCTACATCAATCAACGAAAAGTATCTTGGTTTAATTCCCTCTAGCACACGACCTATGTACTCTAATTGTTTTCATAATTCACATTTTTACTTTGCACAAACGTAACCCCTTCTCTGACATAATTATCAGAGCATCACCTAACTTTTACTCTTGAGTCCAGGTATGAATTTATAGTAAGGCGCTGGAGTAGAGGCACCAATGATAGCACCTCTATTACGTAATGACCTCTTATTATTGTAAAACAAGGCAAATGATTGAGGCCCTTATTTATACTTTTTGACGCAAAACTAGGCCAATGCAGTTTTGTGTCAAAAATATTACCGCCGGCTAATGCCATTTCTTTGCGCCGTGAGGGTGTCAAATTTATACCTTGATGCACGGCGGCGCAAACCACAGGTGTGAGTCTTTTTTTTTTACTCAAACCAATGTGTCACGTTGTAAAGGAAAACTACGTTAATGCAACGGAAATGACTGTGAGTCGGTTTACGACGTCGCAAACCGGATACGTGGCGTTTTGTGACGCAATTGCGTCAAAAAGCGCCACAAACACTGCAAAATATGCATAGGAGAGCCAAAATCGATCCTAGATGCTTGCACAGACCCCAGGAAGATGACAACAGACTAGGAACCAGCCAGGAGGACCCACACAAGACCCAGGACAGGGAGAAGAAGAAAAGAATGTGTCGCTTCAGGGCAGAGGAGCAGGAAATTCTGGTTAAAGAGGTAACGGAACACCAGCACCAACTGTTTGTCACCTCAAAGTTGCCAATCAGTAGGAGATAGGCAATACGGCAACAAATTGTTGACAAGATCAACAGTGTGGCAGAAGTATGGAGAACAGTCATCGAGTGCAAGAAACGCTGGTATGACTGCAAGCGCAGGACAAAGGAAAAGATGGCCAGGAACAGGAAGGCACCACAGGAGGCCCTGGACCACATGAAGGAGATAGTCGCAGCCGTCATCCCTGAGGAGATCGTCACAGGGATTCAAGGACAGGACAGCGCAGACTACCAGGAGACAACACACATGCATGGTAAGTCGCATGGGGAATTAAATTGCACAAATGTTAACTGTAAGCAGGGGGGTGAACATACCTACTACACAATGCATGTAAGTCATGAAATTCAGGGAAGGGAATGAGCAAAGGGGCACGACACGGGGCATGGCCCATTCTGAGGAAATCTGGGGCACACTACTACACAACACCAACAACCTTTGCATGGGAGTATGCTGCCATGCCAAGGATGTTGAAAAGGTAAAGCCAGGCCAGGAGGGCAGGGACCCTCCAAGATGTCCTTGGAACCCTCCTGACCCCACCTTCAGACACAAGGAGGAGCACAGAACTAGCAGCCATCACAGATGAACCACCCACCACCCCAATTGTACAACCTGGCAGCTCCAACACAGCTGAGGACTCTGACGACCCTGGCACCAGCTTTGAGCGAACTGTAGTTGGAGTACAGCGGGAGCTGGCCAAGGAGGTGCGGGTGAGGATGCAAACTATGGCAGCCAGCCTAGAGGGGGTGCGTTCGTGCTTGATGTCAACTGAAGAACAGGCAGCAGCTATGCAAGGGTGAACAACAATCTTGCAGGAACTTGAAAAAAGGTTGAAGGAAATTAGCACAGCTGTAATAGAGTTGACCCAACACCTACAACATCAACCCTGTCAACGCGTGCACGGATGCAATATTAAACCCCTCAGGGCCAACCTGGCTGCCTACCACCGTAATGTGGCTGCTATTCTTAAGAACCAGCAGCTCCTACTTGCTGCAGTACTGCCCTGAAGACCCCCACAGTTAGCAGCTACCGGGATGTCTGACTCCACGTCTTCAAACACTGAGGTGTGTGTTGCCCCTTCACAACCACCACCACCAAGGGCAGAGGAGACTACACACACATCAGAAGATGAAGATGTGGAACAGATCACCTTCGCCCTTAAGAGTACCCGATAGCACTAGTCCCTGCCACATGGCCACCTATTACCAAGGTCCTGTGCTTTGTAACATGCCAGTCTTGCAACAACTGTACTCAAGCACTGCTCTTCAACCCACTGTTTATCTTGTCACCCTGCACTGTGATTGTCTCTCACTAACTCATTGGCAAATCCTGAACCCTCTGCACTTCACCCCAGCATGTCCAATGACATGTCCTTTTGCATTTGTACAGGATCACAATGGAAGATGTCACACTAATGGACTCACAATCATGGACAATGTACATATAGCACTACAGCACTTTTAAATAAATAGCACTTACACAACAACTTTGTCTTTGTGTAATGTGACACATCAACTGTGAAGGCCATTAGTGATGTTAACCTCAGGTCAATGATCATTGATTGTCTATACACCTGACCTGAACGAATCTTGGCTGATAACTATGCACAGTGGCCTGGATTGTACCATCATCTGCCCTCCCTGAGGTTTATTTCAGAGGAAAATATAAACTATACACCAAAATGCTGTGTGGTACAGAATAACGCTTCCTCAAGGGATGTCTAAGCCAGAAAACAGTGCCTTCAATTTTTACTTAAAGTCAAAACTTACGTATGTGACATTTTCCCCAATTTTTAGCTAACACACACCAAACAGCATGAATGGATGTGTATGAGTTTCCATACAAATAATAGGGCTGAACATTGTAACAAATGATAGCTGTGAGTTATGTATACCATACTACATGAGAGCATACTACCACTCACCTTATAAAGATTTGCTTGGACATCAGGCTGCAGGCAGCCTTAACACAGTGTCCCCAATACCAAATCTGTAAGCAAAGTATGTGACATTGAAAACATACATCACAAAATAACCACAAATTGGGATCCATAGTAACCGTGAGTGGTGGGTGCAATGGATGGCCGAATCTTAGCTAAGTAGCTTTGGTGTAGCTGCCAATGTAACAGCTTAGTTGGGATGTGGTTGCAGCATGGGACACAAAAGCTATTACAAAAGAGACACTGTTTACTCATGAGAAGGCCCTGATCTACAAGCATTTGACACATACTGTAAAGGGTTACCTAGATATTTATTAAACAGTAAAAACAGAAGCTAAAACCAGGGGAAACACCTTACCTAACCTAAACTACTCTAACTACACATTACCCACAACTGTCCCTAACTAACCTAAGCTAAACTTACTTATCACATTTAATAAAATGATCTAAACATCAACCCCCTACCCCACTTATAATACAGGACACATGGAGGACAACATATACTTACCTAAACACATACTACCTTATACTAAACATATATATATAGTTTTTTTTTTTTTTTAAACATCAAAACCCCACCATCGTCCACCCACACACATAATAAAAAACAGTTGTAAAAAGTATGATACACCCACCCACTACTACTAACCAAACTAACAGCCTATACTAACCTAACACTAAGCCCCTAAACCCACTAATTTAAGGAACCAGGAAAGAGGAGGGAGGGAATCATGGCTGAGTGTAAGCCTTCTAGTTGGCCCTACGCAGGATCTTTTTGATGGCACACACCTGCCGATTCACTTGTGCCACCTCCTGCTGCAGTCTGGTCATTTTATGTAGGACACGGTCCAAGTTCAGGGTCTATGACTGCAGCAGGGGTGGTCTGGGTGCCAGTGGATGAAGTATGGGCCCTTGTCGGTGCCATGTCCGTAGGCTGAGGTGCAGATGTAGCTGTGACAGGTCCTGGAGCTGTCGATGTTGATAGTCCAGCAAAGGTCCCTGCTACTGTTGGTGCCACCTGGGTGGTAGTGGTGGTGCTGGGGGTGGTGGCTGTGGTAGACATGGAAGGGCCCACTTGGGCAAATGCCTTCCACACTCCGGAGGCTTTTTCATGGCGATATCGTCTTGCCATGTTGCGGTACCCAGACTCCACCTCCAGAATGTGGTGGTAACACACTGCCCAGGGCTGAAACTCTCAAATCTGGATCGGAGTCATATTGGCAGCTGTTAAGACAAATAGAAAAACAAACATTAGGTACTTCATTGTGTGAAATGGCTCCAGAAGTAAATCAGACAATACATCTAATGTACCTGAAACAGCCGATATCATCATACAGATCAATGATTGTCCCTGAGGAAGTAAATGGCAAGCCAGCCTACTCATGTCCTATCATCAAACAGCACATCCAACCCCTAAAAGATGGGTAACAACTGGAATGACTTTGGCATCATTGTTCAGCCACTTGTCAGGTAAAAACCATGCTGCAAATCCTCCACCACTGACAGGCCAACACATTTCTAACTTCTTGATGGCAATCTAGGGCCACAAGATCTGTGAGTTGTAAATGGAATTGCCAGTATAGAATGTAGGTGCTAATCATGAGTGGGTATCCTAGGTTTGGACAAGTGATTTACAAATGTACATGTCTGTGTACCAAACTTGGATCATCAGTCCTAGGTACACTATTCACAACCCTACCCCTGTGCCTGGGGGGTGGGGTGGACAAGCAACTAATAATTTCTAACAACAAGGACACCCAGGAAGCCTTGGAAAGCTGTACATGGGTTTGGTCAGCACACAACAGGTAAGGAGTAACTCCAAATAAGATACACCCAAACCTTGGCCAATCCCATCAACACTTATCTTTGGAAATGCAGACCATTGTCAACATCATTTCCTACCAGTAACCCATTACTTACAACAAACAGATAGATGCAAGAACACCTCTGGCCATGAGCTGCATGCACTAGGCCATTGTACTCAAGTGCCTCATACTCGTAGCACAACATGTGGAGCTACATGCTGCTATGAAGTTAAACATACAATCAAACATGTTCATTAGTGAATAGGGAAGCTGAAGTCTGTGGGTAAGACTTTGACATCCCTATTCTAGGAGAATCAGGGTCTGACTGGCTGACTAAATCACTAATATGGTCCACTGCTACATTTTCTGATTTCAAGTTTTATCCACATAACTCATCCAGATTCACATTGCCGTGCCTAAAGGACTGACCTAGAATCCCAAAATATGACAATACAATAAGGATTGGCCAACTCAAAGATGGTGAAAAAATGATACTCCACTCAAGGAACAAAACAGATCATTGACCAGCGCATCACACCTTGCTATGTGTCCAACACACAGAAGTCAATCACACATCATCAGCAAACACAACACAGAACAGTAATATCAACACTTACTAGAGATGTCTGGGTCCGCAAATCGAGCCACCTCTCTGATAGTGGAGGGTGCAGGTCCACCTGTAAGGCATGGAAGGGAGAAATGTGCTCAATGTCTGTGCACTGTACAACACTTCAAAATACAAATACTATGTGTAATATTAACTCAGAAAGTAAAGCCTCTCAGACATGATGATACTGCATTCTACATACCACTGCAAACATGTACAGATCCTGGGGACTCCAGTGAGTGATACACACATATCTGCACACATGCAGTGGCCCTAACTATCATGTGGTGGCAAACATGCTCCTTCATTAGTGAGCAGACAAATTCATGGAGTGTATTCCTCTCATCATGTGTATCCATGAGAGACATGCAAAGCCACTTTCCGTGAGGACTGCAATACCAGTCACCCAGACCACTTTTAGGCACATTATCTGATGTTGTTTGTTGTGCTGGAGGCATCATACCCAATCCATGCATACATCCATGGTACACTGTCACAATTTGTCACTCATGCATACATGAAACCCAGACAGGGGATAGGCCATGATTCGGCTATTTGGAGACAAGTTCCCCACCATGGTACGATAAATAAACTGATTACGGTATACAATGTAATTGAGTGTGCATTGTAAACCCACCTGACACAATACCCCAGGAGGAATATAAGGGATGGGAAAGCAACTATGATAAAAATGTAGGCACAAGGAACATTTAGGGTAACGCAAAGACAAAAGCCAGTCAGGCTAACAGGATGCAGGGTCAATCAGGATCCAAACATTTCACAAGGTAAATACACAGTGGTCAGGCTGAGACTGGTCAAAGGTGGAACGGAAAACTGTGTTTGTCCTGTGTGTTGGAACGTAACACATTAACCCAAGGGCTGTGTTACACAGCTGATTTATACAGCAATGTATAACAGCGTTATAGATAAAATGGCTGCTTCTATGCTGTTCCAAGCAGCTGCAAGGGCAGTGCATGTTCAAATGGCTGGTCTCCATGGAGGTGCTCCCAGGTGTGTGCAGCATCAGTCTCTCACAAGTCCTGTAGGTGAGATTCAATTTCAAAGGGCCAACAGTACCTTTTATATGGGAAGCAATGTACAGGTGAATACAGGTCCTACAGACTACAAGCCAGTGCATTATTTAACCTGACGTCCATGCAGACAGAAGTACAATGACTGTGGCATACCATACTATAGAGGGAAGCACACTGGATTACATTGTGAGTCTGGGAGTGTGCAGTGGAGGGATTATCTGGGGACATACATTCCCATTCCAGGGACCTGTGAAGAAGGGTGGATTGAGACAGGGAACATGGGTGTGGCTTGACTTAGGACATGGGCTGCCATGTGCAGGGGATGTCATGTGAGCAATATTAGTCATACCTGGGGCACTTGTGCTATGAATTTGCTGCTTATATGGAAATCTAGTCACACATAGTCTTTGCAAAGATAGGTGATGTAAGACTTACTGTTGTCAAGGGTCTAGTCATACATTCCTGTTACAAATGCAATAGCACATCCACTGCCTCATGTATGAGGCATTTTTTCCACTTATTGACTGATGGCGTCTTCGTTGTGTCCCATATGCTGCGATGAACCATGTTGCCGACATGTATGTGTGAAATAGGTGTGGTCCTCTGCTATTGCCCTTCAAATGTGAAATGTACAGGATATATATCATTTACAGTGTGAGTGAATGTTGCTGTACATTCATACGCATCAAACTAGTTTTGGAATTTTTTGTGTCCTAATCGGTATTTCAGCAATGCTCCATGAGGCTACACTCTGATTCTGATAGTTAAAGATTATGTTATGCAAAAATGATTATCCAGACCATGATATAGTGCAGTATAACACATTACACACCCCTTACACAGTACGTATTGGTTAGAAGGGTGTTGGATTGAGTGTTATTGATGTGATATTGAAAGTTTAATCTTCCAAATTGTACTGCCGGTTGGGGCCATGTCTTTGTCATTGTGTTGTTTTAAATTGTCCCCTTGTGTCTGTGGAGTGGCATCTGTTGTTATTTGGAACTGTCATTTGTCCCTAGGTGTGTCTCCCATTGGGTGAGGATATCAAACATGCCTAGCGGTGTCACAACCTCAGTGTGTTCCTGTCCATGTGTTGATGTCGTGGTGTATGTGTTGTGTGTCCTAGAGGGTTGCTGTGCAGTGTGTATATAAGTAGGTTTCTGTACTTACCAACAAGTAGGCCATTTCCATATCATCCATCTTGGAAGTGTTGGCTGTGAGATCCCAGCAACCAGGGCGCCAGTGGTTTGAAAGGAGCCACTTGCCAACATGTGTAATACAGCTGGCAACTTGGTTTCTGGTGGAATGGTGCGGGGTGTCTGCAAGCTGGGTGGCAACTGTGGCTGAATGTTGCGCAGCAGCTGCTGAATAGCTTGCCAGATAAGCCTGTACCTCTGAATGATTTCTTGTTGGCGGAGTCCCAGAAGGGTTGTCCTGGTGCAGAATATCCTCTCCTGCCTTCTGCGTTACCTTTGGAGTCCCTGCTGGTGTTGAGGGAGCTGCTGTGTCAGAATCAGAGTGTAGCCTCCTGGAGCATTGCTGAAATACTCATTAGGACACAGAAAATTCCAAAACTAGTTTGATGCGTATGAATGTACATCCACATTCACTCACACTGTAAATGACATATATCATGTACATTTCACATTTGAAGGGCAATAGCAGAGGACCACACCTATTTCACACATACATGTTGGCAACATGGTTCATCGCAGCATATGGCACACAACGAAGACACCATCAGTCAATAAGTGAAACAAAATCCCTGATACATGAGGCATTGGATGTGCTATTGCAATCGTAACAGGAATGTATGACCAGACCCTTGACAGCAGTAAATTTTACATCACCTATCTTTGCAAGGACTATGTGTGACTAGAGTTCCATATAAGCAGCAAATTCATAGCACAAGTGCCCCAGGTATGACTAGCATTGCTCACATGACATCCCCTGCACATGGCAGCTCATGTCCTAAGTCCAGCCACTCCCATGTTCCCTGTCTCAGCACACCCTTTTTCAGAGGTCCATGGAATGGGAATATGTGTCCCCAGATAATCCCTCCTCCACACACTCCCAGACTCACAATGTAAATCCAGTGAGCTTCCCTCTTTAGTATGGTATGCCATAGTCATTGTACTTCTGTCTGCATGGACGTCAGGTTAAATAATGCACTGGCTTGTAGTCTTTATGACCTGTAATCACCTGTACATTACTTCCCATGTGAAAGGTACTGTTGGACCTTGGAACTTGAATCTCACCTACAGGACTTGTGAGAGACTGATGCTGCACACAACTGTGAGCACCTCCATGGAGACCAGCCATTTGAACATGCACTACCCTTGCAGCTGCTTGGAACAACATAGAAGCAGCCATTTTATCTATAACACTGTTATGCATTGCTGTATAAATCAGCTGTGTAACACAGCCCTTGGGTTAATGTGTCACATTCCAACACACAGGACAAACACAGTTTTCCGTTTCCACAGTCTTGTTCCACCTTTGACCAGTCTCAGTATGACCACTGTGTATTTACCTTGTGAAATGTTTGGATCCTGATTGACCCTGCATCCTGTTAGCCTGACTGGCTCTTGTCTTTGAGTTACACTAAAGGTTCTTTGTGCCTACATTGGTATCATAGTTGCTTTCCTAACCCTCATATTCCTCCTGGGGTATTGTGTCAGGTGGGTCTAAAATGCATACTCAAAGACATTGTATAGCATAATCAGTTTATTTATCGTACCATGGGGGGGGGAACTTGTCTCCAAATAGCCGAATCATGACCTATCCCTTGTCTGGGTTTCATGTATGTATGACTGACAAATTGTGACAGTGTGCATGGATTGGGTATGGTGCCTCCAGCACAACAAACAACGTCAGATAATGTGCATGAAATGTCTACACATGTTAGGACCCTGACAGTCCACAAGCTGATTCACATAGCTCCCAACATATTGATGGGCCTTGTGTGGTGATTGGCTGTGAGATTAATCAGCACAGAGGCACTGATGTTCCCAGATGCAGTGGGAATTTTAGAGGCCAACCTGTGTACAAATGTTGTGAGGACAACTGCCGGTATAAGAATCGGAGAGACATGGCTCAGTTATATGACTCCAACTGTGGCGTAACATTACAATTGTGTATTATATTTGGGACTCTGTGTCACAAACATTTACCCATATAGTATGATCACATGCCTGACTCATGGTGGGTAAACAAACAAGTTCCTAGGAAGTAGTATCCAACATTCCAGGACATGTGATGGCTAAGTTTTGGAACATTGACATGAACAACCATCTGCTATCTATCCAGTGCATGCTTTGTCATTGATGTTTATGTTTTAAAAAACCTAGGAAGTGCACACAGCAGTTGTTGCTATGTGTATGACTAACACATGTCCTCTCTCATTTCCACACTGACTTGCATCTGAGGGTTGGACACATTGACTCCACGTGCATACATGCAGATTTGCAAAAATGCATCTTGTGATGCTCACACAGTAGGTCAACAACAATAGTAGTAGCCAAATCACACAAATTGACCCATAGGCATTGAGTTACTGTAGTGAGTTGCATCGCCTTGCTATCCTCTCTTGACGCAAAACATGCTCAAACTGGGTAATACATAATTGTATCCCACACGTTTGGCCATCTATTGCGTCAGTGAAGAGTGAAAATCCGGTACACCAAGTAGAGGATCATGGTCCGCAGTAGTATGATCTGTCACATGTGCCCATACACCGTAATGCCCAATGTGGGTGCAATCAGTCTATCTCTGTATTGTCACAACTGTCATGTAGCATTATAAATGAAAAATGACCCAAACACAGTTAATGACAAAAATGTTGACGCATACGCATCACAAAAAGACGCGCATGCGTCAAAAAATTACGCATATGCATCGAAATATGACGCACAATGCCATGAGACATCCATTGGCCCTGAGCTGTAATTCCCACCCTGTACCCCCGGAAATTGATTAAGTATGAAACATATTTAACAATATGGATGCAGGGTTATTTTAATCATGTGCGTAAAAAAAAAAATGGCGTACAGACTGTAAGCCTCATAATATTTTGACGCATACCAAGACAAACGCACCACATTTGAGGCGGGAAGTGATATAATAGGATATCCTGTTTACAGATTTTGTACAGTGGGTGTACTTTCACTTTCACTTTGCAGTCTGGGATATTTGCTGACTGTGTGGCTGTGTTTAGACTTGTCTCTCTGTAAATTTTGTGATTTTGTCTCCAGTCTTTAAATTGTCTTTTTGTGTATAATCACTGTCTGTGGTATCCTGTCTGAGTGTTTTTTTGGTCATTTTTGTTGTCAACATTTGACTTTGTTGTGTTGGGAGTCTTTTCTGGGTAGTGGTAGGTTGGGTGTAGTTGGGCTGTGTTCTTAGTTATTTTACATTGTCCTGTCTTACTTTCCCTCTATTCTCCTTTGTACCCCTTTATCCCCTCTTTTTTTTGGTGCAATAATGTTGGGTAGGCCTCGTCTTGGCAGGATGGGATAGGAGGAGCTGGGTGGTTTTATTTGGCTGGTGTGCCACTTCCTACCCTTAATGATAGAGGCAGGTGGTCGTGTGATCCAAGGCTATCACACAGAGGCAAGGAGGCTCCGGTGGGCAAAGGTGTTGCACCATCTGCAGAGAATATACTACACACCACGCAATGACCACCAGCTGACGCACCGCTGGGCTGACCTTGTTGCCAGGAAGCAAGACCTGCTTGACCACCTGGGTACTGTGATTGGTGGCCCTGTTGGTGGGTACAAATCAGAGTAATGTGCACGTTTAAATGCTCTGTAGTGACAGTAGCTGATTTGTTCATATGCTGAAGGCAATGTTTTTGAACATGTGGAATGCTAGTGAAACATAAGGGGCCATATTTCTACTTTGTTAGCACCGCAATTGAAGCAAGAGCAGCGCAAACTTACACAATACAACTTGTCAAACAGCAACACAAATGCTGTGCAAAATATGTATAGATATGGGCCACAGTTGCCTGTGAGGTATACAATTTTCCTACACATTACCGTCATTTGTTGACGCAATAGCTAGACTAACTTTCAAAACACAACAGGAGCCTGTAAATTAGAGCTGGCTTCATGTCAATTGATGATGACAATGTGGCTCAAACATATGTTTCATGTGTGGTCTGTGAGTTTATCAGGAAACATATCTTGGAAATCCAGAAATTTTCAAGAAATAATGTGTCCCTCAATTGTTTTTGGATACATGTCTGAACTGGATTCTGACACATACGTAACAAGTTATAGCTTACCTCAGGTAACATCGTAGACTGATATTTTGAGTTTGTAGTGCCACATTTCAATTAGGGATGGCTGACAAAAGGTATGCACACGGGTTCCTATCTCTATGGTTGGTGCAACTCACTATAGCTGTGGCACATCAAATGAAGAAAGTGATATTCAACTTCATGTTGCAGAAATTCCTGAGTTTGTAACTTCGGGTCAAAAATGTAGTCTACATCAGTGGCTGTCAAAGACGTAGCCCATTGTATCCATCTTGGATGTAGAGCTTTTGCGTTCGGGACGCAAGCTTTTGTAACAGCCTCTAGGGCAGGAATAGGAGAAACAACAATAATGCGTTTTCCCTGGGCAAGAGGTCTTTCTTTAATAACAGCCATCTGTACAGCAGTTAGTATTTTCTCCATGGGAGCAAATCGCTGTTCAGCAGTAGAATACAAGTGTGACTTGTATCCAGTCGGGACTCTCTCACCCTCATTAAATGTGACATATGTAAACCCAACGGCCCCAGCTATCACCCTGATGACCAAATGCGTCTTATTATCCCGATTATGTAGATGTTTTGCTGCCAGCATGTCTGCTTGCAACTCCCGAACAGTATGTGTATGTGCAATTGTCCAGGATTTGCTCTAAACATCAGGACGTGTTAATTCATATAAAGGTTTTATGCGTGCAGCATAATCAGGAATGTATGTTCTGCCAAAATTGAGAAAGCCCAACAACAATTGGAGTTTCTTAATTGTATTTGGAGGTTGCAGCTGCACACATTTTTCTAAAAAATGTGGCTCTAGGCTCTTACTTTCATTCGACAGCTCATATCCCAGGAATTTGACGCTGAGAAAGGCAATTTTCGATTGTCTAAAGTTTAATTTGTAGCCGACTGTGGCAAACCCTACAACAATGCGGGCTACCTGTCTTAAATGTTGCAGTAACTCGTCATCCGTGAGATATATATCCTCCACATATGGCAACGCTTCAGGGTACAACTCATGTAGAATTTCAGTCACACGAGCCGCAAACAGTCCCGGGCTGTTCTTATACCCCTGAGGCAAACAACAGATTTTTTTGGCAGAAGAATCCATTAGAGATATCCAATGTAGTTTTATATTTTTTCCTCACTATGTTATTCATCAGTGCAGCGCTATGTAAATTCTGTATAGCATATGTACGTGTATGTCCGTTCAAATGTCTGTAGTCTAAGACTATTCTATATGAATGGTCCGGCTTAGCTACAGGGAACAAAGGATTATTCATCTGTGAGATACACGGTTCAACTACTCCCTGATATTCTAATTGTGTAAGTATTTCTCTCACCTGTGCCCTTGCTTCATGTTTTATGGGATACTGCGGTTGTGGCTGAGGTTCACCTTTAACCGGAATTACATGATATGGAGAATCCCTGTCCCACCCTACGTGATTTCTATATAAGGCAGGAGCTTGTGTCAGAGCCCATTGAATGCAATAGGACTCCGCGAGTTCCCCTGGAACAAGTGGCGAGAAAGTAGGTCTAATAACCTCCTCCCCTACTGGGCAGGTGCAGACAAAATCAGGCAGCCAATCTTGTTCAGCCAGCAAAACGTCATATATCTTGACTACACGATCCTAAAAGATTGCGTGTATAGTGCGTTCAATGTCTCCTTCCAATTGTAAAGTCACTGTATACACCCTCTCGGGTTCAGTGACACGCATATCTGCTGTTTCAACTTGTATGAAGTCATCCGTTGCTTTCACCTCCAGATGCTCTATAAGATTCCGGTGAACTATTGTGACTTCTGCCACGCTGTCTAGCAGTGCCAGTGCCCATGTCTTGTTCTTCAAGAGAACTCTCTTCCTGAGTGGCATGTCTAACTGAGACTGCCGTCACCTTTTTCTTTTTAAACTGTTGTTTTTGTTGTACCGGTTTCTCTTCCTTCTTGATAGAAACCTCAGAAGAGCGTTGTGAGTCCTGTCTTGGTTTCACGTACTCAGTTCTCCACTCTGACCACCCACCTCTCTCATTTCTCTTTTCCGTTGAGTCCTGAAAGGAACGAGATTGGCGTGTATCAGAATATTGATATCTATCAGGCGTTTTAATGTTATACCTGGCACTACTGCATGTGGTTGTGCTAGAGCAGCACGCACTGGGTTTGTATTTAGTGTTTGCATCACAAATTGTACTAGCGGTCTATATGTAGCCGTTAGGTCTGTGTACAAGCGTCGAACCTAAGCCACTGCCATATTTGCTACCGCAGGATGTGGTGTATAAGTGGCCAGTAAAGGCCATGTAGGATCATCATTGCTAAGTGGACCTAATCTTACTGGTAATATTGTGTGTGGTAGGGCGCCATCAAGCTAATTATTATGTTCTTGATAAGATAGAGGAATCTCCAAGTATGCGTACGCCCTGTACTGTGCAGGAGCGTTTGCAACTGTATATGTATGGAATGTATTTGTGTTTCCATCAACTGCTGGAAATGTAACCCAAGAGTAAAAGAGTTCTGTTCTATATGCTGCGTGGGCGGCCACCACAAATGTGACTAGACTACCCTGGATCGTAAGGCCATTTACTAGCACCTGGGGATTTGCCATCTTTTTAACAGCGATAGTTCAGAGAAGGCACACCAAGACGGGGTCTTTCCTTTTAAAGTTCAAGCTTGAACAACCATCCGCTGTAAATAGGATTACCTATAACGCGGAGGTGGAAATCCTCAGTGCCACGGACGTCTCCGCTAAAGGAACTGAGGGATCATTATATAATATGAGACCAAGAGAAACTGGTGGACACAAAAATTAGAGCCAGTCCAATTGTTGGCGGCGTGTTAAAAACAATGGGAGCCTCCTTTTAACACCTGCTCTTAGCAGGCTTTAAAAATGCTGATAAAAATTACGCTAAGAAATCTCTTAGATTGCGCAATGTTTTCTTCCCCCTAGTGCTGAATGTCCCCCTTAAACACATTATGCCTGATGTAAGCACAATGTGGCGCAAGGGTTTCCAAAGTGGCGCAATGCAAGCATTGCACCACTTTGTAAATATGGCGCAGTATTTTTGGCCTTCCAATGCCACATTAGGGTAAAACAAATTATGCTGATGTGGCATTGGAATGGCATTAGGCCATCTTAAATCTGGGCCTCCGTTTACACCAAAAGTCTAACTTTACTCGCAATAAAGTCAGACTTTTAGTCTAACTTTACATTTTTGGTCTAAGTTTAGACCAAAAGTCTAACTTTTCTTCGAGTAAAGTTAGGGATTGATTCAAAAAGTCTAAGTTTAGACCAAAAGACCAAATTTAGGGGGTGATTCTAAGTCTGGCGGGCGGCGGAGGCCGCCCGCCAGACTTCCCCCTCCAAAATACCGCTCCGCGGTCGAAAGGTATGAGGGTATTTTGGGTTTTGCACTGGGCTGGCGGGCGTCCGCCAAAAGGCCGCCCGCCAGCCCAGTGCAAAACACCCTTCCCACGAGGACGCCGGCTCAGAATTGAGCCGGCGGAGTGGGAAGGTGCGACGGGTGCAGTGGCACCCGTCGCGTATTTCAGTGTCTGCAAAGCAGACACTGAAATACAAAGTGGGGCCCTCTTACGGGGGCCCCACGACACCCCATACCGCCATCCTGTTCCTGGCGGGCGAACCGCCAGGAACAGGATGGTGGTATGGGGTGTCAGACTCCTCTGCGCCGCCATGGAGGATTCATTTGGGCAGCGGAAAACCGGCGGGAGACCGCCGGTTTTCCGCATCTGACCGCGGCCAAACCGCCGCGGTCAGAATGCCCTGCGGGGCACAGCCAGCCTGTTGGCGGTGCTCCCGCCAACCCTGGCCCCAGCGGTCATGCAGAATGACCCCCTTAGACTTTAAGTGTAACTTTACTATTAGTAAAGTTAGACTTTTGGTCTAAGTTTAGACTTTTGGTTTAAGTTTAGAATAAAAGTCTAAACTTACACCTTGAGCCCAATTCACAAATGTAAACTTAGACTAAAAGTCTAAGTTTAGACCTAAAGTCTAACTTTATTCGTATTGAAGTGACTTTTAAGTTTAGAGTTTTGGCCCAAATTTACACCAAAAGTCTAAACGTAGACCAAACGTCTAACTTTACTACGAGTAAAGTTAGACTTTTGGTGTAAGTTTAGACTTTTGGTCTAAATTTAGACTTTTGCTCTGAGTTTACCTTTGTGAATCAAGCCCATCGACTTTTGGTCTAAACTGCGACTTTTGGTCTAAACTTAGGCCAAAAGGCTAAACATAGACCAAAAGTCTCACTTTACTATGAGTAAATTTAGACTTCAGGTCCAAACTTAGACTTTCGTTCTAAAGTTTAAACCTTTGGTGTAAGTTTACTTTTGTGAATCAGGCCCTTACTGTTTAAGAAAGAAAGCCCTCACCCACCTAGTAGGTGACATGTTTCATACTTGGTTCCCTCCTGGCACCAGTCCAATGGAGTGAAGTGCTACCTACTGTCCACCAACTTATTAGATACCTTAGGGGAAATTTGATCATGGATACTATCCTATGCCACTCATTAGGTCAATAAAGGTGTGAGGGTGATGTGCAGAGGGGAAGTAGGTGTGAATGAAAGCTACCTTTTAAATGGAGGACTTAAAATGTATTATGTCTCCCTGTGGTGGAATATAAAGGTGTGGTGGATAATTATACGGACAAGTGGAACCCAACATATTTCTGCCTATTAGCTCTCTAATGAGGTGACTAGTCTCTCTCTCTCTGTTTGAAAGGTATAAAAAAAGACTTAGGACCTGATTTAGAGTTTGGCAGATGGGTTACTCTGTCACAAACATGACGAATGTCCTGTGCACTGTATTGCGATCTCCATAGGCTATTATGGGATCATGATACGGTGGACAGGATATCCATCACGTTTGTGATGGAGTAACCACCTCAGCAAAACTTTAAATCAGGCTTTTAGTCTTAGATACTGCATCTGAAGAATTAAAATTATGTCAGGAGTATCACAAATACATAGAAACTTGTGATATTGATGCACTTCAATTTACATGGATTCAATACTGTCATAAGACCCACATTATGATTTTATGACTGTGTCATTTCTTCAGAAAATTTTTCCTACCACAAGTTTCCAAAACCATAAGTGACACACAAGTTATAATATCCCTATTCAACTATGCTAGATGATTAATTTGTATGAATACATGTCACTGAGACATTACCAAATTATTTGTGCAGATATACAATAATACTGATCCTATTGCACAACATGTGGTTGAAAGACAACTGTCATGACTCCACTTGGAGCATCAATTAGAGAATTTGTTGGGAAACATTTCAAGAAAGCCCACCACACGTCACAGATGCTAGAGGGGGACAACATGTTTGATGCCAACCAGAGCGGAACTGATCGTTCTACAAGGATTGAGTCCCTAATTTCAAACTCACTACAGTTGGAAGACTTGCTCCTGGGAGGAGAGTCAGAGGGGGTTACAGGGCGTAAGGGTTTGCCGGAGCCTAGACAGTCTTCATCCCCCTTGCCCCACTGCACCCCACCTCAAAAATGGGAGAGAATAAGATTTGAGGAAAGACGCCCATCGGCCCCGGAAAGTAGGGGTTTTGTTGGGGGCTGGAAGGGAGTGTCGCAGAGGGTGCAGATCCGGACACACTCCTGCCGTTCTCCATTTTGGGTAGACAATCCGCATTTGCCATGGATACTACTGCTGTACCTGCTGAGTCACTACTTGATGTAATGTTCCTAATGCAAAAAGCTCTGCAGGCAGTTTTAGAAGTACTGACAGCAAATAATAGCTTAGGGAAGGTACATAAAAACCAATTACAAGGGATAACAGAGGAGTTGAAATATATCAATTGTAGTATGCCAGAGCTAATACACCCGGTACTGGAAAAAAAGGATCAAGAAACAGACACCATCGAACAAAATAGGGGAGGTGGGGAAACAGCCTTAATACAGACAACAAGTCAATCCTCAGTATATGTTTCCAAACAACCAATGCTGGTGATAAAGAGGAATTGCAGGTGGGGGAGAAGGGGGTATGGATTCCATAGACCCACAACAAATTCCAATGTAGGAAGTGAAGTAAGTTAGGAAACGTTGGGAGCAGAACATCAGAAGTGAGTGAAGGAGAGATTACACAGGCAGCCCAGGCCAACAACTTAAGGGCTGACCAAGGCCATTGGGGGGAAGCAGTAGCCCCAGGGCGAGGGGCCACGTCACAAAGTGTTCCTAGCATATCCCTTGGAGAAGAGAGTCAGCAAGGAGAAAGAAATAAGGGTAGAAAGAAGGGCAGCCAAGGAGTGTTAACTGGCGAAAGGGAAGATAGAAGGGTAAGTAGTGGGCTAGGGGGAGAAAACAACGCTTATAGATCAGCCAGAAGTAGAGGAAGTAGAGAATTAAATAAACCAGTCTGCCCAGAGAAGGACGGGATTTTGTCTTCACCTAACAGCCCAGGGAAAAAGAGGGAGTGGGATAATCCCAGTGGAAGTAAATGTAGGTGGTTATATTTGGAGCCCGGGAGAAGTGAGTTTGGTAGGAAACGGCAAAGGAAGCTAAAACCCTTGGAACGTACATGCATTTTGGAAGTTATGGCTTTGTGTCCAAGTTTATGTTAAATTGAGTCAGAACATTTAAAGCAAATAGGATTTATACAAAATGAGGAGGGGGAAGAGGTGACCAAAGTCCTCTTCTATTCTGAATGTATCAGACGATTGGTACTGCATGCAGAGACGGAGTTAATAAAGGAGGGAATACGTTTAGTGCAACAAAGTGAGTTAGAGTGTGAGGAACGAAACAGTCGAGCACTTAAGTGCCATGCAGGCCTGCACCCAAATCAAGTGCAGTGAAATTTGTTATGGAATGAAAAGCAAAGAAGGTGTGTGGATAAAACAAATGTCAGTTTAAGCGTAACAGTAGTTACTGAGTGTAATGAACCACAGTGGAGGAATTGTTCTGAGCACCTGGACAATTATAGTGGGGGAGAATTGAACGATGTGGACTAGGAATTAAGCCATGCGCACAGCCATTTGATTTTTTCCTGTAACTTGGGGGGTTATAAAGAACATTTTAAACATGACCTATTTAAAGGAGAGTTAGAAAAGTACGATATATTGTGTCTCCAGGAAACTTGGCTGTGCGAGGATCCAGAACCAGTAGACGGTTTTATGAGGCTTTTTAGGGGAGCAACACAGCAAGGGTTAGGCCGCCCGTCTGGGGGCTTCATAACCTTAGCCTCAACTAGAATAGTGAATAAAGCTCACAGTAATAAAAACCAAATGCAGCTGGTTATTAGCAGGCCATGTAGATCTTTACAATACAATAGGAGGTTCGAAACAGCTTATGATAATTACCGTGTATATACAGCCTGGTTATATGCATGATTATGAGATCCAGCGGGGGCTGTTTGAGGAAGATTTGGGATTACTATGTATTGGTAAAGCAGGATATATGACTTTGATGCTTGGTGATTTTAATCACAAACTTGACCCCAAAGGCAGTGATAAACTGTACAAGGAGCTACTGGTAGCTGCACAAATCCCAAATAGCATTTTTCCTAATGTAAAATGTTCTGCCCGTGATTTGTCCTTAGTAAGAATTTTAGGTTCACTAGGTATGTTCTGTCTAAACGGTTGTATGAATACCGATTGCCCGGCAAAACAGACCTTTTGTATAGGCAATCAGGCATGCCGAATTGATTATGCTTTAATAAATACCTGTTTTTTTGGAGAAGTGTTGGATTTCGGAGTTGAATATAGAGGGTAGCAACCACTGGCTACTCCGCTTAACAATTCGATCAGCCGATAAAAACCAAAAACAAAGGGAAAAGGCGCTGATAGTGCAGGTTGAGTACCCTCACAGGATCATGACCAGACTTACAGAAAGTAATTTGAAAGTTTAGAATGGAAGGTGGTCTAAATGATATATTCAAAGGCTACAATAGGTGTATTGTGCGATTGGTTGACTGCTTGAAAACTAAATAAAAAATGTCGCAAGAGAGACAGATGAAAGGAGAAGCATATAAAATAGTTGGTTCAACTGGGAGTGTAGGTGCAAAAAGCGAAATATGTGAAAATTAAGAAGGGAATATAAGAAAAGACCTTCTGTGGCTATAGAAGAAAAGCTTTGTCAGGCAAAACAAAGTTATAAACTAATTATAAGGCAGAGGAAACGGGCACATATTAAGAAGAATTGGGATACAATGATTGAGGTGATAAGCACACGGGATATCAGAGGCTTCTGGCAGTTAGTAAGTGAGGGGAAAAGGTTAGGAACTTTGTGGTGTTTGATTTGAGAAGAGGATTGGTATACATATTTGTCTACTGTATATAAAGGTTCCAACGCTGAGGAAGAATATGGAGCTACTAGGAGGATTGGTGAGGACATGAGATTAGCGTTTGTCCCACAAAAAATAAAATAAACTATTGTAGCACATAAATTAACTAAAGCTGCTGGCCCAGACAATCTCCCAGCAATAATAATAAAAAAAAACATCGATTGGTGGGTCAAATTTTTCCATACCACATTTTGTCAAATTCTTCATCACGGGTATTTCCCAGAGAATTGGAAGGGGGCTATGAAAGACCGATTCATAAAAAGGAGGACCCTACAAAACCAAAACATTACCATTTGATAAGCTTATTAGATGTAGGAGAAAAGGTATTTACAAAGATATTACTGGGATTGATCAAGGAATGGGCTGAGGAAAATGATTTGATACCAGTAGAACAAGGGGGGCTTAAAGAAGGGCACTCGACAATTGACCACTTTAAAAAAATCTATTAAAATGCGAGAAAGCCTGTTTTGCTGTTTTGTTGATTTTTGTGCTGCATTTGGTTTGGTCGATAGGAAACTACTGTGGGATATGCTAAAACAGTTAGGGATCCGTTCGAACATATTATTTTTTCTGCAGGGTCTGCATTCTCAAAACTGGGCCCAAGTAATTTTAGATACGAGTGGTTCACTCTCAAAAAAGATCCCTATAAAAAATGGACTTGGCCATGGTTGTGTGCTGGCCCCAAAACTATTTACATTATTTCTGTCAGACTTGCCAGAGCTGCTGAAGGAGGTTAAAGGTCTATGCCCAAAAATGGATGGAATGCATGTTTCCTGTTTATTATACTCTGACGATCTAGTGATAATGGACATGGCGCAGCTAGGGCTACAAAGGAAACTGGAGGTGTTTTATTCCTATTGCCAAAGGAAAAAAATGCTAGTAAATATTGATAAAACTAAAAAAATGTCAATAGGGAAAGAAAAGAGAGCCTTTACTTACATTCTAGGAGGAGAAAAAATAGAGAAGGTTAAACAATATAAATCTTTAGGCATGTGGTCCGACTCAGATTTGAGATGGGAAGATCATATTGAAGCCCTAAAAAATAAAGCACTATCATCGGTCTGGGGTTTGAGACAATTTAGTAGTAAATAGGGGGGACCCTCCCTCCAGCCGGTATTTCTGCTTTTATTGCTATGGTACACTCCCAGTTTCAATATGGGGTAGAAGTTTTAACATTCTCGGGGAAATTAAATTAGGAGACAGAAGAAGAAATTTGAGTAAAGTGAATGTTATCACTGCCTCCTTCTGGTATGATACAAGCTATAAGAGCAGAATGTCAAATGACGTCATGGACTTATTGTGGCTTGCAAGTGGCACTAAAGTTTTGGTTAAGCATAAGAGATGAGGGGCTTTGCAAGATTGCGAGATTGTGTACAAAATAAATAATAACAAGCAAGTTATACTGGGCGATACAAGTGCGAGGACGGATAGAAACAATCTGTGCCCTCTTAGGCTTACCCAGCAACCAGTGGTGTGGAGAACAAATTCCCAAACAGAACCTAAAATTAATGGTGAAGAAAAGGGCAAGAGAAATAGATCTGAAGTACCTGGAAGGTAAAATTTCAACCCAGGCTATGGTGGGTGTATGGAGGCACCCAGAAAATGTCTCCTATATAGAGGCTCTACCTGACCCAAGATTAAGGGACGCAGTGCTACAGCTCAGAATTGGTTTACACCCAGGTTACAGGGATCCCAAAGTAAAAGTATTTCTCAAGAACGCCCAGGGCCTTTGTACGTGTGGTTTACTTCAGAAATGTAGCACGCAACATCTACTTTTAGATTGTTATTGGCTTTTAGAAGTGCGTAAAAAGTTTTTAAGACCAATTTTTAAGGAGTATAATATTATTAATCGGGATCAAGCGCTCAAGCTACTAGTCAATACGAGGTTTTTGAATGTAACTTGCACACTAGGTCGATTTTTAATTGGATTAAGAGGGATTTTAATGGGTCTTATAAGGCACGGTGTTACATATGTAATAATGATCAAAGAAGAGATTAACTGGTTGTAAATTGATTATTTAAAATTCTACGGGCCGCCGGTAACATAGAAAATTTGCTAAGTTGTAGTGAGGTGAGAAGTAAAATATAGAGCACTTTATATTGAAAAAGCACTTTATGAAACTGTAAGAATTTAAACCTTATTAGAATCACATGTGTGTCAATTTGGTAGGCATGTTGTACCCTGAAGGACTAGTAGGCAAATGAAATGTACTCTCTATCCACCTCATTTTAATATGCATTACAATGTATGCGACACAACTCGGCCAAGCAATTTATTCACATAGATATTACATTGACGTACTTTTTAATATTGATGGGTGTCAGATGACCTTTTGTTTCAGACGTACTCATCAGATGAATTAAGGGTACATTCAGATGTGAGCTGTAATACTAAGAACTGATTTTGAGTTTGGAGGAGGGCTTACCCTGTCCGCCGAAATATGAATCTCATTATATCCTATGGGATTTATATTTCAGTGGACAGGATATCTGTCACCGTTGTGTTGTGACGGAGTAACCTCTCCATCAAACTCTATATCAGGCCCCACGTCTTTTGGTTTTCACTTTCAAGCAGATGATGACTTTGGTCCAGATGAATGCCGCTGACACTTCATTAGAGGGCTGATTGGCAGAAACATGTCAACATGTTGATGTAGTGAAAATTGGACCAACCTATTTTTTGGAGTGGGAAGGTGGTGGTGGCTGACATTCATTAGATTCCCACTTGATACCCCCTCTCATCCAGCATGACTGCCATGCAAAGCTCACCGCTCCATGACATGGAAATCTCCCACTGGCCCTGCTCACTGAGAGTACTTTTTTGATTTTGAGGAATAAACTACCACTTTGGAAGCCCAGTTGGCCTTTACAGTCATCAATGGAACACCTCAGTAGTGGATTAATTGCTTTTCAATTGACTGGTGGAGTTCTCTAATATGGTGAGAAGTCTTCCATCAGGAAAGTAAGGGAAGGTAATGGCCTCTGCTGATTTGGGGGACAACCCACCATGCTGTAAATAGCCTCCTCAGTCTTGAAAGGACTCTTACGAGGACACTAAATACCAATAAATATACCAGTAATTACCTTTTAATGCTGCTACACAAGATAGTCAACACAATTGTGGTAGCAAAAATATACAAGCTAGTCCATAAGGCACTTAACATCTCCTTCTCTTTCAGGAAAGGAGACAGTAGGGACACTGTTAAGAGGGGGGTGATAGGAACTACTTAAAAGTTATGGTAATGTGAAAGTGTAAGGGCCTTGGTTAGATGAAGGGTTTGTCTTAAAATAATATACAAATTATACATCCAAATGTAACTCAGATTTCAGGAAAATAAGGTTTGAGATTATTTACTAAACAATGATAATAAACATAGGATGCATGATTAGGTATCATGAAACAAATTGCCATAGATTCATCCCAAAGAGATTGTTTTTAGTCTGAAAAAAATCACACACAAACAAAAAAAGTATGCTTCGAGTTCCTGTCACCACCTACGTCCATTACGCCCCATCTGTGAAATATAAATATATGCTGTCTTGTCTCCAGCCACCTTTCCACAGATTCTTCTCCTTCTGTCAGCATATTTATAAAACATGCCTAACCATTCGCTACATACCCTTCTCACTCTAGTCTTTCCTTACAATTACATAGCCAAGACTTGAGTCATTTTGCTCTTTCGGTCACCACAGCAGACTTCAGCTCAGCTAGCCAGACTGAGAGAGCCACAGACACACATGGCCACTCTCCTTGGATCTCTACATAGCTGTGGAAGACATGAGAAGAAACTGGGGATGGAAATGATGCTGCATCACCCACTTCTTCCATCCTTCTCTTAGGGGGCGTGTTAGCACCTCAGACCTTAATACGTAAACTTACAGGGGGAGACGCGAATAGATTGATGAACCTTTTAACTTGCTTGAGGTTTTCCCACCATATATCCTGTACATGCAGATCAATAATCAATAACAATCAATAACATTAGTAATCACTAAGAGTCAGTAACTGTTACACCCATGACATTTCAGTCCTGAATAACCACACCTTTTAAGTTAAGTAAAAGTTAGAATCTTTATTTTCCTATATTAACAATGCTAAGGTCACGTAACTCATTCTCAAGATCAAATGATAAACATATATGAACATCACCGGCTGACCGAAACAGCAAAAGAATCGTAATCTAATAAAAGCTTGAGCTTCTATACATTCTAAAGTTACAGTGCAAATTAATAACAAGAATAACTGTGCAAACAATATTACATACATTTAGTTTCAGCAAGGAAAATACATCAGCTGTTATTTCATATAGCGAACCTCATCAGTGAAGGACCTAACTAACGCCAGAATTATAGTAGCTTTTTTGGGCTTCATGCAAAATAATTTAGTCACACAAATTTGGAAAACATCTAACTATGGCTCAATCAAAATAGTGATTGATACCTAGAAACAAAAGCAAATAGACATAGCAAACAACATCAGTCATAGTATAACTCTCCTCAACTGGATCAGCAAGCTAAGATAGTCTTCGTCATCAGGGCATCAGTCTTGTCTGCAAGGCATTAGGATTCAACATCAAAGTTCAGAGAAGGCAAAGTCTTCAAAGCAATAAATTAAAGCACATCTCTTCTCAAGTCAGAAAAATGGGCAAAATGGTCTATACTCTCAAGAATAATGGGGAGAATGGTGCATGTCTTCATGGTGCAGTCTGGCTAAGTTAGATATCCTCAAACTAATTCCCAAGTCCCTATTGGCCAAGGGATCGCATGTTCACACTTTGTCCAATAAAACTAAAACTTAAAATCTACAGTTCTGCTAGTACTTGGGTCATATGTCAGTGATTGACTCCATTCATACTGTCTTCATCATCCGGCTCGTCAGGTAACAATATTGTTGCAGCTTATACTCAAGTCAGTATGGTCTTTGTCTTCTCCACTCACACACATTACATTAACAATTTTGCATTAGCAAAAAGATAATCTCCTAGCAAGCAGTTCTCATGAGAACAGATTTTAGCTAGGTGCATTTGGTCAGCACAGTGGAAAATCACCGTTTAATTCTCTAAGCATCCGTTTTATAAATCGGTTAAGAAATACAGCTTGACATGAGGCCGTGCAACTAGGCCAAGACCTCGCTAAATTAAGGCCTGTGATTAATAAAGCTTATACATAATTCATAGCCCTTAAAAAAAAGACATATTACTACAGTAATCAAACATAGGCTCAACATTTCATTTTAATAAACCATTAATAAGTGCACTTCATGAACATTGGCAGCCACACTGGTAGTTGCACCTTCAAATGTGTGCATTATTTTTCTCTAGGGTAATACATTTTCTATGCACATTCAACACTCAGAATACATAAATATTCATTACTAATTTTATTAAAAACTGAGTGTTAACAATCCCTTATCTCATGACTAAATGTGTCATCACAATAAACATTTTCAAACACATTTTTGCTTCTGCATAAAGTTTGTCTTCTCTATCCCCTCATAATTTCGTTCCCTTTTTTGAATTTTCCCTGAACAAATTTTCCCTTTTCAGTTCTTCCCTCCTCTGATTATTCTGCGTTTTCATCAATTTAATCCTTTTACATAATTTACATATTCCCCATACTCAAATTAGGCAAATCACAATAATCTAAATCCCTTGTATTATTTTCAAGAGTATCCCTTTCCCAATGTTGCTGAGCCAAATTCCCACTGAAGCAAATCCTTTGCCAAAATCTCCCCAAACACCAGGTTCTTTCAACTCTTTCAAATCAGCACTTTCTTTAGTCAAATTAGTAAGTATGCTTCTAATTTCTTTACTATTACCATGAATAAATGAGCAGCAATGCCTAGAATTAAGAATTTTACAAAGTCTGCCATCCTTTGCTAAAAGCATGTCTATCGCAAGGCGTTTCTGAAGAGTCATGGCTCTTTCAGAGGCTAATTTAATATCTATCAGGAGTGTGGCTCCTGAAAAAATTGTCAGCATGTTATCCACAATAGTAGACAACGTTCGAATCTTTATTGAATTCAGAACAACTCCCACTGAAGGAACCATTGCTCCAAATACATCTCCCACTCTACCAGGAGGAGACTCTCCCCTCTGTCTAAAATGATGTAACTCAGTCATTTTCGGAAATTCCTTTAAGTGGTTAAGTTGGAAAATCTTTAGGAAAACTATCCCCAAATAACATGTATCATACCATGCTCTTGGAAGACGGTAATAAGGATTGGGCCCACATATGTAATATGTACTTGAAATCACTGGATCCTGTCCATTCAACATAAATGTCCATTTACTCTGAAACAAAAAAAATGTCTACATTCACTCGTTCCCACAAATGAAGTGTCAGTGCGAGATTTGGGCCTATATACACAGAGCTTCCCTACGTGTTGCGCATCCAAAGTTAATTTCCCTTGTGTTTTTGTTGCACTAAAAGCATAATCATTTCTAAAAATCTTTTCCTCTAAGCCTTTTTCTAATTTCTCCTTTAATGCCTTTCTCCTCTCATCTGTGTGATCTAAGAAGCTCTTTTCTAAAGGTGTAACCAAGCACGTCAGGTTTTTACAGTGTGCATAAGCTGTGCCAAGAGTTAACGTAGGCTCAAGAAACCTCTAACTAATAGTATGTCATTATCCTTAGATATTCTACTAAAGTACCCAATTATGGGGAAAAACAAAAACATAATGTTGTGGTTGGAGTAAAAGCACTTGATGTACTCCTGGTTATAGAATCTTGTTAGTAACAGACTACAACTTATCCCATACATGTTAGAAATGGGGTCTTTTGTTGGAAGTCAGGTTACCCCCTGTCCAAGCAAGCACCCTCACACTAGTCAGGCTAAGTCACACACAATTCAATTATCCTGTGCCCACCCTCTGGTAACTTGGCACTGAGCAGTCAGGCTCAACATAGAAGGCAATGTGTAAAGTATTTGTGCAATAAATCATGCAATTACACAGGAGGACACCACAAAAATACACGACACAGTGTTTAGAAAAATATATAATATTGATCTGATAAGATGCAAGTCAAAACGATTAAAATGCAATAAGTATATTTTGGAATATCACTGTAAAAATGAGATAAAGTGTCTTTAGTCTCTTAAAAGGACCAAATGTCTCATGCAAGCACAAAGTACCAGGTTTGCGTTCAAAATCTCCACAAGGAACCGTAGAGGAGGAAATGAGTGGAAAACAGGGAGATGTGTGTCGATTTCTCGGGCCGCACACTGCGATGAGTCATTTATTTTCCACGCAGGGAAAGGTTTGCGCCGATTTCCGGTGCTCAGTCTTGGATCCTTTTCAGATTGCGGGGTTTTCGGACACCCAGGGACAATGTGTTGAAATCCGGCGCTGGCAGAACAAAGTCACAGGGGTTGCATTGATCCGGTGGGTGTTGCGTGGAAAATTCTACTGCACTGCAGGCGCTGCATCGAATCCTCTCAGGAAGTTGGGCTGCGTTGTTCTGGCTCGGCTGTGCATCGATCCAGTGGGCCATGCGTTGAATTTCCACTCGCTACACTGGGGCTGCATCGATCTTCTGCTGTTGCCTGTGTGTCAATTTCCACAGCACAGACAGTTCTTCTTGCAGAGATCAAGGGCCATATTTATACTTTTTGACGCAAAACTGCGCCAATGCAGTTTTGCGCCCAAAAAATTAGCGCCGGCTAACGCCATTCTGAAGCACCATGCGGGCGCCGTATTTATTGAATGACGTTAGCCGGCGTTAGCCGCCGGAGCTGTCTGGTGTGCGTTAAAAAAAACGACGTACACTAGGCAGCGCTGGTGTAGGGGGAAAATGGAGTATGGGCGTCCACAAATGGTGCAAGCCAGGCTGAGGCAAAAAAATCGCCTCAACCCGATTTGCGCCATTTTTTTACGACTCCCAACCCCCATTGAAATGACTCCTGTCTTAGCAAAGACAGGAGTCATGCCCCCTTGCCCAATGGCCATGCCCAGGGGACTTCTGTCCCCTGGGCATGGTCATTGGGCATAGTGGCATGTAGGGGGGCACAAATCAGGCCCCCCTATGCCACAATTCTTTTTAAAAAAAAATACTTACCTAAACTTACCTTAATGTCCCTGGGGTGGGTCCCTCCATCCTTGGGTGTCCTCCTGGGGTGGGCAAGGGTGGCAGGGGGTGTCCCTGGGGGCAGGGGAGGGCACCTCTGGGCTCATTCTGAGCCCACAGGTCCCTTAACGCCTGCCCTGACCCAAGCGCTAAAATCCGGCGCTAATGCGGGTTTTTTAGACCCGCCCACTCCCGGGCATCATTTTTGCCCAGGAGTATAAATACGACGCATATGCATCGGAGTCATTTTTTAAGACGGGAACGCCTACCTTGCATATCATTAACGCAAGGAAGGTGTTCACGCAAAAAAATGACGCTAACTCCATGAACTTTGGCGCTAGACGCGTCTAACGCCAAAGTATAAATATGGAGTTAGTTTTGCGTCGAATTTGCGTTGAAAAAAACGATGCAAATTTGGCGCAAACTGAGTATACATATGCCCGAAGCCTTTCTGGTCCTGAGACTTCAGGGAACAGGAGGCAAGCTCTTTCCAAGCGCTTGGAGAGCACTTCTCAGCACAGCCAGAGAGCAGCAAGGCAGCACAGCAACAGCAAGGCAGTAGTCCTTCACAGAAAGCAGTCAGGTGAGTCCTTTGGGCAGCCAGGCAGGCCTTCTTGGCAGGTTGCAGGTTCTGGTTCAGGTTCTCTTCTCCAGGAAGTGTCTTGATGAAGTAGAGTGTCTACCTCAGAATTGTCTGCGTTGGTAGGGGCAGAGGCCCTGCTTAAATACCCAAATGCACCTTTGAAGCGGGGGAGACTTCAAAGAGTGGCTTAGAAATGCACAAGGTCCCCTTTCAGTCCAATCCTGTCTGCCAGAGTCCCCGTAGGGGGGTGTGGCAGTCCTTTGTGTGAGGGCAGGCTGCTGTCCTTTGACATGTCAGTGCCAGGACCTCCACCCTCCCACCCCAGGAGGACCCATTCAAAATGCAGATATATTCAAGTGAGGCTGAGCATCCTGTGTTTGGGGTTTGTCTGAGTGAATGTACAAGGCAGCTGTCAATTGAACGTAGCCAGACATAGATTGTAAGGCACAGAAGGATTTAGGTGCAGAGAAATGCTCACTTTCTAAAAGTGGCTTTTCTAAAATAGTAATATTAAATCCAACTTCACCAGTCAGCAGGATTTTGTATCACCATTCTGGCCATTCTAAATATAACCTTCCTACTCCTTTCAGATCAGCAGCTAACACTCAAACAGCATATGAGGGTAGCCCTTATGTTAGCATATGAAAGGAGCAGGCCTCACAGCAATACAAAAACACATTTAGGAGTTTTACACTGCCAGGACATGTAAACTACACAGGTACATGACCTGCCTTTTGTCTACTCAGCACCCTGCCCTGTCGGTTACCTAGGGCCTACCTTAGGGGTGACTTAAAAGGAGAGTTTTAGGCTTGGCAAGTACTTTTAAATGCCAAGTCGAATTGACAGTGAAACTGCACACACAGGCCTAGCAATGGCAGGCCTGAGACATGGTTAAAGAGGCGACTTTAGTGGGTGGCACAATCAGTGCTGCAGGACCACTAGTAGCATTTCATCTACAGTCCCTGGGCACATATAGTGCCCTTTACTAGGGACTTATAAGTAAATTAAATAATCCAATTGGGTATGATCCAATGTCATCATGTTTAGAGGGAGAGATCATATGCACTTTAGCACTGGTTGGCAATGGTAAAGTGCGCAGTGCTCAAACCAGCAAAAACAGTATCCAAAAAGTGGAGTGAGGCATGCAAAAAGTTAAGGGTGACAACCCTAAGGGTGTCAGGTATAGCAATAAGTAAGAGGCAAACTATGATAGGTAACTCCTTCTTCGACTAATGAAGGAACTGTGTACACACAAAACAATTCTTTGCATCCATCATCTCAACATACTCACTCAAGCGATAGAAGACATTGGAAAATTCTCAAAAATCGGTTTAGCAGCTTGTCACATCAGATTTTCAAAAGTCAATTCAGGTTATTGAAGTCTCTGTCCGCTTACTTTCAACAGACTCTTTTTCTTTTCACTTTCACAAATTCGTTTCAATAGTTCAATTCAGTGATTTCCTTCAAATGCCAAAATATTGACCTGGAATGTCTCAATCAAAATAAAAAGACAAAAATGGCTTTCTGCTGTTCACTTGTAGTTGCATATGCCCATTCAGGACCTGCATATTTTCAACCTGCTATTCTCTTTTTTCATAACTTTCGATCACCCTGCAACTCTCCTTCACTCAGAACTTCTCTTTTTGTTGTATCCACTTATTCCTCAGTTTGTTGTTTCAACAACTACTTCCTTCCTCTTTGCTTGGGACCCTGGCCACTTATCTCATTTGAGTGGACCCTTTGTCAGTGCTTGTTTCAGTGTGGAACTTGAAACATCTTCTTGATCTGCAGAATTTTCTCTTGACGGACCAGCAATTGGTTCAGGAGGAGTCAGACCACATTGACTTTGATCTGCCTCAACTCCTTCCCCCTCAGGGTTTGTCTCTCAAGTCGTCTACTTCTGGGAGAGGCCCCTTCTAACTAGACTCTCCTGTTGCATCAATTGAGATTGGCTCACTGTCACCCTCCTGGAGGTCTTCTCCTTCGTCTCTCACAGGAGTGACTGAACCCTTCTCAACGTGTTCTGTTCCGGTCTCAGTTCCTTTTTCTCCTCCTTTCGGCTCTGAGGCTTGTTTGGTCATAGTTGGTACTCTCAACAACTCTTCTTCATCATCTAAATGATATGCCACTTTCTTTGTTCGGCAGGTGTGGATCCTGTTCAGAACTCCAGCGCACTTCACAGCTGTGGTAGTTGTCAGAACCACCTGGAATAGGCCTCTCTAGCGAGGCTCCAAACACATCTTCTGCATATATTTCCAAACCACAACCCAGTCACCGGCTCTCGGGTTGTGTCCTGGGTCATGGATCGGTGGAAGTGTGATGGCTTCCACCTGCCGAGAGAAAGCGCAAACCAAATCAGCAAGACCTTTTCAGTAGTCCAACACCATATAATCTGTAATGCTCACAAGCGCATTTGCAGATACCACTGGCAACCTCATTGCTCATGAGGATTTTGTGCGGTGACAATCCTGTCTTCCAGTCGGGTGTGTTTCTCATGGTCATCAGTACTGACGGCTGTGCGTCAGGCCATTTCAGATTCATTGCCACACACATCTTTGCCATTCTTGACTTCAATGTACCATTCATTTGTTCCACTAGTCCTAATGCTTCACGGCGGTAACTACAATGCAACTTCTGCTCAATGTTCAATGCTGCACACAGTAAATTAATTACTTCATTGTTGAATTGACTTCCCCTATCTAATTCAAAAGAGACCGGAAACCCAAAATGTGGTATCAGTTCCCTAAGCAGTAGTTTCGCTACCGTGAGGCTGTTATTCCTTCATGTAGGGTATGCTTCAATCCAGTGACTAAAGATGTAGACATTCACCAAAACATATCTCAAACCTCCACACACTGGCATCTCAATAAAATTTGCTGGCAAATGATGCATCAATGGCAAACTGCTTCAGCAACTTGTCTAAACCTTGAATGGAACCAATTGTGCTTGAACAAACGAATCATGGCATCCCTCCCAACATGTGCTTGACCATGATAATACCTAGCCATTTGAGGCAACAGACTATTTGGCAGAACGAATTGACCCTCTTCTGAAACCCACAGTTTATCCTGTCTCTGTAAACATCTCATTTTGCTCCAAGATCGTTTTTCCTCCCTGTCAACATTTTTCTGCAATGTTTTCAATTCTTCCAATGTATCTATTTCATGCAATGCAAAACTTGGACATGTTTTATCTTCTTCAGGTAACAATTCCCACTTAACTTTGAACAATATACAGTTCAATGCACAAAACCTTGCGACTTGATCCGCATATCTGTTTCTCATTGACATAAAATCTTGCAATTTCTGATGTGCACTGCATTTCACCACGTCAATCTTTTCAGGCATTTTGATAGCATGCAACAATTCTTTAATTCTCTCTCCATTTCTCACTGGTGAAGCAGAAGAGGTCATGAAACTTCCTCTGACCACAACTGACCAAAATCATGGACTATTCCAAATCCATACTGGCTCTCTGTATAGATGGTAACTTTTAGCCGAACAGAAACATGGGACGATCTATTAAGGGCTAACAGTTCCGCTACTTATGCAGAATACAGTTCCTGAAGCCAAGATGCTTCCAGGATACAAGTAATTGTGCACACAGCATATCCTGCTCTCAGTGTTCCCGTATTATCTCTTAGACTGGAACCATTGACAAAGATAATTTGGTCATTTTCCTCCAATCGGGTGTCTCTAATGTCAGGTCTCGGTTTTATGCACGCGTCAGTTACCTCAAGACAATCATGCTCAATGTCTTCCAACTTTTCAATTTCAACATTTTCATTTGGAAGCAAGGTTGCCGGGTTAACCATTGTAGATCTTTTCAATGACATATTTGGTGACCCCAAAATACATGTCTCAGAACAGGTCGATCTGGCACCTGTTAGGTATTGGGTTTTCTTTTTTGTGGGTAGGATTTCAATAGAGTGAGGGACCATGAAAGTTAAGGGGTGTCCCATCACAATGCCTTCACACTGTGTGAGCCTCTGTCCAACCGCTGCAACTGCACACAAACAACCTGGTAAGGCTGCTGCGACCGGGTCCAAATTAGCTGAAAAATATGCTACTGGGCGGTTCACACCTCCATGGATCTGTGTCAGGATAGACAATGACCAAGCATCACACTCATGACAAAACAATGTGAAAGACTTAGGGCCTCATTATGACCCTGGCGGCCGGTGGTAAGCTGGCGGTAACACCGCCAACAGGCTGGCAGTGTTCCGCCAGCTATTATGACAGTGGCGCAATAGCCACGGCCATACCGCGGCCCCCTCACTATACCTCCAGGCTTCCGCCTGGCAGTCATAATCCCCAGGGCAGCGGTGCAAGCACCGCTGCCCTGGGGATTAAGAGTCCCCGACTGCCAGCCTGGCCACGGCGGTAAACACCGCCATGGAAAGGCTGGTGGTAAGGGGGACTTGGGGTGCCCTTGGGGGCCCCTGCAGTGCCCATGCACTTGGCATGGGCAGTACAGGGGCCCCTAGGTGTAGCCCCATCGCGCATTTCACTGCCCGAAATGTGCAACAGGTGCTACTGCACCTACGGCACAATAGCATTGCCGCCGGCTCTATTACGAGCCGGCAGTAATGTTGATGTGACTTTTCTGCTGGGCCAGCGGACGGTAACACTGTTACCGTCCACTGGCCCAGTGGAAAAGTCATATTAGGGAGCCAGAAATACCGCCAGCACTGCGGTATTCTGGTTCCGGCAGCCTCTGCGGTATTTTGAAAAGACCGCCGAGGTTCTAATGACGGCTTTAGCGTAATCAGGCATACCCAAAGCCGGAGCTTTGCACAGACTCGCTCTCAACTCAGCAAATGCTTTCACGCAAGCCTGGTCTAACACTGTGGGATCGGTGACTTCTTTAAGAGTCAGCTTCTGCAAGGGCTTGGAAATAACTGAAAAATTGGGAAACCATTGGTGGCAGTAGCCTACCGTCCCTAGAAACATCCTGACATCTCTCTGTGTGGCTGGAGGACACATCTGCAATATAACTGTGACCCTTCTCTGGATATTTTCCTTGATCCCTTCTCAATCTGGTGACAAAAGTATTTCACTTCTTTTTTGACAGTACTCAATTTAAGTGGAGACACTTTATGGCCATTCTTTCCCAAATGGTTTAGCAAGGCAATCGTGTCATGCTTGCACACGTCCCTCGTTTTGGACACAACTAGTAAGTCATCAATGTATTGTACCAATGTCGATTGGAAAGGCAATTCCAATGACTCCAAATTCTATTTCAAGATCTGATTGAATATGGAAGGTTACTCTGAAAACCGTTGCGGAATTCAACACCAACAGTAAACTCGGTCCAAAAATTTGAGACAAAAAAGAAATTGGCTGCCCTCATATAGAGGCACAGAAAATAAGGCTTGTGACAAATCAATGACAGTGAACCATTCAGCATCACATGGAATCTGAAACATATTCACAGTTGGATTTGGCACCATGGGGCAACATTTGATCACAATATCATTTATTTTACTCAAATCCCTAACAATTCGAACTTTCCCACAGGGCTTCTTCAATTACATTATTGGTGAATTACATGGGCTGCTTAATACCTCTTTCAAGACATCCTGGTTTACAAATTCCACAATTATTTTAGCAACCTTTATAAGGACGTCCTGTGGCATGTGATACTGTGGAATCTGAGGAAAAATCACATTCAGCTTTACAGGAACTTGAACTGGTTCTACTCCCTTCATCAGGCCAATCTCTTTACCTGTCAGATCCCACACTTTCTCTTTAACTGTTCCTTGTAAATAAAGATGGAGTTCTTTCACTGTGAATACTGGAAATAAATCAATCAGAGGGTATTCCTTGTTTGTGGTTTCACAGTCTCTGGAGCTGGATCATCTTCATCATCACTATTCATCTGTATCTCGATTCCATCATTTGAGGAGGTAATCAAACACCTGGTTTTACACCGCAAGTCTCTTCCCAATAGGGTTACCAGACTTAAATCTCAGACTGCTGATTTGTGCAACCCTTGAAAGTTGCCAACTTTAACCTGAACAGCTCTGTAATTAGGTTGGTCAAATACTGACTCACTACTCCTACAATCTGAACTGTCTTTCTTGAAAGGGCAAAATTCAGAACTTCTGCAGATCTTACTGTAGAACATGTAGCTCCTGTGTCAACCAAGAATGAAACTCTGTGACCCATGACTTTTCCCTTCACGTAGGGGCCTTTCTGATCTACTTCTAAGGAAGCTGCAAGCACACTTTCTTCTTCATCTGAACTCTCGCTCATCCAATCATCGTTTATTCCAATCTCACTGTGTAACGGGAATTGGTGAACTGAGTAATTACTTTGGTTAAGACTCTGACCTGTGACCTGTTGAGGAAGCATCATCTGCTGCTGTTCCATTAAGGCTTGAGGTATTTGAATTTGCTCTCTGTGTACCATGGGAACCTGCTGTTGCATCGGCTGCAACTGTGCCATTTGTACACGTGGCATTTGTACCTGCTGCATTGGTAGAAAATGTTGCGTTTGATGTGCATTATTCTGAAAATTCGGATAATGGCCTCTCATTCTTGGCCCTCTCATATTCTGAAACGTGTTGATGTCATTAGCTTGCTGAACGATACTTTCCTGCACCATCATCGGACACTCCTGTTTCCAACATTTGATCCCTCTGCAAGTGTGACAAGGCAACAATTTCTTAATTCCCTGTACATCACTTTGAGCCACTACAGTACTGAAGTCGGGATGACGATTTACATTTCCAGTTCCTCCATGACCTCTACTTCTCATCTGATTCTGAAAGAACATATTTTCCAGCTGCTGTTGCTGCTGTGGAAAACTTCCCTGCATCCTTGTTTGTGCAGCTTTAATCTGCATCGCCTTCCCTTTCAACTTTCCCTGCTTCAACTCAATCTCATCTCCACAGTACTTTGCATACTGCAACACCTCATCAATCAGTTATGCTTGCCAGCAAATCAAATGACTCTTAATCATCTGGCTAATTTTAGGTCTCAATCCTTCTACAAATCTGAGCACAAAATGAATCATGTCTTTTGGCTCAATTGTCTCCGTTCCACTGTAATGCTTAAACGTCTGTAACAATCTCTCATAATAATATGCATGTAACGATTCCTTAGCTTCCTGGGCTGTCCTGTCTCTTCTCTGCCAGTCAATATGTTTGGGCAAAATTCTCATCTTCGGGAATTCAATCACTTTGTAGTAATATTTAATTACTTCAGGAGACGACGCACCTGTAACCTGATCTCTCTCTGGTTCTTTTGTCAGCCAATCTATAGTCCTCTTGCACTCCATCCACAGATCAGCTGGGACTTCTATCTCTAAAAGAGTGTTCAAGTCCTCCAACAGGCACTTTGCAAGTTTCACAAACCTGTCTGTCTGCTGGTACCATTCCACTGGCTTCTCTCTCAATCTGGGATAATCATTTGTAAAGGACAGAATATTACTTCTACTCCAAGGGACATGAACAAAATGTTCTCCTGGACTCTCTCTCATTGGTCAAATGTTCACCAGATCTTTGCCCTGCTACACATTGGTCTCGAGGAATCGGAGTTCTCAACCGGCTGCGAGGAGGAACGAATAGATGAAGCAGGTCCCGTAGTGTGCCATGCCGAATATAAAATAAATTATTTGTGCTACGACAGAACAAAACAATTAAAAGGCATTTGGAATACATAGAAGTATCCCTTTACACAGGTTTGGCTCTCTGCACTAGTCCTGAGGAGGCCCATATTTGAAGGGGCCAAAACGCATTGACTTTTTATACATTGAGAGGTTGCAAGGAAGATTGAATTTGCCCTTCAAGGACTTTGTATCACAGCCCCTCCCCTTGAATAGGGATGGTAATAAGTATGATTTAGGACTGTGACAGACTAGGCAACCATCTCTCACATGTGGATTATTGGTATAGTTATCAGTGATTACCACATGGTTTTCTGAATAAGGAGAGGAATGTTGGACCAATCATTTATGTCTAGTGTTGAACGTTTTATGTATGTTTTGTATAATGTCTACATATGAAAATGTTTTGTTGTGTATATATTTTATTTTTTGTATAATATCTTGTTGTAATTTGATTGTTTGTCCTTATTGTTGGGAGCAACAAATATGATTAGACTAAAGAGTAATAAAATTGCGTGCTCAGTGATAGATTAATTTCTTCATTGAATGTGAATCACAAATGTATATTCTTTCCTACTATTTAACCAATTGCTTTAGACATTTCTGCTGCACATTTACAGTCAGCTCTGCAGAATCCCTTTTCCTTTTATCTCTTTTCTTCACCCATCTGCCTTCCTATCTGTCTAATGCGCCCCAGTTCTTGGCGTTCTGAAGTAACTCCTTAAGGTGTGCCTTCATCCCTGCAGATCTCATATGTTCAAAATCTTTAGTGTCAAAATCTAACCTGTAACTCCTTTTCAAGTGTTTTGTTTTCTCTATTTCTATGCTGTACCTCTCTGCCAGGTCTGCTAGCTTTTGATGCACATTTCTCACTCCCCTTGTAATTTTTGGGCACAGATATCTCAATTCTGATTCTGTGTAGGATTCTAGTCTGTTCATGTCCTTAGTTCCCACAATGAGTTCACCCGTTTCCATTCCTAGTCTTGTATAATTCAAGTACTCCTCTCCCCCAGGAGCTCTCTGTGGGGTATTCAGTTCCTCCAACCATTCAGTCTATTGCTGGGCAGTCAAACCCTGCAACAAAATGTTGCTGGCCTGGACTTGTGGTACCTGTTGTACAACTGTATTCAGAGTATGCAATATCAATAATTTCAGGCTCTGACTAACATTCGACTCTATGAGAGTATCTGGAGGAACTCTGAATGGGCTAATGTCTAGCAATGATCTCGTCCCTTCAAAAGTCTGTCCCACTGGAGAGACTACCCGAGCATTCTCATTTAGTCCTCCCCTCATTGAATTCTGACTCAAGACTCCTTATCCACCTGCTCCGTTATTCTCCTGTGCAAACAAAGGTACAATTGGTCCAATGGTAACAGGTACAGATGCAGCGTCTGGGCCTGGTCTGACACTCAAGGTCTGTGGTTGAGTAGTTCCCATATTCTGGCTCATCAGTGTAGACATATATGTCTGTGTCCCTGTTATCGGAGTGTACTTTGGCATTGACTGTGGCTGCACTGGAGGTAGCAAAAGTGGAGTTGGCTCTGTCTGAACCAACATTGGTTTCAGGGAACCCTGTCCTGTAGGCACTATCACGTTTGTGGCAGTTTCCACTACAGGTACATCAGGGTAAATCCTCGAGACATTCAACTGTAGCACCTGATTTTGTGCTACTGGAGTAACAGGTGCAGTAAGACTGCTCTGCATTGTGCTCTGTGTCATAGTCGATTACCCTGACCTGGACTCGTAGTCATATTAACCGGTGTCGGTGCTGAAGGATTTACACTAGTGATCAGACCACTCTCTTGTGCTACATACAGTGGTGGATGAATTCTCAATAACTGTAAAATAAACTTATGATCGTCTGATTCTTTCTCAAATGTCAAAGATCCACTAGACCCCTTTGGTCTCCATTCCTTACTCTGGAAGGGCTCCTGTTTGTCTTCCTGGTAGCTTTCCTTCCTTTTCTCTCACTTTTTTATGAAATAGCTGGAAACATTTTAATCCCCTGAAGAATCTTGGCTTTCCACAATTGCTAAGCATGATTCCATCTAGCCTCCGCTAGTGTCTTTTCTGCCTTTTTTATCCTCCTCTCAAATTTCTGTTGCTGTTGATGTCTGGCTACTAACTGTGCTGGTCTCGGAGAGGGATTCAGATCATACAGCACCCTCCTCAGATTTGCTAAGCTCCTCAAATTAAATGTTCCATGGGCAGGAAACATTAAGCTCCCATCTTTCTCTATTACTTTGCACCACTGCTTCAACCAAAGACATGGTGCAACACCCTTCTCTGGGACAGTAAAAGTGTAGTGGGTTCTGTCTGAAGTAATGTCGGTCTTGGGAAAACCTGTGCTGTAAGTACAATCAAGTTTGATGCAGTTTCCACAATAGGTACATCAGGGTAAATTCTCGGGACACTCGGCTGTGGCACCTGATTTTGTGCTACTGGAGTAATAGGTTAAGACTGCTCTGCATCGGATTCTGTGTCAAATCAGGATTAATCTGCACTGGACTTGCTGTCACATTAGCCTGTGTCAGAGCTGAGGGATCTACACTGGTACTCAGACTACTCTTGTGTGCTGGATATGGTGGTGGACGATTTCTCTTGGAATGGCTCCTATATGATTTTCTGGTAGCTTTTCTTCCTTCTGTCTCATTGTCCTGAGTAATCGCTGTAAACATTTGAATCCTCTGTAAAATCTCAGTTCTCCATAATTTCTGACCAACGCCCCATCTAGCCTCCGCTAGTGTCTTTTCTGCCTTTCTCATCCTTCTCTCCAATTTCTGTTGCTGTTGTTGCCTAGCTAGTAGCTCCCAGATCGCCAATGCCTCGAACTGTGCTGGACTTGTAGGGGGTTTCGGATCATACAGCACCCTCCTCAGATTCGCGAAGCTCCTCCAATTAAATGTTAAATTGGCTGGAAATGCTAAACTCCCATCCTTCTCTGTCACTTTGCACCACTGTTTTCAGCCAAAGACATTGCACAATGCCCTTTTCTTCTATTTCAACGTAAGCTGGTGTACCTTCCGGCGGTGTTACATGCTTGTGGTAATGTATACAGCTCTCCTTAAAGCACTCTTTAGAGCTTAGAAATTTTTTCATTTTTCCAACCTTTCTTTTGTTCTCAATTAAATCAGGAAGTGACTTTTAATCCCAGAATTTTCTTCACCCACCTTCTCAACCAATTGCCCTTCACAGACAACTGCCAATCCGTGAACAACCCTTGTCACTAACCAACCTATCCCAGTGTGGCTCCAATGACATCACGCTGCAGCAGACAAAGTCTTGCGGCTCGTCCTCCAAAACACAGATTCACACTAAATTAATGCAATTTACTGCGAGCACTAAACAAAATCAAAACCCAATTTGTCAGTTTACTACAGGCAAGGTAATACAATCACTTCAGAAACTTTACGGCTTTCGCGCTGGCAGCTATTCCTTCTGTCTCGGTTTCTCTGATGTGCAAGCAAAATTCGAACTGCAAGTTCCACTCTCAACTGATCAATGGGTCTATCCTGGTGCCCATAGGACTCGCCGGATCTTAGTCCAAAAATTATTTTACTAACTTTGACTCACACTCTTACTTGTCGACCACGTCCGATCGACCTATTAAACCAGACAAATAACAACAAAAAACAAGTGTCTCATACACTTTTCAATATGCCCTGGAGTCTTAGACCATGCAGGGTCCGTATACCAACAACCACATGGGCAATGTTTGAGCACAAAGTGCCACACACGTGTGAAGTTCAATGGCTTCCCTATTCTCACACTTCAGATTACGCACACTCCTTCTTCAACTTCATTTGGTGTACACAAACTCCCTAAACCCTCACAAACATCACAATTCACCTGCGATTTGCATAAGCTGCACAGGCGCAAACCCTATTTTATTCACACCGTCATTGGAATGCTGAGAACATCCTCAAACAACCATTGGCAAGCTCCAAGATTCTGGGAAAGTCATTTTAGGTACTTAGGGGCACATTTTGTCTCCAATTTGTATCATTGAACAATAAATCCAAACCTCAGTGATGATGGGCTCTTGAAGTCCAAACCATGTACCGGGCCTGTATGATAGGCTCTGAAGGAGACAAACCATCAGTCTGCTACCATCTCTGTTAGCGCGTCAGACCTTAATAGGTAAACTTACAAGGGAGACGGGAATAGGTCAATGAACCTTTTGACTCACTTTGAGGTTTTCCCACCATATATCCTGTATATGCAGATCAATAATCAATAACAATCAATAACATTAGTAATCAATAAGAGTCAGTAATTGTTACACCCCATGACCTTTCAGTCATGAATAACCACACCTTTTAAGTAAAAGTTAGAATGTTTATTTCCCTATATTAACAATGCTAAGGTCACGTAACTCATTCTCAAGATGAAATGATAAACATAAAGAAACATCACTGGCTGACCGAAACGGCAAAAGGATCACAATCTAATCAAAGCTTGAGCTACTACACATTCTAAACTTACAGTGCAAATTAATAACAAGAATAACTGTGCAACTGATATTACATACATTTAGTTTCAACAAGGAAAAGACGGCAGCTGTTATTTCATATAGCGAACCTCATCAGTGAGGGTCCTAAATAACGCCAGATTAAAATTGCATGTTTGGGCTTCATGCAAAACAATTTAGTCACACAAATTTGGAAAACATGTAACTATGATTCTAGCAAAATAGCAATTGGTACCTAGAAACAAAAGCAAATAAACATAGCAAACAACAGCAGTGATAGTATACATCTCCTCAATTGCATTCACAAGCTAAGATAGCTTTCGTCATCAGGACATCAGTCTGGTCTGCAAGGCATCAGGATTCAGCAAAGTCTTTTAAGCAATAAATGTAAGCACGTCTCTTGTCAAGAAGGAAAAATGGGCAAGACGGTCTATACTCTCAAGAAGAATGGGGTGAATGGTGCATCTCTTCATGATGCAGTCTGGCTAAGTTAAATATCCTCAAACTACTTCCCAAGTCCCTATTAGTCAAGGGATTGCATGTTCACATTTCATCCAATAAAACTAAAACTTAAAATCTACATTTCTACTAGTATGTGGTTCACATATCAGTGATTGGCTCCTTTCGTACTGTCTTCATCATCCGGCTCGTCAGGTAACAATATTGTTGAAGCTCATACTCAAGTCAGTATGGTTCTTATCTTCTCCTGGGAAAGTCAGTCTCACACAATCAATCAATCAATCAATCAATCATAGTATTTATAAAGCGCGCTATGTACCCGTCAGGGTTTCGAGGCGCTGAGGGGGGTGGGGGGGGGGGGAGGGGAGTGCTGCTGGTTTATCGGTCGAAGAGCCAGGTCTTGAGGAGCCTTCTGAATGCGAGGAGGTCCTGGGTCTGGCGAAGGGATGTGGGGAGAGAGTTCCAGGTCTTGGCGGCGAGGAAGGAGAAGGATCTGCCGCCGGATGTCTTGCGCTAAACATTGCGTCTTACATTAAACAATGTTGCATTAGCAAACACATCCTCTCCTAGAAAGCAGTTCTCATGAGAACAGATTTTAGCTACGAGCATTTGGTCATCACAGTGGAAAATCACAGTTTAATTCTCTAAGCATCCATTTTAGAAATCGGTTAAGAAATGCAGCTTGACTTGAGGCCGTGCAACTAGGTCAAGACCTCGCTAAGTTAAGGTGTCTGCGATTAATAAAGTTAATACATAATTAATAACCCTTAATATGACATATTACTACATTAATCAAACATAGGCACAACATTTCATATTAATAAGCCATTAATAAGTACACTTCCTGAACAATGGCGACCACACAGGTAGTTGCACCTTCAAATGCGTGCATTATTTTCCTCTAAGTTATTACATTTCCTACGCACATTCAACTCTCAGAATATATGACTATTCATTAATAATTTCATCAAAAACTCAGTGTTAACAGGAGCAAGAAGGTTATGGAGGGGGCCACATGACACCTTTAGTCTGCTGCAGCACTCATTTATCTCTTCATTCCCTCACGTTGACAGAGACTGAGGGGCAGGTGGAGGAAGTACTGAGAGCAGCTCAACTCCAGAGTTGCCATTTTTTGGCCATTTGTAAGTTGGATGGGTAGCAGATTTCAGCTACACACAAACCATGTAGCCACATGATTTCAAAACCAAATGGGTTATCGCAACAGTTGACAAACATTGGTCTATGTTATGTTATGTGTATTAGTGTAGTGCACAAATCACCTTGTAGTTCATCCAAAAGACGACATACATAACGTTCTTTTACAACATCAGTCCCCAGAGAAAATAAACACTCATTTTAGGAGTCTACTCGAAGTCTGACTGGATATTTCCATAATCTGCTCTGCTTTTGTTCTAATCCTCTTTCTGTTTATTCTCTTTTTTATTGATGTGTGAGGATTTCGGAAGTTGGTCACCGCCATATTTGAGCATTCTTAATACTGTCACTCAGAACAAAGTGAACAGAAAGTGCAACAGGAAGTTGAATGGCAGGTGCATGTGAAATATTTCTAAAAAAATATCAATTACAGACAAGAATTTTCGTTCGTAACATGAGCAAACTAGGACAATGTGTGCCTGTAAAGTAGCATTGTGTGTCTTTAAAGCAGCAATGCGTGCAATCGTGGTGAAGCAGACACTGTTCACTAGAGCTATAACTTTAAAGGTTTAAGTCATGTGGCAGTCTGACCTCTTTGAGTCGTTCTTTTGTGGTAGAGTCCTTAGTCATGGAGATGGATAGTTATCCTCTGTGTCAGAGGTAGTGAACGGAACCCTTGAGCAAGTGTGCGTGTTTCCAGGTGAATGAGGGTTTTAGGCTGAATATATCTAGGTGAAAGCAGTATATTAAATTATGTTTAGCTTCATTTGTTGCCTGGAACTTCGTGGATGTGCAAAGGGCGGTGTGGTATCAGAGTGCGAGGTATTCGCTACGAGATTGGCGTCTGCTTCAGCAGGCTGACTGGGAAACGTTATTTGTGTTGCAAAGTGTGCTGTCTATGTACATTTTACTGGGAGTCATTAAGAAAAGGGATGCGCTGCAAAACAGCTAACTCATGGTTAGTTCTCATTATATTTGCAACTTACGCCCGAACCTATGCATTGTTTAGAAAATAATTAATCTGAAACGAACTTGGATGTAGACTCTGATCACATTTTTAGATTGTGATTTCTCTAACCCTGTGTTCCTCTTCGTCCCTACCTTAAACACCACCAGGTGGGCAGGCAATCGCAGGAGGCCTTCCTGCCGTTCCCTTACTCATCACCAAAGGATACCGAGGGATCACAGTTGTTGTGGTGGTAGAACAGCCATAGTTTATTAACATCAAAAGCTGGTACACTATCATCACGATGTATGCAGCCATTAGCACGTTCGGCGTCATTTCCTTGCATGGCAATAAACGCGTTCACTTTTAATACTATTTATAACCATTCAACTTTATTGCATAGTAGCATTCACATCAGTTGAATATGTCACGTCTCATTCGAACAATCATAAATCATTCTCTTGCTCTTCTACTGCTGCTACTGGGTAGAGCAGTTTGCGAGTTCCAGGCTTCCCCTGCTGCAATATGTGTGGCGCACATGGCCATAAGCTGTGCCTGGCCTGCAGGTGCTGTGACCGCCCAGTGCTGACCACTCCTTAACCTTTGTTTGCCATAAGGTGTCCCTGCCGTGAGGCATCCCAAGGACCTCGCCCGGGGCCATTGCCCCTCTTATCTTTATTGTGGCAATATTTGTTGTTACCCACTTGCAAATCCCACCACATTGGCAGTGGTTTAACAACCTCCAACAGTTCCCCCAAAAGGTTAGGAAACTCCCAACAATACATGTGCCCCACCAATGTTTAGTATGAACAGATCCATCCCAATGTTGGATAGTTGAACACCGTCCCCAGTATATAAACCCACCATCCTCAGTTTGATGAGATTGTGCTTACAAAGCCCCAACCCATTGCTTTGCAGTACTTGTTCATGGCTATGTTTAACTTCTTTCTTGATCTGGCTACTGCTCCTTGATACTCTGCCCCTCACCACTGAAATTTCACGATAACTTCTGACCAAACTATGGCCCTCATGATAACTTTGGCAGTAACTGCCGCCTACCTCCAGGGCGACGGCCGCCAACATACCGTCGTCATGGCTACCAGCCGTCGACGCATATTATGACCGCCAATGGTATTCCACCAGAATGCTGGCGGAATACCTCTGATGGTCATGGTGGCGGGCGGTGGACGGCGGTAAGGCGGCGCTACTGACAGCAGCACTGCCACACCAGCAAAACACTGCCAACTGTATCATGACCAATGATACGACCTGGCGGTGTTTTGCTGGCGGACTCTGCTGCTGACAGCAGCGCTGTGGACCATCTCCAGCCGGAGGACCCCCTGCAAGCAGGTAAATCAGGTTCTCTGACAGGAGAGGGAGGTGGGGGGTGTTCTGTGTATGTAGGTGTGTGTGTGTGTGTGTGTGTGTGTGTTTTGGTATGCTTGCATGTGGGTTTGAGTCGCGTTGAATGCGTGCATGAATGACTGAATGTGAGTGTATGTTGTTTGTTGTGAATGCATGTGTGTGACAAGGTATGTTGGTGTGTATTGCAGTGTGTGGGTATGTATGTGTGCATGCGTGGGTGGTGGTGGGTATGCGTGTGTGCATGTGTGTATATGGGTGCGCGTGTGTATATGTGTGGGGGGCAGGAGAGGGAGGGGAAGGGAGAGGGAGGGGAAGGGAGAGGGAGGGCTGTGGAATGGGGCGGGAGAGATCCCTCTCAGTGCCAGGGAAGGGATTCCCTGGCACTAATAGTGCCACCTGCCATGGTTTTAGTGATGGTAAGATTGGCACAAAAACCATGGAGGTAGGGTGGGTCATAATACCGGTGGTGAGAATGTGATGGCCATCGGGCTGGAGACCGAAGTCTCTGGCCCAGCGGACGTTACCACCCTGGCGGTTGGTGTGTTAAAGTGGCTTTCTCTCATGGCTGTTACCGCCAGGGTCAAAATCCCACTTTTTTTCTTATGTCTAAGTTAACAAGCTGCCAGCCTAATGTAGGCTTTAAGTGTGGAGGACTTCCATCTCCCAAAGTGCCAAATCACTTCTCAGTCTTGCCCCATGCTGCTGCCGTTTTGGCCGGCCCAATGTGAAAGGAGTGCATCCCAAAGTGGATGGAAGGTAATCCCACCCTTGCCAATGCCAGACGAAGGTCCTTCATGAACTGAAACCTGCAAAGAAAGCTTCCATCGCTGTGTTTAAACAATGGGGGCTGACCCTCAACCTGATCTGTATGTAGCTGTGGGTTATACATACTGGGCAATGTTCACTAGTCACAAGGCAATCCAGCTGCTTTGTCACGTGGGCTCTCATTATACTAAATGAGACTACTGGATTTCTAGGCAGCAGGATCGATAACGGTGTGGGGGACTGAGTCTGACCCACGTGTAAGGAACTCTGTCACCCTAAATCCGGTTTTTGCTCCTGTAGGAGGCTGGACTGGATTGTAGTGAGTACCAAGGGGTACTTGCACCTTGCACCAGGCCCAGTTATCCCTTATTAGTGTATAGGGTGTCTAGCAGCTTAGGCTGATAGATAATGGTAGCTTAGCAGAGCAGCTTAGGCTGAACTAGGAGACGTGTGAAGCTACTACAGTACCACTTAGTGTCATATGCACAATATCATAAGAAAACACAATACACAGTTATACTAAAAATAAAGGTACTTTATTTTTATGACAATATGCCAAAGTATCTTAGAGTGAACCCTCAGTGAGAGGATAGGAAATATACACAAGATATATATACACAATAGCAAAAATATGCAGTATAGTCTTAGAAAACAGTGCAAACAATGTATAGTTACAATAGGATGCAATGGGGAAACATAGGGATAGGGGCAACACAAACCATATACTCCAAAAGTGGAATGCGAACCACGAATGGACCCCAAACCTATGTGACCTTGTAGAGGGTCGCTGGGACTATTAGAAAATAGTGAGAGTTAGAAAAATAACCCTCCCCAAGACCCTGAAAAGTGAGTGCAAAGTGCACTAAAGTTCCCTTAAGGACAAAGAAGTCGTGTTAGAGGAATAATGCAGGAAAGACACAAACCAACAATGCAACAACTGTGGATTTCCAATCTAGGGTACCTGTGGAACAAGGGGACCAAGTCCAAAAGTCACAAGCAAGTCGGAGATGGGCAGATGCCCAGGAAATGCCAGCTGCGGGTGCAAAGAAGCTTCTACTGGACAGAAGAAGCTGAGGTTTCTGCAGGAATGAAAAGGGCTAGAGACTTCCCCTTTGGTGGACGGATTCCGCTCGCCGTGGAGAGTCGTGCAAAAGTGTTTTCCCGCCGAAAGAACGCCAACAAGCCTTGCTAGCTGCAAATCGTGCGGTTAGCGTTTTTGGACGCTGCTGAGGCCCAGGAGGGACCAGGAGGTCGCAAATTGGACCAGCAGAGAGAAGGGATGTCAAGCAAGACAAGGAGCCCTCTTTGAAGCCGGTAGCACCCGGAGAAGTGCCAGGAACAGGCACTACAAGGATGCGTGAAACGGTGCTCGCCGAAGTTGCACAAAGGAGTCCCACGTCGCCGGAGACCAACTTAGAAAGTCGTGCAATGCAGGTTAGAGTGCCGTCGACCCAGGCTTGGCTGTGGACAAAGGATTTCCGCCGGAAGTGCACAGGGGCCGGAGTAGCTGCAAAAGTCGCGGTTCCCAGAAATGCAGCCCAGCGAGGTGAGGCAAGGACTTACCTCCACCAAACTTGGACTGAAGAGTCACTGGACTGTGGGGGTCACTTGGACAGAGTCGCTGGATTCGAGGGACCTCACTCGTCGTGCTGAGAGGAGACCCAAGGGACCGGTAATGCAGCTTTTTGGTGCCTGCGGTTGCAGTGGGAAGATTCCGTCGACCCACGGGAGATTTCTTCAGAGCTTCTGGTGCAGAGAGGAGGCAGACTACCCCCACAGCATGCACAAGCAGGAAAACAGTCGAGAAGGCGGCAGGATCAGCGTTACAGAGTTGCAGTAGTCGTCTTTGCTACTATGTTGCAGGTTTGCAGGCTTCCAGCGCGGTCAGCAGTCGATTCCTTGGCAGAAGGTGAAGAGAGAGATGCAGAGGAACTCGGATGAGCTCTTGCATTCGTTATCTAAAGTTTCCCCAGAGACAGAGACCCTAAATAGCCAGAAAAGAGGGTTTGGCTACCTAGGAGAGAGGATAGGCTACTAACACCTGAAGGAGCCTATCAGAAGGAGTCTCTGACGTCACCTGGTGGCACTGGCCACTCAGAGCAGTCCAGTGTGCCAGCAGCACCTCTGTTTCCAAGATGGCAGAGGTCTGGAGCACACTGGAGGAGCTCTGGACACCTCCCAGGGGAGGTGCAGGTCAGGGGAGTGGTCACTCCCCTTTCCTTTGTCCAGTTTCGCGCCAGAGCAGGACTAAGGGGTCCCCTGAACCGGTGTAGACTGGCTTATGCAGAATTGGGCACATCTGTGCCCAACAAAGCATTTCCAGAGGCTGGGGGAGGCTACTCCTCCCCTGCCTTCACACCATTTTCCAAACGGAGAGGGTGTCACACCCTCTCTCAGAGGAAGTTCTTGGTTCTGCCATCCTGGGCCAGGCCTGGCTGGACCCCAGGAGGGCAGATGCCTGTCTGAGGGGTTGGCAGCAGCAGCAGCTGCAGTGAAACCCCAGGAAGGGCAGTTTGGCAGTACCAGGGTCTGTGCTACAGACCACTGGGATCATGGGATTGTGCCAACTATGCCAGGATGGCATAGAGGGGGCAATTCCATGATCATAGACATGTTACATGGCCATATTCGGAGTTACCATTGTGAAGCTACATATAGGTAGTGACCTATATGTAGTGCACGCGTGTAATGGTGTCCCCGCACTCACAAAGTTCAGGGAATTGGCTCTGAACAATGTGGGGGCACCTTGGCTAGTGCCAGGGTGCCCTCACACTAAGTAACTTTGCACCTAACCTTTACCAGGTAAAGGTTAGACATATAGGTGACTTATAAGTTACTTAAGTGCAGTGTAAAATGGCTGTGAAATAACGTGGACGTTATTTCACTCAGGCTGCAGTGGCAGGCCTGTGTAAGAATTGTCAGAGCTCCCTATGGGTGGCAAAAGAAATGCTGCAGCCCATAGGGATCTCCTGGAACCCCAATACCCTGGGTACCTCAGTACCATATACTAGGGAATTATAAGGGTGTTCCAGTAAGCCAATGTAAATTGGTAAAATTGGTCACTAGCCTGTTAGTGACAATTTTAAAGAAATGAGAGAGCATAACCACTGAGGTTCTGATTAGCAGAGCCTCAGTGAGACAGTTAGTCACTACACAGGTAACACATTCAGGCACACTTATGAGCACTGGGGCCCCCTGGCTGGCAGGGTCCCAGTGACACATACAACTAAAACAACATATATACAGTGAAAAATGGGGGTAACATGCCAGGCAAGATGGTACTTTCCTACACAACCCCCCCCAAACGAAGGACAATAAGACTAGCCATGACCTGATGAGTCTTCATTGTCTAAGTGGAAATATCTGGAGAGTCCATCTGCATTGGAGTGGCTACTCCCAGGTCTATGTTCCACTGTATAGTCCATTCCCTGTAGGGATATGGACCACCTCAACAATTTAGGATTTTCACCTTTCATTTGTTTTAGCCAAAGTAGAGGTTTGTGGTCTGTCTGAACAATGAAGTGAGTGCCAAACAGGTATGGCCTCAACTTCTTCAGAGCCCAGACCACAGCAAAGGCCTCCCTCTCAATGGCAGACCAACGCTTTTCTCTAGGGGTCAACCTTCTACTAATAAAAGCAATAGGTTGATCCTGGCCCTCAGAATTAAGTTGTGATAGGACTGCCCCTACTCCTAATTCAGATGCATCAGTTTGGACATAGAATTTTTTAGAGTAACAAGGGCTTTTCAGGACAGGTGGAGAGCACATGGCCTGCTTCAACTCCTCAAAAGCTTTCTGACAGTTTGCTGTCCATAATACCTTTTTAGGCATTTTCTTGGATGTGAGGTCATTAAGAGGGGCTGCAATGGAGCCATAGTTCTTAATGAACCTCCTGTAATGCCCAGTGAGGCCTAGGAAGGCTCTCACCTGAGTCTGAGTGGTAGGGGGAACCCAATCAATAATAGTTTGGATTTTCCCCTGAAGTGGTGCAATCTGTTCCCCACCAACAAGGTGTCCCAGATAAACCACCTTACCCTGCCCTATCTGGCACTTTGAAGCCTTGATAGTGAGGCCTTCCTTTTGCAGGGCCTCCAAAACTTTCCATAGGTGGACCAGGTGATCATCCCAGCTGGAGCTAAAGACAGCTATATCGTCCAAATATGCTGCACTGAAAGCTTCCAGCCCTTGCAGGACTGTGTTCACCAACCTCTGAAAAGTGGCAGGTGCATTTTTCAAACCAAAAGGCATTACAGTAAACTGGTAATGTCCTCCAATGGTAGAAAATGCAGTCTTAGGTTTAGCATCTTCTGATAATTTGATCTGCCAATACCCTGCAGTCAAATCAAAAGTGCTTAGATACTTGGCAGATGCCAGTGTATCTATGAGCTCATCTGCCCTGGGTATAGGGTGAGCATCACTTTTGGTTACCAAGTTGAGACCTCTATAGTCTACACAAAACCGCATTTCCTTCTTTCCATCTTTGGAATGGGGTTTTGGTACCAGTACCACAGGAGAAGCCCATGGACTGTCAGAGTGCTCAACCACTCCTAGTTCTAACATTTTCTGGACCTCTTGCTTTATGCAGTACCTGACATGGTCAGGCTGCCTATAGATCTTACTTTTGACAGGTAAACTGTCTCCAGTATCTATAGTGTGCTCACACCAAGAAATGGTACCTGGCACAGTAGAGAAGAGTTCAGAGAATTGATCTAGGAGATTTATGCAATTATCGTTCTGCTCAGCAGTAAGACAATCAGCCAAAACTACACCTTCCACAAGAGCATCTTGTTCTGTGGAAGAGAAGAGATCAGGTAGAGGATCACTGTCTTCTTCCTGTCCCTCATCAGTTGCCATGAGCAGGGTGAGATCAGCCCTGTCATAGTAGGGTTTCAGGCGGTTAACATGGAGCACCCTAAGGGGACTCCTGGCAGTGCCTAAGTCAACTAAATATGTGACTTCTCCCTTCTTTTCAACAATTGTGTGGGGACCACTCCATTTATCTTGGAGTGCTCTTGGGGCCACAGGCTCCAAGACCCACACTTTCTGCCCTGGTTGGTACTGAACCAAAACAGCCTTCTGATCATGCCATTGCTTCTGGAGCTCTTGGCTGGCCTGAAGGTTTTTAGTGGCCTTTTTCATGTACTCAGCCATCCTTGATCTGAGGCCAAGTACATAATCCACAATATCCTGCTTAGGAGCTTTTAAAGGTTGTTCCCAACCCTCCTTTACAAGTGTGAGTGGACCCCTAACAGGGTGTCCAAAAAGAAGTTCAAAGGGGCTGAAGCCCACTCCTTTCTGGGGTACCTCCCTGTAGGCAAAAAGGAGGCATGGTAGAAGGATATCCCATCTCCTGCGGAGTTTTTCAGGGAGACCCATAATCATGCCTTTGAGAGTTTTATTAAATCTCTCCACCAGTCCATTTGTTTGTGGATGATAGGGTGTTGTGAACTTGTACGTTACACCACACTCCTTCCACATGGCCTTTAAGTATGCAGACATGAAATTGCTTCCCCTGTCTGATACTACTTCCTTTGGGAAGCCCACCCTGGAAAATATTCCCAGGATGGCCTTTGCCACTGCAGGAGCTGTAGTGGTCCTTAAAGGAATAGCTTCAGGATATCTTGTGGCATGGTCCACTACCACTAAGATGAATCTATTGCCTGAAGCAGTAGGAGGGTCAAGGGGGCCAACTATGTCAACCCCTACCCTTTCAAAGGGAACCCCAACCACAGGCAGTGGGATAAGGGGTGCCTTTGGGGTGCCACCTGTCTTGCCACTGGCTTGACAGGTTTCACAGGACTTACAAAATTCCTTTGTGTCCTCAGACATCCTAGGCCAATGAAACAATGGAACCAATCTGTCCCAAGTTTTCATTTGACCCAGGTGTCCAGCTAGGGGAATGTCATGTGCCAGGGTTAGGAGGAACTTTCTGTACTCCTGAGGAATCACTAATCTCCTGGCAGCTCCAGGTTTAGGATCCCTATGCTCAGTGTACAAGAGGTTGTCCTCCCAGTAAACTCTGTGAGAGTCACTGACATCCCCATTAGCCTGTTTGACAGCTTGCTGTCTGAGATCCTCTAATGTGGGACAGGTTTGCTGTGCCACACTCAGCTCCTCTCTGGCAGGCCCCCCTTCACCCAAAAGCTCAGCAGTGTCTGCTTCCAGCTCCTCTGGTGTAGGGTCTGCACAGGGAGGGAATTCTTCTTCCTCAGAAGTAGAATCCACTGTAGAGGGAGGGATAGTAGGAAGTGGTTTGCTTCTACTAGCCCTAGCTTTAGGGAGCGCTTGGTCCATTGTTCCAGGATCCAAGCTTCCCTGTCCTTTTTGCTTTTTGGCCTGAGCCCTTGTCAAAGCAAAAATATGCCCTGGGATGCCCAGCATTGCTGCATGGGCCTCCAACTCCACATCTGACCAAGCTGATGTCTCCAAATCATTCCCTAATAGACAGTCTACAGGTAAATCTGAAGCTACCACAACTTTCTTTGGACCAGTAACCCCCCCCAGTTGAGATGAACAACAGCCATGGGGTGGCTAAGTGTGTTGTTGTGAGCATCGGTTACTTGGTACTGGTGACCAAGTAGGTGTTGTTCAGGGTGGACCAGTTTCTCTATGACCATAGTCACACTGGCACCAGTGTCCCTGTAGGCCTGAACCTCAACACCATTTATTAGGGGTAGCTGCTTGTACTTATCCATATTAAGGGGACAAGCAACTAAGGTGGCTAAATCAATAGCCCCCTCAGAGACTAACACAGCCTCTGTGGCCTCCCTAACAAGGCCAACCCCAACTAAGTTACCAATAGTGAGCCCAGCTACTCCCTTGGATTGGCTATTAGTAGGTTTGCTCCCACCACCACTGCTATTAGTAGGGACACTAGGTGTGGCAGTAGGGGTTGTAGTGGTAGGAGGCTTGGTGCCTTTCTTTGGACAACTGGGATCTGTTGTCCAATGGCCTTTTATTTTACATAAATAGCACCATGGTTTCTTTTCCTTGTTCTGATTAAAAGAGGATTTGGGCCCACCACCCCCACCAGAGTGTTTTTGTGGGCCTGATGAAGACTCATTTTTAGATTTGTCCCCACCCTTGTCAGAAGACTTACCATCCTTCTTTTTGTTGCCATCTTTGTCACCCCCTGTATGAACTTTTCTGTTCACCCTTGTTCTGACCCATTTGTCTGCCTTCTTTCCCAATTCTTGGGGAGAGGTCAGATCAGAGTCCACCAAGTACTGGTGCAACAAATCAGACACACAATTATTAAGAATATGCTCTCTCAGGATCAAGTTATACAGGCTGTCATAATCAGTAACTTTACTGCCATGTAACCACCCCTCCAAGGCCTTCACTGAATGGTCAATGAAATCAACCCAGTCTTGTGAAGACTCCTTTTTGGTTTCTCTGAACTTTATCCTGTATTGTTCAGTGGTTAAGCCATAACCATCCAGGAGTGCATTCTTAAGAACATGGAAATTATTAGCATCATTTTCTTTCACAGTAAGGAGCCTATCCCTACCTTTTCCACTAAATGATAGGATAGCAGCCCACTGCCTTTGAGGGACATCCTGTACAACACAGGCCCTCTCAAGTGCAGCAAACCACTTGTTAATGTCATCCCCCTCCTTGTAAGGGGGAACTATCTTGTGCAGATTCCTGGAATCATGCTCTTTTGCAGGATGACTATGGGGAATACTGCTGCTGCCACCATGGGTTTCTAAACCCAGTTTCTGTCTCTCCTTCTCTACTTCTAAAGTCTGTCTATCCAAATCCAGCTGTTGCTTCTTGCGCTTCAGTCTGGTTTGTTCCACTCTCAATCTATTGAGCTCCCTTTCTAACAATCTGTCATCAGGGTGGGTGGGAGGGACATGCCTTGAAACAGAAGTATGGTGAGAATGGACAGAAGGAGACCTGTCCCTTACAGAAGCCACCCTAACAGCTTGGCTAACAGAAACATCACTACCAGTATGGTGAGAATAAATGCTTTTGCTATGATGTGAGACAACACTATTTATATGGTGTGGCTCATCATCATTACCAACTATGCTAGACTGTCTAGTAATGGGCAGGCTAGGAAGTTTATTTCCTGAATCTTTTCCTGGGGGAGTCCCTGGATCAGATTGAGAACCATTAGCTACTTTTTCAACAGATTGGGCACTTATGGCCTTATCCTATACTCTAAGCATGTTAATTAACAGTTCTAAGGAAGGATTCTTCCCTACACTCAAACCTCTCTCTATGCAGAGACTCCTTGCTCCTTTCCAGCTAAGGTGATCATATGCAAGTTTGGACAGATCAACATTTTGGCCTGTGCCAGACATTTTTTAGAGAGAGTTAAAGTGATAGTAAAAGATAAAAAGTTTGTCAGAGCTTTTAGAAAGACAGAGAAAAAAACTTTTTAAACTTTTTAGAACTTTTTAGAAAGTTCAGAAGTACTTTTCAGCACTTAGAAAAGAGTGAAAAGAGGAAATGCAAAACTTTTTGGCTATGTGTATATACACTGACCTTGTTTTGTATATTTTTCTCTTATGAAAAGTACAATGACAAGAGTGGTAAGTAGTCTCAAAGCACTTATCCCACCGCTGCACAACCAATGTAGGAGGCTGGACTGGCTTGTAGTGAGTACCAAGGGGTACTTGCACCTTGCACCAGCCCCAGTTATCCCTTATTAGTGTATAGGGTGTCTAGCAGCTTAGGCTGATAGATAATGGTAGCTTAGCAGAGCAGCTTAGGCTGAACTAGGAGACGTGTGAAGCTACTACAGTACCACTTAGTGTCATATGCACAATATCATAAGAAAACACAATACACAGTTATACTAAAAATAAAGGTACTTTGGCCCATATTTATACTTTTTGACGCTAAACTGCGCTAACGCAGTTTAGCGTCAAAAAATTTAGCGCCGTCTAACGCCATTCTGAAGCGCCATGCGGGCGCCGTATTTATGGAATGGCGTTAGCCGGCGCTAGCAGACCGGCGCTGCCTGGTGTGCGTGGAGAAAAACCACGTAGACCAGGCAGCGCCGGCGTAGGGGGAAAATGGCGTTAGGGCGTCTTAAAATGGGGCAAGTCAGGTTGAGGCAAAAAAATCGCCTCAACCTGATTTGCGCCATTATTTTCGACGCCCAGACGCCATTTAAATGACTCCTGTCTTAGTAAAGACAGGAGTCATGCCCCCTTGCCCAATGGCCATGCCCAGGGGACTTATGTCCCCTGGGCATGGTCATTGGGCATAGTGGCATGTAGGGGGGCACAAATAAGGCCCCCCTATGCCACCAAAAAAAATTAAAAAATATAAAATATTATACTTACCTGAACTTACCTGAATGTCCCTGGGGTGGGTCCCTCCATCCTTGAGTGTCCTCCTGGGGTGGGCAGGGGTGGCAGGGGGGTCCCTGGGGGCAGGGGAGGGCACCTGGGGGCTCATTTTGAGCCCACAGGCCCCTTAACGCCTACCCTGACCCAGGCGTTAAAAAGTGGTGCAAATGCGGGGTTTTTTGACCCGACCACTCCCGGGCGTGATTTTTGCCCGGGAGTATAAATACGACGCATTTGCGTCGCCGTCATTTTTTTAGACGGGAACGCCTTCCATGCATCTCATTAACGCAAGGAAGGCGTTCACGCAAAAAAATGATGCTATTTGCCCATACTTTGGCGCCAGACGCGTCTAACGCCAAAGTATAATTATGGCGTTAGTTTTGCGCCGAATTTGCGTCGAAAAAAACGACGCTAATTCGGCGCAAACGGAGTATAAATACGGGCCTTTATTTTTATGACAATATTCCAAAGTATCTTAGAGTGTACCCTCAGTGAGAGGATAGGAAATATACACAAGATATATATACACAATAGCAAAAATATGCAGTATAGTCTTAGAAAACAGTGCAAACAATGTATAGTTACAATAGGATGCAATGGGGAAACATAGGGATAGGGGCAACACAAACCATATACTCCAAAAGTGGAATGCGAACCACGAATGGACCCCAAACCTATGTGACCTTGTAGAGGGTCGCTGGGACTATTAGAAAATAGTGAGAGTTAGAAAAATAACCCTCCCCAAGACCCTGAAAAGTGAGTGCAAAGTGCACTAAAGTTCCCCTAAGGACAAAGAAGTCGTGTTAGAGGAATAATGCAGGAAAGACACAAACCAACAATGCAACAACTGTGGATTTCCAATCTAGGGTACCTGTGGAACAAGGGGACCAAGTCCAAAAGTCACAAGCAAGTCGGAGATGGGCAGATGCCCAGGAAATGCCAGCTGCAGGTGCAAAGAAGCTTCTACTGGACAGAAGAAGCTGAGGTTTCTGCAGGAACGAAAAGGGCTAGAGACTTCCCCTTTGGTGGAAGGATCCCTCTCGCCGTGGAGAGTCGTGCAGAAGTATTTTCCCGCCGAAAGAACGCCAACAAGCCTTGCTAGCTGCAAACCGTGCAGTTAGCGTTTTTGGACGCTGCTGAGGCCCAGGAGGGACCAGGAGGTCGCAAATTGGACCAGCAGAGAGAGGGTACGTGGAGCAAGACAAGGAGCCCTCTCTGAAGCCGGTAGCACCCGGAAAAGTGCCAGGAACAGGCACTACGAGGATGCGTGAAACGGTGCTCGCCGAAGTTGCACAAAGGAGTCGCCGGAGACCAACTTAGAAAGTCGTGCAATGCAGGTTAGAGTGCTGTGGACCCAGGCTTGGCTGTGCAAAAAGGATTTCTGCCGGAAGTGCACAGGGGCCGGAGTAGCTCCAAAAGTCGCGGTTCCCAGCAATGCAGCCCAGCGAGGTGAGGCAAGGACTTACCTCCACCAAACTTGGACTGAAGAGTCACTGGACTGTGGGGGTCACTTGGACAGAGTCGCTGGATTCGAGGGACCTCGCTCGTCGTGCTGAGAGGAGACCCAAGGGACCGGTAATGCAGCTTTTTGGTGCCTGCGGTTGCAGGGGGAAGATTCCGTCGACCCACAGGAGATTTCTTCGGAGCTTCTGGTGCAGAGAGGAGGCAGACTACCCCCACAGCATGCACAAGCAGGAAAACAGTCGAGAAGGCGGCAAATCAGCGTTACAGAGTTGCAGGAGTCGTCTTTGCTACTATGTTGCAGGTTTGCAGGCTTCCAGCGCGGTCAGCAGTCGATTTCTTGGCAGAAGGTGAAGAGAGAGATGCAGAGGAACTCGGATGAGCTCTTGCATTCGTTATCTAAAGTTTCCCCAGAGACAGAGACCCTAAGTAGCCAGAAAAGAGGGTTTGGCTACCTAGGAGAGAGGATAGGCTACTAACACCTGAAGGAGCCTATCAGAAGGAGTCTCTGACGTCACCTGGTGGCACTGGCCACTCAGAGCAGTCCAGTGTGCCAGCAGCACCTCTGTTTCCAAGATGGCAGAGGTCTGGAGCACACTGGAGGAGCTCTGGACACCTCCCAGGGGAGGTGCAGGTCAGGGGAGTGGTCACTCCCCTTTCCTTTGTCCAGTTTCGCCCCAGAGCAGGGCTAAGGGGTCCCCTGAACCGGTGTAGACTGGCTTATGCAGAATTGGGCACATCTGTGCCCAACAAAGCATTTCCAGAGGCTGGGGGAGGCTACTCCTCCCCTGCCTTCACACCATTTTCCAAAGGGAGAGGGTGTCACACCCTCTCTCAGAGGAAGTTCTTTGTTCTGCCATCCTGGGCCAGGCCTGGCTGGACCCCAGGAGGGCAGATGCCTGTCTGAGGGGTTGGCAGCAGCAGCAGCTGCAGTGAAACCCCAGGAAGGGCAGTTTGGCAGTACCAGGGTCTGTGCTACAGACCACTGGGATCTTGGGATTGTGCCAACTATGCCAGGATGGCATAGAGGGGGCAATTCCATGATCATAGACATGTTACATGGCCATATTCGGAGTTACCATTGTGAAGCTACATATAGGTAGTGACCTATATGTAGTGCACGCGTGTAATGGTGTCCCCGCACTCACAAAGTTCAGGGAATTGGCTCTGAACAATGTGGGGGCACCTTGGCTAGTGCCAGAGTGCCCTCACACTAAGTAACTTTACACCTAACCTTTACCAGGTAAAGGTTAGACATATATGTGACCTATAAGTTACTTAAGTGCAGTGTAAAATGGCTGTGAAATAACGTGGACGTTATTTCACTCAGGCTGCAGTGGCAGGCCTGTGTAAGAATTGTCAGAGCTCCCTATGGGTGGCAAAAGAAATGCTGCAGCCCATAGGGATCTCCTGGAACCCCAATACCCTGGGTACCTCAGTACCATATACTAGGGAATTATAAGGGTGTTCCAGTAAGCCAATGTAAATTGGTAAAATTGGTCACTAGCCTGTTAGTGACAATTTTAAAGAAATGAGAGAGCATAACCACTGAGGTTCTGATTAGCAGAGCCTCAGTGAGACAGTTAGTCACTACACAGGTAACACATTCAGGCACACTTATGAGCACTGGGGCCCTGGGTTACCAGGGTCCCAGTGACACATACAACTAAAACAACATATATACAGTGAAAAATGGGGGTAACATGCCAGGCAAGATGGTACTTTCCTACAGCTCTGGCTAACTAGCAGTGCCTTATTTCTCCCACGGGGGAGAGATGATTGGGCAGCCGAGCGCATGACATCTTTGGAACTTCTCAGGGAAGTCGTGGTCACTCAGATCCAAACCAACTCTCTCATTTACAATATGATCTCATATACAAATGACAAAGACAGTATAAGTTTTATATAAGGATTTAATAAAACAACTGTATTTTAGATAATAAGGCGTGAGCCGCAATAACCAGAACCATACAACACAGTAGAATTGAAATAGTCACCAGGAGAGTAAAACATAAGAACAAAGCGATCATCGTGTCTAATAGTTTCTACTCTCCCTCTGCTTGTTCTATTTCGAGCACAGCATGTTTAGCTTCTAGCTTGCCTGTCTGTATCACTGGGGAGACATCAGCCCTCATACCTGAGCAAAGGCCTGTGATCTTGGTTCAGCATCTGCAACGAGGCAGTCAGCGTCTAGTTGTGGTTCCCTGGTCGGAATCTCCCTCTTCCGTGTATTGGGACAAGGAAGTGATTTTATAACTAACATGTCAGCGTGATCACAAAATGTCCCTACGCAGAAATGCCAAGTCTAAACTCCTACCACGTCTATCGGCAATGTACCAGACAGTATCCTTGACTGAAGCACAGAGTGAATGTTTTATGGAGAACTCCAGTGCTGAAGTAGGCAAAACAGTGTGATATGAATAAAAAACAAAACCGTAGTACTGGCTATTTGAAGAATAACAGTACGAAGCCAAATAAAAAGCATTTAGAGCAAAGTGCACAGAGGCTCTAAGCTGCCAGCAAATGAATAAAATACATCCAGGGCAAATTGCACAAAGGCCTAAAGCCTGAAGCTAACGCGCAAGGGATACGTAAAACTAACCACACTACAGCTTTACCTGCCCATTCTACCCCTCCTGGTCGGTCTTTGACCTCCTCAGGTACAACACCAAGGGGCAGATTCAACAGCCCAGAGCGCCTCCTTTCACCACATTAGTGTCATTTTTTTAATGCTAATGTGGTCCAATGAGGACAAAATTGCTACTTTGTAACCCTTCGCACCACATTATGCCTGTGCCGGACATAATTTATGCAAAGGGGGCCTTCCCCCGTTAGGGGGAGGGCGTAAAAATGACACAAAGAAATCTAAGAGATTTCTTTGTTCTTTTTTTTTTTGGCGCTTTTAATTCCGGCTCAGAGCAGGCATTAAAAGGAGGGACACCATTTTTTACAATGGGCCTCAATGGGCTCTGCAGGATTAGTGTTAAAATTGTTTACGCCAATCCTAAAAAGCTCCAAACTAGAGTCAGAAATGTTGACGCTAGTTCCCCTAACTACCACCATGGTGCGCCGTATCTTAGATATGGCACACACATGGTTGCATTAGTGGTGGCACTAAGGGGTGCAAGAAAAGTGGCGCTGCACTGGGTGCAGCACCACTTTTCTTAAATCAGGCACCAAGTGTTTGTCCCCTATCTGCAGGTCTTCCCACTGCAAACATGCTGAGCCCAGGTTCCACCTACTTGACACCACTACTTCGCTGACACTAAAAGCTCCAAAGAATGCTACCACAAAGGCCGCCTTGAACAGTTGACTTCCTTCGGTGGACCTACATATCCCAGGAAAGATGTCTCTTATTCCCTTTAATTGCACAAAATCAATTGTTTGCCTGCTGTTGCGGTTCGTCGGTTGCATGCAACCCCAACCCTTCATTGCTGTGTGACAATAAAATGTGTGGGTCATTCTACCCCTCTATTTAGCTTTGAGTAATATGCCACCACGCTCATGTGTGCTGGTGCCCAAAACCTAGATTTGCCCTCCTTGAAAGCCAAGTGTATGAATTCCTCTACCTCAGTACTGGTACAGTCTCTTGCGTCCCCCCAGGCACCTTCCTGAACCACTCTAGACACTTACAATAGCTGGTTGTGGTTTTGGGGGGCCGATGACTTATTGATGAGCACTGCTAGGTCAGCTCCACTGCCTCCCACATGTCTCCTGCTAGTGGTGTCATTTGCTCATCTGCCCACAGAGCCAGTTTGCAGAACCTTTTCCACTGAAAACATTAGTGTTTCAGCGATAGCATTGTCACATCCTGACACATGTCTAGCCCTAAATGTTATTTTGTTCCCCAGCTGACAGGCCACCAGTCACTGTAGCAGCTTTAACACCCTCGGGCAGCACTCTGTCTCCAGGTTTATTTCATTTGCTACCACAGTGTCACTTGTTCGTTTGTCATGTGTGCTCTCTTTAACGTGAAGGTTAAGACTATTGGGCATAACTCTAACAGTGCTACATTTTTGTTATTACCTTCTCATGCCAACTGGCAGACCACTTGGCAGTGCACCATGCTGAGCCTAGAGTGTCTACAAAACCCTCTTTACTCACTGCATCCATGTAAAGGTATAACTGCACCGCTGTTACCCATGGTTTACGTTTCCAAGAAACAATACCACTGCTGTAGATTGCCCTTGACCCCCATTGTCAGCCTTACACTGTGGTGAGTCTGTGAGTCCTTTTGTTAGCCATGTCAGGCACCTTGCAAATGTGCACCCCGCCGGGATTCCTTTGGTGGCAAAATTGAGCTTCTCCAGTAATTGTTGCAGTTCATTGAGTGTAGTTTGTTTCTAGTCCAAATGTTCCTTGATGTCATTCCTTAGGTTGTCTATTTTGCGGGCTGGGAGTCTGGTTATTCCGTCAACTGAATCCAGCCCTCTCCTGGAAAAGTTAAGCGTTCCATTTTATCTTGTGCTAACGGGACCCCTAACTGGTTTGCCAGCGCTTGGAACTGCTCAATCATAATTTAGAATTGGTCAGAGCCTGGCGCACCTATAAAGAGGATGTCAACTAGATAGTGCAGTGTCCCTCCCCCTGGACACCTCTCCTCCATTCTCTATTCCAAAAATGTGCTGAAGGTCTCAAAGTAGGCACACGATATAGAGCAGCCCATAGGCAGATATTTGTCATAATAAATGGCCCCATCCAGTTAGAAACCCAGGAGATGATAGCTGTCTGGATGCACAGGGAGGAGATGGAATATCAATTTTATGTCTGCTTTTGCCATAAGGGCACCACTACCCTTCCGCTGTAGCATATCAATTGCATCAACCAGTGTGGCATAAAACACTGAGCATTTCTCCTGATCCAACCTGCTGTTCACCAAATTTCCTTCCTGGTGCAACAGGTGGTGAATGAACATAAGTTGCCCTGGCTTCTTTTTGGGGACCACCTCCAGCAGGGAAACTACAAAATTCCTTAGTGGTGGACTTCTGAAAGTTCTCGCCACAAGGCCCAATTCCTACTCCTTGGCCACCTTTGTTTTTGCTACCTCGATATTCTCTGCCACATATTTAATGTTTCTACTTAGCCTTTCTTCCACTGGTTTCTCGTATGGTATGGGAAAACCGCTCCTAGAGCCACCTTCTAATAGTTGTGTATCAGCCTTGTTGTGGTAGTGATTCACCAATTGTAACAGGTAATTGTATTTTAAGTGTGTAGGTGCCAGTCCCCCCTGTCCCTGGATCCCCTTTTTACGTCACTGAGCTACTTCTGAAAGGGGACCTTTTTCTCTTTGCTGTCTTTCTTTCTTCTGCAGTCGCTGGCTGAATGCCCCCCCCCCAAAATGGCTTTAAGCATGCTTCAATTTGCATGCAGCCCCCTACTTGCAGTCACCCTTTTTGAATTTCCATCACACGACCGGTTGTGCTTTGGCCTTTCTGCTCCCAGAATACTGATTCCCTTTACTGCCCGGCTGGTAGCAGGCTGTCCTTCGCTTACCCCCATATTCTTGAAAGGACTGCTAATGTAAAACCACCCCTTCTCGTGCTGCCACCATCTGTTCCGTAAAACCAGCCACATCCTGGTCATCCCAGTTGATGATGGGCCAGGCTTGCATTTTCACTCTAACACACTCATTGTACTTCAAGTAAGCATCCCCTTGGTATTTTAACTACACTTCCTGTATCTTCTGCTCAAATTAGAACAATGCTGCTGCCGCCTGGGAGAATTTATCAACAAATACACAAGCAAGTGTGCAAAATATGTGTTGGCTTACACCTCTCTTGCCTCTCCTCTTCCTTTCTGTCCTGTATGACCAGGTCAAAACCTGCTTGCTTGGCCTTCAGTATGGTAAATATATCATTAATTCTTTGTTCCAGATTCCCTCCTTCATGGCCAGAGGGACCAGGCTGGCCAGCCCTGTCTCACATGCTAACATTGGGGGGGGGGGGAGTCACCTGGAGATGGCCTGATTTACTCTCTGGCTTGCTTGCCATTAGCTCCACCCGGCGATACCTCCCCATGCTGCCATAGGGTCGTCATCCTTGATTCCACTGAATTTGTCCCTCGGGATGCCCTGCTGCCCTTCATCCTGCATCTTGGCCGCTTGCTGCTCATCCTGTGTGGATGCCTGTTCTGCATGTGATCGTCCTGTCAACTCGGCCCCATTGCTGTTAGTTGTATGTGATGTTCTGCTGTAACCTGGGCCTTGTGGGGGCTCTGGCCAGGAATAGTGGGCTGACCCCTGCAATGGTGGGGGGGTAGTTGACTCAGACCTTCCACTCCTGGCCATAGCGACCATGCTGAGTGAAATAGGGGTGAGTGTAACTGTTGAGCTTACTCTAGGACATGTCCTGGTGCCAAGCTCACTGAGTTGACCACCCCCACTTGAGCCCATAATTGGCCATACCATGAACTGTGCTAGAAGGTCCCGTCAACCCATCTTGGGGGTCTAGTGTCTGAGTTCTCCTGCAGCATTACTCCTTCCTGTGCCTGCACCCCATGCCCCCTGCTTACCATCCGCCGGGGGAGGAATGCCTCTTCGTGTTGCTGAATGTGCCTGCTGCTCACAGGTGAGAGGTGACTCCCCACTACTACTTTGTCCCTCTTCGCTTTCCAAGACAAGTCATGGTCACTGGTGCCTGCATGGGGACGCTGACCTGATTGCACGTCCTCAAGGTGGTGTGTCTCCTGAGCTTGTGCTGCGGCTGGTTGTCCTGTGATGTCTTTTCATGTAGCTTCTCCACCATCACTTTGCCTTTCAGATGCTGCCAGCTTGAGCTCCCACTGCTACTTGACTTGCCTCTATACCTCTCCGCTGTCTTAGACTGTTATCACCGCTAATGGAACCTTTCAGGGCAGCTGCATGATTTCCCCCTACTGCAAGGTCACAATGTCTTTCTGTGCTCCTATCGGCCCCAGAGGACTAGTACCTCTGTCTGAGTTGGTTAGAGGTCTTCCTCACTTTTTCCAGAATCTGCTCCATCTTCGCTGTCCCATCTGCTGGGGTGACCGATGCATTCCAGCCCTGGATGTTGGGTGTGGTGTTCCTGCCACCATCGTCATGTCATGGTCCCCACTGCAAAACTATGAGGCTTCCTGCATGCTCTTTGTTCACACCCTTTGCTTGCTTCCATGGTCCCTTCCTGGCATTGCCTCCTGCTGGTTGTGTCCCCTCCTTTTTGCCATTCCAGACGTGTGCCCCTTTTTATTCAAACTTATAGGGGGACCAAAAAGTGGGGGGAGGGACTTTAGATAAAAATAGTGCTCCCAGACTGAATATTCCCTTTGCTCCAGGCAGCTATGCCGGTTTGGTGCTGTTTGCTCCCTCTTAGTCCAGGGCTCCAGCCTTGAGTCTGGTGCTAACAAGGGGGCAATGCCTTTTACTTGGTTGGCCCCTTAAGAAGGCTGTGTCTTGTAGTGAGCAGGGCGTGGCCGGACAGTCCTCGGTTGCCCAGACAAGGAATGCCATGCTCCTGGGAGCTCCCCAAAGGTAGGCCTTGTGAAGGTGGGAGATCTTCACGGGCAGCATGCTCCTTGATACACTGCTGCCTGACATTAAGATGCTACATATGGGCAGTGCCCCCTTCTTCCTGCTGCTGCCTGTGCAGCCACAGCAAATGGGGAGAGAGAGCTTCATGGACAGCATGCTCCTTCTTACATCACTGCCCGACTTTTATGATGCTACACATGGGCGGAGCACTCCTTTCCATGCCAGTGCCCACCCAAACAAATTCATGCCAGGGAGAGATATCTTCATGTTCAGTGCACTCCTTCGCATGCCACTGCCTGACTTTATGATGCTACACATGGGCAGAGAACTCCTTCACAAGTCGTTCCCTGCCAAATTTAAATGAATCCCGGGCTCAGAATGGGAAGAGCACTCCTGCACATGCCACTGCCAGCCAAACTAAAGCAAATTCCAGGATCAGAACGGGCAACATGCTTCTTCACACACCGCTGCCTAGAAAAGCAAAATAATACGCACCAAACCCCAAGAACTTCAGACACTGCCCAAACCATACAGCAGACGGTGGAATGAAAACGGTCAGGAAGGCAGCGTGCTCCAGCCACGCCACTGCCCTGCTGACCAGCTGACTGGGCAGCACACTCCAGGCACTTCTCTGCACACTGCAGTCTCCACTCAGGCAGCGTGCTTTAACCAGCCCGCTGCCCCCACCCGCCAAGGTAGCCCTGAAATTTCTGAACCTAGCAGGTTGTGGGCGACGCGGTGATCCTCTGGCGACTGGTGGCACATCCTATTTTCCCCTGGCTACTGTGCTGTGGAGACACATCCCTGTCACCTTTTGTCCCTGCTTGTAGCCATGCCTCTTCTTGTGAATGGGATATTTCAAGCCCGCAAATCTCGGTGGTCACTAAGAGACCGCTCGCTCCCTTTCTGCTTTTTGGTGGACTTTTTCCTGTTATTTGCTGTTGTGCCCTCTATGATTGGCACTCACGGGGGTAGTTGACATCTCTCCTAGGTCAGCTCCACCTCCAGCACAATAGTGTTTCTGCCAGTTTTGTGTTGGCATCTTGGTGTTGTGCAGTTGGGGATCATTTGCTCTCCTTGGTTTGTCATTTGAATACAGCACTGGGTCAGTTGATGACTTCCCCTGTGCTGCATGTTAGGACAAGGCCTCCTCTGGTGATGGAACACATATGTTTTTGTTGGTGTGTACTTCCCAAGGTCTCTGCTGGAGTGGTAGGCCCTGTGTTTCTCCTTTCAGATTTTTAAACTTTGTTGTTTCCACCACATTTTCTACAGGCAGTGTGAAAACTTTCTTTTGCAGTCCTTTCTACATTTCGGTACATTTTGTGTAAATTTTGCTTAAAAGGGTTTTCTCATTTGACCTAGTGCCTGCACTTGAACCTTCCCAGTATCCAGGCTCGGGTATGGTTCAATTAAAATCACTTTTTAGTATAACTCCAATTTTCAGTAGTGAGCAAAGTAGTTAACAGCACATTTCTGTCCCTACTGCCACTCCTCTCAGATGAGAAATGTTCTCTAAACATTGAAGGACATAAACTTGCAGAGTGTGAAACACTCATGTATGCACTTATTGTTTATGTGGGAAAAGGTGAGTGCACATAAGGATAGTAATCAATGTATACATTTATTATTACAATATAGTACAATACAATACAGTACAATGCTTTTCGTGGAATACTGTCACCACCACCTTTTTACCCCACTTCAGTGCACAGATGTGTGTCCCGCCATTCTGAGAACCCATATACCCAGATAAAGCCATCTTCGTAATGGAGATATGTAAGTTCTCTGTGTAAACTGAAACTGAGCAATACATTTATTTTACCAGTGTAGGGGACACCTACTGTGCCTATCCTACTATTTTTAATAAGATTCTTTTTTTTAACATGTTTGCTCATCCTACAAATTGCAAAAACAAAAAGGGTTTGTCTCCCAGCCATCTCCTAGATTTATGATAAGTGACAAACACTTCAGAGAAAGGTATTATCTAGGGGTCTCCGTAATGAGTCGCAGGAGGGGGACCCCATTGAAACTGGATTGTTGAGTTTTCCCGGGGATTCTATGATTTGTTCTGCTCTCAGATGAAAAAGGATTCCTACAGTCCCTCTCTTAAGACATCTACCAAGATTTTGTTCTGTATGCATCCTCTTCATGCTAGCAGAAACCTTTTCCTTAGCCCTTGACATGCCAGATTCTTCTGAATATCACTGTGATCCTGCCAATCAGAACCCTGACATGGCATCACATGCATGCACACAAACACACAAACAACATAAAGTAAAGCTAATATAACTGCTCTTTTAGTTTTTGGATACACTCGCTCAACGGTACTTAAACACACTATGAGGATCAGTCCTCATAAAATACTGGTCCTCAGAAAGATAGGCGCATATTTATGATGCCCCTAGTGCGAACTTGTGTGACATTTTTGTCATTTTTCATGCAAATGTGGCTTTAAGGTGGCATTTCACATGTGCTATATTTACAAAGTGGAACAATGCAAACATTGCGCCACTTTGTAAACCGTTGCGCTACATTACGGCTGCGCCAGACATAATTTATGCAACGAGGATACTCCCACGTAGGGAGGCCTAGAAAAATGGTGGAGTGAAATTCACTGCTCCATTTTTAGCATTATTATTAATTCCTGCTTAAGGCAGGTGTTAAGATGAGGTTCCCATTGAAAACGATGGGCCTCCCTGACATAAATGATGACGCTTATGTGGACACAACCGCCATGATGAGCCGTATTGTAAATATGGCACACACATTGTGTCGTTAGGGGGATGCAATGGGGTGCCAGAAAATTGGTGCATCATGAATGATGCTCCATTTTTCCATAAATATGCCCCAGAGTGTTTGTCTGGGTCTGTAAGGGCTTACCCACACTATGAGGGCTGATCTGGTCCTCACCGCATGGATTATACATGCCCACACCACAAACATACATGCATAAACACACAAACATAAATGCACACACGCACACTCATTAACCTAGTCCTTCTTACATAACCCATTATCATTAGCACACTCTCATCCCTCCAGTCTGTTCTACAGATCAATTGGAACACACAAACAGGATTTACTATATGATCTACAAAGGAACAGCTACATAACTGAAATGTCCTGGTGAGACAGAGCAGAAAGACGAGTGATAAGCTTAGTGCTTAAAGTGAGCTGGTGGCTGAATGTGGGGAACACTGCCACTCATTTGTGAGGATCATCACTTTTTTTTCTAACATCAGAGCAAGAGAGAGAAAAACACAAAAGGGAGGAAAGAAGTAAGAAAAATAGAAAAATAGTGACTACTGGAGAAAGCGGGCATGAAAGAGAACCTGCAAGAGTGAGGTAGAGAGGCATCAACTTTCTGGTGGTGGATTAAAGAGCACTAGACATGAGCTTCTGAGCAATACTTTAGGCCCTAGTACTTACTATTTTACAAATTAAGCACTAGGTAACTTCCTCCATATTTCACGTGGATAGCAGTGAGGTGTTGATGGCATGCGTAGTGAAGAAAGTTATGCACAAATACTAATCTGATTCTATGGAATAAGTGAATGAATACCAGATTGCATAGAATGTAAAATCTGATGGCTAAAGAAATGGGGGTAGCTCTGAGTGAACAGATTTGTAGTTTTTTGTATTGTTACTGCGTTATGACCTAATGCTTTTTAAAGAGGTGAGTCGTCAACTCTTTCCTACTTTGGAGCTGCCTTGGGGCCACCATTATGGAAACAGTGATGCTGTTCTATCTCCTGGGTGCGTGGATGGGCATGGCCTGCTGCCCTTTGTTTCGACTTTTCCTCTACTAAAGGATAGATTTAGTGCTTAGGGACAGAGTACTCTAAATGAAATAATCCTTGCAGAGTACTGATTCTGTCAAACCAACTGTCCTTCCCTCCATTTAGTGTCAGGAAGATTATCAGCTTTCCATCAACAGAGCCCCAATTCCCTTGGTCACTGAAAAGCTTACTGTGACAGTGTGATGTATTTTTTTCAGTCCATCACTACCTTGTAGGAAAATATTAACAATGCCCACCCAGAGAAACAAATCTCAGCTTGGTAGTTAGTTTTTGAAAAACAAAAACTTTGGTAAAGTTTGGTGAACAGTCATTCACCAAACCTTTTGGAGCTTGGCGGGAACCACCATGACTACAGTTCCTATCAAGGTACAAAGGACGTCAGTAGCCAGCAGTGGTCTCTAAAATTGGCAGATGGTAGTCCATCAGATTAGCAGATGTAGGCCCTCATTATGACCCTGGCGGTGAGTGATAAAGTGGCAGTAACATCGCCAACAGACTGGTGGTAATTAGCGCCAAATTATGACCATGGCGGTGATAACTCCCAAAGACAGCCGATGTACCACACCATCCGCCGTTGCTGAAACACCACTCACGCCAGTTGTCGCTATCAACAGCCAGGGGGGAGACAAAGTACAGCTTACCATATTACGACACAGCACACCGCCACATTTTCCGGGGCAGTACCAATGCCATCAAAAGCCTGGCAGAAACACAACAAGAGAAAAGACTCACCATCGGAGACACAGGCAAGAACAACGCCGCTATGGAACCCGAAATGTAAGTATTTCCGATGATTTTCTACATTATGCTCTACCTGGAACACCAACGCCGAAGAAGACAACTAAGGTAAGTACAGCCGCCTAGCACACAAGGGAGGGAGGGAGGAAAACGAGAGTGACACACACACGCACAACACACACTCGACACACACAAACCATATACACAACCAGCTGCAGACGAACAACTATTTGCACCTGATAGACTGCTGAAAAATAATGCAAGGACAACAGGAATGCACGAAGGTGAATGTAATAAGATCAACAGCTAATAAATAATTGAATTGTCAGTGAAACCGATATGTACAAATATACACAAAGGGACACTGCCCAGTCCAATGTTCAAAGAGACCACATGACCACAGGGCATAGTCTAAGGCCCAACTTGAATCCTGATTTCATCTGGATAGAACTCTGCAGGGGCATCAGTTTGCAAGTGGTCAGGCACCTCAGGGGGGTCGGGGGGAACTTCAGCCGAAGTCGGGATCAAGCCTATTGGTTCTGGAGGGACCTCCATGCATATTGCTCTGTCCTGGGGAGTGCAAGGCCGCAGTCTCTTGAGTGGGTGACTTGCCCACTGGTTCTGGAGGGGGCAACATGCCCTGTGCTTTGTCCTGGGGAGTGCAAGGCCACAGTCTCTGGAGTGGGTGTCTTGCCCACTGGTTCTGGAGGGGGTTCCATGCCCATTTGTCAGTGCTGGGGAGTGCAAGGCCACAGTCTCTGGAGTGGGTGAGTTTCCCACTTGTTCTGGAGGGGGGGCTCCATGTCCATTGCTCTGTCCTGGGGAGTGCAAGGCCACAGACTCTTGAGTGGGTGACTTGCCCACTGGTTCTGGAGGTGGCCCCTCATACAGCAGCCACTGGAGGCTGGCCTACATGGCTTCCGCTGGTGGTGATGGCACAGTGTGGTAGCAGATGGAGGTGCCTCCTGTGCAGACTCTGCAGGGGGTGATGGCTGCAGTGCGGTGGCAGATCGATGTGCCTCCTGGGCAGCCTCTACAGGTGGTGATGGCTGCACTTCCTCAGCTGGCAGTAGGGGCCCTGTGACCACTGGTGATGGTGGAGGTGTCACCCTGACAGCCTCTGCTGGAGTAGAGGGCTTTGTCCTGTCCATGACATGGGGCATGGGTTCCTTACCCTTCCTGGCAGGGGTTGATGGCTTCTTTCCCTTCAATGCAGGTTATATGTGGTCTTTAGCCTTCTGTGCAGGATTCGAGGGCTATTTCCCCTTCAAAGCAGGAGGTGCAGGCTCCTTCCCCTTCTTGCCTGGAGGTGCAGGCTCCTTCCCCATCTTGCCTGGAGGTGTGGTATCCTTCCCACCACAACTAGGTGGTGCCGCCACTGTCCCTATGGACTGTTTGGCTGAGGTGCTGCGCTGGGTCGTTGGGACCCTGCTCTTATGGGCAGGATGAAGGGGACGGAGAGGGAAGAGGTCAAGTTGGGCACGGAAAAGCTTCTTAGGGATGGTAGGCGGGAGGAGGCAGGAGTGATGGGAGTGGAGGTTGAGGGAGTGGTTGTAGGAGGTGTATGTCTGATGGATTTGGGTGCAGGTACAAGGGCAGCATACTGATGTGAGGTGGATGGCCGTTGGGTGTATGGGTGCTTGCGTTTGTGTTCTTTAGGAGGGGGACAGACAGGGTGGGAGAGGACACAGGGAATGCGTGCATGGATGTTGTGGAGCTCTCTGCTAGTGAGGTGTGTGTGCTGCTTGGAGTGGTGATGCTTGTGGTGGATGTTGATGCAGATGTGAGTGTGGACCTGACTGGGAGGAGGGGGAGACAGTGGAGACAGTGGATCTTGTCATGTCTGCAAATGTCTGGTGTTTGAGTGAGTGCTTGTGGGATGAAGTGTGGTGCTTGTGTTTGCCTGTGTCACTCTTGGGTGTTGTCTTGTGTGGATGCTCACCAGTATGTCTGCCTGGGATGGGTTAGGGTTGAGGAAAATGGGACTAGAAAGTGGTAGTTAGAGGGGGGACAGTAGAAACAGGGACAATGGCTGCCATCAGAGAAGAGGCCAGAGCCTGAATCGATCTCTGTTGGGCTGCTAATCCACAGTGAATGCCCTCCAGTAATGCATCGCATTGCTGCATCTGGGATGCCAGCCCCTGGATGGCATTCACAATGGTTAATTGCCCTACAGAGATGGATCTCAGGAGGTCAATAGCCTCCTCACTCAGGGAAGCAGGGCTCACTGGGGCAGGGAATGAGGTGCTTGGGGCAAAGGAGATGCCCACCCTCCTGGTGAGCGGGCACAGGCAACTCGCTGAGGGGCTACTGGGAGGGTGGTGCTGGTACGGGGGTGGTGGCTGTACCTGCAGCTGGGGTGGTCACAGAGGTGTCCGCCACAACCAGCTTCCATCGAAGGAGGTGTCTGATTCTGTGTTGTCACCTCCTGTCTCCGCTGTGGTGCTCACCTCGTCCTCCATCCCACTGGTTCCCTCAGCGTCTGTGGACTCTGCCTCCTGGGTCCTGTGGGATGCAGCTTCCTCTGCCACCAGTGCCCCTGCTCCTCTGCCAGATGATGGTAATGTACACAAAGACAGGATAACAGAACAAAAAGGGGAGGGAGAGACAAAGGAAACACTGGATCAATGACTGCACCAACACCACAGTTGGCAAATACAGCACCATCACACAATGGGAACAGGCTTGAGCACTATGCATTGTAATGCCAGTGATATGGCTAGATGCTAAAGCAAGATGAGGGCCACACACGCCGACTGCACCCCTTCTGGGGCCCACGATGCCCTGCCTGAAATAGACTGCTAACAAGCTAGGTTACCTGTATTTGATATATACCCATTACCCTAGAGTTGACCCATGCTGCAATGTCTGGCCTGGCCTTAGGGGTACACACTAACTCACATCCACCACCCAGATCCCAACCCACCTGCAAAAATTTGTAATGATGCCCACTGTACTCATCCTCTTCTGGCTGCTATGATTCCCTCAAACGCCCATCCAGCTCAGGGTAGGCCACTGCCAGTATGCATGCCATCAGGGGTGTCAGGTTCTGATGGGCACCCCTTCATCATTGGGAGTCCATCCCCAGCTGGGCCTCCTTGGTCTTCCATGCCCAGTGTCTCAGGTCCTCCCACAGGTTTCCGACAGTGGGTGCTCCGTCTGCCATTGACCCCCAGGGTCGCACGTCTTGGCGATGGCATGCTATAAACCTTTCTTTTGATGGGTGCTCACCTGAATAGGCGATACAGACAGGAGAACACCATTAAACAAACAGTCCAGTCTGTCACAAATGACCCACCATACCCATTTCCATTACCATTGGCAAACACATCGCACAGTGCACATTATGTACCCCACCAGGAGAAATTTGCTCCCGCCCCGATGACACAATGCATACACACACATCCCCATGCATCCTTCCCACATGCATCGTGCCCAATGTGTACTCACCTGTTGGTCTGGAGGCCCATACAGCAGTCCGTACTGGGGTAGGACCCCATCCACCAGTCCCTCCAACTCCTCCAAAATGAAGACAGGTGGCCTTTCCCCTGTCACTTGCCATGGTGGGTTCCAGACACAGGTCACAGCAGCACACACAGTGTAGGTGTTCTCCTGTTGAAGGTCAGGAAGCAAGTGAAGAATCAGATAGAAAATAACAGTCACGTCTGAGGCGGTGTACACCGTCACTGCCAGCGCAGATCCCCATTGGCCACTGTACTCCATAGAGCCCCATATTATCCAATGAGGAATTGCGCGGGGGTGCAGACCGCCTTCCGCCACGATGCCCAAAATCGGCGGAATTATCTTACTTCCACCTGTCCCTACATACAGGACAGGCAGTCGCCATTTCAGGGGGGGCAACAGTCATATCGACATTAACTGCCTCACAGATTAGATTGGCACATATCTCGCCATTAACACTGTCCCTTTACATAAGTGCACCAAGTACACTGAAGTTGTGGTTCCATTGTTCCAATTGTGACAGCCTACTCACTCTTGTGTCCCTTAGATACCTACCACGGCAGAAGAATAGGAGGTGGAGACATACCCCCGTGTACAGACCCCTTGTGGACTTAGCTACACTGGAGGACAGGCACATTATCCTCACCTATAGACTGGACAGGGCCACAATCACAGAGTTGTGTGCCCAATTGGAGCCAGACCAGATCCCATCTATCTGTCATCTGACTGGGATCCCCCATCTTGTGCAAGTGCTATCAGTGCTCCATTTCTTGCCAACTGATTCTTTCAGTGGGTTTTGCAGTAGGAATGTCACGGCCAATGTTCTCAATCATGCTGGCAAGAGTGTTGTCTTCCCTGGTAAAACACATGTGCAGCTACATTTCGTTCCCCCAGGTGGAAGAATTGGCCACTGTGAAGGCCAGTTTCAATGCAATAGGACACATCCCCAATATCATTGGGGCGATTGATGGTACACATATTGCTTTTGCCCCCGCCAGAATGAACAGGTGTCAAGGAATGGTAAGAGTTTCCACTCACTGAATGTGCAGATGGTGTAGAACCAAAAGATGGGTGGATGGGGAGAAATAATGGTCCAGTGTAGAATCTCCCTAACTTGATAGTATGTAACAAAAATCACGATACACTGTTCCAAAAAGAAAGGGCCAGGAGAAACAGAACAAAGGAGTCCTGATATGTAGGAGCAAAAACCTCCCACACCCAAATGGGTGTCATGCTTCATCATCGGCGTTGCTCCTCGTCAGACTGGCGCTGCAATGTCTGACGGGCACCTCCTGAGGGGGCCTCTTTGCCTCTTTGCCGGAGATCTTTTCTCGATGATGCCAAGACACCAAAACTGGGTTCGGGAAAGTAGAAGAGAAAGGAATACAATAGGATAAAATTGGCTCACAACCCTAATCTCAGAGTAACAGATTTATTAGTCCATATAGGGTATAGGCGAAGATTAAAAACAATAGGGGGAGTACACCTGAAGCAATGATCAGGTACTCTCAATCACACTTGTTGCAGTTAGGGAGGTGAGGCACTACCAAACCTTCCCTGAAAGAAGGGTCAACATGTTTCGCGTCTCTATGGTCCAGCCGGATCCCATGACGCTTCTTCAGGACCAAAAACAACATAAACTACTCCTACCACAAGTTAAAATAATGTTAAGGCTCCTATAACCTACAACTGTTAGTTATAATGTCTCCAGTCACTTACACATAATCTGAGGTAACATTGAACATGCTACTCCTACACTTCGCCCTAAAAACAAATGAACACAATTCATTAGTGATATTGTACAACACAAACGTGTAGATCTGTGAGCAATCAGGTGATGGTGCAGAAAGTGGCATACTTGTGTATGTACATCAAAGGAAAAATGCTTACCCTCCTAGTTTGAGGAACGCACTTCATGGGACTGAATGGGCCACTGGCCGGCCATTAAAATTACTAATAGTCAGGTAGACAGAAAACAACATAAGGTCTTTAGTATAGCACTTCTCAAAAGTAGATGGTTATAATGGAATAAAGACAAAGCCAATAGCCAAGAGGGCATCAGTAAAAAGGGGACTCAATGATATTCTTGACAGCCACCAAGTTGAGGTTGTATACATCTAAAAGTACACTAAGTAGTTCTAATGGTTTAGAGTACTAACAGGTCCAGAAAATCAAGAAGGAGAAAAGTCAAATATCTATCTATATTCTCCCCTCCCTAAAATGTAAAAAGATATCGGGATAAGTTGCAGTGCCCCGAATGATGTAACTGTAATACTGGCAGTAATTTAAATAACATTACGACACAACTATCACTCTATAGGAAATATCGCTCTATAGATGGCCACAATATTCTTTGCCAAACAACTTGCCACATGCGTTCACACGAACGTTCTTCTCTAAGGGCGAAATGTAAATACATTTAAATCTGACCGGAAAGACCGCGTCGGAACAAAAAAAGTCAGGAACACGCTCTCGGCGCACAGCCTCAAGGCCGTATTATGTCACTTACTTGATCTGATGCCAAACCGCACGGGGTGACCTACCCCTGGCCGTGCTCCTGTAAGAATGGGCAAGGGTCCGGTGCTTGGGCTCAAAAAAGCGGCAGACCGGAAGTGAAAGCGTCACAGTGACGCTCACGTTGCTAAGCTACGGGTCAAGGACTCGATCGATGAAAAAAATCATAAATATAGAAACAGGACTCAGTTTTTAGGAATAGAGTGAGGAAATGAAATAACATGAATGAGGTGTTTCATGATCATTCAACCTATTGGAGCAGACATAACCGCCTAATATTTAGATAACATAATAGCGGAGCCTTGAAGATATGAAGGGGCAGTATAGAAAAAATGAAAAAAGGACACAAAAAGAGAGCTAATCTTTGGCACTCGAAACAAAAATTAGGAATGTATCACAGAGGTGCTGGTCAAACACAGATGTAGGATGCAGAGAAGATACTAAACTATTGTCCCACCTATTCTAGTCCTGGGTAATACCTCATAAGGGACATTGAGAGAAAAAGGTAGGCAGCCTGCAATTGACCCAAAAGAGGGAGCCAGTCCAGAGGTAGAAACCGAACTAATACTAGGCAATCAAATATCCCCGAACCAAATGGACAATTATCTCTGCGATAGGCTAATCCAGGGGATGTCGTCATTCAGACCCCTTACATGGGTTTTCAATCTGTACACCCAGCGTTGTTCAGGTTCAAAAAGGGATCTCGTACCTCTAGGTGAACTAGTCTGTAGAACCACCCACCACATATCCTCTGGGCTATGATTAACATCCATGTAGTGTATGCTGAGTTTAGTTGTATCTGATGTTACTACGATGCTCGTTGATTCTTAGTTTAACTGCTCTGGTAGTCATGCCTACATAGCGTAACTCGCAGGGGCATGTAATCAAGTAGATACAATTGCGAGTGTTGCAGTTAGTGTGTCTCAATAGTCACCATGTACCTATTGGTTCAAGTTCAAGAGTGTCCGTGTGTTTCGTTAAAGTGCACACCTTACAACTACCACAAGGAAAATGGCCTACGACTGGGGGAAGGTCCCAAAGGGCTCGTTGTCTAGGAGGTACGGTGCAGATTCGTGGGTGTGTGTGAACCAGCACATCTATAATGTTAGTAGTCCTTTTTAAAGCAAAAAGAGGTCTTGAAAAGTCCTCTCCGCCGCTACACAGAATGGCCCATCTCTTGTTGACCACTTTCTTAATGGAGTTCGACAAGGGTGTAAATGTGGAAACACAAGTCAATCTAGTGTCTGTGGAACGAGGGACCGTCGTAAGTAATGCATCCCTATCACAGTGTTTGGCCCGCTTGTAGGCTGTGTTGACCACACGACTGGGATAGTGACGTTCACTTAGTTTATTAGAGAGGTCCTTGGCTTGAGATTCAAAAGAGTGGTGATTACTGCAATTTCGGCGAAGCCGAAGGAATTGACCATAGGGCAGATTATCTCGGAGTGCTCGTGGATGATGACTCTCAAAGAGTAGCAAATTATTCCGGTCAGTAGGTTAGTGGTACGCACAGGTTTTGAGTTTACCTGCATCTATGGTAATCAGTAGGTCCAGGAAAGGAATCTGAGTAGTGGAAACCGAAGATGTAAATCTCAGAAAGGGATCTAAGTTATTAATCCATGAAGTGAATCCATCTACCTCAGAAAGCGAACCATGCCAGACGATCAAGATATCGTCTATGTATCGTCGCCACAATTTGATGTCACCATAGAAAGTGTTAGTGTGAGGCAGTATAAGTTGCTTCTCTAAGTCGTAAATGTATAAACAGGCTAAATTTGGGGCAAAGGTACTCCCCATCGACGTACCTCGAATCCAATGGAAAATAAGATCTTCAAATTGAAAAGAATTGATATTAACAAACTTTTATTTAGCCCACAAGTGACCTGTGTTCATTTGTTTTTAGGGCGACGTGTAGGATTAGCATGTTCAATGTTACCTCAGATTTTGTGTAAGTGACTGGAGACATTATAACTAACAGTTGTAGGTTATAGGAGCCTTAACATTATTGTAACTTGTGGTAGGAGAAGTTTATGTTGTTTTTGGTCCTGAAGAAACGTCATGGGATCCGGCTGGACCATAGAGATGCGAAACATGTTGACCCTTCTTTCAGGGAAGGTTTGGTAGTGCCTCACCTCCCTAACTGCAACAAGTGTGATTGAGAGTACCTGATCATTGCTTCAGGTGTACTCCCCCTATCGTTTTTAATCTTGGCCCATACCCTATATTGACTAATAAATCTGTTACTCTGAGATTAGGGTTGTGAGACAATTTTATCCTATTGTATTCCTTTCTCTTCTACCTTCCCAAACCCACTTTTGGGGTCTTGGCATCATCGACAAAAGATCTCTGGCAAAGAGCCCCCCCTCGGGGGGTGCCCGTCAGACACTGCAGCGCCGGTCTGACGAGGAGCAACGCTGATGATGAAGCATGACACCCATTTGGGTGTGTGAGGTTTTTGCTCCTACATATTAGGACTCCTTTATTCTCTTCCTCCTGTGCAGATGGTGTGCCTGGCAGACCAGTACATCTCCGACATCAATGCTAAGTATCCTGGGTCGGTGCATGATGCCTTTGTTTTGAGGCTTAGCAGCATCCCCAATGTGATGGCCCAATTGCAGAGGCACAGGGTGTGCCTAATAGGTGAGACTTGGTGCCCACCCACTCTATGTTAATGTATACCTTCTAGTGTTAACCCCATAGGACTGTGTGAGGCTAAATGTGGTCCCTCAATACTTGCAGGTGACTATGGCTATCCAAATCATGGCTGCTGACCCCTGTGAGGAATGCCAGGACAGGGGCTGAGGAACGTTATAATGAGGGACATGGGCGAGCCAGATGGATCATCAAGAGGACCTTGGGCCTCCTGAAGGCTAGGTTCAGGTGCCTCCATCTGACAGGTGGATCACTGTGCTACTCACCCAAGAAGGTCTGCCATATAGTAGTGGCATGCTGCATGTTGCACAGCCTGGCCCTCAGACACTTTGTACCTTTTCTGCAGGAGGAGGAGACTAGAGATGCCCTTGTGTCAGCAGTAGACCCTGAGGACAGCGAGGATGAATAGGCTGAGGATGAGGACAACAGAACATCAGTTATCCATCAGTACTCCCAATGACACACAGGTGACAATGCAACTGCGCAATCCTATGACTATAAGTGTATTCTGTGTGGCTGTAGCATGATGGCATTAACTTATTTTGCATCTCTGTCACCTATTGTTTGTCATTTTACAGATGTTGGTGATATAACAACTGTGTACTGATATGCTGACTACAAACATTTACAGGTCATTGTTTCTATGCTCTTACAGCGTACAGTTCATTTGCACTAGATGTGACTGTTTCCATAAATGCACATTTTGAAAACATAAAATACTAGTAGCCAAGGTGTGTTCAAGGGTGTTTATTGTAGTGCCAAGAAATTGAGGGAAAGGTGCAATGGAATGGGGTGATGATGGAGGAAAGTACAGGGTATTGTTCCAGTCTGTTTGTAGAACAGGTGCAGTGTCCAAGGGGCCATAGGAAGGGGAGCAAAGGCAGTTCAAAGTGGACAAGGTGACTGAGTGGGACACAAGGAGGACAATCAGGAGAGTCTCATTTCCTGGTGGTGGTCTTAGCAAGTGTCTCTGGCTTCTGTCTGGTGCGCAGGGAATGTTTGCGTGGTGGTTCACCTTCTGCAGGGGGAGGGGTGCAGGTGGCCTGTGGGTCCTGTGGTGAGGCCTCCTGCCCACTAGTGTCAGTGGAAGTGGAGGGCTGGTCAATGAACTGGCTAGTGGTAGGGGCCCACTGGTGTGCTGTTGCCTCCTTCATGATGTTGTCCATGTCTGCCAGCACCCCTGCTATGGAGATCAGGGTGGTGTTAATGACCTGCAAGTCCTTCCTGATCCCCTCATACTGTCCCTCCTGCAGCCACCTGTTCCCCTGCACACTGTCAAGGATCTGGCCCATCATATCCTGGAAATGTTGGTAGGCTCCCAGCATCTCGGAGAGTGCCTCCTGTCGGTTCTCTGGTCCTGTCCTCTCCCTGGCACACATCGGTCCTCCCAGTGTCCCTGTTGGCCTGTGCCTCTGTCCCCTGAACGGTGTGCCCACTGCCAACCAACCAAGCATCCCTAATTGTCTTGGGTATGAGGTGTGGCCTGGGGTTCCTGTACATGTGGGCACACTGCTGATTGACGTGTCCTGGGGACAGAGGTGTGGGTACGCTGGGTGGGTGCTATGGTGTTGGATACTGATGGGGGAGGCTCTGTGGTGGACTGTGATTGGGCTTGGGTGACTGGCTGCCCAGTGGTCCCTGATGGGCCAGGTAGGTCATCCAGATCCTGAAGTCCGGAGTTACTGTCATCACTGGGGGAATGGATAGTTGTGGCACCTCCTCTCCACTGACACTGGCTGGGGTACCTGTGGGGATGTAAGTGATGGATTATGCTTCATCTCTGTGACATATTGTACATCCATGGCTTCCCTCTATCATTGTGTTGCCCTGCCACGTTTTGCTTGTGTATGGTGATGTATTGTGGCATTGTTAGTTTCCCAACACTGTGCATGCTTTTGTGATGGGTGTCCATGTAGGACTGGGAGTTCTGCCCATGCACTGATATGGCATGAAGGGCTTGGCATTGTGGTTAGTCATATGTGTAGGTGCAGTGTGTGAGCTGGAGTGGAGTGATGGGAGTGAGGGTGAGGGGGTGTGATGGCATGCAGGTATGGGGGTGATAAGTAGTGTTGATTAACCAGTGTCCAGTCCTCGGGCTACTCCAGTGAGTCCCTCAGGATGCAGTAATGCCACAACTTGCTCCTCCCATGCTGTGAGCTGTGGGGGGAGAGGTAGAAGTCCACTACCAGTCCTCTGTATGGTAAGCTGGTGCCTTGCTACTATGGAACGTACCTTCCCCTGTAGGTCGTTCCACCTCTTCCTGATGTTCTTCCTTTGTCTTGGATGCAGTCCCACGGCCTTCACCCTGTCCACGATTTTCCACCATAGCTCCATCTTCCTTGAATTGGATATATGCTGTACCTGTGCTCCAAACAACTGTGGCTCTACCCTGACAATTTCCTCCACCATGACCCTGAACGACTCATCAGTGAAACGGGGTGCCTCTGTGGGGACATGGGTGTTGTGTGGTGTGTGTTGGTGAGAGTGTGTTGAATAATGTGGTGGGGTGTAAGTTGTGGGATGCATGAGGAATGTATGGGTGTAAGTAGTGTGTGTGTCTAGTTGTCGCAATGGTCTTGGTGTCAGTCTGGTGGCAATGATTTGTATTCGTAAAGTGTTGTCGGTAATGTGGGTGTGTGTTTTATAGTGCTGTGGGTGTGTGGGTGTGGTGTGTGTATGAGTGTCAGGTGTGTGATTTTAGTATTGGCCAATGTTGTGTTGTTTAGTATGTGGGTGTCCATTCTGAGTGTGTCGGTATGTACCGCAAATGGTTTACCGGCGTTGAATGTATGCCGTGGTGATTCGTGGATCATAATTTGATGGGCGTTGTTTTGTTGGCATAACGGTATGGGTGTTGGGACCGCCACTTTATCACTGACCTTTGGGCTGGCGGATTTGTTTATGTGGCTGTATTCTGTTGAATTGGTGTGTGTGTCAGAATATGGTGAACGGATATTCGCCACTGCGGCGGTATGCTCTAACCAATATTGAGAAACTGTACTCTGTCTACCGAACTTTAGATTTGGCCCTTAGCCTTCAATCTGATGGTGGCCTGGTTGCAGGTGTGCCAAAAGCCTTCAGAGTTGATGGGCTTGTCCAGAAACAGAGCAAGATGTCTGGTCATGGCGGATATTTTAAATCATGAACCTGGTTTTGAAGATGGTACATTTCTATTGGACCTGGTCCTCTCTGCCTCTTTCCCTCCACTTTTTGCTGAATTTGTTTTTGTCAAAGCTTAAAGTGCTTGCTCTCACTCCTGTTAAACATTGATACATTGGCTTATGCATAATCTGCATATTTAATTTAATTGTAAGTCCCTAGACAAGTGGCACTACATGTGCACAGGGCCTGTAAATTAAATGCTATTAGTGGACATGCAGCACTGATTGTACAGCTCACTTAAATAGCCCTTTGAACTTGTTCCTGACCTGCTACTGCAGCCTGACTGCAGTTTTAAACTGCCATAGAGACTTGACATTTCAACCCCCTTGCCACAACTTAAACTTCTCTTTTTTTATACATATACATCACCCCTATGGTAGGTTCCTAAATTCGATTTTCACTACTGTGAGGCATACTTCTACAATGGGATAACATTGCAGATTCGTTATTAAATTACAATTCCCAAATAGGAGCTAGGGCTATGTCATGTTTGGTACCCTTGGAATTGTAGTTGTTGGACCTGACTCCTTTTGCAGGGTTATACTCAAACCTTTTGCCTTTATCTTTCTTTTTTTTCTGACTACTTTTTGTTGGTTTTAGGACTCTTGGCACTTTACCACGCTAACCAATGCTAACGTGTGTATGCTCTCTGTCTAAATTGTATTGATGATTGATTACTCCTTGATTAGCATATTTGATTTACTAATAAGTCCCTAGTATAGTGCACCAGGCGATCCTAGGTCCTGTAAATCAAATGTTACTAGTGGGCCTGTAGCACTGATTCTGCCACCCACATGAGTAGCCCTATAAATGTGGCTCAGACCTGCAGTGCAGTTTTAAACTGCCATTTCGACCTGGTAAGTGCACCCCATTGCCAGGCCCAAACCTTTCCTTTTTCTATATGCGGTCACCACTAAGGTAGGCCAAAGGCGGCCCCATGGGCAGGTTGTAGTCTATTTAAAAGGTATGACATGTACTGGTGTCCTAATAGTGAAATCTCATAGGGGATTATGGGGTTTGCCTTGAAATACCTTTTAAGTGTAATTTGCCATTGGGAGCAGATAAGGATATAGAATGTTGGGTCTCTGAACTCACAATTTAAAAAATAAAAGTTTTGGGGAAGTTGGTTTTGAATTGTAAGTTTGAAAATGACACATTTGGAAAGTGGGTATATTCTTGCTTAACCATTCTGAGGCTCTGTCTGACTGTGGAATACAAGTCTGGGTCAGGAAGACAGTTGGGCCGTTTGTGAATTCACTCTAGACAGTCATACAAAGGGAGCTGAGGTGTGTCCTACATTTCCTGATGGGTCTTCCTGAGCTAGATGGGTGGGAGAGCTGACAATTGCACCTGAGTAGGGCTGTGCCTGTCCTTACACCAAGCATACTCCAACACCCAGGACTGTGTCTGGGACTAGGGCAGGAAAGACAGGGTCTCATGCACTAGAAAAGTCTCAAGTTGGAAGAGGTATACACCCCTGTCAAAGTTGGGACCACGATCCTATTCAGGGTGAGTCAAACACAATCCAAATTATCCTGTGCCCACCCTCTGGTAGCTTGGCACTGATCAGTGAGGCTTAATTTAGAAGGCAATGTGTTAAGTATTTGTTCAATAAATCATACAGTAACACAATTAAATCACCACAGATTATCTGAATAAAATAAGGTAAAAAACAATCAAGGTTCAATAAGCACAAGTTGAAATTTCCGTTTTGCAAGCTTTAGAAGAGTCTTAAACATTAGAAATCAACAGTTATCTCTTGGTTACACAAAGTACCTGATTGTGTAAAAAATAACACGCATGCAGACCGCAGAGGAGGAGATGCATGGGAAAATATGGTGTGTGTTGAATTTTCCAACACAGCACAAATAAGGCGTTATTTATTTCCACGCTGCAAGTTCTTTACGTCATTTTTCGGAGTTCTAAAGAGAAGGAAGCTAATTGTGAACATCAACAACTGTAGGTTAGATTACAATGCTGAAAGAAATCAGAGATAAAGTGATGGTACTGCTACTAGTATGGTTTCCTCTGTTGGGACGTTCTACAGTTTCATTAAACATTATTAAAGGTATTGAATGTGGGTGCACCTTTTGCTTGTTAGTGTGGTTAGGGACCTCTCTAATTTTGTATGATTAACTATACATAATATACACTTTATGTAGAATGTACTTGAGTGTAAACATGAGACATACTCAGTATGTTTTTGGCTACTATGTCACATTGCTTTTAACAAATCTTTGTTATGTCACCATGGGGTTCTGGAGATGGACAGTTGATATATAATATGATATGAAGTAAATTATTGTACATTCATATGTTATTCTAGCCTTGAAGAAGTGGAGGGATATTGGTCCCTACAAAACACCTGTTGGCTGGAAGCACTACTTGGCAATTTTGGAAAATGAAAAAAAGAACAATTTGTTTACACTGCAAAGAAGAAAGTCTACATGTGTTCCTCCATAGTGTTCACAGTGAAAATTATCCTAAATGTAAAACAACTATTTGGGGTTCAACTGACATATGATTCTATTGTCCACCATACAAAAAAGTACTTGGCTTAGCAGTGAATAAAATATCATAGGAACAAAGGTGCACATAGATACAGCAGGCAGTAACACTGAAATATCTGTTACATTGCTGCTTTTCCACTAAGGAATTGCATTGACCTAACAGGAAAGCGTTTACTTATAAGTCATAAAAATTGAAAGAAGTAGTGTTAGATTTTAACTACCAGCTGAAAAACAGAGGCAACTTTGGAGAAACATTTTAAGATCTGCTATTCAGTGATTGCTGCATGCTTGACAGCTCGCTCTCCAATACCAAAAAGAAACTCCTTCTATTAGTTACTATTTTTGAATTTCCAAAAGGTTCAAAACTTTTATTGAATGCTGAAAGCTTTTCATTTGTGGTTTCTTGACAGAGTCACCTGGAAGGTAATTTGAGTTACAAAACTGAAGAACTTGGAACCAGAATTCTTACATTATTTTTATTCTTCGCTTTAAGAACCATGTGATACTGGTAGAACTACTTCACTCCTGTAGTTTCGTTTGTTTTCAAAAAATGTAGGAGTGCTTAACGATGATTCAGTTTGTTTTCTTGCATAAGACCATGTATTCATTAATGATGAGGCAATGGAAAACTCTTGACCACCCATAACTGCAAGGGAGTTTCTGAGCCTCCTTCAGAGAAACTCCTAGCAGTGCTCCCAAATCACTAATTCTGTGATAAGGGTTAGGTCCAGGCAACTTTTGTACATTTTCCATAAAGTAAATGTACAAAAAACTTCTGTGAAATCAGATGAACTGTTGGACCGACACTTACCTTATTTTTTCATGTGAAATGTGTCCCTCAATCTATTTTGGACTCATATTGCTCTAAAAAATGGCAATTCACAGAGGCTACAAAAAGCAGTTTTTGTATTTTGTGTGATCACATTGTTCTCCTGTTTTACCCAAACAATATCTCAGTGATGTGACACGGCACAGTGGCATAATGTTGGCATTTTTGATAAGCTTGGCAATTATTCAAGCTGGCACCTCTGTATGTTAAATGTCACCCAGGTCTAATCAGGGTAGTATCATTTATAAGGCCTGAAGCATCAAAAGCCCTTCAATGAAATAAACTCAAAACATTGAAAGGGTATTAAGCAACAGCTACTGCACAAACCTAAACTCATTTCATGTGGTCGAGCCTATTAGTGTCAAGTCTTCTAACATGCAAATTAACCCTGCATTCTGTGCAGGTGTAACTCAAATTATATTTAAGGTGCTCTGAGATTCCAAGTAACTATGGCATCGTTTCTCAACTATAATCATGTTATCCTCCAAAGAAACCCTAATTTTAGTGGCAGTTGGGTTCTTGTCAACACTCTGGGTCTGAACCCTCAGTTGTAATAACGTTGAGGTTCTGCTCTGCTTCCCACTCCCGGGGATGTTAGTTTTTAGGTCTGGCCTAGGCAGCACATGTGTTGTCTTTCCAAGACATGCTGTATCTATTCTGTGGGTGTACACCCCACCCATTGCTTTTGATTTATTTGTGTGTCCTTTCCAAAAGCTTGCTTGTATGTGGGGACTCAGGCGGTCATTCCTACATTGGCGGGCGGCGGTCGCCGCCCGCCAAGCGGGAACCGCAGAATGACCGCACCGCAGTCAAAAGACCGCGGCGGCCATTCTGGCTTTCCAGCTGGGCCGGCGGGCGACCGCCAGAAGGCTGTCCGCCGGCCCAGCGGGAAACCCCCTTCTACGAGGATGCCGGCTCCGAATGGAGCCGGCGGAGTCGAAGGGGTGCGACGGGTGCAGTGGCACCCATCACGATTTTCAGTCTCTGCTTTGCAGAGACTGAAAATCTTAGTGGGGCCCTGTTAGGGGGCCCCTGCAGTGCCCATGCCAGTGGCATGGGCACTGCAGGGGCCCCCAGGGGCCCCACGACACCCGTTACCGCCATCCTGTTCCTCGTGGTGAAAACCGCCAGGAACAGGATGGCGGTAAGGGGGTCGGAATCCCCATGGCGGCGCTGCAAGCAGCGCTGCCATGGAGGATTCCCTGGGCCAGGGGTAAACCGGCGGGAAACCGCCGGTTGCCCTTTTCTGACCGCGGCTTTACCGACGCGGTCAGAATGGCCAAGGAAGCACCGCCAGCCTGTTGGCGGTGCTTCCGTCATTTTAGCCCTGGCGGTCGCCGACCGCCAGGGTTAGAATGACCCCCTCAGTGTTTTTGTCCAGGAGCAGTGGCCTATTATTTGTATCCTTTTACTTTTGGCTATTTCTGTTTCTGTATGTCCACTATTTTATTATGCTGCTTTGATCCCAGCCAGGGCCCAGCGCGTTTTTTCTTTGCCTTAATCCCAGCCCATGTTTTGGGAATTAGCCCTTTTGTTTCTTGTTCCGTTTTGTTACCATCAAGCTGCTAGTGCGCCACCTCATCCCCACAGTATTCACTCAGAATTGTTGTTTTCTGCCCATCTTTTGGGAAGATTCCCTTTTTGTGATTTGTACTGTTGTTCATAAAGTGTTTAGTTTGTTTTCCTTCTTGTTTGCTGATACCACACCCCCTTATCCCCACAGCACTCACTTCGAATCAAAGCTGTATGGAGTCACTTATTATATAGATCACCAGTTGCCAGCAGACAAAAGCTTTATTTGAAGGACCCCAGGGTCGTTCATTATTTTTCTTTTTTGTTACCATCAAATCGCTACCGTTCCCTCTCATCCCTGCAGCACTCACTTCAAATCAAAGCCGTATGGATCCAATGTGAGCTTGTTTACATTGTCAGTTTGTGGTATAAGAGTGAAGTTATGATGTGTTTTAAAGAAGCAGGGATCCTCCCCCTTTTCCATCTGCCTGTTCTGGGGTGCATTAGAGATCACTTCTGCCTCATCTGTGTCTATAATGGGCCTGTCTGCCATGTGATGATGCCACCATGTCACCCTGACTGCCACCTCCTCGGCTCAGCTGTGTCTGATGGCTTCCTGGTGTCAACATTTCACTGTCCAGGCAGCGAAGGAGGGACAGCACCATCCTCAACACAAACATTCCTGGGTGGGGGAGGGGTGTATCATTGAATGACATAGCAATACAGTGCCAGAGGTCAGTGTATCAACAACAGGCATTGCTGAAACCAAATAGCCTCCTAACAAATGCAAGACCTATTGTCTTTGCCTATGGTTGTTAAGATAGTGGATTTACAAAGTGCTTTCAGCCTGGCGACCTTCAGTTTTAAAGGCAGTAAAGTTCTAGTTTGCTGTCATTGTATGGAGCCCAGGGTTTACAGTGGAGCTTTGTTATTCTGCTGAATTCAGTTTATTGTGACAGAGTGCTCACTATGCCACCAGATTCAAGCTAGCCTGGCTGAAGAGGGGTGATACCCCGAAACCGGTCCCAGGATGCTTGTTTCTGGTCCAGGGAGGACATGGCCTGGCAGTTCGGGCTGGACTGTTCGTATTGGGAACAGGGTCAAGACTGATTTGCATATGGCTGGGTCCAAACTGGAACGGCATGGTGAGCAAAAAAACTGATGGATTAAACCCAGATCTGTGACTGGGGGTGAATGTTTGATTTGGTCTACATTCCGTCCATCAACTGTTGTTTTTGCATTTGTCACCCTAAGTGGGAAGGGTATGCCCAGACGTGGGTCCCGTGCTCACTATGCCACCAGATTCAAGCTAGCCTGGCTGAAGAGGGGTGATACCCCGAAACCGGTCCCAGGATGCTTGTTTCTGGTCCAGGGAGGACATGGCCTGGCAGTTCGGGCTGGACTGTTCCTATTGGGAACAGGGTCAAGACTGATTTGCATATGGCTGGGTCCAAACTGGAACGGCATGGTGAGCAAAAAAACTGATGGATTAAACCCAGATCTGTGACTGGGGGTGAATGTTTGATTTGGTCTACATTCCGTCCATCAACTGTTGTTTTTGCATTTGACAGAGAGATTATGGCCTGCTAAGGTGCTTTATAACAAAATTGTGATCAAAATATCCACCTGATAAAAATATTGCCTTGATTCCAAGATTACAGCTACAGCGCAAGGTAAGTTTAGGTAAGTGTGTGTGGAATTCGGAATAGTAAAATTGCATAGATGATATAGTGGGTGGCAATTTTGTTGTTGTGATCTTATTGTAAGTCAATACTTTAACCACAATTTGGTGACAGGCAACCTCTGCTATCCATGTTTCTGAACGTCAGTGTTACTAACTGTGAACCTTCTAACTGGTGTCCATGACTGAAAAAGTAATAGTGTTCTGGCACATTGCTTTCAGATTTACTTACCATAAATGTATACCTTACTTTCAATTTGATGCCTTAGGTTTTATTGGCGTTTGTGTCCTGGCTTGCATCTAGGGCATAGCCCTCAGTTGTAATCACTGCTGAGATTTGACTTCTTGCCTTCCTGGAAACCTCAGCTTTAATGACTGTTGTTCTGGGTCTGCTGCCAAGGCATATTTCTCTGCTGTAATGGCTGAGGTGTCCTCACTTCCTGTTAGCCAGAGGCTTTCCTTTTTGGTCTCATTTATTGACTTTTCAACTGTCTGTTGGAAAACAATCTTATTGTCCTATTGTTTTTAAAGTAGGTCTAGAATGGGTTTTGTGCATCTGCCTTGCTCATGATTGAGTTTCTTTTTTATCTGGCTCAGTTCCCTGCTCCTGATTCAATGACTTTCTTCCCATTCCTGTGTTTGTCCTACACAAGGAGTATTTCAATCTCACCACGTTTTGACCAGATGCATTGAATTATTTCACTGCTTAATTCAGTACCTTGCTTTTGCAATGAATGAAGGACTATTTTCTCTCCCCCTGTTTCTCTCCCTTGCTCTCGTATCTGTAGCCCCCTCCTCTGTTTTATAAATGTTTACCCCTCACCACCTGCACGCCCGCACAGACCCCTTGTGCCTTCACCGCTGCCTGCTGATATATCTGAGAACAGACAGAAATAAATGGAACTAAAACTATTCCAACATGGTACACGTGTGTTTGCATTTTTTGCACATGTTCTGTGACTATCTTTGAATAATACACTTATTGTCTCTTTTTACCACTGTTGCTGTTCTTTTTCATACCTTCCTTTTCCCTTTGTAGCTGTTTTCACATCATTCTGTTCCTGCTTATGTCTCCTTTTTCTTCCTTTCTCTCCCATCTGATGATTCTCGCTCCCAACAAATGAGTTCCAGTGCCCACCACATGCAGCCACTGACACAAACCTGGCAATGGAAACAGGAATACAAGATCCACTATATCTGTGTGGAACATGGGGTGTCAACCAGCATGTGGAATCTCAGAGTGAAAAACTGGGAGAAATTAGGAATAACTGTGGTAACACAGACGGGAATTACAGTTTCTCCTGGTAATTCTTCATATTGCAAGAGAACCTTTGGGTTCCGCCTGTAACCAATATAAACTCCACGCTTAGAACTCAGAAAGAATCCCTTCAGTTAATGCCGGTATGCATAGAATAGACAATTTCTGAGGCAGACTTAACGAGGAGAATACTAGGGACCTCATTATGAGGCCCTAGTAGTGTGGGTGTGTCAGACCTTATTTGCTTTTACATTATTATGACATGGTGACACATGTACGATAAATCATCTATTACCTACAGAGGTCAACACTGATCTTTTGACTCAAACAGGAGTGTGAAATCATCCACTTAGACACATCAAATATAACATCAAATAATCAACATAATCAATGGGAGTCAGTAATTTAGTGACCTATGTGGCCATGAATCACCACTCCAGTTTAATAAAGTTTAAGCATTTATTGCCCTTTAGATTAACAATGCTAAAATCATGTAAATCATGCACACAACCACATGAAAGAAATACAGAAGCAACACAAGTTGCCCAAAATGCCTGAAGAATCGCAATCTAATCAAAGCATTTATCATTAAACACTCCAAAATAACAATGCAGAATAGCAACAGAATAAAAAGAAAAATAGAAATGGCATACATTTAGTTTGTGCAGTTGAAATAATCAAAATCAACTAATAAACAGTCAAATTTAGACATTAGGCCAGGCATCCCTAACTACTACTCCAATTAGAAAGTATGTGTGGGCTTCATGCAAAAAGAAAAATAAGGCAAAAATTAATTTGAAAAATATCTAACTACAGTGCTAACCAAAATAAGCGGTTGGATTTTCTAAGGGAGAAAAATCTGCAAGAAGGACACATTCAGATTGGTTATACCTCTCCTAACTGGAAGAGCAATCAGTAGTATCTTCATCAGGAAAGCACAGGAACATCAGGCCTTCATTAGTCAGCATCAGAACATGAAAGAGAAACAGTTCAGTATAGTCTGGCCTAATATATCTGAACTGTTAGAATCAGGCAAGAACATAACCCCATCTAACTCAGAATAAAACTGGAACAGAACTCAAGAAAATGAAGAACTAAACAGAACTGAATCAAAATGGAATCTGACTTACATTACCTAAAACTTTGCTATATTAAAGTCCCAAAAGTTATCAACTAAGCTTCTCTTGGACAGAATTATTAGGCGGTTTAGTTTGCACCCAATTAATCATCATCTGTGCTTCGGATGTATCTCTCCACGTTTTCTTTGCTCAGGATTGGATCACTCGATCACTCCTTTCTCTTCACCTGACATCAGCTTCTGTACAAAAATTACATATTGACACCATGGAAAAATAACTTGTGCTTCCTGTTAAAAATTAAAACTCAAGCAAGAACAAAATATGCAACATGAAAACATAACATTGAGCACTGAGGTTCATTGTTTAACCATCGATTTTTACCTCAAGGAACTATGCAGTATCAGCATTAAAAACAGGCAAGAAATTTCCACTGTGCAAGTTCAACAGGATGTTTGAAGAAACATTATTTTGTAGGGATAGCAAACCATTTTAAACATTGTGTTATTGTAAAATTACTAAAATGTGAGGCATTTAAGCCCTTCACTGCAAGGCCTTTTCCTCCTCAGGGGCAAGGTCTTTTTTTGGCTATTTGAGGCAGTTGGCGCTTAGGCCCTCATAACGTTTTTTCCACATAAGATACCCACGCCAATTTTGTGTCCTTTTTTTCCAACATCCTAGGGATTCTAGAGGTATCCAGAGTTTGTGGGTTCCCCTGAAGGAGACTATGAAATTAGCCAAAATACAGTGAAAATTTTGTTTTTTTTTCTAAAAAAAAATGGGAAAAAGGGCTGCAGAAGAAAGCTTGTGGCTTTTTGACTGAAAATGGCATCAAAAAAGGGTTTCGGTGCTAAAATCACCATCTTCCCGGCTTTTAGGAACAGGCAGACTTGAATCAGAAAACTACATTTTTAAACACAATGTTGGCATTTTACTGGGACATGCCCCATTTAAAAAAAAAAAATTCTTTCAGGCTTCTTCCAGTAAGTGACAGAAGTGGGTGTGAAACCAATGCTGGATCCCGTAGACAAGATTCTGAATTTAGCAAGGGGTCATTTGTGTAGATCCTAAAAGTTTTTCCTACAGAAAATAACAGCTGAAATACAAAAATATTGAAATTGAGGCAACAAAACCTGCCATTTCTTTCCTTGTTTTACTATGTAACTTTTCCTGCTATGTCAGATTTTCAAAATCAGGACTCCTAGGTACCTAGAGCCAATAAATGAGGTGTACCTTGCAATGGATTTTCATTGTATACCAGGTATACAGCAATTTATTTGGGGGATCAATGCAAGCAATACCTTCTGGACTCCTCCGGGTATCCAGTTTAAAAAAAATGTCTGGGTTAGGTAGGTTTCTCTAGATGAAGGCTGCACCCGGGACCAAAAACGTAGGTGCCCCTCCCAAAACACAGGTAGTTTTGTAATAGATCATTTTGACGTGTCCACGTACTTCTCTAAACACTAAAATTATTAAAAGAAATGCACTTAGCAGGTTATGTTAAAAATACCCCTCACCCACCAACCAAGTTGGTGGCATGCTTCATCATCAGGGTTCCACCGAGGCACTTAGCATGTCACGGATGTGCTGTGACACCTGATTACAGTGGAGCAGGTTTTGTCATTTTTACCACACATACTGAGTGGATTTTGCACAAGGGTGAGTGATGGTTCAGTAGCTCAAATTTCGTCAACTAGAGATTTCACAAAAATTAAATGCTCTGTTAATAACTGAAAGGCCAAAAAACTGAACCAATGACTCGCAGCTCTTGAGCTTTAAAGCTGCATCAAGGCACCAACCACTTTACAGTCCGTTCACACACCTTTCATACATGACATGCACAAGACCATTCATGCCTCCAGCCGAGGACCCTGCACATTACAACACTCGCATCAACAGAAAGCACCATTCAAGGGCCCATCTTTTTCATACGCCCACATGCCTGATAAAGCAATCACACCAGCTCATGGGAGAGTGTGGACTGGCATTTGGCAGGCACTACCAGCCAAGCGCCACTCCACACACACCGCCAGCCAAGCACCACTCCACGCACACCGCCAGCCAAGCGCCAACCCAAGCACACCGCCAGCCAAGCACCATTCCATGCACACCACTATTCATGCGCCACTCCAATCACACCGCCAGCCAAGCTCCACCTCACGCACACCACCACCAAGCGTCACCCCATGCACACCGCCAGCAAAGGCCCACTCCATGACCACCACCAGCCAAACACCACTCCAGGTACACCTCCAGCCAAGCATCACCCCAAACACACCACCAGCTAAGCGCCACTCCATGCACAGTGCCATCACTTTTTTTGTTCTAAACAACAAAGAAACAACTAAGTATAAATAAGTACAAAACTACAAACATAAAAGTTCTAACTGAATACATGACAGTAATGCCAACTGTGAAACTGAACATATTAAATTTTAAAACAGCAGTTTATGCTCATGGTAGTTACCACTAATTCTTCTGTGTGTGGTAACTCCTGAAACAGCCAGCCACGCACAGCCCAGGCTTTGAAGGACAGTCCAGGCAGTACATCCGGCTCTCCCTTCGGATACCTCTTCGTGCACTGACTCTACATGTCTTATTGGGCAAGTTTTTTTTGGGAGTGGGAGGAATGTGATCAGGAAAGTGGTGATCTTTCAATCTAGCCACATCCTCCACCACTGTTACTCTAGGAACTCCACAATAACGCTCTCTATCAGTGACTCCTGAAATTTAACAAATTTCATCCTTGACTCAGGGGAACAATCATTGAACACAATAAAAGCATTAAAAGTTGCCAAATAAAACAAATGGATGGCCAACTTTTTAGATCATACATGAGACTTACAAAGAGCAGTGTAAGGTTCCAACCTTGGATCTACTCAATCGACACTACCCATGTGCTTATTGTAGTCCAAAATGCACGCAAGTTTGCGCACTTCCGCAACCTGACCCCAAACAGTCACAAGGGAAATACTCTCATCATGAATAGTAATTAGCATGTACACATCCCTCCTGTCTGCAAATTTCAGAGCTAGCAGCTCATTATTACACAAGGCACTGCACTGTTCCTCCTCAAGTTTTTTACAGACAAGCTCCCTTAGATAGCCTTTTCAGTTAGAGCGGATTGTGCCACAAGCAACATTGTCTACTCTTAATAATTCCTTGAACAACTGCACTCTAGTGTAGAAGTTATCTACGTACAATTGGTGACCTTTGTCAAAAGGTCGTCTGCCAAGTTCCCACATGATTTTCTCACTAACTCCAAAAGTGGGCAGACAACCAGTGGGGTCAAAAGTGGAATCCCTACCAGTGTAGACCCGGAAAGTATACACATGCCCTGTACTACTTTCAGAAAGCATCTACATCTTAATTGCATACTGTGCCCTCTTGCTAGGAATGTACTGCTTAAAAACCAAATGCCCCTTGAACTGAACCAAAGACTCATCTACAACTATTTCTTTCCCTGGAACACAGACCTCTGAAAAACGATTTACATAATGATCAAGGACAGGCCTAATCTTAAAAAGACGGTGACAGTAAGGGTGATCTTGTGGCAAGGCTAAAGTACTGTCAACAAAATGTAGCATCCAAAGAAGAAGCAAATACCAAATACGAGTCATGGTTGCAGGAAATATAGCTGTTGCCATCAAGGGACTAGAAGACCAATAAGAAGCCAGTGACAGCATCCTTATCAACCCCATCAAAAAAGTCAAGCCCAAGAACTGTTTCATCTCTTTCAGATTTGTGGGAATCCACTGGGTAGCTCTACACTGAGGCCTAAGTCTGGCAGCGTTGTCCCTCAAATACTGCTCTGCATACAAATTAGTCTGCTCAACAATCTCTTCCAAAAATACATTGTCCATAAACAACTAAAAGAAATTGACAGGCAAAAAGGTTTCTGTAGTCACTCTACACCCTGGGAGACCAGTAAAGGCAGGCACCTGTGGCTGCTCAATATTTGGGGCAACCCAGAGTTCAGGTCTTCCAATGGGAAGCCTTTCAACCCCAGGATGATGGACTATTGTCACATCAGTGTCCTCCTCTAAAACAGGCCCTTCATCTGCACTGAGAATGGCTTCCACATCAGAAGATTCTTCTCCAACAGAAAACTCACTACCAGAATCTCTCACTTCCTCCTCTGCCTCAGATGCAGAGTCAGTCTCGTAATCATGGTCAGAAGATGACCCAGAAAGCATACCCACGACCAGTTGAATGGTCACTCTGTGGCTAGCCATGATCCATTCTAAGAAGTGTAACTTGACAAATGCACCAACAACAACAAGCACTGTCTAAAATAAGTAATAAACAAAGTGTGGCTTTATCACAAAGAGTTATGTACTCAAAAACTATACAACTCACTTGCCTGAAAAAGCTAGAGTCACCAGCAACTATTCTGCACAGACACAGCAATCACCAATGATATCCCACTTAAAAGAAAAAAAGAAAAGCAAATTAGACATAAGGCAACACAAATATCACTGTGCACAAATCTAAGGACAATTTCACACACAATCCTGCATTTAGTACACCTATCTACAAACATGTCATTCATGCATGGTAACAGTATTCCTTTGGAGTAAATTATTTTTACTTTCCTAAAACATGCAACTATGCAAACCACAGCTCAACCACTGCCAAAACTGCAAGGAGCCACAGCAAAGGAAGCAAAAGCTTTGAACTAGAACAAAAATAAATAGAGAAATAAACTGTTATAATAACAAATGCAAATACTTTGCCAGTTGACAAACACCTCGCCACCAAGCATTTAGAAAATTTCCATGGTGCCTAAGTGTATTCTGCCCGCCTTGGGGGCAGATGGGCCTACTAAAATTAGGCCCATCTGCCCCCAAGGGGAGCAGAAATGGCCAACAGTTCTGTGCCTCCTTTTGGGGGGGTGACCCTAGCCAAAGGACCCCCACACCAATCACACACACACACACACACAAGATCCCTGGTGTCTAAGTGGATTCTGCCCCCATGGGCCAAAAAAAGAATAGGTGGATATGCCCCGGAGTGGGGCAGAAATGTCCAACAGTTCAGTGTCCTCTTTAGGGGGTGACCCTTGCCAAAGGGGGCACTCCCCCCCAAAAAAAACACAAAGGAAAAAAAAATCCATGGCGTCTTGGTGACTTTGGGGGCAGATAGGCCTAAAAAAAATAGCCCGATCTGCAACGCGGGGGGGGCAGATATGGCCATCAGCTCTGTACCAAAGAGGGCACCCACCAACACAAAAAAACTAAGAAAAAAACCCTGGCGTCTTGGTGACTTCTGGGGCAGATGGGCCTAAACAAAATAGGCAGATTTGCCCCAAGGGGGAATGAAATGACCATCACTAATGTGCTCCTTTTGGGGGGGCACCCTTGCCCAAGGGGTGCCCCCCAAGACACAAAAAACACTCAAACACATAACACAATCCCTGGGGACTAGTGAGTTTTGACATCCCTGGGGATAGATCAGCCAAATAAACGGCCGATCTAGCCCCCAGGGGGGGCTGAAACCCAGATACCATATTGCCCCCAGGGCAGCGACCCTTGCCTACGGGGTCGATGCCCTAAAACATTATAAAAAATATAATCGCTGGTTCCTTGTTGGGTTTCGACCCCTCCCCCCGGGTGCAGATCGGCCGAAAAAACAGCTGATCTAGCCCTGGGGGCCGAAACACGGATACCGTATTGCCCCCAGGGCAGCGACCCTTGCCTAATTGGTGGCTGCCCTAAAACATTATAATAAAGATAATCCCTGGTTCATAGGGGGTTTCGACCCCCTTGGTGGCAGATCAGCAGAAAAATGGCTGATCTAGCCCCCAGGGGGGGCCAAAACATGGATACTGTATTGCCCCCAGGGGAGTGACCCTTGCCCAATGGGTAGCTCCCCAAAATAAACAAAGAGAACATCCCTGGTGCCTAGTGGTTGATTCCTGCTCCATGATCGTGGGCCTTGCCCGCAATTGTGGAGGAGAAATTTATTGAAAACAGGCACGGTGGAAAGAAAAAACTCTTTCTTGTACTCCTGTGTTTGTTTGCCACCCCCAACCACTCCCCAGGAGAAGGTCTTACCTCTTTTGGGTCCTCTCTCTCGCCACACGCTGGAAGCAAGTGGCTTCCAGCGCGTCCCCAGCACTATTTGATGACGTCGGCACACTGTGAGCTTGCTGATGTCATCAGATTGCCGGGGGGGTCGGGGTGGAAGGCGAAGCGATTCTCCTTCCATCCCTGATTGGGGGGGGGGGGTGTAGAGAGCTAGCGCTTCCCCCATGGCCCGGTACAGGATAAGCTGGTCTCATCCCCGGCACACAGGAACCATGGCTGAGGGTGAGACCAGCTCGTCCCAGGCACCCAGGGGGTTTAACTTGTGTTAAGGATGAAGAATAAAACATTTTATAATAAATGTAAACCATTAATCTTTCAATACATATTGGTAATCATCCTTTTCAACACATGTAATTATGATTAAACAAAATACTTTTTCATTAGTGTAGGAGGCTGGTCTGGCTTATAGTGGGAACCTGATGGTACTTACACCTTGTGCCAGGTCCACTTATCCCTTATTAGTAGATTAGTAGTGTTCTAGCAGCTCAGGCTGATAGAGGAAGCTATAGCAGAGCAGCTTAGGCTGAACTAGGAGACATGCAACGCTCCTACTATGCCTCTTATATCATATAGCACTATATCATAAGAATCACAATATTCAGAGTTACTAAAAATAAAGGTACTTTATTTTAGTGACAATGTGTCAGAAATATCTCAGAGGATATACTCCCTTAGGAGGTAAGTAAAATACACAAATTATACACACAAACCAAAATCAGGTAAGTAAACAGTTAGAAAATTAGTGCAAACACTGAAGGTTACAATAGGATGCAATGGGATACAAGAGGCCTAGGGGCAACACAAACCATACACTCCAAAAGTGGAATGCGAACCACGAATGGACCTTATGCCTAGTGTAGTGTGTAGAGGGTCGCTGGAAGTGTAAGCAAACACTAAGGGTGTCCAAGATACCCCACCCCAAGACCTTGAAAAGTAGGAGTAAAGTTACCCTACTACCCCAGAAACACGCTAAAGTCGTTATAGGGGATTCTGCAGAGGCAACAACTGAATGCAAAGCGCTGAAGATGGATTCATGGACCTGAGGACCTGTAAAGGAAGGGAACCAAGCCCAAGAGTCATGCAAGCATCCGGGGGTGCAGGAGCCCACTAAATGCCGGATGAAGGTGCAAAAGGGCTGCCTCTGGGTGGAAGCAGCTGAAGATTCTGCAACAATGGAAAAAGCCAGGAACTTCTCCTTTGCACAGAATATGTGCCATGGTATGCTGGAGGATGCAGAGTTGTTTTCACACAGAAAGATTGTAAACAAGTCTTGCTAGCTGCAAAGGTCAAGGTTGAAGAAAATGGTGCTGCCTGGGACCAGGAAGGACTATAAGGCCACACCTTGGAGAAGGAGACAGAGGGGGTACTCAGCAGCACAAAAAGACCACACAGAAGCAGGCAGCACCTGCAGAAGCACTTGAACAGGCATTCAAGAAATCTGAGCACAGCGGTCATCTCAACACTACAAAGGAGGGTCCCACGAAGTTGGTGGTCAACTCAGCGAGTTGAGCAACGCAGGACGGAGTGCCGGGGACCTGGGCTATGCTGTGAATGAAGGATTCCTTGCAAACATGCACAGAAGCCCTAGCAGCTGCACTTCATGTAGTACACAGGATAGGATGTTTCACCTCCTATTGAAACAAAACCATTCTCTGCTATCTGCTACGTTCTGTGGGCATGTCAGATCTTAATTGCTTTTATATTATTATGATAAGGTGACATGTTTAGGGTAAATTATCTTTTAGCCTCAGAGGTCGACTCTGATATTTTGACTCAGACAGGAGTGTGAAATCATCCAATCAGATACCATGAACCAATGAACATCAAATATTACATCAATTAATCAACATAGTCATTTGGAGTCAGTAATATAAACACACTATGGCTTATGTGGCCATGAACCACCACACCAGTTTAATAAAGTTAAACATTTATTGCCCTTTATATTAACAATGCCAAGATCACGTAAATCATACGCAAAACTAATAGAAATATAGAAAAAACGCAGGATGTCCAAAACACATTTAGAATCTCAATCTAATCAAAACATTTATCATTAAACACTCTAAAATAACAATGCAGAATCAAGTGAAGAATAGAAACAGCATACATGTAGTTTGTGCAGTTGAAATGATCAAAATCAATTATTAAACAGTCAAATTTAGACATTCGGTCAGGGATTCCTAACTATTACTCTAATTAGAAGGTATGTGTGGGCTCCAAGCAAAAAGAAAAATAAGCCAAAAATTCATTTGGAAAATGTCTAACTACGGTGCTAATCAAAATAAGTGGTTGGATTTTCTAAGGGAGAAAAACCTGCAAGAAAGACAAATGCACATTGGTTATACCTCTCCTAAGTGGATCAGCAATCAGCAGTCTCTTCATCAGCAGAGTGCAGGAACATCAGTCTTCATTAGTCAGCATCAGGACATGAAAGAGAAACAGTTCAGTAAAGTTGGGCCTAATATATCCAAACTTTTAGAATCACAAGCAAGAACAGAAACACTTCTAACTCATAATAAAACTGAAACGGAACACAAAATGAACTGCAAAGAACTCAAGCTAAATGGAATCTGACTTACATCACCTAAAACTTTGCCATATTAATGTCCGAAAAGTTATTAACTATGCTTCTATTGGACAGAATTATGAGGTAGGTTTGTTTATCACCAATAAAACATTATCTGCACTTCAGATGTATCTCTTCACGTTTTCTTCACCTAGGATTGGATCAAGATATGCAATATGAAACCACAGCTTTGAGCACTGAGGTTCATTGTTTAACTATCAATGTTTTTCTCAAGGAGCTATGCAATACCAGCAGTAAGAACAGGAAAGAAATTTCCACTGTATAAGTCAAAGTTTGAAGGAACATTATTTTGCAGAATCAGCAAACCATTTTAAACATTGTTTGTGGAAAATTACTAAAATGTGCTAAGCATGAAGAATAAAACATTACATAATAAATTTAAACCGTTAATTTTTAAAAACGTATTAATAATCATCTTTTTTATACATGTAATTATGATTAAATTAAACAAAATACATTTTAATGAGACATTATTATTTCATAGTGATACACGCGTTTTTATGGTGTCCACCATATCAGTTAAATTTTTATTTTCTATCACATGGTTTTCAGTTAGGCCTTTTAATACACACACCTTATTTCACATTATGTTTAGTGACACAATTTTTATTAATAATGTTTGCTCTCTATCACTACAGATGTGAGCCCACCTGATGAGGTGGAAGTTCAATATCGTCAAGCAGGGGAGTGGAAGGAGGGGTTCCACTACATTATTTGACCCCTGACCGAGAAAAACCCATGACAGTTCTGGTGCAGCTTTACGGAGGCTGCTCCCCCTACTTCCACCTCCCCACCTGTATGACTTTACAACTTTACGTCCAAATTCACTTCACTCAGGGTGAAGTTCGTGACGTGCTCATTGACTATCTGTGTTTAATGGTAGCTAAAAATCGACAGAAAGATGATCACACAAATGATCATTTTTTAGGCATCTAACTGGCTGCAGAAAACGAGGAGCCACGCTTATAATTGATGGTGATTTGGGATCTAATGAAAACTATATTTAAAAAGCCATTTGCAAACTTAAAAGTCACAGAAAAGATGGAATTATTCCAGCTCGCGCTTTCTGCTTCCTTACCAGCTGCTCACATTTATCTCAATTTATTCTACACGACTTAGCAGTGTTTCGAAATAGACTGAAATGTCATTGCAATTCACAGCAAATCCTCTAAGTTAATACATGGTTTGGGATACATTTTATGAGGCTGGGGAAAATGTGGGCTTCTGGCTTTCTGGTAATTTCTGATGCACAACACAGCTGTCTCGCGACCTGAGCGAAAATGCAACGTCTTCCGGTTAATGTTTTTTGTCATTTTTTATGGGGGAGCAAGCACTCAGATGTCTGCACAGACAGTCCAGGTCTAGACAGTTTACTGACAAAAGGGGTGCATGATATGATAATTTTGAACTCAGAATGATAGCCATTATTGCCATAGAAATGATATTTGAATGTGTCTCTATGACAAAACATGCAAATATATTTTCAATGAGGAACATTTTACTGATCCCTGAATGAGGAAAGCTAAACTTAACACACCAAGAATTCGACACACATTGCTGGTAGCCCCATTACACAATGGCCTAATCGAAGACGCATAAAAAACGAGGCATCTTATTGCAAACAATCACTTATTTGGTTTGCCACTTTAATCAGACAGCTCTTAACTTTTACAAACAATACTATCTGAAAGGTGGAAGTATATTTTTTATTTCTAGAATTTCTTTTTCACATTGGGCCTTATTCCAAACCCTCTTTTAATTTTCATTTCTTTGAAATATAATTTTTCTTTGTAAATGTTTGCATTGCCATGTATAGGATTGTAGGTATGCACCTGTCATTACTCACAAAGCTCAGTTGTCTGCCATCTCGTTGTATGAATTCCATGGGTGCAGCAGCCATTCATGCAGCAGGTGCAGAAGCGCTTGGCCTCGGAGGCTTGTAGAGCCCTGCGCAACCCAATTATAATTTTCTATAGCATTTGCTATTACCAATTCGCAAATGTGATACATGGCACTTTGCGAGTCGGAAATAGCGATTTCTTAAAAATCGCTATTTCCGACTCGCAAATGGCCTTGATGATACATCTGGCCCATGGTGAGGGGGAGGGCATTGTCTTTGCTGGAATGAGGGCCTTGTTAGTTTACTGACCAATTCGTTCTTTGATGATTTCTGGTACTCTCATTATTGAAGACATGGAAAGTGCGATAATAAACCTTGACAGTTTCAAAGTTGAGAATGGCTGATAAAAGTGAGCAGTTTAAGAATTAAAGCCATCCAATTAGAGAGGAATGTATGATCGAACAATTCATGTGAGAACCACTCATGCCTTACCAACGTGGTCGGAACCACAACCTCGTTGTTTCCACGCATGCCTTTAACGTATGCCATTACAACGATTTATCGTTGTAAAAGCATATCTAATAAAGACATGTGTGGGAATGGCATGTGTGGTTCTATCATGCCATAAGGCCCAAAATTACCCCACCCCTAATACTTAAACTACCCGAGCCCCCATCTGCCCTTAAACAAAACTACCTGACCCCCCACCTGCCCTAAGGCCCAAAAGTACCTCACCGCTAATACTTACACTACCCTGACCCACCCTAGAAACAATACTAACCGACCTCCCACCCCTAAAAAGAAAACTACCTGACCCCCACCCATCCTAAAAACAAAACTAGCCTGAAAAAAACAAAACTACCTGCACCCCCACCCCTAAAGAAAAAACTATCCTGACCTCCTGACCCCTGACCCTAAAAACAAAACTACCCCAACCTCAATACCCTCTTAAAAACTGAAAAGCCCTGATACCCCCATCCAACCTGAGCCTTAAAAGCTTACCCGATCCCCCAACCGCCCTATAAACAACTGACCCCGACCAGCCCTAAAAACAAAACTACCCCAACCCCTACCTAAAAAATGAACTACACTGACACCCCCATCTACCCTGAGCCCTAAAACCTTCACAAAACCCCCACCTGCCCTAAAAATAACCAACCCCCAACTGCCCGAAAAGCAAAACTACCCTGACCCCCCAACACACCTCTAAAAGCAAAACTACCTTACCCTCTACTGCCCCATAAACAAAACTATTCTGACCCCCCACCCCATCCCTACAAACAAAACTACCCCAACCCCCCCACCCCTGCCCCTAAAAACAACACTACCCCGTCACCTTCACCCGCGCCCCTGAAAACTGAACTACCCCGACACCCCAACCCACCCTGAGCCCTAAAACCTTCCCCGACCCCCCACCTGCCCTAAAAAGAAAATGACCACGACCCCCCACCACTGCCCCTAACAAAAATAGCCCAACCCGCCACCCCAGCCCTTAATCCACCCCACCCAACCCTGCCCCAGCCTCACTTACCTGACCGCACCCTCTCCTTATCCACCCCTAAAAAAAAAAACATCCCCACACACCCGCCCCTAAAAAAAAAGCCTAACCACCACCCCAAGCCCTTTATCCACCCCACCACTAAAAACCACCCCAACCTGCGCGACCCCCCACCCTAAGCCCTACCCTTAAAAAAAACACAAACACCTCCCCACCCCACCCCTAAAAAAAAAATAACCCAACCCCTCAACCCCCAATCCTACCACTTTATCCATCCCCATCCCTAAAAATGACCCCCCCAACCCTGCCCCAACCCTACTTACTTGACCACGTCCTTTCCCAATCCACTCTGCCTCAACTACCATATGAGTAGTTCAGCACATGCCTGGTTAAGGCAGAGAAAAAGCTATGCTTTGCTCCAGCAAGTGTGGTTACTCTTGCATGGGAAACATCCATGTTGTTCTCAACGCGTTGATCAGGACGTTTCCCATTAGAGAGATCATAAAGAGCATGTGCTCCGTGGGAGGGACAAACACAAGCAGGACAAGGAAAGTGATCAAGTAAGAAGCTAGCAAATCATAATGACAATAAAGCTATCAAATTGTAATTGTGATTGCATTTATAAATCACTTACTACCCCTCATGAGGCATTAAAGTGCTTTTATGTGAGTAGCACAGCACTCCGGAACCCAAGAAGGATTTGTGGTGAATTAGTATAGAGAAATAAGAGATTATTTTGAGCAATAGACATGTGAGTTTGTTAGTTGACTTGAAAAAAAGGATAGTAATGTGTATCTCTGCATCTTAATATTTTATCAACAAATCTCTCCTCCTTAAAAATAGCCTCCTCCAGTGCCAAGAGGAGTGTGGAAGCACCGTGTTCCCACTCACAAGCAGTGGGTGGTGGTGGGGGCTCTGGGGAGAGCATGGCTAGTAAACAACCCCACTATACACTGATTATTATAACGCTGATAGAAAACACACTGCATAAGGGAGAACAGGTATGTCAAGAATGCAGATCAATTCTTAACTTGAACAGAACATTACACACCAGGGTGCCCTGAGGGGGTGTGCACCCCAATAACTCTAAGCTGGATAGGGTGAACCCCCCCATAAATACTTATGTTGGGAGGGGGCCAGGTTTCTGTATACACCCCTATCCTGAAACGAGGATGAGTACCTTGCTTCCACCCAAAAGGATTCCATGCACCCCCGTACAAAGATTGAAGGAATCCAGGACCTACCAATTAACGTGAAAGTATTCATGGCGGGGCAGGGCCATAGCAATGGACCTATATATGAACAGGGTTTTGACACCAAGGGCTCCTGGGCAGACCGGATTGCGACCCTTGCACCACCCCACCACAGGTATTTTGCACAGACTATTGAGGGGGTCACACCCCAGATGGACAGTGCTCCCGCCTCCGTAAGCTAATGCCTAATGTCCCACAAACCCGTACTCAGATGTTTCCCTCCTGGATAAACTGTGCTTGCACCCCCAGTGCACACTTTGAGGGGTGTGCTCCTACTCCCCTCCGGGCTCACCTCTTGCTCTCGGTATCTCAGCCTCTCCAGTCAAAACAATGGGTGGGCTGTAAGCAGCTGTAAGTTCTTGGTAAGCCAGAAGTAGGCTTTTTCCAACCAGACAGCTTGGACTCCCTGGTAGCCTCAACCATTAATTATAACAAATTATATTGGAGGGTTTACTATATTATGCATAAAAAAAGGAAAATTATGTGCTACAATGCAGCATTTTTTTATCGTGTTGCATCATTATTTTGTATTTTTTCACATGGTAATACTACCTGAGTAAAGATTTCACAGCAGTACTACCAGTTAAATAAATAACTCTAGAAATAAGCAATTGAAAGATGACTAGTTAACCTTTGCAAATGCCAGCCACTGCATGTGAAGGTATGTCAGCACCTTTTAGTAACTTTTGATTCATTTGAGCTAAAAACTATTTTTGTTAAAATATGGAGATTATGCAGCAGCTATATAGCAAATCCATAATTATGCGGAAAAAGAGCATGGCTCCAAAATTGCATAATTCTAGTGGCAATGACTATAAGCGACTGGTGCAATTAACAACAAACCATAGACACACTGTACTGATACATATTGGGGAAACCCTTTTCCAAACCCCCCCACCAATGTGAGCGACATCCTATGATGTAACCAAAGGAGGCCAACCTTGGGGGTCTAATGAAAGATCTAACAGGGTAGGAGTTGAAATCTGAGAATGGTCCCGCAATTAAACAAACAGAGTAACACAATGCATGTAGTGTGTGCACACATGACTAATTGAGGTTGGTCAGTCCACACATCTTTTTTGGTCAGGGTTTAAGTTCTAGTGATGGTGAATTTCATCTGCACCTTTTCTTGCCCTAATAAAAATTTGTACACCCATTCCATAAACAATGTGCCTATGTTTTCACCTTGGAAATATATGGTTTCCCCATATGTTGATATATACCATTTTGTTTGTAGGAAGTTTCATGTATTTAGCACCAGATTTAAGGGAAAATGACGGTGCACCGTGCTGCACCAAATTTGGCAGCATCATGCACCGTCATTTTCAAAACGCAGGGGTGGGCCATATTTACTAGAATATGGTGCACCCCTGTGTTTCCCACTGCGCCGGAGCTACATTTGCTGCCATGCGCCAATGCAGCCACCCTTGCACCGTAGTGCAAGCATGGCTGTGGTGAAGGGAAAGATTGTTTTTGTGTAGGAAGGGATGCCTTAGGTGATTTGCTATTTCTATGTGTGCTGCAAAATGAAAACATTTTTGCTTGTTGTGCCACTCTAGCGCCACCACTGGTGTGGGGTTAGATTTTGGCGCTGCCTCAGGTTCACGAAAACTCATAAACTAGAGGCAGCATCAAAATGCAATGGATGCTGCCGTGGCACGCCCACAGCAACACCCATTGCATGCCCCTTCCACGCAAAGTGCTGCGTGTGAAGAGGCTGTATTCAGAAGGTGGCGTTAACCCACAAAAAGTGGCTTAATGCCACCTTGTAAATATGGTGCAGGGCATAGCGCCACTAGAGCATCACAAACAGTGATGATCTGGTGGTGCTAGGGGCTCTCAAATATGCACATTAATTTGCTCACCCCCATAATCAAAATACACCTTTAGTAGATGTTAAAATAACCTGAGAGACAAAAATCACTGAAAAGAGACAAGATTGGCTGCATATTGAACACAGGCGTATAAAGGGCGATGTGACCTAAGTAGCAGACATTAAAAGCTCAATAGCTTCATCCTTAGATAGCAGAACAGTTTGTCTAATTAAAAGCATTAAATGCGGGAAATTAAGCATGCAGTAGTCATTGACCAGGATTCCAATTAGGCACTCCCAGGCTCCCAATCCGGAAACAGGTGTCACAGCCCATGGGAATACACAGGTGTACATTGTCGATATATCCCTCATAGGTCCGCTTTCAACTTTGTTTTAGGGGAGAAACGACAAATGCTGATGTAGGACTGAAAAGCCTCCAAGCAGCTTTCAAGGGGCCAAGAAAGGGATGGTTGAGGGCTCAAAACAACCACACCAGAAGTTATGAAACAGTTGCAATCGTGCACACTTTCTGCAATCAGAGATACCCACAAAACGTGCACAAGACAAGAGACCAAACTTGCGCTCCCGGCTTACCTTGATTCCTGATGAGCATGCTTGCAGATCCCACCGGTCCCCTGCAGAACTTTCTACAATCCCACACACCAGGCTAGCTCACAACATTTGCAAACAGTTGCCTAGGGGATTTATTTTCTGCCACGTTCGAAGAAAAAATGAAAAGGGAGGTCTTCCCAATGGGAACATGCCTTCTTTTAAAAGTCTAAACTAGAAATAGAAAATGAATGCAACCTATGGAGTGCTGGTCATAATTGAAAAACAATTACCTGCAAAATGAGGAGTAGCTAGCGGAAGGACACTGGTCCGGAGCCACTGGCAGTGACCAGAAGCTGTACTTCCTTAAAACTCCACACAATGGCAAAGCAGTACAGGAAGAAGCAGGAAGTCAAAGAGGGCGACATACTGTCCAGTCAAATGTTGGTATATCAGAGCAATGTTGTAATAAGCCAACAGGAAGATTAGGTAAGTAAGGGATGGGTTCTAGCCCCTTTGAGTTTTTTTTTATACCAAAATATTTCACAAGCACAGCACTCTAGCGTGCATTGTAAAAAGGCATCAGAGGAACAAAATAACCCTCTATAGCACACCCAACTACCCCATCATAAACAAGGAAATTTGACAACTCAAAATAGAACACTGATGCAAAAAAATCTATGTTTTTGTATTCAAGAATTATGTATGAAACACTCCATTCCTGATTTATGCAAGCTCCTCTATACTGAAATGGTACAGCAGTACAGGTTTTCAGGCCTCGAAATCAGAAGTAAATATCCAAAATAGCCCTGATAACTTCATGAAGTTGTGAATTTATGAATTCTGTACAACTTTAACAGCCTGAAGGTCATACGTGCACAGTTCAAGCAGATCCATATTTTATTTATCACATGAAAATGAGCATTGCTCTAGTCTAAAAAGCACTTGGACACCTGGTTAGGCAACATAGTAGTTTGGAGTATAAGGTTAATTTAGGATTAACTGTTCTTCACTGCTTTGTAGCATCAGTTATTCTCACATAAAGGCCAAAGTAGGGAACGTCAACTTCAAACTTCCAAAGTAACCTCCCCCCCAAAAAAAATTGCATCTGCTTTAGATATATAGTCAATTATAAACTAATGGAGGGTCCTCTGTCACTTCTGTGTGGATACCATTTAGCTCTCCAGTGATTTAGTAGTGCCTCCAAAGCGTGAGGCTTCTTAATTTCCTGGGTAGACTCCATATAGCACTCCTTCTGTGGTTTTTGAAGGCCTCATAAGGTTGAAAAGTATGTTATTCCTAGGTAGACTCTATAAAGCACCACCTGGGTGACGTAACGTTCCCTCAAATAGGATGGGTTTTCTGATGCTTCGGAGTGGGGTCCAAATAGCACTCCCTTGCTATGATAACAGTGCCTTCAAGGGGTTGGGTATTTTGATGCTTCTGGTTGGGCTTCTTATAGAACTTTGCTGGTGCTTAGTAGTCCTACCAACAGGTTGGAATTCTGATGCTTCTGGGAGACCTCTCATGTCATTCCTTGTTATCTTAAAAGTGTGTCAATGGGTTAAGCATACTTCTTTGATTGTAATATACTTAATTAAAGGTGTAGGATGTCAGTAAAGTGTTTTCAGACTCACTCTTGCAAAGAAAACTTTGAAAATAGGGTGGCTGAAAGCGAATTCCTCAACCCGGTTTCCTTAAAAAATTGCTACAAATCTATGGAGCAGATTTACAAGAAAGTGACGCTTCAGTCCCATTGTGCCACTTTTTTGTGTCCCCTTTGCCCCACCAATCCCCTAACGACACCATGGTTGCACCATATTTACAATACGGCGCACCACCGTGGTCATTATCACAACAGCGTCAAAATATTTGATGCTGTTGTGGTGCTTTGCTGCACTAGGGTCAAAATGCCTTATGCAGGCATAATATAGTGCAAGGTGTTGCAAAGTGGCACAATGCATGCATTTCACCACTTTGTAAATATGGCGCAGGGGAATGCCTATCTTAACACCGCCTTAGCATAAAAAAATGAATCTAAGGCGGTGTTAAGGCGGCCCTATGGGCTTGTACATCGCCCCCCATTTGTATTACCCACAGATAAAACATCTCACTCTGCAATATATATATTCAGTTTTAAAAATAATATATTGCACCTTTCTTCACTGAGTTTTTCCTTATTGTCTCTCTAAGTAGGTTTCAGTCATATGTTATGACAAAAAACCTACTAAGAAAGAGCAAAGTGGAAAGTTATGTTTACATATTATTATGTAAGCAGAAACAGTACAAAAAAGCAAGTTACAGGGATTAAGTTCCATACTCATTCCTAGACTGAATATCTTGACAATGCTAGGATACCTATTTGTGGTCTCTGTTAGTCAGTAATGTGTTCTACAATGGAATATGTATTGTTTTGGTTTAAAACAGTGAGCCTATTAAGGTTATCTCTGGGCCCTTGTTATCAGTTGTATTTATGAAGCTCTTCTTTAATAAAGAAACTGGAGTATTACGTGTGGCAGTGATATAATTGACGACAATCGGGCGTGCATCTATTCAGTGGCAAAGAGAATCGTATTGCTGTATGGCCTGAGTTATTTTTATTGTCAGTTTTAGCACAGGACATTTTTGAAGTCTGAAGCAGGACTGTACATCACATGGCACATTACTTTGAGTACGAAGCAGAAGTTCAGCTTCCGCAATGTTTGTTTAATTACAGCTGCTCGGAACACAAGGGATTTTAAGTGTGATATCAAAGAGCCAACGCACGCTTACCATATGTACATTCATTCATGTGGTTGAAGCACAAGTCTGTGCATGATCACAATGCACAGTGTGGCATGGAGCCAGCTAGTGCATTTCATTTCTTGGGTGCTCTCTCACATGAGTAATTTGTTAAGTGCGCTACTCACCCGGAAGGGTCTCAAGGCGCTGGGGGGTGGGGGATGCTACTGTTCGAAGAGCCAGGTCTTGAGGCACTTCCTGAAGGTCAGGAGGACCGTGGTCATATGTAGGTTGACGGGGAGGGAGTTCCAGGTTTTAGCAGCAAGGTGGTAGAAAGATCTGCCACAGGTTGTGGTACGGTGAAAGCAGGGGATGGATGCAAGGGTGAGGTTGGCAGAGCAGAGCTGGCGTGGCGGTACGTAGAAGTTGAGATGATCGTTGAGGTAGGCTGGTCCGGCGTCGTGGAGAGCTTTGTGGGCGTGGATTAGGAGTTTGAAGATGATCCTTTTGTTGATGGGTAGCCAGTGAAGGTCTTTGAGGTGGGCTGAGATGTGCTCGTGGCAAGGCAGGTTGAGGATGAGTCGTGCTGAGGCGTTCTGGATGCGCTGGAGTTTCTTCTGGAGACGAGTTCCAGCATTAGTGTGATTCCTGCCCTCAGCTCAGGATCCATCACCTGTGGAATGTTTGAGCAAAAAACGGAATGCTGCTCTGTCTTCTCTTCTTCCGAGTCAAGCTCTAGTTGGTTCCAGGAACTACATCTCACAGTGCCCCCTGTTGGTGTTTGATCACAGTGATTGGCACACTATAGTTATATGGAATTTGTTTGCCTGCAATACCACCTGCTAGTTTCAGTGATCAACACTCTCATATTGTAAATAATTGCAATTATTCTTGTCTCCAACATTACTTGCCGATTTCAGTGATCAGCACACTTCATCATTTAGGGCCTGTACATAACTGTTTTCTGTTTTTTTGCCTTTCTGTTATCTTTCATGTTCTTTTCACTTTTCAGTAAGATATAAATATTACCAGTATTTATATACATACAATGATGCATTCTGTCACACCTCTTAGCCCCTTTTTATAAGAGCCAGGAAAACCTCATTTGGAATGGAGCTTATGGTTTAAATCATTTAAAGCATATTTAGGTGCCATTGATGGTATGAAATTCAAACCAGATCAGAAAGGTAATTTGATTTCTTATTACATAGGAGCAGATTGTATTTGATCATCATGTTTGTTGGCAGTGTGGATGATGAGTATAACACATTTGAGGTAGCTGTTAAACAGTTGGAGGTGCATTTTGAAGGACAAGTAAATTTGTTAGTACATTGCCATAAATGTTTTACACGTGCATAGGATCCCAACAAATCTATTGATTCATATGTCACAGCGTTGAAAATGCTTTCAACATATTGTGAATTTGAGGGTTTTGTGTCTCAGTTAACACATGATCAAATTGTATCAAGATGTCATTCCAAGAAAAAACAACAAAGGTTGCTAGCTTGTAAAAATCAGTCTCTTGATGAGACCACTGACACTGCAAAGAGTATAGAAACCTGTTTGGAAAACTCTAAGCAACTGGATTCTTATAATACGCAGATGTGTGTTGTGAAGGGCAATACTCAAGGGATCCCACACAATAAGCAATCAATGATACAAGGTTCCTCACCGAGTACTAAAAGAGGTGAGAGGGTCGTCATTTTGGGGACCAAAGAATCCCATGTGTTATAGATGTGGATCACCATTGCAATTGTCAACTTTAAAAAAATTACACAAGTGTGTAAGAAGTGCAAGGAAATTGGTCACTTTGAGAAAGTATGCAGGGGAGGGAAACATGTAGGAGTGTACAAAATCAAAGCATGGAAGATGAAAAATATATTGACAAAAAGGTAGAAGAATTGGTTCTTTCAATAGATTTTTTGGAGTTAGGTTCTCTTCACAGCAATAAAAAATATAATTATCCACACATTCCTATTTTGATTGATGACATTCACATCCTGTTAGTGGCTCTGAAATCACAATCATTTAATTTGAAAGGCATAAAAAATACTGATGTTACAAAGTTCTATTACCAATTTTGAAGAAAATGCAGAATTATGGAATAATTGAACAGGTTGATACCAGACTGTGATTTCTACCTGTTGTTCTTTCTAAAAAAACAATCCGGAGACGTGCACCTTTGTGTGGATTTAGGATCACTTAATGAGGCAATTTGGGTAAAAAATGTTCCTCTTTCTTGCACTGAAGATTTGATTAACACTGTGGGTCAGTTCAAACGTTTTTCATAACTGGACTTTAAGGCAGCGTATCATCAGGTTGTGTTAGATGAACAGTCTTGTCATCTTACAGCATTTGCCATACATCATGGTGTACTCCAGCTTTGCCATTCAGACTGGCCTCAGCAGCATTAGTCTTTCAGAAAGCAATGACAAGAAGGTTCAGGAAAATGTCAAATGTAGCTATATTTTAAGATGACATTTTGATTTTTACTGATACAGTACAGGAGCATGACAAGGTTATTCAGGAATTTTTGTCTGTTTTAAAAAATAATGGACTAATCATCAGGGAGGATAAATGTGTCTTTTGTGTAAATTAAATTGAATATTTAGGGCATGTTCTAACTGCTGAAGGCGTTAAACCTCAACCCAACATTGTGGATGGTATTGTGAATGCTCCACATCCCAAGGACCGATAACAGAGATCATTTCCAGGACTTTGTGAACTTTGCACCAAGTTCATACAGTGTTTCATGAACTTTCTTAAAAAGTACTCAGAATTTTAGAATTCATAAAATTTGATAGCATTTAACAGATCATTTTATCGGCTCACTCTCTACAACCATATATTGAAGGTCATGATATTTTGGATGCTAATGCATATCGTATGGGTTCTGTCTTGTCACAAGTATGTAATGGCACAGTTGTCACAGTGGGGTTTGCAGTTAGAATACTGAGACGTTGAATCAAGGTATTCTGTAATTGAAAGAGAGATGTTAGCTTGTGTCTGGAGAATGGAAAAATGTAATTATTATCTCTGAGGCAGAAAGATTTGCTAAGAACTGATCACAGATGGCTGGTTGATATTTTGTTAGGTAGGAGGATACAAAAACACAGCCGGATTGGCTAGGTTGTCGACTAAATTGTTGGAATTCAATTTCAAGGTAGTGTAAATTGCTGGTGGTAAGAATGTAAAAGCATATTTCCTGCCTCAATTGCTGGTTAAGGATGATATCAACAAGGAGGATGTACATGAGGAGGTTGAAGAATGCATCATTGCTAAAGTTGAATGTCTTGTGATTTGCGCTGACATGAATGAGTGGTGTAAACAATTAAAGGAGAATGTTGTTTTAAACCAAGTTGTAACATTGATGAAATCAAGATGGCCAAGAGTAAAGTCACTAGAAGTATCTTTGCAACCCTACAACAATATTGCAGATGAGCTATAACTGGAAGGTGAATTATTGGTAAGAGGAGAAAGGTTAATGCCACCAGAATATTCTCCATCAATAAATCTTAGAAACAGTGCATGTAGGGTGTCTTTGCATGAATGTTACCAAACGCAGGATAAGAAATTATTTCTGGTGGCCAGGTGTGGACACTGTTGTAGAAAGATGGCTAGGAAGTTGTATGCAATATTGTAATAGTGATAAGCACTTGGTAACCACTATGCCTATACCCATACCTGTTGTTACTACAAGTAAAGTGTGGCAGAGAATTGCTGTAGATTTTTTTGGGACCTTTTCACATATTACCTCCCAGGATGAGATATTTCATGGTACTTGTGGATAATCTATCAAGGTGAGTAGAGGTGTGAGGAGCAGCCAAACCCAACACATTCTGTTTTTTATTTTTTTCATTTTTTCAGTGAAGTCTGTGCCAGGGAAAGCACTCCTGAGGAGTTGCTCACTAATAATGCAGTCCAGCTTACCGCTGCAGTCATGACTTTATTCTTGGATAAATGTGGAGTAAAATATTTACACACTCTGCGGTATCACCCTCAAAATGGAAGCGTTGGGAGGTTTTAAAAGAGTGTTAGTTGAATATATTCAAAGTGCTGTGAAGTCTAAAGGAGACTGTGAGACTGCCATTAGAGAGTTGATTTGGGCTTACAGGTGAAGGCCTCATTCTATTACAGGGAAAATATCTTTTGAGCCTATGGCAGGGAGAAAAGTGGTATCTTCTCTATGTAATTTTTGGAAAGTGGATGTGATTGGTGAAGGATTTGCTGTGTCTGGAGCCTGTAAAAATGCAAAATTATTGAGTGACAAACACAATGTTATACGTTGCGAGAAACATATAAAGATTTGAAGGATAAGGACAAGGTGGTCAGAAAAAACAAAGTGGAAGTAGGAGATATGATGCGAATCAATAATCCGGTGTTGTAAAGAAAAAAGATCTTCCAAATTTCAAGATCCTCCAAAGTGGTGGCAGTAAGAGAAAATGCTGTGAAGGTGTTGAATGGTAAAAGGTGTAATCCGTCAAAAGTTGCTAAAGTGGGAGGATGGGAACACTGTGAAGAATCCAGGAAATGCTGAATTAAGAAAGAGTGTAGTGGCTATCAAATTGCCAAAGAGATATGGAGATAAATTGAGTGCGTATGTAAATTGCTATCATTTTCCCAAATATATATATATATATATATATATATATATATATATATATATATATATATATATATATATGCAAAAGTCAAGGCGTCCCTGGTTGGCGTGTATTAGCGCTCTTACTCTGCGGCAGTGCAAGTTTACGGTAGGACACCCCATCATAATACACCATCATATTACTTCCATTTCTGCAGGAACCACCGCACTCCGAAAACTCGAATTACAAAATTCTTTATTTATGCTCCATTAAATTTGTCTACACCATAAAATCTCCCGCCATATGCATTTCGGTCACAACCACCTTGGTCACGGGCATTTCCGGTCAGGGGCTCTAATTACCGACTTATGTGCCATAAACAACCACATTTTAACATCATACGTGCCTAATTACTCCTTTAAACTTCTCCGCTTCAAAATTAAATGCCAAAAGTTATATAACCGTGTAATACTACTACATAATCTCTTAATGAACTTCAATGTCATCATAAACACATTATGCTTTTACTGACGCATTCTGGGAACTTTAGTTGTCACCAGGCGACTGCAATTTATGAATATATTGTTCTTGCTCTCATTAGTTCATCTCATCAGTATTTTCTAAATTATGTATATTTCTAACATTTTGTGTATTTTACCCCCCAAATGAAAGTAAACATCAAAAGCTAAAAAAAACTAAAAAAACTAAACAAACCCCTAACATAATCCATGAAACTGAATATTACCTGCTAAAAATCATGTCCGGAATATCCGGCATCTCTCAAATTTAGGCATTGAACAATTACAAATTTACAAATAATTCCTCATCCTAATTCATTCCCAGAGGGGTTAGGGTGCGAATCTCTAGAATATGTCTGGACTCTAATTGTCGCAGTTTACTTTCTCTGTCCCCTCCCCGTTCGTTTACGGGAACATGGTCAATTACATAAAAGATCATTGTTCCCCATTGGCTGTCATGTGCTTGCTCCATATGTGTGGCCGGGGCATAGCTTCTATCTTTATTTATGGTGGCTCGAATATGTTCTAATATTCTTTTTTTGGTTTCACATATTGTGCTCCCAACATATTTCAAACCACAAGGACATTCAATGACATAAACAGTAAAACGACTCTTGCAAGTTATATGTTGTTTGATGCACTTTGTACTTCCAATGCCAATAGTCTATGTTTTAATATTTCTCACACTTTCTTGCACTATTTACAGTTACCACATTTCCAGAAGCCAGGTTCTTGAAGCCAGTTGTTTTTTTTCTGGGAGCTAAAGTGACTAATTTCTTAGCTCTTCTTCTTAAACGGGGGATGGGCTTTCTGTTTGATTACTTGTCATCTCTCCTGCAACAAACAGGGGTTCTTTTTTCAGCAAGGGGTGGGGCACAATGAATGGCTCAGTGCAATGTTCAGAGCGCCCATCCATTTATGGGCTAGCCCTAGGGGGAGTGGCAAAGGGGTACCTCTTAAGGGACATTGAGCCAAGTTACTACAAAAAAGTGAGGTTTAAGACTGTGGCAGCAGCCTGAAGAGTATGGAGTAGGGCCAACAAACAGCTGGGTATTAAAATATATAATTGGTATACTCCATTGTAGCGACCTCCAATGTTCCCTGCATCATTCCATGATGGTTTCTGCAAGCAATGGGAGCAATCTGGCCTGAGTAGACTGGGAGATCTCTTCTAGCAAGGGCGGAAGTGCTTGTTTGGCGAGCTGCAGCAGGACTTTAGGTTGGGGCAAGGACGTTCTTTAAATATCTGCAGATCAGGGAACTTATGGACAAGTTAAAGAAGGAAACCTTTCAATTGACAGATACAGTCCAGTGCCCGGGAAGCAGTATTGGCCAGATTTATAAAATTCTGATGAACTTGGTCCCAGATGATTTAGAAACCACAAGAAGCAAGATGGGAAGAGGACATAGGGGTACTGATCTGGAGGCTTCAATCGAGATCAGAATAAAAGTACTTCTCTCCTCTAGTTTGAGAACTCAGCATAATAGAACTATGTTTAATCCATAAAATACTCCTGCCAAGCTTTTTAGTTGGGGCAATATGGAGGATGGTATGTGCCCCCATTGTGGGGACCGTCTGACAGATGTGGCCCATATGTATTTTGGTTGTGGGAAGCTGCAGGCATTCAAAGAAGGGATTGAGGCCTTTTGGAGGAAGTTGTTCATAACTGAGACCCATATCATCCCAGCTATGATGTTGTTTGGTTTTGATCAGGGTCTCTCAGGAGAACTGGGGCAGTTGTATTTTGTTTTTATCTCTATGGTGGGTGCATGCTTTCTAAAAGCAACAGCATGGAAAAAAGTGCTGAACCACCCACTGTATAGCAATGGTTTGCACGTCTTCTCAGTATGTATTATCTAGAGAAATTGTTTTCTAATTGTAAGGGAAGGGGGATAGGAGGTGAGGGAGAAGGATCTGGTCACCCATTTTAGATTGGATATCAGATCATTTGGGCCTCAATGACTGCTTAGCTCTAGGCCCCGATGGAGTGGGAGATTAGAGGGTGTATATAACGCCACATTGTCTGTTCACCAGGCCTGAATGAGGAATTGTGTGTTTGGCGGGAGTCTGGAAATTTAATTTGATTAAATCAAGAATGGAGATATATTGGTACCTTATTTTTGATGGTTCCATTTTATAAACTTATTTTTAATTATATTGTTGGTCACTTAAATGTCTTGATAATCTGTGTCACTGGATGCTGAACTGTCTGGAATGCATTATTATAATTATTAGATGGATTTTCCTATGTATTTCTGCTATTGCTTGTTTTTGAAAAAATAAAAAAGGAAATTAAGAGTGTAAAAGTCTATCAAAAGTCTAAATGATTCAAAGCCAATTTAGAAAATTTTAAGTAAGTTTAATGCTACTGTGAAAATAAATAGGAATTTTAATTGAATTGTGAGCACTGCACTACTATGTTCATCTAGGCGTTGGAATCAAGTAATAAGACCAGATAGTAGAAAAGGTGTGTTCGCCAACCCTGAGTCTCTATGTTTTTTCAGGGCTTACCTGCTTTGGTAGGACAGTTATCCAGTCTGTTATACTCAACATCCTCAGTGACTTCCAGTTTGGTAGGATAACTTGTTAGCTTCTGCCAGACTCTTCCTTATCCAGAGAGTGCAAGATAGGTTTGGGTTTCAACTAAGAAGAGGTAATTCAGAAGCAGAATAGATGGAATTACAAAAATCTACATTTGTGAATGCCTTTAGTTTCATGAGAACCTCTCTTAAATACAGCAGAATAAATTGACATTCAATAAACGTATGCACAAATCCATAATTAGTCACAAGCATGGCTGTTATCTTTAAGGAATAGTTTATGGAGTTTCAGTGTGGTACGATATGCTCTTGGAATAATTATTTGCTGGATTACAAAGACTGGAAGATATGGGCTAAATTTATTATGTGAGCTCAGTAAACATGGAGACAATTTGATTTAAAAATCAAGGGTCATATTTACATGGAACTGGTGCAGCAGGGTTCTGGGCCAAATTTGGCAGCCATGTGCCTTATTTACAAAAATATGGTGCACTCCTGTGTTTCCCCGAGCCCTAAATTTAGCTGCCAGAGCCAACGCAGGCATACTTGCACCATAGTGCAAGGGTGTTTGCGTTGAAGGGAATGATTGTTAATGTGCAGGAAGGTGTCCCTTCCTGCACATAAACAATCTGCAATGGTGATTTGGCACTTCTATGTGTACTGCGGGATGCAGCACACATAGAAGTAGCAAGCCATCATTATTGTATGGTTGTTTATGTCCAGGAAGGGACACCTTCCTGCACATAAACAATCACTAATGGCCTTTTGCTCTTTGTATGTGTGCTGCAGAATGCAGCACACATAGAAAAAGAAAAAAAACTAGGAGAAATAAAAGTATTTCTCCTCATTGTGTGATGCTAACGCCAACCCTGGGGTGGCGTTAGTTTTGGGCGCTGACTCATATTTACAATTCCCTGCAAATCTGGAAAGTGTCAAAAGCAATGAGTGTTATGATGGAAGGCCCACAGCAACACCCACTGCACACCCCTCTGCCGCAGAGAACTACTTCAGCGTTAAGGCACAATGCAGTGTTAAGCCACAAAAAAGTGACTAGCGCTGCCATGTAAATATGGCGCAGTGCACAGCGCCACCGGAGCGTCACTAAAAGTGGCACTCTGGTGGCGTTAGGGGTTTGTAAATATGGTCCCATATGCCTTGCAAATTTAAATGCCATAGGCCATAAACAGCAAAGGCAGATAAAGGGTAAACATCCTTTATGCCGAATTTTTTATAACGAAGTCCTGGTTAATGAAAGCGGAACAACGCTTTCTTTAACCACGACTTTGTTATTTTGTGCCTTAACCACGCATGTCCTGAACAACGAACATGCATGGTTAAGGTACAAACAAGGGAATCGGCTGAGGAGGACGACGCAGATGACAAGGTGAAGACTCAGGTAAGTGGGGGGTTTTAGGTTTTGGGGAGGGGGTAGAGGGTCAGGGGGTTTTAGGTTTTGTGGTGGGGTTGGGGGGGTGGGGTGTTTTTGGTTTTGGGGAGGGGGTGGGGGGTCGGGGGTTTTAGGTTTTGGGGTGGGGTTGGGGGGGTGGGGCGTTTTTGGTTTTGGGGAGTGGGTGGGGGGTCAGGGGGTTTTAGGTTTTAGGGTGGGGTTGGGGGGGTGGGGCGTTTTTTGTTTTGGGGAGTGGGTGGGGGGTCAGGGGGTTTTAGGTTTTAGGGTGGGGTTGGGGGGGTGGGACGTTTTTGGTTTTGGGGAGTGGGTGGGGGGTCAGGGGTTTTAGGTTTTGGGGTGGGGTTGGGGGGGTGGGGTGAGGGATGTAGAGTGAATGGTGACTATTGCTAATGATTTTATCAGGAATGCCTTTACAACGAAATATCGTTGTTAAGGCATTCGTGGTAAAATCATTAGGTGTTCCGACCTCGTTGTTAAGGTTAGTAGTAGTTTAAGATTCGGTGTTCCGTCATATAACCCAGATAAAGTCTACAGGCTTATTCATCTGCGACAGATCACAATTTTGAATTCGAATTGAATTTTTAAAGCACGCAAACCCAAAGCCGTCTTGGCACTAGAAGTCTCAAGGCATAGTAGTGAAAAGTGTCTAAGGGAAGAGGGAAAGTAAACAGGTTTTCAGACCTTTTCGGAAAGTGAACATATTAGATTGAATTCTGAGATAGAGTGATAGTTGATTCCACAGCTTACATGTGTTGTAAACAAAACTCTGACCTCCCCAGGATATTTTGTTTGTTCTGGAGATGGCAACAGTTAAAGTATCTTCAGATCTTAGATTTCTTGCAGGCTTTTACCATTTAATTTTGTTTGCAAGAGAGGTTTTAAAGAAGGTCTTATGTGCTAAAAATAGTGCCTTAAACTTCAAAGACACCTGCTTTTTCACACTTTTGTTTGATATCATTCTAGGAATATATTGTATGAGTTGCTTGTTTTAATTAGCTTTTTCTTGCCATGTAATGAGTACATTATTTTCAAAGACAGGAACACAGTACACTATATCCTAGTGCTTGCTTTGCCCATTCAGGTGTCAGCTTCTAACATCTAGACATATTATTGCGTCAGAGCTGTGCTTCTAACATAGTGTGGGTTTATAATATAAATGGTGCACTCATCCGGAAAGGGAAGAGGGACACACCAGCCACGAACATCCTTTGATGAAAGCTATGTCCGACATGCAGCTCTGCTGGGGCTAATCTATCAGATATTTGAAAGGATCACTATCCACACCTCAAGCTGACTCCTAATTAGGGGTGGGTGGAGTGCGTGGAGTCTCACTATGCAGAACTCTGCGAAGCTGCAAAATACTCCACCGCGCTGTCCGGAGTTGTTTGTAGCGTCCGCTCGCATTGCGTTTGGCATCAAACTCAGCACGACATACGTATTCACGTTGAAAAATGCACGCAAATGGCACCACGTGGTTTTCAAGGGTGTGGCCATCTTGTTTTTCACTCTGCTGTTTTTCCATCACTGTTTTTCTATCTCTTTTTTACCATTTAATCCTCCATCCTCCTGAACTATCTACCCCCATTTTTATTTATTTTATTAGCCTCTTTTATAATGATTCTATAATTTTACTTTTTTTTTAAATCCATTTTTTCTGACTTTTTGTTTATTTTTCTTATTTTTTCCTTTCTTCATTGTCTTATCTCTTCACTCTACCCCATCCTGCACCATGGCAGATCACGGCAGCAGCAGCTGCCTACATTGCGGGCAGCAGGACCACCAAGGGGTGCAGCCTTGCCCCATCTTCAGCGAGGAGGAGGTGGCAGCACTAGCTTTTTGTGCAGCACCACCTCCCAGCTATGTTGACAGCAGGCCTAGTTAGGGTTACCCCCTTCAGGAGTACTGACTGCTGTGGGGAGGGTGCACCAGCTGGTTCGTCGTCACACTGGGCGCCAGTGTACCCAGCAGCAGTTGATGCACCTTTAGGCAGACATCATCGACCACGAACAGGACCTGCTCGATCTGCTGGTCATTGAGGTATCAGGTTTGGTGAGTAATAGTCATTTATTTGTATCCATTGTTGTGTGTGTTGTTGTTCCACAATGCAAGTTGCTGCAGTGACTCACCCTGCAACAGGCAGGCATACAATGGCTGTTATGGTGGAAAACTCCTCTTGCAATTGTTCTTTTGCAGGAAAGTGTCCCTTTCTGGACAAAAACAATCATCCCCTCAACTCAGGCACCATAACAGCATGGTGGGGGGTGCCTGCATTGGCACATGGCAGCTCTTTGTGCACCAACGCATGGGAAATAAGGACAAGGATGCTCCACATCTATTGTAGATTAAGCACATTTCTGTCCTTTCCTTTTGATGCAGGGAAGCGCTGTAAGAAGGCTTGTGGTGCTGCCCTGCGTCAAACATTTGTAAATAATAATATGGCTTGTAGTTTAGGAAATTTGGAGTAGGGCTTAGGTGTAGAAATTGGGAAAGTAATAGGTCAACTTGAGTTGAGTCCATCATACTAGGCAATCTGATATAGAAAAGTACAATGTTACTATATTTGCCCCGCTTGTCAAAAAATATTTTTGGGGAGATTAACTGAACCACTAATCTTTTATTTCTATCTTCTTTATTTCTTACCTCAACACCCAAGGGGAAGAAAAGGGCAACAGCAGCCACGGGTCCGGAAGGAAAGGGTGCTGCCACCAGTGTGAATGCTGGTGAATCAGCTGGCCCAAGTAAGTCTTCCTGTTTTATTATTTTTATTTCCCTACTTTTAATGTTGACATCTCCTCATTTCAAATAATTTTTCTTTTAGTTTTACTTTGCCTGTCTACTTTTTTGTACATATTTTCTTTCTATGTAAGCTTTGTTAAATTCTTGTTATACCTACATTTATCTATTTAATTACATGTTTCTTCTGTACTTGACTTCCTCATGTCTGCAGTCTGGATTAGATTTCTTCTGCTTTATTACTATTCACTAAGCTTAGCTTCCCTTATCCCCTTATATTTCTTGCAGACTGGTACTTAGTACTGAGAGGACAGATTTTTAGAACCTTACCAACAAGATTGCATGTCCGAGTTAGCTTGTCTACACATTTGTGAAGGTTTTCTTTGCCTTGCTCAAGTCCATTGCATTTGCCAACCAAGATCTCATCAGACGTTCTCCTGGATTGATCAAAGTATTCCACCCCTTTATTGTGCTTCAGTGATTTAGCTGACCTCTGGTCCTCCATTACAAAACATTCAAGGTTGATGATTTGTCTCCCTTGCTTTTCTAACAACCAACACAATTCCTGTAGTAAATAATAGAAGAAGATAGATGTGTAATGATCAATGGTGGCTGTATTTATTTTGTTGGAACTAAATTGTGTAATTTTTTTCCAGCCGCACCGACCACCAGTACTGGGGCCAGCGGCAGCACCAGCACGGGGGGTCGGAGAGGGAGAACCAGTGGCAGCAGGGACGGGCGCTGGTAAATCATTTTGCTCTTGCTCATTAGCAATTACTAATAAGCTCAATGCAAGGATGCGGCTTGTGAAGCACCTGGTTGAGCAGCCACAGTGAGGATTGAGTTATTAATCTTAATGTCCTCTTCTCTCTGCAAATCAGAAGACAAAAGCTCATCATAATAATTGAATGGAGGATAAACATGATGGCTTGATGGAAAAGCAAAGGATAGACGGCTAAAAGAAAGAATGGCTAAATTGAAAGGATGTGTGGGTGAAAGGAAAAGAAGGATGCGTAGGTGAATGATAGGAGATGCATGGGTGAGTGAAGATAGATGAAAGGGGTGAAAGGATGCCTCAGTGGGTGAAGGAAGGGTGAATGATTATGCTCTGATGCAGAATGGATAGATGTTAATGAACGATACATGGGTAAATGCTGGATGGATAGGTGGAAGCAGGATGTTTGAAAGGGTGGATACTGGATATATGTGTCTATGGATGGAAGAGTTGATAAATATGCATGGCTGGATTGGAATAGTGAAAGGCTGGATGAAATAGCTTAAATCAAGTGGTGGATATCAAAGGGTGACTGGATTAGATGAATGAAAGATGAATGTTCAAAAAGAAATAAAGGAGCTATTGTGGAGAGGGATGTGTCTACTGTTCACCTAATTCTCTTGCTTGGTTTGCATGGTTATCAGACTTATGGTTCAAAGTGCGGGTATTTTAATTGTCTGTCTTCTCCCGTTGTAGTTGAATCAAGGCAGATTTATCCTCCCAGCCATCATGGTCATTCCTCCCTGCCCATTAGCCACCATTGCTAATATGAGTATGAAGCTGCAATGTGGCCATGTCCAGTAGTGTTTTATGTGCAATGTGTGCATCTGCTTCAGTTAATGCAGCATTTACAAAGTTGTCAATGAATTCAAACTCAGAAAGGTGTTTCCTTTCCACCTCAGTGCCCAGTCCTTCACCTCCTAGTACTTCAGTCCTTTATTTTTTCCAAAGTTCTGTCCCAGGCCACCCAAAAACTTTTTTTTAAAATCCTGTCAACAATATGTCATGGCTTCCATGATGGATTTATGTCAGTTCAAATTTCACCTTTTTGACAATCGGACATCAACTCAAATACAGTGGGGCATGTGTAGGCAGGAAATGGCCCTATAACTCATCGTGAATATTCTTCCACATCAAATTCCAATGGCCCTAAGAGACCAGCAATTTATTGCTACTGTGCCACTGTACTTTTTTTTTAATTGCTTAAACAGACTACGGTTTATAATTTGTCATTTTCCTTTTTCTTTCCTGCTATACTTACTCCTGGTGGACGTCATCATCCAACTTCCCAGGAGATAGCATAACAGCTCCGGCAGCAGAGGCAGGAGGGCATCAGGAATTAATATTGGTGGCCGGTAACCCTCCAGGAGGAGGAGACCAAAGTAGCACTAATGGCCGCTGGCCATAGCTCCTCCAGCCGGTCGCCAGCGCCTCCAGCCTCCCAGTGGTGCCGGCAATACCATCCCAGCTGACAGCCAACCTGTCTCAGTTCTGCCACTGTTGCCCCCTCTCCTCACACCAGGCCTAGAACCGCAGATTCCAATGCCGCATCCTACAACACCTTGCTCGAATGGGCTTCCTGGTGGCACACATTGAGGCAGCCCTAAATCATATCCGGACCCTACTCTAGTGAACTTGGATGCATCCTCTTCAGAAACTTTTTAAAATGTTTTGTTTTAGTGGGAGGGACACTTCTTGTGGGTGGAGAGGGTGGGGAGGGAGTTTGGGATGGGATTTGAAAGTTACTTGGAATTTTCGTTGGATTTTTTGGGGATGAGGCTATTTGTTTGGAGAGAGGGGTGGGCCGGTTGAGGGCAGAAAGGATGGATATTGTTCTATTTGTAAATATAGAAGGGGATCATTTATTTTACATTGTTGATGCCGCAGTCAAATGTTTATTTTGGTGTTTTAGTTAGCACTGCTGTCTTTTAGTATAGGCTGATTTTTAATATGCTAAAAAAAGTGTATGTCATTTAACTATATGGTTACCCTTGCTTTATTGCTCCCTGCAACTGAACTATATTTATCACTAGTGGATGACTGCCATTTCCTTTTTTGCCTAAACAAAACTAGATACAGATAGACTGGTGAGATATCAGCTTCTTTAGTAGGAGTTAAATTACTAACTGTTAGAAATGGGGTCTTTGGTTGGCAGTCAGGTTACCCCCTGTTCAAGCAAGGACCCTCACTCTCGTCATAGTAAGTCACACACAATCCAAATTATCCTGTGCCCACCCCCTGGTAGCTTGGCACTGAGCAGTCAGGCTTAACTTAGAAGGCAATGAGTAAAGAATTTGTGCAATAAATCATGCAATAACACAGTATAACACCATAAAAAAAAACACAACACAGCGTTTAGAAAAATATATAATATTTATCTGGATAAATGCAGCTCAAAACGATGGAAATGCAATAAGTACATGTTGAGATATCACTGCAAAAATGGGGAGGTGAACGTTGATTTCTCCGGCCGCACACAGACGATGCGTCGTTTATTTTCCACGCAAGGAAGACTTTGCGTCGATTTCCGGCACGCAGACTTGGATCCTCTTTGGGGTGGAGGGTTTTCAGACGCCCCTGGTACGATGCGTTGAAGTCCAGCACTTGCAGGACGAAGCCACAGGGTATGCATCAATCTGGGGGCGATGCGTGGAAATTTCTATCACATGGCAGGTGCTGCATTGATTCCTCTCAGGAAGTTGGGCTGTGTTGTTCCGGCTTGGCTTTCAGTCGATCCAGTGGGCTTTGAGTTGAATTTCCGTTCGCAACGCTGGCGCTGCATCGATTTTCTCACCGCAGTGCAGGCTCTGCGTCGTTTCTTAAAGGCTGTGCATGGATATCTGCTGCACAAGGAGTTCTTTTGCAGGAATGACATCTTTTTGGTCCCAAGACTACAGGGAACAGGAGGAAAGCTCTATCCAAGCCCTTGGAGAGCACTTCTCAGCAAAGCCAGGGAGCATCAAGGCAGCAGGGCAACAGCAAGGCAGCAGTCCTCCACAGAAAGCAGTAAGGTCAGTCCTTTGGGCAGCCAGGCAGTTCTTGGCAGGTTGTAGGTTCTGGTTAGGGTTCTCTTCTCCAGGAAGTGTCTGAGTTGGTAGGGGCTGAGGCCCTGTTTTAATACCTATCTTAATGCAGCACTGGACCAGCAACTCCTGCAAAATAGGTCTGGCTTGGAACATTCCATTTCAGGCAGAGGGCCACTATAAGCTCTAAGGATCCCACTCCTTCCACAAAAGAAATAGGGAGGAGATCTACTGCTAACATTTTTGCCAGTTTGCCATTGTCCAAATGTGCCAAAAAGTTGTTGCAGTTGTAAAGCCCCTCCTGCCTAAACATACTTGTAATTGCAGCCTGGATTTTCTTCTTTTGTGGGGCCACTGACACAGGTGACTTTTGAGATAGAGGTGGTGGTAGACTCAATATGCATCGTGGTGCATTCACTGTATGCTGTGAGGGAAACGTTCTTAACAACGCATCCTTAAAGATGCCGATGTTTCCCACATAAGCGTAACCACGCTTGCCTGTACATCACATAGCTTTTTCTGTGCCTTAAGCACGCATGTGCTGAACTACACATATGTGTTGTTAAGGTACAGAAAAGGCAACGTGGAGGACACAGTGAGGTAAGCTGGCTATTTTTTTAAGGGGTGGGGTGGGGGTTTGGGTATTTTTATAAGGGCTTATGGTAGGGGGTCGGGCCATTTTGTTAGGGGCAGGAGTAGGGTGATTGGATATTTATTTTTATTTAGGGCTTAGGGTGGGGGAAGGTTTAAGGTAGGGCAGGAGGAGGGAGGAGAGAAGAGGAGGAGTAAGGATCAGGAGAGGATGCAGTGAGTTAAGAGGGGTTGGGGCAGGGTTGTGGGTATATTTTAGCAGTGGGGTGGATTTAGGGCTTAGGGTGTCAGGGTTTTTTATTTTTTAGGGCCACGGGTGGGGGGGTTGGAGTATTTTTTTTAGGGTTCAGAGTGGCTAGAGGGGTCAGGGTAATTTACTTTTTAGGGACAGGGTGGTGGAGTTGGGATAGTTGTTTTTAGGGTTTGTCAAGGTCATTTACATATTAGGTGGGGGAAGTTTTAGGGCTCAGGGCAGGTGGGAGTGTCGGGGTAGTTCCGTTTTTAGGAGTAGGGGGTTGAGGTTGTTTTTTTAGGGCTCAGAGCGGGTGAGGGATTTGGGGTAGTTTACTTTTTATGGGCAGGGGTGGGGTGGTCGGGATAGTTTTTTTTTAAGTCTGAGGGTGGGTGACAAGTGGTGGGGTAGGTTCATTTTATGGGGCAGGGGGTAGTGTTGGGCTAATTTTTGGGGGGTTTAGGGTGGGTTGTGGGATCGGGGTACTCCAGTTTATAGGGGTGGGGGGCATTCAGTTTATAGGGGTGGGGTTTGGGCATTGGGATCGTTTTTTCTTAGGGCTCAGGGTGGGTGGGGGGGCCAGGGTAGTTTAGATATGCGGAGAGGGTAGTTTTGAGCCTCATTTGCATGACAGAACCACGCATGACATTTTGCATGCGTTTCCACTCATGCCTTAACTAGGCATGCCTTTACAATGAAATTTCTTGTAAAGGCATGCGTGGAAATGACGCAGTCATGGTTCCGACCATGTTGTTAAGGCATGCATTGTTCTGGCATGTGTGGTTCTATCATACAACCATGTTGTTGTGTCTCCATCTTCCTGTGACATTGTGAGGTCGCTGAGGCGGGTGATTCTGGCACACTGCTGAGAGAGGGCTGCTTTACTTGAGGATTATGTCACCCTCTTCTTCTTCACCTTCCACTATGATTTGACCAGGTTTAGCTGATGTTTCCTGGCTCTCCTCTCCTTCACCACCACTACCTCATTAAGGCATGTAAGGTTCTCCTCCAACCAGATTGCATGATGTTTTTTCAAATGGGTCGTCTGGTCTCCAGTTACCTTGACAATTACCCACATGCAAAATGCAGCATATGACAAAGTACTCCTCCTGTTTGCTAATTGTAAAAATGTCCCAAACTGGGGAGGGGTACTTCCTTGTTAAGCCACTGCCAATGCCTGAAGAAGACCTGGATGCAGGTGGTCATAGGTGTGTCGATTGCCTCTCTGCAGTGCACACTTGTACTGAGAGAGGGGTTGTTGTGGGTCTCTGCTGGTGCCTTACAAATATAGGAGATGGAGATGCTGCCTGTGCCACACCCCTATGAGCAGGTTGGATAATAATGTCGAACTCCTCTGTGCCAGCATCCACAATGACTGTGTCATTGTCATCATCCTCATCATCCCCTTCCATAATTTTAGGGCTTTCTGGAGCTTTTCTTTTCCCTTGCCTCTCCTGGCATCTCCCGGACTCTGCCATGTCCCTATCATTGTCATTAGAAGTGGTGCTTTGGGAAGATGGTGGAGTAATACCCTTCCTTTTTCCTGGTGGAGATCTGGGAGCCCTTGATTCTAAAAGAGGAGGTTCTTGCTCAACAGAAAGCTTGATCTCCTGTTCCAACTTCAGGAAGATATGGCTGTGGCTGCTGTCCACTTTGTTCTGTTTCCTGAAAAGATTGGGTACTAATTTGTGAAAGGGATAAATCCAATTCAACATCACTGCTCATCGGCGTTGCCATGGTTGCAGTGGCTGCCTCACTGACAGACATGGTCTTGGGCTTGGGTTGATGTGGTGCTGTTGATGCGGACATGCTCCCAGATTCCTCCCCGGAGGCCAGCGTGGCAGCAGGCACATGTCTATCGAAAAAGGTTGTGGTTGGCTCGCCGGTGGCGGAAATCTGCATCTACTCACTGGCCACTTTCTTGGAAGAAAATTTCTTTGGGGCCATCTTAACCAACTCTAGGTTGGCAGTGGCACTAAGATGCACAAGCAAAAGAGCTTGGTGTGTGTGGACCGAAGTAACTGTAAAACCTTCTCTTTGGCAGTACTGCAGGTGATGTGGGGTCTCTTCTCTTGTACACATAAAAACAACCATGCAAGGAAAAGATATAGTTTATGAAATGTTGCATTGTTGCAGAAGGTTGAAAATAGTATAGAGAAATGCAATCTTAGTGCGATTGGTTGTTTATATAATATAACTAGGGGCATATTTAAGAGCACCTAGTGCCATTCCAACGGCACAGTAGCATCATTTTTATGATGCTAATGGTGTTAGAAGGCTAAAAAAGCTGCGCCACATTTACAAAGTGGCGCAATGCGTGCATTGTGCCACTTTGTAATCCTTTGCGCCAAATTATGCCTGTGCCAGGCATAATGTGTGCAAATGGGGCATCCCCCCGTTCGGGGGGCCAAAGAAATTGGGCAATGAAACCTAAGAGATTTCCTTGCACGCTTTTTACACACTTTTAATGCCTGCTCAGAGCAGGCATTAAAAGGAGGTTTCCATTGCTTACAATGGGCCTCTTGGTGCTTTGCAGGATTAGCATCAGAATTTTTTACGCTAACACTGCAAAGTGACAGACTAGCATCAAAAGTTATGACGATAGTCCCCTAACAACTGCCATGGTGCGCCATATTTTAAATACTGTGCACACATGCTGCTCAGGGGTGTGGAAAAAGTGGTGCTGCACTGTGTGCAGCACTATTTTTCTTAAATGCCCCCTAGTATTTAATCAAACATTTTAAAGGCAAACTGCTCCATAAAAAAAACTGCATATCAAATCGGACAGCACAACAGGCAGATCCAGCTCTTTGCTTTATTTCCATTTGTTTTAGGAGACACCTAGAATAGTCAGAGAGAGATGCATGGGTAAATGGAATAATCCTTTAAATAACCTATGGGAGCAAGGTGGGCCAGGTGAAATTGAATAATCACTAACAAAATGAATTGTGCTGCTGATTTTTCTGACCTGCTCCACAGGCAGGGTGTCCTGGAGGAACTGGAATTATTCCTTAGAAACTGAATGCTGTAGTGAGCTGTGAGTCTTTGGTGGATGGATGGATGGATCGATGGAGAAATGGAATGGAATGGATCGGACATAAGTATCAAAGGCAAATGCAGAATTAAATAAAAATTAAAATAATATTAATTATAAAAAAATCAACAAAAAAAATATAAACATTAAAAAAAAATATAGAAAATGTCAGCTAAAAATTAAAACATACATAAATAATAAGACTAAAATATAAACATTAAAAAAAAAATGAATTTAAAACATGAAATTAAAAATGGCAAAAAATTAACCTAAAATTAAAAAAAAAAAAAAAAAAATTAGAAAAAATAGGGGAAAAAATAGGTGGATTGTGTTTGTCAAGGTCTCTAAAAATTGGAAAAAACATAATCTATTTTTATAATTTTGTGTATTCTTTCTTTCATATGTTGTTACTTTATTATTTTGTGGCATTGGTGCAGTTAAATTCTTTACACATAGTTCCTTTTCTAAGCCTTACTGTTTGCATGTACAGCTACTCAGGGGTGAGCTTAAGGTTAAGTAAATGAGCCTGACTGGACCCAAGACAGTGTTTGTGAGTGTACTTGCAGAACTAGGCCCCACAGTCATATAATATAATGCACACTATTCCTAACACTGGTGCCAAGCGGTGGGATCCAGAACTTGTGTTTAGTTGTACCAGACAATTGATAAGCTGGCTACCACAGAAAGAACACTGAGTAGAGTCAAAGTAACAGTTTCAGAGCTTTGCTAAAAGTTCTACATGCACTAGGCACTGTTTTACCAAGAGCCAAAGAAGTCGACAACCAGTTTTCCTAAGTGGCAAAATGTTTTTGAAAAGGCTTAAACTGTGGAGAGTGGGGCAATTGATTAGGCTACCTCACCTACACTGAAAATCAATGGTTTAAGAGGGATGTGTATAAGAAGAGGAATTGGCCAGAAAGGAGGAATTAAAAAAGCTCTCAAAGCATTGGAAGAGGCAAGGAGAGCCCAAGCCCAACTGGTAGAGCAAAACACCCCTAAAAGTAGTGATGAAGAGGACAATGCACCAATCCTTTGAACCTGAGGGGAATAACCCCAGTGTGGTACCCAGAACAAGATCAATGAGTGGTTCACTATTTGGAAGTGAGAGGAGCTCCCCGTCCACAGTCAGATCAAAGGAAATGGATAACCAGCTTTCCCTCCTGGAGATTGAGGAGAAGAAGTTGTCTCTCCAAGCAAAAAGACTGGCTCTACGGGAGAGAAGGGCCAAGCTGGGGTTAATTTATAAATTGGTGTCCTCTTTTTTTGTTTCATAGCTTTCTTATTTTTATATATTGGTGCTGTTAAATGCTCCTTTGCTAAGCCTTACTACTCACAGCCACAGCTACCCCGGGTTGACCTTGGGGTTAAGTAAACTAGCCTAACTGGACCCAAGAGGGTATTTGTGAGTAGGCTGCATGATATGGCCCCACAGCCAGATATTATAGGACACCCAAAGCTCCACAATTGGATCACCCCTTTTTCTTGGCGTTTCTTGATGGGTCACCTCAAAACTTTCCAGAAAGGAGCTGAAGTGGATGAGCTTTTCTAGTGCAAAGTTGCACAAAGATTTGTGAATGGTGGCAAAGTTATTAGTGAAAAAAATGCTTTTCCTATGGAAACTCTGACTTAACCATAATTAAAGCGTATTTGTGCTATATATAGATATATAAAATCACATGTGTGTGTTTGTGTATATTACCTACTGCCGGTCAACAGTAGGTATAGTTAGAACCATGTTTGTATTTTTTGACTTGCTAATACCTTTGGTGCCAGTGGACAATTCTTCACAAAATTTTCCAAAAAAAGTATCCCTGAGAATCTTGTTGTAAATGAGAAGTTTTGGGGTGATCCATCAAGCAGGGGCTGGGAAAAAGGAGGGAGAGGGCAAACAAGTGCATTTCCTATTATAATTCTATAGAGATTTTAGACACAACTATATCTCAAAACATTGGATAGAATTACACCAAATGTGGCAGAAAGGTAGGTCTTGGTCCAGAAAGAGTGCTTCTCGTTATTTGTTGTAAGTCCAATCAGTTGTTTTTGAGATATTAAAATAAAACAAATATAGATATCTAGAGGCACAAAGGATTGGTGAATAAGAACAAGCTCATTCAGGGAAATGCAGTGTTCTGATTGGCTGCTAACACTTCAACTAGGAAGTGTTGGCAGCAGTCTCACGACTTGGCTTCACCTGAGTCCCATAAAAAAGATAAAAAAAGAAGAAGGGGCTACGGTAGAGACACCATGACACCTTAGCTCTGATGCAGGGGTCCCAGAGAGAATGTTCCCTGCCCCCCCACCCGAGGGCAAAAAAGCATTTTTAAATTTTTTTGCAGCGATTTGTGGCAGATCTGGCAAAAATAATAAAAAAAGCAGTGGCTCTTGTGCTTCTCTTTATGAAGCCCCCTGAGTTGGCCAGGTCCTTGGGGCATATCTAAATAAAGGAGGAGGTGCACTAAACGCCCCTTAAAGGGCACTTTTATGCTCCAGGGACAGTAACTTCCCCAGGGCTTATATTTATCATGTCGGTAGGCCTCCTGGGCCCGCCCATGCCCCAAGGACTGCCACCTCTTTGGGGCTTTATTCACATTGAGTGCAGGGGGCTGCATGGCAGTCCCAGGGATGCCACCTCCCTGCGACTTTAATCTTAGTGAGTGCAGGGTGCAGCTTGGCCCCACCGCAGCCCTAGAAACTACCTTCTCCTTGGGGTACATTTCCAATTGTGTGTGGGGACCGGGTGCCCTCCCTGCAGCCCAGAGGATCACCACCTCCCCAGGGCTACTTCACGTTGGAGGGGGACCACACAGCCCCTCTCGAGGAGGCAATGTTCACCTTGGGGACCACCACCCCTAGGGCTGACTCCTGCTATGTCCCAGAGCACCCACCAATAGGACATAGCTGATTGTTCTCGCTTGGCGGGAGCTTTGACAGCTCCTGTCAAGTCAGAGAAACACTCTGCTTTTAGCAAGTGGGAGCTGACAAACAGCTCCCAATTGCAGAAACTGGAGTTTTCATCTGTTTCCTTGCATGCAAATATGTGTGCAGGAAAAGAGATTAAAACATTGCTCCCGCAAGCAGGGAACTGATTCTTAATGCAGCTCCCTGCTTGTTGAAGCAATACTAGCTCCCGCAGGATGCAGGGAGCTGGCTAGGACCACAGGTGCCTTGAAGCTCCCCCCGCAGTCCGATCACTCTCTCTGTCTTCCATCCCATAATGTGAAGGGAGAGAGAAAGAGATTGTTATTGCAATGGTCATTCCATGCAATGACTTGAAAGCGCCAAACTAGGAGGATGTTTGGTGCAAATGTTATAGTTATATTTTGATGGATAGCAGACCAGTATCGCTTCTGGCCTAATGGAATGTCAGTATGTTGAAGGTTCAAATCGTAGTATCCCATGACAGTGTGTCTGTTTATTTTCTAATGTTTTAACTACTAAACATTCATAGTGATGGAACATTTATGTCTTTTCCCCCTCAAAATCTGTGAGTTGAATGTCATAGCTAAGTCTGGACACTGCACAGTAAGGAGTCACGTCTGGACTAGTGGTTAAGGTCTCAGTGCACACTGAAGGTATAGGGTCCCAGTCTAGGTGATTTTGTGGTCATTTCCTGCTTTTAGTTTCTTTTCAACTATAAATATCAAAGTTATATATTGAAAGGTGATCTAACTCTTGTTAATTGGCAAAAACAGTATTCTTTTCCATTTGTCTGGAAATATCTCATTATAAGTATATCATTCATCAAAGCGTAAAAAAACTCTATTTCTCTTTCTCAATTTCTCTGTGTCAAATTGTTCTCTAAATCACTCTCAATCTCTCACTTTCTCTCTCTCTCTCTCTCTCTCTCTCTCTCTCGCGCTCTCTCTCTCTCATAGGGTTGGGTGGTTATAGGGATTGGCTGCAGGACCTGGCCACAAGCCAGGCCCTGCAGTCCACCCCTGCTGTGCACGGCCAAAGGCCATGCGTGGTGGTGGCTAGACAAACATCAAGTAATGAAAATCACTTTACATAAAAAAAAACATAGAATATTGCAGAAAAAACAAAGGTTACAGGGCGGTTGTGGTTAGGTTCTGAATTTAATCATACAAAACCTTAGAAATTCATCAGTTATAGTTATAGTTTTTCAAGTAACTGTAACTCATGCCCTAGGGTAATATAACTCGTGCCCTCACCATGTACTGCTAATTACCCTGAATATTACAGGAAACACAGCATCTTTTATAGCATCATTGATAATATCACTGTAACATTTGTTGTAAAATCATTCATAAAAAAACTGTGCGTGGCTGGGGCGCGAAGAAAATGATGTTGAGGCCATGGGTTCTGACGATGTTGTCAGGGGTATTATGTAGGTGTTGAACATTGTGGGGCCAAGTGATGAACCTAGTAGGACTCTGCAGGTGACGCAATTGGGTTCCAATGTTAAGGGTGGTAGGGAGACTCTTTGGGTTTTATCTGTGGATGATGGTGATGCCACCTCCGTATTTATTGGTGGGGTCACGGTGTGTCACCTTGTATCCGTTGTGCATTGTGGTGGTGATGTCCGGGGGGAGCAGGGGTTCAGCCAGTTGGTAAGCTGTATTATTAATTTGCCCATATGCTTATTGCAGTTTGACAGATTTCTATGAAAGTTAGCAGCTGCATAACATGTTTAGCCTATTCTTTGTACATTTAAATGTGTGCACTTTTAAAAGGGTGGTCAAAATGTGTTACTTGCTAATGACTATGGCATATTTTGATGAATGCATGTGATATTTGGCAGATATTTGGTATGCTTAATCTTATGCAGATAATGGTTGTTTCGTGCAGATTCATCAATTGGAGTGCAAAGTTGAAAGTTGGCGCAAAAACTATTTGATTTGCTAGTACCTTTGGTGCTCTGTGGTGCATATGCATTGCATTTGGCAGGCTCTTAGCATGTTAAGCTCAGTGCAGGAAATTCAGGTTTCATGCAGATCAAAGAAGGGGAGACAAAATTAAATATAGGTTAAAACATAATTGAATGGCTAATAACTTTGGTGCAGTTTCACAAATCCATGCAACATTTAGCAATTACCAGGTTTAGCTCACTTGTGATATGTTGAGTTTCCTGCAACCCCAACAAGTGGGATGTACACATAAATGGCTGGTAAAAAAAAACAGCAATTCCCATTTTAATTCCTGTAGGAATGTTTGCTCTCTATTACAGACAGAAAGTCTGAAGTGATTTATAGCATCTTAGCATGAAAGCAAATCTTTACTCAATGAAGTGCTGCCTTCAGGCCCTTAACATTGCAATTATGTATTATTGGGTTTGAGACGGTTAAAATATTGAGCTGTTTGGAGCATGCTTCAGTATCAAACCTGGGTTTGCAGACTGTCCATTTAAATCTAAAAATAAAAGCCCACATTCGACAAGGAAGCTTTTTCCTCCAGTTGTCTATTTCGATTCCACAATACTAAAGCTTCTTCTGGGAACCCATTTAAACAAGGTTCCTGAATACAATACCCAGCCAGGCTATTGGCCAGTCCCGACTGCCAGACTGAGCTACACATATCTGCAGGCCAAGCACCTCTGGGGTTTTGTAGCAAATTATTAGCAATGAAGACTTGTATGCCCCAATGAGGAACTGTGCCTCTTGTTGATGGATTTTCAGGAAATTCCTTTCAATAAGGGTAAAGTAAACAGGTATCAGGTTCTGCAACATGTATTATCAGTCCATGACACAGCAACAAACATATTAGAAAATAACCCTTGGAAAGGCACGCCCTTAATGAATGAGCACAAATTGAAATACACTAATAAATGTCTGCCAATTTTTTTGGAGATTCATTAAATGGTACTAGAGTTCTTAAGGAATCAATATACAAATACATACTACACTGGTAGTGATAACGCCAGTGTAAATAGAGTTAAGTCTGAGTTTCCATAGGAAATGCATTTGGTGTTTTTGTAATTACTTTTTTACTGTTTGACAAATCTGTGCAAAACTTTAAAGAAAGGTTTTTACATGGAGTTTCAGTTCCCTCTACAATGGTCAAAGCATAGTTTCATATGTTTATAGCTGGCAAGGACCCTCTTTGTCACCAGAACAACCAAGGATAACTACTCTGCCTTGGTACAACAACTACAATCAGACTATCACATTTGGCACACTGCAGGGTTGTCCGTGGTGGAGCGAATCACAGTGGTGAAGATGCCAGTCTTGCCAAGGTTCTTAATTCTCATCAAGACGATGTCACTCGTCCTGCCTGTGGGTACACTGGGGCTTATCCAACAACTATTAAACAATTGCATATGGGAAGCTAAAAGGCCTAGAATAGCAGCCAAATGAATTTTGTAGCCATAAAACAGATGGAGGAGGGTCTTCCGAACATTATTTTCTACCACTATTTGGCACAGTTCAGTTATGTGGATGAGTAGCATAGGGAAACAGTGAGAAATGTTGGTTCTTTGAAGACCAATTTTTAGTTGGTGCTCATATATGGAAAGTCCTATGGCTCCCAAGAAAGAACTGCACTTGGGGCTTGGACTAATTATCGATTAGGCGAACAACAATATTAGCGTGGGATGGGATGCTACGGAAGGGCCACAGCACCATCCTCTTATCTATAACACTTACTATTGGCAACCCTGTTTTTCCACAAGCCCTAAGCGAGGAGGATTTTACTGGGTGGCAGAAGGTGGGATGTAAGAGCATCCAGTATCTGTATGATTGGGAAGGGATTAAATCCTTTGAACAAGTGAAAATAGATTATTAGTTACAAGAGGGGGGAATAGTTTCAATATCAGGAGGTAAGACATTGGGATACACACCCCGCAATTAGACCAGCAGCTAACCAACCCCTAACACAGCTTTGAGAATGGGCGTATCACTAAATCCGGGGATATACACATACTCTTGGAGATGTACAAATAGCTGATACATGGACAGATATATGATAAACATTCCAGGCAGAAAAGATGAGAGAAAGATCTGGGTTGTCTCAAAAGACAAAACAGTGGTATACAGTGTTCCAAAGGGCAAATGTTAGAGCAGCAAGTGCAGCAATCAAATAAACTATGATAAATGTGGCCTCATACTTGTACAACTTCAAAGAAAAAATCTATGCATGTTATCCCTCTAAATCTTCTGACTGCTTGTGGGGCTGAACAAACAAGGGGTCACTTCTGTACTTACTCTGGAATTGCTCTAAGCTCACCAAATACTGGAAGGAGGTATTGGCAAATACTGATGAAATGTTCCATTGCCTAATTCTGAGAACTACAGCTTACATAATCCTCTGGGTTGCCAACAAACTCACATACTCGCTAAGATCCCATTGAGGGAAATTGATAACACTGCTGTTATGTGTGACCAAACATGTGATACTGGGGGCATGGGGCCCTCATAGGATTCCCGAATATTCACAATGGTTGCACAAAATATGGGAATTTATGAGTTCGGAAAGATCTCAATGACACTAGATCAAAAGGAAAAAGATGTTCAAAAGAGATGGAAACCATGTCTGAAATGCCTGTCCAACAAATTTTGAGCAACAACTCGTCCCAGATATCTTAAGGTACTGTGATTAATTACATCGAAGGATAAATAACAACATGCATAGATCAAGAAATAAAATGTACAATGGGCAATTTTATCCCAGACTTAGCAACAGCCTTGGAGGCAGCAGTATTCCTGATTTGGGCTTGGATTTGGAGTAACAGGCCGGTGAGAAAATGAGGGAAAAAGTTTGATTTTGATATTTTTTATTTGACGGCCATTGGGATGCAGGCAGAATTACTTATAGTATGTGCCCTCTCTTAAAATTAATAAAACAAAATCGATTTCTAAAACATGAGTTAATCAACTTTGGGCTCATTGTAAGTTATCTATGGATCCGTCAAGCGGGGCCAAGAAAAATAGGAGCCCCTAAAGTGTGAGTTCCCATTTTGATTCCCGTAGGAACAATTACTTGCAATACAAAAAACAACTAAATAGAATTACACCTAACTTAGAAGTTAGAACTTTACTCACAGAGTGCGCTTTTGTTGATTGGTGTTAATCCATTCAGTTCTTCTCAAGAACTTAAGGGCTGATTTAGGAGCCCCTAGTGCCTCCTTGCACCACATTAGTGTAATTTATTTTAATGCTAATGTGGCCCAGTGAGGCCAATATCACTGCGCCAAATTTACAAAGTGGTGCAATGCATGCATTGCACCACTTTGTAACCCTTTGTGCTACATTATGCCTGCACCAAGCATAATGTGTGCAAGGGGGGCGTTCCCCTTTTGGGTGTGTGGCAAAACAAGACACTCAGAGTAGGTGTTAAAAGGAGGCATGCCATTGTTTTCAATGGGCCTCAATGGGGTTGCAGGATTAGAGTTAACATTTTTTACGCTAATCCTGCAAAGTACCAAACTAGCGTACACAGTTTTGATGCTAGTTCCCATAACTACCACAATGGTGAGCCGTATCTTAAATATGGCGCACACATGGTGGCATTAAGGTGGGGCGCAAGAAAAGTGGTGCTGCACTGAGGGCAGTGACACTTATCTTAAATCAGGACCTTAGTGTTTTAAAAAGGTGCTAGTGGTTCAGCATGAAATAAAATTAAAAAAATGACATTTCTTAACCTTTAAAGCACAGAGGATATACAGTACTGGTATTATGGATCCTTCAAGACTCTAAGCTTAAAAATACTCAATTCTGATTAGCCAATGAAGCTTTGTCTCCATTAACCATTTCAGACTGTGGATCTGCTTTACTGAAAGTAGCTGATTTGTTGGCCACAATATCTGGAGACAATGTTGTGATGCATGTGTTTTGCAAATATTAAATATTAAAAGGGCATATAATGGGGCAGGGTAAGCCCCCCCCTCACCCACCCCAACCCTCGTGGATCTCAAGGAGAAAATTCAAAGTGCTTAGATATCTAAGGAACACGATTCATGGAACTCATGCAGATTTGATGAGCTCAGCAAGAAAAAAGAGGAATTGGTCCACAAGTGATTACAACTCAGTCTGATTCATACATTTTACTATAGACATTTATTTTACCATCGCTTAATGTCAGTGCTTAATTTATATTAAAAAACATAGTCACAGGTTACCAGGGGTTTCTTAGGAGGTAGTGCTGTAGAATGCTGGTTGCTGAATACCAAGCTGCCTAGTGTTCATTCCATTTCATGCCTCTCTCTTCTACCACTACATTTCCTGTCTCTACGTCTATTTTAAAGACTGTCTTTCATCCAATTCTCTGTGTTTTCCTAGCTTTCCATTCCACAGTATTTCTTTCTTTTCAGCCTTCACTCTCTTACTCTGGTTCAAAGACTGATGCTGAAAATATGTCCCTGTGCCAAGATTGAGCACCAGCAACTACTACTTGGATCAAGTCAGCGCTAGGATAGTTGTCGAACCCTGATATCTTCATGCCTGACAGTCCACCAACAAACCATGAGATGCTCTTCCTTTTGTTATATTATGTCAAAGAATGTTACTGAACCCTTATGAGATGGTCATTACACTGCATTCTGTTCTATGCTCAATATTTTACCCTGCTATTTGCTAAACCTATATTCTTTAATTATAGTCCCTACTCCATTGAAAGTTCACAACTAGCTATACTCTTAGACCATGAACTTCAAACTAAGGGGTATTTGGATGGTTTAATCCCAGAAAGGCACATCTAGTTGTCATTTTAAATTAAATTTTCCTATGTGTATTGCTGGATTATTATTACTTATAAAGTGGTTCCTTCTATTTATTGCAGAAGTCTTGTTTATGAGTGTCAGAATCACTCACACACTAACCTGTGACTGCTGTATTCTGGCAGGAATGGTGCACTGCCCACCACACCCCAACTTATCTATGGCCGATTCAGAAAATTTTACCATTTGCCCACTGGCAAGCAGAGAAAGGGGGATGGAAGAAGAAAAAAGGAGATGTCAGCTCTGTTCTGGTTCCTCTGTTGTATCTGTAGTACCAGCCTTAGTTTAACCCCAAGTCACCATCCTAGTGTGGTGGGTTCTTTCAGAGGGGGGGGAAATGGGTGCAATGTAACCAACAACAGTGGTTACAAACATTTAACTTCCTTCTCACAGAATTAACTAACGCTGATATGAACTAGGTGTTACAACTACTCTATCAGGATTGTGTCCCCTCATAAGGAAGATGGGATGCATCTAAGGAGTCATCTGCTTTGACCTTTAGGGCTGTATGTATTGAGAACATTTACAAATGGGAACCCTTTCTGTTTGTGAATGGGTTACAAATACATTTGATGGCAAAATAATAATGTTTCAGGCCTGCCTACTTGTAAATAATTTTCACTGTGTGAGGAGGGGGTGGGAACTTGGAGGGGGTGGGGCCTTTTTTGCCAAGAGCTACCTAGGAGGAACTCTTCTCTCCACCAAGCCCACTACACCCTCACCATCTCCAAAATTGCAGAGGTTTCATGAGTCTATCACCAATGTCCTAGGGTGTTTTCACACCTTTTAGTCAACTTCAGCTGCTTAAAGATACAAAAGGCGAGCTGTAAATCTACTATTTGCAGTGGTTTCAAGGTAACCTTGCCTTCCGCCATTTTGGTTTTGGCTTCTTACTTGGTGTGAAGGAATCAGTTGTGTGACACATGGTGGCATCATGTGAGTTCACAGGCTTGCACTGAAATTCCGGTCCAAAATATTAGTACACACCAAAAGGAATCATTATTTGGAAGGGACACCATAAACAGAACCCTTGTGAATAGCTATTCCAGATGGTTCCTAAACCCATTTCGCGATTCAATATCATCTTACTGAATCCCTAAATGACTTTAGTACACTTGAAAAATGCATTTTCTTGTCACAAACCCAGTCCTTTACTAAATTGCAGCATTTACAACGATAAAATGCCTTCATTCATTTGGCCCTAGGTTTCTATGGGTTCTGCAAACAAGGTCAATATCATTAATATAGCTTTTTTTACTATTTCTGCAGTGGAGTCAGAGGATTACTCAAACCTCATTTTGTCTTGCCTTCCAAATAAGGTCCATCCCATTAAAAGTACAGTTCTTTTCACAGCAAAATAGACTGTAAAGAAACCTTACAAATATGATACAGTCCTACTCCGAAGCAAACATAAACAAAAAACATCAGCACCCTCGTGGATTAGATTAGTTTTTAACCTGTGGTCCGTAGAGCTCTGGGGGTCTGCAATGCCTATTTAGGATTGAGAATGGAAAAATTCAATAATATATGCAATGCCTATTTGGGACTGAGAATGGAAAAAATAAATAGTGTTACTATATATATATTTTTTTTTTCACTGAAAAAAACCAAAGGTTACAGTGAAGTTATAGTTATGAAATAGAATTAAAAAAACGTAGAAATTCATAAAAAAAAAATCCAAAGGCGACAGGGGCATTATAGGGCACAAAATCACCGCCACTAGGTAGTTATAATTTCAATGCAATATTTGCAGTGAATTGTTTGACGAACAAACTGTGCATGGCAGGGGTGAGTTATAGTTACCTTGGGGCATGAGTTATAGTCACAGGTGAATGTCCATGGTTTTGTTCGTTTAAAATGTGAACCTAATTATAACGTCCCTGTAGCCTTTGTTTTTTTTCAGTGTGCAGTAACTTGGGGGGGTAATTTGCAGTGCATGGCAAGGGAACGAGATATAGTTACCTTAGGGCACGAGTTATTGTTACTTGAGATAACTCTAACAGGTGAATTTGGATAGTTTTGTATATTTAAAATGTGAGCCTAACAATAACGTCCCTGTAACCTTTGTTTTTTTAACTGAATTTTTATGTTTTTTTCTTTTTTTATTCTATATTCCTAATTATTACATCCCTGTAACCCTTGTTTTTTTCAGTGAAAAAAATATATACAAAAATATATATGTGGGTGTGTGTGTTTGTATATATATATATATATATATATATATATATATATATATATATATATATATATATATAGCAAAATGTAAAATTACAACTTTTAAACCACTTAGGGTGGAGTACCTGGCTTCTAGTCGTGAGTTAGTAGGGGCTCAGAGAAGTTGAAAGGTTAAGAACCATTGCCCTATTGCATTACATTCAATTAGGAACTTGGTTACTTCACAATTAACATTCAATGAAAATAATTTCTAATTCAAAGTATTTTCAAACTAGCTCAAGCTTGCTCAAAGGAGCATTCAGTAGTCTTTCTATTATTGTTTCTGTTTCCTTGTAATGAAGGATTTATAGTGTGTGGGTGGGTAGAGTGTTGTAATCAGAAGGTCCCAGATGGGAGAGTTCTAGGTAACTACCAGTGTTGTAAACCAAAGAAGTTAAAATTGTAAGCAACACATTACCTTTTGTCTCTGTTGATCAAATCACTTTGTTCTTAAGGGTATTGGAAACAAAGACTTCCTCCATCACCTATTGGTATCAGGCTGTGACTGGAGTCCAGAGAACTGCTGGTACTGTTACTGAGATATAGTAAGTATTGAGGGTAAGAAACAAGCTCTTGTCCCTTCAAAAGTAGCAAAAAACTGGCAAAGCTTGGGCACAAAATGCAGCTTTTAGATAATGCCACACCCAAGATGGCCATCAGTTCCACCTAATCTTGCAAAGTATTGTGATACATTGTGAAACCACGAGAATTAAGAGCCTTACATCCTGTTTTCTACGATCGAGGAAACTACTGGAAACGAGGTTCATAATTTAGATGAGCACTGAAAGGGACAAGGTTTAATTGTAGAGCTGGGGCAACACTGTGAGTGCGGCGCTCAAACTGCATCCACAGTGATAACTAGTGATGTATGGCGAAATTCGGGAATAGAAGCTTGGCATGACAGTGAACGATTCAGTTTGAAAATTTAAAGTTTTAAATACAAATATTGCTATAAAGTTCAAAGTGGAAACCACAGGAAACTGGTTATGGTAGACCGGGACAAATATAAGTCTTAAGACAGGCCACAGTGGAGCGTGGGTCAGGTACAAGGATGAGGATGGTCCCAGGTAAAGAATTATTTCCTGACTTAAAACATTTCTGGGAACGGAGAATCCTCAGCGGGGCAAGGCAGGCAGCATGATGGATCCGAAGACTGGGTCATCGACGTCAGGGTAACGAAGGAATAGTTATCAAAGCTGTTGAACGACAAGGGAAAATCTCTGAGCACAAAAAGTCCTGAATTTGTGCTAAGGATACCATCAACAACATTCAAATGCAGCTGGACTTCAAGTCTGGTGATCATCCCTAGTCAAAAAGGAAGATCTTCCTGGAGTCATTCTGAAGTCATCCGATGACTTCAGCTGGGCTATTCCTGTAATTAACTGGTGAAGTCATCACAGGCCATCCTGAAGTATGCCTATAGGGCGAAATATTTAAATGAGATGACTCGAGAGTCATCAGAAAAACTACAGTAGGATGGTGTTGTGATGACTTCAAGGTTATGATCATTTACTACTGTAGGATGGCCTTCTGATTACTTCAGTGGAAAGCCTGTGATGATCTTTTACTATTCCAGGATGATTCCCTGATGACTTCAGGGTACGCTAGTATTGCTTCATGATTATAATAGGATGATCTCAGCATGACTTCAGGATAGAGTGTTACTACACCAGGATTACTCCCTGATGACTTCAGGATGAGGTTTTTATTACTCTAGAATGATAGCATGATGATTTCGGGAGGAGGCTGTTACTACTTCAGGGTGGTGCCCTCTTAACTCCTCGATGTAGTTGTTTTACTCCACGATGGTCCCATACTGATTTCAAGATGGAGGTGCTATGCCAGGATGATCTCAGAGTATTACTGGGTGAACACTTTTGCAAAAATTATAAAACCTGTTTTTGTGCGAAAAGCATGGATCATGGTCACAGAAACACCAGAACTGCTTTGAAGGCAAATTAGAAAAAGGGGTGAAGTCCCTTATTTCCAAATATGAGAAAACACATGTCAAGCTGCCTGCATTACCTTGTGCTGCAAAATGATCCAAGAAGTCACTGGCTACCCACTGTTATTCTGAAAGGTTTTCCAGTGGCTAATCATAACTATCTAGCAACACATACCTGTACTGATTGGTTGATGGGAACCAACTTGATGTGTATAAACAGCAAGCAGTGCAGCTGTTATACCCTTGTAATTAGCTTCTCAGAACCCATAATAGCCCTGTTCCTGCCTGCTCATTCCATCATGTAAACAATCTTGCAGCAACTCATTTTTTACTAGAGGATATAATTGGCTATTGGTGCCTTTTCTGTGCATTGTAATTGGAGGAGGAGGCAACAGAAAATAGCAGGTTCCCACTTACCATGCAAACTTCATCCAGACCCTCTCATGAGTGCTGTAGGATATGCACTGGTACTTCAGAATGATTTGACAATAGCTAAGATCCATGACTACCACTCATCTTATTACAACGTAACTGAAAAGAAGTATTGTTAAGCTAATACACAGCAACAACCACAAACCCACATGTCACTTCTCCACTCCTTGTAGTCCTGCCTCCATATTGTTCTGTGACTCCTGGTAGTAGTGGAAAGGCAGGAGAAAGTGAGTGATTGTAAGTGCCTGCGATAATGCAACAGGCGGAGAATTTGTGTGGAGAGAGTCAAGGTCTCTAGGTATGTGTGATTGTGTGATCAGGATTTTGTGACGAACAGTGGTTGAGGCCTGTAACTGAGATTCAATGTAATATTGGGTACAGCAGAGCAGGATACTGCAATTCAATGGAGTTGGGTTTGAAGATTTTGTAAAAGATTAATGTCAGTGGTGGGTGATTGGTGCTGTGGTGGTGAGTGGTTGGCAGTGCCTGATGAAAAGTGGCTTGATCAGATGATTTCTGTGGTTCGCGATCCTTCAAGTGAGGAAAGAAGTGTTGGTGTGACTCAAAGGTATTTAGAGTGGTTTCAAAAATATGGTGTCAGGGAACTTTCATACATAACTAAGTAATTGGTTGAATGTCTGAATGCTGTGAGTGCTGAATGCTGTGAGAACAGATTGAGCCTCTGAGTATCTTTGGATGAGTAGCCTTTGGTAGAGAGATGAACAGGTAGTGCTGTATGAAATGGTGGGCATGCTATGAGTGGATGATAAAGTGAGGTGTAAATGACTATAGTCTGATTTCGAGTTTTGCCATCGGATTACTCAGTCACCAACGTGACGGATGTCCCATCTACCATATTATGATTTCCATAAGCTATAATGGAATCGTAATACAGCGGATGGGATATCCGTCACATTTGTGACGGAGTAACCTCATCCTCCAAACTCTAAATCAGGTCCTAAGTATGATTACATGGTGCATGCGAGTAAAGGCAAGGCAAGTAATGTTTAAGGCAAGTAATGTTTTGAGTGGATGGTGCGAGTAACTGAGCATGTATCTAACGCGACAGTGTTGTTTTGTGAATCTGGATGAATGGTGTGGGTAATATAGAGAGCAGTGAGTGATAGAAGTAACACTGAGTAGTAGGAGAGGGGTTTGAGTTTATACGGTCCAAGGGGACCCCCCCAACCAGAACTACAGGGGTCAGGGTTCCTCATTACACCAATATAAATTAGAAATCAAGTTGGACTGCAACCTATACACAACGCACTGAGCAATGGAAGTGTTTCTGGTAACGACCAGCCCCACAAGATAGGTTCAGCGACACAGTGGAAATCAAAACTCTCTTGCGTAAACAAATAACACACTCACAAAAGCACAAAGAAACAATACATGTATTTTAAAATGTTTATTTTAAAATCCAACCCAGTGCATAAAATATGAATGGTAAACACACAGGATGCAAAAAAGAAATGCAACTAACCATGTCACGATCAGCAAAACCAATACGAAAGTCTCTAACATGGATGTTTAGTTCTTTTCATCCTAATACTCTTAGGCTATTTCTAAGTACTGCGCTAAGATATAAAGCTGTAAATAGATAGCCTATTTTCACGTTTCTTAAAATGGCTCAAGCAGCATACCCATTTTCATTAATAAATAGCAACTCAGCTATTCTCCACTGCAGCTTGTTTGGAGCTTTGGAATAAACAGCGACTGGCCCACAGCATGTTTTCCAATGTTGCTTCAAATTGAGGCTGGTTGGTGCTGCAAACCGGTGTGACCTCTGGTGTGATATTGCTGTAGGAAGTCCCTCTCCAACTATGATCCAATACCTGGGTTTCTGTAGCATCTGATTTTATCTTATTTTGTGAAAATAAATGCAAGGCTTGCAGACAGTAAAGCATCTAGAAGGCTAACAATCATGGCAACAAATTTGTCAAATTGATTCACATATGGATTAGATGCATTCATAACTAAAAAGCAAGTGAGGGTACACAATAAGTGGGCATGATGTTAATTGAGCCTAAATGGACACAATGCCAACATTTCTATGCATGTCTTAACAACTTTGCACATTCTAGGATAACGATAAAAGTGTCTGAAACCAGCAAAGAGCTGCTACAGTGATCACAAAAGAGTGTGTTGTGAATGGTTGGAGACATGTTGTGAAGGGTGGGTATGGCAGCTGGCTATGGGAAATGTTACATGAGATTAAGCAGATATATGGGAAAGGTGTAACTGAATATGTGTTAAATGCTGGAGATAAGTGGCTGCTGCTGTACAAAGTGATGTGTTGAATGAGTAGTGAAGTAGCTTAGGCAAATGTTCTGATTGATTATAGGTTTGCAGTATCAGATGTGAGCAGTAGGTTTTGCTGTGCAAGGCTGAAAGGGTATGCATCTGACTGTGGGTGAGAACTAACTGGTATGAGTGACAGATTATGTTGAAGAGTGGTGTTTAAAATGGTTGCGAGTGAGTAAAAGGTGTGAGCAAGTGGGTGAGGGTGAATGTCTGCACATGACTGCTTGCATAAATGAAGACTATGATTTAAAGAGTGCGGTTTGTGGGTGATAGTCTGACTGGTGTTGCAAAATAGCTGTGTGTGTATGTCAAAGTGGCTGAAGGTGAGTAGCTTGATGAAATGGTGTTTGGGTTGTGTTAGAATGTAGCTGATGTGCTGTGAGTATTGGGGTAGTGAATATGTACTGTAAATGCTGAAGAGGAGTGGTGTTGCAAGTGACTAGGAATGAGAGGTGTGGTGAAAGTGCTTCTGTGAACAGACAAATTATGAGAATGGCAGGACAATCTAATCACTGTCCAAGTTATTTGAGGAATAGTGATCTGTTGTAGAGTGGGCGAGATATACTGTGCCTGTGTGATAGTGTGAGTGATTGGTGTTAAAAGTAAGTTCTGCTAACCATCTGAGTGCGATTGATCAGTGGTGTGACACTGAGCGCAAGCTGCATGTTGGTTTTCTCAGTGGATCACCGGTGTTACATGTGGCTGAATGTGTGCTGTGTTGGGAGGTTGAGAGTGATTGGTGATGGCATGGATGAGCGATATTGCATCTGGTGCGCGTTCTTAGTGTTGCAACTGAGTGGTATATGTGAATGATGGTAAGTGAATGGTATAAGCAGATAAGTGTTGCGGGCAGTATTACTAGTTTAAAGTGGTGCCACTTAGTAATGTTGCAGGTGGCAGTTCGGTATTGTGAGAGGCCAACTGGTATGATTAGAGTCCAGTGGTATACCAAATAATGACTGCTTGCAGGGGTGAGTTACTGTATGAATCAGTGAGACAAGTGATTAATGTTGTGAGATATACAAATGTTGCAGAGGCTGGAGGCAAATAAATGGTGGTCTGAGTAGTGTAAGCAGCTGAAAGTTATTATATGGTGTAAAAGGCAGCAGATAACCAAGATAACCGGTGCCCTACATGCAGCCCAGATCAGATTGCTCACTCCCCTCATGCCTTAACCTGTCCACTCCTGGTACTCAACCTTTTTTCCCTCTGGTCGTGCCACCAAACCACCATGCCCTTATATCATACTTATCTCCTCCAGTCCTTCTATTCCCCCTTTCTGTGTCACCCAACACCTTCCCTGACCAGTCGTCCATTCCCTCCTTTCTCTTACTCCGTCTTTCAAACCCCCATTAGACATTCCAGGTTGATTCCTATTATCTATATTGTGTCACTTGAAATATCCGTTCCATCCTATCTGATTATCTCCTTTCCACTGTCACCCATCAACTTTCACAGTTTGTCCCTTACGCTCTGCCACCTTGCTACCGCCTCAAAGCTGTGATTCATTCTGTGTATGTCCCTTATGATATGCCATTAATTCACAGCCCTGTCCTACCTCATACGCACCTGCTCCCATCAAGTCACCCCAACACCTATTCCTTCCCTCAACTATAATTTTCTTCTACTGTCACCTATCCCAGATACACTGTTACCTATTCTTCCAATTTCTACTGTGTCAACCTGTCAATTAAACTACTATTTGTACATCCCATGTCCTGACACCAGCCCTTCAGTTGCAATACCCTCCACTCCCACACCTTTTCATGAACCACACACTCTAAGATATCCATACCTGTCCCTTCAGGCACCCCACTCTTGTCATCTGTTGTGTGGCACTGCCACACGTATTTGGCTGTCCTATCAGCCTTCTCCCTTCATCACACACCTTCTCATTTGACATTGGAAAGATGATTCAATGAGGGAAAATTTGTAGTCGAGTTCTGGTAGTCTTCAGGTCATAAGTCTGGATCCCCACAGTGCCAGCTTAGTCTTCCATCCTTCTAAGATTGGTAAAATGAATGCCATGCTAGAGTTAAAAAGTAACCCGTTATTTACAGCACTTGGAAACTAACACAACTACCTCTGCCATCTATCACCAGACATAGTTATCAAATGTTAATTAAGTTATATTGTATGATGATTTCTGGGTCAGAAACCACACTATCGTTTCTTCTGATCAGAATTCCATGTTATGTGATATTTTTGGGCCAAGGCTGACGCAGTGGTGTTCTAGTTATTTTAACAGAATGCTATATATTGGTATTGAAACCGGACAAACCCTCAGAAAACAATTGCTAGTATGTGTATGGAAGCTTCATAGAAGCGGATTACACATCTGTCTCTTGCAAAGTTAGTAACAGTCCCTTAATGTAAGAGGGGAGAACCATGAAAGACGGGTGAGAGAGGGATATGGAGGAAGGTGGTCAAGTGGGAGGTGGATTTGACAGAGAAGGGATGGTGAGGGAGGGAGAGAAAACTGAGGAAATTAAATTGAAAGGAACATTGGGGTGGAGAAGGGAAGGAAAAAACAGACAGGTGGGAAAGGAAAAAAGAGGACAAGGGAGTTAAAGAGGACACAGTAAAGCGAGAAATATGCATACATGTGAAATGGGAAAGAGTAAATCATTGGTGGAATAGCACAAAAGGAGAGTGGAGGGAAGGGAATGGGGGAGCAAAACAGGAGAGTGAAGAGGAAAAGCAGACTGGTAGACTATTTGTCTCTGGTGCTAGAGGTAGGTGTGTGTGTGTGAAACCAAGTTTGGGACTTTGCTGGGTCTGCAAGTCTAACAGTGTGTATGTGCTACATCTTCATGTCAGACAGAACGGTAAGTCAAGGGCAGCTTTTCAGCACTATCCCACAATTCTCAGACGCCAGAGAGACCCTTGCATATGCCATAGAACACATTTGTGAAATATATAGGTGGCAGTGATTGTCATAAACCTGTACTCTTTACTGTCCAAATTCGGTAGTGATACAAATGTGCACCATATCTGCAGGTTCTATCAAGTAGTACGCTTCTCTCCTCCTGCTGCACACTAACATATACAGAAGAATGAAAAACGGGGATGCATTACTTAAATGTTGAACGTACAATAATTACAAGTTTGCTGTGGAGTGTCTAGCAATCGAGAACACAACTACAGGTGATTGGGACACACAGGCTGTACAGAAATAAAATGCATAAAATTTTAAAGGATTAACTTTGCAGATGCCAAGATTTGGGTAGATTTGTGTGTACTCCTCCACAGCCAAGCCGTGCGCTCAACTTCGGTTGCAACATGAAATGAAAGCTCCGTTAGTTTTCTTCACATAAATCAAAAGAACGGAGGCTGCTGCAGAAAGTTGCAGAGTTTAAAACAGACTCTGCTCAGCATAGCAAAGTAACACGCCCCACAATTATCAACTTACACGCATTTCGAACAAAGATCCGACCGGGCTGATTGCTGATATCTTTTGCTTAACTTCCTTGGAGCAACAGGTGCTGGAGCAACTCGATTTTGAGGCAAACAGAAGAGAGTCAAAAGTACTTGAAAACGCCATAGTTCATCTCCGTAAAACATCTCCTGTCCTAAACTTCCTTACCCTCAACGTGATTTTCTCACACGGTGACGCAGTAAGGGACGTACTTCCGTCGCCACCGGATGTGCGTATCAAAGCAGAGGCTTTCTTTGAAGCCAGTGACAGCAGGCTTTTTCTCATTTTATGAGTTACTTGTTTAGAGGTCCCTTGAAATAAAACACCTTTAAACTTGTGTATAGTATTTTGGTGCACAAACATGCGCTTTAAAAACTGCAAAGGTCATTGGTGAGAAGTATACAAAATAGTACGTTGTGTATTGTGCTAATTGTAGAGGCTGTTTTAGGGGAGGGTACATAAATAAATGTGTTGGGCAATTAAGGTGTGCTTCAGCAGTCACAAATGGGATCAAATTAAACTGCTTTTTTTTGCTCAAAAACACATTGCATTGTGGGACTTGTATTTTCATTATTTGCATTCTTTCTTGGATTAAAAATCCCAGAATGCAAAGCAACACATAGGAGCAACCTGTCCATGAAAAAGTTTTTGACCTCAAGTAAATGAGCACCCAGTGTCTAAATATGTTTCTGCCTGTCTGAAAGAGCTTGAGGCTGAAAGAGACTGAGAATGACAGACTCAGAGCGACTAAGATGAGGATAAATTGAACCAAGGGTGGCACAGTGTCTGGGACTGAGAGTGACAGATTGAGAGTATTTGGGAATTGAGAGGCTGGGAGTGATAAAGTGAGAATAACTTGGAGGATGCCTGAGTCTTAGGCCCAGATTTAAGTGGGCCTAGCACCTCCTTGCCCCACATTAGTGTCATTTCTTTTTACGCTAATGTGGCGCAACAAGGCCAAAATTGCTGCACCAGATTTACAAAGTGGCACAATGCATGCATTGCACCACTTTGTAACCCCTTGCACCACATTATGCCTGCACTAGGCATAATGTATGCAAGGGGGGCATTCCCCCGTTAGGGGGCTGAAATAATGGCGCAAAGAAATCTAAAAGATTTGCCATTTTTTTTCAGCATTTTTAACGCCTGCTCAGAGCAGGCGTTAAAAGGGGGCACACCATTATTTATAATGGGCTCCTATGTACTGTTCATGTTTAGCGCCAAAATTTTGCCACTAACCCCGAAAAGTACATCAAGAGCATCAAAAGTTTTGACACTACTGCCCCCTTCCCTGTGCCATGGTGCGCTGTATTTTAAATACGGCGCACATATGGTGGTGGAAGTGGGCGCTAAGGGGTGCAAGAAAAGTGACGCTGCACTGGGTGCAACACCTGTAGGAAAGTACCATCTTGCCTGGCATGTTACCCCCATTTTTCACTGTATATATGTTGTTTTAGTTGTATGTGTCACTGGGACCCTGCCAGCCAGGGGGCCCCAGTGCTCATAAGTGTGCCTGAATGTGTTACCTGTGTTATGACTAACTGTCTCACTGAGGCTCTGCTAATCAGAACCTCAGTGGTTATGCTCTCTCATTTCTTTCAAATTGTCACTAACAGGCTAGTGACCAATTTTACCAATTTATATTGGCTTACTGGAACACCCTTATAATTCCCTAGTATATGGTACTCAGGTACCCAGGGTATTGGGGTTCCAGGAGATCCCTATGGGCTGCAGCATTTCTTTTGCCACCCATAGGGAGCTCTGACAATTCTTACACAGACCTGCCACTGCAGCCTGAGTGAAATAACGTCCACGTTATTTCACAGCCATTTTACACTGCACTTAAGTAACTTATAAGTCACCTATATGTCTAACCTTTACCTGGTAAAGGTTGGGTGCTAAGTTACTTAGTGTGAGGGCACCCTGGCACTAGCCAAGGTGCCCCCACATTGTTCAGGGCCAATTCCCCGGACTTTGTGAGTGCGGGGACACCATTACACGCGTGCACTACATATAGGTCACTACCTATATGTAGCTTCACAATGGTAACTCCAAATATGGCCATGTAACATGTCTATGATCATGGAATTGCCCCCTCTATACCATCCTGGCATAGTTGGCACAATCCCATGATCCCAGTGGTCTGTAGCACAGACCCTGGTACTGCCAAACTGCCTTTCCCGGGGTTTCACTGCAGCTGCTGCTGCTGCCAACCCCTCAGACAGGCTTCTGCCCTCCTGGGGTCCAGCCAGGCCTGGCCCAGGATGGCAGAACAAAGGACTTCCTCTGAGAGAGGGTGTTACACCCTCTCCCTTTGAAAAATGGTGAGAAGGCATGGGAGGAGTAGCCTCCCCCAGCCTCTGGAAATGCTTTCATGGGCACATTTGGTGCCCATTTCTGCATAAGCCAGTCTACACCGGTTCAGGGACCCCTTAGCCCTGCTCTGGCACGAAACTGGACAAAGGAAAGGGGAGTGACCACTCCCCTGACCTGTACCTCCCCTGGGAGGTGCCCAGAGCTCCTCCAGTGTGCTCCAGACCTCTGCCATCTTGGAAACAGAGGTGCTGCTGGCACACTGGACTGCTCTGAGTGGCCAGTGCCACCAGGTGACGTCAGAGACTCCTTCTGATAGGCTCCTTCAGGTGTTGCTAGCCTATCCTCTCTCCTCGGTAGCCAAACCCTCTTTTCTGGCTATTTAGGGTCTCTGTCTCTTGGGATTCCTTAGATAACGAATGCAAGAGCTCATCCGAGTTCCTCTGCATCTCTCTCTTCACCTTCTGCCAAGGAATCGACTGCTGACCGCGCTGGAAGCCTGCAAAACTGCAACATAGTAGCAATGACGACTACTGCAACTCTGTAACGCTGATCCAGCCGCCTTCTCGACTGCTTTCCTGGTGGTGCATGCTGTGGGGGTAGTCTGCCTCCTCTCTGCACTAGAAGCTCTGAAGAAATCTCCTGTGGGATGACGGAATCGTCCCCCTGCAACCGCAGGCACCAAAGAACTGCATCACCGGTACCTTGGGTCTCCTCTCAGCATGACGAGCGAGGTCCCTTGAATCCAGCAACTCTGTCCAAGTGGCGCCCACAGTCCAGTGACTCTTCAGTCCAAGTTTGGTGGAGGTAAGTCCTTGCCTCCCCACGCCAGACTGCATTGCTGGGAACCGCGACTTTTGCAGCTACTCCGGCCTCTGTGCACTTCCGGCGGAAATCCTTTGTGCACAGTCCAGCCTGGGTCCACGACACTCTAACCTGCATTGCACGACCTCCTAAGTTGTTCTCCGGCGACGTGGGACTCCTTTGTGCGACTTCGGGTGAGCACCATTTCACGCATCCTCGTAGTGCCTGTTTCTAGCACTTCTGCGGGTGCTGCCTGCTGCTGAGAGGGCTCCTTGTCTTGCTCGATGCCCCCTCTGTCCCCTGACACAATTGGCAACATCCTGGTCCCTCCTGGGCCACAGCAGCATCCAAAAACCATTACCACATGATTTGCAGCTAGCAAGGCTTGTTGGCGGTCTTTCGGCGGGAAAACACTTCTGCACAACTCTCTACGGCGTGAGGGATCCGTCCTCCAAAGGGGAAGTCTCTAGCCCTTGTTGTTCTTGCAGAAACCTACGCTTCTACTGTCCAGTAGCAGCATCTTTGCACCCACAGCTGGCATTTCCTGGGCATCTGCCCATCTCCGACTTGCTTGTGACTTTTGGACTTGGTCCCCTTGTTCCACAGGTACCCTCGGCTGGAAATCCATTGTTGTTGCATTGCTGGTTTGTGTCTTTCCTGCAGAATTCCCCTATCACGACTTCTATGTCCTTTGGGGAACTTTAGTGCACTTTGCACTCTCTTTTCAGGGTCTTGGGGTGGGCTATTTTTCTAACCCTTACTATTTTCTAATAGTCCCAGCGACCCTCTACAATGTCACATAGGTTTGGGGTCCATTCGTGGTTCGCATTCCACTTTTGGAGTATATGGTTTGTGTTGCCCCTATCCCTTTGTATCTCCATTGCATCCTATTGTAACTATACATTGTTTGCACTGTTTTCTAATACTATTACTGCATATTTTGGTATTGTGTACATATATCTTGTGTATATTTGCTATCCTCATACTAAGGGTACTCACTGAGATACTTTTGGCATATTGTCATAAAAATAAAGTACCTTTATTTTTAGTATATCTGTGTATTGTGTTTTCTTATGATATTGTGCATATGACACTAGTGGTACTGTAGGAGCTTCACTCGTCTCCTAGTTCAGCCTAAGCTGCTCTGCTAAGCTACCATTATGTATCAGCCTATGCTGCTAGACACCCTATACACTAATAAGGGATAACTGGGCCTGGTGCAAGGTGTAAGTACCCCTTGGTACTCACTACAAGCCAGTCCAGCCTCCTACAACACCACTTTTCTTAAATGTGCCCCTTAGATTAAGAGACTGACTAAGAACAAAATAGATTAAGCATGAGACTGAAAGAGATTCAGAGTGAGAGTGACTGAGGCTAAGAGTGCCTGGGACTGATAATAGTATCAGGGACATCTTAAGGATTTGGGGGGCTTGAGAAAGTAGCCTCTTTCTAGCATGGTTACTGCCACTTTTGGCCTGTTTGTGAGTGTGTGTTAGTGTGTTTTTACTGTCTTACTGGGATCCTGCTAGCCAGGACCCCGTGCTCATTGTTTGTGGCCGATGTGTGTGTTGTCAGTAGTGCTTAACTGTGTCACTGAAGGTCTGCTAACCAGAACTTCAGTGCTTATGCTCTCTCTGCTGCCAAATTAGTCACTATAGTTTAGTGACTTCATCTACAAATTCCAATTTGCACACTGCCACCCCCCTTATAAGTCCCTAGTATATGGTACCTAGGTACCCAGGGCATTGGGGTTCCAAGAGATCCTTAGGGGATGCAGCATTTATTTTGCCACCCATAAGGAGCTCAGACAAACCCTTTTACAGGACTGCCACTGCAGCCTGCGTGAAATAGTGCACACACTATTTCACAGCCATTTTCACTGAACTTAAGTCACCTATATGTCTAACCGTCATTTACTGAAGGCTAGGTGCAAAGTTACTAAGTGTGACGGCACCCTTGCACTAGCAAAGGTGCCCTCACACTGTCCAAGGCCAAATCCCCGGACTTTGTGAGTGCGGGGATACTATTACACGCGTGCACTACATATAGGTCAATATCTATATGTAGCTTAACAATGGTAACTCCGAATATGGCCGTGTAAGGTGTCTAAGATCATGGAAATATCCCCCCATTTCAGATCTGGTATTGGGGGGCCAATCCCATGCATGCTGGGGGCTCCACCATGGACTCCCAGTATTGCCAAACCAGCTTTCTGAGGCTTGCACTGCAGCTACAGCTGCTGCCACCTCACAAACAGGGTTCTTCCCTCCTGGAGTCTGAACAGCTCAGTCCCAGGAAAGCAGAACAAAGCATTTCCTTTGGGAAGAGTCCGAGTTGAGGCCCCCAGGTCCCTCCTGGGTCCAGGGAGTGCCATTTTTACGCAAACAGCGACATTGCTTGAACCAAGGCTTGTTGGACGAATCCAGCGCCGCAACTTGCCTGCAACCAACATCTCGACGTGGGACATCTCCTGCACCACGCAGGAACCCACAGCCACCTTCTTTGATGGTCTTCTGCAGACTTCGTCTAACCGGAAAATCCTCTTTTGCACCATCTTCTAGGTTGGCAGGGGCTCCTGTCCTTCCTGGAAGCTTCCGTGACTTCTGGACTTGGTCTCCTCTCTTCACAGGTCTTCAGGTCCAGGAATTCACCATTTGTTGCTTGCAGTCTTGCTTGGTTCTTGCAATAACTCTTATCACAACTTGTAGAGTGACCTGAGGAACTTGCAGTACTTTACTCCTACTTCCTGGGCTCTGGGGCGGGGTATTTTACTCACCTTTGTGGTTTTCTTACGCCCCTCTACACTCTACACTTGCCTAGGGGGGAATTCGTGATTCACACTCCAATTTCTTAGTATATGGTTTGTGTTGCCCATAGCATATTGCTTCCTATTGCATCCTATTGTATTTTCTACTGTTTGCACTGTTCTGTGACTATTTACTTACCTGATTTTGGTTTCTAGAGTATATATTGTGTATAATACTTACCTCCAGAAGGAGTATTGCCTCTAAGATGTTTTTCGCTTTGTGTCACTAAAATAAAGTACCTTTATGTAGGAGGCTGGCCTGGCTTGTAGTGGGTACCAAGGGGTACTTACACTCTGTACCAGGTCCAGTTATCCCTTATTACTGTAGAAGCGGTGTTTCTAGCAGCTTAGGCTGATAAAAGGTAGCTATATCAGAGCAGCTTAGGTTGAACTAGGAGAAATGCAAAGCTCCTACTATACCACTGGTGTCATATGCACAATATCATAAGAAAACACAATACACAGATATACTAAAAAGAAAGGTACTTTATTTTTATGACAATATGCCAAAAGTATCTCAGTGAGTACCCTCAGTATGAGGATAGCAAATATACACAAGATATATGTACACAATACCAAAAATATGCAGTAATAGCAAAAGGAAGTAATGCAAGCAATGTAAAGTTACAGTAGATTGCAATAGAAGCACATAGGTATGGGGGCAACACAAACCATATACTCCAAAAGTGGAATGCAAACCACGAATGGACCCCAAACCTATGTGAGCTTGTAGAGGGTCGCTGGGACTGTAAGAAAACAGTGAGGGTTAGAAAAATAGCCCACCCCAAGACCCTGAAAAGTAGGTGTAAAGTGCACCTATAACCCCCAGAGAGCACAGAAGTCGTGATAGGGGGTTTCTGCAAGGAAGACCAACACCAGCAAAGCAACCAAAGTGGATTTCTGGACCTGAGTACCTGTGAAACAAGGGGACCAAGTCCAAGAGTTGCGACAATGTCGAGAGTGGGCAGATGCCCAGGAAATGCCAGCTAAGGGTGCAAAGAAGCTGCCACTGGTTGGTAGATGCTGTGGATTCTGCAAGAACGAAGAGGGCTAGAAACGTCCCTTTTGGAGGATGGATGTCCCACATCGTGAAGAAGCGTGCAGAGGTGTTCCCACGCAGAAAGACAGCAAACAAGCCTTGCTAGCTGCAAGGGTCGCAGTTGGGGTTTTTGGATGCTGCTGTGGCCCAGGAGGGACCACGATGTCGCCACTTGGATGAGGAGACAGAGGGGGCACCCAGCAAGTCAGGGAGCCCTCACAGAAGCAGGCAGCACCCGCAGAGGTACCGGAACAGGCACTTGGTAGAGGAGTGAACCGGAGTCCACCGAAGACACAAAAGGGAGTCCCACGACGCCGGAGGACAACTCAGAAGGTTGTGCACTGCAGGTTAGAGTGTCGGGGACCCAGGCTTAGCTGTACATGAAGGAAATCCTGGAAGAGTGCACAGGAGCCGGAGCAGCTGCAAATCACGGGGTACCCAGCAATGCAGTCTAGCGTGGGGAGGCAAGGACTTACCTCTACCAAACTTGGACTGAAGAGTCACTGGACTGTGGGAGTCACTTGGACAGAGTTGCTGAGTTCCAGGGACCACGCTCGTCGTGCTGAGAGGGGACCCAGAGCACCGGTGATGCAGTCTTTTGTTGCCTGCGGTTGCAGGGGGAAGATTCCGTCGTCCCACAGGAGATTTCTTTGAGGCTCCTGGTGCAGAGAGGAGGCAACCTACCCCCAGAGCATGCACCACCAGGAAACAGTCGAGAAGGCGGCAGGAGAAGCGATACAAGGTTGCAGTAGTCGTCTTTGCTACTTTGTTGCGGTTTTGCAGGCGTCCTGAGCAGTCAGCGGTCGATCCTTTGGCAGAAGGTGAAGAGAGAGATGCAGAGGAACTCGGATGAGCACTTGCATTCGTTATCTGAAGAATTCCCCAAAGCAGGGACCCTAAATAGCCAGAAAAGGAGGTTTGGCTACCTAGGAAGGAGGATAGGCTAGCAACACAGGTAAGAGCCTATCAGAAGGAGTCTCTGACGTCACCTGCTGGCACTGGCCACTCAGAGCAGTCCAGTGTGCCAGCAACACCTCTTTTTCCAAGATGGCAGAGGTCTGGAGCACACTGGAGGAGCTCTGGGCACCTCCCCTGTGAGGTGCAGGTCAGGGGAGTGGTCACTCCCCTTTACTTTGTCCAGTTTTGCGCCAAAGCAGGGCTGGGGGATCCCTGAACCGGTGTAGACTGGCTTATGCAGAGATGGGCACCATCTGTGCCCATCAAAGCATTTCCAGAGGCTGGGGGAGGCTTCTCCTCCCCAGCCCTGACACCTTTTTCCAAAGGGAGAGGGTGTAACACCCTCTCTCTGAGGAAGTCCTTTGTTCTGCCTTCCTGGGCCAGGCCTGGCTGGACCCCAGGAGGGCAGAAACCTGTCTGAGGAGTTGGCAGCAGTAGCAGCTGCAGTGAAACCCCGGGAAAGGTAGTTTGGCAGTACCCGGGTCTGTGCTAGAGACTCAGGGGATCATGGAATTGTCTCCACAATGCCAGACTGGCATTGGGGTGACAATTCCATGATCTTAGACATGTTACATGGCCATGTTCGGAGTTACCATTGTGACGCCATATATAGGTAGTGACCTATGTATAGTGCACGCGTGAAATGGTGTCCCCGCACCCACAAAGTCCGGGGAATTTGCCCTGAACGATGTGGGGCACCTTGGCTAGTGCCAGGGTGCCCACACACTACTTAACTTAGCACTCAACCTTCACCAGGTGAAGGTTAGACATATAGGTGATTTATAAGTTACTTAAGTGCAGTGGTAAATGGCTGTGAAATAACGTGGACGTTATTTCACTCAGGCTGCAGTGGCAGGCCTGTGTAAGAATTGTCATAGCTCCCTATGGGTGGCAAAAGAAATGCTGCAGGCCATAGGGATCTCCTGGAACCCCAATACCCTGGGTACCTCGGTACCATATACTAGGGAATTATAAGGGTGTTCCAGTATGCCAATGTGAATTGGTGAAATTGGTCACTAGCCTGTTAGTGACAATTTAGAAAGTAGAGAGAGCATAACCACTGAGGTTCTGATTAGCAGAGCCTCAGTGAGACAGTTAGTCATCACACAGGGAACACATACAGGGCACACTTATGAGCACTGGGGCCCTGGCTGGCAGGGTCCCAGTGACACATACACTAAAACAACATATATACAGTGAAATATGGGGGTAACATGCCAGGCAAGATGGTACTTTCCTACACTTTATTTTTGGTAACACTGGGTATTGTCTTTTATTGTGCATAAGTACTGTGTAACTATAGTGTTATTGCAGGAGCTTTGCATGTCTCCTAGTTCAGCCTAAGCTGCTCTGCTACAGTTACCTCTAGACAGCCTAAGCTGCTTGAACACTGACTACATTTCACTAATAAGGGATAACTGGACCTGGTGTAAGTACCTAGGGTACCCACTACAAACCAGGGCAGCCTCCTACAGGGCCTTGAGCCAAAGGTATTTTGGAGACCCCTTTTTGAAACAGCTTTGAATTTATGATCAAGTTACAGCTTTAATTACATATTTGGCCAGGTCACTGACAGTGCACAGACATACTCGTCCAAATTCAAAATATTTCTACATCTACTATTCAGGGATAGAGACATGTTTTCAATATAGTAACAGCAGCAGCTCACTAATAATACTGCAAATGATCTCTGTGACACCCTCCCTTTTCTCATATATCATGTCATGTTTTTATCTAAAATAAAAATAAAAATATGGATGTTGCATGAAACATAACCACAACATTTCTCTGCAAAATGTCTGTAAAAGGCTCACACATCACCCACATTAAAAATAAATGAAATAAATTAACGGAAAACAGTATTTAATATATTCTGTTTAAGTATTATTCAAGGGCATCATGGCAAGACTCTCTGCAGAACAAAGCTGACTCTATCAGGGGGGCCTCTGAAAGGCTGGGGCCCTGGGCCAGAGCCCACTTTGCTCATGCTTTAAAGCATGTAGGTTTCTCTTCTGATGAATGCAACTCAATGTATGTTGCTAGAAGATCCCTTTCGCCTGTGGATCCCCCAGGGTCTCATCTTGTTCATAGGGTCATTTTAACCTCCTTAAGGAGTCACTTGACCATACCCCAAATCAACAACATTGAAATTCCCCAGCAGTACGATGACCCACAGTCATCCTGTGCCCTAGCCATCCAACACATTAAACACTTTCTTTACCTCATCAAGATATGGATGTCGAACATATATCTGATGCTCAACCACACCAAGACAGAACTCCCACTATTTGTCAAGAACAACAAGCAACAACTAGTGGAAATCTGGCACAGTGACATGAGCATGGACGTATTTGAACCCCAACATTTGCTCAAGTCATTCAGATTTACTCTGGACACCGACTTCACTCTGAATAAACCGATCGCTAAGAAAACTAAGATGGCCAGGTCCATCTATCCATACTGAAGGAAGTGAAACCATTCTTAAGAGAAAGTGACTTCAGAAATGCTATCCCAGTTTTTGTCCTCTCACATCCAGATGGTTGTAATACCCTAATCAACACCCCCCAGATATCATACTGCCCCCAGCACCCCCCTGTTGTGCATTCTGTATGCTCTAGCATTCCTCATTGAGGCCTAAAAAAATATGACCACATTACCTTCTACCCTGATGGAATTCCATTGGTTCCCCCTTGACAGCTTGTACCATCCTCAAAGTCAGCTGGCCAACATGCTCACCACCTCCAATGACTCTCAGCACACATGTAGTCAGGACACCATCAGACTGGAGATAATGTTGTTACAAAAGAAAAAAACAATTCCGCAGGCCTGCTACATTTGTCCACTCATTATCTAGAATGACATCCCTAGCGCCATCAGGACCACCCCAACCATGCTTCAGTTTTGGAAACAGCTGAAGACACACCTCTTTAAAGAACACTACATCATGACAATAACAGTCCACCTCTACTGCCACAAGCCAGCTTTTCCTCCACTACAGTCTTTTGACTGTATTCTTGCCTTTGCTCCTGTACAGTGCTCCTCTATCTTTTGGCCAGGTTCGTGCTATATAAGCTTCATATATATATACTAGGCCTGAGAGAAATTTGTATTACAGCGACATCATTCACTTCATTTGGGGAATTATGTGTTATGCTTGCAACACGAAATTTCACCTACAATTGATAAATTGGAATCAAATTATAACATTTTGAACATTTTATCACAATATACATTGTTAATAGCAGCTATTATAAATAGAAATTATGTAAATTGTGTCAAAGAAAATAAAATAAAAAACTATTTACCTATGACTTTTCTCATATAGTCTTATGAACACACTGTATTTCAGTTTACAGTTAAAGAAAACTGATTTAATACCTATATCGTGCTCACTAAGTGGTAATCAGCAAAAAAAACAAAAACCATAGAGAAAGTTGGACCTTTCTGCCAAAAAATGAAACCAACCAGTGGGCATATTCTCGGGATAATCAGCAAATCTGTTTCAAAACATCAGGGGCAGTTTCATCACATTAAGAATAAATTATGCTTGTGGAATCATCAGATGTTTATTTGCAAATTACCCCCAAATCATCAAGAACAATTGGATCTGATGAAGTGATCAGATACTCAGTTTTAAATCCTCCTAAAATCAGTGGGAATAGTCACACCTTGTGAAGTAGTCAGATACTCATTTTTAAATCATCCTGAAGTCATCAGGAATAGTCACACCTTGTGAAGTAATCAGATACTCATTCTTAAATCACCCTGAAGTCATCAGGAATAGTCACACCTTGTGAAGTAATTGGATACTTGTTTTTAAATCATCCTGAAGTCATCAGCTATAGTCACACCTTGTGAAGTCATCAGATACTCATTTTCAATCATCCACAAATCATCCAGCACAAGTTTCTAAACTTTGCTGATGACTTCCAGAGCTTGATGATGTCTGATGATGTGAAAATTACTTCTACAGTAGTTAGATGATCATCTGATGACTCTGGGATAGCTTCTAAAGTAATCCTGTTTGACATGGGATATTACCACACCGAACTGTAACTTTATTTTACCCTTTGTTTTTTTCAGTGAACTGTCAGTTTTGAAACGCATATTTAATCGTATGTGTCGTGAAAAAACATTGAGCTTAATTTAAGGTTGTTCGATCTAGTTAATCATTCTCCCGAACAGGATGTGCAACAAATACAGTTTGTGGATTATTTGCAAATATATATATGAAGACAGAGTTATAAGTTTAATCACCTTTAACTAGAACAACATATTTTGAAAGATTAACATACAGCAAATCACCACAGAATTAGGATGATTCACGTTCATTCAGGTTCAGTTCAATCAGGACCACTTATATACCATCTCATTTCATAGTTGACCACACAGAGAGTAGAGAAGGCCTTCATAAGTACCCCATGTGTCTATTCACACCTACTGTGTCATGTTTTGGAATCCATACTGTTGACGGATCTGAGCACTGATGTTTTAAAAGCATGTACGTCTTTAGTTTTTTTTCGCTTGTTTTAGTTGCTGATTGTTTTTGCTTATTTTTCATCCCTGTTTAGTAAAAAACTGCTCACAAAAATTTCCAATATCGATTCTTTGATTCATGTAGTAAATTTTCATGTGATGTCCAACTTGTCAAATAGGATCAAACTTGCATAAAAGTGCCAGTCTGTTGTCAGTGTATGGGTTGGGGTTGTAGCTTTGTGGGCCGGTGTTGTGAACGTCTTTTTATAATGTTTTGGATGCAGCAGCTATCTTTGTGCATGTGGTGGTAGTTTATCCATGGCATTCAGAGCAGCACAGTCTTGGCTTCCACATGATATAAAAGGAACTGCATTACATCACACTAGTTGTGCCATGGTGAAGTTCTATTTTGTGCAATCGGAGGCATCCTGTCTAAGGCACACATACCTTCACCAGGATCCTATTGTCTAGCTCTACCATAGTTTGTTAATGCACACACACACACCTTCACAAGGATCCTCACTGTTTAACTCTACCATAGTTCTAGTCAATGCACACACACCTTCACCAGAATCTCCAGTGTCTAACTCTAACTTAGTTCTAGTTACAAAGATGCACTGATGAATGCCCATTTCCCAGTCCCACCTAAAGTTCCCACAGCAGCTAACTGACAGGACGTGGATGAATTGGCAAAGGAGCAATTACATTGTGGCAAGTGGCCTGCACTGCACAAACCCTACAGAGGTATGAGGGAGAGGTGAAGACTGCCTGGCAGCTTCAGTCATGCTGGGCTACATAGGAACATCAATAATCATACAGCGTAAGAGGAGTTGCTTGGTCAGGCAGACAAAGAAGATGTTGTTCGATATGTTTTTTATCCCTTCCACAGCAAAGTGATTAAATGTTTTGAAAAAAAAGGTTTCCTACTGTTTGGAGGAAGATAAATGTTCCCCATCCAATTATCAATCGTGTTTTGCCTTCTTTAAAGCAATAGCATCTATATTTAAATCCTGCTCATCTCTTGTTGGGCCTGAAACATTATGAACACAATGGTGGCCCTCCTCAGCCTCCCCTTAAAAACAAGGTCAAATTTTGAGTTCATCAGCCTCACCATCAAATTATACACAACTGATCTCTGAATTACTCATCTAAGCTCTTTGTATTTTATCTTTCTACAAGGTGTAGGAGGCTGGCCTGGCTTGTAGTGGGTACCTAAGATACTTACACCTTATACTAGTTCCAGTTATCCCTTATTAGTGAAATGTAGACAGTGTCAAGAAGCCAGGCTCTCTAGGGATAGTGTGGATGAGCAGCCAAGACCTAACTAGGAGACATGCAAAGCTCATGCAATACCACTGTAGTCACACAGTACTCACACACATGAAAGAAACTACTCAGTGGTACTTTATTTTGGTGACACAAATGCCATAGAGATTATACTCCCTTAGGAGGTAAGTAATACACAAATGATATAAACTACTGTGCAGAAATACCTATAAAACAGTTAGAAAACAGTGCAAATAGTGAAAATCACAATAGAAATGAGCCAAGGGGGAACACAAACCATTTACTAAGAAAGTGGTATGCGAAGGCAGGTTTCTCACCTAATGAAGTGTAGTGTGTAGTACAGGGGTGCGGGGTGTATTAGAAAACACCAAAGGTAAGTAATAGAACCCACCCCTGAGCCCAGGAAAGCAGGGGTAAATCACAGTAACTTTCCTAGAACACACAAGAACACGAGAAAGAAGATTATGCAAGAATCAGAAGTGACTGCAAGACACCAATGATGAATTCCTGGACCTGAAGACCTGTGGAAGAAGGGGACTAAGTCCATGGAGCACTGAAGAGTCCGGGAGAACAGGAGCCCCCGCTAACCCGGATGAAGGTGCAAAAGAAGAACCACTGGTGAATAACAACATTCAGTACTGCACCCAAGAAGACAGATGTGGGTTCCTGGTTACTGCAGAAGATGTACCACGTCGGATGGATGATTGCAGACTGGTTTGTGTCGCTGGATTCCGCCAACAAGCCTTGGCACATGCGAAGCTCGCAGTTAGTGGAAAATGTCACTGCCTGGGACCAGGAGGGACCTGGTGGACTCTACCCAGGAGGGAGAGAGAGAGGGGGCTCTTAGCAACTCATAGAGCCCTCATACGACCAGGCAGTGTACACAGGAGTCCCGCAGCATGGGGACAAAGAAGGCTGTTGGAGAACTACGCAGGAAGCTGTGCATCACAGGAAGGAGTGCTGGGGGCCAGAGCTGCCTGGTGCATGAAGAACTTCGTGGAAGGATGCAAACAATCCTTGGCAACTGCAAAACATGTGGTGCATGGGGTACTGTCTTGCTTGGGGAGGCAAGCTCTTACTTCCACCAAAGTTGGACAGTTGGACATCAGGGCCATCGGAACCACTTCAGTCAAACACCCATGATGCTGGATCCAAGCACTTCATCAGGAGAGGGGACCCAAGCCACCACTCATCACTGCAGAGGGGTGCCTGCTGAAGCAGGGAAGTGACTCCTTCACTTCAAGGGAGATTCCTTCATTCTTCAGGTGCAGGATGAAGACTGGCTGTTCTCTGAGGATGCTCAACCGGGAAACAGTTACTGGCAAGACCTGAAGATACAATCTTGCAGAAGTCATCTTTGCTTGTTTGTTGCAGATGAAGAGTTCATGGATGGTCCGGATGCAGTTTCTTTGTTAAGAAGGTGAAGTAAATGATACAGAGGATTCCTGCTGGGGTCTTGCAATCCGAATCTTAAGAACCACCCAAGAGAGAGACCCTAAATAGCCTTGAAAGGGGACTTGGTCAGCTACACAGGTAAGCACCTATCCGGGGAGGTCAGCTGCTGGCACTGGCCACTCAGATGCTACCAGAGTTCCCTGCCACCTTGGAATCCAAGATGGCAAAACCCAGGCAACCTCTGGTGGAGCTCTGGGCACCACACCTGGGGTAGTGATGGACAGGAGAGTAGTCAGTCCCCTTTTCTTTGTCCAGTTTCACACCAGAGCAGGGACTGGGGGTCGCTGAACTGGTGTAGACTGGATTATGCAAGGAGGGAAACATCTGTGCCCTTCAAAGCATTTCCAGAGGCTCTGGGAGGCTACCCCTCCCATGCCTGTATCATTTATTTTCAAGGTGGGAGGGTGTAACACCCCTCCCCCAAAGGAAATCCTTTGTTCTGCCTTCCTGGGCTTGAGCTCCTCAACAAACAGGAGGGCAGAAACCAGTCTGTGAGGTAGCAGCAGCTGGGCTGCCTGGAAAACCTGAGAAGACTGTAATGGCAATACTGGGGGTCCTCTTAGGATCCCACAGAGTGCATAGAATCATATAACCAATGCTTGCAAAAGCCTTGGGGTATGATTCCAACATGTTTGATACCAAAAATGGCCATATTCGGATTAAACATTGTGAAGCTGGATATAGGTGGTGACCTATGTCCAATGCATGCGTAAAATTACGCCCCACACTCACTAAATACAGTAAAATGGTCCTGGAGTTCATGGGGGGACCTCTGCTGGGGCAGGGGTGCCCTCACACACAGGTACTCTGCACCATGCCTATAAGGGTGACTAATAAGTGACCAGGTGTAGTGTAAATGGCAGTGAAAGAGTGCATGCACCTTTTCTCACAGGCTGCAATGGCAGTCCCGTAAAAGCCTTTGCATGGGCTCCCTATGGGTGGCAAAAGAAATGCTGCAGCACATATGGATTCCCTGGAACCCCAATGCCCTGGCTACCTAAGTTCCATATACTAGGGACTTATAGGGGGCACCAGTATGCCAATTGTGGGTGAAGTACTGGATCACCAGTGTGAAATAACCATAATTTAAGGGAGAAGAGCATAACTACTGGGGTCCTGATTAACAGTGTCCCAGTAGACACCGTCAAAAACACTGACAAAGCCAACTTTCCTACACAAAGAGTCCAATGTCTTCAAATCTTAACTTACTGTACCTCCTTCTGACCGATTACAAGTAATCCAGAGGCATAACCTTTCAAATTGTGGAGCCCTCTTGCTTTGTCTTTGCATGTGAAATATGACTCTCAAATTCAAGGGGTCCCTAAAATAATTTCTGCAAGCAGACTTCTGGAGCACCTATGCTACTTCCCATCAGTAAGATAACTTAAACTGTGTTTTGCTCCTTCATCCTGCACAATTGTCACCAAGAATTTAACAGCTACCTATCAGCATGTCTGACCAATAGATTATTTCATTTGATATTATAATTGCAAGAGATGGTCACAATGTAATCAATTGTCTATCTTCTGTAGGTATATTCCAATTAACTCTGAAGCTACCCTAAGGTTTTTGGCAATGCTTTACAAAACAAAATAAATAAGAAGAAGTTAATCTAAAACAGCACTATAATGCTGATGCCAGGCAAATAATGTTGTGATTGAAATTGTCTTAATCGGCCTTGATGCCGGGTACCAAGTCGATCTCCCTGATATTTAGAAGTGTTGACTCTCCGCAGCCGAGGTGTCTGACAACCAATTGTAGGCCATTAAGAAGGCCATTTAATTCTACAGGTGAGCAAAGGTTATGGGTGACTACTGTTTCGAGTGCCTTTGTGCCAGACGATATGCCTATGATAGGCCAGTAGTTTGAAAGATTGTCAAGGTTTACATTTATTTTAGGGATGATGATGGGTTACTTGGGGTTCTCATTCCTCAGAGAGTGGGACATTAATTAATCAGGTGATTTAATCTAACAGTGCAACGAAGCCCAAGCTAACTATGTTTACATTTCAAACATTTCATGATGGTGAGGACTTTTGAAGGGCGTCAACATTTTTCTGATATCATCATCTGTAACTGACGAGAACCCACGCAGTCAGGTAGAGAAGGCAGGTACCTTTAGGTATAGTCATCAGGCTAGGAGGTAAACAGATGTTTTCCATGAGGCTGTCATTAGATTATGGGTTACCACCTCTAGTATAAAAGGTCCTTTGGCTTATTTATCTGCCTCAGTTATCCAGGCTTGGGAGCATTTCTTTTTATCACTAGAGCAATCCGACCTGTTGCCCTTACAGAGCACTCTGCAAGTTGAATGAAGCGGTTGTAGCTTTGATTTATTCCAATGTCTTTACAGTGCTCTGCCTTGACGCTTCCTTTGGCAAAGGTTATCTGTAACTCAATTATTGATCTTTTGGGGATTGGCCTTGAAGGCAGACAGGAGGTAAAGAATATCCATTGAACAAAAATATATTTTCAAGATTTACTAAGATTCCCACATCTGCATCTAAATCGTGTGTGGTGAGTGCAGAAAAACGTGTGTCAAATTTTAGGGTTAGAGGTCACGTTTCAGTGCAATATACTGGTCTGTGACAGAGATAGGTTGGGTTTTTTACTCAACTTGCTTTCATTGAAGAAGTTATTTAAACTATAGCCTGATAAAGATAACAACTGGGAGCCAATAAGGAGAAGTTTACTAATTGTGGAAAATAACGCAAGGCAATATCCTCATGAATGAGGTGGTGCATTGTCGATTACAGAGACGCTTAGAGAGTCAGTTACTTCGATGATGTTTTGTGTGTACAATATGGAAATAACTTCTGCGCAGATATTACGTAATTGTCATGCTGGGTCAGCCTAGAACATTAATGGCAAACATCACTGCTAATGAAGGTGGTGTCCAGGGATTCTGTGGACTCCTGTTAAAGCAAGAAATGTAGCCTCACCTTTTCAGATGTGTTTCCTAATGTCTTATGTTCCTGATATGTCACATAAAGAAGAATGGAACACTTCCTCATGAGAAACATGCAGAACTCTGTCCTTTTCCCCCATTCAGATTTATGTATATTTTGAATGGGCAATGCATCGTAAATAGGCCATTCTATTCCAAGGTTCATAAACAGTGCAGGTACGCTGGCTTATTGATGAAAGGTTTCCCCAGGCAATAATCGGTCTTCTTTAGGCGCAAACAGGATTTGTGCCCAAACTGTATCAAGGTCTTTCACTCCAATACGGATTGAAGAGAGCTTATGCACCTATGCAATATGTTAAACCAGAGTGCTTGTTGGACTCTCTGCGCCGTCACTCTGATCTCTTACTCATTGCTGGTAAAAAAAAATGTTTAACCTTTTTTTACATTGTAAAGCATCCTGTAACCTGACTCATCTTCAAAAATGTTTTTTTTTTTGTTTGCACATCTGAGAAGATGTGACCCATCTAACGCTTATAAATTTGCAGCTGTGGAGCCAAGTTTGGATCTCAGCCCCAGCTCAGCAGTTTGTTATTTTGGGCCAATCATTTATTCTCCCTGTGCCTGAAAATGTGCAGCCTAATCTGGTTTTGTATAAAGTGTTCTAATGCACAGGCTAAATCAAATTTGTGAAACATATATGACCATTTCCCCAATGCCCCCCTTGACTATGCTATTTTCAATGTATCGCCAAGACACTGGCCACGCAAACCTACAAAGCCTACAATCCTTAAAGGCCAGTTATGCATATCATCAAACATTATTGTGCCACTAGAAGAAGAGGCATATTTACCAGCCCCTTGCGCCACCTTGCGCCACCCTAGCATACTTGTTTTTACGCTAAGGCAGCATTAAGGAGGCCTTTCTCCCTCGCCATATTTAGTAAGTGGCATAATGCTTGCATTGCCCCAATTTGTAAACTCTTGCATCTCATTATGCCTGGGCCAGGCATAATATAGGCAAAGGGGGGCGTTCCAACGCAGGGAGGCCCGAAAAAATGGTGCAGCGAGATTGACATTTCACTGCATTTTTTCCATCATTTTAAATGCCTGCTCAGGGCAGGTGTTAAAGTGACGTACTATGATAATCTATGGGCCTCCCTGTGCTTTGCTGCACTGTAGTCAAAATCTTTGATGCTAAGTGCAGCAAAGCGCCACAGTAGCATCAAACATTTTGACGCTATTGCCCTAACAACTGCCATGATGCACTGTATCGTAAATGCAGCACAACCATTGTGTTGTTAGGTGGGGTAGGGGCAATGCAAGAACAATGGCTCATTGGGACCTATGCACCCCTTTCTTGTAAATATGCCCCTTAATTCTTGGGGGTTAATGTCAGAAAGATCGAGGGGGCTAGGGATGGGCATAGAGAGAAGAACAAATGAGTTATAAACCGAAGAGTCATGGGTTAGTTAATTGTTTTGTCTAGTGAACCAATGCCACAGTATTGTCTGAGTGTTTGGGTAGTATATTTCACATTTCAGCTCCTACCACCTCTAGGGATTTGCCTCCAAAAAAATTCTGGGGCATTACAGGACAGTTACTTTCATATCTTACTGTGAACCCAGGGCCAGTATAATTCTAGCCTTTGATGATGTATCGCAGTGCTAAGTGCCTGATTTATATGGCTGCAGTGTATAAAGTAAAGCCATTAAACCTGGTATTTCGATGTTGTATTATGCTTGACCGTGCAAGACATAGATGTGCTTGCCTCTTTCAAAAATGTGTTTGAATTCCTCTCGACCTCATATAAGACAGCGAGTCAGATGGAATATTTGAAAGCAATGTTAATAAATGCTATTTTGTCAAAATGTGTACTTCCTACAGATGTAATTTTATACAATTATCCTTTAATGGTTCTTACATTCAACTACAATGCTAGTGGTACCAAATACATGAAGGAATCCCCAATACCCATATCAAGGCCCAAATTTAAGAAGGGCCTAGCGCCACCTCGCAGTAATTTAGCGTCATTTTTTACGCTAATGTGGCATTAGGTTGGCGAAAACGCCATGCCAAATTTACAAAGTGGTGAAATGCACACATTGCTCCACTTTGTAAACATTTGAGCCACATTATCTCTGCTCCAGGCATAATGTATGCAAGGGGGGCATTCCTCCGTTAGGAGGCCCAGAAAAATGGTGCGGTAGAATCTATGAGATTCCACTGCGCCATTTTTCTCATCATTTTTAAAGCCTGCTCAATGTAGGCGGTAAATTGAGGCATATCATTGTTTATATTAGGCCTCTGTGTACTTTGCAGGATTAGCGCCAAAAGTTTTTATGCTAATCCTGCAAAGTACCACAATAGCGTCAGAAATTATGACGCTATTGATCCTAACATGTGCCATAGTGCAATGTATTATTAATATGATGCACACATGGTGGCGTGAGGGGGGAGCAATGGAGCGCAAAAAAAGTGGCTCTTCATCTAATGAAGCAGCCCTTTTCTTAAATCTGGGCCAAAGTATCTTTCTCTACTTTCTAGGCAAATGAAGAAACGGAAGTGCCTTCTCTATCCTTAGGTAGCCACATGTGATGTTACAGCTCCTGAATAAGTTAAGGCATCACATGTGCCAGTCCAGCACCCAAAGGCAGAAGGGCAAAGAACATGTGCTTTTGAGCCCACATTTCAATAAAAGTCTGTACAGAGAGGAGAAAATAAATGTTAAGAAGTGTCTTTTCTCCATTGCTATCTCTTGGGAGATATATGATATCAATAGATGCTCACAAGTTTCACAGATTAACCTGGAAGGAAGGGCTAACTTCGGGCACCAGTATATAAGGTGCCTATCATAGTGGTGGTAAGAAATTTCTTTTGGTGTCATGGTCACATAGGGAACACGGTAAGTGGGGAACCTTGACCAAACTTTTGTGTTTCCTGTAAAGAAAGATTTTTGTGCTGAAAATTAGCGCGAGCACAGCACCATATGGGCTTGGTCACACAGTACAACTCATCGGATAATCCATGTAAGGTGGGTATAGTGAGCCAGTTGACATTCAAATTCATGCCTATTAAAGACATGCATAGTTGCCTAAAGTTGTGCTAAGCAACATTGCATCAAATCCTAGTGCCAAATAAGATCATCAGGTGGAAACAACATGTTAATGTGTATCACATGATTTCCTTCATTCACAGTACATTCAATATTATCACGATTTGACATTGGGTGTCAATTGTGTGTGATGATATTTATACCTGGCAGTAGCCAGTGACATAACAAAACCTACCCGGAGGGGCCCTCGGGACCCAGTCAGGAGCTGTCAGGCCAGGGGGGCCTCCTCCTGTGCACAGTGTACTGTGCTAAGGGGGGTAAGCTCTAGGGGCAAGTGTAAATGACATGCTAATGCATATCACATGATTTCCTTCATCCATAGTACATTCAATATTATCACATATAATATTATCAATATAATCACATACTATGTGATTTGCCCTTGGACGGTCAATTGTGTGATGATATTGATACTTGACGTTAGCCAAAGTCTGTGGGGACCCAACTGTAAAGTACAGGGAGGGCTCCCCCTAGGACCCAGTCGGGAGCTGTCAGCCCTGGAGGCCGCCTCCCATGCATAGTGTACTGTACTGATGAGGGGCCCAAAACTTCGGGCTCCCCCTGCACCACAGGGTCTGATGGGGGCTTATGTTATGCCACTGACGGTAGCCTTCAGTACAAAAATGGCAAACACCTACAACTCAGTATAAATCAATGTACCAGCATAGCTTTCTTTGTGTATGGGTGACCTATGGCATCATTGATAAGCAAGACTTTGTAAAGGAGGTCAAGCGCTCTTTTTGATCACTCATACCACACTGATTATTTTCATGCAGGTTAGTAGGATTTTAAGTAATTCTACCCCTTGGTCACCCAGTAAAAAAAAAAAAAAAAAAAATATCAGAAAGGCATACTTTGAAAGGGAAATCTCTTTATTTTGCAGGCGAATCCTTCAAGACTAGACATGAATGTTGCAATATAAGAGAGTGGCCTGCCTCATGCACGCTCCTATTGATCCCAATTTACATCAGAGATGTCCTGGACCTATTATCCTATGAAACTTGACCAGGGCCATGGAATTATGTGCAACTGTGGCAGGGGATGTTCCTCTTTATTTTGGATTTACTACACTTGCCCCATATCCATCATCTGTTGCATACCATTAAAAATAAAATTGTAGCTCAATTAGATCAAATATTACCTAAACAAGTGCCACACATGGTCCTGTGCAGTGATAGGTCCTTTGCAATAATTAACTGCCTCACTTTCCATTGATGTTTGCTTTATGATATAGTTACATTCCTTTACAATCACTTCATGAAGATATTAAAGATGACCGATCAATACTAGAATAACAGGGCAATCCTGTACATTGACTCAATAAGGAAAACAAAGATATAACTAATGACCAGTTAAGGAGATTTCTACCAACACCACAACATTATCTAAGAGTAGTCGAGGCTAGCTGATGCCCCAGCTTACATCATGGTGTCCTGCACCCACTTACTCAGTGCTGACCAGATCCGCTGTTGCCGACTTCTCTTTCTATAACCTTTGGGATTCTATAAACTCATCTCCAAGGTCTGGAAAGCCAGGAGTCTCGCTCTCCAGTTCTCAAATGTTGGGAGCTCCACCTTTAACCAGTCCGAGGCAATACATAAATGTAAAATTGCCATGGCCATAAAGGGAAAGTATTTCTCTTTTTTCAAACACTCATTGATCTGTGGGGGGTCAAACACCCCTAACAATACCAATGTGGGTGTAAGAACTACCCGTAACCCAATGATATCCCCTAAAAAAACCTCAATTGCCTGTAGCAGTAGTTTCAGCTTGGAACAGGTGTAGAACATAGGCACAATCTCTCCCTCTGATTTCCCACAACAGTTGCAAGTGCCATTAAACCCGGCCCACTTACGAACCTTGGCCGGCGTATAGTACAAATTAAACATAGGGGGTCATTCCGACCCCGGCGGGCGGCGGGAGCCGCCCGCCTGGAGGGAGCCGCCAAATGGCCGCTGAGGCCGTTCTGGCTTTCCCGCTGGGCTGGCGGGCGACCGCCAGAAGGCCGCCCGCCAGCCCAGCGGGAAACCCCTCCCCACGAGGAAGCCGGCTCCGAATGGAGCCGGCGGAGTTGGTATGTGCGACGGGTGCAGTGGCACCCGTCGCGTATATCAGTGTCTGCAAAGCAGACACTGAAATACAAAGTGGGGCCCTCTTACGGGGGCCCTGCAGTGCCCATGCCATTGGCATGGGCACTGCAGGGGCCCCCAGGGGCCCCACAACACCCCTCACCGCCATCCTGTTCCTGGCGGTCGGAGCCGCCAGGAACAGGATGGCGGTGAGGGGGTCGGAATCCCCCATGGCGGCGCAGCAAGCTGCGCCGCCATGGGGGATTCCCAGGGCAGCAGAAAACCGGCAGGAGACCGCCGGTTTTCCTTGTCTGACCGCGGCCAAACCGCCGCGGTCAGAATGCCCTGCGGGGCACCACCAGCCTGTTGGCGGTGCTCCCGCATCCTCGGCCCCGGCGGTCCTTGACCGCCGCGGTCGGAATGACCCCCATAGTCTAATAATGTTGCATTTTTAGACTGGATGCAAGAAATGCTCTTTCTGCCATTTTCACAGATTGTTCCAGCCAATTTCTCTGCTTCCCAAGCCTTGTGTTCCATTTTTCATCCTGCAGCTCCATATCATCATTCTGCTTATCTAATAGTAGATTGTAAAATGCCCCTATCCTAACCTTGTGCCTAACTGCTTCTATTATTAAAACCTTCTCTATAAAAGGATCTTCCTTTTTATAGCAGTGAAGAAAATCTCAAATTTGCAGAAATTTAAAATAGTGAAATTGGGGTACGTCATATTGCTGCTGCAGTTTGGTAAATGCCTTAAATGTATTGCCAGAGCATAAATTACCAATCCGGGTTATTCCTTGTCGATTTCAACTCTCCACTATGGAACCATAAAAAATAGAGGAGAGGAGGCGCTGACAATGGTGTATAACTATTTATCTTCCCCATAGAACACTGTTGCTTCAGTTGCTGCCATATCAGCTGGGCTGCCCATAGAGCCTTAAATCTTGTTTTTCTTATAGTAACTTGGGGCCAGATGTAGGTAGGTGAAAATTTGCGAGTCGGAAATAGCTATTCAATGCAAATCGCTATTTCCGACTCGCAAAATGGAATCCAAGAAACAAATGTGACACCAATTTGTGAGTCGCATGTGTGTTGCAACGCAAATTGCGAGAAGGGTGTTGCAAATTGCAACTGACTCGCAAATTGCCTGCAGGTGCTGCACAACAGTTTGGAAATCCACTTTCTGGCTCTTGGTGATGACATCAGAACCAGGAAGTCATCAAGTACACCAGGGAGAAGGGAGGACCACACCCTTTCCAAACTGCTGTGCAACACCAAGGAGAGAGGAGCTGCTGCTACAATGGAGGAGACAAGCAGTGCTGGAAGGAGAAGGAAGCTCAAATTTTCTGATAAAGAACTGGAGGTGCTGACAGAGGAATAATGCCTGCACCACGACAAGCTATTTGGGAAGGCAGCCATGAGTGTCCCAGACACTCAAAAGAAAATGATTTGGCAGCAAATCCAGGAAAGGATTAATGCCATAGGGGTGAGCCACCGCACCCTTGAGGAAATCAGGAAACAGTGGTATGACCTGCGCTCTAGGACAAAGGAGAGGGTAGCAGAGCGCCTGAGAGAGATGAGGGGCACCAGAGGAGGCCCATCCACCATCCCACCACCCACAGCCATGGAAGCAATGGTCGAGCAGACCCTGGAGCCAGAGGCCATAATTGGAATGGGAGAAGTGGACAGTTCTGCGGCAGGGACATCCAAAAGTGAGTACCTTGAGATACGCACTCACACCCACAAATGTAGTACACACACTCTCCCAGTACTCAGCAGCAGGCACCACCAGAGTAGCTCCATTCCAGACTAGCAACCTCTAGAATAGTGCATTGTGGGAAATGTAGTACAGTAGTCAGCATATAGGAAAATGTTTATTATGAGGCATAAAATAGATGGGAGAGACAGACAGTGTATTCCCTATGTCCCACAGGTCTCCCACAAGACACCCCCAGCAGCGACACCAGGCAGGGAGGAGAGCATGGGCCAGAGACACTGCAGGAGGCTGCTGCTGAAATTCCTGGGCCCAGCAGGACACCACCAGCATCCTATGAGGAACATGAACATGAAATGGGGGCAGCTAATACAACCCCAGGGCCCAGCCCCACAGCAAGTCATTCTGAGCCAGCAGCAGGACAAAGGCGCAGATGCCGACGCAGAGTTCTGGCGGTGCCCCAGGAGGAGGTAGGGGACGCAGGCTTTGCAGGAATGGAGGCATCCCTCATCAATGATCAGCACCTGCAAAATAGACAACTGAGGTCAATATCAAGAACCTTAAACAGGATGCAGAGCAGCATGACCAATGGGCTGGCTGAAGTGAAAACTTAGTTCACAAGAATGAATGAACATATGGGGGATCTCATCCAGGCCATCCGCCAACTGGTGACAGAACTGGTGGCAGACCGACAGTATGCAAGGCACAGGGAGCGCCACAGAGTGGCACGATTCGACCGTATGGCTGCATCCATTGGGCGTCTTGCAACAAACACAACTGACCTGTCTAGATGGACAGTAAGCCTACAGGTTGAACTTCAGCACTTTGCTGGTGATGTGGCTCGTGGACTTGGCCGCATCAGCCATGCTGTGGACCTGATGGAAGCTAGGCAGGTGGCAAGGAGCACAGGGGAGACCCCTCAGGACAGTGAGGAAGGGTCTACAATAAGTAGCATGTCTGCCAGTGAGTCCCGTGTGCTAAGGAGTGGAAGTGCACGGCAGGGGTCAGGGGACCTACCAGGGATGAGCCATGCTGGGCGCTCAAAAAGGAGGGTGTGAGCCACCAGACAGCACTGTTCATGAGGCACATGACGTTAATGTGTCCTCATCACATTTGGACAAGTACAGACTTTACCAGACAGCACTTTTCTTTCACCATATTATTTAGAAATAAAAAGGTTTTGTTCGTTTCACTACACAACTGGGCTATGTGTGTCTGACATTAGTGAGTATGGTGACAGTTGCCACGTACCTGCCAAAGTATTGGGTTACAATGTGGTTCCGTCTCTGTCTGCCTTGATTTGCAATGCTTCTATCCCCAGGCTGTTGGTGTGGTAGCTCTTGCTCCTCATCCTCCGAATCTGTGTCTTCAGGGGTGAGATGTAGCCCATGTCTGGTGGCAATGTTGTGTAGGATTGCACAGGCGGCGACAATCTTGAATGCTGTTTCTGGTGCATACTGGAGTGCATACTGGAGTGCACCTCCACTTTTATGGAGGCACCTGAATCTTGCCTTTAACAATCCAAATGTCCTCTCAATGACAGTTCTGGCCCGCCGATGGGCACTGTTATAACACCTCTCGTTCTCATTGCCAGGTGTTAGGTACGGGGTAAGTATCCATGGTCTTAGAGCATATGCACTGTCACCTGTTTGACAAAAATAAGCAATGTTAGCAGGACGTGAATGGTTTCCACAGTGACCTGTATGTAAGGCTTCAGGGTGTATTCAGCATTACCGAATATTTGGATATTTAGCTACAATGTCAGTAATGACATTATGGGTGTCTCATACCACCTGGATGTTTAGTGAGTGGGTGCATTTTCTATTGTGGAACACATATTCCAGATTTGTAGGAGGGCAGATTTGTATATGTGTCCCGTCCACACACCCTATTACATGGGGAAAGCTGGCAATTCTATAGAAGTCCAACTTGGTGCTGTTAATTTCTGCCTCATTCCTGGGTAGGTATATATATCTGGACATGTGTGTGAGTATGACATCTAGGAAACATCTGAAGAATCGTGAGAGTGAACTCTGGGATACCCCACCTGCCACAGCAATCACCCCCTGATAGCTACCCGAGGCCAAGAGGTGCAGTGAGCATAGCACTTGCACTTGTGTAGGGATGGCGCTGCCGCGCACTGTCTGTCGTTCAAGCTGCAGATTGAGTAGTTCAATTAATTCTAAGATTGCAGCACTGCTCAGTCTATATTTGTCATAACTCTCATCCTCAGTTTGTTGAAATAATGTCTGCCTGGTTCAGTATATCCTCTCCTGTCTCTGCCTCCTCCTCCTCTGCTGGGCGGCGTGGACTCTCCTCTTCCATGCTGTCACGTGTAGTTCAGCCATTTTCAATAGCCCAGATGCCTTCTGGGTCTCCTTTTATACTTTGGTTCTGGTTACCACCTGATCTGAATCAGCGGTAATCTGGATGTGCAAAATGGGCTTTTGGCGACTAGTCGCAATTTGCGACTGGCTTTTGCATATGGTTTGCGACTCGCAAGTTTCGACTTCCTATTTGTGGGTCGCAAAATCAGGTCGCAAATTTTGCGAGTCGGTAATGGCTCACATCGCTATTTGCACTTCGGAAATGGGATTTTTGTATCCTATTTCGGATTTTGCGAGGTCGCAAATAGCGAATCAGGCCATTAGCGACTCGCAAAACTTTGCTACATCTGGACCCTGGTTCTATATACTTCTGGAGCAACCCTTGAGCTTCCGAGCCCAAAATCATCTCATAAATTGAGAGAGAATCAGCGCAAGAACACCCCTGTGTTTCCCCAGTAATCAAAACATTAATTTGCTGCAGATCACATGCATAATAGTATAAGGTAAACTGTAAGGGACGGACCAGCAGCCCCGGATCTGTGGCGTGTCATATACTTCAGTGCCCTCCTTGACTTAGTATATCCCCAGAGGAAGCTGTTTGTGATGCTCTCCAACATGGTAAGCCAATTTTTTGTAAATTCCAGGGGGATGACTCAAAAGAGATTCAGTATTTTGGGAAGAATTTTCATTTTTAATACATTACAATGACCTAATAGAGTTAAATGTAATTGGTTTATCCTATCTAAGTCTTTCTTAATTTTAGCCAGCATCAGAACCATTTTCTGCTCCCCAACATGACCAACTTTGCTGGTGATGCTTATCCCTAGGTATACAGCGTCGGATACAACCAGATTGTCTCTGATAATAGTCTGGGGAGAAGAAATGATCTGGGTTTTATCCTTATTCAACTTATAACCGGAGTATGCTCTAAATACACTGGCCAGTCTTTCAATTTCCTTAACCGCTACCTCCGGGTTAGTTGTGACTATCGCCTCATCATCTGCATATGCTAATACCTTGTAGCTCTCCCCATAACAAGTAACTGGGATAATATCCTTGCACTTTTCTAATACACTCAAGAAAGGATCTATATATAGTGAAAATAATAACGGAGAGCAAGGACATCCCTGTCTCGTTCCGCTGGAAATGCATATTAGGTCAGATTCTAAGCCGGCCAATCATAGCCGAGATTTGGGGGTGATGTACAGTCCCTTAATGGCTGTTAAAAAGCCCTCCTCTATCCCCTTCCATCTCAAAACCTCCCATAAGAAGGGACAAGCTACAAGGTCACATGCTTTCTCTGCATCTAACAAAATCACACCTAGCGGTGTTTGTTGTGCTTCCGACAAATCAAGCATGGATATAACTCTTCTAATATGATCTACCGTTCCTCTCTCCAGAATAAAACCATGCTGTCTTCTGGATACTAACGGAGCGATAACCCATGCCAATCTGCTTGCCAAAATCTTGGCATACATTTTCCCATTGCAGATCAGCAATGAGATGGGTCTATAGGACCCCGGGCCTGTTGCAGCCCTTTTTTTTAAACACTACTATAGTAGCTAAATTCCAGGAGGGTGGGATCTGCCCTGACTGGGCCATTACAAACGTTAATAGCATATCCTTACATAGCTCTTGCCAGAACACCTTAAAAAAATTCTAATGGCAAGGCATCTGATCCTGGGGCTTTTCCTGAAGCCAAATATTTAATAACTTCACAGATTTCATCCAATGATATTGGGACATTCAATAGATTTTGCTCCTCCTGGGTGAGTCTGCCTGTTTGCAGTTCACTCAGAAACTGTCTAAGGCACTCATGGCCCCCAGGTAATTGTTGTTTGTAGTGAGAATAGAACTTCTCACAGAAGCCCCTAAAGACTTCCAAAATATCATCCGTCTTGTCCACCTTATCCCCCTGGGAATCCACCATCTCTGTTACATTCCTATTTGAAACCTTCTGCCTAACCCGCCTGGCCAAGATTTTACCAGTGGTTTCCCAATACTCATAGCATTCGGCCCTAGAAATCTGGTATTTCTCTGCTACCACCTTGATCAAATACTGGTTGGCCTTTGCGTTGAGAATTGCTACCTTGGCTTGATCAACACTAATGTCTTTCCCCTTTCTTATAGTCTGTACTAATTTCCTCTCCGCCTGCATAAGTTCTTGCGTTAAGCCTCCCATATTTTCTGCAGATATTGGGCAAAATTCAGAGTCCCCCCTCTAATTCCAGCCTTTAATGCATCCCAAATTATTTCTGGTGCCGCAGCGTCTCTACTGTATTATCATCTAAAAAGTGTGTCAACCATGTTCACATATGAGCTACATAAGCTGAATCCCATAACAATTTCCTATCAAACATCCAGACATGACGCGGCCTACAGAATCCAGACAACGGTATGGCCAAGCACAGACGATTGTGATCTGATAAAACTCTAGGGGTTAATTCTATCTCTACTCCAGAAATTGATGTTAGTGAGATAAAAAAATAATCAAGGCATACCAACCTATTATGGGTAAAAGAGTAATATGTATAACCTGAGTCCGGAGATTTAAGTCTTTCCCATTCATCTAACAGAGTGCGACCTTGTACCAGCTCATGCAAAGCTTTATAGACCTTGGGTTTACGTCCATAATATCTACCTGCTGATGTAAACCCTTTGTTAACTTCAAGATGAATATTAAAATCCCCACACAACACCAGAGGCAGCGGCCCAGAAGCTAATTCCCCATTTAACACATCGAATATTTCAGCTTCATCAGAATTAGAGCCATAGACAGTACAGAGAGTAAATTTGGCAGCACCTGCTTTACATTCAATAAGGATCCACAGAACACCTTTATCTCTCATCATACGGCCTATACTACATACAGACCCCCTGGCCAAAATTATCCCTGTGTCGCCCCCGTTTGCTGTGTACAGGCTAAAAGTGTCATGTCTAACCCTCTCAACACCTCATGTTTCCCCCAGGGAATTTGGGTATCTTGCAGGCAGATCAAATCTGCCTGCATTGCTTTTATAGCCAAGGCTACTTTACTTCTCTTTTGGGGACTGTTCAAACTGTATATATAGTAACCAAGCATATTTTTAACCTACGTGCTATATTCTTTCTTCTAACCATCCCACTTTAGATAGAGTTACTTTTCTGGGCAATCAAATTCACCCAACCATTTTTGTCCTGCTGTTTTCTTATAGATCCAGTTAAAACATCCTGTTTATATATCATCATGTAGTTATTTTCCTTGCTCTTTCTTAAGCCTAACTTCTCCTCTGACCCCTCAACCCACCTCCAACAACCCCCTTTCTTCCCCACCCACCCATCCCCAAACCCTTGCCCCACTTGGTGCCCCCCTGCCCCAACAACCAAATTCTCCCCCTGACTCCTGGACTCCCTCCCACCATCAGCAATTAGAAGGCACAAGACCAACCAGGTCCTTCCACTGATGGATTAGTGCTCCCCTCACATCTCGCCTGACCCAACAAGACCACCCCCATATAACCTGAATTGCCTTCTGCCCCTGTGTATTGTCACAGAAAAAGGAAAAAAAAAGGAACTGCATGACATCATGTAAAAGAGTTAGCATTACAACTTTCTACCCCACCATTACCAATCCATTATAATGTCAGAACCAGTCCAAAAACTCCTGAGCCTTCACTTGCGAGAGAAAGAAGAGAGCCCCTCACCGGCAATCACTTTTAATTTAGCTGGATTCATCAAAAAAGCTTGAGCGCCTTTACTCTTCAATAGTGAGATTACTTGTCTAAGCCTCCACCTTCTTTCAACCGTGGCATGACAATAATCCGGCCTGACAAAGAAGTTACATCCTAAAGCAGTGCGTTTGCGATCCGGACGAGCAAGATCATACACAGTCCGTCTTGCCAAATAGTTATGAAGACATATTAATATAGCCCTGGGTTTCCGCCTTCTTGATCCATCTTCTCAATTTAAACGGAAATCTATGGGCTCTTTGAACTTCCTTCTCCCAGTCCCATTGCGGTAAATCTGGGAAAGCTTCCCTGAATAGTTTAACCATGAACATCCGTGAATCTGCCCCTTCCGTCCCCTCTGGGATGCCCAGGACACAAAGGTTATTTTGTCTTGCTCTATTTTCCAAGTCTGCCATCTTCCACTGAATGTCCTCCATTTGACTCCTCAATGATTCTCTAATTTCTCCTTGTGTAGCGGTAACATCCTCGAGTTTCGATATACGTGTTTCAGCCTCTCCTATACATATCGCAAAGTCAGTGCATGACTTAGCAACCCGCTGAATAGCTCCTTGCATTTTGCGGCAAGCCAATTGTGTTCTACGGCTTTCCACTTTAGTCTCCTCCTGATGCTCCATAATACTCTGGTGTATCATCTCCAACGATATTTGAGTTGTATCAACTGAAGGGCCACCCAGGGAACCAAGGCCGCCAAACCCTGATGCAGAGAAATAGTCCCATTGTAAGGTTTTAGATGTTTTAGTAGATGGTTGACGGGAGGGTGAGCCTGAGCCAGAAATTCTCTTTTTCATCTTTTTTCTAACTGTGGCCACTTTAGATTTTTCGGATTGACGTGGGTCCTTCCCCCATTCAGGCTTTCCATCTTCATCCTCGCCCGGTGTAGTCGTTTCGGATCCTGCTTCGGACCAAGATGATCTACCGGCCCGGCTACTCCCCTCCCTAAATTCCATAGCCTCATCGCTGGTCCAACTAGATTGATCCGATAGGGAAAAACATCTGTCCCCCAGATCTTGGTCTTGACCACTTTTCAAAATCAGCCTCCTTTTAAACCGGGTCTGCTCGCCCTTATGTATTTCCTCACCCATATTTAATGTTGAAAGATCACAAACCAGGGCCTGTGTCACAGCCTGTACCTCTGCCTGGGCTAGGATGTCTCTAGAGACGAATCATTAACTTTTCCCAGTTTGTTGCTCACATCTACTTCTTCAGTGGATAGATTTACGCACACTGGGATACGAAGAACATCTGCCTTTTCTGTTTGTGAAGGTTCCATGTGTGTTTCTTCCTCTCGCTCAATCACATAGTCACCAGATAGCGTATTTACTTTTGGCTCGACATTTCCACATATATCACTATTATTGCTACTAATGTATTCGATTTTGCTGCCATATCGGCGTGTATCTTTGCTTTAAAGTATTTCACTAACGGAGCACTCACCACTTTGGCCGAAGACGATGATCTAACTTTGTCCGGGTCAGCTGCCGTTCATGTAGAAGCCCTCAGCATCTTGTTCTCACCTGCACCACCTGAGCCATGGCTTTTTTCCTGCCTTGCGGCAGCCCCAGCACCAATACCGGAGGGCGCCACCTTTGATCCTCTCGCCGTCATTCGTACACTGTGCCTCTACACCAGCGCAGTGAAACACTGTAGCAAAAATTGTAGCACACTCGCTACCGAGCGGGAAGACAGACAAGCGAGCCCCAAACACTAAGCTGAGCCCGTGTAGCGTCTGAGGCTGATCCGAGACACAGTCATACCAATGTCCACTAGGAGGATAAGGGCAGAAAGACATCTACACCCAGTCGGTCTGGGGGAAGGAGGGAGCACAGTACGACCAAATCACTCGGCCTTCACTTGCCTTCAAGTAACCTAGACAACAAAAAAAACACTAGACATTTGTTATGTCTTCAGGTCTGGCTTGACAGCGCAGCTGTTGATAGCCATTTTGTGATCAACCTAAAAATGGGCTTTAAGAAGCACTAACAAGAGGGGGGCTATGGCTCGGCACACGCTGGTAACCAGGTAGTACATGTTTTAATTAGGCAGGAGTTGTGGGCCTCCACAAAAAAGTACCTGCCTTCCACCCAGATGAGATTATTTCATTTATCCAGCTCTCGCAGGTTGAAATTTCAGGGGCAACCACATGAGATTTATTGTTATGCAATTAAAATGTCTCAGATAGCTTAAATTTTTTGTTTTTCTTTGGTAGCAGCAGAGGTTGGAGGAAGGCAGTCATTAACTTTAGACTTGAGAGTTCATTTTTCTGGTAGAGAGCCTCGAGCTACACTGATCTGCATGGATTTTTAGGACAGTGCACCTATCGGCTGACCTTATGTGATCAACAAAAAAGAGCTTTCAGGGTCCCACGGAGAGAGCAGCTTAGGCTTCACTGTGATTATTCCCCTGACTTCAGGATTTGATCAGACTGAATTTGTGTGGTTCCACTGAAAATACTACATGTACTGCACTTTTTATATTGCAGCAAAGTTTATTATTGATACAGTAGAACTGAGTTGGTTATCATGGCAGGCCACTGATCGTGGCTTTAGCCTGATCTGCTTATTATGAAATGTTATGATAATGGAATTAGGTCTGACATATTTATTGTGAAAATCATATGTTCAAGTTGTTAGGCATTTACGATTGGGTTATTACTTTATGTTAAAGCCTACAGATAAGCATTTTGTTACCTGGAATCCCACAGACTCTAGTAGACAAAGACTTTGGTGTTGGTCACTCAGTGTGACAAACCTTAGACATAGAAGGTTTGCTCTCTGTTGAAGGGTAAAGGCTATATTGGTTCACTGGTAAAAGTCATGCCAGATTTTATTAGCTTAATCTGTTTATTTTGAAACATCAGGACAAAGCCAGGAGGCCTGACCTAAACATTGTGAAAAGCATGCATGAACAACACTTTGCTTTTACGGCCCGGTTGTTATTACAGTATGCTAAAACCTGAAACAGATTATCTTAGTAGGCAAGGACCTTGGTGTTGGTTATCCCCTCTGATAAACCGTGAATATTAGAAGATTTGTTAGGCTCTCTTAGGAGAGATAGGGCAGCCAGTGCAGCACCATTTTACTTGCACCCCTTAGTGCCCCCCTACTGCCACCATGTATGCACCGTATTTAAAATACAGCACACCATGGAGCAAGGTAGGGGCCAATAGCGTCAAAATGTTTGATGCTATTGATGTACTGTTAAGGGTTAGCACCTAATTTTTGCCTAATTTATGCCTAATGCCACATTGCCTCCCAAAAATGATGCTAAAGTGGGACTAGAGCTTTATAAAACTGGGCCATAATGTTTTACTTTGCCAACTCAAATTTTGTATGCTAAGTCATTGAATGGCTATGCCTTATGATTGCCTTGTGTGAAATCTTAAACCAATATATGAGTCCTCAGTTGGGTATGGTAACAAGCCAATGATAACAACTAGAGGCATGATGTATTCCTTAGGAAAAAATATTTCTGATCCCATAGTGAAAAGTTATAATAATCACAGTGGGCCTGAGATATTTATAATGAAAACCATATGTTAGATTAAATAGGTATTTAAGGGTGGATTGTTATTTTGCTCCATCAAATACTGTGGATAGGTACTTTGCTACATGGATTTCACAGATTCCCTTTGCAGGGAACTATTTTGTTGTTGGCTAACCACCTCTGCCAAACTATTTTTTGGCACTGAAATAATTGTTGCTACTATTTCCTATCTATCTATCAATCCATTAATCAATATATCTATCTATCTATCTATCTATCTATCTATCTATCTATCTATCTATCTATCTATCTATCTATCTATCTATCTATCTATATCTCTCTCTCTCTCTCTCTATATATATATATATATATGTATATATATATATATATAAATCTGTTGAGATGGATAGGTCCTCTGCATGGTAAGAGATGTGCACGCAGAGTTTGCTCCTTTGCATTATAGTAAATTCTGTGCAAGGTTTGCGCTTACTTGAATATTAGCTGAAGTTTTGCACCAGAGTTGGTGCAGGTAGTGCTGTACATCTCTAGACATGTGTTTCTGGATTATCTCCTTCATCAACAGAGATCAAAAATGAATTTCATCAGGGATTGCTGAGAATGCTTCAGTGGCCCTCACAGGTCTCAGTACCTCTCACTGGTGCATAGGTGCATCTCCAAAAGCTCGTCAGCTTCTTGGCTTAAGGAAGCCTGTTTAAACAGAAGAGGGATAGGAGCACACTGCCTCACATCACATCACAGTTTGTCCCTTTGCATTGTGGTAAATGCAGTACAAAGTTTGCGCTTATTTGAATATTAGCTGTAGTTTTTCACTAGAGCTGGTGCTGAACATCTCTAGACAAATTTCATCCTTCATCAGTAGAGATAAAAAATGAATTTCATCAGGGGTTGGTGTGATTTCTGCCACAGTCTTCTCAAGTCTCAGTACATCTTACTGGTGCACAGGTACGTATTCAAAAGCTTGTCTGCTTCTTTTATTAAGAGCGCCTTTTTAAACAAAAGGGGGATGGGAGCACATTGCCTCACATCACAGCACAGTTGGCCCTTTTGCATTGTGGTAAATACAGCACAATGTTTGCACTTACTTTAAAATTAGCTGTTTTTTTCATAGGCCTGGGCGGAGTACGCTGAGTTGTGATACGCAGAACTCCTCAAGTGGCATAAAAACTCTGCCACGCTATGAGGAGTTCCGCTAGCTGGCGAAGTTCTCCATTGCATCTGTTGCATTGCCTTTGATGTCAAACACAAAGTGAAGTACGTACTTGCATTCAATATCGCATGCAAAGAGCACCACTCAGTTTGCATGGGCACGGGCATCTTGTTTTTCACTCTGTTTATGGTACTGGGCTGTCAACTTCAATCTGATCCCAGTCTTTGTAATCATCCACCCTACACTTGATGTACCCCTATTTTTTCATTTATTGCATTAGTGTTTCTTTTTTGTGTCATTATTTTTATGTTGTTTTATTTTTTTGTTTTTGTGACTTTTTGCATTTTTGTGTATTTTCCCTTATTTCTTACTTCCTTTTCCTCCTGTTTCTTTTCTCCTACCCCAGTCCCTTGCCCAGCACCATGGAAGAGAAGGTCAACAGCAACCACCTGCCTTGTAGGCAGCGCTGCTGTCAAGGGGTGTTACCTCGGCCAATCTTCAGCGAGGAGAAGGTGGCAGCATTGTTTATTAATGTGCAGCGCCACCTCTGCTCCATGCTGGAAGCAGGCAGCAGTCCTATAAGCAGTTACCCCCTGAAAGAGCCTCAGCAGTAGTGGGCTGAGGAGAGCCGGTAGATCAGTGCTGCCATCCAGCACACCACCCAGCAGCTGACACACCTCCGTAATCAGGGCCTCCTCCACCTCCTAGGCATCAAGATCCTGGGGCTTGATGAATATTATAATTTTATTGTATTTATGTTCTACAATGCTAACTTATTTTTCTGAATAGCATGCAGCTTCCATTCAGAGGTAAGTTACATTCATTTTACGCTAAGAATATTATTTATTATGTGATCCAGTGAGAGCTAGGCAGGCATTTTGCGCTACATAATCACTCTCGTAGGTAGGCACTTGCTTTGGCTGAGTATTTAAGAAGCCATTTCATTGCAGGCTTCGCTGTCCTCCTGTCTCCACAGTGAATTTGTGATATCAGTGAGTTAGCTTTCTCTGTGACTTTATGTAGCTTGTACAGTCGCAAGCAATTTCACAGTGATGCGAGTATGCATGCATTGCAAAAAAGGGAGACTGAGTTGGTCCATCAAGGGGCTTGAGAAATGAGAATAGAATGAAGGTTTATTCTTTGCAAATGCAATGCATTAGTTCCAAATGTAGTTTTTGGTAAGGAAATTTGGAATAGGGATTTTAGGAGTATAGCCAACTCAATGATAGTTGATCATACTAATATAGTACCATAGGCGATCTGATTTAAAAACAATGTTATTGCATTTGTCTGCTATATAACGATTTTGTGGAGATTAACTGTACCACTAATGTGTTTCTTTTTATCTGCTTTCTAATCTTACATCAGCACCCAAGGGCAAAAACAGGGGCACTGAACCGGCGGGTCCGGCAGGAGTTGGAGAGGCACCAACCACCAGCACAGTTGCAGATGGCTCTGTCCCTCCCAGTAAGTCCTATTAGCTATTATTATTATTATGCTTATTATTTCCATAACTTTAACCTCTCCCCAATTTTATAAAACCTTTAGTTTTGCCTTGTTTACTTTTTCATACTGTCCCCATTTTTTCCAACTCCCCTATCCAAGTTTTGTTTAATTCCTGCTATCCCTGCATTATCTTTTTTTCTGTCTTTCATTGACCATTGTGTATTCCACCCCGTCATTGCTCTTCAATGATTTTGAGTCATCGCCAATTATACGCTATAGCTTTTCCGCTGCATTACGCAAAACATTTGGTTGGCTTGAGTACCGGGCTTTTCTGACATTCCAACAAAATGCCCAGAGTGATATTTTTGACAGAAGATACTGCAGTGCTAACTGAACTGTAACAATTGGGGATGCATTTTTTTGGTTTAAAAATTAAGAATGGGACCTGGCATCTGAAAACTGTATGCTGTTTTTTACACCCACATCAACCAGTGGAGCCAGCTCAAGTTCAACTGCTGCGGGAGCAGACGGAGCTGGGGGAGACTCGGTGGCGGGGACAGGCGCTGGAAAGTCACATTGATTGCTTATTGACAATCACCCTTTCTCATTAGCTACAACAGCGTTGTAGTGATTGGATTCATGACCCCCCAACATTTCAGCTACAGTAGTGGTTGAGTTACTTATGCCTCTTCTATCTGCAACTCAGCAAAAGCACACATAATATACAGACAAAATGATGGCTTGATGGAAACGTGAAAGAACAGAATGGTAAGCAAAAGGACGGGTGAAAACAGTGAAAAGAAAGGATGCATGGGTGGGTGAAAAGGGAAATGTATGAGAGTATTAGTATTAGGTAAATGGACGGATGGGTGGGAGGATTATTTAAAGAAAGGGTGGATAGTGTGGGTACTGAATGAATAGATAAAGGATTGCGAATTGGGGTGAAAGACTGGCTGAGAGTAAGTAAAGTTGAAATCATGGTGGCTATGGGTGTATATAGTGAAAGAATGAAACGATGATTGAATAATTGCTTGGATGAATAAAGAACAGAGCTCTTCTCCTATCGAGAGATCAGTGACACTCCTCTATTTTTCTATAGCAAACGTTCCTCCTACCTGCCTAATCCATCTGCCTTACTCTGCAGTAGAGTAAGTCAAGTTTCTTAACTTTCTTACTGCCCAGCAAATCAATTTGTTGGAAAGAATTTGTGATGGTGGTTGAGACCAGTGAGTAAAGTGGGACAAGTAAGTGCCCGGTTTGATTTCAAGTTTGGTGTAGGGGATACTATGTGACGAACATGCCAAATACAATCTACATTTCCTTGTAGGGCAGTGCATCATTTTACTCCGTCTACTTACAGCAGACAGGATAAAATATATCTGTATTTTATACATGACATGTATGACGTATCTTTTTATTCATCTGCCTCTTTGGGTCAGGGTAGAAACTAAACTAAGTGAAAGACGTGTGAGGAAGAGCAGGGCTATTGGAATTAAAGTTAGATATTTGATGACAGCACGCCAGCCTCCAGGCCAGTACATCGCAGCCCTGCCGCCAGCAGTCAGGATTCCTGACTGCACCTGTTGCTATACCCTCCTGCTCCAACGGGCATTGCTCTGACGCTTCCTACAGCGGATGGACAGGATAGACAGCAAGCTCACCAGCATTGAGCAGAGCCTAGGCCAGTTCTGGACCCATTTTGACAGTGCCATTTTTTAAGCCCTTTTTAATTTTTTTGTTTTGGTGAGAGGAACTTCTTGTGGGTGGAGAGGTGGGGAGGGATTTAGGCTAGACTTTGACTTTTCATTGGACTTTTTGGGGACATGGTTATTTGTTCTGGGAGAGGGGTGGCACAATCGTGGGTGGAGAGGGAGCGTTTTCTAAACACTAAAAGGAGATATTTTTTACTTCACTTGTGTCTCCAATCTTTATCTAGGTGTCTTAGACTTTTAGTTTTTACTGCTGTCTTTTAGTGTAGCCTGTTGTTTTTAGCCTGTTAAAAAAAGTGCATGTCACTTACTTAGACCCTTGCTCTATTGCCCTCTGCAACTATTATTGACCACTAGCGGGTGATTGCCCTTGTCTATTTTCCTTACAAAAACCCAGTACACACTGACAACATCTTCTTCAGCAGGAGTTAAATACTAACTAATCAAGTTCACTTCATTACATAGTTCTTCTCTTACCTGAATCGATAAAGCAAGGGAGTCTTCTTACTGCAGGGTTTTTCCCAAGATGGCTCTTAAAGGGGTGGTAGGTAGGTAGTAGTAGTAGTAGCAGGATAGCACACTAACAGGGAAAACAGAACTTCACAGAAGGTGCCATTCCCACCTATGCGAACTCCAACCACAGGATTAATCAAAGTTATCCATAACCGTCAACTTGATTGAAAGAAAACAGAGAGTTAGTGGGTCACCATCATATTATCATAAGTTTAGGAAGACTGAGACCAGACTATCATATTGGTCGAAGACAAAAAGCTCTAATAGGCAACTTCTAACTTATACACAGGATATGGGTTAAAGATTCCTCTTGCCTTATGCAAAATCTGCACTGCCTATTCTGGGCTTTAAAGTGTATCTGACCAGATCCATGTGTTTTTAATGGAATAAGCCCCAGGCGCACTCTCATTAATTCCTGCTTAAGGGCCACATTGAACGGCAGGGAGAGGTAAATTGGCTTGGACCCTGATTCATAGAGAGTGGCTGACATGGGCAAGTTTGTTAATTGTCTTCATATCCTGCTCCCTGGAGATTAGATTTGTTTGCTTGATCAGTAGTTTGCAGATCATTGGTCCTGGTAGGCCACTTGCCAAGATCTCCCCAGCCTTGAGAGTGCCCAATGCTTGGCTGAAGTATTTGTGCCAATGGGTTTGAGGGGTTTTATTATTTGCCAGATTATGTTTTTTTAATGTGCCTTCTTTTGCTTGTTTGGCTTCAACATAATTTGTAAGAATTTTGCTTTGAGGGCCCAATGCAGTGATGTCAGACCAGACTTCTGGCAAATTTGGGCATGTGCTGTGCAATTTGGTAGAGCAAATACTCTGCTGTAACAAATTGATTGAGTCTTATCCAGTCAATTTGCCATTTTCTGTGTGTATATTCTGTATATATTAGCACCACGTGGTAAGTAGGCAATAATTTACAGCCCATCTCTTTTAATAGGGGGTTTAAGTCATGATTCATCATTGACTTCCTTAGCTTACGAAAAGCACACTCCAAGGAGTTTGCAACTGCTTGTTGGGCCTGAAGAGGTGATGAAGTATGCCCCCTGTGGTCCTGCCAGACCCCCAGTAATTTAAAAGCTTCCACTACTTCCACAGGGCTCCCCTCAATGAACCAGGCCCACACTTCTTCAATTTTGATGAAATTACCATTATTTTAATTTTTTAGATGTTTATTTTCAGGCTATTTTTGTTGGCAATAAACCACAAGCACATTTAGAAGTCACAGTAGCCTGATTGGTGTCTGTTCCAAAAGCACTGTATCATCTGCATACTGTAGAGATTGTATTTTGATGCCTGCCATTTTTGGAAGGCATATCCTTGCCCTCTCAAGGTAGGTAGGGAGATCCAGATACGGGTTGAATAACAATGGTGCTAATATGCATCCTTGTTTTAGGCCCTTGTCCACCCTGATTTTTGCTGTGGTGGACCATCTAGTGCTGACCTTTATTTTTACCCACGTGTCTGTATATAATGCCATCATGGCATTCAGTAAATTGGTTGAAATTGCCCAGGCCTTCAGTTTTTGCCAAAGCCTTGATCTTGAAATGCTATTGAAGGTTGTTTGGAGGTCACTAAAGCCTACACATAGGGCCTTTGACTTCGTGGGCATAGTTGATTCACTTAGGTAGGCCAGGCAGATAAGGATGTCCTCAATATGGATTCCCTTTTGAAAGTCTGTCTGGCTTGTTGGACTTATATTGATACTTTCTGCCCAAGCTTGAAGTTTCAGGTTTAGGACACTAGAGAAACATTCCCTTCTATGTCCAAGATGGTGATTAACCTGTAATTCCCAGGGGCTGACCTGGGCCCCTTTTTGTGTGTGGGTATCCGTAATGAGGCCCTACAGGACTCTGGAAAAGGGGGGCCATGACTGCAGCCTGTCTCCTTGGGGCCCATTAATATACTGCAGTCGGGATGCCTCATAGTGCGGGGGCTCCTCCTGTGCGCATTACTTTGCTCGCCTTCATGACTTGCGATATGCTGATTGTTGTTATATCCCTGTCTGCAATCCTTGACGGTCTGGGAGACAAAGCCAGGACCTATCAAGGCCCATTTCGGTGTCACCTAATGTGGAGGTGGCTGCTGTTTTCCCTGTACAGACTTGACGCATATGATTCCCAATCACAAGGGGTGACGTTGCTGCCAATCTGCTGAGGCTTTGGGGTAATGGCGTTATTAATCCATCACTAAAATTTCCTTTGATCCCTTGCTTTTTTAATTTGATGTGAGTTTGCCCATTTCCTTCTTTCTTCAACCTTTCTTTGGATGTAGAAGGCCTTTCTATATTTTCCCCTACGGTAAACATCTGGGAGTGCAGCCATTTATTCTCTACTTTGCTGTGGCTTTTGCTTTTCAGAGCTCTATTTAGCTGCTGTTTCAAGGCCAGTATTTGGCATGTGCTGGTTCTTGCCAAGGTGGGCACCCATTTCTTTTAAAGAGTGTACCACACGTCCCCAGAGATTTAAGTGAGTGTGAGTCTCCTCCTCATTCCAGGTCCTCTCCAGAAATGTATCCAAGTGTGTTCCGCACTCTTCTTGGTTGTCCATGTTCCACTTCACCCTGTTGATTGGTTCCAGCTCATCTTGTTTACCGATGAAGATCACATTTGCACAGTCGCAAAATTAAAACTTTGCAACTAAGGATGGCGTAATCACTTGTCGATGTCATGCATACTTTGAATTTGTCTAATAGGTGGAAGTGGGCCATGGGCACCCGGATATTATCAAGGGTGGCCATTCCAAAAACAGAGGAATGGGATTGGCTGCTGGAATGCCCGGTTCTACTCTGCCATTTAGAGAGTGAAGGCCTAGTTGGCTTAATTGCTCAGCCAACTCTCTGTCTCGTTTGTTGCTTTTTTGATATTGCACCATTGGTGGTTTAATATCCCAGAACTCATCGTTCAGAATAAGGCTGCCATTCAAGTCGTCTTACATTAAATTGCAGTTGAAGTCACTCATGATTAACCACATCTCATCAATGTGAGAAGTGCTAAGGTCTGGGTGATTGGAAGTAGCAGTGTTAAGGTTGCATCTCTTCTTTGCTTACAATAAGGGTTTTACTTATACTCATGCGTCTATTACTGGTGAGGGGTTAGTTCCACAATAATGTAATCCCCCTTACCTACTTTTAGTACCCTGGCTGTAGCTGCAAGCTCATTTTTTACGTAAATTGACACCCCCCGGAGGCATGGCCCCCTACTTTGGATGCTGTTATGGGAGATTTGTGTACAGTAAAATTGGGCCAGGAGGAGGTGTTTATTCCCAATGTTTCTTGAAGAGCGATAATATCAGATTTCCTCAATTCTTCAATCACTTTATCCTTGACTATGCAATCAGTTAGCCCTCTAATGTTCCATGAGCTTATTTTCAGGCCATTTGCCCTTAGGGATCTTTTATTCTTTTGAGGCCCAATGCTAAAAATTGGAATGTAATGCACTTGATAGCCATGCCCACTCTGTTGGGGCCAGTCTCTGTGATATAGAAGGCTATCCTTCCCCTAAGCCCTTTGTGGTTATTATTAGCCTCTTACCCATGTATTCCCTCTTGCAGCTTTCTTTTGTGGTGCCCATAAGAACTGATTCGGTGGCCTGCGTGTTACTGGTATTTTTTTATTGCACTCCTGGCCTATTACTGTGTTTAGATTGGCAGCTGTCTCCAGGCAGCATACTAGGTACTTTTTTGCTGCAGGCTCAATCACTTTTATGTCCCATTGCTCGAACTGACTCTTTCTTTCCCACAGTGCCTTGACAAAACTTGAGTTTTTGAAGGTGATTTCAGTGTGTTCATTGGTCTCGCCCAATCCTGGGGAAAGGAAGGCTACCCCCTCGATATCTGAGGAGCAAATATGTGTCAAGCCTGTTATGTTTGCAGATAGTTTCAGAAAGTTTCCCCTACTTATAGTGTCCCATGATCCCCTTGAGACAAATTCTGGATAGAGGATTATTAGTTGTTCTCTTCCAGTTTAAGTTTTTTTCTCTATGTCTAGGAATTGGGGGTTCCTGGTTGAGAACTCATTGGGGGTCTCCTGCCCACCTTATCACCCTAATTGAGGGCTGGCTCCGTTACATGTAAGATATACCTTCTCCCCAGTTCTTATTCCCAACTATTTCATTCTTCCCAATTGCCAATAAATTATGTTGGGTCTGAATGGGAGTGGCTAACTCATTTGTGCTTCCTCAGGGTCCCTGGCCTTCACTGATTGGCATAGACTGGTTGGTTTGGGACCCTCTTGGAGGTTTTGTGGGGAAGGCCAAGCCTGCTGCCTTCGGCTGCATTTCCTGATTTAATTACCGCAGATGACATGCTGACACTTTCTTTGGCGGATTTAATGTGACGCCATCTTTACCCCATGTTTCCGGTCCAGTAAATACTTTTAGAGACTCTGGGAGTTGCTTTTGTGGTTGCTTTGTAGCCAAACCCCCTGCATCTATTTCATTCACCTCCTGGTGGTGTTTACTTTCCACCTTACCCTTTGGAACCTCTGAAGGTCTTGCTCCTAACCATTGAAGCAGAGACAACCTTTTTTTGCTGTTATTTTTATTTAATTAACTCAGTCTTTTTTTGTTTTTCCTGGACAGGGGGGTGACCTACCCTCTGATGACATTGTTTAATTTTTTACATCACTGTTTTTTATTTGTGGGAATCCCTGCACAGAGCTGATCTGATTCATGATGCTGGTGCATTTTTGCTCCTTAAGCAGACACCCAGGAATTTAAAGGCACTTGTCCTTCCTGTTTCTACAGTTCCTTGAAATAGGCCTTCTTCTGCCTGCATTTGCCTACAGGCTGACTTGAGACTCTTACTAGTTGAGTTTCTGCTGGGTCGCTTCCGGGCCCCAGGGGCTTTATGTTGGTCTGAAGCATTGACATTACCTCGGGAGATACATGCCCTTTTGAAGTCATCAATTACTGAGGCCATTACTGATGGAAGACATGATAAATGTTTCTATTATTGACCTACAGGTGCACAAGTCTTGTTTTAGTTCCAATTGAGCTGAATCTGTGCTCTTATAATTAATGTGTTTAGTGCCTCAAGTTTACTATCAATCTTTATGATGAATGTAATGATCATTTGTAGGACAGAGATCTGAACTTCTAGCTACTGTCGCCAATTCCAGCGTTCTACCTTGCTCCTGGCTACCCTCTTCGGCTTCTTGCTCAATGTCCTGGGTATAAGTAAGGCATGGCCTTGAAAATTCTGAGCACCATCTCGATAGGGAGTACCTTCCTGTTGCTGTTGGTGGTCTCCTTGTTGCTACCGGGCCAATTTAAATTGAATAGTGGGGACTTTCTCTGTACTTGTCTTCCCTTGGTGCTCCATCTTCTTTGGTGGCATTGGTGTTGGTTCTAACTCTGATGGTCATTGGGTCCTTTAATTGATGTGGATGCGTATATTGGGATGCCCACTCTCCTGTGTCATCGGAGTTGCTGCTGGTTTTTGTGTCCCCTGGCTCCTTTTGTGGATGCAAGGGTGTCGAGTCTGACAATTGAAGTAACTTAAGAGATCCCCTTGGGCTCCCCTGAATAGAATAAATGCCCCTGACCAACTCCTGGTCCCTCGTTTCATTGTCCATAACAGGCTTACCGTTGGACACCAGAATCTCAGGGCTCTGGATATCATTTGGTTAATTGAGGTCATCTCTAGTACTATCTCCAAGGAGGATTGAGCTTCTCTTTTAGGGACCTTTTTTAGAGATGGAGAGGGCCCTTGATTTGAACCCTGCCATTGGATCAGATGGGTTCTGAATTTGGTGATGTGACGACGGCTATTGAGTCATTAACTGCCTTGAGATGTCATGGCAAACTTAACAAGCCAGACATTTTTTGGTTTTAGGGATTGCCCATTCTATCATTGATTGGACCTGTGTCAGTACCCCTGGGGCCCACTTCAGGCTCCTCTGAAGGCTTGATGTTTCTGATTTTAATTCCAATTTGGAGTCTTGCACAAAGTACCCTCTAATGTCGACGTTTGACATTCCCATGCTCTGTGGGGGCTGTCCCCATTGCTTTATTAATCTGTGAAAAGTCTCCCTTATGTGTATCCGGGGTTTGGGCCACACTCTCTTTGTTGAATCCTAGGAGGCTTCTGGTTTCTTGTCTGTTAGAACACAGGAGTTTCTCCTTATAGAGCTTTGTGGATTTATGGGGCCTTTGATTGGCCTGAGAAATGTTGCCAATGTGGCACTTTGTGTCCGAATTTCATGGTGTACGCCCAAGTCTGGGTCTAAATGCAATTTTAGGAGTCTCCTCAGTTGACCCCTTAAAGTCAATGCATTTTGAGTGTATTAGTACTTAATGGTACTTTGTTCCTGGAGTATATAACTTTTTACTTCCAGCTTATCTAGAGGCCTTTTGATGCTTGTTGATGCTTTTCAGTGCTTAAATAGTGCTCTAAAGTATTTCTAGGGCTTCAGGGACCATAGGAGAGCTTCGTAGTGTGAAGGACTGTGTGCGGATGAGTCAGTCTCGCTGTACTAACAACAAGCCTCACCCAATCCTAAATGGGCTGCTCCTGTGGCCTCCAGGGTGCACACTCAACGGTAGCCAGCTACTGCTGCCGCGCTCCCCATCAGTCGCCGTTATCGGCCGCCGGCCACACTGCACTGTGCAATGGTGAAAACCAGGGAGTCTGGAAGGCCACTGTTGGTGGGTATAAACCACTGTGGCGTACCACTGAAAATGCGCATTGCCTGAGCTCCAGGCATTCCCAGAGGTGATCCGGTGGTCAAGGGAGTTAGGGGGTCAAATTCAAAACTACAGGCTCCATGGCATTGGTCACCCTCATTGTTCAGGCTCCCCCCTGCAACCTACGACCAGAGGCAGGAGCCCTCCAACCCCAACTCTCCTCACTCCTTGCTCTGCTCCTCACTCTGGTGCTGCTGCTTCGGGCTTCACTGCTCATCAGGTGCACATCCGGTAATCATCCATTGGAGCACAGTAAGTATGACACAGTTCAGTAAATTCATTGTAAACAGTCCTTCTGCCCCAGAAAGACACCAGATAGTAAATCCTAAGTGTTATATCTTCTAGTTTTGAAATATGGAAGATTGAAAGTAACCCAACCAGTTCTAAAAATGATGATTGTTAAAAGGAAAATGATGCTGCATTGCCAAATTGGCTGATGGATCTCTTGAAATGTACGTCACTCTGGCACCTGTCTGAACTTGTCCGGTAGGTAAGCTGGAGTCTTGAGCTTTCCAAGTTTTGTTCATGCAGGAGAGGACAAGGAGAAGGCCTGTGGAAAAAAACAGTATCTGTGTTATTGAGTAAAGGAAAAGGACAAAAGAAAGCGAGGTAAGCTTCATGAGGAGTCAGGAGTGTAACAAGAAGTCTCATAGGCATAGCAAGAACTTAAGAGGAGTTTCAAGTTTGAGCTGTCAATGCAGCAAACACATACTCAGCAGCATTTCCAAATCAACACATCCCTCTCCAGTTCACAGAGCTGAGTGAGTACTACGCCTCAAAGTCTTCACCATTATCATGGGTTTTCTTGGAACTCAAAAACTTTCTCCTTTCTAGCTGTTGAGGAAGTACCGCCCTGAGTCCTTCCATCCTCCTCCTCCAGATTCCGAGTATCTCTGTCCCAGTCCCAAAACGAGCAAGGTAGACCTGTGAAGTGCACTGCTGTTGAAGAACAAACAGAAAAAAAGAACTGGAGTATGTTTTGTGCTTGGTAACGTAGGTGGCTGGTTTATTATGAGGAACCAGAAAAAAGGAGTAGACCCTTCAGGTAAATTTCACTGCTTTTGAAAGGCCAATCACTTTCAGGAAAAAATGATCACCCATCAGCCCCCAAACATTGCAAATCATCGGAAATGTGTTGAACTCCCTCACTGTCAGCCACCACATACATCAGTCACCACTCACAAATGCACAATCATAATCAATCAATATATCACCACTCATTGATGTAATAGTTACTTAGTTACCTTTTCCATTCCAAGCACGGTGGTTGAACAAAATACCTCCACTTTGATGGTATCCACACATTGGAATTAGGCATTGGCACTGGCAATCTTTTATTCAATGATCTTCAAGGCCGCCCTGGTAGGTTATGTAAATAATGGATAGGCAATGGCATGTGAGGCAGGCAGGCACCATCTCCAATGTCCTGAAGGGTGTGTGGGGCGTCTTTACTGCACACGGATCAAACTCCAATCCGGGCTTATATGTGACTATAAAATCGATGGTGTGGCAGCATAAATCTGGCACAAACATAATGTTGCACTAGCATATTTTTCTTTCTTTTTTGCAAAGAAAGAAAGAGAAAAAAAACTGAATGAGAAATAATTAAAACGTTCTATGGTGGCACTGGCATACTCAATATGGGAAGTGGAGTTTGTCCTCAAACTTTGGTGGTTCTCCCAGGCGTTGGTCAGCTAACAGGTTTGATCCTGACCAATCATCCTCTTCCTTCACCATTAGTGTTTTGAGAACATGTGATCAGGTTGTATAAAATTCTGGTTAATTTTGGTTATTGTCAATCTGTCCATGTTTTGAGGTAAGAGACTGATCCTTCTCATTGTAACAACTGCAACAGTTGCACTAAACAATCTTTCAGCAGACATGCTGGCTACAGGACAAGGCAGAAACGTAAATGCCAGCCTGCTGAGCTATGGACATTGGCACATCTTCCCATGCCAATACACCAATGGATTTTGATCTACATACACATCTTTTGGGTCATCCTGATACTCATGGAACATCCTCTGAGTCCTCATTGGTGTTGCCACCTGCTCGACCACTTTTTCCTTCGCCTGCACTGGACTTAAGACCTGTCACTTGAAACCACGCCAGTGCAGAGGTTGGGTCCAATTCTTCTGTTGCTGTTGCCACCAGTTTCCTTGTTGGTGGAGTAGGTGGATGTGAGACAAGATTGTCTTTGTTGGAAGTTGAAGGCGGCACCCTAGGACTGCGGAGTGGGACTCTGCGTTCCAATAGTTCATCTTTCAGTTCACCTGCTTGCTCGACACCTCTTGTATTGTGAAACAGCCCCTTCAGAAAAAGGAATGATTGCAGAAAGAACTTTTTTGTAGCGTGGATCAAGTAGGCTTGCACAGATTAACTCTCTGCATGGGATGATGTCATTTTGCAGCCTTGCATTACAAGTCAAGCGATAGCTTAGGTGATTAACCAAGGCATAAGCTTCTAGGTTTTCATTTGTACCCTGAACGCGAACCTTTCAAATACCCTCTCCTACTGCTCATGCAGCAGATGCAACAGCGGGATAGCTTGGCCCATTGTACTGTCCTCCTTGCTCACTTCCCCCATGATATCCTCAAAAGGGAGCAGCATCTGTGTGAGGTATTTGACTAGGCCCCATTTGTCACTATCCGTGGTCATAGCTTCTACAATTTGCTACAGCTCTAATTTCATAGTAACTGATCTGTTTGTACCGCTCAAACAGACGTTGCAACATATAATAGGTTGAGTTCCAACGTGTTGGCACCCTCCTGCATCAGGGCTTTACCTGGTACTCTGTTATCACACTGAATAATCTGCAACTGTTTGCGCGCTTTAAATGAATGGCTGAAATGAATGCAGATTTGTTTGCAGGTGGTCAGTATTTTTCTGATTATGTCTTCTTTTTAGGAAAGTCTGGCACAACCATGTTGATGCAGTGCGCCAAACACAGGACCCTGAAATATCCACTATCTTCCATGGCCTTGACTACATTACTGACATTGTCCGTGGCAACAAATCCAACTCGAAGACTTCTGGGTTGCAGCCATTCAGACACCTTGCTATTGATTCCTTACAAGATGTTTGCAGCTGTGCGTGATTTCTCAATGGTGAACATGGCTACTATCGCATGCCACTGAACGCTCTTAAAAATTTCTTCAGGGCCAAGACTTGTAGACAGCATTTGCTTAACCCCCCAAAAAAAGATCCAGTGTGCAGTGACACACATGTAATCAGTTGCCTGATAACTAGTCTACATGTCTGTCATCAGGTGGACAGTGTGGACAACACTTTGCTGCAAAGCTTGTCCAACCAATTGCAGCACATTGTGATGCAGCACTGGAACAGCAACTCTGGCAAATTAGGTCCTGCTTGGACCCTTCCATTTCTGGCAGAGTGCTGCCACAAACTAAGAATCCCACTCCTTCTGCAAAAGAAAAAGGGAGGAGGTCCAGAGCTAACAATTGTGTCTGCGTTCCCATTATAGAAACATGCCATTGGGTGGTTGCGGTCTAAGGGCCCCTCCTGCTTTAACATGCCCATAATTGTACCATGAATTTTCTTCTTTTGTGGGGCCACTGACATGGGCAACTTGTGAGATGTAGATGGTGGTAGACTCAATGCTCAATGGTGTGGTCACCATGTACTGTGGTGTCTCCAGCTGACTCTAAGTCTTCCTGTGCCATTGTGAGGTCACCTAGGCGGGTGATTATCACGCACTTCTAGGGATAGGACTGCTTTGCATGAGGAAGTCACCCTCTTCTTCCTCACCTTCCACCGAGATTTGACCAGTTGCAGCTGATGTTTCCTGGCTCTCCTCACCTTCACCACCACCTGATGTTTTTTCATATGGGATGTCTGGCTTCCAGCACCATAATGTGAAACAGGCTTACCTTGTCGAACACTTGCATGGCAAACGGAGCATATGGCAATGTTCTCCTCCTGTTTGCTAATCGTAATAAAGTCCCAAATTGAGGAGGAGTACTTTTTTATTGGGCCACTGTTAATGTCTGAAGAAGGAATGGATGTAGGTGGGTGTGTCAATTGCCTCTCTACAGTGCATATATCTACTGAGGTACAGGTTGGTGCAGGTCTCTGCTAGGGCCTTACAAATATGGGAGCTGATGGTGCTGCCTGTGCCACATCTCTCAGAGCAGGTTGGACAGTAATTTTAGACTCATCTGTGCCTGCTTCCACAATGACTAGCTTGTCGTCATCATCCTCCTCATCATCATCCCCTTTCACGATTCTAAGGCTTTCTGGAACTTTACTTTTCCCTTGCCTCTCCTGGCATCTCCCGGACTCTGCTGGGGTCCAATCACTGTCCCTTTCATTGTCATCAGAAGTGGTGCTTGGAGAAGATGGTGAAGTAGTACCCTTCCTTTTTCTTGCTGGAGATCTGAAAGCCATTTATTCTACAAGGAGAGGTTCTAGCTTAGCAGAAACCTCAACCTCTTCTTCTGCTCCAACTTCGGGAAGATCTGGCTGCGGCTGCTGTCCACTTTGATCTGGCTCCTGAAATGATTGGGTACTACTTTGCAAAAGGGACAAATCCAATTCAACATCACTGCTTGTCTGCGTCGCCATGATTGTAGTGGCTGCCTCACTTACAGACATGGTCTTGACTTGGTTTTGGGGTGGTGCTGTTGATGCGGAAGTGCTGCTCCCAGGTTCCTACCCAGAGGCCAGTGTGGCAGGCACATGTCTCCCGAAAACAGTTGCGATTGGCATGCCACTGGCAGAAAGCTGCTTCTTCTCAATGGCCACTTTCTTTAAAGCAACTTTCTTTGGGGCTATTTTAAGCTCTAGGTTGGCAATGGTACTAAGATGCACAAATGAAAGAGTTTGGTGCCTGTGGACCAAAGTAACTGTATGGACTTCTCTTTGGCAGCACTGCGGGGTATCTTCTCTTGTGCACCTAAAAACAACCAAGCAAGAAAAACATGTAGTTAGTGAATCGTGGTATTGTTGCAGGTTGAAAATAGTACAGAGAATTGCAATCTTAGTGCAGTTAGTTACTTTCGTAATATACCTATTTAATTAAACATTGTGAAGTCAGACCACAACACCACATCATAAAATTTCATTTCAAATCAGGCAGCCTAACATGCAGATATAGCTCTTTGCTTTATCTCCATCTGTTTTAATGGAGACACTTGGGGTTGTCAGAGTGAGGTGCATGGGTAAATGGAATAGTCCTTTAAATAACCTATGATGGCATAATGGTCCAGTGGAAGTTAAATAATCATTGACAAATTGAATTATGCTGTTGATCTGTCTGCCATGCTCTGCAGCCAGGTTGTCTTGGAGTAACTGGAATTACACCCAAGAAACTGTATGCTGTAGCGCAGTGGGTGCTTTTGATGGAAGGATCAAGGAATGGAATGGATCGGATGGATGTGGTTGGATGGAGCAAGGCAAAATGCAGAATTAAATAAAAATATAATAAAAAATAAAATATTATGAAAATAAATTGAAAAATAAAATAGAACAATTTAAATACAAAAGATTTTTTTTTTTAAATAATAAGAAATTAAAAATATAGAGAAACTAAAATTAAAATAAAAAATAAATTAAACATGAAGATACAATGGCATCACAAATTAAAATAAAAAATGTAAAAATTAGAATAGAAAAAAAAAAACTTCAAAAACAAATGATCAATAATTACGACAATTGTGTCTTAGCCTATGTCAAAGACACACTGGTTGCATGCACACAATGGCTACAAGCCAGCCACATGGTCAAACAAAAAGGACCAAGGAGGAGGCATAGAGAACACAGAACACATGCAAGCCTGTGGCAAGAGACACTGGCTGTATGGACAAAATGGCTGCCTGCCAGCCACATGGTCAAACAACAAGGAACAAAGAGGCATGCCAAATAAAGATAACATGCAAGCCTATGGCAAGGGACACCGATGGACAAAATGGCTGCCATCCTGGCACATGGGCAAACAACAGCAACAAGGAACAAGGAGGCATGACAAACAAAAAACACATGCAAGACTACAGCAAAGGAAGGGACACTGGCGGCATGCACAAATTGTGTGCCAGCCACATGATCAAACAACGTCACCCTATGCCATCAAATATTATTACCCCAAAACATATACAATTTTTGCAACAGAAATTATATGCAAACAATAGGCAACATTTTAAATTTAATCTAATGCCATCCCTGCCCTAAATTAAGTTTAAAAAAAAAAAACATATACACTGAAACATTTATTTCATGCACTGATAACTACTAGTGCTGGGCTGACTGGCTAAATGGCCCTTTGGATATCTAGGCCACGTACTAAAATAAAATAATATTGCAAATGTTACAAACATATAAAAAGGTTCTGAGCTGTGCAGCAATATTCCTTTAAAAAAAGGTGAAAAATCAACAAAATTTAAAATTAATAATAACTAGGCCCATACTTAAACTCCAGCCTACCCAACACTATAATATTTTAAAATCAAATATTAAATTAAAGTAAAAAGATTACTGATGCATGCCCAAGCAAACAAACACAACACCATTATACAATAGTTTATGAACTTACTTGTGTGATTCAACATAACAAAGTCCTTATCCAAAGGTATATCCGGGAGAGAAATAGAGTGATCCTTTCACCTTAAAATCCAAGTGAAAAGTGACCAGGAGATGGACTAAGTGCTGGGAGGAGCCTGCTGGAAAGGAACAGGAAGTTGAAGTCTCTGACACACTTTCTTCCTGTTTGGCTTCACAATCTAAAAACAAAGTGCAGGGTCCATTAGAGAAGATCTAGTCAAAATATCTATTTCACTAGGTTTAGTGGCTCTGGAGTAGAACATCTACTTCAGAAGTGAGTTTGGGTTTTGGCACTCTCTTGCAAGCCACTCACGAGCGCGAACAAATTCCGCTCAGCGACAAAGTGTGGAATTAAGGAACTCAGTGCTGCTCCGCATAGTGTAATGTGCCCAAATTCTGCAAACTCCACCAGCAAAGCAGGGTTCTATGCCCAGGCCTAGTTTTTTTACCAGAGTAGGTGCAGGTAGTGCTGTACATCTCTTGACACACATGTGTTTCTGGATTTTAAACTTCATCAGTAGAGATCAAAAATTAATTAATTAATTGCATCAGGGGCTGGTGAAAATGCTGCCACAGTTCTCTTAGGTCTCAGTAAATCTCACTGGCAACACACGTACATTGCCAAAAGCTTGTCAGCTTCAAGACTCAAGGGAGCCAGTTTACACAGAAGGTGGATAGGAGCACTCTGCCTCACATCACAGCAAAGTTTGTCCCTTTGCATTGAGGTTAATGCAGTACAAAGTTTGTGCTTATTAGAATATTAGCTCTAGCTTTTCACCAGAGTTGGTGCAGATAGTGCTGTACATCTCTAGACACATATGTTTCTGGATTTCATTCATCATCAGTAGAGATTAAAAATGAATTTCATCAGAGGTTGCTGAGAATGCTGCCACAGTCCTCTCAGATCTCAGTACCTCTCACTGGCACACCGGTGGATTGTCAAATGCTTGTCAGCTTCATGGCTCAAGAGAGCCGTTTTAAAAAGAAGGGGGAAGAAAGCACACTGCCTCACATCACAGCAAAGGTTGCCAATTTGCATTGTGGTAAATGCAGTACAAAGTTAGCACTTACTTGAATATTGGCTGTCGTTTTTCACCAGGGTTGATGCAGATAGTGAAATACATCTCTAGACACATGTGATTCTAGATTTTATCCTTCATCAGTAGACATAAAAAATGAGTTTCATCAGGGGTTGCTGAGAATGCTGCCACAGTCCTCTCAGGTCTCAGTACCTCTCACTGGCACACAGGTGCATCACCAAAAGCTTGTCAGCATCTTGCCTCAAGGGAGCCTTTTTAAACAGAAGTGAGATTGGAGCACACTGCCTCACACCACAGCAGAGTTCACGCCTTTGCCTTGTGGTAATGAGCCCTGAGTGTCCTGAGTGCCCAACTGTATTAATGTCTGAATCCATAATTCTGATTTTTCTTGTCATAGGCAAAAACTGATCATTTGTTTGTGACATGACATAGGCCTGTCTCATGGATTGTGGTCTTGTTGGATCAGGAGGGGTTTTAAAAGAGATTCACTCCTCCTGGTGAAAGGCTACTACCTTCACAACATGTTAAGCAGCATGATTGCAGTGGTGGCAGCATACATACAGAGATCAGCAGGAGGGAAGTCCTTTTTAACCTGTATCACTGGAGTGAGGACTACAGGCTCACTCACTTTTAAAGTTCTGCTGCTGAATGTTTAACTCAGTCATCCCTGGCCTACTTTAACAGGTGTTGTTGGAAATGGCCTTTTTTGCAGGGTTATCCCCAAACTTTTTGCCTCTGGCCTTTTATTTTTGACTATGTGCTACATTTTGTTCATGCTTGTGTTAGGACTCTGGGCACTTTACTACTGCTGTCCAGTGCTAAAGTGCAAGTGCTCTATGTCTAAATGGTATTGCTGATTAATTTATCCATGATTGGTATAGTTTATTTACCGGTAAGTCCCTTCCTGACAATCCGCCGGGGTCGATTAATCCAGCGGGTCAAGACACGATGGGCGACCTCACAGGGTTGCAGTCATGCCACAGTGCTGTGGAAGCCGTGGCAGAGTTAGCAGAGTTAGATGTCACGGACATTGGTGACACAGCACTTTGGGACTCACGGAGCTGCGGAACTTCAGCGAGGCTGCGACGGCGTCGGGCATGCGGTGTCAGTAGGGGTCGTTGCAATCCAATGGGGACCACGGCTTCCGGTTGCAGGCAGCGGTGTAGGGGTTTTATTTAAAACTGCCCACACAGACGCTGCATTGGCAGATCTGGAACTTGTTTACAGAGCCACTCATTTAGGTGGCACAATCACTGCTTCAGACCACTAGTAGCATTTGATTTACAGGCCCCGGGCACACATAGCACACTTTAGTAAGGACTTACCGGTAAATCAAATAAGCCAACAATGGATAAACCAATCAGCACTACAATTTAGACAGAAAGCATATGCAATTTAGCACTGGTTAGCAGTTGTAAAGTGCCCAGAGTCCTAACGCTAACAAAAACAGGTTACACGAAATAAGAGGAAGGAGGCAAAAGGTTTGGGGGATGACTCTGCAAAAAGAACCAGGTCCAACAGTAAGACATGTACTGGTGTGTTTTACATGTCCTGATATTGATATACTGCTAAATTTGTTTTTCACTATTGCAAGGAATATCTCTCCCAGAGGGTAACATGGGGATTGCCTTGAAATATCGTTTATGCGAAATTTCCCACTGGGAGCAAATAAAGATATGGATTATGAGGTCTCTGAACTCACAATTTAAAAACACATATTTTAGTGAAGTTGACTTTTAAATTGTAAGTGTGAAAATGCCACTCTTAGAAAGTGGGTATTTTCCTGCTTAACCATTCTGTGCCTCTGCTTGTCTATGGAATACAAGTTTGAGTCAAGATGACAGTTGGGCTGTTTGTGAATTCACTCTAGACAGTCATACAAAAGGGAGGTGAGAAGTCGGTTCCTTACTGTTGCAGGGGAGGTGATGCACCGTGGGTGGAGAGGTGTTGGTTTCTTATGACCCAGCGGGGTCGATGAAGCCAGCAGGTCATTACACAAGGCGTTGACTTTGCTGTGCTGCAATCACACCATAGGGCCACAGGTGCTGGGGTGGAGTCATAGCAGGGTGTCACAGATGTCGGTGACACACCACTCGGGACTCAAGCTGTGGTGGGTCTTCAAAGGTGCTGCTGTAGCATCGGGCCTGTAGGGACATTTGCAGTTGTTGCACTCAGCGTGGACTCTGGTTCCGGTGCAGGCAGCGGTGCAGAGTCAGACAGTGGTACTAGTTCCAAAGTTGCTCTGGAGTCGATGTACTTGTTTTTTTTTGGGTTGCTCCAGAAACCACTTCCAAGGGCACAGGGACTGGATTCGGCACCACTTGGCGAGTCGGGACTCTCAGCAAGAGAGCCAAGGTGCTGGCAGATGAAGTCTTTGATGTCCCTGAGACTTTTTAACAGGAGGCAAGCTCACTCCAAGCCCTTGAAAAACCTTTGAAAACAAGATGTACAAAGCAAAGTCCAGACCTTTCACTCCCAGGACAGAAGCAGCAAGCAGCAGTCCAACACAACAGAGCAACAGGCAGTCCTTCCTACACCATCAAGCTCCTCTTCCTGGCAGAATGACCTCAGTCCAGAAGGATGATTCTAACTTTTTGGGATCAGAAGTTCAGTATTTATGCTGTTGCATTGGCTCTCATTGTACGAATGAGGCTGCTGGATTTGGGCAGCAGCATCACCTAAATTGTGGGAAACGTAGTCCTATCCCGCACCATGTGAAACTGTCGGTCTAACCTGTTTCTGTCCTGTTAGCTGCACCTCATCTCTGCCCAAGAGCAGAGATGATCTGTGGCAACCGGACACATGGCATTGTGACTTCTCAGGGAAATCGTGGTGGTTCCGATCTCATCCTTTTACTCTCAGTTAAATTTGTTTCATTCATGCAAATACAAACAGAGGCAGGAAATGGTTCAATACAATTTATTGGATCAGCTGTGTCTTAGATGAAATAACATGAAAAGCAATAATTAGGATGATGAAACATACTAGAAGCAAAATGATGACAAGAAAAGTGACACACGAAATGTCCCACCATGTTTTCACTATGCAAGATGCATAATTCCTACCTATGTTACTAATGTTATGTGCTAGAGCTCAGCAGGATAAATCCTAATCCGCCCTTCAGGAATCCCTCTGGGAAGACTTCATCCCTCATACCTGAGTATGACAGCAGTGGAGAAGCCTGTTGTCCATAGAGATACCATCCACATGTAGGCCAGGGAACCGGTGGTCTCAGCGAGCAGCTGTAAGGAAGTCAGACAGCTTGCAGTCATGGTCATCTGGCTGGAACCTCCCTCTAATGTACATTGGACAGGAAAACGTTTTTATAATAAAACATCCGATGTTCTGAGAAAAGTGTCCCCAGGTAAAAATACATATGATTCTGTGAAATGTTAGAGATGCAGTGTAAACCTTGTGCCGACAATCCTATCTCGCTGAAGCCTTGAAGAAAGCATAGAGTTAAGAATGTTGTGCTAAGAAATTTAAATGCCATCCTGGGCAAAAGTACAGTAAGAACTAGGAAAATAAAACATCACCACAAATGTCGCTGATTCTAAAATAATAAAATGAATTAAAATAAAATGTTACTAGGCTGAAGGGCATAGGCAGCAGGGCGAGTTGCTAAAATAACGTGCCCAAAGGCATCACTAAAATGGCTCCACAACACCCTCTCCTTTCTGATTCAGAAGTGGTAGAGCAGCCTAGTCCCAAAGTTAAAAGCAACTAAAATGCAATAATTTAAAACATATATACAGAAATGTCAACTGTGACAAGTCAAAATATAGCAAAGCAAATGTATTGGAAAAATTGAAACGGACAATTTAAAATCTTAGCAGTGGCACCAATGAAGCCGGAAATACTGCAAGTCTGTGTTGTTTGACAGGAAACTGTGGTGTTCTTTTACAGCATCTAGGGCCATATGCACCAAAGCATTTTCCCATTGACACATAATGGGTAAAACCCTTTGATACATCTGGCCCCTAGTGAGGAACTTTTTAACCATTGCTGGCATAATTTCCCTACACTATGGGGGTCATTCTGACCCCGGCGGTCATGGACCGCCGGGGCCAGGGTTGGCGGGAGCACCGCCAACAGGCTGGCGGTGCCCCGCAGGGCATTCTGACCGCGGCGGTTTGGCCGCGGTCAGTAGTGGAAAACCGGCGGTCTCCCGCCGCCATGGGGATTCTGACACCCCATACCGCCATCCTGTTCCTGGCGGCAGAGCGGTATGGGGTGCCGTGGGGCCCCTGGGGGCCACTGCAGTGCCATGCCAATGGCATGTGCACTGTAGGGGCCCCCGTAAGAGGGCCCCACAAAGAATTTCACTGTCTGCATTGCAGACAGTGAAATTCGCGACGGGTGCCACTGCACCCGTCGCACCTTCCCACTCCGCCGGCTCAATTCTGAGCCGGCGTCCTCGTGGGAAGGGTCTTTTGCACTGGGCTGGTGGGCGGCCTTTTGGCGGTCGCCCGCCAGCCCAGTGCAAAAGCCAAAATACCCTCAGCGGTCTTTCGACCGCGGAGCGGTATTTTGGAGGGGGGAACTCTGGCGGGCGGCCTCCGCCGCCCGTCAGAGTCAGAATCACCCCCTATATGTTGTTACTAGACCCAAATGTTCTGATGACACATAGAGAGTGTCCAGTCTCTTTGTTGTAAAAACCCCTGTGGAGTTTCCAAAGGTGCATGACAACCATTTGTGTCCAAAGACCACAATAGCCAGCCACCAGGGTGTGAAAGTGATGCATCAATGTTCCATTTTGGACCCACCCATCGAGTTGATCTTCTGTTGCATTAATGTATTTTTGTCACTTATAGAATTTAGCAGGGATACTGGGCGCATTCAATTCCTTAATTTTTGCTAAGCTGAAACAACTTGTCTGTTGTACAGTTTCATTTTACAATATCATTTGAACAGGCTTCAGGCATGCTCTAAATAAGGCGTCCTTTCCTGTTAATTGCCAATTGTTAGTTTCCCATACACTCTTTAGGTTAATAAACTTCAGCCAATATTCATAGCCTTCTATAGCCGACTGGGAAACAAAAGAATCTGAATAAATCATTGCTGAGTCAGTCAATAAAATATTGTCCATTCCCATTGCAGACAATTTAAAATAAAATGACTCAGCATTCTTAACGTTATGCCCAGAAAAATATGCAAACTTTTTCAGAACATGTTTGAGAACTCCGCACTGGCCGAGTTGGACAATGTTCCCATTGTGTGTAATTAAAAATAGTGTTTGAGGTACTTGCTCTATGAATGAAGTGATGTCCATAGTAATTATAACAGAACATCTCTCCATAATTTTCTTTTGATTTACAAACATCTTCACTTTCATATGCAGTAAAATATTCTAGTTCAGATAACATAGAATCAACCGTTTTTACATCCCAATCATTAGAAACAACTCCTGATGTTATTGCATTATTCATTGAAAGATTAAATACATATGGCATTTGAATAACCTCTGTTGGGCTACATATATCATAAGGAAAGTTAATAAGAGCCACAGATAGTTCCATGGATTCCATGGACAAATGAAATAGTTAATTTTTAGCCAATTTATCACCTTATGTGCTCTTGACAGTCCTGTTGCAGAAAAGGCAGATGAGTCGGTGAAAGAGTCATTGACGTCAGCAAAATATCCAGAATCAGCTACTACAAAAACTGGAGCAATGTTTGGAAGAGGAGAACTGGCAGAAGTCTCTCTTGGTGGATCATAGTAAACAATACCATCTGTTTAAATTCAATTTGAGAACAATTGCTCATTGTTGTGGACATTACTTGTCGCAGATGAAGTAACGCTAATGAAGGATCATGTTCCACCATCCCCATGCTCAGGGAAGTGTCAGCATTGCTTCTCAAAACCTGTGAAGGAACCTCCGGGTCTTCAGTGAAAGGGAGTTGGGGACTACCCAGGAGTCCTCTAGGTCTGCTGTGCAGGATCGGCCATATGGTGTAGCTTGACATTGTCGATGGAGACAAAGTGGTTTCCTTTAGAACTAGGTAGCAGTGGAAGAATAACAGTTCTGGTACTGTGTATTCCCAGGAATGGAACCGGTGTACAATAAGAAGGGCCAAACTCCTTTTTCACAGCAATCTTTTCATGCAGTAGATGCCTGGCTTTTGGAATCCAGACAGTAGGTGTTATTGTCACTAAACTGTTGTTAGTCCTGCAAGACAGTGTCACGTTCATTTATGTCAAAAGGTGTATCTACTGCCTCCGTACCAGGATCATCAAGATCTGGAACATACATTTGTGCTCCAAACCAGCATTCGTATGGGCTACACCCCCCAGGGTTCTTCTGGGCAGGTTATTAATTGTTCTCTTGACTCCATACAGGTGATTAAGTCAACTACGACCTGTGCCTAATACTCTTGCTGTTAAGGATTGCTTTAAGTACTGGTTTGTTCACTCCACAACAGTGTATCCCTCTGGATGATACAGAGACGAAAAATACAGTTGGACCCCTAACTAAGCCATGGTGTTCCTGACTGCCCTTGAGGCAAAAGCAGGGTCCTGGTACGAGTGGAAAGCTGAAACTGCAAATGTGCTGATGAAGACTTGTAAATCTTTAATAACAGTTCAAGTGTCAGCTGAACGCTGTGGCCATACCCATAGAAATCTAGAGCATGAGTCCACAGTGACTAAATGTATTTGTATGCACCATCACGTGTCGAGGGACCACAACGGTCCAGGTACACAAAGGTTTGTTGGAAATTAGGAGGGTTGTCTGTGGTGGATGTTCGATGGTGGACCCTTTTATTTGCTGACTGATGTCACAGCAAAGGACATACTGTTTGGTCTGTTTGTATAGACCTGGCCACCAGTAACATGCTTGTAATAATGAAATAGTAGCCGCCACACCAGCATGGGCAGAAGCAACTCTGTTGTGTGCTGCTTTTATCAACTTAGGTCTTTGATCTTGATTGGGGATCACACGATCACCCACTTCTAGTATTAACTCTTGGGCAGTATTTAGACTAGAAATGTGGTAGGAATATTTGGCAGGATATGCTTTTGGCATGGGCTTACTTTCAGCCGAAGCTTTCATAGCAGCCACTGTTTCATCATCCAACCTCATCCACTTTGTTACTGCAGCAACAGAAGCCATAGCTACTGCTAATGTGGCTGCTTTATCAGCCAAAGTATTGCCTGTAAGGTGTATTCTAACACGTTGATGTCACAATGCATGAACTACATGGACATTGGGTATCCTTTCTTTCAGAACAGCTACTTTACCCCACGGGAGTCTGTGTTTGATGGTGTTGTCTTTAGAATCTCTGAACCCATTCTGGCAACAGTAATGAAGGTATTCATTGAAGGAGTGGACACAGTAGCATGAGTCACAGATGGTTAATGTTAACTGACCTGGATCTGTGTGTTCCAGTGCCATCAACAGAGCCTTGAGCTCTGCTAATTGTGCAGTGCAGTCCCTAAGTTCTACGTGTAGGTATGTTGTGGAAAGAATTCACCATCCTTCATGTAGGCACTCACAATAGCACAGACAGTGAATTATTGATGTTTGGTGCCCACTGCTGGTTGGACTGAGCCATCAGTGTACATAATTATATGATATTGTTCAATAGGCAAAGTGTTTGCTGGAACTGGGCATTCTAGTTCATACTAGAGAAATTCTTGAATTTGAAATTTAGGGTTGAAAACATAATCAACATCAGTGGCAATCAGAGACGTTGCCAATTGAATCCATTGTCGATGTAGTGCCTTTGTAATAAGAACACTGGCTTTGGTGACAGCCTCGAGGGCTGGGCTTGGAATGATACATTTCCCTGGGCCAGAGGTCTCTCTTTCACCTCAGCCATCTGAACAGCAGTCAGAATTGCTTCTGAGGGAGCAAATCACTGTTCAGCTGTGGAATGCAGGTGTGATGTGTATGCTATAGGGACAGTATCACCCTCATTGAACATTACATAGGTGAAACCAATGGCACCAGCAATTACTCTGATGACCAAAAATGTTTGTTCTCTCTTGTGTAAGTATTTAGCTGCAAGCATGTCTTGTTAAAATGCCCTCAGAATGCGTGTGTGTTTGCTTGTCCAATATTTGCTTGAAAAGTCAGGACATATTGGGGGTCATTCTGACCCTGGCGGTAATTACCGCCATGGCGGAGTTTGCCGGTAGCACCGCCAACAGGCTGGCGGTGCTCCGCCGGGTATTCTGACCGCGGCGGTACAGCCGCGGCCAGAAGCGGAAAGCCAGCGGTGTACCGCCGACTTTCCGCTGCCCATGGGAATCCGCCATGGCGGCGCAGCTTGCTGCACCGCCATGGGGATTCTGACAGCCCATAACGCCATCCTGTTCCTGGCGGTTCACCCGCCATGAACAGGATGGCGGTATGGGGTGTCGTGGGGCCCCTGGGGGCCCCTGCAGTGCCCATGCCAATGGCATGGGCACTGCAGGGGCCCCCGTAACAGGGCCCCACAAAGAATTTCAGTGTCTGCTTTGCAGACACTGAAATTCGCGACGGGTGCAACTGCACTCGTCGCACCTTCCCACTCCGCCGGCTCCATTCTGAGCCGGCTTCCTCGTGGGAAGGGTGTTTCCCGCTGGGCTGGCGGGCGGACTTTCGGCGGTCGCCCGCCAGCCCAGTGGGAAAGCCTGAATGACCGCCGCGGTCTTTCGGCGGGAACCGCTTGGCGGGCGGCGACCGCCGTCCGCCGCGGTCAGAATCACCCCCATTAAGTCATATAATGGTTTGATGCATTGTGCATAATCTGGAATGTAAGTTCTGCCAAAGTTTAAAAAGACTAACAATGACAAGAGCCGTTTGATAGTGTTTGTTGGTTTCAATTGTGTGCATTTTTCAGGAAATTGGGGCGCTAGGATCTTGCCTTCATCTGATAATTCTCATCCCAAAAATAGGACACTAAGGAGGGCTGTTATTTTTTTTTAAATTAAATTTGTAGCCTCTTTTGGCAGACCCCACAATAATGCAGCTTACCCGTCTTATTTGTTGAGAGAGATCATTATCTGTAAGGTAGATATCATCTACATAGGACAATGCCTCAGGGTCAATGTCATGTGTAATTAAAGTACCACAAGTTGAAAACAATCCTGGACTGTTTTAATACCCCTGTGGGAGTCAGCCTAACTTTTTTGCAGGCCTAAAGCATTAAAACTTGTTAAATCCTTACTTTGAAGTGCTATATTTTGGGAGAAAAAAAAATTGGAAATACCCATGGTTGTTTTGTGTTTTTGGCGTGCTTTGTTGATAATAAGTGCTGTACTGTGTATTTTGAATGGAAAATGTGCATGTATGACTACTTAAATGTCTGTAGTCTAAGACTATTCTATATAAATGTTCTGGTTTAGCTACAGGGAACAATGGTTTGTTCATTGGTGAGATACAGGGTTCAATTATGCCTAGGTACTCTAGCTGCATGAGCATTTCCCTCACAGGTGCTCTAGCTTCATGCTTTATTGGATATAGGGGTTGAGGTTGTGGTTGGAATCTAATTGGTACTATATGGTAGGGAGAATCTTTATCCCACCCTACATTGTTATGATATAATGTGGGTGCCTGCGCTTTCACCCAATCAATGGCCCAAGCCTTCCTGTGCTCTCTTGAAACGAGGGGCGAGAATTAGGGTTTAACTACCTCTGCCCCATATGGGAGATTATAGACAAATTCTGGTTGCCAATCTTTTTCGGCCCATAAAATATCATAAAGGGTGGTTATGCAATCACAAAAGATAGTGCCAATTGTGCGTTTAATGTCTCCTTCTAATTGTATTTTCATTTTATACACCTTATCAGGTGTGGTTACGCACATGTCCGCAATCTAGACTTGTAAAAAGTTGTTAGTTGCTTTCACCTCCAGATACTCTTGAAGATTCCGACGAACTATTGTGACCTCTGCTGCGCTGTCTAGTAGGGCCAATTCCCACTTCCTGTTCTTCAGTAAAGCTGTCCTGCTGAGTGGCATTTCATATAGAAATCTCTGCCACCTTCTTATTTTTGAATTGAGGTTTTTGTTGGAGAAGTTCCCCTTCCTTCTTAACAGAAAATTCTGACGAGCGTTGTGACTCCTTTCTCGTTTTCACGTACTCAGTTTGCTGTTCTGACCACCCACCTCCCTCACTACATTTATCCAGGGAGTCCTGAAAGGAACAAGATTGTCGTGTATCATTATATTGATATCTATCAGGGGTTTTTAAATTATCTCTATTTCTAAGATTATAGTGGTTTCGAGGGGTCTCAGAATGCAGAGATTCTCCCCTTTCTTTTTTAGGTGATTGTTTTTGTTTATCCCAGCATTTTTTAGAACCCTCAGCAACTTGCCTGGAAGAATTCTTATTGGATTTACTGTGTAATTGTGATTTGTTAAGTCTAACTGCAAGACTATCTCGACCAATGCTAGAGTAGGTCTTGGCGATAATCTTTGGCAGCTTTGACATTCTTGACACTGCACAGGAACATCTCAGAGCTGCATGTGCACTGCTAGTGCTACTGCTTCCCCTTTAAGATTACTTAATATTGGGGGGCGTGGCTTCGGGCGTCAAGATGGCGGTCGCACTCTGAGAGTGCTCTGGACCCCTCCGTCATCCGCCCGCAGTTAGAGTGGCCTGACAGAGCTGAGGACGTCGTCTTGACAGTTCTTGCGACCCCTGGACCCTCGGGAATCTCTGGCGGTGAGCGCTTAATGAAAGCGGCCCCATACTCGAGCCGCGCCCGTCCTGTCCCTGAAAACAAAATGGCGGCCGGGGCTGTCTTCCAAGACTAAACCGGGGCCGGACCGGCGATCCCTCCCGACGCGGCCGCGCTGGAACAGGGGTGTGACGGGGTAAGGAGAGAACCCTGGAGGGGGCTGAGGCTGCGCTCCAAACACGGTCCCCGCGGCATGTAGGAGCAGCGCTGCTGCGTCTGGGGAGAGAGAGCGCCGTGTGGATGAGGCAGCGGCCGTGCGCCGGCTCGAGGACATCGGCCGGAGGGAGCTGAGCGGTTGCGCTGCATCCGAGGGAGACCCCGCTGGTCGGGGCTGAGGCGGCGGAAGGGCGGTTGCAGAGAGGGACTCCCTGGTGCCCTGAGTGATGACAGAGGCATGCTGGGGGTCCACGGAGTGCAGCGGAGACACCGGGGCAAGACGAGGCCGTTCTGAGGATACCGGCACGACCGAATAACCAGCAATTGAATGGAGAGACTTGGGGCCACCCTCTCCGAGTCCCTGATCTGAGCAGGCCCGCCGCGGACCGCAGCCACACCGGGAAACAAACCCGATCCGACCTAACGGAGGGCGAGAGCCTTGAGTGACCTCGTGGCGTCACTGAAGCAGCGTAATCAACACCAGGGCCGGTCGAGGCCCTATTGAAGGTACCAGCACGAAGTGAGAACGGGGTGGGGGAGGGGAGAGGAGTTAGGGAGAGAAGATGCCCTACCCCCCCTTAACATTTAATATCTAATGGCAGTTAGCAGCTGGGCCGGGACAGAGCTGGACTCATCGTGGAGTCACCGGATCCCAAAGGTGGAGAAGACCACAACTTGGGCCTGAAAGCCTCTCCCCACGCCCTCTTTGTAACTGTAGTAATAACAAACGTGCAAGGGACATAGTCTTGACTTGAAAGACTGCAAGAAGCGAGCTATTTGATTCCTGTTTCCGATATTGTGATGGGGAGAGACAAGGCGAACAAACAACCCCCACCCTCCCAGCAAAAGATTGACCAGTTCACGACGCCGGCGGACCGGCGAGGAGAGGGAGACGCGGCTAGCGGAGGCCCCACACCAGATGGAGTGAATGCCATCCTTCAAGCCATTCAATCATCACAGTCTGCTGTAGAGACTAAGATCGGGGAAGTACGAGAAGACGTGGGTCTTGTTCGACAGGACCTCAGAAACGCAGTGAACCGGATCACTGAGGTTGAAACTAGAGTCTCTCAGACTGAAAACTACCTAGCCGACCTCAGAAGTAAAGTGGCCCAGTTGCAGACTCGAACCGGCGAGCTGCACCGTCGTGCGGAAGATGCAGAAAACCGGTCAAGACGCAATAATCTGCGCTTCATCGGATTTCCGGTGGGCATCGAAGATGGCGGGCCTCTGAGTTCTTAGAGAAGTGGATTAAAACCTGGATGCCGGACCAGTCCCTTTCGCCCTGGTTTGCAATCGAAAGAGCCCACAGGGCACTGGCTCCCCGCCCCCCACCAGGCGGCCCAAAACGCCCAATGATTGTGTGCTTTTTCAACTTTAAAGATAGAGACAATATCCTTAAAGAGGCTAGGAGATCGGAAGATCTTCAATGGGAGAACCACAAAATCCTTATTTTCCCAGACTACACCCGTGAGGTCCAGATCCGCCGCCGGTCGTACGAACACGTTAAGCAGAAACTTAGAGCGATGCAACTTTCATACATGCTCCTCTTCCCCGCATGGCTCAAGGTCCTCTTGGCCGGGCGAGCGAACTTTTTTGAAACACCTGAAGAGGCTTGGGACTGGCTGACGGAGGAGGGCATCGGAGCCCGAGGGGGGCCCTTGGGACACACGGAGAGGGCCCCTCGGGTTGGACCCCCCACCCCGGGAGGCCCCCGGAGGAGCCAGAGGCGCACCAGATCCCGGAGAGGGAGACTGAAAGACACAAACACTTTGGAAAATAATGAGGAAATCCGAGACTCTGGCTCCCAAACAGAGAGGAAACCCGCGGACCCTTCTGGGCCTCAGACCTCAAGCCAAACGACAGATGACAACAGCTTGAGCCAGTCCCCGGCCCTCGGTTAATATGACACATTTGACACCCGCTGATGGGAGTCCAAAAGACTTGGGATGTCCGACTTACCTATGCAGACCTTACAAGGGTCACTACAGAAGGCGTCAAGCCTCTCTACTATATGGCACCCGAGACTTGGCAGGTTACCACCAATTGTAATTGATCCGATTATATTGAGGGGTCCACCACTCCACCCCAAGGACAGTCCTGCTGGCTGTCTGGTTCTGGTTGGGTATTTGGGCGACAGATGCTTCCGGGGTGGGAGTATGGGGAGGGGGGTGGTTGGGGGGATGGGTTTTTGAAGTTAGCCTATATAGGAATAAGTTGGTTAGCTTCCTTATTACTTCACTGTTATGTTTGGAATGGTCGTCCCTGGGTCCACAGCCTGATACTCAGCTCTATACAACACTTATGCAACTCATGCCTGGCACTCGTTAACTCAGGCCCTTTCCTGGAATGTAAATGGCCTGTTGGACAAGATTAAGAGGTCAGCAGTATTTAACACTCTCCGCAGATATTCCCCCTTAGTAGTCCTCTTGCAGGAAACCCACCTCCTTGGGTCTAGGTGGCCCGTGCTCATACGGGGAGGATATGACAGAGTATACCACGCGGGCTTCTCCAGGGGCTCTAGAGGGGTAGCCATTTTACTTCACCGCTCTCTGCCTGTGGTGATCACAGCCACGCAGGCCGACCCACAGGGCAGATTTGTAGTGGCCACAGGGACTCTTCATGGAACACCGATAAATTTTATATCTGCGTATGCCCCCCGACGAGACTTGATGCCTTCTTACACTCGCTTCGCCGAGTGGTTGTGGGACTGCCCCAGGGGACCACCCTGCTGGGAGGGGACTTCAACGCGTTTCTCGATCCCGATTTGGATGTATCCGGCGAGATTACGGCCAGTAGATTAGCCAGGGCTTCGGCTCTTACTAGCTGGACCGAGAGCCTTGGCCTTTGCGAGATATGGAGAACCTGGCACCCTAGGGATCGTCGATACACCCACACGTCGGCCGCCCACCGGATGCAATCCAGAATAGATCTGGTATTCATATCCGCTCTGGACCTCTCGAGCGTCACAGGGGCAGAGATACTCCCCCGGGGAGTCTCGGACCACGCACCAGTGCAGGTCCACCTGGATGGAGCAGATCCCTCCAGACGCCCAGTATGGCGCCTAAACGCATGGTACTTACAAGACAAAGACTATACCCAGGAGATAAGAAATCAACTAACTCAATATTTTGATCTGAATCTGGGGTTGGTCCGGTCCCCGGGAACATTATGGGCCGCCTGTAAGGCTACCCTCAGAGGGCATGCCAAGCACCTTCTCCGCTCCCACGAGCGGGACAGGAACTCCCAGATCTCTGACCTGGAGGCCAAGGCCCTGAGACTGGAACGCCAACAAGCGACCTCTTCGTCTGCCGCTGCCCTGAGGCAGCTGACTATGGTTAGAGAAGAAATTAAACACATAATGCTGGATTCGGCTAGGTGCATTTGGAAAGCTTCGGTAGCCCATATATATGGCTGGGGGGATAAAAATGGGAAGCTCCTGCACTGGCTGGCCACTCGCCCTCTGGCCAGCAGGGTTATACCTGAGATTTTAGAGCCCTCGGGCTCCCTCTCCAGGACACCTGCTGAAATTGCACAAAGCTTTGCCTCCTACTATGCCCGCCTCTATGCAATGCACCCCCGTCCTGCCATTGAGAAAGAGACTCCCCTCTTGGATGAGGTCACTCTCCCCAGGATCTCCCTGGAGACAAGAGATAGGCTGGATGAAACTATTAGCCTTGCAGAGATCACCAGTGCAATTTCCAACCTGGCACCGGGCAAGACCCCAGGCCCTGACGGACTCCCGGCAGGGCTATATAGCAAATGCAGTGATATATTGGGTCCCCACTTACTCAACATGTATGGAGAAGCCGAGAAACTAGGCCGATTCCCCACCGAGGTCGACCAAGCTACGATAGTAGTGATTCCCAAAACCCAACCCCCATCGCGGCATTGTTCGGCGTACCGACCCATCTCACTTCTAAATATTGAGATCAAAGTGCTTTCCTCGACTCTGGCCTCTAGATTGAAAGAGATAATGCCCACACTAGTGCACCCTGACCAATGTGGCTTTATGCCCACTCGTAGTACCAGGCACTGCATTATGCGGTTGCATCTGGCTCTGTCACATCGCAAGATTCTGTCACACGCACCCTTGGCTTTACTCTTACTAGACTTTGAAAAAGCCTTTGACACAGTGGATTGGTCCTACCTTGAACTGGTCCTGCAGAAAAATGGACTCGGTCCCAGATTCCGAGGCCTGGTGAGACTCCTGTACTCCAAACCGACAGCTCGAGTCTGGGTGAATGGAGTGGTCTCCGACCCGTTCCCTATTGGCCGCGGAACCCGACAGGGTTGCCCGCTATCCCCACTGCTCTTCGCATTAATGATAGAGCCTCTTGCGATTCTGCTGCAAGGAGATCCCCTGATCGAAGGCTGGTCCTGGCCCGCTTGTGCAGAGGACCGTGTGGCGCTATACGCAGACGATATCCTCCTATACATCTCCAACCCGGCTAAAAGTGGCCCCCGCGTGCTAGAGATCCTGGGCCTTTTCGCTGAGGCCTCGGGGTTGATCCTGAACCCCGCCAAGTCCCTGTTGGTCCCCCTACACCGCTCTGGAGATTGTGTGGACCGGCAGCGGAATATTCCAATACGAAGAAACAGCTTTAAATACCTGGGAATATATATTTCACTTCTCCCTGAGTTGACATGGGAACTTAACATTACACTGTTAACCAGAAAAATCAGAAGTGATCTCCTACACTGGAGGACACTCCCTCTTAACCTGCTTGGTAGAATAGCGCTCTACAAGATGATGATCCTTCCTAGGCTCCTCTATCTCCTACAAAATTTTCCCTATCCCATCCCTAGGAAATGGTTTGGGGAAATGGAATCATTGGCGCGCCAATTTATATAGAGCGGAGCCCGTCCACGGTTAGCCCTCAAAACTTGCCAGAGAGATGTATATGATGGAGGTTTGGGCATGTCCAGTATCCACTGCTACCACCTCGCGTCACAAGTACTTGTGATTAATGACTGGATGGGGGGTGGGTGGACAGACCCGGCATACCGACTGGAGTTCCAAACGATGGGTTACCCACGGATTTTGGACACCCTCTATGGAGGTCCGATCTCTCGAGACGTCCCAGATGTGACCAGGGTGGTTCTGCAGGGATGGCGGACGGCTCAAAAATCGACGGGGTGGTGGGGACGACTTACCCAACAGACCCCACTGTGGCATGGGAGGCAATTAGTGGAGGTGGCGGGCCTGGAGGGGTTTCAGAACTGGGATAACATAGGCATCTCCACACTAGGCGATGTCTGGAACGGGTCACACATGCGGCCCTTCGAAGATCTTCAGAAAAACTTTTCATTAAATAAGACACAGTTCCACAGATACCTCCAGCTCCGGCATGCCTTATCAGTACATATCCGAGTGGGAGAAACCATACCCGAATGCAGCCTCATGGAGGCCAAGGCATTGATGGGGGGCCTGGGCAGGGGAGGTGTTTCCCAGCTATATTGCACCCTGGTCTCCGGCACCTCGGGTTCCCTGGGGGTACTACGCCAGAGATGGGAGGGGTGGGTGGGTGGGCCCCATGGAAGAGAGGGAATGGGGTGAGGCGCTAATGGCCCCACGTGCCCTGGCGATCGCTACCCGCCTTAGACTGATACAATCTTATTTTTTGCACACAGCATACCTCACACCCGACAAACTACACAGAGCGGGCCTCCTCCCCACTGCGGAGTGCCCCCACTGCAGAAACCCTACAGCTGACTTCTTCCACATGGTATGGACCTGCCCGGCCGTGGTAGCCTATTGGGGAGCTGTCTTGGGGGAGGTTTCAGAGGTGTTGCAGGAGAATATAGAGAGAGAGCCTCTGCCCCTCCTCCTTGGGATCATGGGTGACATCGAGCTAAGGAGACCAGATCGAATTTTCCTCTGGGTGGCATGCTTAGTGGCTAAGAGGGATATAGTGGCAAACTGGAAGGCCAAGAGTGCCCCATCATTGGCTAAATGGAGAGGGGGAGTGGATTGGTGCGCGCAGAGTGAAAAACTTGTATATGAGGCTAGAGGATGTCCGAATAAATACAATAGGATATGGGGGAAATGGGATGTCGCACTAGGCTCCTGAATAACATGTCATCTCTAATAAAATGTGCTGTCTGGGATCACAGGCTCGACCAATGTTGGATGCCCGTTGGCATCGTGTTTTGACGTTTGTATCATGGTTTTTCTTCTTCTTGCAAAAATCAATAAAAATTCTTTATAAAAAATAAAAAAAAGATTACTTAATATTACTGAAGACACAGTGGCTAAATTTCCCATTAATTAGACCCTAAATCTAGGGGTGGACCAGCCCTGTATTCATCTTGAATTTGTTTCAATACTTCCGGAAGATTGGCAAGTGTTGGTGTACCATGTGCGGTACTATAGAGCATGGCAAATACCGTGCCCCACATAGTGCAGTTACGTACTGTGGGAACCATACCAAATGGCAAGCACATGGTGAGAATTCTATGTTTATCTTGAGGTCCCATATGGGGAAATACTGCTTACAGCGCATTTATTTGTTGAGCTAACCAAAATCAAATTTGGCAAGTACCTTACCCGTGATCTAATGTACAGTCGCATGGTTAATGCCTCATGTGACTGCATGTGGTTGCTCTGAGGCAGCACATACTGGGTTGGTATTTAATGTGTACATTGCAATTTGTACTAAGGGTCTATATACTGCTGTAAACTCACTGTATAAGTGCCAAACCTCTGCCACCGCCAAGGTGTCTGCATCAGGATGCAGTGTATATGTGGCCAATAAAGGCCAAGTAAGACCATCATTGCTCAGAGGACCTAACCTAACATGAAGTATTGTGTGCGGTAGGGAGCCATCAAGCCAGTTATTCGATTTGGGTCTTGAAAAGATAGAGGTATCACCTCTGTATTGCTCCGCCCTGTATTGTGCTGGTATATTAGCAGGTATATAATGATAAAATGTAGGAGTGTTCCCATTGACTGCTGGAAAGTTGACCCAAGAATAAAATGTTTCTGTTCTATTGGCTGGATGAGCCTCGACTACAAATGTAACAGGACCTTCCTGGGCTGTAAAGCCATTAGCTAACAAATGAGCAGTGAGGGGAGGCTGCATGTTTATTGCAATTACCACCCGTTGCGGGTTCTATATGGTAAATATACCTGTTCAGAGATAAGGACAGCAAATGGGGATTGATCCTTTTAAGGTTCAAGCTTGAAAAACCTACAGCATCAAATAGGTACTACCTATCTAGCTGAAGAGGAAATCCTCAATATCACAGATGTCTCTGTATATAGTATTGAGCTGCCTTTAGCATGTGGTGAGAGAGAGATACTTAGGAGGATCCAAAACTCAGTGCATGACCAAACATTCGTGGCAGCATGTCACGTTGGCTCTCATTGTACCAATGAGGCTAATGGATTTGGGTGGCAAGATCACCTGAATTGTGGGGAACTGAGTCCAATCCCACAACATGTGAGAACTCTCAGCCTAATCCGTTTCTGTCCAGTTAGCAGTACCTCACCTCTGCCCAAGAACAGGGATGATTTGTGCAACCGGGTGCATGACATTGTGACTTCTCAGGGAAATTGTTGAGGATCAGATCTCATCCTTTTCTCTTAGTCACACTTGTCTCACATATGCAAAGACTAACAGGCAGGAAATGGTTCAATAAGATTTATTGAATCAGCTGCATCAGATACAATAACATGAAATGCAATAATTAGAATGATGAAACATAATAGAAGAAAAATGGTGACAAGATAAGTGGAACACAAAAATAGTCCCACCATACTGTCACTATGCAAGATGTGTGATTCCTACCTACACTATTAATGTTCTATACTAGAGCATAGCAGTATAAGCCCTAATCCACCCTTCAGAATCCCCTAGGAAGACATCATCCCCCATGCCTGAGCATGATAGCAGTGGAGAGGCCTGTTGTCTACAGAGACACCATGCCCATGTAGGCCAAGGAACCCAGGGTCTCAGCGAGCAGCTGTAACAAAGTCAGACAGCATGCAGTTGTGGTCATCTGGCTTGAACCTCCCACCAGCATGCATGGGACAGAGACGTGTTTTTATTATAAAGCATCTGATGTTTTGAGAAAAGTGTCCCCCCATAAAAATATGTACGTTTCTGAAATGTTAGAGACACAGGCCCTCATTACGACCCTGACGGTCGGTGATAAAGTGGTGGTAATACCGCTAACAGGCTGGCGGTAACTACCGCCAAATTATGACCATGGCAGAAAGATCTCCAATAGACAGCCAATGTACCATATCGACCGCCAGCTTGGAAACAACAGCCACTACAGCGGTAGCCGCCTACAGCCAGGCAGAAGTCAAAGTTCCGCCCACCATATTACAACTACACAATCCGCTACCTTTTCCGGGGCGGTACCAACGACATCAAAAGCCTGGTAGAAATAGAGATCAGAAGGAAAAGGTCTCATCATTGGAGACACAGGGAACAACCACGCCGCCATGGAACCTGAACTGCATGTCTTCCCGATGATCTTCTACATACTGCTACACCACGAACATCAACGCCGGTGAAGACGATGACGGTGAGTACAGACACCTAGCACACAAGGGAGGGAGGGAGGAAAAAGAGAGTGACACACACACACGCACAACACACACACCCCACACACACACACACACCATACAAACAGCCAGAGGTATTGTAACAAAAATTTTACCATGTCACTCAGCTGACTAATGCAAGGACAAAACAACTTCGCAAAAGTGAATGAAATGAGATCAACACAGTATGAAAAATAAGTTGGGCAAGATAATAGATATATACATATGTACAGAAAAAGGGACACAGCCCAGTCCACAATGTTTGTAGGCCACATGGCCACAGGCTAAAGTCCAAGGCCACACATGTCACCTGCTTCAACATGGAAAGAACACTGCAGGGGCATCAGTTGGTAAATAGGCAGGCACCTCAGGGGGATGGGGACGGGGGGCACCTCAGTTGGGAGATGTTACAAGAGCACTGGTTCTAGAGGGGGCAACATGCCCTGTGCTTGTTCCTGGGTGAGTGATGGGCCACAGTATCTCAGGTGGGTGTCATACCCACTGGTTTTGGGGGGCAACATGCCCTATGATTGTTCCGGGGGAGTGCAAGGCCACAGTATCTCAGGTGGGTGTCATATCCACTGGCTTTGGAGGGGGCAGGCCACGCAGCAGCCCATGGAGGCAGTATTACATTCCATCCACTGGTGGTGACGGCTGCACAGTGGTGGTGCTGCTAGTGGGGGAGGCTCCTGCCCATCCCATGCAACCTCGGATGGATGCACTGTGGTGGGGGTGCTGCTGGTGGGGGGAGGCTCCTGCCATCCCCTGCAACCTTGGATGGCTGCACAACCATGGTTGGTGGTAGGGTGTCCGTCACAGTTCCTGCCCCAGGCCTCTTGGTTTATCCTGCCTGCTGGGGCAGGCTCCTTTGTCTTCAAGGCAGCTGGCGCAGGCTCCTTGGTTCTCCTGCCTGCAGGGGCTGGCTCCTTTCCCTTGAGGCTGCCTGTTGCAGGCTCCTTCACCTTTAGGACATGTGGCCTGGATCCATTTCCACCACGAGTGGGTGTGGTGGATACAAACAGTTTTTTAGGGACACTGGGGTGAGAAGGGGGAGAAGGAATGGGAGTGGAGGATGAGGGAGTGGTTGTTGGAGGTGTCTGCTGCTTTTGGGTGCAGGTGCATGGGCCTGTATGCTGTTGTGATGTGGATGGCTGTTGGGTGTCTGAGTGCTTGCATTTGTGTACTTTAGAAGGGGGGACAGACAAAGTGGGAGAGGATACAGCGGAAATGTGCATGGCTGTTGTGGAGGTATCTGCTAGTGAGGTATGTGTTCTGCTTGGTGTGGTGATGCTGGTAGTGGATGATTATGTAATGCATGCAGGTGTGAGTGTGGACGGAACTGGGTGGGAGGTGGAGGAGGATGAGGGGTTGGGAGAGACAGTGGAAATAGTGGATGTTGGTGTGTCTGCAACTGGATGGTGTTTGTGTGAGTGCCTGTGGGATGACGTGTGGTGCTTGTGTTTGCCTGTGCCAATTTTGGGTGTTGTCTCGTGTGCATGCACGTCTGCCTGTGTGCTTGGGATGAGTTGAGGTTGAGGAGAATGGGACTGGGCAGTGGAAGTTATAGGGGGGAGGGTAGAAACAGGGACAATGGCTGCCGTCAGAGAGGAGGCCAGAGCCTGAATCGATCTCTGTTGGGCCGCCAATCCAGTGTGAATGCCCTCCAAGAATGCATTAGATTGTTGCATCTGGGCTGCCAGCCCCTGGATGGCATTCACAATGGTTGACTGCCCTACATAGATGGATCTCAGGAGATCAATTGCCTCCTCACTCAGGGCAGCAGGGCTGACTGGGGCAGGGCCTGAGGTGCCTGGGGCAAAGGAGATGCCCACCCTCCTGGGTGAGCGGGCATGGGCAACTCGATGAGGGGCTACTGGGAGGGCAGTGCTGATACAGGGGGTGACGGATTTACCTGTAGCTGGGGTGGTCACAGAGGTGTCCACCAACACTAGGGAGCTTCCATCGGAGGAGTTATCCGTGTCAGAAATGACCCCTTCATTCTCAGCCGTGGTGCTCCCCTTGCCCTCTGTCCCACTGGTGCCCTCAGCGTTGGTGGACTCTGCCTCCTGGGTACTGTGGGATGCAGCTCCCTCCGTCACTGGTGCCTCTGCTCCTCCACCAGATGATGCTAATGCAGAGAAGGACAGGATGACAAAACAAAAACGGGGGGGAAGAAACAAAGGATACACTTGGTCAATGGCAGCACCAACACCACCGTTGGCATTCACAGCACCCTCACGCACAGGGAACAGGCCTATACAATATGTCATATCACTACCAGAGAAATAGTTAGCGGCCAAGGCATGGGGAGGGGCACACACCGCCAAATGCAGCACACCTTGGATGCACGCGGGCCTTGACCAGTAGTGGATGCCTACGAGCTAGGTAAAAGATTTTCCATTCTGATCCCTAGCCACCAGGGGACCTATGCTGCAATGTCCGGCCTGGCCTAGGTGCACCCACTGACACACATCCCCCACCCGGATACCACCCTACCATGCGTAAGTTGTAATGATGGGCACTGTACTCACCCCTTGTGGCTGCTGTGATGCCCTCAAGCGCCAATCCAGCTCTGAATAGGCCATCAGGGGGGTCAGGGTTCGACAGGCACCCCTTCCTCATTTGCAGACCATCCACAGCTGGACCTCCACCATCTTCTGTGCCCAGCGTCTCAGGTACTCCCACTGTCTGCAACAGTAGGTGCTCCGCCTGCCATAGACCCCAAGCGTCCACACCTCCTTGGTGATGGCATGCCATATACCCTTCTTTTGATGGATGCAGACCTGCAGAGGCAATACACACAGGACAATAGATTTGGACAAACAGTCCTGCCTGTTAAATATATGGCCCACCATACACATTTCCATCACCATTTACACACACATGGCCCAGCACACAACCTGTACACTGCCCAGAGGACATCCACCCAACCCCCTAACACGAGACCTTCACACACACCACTCCATGCTTTCATGCCACATGCATCGTACCCAGAGTGTACTCACCTGTTGGTCTGGAGGCCCATACAGCAGTCTGTATTGGGGTTGGACCCCATCCACTAGTCTCTCCAACTCCTCCAATGTGAAGGCTGGGGACCTTTCCCCGGTCACACAGACCATGGTAGGTTCCAGATACAGGTCACAGCAGCACATGCAGTGTAGGTCCTCTCCTGTGGATAGTCAGGTAGCAAGTGAGGAATCAGGTAGAATATGGTGGTCACGTCTGTGGCGGTGTATACCGTCACCACCAGCGTAGACCACCATTTGCCACTGTAACCCATAGGGCCCAATTATAACCAATGAGGAGTTGCACAGCGGTTTCCGACCGCCTCCCTCAACGGAGCACAACGTCAGCGGAATTACCTGACTTTCACCTGTCCCTCCACACAGGACAGGCGGATGCCATTTCGGGGGGGGGGGTCTTAAAAATTGCTGCGTCACGGGTGATGTTAGCACATACTGGACAAATCACACTGACCCATTAAAAGTTAACAGGATGCAAAGTTCTGTTGTAGCTCCATTGTTCAGTTTGTGACAGGCTCCTCACTCTTTTGTCTCTCAGATTCCTACCGCTGGGGATGAATAGGAGATGGTGACATACCCCCATGTACAGACCCCTGGTGGACTTGGCAACACTGGAGGACAGGCACATTATCCTCACCTATAGACTTGACAGGGCCAAAATCACAGAGCTGTGTGCCCAAGTGGAGCCTGACCTGATATCTGCCATCCGTCACCCGACTGGGATCCCCCCTCTTGTGCAAGTGCTATCAGTGCTCTATTTCCTGGCAACTAGTTATTTCCAAGTGACAGTGGGCTTGGCAGCAGGAATGTCACAGCCAATGTTCTCAATAGTGCTGAAAAGAGTGTTATCTGCCCTGATTAAACACATGTGCAGCTACATTGTTTCCCCCAGGTTGAAGATTTGGCCACAGTGAAGGCTGAGTTCTATGCAATGGGTCATATCCCCAACATAATTGGGGTGATTGATGGAACACATATTGCATTTATCCCCCCCCGCCAGAATGAACAGGTGTTCAGAAATCGGAAGAGTATCCACTCTATGAATGTACAGATGGTGTGCATTGTGGACCAGTACATCTCCCACATCAATGCAAGGTATCCAGGATTGATGCATGATGTCTTTGTCCTGAGGAATAGCAGCATCCCAAATGTGATGACCCTACTACAGAGGCACAGGGTGTGGCTAATAGGTGAGCCCTGGTTTCCACCCAGTAGATGTTGTGTGGATATGGTGTGGGTCATATGGGATAGTGTTTGGCTAAATGATGTCCCTCAATATTTCAGGTGACTCTGATTACCCCAACCTATCATGGATGCTGATCCCTGTGAGGAATGCCAGGACAGGGGCAAAAGAAAGCTATAATGAGGCCCATGGGTTAATCAGAAGGATAATTGAAAGGACCTTTGGCCTCCTGAAAGCCAGGTTCCGGTGCCTCCATCTGACAGGTGGATCCCTGTGCTACACGCCAAAGAAGGTCTGCCAGACAGTGGTGGCATACTGCATGTTGCATAACCTGTCCCTCAGGTGCCATGTCCCATTCCTGCAGGAGGAGGAGGCTAGAGATGCTCATGTGCCAGCAGTGGACCCTGTGGACAGTGAGGATGAGGAAGCAGAGGATGAGGATGAGGACAACAGAACATATGTGATCAGACAACACTTCCAATGACACACAGGTAGGACAGTGTTACTTCACATTTCAATGGCATTTGTTTGATTTTCTGTGGCACTGGCATGCAGATATTTCACACTTCTATGCCCACTTACTGTTCCCTCTGCCAATTCATTTTGCAGAAGTTGGTGACCTGACATATACTCCTAGTGTGATCACTGCAGCCAGCTATAGGTCATTAATCTATGCTCATTTTCTGTACAGTTGAATTGCAATGTTTGTACTTGTTTCAATGAATACATAATTGATATACATGACATGCTCCAAACTTCTTTTTTTCCAAGGGTGTTTATTGAAGTGTTAAAATATAGAGGGGCAAGTGTAATGGGATGGCGTGATGATGGAGGAAAGTCCAGGGTATTGTTCCAGTCTGTTTGTATCACAGGTGCATTGTCCAAGGGGACATAGCAATGGCAGTTCAAGGTGGACAGGGTGACTGAGTGGGACTCAAGGGTGACAGTCAAGAGAGTCTCATTTCTTGGCGGGGGTCTTGGCAAGTGTCTCTGACTTCTGTCTGGATTACAGGGAGCGCTTGTGGGGTGGTTAACCTTCTGGAGGGGGAGGGGTGCTAGTGGCTTGTAAGTCCTGTGGTGGGGCCTCCTGTCCACTAGCAGTAGCAGAGGTGGAAGGCTGTTCAAATGTCTGGTTAGTGGCAGGGGCCTGCTGTTGTGTGGCTGCCTCTCTCATAATGTTGGCCATGTCTGCTAGCACCCCTACTATAGAGATCAGGGTGTTGTTGATGGCCTGCAAGTCCTCCCTGATCCCCTGGTACTGTCCCTCCTGCAGCTGCCTGTTCTCCTGCACATTGTCCAGGATCTGGCCCATCGTGTCCTGGGAATGTTGATAGGCTCCCAGGATCTCTGCAAGTGCCTCCTGGAGAGTCGGTTCCCTGGGCCTGTCCTCCCCCTGGCATACAGCAGTCCTCCCAGTTTCCCTGTTGGCCTGTGCCTCTGTCCCCTGAACCGTGTGCCCACTGCCACTGACCCCAGGTCCCTGATTGTCTTGGGTATGAGGTATGGCCTGGGGTCCCTGTAGAGGTGGACACACTGCTGATTGACGTGTCCTGGGGACTGAGGTGTGGGTACTCTGGGTGGGTGCTGTGCTGATGTTTCCTGATGGGGGAGGCTCTATGGTGGTGTGTGACTGAGCCTGGGACCCAGCTGTCTAGAGGTCTCTGATGGGCCAGGTAGGTCATCCACATCCTGAAGACCAGAGTTGCTGTCATCACTGTGGGCCTCTTCTGTTGGGGGACTGGATATTGCTGGAACCTCCTCTCCTCTGACATTGGCTGGGGTACCCGTGGAGATGTAAATGATGTGTTATGGTTTTTGTGTCTGACATATTGTGCATCCATGACTTGTCCTCTTTGGTTGCATTTGCCCTGGCAGCTTTCACTTGTGTACGCTGGTGTATGGTGGGATGATTAGTTCTCTTTAGTGAGCATACTTTAGTGATGAGTGCCCATGCAGGGCTGTGAGTCGTGTCCATGCATTGGTAGCGCATGCAGGGCTTGGCATTGGGATGAGTGAGATGTGATGGTGGGATACGTGGGAAGTGGTGGAGTGATGGGAGTGAGGGTGAGGGTGGGGGTATGTGATGGCATGCAGGTAGGGAGTAGTAGAAGTAGAGACTTGACTTACCAGAGTCCAGTCCTCCTCCTACTCAGGCCAGGCCCTCAGGATGCTGGATTGCAAAGACTTGCTCCTCCCATGCTGTGAGTTGTGGGGGAGGAGGTGAGGGTCCACCACCAGTCCTCTGTACAGCGAGCTGGTGTCTTCCCCTGTAGGTTGTTCCACCTCTTCCTGATGTCATCCCTAGTTCTTGGGTGCTGTCCCACGGCATTGACCCTGTCCACGATTCTCCACCATAGCTCCACCTTGCTAGTTATCGATATCTGCTGCACCTGTGCTCCAAATAACTGTGGTTCTACCCTGAAATTGTTCTCCACCATGCCCCTTAGCTCCTCCTCTGTGAAACGGGGGTGTCTTTGTGGTGCCATGGGTGTTGTGTGAGGTGTGTAAGTAAGGGTGTGTTGGGTAATGTGTTGGGGTGTGTGATGTGGGGTGCGTGAGTGGTGTATAGGTGTGAATGGAGTGTGGCTCTAGTTGTGTCTGTGGCCTTGATGTCTCTCTGATGGCAATGGTTTGGAATGGTAAAGGTTTGTGGGTACTGGGTGTGTGTTTTATAGTGGTGTGGGTGTGGTGTGCATATGGGCGTCAGGTGTGTGTTGTTTGAATTATCCAATGTGGTGTTGTTTTGTTTGTGTGTGTCCATTTTGAGAGCGGCGGTATATACCGCCAATGGTTTACCTCCGTTGAATGTCCGTTGTGGTGATTTGTGGGTCATAATGTGGTGGGCTTAGTTCTGTTGGCGTAACGGTGTTGATTTTGATTCTGCCAGTTTATCACTGACCTTTGGGCTGGAGGATTTGTGTATGTGGCTGAATACTGACGGATTGGTGTGTGTGTGTCATAAGATGATGAACAGATATCCACGGCAGGAAGTTGGCGCAGTCAGTGTGGCAGTAAGTGGGATTTACCGCCAATGTCATAATGAGGGCCACAGTGTAATACTTGTGCCAACAATCCGATCTCGCTACAGCCTTGAATAAAGCACAGAGTGAAAGAATGTTGTGCTAAGAAATCTAAACGTATTTCTAGGAAAAAGGACAGTGAGAATAAAACATCACCACAAATGTGGCCGATTATAAAAGAATAAAATGAAATAAAATAAATGTTACTAGGCTAAAGGGCACAGGCAGCAGGCTTAGCTGCTAAAATAACTTGCCCACAGGTATCACTAAAATGGCTCCACAACAATACCCATTTCCGTCTTTGAAGTAGGCAAACTTCAAAGAAAAGTCTGTAGAGCACAAGACCCTGCCTTTCCTGCCCTGGCCTAATACACACTCCTGTTCAGCGGCAAGTGTCGGCTCCTCCCACCACTCTAGCTCAGGAAGATCCATCAGGATGTGGAGGGCACATCCCAGCTCCCTTTGCGTGACTGTCTAGAGTGAATTCACCAACAGCCCAACTGTCATCCTGACCTAGATGTGTATTCCACAGACAGGCAGACACAGAACGGATAAGCACAAAAAATGCCCACTTTCTAAAAGTGGCATTTTCAAGCTTATAATTTAATAGCCAACTTCACCAAAAGATGCACTTTTAAATTTTGAGTTCAGAAATCCCAAACTCTACACCTTTATCTACTCCCAATGGGAAAATACACTTAAAAGAAATATCAAGGCAATCCCTGTGTTACCCTATGTGAGAGATAGTCCTTGCAATAGTGAAAAACAAATGTAATAGTATTTCAATATCAGGACATGCCAAACACACCAGTGCATGTCCTACTTTTTAAGTACACTTCACCCTGCCCATGGGGCTGACTTGGGCCTACCTTATGGGCGGATTAAATGTCATAAAAGGGAAGGTTTGGGCCTGGCCAGTGGATGCACTTGCCAGGTCAAAATGGCAGTTTAGAACGGCCCACACAGTCACTGCTGAGGAAGGTCTGAGACATGTTTACAGGGCTACTCATGTGGGTGGCACAATCAGTGCTGCAGGCCCACTAACAGCATTTGATTTACAGGCCCAGAGCACACACGGTGCACTAAACTAGGGACTTACTGGTAAATCAAATATGTCAATCATGGACGAAACAATCACCAATACCATTTAGACAGAGCGCACTTGCACTTTAGCACTGGTCAGCAGTGGTAAAGAGCCCAGAAACCTAAAGACAACAAAAATTAAATGCAGCAGTCAAAAATATGAGTCAGAGGCTAAAAGTTTGGAGATAACACAGCAAAAAGGGCCATTTCCAACATGTGTGAAGTGCTGTACAGTGCAGAGGTGGTATATCTGTGCTGGGTGCATCTGTGCCTGGGAAGTGTACAGTACAGAGATAATACAGTACTGAGCAGAGCATGCTAAATGCATGTACTGGACGTACCTGTGCCTATGATTGGTGCAGTACCAGAAGAATTTAGTGCTTTACAGTGTGTGCAGGACAAATGCATGTGCTGGGTGTATGTATACCAGGGAGTGATGCAGTACTTGAAGGGTACAGTGCGTGCATGTTAAATGCATATGATTAATGTATGTGTGTCTTTGAGTGGTACAGTACAGGAAGGGTACAGTGCGTACATGCTGAATTCATTTGTTAGATATATGTGTGGCTGTAGGTAGTACAATACGTAAATGATAATGTGCTGGACAGTGTATCCATATCAAATGAAAGTACTGGACCTATGCGTGCCTATGAGTGGTACAGTACATGGAGGATACAGTACTGTGCAGTGTGTGTTGCTGCATATTTGCACTGTGTGCATGTGTGCCTGTGGATGGTACAATACATGGGGGGCCCTAGGTTACAAGGAGTGGAGGTAGGGAGATCCCCCAACAGATTTGTGTATTGATGCATTCTAATAAGCTGGGTGGGACATACACTGGGGAGGGGAGAGCAGGATTCCATTTGATTCAGTGAGAGGTCACAAGGAAATGGTCTGAGAACTTCTCAGGATGAAGATGGGGCTGATAATACAATAATAAAGAGTAGGGCTGGGGTCCCTGGGCTAACCATTTGGGGAACATATCATATCATATCATATTAGAGGGCATTTGAGTCAGCTTTGTTCTGAAATTGGTCTGTCTGAGTGTCATTTGCATCAGTTTCAGCCATGACAGCTAACTGCATGGTAGTAATGGTTCAGTCCGCATCAGTCATTGGCTCTCTTGCCCTGGGAATGGAAGCATTTTCTGATCACGTGTACATCCACATGAAAATGAGTGTGCTTCAGCATTCAGGCTGTTTGGTCACTCCTTTAGTTTTTTATTTTCTCCTTTTATAGTATACATTTAATTCCTTTTCTTCTCCCGTCTTTTTATTTTAATGTTTCCTAAGAGGATATTGCAGCTCTCTATGAAGTGCTAAAGGGTCGTATTCTTGTTGCTCATTTCATCTGTAGAGTGCCACATCCAAGTTGGTCAATTCCTCTAAACAAGGACACCATTATAAAAGGATGTTGTCCATAGTGTATCATTGTTTTTCCCTACCAGGCTGGCCAACATTTTGGTTCTAAGTTAGGAAGCCATGCTTTAGCTTTAAAATAATGATAGGCTATTTAGAATTTTTTTGACAGTTTTCCCAGCTGTTCAAAATGTTGTGAATCATGAAGTGGCGGGTACTTGTCAACAGGGGTGGTGAGACAGGGGGTATAAAAAATAAATAAAAGTAGTACCTTTTATGTTGGGAGAGAGGGTTCCGTCTCTCCTTCCTCCTCATCTCTTCGTGGACTCCCGGAAGCACACACACTCATGTGCACAAAACCACTCCTCTTCCAGCACAGCCCCACCCTGCTGTAACCCAGCTCCAGAGGAAAAATAAAATAATAATAAAAATGTTGCGTTCTTATCATTTTATTTTTTCCCTTTCCTTCACTGAATAAAGCAGTGGGTGACGCTCCTCTGCCTTAGAAGAGGAGCCACCACTAGAATCATGTAATTACTGCTAAATCATCTGATGAATCAAATGTTCGCAGTTTCATATCTGGGGCTGTAAAATTAAAGGAAATACTTGTTGAGTGTTGCTTTGGAAATTTTATTTTATCTGCAAACAGCACTTCATGGTATGCCTATAGGTAAGCAGGGCAGGATCTTGTTTGCTGCCTACCAGCCCAAACATCTGTCCATACATTTTCAACCTGTTAAAATGTTATATTTCCATCCCTACTCCTGCTGCTTGAGTGTCCTGAAGACAGTACAGCTTTCCACCTGTTGTGAGCTGTGATGCCTTTAACTTGTGTAAATAATTGGTCAACAAAACATTGGCTCATGGAGTAGGGAGAATCAGGAAGCCACCTTTTCAATAAATATGATACTTTGGTTGTTTCCACTTACTGTCTGGATTGCTGTCTTGGAGGGCATAAAAAAGTAGTGAAACTATGAGCCTGCGTGTCATGGGGAGGGATCAATGAGTGTGGTTAAAAGACATTGGTAAAAAAAAAAAACATGCTATTGCCATTTTATTTATGTGGACCCCCCATCAGGTAGCTGCATTTGTAAATAAGTATTGGCAAAGACATTAGTTCTTTCCTATGCAAGATGTTGGCTGTGTCTATGTTCTTTAGCTATGTTGTACAGCAGGGCGTCATCTCTCTAGTATGGCTGAAAGCTTTTTTTTTAAAAAGACTGTGACGTGGCCATTGTTGACCACAGCAGAATGTTTTTTTGCTTCCAGGAGGGAGGGTGGTGTGTGATGAAACACGAAGAGCGAATGAGGGAAAAAACGGTATGATGCAGCCAGTGATGTCAGTGTTGTAGTACAATTTTTTTTTTATGGCAGTTGGCGGGGCAACACAGCCGTCAAATGGGGAAGGAAAGGTGGAAAAAACAATAACTTTGTGAGCTTCGTTATACACACTTACAGGTGACCTACATACTTCCTCACGGACTTACCAGGGTCCTCTCTACCTCTCAAGGTACCTAGGTTTTACACACTTATTATCAGTGGATGACACCACCTCGAATACTACGTTCTACAACCGACGGACCGACACACGGATTCGGACTCCCTCTCTACATCTTTTTATATACAGGTGCCTCCTATAAATGCTTCGCTAAGGTACTCCTTCCCCACACTGCCATTATAGCCTTGATGAAGTCACAGTTGTGACGAAACAGGTGTTGGCTGTGCCTGTTTTGAGTGTACTTTGGGATTCGTGATTACTAATCTGAATAAAAGACCTACTGGAACTCCAAGAAGATCTCTGAATGATTTACTTACTAAATTGCTACATTTAAGCTTCTACCTATACTCTTCTGAGTTGTACGTTGTTTGTGTGCTGTAGTCATTTCCTGTTCATTTAATGTTCACAAAGTGTACTTATTAGTAGTTTTCTATTGTGAAATGTTGAATATATGTTTGACTAATGTAGTAAAATGTCATATTAAAGACTTTGCGTTATGTTCTAGCTTTATTAATTGTAGGCCTTAACTTAGCGAAGGTCTTGGCCAACTTGCCAGGCCTCATGTCAAAGCTGTATTTCTTAACGTTTACTAAATGGCTGTCCTAGAGAGTGAAAACAGTGATTTTCCATTTTGCAGTGTTTAAATGTGCTCATAACCAAAGGTTCTCATGAGAACCGACTGCTAGAAGATACTGCTCTTGCTAATGTAACATTTTTTGTGTGATGTGTGCAAGACTGACTTTCTCAGGAGGAGAACAATGGAGATACTGACTGGAGTAGAAGCTGCAACAATATTGTTACCTGACAAGCTGGATGATGATGGCATTACAGGACAACCAATCAACGACATGTGAATGGAGTAATAGTAGAATTCATAGATTTGGGGTTTTAGTTTTATTGGACAAAGTGTGAACATGTGATTAACTGACAAATAGGGATTTGGGATATAGTTTTTTGTAGTTTTAACTTAACAGAACTGCACGGGAAAGGGAGTGCTTATTCTTGCCCAATTTGCGTCTTGACAAGAGAAGTGCTTTACTTTACTGCTTAAAGACTTTGCGTTTCCTGAACTTTGATGCTGAATCCTGATTGCCTTGCTGATCGTCCTGAGGAGGAAGACTGACTCTGCTTGCTGATCCACACTGAGGATAGGTATTATGAATTAGACTGTTGGCTATCATGTGTATTTGCTTTTCCTTTTTTAGGTACCAACTGCACTGTTTTGACAGAACCATAGTTAAATGTTTTTCCAAATTGGTGTTACTAAATTGTTTTGCATGAAGCCGAACATGCTGATGCTAATTAGATGTTAGTTAAGGATCCTCACTAACGAAATTATGCTAATAGGGAATAATGCTTGATGAATTTCTCTGCTGAATTCGAATGTATGTAATCACTTTACGCAGTTGACGTTGTTATTATTTTTGCACCGTAACCTTAGAATGTGTTGTGGTTCAAGCTTTGATTAGATTACGTTTCTTCCGCTGCTTCGGAAACACAGTTTTGTTTTTGTATGTGTTTCATTTGATTCTTAGATTAATCTACATGATGTTAGCATTGTTAATATAGGGAAATAGATATTCTAACTTTTACTAAAACGTGTGGTTATTCATGGCTGAAAAGTCGTAGTGTGTAGCAATTACCGACTCCATCGATTATTACTGTTATTGATTGTTGTTGATTATTGATATTGTGTATTTGTTATTGATTATTGATTTGCATTTACTGGAGCTATGGTAAGAACATCTTAATTGGGAGTCAAAAGGTTAATCGACCTATTCGCATCCCCTTGTAAGTTTACTTAATAAGGTCAGAAGTGCTAACAGGGTCAAGCTAACAAATGCAAAGGGAGGGAGATTTTGGGCTCGGCAACACTGACAACTAGTGGGGCAATACGGAAAACAGGAGGGAGAGTGGTAGCACAGCAGCGTGGACAACGGAGGGATGAAGGCAGTAAGGCAACATGGACAATGGGAGAGGGGTGGGGTAAAGCAGCACCAACAACAGGAGGAAGTATAGGGTCATGGTAGCATGGCCAACAGGAGGAAGGGTGAGTAAGGCAACATAAAAAGATACACAGTGGGATCAAACCAATGCGGACTATGGGAGTAAGGGTAGGGTCAAGGCAGCACGGACAAATAGCAGGAAAACACGGACAATAGGAGCAAGGGTCGGAGCAGGCGATATGGACAGTGGGAAGTAGGGTGGATACTAGGCAGCACAGACAACGGGAGGGAGGATGGCAGTAAGGCAACACAGACATGAGCAATGGGAGGGAGGGAGGGTGATGGCAATTCAACATGGACACAGTAAGGCAACACAGACAACAGGAAGGAGGTCAGCACATGAGCATATAAACAAAGGGAGGGATGATATAGATAGGGAACAGAAACAGAGGGAGGCATCTGAAAAGGAAGCACTATGGTAGAGTGCATGAACACAAAGAAAAAAGTAGCACCTAAGAAGTCAGCAGTTGAAGGATACAAGCAATGCATCCTTGCTCCAGGTGAGGTACAAAAATACAAAGAGGAAGCAATCCTACAGCTGCTGACCAGTAACAAGCAAGCAAATGAGAGTGAGTTTAGTAGTTAAAGAAATCAATGGTGAGCAATGGGCAGTCACTAAGCCCACTGATAGAAAACAAACAGTATCAAATAGATAGAGCATGCGCTGTTCGGGCGAGGCCGAAAAATACATTTTTTTTCCAGATGGCAGGCACTCTGGCAAGTTGGCTTTTTGCTTATGTATATTTGTTTACAATAGCTCTCATTGGAAGTGCACGCTGGTGAGGATCGATTGTAGCATTAGCATCTAAGCAGTCCACTATCATTCTAAAATGAAACCAGCAGCTGTCACATCTGCACAGTCCACAATCCTTTTATATTTTAATAAAATGTGAATAGTTGCACTAAATATACAGTTCAACATCCACCACAAGATAACCGTTTGTGTAATTATTGAATGTCACTAACGTAAGGTGCCTCAAAACTGTTGCAAAAAATGCAGTTGGGTTTTTAGTTCCAGAAAAAGGCCTAATCCATGCCGCAGTATCCTGGGAAGGGGGGTCTAGTTGCAAAAAGGACAACCTCTGCCCTGTTTAATTTTGTTCTTGCGAGCATATGCCCTCTGTGTGTAGATGGCAGATATTTATAATTTATTCTACTTGTATTCTTTTAATTTATCTTGCTGATGTTGTTTAGTTTGTTTTTGTCGTATTGTGTTTGTGTCAGAGGATGAATGCAAGAATCAGTCTGATGAATGGGTGCACAAGGGGAAAGATGCGTGACAGTGGCCCAAAAGGATCTTTCACTTATAAGCCAGACCTAATGGCATTGCCAATGCATATTTTAAAATAATTTGGGTAATGAATACTGCATCTGCATGTGCCACCTTATTCTGCTTAATTTGTCTTTTTTGATGCATACTTTAATCAATCATATTGTGTAAATTAATCCTCCATTGTTGCTTAGTTCCAGTCACTGGGACCATGACAAGCCACTAGATAATAGAGTAATGCTATATACATTTTGAATCACAAAATTTCGTGGTGTGTATATATAATAGAATGCAAAATGTGTGCAGCAAAAATACTGCGTTGTCAAAGTAATATGCTTTCAAATAATGCAATGTAAAAGTAATGCTACTTAAAAATAATGCAGTGTCAACGGATTTCAGTCTGAAAATACCGCCAGAAAGAAAACAATTAGTCAGTAGAAAACTGCACCCACAAAAAAATTCTTCAGTAAAATGGGTCGAGCAGACCTACACTCCTGTCTACAGGTCTGCCACACTAATCTTTTTTCAATAATCTCCATGCAGCAAAACAAAAAGAAAATGCAAATACATTAAAATTTAGCATCAATATACTATGCATGTGCTTGCCTGTGCAGTGTTATATCCTGCGCAAATCAAGCCCAAGGCAACAAAGCACGAAGCACAAACCTAGGCTGGGGCAACAAAGCACAAAGAGCAAACCTAGAGAGAGGCAACAAAGCACTATACAGAGCCAAAGGCAAACGAATATAAATAAAAATTGTTTTTCCGTTTGAGTAGACTGCTGAGTTCTGGAAGAGAAAGAGGATTGATTGCCTGTGGCGCTAAGATGTAATATTCTTTGAAGAAGTGTTCAATTATTTCCCGATTTAAAGGCGGATTGGGGTGCTTGTAGTGGCTTTGAGGATGTTGTTCAAGATTCTGGGAGAATCGATGGAGTATCTTTGTTTCCTGTGTTTTATTTTGCATTTTCTAACCACCTGGGTAGACTACTGGTTTGTTACTCACTCTCGAAAGTGGGAGCGACTTTAGTAATTCCCATTGAATGAATGGTAGCTGCAGCCATTAGAGGGATAGAGGGAGAAGACAGGCAGAAAGCAGTCTTGGTAGGCACTGAATGCTCCCACTAGTGCCATTCACTGGTTTCTATCTTTTACGTTTGAAAACAGATGCTGTCCCTTTAAGGGGCAGGGATTGCTTTAAATAAACAGAAACAAATCTGCATTCAGAAATTGCCAGTGCAGGCATAGAACTCTGCTGTCCCATTCAGGAAAATCACCCCTATATCTACTGCTATTCTCGGAGCCACAAAGGGACTCCTGCCACAAACATATTAATGAGGCACCTGTGCTGCGAATGGGCACTTTGTGCTAAGGGCGATTAGTACATCATTTGCGCCACAAAATGGGGATGGAGCTGCGAAGCAGTCTGATATGTCATCCCTCGAATAAATTCCACTATGTAAGCTCAGAGCAGTAGAACATTGGGGGGTGGAGGGGGATGCCCGATGACGGTGACGCAGCAGTGGGACGTGCATTCCCTGTGCAGCCACACTTACTCTCCCCGGATAACGAAAATGGCATCTTGGCCACCTCCCATGTCCCCAGGAAGAAGCCTGTGTGCACGTGCTGCAGTCCCTCTTGGTGTAACGCCTGGCAGCTTAGCTCACTCATCACTGTGTGATGCTTTATTTACTAGGTGGCTGTGTGAATTGTGTTGTTATTGGGTGTGAAACTGGGTAGCAGAGATTTCGCTGGAAGTTCTGTGTCTGCCTTGACATTCATTGGCCCTCTTTTCTTCCCTGATGATCTGTGGTGGCTAGCTTCTTTGGACTTTTCGTTCATGTGCCGCAATCGTTGCCTTTAAAAAAACTGCTTTTGGAATTTACTTTTCTGTCTCAGGAGATATTGTCAAAAGCTGTGATTTAATTTACACCTGCCACGCGGTTCTCCATGGTGCTTGGGAACGTGAAATGAAATATAAATAGAGCCTGAAATCTCACTCTCTGAGCTGTAATCCAATACAGAGTCCCTTGTAGAATAAACGAGGCAAAATAAGTCAGTAGAGAAAGCCAGCTGGCAGAACAACGCGATACCATGAAGAAATGTCTGCCTCGGCAGATACATGAACCATTGTGGTCGGTGAGATATTAGCATTGTTTTACATATATGTTGTTTATTGTTTGATCTTTGGACTGACTTACCCCATCGAGAACAACATATTTAATATTCATAGGGATGTTGCTATATAATTTAAGCACACTCATGCTTGTATGCTTGGAATCTTGGCAAGCTGGTCATGTAATATGCACGATATGAGCATTTATCGCTCATCTTAACCCCTTCTTACTGAATTAATTTTCTCATTTATCCCATTGTTGACCATTTAAAATCAGGAAGATATCATGGCTTTGTAACCGTTGCTGCCACTTTGATTTTGAATTCCTTTGCTTTTTCTGCAGCACATCTAGAGTTATGTGTGAAGCACAGCAGTAAAGTACTTCATCCCTTATCCATCTCTTATCTATATGTCCACTTCAATCACATTAAGTAAATAGTCTTAATATGTAGCATTTCTTTTTTCTTACAGATTTATGACCCTTTACATTCTCTTTGAATAATCTAAAATATATATATGAATGACTGGATGATGCGTGTCTCCCCAGACATCATTAACATGTTAACATCTTTTGCTTCACGTCAAAGTGTAATCTGCTTTTTAAAAAGGAAGATGCAATCAATTTTCGTGCATTACCTTTACTTTTTAGAGGTCAGCGGCATTTCTGCTATTGTTTGTTAACCATTGGTGCTATGGTTGTGAAACTAAAAAAGTTTTTCTCATTCCCACAGGTCTCCACTCAGATAGGCTCAAAGACCAGAGAATAACTCACATTTTATATAAAGGGAGGTTTTGTCTACTGTTCGCTTTGAGCAAATGTTATAACAAAAATAACAATAATTTTCAATGCAGCAGGTTGTAAACTCCTAACCAGACTTTTCTTGCCACACAAATTAAAAGAAAAAAAAAATGCATCGCCATCATGCTGAAATAGAAAACGGAAAAAACGAGCGCGATCGCGCTATGTAAACCCCAGCGTGATCGCGCTGCGTGGCAAATAAACAGATAAAGTAGTCCATAAACCATGCTGAAAACATCGAGCCTCGTATGTTTTCAGTAGTTTACCGTTGCTGTGAAGGTGGGCTAAACAACGGAAATGGGATGACGTATGCATGCCCTCCACAAATTAAAGCAAGCAAATTTTAAAAGGTAAGCCCTCGAATCAATGAAAGTGACTGAAGTGACATGGGCATTGTTGTAAGCCCAAAGAGAGATTACTACAGGGACGGTGCGCTTTTGCGCTAGCCCCTAAAAGGGAGCTAAAAATTCCTCACTTCAGAAGAATTTTCTGTTAAAAGTTAATGGTGCGATTTCTTTAGTCAGTAGTGCAAGAGTCCTCTTTCCTAAGAGGGTTTTAACTACATGCAGGGGAAGGACCCTTTGTGTAGGGTAGTAAAAACCTAACTAGGGAAAGGTTCTGATTCAGAAGTTCGGTCTCGTCCTAGAAAAGCAGGACAGTGCACCTAGTCCTGCCTTTAAGAGGTTTTGGGGCCTTCTATGCCCAGGCTTGTGGATTTCATGCCTGATCGGAAGGTGTTCAAGAATGTCTAGCTGATCAGAGGCCTCTAGCACTAAGGTACTGGGAAATAACGTTTGGACTACTGTCAGCCTGATAGTTCATAATTCATCTCTTCCAGGCCTAGGGCATGGCAGGTGGTGTCATGGGCGCTGCATGCACAGTGCCCGACTGATCGGTCTATTTAATGGGCGGAGCACCTAGCCTTTAATGCTGCGCACTGCAAAGTGAATGAATGCTTCTCTTTCTGAGAGTCTGCCATCAAACACACCTGGTCCTACTGGCATTCTGCTCCGGCATCCTGCTTACCTGCTCCTGTTGGCGTCCTGCTCTGGTGTCCTCTCCTGCATTTCGCAGACCCAGTGCTCCATGATCTTGGCTCTTCCAGTATTTGCGGCAGGTTTGTCCTTAGGCATTTGGTCCGTCAGGCTTCATTATTCTTCGTGGTATCCATTGTGGAGACTACGGCTACCTGCAAAAACAAACAAACAACACGGAAGCAGCTGACGGCACTTGTACTATATAATGTAAATACTTATCTGACAATCTAGTGGATGATGCCTATTGTACTTGTACATGAAAGTAGTTGAACTTGTGGATGGCCACTGTAGATGCAACTAACTGCAGTAAATCTGAAAGAAATTATAAACACCAGGAAGTGTTTAAGATAAGGTCATAGTGTGAACTCACAAAAGGCTGATAAAAAAGAATTGACTATTGGCAAATCATTGAATATGATGTTGAACTGCACAATGAAAACATTGTTGAAACCTTATGCATTCCAGTAGGACATGGATTGTGTTTGAATTAGGAATTAGAATAAATTGAAGCCACTACCATTTGAACATATAGGTAGGTGCTAGAAAGATTAGGACTACATAGAAATACATTGCTGTGCAGATGTATTCATATTGCTGGCTTCTCAAGAATTAACAATTGTAGTTCTGTCTTGTAGATAAAGTGAATACGTGCCTAGAAAGTGCAACGCACTCAACTAAGGAGGAAGGGACATTAAGAAATTCAGAAATTGGGTCACACTATATTAGTAGTTATGTTAAGGACTATTGAGTTCTAAATCTTGTCTTCTGTTTTATAGAAGCTGAGAAGGCATGCAACTCAGAAGTCGCCTGGTGGCAGTCTGGTATTCGCACCTATCAGCTTTTTTACCTTTGTCCAGGTGGGTCAGGCTTGATCATTATCTTCAGGTGGCCGGACTGACTTGCAGGGAAGCAGGGAACCACATTGTGCCCATTTCACTCCTGTGAAAACATAAGAATCTGACAGGTGGCCCCATAAATCACTTGCTTGGAGCAGTGGTCATCAGTACAGCCCTGTCCCCTAATGCACTACCCAGTCAGGTTCCTGTAGAATATCACATTCTACAAAGCAAAGCAGATATCTCCCAAATGTATTAAGTGGAAAATGGAAAGTGAGGTGTTCTTGGCTTTAGGGGTTATCTCCTTCTTCCCCCCAGGTCCAAGAGAGCGAGGCCTACGTTTGTCCACCTGGCCCCTCATGTTTGTCCTCCTTATCATCCTAGCTGCATCAGAGGAACTGAAATCTACACTGGATGAGGTTCAAGAACCTCTTGGCAGTATTTGACACTGTCAATCATGCGATTTTGATTGACTTCCTTTCCAGACTGGGGATAGGTTGCTCAGCTCTCAACCTAATAAAATCTTTCTTCACTGACAGAGTGCATCATGTTCCAGTGGAGGGCATTGTTTCTGAGAATGTGGCACACAGGGATCTTCACTGAGTCCAACCCATTTCAACCTCTATGTTTCCTGTCTCACTAAATTTATCAAATCTTTCGGTTTCTTGGTGATCTCATACGCCGATGATACACAAATAGTGGTTTCAATCTCCACCTATCCAGATGCTAATGCTGCCAATTTTAGTTCTTGTATCATACAAATCAAGAGCTGCCTGAACAGGAACAATCTTAAACTGAATTTCAGTAAAATAGAGGACAATACTTCATTTAGGACTCCCAAGAAGAGGCCCAGTGAATTGGGATCACCCCTTCATCTATGCAGAAAGTGAAAAACTTTGGTTTGATCTTTAATAAACAGCTTAACTCTGAACACCATATCAACAGGTTAGCCTCATCTACATTCTACATCCTAAAGATAATTAGAAAAATTTGCCGTTTCATTCCCTTTGATTTATTAAAGACGGTGATTGCTACCCTTGTACTATCCAGACTGGATTATGGCACAAAGAAAAGCCTCCTTCTCAAACTTCAGATGTTTCAGAATTTAGCTGCCTGGCTTCTGAACATCAATCTGCCGCCCAATCCATTAAAAAGCTCAATTGGCTCCCCATTGTAAAGAGAACAGATATCAAAGCTCTCTGCATAGCCTTCAAGGCTGTACATAAAACTGCCCGAAATACATTCAGGACAGATTTATCTGTACCAATGAGATCGGCAGATGCCAAGAACAGCCATGTGCCAGAAGCCAAGAACTTTGTGTTGCCCAGGGTTAAAGAGGCATCAGGAGGAGGTAGGACCTTCTTTTTCAGAACAGCACAGCTCTGGAATTCTCTTCCTTTACACCTAAAAAACTGTTCTGATTTGTGTCAATTTAGAAAATCGCTGAAGACCTGGCTGTTTACAATATAGGCTCAGCATACGCTACTATTTTCCTCCTTCTCCTTTGCAACAGTGCAAGCACCAAGATGCCTTTGGGCATTCAAATGTTATGTGAGATGGAAAATCAAATCTTATCTTATCTTGGGCTCGCCCGGGTTTTCAGGAATACTGCTAACTTAGTGGTACCTCCTCAGCACAAACCACTCTAAATCAATCAATCCAAAAAAATGTATGGAGCTCGCTATTCACCCGTGAGGGTCTCAAGGCGCTTGGGGGGGGGGGCAAAGGTGGGGCAAGGAGGGTCACTGTTTGAACAACCATGTCTTGAGGTTCTTTCTGAAGAGCAGGAGGTCTTTGGTTTTGCGAAGGTTGGTGGGGAGGGAGTTCCAGGTTTTGGTGGCGAGGTAGCAGAAGGACCTGCCTCCTGTGGTGGTGTGTTGAATGCGGGGGACTGTGGCTAGGGCGAGGTCGGCTGATCGGCGGTTGAAAAAGGTGAAAAATTTGAGTAAACCTGCAAAGAATGAGGAACACAGCAATGTACCATCATGTGTGAGCTGCTTCACTAATGTAGCTTCTAGGAAAAGGCTACTTTGAGCCAGGAACATGCATGTGTATGTCCCTGTTGAGGAGTAAGAACTAGGAGCAAGAAAATTTAGGACCCCCGCCATTAGTTTCCGTTCTTTCTGGTTGGAACAGTGTATCATATATTTTTTGACGTTTCCATTAGGAGGATATACACTGGACCATAATTCCTCCTGATCCCTCCTTTTTTTGAGTAGAGGAGTAAGAACTGTCATTGATAAGGAAAAAATCCAGGCCAAGCTAGACTTTATATTCCCATAGTCAGTTAGTATGGGTGACATTATTGTGATGGTTCTAGTGCTTATGGTGAGCCAGTGGTTGCCGGTGGGGCCCAGTGTCACTCATTTTTGGGGACCAGCACTTATTTTAACTCATCAGACTTTGATGCAGAGCAAGAGAAAGAAAAACACACCAGGTATAAAGAAGGAGGATGAGAAAGATGGAAAAACGGGGCGAAGGGAGAAAGCAGGAACATGCAAAAGTAAGATAAATGGGGAAGGGAATCAAGATGATGTGGCCTTGGTTTTTGGTATGCTATCATACAATAGTGCTGGCTGATAGCTTCCATCAAAACTTTGGGCATGGCACTTATTGTTTTACAGATTAGGCACTGGACAGTCCAGGTGGTTGGCTCACTCTCAGAGGAACAAGGCATCAATTTGTTGAAAGTTTATGTCACCCTCTAGTGTTGATCATATTGGCTTTTCAGTCAGCATGGGGAGAGGGGGCTTAGGATAAGTCTTCTGACACATCTTCTGTTGAGACCTTGCTGAGGAGAGGAACTTGTGCTCCTTTCCCCAGGCTTTCCCAACTTGATGCCACTGTGCTGGATGGAACCTAAGGCTGCAGTGAGACATCTCCCACTTCTCTTCCTGTAGCTAGAGAGGCTACTGACTGCAATCTCTCCCACCTGATACGCATCTCCAATGCCAGCTCATTTTAAACAGCCACGTCCTGAAAGGTATCAACCAGAGATCTCAGTGAAAAGAGACTGTTGAAAATATACATCAACTGGGATACCTTGAGAATTATAAGTGACGACATGGGTTTGAAGTGGATTTCTGTAGGAAGGAGTCCCTCACGTTTAAAATTTAAAAAACATTGCCGTATATCCAACATATCAATACGTTGTTAAGTGTATAGCATATTTCTAAATTGATAAAAGTACTCTAAGCACAAATATGCTCTTTCATATAAACTTGATTTAAGTGCTAGAACTAAGATCAAAGTTCCGTAGGTTCAGGTGATCTCCAGCAGGTGATAATCACAGAGCACGCTAGTAATATTGCAATAAACCACCATAGAGGACCAGCTTCTTTAGGTCGAATCCCCAAACGCTTCGTATTTTCTTCCGGATTGATTCTGGTCCCCACTGAGGCCTGCATGCAAGTCAAGACTTCCTCCCTTACATTCTTAGCTTATTACATCCACGTATCATATGAACCCAATCTCGTGGCTCCAAGCCCCCAAGGCACTGGCTGGACACATTGGAATTCAATTGGTTAAAAAATGAGAGGGTATGATATACCATCGACTGGGCTTATAGCTGCATTCTTCGAAAGTTATTTTCTCGTAACCCTCTGGAATTAACTGTTACTATTCTGTGCTTGAACACTGTGGACCCTATTCATAGAGAAACAATCAAGGTATCTTCAGCTGATCACATTTTTGCATTTTTTCTATTCACAGCCATTCCGAGAAACATACCTGGAAAGCTGCATGATGCATAGGATTCCAAGTGGGCATGTAGAAATTCTCCTTTGGGGTCCATTTCTTTCTGTACAGAAATCTACAGAAATCTACATAATACATGATTTCAGATTCAACACAGGGAGAAGAGAGTCGTCATGCAAATGCACAATTTTTTCTCAACAGCGAAAATGTATTTCCCAGTGAAGAAAGTCCTTCCCCTTCAGGCACACCAAACATGTTGGTAGGTGAGTTGCTTCAACCCAAACTTTCAAGTCAGACCAGGCTGCAGAACGACTCCTGCAAATCCCTTGATTGAGATTTACAACTTTGGATTTCTGCAGTCGTGCAAACGAATTTGCAATAGTAAAACCATTTATACCTGCCATGAATCTATTTGAGAATTCCTGTAGGTATAAAGGAGGAATTTGCACCCCTAAATGTAGTTTATTGACAAAATACTTTTGTGAATAGGGACCTTTGTTACCTGGTGATTGATTGAGGCTCTCCATTTTCAGGAATGAGATTTTGCTTTGGATTATTATTCTAAGGACAATGCAAGCCGGTGCAAACTTTGAACACTGAAATTCAGTAAACCCCCAAAGTTTTCAGGGTAGTTAGTTGGTCCCTGTGGCTCAGCTACATTATTTATCCTACATTAGAGCAAGGCCAATTTACGTTCTAGCTGTAGCTGTCACCTACCTAGCTGCTATCATCAAAGGGGTTGGATAGTTTTGTTATTTTTAGCCTTATTGCTAGCTTTTCTTTCTCAATTTCTCTTCAGCTATTGATTGAAGCTGTAAAACCGAATCTATTTTTGTTAATGTCCAGGCTTTAACTTTGGGTTTTTTCTGAAGCATTTGCAGCAGCTTGGAGCCACTGAACTGAACATGAGCAAGAGATAACATGTAACTTGTAGGCCCAAACACCTTATTGACAGCTTGAGGTAAAACATATGGTGGACAATAGAAGCAAACCCCTTAAAATGCTTTAAAATACTATAACAGTAGAGCGTGTTGAATGACCAATTGATTTGCAAAGGAAGAGCTATTTGGACCAAAGTTCAATAGGATAAACTCGACCTCAAGCATAGCGACTGTGATTGCTACCAGCTACAGTAAGAAGAAACTTTAATTGTTAACATTATTGATCCATTCAGACAGATCTAGTTTTCTACACCTTTATTGTTCCCACGAAACTCAAATAAGTTGCCTACATCTTCAAACACTTTTGCTATGCTTCATTGACGCTTTCCTTTTAGACCACATGGAACATTATAATACATTTGTGATTTCAAGCCTCCATTTATCCAAAGGCGTTGTAACCAAGACATCCCCATGTGTTGTGGAGGGAACTGCCTTCTCCATGATGGAAAGTTTGGGAAGAGTAGACGTGGGCAACAGATGAAATTGGCAGCTGTGCGAGCGCCATGTCATCGCTTTGCAACGCAAAGGGATTATTCAATCACTTCACACTGCAATAAACCCTGAACTCACCCTAATGCAAAAAAAGGTAGGGTTGCTTTTAAAGGCAGCTTGGGCAGGGGTAAAAACATGTTTACGGATGCTGATGCCGGACGTCAGCCGAAAGAGAAAGCTCATGATTATGTGTAGAGAGAGAGAGAGAGAGAGAGAGAGACAGAGAGAGAGAGAGAGAGATTATCATTCTGAAAAGAAAATACTTTATTACTCCTTAATACTAGATACTAACACAGAAAGTATGCTTCCAGATAAGGCTGTCCCCTTTCTCACTTTGCCTTTCCACCCTCTCCTCTTTACTCTAGGGTTACTCTGGTGTGGGGAGTATTGCAGGTGCAGGGATTTTACCTCCCGGTTAAATGTTGTTGGCAGTAATGCCAGTCAGTCTGTCACTCTTTTTATGGGATTGCAGTAGGCCTCTTGTCATCTTCACTTCTTGCCTGGGAGGAGGTGCACTGGCTGCAGGTGGACCAGGTAAATGATCTGCTCCAGCAGGCAGGCACAGCCCACACAACAGCTGTCTTGAGATGATGGCCCTCTTCTTGGGGGACATACTCACAAGCAGGTGGGCACTTGAGTTCCAGTTGGGCATCCTATGTCTGGACGGGTGGGTCTCGGGGACAGTTGCTCAAGGCTCCCTGGAATAAGAAATTGCTGCAGTTCTCTTTTAGGTGTAAAGATTAGAGTCCTTTACTGCTTTCAGGGAATTGGGACACAGTCTGGGATAGCACCACTAACAGGAACTCAGACCCTGTGGCACACTTGCATGTGCCCTTAAGTAGCATCTTTTGCTTTCTATGGTGTAGTCCACAGGGATGTACAATTGGAAAGTGCTAGTGTTAGGCCTGACAGCCTTAGGGTGGTCATCTCTAACTTTTTGCCTGCCTCCCTCCACTTTTGTGATACTGTTTTTGCTGTTTTTTAGACTCTGCACACTTTACCACTTCTAACCAGTACTAAAGTACATATGCTCTCTCCCCTTAAACATGGTAACATTGTATCACACCCAATTGGGCTACTTAATTTATTTATTAGTCCCTAATAGAGTGCACTATATGTGTCCAGGGCCTGTAGATTAAAAGCTACTAGTGGGCCTGCAGTACTGATTGTGCCACCCACTTCAGTAGCCCCTAGTCTCAGGCCTGTCATTGCAAGGCGTGCAGTTTCACTGCCAATTCGACTTGGCATTTAAAAGTACTTGCCAAGCCTAAAACTCCACTTTTTCTACATATTTCCCCCCTAAGGTGTGCCCTAGGTAACCCCTAGAGCAGGGTGCTCTGTAGGTAAAAGACAGGACATGGATGTGTAAAACACCTAAATTCGTTTTTTGCACTACTGTGAGGCCTGCCCCTTCATAGGCTAACATTGGGGCTGCCCTGATACATTGTTTGAGTGGTAGCTGCTGATCATAAAGGAGTAGGAAGGTCATATTTAGTATGGCCAGAGTGGTAATACAAAATCCTGCTGAGTGGTGAAGTTGGATTTAATATTACTATTTTAGAAATGCCACTTTTAGAAAGTGAGCATTTCTCTGCACTTAAATCTTTCTGTGCCTTACAATCCATGTCTGGCTGGGTTCAGTTGACAGCTCCTTCTGCATTCACTCACACACACCCCAAACACAGGATACTCAACCTCACTTGCATACATCTGCATTTTGAATGGGTCTTCCTGGGCTGGGAGGATGGAGGGCATGCTCTCACACAGAGGACTTCCACACCCCCTACTGGGACCCTGGCAGACAGGATTGAACTGAAAGGGGACCTGGTGTACTTCTAACCCACTCTTTGCAGTCTCCCCCACTTCAAAGGCACATTTGGGTATAAAAACAGGGCCTCTGCCCTACCACCTCAGACACTTCCTGGAGAAGAAACCTGATCCAGAACCTGCACCCTGACTAGAAGAACTGCCTTGGCTGCCTAAAGGACTCATCTGACTGCTTTATGAAGAGGACTGCTGCCTTGCTGTTACCCTTCTGTCTTGCTGCTCTCTTGCTTTGCTTTGAAGTGCTCTCCAAGGGCTTGGATAGAGTTTGCCTCCTGTTCCCTGAAGTCTCAGGACCAAAAAGACTTCTCTCCTGCAGCTGAAAACCCTGTGCAGCGAAAATTTGACGCACCGCCTGCCAAGAATGACGCACAGCCTGCTTGCGGAAAAAATTTCACCGCACGCCAAGCCCGGAACGACACAGCCTGGCTTCGTGACAGAATATCAGCGCAGCGCCAGCGATATGACCGGAACTTCAACCACAGCCCTACTGGATCGACGCAAGTCGACTCAGAACGACGCCACCCGACTTCCTGAGAGGAATCGATGCAGCGCCTGCAGTGTGGAAGAAAATTCCAAGCATCGCCTACCGGAATCGACGCAGCTGCTGTGACTTCGCTCCACAGTCCCAGGATTCTACGCATCGTCCCCGGGGAATCTGAAAACCCCGCAACCCGAACTGGATCCAAGTCCGCGCGCCAGAAATCATTGCCATGCCTTCCCCGCGTGGAAAATAACGACACAAGTCCGTGTGCGAAGGGGCGAAACCGACACACACTCACCGTTTTCCAGGCATCTCCTCCTCTGCAGTCCCTTGCGAGGATCTTTCAATGCAAACCAGGTACTTTGCCCTGCAAGAGACAATTGTTGTTTCTAGGAGACTTAAGACACTTTTTATTGCTTTTACAGTAATCTTTTAACTCTAAAGACACTTGATATCACTTTCAGTGATATCCCTACATTTGCTTATTTAATCTGTAATCGTTTTGACCTGCATTTAGTCAGATAAATAATATATATTTTTCTAAACACTGTGTGGTGTATTTTTGTGGTGTTATAGTGTGGTATTGTATGATTTATTGCACAAATACTTTACACATTGCCTTCTAAATTAAGTCTGACTACTCAGTGTCAGTCTACCAGAGAGTGGGACACAATGATAATTTGGATTGTGTGTGACTTACCCTGACTAGAGTGAGTGTCCTTGCTTGGACAGGGGGTAACCCGACTGCCAACCAAAAACCCCATTTCTAACAGCTGGAGGTTAGCCACAAACTTAGCTCCATATTTATACTTTTTTACGCAAACCAGTGTTAGCGCAGGTTTGCGTCAAAAAGTATAGCGCCGGCTATCGCTATTCCAGGACACCAGCTGGGTGCTATATTTAAGGAATGGCGCAAGCCAGCGCTAAGACCCGGGTAGCATCAAAATACATGAAGCTAACCGAGTAGGGGAGGCCTAGGGAAAACTGCAGGTTGTGCCTGAAAGAATGGCACTAGTCAGGTTAGAGTCAAAATTATAACTCTAACCTGACTAGCGCCATTGTTAGAGGCACAGCGCCAATGGACATGACTCCTGCCTCAGTAAAGACAGGAGTCATGCCCCCTCAAGCCCAATGGCCATGCCAGGGGAATTGAGTCCCCTGGCATGGCCATTGGACACAGTACCATGTAGGGTGCCTAAGTTGGGCACCCCTATGGCACTTTAGAAAAAAAAATAATTTACTTACCTGTACTTGCCTATACTTACCTGGGATGGGGTCCCGATCCTCCCCTGTACCTCTTTTGTGGGTGAGGGTGTACCGGGGGAGGGCACCTGTGGGCTTCTTCCATTGTGTTCCACCATGGAAATAGATCCACAGGTCCCCTAACGACTGCCCTGACCCAGGCATTAAATAATGGTGCTAAGCAAGCCATTATTTAGGCCCGCCTCCCTCAAGGGCGTGATTTTTGCACAGGAGGAAAAATAAGGCACCTGGGACTTTGAGTCATTTTTTGTCCGGGAACACCTACCTGATGCAAGGTAGTTTTCCACAGGCAAAAAATGACTTTAACTCCAATAATTTGGCGCTAGACATATCTAATGCCAAAATATAAATATGGAGTTAAGTTTGCACCGGATTTGCGTAAAAATAAATGATGCAAATCCGGCGCAAAGAGAGTTTAATTATGCCCCTTAGTCCATTTGGCAACAGGGCAGGGCCAATACTTCATAGGTTGCTTCTTGTGCTGCACAGACTACTTGAGCACAAATGGACAATGGCCATGGCTACATTAGCGAGCCACTTCAGGCATACAAGTCATACCTAGGCAAGTGTCATGGCTGCAGCAGCAGGGTCGATTGGCGGATCTTTTTGAGAGCACTTCAGCATGCCGTGAGCACCTGCAACTGGCTTGAAGTTATGCTGTTCAAGACTCTATTTTGGACGGACCCACAACACGGGGTTCACACCAGTAGTCAAACCTCTTTTCAGAGATGGGTTGCTACTTCCCTCTTCTTCAAGGAAAAAAGAAGATGTTCTTCCAGATTAGACACCAGGTGATGTCTCCTTTGCTCTGGGAAGCTGTCAGTTAGGCAGACACCAGCTCTTGCTATATTGTAGTCAGTTTGGGCTTAGCTCTCCTTGGTCAAATATGACTTGAACTGGAAGTGGGTCAAGCGCTCACTGTTATGCAGGTATACCAGACAGGGGATGTGTATTATCTGCTTGCCCTTGCAGAACCAGTTTATGTCAGTCCTCCTTTCATGTGCCCATCTCACGCTCTCTTCTAGACTCATCCTTTGTCTACAATGATTCTCTGTATTGCAGGGTCATCCCCAGGCAGAAGCACTAGCACTAAAACAGAGGCAAAAAGAGGTGTGAGCAGTCTGCATCTGGCTAGCAACATCCTGTAGGAAAGTCCTCCTTTTTTGCCTGATCACCCCCACACTTTTTGGATAGGTACTGGTGGTTACTGACTCTTGGCTGTGCCCTGGGTACTGCTTAACAGTCCCAGGGTCAGTGCTCTGTGTAAAATGGATATGCAAATTAGGCTAATTATAATTGGCTAAGTTAACCTACCTATAAGTCCCTAGTATATGGTAGGGCATGTAGGTTTAGGGACCACAGCATAGGTGGTGCACACCTAGGTGCACTGCTGAGGTGCCCAGTGTCATTTTAAAAACAAGCCTGCCTTGTTATATGCAAATTCGACTTTGGAATTAAAGGTACTTCCAAAGTCTTAAACTACCTTATTTTTACATATAAGTCACCCCTAAGGTGTGCCCTATGTGCCCCTAGGGCTGGGTGCCATGTAACTATAAGCAGGGACTTTATAAAAATAGATTTATAAGCCCTGGTGAGGTAAAAACAGCCAAATTTGTTTTTCCCTCATTGAAGTAAATGGCCTTCATAGGCTAGAATGGGCAGACTTTATTTTAAATTTTAAAGTCTCCTTAAATGTTATATACCAAGAATTTGGTATCAAATTAATTGTTGTAATAAATCCCACAACTTCCAGTTGTTGGATTTAATATAACTTGTTCAGGAAAAAAGTTTAGACTTTACCTAAAAAGTTGCCAATTTCAGCTCTGCATTGTTTTTGCTGCTGTGCTCTGATTGGCCAGCCTGCAGCAGCTTCTGCCAGGCTGCCTTGATGAGGTGTGAAGTGGCCTGGCTTCACACAAAGGAATGTGCTTGGGGGAGAGAATCTCCCCTCAGCAGATGGTGAGGCAGGAAGGGGGAGGGCTGCCAAACTGGTCTTCAAAGGCAGAGAAGGACATCTGGAGCACCCAGCAACACCCCCACATCCTGCAACCCCAGACAACTAGGTGCCCCCTTGATTAGATTAGGAGAGGGCAGGAGAGGGGTGTGTTTATGATTTTTAGCCACACCAGTGGGTGGGCTCAGCCAGATGTAACCTCCAAAAATCAGATTCAGCCATGTTGGATTTTTAGAGACTGTTGCCTTTTGGGATGGATTTTTGCCACACTTCCCAGGAAGTGGTCATCACAGGGGGACGACCCTGTACCTGATTGGAGGACCAGGACCCCCCTGTTTTTCACCCAGGAGCAAGGATAAAACTGGCAGACCTGTCTCCACACCTCAGATCCCCGCCAACTTTCAAGAAGAAGGAACTTAAGGAGAAGAAGGACTGCCCTGCTGGACCCCTGGCCTGCACCTGGACCCTGCACTCAGAAGGACTGCACCAGCTGCACACTTGGGCTTCACCACAAGAAGGACTTTGCCTGGCTTCAACTGGTTCAAGGAGGGACTCCCTGTTTGCTACAGGTGAAAAATTGCTATCCAGAGTCCCCTGCACCAACTCCTAAAAAAGAGACCAGTTGACCACTGCCCAGTGGCCAAAAAGGAGTTTGCGCCAGGTGCATTCTGGGAGTTGAAGTCCGCACCCCCCAAGGACCATCACAGAACTTCTGGACCCTTGGGGTGAGCTGTGGACCCCAAAAGAACCTTAAAAGAACATCTGGGTGAAGCCCCAGAAGTTTGGAAAAGATTTGAGAATTTTTGTAAAAAAGCTCCAGAGAGGGACCGACCCGCTGCGGAAATTCTAGCCGGCTTGCCTCAACCGCGACCCGGCCTGACTTCGTGGTTCGTCCCGGTAAAGAAAAACATCTGAAAAAGAGACTAAGTCCGAACGTAAAAAGTTGACCGGGACCTCCCAGCCATCGTATCCGAGAAGGGCTCCACGGACGTCAGATCAAGATCCAGGTTTACCCCGGTCGAAGGATTTTCATCTCGAAAAAACGACTAAGTCCGAAGGTAGAAATCACCACAGAGGAAACCCACATCGCGTATCCGGACAAGGGCTCCAGGAGGTCGGATTCAACTGGCAGGTTTGTCCCGGTGAAGAAAAACTTCAAAATAAAGACTAAGTCAGAAGGTAACTTTTTAACCGAGGCCTCCCGCGACTTGTAGCCGAGCAGGGCTCCATCGCGGTCGGCCTGCAACTTTGACTTTGTCCCGGTCCTGGTGCAACCAGATGACCCGATTGGCGCTTTTTGTTTCTAAGCGCTAGAAAAATAATAATACTTTAAAAATTCATATCTCCGGTTCCCCTGAACCAATTTTATTCGTTTTTGTGTCATTTTAAAGATAAAAATATAAACTATTTTTATAAATTGGTTTTGGATTTTTAAACTGTTTCCTGTGTTTTATTTAATTACTGTTTTGTGATATTTGAATGCTTTACACACTGTCTCCTAAGTTAAGCCTTGACGCTCGTTGCAAAGCTACCAAGGGTTGAGCTGGGATTAATTTACTGAGACCTAACTGTACCTAGGTGGAGGTTAGTGGCTTGTTGCTAGGTGTAGGTACCTACCTGCCCTTACCAATAACCCATTTTCCAACACATCCACACCTGACAGTGATCAGAAAAATGGCTAAAGACTCATTCCCTTCTAAAGGCCCCTTTACTCATTAACAACTCATTAACAACCAGAACTGGAGTCCCACCCTTAGCTCCTACCATCCATAAATCATAATCTTCAGTAAGGCTAATCAGAATCACTCTGTTGCAAAAGGACCTAATTGAATTTCTAAAGGGAAGCCTAACCCCTCTATCCTCACTTTGGCATCTAAGTTCTCAACTTCCAAGCTCAGGAATGTCAACAACAAACTTTCACTGTCTGGGAAAGTAAGCTCACCTCCATTTTACACATATGAACAGGCCAGGGACTCCCAAATGGAACCTGCAGGCCTATGCCATCCCGTTTCACTCAGACAACCATTTGGTGTGTATCATGTTTACCATACACAACATATACCTGTCCACACACTCAGGATCTTGGCACTATGATCTGGGTTTATTGGTGGCCACTGAACTTTACATAAGTGGGCCAGTAGGTCTTCACTCTGTGATACAGATAAAAAAGTTCTGTTCAGACTATGATTGCTAAAAAAGTACATTATCCTGCCACCACCGTGCTAGAGGCATAAACCTGTGACATGCATTGTAGTGTTCTTCCATGATGGAGGGTATACTTGGAGCTCCCTTCTAAGTCTACGGCGGGTCCAGTATGGATTCTTTATCAAAGAAAGGCTTAGGTCTCAACACACACTCCAAATCCAGATACTCGGAGTTTAAGCCCAAGAGCAGGGAACACAACTGTATGCAATGCAATGGGCATTCCTGTTTCCAAGAAAATGTTAAGCTGTTTTTGAAGGGAATGTTCATTAGAGTCATAGGGGGAGCATTTACGTATGGTGGGATGGGTTAGAATTCACTGTTAGAACATTGTTGAGAGACATTTAGGGGCATATTTATGAAAACTTGCGCTGCCCCTAGTGCAGCGCCACTTTTCCTGCGCTCCTTAGCACCCTCTAACACCACATTGTGTGCGCCATATTTAATATATGGCGCCCCATTGAGGTAGTTAGGATACTAGCGTCAGAATTTGTGACGCTAGTTCGACGCTTGGCAGTGTCAAAAATGTTGATGCTAATATTGCAAATCACCCAGAGACCCATCGTAACCAATGGGAGCCTCATTTTAACACCTGCTCAGAGCAGGCGCTAAAAGGGCCAATAAAATGACGCAAACAAATCTCTTAGATTTCTTTGCGCCATTTTTTCAGCCCCCTGTTTCAAAGTGGTGCAATGCATGCATTGTGCAACTTTGTAAATATGGCACGCCGTTTTTGGCCATCTAACGCCACATTAGCGTAAACAAATTACACTAGGGTTTTGTTAGAATGGTGCTAGGCCCTCTTAAATCTGGGCCTTAGTATCAGTGGATAAACTGAAGGACTGCCAGTGTTTGTGAACATTGCTTGCTTCGACTAAAGAGGCTTTTTCATACAGCAAATGGTCCAGGAGTGTTTTTGCCAACATATCTCACATCCGTCACCCCTTTTAACATGCAGGCCAACTATAAAGAAAATGTCTCTATATCCATAATAATTTCACTTTTTAAAATACTGCATAATAGTACAACATTTAGGGCCCGATTACGACTTTAGCAGATGGAAATGTGGCTGCCTCCCCACTGAGGCCATTACGGGTTTCTAGCTGTGTCAGCGGTTGTAAACATAGTTTCCACCTGCTGGCCCAGCGAGAACTGGCCTACAGCATTGTCTTCGGTTCGTAATCGAGTCAGCGGTAATACTGTAGTGCGTAGGGTGCACTAGCATCCGTCGCAAAGTTCACTGTCTTTTTACAATGGGGCTGGCCAGGGTGACCCCTGCACTGTCCATGCCAAGTGCATGGGCAGTGCAGGGGCCCCCATAGAGCCCCCTGAACCCCGTCTTTGCCAGCTGTTTCATGGTGGCGCTACAGCGGAGGAACGAGTCGTAATCCCCAGGACAGTGCTGCAATGGTGGATTAAGACCACCAGCACCACCACATCGTCATGCGCTGAACAGTGGTGGTGCTGGCGGTCTAACCTCGGTGCTACTGCCATGGTTGTAATGTGGGGGTCAGACCGCCGCATTGGCAACGGTCCGACAGCCACCGCAAGCCTGGCAGTCTACAGACTGCCAGGGTCGCAATGAGGGCCTTAGTCTACAGATAAGGTCCTGCTTCTCTGTATTAATCAAATACAAATCCATCTACAACAATGATTTCATCTCATTGTCAGTAATTGTCAGGAATGGGTAATCCTGTGGTGGAGTGGAGGTTGGAAAAATCAAGCAGGTAATTGCAGACAAAGGCTGAGATTTAAGAGGGCCTAGCGCATTCCAATGCCACATTACCTTAATTTTTTTACACTAATGTGGCTTTGGAAGGCCAAAACTGCAGCGCCATATTTACAAATCCGTACGATGCATGCATTGCACCATTTTGTAATCCCTTGTGCCACATCATTCCTGTGCAAGGTATTATGTATGTAAGGCGGCATTCTGGCGCTAGGGGGGCTGAACACATGGTGCAAAGAAATGTAAGAGATTTCTTTGCATCATTTTCATCTGCATTTTTAACACCTGCTAAAAGCAGGCATTAAAGGGAGGTTCCATTTGTTTTCAATGGGCCTCTGGGTGCTTTGCAGGATTAGCATCAGCATTTTTTACACTAATCCTGCAAAGTGCCACACCAGCGTAAAATATGACCCTAGTACCCCTGACTATCGCCACGCTGTGAATATTTTAAATACAGCCTACACATGGTGGTATTAGGGGGGCTCAGGGGTGCAAGAAAAGTGGCACTGCACTAGATGTTGTTATGGTGGCAACAGCTCAGATTGAAACAAACCTGGGTTTCGCAGCCACAGACGTCGATTTGCATGGTAAATTGATTTTCCACCTTGCCCCGGTTCAAGGTTTTACCTTCAGACTTAAGGCAAGATCTAAACTTTGGTGGATGGTACTTCACCCATCAGGGTGGTGGAGGACATTACATCCGCCATGCTGACTGACTACTATCCACCAAATTTAGAGATCACCACTGTTCCAGTAGTGGTTCCTATCAAGGTACTATAAGCAGTGGTGGGACCTCCACTATGGCATAGAAATGTCCCCCCACTGCTGAAAGGCAGAAAAAAATATAATGATAATAAAAGTACTTTTATTTACCATTTACAGACAGTGTTTCGGGGCCAGTAACTCCCATGTCACCAGGGAGGAGGAGGAGTGGTGGTGTGCTCTAAGAGCACATGTCAGTTTGGCTGGCAATCTGAGACTGACCGAACTGATATGCACACTTAGAACTCTCCACCCAAGCTGTATTTTAGAGATGAGTATAGACCAAGCGTAAGCTTTCACTAGCTCCCTGTGCAGCATTTCAGCCGCCTGCTGAGGCCAGTTCTGGTGTTTTTCTCATGCTGGGTAACAGCATGAGAGAACCATCTGGATTGGGTAGGGAGGGGAGCTGAGAAGCATCAAGGTGGCGGGAGCACGTGGGCAGCATCCGGCTGTGCAGGTAAGTATTTTTATTCAAATTTATTACTACCCCCCAGCACCCACCCCTCTGCACGCTGCCCCTCCAACCATCCCTGGCAGCGGCTGCCACTGACTAAAAGTCAATGTTGACGGCTGTCCACTAAACTTTGACAACCTTTTTTGTTTTAAAAAAAACAACTCCCAATTTTTTTTATTGAAAAACCCCAAAACTACCTACCCCAACAACACAGAGAGATTTTTTTTTGGTGTGAGGGTCATTATTTGTTTTTTTCCATTTCTCACGAGAGACAGAAAAAAAGACATCACATCATCCACCCTATAAAAAGCAGTGGGTGTAATGTCCTTCCCCTGATGGCCCTTTTCCACTGGGCTGTCCTAGGAAGCTTTCCATCAGCACAGCCAGTGGCGGTTCCATCGACTAAGAGGTGGCTGTTCACCCTACCCTAAGTTGGGTGGAAGTTGATTTGGTAGACAGGCAACTCCGTCATGTTTGTGACAGATCACCCTGCCGACCAATCTGTAAATCGGACCATTAGTAGGCCTGAGTGAAATGTAAATTATGCTGGCATTATCAACAAATCATTGAATCTGTAGAATGCACAGTTAGCCAGAGAGCGCGCTACTAGGTTCGCTGCTTATCAGTGCTACCTCTAATTATTCAAATGCTCTTTCAAATAGCTAGGTCCTAAGAAGGTGTTTGAAGGTCTGTTCTTACTGCAACTCCTGAAGCTGCAGGGGAAAACAATTCCATGTAGTGGCAGGGAGAACCGAAAAAGAGGAACCAACCAATTGTTTGCTCTCACTGCTAGCCTAGCATCAAAGACATGTTTTGAAGCTATTCAAGGAGTTAGGCATATTCTTGTCCACCGTGAGGATAATTTTTGTTTTGTCAGAGTAGGGCACCACCCGCATGCTGTAAGATTCAATCAGCGGCGGGAGATGAGTTATATAAACATTATACAATGTGGGATTAATGCAGAGCCCTGGGGAACGCCCTACTCAAGAGGCTTCGGTTCCAAGGAAAAGGGTGCTATCCAGACTGCTTGGCAATGGCCAGATAAGAATGATTCAACCCAGGTCAGAGTGGAACCACAAACACCAATATTTCCCAGTCGTTGCAATGAAATGGAATGGGATACGGTGTGGAAATCTTCAGATAACTTGAGAAGCAGCAAAGCGACGTGCTTAATATCAGGAATTTTATGCTTTGCATTTTACAAGAATTCCTGAAATTATGCCATTGTGGCACATCAAGCATTTACATGCCACTCACAGCTAAATTGTATTGTGAGCACAAAAAAATTATGTGAAAGGGCTGAAGGTGCACAACTGTTGCTTGAATGAATGAATGAATGATTAAGTACTAACATTCAAAACTGGGCTTCCTGGCACTGTTTCAGAAACAGAACTATTTGCTAACACCAGTAAAAAGATTTAAAAAATTCTTTCCAGATAGCAAAAATATCATAACTACGACCTGAGACCAGTCAGTCATCTACAAGAATCACCAGGGAGGAAAAAGACCAGGTTTTAAGACGTTTTACTATCTATGAATTGGAGCAGTGTAGGAAGCTAGCTCCAAAAACTGGAACCCAACAAGGTGGAACATTTTCCTCCTTCTGTTTTAAGCCTAAAAGAGGGGATAGCTAGCAGATCCAGGTTTAAAGATGTCAGTATTCTTCATGTGGTAATATCTAAAGTAGTCAGAGAAATACTTAGGGCTTATAAGGGACTTATCTGTGTGCCAAAGGTGTGCCGATTGTGAAACCAATGGTACATATTTGGGAAAAGAACACTGGTGCTGGGGCCTGGTTAGCAGTCAAGTCAGCATCAATATCAGGCAAAAAGTGGGGGGGGGGGTAACTGCAACAAGGGCCATTTTCCTACAACTGTGATCTGGCCAATATCCAGTGTAACATTTATTGTTTACGATAATTCTAAAAGTGCCATTTCTTTGGAGTGCCTAGGCCTAAATCCTGATTGAGAAGAGTGAAGAATAATATAATTTTTTCAGAAAATCTAGCAATTGCTTATTAATTAATTTTCCAGCAACTTAGCAGAGCAGATGGAAGAAAGATGGGCCTGAAATTAGCTAAGATAATTGGGTTGGCTGTAGGTTGTTGTTATTACTGAATGGACAACCACCAATTTCTATAACTCCGGCACCAACGCTTATGCCAGTTGTGTTTATGCACTATGTCCTTACTGTTAAATGCTTCATTGGATCAAAAAAAGTATGTGAGTATATATTCATACTAACATTTGAAACTAAAATACAAATTTGCTATTTGCATAATTTGGCCAAAATCTCATGTGATAAAGTGAAATCTAATTTTTTGTAAATTTTGCACATCCCTAGACATTAGTAATTTTTGGAAGTCAAAAACCTCCAGCAGGACAAGCCTGGAATCTTTGTCTGGGCAGGGATGCAGGGATTCACTTGGCTTAAACGTTTGTGGTGTGGTCCTGCTAATCTATTGCTCATGGTTGGAAAAAGCTGCAATAGGGAGAACAATGTTTATTTTGACCACCAAGGGTGCAGCTTGCTGGGCTAGCCTTAGTACCTTGTCCTGGTACTCTGGAGGAGTGACGGAAAGAAATCATTAACTCCCACTTTCTCCAACTTAATGGAACATCCTTCTGGTCAGTCCTACAGCCTCTGGCTCTTGAGGACAGGCTTCTAGCCAATCTCCAACCAGGTCTTGTGTTGAGTATAGTCCTCTGTGATCAGCTGGGCCATATTGGTGTCACATGCACTTTTGCTTTGTTGTGTCCCTGAGGCAAGGAAACACAAGGCTCATCATTTGACCAATGCACAGCAGTTCCAGTACTTGAGTCCCAGCAGGATGCAGGAGTCTTTGAGCCCTCCTTTTTGAGGTATAATCTTTTAAGGTCCAGGAAGGTGTTCTGAGCAGATAGTGCTTGAGGTGCCAGATTTAATCAGTGCACTTGCTAGTGATTAAAGAAATTCCAATACTTAATTCTAACTAACACGCCAATGGACAACAATTTTTAGTAGCACTTCTTCTTTGCCTTACTGTAAGATTGTGCAGGAACCCGTTTCAAGATGGCAGAACGTAGCTGCTTCAAGATAGGCTTGTCATCAGCTTCTCCTCCCACCTGACAGGGTTCTAATTGGTTCTTTCCCTATCCTAAAATGGTAGTCTGACTTTTGGAAGGATCGTGCGAATAAATAGGAAGAGCACCCTTTCTTCTTTATGTGAAAAGAGGTAGTGCTAAAACTGCCCTTTGTTTCTGTCCACTCACAGATAGTCAGTCAGTCAAAAGTTCTTTATTCAGTCTCAGAAGACCATAAAAGCCAAAAACATAAATTAAACACATTTCATAATAGTTAATATAAAATCATCACATAGGGGGTTATTACAACTTTGGAGGAGGTGGTAATCCGTCCCAAAAGTGACGGTAAAGTGACAGATATACCACCAGCCGTATTACAAGTCCATTATATCCTATGGAACTCGTAATACGGCTGGTGGTATATCCGTCACTTTTTGGGACGGATTAACACCTCCTCCAAAGTTGTAATAACCCCCATAGTCATTTATATATACACAGCCACAATTAGGGTCCCGTAGTTGAGTCCTCAATTGATCGGTTAGAATCTATAAAGTGGAATTTATACACCATGATTAATAAATTACAGATAAAACCCAAAACATACAGAGAAAGCTATTTAAAATACAGTAATCTACTAGGTAAAAGAATGTAGTACTCAATGTTACCACTCAATCTGAATGATATAAAAAAAGCACATATTCAAATCAACTCCCTTTCATATATAGATAAATAATATTTCACATAAATATTACTTTAAAATTACTCACCACCATTTCTACACCGAAGACAGCTAGCTAACTTGTAAGTGGGCACAGAAATGAATTCTACGCTGTGGACATTTTAGTCAATCACAATGTATTGGCAACCCAGATGTTCATATTACTGTCTTATACAGAAACTTTCTCACAGAGATTATAGAACTTAAACAATTTGCTAAAATAAAACATATTTCGATAAAGAGTAGCATCTGAAGATATAGATACACAGGACGCCTTTGTCGTATGTGGGAAGATCTTAAAAAAGGAATTAAGAAACATTTTCTCTGTCTGTCATACAATTTACAAAAGAAGACTACATGTATTGTACTTTGTATTGACATGGAGTCGCATGGACAAGCCCCTACTATTGAACTCCAGTCATTCATGATAGGAAAGGCTACCAGTCATTCATGATAGGAAAGGTTACCAGAGAGTGTCTAGCCTTAACCGAGTAAGAACAAAGCGATGTCTGGGTTTTATTACATGCATTAGGTAAGGCTGCATATCATCCGTAGACAGAATAAATTGATTGTTCATAACACTATGTTTTTTCGCTTCTACTGTCGACCTCAAGTCTTCTGAATACTTGAGGGACAGAGACCTCAGATCTCTTCTACTTAGTGTCTCCAATAGTTCTGGATTTCCATAATATTCTTTATGACCCATGTCTTCAAAAAAGTTCCTAATATACCTCAACCACGGCACTCTTAAGGAAAATGTCGAGGCCATGCAATCCCGTAAAACTGCCCTGTTCAAGCCTGCGTGTTCTGAGGCCCTGATTTTCTGCCATAGCAGTATAGGCTGTATCATTATTAGGTCCACTAAATAAGGGGCCCCTAGTTCTGCATGGCTAACAAATGATGACATGCCATTTGGTACCATTAATTGGTATCTCAGAAAATAATTTTCCACAGTTTGAATCGAATTACAATTAGTATACCCCCATACACCCGCCCCATAAGTGGCAGTTGAGATACCTTTGGCTCTGTATACTTTTAACATATTCTATGGGGTGATCATCCCTAACCGCTTAGAGAAATTCTACAGAGCCGTGATTGTCCTAATGGTCTGTAGTTTTTTAATTTTTACGGACCGAGCCCAGGAACCTTCTTTATCAAACATTATTCCCAGATCGAAAAATGCTGAGGTGATGGAAATTTTTCCATCTTGCATGATGATGTCACGAGTCTTAATTGGCTTTCTACTTCATGATATAAGTTTTAGAGCGATTGACGTTAAGACCCAAGTCTGACATATATGTTACGCTAGTTGTTAAAAGTCGCCGAAGGGCTAGTGGAGTCCGAGCCATGAGAACAGCATCATCTGCGTAAAGTAAAGCCGGGGTCAGGCGGTGACCAATTTGGGGAAGATCCTTACATTTGCTTATTAATTCTGATTCCATCTTGTTTATGCATATTGAAAATAAAAAAGGTGCTAATACGCAACCTTGACGTACACCTCTATGTATACCAAAGACTCTAGTACATTCCCCCCCTACCCCATATCTCACCGTCGCCCTACTTCCTACGTACAGTTCCCGTATGAACTGGATTATTGTCAGATCTACCCCTAAATCGCATAGGATTTTCCATAATTTATCATGTACCACGCAGTCAAATGCTGAAGACAAGTCTATGATGGCCATTTACAAATTGACTTCCCTGATCTTTGTGTATTTCCCAATTATGATGCTTAAATTCAGTCCCTTTTCGACCGTGCCTATTATTGTATGAAATCTGTATTGTAATTTGGATAAGTTGTTGTTTGTTTCAGCCCATTCTTGTAATCTATTTAAGATGATTCTCCCAGCTATTTTAGCTAGTGAATCAAGAAGTGAGGTGGGTCTGTAGCAGGCTGAATTAAGACGGTCATAATTTTTAAGTATGGGGACGATGATGGACTCTAACCAAATGTAACAAGCCCTCAATTCCTGGGTAAGCAAGGTACTCTATAGATGTATATTGGCCTTATAAAAGTCCACCGGGACACCATCAGGGCCCGGAGCTTTTCCAGCTTTACTTACGTTAATGGCCTCTACTACTTCCTCTAACCTAAACTGAGGTGTTATGGTCACATGTGAATTCTTTTGGGTAGGGTCGCCCCTTAAATGTCGGATGAGTCTGGCTCAGAAGCTGGGCCATATATCTCAGAAAAGTGACCAAACCTATCCTCCTCAGTTAAAGCGATCTCCATTCTGGGGTCTTGTCTGACCCCTGGCTTTGGGGAGTTTATTATCTTCCACAGAAGGATATTATTGTTTGTGAGACTAGCTTTATGAAGGGATTCCCAGGTTTTTTCTTTTAAGCTATCTTTCCTTTTCTTGATGGCGAACTTATATTCCTGTCTCAGAATGGGTACCTCAGTGAGACATCTTATTTGAGTACTTAAAGCCTTCTTTAATCTTTTATGTGCTTTAGTACAGTCTGAGTCAAACCAGCCCATTTTATCCCGCTGCCCTGACTTTCCCCTTTTCTTAGTAAGAGTTATTTTCACACTTCGAGATATCGAGGAAAAAGCACTGATACATTTTTGTGGATCTATATCATCACTAAGACAGTCCACAAATCTAACATATGTTCACTAATTAACTGCTTCAAAAGGCCACGTGGTTCCATTTGAGACCATTGTAATGAGAACCCTTTACACAAGTCTAATTTGATATCATTAACCAAATCAGTATTATCTTTCTGGGGATTTGTAATAGATGTTAATGAAATCTGTAGGCTCTGCAGAAAATGGTCACTTATTGCTATATAATGGAGTAAATATTTGGAAAGACAATGTGCAAAGTGGGTGGACATTAATACATAATCTATCACTGTATCAGCTCCCCTGCCATTAAAAGTTGGCTTAAATTGTGGGTCATCAATTTTTTTAAAATAAAAGACAGACCTAATTTATGCACCAGAACATTCATGGCGTCACCTTGGTGATTATGTATAATGTGAACCCAAGGCCCAATGTCTTCCTCGTATAATCTGCATATCTTTTCAGAAGGTTCCTTACAGAGATGAATGTTAAAATCTCTGCCCCATCAAAAGCTTTCTCTCCTAGAATTTGTAGAGATTTTCATAGATCTTCTCCCAACTGAGCTAAAATAATAGAAACCTCAACCATAGGTACCTTGTTGTAAATATTAATGACCACTAATTGGATCATTTTCTCTAATTTGCTCACAGTCACTTGATAATATACATTGGAAATTCGCATATTTAAGTTTGTTAGGGGGAGCTTGTTTGAAATGTATGTGCATAGACCCTCTTTAGGCCATCTGTGTCCTGAGGATACAGCTGGAATATGGTATGTGTTTTACCAGTTTATGTGGATGGGATTCAAAAGACAAGTTTCCTGCAAGCATATAAAAGGGACATCTTCAATAAAATTCACCCATTCCATGTTGTTAAGCTTATTGCTTAAGCCTGCCACATTCCAGAAAAGTAAAACTAGTTCCAATTTCTCTTGGTTCTGGTCCAGGGAGTTATTTTTAATACGAGGGCTTGTACCACTGTAAGCAATGGGAGTTTAATATCCTATGTGGCTCTTTCGCCTCATCTGCCCCCCCTTCTATGTTTACTACGGGTGCCATCTTTTTAGATATTTATGTCTTCTCCCTACTCAGTCAATCTAGATCTTCGAGGGTTGACAGAACTTGAAACCTATTGCAGGTGGGGATGGAATAAAAATTAGTGGTTTCGATAATTGCCCCAATTGTGTGTATGACTCTCTCTACTAATCCCAGGGTTTTAAAAGAGAGGGCCACACAATCTCCCTCCAATGATTTCCTGCTACTACCTATCCATTTAATTCTCCTCACCATTTTTATGTCATCAAAGAGGGGCCCCACCATACCGGGATCCATGAGAGATCCTATCAGTTGAAGGACTTATTCCTCAAAGCTGTCCATGTTTCCTGGTGCTGGTTAACCAAAACATGGACATTGGCCAGGATCACTACATGTGGTGTCGCCTCCGGGGGGGGGAGATGTAAAAAGTCACTCCGGTGTTGTCTGTATTATATGCTCCTCCCCGAGAGATTATATAACAGGCCGGGGCACCCTGTCTAAGGACAACTCTCTATTTAGAATCTCTACCTGTGGTTGTCTAGTAGTTGCTGCTTGTATCAGGGGTTGTGAGTTAATCGTAGAGCTTGAAGTTAATCATCTGGAACTGATATTGTATGCAAGATGTTTTGAATGCATCCATTTCTATCGCTCTCACTTTCCTGATTCTCAACTACCTCTACACTAATGCCCGTATCAATATTAAGGTGTGCAGAATGTATTTCAGGAATCCTTGGCGGGAGTGAAGTGCAGTCACCACATGACAGCAGTTTTTCTTCAACGCAAGAAATTTGCATATCGATCACCCCCATCGTTCCTGAAATATATTTTGATATAGAAGTGTGGTCTTTTACTTTGGGAGAGAGGTTCAATGTTGAATGCTTTCTCTTACCCATAATTGTAGAAGCTAGGGATAATCCTTTTTATGGGGAAAAATATCTTTTATAAGTCTATACACTTTCAAATTTGTACTGGTCAGTAAAGTATGTGCAAGATGGTTTCAAAGCTAATAGATTCCCTACTGAAAATACTGCGTGAAAGCCCGTCCCCAAATGCTGCCTGGTTACTCAGGTAATAAACAAGCAATTTTTTATAAGGTGTGACTTATGCTGTTACTAATATCGTGTCACCACTAAGACTATCACCAGTAATCAGCCTTATCTATAAAGTTAGATCTTGAAAGAAACACTCTCAGGTTGTGCTAAGTCATGAGCCTCCCTTCAAAGTCTCTTTATCGCAAATATTTGTTGTTAGGGGAGTGGCCCTGCTCAGCTTCGTTCGGACTCCGACGGGCGTGGACGGGCCCGCCCTTGGCCCAGGTGCGTCCCGTGCTGCAGTTGAGTCTTTTGCGCTTTATAGCGCTTTCCAGGAGGCTCCTCCCCCGCGTCTTGCACTGCAGTTGAGTCTTTTGCACTTTATATCGCTTTCTAGGAGGCTCCTCCACCCGCCGACTGCAAGGGCTGATGGTCCTCGTGCTCCTTAGGCAACCACCAACAATGCACACGTCCCGCATTGTGGTTGAGTCTTTCGCGCTTTCCAGGAGGCTCCTCTCCGCGCCGACTGCAAGGGCTGATGGAGCTCGTGTTCCCTAGGCGACTACCAACAATGCACACGTCCCGCGCTGCGGTTGAGTCTTTCGCTCTTTATAGCTCTTTCCAGGAGGCTCCTCCCCCCACCGACTGCAAGGTCTGATGGTCCTCATGTTCCCTAGGCAACCACCAACAATGCGCGCATCCCTTTGTTCCTTTCCGAGGGATGAACTCACCATGGACAGCCCACACGGCAATTGCTCCTTCCCCGTATAGGGACAGCCGACTCACAGATAGTCAATCCCTGCTAAGAGGTCAGCATTTAATGCCAATCTTCTATTCCTATTGTCCTCTCATCCAAATTCATTACCTCTCACAGCCAAGGATTTGTATTCTACCTCTGGAGGGGATTTCTGGAGAAACAGCTTTTAGCACAAAGTACTTTTCTTTTACTAAAGCTACTTTTCCACTTACGTTATCAAAACCTGATCTCATCATTAAATGATAATTAGGTGAGAGACACCTTTGACTAGCAGTTTCACAAGTGGAAATAAAAAATAATGATTTTATTCAGACCTAGGCCTGTTTTGAAACGTTTCTAGCAACCCCTACCCTGTGAAATAGCTTTTAGGTTCTATTGAACTTCCACAGCACACTAATCCAAATATGTAGTGTGCCCTATGCTTTTATGTTCTGGCCCTGCCCTGTGTACATAAAAATAGGCTTTTATGACATAGCAAAAGCAATTTTGTCTGCCCTGTTAACTGCAATGCATTTAAATTGCACCCTAACAAGAGCCCAGCAATGCTCTTGGCAGACGCACATTTAGTCATACACGTGGGTGGTATCAATATACACTGCAACCTGCATTTAATATTTAACTTCAGTGCCTTAGGAGCATTTAGTGCACTCTCTATGGTGATGGTGATTGTGCAAGACAGTTTAATAGACCAGTTGAATGTACCCAGTTAATGGACCAGAGGATACACAGTATGGCACTGATTATCAGGGTCACAGGGTACAGACTCATTATACTAGCAAACTTGGCCTGTGAAAAAAAACAAAAAACTCACATGTGGTCATAACAAAGAGTCATCTTTTAAACAATAGTTTTTCAATGATTATAAATACTGGATGACATGACTTGAGTTTCAATGAATAGTGGGCTATTTTGTGACTCCAACATTTTACTAAAAGACATGTAAAACATATAAAACCCAAGTGTCAACTGTCCCTTTCATTAAGGAGGGGTACTTAAAAAGAGGTACAAAGCAATCTTCTGTCACTGTTTCAGTCCGTAAACTGGTATGTGCCTGAACTCATGCTCAGAAGGTATCTGTGTGGCAGTTTGTGAATAAATTCCACTGTTGAGTGCTGCATGAAAGAGGTTTTGATTTGTACTATTATTTCAAAAAGTCCAAGTGCATGAACCAAACAAGCATGGACATTTATGAAAAATCACACACTGACGAAGTATGAGCCTTTTATTCTGTCTTACTCAAGTTATTTTTACAAAGTATAGTCAATGTCCATGCATGTTTCTTTTACACTTTTTATAGTGTGAACTTGGCCCAAAGGCATTAGGGTGCTTAACATGACAACCAGGCATTACACATTTTTTAGACATTTGCCCAGAATCACAGGTTGTTGAGACAAGTCCAGAGCTCAAACTTAATTTCTCAGTTCTAAAATCAACAGTCACTAGGCCACATCAGATTCTCTTTAACAAACGCTGTTTACTTTTGTTTCATAGCTTTTATATGAGCACCTACATATTCAAAACGTTGTTATCCTTTTTTGTTTTAGTTGTTTTAAAATGGATGTGGTCTCAGCTTATTTTCAGCTTATTTTGATTGACATTGTGATAGTATGGCCTTCTTTTCAGGTTTGTTGTGCTTCCATTGGATGTTAGACCTAGCAAAATAAGTTGATATTGCCTCATGTTTTTAGGGCTCGCCTATAGCTGTGCATTCAATGTATCCTGTTAGACCTTTTGTTAACTTACTGGGGGTTTAGTGGCCACCCATTGCTTATCATTGGTTGTCTTTATTGTCATTCTCATTTACTCTTCTTATTAATTGGCTTCTGTAGGCTTCTTTCCTCTTTGTGTGTTTGCCTCTCCTCTTTGCACCTAATTTATGCACCAGAACATTCATGGCGTCACCTTGGTGATTATGTATAATGTGAACCCAAGGCCCAATGTCTTCCTCGTATAATCTGCATATCTTTTCAGAAGGTTCCTTACAGAGATGAATGTTAAAATCTCTGCCCCATCAAAAGCTTTCTCTCCTAGAATTTGTAGAGATTTTCATAGATCTTCTCCCAACTGAGCTAAAATAATAGAAACCTCAACCATAGGTACCTTGTTGTAAATATTAATGACCACTAATTGGATCATTTTCTCTAATTTGCTCACAGTCACTTGATAATATACATTGGAAATTCGCATATTTAAGTTTGTTAGGGGGAGCTTGTTTGAAATGTATGTGCATAGACCCTCTTTAGGCCATCTGTGTCCTGAGGATACAGCTGGAATATGGTATGTGTTTTACCAGTTTATGTGGATGGGATTCAAAAGACAAGTTTCCTGCAAGCATATAAAAGGGACATCTTCAATAAAATTCACCCATTCCATGTTGTTAAGCTTATTGCTTAAGCCTGCCACATTCCAGAAAAGTAAAACTAGTTCCAATTTCTCTTGGTTCTGGTCCAGGGAGTTATTTTTAATACGAGGGCTTGTACCACTGTAAGCAATGGGAGTTTAATATCCTATGTGGCTCTTTCGCCTCATCTGCCCCCCCTTCTATGTTTACTACGGGTGCCATCTTTTTAGATATTTATGTCTTCTCCCTACTCAGTCAATCTAGATCTTCGAGGGTTGACAGAACTTGAAACCTATTGCAGGTGGGGATGGAATAAAAATTAGTGGTTTCGATAATTGCCCCAATTGTGTGTATGACTCTCTCTACTAATCCCAGGGTTTTAAAAGAGAGGGCCACACAATCTCCCTCCAATGATTTCCTGCTACTACCTATCCATTTAATTCTCCTCACCATTTTTATGTCATCAAAGAGGGGCCCCACCATACCGGGATCCATGAGAGATCCTATCAGTTGAAGGACTTATTCCTCAAAGCTGTCCATGTTTCCTGGTGCTGGTTAACCAAAACATGGACATTGGCCAGGATCACTACATGTGGTGTCGCCTCCGGGGGGGGGAGATGTAAAAAGTCACTCCGGTGTTGTCTGTATTATATGCTCCTCCCCGAGAGATTATATAACAGGCCGGGGCACCCTGTCTAAGGACAACTCTCTATTTAGAATCTCTACCTGTGGTTGTCTAGTAGTTGCTGCTTGTATCAGGGGTTGTGAGTTAATCGTAGAGCTTGAAGTTAATCATCTGGAACTGATATTGTATGCAAGATGTTTTGAATGCATCCATTTCTATCGCTCTCACTTTCCTGATTCTCAACTACCTCTACACTAATGCCCGTATCAATATTAAGGTGTGCAGAATGTATTTCAGGAATCCTTGGCGGGAGTGAAGTGCAGTCACCACATGACAGCAGTTTTTCTTCAACGCAAGAAATTTGCATATCGATCACCCCCATCGTTCCTGAAATATATTTTGATATAGAAGTGTGGTCTTTTACTTTGGGAGAGAGGTTCAATGTTGAATGCTTTCTCTTACCCATAATTGTAGAAGCTAGGGATAATCCTTTTTATGGGGAAAAATATCTTTTATAAGTCTATACACTTTCAAATTTGTACTGGTCAGTAAAGTATGTGCAAGATGGTTTCAAAGCTAATAGATTCCCTACTGAAAATACTGCGTGAAAGCCCGTCCCCAAATGCTGCCTGGTTACTCAGGTAATAAACAAGCAATTTTTTATAAGGTGTGACTTATGCTGTTACTAATATCGTGTCACCACTAAGACTATCACCAGTAATCAGCCTTATCTATAAAGTTAGATCTTGAAAGAAACACTCTCAGGTTGTGCTAAGTCATGAGCCTCCCTTCAAAGTCTCTTTATCGCAAATATTTGTTGTTAGGGGAGTGGCCCTGCTCAGCTTCGTTCGGACTCCGACGGGCGTGGACGGGCCCGCCCTTGGCCCAGGTGCGTCCCGTGCTGCAGTTGAGTCTTTTGCGCTTTATAGCGCTTTCCAGGAGGCTCCTCCCCCGCGTCTTGCACTGCAGTTGAGTCTTTTGCACTTTATATCGCTTTCTAGGAGGCTCCTCCACCCGCCGACTGCAAGGGCTGAAGGTCCTCGTGCTCCTTAGGCAACCACCAACAATGCACACGTCCCGCATTGTGGTTGAGTCTTTCGCGCTTTCCAGGAGGCCCCTCTCCGCGCCGACTGCAAGGGCTGATGGAGCTCGTGTTCCCTAAGCGACTACCAACAATGCACACGTCCCGCGCTGCGGTTGAGTCTTTCGCTCTTTATAGCTCTTTCCAGGAGGCTCCTCCCCCCACCGACTGCAAGGTCTGATGGTCCTCATGTTCCCTAGGCAACCACCAACAATGCGCGCATCCCTTTGTTCCTTTCCGAGGGATGAACTCACCATGGACAGCCCACACGGCAATTGCTCCTTCCCCGTATAGGGACAGCCGACTCACAGATAGTCAATCCCTGCTAAGAGGTCAGCATTTAATGCCAATCTTCTATTCCTATTGTCCTCTCATCCAAATTCATTACCTCTCACAGCCAAGGATTTGTATTCTACCTCTGGAGGGGATTTCTGGAGAAACAGCTTTTAGCACAAAGTACTTTTCTTTTACTAAAGCTACTTTTCCACTTACGTTATCAAAACCTGATCTCATCATTAAATGATAATTAGGTGAGAGACACCTTTGACTAGCAGTTTCACAAGTGGAAATAAAAAATAATGATTTTATTCAGACCTAGGCCTGTTTTGAAACGTTTCTAGCAACCCCTACCCTGTGAAATAGCTTTTAGGTTCTATTGAACTTCCACAGCACACTAATCCAAATATGTAGTGTGCCCTATGCTTTTATGTTCTGGCCCTGCCCTGTGTACATAAAAATAGGCTTTTATGACATAGCAAAAGCAATTTTGTCTGCCCTGTTAACTGCAATGCATTTAAATTGCACCCTAACAAGAGCCCAGCAATGCTCTTGGCAGACGCACATTTAGTCATACACGTGGGTGGTATCAATATACACTGCAACCTGCATTTAATATTTAACTTCAGTGCCTTAGGAGCATTTAGTGCACTCTCTATGGTGATGGTGATTGTGCAAGACAGTTTAATAGACCAGTTGAATGTACCCAGTTAATGGACCAGAGGATACACAGTATGGCACTGATTATCAGGGTCACAGGGTACAGACTCATTATACTAGCAAACTTGGCCTGTGAAAAAAAGCAAAAAACTCACATGTGGTCATAACAAAGAGTCATCTTTTAAACAATAGTTTTTCAATGATTATAAATACTGGATGACATGACTTGAGTTTCAATGAATAGTGGGCTATTTTGTGACTCCAACATTTTACTAAAAGACATGTAAAACATATAAAACCCAAGTGTCAACTGTCCCTTTCATTAAGGAGGGGTACTTAAAAAGAGGTCCAAAGCAATCTTCTGTCACTGTTTCAGTCCGTAAACTGGTATGTGCCTGAACTCATGCTCAGAAGGTATCTGTGTGGCAGTTTGTGAATAAATTCCACTGTTGAGTGCTGCATGAAAGAGGTTTTGATTTGTACTATTATTTCAAAAAGTCCAAGTGCATGAACCAAACAAGCATGGACATTTATGAAAAATCACACACTGACGAAGTATGAGCCTTTTATTCTGTCTTACTCAAGTTATTTTTACAAAGTATAGTCAATGTCCATGCATGTTTCTTTTACACTTTTTATAGTGTGAACTTGGCCCAAAGGCATTAGGGTGCTTAACATGACAACCAGGCATTACACATTTTTTAGACATTTGCCCAGAATCACAGGTTGTTGAGACAAGTCCAGAGCTCAAACTTAATTTCTCAGTTCTATAATCAACAGTCACTAGGCCACATCAGATTCTCTTTAACAAACGCTGTTTACTTTTGTTTCATAGCTTTTATATGAGCACCTACATATTCAAAACGTTGTTATCCTTTTTTGTTTTAGTTGTTTTAAAATGGATGTGGTCTCAGCTTATTTTCAGCTTATTTTGATTGACATTGTGATAGTATGGCCTTCTTTTCAGGTTTGTTGTGCTTCCATTGGATGTTAGACCTAGCAAAATAAGTTGATATTGCCTCATGTTTTTAGGGCTCGCCTATAGCTGTGCATTCAATGTATCCTGTGAGACCTTTTGTTAACTTACTGGGGGTTTAGTGGCCACCCATTGCTTATCATTGGTTGTCTTTATTGTCATTCTCATTTACTCTTCTTATTAATTGGCTTCTGTAGGCTTCTTTCCTCTTTGTGTGTTTGCCTCTCCTCTGGAGCATATGTGCATTACATTGTCCTTCCACTACTCCCTTTTTCATGTGTTTTTTTTAAGGACTCGATGAGAACGTGTGTTTTCAGATGTGTCCCTTATGTAATTCTCACCCGTGGGGTTCCTCCCAAGTCTCTTCTGCCAAACAACTATTGTCTGTGTGCTTTTCCTAGCCCCCAGTTCAACCCTCCATTGTTCATGAGCTTCCCCTGCTTCTCCCACCCACCGTCCTGCCAACCTCTGATGTCAGTGTGCTTAACTCACCCTTGAACTGTCCAATGTATGTGTGCTTGTCCTATCCCTTCCTTCCCACCCTCTGTTGTCCATGTGCTTCACCTAAGTCCTCCTACCTTCCCTCCACTGTCCGTGTGCTAGCACTAAGACCACCCTCTGTTGCCCGTGCGCTTGTCCCCAGCCCGAATGCCCCCTCCAGTGTCCATGTACTTGATCCTAAACCCTTCGCTCACACTCCATTCTCCTTGTGCTTGGCCCTAGCCTCTCCTACCCACACTCCATTCTCCTTGTGCTTGGCTCTAGCCTCTCCTGCCCACCATGTGATGTATTTGTGCTTACCCCAGCCCTTCCTGGCACCCCTGATTCTGTATGCTTCCCTATCCCCTCTTGGCAGTCTTCTCTCCCGACCAATGTGTTTCCTACCCTCCCTCCATGTTGCCTCAGTAGCAGGCTGTTAATAACACAAAACAACACCATGACGCGGCTAGCTCTAATGAGCTTTTTTTAAACTATTTTGTACTGGCGGCATCATAGCGCTATTTTTAAATCAGCCTTAGTCGCGCTGCTAAACAGCATGGATACACAACATTGCTGACGCCAATACCTCTCGTAGGCAAAACCAATACTGAGATAAGCTGACTAGATAGAGCGCACATGCTAACTCGAGCTCATTGAGTGAGTTCCAACAGTTTCGCTTCCGAAAGTAAGAAATTGAGATGCGGATACATTCCACGCTATTCATCATTCATATCACTCCGGTTGCTGACACACAATGTTTCTGTTTGTGGAGTTTGGAGCAAGTGTATGTAAAAGAAAGGGGATACTCCTCCCTTTTATAAGGAATAGATAGCTCAGTCTCAACATTTCTAACTTCATCACACAAATCAATCCCTGTGTCAGGAAATTGGTTTCTGGTTAATGCACGTGGAAATTACTTGAAGATCTCGCACAACCATTCACATGTGACGTTGTCATAAGCAATCGTATCTCTCTCTCTGATATTTTCCGAAAAACTGATTGATGAGGGTCTCCAAGAACTGGCCCCACACCAGGTTCTGTTACTTAATTACTAGCGAGACAGCCCGGATCCTACTCTGTCTGATGAAGATTATTAAAGGAACAGTTCAGAAAACATGACAAGGTCATATTTCTTTGTTTATTATGCTGCAACCTCAGTTCCTCTCATGCAGAGGGCAAACAGAGCACTCAGTATGCATAAGAGATGCATATCGAACCAAGTTTCTTGAAAATGGAGCTGAGGCTTTGTAGCTACTGATGGGCCCATGGGCAATTCAGCAATTGCATTAAAGGAGCAGATAATGCACAAACACTGAAACTGCAAACTGTATAGATTTTCAATGGCTTTCCGACGACACAACGTGATGAGCTGCATTAAGAAGCGCTCTGGGGGCGAACCCAGGGGCTAGGATGGGACCACTGCCAGTTGACTTTAGCTAGCGCATGGTTGTAATGATACTTTTGGAGGGAAGATAGAGGTCCGAAAAATAATTAAAGTAATACTAGCATGGAGAAAAAACACTACCTGTACCACTGGCTGCCACAGAGTACTGAAACATGGCAGAGAGGGGCATGATTGGAGTGAAGGAATTTACTCCCCGTCCACTTCGCGTGCAAACACAGAGCCCTGACACTACTGCTTGGATAATCAAGGTAATCGGAAATGCAAACTTGGTTGCACACGGTGTTAGAAATGTAGTCTGTAGTTGGCAGTCAGTTTACTCCCTGTCCTAGTAGGCACTCTTGCTCTTGTCAGGGTAAGGGAGTCACACACCTAAGATAATCCCTGCTCACCCCCTTGTTAGCTGGGCACAGGCAGTCAGGCCTATCTCAGATGCAGTGTGTAAGTATTTGTACCCACACACACTCACACACACCGTAACACAGTGAAAACTCAACAAATGGACACCTCATCGGTTTAGAAAAATAGCCAATATTTATCTGAATTAAACAAGACCAAAATGACAAAAATCCAACATACATAAGAAAAGATATCAATGTTTAAAGTTAAAAGAGTCTTAATTTGTAGGAATCAATGGGTGCATTGTTTTAGCATAAAGTACCTAGTATGTGTCAAAAATTAAGCTGCAGGAAAAGTGATGAGACTCCACAACAGGAGGCAAGTTCAGTTCAAGCCCTTGGAGAACCTTGGAAGGCAGGATGGGAAAAAGCAATGTCCAGACCTTTCACTCCCAAGGCAGAAGTAGGAGGAGTAGGCCAGCACAGCAAAGCAACAGGCAGAGTGGCAGGTCATCTTCAAGCATCTGGCTCTTCTCCCTGGCAGAATGTCCTCAGTCCAGAAGTGTTCTAAAAGTCTGGGGTTTTGGTTCCAGTACTTATACTCATTTCTGTCTTTGAAGTAGGCAAACTTCAAAGGAAAGTCTTTGAAGTGCAGAAGACCCTGACTCTACCTTGCCCTGCCCCAGTCACAGGGGGTTGGCGGCTGTATTGTGTGAGGTCATACACAGCCTTTTCAAGCACAGGGGTCAGCTCCTCCCTCACACTCTAACCCAAGAAGGCCCAAGAGGATATGCAGGACACACCTCAGCTCCCTTTGCATTACTGTCTAGAGTGAATTCACAAACACCCCAACTGTCAGTCTGACCCAGACATGGATTCAGCAGCCAAGCAGAGGCACAGAATGTTCAAGCAAGAAAATGTCTACTTTCTAAGAGTGGCATTTCAAACAGACAATCTAAAAATCAACTTTACCAAAAGATGTATTTTTAAATTATGAGTTCAGAGATGGGAAATTACATTTAAAAGGTTTTTAAAGGCAATCCCCATGTTATGCTATGAGAGAGGAAGGTCTTGCAATGGTGAAAAATGGTTTTAGCAGTATTTCACTCAGGACATGTAAAGCACACTAGTACATGTCCTACCTTTTAAATACACTGCACTCTGTCCATGTAGCTACCTTGGGCCTTACTTAGGGGTGACTGGCATGTAGCAAAAGGGAAGGTTTGAGCCTGACAAGAGGGTGCACTTGCTAGGTCGAACTAGCAGTGTAAAACTGCCACACAGACACTGCAGTGGCAGGCCTGAGAAATCTTTACAGGGCTACTCACGTGGGTGGCATAATCAGTGCAACAAGCCCTCTAATAGCCTATGATTTACAGGCACTGGGTACACATAGTGCAATTTACTAGGTTCTGTAATTCAATCAAATATGCCAATCATAGTTAAACCAATTACCAATACAATTGAGATAGAAAGCAATTGCACTTTAGCACTGGTGAGCAGAGGTAAAGAGCCCAGAGTCCTAAAGCTAGCAAAAATAAAATTCAGCACAGGAAAAAAAAAACAATGCCAAAAAGACAGGGGAAACCATGGCAAGAGCTGACAGTTCTAATACACATTTATTGAAATCACAGGTCTTTTGTGGCAAATATTTATTGCGCACAATGCTTATCTGGTGGGGTAGTAAGAAATGGGCTATATACCATTGGTGAGGCAACAACCCCAAAGCTGAGATTCAATTACAAGAATATCACCACTGAAGAGAAATGATTACTGTTAGAAATGGGGTCTTTGGTTGGCAGTCAGGTTACCCCCTGTCCAAGCAAGGACTCTCACTCTATTCAAGGAAAAGGGGAAACACACCTGGTTAACCCCTACTCACCCCCTTGGTAGCTTGGCATAAGCAGGAAGGCTTACCGCAGAAGCAATGTGTAAGGTATGTGCACAAACACACACAGTAATAAAATGAAAACACTACAAAATGGACACCACACCAGTTTAGAAAAATAGGCAATATTTATCTAAATCAAACAAGACCAAAACAACAAAAATCAAACATGCACAAGTTAAAATATGAATTTTCAAAAGAATAAGGGGCATATTTATACTCTGTTTGCACTGAATTAGCGTCATTTGTTTTACCCTAATATGGTGCAAAACAAACTCCATATTTATACTTTGGCGCTAGACCCGTCTAGTGCCAAATTTATGGAGTTAAAGTCATTTTTGGACGTGGAAACCTACCTTGCCCTAATGAGATGCAAGGTAGGTGTTCCCGTGCAAAAAATGACTCTATGGCCTTAGCGCCATATTTATACTCCAATGCAAAAATGGTGCACGGGAGGGAAGAGGGGTCAAAAAATGGAACAAAGCATGCTTTGCCCCTTTTTTAACACCTGGGTTAGGGCAGGCAAGAGCAGACCTGTGGTCCTATTTCCATGGTGGAACACCATGGAATAAGCCCACAGGTGCCCTCCCCAGTCCCCAAGGAGACCCCCCTCACCAGAGGGACTGCCGAGGATGGGGGACACCATCCAAGGTAAGTACAGGTAGGTATTTAATTTTATTTTTTAAAGTGCCATTGGGGGCCCTAAAATGGGCCCCCATACATGGCACAGGGTGCAATGGCCAGGCGCAGGGGACCCTTGTCCCCTGTGCTAGCCATTGGGGTGGTGGGCATGACTCCTGCCTTTTCTAAATCAGGAGTCATGTGGCATGGTAGGTTTAGCACCATAAAATGATGCTAATCTGGTGAGAGTCATTTTTTTTTACTCTAACCTGCCTAACGTCATTTTTTGGTGCAAAATCCCCTTCTTCCCTATCACCAGCTCCACCCGACTAACGTCATTTTTATTGACGCTAGCCTACCTTTTGCACCGGCTTTCACCATTCCATAAATATGGTGCCCGGCTGATGCACAGAAATGGTGCAAGCTGGTGCTAAACATTTTGGTGCAAAACTGAGTTAGTGCAATTTTGCACCAAAAAGTATAAATCAGGGCCTAAGAGTCTTACTCCATAGAAAACAATGGAAACAATAATTTTGCACAAAGTACCTTGTTAATGTCAAAAGTAAAGCTGCATGGGCGAGTGTGCATCAGAAGAGGCAACGATGCATCGATTCTTTACTCGCAAGGGAGGCTGTGAGTAATTTCTTCTCTGGTCGAGTCGGCGATGCATCATTTTTCTCCCTCGCAACAGAGCAATGCATTGATTTCTGGATGGGGCACCTTGGTTCCGCGCAGAGTCGGGTGGGCTTTGACGCCCAGGGATGATACGTGGAAAATCCAGTTGCACGATGTTAGAAAACAGCGTTGCATGGGGCTTGCGTCATTATCTGCTGCTGCAAGCAGGTGTTGCGTGTCGTTTCTCCAGCCATGATGCATGGATCTCCTAGCAGCGATGCAGGTGGAGCATCGATTTTAGCCGCGAAGCCAGCACTACATTGTTTATCAGCCACGTTGAAGATGGTGCGTCAAATATTTTCCCGGCATGGCGTTCTGTGCATGGATTTTTAGCTCTTGTCTGCTAACTTCACCTTTCAAGGGCCTAGGAACAGGATAGGGTACCACTCAGCAGGGCAGGAGTCTCAGCAGAGAGACCAGATGTTAGCAGAAGAAGTCTTTGATGGCCCTGAGACTTCATAACAGAAGTCAAGATCAGTTCAAGCCCTTGGAGATTCTTCACAAGCAGAAAAATACCACAAAGTCCTGTCTTTGCGCCCTTTGACAGGCAGACGTAGCAACTGCAGGATAGCCCAACAAAGCACAGTCACAGGCAGGGGCAGCACTCCTCCTCAGCTCTTCAGCTCTCCTCCTTGCCAGAGGTGTTGTACAGAAGTGATCTTGGTTCCAGAAGTCATCTAATTTTCAGGGGTTTTGGGTCCAATTCTTTTACCCCTTTCTTCCTTTGAAGTAGGCCTACTTCAAAGGAAAGTATCTGTTGTTCACAAGATCCTGCCTTGCCCAGGCTGGGCCCCACACACACACCAGGGGGTTGGAGACTGCACTGTGTGAGGGCAGGCACAGCTTTTTCAGGTTTGAGTACCTACTCCTCCCTCCCCTCCTAGCACAGATGGCTACAACCCAGCTCCCTTTGTGTCACTGTTTAGAAGAGATTCACAAACAGCCCAACTGGCAAACTGACTCAGACTGACAATCCAGAAACAGGAGTCACAGAATGGTTTAAGCAAAGAAAATGACTACTTTCTAAAAGTGGCAGTTTCAAACTAATAATCTAAAAAAACAATTTCACTAAAATATGTATTTTTGAATTGTGAATTCAGAGACCCTAGACTCCTTTTATCTATCTGCTCTCAAAGGGACCTTGCACTTCAAAGTTATTTAAAGGCAGCCCCCATGTTAACCTTTGAGAGAGATAGGCCTTGCAACAGTGAAAACCAAATTTGGCAGTATTTCACTGTTAGGACATGTAACATACATCATTACATGTCCCACCTTTAACATACACTACACCCTGACCATGGGGATACTTAGGGCCTACCTTAGGGGTGCCTTACATGTATAAAAAGGGAAGGCCTAGCAAGTGGGTACTCGAATTGGCAGTTTAAAAATGCACACACAGACACTGCAGTGGGAGTTCTGAGTCATGTTTATAGGGCTACTAGTGTGGGTGGCACAAACAGTGCTGTAGGCCCACTAGTAGCATTTGGTTTACAGGCACTGGGCACTTGCAGTGCACTTTAATGGGGACTTTCTAGTAAATCAGATATGCCAGTCATAGATAAGCCAATTCACACACACATTAGACATAGGAGCACTTGCACTTTAGCACTGGTTAGCAGTGGTAAAGTGCCCAGAGTATCAAAAACAGCAAACACAGAGTCCATCACACATCAACAACCTGGGAAGCAAAGGAGAAAAGTTAGGGGAAACCACACAAAGGATACCAAGTCTTACAATCACTGTTTTAACAGCTGTTCTGACTGGGCATTATCTGCAAGCGCTGCACTACAAAGTGGGAGTGTAAGGGAACTTAGGCTTGTTCTGTTCTTCCACCAAGCCTTCTGGTTCAGTGTGATAATTCAATGGTGTGATTTGCTGAAGGGGTTGGTTTTGGAAGTTTTTGCAGGTAGGGTGCAGATGGAGGTTTTCTCTTTCTACATTTCTGCTTGTGCACATGTACTCTGTGTTTTTCAGTAAAGGTTGTGGTAGTAGGTCCTCCTTGTTTTGAGACAACATGCAAATAAAAGCAGTACAGTGGATAGTGATTCTGCGGCAAAGGCACAAGTTATAGTTACTTTAGGGCCTGAGTTATAGTTACATTAAATAACTAACTATAACTGCTGAATTTCTGTGACTTTGCATGAGTAAATTCAGAACCTAACCATAACGTCCCTGCAACCAATGTTTTTTTCAGTGAGTTTTTTAAATTCTGTCTCCTAACTATAAAGTCCCTGTAACCTTTCTTTTTTGTGAATAAATATATATGTATCTATGTATATATCTGTATATGTATTTATATAAAATACATGATGGAAAACTGTGCAATATGGGGCTATATTGCACATTACTCATTATGTATTTTTATAGTATATGATGTATTAATTGCTTTTAGTACTCTTTAGAAAGATTTTAGCATTTGATCATCATCTGTTTAGGATTCATTGTTTGCCTAAGGTTGCATATTTGTCTTTCAGTGTTTCGAAATGTGGTCTGATTTTACATTAAGAGTGTGTTGTAAGGAAATGAAAATCAGGGGTGGGGGTAACTTTCATAATTTGCTGGAGTGTCATTATGCCAAATTACCGCAAGATTACGAGGAATTATTCAAGGAGTTTAACTGTGAATTAAATGCTATTCTCTTAGTGCAAGTTGCACCATCAAATCCAAAATAGACACGATGATGCATTTTACACTAAGAAAGTAGCTCTAAATAGAATAAAACATGAACTGCAGTAGCCTACCCCTGCTCGAGCTCTGTTCCTGTGCTCTTACAGTCACCATGGGGGTAAAGGTATAATCTTTGATAATTTTTTGTCACAAGTGTAACTCTATGGAGTAACCTGTTCACCAAAATATAAATCAAGCCCTAATCAATGAAGCAAATAGTGCATAAATAACAAAGCAGCTGGAATGTCACACTAACACATTGCCAAATCTCACCTCCTCCAACAATCCAAAGCACCCTCGTTGGAGAGGTAAAGTATACACAAAGGTCAGATTTAAGAGGGCCTAGTGCCTCCTTGCGCCACTATAGCATTGTTTTTTGTGACACTAATGTGGCCCAATGAGGCCATATTCACTACGCCATGTTTACAAAGTGACGCAATGCATTCATTGTGCCACTTCTGTAATCTCTTGCACCACATTATGCCTGTGCCAGGCATAATGTATCCAAGGGGAGCGTTCCCCTGTTAGGGGAACCACAAATATGGCACAGTGGAATCTAAGAGATACCATTGTTTTCAATGGGCCCCTATGTACTCTGCAGGATTAGCGTCAATATTTTGGCGATAATCCTGCACACTACTTCAATAGCATCAAAAATGTTGACCCTAATGCCATCACCCTGCAACATGGTGCAACGTATATCAAATATGGCACACACATGGTGGCGATAGGGAACGCTAATCATATCTGTCTACAATTGTTTTACACTCTGCTGGACCAATTTTGTCGTTTCAGAAAAAAAATCTCTTTAAAATTGTTTTTCTTCCCTTCCTTTCAGTAAAGTATATAAAATGCAGTTGTTTAGACTAAGACCTGTCTAACCTATTAATTGATTGAATAACACCACCATCCTCTAATTTAAATCTCAAAATCAAATTTAGCAGCCACTTTCTTCCGTTTTGACAGGGTTTTCTGAAAGCGCTGAGAAGTTGCAGAATCCTTGGCCTCTTATATCCTAACAAAGAAATTTGCACAATTTAATTGTCTAAACATTTTAATGGCTTGCCAGGTTGGGGGAATCCCGAATAATTTCAAAATACATGTAGTTCAGGTTATGATTAAACCAATTCACCTGGCCATATGTTGGCAATCGATTTCTTATCCTTTGAATTAATCAGGGCTTCCTAAAATGCCACTCGAATTTTAAATGGCTGATACTCTTTCTTCTGGGGTCAGTTTCCTCTTGAATTTTGATACTTTCTGTTCCTTGTCTTTTCATTATCGCTATTTCATTTGAAACTTTCTGAATGTATTCTCTCTTACTGCATGGCCACCACCCCCTTTCTCTCCCAATGTAATTACTCTAGGCCACTTGAACTAATTTTGATTAATTCTAACCATCCGCCTATCAATTTTTTGTTTTCGTCACAACACCTCACCTCAAGAACTCAACCTGCATCCTCCTGGCAGCGCCCAAATAGACCAAAACCAGTCTAGGGTTGCTTGTGTTTCCGTTCAGAGCAGACCTGGCTAGACTATTGCTTCTGGACTGGGCGGGACCACAGCTGATTGGCTGCAGCTGGTTCCTCTCTGAGAAAAATGGTAGGCAAAAAAATGATAAACTGGATTACAGCAGAGAGTAATTACCAGCAGTTGAAATTAATTTATCAACCCATCAGAGTTTTGTTTTCCTTAGTGCGACACCCAAGAGGCATACTTACAAGGAACTGGAGCATTGGTTCCGATGTGCCAGTTTCTTTGTGTTGCCTTGCGTCCCCTAACAACACCATGGTAGATCTGTATTTACAATACAATGCACCATGGCGCATGTTAGGACAATAGAGTCTGAATTTTTTATGCTATTGTGATGCTTTACTAAACTAGCACCAAAAATGTTGCACTAGTTTAGCACAGCACAAGGAGGCCTATATCCTGATGCACTAGTGTCATGTTAATGCCGGCCCTGAGCAGTCATTAAAAAATGACGCTAGAATGGTGCAGGGAAATTTTAGAAATATCCCTGCACAATTTTCTTTTGAGCCTCCCTGCGGGGGAACGCCCCCTTGCATCCATTATACCGATTACAGGTTTATTGTGGTGCAAGGCGTTACAAAGTGGCACAATGCTTGCATTTTGCCACTTTGTAAATATTGTGCAGGGTGGGGGAGTGATTAGCACCACCTTAGCATTAAAAAAATGATGCTATGGCAGCGCTAGGCACTTGTAAATGTGCCCCTAAGTGCCACATGTATTCCAAGACATTGGTCTTGTACTCACTGTGCCATAGGATTCAAGGTGCACCCTAATGATGAGACCCAAATACGCCAAATCCGATCTGGCTTACTTGTGTTCCTATTCAAAAGGAACGGGGCAGTTTCTTTTGGAGCAGGACCAAAAATGTTTAGCATATCGCTGGTTACTGTCGGTGATGGCACGGTGGGCAATAAATGATTGGACTGATTGCTAGTCCAGAGTAATTCATTGTCAGTAGCTGAGATTATACCAAGCAATCTACTCCTCATGTTTTTATTTTCCTCCCTTTCCATAATAGGCACATCAACAAGAGAGAATAGTTTTCATTGATTTGCATGGTGAACGTCCAAATGCAAATGAGGGTCTGTTCTTTATGAAGACACAGACACCAACTCAGTGCCTACACATTCAGTATTATAAAGTTGTGCTGTAGTAATGTGATTTCGAAATATAAAGACACTGACTGCTTGCCACCCCGTTTTCCTAATACATCACTACTCTCTATCCTGCGTTTCGTCACCTTGCCTTTACTGTTCTGCATCCTCCAAAACTGCTCTTGATACTTAGAATCCCACTGTTCACAGTGACAAAACCACGATTTAGTGTACTGCAGAATGTCTTTACAAAACGGCTGTGTGTGTGCTCCTCTGGGAACTAAACACCCAGGAGACAACTCATTGAAAGCCATGAATTTCAAACTCATTGAGGGAAACCGTAAGGGTTGCATTTGTGACTCTTGGTGACTCGCAAATCACATCTATTTTTTCGTCTAACATTTTGCTTATTATATTTCTTTCCTTCCTTCGAATTTGCAAGAGAATCCAGGCTTATGAAAGGCGATGTTTTATTGTGTAAATCTTATCCATTTTTTATGGAGAGTTACACAGAGAGCACTTGCAACACATTTAAGAGATTAATGCTGAACATTATCCAAACATGCATTGACTCCAGCGTGAGATTAATTTTTGCCTTGGCATATATGCAAAATAAAACACAGCTTGCAGACTCTAATCCTGGAGAGTTTCAGAGCCACTCTTAGCTGTTCTATTTCAATGTGTAGTGTCAGAGTCACTGCTAAACGGGGCTAATATTTTGTTTTCCAGTAGGAAACACATTAGTGAAGGTGATAATGTATTTTGCTGGGCCATCATAAATATCAATTGTATGGTTTATGGGTCCACAAGGGGCCGTTACTCAGAAGAATATCTTTGGGGTTGATAACTATGAAGTTGTGGTCAATAAAGGAATGACAGTGTGGAAAGGAAGAACCCGAACATCAGAATGAGAGTTTTATTCTATTTGCGTTAGTCTGATGAAAAGTACCTTGACGTCTACAGAGTCATAATGTCCGAGCAAAGGAGTTGACATTTTAATACCATAATGGACAGAAAGACCATTAAATACAATGGATTGTGTTTTTGTTCTGCTCCCTGTACCTTTGGCCTCTCTTCCCACTGCAGGCGAATCAAACTTTAAGCTGCTCATTTATGGAGAGTAAATTTCGTGAGCACAATCGTATTGATTGAAATGACTGTTGTACCAGGTTTCATTTCACATTTTATGATTTGGCAATTTGTGCAAGAAATTTGGAACAAGACATCCAAGGTATGGTTGTGCCTGGTTTGCGTGCTTTATTTATGCATTTTTCCTATTTTATCCTCACGTTTGCGTGCACACAGACCAACAATTCAGTGCTATTTGCACTCGCCTCTGAAATGGTATTAGTCAAGAAGGGGGGCTACTTTCGTTACCAATCATTTCAGGAACATTGATTCCCAAAGTGGACTTCCAGAGAAATCAGGAGATTTTATTGCTGAAATGTATTTATTTTTTAGAACTTTTAAGCAATTTGAGATAATTTGTGATTATGGTTTCAAATGTTTATACTTTGAATCAATTAACCTTTGGTATATTTTATCATATGACTGTTACATACGCTGGTGAAGAATACTTTCAAGGATTGACAAGCCTTACACATGACTGACTATGGTACAGAGACTATTGAATAGGGCCTGATTTAGAACTCAACGGACAGGTTGCTCCATCACAACGGTGACAGAGATCCCGTCTGCTGGAATCAAAATCCCTTTATCTTCAATGGGATTGCTAGCGCGCCTGGTCCTTAGTAAGTAAACTTACAAGGGGACGCGTATAGGTCGATGAACCTTTTGAAACGCATGGAGTATCCTAGTCATGCAGTTACTATTGAATCAATAATCTAACATCAATAATCAAGAAAACCACTCTATAAAACACAACGTTATACCATACTAATCAAGAATAATCACTACTCAGGAAAGGGTTAACAGGTTTTATTTCCCTATTGCTTACAATTCTAAATCATCTGTTAGATCAAATTTATTCAAATCAACTCTTTATTAATTCATTAATTCATTAATTTAAAGACATCATCTCTTAAAGAAAACGTATGCAACAAAGCAACACCATAAGCTATGAATATCAGCATTACTAATGTAATTCAGCAATTAAGCTCGTCAGTCATTTGTCACCATCAATGTCACCCCTATAAGCCTACCTAACCCAGATCAGCATCAGCATGGGGGCCTTCATGCAAAGACAATTTAGAGAAAACATTAATTTGGAAAAATCTACCTACGTGTGAATCTCTATAAACAGTGCAGTTGGTACCCAGAAGAAAAAGCACAAAATCGTCGGTCACATTTTCATAGCTACCTATCCAGGATGGATCAGCAACAAGTCAGTCTTAGTCATCAAGTCATCAATTAGTCAGCTACGGATCAGGCTCATAGCGTATGAGCCCAATATCAGCACCTCAGACAGCATCTCCTGACGTCATCAATCTTCTCCCCACAGTTCTGATTCCTTACCCTTTGTCATGACTTTTTATTAGGATCTCCCAGTCCATCCCCCTAATTGCTAATTGGTCAGTGGGTTAGCAGCTATGACTTTAACCTATAGTTTTTGTGTCCAAATCTACTAATTTTAATAAACTTCAAGTTACACGAAACGGATTGGTTCTTCATGTGATGCCCTCATCATCTGGTCCTTCAGGCATCAAAATTGTTGCATATGGCTCTCCAGTTAGTGCCTCTATTGTTCAAGTCCTGGAAAAGTACATTTAGCCTGCTCTACACATAATTGTATCAAATTGTTTTCATCCTCTCCTATCCGTCGGTACATTGCAGAAAATTCTAGCTAAGTAACTTGAACTTCGAATGGGGCAAGGCTGCAGTCCACGTTTTCCAGTCCTTTGCAAGGTGTATGGATTTTCCATGTTCGGAGTGTATGAGGCCTAGTGGAACTAGGCCTTTAGTTGAGCTAACTTAATAACACAAAACAGAGGTTATGTGTCTCATTATGACATATTACTACATTTTTCTCATATATTTTCATTATTTTTTCACATTTTCAGTCGTTTTCGTACACATGGTGATCATACCCCGAGGACACATTTTTCAAACATGCATATTATTTTTCTATGATTAATTTCTCTATGCATTTTCACATTAGTAACAATATATAGATCATTAATAATTTTCCTAATTAGCATATCTGCTTCAACAGTCCCTCCTCTGATGACTAAATATGTCATCACACCTTTCTGTACGATCAATTTACATTTGTGTTTCTGATGTCTCTTGTCTTCTCCTTACATTTTCTCTATAGATTCTTCTCCTGGGCTGTTCTTCCCTCCTCTGATCATTTTTGGATTTCCTTAATTTGATCTTTTGCCATAATTTGCATGAACCCCATAATCCCAATATAGAAACAATCATAATAAATATTCCCTCTACAATTTTCATAATATCCCATTCCAAATTTGACTAAACCAATTACCCACGGAAGCAAATCTATTTCCAACCTTTTCCAAAACTCCTGGTTCTTTCAATTCATTCAAATCCTTGCTTGAATTAGTTAAGTTAGTAAGTAAGTCTCTTATCTCCTTATCATTTTTGGGTATAAATGAACAACAATGCCTAGCATTAAACATTTTACAGACTCCACCATCTTTTGCTAAAAGTATATCTAAAGCAAGCCTATTTTGAAGCGTTGTAGCTCTATCTGCAGCCAATTCAGTATCTAACAGGAGTATTACCCCTGTAAAGTTCGTCAGGATGTTATCCACAATAGTAGACAACTTTCGTATCCTAAGTGCATTCAAGATAACTCCTACAGAAGGAATTACTGCACCAAAAATGTCTCCCACCATTGCAGAAGTGGTTTCCCTCCTCTATCGCTCATGATGTAAATCTGTCACTTTCAGAATTTTCTTTAAATCATCTATTTGATCAATTTTAGGGAAAACTATCCTCAAATAGCATGTCCCATACCATCCTCTAGGAAGACGGTAATAAGCATTAATTCCACAAATGTAGTAGATTTCAGGAATTACAGGGTCCTGACCATTCAGCATAAACGTCAATTTACTCTGAAACAAAAACACATGCCTACATTCACCCATTCCCACAAATAAAGTGTCAGTGCGTGATTTCAGCCTATATATAGAAAGCTTTCCTACATGTAATGCATATAAAGCTAATTTCCCTTGCGTTTTAATAGCAGTGTAAGCATAATCATTCTTATAAGTCCTTTTCTCCAATCCCTTCTCTAACTTCTCTTTCAATTCCTTCCTTCTGTCATCAGTATCCCCTATGAAGCTCTTTTCTAACGGAGTTAGTAAGCAGGTTAGGTTATTTTTGTGTGCATAAACAGTTCCAAATTCTAGTGTTGGCTCAAGGAATCCCCTAGCTAGTACTATATCATGGTCCCTAGCTATTTTACTCAAATATCTAATAATAGGAACGAAGGAAAACACAACATCATGGTTAGAATAAAAATATTGAATATACTCTTGGTTATAGAATCTGGTTAGTAGCAAAATACAATTTATGCCATAGGTTAACGGCAGACTATGGTATGTAACCCCTTCTTCCACAGAGGAAGGAATTTGCGTACACACAAGACAATTCCTTGCATCTATTGTCTCAACATACTAACTCAACAACCGATAGAACACATTAGAAGAAAGCTCTCCTTGTGCATTAGTATAGTCATGCAAATATTTTTCATCTAACTTAAACCCTCTAAAGCTGTTAGTGTAGTAGTCTCAGGATTAGAGATAATAGTAGCCTCTTTCATTTCATGAACAGACATTCCCACAATCATTATTATGAAAATTATTCCACACATAATTGCCACTCCCACACTCAAATACCTACAATATCTAATATTTCTAACGCAATTATTTAATTCAGCCATGATCTGTAAAGAATCAGAAAGTAAAAATAACTCTTAGTTAAAGTGCAACAGAAAAAATCAAAAATAAGGAAAAATAATTATTTCTCGCAGTTCAGTTTCTCACATAGGAACCCTTTTCTCCTTTGTCAAAAATCGGTTAGCAGCTTGTCACGTCCAGGTTTTCAAATGTTAAATTAGGTTATCAATGTCTTTTCCAGGTTTATTTCAACAGTCTCTTTTCAGATTTTCTTCAGATTCGCTCAACAACTCAGTCTATTGATCCCTTTCAGGTCTCATCAAAGTACTGATTCGGAACTTCTCTGTGAAAACAAAAAGACAAGAACTTGTTTTGCCATTCACTTGTTGCAGCATATGCCCACTCAGGACCTGCGTATCTTCAACTTGCTACTCTCTTTCTTTTCAACCTTCGTTCTCCTTTTGATTCTGCTTTACTCAATTCTTCTTTTCTCGTAGTATCCACTTCTTCTTCTATAGGTTCATTTATGACCAACTCCTTCTTTCTTCCAATTCGCGACTCAAGCCAATTGTCTCCTTTTCTCGTTCCTTCAGTCAATATTCGCCTTAGAATTGGACTCTTCTCTTTTTTTCTTTCTATGGTGTTTTCTCTTGATGGACCTGCAACGGGTTCAGGAGGAGTCGGACCACTTTGACTTAGATCCGTCTCAACTCTTTTACCCTCTTGATCTTGCACTTGCTCAGCTTGTTTTTCAGCACCGTCTGCTTCTGGGAGAACCCCTGCTGTGCTCAGTTCTCCTGCTGTATCCGTTGAGTTGGAATCTTGCTCACCTTACTGTAACTCTTCACTTTCGTCCCTTACAGGGGTGATTGATCAATCTTTCACAAGCTCGGGATCAATCTCAGGATCAGCTTGTTCTTGTTCTGACTCATTTACAGTCACTTGCTTCACTGTTGTTGGTGCTCTCAACAACACTTCTTCATGCTCTTGCAGGCTCAACACTCTCTTTGTATGGCTTGCATGTATCCAGTTTGGCAGTCCTGCACACTTTACAGCTGTCGTAGTTGTTAGCACCACCTGGTATGGACCTTTCCAATGCGGTTGCAAACAGGTCTTTTGAATATGCTGTTTGATGACGACCCAATCTCCAGCTCTCAGATTGTGACCTGGTTCACGGATGGGTGGCAGGGTAACAGCCTGCACCTGCTGAGAGAAAGAGCAAACCACATCAGCCAGACCCTTGCAGTAGTCCAACACCATATCATCTGTAATATTTACAAGTGCATTGGCTGGAATTGCTGGCAATCTCATTGCTCTGCCAATGAGGATCTCATGGGATGACAGTCCTGTCTTCCTGTCAGGAATATTTTGCATTGACATCACTAATAAAGGTAAGGCATCTGGCCATTTCAGGTTAGTCATGGCACACATTTTTGCAATTCTCGATTTCAGTGTACCATTCATTTGCTCCACTGGTACTGATGCTTCAGGGCAGTAACTGCAATGCAACTTCTGCTCATTGTTTACTCCTACACATAAGAGTTTGATCACTTCGTTATTGAAGTGAGTTCCCCTATCTGATTCTAAAGAGATCGGAAATCTGAACAGTGGTATTAACCCTCTAAGCATCAGCTTTGCTACTGTGAGACTGTCATTCCTTCGAATGGGATATGCTTCAATCCAATGACTAAAGACACACACAATCACCAACACGCACTTCAATCCACTACATGCAGGCATCTCAATTAAATCCAACTGCATCCTGCTGAATGGTCCTGCTGCTCTTCCAATGTTGCTCCAATTCACCACTGTCCCTTTCTCCACATTTAGTTGCTGACAGATTACACATCAATGACATACTGCCTCTGCTGCTTGTCTGAATGTTGGATTAAACCAATCAACCTTAAATAGTCTAACCATGGCATCTCTTCCGATATGTGCTTGGCCATGGTAATACCTGGCCATCTGAGTCAACAAACTGTTTGGCAATACCATCTGACCCTCCTCAGAAACCCAAATCTCATCAGGTCGTTGGATGCATTTTAGTCTGACCCAAAGTAATTTCTCTTCCTTATCTGCATTCTCTTGCAATGGTTTTAATTCTTCAAGTGTATCAATTACTTTTAAGGCAAAACTTGCACAATTATTTTCTACTTTAGGCATTAGTTCCCACTCCAACGATATACAGGTCAACGCACAAAACCTTGCAACTTGATCTGCATACCCATTTCCCAATGAAATGTAATCTTGTGTCTTTTGATGTGCACTGCATTTCACCATAGCAATTTCTTCAGGGAACTGTATTGCGTACAACAACTCTTTCACTCAGTCGCCATTTCTCACTGGTTTTTAAGTAGAGGTCATAAAACCCTGCTGAGACCACAACTGACCAAAATCATGAACAATTCCAAATCCATATTGACTGTCAGTATAGATTGTGACTATTAATTTTGCAGAAACATAGCATGCTCTAGTAAGAGCTACTAATTCTGCCACTTTTGCAGATTATACACCTGGAAGCCATGATGCTTCTATCATGCCTGTAATTGTGCACACTGCATTTCCTACTCTCAGTGTGCCAGTCGCATCTCTGAGACACGAACCATCAACAAAGACAATTTGGTCATTTTCTTTTAAAAGCGTGTCTCTAATAATCAGGCCTTGGTTTTGTACACAGTTCAGTTACCTCAAGACAATCATGCTCAACATCTTCTTTTTCAATTTCAACAGTATCACATAGAAGCAATGTCGCTGGATTCAGCACTGTACATCTCTTTAATGTTCCATTTGGAGAACCCAATATGCTCGTCTCATACCTTGTCAGTCTTGCACCCGTCAAGTATTGGGTTTTCGTCCTTGTCAGTAAAATCTCAACAGAGTGTGGTACCATTACCGTCAAAGGGTATCTGATGACTACCCGCCCCACATAGGGAAAGATTTTAACCAACTGTGGCTACTGCACGCATGCAACCGGATAAAGCTGCTGTGACCGGGTCCCAGGTAGCTGAAAAATAAGCTACTGGGCGATAAGCACCTTCATGTACCTGTGTCAAAACAGACAAAGAACAAGCATTACGTTCATGACAAAACAAAGTGAAAGGCTTTGTGTAATCAGGCATTCCCAACGCTGGAGCTCTGCACAACTCTCTCTCAATTCAGTGAATGCTTTCATCTGATCTTCATCTAGGGTAATGGGATTTGTAACTTCCTTATGTTCAACTGCTGCAAAGGTTTTGCAATCTCAGCAAAAATGTGAATCCATTGTCTGCAGTACCCCACCATTCCCAGAAACAACCTGACATCTCTCTGAGAAGTCGGGGGACCTCTCTGCAGAATCATGGTAATTCTCTCCCTAAAGATTCTCCTTTATCCCTTTTCAATTTGGTGTCCCAGGTATTTCACATTTTTTTGATAATACTGCAATTTCACAGGTGAAACCTTATATCCAAATTCTCCCAAATGGTTCAATAGTGCAATCGAGTCAAGTTTACACTCATCCCTCGTTCCGAATGCGATCAACAAATCATCAATGTACTGTACTAGTGTCGATTGGCATGGCAATTCCAATGATTCCAAGTTCTTTTTCAAGATCTGATTAAACAGAAAAGGTGACTCTGTCTACCGTTGTGGAAGCCTGCACAAGCTGTAGGCTCTGTCTAGGAATTTGAAACTAAAAATAAACTGACTATCCTCATGAAGAGGCACAGAAAGGAAAGCTTGTGACAGATCTACCACTGTGAACCACTCTGCATCGCAAGGAATCTGAATCAGTATCACTGGTGGATTTGGCACCACTGGACAACATTTAACCACTGAATAATTCACTTTTCGCAAGTCCTGCACTACATGCACTTTCCTCGATGGATTCTTTAAACCCATTATTGGTGAATTACATGGGCTGCTCAATGCTTCTTTCAAAATTCTTTGCTTCAGAAAGTCTCCAATTATTTGTGCCACCTTCATTAGAACATCTTGTGGCATGTTGTACTGTGGAAGCTGTGGAAATACTGCATTGGGCTTTAGAGTGATCTTAATCGGCTCTACTTCCTTATTCAAACCTACTTCTTTCCCTGTCAGATCCCAGACTTCTTCCTTCACTGTTCCCTGCAAGTCTGCATGCAATTCTTTCACAGTAAACATCGGGAAAAATTCAATCAACGGGTATTCTTCATAGGCATTGTTAACCATCATTTCAGTCACCTGTTCTTCATCATCACTATTTGTTTGGACTTCTATCCCAGTGTCTGAACAATTAATGGAACATCTGGTCTTACACAGTAAGGGGGTCATTCTGACCCCGGCGGTCTAAGACCGCCGGGGCCAGGGTCGGCGGGAGCACCGCCGACAGGCCGGCGGTGCCCCGCAGGGCATTCTGACCGCGGCGGTTCGGCCGCGGTCAGAAGAGGCAAACCGGCGGTCTCCCGCCGGTTTACCGCTGCCCTTAGAATCCCCCATGGCGGCGCAGCTTGCTGCGCCGCCATGGGGGATTCTGACACCCCCTACCGCCATCCTGTTCCTGGCGGTTCGCCCGCCAGGAACAGGATGGCGGTAGGGGGTGCCGCGGGGCCCCTGGGGGCCCCTGCCGTGCCCATGCCACTGGCATGGGCACGGCAGGGGCCCCCGTAAGAGGGCCCCACAAAGTATTTCAGTGTCTGCCTAGCAGACACTGAAATACGCGACGGGTGCAACTGCACCCGTCGCACCTTCCCACTCCGCCGGCTCAATTCTGAGCCGGCATCCTAGTGGGAAGGTTGATTTGCCCTGGGCTGGCGGGCGGCCTTTTGGCGGCCGCCCGCCAGCCCAGGGCAAATCTCAGAATCACCGCCGCGGTCTTCCGACCGCGGTGCGGTGTTCTGACGGCGGAACCTTGGCGGACGGCCTCCGCTGTCCGCCAAGGTTAGAATCAGCCCCTAAGTCTCTTCCCAATAGGGATACGGGACTTGAATCGCTCACCACAAATCTATGCAGTGCCTGATAATTTCCAATGTCAATATGCACTGCTTCTGTGATTGGGTTTGTCAACTGTCTATTCTCCACTCCCACAGCTTGAACTGTTCTGCCAGAAAGAGGTAAATCCGGGACTTCTATACTTCTCACTGTAGCGCGTGTAGCTCCTGTATCCACTAAGAATGAGACCTTGTATCCCATTAGTTTTCCCTTCACGAAAGGTCCGCTCTGATCTACTTCTAGGGAATCTGCAAGCATTCAAGCTCCTTCATCCGAACTATCACTCATCCATTCTTTGTTTATTTCATACTCACTATAAAATATAAATTGGTGCACTGTGTTATTACTACAGTCTTGTCTCTGACTTGTGACCTGCTGAGTAAGCATCACCTGTTGCTGCTCCATCGGGGCTTGGGGTATCTGCATTTGCTATCTAGGTACCATGGGAACCTGCTGCTGTATTGGCTGCAATTGGATTAATTGTGCGTGTGGCACCTGCATTTGCTGCACCAGTACGAAATTATGTCATTGATTCTGGATGTTAGGAATAAATCCTTTCATTCTTGGGAATTTCACAGTTTGAAATGTACTGACATCACCTTGCTGAACAACACTATCCTGCGCCATCAATGGACACTCCCACTTCCAGTGTCCCATGTTTCCGCACAAATGACACGGCAAACTTTTTTTGATCCCCTGCATGTCATTCTGAACAACCACAGTCCCTAACTCTGGACTACGCATCATGTCAACTCCACGTCCTCTACCTCTCACTTGAGGCTGAAATATAACAGCTCTCTGCTGCGGCGGCATAGGCAGTACTATAGCTCCCTGCACTCCTGTTTGAGTTGCCTTTATTTGCATCACCATCGCTTTCTCCTTCAACTTTTTCTGTTTTAATTCAATCTTGTCACTACAATATTTTTCATACTGCAAATACCTCATCAATCGGCTTTGCCTGCTAGCAAATTAAATGACTCTTAATTATCTGCCCTACTTCTGGTCTCAACCTTTCTACAAATCTGAACACAAAATGCAACATGTCTTTCGGCTCAATTGCTTCCTTGCCACTGTACTCCTTGAATGCCTTTAACAATCTTTCATAATAAGTATGTATTGACTCTTTAGACTCTTGGACCGTTCTGTCAATCCTTTGCCAATCAATATTTTTAGGAGAAATCTTTGTCATCAGGAACTCAATCACCTTATAATAATTTTTCATTTCCTCAGGTGAAGGTGCACCCATGACCTTATCCCTTTCTGGTTCACTTGTTGGCCAGTCCACTGCTCTCTTACACTCAACCCATAAGTCAGCTGGTACGACTATCTCCAATAGTGTGTTCAAGTCTTCCCACAAACATTTAGAAAATTTCACAAATGTTTTGGGTAATCATTTGTAAATTACAGTATATCACTCCTGTGCATGGGACATGAACAAACTGCCCTCCTGGAATCTCTCTTATAGGAAGCATTTTTACTGATTCCTTTTCTCTATGAACCTCCTCATACCCTTCTTGTGAATCCCGCTTCCGCTTATTTTTTTTCTTTGTCCATCTACCTTCCCACTTCTCAAATGCTCCACAAATCTTAGCACTCTGCAGCAATTCACTCAAATGTGCCTTCATTCCTGCTGATCTCATGTGTTCAACATCCTTTGCCTCGAAATCTAATCTGTAACTGCGTTTCAAATGCTTCGTTTTCTCAATCTTGATGTCATGTTTTTCTGCTAGCTCTGCCAATTTCTGATGTATTTTACTCACTTCTCTTGTAATCTTTGGACACAAATACCTCAGCTCTTCTTCAGTGTAAGATTCCAATCTGTTCACACCCATTGTTCCCTCAACTAGTTCGGTTGCTTCTATATTCAACTTTACACGATTTATCTGCTCTTTGCCTTTGGATGCATTTTGAGGAGTGTTTAGACTATCTAACCATTCACTAAACTGCTGAGCTGACAATCCCTGTAATAAAATGTTACTCACATTTGGCACTGGTAACTGTTGCACCACTGCACCTGAAGCTTGTGGTGTCAAAAGTTTCAAACTCTGACTCACATTCAGGCCATTCACTGCATCTGGAAGTGCTACAAGTGGACTAAGATCCATTAAAGGTCTAGATCCATTGAAAGTCTGTCCTACAGATGCCATCATCTGCACAGGATCACTCACTCCCCTCCTCACAAGACTCTGTGACATTTCATTTTGTTCTCCTGTGTCTGATTTCTTTTGCGCTAATAAGGGTACTGCTGGACCAACAGTAATTGGTAATGATATTGCATCTGGAGCTGCCCTAACACTTGCACCCTGTGGGAATGTTACCCCCATTGTCTGATTCACGACTGGTGTAATATCTGACTGTGTTCCTGTCATTGATGTAAACTTCGGCAAACCCTGCGCCTGCGCTGAAGGCAATAACATTGGGGTCGGTTCTGTCTGAACTAGCATTGGCTTTGGAAGCACTTGCTCCCTCGGCACCATTATGTTCGAAACTGTCTCAAGAACTGGTACATCTGGATAAATTCTCTGTACTGTAGGTGGATGCATTTGCGCTTGAACTACAGTAGTAGTTCCTGCATTAGGTGTACTCTGTCCTACCTCTGGTATTTGTCTCCCTTTTGCTTCTACTGCTCCCTCAGCTCCCTGTGCTTGTGCTGGAGCAGTTGTATTGGCAGTAGTGCCTGGACCCCCTGAAAAGGACGCTAAAGGTGGAGGTTGATCTCTTAACAGCTGCGTAATGAGATCCTCAACATCAGAATCTTCCTCATCAACATGAGACTTTCTCTTTTTCTTTTTCCCTGCACTTTCATCCTCTTTAGCGCCATCCTTCTTCTCTGCCTCATCCTCCTTCGTAATGGCAGGAAACAATTTAGCACACTGTAGTGTCTCTCCTCACCATCTCTTCTGTTCCCAATCCCATCTAGCTTCAGCTAAAGATTTCTCTAGCTGAGACTGCAGAAATGAATCCTTGGAAGATGCCAGTGGGTTTCTGCATGATCCAAAAGATGTCCAATGGCGTGAAGATTGTTGCAGATGAGATTTCATGTTGAAAGTCGCCAACAAGCTCTGGCTACTCCAAAAGTGTGTTTTGCTTCATAATGACGCTGTATGGACCCAGGAGGGACCTGGGCACCTCAACTCTGTGTAAGGAGGGATGGGGGCTCTCAGCACTTTAGAGAGCCCTCAGGATAACAGCCAGCTCTCCCAGGAGTCACAGGATCTGGGTTCAAAGGAAGTGCAAAACGTGGTTGATGCAGCACAACAAAAGAAGGTCCCACGCCACCGGAGAACAACTCAGCGAGTTGTGCATCTCAGGATGGAGTGCTGGGGACCTGGGCCAGGTTTTGCATGAAGAATTTTGCAAAGAGTGCACAGAGGCCTCAGGAGGTGACAAAGACGCAGTACACTGTTGTTCTCAGGGAAGGCAAGGTCTTACCTCCTCCTAATTGCATCAGCAGGACCTCAGGACAGACAATGACGTCCACCCTCTGTGTCCTTAGGAGCAAGCATGTCACTGTGAGAGGAGTCCCAGGGTACCGGTTGTCATCTTGGAAGGTGCCTGCTTGGAGCAGGAGAGTGACTCAGTCACTCCACTGGAGATTTCTTCAGTCCTTCTGGTGCAGGATGAAGACAGGGAGTCCCCAGAGCATGCACACTATGGAAACTGTTGCAGTTGCTGACTTGGAGCTGAGGTTGCTGATGAAAAGTGTCTCTTGTAGACACTTTACTGCAGTTACAGCATTTCTTGGAGCAGGCGGAGGTTGATCCGAGGCCAGAAGAGTCTGAAGTTGTTGCAGAGGATTCCTGAAGGAAACTTGCAAGCAGAATCTGAAGAGAACCCAATGGAGAGACCCTAAATAGCCCTGAGAGGGGGATTGGCTACCTTATCAGGAGGGGCCTCTGACGTCACCTCCTGCCACTGGTCACTCATAGCCCTCCAGAGTGCCCCCACACCTTGCAAAGTAAGATGGCTGAAGTCTGGAACACACTGGAGGAGGTCTGGGAACCACCCCTGGGGTGGTGATGAACAGGTTTCCCGCCAGAGCAGGGGAGAAGGGGTCACTGAACTGGTGTAGACTGGTTTATGCAAGGAGGGCACCATCTGTGCCCTTCAAAGCATTTCCAGAGGCTGGGGAGGCTACCCCTTCCCAGCCTGTAACACCTATTTCCAAAGGGAGAGGGTGTAACACCCTGCTCTCAGAGAAAATGCTTTGTTCTGCCTTCCGGGACTGGGCTGCCAAGACTTCAGGGGGGCAGAGCCCTGTCTGTGAGGTGGCAGCAGTTGTAGCTGCAGTGCAAGCCTCAGTGAGCTAGTTTGGCAGTACTGGGGGTCCATGATGGAGCCCCCAGGATGAATGGAATTGGCTCCCCAATATCAGATTTGGAATGGGGGACAATTAATTGATCTTAGACATGTTACATGGCCATATTCGGAGTTACCATTGTGAAGCTGCATATAGGTATTAACCTATATGTAGTGCACGCGTGTAATAGCTTCCCCGCACTCACAAAGACTGGGGAAATGGCATTGAACTATGTGGGGGCACCTTTGCTAGTGCAAGGGTGCCCTCACACTTAGTAACTTTGCACATAACCTTCAGCAAGTGAAGGTTAGACCTATAGATGACTTATAAGTTACTTAAGTGCAGTGAAAATGGTGGTGAAATAACATGTGCGTTATTTCACGCAGGCTGCAGTGGCAGTCCTGTGTAAGGGTTGGTCTAAGCTCCCTATTTGTGGCAAAAGAAATGCTGCAGCCCATATGGATCTCCTGGAGCCCCAATACCCTGCGTACCTAGGTACCATATACTAGGGAGGTATAAGGGAGGTCCAGTATGCCAACTGAAATTGGTAAATGTGGTCACTGGCCTACAGTGAAAAATTTTAAAGAAGAGAAAGCATAAGTACTGAAGTTCTGATTAGCAGAGCCTCAGTGACACAGTTAGGCACTACAAAGGCATACACATTAGGCCACAAACTATGAGCACTGGGGTCCTGGCTAGCAGGATCCCAGTGAGACAGGCAAAACAAACAGACATATCGGTTTTTATCTATGAGCACTGGGATCCTGGCTAGCAGGATCCCAGTGACACAGTAAAAAACACACTGACACACACTCACAAACAGGCCAAAAGTGGGGGTAACCATGCTGGAGAGAGGCTACTTTTCTACATTTCCCTAAGTGCTGGCTGAGCTACAGCCCAAAATCCTCAGCTAGTCACTTTGCAAAAAATGTGTCAGTTTTCTTTGGAAAAATCTTTGGAGTCCACTTTGTGTTTTGGGGTATTTCCTCTCTGGGGCACTGGCCTACCCACACAAATGAGGTACCATTTTTATCAGGAGACTTGGGGAAATGCTGAGTGGAAGGAAGTATGTGGCTCCTCTTAGGTTCCAGAACTTTACAGTACTGAACAGTGAGAAATTTTAGCCCAATTTTGAGGTTTGCAAAGGATTCTGGATGACAGAACCCAGTGAGAGCCTCAAAAGACATTTGTTGCTGCAGGCACTAGGCCTACTCCCACAAGTGCTGTACCATTTTTATTGGGAGACGTGAAGAAATGCTTGGGGGAAGGAAGATTGAGGTTTCCCTCAGATTCCAAAACTTTTCAGCACCAAAATATGAGGAAAGGGTGTTTTCTTAGCCTTTTTTAGCCCAATTCTGAGGTTTGAAAAGGATTCAGGGTGACCCAGTGAGAGCCCCACAAGCCATCCCATCCAGGATTCCCCTAGGTGTGTAATTTTCATAAATATATTGGTTTGGTAGGTTTCCCTAGGTGCCGGCTGAGCTACAGCCCAAAAACCACAGCTAGGCACTTTGCAAAAATCACATAATTTTTCAATGGAAAAATGGGATATGTCCACTGTGCGTTTTTGGGCATTTCCTGTTGTGTGCACTAGGCCTACCCACACAATTGAGGTGCCATTTTTACCGGAGACTTGCGGGAATGCTGGGTGGAAGAAAGTTTGTGGCTCCCATCAGAGTCCAGAGCTTTGCAGCACCGAAATATGAGGAAAGAGTTTTCTCTAGTCCAATTTTGAGGCTTGCATCGATTTGGGTGACAGAACCCAGTGAGAGCCCCACAAGTCATCCCATCCAGGATTCCCCTAGGTGTGTAATTTTCATAAATATATAGGTTTGGTATGTTTCCCTAGCTGCCGGTTGAGCTACAGCCCAAAAACCATAGCTAGGCACTTTGCAAAAATCACATCATTTTTCAATGTTGCGTTTTGGGGCATTTCCTGTCCTGGACACTGAAGTACCATTTTTATCGGGAGACTTGGCTGAACACAAAATAGAAGAACAAGTGTTATTGCCAATCGTTTTTCTCTATATTTTTGCCTTCCAAATGTAAGGAAGTGTGTAGGCGTGTAAGAAAGAAGTCATTTTGAGAAATGCCCTGTAATTCACATGCTAGTATGGGGACCTCCGAATTCAGATAGCCACTGTTTCTGTTTTTTGGAAATACATAGGTTTCCTTGATACCTATGTTTCACTCTTTATATTTTACCAAATTAATTGCTGTATACCTGGTACAATGAAAACCCATTGAAAGGTGCAGCTCATTTATCGGCTCTGAGTAGCTTGGGTTCTTGATGAACCTAAAAGACCTATATATCCCTGCTGCCAAGAGGGTACAGCAAACATAACAGTATATTGCTTTAAAAAATCTATCACAGTTGGAAAAAGTTATGGAAGAAAACTTAGTCAGAAAGGGCTTTTGTTTTTAACTCAAAGCCAATTTATTTTTTATTTCAACCGTTACTTTCTGTAGGAAAATCTTGAAGGTTCTAAACAAATGACCCCTTGCTGAATTCAGAATTTTGTCTACTTTTCAGAAATGTTTAGCTGTCTGGGGTCCACCATTGGTTTTACATCAATTTACGTCACTAACCGGAAGGAGGCTGAAAGCACAAAAAAAAAAAAAAAATGGTGTTTGTCCAAATGCCAAAACTGTGTTGAAAAATGTGGTTTTCTGATTCAAATCTGTCTGTTCCTGAAAGCTGGGAAGATGGTGATTTGATCACCGCAAACCCCTTTTCGATCCCAGTTGCAGGGAAAAAAAGTAGATGCTTTCTTCTGCAGCACTTTTTTCCAGTTTTTTCCCTCAAAAGACAAACATTAGCTGTATTTTGGCTAATTTCTCGATCTCCTCCTGTGGAACCCACAAACTCTGGGCACCTTTAGAATCCCCAGGATGTCAGAAAAGAAGGACACATATTTGGTGTGGATAGCTTCTGTGGACAAAAAAGTTAAGGGGGCCTATGCGAAAACTACCCCAAATAGCCAAAAAAAGGCTCTGAAATGGGGTGGGAGGGGTAGCGTTTTGGAGAAAGGCCCAGCAGCTTAGGGGTTAATGACTCAAGAGGAAAATCAGTTATCTGGTTTCTCTTTTATAAGCCCATGCCGTATTCTTATAGCTGGAGCAACATTGTGGTCCATCAGACTATATACAAGACAACAGTATGCACAAAGTCAATTTTCTGTCTAGTATGTGTACTAAAATGAATTATTAAAAGGTGCTGTCAAATCTGATTACTATGGAAAAAGAGGCTGAGTGAAAAAAGTAACTGCCTAGGGTCATTCAATTTGGTCAAGCTAGGAAGCTGGAATTAAAAACAGGCTGTCTGAGCCATGGCCCCACTATCAATGTTTGCCCCGGTCTCACAAAAGCTTCTGGCTAGTCTGGACATGTAATGCAAGTGCATTTAAAATATTCTTTGTGTTTTTTCATAAAATGGGACAGCAGCAGTGCAAACATCCCTTCTTCGAAAAACAGGTGGACCCTATTACTGGGCAAGTACAGAGTGGGAAGCAAAAGTGGAAGCTTTGCTTCACCACAGAACAGGTACAGCATGACAATCACAAAGCAAGCTTTCCTTTCTCACAGAAGGCAAAAAGCAAAATCTTCCATACGAAACAAAACATATTTAGCAATGCAGAATAGTAGACATTTTCATCACTTACAGATCATGTACTATTAAAGCATCAGTAACATGTAAGTTACCTAGTAAGTTATTGGTATGTGTAGCAACCAAGCCATATGCCTAAGTACCTATGCTCTAGACAGGTACACAAGCTGTTTTGAACAAATGTGCTTGAGGCACACTATAATCCTAGTCTGCTGCCCTTGTTTAAAATGTTTAAATCAGTCACTGCATCCCTCTACATACATTTTATTATTCTATTCTCATGTACATTCTATTGCACTTTCTAGTTATCTATTTGCCATGCATATTTCTTTGCCTTGCTTTAGAACTGCCCTCCCTTCTTATTAATAGTATTCACCCTATTTTATAATTTGAACCAGTTGGTTCAAACTATAATCAATCATTGGAATCAATTTCAACCAATTTGTTTGCATTGATTGCAATTCAAACATAAGGACTCAAATTAGTTATCGAGGCCTAATTACCTGTGGCCTCATAATTCCAATGGGGTACATAGCTTCTGGTTACATAGTTACTAGCATTATCAGAGTTATGAGATCCGTTGATATGTTTATTTTCACATGGAGTTTGGCAAAAATTAGGAGTAACTGGAGAAATCGGACTGGAATTACCAATTTTCCTGTAATTCCTCATTACTAAGGGAACCCCCAGGGTCCAGCTTGTAAAGGCTCTGATTTTTCCCCTTCCCTGGAGTTTCTGGTAGCACCCCAACGCCCCCCCCCCCCCCCCCCTCACCTCCGGTATGCATAACTTTGGTGATAGGAACAATCTGGTCCATTTCTCAGGCTGCTCGTAACGAAGGCCTATCCTTTTTGGCCTGCATCATTTCAGGTTTTTAAGATAACCACTGAGTAGGTTATTGAATAATATTTAATACATTACATGTAAATCAAGCTCATGAGAACACATTACAAATCTGGCATCACTAAGGCTATTGTGGGCCACCTTTGGAAACCTGTTTTCGCTTGAGATAATAATGGAGAAAAACAAGGTGTTTGTGTTGCAAGCTGTGGCTCGCTATTTATCCAGTGATTCCGAAAATACGTAGTGTCTTGGTTTCTCTTAACCAAGCTGCTACTTTAATTACAAATGCGAGCACATGTTCCAAAGTGCTGAATGGATCAGAGGGACATGTTGAGGTCTGCAGCACTGGCAGCCTCCCAAGGTGAACGTAGGACAACCTCACCTTACACCAATTACACCTGACATCTTGCTGCATGCTGATGACAGGCGAGTTGGAACACGGACCTTTCCTTCATATCAATGACCCGCTATGTCCTTCAGAGAGTCAAGCGCCGTTTCTGGCACAGCGTGCAATAGTGCCGATGACCCTTGCCGCTGGTGGAAGATATCTGGCCACTAAGTGCTCGTCAAAGTGACAGATAGTCATTAGAAAGTGAAAGACTCCAAGTGGGTCTATTTTCGGTATCCATAAGTCTCACATGCGAGCATAGCAGAAGACTGCACTTAATCACCCTAAGCCATCTATGCCCAAGTGCAGAAAATGTATGTATGTATCTACTTTAGGGGAGGGCGCATTTTAGCAGCGTCCTTGGCGAGTTATACTGCTAATGCTCTATGGAGCAGTAATGTGAGCTCCTTATAACATTACTATCCACGACAGATGCTCCCTGTCTGAGGAATATGATTAATCAGCTGCTAATGTTAGACAGTAGGGTGCCTCTGAAAATCAGTTTCCTTCTCTGGGTTGTATCCGGCACCCCTTAGTGCAAATTAGATAAACACTGTTTCTTTCCTATTTACAATGGCTTCCCTATCAACCACACATCTAAGATATGGCATATGTGAGGTCGATCCTTTCAGGAAGATGGAAAAATCTAAGTGAGCGTGCAACTATGTTCGTGTGTGTGTGTGTGTGTGTGTATGTGAGTGTGCGTGAGGAAGAGTGAGCACATACCCATTTGTGCCCATGTACGTGTGAGTCCATATATGATGTAGTGTGCTTGTGTAGGTGTGAACAACGAACGTACATTTAGTTGTCATGTAACATGGTACATGAACTCCAACTGAAACTGAAACCTTCTCTGTGCTTAATTTAGAAATTCCATGGGGCTGGCTTGTTTTGGTTCTGCCTCATAATTCTTTCTTTGTCATGCAAACTCTTCGGGCATGTTTAAGAACCCCAAGCGCCTCCGTGCCCTACATTGGCGTCATTTCTTTTTACGTTAATGTGGCCCAACAAGGCCTAAATCCCCACCATTGTTTACAATAGGCCTCAATGGGCTTTACAGGATTAGCGTAAACATTTTTTACGCTAATTTTGCAAAGCTCTGGACTAGTATACACCCTTGTCCAAGGGACCACAATCCTAGTTAGGGTAAGCCACACACAATCCAAATTATCCCGTGCCCACCCTCTAGTAGCATGGCACTGAGCAGTCAGGCTTAACTTAGAAGGCAATTTGTAAAGTATTTGTGCAATAAATCATACAGTAACACACTGAAAACACCACAAAAAAACAACACACAGGTTTAGAAAAAGATAGGATATTTAGCTGGTTAAAATAATGTCAAAACAATAAAGATTCAATAAGCACAAGTTGAGATATCACTTTTGTAAGTTTAAAAAGGGTTATTACACAAAGTACCTGGTTTGTGTCAAAAATACCAGGCACGGAGACTGCAGAGGAGGAGATGTGTGGAAAAACAGAGTGTGCATTGCATTTTCATAAGCAGCACAGACGATGCTGTTTCTTTCCATGCTGCAAGGGGCTCTGGGTTGTTTTTTGGTTTGCAGTTTTGGCTCCTCACTGTGATACAAGAATCTTTTTGGCGCAAAGGGATGCAGTACATCAATTTTCCACTCGGGGAATCGGCTGCATCATTCCGGTTCAGCTGTTCGTCGATACCGGTAGGGCTGTGCGTCAAATTTCCGGTCTCAAGGTACGTGCTGCATCGAATCTTCCCTCTGGAATTCAGGCTGCATACTTCCGGCTCGGCTGTGCAGTGATTTCTCAGTCTCAAAACTGCTGTGCGTTGTTTCCGGCAGGCTGTGCATCAATTTTTGGCAGTCCTTCTCAGCAAAGGAGTCCAGGTGAGTCCTTTGAGCAGCCAGACAGTTCCTCTTGACAGGTTGCAGGTTCAAGTCCAGAAGTGTCTGAGTTGGTGGGGTCAGAGACCCAGTTTATATACCCAAAAATGCCTTTGAAGTGGGGGAGACTTCAAAGAGTGGTTTTGAAGTGCACATTTTCCCCTTTCAGTACAGGTCAGTCTGCCAGGGTCCCAGTAGGGGGTTTGGCAGTTCATTGTGTGAGGGCAGGCCAGTAGCCTTTGATATGTAAGTGCCAGGCCCTCCACCCTTCTAGTCCAGGAAGAACCATTCAGTATGCAGATGAGTGCAGGTGTGACTGAGTGTCCTGTGTTTGTGGTTGTCTGGGTGAAATGCACAAGGGAGCTGTCAACCATCCCAGCCCAAATGTAGATTGGAGAAGGGCTAAAAGGCACAGATGGATTTTAAATGCAGAGAAATGATCACTTTCTAAAAGTGGCATTTCTAAAATAGTAATATAAATTCCAACCTCACCATTAAGCAGGATTTTATATTACCATTCTGTCCATACTAAATATCACCTGGTTACCCCTTTCTGAGCAGAATCTACCACTCAATCAGTATATGAGGGTAGTCCTAATGCTGGCCTATGAAAGGAGCAGGCCTCACAGTAGGGGAAAATGAATTTAGGAGTTTTTCCCTACCAGGACATTTAAAACACCCATGTATATGTCCTGCCTTTTACCTACATAGCACCCTTCCCTATGTGCTACTTAAGGCCTACCTTAGGGTGACTTATGTGTAGAAAAAGGGGAGTTTAAGGCTCGGCAAATACTTTTAAATGCCAAGTCGAAGTGGCAGTGAAACTGCACATGCAGGGCTCAATGGCAGGCCCGAGACATGGTTAAGGGGCTACTTATGTGGGAGGCACAATAAGTGCTGCTGGCCCACTAGTAGCATTCAATTTACAGGCCCTGGGCACATGTAGTGCACTTTACTAGGGACTTACAAGTAAATCAAATATGCCAATTGGGTATGTGCCAATGTTAACATGTTTTTCGAAAGAGAGCACATGCACTTTAACACTGGTAAGCAGTGGTAAAGTGTCCAGAGTACTAAAGCCAGCAAAAATGAGATCTGAAAAAGTAGAGGAAGAAGGAAAAATGTTTTGGGGTGACCTTTCAGAGAGGCCTTTTCCAACAGCTCTTATTTACCTGAATTAAACAAGACCAAAATGACAACAATCCAACATACACAAGCAAAGATATACATTTTTTAAATAAAAATGGTCTTAATCCATGGAAATCAATGGATGTGTTGTTTTAGCACAAAGTACCTGGTACGCTTAAAAAATAAAGCAGCAAGGGCGACTGTGTGTCAGAAAATCAAGCAGTGCTTCAATTCCTTACTCGCAAGTGAGGCTGTACGTCAATTCTTCCCTCACATCGGAGGCTGTGAGTCGATTCTTTTCTCGCAAAGGGATGCCTTTCATTGATTCTTTTCTCGCAAGGGAGGCCGTGCCTCAATTCCAGGTGTGCAGCCTCAGGTTCGCGCGGGGATGTTGAAGACTTTGACGCCCAGCATCAGTGCGTGGAAATTTTATATGCACTGTGCGAAGAGTCCACGGAGAGAACAGGCGCTGCATCTTTTCTCCACCCACAAAGCAGGCACCGACATTGAATTTTCAGCTGTGGGTCAGTTTTCAGATATGCACAGGTTACCAGCTTCCACTTCTAGCGGCCCAGGGAGTGGATTTGGCACCACTTAGTAAATGAGGACTCCCAGGAGAAGAGCCCAGGCACTGGCAGATGGAGTCTTTGATGTTCCGAGACTACAGACCGGGTCACGCTCAGCCCAAGCCCTTAGAGAAGCTTCACAAGCAGGATTTTAGAAAGCAAAGGATAATTCTTGGCAGACCCTCGACAAGCATCAAGCTCTTTTCCTTGGCAGAGGTTCCGTTTGATCCAGAAGAGATCTGAAAGTCTGGGGTTTTGAGTCCACTACTTAATTTCTGCCTTTGAAGTATGCAAACTTCAAAAGAAAGTCTCTGTTGTTTACAAGATCGTGCCTTGGCCAGGCCTGGCCCCAGAAACACTCCAGGGGGTTGGAGTCTGTATTGTGTGAGGACAGGTACAGCCCTTTAAGGTGTAAGTGTTAGCTTCTCCCTCCCCACTCCAGCCCAGGAGACTCATCAGAATATGCATGACACTCCCCAGCTCCCTTTGTGTCACTGTCTAGTGGGCATCCACAAACAGCCCAACTGTCAGTGTGACCCAGACGTGAATTCCACAGACAGCAGAGTCACAGAATGGTTAAGCAAGAAAATGCCCACTTTCTAAAAGGGGCATTTTCAAACAGACCATCTAAAAACCAACTTCACTAAAAGATGCATTTTAAAATTGTGAGTCAGAGACCCCAAACTCCTGATCTCCATCTGCTCCCAATTGGAAACTGCACTTAAAATATATTTAAAGGCAGTCCCCCTGTCACCCTATGAGAGGGATAGATTTTGTTATAGTGACAGTGGCAGTATTTCACTGTCAGGATATGTAAACCACATCAGTAGATGTCACACCTTTAACACACACTACACCCTGCCCCTGGGGCTACCTAGGGCCTACGTTGGGGGTGCCTAACATGTATAAAAAGGGAAGGTTTAGGCCTGGCAAGTGGGTAGACTTGCCAAGTCGAATTGACAGTTTAAAACTGCACACAGAGACACTACAGTGGCAGGTTTGAGACATGTTTGCCAGGCTACCCATGTCAGTGGCACAAGCACTGCTGTAGGCCCGCTAGTAGCATTTGATTACAGACCCTGGCCACCTCTAGTGCACTTTACTAGGGACTCACTAGGAAATCAAACATGCCAATCATGGCTAACCAATCACCAATGCAATTTAGACAAAAAGCACTTGCACTGTATCACTGGTTAGCAGTTCTAAAGTGCCCAGAGTATCAACACCAGATAAAATGAATTACAGCACAGGATCCAAAAACAGGGTGTCCGAAGCAAAAAGTACAGGGAAACCACGCCAAGAGCTGCCAGGTCTAACATATTTCAACTGATTAAAGTCGCTATTAAATTATTAAAACACGCATATAAGATTATTGCCTTTCTACTTGTGAATGCACCTTGAATAATATGACTTTGATGCACGACTTGACATTAGCTACCTTAAAGCACACAATATATGTTTTGTTGATTACACTTCTGTTGTAGTTCCTGCAACGGGTAATGGCATAGCCAAGTTATGAGTTCTCAGGGGTCATAGTTAACTCACCCCATCTGAGCCAATAAAAACTGATGAAATGCACCTGGGGAAAGCTAACTTTGGGAGTTCAGTACTAACTGCACTTGACATCTCATAATTTTGATTCCTGTGAAAAAGTATTTTGTGAAGCTTGCAAAGACTTAAAAAAAGAGAAACATGAAAGGCAAACGTCATCACAACTTTGCACATTCCAATCTTGAGGGTGAAATACTTTTGGGGGGTAGGTGGAAATATTGTTTCATCAACATAAAACATACAAAGTATGCATGCAAAATCATTGCTAAGAATTAGAATAAATTGCATGGTTCGAAAAACATAGGACATCACTTTGGAAATATGCTCCTGTACGATTAATCCTAATTAATCCTATGTTTTTGTACAGTTTACCAATTTTTTTAATCCTAACAGACTTCCACGACATATCTGAAAAATTCCAACATTTAAAGTTTCCCAGGAGTACTCATGTGAGTAAGATTTATACATTCTGCAGTTCTGCCAATTGGAAAATTCTCAATACAAAAAGCAGAATAAAATGCACAGTGGCACATGTATCAATTTAATTTTGGTTCTCTTTAGGAAATTGTTTTTCCCCTTAGAAGAACAATTCCCTGACTTATCTGTCTAGGACTTGCCCTGGCCAAATGGGGAGCAGAAAGACTCAAACTCCCTCTGCAAAGCAACATGCAGTGATGAACCATCACACACTCACAGGAATTAGGTTGGAAGGATGCAAGAGACCCTCACCCGCATTACGCAACACGATCATAACGATAACCCAAATTCTTCAAACCATGCAGCCACACCACAGGTGACTTGTGAATAGTCTTTCCACAGTAGGCATCCTCCCAGTACTTAGCTTGCAAAAGAATGCATCCCGGGTCCAATGTTTTCCTCAGAAGCCCATGGCCGGTGCTAATGAAGGTTGGGGTGACAGGTACTTAGAGTACAATAATACTCTAATTAAATAATTAGGAGGGTCGATGTGAAAGATCTGGCCAGAGTTTTCGTACAACTTTGAATGTCGTAGTAAGACTTAGTCCAAGGTTAATGAGCACAAGCCTGGAAATGACAGGTGACCATGTTTATAACAAGTGGTGAGCGTATCTTGCGTAATTTGCTCTAGCATAATTGAGCAAAATAACAGGTGAATTAAGTGAGATTATGCACAATTACATGTAACCTAGTATCTAGCTTTTTTGTCTCACTCCAAAATTACCCTTGCATCCAAAATAGACCTGAGGATGCATTTTGCAATAAGGAAATAGTGCTAAAAGAAACAGAACATGAACAACAGGAGCCAGCAGCCACTCGGGCTCACTAAGTTCTTTGTTCCTGTGCTCCTAGGTGTAGGGTTTTTGTGCCAAATTACTTTTTATTAGGCGAATGAGTCTAATACTGTAATTTTGTGGTAATTTTGCATGAAAAGAGTACCACAAAATTACCTTAATTAGTCTGATTACTCTGGCATATTTAGTATTTCACCTAGGTTGAATTAAAGCTTTGTGGGTTAAAAAATTCAATCATTACATAAAGCAATTAGTTAGTTAATCACAAATGAGTGCAATCAAAATAGCCAAAGTCATAATCTTTGAGACAACTAACTTAACTTAATTTGTAAAGGAAGCCTATACCCAGTAGCAATAGCCAGTCTGCTCCCAAACATGTAAGACAAAATAATTAGTATATAATAAATAAGCTGGCTATTGCAGAGTCTGCTTGCTAAGAAAACCCAGAAGGAAGAAGGTTTATCTCCAAAATGCTGAAGATTTAAAATGTTTCAGGTTACAGAAGCCACACACAATTAGGGGTGAGATGTGACATTATAGGGATGAACCAGTACAGCATCATTCTGTTAGGCCAAAGAATGTTCTAACAAATAGGATACATTTGAAAAGATACATCCAAACACCTACTACTCCTGCCTATTAAAGAAATAGGTGTGTAGAGTCTATTCAGCTTCAAAATGGAATATCACATACCTTCGGTAGGAAACCTTGAAAAGCTACAGAATAAAGAACATCCTTGACATTGATTCCTAACAGAACACAATATATTAAATTGTGGATACCACCACGGGGCCATCTATTTCGACTATTTTACTGAAATAGAAACACACTCAAGCACATATAGGGAGAGAAAGTCGTTGCTCATACAAAATAAATGTGGACTATTACTCTGAAAATGTGAACAGTTGTAAGTGCAAGCTAACTGAGGCCTAATCAAGCCAATTAATTGCATCTAAATTAGGCATTATTTCTAAGTAATAAAAAAACCACCACAACTGCATTGTCTTGATTCCACTTCATGCGTCCCTAATCCACCACTAGACATAACTTGCTCTTTATCTCACTCTTACGGGACCTTTCTCACCCCTGAATTGTCTCTTTGTCTGTGTTTCCCCATTTTTCTCTTTCTCCTTTTTTCCCCTCTTCAGTTTTTCTCTCTCTTGCTCTGTATCAAAGTAAATTGAGGAAAAATGAGTACCAATGGGCCCCACCTATAGTTCAGTCGCTGGTTCAAATGACACAGATTATAGTTTATATAACCACTAAGTGATAAGCAATGGATAAATGCACCACTATCTAACCTGTGTGTTTTGTGCAGTCCAGTGTATCTCTCTCCATCCTTCAATAGGTTGGAAAATCTCTGGATGGTGGTAGCAGGAAAAAAGCGGAGGGACTGTGTGAGGTAATTTACCCAACCATATTGAAGCTACACCCCAGCACAGACCAATGGGTCACTTAGGGGCATATTTAAGACCCCCTAGCACCACTGGAGCATCACTTTACATGACGCTCCAGTGGTGCTTACTTCTGCTGCATATTTACATGGAGGTGTATCCCCACTTTTTGTGGCGTTACGCCTCCTTGTAAATATGGGTCCCTCGGATGCAGTTTTCTGCATCAGAGGGGCGTGCAATGGGTGTTGCTGTGGGCATGCCCATTGCATTTTGACGCTGCCTCAGATTTACAAGATTTTGTAAACCTGAGGTAGTGCTAAAATCTAACGCCACCCAGGCATATTTTTTGCTTTTTCTGCAGCACACATAGAAAGAGCTAAATGCCAGAAGGGTGTCCCTTCCTGCACATAAACAATCATTTCAAAATGACGCTTTGGCACTTCTGTGTGTGTTGCATAATGTAAAATCGTCACCTTCCCACGCATTAACATCACACCCTTCAACACAGACATTCTTGCACGATGTTGCACGGAAGCCTGCGTTGGCGCTGGCAGCTACATTTAGCAGCAGCGCAGGGGACAACACAGTGGTATTTAATTGAATACGGAGCATCCCTCCGTCACGCTCCGTCATTTTCCTATAAATATGGCCCGAAAGTGCAATCCAAGGCCACACTGTTTGTTCAGAACCATTAGGAAGTGATTAAACATTAATATTTGCCTCAAACAATGCTACCAGATAGAGTCTCATAAGTACCCAGGGCACTGCAGCTTTAAAGGATGCCCACTTTACCTCTGAGTGCCTCAATGCCAGTCAGAGTCAAGGTGCGTCATTTTTGTGCTGATGCATCAGAGCCTATCCGACAGACAGAGGGTACAACAAATGAGGTAATACCCAGTTTAGTTTAAATACTGTACAATGTCCCTTCTCTCCTTGTAGCTGTTTTATATTCCCAGGAAATGACAGGATGTTATTGTAGCGTTGTGCATATCCACAATTCAGAAAAGGAGAAATGCAAAACTTAAAATGAATTTTGATGTTTGGTTTAATTCGCCAGCCTAAAAATAACCCTTTTAAAAGCGTTGAAACAAGTGGGGTCTTCTAACAAAAGCCCTAATTTTAGAACATAAGCAACTGCTAACATTAGTGGGATTTGGTTATGGTTGAACAGCTATAAGGATTTTTGCAATTGATTTGAATTGTGTCTTTGAATTGTTTGTTTGCATTTAATATTGTTTTTGGTTGCTGAAGTGTCCTGCCTACATGCTGCCCCGGAGCACTCTCTGTGATGTACAGATGGGGAGCAAGAGTGGGGGTTTATAGTAAAGTGGCAGTTCTCACGGTATGGGGATGTTTACCCTACCTACGCCTCATGTTGGATTAGTTGTCTGTGGTTATGTTCATTTGCAGGCGCGGCCCGTCCTTTAGGGTGGAGGGGCCACACCACCCCACCTTTTGCCCCTCATGAAGAGTGTATGTCAGGTTGAACAAAGGTCAGCCTGACTGACACTCTTCATTTTCAGCTCAGACAGCCAGGAGTTAGACATGCACGATTTGGTCAGACTCCTGGCTGCCTGAGCTGAACTTTGCTGGGCTGAGAAGGTCACAGCTCCTATGGGCGTGACCTCCTTGGCTGAGCAAAGGTGCCTCGAGGCACTCCCCTGGGTGACAAGGAAAGCGTCACCCATTGACTTCGACCTGGGCGCTTCAGGTTTAAGCCCTGAAGCGTCCAAGGCGAGAGTCAATCAGTGACACTTCGTCACAGAGTGGGGTGGGGTCAGCAGTCTCACTGACCCCATCCCACTCTGTGACGAGGCTGGGACTGCTGCCTTCCCTCATTGGCTGACCCTAGGTCAGCCAATGAGGGAAGGCAGCAGTCCCAACCCTTCTGTGACCTCGAGGCTGAAGGTAAGTGTGTGTGTGACGTTTTAAAATGAATGTTTGGTGCGTGCATGTTTGAATGTTATGAGTGTTGTTAATGGATATGCATGCGTGCGCGCATGTGTGTGTGAAGAATAAGTGTGTGTGATCTTTTAAAATGAATGTTTGGTGCGTGTGTGCATGTTTGAATGTTATGAGTGTTCTGGATGTGCGTGCGTGTGTGCGTGTGTGAAAGAATGTGTGTGTGTGAACTTTTAAAATGAATGTTTGGTGCATGTGTGCAAGTATGAATGTTATGAGTGTTGTTAATGGATGTGTGTGCATGCGTGCATGTCTGTGTGTGAACGAATGAGTGTGTGTGTGTGTGTGTGTGTGTGCTTCCCGCCCGCCCCCCTCCCTTCTAAAGCTGCCGGCCGCCACTGTTCATTTGTTAATAAAAGGACTAACCTCTGATGCCACGAAGGTTAGCAAGTGAAACAAGATACTGTGTGCAAAGTATTTCCTGAGACCCAGGGAGTTATCGCGCACATGGCTGACCTATTCCGCTGCAGTTGCATTTCATATTTCTGTTTAACCACCAGATTGTTCTTGCTTTTCAACTGCCAATAAAACTGCAATATTTCAAAGGCTAACATATCAGAACATAGGCTGTGAAGAAGAATTGAAATTGCTCGCAGGAATTTCCACTCGGATAAATGATTCAAAAGCATTTTCCCTGGAATCTAACACTCCTGTGTTGAGATTTCATAACTTATATAACTTAAAGATTGCCTCTTCAGAATAACTACCAGGCACCTAACAACTGTTAATCTGTGATCTCATGAAATAAGGTTCGTTGTGACTCTTTCTGATATAACCACACTAGCATGCAAACTAGTATTCATATTATAATCACTCAAAGACATTCAAAGGATTTTTAGGGACAAGTCATATCTTGGTGGCCTCTGTTCTAAACCATTCTGTACTTATGATCCTTTATTAGCTAGTGCAAGCTCTCTTGACAGTAAACAATTCAGAAGTTTAAATTAAACTTTCAGAAATAGGCACCTGCATCCCCAAGACAAATAGTAATAAAAGAAAGCTCAAACAAGTATTCATAAAGCCAATACTTTTTGCTTCTGGTCATAGATTTCTTGTTCTTGCAACAACAACAATTTATGTGGGAATATATGTCTAAGTACAGTTGTGACTTTGTGCTATTTTTTGGTCTAGAGCCTAATTCATAAAAAATGTTTCCATCATGAAATGTAGATTCTCATAGTTTTAATGTTTAAACAATTGTGATTGTATTAAAGACAAGGAAGCTATCATTACGCCTAATCCCTTTTATACACCACTTCCAAGAAACAACTTAGAAAGCTCCAAAATAGAACCAAGTGTGACAACATAAACAGAATAGAACTTTCAGTCCATCAAACATCCCAGCACTCTAGTTTCCTCCTCTTTTGTGTGGTGCTGTTCTGATCATCCTCCTCATTCTCCTGCAGTTTTCCCAAAACAAACATCAATTGTGTAAACAAAAAACAACATGATATTATTAAAATAACTACTCCATCATTTCCTGAAAAAAATCTATTGTTATTCTAAATAGTACACTTCAAATTCAACAACAATAAGAATATACCTACAGTTCAATAAATGTGATATCTTGTTAAATTGGATACCCTGCTAACACATTCTTTATCCCTTTTTATCTTTCTTCTTTTTTGTTTACTTACTCCATCTGAGGGAAAGGGTTTGGGATAATACTAATCTCCTTGTCTTTAATAAAATCACAATTCTCTAAATATAAAAACTATGAAAATCAACATTTTTTACCAAGACAGGAGGCTAGCATTATGTATGTTCAAATCTTCTCAGAATAAAACTAGATACATGCTCAACTGGATTAAAATAAAATGTCCTGAACACTCCTGCTTTGGACCAATCTGCAGCTTTTAAAATTTCTTCCAATATTCCTTTAAGAAAAAACCTGTGATGACATTGCTCCCCTTATAGAATGAGCTTTAAACCTTTCCACATTCACACCTATTTCCTTCATAACATTCTTCACTCAACATGCAATTGTTGGCACCAAAACAGCTGTAAAGGGTTTCACATAAGAAATCAACAGCTGAGTTACACCATCAGCCCTGAATTCTTCCAGCCTCTTCTCATGTTCGCTGATACAACTGACAAAAGAAAACTTTGGTTCATCTTCAAAATATGGATCAAACACAGATTCTGACATGGTTTTCATCCTCCTCCATATCTCAGAGAAGTCTCCTTCCGGTTGAAAAAAATCTACTCTCCAGATCTAAAACCTGAACATAAAAAATCCGTCTAAATGAAATCAGACACAACAGAGTCACCAATTTCCAAGACAACTCTCTCAAACCTAGAAACCTATTTGTTGCCCATCTATCAAACACTTTTAAAGCTAAATTCACATCCCACATTTTAGCATACCTTGCCCTAGGAGCTATTTCCAAACAAATATCTTTCACTACTCTACACACTAATGGACTCCTACCTACAGACCCTCAAAAAGAGAATGTCCTACAATAATAGTCGATCTGTAGCAGTTCAAAGTTCTGTAAACTAAACTTTGATCATACAAGTCAGCTAAGAAATTAGCTACTTCAAACTCATCCACTTCCACAGGATCCAAACTAAACGCCATGCACCAACATATCCAAACATTACAGGCACCCTAGTACCTTTCCTTTGTTCCCGCAGCCCAAGATTAATCGAGGACCTCAAAACCTTCCCCAAAAGACCTCTGAATCTTTCTGAACTCCTGATAGCTTCCAAAATAGAATGTTAAGCATGCCGGTTTCCACAAGAGGATGTTCTGTTCTGTTTACCCCACCCAACATTCCTTGACAACAATCTATTGGTAATGGAATATCAACTGGCAACCTCCAGAATTGTAGGAAACCAAATCTGAGTGTTGCAGAAAGGAGTTACTATCACTAATTAACACTTCTGCCTCCTGGCATGCAAAAATACCCTCTGGATTATTGCAAGAGGTGGGTATGCATACCCCTTCAATCCTGCCCAATTCAGAGTAAAGGCATCCACTGCTAATGCTTGTGAATCTGGACACTGACTGAAAAAGGTTTCCTCCTGGAACTTTAACGTGGTAGCAAATAGATATACCTCTATTGGACCTAAGTTCAACTCTATTTCCTTGAAAGTGTGCATGTTTATTATCAATTTGTTGTAGTCCTTACATTCTCCTTCCCTGGTAAATAATGTGCTGTCAAATCTACTTCCTGCTCCTGACAAAAACTCCACATTTCCTTTGTGATTTCTGTTAAGCTAATGGATCAGCTCCCTCCATGTTTTTGTATACATGTTACTGCAGTGACATTGTCCATCCACAGAAGTACTGAAAGGCCCCTCAAAGACTCCCTGAAACAGCGCAGAGCAAAGAAACCGCTTTCGTTTCTAAAACGTTTATATGTTCCTGTCTTTCTGACATGATCCATCTCCATCTCCCTCCTCTCTCCTGATTATTACACAGTGTACCCCATCCTTATGAGCTTGCATCCAAATTCATGATAAAGTCTTGAACTGTTCTCAACAGTGCACAACCATTCCATGCCTCCAAATTTCCTCATTACAAGGCTTGTGGTTTTCAGACCGCCAGCCCCGCAGTGGCGATCAGGACCACCGCTGCTGTAGCAGTCCGACTTCCACATAAAGACCCTGGTGGTCAGGGTTCCGACAGTACCACAGGGATCAATGATCTTGGTGGCCTGGCGGTGATGGAGATCGTAATCTACCACAGCAGTGCTGCATGCAGTGCTGCCCTGCGGATTACGACCTCATTCTCTGCCTTAAGGCTGGCAGAGAACAGGTGCAGGTGGCCCGGGGGGGGGGGGGGGGTCATGCACTTAACATGGGCAGTGTAGGGGTCCCCCTGCCCAGTACCATCACAATGTTCACTGTCCACTGATAGTGAACATTGCAGGAGTGCTGACACCCTGCAGATGAAAGCAATGCTGCCAGCTTGATTACACACCAGAGACAATGCTGCTGTCTGTTTCCCGCTAGGCCTGCAGGTGGAAACCGACATATTCACCTGCCAGCCAAGCGAGAAACACCTGATAGGTCCAGCGGGGTGGTCGCCACTACGGTGGCGACCACGCTTTTGGGAGTTTAACTGACAGGCTTTCCCATCCATCAAACTTGTAATGAGGGCCTTCGTCTCCATACAATAGACTTTTTGCCAAAACTACACTTTCAACCTCTAGAGGGCTCTTTAATGTAAGGGGCCTGGGGATACAGGCTGTATTGAAGACGTCAAAAGACCTCCTACACAAGCCATTTCCAGCAAAGAAACGACCTCCTTTATTCATAAAAGACCAACCCCCATCTTTATAATTTTCTTTTCTTTTTTGTCAACCTTAGTTGTACTTTTAGAGTATCTTTAATGAATCCCAAAAATTCTAATTGCTGTGTTGGAATCAAAATGATTTCTCTAAATTCACCACAAAGCCCAATTTTCCCAACAATTGTCTCACTATGTTAACTTGATTTCCCGAAACCTCCTTGTTCTGGCTCATAACAAGGATGTCGTCCAGATAAATTACCATCTCACTCCTTGTCCTCTCAACAGTCCCACAACTGGCTTCATGGCCTTTGTAAAACACCACAGGGCTGATGAAAGACCACACCACAGGCATGTGAATTGGTATAACTTCCCATTTTAACAGAACTGAAGAAACCTTTGACTCTATTTGTGATTAGAATAGTGAGCTACGCACCCTTAAAGTCCAATTTCACTAACCAATCTTTTTCTTTCAAGATGTCTCTCAACATATTTATTCCCTCCAAATGATGGTAAGTTACATATCGATTCACTTGTAGTAGATTTATGACTTGTCTCCAACCTTTGTGCTCACAAAACCTCTTTCTTCCTCTTGTACTTAAAGTATTGCATTATTTTCCAACATTTGCATTATCTCTTGACTTACTACCTCTTTATTGACTTCTTGTAAACTTAATTCCTTTGTTTTTTTGACCTGCAAAGGAATATTATTGAACTCTATCCTGAAACCGCTTACCGTTAAAAGGACCCATTGGTTCTGTGTTATTCTTTCAGATTCTTTTATGAAGAATGTCAACCTTCTTCCCACCTTTAACTAGGAAGAACCAGAAATTATCTCCATACCGACCTGTTGAGGAAGATTGATGGCCCCTTCCCCTGTAAGAGTGTCCTCTGTTTCTTCTTCCCCCTTGGGGATAGAAACTTGTTGTACCTGTGTTTCCTCTATAGTTAGATCTTCACAATCCCATCTGGGTCTTATAGTATCCTTGGCCAGAAGATTGCTCTCTCCTTCTGGTCCTCTCATAAAAATTATTTGAATTTAATAACTTCTGCATTGAAGTCTGAATCTTGTCTAACGCAGTGAATGTAGACACAAATTTACCTAGCGATTTAACCATGCTCTCTCCAAAGAGAAGACCTTTTGTATCTTTGTCATTCTCCTTCCTTGCCAGGTTGCCCAGTTTTGGACTGATCCTGAATAGCACTGCCATTTTTCCTTTCAGCAATAATACTAGCATTAGCATTCCCAACAAAACAAATCGCTCTTTGGCACTAGCCTCTTAGCGTGTCAACATCTCCTCCATTAATGTAAGCATCCTTTATTAAGTCAAAGATATGAGTTATAGGACCAAAACATCCAGTAACTTGTCTTCACACTACCTAAGCGCTTTATCTTTTGGTCCCTTCCAAGCTTGAATACATATGTAATAAGTTCTGGGTCTAGATTCAGAGTGGCAGTAACCTTGTCTTCAAGTGCAGGTCTAGAACACACAGCTCTCATGATGTTCCTCTCCTCTCTTTCTAGAGGCTTTCTAGTCTTATGTTTTACATAATATGCCACATGACTCATAGGCCACCATTGAGAACTCCTATGATGCCTTATCTCCTTAGGATGAAACATGGTCTGTCCCAGAGGGCCTTTGATATACTTCTCAATTTTAGAGGAATTATCTATGTCCCTAAACTCTGTGCCAGAGAAAATCCCCCCATCATCATAGTTCACATTAAAAATATATTTGTCCAATTCAGAATTCATTTGACACAGTTACCCTCATCTTAAATGTCTCTTGCAAAGTTAACCTGCCTCTCATTTGTGGCGTTTTTGGACACCTTGCCTTTGAACTGTGTTGGGTTATAATTCTTGATGTTATAGACAAGTCTCCACCCATTAGATGCTTTTTCTTACTTAAACATTTGCTCCTGGTACTTTGTTTAATGGACCTCCCTCATTAGACAAGGTTTATTATTCCTCATTAATATCCATTTTCTTTTTTTCCCTATTTTTCAGTAAATTATATACTGTCTTTAACACTCTCCTTCAACTCTCCTCTTATAATATCAATCACTCTTTTCTCTTGTAAATCCCTCTCACTATGATCCTCAGTCATGTTGGCCAATATAAAATCAAATTTAATTTATTTCCCTCCTAAACTGAGTACCTGTCAATAGGCAAATATAATTTTAAACACTTAACTCCCTGTAAATGCCTTCATGAGGGTTTGCGTCAGAATGAGGGAGAAATTGACAACATTCAATTCATGCCTCCAAAATGGTCCAAAAACGCCAACCAGCATTGATTGATTGAAAAATGAAGCTTGTTCAATTTCATTTCCTGTTTCCTTTTCTGCAATCTTGTACTGTGTGAAACTTCAAGTTGTTCGTTGAAGAGACACTTCAGACCTTTAAAGCAGCAATTAATTTCATGGTAAGACCTTTGTATTTTTAAAATTGCCTTTTAAAACCAGAGTGTTCGTTAGAACTGCTGAACGTGAGCTCCGTTAAACCCTTCACTGTAAAACACACAGTCAAAGCAAAGGCATCCTCCACTCCTTAACACAGAGAGGTGTCTAACACAAATGAAAATGCCTCCCCAAGTCAAAAAGGAAGATCATCCTGGCGTCATTCTGGAGTCATCTGATGACTTCAGCTGTGCTATTCCTGCAATTATCTGGGGAAGTCATCCCAAGCCATCCTGAAGTATGTGTATAGGGCGAAATATTTAAATGAGATGACTCTAGAGTCATCAAAGAAACTACTCCAGGATGGCTTCCTGATTACTTAACTGGAAAACATGTGATGATATTTTACTACTACAGAATGATCCCATGATGATTTCTGGATTAAGCTGTATCACTCCAGGATGGGATCCTGATTACTTCAGTGGAAAACATGTGATGATCATGTTGGGATGATCCCATGATGATTTCAGGATTAGATTGTATTACTCCAGGATAATCCTATGAGTACTTCATGATGGGCCGTAATATTACAGAATGATCTTGAGATGACCGCAGAATGGGACTCTGTTACTCAAGGTTGATCCCATGATATCTTTAGAATGGGAATGTATTAGTCGGTGTTGATTTCACATTGAGGATGTATTACCCTACAATTGGTTCTGGCTGCATTACTTCATGGCAATTTCAGTATGGTTATGTATTATTTTAGAATGATCTTGAGTAATAATGGGTAAACCTTGTTTGACATTCAGGAAGTAAAGAAATCCACAGTTTTATTAATTTGTTGGCTGAGCAGATTACTACTACAAAAACAAGCATTGGAAAAGGAAATAGGTCTCACATTTTCGACTAAATGGCTTGCCATTGTTTTTTTTGCTGATGGTCTGCAGTACTGGCAAAAATAAAGTCTGAAAAAGAGGGTGCCAATGCAATGTGGACACATGACACTGTAGTGGCCAAGAAGGATCACGCACATGTGCTTGCCTCACCATGCATGCACACCCATACTGCATGAAAACAGCCACCGTTTTAATTATTGTTTTATTTACAGGTGCAAGATGGGGACTCAACTTGGAATGTACGGAAATAAAAACAATAAAGTACAGATTTTAAAATGTGCACAAAAAAGCTGTTGAAAACAGAGAGAGCAAGCAAGAAAATGAGAGCTGCCAAGCCATTAAAAAAAAAAAAGAAAAAAACATTTTTTAAGGATTGTGACAGGAAGAGAGCAATGAAAGAGGGAGAAGGGAGTAGTAAATGCATAGGGTCAATCAGTAGTAGAAAGGGTAGCAACAGAGGAGCATGAGGCAGGGGAACAAATAAAAAGCGAAAACAAACAGCTGGGAAGCAAGCAATGGACAAGTTGTGGGTAGTGGAAGAGGGGCAACATGCAGCACCTGATGAATAGTGGTACATCAGGTGGAGAGCAGTAAGCGAGGAAGGGAGCAAGAAAACACATGCTTTCTACGGAGTGCTAAAGAACGCAAGCATTTGCAAAGCCAATAGGCCTTGACTCTGTGACAGCTATTGGCTTTGCCAATGTGTTTTAGCCATGTTGTACACCAGTATGGCAGCTGTTCAGCATGGCTAAAAGTCAGTGGTGTAAATAAGAGTGGTGTGGAGTGTCGTAAAGTACAGTGGGGTGTTATGGAGTGCCTTAGAGTGTTGTGGCTTGGGGTGGTGCAGAGTAGAGTGGAGTGTCGTAGTTTGGAAAGGTTTAGTGTTGTGGAGTGAGTAGTGTCTCATAGAGTGGAAGGGCAGAGTGGAGTAGAGGGTCATAGGTTTGAGTAGTGCAGAGTGGAGTAGAGTGCTGTGGAGTGGCAAAGAGTGTTGTGGAGTGGTATAGAGCAAAGTAGAGTGGTGTAGAATGGAGTAGATTGTCAGAGAGTGGAGTGGCATAGAGTGGCATGGACTGAAGTGGCGTAGAGTCAAATAGTGGAGTGAAGTATGTTATAGTGTACAGTAAAGTGGCATGAGTGGCAGAGAGAGTTGCTTAGGGTGGAGTAGTGTCACAGAGTGGCATATACTGAGTGTAAGAATGGAGTAGAGTGTCAGAGTGGAGTGTTGCATAGTGGAGTAGAGTCGCCTAAAGTGGAGTGGCAGAGAGTTCTGGAGTGGTGTAGATCAGAAAAGATTGTTGTGGAGTGGCAGAGAGGCATGGACTGGGCTGTTGTAAAGTGGAGTGCTAGAGTCACGCAGAGTGACGTAGTGGAGTGGTGTCACAGCACAGCGTGGAGTACAGTGGCACGGAGTGGCATAGAGGGAGTTTCTTAGAGTGTTGTAGTGTCAGATTGGCACAGAGTGTAGTAGAGTTTAATGGAGTAGAGTGGCTTAGAGTGAAGTGGCATAAAATACAGCTGAGCAGAGTAAACTGGCTTAGAGTGCAGTGCGATAGAGTGCCTTGGTTTGGAGTAAAGTGGTGTAGAGTTCATTGGCGTCGAGTGGTGCAGAGTGGAGTGGAACACTGTAGACTGCAAAAGAGTACAGTGGTGGTGGGGTTGAGTGCAGTGACATGAAGTAGATTTTATTCAGTAGAGTGAAGTGGTGCAGGGTAAAGTGGAGCGGTGCAGGATAGAGTGCAGAAGTGTAGAGATGAGTGGCGTAGAGTACATTGGTGAAGAGTAGACTAGAGTGGCATAGAGTATAGTGTCACAGAGAGGAGTGGTGTAGAGTGTATTGTTGTGGAGTGTTGCAGAGTAGAGTGCTGTAGAGAGCAATGGAGTACAGTTCAGTGGTGCAGAGTAGAATAGAGAGGTGTATAGTGCAGTGACGTAAAGCTCAGAGTTGCAGATTGCAGTCTTGCAGAGTAGTGTCGTACAGTGTAGTGGTGTAGTGTGAATTGGCATAATGTAGCGTTGCAGAGTAGAGTGCTGTTGAGAACAGTAGCCTGCAGTACAGTGGTGCAGAGTAGAACTGAGTGGTGGAGAATGAAATGTATAGAGTGGCGTAGCATGCAGTGGCATAGTGTTGCTGAGTAGACTTGAGTATAGTGGTGTGCAGTCTAGTTGTGCAGAGTAGTTGGCATAGAGTGCAGTGGTGTCGAGTGCATTGGCATAGAGGGCAGTAGTGCAGAGTAGTGGAGTAGCACAGCTAGACTACAATAGAGTAGAGTGGCACAGGGTGGAGTCTAGTGGTGTAGAGTGTAGTGGCATAGAGTAAATTGTTTCAGAGTAGAGTGAAGTGTTGCAGGGTGGAGTGGTGCAGGGCAAGGTGTAGATGTGTAGAGATGAGTGGCACAAAGTGTATTGATGTAGAGTCACAGTGTGCAGTGGCATGGAGTGCAGTAATAAAGAGTAGCCTAGAGTAATAGCAGAGAATGCATTGGTGTAGAGATGAGTACTGCAGAATGCTGTGGAAAGTGCAGTCTTGAAGAGCAGAGTCTCAGAGTGCAGTGGTGTGGACTGTATTGGCATAGAGTGTTGCAGAGTAGAGTTCTGTAGAGAGCAGTGGTGTACAGTTCAGTAATTCAGAGTAGAATAGAGCATGCAGTGGTGTAGAGTTCAGTGGCGGAGACTGCAGTCATGCAGAGTTGTGTCCTAGAGTGCAATGATGAAGAGGGCATTGGCGTACAGTAGAGTATTGCAGAGTAAAGTAGTGTAGAGAGAAGTAGCCTACAGTACAGGTCTGCAGAGTAGAATAGAGTGGTGTATAGCAAAATTATGTCAGAGTAGACACTAGTGTATAGTGGTGAAGAGTGCAGTGGTGCAGAGTAGCTGGCATAGAGTGCATTGGTTTTGAGTAAAGTGGAGTAAGGGGACATTGGGTAGAGTGCAGTGATTTAGAGAAGAGTTATTGGGATAGAGTGGAGTGGCAAAGAGTGCACTGGTGTATGGTTGAGACGTGATAAGTGCAGTGATTTAGAGAAGAGTTATTGGGATAGAGTGGAGTGGCAAAGAGTGCACTGGTGTATGGTTGAGTCGTGTGGAGTGGTCTAGAGTCTGGAGTGGTGCACAGTGCAGAGGTGAAGCATGCAAAGTTGCTCATTAAAGTAGAGTGCATTGGCATAGAGTGGCGTAGAGTACATCTTTCTGCCCGTTTGCCACTCCTTTTTAGCCATCCCATCATGAATTACTTCTCTTTGCTGCCACCAATACTTCACATTCCACATCTCTCACTCCAGTTTTACCTCAGTCTGTCCCTTTCCTGGCACCCAACATTGTTTCCCTTCATTCAGGACAATACCCTCCTCCACCTCCTTTACCATTCTGTGATCTTGTCATGGCACTAAATTCACTTCCATTTTAAATGCCTTTGTCCCCTCCTATAAGCCATCCCTTCTTGTAACTGTTCCTATGTCATCCAACTCCATATTCATCTGCCCAACATCCACTACTCCCACCTATCCCTATTCTCAACCATGCCAACCATGACTTTTCCTGTCACCTCTGCACTGCATTTCCTATCTGTCACGTCTCCTTTCACACCAGTCAACCATTAGCTATAACACACTGTTTGCACCTATTACCCGCTCCGAACAAGTGGCCATCCCCGACTGCTCCTTGTGCTTAACCCATTCATTAACAATGGTCTCCTATTTAATGACATCTTCTCCCACCAAGCAATGTCAACTTATTCCTTCTTTTATCTACATTTTACTTCTACTGTGACCCATCCCAGCTACATTCTATTAACAGTTATCCCACATCTATCCAGTGTCACTCATTCCCTGTCCACTTCTATTAAACTGCCACGCTGTCCCACCAGCCCTTCAATACAATACTCTCCAATCTCACCTTCTTCCAAGAACCATGTACTCAAACTATACATACCTGTCTTTGTCTGTTGAAATCCCCTCTCATTGTCTGTCCTGCCATACTGTCACACTCATTAGGCTCTCCTGACAGTGTGTCTCATTCTCTCAGACCACCTTCTATACTGACATCAAGAAAATGACTCAGTGAAGTACATACTTTTCTGACATCAGGAAAATGACTCAGTGAGGTAAATACATAGATTTCTAGTGATCTTGGGAAAGGTTTGCTTTACGCTTTATAATACCGTGAGAAAAATGTAATTTCTGACCGTCATATGGGTGCTAATCACATGTGCAACAGTTAAAAGCAAGGCATTAATTTTGATGGGAAAAAAATACTTCCATATTTGTGGCTGGATTGCCCAGGTGGAATCAGGGAAAGGGGATCAATCTGGGATTCCTGGCTTGATCAAACTGTGTGATCCCAGGCAAAGAAGTATTTCTGCTTTTTGAGCCTTCTTTTTGTTCATAATCATACATGAGAAAGGGCACCTTCAAATACCTGACTTGAAGATAGTTGCTGTAAAAAATGCAATGTTTCGTTTAATTAAGTATAACGTTACTCTATGCAGAAAAAGAATCTAGGTCACAGATAGAGAACTAAGGGGGTGATTCCGAGACTGGCGGGCGGCGGAGGCCGCCCGCCAGTCTACCCCCGACAAAATACCGCTCCGCGGTCGCAAGACCGCAGAGGGTATTTTGAGATTTGCCCTGGGCTGGCGGGCGGCCGCCAAAAGGCCGCCCGCCAGCCCAGGGCAAATCTACCTTCCCATGAGGACGCCGGCTCCGAATGGAGCCGGCGTAGTGGGAAGGTGTGACGGGTGCTGTTGCACCCGTCGCGTATTTCAGTGTCTGCTTTGCAGACACTGAAATACTTTGTGGGGCCCTCTTACGGGGCCCCTGCAGTGCCCATGCCATTGGCATGGGCACTGCAGGGGCCCCCAGGGGCCCCCCGGCACCCCCTACCGCCATCCTGTTCCTGACGGGAGACCCGCCAGGAACAGGATGGCGGTAGGGGGTGTCAGAATCCCCATGGCTGCGGAGCTCGCTCCGCAGCCATGGAGGATTCTCCCGAGCAGCGGAAAGTCGGCGGGAGACCGCCGACTTTCCGTTTCTGACCGCGGCTGAACCGCCGCGGTCAGAATGCTCGAGGGAGCACCACAAGCCTGTTGGCGGTACTCCCGTGGTCGGTGACCCTGGCGGTCACCGGCCGCCAGGGTCAGAATGACCCCCTAAGTCCGTTGTCATGTTTACCCTAAGAGGACTGCCAAAAGACATGAGGCAGTAATGTTTCTCGGTACGGTACCCATCAATGTAGTCATAAAAACAGACATTTCAATGTGAAACGCTTTCGCATGTTAAACTTTTTAAAGACATGGTATCATATTATATGATATTTGCTGCATGATTTGCATACACAACACTTTAAAGGCTCGGCTTGTGCAGGAGTTCTAAGAGCCAACCACCTCTTTCCAGCCCCAGCAACTGTCTTCCCTCAATTTGCTGGCTTAACTTTCACCCCTTATTGCAGCGCCTCTTTAAATAGTCTGAGCGCAGGGTCGTAAACAAAGCCCCACATTCAAGAAAGCCCGTGTATTTTGGAGTCCGATACGCACGCTACAAAAACACACAATTGTTCAACATCACAACAGAGGCTCACTCCTGCATTCACCTACTCTTTCAAATAATGCAGGGGGAATTACAGAGCAACAATGGCACAGAACAACCGGAGAAAAACATCACTTTCCCACTGGGACTTTACCTTGCATTTTCAAATTGAAAACGGGACTGGCAAAGTGTGTTTTCATTATTTCCACACAAATATTGTGCCGCTGCAAACTGCGTGAGTTGTGTTCGCTACTTTTCCAACAGCACTCCTCCGAATTGGAGTAGGAACTACTAGACATTACAAAAACACTTATGTATCAACACACTTTGCCGCCAAATGACCAGGCAGTACATTTTTGGGCTCCATTTAAAAGCCAGTCTCCCGCCTTTCAAACAAAGCGCATCACACACACATCTCAAAAGGGCGACGAGAGCCACGAAATCAAATCCTGCCTCACTCTCCACCTCTCCCCCGGTGCACACGTCTCCAAAAGAAATACCGAGTGAAATGGAACAAAATATCCCCTTTAGCACAGCACTGAATCCACGCACTGCCCGGAGCAACAACAACTCTTTAGCCTTTCCTTCGCCATCGGGCACAATGTAATTGTACTTCCGCTTCCATTGCATTGGAAAATAAACATTTGGGTGGAAGAAACAGAAAAGGGACTACCGCGAATTCACAGTGCAAATCATTAACTTGGCGGCCATCAAGCATTGGCAATGACAACTAGTTTCCTTACTAATAGAATGCGCTGCTATCTACAGATGCACACATACTTAAGTGCAAACGTGTCCCTAAGGCATCAGAACGCTCTACACGACAATGAGATACGTTACAGGTGAGCCAGACGTTGCACATTTTTTTAAAGTACATGGAGGTCAAGAATCTCGGGATGTTGAGCAGGTGTTGGCACTCCAACCTCGAAGTTGTTTCAAAGCTTCACTTGGAATTATGTTCTTTCATTATAACAGCCACACGTAATATTATGGAACTGTGTATTCTTTTATTATAACAGCCACATATAGTAGTTATTATTAGAGCTAGTGAAATAATGCTATAATTAAAAAGCAAACTTGGCGAGGTTGACTAAATTATGTGGCAACAAAAGACAGATTATTCTGCACATTCTGTGACCTATGGAAATCATTTTTTTAAACAGATGCAAAATAAAGGCACTCCTGTTGAACAAACTGCAGTGTAAATGTACTACTACTTACCTCAATGTAAAGACTCTTGATGTAGTCCATTGCACATTCTTATTTCCCTACATAAGCAAACTTGTGTAATCAGGTACTCATCCTCAAATCATCAGTAACAATCTTCTTTTGTGAAGTAATCAGAAAGTCATTTTCAAATCATCCTCAAGTTCTCAGGAAAAATCACACCTTGTGAAGTAATCAAGAAGTAATTTTCAAGCCATCTTCAAATCATCAAGCCTAGTTTCTAAAGGTTGCTGATGACTTCCAGAGCTCGATGATGTCTGATGACATGAAAATGACTTCTGAAGTAGTTGGATGATCATCCAATTACTATAGGATGGCTTCTAAAGTAATCCTCTTTGACCAGGGTCGTGACCTCTGGTAATTGGCCTTGCGACCTCCGGGAAATGCAGGCCTCTTAATATGATGATTTCACGAGCGCAACTGACGTGCTCGCGACCTGCTGTGAAACGAATCTTCATTTGAATGTGCGGCTCTTGCTTGCTTTGACATTAACTCCTGGCTAACCCCTCCCAGCCGCACACGCAACCGTAAAATAGACTCAATCTCACAAAATTATTAACAGTAAAGGAATAAATGAACAATTTGTATATCTAAAAATGAATTATTCTTTTAAAATAGAAAAACGAATGAATGTATAAAAAATACAACAAAACATTATACCCTAAGGAGTGATAGAATCCATAAATTAGAATCTGTCATAAGAACACATACTGTGCAACAAACGTGCAGAAATGTTTTATGGACTGAAGTTCTATTCTACTTGTGTTGTCTTAGTCGGTTCTATTTTGGAGCTTTCAAAGTGGCTGCTTGTAAGTGATGAATACAAATGATTATGCATAATGCTAGCCTCCTGATTTGCCATGAAATCTGATAGTTCTAATCAAAGTTCTCTTTGCTACCTTGTTCCTCTTCTACTTATTTATGTGTACGCTTTCACTCTGCTAGATACTGTCCTCTGACTCTGCTGAGTAAGAGAAGTGGGAGGGTGCAGGAGACATGAGAAAGAGCAGAGCAGTGAAAGAGATGAAGCATAGGGAGAAAAGTTGTTATCAACAAGGAAGTGATAGGAGAGAATTTAACATAAGGTAAACAGAGAAAGTCGAGATACCTAGAAAGGAATATACAGCGAGGTAGAGAGAGGAAGAGGTTGGTAGAAAAGAAGCTTAAGAGGTAGGTAAAGTTTTAAAATAAGGTAGGGAGTGCTAGAGAAATGTAAAATGCATAAAGAAAGAGAGGGAACACCATGCTGTGAAGTAGAAAGAGAGGTATGGTAAAAAGAGAGATGAGTGGGCGAGCGGCAGAAGCAGAAAGAGGCAGACAGGTAGAGAGGGGTGAAACTCAAAGAAGTATGGAGAAATGCAAGACAGAAGTAGCAGAAAACATGGTAGAGAGTGAAAAAATAAGAAGATGTATAAAAAGACAGACCAAGTAAACAGAGTGGTGAAGCCAAGTGAGGAACAGAGCGAAGGGTGATGCTAATACAGAGATAAAGAGTGGGGCTGTGGTGGAGGGACATTTGTCACAGAGACATGGGTAAAGAAAAAGAGGTGAGATACAGAGATGTGTAACAAGAGAAAAAGGTAATGAGAGAGAGGTGGTGTAGCAAGAGTGACTTCACTCAAATTACTGAAGGAGATGCAGAGAGAGCTTAGAGAGAGGAGGTAATGACAAAGGAAAAGACAGGGAGATAGATAAAGAGAGCACGGACAAAGGAGTATGGGAGGAAAAAATATGAGGAACTAAATTTAGAAAGAGGGAGGGAAGGACAGATAAGGTAGTTAATCAACGGTGAAGTAAACTGAAAGATTAAGTAAAGAGTCAAAAATGTGAGGTAGGAAGACATAAAGTAGTGACAGATGTGAGGTAGATGTAGAAATATGGTAGAGAGAGGGGAGGGTGAGGGCTTATAAACCAGTAGACAGATGAAGCACAGAGAAATGGAGCAAGAAAGTGAAGAAAAGAGAGAGAGATAAACGAAGTGACGTAGATGGAGGCACCATACATAGAGGTTAGACAGAAACAGACTAGGGATGTGTAGAAGGGGTGATGATGTAGAGAGAGAGAGGGTTGAGGGAAAGAATAGAAAGGGATAGACAGGCAGAGACAGATCTGGTGGTTCAGTGGTTCAGGCAGCCACTCCAGGAATCTGTATTTGACCTCATAGTCACAGGTTTAAACTCTGGTAGATCCACTTAGCATTTCATCCTTCTGAAGTTGATGAAATAAATAATATTAGGTAACAATCAACATCTGTTTTCTGTCAGTAGCATCAATAATCTCCTAAGGGGTGAATATGCACTTTTCAAATATGCTGCTTATGTTATGTTATGCAGAGATCATCACCGAAAATGTTAGAGAGGGGTGAAATTGTTATAGCGAGCTAGAGAGCGATTGTGAGACTTTGCATCATTGGCATCGTCTCCCCTAACTTTTTTGCCTCTACTTCCCAGGTTGCTTCTGTATGATGGACTGTTTTATTTGCTCTGGACACTTTACCACTGCTAACTAGTGCTAAAGTCTATGTATTCCCTGTATAAATTGTATGTGTACATTGGCATATCCATGACTGGCATATTTGATTTACTATTAAGCCCCTAGTAAAGTGCACTAGAAGTGCCCAGGTCCTGTAAATCATATGCTACTAGTGGGACTGGGACACTGGTTATGCCACCCACATTAGTAGCCCTGTAAACATGGCTCAGACATGCCATTGCAGTGTTTGTGTGTACAGTTTTAAACTGCCAATTCGATTTGGCAAGTGTACCCACTTGCCAGGCCTAAACCTTCCCTTTTTATACATTTAAGGCACCCCTAAGGTAGGCCCTAGGTAGCCCCAGGGGCGGGGTGCACTGTATGTTAGAGGTGGGACATGTACGTATGTGTTTTACATGTCCTGACAGTGAAATACTGCCAAATTCGATTTACACTGTTGCAAGGCCTATCTCTCTCATAGGTTGACATGGGGGCTGCCTTTAAATATTATTAAAAGGCAGATTCCCTTTGGGAGCAGATAGACATTTGGAGTTTGGGTTCTCTGAGCTCACAATTTAAAAATACACCTTTTAGTAAAGTTGGTTTTGAGATTGTGTGTTTGAAAATGCCACTTTTAGAAAGTGGGCATTTTCTTGCTTAAATCATTCTGTGACTGCCTGTTTGTGGATTCCCTGTCTGGGTTAGTTTGACAGTTGGGCTGTTTGCACCTCTCTCTAGACAGTGACACAAAGGGAGCTGGGGTGTAGCCTGCATATCCTGATGAGCCATCTGTGCTAGGAGAGAGGGGAGGAGTGGTTACTTTCAACTGAAAGGGCTGTGCCTGCCCTCACACAATGCAGTCTCCAACTCCCTGGTGAAAGTCTGAGACCTGGCCTGGGCAAGGCAGGATTTCACAAACAAGGGAGACTTTCCTTTGAAGTAGGCCTACTTTAAAGGCAGAACTGGATATAAGAAGAACACCCAAACCCCCGAAAATTAGATCACTTCTGGGCATCAAGAGGAACCTCTGCCTGGAGAAGAGCTCAAGAGCTGAGGAGAAGTGCTTCCCTGTCTGTGACTGTGCTTTGTGGAGCTATCCTGCAGTTGCTGCTTTTGGCTGGTGAAAGGGGACAAAGACTGGACTTTGCTGTGCATTCCTGCTTGTGAAGAAATCTCCAAAGGCTTGTCCTGAGCTTGCCTCCTGTTGTTGAAGTCTCAGGGCCATCAAAGACTTCCCCTGCCAGCACCTGGACTCTCTACTGAGACTCCTTCCCTGCCACGTGGTCCCTATCCAGTTCCTGGGGCCTTGACAGTTGAAGCTGGCAGACCAAGATTGAAAATCCACTCACAAACTGAAGTGCAGGGACATTTCTGATGCAACCTCCGAGACGCAGCTGAAGAAACAACACGCCACCAGTTTCGTGGCTGAAATCAATGCTCTGCGTGCAGCGCGGCTAGAAAATCAATGCACTCAGCTGGAGAAATGCCACGCCACATTGCTAACGGAGGTTGGTAACATCGCAACCCACACAGCGCGGTTTTGCTGATACCGTGCAGCAGGAATTCCGATGTAAACCTTTCTGGGCACGGAAAAATGATGCAATACCTGCCCGGACCCGAGTGCTTGCCCGGATCAATGCACCGCTCTCCTACAGACAGGAAAAACAACGCACGCAGACCTGACTGGAGAAGGAGAAAGGAGGCATGGTCTCGCTTGCAGGTGAGTAATTGACGCATCACCAACCTTTTTCAAAGCATACTCGCCCGTGCTTGTTATTTTGACGCTACCCGGGTACTTTTCAATGCTAACAGTGTTCCTACTGTTTACAAAAAGGATTTAAGACTCTTTTGATTTTAAAATTAATAACTTGACTTGTGCATGTTGGATATTTGTCATTGTGGTCTTGTTTTGTTTAGATAAATATTTCCTATTGTTCTAAACCTGTGTTGTGTCATTTTGTAGTGTTTTCACTAAGTTACTGTGTGTGCTGGTACTAATACTTTGCACCTAGACTCTGAAGTTAAGCCTGCCTGCTTGTGCCAAACTATCAAGGTGGTGAGCGGTGTTTAGCTGAGGGTGATTCTCCTTTACCCTGACTAGAGTGAGGGTCCTTGCTTGGACAGGGGTACCCTTACTGCCAACCAAAGACCTCATTTGTAACAGATGCCCTAATGGCCCCAGAAGGGAGTGACAGGCAGGGATATCCCCTCATCAGAAAGGCCCTGATAGAAAGGTATGGTCTTACCCCTGAGGACTACAGGTTGAGGTTCAGAGGCAGCAGGAAGCAGTCTCACCAGTCTTGGGAGGATTTCATGGGAACTTGTTGCAAAGCAGTAGAAGGATGGGTGGAGAGTAGCACAGCAATCACTTCTGAAGGGCTGTTTAATCGCACTGTATGGGAGCACATTTTCTGTTGTTGTTTTTCAGAGCTATGCCAACACCTGTCACACTGTAAGTTCTCTGACCCCAGGGAACTTGCAAAGGAGGCCAACCTCTGGCTTATTGCTAGAGGAGCTGGTCAGGCATTGGGGACTGGCTTAGGTTCACCCCAGCAAGGGGTGGGGAAGGTTCTGGGTAAACCAGCCTAAGTTCTGGGCAGGGAGGGTGCAGGGTCTTGATGGGCCTGTACCCCAATGCTAGTTTTGGAGGGCACCCACGTAGGCCCCAGGGCAGGAACTTAACCGACCCCAATGAGGTTCTGAGCGGAGAGGGTGCAGATCCTAGATGGTCCTGTACCCCGCCGTGGATTCTGTATGCTACCCAGTGTGGGCCCCAGGGCGGGAAAGTAGTCGATAACAAAGACCGATCCCCTGAGAGGGGTCCCCTAGTGTCTGAAGGAGTGGGAGGGATAACTTGAACAAGTGTTCCCCGCAAGTTCTGGAGACCACAGCACTACCCCACAAAGGGGGGCATGGATGCTTCCTTTGAAGAGTTTGAGGGAGAGGGAGGAGTCTCCCCAAACTCATGTCCAGCCCAAGGGTACAGACCCTAGTTGTTGGAGAACCAGGTCCAGGGCAACCCCCTTGACCTGGAGGTAGAGACAACTGTCCCCAGTCTCTCTACTGATACTTCTAGGGGTATCATTCTTGGCGGGAGGGTTCGCAACTCTAAAGAAGGGGCAGGAGGAGGAATGGCTCTTTCCTGACCCCAGCTCAGCCAGAGGGGAAGGACCCTGGGTTGGGAAACCAGTTTCAGAGGGGATCCTCTGAACTGGTGGGTGAGCTAGCCAGGACAACTGACACAAGCGCCCTGGCAGTTCTGGATTCTGTGGGTACCACTCCTACACGGAGGGTTTGTAACCCTAAAAGGAGGTACAGGGGGAGGAAGGACTGTCTTCTGACCTCTATTCAGTCTATGGGGCCAGTCCCTAGGCTAGAGGACCAGTGGCAGGGTGTAACCCATGAACTGGTGGGAAGGAGAGTGGGGAGAGGATGCTATGCACCTGGGGCTACCGCCCCCACTCACAGAGATTTCAGAGACCAGAGGCACTGGGATGGCCTGGGACCTGGCTCTGGCCACAGACAACTAGGAAGCCTCCATGAGTTAGCTTAGATTGTCTGGGGAGCATACACAGAAGGATACAACTGGGTTCAGATTGGCGTAGAACTAGATCAGGCCCCTGCAGTTGCGGACCAGGGTCCTGGTTCTATCTCCTCAAGCAAGGAAGTCCACCAAGGTATTGATTGCCCCCCCTGGATTTAGGCTGGTAGGGGGTCATGTTGGACCTAGCTCTTTTACAGGGTCATTCCCCAAATGTTTTGACTTTCCCTCCTTATTTTTCTGACCCTTTTTGGTTGACATTAGGACTCTGAGCACTTTATCACTGCTAATCAGTGCTAAAGTGCATTTGCTCTCCCTTGTAAACTTGGTATGATTGGCCTATACCTAATTGGCATATTTAATTTACCTATAAGTTCCTTGTAGGGTGGTATCTCTATACCCAGGGCCTGTAAATTAAATGTTACTAGTGGGTCTGCAGCATTGCTTGCGCCACCCACTGAAGTAGCCTTTCAAACCTGTCTCAGGCCTGCTTGTACAGGGCCTGTGTGCACAGTTTTCTGCCACAGGTACCAGGCATCTAAATTTGCTTGCTAGGCCCAGAACTCCCCTTTTACTACATGTAAGTCATCCCTAAGGTAAGCCCGAGCTAGCCCTATGGACAGGGTGCTATGTGTGTAGAAGGCAGGACATGTGCTTAGTGGTGTAGCCTGTCTTGGTAGTGACAAACAGCCTATTTGGTTTCTCACTGCTGTGAATGCTGCCTTCTCATAGGATTGCATTGGAAATGCCCTGCCCTATGTGTAGGGGGTATTGTCTGATTTCTGAGGGGTAGCGTAGGTATGTTTGGTATGGTTTTACTGGTAGTGAGAAACGCTGCTTGCTGATGTAGGTGGATTTTTTATTATTATTACAGAAATGCCACTTCTAAAAACTGAGCATTTCTCTGTGCTTATAACTCTGGTGTTTTGCAGCTTGACTCCAATCCACATCTGGGCAGAGAGACAGTTGGGCTTTGTGCATACTTTTCAGTCCCGCCTGTACACAGGGAGGGTGGAGGTGTCACAGAGGTGCATCTACATACTGAATAGTCTTCCTGGGCTGAGAGAAGAGAGAGGCAGGGCACACCTGCATTTGTAAAAGCTGTGCCCTGGTCTCACACAGTAGGGTTGTTTACCCCCATTGATGTTTGGAGCCTCTGCTGGAGGAAAGAAGGGGGCACTCCCAGAACCAGGTGTAACTGGTTGGATCCTCCTCTCCCCCTCTTTGAGAAACACTGTAAAACTGAGTACAGGGGAATTTTCCCTACAAGTTGGTGACACTTTAGAACTTACTTGGAACTGGACACAGGATGCTGGAGGGTCTCACTAGGAACCACCATGGACTGCTGCTGCTGTGTTGACTTGTGACCTGCTGGGTCACTAGGAGAGACTGCCACCTGCCTGCATCTCCCTTGCGCTGGCCTGCTGCTATCCCCTGCCATCTGTGCTCCTTTGTCCTGGACTGTTGTCCCCCAGGGGCAGTGTTCTGTGGTCCCTGCCCCCTGTAACTCCACCTGAAGCGCATGAGGAGCGCTGCTCCTTTTCTGATGTAGCACCTTGAGAGCACTTTCTTTTTGCCTGCTTGCGATGGTAAATGCTTTCCTGATGTCAGGATCATGTGGCGACCTGGGCTTATTAAAAGGCTCTAGCGCTTATGAGAAGCACGTTGTTCGTGCCGAATTCACTGCCTCAGCCCGGGCGGTTTGTTTCTTCAAAGAGTGAGGGACATGCTGACCCTGGGACCCCAGGGCACCCTTGATTCAAGAACAGGAGTGAGTGCACTGCTATCGTGCCCCTGGGGTGAAGCACGCTCCGAGGAGCACCCCTGGGGCACAAGCAGGCACCAGCTTCAGTGCCTGCTCACTTTTTGAGCCTGTTGTGTGCCGAGGGAGACGGGTGGGGAAGGTAGCCTTATTGGAGGCTCCCTGCCCGACCAGAGTCCCTCACTGGAGTCGTGACGACAGGCGGGGGGTAGGAAGCCTCATCGGAGGCTCCTCCTGCCCCATGGAGCCCCAGAGAGTGCAAGGAGGACACAGGCTGGGTGTAAGCTTCGCCAGAGTCTCCCTGCCTGGCGCAGTCCTTCCGCTTTGTTGTGGGCCCCACGACAGGCAGGTGGCCTCCACTGTGGCCCTTGTCGTTTGCTGGCTTTTGGGCCCCCCCCAGATGGAGGGACAGTTGAGGCCCAGGGAGGCCCCCAGAGATCACAGGCCTCAGGAGGGGCCCATTATAAAAACCAGAAGGGGTGCGTGCTGCCTCCAACCCCCAGGATCAATACGTAGCCCCTGTTTTGGCACATAGGAACGCCGGAGGGCCCTCTTTTCTGGAACGTCTTGGCACTAGGAGTGCCTTCTCATCAGGACTTCAGGTACTTTGATGACCATATGCCCTCTAAATGTTCCTGCTAGGACATTGTAGGCTTATATGTTTTCTTGGACTTCTAATGATGTGCTTCATATATGTGCTATTGTTCCTTTTATGGGCATGACATTATACTATGTGCTTTTCACTTGCCATATGTTTTATGATGCTCTTGGTATAGGCATTTATGACACTTTTATGACAAGTGCGTTTATTTTGTAATGTGATTCCTGACTATTGCTTATGTTGCAGAATCCTGAGTACTTACGTGTTCTAATGTGACTACTGCTTATTCTTGCAGAGTATTAGTAACCTGAATAACGTTCTGACAACTGCTAAGGTAGCAGGGTATTTCTGACATGCAATGTTTGGTCCAAGTATGTTTTGTGTAATGCAGTTTATTTTTACATAGCTCATGTTTGTGTTTACTTTGTGGAGTATATATTGCGTCACATGTGTTGTGCAAACGCTTTACACATTGCCTCCGCGTTAGGCCTGACTGCTCGTGCCAAGCTACCAAGGGGGTGAGCAGGAGTTATCTTGGATGTGTAACTCTCTTGCCCTGACTAAAGTGGGTGGGTTCTGCCTGGCTTAGGTGCACACCCTAGCCAAACAGAAACCCCATTTCTAACACCTGGCTTCAAGGAATATTTCCTGCACAAGTGGCTGAATTGGTCACTCTTACCAGAGCCAGCTATGTATCAGACCAGATACATATGTACATGAAAGGTATATATGTATAGGTTATGTATGTATAAGGAAGATAATATATCTAGATTTATGTTGTATTTAATAAACACAGTCCCAGAGGAGTTTTATGAATTCTCCATGATCCCCTAAGCACAGTGGTAAGCAAGTAAGGAAGCTCCTTGAAGCATTATAAATTTATTCTCAAGCTGTAGTGGTAAAGTGTTCAGCACATCGTAGTGGAGATGACTATGTAGCATTAGGCAATAAGGTTGCTGGTTAAGTTGCAATGTATTGTGATCACAATGTCTTTACGTTTAATGGAGAGTTCATGTATGAGGGAATGGATGAGGCCAATTCCAACCTTTTGTTAACACTTGTTGATATATGGGAGAAGGTAAAGATGCTTCAGGAGGAGGTGACAGAAGAAGAACTGCAAAGTTGGGTCAGAGAATGTTGTGTTAAGAGAGATAATGACAATTGGGTTTTGGTAGATGGAAGACCTGTTTTGCCAAAAGGTCTATTGCTCCCAGTGGCTAGACATTTCCACGGTCCTGCTCAGGTGGGGAGATGCGCCATGGTTTGACTGTTCAGGCAGACTTGGTTTAATCCTAGGTTCAGATTGATGGCTGCATTGTTGTGTCATATATATATTGGATGCCAGGAGAACAATGTAGAAAAGTGAACCACAATTAACAGTGAGTTACATAGGAAGATGACGAGGTCTCTTAAACAGAATGCTGCTGGACTTCAACAAGATGCCTGTCTACAACTGGCCCAGATATGTCCTGGTGGTTGTATGCATCTTCTCACATTAGAGTTCAACTTACCCTCTTAGAAGGAATGATAGTCTCACAGTAGCCAAACTTTTTCTAAGGGAACTTATCCCCAGGTTTGGTTTCCCAACTTCTCTAGAGTCAGACACAGGGACCCACTTTAACAATGAGGTCCTGAAACTATTGTTCGCAGCTTTACAAATGGAGAAAAGATTGCATTGCAGCTATCGTCCAGAAGTGTCTGGCATTGTGGAGCAAGTGAACGGCATGCTGAAATCCAGACTAGCTAAAGTCTGTGCATGGATATCTTTGAAATGGCCTGATGCTTTGCCTCTTATGTTTATATAAGTCCACAGTTTACCTAATCGGAAGACAGGACTGTTCCCCATGAGATAATCATGGGCAGAGCAATAAGACTGACAGCTATGCCTGCAAATGCGCTTGTGAACATTACAGATAATATGATTCTTGATTACTGTAAAGGACTGGCTAGTTTGGTAATTTCTGTGTCTCATCAGGTCGGAGCTGTCACAGCCCTGCCACATCAATGACCGTGCCATGACCTTAGACCCGTTGACTGGATCTTGGTGAAGAAACGTGAGGAAAAAGTGTTTTGAGCCTCGTTGGCATGGGCCATAACAAGTCATTCTTATAATGACTACTGCTGTCAAATATGGATGTCTCCCCCACTGGATATACACTTCCCACACTCATAGAGTTGATTGCTCCCTTGATGTGATGGCACCACTCCCAGTAGTGCTGGTTGTGACAGAGAGACATTGGGACAGCACATGTTTTGTCTGCGGGGGTTCTAGGGAGACCAATATTCGAAGCTGAGACCGGAAGAGTCTCTGTGAGCAAGTAGCCTCTTTCTAGCATGGTTACCCACATTTTTGGCCTGTTTGTCAGTGTATTTTCACTGTCTCACTGGGATCCTGATAGTCAGGACCCCAGTGCTCATAGTTTGTGGCCTACATGTCAGTATGTTTTACTGTTTTGTCAGTATGCTTGACTGTGTCACTGGAGTCCTGCTAACCAGAACTCCTGTGCCTATTCTCTCCCTGATTCCAGATCTGTACTTACATACTGGTAACCCAGTATTCCACTCCAAATTGGCATACTGGACACCCGTATAAGTCCCGAGTATATGGTACCTAGGTACTCAGGGCATTGGGGTTCCAGGAGATCCTTATGGGCTGCAGTATTTCTTTTTCCACCCATAAGGAGCTCATACAAACATTTCTTCAGGACTGCCATTGCAGCCTAAGTGAAATAGTGTAAGCACTATTTCATAGCCGTTTTCACTGCACCAGGGAACTTATAAGTCACCTATATCTCTAACCTTCAGTTTCTGAAGGCTAGGTGCAATGTTACTGTGTGAGGGCACTCCTGCACTAGCAGAGGTGCCTCCACATTGTCCAGGGCCAATTTCCCAGACTTCGTGAATGCGGGGATGCCATTATAAGTGTCCACTACATATAGGTCACTAAATATATGTAGCTTCACAAAAGTAACTCTGAATATGGCCATGTGAGGCGTCTAGGATTGAGAAATTGTACCCCCCAATCTGATTGTGGTATTGGGGGCAATTCCATGCACCCTGGCGGCTCCATCATGGACCCCCAGTACTCCCATACCAGCCTGCTGAGGTTTTCACTGCAGCCCCTGCTGCTGCCACCTAACAGACAGGCTTCTGCCCGGCTGGGGTTTGAGCAGCTAAATCTCAGGAAGGCATAACAATGCATTTACTTAAGGAGAGGGATGTTACACCCTATCCCTTTGGAAATAGGTGTTACAGGCATGGGAGGGGTTTCCTCCCAGAGCCTATAGAAGTGCTTTGAAGGGCACAGATGGTACCGTCCTTGAATAATCCAGTCTACACCGGTTCCTGTGATCCCCAGTCCCTGCTCTGGCACAAAACTGGACAAAGGGAAGGGGAGTAACCACTCCCCTGTCCATCACCACCCCGGTGGTGGTATCCAGAGCTTCTCCAGAGTGTCTCTGGCATTAGCCATATTGGATTCCAAGGTGTGGGGACCCTCTAGGAGCATCTGAGTGGCCAGTGCCAGCAGGAGTCATCAGAGACCCATACTGATAGGTGCATACCTGGGTAGGAAGCCAATCCCCCTCTCAGGGCTATTTAGGGTTTCTCCTCTGGGTGTTTCCTCAGATTCGGATTGCAAGACTCCAGCAGGGATCCTCTGCATCCTTTACTTCATATTCTACTGTCGGATCAACAGCAGAACTGCTCAAGAAATTCTACAACTGCAACAAAGTATCCAAGAAGGCTACTGCAACTTTGTAACTTCAGCTCCTGCCAGCAACTGCAACAGTTTCTAGGTTGTGCACACTCCAAGGACTGCCTGTCTTCATCCTGCACCAGAAGAACCAAAGAAATCTCCTGTGGAGTGATGGAGTCACTTCCTGTTGGAAAATGGGTTATTGGTAAGGGCAGGTAGGTACCTACACCTAGCAACAAGCCACTTACCTCCACTTAGGTCCAGTTAGGTCTCAGTAAATTAACCCCAGCTCAACCCTTGGTAGCTTGGCAACGAGCGTCAAGGCTTAACTTAGGAGACAGTCTGTAAAGCATTCAAATATCACAAAACAGTAATTAAATAAAACACAGGAAACAGTTTAAAAATCCAAAACCAATTTATAAAAATAGTTTATATTTTTATCTTTAAAATTACACAAAAACGATTAAAATTGGTTCAGGGGAACCAGAGATATGAATTTTTAAAGAATTATTTTTTTTCTAGCGCTTAGTAATAAAAAGCGCCAATCGGGTCATCTGGTTGCACCTCGACCGGGGCAAAGTCAAAGTTTCAGGCCGACCGCGATGGAGCCCTGCTCGGCTACAAGTCACGGGAGGCTCGGTTAAAAAGTTACGTTCTGACAGTCTTTATTTTGAAGTTTTTCTTCACCGGGACGAACCTGCCAGTTGAATCCAACCTCCTGGAGCCCTTGTCCGGATACGCGATGTGGGTTTCCTCGGTGGAGATTTTTACCTTCGGACTTAGTCGTTTTTTCGAGATGAAAATCCTTCGACCGGGGTAAACCTGGATCTTGATCCGACGTCCGTGGAGCCCTTCTCGGATACGATGGCTGGGAGGTCCCGGTCAACTTTTTACCTTCGGACTTAGTCTCTTTTTCGGAGGTTTTTCTTTACCGGGACGAACCACCAAGTCAGGCCGGGTCGCGGTTGAGGCAAGCCGGCTAGAATTTCCGCGGCGGGTCGGTCCCTCTCTGGAGCTTTTTTTCAAAAATTCTCAAATCTTTTCCAAACTTCTGGGGCTTCACCCAGATGTTCTTTTAAGGTTCTTTTGGGGTCCACAGCTCACCCCAAGGGTCCAGAAGTTCTGTGATGGTCCTTGGGGGGTGCAGACTTCAACTCCCAGAATGCACCTGGCGCAAACTCCTTTTTGGCCACTGGACAGTGGTCAGCTGGTCACTTTTCAGGAGTTGGTGCAGGGGGACTCTGGATAGCAATTTTTCACCTGTAGCAAACAGGGAGTCCCTCCTTGAACCAGTTGAAGCCAGGCAAAGTCCTTCTTGTGGTGAAGCCCAAGTGTGCAGCTGGTGCAGTCCTTCTGAGTGCAGGTTCCAGGTGCAGGCCAGGGGTCCAGCAGGGCAGTCCTTCTTCTCCTTTAGTTCCTTCTTCTTGAAATTTGGTGGGGATCTGGGGTGTGGGTGCAGGTCTGCCAGTTTTATCCTTGCTCCTGGGTGAAAAGCAGGGGGGTCCTGATTCTCCAATCAGGTACAGGGTCGTCCCCCTGTGATGACCACTTTCTGGGAAGTGTGGCAAAAATCCATCCCAGTGGGCAACATTCTCTAAAAATCCAACATGGCTGAATCTGATTTTTGGAGGTTACATTTGGCTGAGCCCACCCACTGATGTGGCTAAAAATCATAAACACACCCCTCTCCTGCCCTCTCCTAACCTAATCAAGGGGGCACCTAGTTGTCTGGGGTTGCAGGATGTGGGGGTGTTGCTGGGTGCTCCAGATGTCCTTCTCTGCCTTTGAAGACCAGTTTGGCAGCCCTCCCCCTTCCTGCCTCACCATCTGCTGAGGGGAGATTCTCTCCCACAAGCACATTCCTTTGTGTGAAGCCAGGCCACTTCACACCTCATCAAGGCAGCTCTGCTAAGCTGCTGCAGGCTGGCCAATCAGAGCACAGCAGCAAAAACAATGCCGGGCTGAAATTGGCAACTTTTTAGGTAAAGTCTATAACTCTTTACCTGAACAAGTTATATTAAATCCAACAACTGGAAGTTGTGGGATTTATTACAACAATTAATTTGATACCAAATTCTTGGTATGCATCTTTTAAGGAGACTTTAAAATGTAAAACAAAGTCTCCCCATTCTAGCCTATGAAGGCCATTTACTTCAATGAGGGAAAAACGAATTTGGCTGTTTTTACCTCACCAGGGTTTATAAATCTATTTTTATAAAGTCCCTGCTTATAGTTACATGGCACCCAGCCCTAGGGGCACATAGGGCACACCTTAGGGGTGACTTATATGTAAAAATAAGGTAGTTTAAGACTTTGGAAGTACTTTTAATTCCAAAGTCGAATTTGCATATAACTTTAATTTAAAAGCAGCCAGCAAGGCAGGCCTGCCTTTAAAATGACACTGGGCACCTCAGCAGTGCACCTAGGTGTGCACCACCTATGCTGTGGTCCCTAAACCTACATGCCCTACCATATACTAGGGACTTATAGGTAGGTTAACTTAGCCAATTATAATTAGCCTAATTTGCATATTGATTTTACACAGAGCACAGGCCCTGGGACTGGTTAGCAGTACCCAGGGCACCATCAGAGTCAGGAAAACACCAGCATAAAGTGGAAAATGGGGGCAAAAAGTTAGGGGGCCTCTGCAATCAGCCCTGTTTTCTCACACAAGCCCCCCCAGCCCACACGCCCAGGAGACTCAACCCAACCCTGGGAGAGTCTTCCTGGCTTGTTAGGCGAGGAAGACAGTGAAGAAAACTGGCTGTCCCTTTGCAGGGCCTACTCTGCCTTACATCCTCCTGTCATGGTCACTCCCTCTGGGTAGTGAAGCCATCCCAACAGTGAAAGGACCCATCTCAAACTGAAACTTCCCTCTAGGGGGCTCTTCCTCCTCTCTCTCTGCCAACTTGGGTAGTGAGGTGCCCACCTCCCCTACTCCTAACTTTGCTAGGGCAACACCTAGCTTACCCAAAGAGGTCACCCAACACTTGAGCAACCCCACCATGACCAACAGGGTCAGGGGGCCTACTTTGCTCTTGGCCCTGGGGTCTGCCTCCCAGGCCAAGTACAGTGCTGCCAGGAAGGCTAGCACCCAGCAGAGGCTACTGACAGCTGTCAGTACCCAGAACCACACCCTAAGCTCTCCACTGACAGGTGGCTGAGCTGCTTTAGGGGCAACTTTGGGGTCCTGGCACCCCTCTTGCTGTCTAGAGTGGGGGGCTACCACCTCCTGTGGCAGACACCCTCCTTCCACTCTCCCTTCTGTCAGTGTAGGGGCAACACCCTGCATCTGGACAGCTGCCTGACTACTCAGGACTTCCTTGGGGTCAGGGGAGGCCTCACCAGTGCCAACTCTGGGCTCCCCCCCTACTGGGGCAGAAGGCCTTTGGCTTCCTGGAACTCTCTTTAAGAGTGGCCTACCCTTCCTTTTCTTCTTTCCTTTTCTTGGGGACCCCTGTCTCCTAACTGTAGGGACTGACTCCCCAGGACTTTGGTTTGGGGGGGGCGCCCTGGGCGACCGCCCCATCTGGGACCAGACTCACCTCTGGGAGGTCATTGCCCAGGATTCAATCTAGGGGGCGGTCAGCACTGACTACCACCCTAATCCAGTCAAGGATACCCTCCCTCTCTAGGGGCACTATGGCTACAGGTTTGGAGGTGACCTCCCCTGTGGCTATCCTGACTTTCTTTGTCTTTCCTGGGACATACATGTCTGGGGTCACTAACCGGTCACTCACTATAGTGTGACTGGCACAGGTGTCTCTCTGGCCAGTGGTAGGGATCCCATTCACTTGAATGTGGTGGAAGTGCCTACTCCCACCCTCAGGGATCACCAGCTTACCATCTGGTCCTGTCTCCCAGCTCAATGCTAGGAGGACTTCATCATCTGAGGAATCCTCCTCTATGGCTACACTGGACAGCCCAGTGCTAACCACCTTCTTTGGACAGGCTACATCTCCTCTGATGTGACCTGTCTGCTGACAGTCAAAGCAAGCCCTACTGTCCAAGAGCTTTTTTAACCCTGGGTCTAACTGTCTCTGCTTGTCAGAGTGGGAGTGGGATTTACTCTCCTCCTTCTTAGGGTTCTGGGGTACAGAGGGAGTCTCTGTGGTGGGCTTACCACCTCCCTCCTTAGGTTTTTGGGGACCTGACCCCCCCTTCTTGGAGTCTCCCACCTGGGACTTGACAACCACCCTGGTTCTCAACCACTCATCAGCTGCCTCCCCTAGCTCTCTAGGGTTGGTCTGCTTAGAGTCCACTAGATGCTGGCGTAACCTTTCTTGGGTACAATTGGTCAAGATGTGCTCTCTCATGATCAGATTGTATAACCCCTCATAAGTATTTACTTTGCTACCAATAATCCAGCCCTCTAGTGCCTTTAGTGAGGTGTCTACAAAGTCAACCCAAGACTGGGTACTGACCTTCTGGGTGTCCCTGAACTTCATTCTATACTGCTCTGGGGTCAGACCAAACTTTTTAGTCAAGCAACTCTTCATACTGGGGTATGAGTCTGCATCCTCCCCACTCATGGTTAGGAGCCTATCCCTCCCAGAGTTGGGAACTAACTCCCAAAGAAGTGAACCCCAGTACTGAGGCTTGACTCTCCTCATCTGGAGGGACCTCTCAAAGGCCCCCAGCCACTTATCTATATCATCCCCCTCTACATAAGCAGGAAGCACCCCCTTGGGTAATCTGGGGCAAACTCCCCCACCCATGGACACCTCAACTTCTCTGTCGCTGCCACCATCTCTTTTCTCCTTGTTTGCCCACTTTTTCTTTTCTAGGGCCAGCTTGTCTGCTTCCAAAGCTATATATGCTAGCTGGGCCTCCAGCTCTCTTTCTCTGATGGATGGGTTCTCTCCTCCTGAAAGGACCCCCTTCCTACCACTAGCTTTGGGTCTGCCCCTAGTGACTGTATTTACTGAGGACCGTTCTTCCTCGTCCTCACTTAGGCTCAGATGCCTTCCCTCCCCTGAGTGGTTAGAGCTAGCATCCTCCCCTTTTTCTCCCTCCTCTGGAGCTTCCTCTGAGCCTACCTCTTGGGCCTCAGCCCATGCTGTCAGGGATTTGATCAGGATTTGCTTCCTGAGATCAGTGGTTGCAGGCAACCCTCTTTCAATACATAACCCCCTAAGCTGGACTACTGTCAGTGTGGGTAGGCTAGCCAGATCAAGCTCCATGGTTCCCTGGTTTTGTGTCAACAAAAACTTTTTGCAAAAATTGGAAACAAGAATTTAGAAAAATTTAAAAAATTCAATAATTGAAATTAATCCAAATTAATTAAAAAAAAAAATTATAAACAAAAATAATTTTTGCACTAGGGCAATTTAAAGGATTTTTAATTTGTTTTACTTAAAACTGTAACGTGATACTGAACACAAGTACAGGATCCCACCGCTGCCACCACAAATGTTGGAAAATGGGTTATTGGTAAGGGCAGGTAGGTACCTACACCTAGCAACAAGCTACTAACCTCCACTTAGGTCCAGTTAGGTCTCAGTAAATTAACCCCAGCTCAACCCTTGGTAGCTTGGCAACGAGCGTCAAGGCTTAACTTAGGAGACAGTCTGTAAAGCATTCAAATATCACAAAACAGTAATTAAATAAAACACAGGAAACAGTTTAAAAATCCAAAACCAATTTATAAAAATAGTTTATATTTTTATCTTTAAAATGACACAAAAACGATTAAAATTGGTTCAGGGGAACCGGAGATATGAATTTTTAAAGAATTATTATTTTTCTAGCGCTTAGAAACAAAAAGCGCCAATCGGGTCATCTGGTTGCACCTCGACCGGGGCAAAGTCAAAGTTTCAGGCCGACCGCGATGGAGCCCTGCTCGGCTACAAGTCGCGGGAGGCCTTGGTTAAAAAGTTACCTTCTGACTTAGTCTTTATTTTGAAGTTTTTCTTCACCGGTACGAACCTGCCAGTTGAATCCGACCTCCTCGAGCCCTTGTCCGGATACGCGATGTGGGTTTCCTCGGTGGAGATTTTTACCTTCGGACTTAGTCGTTTTTTCGAGATGAAAATCTTTCAACTGGGGTAAACCTGGATCTTGATCCGACGTCCGTGGAGCCCTTCTCGGATACGATGGCTGGGAGGTCCCGGTCAACTTTTTACATTCGGACTTAGGCCCTCATTCTGACCCTGGCGGTCGGCGGAGAGACGGCGGTCGGACCGCGAACAGACCGGCGGTATTAAAAATGGCATTCTGACCGCGGCGGTCCCCGCCGCGACCGACCGCCACTTCTCCACTCCGACCGCCACGGCGGTCATGACCGCGGGGCTGGAGTTTGCGCACTCCGGCCCGGCGGTCGTCCCAAGACCGCCAAGGGTATTATGACCCTGCCTACCGCCGCGGTTTCTTGCGGGCGGGAACCGCCGTGCGAACCATGGCGGTAAGCACTATCGGGGCCAGGGAATTCCTTCCCTGGCACTGATAGGGGTCTCCCCCACCCCCCACTACCCACCCGAGTCCTCCCCCCACACCCTCCACCCCCCTGCCACCCCCCAGAGGTGGTACGAACCCCCTCCCCACCCCCACCCCGACATGCACATACATGCACCCCGACATGCACACACCCCCAACATGCACATATACACACCCCCTACACACACATACACAACGGGGACACATACCCGCACACATACATGCAGACATGCGCACCTGCCGAACAGCACACATTACCCATAGACACAGCAGCACCCCCCGCCCGCATACACGTACTCACACACCCCCTCTACACACTCACACGCACACCCCCATGCACGCCCACATCACACAACACCCCCCCACCCCCTCCCCTCACGGACGGTCAACTTACCTTGTGCGTTGGTCCTCCGGGAGGCGACGGGAGCCATGGGGAGGTGACCGCCAACAGAAGACCGCCAACAGAAGACCGCCACACAGAAATGTGGGTCGTAATTCTGTGGGCGGTGTTCTGCTGGCGTGGCGGTGGAGGTTGACCAGTCTCCACTTTCCCGCCGACCGCCAGTGTGGCTGCTGGCGGTTTTCCGGCGGAACGCTCCCAGCGGTCAGAATGCGCACAGCGGCATACCGCCGCGGTCGGCGGTCTTCACCGCGGCGGTAACTCGCGGTCTTGCGAAAAGACCGCCAAGGTCAGAATGAGGGCCTTATTCTCTTTTTCTGAGGTTTTTCTTTACCGGGACGAACCACCAAGTCAGGCCGGGTCGCGGTTGAGGCAAGCCGGCGAGAATTTCCGCGGCGGGTCGGTCCCTCTATGGAGCTTTTTAAAAAAAAATCTCAAATCTTTTCCAAACTTCTGGGGCTTCACCCAGATGTTCTTTTAAGGTTCTTTTGGGGTCCACAGCTCACCCCAAGGGTCCAGAAGTTCTGTGATGGTCCTTGGGGGGTGCGGACTTCAACTCCCAGAATGCACCTGGTGCAAACTCCTTTTTGGCCACTGGACAGTGGTCAGCTGGTCACTTTTCAGGAGTTGGTGCAGGGGGACTCTGGATAGCAATTTTTTACCTGTAGCAAACAGGGAGTCCCTCCTTGAACCAGTTGAAGCCAGGCAAAGTCCTTCTTGTGGTGAAGCCCAAGTGTGCAGCTGGTGCAGTCCTTCTGAGTGCAGGTTCCAGGTGCAGGCCAGGGGTCCAGCAGGGCAGTCCTTCTTCTCCTTTAGTTCCTTCTTCTTGAAATTTGGTGGGGATCTGAGGTGTGGGTGCAGGTCTGCCAGTTTTATCCTTGCTCCTGGGTGAAAAGCAGGGGGGTCCTGATTCTCCAATCAGGTACAGGGTCGTCCCCCTGTGATGACCACTTCCTGGGAAGTGTGGCAAAAATCCATCCCAGTGGGCAACATTCTCTAAAAATCCAACATGGCTGAATCTGATTTTTGGAGGTTACATCTGGCTGAGCCCACCCACTGGTGTGGCTAAAAATCATAAACACACCCCTCTCCTGCCCTCTCCTAATCTAATCAAGGGGCACCTAGTTGTCTGGGGTTGCAGGATGTGGGGGTGTTGCTGGGTGCCCCAGATGTCCTTCTCTGCCTTTGAAGACCAGTTTGGCAGCCCTCCACTTCCTGCCTCACCATCTGCTGAGGGGAGATTCTCTCCCACAAGCACATTCCTTTGTGTGAAGCCAGGCCACTTCACACCTCATCAAGGCAGCTCTGCTAAGCTGCTGCAGGCTGGCCAATCAGAGCACAGCAGCAAAAACAATGCAGGGCTGAAATTGACAACTTTTTAGGTAAAGTCTATAACTCTTTACCTGAACAAGTTATATTAAATCCAACAACTGGAAGTTGTGGGATTTATTACAACAATTAATTTGATACCAAATTCTTGGTATGCATCTTTTAAGGAGACTTTAAAATGTAAAACAAAGTCTCCCCATTCTAGCCTATGAAGGCCATTTACTTCAATGAGGGAAAAACGAATTTGGCTGTTTTTACCTCACCAGGGTTTATAAATCTATTTTTATAAAGTCCCTGCTTATAGTTACATGGCACCCAGCCCTAGGGGCACATAGGGCACACCTTAGGGGTGACTTATATGTAAAAATAAGGTAGTTTAAGACTTTGGAAGTACTTTTAATTCCAAAGTCGAATTTGCATATAACTTTAATTTAAAAGCAGCCAGCAAGGCAGGCCTGCCTTTAAAATGACACTGGGCACCTCAGCAGTGCACCTAGGTGTGCACCACCTATGCTGTGGTCCCTAAACCTACATGCCCTACCATATACTAGGGACTTATAGGTAGGTTAACTTAGCCAATTATAATTAGCCTAATTTGCATATTGATTTTACACAGAGCACAGGCCCTGGGACTGGTTAGCAGTACCCAGGGCACCATCAGAGTCAGGAAAACACCAGCATAAAGTGGAAAATGGGGGCAAAAAGTTAGGGGGCCTCTGCAATCAGCCCTGTTTTCTCACACTTCCCTACTTCAGCAGGCACCTCTCTGCAGTGACGACTGGTACTCTGGGTCCCCTCCCCTGACAACGAGCATGGATCCTGGAACACAGGTGGTAGACTAATGTGACCCTGACTGTCCAAAGGTCCAGCTGTCCAAATTTGGTGGAGGAAAGAGCTTGCCTCCCTGTGCCATACAGTACCCCTGTGCACTGAGTGTTTTGCAGCTCATTGGGCTTCTGTGTGCTTTAGGTCCGCAGCACTCTACCCTGTGACGCTCAGCTCCCTGAGTTGTTCTCCGGTGGCATGGGATTCCTTTGTGTAGTGGTGGGATGGCCACCATTTGCAACTCCTTTGTCTCCATGCTGTGGGACTCTTGTGCGCTCTGCCTGATCTTCTGAGGGCTCTCTGAGTTGCTGAGAGCCCCCTCTGTCTCCCCACCTTGATAGAGTCAACCTGGTCCTACCTGGGTCCGGGCAGCACCATTTTTTTGCAAAACGTGAGTTTTCCATTTACCAAGGCTTGTTGGTGGGATCCCACAACACAAGCCAGACTGCATTCATCCATCCAGCGTGTGACATCTTCTTCACCAACCAGGAACCTGTATCTGTCTTCTTTGGTGCAATACTGACTTTGCCTTCTCACCTGTGGTTCTTCTTTTGCTCCTTGATCTGGGTTAGCAGGGACTCCTGTTCTCCCTGGACCCTTCAGTGCTTCTTGGACTTGGACCCCTTCTTCCACAGGTCTTCAGGTCCAGGAATCCATCATTGGTGTCTTGCAGTCCCTTCTGGTTCTTGTATTATCTTCTGTCACAACTTTTTAATGTGTTTTAGGAAACTTGCTGTATTTTGCTCCTGCTTTCCTGGGCTCTGGAGTGGGGTATTTTACTTACTTTTGGTGTTTTCTTATTCTCCCAGCGCCCCTTTACACACTACACTTGCCTAGGTGGGAAACAGACTTTCACATTCCACTATTTTAGTACATGGTTTGTGTTCCCCCTAAGCCCATTACAACTTATTGCGATTTTCTCTATTTGCACCATTTTCAGACTGCTTACTTACCTGTTTTTGGTTACTAGTGTATATTTTGTATATAGTAGTTACCTCCTAAGGGAGTGTAACCTCTAGAATATTTTTGTCCATGTGTCACTAATGTAAAGTACCTTTGTTTTTGGTAAGACTGAGTATTGTCTTTCTTGTGTGTAAGTACTGTGTGACTACAGTGGTATTGCAAGAGCTTTGCATGTCTCCTAATTCAGCCTTGGCTGCTCTGCCTACAGCTCCCTCTAGACAGCCTGGCTTCTAGACACGGACTACATTTCACTAATAAGGGATAACTGGACCTGGTATAAGGTGTAAGTACCATAGGTACCCTCTACAAACCAGGCCAGCCTCCTACAGTCTCATCCTGTGGTAATGAATGAGTCAGATTCAGACCCTGACAAAGGACCTAGTGCTGTGAGAGACAGAGTGGGTGCTGGATACCATTTTCCCAGGAAACACGAATATGAGAAACTGAGTTTACCCAAGGAATGTCTACTTTAAACTATCCTAGAGGATAATGAGGATTCTTGAGTGAAAGTGAGGAGGAAGGGCTTGCACCAAGGAGATCAAAAAGAGCTAGAGTATCCTGTTGGAGGTACTTTTTACCTGAATGGACATACCTTAATGCCATTGATGGAGAGAGAGTTTTGGGAATTTTTGGATTACAGTGCAGATCCAATTGAACCTCCTTGAACTGAACATTTTGTTTGAATTTCACTTTGAATTTAGTTTGCTGTTAGACTGAGACATTTCATTCTGGGTGTGATTTCTAGTGAATTTGAACTGTGTGTTTATTAGAGTCATTTGAATTGACTTTATTAGGGAATTAAAAGAGTACAGAGGTCCAAATCTTCTGAAAGAGTGTAAGGTTGCACCTTAATAGAACATGGAGTAGGGCTAAGGAAGATTCATTAAGCTCTTGTAAATAAAACTGTTGCATTCTGCTGCTGCTAATTTCCACTCAAGGGTCTGATTTTAGCAAAGTGATGGAAACTACCTCTAATAATAGAGCATATCACAATAGACATACACACATGATAGTAGGCACATTTACTGTTGTAGCTGTAGTATTAATTGTTCTCTTTGTAGGATTATCATCACCTACTTCTTCCATAGTGGATAAACCACCGCCTAGTGATACTCCTTTAGTCTTGAATCCTGTGGGTAAAAGATTATACACACTAGATGGGAAAGAATTACATGTAGATGAATCTAGAGGATATTTTTCTTCAACCACTTATTGGAACTTGCTTTATGAATACATTGACACAATGGAGGCGTGGGATTGCTACATATGCATTCAGTTGCTTTGGTCAGCTGCAAAAGGTATTACATATCATCACATTCTTTTGACATGTGGTGTCACTTGTTGTCTCTTGCTGAGTTTGTTCCATAGATCAGGACATTTCCAGTATTAATTTTAAAATTAGGATTTGGTTCTTCCAGATATCCAAACATAGGAGCATTGAGTAGATGCCATGAGCCTAAAGAATTAGGGATAATAGCAAAGTTCTTAAAACCCATCACAACATTAGATAATGTCTATGTACATCTAAATAACCTGGCATGGACTTTGACAAATGTTGAAAAGACATTTTTGAATTTAGTTGACAAAAGAAGGAAAGAATTGGAGGCTAAATCAAAAGTGGATAAACACTCAGCATAAATGGACCAAGGAAGAAAGTGTGCACCAAGTGACAGGGAATCTTCCATTGTTGGTCTTATATTGGAAGCATAAAGGGAGATTGTGCATACTTACAGATACATCTACAGCTGATACCAAATTTGTGGGAAGGACCGAATGTGATTACACATTTGAAGTTAGAGGGAACTGGAGGCTGTTTTTACTGTAGATGGAAAGCTCATGTTATTCTGGGAGTTTATTTTATTTGTGGTGTTCTTCCATATTTTAAGTTGCCTAGGGGATGGCATGGTATATGCTATTTAGGGATACATTTTCCCAAAATATATCATCAAGGGCCTTTCAACAATTCTGTTTGGTAATCGGATTCTAGACCTAGACAAGGTGTTAGTGCTGGAGAAGTAGATGGAGATATTTTTGGTACAATGATTCCATCTATAGGGGTGTTCCTAAATGGTTTGAAGATTAGAAAGTTGTCTACCATGCTATATAAACTATCTCCTAATCCAGCAGGAGTCTTATTGGTTGTAGACACTGAAATGGTGCTGATAAGATCTATGGTTTTGCAGAACCTTCTTGTGTTAGACCTTCTGCTTGTCAAGGAGGGCAGAGTCTGTCTAACGTGGAAGGTTCAGCAGTGTTGTACTTCTATACCTGACAAGAGTAAGCATCTAATGGCATATATTAACAATATTTTTGGGTTGAAGATATGCGGGAGTTGGAAGCAGTGGGTGGTTGGAAAGCAATTAGAAATCAAGTTACTGCAATTGTCAGATGGTTTGGAAATGCAGGAAGTGGAATAGTGGATTCTGTCTTGAGACTATTGTTGATAATTGCCCTTTGTGCAATATGTTTGGCTGTGGCTTTTTAAGTATACAAGGGCGTGAAAGTCAGACAGGGAATGAAAAGGAGGAGAGTAAATGTGGAGTTAGAGGAGAATAAGGGGGTTATTACAACTTTGGAGGAGGTGTTAATCCGTCCCAAAAGTGACGGTAAAGTGACGGATATACCACCAGACGTATTACGAGTTCATTATATCCTATGGAACTCGTAATACGGCTGGTGGTATATACGTCACATTTGGGACGGATTAACACCTCCTCCAAAGTTGTAATAACCCCCTAAGTGTAGATATTATAATGATGAAGCGTCTGGAAGAATAAAATGATGAAAACTGCATGGTTTAAACTGGTCCTTATAAGATCCTATCTTGATTGTGATGGCCTGACTCGCCATCAGAGGTTGGGGGATTGGATAAGCACAGCTTTGGTTCCATCCTTGTACGATACAGAAATCATATTAATATGTGACTGACGTCATATACTCTGAGTGACTTACAATCATTAGTATAAAGTGAACCACCAAAACGTATTATTAACAGTGAATTCACTGTAGAAGGCTAGAGAATCATATATGTGTGTGTTCTAATGTTTAACATGAAATTTGCAGTTCTCATTCACATGTACACATGTGCATTTAGAGTTATATTGCTGTTGGAGTTTCCTTTATGTACTCATGTTTTCATTCAGAAATGTTTGCATTTGTTCTGTAGCTGAAGAATACTTATGATTGTGTATTATGAATGTGCATTGACTGCTTTACAAAGTTGGCATGACCAAATGACTTAAGCATTTGGCACCTTTTGTTTAACTTTCAACGTGAAGTTGTGTTTGTGCTGCAATGTACTTTTCCTTGCAGATGCGGTCATGCTGTTCCACTGAAAGGCATATTGTACATTTGAGATAGTAAGGACAAGAAGGACACTTTCACTAAGGAACTTAAAATAACTCCTATTCACAGCATATCATGGGCATGGAGACATTAAAGGTCATTCTAATGTTCAAACTGTGGGATGGAAGATTCAAATGGAGTTGTTGGGGACGCGCTGACCTACATGTGGGGACTTCATTTCCCAGACTTCCTGTGGCCTAAGGAGGTGGCCATTTCCAGCTGCCCCTACTCAAACCAGCAACGAGCGCTATATAGCGAGGGGGTGTTTAGAGTGGTGCAGGATGTGCTGACCTGTGTGTGGGGACTTCATTTCCAAGACTGCCTGTGACCCAAGGCGGTGGCCATTTCCAGCTGCCTCCACTCAAACCAGCAATGAGCGCTATATAGCGGGGGTGTTTACTGTGGTGCAGGATTTGCTGACCTGCGTGTGGGGACTTAATTTCCCAGAATGGCTGTAACCCAAGGTGGCAGCCATTTCCAGCTGCCCCCACTCAAACCAGCAACAAGCGCTATATAGCGCGGGGAAGTTTACCGCCACGCGGGACGTGCTGACTTATGTGTGGGGACTTCATTTCCCAGACTGCCAGTGGCCCAAAGAGGTGGCCATTTCAAGCTGTCCCCACTCAAACCATCAATGAGCGGTATATAGAGTGAGGGTGTTTACTTCGCTGCGGGACACGCCGACCTACGTGTGGGAACTTCATTTCCCAGACTGCCTGTGGCCCAAGGAGGCGGCCATTTCCAGCTGCCCCCACTCAAACCAGCAACAAGCGCTATATAGCATGGGGTGTTTACCATGGTTCAGGACATGTGCAAGCAGCATCCGGGCAAAGCCTGGGCCAAGGGTGGGCCCGTCCTGCACCCGTCAGCGCCAGGAAGCGGCAGGGCAGGGCCATCCCCTTTGGTTATTATTTTTTAAATAAGATAAGGGTCGAGTGTCTAAGTAAGCCTGTGCGAGAACACAAGGTGTGGAGGGGCAAGAGTCAAATCGAGAGCATTAACAAGGAGTTTGAAATAGAGGACAGGGAAGAGAAAACACTCAGCACTGGGTACAAAAGTGAAAGAGCAGAGACCCTCCTGCATTTCCCTGCTACACTATATCACAGGGGCTAGGGGTGCCAGCAAGATGCAAATTATCACTGTCGAGGAATGCCTTTCCATTCATGAGGGGGAAGCAAAAGGTACCACTCCTTGTGAAGATATATCTAAGTTCACAAAACCATCTAGAATCGTGACTGCAGATACTGAAGATAGTGGCAGCATAGACATTGCCCAAACTGCTTCTAATTCAGTTTGTGAAATAGATTCTGAGCCCCCGCTAAAACACATCAGGATACCAGGCCTTATTAAACTCCCAGAGAATGAAGCTAGAGGAGATCAAGACCCTGAAGGCAGGCTACAAAACAGGCACGGTCAAACCAACTACAAAGAAAAGTATGGTTAAGGTCACCTCTGATGAGTTCAAGGAGTTGCTAAATACTGTGAAATCTTTGGATTCTTCTGTTAAATTGTCTCTGACTTCCTTAACTAATAGAGTGACAATTATAGAACATATGGTCTCCACTTGTGCAGACCGTTTACAATTAGCATTGGCCTCAAGAGTAACTAGGCCCCCACAGGCACTTTCCCCGAGTCAGGAGGCTGAAAATAGTGCAGCAGCAAGGGCCAAGCACACAGGAGATGGGCTGGTGTATCAGATGGGAGGAACTGGACACATGGCGCCTGGTAATCAGAACACAGGCAAACAACCTGTGCTGTAAATATCTACTAGTACAGATGGATTAGTACGGGAACATAGCACCATAGAATCTGAACAAGAGTCTAGTAAAGATATGCTCATTACTGAAAAGGAGGGAACAGCCCTTCATTACCCTGACTTACTTCCCGCCGTAGCTCTGTATATGGTAATGTTGGCAAATGTACCAACCCTTGCTTCAAAGACAGGGGCCAAGGAAACCTGGATATCATTGAGGAATAAACGTTAACACTGGCTGGGGGAGAAATCCAGGCTCACTAGTGAAATGTTTGAGGATATAAAAATGAGCAGGAGAGTGAAATGGGTGGGGAGTGGAAGGAAAAAACTACAGGGAGATTGTGTAATCCTGCGCTTTAAAACTCCGTGCCTTGTAGAAACTATATTAGGAGGTGTTGCTGAATGGTATATCGGTCCTACCATTTGATTGTATCTACCAATCCTATGTTACACAGGAAGCCCCTAATCGTTCCTCCAGCCTGGACGGAAGAGGTCTTACTACAATACTAAGGAGGGTGTAGACTCCTGGAGGGTCTACACCCTCTGGGGGGTGTAGACTGAATTAACAGGAGGGTAATCCCCCGAAGGAGGCCAAGTTTGTGTCCCCTTATGGTTTCCAAGGTGGTGGGCCAGAAGAAAATAGCAACCCTGATGGTAAAGGTAATGACATAGGAGTTTTCGCACTGAGACTCTCTGACGTGAGGATAAAATTAAGTTATGATCCATTGAAAGCACTATCTCCCATCAGAAATTCCTTTCCTAATGGGAAGATAAGAGTTGCATTCTGGAATGTGGCAGAGCTACTGTCTAAAGTGGCAATAGCGAATTTGTTAATAGTTCTATTGTAGTTTGTGTTCAAGAAATGTGGGCAGTAAACCCAATCCACCGAAATGGTTTTAGAACCTTTCATACCCTGGTGGTGCTGTCTAATTCAGGGAGAGTGAAGGGGGGAATTTGTACCTATGTATCAAACCCTGAAGGCCTCTAGTATAATTATGCTGGCCCCGCAACCCTACCATCAGATTGTTGTTGTTGAAATCTCAGCCACATGTTGGCTGGCATTAATCAATTTCTACAATAACATCCCAGAAGCTGAGGAAAAAACAGTCCTGACTTTATTAAAGAAGGATGTTGAAGCCTTTAAGAATGGGAGACACAAGGTTTTGGTATTCCTATGGGGGGAGACTTTAACACCAAAGTATCTACTAGGAGCTCAGAGAAGATATGAGGCTTAAGAGAAAGAGAGAACAATGGGCACTTACACTTTATACATTCCTTCCTTGGGAGCAACTGAATGAGCTCATATTTAGTACTGTCCTAGCGTTCTGCAATGAGATCTGCTGTCCGCCAATTCTATTTGCAGCCACATTCAATGGTCAAGGAAAAAGCTCTGTGATAGACTATATATTGGTCACAAGCAGACACGCCACAAGGGTTGGAAACTTTATCACCCATACAATTGCATGCAGTGACCACTACCCACTGATTATAGACTTGGATGTGGCGTCGAAGAACTTTGTCTCCCAATCGTGACTTTCTAACTATTGCACGGTAGGTGACATGGACTTTGCTAGGCTTAATGGGTACACCTTGCGTTTGTCAAAGATTGTTCCCCAGGAGTTCCTAAAAAAGTTGATTTGTGGGTGCATGCAGGTATTGAGAAATGCTTAGCTATGGGTAATAATCCCTATCATATTATTGAGAGTTTTCAAAGGATTGCTGGGGATATTAGGGAGGGACTGGTGATGACAGGTAGGGTCAGCAGCAAACATAGGATGATGGAGTGGTTTGATGAATCTTGTACTAAGGCCCATAGTATGTTGAAACTAGCCCTACATAAATGCCCACACTGTGTAAATGAAGTTAGGGCTGCTAGAAAAAAGTATAAGCATGTCTTAATGCAGAGGAAAGCAGTATTGAAAAAGGAACTATGGGACAAATTGTAAGAGGATAGCGGTAGTAAAGATTTTGAAGCTTTTTGGCAAGTAATCAACTCGGCCTAATTTAGTTCAGATACTAGAAAAACACCTTGAAAAGGCAATTAACAAGGGAGACTGGATCTCACACTTCTAAGCCATTTATTCTAATACGACTAACATGTTATGTTTGACAAATGATGATGCTTCTGACAGTGCTTCTTCTGCCCCTGTTAACTTTCCAATCAAGCTTGTATTTGCCTTGGAAGAGGTAATTACTGTCGTAAATGCAAGTAAAGCCGGCAAGTCGGCAGGCCCAGATTTCATCCCTGTAGATTTATTTAAAGCCAACATGAGCCTTTTGGAGGCCATTGCTTTCTCAAGTCCTGAATGCATGTTGCTAAGTTGGCTTACAGAGGTCTTGGAAGGAAACGATTAATGTGCCGATTTTTAAAAAGGGAGATAGACACAGCCCTACCTGTTACTGGCCTATCTCTCTTTTAGATTCAATGCTGAAAGTTGCTGACCGCGTTGTCTTGAATAGATTACAAGACTGGGCCCAGGAGAAGAATATTTTATCGGACCTACAGTATGGGTTACGGGTGGGAGTAGGGACCGTTAAGCAGGGCCTTAACTTAAGTATGTTGATTGAGAAATATTCCATCAATAAACAAGAGAGACCGTACCTGTCTTTTGTTGACGTAACAGCTGCATTTGATTGCGTAATCCATAGTAAACTGTGGGCTATTAAGGGGAATCTGGGGGTGGACCTGTTGATTATACAATTCCTCAGGAAAACATATTATAGGTGTAGGGCTAGAGTGCGGCATGGATTAATGGGTGAATTCACCCAGCCAGTCAGCATAGAGAGGGGGGTAAGGAAGGGTTGTGTTTTGGCACCCTTCCTCTTCTCATTATACATTAATAGCTTGGTAATGTATTATCTGCTGGTTGCAACAACTTGCCCCAAATAGAGTTCCGGCCCATTCCTGCCTTACTATTTGCTGACAATGCTGTTCTCATGGCACAAACACTTCACGCATTTCAACAGCTACTAATGCGCTTTGTATCCTATGTGGAGGATCTGGGGGTATTAGTTAATAAAAGCAAGACATTTGCTATGAGGTGTGGTTAAGCTATACCGAAATGCCCCAGTCTCATGATAAAAGACACTAGAATTGACTATGTCACATTCTTTTTCTACCTGAGGATTATGTTTGACCAAAATGGGACATGGTGGACAGCAACTAGAACTAGAGGGTTACATTTTCTGAAAACTGTTACAGCCTTGCAAAACTTTGCTTGCAAGGTTAGAAAGAAACCTCCTAGGGAGATGTTACCAGTTTAGAAGGCCAAATGCATGACAACTGTCTTGTATGGGGCAGGCCTTTGGGGGCATGTAAAACATGACTCCCTACAATCTCTAGAGAAAACCCTTTTTGAAGTATCTTCTCTCTCTCTTGCAGAGACGCCCATAATATGTATGCCACTCTGAACTAGGGCTTCTGCTTATTTCAAACCTAGTTAAAATACAGCTGATCCTGCTACGGCACAAAGTATGGACTTCTGAGCACACTAAAATGAATCAAGAGATTATAGGGGATTGTCTCAGGTCCTCTTGTGTAGGAGGGGTACAGTGGCTAGAATACGTCAACAATGTTATGATTGATCTGGGGCATCAAGATTATTATTACAAACCAGAAACTCTACGGGCCGTAGCAAAAAAATATTTGAAAAAAGAGTGTTTGTCACACTTGGAAAAGCTAAGCCTAGCTGCTGAATTGCTTGAGCCAAGTGTTGTTAAAAATCAGTTGGTTTTAACCTCATTTGGCATGCACCTGTATTTAAAGGAGGTGACCAATAAACAGCATAGATTTGATTTAACCAGGTTTAGGCTGGAACTTTTTCACCATTTGGTGGGTTTTCCAACTATGAATGACTGGTCAAGGCCTATGGTTAAATGCCCGTGTGATAAGGTTACTGATCAAAGTACTTTCCATACGGTTTTATTCTGCACACTGTACAATTCTCAGAGAAAGACATTTTTGTTACCATTATTGAGATCTATGGACTTGGTACAATGTCGTCCAGCTTATGTGTTTTTACAATCTCTGCCAACCATATATATTTGCAATGTCATGTCCAGATTTGTATGGGCTATTTTTAGACATAGGAAGTTAATACAGTTTATTGAAGAATGAGAGGTAGTTGTTATACCTATAGTCGTAAGAGACATATGTTTTAAATTATTTATTATTTTCCATGTGCTTCTATGATTTTAAAAAAATCGAATAAAACTAATTTTGATTTGATTTGAAATGAAATGGAGCTGTCAGTTTCAGCTGTGGAAAGATGGAAAACTACTGGTGCTGATGAGGTGGAACTCTCAAAGATTCTCTGGGCTTAATTGGTTTTCACACAGTTAGGCGAGAGAGCAGATTTCCCTTGGACTCTGAGGGGTACAGATCTCTATGAATGTATTCTCTTTGTGTGGTTTTACAGACACAACACCTCTATTGAGTCTGAGGTCTCCACTATGCTGACACCTTCCTATTTCCCCAATAGTAACTAGAGTTTCCTGACTCTATTTAAGTTTAGGATTATTTTAGACTACTTTAGGTTTAGTCATGCATAGACAAGGGGATCAAGACTTGTGCACTGATCATCAGGTTATATTTCTGTGTTTTTGCATTGCTTCTACTGAAATTCTTGTACGCTTTATTCTATTGCGATTTAATTTTATCCAATGGTTATGTTCACCTTTGGTGATTTTTTACTTACATAGCATATTTTTTAGATGTATCTACATTAGTTTGGCCATTAATTTGTAATTAACTCATGCAACCTTATTTACAATTTTGTGAACCTAACTTCACCACTCGTCATACTAAAACTATCTATTGTAGGGGGAATGTAAGAACAGGGCATGCTTCTCCATCACTGGATCGTTCCAAGAAAACATAAAATAAATAAAATATGACAGTAGAGCGAGCTAGGTGGGAGCAGGAGAGGAAGTGGGGCAAGACGTGTTGAGGAATGGTGGTTAATGAAAAGAGACTATGTGGGAGCTATAAAGAGGAAAAAGGGGTAAGAGCAAGAAAACACTAAGGGGCATATTTATACTCCGTCTGCGGCGATTGTGCGTCAAAATTTTTGACGCACAATCAGCACAAACGTTGCCCCGTATTTAACCGTTGACGCCCGAGCCCGCAGACGACAAAATTCTGTTGTGTGCGTCATTTTTTGGATGCGGCAACCCGCCTTGCGTTAATTATATGCAAGGTAGGCGCTCCCGTCCGAAAAATGGCTTAAAGGGCCGTGCGTCGTATTTATGCTTTCGGGCAAAAATGACGCACGGCCGGGAGGCGGAGCCAGAAAATGACGCACAGCCCGATTTGCATAAAAAATTAACGCCTGGGTCAGGGCAGGCGTTAAAATGGGGCAAACACACCTGTGTTTAATCAGAACACACAGAACAAACAGCAGAGCAGCAGAGCAGCAACAGGGAGCCATGGAGGTGATACTAATCCAGCGTGCATGCAGACGCAGAGCCCAGCAGCAACAACAGCAGCTACAACACCACCAGCAGGGATCCCAAAGGCAGCGCAGAAGGCAGGAGAGTATATTCTGCCCAAGAACAACCCTTCAGGGCCTCAGGGAACACGACATCATACAGAGGTACCGGTTGAACTGGCAGGCCATTCAGCAGCTGCTGCGCAACATTGAACAGCAGTTGGCCCCCACTTTGGTGACACCCCGCACCATCCCAACAGAAACCAAGCTGCTTGCCGTACTTCATATGCTGGCAAGTGGCTCTTTCCAAACAACTGGTGCCCTGGTTGGCGGAATATCACAACCATCATTCTCCGCCTTTTTGCCCAAAGTACTGGATGCCATCATTCGACTGACACCCCGCCACATCTGCTTCCCTAACACACTGCAGAAGCAGCAGGAAACAAAACAGGGATTCTACCTCATCAGTGGCTTCCCACACGTCCTTCGTGCAATTTACTGCACACATGTACGCCTTGTGCCACCTGCTGCAACTGAACACCTCTACCGCAACCGGAAGCACACACATTCCATCAACGTGCAGGCCATAGTCGATCACCAGGGATTGATAACCAACATCGTGGCTAAATATCCTGGGAGTGTACATGACTCATACATCTTCCGTCACTGCACCATCAATTAACACTTCCAGGATGGACGGTATGGCAATGGACTACTTGTTGGTAAGTAGATAAACCTACTTATATACACACTGCACAGCAACCCTCTAGGACATACAACACATACACCACAACAGCAACATGTCAACAGGAACACACTGAGGTCGTGACATCACTAGCCATGTTTCTTAAGTCACCATTGAACCTGTCACACATCAGAAATTACTGTACAGTCTAATGTTAAGACGTCAATGAGTGTGGTTGCCTAAATGTCACCTTGCAAATTGTAAGTGTACCAATGACCTTTACATTAATACATAGCATATGTTTCAAGGTATGGGATGTCCAGGGTACTTTGATATGAACGTGTTAACAACACTTTCAATTTTAACTGTGCATGGAACTATCATCTCACCCCCAGTGAAGACACACGCACACCTGTATCACAAGTCACAATGCTAGGGAGGGCATACTGTACTGCAAATCCCAAAACATACTGCTGACAAACAGTTAGCAGACAAACACTCGTTCAGCCAAGGAAACAACACAATGCAGATGGTACATCCTACAAGCATAGGATGCCACATTAGTACACAAAAGAGTCACAGACAAAACAAGACAACTACTGCCATGAAAGGTCTTTTCAATAGTGCCAGCTACATCAACATGATCCCATTAATTTTCTCTTGCAGCTGATCAGGGGTATAGCATCCAGCCATGGATTATGGCACCATTTGGCAACCCAAGTACTGCTGCAGAGCGTGCATACAACGACGCCCATAGGAGGACACGCAGCATTGTCGAGCGGACCTTCGGCATCCTCGACATCACTGGTGTTAGCCTTCTATATTCCCCCGAGATGGTCTGTAGGATCATCCTCACATGTGCAATATTGCACAACAATTGTATCAAAATAAACATTCCCCCCCTGGAACCAGAGCCACACATGCCTGAAGAGGAGGAAGAGGAGGATGCTGGCCTGCAACAGGAGGGGGAACTACAGAACACAGCTGCTGGTATACGCAGGTGGCAACAGATTGTAAATAATTTCTTCTGAATATGATCACCTTCACCACTTTAATGAACTAATTTAAATAAACACCTATTCTAATCACCATATCATGGTCTGGCTATTCCTTTTTGCACACCTTCATCTCTACTTATCAGAATAAGAGTGTTGCCTCATGGAGCATTGCTGAGATACTGAGTAGGACACGGAACATCCCAGAGCTAATGTGATGCCTAACATACAATGGTCACATACACACACACTCTTAATGACATATATCATGTACATATCTCCTTTGAAGGCCAATAGCAGAGGACCACAACTATTTCACACATACATGTTGAAAGCAAGGTCCAACGCAGCATATGGCACACAACTAAGACACCATCACTCAATAAGGGGAATACAAGCCTCATACATGAGGCACTCAATGTGCTTTGGCATCACTAACAGGAATGCCTGACCAGACCCTTGACAGCAGTTAGTCCAACTGCATCCAATATTTGCAAGGACTATCTGTGACTAGAGTTCCATAGAAGCAGAACATAGACAGCACAAGTGCCACACATATGACATGCATTGCGCACATGACATTCCATGTACATGTCAGCCCATTTCCTAACTCATTACACACCCATGCACCTGGTCACAACCCACCTGTCGGAAAAGGTCCCTGGAATACTAAGATGTGTACCCTGATAATACCTCCTCTACACACACACAGACCAACATTAGCAAACCAGTGTGCTACACCCTTTTCTATGGTATGCCATTGTCATAGAACATTTGACTGCAAGGACGTCAGGTCAATTTATACACTGTCTTCTAGTTTCAAAGCCCTGTTAGCACATGAAGATTGCTTCCCCTTGTGAAAATGTCTGTTGGCCCTTAGAATGCAAGTCTCACCTACAGGACTGGTGAGAAACAGATGCAGCCCACACCTATGATCACCTCCATGCACACCACCCATTTAAAAAAGCACTGCCCCTGATGATGCCTGGAACAGCATAGGAGTTGCCATTATGTCAAATACACCGTCAACCATTGATACTAATGAAGCCATGTAACACAGCCACTGGGTTCATTTGTCACCTTCAAAAAACACAGGACGTGTACAGTTTGACATGTCAACTGTCTACTTTGTCCTCAATACAGTCTCAGTCAGACCACTGATTACATAACTTGTCAAGTAACTGGATCCTGAATCACCTTGCATTCTGTCCGCCTGACTGGCAACTGTCTGTGCGTCACACTAAAGTATCCCTGTGTCTACATATGTGCCACACTTGCATTAGCAAACCTCCCATTCATCAGGGGGCATTGGGCATGGGCTTCTTCCATGCATACCCAAATACATAGTATAGCATCATCTGCCTTTTAACTGTACCATTTGAGTTACATCCTCTTGGAAAAGCAAAATTCATGGCCCATCCCTTGTCTGGGTTGCATTTATGCATGAATGACAAAGTGTGACGGTGTCCCAGGGTCGTAGGCAGGGATTGGGTATGGGGCTTTCAGCACAACCAGCAACCTCTGATAATGTCCATGAATAATACACAAATGTCAGGACCATGACAGTTCACACACAGCATCACAGTGCGCACAACATAGTGATGGGCCGTGTGTGGTGAATAGCTGCGAGAATATTCAGCACAGAGGCTATGATGTTCCCAGATGCAGTGGGAAGTGCAGAGGCCAACCTGTGTACAAATGTTGTAATGACACCTGCCGGAACATGACACCCGAGACATTATATCACTCAGCACACCAAGGTTGCCCTGTTGACTGTCTCATTACACGTCTTTAGTGACAGGGTGGGACCATCCACATGTTGGTTCACATGTCCACATCTACTTTACTCACATTGATCAACCAAGGATACTCAGTAGATACAGGAATAGCTGCCACTGACTCATGATGAGTCCTGGACCGAACTGTGACAAATTACACCCCAAACAATCTACAGGATCATCATTGGACCACACACATGAACAAGACACCTATGTGCAATTGATCACTGGAAATATGTGGACACGTGCTGTCTTGTATGCTGGTCCACCACAGCCACTTGTAGTTGGGGCTCACTTCTATGGCCTCAACTGTGGTGTCATCATACATATGAGATTCACCCTTGTCTGTCTGTGCAAACAACATGGTACCCACTTCCTCAATGCATGTGTATGACTCACTGTGGGATTCACCAACTAGTGCCTAGGAGGCTCTTACCAATACTCTAGGACATAGGATATAGAAAATGTGGACCAGTGACATGAACATGCGTCTGCCATCCATCTGGTGCGTACTATGTCACATGTGGTGCCTACGTGACCCTAAAACTTGGAAGTACACTTTACGGGTGTTGTTACATGTATGACTAACACATGCCCTTGCTCATTTTCAATTTGACTTGCATCTAAGGATTGGACACATGGACGTCACATTGATACAACCAAATGTACAATTATGCTTCATGTGATACACACACACTTGGTCAACCAACACATTAGTTGTCAAAGCACACACTTTGAGCCAAAGGCATTTAGGTATTGTACATATGTGTGTCACATTGCTATCCTCTCCTTATGCCAAACATGCACAATTTGTGCAACACATATGTGTAGGCCACACTTATGACCATCTATTGCGTCAGCCAACTGTAAAAATACTGTGAAGGGTGTAGTTGATGATGTTCCGCTGCAGTATGATGTCACACATGTGAACATACACCATCAACACCATACTGTCTTCAATTAGCCAATCTCTGATGTGTTCAAAATGCAAAATAACCAAAAAACAAGTAAAAAGGCCCCAAACCAGTTAATGCACTGTAATTTTGACATCCCTAGCGGTGTGCGGCATTTTTTGTTTACCAAAACTGTATTTGCGTCATTTTTTTTGACGCACAGGAGTGAAATTTAGCCAGAATCCAGATATTTGTACAGTCCATGTATCATTATGTGGATGCGGGTTAATATTCACGTCTGTGCGTCAAAACAAATGACGCAAATACAGTTTTGGAAAACAAAAAATGACGCATAACGCGAAAAAGGCGTGAGTTTTCATACAGGAAGTGATGTGATAGGATATCCTGTTTACAGATCATGTACAGTGGGTATACTTTCACTTTCACTTTGCAGTCTATGATCCTTCTAGACTGTGTGGCTGTGTAGAGAGTGTTGTCCTGAGATTTTGTGCTGTTTTTGTCCTGTGTGCTATCTGTAAAGTCCTTTTGTGAAATAAATATTGTTTGTGTATACTGTGATACTGTGTTTTGTCTACATTTGTCCATTTATCTTGTGTTTTTCTTATTTGTGGGAGTCTGTTGTGGGTAGTGTTAGTTTGGGGATAGTTGGGCTCTTTTAGTGTTTAGGTTTACTTTTTTTCTGTCTTTGTACCCCTACTTTCACCCTTTTCCCCTTTCTATTTCTTTTACCCCTATTCCTTATCGTCACTTATAAGTATGTCTGGTAGGCCACGTCTTGGCAGGATGGGGGAAGAGGAGTTGGGGGGCTTCATCTGGCTGGTGACACATTTCTTGCCTCTCAATGATCCAGGCAGGGGGCAGGGTCATACAGGGGTATCCGACAGAGGCGCGCAGAATCCGGTGGGGAAAGGTGCTGCATCACCTGCAGCGTGTGTATGCCAGCCAGAGGAGTGACCACCAGCTGAAGCACCGGTGGGCTGACCTCATCACCAGGGAGCAGGATCTCTTGGACCACCTGGGAATCATGATTGGTGGGACTGTTGGTGAGTATGACTTATGTTAATGTGCACAATTAAATGTTCTGTAGTGACATCAGTGGATTAGTGCAATGTCTGCCAGCTAACTTGCTGACTGTGTGTAATGCTGAGGAAATATAAGAGGATCATTGATGCACCATGGCAAGGATCACAATTGCTAGCTGTCAGTTAGCACGTGCTCAGCAAACTTACAGGTTACTTTTCCATGAAGGAAATTGGTGCGGCCTTTTTGTCAGAACAGCTAACAAAATAGAACCCAATCATGTCTATATAGGGTACTATTGACAGAGAAGTACAGATGTACCAACATTTAGGCCAACTATGTTGACGCAATTGCTAGACTGACTTTAGAATCACTACATGATGCAGAAAATGAGTGCTGCCTTCACGTCAATTGATAATAGCAAAGTGGCTCAGACATATGTCTCATGTGAGTCTGGTCAGTGTGGAAGGAAAGCATTCACAGAAGTACTATGAATGTGTGGGATTATTGTGTTCCTTGATCTTTTTGGATACATGTCAGTTCTTGATTTGATAACATCGTGAAAAGGTGTAAGGTGCCCTCAGCTAACATCTTAAGATGTTTGTTGGAATTAGTTGAGCCACAATCCAAATATGGATGGCAGTCCAGGTGTATGCACATGGCTTCACATCTCCATGGTTGGTGCAAATCACCATAGCTGGGCCACATCAATTGACTATACTGTAACAACATGATGGCTCACAAAAGTCCCTGCCTCTCCCTCTGTACATTGGGCCTATGTGCAATAAATGTGTCATGGCCACAAGGCATGTTTGACTGGTAATGCAGTCCTCAAGTAACCAGGCTTTGGATGTCTCCCTTGGATGCACCTGATGAGACGATTACACTCCATATTTCTTAGTGCTCACCAATTATGGGGCATGCTTGCAACCACATGATAGTTAGGGCCAATGTATGTGTGCAGATATGTGTGTAACTGTCACAGGAGACCCATGCTATGTACAAGTTGGCCATGATATATCAGATCCAGTACCATCATGTCTGAATGGCTGCCATATCATTATTAAGCCTACACATTGTAAATGATTATGAAATTGTTGCACTGTGCACAGATTTTGAGCACATTTCTTCCTTCCATACCTTACAGGTGGACCGGCACCCTACACTGTGGGAGAGGTGGCGATATTTGAGGACCCCGACCACTCCAGTAAGTGTTGATATGTCTGTTATGTGTTGTGTTTGCTGGTTATGGACTTGTGTGAGTTGGACGCATAGCAAGGTGTGATGCGTTGGTCAAGCTTTTCACTTGTTCCATGAGTAGGAATGCAGTTCTCACATGTTTTGAGTTTGCCAATGCGTATCCAAAGGTATCATGTAGGGATTGTAGGACATCCCTGTAGGCCCCACTGTGAGTACAGGGGATAATCATGTGTATGACACTTGTATCACCAAGAGTCGCAATGGAAGTCAGCCCCAATTTAGTCAGCCTGTCAGACCCACATTCTCTAAGATTGGTAGAGCTAATAGCTTTCCAATAGACATCTGCTTCCCTATTTACCTACGTAATTTTGAAACAGTAGGTAGAACCTCCTAGCAGCATGTACTTCCACATGTAGTGCATCAAGTCTGTGGAACCTGAGTGCAATGGCCTAGGTGTGCATGCAATTCATGATCATGGGTGTTCTAGCAACTCTGGGGGTTATTACAACTTTGGAGGAGGTGTTAATCCGTCCCAAAAGTGACGGTAAAGTGACGGATATACCACCAGCCGTATTACGAGTTCCATAGGATATAATGGACTCGTAATACGGCTGGTGGTATATTCGTCACTTTACCGTCACTTTTGGGACGGATTAACACCTCCTCCAAAGTTGTAATAACCCCCTCTGTGTCTGATGTAAGTCAGGCCTCACTGGAAGTATATGTTGTGTACTAAGTTCTGCATTTCCTGACATGTCTTACCCTATGAGAGCTCTAGGGTTTGCTGACTCCTAATTGTAGATAGACCTTACCTGTGGTGTGTCTGTCGAGACAAACATGTGTGGAGTTTCCTATACACTCCTCGGTGTACATGTTGTTGGCAAATTATAATTGTGTATCCACCGCCCCCCCTCAAACACGGCCATGGGTTTGTGAATGAGGTACCTAGTACTGATGCTACCAGTATGTTACACATACATGTGAATAAGTGACGGTTTGGTTGCATACTTGTATACACACTCAGGTTTGGCACTTGGTACTATACTGGCAAGTCCAGTTACAACTTGCGGACCATGTGGCTTTAGTTTTGCTTTCCGTACACTGACATTTGTAGCCCAGCTCTTGGCGGAGGATATGCAGCATGATTCTTAGATGATAACTGTCAGAACTCAGATTGCAAGTCAAAGCCAGTTATTACCCATCTTGTAGGTTATGGATGTGCTTTGTGTGATGTGACCTTTGTAGTCTGTCCTGCCATATACTTCCTCAGGGACATTCAATGCTCTGTATTTTGATTTGAGCTGTTACAAGTACAGTAGATGTAATGTCTGAATAACTTGCTGTGCCGTTTCACACAATGCAGTTACTAATGTAGCATATCTGCATTTGTCTTCACAGCTGCTAACATGACTCCAGACCAGGTCCGTGAATTTCTGCGATATCGCCATGAACGGGCCTCTGGGGCATGGCGAGCCTTCTCACAGGGTGGGCCTACTTTGCCCACCACAGCCACCATAAGCACAACCACCAATCAGAGCCAGGTGGCCCCACCCATAGCTGCCACTGTTGGTCCAACATCTGCAGCACTTCCTGGCCCCAGCATTGCCACCGGTGCAGGACAGCCCACAAAGACCTTCTCCACCGGTACCCAGACTGCCACTGCTCCATCTGTTGACCCTGCAGCCTTCGACAGAATGGAACGTAAGATGGACAAAGTGCTGCGCAAGTTGAGCCACCTGAGCCGGGACGTGCAGCACATTAAACGGCGGGTCAAGGATATTAAGAGGACCCTCCGGAGGGCCAACCTCTGGACACTTTATTTGATGGACATGATTCCCTCCCCTCCCTCCTCTTTCCTTGTTCTTATAGATAGTGGGGTAAGGGGGCTTAGTGTTAGGTTAGTATAAGCTTTTAGTTTAGTTAGTGTTAGTGGGTGTGGGGTGGGGGGGCCTGCTTGTTTCTTTTTTTACTTATTACATGTGTGGGTGGGTATGTTGGGGTTCTTTTGTGTAAAAAAAAAAAAAGAAAAAAAAAATACAAAAAAATATTTATTTGTTTAGGATAGCATAGTATGTGTTTAGGTTAGTATGTGTTGTCTTCCATGTGTCCCGTCTCATAAGGGGGGTGGAGGGTAGATGTTTGGAAAGTTTCGTTACATGTGAGAAGTAAGTGTAGCTTAGGTTAGTTAGGGACAGTTGTGGGTAATGAGTAGTCAGGGTAGATTAGGGTAGGTAAGATTTTTCCTTCAGTTTCCTCATCTATGGTTAGCATTTAATAAATATTTGGTTACCCCTTAATAGTATGTGTTGAATGGTACTTGATCATGGGTTTGGATTCAGTGTGCATTAATTTTGTACTATAACATCTGTGTCCTATGATAGTAACAAATCCCAACTGAGCTGTACGATTGGCTTCTAGCCCAGAGCTACTTTGCAAAGTGTTGATCCTTTGTTGCAACCACCAATTACAGTTAATATGGATCCCAATGTGTTTCTGTTGATAAGTGTGTTTTCAAAGTCACTAACAGTGCTTCCAGACTTGGGGGGTGATTCTGACCCAGGGTCGGCGGGAGCACCGCCGACAGGCCGGCGGTGCCCCGCAGGGCATTCTGACCGCGGCGGTTCGGCCGCGGTCAGATGCGGAAAACCGGCGGTCTCCCGACGGTTTTCCGCTGCCCTTGTGAATCCTCCATGGCGGCGGAGCGCGCTCTGCCGCCATGGGGATTCTGACACCCCCTACCGCCATCCTGTTCCTGGCGGGTCTCCCGCCAGGAACAGGATGGCGGTAGGGGGGGCCGTGGGGCCCCTGCAGTGCCCATGCCAATGGAAAGGGCACTGCAGGGGCCCCCGTAAGAGGGCCCCACTTTGTATTTCAGTGTCTGCTATGCAGACCCTGAAATACGCGACGGGTGCCACTGCACCCGTCGCACCTTCCCACTCCGCCGGCTCAATTCTGAGCCGGCGTCCTCGTGGGAAGGATGATTTGCCCTGGGCTGGCGGGCGGCCTTTTGGCGGTCGCCCGCCAGCCCAGGGCAAATCCCAAAATACCCTCAGCGGTCTTTCGACCGCGGAGCGGTATTTTGGAGGGGGAAGTCTGGCGGGTGGCCTCCGCCACCCGCCAGACTTAGAATGACCCCCTTGATATTGGGGAAACAGTTTTAGGTCTGACTGCAGTGTGATGATCATGCACACCCTTATAAGATGAGTTCTCATTGGCAATCTTGTATTCTTGTCTTCATGACCCTCATACATCATTTGTGACACAGTTCAGCATGATTTCCTATTTGTATGTTAACTCAGACACCTTCCTTTGTGCCGTTTTTGTAGTGTTTACTTAGATTAGTGTGGAATGTTTATTGTGTTATTTTTGCATGGTGACAACATTTTGCTAACACTATTTGATGACTTAGTTATCCCCTGAGGAAGCATTCTTCTGTCCAACACAGCATGATGGTGTATGGTTTCTCACTTCATCAGATTTGTCCCTCAGGATGGGCAGAGTATGATGCAATCATGGGCACTGTGCAGATTTCTCTGACTACATATTATCAGGACAGTTGTATTGACAAGCTACGTAATTTGACAGTAGGCGCATTTCATTTATCTACTGCACAGTTGATATGATGCATTACCCAGAGACAGATTTGTTGTGTAAGTGCTATTTATTGAAAAGTGCTATAGTGCTATCTGTACATTGTCCATGATTGTGAGTCCATTATAGTGACATCTTACATTGTGATCCAACACAAGGGTTTACCAAAATGCTTTGGTCATGCTGGAGTTTCTGTTTCAGACAGTGCAGAGGGACAGACTTAGCCAATGAGTAGGAGAGAGACAATCACTGTGCTGGGTGACAAGATATAAAGTGGTTTGCAGAACAGTGCTTGAGTACAGTTGTTTCAAGACTGGCAAGTTACAAAGCGCAGGGCCTTGGTAATAGTTGGCCATGTGGCAGGGACTAGTGCTTCCGGGTCATTTTCCTTGTGAATGTGATCTGTTCCATGTCTTCTTCTTCTGATGTGTGTGTTGTCTGCTTTGTCCTTGTTGTTGTTGGTTGTGAAGGGGCAACACACACCTCAGTGTTAGAAGACATGGAGTCAGACATCCCGGTCGCTGCTCCCTGTGAAGGTCTTAAGGGCAGTACTGCAGCAAGGAGGACCTGCTGGTTCTTGAGAATAGCAGCCACATCACGATGGTAGGCAGCCAGGTCGGCTCTGAGGGGTTCAATGTTGCATTCGTGCACGTGTTGACAGGATTGCTGTTGTAGGTGTTGGGTCAACTGTATTACAGCTGTGCTGATTTCCTTCTGGGTTTTCTGCAGTTCCTGCTAGATAGATGTTAGGGCTTGCATAGCTGCTGCCTGATCTGCAGATGACATCATGCACGAACGCATCCCCTCAAGGCTGGCTGCCATATTTTGCATCCCTACCCGCACCTCCTTGGCCAGCTCCCGCTGTACTCCAACTACAGTTCTCTCAAAGCTGGTGCCAGTGTCGTCTGAGCCCTCAGCTGTATTGGAGCTGGCAGGTCTTACAATTGGTGTGGTGGGTGGTTCCTCTGCGATGGCTGCTTGTTCTGTGCTCCTCCTTGTGACAGAAGGCGGGTTCTGGAGGGTTTCAAGGACCTTTTGGATGGTCTCCTGGGGAATGTTTATCGGCTCGTCATCCATGTCATCAGGGAAATCTGGGACAGGCGTATCGGCAGGAGATCCATCTTCCTCTGCAATGAAACAGGGTACAATTAGTGTGTCTGTGTTGTGGCAATTTTGATGTGATGTGCCTGCCTTTTGATGAAATCACTTTGTGATCTTGTTTTGTGTTAATTTCTCCAGTCCTTCAGATGGGCATTCTTCCAGGCCTATGGCCCACATGTGTGTCACATGTATGTTATTGAGTTATCAGACTTATCAGCCTCATCGCCTCTAGGTGTTGATTTATGCCAAATAGAGAATTGCCACCTTCTTTTCCTACTCGACCCTCTGTGTACATCCATTCTCATGGTGAGACCTTTCACTGGCTGTGGGTGTACTGATGGCCCTGGCAGCACCTTTAACAATCTGGACCTGCCCCAATCTCTGATCGTTCACATCCACTTAAATGTCATTGACATGTGGCATATCCTATGCATGGCAATGTTATGATCCAATATGGATGTTGACATTGTTAATGTGTCCTGCTGATGTTGGGGAATGTGTGTTACATTGGATTGCCCTGATAGTCGTATCAGTGTCCTATTTCCTCCTCTGACTGTGCAGGTGTATTTCAGTGACCAGTTACATGTGTCCCCTCCTCAATGCTGTTGTCTGAGCAGTATGACATTTGGGATGTTGCCTGGTTACCCAGGCACAGGATGGACCCTGACATATGCAGCATGGGTGTGCCCTTAGTTCTGTGTAGCTCCTATTGTTGTTTACATTGGCTGATGTTTGTGACAACTATGGGCATTGACATTTGAGAGTACTGGGGCCTTTGTCTTGTTTCTGGGGATTTTTGCAGTTGTCATCCTCACCCCCTAATTTGGGTGTGTATGATCCATGGGAAGGTTGCTGCCATTGGCTACTTGAGCTGCACACAGAGCAGAGGTGGTAGTGGCAACTGTTGTCGCAGTTACATTGCAGTTGTCGGTATGGCTAGAGGATTGCTAATAGGGCCCTAGTTAATGTAGGGGGTATGTTGGCTGACGTGTGCCAGGATGTCAGTTTGACGTAGTGGCCTTCCCTCCTGTTGTGGCTTTCCCTTTGCTCCATCGTTGGCATGACAGCATGCCCCCATGGGACTGTTGTTGGTGTAGTGTAATGGTGTGCCCCAGCTTCTGTCTGTGCAGGCCATGCCCCCATGCCGTGCCCCTTTACCCATGCCACTCCATGTATATGATGACTTACATGCATTGTGTAGTAGGTATCCCCCCCCCGGTTGCAGTTGACATTAGTGCATTTCAATTCCCCATGCGACTTACCCTGCATGTGTGTTGTTTCCTGGTAGTCTGCGCTGTCCTGTCCTTGAATCCCTGTGACGATCTCCTCAGGGATGATGGCTGCGACCATGTCCTCCATGTGGTCCAGGGCCTCCTGGTGTGCTGGACTCCCACCTCCAGTCTGCAGTGCTTCCTTCCTGTTCCTGGCCATCTTTTCCTTTGTTCTGCACTTGCAGTCATGCCAGTCATTTCCGCCGCGTTAACGTCGTTTTCCTTTATGACTTGACGCTGCGGTGTGCGTTAAAAATAATGACTCCCACCCGTTGTTTGCGCTGCTGTGCGTCAAAGTATAAATATGATGCCCGCATGGCGCACCAAAATGGTGTTAGCCGGCGGTAATATTTTTGACGCAAAACTGCGCCAGCGCAGTTTTGCGTCAAAAAGTATAAATATGGCCCAAATTCTCCTGAGAGGTGACCACCAACAAATAGAAAATACCTTAAATATTCTGGACACAACTCATCCAATTAGACTGTGATGCTGAAATTCTACTTGGGAGACCAATAACAAGAATATGGGGGAACGCCATTGAATTAAGAGCAAACAATCTAGATAGACATAAAGCCATCCAATCATTAGCAACAACTGCCAATAATTAAGGACACTCTAGCCAAATCAAATTATCCGTGCCAGAAGCTTCAGAAACTTTAGCAATCCTAAAAGGATTTGATTTATACTCAAGGAGATCTTTCTCTAAGGTATTGTAGCAACACAGGTCAGAGGATTGCTAGATACCAGTTTTTATGCATCTAGCAGTTACAATCCCACAATCCATAAATCATCCAGTTAGAATTCTACCTTGGCCATCGTGAGTAGAGCATGTTCGCCACAGCTGCTGGGATCGTATGTGACACACTCATCAAACGCAATATCTAAGTGTTCAATTCATGATATGTCCTTAAGGCTTTTACTATGTTATCCCTACTTAAAATGTATGCTGTTACTCAGGGCTATATAATGGATTTATATTGTTTTCAGTGGTTCGTATTTAGCTCTTTACCATGCACGGGCACCATTCTCAAATCAAGTGGGGGTGCATTTGGATTTAACATAGCTGTAGAACTTGGTACATTTCTAACCGTCTAGGTCACAGACTACACTTCTGTATTTTTCTGCATTAAACTAGACCTAGGTGAAATTTGAATTATGCCAGAGTAATCAGAGTACTTTTGATATTTTCACAACACTCTTTTGACATGAAATTACTGAAAATTACACAAAATTACGTCTGTTGCATAATTATACACTATTTTCACAAAAATCATATGGCACAGGAACAACAAACCTAGCGAGCGTGAGTGACTGGTGGCTGCATCTGTTCATGTTCTGTCAAATTTAGTGCTATTTCTATCACACGAAATGCATCCTCAGATTTATTTTGGACGTGAGAGTACTTTTTGCATTAAGAAAATGGTGCTAAATTCTGGGTTATGGCCCTCAAGTAATTTCCCATAATCTCACATAATTCTGCTCTAACTTCCTGTAATTACAAAACAGCATATTATGATATTTACATCCAACCCTACATTATCCACAAATGGCCAGAAATTGTGTGTCCTCCCCATCTGTAAGAGCTCTGTAACATCTGTTACCTGGCTGTACATTGCTGTCTAGAAATATCCATGAAATGAGATGGGCCAGGTATCCCCTCACTCTCTTTTTCTTCCCACAAACTGGGGCCTTAAATATCTTGAAACCCCAAACCTTAAAGCCTGAATTTTTTAGGTCATAACCCACTAATTTTGAGCCTTTCTTGAATGTAGGAATAATCTTTTCACCTTTCCAGAATGTGGGTATATCTGCACCCGCCAAGATGGCATTTGCAATGCAGGCAATGTAGGGGGCCAAATAACTGGTTCAGAAATTAAGAGCTCTGCTAGGATTCGATCTAGCCCCTTGGCATTTCCAGACTTCTGTGAGCTGAAAGTTATACTGATTACTGCCATTGTGAAGAACCCTTCACCTTTGTGAAGGTCAGATTTGGGAGGAAGAAGGCAAGAGTTAGTAGCCAGCATAGTGACAGATTGACAAGGAGTATCGGGGTAAGGCAGAGAGAGAGAGCTACTATATAAAGATTTAAAGTGATTGACCCAGTCCTGAGGAAGAATAAGAGATTCAGGCTTTATCTATGTTGTCTTGGTGCCATGTGATAATATTTACCAAAGAGCTGACTGGTTATTTGAGCGCACTGCAGTTAGCATTTCCCTACAAATGGCTGTGTTCAAAGTGAATTTAGCATGCTTAGGGCTATTTTATAGTTAACTTTGGCAGACTGGATGTCTTGAGGCCTTCGCTTGAGGGCACTATAAAGGTGGTTCTTAGCTACCCTACAGTCTTTATATTACCACATAGGATCTACTAACGGGGAGAGTTCTTATTAGAAAGGGTTTAATGAAAAATTGCAATTCCATTTCTTCAAACCATTTAGTATGGACATCTATGATCTTACTGGGTGCTATCTTTGGTTCAGCTATAAGGGACAGAACAGAAGCCAGACCTTGATGCAATTGGGTGTACACATCATTGTCATTCACTATTTTCCCCCACTTAACCTTCTGCCAGGTGTTGCTAACTAGTAGGTTGCCGCAAGGTATGCATTGCGCCTCATTTGGAGAAATGGTTACTCTCAGACCTAGGTAGGACTTCCATATTGAGAATATTTTTCCAGGATCCCAAATCCACAAGAAAATATTTGACGTGGTTCCGGTAAGACTTCCTTTTAAAGGTGGGATGCCTCTCTTCATCAGATTTAGCTCTCCCATTGCAGGCTTTCAGATGGCAACACTTAAAGAGGTTCGACAATTGTAGAGCTACCTTGGGGAGAATCGGTAAACAAGGTCCAGTAATTTGAGGAATACCACAATATTGGTCTTCATCACCAGTTATTTCTCTTTGGATTGCAGAGGGTTTAAAGCACACATTGAAATCCCCAGCCCCAACCACCTCCTTGATCTTAACAGTGAGGAGGTCGCTCAAGAGGTACAAGACAGGGGAGTCTGTGGTTTTAGAGTCCCTCTTGCTATAGACATTAAATATATTTTTACATTTTTCCCAAAGGAAAACTCGAGGTCGAGCAGGTCAGGGGAGTCGACCTGTAGTTGTCTAACGTGGCAGCCCAGAGAGATCCTTATCCAAGTGGACAAGCCACCTAAGGGTCTACCTGACTTGGACTTGCCGTCTGGCAATTGAAATGTATTAAAACATTGCCTATGGGAGAGATCAATATCCCAATAATTTTGAGACATAATTATGATGACTGGATCAATAAACGTCCCCCATCCCTCTTGAACATGTTTACTCTCTAGCCCAGTGATATTCCAAGAGATCAAAGTAAGGTCATTAGTGGTAGTGCCCTTGGAAGAAACCTGCATATCCAGGGGAGAATGTGGGAATTCATTATGCAGGGAGTACAGACGATTTCTAGAGAGTCGTACATGCGCTTCTGCATTGTGAGGTCTGAGCAGATTACAGAGTTTCTCCTGAGAGGGTGTTAAGGCGAGAAGGCAACTGCTAAAGGGAGCCTGGGATGCAATAGAGATTCAATGAAAGCTATTAGTCAAAGTAGCTGTCCCTGAGCTGTCCAGTTAGTCAACTTGAGAAATGGGGGAGGGGCTTTGCAAATACTCCACTCGTGGTGGAAGGGGGACTCTGGTTTTAAACTGAATTTGGGTGTCTGTGGGAATAAAGAGGTGTGCCTGTAGGGACAAAACACCATTCACAATTGAAGGATATAAAAACTGTAATTTAATGCAGTCTAAAGTGCCTGAACATGGTAGTCGAGTGGCCCTGACTATATTAGAGTGAATGACACTATAGCACTTCCTCACATCCCAAATCCAATGGGTCACTTTGCTAATCAGGTTGGTCTCATTTTCCTTAGCTTATGGATGTAACTTTTGAACACTACTCATAAAAAACTGTTCTTATGTGGGAAAAAGCATTGTGATTGTAATTTCTCGATAGATGTGTGACCCAATGCGAATTGGTAAGGGGAACAGGTTCCTGAGCTGCAGGTGGAATTACTGGGAGATCTGAGCTTGAACAGACTAAGTCAAGGGAAGGACCATGCATTCTTCTCTCTGTCACATGCTTCATAAAATTAAGATGTTGGGCTGGGTCAGTTTTAAGTAGACTTCTGCACTTGCCTGTTGGCAGGAAAGATGTAGGTTTCTGAGCTGGAGCCACAGAGCAGGTCCATGAGCCTGCAGTGGCCATGCTAGAAGCTCTAAATTAGGAAAATGGTCTGTGCGAAAGTTATCCCTCGAATGTGGATGAACTTAAGATCATCTTCCTGGCCTGCTGACGGGGGCTGGAGATGTTGGAGTTTGTGCCTCATCCCTCAAGGGGTTACTCGCGCTCCTAGGGAGTCAATAACTGCCTTGAGTTCCCTGACCTCGGCGCTAGTGCCCTCCGATTCACAATGTTAGTTTGCTGGGACAGACAAAGCACCCAGAACTTTAATTGACAAGGCACAGGAAACCACGGGAGAGAAACTATTGGTGCATACAATCACTGGTTCTAAAGGAGTTGGGAGCTTAGGTGGGTTCCTCGATTGGGGGTTTGTTACAACATTGCCTTTTGCTTGGAACTAGTGGCTGGAAGTGACAGTAAGATGGATTTACCAACCTTCTTATATAATGGAGCAACTTTTGGCTTTTTTCATTTGGCACCAGAATTACTAGCCACATCAGTGTGTAGGATGTATTCTACCTCCTTAATGAAGTTGTCAATGTATTGCAGAGTGCTACTATGAGAATAACAATCTAGTGCTTTTTTCCCATTGGTTCGCCAACAAGTTTTCCGGAGCATTTCCTTTTCCCCATAGCTCTACAAGGCAAATAATCAGCAAATTGACATAACCCGAATTTTGTCATCCCGAGCTACAGATATGTCAGGGATAAGACTGCGTAGCTATAAGGGTCTCCCCAACAGAATGCTGCTTGTACAGCAGACCAGGCAACAAACTAATAATGATGGCACAGGATGGTGAAACAAAGTTACCAGCAAGATGAGGGAGTCACAAACAGACGGGTCCCTGTGGGGAAAATAGCTATTCAAATGTCCATGAAAAGTAAATATCCATAGAGAGTCAAAAAAGATGTATCCCCAAAGAGCCAAAGTATGGTCACAGAACCAAGGGGGTGGCCCAACCCCAGCTCTTACAAGCACTGATGGGCATAGAATAGGCCAACCCTTGGCCCAGACTTTGTCTGGCCTTAGCCTGCTTGCATTCTGTGCAATGGGGCTGTGATGGCACTAAATAGCGCATTGTAGTGGGTGAGGTGGTGCAGGGAGTCTAGGACTCATAGTCCTTAGCAATGGGATCACCCTTGGCTTTCCCCAACTGAGTCTCCAATCTGTGTCAAGGTTGTAGCATCCCCCCAAATTTACTAACTTTGAGCAGAACCACAATTGTTGTGCTGCGTTGCATCAAAGGGAGATAGAAAAACAGCACCATATCTGCAAAACTATAGAGGTTTTCTTTTCCCCTCCAGCTCTGATGCACTTTAGGCTTCCATTTGCTAACACACACACCCTTGCACCATTGTGAAAGGGTGTGTGCATTTGGTCAAGCATAGACTGTCGTTCTTGAACAAAAACTATACTGTGACATTGTTTAATACTTTTCCCACTTTGTATTGTTGCTGTATAGTATGGCACACTTGCAAAATTGGAAAAGCTTAAGTACTTTTAAAATTTGCTCCACTTTTATGCCTGCATTTAAGATTTTTTGGAGCCTATGTACAAATGCATACAGATGGGCATCAAAACCGATGGATGACTGCATGGGAATCCCCACGCACCACCCAAGAAACACCCCGTTTGTGCAAGGTAGAGTTGGAAAATAAATCTCAATACAACACCATGCACCAGGTTTTTGTCCGTTTTGTGATGCGCAAACTGTTAGTAAATTTCCTGCAAACTGTGCTAAACTCGACAGGTCGAAAACAGTGCAGCACAAATATGTCAGCTAGTTGCTTGCACCTCTCTAATGGTCCATACATGGTTTTATAGGCATGCGCAGTCATGAACAGGAACATGACCCAATCTTATTTGTATAAAAACAGCAATGAATCAATGTGTCATTCTTAAAATGTCCAGAGTTGCAAAAGCTGACAAGCACTTGTACACAAAACATTATTTGAAAATCACATTCAATATGTCAGAAAACAACGCAAACACCTTGCTTTCATGAATCCACATTTATGAGCATAGTAACTGTCAAAATGCTAATGAAATTACCAAATTCATGACAAAACATAATTCAGCACAACTGACATTTTGAAGTACTTTCATGGGTTTACAACAACAACAGATGCCCTAAGACACATTAACCAACCTTCAAAACCTCAAAATGGTAATGTTGCAGGAAGTTGTTAGAGAAAAACATGAACCGTGATCTTCATCACATGGTGGCTGGTGGTGCAAAGATGTGAAAAAGGCAGCACAACAAAATTTCATCAGGAAATAAGTTTTCTTCGTGGAAAGTTGACTTAAATCCTTTGACAATATCCCTTTGCCGTGCAAAGCCCATACAACATACGCAAATGGTGTTGCAGGAGGGTGCATGGAAGCAGAGGTCAGTCTTCTGGATCTTTTCAGAGTGGTGAGGTACAACGTCGGTCTTGAGTTTCATCTTACCAGATAGAAAATGAATGGGGGCCTGGTTATTCTAACTTAACAAGCCAAAACTAATATGCACTTTTAAACACTCTGCTATATTTACAAGCTCAATAGTAAATACATTCAATATCAGCAGTAAATCATAAACATAAACATGACTCATTTTGATGAATGCAGTACTTCAGCATACAAGTGTAAATATGAATGAGAACTACAATTCTCATGTTAAAGCTAAACATTAGAAATCACACATCTAAATGAAAACCCTCATTTCTACAATGAATGCACTTTTGATAATGCAGTTTGATGTTTTACTTTACATTAATAAGGTTAAGGCACATATTATATGTGATATTGGTTACAAGTGTGTGATACTTATGTAACATGGAGGGGCATAGCCAAAATGCACTGGCCCAGAGAATGGCAATTCAGAAACAGGTCAACTAAGATAGCATGAACAGGCCTTGTGTGAAACATCAAAGGGAACCAGGCACAAGAAGGAGGAAACCTCAATATTGTGTGATATTTCTAAGATTAAGACAGGCATTTGCAGCAAAATTATACACATCATATGCAGCTTACCCTTCGCAGATTCCCTCATGCTAGTATTTCCACTGGACACATTTTACACATGGCACGGCAGACTCACCTTTGCACCATAGCACAAATTTACCAATGTTCCAAAACTGCTTTTTAAGTAGAGCATGGCTGTTGACATAATTTGTATATGGCTCTTTGTAAATGTTCCCCTGTTCCTTTTACCATTTGTACACTGCAGTACTATGAATATTAACACAGTGTTGCACTGCTACAATGATATTAGATGAAGGCCTAAAAGAAAGCCCTGCACATTTCAAATCCTATGTCTGAATAACCAATGGCAAAGAGCCAGTAATCACAACTTTGATCTAATGAATGAAAGTGAAGTGGATAGCTTTTTGCTGTTTTCCACTTGGCCAAAAATCAAAACGCAGTCTTGGCTGTATAAAGCTGAAAGATCAGTCAAGACAAGCAAGGAGAGCCAGCCTAGATTTCATCTAAAGAACTGAGGGCAGCGTCTTTAGGTTGAAGGTCTAAAATAAAGAGGGGGGAATGAGTTCCTGTTAAAAGTGGAAGACCTGATTTTGTGCCTTCAGCAAGCATAAGGATGAAGACTAACCCAATCCGGGATAGTCTTCTATTAAGGCTTTGAAATTAGAAGGCTCCCCAATTTGTTCATGCTACTGGCTGACATTACCTGTAACCGAACATTCTCCATGGGTTCAAAGGGAGAATCCTGACCCTTTAGGAACCACAAGTAAGTACCAGATGAGGAGAGGTGGCTGGAACACTTGAAGTTTTGGAATCTAGAAAGAAGCTTTGTTGACAATGGCATGCTATTAGCTGGGGAAGCCCAATATGCATCCTTAAGGGTCTGTAAAGCACTGTTGGGAAGATGTAAGGGGTTTGATCAATAGGAGCCCAATCATAATTTGATGAGACTGTTAGTGATCACTGTTAGTGATGCTCCGGTGTCGCTATGCACGCCACCATATTTAGAAGGTGGCATTAACCCACCACTTTGCCTGGAAGGGCCGTGCTATTGTTGTTGCTGTGGGGGTGCATACAACAACACCCATTGCATTTTGAAGTTGCCCCAGGTTTACAAGTTCATGTAAACCTGAGGCTACACCAAAGTGTAAGACGACCCCAGGGGTGGCATTAGCTTTGTACAACGAGGAGAAATGATTTCATTCCTCCTCGTGTTTTTGCTCATCCTGCAGCACACACAGAAAGTGCAAATGGCCTTAGAAGATTGTTTTTGTGCAGGAATGTGTTCCTTTTTACACAAAAACGATCTCCCCCACAGCGCAGCGATCCTTGCACAATGTCATCAGGTTGTCTGCGTTGCAGATCTGATGCAAAAATAGCAGGGTCACATGGGCCAACACAGGGATGTGCTGTAAAAGCTTTAAAATAATTCATGCCTGCGTATTGAAATTGATGGAGTGCGGCACTGCCAAATGTGGTGCAGAGTTGCTCTCTGTCATTTTCCCAGAAACCGGGGACAGAATGGTCAAAACCTTCAGATGCGCAAACACCTTACATACATGGACCATTTCTCAACTATCCCAGCAATCGTTTCACTGTTGCCACTGATCCACCTGCTCATTTGTAACACTCAGTGGGCAACATGTATTATATTTGTTGCACACGGTGCCCCAACAAGAACTACCACACACCTCCATGGACAAAAGTGAGCATATACATCATACGTGGCATGTCTGTGATAATCATTTGTGCAGCTGTACAAGTAGCTTCTATTTCACCATGCAGCAAGGTTTCCTGTGTTGTGGGAATGATTGGTCCTGTGCACAAAGGGACACTTTCATGCGTAACAACAGCTACAAGTGGGATCAATGTTGCACTAGGGGCCCAGTTTTACAAGCCCATAATGCAACATTAGCATTATAAATTTTTTTACCTATGTGGATACAAGCTGACCACTCCCCTTGTGCTACATCAGCAAAGTCACACAATGCATGCATTGATCCACTTTGTACATCCATCCACCTCTATATGCCTCTAGCAGATAGGATGTATGCAAGGAAATATTCCTTATGCAAGGAGGGAAGAACTAATGGGGCTGACAATCCATAAAGGTTGCACATTGCTATCTAATAACCACATGTGTGTGTCCAAAGACAGATGACAAAGTGACACAAGCATTGAAGGCAATGGTCCTCCTTGTGCTTTCCTGCACTGGTGCCATCATTATGATGTGTGATGCACAATGCAACACACAATAAGCCACTACAATCTGCAGAATTACAAATTTGTCACACACCTACATCTCACTCCCACACCACCCTGAGTTCATGGACTATACTTAACCAATTCCAGAAGTGCTGACCTTTTCAAAGGCATCAAATGCTGGGTGGGGCACACATGTGTTACATGGGAATAACACAAATATACCAATGGAATACCTATTACATGCAGTGTCAGGTGTAAGAGGGACACATGGAAAATATGCCTGGATAAGGTATATAAGGTGCCTCACCTTGGCATGTTAATTGTGACATATCACTATCCACCACTTGAGTAGAAGACAATAAATTAATATGCTTGGGTAGAACACTATTGTTTGATCTGACAGTCTTAGGGTGGACACTCCTAACTTTTGCCTGCCTCCCTCCACTTTTTGGACACTGTTTTTGCTGGTTTTAGGACTCTGCGCACTCTACCACTGCTAAGCAGTGCTAAAGTGCATATGCTTTCTCCCTTAAAACATTGTGACATTGGATCATATCCTATTGGCTTATCTAATTTACTTATAAGTCCCTAGTAAAGGGCACCATGGGCCAGATGTAGCAAAGGGTTTTATCCATTCTGTGTCTATGGGAAAATGTGTTTGTACATATGATCCTTTATGTGTTCAGGGCCTGTAGATTAAATGCTACTAGTGGGCCTGCAGCACTGATTGTGCCACCCACCTAAGTAGCCCCTTAACCATGTCTCAGGCCTGCCATTGCAAGGCCTTTATGTGCAGTTTCACTGCCAATTCGACTTGGCATTTAAAAGTACTTGCCAAGCCTAAATCTCCCCTTTTCCCACATATAAGTCATCCCTAAGGTAGGCCCTAGGTAACCCATAGGGCAGAATGCTGTGTAGACAAAAGGCAGGACATGTTCCTGTGTAGTTTACATGTCCTGGTAGTGTAAAACTCCTAAAACAATGTTTGCACTGCTGTGAGGCCTGCTCCTTTCATCGGCTAACATTAGGGCTACCCTAATTTACTGTTTGAGTGGTAGCTTCTGATCTGACAGGAGTAACAAGGTGACATTTGGTATGCCCTGCTTGATAATACAAAATGCTGCTGAGTGGTGAAGTTGGATTTAATATTACTATTTTAGAAATGCCACTTTTAGAAAGTGAGCATTTCTCTGCACTTAAATCCTTCTGTGCCTTACAATCCACGTCTGGCTAGTTTTAGTTGACAGCTCCCTTGTGCATTCACTCAGACAAACCCCAAACACAGGATGCTCAGTCACACTTGCATATATCTGTGCATTGAATGGGTCTTTCTGGGCTTCACGGTTGGAGGGCCTGACACTTACATGTCAAAGGACAGTAGCCTGCTCTCACACAAAGGACTGCCACACTCCCTACTGGGACCCTGGCAGACAGGATGGAACTGAAAGGGGACCTTCTGCACTTCTAAGCCACTCTTTGAAGTCTCCCCCACTTCAGAGGCACATTTGGGTATTGAAGCAGGGTATCTGACCCTACCAACTCAGACACTTCCTGGAGAAGAAACCCTGAACCAGAACCTGCAACTTGCCAAGAAGAACTGCTTGGGTGCCTAAAGGACTCACCTGACTGTTTTTCTGAGAAGGACTGCTGCCTTGCTGTTGTCCTGCTGCCTTGCTGCTTTCTGGCTGTGCGGAGAAGTGCTCTCCAAGAGCTTGCATAGAGCTTGCATCCTGTTCGCTGAAGTCTCAGGAACAAAAAGACGTCATTCCTGCAAAAGAACTCCTTGCGCAGCAGAAATCGACGCAAAGCCTGTAAGAAACGATGCACAGCCCGCACCGCGATGAGAAAATCACCGCATGCCGACCAGGAGCGACGCAGCCAGACTTCGCAAGGAGAAAATCGATGCAGCACCAGCGTTGCGACCGGAAATTCGACGCACAGCCCACTGGATCGACGCAAAGCCAAGCCGGAACAACACAGCCCGACTTCCTGAGAGGAATCAATGCAGCACCTGCTGTGCGGTAGAAATTTTCACGCATTGCCCCCGGATTGACGCAGACCCTGTGACTTCGTCCTGCAAGTGCCGGACTTCAATGCATCATACCCGGGGCGTCCGAAAAGCCTGCAACCCGAAGAGGATCCAAGTCTGCGTGCCGGAAATCGACACAAAGTCTTCCTTGCGCGGAAAATAAATGATGCATCATCTGTGTGCGGCCGGAGAAATCAACATACACCTCCCCATTTTCCATGCATCTCCTCCTCTGCGATCCCTTGCAGAGAATTTGAACGCAAACCAGGTACTTTGTGTGTGCAAAAGACACTTGTTGCTTTTTAGGAGACTAATGACACTTTAGATAATTTTTACAATGATATTTCAACATATACTTATTGCATCTTCATCGTTTTTACCTGCATCTTATCAGATAAATATTATATACTTTTCTAAACACTGTGTGGTGTATTTTTGTGGTGCTCTACTGTATTATTGCATGATTTATTGCACAAATGCTTTACACATTGCCTTCTAAGTTAAGCCTGACTACTCAGTGCCAAGCTACCAGGGGGTGGGCACAGGATAATTTGGATTGTGTGTGACTTACCCTGACTAAAGTGAGGGACCTTTATTGGACAGGGGGTAAACTTACTGCCAACCAAAGACCCCATTTCTAACAACTATGATGCCTGTATCTGGATATGTTGGCACATACTTACCCATTTCTGAAGAAACACTCTTGTCACAGAGAGTCAATGCATCCCTCTACTAACCTTGGTAATGCCTAAATATATGACGGACCTCACCAACATTGCCACACAACCTGAATGGTGTACGGGTGTCCCTCTTGCTGGCTCTATTGCACATCTGCAGGAAGGAACACATCCGGCTAAAACTAGTACATGAATGCTGTCTGCCACTTACAATGTGTGAGAAAACAGGGCTGATTACAGAGGCCCCCTAACTTTTTGCCCCCATTTTCCACTTTTTGGTGGTGTTTTCCTGACTCTGATGGTGCCCTGGGTACTGCTCATCAGTCCCAGGGCCTGTGCTCTGTGTAAAATGGATATGCAAATTAGGCTAATTATAATTGGCTAAGTTAACCTACCTATAAGTCCCTAGTATATGGTAGGGCATGTAGGTTTAGGGACCACAGCATAGGTGGTGCACCCATAGGTGCACTGCTGAGGTGCCCAGTGTCATTTTAAAGGAAGGCCTGCCTTGCTGGCTGCTTTTAAATTAAAGTTATATGCAAATTCGACTTTGGAATTAAAAGTAGTTCCAAAGTCTTAAGCTACCTTATTTGTACATATAAGTCACCCCTAAGGTGTGCCCTATGTGTCCCCAGGGCTGGGTGCCATGTAACTATAAGCAGGGAATTTATAAAAATAGTTTTATAAGCCCTGGTGAGGTCAAAACAGCCAAATTCGTTTTTCCCTCATTGTAGTAAATGCCCTTCATAGGCTAGAATGGGAAGACTTTATTTAAATTTTTAAAGTCTCCTTAAATGATGCAACCAAGAGTTTGGTATCAAATTAAGGCGGTCATTCCTAACTTGGCGGGCGGCGGTTGCCGCCCGCCTGGCGGGAACCGCCAGAAGACCGTACCGCGCTCAAAAGACCGTACCGCGGTCAAAAGACCACGGCGGTCATTCTGTCTTTCCCGCTGGGCTGGCGGGCGACCGCCAAAAGGCCGCCCGCCCGCCCAGAGGGAAAGCACCAGCAACGAGGAAGCCGGCTCCGAATGGAGCCGGCGGAGTTGCTGGTGTGCGACGGGTGCAGTTGCACCCGTCGCGATTTTCAGTGTCTGCCAAGCAGACACTGAAAATCAATGTGGGGCCCTGTTAGGGGGCCCCTGCAGTGCCCATGCCAGTGGCATGGGCACTGCAGGGGCCCCCAGGGGCCCCACGACACCTGTTCCCGCCAGCCAGGTTCTGGCGGTGAACACTGCCAGAACCAGGCTGGCGGGAAGGGGGTCGGAATCCCCATGGCGGCGCTGCAAGCAGCGCCGGCGTGGAGGATTCACAGGGGCAGCGGGAAGCCGGCGGGAAACCGCCAGCTTCCCTTTTCTGACCGCGGCTTTACCGCCGCGGTCAGAATAGCCCCAGAAGCACCGCCAGCCTGTTGGCGGTGCTTCCTCCGTCCCCTACCCTGGCGGTCTCGGACCGCCAGGGTAGGAATGACCCCCTAAGTGTTGTAATAAATCCCACAACCTCCAGTTGTGGGATTTAATATAACTTGTTAAGGTAAAGAGTTTTAAACTTTACCTGAAAAGTTGCCAATTTCAGCCCTGCATTGTTTTTGCTGCTGTGCTCTGATTGCCCAGCCTTTAGCAGCCTGGCCAGGTTGCCTTGATGAGGTGTGAAGTGGCCTGGCTTCACACAAAGGAATGTGCCTGTGGGAGGGAATCTCCCCTTCAGCAGATGGTGAGGCAGGAAGGGGGAGGGCTGCCAAACTGGTCTTCAAAGGCAGAGAAGGACACTTGGAGCAACCAGCAACACCCCCACATCCTGCAACCCCAGACAACTAGGTGCCCCCTTGATTAGATTAGGAGAGGGCAGGAGAGGGGTGTGTTTATGATTTTTAGCCACACCAGTGGGTGGGCTCAGCCTGATGTAACCTCCAAAAATCAGATTCAGCCATGATGGATTTTTGGAGAATGTTGCCTCCTGGGATTGATTTTAGCCACACTTCCCAGGAAGTGGTCATCACAGGGGGAAGGACCCTGCACCTCATTGAAGAACCAGGACCCCCCTGCTTTACACCCAGGAGCAAGGATAAAACTGGCAGACCTGCACCCACACCTCAGTTCCCTACCACATCCAACAAGGAAGAACTACAGAAGAAGAAGGACTGCCCTGCTGGACCCCTGGCCTGCACCTGGAACCTGCACTCAGAAGGACTACACCAGCTACACACTTGGGCTTCACCACAAGAAGGACTTTGCCTGGTTTCAACTGGTTCAAGGAGGGACTCCCTGTTTGCTACAGGTGAAAAATTGCTAACCAGAGTCCCCTGCAAAAACTCCTGAAGAAAGCGACCAGCTGACCACTGTCCAGTGGCCAAAAAGGAGTTTGCGCCAGGTGCATTCTGGGAGTTGTAGTCCGCACCCCCCAAGGACCATCTCAGAACTTCTGGACCCTTGGGGTGAGCTGTGGACCTCAAAAGAACCTTAAAAGGACATCTGGGAGAAGCCCTAGAAGTTTGGAGAAGTTTGGAGAACTTTTGAAAAAAAGCTCCATAGAGGGACCGACCCACCGTGGCAACTCTAGCCGGCTTGCCTCAACCACGACCCGGCCTGATTTGCTGGTTCATCCCGGTAAAGAAAATCTCTGAAAAAGAGACTAAGGGGGTTATTCTAACTTTGGAGGAGTGTTAATCCGTCCCAAAAGTGACGGTAAAGTGACGGATATACCACCAGCCGTATTACGAGTTCCATAGGATATAATGGACTCGTAATACGGCTGGTGGTAAATCCGTCACTTTTCCGTCACTGGGACGGATTAACACCTCCTCCAAAGTTAGAATAACCCCCTAAGTCAGAAGGTAAAAAGTTGACCAGGACCTCCCAGCCAGCGTATCCGTGGACGTCGGATCAAGATCCAGGTTTACCCCGGTCGAAGGATTTTCACCTCGAAAAAACAACTAAGTCCGAAGGTAAAAATCTCCAACGAGGATTCCCGCATTGCGTATCCGGAGAAGGGCTCCAGGAGGTCACTTTGGACTGGCAGGTTCATCCCGCTGAAGAAAATCTTCGAAAAAGAGACTAAGAGTGAAGGTAAACTTTTAACCGAGGCCTCCCGCGGCCTGTAGCCGAGCAGGGCTCCATCGCAGTGGGCCTTAAACTTTGACTTTGCCCCGGTCGAGGTGCAACCAGATGACCCGATTGGTGCTTTTTGTTTCTAGGCGCTAAAAAAAAAAAAATTCTTTAAAAATTAATATCTCCGGTTCCCCTTATCCGATTTTATTTGTTTTGGTGTCATTTTAAAGATAAAAATATAATCTATTTTTATAAATTGGTTTTGGATTTTTAAACTGTTTCCTGTGTTTTATTTAATTACTGTTTTGTGATATTTGAAGGCTTTACACTCTGTCTCCTAATTTAAGCCTTGACGCTCGTTGCCAAGCTACCAAGGGTTGAGCTGGGGTTAATTTACTGAGACCTAACTGGACCTTAGTGGAGGTTAGTGGCCTATTGTTAAGTGTAGGTACCTACCTGCCCTTACCAATAACCCATTTTCCAAAACAATGTTTGACCATGATTGAAATACACAATGAAAGTAGTGCCTCAGAATTTATCAGGTCTTCCTCCCACCTCACGTGTTTTGACAGAGTGATGGAAGTCGTGGGATTTCCATATGCATCCTCCGAGCCACTTAGTCCCAGATTAATGACAAAGTGGGGCGGCGCAGTGCAGCGCCAAACATAGCAGTGCTGCACCACTTTAGAAATGCCGGGATGCACCGTATTTACAGGAATATGGTTTACCCCTGCGTTTCCCTCTGTCACTGCTGAATGAAGTTGCATGTGCCAACACAGGCATCCATGTACCATAGTGCAAGGGTGTCTGCATTGAGGAAATAGATTGCTGATGTGCAGGAAGGGACACCTTCCTTTACAGAAACAATGACCCATGGCATTTTGCTAAGGCCATGTATGCTGCAGAATGCAGCACACATATAAAAAACAAACAACAACAAGGAACAAAAGCATTCCTCCTTATTTTGCGATGCTAACACCACCCCTGGGGAGGAGTTAGTAAATGTCACTGCCACAGATGTATGATTTCCCGCAAATCTGGGACAACATCAAAAACAATGTAGTCTGTGGTGGAACGGCCACTGCAACACCCATTACACGCCCCTCTGACGCAGAAAACGGCTTCAGAGGGTCACAGATTTACAAGGAGGTGTAACACCATAAAAAGTGGAATTCCATCTCCTTGTAAACATGGAGTAGTGAAAAATGCCACTGGAGCATTGCAAAAAGTGACTCTCCAGTGGTAATAGAGTCTTGGAAATAGGCCACTAGAGTCATGTGTTCTGCATCCTCCACCACACACCATAACAATGAACCATCTCATATGCATGTGTTAGACATGAATGTCTACCTTCCACCAAAACAACACTCAGTCCAGCAATGCAGCCATCTTTGAAGCTCTGCAACAAGGAAACCTAAGATACATGAATGAGTGTTGTCCTGCAGGAAGGGAGAAATCCTGTTTGCTCACATAAACACAATGTGGTTGAATTACACAATGGGTGGTGCAGGATTCTGGATACATCACTCATAGTGGCTAGGAGTATTCTTGTGGACAACTCACTCACTACAATCACTTCAACAACACAGTAGGGTGGCAAATGAGTGAGTTACTAACTTAAATATTTGTAAAAACTATTTCCAAGTACTTCTACAGTATACATCTTCACTTGTGGTGTGAGCACACATCTGGAACAATGCCCATGGCTTGCAAAGTAAACACAGTCAAGTCAATGAAAGGGGTAAATATGTTGAATAACATGATCAAACAATCAAGGTGGGTGAAACACACTGGGAACTGTGGACTAGCAGATTGTGCAGATGATGACTACACACACATGATGTTCAAAAGGGAAAGTGCACCATTAGGGGTCCACAAATGTGTGTCCTGATGTGGGGGGTCTGTACCATGTCACTGAGCCACCAGTAGCAAGTAAATGATGAACCATGTCAACAGACACTACAGTCAAATATTGACCTTTCACTATCCCATTGCAGAGGATGATGCCTTACCTCCTGTGGTCCTGCCTGTCCTGGATTTTACAGATGATATAGATGACCAGCTGCCGACCATCAATGCTGACACTCTAGGATGTTCTGGGTTCCTTCCTGACACCACCTCCAGTCGCAGGGAGGACACACAGCATTGTGGGATCTCCACATGAACCACCCAACTACCAACACACAGCACCGACCAGTCCTGCCACTGCCCTGGACTCTGAGGACCCTGACATTACCTTTCAGAGGACAGCAGTAGGAGTCCAGCGGGAGTTGGCACAGCAGGTGCGGGTGGGGATGGATACCATGGGGGGAAGCCTAGTGGGAGTGCAGAGGTGCCTGAGTCTAAATTAGCACTGCATCAGAGGCACCCACTCCCTGCTATGTGAACTCCAGCAGTCCCTGGCCAACAGAGCTGCTGTCATGAGGCAGATGCTTGACTAATTGCCCTCCCAAAGTGCCAGCAGCATGATTAATACAATCTTGGGGGATATACAAAATGCCTTGGAGTCCATACAGCAGGATGTGGCCTTTATCAGTGAAAACATGTCGGTCTACCACCATGATATAACAGCGGTAATGCGAAACCAGCAGTACCTCCTTGCTGAAGATGCATTATGCATTCCCACAAATGGCATTTACTGGGACATTTTGATTCCACATCTCTATCCGCTGATGTGTGTTTGCCCCTCTCAACCTCAACAACAGCACCACCCATGGCACATGAGGCACCACACACATCAGAGGATGAAGATGTGGAAGGAACAACTTTCACACAGAAAACCACCCGGTAGCTCCAGCCTGTGCCACATGGCCAGAATCGCTTTATTTCTGTGCTTAAGATCATGCCATTGTTGTGACACCTAGCAATGTGCCCTCTTTACTCTACCACTGTTGACTTATTATGTATGGGCTTCTTTGTCTCAATTCCTATCTATTGTCAATTTGGACACCTCCTTACTAATGCACACCTCTCCTACACATGTCTCATGACATGTCCCTCACCCCTGGACCCTGACTAAATATTCAATTCAATTCAATTTCAGCTTTATTTCGGCAAAAAACACCATAAAAACATGCTAACAAAATTCAAGCATTTCTAGAAGAATAAAAAACACTTTAAGAAAATCGATAAAATCAAATCCATCATAATAGTAAAATGTCAAATCCAAGACTCCCCCAAGGCCATATAGTACAAGTAAACAAATTGTCAATATAAATATTGTAAAAATAAGAAAATTCTCAATTAAATTGTCAATTAAAATATTATGAAAATACACAGTACACATCACCGTAAAAATATTTCTACATAACTATAATACAGATCTTAGTACAAAAGGCAATGAGGATTGTTATCTCACTGCAGGTTACAATAACTACGTCTAGGAGATGAATTCACTTAGTCACTAGAACTATGAGTGTGCACAAATGGTGTCCGTTATGAAAAATAGAATTTATACTTTTGTAGATAGACATTTACCTCTGACATACCAAATTGTCTCTAGAATCCTTGCCAATGCGCATACCACCATCACATGTGGACTTGTTTTACAGAATCTAAGAGCCGGGTGGCATTCCCTAAAGCCCAGCGATTTACATAATGGTCTAATCCAACAAGCCCTCTGTTTTTTATCTGCCTGACAAAAAAATAAAACTTGAGTACTGCCTGGATTGACACATCGCTCCCCTGTGGGAAGGAAAAACAACGCACGTCGACCCGACCAGAGAAGGAGAAACGATGCACGATCTTGCTTGCGAGTGAGAAATCTACGCACCGCTTACCTTTTTCGATGCACACTTGCCCGTTCATGTTATTTTGATGCTACCCAGGTAATTTTCAACGTTAACAGTGTTTTTACTGTTTTCTAAATGATTTAAGACTCTTTTGCTTTTAAAATTAATAACTTGACTTGTGTATGTTGGATTTTTGTTGTTTTGTTTTTTTCTTTAGATAAATATTTCCTATTTTTCTAAACCTGTGTTGTGTCATTTTGTAGTGTTTTCAGTAAGCTACTGAGTGTGTTGGTACAACTACTCTACACCTAGAACTCTAAAGTTAAGCCTGCCTGCTTGTGCCAAACTACTGAGGGGATGAGCGGGGTTAACTGAGGGTGATTCTCCTTTAAACTGACTAGAGTGAGGGTCTTTGCTTGGATAGGGGGTAACCTGACTGCCAACCAAAGACCCCATTTCTAACACATAGTAACAAAGTTGGACTAGTGCTCTCTTGCACCATATTAGCATCATCATTATTGTGAGGATGATGTGGCTCAACAAGGCCAAAATCCCTCTGCCATAGTAACAAAGTGGCACAATGGATGCATTGCACCACTTTGTCACCGCTTGCGTTACATTATGTTTTGGCCAGGCATCATGTATGCAAGGTGGACTTCTCTAGGTAAGGGGGCCTGGTAAAATGGTGCTGGGGATTACAAGAGATTCCACAGCATAATTTATTTTTCCCCTTTTAACACCTGCTCAGAGCAGGCATTAGAACGGGGCACACCATTGGTTACAACTGGCCTCTGTGTCCTATTCAGGGTTGGTGCCAATACATTTTGCGCTAAGCCTGAACAGTACTTCTATAGGATCTACATATTTTACCCTATTGCCCCCTACCCTGTGCCATGGTGTGTCGAATTTCCAATGCAGTGCACACGTGGTGGCAGTAGGGGTGTGCTAAGGGACACAGAAAAAGTGGCACTTCACTGGCTGCAGCGTCACTTTTCTTAAATATTTACCTATCTGTGCATATGCCTTTTTACATCTCCTAAGTACCAGGTAAACACTCACCATGCACATCTCATACACGTGTGATGTGACCATGCTGGCTTACAATCATCACGATGGGTATAGCATGTAGGTTAAGCTCCATACGTCTTGTTTGTTACATCTGTCGACATGTCCCACATCCCTCTGGAGAAGAGCTGAACTCTCTCTGTGTACTCAACTGCCTGTTGCCCATCACAAAAGCTCCTTGCATGGCTGGTGCCTCACTTCATTTCTGAAGAGTAGTGAGGCACTGGTGGTGCAAGTATCTTATTGTTAAGCCACTTAGCGACCTTAACACATGCACATAAACTGTACCATGTCTAGAGTAAATGAGTGCAATGTGTGGCATACAGTCCAGCAACGTGTGCTGTGACAAATATGTTGGCAACATCCATGTACTTCTAAAAGCCAGCACCTCAGACACATATCTTGACTGACATCACTGTGTTTGTGGGCATAATTATCTTTTCCTAATACTGAAAATTCCATTGCTGCACACATTGGCACCTGTGCATCAATCAACTCATTCCACATCCTCAACATCACATCAGGCATGATGTTGATACCCAAGTGTAGATGATGGTTTCTTAATTGTCACACATGCCATTTCAACAAGGCATTGCACACATCATACCCTCTCACACACAACCCTGGATCTACAAGGTGACACTTACTGGCTGCATCGGGGTCTTCAAACTGGAAAACATCTCCAACAGGGTAGGGTGGAGATCCACCTTCAAGACATGACAGGAAAGCATAACTTTGAGATTGTTGAACAAAGAAAAGCATGGACAACTGTGACACATTCAACTTGTTTAGCTGAGTGAGCTAGTCAATTTAGTGTCAGGAATGAACAACTGGCAACTATTACATGTCTGTCAGAAAGACAAAGGGACAGATTTAAAAGGCTCAAGAGCCTCCAGAGCATCACTTTCAGTGATGGTCCAGTTGTGCTTTTCATTGCACAAAATACACAAGGAGTTGTAGTGCCATTTCTTGTGGCATAACGGCTCCATGTAAATATGGGCCACTATGACACAGTTTACTGTGTCAAATTGGCCTGCAATGGGTGTTGCATTGGGCGTCCCATCGCAACAACCATTACTTTTGATGCTGTCCCAGATTTACGAGGTATCGTAAACTGATGGCAGCACCACACACAAACACAATCCCAGGGGTGGCATAAGCATGGCAAAACAATGAGTTATGCTTGTATTCCTCCTCGTTTCTAGCGTTTTCTATGTGTATTGCATTCTGAAGCACACACAGAAGGTGCAAATGCCATGGATGATTGCTTATGTGCAGGAAGGTGTCCCTTCCTGCACATAAAAACAAACACTTCCCTCAATGCAGATACACTTGCACTACGGTGCAAGTATCCCTGCGTTGGTGCAGGCTGCTTCATTATGTCCCGGTGCATGCACAGGGCAGTGCTGTACTGTTGTAAATATGGTGCAGCCCTGCGTTTAACAAGTGGCATGGCACGGCCGATGCTAGCACAGTACTGTGCTGCCCCTGTTACCTTAATATCTGCCCCATAGTTAGCCCATAAATACATGTACAGATATGGGATGCAGACATATATACATGTATCATATACATATGTTTCAAATTTTTGACAGAAGCTTATAATTTTGTAGTGAATCTATGTGAAAAAGGAGCAAGCACTCAGATGCTTGACTTTTTTAAACCCACACTACCACCACATAACTCCATCATTTGGGTGCTGTATGTAACATTTGGCACACCATGGCAGATGTCAGGACATAGACATTGGTAACTATGACATAATGGTTGCTTTTGGCATGTTTTGAATCATATATGCAGGTGCTATACCTGCAAAATGAAAATAGGCATTTTGATAACAATGGAATTGTCATGTAACCAACCTGTCTTAGGCACAGTTACAAGTTAACTCCAAGAAGTGTAATCAAGTTCATTTAAATGCTCTTTTTTCCTTATGACACCTACACCAGGAATACACACGTTACATTCTTCAGGCCTGGTGCTGCCATCATGTGGCTCCAGGCTTTCAAACTGCCACAATGCTTGCACTGGCCAAATTGTGACACATGGTTAGGTAATACTTGCCTCCATAAGCAACATTACCTTCAAACACTAAGACCCAGATGTTGCATTATGAGGCAATCACTCTGTCTTACATTTGTGTTTTTGTCATGTCACTCTACACATACATGACTCAAGGCACAAACACACACACACATGACTAACAATACTCCTGTGTCAAGTTTGTCATTCCTCAAAAAATACTTGGTACATTTGCACAGTTGTGATGCCCATGGTGGACATGTAAATTGTGCCTGGGAAACATGAACCCTTGCACCATTGCACATGTGTGTACTATTGTTGGCACTTTATCATGTATATGTAATACATAAGGTACACAGAGTAAAATGTGCAATTTGTATGCAACCAGTGCATTTCTGAGCTCTCATAAATGCAGGTTGGTTGAGACACAAAACGTGCTGTCCTGACCCTTGTAATTACATGCTGCAGTTATCCTTATGTTGTACTGTCATGCACATGCAAATGAGGATGTTGCAATGTAAAAGGGGCACTTACCAACATGTCCGCCAATCCAAATCACCAGGTGATCCAGTTTATTTCCTTCCCAGGCAATGAGGGCTGCCCATCGGTGTTTGAGCTGGTGGTCCATCCGCTCCACTGAAAAGATCCTGCGCAGCTAGTAGAGCACTTTGCCCACCGCAGCTTCCTTGCCTCTGTTATGTATGCATGGAATTATTCTATGAAGGCTGACAAGTCCTTTCAACTTAGCATTGATGTGCAGGGGCCAGGTGTCATTTTAGGCATGTTCATTCTTTATAGGACAATAGTATGCGTCATAATATTTTATGCATATCAGGAATCTGTGGATTTTGAAGGGAAGTCTGAGAAGGAAAGACTATTTAGATGTGCATGGTGAAAGGTGTCATTGTAGTGCTATGCGATGTAGTGAGAAGTACTGTATGCGTCAATTTTTTTATGCATTAAGGCCATGCGTGGATTTTTGTGGAAAGGCTGACATTGCACCCAGATTCACATACCTACATCTATGTAGTTTGTATGGTATGACAACATGTGTGTGCATTTCATTGTGTACCGCTAGCTTAGGAATGTGTTACCATAAGTTTGTTTGCATGTGTGTTGCATGCAAGGACTGATACTATTTGCAAATGTGTCTGTGTATGAAGACTCTTTGCCACATACATAGTTACTCATGTGTAAAGAGTGTGCATATGTGATGCTGCTCATATTTTGGGTCTACCACACTGTCATGTCAGAATTCCGACTGTACATTTCAAAACCACAACATAAGATAGGAAGGGCAGTATGCAATACATGTTCAGGCATATGATACCCATAACAAATATTTAGCTAAGGATGGTATTGACTAAGGCTAGGATAAGATCCTGTAAGCCATAACAATATGAGTGCATGTATGTGCACACTCTGGTGTGTTGTAAGGAGCACACTTAATAATGTAAAGAAACACATGTAACGTATCGTTCCCCATGCATGCAAAATGTTGGAGATGGCGTGCTGACATATGTAATTGTAGGTATATATGTGACATATTTGTGTGTGAAAATATATTTATCATGTCTGATAAGTGAAGCATGATACAGTGGTGTGGTTAGGGATTAGACACATACCAATTATCGATTCCAGCTGTGTCATATGTAGGCCATTGTCTTAAGGCTGTGTACACATATCCGTGTAAAATATGTTTCACAATATGGGGACATTTGTAATGGTCAAAATAAGTTGTAAGTTGTAATGTGACACAAACACATTTTAAAATGTAAATTGTACTCATTTGTCCATCTGCAAATAGACAGCCCCAAGCGTGGTCCACTTAGCTGGTACATGTGTGGAAAACGTTAGGTTTTACGTGTTATACAACAGAAAATGTGAATGTTCAATGAGTCAAACTTTTTTGTTATTGCCAGATTGATAAAATTGGATACAATCTGTATGGAAGAGCAGCTCTCATGCAGTGGTGGCACCCAAGTCATCTTTGTTCCTGTGGCACTTTGAATGGCCACACAGGTCCATTGTAGCATGTAGTAACACAGGTTGACTTTGGTCCTCTCAGCTCAGTTCATTGTGCACAATGACAATCAGCAGGCCCCTGACTGTGTTGAGGGTCAGTGTAACTTCCTCTGGGGATTGGGGGTGTTGGATGGATAATCAGCACTGTGATGCACAGTTCCCTGCAGTCATACACGTGCACATTTATGAACCCAGGGCCCAGTATGTTTTGCTACCTTTGTGGGTCAGGCATGCCCTATCATGTACTGGGGACAGGCAGCTTGGTTGTGTAGGACGTCTTATCAATTCCCATGTTTTTACATGACTAGCCATAAATAGTTAAGATTATTCCTAGGGGCCTTGGTTAGGTTATTGATATGTTGTGGAATTGGTTCATGTGTGTAGACCCAGGCTACAGACACTGTCCCCCGGGGTTTCCCTTCTTTGTGGATGACCACTATTGAAGCCTGGTGCTGCTATAACAGGGTTACTCCCCCCTTCTGGGTCTCCTTATACATCTGTTTCAGATGTGAGGCAAGCTTAGTGGCTGTCAACTTATAGAGTTCTATTGGTACTCTGTTGCGCCCTGATGCTTTGCCTGGCTTCACATCCCTGATGGCTCTTTCAATTTCCTCTTGGGAAAGTTCATCTTCTAAGGCTTCCCTATCCTCTATAGGGAGAGTTGGGAGGGGAATGTCACCCAGGAGCTTGCCTGCTTTGCCTTTAGTTTAAGACAAATGAGGCAAATCCAGTGATCCTAGGTACCCGGGAGGTAAATATAGCAAAATGTTTTAAGGCCCCATGGAGGAAGTGTAGCCCTCAACTTTCATGGCAAGAATTTATTATCCTTGTAAACAAACAAGGTTGATCTAACACATGTTTAGTTTATTCAAACAATATTACTTCATAAATAAAATCATGAATCAATCTATTAAGGTGCTCCTTAAATAACGGCGAAGTGAACATGATTAGCATGACAAAATGGTGCCAGGTGCTATTTACAATATATACAAAATTGTGGTTAAAAAATGGGGCCCACGTTTAAGAGGACCTAGAACTTCCTTGCACCACATTTGTCTAATTTTACACACACTATTGTGGGCCAACAAGACAAAAAACAGTGCCATGTTTATAAAGTGGCACTTGCCATGCAGTGCAACACTTAGGTGGTCATTATGACATTGGCGGTGACTTTTAGAGTGGCAGTAATACTGCCAACAGACTGGCGGTAATTACAGCCAAATTATGACCATGGCAGTGATAACTCCCATAGACAGCCAATGTATCACACCAACCACCAGGGTGTTAACACCACTGACCACAGCTGTAGCTATCTGCAGCCAGGTGGAAGACAAAGTACCGCCCACCATAATAAGACACTGCAAATCGTTACGATTTCCGGGGCGGTACCAACGCCGTCAAAAGCCTGGTGGAAACAGAACACAGAAGATGAAAAACTCCCCTAGCACACAAGGGAGGGAGGGAGGAAAAGGAGAGTGACACACACACACGCACAATACACACCACACACACACCATACACACAACCAGCTGCAGAGGAAAAACAATGTCACAGGACCCACGTCACAATAATGCAAGGACTACAGCATTCCAGAACTGATAATGTAATTGGATGCAAACAGCCACCATATTGTCCATATGACAAAAATACATGAGTCATTGTTCCGAAAGTGCCATGGTCAGTGCAAATTACAAAAGGCCCACATGGCCACAGGGCACAGTCCAAGGCCCAACTTGTTACCTGACGTAATCCGCACTATACTGTGCAGGGGCATCATGTTGGGAATGACCAGTCATCTCAGGGGGAAGGGGGTTGGGGGCACCTCAGCTGAAGTAGGGGACTTGCCCACTGGTTCTGGAGGAGGCTCCATGCCCATGACAATTAGCTGGGGTGTGCAAAGTCACAGTCTCTGAGTTGGGGGACTTGCCCACTGGTTCTGGAGGGGACTCCATATACAACAGTCCCTGGAGGGTGGCCTAAATGCCCTCTGCTGGAAGTGAGGGCTACTGTGTCCCAACTGGAGGTGAGGGCAGCTGTGTCCCAACTGGAGGTGAGGGCTGCTGTGTACCAGCTTGAGGTGAGGGCTCCTTGCCCACTGCTGTTGGAGGGGAAACCTTGCCAGGCTCAGCTTGAGGCGAGGGCTCCTTGCCCACTGCTGTTGGTGGGGACCTCTTGCCTCTTTTAGCTGGTGGAGTGGGAACCTTCCCTTTCTTGGCTGGTGGGTGGGATCCTTCCCTTTCTTGGCTGGTGGTGTGGGATTCTTCCCTCTCTTGGCTGGTGGAGTGGGATTCTTCCCTCTCTTGGATGGTGGAGTGGGATCCTTCCCTTTCCTGGGTGGTGGAGTGGGATCCTTCCTCTTCTTGCCTCCAGGAGTAGGAGGTGCCACCACTGTCCCCGTGGACAGTTTGGCTGAGGTGCTGGGCTGGGTCATTGGGACCCTGCTCTTACAGGCAGAACGGGGGGAGGGAAGAGGTCAAGTTAGGCAAGAAAAAGCTTCCTAGGGACGGTGGGGAGGGATGAGGGAGGAGGCATGGGAGTGGAGGATGAGGGAGTGGTTGTTGAAGGTGTATAATCACTGACTTTGGGTACAGGTGCATGGGCAGTGTGCTGATGTGAGGTGGATGGCTGTTTGGAGACTGAGGGGGTGATTCTAACTTCGGCGGGCGGCGGAGGCCGCCCGCCGAAGTTCCCCCACCAAAATACCGCTCCGCGGTCGAAAGACCGCTGAGGGTATTTTGGGATTTGCCCTGGGCTGGCGGGCGGCCGCCAAAAGGCCGCCCGCCAGCCCAGGGCAAATCAACCTTCCCACTAAGATGCCGGCTCAGAATTGAGCCGGCGGAGTGGGAAGGTGCGACGGGTGCAGTTGCACCCGTCGCGTATTTCAGTGTCTGCTAGGCAGACACTGAAATACTTTGTGGGGCCCCCAGGGGCCCCGCGGCACCCCCTACCGCCATCCTGTTCCTGGCGGGCGAACCGCCAGGAACAGGATGGCGGTAGGGGGTGTCAGAATCCCCCATGGCGGCGCAGCAAGCTGCGCCGCCATGGGGGATTCTAAGGGCAGCGGTAAACCGGCGGGAGACTGCCGGTTGACCCTTTCTGACCGCGGCCAAACCGCTGCGGTCAGAATGCCCTGCGGGGCACCGCCGGTCTGTCGGCGGTGCTCTCGCCGACCCTGGCCCCGGCGGTCTGAGACCGCCGGGGTTAGAATGAGGGCCTGAGTGTCTACGTTTGTGTCTCTTAGGAGGGGGCACACGTGGTGGGAGAGGACACAGGGGACGCGTGGATGGATGTTGTGGTGGGGTCTGCAAGTGATGTGTGCGTGCTGCTCGGTGTGGTGATGGTGGTGGTGGCTATTGATGCAGTGCAAGCAGGTGTGAGCGTGGATGTGACAGTGAGGGAGGAGGAGGAGAGGGAGCCAGTGGAGACAGTGGATGTGGCTGTGCGTGCAACTATCTGTTGTTTGTGTGATGCTTGTGGCCTGAAGTGTGCAGCCTGTGTTTGTCTGTGCCACTCTTGTGTGATGTTTTGTGTGCATGATTGTCTGTATGTGTGCATGGGATGGTTTGGGGCTGAGGAGATTGGGATTGGTAGTTGAATGGGGACGGTAGGAACAGGGACAATAGCTGCTGTCAGAGAGGAGGCAAGACCCTGGAATGATCTCTGTTGGGCCGCCAAGACACAGTGATTGCCCTCCAGGAATGCATTGCATTGCTTCATCTGGGATGCCAGCCCCTGGATGGCATTCACAATGGCTGACTATCCTACAGAGATGGATCTCAGGAGGTCAATAGCCTCCTCACTCAGGGCAGCATGGCTCACTGGGGCAGAGCCTGAGGTGCCTGGGGTGAAGGAGATTCCCACCCTCCTAGGTGAGCCGGCACAGGCAACTCGGTGAGGGGCTACTGGGATGACAGTGCCAGTACGGAATCAGTGGCTGTACCTGTAGCTGGGTTGGTCCCAGGGGTGTCCACCACCACCAGGGAGTTTCCATCAGAGGAGGTATCAGAGTCAGTGTTGTCATCTCCTGTCTCCTCAGTGGTGCTCCACTCGCCCTCCGTCCCACTGGTCCCCTTGGTGTTGTCAGACTCTGCCTCCTGGGTTGTGTAGGACGCAGCCTCCTCTGTCACCAGTGCCCCTGCTCCTCTGCCCGATGGTGCTAATGCACACATGGACAGGATGACAGAAGAAAAAATGGGGGGAAGAGAAAAGGAGCACTGGGACAATTACAGGACCAAACACCACAGATGGCATACACATTACCGTCACACAGAGGGATCAGGATTGAGCACCATGCATCACACTGGAGTGACATTGGCTGGGTACCACAGCAAGATGAGAGCAAAACACCACCAACTGCACCCCTCCTGGGAGTCACTAGGCCCTGTTTGACATAAAATGCAACCTAGCTAGGGTACCAGATTTAGCAATACAACCATTACCCTTGAGCTGGATAACGCTGCATTCTCTGAGCTGGCATTATGGGGCACCCACTAACTGACACCCACCACCAGGTTCCCATGCCTCCTACCAATCATAGTTGTAGCGCACACTGTACTCACCCCCTTGTGGCTGCTGTGATCCCCTCAAGCGCCCATCCAGCTCTGGGAAGGCCATCGTAAGTATGCTGGCCATCAGGGGGGTCAGGTTCCAATGGGCATCCCGCCCTCATTGGGAGGCCATCCCCAGCTGGGCCTCTGCAGTCTTCTGGGCCCAGCGTCTCAGGTTCTCCCACCTCTTCATACAGTGGGTGCTCCGCCTGCTGTAGACCTCTAGGATATGCACGTCCTTGGCAATGGCACATCACAATCCCTTCTTCAGATGGGAAGTGACCTGCAGGGGACACACAGACAGGAGGACACCATTAACAAGACAATCCAGCCTGTTACACATTTGGCCCACAAATCCCTTCCATCCCCATTGGCACACATATCACCCATCACCCATCAGGTACATCACCGCCAGACATACGACCCCCCCAAATGGCACGATGCTTACACACACACATCTCCATGCAATTTTGTCACATGCTTCATGCCCAAGGTGACTCACCTGTTGGTCTGGAGGCCCAAACAGCTGCCCATACTGGGTAAGACCCCATCCACCAAGTGCTCTAACTCCTCTGAAGTGAAGGCAGAGGGCCTTTCCCTGGTCACACGGGCCATGGCAGGATCCAGACACAGGTCACAGCAGCACATGCAGTGTAGGTGTTGTCCTGTGGAAAGTCAGGAAACAAATGAGGTCATAGGCAGAAAATGGCGGTCACATAAACGGCGATGAACACCGTCACCATCGATGGTAATCCCCATTGGCCACTGCACTCCAGAGAGCCCCATGTTATCCAATGAGGCTTCCTGCTCTTGCCAAGCTACCATGGGGTTGAGTAGGGGTTAACCAGGTGTGTTTCTCCTTTGCCCTGACTAGAGTGAGGGTCATTGCTTGGACAGGCAGTAACCTGACTGCCAACCAAAGACCCCATTTCTAACAGTGGAAGTTATATGGGATGTATTGTGATGTATTTAAGATTTTTCAGAAAGCTGTGGGACAGGATAGGGCATGCTGTGGGTTAGAAATGGGGTCTTTAGTTGGCAGTCAGGTTACGCCCTGTCTAAGCAAGGACCCTAAATCATGCAATAACACAGTAGAACACCAAAACAATACACCACACAGTGTTTAGAAAAATATATAATATTTATCTGATAAGATGCAGGTCAAAATGATCAAGATGCAATAAGTATACGTTGAAATATCACTGTAAAAATGATATAAAGTGTCTTTAGTCTTTTAAAAAGCAACAAGTGTCTCTTGCAAGCACAAAGTACCTAGTTTGTCAAATTCTCCACAAGGGACAGCAGAGGAGAAGTGTGGAAAATAGGAAGGTGTGCGTCAATTTTCACCGCACAAGAAGTTCTTTTGCAGGAATGAAGTCTTTTTGGTCCTGAGACTTCAGAGAACAGGAGGCAAGCTCTATCCAAGCCCTTGGAGAGCACTTCTCAGCACAGCCAGAGAGCGGGAAGGCAGCAGGGCAACAGCAGGGCAACAGCAAGGCAGCAGTCCTTCTCAGAAAAGCAGTCCAGGTGAGTCCTTTGCAAAGCCAGGCAGTTCTTCTTGGCAGGTTGCAGGTTCTGGTTCAGGGTTTCTTCTCCACGACGTTTCTGAGTTGGTAGGGGCAGAGGCCCTGTTTAAATACCTAAATGTGTTTTTGAAGTGGGATAGACTTCAAAGAGTGGCTTAGAAGTGCACAATGTCCCCATTCAGTTCCATCATGTCTGCCAGGGTGCCAGTTTCTTTGTGTGAGGGCAGGCTACTGTCCTTTGACATTTAAGTGTCAGGCCCCCCACCCTCCCAGCCCAGGAAGACCTATTCAATATGCAGATGTATGCAAGTGTGACTGAGCATCCTGTGTTTGGGGTTTGTCTGAGTGAATGCACAAGGAAGCTGTCAACTAAACCTAGCCAGACATGGATTGTAAGGTACAGAAGGATTTAAGTGCAGAGAAATGCTCACTTTCTAAAAGTGGCATTTCTAAAATAGTAATATTAAATCCAACTTCACCAGTCAACAGGATTTTGAATTACTATTCTGTTCATAATAAATATGACCTTGTTACTCCTTTCAGATCAGAAGTTACCACTCAAACAATATATGAGGGTAGCCTTAATGTTAGCTTGTGATAGGAGAAGGCCTCACAGCAGTGCAAAACAAATTTAAGAGTTTTACACTACCAGGACGTGTAAACTATACAGGTACATGTCCTGCCTTTTCTCTACACAGCACAATGCCCTACGGGTTACCTAGGGCCTACCTTAGGGGTGACTTATATGTAGAAAGAGGGGCGTTTTAGGCTTGGCAAGTACCTTTAAATGCCGAATTGGCAGTGAAACTGCACACAGGCTTTGCAATGGCAGGCCTGAGACACGGTTAAGGGGCTACTTAAGTGGCACAATTAGTGCTGCAGGCCCACTAGTAGCATTTAATCTACAGGTCCTGGGCACATATAGTGCACTTTACTAGAAACTTATAAGTAAATTAAATAAGAAAATTGTGTAAGATCCAATGTCACTGCTAGCGCGCCTGGCCCTTAGTAAGTAAACTTACAAGGGGATGTGTTTTAGCCAATGAACCTTTTGGATCCGATGGAATATCCTAGTCATGTAGTGACCAATGGCATCAACGATCAACACAGCCAGTTACTAACGTTAAATTCAAAATAATTATAACCATCAATTCATGAATAACCACAACTCCATAAAGCATTTTAACCATTTTTATTTCCCTATTATTACAAATTTAATTTTATTTAATCCACACAAATTAGTTCATTAATCATCATCAATACCATAACTAATCAGAAACTGAAAACACATGCTAGAATGCTTCAACATAAGCCAATAAAGATGAATACACAGCATTAATAGCAGAGTTCAGCAAGTAGTTTGTCAGTCATTTGTCACGGTCAAATGTCACCCCTACCTAACCAAGATTAGCATTAGGATATGGGGCTTTATGCAAAATCAATTTAGAAAACATGAATTTGGAAAAGCATCTTACTACGAGAAAGACTATAAAACAGCGCAGTTGGTACCTAGAAGAAAATGCACAAGTTAATCAGTCACATTGTCATAGCTACCTATCCACGGAATGGATCAGCAACAAAGTCAGTCTTCGTCTTCTGGTCATCGGTAGTTCAGCAACACATCAGGCTCTCAAGAGTATGAACCCAACGACGGAATCTCGAAGCGCGTCTCCTGACGTCATCAACGTCTCACCTTTATTCTCCTGCATCTGAGGTTTTAGCCCCTTGTCATGACCTTTTAGTAGGATCTCCCAGTCCATCCTCCTAATTCCCAATTGGTCAGTCAGTCAGCAGGATATGGCTCTAAACTATAATATTAATTTTCCAAATCTAAATGTTTTAATAATAGCCCTTTCACAGCACACGGATTGGTCCACTATACGATGTCCTCATTATCCGGCTCTTCAGGTATCGAAAATGTTGCATGTTCCTCTCCAGTCAGTGCTTTATTGTTCAAGTCCTGGGAAAGTACATTTAGCCTACTATACACATAATTGTATCAAATTGTCTTCATCATCTCCTGTCTGTCGGTATATTGCAGAAAATTCTAGCTAAGCAAATTTAACATCGGGTGGTTCAGGGTCAGGTTATCCATCAGCTTCTCTGTAGCGCGTTAGTATTTCAGCTCCTCTTGTGAGGCCTGGAAAGGCTAGGCCTTAAACTCAGCTAAGTTAACTTCTATAAATTAATGCAAAACATAAGTTATGCATTTTAATAAGACATATTACTACAATATTCTTTCCCATTTTCATTACTCCACATATCTTTTAGTTATTTTAGCATAACTTCGTACAAATGGCTGCCACACTCCGTGATCGCAATTTCAAACTACACTTTAATTTCTCTTCGATTAATTTTTCTATGAACTTTTCATTAATCAAAACACAAAAACATTAATTCATCATTTTCTAATTAGCATATTTGCTAATCACCATATTTTAAGAGAGAGAGCATATGCACTTTAGCACTGGTTAGCAGCAGTAAAGTGCGCAGAGTCCTAAAACCAGCAAAAGCAGTGTCCAAAAAAGTGGAGGGAGGCAGGCAAAAAGTTAGGGGTGACCACCCTAAGGCTGTCAGGTCTTACACTGTGCTTTTCAGCACTGCCCTGCATCAGGAGTCCAGTCCTGCTGTGTTCCATGTATCCTTATTCATATGCATTTCTGGCCGCTCCCTGTGCACTGTTATTAGTTCATCTGCCACAGTCCAGTGTTGATACAGTTGCATCATGGTATGGAGCTGTGGGATTTACAGGTATGTTTATTGGTATGCTGTGAGATTTCCATTCCTGCACATGATCTTTCATTGATGGTGATGTTGTATCTCAATGTGTGCTGCACTATGCACCACACAAGAGAAAGTTAAACACAATGAGTATATCTGTGAAGTTTTGCTGATACGTAGATGGGGATGGGACTACAGCTTGCAATTACTATCAGTGCTGCCTGAGGTTTCTACAGCATGGTAAATGTGGGACAGTGACAAAATGTGAGTTTTGTGACGGTTGAATGGCCAAGGTAATTCACATAGCAGAGCTATGTGTGAAGGATCTGTGTTTTGTTGTCAACCTGTGGACGGATGTAGTTGTGTCAGGGCTGCTTTTGTATTCAAAGGGGACATTGTTCCACCTGTCCATCCGATGATATGTTAGTCAGGTGGTGGCAGGGACTTGTAGATATGGACGTATGTGAGGGTGATGTGCACTGAATGTAGTGTAGTGTGGCATGTGGATATGTCTTGTGGTCTATCCATCTGTGTTTCCCTGTCCATGTGTGTTTAGTGTGGTGTATGTATTGTTTGTACTACCAGTTTGGTGTGTTGTCTGTGTTATGATTTGTATGCCATCTTACCTACAGGTAGGCCATTGCCATATTGTCCATCCTGGAATTGTTGGTTCATAGTAGAGTGTCTGAAGATGCACCCGTCATGGGCGCTGATGGGATATTTAGCTAGGATGTTTGAGATTATTCCACAGTGGTCCACGATAGCCTGCACATTCATGGAGTGTGTATGTTTACGGTTCCTGTAGAGGTGTTTGGTCGCAGCAGGAGGGACAAGTTGGACATGGGTGCAGTCCATTGCACCCAGGACATGCGGGCATCCGGTAATTTGATAGAAACCTTGTGTAGTCTCTTGCTATAGATCCTAGGTGTTGGGGAACTGGATGTGGTGGAGTGTGAGTCTGATGATGGCATCTAGGACCTTCGGGAGAAAGGCAGAGAGGAATGGTTGGGAGATCCCACCCACTTGTGCCCTAGTTGTCTGGAACTAACCTGATACAAGCAAGTACAGGGCAGCCAGGAATTTGGTCATGGTTGGCAATACTGTGTGACTCTGCGCTTTTGCTGTTATATCTGGCGCAATGTGATGTAGCAGGCGTACAATGGACTCCCCCCTCAGATGATAGAGTCTGATCACCTCTTCTTGCCTGAGGACCAGGATGGTTGCACCCTGGCAAAAGATCCTCTCCCTCCTTCTACGCTGCCTTTGTAGCTGCTGTGGTGGTGTTTGTGGTTGCTGCTGTGGTGCTGGTGGCACTTCACATCATCGCTGTCATCTTCTATGGGTGCTGAACTGTAGCAATAGCAGGACCAAGTTGTCCAGTTGTTTGGAAATGTTGCTTCTGTGTGTTTCCCTTATGCAGAAGTGTGGGGCCTCATTTTAATGCCTGGTCTGACTAGGTGTTAAAATTTTGACGCTAATCAGGCTTAGAGTTATTTTTTTAACCTGGTAATTTTTCCGCCGGGTTCTAAAATGACGCTAATGGCCTAGCATAATTTTTTTAGGAGGGAATGCCTACTTTTTATATCATTATTGTTAAACGACGCAAGGTGAGTTGGTGCTCTCAAACCATTATGCTAAGTTGAATATTTTGACGTTCGACTGCTCTAGTGACAAAATATAAACATGGCGTTGTGTTAGCACTGCTTTTGCATCAAAAAAATAGAGCAAAGGCAGTGCTAAGTTTTCTTAAATCTGGACTAAAGTATCTGCTTCATTAGGAGCTCCGGAAGAGAGCCTGGATGTACCTTTGTCTTGCCAGAGAAGCAACTGAAGGATCACTGAGACTCATATGCCATGCTTCTACCTAGCCAACAAAACGCCAGGACAAACCCATATGTAAAACTAGAATATGGAAAGAAAAACTCTCCCTGTTATACCATTGTTTTCTGACAGTCGCCGACTGTCTACAACAGAGACAGTTGAAACAAGGAGGTTTTCCAGGAGGACAAATGTGTTGTTGGTGAAGCACATAGAGTGAATACATACTATCTTTCTGGAAATACTTTACAATGTTTCTATTTCTATTACATATAGAGGTTCTGGTATGTCACAAACATGAGATAGAACCCCATAAAATGAGTAGTGTGCCGATGACTTTTAGCAGTCAATTAATACATATTTTCAATCAAACTGATACAGGTTCTTTAAAATACATGCTGATATTCTGAAAGGCGTCATCAAGATCACAGACATTTACTTACTGTACATTTGATGTATTTATTTATTTTTAGAGTCAAGATGTTTTAGGGCGACCGTTTTGTGCGTTGTACATAAGACATTAAGGCCCATATTTATACTTTTTGACGCAAAACTGCGCCAACGCAGTTTTGCGTCAAAAAAATTACCGCCGGCTAACGCCATTCTGAAGCACCATGCGGGCGCCGTATTTATTCAATGACGTTAGCCGGCGTTAGCCGCCGGCGCTGTCTGGTGTGCGTTAAAAAAAACGACGTACACCAGGCAGCGCCGGCGTAGGGGGAAAATGGCGTATGGGCGTCCACAAATGATGCAAGTCAGGCTGAGGCAAAAAAATCGCCACAACCCGATTTGCGCCATTTTTTTAACGCGCCCATCCCCCATTGAAATGACTCCTGTCTTAGCAAAGACAGGAGTCATGCCCCCTTGCTCAATGGCCATGCCCAGGGGACTTCTGTCCCCTGGGCATGGTCATTGGGCATAGTGGCATGTAGGGGGGCACAAATCAGGCCCCCCTATGCCACAAAAAAAAAAAAAAAAAATACTTACCTGGACTTACCTTAATGTCCCTGGGGTGGGTCCCTCCATCCTTGGGTGTCCTCCTGGGGTGGGCAAGGGTGGTAGGGGGTGTCCCTGGGGTCAGGGGAGGGCACCTCTGGGCTCATTCTGAGCCCACAGGTCCCTTAACGCCTGCCCTGACCCAGGGGCTAAAATCCGGCGCAAATGCGGGTTTTTTAGACCCGCCCACTCCCGGGCGTCATTTTTGCCCGGGAGTATAAATACGACGCATATGCATCGCAGTCATTTTTTAAGACGGGAACGCCTACCTTGCATATCATTAACGCAAGGAAGGTGTTCACGCAAAAAAATGACGCTAACTCCATGAACTTTGGCGCTAGACGCGTCTAACGCCAAAGTATAAATATGGAGTTAGTTTTGCGTCGAATTTGCGTCGAAAAAAACGACGCAAATTCGGCGCAAACGGAGTATAAATATGCCCCTAATTCATTTAAACCATTTCTTTTTCTTAGCATGTCAAGTTTATGTCCCTTATCCATCTCCGCAATAGTGAAACTTTGGTACTTATTTCGAGGTCTTAATTCCAGCGCAGAAAGGCGTGCTGCTTTTTCGCATTTTGAGCGCGTACATTATCTCGAAAAATCTCAGTTGATGCATTTGTTTAACAGCAGAGCTGAGAAACTGAGGGTAGTGGTTGCCTTTTTTTTTATTTCCGAGCTCTGGTGTCAGAAAAAGATGCAATAACTCAGATATTTCGAGTTAATGTGTGCGCTCAAGAACCAAAAAGAAAGTCACAGAACCCTTTTGCGCTGCCGCAGCGAAGACAACAGCATCACAATAGACCCCAGACGCCAGCAACACGATCTAAACCAATTGAATTATATTTCTTATTCACTCTGCTGCAGCCATAGGTACCCACTTATTATCAAATCTATCTCTGTAGATCGGTTCAACTACGCTAGTCACCTTATATTTTTTATGTGGGACGAAAATTGCTTTTTATTCCATTTACTCTTCAGACTTCCCCACTGTTTTAGACGAGACTGGGCTCTTCAGTCACCGACTAGCAGTAGATTCCAGCCGCCGTCGTACATCACCCTATCCACAAACCGTCGATTGGCTTCACAAAAACTGTGCGTCACAAAATAACCAGTGAGGAACACTAAACACACACATATTAATTGGCTCGCAGTGCTGCTGCAGTCACGCGCTTTGTGCTTGAGGTAGCTCTTAGGTGGGCGCGCAACTGCTGCTCTGTGTGAGACGGGGAGCCTGTTAATGACAGGCAGGCTGCCGCGAACGCCCCCAGACAAGAATAGATCTCCCGGTGAAATTAAACAAAGTATCAATGCGTAATTCTTGGAATTACAGATGTGGAAGAGACAGGCCGATTTCTTTAGTGGTTTTATGCTGTTGTGGCTAGTTTTTTTTTTTTTTCAGTCAGGTATTTCTCAGTGCTGTCAAACACCCTGCAAGGCAAACGAAGCTTTTACACGTTTCGTGACTGCGTTAACATTGATAACTGTCACTTGTGTACAGTGAAACCTAACACACTGAGCAGTATCTCGAAGCATCACTAAACCAACATGATATCAGTATTTATACTGCCTATGCACAGCACGAAGTGAGGGTTTTCTTGGCCTTTGACTAATAGACATTACACAACAGTCAATGGTAATTATTTTATTGCTTTTAGAAGCAAAACAATCGTATTTAATTGCAATTAAAGTACAACTCCCTGTATCTGACATTGAACCTCTTGAGCTGTACCACTAACCTTCATGCATGCAGAAGAAGGTTTCACACTTTAAGTATAACAAATGCATGCCTAGTCTGTCTAATATCATCGGTGGGAGTTAAAAGGGAAGAGGTGGCCGTTATTGTATTCTTGTTAAACGTCACTCGATCATGGTAACTTTGGGTGTCGAAGTACAGCAGAGCTATATGCTTGCTTCTCTGTGGACCATAGGCACATTTCCTTGTTTGACTGTTCCCGCCTTTCCTTTTATATTTGAAACATTATAGAAGCCACTGAGAGGTAAGTCCTGTTAAACACAAAGCTGATCATTCGCAAAACACATTGCCATTCAATGACACCTTGAGGGTTCCAGACAACAGTGAAAATAGTCCCATGAATGTACACAATCGACTGATTACTCTGTATCTCCAGTAGCACAGACTTGTAGTGTGTATTCTTGAAACTTTAAAACTGCTTTTACCTAGACCCATGACTCTTTAAATTGAACTCTTGCTTTCTGGGCAATTTGTACTTTTAAAAGCCTTCCACACAGAATTTACTTATTTCTTTGCATAACATTTTCATCCTGTGCTGAACCCAAGGCTGTACACAATATTTACCGAGTATTGCCAGTCCAAAGTGTACATTATCTACCCTACAAAGAAAATACGTGTTGTTATTTCAGAGCAGTTCTTAGAATAACAGATTTGTTATTATAAAACATCACTCTGCCCACCTCATCTTAGAGGGGACATTCCAGCCAGCTTGCCATTTCATGCTGTAAGTTGTTGCAGTTTATGCTGAAACCCTTGGCTCCTATTCATAAACATGGAAGGACTCCCAGCAGACTAACAAACCTCTTCTTCACCTCTGAACGCAGGTATGGGGTTGGTTGGGCTTCTTTCCCGGGACCAGAAGGTTGGATTAGGGCTACCACTGCTACTTGCCCTCATGTAGAATTTAGTAGTGTGGGTAGGGATGTTAGACACGCCACTGCGATAATATGGTGGGATTCTACTTGTGTTTCACTTTCCAGGTCACTGCTGTAATAACACTGTATTTCATTCTCCTTCTAATCGTAATTCACACCTTTTTATATGGAACCAGTTGCTTCAATAAAAACCTACTGAACCAAGATCTTGCTTCTGTTTTGTCTTTGCATGTATGACAGTTGTATAACTGAGAGAAAGGGGTACGATCTGTTCCACTACGACTTTCCTGAGGCATCTGATTGTTATGCTGTGGGCTGCCTCAAATCACTTTTGCCTTTGATGAGGTGCTGCTAGCCAGAAGGGTTAAGCCAACAGCTGTCACACGGTGTGGGATCAGACTCAGTCTCCCATAATTGGTGGTGCTAGAGACCAAATTCAGCAGTCTTGTTACTATAACGGGAGTCTATGACATGGCACCCCCAACGTGGGTTAGGCACTGATTTTACAGATCTCCCAAATATTTCTGTCTCCTTATGTGCCAAAGGCACCTTAATTACGTTAAACAGAGACGGCTGTGTTATTAGGGAATATCTCCTCCACTAGGTAGGTAGTACCTATTTGGTGCTGTAGGTTGTTCAACCTTAAACTCTTAAAATGGTTCCCCAATTGGTGTTTATTACTCTGAACAATTACGCTCAATTAAAAAAAAAGATGAACCAAAACAGGGTCGTAATTGAAGCAAACATGGCCTCACAGATGAGTGAGGAGCAGTTACATTTATCGTTGAGGCACATGCAGCACACAGAACAGAGATATTTTTAAATCTTTTGTCACCTTTCCAGCAACAGAAGGGAACACACATACATTTCATCATTACAAGCCAGTAAATGCACCTGCACAATATAGGCCTCATACGTATTTAGAAATACCACTATCTTATCAAGAACACCAACTTTGGTTTGATGGTGCCCTACAACACATTCCACAGAACGTTAGACTAGATTCTTTCAGTAATGACGGACCTACATGGCCAGGATTGAGTACCTATACACCGCACCCTAATATAGGTACAATGGCAATGCCAGACGTACGCCACCTATATACAAATTTAGTAGCAATTTATGGACGATTAATGCAATTCATATGTAAACTTTAAACTCCCCCAGGTAGGCGCTGCTCCAGCATAACCACATGCGGCCACAGCGGGATTCAATCCTGCTACTGTGCATTCAATTATAAGTACCCACCAAACATGAAGAGATTCCGTTTTGGTTAGCACAAAAAAAGCGCCTTGCAAACAGTATTTCCTCATAAGGGACCCCAAGAAAAACATAGAATTCTCACAATGTGCTTGCCATTTGGGATGGTTCCCTCAGTGGACAATTGTACCACTTGGGGGTAGTGGTTGCTGCACTATACAATACTGCACACGGTACACCGACAATTGTGAATCTCTCAGAAGTGTTAAAACAAATTAAGGATGAATATGGGGCTGCCCGGGCCCTAAATCTGGGGATGCAATAAATAGGCCATTTTGCCACAGGGAAGCAGTAGCATTGCAGTGTGCCATAGGCTCCAGGATGTTCCCATACAGGCAGGACCAGGAGCGCAAGCTGCCAAAGATTATTGCAGAGACCTATTCTGTTGTAGGTCAGAATAGTCTGGGGGCCAGAACAGGTAAACGACAACTTCAAAGTAAATCCAATAAGGATTCTATCAAGTTGGCAGCTGAAGGTTCTAAAAATGCTAGGATAAAGAAAAATAAAATAAAGATAATGTAAAACAGAGAGGAGAATCTCAGTGTTCAGAGACCTCTGAGAAATGCTGTAATTTGAGAAATAGGGATAGTTTAACCAATGGTGCCTTGGACGAGGTGATCTCGTCCAAGGCACCAGTTCCCGGGTGCCTTGGACGAGATCACCTCGTCCTGCACCCGGGAACCGGGGGGGAGCCTTAACGCTCCCTCCATGGCCCCCCACCCACACCCCCTGGTCCTGGATGGAAGGGGAATCCCTTCCCCTACCACCCCCGACCCCCCCGCCCCTGTGACGTCAGCGCGCATCGCGTGCTGACAATCACAAGGCCTCCTTCCATTGTGCTGGAAGCTCAGCTTCCAGCGCGATCGGAAGAGAAATGCAAAGCGTGGAGGAGGCCGGAGAGGCTTCAAATGGAAGGAAATGAATTTCCTTCCCTTTGAAGTCTCTCTGAGCGTTTCAAAAGCTGGATTGTAAAGCAATCCGGCTTTTGAAAAGCTCACTAGACACCAGGGATTTATTTTCTAATTGGAAATTGGCATAAGGGAGCGACGCCTTGGGCTAGGGTCGCTCCCAGGGAGGGCATTTTTTTTAAGGCCTTTTCTGCCCCTCCTGGGGGCAGAAACCTCTAGGCACCAGGGATCATTAATTTTCTTTTGTTTTGTTTTTGTTTTGTTTTTGTTTTTAGAGGTGGGGAGCGACCCCTTAGGCAAGGGTCGCTCCCCTAGGGGGTAAATTATATTTAGGCCATTTCTGCCCCCAAGGGGGACAGAAACCACTAGACACCAGGGATTTTTTTTTTTCTCTTTGTGAATTTCACACAAGGGGAGCGACCCCTTAGGCAAGGGTCGCTCCCCTGGAGGGGCAAATTGTATTTAGGCCATTTCTGCCGCCTTTGGGGGCAGATCAGCCGATTTTAGGTCAATCTGCCCCCAAAGGGGGCAGAAACCACTAGGCACCGGGGATCTTTTTTTTCCACCAATGTCACACAAGGGGAGCGACCCCGTTGGCAAGGGGAGCAGAAACTTCTAGACGCCAGGGCTAATTTTTTTTTAATTTTTTTTTGTTTGTTTGTTTTTTTAGAGATGGGGAGTGACCCATTAGGCGAGGGTCGCTCCCCTGGGGGGCAAATTGTATTTAGACCATTTCTGCCCCCCTTGGGGGCAAATCGGCCGATTTTAGGTCAATCTGCCCCCAAGGGGGCCAGAAACAAATAGGCACTGGGGTTATTTTTTTTTGCGCCAGTGTCACGCAAAGGGAGAGACCCCGTAGGCAAGGGTTGCTCCCGGGGGGAAGTTGGAGGGGTGGGGGGGCAAATTTATTGTATGCCATTTCTGCCCCCTGGGGGGCAGAAACCTCTAGGCGCCAGGGCTAATTTTTTTTTTGAGTTTTATTTTTTTGGTTTGTTTTTTTAGAGATGGGGAGCAACCCATTAGGCAAGGGTCGCTCCCCTTGGGGGCACATCGGCCAATTTTTGTTAGGCCAATCCTCCCCCATGGGGGCAGAAACCACTTAGGCACCCGGGATTGGTGTGTGTGTATGCGTGTGTTTTCTTTAGGGAGGCAGCCCCTTGGGTAAGGGTCGCTCCCCATGGGAGCACATTATTGTTTGCCATATCTGCCCCCCATTTGGGGCAGATGGGCCTATTTTTGGAAGGTCCATCTGCCCCAAGGGGGGGCAGAAAGCCCACCAGAGGCCAGGGAAGTTTTTTTTCCCAAAATAAGAGGGATATTCCCAAAATATGGCCATACCCCCACTCCAAATATATGGGGCCAAAGTTGTTCTGCCCACTAGTGGGCAGATGAGGCAATTACCCCGATCCACACCCAGGGGGAGCAGAAAGTCTACTAGATGCCAGGGAATTAAAAAAAAATATATATATATATTGGGTTGGTGGCAACCAACCAGTATGGGCCTGGTTACGCCCCCACCTCAACTGAAGGGGGTAACAGTCTTTCAGCTCTCCCCCGCACTCTAAAACATCTTATCCCACAGCAAGCAAGAAGGCATTTGATTATTTTGGGTTTTAGTTTTACATTTGGGCCATGAGAACTTGGCTTACTCTCAAAATCTTCCCACTTGGAATGGTGAGGGCTGCACTTTATGGACTTTGGGACGCTGCCATGTAGAAAAATCCACAAGACCTAGACACATCTGAAAACTAAACATCTAGGTGATTCCAGACTGATGTGTTTCACATGCACCCCGCACCATTTTTGTACCCACAATCCCCTGCGAACCTTCAACTTTGCTGGAAATCACAAATTTTTCCCATATTTTTGTGATGGAACCTTCTGGAATCTGCAGAAATCCACAAAATTCCTACCACCCAGCATTGTCTCATCTATACCGATAAAAATTCTGCTGCACTTGTCAGCCTAAAAATGTTTTTTTGCAAACTGCCCTTTTAGACCCCCTTTGATCCCCCTCAATATCGACATGTTTTTGGCTCTTCAATTTCACAAGCACTTGGCCCACCTACACAAATGAGTTATAATTTTTACCGGGAGACTGAGGGGAACATTGGGTGGTATGAAATGTGTCCCAGTGCGGTAATCCCACACAGAAATGTGGGAAAAATTTGATTTTTTAGCTAAATTTGAGGTTTGCTGAGGATTCTGGGTAAGAAAACATTGGGGGATCCACGCAAGTCACACCTCACAGGACTCCCTCAGGTGTCTAGTTTTCAGAAATGCCTGGGTTTGGTAGGTTTCCCTAGAAGGCTGCTGAGCCCAGAACCAAAAATGCAGACGCCCCCCTGCAAAAACAGGTAGTTTTGTATTTGATAATTTTTATGTGTCCACGTTGTGTTTTGAGCCATTTCCTGTCATGGGCACTAGGCCTACCCACACAAGTGAGGTACCATTCTTAGCGGGAGACTTGGGGGAACACTGGGTGGAAGGAAATTTGTGGCTCCTCTCTGATTCCAGAACTTTCTGTCACCGAAATGAGAGGAAAAAGTGTTTTTTTGGCCAAATTTTGAGGTTTGCAAAGGATTCTTGGTAACAGAACCTGGTCAGAGCCCCACAAGTCACCCCATCTTGGATTCCCCTAGGTGTCTAATTTTAAAAAATGTGCTGGTTTGCTCGAATTCCCCAGGTGCCGGCTGAGCTAAAGGCCAAAATCCACAGGTAGGCACTTTGTAAAAAACACCTCTGTTTTCCGTGAAAAAATTTGATGTGTCCACGTTGTGTTTTTGGCCATTTCCTTTCGTGGGCACTAGGCCTACCCACACAAGGGCAATACCATTTTTACCAGGAGACTTGGGGGAACGCTGGGTGGAAGGAAATTTGTGGCTCCTCTCAGATTCCAGAACTTTCTGTCACCGAAATGAGAGGAAAAGGTATTTATTTAGTCAAAATTTGAGGTTTGCAAAGGATTCTGGGTAACAGAACCTGGTCAGAGCCCCACTAGTCATCCCATATTGGATTCCCCTAGGTGTCTAGTTTTCAAAAATGCGCTGGTTTGCTAGGTTTCCCCAGGTGCCGGCTGAGCTAGAGGCCAAAATCCACAGGTCGGCACTTTGTAAAAAACACCTCTGTTTTCTGTGAAAAAATTTGATGTGTCCACGTTGTGTTTTGGGCCACTTCCTTTCGTGGGCGCTAGGCCTACCCACACAAGTGAGGTATCATTTGTATCGTGAGACTTGGGGGAACGCTGGGTGGATGGAAATTTGTGGCTCCTCTCAGATTCCAGAACTTTCTGTCACCGAAATGAGAGGAAAAAGTGTTTTCTTGGTCAAATTTTGAGGTTTGCAAAGGATTCTGGGTAACAGAACCTGGTCAGAGCCCCACAAGTAACACCATCTTGGATTCCCCTAGGTGTCTAGTTTTCCAAAATGTGCTGGTTTGCTCGGTTTCCCCAGGTGCCGGCTGAGTTAGAGGCCAAAATCCACAGGTAGGCACTTTGTAAAAAACACCTCTGTTTTCTGTAAAAAAATGTGATGTGTCCATGTTGTGTTTTGGGCCATTTCCTCTTGTGGGCGCTAGGCCTACCCACACAAGTGAGGTACCATTTTTATCGGGAGACGTGGGGGAACGCTGGGTGGAAGGAAATTTGTGGCTCCTCTCAGATTCCAGAACTTTCTGTCACCGAAATGAGAGGAAAAGGTGTTTTCTTGGTCAAATTTTGAGGTTTGCAAAGGATTCTGGGAAATAGAACCTGGTCAGAGCCCCACAAGTCACCCCATCTTGGATTCCCCTAGGTGTCTAGTTTTCCAAAATGCGCTGGTTTGCTCGGTTTCCCCAGGTGCCGGCTGAGCTAAAGGCCAAAATCCACAGGTAGACACTTTGTAAAAAACACCTCTGTTTTCTGTGAAAAAATGTGATGTGTCCACATTGTGTTTTGGGCCATTTCCTTTTGTGGGCGCTAAGCCTACCCACACAAGTGAGGTACCATTTTTATCGGGAGACTTGGGGGAACACAGAATAGCAAAACAAGTGTTATTGCCCCTTGTCTTTCTCTACATTGTTTCCTTCCAAATGCAAGGCAGTGTGTAAAAAACACGTCTATTTGAGAAATGCCCTGTAATTCACATGCTAATATGGGCACCCCAGAATTCAGAGATGTGCAAATAACCACTGCTTCTCAACACCTTATCTTGTGGCAATTTTGGAAATACAAAGGTTTTCTTGATACCTATTTTTCACTTTTTATATTTCAGCAAATTAATTGTTGTATACCCGGTATAGAATAAAAACCTATTGCAAGGTGCAGCTCATTTATTGGCTCTGGGTACCTAGAGTTCTTGATGAACCTACAAGCCCTATATATCCCCACAACCAGAAGAGTTCAGCTGATGTAACCGTATATTGCTTTCAAGAATCTGACATCACAGGAAAAAGTTACAGAGTAAAACGTGGAGAAAAATGGCTGTTTTTTTTACCTCAATTTCAATATTTTTTTATTTCAGCTGTTATTTTCTGTAGGAAACACTTATAGGATCTACACAAATGACCCTTTGTGGAATTAGGAATTTTGTCAGCTTTTCGGAAATGTTTAGCTTTCTGGGATCCAGCATTGGTTTCTTACCCATTTTGGTCACTAACTGGAAGGAGGCTGAAAGCACCAAAAATAGTAAAAATGGGGTATGCCCCAGTAAAACGTCAAAATTGTATTGAAAAATGGGGTTTCCTAATTCAAGTCTGCCTGTTCCTGAAAGCTGGGAAGGTGGTGATCTTGCCACTGCAAACCCTTTGTTGATTCCATTTTCAGGGGAAAAAAACACAAGCTGCCTTCTGTAGCCCTTTTTTCCCATTTTTTAAAAAATATCTAAATTTTCAATGTATTTTGGCTAATTTATTGGTCTCCCTCAGGGGAACCCACAAAGTCTGGATACTTCTAGAATCCCTAGGATGTTGGAAAAAAAGGACGCAAATTTGGTGTTGGTAGCTTATGTGGACAAAAAGTTATGAGGGCCTAAGCGAGAAATTATTCCAAATAGGCAAAAAAAGGCCTGGCACAGGAGGGGGAAAAGGCCTGGCAGCGAAGGGGTTGTGCCAATGTACTGATACACACTGTTCGAAATGGGGTCTCTAGTTGGCAGAGGTATACACCCTTGTCCAAGTAGGGACCACAGTCCTAGTCAGAGTAAGTCACACACAATCCAAATTATTCTGTACCCACCCTCTGGTAGCTTGGCACAGAGCAGTCAGGCTTAACTTAGAAGGCAAGGTGTAAAGTATTTGTGCAATAAATCATACAGTAACACAGTGAAAACACCACATATATATACCACATAGGTTTAGAAAAATAGATAATATTTATCTGAATAAAACACTGTAGAAACAATGAACATCTAGGGCCTGATTCTTACCTTGGCGGTCGACGGAGAGGCGGCGGTCGGACCGCGAACAGACCGGCGGTCCAAAAAATGGCATTCTGACCGCGGCGGTCACCGCCGCGATCGACCGCCACTTCCCCACTCCGACCGCCACGGCGGTCATGACCGACGGGCTGGAGTTCGCACACTCCGGCCCGGCGGTCGACCCAAGACCGCCAACCGTATCATGACCCTGCTTACCGCCGCGGTTTTTGGCAGTCGGGAACCGCCATGCGAACCATGGCGGTAGGCACTATCGGGGCCAGGGAATTCCTTCCCTGGCACTGATAGGGGTCTCCCCCACCCCCCACTGCCCCCCACGAGTCCTCCCCCCACACCCTCCACCCCCCTGCCACCCCCCAGAGGTGGTACGAACCCCCTGCCCCCCCACCCCGACATGCACATACACGCACCCCGACATGCACGCACCCCCAACATGCACATATGTACACCCCCTACACACACACATACACAACGGGGGCACATACCCGCACACATACATGCCGACATGCGCACCCGCCGAACTACACACATTGCCCAAAGGCACAGCAGCACCCCCCGCCCGCATGCACGCACTCACACACCCCCTCTACACACCCCCATGCACGCACACATCACACAACACCCCCCCACCCCCTCCCCTCACGGACGATCAACTTACCTTGTGCGTTGGTCCTCCGGGAGGCGACGGGAGCCATAGGGACGTGACCGCCAAAAGAAGACCGCCAACAGAAGACCGCCACACAGAAATGGGGGTCGTAATTCTGGGGGCGGTGTTCTGCTGGCGTGGCGGTGGAGGTTGACCAGTCTCCACTTTCCCGCCGACCGCCAGTGTGGCTGCTGGCGGTATTCCGGCGGAACGCTCCCAGCGGTCGGAATACGCGCAGCGGCATACCGCCGCGGTCGGCGGTCTTTACCGCGGCGGTAACTCGGCGGTCTTGCGAAAAGACCGCCAAGGTCAGAATCAGGCCCCTAGTGTTCACAAGCAAAATTATGCATTTTTAAAGATTAAATCCAACTAAGGCGCTTAGAAAACACAATAGCTCCAACTGGGGCTATCACGGCGAAATTGACAGAGTTGTTCCCAATATTCTGACACCACCGGTGTCAGTTACGGAGTCACACAGACCCCCATGGTAAGTACCTTTTGAAAACGAAGAACAAGGATTTCGCACGGAGTCAGAATGAGGTGTTAGTGGAGTTGGTGTTGTGTCAGTCCCTTTCTTCGTCTGGGGAGAGAGGTGTAGGTTCTGTACTGCTAAGCAGGTAGAGGTGCAGCGTTGGTTCTGTCCGGATGCATGGGGAGATGATGCGTCGTCATCCGCAATGTGTCGATTCCTTTTGACCCAGCGGTGACGCTGGTTCCAGTCCGTCAGGACGTGATGTGTCGACTTCACAGGGTCGCAATGACCCCGAGTGCCATCTGAGGGGTTGCGGCAATGTCAGACTTGCGTTGCAGGTCAAGGCGTCAGTGTCACTTGCATTGCTGAAGTCGTTCCAAAAACGCTGACATCAGTGTACTCGCACAAATCTAGCAGTGGAGGTCTTTGTAGTTCCTGAGACCTCAGAGCAGGAGGCAAGCTCAATCCAAGCCCTTGGAAAGCACTTTGGGGGGAAGGCAGAGTCCTTCTAGAACAGTCAGAGGCCAGCAGGGTAGCAGGGCAACAGCAGTACAGCAGTCCCTTGCAGCAAAGCAGTCCAGAATGTCCTTTGGGCAGCCTGACTGAGTTCAGCTGCAGGTCCAGAAGTGTCCTAGTTGGTGGGGCCAGAGACCCAGTTTATTTACCCAAAAATGCCTTTGAAGTGGGGGAGACTTCAAAGAGTGGTTTTGAAGTGCACAAGTTCCCCTTTCAGTGTAGTCCTGTCTGCCAGGGTTCCAGTAGGGGGTTTGGCAGTCGATTGTGTGAGGGCAGGCCACTGGCATTAGAAATGTAATTGTCAGGCCCTCCACCCTTCCAGCCCAGGAGGACCCATTCAATATGCAGATGGGTGCAGGTGTGACTGAGTGTCCTGTGTTTGTGGTTTTGTGGGTGAAATGCACAAGTGAGCTGTAAACAATTCCAGCCCAGATGTTGATTGGAGACAGGCTGTAAGGCACAGATGGTCTTTAAGGGCAGAAAAATGCTCACTTTCTTTAAGTGGCATTTCTAAAATAGTAATATAAAATTCAACCTCACCAATAAGCAGGATTTTCTCTTACCATTCTGGCCATACTAAATATAACCTAGCTACCTCTTTCAGATCAGCATCTATCACTCAAAAAGTATATGAGGGCAGACCCAATGCTAGTCTATGAAAGGAGCAGGCCTAACAGTAGGGGAAAACGGATTTAGGAGTTCTTTTACTACCAGGATATATAAAACACAAGTTTACATGTTTTGCCTTTTACCTACATAGCACCCTGCCCTGTGGGTTACCTAGGGCCTACCTTAGGGGTGACTTACATGTAGAAAAGGTGGAGTTTAAGGGTTGGCAAGCACTTTTCAATGCCAAGTCGAAGTGGCAGTGAAACTGCACATGCAGGCCTTGCAATGGCAGGCCTGAGACATGGTTGAGGGGCTACTTAGGTGGGTAGCACAATCAGTGCTGCAGGCTCCCTAGTAGCATTTAATTTACAGGACTTGGACACATGTGATGCACTTTTCTAGGGACATATAAGTAAATCAAATATGTCCATTGGGGATGGACCAATGTTACAATGCTTAAGGGAGAGAGCATATGCACGTTAGCACTGGTTAGCATTGATAAAGTGCGCAAAGTCTTAAAACCAGCAAAAACAGTGTCATAAAAGTGGAGGGAGGCAGGCAAAAGGTTGGGGGATGATCACCCTAAGGCTGTCAGGTCTAAGACACGCTATTCTCGTTCCTTTCAGTACTCACCTGACAAATGCAGTGAGCAATGAAACAAGTATGTGAAACTAAGAAAAGATTCACAACGCTCGTCTGAACCTTCCATAAAAAGAAAGAAAAACCTTACCAACAGAAAGCACAATTAAAAAAAAAAAGCGGCAGCAAATTTAGCTACCAATGGCACACATAATGAGAACTTTACTGAAGAACAGGACATGGGCACTGACTTTGCTAGACAGTGCTGCAGAGGTCACAATGGTTCCCCAGACTCTTCAAGTGCTTCTGGAGGTGATAGCAATTCACAACTTTTTAGTTGTCGAAACTGCAGACATGCGAGTCTCCCTCCCCAAGTAGGGTTTACAAAGTGAAAATGCAAATTGAGGGAGACATAGAGTGCACAATTAAAGTCATAATCTGAGGAAAACAAACATTATTTTATGACATCTTATCAGCCAAAAAAGATTGCCTACCAGAATTTATCTGTACACTCACACAACGGGGAAGATATCATCGTGCCATCTTTCTCGGTCCTTGTTCTTGAAGAATTAAGACAGGCTTACACAGCAGATTAGGCATTAGCACATGCCCTGGCGCTGTATCACAACTATACAGGATGGGAAAAAGACTCTCCCTACCACATAATATCATTAAGATCAACTCCACTTCCACAACCATGATACCCCATTAAAAATATGGCTAAAGCACCCTTGAAAATACTCACACAACTTGAGTACCATGGTGTGATAGAACCCTGCATATCACCAGTTAACAACCGCTGGATCCCCATAGCTAAGTCAGACCATTCATATAGAGTAGTCTTAGAATACAGACATTTAGACAGTCACACACACACATTTGCTATATAAAATGTATACAACACAGCATTCATCAACAAGTTAGTGCACAAAAAATACAAAACAACCATGGATATTTGCACCAGTGTTTTCTGCCAACATATAGCGCCTGAAGGCAGGGATTTAACGGCCTTCAGCACATTAGGCATGCAAAGGAAATTTTGTTGAACTCCTATAAGGGTATAAGAACAATCATGGACTGTTCTCAGCATGTGTAACACCCATACTACACGCCACTGACCCTGAGGCATTCTAGAAAAGTGCATGCAATTGCAGCCACCATACCCCATCAAAAATCTGCAGTCATAATTGGGCATTTTTAATGTTGGCAGGACATACATTCCAGATTATGTAGAATGCATAAAACCACTTTATGATTTGATATGTCCAGATTTTTCAAGTAAATCTTGAACGGTTGAACACATGCATTCGAAGAGAATTACAACAGGACATGTTTGAAGCAAAACACACACATGTGATTACAAAACAAATTTGGTCATCAGAGTAATTGCTGGTGCAATTGGGTTCACCTATGAAACATTCAATGAAGGTGATACTGTCCCTATAGCACACAAATCACATTTGTATTCAACAGCTAAAAAATGCTTTGCTCACACTGAGAAAATTATGACTGCTGTTCAGATGGCTGTCATAAAGGTAAGAGCTCTAGCCCAGGGGAAACAAATTGTTGTTGTGAACCCAATACCAACTTAGAGGCTGTGACAAAAGCCAGCATTTCAACTGCAAATGCATTACAAGCACATTCGATTTACTAGGCCACCTTTCTGACTGCTACTTATGTTGATTATGTTTTTGATCCAAAACTTCAGACACAAGAGTTCCTTAAATATGAACTTAAATACCCAAACCGATAAATGTTTTGCCTCCTGATCAATATCAAATGATTATTTACACTGATGGTTCAGCACTACCAGCAGTAGGCACAAAACAACAATACTCCACCGCTTGCGTGACTGTGAGTGGATTTACTAGGGATGGCAAGCTCCACCCCCAAAACACATACATGCAGACCTTAAGGGACTGCACTGCACAACTGGTAAAGCTTAAGGCTTTGTCATTGTCACTGGAACACATGGATCTTGACCTCCTAACACTGATTGTGTATGATTCGTATTATTGTGTCTAGTCCTTTAGTGAAAATCTGCATTACTGGTGTTAAAAAGGGCTCAGTGATTCAAAAGGGGACACTATCAAACACAGAATCCTGTGGGGGGAGGTATCAGATCTGAAATAAATGCTATCAAATACCCATGTTGGACCATCAACATGTAGGAATACATGTTGCAGGAAACACTTTAGCTGACAAGGCAGCCAAGTCAGCAGTAGCCACAGCTTCTGTTGCACCGATTACTCATTCCAAGATGAGGTTAGGTGATGAAATACTGGCTGCTATGAAAGCTTCGAATGACAGCAAGACCTTGACAAAGGCTTATCCCGCCAATTAGTCCTACCATTTAGGTGCCCAAAATGTTCCATTCGTAATAATACCAGGGGTGGCTGTGAGATCGTCAACCAGGACCAAAGATTCGATCTAATAAAAGCAGTGCATGAAGGTCTTATTTCTGCCCATACATGTGTGGCGGCTAGAATCACATTATTGCAAAAACTATACCGGTGGCCACGTCTATACAAACAGACCAAACAGTATGCCCTTTGTTGTGATATCTGTCAAGAAATAAGAGAGTCCACTGTTGAATGCCCATATTAGACCCCTTTAGACACTTTCAGCAAACCACAACTGTTCTGCCGTGATCTCCCTGTCTTTTTTGCTTCTGCTTCCCATGTTTTGACTGTGTGCGGGACTCTGTTTTTGCTGTTTTTGATACTTTGGACACTTTACAATTGCTGACCAGTGCTAAATTGCAAGGGCTCCTGTGTAAATTGTATGTGTAATGGGCTTTTCCATGATTGGCATATTTGATTTACTAGTAAGCCTCTAGTAAAGTGCACTAGAGGTGCCAAGAGCTTGTAAATCAAATTCTACTAGTAGGCCTTCAACACTGGTTGTGCCAACTACAGTATTAGTCCTGTAAACATAGCTCAGACCTGCCAATGCAGTGTCTGTGTGTGCAGTTGTAACCTGCCAATTTATACATGTAAGACAGCCCTAAGGAAGGCCCTAGGTAACCCTATGGACAGGGTGCAGTGTATGTTGAAGGTGGGACATATACTGATATGTTTTACATGTCCTGACAGTGAAATACTACCAAATTTGTTTTTCACTTTTGCAAGGCATATCTCACCCATAGGTTAACATGGGTCTGCCTTTAAATATTCTTAAAGTGCAGTTTCCCTTTGAGAGCAGATAGAGAAATGGAGTTTGGGGCCTCCAAACTCACAACTTAAAAATACATCTTTTACGTGAAGGTGGTTTTTAGATTGTCAGTTTGAAAAGCCACTTTTAGAAAGTATGTATTTTCTTGCTTAAACTATCTTGTGACTCTGCCTGCTTGTGTATTCCCTATCTGGGTCAGACTGACAGTTGGGCTGTCTGTGAATCCCCTCTAGATAGTTACACAAAAGGAGATGGGGTGTAGCCTGCATATCCTGATGGGCCATCTGAGATAGAGTGGAGGGGGGAGTGGTCACTTACACCTGAATGGGCTGTGCCTGCCTTCATACAATGCAGTCTCCAACCTCCTGGTGTGTGTCTAGAGCCAAGATCCTGTGAACAACAGAGACTTTCCTTTGAACTTTGTCTACTTTAAAGCAAAAAGGGGCATAAGTAGTGGACCCAAAACCCAGATTTTCAGATTACTTCTAGAACCAAGAGGAGCCTCTGCCAAGAAGAGCTGAAGTGCTGGAGGAGGAGTACTGCCCCTTCGCCTGTGGCTGTGCCTTTATGGGTTGGCCTACAGTTGCTGTTTCTGCCTGAAGAGGACAAAGACTGGACTTGTGGTATATTCCTCCTTGTGAAGAATCTCCAAGGACTTAGACTGAGCTTGCCTCCTGTTTTGAAATCTTAGGGCCATCAACGACTTCCTCTGCCAGCACCTGGACTCTTTGCTAAGACTTCCCTTCCAAGTGGTGCCCTGACCAGTCCTGGGGCCCTTGAGAGATGAAGTTGTCAGAATAAGGACTGAAATACACGCACATAATACTGTGCGTAGAAAATTTCGACACACCACCTGCAACGCAGCTGAAAAACAATGCACCACCCACTTCGCGGCCGGGAGATCGATGCATCGCGGCTGGAGAAATGATGCAACACCCACTTGTGGGTGCTGATAATGACACAAACCCTACGCAGCACAGTTTTCCAACATCATGTGGCCGGATTTCTCACGCATCTTAGCTGGGTGTGAAAAAATCAACGCCAGCCTGCGCTGCTCCGAGGTGCCCCATCCAGAAATCTACATGTCGCTCTCATGCAGGAGAGAAAACCGACGCATTACCTACCCGACTGGAGAAGATATGATGCATGCCTCACTTGTAAGTAAGGAATAGACTGATTGCTGGCTTTTCCGACGCACACTCGCCCATGTGGCTTTATTTTTTAACCCAAACCAGGTACTTTGTGTAAAATCAACATTTCCATTCGTTCTCATGAAGTAAGTCTCTTATTCTTTTGAAAATGTATATCTTAACTTGTCTATGTTGGATTTTTGCCATTTTGGTTTTCTTTGATTTAGATAAATATTACCTTTTTTTCTAAAATGGTGTGGTGTCCATTTTGTAGGGTCTTCACTGTATTACTGTGTGTGTTGGTACAAATACTTTACACATTGCCTTTGAGATAAGCCTGACTGCTTGTGTCAAGCTACCAAGGGGGTGAGCAGGGGATTTCTTAGGAGTGTAACTCCCTTAACCTGACTAGAGTGAGGGTCCCTGCTTGGACAGAGTACTAACTGACTGCCAACCAGAGACCCCATTTCTAACAACTACAATATGTGTACCTGGACCATTGTGGTCCCCTAAGACCTGATGGTGCATAAAAATACATTTTTGACGCTATTGATTGTTTTCCAGATTTTTATGGGTATGGCCACAATGATCTGGTGATGCTTGAACTGTTATTAAAGATTTGCATGTTTTCATCGGGACATAGGCAGTTGTGGCTTTCCATTCGGACCAGGGCTCTGCCTTTGTCTCCAGTGCATTCGGGGACACCTTGGACCTCATTACAACCCTGGCGGTAAATGCCATAATACAGACACCCACACAAGTCCGCCACACCAAAGGTCAGTGATCAACTGGCGATAACAAAACCGACACCAACACGCCAACAGGAATACACCCACACTATCACGACCCACGAATCAATGCTGCGGTCTTTCAACCACGGTAATCCATTGGCGGTACACACCGCCGCGCTCAAAATACACACACATATACAAAACACAACCACATTGGACAATTTGAAACACACACACCTGATACACATACACACACCACTCCCACACACTCACACCACTATAAAACACACACCAACATTACCCACAAACCCTTACTACCATAAATTTGAAAGCAGGCCGAAGAGAGACACTACCTAAAAAAACACCAGCATCCACAGACACACAACACCATCACTTACACAACATTCACGCACCTCACACAACACACAACAACACATCCCCCACACATCACAACACACACCACCTCACACATCACCCACACCACATCATGGCACCTCAACAACACCCCAGGTTCTCTGAGGAGGAGCTCAGGATCATGGTGGAGGAAATCGTCCGGGTAGAGCTACAGCTATTCGGATCACAGGTGCAGCACACCTCCATTGCAAGGAAGATGCAGCTATGAAGCAGAATTGTCGACAGGGTCAATGCAGTGGGACAGCATCCAAAAACTAGGAATGACCTACGGGGGAATGTGCGTTCTGTGGTCTCCAGACACCAGCTTGTTGTACAGAGGACTGGCGGTGGGCCCCCACCTCCTTCCCCACAACTAACAACATGGGAAGAGCAAGTCTTGGCAATACTGCATCCTGAGGGCCTCGCAGGACTAGCAGGAGAACTGGACTCTGGTAAGACATATCTTTCTTACCATATCCCCCACCCCACCTGCATGCCATCACATACCCCCATCCTCACCCTCACCCCAATCACTCATGCCCCATGATCACAACCCAGCCATCCCAATACCAAGCCCTGCATGTAACACCAAAGCATGGACACCCATTACCAAAGCATGTCCACTACAGATACCCACACAGACCCCAAACCACCTATCACACAAGGACCAAGCCAAGAATGCAAGCACTGGAGTACATGGTCACTCACCCATTGCACACAATGGCACACACAGGTGCAATAATCATGCCTTTACACTCCTACAGGACCCCTACCCAACGTCAATGGACAGGAGGTGCCAGACATAGCCAGTCCCCCCACAGAAGAGACCAACAGTGATGACAGCAGCTCTGCATAACTGGATCAAGATGACCAGCCCGGCCCATCAGGGACCTCGGGACAGTCGGTTCACCTGACACAGTCACACACCACCACTGAACCTACCCCGCAGGAAACACCAGCACAGCACCCACCCAGTGGGCACATCCCTCTGTCCCCAGGACACGTCAATCAGCAGTGTGTCCACCACTACTGGGAACCCAGGCAACCCTACAAACCCAAGAAAATCAGGGACCTGGGGGCAGTGGCAGTGGGCACACGGTTCAGGGGACAGAGGCACAGGAAAACAGGGAAGCTGGGAGGACTGCTGTGCGACAGGCTGAAGGTTCGTTCGATCACCCTCCTAGTTCGCCCATGTGCCTCATTGTAGCGTTCCTCTGCCCTTGTCCTGGTGTTCCTCACTGGGGTCATTAGCCATGGCAGGTTGGGGTAACCAGAGTCACATGCAAATATCGGAGGACAACTGTTAGACACACACTAACCCTTAGGGACAACCCCATACCCAGACACCTATTCAAACTGTATTAGGTCCTTAGCCTCACCTATTAGCCACACCCGGAGCCTCTGGAGTTGCCCCATCACATAAGGGATGCTGCTATTCCTCAAAATGTAGGCGTCATGCACTGAGCCAGGAAACTTGGCATTCACATGGGAGATGTACTGGTCTGCCCAACACGCCATCTGCACATTCATAGAATGGAAGCTCTTCCGGTTTCTGTACACCTGTTCACTCCTGCGGGGGGTACCAATGCCACATGTGTCCCATCAATGGCACCAGTGATGTTGGGGATATGTCCCAGGACATAGAAGTCACCTTTCACTGTTGCCAAATCCTCCACCTGAGGGAACACGATGTTGCTGCGCATGTGTTTCAGCAGGGCAGACAACACTCTGGACAACACGTTAGAGAACATTGGCTGTTACATCCCTGATGCAATGGCCACTGTTGTTTGAAAGGAACCACTTGCCAGGAAATGGAGTACTTACAGGACCTGCACTAGAGGGTGTATCCCTGTGGGATGGCAGATAGCTCACATCAGCTCTGGCTCCAACTGGGCACACAGTTCCTGGATTGTTTCATGATCAAGTCTGTATGTGATAATTATGTGTCTCTCTTCCATTGTGGACAGGTCCACCAGGGGTCTGTACACTGGAGGATGCCGCCATTTCATCACCTGCCCCAGCAGACATGCCCTATGGAGGAGACCAGCGAGTAGAGAGGCAGCCAACACTGAGGTATCCCAAAATGTCATTTGCACAAATGTATTAATCCGTAATGTGCCTGTAACTGTGAGTATTCCCGGCCTACATAGGTGTGACACAATTATTATTAATGCTATGTGGCCCCCTGAAATGGCGGCTGCCTGACCTGTAAGATATGAGGTAACTGCGCTGGCGTTCTACACCATCGCGGTGGGCGGTTGAAGACCGCGGCGCTATTCTGCATTGGTTAACATTGGGCTCTATGGGTCTGAGGAGCCAATGACGATGTACGCCGGCGGTGATGGTACGCACCGCCGCGCACCTGGCTGCCATTTTCTGTCTGTTCACTCACTTGATACCTGACCTTCAACAGGAGAGGACCTACACTGCAAGTGCTGCTGTGACCTGTGTCTGGAAGTGACGATGGCTCATGTGTCTGGGGAAAGGGCCCCTGCCTTCCCTTCAGAGGAGTTGGAGAGACTAGTGAATGGGGTCATCCCCCAGTACACGCAACTGTACAGTCCTCCAGACAAACAGTTGAGTACACTGTGAGCATGCTAGATGGGCAATGCCTGTTTTGAGTGGTGTGGATGGAAGATACATGGGGGGGGCTGAGGCCTGCATGTGCGGATGGGGAGTGTATGTGCATCAGGGCAAGGGTGGGAATGCGGGGCAATGAGTATGACGGTCCAGACGGGTAAGTAATGTCCTTCCCCAGTGCCATACCTCTAGGTCAGCGCCCACCAGAAGAAGGGTATTTGGTGTGCCATCGCCAAGGACGTCCGGACCCTGGGGGTCCACCACAGACGGAGCACCCACTGCCGGAAAAGATGGGAGGACCTGCACCGCTGGAGCAAGAAGACGATGGAGGCCCAGCTGGGGATGGCCTCCCAACGTGGGAGGGGTGCCCGTCGCACCATGACCCCGCTGATGTTCCGGACCCTGGCGGTGGGGTATCCGGAGTTGGATGGGCCCTTGAGGGCATCACAGCAGCCACAAGGGGGTGAGTACACTCTCATTCAGCTGACTTTGCATGACTTACGAGGTGTCTGGGCAGGGGAGGTGGGCAGTGGGTTCCCCTAGGCCAGGGCAATCTTGGTAGGCAAGGTCCTGTGTGAGGCAGGCTATGTGACACCCCAACCCCACTAGTGGTTAGAGCAATCTACACTTAGTCAGGCTCCTGAGACTTTCAGGCGTGCAGCAATTGGGCTTAGGCCTCGTACCCCATGGGCATGTGATTAATCTAGGAACTATAAGTGCATGGCGTAGTGCAGAGGGCTGCTCCCTGTGTGTTGTGTCTGCCAATGGTGGTGGTGTTGCATGCACTGAGCATGTCTTTCTTCTGTCTCCCCCCCTTTTTGTGGTCTCCCTGTTCTTGTGTGCAATAGCATCATCAGGTGTTGGCATCGGAGCAGGAGGGAGCTGCATCCCACTTGGCCCTGGAGGGTGAAGCAACGGAGTCTGAAGCCACCAGTGGGACAGAGGGTGAGGGGAGCTCCATGGCGGGGACAGGAGCAGAGACCAGTGACAGTGACTCCTCCTCTGATGGGAGCTCCCTTGTGGTGGCGGGCCCCTCTGTGCCCATCGCATCAACAGGTACAGCCGCCACCCCCCCTACCAGCACTGCCCTCCCAGCAGCCCCTCAGCGTGTGTCCCGTGCCCGCTCACAAAGGAGGGTGGGCATCTTCTTCGCCCCAGGCACCTCAGGACCTGCCCCAGTCACCCCTGCTGCCCTCAGTGAGGAGGCTACTGACCTCCTGATATCCCTCACTGTTGGGCAATCTACCATTCTGAATGCCATCCAGGGTGTTGAGAGGCATTTGCAACAAACAAATGCATACCTGGAGGGCATTCATTCTGGCCAGGCAGCCCAACAGAGAGCATTTCAGGCTCTGGCCTCAGCACTGATGGCAGCCATTGTCCCTGTGTCCAGCCTCCCCCCTCCAATCTCCTCCACCCAGACCCAGTCCCCTGTCCCTTAGCCTATCCCAAGCACATAATCAGGCCAGCATGCACACACATCAACACACAAGAGTGGCTCAGGCAAATATGAGCACCACACAACCCACAAGCACTCCCACAAGCATCATACCCATGCACACATACCAACATCCACTTCTTCCACTGTGTCCTCCTCTTCCACGTCTCCCTCCTCCCTCCCAGTCTCGTCTCCACTCACACCTGCATGCACTACATCCTCTGCCACTACCTCCATCACCAGCACGCCCATCACCACACACTGCTCACGTGCACTCACCACCCCCTCTACCATTCACACATCCCCAGTGTCCTCTCCCAGTGTTTCAGTGAGCTCTCCTCCCAAAGTACACAAACGCAGGCACACACCCACCCAACAGCCATCCACCTCACAACAGCCTCCAGCCCATGCACCTTCACCCAAATTCAGCAGACGTACACCTCCTATAACCACTACCTCTTCCTCCACTCCCAAACCCCCTCCATCTACCCGTCCCAGTGTGTCTAAAAAACTTTTCCTGGCTAACATTGACCTCTTCCCTACACCTCCCCCGTCCTTCCCCTAGGGCCAGGCTTTCCAGGTCCCAGCCCAGCACCTCAGCCACCACATGCCCAGGCACAGTGGTGCCAGCACTGCGGGGTCATGGAGTGCGCCAACCATCAGGGCTGCCAGTGTGCCACGGAGCGAGGGCAAAGGCATTCTGCCACCTGCCAAGGTTAAAAGGTTGCCCACTTCCTGGAGGGAGAAGCCGAAATCACCTGCCACCAAGGGATCAGCGAAAACGAAAGGGGATAGTGGCAAGACAACTGCGCTACCATCAAAGGTGGGGAAGGGCCAAAAACTGAAGGGCAGTTCAGGAGAGGGCATGGTGGCACCGGCTGGGGAACCAGTGTCACACCTTCTGTACACGTCCACGCCAACCTGTACGGTGGCGAACACCGCCACCTGCACCGCCAGCTGCACCACCACCTGCACCACCACCTGGACTGCCTCCGGCATGTCTACAACCACTGTGTCAGTCCCAAGCCTCTTCCCCAGTGGCCAGCTGTCCGGGGCTGCAGGAGACATCCAGCTTTCTCCCTCAGCAGGTGCTGACACATGCCCGCCGCCCCGGACCCTGCCGCCAGCACTGCTGCCACAGACCACGCTGCCAGCACCGCCGCCACAGACCCCCGCAGCCAGCACTGCCGTAACAGACCACCCCGCCAGCACTGCCACCACAGACCCCGCTGCCAGCACTGCCACCACAGACCCCACTGCCAGCACCGCCGCCACAGACCCGGCCACCAGCACTGCCACGACAGACCCCACCACCAGCACCGTCGCTACAGACACCGCCGCCAGCACCGCCACCACAGACCCCGCCGCCAGCATGGCCGCCACAGAACCCACAGCCAGCACCGCCACAACTGACACCGCTGCAAGCACTTCCAGCGGCCTGCAACGTCCTCGGACAGTGGCACTACCGCAGACATTCCTACCATCCCCAGTGGTCAGTCGTCCGAGGCTGGTGGTGAGTTCCAGGACCCTGGGCAGCTCCCATGAAGCATCACTGACATCACAGTTGTCACATGCAGATGGAATGCAAAGCTGCAGCAGTGTGGGGTATGTCGCAGCCTCCATGGCGTATCATGCTACCTGTACCTCAGCAATCTCGTGGAACACACACCCATGTGAGGGAATTGTACCGGCCACACTGCGCATGGAGCACTCTGGGCTCCAAGCCCCCCCCCCCACCAGAACCAGTGGAGAGATGCATCCACTACCTCAGTCCTTGGCAGGATGAAGCACTCTGGGCACCAAGACCCTCCAGAACCAGTGGAGAGATACATCCACTACCTCAGTCCTTGGCAGGATGAAGCACTCTGGGCACCAAGCCCCCTCCAGAACCAGTGGAGAGACACATCCACTACCTCAGTCCTTGGCAGGATGAAGCACTCTGGGCACCAAGCCCCCTCCAGAACCAGTGGAGACTGTTATCCACTTGAGAGACTGTGGCGTTGCACTCCCCAGGATAAAGCAGTGGGCAAACCACCCACTTGAGAGAATTGAGAGACTGTGGCTTTGCACTCCCCAGGATAAAGCAGTGGGCAAACCACCCACTGGAGAGACTTGAGAGACTGTGGTTTTGCACTCCCCAGGATAATGCAGTGCACAAACCACCCACTGGAGAGACTTGGTAGACTGTGGCTTTGCACTTCCCAGGATAAAGCAGTGGGCAAACCACCCACTTGCGAGACTTGAGAGACTGTGGCTTTGCACTCCCCAGGATAATGCAGTGGGCAAACCACCCACTGGAGAGACTGTGGCTTTGCACTCCCCAGGATAAAGCAGTGGGCAAACCACCCACTTGGGAGACTTCAAAGACTGTGGCTTTGCACTCCCCAGGATAATGCAGTGGGCAAACCACCCACTGGAGACACTTGAGAGACTGTGGCTTTGCACTCCCCAGGATAATGCAGTGGGCAAACCACCGACTGGAGAGACTTGAGAGACTGTAGCTTTGCACTCCCAAGGATAAAGCAGTGGGCAAACCACCCACTTGAGAGACTTGAGAGACTGTGGCTTTGCACTCCCCAGGATAAAGCAGTGGGTATGGAGCCCCCTAATGCAGCAGTGGCGTCATGCATTCATCTGGCTGAGGTGCACCCCATCCCTCTCCCCCTGAGGTGCTGGTTTCTTTTCGATCTGATGCCTCTGCAGTGTTTTCTCCATTTCCAGTCAGGTGTCATGTGTGGGCTTCGCCCACGCTTTTTGGGCCCAGTGGTCCACGGACCATGATTGGTGCACTATCCGGACTTGTGTAGTTGGTGTACTTAATTGCGTTTACTGGATTTTGAACTTTGATAATGATATTTCACATGATTACATTTGTTTAAATCAATTCCTTTTGTCCTTGCTTTCTTCCAGGGGGTGTGGTGGGGGGTGTATGTGTACTGTTGCTGCATGTATTTGTGTGTATGGTTTTGTGGGTGGGGGTGGGGGTGTTGCGTGTTGCGGTTGTGTGTCACTCTCTTTTTCCTCCCCCTCCCCTGTGTTGTAGGTGCAGTACTTACCGTGGTCGTCGCTGCCATCGTTGGTGCTCCTGATAGAAGAGGAGGAAGACCATCATCGGCAGTATCTGCAATTCGGGCTCCATGGCACCCTGATTCCTCGTGGGGTGTGGAGAGGTGAATGTTTTCCCTTCTGTGTACTGTTTCCGCCGTGTTTTTGTTTGTGTTGCTTCTGCCCCGGAAAAGGTGGCGGATAGGCCTGTTGTGATAGGGTGAGTGGTACACTGTCTTCCGCCTGTCTGTTGGCGGTGTCCGCCGCGCTGTTTGTTTGACCCACCGTGGCGGTCAGAGTGTTAAAGTGGCTGTCTATGTTGGTGGTTTCCGCCACGGTCGTAATCCCATTGTTTTTCTCGTTGGCCTGTTTGCGGTATTACCGCCGCTTTAATACTGACCACCAGGGTTGTAATGAGGGCCCATGGCAACAATGGGGGTCCAACTACATTTCTCGTCTCCAGTGAAAAGCTTTTGTAGAGCGTAAGAACAGAGACTTAAAGCAATCCTTAACAGCTGGAGTTCTAGGTACAGGTTGCAGTTGGCTTAACCACCTGTATGGAGTCCAGACAGCACTTATTAAACTGCCCAGAAGGTCCCTGAGAGGGCGCAACCCATATAAGATTCTATTTGGCATACCTATGTATGTCCCTGATCTTGATGGCCCTGGAGCAGTGGCGACAGACACATCTTTTGCAGGAATTACAACCGTTCCGTGATGAAAACTCATCTGCATGTGGTGCCACTTTGGGAATGAGGGATTCACCAGCAACGTCTACCTTGCTGGATTCCAGAAATTGGGGATCTAGTGTGTTAAAACATTGCTGGAATTTGGCCCTTCATATTGAGCCCCGGTTCCAGTCCTGGGAATACACAGTGCCAGAGCTGTCATTCTACCACGCAGCCTGGTTCTAAAGAAAACCACTTTGTTTCAATTGACAGTGTCAAATTACGTGGCCAGCCCTGCACAATAGACCACGAGAACTCCTAAGCAGTTCTCAAACCCCTCTCACTGCCAGTCAGGATATGCCTCGCCAAAATTAAGCCTACAGTGATGAGACTTCCCCAAGATTGGGGGGGGTTGAAAAATGAACTTTTTAGCACCAGCCTCTACATCTACAACAAGAATTGTCCAAAGCTCTGAACAATACTACTCAATTTCAACACAAATGGATGGAATTGTTTACTACGAACCACCAGGGGAAACATCTGCCAGCTCTCCTTCTCCAACCCCGGCTCGAGTATTTGCATAAACTGCTTCTGGATATTTTGCCAAAATCAACAATTGTTTTTCAACTCTTCAGCATCTTCAACTGCACATGTATCAAGAGCACATAAGCTATTCAATTGGCTCAAAGCTAACTACCTGATTTGCCCATGGAATTATGTATTATGGGTACTGTTAACTGTGCTTGCCTTCCTTCTTTGGATTTGTTTTGTCATTGTTTTCTTTCTGCTGATACATGGTCATTATCTTCTAGAATACTCTGCTGTTGTACATGTGGGTGAGGTTTTGAAACCTCACCTTTCCTCACATAAGGTCCACAGAGACTTGTGCCTGGTGAACATTTCAGCCATACCGATTCCTAATGGGACTGTTTGGCATAAAATATCATTTAATATATTCAGACCAATGGAAATTATTTAAATTCCATATGTATTCAAAGTCTCCATGAATGATATAATAACACCTGGGGTGGTTGTTGATGATCGGGATGTGAAAACAGTTGATTCTATGCTTTTTGAGCTTAAATGCTATACTGTGTTTGGAAGTGAAGATGTTTACCAAACAAAAGCAAATTATGGGGACATGTTCTGTTACCATTATTACGGACACCATTTTATAGATAAAGCCAGCACCCTGAGAAATTTCTACAATTACACACCAGGGGAACATTGTTCAAATCCACTAGTGGGGAGTTCTAAAACATGTGCAGAAAAGTTTGTATATTTTTCTGGGCATGATATCACAAATGCTGAGCCTTATTATTTTAAGTTTCCTCATATGAAATTTCAGAGTGTTCTGTTAACAGACACCAAATTAAGCTTTTCTGATTCCTTTGTTTCCCAATTAGAGATTAAAGTCTATGAATATTGGAATAAAGTACATTGACTTAGAGAGTGTGTGGGAAACTAGAAATTGGCAAATACAGGGATGGGAAGCTTTGTTTAAAGCATGGCTTATTCTGTGGCAAATTATATTGAAACTATACAGCAGACAAGTTCTTTAGGCTTAGCAAAAATTAAGGAATTGAATGCATCCAGTATTCTGTCACTAACTAAATTTAACAAATGGCAAAAGATTTTAAATGTCAAGGATGGCTCAATGGGTGGGTCCGAACTGGAACATTTAACTCAACACTTTCAGGTCCAAATGGGTGGTTATTGTGGCCAGCGGACACAAATGGTTGTCATGTGCATTTTGTAAACGACACAGAAGGTTTCAGAGTGAGCTAACCTGACTCTCATAACATATCATCACAACACTACAATATTGTCACCACATAGCGTGAGCAAGTTATGTCAACAATGGCTGCAGTCTTTCACATTAACACCCATTAAAGAACACCTTACTCTCCTGTCAGAACACACAGAGTTACAAGATTTCTTGTTAGGTCCTAGGAACCCAAGCAGAAAGCGCTTCTTATTTGCAATACATAATGAAATATGGAAACTTTCACAAAAAGGAGCCACCACCCTGTTGAGGCCAATCGATCAGGAACACCTACAGAAAGCTCCAGCCATTGTAGATAATGGTATGAACACTTTATCCAACAACATTTTCACCCTAAATAATATTGTTTAATTTGCAAATGACATCATACAAAATGACATGTCATTTTTACAACATGGACAGAGTCATCCGAGGTACATTATACGGTTAGGTTGGATGCTATACGTTCTGAAAAGTGGTTGCGTGCCCTACAACATGTCAGCTCCAGGGAACTTTTTGCCATGCTTATTTTGACAGGACAGTAACAAATAATGGCTAGGAAAGAAGCACCATACATTTTGTTAAACCTAAAAAAGTTAGAAAAGTTGCCTTTTACTATGGTGGAAATAACACCTGCAGTTTGGTTAATACACAAAGTTATCAATCTGCCAATTTCAACACTTCAATTCATCTTGTGTTTGAAGAACATTTTTGTTGGCAGATTTGAAAAGCTGGGAGATAGCTATATTCATAAGGTGTGGGAGCTACCCTTTACTTACAAATGTTTCAATGACATGAAGGAGGTCTTTCTTAGTGGAAGTGAATGTGAGATTTCTGTAAGTCATTGGATAATTTGTAAACAGCTGTTCTTGCATGGAGCATGTAATGCTTCAGCTGAGAATTTAGCTTGTTATCTGAAGGGGGTCCAGTCCCTTTGATTTGTCCGGCATTCTAGGTGCTCTCAAATTGGAGTTATGTGACGCTGAACAAAATTGTCTGTTGTGGTATGCAAGCTGAAATTGCCTATGTAGTTTCGGTCTCCGAAATTGTTACATCTTCCCGAAATGTGCTTTTCCCATTGCATACATTGACAGGCAGAGCAGACTAAAGGCTCTTTTGTTTCAAAAACACGTGGTGCTTACATCTGCCCGCAAGACGTATGCTTGCCAAGGGGCAAGGTCATCCACAGAGGCACAGTCCCTTTTAAATACAAACTTTCCAAGACATTTCAGTGTACTCATAGGTCACATTTTTAACACATCTAACACTGCTTAGATTGTACACTTCTTTAAAGCTGCTGGATCTGGTTTTGTCAGCACCTTCTCCTCTATATTTTTCATAATACCTTCAGCCATACACTCTATTTTTGAGAGTGTCTTTGGGGGATTCCCTGTTAATTTGGCATTAGTTGGCAGCATTTTGCTGTTGCTACTTTTCATTCGCAATGGCTGCCCCATCTCTCTGATGGCACTTCCACCAGCCCAAATGTGTCCTGACTGCATGATGCAGTTTTATGGAGCACCACTCCTAGAAGAACTGGAGTCCAACTGATCTTTGTCATTCAGATCGGTTCTGAATTGCGTGCAGCCCGTATTTCGATGTTTGTGGAACCCACTCGAACATGCACCAGTAGTGTGTCTTACCATGCAGTGTATACCTTCTTTGGATGCTGGTCTGTTGGTGTTCTCAATTAATATTCAGTATCAGAGATGCAAATTGAGATTGTGATTGTTACAGGAAGCTTCCTAAAAGTTGCCCTCTGTGGATCAAGTGGTCCTTGGTGCTACAACATTTGGCACTGCATGAGAAACTACCGCCTCAGCAGGAGCTATGCCTGAGGCAATGGAACATGAGTGCAACCTTACTGTCCTTGTCAATGAACTGGTTACTTTACCGTCTGCCATAGTGGGTTTTTCCTGGAATCCATAGCAATTGATGATATTGGTGATTTTTATAAAAATCATGATTATTGTTGATTTGCTGACACTTGGCTTTAACTGATGTTTGAGTTTTGGAAAATCTAATGTAAACTTTTTAATTCGGCTAAGATTTGGTCTGTTTTGCTTGTCCACATACACATTTTATTTCATTCAATATATTTTAGCTTGCTTTTAGTGAATAATGTAGGAAAGGTAATTTTGGTATTCAGCTTTATGATAGACCTCTGCACCTTTGAACCGACAATGGGGAGGGTGTTGTAAAGTTATTTTAGCATTTACACAGGCACATTATTTAGCCCTGGGCCTGAGGCCTTTGGCCTCTCACCTAGTTCCATTTTACTCTTATTCCTTTAAGTGTTTTAGAAAAGCTTAATTTTAGTGGAGATGTTGTTTGTTCTGTTATCAATTTTTGCACAACATTTTTATCCTGTGCTCAATCCAAGGCTGTACACAATATTTACTGGTTATTACCTGTCAAAAGAGTACGTTCTCTACCCTACACAGAAAAATATGTGATGTCACATAAGGGCAGTTCTTAGAATGACAGATATGTTATTATAAAACACCACACTGCTCACACCATCTTCGAGGAGACATTCTAGCGAGCTTGCCATCTCATGCTGCATGTTGTCACAGTTTATGCTGAAACCCTTTGGTCCCTCTTCATCTACTCCCAGCAGACTAACAGACCTCTCCTTTACCTCTGAACGCAGGTATGAAGGTTGGGCTTCCTTCCCGGCACCAGAAGGGCAGATTAGGGATACCATTGCAACTTGCTCTCATGCAGAAACTTAGCAGTGTAGGTAGGAATTTTAGACATGCTATTGTGACAATATGGTGGGACTTGTCTTGTGTTTCACTTTCCTTGCCACTGCTGTAATAACGCTGTTTCATTAACCTCATAATCATAATTCATGCCTTTTTACATAGAACGCAGTTGCTTCAATAAAAACATATAGAACCAAAATCTTGCTTTTGTTTTGTCTTTGCATGCATGAGGCTTTTATAACTGAGAAAAGGGGGTGCAATCTGTTACACCACGACTTCCCTGAGGAGTCTGAGCATCATGCGATAGGTTGCCACAAATCACTCTTACCTCTGGTATTGGTGAGGTCTGCTGCCTGGCTGGGAGGGTTAGGCTGACAGCTGTCAGATGGTGTGGGATAAGACCCAAAATCCATTACAGACCCATGGAGTCACCCAACAAACTGAAGGACCTGTGCAAATATTGCTACATATACCAAGTGGTTCTGTGACCCAAGCATTAACTTATTCAATAGTAAATGATCTCAAACAATCACATAAGAAGAGTAAAGATACAACCAAGGAGAGACATGAAAAAAACACCAAGACATTCCAAATCATACAAACATTGAGATTGTATTAATCATAATTTATACACAAAATACATGATGCAACGGTTGTTTCTCATTGAAAGAAACCAGAAAGTGCAAGAAAAATGCTTGTGAAAAGATAAAGAAACAAGAACTTTATAATCTTTAACAGTCCTGTGACTTACTGCTTCCTAAACACTACAAAATGCTTTTTGATAGTTTGTCTGAGAAAAGGACAATGTAATACTTATACCATGCACTCATCAGCAACGATCCTATCAAACTGAGCAATGCATGCTGTGTTTTTGTCCATGATACCAAGTACTTAATGTACTCTCAATTGATAATTTTGAAAGGTTTTGTATATCCGAGTCAATAAAACGTCACCTGCAAAAATGAAGGGGTTAAAAGGAAACTTGTCACTGAAGCAAACACTCCACCTCGTGGTCCACGCTCCTCAAGGGAACCCTTGGAACCTGCACCATTTTCAGCCAGTCTCCTAACTATGCCGAAAACATTGTAACTTCATCCGACATTCCTACATAACATGAAGCATGGTATCAAAAGCAAGAGCAGTCTCGTTACTGTAAAGGGAGTCAACAACAATGTGTTCTAAAGAGCATAGTGAGCAAAGAGACAAAGAAGGTGGTACGAACACAGACATGTGCTGATTATTCTTGAAACTTTAAAACTGCTTTTTCCTCTTCCTATGACTGTTTAAATTGAACAACTTGTTTCTATGTATTTGCACTCCCAAAACTGCAGTTTTTTCTGCCTTTGGCTAGTTTAATTTCTCTCCTACTTTTCCTCTTTTGTGTGCCAAGGGCTGTAAAAGGCAATCCACCCCCCAACCTCTTGTGTTTTAAAAGGTAAGAAGGGAAACTACATCTAAGAGGCTAAACAGAGTGTGTTTAGGAGACTGCCTAATCTGCTACATGGTTTAACTGTGCTTGGAAAGTGTATTTAGCACTTGTTTTGGATAGAAAAAGTGATTTTTTAAGTGCACAAAAAGCTGTTTTAGTGGCTTTAGATTTGGGCCTTAACTGCAGGGATGAACAGGACCTGCAAAATGTGGATTGAGCCTGTCTTTATGTGACTTGAGGAGCAGCTCCCTGCCACCTGCCTACCAGCCTGTGTTTTCCTGTTTGGCCCTCTAGCTACCAAGCAACCCGGAGCCCTCCTCTCACACCAGGCACAGGCCCTTAAATGCTTTAGAGGGAACCCCAAAACACCCACTCCCATTTTATAGCCCCTAAAAACCCTATGAGCAAAGAAACAAAGATTGTGGGAAGGACACAGATTTGTGATGTGCATTCTTGAAAATTAAAAACCGTTTTTTTCCTCTACCCATGGCTGTTTAAATTGAACTCTTGGTTTCTGTGAATCTTGCAATTTTAAAACTGGTGTGTTTTCTACTTGCAACTGTTTAAATTTCTCTCCTAGTTTTCCCTGTACTATGCCAAGGCCCATAAAAGACAATCCACCCCCACCCTTTGTGTTTTAAAAAGGAAAACTACATCTCAGAGACTATGCAGAGTGTTTAAGAGACTGCTTAATCTGCTTTCTTTATGCTTTAAACAGTGTTTGGGGAGTGTATGCAGCTAGAAATAGTGATCTGTTTAAATGTGTGAAAAGTAGTATTTTTAGTGGCTTTAGATTTGGGCCTTACCTGCAGGGTTGAAAAGGACCAGTAAAGTGTGAATTTAGCCTGTCAGTATCCAGGGAGATTCTGACTTGAGGAGCATTTCCGTGCTCCCTGCACACCAGTCTGTGCTTAAAGTCATACACCCTTTATATAAATTTCTTAGTGTTTGTTGCATTTGTGTTCTTATTGGTTTCTTGGGTTAGGATTTCTATTTAACTTACTGCTTAAGGTTAGAGTTCTGATTGACCAATGGATCTGGGGTTTTGATTGGTTCCTAGGGCTCAGGTTTCTTTTGGACTTAGGCCTTAACCTCATTGGAGCAGGCAGCGGCCACTGGCCGACACCCACTCTACCTCCCTGGTGCGGGTCACCACCAGTGGCGACACCAGGGAGGGGGTTAAAAAATCCTCTGATGCATCAGAGAATTTTTTTAAATAAAAAAAAAAAACAGGAGGCACGGAACCGTATATCCCCCCTCACCCGCCGCTTTGTGACGTCAGCGCGCCACGAGGCTCACTGTCGTCACTATCTGTTTCCCCACCAGAGCAGGAAGCCGCCTTGAGGCCTTCCCAAACGGGCCCAAACAAGATTCTCCCCATTCAAACGAAGCCTTCCTGAACAGGTTCCCTGCCTGCTGCAATCAAGGGCCATGAAACCCCCACTAGACATCAGGGATTTCACTTTGGTGGGGATCACCCCCCTTGGCAACCGGGCTGCCCCCTTCCCCCCGGGGCATTTATTTTTCTGAGAGGTAGGTTTACCCCTCGGGCGAGATTGGGTACGATCGCGTCCCCCCCAGGGATGTACATTTCTTAAAAAAAAAAACATTAAAAAAAAATACACAAAATGAAATCGATAGGGGGTTGCCCATGAGCAATCATTTTTTTTAACAGCTGTATGGTTTCCCTGGGGTCCATTATGCCCTCCAAAGAAACCATACCGCTGGTAAAAAAATAAAAAAATAAAATATATATATATATATAAAATATAATATATATATATATATATATATATATATATATATATACAGATCTATATAGATAAATTTATGTAGATATATCAATCTATATATTGAAACATCTATTTCTATATGGATATATCTATATATAGATATGTGTATATATATATATATATATATATATATATAGATATAGATATAGATATAGATATGTCTATAGAATATATATATATATATATATATATATATATATATATATATATATATATATATATATATATATATAACAATCACTTTTGTCAACACATGAGTGGTTTCCCTGGGCTGCGATTGGCCTGCAGGAAAACCACACCCACATATAAAAGGGATCTCTTTACATACATATATAAATAAAAAAGTCAAGTAATTCTTGTGATTATGTTTCTGCTTCAAAAGGATCTGACTTTTGTCTAGTGGCAATTTTGATGCCATAAAGTAGCACAGAAGTTTTATATGCCTACTGCAAGAATCAAAACTGTATTATATGTGAATAGCTGAGTGGATTAGTAAAGCCAGCTATTATCCCTCGCTATACTATAAATAAAATGTATTTGCGAGGGGGGCTATGGAGAGATGAAATGCACTTTTGATGGGTGATAGTGAGGGGATCGGAGGAGGAGGTAATGGGAGTGGGAGACCCAATAATGATTGTTGGACTGCGCTCTAGAGGCGCAAAAGACTGTGAGAACTGGTATGTGACAAGGTGAAGTAATGTGTGTGTTTTTTAGTTTTTTTTAGTGTCTTGAGAGAAAATGCTGATTGAGGGAAGAAGCGAAGATAAGGTGACCTCTACTGTTGCAAGTATCACACACACACCCACCAGCAATTTTGTGACTGTCTACGTAGGCTAGTGTTTTAGAGCGACAGGTTAGCCAGTCGCAGAGATAGCATCTCGTTGGATGACTGCTGCTCAAGCCCTAACTCGGGTTATAGAGGACAGCTCTGACGTAGGATCAGAGACTATGACAGCAGATACTGAGACAGCATCTGAGGATAGGACAATGGCACAGACTCTGGGAGTGATTTCTCAGTCGTCGGAGTCCCATTCAATAACTCCTCTTCCAGTGATTATGAGGGAGGTGATGAGGACAGACCTACTGTACCTTCGCAAGCACAGTCTGTGCAGCAGGATAATAGTGGGTTAGCTTAACCCAGAGAGCATGTGCATACAGCGGCAAGCACAGAGAGGGTGCTCTCTTGGAAGCTCCCCAATTCAGTTCAGCACCAAATTCCACCGCCCAAATCGTATTGTGGGGACATCAAAATTATCTATCACAAAACAACCTGGTTTTGTAAGGCACCTGGGTTTTTGGTCTTGGGCTTGGCGGCCATATAGGGAAACCTACCAAACCTAGACATTTCTGGAAACTAGACATCCGGGGGAGTCCACAGAGGTGTGACTTGTGTGTATTCCCCAAAGTTTTCTTACCCAGAATACCCTGCAAAGCTGACATGTTGAACAAAAACTCTTTTTTTCTTGCATTTCTATCACACAAACTACAGGAATATGCTGGGATCCACAAAATTCCTAGCCTCCAGTGTTTCTGCGCCGGTCCTGATAAAAACGCTGCCCCACTTGAGTGCCTGTAGCTAGTGCCTGTGTCAGGAATAGATCACCCAGGGTCAACAGTTGCCCTCATGTAAGGACGAACATTGACAGTTGTGTGAACTCTTCCTGACACAGGCACTAGGCCTACTCACACAAGTGAAGTACCATTTTTATCTGAAGACTTTGGAATGCTGGGTGGAAGGAAATGTGTGGCTCCTTTCAAATTCCAGAACTTTCTATAACTGAAATGTGAGGAAAAGGTTGAGGTTTGCAAAGGATTCTGGGTAACTGAACCTGGCGAGAGTGCCACAAGTTACCCCATACTGGGTTCCCCTAGGTGTCTAATTTTAAAAAATGCACAGGTTTGGTAGGTTTTCCTTGGTACCAACTGAGCTAGAGACCAAAATCCACATCTAGGCACTTTCCAAAACACGCATCAGATTTCAATGTAAAAATTTGATGTGTCCATGTTGTGTTTTGGGTAGTTTCCTGTTGCGGGCACTAGGCCTACCAACACAAGTGAGGTACCATTTTTATTGGGAGACTTGGGGGAATGCTGGGTGGAAGGAAATTTGTGGCTCCTCTCAGATTCCAGAACTTTCCATCAACAAAATGTGAGGAATAAGTGTTTTGTTTGCCAAATTATGAGGTTTGCAAAGGATTTGGGGTAGCAGAACCTGGTGAGAGCTGCACAAGTCACCCAATTCTAAATTCCCCTAGATTTCTAGTTTAAGAAAATCTATGCTAGGTTTCCCTAGGTGCAGGCTGAGTTAGAGGCCAAAGACCACAGCTATGCACAGCTATGCACTTTGCTAAAAACAGGTTAGTTTTCTTTGGGAAAATGTGATGTGTCCACGGTGTCTTTTGGGGCATTTCCTGTCACAGGCACTAGCCCTAACCACACAAGTGAGGTACCATTTTCATCAGGAGTCTTGGGGGAATGCTAGGTGGAAGGAAATTGGTGGCTCCTCTCAGATCCCAGAACTTTGCAACACCGAAATCTGAGGGAAAAGTATTTATTTTGCCTAATTTTGAGGTTTGAAAAGAATATGGGTAGCAGAACCTGGTGAGAGCTACACAAGTCACCCAATTCTGAATTCCGCTAGATGTCTAGTTTAACAAATTGTATAGGTTTGCTAGGTTTCCCTAGGTGCCGGCTGAGTTAGAGGCCAAAGACCACAGCTAGGCACTTTGCAAAAAACAGGTTTGTTTTCATTGGGAAAATGTGATGTGTTCACGTTGTCTTTTGGGGCATTTCCTGTTGCAGGCACTAGGCCTAACCACACAAGTGAGGTACCATTTTTATCGGGAGTCTTGCGGGAATGCTGGGTAGATGGAAGTTTGTGGCTCCTCTCAGATGCCAGAACTTTGCAACACCGAAATCTGAGGGAAAAGTGTTTTTTTTGCCTACATTTGAGGTTTGCAATGGATTCTGTATCACAGAACCTGGGAGAGCCCCATAAGTCACCCCATTCTGAATTCACCTAGGTGTTGAGTTTCCAAAAATATATAGGTTTGCTAGGTTTCCCTAGGTACCGGCTGAGCTAGAGGCCAAAATCCACAGCTAAGCACTTTGCAAAAAACACGTCTGTTTTCATTGGAAAAATGTGATGTGTCCACATTGTGTTTTGGGGCATTTCCTGTCGCGGGCAGTAGGCTTACCCACACAAATGAGGTACCATTTTTATCGGGATACTTGGGGGCACACAGAATGGAAGAACAAGTGTTATTGCCCCTTGTCTTTCTCTACGTTTTTTCCTTCCAAATGTAAGGCAGTGTGTAAAAAAATGTCTATTTTAAAAATGCCCTGTAATTCACATGCTAGTATGGGGACCCCAAAATTCAGAGAATTGCAAATGACCACTGCTTCTTAACACCTTATCTTGTGCCCATTTTGGAAATACAAAGGTTCCCTTGATACCTATTTTTCAGTCTTTATATTTCACCAAATGAATTGCTGTATACCCGGGATACAATGAAAAAACCATTGCAAGGTTGTAGGAGGCTGGACTGGGTTGTAGTGAGTACCAAGGGGTACTTGCACCTTGCACCAGGCCCAGTAGCAGCTTAGGCTGATAGATAATGGTAGCTTAGCAGAGCAGCTTAGGCTGAACTAGGAGACGTGTGAAGCTACTACAGTACCACTTAGTGTCATATGCACAATATCATAAGAAAACACAATACACAGTTATACTAAAAATAAAGGTACTTTATTTTTATGACAATATGCCAAAGTATCTTAGAGTGTACCCTCAGTGAGAGGATAGGAAATATACACAAGATATATATACACCATAGCAAAAATATGCAGTATAGTCTTAGAAAACAGTGCAAACAATGTATAGTTACAATAGGATGCAATGGGGAAACATAGGGATAGGGGCAACACAAACCATATACTCCAAAAGTGGAATGCGAACCACGAATGGACCCCAAACCTATGTGACCTTGTAGAGGGTCGCTGGGACTATTAGAAAATAGTGAGAGTCAGAAAAATAACCCTCCCCAAGACCCTGAAAAGTGAGTGCAAAGTGCACTAAAGTTCCCCTAAGGACAAAGTAGTCGTGTTAGAGGAATAATGCAGGAAAGACACAAACCAGCAATGCAACAACTGTGGATTTCCAATCTAGGGTACCTGTGGAACAAGGGGACCAAGTCCAAAAGTCACAAGCAAGTCGGAGATGGGCAGATGCCCAGGAAATGCCAGCTGCGGGTGCAAAGAAGCTTCTACTGGACAGAAGAAGCTGAGGTTTCTGCAGGAACGAAAAGGGCTAGAGACTTCCCCTTTAGTGGACGGATCCCTCTCGCCTTGGAAAATCGTGCAGAAGTGTTTTCCCGCCGGAAGGATGCCAACAAGCCTTGCTAGTCGCAAATCGTGCATTTGGCGTTTTTGGACGCTGCTGGGGCCCAGGAGGGACCAGGAGGTCGCAAATTGGACCTGAAGAGAGAGGGGACGTCGAGCAAGACAAAGAGCCCTCACTGAAGGAGGTAGAACCCGGAGAAGTGCCAGAAACAGGCACTACAAGGATGCGTGAAACGGTGCTCGCCGAAGTTGCACAAAGGAGTCCCACGTCGCCGGAGACCAACTTAGAAAGTCGTGCAATGCAGGTTAGAGTGCTGTGGACCCAGGCTTGGCTGTGCACAAAGGATTTCCGCCGGAAGTGCACAGGGGCCGGAGTAGCTGCAAAGTCGCGGTTCCCAGCAATGCAGCCCAGCGAGGTGAGGCAAGGACTTACCTCCACCAAACTTGGGCTGAAGAGTCACTGGACTGTGGGGGTCACTTGGACAGAGTCGCTGGATTCGAGGGACCTCGCTCGTCGTGCTGAGAGGAGACCCAAGGGACCGGTAATGCAGCTTTTTGGTGCCTGCGGTTGCAGGGGGAAGATTCCGTTGACCCACGGGAGATTTCTTCGGAGCTTCTGGTGCAGAGAGGAGGCAGGCTACCCCCACAGCATGCACAAGCAGGAAAACAGTCGAGAAGGCCGGCAGGATCAGCGTTACAGAGTTGCAGTAGTCGTCTTTGCTACTATGTTGCAGGTTTGCAGGCTTCCAGCGCGGTCAGCGGTCGATTCCTTATCAGAAGGTGAAGAGAGAGATGCAGAGGAACTCGGCTGAGCTCATGCATTCGTTATCTAAAATTTCCCCAGAGACAGAGACCCTAAATAGCCAGAAAAGAGGGTTTGGCTACCTAGGAGAGAGGATAGGCTACTAACACCTGAAGGAGCCTATCAGCAGGAGTCTCTGACGTCACCTGGTGGCACTGGCCACTCAGAGCAGTCCAGTGTGCCAGCAGCACCTCTGTTTCCAAGATGGCAGAGGTCTGGAGCACACTGGAGGAGCTCTGGACACCTCCCAGGGGAGGTGCAGGTCAGGGGAGTGGTCACTCCCCTTCCCTTTGTCCAGTTTCGCGCCAGAGCAGGGGCTAAGGGGTCCCTGAACCGGTGTAGACTGGCTTATGCAGAATTGGGCACATCTGTGCCCAAGAAAGCATTTCCAGAGGCTGGGGGAGGCTACTCCTCCCCTGCCTTCACACCATTTTCCAAAGGGAGAGGGTGTCACACCCTCTCTCAGAGGAAGTTCTTTGTTCTGCCATCCTGGGCCAGGCCTGGCTGGACCCCAGGAGGGCAGATGCCTGTCTGAGGGGTTGGCAGCAGCAGCAGCTGCAGTGAAACCCCAGGAAGGGCAGTTTGGCAGTACCAGGGTCTGTGCTACAGACCACTGGGATCATGGGATTGTGCCAACTATGCCAGGATGGCATAGAGGGGGCAATTCCATGATCATAGACATGTTACATGGCCATATTCGGAGTTACCATTGTGAAGCTACACATAGGTAGTGACCTATATGTAGTGCACGCGTGTAATGGTGTCCCCGCACTCACAAAGTTCAGGGAATTGGCTCTGAACAATGTGGGGGCACCTTGGCTAGTGCCAGGGTGCCCTCACACTAAGTAACTTTGCACCTAACCTTTACCAGGTAAAGGTTAGACATATAGGTGACTTATAAGTTACTTAAGTGCAGTGTAAAATGGCTGTGAAATAACGTGGACGTTATTTCACTCAGGCTGCAGTGGCAGGCCTGTGTAAGAATTGTCAGAGCTCCCTATGGGTGGCAAAAGAAATGCTGCAGCCCATAGGGATCTCCTGGAACCCCAATACCCTGGGTACCTCAGTACCATATACTAGGGAATTATAAGGGTGTTCCAGTAAGCCAATGTAAATTGGTAAAATTGGTCACTAGCCTGTTAGTGACAATTTGAAAGTAATGAGAGAGCATAACCACTGAGGTTCTGGTTAGCAGAGCCTCAGTGAGACAGTTAGGCACCACACAGGGAACATATACATGCACACCTATGAGCACTGGGGCCCTGTGTGACAGGGTCCCAGTGACACATACATATAGGCCACAAACCTATGAGCACTGGGGTCCTGACCAGCAGGATCCCAGTGACACATAACAAACATACTGAAAACATAGTGTTTTCACTATGAGCACTGAGGCCTGGCTATCAGGATCCCAGTGAGACAGTGAAAACAGTGACAAAACACCCTGACATACACTCACAAACAGGCCAAAAGTGGGGGTAACAAGGCTAGAAAGAGGCTACCTTCTCACAAAGGTGCAGCTCATTTATTGGCTCTGGATACCTAGGGTGCTTGATTAATGTGAGAAGCTAGCCTGGTTTGTAGTGGGTACCTGAGGTACTTACACCTTATACCAGGTCCAGTGATCCACCTTAGTGAAATGTAGGCAATGCCAAGCAGTTTAGGCTGTTTAGGGGTAGCTGTAGCAGAGCAGCCAAGGCTGAACTAGGAGACATGCAAAACTCTTGCAATACCACTACAGTCACACAGTACTGATACACAAGAAAGACAACACTCAGTGTTACCAAAAATGAAGGTACTTTATTTTAGTGACACAAGGCCAAAAATATCTTAGAGGCAATACTCCTACGGGAGTTGTTTTATGCACAATTTATACACTAATAATCAAAATCAGGTAAGTAAACAGTCATAGAATAGTGCAAACAGTGAAAAACACAATAGGTCACAATGGGCCCAGAGGCAACACAAACCATATACTAAAATAGTGGAATGTGAATGTTGGTTCCCCCCTAGGCAAGTGTCGTGTGTAGAGAGGTGCTGGTAGTGTAAGAAAACACCAAAGGCAAGTGAAGTACCCCACCCCAGAGCCCAGGAAAACAGGAGTAAAGTATAGCAAGTTTTCTCAGAACACACTAGAAGTCGTGGTAAAGGATTATGCAAAAACAAAGCAAGACTGCAAGAAACCAATGATGGACTCCTGGATCTGAAGAACTGCAGAGAGAGGAGACCAAGTCCAGAAGTGAATGAAGAGTCCAGGAAGAACAAGAGCCCATGCTAACCCGGATGAAGTTGCAAAAGTGGATTGTTCGGTTGGATGAAGAAGTCAGAAATGCCCCAAAGAAGACAGCTGCGGGTTCCTGCTTGGTGCAGGAGATGCCCACGTCGAGTTGTTGGATGCAGGCTGGTTTTCATCATTGGATTCCGCCAACAAGCCTTGGCTCATGCAAATGTCGCAGTTGGCCGGAAAAGGCACTGCCTGGGCCCAGGAGGGACCTGGTTCCTCAACTCAGACTAATGAGTTAGAGGGGACTCTCAGCACTTTGGAGAGCCCTCAGACGACCAGGCAGCACCCACAGGAGTCCTAGAAGATGGGGACAAAGGAGTTGCAAAATGTGGTCGTCACAGCACTACACAAAGGGAACCACGCCACCGGAGAACAACTCAGGGAGCTTCGCTTCGCAGGATAGAGTGCTGGGGACATGGGCTATGATGTGCATGGAGGATGTTTGGAAGAAGTACACAGAAGCCGAAGGAGATGCAGAACACGCTGTGCACAGGGGTACTATCTGGCACAGGGAGGCAAGCTCTTACCTCCACCAAATTTGGGCAGCTGAACCTTTGGACAGTCAGGATCACTTCGGTCCACCACCTGAGTTCCAGGGATCAGGCTCATCGGCAGAAGAGGAGTCCCAGAGTACCATTTGTTGTTGCAGAGAGGTGCCTGCTGAAGCAGGGAAGTGACTCCGTCCCTCCATGTGAGATTCTTTCAGTCCTTCTGGTACAGAATGAAGACAGGCAGTCCTCAGAGCGTGCACAACCTGGAAACTGTTGCATTTGCTGGCTGGAGCTGAAGTTTCAGGGTCACAGTAGCCTTACTGGATATTTTGTTGCAGTTACAGCGTTCCTGGAGCAGTCTGTGGTTGATCTGACGGTCAGAAGCTGAAGCAGAGGATACAGAGGAGTCCTGGTGGAGTCTTGCAACTGATTCTGAGGAAACACCAGAGGAGAGAACCTAAATAGCCCTGAGAAGGGGATTGGCTACCTAACCAGGTATTCACCTATCAGGAGGGGTCTCTAATGTCATCTGCTCGCACTGGCCACTCAGATGCTCCCTGAGGGTCCCCACACCTTGGAATCCAAGATGGCTTAGGTCAGGGACACTCTGGAGGAGCTCTGGGCACCACCCGTGGGGTGGTGATAGAGAGGGGAGTGGTCACTCCCCTTTCCTTTGTCTAGTTTCATGCCAGAGCAGGGATTGGCGGTCCCTGAACTGGTGTAGACTGAATTATGCAAGGAGGGCACCGTGTGTTCCCTTCAAAGCATTTTCAGAGGCTCTGGGAGGATACCACTCCCATGCCTGTAACACCTATTTCCAATGAATAAGGGTGTAACTCTCTTCTCCCAAAGGAAATGCATTGTTCTGCCTTCCTGGGATTGAGCTTCTTAATCCCGAGGAGGGCAGAAACCTGCCTGTGATGTTGCAGCAGCTGGGGCTGCAGTGGAAACCTCAGAAAGCTTATTAGGCTATACTGGGAGTCTATGGTGGAGCCCCCTGGGTGCATGGAATTGGCCCCCCAATTCCAGAATTTGATTTGGGGTTCAATTTCTCAATTTTAGACACCTTACATGGCAACATTTGGAGTTACCATTGTGAAGCTACATATATGTATTAAATATATATGTAGTGCACGCTTATAATGGTGTCCTCGCACTCACGAAGTCCAGGAGATTGGTAAAATGAAGGTTATACATATAGGTGACTTATAAGTTACCTGGTGCAGTGAAAATGGCTGTGAAATAGTGTGTGCATTATTTCACTCAGGCTGCAGTGGCAGTCCTGAAGGACTGTTTGTATGAGCTTCCTATGGGTGGCAAAAGAAATGCTGCAGCCCATAAGGATCTCCTGGAACCCCAATGCCCTGGGTATCAAGTTTCCATATCCTAGGGACTTATAAGGGGGGTCCAGTGTGCCAATTTGAATTGGAATATGGAGTCACTAGACTATAGTGATAGATTTGGTAAACAGAGAGAGCATACGCACTGCAGTTCTGGTTAGCAGAACTCCAGTGACACAGTCAAGCATACTGACAACACAGTAAAACACACTGACATATAGGCCACAAACTATGAGCACTGGGGTCCTGACTAGCAGAATCCCAGTGAGACAGTGAAAACACACTGACAAACAGGTAATGAATGGGGGGGAACCATGTTAGAAGAATGCCACCTTCCTACAAATAACCTGGAAGCCCTATATATCCCCACAACCAGAAGAGTCATGCAGATGTAACAGTATATTGCTTTCAAAAATCTGCCATAGCTGGAAAAAGTTATAGAAGAAAACATGGCTGGAAACAGCTCTTTTTCATCTCAATTTCTATATATTTTGTAATTTAGCTGTTACTTTCTGTAGGAAAGCCTTGAAGGAGCTACACAAATGACCCCTTGCTGAATTCAGAATATTGTCTACATTTTAGAAATGTGTAGCTGTCTGAGATCCAGCATTGGTTTCACTCCCATTTCTGTCACTAACTGGAAGGAGGCTGAAAGCACAAAAAAATAGTATAAATGGGGTATATCCCAGTAAAATGCCAAAATTGTGTTGAAAAATGTGATATTCTGATTCAAGTCTGCCTGTTCCTGAAAGCTGGGAAGGTGGTGATTTTTTTTTTTGATAAAGAAATTTTATTGATTTTGCAAAATTTAAAAAACAAATAACAAATAAAACATTTATACATATTGATGAATTGATGCCAACGGGCACTGAACAGTGGTCAATCCCAATGTCCCAGACAACCCCTGTACGCTTAGATTGTGTATCTCTACGTTGTTGTATTTCGTAAGTAACTCGTCCCGCATAGGAGTGGAGGAAGGTGGTGTGTGTTCGTGTGTTCCGGCTCACCCTCTTGGTGTGTCATTCAGTTTGTGGGGGCATGGTAATCTATTGTGGCTTCCCACTTCCCCCATATCTTGTTATATTTTCCGGGGGAACCCCTAGCCTCGTATACTAGCTTATCACACTGCGCACACCAGTCTACCCCCCGTTTCCACTTCGCCAGAGCTGGTGCCTTCTTGGCCTTCCAGTCTGCCATGATGTCTCTTTTGGCTACTAGGCATGCCACCCCCAGGAAGGTTCGTTCTGGTCTTCTCAGCCCAGAGTCCTCCATGATACCTAGTAGGAATGTCAATGGTGTCAACTCCGTATCAACCTGTAAGACCGCTGAAATCTCTCGCGATATAGTCCCCCAATATGTTTTAATCACTGGGCACACCCACACCATATGGAAAAAGTTGGCATCTGGACTCATACATCGGGGGCAATCATCTGTGAATCGGAGGCCCGCCTTATATAGTTTGGCGGGTGTCAGGTAGGCTGCATGGAGATAATAAGTCTGTATTAGTCGGAGACGAGTCGTCATCGTTAAGGTATGAGGAGATGCCAGTGCTTCATTCCAGTCCATCTCCTCCAGAGGTCCCACCCATCCCTCCCATTTCCGACGCAGCCCCTCTAAGGAGCATGCAGTGGCAGTAATCAATGTACGATATATCTGGGAGATGCCTCCCTTACCCAAGTTCCCCATCAATGCCCTTCTCTCCATAGGGCTACTTTCGGGAATGCTATCCCCTGTCTGTATCTGCATCAGTAGGGCATGGCGGACCTGGAGATATTTATAGAATTGTGTCTTGTTTAGCGAATAGGTTGCCTGAAGGCTCTCAAAGGAGCGCATGTGTGAGCTCTCCCATACATCTCCCAGTGTGGAGATACCTATATTATCCCATTTCTGGAATCCCTCCAGGTCGGCTACCTCTTTTAAGTATGTCCCATGCCACAGTGGAGTCTGTTGGGTAAGTCGCCCCCACCATCCGACACCTTCTGGGCCGTCCGCCATCCCTGTAGTACCACCCCGGTTACCTCTGGGACCCCTCGTGAAATCGGGCCGCCGTACAGGGCATCAAAAATCCTAGTATAACTCAGTGTCTGGAGTTCCAGCCGGTATGCCGGATCTGTCCACCCCCCCCATCCAGTCATTAATCACTAACAGCTGCGCTGCCAGGTGGTAGTAGTGAATGTTGGACATTCCCCTTCATAGACATCCCTCTGGCAAGTTTTAAGCGCCAGACGGGGCCGGGCACTGCTCCAAAGGAACTGGCGAGCTAGTGAGTCCATATCTTTAAACCATTTCATGGGGATAGGATGTGGGAAGTTCTGGAGGAGATAAAGGAGCCTGGGAAGGACCATCATTTTATATAGAGCGATTCTACCAAGTAGGTTGAGAGGGAGGTCCCTCCAACGTTGGAGATCGTTTTTGATTTTTTTGGTTAGTGGAGTAATATTGAGCTCCCATGTTAATTCAGGGAGCATTGAAACATGTACCCCTAGGTATTTGAAGCTATTTCTCTGCACCGGTATGCTTTGCTGCCAGTCCACACATTCGCGTGACTGATGGAGGGGAACCAGCAGGGATTTATTGGGGTTCAGAGTCAGTCCTGAATCCTCCGAAAAGAGATTTAGAATTTGCAGAACGCGTGGGCCACTCTTGGCCGGGTTAGAGATGTATAACAGGACATCGTCCGCGTATAGCGCCACTCGGTCCTCTGGGCACATCGGCCACGGCCAGCCCTCTATCAGGGGGTCTTCTCGTAGCAGTTTTGCCAGGGGTTCTATCGTTAGCGCAAAGAGCAGGGGGGATAACGGACATCCCTGTCTAGTGCCTCGGCTATTAGGGAATGTGTCTGAGACTACTCCGTTTACCTGGACCTGGGCCGTTGGATTAGAGTAGAGTAGTCCCACCAGGCCCCGGAATCTGGGTCCAAATCCGTTTTTTATTAACACTTGTTTAAGGTAGGACCAATCCACTGTATCAAATGCTTTTTCGAAGTCAAGTAAAAGCAATGCCAGTGGGGTGTGTGTCAGGGTCCCACGGTGTGCCAGTGCCAGATGTAACCGTCTAATGCAGTGCACAGTGCTGCGGGCAGGCATGAAGCCACATTGATCAGGGTGTATCAGGGTGGGCATTGTGTCTTTTAGTCTAGAGGCTAGGATTGAGGCCAGTACTTTAATCTCAATATTAAGAAGTGAGATGGGCCGGTTTGCCGAGCAGTTTTGTGATGGAGGTTGGGTTTTAGGGATCACTGCAATTGTAGCTAGGTCAATCCCGGGAGGGAAATGACCCCTCTGCTCAGCTTCCTCATACATCTTAAGTAGATATGGAGCAAGAATGTTGCTACATTTCTTGTATATTTCCGCTGGGAATTCATCTGGCCCCGGAGTCTTGCCTGTGGCAAGGCTGGCGATCGCATTGGTTATTTCTGTAATACTGATTGCCTCGTCCATCCTTGCCTTGGTCTCCTGGGAAACCCTGGCAAGAGTTATGTCATTCAGAAGGGGGGATTCTTTTTCCATAGGGGGCCGAGAGTGTTCTGTGTAGAGGCGTGCATAGTAGGAAGCGAAGCTCTGGGCAATCTCAAAAGGTGTCTTAGAGAGGGTACCTGAATCATCCCTGATTTCGGGAATTGTTCTGTTAACTAGGGTGTGAGTGGCCAGCCAATGGAGGAGCTTCCCATTTTTGTCTCCCCACCCGTATATTCGTGCGGATGATGCCCTCCACATGTGCTTTGCTGACTCTAGTACTAAGTGCTTGATTTCGTCTCGAACTCTAATCAATTGTCTCATTGTAGAGGCCTCAGATGAGGTTGTTTGTTGGTGCTCCAGCTTTAGTGCTTCAGTTTCCAACTCGGTCACTCGTGAGTCGTGAGCACGCTCACGCTCCCGTATGAGGCATTTATCTTGCCCTCTCAGGGTAGCTTTACAGGCGGCCCATAACGTGCCCGGGGACTGCACCGTTCCTACGTTTAGTTCAAAATATTGTGTGAGGTGTTTCCTAATTTCAAGGGTATAATCAGTGTCTTGCAAGAACCATGCGTTCAGACGCCACACTGGGCGCCTAGTGGGATCTACTCCGCCCAGCCGGATACGTACCGGTGCGTGGTCCGACAACCCTCGGGCAGTATCTCTGCACCCGTGACGCCGGTGATGTCAAGGGTCGGCATAAATACCAGATCAATTCTAGAATGTGCCCGGTGAGCGGCCGACGTGTGTGTATATTGACGCTCTCTGGGGTGCCAAGTTCTCCATACTTCACACAAACCAAGGCTTTCAGCCCAGTCATTAAGGTGCGTAGCTCGGGAAGACCTGCCCGCAGTAATGTCTCCGGATACATCTAGTCTGGGGTTTAGGACCAAGTTAAAGTCTCCTCCTATCAACGCGGTTCCCTGGGGGAGTCTCGCTATTACCTGGCGGAGTAAGAGTAAGAAGGCGTCAAGCCCTGCTGGGGGGGCATATACGCATACGAGATTGAAGGGTGAGCCACGAAGCAGCCACGAAACAACTACAAATCTGCCCTGCGGGTCAGACAACGTATATGTGATCACCATAGGCAGCGAGCGGTGGAGCAGAATAGCCACACCTCTGGAGCCTCTGGAGAAGCCTGCGTGGTAAACTCGATTGAATCCTCCTCGTGCAAGCATAGGGCATTTGGTTCCCAGAAGGTGAGTTTCTTGCAGTAGGACCACTGAGGGGGAATACCTACGAAGAGTATTGATTACTGCGGATCTCTTGATCTTATCCAATAGACCGTTCACATTCCAGGAGATGATTTGTGTCAAGGAGGACCCTGCGAGGACTGTGTGGGAGTCTTACGTTGTCGCGTGCATGCCAGTGGACACAGGGATGACCATTATAACCGTAACAGTGTACTACTAAAGTTGTGAAAACCAGCCAACAAACTGTGGCTATCTATCCCCAACTCAAACTTCTTACCCCCCAACCACCCCCCACCCCATACTCCCTCCCCGGAAGCATCTGTCGCCCTAGTCCCCAACCTGAACCAAACAGCCAGTGAGGCTGTCATAGGAGTGGAGTGGTGGACCCCTCCATTTAGTCGGATCTCTTACAATTGTTCATAAGAAGTCAGGCCATATTTGGCAAACCTCACAGAGGAGAGGGGCCGGATCACCGGCGGAGCCCCCCAAAGGGGGGGCCCCACGGGCTACCCGACCCCCCTGGTTCTCCCTAGCACTTCCATCGGAGCTTCACGCGGCATCTCAGCCGAGCACCGGAGATAGGCTCAAGCGGTCGTCGTCCCCAGCCCGCATCTGGCCCCGCGACTCCAGGGGCTCACCGGGCGTTCCTTCCCCTCGGGGGTCGGACCCCCCTGCCGCTCTCTCCTCCATGGGGGCGTCCAGGTCTTTTTTCCTTCCCTTCCGGGATCTAGTACGTTTACGGCTCCTCCGGGGCCCCCCAGTAGGAAGAGGATCGTCGTGGGAGGATACTCCCTCTTGTGCTGTAAGTCTCTTGCAGGCCCCTAGGCCCTCTTCAGTGAGCCAGTCCCTTGCCTCCTCCGGGGATTCGAAGAAGAACGTTTTGCCCTCCATGATGACTTTGAGTTTCGCAGGGAATAAGAGCATGTATGGAGCGCCGACGTATCTGGACCTCCCGGGTGTAGTCTGGGAATATTAAAATTCTGTGATTTTCCCATTGAAGATCCTCGGAACGTCTTGCTTCTTTAAGGATGTTGTCCCGGTCTCTGAAGTTGAGGATGCGTGCAATCATTGGGCGCCTAGGGCCGCCCGGTGGGGGACGCGGGGCCAGGGCTCTATGGGCACGTTCCACCGCAAACCAGGGCGAAAGGGTTTGGTCTGGCATCCAGGTCCTAATCCACTGCTCCAAGAAGTCAGAGGCTTTATCTCCTTCTACTCCCTCAGGAAATCCGACAAGGCGTAGGTTGTTACGTCGCGATCGATTTTCTGCATCCTCCGCACGACGGTGTAGCTCGGATGTTCGTGTTTGTAGCTGGGCCACTTTGGTTCGAAGATCAGCTAATTCGTCTTCGGTTTGGGAAACTCGGCCCTCTACTTCAGTGATTCTACTCACCGCATTTCTGAGATCTTGCCTGATGAGGCCCACATCCTCACGCACTTCCCCAATTTTGATCTCCACGGCTGACTGCGATGATTGAATGGCTTGGAGAATAGCACTTACTCCATCTAGTGCTGGGCCTCCAGTGGTTGACAGCCTTTCTCCCCAAGGGCCTGCTGGTGTTGTAAATTGGTCGATCTTTTGCTGCTGGGAGGGAGGGGGTTGTTTGTTCGTTCTGTCTTTCCCCATTTTGTCTCAGGGGGTTGGAGGTAGCCTGTTCGTCTGTTACCGCTACCTCGTCTAGGTTCTGTACCCTTAGCGCAGTCACCGTGGGGAGCCCCGGAGGGAGTTTGCGGGTGCGATATCTTTTAGGTCATACGTGTGGTCTTCATCTCAGTTGCTTTCCGGCTTCCTGCAGTCGCTAGCCCCCTATCCCAGAACATGAAGTTTCTCTTAATTCTCCTTATGGTTGTTCCTGTCCCTCATCGGCCTATCGCATTTGGCCAGGTTGGCTGATATATTAACGATAAGTTCAGGTATTTAGAGGAGTCCTTCCCCAGCATTTAGCATCGACGTTCATGGGGCCTTGCTTATTAAAGATTTGTGTGTGGTCTCTTTTACAGAGGGGGGACCGGAATCAACACCTTCCCCACTACTCCACCTGGGCCAGTCAATGATTTGTTTGCTCAATGGCCTCTCTTCCGGAGGGGGGGGGAGCTCCCTCAGCGCCGGGTCCCTCCGCCCGTTTCACCCCAAGCGGCTGCTCGCCTCCGCCCCAATTCAAGTGAGGGAATCCTCACTGGAGCCCGCGCCTACCTGACTCATGGGGCGCGGGGCGCCGGGAGGCTCCCGCTCGCTGGTGGTGTTGTTGTCGAGCCTGGGGGGCTCGGATTCACGGTGCTCGTCTCGTCTGCACCGCTCCTCTGCGTGGGGGGCTCAGTCCCGGCCCCAGCCTCCACCGAGCCACATGAAGCGGCTCCGTCCGCGGTGGTCGCGCCGGCAAGCCAGTCCTCAGTTCCGGGCCCGGTAGGGCGCCGCAGCCCCAGTGAGGGAGTCCCCACTGGAGCAGTGCGTTTCTCCCCCAGGCCCGCGCCCACCTGACCCACGGGGCGCAGGTCGCAGGGTCGCCGGGAGGCTCCCTCTCGCCGGTGGTGCTGTTTTTGAGACCGGGGGTTCGGACGCCAGAGCCCGGCCCAGACAATCCTCGTTGCACTTGTGGCTTCCCGATTCACGGTGCTCGTCTCGTCCGCACCGCTCCTCCGCGTGGGGGGCTCAGTCCCGGCCCCAGCGCCAACCGAGCCACACGCATCGGCTCCGCCAACGGCGATCGTGCCGGTAAGCCAGTCCTCAGTCCCAGGCCCAGCAGAGTGCCGCGAGCCGACCCGCCATCTTGGTTTTCACTTTGCCTCTGTTGCTCCGGTCGCGTTCAGCTCTCGCGGCTTGGAGCGCATCGCCGCCGGCCCCAGAGGGTTACTGAGAATTCCGGAGCCCGTGGGAGCACCCAGGGTGATTTTTAGGGTGTTGTGGCAGTCGCTTCTTGGGGTGGATGACGGAGGGGTCCAGAGCACTCTTAGAGTGCGACCGCCATCTTGATGCCCGAAGCCACGCCTAGGAAGGTGGTGATTTTAGCACCATAAAACCTTTGTTGATGTCATTTTCAGGGAAAAAACACGTGCTTTCTTCAGCTGCCCTTTTTTCAAATTTTTCTGCAAAAAACAACATTTTAGCTGTATGTTGGGTACTTTCTTGACCTCCTCCAGGGGAACCACAAACTCTGGGTACCTTTAGAATCTCTGGGATGTTGAAAAAAAGGGTACAAACTTTGGCATGGATAGGTTATGTGGACAAAAGGTTATGAGGGCCTAAGCACGATCTACTACAAATAGCCAAAAAAGGGGTAAGCACTGGGGGGAGGGGGCCAGGCCCAGCAGCTAAAGGGTTAAGGTTAGAGTTCTGATTGACAAATCAGCCTGGGGTTCTGATTGGTTCTTAGACCAAGGGCTTCAATTGGACTAAGGGCTTTCGGTTTAGCTTTGGATTGGTTGCTTGGGCTAGAGCTAGAACTCTGAGTGGATGAAAAGGCCAGGTCTCCCATTTGTCCTATGGCTTATGGCTAGGGCTCTGATTGGTTCGGGTTAGGGATAGGGTTTCCATTTGCCAAAGGTCACCTGACCTAAGGATATTTAACCTTAAGGCTCAGGGCGCCTCAGCCCGGGCATCAGGGATAAGGGCAGAGGGGATAAGAGCAGTTGTCTGTTTGGGTATGTTCGGGCTGGGTCAGTCCCAGGGCCAGAAATGCTGCCCTAATTACCATTTACCAGCCAACATGTGAACCCATCAAGACCCTCAAACATAAAAAGATACTTTCAGCAAATACAATCTACTAATTTAATACAAACCAACCCTATCCATATTTTTATGTTCCAACAACCACTACAAAACCCCACAAACTGCACCTACATGGCCTTCTACCCCAACTACCACACAATGGCACATTCACTCTTCACACAAAGCACCCCTCTGTCATATACCACAAGCAAATCGACACATCACCAACATAACACAAAGCCACCTTATATGTAACTTTAATCAATCCAGACACACACACTCTAAAAATACATAACCAAACAATTCTTACACTTCAATCCACCACTCATATTAACTCTGAGCTATCAAATCTAACACAAACACTCATAATTCTAGTCTATCCCCTCTCACACACAACTTTAAAAAACACATCACCATGCCCTTTACCATTCAGCCTCCACTCACCAGCAGTACTTTACATACAAGTCCTTCTCAGAAAACCACTACATATATATCTCTCCCACTACCCCAAAAAAACAAAACAGAACACACACACACCAGCACATCAAAATCTCACACACATAATTACGTACCATATTGCACAAATAATACACATCCTAAACCTTCTTTACTCCTACATTTTCCATCTTCACTTAACCTAACACAAATACACAAATGTAACAACTCTCTTCACCCACCTCTCATCCATTGCACAATTTAGAGCCTTAAAGCATGACCCACATGCTTCGCCACCACCTCTAACCCATACACCTTCCACCGTACACAGACACAAACAAAATAAACAGCATGCCACTTTTCACAACTTCGCATTTCCATGTCTATTACACAACACAGCTACCATACAAAAATAACACAGCTCACCAAGTCAACTCTCAGCCAGCATCTCCACCACCTACCTACACACGCAGTCCCATCAGAATGCCTTCCAAGACTGCCAGACGAGGAATACAATTTAGAAAAACAACACTTTTGCTATCCTTAGACAGCACGAATGACACACCTGCTCCAAGTTCAAAAAATACTGCTCACTCTTTAACAAAGCAAAGTTACACCACAAACAAAACACAATCTCTAAACTTTCATCTAATAAATGCTCAGTCATTCTCCAAAAACAAGCACCACATCTACTACCTAATCACTGACACACAACTTGATTTACTGATGCATAGTTGGGAATGACATGGCCCTAGTATTGCATCAAGCTATTTTCCAGTCTATCAGACTATCACACAAAATCATATAAGCAAAAGAGGGAAGAGGTCGACTAGCTGTTATTTTTATTTTCAAACACATAATAAATCTCACCAAAGCTGACAATGTTTCCATAAAAGGTTATGAGGGCCTCATCACCAGATGCAATCCTACACCAGCTTCCTCCTGTAATTGCCTTCTCATTTACAGAACACCACCTAGCCATGCAACATTCCCAGAAACATTTCTAGACACGGTTTTAAACCTTATAACACCACACTGCAACCTATGTATTATTGGTGACCTAAACATTTGGTTTGACAAACCTAATATGCCCATCCAAAACCTATCATCACTGTCCTAGACACATTGAACCTACATCAGATTGTCCACAAACCCACACACATTAATGGACACCTCCTAGATGTCATTTTTGAAAATCTAGAGCGTGTTACTTTGCAAACGATAATTCAAGTCACATGGTTAGGCAATCATTTGCTGATTTCCAATATAAAACACCACAAAGCAACACACCTAAGACCATCTTGCATGCATCCACCTATCGACCGTTAAATAAATTACATTTTGAATACTTAGAAACACAATTAACATCCAACATATATCTGGGCACAATAAATTCTACAAAAAAACGTAATGGGTATACCACTAAGAACAACAAAACAGGACAAAAGAAACAAAGCACCCTGGAGAAATACAGAAGTAAAAGAGATAAAACAACAAATTGGAAAGCCTCAATGCACCTGGCTGAAAACAAAAATAAATCAAGGCAGACTTAATCTACAGAAACTTAACAGACTATACAAATCAATAATCAAAACAGCTAAAAAAGATGCCATTAAGACAGAATTCCAAATACTAATTGTGCAAATAAAGAAGTTTATCAAATTATCACTGTACTTTGTAAACCTAAATACAAGGAAGGAACTCATACGATTACTCAATAATTTATTGACAACTCACAAATCATTACACAACAAAAGCAGACATGTTGAACTCCTATTTAGAACAATGGAAAACCATAATCACCAACCCATTTTCCAAAACTCCCAGCTCAGAGTAGGCTTGATCAGTAGATGGCATGGAGCCATCCCAAAATGAATGCTTGTAAAACCAAAATATTCACATGTGGCATTTGGAAAAATTATGACCCACTCAGTGCCTGGCCTGAAATCTGGGACCACCTCCTAAAATATTTAAGAAAGTAAGAAACCTTTGAATTACCATACACTCCAAGTTATCAATAAATGCTCAAGTGGAGAATTAGCAAGATCAAGCTTCAGTACTATGAGAGCTCTGCAACACATCTTTCTCCATCAGGAATAAAATCACCAAATACATTCAACAAAGGAACCTCCTCTCCTGGTTAGGACCTCGCTTCAAAATCCCACCATACAAGAAAACAACCATGGTGGTATATCTTTCTCTGTTCAAACAGCCAAACTCTGGAATTCATTACCCCAAACATAAGAGCCACGGATAAATATCTTGTCTTCTGAAGACTACTCAAGAGTTGGCTCTTTCCTACATAACCATCATACACAAACACTACACAACATACAGCATATCCCTTATATGTAAGCATACAATATATGTATATATTTTGATATGCATATATGTATAATAATTATGGGCTTGAAAGTATATAGATATTCTTTAGGGATGTCTAGCAAATGTATATATTACTTATGGTTAAACTATATACATTATTCTATGATTAACATGTATATAGGTCACTTCATAGTTTTCACATAAGTTATTTAATTAGGTGCCGATAGGTCTCTGTTTTATCTATCTATCACACTATGTAAATAGTATCAGAACTGTTATATCTACAAGTGCTTCACTATTAAAATTTTGAGGAAAAATAAAAAAATGAAAAATAAATTAGTATAAAAAAGGCAAATTAATTAGCTTGAAGTACAGCAGCACTTGAAAGTCTGATTATTTAAAATATAGCCTTAAATCTCAATATATTACCTTCCTTATGGATGTATACCTTTTCCATACTATTTTGTATGTATATTATATCACTTTACTCCTAGTCCTTGACCCTCTCCAAGGTGCTACTCTATGTCTCACCCTATACCTCTCTTGCTAAATCCTCTACCTCCACTTTCTGACTCCTCCAAAACCTCATAACTCCTGAACCTGATCCACTCCAGTCCCTTCATTCCTATTCAGTTACTCCCCAATAAATGATTATACCAGACATGTGTATTTGTCTCTATTGTGGAAAAACCATGGCTGCATGATCATAGGAACCGCAGTCACGCCTCAAAAGGTGACAGGGGCATCAAAGCCAGTAACAAGTCATCAATCATGGAGGCATCATAAATCATCAACACATAGTCATAAAGCAATCACATGTGACAGATCATAATTTATGTACTATTGCTGGGTAATAACTCAAGGTCGTCACATCTCCATCCAGACCTGTCATCTGCTTGGCCTCCTTTCTGGCACCTTTAGGTAGGTAATCATACATATTACTTTAACGGTCTTCAGAATGTTTGATGGGTTACTATACTTGTGAGGGGGTAGCCTCTTACTTCTACTTATGCCCATCGTGCTACCTTGAGTGTTTTTGTGCCCTGCCTTCTGTCTGGTAGGTCTGTGCTGTGAGTGCAAGCCTTCGCTTACTACCCCTGTCACCCCACTCATCTTGCAGTAATGCATCCCCAGGTGAGTGGCCTTTCCTTGAACATTGGCTTACCAGGTGCACCATCTTACCAGCAATTGTCCCTCTTTTTCACTGCTGGCACTGTGACAAATGTTGGTGTCCTGGTGTAGGTAGGTGAGTTTTAACATCCCATCATGCACAGTTCCCTGTATTTTGCAAGTGACCAGGGTGGAGGAACAGCATACCTTTTAACCCCCTCTGTGTCCCTCCGGGGAAGTGTGCGTTCTCTCACCATTGGAGGGTTTAAAACATCACCTGACCTCCCCATTGGCCCCCTGTTTCTTTTGTGCCAAGCTTGGCATGCCTTCACCTGGCGGAGGGAGGACAGAGGCACTCTTGCACTTTTGATGTGGCCGCCAGCCAGCCACATAGCAAGTCAAACCGATCCTTACTGGTCCAAGGCGGTGGTTATGGCACCGGCCCCCTTATGCCCCTTTGGGGGTGTCCTCTGCAATTCTACTACTATGATCTCCAAACAAACCCTTTCTAGACTCTTCCCTTCTCTATCCCTCCTCGGATGACCCCAAACTACATTCTACTACTATGATCTTCCAAACAACTCTTTCTAAATCCTGCCCTCATGTAACACTTCTTTGACTTCTCCCAAACCTTATTTTACTACTAAGATCTCCCTACCCATTTCCAGAGAGTCTTCCCTTGTCTATCTCTCCTTTTACTCATCCAAGACCTCATCCTACTACTATGATCTCCCAAATAACACTTGCTAGACTCTTCCTTTTTTATCTCTCCATAAGAGACTCACATGTCCACTGCTAAAATGAACTTTTATTTCCCTATACTAATCCATCACTAATCCTTTTTGAGTTCCGGAGTAGTATGCTACTTGCCGAAAAACGCTTTGATGCATCCTCAGGGATAGTAAGCCCTATATAAACACAATTACAATTACAATCAGGAGCCCAGGAACTGGGTCATCTGTCGGGATTCCAGGCTCCGGGGGCCTGGAACTAGCATTGCTCTCTGGTCTCTATCACAAAACCTCCGTATGTGCACTTAGGCTGAGGGAGAGCATTTCACTTCTGGTGTGTCAAATGTGTGCCTTTTCTTTTATAATACTTGTTTCTGTATACATGGCGTTTTGCAGTAAACTGACAATATTCAGTCATCTGTGTGGACTTCTTTTCATCAGTTAATTTCTTTGTAGCAGAAATGACAATGGACAGTAAAGTTACATTTCTGAAAGGCATATTGGCACAGTACATATTATGTGAAAGGCAGTGGTGTGCAAAATTTGCGTCATTTCGTTTTCTGTAATTATGTGGAATGTCTGGAAAATTACCAGAAATTATGCATAATTACATTGAGTGCAAATAAAGCATTTATCTCCACATTTTAGAGCTAAACGAGTTGTTATGTCCATTTTGGGCATGGTGACTCATTTCACACTAAACAAAAATCCCCAAAACCAAAGTACAGGCAATGGCAGCCGCTGGCAATCTGGTGACGTGGTGTAATTGAGTAATTTTGGGTCTCAACAAGCATAAAACAAATTCCTTACATTACACCAATACACTGACATACTGGAAATTTACCCTAGGTCTAAACAAAAGTTGTTTGTCAAATAACTCACAAACATGGCCCTACGGTGTTCTCATGAGGAAGGAGCACTTAGGGCCAGAGTTAAGAAAAGCGACGCTGCTCCCAGTGCAGCTCAACTTTTCTTGCACCTCTTAGTGCCCCCCTATTGCCGCCATATGTACGCCATATCTAACATAAGGTGAACCATGGCGGGAGTTAGGGAACTGGTGTCAAGAATTTTGACGTTAGTTAGGAGCTTTGCAAAAGTTTTGACGGAAATCCTGCAAAGCCCATTGAGGCCCATTGTATACGATGGTGTGCCTCCTTTTAGTGCCTCCTCTGAGCAGGCATTAGAAGTGGCAAAAAAATGAGGGAACACCCCCTTTGCATGCAGTATGCCTGGCACAGGCATAATGTAGCACAAAGGGCTACAAAGTGGTGCAATGCATGCGTTGCTCCACTTTGTAAATTTAGCACACCGATTTGGCCTCCTTGGTCCACATTAGTGTAAAAACAATTACGCTAATTTGATGCAAAGAGGCACTAGGGCCTCTTAAATCTACCCCTAGCATTTTTCCACAGATCAGAAGAGTCAAAAAGTTAAATCTCATTGACGAGAAGTATTGAACAGTACGGTGGTCATATCAAAGATAACCTCACCATCTCCAGTGGATAGAGGTCTTGATATACTTGGAAAGGTATTAGCAGAAACAAGGTCCTCAAGGGTAACATCGGTTTTGACTACAAACTGTAGTGTGTTCATTGTTTCCCCTAGACCGACCTTTACCATCCCTGGTTTTATGAGTTCAGTATTATTTCTGTAGTTTTATACATTTACCTTCCCCTAACTCCATACCAGCATATATATCATTGTGCCAAAGGTCAGCCAGGGCATCATCTCTGTGGTGTCATTTGTGTTCAACCAATATGAGATGTCACTTTCGCTACTGCATCATTTTTGTAAATTTACATCCTTATTCGTCAATCCCCTTTCTCTCCTAAATACAAGACTTGAAATGACTTATAGGTGTTAATTCTAATGTGGGGTCAATGCTTTGTTTGTCGTAATCCACCTAGTGGGGTCATCCCTCGTCCTTATAGTAGAAATGAAAGTCACACTAGGATTTCCTGCCTTGGATGCTAGCTCCAAAAGTGAAATTGAGTATGAAACACTACAAAATAAGTCTGTCATATGGCACTGTCAGGCCTAGTTTGGAGGGGAAAGGGGGAGGCAATGGAAACTGGTCCTCACCCATGGGGGTTGAGGCAGTGGCGTAACAAAGGCCCTCACGATGCAGAGGGAACCCCTCAGCACAGTACCCTGGCCTGTGAGCTCCTGAGTGAGTTCAGAGGTGGGACCCTCCATGTACTTTGCTGAGGGGCCCCCTTAAGTTTCTTTATGCCACTGGGCCGAAGTGATTTATCACTGATGTACCAGGGAGCATCCTACTATGGTTCTGCGAACTAAACCAAGTAAAATACCTTCCACACTTGACTCAGCTGAGTGGGTGAGCAATCAAGGGATTCTTCATCACTGGGGTCATGCAGCCCCACCTGGCCCAAAGACAGATGCAGACCGAGTTAGTCTGGTGATGGTCACAGCAGTCGGTTCCCAACTGAATCAGAGATAGGTAGAGCCCTCATCCGTCCTACGGCAAGAAGGCAGTTGCAGTCCTCTTCCGGGTGTATGGCAATCATGCAGATGCAGCCCTCGCCGGCCCTGCTGGAATCTCTCAGTTACAGCCTCTTCACAGGTCTACAGCAGTAACACAGTTGCAGCCTTTTTCTGGGCCTATGGCAACAATGCAACATTTGCAGCCAAACTGGGCTGATGATGACCACAGTGATGCCGTTCCTGCCAGGCACCCAGATGAGGGACAAGTGAGTGAACACAGGACAAATGGGCCCTCCCTAGTTCACGCAAGTACAATCAGCTTTTACTGGATACCGCTCATCCACTAAGGACAAGTTAGACCTGTCTGCGCCTTGACAGTTTTTCATCCTGCAGGGACAGGTATATTCCTACACTCTCTCACTAGTCAGGCAGACTTGTAGATTCTTCAACGCTCCTCCAGTGGAAAATACTGACTTTAGGTGATGTCCTCTCACCTCAGGGAGGCTGGCTGTCAGACATACACCAGCCCTGGTAGCACATCAGTCCTTTAAGTGCTCTGAGGAGTACTCCCTTTCTTGGTCCTAAAAGGCTTGAACAAAGTAGGGTAGTCTGGGTACCACTTTTACCCAAAACTTCTAGATAGGGGATGGGGATCCACTGTCACAAAATATAGAACTGGTTTGGGGTGGTTCTTCTTTCAAGAGTTCTCCTCAGCCTTTGTGTTCTTATAGCAGATAGTATGGGTGATTTCTCCATTGTGGTAGACCCACATCAGAAGCACAAAGAGATGGGAGGTTTCACCATCAGCCAACTGAGTAATAAGGGACAGATGAAAAGGTATTCCTCATCCGGACAACAGAGTCTGCAGTCCCACCCACCAACCCTACCATTCACCAAATGGCAGTCCTCAGGGAGACAAATCAGCAGTTTCTTGCTAACAAAAGGCATCAGTGAATTTCTGAAGGTAGGCTCTGTCTCAATGGCTTGCCTTCACTGTCTGGGTGTATGGATCTCTTTCCTCCAATTACTGGACTGCAGGCACTACACTTCCACAGTCTTGGAGAAGAATCCCACTGTTAATCTTGCACTAATGCTGGTCCAGGGCATATAAAATTGATTCCACAGGCCTGCATTACTCAGGCTTACTCATACACACAACTTATCATCAAGCATTTGTTACAAGCACACTACACATGTACACACGCTCTTGACACCTGTGTATGTTTATCAACATATACATAGTAGCTGTGACATGTGGGATAGTAGATGTCTACACCCAGTCACACAGGTAAAAAAGTCTGGTCACAGTATTTATCTCCTCTAAAAACACATTATGCTGCCATAACAATTTATCTGCTATACTCAAGGCAGGGACAGCAGTTCACTGCCCACTATGAGGGAATGCTTGGTACACTATTTGAGGTCATAGGACAGGCTCAGGGCCTCACACAGTCAAGGAGAGGCCTGGGAATCTGTGAACAGACTAAGATCAGCATGACTCCTTAATAATGTGCCTTAATAAAATCTAAAGTACATATTATATGTGTAATTCACTACTCAGGGAAAGGTAGGCACCATTATATTATGCAGGTCACTTTCCCAACACAGCAGCTCGTTACCACTCATGTCATCTGTGAAGAAAAGAACAGTTTTCTGTAGATTGCAGATTCTTCATTATGCATGATGTTAGAAATGGGGTCTTTGGTTGGCAGTCAGGTTACCCCCGTCCAAGCAATGACCCTCACTCTAGTCAGAGAAAAGAGAAACACACCTGGTTATCCCCCATTCACCCCCTTGGTAGCTTGGCATGAGCAGGCAGGCTTAACTCAAAAGCAATGTGTAAAGTATTTGTACCAACTCACATAGTAATACAGTGAAAAAACTACAAAACGGACACCACAACAGTTTAGAAAAATAGGTACTATTTATTTAATTCAAACAAGGCCAAAATAACAAAAATAGAACATACACAAGTTAAAATATGAATTTACAAAAGAATAAGGCCCATATTTATACTTTTTTTAGTTCTGCATTTGCGTCATTTTTTGACGCAAAAGTGGTGCAAACTTTCAGAATACAATAGAATTTTGTAAGTTTGCGTTGCTTTTGTGTCAAAAAGCAGTGCAAATGTGGTGCTATAAAAGTATAAATATGGATCTAAGGGTCTTTCTCCATAGAAAACAATGGAAATGTTGATTGTGCACAAAGTACCTGGTCAGCTTCAAAAATAAAGCCACAGGGGCGACCGTGCATAGGAAAAGGCAGTGAGGCGTCAATTCCTTCATCGCAAGGGAGGCTGTGCATTGTCTCTTCTCCTGCTGGGTCGACGATGTGTAATTTCTCTCCCTCGCAAGAAAGCGATACCTCGTTTTCCGGATGGGGCACCTCAGATCCACGCATAGTCGGGATTGACTTTGACACCCAGGGACGATGCGTGGAAAATCCGGTCGCTTAGTGTTAGAAAAACACAGTTGCGCCATTATCAGCAGCCGCAAGCGGGTGTTGCGTGTCGTTTCTCCAACCACGATGCGTTGATCTCCCAGCCACGATGCAGATGGAGTGTCGATTTCAGCCGCTAAGCCTTCAGCACATTATTTATCAGCCGCGTTGCAGATGGTGCGTTGAAAATGTCCCTGCATGGCGTTCTGTGTGTGGATTTTCAGGGCTTGTTCTGCCAACTTCACCTTTCAAGGGCTCATGGACTGGATAGAGCACTACTTGGTAGGGCAGGAGTCTCAGAAGAGTACTTGGTAGGACAGGAGTCTCAGAAGAGAGTCCAGGTGCTGGCAGAGGAAGTCTTTGATGGCCCTGAGACTTTAAAACAAGAGGCAAGCTCAGTTCAAGCCCTTGGAGATTCTTCTCAAGCAGGAATGCACAAAAAAGTCCAGCCTTTGTCCCCTTTCACAGGCAGAAGCAGCCACTGCAGGATAGCCCAACAAGGCACTGCCACAGACAGGAGCAGCACTTCCCCTCTGCTCTTCTCCTTGGCAGAGGTTCCTCTTGGATCGAGAAGTGATCTAATTTTCAAGGGTTTTTGGTCCACTACTTATACCCCTTCTACCTTTGAAGTTGGTAAACTTCAAAGGGAAGTCTCTCTTGTTTTCAAGATCCTGCCTTGCCCAGGCCAGGCCCCAGACACACACCAGGGGATTGAAGACTGCATTGTGAGAGGGAAGGCACAGCCCATTCAGTTGTAAGTGATCACTCTTCCCTCCACTCTAGCTCAGACCGCTTATCAGGATATTCAGGCTACACCCAGCTCCCTTTGTCTCACTGTACAGAGGGGATTCATAAACAGCCCAACTGTCACACTGACCCAGAGAGGGAATCCACAAACAGGCAGAGTCACAAAATGGTTTAAGCAAGAAAATGCCTACTTTCTAAAAGTGCCATTTTCAAACTAACAATCTAAAAACCAACTTCACTAAAAGATGTATTTTTAAATTGTGAGTTCAGATGCCCCAAACTCCATATTTCTTTCTGCTCTCCAAGGGAATCTACACTTCAATAATATTTCAAGGCAGCCCCCCATGTTAACCTATGAGAGAGATAGGCCTTGCAACAGTGAAAACAGAATTTAGCAGTATTTCACTGTTTGGACATGTAAAACACACCAGTAAATGTCCCACCTTTAACATACACTGCACTCAGCACATCTAGGGCCTACCCTAGGGGTGCCTTACATATACATAAAAAGGGAAGGTTTAGGCCTGTCAAGTGGGTACACTGCACAAGTCGAATTGGCAGTTTAAAACTGCACCTACAAACACTGCAGTGGCAGGTCTGACCCATGTTTACAGGTCTACTCATGTGGGTGGCACAACCAGTGCTGCAGGCCCACTAGTTGCACTTGATTTGCAGGCCCTGAGCACCTCTAGTGCACTTTACCAGGGAATTACCAGTAAATCAAATGTGCCAATCATGGATAGCCAATTACACATTTTTTGTACACAGGAGCACCTGCACTTTAGCACTGGTTTGCAGTGGGAAAGTGCCCACAGTATCACAAATAGCAAAAACAGAGTCCTGCACACATCAACAACCTGGGAAGCAGAGGCAAAACATTAAGGGAGACCACACCAAGGATAACAGATCTAGCACATGACATGATTGGTTGGATATTCAGTGCACATTCTTGCAGAGCACCAATCCACATTTCAAAAGGAGAAGGAATTCCAGCCCTAGAAATATGGCATTTGAATATTTAATTGCCCTACTCTGGGATGTGCAACGATTCAATACTATTTCCTATCTGAAAGAAACCCTATGAGAGAGCAGGAGAATGGAGATCACATGCTAACATACCACACTTAAGCAAGTACACATACACAAACCTGCATGCCTATGGAAACACATACACAACCATTCATGCTAGGGCGTGTGGACCAATGCATTTATGCCCTTACGTTTACCTACCCCAACCTACAGACACGTAACCTTCTAGTCAGTCAGTGTTCAAGTGAAAATGAAGCTGGTAATTATTCTAATTTCCTTACAATTGCAGTGCCCTTAGACAGAACATGAATATCAAACTCTTGACAAATAAAAGGCAATGGGAAAGAGACTAGAGCATTTCTCAAAAGGCAGGAGATGAATTTGATCAATCACTCAATGAAGAGCAAGTGGTTGTCTGTACTAAATGGAGAAATACCCAATAGACATCTAATTGCGTGTCTGCTGAAGGCGCATTTCCTAGGTAGGGATTTGCAAAATTGTTTATTATTTTTTTCAAAAAAGTTTGTGAAAATTTCTTGAAATTATACTTTTAGCTCGAGATAGGATTTGCAGGTATCTCATCTAACTTATTACATGAGGGCACGGCTTGTGGGAAAACATATGATCCCAAGATATTGGCAGGAGAGTTGCTATAGCTGGACATGTCTCAAGGCTAAACATTTTCTACTTAAAACAGTCGCCTGCAAGCAAATATTATGCAAAATTGCACAATGGCAAATTTCAAGAACTGTGAATTCTGATCAATATAAATTTGGTAAATTTGCTAATTTTGCTACTTATTAGGATTTTTCATAGGTCATCTCAGAAGATGAGACTCATTGTGCCCCTATACCCCTTTTCATTCAAGGACTTGTTCCCGTAGAAAAGTGACTTAGTTCACCTTAGTTTTTAGACACTGTTGGACTTTAATATCAAGAAATTGGTACCCTAAGGCCCATATTTATACTTTTTGATGCAAAACTGTGCAAACACAGTTTTGCATCAAAAAGTTTTCCGCTGGCTTGTGCCATTTCTTAGCGCCATCCAGGCATCATATTTATACGATGACACACATTGGCACTAAGAAATGGTTAGAGTCCAAAATTTTGACTTAAACTCTTGCGTCCTGTCATGAGGCAAATTGATGTTAATGCTGCAAAACTGACTCTAACCCGTTTTGTGGCACATACGCATGTCACAAACGGATATGCACTATTTCAACCCCACATTTGCTTCAACTTTAGATGCCAAAGCAGGAAAGGTTGCCAAGCAAAGGGAAGATGGAAGCAGCAGGCCAGAAGAGCCCTCGGGGTGACCCCATACACCCAGGAACCAGCCAGGAGGAGACACAGATGTCCCAGGAGAAGGAAAAGAAAATACACAAGTGTCGGTTTAGTGAGAAGGAGCATGAGTCCTTGTGAGAGAGGTGACAGAGCACCAACATCAGTTATTCGTCACCTCCAAATTGCCAATTGGCAAGAGAGAGGCAATATGGCAGCAAGTAGTGGACAAAATCAAAAGTGTGGCAGAGTTTAAGTGAACTGTCACGGCGTTCAAGAAACACTGGCATTATAGTGTGCGAAGAACTAAGGAGAAAGTGGCCAGGAATAGAAAGGCGGCACTGCAAACTGGAGGTAGAAGTCCTGCACCACAGGGGACCTGGATGAGATGGAGGAGATGGTTGCAGCAGTCATTTCGGAAGTGCTGTTCACAGGAATACAATGACAGGACAGCGCAGACTTTTAACAACCACCACAAATGCAGGGTAGGTTGCACGGGGTAAATAACTGCCAATTTTACAAATGCCAGCAGGGGGAGGCACATAGAACACACTCAATGCATGCGAGAGGAGTGCAGTGGGACAAATTGCCCATGAATCAAGTTGCACAATTCAAACATAAGCAACACATGCCACACACCTTGGTCGTGCCATGCACCACAACACATACACAACCTGGACATACGTCAATCACCAGAGCTATATACCAATATGTACATATGCAGCACATAGGATGGAAGGCATGTCTAATTACTGTGCCTGTGGCTGTGTTATCACAACACCCCTTGCAGACAGTCAAACCTACCCTTCCCACACAACTGAGACATCAGAGACTAGGAAGTCAGTCAATACCATTCCAGGGGTTACGTCATGGTGGTGTCTCTTGCAGAAACACTTCGCAACTGCCATGTCCCATTGCCGAAACACATGTGTGCTGCATCTTACAGCACACATTAAAATGGCACCTTAGCTAACATTACTTATACATGCACAGGAAGCAACACCACCCCGTACATAAACAACACATCCTCATAAGTCAGCCACTTCTCCATCATGCAGCAAGAATACCTGTCTGGGGGCAGGGAAAACTAATCTGTGCAGCTGCTGGGGGAATTGCAAGGTGGTCCTGTATCAGAGGAAACATGGCACTAACCTGTGTAACTAATCTAGTGCTGTTTGGAGCCACACATATTGATGCTGCTCAGAACTGTGCCACTAGAGAACATATGCACTACAGACTGCAATCTGTAGAACACAACACATACAGGCTGAGCCCACAACAACGCTGACACATCCATGTGAGCCACATAGGGATGGAAAAATAATGACACAAACACAACATATGTTGTATGTCTGTGAACATCATGGTGCACAATATCACATTGACGGTTGATGGACGGCGCATGGGCAAGTCTGGCATTGGTAAGACTGCTAGTGCAGTTTACCCTCTTTGATTGGCAGTATGAGTTACACGCTGGGATGGCGGGTGGAAATGTGTCTCCTCATGTCAGCTCTGTGGGGCAGATACCATAACATTGTTGCTGAATCAAAGAGAGTACTTGTCATTGCAAAAGAGGCAGTGGAAAGCACAAAGGGCCTGGGCATGGGGCCCCCTGCACTGCCCATGCCAGATGCATGGGCTGTGCAGGGGTGCCCAGGGGCACACCACACCACATTGCCACCAACATTTGCATGGTGGTTGGACCAAAAGCTCCATCAAACTAACTTCAGGCCCTGATCAAAGTTGAAAATTAGTCAACTGGCTATGTCCATAATTTAGTGGCATCAGACACTGTCATGTAGAAAATTATGTACACATCAACAAATGATACCCATGCTGGCCATCCCTGTGTCTAACCCTATGCCAGTGTTAAATTAGCTGCTCTGCCACCATGTTGCATCCCTTGCACCACAGTGCAAGTTTGGCTGCATTGATGGGGAGACAATAGAAATGTAGGAGGAGCACCTTCCAGCACAACCAGAAACTGAAATGGCAATCTGCTAGGTCCACGTGTGCTGTGGAATGTAGCACACATACACATACATCAACATGAGGAACAATCAAAGTAAATTACAATATTGCGCCTTGGTAAGGTCATCCCTGTGGTGGTGTAAGGATTTGGTGCCGCACTTGTGTATGAAAAACACGTAAATCTGGGACAGGGGCAAATAGCAATGTGTGTTGGTGTGGCTTGATCACTGCAACAGCCATTGCATTGATGCATCAGAAGGGGCCAGAATAACAAGATGATGTCAAGCCACCAAAAGGGAATACACCACACCCTGTAAATATGGCGCAGTATATTGCACCACCTGAGCTTCCTTTACGTGACACTCAGATGTTGCAAAGGGCTGGTAAATTGCACCCATAATGTACAAGAACAATGTTTGGGGTGTAAGTTGTCACTGAGCCTCCAATAGCAATTCAATGATGTGACATATCAACTGACACAACGTAGAAGAATTGATTTTACACCATCTCATTGCAGAGGATGATGGCTCTCCTGGTGTTCTCTGATGACCTGAATGACCAGATGACAACCATCAGCCAACAGACTCTCCGGAGTGTTCTGTTATCCCTCCAGACACCACCTCCAATTGCAAGGAAGACAACCAATTTTGCAGCAATCCCAGATGACCCACCCAACACCCAAAATGTACTACCTGCCAGTACAGACACAGCTCAGGACTCCGAGGACTCTGGGACAAGCTTCCAGAGGACAGTGGTAGGAGTGCAGTGGGAGCTGGCCAGACGGGTGGGGATGGAGACCAAGGGAGCCAACCTAGAGGGAGTGCGCTCGTGCCTCGTGACAGCGAATGAACACACAGTTGCCCACAGAGGCTCACACTTCCACTGCGTGGAGTCCAGCAGTGTCTGGTGGACATAGCTGCTGCCATGAGGGAGAGGCCGCAACATCTGCCCTCTCAAACTGGCAGCAGCATGATAGAGAACAAGCTGGACTCCATTCAGCATGATGTGGCCTCCCTCAGGGAAGACATGGCTGTCTACCACCGGGATGTCACTACTATCTACAAAAATCAGCAGTTCCTCCTTGCTGCAGTGATGACATATGTCATACCACAAATGGCAGCTGCCTGGTATTGGGACTCCACATCTTTAACCACTGAAGTATGTGTGGCCCCCTCTACCTCTCTGCCACCACCACCAATGGCACAGGAGCCACCACACACATTGGAAGATGAAGATGTGGAACAGATCACTTTTACTCAGAAGAGTACACAGTAGCACCAGTCTATGCCGCATGGGCAGTGTTCTCCTTAGTTCTGGGCTAAAGATCATGCCAGTGTTGTCACAGTAGGATAAGTGCACTCTTCACCCACTCACAGTTGAACAGTCTGCTGTGGACTGTCATTGTCTCTCACTTACCAATTGGCAATTTTCTTCCTCCATACTGATCAACACTACTCTGAAGCATGTCTCATGACATGCCCCTCAACCCTGGACTATGATTGTATCAAAAAGCGGTTATTCACAAATGGAGTTTCACACCTGGACATTGGTGATATATCACTTAGACATTTTCACCTGTAAATAAACACCTTGTAGACATTTTCCATGTCAATGTTTCTTTGATCCATCTACTCAGCAAAATGATAGTATTGTGTGAATCCATGTCAATGACTTCAGAAGATCAGTAAATGAGTGCTGGACTGTGGGGCCACAAAGCCACACACAAGGATCCAAACATGACAATGGTGTATGATGTAGACTACTCATAAACTGATTGATACATATAGACTTTGGTCGAGATGTACGGCAGGTCAGGCAGAAAACCAAGTAAACGGCAATGTAGCCAGCTGGGGGTACTGGAATAACTCATTGGTGTGGTAAGGAGATAGCTAATCTTATCAGTGATGGGCACCGGTCTATTTTGCAGGATAGAGTACCATTTGGGGCTGGTGTCAAATCTGTCAAAATTCCCAAGATTGTCCAAACAGGACCCAAATAATAACAGCTAAAGGACCAGACTTACCTGTCCAAGAGAAACCATACATAGACATAATGAATGGTGGCTACCCTGCATGGCAGATGCATGGACTAGTAGATGTGATTTTGCAGCCAATGTGACAGCGCCGTTGTCAATAGGTGATGCACAAGTTAAGAGAGGGATTTGAAGGTAGGGCGGATTCCCAAGGCCAATCCACAATTTGCCCTGTGCGCTCATTGGAAGACCCTGGGACTCAAGCATATTACACAAATTGTGTGGGAGAATGCAAAAATATTTATTTTAAATACAAGAAACCTAAAAACAACTAAAACCTACTCTATCTTAAACTAACCTATAGTAAATATACTTATCCAACAACTAAAGCTATCTACCCTATGCTAAACTTAACTTACACATTGAACACCACACTCTAAACATTGGCCCCCCACCTCCCCCTTAAGAAACAAGACACAAGCAGGACAACACTTACTTTTACTACACATTTACTAACTAATCCTAAACAAATATATAAATATTTTTAATTTTACATTTTTAAAAACATTTTTTTTTTTTTTATATTTTGTATTTTTTAAAACACAGATATACCCCAACATGACCCCCCACCCAACCAGCCACCAATAAACACATTAGAAGAAAAAGAAAAAAAAACCAACTACACTTACCCTATCTAATCTATAAACCTACACAGACTTAACACTAAGGGGGTCATTTTGACCCTGGCGGTACCGGACCGCCAGGGCTAAAACGATGGAAGCACCACCAACAGGCAGGCTGTGCTTCCAAGCGTATTACGACCACGGCAGAAGCGCCACGGTCGCACCGCCGGGTCCGGCAGTATTCCGCCACTTTTGCCCCGGCGGTGTTAATTACGAGTCCCCGACCGCCAGCCTTTTTCTAGCGGTTTGCACCACAAGGAAAAGGCTGGCAGAACAGGGAGTCATGGGGCCCCTGGGGGCCCCATGCAGCTTTCACTGTCTGCACTGTCTGCACTGTCTGCTCCGCAACATTTGGAGCCGGCTCCTATGTTGCGCCTGTGATCCCCGCTGGGCCGGCGGGCGGAAACCAGGTTTCCGCCCCCCGGCCCAGCGGGGATCTCCAAATGGCCGCGGCAGGGCAGCCACCGCATTGGCGGCCGCATGGCGGTCAGATCATGGCGGGCGGCTGATGCCTCCCGCCAAGGTCGTAATGACCCCCTGAGTCTCTAACATCCACAATAAAATATATGACAAATTCATAAGTGAAGGGAATGAACTGGGAGGCAGTAAAGTGACACGTAAAGTCAAAGTTTGGACTTCTTAATTTTCCTCTTGATGTATTTCAACAATTTTTTGTTGTCCGCTACTTCCCTCTCAAACTTGTCCAAATGTGTAAGAATGAGGGACACGTCCCTGCGAAGATCCTGCAGCAACTGCGATGAACTGGCAGCAGATGGTGTGACCAGGTGGGCCTGTGTGGCAAACGGTGCAGCTGATGTGGTTGGGTTGGGGCCAGGTGTGCACCCCTGCACTGCTGAGGAGCTTGAACCTTGGTGGACCTTTGGAGGCAGTGTGGGGGTGTCAGATCCACCACAGAACAGCTCCAAGACTCTGATAGATAAATCACAGAGGCTAAGAGAGTTCAAGAGGGGAAGAGGGGATTAGGAAGCCTAGTCATTCTGAAAACATGAACAACCTAAGAATTTGGCTTAAAATGACTAAGTTTGAAGATGGCCGGTACCTGTAAGGGAATCAAGATGGATTAAATAAACTTTCCAATTCAAGTACTTTCCTTTACATGAGAATCAGGAAAACATTCTGAATAAGTTCTAAACCATTCATATGAATCCTTTTTTTGAGGATGCATACTAGCACCATGCAATACTGCATCTAGAAACTCTGGTCTTCTGTGTTCTCTTGAAATGTTTCAACATGAATTGCACACATTGCAGATTTTCATATATATCGTAAACACCATAAAAGGATTGTGCACCATGAATAACACAATATGGATTCAGGAAACAAATCACACAACTTGTCAACTCGAATATTACCTAATAAATGTCTTAGAATAATGGCATACAATGAACAACATGAATTAAGCTCGAAGAGAGAATCGTGCGTCTTGCCGATTCGAGTGCCACCATGTAAAATGTCAAGAAATGGTAGCACTCAATGAATATCAAGGTTAAATCACCATTAAACGAATCGCACGTCTTGCCGATTCGTAAGCCACGATGTAAATGCCAAGAAATAACAGCGCGCAATGAATAACAAGATTAAAGCGCCATGAAACGAATTGCGCGTCTTGCCAATTCTTAAGCCACCATGTAAATGTCACGAAATGGTAGCGCGCAATGAATAGCAAAGTCAAATCATCATGAAACGAATTGCGCGTCTTTTGCCGATTCTTAAGCCACCATGTAAATGTCAAGAAATGGTAGCGCGCAATGAATAACAAAGTCAAATCATCATGAAACGAATTGCGCGTCTTGCCGTTTCGCAAGCCACCATGTAAATGTCAAGAAATGGTAGCGCGCAAAGTAATCTGTTAATTATTAAAGAATTAGGCCAAGAATATGAAAGTTCTCGATAACGGCGTCGGAGATCAGCCCAACCACCGTCTTACCTCACAGAACAAGGATCACCAATGAAGAATGAAGGGCAGAGGCCTGGAAGATCAAATAGGCCACCGGGACAGGAGCTCAGGAAGTAGCTGCTGCTCTGCACCGGGACCTCTGAATAGTGAGCACTTGGAGCTGGGCTGGCTCCCTTTTATAGAGTCTTGGCCCAGCCCACAACCACACCCAGGCATGCTGCAGGGAAAGTCTCTGGAAGGTCCTGGAAAGGGACCACACCCTAACACACTCTGAAAGCCTGCAGTAATACATTGTAAATGAACAGTATTTGTAAACACATTAAAAATAAGTCTTCAGGATTTAACTCTGCAATGCAAAAGGTTAAACAACAACATATCAGCACAATGCATAAATTATGTTGTTTTGAGAGTGCTGGGTTCTTGCATTCTAGTCGCCAATAGAGCGCGCACTGCCCTGGTGTTGACAGGGGGGCCCATATGGGAATGCCTGCCATTCCCCAGTAGCCTTCTCTGCCCGAAGCGGCGAGCCATGCAGTGGTATCCTGACTCCACTTCCAGGATGTGGCAGTAACATACTGCCCTCTTCTGGAAGTCATGCCTCTCCTCATTTGTCATGTTAGCAGCTGTAATATGAAGACAAGCAACCATCAGTGTCAGCACTGAGTGGAGTCTGTACAGATTACTAGTATACACTGCTACATCTAATTATACATGCACTCCAACACACATTCCCAAAAAGACAGAATTCCTCCCCATCTGTGTCTATTTCCAGCCATACATCACCAATATCTTGTACATGTCAGTGGGAGGAGGGGAGACCGTTAGTAACCAAAAGGGGTCAGAGCTGATAGGAACACATGCAACCCTGATCAACAGAACTGTCACCTATACTGTGAGCATCAAGACTTTCTACAAGTTTGGTATTCCTCTTCCCGAGAACCTAAGGGAGGATGGCAATGTTATTGATCATCTCAACAGTCCTGGTCATCCACTAAGGCCTGATCACTCATTCATGGAGTCAAGGAGTGGACCATTTGATGGGGGGCTGCCAAATAGAATGCTGGTATGCAAAGGTCAATCACATCTACATTCATGTGTCCAGGTGTAGACACCCATGAATATTTGGTCTTTTATTTCCTTTTACGCACAGTTCCATGCCAGCATACGTTGGGCCTTGACCTGCATGCAAGCCAATGACAATCCACAAAAATTGTACCTACATGAAGTGAAAAAGACGGAGCGCCATGCTGGTGGAACATTTGCAGCCCATTCCTCCTCCTTCACAACAACGCAGGGATGTGCGAAACTAAATCCATTATGGCACACCCCTGTGCTGTCACCCATGCCTGGGCACACATTGCTAACATACGTCAATCCAGAGACCTTGCCCCATGGTGCAAGGATGGCAGTGTTGAGAGGGAGATTGATTTTGTGCCGGAAGGGACACCTTCCAACACAATTAAGTAACCGACAAAGAGTTTATAAAATTTACATGTGTGCTGCCTAATTCATCACCCATTGAAAGATCTAAAACAGAGGATACATAAAAGTATTTATCCTTACTTCACATTGTTAAGCCCCCCACCCCCCTTGGGGTATGTGCAGAATTTGGCATGCCTCTGGTGTGAGCAAATATGTAAATCTGGGATTGCGTCTAAATGTAATGGGTGTTGCTGTGGATGTCCCTTGAGGGGACTTTGCTTAGAGAGAAGCCTAGGGATTGGGAAGAACCCCAAACAAAGAATTACTTTTAAATCTCCTCCTGCAGGATGACCGGGTCAATCTAATAACCAAGTAAAAGAGTTAGATGGGTATTCTGACCAGGTAGATTAAGGATAGGGTCCTGAAGATGCAGGGAGGGCCCTTCCCACAATCTTTCCACTAACAAACCACCTAGTGTAGCTGGTAGTGGGAAGGGGTCACACACACGTAGGGCCCCCTTCACACCTAGAGGCCAAGTCACTAGGGTTACACCAGTTAGGGAAGGTTTTGCCTCTGCCCATGTCACTTCAGTCTCAGAAATGTCCCACACATCCAACCCTGAGGACAACTCCCTAGATAGGGAACTCAGAAAGCTGAGGTTGGAAGAGGCCAGGCTGAGGCTACAACAGAAACAGTTGTCCTTAGATAGGGATGCCGTAGCTGTGGAAAGGGAAAGCCAGTGGTTAGGGTTAGTTCCCCAGGTGGCTGCAGCAACGGCAGTTTCAGGAGCTATGGTGTTAGGGAGATCACATTTGACTTTAGAAACTTGCACAAGATTGTCCCCCCTTACAAGGAGGGGGATGACATCGACAAGTGGTTTGCTGCACTTGAGAGGGCCTGTAAAGTTCAGTGGGTCCCTCAGATGCAGTGGGCTGCTATTCCTTGGTTGTCCTTCTCTGGCAAGGGGAGAGATAGACTCCTTACTGTTGGTGAAGATGATTCAGATAATTACAATGTTTTGAAGACAGCACTCTTGGATGGAATTCTCTTAACCACTGAACAATATAGGATTAAGTTCAGAGAAACCAGAAAAGAGTCTTCACAAGATTGGATGGACTTTGTGGACTGTTCATTGAAGGCCTTGGAAGGTTGGTATCATGGCAGCAAAGTGTCTGATTATGAGGGTCTATATAATCTAATCCTGAGAGAACATATTCTTAGCAATGGTGTGTCTGATTAGTTTCACCAGTACTTGGTAGACTCAGATCTGACCTCTCCCCAAGAATTGGGAAAGAAGGCAGACATATGGGTCAGAATAAGGGTGAGCAGAAAGGCTCATCCAGGGGTTGACAAAGACAAGAAGAAGGATGGTAAGTCTCATGAGAAAGGTGGGGACAAAGATAAAAAGTCAGAGTCTTCATCAGGTCACCAAAAATCATCTTGGGGTCGGCCCAAATCCCCTTCAAACCAACAGACAAAGCCTTGGTGTTATTTTTGTAAAAGAAAAGGCCATTGGGCAAGTGACCCCACTTGTCCCAAGAAGAACACCAAACTTCCCACCACTAGAACCCCCACTGCTTCCACTAGTGCCCCTAGTAATAGCAGTGGTGGTGGGAAAACTACTAATAGCCAATCTAAGGGTGTAGCTGGTCTCACTTTTGGTAATGTAGTGGGGATTGGTCTAGTTAGGGAGACCACTGAGGCTGTTTTAGTCTCAGATGGTGCTATTGACCTTGCCACCTTTGTTGCTTGTCCCCTTAATATGGATAAGTACAAGCAACTGCCCTTAATAAATGGTGTTCAGGCTGAGGCCTACAGGGACACAGGTGCCAGTGTTACTATGGTGATGGAAAAACTGGTAGCCCCTGAGCAACACCTACTTGGTCATCAGTACCAAGTTACTGACAACCATAACAACACTGTTAGCCAACTCGTGGCTTTTGTAAATCTTAACTGGGGGGGGGGGGGAAGGGGGTTACTGGTCCTAGGAAAGTTGTCTTTGCTCTCATCAGGGCTCAGACAAAGAGATAAAAAGAACAGGGAAACGTGGATCCTGGAACAATGGACCAAGTGCTCCCAAAAACTAGGGGTAAAAAGGGCAAACCCCTGTCCACTATCCCTCCCTCTCCAAAATATTCCCCTTTTGATGAGGAGGACTCAACTCTTTGTACAAAACCTACACCAGAGGAGCTTCAGGCTGACACAGCTGAACTCTTTTGTGCGGGGGCCTGCTAGGGAGGAAGTGAGTGTGGCACAGCAGACCTGCTCCACACTAGAGGGTTTAACATAGCAAGCTGTCAAATTAGAAGCAGGGGATGTCAGTGACTCACACAGAGTTTACTGGGAGAACAATCTCCTTTATACTGAGGTAAGGGACCCAAAACCTGGTTCTACAAGGAGACTGGTCATTCCCTTGCAGTATAGGGAATTCCTCCTAACTCTGGCACATGGTATTCCCCTTGCTGGACTTCTGGGGCAAAGTAAAACTTGGGTCAGACTGGTCCCTCACTTTCACTGACCTCACATGTCAGAAGACACAAAAGAGTTTTGTTGCTCTTTTGTCACTTGCCAAGCCAGTGGCAAGACTGGTGGTACCCCAAAGGCCCCCTTTGATCCCACTGCCTTTAATTGGGGTGCCCTTTGAAAGGGTAGAGGTTGACATTGTAGCCCCCTTGACTAAACAAGACATTGTGGATTATGTGCTTGGCCTAAGGTCAAGAATTGCTGAGTACATGAAAAAGACCACTAAAAACCTTCAGGCAAGCCAAGAGCTACAAAAGCAATGGCATGACCAGAAGGCTGTCCTGACTGAGTACCATCCACGACAGAAGGTGTGGGTATTGGAGCCTGCAGCTCCAAGGGAACTCCCAGACAAATGGAGTGGACCACATCTTATAGTGAAGAAAAAGATTGAGGTCACCTACCTGGTGGACCAAGGCACTCCCAGAAGTTCCCTAAGGGTACTTCATGTGAACCGTCTTGACCCTTCTCCTGGCCACTGATGAGGGGCAGGAAGAAGAGAGTGACCCTTTCCCTGCCCTCTTCTCAGACACTGCAGCTGATGGCTCAGTGAAAAGAGTTGTTATCCTTGCAGACTGCCTTACAGCAGAGCAGAAGGACGACTCTAAAAACCTCCTAGGCCAGTTCTCTGAACTCTTTTCACTTACACCTGATCAGACCACTTGGTGTGAGCATACTATTAATACTGGAGACAGTTTATCTATCAAAAGTAAGACTTATAGGCAGCCTGATCATGTCAGAGAATGTGTTAAATCTGAGGTTCAGATGATGTTGGCCCTTTGATCTGAAGAATGCACCTGCAACTTTCCAAAGACTGATAAACACAGTCCTCCAAGGTCTGGAAGCTTTCAGTGCAGCATAGCTAGATGATATTGCTGTATTTAGCTCCACCTGGAATGACCATCTTGTCCACCTGTGGAAAGTTTTGGAGGCCCTGCAAAAAGCAGGCCTCACTGTCAAGGCTTCAAAAAATCAGATAGGGCAGGGGAAGGTGGTTTAATTGGGACACCTAGTTGGTGGGGAACATATTGAACCACTACAGGGGAAGATCCAGATTATTTTAGACTGGTCTCCCTCTACTACTCAGACCCAAGTCTGACTGGGTATTACAGGAGGTTCATTAAGAACTATGGCTCCATTGTTGCCCCTCTTAATGACCTAATTCCAAATAAAATGCCAAAGAAGGTATTATGGACAGCCATCTGTCAAAAGGTAGGGGTTGGGGCAGTGTTATCACAACTTAATTCAGAGGGCCAGGATCAACCTGTTGCTTTTATTAGTAGACGGTTGACCCCTAGAGAAAAGCATTGGTCAGCCATAGAGAGGGAGGCCTTTGCTGTGGTCTGGGCCCTGAAGAAGCTGAGACCCTACTTGTTTGGGACTCACTTCATAGTTCAGACAGACCACAAACCTCTCTTATGGTTAAAACAGATGAAAAGAGAGAAACCCTAAGTTGTTAAGGTGGTCCATTTCCCTACAGGGTATGGACTTTACAGTGGAACATAGACCTGGGAGTAACCACTACAATGCAGGTGGACTCTCCAGATGTTTCCACTTAGACAATGAAGACCCATCTGGTCAAGGTTAATCTTATTGTCCCTCGTTTGAGGAGGGGTGTAGGAAAGTACCCTCTTTTTTGCATCTTACCTCCAATTTCTGCCTGATGTCAGTGTGTTTTTGACTGTGTCACTGGTATCCTGCTAGTCAGGACCCCGATGCTTATGGTTTATGGCATGTTTGTCAGTGTGTTTCACTGTTTTCTGAATTGTACCTGGAGTCCTGCTAATCAGAACTCCAGTGCTCATGCTCTCTCTCCTTCTAAATTTGTCACTACAGTTTAGTGACTCCATATTTCTCTCCGAATTGGCAAGCTGGGCCCCCCTTATAAGACCCTAGTATATGGTACATAGAAGCCAGGGCATTGGGGTTCCAGGGAATCCTTATGGGCTGCAGCATTTCTTTTGCCACCCATAAGTAGACAATACAAACACTTCTTCAGGACTGCCATTGCAGCCTGTATGAAATAGTGCATGCACTATTTCACAGCCATTTTCACTGCGCCAGGTCACTTAGAAGTCACCTATATGTCTAACCTTCAGACCCTCAAGGCCAGGTGCATAGTACCTATGTGTGAGGGCACCCCTGTACTAGCAGCGGTGCCCCCGTTGTCCAAGCCCATTTTCCCAGACTATGTGAGTGTGGGGATGCCATTATAAGTGTGCACTACATAAAGGTCAATAAATATATGCAGCTTCACAATGGTAACTCCAAATATAGCCATGTAAGGTGTCTAACAACTGGGAATTGTACCCCAATACTGATTCCAGTATTGGTTGCTCAATCCCATGCACTCTGTGGGCTCCACAGTAGACCCCCAGTACTACCATACCAGCCTTCTGAGCTTTCCACTGCAGCCCCAGCTGCTGGCACCTCACAGACAGGCTTCTGCCCTCCTGGAGCTTGAACATATCAATCCCAGGAACTCAGAGCAACGCATTTCCTTTAGGAGAGGGGTGTTACTCCCTCTCCCTTTGGAAATAGGTGTTGCGGGCATGGGAAGGGTATCCTCCCAGAGTCCCTGAAAATGTTTTGAAGGGCACAGATGGTGCCCTCCTTGTATAATCCAGTCTACACAGGTTCAGGGACCCCTTGTCCCTGCTCTGGCATGAAACTGGACAAAGGAAAGGGTAGTGACCTCTCCCCTGTCCACCACCACCCCAGGGGTGGTGCCCAGAGTTCCTCCCCAGTGTCCCTGGTATCTGTCATCTTGTTTTCAGGATGGTCAGGGAACTCTTGGAGCATATGCGTGGCCAGTGCCAGCAGGTGATGTCAGAGCTCCCTCCTGATAGGTGTTTACCTGATTAGGTGACAAATCCCCCCTCAGGGCTATTTAGGCTCTCTCCTCTGGGTGTTTCTTTAGATTCGGATTGCAAGACTCCAGCAGGACTCCTCCACATCCTTACTTCATCTTCTACCGATGGATCAATCGCTGACTGCTCCAGGAACTCTACAAAACTGCAACAAAGAAGCTAAGATGACTTCTGCAACCTTGTAACTTCAGCTCCTGCAAGCAACTGCAACAGTTTTCATGTCATGCATCCTCCGAGAACTGCCTGTCTTCAGCCTGCACCAGAAGAACCAAAGGAATCTTCTGTAGAGTGATGAAGCCACTTCCCTGCTTCAGAAGGCACCTATCTGCAGCCACGACCGGTGGCTTGGGTCCCCTCTCCAGATGACAGGCGTGGATATAGTGACACAGTAGGTGGACTAAAATGACTCCGGCAATCCCAACATCCAGCTGCCCAATTTTGGTGGAGGTAAGAGTTTGCCTTCCCACGCAAGACAGTACCCCCATGCACTGTGTGACTTGCAGTTGCCAAGGCTTGTATGCAACCTTCCCAGAAGTCCTTCATGCACAGCACAGCTTAGGCACCCAGCACTCCATCCTGCAACGCACAGCTTCCTGAGTGGTTCTCCGGCGTGGTAATCTTTTGTGTCATGCTGCATGGGCCTCCGTTTGCACCTTCTTTGTCTCCGTGCTGTGGGACTCCTGTGCATGTTGCCTGGTCTCTTGAGGGCTCTCTGAGTTGCTGAGAGCCCCCTCTATCTCTCTCTTATGGGTAGAGGCCACCAGTTCCCGGACACCACCATTTTTCGCTAACCGGGAGCTTTGCATTTACCAAGGCTTGTTGGCGGAATCCAGCAACGCAAACCAGACTGAATTCATCCTTCCGGCGTGGGTCATCTTCTGCACAAACCAGGATTCTGCATCTGTCTTCTTTGGTGCAATTCTGGCTTTGTCTTCTCACTGGTGGTTCTACTTTTGCACCGTCATCTGAGTTAGCAGGGTCTCCTGTTCTCCCTGGACTCTAAAGTGCTTCTTGGACTTGGTCTCCTTCTTCCACAGGTCTTCAGGTCCAGGAACCCATTGTTGGTGTCTTGCAGTCTCTTCTGGTTCTTGCTTTATCTTCTATCATGACTTTTAGTTTATTTTAGGAAACTTGCTGTGTTTTATTCCTGCTTTCCTGGGTAGGGGTATTTTACTTACCTCTGGTTTTTTCTTCACTCCCTGCACCCCTTTACACACTACACTTACCTAGGTGGGAAACCAACTTTTGAATTTCACTATTTTAGTATACAGTTTGTGTTCCTCCTAGGCCCATTGCAACCTATGGTGTTTTTCACTATTTGCACTATTTAGCTACTGTGTACTTACCTGTTTCTGGTTACTAGTGTATATATTGTGTGATTTACTTACCGCCCAAGGAAGTATAGCCTACAAAATATCTTTGGTATTGTGTAACTAAAATAAAGTATCTTTATTGTAACACTGAATATTGTCTTTCATGTGTGTAAGTACTGTGTGACTACAGTGGTTTTGCAAGAGCTTTGCATGTCTCCTAGTTCAGCTTTGGCTGCTCTGCCTACAGCTACCTCTAGACAGCCTGGCTTCTCAAACACTGACTACATTTCACTGATAAGGGGTAAATGGGCCTGGTATAAGGTGTAAGTACCTTTGGTACCCACTACAAACCATGCCAGCCACCTACACCCACTAACTAAACCCAACTACCCCAACTACTTAACTTCCCCAGACAGAAGCCCCACAGTACTATGACAAAACTGTACAACCACTACACAAAATACAACTTTCTTGACTAAATCCACACAAAAAACACAGGACACACACAATGGACACTACAAAATTGACAACACACTCAACAATCAACCACCAGCTCCAACACACAACCACACACATTCACAAAGGAACAGACTGCAAAGAGAAAGTGAAACTACAACCACTGTGCCATGCTTGTAGACAGGATTTCCTGTTACATCACTTCCTGGGCGTGTGCATCACGTTTTTCAGTTATGGGCTTCTGCATCGTTTTATAGACGCATGACACCCATGTGTCGTTTATATTGAGGCATAATGGTAATGCGGCGATTCCATTTGGTCCAGGCGTCAAAAAGCATGAGGACGTCCAATTCAGTTTCTGGGGCTAGGCGTAATTTCGGTGATAGGACTTCACGTGTGCGTGAAAAATAATGACGAATGATGGTTATGCGTCAATTTTTCACAAGGGTTCATTAAGAGGAGTGTGAACGTTGGATTCCCACTGAAGGCCCATGTGTCATTTTCTTCACATTGGTGGATGTTTTTGATGCACTTGCATCATATTTTGTGCCTCATTTCTTGTTTGCATGTTTTTTTCCATTGTTGTTGAGTGCACCCTGATTCACCAAGCATATGACATGGGCTGTGCTGCAATGTGGTATATGGGGTATGGCTACATTTGGAAGTACCTCAGTGTGTCACGTATATTTTGGCACATGTGTGCTCTATGTGAACATATGTGTAGGTATCTGAATGAGTGGATAGTAATCTCTGTGACAATAGTGTTTAGATATACCCATAACTGATGATATGAGATGGTCTGACTCTAACACATGCTCAGGCATGTGTCATCCATTACAATTTGGAAACAGAGTATGCAGTGTACTTGGACTGCTTTAACATCACATTTCCCTTGACAAGTTATGCGGTATTGTGTGTTGAATCTGTGGTTTGTAGTTGGATGTTCCGTCTTGTAGCTCAGGTACACGTATGCCATGTGTTTGCCCATGCATCTCAGTTGCTGGTGATGTCATGTACACCTGTGTTAGTGAGATATGTTATGTGCTATGTGTGTGTAGAAACAAGTGTAAGTGCATTTTAGTAACTCATTATGAGATAGGTGTCTGAAGAGGATATTCAAGGTCACATTACAATCTTCCAACATGGACAGATTTTGCTATTTAACTACTGCATATACAGTCACATCGCTGGTACCTATATATTTTGTATTTGAGAACATATGTGAAGATAATTTCTAAATGTCACAGGTTTTTTGCTACCTATGCCTTTATTGTACTGCTAAGCAATTGTTTGTCCTGAATCCTGACACATTACTATGTCAGGGCCATTATGGTGGTAAATGTGTGCTGAGATATGTTGTATATGTGTGTCAGCCTCAAAATGGACACTCAGATTTGTCTAGTTTATGTTTGTCATTAATGTCTCATACTCTGCTGTATTACGGGGTACCAGTGTTTCAGTGTTGCATAGATTTCAGGCCTACTCTTCATCATTACTGTGTAGGTATGTATGGCAACAGAAACACATGTTTGAATGGGAAGCAGCATGTTTTTGGTGCTCCACTTTGTTCTCCCCCCTGTGTAGATACATCAGGCACCTGACTATTTCATATGTTGATGTAGTCAGGACAGTGGTCTTTGGCTTAATAGAACTGGAATCTCGGCCATTAATGATTGGAACTCAGCAGCCTATGAAGACTCCCCAGTTGTCCTACACATGCACAAATGTATTCATACAGACCAGGATGTGATGCTTTGCTAGGTGGCACTTGATGTCAGGCTTCCCCTCTCAGGTACAGTGCTAGGCTGCTTGCCCATGTAGGACATGTCTCATTCATAGGACTTATTATCTGTTTCCATGTGCAGCATGTTTAGGGGTTGTATAACTGTAGTGATTTCAACGATCATCTAATGGCATGGTACAGATGGTGTTGTACGTGACAGGCTCATGTCATGGTGCCAGCTTAAGGCCAAATACCATCTTATGGTAGTGCCAAAGATGTCTGAGTCATGTGCGTATTTGGCCAGCCTCAATATACTTATGTGAACGATAGACCTGCAGGCCTTGATGTGTCACAATGTCTGTTTTGATGTATGTCAGTTCACTTCCCTATTTTTTCAGGCATTATTGTTAAGATATGTATTGTGTCCTACATTAATCCTAGATATTTGGCAGCTACTGCTTTGTACACATCTTCTACAACAACATTGTGTGGTGATGTAGGGGCAGGATCCAACATATGGCTTAGGTAATGTTGGGAACTAGCCTCCCTCTTCTACTGGCAACTTGTTAGTCCCTGTACCATTGGTGCTATTTGTGAGATGTAATGAGTGCCATGTACACATATCATAACTTATGGCACAGCACTTGTGTAGTCTCCAGATGACATGGCGTGTTCTATTTGGAACTATCAGTAGGTATCTCTTTACTGTCCATCCAAACCCTCCATGGAACATGGTTGTGCAATTCTTGCAGCATCCCACACCCCCGCTGACTCTTACCATGGCTGAATGATATAACAGTTAGAAATCATCTCGGTGCAGTATTCATCTTTTGGAACAACCTATCTGCATGGGAAGGTCCACTCCAACTCAATGTGAAATTGGAAATCTGAATGTATTGGACATAGCAACACATAGTATCGCACCCACCCCAGATTGTGCTTTTGGAGTCCAAAACATGTATGGAATACATTTTTACAGTAAGTACCATGCAAATGTTCTGTATTGTGAGTGAGATTGAGTGATGTGTTTTGGTATGTCATGTGTGATGTTGTCATACAAAGTGTGCTATTTAAAGCTGCATAGACAGGTTAGGCATTGTTGATGAAGGGCTAACTGTTGCTACCTAGGAGCTACAACCACACATCTGTCTCCATATTTAGATATGTATTTTCTGGAGATGTGTGAAGACAGCATAAGTGTACATCTTTGGTACATAGTGAGTGTGCCTACATTCCACCCAGACTATGCTTTGATCACACATTGTGGAATTAACTCATTGCTCTTGTCAATAGTTGTTCTATTTGTATAGGGAACCTGCAGCCCTAGCTGCATAATTTCTCATCCAAACCAATGTGCATTCCACAGACATATGTGTGCAATAAGTGAGGTCACGTTTACCCTGTGTCAAGGTTGTGCCCCATGGCAGTTGTAGGACAGTTTCCCATGATTAGACTATGCAGGCTGTACTCCTTTCATTGATTACCATCCCTGGGCAAATCATGATGACGATAGTTACCTATGAAGTCCCCCCCCATCACACATGTTCCATGCAGCCATTGCAACTATCACACTGAGTTGTGACAGTGTTTAGTTACAACATTACTTAAGTTAAATTTTCTGATATCTCCTACCTTATGTGTGGGTCCCTTGCATACAACCTATTAAGGCCATGATGTAGTTGGGTGTGATGGGCTATTAAATTGCAAGTTGGCAACGTGATTGTACAAAATATGTAGTGGTCCATGGATTGTGTCCTTCAGCTGTCACATACCAGTAATAAGGAAGTGAGTGATATGTGTGATGGAGGTAGTAAGATTGCTTACATCATATAGGATGTTGCTACAATACTTGTCACTTTAGTGTTTGTTACATGTTTCCTGATGTTAGAGTCACATTCCTATGGTATATGCAGTGGAGATTGAATAGACCAACGCAGAATTGGTGGAAAAAATTAGAAGTGTTTATTTACAAAATATACATGGTGATTTCTGTGTTTTTCATGTATAAAGGTTGTCAACAATATGTTGTCTCCAGCGTACCCCAGCAGCTGTGTTGTGCTATTCCCCCTCCAAATCGTCAGCACCATCATCCTCCTCCTTCTCAGGCAGGATAGCAATCTGGTTGTACAATGGCACATTCATGCGCACACAAATGTAAAGGAGGCTGACTCCTGTGAGGGCCAGGCACCTGATTCTGGATTTGAGGATGCCAAATGTTCTTTCCACCACATTGCATGTCTGACGGTGTCCCTCATTGTAGACATGCTCTGCTGCTGTGTTAGGGTTAGCAAATGGGGTCATCACCCATGGCTGTATGCCGTAACCCTGATCCGCTACAAAGGTAAAAGATGAAAATTGTTTTTAAAGCTTGAATCAGGGTTTGTATGTAGCATGGCAATTGTTAGTTGGAGTTGGTTGGTGAATCAGATGTGTTTGTGGCATAGTGTGAGTTCCTGGCCTTGTACTAAGATTTACTCAAATTGTGTTTATGAACATGACAGTCTTGGGTATTGGCTCAAGGACTGGGACATATAATTAGGATTCCTAATTGATGCTCAGTATGTATATACTATGTGTTGTGTAGTGCATCTTTGTAGCAGTGTTCTATTACTAGAGGGAATCTGACATATCCTTGCACAACAGTGGGGTCAAATGAAGAGACAACATTGTAGCCCTACACAACCTGGCTATCCCAGACATTTTGCCATGTGGCAGTACAGATGCAGTGCAACACTTAGGCCATTTTAAAGGGTAAATGACATAGAGCAATGCAGCTCCTAAATTGGCAGCGCTGTGCTGCGTCATTTTCACTATGCAGGAATGCACTGTGTGTAATATGTTACAAGGCAAACTTTTGTTGTCCCCTGTGCCGGTAACAAATATGCAGCTGTGCACCAATGCTGCCAAACTCACACCAGGGTGGTTGGATGGCTGCCCTGTGGGAGAGGTTAAATCTGTGCAGAAAGGACACCTTCTTAAACATAATGGGAGTCATTCTGACCCAGGCGGTAATTACCGCAATGGCGGAGGTCGGCGGTAGCACCGCCAACAGGCTGGCGGTGCACCGCTGGGCATTCTGACCGCGGCGGTTCAGCCGCGGCCAGAAACGGAAAGTCGGCGGTGTACCGCCGACTTCCCGCTGCCCTTGATAATCCTCCATGGCGGCAGAGCGCGCTCCGCCGCCATGGGGATTCTGACACCCCCTACCGCCATCCGGTTCCTGGCGGTTCTCCCGCCAGGAACAGGATTGCGGTAGGGGGTGCCGCGGGGCCCCTGGGGGCCCCTGCAGTGCCCATGCCAATGGCATGGGCACTGCAGGGGCCCCCGTAAGAGGGCCCCACGAAGAATGTCAGTGTCTGCTTTGCAGGCACTGAAATTCGCGACGGGTGCAACTGCACCCGTCGCACCTTCCCACTCCGCCGGCTCCATTCTGAGCCGGCGTCCTCGTGGGAAGGGTGTTTCCCGCTGGGCTGGCGGGCGGACTTTCGGCGGTCGCCCGCCGGCCCAGTGGGAAAGCCAGAATGACCGCCGTGGTCTTTTGACCGCGGAGCGGTCTTTCGGCGGGAACCGCTTGGCGGGCGGCGACAGCCGTCCGCCGCGGTCAGAATGACCCCCAAAATATCTTCATGGGCAATATGCTCTTTCTATGTTTGTAGCAGTATGCAGCACGCATAAGTGGCACATTCATTTGAAGGACAAATCAAAGTATATTTCCGTACTGCAATCTGCAAATGCCACCTGTGGAGTGGTGTTTGATGTTGGCACTGCCTCAGGTTTCAGGAAACACCTACATCTGGGGCAGCATCATCATGCTATGTGTTTTGCTGTGGCACACCTACAGCAACACATATTGCACACCCCTTCCATGCTAAGTGCTGCGTGGGAAGGGGCCCTAATTACCAACCTTTTACATACAGTGCAGAGCATGACAATGGCACTAGGGGCTCTTACATATGGCCCTTAGTGATCTTGAGTGGCAGCTGATGTTTGTGCCAGCCATCAGGTGTACAAGGGTGTGTATCCCATTGTTTCAGGATGATCAACATTGTTACCAGTGTTTCTCCTAGCTTCCAATACATAAATCAGCATTTATACTGTCACATGCACAGTGCAGGCTATGGGATGAGGCATAGCTACTTTATAAATGTGTCCCTTAGCACGGTGCACAGAAGGTCATTAATGTTCTCTATACTCCTACAGGGTCTCACTATGGCATCTATGCACTGTTTGACAGTTATTCTGCCCCATGGTGGACCATTTATTGTCTACAGTATAGACATGATGGTGTTAGGTGGTCAGTAAGTGGTGCATGTGAGGTGGCACTACAGGATGTGTGGTACCATTTCTCACGAATCTGGCACATGGTATGTAATGGCTGGTAATTTGGTATTCCTATGTGTGTGACCCAATGCGTCAGGCAGATGTATGTGTACACTACAGGTAAGTCAGGTATGTGTAGATGAGATGCAGTTGGTATTGGCATCAGTTGTCTGGTATTTGATGTATGTTCTGACAGAGACTTGCAGAGCATGATTTAAGTGGGGCTGTGCCTATGTGTGACTTTCTTTACATGACCATGGTGTATGTCATTGACATTGCTGAGCTATTCTTTGATTGGTGTAACGTGTGTGTGAAGTGTATTTCGTAGTCAACCTGTGGGCACTTGTAGTGGTTTGAGAAGATCTTCTGTTAGCAAAGGAGACATAGCTCCACCTGTCCTTCACGTAGTGTGCCTGTCAAGTTATGGGTGTGTTACATACATGTGGGAGTATGTGTTTGTGCTATATTACAGCATGGTGCATATGTATTATTACCTGTACATCTATATTACTCTGGCCATGTGTTTTTGGTGTGGTGTTTGTCTTGTGTGTCCTACAGGGTTGGTGTGTTGTGTGTATATTGCTAGGTTTGTTGACTTACCCACGAGTAGGCCATTGCCTTCTTGGCCATCTTGGAAGCATTTGTTGATCCTGCAGTGCCTGAATATGCAGGCATCATGAATGCTACCAGGATACTTGGCTACAATGTTCATAAATAGCCCACGGTGGTCCACTATGGCCTGCATATTTATGGAATCTGTATGTTTCCGGTTCAAGTACGAGTGTTCTGTTGCTGCAGGTGGGACAAGTCGTATATGGGTGCAGTCCATTGCATCCAGCACATGGGGAAACTAAGCAATTTGGTAAAAGCCTTGTTTGGTCTCATTCTGCATTTGCTGGGTGGTGGCGAAGCAGATGTGGCAGGGTGTCAGGGCGATTATTGTATCTAATAACTTTGGCAGGAAGACCGAGAAAGACGGCTGTGACACACCAGCAACCAGTGCACCCGTTGTCTGGCATGGGCCACTTTCCTGCATGTGCAGGACAGCCAGCAGCTTTGTGACGGGTGATATGTTATGTGGTGTTTGCAGCCTGGCTTTGATATTTGGCTGAATGTGGTGCAGCAGGCGTAGCATGGACTGCCGGTTGAGACGGTAAGTCCTGGTGAGGTCTTGTTCCCTGAGGCCAAGGAGCGTTGTCCTGTTCCAGATTATCCTCTCCTGCCTTCTGCGTTGCCTTTGTGGGTGCTGTGGTGGTGTTTGTAGTTGCTGCAGTGGTGGTGGAGGGAGCTGCTGTGGTTGCTGTTCTCTGAGTCGTGTCCCAAGCTGGGGCAGTAGCACTTCCATCTTGTCCAGTGGATTGCCAATGTTGCTTTTGTGAGTTTTCCTTAAGTAGTGGTGTGTGGGCCTCATTTTAACGCCTGGTCTGACCCAGGTGTTAAAATTTGACTCTAATCGTGGTTTAGGTAATTTTTTCGCTCCACTTTCTTAGTTGTGCGCCGTTTTTGCATCTGGAGTTTAATATGGCGCTAGGGGGTTGGTGTAATTTTTTGGACAGGCATGCCTACCTTTCATATCATTGTCGTAAAAGGACGCAAAGTGTTTTGACGTATCCAAAAATGACTCTAACTCTGATACTTTGGCGCTAGTCGGGTCTAGCGCTAAAATATAAATATGGAGCAAAGTTTGCACCATTTTTTTGCCAAATATTTTTTTTTATATGTTTTAATACGACAGAAATGGACGGACTAGCTTCATGATATTATATACAGCACTTAAATCTACAAGTAAAACTGCAGTGGATACATAATGTGTCTGGCAGGTCTATTACTGATTCTAGGACCTTCAGTCCCCTCAATGCTGTACTGCCTGACCTAGGTCATATACCAATTAAACATTGCCATCGTACACATTTTGAGAACTACCTTGCATTTTATGGCTTCTCAGATGTACAACACTATGGGGCTCATTTACAATCCCCAGGAGCCACCGTATCATCATTATTTTATGCTACAGTGGCGCAAAACAACCCATGCTGTATTTACAAACTGGTGTAATGTCACCATTGCACCAGTTGGTAGACCCTCACCCCACATTATACCTGTGCCAAGTATAACGTATGCAAAGAAGGTGGTCCCTCAGAGTGAGGATCAAAAAAATGCCAAAGTGAAATCTACCAGATTTTACTGCGCCATTCTAGCATCGTTTTTTAACACCTGCCCAGGGCAGACGTTAAACTCACACTAGGCTCTTTTCAATCCAGCTTTGATGGACGAGCTTTGAAATTTTACACACTAGTCCAGCAAAGCGCCACAACTGCATAACAAATGTTGACACAGTTGTGCTAACAAGCACTATGGTGCTCTGTATTATAAATACAGTGCTACCAAGGTGTCCTTAGGGGGGCCAATGTGACAGTTCCTTGTAAATGAGGCCCTGTATTCCATGATAGATGCAATACTTTCCTCATAAGTGAATTATTGCAAGATGCAGCAATTTCTTCAGGCCACTCAACACAGTAGAAAACAAAACATGGGCCAAGCCTCATTCTAAGATGGAAATATGAACATGTGAGGAGATGTTATCCAGCGGCTAAATTGTGAACTGTTCAAGTAAGAAACACAGGATCTGATCCTGGCTGCTAAACTCGCCCAAAAAGTGTAATCAAAGGTACATTGATTTATCCCTCGGTATGTAAGTCCATCTATTAAAATTGCCAGTACCACAAAACAAATATTCTCAGGTAAGAGGAGCTGTACAAAAACAGATTGTTAGCATTTTTACAGCACAGTGAGTTCAAAGTAATTCCAGATCTAGCTAGACTTAACCCAGGTAAATTGACAATATGACAGATCAAGAAGAGGCTGTGCTTCCCCCCTGTGTTGTGTGTTCGACCTGCAAGGCACAGAACGGCACAGAATGGAATCTGCGATAAAGTTCACTCTTTTTATCTTTGTGGAGACAATTTGGCCCTATGCATTAAAAAAAGTAAATGTTTATTAACGTCTTCATTTTGATATATGAAGGCACATAACAAGAGATAGTGACCATTTTATGCATTCTTCCGAGTTACTATCGAAATCTTGACTCATTGACAATGTGTTTTCAACTGGTTTACAGTACTTCACTCAGTACTATTATTCTCCTGCGTTCTTGCAAGTGACAGTTTGCACTCCCTACTCATGTTCTGCTGCTTTTAGCGCCGTTTGTTAGAACAAAATGCCTCCTTGCATCCATTTTGGACACAAGGGTGCACTTTGCTCTTAGGAAATAGCACTAAATTCAGGTAGTAAGTTGTGGACAAATCCTACCCAAGCACATTTAGCAAGCATGAACACTATGGGACTGATTCCAACCTTGGCGGGCGGCGGCAGCCGCCCGCCAGGCGGGAACCGGCATTTGGCCGCCATGCGGCCAAAATACCGCTTCCCTCATTCCGATATTCCCGCTGGGCCGGCGGGCGCTAACCAAGTTAGCGTCGGCCGGCCCAGCGGGAATGGGGCCGCAACACAGGAGCCGGCTCCGAATGGAGCCGGCGGTGTTGCGGCGGTGCGACGGGTGCAGTTGCACCTGTCGCGCTTTTCACTGTCTGCTAGGCAGACAGTGAAAAGCTTCATGGGGCCCTGTTAGGGGGCCCCTGCACTGCCCATGCCAGTGGCATGGGCAGTGCAGGGGCCCCCAGGGGCCCCAGGACACCCCTTACCGCCAGCCTCTTCCTGGCGGTGAAAACCGCCAGAAACAGGCTAGCGGTAAAGGGATCAGAATCCCCAGGGCAGCGCTGCTTGCAGCGCTGCCCTGGCGGATTCGCCCAGCTGGGGCAAAAACGGCGGGAAACCGCCGGCCCCGGTTTTCTGACCGCTGCTTTACCGCCGTGGTCAGAATGGGCTTGGAAGCACCGCCAGCCTGTTGGCGGTGCTTCCGTCATTCGTGGCCCTGACGGTCTTGCCAGGGTCAGAATGACCCCCTATATCTTAGAACAAAATGTACCCTCACATCCATTTTGGACGAAATAGCGCTAAATACAGAATTACTCTTCTGGTGTAATTTAAGCATAATCTTTTGGAATTGTTAGGTAATTCTAAGTGATTACGCTCATCCCTAGTTAGGGGGGGCACCTCAGGGATTAAGAACTGCATCTTAACAATACACTCTACATCCTGACTGGCTCAAAATCTCTAGTCGTAAAAGAGGTCTCAGCTGTACTCCTACTTGACAGAAGACTACAGAAATATTTCAAATTAATGCATTCACAAATGTGTAAATTTCTGTTCTAATGTTGCTTCTGACCCTCCTTACCCACAGGCTTCCATCCTGGCCAGTGGATCCAGAAGTTCTCTTACACTAAATATTCAACCTGTCGCATCCTAGGCATTAACAGTCTGACCTTAAATATCTCTTTAGTCACCTCTAACTTTTCTCTATTGTGCAAAGAATTCCTTCTTAAGCCTCACTTGATAAGGCTCCTAGATTGAATCATCTACTACATTCATTGGCTCATAAGTTTATGTACTATCTCTAATTAGCATTATAATTTCTGGAGATGTAGTTTATAGATGAATACAGACCACTCCAAAAGAGGTTTTCTACACTGGACAGTTAACTCCAGACACTGCCTTTAAAACTCATTACAAAACTGTGGAAAGGAGTTGCCAGAATGGAGTAGATGATTCCCACAGAGGCACGAGTAGACACAAAATGCCAGTAAGACATTTAGAATTGGGCATGAAACTTCAAATATAGCCTAAACAATTATGTTTTACCTTTTGGGTGCAGAGGATGAGACGTTAGCATGCTGCTTACTAAGGCGGTCATAATGAACATGGCGGTCCGTTCCGCACCGCCGGCGGTGGCAGCAGAAACCACAAGCAGAGGAGCGGGCCGTACCGCTAAATAATGAACCAAACGAAACACAGGCATCCCGCAAACCACCCACCGCCAGAAGAGGAGTGCCGACGATGACGGCAGAGTCCGCCCACAGGCCAACAGAAAGGCCTAACCCGCCCATCAAATAATGAACCACCAGTCCGCTGCCAGTTCTGGGGCGGGAACCACTGCCACGCAAATCCAGACAGAAATTAACCAAATAGAAGGAAACACTCACAGGAGGCCCACACAATGCGCTGAAGCAGACATGGATAGAGAGCTGCAGATCATGCCAGCCCTGCTCCTTGCCATATTCCTCCACGACCGAAACTGCAGACGAAGACGATGACGGTAAGTACTGCAACCTACTGAACAGGGAAGAAAGGGCACAGTCACATACCCACCCACCCTGCTACATCCCCCCACCCTTCACAGCAGCACACGTCATACACCCCACAGCAAGAGGTACTTACCAGACACAAGGCTAATCCAACTTGACCACAGTACATACAAATGCCCCACACCCATGAACAATGAAACAAAAGACCAGGGTTCAACTGGATGCTGCCGAAACACAGGCGACACAGAAACTTGAATGTGAAGCTCACCGAGCCAAACAGTCCAAACAGGGTCAATGGCCAATCCGTATGGCTACAATTGCCATGGGCCACAACGGACCCAACCGGACTCCCACAAGTGCATGGTACTCCACCTAGTGGGCCAACATATGGGCATCCTGGCACCTCACGGAACGGGGGCAGAGGGTGGTGGGGATTTCCGACAGGGTGGGCCTTGGACATTTGTTTGGAAGGTGGAGGGCGGGTGGGTTTGTCCTTTGAAGGGGGTGGGGGCTGTTTGGATCGGGTGGAGCCAGATGGACTCGGCTCAGTCCGGGCCTTTTTCTTATCTGGGGAATGAGCACAGGAATGCAAAGGGCGGACAAGGGTGGGCTGTGATGTGGAAGGAGTGGAAAGGGCAAGGAGGTGAGCACGTTTGGAGACAAGACGGGGTGGGCCAGTGGGTTGGAAGAGATCAGCACGGGAGAGGAAAAGTTTCTTTGGAGCAAATGGGGTGGTCATGGATGAGGGCGTGGGAGTGGAGGCAGAGGGTGTGGATGTATGTGGAGTAGGGGTGCGTGTAGTGGGTGCAGGTGACTGGACAGTGTGCTGTGGTGTGGTGGATGTCTGATGGGTGGGTGTCTTGGTGCGTTTGTGTGTTTTTGGAGGAGGGATTGGACACAGTGGGAGAAGACAGACAGCTAGTGTGGAGTTGCCTCCCCCGTGGAACTCCCCTCGCCCTCCCACCCACTGGTCCCCTGGGCGTTGCTTGTCTCTGCCTCTGAGGATCCGTGGGCCACTGCCTCCACACTTGTAGGTACCTCAGCTCCCTCGCCAGATGTTGAAGCTGTACCAAACCAACACAAGAGAACAGGGATGGGGAGACAAAACAGGAGAGACACTTGTAAATAGCTGAATGGAGGTACATAATGGCCAGACATGCACCCACCCAGAAGACACACCCAACAGGCAGCACTGTACACTACGCCCATGGCCATGCCCCTGACTACTGACCACAGTACTGCTCTACACCCATCCCCTGGAATACTTAAGAATGCAACATATGGGAGACCTGACAAAGACACTCCTACACCCTTTGGGGACCACAAAGTTGATGGACACCAGTCAAAGTCCCTGTCTCTAAGCAGCATGAACCCTAATACACACCCAGACATCCTTTCAGACTGAAGTATGTGAAATGAGTACTGACCCCCTTGTGACTGCTGTGCAGCGTTCAAGTGCCCATCCAGGTCTGGGTACGCCACTGCCAGGTTCCATCGCATGAGGGTGGTCAGTGCCCGAGAAGCACCCCTTTCATGTTTGGAGGACTTCTCCAGCTGGGCTTTACTGATCTTATGCGCACAGCGCCGCAGGTCCTCCCACCTCTTTCGACAGTGGGTGCTCTGCCGGTTGTAGACCCCCAATGTCTGCACCTCCTTGGCAATGGCATGCCAAATTGCCCTCTTCTAGTTGGCGCTGACCTAAAAGGGCGACACAGAAATGGAACACAGAGGTCAGGTACTTGCACGATAGGAACAGCTGGCTAATGTTCCACTATGGGACGGACAGTACTGTCAGACATACATGACATACACATGCAGCATGCCATCCACCATGGCCCATGCAGGCAAAGAGGTGCACACATATGTCCAATCAACACCATCCATTACACACACACAGTGCCCCCCCAAAACCACACTCACCTGTACCTCTGGCCGTCCGTACAGTTTTGCGTACAGGGGCAGGACCCCGTCCACTAGCTTCGCCAGTTCCTCCTGGGTGAAGGCCGGGGCCTTTTCCCCTGCAACACGAGGCACATCGACAGCCAGAGGCAGGACACAGCAGTAAACACAGTGGAGTACCTGTCCGTACGAGATCAGGGAGTTAAGTGAATAAATGATGACGACTGTGCGTACGTTCCGCGGCGGTGTGCACCGTCACCGCTGGCAGTGATCATGATACGCCAGGATTCCCCATTGGCATTCATGTTAACCAATGAGGGTGTGAACGGTGGTAAACACGGCCTTACGCTGTGACGTCAACTGCTAGCGGTATGAGGTCACTTCCACAACAAAAGGGCAGATTTACAGTGGGCAGACATCTTGCCATCATCTGCGCATCTAAAATTAAATACTTCTCAAAATGCAGGCCCTTCTAACCACATGAAGCACCTAGGCCTCTGTCCGTTCAGTATTGTAGCACACATGAAATACTCCTTGTGATGTACATGTATATCTGTCAGGTATTAGTTAATGTAGAGACACTACAATGAACAATGCAGTGCACAAATGATGAAATGTGTGCCTATGTATGTGTCTTCATCACACCTTTTTTAAACCGCTCATAGGTACCGACGCTTGTGGCGAGAAAGGGCACCATCAGTGTATAGACCACTTGTGGATAGGAGGACCATGGTGGAGCGTTATATCATAATCACTTACAGACTCACATGTGAAACAATTCAGGAACTTTGTGCTTTACTGGATCCTGCACTAACTCCAGGAAATCGTAATCAGCATGCCATCCCAACTGAAGTGCAGGTGCTCTCCGCACTCCATTTCCTGGCTACAGGCTCATTTCAAGTGACCGTTGGCATGGGTGCTGGATTTTCACAGCCAATGTTCAGCATGGTACTGACAAGATTTCTGAATGCATTTGTACGACATCTGCAGTCCTTTGTGAGGTTTCCCAAAAGTACTGACCTCCCTGCCATCAAGTCAGAATTCTATGCCTTTGCCAACATACCCCATGTTATAGGTGCCATCGATGGCACCCACATACCAATCATACCCCCAAGAGTGAGTGAACAGGTGTATAGAAATAGAAAGAACTTTCACTCCATGAACATCCAATTGTTATGTACTGTAGACCAGTACATCTCACATGTGAATGCCATGTTCCCAGGTTCAGTCCATGATTCCTTTGTGTTGAGGAACAGTAGTGTGCCACAGAAGATGGAACAACTCCAAGAGGACAGAGGGTGGATAGGTAAGTATGCCTGTCACTAACTGACACATTGGAGAGAACCAGCCTGTCTGACTAAGGGGCATAACAATGATGACTCTTTATTGCACCATTTTCTAGGTGATTCTGGCTATCCAAACTTGCATTGGCTCCTGACACCAGTGAGGAATCCCAGGACGGATGCATAGAGAAATTACAATGAGGCCCATGGACGTAATAGGAGGGCGATAGAGCGAACTATACGTCTCCTGAAGGCTAGATTTCGATGTCTACATATCTCTGGGGGTTCCCTAACCTATGGACCTGAGAAGGTGTGTAGAACAGTGGTGGCTTGCTGCATGCTACACAACGTGGCAGTGAGACATTCTATCCCCCTCTCGGAGGTGGAGGGTGATGTAGGTCCTGATCAGCTACTTCAGAGAGGTGAGGAGAGTGATGGTGATGATGAGGAAGGTGAAGATGTCAATTCCAGGGACCAACTGATACAACTCTACTTCCAGTAAATGTGCGGGACTTGGGCCTGACATTGGGGTTTGTGACAAATACTGTCAGTGTGGTCAGTCATATAGGCGGGGTTGGTAATGATATGCGATACATGGCCCACTTCTGCATGGGACAGGTTGAAATTATATGCTTTTCCTCATTGCCACCATTTAGGCACACAGGACTCCCTTCATGCACAGATTTGACAATAAAGTAGTTCTCTGCCACTTGCATCCATACTTCACTTTGTTCACAATTTAACACGGGGACAGTGTTGTAGGTGTGATATGTGTTTTATTGGTTAACGTGAGTGAAGAGTGTTATTTACAGTGATGGCAAGTCGTAAGGGGGGGTTGTCCTCAAGACCAACATGATGGCAGCCTTGTTGGTAGTATTGATGGGTCCATCTTATCTTACAGAAGTTCATATTGCCTCTTAGGAATGTGTGGTTGGTGATTAGGTGGGATGGTTGCAGTGCATATTGTTGCTGAGTTACTTTTTGAAGGGGGCCTTGTTCTTAGCTGGGGTTCCAGTGCCATATCTTGGCCTCAGGGAACGTTTGGGCGCCTGCTGTTGATCTTCAGGGGATGACATGGTAGGCCCTTGGGATTCCTGTGAGGGTAGTTCCTGGGAAGTTTTTGCTGATGGGGTAATCTGATGCTGATTGTCCGGTGCAGTGGTGGGGACTCTTGTCCTGTGTGGGTGTCAGACTGTTTTTGGACCAGCTGCTGCAGGGCTCCTGCTATGGTGGCCATTGTGGCGTTGTGCTCTTTCCACTGCTCCATGGCCTGTTGGTGGTGTTCCTGCTGCATCCTCTGACTGTGCTCCAGGGTGGACACAATCTGGGCCAATCTGTCCTGGGTATGCTGGTAGGTCCCCAATACCTCTGATATCACATCCTGGGCTGCTGCATCCATCTGGTGACCTCCCTCCTGGCCCACTGCCACCCTTGCACTTGCCCTAGCCCCCTGTGCCTGTGTTCCCTGCACAGGTCTGGCAGTACCACTTGTACTGGGGCCCTCACCTTCCTGTATGTTGGGAGTGGAAGACTGTGGCTTCAGTACCTTTGTTCCACCAGTCTGTGGCCTGGATTCACTGGTGTGGGGATGCCTGCCCTGGGCTGCTGGTCTTGTCTGGGTGGTAGGGGTGTCAGTGGTTTCCTGGGTGGGGCTGCTGCATGGTGAGTGTCCAGTACTGTGTGAGGGGCCTGCCTGCTCATCGGTGTCCAGGGATCCTTCACCCGTGTCCTGTGAGGTGCCTCTGTCTCCCTGAAGACACTGGCACTCCTTGTCCCGTCCGTTAGGTTTGCATCAATCAATCAATCAATCACAATATTTATAGAGCGCACTACGTACCCGCTAGGGTTTCAAGGCGCTGAGGGAGGGGGGTGCTGCTACTGGTCGAAGAGCCAGGTCTTGAGGAGTCTCCTGAAGGTGAGAAGGTCCTGGCTCTGCCGCAGGGGGGTCGGGAGGATGTTCCAGGTCTTGGCGGCAAGGTAGGAGAAGGATCTGCCGCTGGAGGTCTTGCGTTGGAAGCGGGGAACGAGGGCGAGGTTGGTGGAGCGGAGATGGCGGGAGGGGACGTAGAAGTTGAGTATGTTGTTCAGGTAGGCTGGTACGGCGTTGTGGAGTGCCTTGTGAGCGTGGGTGAGGAGCTTGAAGGTGATCCTCTTGTCCATGGGGAGCCATTGGAGGTCTTTCAGGTGGTGGGAGATATGGCATCGGCGGGGTACGTCGAGGACCAGTAGGGCGAAGCCTTTTGGATGCGATGGAGGCGCTGGATGTCTTTTGCTGGGATGCCTGTGTAGAGAGCGTTGCCATAGTCTAGTCTACTGCTGACGAGGGCCTGGGTCACCGTTCTTCTGGTTTCCGTCGGGATCCATTTGTAGATTCTACGGAGCATGCGGAGGGTGTTGTAGCAGGAGGAGGAAACTGCGTTGACCTGCTTGGACATGGTGAGGGCGGAGTCGAGGACGAAACCCAGGTTGCGTGCATGGTTGGCTGGCATAGGAGGGGGTCCCACCGCGAAGGGCCACCAGGAGTCATCCCAGACCGAGGAGGTGCGTCCGAGGATGAGGACCTCCGTCTTGTCGGAGTTCAGCTTCAGGCAGCTATTTCTCATCCACTCGGCGATGGACTTCATTCCCTCATGGAGGTTGGCTTTGGCGGTGGAGGGTCTTTGGTGAGGGAGAGGATGAGCTGGGTGTCATCGGCGTAGTAGAGAATGTTGAGGTTGTGCTGACGGGCCTGTTGTGCGAGAGGGGCCAAGTAGACATTGAACTGCGTCGGGCTTAGGCAGGAGCCTTGGGGTACGCCGCAGATGATGTTGGTGGCCTCGGAGCGGAAGGATGGGAGTCGGACTCTCTGGGTTCTGCCGGAGAGAAAGGAGGAGATCCAGTTGAGGGCCTTTTCTTGTATTCTGGCTTCGTGGAGGCGTGTTAATAGGGTGCGGTGGCAAACCGTGTCGAAGGCTGCGGAAAGGTCCAGAAGGATGAGGGCTGATGTTTCGCCGTTGTCCATTTGCTGTCTGATGTCATCTGTGGCGGCGAGGAGAGCAGTCTCGGTGCTGTGGTTATGTCTGAAACCGGACTGGGAGGGGTCCAGGATGGAGTTGTCCTCGAGGTGGTGGGTAAGCTGAGCGTTGATGATCTTCTCAGTGACCTTCGCCGGGAAGAGGAGGAGGGAGATCGGACAGAAGTTTTCCAGCTTTCCGGGAAAGTCGTGGTTTCGAAGGATAAGTTGATGACCTTTCAAAGTTGGGGGGCGATGGTAGAGTCGGCTTTGTTGTAGACGTGGTGGGGGCAAGGGTCTGAAGGGGATCCTGAGAGGATGGAGTTCATGATCTTGCAAGTTTCAGCGTCGTCTACGTGGGTCCAGGTGGTTAGGCGGTTGGTGCAGGTGGATTTGTCGGGGGTGGGGTCTGGCGGAGGCGAGGTGTTGAGGCTGTCGTGGATTTCAGTGATCTTCTGATAGAAGAAGGTGGACAGGGCGTTGCAGAGTTCTTGGGATGGTGGGATGTCGTTGACGTTGGCGTTGGGGTTGGGGAGCTCCTTCACGATGCAGAAGAGTTATTTGCTGTTGTGTGCTTTGTTGTTCAGGCGTTCTGTGAAGTTGGAACGTTTGTCGAGTCTGATTAGCTGGTGGTGCTTGCGGGTGGCCTCCTTGTGGGCTGCAAGGCTGTCGGGTGTGTGTTCGAGGAGCCATTTCTTCTTTAGTTTCTGGCAGGTGCGTTTGGAGGTGAGGAGTTTGTCAGTGAACCAGGCGCCTTTTTTCTTTCCTTGGTTGTCGGTGGCACTCTTGAGTGGTGCGAGGGTGTTGGCGCAGTCGGTGATCCACTGTCGTAGTTTGAGTGTGGCGGTGTCTGGGTCGGTGGAGTCGGTGGGAGGGTTCTGGGTGAGGGTGCTGGTCAGCTGGTCTTCGGTGACTTTGCTCCAGCGGCGGTGTGGTGGTAGTTGGGTGCGGTGGTGTTCGATGTGCTTCTTGAATGTGAAGTGGATGCAGTGGTGGTCGGTCCAGTGGAGTTCGGTGGTGTGGTTAAAGGTGACGTGGTTGCTTGCGGAGAAGATCGGATCAAGTGTGTGGCCGGCGATGTGGGTGGGTGTGTTGATCAGTTGTCTGCGGCCGAGGTTGGAGAGGTTGTCGATCAGAGATGTGGTGTTGGCGTCGTTGTTGTTCTCCAGGTGGAAATTGAGGTCTCCAAGGAGGATGTAGTCCGTTGAGGTGAGTGCATGGGTGCTCGTGAGGTCGGCGATGGAGTCGCAGAAGGGTGCTCGTGGTCCTGGGGGTCGGTAGATGAGCGTTCCTCTGAGAGTGGTGTTGGGGTCAGTGTGGATCCAGAGGTGTAGGTGTTCGGCGGTCTTGTGGGTGTCGTCCGTGTGGGTTTGGATATTGAGGGTGGATTTGTGGGCGATGGCTATTCCTCCTCCGATTCCGTTGGGGCGATCCCTCCTGGTTATCTTGTAGCCGTCCGGGATGGCAATGGCGATGTCCGGTGCTGAGGAGTCGTTCCACCAGGTTTCAGTCAGGAAGGCTACATCTGGGGCGGTGGTGTCGAGCAGGTCCCAGAGCTGGATGGCGTGCTTGTGTTGAGGAGTATGCAGTGGAGGTGGTTTGTTGTGGTTGTTGCAGGTTTCCTTGTTCTGTTGCAGGTGAAGTTGCAGGCGTGGCAGGAGAATGGTCCCTTGGTGTTCTTTGGGGATGACTGGAAACATGTTGTGGAGCGGCCGGGGTTGAGGGCAATGAGCTGGTTGGCTGAGTAGCGGCGTCTGGTGATGCAAGGGTCGTGCGGACCGGGGGGGCAGCGCTGGGCACGGGCCAGGTGCGGACGGGCGCAGACGGGCTTGCCTCTGGCACACCTCCGGCACGCCAGCGCCATTAAGAAGGGAGGGGGGAGGGAGAAGCAGCTGGGAGGTGGGAGGGAGCAACGAATGGGAGCGCGAGGGGGGTGGGGCCGCAGGGAGGCAGCGGCAGGGGAAAAGGCAAAGGGGAGCGCACAAGGGGCAAAAAAGCGGTTACAACAGTAAAAAAGGCACAAATGGAAGCAAAATGGAGCAAAAGGCAGAATAAAGCAAGGCTGGCGGTCGGTGGGAAAGCGGCAGAAATACTGCCAACAGGCCGGCAGTAAAAAGAAAGGGATTATGACCCTGGCGGTAGCCGCCAACACAGACAGCCACCTTAACACACCGACCGCCAGGGTGGTAACGGCTGCTGGGCTGGAGACTTCGGTCTCCATCCCGGCGGCCATCACAATTCCACCCTCGGGATTACAACCCGGCCTACCGCCATGATTTTCCTGCCAATCTTACCACCATAAAAACCATGGCAGTAGGCACTATCAGTGCCAGGGAACCCTTTCCCTGGCACTGATAGGGGTCTCCCCCACCCCCCTTCCCCTCCCCAGAGTTCTCCCTCACCCTCCCCCTCCCTTTTCTGCTCCCTGCACATTTACTCACCCACACGCGCACCCATATACACACATGTACATACGCATACCCATATCCACACATTCACAACACACAACATACATGGACACTCACATTCAGTCATTCACGCACTCATTCAACGTGACTCACACCCGCATGCACGTATACCAAACCATACACACACACACCCCCACAACACCCCCACGCACACAACACCCCTCACCCCCCTCTCCTGTCGGAGAACCCGACTTACCTGCTTGCAGGGGGTCCTCCGGCTTGAGAAGGGACGCAGCGCTGCAGTCAGCAGCAGCGTCCGCCAGCAAACACCGGCAGGCCACATCATTGCTCACGATACGGTCGACGGTGTTTTGCTGGTGTGGCGGTGCTGCTGTCAGCAGCACCACCTTACTGCCGTCAGCCAGCCTTCTGGCGGAATACCGTTGACGTTCATAATACGTGTGGATTGCTGGTAGCCACAGCGGTGGTAGGCGTCAGTTACCGCCAAAGTTATAATGAGGGCCTTAATCAGTATTTGTGCTCCTCCTAGGGAGGATAGTTTGGGGGATTAACCCCTTTCTGCCCCATGTGGCACACCAGTTTCTTTTGTTTTAGAAGAATAGGGTAGAGGCTGACTTACCACCCCACTCCTAATGGCCCCAACATCTTTACTTCCCCACCTGGGGTGCAGATTAGGAGTTTACCCCCAATCTGCTCTCCCCGGGAGCAGTAAGGTTATTAGACACCACACCAGTTTATTTTTATCTAAAAAGTGGGTGGGAAACCAGCCCAAATCCTGGGACTGGGCCATGTCCTCCCAACCCTAAAGCACCATGGCCCATATTTATACTTTTTGACGCTAAACTGCGCTAACGCAGTTTAGCGTCAAAAAATTTAGCGCCGTCTAACGCCATTCTGAAGCGCCATGCGGGCGCCGTATTTATGGAATGGCGTTAGCCGGCGCTAGCAGACCGGCGCTGCCTGGTGTGCGTGGAAAAAAAACACGTAGACCAGGCAGCGCCGGCGTAGGGGGAAAATGGCGTTAGGGCGTCTTAAAATGGGGCAAGTCACGTTGAGGCAAAAAAATCGCCTCAACCCGATTTGCGCCATTATTTTCGACACCCAGACGCCATTTAAATGACTCCTGTCTTAGTAAAGATAGGAGTCATGCCCCCTTGCCCAATGGCCATGCCCAGGGGACTTATGTCCCCTGGGCATGGTCATTGGGCATAGTGGCATGTAGGGGGGCACAAATAAGGCCCCCCTATGCCACCCAAAAAAAATTAAAAAATATAAAAAATTATACTTACCTGAACTTACCTGAATGTCCCTGGGGTGGGTCCCTCCATCCTTGGGTGTCCTCCTGGGGTGGCCAGGGGTGGCAGGGGGGGGTCCCTGGGGGCAGGGGAGGGCACCTGTGGGCTCATTTTGAGCCCACAGGCCCCTTAACGCCTACCCTGACCCAGGCGTTAAATAGTGGCGCAAATGCGGGGTTTTTTGACCCGCCACCTCCCGGGCGTGATTTTTGCCCGGGAGTATAAATACGACGCATTTGCGTCGCCGTCAGTTTTTTTAGACGGGAACGCCTTCCTTGCATCTCATTAACACAAGGAAGGCGTTCACGCAAAAAAATGACGCTATTTGCCCATACTTTGGCGCTAGACGCGTCTAACGCCAAAGTATAAATATGGCGTTCGTTTTGCGCCGAATTTGCGTCGAAAAAAACGACGCTAATTCGCCGCAAACGGAGTATAAATACGGGCCCATGTCTTTCTGTTCCTTCTTGTGAGAAACATTGGTGCTTGTGGGTGCGGGATGCAGTTCATACTAGGCTGAGCAAACCCCACCCCATTCTGTTTCTCATTTATTTTCTGATAGTCTTGTGGGGTTGTAATCCACTCAGATGGGCAGGTAGGTGGAAAAAATCCCAAACTGCCCACCCAGGGAGCCCAAAGGTTCACCAGATTGTCAGGGAAAATAGTGAGAAAATGAATGGGGTTTTGCATGTTGGGCTATGGTGACATTGGACTCCAATCACAGGCACCAAACAGTCTGTTTGCCTAGAGGCAGGCAGAATGGGGTGTTTACGCCCTCTGGGCCAGCCGGATTGCCAAAACTAGGCCCAGAAAAATCTAGTTTTATCTCATATGCTTGGTAAATGGCTACACTGTTGGGGCACTGAGTCAGCCAGCAACAAGAGAAACCTATCAATCATGTCCATTTCAAACAACCTATAATCTCCGGGAAATCCAGAGTGGTGTGGCCTGCATTGATCCCAGAATGCTTTCTTAGCCAGAATGCCATGCAAACATCAAATGTGTCAAAAGAGACTATTTTTTCCCATGTTTATGTCTCAGAAAATTCAGGTACCTCCAGCTAATGGTCCTAAGCTTGCCAGTCCACATTCCCACACTTATCTCAATTGAAATGCCGCATCCAATGTCTGGGTAAATCTAATAAACTTCATAGAATCAGACCCACACTATAACCTTGTGAAGACCTCAGAGACACCATATTGATACCACATGTTCTAAGTTTTAACCAGTTCATTTTACGGAGGCTAGGCCCACCCCCACAGTGAGTTACCATTCCATTTTTATTGGATGAAGGTTGGGAATGCTAGGCTGTCTTTTGAGCCACACAAATTCTGGAACTTTCCCTGACGGAAATGTTAAGGAAATCCGTGATTTTAGTCAAAATTGACAATTTGCATTGCATTTTGTGACAGAAAACAGAGAGGAATCCATGTGAGTCATACCACTCGGACACCCCTGATTGTCTAGTTTTCAGAAATGTCTGGGTTTGGTACGTCTCTATGGGTGCCAACTGAGCCAAGTCTAAAATTGCCTGCTACTCTCACTGTTAAAATGAGTGAATTTCAGATGAAAAGTTTTGATGTTTTCTACATGCATTTTTGAGGCCTTTCCTATCACAAATGATAGGGCCGTTTTTATCAGGGAAGTGTCAGAGTACAAAATAGAACGTTTGCTATTATCAAATTAATTTCTCTTTTTGGCTCACAAATGTAAGTCAGTGTGCAAGAAAGAACACATTTTGCATACTGCCTTTTGAATCATAGATATTATGGGTAATCACAAATTCAGTGGTGCACAAATAACCACTATTCCTATACTTAGGGGCATATTTATCAAATATTAATGCAATGCAGCAAGCCACCTTTCTATGCTGTGCTGTGCAGTGCGTGAAAGAGAGGGCAGGAATGCTCATATTTAACATTATACAGCTTATTACTGCTCTTCGCCTAGCATGGGGCAAGCATGCCTGAGTTGCAGGCAGGATTTTTTTATGTGCAAAAAGGGACACCTTCCTTCACAAAAACAATCTTCTGAGGCCTTTTCCTCTTTCTATGTATGTTGTAGAATGCAGCACATGCAGAAAGAGAAAAACACAGGGAGAAACAAGCATATTTATCTTTGCTATGCCTCCCCAGGTGGAATTTTGGTGCATTTGCGGGTCTACCACTACTTGTAAATATGGGAATGCACCAAAATCCACGGGTAGATCTGTGGGAAGACCCACGATCCACAACTGGAATGCTTCCCTGGGGCAACTTACGGCAAGGCAGGAACTTGCACTACATTGCTTTACTCCATATTTACCAAGACACGCAGGGACATGAAAGGTGACCTTTCACAGCTTGATAAATGTCATTCCAGGTGGTGGTCATTTCTGCGTGGTCCAAGGGTGACTCAAAACCATGATAAATATGTCCCTTAATATCTTGAGCACAGTTAAAAAAAAGAGTAAGTTTCCCTCATACCTCTTTTTCATTCATTTTATTTTTCCCTATGAGTTGATGCATGGCTGAAACACAATAAAAAACATCAGATTTTTGGATAACCAACAAAAACTACATATCGAAGTAAGCAGATGAGTTACATTGAATTGACAGTATATTAATTTTGCAGCTCATTCATTAGGTCACAAAATGAGAGAAGAAAACACTTTTGCCTACTTGCATTTTTTCCTATTTATGTTGAATAGTTCTTGATTTCAACAATTGGGCCTGAATAAGATCTTTGCAGAGGGTATACTCCGTCACAAACGTGACGGATATCCCTTCTGCCGTATTACGATCTCCAGAGAATATCATGGGATCGTAATAAGGTGGACGGTATATCTATCAGGTTTCTGACAGAGTATTCCCCTCAGCTAAGACCTAAATTAGACCCTTAGAGGCAGATTTACTCTGAAAATTGCAAAGCTGTGGTAGAAAGTTAATGTTTTTCAACTCTGATTGCTACTGAAACTGGCTAGTGATTTCGGCATGGTAAACCTTTAGCTGATTCCATTTTCGGAAAGAAACACGTGCTTTCTTGTTGAGCATATTTTCGTTTTTTTCTGAAAAGAAAACAAACAAGCATTTCTGCTACATTTTGCCTACGGTGTTAGCACCCTCCATTGGAATCCAAATATTCTTGGGGCCATATTTATACTTTTTGACGCAAAATTGCGCTAACGCAGTTTTGCGTCAAAATAATTTGCGCCGTCTAACGCCATTTTGATGCGCCATGCGGGCGTCAAATTTATACTTTGACGTACGGCGGCGCAACCAACAGGTGGGAGTCATTATTTCGTGACGCACCCAGCGTCCGTCTGTCATAAAGGAAACCAACGTAAATGCGACGCACATCACTGTGGGTCGATTTACGACAGCGCAATCGTGAAAACGCTGGGTTTTTTCACGCTATTGCGTGTAATTTTTGCGCGAAAACTGCCCTTTCAGCAGAGGAGAGCCAAAATGGATCCTAGATGCCCCAACAGACCCCAGGAGGATGAGAGCAGACCAGGAACCAGCCAGGAGGATCCATACAGGAACCAGGACATTTAAAAAAAAAAAAGAAAGTGTCGCTTCAGTGCAGAGGAACAGGAAATCCTGGTGAAAGAGGTGACGGAACACCAGCACCAACTTTTCATCTCCTCAAAATTGCCACTCAGTAGGAGAGAGGCCATCTGGAAACAAATTGTGGACAAGATTAACAGTGTGGCTGAAGAACGCCGGACAGTCACCGAGTGTAAGAAATGCTGGCATGACTGCAAACGTAGGACCAAAGAGAAAATGGCCAGGAACAGGAAGGCAGCAATGCAGACTGGAGGGGGGAGTCCAGCACAACAGGAGGCCCTGGACCACATGGAGGAGATGGTCGCAGCCGTCATCCCGGAGGAGATCGTCACAGGGATTCAAGGACTGGACAGCGCAGACTACCACGACACTACGCACATGCAGGGTAAGTCGCATGGGGAATTAAAATGCAATAATGGGGACTGTAAGCAGGGGGGGGATACCTACTACACAATGCATGTAACTTAGCACATATATGAAGTGGCATGGGGAAAGGGGCACGGCAGGGGGGCATGCCCAGTACTGACCGAAGCAGGGGCACGACAAAATACAGCAACAACAACAGTCCCACGGGGACATCCTGTAATTACAACAAGAGAGCCAAGGGAAAGCTGTGACAGATGGGAAGGACACTACCTCAAATCCACATCCAGGCACTTGTATTGCCAAATCTATTCTACATCAACTAGGTCCCTACCTGTAATGCAGTAGCAAATACAACAACTGCAACGTAACTGCCACAACAGTTGACAATAACACCTCTCATCTCTGTGCAGCTATAGTACCAAATGGCAGGAACCCCACCCTGGAACATACATACCTAAATTAGGGGGTTAGGATGACATCTGCAACTACTCCTAGAAATAAGACAAAGGTACCAGTACACTCAAATGCCGAATGTCCATAACTGACACATACATAAGCCTAAGGAAACAGCAATAGGAGCCACACAGCACCAACGACACACACATGCTGCATACGTCAGGGTCCCTCATGTGCCTGGCTAACAAGGCTACATCACTAATGTCATACTGCTCAGACAACAACATTGAGGAGGGGACACAGGCAACTGGTCACTGAAACACATCTGCACAGTCTGACAAACAAATAGGACATTCATACGATAAACAGGCCAATCCAGTAAGACTCACATGATACCCCATCATATTCAAACCTCAACAAGGTTTACATCCATACCACATCCTAACATTGACATGCATAGGTAATGCCACGTAACATGTACAGATCATGCAATGTGAATAAAACGTGTATGGGGCAGGGCCTGAGAGGCAAGTGTGCTGGCAGGGCAGTCACAACACCCGCAGTCAGTCAAAGTGTAGTGTGGCAAGTGAAACGTATACTTTGCGCATTAGCCTCAGGCTGGAGGCCTTTGTGCATTTTACCCTGAATGTACTTATACTCATTTGCTCACATCTAAGAGCCTCAGAGCACTTTGCACTAAATGAATCTCATTGCCCTTCCTATCAGTTAATGTATCAAATAGTCAGTCCTAAGGTGTTGTCAATTAGTCAAATCACACTGTTTTGCCTACTTCTGCACTGGAGTTTGCCAGAACATATTCACTCTGTGCCCCAGTCAAGGATACCGTCTGGTACATTGCTGATAGATGTGGTAGGGGTTAAGGTTTGGCATTCCTGCGTAGGGAAACTTTGGCATCACCATGACATATGTCTTTTAAATTCACTTCCTCGTCCCAAGACACGCATGGGGGAGTTTCCAAACAGAAAATCACAACTAGATGCTGCCTGACTTGCTGCTGATGCACAACCAGATCCCAGCCCATTCCTCTGATATGAGGGATGATGTCTCCCCTGTGATTCAGACAGGCAAGCTCCAAACTTAACATGCTGTGCTATACATAGAACAAGCAGAGGGAGAGTAGAAACTGTTAGGCACCATGATAGCTGTGTACTAATGTATTACTCTCCTGTGGACTATTTCAATTCTAACAGTGTGTATTGTTTGGGTTATTGGGGCTCACACCTAAATTTCTACAACTCAGTTGTACAATGAAACTTCATATTAAACAAATACTGTCTTTGTCATTTGTGTATGGGAACATACCGGAAAAGATCGAATTGTGTAGGATCTGAGTGACCACCACTTCCCTGAGAAGTTCCAAAGATGTCATGCGCTCGGATGTCTAAACATTCCTTTGATGTGGGAGACCAGAGGCACTGCTAGTCTGTCTGAGCTAAATTGAATATCTGGGTGACAGAGTTATTTACAAGTGGGTCAAACTTAGTCCCCCACACCATTAGCTATCCTGCTGCCTAGAAAGCCAAGAATCACATGTAGGATAATGAGAGCCCACCCAACAAAATGTCCCTCCATAACAATAGTTAAACACCGAGGGAGGAGTAGGACAAAAACACGCCTATTCCTAAATAATTACAAAGCAACACCTAAAGGCGACCTGGCAGACATGTCTGATAGCTCCATATCATACATGTGACACACAGGTGGGCCATAGGCCTACAACAATGCCCTATGACGGACAGCAGATACCAAGACAAACACAGAGTACAAAGTTAAGGCATCCAAAGGCTTGTATTTTAGTGCAAAATTGTCACAACACAGACACACTAATTGTACCCTGTTTCATTGCAGAGGAACACGGATCTCCTGCCGATATTCCTGTCCATGAGTTCCCTGATGACATGGATGACGAGACCATCAACCTCCCACAAGAGACCATTGACATGGTCCTTGAAAGCCTCCAAACCCCACCTTCAGTCACAAGGAGGAGCACAGAAGAAGCAGCCACCACAGTAGAACCACCCGCCACCCCAATTGTAAGACCTGCCAGCTCCAACACAGCTGAGGACTCTGACGACACTGGCACCAGCTTCGAAAGAACAGTCGTTGGGGTCCAGCGGGAGCTGGCCAAGGAGGTGCGGGTGGGGATGCAAACTATGGCAGCCAGCCTTGAGGGGGTGCGTTCGTGCATGTTGTCAACTGCTGATCAGGCAGCTGCAATGCAAGCCAGAACATCGCTCTTGGAGGAACTTTTAAAAACACAGAAGGAAATCTGCACAGCTGTCATCCAGTTGACACAACAACTCCAACTGCAAGCCAGTCAACGTGTGCACGAATGCAACATAGAACCCCTCAGGGCCGACCTGGCTGCCTACCATCGGGATGTGGCTGCCATTCTGAAAAACCAGCAGGCCCTCCTTGCTGCAGTACTGCCCTTCATTACTCGACAGGGATCAGCCCCCGGGATGTCTGCCTCCATGTCTTCTAACACTGAGGTGTGTGTTGCCCCTTCACAACCAACAACAACAAGGATACACCAGGCAACACACACATCAGAAGAAGAAGACATGGAACAGATAACATTCACACGCAAGAGTACCCGGAAGCCCTAGTCCCTGCACCATGGCCTACTCTGACCAAGGTCCTACGTTTTGACACATGCCAGTCTCACTACAACTACCCTCAATGACTGTTCGGCAATCCACTGTATGACTTGTCCCCATTGGCAGTGAATGTTTCTCTCCTACTATTTGGCAATTCCTGTTCCTCTGCACTGTCTGTGACATCACCCCAGCATGTCAGGAGCATCATCCACACCCCGTCTGTAGGATCACCATGTAAGAATGCACCAGAACGGACTCAGCGAACATTGTGAATGGACATTTTGCACTACACCACCTAAAAATAAATATCACTTGCACACCTATTGTGTCTCTGTGTTATTTCACACTTCAACTGTGCAGTACATAACTCCAAAGTGGCTGTGTGGCAACCATGTCGATTCTCTATACTACTGTCCTGATTTCATGTATACTGAAACATCTGTGCAGTGGCCAGGATTGCATCATAGCTTTACTATACTGAGGAAAATAACTGATGAAGGGACTAAGCACACACAATCATGTTGTGTTGGACAGAATGATGCACCATCTATAGCTATTCTAGACAACTAATGGTGGCTGAGAAATGTAGGCACCATGCAATACTAAAATTAGAAATTATGCTGTAAAATGAAAGGAATGATAAACAAATTACACAGCATCAATCACCCTTACGGCGCATACTTCCATGAAGGAAAGTCATGCTGAATCAGTACACACATGATGTAGGTCAGCAATGACAGCAACAAGACAAGAGTGTGAACAAATCCTCATCTACAAAGATCTCCCTGAACTTCACACTGCTGTCCGACCTATCTATTTACCTACAATAACAAGTCTGGAAGCACTCTTTGTGAAGTAGAATACATGCCAACCCCAAACCTTGATGATCAATGCACACTACCAATGGTGGCTCTCCCACATGGTGGATACTTACCAAGTTAGCACCGGTAGCTGGCATGTTAAACTTCAATAGCCTGGGGATAGCGAGCATAGGACACAAATGTCATACTAAAACTTTCTGCTACACTGATGTCAAGGCCATGAAAAGGTAGCACCTAACGCATCATGTAAAGGGTTAACACATTTTTTATTTCAAAGTAGTAATAAAAGAGGCAACTAAGGGAAAGGTAAACCTACACTAATCTAACCTGACTACTACTAACCAACAACTGTCCTTAACTAACCTAAGTTAAACTTACTCTACACATGTAACGAAACGATCTAAACATCAACCCCCCACCCACCATTATGAGACAAGACACATGCAGGACAACACTTACTAACCTACACACATACTATACTATCCTAAACAAACATATATTTCTTTTTTTAATTTTTTTTTTTTTTTAATTTCTTTTGTATTTTTTTTTTTTTTAAACAGGAATCCCAACATTGCCCCCCACCCACCCACCCACACAAAAATATAAGATAGAAAGAATAAGGACCCCCCACCCTCTTACCTAACACTAACTAAGCTAATTTCCTATACTTATCCTATAACTAACCCCCCAAACCCAACTAACAGTATGAAATAGGAAAGAGGTGAGAGGGGAGGGGTAAAAGTTCAGGAGGGCAAAATGACTACTGATTTGCCCTCCGTAGTGTGCGCCGGATGGAGCGCACCTTCTTCTTGACCTCATTCATGTCCTCCGTCAGGTTGTCAACCTTTCTAATCAACCTGTCCAATTTTCGGGACAATGCCTGGAAGGCCGCAGGGTCGATAGGAGGGTCAGTGCTGGTTTGCGTGCCGGTGGAGGTGGATGTTGTTGCTGGAGTTGTGTGGCCACGGACAGCCCTGCTCCCACCACACGGCTGGGTCCAGGTCTGGAGGAAGATGCTTGGTCCGTTGCTGGGTCCACTTGGGCAGACCTGGTAGATGTAGTGGCGGTGGTTGTTGGTGGCACCGTTGGGGGAGCCTGTGGTGTGGCATACCACGCCCCGGAGGCCCGATCCGAATGATATCTGCGGGCCATCCTCCGATACCCACACTGCACCTGCAGGATGTGCCTGTACCTCATCGCACGGCGCTCGAAAGGGTCGCGATCTGCGGCACTCAGGTTTGCAGCTGTGAAGAGAAAAGGGAAATATTGAGCTTTAAATTTACAGTGGGTTGAATACCACAATGGGTCATTTGTCCATTACTAGAAATGTATTGGTTGCAGCAATTGTTACAACATAGTTCACGGAAAGGCTCAGAGGAAGTACATGTGAATCATGCATACATAAGGGCATATCACACATAGCATATCCATGTCTCTACATGATGGATGACATCACCCTAAACTACTCATCCAAATCATACCTAAGGCATTAGACATTATGGCACCAGCTCTTCCGCATACTGACTTCACTACATATGTCATTCTATGTGATAACAATCACACTCCTCACTCAATGGCATTTGGAATTAGTTGTGTGCTAAGATTGAACCCCTGGCCCAGAATCATATGTCCACACTAGGGGCCAGATGTAGGAATTTTGAAAAATCAACTAGCAATTTGCAAAGCAGAACGGTGTCTCTGACACCGTCTGCGAGTCGCTATGGGGTCCCTAAAACCCACCTCATGAACATCAATGATGTGGGTTCCAAGTTGCCCCACCTTAGCAACTATGGGCACTCACGGGGATGGAGGCCTGCTGGGAACAGCAGAACTCCATAGACGTGACTGCTTTTAAATAAAGCACGTTTTTTTTCCCCAAGTGTAGGCCGTTTACCTGAAAGGAAAATGAGCTGCAATTAGTTAAAAATCACAACAATTCAACTTGGAAATTTTCACTGTAATTATTGGTCCCTTAGACCACTGGCTGTTTTGCGCAGGATTATTTTGGTCCACTCACAAAGGTGAAGTTTTACAATGAGGACCCCTTCCAGTCAGCAAGTTGGTTACCATCCACTTCAAGTGGATGATAACAGCTACTCACTTTGCAACCACGTACTCGGTTGCAAATGGGATTGCCTACCACTGTGAGTTGCAAGTAGGTCTGGTAAACCCCTTTATTATTTGCATTTTGAAAAGCATTTTGCTAATATGTACATGACCACCAAATACATTTTGGAATAGGAAACAGACGTTTGCAACTCACAAACAGAAATTTATGCCATTTGCAACGTGTAGACATTTTGCTACATCTGGCCCTAGGTACTAACTCAAGTCACAAAAGGTTTTAAATACGTGTAACATACTGGTTGCTACAGTCCTAGGTACCCTGTTTCACAGTAACATCCCAGTCTTTGTGGGTGGTGTGGGAAGAACAACCAACAATCCCATGTTCAATGCACACCCAGGAGTGTACAGAAAGTTCAACAAGTATAGGCCTTCACACACAACACCTATGACGGGCTAGCAACACGTTGTAGTCAGCCCAACCTTGTCACATCCCAGGTCCACACATGTCAAAATGATATGACTTAGCCCAACATAACATACTATTAGTGAGGCATGTTTTACAACACACACAGAGGAGGTAGAACACCCATTCACATGATTCAACAGAACACCTAGGCCATTGCACTCAAGTCACACACACTTCGAGGTCACCTTGTGGAAGTACATGCCCCCGGAAGTCATACCATTCCCAATTGCCGCCCTAATTGAATGACCTACAGCCCCTCAATCTGAGAGATGACTAGGTATTGCTTTACAGAAACATTATTCCTATTTGATATCACACTAAAACAACCAAGCCAATGAACGGCCAGCACATCAAATCATGAATTCTCTTGAACACACAGTAATCCATCATGCTTCATTACCAAACAATGAAAATAGCACTCAGGCGACACTCACTGTAGGTATCGGGGTCGTCAAAATGGGCCACCTCTCCCACGGTGTACGGGGCTGGTCCACCTGTAAAGCATGAAAGGAAGAATATACTCAGACTGGGTGAACGGACAAATAATTTCTGTTACAATGACACTGTGTGAATATGACATGGTAATGATACACTTTCACACATGCTCATCCTGCCTGGATGACTTTGTATTCAACATTATCATTGGATGAGTCTCTTGCTCCAGTGACACACCCTACTGCACTCATGCAGTGGCCAGGACAGTCATGTGTCGTCCAAGTTAATCCTCCATTAGTATGCCCCAACAATAATGTTATCCATACATCTCAGCATGTGCATCCCAGAGAGACATTCCAAAACTGGTTCCATGAGGACTGCATGACCACTCACAATCAAACAGGCTATGTGGACAGGTTCAACACACAGCAACCAGACACACATGTGACATATGTGTGGACAACATGACTAACTTCATGTGACGTGAAGGCAACACACATGTATAGCATCATCATGTGTTTCCAATTTTCTGTCTAGCTATGGCGTCTACATATGTAGGTATGTTGTTTTTACATGACGTACTCACTGACCATTATGACCAGTAGAGTACAAATAGAGCAGTTCACGTGTTGCTTTTCTGACACAAATGCAACACTACATTACATGCAGCTACAGGCATCTGGTATGTGTTGCAAAAATGAGCCATCGGACTGGTAGCATAGGTCTTCATACACATTCTGCAACAAATACACATTAGGACACATATGTATACCTTTGTATCGCACCATTTGCATCATTTTGTGACGCAGAGAGGGGGCTACTTAGCAAAATACAAATAGATGTTGGATTTTACTGCTGTTATTGCGTGTACATGTGTTGCAAAAATGGGGATTTATGTGTATGACCATGGGCCTAGGTTTCCCTAGCATTACACACAGTCAGCTACTTATTTTGCAGATTGGCTAACAATCATCACATGTTCACACACAGATTTCTATTATTCCCATGTAATTGATTTGTACTCACCAACATGGCCATCAATCCGGAGTCCCAGGTGGTCCAGCAGGTCCTGTTCCCTGGTGATCAGATCTGCCCAGCGGTGCTTGAGTTGATGGACAATTCGCAGACTCCCGTAGACCCGGACCAGGTGATGGCGCACCTTCTCCCACCGGATTTTCCTCGCCTCCGTGTGATACCCCTGTATCACACAGCCCCCAGCCTCCAGCATCAGTGGGAGGAAATGGCTTACTAGCCATAGGAACCCCCCCAATTCGTCTTCACCCATCCTGGACAGGCGAGGCCTACCTGACATATTGAGAGGTCTAAAAATGGACAAATGAAATATGAAAGTAAAAGTGGGAAATGGGGAAAGGTAGAGGTGTGAAAGAAAAAGAAGAAGGAGAAAAATAGCCCAACTAACCCCCCAAACTATGCTACCCACAACAGACTCCCACAGACAATACAAACTATCCCAGGTATAGACAAAACAAGACTAAACAGACTGAGACAATGTTATACAACAATAATAGATTGACACTAAGACAAAATACAAGGCACACAGGACACTAAAGCAGTAAAACACAGGACAACACCTTTTACACAACCACACAGTCTAGATAAATCTGAGACTGCAAAGTGAAAGTGAAAGTTAACTCCCAGTACAGATTTGGTAAACAGGATATCCTATTACATCACTTCCTGCATAAAATGGCCGCCGTTTTTATTTTCCCGTTATGCGTCATATTTTCACGCATACACAGTTGTGCGTCATTTTTTTTTGACGCATTACAGTGCACATGATGCGGAGTGAAAAAATATGATATGAATATTAATAATTTTTAATGTACATGAGATGACCAACATATTGTCCATGTAGCGTCAATTTTACCACGCATACATCATGGGCGTCAATTTTTTTACACGTACAGTAGTGCACATGATGCGGAGTGAAAAAATATTATATGAATATTAATAATTTTTTATGTACATGAGATGACCAACATATTGTCCATGTAGCGTCAATTTTACCACGCATAAATCATGGGCGTCAATTTTTTTACACGTACAGTAGTGCACATGATGCAGAGTGAAAAAATATGATATGAATATTAATAATTTTTAATGTACATGAGATGACCAACATATTGTCCATGTAGTGTCAATTTTACCACGCATACATCATGGGCGTCAATTTGTTTACACGTACAGTAGTGCACATGATGCGGAGTGAAAAAATATGATATGAATATTAATAATTTTTTATGTACATGAGATGACCAACATATTGTCCATGTAGCGTCAATTTTACCACGCATACATCATGGGCGTCAATTTTTTTACACGTACAGTAGTGCACATGATGCGGAGTGAAAAAATATGATATGAATATTAATAATTTTTAATGTACATGAGATGACCAACATATTGTCCATGTAGCATCAATTTTACCATGCATACATCATGGGCGTCAATTTTTTTACACGTACAGTAGTGCACATGATGCAGAGTCAAAAATATTGTGGATGTAAAATATACTTTGAAGGCGAAATATTAAGACACTTTTGGATACATTTGTATTTGACTCTGCATTGTGTGCACTCATGTACGTGAACAAATTATGACGCCCATGCTGTATGCGTAGAATATGGAGCAAATTTGTCCTTATGTCTTCATGTTTTTACCTTTGGAAAGGTGATTTGTCATGGTCAAACGGTGCGATGTGATACACATTTGTGTTTGGATATGACACATGTCCGTTGTTTTATGTATAGAAGGCATTCACACTGTAATGTTTGGGATACGTTGACTAATGTATTGACCATATTTGACGACATATTTGGTGTAATTGCTGATGGCTATTTTGAAATGATGGATGGGATACCATTATGTATTCCGTCTCCAAAATGTGTCCACATTTATGATGGTGATGCTTTTATCTGTAGTCCTAACAGGGAGTGGAAGAGTCACTTACAGTTTTTATGGGGCTAACCATGTCCCATTATGATTTTGTGTTTCAGATTTGTGTTGGACTTATGACATGGAGGCCACACATGTGCCTTATGCATGTGTTTAGTTCACAAGTACATGATTCTTGTATGTTTTGGGGGCGGTAGAGGTGGACTTAGGCCCCCAGCACCCTAGGATTTGACCATCCAGAATAGCTACTGTATCCATGGAGTATATTTATTATATCATGGCAAACCTGCAGCAGCAGGCTAATGTAAGGCCATATGGTATGAATGACTGTTGACCATTCATTCATCTCATTAGCCCATTTGACGTTTGCAGTAATGATGAATTGGAGCTAACTTGCATACCATTTTCCTATGACTATGTTTGCAAGACTCTCAGCGTTCCCGATGTGATAATGAGAATAATTTTTTGGTTGTCTGTGTCCCTTTCTGCATAAACTGGTTTAGTGTCATGTTACAATCTTCCTGCTAGGTTCAAACTGGGACACAATTGTGATGGTCTACTTTCAAATATTAGGTTGATTGTATGACATATGTGTACATGTGTGTGGGAATGTGGATCCACTATCACCTGTCTGGGTGTATGTTGTAACTGTAACTTCAAGGTCTCCGGCTGAGTTAGTGGCAGCTGATGTTGTACCAATTGTGTATTGCTCATATCACACACTTGAGAGAAGCCATTGATGACATGGTCACGTACACATGGATGGTCCCACCCTGTCTCTGAACACGTGTGATGTGACTTCAAATGATCTCAAATTTTGGGCTGGATGAGAGACTGTTTCAGTTGTTTGGATCCGGCATCTGTAATTGTCACATTTGTACTCTTGTTGGGCTCTGTGTATGGTAATATATCATGTCACATCCTACCCTCTGTGCATACATTTGTGATGTTTATTTTTGGTGTGATGAATGTTATAGCATTCTTGCTCAATGAGACGACATTCATCTTCAGCAATTTCAAACTAAAGGTGGTCTGAAATGAATAGGCCAAAGCATGATGTGGTGTTTGTTATCTGTGTTTATTTACAAGTGTGGAATACAAGTGATTATAATAACTTAAGTAAAAAAATTGTTGACAATCTGTAGGCGCCTACGCACTCCTGCTGCCGTGTTAGGTTGTTCCCCCTCCTGTTGCAGGCCAGCATCCTCCTCATCGTCATCCTCAGGCATGTCTGGGTCCGGTTCAAGGAGGGGAATGTTCCTTTTCACACAAATATTGTGTAATATGGCACAAGTGAGTATGATCTTACAGACCATCTCTGGGGAGTATAGTAGGCTACCGCCAGTGATGTCAAGGCAGCGGAACCTTGACTTTAGGATCCCAAAGGTCCGCTCCACAATGCTGCGTGTCCTCTTGTGGGCGTCATTGTATGCCCGCTCAGCAGCAGTATTTGGGTTCCCATATGGTGTCATTATCCAAGACTGGATGCCATACCCCTGATCAGCTGAAAGAGAAACACAGAATGGTGTAAATTAGATGTAGGAGGCACTGTTGTACGTATCTTTGATGGCAGTAGTTGTGTTGTGTTGTCTGTGACTATTTTGTGTACTAATGTGACAACCTATGGTTGTTGGTGAAAACTTTGGCATTGTTTTTTTTCCTTGGCTGAGCAAGTGTTTGTTGGCTAACTGTTTGTCAGCAGGATGTATTGGTTTCTCAAGTACAGTGTGCCCTCCCTTGCATTGTGACTTGCGACACAGGTGTCCGTGTGTCTTCACTGGGGGTGTGATGATAGTTCCATGCAGAGTTGAAACATGAAAGTGTATTAGAAACGTTCATATGAACATACCCAGGCCATCCCATCCCTTAGAACTTATGCATTGTATTACTGTACAGGTTATTGTGAGCCTTCAAATTTGCAAGGTGACATTTAGGCAACCACAGTCATTAATGTCTTCACACTAAGCTGTAGAGTAAATTCCAATGTGTGAGAGGTTCAATGGTGACTTGTGAAACATGGCTAGTGATGTGAGGACCTCAGTGTGTTCCTGTCTAGGTGTTGCTATTGTGGTGTATGGGTTGTTTATCCTAGAGGGTTTCTGTGCAGTGAGTATATAAGTAGATTTTTGTCCTTACCAACAAGTAGTCCATTGCCATACCGTCCATCCTGGAAGTGTTGGTTGATGGTGCAGTGACGGAAGATGAATGCGTCATGTACACTCCCAGGATATTTAGCCACGATGTTGCTGATCAGTCCTTGGTGATCGACTATGGCCTGCACGTTGATGGAATGTGTGTGCTTCCTGTTGCGGTAGAGGTGTTCACTCGCAGCAGGTGGCACAAGGCGTACGTGTGTGCAGTCGATTGCACCAAGGACGTGCGGGAAGCCACTGATGGCGTAGAACCCCTGTTTGGTTTCCTGCTGCTTCTGCAGTGTGTTAGGGAAGCAGATGTGGCGGGGTGTCAGTCCAATGATGGCATCCAGTACTTTAGGCAGGAATGCGGAGAAAGATGGTTGTGATATTCCACCAACCAGGGCACCAGTTGTCTGAAAGGAGCCACTTGCCAGCATGTGAAGTACGGCAAGCAGTTTTGTTTCTGTTGGGATAGTGCGTGGAGTCACTAAAGTGGGGGCCAATTGCTGTTCAATATTTGTCAGCAGCTGCTGAATGGCCTGCCAGTTCAACCGGTACCTCTGGATGATGTCTCGTTCCCTGAGGCCATGCAGGGTTGTTCTTGGGCGGAATATCCTCTCCTGCCTTCTGCGCTGTCTTTGGGGTCCCTGCTGTTGTTGTTGTAGCTGCTGTTGTTGCTGCAGGGCTCTGCGTCTACGTGCACCCTGAAGAAAAAGCACCTCCATGTCTCCCTGTTGCTGCTCTGCTGCTCTGTTGTTTGTTCTGTGTGTTCAGATTAAGTACAGGTGTGTTTGCACCATTTTAACGCCTGCCCTGACCCAGGCGTTAAAATTTCACGATATTCATGCTTTGCGTGATTTTTTTGCGCCGCCTGCCGTGCGGGAGTGATTTTTGCCCGGAAGCATAAATACGACGCACCTCTGTGTGCGTCGGTTTTTGGACGGGAACGCCTACCCTGCATGTCATTAACGCAGGGCGGGGTGCCGCTTCCAAAAACTGGCGCACATAGCGCCATTTTCCTTGTGCGCCGGATCGGGCGTCAGGGTTTAAATATGGGGCAACGTTTGCACTGAATGTGCGTAAAAAATTTTGACGCACATTCGGCGCAAACGGAGTATAAATATGCCCCTTGGTACCTTTAGGATCCCAAACCTGTTGTAAATAAGTATGTAGTTTGGCCTGAATACCTTTTGCATTTAACAAACGATGAAGCTTTAATCATGAGCTGCCTCAAACATCAAAACAATTTCTCAGCACTGGCAGGAGTGCCTCAGGACTGCCACAGGACATTCGGCCCTCAAAGGGTTGATGTGCTAGGGACTGTTTTTTTTTTTTTTTTTTACTTTTTTCTGCTGGAATAAGTCTTTCCATGGCAAGACTGCAGAAAGGGATGGATGCCCTTGTTGATGGTGCTCATTGGAACCGGCTTCATTTGGAAGATATATTACCATATCTAAATAGTTGATCTGGCTGTGTGAGTCTTAAAATCATACTGTTAATTCATGAATTACCTCACGGACTAACCTTTGTTATGTCACCTTCAATCAAGAAAGAATTTAAATTACTGTTTCCACGTCATTTTCGTTTACTACTGTATGCAGGATGATCCTCACGTATTTCAAGATTAAAGTAATTTTAGCTGCTAACCTATAGTGAGATGTTAGTGCAGGACTTTTTTGTCAGTATGGATTTTCCAATGTATTTATATTTTCTCTATGTTCTTTGCCATTGTTCATGTTAACTTTTTAGCCACCTGGAAAGCTGCGTCCTTACTGCTTAATTTTTTATCTAGGCTACTCCCTCTGATTAAAGATTGAGCTTTCCATGCAGTTTTAACTTCTATTTTTAACGCTTTAGGGCCAGAAGTATCAAGCAATTTTGCATTCGCAAACGGTGCGAATTGCAAAATTCATCCGTTTGCGAATGCAAAAATGTGCGAATTGCAAAATTCGTCCGTTTGCGAATGCAAAAATGCCTTTCAAGAAGTATGAAAGGCATTCGCTGTGCAATTTTAAGGAACTGCTGAAATAGCAATCCCTTAAAATTGTGACCCCATTTAGGTGGTAAGCATGTGCAATTTTTAAAAATGCATTATAAATGACATGCAGCACACACATGCCCATAGGGCATGTGTGTGCTTCATATGTCCGCAAATATATTTTTTTTGGAGTGCATCAGTGGGGGCTTTAGGTCCCCAACACCCTGGGGTTTCCTAAATGGAATTCGCAAATTGGGAAATGCAAAACCATTCGCACCTATGGGCCTACAGGCCCATAGAGATAAATGGATTTGCATTCTCTAATTGAGAATCGGTAATAGAGCTTGCGAATTTTAAGAAATCGCTATTACCGAATCGCAAATTTCATACATCCCAGTTTGCATTTCTTAAATAGCGATTTCTTAAAATTCACTATTTAAGAAATGCAAAACAGATCTTTGATTCATCTGGCCCTTAGTTTGTTATGATGTTTATTATTACCTTTAGACATTCCCTTTTATTCACTAATAAGCATTCTGTCACCTTTTGCCTATTTTGTAGTCATTCACCTCGTAAAGTGCTCTCCTACCCTGGTGGGACTGGTTCGCATTATGTAAAACTACATAGGTAAAATTAAATAAACAAAAGGAGATAACCATAACAGTGCTTGTCTGATGTACAAAAGAGGGCACGTAAAATATCTATCTACACAAACCAGAAATAAATACATCGGGCCTGTAAGTCTAACTTTACTATGAGTAAATATATTCAGGTCTAAACTATCATAACACTATCATAGAGTTACACAGCACAGTATTCGGCTATCAAGTAACCAGTGTTTTGCTGCCTTCAAAGCAATAGAGTACTACTTCTTACACAGTGTCTTTGGCCCGATTCAAAAATGGAAACTTACCCCAAAGGTCTACGTTCAGACCAAAAGTCTAAAATTAGACCAAAAGTCTAACTATACTCATAGTAAAGTTAGTCTTTTGCTCTAAGTTTAGACCTGTGGTGTAAACGTTAACCAAAAGTCTAATTTTACTCGTAGTGAATATAGACTTTTGGTCTAAGCTTAGACTTTTGATCTAAACTTAGACTTTGGTTTAAGTCTACCTTTCTGAATCAGATCCAATTTCTTTCTAAGTTCTAAATTGCCCCAATTTGCAAGCATGGAACACTTTTTTGGCTACCTACTCCACTAATTTGGGTCACTTTTATTCTGGTGCTGAGTATTATTTTCTGTCCCAGACTGACTCTGGTTAGGGGCTGTCAGTTTGGAAACCACTGTATCACTTTTTGCTTTCATGAGCTATGAGTTGTACAGGCATAGTATTTGACTGGATCCAAAGCAAAGAGATGCAGGGATATTACTTCTCAGTATGAGAGAAAATAATTTGAATCCTAGGACAAAGTCACTCAGCCATCCTTCACATGTGAATGGATGCTGTAACAAGAAAATCTATCTCTTGTTTTTGTGCCCCCTCACCGTCTAAGTTGAAGCAGCATTTTGTACTGTAATACTCCTCAGGAACACACATGCACATTTTGTTTGCGGTTGTTCTGCCATGTTGGCAAGTCTTAGAAATAGTGCATTCTGGGTATAAAAATGATGTACTCTCACAGGAATTTGTCACTTCAGGGGCGTTGTAGCCACACGGACCACTAGCCCATTGGCCACTGTCCCCAACACCCTTAACACCCCCTAAACCAGTATTTAAGGGGCTCCCCTGGCACCGAACCTCAGTCATGACTTTGAAAACAAGAAGATGCCACTACTGACAATAGGACTTTGGACTCTGCCACAGCGCAAAGAGAGGACACAAGTATAAAGGAACTACGTGATCAATGTGTGCCTGTGGTGAAAACTTGTTGCTCCCAGCACCAGGGACTCCAGTGAACGACAGAAGCCAAAGCCGACTCCTCTGATTGTTGGTACGAGTCATCTGCAACCTGCAGAAGAAACGTTGTGCTGTGTCAAAAGAAGTACAACCCATGTTGGGCCCTCTGCAAGTGAGGCCAAATAAAGTTGTTTAACTGCACCTGGGATTTGTGGTATAGGCATTGGATGAGTTCAGCCTGATCGGAATGCTCACTAGCCTTGTCTTGGGCTGAGGTCATCCATGACATAGGGGTGGAATGTGGAATGCAGTGGAGACCAGATTGATTTTGTGAGAGCTGTTGGTCGAGCTGGATCGTGGATGGGATGTTTCAATAAAGGAACCTAGAACTTCTACAACAAGCATATTTGCCTCTCTTCATTTGATATACTTTACACTGGCGACGAGGGTGCCATTGAACATCTCAACACAGGAGACACAGAAGGCCATCTCAAAGAATCTATGTCTGTTTACTACAAGTGCTGTGTTTTATTTCAACCGTGACAGATGAGAACAGCTTCGTTTCTTACCTTCTCTTCAGCCGATGGAAGTGTATAATAAGGTACTGTTCAATTGGTCTTTCTAATTATTTTGATTTTCATCTTTTCATCGAGTTCTTCTATTTAACGGATGAGCGCGTGAGGCAGCTGCACGAGCAGTCGGTAAGGAGAGAATATCGATCGCGCGCATCTAACGTGAGCCGTTTTCATCAAGCATTTGGTGTGAGCGCGTGTGTTTGTTTTCAAACACTGAAGTCATCACGTAACGTCTCGTGTTGTCAGCGCGCATCGGGCCGATGTCAGAAGGCATCTGATCTTAGCGAGCATCTTACCGCGTGTTTTTTTTTTTTTCTTTTTTTTTCTAACATTGAAGTCATCGCGTATGCCTCGCTTTGCCAGCGTGCATCTAAAACGAGCACTCCTGCTCTGGAAATTGATTTTTTGAAGTTCTTAATGTTTCAGACACCACTAGAGGGAGCTCAAATACCATATTGTAAACACAAATGAAAAATTTTCAGATTTGTTTGAAGATCTTCGTATTTTCACTGAAATTTGAATCCATAATTTTGGGCATGTATGGAACTAATGTATGTGACAATAGGACATATTCAAGCATTATAAAATCTCAGCAGTGAACATCGAAATTCATTATTTTGCTGCTATATATTTAATGTGATTGGTGCAACGTTTGATTTTTAACACTTAACTTAAGTGAGACAACGAAAGAAATTCAACATGCAAAATATTCCTCCTCCACCGTTTTTCTTAACTTCTCCAGGGGAACCACCAATAAAATGGTCCAAATGGAAAAAATCATTTTTGCACTATTCCAGGGTGTGTGGTACAAACTTATCTAGTGAACGAAAGACGGCTCTTCTCATGCATTGCTTAGGGTGTGAGGGCCAGGAGATATTTGAAAATCTACCTGATCTTGGTGAAGAAGCTACAGATACCAATGAGTTTGAAATGTGTTTAAAAAAACTGGATTTACATTTCCTACCTAAGATCAGTACCATCATGGAGCGGTTCCATTTTGGAATGAGAGAGCAGAGATCTGGAGAGACTATTGAACAGTATATAACTGCTCTTAGGAAGCTTGCATCGACATGCAAATTTGGTAGCACGTTGGAAGAAAGAATCCGTGACCAGTTTATGTTGAGGTGCACAAATGATAAAATTAGACAGGAGTTATGGAGCAGAGATAACCCAACGTTACAAGAGGTGATAGTGCTTGCCAAGAGTGTAGAACATACCATGGCGTGTGTTCATGAACTGGAGAAAGAAAAGAATAGTGAAAGGGTGGATGTGAGCAAGATTGTTACGAAACCTGAACCAAGTGCTACCATGCAGTACAGTGTTGAACGTGAAGAGGGCAAGGATAGTCTTTCTATGGTAACACGATTTAAAGATGTAAAGGGGCATATTTATACTCCGTTTGCGCCGAATTTGCGTCGTTTTTTTCGACGCAATTTCGGCGCAAAACTAACGCCATATTTATACTTTGGCGTTAGACGCGTCTAGCGCCAAAGTATGAGGAATGAGCGTCATTTTTTTGCGTGAACGCCTTCCTTGCGTTAATGAGATGCAAGGTAGGCGTTCCCGTCTAAAAAAATGACTGCGACGCAAATGCGTCGTATTTATACTCCCGGACAAAAATCACGCCCGGGAGTGGGCGGGGCAAAAAACCCTGCATTTGCGCCTCTTTTTAACGCCTGGGTCAGGGCAGGCGTTAAGGGACCTGTGGGCTCAAAATGAGCCCACAGCTGCCCTCCCATGCCCCCAGGGACCCCCCCTGCCACCCTTGCCCACCCCAGGAGGACACCCAAGGATGGAGGGACCCATCCCAGGTACATTCAGGTAAGTTCAGGTAAGTATAATTTTTTTTTGGGCATAGGGGGGCCTGATTTGTGCCCCCCTACATGCCACAATGCCCAATGACCATGCCCAGGGGACATAAGTCCCCTGGGCATGGCCATTGGGCAAGGGGGCATGACTCCTGTCTTTACTAAGACAGGAGTCATGTAAATGGCGTCTGGGCGTCGTTATAAATGGCGCAAATCGGGTGGAGGCGATTTTTTTGCCTCAACCTGACTTGCCCCATTTTAAGATGCCCTAACGCCATTTTCCCCAACGCCGGCGCTGCCTGGTGTACGTGGTTTTTTTGGCGCAAAACTGCGATAGCGCAGTTTTGCGTCAAAAAGTATAAATATGGCCCAAAATGTTTCCGTTGTGGGAATTCAGGACATTATGCATCCTATAAAAAATGTCCAGCGGCCAACTCGATTTGCAGACTATGCAATAAAAGAGGGCATTTTGCCAAGTGTTGCAGAGTTTCCAAGAGTCAGACTTCTGTGAGGGTAGTTGAAGACTACATCCTTATGGTTTCCATGGGAGCTGTGAAGAGAAAACACCCCAAAGATATTGTAACCAGTTTTGGGGTATCCTGCGAAATGTTGTTTGACTCGGGAGCTTGGCTAACCCTCATATCAAATGAAGTTTTTGACGAACATTTTAGTCATAAAGTTACATTAAAAGATCCAGATGTTATTCCTGGAGGTTATGGCGGTCAGACTATTGATCTCAGAGGATATTTTGAAACTGAGATTGCCTACCGGTCTAACATCTTACGTGGGAAGGTTTATGTTCCTGTTAAGGGAGACAATGTACTGAGCTGGCCTCATCAGGGTGATCTAAAAGTAATACTGGATCCAAATTCGCCTGTTATGACTAAGGAAGATTATATTAACTCTTTAACTTGCATTGAGGAGTTGCAGGTACAAAAAAAATTTCTCTTGCCCGTTTTAGTTGAAGAATTCAAGGAAGTTTTTAGTGAGAAATTGGGTTGTCTCAAGAAGTATCTTCACCAAATAAAGTTAAAGAAGGGTTCAATTCCTGTGGCATCCAAGGTTCGTCCAGTTCCCATTTCTTTAAGAAATGATGTGGAAAATGAGATCAATAGACTATGTGATGAAGAGATCATTGAGCCGGTGGAGTCAGCGGAGTGGATTTCCCCGATTGTAGTTGCCAGGAAACCAACAGGAGAATTAAGATTATGCATAGACTTAAGGAACCTCAATAAGTGTATAGTCAGCAATCAATTTCCCTTACCTAACATCACGGAAATGGTCACGATGTTGTCAGGTTCTAAGGGCCATATTTATACTTTTTGACGCAAAACTGCGCTATCGCAGTTTTGCGTCAAAAAAATTTGCGCCGTCTAACGCCATTTGGATGCGCCATTCGGGCGTCAAATTTATACTTTGACGTACGGCGGCGCAACCAACAGGTGGGAGTCATTATTTCGTGACGCAAACAGCGTCGGTCTGTCGTAAGGGAAACCCACGTAAAAGTGACGCAAATCACTGTGGGTCGATTTACGACAGCGCAATCGTGAAAACGCCTTTTTTTTTCACGCTATTGCGTGACATTTTTGCGCGAAAACTGCACTTACAGGAGAGGAGACCCAAAATGGATCCTAGATGCCCCAACAGACCCCAGGAGGATGAGAGCAGACCAGGAACCAGCCAGGAGGAAGCATACAGGAACCAGGACATGTTAAAGAAAAAAAGAAAGTGTCGCTTCAGTGCAGGGGAGCAGGAAATCCTGGTGAAAGAGGTGACGGAACACCAGCACCAACTTTTCATATCCTCAAAATTGCCACTCAGTAGGAGAGAGGCCATCTGGAAAGAAATTGTGGACAAGATAAACAGTGTGGCTGAAGAACGCCGGACAGTCACCGAGTGTAAGAAACGCTGGCATGACTGTAAACGTAGGACCAAAGAGAAAATGGCCAGGAACAGGAAGGCAGCAATGCAGACTGGAGGGGGGAGTCCAGCACAACAGGAGGCCCTGGACCACATGGAGGAGATGGTCGCAGCCGTCATCCCGGAGGAGATCGTCACAGGGATACAAGGACTGGACAGCGCAGACTACCACGACACTACGCACATGCAGGGTAAGTCGCATGGGGAATTACAATGCAATAATGGGGACTGTAAGCGGGGGGGATACCTACTACACAATGCATGTAACTTAGCACATATATGAAGTGGCATGGGGAAAGGGGCACGGCAGGGGGGAATGCCCAGTACTGACCATAGCCGGGGCACGACAAAATACTGCCACCACTACAGTCCCACGGGGACATCCTGTAATTACAACAAGAGAGCCAAGGGAAACCAGTGACAGGTGGGAAGGACACTACCCTGAATCCACATCCAGGCACTTGTTTTGCACAAACTATTCCCCATCAACTAGGTCCCTACCTGTAATGCAGTAGCAAATACAACAACTGCAACTTAACTGCCACCACAGTTGACAATAACACCTCTCATCTCTGGGCAGCTATAGTACCAAATGGCAGGAACCCCACCCTGGAACATACATTCCTAAATTAGGGGGTGAGGATGACATCTGCAACTACTCCTAGAAATAAGACAAAGGTACCAGTACACTTAAATGCCGAATGTCCATAACTGACACATACATAAGCCTAAGTAAACAGCAATAGGAGCCACACAGCACTAACGACACACACATGCTGCATACGTCAGGGTCCCTCACGTGCCTGCCTAACAATGCTACATAACAAATGTCATACTGCTCAGACAACAACATTGACGAGGGGACACAGGCAACTGGTCAATGAAACACATCTGCACAGTCTAACCAAAAAATAGGACATTCATACGATAAACAGGCCAATCCAGTAAGACACACATGAGACCCCATCAGATACAAACATCAACAATGTTTACATCCATACCACATCCTAACATTGACATACATAGGTCATGCCACCTAACATGTACAGATCATGCAATGTGAATAAAAAGTGTATGGTGCAGGGCCTGTGAGGCAAGTGTGCTGGCAGGGCAGTCACAACACCCACAGTCAGTCAAAGTGTAGCGTGGCAAGTGAAACGTATACTTTGCGCAATAGCCTCAGGCTGGAGGCCTTTGTGCATCTTACCCTGAATGTACTTATACTCATTTGCTCACATCTAAGTGCCTCAGAGCACTTTGCACTAAATGAATCTCATTGCCCTTCCTATCAGTTAATGTAGCAAATAGTCAGTCCTAAGGTGTTGGCAATTAGTCAAATCACCCTGTTTTGCCTACTTCTGCACTGGAGTTTGCCAGAACATATTCACTCTGTGCCCCAGTCAAGGATACCGTCTGGTTCGTTGATGATAGATGTGGTAGGGGTTAAGGTTTGCCATTCCTGCGTAGGGAAACTTTGTCATCACAATGACATATGTCTTTTAAATTCACTTCCTCGTCCCAAGACACGCATGGAGGAGTTTACAAACAGAAAATCACATCTAGATGCTGCCTGCCTTGCTGCTGATGCACAACCAGATCCCAGCCCATTCCTCTGATATGAGGGATGATGTCTCCCCTGTGATTCAGACAGCCAAGCTCCAAACTTAACATGCTGTGCTATATATAGAACAAGCAGAGGGAGAGTAGAAACTGTTAGGCACCATGATAGCTGTGTACCAATGTATTACTCTCCTGCGGACTATTTCAGTTCTAACTGTGTGTATTGTTTTGGTTATTGGGGCTCACACCTAAATTCCTACAAGTCAGTTGTACAATGAAACTTCATATCAAACAAATACTGTCTGTGTCATTTGTGTATGGGAACATACCGGAAAAGATAGAAATGTGTAGGACCTGAGTGACCACCACTTCCCTGAGAAGTCCCAAAGATGTCATGGGCTTGGACTTCTAAACATTCCTCTGTTGTGGGAGACCAGAGGCACTGCTAGTCTGTCTGAGCTAAATAGAATATCTGGGTGACAGAGTTATTTACAAGTGGGTCAAACTTAGTCCCCCACACCATTAGCTATCCTGCTGCCTAGAAAGCCAAGAATCACATGTAGGATAATGAGAGCCCACCCAAACAAATGTCCCTCCATAACAATAGTGAAACACCGAGGGAGGAGTAGGACAAAAAAATGCATATTCCGAAATAATTACAAATCAACACCTAGAGATGACCTGGCAGGCATGTCTGATAGCTCCATATCATACATGTGACACACAGGTGGGCCATAGGCCTACAACAATGCCCTATGACGGACAGCAGATACCAAGACAAAATCAGAGTACAAAGTTAAGGCATCCAAAGGCTTGTATCTTAGGGCTAAATGATCTCAACACAGACACACTAATTGTACCATGTTTCTTTGCAGAGGAACACGGATCTCCTGCCGATATGCCTGTCCATGAGTTCCCTGATGACATGGATGACGAGACCATCAACCTCACACAAGAGACCACTGACATGGTCCTCGAAAGCCTCCAAACCCCCCCTTCAGTAACAAGGAGGAGCCAAGAAGAAGCAGCCACCACAGTAGAACCACCCGCCACCCCAATTGTAAGACCTGCCAGCTCCAACACAGCTGAGGACTCTGACGACACTGGCACCAGCTTCGAAAGAACAGTCGTTGGGGTCCAGCGGGAGCTGGCCAAGGAGGTGCGGGTGGGGATGCAAACTATGGCAGCCAGCCTTGAGGGGGTGCGTTCGTGCATGCTGTCAACTGCTGATCAGGCAGCTGCAATGCAAGCCAGAACATCGCTGTTGGAGGAACTTTTAGTAACACAGAAGGCAATCTGCACAGCTGTCATCCAGTTGACCAAACAACTCCAACAGCAAGCCAGTCAGCGTGTGCACGAATGCAACATCGAACCCCTCAGGGCCGACCTGGCTGCCTACCATCGGGATGTGGCTGCCATTCTGAAAAACCAGCACGCCCTCCTTGCTGCAGTACTGCCCTTCATAACTGGACAGGGATCAGCCCCCGGGATGTCTGCCTCCATGTCTTCTGACACTGAGGTGTGTGTTGCCCCTTCACAACCAACAACAACAAGGACACACCAGGCAACACACATCAGAAGAAGAAGACATGGAACAGATAACATTCACTCGCAAGAGTACCCGGAAGCCCTAGTCCCTGCACCATGCCCTACTCTGACCAAGGTCCTACGTTTTGACACATGCCAGCCTCACTCCAACTACCCTCAATGACTGTTCGGCAATCCACTGTTTAACTTGTCCACATTGGCTGTAAATGTTTCTCTCCTACCATTTGGCAATTCCTGTTCCTCTGCACCGTCTGTGACATCACCCCAGCATGTCAGGAGCATCATCCACACCCTGTAAATAGGATCACCATTTAAGAATGCACCAGAACGGACTCAACTAACATTGTTAATGGACTTTTTGCACTACTCCACCTAAAAATAAATATCACTTGCACACCTATTGTGTCTCTGTGTCATTTCACACTTCAACTGTGCAGTACATAACTCCAAAGTGGCTGTGTGGCAACCATGTCGATTCTCTATACTACTGTCCTGATTTCATGTATACTGAAACATCTGTGCAGTGGCCAGGATTGCATCATAGCTTTACTAGACTGAGGAAAATAACTGATGTAGGGACTAAGCACACACAATCATGCTGTGTTGGACAGAATGAGGCCCCATCCATAGCTATTCTAGACAACTAATGGTGGCTGAGAAATGTAGGCACCTTGCAATACTAAAACAAGAAATTATGCTGGAAAATGAAAGGAATGATAACCAAATTACACTGCATCAATCACCCTTACAGCGTATACTACCATGAAGGAAAGTCATGCTCAAGCAGTACACACATGATGTAGGTCAGCAATGACAGCAACAAGACAAGAGTGTGAACAAATACTCATCTACAAAGCTCTCCCTGAACTGCACAATGCTGTCCGACCTATCTATTTACCTACAAAATCAACTCTGGAAGCACTCTTTGTGAAGTAGGATACATATCAACCCCAAATCTTGATGATCTCTGCACACTACCAATGGTGGCTCTCCCACATGGTGGATACTTACCAAGTTAGCACACGGGTAGCTGGCATGTTAAACCTCAATAGCCTGGGGATAGCGAGCATAGGACACAAATGTCATACTAAAACTTTCTGCTACACTGATGTCAAGGCCATGAAAAGGTAGCACCTAACGCATCAGGTAAAGGGTTAACAAAATTTTTATTTCCAATAAGTAATAAAAGAGGCAACTAAGGGAAAGATAAACCTACACTAATCTAACCTGACTACTACTAACCCACAACTGTCCCTAACTAACCTAAGCTAAACTTACTCTACACATGTAACGAAACGATCTAAACATCAACCCCCCACCCACCATTATGAGACAAGACACATGCAGGACAACACTTACTAACCTACACACATACTACACTATCCTAAACAAACATATATATATATAAATATATTTTTTTTATAGTTTTTTGTTTTTTTTGTTTTTTAAACAGGAATCCCAACATTGCCTATCACCCACCCACCCACACAAAAAGATAAGATATAAAGAAGAAGGACCCCCCACCCTCTTACCTAACACTAACTAAGCTAATTTCCTACACTTATCCTATAACTATCCCCCCAAACCCAACTAACAGTATGAAATAGGAAAGAGGTGAGAGGGGAGGGGTAAAAGTTCTGGAGGGCAAAATGTCTACTGATTTGGCCTCCGTAGTGTTCGCCGGATGGAGCGCACCTTCTTCTTCACCTCAGCCATGTCCTCCGTCAGGGTGTCAACTTTTCCAATCAACCTGTCCAATTTCCTTGACAATGCATGGAAGTCCGCTGGGTTGATCGGAGGGTCAGTGCAGGTCTGGGTGCCGGTGGAGGTGGATTGTGTTGGTGGAGTGGTGTGGGCACGGGACTGCCCTGCTCCCACCACACGGCTGGGTCCAGGTCTGGATGAGGATGCCTGGTCCGTTGCTGGGTCCACTTGGCCAGACCTGGTAGATGTAGTGGCGGGGGTTGTTGGGGGCACCGTTGGGGGAGCCTGTGGTGTGGCATACCACGCCCCGGAGGCCTGTTCCGAATTGTATCTGCGGGCCATCCTCCGATACCCACACTGCACCTGCAGGATGTGGCTGTACCTCATTGCCCGGCGCTCAAACTGGTTGCGAGCTGCGGCACTCAGGTTTGCAGCTGTGAAGAGAAAAGGCAAATATTGAGCATAGAATTTACAGTGGGTTGAATACCACAATGGGTAATTTGTCCATTACTAGCAATGTATTGGTTGCAGCAATTGTTACAACATAGTTCACGGGAAGGCTCAGAGGAAGTACATGTGAATCATGCATACTGAAGGGCATATCACATCTAGCATATCCATGTCTCTACATGATGGATGACATCACCCTAAACTACTCATACAATTCATACCTAAGGTATTATACATTATGGCACCAGCTCGTCCGCATACTGACTTCACTACATATGTCATTCTATGTGATAAGAATCACACTCCTCACTCAATGGCATTTCGAAATAGTTGTGTGCTAAGATTGAACCCCTGGCCATGAATCATATGTCGACACTATGGGCCAGATGTAGGAATTGATGGGAAATCAACTAGCAAATTGCAAAGCTGAACGGTGTCTCTGACACCGTCTGCGAGTCACTATGGGGTCCCTAAATCCCACCTCATGAACATCAATGATGTGGGTTCCAACTTGCACCACCTTAGCAACTATGGGCACTCACGGGGATGGAGGCCTGCTGGGAACAGCAGAACTCCATAGACGTGACTGCTTTTAAATGAAGCAAGTTATTTTTCACCAAGTGTAGGCCCTTTATCTGAAAGGAAAATGAGCTGCGATTTGTTTAAATTCACAACAATTGATTTTTTGGAATTTACACAATAATTATTGCTCCCCTAGACCACTGGCTGTTTTGTGCAGGAGTATTTTGGTCCACTCACAAAGGTGAAGGTTCACAATGAGGACCCCTTCCAGTCAGAAAGTTGGTTAGCATCCACTTCAAGTGGATGATAACAGCTACTCACTTTGCAACCACATACTCGTTAGCAAATGGGATTGCCTACCACTGTGATTTGCAAGTAGGGCTGGTAAACTCCTTTATTTTTTTCATTTAGAAAAGCATTTTGCGAATATGTACATGACCACCAAAAACATTTCGGATTAGGAAACAGACGTTTGCAACTCACTAACATCAAATTATGCTATTTGCAATGTGTAGACATTTTGCTACATCTGGACCTAGGTACAAACTCAAGTCACAAAAGGTGTTAAGTACGTGTAACATACTGGTTGCTACAGTCCTAGGTACCCTGTTTCACAGTAACATCCCAGTCTTTGTGGGTGGTGTGGGAAGAACAAACAACAATCCCATGATCAATGCACAACCAGGAGTGTACAGAAAGTTCAACAAGCATGTGCCTTCACACACAACACCTATGAAGGGCTAGCAACACGTTGGAGTCAGCCCAACCTTGTCACATCCCAGGTCCACACATGTCAAAATGATATGACTTAGCCCAACATAACATACTATTAGTGAGGCATGTTTTACAACACACACAGAGGAGGTAGAACACCCATTCACATGATTCAACAGAACACCTAGGCCATTGCACTCAAGTCACACACACTTCGAGGTCACCTTGTGGAAGTACATGCCCCCGGAAGATCCGACCTACAGTGTACACAGTCCATCCTCAACTAGGAAGAAGCACTTGTCATCGAAGCCATGTGCCTAAGCTATCTAGGAGACTGTCAGTCTGATATGCTGACTCAGTTAATGGCAAGTTCCTGACCAAGTCTAACATTGACCAGTGTATTCCAAATGAGTCATGCCATTCCCAATTGTCGCACTAATTGAATGACCTACTGCCCCTCAATCTGAGAGATGACTAGGTATTGCTTTACAGAAACATTATTCCAATTTGATATCACACCAAAACAACAAAGCCAATGAACGGCCAGCACATCAAATCATGAATTTTCCTGAACACACAGTAATCCATCATGCTTCATTTCCAAACAATGTAAATAGCACTTAGGCAACACTCACTGTAGGTATCGGGGTCGTCAAAATGGGCCACCTCACCAACGGTGTACGGGGCTGGTCCACCTGTAAAGCATGAAAGGAAGATTATACTCAGACTGGGTGAACAGACAAATAATTTCTGTTACAATGACAGTGTGTGAATATTACATGGTAATGATACACTTTCACACATGCTCATCCTGCCTGGCTGACTTTGTATTCTAGATTATCATTGGATGAGTCTCCTGCTCCAGTGACACACCCTACTACACTCATGCAGTGGCCAGGACAGTCATGTGTCGTCCAAGTTAATCCTCCATTAGTAGGCCCCAACAATCATGTGATCCATACATCTCAGCATGTGCATCCCAGAGAGAAACATTCCACAACTGGTTCCATGAGGACTGCATGACCACTCACAATCAAACAGGCTATGTGGACAGGTTCAACACACAGCAAACCAGACACACATGTGACATATGTGTGGACAACATGACTAACTTCATGTGACGTGAAGGCAACACACAGGTGTAGCATCATCATGTGTTTGCAATTTTCGGTCTAGCTATGGCGTCTACATATGTAGGTATGTTGTTTCTACATGACGTACTCACTGGCCATTATGACCAGTAGAGTACAAATAGAGCAATTCACGTGTTGCTTTTCAGACACAAATGCAACAGTAAATTCCATGCAGCTACAGCCATCTGGTATGTGTTGCAAAAATGAGGCATCGGCCTGGCAGCATAGGTCTTCATACACATCCTGCAACAAATACACATTTGGACACATATGTATACCTTTGTAGCGCAGCATTTGCATCATTTTGTGACGCAGAGAGGGGGCTACTTAGCAAAATACAAATAGATGTTGCATTTTACTGCTGTTATTGGGTGTACATGTGTAGCAAAAATGGGGATTTATGTGTATGCCCATGGGCCTAGGTTTCCCTAGCATAACACGCAGTCAGCTACTTATTTTGCAGATTGGCTACCAATCATCACATGTTCACGCACACATTCCTATTATTCCCATGTAATTGATTAGTACTCACCAACATAGCCACCAATCCGGAGTCCCAGGTGGTCCAGCAGGTCCTGTTCCCTGCTGATCAGATCTGCCCAGCGGTGCTTGAGTTGATGTATATTCCTCAGACTCCCGTAGACCCGGACCAGGTGATGGCGCACCTTCTCCCAACGGATTTTCCTCGCCTCCGTGTGATACCCCTGTATCACACGGCCCCCAGCCTCCAGCATCAGTGGGAGGAAATGGCTTACGAGCCATATGAAGCCCCCCAATTCGTCCTCACCCATCCTGGACAGGCGAGGCCTACCTGACATGATGAGAGGTGTAAAAAAGTACAAAAGAAAAATGAAAGAAAAAGTGGGAAATGGGGAAAGGTAGAGGTGTGAAAGAAAAAGAAGAAGGAGAAAAATAGCCCAACTAACCCCCCAAACTATGCTACCCACAACAGACTCCCACAGACAATACAAACTATCACAGGTATAGACAAAATAACACTAAACAGACTGAGACAATGTTAGACAACAATAAAAGATTGACACAAAGACAAAATACAAGGCACACAGGACACTAAAGCAGTAAAACACAGGACAACACCTTTCACACAACCACACAGTCTAGATAACTCTGAGACTGCAAAGTGAAAGTATAAGTCAACTCCCAGTACAGATTTGGTAAACAGGATATCCTATTACATCACTTCCTGCATAAAATGGCCGCCGTTTTTATTTTCGCGTAATGCGTCATATTTTCACGCATACACAGATGTGCGTCATATTTTTTTGACGCATTACAGTGCACATGATGCGGAGTGTAAAAATATGATATGAATATTAATATTTCAAATTGTACATGAGATGACCAACATATTGTGCATGTAGCGTCAATTTCACCACGCATACATCATGGGCGTCGTTTTTTTTACACGTACAGTGGTGCACATGATGCGGAGTCAAAAAATATGATATGAATATTAATAATTAATACTGTACATGAGATGACCAACATATTGTCCATGTAGCGTCATTTTTACCACGCATACATCATGGGCGTCATTTTTTTTACACGTACAGTAGTGCACATGATGCGGAGTGAAAAAAAATGATATGAATATTAATATTTCAAATTGTACATGAAATGACCAACATATTGTCCATGTAGCGTCATTTTTACCACGCATACATCATGGGCGTCATTTTTTTTACACGTACAGTGGTGCACATGATGCGGAGTCAAAAAATATGATATGAATATTAATAATTAATACTGTACATGAAATGACCAACATATTGTCCATGTAGCGTCATTTTTACCACGCATACATCATGGGCGTCATTTTTTTTACACGTACAGTGGTGCACATGATGCGGAGTGAAAAAATATGATATGAATATTAATAATTAATACTGTACATGAAATGACCAATATATTGTGCATGTAGCGTCAATTTCACGACGCATACATCATGGGCGTGGTTTTTTTTACACGTACAGTAGTGCACATGATGCAGAGTCAAAAATATTGTGGATGTAAATAATAATTTGAAGGTGAAATATCAAGACACTTTTGGATACATTTGTATCTGACTCTGCATTGTGTGCACTCATGTACGTGAACAAATTATGACGGCCATGCGTAGAATATGGAGCAAATTTATCCAAATGTCTTCATGTGTTTAGCTTTGGAAAGGTGATTTGTCATGGTAAAACGGTGCGATGTGAGACACATTTGTGTTTGTATATGACAAATGTCCGTACTTTTATGTATAGACGGCCTTCACACTGTGATGTTTGGGATACGTTAACTAATGTATTGACCATATTTGACAACATATTTGGTGTAATTGCTGATGGCTATTTTGAAATGAGGTTTTTGATACCATTATGTATTCCGTCTCCAAAATGTCCCCACCTTTATGATGGGGATGCTTTTATCTGTAGTCCTAACAGGGAGTGGGAGAGTCACTTTCAGTTTTTATGGGGCTGACCATGTCCCATTATGATTTTGTGTTTCATATTTGTGTAGGACTTGTGACATGGAGGCCACACATGTGCCTTATGCATGTGTTTAGTTCACAAGTACATGATTCTTGTATGTTTTGGGGGTGGTAGAGGTGGAGTTAGGCCCCCAGCACCCTAGGATTTGACCATCCAGAATAGCTACTGTATCCATGGAGTATTTTTATCATATCCTGGCAAACCTGCAGCAGCGGGCGAATGTAAGGTCATATGGTATGAATGACTGTTGACCATTCATTCATCTCATTAGCCCATTTGACGTTTGCAGTAATGATGATTTGGAGCTAAGTTGCATACCATTTTCATATGACTAAGGGGGTCATTCTGACCGCGGCGGTCGGCGGTCGCCGCCCGCCAAGCGGTTCCCGCCGAAAGACTGCGGCGGTCATTCTGGCTTTCCCACTGGGCTGGCGGGCGACCGCCAAAAGTCCGCCCGCCAGCCCAGCGGGAAACACCCTTCCCACGAGGATGCTGGCTCAGAATGGAGCCGGCGGAGTGGGAAGGTGCGACGGGTGCAGTTGTACCCGTCGCGAATTTCAGTGTCTGCAAAGCAGACACTGAAATTCTTTGTGGGGCCCCCAGGGGCCCCGCGGCACCCCCTACCGCCATCCTGTTCCTGGCGGGAGACCCGCCAGGAACAGGATGGCGGTAGGGGGTGTCAGAATCCCCATGGCGGCGGAGCGCGCTCCGCCGCCATGGCGGATTCTCAAGGGCAGCGGGAAGTGGGCGGTACACCGCCTACTTCCCGTTTCTGGCCGCGGCTGAACCGCCGCGGTCAGAATGCCCATCGGTGCACCGCCAGCCTGTTGGCGGTGCTACCGCCGACCTCCGCAATGGCGGTAATTACCGCCAGGGTCAGAATGACCCCCTAAGTTTGCAAGACTCTCAGCGTTCACGATGTGATAATGCGAAGATTGTTTTGCTTGTCTGTGTCCCTTTCTGCATAAACTGGTTTAGTGTCATGTTACAATCTTCCTGCTAGGTTCAAACTGGGACACAACTGTGATGGTCTACTTTCAAATATTAGGTTGGTTGTATGACATATGTGTACATGTGTGTGGGAATGTGGATCCAGTATGACCTGTCTGTGTGTATGTTGTCACTGTAACTTCAAGGTCTCCTCCTGAGTTAGTGGCAGCTGATGTTGTTGCAATTGTGTATTGCTCACATCATACACTTGAGAGAAGCCATTGATGACATGTTCACGTACACATGGATGGTCCCACCCTGTCTCTGAACACGTGTGATGTGACTTTCAAATGATCTCCAATTTTGGGCTGGATGAGAGACTGTTTCAGTTGTTTGGATCCGGCATGTGTAATTGTCACATTTGTACTCTTGTTGGGCTCTGTGTATGGTAATGTAACATGTCACATCCTACCCTCTGTGCATACAGTTGTGATGTTTATTTTTGGTGTGATGAATTTTAATGGCATTCTTGATCAATGAGACGACATTCATCTTCAGCTATTTCAAACTAAGGGTGGTCAGAAATGAATAGGCCAAAGCATGATGTGGTGTTTGTGATCTGTGTTTATTTACAAGTGTGGAATACAAGTGATTATAATAACTTAAGTAAAAAAATTGTTCACAAGCTGTTGGCGCCTACGCACTCCTGCTGTGGTGTTAGGTTGTTCCCCCTCCTGTTGCAGGCCAGCATCCTCCTCATCATCATCCTCAGGCATGTCTGGGTCCGGTTCAAGGAGGGGAATGTTCCTTTGTACACAAATATTGTGTAATATGGCACAAGTGAGTATGATTTTGCATACCATCTCTGGGGAGTATAGTAGGCTTCCGCCAGTGATGTCAAGGCAGCGGAACCTTGACTTTAGGATCCCAAAGGTCCTCTCCACAATGCTGCGGGTCCTCTTGTGGGCGTCATTGTATGCCCGCTCAGCAGCAGTATTTGGGTTCCCATATGGTGTTATTAGCCAAGGCTGGATGCCATACCCCTGATCAGCTGAAAGAGAAACACAGAATGGTATCAATTAGATGTAGGAGGCACTGTTGTACGTATCTTCGATGGCAGTAGTTGTGTTGTGTTGTCTGTGACTATTTTGTGTACTAATGTGACAACCTATGGTTGTTGGTGGAAACTTTGGCATTGTTTTTTTTCCTTGGCTGAGCAAGTGTTTGTTGTCTAACTGTTTGTCAGCAGGATGTATTGGTTTCTCAAGTACAGTGTGCCCTCCCTTGCATTGTGACTTGTGACACAGGTGTCCGTGTGTCCTCACTGGGGGTGTGATGATAGTTCCATGCAGAGTTGAAACATGAAAGGGTATTAGAAACGTTCATATGAACATAGCCAGGCCATCCCATCCCTTAAAAGTTATGCATTGTATTAGTGTACAGGTTATTGTGAGACTTCCAATTTGCAAGGTGACATTTAGGCAACCACAGTCATGAATGTCTTCACACTAAGCTGTGGAGTAAATTCAAATGTGTGAGAGGTTCAATGGTGACTTGTGACACATGGCTAGTGATGTGAGTACCTCAGTGTGTTCCTGTCTAGGTGTTGCTATTGTGGTGTATGGGTTGTTTATCCTAGAGGGTTTCTGTGCAGTGAGTATATAAGTAGATTTTTGCCCTTACCAACAAGTAGTCCATTGCCATACCGTCCATCCTGGAAGTGTTGGTTGATGGTGCAGTGACGGAAGATGAATGCGTCATGTACACTCCCAGGATATTTAGCCACAATGTTGCTGATCAGTCCTTGGTGATCGACTATGGCCTGTACGTTGATGGAATGTGTGTGCTTCCTGTTGCGGTAGAGGTGTTCACTCGCAGCAGGTGGCACAAGGCGTACGTGTGTGCAGTCGATTGCACCAAGGACGTGCGGAAAGCCACTGATGGCGTAGAACCCCTGTTTTGTTTCCTGCTGCTTCTGCAGTGTGTTAGGGAAGCAGATGTGGCGGGGTGTCAGTCCAATGATGGCATCCAGTACTTTAGGCAGGAATGCGGAGAAAGATGGTTGTGAGATTCCACCAACCAGGGCACCAGTTGTCTGAAACGAGCCACTTGCCAGCAGGTGAAGTACGGCAAGCAGCTTTGTTTCTGTTGGGTTAGTGCGTGGAGTCACTAAAGTGGGGGCCAATTGCTGTTCAATATTTGTCAGCAGCTGCTGAATGGCCTGCCAGTTCAACCGGTACCTCTGGATGATGTCTCGTTCCCTGAGGCCATGCAGGGTTGTTCGTGGGCGGAATATCCTCTCCTGCCTTCTGCGCTGTCTTTGGGGTCCCTGCTGTTGTTGTTGTGGCTGCTGTTGTTGCTGCAGGGCTCTGCGTCTACGTGCACGTTGAAGAAAAAGCACCTCCATGTCTCCCTGTTGCTGCTCTGCTGCTCTGCTGCTCTGTTGTTTGTTCTGTGTGTTCTGATTAAGTACAGGTGTGTTTGCCCCATTTTAACGCCTGCCCTGACCCAGGCGTTAAAATTTCACGCTATTCGTGCTTTGTGCCATTTTTTTGCGCCGCCTGCCGCGCGGGAGTGATTTTTGCCCTGGAGCATAAATACCACGCACTGCTATGTGCGTCTGTTTTTAGACGGGAACGCCTTCCTTGCATCTCATTAACGCAAGGAAGGCGTTCACGCTAAAAAATTACGCTATTTGCCCATACTTTGGCGCTAGACGCGTCTAACGCCAAAGTATAAATATGGCGTTAGTTTTGCGCTGAATTTGCGTCGAAAAAAACGACGCTAATTCGGCGCAAACGGAGTATAAATATGCCCCTAACTATTTTAGTAAGATCGACCTAACTTCTGCGTATCATCAAATTAAATTGCATCCAGATTCGCGTAGTTACACCACTTTCATCACTCCGTTTGGGACCTTCAGGTTCATAAGAATGCCGTTTGGGTTGGTTTCGGCAGCTGCGGTGTTCCAACGTTTAATGTATAATTTATTTGGATCAGAGCCTGCGGTTAAGTGCTATCAAGATGACATTTTGATATATGGGAGGAGCGAAGATGAGCACAATTCTAGAGTAAGAAGAGTTCTAAGCATACTCAAGGAGCATGGTCTGACTTTAAAGCCTAAGAAGTGTTCTTTCGGAGAAACGGAAGTTGAATACCTTGGACACAGAATAACTGCAAATGGATTGAGTCCAAAACCTGAGTTGGTGAAAAACATTTTGAACTTGCGGGCTCCAGAAAAAAAAGAAGAGTTATTATCGTTTTTAGGAATGTTAGAGTTCAATGCTAAATTTATTCCTAATTTAGCGACCAAAACACTCAGCATGCGGAAACTTATCAGGAAGAATGTTGAATTTGTGTGGAGTATGGAATGTCAGAATTAATTTGATTGTATCAAGGCAGAATTAGTCTCAATTGGGTCATTGAATTTGTTTGATCCAAACAAAAAATGTGTCATCATGACGGACGCTTGTGAGAATGGTTTGGGGGCTGTGTTGTTGCAATATCTGGGTGATGGAAGTCCTAAACCCATAGTATTTTGTTCCCGGACTTTAAGAGGAGCTGAAATCAATTACTCCACAATAGAAAAAGAAGCATTGTGTGTGTATTGGGCTATCAGTAAATTGAGAAATTTTGTATGGGGAAGAGAGTTTGAAATACTTACTGATCACAAGCCTTTGGTAGAGGTGTTCATGAAAAAGGGTCTTGATTTGATCTCTGGTAGAATCAGTAGGTGGGTGGTCAGTCTCCAAGATTATGATTATACAGTGCGATATGTCCCTGGGGCATGCAATAAGGTTGCGGACTGTCTCTCGAGACTGAGTGTGGAGGTAGAAGAGTTACAGGAGAAGGAGATCCATGGTGATGTCTCTGTATGTATGGTCACGGGAAGTGTGATCAAACACGATGAGTGGTTAAAAGCTGTGGGAGATGATGAGATTCTGCAGCGGGTTTGTGAACTAATCAGGGGTGGTTGGAGGAATGATGTTAAACAGGACAAGGATCTGGTAAGTTTCAGAAGAGTAAAGGATGAATTATCTGTAGAGGATGGTATTCTTTTACGAGGTCTAAGGTTAGTTGTTCCTGCTGAACTAAGAAACAAAATCATTGAGTTGGGACATGAGGGCCATCAGGGTATGAGCAGGACGAAGTCGAGGATTCGGTTGGATTATTGGTGGCCTGGGATGGATTTGATGGTAGAAAGGTTTGTAAGGGAGTGTGCTAGTTGTTGTAGTAGTGACAAAATCTATAAGACTAGAGTTCCTCCTATGTGCTTGAGGGATATGCCTAGGAGACCTTAGGAGATAGTGGCTGTGGATATTGTTGGACCCATAGGTGGAAGAAGTGGTTCAAGTTATTTGTTAGTTTTGATTGATCAGTTCTCCAGGTGGGCAGAGATTGGCATATGTAGTTCCACTGAGTCCAGAAGAATTATTGACTTTCTTTTAGACATTTTTGGTCGAGAAGGTTTGCCAGAGGCTATTTTGATGGACAATGGACCCCAGTTCGTGTCACGTGAAATGGAGGATTTCCTCCAAAAGAATGGGATCCAACATAGAGTGTGCTCTTTGTATCATCCGGAAGGAAATGGAACAGTTGAGAGGTTTAATAGGTGTGTGAAGGAGTGCATTCAGTTGGAAGTGGCGGCAAGTAGAGATTGGAAGGAAGGTTTGAAAAGGTTTCTTTATACTTATAGAGTTACACCTCATTCCACAACAGGGAAAGTTCCATTTGATCTATTTAGAGGCAGGAAAGCAAATACCTCTCTTTCACCAGCATGGGTGTACTGGAGCAAGAGTGTTTCAGAGTGTAGGAGTTGTGTGAGTGGGGAGAGTAATTTTGAAAAAAATTGTGTGCAGAAAAGAAAGGGATATGTTGATAGTAAAAGAGGTGCACAACCGTTTGATGTTAAAGTTGGAGAACTTATTATGGTAAAGAAACCAATGTGGAGAAATGGTGGGAGTAAATTTTTAGGTCCGTTTGAGATAATCAAATTGTTTAGAAATGCTGTTAAGGTTAAGGATGGTAGGATTTGGAATCTTAATAGAGTAGTTAAATTTAAGGGAGTGTAGTTTTGTTTCATTTCTTTTTTTTTTTAGTTTTAGTATTCATTTGCATGTTTATCCTTTATTAAGGGGAAGGATGTGTGGTATAGGCATTGGATGAGTTCAGCCTGATCGGAATGCTCACTAGCCTTGTCTTGGGCTGAGGTCATCCATGACATAGGGGTGGAATGTGGAATGCAGTGGAGACCAGATTGATTTTGTGAGAGCTGTTGGTCGAGCTGGATCGTGGATGGGATGTTTCAATAAAGGAACCTACAACTTCTACAACAAGCATATTTGCCTCTCTTCATTTGATATACTTTACAGGATTGATAGCGAGGCTCTCACCAAGTTTGAGCCACTGCCACCTTTTGGATGACCTCTAGCCAACAAGGTAACCATAGACAACTTTTGCCGCTTGTTTCTCACCAGCCCGATAACTGACAGCTTCTCGGACACCACCGACTCTAGAGCAGTTCCCCAGCATAGTGACTGATGTCGGCAATGACCCCACTCCTGAGAGTCTGCATCTTGAAAAAGGCAACTACAAGAGGAGCAGCAAAGCATCTTTGGCACAACCAGTCCCCATGATAGAGAGCTGCAAGGCCACCACTGCACCCGGAGCCCCCAGAAGTTGTGGTGAATTTCCAGTTAGTGAATACCAGTCCTGGGACCCCAATGGCCTCTACTTCCCAAGTATAGAGTGAGAGTCCACCCCGAAGTGTGCTTTTGTCAAGTGCTGCATTTTGGCAGCCAGCACCAAGGACACACAGAGCACCTCTGCACCTGGACTCCGTAGGTAATGTAACTAGGAACTGACAGTTGAGTCTTGGTCTAGGGACCCGCAAGACCTTAACTCCAAGTGGGTTTCCCTTGGGCTCACCCTACAAGTGACCAATTGTACACCAAGATTTTCCCCATTGACTCCAGTGGGAGTCGTTTGCCCATTTAAAAACTCATAACTCCGGTTGTGTGTAAGATAAAATGTTTGTTTTCCTGTCTAAATTAAGATAAAAATCTGCTTTATTTTTCTAAATTGGTGTCGGGTTTATTTTGAGTCGTGTCATTTAGGTGGTTCTTGTGAAATGCTTAACACATGCCCTTCTAAATAGCCTGACTTCTCTTTGCTACTCTACCAGGACTGAGGCAAGGTTTACTAGTGTGAAACCCGAGGTCCACTTCTGGGTAACGTGCTAGTATTATATGGTAAGACTCCCCAGTCATATCAGATAATACTACCACCTGGCTGGTATGTATGCATAAGAATTTGAGAATAGTTGGTATGCTGTTAGCAATATGTTTGTTTATGTGGCCTTCTATATTAGGTTTAGCAGCAAGGTGATATCCATGTCAGTTATCTTTTAATTATATTTGTGATCAAAATATATGTTAAATTGCCATTGGCTTGCTATGGGTAGGAGGATATCCACCAATAACCTTTAAACTGTTATACAGGTGACAGTCATGTCTATTGTCTAGCCCTTAGATTGGGTCTCTGCCAATAAGCTGTTGGGGTCTCCTGAATATCGGCTACCCGTATCTACCCTATAACCAAGTGTATGCATGTTTGTTAGTTTAAACAATTCTTCAAGTTGCTCTGTTTTTCTTTTAAGTCATCTCACCCTTAGACAAGCCTCATATAAACTATTTTTATCTTTTGTCCCAAAATCCACCTGTGGCCATTAACCAGCAATGTCAATCTTTCTGCATTACACAGTCCTCCTTGGTAGTTCTAAAGGACCCCTGTGGTTTCCTGACCAAAAAGCATATTAGCTGTAATGCATAAAAAACTCTGACCTGATGATCAAGCATGTCTTAATCATATCAATATAACATATCAATATAACAGGATGTCTATTGAAGAGTGCTACCTAGTACATAGAGAAATGAGGCATACTGTGAGAGAAGGTCTTCTTGCACGTTGGTGGGTTGAAAATGAGCAGTGAAACAGCAGACTCCGAAGATGTGCTATTTTAGTCCTGGGAAACTCTGAATACTTCACCTCTGCTTGTGGGAGAAAAACATGTGAAATAAGTACAGTGAGGATCAGGTAGGTAGGGGGAGACTTTAGTCCTTTGTCAGAACAATGGCACACTGTGCCTGGATAAGGAGAATAGACGATATATTATTGCATTGCAGACAAAATGTATAGTAATATCTTGGCAGGGTCTCACATGTTCACCTTCAAAAACATCTAATGTAGACATTTTAGAGTTAAATTATGCCTATGTGCCTTTATTAAATAAATGCAGGGCTGCTGCAAACCAGAGCCAGTCCATGGGAGCCAGATGTTCAGCAGCAAGCTCACCGCCATCTTCAACTCATCCCTAACCAAGGCCACCTTCCTCGAAGTATGGAAACATGAAGATGTTAAACCCCTTCACAAGAAATCATCCACAGACCCCAGCGAACTCAAGAACTACTATCCCATGTCTCGGCTCCTCTTTCCCACCAAAGTCCTTGAAAAGCCCATCAACCGCCAACTCATAGAACACCTGGAGTTCATCAATCTTATTGACCCCTCCCAATCCAGATTCTGCATTAGCTACAGCACCAAAACCTCCCTGATTGCTGTCAAAGATGATAATCAGAACCCTGCTCGACCAGGGATCCTCCTTGACCTCTCAGCAGCATTTGACACTGTATCTGACCACTAACTTGTCATCTAAGGAGACAGCCTCAAACGGATCACATCCTTCCTCACCGGAAAAATCCAGAGATTTTCGCCTAACACCTTTCACCTCAGAACTTAAGCTCATCACATGCGGCATCCCTCATGGATCAGCCTTCAGCCCTTCACTGTTTAACACCTATATGACCACCTTGGCCAACATCGTCCGAACCCACAGAATGAACATCGTATCCTACACAGATTACTTCTAGCTCATCCACTTACTATCAGAAGACTCCTCCACCACAAAGGCCAACTTCTGCAAGTGCATGTTGGGCAGTGCTGAGAGGGTGAATAGCAGCTGCCTAAAACTCAACACAGACAAAACTGAAGTGCTCATGTTCGGGATCAGCACCGCCCCATGGAATGACCCCTAGTGGCCTACCAAACTAGGACCTGCACCCACTCTGACATACCATGCTTGCAACCTCTGCATCATACTGGACAGCAAGACCACCATGAAAAACCAGATCAACGCAGTCTTCTCCACCTGCTTCCTCACTCTTTGAATTCCCCTGTAAGATTTTCAAATGGCTCCACGTCAACACAAGACAAACTGTCACTCAAGCCCTGGTCACCAACCGGCTGACTATGGCAACACACTCTACAAAGGAAGAGACTACAGACCATACAGAATGTAGTGGCCAGATTCAACCTCAACTTCCCCAAATGAACCCACACTACCCCCACCTTAAGAAGCTCCGGTGGTTCCACATTCAGAAGAGAAGTCAATTGAGGATGCTGATTCCCTCTGTTATTGGTGCCTTGGGAAACCTACGCTTAATGTTATGCCTTCAAATTCAATTTCTAATAACTTAGAATTGTACCCTATAGCTATGAAAGCATATTAATTCAAACTTTACATTATTTCCAAATGATTATTAGAATGCAACCAAAATCAGGAAAAATTCAAACAGAATAATTAGTGCATGCATTAAAAGGAAAGGTTGTTTTTCTTCAATTAGAGTTCTTTTAAAAAAAAGATTAAAACAGTGGGAATACACTGGAAATTAAAAGAACCTTTAGTTGTATTAGTTAGTGGAGTGCCATCAAAATAAAAAAATTGGCAAAAACTGATATGCATTTCCAAAATACAAAGGGTCATTTTATACTAGTTAGAAAATAACACTACCAGAATTTTAAAATTAATGACTTCCTAGATACTACTGAGCTATTATTTACAGATGAAAGTAATATAGGCCATTTTCAGAAAATTAGTAAATAACACACAGTAGAAATATATGAGCACTATAATATACACCCAATGCATGCTAAAAATGTAATGGGTGATGCCTTAGAACTCTATCAAATGAAAGAGGATACAGGAGATCCTGTTAGTATATGATGATCGTCCAATTCCAATTTCTGCATCAGAATATCAATTTACAAGACTATAGTCAGAGGACCCACATTGTTGGGCAAAACATTCCTTATATATTCACTTTACTTTATGAAAGTGAATTATCCATTACCTTTTATGGTGTTGAGCGTGTGACGCGAGCTGGACTGGGATTAATATCTTAACAGCTAAAGATTTTCTAAATAAAGTGGAATGCGATGACAAAAACCTAGAATATAACATAATAAATATTATGGCATGTCAGCGAGGTACAAATTAATGTTGGTTTAAAGACATGGAGACTAAGGGGGTCATTCTGACCCTGGCGGCCGGTGACCGCCAGGGTCACCGACCACGGGAGCACCGCCAACAGGCTGGTGGTGCTCCCGAGGGCATTCTGACCGCGGCGGTTCAGCCGCGGCCAGAAAGGGTAAACCGGCGGTCTCCCGCCGGTTTACCACTGCCCTTGTGAATCCTCCATGGCTGCGGAGCGCGCTCCGCAGCCATGGGGATTCTGACACCCCCTACCGCCATCCACAGGATGGCAGTAGGGGGTGCCGCGGGGCCCCTGGGGGCCCCTGCAGTGCCCATGCCCATGGCATGGGCACTGCAGGGGCCCCCGTAAGAGGGCCCCGCAAAGTATTTCAGTGTCTGCTAAGCAGACACTGAAATACGCGACGGGTGCAACTGCACCCGTCGCACCCCTGCAACTACGCCGGCTCAATTCTGAGCCGGCGTCCTCGTTGCAGGGGCATTTCCTCTGGGCCGGCGGGCGCTCTTTTGGAGAGCGCCCGCCGGCCCAGAGGAAATGTCTGAATGGCCGCCGCGGTTTTTTGACCGCGGTGCGGTCATTCAGCGGCGGTACCTTGGCGGACGGCGGACCTAAGTGATATGTTGAGGAATTTGGAACCACCAACTTGGTTTCTTACTTTTAGTTGTGCCGAATACCTATGGGATGATTTGTACACTTTCCTTCTTCCAGCTAACATTAATTTGAAAGCTGTTGAGGTGAAAACACCAAGGGAATGATGCTCTTTAGATCCAGAAAGTCTGTGTAGTTTTTGTAATCTGAAATTCCAAACTATGCTTAAGTTTATAACAAATAATAAAATCCCCTAGGAGAGGTCATTGATTTATTTTTCAAGAAAAGAGTACCTGGTGAGAGATGTACCTCATATTCATATGCTGTTATAAGTAAAAAATGCACCAAAACTTGGATATGACTAAGATGAATCTGTTCTTTAGTTAATTGAACAATGTGTTACTTGTGACATTCCGAATAAAGAAACAAACAAAAAACAGTTTGAACAATATTTTAAATTTCAAAGTCACAAATCTAGAAAATACTGTTTAAAAACAGATCAAAACAGTATACTAATTGTTGTTTTGGATTTCCAAAACAAATTTTAAATAAAGTAAGCCAGCAATCTTATGTCTTCTGTTAGGCAAGTTGGTAAAGGAAAGTCCCCTAAAATCACATTTAATTTAAAAAGAGAAAATGCATCACAGTGGATAAATTACTACAAACCTTTAATACTGCATATGTGGAATGCTAATCTAGATATCCAATTTTTTGCTGATAATTCAACTGCTATTGCTGGGTATGTGATGTCATTGATTACTAAAGCTGAGAAAACTGACACAAAGGAAGTATGGGAAGAAATAGTAGCTGAGCAATCTTTAACTAAAAGGAAGCCTTGATTTAGCCTTCTAAGGCTATCTCACAGAGAGGTTAGCAGTTACAAGGTGTGTGACCGTTTAAGCTCTTCCTGTTTGTATGTTGAATCACAGGGTTTTACATGGCTTAGTTTAGGATTAGCATCCTTGTGAAGAAAAGATTTAAAAAGTCTACCAGAAATTGAATATTATGCTCACTTTAATGTTGAAAACAAGAAAATTGTCAAAATAAATGTAATTGTTACTTAGTACCCTATCAACAGCCCTTTATGGGAAGCATTATCCCTATATGAAATAGCTAAAGTTTACAATTGAGGTTGTTAATAGTGGAAAATTCCATGTGAATGGGATAGATGGCTACTCACTATTTCATTGTAAACCTATACTAATTAATCATTGCAAACCTACATGATAAACCTGCCCATAAAGCTTTTTTAATTTTTTTGGCACAGTTATAGCTTTTTAAACCATAGATACAAGAGGAATAATTGATTTGAACATCTATATCATATTATTAAGCTTTTTATGAGTACAAACCTTATACTACAACACCATAGTTCAAGATTTATATTGACATGTTGGACCATGAAATTTCAGAGTAAAAACATTCACATCTGAAATATTATGCAATATTTCAAGTACCAATAAGCTTTTTAATACAACACCTGCAAACCCACATGACAAACCAAATATTGCTAATGAAGGGACGATTGCTATGGGTGAGGTTGAACTCTTTATAGGCAAAATGCGTATGGAGGGTAAAATGTTTGACTACCTCTTATCACAATTAAATATTGATCAATTTGAAATATTTGAGGAAATGAAATCAATAGTAGATCATTGACTTGAGCATGAACAGGTTATGTTTATGTTCAGATTTTCATCCAATATTAAAATATATGTCAGGCAAGCTGATACACCGAAACGTTTCCTTATAAAAGTTATTGCTGTTTACCATTAAAAAGTAACACATTCAAACTTATCTTGTGTTGTTACAGCTCCAGCAGGATTAGCAGCACATACTTGTAAAGGAATTACATTAAACCAACTGCTACTAATACCAGTGGAATTTGATAATAAAATGGACTACTGAAAATTAAATTGTGATATTCATAGAGTTCTAAAAAAAATACACATTTTGAATACAGACAAGGTTAGTATAGTTTCGAACTTAATGATGGCTTTTGGTAACTTATATATGACAGAAATACTAGAGACATCACATGACAATGTATTTGGTGAGAAATGTGATTGTTTTTAGTGATATACTTCAACCTACTCCTTTTGAAGGGGACCTGATTTTTAAAGCAGTGACAGCCAAAGGAACTCAAACCTCCTTCAGAAGCATAGGTAATGTTAATATTTGGTTACATTTCTCATACAGTGCGCTTTCACAAAGTATGAGACAAGCAAATTAGGAAAAATGTGGGAAACATTTAAAAGATATTGGGCTAGGATAAATGCAAAACGTGCTTCTGACAAGAAGATTTACTACTTTATTCCCACGTTTGAACCCTCGAGGAAATCGTATGCATTACTTACTTTTGAAAGCACTATCCATTGTTTGTTTGATGCAAATCCCAAAAGGTTAAATTACTTAACAGTTAAAAATGTTGTCAGTAGAAAATGAACAATTATACATTTATTTTGAAAAGATTGTTTTGAAACTCATGGAGCAAATATCCCCTAACAGAAACCTTATCTAAAAAAGTATTGAAATCTGTATCATAGACTGTCGGATTATAAAAAGGCTTATTTCTTTGCAAAAATAGCTTTGCATTTTACGATGCAGTTTGAACATAGGCCATTGACTTGTAGATGGAACTATGAAGCATATAGTACAGTTTCTAAAATGAAAAAAGTAATTATGAGATTGAATTTCTTTTTGCCAATTTTATCAATAAGAAAGAACCAAAACACATTGCAAGCGTGACAGCAAGATATTTTACTTCAAGGGGAACAATTTCCTTTATATTTAGGTTATTTTGTAACAATACATACATCTCAAGGTGCAAACTATAAATATGCATTAATTAAGATTGGCTCAAGTGGTTTTAAAGATGGTACAGCATATGTTGCTTAATCCCATATGAAAAGATTACAAGGCTATATATTATTATACATGTAGATGACACCAAAATTAATGCACACACGAGGTTTATGCAAATATTTTTGTTTGAGAAAAAATATATACACCTTCTCTTGACGAACATCCAGTCGGGTGTAAATCTAAAACATATATGAAAAGGAAAGAAAGCTTCACAAATAATGAGCTGTTTCAAAATTTTAAACCTTGTTTAAAAAAACAACATTTTAGGCTTTCAGCTTACTAATACAAATGGCATTAACCATTAGAGGAATGTAATAATTAATCTGATGTGATAGTTAATCTGATTTTATTTTTACCTTTACTTTAAGCATTACTTCTGGAAAATACAGATACGTCTTTTTGTAAGATCGTAACTCATTTGTATTCCTTAATTCCGTTGGAGAAACAAGTGTGCCAGGCTACAAGTGATGCAAGAAATGTTGTGGATGTTTGTTAATTGTTTGCTTTTTTTTTTATAAATGAGCAACAGGATGCCCAGGAGTTCATTATGACTATTCTGGAAATGGCTGCTAATAAGAGTTTCCAACATACAGATCTTCTTGCTCTAACCTACTGTTGAGAACATGAATGCTTTTAAAGCTTAAATGCTTTCTCAACAGTCACAGAGTTTGAAAGATTGTATACCTTCCTATTCCTGATCGTAAATCAATTTCATTTAAAAAATGAATATGTCAAGTTGTGCACTCAAGATTGTGTTCAAACTATAGCTCTAAGGTTGTCTCCACCCTATGTTTAACTATGGTGAATAAGTATTTATCTGTAACAGAATTAAAAAGTGTTTATTGATAATATAAAAATTACCATCTTAATTACTGAATTCACTGCTACCCAACTTTCCATTTCTGGACGCATCTTTATTTGTCCTGCAATTACTTTCCATCATGTAGAAAATACAATTCCAGAATATTACACTATGGGGGTTATTCTAACTTTGGAGGAGGTGTTAATCCGTCCCAAAAGTGACGTAAAAGTGACGGATTTACCACCAGCCGTATTACGAGTCCATTATATCCTATGGAACTCGTAATACGGCTGGTGGTATATCCGTCACTTTACCGTCACTTTTGGGACGGATTAACACTCCTCCAAAGTTAGAATAACCCCCTATATATTTAAAACGGGATGGACTGAATGTGATGACACTAAGTTAACTATAAACATTCTCCACACCCACAATTGAGAGGAGACAACTGCTTTCGTCAGTCAACACATGAAAATATAATGGTCAGGACCACAAATGTTCTCTACAGGGACATATTATATCACTGAAGTGAAACAAAAACTCCACACCACCTGAGAGAGAGAGCACCTAATAATCAGGAGAGGCAATCACCCAACCCATTACTTACAAAAGACAACTTGAACATTAGCTACAGTCCTCACTTCCAGAGAATCATCACCAATGAAGCTATCACTCCACAATTTCACTTATAAAAGGATACCAGGGTCAAACACATATTTGCATTTATGATAGGTCAAAATATCACTCACAAAAGACAATCATGCATTTCAGTCACTAGTAAAATAATGTCACAAAATTTAGAGAAGGGATTCTCATTAGCCACTCACATACAATTGGCACTAGGGAAAAACATCACATGGTTAGACGAGAGAATTTCTCTAGCCAATCTCTGTATAACTGGAAATAAGGCATAAGAGTGCGTGTTCCGGACTTCCAAGAGGATACCATGTCACTCAGAGTAAATATCTGCTCCAGTTCTCAACACACAAGAAAATAGGAACTTAAATATCAAGTAGAGGAGACAACTACGTATTTACCTGTAGGACCACAACACATCACTAAAAAGGCAATACTGAAAAAAGGCTCACTTAGTTGTGTTGTTTTTTTGGGTTGAGGGAAGAAGAGGCTAATTTTTGTGGGTGGTATGAGTTGGGTGAGTCTATCATTGTGTTCATTCTGCTTCTAGTTCCTGTACCATCTTGTAGTATCCTGATTAATACTCCATGCACTTGATTCTCTACTACCTGAGGATAGGCTATGTGTGGCACCAGCGGGCTTACTTCTAGTTACCCCCCGGACCGGTCATTGTCCCTTTCTACTGCTCAGGCTGAGATGCATGATAGCACTTCCTTATTAAATGAGTCCTTTCCCACCCTCCCCATGATGTCCCAACATTTCAAATGTCTTTTACAATATTGATTGAGCCCAGGTACACAGAGGTCTATTCACAAATGTAAATATGCATTTATATGCTTACTTGTGTATATTTACTACTGCATCTAAGTATAACTCTACAGTATTTTTCCATTTACCATTTCCAAGTGTAGAAGTATATATTCCAAGCAATCCACCAGCCAAACTTTTACCATTTCTCTTACACTCTTATCTCTTACTTTCCATATGGTACTTCTATCCATTTCCTAGTGTAAATTCCAGGTCATCCAGCAACAAACCAACAAAATAAAAAGTAAAACAAAAAAAGAGACAAATGGTGCTGTCTGCCTTTCATTAAACTAGATGTACTGCAATTAACTTGCATGATATTCCCCACCAATTCAAATAATTCAAGCATGTTTGATGTTGCTTTTTCGCCAGCATCCAAATGCAAAATAATTAAGGAACCTATAAAGAATAGGATGGAGTCCTCAGGACAAAAAGAGGAAAATGCTACTCTATGTAAGTATCCTCACTCTTTATGACACTATCTTTTTTTTTTTTTTATTGTCTTTTTGTTCATTTTTGCATCTGCATTATTAATTGGCTTACATGATATAAACAGTAGTAACTGAACTCAACTTAGACACTAATCCCCCCTCCCCTCCTCCTTATGCCTATTTCACAGATCGGTATATACCGATTCTCATTCCCATGCTTCCCTTATCCATCTAGACCGCACAGTTGCTGATATTCTCAACGGCATTCACAGGACCTGCTGTGTGTCCATCCTAGGTTCCCCAATTTCCTCATATTTTCACAAATTTGTTTGAGCAACCCAGTCCCTTATAGACCTCATTTTCCAGCACTCTGCAATGTTCCATGCACAATTCCCATTCCCTTTGTGTGTGTGGGGGGTGCTGGTTCCCCACTTCTGTGCAATTTCCCGTTTTGCCACCATACATCCCAGATTGATTAGGCATTTTTTATAGCATGTGTGATCAGTACCTTCCCACACTTCCAGGAGTGCCGACTTTTGTGTCAAGTCCAGTTTTTTGCCTGTGGCAGCTTCCAAACTTCTTCCCACTCCCTCCTAGAAAGGACAGATATGGGGGCATGTCCACAGTGTGTGTAAGAAAGTGCCCTCCTCACTGCACCCTCTGAGGCAGTGTGAGTTTGTTGTTTTGCCTATCTTATGGAGTAGGGTATGGGTGTAGTACACGCTATGGAGGACCTTCAATTGTATCAAGTGAAAGCTGGCCTTAATGGCCACTCCAGCAGGGAGTGCCAGCGCTTCCTGACAGTCCCCCTTATCCAGTTCCCAAAGGTCCCATACACACTTACGCTGCAAGCCCGAAATAGGAATGATATATGTGGAATCAAGAGGTATTTATTGGAGCATTAAGAAAGCAATATATTTATCCATGGATGCTTACATTTTCAGTAGCCTATTGTTTATGTTCAAGTGTATTCTTCCCTGGAGGAGCTACTATATAGTGTCAGGGATCCTTTCTTATTCAATTTTTACATGCAAGGCACGATCCAGTGAGGGTTTTTTTGTGTGTCTTTTATCTTCACTGTATTTATGTGGTTATTCTGTATTGTTATCCTGTTTCTGGTGGTGGATTACTGTATACATTTATCATTTTGTACTAATCAAAATACACCCTTGTGGGGGTTTTGGTTGTTAGTGACACATCAGTAGTTTTGCTAATAGTTATGTTGTAGTGTTAGTGATTGTACGTGGTGATTTTTTTAAAGATTGGCAATATTTCCTTAATATCACCGGGGAAACGCTAGATGCAATGGTTAAGGCTGGTACCTATAATTCTTCACTTTCCAGTCCCGGTGGGTGGTTAATATGGCCAACTGAGACTGATGGGTGGCAAGCGCGTTTTAAGCACTCTTCAGGTTTTTTTTCAATTCACAGGCCAGACCCTCGCATTGTATCGGGTCAACATACAGGTATAATTACAACATACAGTGTGGGTAAACTGTTCCAACAATGGGTGCAGACTAACACATTAGCCGCAGTTAAGAAACATCTGAACTCTCTTTGTGAGGATGTAGACATGCAGGATTTTCTGCTAGGTCCTAGGAAACAGCGCTCAAAAAGGTTCCTATATGCTATGTATAATGAGATCTAGAAACTTTCACAGATAGAAGCTGCTGCACGTTTGAGGCAATTAGACAAGGAAAACTTGGAGAAGGCTTTATCAGTTGTCGACAACGGCATGAACACTCTGTCCAACAGGATTTATTTACTATCAAACTTAGTGTTGTCTGCTATTGATATCACTCAGACAGACTTGTCCCGGTTATATCATGGACAAACACAGCTACGTTCCATCATGCAGCTCGGTTGGACATTACAGATGCTGAAAAATGGCAGCATTCCATGGAAGTATATTAACGAGAGTGAATTATTCACTGCTTTTAACCTTTCCGTGGATCAACAGACAATGGCTAAAAGGGAAGCCAGTTTCACCATGCTTCATGTAGAGAAGTTAGACACGTAGCCCTTCACGGTAGCAGAGAGTCCTTCAACTATTTGTCTCTTACATGGCATAATTAATTTACCCATTTCGACCTTTCGTTTCTCAAGCTGCCTGAAACATCTTGCAGTGGGAAGGTACAAGCAACTATGCGATAGCTAAATTAAGGAAGAGTGGGAGCTGCCCTTTGATTTCAAATGTCTGAACGGCGAAACAGAGGTCTTTCTTAGCGGAAGCGAATGTGAGACTACTGTTGGTCATTCAATGATATGTAAGCAGGTGTTCCTTCATGGAATTTGCAATGCGGGGGTCGCAAACTTGGCCTGTTTTCTGAAGGGTACTCCTGTCCCTTTGATTCAACCAGTATTTCATGTACTTTCCAATGGAAGTGATGTGGTACTGAGCGACCAAAGTTGTTGTGGCATGAGGCCAGGAATTGCCTACACAATCTCGGTCTCGAATGTCGTTACGTGTTGCAGACATGTTTTATTCCCCCCCTCACGAGAGATAAAAATATCTGACATGTGGCCCCACATAGATACTATTAATGTGAACTATGACAATCTGAGCAGACTAAAGGCGCTATTGTTTCAAAAACAGGTCGCCTTGACATCTGCTAGAGAGATGTGTACTCTCCAGATAGAGAGATCATCAGCAGAGATACAATCCCTATGAAATACCAACTTCCCCAAGCACTTTGGAGTACTGGTATCCAGAATATTCAATGCTTAAAGCACTACTGGGATTGCCCATTTCTTTCAGGCTGTCGGTCTGGTTTCGTGTCCATCTTCCAGACTGTCTTCGGAGTCATCCCATCAGCCATCTATTCGCTCTTTTCAAGTGTGTTTGGTGGTTTTCTGATTATTTTGGCATTGATTGACTGACTACTGCTGCTATTTCTTCTGATTCGCAGTGGTTGTTTCTTTCCAGCTACACAAAGGAATGGAGCCTGTAGGAAGGTAGCCTTCTTCTAGCCTTGCTACCCCCACTTTTGGCCTGTTTGTGAGTATATGTCAGGGTGTTTTTGCTGTCTCACTGGGATCCTGCTAGCCAGGGCCCCAGTGCTCATAGTGAAAGCCCTATGTTGTCAGTGTGTTTGCTATGTGTCACTGGGATCCTGCTAGCCAGGACCCCAGTGCTCATACGTTTGTGGCCTCTATGTGTTCCCTGTGTGGTGCCTAACTGTATCACTGAGGCTCTGCTAACCAGATCCTCAGTGTTTATGCTCTCTCTGCTTTTAAAATTGTCACTTCAGGCTAGTGACTAATTTGACCAATTCTTTTTGGCACACTGGAACACCCTCATAATTCCCTTGCATGTGGTACCCAGGTACCCAGGTTATTGGGGTTCCAGGAGATCCCTATGGGCTGCAGCATTTATTTTGCCACAAATGGGGAGCTCAGACAATTCTTACACAGGACGGCCACTGCAGCCTGAGTGAAATAACGTCCACATTATTTCACAGCCATTTTACACTGCACTTAAGTAACTTATAAGTCACCTATATGTCTAACCCTCACTTGGTGAAGGTTAGGTGCAAAGTTACTTAGTGTGTGGACACCCTGGCACTAGCCAAGGGGCCCCCAGATTGTACAGGGCAAATTCCCCGGACTTTGTGAGAGCGGGGACACCATTCCACACGTGCACTACATATAGGTCAATACCTTTATGTAGCGTCACAATGGTAACTCCGAACATGGCCATGTAACATGTCTAGGATCATGGAATTGTCACCCCAATACCATTCTGGTATTGGGGTGACAATTCCATGCATCCCCGGGTCTCCAGCATAAAGCCCGGGCACTGCCAAACTAAGGGGGTTATTCTAACTTTGGAGGAGTGTTAATCCGTCCCAAAAGTGACGGTAAAGTGACGGATATACCACCAGCCGTATTACGAGTTCCATAGGATATAATGGACTCGTAATACGGCTGGTGGTAAATCCGTCACTTTTCCGTCACTTTTGGGACGGATTAACACCTCCTCCAAAGTTAGAATAACCCCCTAACTTTCCGGGGTCTCCACTGCAGCTACTGCTGCTGCCAACCCCTTAGACAGGTTTCTGCCCCCCTGGGGCCTGGGCAGCCTGGTCCCAGGAAGGCAGAACAAAGGATTTCCTCTGAGAGAGGGTGTTACACCCTCTCCCTTTGGAAATAGGTGTGAAGGGCCTGGGAGGAGTAGCCTCTCCTGGCCTCTGGAAATGATTTGAAGGGCACAGATGGTGCCCTCTCTGCATAAGCCAGTCTACACGCATTCAGGGATCCCCCCCCAGCCCTGCTTGGGTACGAAACTAGACAAATGAAAGGGGAGTGACCACTCCTCTGCCCAGCACCTCCCAGGGGAGGTGCCCAGAGCTCCTCCAGTGTGTCCCAGACCTCTGCCATCTTGGATGCAGAGGTGTGAGGGCACAATGGACAGCTCTGAGTGGCCAGTGCCAGCGGGTGATGTCAGAGACCCCTCCTGATGGGTGCTTTCCTTTCTCAGTAGCCAATTCCCCTCTGTGGGCTATTTAGCGTCTCTCCTGTGGGCATCTCACCAGATAACGAATGCAAGAGCTCACCAGAGTTCCTCTGCACTTCCCTCTGTGACTTCTGCAAAGGATCAACTGCTAACTGCTCCAGGACACCTGCAAAACCGCAACAAAGTAGCAAGACGACTACCAGCAACATTGTAGCGCCTCATCCTGTCGGCTTTCTCGACTGTTTCCTGGTGGTGCATGCACTGAGGGCTGTCTGCCTTCACCCTGCACTGGAAGCCAAGAAGAAATCTCCTGTGGGTGGAAGGAATCTTCCCCCTGCTAACGCAGGCACCAAACATCTGCATCACCAGTCCTCTGGGTCCCCTCTCATCCTGACGAGCGTGGTCCCTGGAACACAGGAGCAGGGTCTAAGTGTCTCCCACAGTCCACTGGCCTTTCTGCCTAAATTTGGTGGAGGTAAGTCCTTGCCTCCCCATGCCAGACAGTAATCATGTGTACTGCGTGATCTGCAGCTGCTTGGGCTTTTGTGCACTTTTCCAAGACTTCCTTTGTGCACAGCCTAGCCCAGGTCCCCAGCACTCCAACCTGCATTGCCCAACTTGCTGAGTTGGACTCCGACGTCGTGGGACCCTCCTTTGTGACTCTGAGTCGACTGCTGTCCTCAGATATTCTAAGTGCCTGTTCCAGTACTTCTGCAGGTGCCGCCTTCTTTTGTGGGGGCTCTCTGAGATGCTGAGCACCCCCTCTGTGTCCTCCTCCGTTGCGACCTCCTGGTCCTTTCTGGGTCCCAGCAGCACCCAAAATCCTCAACCGCAACTCTTGCAGCTGGCAAGGCTTGTTTGCAGTCTTTCTGCATGAAAAGAGGTCTGCATCCTCCAGAACGCGGTGGGACCTCTTCTGACCAAAGGAGAAGTTCCTGACACCTTCCGTAGTTTCAGAATCTTTGGCTTCTTCCACACTGAGGCAGCCCTTTTGCACCTTCATCCGGGTTTAGTGGGCTCCTGCCCCCCTGGACACTTGCATGACTCTTGCACTTGGTCCCCTTCCTTTACAGGTCCTCAGGTCCAGGAATCTGTCTTCAGTGTTTTGCTGGAAGTTGTTGTTCTTGCAGAATCCCCTATCTCAACTTTACTGTCTTTCTGGGGTAGTAGGGTAACTTTACTCCTACTTTTCAGGGTCTTGGGGTGGGGTATCTTGGACACCATTAGTGTTCTCTGACACTCCCAGCGACCCTCTACAACCTACACTGGGCCTGGGGTCCATTCGTGGTTCGCATTCCACTTTTGTAGTGTATGGTTTGTGTTGCCCCGGGCCTATTTCTCCCTATTGCATCCTATTGTGATACTACATTGTTTGCACTACTTTTCTTAATGTTACTTACCTGATTTTGGTTTGTGTACATATGATTTGTGTATATTACTTACCTCCTAAGGAAGGGTATCCTCTGAGATACTTTTGGCATATTGTCACCAAAATAAAGTACCTTTATTTTTAGTAACTCTGAGTATTGTGTTTTCTTTTTTCTTGTGATATAGTGCACATGATATAAGGGGTATAGTAGGAGCTTTGCATGTCTCCTAGTTCAGCCTAAGCTGCTCCGCTATAGCTACCTCTATCAGCCTAAGCTGCTAGAACACCTCTATTCTACTAATAAGGGATAACTGGACCTGGCACAAGGTGTAAGTACCACAAGGTACCCACTATAAGCCAGGCCAGCCTCCTACGGAGCGCTCCCACCAACTCCACTGTGCCGTTAACGCATGGTTCAGATCTTCGGTGCAACCTTGCTAGTGGAATTGGACCATGATTGGTCGTTGTCATTTCAGCCACTTCTCTGGTGTGTACAACTAGTTTTCCGCTGCGTGTGGTACCTCTTCGAATACCTGCCTATGGTCTGTCTTGCTGTTGCACCAACATCTCCTGTGGACCACGAACTGCTGATGTCCCCGATATGGATTCATACACGGTCATGCACCTTGAGACAAAGGTTTCTCCGCGAGGCCACCTATGAGCCTTCCGTTCTAATGTCTACCATGGACGATGGCACTGCTGCAGATGGCGTTACACTAGAGACTGACGCACACTACTGCTCTGTGGATCCGTTTGCCCGCCCGGCGCTTGATTTAACATCAGATTATGTCGACCCATTTTTTAGGTGCTTGGTTGGTGACTTCGATGACACTCTTCGGGATCATGATTACAGCAAATAATTTGATGTATTGGCTTGCCATTCCTGATTAAAAAATATGCATTCAAATTGACTTTGCTTTGGCCCGCTATGCTTGTCATGGTTAACATTAACATCTATGTATGTATTTTAGCTAACTATTTTCACTCCCTTTTTTTTTAACACATTTAAAAAAAAAAGTTTTTTAGCTAGTTTTTATGCTTTTAGCTTTTTAGTTCAGAGCAATTTTAACATTTAGGTTCCTGTACCTTCGTCATACCTGTTACGGCAATGTGGAGGGTATAGTGGATCCTAGTTTATTTTAAAGGGATAACAGGAGTTAGCTTAGTCCTTTGGCTTGCAGACTCGTGCCCCCGTCACCTAGCGACTTTTAACCGACTTAGCTTGCTCTGTCTTATCTCATTTAATTATTTAATTCTTCTAAGATGGCTGCCTTGTTTATAGTTAGGCCACTTGTTATGCTTTGCATTATCAGTGCCACCGCGCTAAGTCGTCAAGATCAAGTGACAAAGACAAACAAACAGTAGGTGTTCACACTTAGGGACTTTCCCTCGCTATGCTTTCGAGGGAATTGTTTATAGTAATTGCTGCCCCAAGCATGTCGTTTTCTATTGTTTGGGAACACACTTACGTCAGGGGTCCTAGTAGATCTGTATAAATACATCACACTTTAAACAGATAATCAGAGGGAATCCGACCAGAGGCTATCGCCACCATCGCTGATATCAATGTTGCCCGTCGTCTTGACGCTGTCCCAGTCTTTGTGTCCCTGCGTATTCTGAGATAGAGACCTCATTCCAGGGTAACAAGGGTTGGGGGCTCCTCTCATGGACATGGCATTGGCAGATTAGGTTTAACAAACCCAGCTCTCCTTTAGGTAGGAGGTTAGGCCTATCATATTGGGTATCAGGACATATCACACACCTTATGTTGTTTCATAGTATTGCAAGATTGTGGGGGTCTTTGTAATAATGACTCTTGTCTTTACAATTCTATTTCTTGCACTGTTCATTATCCTAATCATTGCAGACCATGCCATACAACTTATCGCAGATTGCAGTTGTGTTAAATAAAAACGATTGAAACTTTACTGCATTTTCATTATTGCTTGTGTTTGGATGGGATGTGACGTATCTGTGAGAAAGGGGTAATCTCTGTTTAACCACGACACTCCCTGAGATGTCTTACTCTTGAGTCCATACGTAAAGGCTGCCACAAATCACCTTTTACTATTTTAGGTTTTCGGTGAGGTGCTGCTAGTGAGCCGGAGGGGTTGGGACGACAGCTTCGACTTGTTGTAGGATAGGCATAGTCGCCTACAAACATAAGTACTGTCATCCTTAAACCAGCAGTCTTGCCTAGAGCAAGAGTCCAAACTACGACAGCATCACAAGTATGTCTCCAGTTACAAGCAATAGGCACTCCCCTGACCACAACCACATAAGAGACGTTTCACATTTGAGCAAGCACCCACACTCAGCAGCTTCTCCCAAATAAATGCACCTCTCTCCAATCAACAGAGTTGAGTAGGCCTCAGATTCATCCTCATGGTGGATTCCCATTGAAGTCAATAACTTCCTTCTTCTGGCTGTTGAGGTAGTTCCACCCTGAGTCCTTCCATCCTCCTCCTGATTCTGAATAAGTAATCAGTACAACTCCATCCTAAACCAATCATAATGGACTTATAGTGCACTGCTGTTGAATAACAACATAATTTGAATATTTTGTATAGAGTCGTGTTTGTTAACTAAAATGACTAGTTTGGTTTTTGAAGAACAAGAAAAAAGGAATGGACCCTGCAAGAAAATCTCGCTAAGTGTGAAAGGTCCAATCACCTTCAGGAAAAATGGTCACCCATCAGGCCCCAAACATTGAAAATCATCGAAATCAAGTTTACAAATTAGTTGGACACCCTCCTTCACTGTCTGCCACCACATGAATCATCGATCATCACTCACAATCACTTAATTTAAAAATGTATCACTCATTACTGCAATAGTTTATTGTTCTAATCCAAGCACGGTGGTAGGTATCCTAATTGTATCTCCTCTTTAATGGAAGCAACACATTGGAATTTGGCAGTCTGGTAAATTAAATTATCTTTACTGGAGCAACCCTGTTAGGTGATGAAAAAAGGACAGGCATGGGAGAGTGGCAGCCATTGTCTTAATGGTCCTGAAGGGAATGGGGAGGCTTCTTTACTGCACACTGGTCCAACTCTAATCCGGCCATACATGTGCCTAAATGGTTGGGCTCCATAAGTCAAACACAAACAAAATATAAAATCTTCCTCTTGCTATTTCAGTTTATTGGGGCAAAGCACTAAACAGTTCATTAATAAATAATTAAAACATTCTATGATGGCCTGCTCAGTCAGGGAAGTAGAGTTTGTCCTAAAACTCCGCGGGTTCGCCCAGAAGTTGGTCAGCTAACGCACCTGAATCTGATCAATTACAATTATCGTCCTTCTCCTCTATTGTAATTGTGTGAAATGAAGGTTTGGTTAATTTTGATACTAGTCAGTCTCTCCACATTTTGAGATCAGAGGCTGGTCCTTTTGACAGTGACATCTGTCCTAGCTTAACTGAACACATGCTCAGCAGACATACTGGCTATCCAACAAGACAGATACCTAATTGGAAGACTGCTGATCTCTGATTGATGGCACATCTTGAGAAAACCAATAGACCAACAGGATTTGATCCATGTAGACCTCTTTTGAGCAATCCAGAGAGCCCTGGAACATCCTCTGAATGGTCATTGGTGCTGCCACTTGATCCCCATCTTTTGCCTTCGCCTTTGTGGCCCTGTCACTTCAAACCAAGCCTTTACAGAGGTAAGGTCCAATTCTTCTGCTGCTGTTGTTGCCGGTGTTCTTATTGTTGGCGTTGGCTGCAATGAGACAACAGTACTGCACTCTCTGTAGGTTGGAGACTGCCCACCAGCACGTCTGCCCAGGCCTCTAACTTACTGCTGTTCCTCTTAAAGGTCTCTTGCTTGCCGAACAATCCAAGTCCTGCATAGTGAAAGATCCCCTTCTGAAAAAGGAATGAGTATTTTTTTGTACCAAGGAGCAAGTATTGTGGCACAGATGTACTCTCTGAAGGACACAACCTCTCCTTGCAGCCCTGGACTATCAGTCAAACAAAGCATTAAGCTCTCAACCAACTTGTGCATTTCTGTTGCCGTTCACATCAACAACCTTTGCAACACCCTTTTAGCAGGTCCTGTAGCACATTCAACAATGGGATTGACTGGCTCATTGTGCTGTCCTCCCTGCTGACTTCCAATGTGAAAACCTCAAAAGGAAGTAGCATCTGTGTCAGGCATTTGCCTAGTCCCCATTTGCATCTATGGTCATACTTTTTCCAATGGCATCTCCTCCTCTTTGAAAGACATAGGGGGTCATTCCGACCCCGGCGGGCGGCGGGCGGCGACTGCCGGGCGGAGACCGCCAGAAGACCGCACCGCGGTCAAATGACCGCAGCGGTCATTCTGACTTTCCCGCTGGGCGGGCGGGCGACCGCCAAAAGGCCGCCCGCCCGCCCAGCGGGAATGCCCCAGCAACGATGAAGCCGGCTCCGAATGGAGCCGGCGGAGTTGCTGGTGTGCGACGGGTGCAGTGGCACCCGTCGCGATTTTCAGTGTCTGCTAGGCAGACACTGAAAATCATTATGGGGCCCTGTTAGGGGGCCCCTGCACTGCCCATGCCTGTGGCATGGGCAGTGCAGGGGCCCCCAGGGGCCCCACGACACCCGTTCCCGCCATCCTGTTCCTGGCGGTTTTTACCGCCAGGACCAGGATGGCGGGAAGGGGGTCGGAATCCCCATGGCGGTGCTGCGAGCAGCGCCGCCATGGAGGATTCTTTAGGGCAGGGGTAAACCGGCGGGAAACCGCCGGTTGCCCTTTTCGGACCGCGGCTTTACCGGCGCGGTCAGAATTGCCCATGAAGCACCGCAAGCCTGTTGGCGGTTCATCCGCGGCACTCTGCCCTGGCGGTTTTCAACCGCCAGGGTCAGAATGACCACCATAGTCATTAATCGGCCTATAAAGCTCAAACAGATGTTGCAACATGTAATAGGCTGGGTTCAATGTGTTGGCAACTACTGTATGAGGGCTTTAACTAGTACTATATTTGCACCCTGAATGATCCTCAACTCCTTCTAGACTTTAAAAGAATAGCTTAACTGAGTGCAGATTTCTCTGCAGATGGTCAGTATGTTGCTGACTATGGGGGTCATTCTGACTTTGACGGGCAGCGGAGGCCGCCCGCCAAAGTCCCGCCGGCAGAATACCGCTGTGTGGTCAAAAGACCGCCGCAGTAATTCTGAGTTTCCCACTGGGCTGGCGGGCGACCGCCAGAAAGCCGCCCGCCAGCCCAGCGGGAAACCCCCTTCCATGAGGATGCCGGCTCCGAATGGAGCCGGCGGAGTGGAAGGGGTGCGACGGGTGCAGTTGCACCTGTCGCGATTTTCAGTGTCTGGTTGGCAGACACTGAAAATCTTGGTGGGGCCCTGTTAGGGGGCCCCTGCAGTGCCCATGCCATTGGCATGGGCACTGCAGGGGCCCCCAGGGGCCCCACGACACCCGTTCCCGCCAGCCAGGTTCTGGCGGTCAAAACCGCCAGAGCCAGGCTGGTGGTAAGGGGGTCGGAATCCCCATGGCGGCGCTGCCCGCTGTGCCGCCATGGAGGATTCCCCAGGGCAGCGGGAAACCGGCGGGACACCGCCGGTTTTCCGTTTCTGACCACGGCTGTACCGCCGCGGTCAGAATGCCCATGGGAGCACCGCCAGCCTGTTGGCGGTGCTCCCCCGGTCGTTGGCCCTGGCGGTCAGAATGACCCCCTATGTCTTCTTTTTTTAGAAAGTCCTGCGCAACCAGGTTGAAGCAATGCCCCACACACATGACCATGAAATAGTCACCATCTTCCATTGCATTGACTATATTACTGCCATTGTTTGTGGCAAAAAAATCCAATTGTAAGACTGTTAAAGTCCTCCATGATGGTTGCAACTGTATGAAATTTCTCCATGGAGAACATGACTACTGCTGCATGACACCGACTACTGCTAAATGTTTCTTCAGCACTGAGACCTCTAGATAGCTATTGCCTAACCCCTGTGAAAGGGATCCAGTGTGCAGTGATAAACATGTAATCAGTTGCTTGACAACTGGTTCACATGCATGTCTGTTACCAGGTGGATGGTATGAACAGCACTCTGCTGCAAAGCTTGCCAAACAATTATAGCACAATGCGATGGATTGCTGATACAGCAACTTTGGCAAAATAGGTCACACTGGGAGCCTTCCATTTCAGGCAGATGGCTGCCTCAAATTCTAAAAATCCCACAAAAGAAAAAGAGGGGGTCCAGCAATAACACATTAGCCACCTTCTTATTGTACAAACGTGCCGTAGGGTGATTGCTTTCATAGAACCCCTCCTGCCTAAACATGCCCATAATAGTAGCCTGACTTTCATTCTTTTCTGGTGCCACTGATGCAGGCACCTACTGGAGAGAACTAGGTGATAGTAGACTCAATGTGAGTCTTGAGGCAGTCACTGTGTAATGTGGTGTCTCCATCTGACTTTTGTGCCATTTAGAGGTTGCTGAGGTGGGTGATAATTGTGTACTGCTGGGGACAGGGGTGCCTTGCGTAAATCTTTTACACTTTTCTTGCTGATCACCTTCTCCTCCCACCATGATCAGTGCTGATTCCCCTCTCTCATCACCACCAGCTATTTTTTTAAGGTGCTCCTCCCACCATATTGTGTGATGTTTTTTCACACTGGTCATTTGGCCTCCAGTGCTATAGTGTGAACCAGACTTGTCTCAACAAACTCTCATGTGGCAAGTGGAGCATATTGCAATGTTATCCCTCTGCTTGCTAATTGTAAAAAAAAAAGTCCCAAACTGGGAAGGAGAACTTTGTTACTGGGCCACTGGTGCCACTGTCAGTGCCAGAATAACTGTAAGTAGGTGGGTGTGTCGAGGATTGCATCTCTGCAGTGGGTATAATGACTGGCTTGTCCTCCTCATCTATATTTTGAAGGCTTTCTGGAACTTTCCTTTTCCCCTGTCTCTCGTGGCGAGTCTAAGACTCTGCTGGGATCCAAACCATATACAGATTATCAGAAGGTGAGCTTGGAGAAGTTTGTGGAGTATCCTTCCTTAGTCTTGCTGTAGATCGCGAATCCAGTGGTTCAAGAAGAGGTACATCTTGCTCAGCAGGGAGCTCAAACTCCTGTTCTGCTCCTATATTAGGAAGATTTACTATTGCAAGCTGTGGCTCCGGTTGTCCAATTTGCTCAGTTTCCTGTGATGATTGGGGTCTAGTTTACGGCTGAGACAACTCCAGTTCAAAGTCACTACACATTGCGATGATTGCAATGGCAGCCTTGCTAAGAGACATGGATTTGGGCTTAGGTTGGAGTGGTGCCTATTGATGCAGGAGTGCTGCTCCCAGCTTGCTGTCCAGAGGACGTTGTATCAGGCACAATTTTTCTGGAAAAGGTTTGAAGTGGCACACCAGTGATGGAAATCCATTTCTTCATCTCTTCCTCATTGGCCAGTTTCTTGGCAGCACCTATCTCTGGGGCCATCTTCAAGCCCTGTCAGTTGGCAGTGGCACTGAACTGCACAAGCGGAAGAGACTAGAGTGCTCATGTGTTGTGGTCATGTCACTTCATGCTGGCTCTCTCTCTGGCTGTATTCTATGGGTAATATCCACTGTGCACCTAAAAGTAAACAAGCAAGGAAAACATTTAGCAAAATGTGGCATTTTTGTAGTTTTGATTATTCATAGTATAGACAATACAATTTAGTGTGGTTAGTGTCTCCATGCCAAAGTCAAACCACACCACCATAACATATTTCATTTTCAATCAGGATAACATACATATGTAACGGTTACCTGTAGGTGCATCAAAGGGGAGACATGTGGAAGCCAGGGGGATCCAGGGGAAAATTGAATAATCCTTAAAAATTAATGTTGTTGTGTGTGCAGCTGTGCACGTATGGAAGGCAGGGAGTTCAGGGGGAAATGAGTAACAAGACAATCCTTAAAAAATGAATGCTGGTGTGTGGGGGGCACTTATGGCAGGCAGAGGGTGGATGAAGAGAAAAAGGATCAAAAATTAAAAATTTACAAAATCAAATTTCTTTTCAAATTAAATAAACAAAATAAAACATAAAAAAGTGCTAGGTGACTATATGGGACCTATCGGGATTTGGAAGGAAAAAAGGTGCATCTGAAGTAGAACAAAACACATATATCACTAAACGTTGTTCATACATATACTAGAACAACACCCCTCAAGCATTATTAAACTGATATTAGACAAAAAAATGTTTTAAATAACAAAATCTAATAGGCAAGCCTTCTACTATCAATCTTCTTAGAAAATGGCTGGGAAAAGAGGATTTTAACGCTGGCTGGCTGCACAATATGACCTCTGGACACATGATCGGGAAAAAAGAAGCACGGTCACAACAAGGAACACATGCAGGCCTGTGACATAAGCACACTGACTGCCTACACAAAGTGGCAGCCAGGCACATTGTCAAACAACATAAAACAAGGAGGCATGAACACCAAAGAACACAAATTCACCCTGTATAAAAGCACACTGGCTGGCTGCCCAAAATGGCTACCGGCCACATGGTCAAACAACAACAGCAAGCAAGAAGGCCCGGGCAACAAAGAAGACATGCAAGCCTACTGCAAAAGCAAACTGACTGGCTCGACAAAATAGCCAGCGGCCACATGATCAAACAACAAGCAAGGAGGCATGGACAACAAAAGAACATATGCAGGCCTATGTAAAAGGCACACTGACTACCTACACAAAATGGCCACAGACTACATGGTCAAACACAAGCGAGGAGGCATGGACAACAAAGCATATGGCTTCCAAAGTTTCTAAGTATTTGTGCCAGGAACATTAAAAAGGAGACATCGGGGGGTGGAGCATTGATGTTGTAAATGTTCAGGTGCCTATTTTCTGTCTCTCCTTCAACCCCATTCATCCTGAAACTGCTATCCAGAGTCCAAAAAGAGGACAAGAAATGATTCTAAGAGCTCATTTCTAGCCAAGGAAGTTGTGGTTTCCCGTTTTGAAATTCCTGGCAACTCAAGAAAAATAAGGGACACTTTTCTTGTGCTCCCCTGTGCCCCCTAATGACATCATGGGTGCACTGTATTTGCAATATGGTGCACCATGGTGCACGCTAGGACAATAGCGTCAAAGATTTTTTATGCTTTTGTGGTACTTTGCAGAATTAGTGCCACAAATTGTGGTGCTAATCCTGCAAAGTAAAGGGAGGCCCATTGAAAGTAATGGGTACGTCATTTTAACGTCTGCCTTAGGAAGGTGTTAAAAAGATACTAAATATGGCACAGTGACATGTTGTAAATTCCACTGCACCATTTTTGAGGGCCTCTCTGCCTGGGACTGCCCCCCGCATACATTTTGCCTGGCACAGGCATAATGTTGCATAAGGGGTTACAAAGTGGTACAATGCATGCATCGTGCCACTTTGTGAATATGGCAAAGGAGAATGGCCTCCTTAATGGCACATTAGCGTGAAAAGAATTACACTAGTGTTACGCTAAGAGGCTCTTTGGCCTTGTAAATCTGGCCCTATGTTTTTTCTCTCAATTCCTCTCCTTTCAGCTACTCTGTACATCTGTTACCCAGAGGCTACAGCTCCCTATGTGGAAGTTGAGAGGAGGGGGTTTCCCACGCAGGAGTCTATCAAGACATTTAACAGTAGCTATCCAAGATTCTCATGAAACTTAGGCTTTGAAATCTAATGGTGACATGTGGAAGTATTCTGAGATTGAGCCCTAACCATGGTCTATTCCCTGCAGATTGCAATACAAATGACATATTGCAGTTTTTCTGGAAGGGGTAGGAAAAACATCTGACCATATCTACCTTAAGATCTGAATGTTCACCAAACAAAGCATTCAGAAATCCTTGGGGAAATGCATCTGACAATGAGGATTTATTGGTCAGCTTGATCAAAAGTACTTCCATTTCTTGTTCTGTAGTGAAATCTTTGTACCATTTATGGGACTTATCTTTGGTTCTGAAAGCTTTAACATCTCACCTGTTTTAACCTGTGTCAGAGGTTGACATCAATCTTCTAAAGAGGAAAGTTGCTTTCTTTTAGAATTGGGGTCTTTGGTTGGCGTTACACCCTGTCCAAGCAAGGACTCTCACTCTAGTCAGGGTAACTTACACACAATCCAAATTACCCTGTGACCATCCTCTGGTAGCTTGGCACTGAGCAGTCAGTCTTAACTTAGAAGACAATGTGAAAAGTATTTGTGGAATAAATCATGCAAAAACACAGTCAACCACCACAAAAATACACAGTGTTTAGAAAAAAGTATAATATTTATCTGGTAAGATGCAGGTCAAAAATGCAATAAGTATACGTTGAAATATCACTGTAAAAATGATATAAAGTGTCTTTAGTCTTTTAAAAAGCAACAAGTGTCTCTTGCAAGCACAAAGTACCTGGTTTGCGTTCAAATTCTCTGCAAGGGACTGCAGAGGAGGAGATGCATGGAAAACTGGGAGGTGTGCGTCATTGAGTTTTCACACAGAGCCGGCTTTGCGTCGATTTCCAGCACGTAGATTGGGATCCTCTTCAGACTGTGGGGTATTCGGACACCCCGGGGACGATGCATTGAAATCCTGGGCATGCCTGACGAAGTCACAGGGGCTGCGCCGATCCAGGGGGCAAAGCGTGGAAATTTCTGCCACACGGCAGGTGCCGCGTCGATTCCTCTCAGGAAGTCGGGCTGCGTCGGTCCGGCTCAGCTTTGCGTCGATCCAGTGGACCATGCGTCGAAATTACTGGTCTCAATGCTGGTGCTGCGTTGATCTTCTCCTTGCGAAGTCAATCTGCGTTGTTCTGATTTGGCGTGCAGTGATTTTCCCACTGCAAAGCAGGATATGCATTGTTTCTTGCAGGCTGTGTGTCAATTTTTACCACACAAGGAGTTGTTTTGAAGGAATTAAGTCTTTTTGGTCCTCAGACTTCAGGGAACAGGAGGCTAGCTCTAATCAATCCCTTGGAGAGCACTTCTCAGCACAGCCAGAGAGCAGCATGGCAGCAGGGCAACAGCAAGGCAGCAGTCCTTCTCAGAAAAGCAGTCCAGCTGAGTCCTTTGGGCAGGCCAGGCAGTTTTTCTTGACAGGTTGCAGGTTCTGGTTCAGGGTTTTTCTCTCAATGAAGTGTCTAATGAAGTAGAAGTGTCTACCTCGGAAGTGTCCAAGTTGGTAGGGTCAAAGATCCTGCTTAAATACACAAATTTGCCTTTGAAGTAGAGGAGAATTCAAAGAGTGGCTTAGAGGTGCACAAAGATCCCTTTCAGTTCCATCCTGTCTGCCAGGGTACCAGTAGGGGGTGTGGCAGTCCTTTGTCTGAGGGCAGACTACTGTCTTTTTATTCATGTAAGTGTCAGGCCCTCCACCCTCCCAGCCCAGGAAGACCCATTCTATATGCAGATGTATGCAAGTGTGAGCATCCTGTGTTTGGGGTTGTCTGAGTGAATGTACAAGGGAGCTGTCAACTAAACCTAGCCAGATGTGGATTAAAAGGCACAGAAGGATTTAAGTGTAGAGAAATGCTCACTTTCTAAAAGGAGAATTTCTAAAATAGCCATATAATATCCAACTTCACCATTAAGCAAGATTTTGTATCACCATCCTGGACATACTAAATATGACCTGGCTACTCCTTTCAGATCAGGATCTACCGCTCAAACAGCTTATGAGGGTAGCCCTAATGCTATCCTATGTTAGGAGCAGGCTTCAAGACAGTGTAACATGAATTTAGGAGTTTTACACTAGCAGGACATATAAAACACACATGTTCATGTCCTGCCTTTTATCTACATAGCACCCTGACCTATGGCCTACCTAGAGCCTACCTTAGTGGTGACATATGTAGAAAAAGGGGAGTTTAAGGCTTGGCAATTACTTTTAAATGCCAAGTCGAAGTGGCAGTGAAACTGCACACACAGGCACTGCAGAGGCAGGCCTGAGACATGGTTAGGGGGCTACTTATGTGGGTTGCGCAACCAGTGCTGCAACCCACTAGTACCATTTAATTTACAGGCCCTGGGCACATGTAGTGCACTTGACTAGGGACTTACAAGTAAATTAAATAAGCCAATTGGGTATGAGCCAACGTCACCATGTTATAAGGAGAGAGCATATGCACTTTAAAACTGATTAGAAGTGGTAAAGTGCACAGTCCTAAAACCAGAAAAAAGGAGGTCAGAAAAAGGAAAGGAGGAAGGCAAAAGGTATGGGGGTGACCCTGCAGAAAGGTCACTTCCAACACTGTCATGCTAGCAATAACTCTGGTAAGAGGGATTACTGAACTGGGAGTCCTGATAAGTAGAGAATATTTTCTTTCCTTTTTCGATAATGGGGGTTGTTTATAAACTTGATACAAACTTTATTCCTAAAATATCTTCATCTTTTCATGAAGATCAAGAGATAATTATCACAGCGTTGTAGGAGTTACCTGAATCATCCTAAGGGTTGCAATGCACCTCTGAGATGTTGAACGTGCTTTGCAATTTTATTTGGAGAGGCCTACAGCACTAAATCAGACTTTCCATTAATGAAATAACATGTCTATAATAGAGGAGTAAAATCAACACCTATGTCTATCAGTAGATGGATTAAGCAAACACTGTTATGGTCTATTCTGTGCCAAGACCCCTTCCACACTCGCACAGGAGTTAAGGTCATATAGGGCTACAAATGTTTATGAATGATAACTCACACTTTGGTGTAGGTGTATCAAATGTGGTTTTCTCATAATTAGTTATTCTTGAAAATAAATAATGTTGTGCTGGAGCATGCGAGGTGGCTTATGGTGTATCTATTTTATATATGAAGGCCGTTTCAACTGTGCTTTAGTATTGTTCAAAAGAAATGGAGTGATGAGGACAAGAAGTTGTGGGGGGTATTTCACAATTGCTTACTGGTAATTTTCATCACTCCAAGTCCTTATTGTCCTCACCCATTTATGTTGTCCCTACACCCTCCCTTCAGGAACATGGCTTTCCTACTGTTGTTTTAGTCTTTGTAATTCAGGAGAAATTGTGTTTAAGTTATCTTTTGATGGGCCCAGTTCTGGGGGATGTGGCAGTCTTGCTTGCATTCCTGCCTGTTCTTTTTTCTGTGTCAGGAGGTGGGCTCCATCTCAAAAAGTAATGAATAGCACGTGTACAATTAGAACTAGGCGTAATGTAGTTACTGGTAAGTAATAGGAGCATTTACTTCATCCATGTGAGTTCCAGCTTCTTCTCCCTTTTCATGTGGTACTCAAGGCCGAGCTGTTGTCCAGTATTGAGGCATCTTGTGACCAGCGCATATTAACTTTGGTTGTAAAATTTAAATATACACTAATAAAACATGACAGCACTTTGGCTTTGACTAGAGTCTTGGCTGTTGCACTATTGATGATTTTAAAATGTAGCCTCAATACATGAAAGCGGTTTTAGGCTGGGAGTCGGGGGGAAGCGATGTGTACGTTTGAGATTATGCACTGAAAATCTGTCTTAATTCCACCCACCAAAACATCCTCACATTCCTGCACCCTTCGCCACTGCGGCTCCAACCCTCAATACCGCAACAGCATGATCAGTACCCAGGTTGACACTTTTAGGTGAAATTGACCATACATTCCACACACATACCTTTTTACTATAACATACCGTTGCCAGGGTGCCTTATTTGTAAACTTCTGTGAGATGCTCGAATCTATTTGGGTGGGTCTGTAAGAGTTATACGCTTGTAATTTTTCCTCTCTGTCATTAAAAAGCACAAATCAAATGGGGCCGTGCTAGGCCGTGTTCATTACATAAACAAATCACTTCATTTAATAAATGAAGCAGTGGAGTGGTTTACAACATGTATTCATTCCCCTAGGCTGGGATTCTTGGTTGTTTATTTACCAGTAAACATTGTTTTAAATGCCCTAAAGGCTTTCAAGACCACAAAGCGGGAAATAAGATAATGTAGGAAGATCCAGACTGTCTGCTTTCTCTTTTCAGAATTTGTTTCCGAAAGGGCACTGCTGTAATAAGGCAAACCTGACTTAAAAAAACAAGAGGCAAGCACGGATCTGAGAGATTACAAAAACTGCCGGGAGGCGCTCGCTGGCTAACTAAGCAAAAGAAGTGACCAATCAATAGGAAATGAAATCCAAGCAAAAACAATTTCACGTAGAATATCTGAACAGAAACAACAGACTGGGTGTTTTTTCTCTTTATACTCCCAAGGGAAAGGCGGGCATATTTCTTAAATGCAATTTAAATCAGTTTTTACAGTGTTGTTTGCGATGCAGTGATTGTAACGCACCGCAGCTAAATTGAAAATACACGAGCAAACTCGTGTACATATATTTGGGTTGAACATATATGCGCGACGACGCAATCTCTTAAAAGCAGAGTTCAAAACAGAGTTTTAATTGTAAACCCATAAGTGTTGTAGCCACGAGTGTATTGTTTGAGGCGCATGGCTCCCTAGCAATGTCAAGGAAATGTCCTCAGGCGGAGGGGGGGCGAGCTGGATGTGGTGGCTTGCAAAATAATGCAGTGCAAATGGTGATGTTTTAAAGTCTAAGTTATTTTTGTTTTCATTTTTATGCTGTTTTCCCCAGAGGTGAAAGTGAGAGACAAATAGTAGATTTTAAAGCAGGCTAGTCAAAACGGAACTTACATTAAAGGCATTCTTACATGAGGGGTCCTGACAGTTTTCATGAGGGAATCTGATACCCATCATGTAAGAATGTATTTAAAATAAGTTCAGCTTTGGCTAGCATGCTTTAAAATGTACTTTCTTTTCTCCCACTTTCACCTCTGGGGCGGACAGCAAAAAAAACCGAAAACAATATTTTGGCCTTTAAACATTACCATTTGCACTGCTTTATTTTGCAAGCTACCATATCCAACTCGACCCTCCTTCTCACTGAGAACATTTCTTTGTCATTGCTGGGGAACATACCCTCCAAACTATATACTTCTCCTGGCTACACCCTGATCCAAACTAAGCAGCCTTGGTATCCCTCAACCCCAATGGGACAGCCCAGCTTCACCTCGTAGTCTCTCGGGCACAACATGTTTGTACCATTTGCCGTACAGGGCGCAATATACATAGCCCATACCCTGATTGAGCCACTCCCCCATCTACTTTTAGCGTATGCACTCCAATATGGTCAGTTTGAGCTACCACCAGTTGAGGACAGCTCTATCAGTTGTTCTTCCTTGTTACATTCCCTTACCATGTGTACACTTTTTGACCAATGCCTAGGTACTAGATTTTACTCATTCCACTCGATTCCACATTATCTCTATGTCCGCCTGATCTTTTTCTTTGTTCAAGCTCCATCATTACTATGGTGTGGCATTCAGAATGTTTGGGCAGTCTGATCTCAGACCACAACTCCCATGTTATAGACTTAGAATGACTGTCCCCACATCCACCAACGCCGCTGTGCACCTTCCCTGAGACTCTACTGAAGACCCAGCCTTCTGGGCATTACAAGAGACACAGATTAGGCACTACTTTGCAGAGAATCACAGCACTGCCACCACCAGAACTGTGGAGTGGGATGCATTTATGATTGTTATTAGGTGACCTACATGGAGGAAATACTCGGGGTGTGTAGGACCTTGGAACAGGAAATCACAATTGCCAAAACTGACACACTGGTTTGACAGCAGGGCAGGTAGAAACAATACAGTTATTCCAACCCACTTAGAAGCAAAGTCAGACTATGCCACCCTTCTACAGTGCTTGCAACGCTTCAACTTCACGGCACTCAAGGCCAGGGACCCTAGAGAGACGGACATGGCTGGGTGCCTGCTTGCCTGGTTTGTCCAGCAGGGCATAGCTACCAACCCCATCACAAAAATTAAAGGATGATTGGGAGTTCTCATTCATGCCCAGAATGAGATACTGCAGGATTTTCACTCCTACTACACAACAATTTACTAACCCCCCCAGATGTCTCACCAGCTATATCACAGGCATTCCTACCAGACATCCTACACCGACTAATGCCCAACCAAAGTAGCCCTTGATGACCCGATCACCATACAATAGGTTACACAAGCCATCAGGGACCTGGCACACAATAAGGCCCTGTGCCTCGACGGCTTCCCCCTAGAATACTACTCTGCACTCTCTACAATACTTGCACACACTTCGATGAAATGTATGAGGCTGACCTCGAATCCAGAGAACTACCTCCCTCCCTGCAAGAGTCCCTACTGGTCTCTATTCCTAATTCTGAATGAGACCCCTCACTTTTGGAGTCCTACCAGTGCCTTCCCATTCTAAATGCCACTATAAAATATTAGGTAAGACATTTGCCAATAGATATTCTCAAGTCATTCCATCGCTCGTTCATGCAGATCAAACCAGGTTTGACCCAAGTCCCAATACCTCACAGAACATCTCCCATATTGAGGATCAGACTCAACACCATTTTCTGAGCATCGCATGTCTCATAGCAGACCTGGAGAAGGTGTTTGATACGCTCTTTTAGGAATATCTCTTTCAAGTACTTAAGCACATGGGTGCTGGGAATCGATTACTTGTGTATACCAGGTTACTCTATCACAATCCAATAAACAAAATTCAGCTCGGCCCTCTTGTCTCAGACCCTTTGGGTCACAGCACCCACTTTTCCTGTGCCTTTTTGCCCTGTCGATGGAACCATTGGCTATAAGACTCTGAAAGGAGGGCCAATCCTGGGGTATTCCTTTGGAGGATTGAATACATGCTGTCTCAATGTATGCAGATGATTTACTCCTTTATCTTTAGGACATGAAGACATATCTCACTGTGCTTCATGTTACCCTGTCCAACTTTGTTGCTGCCTCTGGATTATGGGAGAAAAGGTCCAAATCTGCAATTTACCTACTTTGCCACATTCAACTCACATGCACCATCTATCATGGTGAGATACAACTCAACTGGTGCCCAGAGGCAAGTCGCTACCTCAGTGTCCGACTGTACGAATATCCCTGGATTCTACACCAGAGGAACTTAGACAGAGCCCTAACAGTTATCACATTTAGCAATCTCTCCCACTTGCTTCAATCAGCAAGATGGCCTTGGAAAAGAGGATTGTTTTACCTAGATTTAACTATTTTGCCAATCTACTTTCCTTTCCCCCATGCTTCTTCTTTGCACACCTAAATTCCCTCCTATGTGAACACTAACATAGTGCTCCAAGCTCTGCCATGCAGCCCTTAAGAAATTACAGCTCCCAGTGGACCATGGCAGACTAGGAGCTCCCTAATTTAAAGCATATTTCCTAGCTGCACATTTACAATGGCTCTCACATTGGATGGTGGGGCACTACATGGATAAGACCTGCGACTCTCGCAAAATTCTCCTAACAGACACTCTATGAAACCTCCTTCTTCTGGGGGTACTGCCCCCACCCCTTAGTCCCTCCAGGTGACAGTGGCTCATGCATGCATGCTCTGAATACACCACCTTTCCCATGGCAAACTAACATATGCACCCAACTTCCCCCTAAAAGGCCTCCCCCAGTTCCCAGGCCTTTTTACCTCAGGAAACATGGCAATGTGGACATAACACTTCCTGCACAAAATTGGTGACCTTTATTTCGAAGGCCAGTTCCTTTCCTTTCACCAACTTATTGCAGACTATACTCTCCCCACCCATCAGTTCCTTGCAGACAATTCACCAATACCTATTGCACCTCATGGGGTGCTCTAGATTCGAATCCCCTGGCCACCCTGTCCTACAAACTATGCTCACGATGGGTGCAGGCTAGTACTTTATCACCTGGCTGTGCAAAGCCATCAGTGACCTCTTAGATATTTCTCTCACTGCGCTCTGAAACAAATGGCAGGAGGAATTTGGGAGGGCTATATACTACAAGGATTGGGACATGACCTTATTGCATCCCCTAAACAGAAGGGGGGGCTAGAAGTCCTTCAAATTCCAGCATACTTGCTCCTTACTGATAAAACGTGTAACTAGAAAGTATGCAGTTCCTATACCAGTAAGTCATATAGAAAAGAGAAAACACACAGTTGGTACTAAGCAGAGCTTTAGGATCAAGAGGATCCTATTGCTCAGGAGCAAGAGACCTCAAACACCCAGATGGGTGTCATGCTTCATCCTTGGTCTAGCTTCTCATGGGGCCTGCACTGCAATGCCCAATGGGCCCCTAGTGGGGGCACTTTGCCAAAGATCTTTTTCATTACCGGGAGTGCAGCTAGTGAATGAGGTGCTCTGGGTATGGATTGGTTGTTAATTGCATTAGTCTAAAAATAACTAAAATATTCCCAAAATCTAATTTTGATGCAAAGGGGTTCCCTTGTTATGGTTAAAATCAAAACGTCTGGCCGTTTGTTGATACAATGTTCAAGGATGGCTCTAATTCTATCAATAAAGAGTGGTCAACATTTTTCTTGCCTTTGTTGTTGAAAAGATCATGGCAATTTCTTCAGTATCAGTAAACCTAAACTACATGATAGTGTAAGGACAAACCCTAAAAGCACTTAACAGTTATGGACATTGGGTACCAGTAGTAGTCTTCAGTAACTTTAAAACCAACCTATTAGGAAATATAAAGGTAGTAACAAATGATAAATGGACAGTATGCATATAGTCAATATTGTCACAACATATGTCATTTACAGATTAGGTGTATCAGGAAGTTCTCATAAACACACCATGGAGGTGTCAGATCACACTCAGTGGTAGTGAGCACACTTAAGAGAAACAAGACATACACAAACATATAGGTAGACTTCCATGGTGCCACACGTTGAGCCTCGTGTGAATAAGGTATTAGAATCTGTAACTTAGACCTACGACTCCGCCTGTAAAGTAATGCTCACACCAATCGGGTCTATCAAGAGCCACTTTGGTCATCACGGAGTAGCACTAAAAAGCCGCAGAATATGACTGCAAAAAGAGATCCAAGATCATTAAGATGTCCAAGATAATTTTCAAATGGTGACCAAAATCAGCGTTCTCTCTTTCTTTATTACTTACTTGTATAGTTATTGCATCCCAGACAGGTTTCACAGAATTCACACTTCAAGAACATTCCATTGTACATATTACATAGGACATGCCTCATCCCCGCATGACTAAACCAATATTACTCTGATGCGCACATCAGTAGTCCACGCTGCCATAATCCAGATGCAGATTCTTTGGACCTGCACTGCGCTACAAGGATTTTGGAATTTGATACATGATACGTTACAAGAGGTCACAGAGCTCAAATGTGGGAAGCATGCACCCTCTGCATCTTCAGACACAGGAAGAGACACAAAGCGCTTTCCAACTTGGCTACCAGTGGAGGCTTAAACAGGGGGCCCTCCACAAGTGGGGCACAGCTGTAGAGAAGGCATTCCATTATAAGAAGTCTGCAGCCTCCACAAACAACTTATCTCTCCTCAATGGGCTACCTTATTAATAGATTTCCAACAGAAAGTGAATAGTGATTATATGCCTTAGTGAAACTGGCCACGCATGCTTCCTGCAACCTTACAATTCACCCCAAAAATGATGTCTCTTGCATATTACACATCCCTATGCCTTTAACTGCCTCCTATTTCCTCCCTCCCCAACTCCCATTCTGTTCCTGCTGCATGTCCCTCCACTTAGCTTCCAATTCTTAACATACACCTCTGACTCCTAATTAATACCGCTCTATGCCCTGAACCCCTCCCATGACAAGACGTATATGCAGCCAACACATCACCGCACTCACTGCCCTTCCTCTCCAGTTATTCTGTTTTCCCTTAGTTATGTATTGTAGGAGGCTGGCCTGGTTTGTCGTGGGTACCTAAGGTACTTCCACCTTATACCAGGTCCAGTTATCCCTTATTAGTGAAAAGTAGGCAGTGTTCTAGCAGCTTAGGCTGTCTAGTGGTAGCTGTAGCAGAGCAGCTTAGGCTAAACTAGGAGACATGCAAATCTCCTGCAATACCACTATAGTTACACCGTACTTATACCCAATAAAATATAATACTCAGTGTTACCAAAAATAAAGGCACTTTATTTTAGTGACACAAGGCCCAAAATATCTTAGAGGCAATACTCCTTCTGTAGATAAGTATTATACACAATATATAGGGGGTCATTACAACATTGGTGGTAAAAGCCGCTTACCGCCGTGCAGAAGACCGCCAATACACCGCCACGGCAGAGGAAATCCGCCACAGCTATTATGACCCACATCTCGGAATCCGCCGAAATTCAGACACCCACACAAGTCCGCCACACCAAAGGTCAGTGATAAACTGGCAAAAACAAAACCTACACCGTCACGCCAACAGAAACACGCCCATGCTATTACGACCCACGAATCCATGCGGCGGTCTTTCAACCGCAGTATTCCATTGGCGGTACACACCGCTGCGCTCAAAATACACACACATCTCCAAAACACCTCCACATTGGACAATTCTAAATACACACACCTGATAGACATACAAACAACACTCCCACACACCCAACACAATATAAAACACACACCCACATCACCCACAAACCCCTACGACCAAAAATCAGAGACGAAGGCGACAGAGAGAGAGCACAGCAATAGAGAACCCCACCACACAGAGGCACAAAACACCATCACCCACACAACATCCACACACAAAATTCCACACACCACAACACATCACCACACTCATCACCACATACACCACCCCACATATCACCTACAACACCCCAAGGCACGCCAAAGACACCCCAGGTTTTCCGAGGAGGAGCTCAGGGTCATGGTGGAGGAAATCGTACGGGAAGAGCCACAGCTATTTGGATCACAGGTGCAGCACACCTCCATAGCCAGGAAGATGGAGCTATGGCGAAGAATCGTCGAAAGGGTTAACGCAGTGGGACAGCACCCAAGAAATCTGGAGGACATCAGGAAGAGGTGGAACGACCTATGGGGGAAGGTGCGTTCAGTGGTCTCCAGGCACAACATCGCGATTCAGCGGACTGGCGGCAGACCCCCACCTCCTCCCCCACAACTAACAACATGGGAGGATCAGGTCTTGACCATTATGCATCCTGAGGGCCTTGGAGGAGTCGGTGGAGGAATGGACACTGGTAAGTCAAATCTTAACTATCATATCCCCCACCCTACCTGCATTCTATCACACACCCCCACCCTCACCCCCTTCCCTATCACTCCAACTCCTCACAAATGTACTTATAACACAAACCACACATCCCAACACCAAGCCCTGCATGACACAACTAAGCATGGACACCCATCACTAAAGCATGCCCACTGCACATACCCATAACACCCCCAACCATCATCACACAAGCCCCCACACAGGAATGCTTGTACTGGGGTACACGCACACCCACCCATTGCACACCATGACACACACACATGCAATAATCATGCTTTTATACCCCTGCAGGACCACTACGTAACGTCACCACACAGGAGGGTCCAGACATGTCCACTCCACCCCCAGAAGAGGCCCACAGTGATGACAGCAGTTCTGTCTAACTGGATCCAGATGACCAGCCCGGACCATCGTGGGCCTCAGGACAGTCGGTTCCCCTCGCACAGGCACAGCCCAACACTGACCTTCCACCCTCTGGTAACACCAGCACAGCACCAACCCAGCGGGCCCATACCTCCACACCCAGGACACGTCAGTCAGCTGTGTGTCCTCCACTACAGGGAACCCAGGATAACCCACCACCCCAACAACAACAGGGACCTGGGGGCAGTGGTAGTGGGCACACTGTCCAGGGGACGGAGGCACAGGAACACAGGGGAACTGGGAGGGCTGCCGTGTGACAGGGGGCTAACAGGCCAAGGGAACCCACTCTCCACTAGGCCCTCTCCTCCATCATAGGAGCATACCACCACTCCCAGGACACGATGGCTATGGTCCTGGCCAAGTTTCAGGAGACCCAGCGCATGCAGGACGAACAGTATTTGGGGTTCAGGGAGGAGCTCAGAACCATCAGCACCGCCCTGGCCACCATCATAGGGGTGCTGAAGGACATACAAAAGACCATGAGAGACACCGTGGCACTCCAAGGGGCCCCTGACACTAGCATGGATGATGAACTGCCCACCAACTCCGCCGGCGCTAGTGGACAGGATGGCCTGCCACAGGACCACCCCACCAGCACACCACCCCCTGCAGACGGAGAACCACCCTGCAAGCGGTCCCTGAGATCCAGGAACAGGACAGAGCAAGATGGCAAGACCCCCGCCAGGAAATGAGACCACCCTGATTGTCCTCCCACTGTCCCACTTTGTTACCCTGTCCAGATTGGAACTGCCCCAGCTCCACTTCCTATGCCCATATAGGCAATGCACCTGTGAGACTTATAGACTGGACTCTGCCATGGACATTCCTCCACCATCACCCATCACCTTCTTGTCACCCCCTCCAATAATTAGCACTTCAATAAACACCCTTGAACCACAAAACAATCTGGAGTCAGTCTGTGATTTTGAAAATGTGTATTAGCTATGACAGTGACAAAATCCGTACTCAATAGTAATGTCAACATACCTATGTCACACATCACAAGTCCATGAAGGATGCAAGCAGATGACACACGTTGGTAACAACACCTGTGAAACCGTAATAGAATTGTATCACTCAGTTAGCAGATACTACTTCAAATTGACAGACAGGATAGAGGTAGAAGTGTGAAAGTTAATGTATTAGTAAAATAATTGTTCTCACCTGTGTGTCACTGGAAGTATTGCTGTATGACAGAGTCCCTGTTATCAATGTCTTCTTCCTCTGCTTCCTCCTCATCACTGTCCACAGGCTCCACAGCTGCCACAACACCGTCATCTGGACCATCCTCCTGCAGAAAAGGCACCTGGCGTCGCAAAGCAAGATTGTGAAGCATCGAGCAGGCGATGATGATCTGGCACACGTTCCTTGGTGAGTAGAATAGGGAACCACCTGTCATATGGAGGCACCTGAACCTGGCCTTCAGGAGGCCGAAGGTGTGTTCGATCACCCTCCTAGTCCGCCCATGGGCCTCATTGTAGCGTTCCTCTGCCCTGGTCCTGGGATTCCTCACTGGGGTCAATAGCCATGACAAGTTGGGGTAACCAGAGTCCCCTAATAGCCACACACGGTGCCTCTGGTGTTGACCCATCACATACGGGATGCTGCTATTTCACAGGATGTAGGCGTCATGCACTGAGCCAGGGAACATCGCATTTACCTGCGAGATGTACTGGTCTGCCAAACATACCATCTGTACATTCATCGAATGATAACTCTTCCGGTTCCTGTACACCTGTTCACTCCTGTGGGGGCGACCAGAGCCACATGGTTCCCATCAATGGCACCTATGATGTTAGGGATATGTCCCAGGGCATAGACGTCACCTTTAACTGTCACCAAATCCTCCACATGTGGGAAAACGATGTAGCTCCTCACGTGTTTCAGCAGGGCAGACAACACTCTGGACAACACGTTGGAAAACATACTTGATGCCATGGCCACTGTTGTCTGAAATGACCCACTTGCTAGGAAATGAAGCACTGATAGCACCTGCACTTGAGGGGGGATTCCTGTGGGATGGTGGATTGGTGACATCAGGTCTGGCTCCAACTGGGTACACAGTTCCTGGATTGTGGCACGGTCAAACCTGTAGGTGATGATTAAATGTCGCTCTTCCATTGTTACCAGGTCCACCAGCGGTCGGTACACCGGAGGATTCCGCCATCTCCTCACATGTCCCAGCTGACGGTGCCTAGGAAGGACAACAGCGACCACAGAGTCAACAAATCCTGAGGTATGTACCCACAGCTACACAGGACACGACACTAAATACAATATCCTTCCTGTATGTTTGTTGAGTGTAGGCCTAGGTATGTGTGATGCAGTTGTAAATGAAGCCATGTGGGCCCCTGAAATGGCGTCTGCTTGACCTCTAAAGTGGGACAATGGGATGTGAGGTAACTGCGCTGGCATTGTACACCTGTCGGGTAGGCGGTCAAAGACCGCGGTGCAATGCTGCATTGGTTAACATTGGACCCTATGGGTCCCAGGAGCCAATGACGAAGTGCGCCGGCGGTGATTATACGCACCGCTGCGGATGTCACCGCCGCGGACGTGACCGCCATTTTCTATCTGTTCAATCACTCGATACCTGATCTTCGACAGGAGAGGACCTACACTGCAAGTGCTGCTGTGACCTCGGTCTGGAAGAGACAATGGCTCGTGCGTCTGGGGAAAGGGCCCCTGCCTTCACTGCACAGGAGTTGGAGAAGCTCGTGGACGGGGTCCTCCCCCAGTACACGCTACTATACGGTCCTCCAGACCAACAGGTGAGTACACAGGGATCACGTTGTATGGGCTATGCCTGGGTGGAGAGGGCTGGAAGTCAGTAGGAAGGGGGCAGAGTCCTGCGAGCATGTAGAAGTGTGATTGCATGTGCCACATGGCAAGGGCAGGGATGTGGGCCACTCACTTCGACGGTGCTGTTGCTAATGTCCCCTGTACATGTCATGTAGGTCAGCGCCCACCAGAAGAAGGATATTTGGCGTGCCATCGCCAAGGACGTCCGGACCCTGGGGGTCCACCAGAGACGGAGCACCCACTGCCGTAAAAGATGGGAGGACATTCGCCGCTGGAGTAAGAAGACGGCGGAGGCTCAGCTGGGGATGGCCTCCCAACGTGGGAGGGGTGCCCGTCGCACCATGACCCCCCTGATGTTTCGGATCCTGGCGGTGGCCTACCTTGAGTTGGATGGGCGCATGAGGGCATCACAGCAGACACAAGGGGGTGAGTACACTCACATTCTCATGACTTTGCGTGCAGTGGAGGTGTCTGGGTGGAGGAGGAGGGCTGTGCGTTTCCCTAGGCCAGGGCGAGTTCCGTAGGCTAGGCCCCTCCGGAATCCAGGTCATGTGCCACTCCAGCCCACCTCTGTACAGTGCCAAGTACAGGTATACATGAACCCTGTGTCATCTATATGGGTAGAGGACACTCATAGCCATGTAGGCCATATCCCAAGAATTGCATCTGTAGAGGCCAAGAGCACGACGTAGTGCAGTGGGCTGCTGTGTCTGTATTGTCCGCCAACGGTAGCAGTAAGCCATGCACTCAACCTGTCTTTCTTCTGTTTCCCCACCCCTTTTTTATGGTCTCCCTGTTCTGTTGTGCATCAGCATCATCAGGCGGAGGTACAGTGGCACCGGAGCATGATGGGTCTGCGTCCCACATGGCCATGGAGGGCCATGGAGGGCCACTCCACGGACACAGAATACAACAGTGGAACGGAGGGCGAGGGGAACTTCACGGCGGTTACCGGATCAGCAAACAGCGACACGGACTCGTCCTCCGATGGGAGCTCCCTTGTGGTGGCGGCACCATCTGGGCCCCTCACTTCTACAAGTACAGCCGCCACCCCCCCTACCAGCACCGCCCTCCAAGCAACCCCTCAGCCTTCGCTCTGTGCCCGCTCACCCAGGAGAGTGGGCATCACCTTCGCCCCAGGCACCTCAGCCCCTGCCCCTGTCACCCCTGCTGCCCTCAGTGAGGAGGCCATTGACCGCCTCAGGTCACTCACTGTTGGGCAGTCTACCATTGTGAATGCCATCCAGGGTGTAGAAAGGGAGTTGCAACAAACAAATGCATTCCTGGAGGGCATTCATTCTGGTCAGCCATCATCGAACCCTGTAATCTCTGGCCTCAGCACTGATGGCAGCCATTATCCCTGTGTCTAGCCTCCCCCCTCCAACTTCCTCCACCCAGACCCAATCCCGTGTACCCCAGCCTATCCCAAGCACACCATCAGACCAGCCTGCACACATGTCAACACACAAGGGCAGCTCAGGCAAACATAGGCACCACACATCCCACAGGCACTCACACAAGCATCACCCACATACAGACACAGCAACATCCACTGCCTCCACTGTGTCCCCCTCCTCGTCATCTCCCTCCTCCCTCCCAGTGTCGTCTACACTCTCACCTGCATGCACTGCCACTACAGCCACTAGGACTCGCACCAGAACACCCACCACCACACCCCGCTCACCTGCACTCACCACCCCCACTACCATTTACAAGTCCCCTGTGTCCTCTCCCAGTGTGTCTGTGACGCCCCCTACCAAAGTACACAAACACGGACACCCACACACCCAACATCCATCCACCTCACGACAGCCTCCAGAACCTGCACCTGCACCCAAATCATCTAAAGTTACACCTCCTACAACCACCTCCTCTTCCTCCACTCCCAGACCCCCTCCAGCTACCCATCCCAGTGTTCGTCAGAAACTTTTCCTGAGCAACCTTGACCTCTGTACCACAACCCCCACCCCTCCAATTCATAGGTCCGTTACTAGCACCTCAGCCAAAAAAAGTCAGGTACCAGTGGTGCGTGTTAGAGGTATATGGAGTGCACGGGCCACCAGGGCAGCCAGTGTGACACGGAGCCAAAGTACTGCCATTCCACCCCCTGTAAAGCACCAGAAGTTCGACAGTGCCCGATGGGACAGCGTGAAGACTCCTGCCGGCAAAGCCACCCACAAGGGTCCCGGGGGGAGTGTCGAGTCAGCTGTGACCCCTCCCAAGGTGGTGAAGGGGCAGAAGAAGTCTCAAAAGTCTGGGAGGAACAGCACGGCGGAGAAGGCCACCATCCTCCCCGCTGGCCAGGACGCCACCGCCAGCACCGTCGTCACTGGTCCGGAGACCACCGTCAGAGTCAGTGCCCTGGAGGGCAGCACCATCGTCACTGGTCCGGAGACCACCGCCAGAGTCAGTGCCCTAGAGGGCAGCACCGTCGTCACTGGTCCAGAGACCACTGCCAGAGTCAGTGCCCTGGAGGGCAGCACCGTCGTCACTGGTCCGGAGACCACCGCCAGAGTCAGTGCCCTAGAGGGCAGCACTATCGTCACTGGTCCAGAGACCACCGGCAGAGTCAGTGCCCTGGAGGGCAGCACTGTCGTCACTGGTCCGGAGACCACCGCCAGTGCCCTGGAGGGCCCCGGCACCCACAGCCCCGCTGGACACTGAGGGCCCGTCATGCCACACACCGCTGCACAGGTCACAGACAGCAAAGTCAAGCACCGCTGAACAGGGCAAGCACCGCTGAACAGGGCAAAGACTGCCATGACAGGCACCGCTGAACAGGGCAAGCACCGCTGAACAGGTCAGAGACAGCAAAGTCAAGCACCGCTGAACAGGGCAAAGACCACCATGGCAAGCACTGCTGAACAAGGCAATCACCGCTGAACAGGGCAAGCACTGCTGAACAGGGCAAAGACAGCCATGGCAGGCACCGCTGAACAGGGCAAGCACCGCTGAACAGGGCAAAGACCACCATGGTAGGCACCGCTGAACAGGGCAAGCACCGCTGAACAGGTCTGAGACAGCAAAGTCAAGCACTGCTGAACAGGGCAAAGACCGCCATGGCAAGCACCGCTGAACAAGGCAAGCACCGCTGAACAGGGCAAGCACCGCTGAACAGGGCAAAGACCGCCATGGCAGGCACCGCTGAACAGGGCAAGCACCGCTGAACAGGTCAGAGACAGCAAAGTCAAGCACCGCTGAACAGGGCAAAGACCGCCATGGCAGGCACCGCTGAACAGGGCAAGCACCGCTGAACAGGGCAAAGATCGCCATGACAAGCACCGCTGAACAAGGCAAGCACCGCTGAACAGGGCAAAGACCGCCATGGCAAGCACAGCTGAACAAGGCAAGCACCGCTGAACAGGGCAAAGACTGCCATGGCAAGGATCGTTAGCCCATGTACGGCTGGGACAGTGACGGAACTGGGACCCTCACGAGGAGCGTGATGCACTCTCGGCACCAGTCCCCCTCCAGAACCAGTGGATAACTGCATCCACTACCTGAATCCTTCACAGGATGAGGCACTCTGGGCACCAGTCCCCCTCCAGAACCAGTGGAGAACTGCATCCACTACCTGAATCCTTCAGAGGATGAAGCACTCGGGGCACCTGTCCCCCTCCAGAACCAGTGGAGAACTGCATCCACTGGAGAGACTGTGGCTTTGCACTCCCCAGGATGGTACAGTGGGCAAACCACCCACTGCAAAGACTTGAGAGACTGTGGCTTTGCACTCCCCAGAATGTAACAGTGGGCAACTCACCCACTGTAGAGACTTGAGAGACTGTGGCTTTGCACTCCCCAGGATGTAACAGTGGGCAACCCACCCACTGTAGAGACTTGAGAGACTGTGGCTTTGCACTCCCCAGGATGGTACAGTGGGCAACCCACCCACTATAGAGACTTGAGAGACTGTGGCTTTGCACTCCCCAGGATACATCAATGGGCATGGAGCCCCGTCGTGGATCTGGCTTTGCACTCATCCGGCTGAGGTGCCCCCCCTTCCCTTCCCCATGAGGTGCCTGTTGTATTACTATCTGATGCCCCTGCAGTGGTCTCTCCGTTTGTGGACAGGTATTGAGTGTGGGCGTCGCCCATGCATTTTGGGCCCAGTGGTCCACGGACATTTAATTGTGCATACCTGCACTACTAATCGTGATGTATATAGTTGGAATGTGTATATATTTCTGTATATATGAGCTTACTGTATTTGTATTCATTACAATAGTTATACTGATTCCCTTTTGTCTTTCCATTCTTCTGGGGGGTTGTGGGTTGTTACTGTGATGTTTGGATATGCATTAATGTGTGTGTTGTAGTGGGTGAGGTTAGGGGTGGGGGTGGGGGTGTTGTGTTTGTGTCCCCCTGACTTTTGCCTCCCCCCACCCTTATGTCGTAGGTGCAATACTCACCGTTGTCTTCGGCGCCGCCGTTGCTGATGTTCGTAGACAAGCGCAGGGAGTATTTGGAGTTTGGTCTCCATGGTGCCCTCCTTCCTCGTGGCGTGTGTTAAGGTGAGCGTTTTCCCATTGCAGAAGCTGTTTCCGCCGTGTTTTTATCCACGGTGAATCCGCCCCGGAAAACGTGGCGGATTGGCCTGTTGTAATAGTGTGGGCGGTACATTGTCTCCCGCCTGTCTGTTGGCGGTGACCGCCGCGCTGCTTGTCTGTACCACCGTGGCGGTCGGAGTGTTAAAGTGGCTGTCTATGTTGGCGGTTTCCGCCACGGTCATAATTCCCTTTTTTTCTCCGCCGGCCTGTTTGCGGTATTACCGCATCTTTAACACCGTCCGCCAGGGTTGTAATGACCCCCATAAACTAGTAACCAAAATCAGGTAAGTAAACAGTCATAGAATAGTGCAAACAGTAGAAAATAAAGGACTTAGGGCCAACACAAATCATATACTAAAATAGGGGAATGCGAGTAATGAATTCCCCCGTAGGCAAGTGTAGTGTGTAGAAGGGCACTGGGAATGTAGGAAAACACCAAAGTTAATTAAAGTACCCCACCCCAGAACCCAGGAAAGCAAGCGTAAAGTACAGTTTCCTCTGGACACACTACAACTCATGATAAGAGATTTTGCAAGAACCAAGCAAGACTGCAAGCCACAAACAAAGGATTCCTGAACCTAAAAAGAGAGGAGACTAAGGCCCTCATTCTAAGTCTGGCGGGCGGCGGAGGCCGCCCGCCAGATTTCCCCCCTCCAAAGTACCGCTCTGCGGTCCAGGGACCGCGGAGGGTATTCCAAGTTTTCCCCTGGGCTGGCGGGCGGCCGCCAAAAGGCCGCCCGCCAGCCCAGGGGAAAACGACCTTCCCACCATGAAGCCGGCTCGTAATCGAGCCGGCGGTGTGGGAAGGTGCGATGGGTGCTACTGCACCCGTCGCGTATTTCACTGTCTGCTATGCAGACAGTGAAATACTAGCGGGCCCTCTTACGGGGGCCCCTGCAGTGCCCATGCCATTGGCATGGGCACTGCAGGGGCCCCCAGGGGCCCCACGACAATCCTTACCGCCATCCTGTTCCTGGCGGGCGAGCCGCCAGGAACAGGATGGCGGTAAGGATTGTCAGAATCCCCTCGGCGGCGCAGCGAGCTGCGCCGCCTTGGAGGATTCTTAGGGGCAGTGGAAAACCGGCGGGAGACCGCCGGTTTTCCCTTTCTGACCGCGGCCAAAGCGCCGCGGTCAGAATGCCCTGCGGGGCACCGCCGGCCTGTCGGCGGTGCTCCCGCCCCCGTTGGCCCTGGCGGTTCTCTACCGCCAGGGTCATAATGAGGCCCTAAGTCCAGAAGTTGAAGAAGAGTCCAGGAAAGACAGGAGCCCCTGCCAACCTAGAAGATCGTGCAAAAGTGGATTCCCCAGTAAGAAGAAAAGTACAGAAGAGCACCAAAGAAGATGGCTGCGGGTTCCTGCTTGGTGCAGGTGATGTCCCACGTCGAGTTGTTGGATGCAGGCTGTTTGCGCCGCTGGATTCTGCCAACAAGCCTTGGTTCAAGCAAGTACACGGTTTTCATCAAAAAGGAGATGTCTGGACCCAGGAGGGACCGGGGGGGTCTCAACTCAGACCGAGGAAACAGAGGGGGCTCTCAGCACTTCAGAGAGTCCTCAGAAGTCCAGGCAGCACCCAGGGGAGTCCCAGAAGACGGGGTCAAAGAAGATGCAAAGTGCAGCTATTGCAGCACTACACTGGAAGGTCCCACGCCGCCGGAGAACAACTCAGGGAGATGTGCTTCGCAGGATGGAGTGCTGGGGACCTGGGCTATGCTGGGCACAAAGGATTCTTGGAAGAAGTGCACAGAAGCCCGAGGAGCTGCAGAAGACACGGTGCACAGGGGAACTGTCGCAGCATAGGGGGGCAAGCTCTTACCTCCACCATGTGTGGACAGCTGGACCTTTGGACAGTCTCAGTAACTTCGGTCCACCACCTGTGTTCCAGGGAGCATGGTTGTCATCAGGAGAGGAGTCACAGAGTACAGGTCGTCGTTGCAGAAGGGTGCCTGCAGAAGCAGGGAAGTGACTCTGTCACTCCACGGGAGATTCTATTGGTTCTTCTGGTGCAGGGTGAAGACAGGCAGTCCTCAGAGCAAGCACACCTTGGGAACTGCTGCAAATGCTGGCTGAAGCTGAAGTTGCAGTTCACAGTCATCCTAGATAATTTGTTGAAGTTACAGCGGTTCCTGGAGCAGTTTGCGGTTGACCTGACAGTCAGAAGCTGAAGCAGAGGAGGGAGAGGATTTCTGGAGGAGTCTTGGAAGCTGAATCTCAGGAAACACCCAGAGGAGAGACCCTAAATAGCCCTGAGAGGGGGATTGGCTACCTACCCAGGTATGGACCTATCAGGAGGGGTCTCTTACGTCACATGCTGGCACTGGCCACTCAGTGGTCTCAAGAGGGTCCCCACACCTTGGAATCCAAGATGGCTAACACCAGGGACACTCTGGAGAAGCTCTGTACACCACCACTGAGGTGGTGATGGACAGGGGAGTGGTCACTCCCCTTTCATTTGTCTAGTTTCGTGCCAGAGCAGGGACTGGGGTCCCTGAACTGGTGTAGACTGGCTTATGTAAGGAGGGCACCATCTGTGCCCTTCAAAGCATTTCCAGAGGCTTTGGGAGTCTACCCCTCCCAAGTCTGTAACACCTATTTTTAAAGGGAAAGGGTGTAACACCTTCCTCCCAAAGGAAATGCATTGTTCTGCCTTCCTGGGATTGAGCTGCTCAGTCCCCAGGAGGGCAGAAACCTGTGTGTGAGGTGGCAGCAGCTGGGGCTGCAGTGGAAACTTCAGAGAGCGGGGTACGTAGGTACCATATACAAGGGACTTATAAGAGGGGTCCAGTGTGCCAATCAGAATTGGAATATGGAGTCACTAAACTGTAGTGACAAATTTGGTAAGTAGAGAGAGCATAAGCACTGGAGTTCTGGTTAGAAGAACGTCAGTGACACAGTCAAGCATACTGACAACACACATAGGCCACAAACTATGAGCACTGGGGTCCTGGCTAGCAGGATCCCAGTGAGACAGGCAAAACACTGTCAAATAGGTTTTAAACTATGAGCCCTGAGGTCCTGGCTAGCAGGATACCAGTGAGGCAGTAAAACCACACTCACAAACACTCACAAACAGGCCAAAAATGGGGGTAACCATGCTAAAAAGAGGCTACTTTCTCACATGCATTCTCAAATGCTACGGACATAGCCCTTCTGATCTTATTGGACAAAATGCAACGTCACAATATGTGGCGGCACTGTAGCACAGAGAGATCTCTTGATATTGTTGAATGTTTATAAACTGCTTGAACTACACTATACCATGTCTGCATTTGCTTTTCATCTCAATTGTTATATACCTTCGATTTCTTTTTTGAAAAACCCCATAAGATGATATTTTAAAAATGAGTAAATCTTTTCACTAGAGTAGAACCGTTGGGAATTCCAAATGGTTTGCTAGCATAAAAGAGGGTGTCTGAAAGTGTAAGGCAACTGGGGAGCTTTTAATTGTCTAAAATCACTCGATACAAGTTTAACTTTAGAGTTCTGTGAATCAGGCACTGGCAGTGTCACTTCTCAGGTCTAGCCTTTTGGAAGACCCTCTCTTGGTTACTGGGCAAAGTTCACCCTCTTTGGTCGGTCTACCAGAGAGTAGAACTAGAACAATTTCTCTGGGAATTATTCACTTCAAAAGAATAGTAAGAACCAAATGTTCCAAATGAGAATATGAATGCTTCAAGAGGACGCCACTCAGTGCTTAATTGTTAAAAAAAAATAAGTCCAGAGGTCCAAAGAATTTTAGGAACACACCGTCAGCTTTGCGAAATGCCAGTGTCGTCTAGCAGCAAGGCTGTCATGTCTTTCTGCTTCCATCTAGTGACTCTTTCTTCCACCAGGCTAATCTTCCTGTCTTCATCTCTCTCTTGCACATTATTTTTCATTTCTGTTTGCTCTCTTGAACACTGTATTCTCCATATGTTCTTCCTCGTTCTGTCTCTATTTCATTTCTCTCTCTTACCTTGGATTAATATGAAATCAGTTGCTAGCCTCCACAATGCGTGCTAGTGCCCAGCACCTGCAACCACATGCCCAATGTAGGCCCAGTGAGAGCTGCTCTTTCATTGTGTAGGCCATAAGATATGACTCAGTGAGAGCTTCTCGGGAGTGGGAGGAAGCAAATATATCCCATAGTGAGGCTCCCTTATGTGACAAAGCCAAAAACCGCATGCTCCTTAGACGCCTATCCTGTCTCCATACTTAGATTGCCTCCAATCACTCCATGCAAGTTTCGCTTGACTTCATTTGCCCATTGCATTTATCAAGCGAACTCGTTAATGCTGAATGGGATGCCTAAATAAATGCTTCGTTTGTCCTGCTCTGGGCACATGTATGGCCTGCAGTGATAATAACTCACTGTGAAACGCGTTACTTATGCTGCATCAATTAGATTAAAATAGTTGTCCTGATTTTTAAGGCCTTTGTGGTTTGAAACTGTGCCATGCCTGGACTGCCATTAAAACTGTCGCTGGCCTCTAATTTAACTGGAAACAGCTCGCATTCAGTCTGTTTATGCTCAGGGAACATTTGAAATTTTATTTCAGCAGCGCTCGTTTGTGTGATTGGCTTCTTTAGTGGACTTTGTTTTGACCGCATAGTCTGTTCATCAGCAATGAACTGACGGTTTAAGACTTGATTGACATATAACATAATTTTCGCATTATTTTCTCAAGTGAAACATTTAGTTAGGTGTTTTATTATATTGTCCTTCATGTGTGACACATCTACTCTCATAAACTACATTGTGCCTTCTTTTTTTCCAGTATAGGAACGTAGCATGCATCATAGAGTCTTGACCTGAACTCGCAGGCATCATGACTGAGTGGGAACTCTCCTGTACTAAGGTGGAAGTTGCACCTAAGTGTGTGTTTTTCAATCGCACCAAGGACATTTTTTGAGATGCAGGTGAATAATGCCCAGGTAGACATCTCCTGATGGTCTAGTGTCAATCATGATGTGGGACATTGCAGATAGCACACATTCCTTTCTCCAGTGGAAACATCGAACATCATATTTATCAGGGCCACTGGATTTACCTGATTCTGCAGCTGAAAATCTTTCTTTGGAATATGGATTTGTTGCACGTGATACATATTCAAACAAGTGCAGCATAATAGGCAAATTTTAACAAAAAAGTATTTTCCATGGATGAATCAAGGGTTATTAAAACGGAGGCACATTGGATGCACTGTTGCACCTAAAACGTAGCCAAAGCTAAACGTCAGCTTTCATCTATTGGTTTCTATTGGATAGGCATTAAAAGAGGCAAGGAGTTATAATTATATGGTAAGCATCGTCAAATGCACTGCGGTAAGGATTTGTGTCTGAAGTAGGAAACAAACCCCTTACATACTTAAATGTAGCTGAAACTTGTAGAAAAAAAGGTATGTATGTTTGGGCACTTGTTTATCATATTCTTAACTAGAGAATACTTGCGTGCTGAACATTTGGAATGAGCACAGGTTTTGGATTCTTTGGATTCAGTATCTTCTAAAATGGGACAGACTATTCATAAATGGTGATTTTTGTCATTTGGATTAGTACTGTTCTCTGAAGATGCGAGTTCTCAGAGCCCATGCTGATGGAGATTTGTTTCTAGATGCCGTGAGCATCGATGGAGAAGACTTGTCTTCAGGTTCGTCTTTTTTGTTGTTTTTTCGTTTTTGATCTTGTAATGTCCAAGATTTTAGTGTGGCTCTGCGTGTCAGGGGAAGTTATACTTGCAAACATTTCTGGTGGGCTAATGTGGTGTTATGAAGACTGTGTTGCAGAATATTGCATCCCTTTTGGTGATAACAGACTATGGGGGTTATTCTAACTTTGGAGGAGGTGTTAATCCGTCCCAAAAGTGACGGAAAGTGACGGATTTACCACCAGCCGTATTACGAGTCCATTATATCCTATGGAACTCGTAATACGGCTGGTGGTATATCCGTCACTTTACCGTCACTTTTGGGACGGATTAACACTCCTCCAAAGTTAGAATAACCCCCTAAAAGCCTTTATTGTTGTTTTGCCCACAGTTGTATGCCACTTTGGGGGGGGGGAAGCAACGGTAAGATCATTTCTGAGAACCTGTCTTAAATGTAGTTTTGTTCCTGTAAATTGATGAAGTTTTATCTTGGATGGAGTGTGTTTTAAGTAGGAACTGGATAATTCTGTTTGAAAGACTCTTGTTTCAAATTTTTGAATGCCACAAGCAATGTATTGATTGATCTTGATGCTGCCCTTATTGAGTTAAAATACAATGGAGTCAACATAGAGATTGAACATGAAGGGCAAAAGATGGACAGTTACTGTATTCTATAGCATACAAGAAATTTCTGATGGCGTCATCTATAAGAATGGGTGACAGTGGCATGGTAGGAGGTGGACCTTTCCAGGACAGTGCCAGGTTATTACCAGTGTGTGGAGCAGTGCTTTGTGGTCAACTGTGTAAAAGGATGTGGAAAGTTTGATTATGACCAGACCGTTTCTTGATGGTGGTAGGCAGAAGGGCTTTGCCAAATATGTAAATGGTTGCAGTTTTGCTGCGTTTTTCTAGCTGGTCAGGTTGAAAGGTGACTTCCTTCTCTGTTCTTATTTAGAATAATGGAAGATGGGTGATGGGACAGTAGTTGGTCAGCTTTTTTGTTTCTTTGTGGGTTTATTCAGTTGTGGGATGCTCTGGCCTCGTCAGTATGTCACCTTGATAGGTGAAGGCCTTGGGAAGTTATATATTTTGATGAGGTTCTTATGTTAGAGGAGGGTAAAGTCTCCACCAGGTGCACTCACAAACCATACTTTGTTGGGGACTGTGGGTAGGGTGTCCAGCCAGCTCCTTTGCAAGCACCATACTGGGTGGTGGCAGGAGCCAGCACCATTCCTTTGTTTCTGCCTGGGCATGAGCCTGTTTTTTTTTTTATAGCTCCTACTGTGTAGGAGCAAACTGTTGTTTTCAGCCCGGGAGAGAGTGAACAGGTTTGGCGAGTCAGGTGACAAGACTGTGTACGGAGATGAGCAAGTTATATTGGAAGGTGGTGTATAAGTATAAATGTGAGTTTAAATTATAACTCATGCTAACATGAAAGTGGTGCTTAAATGACTTATTGAAAACATAAATCTAACTTTAAAATTTCTAACGTTTGTCTTGCTTACATTGGCTTTTTCACAAATAAGAAATAAGCAAGTGCATCAGTGGGGTCTTATTCTTAAATTTAAGAGATAACTATAACTCATTATTTCTATTGTTTGTGAAGTTTAAGTTGGGTTTGTATACCAAACTCTAATAACATTTTCCTTACTATAAATTATCTTTCATCTCTTGTTTTAGAGAGTTTAAATGTTTTTTACAATGTTAGTAACAATTTTGTAATAGTCATCCAGTTTAGTTTTGTGCAGTGGAGTGTTATTATGAGGAGTGTGGTCGAATATACTGGAGGATAGTGTCATAAAGTGTACTGTGGTACAGTATATTGTGGTATAGTGTACTGGAGTAAAGTGGAATGAGGTATACTGGAGTGTCATACTCTAGAATGGCATACAGTGATACAGTGGAGTGGGGTAGAGTGGAGTTGCATACAGTGGAGTGGAGTAGAGTGGAGTCTGATACAGATAACATTGAGTTTAGTGGTGTTAAATATTTAAATGTACATTGGAGTGACATATATTGGAGTACTGTACAGTAGAAGGCCGTACAATATAATAGGGTTAAGTATAGAAGCTCAAGTCTAGTGACCTATAGTGAAGTGTTGTGTAGTGCAGTGGTGCACAGAATGTAGTCTTGTAAAGTGTAATAGCAGACAGTGGATTGTGGTGCAGTACAGTGCCATATACTGCATTTCAGTACGATGGAGTACCACAGAGTTAAACAGTGTACATTGGAATAATGTACAATCAAGTAATGTACTCAAAGTGGGGCATAGTTGAATAGCATGTAGTGGAATAGCATAAAGTGAAGTTGTGTACAGTGAAATAGTATACAGTTGCAAGCATTACAGTTTGGGAGCCTCGAGAAAAAGGCATACGGGAAAGTGTAATACAATACAATAATGAACAGGATAATAGCGTAGAGTATAGTGGTGTAGACTGGAGTGTTGTACTGTGGAGTTCAGTTGAGTACAGTGGACTAACATACAGAACATTAGCTAAAACAGTGGTGTATAATGGAGTATCACAAAGTGGAGTGGCATGATCTAAATAGCAACACATAGGAATAGCTTAATTTGGCCTGCTATACAGTGGAGCTGCATAAAGTGGAACGTGTAAATTAAAGGAAATGTAACGTTAATGTGTGTGAACAAATGTGTTGATATTTCTCCCAAATATGTATCCTACTGTCTAAATGTTAATTTTATGTTTGTATATGTAATCACTGTAAGTAATGTTAAACTCATAAGTTAAACTTATATCAAATAGTTATATATAGTACTGTGTTATATGGTGCAAAGTTAATGGTATACCATTACCATGGAACAATGGGCTTAGAAGTGGGTATCGTCTTAGTTAATGGCTGTGTTTACCAGTCGTGAAAATCAGCAATGTAGTTTTTATCACAAATTTGCATTATTGTACGTCCATTGCTTAGTTCTGGGTTATGGTGTTACAGATAGTGGTAACACTTGTGTGAGAAATACCAAATGTAATACTTACCAGGACTGAAAGGTATAATGCAGAACACAGGGAAATTCAAGCTGAAAATATCATGGCTGCCATTAACTTTTGAAAAGGCAGTCATTATCCAGACAACATGTTGAAGCAGCCCCTCCAACATGCAAATAGCCCCGGGGAGGTGGTGATCCCAAGGGCTCGGAGGCCACTCAGCCCCCTCCACAGTCAATTTAACAAGTTCCCTGGGAAGGTGGTGGTTCCTGGGGCTGTGGGGAGAGGAGACTGGGGAGCCCTGACATCCATTTTAGAATAAAGCCTAAGGGAGGTGGTGGACAAAAATATGAATGCCCCCGGGACGTGTCCCACCCGGGTGCTTGTAAAAAACAAACACGGTAAAAGAGTTTTGTTGGCCCTGGAGGGAGACCCCATCACCACAGCTGAGAGGTCAGGATGACTCTACCCTGGCCCCTTGTTTTTTTTAAACTTTTTTTTTCAGGACTCGCTGAAGCCGAGTCCCAAGATGGCTGCCAATACTTCCTGGTTTAAAGTGTTGGCAGCCAATCAAAGACAATTTCCTGCATAAGCTTGCAATTATTTGTGATGTCATCACGGCCAGAGATATACAAATTAATTCTTCTGGTAATTTTGCGAAGCCACTGAATGGATTTACACCCAAAAAAGTGAAAGTGAAAGCATAATCTGCGTACCGAAAGCTAGCCTTCTGACAAATTTGGTGAAATTCCATCCAGTGGTTCGAGCTGTAGTCATGTTCAAAGTTATATGAGAATTAAGATGGGAAATGCAACTTTTTTGACCCCCCCTTTTTCTCTGTCCCCGCTTGATGGATCACCCCAAATCTTTCCATGTGTAACAAGAATCACAGGGGCACTTGGTGCAAGGGTGCCAGCTTTGGCGCTAGGCAGCAAATTGTGCACCAGCACAAGGAGAGAAGAAAGAAGTGAGCTGTATCTAGTAGATACATCACATTTCTGCATTTCCCAGTGGAGTAGGGTGGTGCAGCAGGACACTTGCTGCATCGCCCTCTGCCACAGGCCACTTAAATGAGGCCTTTGGTTTGTCTGCAAGGGAAGAACACAGACAAAGCTTTTCTGAGAGTCCTTTTTACCGACTGTCTCCGTTCCTGGTGATGCTGCCTTTTATATGGGCTAAAAGGACAATCCTAATATCAGTCCTAATAGATCTGAAGTTAACACCTTGCGGGCCTAATGTACAATTAAAATTGTGTACGAGTGCAGTCAATCAGCCCCCATTGCAAAGATAAAACAAAGATAAAGAAATGGGAAATGTGGGCACACTGCAGATTATGTCGAAAATGGTACAACCAAATTATTCAAGGATTTGAAAATGACACAAGACGGAGAGGTGACATATGATGTTTAGTAGGATACTGCAAAAGCAGTGTGACCGGGAAAGCATTTTCACATATTTTGCTCTTTTTAAGGAAAGCTAGCGATAGAAGATTCCAGTTAGAAAGTTGAGTAACAGCTCTAGAATCACAGTACTGAAAACTGCTTAACTGAAACATATAAGGCCGTTCTTACTGAATCGGACAGTTGGAACACCTATTGATGGGTGAAACGGTACAGCTGGTGCTCCATATGGTTTATAAATACTACGAGAAAGAGAGCAAAACAGATCGGATCCTAACCTACAAATTGTGCAGCAACTTTTGTGAATTACTAGATGAGACAGGCAACCTACAAGTGAAAACTAAAGAATTACTCAGAATATTCACAGTATATCATTGAACTATATCTAGGGCAAGCAACAGGTGGAGCAGACCAGGATGCCTACTTGGCATCTTATGCACTGGTGGTGATTAATCCCCACGTGCTGGTGAAGGCGGATGTCCCTATAACTCTTGGAGGTCAAGATCGAAATTCAATTGATGCCTGGAATAATTTCCCATGGCTCTTCTGCAACATTTTATAGGGCATTCTACGAAAGAATAGTGGATAGAGCCTTTGCTGCAGTTTTTAACTGCTTTGGTACCTCGAAGACAGTGGTGGTCATTACAACCCTGGCGGACGGTCTTAAAGCGGCGGTAAGACCGCCAACAGGCCGGCGGTAAAAAAATTGCAATTACGACCGTGGCGGCAACCGCCAACAAAGACAGCCACTTTAACACTCAGACCACCACGGCGGTACAAACAAACAGCGCGGCGGTCACCGCCAACAGACAGGCGGGAGACAATGTACCGGCCACACTATTATGACAGGCCAATCCACCACCTATTCTGGGGCGTATTCACCGTGGATAAAAACACGGCGGAAACAGGGATTTCGAAGGGAAAATGTACACCTCTCAACACCCCACGAGGAACGAGGACACCATGGAACCGGAACTCCAAATTCTACCTGCGATAGTCTTCCTGCTCCTCTACCAGGAGCATGAACGCCGGCAGCGAAGACCACGGTGAGTACTGCACCTACGACACAGTGGAGGGGGGAGGCAAAAAACAGGGACACACACACACGCAACACCCCCACCCCCACCCTCACCCACTACAACACACACACTAATACATGTTGATACATAACAGTTACACCCCCCAAACCCCCCTGAAGAATGCAAAGACAAAAGGAAATGATTGTAACGATTGTAATCTATTAAAATCCAGTACTCCAAAATATATATACACTATAAACAAATATATGCACCAATAATACAAGTCCAGGTATTGCACCATTTATAGTCCGTGGACCACTGGGCCCCAAATGCATGGGCGGGGCCCACACTCGATACCCGATCAAAACAGAGAAAACACTGCAGGGGCATCAGATAGAAATACAACAGGCACCTCAGGGGGAAGGGAAGGGAGGGCACCTCAGCCAGATGAGTCACGACACCAGATCCACGAGGGGGCTCAATGCCCACTGATGTATCCTGGGGAGTGCAAGCCACAGTCTCTCAAGTCTCTACAGTGGGTGGGTTGCCCACTGTTCAATCCTGGGGAGTGCAAAGCCACAGTCTCTCAAGTCTCTACAGTGGGTGGTTTGCCCACTGTTCAATCCTGGGGAGTGCAAAGCCACAGTCTCTCAAGTCTCTACAGTGGGTGGGTTGCCCACTGTTCAATCCTGGGGAGTGCAAAGCCACAGTCTCTCAAGTCTCTACAGTGGGTGGTTTGCCCACTGTTCAATCCTGGGGAGTGCAAAGCCACAGTCTCTCAAGTGGATAACAGCCTCCACTGGTTCTGGAGGGGGGCTGGTGCCCAGAGTGCTTCATCCTGGCAAGGACAGAGGTAGTGGATGGATGTCTCCACTGGTTCTGGCGGGGGACTCGTGCCCAGAGTGCTTCATCCTGTGAAGGACAGAGTTAGAGGATGGATGTCTCCACTGGTCCTGGAGGGGTACTGGTGCCCAGAGTGCATCACTCACCCCGTGACGGACCCAGTTGCGTCAGTGCACCTGCCGCTCATGGGCTAGCAGTGCTTGAGTTGGCGGTGCCCTGTTCAGTGGTGCTTGAGTTGGTGGTGCCCTGTTCAGCGGTGCTTGAGTTGGCTGTGCCCTGTTCAGCGGTGCTTGAGTTAGCGGTGCCTAGTTCAGCGGTGCTTGAGTTGGCGGTGCCCTGTTCAGCGGTGCTTGGGTTGGTGGTGCCCTGTTCAGCGGTGCTTGAGTTGGCGGTGCCCTTTTCAGCGGTGCTTGAGTTGGCAGTGCCCAGTTCAGCGGCGCTTGAGTTGGCGGTGCCCTGTTCAGCGGTGCTTGAGTTGGCGGTGCCCTGTTCAGCGGTGCTTGAGTTGGCAGTGCCCTATTCAGCGGTGCTTGTGCTGGCGGTCCTTCATGGCCCAGCGGTGCTTGTGCTGGTGGTCCTTCATGGCCCAGCGGTGCTTGTGCTGGCAGTCCTACATGGCCCAGCGGTGCTTGTGCTGGCGGTCCTTCATTGCCCAGCAGGGCTTGTGCTGGCGGTCCTTCATGACCCAGCGGGGCTGGGTCTGGCGGTCCTTCAGGGATCAGCGGGGCTGGGGCTGGTGGTGGCCTCCTGGGCAGCGGGCTGGGGCTTGCAGTGCCCTCCTGGGCAGCTGGGCTGGGGCCGGCGGTGGCCTCCTGGGCAGCTGGGGCTGGCAGTGGCTACTGGGCAGCTGGACTGGGGCTTGCGTGGCCTCCTGGGCAGCGGGCTGGGGCTTGCAGTGCCCTCCTGGGCTGCTGGGCTGGGGCCGGCGGTGGCCTCCTGGGCAGCTGGGGCTGGCAGTGGCCTCCTGGGCAGCTGGACTGGGGTTTGCGGTGGCCTCCTGGGCAGCGGGGCTGGGGCTTGCGGTGGCCTCCGGGCAGCTGGGCTGGGACTGGCGGTGGCCTCCTGGGCAGCTGGGCGGGACTCGCGGTGGCCTCCTGGGCAGCTGGGCACAGGTGGGGGAGTGGCTGTGCTGTGGCTCCGTGCCACACTGGCTGTCCTGGTGGCCAGTGCACTCCACATACCGGTGACTACAGGCACCACTGGTCCCGGAGATGTTGTGGCTGAGGTGCTACTTCGGGACCTATGAGATGGACAGGGTGGGGAGGTGTGGGAGAAGGTCAAGGCTGGACATGAAATATTTCTTGGATACACTGGGAGGGGTAGCTGGAGGGGGTTTGGGAGTGGAGGAAGAGGTGGTGGGAGTAGGAGGTGTACGTTTGGTGACTTTGGGTGCAGGTGCATGCGCTGGAGGCTGTCGTGAGGTGGATGGCTGTTGGGTGGGTGTGTGGCTGCATTTGTGTATCTTGGGATGGGGCGTCACAGACACACTGGGAGAAGACACAGGGGACGTGTGAATGGTAGTGGGGGTGGTGACTGCACGTGAGCGGGGTGTGCTGGTGAGGGACGTAGTGGCTGTAGAGGTAGTGCATGTAGGTGTGAGTGTAGACGAGACTGGGAGGGAGACGACGAGGAGGGGGACACAGTAGAGGCAGTGGATGTTGGTGTGTCTGCATCTGTGTGTTGCTTGTGTGAGTGCCTGTGGGATGTATGGTGCTTATGTTTGCCAGAGCTTCCCTTGTGTGTTGACGTGTGTGCATGCTGGTCTGATGGTGTGCTTGGGATAGGCAGAGGTACAGGGGATTGGGTCTGGGTGGAGGAAGTTGGAGGGGGGAGGCTAGAGATGGGGACAATGACTGCCATCAGTGCTGAGGCCAGAGTTTGAAAAGCTCGGTGAAGGGCCACCTGACCAGAATGAATGCCCTCCAGGAATGCATTAGTTTGTTGCAACTGCCTTTCTACACCCTGGATGGCATTCAAAATTGTAGACTGCACAACAGTGAGGGACCTGAGGAGGTCAATGGCCTCCTCACTGAGGGTAGCAGGGGTGACTGGGGCAGGGCCTGAGGTGCCTGGGACGAAGGTGATGCCAACCCTCCTGGGTGAGTGGGCACGAGCGAAGGCGGAGGGGCTGCTGGGAGGGCGGTACTGGTAGGGGGGTGGCGGCTGTACCTGTAGATGAGGGGGCACAGATGTTGCCGCCACCACAAGGGAGCTCCCATCAGAGAATATGTCCGTGTCGCTGGTGTCAGCTCCTGTCCCCGCCGTGAAGCTCCCCTTGCCTTCCGTCCCATTGGTGAATTCCGAGTCCGTAGTCTCGCCCTCCAGGGCCATGTGGGATGCAGCTCCCTCGTGCTCCGGGGCCATTGCTCCTCCGCCTGATGATGCTAATGCACACAAGAACAGGGAGACCACAAAAAGGGGGGACGACGACAGAAGAAAGACATGTTGAGTGCACGGATTACCACTACTGTTGGTGGATAAGACAGACACAGAAGCCCCCTGCACTACGCCGCGCTCTTGGGCTCCACTGTTCAATTCCTGGGAAATGGCCTACGAGGCTTTGGACAACATCTGCACACATAGATGACACAGGGGCATGAATTGCTGTACTTGGCAGTCTACTGGGGTGGGGTGCCACATGCTTGCCTTATGGAGGGCCCTTGCCTACGGAACTCGCCCTGGCCTAGGGAAACCCACAGCCCTCCTCCCCCACCCAGACAACTCCACAGCGCACAAAGTCAGCAGAATGAGAGTGTCCTCACCCCCTTGTGTCTGCTGTGATGCCCTCAAGCGCCCATCCAACTCCGGGTAGGCCACCGCCAGGATCCTGAAAATCTGGGGGGTCATGGTGCGAAGGGCACCCCTCCCACGTTGGGAGGCCATCCCCAGCTGAGCCTCTGCTGTCTTCTTGCTCCAGCGGCGAATGTCCTCCCATCTTTTCCGGCAGTGGGTGCGCCGCCTGTGGTAGACCCCCAGGGTCCGGACATTCTTGGCGATGGCACGCCAAATATCTTTCTTCTGGTGGACGCTAACCTTCATGAAATGTACAGGGGAAGAAGAGAAGTCATTACCAACTGCACCGTCAAAGTGATTGGCCCCGTCCCTACCCTTGCCATGTGGCACATGCATTCACCGTCTTTCATGGAAGCAGCACTCTGCCCCCTTCATTCTTACATCCAGCCCTCTCCACACAGGCATAGCCCATACAACATGCTCCCTGTGTACTTACCTGTTTGTCTAGAGGACCGTAGAGTAGCGTGTACTGGGGGAGGACCCAATCCACGAGCTTCTCCAACTCCTCCGATGTGAAGGCAGGGGCCCTTTCCCCAGACACTGGAGCCATTGTCTCTTCCAGACTGAGGTCACAGCAGCACTTGCAGTGTAGGTCCTCTCCTGTCGAAGATCAGGTATCGAGTGATTGAACAGATAGAAAATGGCCGTCACGTCCGCGGCGGTGCGTACCGTCACCGCCGGCATACATCGTCATTGGCTTCTGGGACACATAGGGTCCAATGTTAACCAATGCAGCATTGCTCCGCGGTCTCCGACCGCCTACTGCGACGGTGTACAACGCCAGCGCAGTTACCTCACATCCCATTGTCCCACTTTAGAGGTCAGGCAGCTGCCATTTCAGGGGCCCACATGGCTTCATTTTCAACTGCGTCACACATACCTAGGCCTAGTCTCAAAACACATACAGGCCACCTTTTGTGTATGATTGGTGTTCTGTGTAAACTGTGGGTACGTACCTCTGAGTTGTTTGACTCTGTGCTTGCTGTTGTCCTTCATAGGCACTGTCCTCTGGGACATGTGAGGAGATGGTGGCATCCTCCGGTGTACTGACCATTGGTGGACCTGTCGACAATGGAGGAGCGACATTTGATAATCACCTACAGGCTTGACCGTGCCACAATCCAGGAACTGTGTACCCAGTTGGAGCCAGACCTGATGTTAGCAATCCGCCATCCCACAGGAATCCCCCCTCAAGTGCAGGTGCTGTCAGTGCTCCATTTCCTTGCAAGTGGCTCTTTTCAAACAACTGTGGCCATGGCATCAGGGATGTCCCAGCCTATGTTTTCCAACGTATTGTCCAGAGTGTTGTCTGCCCCTCTGAAACACATGCGGAGCTACATCGTTTTCCCTCAGGTGGAGGATTTGCCTACAGTGAAATGTGATTTCTATGCCCAGGGACATATCCCCAACATCATAGGTGACATTGATTGGACCCATGTGGCTTTGGTCCCCCCACAGGAGTGAACAGGTGTACAGAAACCGGAAGAGTTATCATTCTATGAATGTACAGATGGTATGTTTAGCCGACCAGTACATCTCCCATGTGAATGCCATGTTCCCTCGCTCAGTGCATGACGCCTACATCCTGCGGAATAGCAGCATCCCTTATGTGATGGGGCAACTCCAGAGGTACCGTGTGTGGCTATTAGGTGAGCACCTGGAAGCAAGTCAGTGGGAATGGTTGTCTGGGTCTGGTGTTATCCCTCCAGGTTAGTGTGTGTCTAACAGTTGCCCCTCACCATTTGCAGGTGACTCTGGTTACCCCAACCTGTCATGGTTACTGACCCCAGTGAGGAATCCCAGGACCAGGCAGAGGAATGCTACAATGAGGCCCTTGGGCAAACTAGGAGGTTGATCGAGCGGACCTGCGGCCTCCTGAAGGCCAGGTTCAGGTGCCTCCATATGACAGGTGGATCCCTATTCTACTCACCAAAGAAGGAGTGCCAGATCATTGTGGCCTGCTGTATGCTTCACAACTTGGCTTTGCAACAACAGGTGCCTTTTCTGCAGGAGGATGGTCCAGATGGCAGTGTTGTGGCAGCTGTGGAGCCTGTGGACAGTGATGAGGAGGAAGCAGAGGAGGAAGACATGCAGAACAGGGACTCAGTGATCCAGCAATATTTCCAGTGAAACACAGGTAAGAATACAATCCTGCCTACTACATGTACTTTAACACTACTACCTCTCTCCTGTCTGTCGTTTTCACCCAGTGTATGGTCACTGATTTGTCACTTTCCCTTACGGTTTCACAGATGTGGGTCCCACTGTGTGATGTCTGCTTAAATTCCTCATGGACTAGAGCTGTGTGACATAGGTATGTTGACATTACTATTTCAAATACATTTTGTCATTGTAATTGCTAATACACTATTTCAAAATCACAGACAAACTCCAGATCATTTTGTGCTTTAGGTGTGTTTATTTAAATGCAAAATATTGGAGGGGGTAGTTAAATGGTGAGGGGTTATGGCGGAGGAGTGTCCATGGCAGAGTCCAGTCTATTAGTCTCACAGGTGCATTGCCCATATGGGCATAGGAAGTGGAGCTGGGGCAGTTAATTTATGGACAGGGTGACAAAGTGGGACAGTAGGATGACAATCAGGGTAGTCTCATTTCTTGGCGGGGTCTTGGCATTGTTCTCTGTCTTGTTCCTGGATCTCAGGGACCGTTTGCGGGGTGGTTCTCCCTCTGCAGGGGGTGGGGTGCTGGTGTGCTGGTCCTGTGGCGGGGCATCCTGTCCACTAGCACTGGCGGAGGTGGTGAGGAGTTCATCGTCCATGCTAGTGTCAGGGGCCCCTTGTAGTGCCACAGTGTCCCTCCTGGTGTTGAGTACTTCTTTCAGCACCCCTACGATGGTGCCCAGGTAAAGCTGATGGTTCTGAGTTCCTCCCTGAAGCCCATATACTGTTCCTCCTGCATGCGCTGCGTCTCCTGAAACTTGGCCAGTACCGTTGCCATCGTCTCCTGGGAGTGGTGGTATGCTCCCATGATGGAGGAGAGGGCCTCGTGGAGAGTGGGTTCCCTTGGCCTGTCCGCTCCCTGTTGCACGGCAGCCCTCCCATTTCCCTTGTGTTCCAGTGCCTCCGTCCCCTGGACCGTGTGCCCACTGCCACTGTCCCCAGGTCCCTGTTGTTGTTGGGGTGGTGGGTTATCCTGGGTTCCCTGCAGTGGTGGACACACAGCTGATTGACGTGTCCTGGGGACAGAGGTATGGGCCCGCTGGGTGCGTGCTGTGCTGGTGTTTCCAGAGGGGGGAAGGTCTGTGGTGGCCTGTGCCTGTGTGAGGTGACCCGACTGTCCGGAGGTCCCCGATGGTCCGGGCTGGTCATCTAGACCCAGTTGGACAGAGGTGCTGTCATCACTGTGGGCCTCCTCTGTTGGTGGTGTGGAGATGTGTGGACCCTCCTGTCCGGTGACGTTGGGTAGGGGTCCTGCAGGGGTATAAAAGGATGTTTGTTAAATCTGTGTGTGTAATGGTGTGCAATGGGTGGGTGACCGTGTACCTCAGTGCTAGCATTCCTGTGTGGGAGCTTGTGTGATGGTGCTTTGGTGATGGGTGTCCATGCTTTGTTTTTGCATGCAGGGCTTGGTGTTGGGATGTGTGGTTTGTGATGTTGGGACATATGTGAGGAGTTGGGGGGCTGCGGGTGAGGGTGGGGGTATGTGGTAGCATGGAGGTAGGGTGGGGGATGTAATAGTAAAGCTTTGACTTACCAGAGTCCATTCCTCCAGCTACTCCTGCGAGGCACTCAGGATGCAGAATCGCCAAGACTTGCTCCTCCCATGTTGTTAGTTGTGGGGGAGGAGGTGGGGGTCCGCCGCCAGTCCGCTGAACCGCCAGGGGGTGTCTTGAGACTACGGAACGCACCTTCCCTCGTAGGTCGTTCCACCTCTTCCTGATGTCCTCCCGATTTCTTGGGTGTTTTCCCACTGCGTTGACCCTGTCCACTATTCTGGGCCATAGCTCCATCTTCCTAGCTATGGAGGTGTGCTGCACCTGTTCTCAGAATAGCTGTGGCTCTACCCGGACGATTTCCTCCACCATGACCCTGAGCTCTTCCTCCGAGAACCTGGGGTGTCTTTGCCATGCCATGGGGTGGTGTAGATGATGTGTGTGGTGATAAGTGTGGTGATATGTAGTGGTGTGTTGTGTGAGGTGCGTGGAAGTTGTGTGGGTGATGGTGTTGTGTGCTTGTGGATGCTGTTGTTCTTGCTGGTGGTGTCTCTCTGGCCTTCTTTCTGAATTTTTTGTCATGGGGGTTTGTGGGTGATGTGGGTGTGTGTTTTATATTGTAATGGGTGTGTGGGAGTGGTGTGTGTATGTGTTTCAGGTGTTTGTATTTTGAATTGTCCAATGTGGGGATGTTTTGTAAGAGTGTGTGTATTTTGAGTGCAGCGGTGTGTACCGCCAATGGAATACCGCGGATGAAAGACCGCCACGTAGATTCGTGTGTCGTGATAGTGTGGGCGTATTTCTGTTGGCATGACGGTGGAGGATTTGTTTTCGCCAGTTTATCACTGACCTTTGGTGTGGCAGACTTGTGTGGGGGTCTGACTTTGGCGGATTCCGAGATGTGGGTCATAATAGCTGTGGCGGAATTCCACAGCGGTGTGTTGGCGGTCTTCTGCACGGCAGTAAGTGGCTTTTACCGCCAATGTTGTAATGACCCCCAGTATCTTTACAAACAAATAAAGACCACAGGCTGTGCAGCTCTTTTAATCCAATAGCGCTTTGTTGTTATTTTAATGACAGGCTGATTGCATAGTAGAACATGATACAGAATTCATTAAATAGTCTGTGGTAGTTTAGTACATTGCATATTAAAATACATTTCCAGGGACAAAAGTAATGTAATTATCTAGTGGAGCTTTTGAGAATAGTGGATGAAATCAGTATGTAAGTATGTATAAGATCATGAACAGAGTCTCTGTATTCGACCACTGGCACTTGGGGAAGGAATGAAGAGGGGCCAGCACACCAGCAAAGAGAAAAAAACAAGAAGAAATAAAGATATTTCTCCTCATTGTGCCAGCCTTTATTAGGCGTACCATTTTGGCACAAACGCATGGTTACAAGTCTTTGTGAATATGGGTTTGCATCCAAATACATTGCTGGATTCACATGAAAGACCATGCCCCATCCATATAAAGCCCACTAGATGCAAGGTAACACAAGAGAGCTCTTGTAAATCTCAAAATAGTTTTGATGCCAGGTTTGCGCCAAAAAGGTGACAAAAGTGATGCAACACCATTGCAAAATCGCTGTACATCTCAGCCATTGCCTTTATTACAATGTTGATAGCATGCTTTGGTGTCATAGAATTCCAAGCGTGGGCAGCAAGATGGCTTTATAATTAAAACAAGTACAGTTTTATAGCCTCACTGAAGGGTGCAGAATATGACAGAGGTGGAGAAACTCATGCAAACTGTTCTACAATTGCTACTGTACAAGGGGAGCCTCTCTCTCCCTCTTAAACTCCTCCTAATACAATGGACCTGTTAATTCTCACTAGGGTATTGCTCATTTTATCCATAAACCATCATTATTTTTTGTAGTGACAAATTTGCAAGCTATTCTTCAAAATTATTCGTGACCGATCTAGAGAATACTTTATATACCAAAGTATTTGGTTTAAACTTCTTTTTTCATTTGCACGTAGCCAATGTTATTCTTTCCTTGTATGACAGCATGGCTTGAAAAAGAATATCTTTGAGATCTCTGATTGGTATGTTTTCACGGGCCTGAAGATAACGAATAGTTTTTTTGGAGGTTCCTACTCAAATAGGAAACTAACATGGTCAATTTCAAGAACAATTACTCTTCATTGGGATCACTGAATGAAGTGTCAGGGTTGGATTCTTTTTTGGATGCAATTTCTAGATGGGATACTCGCCTCAAGTTGTGTCATTATAAAATTCTAATAAAAATGATTGAAATCTAACATAGTCAATTCTCGACCTTTGGGGCAGATTTACGAAGTTTACCAAGCATATAATCAAAGTTGGAAAAATATGGCTTTCAAAAATTGCTTCACAGATATGCCTACCTTGAAGATGCAAACATTTTTGTCCCTAATCCTGTATCTGCAAATGTTATTAGATAGGGATTTGCATCGAAGCACCATGATGGTTGCCAAGGAACACCGTTGTAAAACCCACTGTATGCCACCTTGATACAAAGCCTTCAAAGAAGCTCAAAGTGCTACTTTGCATTACTCTATGGAATTTTCCAACACAAATAATAACTAGCATTGGAAAGTAAGTTTCACCACAAATTATTGCACTGAGTTTGCTTTTGTGACACAAATCCAGTGCAAAGTCTTAATAGATCTGGGTCTTAAAGTGAAAAACTGTGGTGGAACTTTGCTTCTCTTCTCTAAGAGGTTTAATGCATTTAAACATGTTTGACTACAGTATCTTGTGTGATTTGACCAACTTAGCTTGATTGTCAATGACATTTGGGTGTGGAAAAGTGCCCCTAGCAATGTATCTTGTACACTATCTTTTGCTTTGTCTGCAGTGTACTCTGTGATGTGCAGTATAACTTTTAAATCCAGGAGTGTATTATTCAGTGAACACCACACATCAGTGAAATTGTTCTGTTATAAAAAAAACACACATTACTGATACAGTGTCTTGACACTGATCTGCTTCTTACTTATCCTATGTTCAGCACAGGTTTAGGAAAAAGGTTAATTCTGCCACCCAAGAGCCTGTCTGATTCTTTTCAGGCCATGAAGAATTGGCTGTGGCATATCTGGGTGCCAAATGGTAGTGCCTGTTTTCTTCTAACTGCTTACAGCAACTTTGATTATGTTGTGCAAAGCGGAAGGCAAAAACAGATCCATATCTACAAAGACATTACACTGTTTTTCTTTCACCCATCTGGAGCACTTTTGTCAGAAATGTCCCAAAGCAGGCACCCGTCCACCATAGTTTGGCCTAGGCATTTGAAAGTTTTAGGAACTGAGCTTGCAATAGGTGTGGGTTCAACAAGTTCAAGAAAATGTTACTTAAAATTGTGTGGTCTCCTCCTCATAGCTTGTTGTGCAGAGCTTTGTCATATTAGCAGTTATAATGCATTTATGAACGCCACTTAAGAGAGAACTACGTGGTTTACCTGGAATACTGTTCAGTTGTATTCCTGGTTCCCTGGGCAGCACACACCAAGTTCTCTGGGCAGCAGTGAAGCGGAGAAGACTGCTGAGGATTTTGAGGAAGTCTGTGCAAACATAGCTGGTAGCTCCCGCCTTTGTCTCCTCCTTTGCAGCCTTGTGCATGGTCTGGATTAAAGCAATGTCTTCCAGCTTGTAGAGGAACAAAGCAGGGAGCCTCAGCTGTGTTGGGGTAGAGGGACATCAAAGGGCAGCTTTAGTTGTGAAGGAGCTTTAAATCCATCGGCGTCTCTCCCCAAGATGAGGAGCCATAGTTCTCCAAAACTCTATTGAGGTAATGGGGGCCATGTTAGATAGGGGAAGTGCTAGTGCATCCTGGGTGGTGGCATGCATCGTTACCCTAGTCTCACAAGCTAAGAGTCTGGCAAATGTCAGAACACATTGTTTAGAAATAAACATGCACATATTTTAACTGAATCATCAACTGGCATTGCCTAGGTTTGTCACATGCATTGTTTGCCCCACATTAATCTATTTTTTAAGTTAATACATCAGTAATAAAGCTGCAGTACAGGTTTACTGCAATTTCTATAGTATGTCAAGCTGCTATCCAGGCATCTAAAGCATTCTTATATATAAACTGTAGGAGGGCCTATTGCCTTTGCTCGTGCATTTCTATCACAGGTTTCTTTGAGGATATATTTACAAGTAAATAGTTTTTGGAACAGTTAATTGTATTTGGTGTACAGATTGCAAATCTTTTGATACAATATAAAGGTCAGTTTATGTTGTTCAGTCAAGTGACATAGGCAGTGGTATTCTTAATCTAAGGCCGAATGAAGACACTATGTGAAATTACTCCTGAGAATTTATGAGGCATTAACCATTGATATTTGTATGAATTTATCAATGGGTTAGAAAGGTGCTACAAAGTAAAGACCATGGTAGTTGCTGAAGGCTTTTGGCAATCATTCCTGAGAATACCCCAGGAAAATGTGGTGTGCCCTATATTGAGTTTTCCAGAGTAACATAAGTTTGGTCAACAATAGCTTATATAGTCACACCCTCATTTCCTTTATTGTTTTTATTCAATACAACATGATGCATGCCCAATCACCCCATGAAGCATTTCGCACCACATCATTCTTACCAATTTCTTCTTCAAAATTAAATTACTTCTTTGGTAAATTGAACCTTCTCCTTAACAATCTTATGAACTATTTTGACCAACCTACTGTCCTTAGGTTAATATATAAATTGTGTGTTGGAGCTCAATGACACATCACGCCCCAAACAGCCTTATAGACCGTGAATATATTTGTAACTCATTCTGTGTAAAATATTTTAAGGGCACTATATAGTCTCTGAATATCCACCCAATCAGTTATATAGGGGGTCATTCTGACCTCAGCGGTAAAAGGCTCTTACCGCCGGTCAGAAGACCGCCATTCTACCGCCGCGGCCGCGGTAACCCGCCACGGTCATTCTGACCAACAACTGCCAAGCCGCCAAAAACCCGACATCCACGGAATGCCGCCTCATCAGCGGGCAGCGATAAACTGGAGATGACCAAACCTCCACCGCCACGCCAACACAAACACGCCCATGCCATTACGACCCACGAATCCACGCGGCGGTCTTTCAACCGCGGTATTCCATTGGCGGTACACACCGCCGCGGTCAAAATACACACCCAGGCTCCAAAACCCAGCCACATTGGACAATTTGAAATACACACACCTGATACACATACAAACACCACCCCCACACATCCAAGCAACTATAAAACACACACCCACATCACCCACAAACCCCCACTAGTTGGAAATCGGAGAGAAGGCGAGAGAGAGAGAGCGAGCGAGCACAGCAATCGAAAACCCCAACACACACAGGAACCCAACATCATCAACCACACCATATCTACGCACACATCACCACACACCACCACTCACATCACCGCAAACACCACCCCACACCTCATCCACACCACCCCATGGCACTCCAAAGACACCCCAGGTTTTCGGACCAAGAACTCCGGGTCATGGTGGAGGAAATCATAAGGGTAGAGCCCCAGCTCTTCGGCACACAGGTGCAACACACCACAATAGCCAGGAAGGCGGAGCTATGGCAGAGGATTGTCGACAGGGTCAACGCTGTGGGACAGCATCCCAGAAACCGGGAAGACATCAGAAAGCGCTGGAACGACCTACGGGGGAAGGTACGGTCGATGGTCTCCAGACACAACATTGCTGTGCAGAGGACTGGCGGCGGACCACCACCCACCCCTCCCGAATTCACAGCATGGGAGCAAGAGGTCCTTAACATCCTGCATCCTGCGGGCCTCGCTGGAGTAGGCGGAGGAATGGACTCTGGTAAGTCTAGTCTCAACTACTCCCCCCCCCCAACCACCAGCATGCCAACCCACACCCCCACCCTCACCCCCAACCCCCCAGCACACAGCCTCCCTGCCAATGTCTCACCAGCACAACCCACCCAACCCAAAACCAAACCCTGAATGCCAACACAAACCATGGACACCCATCACCTATGCATGACCACTGCACATACCCATCCCCCCCACAAACCACCCTCACAACTCCTGCCACAAGGGAATGCCAGCACTGGGGGACAAGGGCACCCACAAATCGCACACCATGGAACACACAGAAGCAATAACCATACTCTTTCACCCCTGCAGGGCCCGAACGGCAACACACCGGCCAGGAGGGTCCAGATATGTCCATCCCACCCCCAGAACAGGCCCGCAGTGAGGACAGCAGCTCTGTCGACCTGGAACCTGATGACCAGCCCGGACCATCGGGGACCTCTGGACAGTCGGTTCCCCACACACAGACACAGGCCACAGCAGACCTAACCCCCTCTGGGAATATCAGCACCGCTCCCACCCAGCGGGCCCATGCCTCTGTCTCCAGGACAGGTCCATCAGCGGTGTGTCCGCCACTACAGGGCACCCAGGCTGACCCAACACCCCAACAACAACAGGGACCTGGGGGCAGTGGTAATGGGCACACCGTCCAGGGGACAGAGGCCCGGGGAAACAGGGCAACTGGGAGGGCTGCAGTGCGACAGGGGGGGGAGGACAGGCCCAGGGAACAGACTCTCCAAGAGGCCCTCACCACCATCATGGGAGCATACCACCACTCCCAGGAGATGATGGCGACGGTAATGGCCAGGTTCCAGGAGATCCAGGCACAGCAGGAGGAACGGTACATGGGGTACAGAGAGGAGCTCAGGAACATCGTCCAGGCCCTGAACCTAATAGTCACCACATTGTGGGACCATGTGGCACCCCAAAGGGCCCCTGTCACCAGCCCGGACCAGGAACAGCCTACCACCTCCGCCGGCGCTATTGGACAGGAGTCCCCCACACAACGACGGGCCACCAGAACCCCTCCTCCTGCTGAAGATCAACCACCCCGCAAGAGGAGCCTGAGATCACAAAGGAAGACAGAGTAGGATGCCAAGACCCCCGCCAGCCTAAGATCCCCCCGGATGTCATTCCACTGTCCCACATCGTCACCCGGTCCAACCTTGAACTGCCCCTGCTCCATCCTTCCACAGGCATATGGACAATGCACCTGTGAGACCGAAAACTGGACTCTGCCATGGACATCACTCCACCCCCACCCATCACCGTTTTACTATCATGGACCTATATGTAGCACTTTAAATAAATCACTTATTGCACTGAAAACACTCAGGAGTCTGCTTGTATTCTTAACAAATGTATTACACATAACGGGTCAAAAATGTACAGTTACATTGTGATGACAACATACCAATGTCAATTTGCTTTACTCCATGGCCGAACAAACCAGAAGTCACACAGTGGGTCATACAGCTCTGAAAAGCCAAGGGAAAGTCACAATTCAGTTGAAAGGAACTGGGGGGAAACACAGAAAGTAGAGATGCAGGAGGCCAGAAGTAAATGTAAAATGACGTGGGGGATTCTTACCTGGGTGCTACTGAAAATACTGTTGTATGACCGTGTCCCTGTTGTCCGTGTCGTCCCCGTCGTCTTCCTCCTCTTCACTCTCCACAGGCTCCACAGCTGCTACAACACCACCATCTGGTCCATCCTCCTGCAGAAAAGGCACCTGGCGTCGCAATGCAAGATTGTGAAGCATACAGCAGGCCACGATGATCTGGCACACCTTCTTGGGTGTGTACATTAGGGATCCCCCTGTTATATGCAGCCACCTAAACCTGGCCTTCAGGAGGCCGAAGGTCCTTTCTATGATCCTCCTAGATCGCCCATGGGCCTCATTGTACCGTTCCTCTGACCTGGTCTGGGGATTCCTCACTGGGGTCAGTAGCCACGGCAGGTTGGGGTAACCAGAGTCACCTATTAGCCACACACAGTGTCTCTGTAGCTGTTCCATCACATAGGGGATGCTGCTATTTCGCATAACATACGCGTCATGCACTGACCCAGGGAACATGTCATTTACATGGGAGATGTACTGGTCAGCCAAACAGACCACCTGGACATTCATCGAATGGTAACTTTTCCTGTTTCTGTACACCTGCTCATCGTCTTTTGGGGGTACTAAGGCCACATGGGTCCCATCAATGGCACCAATGATGTTGGGGATATGTCCAAGGGCATAGAAGTCAGCCTTCACAGTGGCCAAATCACCCTCCTCAGGGAAAATAATGTAGCTCCGCATGTATTTCGTCAGGGCAGACAACACTCTGGACAAAATCTTAGAAAACATAGGCTGAGACATCCCTGATGACATGGCCACTGTTGTCTGAAAAGACCCACTTGCCAAAAAATGGAGGACTGACAGAACCTGCACCAGAGGGGGAATTCCTGTGGGTTGGCGGATGGGGGACATCAGTGCTGGCTCCAGCTGGGCACACAGTTCATGTATAGTGGCTCGGTCAAGTCGGTAGTGAAGTATTATATGACGTTCCTCCATTGTCGACAGGTCCACCAGCGGTCGGTACACGGGAGGATTCATCCTTCTCCTCGCAAGTCCCAGCGGACGGTGCCTAGGAAGGACAACATGGAGCACAGAGTCAAGCAACCCACAGGTACGTAACTACAGCTTGCACAGTACACGATTCTCAATGCATTGAATGGCTTGTATGAGTGGCAATGCAAGGCCTAGGCCTGTGTGACGCAGTAGTAATTAAGCCCTGTGGTCCCTTGTAATGGCGGCTGCCTGACCTGAGAAGTGTGACAGTGGGATGTGAGGTCAATGCGCTGGCGTGACACACCGTGGCGGTAGGCGGTCGAAGACCGAGGCGCAAACCGGATTGGTTAACATCGAACCCTATGGGTTTCACGAGCCAATGACTAGCTGCGCCGGCGGTCACGGAAAGCACCGCGGCGGTAAGCGCCGCCGCGGGCGTGACCGCCATTTTCTATCTGGTTAATCACTCGAGACCTGATCATCCACAGGAGAGGACCTATACTGCAAGTGCTGCTGTGACCTCGGTCTGGGAGATACAATGGCTGCTGCGACTGGGGAAAGGGCCCCTGCCTTCACTACAGAAGAGTTGGAGAAACTTGTGGATGGGGTCCTGTCCCAGTATGCGCGACTCTACGGTCCTCCAGACCAACAGGTAAGTACACTGTGTGCATGTTGAATGGGCTATGCCTGGGTTGTGTATGGTGGATGTAAGATGGTGGGGTAGGGGGACAATGACGAGTGCAAGGCACGACAGATGAGAGCATGTGCCACATGGCAAGGTTATGGAGGGGGGGCCAATCGCATCTATCATGCGGAAATTTGATGATATTTCAATTTCCACCCTGTACATGTCAAATAGGTCAGCGCCCATCAGAAGATCGACATTTGGCGTGCCATCGCCAAGGAAGTCCAGAACCTGGGGGTCCACAACAGACGGGGCACCCACTGCCGCAAGAGGTGGGAGGACATCCGCCGCGGGACCAGGAAGACCGCCGAGTCACTGCTGGGGATGGCCTCCCAACCTTGGAGGGGTGCCAGTCGTACCCTGACCCCCCTGATGTCCCGGATCCTGGCGGTGGCCTACCCCGATTTGGATGGGCGCGTGACGACATCACAGCAGACACAAGGGGGTGAGTACCAGCACATTCAGCTATCTTTACGCGCAGTGGAGGGGCCTGGGTGGGGGCGGAGGGCTGTGGGTGACATTAGGACAGGGCGCTTTCTGTATTGTTTTCCTCTCCTTTAGCCATGTCCCTCTGCCCCCACCCCCCACCTCTGTACGGTGCCAGGTACAGCTAGCCATGGTCCTGCATCACCCATGTGTGCGTTTGTTGTCCCTAGACCTGTTGGCCCAGTCACAAGTACTCAGTAGTGTACCCCGATTGCGCGGCTTAGTGCATGAGGCTCCTGTGTCTGTCCTCTCCGCCAACGGTGTTGACAATGCATGTACTCAACCTTTTATTATGTCTCCCCCCACCCTTTTTCTTTATCTTCTTGTGCATGTGTGCTTCAGCATCATCAGGCGGAGGAGACTTGGCACCGGAGCACGAGGGAGCTGCGACTCACAAGGCCCCGGTGGGCCATGGCACAGACACCGAGGCCACCAGTGATACGGAGGGCGAGGGGAGCTTCACAACGGGGAGCTGTGGTGAAACCAGCCACACCGACACGTCCTCGGAAGGGAGCTCCCTAGCGGTGGTGGCAACATCCGTGCCCCCCGCCTCTACAGGTACAGCCGCCACCCAGCGCACCAGCTCCGCCCTCCCAGCAGCCCCTCAGCCTACGCTCCGTGCCCGCTCGCCCAAGAAGGCGGGCATCTCCTTCGCCCCAGGCACCTCAGGCCCTGCCCCTGTTACCCCTGCTGCCCTCAGTGAGGAGGTCATTGTCCTCCTGAGAACCATCATTGTTGGGCAGACTACCCTTTTGAATGCCATCCAGGGGGTAGAGAGGGAGGTGCATCGTAGCAATGCATACCTGGAGGGCATTCATTCGGGTCAGTCTGCCCATAAACGATCGTTCAATTCTCTGGCCTCAGCACTGACGGCAGCCATTGTCCCTGTTTCCAGCCTCCCTCTTCTAACTGCCTCCACCCTGTCTCTGTCTCCTGTTCCTCTGCCTATCCCATCCACACCATCAGACCAGCCTGCACACACCTCAACACCCAAGGGCAGCTCATCCAGACATAAGCACCACAGATCACACAAACATTCACCCAAGCAACACCCAGATGCAGACATGCCAACAGCCACTACCACCTCTGTGTCCCCCACCTCCTCGTCTCCCTCCTCCCTCCCTGTGACGTCTACACTCACACCTGCATGCACACCACCAACAGCCAGTACACCCATCACCAGCACACCCTCCAGTACAGTCCGCACACGTGCAGTCACCACCCCCACTGCCGTTTACACGTCCCCTGTGTCCTCTCCCACTTTGTCTGTCACCCCCTCTTCCAAGACACACAAACGCAGGCAGCCACTCACCCAACAGCCAACCACCTCACGACAGCCTGCAGCCCATGCACCTTCACCCAAGGACAGCACACCTGACTCTCCTACAACCACCTCCTCTTCCTCCACTCCCATAACCACTGCACCTACCGTTTACCTTGGTCCTAAAAAGTTTTACCTCTCCAATCTTGACCTCTTTCCCTCACCTGACCCACCCCCTCCATCTGCTAAGAGTCCCAAGAGCAGCTCAGCCACCACCAGCCCGGGTTCACATGTCAGCGTAGTCCATGGATTTTGGAGTCCCCCCTTTGCCAGCAGTGAGACATCGGTCGGCAGCAAGGGGACAGCCAGCCCCCACCCCTGGAAAGAGGACCCGGAAAGTGAGGGGCCGCCGCGGGAGGAGTGCCACGGCTGCCCCCAAGGACCAAAGTTCGGACACTTCACCTGCCACAACATCCAGGGGAGGCAAGGCCCAGAGAGCCACAGCGAAGGAGGGCAAGGGCAGCAGGGCGGAGAAGTCAGGCAGCAGGAGCGAGGAGCAGGAGGGCCCCACAAGCCTATCCCGGGTGTGAGGGAGGACACCCAAGGGCCCAGGACACCGTCACTGAAGGGTCCAGCAACTGCACGGTCGGAGGGCGACTGAGCAGGGAGTCCTGCCCAGGTCTGACTCCCTGGAATAACAGGACAAACACCGCTGAAGAGGGCCCCGCCGTGCAGGAAGGCACCGCTGAAGAGGGAGCCGCCGTCCAGAAAGGCACCGCTGAAGAGGGCCCCGCCGTGCAGGAAGGCATCGCTGAAGAGGGCCCCGCCGTCCAGAAAGGCACCGCTGAAGAGGGCCCCGCCGTGCAGGAAGGCACTGCTGAAGAGGGACCCGCCGTCCAGAAAGGCACCGCTGAAGAGGGCCCCGCCAAGACAGGCCCCGCTGCGCTGGGCCCTTCCTGTCAAGCACCGCTCCGCTGGGCCCTTCCTGTCAAGCACCGCTCCGCTGGGCCCCGCCGTCTCAAGCACCGCTCCGCTGGGCCCTTCATCTCAAGCACCACTCCGCTGGGCCCCGCCGTCTCAAGCACTGCTCCGCTGGGCCCTTCATCTCAAGCACCGCTCCGCTGGGCCCTTCGTGTCAAGCACCGCTCCGCTGGGCCCTTCATCTTAAGCACCGCTCCGCTGGGCCCTTCATCTCAAGCAACGCTCCGCTGGGCCCTTCCTGTCAAGCACTGCTCCGCTGGGCCCTTCATCTCAAGCACCGCTCAGCTGGGCCCTTCATCTCAAGCACCGCTCCGCTGGGCCCTTCCTGTCAAGCACCGCTCCGCTGGGACCTTCATCTCAAGCACCGCTCCGCTGGGCCCTTCCTGTCAAGCACCGCTCCGCTGGGCCCCGCCGTCTCAAGCACCGCTCCGCTGGGCCCTTCATCTCAAGCACCGCTCCGCTGGGCCCCGCCGTCTCAAGCACCGCTCCGCTGGGCCCCGCCGTCTCAGGCACCGCTCCGCTGGGCCCTTCATCTCAAGCACCGCTCCGCTGGGCCCTTCCTGTCAAGCACCGCTCCGCTGGGCCCTTCATCTCAAGCACCGCTCCGCTGGGCCCCGCCGTCTCAAGCACCGCTCTGCTGGGCCCTTCATCTCAAGCACCTCTCCGCTGGGCCCTTCCTGTCAAGCACCGCTCCGCTGGGCCCTTCATCTCAAGCACCGCTCCGCTGGGCCCCGCCGTCTCAAGCACCGCTCCGCTGGGCCCTTCATCTCAAGCACCGCTCCGCTGGGCCCTTCCTGTCAAGCACCGCTCCGCTGGGCCCTTCATCTCAAGCACCGCTCCGCTGGGCCCTTCCTGTCAAGCACCGCTCCGCTGGGCCCCGCTGTCTCAAGCACCGCTCCGCTGGGCCCTTCATCTCAAGCACCACTCCGCTGGGCCCCGCCGTCTCAAGCACCGCTCCGCTGGGCCCTTCATCTCAAGCACCGCTCCGCTGGGCCCCGCCGTCTCAAGCACCGCTCCGCTGGGCCCTTCATCTCAAGCACCGCTCCGCTGGGCCCTTCCTGTCAAGCACCGCTCCGCTGGGCCCCGCCGTCTCAAGCACCGCTCCGCTGGTCCCTTCCTGTCAAGCACCGCTCCGCTGGGCCCCGCCGTCTCAAGCACCGCTCCGCTGGGCACTTCATCTCAAGCACCGCTCCGCTGGGCCCTTCCTGTCAAGCACCGCTCCGCTGGGCCCTTCATCTCAAGCACCGCTCCGCTGGGCCCCGCCGTCTCAAGCACCACTCCGCTGGGCCCTTCATCTCAAGCACCGCTCCGCTGGGCCCCGCCGTCTCAAGCACCGCTCCGCTGGGCCCTTCATCTCAGGTACCGCTCCGCTGGGCCCTTCATCTCAAGCACCGCTCCGCTGGGCCCTTCCTGTCAAGCACCGCTCCGCTGGGCCCTTCATCTCAGGCACCGCTCCGCTGGGCCCCACCGTCTCAAGCACCGCTCCGCTGGGCCCTTCCTGTCAAGCACCGCTCCGCTGGGCCCTTCCTGTCAAACACCGCTCCGCTGGGCCCTGCCGTCTCAAGCACCGCTGGCCCAATGACTGTGCCGGTTCTGTGTCGTGCTAATGTTCACGCTGCACTCGGCCCACCCTGCCTCCTCCATTGCCTGTGGAGACTGTTATCCACTTGATGGACTGTGACTTTGCACTCCCCAGGATATGACAGTGGGCAAGCCACCCACTGTAGAGACTTGAGAGACTGATGCTTTGCACTCCCCAGGATTGAACAGTGGGCATGGTGGCCCCTTCTTGGATCTGGCGTCGTGGACTCTTGTGGCTGTGGTGCCCCCCCTTCCCTTCCCCCTGAGGTGCCTGTAGTTTTGTCATCTGATGCCCCTGCAGTGTTCTCTCCAATGGACTCAGGTCTCCTGTGTGGGCTTTGCCCATGTGTTGATACACTTTGGCCCACGGACATTTGTAATTTCTGTGACTGTGCGGGACTGTCTGCCTCTATTTCTCGGTCACGCAATGTTTACATTTGAATTTTTTTCCATCATTTTCCTATTTTACCATGTCTTCCATGAACCTATTTTGTACATAAATGTTGTTTCTCACTTGAATCATATCTTTTCGTTATTCCGGGGGGTTTGGGTGGGGTCACTTTGACTTGGTGCTCTGCACTGGTGTGTAGATAGTTGGGGGGTGGGTGTGATGCGTATGTGTGTGCCCGTAACCCTTCCTCCTCCCCCCCTCCCCTGTGTCGTAGGTGCGGTACTCACCGTTGTCGTCTGCGCCGGAGTTCGTACTCGTGGTAGATGAGCAGGTAGACGAGAGCGGGTAGGATGTGTAATTCGGGCTCCATGCTGTCCTCCGTCCTCGTGGAGTGTATAGAGGTGAGCGTTTTCCCATTCGTAGTCTGTTTCCGCCGTGTTTTTATCGGCGGGGCTCGCGCCCCGGATAAGGTGGCGGATTGGTGAGTTGTGATAGGGTGGGTGGTACATTGTCTGCCGCCTGCCTGTTGGCAGTGACCGCCGCGCTGTTTGTCTGTCCCGCCGTGGCGGTCGGAGTGGTAAAGTGGCGGGTTCTGTTGGCGGTTCCCGCCAGGGTCAGAATTCCATTTTTTGAACCGCCAGCCTGTTGGCGGGTTGGCCGCCGCTTTATCACCGACCGCCAGGGTCAGAATGACCCCCATAGTGTCTTTAGGGTACACTTATACAGCATACACCGACTCAATCCATTTAGACAAATAACTCACTATTAATAGGATGAATCAGTTCTTTTCCCCCAAACAGTTCTCTAACTGAAGTGTGTCAATGTTTTCTCTTCAAACAGTATTCCCATCATTTTCCCTGGTTTCAATGGTTTGGTGTAAAATTCTTGCATAATAAAACTCTAGGCACACGGATAGTGTCTTTTGACATCTTGATTTATTTACGCATCTATTTTAGGGCTCCAGCATTTGACTTTCATTTTTCAATGTCATGTCTCTCTACATCAATGTATGTATATTCTTCTGAACTATCCACATAGCCTAGCTCTTTATCCTATTCAGCCCTGAATAATTAACTATCAACATCCCTTTAACAGTAATAAAACCCCTTATCAATTTGCACTTTCAGGGCATCCTCTTTCATTACAATCATTTATCACCTCTGATTTCTGGTTTTCATTAATTTTCCCTTTTTACTCTTCACCCATTGATGCTCCTTCAAAACTCACTTTGTAACTGCTACACACTATTCTATTATCCTTCTTACCTTTAACCGATAACACCTTTTATCATCCGGAGTCCTTGAAAATCATGTACTACATTATCACTTCCTGCTATGTAATCCAGTGTGAAAGTCCTGGCAGTGTTCAATTTAGCAATTCAGAATGCAGTACCTCCCAAAACATTTAGTAAGTTTTGGCTCAACACAGGTCACCAATCAAAACTCCTGTGCTGTGCTGCGCTGCTTCCAGGATGAGAGAAAAATAGTGCTAGATACTAAGATATGGCATTGCTTTTCCCTTCCCAAGCACTTTTCTCACTTTGCATGTGTGCTGCGGAGTGATCAAAATCCTTAACTGGTAACCCCCTGACACAAAGTAGCACAAAGTAACTCACAGTGCTACCTTGCATTACTTTAGTCAACTTTCAGGATTTGAGCTGGAAAGTAAATCTCAAAATGAAATTGTGCATGTTGTGGTGTTACATTTCTCCCCACATTTCTCTACGATTTTCTTCCAGTTGTTCCTAGTGTTAGCTTGAAATCAACATTTTGTCAAGGGCACAGTACAACCAGCATGACTGGAAGAGTAAAAGTTAAAAGAAATTTACTTTTTGCACTTTTATTAGCAATATCATGCATCTCGCCTAGAAGGAGGAAAACATTTGGAGAAAACCATGAAGATACGCTAATGCTTTGCACAAGGTTCGTGTCACAGAAGTGATGCAAACCCTTCCCAAAGTGCTCTAATGGTATTTACTTTCCAACGCAAATCATGATTTGCATTTGCAAGTTGACTGATATACCTCGAAGTAGAGCTACTTTGAGCTACTTTATGTTGAATGTGGGGGATTATGGGTGTTACGTGGACTTTCCCATGCAACCACCTATCAGTTTAGTTTTTATACAAATCCTGAATTACTAACATGAATTGATAGGGATTTTCAGCAATAAAATGTACCTCTTTAAGACACGCATAACAGTACAGCAATGTTATGAGTTCACCTCACTTTTTTGACTTTGCACATGTTCTTCACTGTACAACACACTTACAACACAGGATAAATGTTAAAGCATAGTTTTTGTGCTGGAGGGGTCCACTGCCAGTAGAAAATATATGCTTGAAAACATGCACATCCTCTTGAACTATGGTGTAAAGGAGTCTGTGTAGGCACAGCAGCATAAAGTGGGCTAGTGCTGTGGGAGAGCAAAACCGACTTACATTTTAGTAGATTTTTAGCTATTTTCCTCTCATCCTCTAATACAAGACACTGCAGCAACTTTGGTTGCTGCCCTACATTGCACCACAATTTAGTAAATATGCCTCCCATGGAATACCTGTCTCAAATGAGACTAACTCTTAGTCATGGAAAGGAATGGTTATAGGACAATTCCTACCCTTTGGAAAGGATACCACATGTAGGATGAAGTGAAATCAAAATCTGGCTAATAAAAAAAAACTTTTATATGATATGTAGTGAAAGTAGTCAATGGGTTTATTTCAAGTAAAAAAGAAAGAAAAGCAATACCAAGACATTTCAGCAAAATCTCAGTTAAAAAGTTTAAATAATTCCAATCACATGCCTGTTGAAGGAAAATCAGTGATTAATACAGTGCCGTCTAATTATACACGCTAACAACAAAATCTGTTAAACAGCAGAAAACTTTGACAGATGTGTCAGATTTACATGCGTTTACAGTATAATTCAGATTACCACTGTCTACACTTCCTAGCTTATCCTTCCAAATATTTGAGTACCCCTTGACTAAGGAGGCACTCAAAATAAAAAAAAGAAAGATTAAAGCTACACCTGTATGCCACACCTATATGTGTGGGGAAGGAGACATTCCTTTCTGTGTGATATAACCCTCAAACAGTTTAGTAGTGGTATGCTTCATCATCTGGTTCACCCCATCTCTTAAAGGTCAGAGTGGGCCCAACCATCTTTGAGGGATCTCTTATCAAATAATGAGATGGGGAAATATCATGAAGACAAAAATTCCACATCTATTCCCCAGCTAACTCTTTATTAGAAGGGTGAATACTCTATAACCAGAGTTTAGGATAAAATGGTCCTATGACCCTAAAATATCAATTACACCAACATGTTTCAGCACTATACTATCAGCCTCAGTGGGCCCTGGACTTTCATCAGGGTGTGTGTCACAGCTCTTCATGCCTGTAGATACATAACAAATCTTTTGTAAGACACTATACATTACGTGTGCTGATAGAAGTAAGAAAAGCATTCTTTCCCCTTTCACGCTTGCCAACACTTTTATCTCTACTTGTCAGCATTTGCCAATATCCATTAGTTAAAAACACCTGTGTTGTTCTCAAGGAGTGGCAAATTATCCCTTGAGAACAACATGGGTGTTTTAACTAGTGGATGTTGGTGAATTATTTGTTCATGTGTTCACATGCACAACTCAGAGTGGCAAGCATTCCACTGCTTTTGCATGCTTAAGTTAGTTTTACATGGTATATCATGGGGGAAGCACAACGACCGGTAAAACACACCCTGAAGAAAGCCCAGGACTCACTGAGGCTGATAGTGTAGGGCTGAAACATGTTGGTGTAATTGATATTTTAGGGTCATAGGACCATTGTATTCTAAACCCTGGTTGGAGAGTATTTTTAACTATTCCCATTCACCCTACAAATAAAGGGATACAAGGGGTTGGATGAGGAATTTTTATCTTATTCTGAAGCCCCCTTGTCATATTATTTGATTAGAGCTCCCTGGAAGATGGTCGAGCCCATCCTGACCTTTAGGAGTCAGGGTGAACCCAATGATGAAGCATGACACTATTAGTGTGCGTGAGGGTTGTCTTAAACGCAAAGGTATGTCTCCTTCCCCTCACTTGTAGGTGTGTCATACTAGTGTAGCTTTTATCTTTCTCTTTTATTGCGAGTGCCGCATTTTTCAAGGGATACTCATATGTTTGGTAGTATTTCAGTGTAGGGAGGACTTATCCCTCTATCCCTTATCTTTGAAAGAAAGGGGGTCTCTCTACTCTTGATTTGATGTTTTTTTTTATACTCTCCTGAATAGTGTCAGTGCTTCCTAGCATGTCGCCAAGCCACTTTTCCCTTGGTGAAATGTACAGTAGGAAATGGTATAAGAAAATCCTTTCTTCCTAAGCCAAATCAGTGCATTAAGGACAAAACAAAACCATCTCAAACCTAGGGGTGTTGATTCATCTTAGAAATACTTGGGTCAATGAAGTCCCATTGGCTAGTATGTTTTAGGTGAACTGATGGCAAGTCATAAACTTAGCATTTTCTTTTGCTGCTACCTCATTGGAAACGGATTCTGGAAGAGCTATAACTGTGGCATAACAATCTGGCATGCTAGTGTTTTGGACACATCTATAACACCCAAATAAACTGGCCCCACAGTGCTGGAGCAGTGTAATGTAGGCTTCTCCCTGTATGTGTCATGAATATACATTTATATGATGATATACAACATTTATATTGAACGTGTGACTTAACTCCATTGACGTGTGCACTACATTTAAATGTATAAATGGTGTGTAACCAGTTCAATGCTAAAGATTTATACCTAAGTTTATTAAGCTGATTACCCGACTAATGTAAACTTGTTCTTTGCATATTCACTTTCAACGTTTGCTTGCATTATATACTAATGTAACAGGCATCCATTTTGACTTTTGGGAGAACTTAGCTTTACATTTGCCCTTGATTTAAAATGTCTGCTTTAATGCTGCCAGTATGTTGATTTTTTTCTTCTGCAGTGTGTTATCATGCTTCTTGTTAGTTAGAGAAAGGCTTATTGTTTGCATTGGACTATTGCTAGTTATGCCTGAGAGGAGGAAGTTGCCCGCTAACTCTGAGAAATGATTGTGAGTGGAGGCCTTCTGTTTACAGCGTACTAGGAGGATGAGATGCTTAAGGCTAACAGCCACATAACTAATTCTGAGCAGAGGAGAACTTTGGGATTATGTGGAATTTCATCACACATGGTTAATGGATTGACTCTTGGTGCTGGGACAGAGATATGGATGTTCTTGAAGCTACTGTTTATATTAATCAGTTTTTCCATAGTTACACAGGGAGACTTTCCCTTGACTCTGGGAGATCTCTCTGCTGAGCTTTCCCTGAGAGTAAAACCACATGCTGAACACTCCTGTAGGAGGCTGGCCTGGTTTGTAGTGGGTTCCTTGGGTACTTACACCAGAACCAGTTATCTCTTATTAGTGAAATGTAGTAGTGTTCTAGCAGCTTAGGCTGATAGAGGTAGCTGTAGCAGAGCAGCTTAGGCTGAAGTAGGAGACATGCAAAGCTCCTGCAATACTACTTATAGTTACACAATACTTACACATGTGTAAAGAAATTAAAGGTAGTTGATTTGGGTGACATATGGGCAAAAAGATCTTAGAGGCAATACTCCTTAGGGAGGTAAGTATTATACACAATATATACACTATACACCAAACTAAGGTAAGTAAATAATCATAGGATAGTGCAAACAATTAGAAATGCTATAGAATGCAATGGGAGAAAATATGTCTAGGGGCAATACAAACCATATACTAAGAAAGTGGAATGCGAATCACAAATTCTCCCCTAGACAAGTGTAGTGCGTAGAGAATCACTGGGAGAGTAAGAATACAGTAAAGGTAAGTAAATTACCCCACCCCAGAGCCCAGAAAAGCAGGAGTAAAGTACTGCAAGTTTTCTTAGGACACATTACAAGTCGTGATTAGAGTTATTGCAAGAACCAAGCAAGACTGCAAACAACAAATGATGGATTCCTGGACCAGAAGACCTGCAAAGGAAGGAGACCAAGTTCAGAAGTCAAAAAAAGTTCCAGGAAGGACAGGAGCCCCTTCCAACCCAGAAGAGGGTGCAAAAGAAGAGTCGAAGACCTCCGAAATGCACCCAAGGAAGATGTCAGCGGGTTCCTGCATGATGCACTGGATGTCCTACGGAGAGAAGTTGGATGCAGGCGAGTTTTGGTGCTGAATTCCTACAACCAGCCTTGGTTCTGGAAAAGTAGCATTTTTCTTCAAAGTGGCGCTATCTGGACCCAGGAGGGACCTGGGGGCCTCAAATCTGTGTGAGGAGGAAGACGGGGCTCTCAGCACATTAGAGACCCCTAAGAACACCAGATAGCACCCACAGGAGTCCCAGGACATGGGGACAAAGAAGGTGCAAAACACGGTTGGTGCAGCACTACAAAGGAAGGTCCCACGCTGAGGAGAACAACTCAGCGAGTTGAGCATTGCAGGATAGAATGCTGGGGACCTGGACCACGCTCTGCATTAAGGAATTTTGCAAATAGTGCACAGAGGCCTCAGGAAATGAAGAAGATGCGTTGCACATGGGTACTGTCATTCTTGGGGAAGGCAAGGTCTTACCTTCTCCAAATTGGGACAACAGGACCATAGGACAGTCTGTGTTGATGGGGTCCACCCTCTGTGTTCCAAGGAGCACACTCGTCGCCAGGAGAGGAGTCCAAGACAACTGTCAACTTAGAAGGTGCCATCTTCAGCAGGGGAGTAACTCCGTCACTTCACAGAAGATTTCTTCGGTCCTTCTGGTACAGGGTGAAGACAGAGAGTCCTCAGAGCGTGCACACCGTGGAAACTGTTGCAGTTGCTGGCTGGAACTGGAGTTGCGGAGGAAATGTAGCCCTTCTGGATACTTTGTTGCTGTTACAGTGGTTCCTGGAGCAGTCTGCAGTTGATCCGAGGTCAGAGGATGAAGTAGTAGTTGCAGAGGATTCCTGCTGGAAACTTACAAGTAGAATCTGAAGAGAACCCACAGGAGAGACCCTACATAGCCCTGAGAGGGGGATTGGGACCTATCAGGAGAGGTCTCTGACATCACCTGCTGGCACTGGCCACTCAGAGGCCTCCAGAGTGTCCCCACACCTTGGAAAACAAGATGGCTGAAGTCTGGGACACATTGGAGGAGCTCTGGGCAGCACCCCTGGGGTGGTGATGGACAGGGGATTGGTCACTCCCCTTTCCTTTGTCTAGTTTTGTGCCAGAGCAGGGACTCGGTGTCCCTGAGCCGGTATATTCTTGCATATGCAAGGAGGGAACCATCTGTGCCCTTCAAACCATTTCCAGAGGCTGGGGGAGACTACTCCTCCCCAGCCCGTAATACCTATTTCCAAAGGGAGAGGGTGTAACACCCTCCTCCCAAAGGAAATGCTTTGTTCTGTCTTCCTGGGACTGCTCTGCTCAGACCCCAGGAGGACAGAACCCTGTCTGTGAGGTGGCAGCAGCTGTAGCTGCATTGCAAGCCTCAGAGAGTTGGTTTGGCAGTACTGTGGGTCCATGGCAGAGCCCCCAGGATGCATGGAATTGGCTCCCCAATACCAGATTTGGAATGGGGGGGGGGCAATTCCATGATCTTAGACACTGAGCCATATTCGGAGTTACCATTGTGAAGCTATATATAGGTATTGACCTATGTGTAGTGCACTCATGTAATGGCGTCCCTTCACTCACAAAGTCCCGGGAATTGGCACTGAACTATGTGGTGGTGCCTTTGCTAGTGCAAAGGTGCCCTCGCACTTAGTAACTTTGCACCTAGCCTTCATTAAATGAAGGTCAGACATATAGTTGACTTATAAGTTACTTAAGTACAGTGAAAATGGCTGTGAAATAATGTGTGCACTATTTCACGCAGACTGCAGTGGCAGTCCTGTGAAAGGGTTTGTCTGAGCTCCTTATGGGTGGCAAAAGAAATGCTGCAGCCCATAAGGATCTCCAGGAACCCCAATGCCCTGGGTAACTAGGTACCACACACTAGAGACTTATAAGGGGGTCTAGTGTGCCAACTGAAATTGATACATGAAGTCACTAGCCTATAGTGACAAATTTAAAAGCAGAGAGAGCATAAGTACCAAGGTTCTGATTAGCAGAGCCTCAGTGACACAGTGAAGCACTATACACAACACACACATTAGGCCATAAACTATGAGCACTGGGGTCCTGACCAGCAGGATCCTAGTGAGACAGGCAAAAACATACTGACATGCAGGTAACAATGGAGGCAACATGACAAGAAAGATGGTACTTTCCTACAACTTCTCTTATTTCTTTGAACTTCAAGAGAAGTTTGGTTCTATGCTCAAGCCTTCTATGCTCTCAGCTAGGAACTCCTGCTAGAAAATCTTGGTTTCAACCTATGTTTAGATTAGAAAAGGGAGGTTTCTTTATGGAGCACCTTATTGTGACAATTGGTTTCCTTTGTATTGTGGTTGTTACTATGTAGTATCTTACCTTATTATGATTTAACTTACTGGCACATTTTGGCCTTCAAACGTTATTGTTATTTCTTATAAATGTATTTCTGCTATGCCTACATTTTGCTTGGAATCATGTTTTAAATGAATATATACACTTAAATTAGTTGATTCTTAGTTTCCATTGTGGAGTCACATTGTCTTCACAGATTAGGAAATTATTGATGATGTTAACTCTCTTACAGTGGTTCAAGTTGACTAACAAAGGTCCGCACGACCTATGGGGAAATATATTTTATGATTTTACTAAGAGATTGAGGTATAGAAACCCATGCGATATCAGTGCCCAGAATACCAAACACTTTTGCTCTGTAATGGCTCAGCTCTAGTGTTCCTTTCACTCTATCCGACTAAATAAGAAGTCACATTCTTTTTCACAATAGCAAGACCAGTCAACAGAGAGGCAGTCTGTATACTTAGTAACAGGTGCAAAAAGTTCCTTCAGGCAAATAGATTCCATGTTGTCATATTCCTAGGTTTTCGCAGGAGAGGCTATCTGTCCACCATATATTCTAGCAAGTATGGTTTCTTCTCTCATTTTAAACAGGGCCCTAACCTTTTAATGTCAAAGCTGCCATCGCTAATGGAAAATGAGGCAGGAGCGATTGAGGAGGTAAATGTTTATATAGCAACCATAGTCATCACTGATTCAACGCTCACTCATTTCTTTTCTAATCATGCATTATTATTTACAACTCCCACCCATAAAACTAGATTCACATTTTGTCACTGGAATGAAGGAGCCTTTTGCTTATCCAGAAATAGCATGAGCCAATCAGGAATGGCAAGTTGATGAAATTTGAGTGTGCTGCACGATTCTAGAAATGGCAAACCTGTTTTTTTTTATGTAGGACAGTTGAGATTGTACTGAATGCTATCTTGTTTTAATGAAAAGCAGGAGACCTGTGCCCCCATCACCTAGTCACTTTTACCCTAATTAGCCTGCTCTGTTTTAGCACAATTATTTAATTATATCTTTCTAAGATGGCTGCATTGTTTTTAGTTAGGACAATGTTTTAGTTTTGTGCTATCAGTGACACTCTGCTAAGGCGTCACTATCAGTGTCACAGATAGGTAAGATGGAGGTATTCACATCAGGTACTTTCCCACTTGGTGCTTTTGAGGGAATTGGTTATGTAATTGCTGCCCCAAGCCTGTATTGCTATCCATTGTTTGGGAACAGACCTATGTCAGGGGTCCAGGCAGATCTGTATAAATGCACCTCACATAGACAGATAGTCAGATGGATTCCTAACAGATGCCATCGATGCTATCCATGCTGCACGTCGCCTTGATGCTGACCCAGTTTTTGTGTCCCTAAGGAGTCTGATCTAGAGACCTCATTCCAAGGTAGCAAGGGTTGGGGGGCTCTTCTCATGGACATGGAATTGGCAGATAAGGTTTAACACACATAGCTGTCTTCAGGATAGGTGTTAGGTTCATTCATGTTAAGGTATTAGGACATATTTCATATCTCATGCCATTTTATGTGATTGCAAAATGGTGGGGGTCTTTGTGTTAATGACTCTTGTGTTAAGAATTCTGTTTCTTGCATTATTCATTATCCTAATCATTGCAGCCTATGCAACTATTGTAGATTGCAGTTTTGTTAAACTTATTGGAAACTTTACTGCATCTCCTTCATTGTGTGTGTTTAATTGAGACATGTTGTTTATGTGAGAAAGGGGTAATCTCTGTTTAAGCATAACACTCCCTGAGATGTTGCACGCTTGTGTCCATGGTAAAGACTGCCTCAAATCACCTTTTACCGTTTGGGTGTTTGATGAGATGCTGCTTGTGTGCCAGGAGTGTTGGGATTCCAGTTGCGATTTGTTATGGGACAGGCATAGTCGCCTACAAACATCAGTACTGTCATTGTTAAACCAGCAGTCTTGCCTAGAGCAAGAGTCTAACTACAACAAGATAACCAGTTACCAAAAGTGTGATTTCTGCAATTTTCTTTAGCTCATTTAAATTCACTGGAAACTATGTAGCGTCAGTTGGAAGATTCTAAAATAGAGGGCGATGCAAATGATTCAAATGGAAGTCAAAACACACAGAGCAGAGAACTGTATAAATAGAAGCAAAAGGTGTATGAAAAGTCTATTACACGAGACAGCTACATGAGGCAGCAATTGGCAAAAACATGCTGAATTTGAACATTTATGCAAATGACTGTGCCTAGCTCTTAAAAATGAAAAATATTCTCATCTAATAGCATTCAAAATATATTTTCAGATATGGGAAAATCTGTTAAACTTCCATTGTGGGTCGATAGCACCCTATTCTAACCACATCACAATGGAGCCTTGCTTCTTGTTTTGAAGTTTAAGTGCGTTTTCCTTTGGGTTTATGGACACAGAATATAAGATGCTAATTTTTGACGGTCTCAGGAGTCCTCACTTTATCCCTGTAATTTATAAATGGTAAGATTCGAACCCATGACCAAAGGATCAATCATACACAACTGGATTAGATCAGTGATCCAGCAGGCCATTAGGCACAATTAAACTTTATGGATAGAAACTATTATCTTTTTCAGACCACAACTAGGCACTGTTGTGGTAAATATTAAGGGGCATATTTAAGAGCCCCCAGAGCCACCGATGTATCACTTTTTGTGATGCTCTGGTAGCTTTATGCACTGCACTGTATTGTTGAGTTAAGCCACTGTTTGTGGCTTAACGCCACCTTGTAAATACGACCCCTTCATGCACAGCACTTTGCGCGGAAGGGGCATGCAATGGGTGTTGCTGTGGAACTCCCACAGCAACACCCATTGCATTTTGATGCTGCCCCAGATTTATGAGTTTTTCGTAAACCTGAGGCAGTGTCAAAATGCTTTAATTTCTTCTCATTTGTTGCTCTTTCAAAGGGTGCTGCATTCTGCAGCACACATAGAAAGAGCAAATCACCATTTAAGATTGTTTTTTTGTAGCAAGGTGTTCCTTGTACAAAAACAATCTCCCCCTCAATGCAGCCATCCCTGCCCAATGGTGCAAGGAATTCTGCATTGGCTCATGGCAGCAAATTCAGCGCCGGCACAGGGGGAAAACACAGGGGTGCGCCATATTCTGTTAAATACTTCGCATCCTTTTGTTGTGAAAATGATGGTGCACAACTCCGCCAAATTTGCCGCACCGACGTGCACTGTCATTTCCCTTAAATCTGGCCCGAAGTTGCAGATTTACTAATACTGCGCACCATGGGCCGTATTTATACTCTGGTTGCGCCGAATTTGCGTCGTTTTTTTCGACGCAAATTCGACGCTAAACTAACGCCAACTAACGCCATATTTATACTATGTATACAAAGTGCCCGGAGTGGGCGTCATTTTTTAGCGTGAACCCCTTCCTTGCGTTAATGATATGCAAGGGAGGCGTTCCCGTCTTAAAAAATGACTCCCAGGCCTTTACGTGGTATTTATACTCCCGGGCAAAAATGACGCCCGGGAGTGGGCGTGGCCAAAAACGGCGCTTTTGCGCCGCTTTTTAACGCCTGGGTCAGGCATGGCGTTAAGGGACAAGTGGGCTCAAAATGAGCCCAGAGGTGCCCTCCCCTGCCCCCAGGGACCCCCCCTGCCACCCTTGCCCACCCCAGGAGGACACCCAAGGACGGAGGGACCCATCCCATGTACATTAAGGTAAGTCCAGGTAAGTTTTTTTTATTTTTTTTATTGTGGCATAGGGGGGCCTGATTTGTGCCCCCCTACATGCCACTATGCCCAATGACCATGCCCAGGGGACAGAAGTCCCCTGGGCATGGCCATTGGGCAAGGGGGCATGACTCCTATCTTTACAATGATAGGAGTCATGTTGATGGGGGATGGGCGTCGAAAAAAAATGGCGCAAGTCGGGTTACGACGATTTTTTCGACGTAACCTGACTTGCCCCATTTTAAGACGCCCATACGCCATTTTCCCCCTACGCCGGCGCTGTCTGGTGTACGTGGTTTTTTTCCACGCACACCAGGCAGCGCCGGTCTGATTGCGCCGTCTAACGCCATTCCATAAATACGGCGCCCGCATGGCGCTTCAGAATGGCGTTAGACGGCGCAAAATTTTTTGACGCTAAACTGCGTTAGCGCAGTTTAGCGTCAAAAAGTATAAATATGGGCCCATATTTCCATCACAAGAGTGACATAAACCTGTGGAAAGTGTAGCACTGGGATTTGCTTTCAGCAGACTTAAAAATAAAACATTCTGAATTCCCAGAGATTTTCCAACTCATTGAAGAAGGCGTCAAGTTAGAGAAAAGCTGCTTGTTTCTAAAAATGTTTATCTTCGTATGTGTTTTGTACTTTACAGCACACAAACGATTGAGAAAGTTTTAAAATATTTTTAGGCAGAGTTTTTTATACTGGAAGTACACTTCCTGGACCAAAACCTATACTAGACGTCACACACACATCATGCAAGGCTGCCTATAGTGCACTAGGACTGGACGGGGCAAGAAATAGGGCCGTATCCTAATGGATATGACACTGTTCCGCTTTCACCCTTTAATGCACTGCAGCAAAGCAGCTTTGACTGATGCACTGTGTTGCATCAAATGTTAGTAAATATGCCCCTTAATCTATAATATTTGTTTAAGAAAGATTTCACACATACACCAGTCAACTGTGCTAACTCCATTATCTTTTCCTTTGTTGTGGATATTTCTCAAGCATTTCTCAGCAGTATGTGTGCCCTCGGATCCTGAAAGACCCCTGAATCTGCAAATTTGGTGTTTCTTGGTAAGAGCTTTTTGTGTGCCCTGAGAGAAAGTGACCCTCCATTGGCCCCCGTACAGGGTTTTATCTTGAGGAGGTAGCCTACCGCAATCCCCCCTGTAAAAAGAAGAAGCCAAGCAAGATAAAGTCTTTTTCCATCACCCCTCCGCATTGGAAGTGGCATCACTAGATCTTCCATCATCGACCTGCGCAAGAAGTGACATCACTGAATTTTCCATTATCCATTTAGGCAGGAAGTGACATTGCTGGTTTTCCTGCCAAAACCATCTTTAAAACAAGAAGACAAGCAAGAGGACTTCAGTACCCATCACACATCAGCACAGGAAATTACATCATGGAACCCAGGACTCTTTCCCCTCCAGGCCCTACTTAAAGACAACTGCATCACAGATGCACAGCAGATGCGCACAGCGGGTGCACCCTCGTTCACCAAAGGCAAGCCTACCTATGCGTGTCTGTACTTAGACCACACCCACTGCCAGGAACCCCGGTCCGGTCACCACCCAGGAATACTTTGCAGCAAGACTTAGTCCCTCATCGGCTCCCCACATTGCTACAACAATCCCAGCTGGCCTCAAGATCGCTCAACTGGACTGCCTTCACACGCCAAGAGGAGGACTTGCTATCTCTACAAGGAATCCATCAATTATACAACATTCAGAGAGAATGCCACCCAATTCATGGAACACCTGCACTTCAAGCTGCAAATCTCAGAACAATTTACCCTGAACTGAACTCTTGCCTATCCAACAACCCAGACACTGAGCCACATTTACCAATTTCATCACCAACTTTGTCACTTTGCTCACCATGGAGTTCAGAGACAGAATTCTCCTCAGGGACCTCAACTTTCACCTGGAAGACTGAAATGACCCCTGTTCCATAGCACTCCTTAAAAGCTTGTGCAACATCAGACTCATCCAGCTCATCACAGAACCAACACCTCTGCAGGACACACACTGCACCCCATCTTCACCACAAGCATCAGCATCAAATACAGCTCTGCCACACAGCTCACATGGACCAACCACTCTATCATCCACTTCCAAATCAACACACCTCAAGTCCACACCCCATCAGGTTCAGCCCTCCAAGCCACATCTGGAGCAAAATCACAGAAGCAGACTGGCTCAGCCACTTAGCACTGACCAGCCTAGCCCTATATGCAACTTCAATATAGACATCAACAACTTCAACAACTGGATCAATAACTGTGCATACTCCCTCTCACCCATCAAACCCAACAAGCGAAGTAGATCAACCAAGCAGGCTGGCTGGTATAAAGATGTCCTCAGAGACACCAAATGACAGTAACCAACTTGAAAGAAAATGGAGAGCCAACCACATCATCATCAATAGAACTCCCTACAAGGCTGCATTCATACACTATCAACAGCAAATTAGAGACACTGAGAAAAAAGCACCAGTACACTGCATAGAAGGAAGCTCCAATAGCTACATGGAGATCTTCTTCAGTGCCAATGATTTCACCTCACCCTCAGCCACTGTCAACAACATTGCGGCCTTCTTAACAACTCTGCAACAACCTATCCCACTACTTCCACAGCACAATTGCAAACATCTACAGCAATTTCACACACCAACCAAACCCCAGAGAACTCACCACTAACCTACTCACCACTAACCAAGATGGCCACCTGACTGAATGAGCAATTCTCTCCAGAAATAGCACAGCAGCAATCATGTGGACCATCCACTCAGTGGCCCCAATTGACCTATGCCCCACCACATCTACAACTTGGGAACATCTACAATTAACACTAGTCTGACCTACATCATCAACACCTCCAACACATCTGTCACTTTCCTGGGTAAATGGAAACTTGCAGAAATCAATACCCTCCTCAAGAAGCCCACAGCCAACCTGAATCAATTGAGTGACTTACAACGTATTCTCCTGTTCCCCCATTCAGCCAAAGTGATTGAGAAGACCATTAACAAGAAACTCACAACCCACCTTGACCTTCACTATCTTCTGGACAACACACAGTCAGGATTCAGAAAGAACCACAGGACCGAAACAGCACTTCTCATGGCCACCAAACACATTCAAAAAATGGTGGTCCAAGGAGAAACAGTGCCCCTCATCCTGCTTGCTCTCTTCACAGCCTTCTACATGGTCTCCCACAACACCCTCATCATAGGACTTCATGAGATTGGCATACAAGGATTCGCTTTCAAATGGATCTCTTCCTTCTTCACGGAAGAACACAAACGGTCAGGCTGTCACCCTTCAAATCAGATACCAAGAAACTGATATGTGATGTCCCACAGGAGGGAAATGTCCCGAATAACGACGTCGGAACCACGATAATGTAGTTAACACAAGCAGAACCACGGTTGAGTTAACAACGACTCCCTTTTTCTCTGCCTTTACCACACATGTGCTGAACAACGCACATGCGTGGTTCATGCAGAGAAAAAGGGAGTCAGCATAGGGAGAGGACAATGATCAGGTAAGTGGGGCTGGGGGTAGTTTTGTTTTTAGGGTAGGGTGGGGGTAATTTTGTTTTTAGGGGCAGGGTGGGGGGTATGGGTAATTTTGTATTTAGGGCGGGTGCAGGGTGGGCTTTTAGGGGCGGGGAGGGGGATTGGGTCTATTTTGTTTTTAGGGGTGGGGTGGGGGTTGTAGTAATTTTTATTTTAGGGCTGGTGGGGGGCCGGGTTTTTAGTGGCAGGGGTGGGAGGTCAGGGTAATTTTGTATTTACGGTGGGTGTGGCAGATCAGGTTTTTAGGGGTGGGGGTCAGTAGAATTTTGTATTTAGGACGGGTGGGGGATCAGGTTTCAGGGGTGGGGGTTCGGGGTAATTATGTATTTAGGGCGGGTGGGTTTTGAGAGGCGGGGTGGGGGTCGGGTGAATTTGTTTTAGAGGCAGTGTAAGGGTCAAGGTAATTTTGTATTTAGAGCAGGTGGTGGGGCGGGTTTTTAGAGGTGGGGATCGGGTAATTTTGTATTTAGGGCGGTGGGGGATCAAGTTTTTAGGGGTGGGGTTGGGGGACCGGGGTAATTTTGTATTTAGGGCGGGGGTGGGGGGAATCGGGTCTTTAGGGGCTGAGGTGGGGGTTGGGGTCATTTTGTTTTTAGAGGTGGGGCGAGGTAGGTCATGGTCAGGTAAGTGGGGCTGGGAGAGGGTTGGGGTAGTTTTTAGGGGTGAGATGGTTGGGCTATTTATTTTTTTAAGGGGTGGGGGTTGGGGTCGGGTAATATTTTTTTTAGGGGCGGGGGTCAGGTAATTTTGTTTTTAGGGACGGGGTAGGGCATCGGGGTAAATTCGTATTTAGGATGAAGGCGATTGGATTTTTAGGAGTAGGGTGGTGGGATCGAGGTAATTTTGTATTTAGGGTGGGTGGGGGGTCGGGTTTTTAGGTGCGCTGGTCAGGGTAATTTTGTTTTTAGGGGCGGGTAGTTTTATTTTTGGGGTGGGTCGGTTGTTTTTAGGGCATGTTGGTAGTTGGGGTAGGTTTTGGGGCTCAGGGTGGGTGGGGGTAGGGTTAGTTTTATTTTTGGGGTGGGTGGGGGGTCAGGTAAGCTTGATTTCTAGGGTGGGTTGTGGGGTCGGGTTAGTTTTATTATTAGGGCAGGTGGGGGGTCGGATTAGTTGTACTTTTAGGGCGGGTGGGGGGATGGCATGCGAAAACCACACATGCTGTTCTATACATGCCTTTACTAGGCATGCTTTTACAATGAAAAAAAAATCATCGTTGTAAAGGCATGCTTGGTAAAGGCATTCGTAGAAAGAATGCAGTAATTGTTCTGGCTGCGTTTTTCAGCCATGCATGGTTGGTGCATATGTTGTTCTATCATACATCCCCTACAGGAATCGTCCTCCAGCCACACTCTTTTCAACAGATACATGACACCACTCACCAACATCATCTGATCACAAGACATCACCATCATCTGCTATGCCGATGACACCCAACTCGCCCTCTCCCTGATGGGCAAGCCAAACGCCACCAGAACCAGCTTCATCGATGCATGGTCATGGAAGCAGACTGAGTTTGAACCAACTGCCTGACGCACAACTCCAACAAGACATAAGTACTGGTCTTTAGCAACAAGACCTCCCCATGAAGTGGCCACTAGATCTAGGACCAACACCCACCCCCACAGAACACACAAGCAATCTTGGGATCATCCTAGATGACAAGATCAACATGACAGCTCAAGTCAATGCAGTGTGCACCTCCTACTCCAACATCCAATGCTCCTGAGGAGCGATGTATGGGGCACTGTAGTGATCTCTAAACATGACATTTATGCCTTCCTGGGTGTGATTGATATCTCCCTGCTGTGTGGGAATCATATGTATAGGGGACCTGATCTGTTTCAAATGAAGTAGCTCGAAAAAAAAAAAAACATGAAGATCCTCATTTACTACAAAGTGGCATGGCACTGCACCAAATTTGGCAGTGCCATGCTGCGTCACTCCATAAATGTAGGAATGTGCTGTATTTAAAACTATAAGGTACACCCTTGTCTTTTCCCAAGCGCTGGGGCTAAATTTAGCTGCCTTGCGCCAATGCAGGCACCCTTGCAGAATGCATCACACATAGAAGTAGCAAATCATCACTATTTCATGATTGTTTATGTGCAGGATTGGACGCCTTCCTGCATATAAACAATCATTCATGGCGTTTTGCTCTTTCTATGTGTGCTGCAAAATGCAATTTTTGGTACTGTCCCAAGTTTACGATTTGTCATAAATCTGGGTCAGTGTCAAAATGGAATGGGTGTTACTGTGGAATGCCCACATTAACACCCATTGCACGCCCCTTTCACGCTAAGTGATGCGTGTAAAGTGGCCGTATTTACAAGCCAGCGTTCAGCCACAAAAAGTGGCTTAACGCCACCTTGTAAATATGGTGCAGGGCATTGCACAACCAGAACTTGGCTAAAAGTGAGGCTCCGGTGGGGCTCCATTGGCGCAAGGGCCTTGTAAATGAGGCCCTCATATTGTTAATATTCCTGCTAGAAACAGGGTTTCTCCTTGGCTAGGGTATGCTCATTAGCCAGGGAGAACTCACTATTTTAGTTAGGGCAAGAATGTTACAAACTAAAAATAACCTGGGCTCAACCACTGGTAGCTTGGCGCAGAGCAGACAGGCTTATCCCCAGAGATCATGTGTAAAGCATTTGTGCAGCACACTCACACCAGTGACTCAATAAACACACCACAAAAGAGACTCAACACAGGATTATATAAACATATATCATATATTGCACATAAAACGTAGACCAAAATGACATGACTCAGAAATACTGTGCATACTACACAACTCCTGAAATAGTCCTCACTATACTAACAGTGCAAGGGATAAAATTGCATACTTTAGGAAACATCAGGTTAGGCAATGCAACAGATTATAATACAGGAATCCATGCTATATAACCACTGTGCATGCTATGCAAATCCTGCAACCATATCTGTTATCCTGACAAAGCAGGAAACAGGACAATATACCATAGCAAGTACCTGGCAAGTAATATAACAATGTCTAGGATAACTCATTTACCAATGCAGGTAACACCTAGGTACAGTGCCTGTACACTCCTAGTACATGTTATGCCGTACTAGAGGGAGCCCTAGGAACATCATTACATGCAGGCATGAAAATATGTAGGACATTCAACATTTAGAATAGATAAAGCCCATAAATCATTAGAGGTCCTCATAAGCCTCGCAATCACAAAATATCAGCATGAACCCACCAGAAACAGTAAGCCCATGTAGGCAAAGGAATCCCTGCACCCCTATTAGTGGTGTTATTGTAGTTTTTGGGAGCCTACTTAAGAGGGTGGAATTTAGAGCCCAAACTGTAGGGCACAGGCGAGCCTGCACTTCCCTTCAGTATTTTATTGTAATTCCTGGGATTACGATCCCAAAACAACATTCCTCTTCAGGATCAATCCCCCCTCAGAACTGTCCCAGGGAATTGCAGCATTGCTGTCACCTTTCCACTCTAGTAGAGAAGGAGAGGGGCAGGCAACCAAGTGTGTAGATACTGGCACCTATACTAGGAAAATATAGTGTGAAGACCTCCACTGCCCCCCATGCACATGATTACTCAGATAGTGGCTCCTGAGCACACTGTTCTGCTCTAGTTGATCAGCTCCTTTCCAGGAGCCAGGCTACTCATGAAGGAGTGCGGGCAGTGACCTCTCCTGTGAATGCGGGCAGCTGGCTCTTCTGTGGGCGCTTCATGCAATGGTGCGGCTTTGCCGGGAAATGCCAACTTTGAGAGAGAGCCGCCCGCTCTCTAGCTTGCATGTTCTTCCTGAAGTCAGAACGGTAGTAGAGCCTTCCTGGCCTTTCGCAGGCCAGAACTACAGCATGGGGTAGTCTTCTTCCTCCTCTAAAGGGTTAGCCACAAGACAAAGCAATGTCTCTGCCGACAGAAACCCCAGAGTCATGAGGCATCTGGCAGTAGGCCAACACAGCAAAGCAGCAGCAGAGTTGCAGTCCTTCCTACAGTCCAGCACACAGCAGCAGTAGGCCAACACAGCAATGCCATGCAGAGAAGCAGTTCCTCCTGGCAGCACAGCGGTCCTTCTTCCTGACAGGGTGTTCTTGTCCCAAAAGTATTGTACACAATGGGGTAAGAGCCCCAGTGCTTACACTTAAAAATGTCTTTGTTGAGGAGGCGTTTTTCAAAGGAACCCTTTCAAGTGAAACACAGCCCCCTTCCATCCCAGCCCTGTCTCCAGACATCAGTAGAGGGGAAACAGCCAATTTTGTGAGGCAGGGACATAGCCTATTGACATGTAAGGTGTGAATGACCATCCCTCTCCCCAGCCCAGGATGGCTATCAATATGCAGATGGATGCAGATTCCTCTTCTGTCACACCCAGCCCCTCATAAATGTGGCATTTAAAAAATAATTATGTAAAACCCAACCGCATCAATAAGCAAGATGTATCAGATCAGAAATTCCCACTTAAACATAAAGAAGGGAATTCCCAATGCTAACCTTTCAGGGGAACAGCCCTCACAGTAGTGAAAAACAAAATAGGCTGTTTGTCACTACTAGGACATGTAAAAGATATCAGTTCATATCCTTCCCTTTATGTATACAGTACCCTGCCCACAGTGCTATCTTGGGCCTACCATAGGGGTGACTTGGGTGTAGTAAAAAGGGGGTTTAGGCCTTGGCAAGTAGTTTGACTGGTATACTCAATGTGAAAGTAAATTGCACATGCAGGCTCTGCTGTGGCAGATCTAAGACATGTTTGAAAGGCTATTTCTGTGGGTGGCAAAGTCAGAGTTGCAGGCGCACTAGTAGCTTACAATTTACAGGCCTTGGGTATAGGGTATAACACTTTACAAGAGACTTACGGGTAAATTAAATAAGCCAAATAGGTGTATGCCAATTATTCCAGGTTTTAGGGGAGAGAGTGCATGCACTTTAGCACTGATTAGCAGTAGTAATGTGCCCAGAGTCCTAACGCCAACAGAAAGATGGTCAAAAAGTAAGAGAAGAGAGGTAAAGAGTTTGGGAATAACCCTGCAGAAAGTGCCATTTCCAACAGTTCTGATGGGATTGTCCCTCATAAATTGCACCTCCTTCTCAAATTTCTTGATTTTGGAACTTATTCCCACCATAGAGGGTCCCTTCAATGCTAGTGCAGAATCAGTTATCTTTAATCATTTTTGAGCTTCTTGTGATCTGCTTGGAGTAAGCCCATGCAAATCACCAACGTATAAAACCTAGGTTCTGATGCAGACTTTAAGTCTCAGACTGCCTGCAACAGTGCATAACATTTTGCTGTATTCTCCTGCAGGATTTTGTCAACTGCAGATGGTGGGGTCCTAATCTCCTCTGGGGCACACCTACTGGACGTTCAGATAGTTTTCCAGTACACTGAGGAGTGGCGGGTCAGGGTTCTTACCGTCACCTATTGCCACAGTGTAGTTGCCCTCCTCCTTGGTCACCAATCCTCCTGTTCCTTCTTGATCAGTCACTCTTTATCTTGTACCCGCTCCAGGGGTGTGTGATCTTGTCTCACAAGTAAAGGCCTCAGTATTCATTGCAGATGGTGAGCCCCTGCCCTACACATGGCTTCAGAGTGCCATGCTGCACTCATCTGCTTCTGCAACCCAGGTGTGGGTTTACGACACGACCCAGCCTGCTACCAACAAACAGGCTACAGTATGTGTGACATCCTCCTGGGGACTGGTACCACAGTGTGAGACAGGGAACCCCCTGCGGCAGCTCACAGGGCATTCTCCAGCAGGCTCCCTAGGCCAGTCCCAAGGGTCACTTGTTGCCCAGGATTACTGTAACTGGGGCGGTTAGCCACAGCTCTTTACAGCACATCTGATCCATTCACCATCCCGACCTAGCACCATCTGTTTTGGGTAATATGGTGATATACATAAGTGGATTACAAGATTGTGTACGCAAGCAAAATAAGGTGAGGTGCAGGAAGGGAGCACTAAAAGGTGTGCCTTACTGGGTACTGTGCAATGCACATAACTAACAAACCACAACAAACAAAGCATCGCTAATCCCAATAAAAAAGAGCAGCACACATGTACATCTATGTCTCACCCTACCACGTTCATGTCTTGTAACTTTGTTAAGCATAAGTGTAGCTACATTTAGGCCCTCATTACAACTTTGACGGGCGGCGGAGGCCGCCCGCCAAAGTTGCGCCGCAGGAATACCGCACCGCGGTCTGAAGACCGCGGCCGGCATTCTGAGTTTCCCGCTGGGCAGGCGGGCGGCCGCCTTAAGGCCGCCCGCCAGCCCAGCGGGAAACAACCTTCCCACGAGGACGCCGGCTCGGAATCGAGCCGGCGGAGTGGGAAGGTGCGACGGGTGCTACTGCACCCGTCGCGTATTTCACTGTCTGCTATGCAGACAGTGAAATACAAGCGGGGCCCTCTTACGGGGGCCCCTGCAGTGCCCATGCCATTGGCATGGGCACTGCAGGGGCCCCCAGGGGCCCCGCGACACCCCCTACCACCATCCTGTTCCTGGCGGGCGAACCGCCAGGAACAGGATGGCGGTAGGGGGTGTCAGAATCCCCAAGGCGGCGCAGCATGCTGCGCCGCCTTGGAGGATTCTGACGGGCAGCGGAAAACCGGCGGGAGACCGCCGGTTTTCCTGCACTGACCGCGGCCAAAGCGCCGCGGTCAGAATGCCCTAAGGGGCACCGCCAGGCTGTCGGCGGTGCTCCCGCCAACCGCGAGCCTGGCGGTCACAGACCGCCAGGCTCGTAATGAGGGCCTTAGTCTGGAGTATGGTTAGCAGTTGGGCAGTGAAGGATCTTGAAGAACAAGTGAGGGGTCAACTACCTTTGTGAGCTCAAGCTAGCTGGTCATGGAGGAGTTTACTTTGGAGTAACTGTGTATGCTTGCAATTAGAATCACATGGGATTGTGGCTTGATTAAAATTTGTGTTGAACTCTGAGCTTTCCCTTGATGGTTCCACATGCCACAACTTTTTTCTCCTTTCATCTCTTCCACCATGGCTTAATATTTCTTGGCCCTTTATCTTTCCCTTTTCATTCTGATTTTTAGCCTGAGCAGTCTGCTAAGGCCTTATTACCAGCCTTAAGCCCCCAGCGACTCAGCTCTCCTTTCCTACCTTCCTCTTTCATTTTTTTTATCATTTTCACTCTAAATTATTGACGTCTGATTGTAGCTTGCTATTACCACATTTTGGTCTGTTATGTCTACTTTCTTTTTACTCTTATATGTCACCTTTTCTGCTCATTTTCGTCCCCTTCCTATACAATGTGAGACGCTTGCCCTCAGCTGTATTTTCTCTCACCCATCACATACTTCCTTCTCTGCTTCTCTCCTTCCATTTCCACCCCCTTCCTACTTTCTACTCATTCCCAGGTAGTATTTAATTTATAAAAGAATCAGTGCCAGAACCCAGTGTTTTGTTCAGAAATCCACAGCCGGTGCTGTTAAATGTCTGTGTGTCGAATACCAAGGCTGCATAGTCTTGATTCCACTACATAGATCTTTAACCCACCATCTGATACTGCCTGCCCCTTCATCTCAATTTTGCAGGTTATTTTTCATCCAGGCTTTCTTCCTTTGTCACAGTTTTTTATGTGTTTCTCTTCCCCCTGTTTCCATGCTTGTGTGTTTTCTCTCACTTGTGCTGGGTTGAATTGTGATGATGAAAAATAAGTGCTGGTCCCCAGAAATGACAGCCAGAGAGCCTCACTTGCAACCATTATCTCAAATTAAACACTGATTCTGGGCCATCTGTCTTTTAAGGGTGGCCTCTTGTTTCCTCACTTTGACCTCATTCCCCTGTTTCTGTCTTCCCTCACTTCTTCTCTACAATCTCTTTGTCATTGTCCCCTTTTCTTCTTTTGCTAAGCTCTTTACTGCACTTTGCCTCCTTCAACTCATTTCTCTCTTGGGTGGACCCTATTGATCATTCACCCCGGATAGTTGTTGCATTGCTTAAATAATTTTGGTGGACCAGCTGGGGATGAACTTTTCTACTGCTTGCCCCCGTGGAACTTCCTTCTCAAGGTTGGAAGATAGGATACTGTTGTCTGCTTAAGGAAATTCCAGTGGAACAGTTGAAACTGGACAACTACTTTTCATCGAAGGTTTCTTCATTTGGGAACTATAATCTTCAGTGTTAGAAGCAGTTCAACCACTGCATCTGTAGTCTTTACATATAATAATAGTAATTATTATGCCAGTATAAAATTATACAAGGGGGCCTAAAGATGATCTACCAAACCATATGCTAGTAGTCCCTTATTGTTGGATTTAGGAATAAGGGACATTGAACAACTTGCCAAGTTGAGGCAGATTCTGTTTTGAATTTTATTACAGCGTGAGCTCACTTTACATTCTTGCCAACTGGCCACTTAGTTATGGGCATTCACGTTCAGGGGAAGTTGTTAGGAGGCCTCTCCCTATGGCCCCAATTGTTACACAGGTGTATCAGTCATTTGTTATCTGGATTGTTTGTACTGGACAGTTGTCCACATTGTGTGGGGTTCCATTTTATCTAGAAAAACTATTATAAGGAAGTACAAAAAAAGGAAACATATTAAGGGAACGATTATTTAAAAGAAAAGTCCAAAATTACATCAAACTTGGGTGGGTATTATTTAGGGCAATAAGGGTTTTAAGGGGTCAGGAATAGCTGGTGTTCAGACACAGATGTGAGCTTTTAGTGTTCAGAGATATTGTGGAGTGTAGGGGTAGTGAGGGGTGTTACTGTTCACAGATGAGTGATGTTTAGGTATGTGAGGTGTTTTTAGTGACAGGGATGGGTGGAGTGTAAGGGTGCTAAGGAGTTTTAGGGTTCATGGATGGTTAGAGTTTAGGGCTGGTGAGGGTGTTTAAGGTTCAATTATGGGTAGTGTCTTGGGTGGTGAAGAGCATTCAGGGTTAGGATGAGGTAGAGTATCGGGGCTGAGGGGTTTTAAGCATTCAGGGATGAGTGGAGTTTGTATGTAGAACGGGTTTTTGGGGTTCAGGGATGAGTAGTTTAGGGTGATGAGGCATTCTTATGAGTCATGGATAGGTGGTGTTTTTGGGTGGTGAGGGCTTCTTAGGGTTCAGGAATGGGTGGAGTTTGGGTTTGCTGGGTTGTTTTAAGGGGCATGGGATGGATGGAATTTAGGTGTAGAAAGGGATTTTTAAGGGTCAGCAATGGGTAAAGTTAGGGGTAATGAATGATTTTATTGTTCATGGAAGGTGAATTTTAAGGGTAGAAAGGGCTTTTAGGCTTCAGGGATGAGTGTAGCTTAGGTGTGATGCAGGATTTTAGGGGGTAGAGATTGGATGGTGTTAGGGGGTTGTGAGGAGTCAGCGATGCTTTTTGTTTAGAAGTGGTGATGGGTCAGCAAATTAAAAGCATCTGAAGTAACTGTTTGACAATGTAATTATATAACTATGAAATGATATCCCGTAAAGTAAAGTACTGAAATAAATATCTCCAACAAAACCGCTTTGAAAGTAAGACCTGCAAACTTTGCATTTAGACTTTAAACAAAAAGCATTCATAAGCCAATTTTGACTAAAAATACTTTCTATGAAGTGGTTTCGACAAAAAGTTAAATGCCATGCATTCTGAAAATTTTCAATAAACAGTTTAAATGAAATAGTTTCTCATTAATGGTATTCCATGAAATCGCTTTTCTATGAAATCACATACAACTGTGTCATTCACAGAGCCCAGCAGCCTCTGTGTTGTCATTGGCTAGTTTTAGAGTCTTTTTTTTACCTCTATCAAACACAAGAGCAAGATGCAAGCAAGCTACCAATGTAATCAAACTTAACAAAAACCTACCTGTCCCCTACACTACTCTTCCTCCTCCAGATCCCAGTTGTCATTAGGGGGATAGGGACTTTTGGGGATTCTGGAAAAACAAAAAAATAAACAACTGCTGTGCATCATGGGTCAACTGCTGCTTCCTAACACTAAGGCTCAGATTCTGAAAGTTGTCACACAGCTCTCTGCAGCAGCCAAAAATGCTGCACTGTGCGACAAGGAGAGAGCAAGAGAGCACTATATTCATGTAGAAATGTCACTCACCTCTTCCTAGCGCCGATGCCAATTTCAGCTGCTGTGCGCCATGCACACATCTTAATACTATAGTGCTAGGGTGTGTGTGTTAATCTAGCATTGGTTTTGTACAGGAAGGGTGGCCTTCCTGTACAAAATACCATGCCTAAGCAGGTGGAAATGCTTGTTCTACTTGGTATGTGAGCTGTACAGTGCAGCACACGAGCAAAGTTAGAAAAGCAGAGAGAAATAAAAACATTTCTCTGTCTAGCGCCTGCTTTTCAAAGGTGTTCATTTTTGGCACTAAAACCTTTCTTCTGATGTTGCAGAAAGAATGGATGGTAGCACAGGTACACCCATGTACCACCCATGAACGCCCCCTTGATGCACAGCTTTGCATTACTTTGCCACACAAACCAACTCAACTACCTGTTTGCATTGGTTTGTGAATGCCAAAAAAATTTTAGTGTCGGTTAACGTTACAAAAACATTGCTAAACCTTTGAAATATAATTTTAGAAAGTTTTTTTCTACTAATCCCTACAAAACATAAAGGGCCACATGCAGAAAGCATTTTTCTGCGAATCAGCCGGTTTACAGCTAGAAAAATGCTTTTTGGGATGTAAGAAACCCAAATTGCGATTTGGTAACTTGTTACCGAATCAGATTTTGGGTTTTGTGATTAGGGTTTAGAAAGAGGCACGTTCCTCCCTTCCTAATACTGAATCTCACTGGTTTGTATGATTGTTTTGTGACAGTGAATGCAGTCGCAAAACAATCACAGGTTGCACCAATTTCAAATTGGTGTTAACCCATTCGCAACCGATCCATTCCCCTTTGTGAATGCATATGAATTTTTTTTTTAAGAACATGCAGTGTTCCCAAGGACTACTGCTTACTCTTAAAAAATGAAACTGAAATATTTCATTTTTTTGGGATTAAAGGCATCCCCTCTTCCTCTAAGGAAAATGGGTTGCGTTTAGAAAAAAAAGATTGCTTTATTTAAAAGCAATTACAGACATGGTGGTCTGCTGACCCAAGCAGGCCACCATCCCAGTGATTACTGTGATTCCAGTGGGTTGCAAATTGCGCCCAACCTCATCAATATTAATGAGGTAGGCCTATTTGCGACCCACCGGGAATCGCAAAAGAAACTCAATGGAGTTTCTTGAATTTGGAATTGCGATTTCCCAATTGTGATTTGCATGGAATTGCAATTAGGAAATCACAATTCAAAATGTTCTTACATGTGGCCCTTAATTCCATATGCATATTACAACATGTCATACATTGGATGAAAAATATCAAAATACAAAGCAAGAAAAACAAATAACCTCCCACTCATCTATGTCAGTCTCAATCAGTGTGAATAAAGCACCACCAAATCCATTGTTGCAGCAAGCAGTTAGTTTCGTTATTAGAAAGCAGTTTCAGTGAAAGTAATTACTAATCTCCGCTTTAAACATGGCAATGGGGCATTTATATTAAAAGCCAAAGCCGTCTCAGGTCATCAGTAAGTTCATTATAAGTTCCAGTGGTGGCTTCTCCCCTATGGCAGAGGAGCGTCGACACCCACCAGCAGCAACCACTGCAAATCTTTTAACAATGAAAGGGTAATAAACTAAGGGGCAGATTTATGGAAAGTGGCGTTGCACCGACCCCATTGGGAGTTGCTAAATGTGCCTGAGACACATTTGTACATTTAATTTTGCGAGTCAAATTGAGACGCGCAAAAAAAAGCATTTAGAGACTCGGAAAATGAAATGGACATACATCTGACCACTAGATACATTCAAAACATAATGATCTGTTTTTTGCAAATGATATCCTAAACTGTCCTAAGGATATTGTGGATATTTTTACTGTCTAGAATATAGGGCAGAAGATCTACAAATGGTTGCAAAATGTTATTCTTATATTCAGAAACATGTTTTGCAGTGAACCTATATCCGATGTAATTGATCTTCATTGTACAGAGTTTGTAATGCCACTAGAAAACTTGGAACTTGCAAATAAATGTAAATAAAACAACTATATGTGTCTGTCTGATATGAGTTTGTTTTTATTCATGTCAGATGGACTCTCGGGACCCTAATGTCAAAAGCATTGTTTAATACATAAAGTAAAATTCCTGTAGTAATACTTTATGTACCCGCAAATGCTATTCACTAATCCTAGACTAATGCAAACCATACATCACACACCAAGTGCAATTGTTTTAATGTCGCAATATGTATATTTGTAAAAAATAAACATGTGTATTTGATTCGTCAGGAAGTGGAAGTTGATGCTAATGTTGTCATCATGGTTGTGTGTAAGCTGCAGGGCTGCATTGCTGCTGTCACTGCTGCAGCCGAAGGCAACAGAGTTGGAGTCGGAGGAGGAGGCCTGAACATAGGGCCCTCATAGATCTCTGCGTGAAGCCCTGTGGAAGGGCACAAGCAGCAAGCACCCATGCGGCCATAGGTAACAGCAGTTGTGCTCATGCTCCTCCTGCCATAGCTGCCACAGTCGACGTAGCTTGCCGACCATGGTGTGGTTGTGCTACTGTGGTGGTGCTACCACAGCGCCATCGCTGGCGGGTAAAGGTGGCTTTGCTGATCAGTGTGGGGCTGTACACGGCAAAGAGCTTGTGGTACCTCATCTGGGAGTGGCGTGTGAGCCCGACTGGAGTGAGCAGCAGTGAATCCCCGGGTTGGAGGGTGCAGGAAGCAAGCAAGACTTAGAGCAAGGCTTAGAGCAGCAGCTCGATGGGGGTGGAGCGGAAGTGGGCAGCATTAGGCTATTGTGGCTTGTTCCCCTAGGCAAACCCACCACAGACCTTCACCTTCTCACGTTAGATGCCTTACAGCTTCAGCTCTTGCAGTTCTTCAACTTTAATTCTGTGCTTTACTCCAGTATCTAACAACATCTAAACCGGATTACCCCTGGATATTAGGCCTGCAAGGCTATAATGCTCTTAAGGAGCCCATAAGTGGGCGTAACTAGAACATAAAAACAGAGACATAAATGATATAAAAGTTACTATCATAACGTCTCATAACATCTCATAGCCAACCTAACAATCAATCTGTTATCAACCAGGACAAAACAAGTTCCAGGGCCCAAAACGCTCTAAGCCTCTTAGCTCAAAAAAACAATTAGGATCTGCAAAAAGTGAGCGTGACCCTCCTTGGTTCTTGCTCCTTGTTTTTCAGGACATTTGCTTACAGGGTAGAGAAAAGGGCGTGGCAGCGCTTATAGGGCTTACATTGGACTTTATTGGGGTATAATCAAACCTGGTACAATGGAGTAACAACTGAGTAACAACACAGAGGTCCTTTCCAGGTACAGTATCTGTAATATACAGCTTTGAAGAAGGAAAGACAATCAGAGTGCATTGTAAGGCGATTAAGAAAATAGACTCTCCCAATATTTTCAGCAACAGCATTGTTAATACCATCATTAACAGGCAGTAACTGAGAGTCTTATCGCTCTGGAAAATGAGATTGAGAAGATAAGTGCACAGCGCAATCAGACACGGGCAAATCAGAGGAAAAACCGTAAGAGTGTAAAAGCAAGAGGCAGCTGATGGGACAGGGGATGTTCAGGGGAGTTCTTTAATATCACCCCTGTTAACCTTATTTGGGAAATCGAACCACAGTGCAAAGTTTACTTTTCTACTAACCCTCGAGACGAAATCTTCACAATGCCAGGTAATCTAGTTGGCCTTCCTAATCAATTGATTCCTGAAAAAACAATCTCTGGCACTATAGTGAAGGTTTTGGATGGCACCCCAGGTAAAGTTCCTATGAATTCAAACGTAATAATGCAGGCACAGATTCATGCTACATACTGCTCCCCTGAGCACAGATCTACGAAGCCCTGTGCACTAAACAGGCTAAGTTGATCCATCAAAAATAAACCCCAGAATAATTATCGGGATACAGGGATGGTTCCTTGACAACTGGCATTAAGAACCATCTCGCAACTCATAAACGCTCGACTCCCAGACTTAGTTCAAGCTACGACGCCCTTCTGCAGACCAAAAGTAGTTCAAAGGAAGTTTTGATCTCAAGGACAAATTCTTGGCTTCGATCAATCTCAGTCTCCAGCAATGCTGACCTTAAATAGGCCAGGGAAGTAAAAACTATTAACTTAGTGGATGAAGTCACATCACTAAAAACTAACACAGAATTTAAAACAGTAAACACAACTTGCCAATACTCTGCATCACAAGATGACAGTCCCGAGCATCTAAAGCCTGCATTAAGGTTGTTGGGACCACTAGGAGTTCTACAAACATATGGAGAAAAAGTAACAACCATAAGCCCCTAATGTAATGTAGTCAGCAGGGTCTAATCCACTATCAACAATGATAATAACAGGGACTGCACCAACAACAACCACAACAACGTTGCAGCAGCACACTGAATCAGGTGGGGTAGGCACACTACTCTCTATAGTACGCTGCTAAAAACCCTAAAAGCGTTGGTTGCAGTGTTAAACAAGCAATCTGCTAAACTAGACATCCAGATAGAACTAATGGCATCACAGGTCTCAGGAATAAACATGAAACTGAAAAAACTGATGGATCTAGTTATTAGAGTTCAAGCGAATCACTTGTTATCACCAACTTGTGCATGCGGCCCTATTATTGATAAATTAAGTACCCTGCCAACAATCATAGCTGGAATCATAGATATGAAAAAGAACAACTAGGAAAAGGAACTTTTCAGTAATCACAATCTGCACGAATTGCAAGAAAATAGTACACATGAATCATCAAACAGGTATCTATCACAAAGGAATATTAGGCACCGCCTGCTGTGTGCAGCTCCACAGCATGTCTCGCTTGAGCTTGTAAGGCCCCTTGAGGAAGCGGCCTCATATCCAACAAGGCCAGAGCCTGCTATAGCAATATCACCAGATATTCAAAACCCAAAGCCAGATATAGCATCTAGGAGAGAACCTGGTATAGGCAAATTAAGAAACAAACAGAAGAAGCAAGCAAGAAAAGCAAAGAATAAAACACAATGTGTAAAGCAAAGACAACATGCAATATATATCCAATGTTCAATATAAAGCAAGACCTTAAGGAGTGGCAGAAAGGGACGAGCAGTTAATGACAACCTCAATGTGCAGTTTGAAAATGGATAATGAGGAGAACCATGAAGCATGTGTTTCGACGGAATTGGACACAAGCAACATGTTAGTAGGCCAACCCCAGCCGTTAGGCCTCTCGGTTGTTCATGTCAAAGTAGTCACAAAGGAAAACGCAAATAAGGTGCATGATGAAACAGTATATAAAAAGGTAAATGTTAATAAGGTATCAACAAATGAAGTACCGCCTAACACAATAGAAGCAGTACCTACACCGCCTACAACTCAAAGTGTGTATCAAATCAAAACACAAAAGGTAGCAACTTAAAGAAATCACCCAGAGTAACTCTGGGTTCTTCAGCCCATAATAATATGAACACAGGGATAACAAGGGCCGAACATGGCTACCCCACTCCCTCAGAAGGTAAAGTAAAAGATCAGCCACAGCCTTAAACTCCTTCATTAAATATAACCCACGTTCACAGCAGTCAACTGCATATACAGTAGGCAAGGCAAAGCAGCAGTAACAGCCTCAAAAACCTTAATTCGACTCAATGATTAGTCCTCAAAAACCTGTTACACCGCCACTGGAAATTGCTTCTACTATACGAGAAGTAATAATACTTTCCAGAGATCAAGATCACAATATCAAATCCTCTCTGCAGGCTGGTATGCAAAATGACCACGGACAAACTGATGTGGAACCTGGCAGTCTAAGGATCAATATAATGCTGCACAACTGCATGGCACCAGTAGAGCAAAGAATCAATCTAAGATCCCACACCACATGAAAAATGTATGGGAATCCTCAGCAGCAGAAGGCTATGGAGGAGTTCGACTCAGAATCTTAACAAATACTACTTATTCCCGAATATGACTTACAAGGTCTGCATAACCTTAGTTGGGGCAACATACTAAGACTTCACTGACATACGAGAACTACAACACATAAAATCGGCAAATCTTTTATCAGTGAAGTTTACCAGCAGAGATGTCTCAAAGCAGCCTGAACAAACTCTCACTACATGGAGATCGGATGAGATGGCTCTTTTCATCCTGACCGTCAAGGAAAAGTTTGAAGCATGGATTACATTACAAAAAAAGGAGAAACCACGCTATCCTCTACCACTTTTGTTGAGATCATCGCCAAGACAGCCCTTGAAAACGAATCTGGTTTACTAAGTCTTGAGGAGCGCCCAAGGGAGAAGGCAAAGCATGTGCCACAGTCCGAACCTACTGAACGGCAATACAAGCTTAAAACAGTGCAGTTGGTTATCAGCCACTTTAAATGCCCCGAAGAATGAATCCCGATATAAGAGGATGGAGCAGGGGGGATAAATCTGATCTGCATATCCTTTCATGGAACATAACAGGGGCCAAACATCCCTCATATTGTTCCCTTAGTTACTAAGTTATTGAATTAAATTTACAACAGATAGTGATCCTTTTCAACAATGGCTAACACTCAGGCTAAGGCAATGAAGCATACAATAGCACCACTTGACCAAGGAATTTTAACATCAATAAATCTTAAATGATTGAGATGGTTAACAGTTTCTTTGCCAGACCTGTATGAAACGGCAAAGCAGTTAGTGGAGAAAAGTAATTCTATGGGTAATACCCCAATAGCTGCTTGGATGAATTTCTGTACACAACTGATATCTGGTGGCAGCCCGAACATGAATAGTAACCATGCTGTCAGGTACAATGAAATTAAATTTTTATCAAAATGGAGACTATTGAAAAGGAACTAAACCTGGCAGTTAGGGAGGTAAATTATTACAAACACACATCTTTCTAAATGGGACAAGGTAAGGAAACTGTGGAAAGATTGAAAAGAAACAGCTATGGGAGGATAGGAACGCAAGGAAAGAAGCGTTCTGGACAAAAGGGATTTACACCATCAACATACCTAACCTTACATCTTTTTGGAGAATCGTGAACGGCTTGAATAGGCTAGGAAGATCATTTTACAACTCAAACATTCAAGAGGCATCTTAGGTGGATTACTTGATAGATATGTTTGAGGGCTGCCCCATGCCAGTTGTAACTCCATTGAGAGGTTGCTCAGCAAACTTAAACCAAGGCTGGTGCTTGAGTACTCCCAAGCCAAGGGCAGACGCTGAAGAAAATGAGACAACTTCAAGACTGAAACAGGGAACATGGTCATTTTACTTGCAAGACAGAGTTAACATAATAATAAGTAAAAGCAGAAGAGATGGTGATCCTGGCCCTAATGGAATTTGCCAGGCCATCAATAAATGGAATCCAGAATACTGGGCGTGCCCGTTATCGGGCATGTTCAGAGACGTGGAGTTGACCAGCTGTATACCATTTAGCTGTCGTGGCTCGATCATAACCCAATACCCATGCTCAGGGTAAAAAAGCAAGATGCTTGATACCAAACATGGGGGGAATCTGCCGGGTCTTCACAGAGCTGGACATCTGGGAACTGCCCAGATCCCAGTCCATGTTATTCTATGGACCACCGGTTACTTGTGATAGTGTTGCGTTTTAAATGCTATCATGGGGTCATATATGCTCATGGATATATGTCCTGACTCATAGTCTCAAAAAACAAGCACCACATCTATGACCTGCTGACAGATACACAACCTGACTTACTATTCATAACTGAATCATGGTTGGGAGATGACATGGCCCCAGTGTTGCACGAAGCCGTTCCCCAGGCTATCAAACCATCACACAAAACCGTATAGGCAAGAGAGGAGGTGGACTAGCTATTATATTCAAACAGGCATTGAACCTCAGTAAAACAGACAACATCTCCATACAAGGTTGTGAAGCCCTCCTTACCAGATGCCACCCTACTCAAACTTCCTCCTGTAACTTTCTCCTCCTTTACAGACCTCCACCTAACAACTCCACATTCCCAGATGATTTTCTATCCAGTCTTTATCTAGACTGGATAAAATCAATTCACATCCCCTGCACCTGGATACCTTTTTGTGACACATCATCATAATCATCAAAATAAGCTTTATTCGATTTTTTTTGTTTAAAATCATAAAAGTGTGTGGACACAATACTTAATATCATAAAAAGGCTCTATAAATTATACTAAAATTACATATGATCAACAGGTGCAAATAACGTAAAGAGTACAGGTTCATCAAATCATAACAAGATCATTGTAGATATCCATAGCTTTCAATCAATCAATCGATAATCACTTTATGCAATCTAAAAAAAAAAAAATATTCAACCATAAAAACATATAAATACATATAAATATACAACATATCACAACCTCTTGAACCTCATAAACCCCCAAGTTATTTTTTAAAACAGTTAGGAGAAAAATTCCATTCAGAATTGCATTACTTGCTTTGATAAGTTCATGATAGAGTAAAATGTATATATCAACACTCACCAAGATAAAAATTGACACTATTCCACCAAGTTATAACTCCCCTTAAAAAGGAACCAATCCCATTCCAGACCAGAGCATCAGAAGTTATGCTCAACCACATAAAGGCTGGGCGGTGCTGGACAAAACCCCTATCCCTCAGGAGGGGGACTAAATAACGTAGCCTAAAAGGTGCATAAAACTCACAAAACATGGTAAAATGAATTAAGGTCTGTGGGGATACACCATCACACGGGCACAGTTTAGTAGAATTCTGGTCAAACTGCCCTAACGGGAAGCACAAATTAGTTCTAATTACCCCCAAACAAAATCGTGTGATGAGGGTCCTTTCCCATACAGTTCTAATCTCCAGGAGGCAGGTCTCTGGGCCCTCCTACATCTTTATCATAATAAAATCCCTCAATTATCTTTTCCTTAACTCCACCTCCTCCCTCTTGGTCATTAATATTTTGGAAAAATTCTCCTTCACCCATTTTTTATCTGCAATAGATAGGCCCTCTGGTGCATCAAAGATGTCTAATCGCCCCAAAGCTTTGGCTACCTTTCTTACATAAGCCAACCAGGGAATTTCTTTAGCGTGATCGGATGACAAGCAATCCTGCAAGATTTCCCTGTTGAGGGATATACATTCATTCGTCCAAATTGAGATCCACAATAGGATGGGAGTTAATTTAATGGCATCTTCTACAAAGTCCAGATCCAACTCAGCATTCAAGCAAAATCCAGAAATGTTTTGACCCACACCTAGTAACCTTCTGCAAAAGTGTTTTTCCTCAATCACAGGGGTCCTATTTTCTGTATAGCCTCAGAGTGGGGCCCCATACATCAAGACTGGAAGACATTTGTGCCTATAAACCTCCAGCAGGGGCTTTATAGGTTTGTTGCCCATCCTGGATGCAAACTCAAATGTGGCACCTACAGAGGAGTTAAAGAGCCTCCCTCTCTTAGAGATACACGTTTTCCAGGTGGTCTTATCATCAAAAATCATACTTTTCCAATTACCTGCTCCTTTATTCTCAACACCCCCACCTTACTCAGAGGTTTACCATAAACCATAAAATGTGATTTACTGCAGTTTATTTCTGAGTCTAAAGTTGACATGAAAGTATTGTATGCTTTAACTGCCTCGCATAAACCGTTCATGGTGCGGGCCTTAAGTACTGCATCATCAGCATATATCAATACTGGGATGCTCTTGCCATTAATTTGAAGAGCATCCTTACATCTTTCGACTAAGTAATCATACATCCAATTTGTATATAGCAAAAAAAGGGTAGGGGCCAAAACACACCCCTGTTACATGCCCCTATTTAATTCAAACAGCTGCGTTCTTTCACCATGCACCCCAACCCTCACATTAGCATTCGTCCCTAGCTGGAGATAACAAAGCAACTCCACAATATCAGGATCCATGCCCATCTGGGTTAGCCTGTCCCAGAGCTGCTACGATTTACCTTATCAAGGGCACAGCTTAAGTCCATGAAGGCAAGGTACAGGGTACCACTCTTGGCTTGTGTATATTTACCAATCAACATAAGCAGATTTAGACACTGCTCTAGGGTGCCCAAACCTACTCTAAAGGCATATTGGGCCCTGCTTAAGATTGAATTTTCAGACATCCAGTCCTCAATACGTCTTAGGATAATCCGACCCAGAATTTTTTCTGAGGAATCAAGTAATGAAATTGGACCATACGACTTCAGGTCATTACGATTGCCCTTTTTGTAAACGGGTACAATACATACCGATCTCCAAGTAGCTGGAATTCCTGCACTGACCGCAGCGTTGAGGACATTAAGTAGAATAGGTGCCCACAGCTGTGGGAAATATTTATATAAGTCAATAGGAATAGTATCTGGGCCAGGGGCTTTATGGCTAGTGTTGCATTGCAGCGTCTCCTTTACCTCCTCAAGGTTGAACCTAATAGCTAGATCTGGGGGGTGTCCCTGCTGGTCACCCCTTAAGTCACCTATGGGACACCCCAAAAAAATTCCACAGAAATGGGCAACCCATGTCTCAGGGGCGATAATACAAACCAAGCCCTCAGAAGTTTCTGTCTCAATTGAGCCCCTATTGACCACCTTCCAAAACAGTCCAGGGTTCTTAAGTGATGATGCACTTTCCAACTCCTCCCAGGCATGCTCTTTGAGCTGTTGCTTCCTGGCCCTCAAAAAAGATTTATAATGGGCCCTGACACCTCTTACAAGAGTTTTATCTCTTGGTTGTTCTTTTAGTGCCATCCTCAGAGATTTCTTAGCCTCGTAACAGGGCTTGCTGAACCAGCCACCCTGTTGCTTGCTACAAGGCTGGACAGCTGCACTCATACCTTCTTTGATATCTATATTTACTTTAGATATAGCATCCATAACTTCCTCCGGACTGGAAGAATCAGTCAGAAGAGTACTTAGAAACAGGTTTAAGTTTTTACCCACTACCTTCTCTGTTACTTGCTGAATGTTTACCTGTTTCCAGCAGAGTCGTCTGCCTTGATCCTTAGGTCTCACCGAGACTGGCCCGCCCCGCATTAAATTCCACATCATCTAAGGAAGATTAAAGGAAATCCTGAGGGGGCTGTGGTCACTGAAATACTGCATCATAACTTCCCCGTCCATGACCATATTCTTTAAGGGTGGGGATACAAAAATATAATCAATTGTAGTTTCAGACCCCCTTCCTACAAATGTAGGGGCTTGGTGTGTACCCACCACTCCCAGGTCGCAAATGTTCAAGCTCAGACTTCTTAGGCCTTTGATCAGGGCCCCACCCCTCACATCGTGTGATCCCTTGGCTGAGTTTATCTCAGAGTCCAGGTCAAAAGGGTTCTCCATAGTACTGTAGCTCCCTAATTTAGCATTAAAATCCCCTGACACCACAGCACAAAAAGCCAGCCCAAGACCCTCCAATCTGCACTTCAATTTCTGCAGAACAGAAAAAAGAACTTCAATTTGGCAACCAGAGTCCCAAACGGCATTTTAAACGTTTACCAGTACGACATTAAATTTGTTTGAAAGTACTACCCAGGTAATTAAAGGGCCCTGATGTTTACTCATAATTTGATAAGCTCTTGCTATTTTAGAGGATCGGTTTAGGGTGACTAAACCACCTTTAGGGCGACCACCTTGAGATCTTATTGCCGGGAATGCAAATCTTTGAAAGCCATCCCACACAGCCAGCCCATCCGACCAGGTCTCTTTCAGTATGATGAAATCGTTATGTGCCACAAACTCTAGCCAGTTGCTATCCAAGAGCTTAGAATCATATCCTGCTACATTACATGAAATAAGGCAACACTTTGTATTTAACCAACCCCTACCTTCAGTAATCATGGCATTGAAAGGAGATTCGATCACCCCCTCTGTGGGTCTCTGTGCATAGCGTCAATCGACCCTCTCCAACTCAGGTGAGGTCGAAATGTCATACCCCCTACTGTTTAGCTGTGAGGCACCCTGTCCCATATTAGAGTACCTAATTGAGGTATCGCCATTCAGCTGGGTGTGATTATAAAAAGAAAACAAGGGGGCCACACCAATCTTGCTCTTCAGCTGGAATGATGAACAATGAGACAAAAGGATCCTCTGGGCCAGGCCTGGATATCTACAATTTACAATCACACAATCCCCATTGCCAGACTTAGCCTGAGGCCCGACCCAATCAATTCTTCTGACAAACAGAATATCCTCAAAATCCTTACAAATAAAATCACAGTTTTTACTCAGCCAGTGGCAGGTCTTATTCTTTAGTTGGTCCGTAGATTCACTTATACCCAATGCTCAAGGGGGAACATCAGTGAGGACCACTATGTAGGGTGCACAAGTTGGAGGAAGATCTAAACAGACAAGGGAGGAGCCTTTCACCAAATGTCTGTTTTGAATCTCACTCCTATCTTGGGTCCCGCCTACTCCATCCCTGTACCCACTGCCGCCTGACTGGCCAGGCCCCCTCCTGTTCTTGATCTCAGCAACATTCGGAGTAGGATAACTTGGGGGATGATGCGTCTCTCTCATCAGGGGGCTAGGATTTTCTTTTTTTTTTAGACATCCCCTTAGCCAAACTGCTCTGACATCTGGAGTCCTAGAGGCCCTCTATAGCAGAGTCCATCCTTGGCCTCTCTTTGCCGCTCATCCGGAAAACTGCAGTTTCAAGTATCCTCAGTTTCTCCATAACCGGGGCCAAATAGGACTCAATCATCTCTTTAAATTTGGACAATAAGGGCCTTATTTATACTTTTTGGTGCAAAACTGCACTAACGCAGTTTTGCACCAAAAAGTTTTGCGCCGGCTTGCACCTTTTTTTTAGCATCAGCCGGGCACCATATTTATGGAATGGTGCAAGGCAGTGCAAAGGGTAGGCTAGCTTAAAAAAAAATGACGTTAGGCAGTTTTGAGTCAAAATAAATTATTCTGACCAGAGTAGCATCATTTTTTGACGCTAAGGGGCATATTTATACTCTGTTTGCACTGAATTAGCGTCATTTTTTTTACTCTAATTCGGTGCAAACCTAACTCCATATTTATACTTTGGTGCTAGACCCGTCTAGTGCCAAATTTATGGAGTTAAAGTAATTTTTTGGAAGTGGAAACCTACCTTGCCTTAATGAGATGCAAGGTAGGCGTTCCCGTGCAAAAAATGACTCCATGGCCTTAACGCCATATTTATACTTCCATGCAAAAATGGTGCAAGGGAGGGAGGAGGGGTCAAAAATATGGGGCAAAGCTTGCTTTGCCCCATTTTTTAAGACCTGGGTCAGGGCAGCCGTTAGGGCACCTGTGGGCCTATTTCTATGATGGAACACCATGGAATGAGCCCAGAGGTGCCCTCCCTAGGCCACAGGGGCACCCCCACCCACACTAGTGGGACTGCGAGGATGGGGGAACCCATCCCAGGTAAGTACAGGTAAGTGCATTTTATTTTTGAAAGTGCCATTGGGGGCCCTGAAATGGGCCCCCATACATGGCACAGGGTGCAATGGCCATGCCCAGGGGACCCCTGTCCTCTGTGCTGGCCATTGGGGTGGTGGGCATGACAGGAGTCATGTGGCATGGTAGGTTTAGCACCATAAAATGACGCTAATCTGGTTAGAGTAATTTTTTTTTACTCTAACCTGCCTAAAGCCATTTTTTGGTGCTAAACCCTCTTTTTCTATACTGCCAGCCCCACCTGACTGAAGTCATATTTTTAAACTCTAGCCTACCCTTTGCACCGGCTTGCACCATTCCATAAATATGGTGCCCGGCTGGTGCACAGAAATGGTGCAAGCCGGTGCTAAACTTTTTGGTGCAAAACTGAGTTAGTGCAGTTTTGCAGCAAATAGTATAAATAAGGGCCAATATTTTGTAAGTTTGCGCCACTTTTGCGTAAAAAAATGGCATTAATGCAGTGCAAAAAAAGTATAAATCAGGGCCTTGGTGCTAGATGGGTCTAGCTCCAAAGTATAAATATGGAGTTAGATTTGCACCGAATTAGAGTAAATAAAAATTACGCTAATTCGGTGCAAACAGAGTATAAATATGCCGCAGAGTATAAATATGCCCCAAAATATGGCGTTAAGGCCATAGAGTCATTTTTTGCACGAGAACGCCTACCTTGCATCTCATTAAGGCAAGGTAGGTCTCCACTTTCAAAAAATGACTTTAACTCCATAAATTTGGTGCTAGAGGGGTCTAGCACCAAAGTATAAATATGGAGTTAGTTTTGCACCGAATTAGAGTTAAAAAAAAAGACACTAATTTGGTGCAAACAGAGTATAAATATGCCCCTAAGTTTTCTAAGCAGAGACCAGGGTACTGATCCACAAGGCCCAAGGGGATCGAATTAGGATTAACAGGCAGGGGTAGTATAGTTTTTTTCCCAGGTTTTTTTGCTGTCATATTCTTGTTCAAAGGAGGACTGCTGCTGCCCGGTGGAGAAACCATCAAGAGCCTCTTGCTCTTCCTTGTGCCACCTTCCAAGCCCTTTGCCTGTGATGCCGCTGTTTCTACTAACACAGGGGTTTTGGGCAGATCAGTCTGGTCAAACCGAGGTTGTCTGTCCTCAGCCTCAATGATCCCCGAACCCCATTCTTCCATAGAGATTTGTTGCCAGTCTCCCATCTCCATCGAAAGTCTCCTTTCTGCCAGGTCGATCTCCCTCGTGACTACCCCAACAGCACACACAAGAAAGGAATCCAGCGTTGAATTTGTTTTCCCCTTTTCACCTCCACTCCCCATTTAGCAAAGACCTTTTCCTACCCATCTTCACGGATTGCCACTGGGGACACACTAGACTCTCAGATCTGTACAAAAAACATCCCCTGTTCACATTACCGGTATATCAAGAGTTTCCCTCAACCCTAGGAATTTTGCCTAGAAGAAGGGATTTATACAAATAGAAGAAGGCCATATTCAAGAACCATATAGAGGCTAAATACCCGGACCCTTGCCCCCTCTGCCAAAACAAAGAGGGGTGGTCCAGCCCGGTCTCTTCCGGCCAATGACAGGCAAGGGACCGGTCCGGAGGAAGCTGACTGGCGCTATATAGCGCTCGTGGGGGCAAGGCTCCTCCCCTGCTCCAGGCTGCTGCTGTTGTCGGTGGGACACGAAGTCCCCGGTGAAATGTTTGATCCCGCGCCGCAGGAAGCTGACCAGCGCTATATAGCGCTCGTGGGGGCAAGGCTCCTCCCCTGCTCTAGGCTGCTGCTGTTGCCGCTGGGACATGAAGTCCCCGGTGAAATGTTTGACCCCCATCTTTTTTATGCAGACGATGTGCTTTTAATTAGCTTAACAAAGGTGGGCCTGCAAAGGCCACTTAATCAGTTGAGGAATTACGTTGTAACTAATAAATTGGAAATTAATTCGACAAAAGTGAAAACAATGACAATTGGGTGCAAGCCAGGCCCATATAAAATCTGGTTGGTTGGAGAGGAACTGCAAATATTTGGGCATATTCAGCGATAATAGATGTAACTTTCAGGAGCAGAGGCGAAACATGTGAAAAAAGTAAATGCTATGGTTATGGCCTTCTGCACATAAACAAATACCTTGGATGGACCCTCTTATAATCCGCTGCTAACAGTAATCTCTGCAAATATATTGCCACTGGTGACGTATTGCCTTACACTGAAAAGACGATGAGACATTAGGGAGATTGTGCGTATATATGAAAAGTTGTTAGAAAATCAAACTAAAAAAATACTTCTCACCAATAATCAGTGCAGTAAGGTCGGTGCTAGATGATGACCATCAGTCGACATATAATCAGTATTTCTGAAAGGCATTACAGGAAACAAATACAAAGGAGCGATTGGACGTGCGCTTTATTCAGGAAACTACAAAGCCGCAAGACAACATTCCTTTTTGGTCGACAAAATTACTTTCAGCAAGTGCTCTCACGCATGGGTGGTACTCAAGTATTATGAAAGCTTTAAGCCTGAATCGTACGTCAGTTTGACTTTTCCGGCATACATGACAAGAGAATTAAATTTGATGTCCATCCGATTCAGCCATTTTCCAAAATTGGCTGATGAACATCTTGGAAATATAGTGGTGATGTTTCATGTAGACTTTGCGGTCATAAGCAAGAGGACTTCTTACATCTGATATGTATATGCCACTATCGGCATACAGTTTATATAACATTACTTAAAAAAAAGGCTTTAAGGCTTGTGGTATCAGTATGTGAAGGAAAGCAATAAGAAGACGTCTTGATGCAGCCAATCCACAAATGAATACAGAATTAGTGACATTTTTATTATTGCATGCACAAGTAATTTCTAATCATAGTAAGGGTAACGTATAGAGTGACAGACATTAGTGATATTGTATAATCTTAGCTAGCCGTAATACCAGCTCAATTTTGTTGTGTCGATACTAGCGCAATAATATGGCAGTTGTCTATTCATCGGACACGTTGTCTCTGCCAGTTTACTCATTTTGCACATTATTTGCTAACCATAGTACTGGCTCTATTTTACTGTATCAATACTTTGGTGTTATGTGGTTTATACTTGCCATTTAACTATTGGTTACCCTCATTAGGATAACAATTGTTTAGAAATTTGTCAATCATTTAGAAGCTTCCATATTTGTAATTTGATAATAACTGGAGACACATTTGTTCCTTTGGATTTCAATTAATACTTTAATTATTTTATCATGGCTTTTATATTTAAATATAATAAGTAACCTGTTATGGTTTTAATTAACTAAATAAAGAATTTAATTGAATTGTAAAAAACAACACCTAAAATTGAATTGTAAATAAACAACAGCAAATAATGAAAACAATTAATGTTATTGCAGTTATAATCCTTTCTGTCAAACTGGTAGGGGTAATGTGAAATGTAATTGCATCTGCATCCTCAAGGAAGTGGTCATGGGCTTTGCATTTGGTGACTCAGCTATGAATTGAATGGCTATTGTGAGAGTTTTATATTCTGACTTTAACCATGACTGATGTGATTGTTCAGGATACATTTGAAAATAATAACTGAAATAGCTGATTTGATATATATGTGTGTGTGTGAATATATTCACTTAAAAAAACAAAGGTTACAGGGACGTTTTAGTTAGGCTCACATTTTAAATGTGCCCAACCATAGAAATTCACCAGTTATAGTTAGAGTTACCTCAAGTAACTGTAACTCAGGCCCTAAGGTAATATAACTCGCGCCATCGCCATGCACTGCACACTACCCCACAAATTTGATGAAAAAACTGGGCATGGCAGGGGCGTGAGTTACAATTACCTTAGGGCACGAGTTATAGTTACATGAGGTAACTAACTATAACTAGTGAATTTCAATGGTTTTGTATGTTGAAAATATGAGCCTAACTATAACATCCTTCAACCTTTGCTTTTTTCATTCAAAATATATATACATATATATATGTATATATATTTTGACTGAAGTAAGCAAAGGTTGAAGGGTCATTACAGTTAGTTGAAAATGTCAGTTAAAACATACTGTTTTAAACAAACAAAACCACAGAAACTCACCAGTTATATGTATATTAACTCACTGCAACTCTTGCCCTAAAGTAACTGAAACTCATGTCACCTCCATGCACAGTGTTATTATCAATGACTGCTTTTGGTCGGGAGAAGCTCCCTGCACCGCACAGCTCCACCATTGTGCCCGCGTCCCTGTCCCCACCCTCGCAGCTGCTACTGCAAGTTCGAGGCCCTCCTCCACCCGCAGGCCCTGACTGCGCCTTATCCCTGGTGGTCCAGTGGTGCCGTATCATCTGTCTGTTTGCCTTGTGTCTTTCACTTTCCTTTTTTTTCTGCCTCTCTGGTTTTCTTGCCACTTTTTTGTGCTTTTTTGTTCCTTTTCCTCTATTCTGTGCCTTTTTCCTCTATTTCCTTTATTTTTCTTTCGAGGCTACCCCTGTGGTTTTCTCCTGCCGCTGCATCCCCTGCGTCCCCGCCCCCTCACGTGCCCATTTGCACTTTCCTCCTGCCTCCCAGCTGCTCCTCCCTTCCACCTCCCCCTCTTAATGGTGGCCGCTGCACGGTGAGCAACCCCTGACCTGCTTTTGGTCGGAGAAGCTCCCCACTCCGCACAACTCCACTGTTGTGCTCAAGTCCCTCTCCCAGTCTCCTCGTCCCTAGACGCTGCATTCCTGACAGAGACCTGGCTGAACCCATCCTCAGCTCCTGACATCGCCATAGCCATTCCAGACAGCTACAAGATCACCTGCAGAGACTGCACCAACAGGCTGGGAGGAGGGATCGCCATCGTCCACAGGAACACCATCAGAATCTCAACCAACACTGAAGACACCCTCAGCAGCGCAGAACACATGCACTTCCAAATCCACATTGACCCCAAGACCACCCTCAGAGGCAACCTCATCTTCAGACCCCCCCAGATCCCGACCTCAGTTCAGTGACTCCATCGCCGACATCGCCAGCGCTCAACTCCTAGCTTCTGCAGATTACATTCTCCTCGGGGACCTGAAATTCCACCTCAAAAACACCAATGACAGCAACTCGATCTCCCTGCTTGACAACCTCACCAACCTCGGACTCAATCAACTCGTCACATTTACCACCCATTCCGCCAGACACAACCCCATCTTCTCCGCCAGCAGACACATCACCTTCAGCCACACCACGGAACTCCACTGGACCAATGACCGCTGTGTCCACTTCACCTTCAATAAACCCACCACCCACTACCTGCTGCAACAGATCCCCCGCTGCAGCTGGAACAAGATCCCCAACAACCGGCTGATCTCTGCCTTCGCCCAAGCTCCACCAGCTGTCTCCACCGACACCAACTCAGCCGCCCACAACCTCAGGCAATGGATCGAAGACTGCGCCATCAGTCTCGCTCTGTTAAAAAAAAAACGCTCACAACCACACCATCAGTAAGGCCACCTGGTTCACCTCCGACCTATGGACCTCCAAACAGGTCTGCCGCAAACTCAAGAAGAAGTGGCGCCAGGAAAAGACTCCAGCCACCCACACAGCCCTCAAGAACACCATCCGCAAGCATCCCCAGCTCATCAGAGCCAACAAGAGATCCTCCTTCAGGGAACACATCAATAACAATGCACACAACAACAAAGAGCTCTTCAACATCGTAAAGGAACTCGCCAACCCCAGCTCCAGCACCAACGACATCCCACCTTCGCAAGACCTCTGCGACTCCCTTGCCACCTTCTTTCACCGCAAGATCACCAACATCCACGACAGCTTCAACAACATGACCTCACCAGCAGCCACCAAAACCTCAGACTCATCGCCCCCCCCAAACACATCAACCTCCTGCTCTCTTGAACACACGTCAATGAAGCCAATACCATCAAAGTAATGAACACCATTCATTCCGGCTCTCCAATTGACCACTGCCCGCACTACATCTACAACAGAGCTAGCTCCATCATCACCCCCAACTCCGTTTGATCATTAATTGCTCCTTCGATACTGCCACCTTCCCAGAAAACTGGAAGCACGCCGAGATCAACGCTTTACTCAAGAAACCCCATGCAGACCCCAAGGACCTCAAAAACTACCAGCCCATCTCCCTGCTCCTGATCCCGGCAAAGGTACTTGAGAAGATCATCAACAGGCAACTGTCCCACCACCTAGAGGAAAACAACGCTCTGGATCCGTCTCAATCCAGCTTTTGCAGCAATCACAGCACCGAGACCGCCCTCATTGCTGCAACCGACGACATCTGGACCCTCCTGGACAAAGGCGAAACAGCAGCCCTCATCCTCCTGGACCTCTCGGCCGACTTTGACACCGTCTGCCACCATACCCTGCGCACACGCCCCCATGATGCAGGGATTCCAAACAAGGCCCTGGATTGGAACACCTCCTTCCTTACAGACAGAACACAGAGAGTCCCCCTCCCACCTATCCTATCTGAAGCCACCAAGACTATCTGCAGCGTACCACAGGGCTCCTCCCTCAGCCCGACACTATTCAACATCTACATGGCACTGCTTGCCAAAATCATCCGATCGCACAACCTCAACATCATCTCTTATGCCGACAACACCCAGCTGATCCTCTCCCTCAGCAAGGACCCTGCCACAGCTAAAACCAACTTCCACAAGGGAATGAAGGCCTTAGCCAACTGGATGAAGAACAGTTGACTAAAACTTTACTCGGATAAGACGGAGGTCCTCATCTTTGGCCCCATCCACTCCTCTTGGGATGTCTCCTGGTGGCCACCCTGACTGGGAGCCGCACCAACGTCCACCAACCACGCCCCCAACCTGGGTTTCATCTTTGCCTCATCTCTCTCAATGACGCCTTTTCGTCCTCCTGCTTCAAAACCCTTTGCATGCTCCACAAAATCTACAGATGAATCCCTACTGAAACCAGAAGGACGGTTACCCAGGCCCTCGTCAGCAGCTGACTGGACTACGGCAACGCCCTGCACGCAAGAACCACTGCAGCTCTTCAGAAAAGACTGCAACGGATACAGAACGCCTCAGCATGCCTCATCCTCAACATCCCCCGCCACAGCCACATCACAGCCCACCTGAGAAACCTACACTGGCTTCCCGTGAACAAAAGGATCATATTCAAACTCCTAACCCATGCCCACAAAGCACCCTGCAACGCCTGACCAGCATACCTCAACAATCGTCTCACCTTCTACGCCCCGAACTGTCAGCTCCGCATCGCCGATTATGCCCTCGCCACCATCCCACGCATCCACAGGATAGCCTCCAGCGGCAGATCCTTCTCCTAACTCGTGGCCAAGACCTGGAACACCCTCCTCATCCACCTACGGCAGACCAAGGACCTACTGACATTCAGGAGACTCCTCAAGACCTGGCTGTTCGAGCAGTAGCTGCTCTCCCCCCCCTTCAAAAGCACCTTGAGACCCTCACGGGTGAGTAGCGCGCTTTACAAATACTATGATTGATTGATTGATTGATATCAGATTTCATTAGGAATGTTATTACGTCAGTCATTGAACATGTCATGAGTGACATAACGTGCGAGGACAGAAGCGGTCTCTTTAACTTTTGTTTTTTTCAATGAATTTGTGAGGATATTTTCATTACAAAGTAATATATTATTACAACTTCTAGCTATAACATCACATTATCCTTTGTATTTTTCAGTGAATTTCTATTATTATTTTAATGTAAAGTATGATGTTTATTACCTTGCACTTTTTGAGGTTGGACCGGATAACATTTGCAATGTCTGACAAATGTTTACAAAAAGGGGAGGTAGTTTCCCATAGGAAGTATAGGCAATAGCTTCAGCGAAAACGGCTGAACAGAATTTCACCAAATTTGTCCTATTCTGCCCTGCACTGTGTCCAGAACACAGAACAAAACCAAAAAATGGGTAGAGGCAGGGTAGGCATACTCTGACCCCCAAGGCCCTGTGGGACCCCCACACCTCCCCAGGGCCCAAATTTGAAGAAATGTGCAGTACCATGGTACCAAAGTGAAAATGACACAGAACAGGTCATCCTGCTCTGTTCAATTAAAATCCTTCCTGGGGTGGGCAGGAGCCTGGGGGTAAGCATATCAGTTATATTAGAGAAGGGTGTGTGAGTCTTCCCTCCATGAGTCACTTAATGCCTTCAGGGACCCAATCAACCAAGCCTCTGTGTTTATTTTTTATTTTTTATTTGGGAGGGGAGTGTGCACCCACCCTCTGCAAGCCATTAAATGACCTGAGGACCATATTACCAAGGCCTTTAGTGTTTATTATTTATGTTTGGGAGGTGTGCGACCCCCCTCTGAGCCTTTTATTAGCCCAGCAACCCCATCTCCTGGGGCTTGATATATTTTTATTTTTATTTTGAGAGGGTGAGTGAAGCCCCCCCTCACTAAGCAATACAATGTCCTTGGGTACACCAACCCCGTCTGGGAGAGTGTGGGCATGGAATTGAAAACCATATCTCTGCCTGCCCAGCGGGTGAAAAAACAAAGTATGCACCATCTCTGCAGAAGCAAATCAATTGCTGCTGGCTCCCACCAGGCACACAGGATGGGTGCTATAAGTGCAAACCTGGGGGCTGTGGGGGTCATGGGAATCCCCTCAAAGCCCCAGGGCTCTGAGTATTGCAGGTGTCCCAGGTTGGACTGGGCCACCAAAAAAAACAAAAAAAAAACAGGATGGCTTCCTCTGGTGGCCCAGGATAGGCACATGAGCAGGGGGCTGCCAGGGCTGCAAGGCTCCCTTCTCCAACCCCATCTTTAGAAAAGGTGTGGATATCCCAGGTGGGACCAGGACACCAAAAAAAAACATTTAAATTAAAAAGTAATAAATGAGTGGAAGACCTTCTCATTTATTATTTATTGCTCCAGGTAAGGAGCCCCCATAATACCCTGGGATGACTTTTACATAATTTATTTTCTCCTTGTGATACTCCTAGAAGGGACGGGGTAATGCCAAGCATTTTCTTAATGTTGTGGAGGGCTGCAGAGAGTGCAGCAGGCCCCCAGCAACATTTAAAACAACATGTCTCCTGTGTCATTGAATCTGTGATCAAAGGAGACTTTACAATAGTTTTTACAGCACTCCGAACTGGAGTTGTATGCTTTTTAGCTGCAGTGCAGAAAGACGTTGTGGTTGGTTCTATTGCTGCATTTTGTGGCTTAGAAAAAAGAAAGAAATTTAACATAGTAACATGTGAATTTCTAAAACATACATTTGATTATAATTATTGGTGACTTTTTGAACAAGTACATATGCTTTACATATGTTGATGTGCTCACCTCCTTATAAAGCAAATAAGCTTGCTTTTTATATTTACATACTTAAAAAGGGGGTTAGAGCCCAAAGGGGGTTGGGAATACAGCCTGGGAGCAAGTCAAGCCCTGTGCCCAACTCCACGTGTGCACTGCAATAGATATGTTATTTTCCTGTACAGTTGGGAATTGTAATAATAAAGTAACTGCAATTTGTGCTCTTGCCATACACTGCTAATTACGTAACATAGTAACTCACTCCTGATGTTATATGACATCAATGATAGCTTCCCTGCAACATCTGAAATGTTTTTTTTCCAGTGAATTTCTAAGGTGTAAAGTAACATATTATTACAATTCCTAACTATAATCCTGCTTTAACCTTTTTTAGTGATTATATTTGATATAATTTAATTTTTTAAGGTAAAGTAAGATTGTGATTGCAGTGTGTGGTGTGGGGTTGGGGGCAGGGCCTGCATTCAATAACTGTGTGAACTTCTTACTCTTCACAGCACATAGCGCTTGGCTGAACGTAGGGTGATTTTGGGTGCAGGCCTGGCCTGTGGCCCTGTGCTCAATCCTTTTTTGGTACCCAACGGTCCACTGTACAGTGGCCAGGCCCACCCCCAAAGGCTGACTGTATGATGTTGTAATATAAAGCAAGTCATTTTAGGTAAGGAAGACTTACCAAATGTATTAGAGAGTCACAATACCAAAATATGAGGGTGGGCCTATTTGCTTTACTACAAGGTCAGAATGCCAACCAATTGCCTTTGTCCAAACATCACCTATAGCTATAATCAAATGTTTAATTAATTTACGCAGCTCAATGTTTATTAAACGTGATTGTCATAAAAATGTAATGAAGTTTTATTGAAAAAACCTTCAAAATGCCTGAGTCTTTCTTTTAAAATGTTTCTGCCTACAAAACCACCACAAGAGGGCACTCCAGGTGAAACACATAGAGCTCCAGCTAGGAGTGAATTAATAAAATATGGAAAACTTTCTTGAGGTCATGAACTTAATGACCCAGAAGACATATTTTTTTTTAATTTTGCTAGGGGGGCTGTTACACTTCTTGAAGCCCTCCTAGCACATTAAAAAAATAGATAGATAGCCAGAGGATATGCATGGACGATTTCAGGAAAGAAGTCACCGGAAAAAGAGCGAGGTGCGTGGAACACAATGAAGTCCATTGCTCAAAGTGTTTCAACTCAAAGATCAGATGGATGCCCTTCTTTTTATAGAGGAAAAGCAGGAAGTTATATCAAGAATCCATGCCAACATTTTTGATAGGGGAAAAGGGCTCTAGGGAAGACTTAAATGGTGGTCATCTTGGATTAGGTACAGTTTAAGTCCCAGAGTACTTTGGGACAGGATGAACGACACAAGATGGACATGCTTCCAGCATCTCTGCAGACCATTCTTATAAGGGTATGGAGAAACATGTCCCAATAGTGTATCGACAGGTCAACTGGCCTAAGGTTTCCTTGATTGCAGTGGCACAGCCACCCCTCCAGCTCCTGCTGAAAATGCGTCCCACCTGCCTGAGTAAAACTCAGGAACAGGGCCGAGGTGAGACAGGAGTCACAGTAGGAGCTCAACAGTATGCCCCCCCATGAATTTCTCAACTTATTTGGAAATGTTCTACAGAAATGCCATTCAAATTCTGGGGCACAGCCTGAGGAACCATTCTCCCATGACCCTTCACGGGTGCATATCTCCTCCAATGAATCGAAAATTGCAGTCTACCTCCACTGAAATTCAGGCTAATTTTTTACAAGAAGAGGATAATCTTTCGATGGTAGAGAAGTGGGCCATCTTGGAAAAAAAGTCAGAGGTGATGATTAGCCTGCCAGTCTTAGGGTGGTCCCCCCAAAACTTGTTGCCTTACTCCTCCATTTTTGCTGATCTAGTATTTGTTGGTCTTAGATTTCTGTGTACTTTACCACTGCTAACCAGTGCTAAACTGCATGGGCTCCCTCCTTTAAACATAGTCAAATTGACGTGCACCCAATTGGCACATTTATTTCATTTGTTCCTCCTCAGTAAAGTGGTTCTACTTGTACCCAGGACCTGTAAATTAAATGCTACTAGTGGACCTGCAGCACTCATTGTGCCACCCACTTAAGTAGCACTTTATACATGTAACATACTTGCAATTCCAGCCTATGAATGCAGTTTAAATTACCATCTCAACCTGCAAAATGAACCTTTTACTAGGCCTACAATTCCTTTTTAATACATATAAATCACCCCAAGGGTGCGCTCCAAATAGCCCCTGGGGCGGTATGAAGTGTATCTAAAAAGTTGGTCATTTACTTTTAACTTTAATAAGTTCTGAATTTGTTATTCACTGCTGCAAGGCCTGCCCCTCACATAGGATAACATTGGGCTAACTTATTACATTTAGTAAGTGATAACCTTTTAAGTGGAAACAGGTGGTAATGTTGAGTTTGGTGTGTAAAGAATTATAATTTAAAGCCTCTTTAACAGTAAAGTCAGATATTAAGTCATAGTTCTGAAAATGTAACTTTTATAACATTGCCATTTTCTTTTCCCAAGCATTTAGTGCCTGATGCCAGTATCCTGAGTCACATGACTAGGTGTACCATACCTGCTGAATTTTTTTGGGACCTTGTCAGGTTAGTATCTTTGTCTGCTACTGTAACTTTTAAACATTTTTTATCATCATTCTAGTCCACAGAATCATCTTGTAAGAGTTGACTAAGAGCGATAGCTGACACCCGGATTCCACAGTCTTGCAGAATCCTCAAACATTGCTTCCAAAAGAGCTGAAAAGTATGAACCAGCCAAAGAGGCTGGGTTTCTCAAGTAACAACAGTGAATCATTCTGTACCTCCAGACATCTCTCCTTTGGTTTGCTCCCGAGGCTCCTACACATAAAGAAAGAGGTTTTAGGGTACAATAGAACAGACAGCTGTTGGAGGCTGTAGGAGGCAAGTATAATCACTTTCTCAGCTAGGGCTTAACCATAGCGCCGGCCACTAGTCAGATGGTTCCTCTGCCCTTCTTGTTTCTGGGACAACAGGGATTCTGCAGTTCTAACCCTTGAAAAATACTTCAAAATCTTTAGTTAGAAAGAAAGCAGTCCAAGCCTTGGTTCTCTTCCAATGAGATACAGTCATCAGTTCTTCTTCTTATCTCTCAGAGTTAAGTTATGTTCTTGGTTTTGGCAGGAGTCCCAAAAACTTTGGTGTCTCACAAGTTGTTGATGGAGGGCACTAAAACTAAGGGCCAGATTTACTAAGAAGTGGCGTAGCGTGGTGCTGCACCAAAATTTGCAGTGCCACACTGTGTCACTTTAGAAATGCCAGGATGCACCGTATTTGCTAAAATATAGCACACTCTTGTGTTTCCCCGTGCGCCTGTGCTAAACTGAACTGCCAGGGCCAACACAGGCATCCTTGCACCATAGTGCAAGGGTGTCTGCGTTGAGGAGATTGATTATTTATGTGCAGGAAGGTGTCTCTTCCTGCACATAAACAATCTACAGTGGTGATTTGGCACTTCTATGTGTAAAAGTTAGCTAGGTTTCCCTAGGTGTTGGCCAAGCTAGGGTCCAAAAGTTAGAGCTAACCACATCGGAAAAAGAGAGTCACTTAATTTGGAAAAATTATCTGGGTTCATGTTGCATTTTGGGCCATAACCTTTCGCTGGCACTACATCTACCCACACAAGTGAGGTACCATTTTTATCATGAGACTTGGAGAAATGCTCAGGAGAAGGACGTTTGTTGCTCCCTGCAGATTCCAGAACTTTCCATCACAGAAATATGAGAAAAATGTGTTTCTTTAGTCAATGTTTGAGGTTTACAAGAGATTCTGAGCAAAGAATGGTGTGTGAGCCACTCAAGTCAGCCCACCCTGGATACTCCAAGGTATCTAGTTTTCACAAATTGACAGGTTGGCTATGTTTCCTTAGGTGCCGCCTGAGCTAGGGTCCAAAATCTAGAGTTACTCACATTGGGAAAAGAGGGTCAGTTGGGTGGAAAAATGTGCAGCATCCATGTGGGTTTTGCACGGTTTCCTGTCTCAGTCACTAGACCCACCCACACAAATGAGGTACCATTTGCATCAGGAGACTTGTAGGTGCATAGAATATTAGAAGATTTGTTATTACCAATTGGATTTCACTGCGTTTGTGTCTTTCAAATGTAAGCCAGTGTACAAGAAAAATGCTTTTTTGAAAACTACCCTCCAAATTATACTCTAGTACGGTTACCTACAAATTCAGAAATAACCACTGCTCCTAACCACTATGTCTTGTGCCCATTTCAGAAATATATCAGTTTCCTTGATACCCATTTTTCAATCAGCCTATTCAGCTAAAAGAATTGGTCTATATTAGGTATTCTATCAAAAGCCTTTGTGTGTTGCAGCTCAGTTGTTTGCTCAGGGTACCTTGGGTTCTTGGAGAACCTACAAACCAGATATATCCCTGCAACCATAAGGGCCTAGCAGATGTAATGATATATTGCTTTTGTCAATCTGCCATCATGACAAAAAGTTATAGATGAAAATGTTGTTCACAAATACTAATTTTTCCCTAGTCATTTTCAATAATTTTTTTTCAACAGTTAATTTCCTTAAGACACCCTTGAGGGATCTACACATATATCTCCTTGCTGAACATAGTATTGTGTCTAGTGTTCAGAAATATACATGTATCTGGCATCCCTCATGGATTTTAGACTGGGTTCCATCACAAACTGGAAATAGGTTTAGAGCACAACAAACAGAGAAAATGGTTTCTTACAAAATGCCAAATCTGTGGTACTGAATTAGGTTCTTTTATTCAGTGCTTGTTGTTCCCAAAATCTGGGAAGATGGTGACTTTAGTACAGCAAAACACTAATGGATGCCATTTTTAGACACTTTCCTCTATTTTTTTTTTTAAAACTCAACATTTTGCAATATTTTGCCTATTTTCTCAGTCCCCTCCAGGGGAATCCACAAACCCTGGGCACCTTTAGAATTCGCATTGTATTGGAAAAAAGGTCGCAAATTTCCCATGGATATCTTACGTGTATAAAAAGTTGTGAAGGCCTAAACATGAACTACTCCAAACAGCCGAAAAATAACTCAGCACTGGGATGGGTGGGAAGGCTTAGCAGCAAAAGGTTAAGGGGGACCCAAAAAAGTTGCTCTGATGAATGTGGTTAGTCGGAAGAGGCAGTTTTCCACCAGTGGCATGCCGACTACAACCTTTTTCAGGAGACATGTGCTTGCTAAACTGGCCTCTAGGGAGGAACCTGGGAGCAGCACTCCTGCATCAACAGCACCACCCCAACCTAAGTCAAAGACCATGTCTGCCAGTGAGGCAGCCACTGAAATACTGGCAATGGCAACAAGCAGTAATGTTAAATTGGATTTGTTCATTTCACAAAATATGATCCATTCATATCAGGAAACAGAGCAAAGTGGACAGCAGCTTCAGCCAGCAATAGTAGATCTTCCATATGTTGGAGCAGAACAGAAGGTTGGGCTTCCTGCCGAACAAGAACCTCCTCTTTTAAAATCATTGGCTTCCAGATCCCCAGCAAGGAAAAGGAAGGGTACTCTACTATCTTGTCCAAGCACCACTTCTAATGAACATGATCGGAAAATGGAGTGGACCCCAGCAGAGTCCAGGAGAAGCCAGGAAAAAGAAAAGTTCCTGAAAGCCTTAAAATTATGTAAGGGGATGAGGAGGAGGATGACAACGACAAGACAGTTATTGTGGAAGCTGGCACAGAGGAGTCAGACATTACTGCTCCTATTCAACCTGCTCCAAGGGATGTGGTACAGGTATCCCGACAGTTCTCATATTTGTAAGGCCACAGCTGAGACCTGCACCAACCCATACCCCACTAGAAGTCTGCACTACAGAAAGACAATCTACAACACACCTGCCTATCATCAATCTTTTTTATGCAGTGCCCCACAAAGAAAATATTTCTCCCCAGTTTGGGACTTTTTTACGCTTAGCAAATATAAGGAGAACATTGTAATATGTTCCATTCGCCACCCGAGTGCCAGTTGAGGAATGTCTGGTTCACATTATACTACTGGAGGCCAAATGACCCCCATATGAAAAAGCATCAAGCAATCCAGTGGGAGGAGCACCTCAAAAAAATTGCTGAATGTGGTGGTGAAGGAGAGGAGAGCGGAGAAACATCAGCTATAAGTCCAATCACAGTGGGAGGTGATGGTGAGGACATGCAAAGCAGCCCTGTCCCCAGCAGTCTACCTCTACCTACTTCTCGAAACACACCTGCGTTAGTGGCCCCAGAAAAGAAGAAAATACAGGCTACTATTACACGCATATTTAGGCATGAGGGGCCCAATGACCGGAAACTCCCATCGGCATGTTTGCACAAAGGGAAGCTTCAAAAATATTATGCTGGACATCCTACCTCTTTCTGTTGTGGAAGGAGTGGACATCTTAGCCAATCAATCAGTATTTGTAAAGCTCAGCACTGTCACCACTGGGGGTTAGTGGGTACTGAGGGTGCCAAGTCTCCATCGAATAGCCAGGTCTTCAGTTTCTTTCTGAAGTTGGCCAGGGAAGGTGCTGTTCAGAGCTGAGGTGGCAGATAATTCCAGGTCTTTGCAGCAATATTGGAGCGGCCCCTGCTATGGTGAATGCAGAGGATGTGTGCGAAGGCAAGAGACGAAGAGGACAGGTGTTTTGAGGGTAGATAGAAGTTCAGTCAATTGATGTAGGCCCTTGATTGTGTACAGTTTTGTAGGCATGCATGAGGATATTGAACTGGCATGTCTTCTGGATGGGGAGCCAGTGGAGGTTTCTGAGGTGGGGGGTGATGTGGATCCACTTGAGAAGGTCCAGGATGAGTCCGGCTGCCACATTCTGGAAGATCTGGAATCTTTTGAGGAGGTGGGAGAAGATACCTGTGTACAGTGCGTTACCATAGTCGAGGTGGCTGGTGACGAGGGCCTGGGTGACGATTTGCATGGTGCTGACTGGGATCCATCTGAAGATTCTGAGGAGCATGCAAAGGGTGTGGCAGTAGGAGGAGGTGACTCGGTTGACTTGTCGCTTCATGGTCAGTTTGTTGTTGAGGTGATGCCTAGGTTGCGTGCATGGTCTGTGGTGTAGGTGTTGGTCCAAGTTCTATTAGCCACCAGCTGTGGTCCCAAGTGGAGATGCTCTTCCCGAAGATCAGTACTTTGCTAGAGTAAAGTTTGAGGCAGTTGCCTCTCATCCAGTTGGCTACTTTGGTCATGACGTTGCAGAAGTTGGTTTTGGCATTGGAGTGGTCCTTGGTGAGGGATAGGATTATTTGAGTGTCGTCAGCCTGGGAGAATATGTTGAATCTGTGAGATCTGATGACATCTGCAAGAGGGGTCATGTAGGTGTTGAACAGGGAGGGGAAGGGGGGGCTGAGTGAGGATCCTTGGGGTCACATAAGATGCCCTTGGGTTGGAAGGTGAAACGAGGCAGCTGGAAGCTCTGTGTATGACCTGGACAGAAAAGGCAATCCACCTGAGGGTGTTTTGCTGTATGCTGTTGTTGTAGAGTCTGTTGATGAGGGTGTGATGGGAGACGGTATTGAACACAGCAGAGAGGTAAAGGAGGATCAGGGTCACAGTTTCTCCACTGTCAAGGAGAGATCTGATATTGTCTGGTGCAGCGATCAGTGTGGTCTCAGTGCTGTGGTTGGCATGGAAACCTGGCTATGAGGCATCAAGTAGGTTGTTTTGGTCCAGGTGTTCAATGAGTTGTTGGTTGAGGGCGTTCTCAAGTACTTTGGCCAGGTAGGAGAGCAGGGAATCAGTCAATAATTTTTTAGGTCACTGGGATTGCCAGAGGTTTTCTTTAGGCGGGGTCTGACCTCTGTGTGCATCCATCTATTCAGGAAGGCTGCCATGGAGATGGAGGTGTTGCTGATGCTGTTGTGCTTGGTACTGACTGGGATGGTTCTGAGGTAGAAGAGTCGGTGGTGGCAGGAGCCAGTAAGCACGTAAGAGTCGATAGAAGACATGATGGTGGTGATCTGAGCAATGAGCAGAGACCAGATAGTGACAATTCGGCTGGTGTGTGCTTGTTGGTTGAGGTGGTTTAGGTTGAGAGATGTGGGTTATGGGTCAAAATTGTTGTAGAAGGAGGCGATCTTGGTGCAGAAGTATTCCGAGAGGGAGTCCCAGAGTTCTTGGGAGGGATGGACGATATTCTCTGTGGCTGCCAGGTTGGAGAATTCCTTGACCATTTTGAGGAGCTTCTTCGTGTGGTTGGCCGCCTTGTTGATGCAGGCTGTGATGACTGCTTTCTTGGCATCTTTGATGCGTAGGTAGCAGTAGAAAAGGGCTGCTTTATGGGGGGCTCTGTCAGAGGCGTTCCTTGTGATGCACTATAGATTCTCAAGACAGGAGAAGTTGCGCTTGATGGTTTGGATCTCTAGGGTGTACTAGCTGGTGTGTTTTGAGGTTTTACTGCTTCTGGGCTTAAAAAGAAAAGCTTTTTTTAAATAGAATTTGTGACAGCCATCTGCCCAAAATGGAAGGCTCCAAGTTGCACCTATTTTGACAGAGTTGCTGTTCCACCACTGCATCATGTTATGCTGCAATTGGTTGAACAAGATTTGCACCAAAGTGTTGTTCACAATCTGCACCTGATGACAGACTTGGACCAGTTGTGAGGCGACTGATTACATGTGCATCACTACACAATGAATCTTTTTTACGGGGGCAGGGCAACAGCTATCTACAGGTCTTGGCCCTGAAGAAAGTTTTAAGAGGAATCAGAAGCATGCAACAGTACCCATGTTCTCCATGGAGAAATCACATACATGCAAACATCTTGGAAGAATTTAATAGCAAGGTGTCTGAATGGCTGCAACGTAGAGGTCTCGGTACTGGATTTGTTGCCACAGACAATGGCAGTAAAAGAGCCAAGGTCATGGCAGTTGGTGGCTATTTCAGGGTCCTATGTTTAGCACATTGCATCAACTTGGTTGTGCAAAACTTTCTCAAAAAAGAAGACACAGTCATCAACATACTAACCACCTGCAGAAGAATCTATACTCATTTCAGCCATTCTTTTAAGGCCCGGAAGCAACTGGGGATTATTCGGTGTGCTAACAGAGTACCAGTTAAAGCCCTGATACAGGAGGTGCAAACATGTTGGAACTCGACCTATTACATATTGAAATGTCTGTTTGAGCAGTACAGATATATCAATGACCTTGTCACTGAAAGAGGATGGTATGCAATTGGGAAAGCTATGACCACTGATGTGGAGAAATGGGGCCTAGTAAAATGCCCGAAACAGATACTCCCTTTTGAGGATTTCACATGAGAAGTTAGCAAGGAGGACAGTACGATGGGCCAAGCTATACAGTTATTGAATCTGCCACAGGACCAGCTTAAAAATATGTCTTGGTTGAGAGCTTAATCTTTCACTTTGCTGGTAATGCAAGGCTGCAATATGACATCATCTTGTACAAAGAGTAAATCAGTGCCACACTACTAGATTCATGGTACAAAACAATTCTGCTGACTTTCATTCCTTTTTCTGAAGGGAATGTTTCAAAATATAAGAGGTGGATTATTGAACAAGCCGGAGACCTGGAAAAAGAATGGCAGGTACTTAGATTCCTACTCTGCAATTCTGGGATGTCGCCTTCAACTTCTGGAGAGGGCAGTCTTGTTGCACATCAGCCAACACCAGCAAGAAGAACAAGGGCAACAACAACAATAGAAGAATCAGACCCAACCTCTGCATTGGTTTGGTTTCAACTAGCAGGTCTTAAGTCCAGTGCAGAGACAAAGGCAAAAGAGGTCAAGCAAGTGACAGCACCAATTACCATGCAGAGGATGTTCCAGAAGTACCTAAATTACCTCAAATAGGTCTATGTGGATCAAAACCAACTGGGTATTGGTATGGAAAGATGTGCAAATGGCCAGTGCGCTGCAGGCTGACAATACCATATCTGGCTTGTCCTGTAGCCACTAGGTCTGCTGAGCATGTGTTCAGTGCCGCTGGTGTTGTTGTTATAATGAGAAGGACCAGTCTCTCACTTCAAAAAGTGGAGAGGTTGATGATGATCAAAATGAACTAAGATGTCCTACCACACAATTACACTGTTCCTGAAACAGCACAGGAGAAAAAGGAGGATAATTGGTCCAGAATCAAGTGTCTTTGCTGACCAACTTCCTGGTGAACCACCTGAGTCTGAGGACAAACTCTACTTCCTGGACTTTTTTGGATTATTTCTTGTTAAACTTCTTTCTTTGCCAAAAAAGCTAGTGGAACATTATGTTTCTGTCTGATTTATGCTGCCCCAACCTTTTTTACTCACATCTATGGACGGAATGGAGTTGGACCAGTGTGCAGTGAACAAGCCTCCACAATTTTCTTCATGACATTTGAATCAATGTCTGCCTCCCTTTCATGCCTAGCCTTTTTTGCATCAAATCAGATGATTATTGATTTACAATGTTAACCTACCCATTCCAGGATTGGAAGAGGTAACTACAACTATTGCACCAATGAATGAGTGATTTTGAGTGATGATTGATGATTTATGTGGTAGTAGATAGTGAGAGAGAGTGTTTAATTGATAGTAAACTTAATTTTAATGAATTGCAATGGCTGTGCCTAGTAATCGGTTTTCCTGAAGGTGAGTGGCCTTTACAAACTTGCTTAGCAAAAATGTACCTGTAGGGTTCAGTCCTTTATTCTGGATCTTCAGAGAGCAGATCAGGCACTTTAGTTAACAAACACAAATGGATACAAAATACTGCAATTCTTTTTCTCAACTTGTTCTTCAACAGCAGTTCACTACAGGTCTATCTCGCTCAGCTCTGGACTGGGACAGAGTTTCTCAAAGTCAGGAGGAGGATGGGAGGACTCAGGGTAGGACTACCTTAACAGCTAGAAGAAGGAAGTTATTGACTGCAAAGGAAAACCATGACTGAGGCCAAGTACTCAGTTATGTGAAATGGAGAAAGGTGCATTGATTGGGAAATGCTGCTGAGTATGTGTGTTGCCCTGGTGGCAAAAGTGAAACTACAAGTCCTCTTGTTTTTGCTCTGCCTCCAAGTCTCTTTGGTGCACTCCTCATGAAGCCTAACTTCCTTCTGTCCTTCTCCTTGACTCCACCATACAGGTTCTGTTTTGCGATCCACAGGCCTTCTCCTCTTCTGCAAGAATGAAAAAGAAAAGCTGACGTCAACATTCCTGCTTACCGGACTGGTTGTGATAGGCAACCAAGAGTGATAGACATTCCAGAGGAGAATGCAGATGTACTGCCCAATGTGGCAATACAGTATCATTTTTCTTTTAACAATCAGATTTGTTAGAACTGGGTGGGTTCAATTCACCAGCGGTGGTTTCCTCTCTAGGGTGATAGAGCATCGCCCCCCCCCCCCCCACAGCGAGCCATGCAGGCAAAAAATTTATGGTAATGAAAAGATTTCATTGCCATTTTATTTTTCCCGGTGCAGTGTGCACCAGCCCAGAGACATGGTGGGTGTGTTCTCTGCTGCTGAGTGTCAGCAGAGGACTGGAGCAGTGGCTTGACCGGAGGCTCCAAAGTGTGCATGCCGCTATAGCCAGCTGTTTTGCGCCACCCTAAGTGACATGTGTATTTTACAGCTCTGCAATCCACTGTCTCAAGACAGCTGGGTGGAGACCATGCACAGGCCGCTAGTTCACCGCATGAGAGCAGCATCTGGATTGGTTAGGGTATCTCTTCCAGCATCGGAGAAGGAGAAGAGCACTGAGGAGGATGCACAACCTGTGGGTAAGTGCCTTTTTTATTTTAAATGTGTAATGCATGAAAATGCAGTGGATGTGTTTATTTTATAGTTAGTGTTATTGCTTTTATTTTGGCTTTTGAAGGGAGGGGTGATTTACTTTGGGGTTTCGGCTGGACAGGTTTTTTTTTTCAGACGTATTGGGGCACTTCACTGCCCCCAACACTTTCAAAGGGTACAAGCCACCACTGCAATTCACTCCCCCATCATTAGATTTTTTCAAAACTAGAAAACAGAACATTTAGATATCTAATAGCTTGGGTCTCTGGGGGAGATGGACTGTTTGCAGTGTATTTAACTACACTATGTCATACTCATTCCTTTATTTCCATCTGCAACAGATAGGTGATGATGATGTGCTGCTTACTGCCCTGATGAATATTGTTCTTGTATTGTGTTTGTGTTTGTCACACTGTTTCCCAAATACCCTTCCCCATCCCTTCATCAAACTTCTAACCCTCTTTCCCCGGGCTCTGCGATGTGTTTTGAGGTGTGTCTTAATTTACACCACATATATCACACACTTGGTGGGGCTGATGTGGATAAATGCTACACCAACTCACTGCAGGATTTTCTATTACCTGAGCAGTAGCCCACACCAGCCCACTTACCAACCACACATAAGTAAGAACATCATTCCTCACAGTCAACATCATCATTCAGGCCTTTGTTCTGCGTAAATAAACACTTAGGCCCTCATTATGAACTTGGCGGTCGAGACAGTGGGAACCTCCACAGGTGTCCTTCCACCTCCAATAGGCTACCGCCAACAGGCAGCCTGACGATGGCGGAATTCTTAATCCGACTGGGCAGCGCTGCAAGCAGCGCTGCCCTACAAATAAAGAACCCTTGTTCCACCAGCCATTCCCTGGTGGGTGAGCTGGCAGAAGGTGTGCTCCGGTGACCCCCTGGGGACCTCTGCACTGCCGATTCACTTGGAATGGGCAATGCAGGGGCCCCCGTGCAGTGCCCTGTTGCGCAGGTCACTGCCCGATTTATGGGCAGTGATCTGCGCGATGGGTCGTGCTGCACCCGTTGCACATCGTCATTGACGACAGCTCCATGTGGAGCCGTCGCCAATGTCCCGGCCCAGCATTCCGCTGGGCTGGCTAGCAGAAACACTGTTTGTACCCGCAAGCCCAGCAGAATGTTCATAATTCAGCCGGAGGGGTCTCGAGGGAGCTGGCAGTCTGTGATAAACCCGCCAGCATGAACACAGTGGAGAATCCTGCTGTGCTCATAATGACCCCCTTAACCTTGTTGACTACAGAGTACAGACTTTGAGTACATTTTTGCTGACTTCAGGAGTTCATAAATTTGTTTTTCAAATTCCATGCTCACCATTGCTCAAAATAATTTACTATTGGTAGTTTTTGTTATAATATGTGCTATTCATTGTCATGTGTCATGATGGTAGTAGTCTGTCCTCAGTCATTCTAAAGCTATATTATAAATGTATAAGTATAACCAACAAACTCTTGATTTTTCTTTTAATTTAGTTGCCTATGATTTTTTTTAATTAATCCTGGAGTTGAGATCACCTGGGTGGGTTTAGGTCCTCGCTTGCAATGCTTTCGCTGTTAGCGCACGACCAATACCATAAAGAAGGCATCTTGGGAAACTGTGTTGGAACATTGACAGAGGGAGTAGCCACCAGCAATCACTTCATCTTTTCAGGTGAGAGAACTATGTGGTGAAGTGAACTACTTTAGATAGTATGTAACTAACTTCTGCTACAGATGAGGTAAGTAATTGTTTATATAGGTTTCTGTAGACAAGAAAGGAATGTCAGTATCCCCCTCCTAACTGCCAAACACTTTGAGAAGTAGATTAGAAAGACAGGATGCATGTAAAGTTAAAGTAAAACACAAAAAAATATTCAGACATAAAGTAGATTGGAAAGATTTTCCATTTAATAACATAAAAAACTGTCTTCACCCCCAACAGGCCCAACCCTCTTCCACATCTCTCCCCATCCCCAACCAATGTCCAAAATAAATATAAATGTCTGTAAAGAAAAATCATCTGCCCAAATTCCTACCCTCTTCACGCACAACAAACTCCTTTGCATCAAAACAAAACACTTTAAGAAAGGGCTAGTAGAGGTAATTCATGATGATGGTCCTCAGGTGTTGGATCTGGGCCTCGAGACATGGCATCCAATGGCCCAAATGCACTACTTCGCGAGGCACTCTGCGATGGTATAGCTGGTCTGAAATGGGGTGGCAATGGTGGTACGGGGTTGGGCAGCTCCAAGCTGGTGGCGGTGCTGCAATTGCGTGGAGGATAGTGGTACAGATGGTTGGCTGGTGGAACTGGGACCCAGTGCAGTGCCATGTGCCTGGCCCTCCTCATCCACCAGCTGCTGGTGGTGGGCCCGTGTGGCCTCCAGCCTCTGCCACCGGAGACAGCCAAAGACAAATTGTAAAGAATGCTTTATGCTAACACTTGCTTTTTTAAAATTATATAGTGGAACAGTATGAGTACATTGCTGGTCCCCTAGGGCCATTGGATATTTTGCAGTGAATAAGAAAGTCACAGGGAAATGATTTTACCAACATATGCCTCACAGAAAAGCACTGACTTGCTGAAAGGAGGCAGCATAAGATTAAACAACAGAGTAATTTGTTTTCAAATCAAAATAAATCACACAGGTGCTTTGTGTGGAAAAAAAATAACTCTGATAAATGAGTAAGGCATCATCCACTACTGAGTACAAGTATTCTATTCTTGTTGTGCTAATGGTCTGGAAGCACGCAAGCTAGTTCACCGGGTATGAATTTGCCACTCTATGCCAGTCTACATCTGCAACAGCTACAATGGACAATGAGGTAACTTTGATTCCAATGGCCCTACTCTAAAGAGGCAAATGGTAAATTTGTCACACAAGTCACATATAACGTTTAAGGATAATGGATAGCTTCTCTCCTGTAAGTAGAAGGTGGGAAAAATTATGCACTGCACTAAAGGAAAAGGAAGAGATTAGGCCTGGGCAGAGTTCATGGAGTTCCACTCTGTGGAATTCTACTGAGTTAATATAAAACTCCATGGAATTCCACAGAGGTGGTGTTCTGTGAGCCACGGAGGGGCACCCTCTCCTGAATGCACCTGATCTTGGAAGAGCTAAGCAGGGTCAGGCCTGGTTAGCCAGACCCAACCCTGCTCAGCGCTTCAGAGATTGCGCACAATCAGGAGAGTACCGTAGGCAGTGAAAGCTGCCATTTCAGGCCTGTTGTGCACCAGCCTGTCCTGTGTGCACTGCACATGGGACAGGCCAGTGCACAAGAGGCCTGAAACAGCAGCTTTCTTTTGCTGCCTACAGCCCTGGCCTGAATTCAGGGCAGGGCTATAAGCAGTTAAAGCTGGCATTTCAGGCCTCTTGTGCACCGGCCTTCCCCGTTTGCACTACACTAGGTGCATGCCAGTGCACTAGAGGCCCGGGTAGGCTTTAGCACAAGAGGCCTGAATTGGCAGCTTTCACTGCCTACAGCCCTGGCCTGAATTCAGGCCAGTACCATAGGCAGTGAAAGCTGCCATTTCAGGCCTCTTGTACACAAACAAAATAATGAAAAACGAGGACTCACCTATGTCCTCATTTCCAGTGACTTGGCGCTCTGCCTCCCTCTGCCCCCTGCTCCCAGACCTGGCCTGTTGGTAGAGGGAGGCCTGGAGGATCAGAGCTGATGTCGACAGCAGCTCCATACTGCCACATTAATGTTGATCGGGCGGAGAGTGCGCACTGAAGCCCAGTTATGGGCTACACAGCACAAGCGCAGACTGTCTGCGCTTGCGCCCAGTGGGCAATAACCGGGCTGCAGTGTGCATGTGGTGAGCTCCGCTCCACTGGCGTTGCTAGTGGAGTTTTTGTGAAAACTCAGCACTCCAAGTGGAGTGCCAAAAACATGGTTAGCTCCGCCAGTAGAGCAGAGCACTCCTCTCATCCCTAAACGAGATATATAGAGTTTATTTGGGCATGTTCGACACAGAGTATCCCATGCACAATACATGAAATCACAGACATTTAATCCCACTTTACTTCCTGGCCTCACCCTCAAACACAAATTATTTCAATCAAACACATTCTCTTGGTAGCAATGGAAGGAAACGTGACTCTGCTGTGGCAGGGTAAGATACTGGGAAAAGACCAGTAGGTACAGTAGAGGTTTTACTATAGAATAGTGGGGGGGAGGGTGGAGTCACTGATGATGTAGCTAAGCTTAGGCTTACTCAGTCACTGTAGTTGAAAGTGGATACATGTCAGACGGAAAAATATTGCACAGGCGTAAATCCATTATAGAAGCCATTTGAACCACTTGTTCCGTAATATGTGGCACAAGCCCAAAAATGTGTTTTCAATGTTTGTGGTAGGCTAGGACAGAACGTGGGAACAAATGAAGATGCGCAGTACTAGGAGGTGACTTAGTGGGCCCTTAGTGGGATGGAATGTAAAGACAGCTTGTTTTCAATTTGGTTTGCAGTCCATTGAAAGCTTTGTAAATGGCCGATTAACAGAAGCAGATGCACATTGCACAGCTAACATTGCAGTGCGGGGTTTACGCTTGGCATCTTTGGTATGGTCTCACATAACTTTTTGCCTCTGTTTCCCAGGTTGTTAATGTGTGCTGGACTCCATTTTTGCTGTTTTTGATACTCTTGGCACTTTACCACTTCTATCCAGTGCAAAAGTGCAAGTGCTCCTATGTGAAATGTGTGTGAAATTGGTTTATTCCTGATTGGCATATTTGATTTACTAGTAGGTCCCTAGTACAGTGCACTAGAGGGGCCCAAGGCCTGTAAATCAAATGCTACTAGTGGGCCTGCAGCACTGGTAGTGCCATCCACACGAGTAGCCCTGTAAACATGGCTCAGATCTGCTATTGCAGTGTCTGTGTGCAGTTTTGAACTGCCAATTTGACTTGGCAACTGTACCCACTTGTCAGGCCTAAACCTTTCCCTTTCTTACATGTTTTGTATGTCCTAACAGTGAAAATCTGGCAAATTCGGTTTTCACTGTGCAAGGCGTATCTCTCTCATAGGTTAAAATTGGGACTGTCTTTAAATATTATTAAAGTTCAGGTTCCCTTTGGGAGCCGATAGAAATATGGAACCTAGGGTCTCTGAACTCACAATTTAAAAGTACATCTTTTAGTAAAGTTTGTTTTTAGATTGTGTGTTTGAAAATGCATTTTCTTGCTTAAACCATTCTTTCACTCTGCCTGTTTGTGGATTCCCTGGCTGGGGCAGTTTGACAGTTGGGCTGTTTGCACTTCTCTCTAGACAGTGACACAAAGGGAGTCTGGGTGTAGCCTGCATATCCTGGTGAACCATCTGTGCTGGGAGGGATGGGAGGAGTGGTCTCTCATATCTGAAAGCGCTGTCCCTGCCCTCACACAATACAGTCTCCAACCCCCTAGTGTGTGTCTGGGTCCTGGCCTGGGCAAGGCAGGATCTCACAAACAAGAGAAACTTTCCTTCGAAGTTTGCCTACTTCAAAGGCAGACAGGAGTGGACCCAAAACCCCTTAAAATTAGATCACGTCTGAATTCAAGAGTAACTTCTGCCAAGGAGAAGAGCTGAGGGAAAGTGCTGCCTGTGACTGTGCTTTGTTGGGCTATCTTGGAGTTGCTGCTTCTGCCTGTGAAACGGGACACAGACTGGACTTTGTTGAGCATTCCTGCTTGAGAAAGAATCTCCAAGGCCTTGAACTGAGCTTGCCTCCTGTTGAAGTCTCAGGGCCATCAAAGGCTTCCCCTGCCTGCACCTGGACTCTCTGCTGAGACTCCTGCCCTGCCAAGTGGTGCCCTATCCAATCCCTGGGCCCTTGAGAGGTGAAGCTGGCAGCTAAGAAATGAAAATCCACGCACAGAACGCCGTGTGAGGTAATTTATGACACACCTTCCAAGACGCAGCTGATAAATTACGTGCAACACCGGCTTACAGATGCTGATAATGATGCAAATCCCACGTAGCGAGATTTTCTGATACCATGCAACCGGATTTTGCACGCATCATCCCTGGGCTTCCTGGTCTACCCAACTCTGCGCGGATCCAAGGTGCCCCATCCGGAAATCAATGCATCTCACTCTTGCGAGTGAAAAAAACGATGCATCGCAGACCCAACCAGAGAAGGAAATGGAGCACGGCCTCACTTGTGACAAGGAATTGACACATTGCAGACGTTTTGGATGCACACTCGCCAGTGCAGCTTTATTTTTTACGCTAACCAGATACTTTGTGTAACAACAGCATTCTCACTGTTTTCTAAGGATTAAGATACTTAGGCCCTCAATATAACACGGGGGGTAAGTCCCGCATACCCCCATGCCCACTGCAGCCAATATACCGCCACTGCGGCGGTTTACTGCTACCCATATTATGACCCACACACAGCAATCCATCACTATACAGACATACACACAAGTCCGCCAGCCAAAAGGTCAGTGATAAACTGGCAGAATCAAAAACCCACACCATTTCACCAACAGAACTACGCCCACAGCATTATGACCCACGAATCACCATGGCGGACATTCAACCATGGTAAACCATTGGCGGTGTATACGGCTGTGCTCAAAATACACACACACATATACAAAACAACACCACATTGGACAATTCAAACTACACACACCTGACACACATACACACACCATACCCACCCACCCACACCACTATAAAACACACACACACATTACCCACAAAGTGTTACGACTCAAATAAATTGACAACTGAGAGAGAGACACACCAAGAGCACCCACAGAACAAGAGCCACAGAACACCATTACCCAGAAACCATTCATGCACCTCACAGCACACACCCCAACACATCACCCCACACACCCTAACACATACCACACATACTAGACCAATGGCACCACAAAGACACCCCAGGTTCTCAGAGGAGGAGTCAAGGGTCATGGTGGAGGAAATCATCTGGGTAGAGCAACAGCTATTTGGATCACAGGTGCAGCAGACATACATTGCTAGGAAGATGGAGCTATGGCGGAGAATCTTGGACAGGGCCAACGTCGTGGGACAGCACCCCAGAACAAGGGATGACATCAGGAAGAGGTGGAATGGCCTACAGGGAAAGGTGCGTTCCATGGTTGCAAGACACCAAATATCTGTACAGAGGACTGGCGGTGGACCCCCACCTCCTCCCCCACAACTAACAACATGGGGGAAGCAAGTCTTGGCAGTTTTGCATCCTGAGGGCCTGGCAGGAGTAGCAGGAGAACTGGACTCTGGTAAGTCAACTCTATACTACTATCACCCCCATACCTGCATGCCATCACATACTGCCATCCTACCCTCATCCCATCACTCCACCACCTCACACACCCCCCACCATCACATCTCACTCATTCCAATACCAAGCCCTGCATGCACCACCAATGCATGGACACCCATCACTAAAGCATGCACATTAGAGAGAATCACTACGCACACCAGGCAAAGCTGACAGGGCAATCACAACCATACAGGCCAACACGCCCATGCACAAGATGTCACATGCAGAAACAATAACACTGCATTTGCATCCCCACAGGTCCCCCACCCAACGTTACAAGAGAAGAGGTGCCAGCAACATCCAGTCCCCCCACAGAAGAGGCCCACAGTGATGACAGCACATCTGGTCACCTGAATCAGGATGACCAACCTGGCCCATCAGGGATCTCCGGACAGTCGGTTACCCAGGCACAGTCCAATACCACCACAGAACATCCCCCCTCAAGAAACACCAGCACAGCACCAACCCAGCGGGCCCATACCTATGTCCCCAGGACACGTCAATCAGCAGTGTGTCCAGCACTACAGGGACCACAGGCAACCACACAAACACAGGACGATCAGGGACCTAGGGTCAGTGGCAGTGGGCTCACGGTTCAGGGGACAGAGGCACAGGACAACAGGGAAGCTGGGAGGACTGCTGTGCGACAGGGGGCGACAGGCCCAGGGAACCAGCTCTCTATGAGGCACTCACCAACATACTGGGAGCATACCACCATTCCCAGGAGACGATGGGCCAGATACTGGACAAGTTGCAGGAGACCCAGCAGCTGCAGGAGGGACATTACCTGGGGATCAGGTAGAACCTGAAGGACATCCACACCACCCTGGTCACCATTGCAGGGGTACTGGCAGACATGGCCAACACCATGAAGGAGGTACGACACTAGCCACACCGATGAACAGCCCTCCACCTCCGCTGCCGCTAGTGGATAGCAGGACACGCCAAAGGAACAACAGGCCACCAGCACCCCTCCTACTGCAGAAAGAGAACCACCACACAAACGGTCCCTGCGATCCAGGCAGAAGCCAGAGAACATTGCCAAGACCCCCGCCAGGAAATAAGACTCTCCTGATTTTCACCCTTGTGTCCCACTCTGTCACCCTGTCCACCTTGAACTGCCATTGCTCCCCTTCCTCTTCCCCCTTGGACAATGCACCTGTGATACAAATGGACTGGACTCTATCCTGGACTCTCCTCCACCATCAACCCAGCCCATTCCACTACCCCCTCTACTTCTTAGCACTTAAATAAACACCATTTAAAAAATACAAGTATGGAGTATATCAAATGATTTAACTATGTATTAGTTTAACAAGTTTTAAACACTGCAATACAACTGTACAGTAACGTATACATAGGAATGACTCGTAGTTGGCTGAAGTCAACACACCAGGTGCCAGAGTGGGGCACAGATATCTGAAAATAGAGATGCTAAAGGGTACAGTAAGTACATAGGACTGGGAGACTCTCCCTGCCATGTACAACGTCAAATACAAAACTTTCAATGTAAAGTGAAGTTACAGTGCCTTGCCTGTGTGTCACTGGAAGTACTGTTGTATAATAGCTGTTCTGCTGTCCTCATCCTCATTCTCTGCCTCCTCATCTTCACTGTCCACAGGGTCCACTACTGCCACACGCCCACCTACGGCCTCATCTTCCTCCAGAAAAGGCACCTGGCGTCTCAAGGCAAGGTTGTGCAACGTGCAGCATGCCACAATTATCTGGCAGACCTTCTTGGGTGAGTAGCACAGGTATCCACCTGTTAGATGGAGGCACCAAAACCTGGCATCCAGGAGGCCGATTGTTCTCTCTAATATTCTCCTTGTTTTTCCATGTGCCTCATTGTAATGTTCCTCTGCCCTTGTCCTGGGATTCCTCACAGGGGCCAGTAGCCATGACAGGTTGGGGTAACCAGAGTCACCTACAAATATCTTGGGACAACTGTTAGACACACACTAACCCTTAGGGCCCACACCATACTTATACAACAACATCCACTGGGTGGGAACCAGGGCTCACCTATTAGCCACACACGGTGCCTCTGGAGGTGAGCCATCACATAGGGGATGCTGCTATTCCTCAGGATATAGGCATCATGCACAGACGCAGGATATTTAGCATTGAGATGGGAGATGTACTGGTCCGCCCGGCACATTATCTGCACATTCATTGACTGAAAGCTCTTTCGATTTCTGAAGATCTGTTCATTTCTCCGGGGGGGGGGGACACAAATGCAATATGTGTACCATCAATAGCCCCAATAATGTTGGAAATATGTCCCATTGCATAGAAGTCAGCTTTCACTGTGGCCAAATCCTCCACCTGGGGGAAAACAATGTAGCTGCACATGTGTTTAATCAGGGAAAACAACACTCTGGTCAGCACTATTGAGAACATTGGCTGAGACATTCCTCCTGCCAAACCCACTGTCACTTGGAAGGAGCCAGTTGCCAGAAAATGGAGCACTGATAGCACTTGCACAAGAGGGGGGATCACGTTGGGCTGACGGATAGCAGATATCAGGTCAGGTTCCAATTGGGCACACAGTTCTGTGATTGTGTCCCTGTCCATTCTATAGGTGAGGATGATGTGCCTGTCCTCCATTGTTGCCAAGTCCACCAGGGGCCTGTACTCGGGGTGTCTCCATCTCCTATTCATCCGCAGCAGTTGTAATCTAGGGGGCAAAACGGGGAGCAGCTGGTCAGTATTTCACATTTTCAAACACTACACTGCATTGCATGCTGTGACTGTAACAGTATGTTTTTGGATAGACCCAAATGTTGCCTATGTGTACTGTGACGCAGTTAGGTGCCATGGCCTGCCCTTCCTGAAATGGCGTCTGCCTGTCCTGTGTAGATGGACATGTGGAAATGAGGTAATGCTGCTGACGTTGTGCACCGTTGCAGGAGTACTACCATGCAACTCCTCATTGGTTACCATTGGGCCCTATGGGTTACAGTGGCCAATGGTGATGTACGCCGACGATGACGGTACGCACTGCCGCAGATGTCACCACCATTTTCTATCTGTTCACTCACTTGCTACCTGACCTTCAACAGGAGAGGATCTACACTGCAAGTGCTGCTGTGATCTGTGTCTGGAACCTACCATGGTTTGTGTCACTGGGGAAAGGGCCCCACCGCTGTGGAGTTGGAGAGACTGGTGGATGGGGTCCTACCCCAGTACCGAATGCTTTATGGGCCTCCAGACCAACAGGTGAGTACACTGTGAGCACGATGCAAGGGGCATGGATGCATGGAGTGTTGTGTGTGAGGGCCTCGTGCAGGGGGGTTGGTGGAAGGGTTCTGGGCAGCGTGCTGCATGTATGGTGGGCAATGTTTGTGCATAAGGGGATGTGAGGGCTATGGTGGGCCATGAGTGTAACAGGCCAGACGGTATGACTGATACCTTTTTTTATGTATCTTTTTCTGCAGGTCCGTGCCCACCAGAAAAAGGGTATATGGGGTGCCATCACCAAGGATGTTAGGACCCTAGGGGTCTACGGCAGGTGGAGCACCCAATGTTGCAAATGGTGGGATGACCAGAGACTCTGGGCAAGGAAGACGGCAGAGGCCCAGCTGGGGATGGCCTCCCAACAAGGAAGGGGCACCTGTCGATCCCTGACCCCCTTATGGCCTGCATACTGGCGGTGGCCTATCTGAAGCTGGATGGGCGCTTGAGGGCATCACAGCACCATCAAGGGGGTGAGTACAGTTTCACAATATACTACTTGGAGTGGTGGGGTGGACTCCGGGTGAGGGATGTGGGCCTGTGGGTGCCCCTAGGCCAGGCTGGACATTGCAGGGTAGGTTCTATGTTGGGCAGGGGCTGATGAACACCACCTCCTAAAAAGTTAGTAGGCATCCAGTACTGGGCATGGGTCTGTAAGTGTCAGGTATGTTGCTATTGGCGTTAGGTATTCCTGTCCATGGGCTGGTGACTAGCATTGTGACTGGTAGTGCATTGCTTAATGTGTAGGGCTGTTCCTGTGTGTGTGTGTGTGTGTGTGCGTGTTATGTAAGCCAATGGTGGTGCTGTTGCTGCCATTGACCAGGTGTATCCTTTGTCTCTCCCCCCTCTTTTTATTTTGTCACCCTTCCTTATGTGCATTAGCATCATCTAGCGGAGGAGCAGAGGCACTGGCGAAGGAGAGAGCTGCATCCCACAGGGCTCATGAGGCCGAATCCACCGACGGTGAGGGCACCAGTAGGATGGAGGGTGAGGGGAGCACCACGGCGGAGACAGGAGGGGACAGTTCTGACTGTGATACCTCCTCCGATGGAAGCACCGCGCTCCCAACAGCCCTTCAGTGAGTTTCCCGTGCCTGCTCACCCAGGAGGGTGGGCATCTTCTTTGCCCCAGACACCTCATGCCCTGTCCCAGTTAGCCATGCTGCCCTGAGTGAGGAGGCTATTGACCTCCTGCGATCCATCCCTGTTGGGCAGTCAACCATTGTGAATTGCATCCAGGGGCTGGCAGGCCATTTGCAGCAAACAAATGCATTCCTGGAGGGCATTCACTCTGGCATGGTGGCCCAACAGAGATCAATCCAGGCTCTGATAGCAGCCATTGTCACTGTCTCTAGCCCCAACCTATCCCAAGTACACATTCAGACCAGCATGCACCCAAGACAACACACAGGAGTGGCTCAGGCAAACACAAGCACCACGCATCATCCCACAGGCACTCACACAAACACTATCCAGATGCAGATATGCCAACATCCACTGCCTCCACTGTGTCACCCTCCTCCTCCTCATCCACCACCCTCGCAGTAGCGTCTCCACTCACACCTGCATGCACTACATCCTCATCCACTACCCCCATCACCATCACACCAATCACTACACACCCCTCACTGGCAGTCACCACCCGCACATCCATGCACACATCCCCTGTGTCCTCTCCCACTGTGTCTGTGCCCCCTCCTCCTAAAGTACACAAACCCAAGCACTCAGACACCCAACAGCCATCCACCTCACAACAGCATCCAGCCCATGCACCTGCACCCAAACACAGCAGACAGACTCCTCCAACAACCACTCCCTTCTTCCTCCACTCCCAAACAATCACCCTCTTCTCGCCCTAGTGTCCCTAGGAAGCTTTTCTTCTCCGCCGGTGACCTCTTCCCTACCCCTTCCCCTGTCCTTCACGTCAGGCCAGGGTGGTCTGAACCAAGGCTAGCACCTCAGCCACCCAGTCCACGGCCACAGTAGTGTCGGCAGCTACTGCAGGTAGAAGAGGCTCCAGGGGACCAACCATCAGAACTGACAGTGTGCCTGCACCAGCTGCCAAGGGAAAGGACAAGGAGGCACCACCAGCTGCCAAGGGGAAGGGCAAGGAGGCACCACCAGCTGCCAACGGGAAGGGCAAGGATGCACCACCAGCTGCTAAGGGGAAGGGCAAGGAGGCACCACCAGCTGCCAAGGGGAAGGGCAAGGAGGTACCACAAGCTGCCAAGGGGAAGGGTAAAGGGCCTGCACTTGCAGGCAGGAAGGACAGGAAGCATGATGCTGGGACTGAGCCCCCACTACCAACCATGGGTGTTCAGCCGTCCAAGGCTGCAGGGGAAGGGCTGGAGCCTCCCCCCACCACTGGTATCCCTGCCACCAGCACCGCCACCAGCACCACCACCAGCACCACTGCCAGCAGCAGCAGCCCGAGTGGTCAGCTGTCCGAGGCTGCAGGGGAAGGGCTGGAACCTCCCCCCACCACTGGCAGCACCGCCACCAGCACCGCCCTTGCCACCACTGAGCAGCCGTCACCGCCGGCAGGAAGTGTGTAGTCCTGCTTCCATGGGCTGTAGTGTGTCCTGAAGCCTGCAAATCCTGTAGGTGTGACACCCAGGTAAGAGACTGTGACCTTGCACTCCCCAAGTGCTGCATCACAGGGCACAATGCCCCCTCCAGAACCAGTGGAGAAGCCATCCACTCACCCCCTCCTTGCCAGGATGAAGCACACTGGGCACACGGCCCCCTCCAGAACCAGTGGAAGAAGCCATCCACTCACCCCCTCCTTGCCATGATGGAGCACACTGGGCACAAGGCCCCCTCCAGAACCAGTGGAAGAAGCCACCTACTCACCCCCCTCCTTGCCAGGATAAAGCACACTGGGCACAAGGCCCCCTCCAGAACCAGTAAAAGAAGCCATCCACTCACCCCCTCCTTGCCAGGATGAAGCACACTGGGCACAAGGCCCCCTCCAGAACCAGTGGAAGAAGACATCCATTCACCCCCTCCTTGCCAGGATGAAGCACACTGGGCACAAGGCCCCCTCCAGAGCCAGTTGGGAAGCCACCCACTAGAGAGACTGTGGTTTTGCACTCCCCAAGACCAAGCAGTGGGCAAACCACCCACTTGAGAGACTGTGGCTTTGCACTCCCCAGGACCAAGCAGTGGGCAAACCACCCACTATGGAGACTGTGGCTTTGCACTCCCTAGGACAGCACACAGGGCATGTAGCCCCCTCCAGGACCAGTGGTGTTGTACCATCTTCTAGCTGAGGTGCCCCCGTTCCCTGTCCCCCTGAGGTGCCTGTGTATTTTCGACCTGATGCCCCTGCAGTGTTCTCTCCGTGTTGTTGCAGGAGTTAAGTGGGGCCTTGGCCTATGGGATGTGGCCCTGTGGCCCACGGACATTGAGGACTGGGCAGTGTCCCTCCATTTGTATATATGTGTATACTGTTTTGATTTTGAAGCACGATTGTCTCGTATTTTATCTTATTACACTCACTTTAATCACTTCCTTTTGTCCTTGCATTATTCCTGAGGGGTACGGGGTGTATATGTAATGTTACTGCATCTTTTTGTGTGTATGGTGTTGGGGGTGGGGGTGTTGCATTTTGCGTGTGTGTGCCACTCTCTTTTTTCTCCCCTTCCCTTGTGTGTTAGGTGGCAGTACTCACCGTGGTCATCTTCGCCAATGTTGCTGTTCGTAGTGAATGAGGAGGTATACAATCATGGGGAAGATGTGCAACTCTGGCTCCATGGCGTCTTGGTTCTTCCTTGAGTTTCCAGAGGTGAGTCCTTTGACTTCTGTGTTCTGTTTCCGCCGTGCTTTTGATGTACTGCCCCAGAAAAGATGGCGGATAGGCCTGTTGTAATAGTATGGGCGTACATTGTCTTCCTCCTGGCTGTTGGCGGTTACCACCGCGGTGCTTGTTGCTTCCGCCGTGGCGGTCGGTGTTTTAAAGTGGCTGTCTGTTTGGGCGGTTTCCGCCGTGGTCATAATTCCATTTTTTACTGCCGGCCTGTTGGCGGTACTACCATCGCTTTATCACCGACCGCCAGGGTTGTAATGAAGGCATTATTCTTTTGTAAATTCATATCTTGAGTGGTGTATGTTGGATTTTTGTTGTTTTGATCTTGTTTTGTTTAGGTATATATTACCTATTTTTCTAAACCTGCGTTGTATCATTTTGCAGTGGTTCACTGAATTACTGTGTGTGGTGGTACAAATGCTTTACACATTGCTTCTGAAGCTAAGCCTGCCTGCTTGTGTCAAGCTACCAAGGGGGCGAGTGGGGGCTTACTGAGGGTGATTCTCCTTTAACCTTACCAGAGTGAGGGTCCTTGCTTTGACAGGGGGTAACCTGACTGCCAACCAAATACCCCATTTCTAGCAGCCGGACTGAACCGAGCTGCAGTTAGATGGGGTCATGGCCTATGGGTCGCGAAGTGCCATGGGCAGTAAGGTCGTGGATGATGATGGGTGGGATCTGCCTCACTTAACAAATACAGTGGGTATACTAGTAATTGTCAATAAACAAGCAATGTTACTTACCATCGCCCATCATTGCCAGAGCAGAGACTCCCCCTTCAGCTGCTGTGCCATCTGGTGCACTGGTGCTGGCCCCAGCTCGCATGGTCTGTGTGGTTAGAAAAAACATTACACATTTTAGATGCCAAATACACCTCCCCCATTTATTTATTTTTTAACAAAATATATCTCCAATACATAACTACAGTTCATTTGTGGTAAATATCACTTTAGGCATTTTGTTGGTTGACTATATTCGAAAAGCCAGAAGTCAAGCCAATGGTAATGAAGGGACAGAGATATGATGATGACTGTGAATCATTTGAAATGCATTGAAGGGGTAGAAGAAATTGGTCAATAAAGGACATATGGTTTTGGTTAGCAAATGCAATGGGACTGTCCTACCTAATCTATTGTCTTGGTCTTACAGTACCAGTCCACAGGGTATAAAAGTAAGGTGAGAGGGACAGCCTAGGAACCAAGTAGAAGAAAGCTTAAGATTAGTACAAACAGGAGGAAGTCAGCTACAGAAACAAGAAATATAGAAAAAAAGATGATGTAGGGAGGTATATCAAGAATTGTATAGGAGAAAGGAGGAAATATTATTCTATTGGGAAGAGGTAAAAGTTACATAAATAAATAATATTAATGAGATCTTACTGGTGCCAGCAGAGCCATCAGCCACTGCTGCGGTAATGGGAGTGGAATTTCCACCGCTGTGGTACTAGTGGTGGCCCCCGCCTCAGCCTGCCCCTCTGATGCCCTCTTCTTTCCCTTGGGTGCTGATGTAAGAAATAAAGAAGATATCAAAATAGATTAGTGGAACAATTAATCTCCTTGAAAATATTTTGAAAGGGAAATAAAGTAACATATTGACATTGCACTTTTCTAAAACAGATTGCCTATGTTATTGAGTTGACCTATTTATAATTTTGAAAACTTACCTAAGGCCTATTCCAAATTTCCTAAACTACATATGGAAACACTAATGCATCGCAACAAATGATCTTTCCTCCACAAACCACAACCTCCTTTGAATGGCCAACTTAGTCAGTTTCCCTTTTCAATGCATAGATGCATACTACACATTGCTGAGAGATTACTTGGGAATGTAAGAGCTACATAAAAAGAAGGACACAGAGAATGCTAACTCACTGATATTATATTACTACTACCACCACAGTTAAACTATTTTACTGACTGGAGGACAGAGCAGTCTGCATAACCTCTTAAATAATCAACCCAAATGAGCGTCTACAGCAACAAACAGAACTAGGTAGAACTGAACTCCTGGCTCACTCAAATTGGATTAAATAATATTCATAATGTTACGTAAACTTAACTTACCTCTTGGTGCTAGCAGCATGCAATTTGAAAAAAAATATATAATTGTCCGACACAACAAATTTAGTAATAATTACTAGTACTCACTAAGCCCTGTGACCTGGATGCCCAGCAAGCCGAGCAGGTCTTGCTCCAGGATATTGGCCCAGCAGTGCATCACTGCTGCTGGGTGCGCCAAACCCCAGTATGTTGGCAAATGCAATTGCTCCCCCTCCCCCACAGCAGACAATGCTCCAGCAGGCCTGCCACCTGCTGCCATAACGAATGGGAGGTGGCACAGCACAAAAACACAAGTGCGGCCACCTCTTCCTTGCTAAAAACGGCGCAAGGATGCACCCTTTGGTGGTGCCGGCATCTGCAGGGTATGTGGTTCACTGTCCCCTCTGCACTGGTGCCACCTCTCCGTACTCTGCTATGGCATTGGGTGAGAATAAAAAAAAGACAGAAGGAAAAAGAAGGAATAGAGAGGAAGAAATTTGGAAGTTAGGGGAAAAGGGACAAAAAAAGAAAAATCACAGAAAATAAAAATGAGGCAATGACCTAAAATACACCAACACAAATACTCACACTAAGGAAATAAATGTAAAACATGGGAGGATAAGTAGGATAAGGTAAGAAAGGCAACAATATAGCAGGGATTGAAAAGTAGGCCCAGCACCATGCACAAAAAAATGAAAAACAAGATAGCTGCATGCACAGGTGACCCTGTGGTGCTGTTTGTGTTCACATTGCAACAGGTAGTGCGCAACATACACCAATCAGTGCAGACAGGCGGATGAGCACAACTCTGCTCATTCACATTTTGGCAATCTTCAGAATTCTGCATAGCGGAACTCCACAAAATATGTCCATCCCTAACTCCCACAGTAGGGCTGTCCTATGATATTGGGATGAACCCACCCCTCACCCCTGGAAAACCTACTCAGGCTAGTTCTAGGCTCAAGTCACCTCCTGGTTTGACAAGAGCCAGTCTGGTGGGAGTAGGACATCATAAAAATCAAGCTCGTACTAGAGCTCTCTTCACTATGAACATGCTACTGTGAAAGTTCCTGACAGCCCTTTCTTGTACCAATCTGGTATACCTGTTCATACCTGTTCACTCACTATCCAGGGTAATTATGGATAGATGTCCAGTAATTAAGGTTCCCCTTTCTTTCGATCAGCGATCTGTTTGTAGGCCAAATTACTTTTTGTTCGCTGATGGGATTCACTTCAGACCTGGACTCTCCTAGGGAAATCAAATTACTGCCAATCTAAGGGAAGGGCCCTTGAAGCACCCTTTCAAAGTCTATCTAGGTTTCTGGCAGATATGCACAACATTCTCCAAGAAATCACTGGAGCGTAGTTATGAAATATCCAGCTCATAAAGGACATATATTGTTATAACAGTATGAACATAACTTTTATTGTTAAATGAGACTCTTCAAAGTGAATAGTCATTGCAACCTAGACAGGGAAATGCATTTTTTTTCTCTTCTAACTTCAGAGATATGCCATTATCAAAACTTGGCGTGTCTCTCTTTCATACATTATGCACCCAGGTGTTGTGGGCTTTATGACACTACTTATAGGTGACTTAGCTAATATGAAAAGTAGGCTTTTAAGTATGTCAAAAAGGTTTGAATTGACATGATCTTGCTGTGACAGGTACTTACTATAGTGCAGGGTTGGAAATGCTATGCTTTTAAAGGCATTTGAGTGGGAAGTGTAAACTCACACTGCCACCGCAGAGGTGAAATCTGACTCTTTAGCCACTGGTGTAACTGGTGCACTTCCTGTAGAAACGTAGTGTAGCCTCACCTAGAAGTCAAATATGGCAATTTAGTTTAGCAAATTATTTACCATATTTAACATAAAAAATATGTCCTTTAACAGTCTCCCAGTGCCCAGAGTCAACTATGTCAACAAAATGCAGTCACAAATGTGAAAAACACACATAAAGATGCTCTCTCCCACAGGTGCCCACACTGTTGCCCTTGTTACGGAGAATCTCAGTGGTCATGATAGCAGATGCAAGAGCAGAAGGTAAACAGCCCTGTTTACTTTCTTAGGATTTCACTACTTGACCTTCCTCTAACCCTCAGCAGCAAACACGTTTTTTAAAAGGTAAGATAGGTGCAAGGTTTCAACACTAAAATTCCATCTGAAATTAAAGATTCCTGAGTACCTTCCTGCTATCCCTTGCTTTTTGTTGAAATGACATCCATGTATCACATACATTTACTTTGATATTCAGGGCATGAGCTTGTGGTGTGCAAACATTCACTGGGAAAAACACACCTTTCTGCTTCCATCACACAAAATAACTATTGAAAAAAATGTGTCATAAGGACAATACTTCTTTAAATGAGGCTTATAAACTTTTATAGAGCTGTATGAGTTTTCTTTCAGGATACTGCAGTATGCTTTGTGACTGAAAGCAATGCAAGAAGAGCGATGTGGTTAGAGACCAATTGAAATGGTCCCATTCCTCTATTCTGCAGTCACTACCACTGGGGATGTGGAGCTTTTTAGTAAGTGTTAGAAATTGGTTTTCTGGTTGTCAGAGGTATGTACCCTGTCTAAGCAGGAACCACAATCCTAGCCAGGCTAAGCCAGATACACATCATAAATTAACCTGTGTGTGCTCTCTGGTAGATTGGCACAGATCAGGCAGGCTTAACTTAGGAGGCAAAGGGTAACTTATCTGTTCAACACTTTAAAGTAAAACAGTGAAAACACAACACCTGGTTGGAAACATAGAGCTTATTTTGATGAACAAAACAAGATTGAAATAACAAAAATCCAATAAGTGGAAGTTTAAATATACATTTTTAAAGATTAAAATGCAATACAGTGCTTAGAAGCGTAAAGCATCAACTATGGATATCTAGTCACGCTAGACCAGGTTAAATCTAAAAGTTCAGGTCAACTGTGATTGAGCGCGGGTCGGATACAGTCCCGGTGAAGCCCAGCTGAAGTGTTACCTTCTGAGGAATTGAGCCAAGAGCCCCGTTTGTGGGGAAGAATTTAGCCAGGAGCAAGGAGAGCATCGCTGATGATGGCCTGTGGGTGCAAAAAATCTACCTGGAATTGTAGACTGGTGTCTCACGAGCGGTGATACTTGCAGTGTGGAGAGGTGAACTTGCGGTGGCTGGCAGTGTTTCTTCATGCGAACGGCGTAGTTCCGGTGGGAGCGGGCCTGTTCGATATAGCAAAGAACCAAAAAGCTTGATTTCAGGAGCCAAAACCACTTCAAAGGGCACAGGACTAGAGAGGCGCCTCTTGGGGGTCAGGAGCTGATTGAAGACGTGTACAGGAGCTGTAGTGGGTGAGCTGCACGTCCTTTGTGTTCATGAGACTTCAGGAGGCAAGCCACAAACCCTTGGAGTCACTTTGGTTCTAGGTTGGAGAGATTCATGTCTAGTCCATCTCACTAATAGGTATGAAGGGCAGAAGTCAGCAGGTCAGCACAACAGAACAGGAGTCCAGGAGAGTCCATCAGAGTGACAGTCCTTTGAGCAGCACATCAGTCCTTCTTCCTGGCAGACTACCCACCCGTCCAGAAGTGTACTTAGATGGTGGCATCTGAGGTTCAGCTCTTATACCCAGTGGTGCCTTTGAATTGGGAGGACTTCAAAGAGAGGCCTTTGAAGTGCACCGATTCCCTGCCCTTCCTGCCCTGGCTCCAGACTCACTACTGGGGGTGGGATCAGGACACAGCCTATTCAGGTGTAAGTGTCAGCTCCTTCCTCCCATTCTTCTGAGGAAGGCCCATCTGGCTGTGGATGGACCATCAGTCACCCCTAAGCTCTCTTTGTTTGTGGCTGTCTGATGGGAATGCATGAGAACCCACCTGTCATCAATCCAGAAGTGTATTCAGAGACGGACAGGAAGCACCAGATAGTAAAAGTTTAAAAATGGCAACATTCTAAAAGTGGCATTTTCCCAATTTAAAATCTGACTTCACCATATGTTATGATTTTAAATTGTGATCCACAAGACACCAAATTTGGGGGTCCCATCTCTTCCCAATTTAAAATGACACTTATAAGATGTAATAAGATAATCTCAATGCTGTCCTATGAGAGCGATGGATCTTGCAGTATTGATAAAGAAATGTAGAGGTTTTCACTACAAGACATGTAAAACCTAAAAGTATATGTCCTACTTTTTAAATACACTGCATCCTGCCCTTGGGATGTCAATGGCCTACCTTAGGGGTGACAGACGTATTCAAAAGAAAAAATTGGGCCTGGCAAGAGGGTTAACTTGCCAGGCCAACATGGCAGTTTAACTCTCCACACACGGGCTCTGCTTTGGCAGGCATGAGACTTGTTTGAAGGGTTAATGAAGTGTGTGGCCCAATTAGGTCTTCAGGCCCACTAGTAGCATTTCATGTACATGCCCTGGGCACATGTAGTGCACTTTACTAAGGATAAATATGCCATTTGTGGATAAGCCAATGTTACCATGTTTTAAGCAGAGAACACATGCACTTTAGCACTGTATGGCAGTGGTAATTTGCTCAGAGACCTAAACCCAGCAAAAACAAGGTCAGCAAAACAGGAGGTATGAATGCAAGAAGTCAGGGAAACCCGCATGAAGGATGCCAGTTATAACAGTAAGCTACCAGGAGCATTGCCCCTTCAGGCCTTTCCTGAAGAAAAGGAAACTTAAATCTGCTCTGGTGTTCGATTGAATGAGTTATACAGTCTAGGAGCAAGGATTCCCAAAGACCAACCCAATGTTTGTTCTGCTTTAAAAATCATTGAGATAGGTGCGCAATTGCTGACCCCCTTGCAGGTCTCTTGTTTCTCTAACCCAGTAGTCCCTAATGAAGAAACAACTTAAAACTATATCTTCACATTCAATGCTAGGCAGCAGAATACTTTCAGCATTTAATGTGACCAGCTATACATGTTGGTCCGACCACAGCAATTGTGAAACCCCTAGAAATGCAAGTTTTCAGGCAGGTGTGAAGCTGGATTTAATTGTTGTCTACCAACCCCCAAGCTGTGCCAGAATCAAAACATTACTGTATAAGGTCAGATGGTGAATGGCCAACTGAAGTAATTCCTCCAAATAAACAAGAGGTGTAGTTTGGGAGGAAATAAATACTTGCAACAGTGTACAATCAGTTTGAATTAATTGTGCAGCTGGAGAGCACACATTTGAAAGAAGGGGAAAGTAAGTCAGAAGGTTTGATGTGTGTTTCTCCACATTTGGGAATTCACAGCATGATATGGGTGATAGGCCTTCAAAGTGAGAAAATACCAACTAAATAGATATGCCCCAATGGAAGTCACAGTAGAAGTAATGGTAGTAGTAGCAGTAGTAGTACTAAGTAGTAGTACTAATAATAATAATAATAATAACAATAATGATAATAATACTATCTCCACAGTTAAATGTGCTGGTATTATTCTAACACCAACTAAGACTACCATCTCCTCCACTGCTCCACAACCAAATAGGGTTTACCTGTATCGTCCCTTTATTTTGACTTTCATCTGACTTGGGCAAGCCCTCCTGGAGAGTATAGTGGTAATTCTCAAATTCATCCAAATTAATCTGGGCACCACAAATTATCAGATGTGTGGCCATATCCCAATGGGCTTCACTGGCTCAGTGCAGAGCTGAGCTCCTATTTTTTTATGCACCTGCAGTATGTAAAGTGAATTAATTTAACCCAATATATTTTAAGGAGTTTAAATGTTATATTAGATATCAGAACTCTGAAAGTGGAAAACCTTTGTCATAGTCTCAGAGCTGTACTGTCTGAAAGTCTAACTCCGAGAATATCGAGTTAAATGAATTTACATCACACACTGCAGGCACAATACACTATAGTGGCTTGGCTCTGCTTGGAGCAAAAATGCCCTTCATGATACAGCCTCTGCATATTTAATTTCTGGCTATGTTCTGAAACTGGTTGAAAAATCTAGCACAATACCATTAGACGAATGATGAGGTAACCACTTCACACTCTGTGCACAGCAGAAATGGTTCAACTCTGAAGCAGAGCAAATTAGACTCCATCCTTACACGTCATCATTGTTCAAATGCACATTTACATTTGACATTGTATTTACTGTGTGCCTTAATAAAATTAACACCTGCAGATTTAAATGTATTGAAGAAATGTAACCTCTGAAAGATTGAGGCTTCACAAAGGTGCACATTAATGTTCAATTAAAATGCTTACATGTATTAATTATTTACATGTTATATTGACACATTCATTTGCACTTGTAGAAGGGAACATGTATTATTTGTTCATGTTCCGCATTTATATTGACAAGTATATCTGCCTGCATATATAATCATATATTTGAAATACACATTCAATGTTGGTTAAAGTTAGGCTAACTGAAGGCCTTAATTGCTTGGATAGTGTGTTCTTTCTTTTGCAGGTGCGTTTCAAGGCTTCATTATCTAGAGAAAATTAGTATTGTTCTATGTATTAGTTTGCTCATAGTCAGGCCTGAGAAACAAGAGACGTAAAGGTCTAATGAGCAGCTGAAGTCTCCTATCCTATCCACTGTGTACCAGGAGTGGGGGATGTTCAAAGTTGCATTAACTGTCAGAGTTCCGTAGGATCTCAAATTCAGGTTATGTTGTACTCAAGGGAAAATGAAGCTGATTGGCTCCTGTTGTGGAGGAAGGAGATAACACTGATGTTGAAAGTTTTGTTAGATTTAATTAATGTTTGTATTGTTAGATGTTGAGGCAGATTCTCTTACACTTCGAGTGGTAGAGACCTCTCTGCTTCCTTTACTTTTCCAAGTGCAAAGCTTCATGCTAAACACTTATTCCATATTTCGGGAAGACTTTACTGAAGCTTCCTCTTGCTATGTTGTATCAGTAGCAGAAAATTCTGACTTCTAACTTCCCTGCAGCACACACCTTTTTTCAGTCTACAAATCATCTGCAACCGTGTTGCCCACTTGCATGCCTCACAAGTCCACTGAGGTCCTCTGTTGTCAGCAAGTAATTGATTGTTCCTTCCACTTGATAAGTGTGGTAATATTCTGATATCCTCCGAGGTTCCTTCTCTTCCATACCAACTCATATTTTTGACAGGAAGGGGAGGAGCAAGCAAGCTAGCAGTGAGCAGCCAGGCTGGCAGCAGTCACAACTCATGCAACCCAAGGGGAGCCGCAAGGAGGTGCGAGCAACAGAATGGAGTCTCAGGCCACTGACTCTGATGCCCGCACCCTGTTCCCGCAGCTGTCCCATGAAGGCGAGGAGCGTAAAGACAGGGGGAGAAGAGCTGAGTGCTCCAACAGCCCCAATCATGAAGGTAGGGGTTTATGCTTTGGCAGCCTTGCCCACTCCTCCACCGCTGCTGAGGAAGGGAGCTGGCAAGGGACAGTGGAGAAAACAAAAACAAAGCCAACAAGGATAAAACGGCAACAAGGCAGAAGCAGCTGCAGTGGGCACAGCGGGCACAGTGGTGACAGGCCCCACAGCATTGGTTGAGCCCTGGGAGCTGCAGAAGCATCACGCCTAGATAGGGTGCAGCTTGTGGCACAGGTGTGCTCTGTCCCATGCCTCTGCACATGTCTATCTCCTGCTCTTGATCACCCAGTGCCTCCTGTTGCCCTGCACTATGCGGCTAGAACAAACAAAAGTTATCTAACTAAAGCTGCCATAGTAATTAGCACTAACTACAGCAACAACGAAAACCTTAAGGAAAACTGCTACATCCCTAAGACACCTTAAAAAAACCTAAAGACCATGAATGGACTATACACCAGTGCCACAATCCAAAAGCCCCTGGGAACTCAGATAGAGCATGCCCCTTTCCCTCCCCTGCAACCTTCAGTTGCCCATCAACTGTGGAGCAGGGGCCGGACTGCTCGAGCTACTAGGAGCCAAGAGGCTGGAGCCCTAGAGCAGGTAGCTCAAATAAAGCCTAGAAACAGGCTTGGAAGCAGTGGACCCACAGGGGCAAGCCCAGAGCCCAAAAACAGATGTGCCAAAAAGGATGGCAACCAGAAGAACAGCTCTTACTCTTACCAGCTTGTGGTCTGCCAAAGACTGTTCTGCTGAGCCTCATCCTATTGGGAACAGCTGCAACACTATACTTACCAACCAGCTCCACCTGTACAGTGAAGTCAGGGAAGACCAGGCGCTCTCTGCTGTAGGGGAGTAAACAGTAGATGCTCACTTCCCAGCCTTCCGCCCCCAGGTCAACAACCAACCCAAAATCACCTCAAAATCCCATTTCCTGAAGAACACAAACCTAGCTATTTCCTTGAATACAGCTGAATGCATGGGTCTATAAATGCCCTATCACCTTTCATTGCCTTTCACACTCAGACTCCATCCATAATGTCAGCCATGGACACAGCCCCAGCGTCCAATCCTGCTGATAATGGGTCCTTCATTTCCCATATTTCATGTCTGGAATGTCACAGCGATACAGGCAAAGCACATGGGGGAAGCCTAGTAAGCACAAACCCTGATATTAAGGCATTCATGCGGGGAGAAATCATTGACCTAACCTTCATCCTTCACATCCCACGCTTGGACTGTCTCTGTGAAATGGACACAGTGGACGATGATGCTCAGTGAGCCCAGCAAGTCTAGCTAGGAGTACTTGGTGCTGGAGGAGATCATTGACTTAACCTGCTTCTCTCCAGTTGGAAGAAGAGAACAACTTAGAGCCAACAAACCCAAGTGGAAAAACAACAGGGCTAGAAAGCAGAATTCAGGCAATGTCTCTGTAGGCCATGGAGCATATGGAACTCTCCTAATTAACTCATGAAGAGTGGGATGAGATGGTAGCCTCATACACCACCAAACACAACCACAAAGCTACACCAGTGAAAATCCTACCCCTGGACAAAGACCCTGAATCAGGGGAAGGTGCAGAAGGTTACAACTCCCCTGACAAAGGAGTCTGCCCTCCATGTTATAAACTGTTCAAGCCGTGGCTGACACCATGGACTAACACAAAGCGAAAATGGATATCCAAATACAGCTACTGAATACCTTGGCAACACACATGGCAGGGATTGAAGGGAAACTCACTGACCTAAAGGGCTCAAAATGATTTAAGGGAGCTAAACCCAAGGTGCACTTGCTCCCCCATTCTGGAGAAATGGAGCACATTATCTGGCACCTTAAGTACCCGCTTTGATGATCTGGGCGATATCTCAAGCAACTAAGGAGAATCGTCTCCCACCGGGCCAGCCCCGCAAAACCAAGGTGGACAAGCACTGAAACAACCCAAGCAAATGACCAACACCATCCCACGCAGTCCCCAACTTTGCTTGCAATCAACCCCACCCCTCCACAAGTGACCATGGCAATATGGCCAGAGACAGTGGAACAACCCAGAAAAAATAGATAAAACATTGGTACCATTAACATTAGTGGAACTGAGTCAAGACAACACAACCTCAATGATCCCCCATAAAACATTATACCAGTTCAGAGTGGGGGCAAGACGAAAACAGCGCCAGAAAAGGCAGTGGAACATCCCAGAAACAAATAGAGAAAACACTTAACATTAGTGGAACTGGGTCAAGCCAACACGACCTCTATGACTCCCCCCCAAAAAAAACAATCTACCAGTTCAGAGTGGGAGCTCAACCAAAACAGCACTAGAAAAGGAAATCAAGGAACACATTTCCCTAAAATTAACTGGCTGAGGAACTATGCCATCTTTGGAAACACAGCTGTGAAACCAGAAAGGCAAAAGGAAGACACCCTTGAAGGAACGGAGCAACAAAGGACACACAGCGGGCCTGATATAGAGGGTCAAGAGGTCATGGTGCCAGGTGAAGAAGAGCTCACTACCATGCACCCTGAGTCTGGTCCCCCCAGACTGAGAGGTCCAGAACCCAAGAAAAGGATCATCTAATACCCACAGCTCCCTGTTAGTCATCATGGCTAAAGAGAACTTGAATGGGGAGACCAGCAGCATGCCAATCCTAACACTGAAGATGTGCAGTCAACCACCCAAGAACTGGCCCTGAAACAGGGACCTGGTGCTAAACAGAACTATTCAAAACAGATCAAAAGGGCTCCCGGCACTGGACATAAGAACACCAGCTCTATGTGAGTGCTCCCTAAAAAGGGGACAAAGCATTACTCTGTTTTATCCACTTTACTGCTCAACAGGATCTGGTGACATCCTCAATCTGGGCAGCATCCTAGAATTGCTGAATCAGATCCCAGCACTCTCTGGGGTAACCTCCTCTGATATCGAATTCATCCAATTTTTGGACATGGCAGACAAGATACAGAGCAAAAGCAAATACTTTTTGTCCTGGGGTATAATTGTGGAAATATATCAAAAACCTGGCTACACATACCAACTTTGGAGGGCTCTAAGTGCTGAGAAAGGGGAAATCAAGGCCACCACCATAGCCCTACTCAGTCCTAAGAAATGCACAAGGGGCAACTCCATTGAACAAGGAAAATGCAATTGAACAAGTCCCCCACCTCCACCCCATGATTCATCATAGGGAAAAATCCCTTACAAATTATTGAAGATGGATCTCAAGGTCACTAAGTATGCCTCAGCCAAGGCAGCATAAGCGAACACCACAGATCCTGAAACATCTATTCTCCAACTCTGCTCCTGGAACATATATGGCCTAGCGAGCAAACTTGATGAGCAGGACCTTCTATGCTTCTTCCAATCCTTCACAGTGATTGCTCTTCAGGAGACATGGTCTCAGGAACCAATCACAATCCCAAACTTTATACACAACATAGTCCGGGCAAACAAGGAGGCATGAGTCAGTCACAGCAAAGGGGTCCTTGCAATCTACATGTCAACTACAATCAAAGTCAGCAGTAAGGTTAAAAAAACTGACTTGGACAACCTCCAAATACTGCACTTAACAATGTACATGGGGGGGGCAAAGCCATCACACCGACTCTGATAAACACTTATGTGCCACCCAGTTGCAAAGACCAAGCAGAGACTCTAAAAAAAGCTGTATGAAAATCTCCTCAAAGTAGATGCATCCCACACAAATTTCATGATCATATTAATGAGTGACTTTAACTTGTACTTGCGAGGCCCTTCACCGAAGAACAAAATCACTGACGTACAGGCGTGCCAATGGAACATCCCTACACAAGCAACAATCGAGCCAGGGAGGAGAGTCTCATGTGGTCTTAATTTGCTTGGTACAATGGAACATCAAAGCTTTAGGGCCCTCAATATCCCCTACCACAGCGACATTCCTTCCTCTATGTCCTTCCACTTCTCCAAAAGACACTCCTTGAACAACTACACGTTTTGATATTTGTCTCTATTCCAGCTAGTTTGATCCTTAAAAAAATAGGCAAAAGATCAGAGTGTGTCCACCAGCTTCAGGCGGTAGGACTCCCCCTTTCTGTCACCAAAAACGGTTGCATTGCAGATCCAAAAGGTTCAACTTACTCTGCCACCTTAAGGATAGTAAAATGGACTTCTACCATCATAGAACCACAGGAGCAGTAGGCCAAAAGTAATCTAAATTAGGTATGGATAGTAGGAACTCCGCAGGTGAAAATTGGAAAGCCTTCACAGACTCTGTTTCCGAACAACATGCTACCAAACTAAAACCATACACAGCCCCCAAAACAGCAGGCCACAGTCTGCCAAGCCAAAATCAGCACAGAAACAGAGAAAGTAATTCACTAAAGAAGCATATCAACAAAGCCTTGAGAGCAGTGTGGTAATTCCCTCTCAATGAAACCCTTTTAGAGGATCTGAGACTCAAGAAATGAGAGAACAAACGGGCACTCTGGAGTGAGAAGAGAAAAACACAGAAACTTTCTAGGCAAGCCCCATTTAGGATATTAAGCATCACAAAGCATTTTTGGTAAACAGTCAATGCCCTAGAAAGCACACCACAGCCAGTCTTGCCAATTTATGTAGCTGATGCACAAAACACAGATGAAGCTGCAGTGAACAGCAGATAATTAAAGGCAGAACCTCAGGAGACTCTGACCCGAACTGAATCCCTCATGCTATTTATAAGGTCAATCCAGCAGAATGGGCAGGCCCCATGGTCCCTTTAGGTAACCGCACTTTAGCAGGAGTCACAACACCAGAACCCCGGGAAGGTTCTATCATAGGGCCCATCTTCAAGGGAGGGGACAAATCTAAAGCTATGAAATACAGGCTGAAAGCCCTCATGGACAGCGAGGCAAAGTAATCTGCAGGCTTCTTCATTGGGCCAACACAAACAGCATTATCCCGAACAATCAAATGGGGTTTACCAAAAAAAAAGAACGGGGCCATGACTAACATCAGGGCTCTATCACTACTGTTTGACTTCTCTAATGATACTAAGCTGCTCCTTTACCTCTGCTTTATTGATTATAAAGCTGCCTTCGATTGTGTCAATCAAAACAGACTCTGGAGCAAACTAAGAGATGGGTCAGTACCACCGGGGCTCTTAGGAGAATTTGAAAACCTATATTCCAACACCTGGGTCAGACTTAAGCTGGGCAATAGGGCCAGTCCTTCAAGGGCTATTCAAACATCGAAACAAGGGTGTGTTTGGCCCCAGTCCTCTTCAATTTATTGCTGGCAACTTTCCTCTAGCCCTGTCTTCCATCAACTCCCACTTCTGAAGCTTGATTCCATTCTTACTCCAAACCTCCTCTATGCTGATGACCTAGCCAGTTAGCCAAATAAAGGTGAAGCTGCAGTGTCTCCTGACCGCCGTTTCATATACTCAAAAACAAATGGATTGACAATCAACATGAACAAAACCAAATTCATGAACTGCTTAAGAAAAACAAGAGTCAAGCTCAGCCTGTTTCTGGGCTCCACCCAGATTGATGAAGTCAGAAAATATGAATACCTCAGGCTTATATTTGACAACAAAGGGCTTATAAAGCCCCAAAAAGAAGAGACAAAAAGGTGAGGGCTTGCCCTGGCAGCAGGGTTAAGGGCTGTCATACAGCCCCATAGTACAAATTGCAAAGGCAAAGGTGGTGCCCACCCTAGCTTACAGAATGGAAGCCGTTCAAGCAGGGACTCAAAAATCCTAGATAGTACCATTATTAAAATCAACGGGGAAACATATAAACTCCCTAAACACATTTCACCTGCTCAAATCAGCCTGGAATTTGAACTAGTTAAACAGTCAGTTGCCAGGAGTGCCAAGTCTGCCAGCAAGAACACAATAATCTAAAATGTCTGGCTGGAAATAATCAACAAAGCCCACTCAGCGGCCAGAGACTATCTCAAAAGATCAATTGACAAACTTGAGCTAGCACAACTATAGGCCACTTCAACCAGTCTTGAAGTTTTCAAAAAAGTTCTCAACATACAGCAAAATTGGTATCGTCCCTAGAAGACTGGGCATTGCTTGAAAAGCTTGCTCATGCTTGAATGGTGCAAAACAATTACACCTCACTAAAGCAACGGCAATACCTGGGAGAGGCATTCAGCTGTAGGATAAAAGGCATCTTTTTGAAACACCACTTTGGTATCCTTCCTTCACACAGACCTACAGACCCATGACTGAGGGCAGAATGAGAGGCCCCCTGTAGGTTGTGAGGTCACCCAAAGAAGGATGCAGTCCACACCATCTGCCTCTGCAGGGCCACATTGAGCCTCTGCCTCTGTTGGCTGTGGCCTTTTTGGCTTAGGCTAGAGTGCTTTCCTGCAGACAAGTCATACTAGTAGGCCTAAACTCCGGACATCCACGAGCAATCTCTTGCACAATAAAGTATTTCCAGTGAGTCTGCAGATCTTTAAGGGAGGTATCTGCTCTGCCAACACAAAACTGCCAGCCCAAACACCTCTCCCTCCCAAGTGTCGGGGTGATGCCTTCTCTAGCAACCTTGTTCCACTGCATAAACCACCAAGCTTAAAACCAGGTGATCACCAGTATAGCAGGCAATCACCCTCAACTGCTGTGTAAATACAGTACTCAACATAAGCCTTCCTCCTTACACAAGCACTTTACTCTAGCACTAGCCCTGCATGTGCTCTACTCTTTGCACAAGCACTTCTCTCCTGCACCAGCTTGTGGCCTTAAGCATGTATACAGGGAGTTGACTGGGCTTTAAGGGAGGCACCTGCTTCACCAACACACAACTGTAGGCCCAATCACCTGCCCATTGAAAGGGCGTTGGTGATACCCCTTCTAGAAATCCAGTCCCACTGACTAAACTACCAGGCTTGCCATAAGTGACTCAATAATCTTTCACATACACTTTACGGCATGCAGGTATTGACAACATCCGCAGCAGGGCTATACATAGTAGCAAGTTGGAAAAATTATAATGAATTTTAAGCGTTTGCCAAGTTGCCGGCAAATCTCACACGGAGGACTTTTTAACAATTTAGCCGAAAGACGATCATTATTATGTTTATTCATGCTATATTTTTTATACTGTACCAATTGTAATAAATAAAACAATAATGTTTTTCACATACTGAAACCTTCACTTTTCTAACACCTCTCACATTCCCAAATTACCCAAATATTTCACTTCAACCATCCTCATTCCTGATTTAGAAGTCTGACTATATAATTTTAAAATCATTTCATTTTTAGAGAGCAAGGGTTTCTTTATGGAACACCTGTTACTAATTCCCAGTTTCTGTATTGCTATGGATGTTATTGCTTTATACCTAAATCTAATGAGACTGAACCAATTGCGATATTTCAGCTTTTCAGCTATAATCCTGTACCTTCTTAACATTTTCATAACATGCAAATATGGTGGATTAATTATTGATTGGCTGTAAACTACTTAGCTTCAATTATCAATTTCTGGTCCTCATTGTGCGGCCAAATGGGCTTCATGGAAATCTAAATTATTATTGTCGATACCTCAGTCAACTTAAAAAGATCCATCAGATGAGAGACTGTATATCATGCTCCTGTGCATTCTCAACTCTAATAAAGGTTCATCCTCTTGATGTTAGCTTTCACTACTACAACTACTTGTATGATTTGAGCATTGTCATTTTATCTCATGAAGGTGCAGCACAGGACCTTTAATAAGATTTGTATGCCGGCATCACCACAGCGTGGTAACACAGCTAAGTAAAGGTGCAGAGCCATCTTTACACGTTTTCCTGGCATGGTTGTCATTAGTTGCCAGTGCAGCAGCGTCAGTGCTATAATTCAAGGTAAAAAAAACTAGGGGTGTGAGAAATTTGCTTTTGAGTAAACATGCTAAATGTTGGCAAAATTACACAAAATTAAGCACATGGCGCTGTATTTTAGTATGAAATGTGTCCTTGCATCTACTTTAGATGCAAACATGCTTTCATGCTAAGTGAAACTGCTTGAAAACAAAACAACCGTGTGAAACAGCTTCCTACTGAGCTGTATTGTTTATGTTGTTCCTGTGTGTTTGTGGTTAATCCATATGTAAAAACAGTTAGGAGAACATCTCACGAATGCACTAATTGAGCTTTCCTGCCATTTTAGAACCACAGTTTTATGCCGCGGTTGATATCAGTCTACTGCAAAGTTGAACCTCAGAGTACTGCTCGGCAGCGGCTCTATAACATGCTTTAATTAGCCACTGCTAGTTAGTAAAGGAACTTCACGGGAAAATATGAGAGCCATAAAAATAGGGACAACACTCGTAAAATATCAGGGAAGAAGAGTAGGTCTCTGAAAACAGGTAATAAAGCTTCTGAGAGCCATAAAAACGTACTGGCATTGACCACAGACAACCTGTTTAAAGCATGATGGATAGCCGCTTGTCTGCTACTGAGGGACGGCTTCTGCCCATGCACCGAAGCTCTTTAGCATCAATTATGCTGGAACAATTTTCAGAGTAAGGGTGATAAGTGACATCAAACACTTTCCTAAAACCATTGCGGTTCCAGTGTGTTACTGAGTAAGAAATACCAAGAATAACACCCATTAGAAAACAGCATACATAGGAATGGTCAGAATTTAAGTTTTTTTCTATCTTACAGTGGTCTCTTTTAATGAATGATCTGGTAGGGATCTGGCAGGGATTTCAAGAAAGTATCCAATTCGTCAGAATTTTCAACACTACCTCAATTGCATTATTACTCTGCAGCCACAAAATGCGATTACCGATCGCTCTTTCAGAATAATGTGCCATATTTAAATATATCATGCTGAATACATCGCCAGGAAAAATACTGTATTCATACATACGTTGACTCAGTAAAAAATAACGCTTACTAGTATGGACTTGTGGGAACAGAGCTCCTTGGAACTAAGGCCCATATTTATTTATTTTTTGCGGCGCATTTGTGTCATTGTTTGATGCAAAAGCGGCGCAAACTTACAAAATCTAATTGGGGCATATTTATACTCTGCGCAAACCCTGCCCCATATTTAAACTTTGACGCCCGACCCCGCGGATGTCTAAATTCCACCATGTGCGTCATTTTTTGGAAGCAGGAAACTGCCTTGCGTTAATGATATGCAAGGTAGGTGTTCCCTCCAAAAAATGACTTTAAGGCCTGTGCGCCTTATTTATACCCAAGCGTCATTTTGATGCACAGGAGGGGGTGGGCCTTAAAAAACAGCGCACAGCCTGTTGTGTGCCGTTTTTTAACGCCTGGGTCAGGGCAGGTATTAAGGGATCTGTGGGCTCGGAAGGAGTACAGAGGTGCACTCCCCTGCCCCCAAGGACACCCCCTGCCACCCTTCCCCGCCCCTGGAGGACACCCATGGATGGGGGGACCCATCCCAGGGAAGTAAAGGTAAGTTCAGGTAAGTATTTTTTTACGTTTTTTTAAAGTGGCATAGGGGGGGCTAATTTGAGCTCCCCTACATGTCACTATGCCCAATGACCATGCCCCGGTTTGAGGCCTGATCTTTGCCTCAGACCTGACTTGCACCATTTTTTGACGCACAACCCCCATTTTCCCCTACACCGGCACTGCCTGGTGTGAGTCATTTTTTTTTACTCAGACCAGTCCGCAGCGCCGGCTAACGTCATTCCATAAATAAGGCGCCCGCATGGCGCGTTGGAATGGCGTTAGCCGGCGGTAACATTTTTGACGCACAACTGCGTTTGCGCAGTTGTGTGCCAAAAAGTATAAATATGGCCCATTGTATTTTGTTAGTTTGCGCCGCTCTTGCATCAAAGAATGATGCAAGTGTGGTGCAGAGAAAGTATAAATCTGGGCCTAAAAGCCAAACAATTTGTACAATTTAAATTTTCAACATTAAAACAGTAATTCACAAAATATAAACAAACTTGTACACACAAAACAAATACTCAAATTTCTAATTATATAGTTATTTTATATTGAAAACGTATGCAAAAATCTAAAACTTTTAATGAGAAGGTTGCCACTGCCTCTTGGTGCTTAACTTTTCAATATTTGGTTTTATTTAGGAAAGCTTAATCCTCAGGTCAGATTCTACATTTCCCAAGCGATTTCTGCTCTTATTTTATAGATACATAAAATCTGTCAAAAGTTTTTCACATAAATATGTGGTGGGGAAACAAAGTAAAACCATAAGGGCCTCTTTTGTTTCCATAGCCTCTCTGTCACATGTAATTAATTTGTTTTATAGCATATTGCATAGCAATATAGGGTGTCTGAGCACTTTACAAGGGACTACAAGGTGTAGGATTCACATGTCATTCACAATGGTAGGCTTAAAAGTAATAAGAATGTATTTCTACGCAAGCAAACTTTTTTTTGCAGCAAGAGGATAATGAAAGGCTGGGAAAAAACATACTTTCTAATGTGTGCCATGCAGTTTGCATGCAGCTCTTTGGTGGCAGTTTATAGCTCACTGTGCTCGATTATGATTGTAACATATGAACTGCACAATAACAAAAGAATCTCTGTGACAAAAGCAGTAACCCACTGTGCCATGTACATAAAATAATTTTCTTTGCATGATATAAGTTCTCTGCATCAGGCATATTAACCATCTGCGCTACCTTAGATGAGTCAAAACTACCACTATATAAAAGTCCCATCTCTCTTCAGCAGATACATTTATCACCAGAATTATCTTGATGCTTTTATTTTCAACTGCTGGTTGTACAAGGAACTATGGAGCGGTTTTACAACTGATGTACAAATAAAAACGCACATGTGTTTCTGTCAGGCCCCAGCTGGAGAAGTACCTTTCTGTCATCCCAGGCCTGCGAAATCCCTGGGGTAATGTGTCATGGACCCCTGGGGGTCCTCGGACCACAGGTTGGGAATCGCTGGAGTAAGGTATTCATCGGAGCCACCAGTTGAGAGTTTTGCAACAGGCCACATTAATTTTCAGCAAATATCTTGAGTACTACTGAAGGTTAGCAAACTCTGGGAAGATATTAAATATATACTCTTTTGCACTTGACCTTTATTTACATGGGCTCAGAAGAAAAGGTCACTTTGTAAGAGCCTGCACTAAAATCCTATGATGTGTCCTTGTTCTTTTTATGCAATGCAATTTACTTGAACTCTAAAAATACCCTAAGAAACTCTTATTGCTGCTCTCAACGCTCTCCAAGCGCACACAGAGCTATATTAAAATTCCCAGATTTGCTGCGCTCTCTGAACCAGAAGATACAGAGTCACTAAAAAATACGTGCTTGCTAATAACAAAACTGTATTTGAGATCTAGAGTTACAACAGCCACAGGAGATCCAAAAATGTTGTAAATGTACTACAACCCTGCCTTGGAGTAGGTCACCCCCACACATAGCAACTAACAGGTACTGCCACACACTCACATAGAAAATAACAGCAAGGTACTTAAAAGGCCACCCCATGGAAAAGAATGTGAAAAGAATATAGTTATTTAGACTTTTAAATTACAGAAATGTAGTTCTAACTTTTTAAGTGTTAAACATTACAGCCAATTTAAAATGATGTGTTTAATAATATAATATAAATATCTGTTTACAAATAATTAATTACAAGTTTCTTTTAAAGTTAGAAATACCTCAATCAATCAATCAATCAAAGAAATATGTAAAGCGCACTACTCACCCTTGAGGGTCTGAAGGCGCTGGGGGGTGGGGAAGGTTGGACGATCACTGCTCGAATAGCCGTGTCTTGATGTTTTTTCTGAAGAGAAGGAGGTCTTGGGTCTTGCAGAGGTTGATGGGGAGGGTGTTCCAGGCCTTTGGGGAGAGATATGAGAAGGATCTGCCCCCTGTGGTGGTGTGTTGGATGCGTGGGATTGTGGTGAGTGCAAGGTTGGTGGATCGGAGGTGGCGGGTGGGGGTGTGGAAGTTTATTCTATCGTTGAGGTAGGATGGGCCAGTGTTGTAGAGGGATTTGTGTGCGTGGACGAGGATTTTGAAGGTGATCCTTTTGTCTATGGGGAGCCAGTGAAGGGATTTGAGGTATGGTGGGATGTGTTCTTGGCGGGGGAGGTTCATGATGAGTCGTGCGGCTGTGTTCTGGATTCTCTGGAGTTTGTGCTTGAGTTTGAGTGTGGTGCCGGCGTATAGGGCGTTGCCGTAGTCTAGCCTGCTACTGATTAGTGCGTGAGTGACGGTTTTTCTAGTCTCTGTGGGAGTCCAGTTGAAGGTTTTTTTCAGCATGCACAGTGTGTTGCAACAGGATGAGGTGACGGCGTTGATTTGCTGGGTCATGGTGAGGGAGGGGTCGAGGATGATGCCAAGGTTGCGTGCGTGGGGTGCTGGGGTAGGTGCGGGCCTAGGGTGGTGGGCCACCAGGAGGTGTCCCATATGGATTTGAGGGGTCCGATCTCGGTCTTGTTGGAGTTGAGCTTGACTTAACTAACAATAAACAAATACATTCAAATGAAATCAACTAAATAATAGCAAAACATAAAAGAATTATGTGGTTTGTTAAAAATATTTATTAACAATGTATATAAATAAAATTAGTATATTCTATGTACTCAATTATGGATGTATTTACTAAACAGTTAATCTGATGATTTAATGTGCTGTAACTTTTCTTTTGTTCCATGCTAACAATGATTATTTTATATGAATTTATGTGGATATTTTACTATGGAATAATTTTAGAGAGAGGCACATGGTAATATAAAGACACATACCCACAAAAGATTAAGGGTCTGATTTAGAATGTGGTGGCAGGTTACGCGTGACAAGGGTGACAGATACCCCTCCCGCCAAAATCTAAATCCCACTATATCCAATGGGATTTAGATTTCAGCAGACTGTTGTGACGAAGTAACCAATCTGCCAAGCTCTAAATCAGGCCTTAAGACAATTGCTATTCACAAGCTACATATATAAAGTTACAGCACCACTAATGTCACAAAACAAGGTTAAATGTACTCCAGCCCTGCCCTGGAGTAGGTCAAGCACCAGACATGGGCACTTACAGGTACTGCAACACACAGCCATATAAACTAATGGGGCAGGAACTTAAAATAACATCCCATAAGAAATAGTGTGAACATTTAATCTATCAACCTAGCCATCTATCGATCTATAGAAAGACATATAGTATGTGTAATGACATGTTAGCTGGATGTTCCACAGCAAAAGTGCCTTTTGTTTTGTGGATTATTTTGGTGCAGATTGCTGAATCTGCATGAAAATGGAAAAAAGTTCACCCAGCTCAGCTCCTTCTTGAAAAGTTTTTGGGTGATCCTTCAAGTGGGGGCTGAGAAAAGAATGGGCTGCAATACAATTTTTTCCCATTCATTTTTCATGAGGCATTTTACACAACAATATAAAGATAAAGGCTGAAGGAGTTACACTAAATTTGGCAGGCAGCTAGACTTTTACATAGAAAGCATGTTTTTGGTCTATATCTGTTAAGAAAATCTTGAGAAACTAAGGTTAAGGAAATTAAGATGTCCGGACAGTCCGTCCCACTGGACTCCCATGGGAATCCAGCAGAATTGCATTACAAAATGAAAGATAATTTTTTCTGTTTCACCATCTTAGTACAATGGGACACAGCAGTCCTGTGGTATTGAGAAATCGGATTGGCAGGCTGCAACATGAAAAACGTATGGAGCCACCATTCGAGGACACAGTGGCTTGGTACCAGCATCCCAAAGTAAGTAAAAGAAACATATAGGCGGCAAGGTAAGGGTACCCTAAACCCCAAGAATTTTTGGGTGTTGGGATGTTCCTGAGGGACCCAGCAGGCCCCAAAACAAAAAAATAAATTAGCACTCTGATCCTTCTGTAGCCCCTCAGGAGTTTTTGACAGCTCTGGTGGGAGGCAGCACAGCTCCCCCATGTTATATGGAGGCCAGCATAGACCCACGTGCTCTTGTGGGAGTCTTGAGGGATGGAAGGAATAAAATAATAATATAATAATAAATAATAAAAGGAAAATCTGGGTTGAGAGACTGTGGAATGTTGACCACTCACAGGAGTTTGACCTCAGGCACATGGTTATAATATCTTACTTTCTGTTAAAAAGCACAGAAAATGACGGTAAGGTTAAAGCTGATGTATATTTAAGTAATGTTTTTCTTGCACCACAGTGATACTGTTATGCACTATTCAGAGAAATTAGAAAATGTAATTATGCTGGGGTGATTAGATTTGTTTCACTAATTGCACTGTTTTTTTCCTAAAATTGTACAGAAAAATATTACATTGATATTGAGGTATTATAAGAGCCCCAATTTGTGGGGTAATTAACAGTGCATGGCTGCGAGTTATACTTACCTTAAGGCACTTGGGATAACTAACTATAAGAGGTGAATTTCAATGGTTTTGTACATTTAGGATGTGAGCCTAACTGTTACGCACCTGTATCCTTTGGTTTTTTTAAGTGAAGTTCCATGCTTTTTTTTAGATTCTATTTCCTAACTATAACATCTCTGTAACCTTGTTTTTTTTCAGTGAATTTCTAGTTTTGTAAAAAATGCAAAGTAATTTTTATTACTATGCTGTAATCCAATCACGGCCTCACTCAGCCTTTGGCTGTGCCTGTGGGGGTTGTCCGCAAGGCCTGGCCTGCAGTCAGGCCCTGTGGGCAACCCCCTATAGCCACCCAACCCCAGGCCATGCATAGACTTTGGATGTGCGTGGCAGGGATTGGCAGCAAGGCCTGGCTTGTGGCCAGACACTGCACCCAATCCCCCAGTTTGGCCATGCGCAACAGGAGTTGGCTGTAGCCTGCCTCTCTGGTTGTGAGAACGGGTGTGAGAGGGTGTATCTGGGGATGAGAGTAGCTGTGACAGTATCTGGGTTGAGAGTGCATGTATCAGTATCTTAGATGGTGTGTCAGTGTCCGAGTTGGTGCGTAAAGATCTCAGTGGGTGTGTAAGTGGGAGAAGGAGATGAAAAAGAGAAATTGAGAGACAAAGAGAGAGTTTTTTAGGCTTTGATGTATAATATACTTGGAATTAGATATTTCTGGACAAATTGAAAAGAAAAATGTATTTGTCAATTACAAAGAGTGAGATCACCTTTCATTATGAACCTTAAACATTTGAAGTTTAAAAGAAATTAAAGAAGGAAAATGACCACGGACACACCTGGAGTAGAATGCTCACATTTCAGTGTGAGAGTATGTGCCATTAACCTTGAGGCCATAGGTGACTCCTACTGTAATGCTTCCAGACATACCTATGACAGTTTACCCACACATGTGATTGGAAAGAAACGTTTGTTCCATCACTAGGGAGGTTTAATAATCAAAACACCAGTAAATAAACAAACAAACTGCCAAGCGAAACTAGGATCTGAACCTTTAGCCTACTGAGTGACAGCAGAAGACCTTGACCATTAGCCCAGAAGTGACTCTGCTCTGCATCCCAACATATGTAAAATATTGGTACCAAACATCTTGCTAGTCTTACTATTTGAAGTGATTGCATGGGGATACCAATGCATTGACAATCTCCAAATTTTCTCTCTATTTCATCCCACTATGGGATGGAATCATGAGAGAGAGAGACAAGACCAGAGAAGGAATCTGAACGCCCCAGTGGTCCTAGCCGGGTCCCCATATCCTGCGGTAGCCGACATTGCTCCTAGAAGCAGGGAGCTTCTTTAAAAAACAGCTCCCTACTTATGAGAGCAAAGTTTTCATCTGTTACCATCCACATAAATATGTGTGTAGAGAAACAGATTAACACTCTGCTTTCTGTAAGTGAGAGCTGTTTGACAGTTCTCACTTGCAGAAAGTGAAGTTTGTTTGCTTTTGCTTAGTGGGAGCTGTCAGCTCCCATCAAGCAAAAGCAAACAGCTATGTCTCGGGGTGAGCACCTCGGGACATAGCAGTGGCCGCACCTGGGGGGGGTGGCGGATCCCAGGGCCATCATTGGTGGCAGGGCACCCCGGCAATGAGCATTGCCCCGGGGAGGTGGTGGTCCTCAGGCTCCCCAACGGACCTCCTTCACTCTTTTATTGCAATTCCGGAAAGTTGGTGTTCCTCTTGGCAACTGGGGAGGCTGCACCCCCCATCATATCAGTTTAAAGGCCCGGGGAGGTGACGGTCCTCAGGGCTGTCAAGTAAACCGTGGGGCACCCTGCATCATATTAGTTTAAAGCCCCAGGTGCGTGGCGGTCCCCACGGCTGAAGGGGGGCACGTGGCCCCTGCATCATATTAGTTTAAAGCCCCAAGGAGGTGGCTGTCCCTGGGGCTCTTGGGGGACAAGTGCACCCTACCTTTTATTTGCTTAAGGCCCTTTGGAGGCAGTGGTCCCTGGGGCAGAAGGGGGGGCGAGCACCTCCCCCTGCATTAGGTTCCTACTTTTGACCCGGGGTGTTGCCCGGGGCTATGGAGGGCCGGGCAGCCGCTCCCACATCCTTTTTGTTAAAAACCTCTGGGAGGTGGTGGTCTGCAGGGCTGCTCGGGGGAGACAGGCATCCCCCATTCAAACTTTAATTGCCCCGGGACCTGGCCCACGTGGGGGCTAATTACAAGACAAGTGCAAGAGCCGGACGTTTTCTTTTTAAACATTATCAGCAGATCTGCACCCAAAATTTTTAAACAAGTCTGTTTCAACCATGGGAGGTCCCTCTGAGACCCCAGCACTAGAGCTAAGGGGTAAGGGCGACTCTACCATGCCACCTTTTCTTTTTTTTCATTTATTTTTCTGGGACTCAGCTGCAGCTTCCTTGTTGAAGTGTTGTCAGTCAATCAGATCTCAGCATGAGATGGGGAAGGTTCGTGGAGCCTTCGCGTCCCTATTTCTAAAAAATGTGGATCTTCTATAATTTCTCAAAAACTGCTGAACGTATTTACATCAAATAACAAAAAGGTTGATACTAGACCAAGAGCTACCTGTCAGCCAAATTTGATGTAATTCCATCTAGTGGTTCGGGCGCTACTGCGGTTCAAAGTCCCTATGGAAAAATGCATGAAGAAAAAGCATTTTAGAATGTCTCAATTTTTCAGCCCCCATTACATGGTTCACCCCCAAACTTTCCAGACAGCAGCTGATGAGAGTGTCAAAAGTTTTAGGAAAATTTTGTGAATATCTGTCTATCTATACATCACAAAGGAATGTATTTCTAGACTGGGGTATTGACATAGCACATTAGAAAGAGGCCAAATACTAAGTGCCACTAGAATTGCTAAAAGACAAACAGAAAATTGACACTGAAAAAGAGAAGCACAAGACAGTGTGCACCTGGAGAAGTGCGTGGGCGACCCAGCAACACCCTGGAAAATGGGGGAAAATTTATATTGTTCAGGTGAGGATGTGTAACTAACTACTTGATCAGAGACCTATATATTATAAAGAGGCACTTGAAGCAGAAACAAAGGAAGAGGGCTGGCTCCCTGGAATTCTATCATCAACCACAGTCAAGTGCTATCTAGACATGAAGTAAGGACATAACCATGCCAATAATCATCAGCTATCACTGCTCTCCTGGAATTTAGCAGGTGCAAATAAATTCAAAACTGGTACAAATTTAACAGGATGTCTCAATGACATTTAAATACTTGCTGGAAACCTGGGTAAACAAACAGGTGGCACTAATAGGGCACAATACAGAGATAAAACAAACAGTGACTTTCTCAGAGCAAGGCAGGTTATCAGGAGGACTGACCTTTGGTAAATGGCATGTGGTCTGTGGCTGAGACATCCTCGAACTAATGCTAGAGACTGAGATACATTTTCAAATTGGTCACAACCCAGGAAGAATCCTCTACAATGTATACATGATACAAAATCCAGTAAGTAACTAATGACACATAGCTTCATCATTTAAAACAGCAACAATTGTACAACCTGGATCATGAAGCTACTGCAACAGAGGACCTAAATGGGGCACTCTCATTGGTGTGCTTGCAGGTCCCTGCCTTATACGAATTAAACCTGTATTACAAGGTTGTGGAAATGTCAAACAATTCTTTCATGAGATGCAGAAGTAATTCAAAGTTCTGGGCAACCCTATTCAATTGGGGGTTGATAAATATAAATGGCCATTTTAAGCCCAACATACCTGCTAGGTCAATACACATGGTTTGAATTCTGCTAAAGTATTGAAGTATACTTTAGTGACCCCATGCCTGTTGGAGCAGATAACTTCCTTTCAAATAGTTTATAGTGACAAAAGTGATCTGCATCCACAGTTGGCAAAAATCAGTTGGGAACTAAAAGTTAATAAATGATTTAAGACAACCTCCACTGAAGATGAAATTGTCAGCTTGCCTAACATAAGTTAGAATGGTCAATCACAAGATAAGTATAGAGAGTGGGAACATCATGAAGGGGATGACCATCTAATCATAATAAGTCATCTGAATCAAGAACAATTGTCAGTCCCATTCTGGGATAATATCATAAAATTCTTAGTCAACAGCAAACAAAACATAACTAAATGATGAATCAAAAACATGACAATTGTATGCAGAGAAAAATAAGAAATAACTCATATTAAGATCCCTTCATAAAGAAATCACAAGTGTGAGCTAAGACTAAACAACAAATAAATCATAAAATAAGTAAAAAGTAAATAAAACCTAAAATATTGGGAAGGTAATTCAGCCTTTGAGGTCAGGAGATGGCATGACATCAGCAAATGGGTCCAATATGGAATTTTGATGGCTGATTCATTAGTTAAAATCATCCCAAACTTCAATAAATATTATTGAAGCAAATTCATGAGAGAAATATTTGTTAAACCTCTAGTATGTGCAATCATCACCCAAGGAATCTGCATGCCCTTTCAACAGCTCAATTGTTACTATAAATTATGAACAAACTTCAGGAGGCACTAAACCCAAATGCCACTGGCTGACAGAGGAACAAGCAATGAAAATAAATTAATCTCTTGGGATTTCTTGTTCTAACATAGTCAGAACAGTAAAGGTCCTAAGAAGTAGTGGAGCATCCAGTCCAATTGGAGTACTAATGGCAGTCTTCTATCAAGATTTAAACACCTGGAAATCCCCTTTGCAAACACACTATAAAGGTATCTTATTGATGGACATCATTCCAGACGATTGGTGTGACTTAATTATGCACACTATTCACAAGAAGGGGCCAACAAACAATCTTCAAATCTACAGAACATCAGTTGTTTTGGATGTTGAAGTAAAGGCATTTGCCAGAATGTTGTTGGAGGAATAGGGGTACTGGGCCACTAGTCAAAACATATTTTCAATATTTCAGGTAGGTTTTAGAACAGGCTTTTATTCTTTGGATAACATCACAACTATTAATTTACTAACCAACAAGACTCCAGTGCAAAATTCCTCACTATATATGCTCCATAGATTACAGCATAGCTTTCCACAAGGTTTATCGGAACGCACTGTGGAGAAAGGTGAAGGCCTAGGAAATACCGGAGTAGCTATTCAAGGTGATTGGTCGGACATTGATTGAAAAGGAAATCCCAATGAATTGGGCCTTAAAACAAGGTTGCATGTTTGTGCCAGCAACTTTCTATTTACATGCTGCTCCTAAACAAAGGCAACAACATGTACCCCTACTACAGTCTGTGGATGACCCAACACTGCTGGACAAAACAGCAATTGCCCTTCAAAGGGAATTAAATGGCCTCCAGGAACAAAACCAAATTAATGATTTAAAACATTTGACAATTCCAAGACCAAGTATAAATGGTGGATAGGAGACCAAAGAATATCAGTCACAGAAACCTATCTATACCTAGATGTATCGATATATTCAAACATTCTGTTAAAAAATCAGCTAAGAACAATCTCCACTCATACCTACCTTCAAAATCAATTGTGGAACATCAATAAAAACTTAAACAGAGGTATTTTAGGTGGAAATGGCACCAGCAGTTCTGTATAGGTCTAAACCTGGGGCTCAAAACTTCATATTGAATTGGAGAAAATATATTCAGATGCAATCAGGGATGTATTTGGCTTACCGAAAATCATGCCAGTCTATCAACTACAGGTAAAGGTAAAGTGGCCACTGTAACTTAATTAGCCTTACTTACATCAGTGACAACAAGGCAGCTGTGTGAGGACCTTCACTGGGGTGTTAGGCAAGAAACGTTCTCCCTCTCCCAACTTTTGATAGATTTGAATAAGTGTCAGTTTTATGTACATGTGCTTTTTATTTTGAAGGTTATTAGCCCCACAATAAATAATATTTACTTGGTCTGAGGAGTGTAAACAAAAGATTCTGACACATGTTTAATTTTGTTTTGAATGTAATTGCTTCATTTAGGGTTATTGACAATAATTGCAATGCAAGCTGTTAGAAAAGAAAGGCTTTGAGTATTGTTTTGGATTCTGTTAGTTTTGATGCTATCCTATATCTTTATGCTGTTTTATTGAGATAGTATTCTCTTGACAAAGTTAATAGGTTTGCTTTTATATATTTGTGTGGTCATTCCTTGACAAATCAAATAGGCCTGCCTTTTACTTTTTTGATATGATGACCCCTTGAAAAAGCAAGTAGGCCTGCTTATTTAAAATGGCATACCTTAAGATTGTATTGTTGCACCTGGTATGGGGGTGTTATTATTATCGGAGTCATGACCCATAAAGGGTCAAATGTGACTGGAGGGTGTCACTAAATTCATTGCTATGTACCTAGTGTACATATTTGTAAGTTAATATGGAGTATTTAGTAGTGCTTGTGTAATAAATATAATTTTCCTTTTTAAAAGTGAAAGTACTGACTGGACAATAATTTATTGAATTCTGATGTTGCATGTCAGAGAATGGCGATCACTGGTTGGCACCACCCCCTGACTTTGAACTGCTCCACTTCCCTATCATGAGAGAGTGAAATACTAAAATGTTCCCAGCAAGGTGAGACTTCTGGACTTTTCACCTATAATAACATTTTATTTTACGTTAAAATAAACCCTAGAAATTAACTGAAAAAAATCAAGGTTAAATTGCTTTTATAGTTAGATTTGACAGTAATTTCTTACTTCATGTTAAAAAACCCTAGAAATTCAATGAAGAAAACTAATGCTAAAGTGACGCTGTTGTTAGATAAAAATGTCAGTTAAAAGTTAACATTTTAAACTAAAAAAAACACTGACATTCAATAGTTATAGTTTACTGAGCTAACTATAATTTGTGCCCAAACATTGCACTCCTTATGACCTCACATATTACATAATTTATGACAAATCATGTTCTATAGCATCATTTCACTGATTACATCACTAATGACCCCTCAAATTAGACAATTGTGGCAGAAATCCCCACGTATTTGTGGAATGTTACTTAAAGTAACTTTCCACTTGAAAATTCAGTCTTAAATGTCTCTACTCCTTGATATCAGGGGATAGAGAAATGTAAGCATTCCCAAAGATGTAAATGTATATTCAGAAATGAAGATAGCAAAAAAGTCGACATAAATACCCCAAGTACATTTACAAGTAAGGGGCGGGGCGCGAGGGCGGGAGGGGGAATAAACATTAAATAAAAAAAATCAATAATAAAAATGTACCTGCCTTGCCATGACGCCACTGCTCCTTTTTGCTGGTAACTGGATGCAGGCACAGGCTCCCAGCCTGCCCTGTAGCCAATCCTGAGGCTGCTCACAACAGCGTTAGGTTTGGCTGGGAGCACCCAGCCAGGGCGCTTCCAGGCAGACTGGGAGTCTGTGCCTGCTCTCTCCAGCCCAGCAACACAGTCCTGGGCTAGAGGGAGCACTGTGCGCATGTGTGTTTGGCTGACCTGAGACGGTGCTAAAGCAAAATTATGAATTAAAAATTATAAATAAATGTCTATGAATTTTGAATAATGAAAATGTGTAGATTTTGAAGTAACGTAGAAAATTCATGTGCATGTTTAAAAATGTGCCCACGAAGAAGTGGCTGTCATAATTCACTAATTAAATTAAAAGTGACTAAAAACATGAGGAATATTGAAAATGTATAATAACAATGTAGTAATATGTCATATTGAGATATATAATGTATGTTTCGCATCATATGGTAGAGCTTAATTTAGCTGGAGTTATGGCCTAGTTTGCTAGGCCTCGTCCAGAAGCCGAATATTAATGCTCAATGTAGAAATGCTGATGTGCTGAACTGACCATGAACCACTTGTTGTTTTATAAAATCTGCTCAGCTAAAATCCTATGCATGAATCGATAGACAGGAGACGATGGAAACCAGAAGGTATCAACTACTATGTAAAGCATTCAGAATGTACTTTCCCAGGACTTGAACAATGGAGACACTGACTTTTCGATACCTGGCGAGCCGGATGATGAGGACATCATAAAGTGAACCAATCAACTACATGGGAACTGTGTAATGCTTGAACTCACAGATTTGAATTATAAAGATCATTGGGTAAAGGGAAATCATGTGATTAATTGACCAATTAGGAATTGGGGGATACTCTGTGTGACTTTGATATAATGTCATGACAAAGGGGGAAAACGTCAGAACAGATGAGATGCAGAAAGAGAGATGTTAGGCGGATGTCCAGAGAGAGTCTACAAGATCGAAGAGATTTGAGATTCTGTCATTGGGCTCATGCTCTTGGGAGCCTGATGAGATGCTGATCGATTGATGACCTGAAGACGAAGACTGACTTTGTTGCCGATCCATATTGTCGATATGTAGATATGACAATGAGACTTAACTAACTTTTGTGCCTTTTTTTCTAGGTACCAACTGTGCTGTATGTTTTTTTTTGTTTTTCTTTTAGCTGGATGTTTTTCCAAATTCGTGCTCTAAACTGTTTTCGCATAAAGTTCCACATGCTAATGCTAATCTGGGCTAGATAAGGTTCTATTTTCTAGGACATTGACATGTACAGTGAAAAACGATTGACGGACTGATTTGCTGAACTCTGCTACTCATGTTGGCTTATTCATAACTGATTCAGTTGTTGATTTATGCTACTGCTTTAGAATGTATTCTGATGCAGGTTTTGATTAGATTATGTATTTGGCATCTTCTAGTGAATTAATATGAATTTGCTGATGAAAGAAAGTTAACTAATTTTCATGAATTAGTATTGTAACTAATAGGGAATAAAACTACTAAAACGCATAGTGATTTGTGGGTATTCATGACCAGAGTGTCATGGGGTGTTATGTTTCTGTTTCATTAATATTGATAACTAGTGTTATTGAATTGAGTGTTCATTATTAGTGTGACTACTATGAGCCTAGCTAGGATACTCCATGCGAATCAAAAGGTTCATCGACCTATATGCGTCCCCTTGTAAGTTTACTTACTAAGGACCAGACGCGTTACCAACGGCCAGCCAAACATACATGCGCACTGAGGGAGTGCACTCCCCTTTAGTGTTTGTCTCAGCCCGTGGCCCCGCCCCTTTACAAGAAAACAATAGTAAGTAGTTTATTGTTGTTTTCTTGTAAAGGTTTTGCAGCTGCTGCTGCTGGTGAGGTGGGGATAACACTCCTCTGCCATAGCAGAGGAGCCACTGCTGGTAAATGTACCTTTATGACTACACTTCAAAATGTACATCAACAAACACAACGTTGATTAATATGCTTCCCATGGAAAGCACATACAGACCATGGAGAGATCTGTCATCTCGCTATTGCCTCTGAAGATAAACAACAACATATGCCTGGATTAATGTGACATGTAAATGGCTAGAATGCATTGCCCTGTTAAACAAAAACACATTTAATGAAAGGCAAACATGTACTAATCTAAGGTAGATGCTGTACATTTACAACTTTTTATGGTGTCATTATGGGCGTCTTGGACCTGTTTATCTAGCTGTGATGCCTGCTCATGTAATACCTGTAAAACGTGAGGTGCTTAACCGTTACCGAAAGGTTAAGATTGTGACAATTATGTCATGTCTATTCTTTCCCTTCCAAGTAAAATCTTACCCTTGTTATGTGACACATAGTCATTTTGACAGGTAGTGGCAGGTTGTGAAACAATGAGACAGTGGGAGTAGAAATGAGGGAAGTGTTTATGGGCTATCTTATGTTTCAAAGTAAGCTCGTTTTACTGTCTGCAAATTGAGACTTTTAGGTATTTTATTTCTAAAATGTTGCTGTCTGGCCATCATGTTTTTAAAACCTACTACGGGAAGGAAAGGCTTGCTCGCTCGGACAGTCTTTAGGATGACCTCTTTTAAAGTTTATGTCAGTATAGATGTTCGTCCACGTGACTTGTATCAGTGAGTATAAATCGTAATATTGAAAAACAAAGTGCCCTAAGAGACGTTTTTGGATAGAACAAAGTACTGTCATATATTGTACAAAAAGAAGATAAAATTCTGAGTAGTTTAGTAGTGTGCATAAATACAGCTCATAAAATGCACTTTCCGCGCTTCCTATTTTAGTATGTATTAAATGCGAATTTTCAATGCTTCGTCAGGGGTAGTAAGCGCTATATAAATGCAATTTAAATGCAATTTTCACTTTGCCTTACCATTTATTCTTAATGCTTTCTTTGAGTGTCCTAATTTCGTTTTTAAACTTTTACATACAGGAGTTTAGTGTAAGTACAGCGAAGAGCTAGTGTCACCTTAGATTGTTAGAAATGTCTTTAATGTGCTCGGCACTTAACAGTCTACAGTGATTTTGGAACCAGCCTTACGGAAAGTGACTGAAAATCAGTTCGATTTTTACACCTAAATAGATCACTGTGTCGATTGAGACTGTAGTCCAAGCAGTATGAAAAATTGGAAAGCCGTTTTGAATTACTATTTTTCATACGCAAATCAGAAACTAAGAATACTTTATTAATTAGGCACAAAAAGGCTTACTTGGTAGTCGGGCAAGAAGGTTTGCGGTCTTGATAACATGTCAATCAGAGCATTTAGGGACTTACCAACTTATGATAGATAAAGCAGGAAGCCCTTCTTTGATGTCCGAAGTGTCCCTCAGAGTAGACATCAACATCTTGGGGCCTGATTTTAAGGAGGGGGGGGCATGCCTGCGGTGTCCCAGGGACCCCTGTGCTGCTGTCACCACTGGGGCATCACTAATTGTGAGCCGTCTATGTGGTGTAGAGTCAATTAGGCTCCTGACGGCATCCTTGTCTCTACACCCATCTATGTAATATGGAATGGACCCAAACTTAAATGAGTACCTCATGTGGGCATGCAAATGAGAATACACCCCCTTGGGATCACGCAGGTGCCTAATGAGCCCCAAGCAATACCTTTTATAGAAAGAATTGTGCAAGCGTCTGTGGCCCCTTATAGAATACCAAGTGCTCTAGGGGTGCAAACAGCAGATGCACAGGCCTACTGCACCCTTGAGGAAACTTTCTATAATAAGGTCCCGAGTGTCCTTTCTTAATATGTCAGTGTTGGCATGCCAATGGTGAAGAACTGGCACAGAAACAGCAGACATTGGGCATACAAAAAGAACAGTGTCCTGTTTGCCATTTCCTCCATCAGTGTCACATTGTGTTGGATGCTATTTTTCCTGCTCTTTGGGCTGCAAAACAGGAAGGAGAAGAAACCTCATCCAGAGCAGCATGTTGTAAGGCTCCACATTTATAATTAATAGTGATGTAATTTGCTGTAAGGAAACACTTTGTCCTGATTACAACTTTGGCGGAGGGGGTTAATCCGTCCCAAATGTGACGGATATCCCGCCCACCGTATTACGAGTTCCATAGGATATAATGGACTCGTAATATGGCGGGTGGGATATCCGTCACATTTGGGATGGAATAACTCCCTCTGCCAAAGTTGTAATCAGGCCCTTTATGTCTTTTCCACAGGAATATTATGTCTTGCACCACTCTCTTCCCAACGTGTGGTAGGTTGCCACCTCACATTCCAGGTCACATAAAGGCAATAAGACCTTTCATCTCTTTTATCATCAAACAGCACTCTATGAGAGATGTGGTTGTTTACTGTGTCCACTGTGCCGCCAGGCAGCGAGCAAGTACAGGTGGACATAGGATTTTCAAAAGGCCGTAAGTGATTTATTGGTTTATTACATTGTTTTGCCCAGTTACACGGCGTTTAAAACCCACGTCAGAGTGTTTAGTGATTCCAAAGGCAAAACACCCGAAATGGAGAAAACTTTGGAAGAAGAGTCTGTTTTGGGTGTCAGGTTGTTCCTCCTAAGTCATTCACCTCTGTAAAAGCCTCGACTGGTGATGCTAAATGTGGTCTGTTTTGAGAGGTTTGAATATATGTTCTCCCTAAGTTTTCCAGAGTTGATGACCTTCTAAAGCATCACTGATGTACTGTGGAAATTGAGTGGACTGTTGGTGGATCAAGTGAGAAGTGTAGTGTCAATGCCTCTTGCAGATATCCATGGACATTGATACAACAGGTTTGTGAATGATGCAGACAGTTTTATGTTTGATAAAGTCACTGGTAACTAATGCTGGTCTTTCTGCGCTGGTTTTTAACATGATCTTGTTTCAGCAGGTGCAGATGCATCTGGGGAGACCAGTTTTGAAGTGTCCAAGGTGTGTCTGTCAGTTTTTAGGGTACGGATGATTGTAGACATACGCTGTAATACAGTAATTTATTCATGCTTTCAAAAACCTATCAACCTTTTAGCAATACAAACATAGAGCCTCATTACGAGTCTGGTGGTCTCTTGACCGCTAGACTTGCAGTGGCTTACAGACTGCCACCAAATGCGGCAGTCCAAATGCCACGTTCTGACCGCGGTGGTAGCGCTGCGGTCAGACAGCCAGCACTGCCAGATTTGTCGTCCAGGCAGCCTGGCGGTGCTGACCGTCCAAATATGCCAGAACAGCACTGCTCAGGGTTACCACTTTGTTCTCCTCCAGCGATTTCATGGTGGTTGCACTGCCATGAAAAGGCTGGCGGAGACCCATTGCAGGGGCACCCCCAGCCAGTACCATCACGTTTGGAAGAACTGGTGCACCCTGCGATTATGAGCCGGAGACAATGCTGTAGGCTGTTTCCAGCTGGGCCAGTGGGTGGAAACTGTGGTTTTCGCCCACTGACCCAATGGGAAACTCATAATGGGTCCGATGGTGAGGCAACTACAATGGCGGCAATATCCCCATCATGATTTTCTCAAACTGGCTTTTCCGTCCGTCTAAATTGTGCTGACCCCCATAGTGTTGTGGATTTTGTCCTCTCCAGTTGGAGTATTTCAGACTCAGCCAATTCAGACAGTGGAAACAATGCCCATGCAGTAATGAACCTGTTCTAAGCATTGAGTGATATTTTCCTGACTTCTGGCTATTCTCAGGTTGAACTTGGATTTAAGCGTCAGTGGTACACTTCGTAAGTGCTCATGAAAACTGTCAAGACATGTAAAATGGAAATGTAATTACATCTGAAAAAACAACCAGTGTGGCATTCTACACAACTCAGTATTTATGAATAATTATCAGAAAGTGGAACAAGTTGGAATTCACACAACTTCCTTTTTGGAAATTACGGGAAATGACCACAACGTTGCATGTAATTTCGTCTTAGTACATGAAATAATGCCATTTTCACTATAAATTAATTCGTATTGCAAAATATTTTCTTGCATCCATTTTTGACAGGATTTCAAGGAAATAAACCACAAAATCACATGTGATGTAAACCACAGTCACTCTCATTCAGTTAGTTCGCATCCAACCCATGGCCCCACGATAGGATTCTTACCCAAATTAAGTCTGAATTATGAGGTGTGGTGCAATGGCATAATCTCAGTCATTTCGCATAACAGCCATAATGAAAAGAGCCAGAAATTATGAAAGATGCCAGCCTCACCATGAACGAAATTTTATCCAGGCCTACCAGAAACTATTGTACATTTGGTGAATGTCTCTCGAACGGTTAGGCAAGATCCAATTAAACCCCGATAATTTCCAGGATTGAGTGGTCTGTCAAATTCTAAGATACTGTGAGAAAGAGGAGAACAGATCAGCATATTTGTTAGCAACTAGGATTCTTTCTGATGGAAGTCAATGCAGATTCTGTCCCTCTTAAATGTCCGATTGGTGAAGGGTGGTTGCGGGCAAATTGTTTAGCTCCCTGTATTCTCACAGTTTTTATGGAACCAATGTTTTAGTATTTATCTTAGAAAGGTGAGGATAGGATTTGCCTGAAAAATCGCAAGCACCAGTGAATGTGTGTTTAGCACTTCGAGGAGTAGGAAGAGTATTTAAAGTTTCAGCTGACTTTCGAACAGACACTGGAATAAGGTTGTAGTGCAAAATATCAACCAGAAAAATAGCGATCCACCAAAATATCAATGACAAAGTATTGACTTCCAAACTATTGTAAGCCTATTGTATGAATAAAATAACACAAATATTGTTTTCAAAATATCTTCACCCTAAATTAACTAAAGTTAAAAATTATTTAATACAAAAATATAAATTATAATAAGATTGAGCTTAACATAAAAAATTGAGTTAACAAAAATATTCAAAGGCAAAATATATTCAATAACAATTAATGTATTTCATAATTATTCTTAAAAAAAAGTATTTTAAATTACATATAAATATAATTATCGGCCTGAAACATATAGAATTTGCAAAACATAGATTAACTAAAAAAATATATAATTTTTGGACACATCTATCTAAATATAAGAATTAAATTAAATTGTTTCACAAATAAATGTCTATTTTGCAGATTTTTTTTTCTTTCTTTTGAATCCATGACAGTGTAAAACATGTTTTAATACATATTAACCTTTAATAACATACATTTGGGAGGTTTGGGGAGTCAGATTTACTGTTCCCAATCCAAACTAAACAACACTGGGGAAAGCTGAGTACTCTGGGGAGGGGTAGGAATTGCTATACGTGCACAAAACTAAGAAATATTTGGGAATGAGTTGGACTCTGGAGGGATTAGATTTCCTATTCCCACTGCAAATTAAGCAACATTAGGGAAAGTGTTGGACTCTTGCAATTGGAGTCTGTTTTAATATCTTCACTCCAAACATAGCAGAACTGGGGAAACCGTTGCAGTGTGATGGATCAGTTACTATTTATGCTCCAACTAAGTACCACTGGGGAGATTGTGGGCCTTTGGGTTGGGTCAGAAATAATATTCCTGCTCAAACTAAGCCCCATGGGAAATCTTTGGACTCGGGGTGTGGGGGTCAGATTTGCTATTGGCACTCAAATTCAAACAACGTTAAGGAAGGTCATGCTATTTGGTGGTGGGGGTAACATTTACCATACCCACTCTAAACCAAACTATCAAGCATATACTTGTGGGAGGTTAGATTTACTATTTCCACACCAAACTAAGCAACACTGGGGAGAGTATTGGAGCTGGAGAGGGGGCCATACAAAATAAACAACATTGTAGAAAATATGTCTATTTTGGGATCAAATTTACCATTCACACTCGTAACTAATCCAAATTAGGAAAAAATAAGATGTAACATTGAATTTAAATACATAAAAAACAATAGTGATATCAGAATCTTGATATTTATGGCAGTACAAAAACAGAAAAATACAATTGTTTAAAAGTAAAACAAATATAACTATTGTAAATATAAATAGCTCAATAAATATAATATCTGACATATAAAATTAGATTAATACAATAATTTCTCCAAATTAAAAATATAATTGTTAACAATTAATTGCAATTGTTGTTTAAGTAAAAAAAATCTAAAGCTTCAGCTAAACTTGATTATTTTTATTAAAAGATAATAAAATATATTTCATTTGTTTTGATATTTATACAACTTTTTGAAGCAAAAGGGTTAAATCATATAAATCTTAAACCACTACCAATCAAAACACCAATAAAACCACACAACCTAAAACAGTCCCAACATATACAAATGTGTGTGTGTGTGTGTGTGAGTATGTGTATGTGTGTGTTTAATTGGTAAAAAATGTAAACAAAATATACAACAAAAATCTTAAAACAATAATTAACTTGAAAACAATTTACAAACTCTATCTGCAAAACCTCCCCAGCTAAAACTCATATAAAACTAAACATGCCAAAAAATAACAATTACATGAAAAAATAAGTTTTTTTAAGGCAGAAAAGTAACATTTTAATAAAAAAGTAAAAATACATTTAAAAGAGTATCCACCCAAAACCCACATGCTCTCATTATGTAGTATCCTACTGTTTATATTCATAGACATTGGTTTCCTCCCTCTCACCATAAAGTGCAGTCTTGCTTCTAAATTAAGGGTCAGGTGTTTATGTCCAGTGTTGCGGAACCATCTTTCAAATTACATTTACACATGATTCAGTTACCATTAACATGTCAGATTTTACTAGCTTAAAAATGCTGTTAGCTATTGACTTTCATTACATACCCTTTAAGGATACTCTGCTGTCTTTAAATCCCATCATATTGAGAAAAAAGTTGTTATTCAACTGTGCTTCAAATTGTGCCATTCACAGAAATTTCTGAACTAGGGGGCTCATTTGCAAGCAGTGTGTACCACTGGTGCGTCACTTTTTGTGACACACTGGAGATGCATGCTCATACCTACAAGGTCACGCTAAAAATAATCACGGCCATGAAAAGCCACATAAAAAGTGGCTTTTAGTGGCCTTGAAGATATGGAGAAAGGCAACGCAGTGCAAGTCATTGTGTTGCCTTACTTTGCGTCAAAGAGCATTCCTTGTGTGTTGCCTGGATTTTGACACATTCCCAGATTTACAAAATTTTGAAAACCTAGGAATGCGTCAAAAGATTTCACTTCTCAAGGGAAGGTGTAAGGGAGGCACATTGAGGAGAAATACCTTTATTTCTCCTTGCGTTTTCCTTTTTCTATTTGTGTTGCATTCTGCAGCACACAAGGCAAGAGAAAAATGCCTCTCATGTTTGTTGCATGCAGGAAGATCTCCCTTACTGCACAAAACAATCATCCCTGCAACGCAGACACCCTAGCACCTTGGTGCAAAGGTGCCTGCATTGGTCCATGGCATCCCATTGTAAACCAGCACAGTGGAAAAGGACAGGAATGCAGTGCATCTTATAGATACAGCACATTACTGCCCTTTTCTTGTAACATTGGTCAGTGCAACAAGAAAGCTTGCTGTGCTGCCCTGCGCCAAAAAGTTCTAAAAAAGGCCCTAGGTTTTGGAGTAGAACTATATCAGTAATAGTCCTGGGTGAAACCTCTATTACACTGGCGTAACCTCACAGATTTTCAGTAATTTTTTGAGTTATGATTATTACAAAAGATTTCTGAAAATGTACTAGTACACCACATCATGTAATTATGCACCATTCGTAACGTTTTAGCGCATGGAACAATGAAAATGACTAGAACGCGAGCAGCTGCTTTTTGTAATACTTGAGTTTTATGCTTTATTTCATAGTGCAAAATGCCCCCTCGTGTCCAATATAGACACAAAGATGCATTTTGTGCTAAAATATAGCACCAAGACCCAGATTCTCAAAGGCTTAGTGTTGGTTTATTGTTTTTTTTTTTAATGCTGTTAGCGCATCAGACCTTAATAATAAACTTGCAAGTGGACGCGAATAGGTCGATGAACCTTTTGACTCGCAATTAAAAAGTTCTTACCATAGCTACTGTACATAATCAATAATCGATACACAATAATTCAACAGTCATTAGTAATCAATAAATCAATAATTAATGGAGTCAGTAATTATCATGCACCATGACCTTTCAGCCATGAATAATCACACCTTTAGTAATAGTTTAGTATGCTTATTTCACTATATTGGCAATGCTAATATCATGTAGATCAATCTCAAAATCAAATAAAACACATACCTAAACAACACTGGTTGTCCAAAGTGGCGGAAGAAACCCAATCTAATCAAAGCTTGAAATAGAACACATTCTAAAGTTACATCGCAAATCAATAGCAGAGTCACCTGCGTCAATGAGATGAAATACATGAAGTTAAGCAGATAAATCCATAAAGCATTCATCTCTTTCATCATAAGTCAGCATCCTCAACTAACACCAGATTAGCATTGGCATATTGGGGTACATGAAAAACAATTTAGTAACACTAATTTGGAAAAACATCTAACTAGGATAGAGTCATAGACAAAACAGCGCAGTTGGTACCTTGAAAGAAAAAGCAAATATGCATAATAATCACATTCTAAATTATACCTATCCTCGGTATGGGTCAGCAAAGCAGAATCAGTCTTCGTCCTCAGGACATCAGTCGATCAGCAAGGTATCAGGTTCACAGTCAGGAAAATATGGGCAAAGTCATTAAGAAGAGCATGTCTCTAGTAAAGACATATAAGGAAGTAATAACCTTTCGGTCAGGAAGAATAAGGGCAAAAGCCTGTCTTCTCTCCTAAAATCTGAAATCTTTTCCCTCTGCCGTGTTGTTATATCAAAATCACCTAAACTATCCCCTAATTCCCTATTCGTCAGTTAATTGTAAGTTCACACTCCGTCCAATAAAGCTACTATACCAAATCTATGAATTCTAATATTTCTCCATTCTCATATTGTTGATTGGTTCGTGTTGCAATGTTCTCATCATCCAGCTTGTCAGGTAACAATATTGTTGCAGTTTCCAATCTAGTCAGCATCTTCATTGTTCTTGTCCTGGGAAAGTCAATCTCACACACATTACACTTAAAATGTTGCATTAGCAAGAATGTCATCTCCTAGAGGTCAGTTCTCACAAAAAGCTTCCATTAAGCACATTTAAACAAAACAAAAGACATTTCACAGTATAATTCACTTGGTCCTCATTTTTACCAAATGCTAAGAAATACAGCTTGTACATGAGGCCTGGCAAAATAGGCCAAGACACTCGCTAAATTAAGGACTACAATTAATAAAGCTAAAGCACACTTCATAGCTCTCAATATGGCATATTACTGCATTAGTCTAACATATATTCAATATTTCATAAGTATTAATTGTTAATTAGTACACTTCGTTAACATTGGTGGCCATTCTTCAATGTCACATTTTCAAATGCGTGCATTATTTTTCTACGTTATTTTATTTTCTACATAAACTCATTACTCAGAATACATGAACACTTATTAATAATTCTTATTAAAACACCTGCGCTAGCAATGCTAAACCGATGCTAAACTTTTTGGGGCATTCACAAATCAATGCAAATAGGTATATCTGTTGGTTTGCGTGGCAAAGTAATGCAAAGCAGCTCAAAATGTTGCTTTGTGTTACTGTGCATCAAAGGGGCGTTACATGGGTGGTACATGGGTCCATCCGTGCTACCGCCCATGGCTGCTAATGTAAAACCCTATTCGTAAAGATCAGGAGAAAGGGTTTAGGACTAAAAATGAACGCCTTTTAAAAGCTGGCGCAAAACAAATACATTTTTTCATTTCTCCCTGATTTTCTGACTTTGTATGTGTGCTGCATTGTACAGCACCACACAAAGTGGGTAAAGCATTTGCACTTGTCTAGGCATAAAGGGGAGTAGAGTACCATTTCTATATGAATATGGTGCTCTCCTGCTCTCTCCTTGTCACCCTGCGCAGCTCAGATTTTTTGGATGCTGGGGACTTTCGCTGTGTGACACCTACCAGAATCCGGGCCCAAGTGCTGGTTTTGTATTTCACATATTTATGTTATTTTGCTTAATTTTCCAAACTTTCACACACCCTTTATAAGGAAAGAAAATACATCAAAATGCACTACGTGGAATGCTACTTCAAATACCATCCAATTATATACTCCTGGATATTGGCACAATTTTATGTGAGAGGTTTAAGTTAAAGAAAAAGGGTGATGGTAAAGTTTTCATTTTTAAGACATACATGCACCACATTAGCATCATGTTTTTTTATGCTACTGTCGCGTTAGATTGGCAAAAACACTGCACATATTTACAAAGTGGTGCAATGCACACATTATACCACTTTGTAAACCCCTGAGCCACATTATGCCTGCTCCAGGCATGATGTATGCAAGAGGGCGTTCCCTCTTTAGAAGGCCCAGAAAAATGGTGCAGTGAAATCTATGAGATTCCACTGTGCCATTTTTAGTATCATGTTTAACACCTGCTCAGAAGAGGCTTTAACATAAGGCACACCATTATTTATAATGGGCATTTATGTACTTTGCAGGATTAGCACCAAAATGTTTGTACCACAAAGTAATGAAGTAATAAAGTACCACAATAGCATCAGAAATGATGACGCTCTTGTTCCTAACCTGCGCTATGGTGTGCCGTATGTTAGATACGGCACACACATGGTAGCATTAGGGGTCGGCAATGGGGCGCAAAAAAAGTGCCACTTCACGTAACAAAGCACCACTTTTTTTTAAATCAGGGCCATAGTTGAATTGGTCTCCTGAAGAATGAGGCTTCGCTGAAACGTCATCGCTAGCTTAGAGGGTGCAAAAATATTACATTCAATCTAGTCCAAGGTACATTTTGGCTCTCACTAGGTTCTTTATAAATATGTATATAAAAAGCAAACTCTAAATCTTCCAGACAGTATTGTTGCTGTCGGTTAAATGGATGCTAAGGCCACTTCCTTGATGATGTTCACATTCACTTTCTCTGCATGCCTCATCAGGACAGCTTTAATCTGCTAATGTACCGCAGAGCAAAAGTGCATGTGCTCGACAGAGGTGCGACTGCAGTATTATCATTACTTTAATGGCCCTAAACTGCCTACCCTTCCATCGAAAGTCTTGAAAAATGTGTTTGTTTTGTTCAGGAAAATCAATATACTATTCTGGCAAGTTTTAATGTTACCTCGATTTTTTAATGTGTTGTTCCTCTCCTTTCTATCTTTTTACTCCAGACTACTTATTTAACTTACTAAATTTGGCAAATGACAATACACACTCGATTTTCTCAAATCTATTTGTGTGCCCTGAACAACTTTCTGTATCCTACATTGTTAAGTGTAATGCTTTTGAATATGTGAGCAGGAATAATTAGAAGTCCCACCACCCTCACTCCAATCATCTGAAGTCTTAATGGCTCTTGTGTGAGCAGGGGGATGGTGCTGGATTGGTGGCACTCACCTTCTCATCACCTACCTGAACATTACATCTGTGGAGAATGAATGTGAATTTTGGTTGTGCATGCTGCACATCATGCTGCAAGCTGGCCTTTCTGCACAATATACTTGTGTGTCTTGATGTCAGTTGTTCGGTTTTCAAAGAAGTAGGAGGGCTGTGGTGTGCTGCAAAGCAACGGTAGCTCTTACTGAGGCAGGAATATCCCAGGGAGAAATGTGGAGGGATCCTAGTGTTACCGCCTCCCACCTCAACACTTTCATTTCAAGGATTGTGAGTCCAGTGTCTTTCTTATGGGATGTATTACTGCACCTTTCGCAAGTGGGGAATGTTTTGGATTTAGAAACCCATTGGAGGGAATATGTGATTAGAAGAAGTAACAGAAACGTATATGTGGTTACTGAAAACAAGAAGCAGATGAAGTTCTGACCTAAATTGTAAGGAAGTTGATATCGTCTACTGAATGGGACTTTGGAACTGGAAACTCGGTTTGATGCTATGGGTGGTCTCTTTTGTATCATTTCTGGTTGATCGCTTTAGATCCCAGTTATTTCTGGTACATATCTGTAGGAAACTACATTGTTTTTTGAGTGGTGTTTCCATCTTTTTTTACTGGATTTGCTGGCATTTTTTATTCTTGGCAATGGTAGGCAGCTGAAGATTTCCTAGTGTTTACACTATGACCCCTAAATATTGAGAGTAGCTGATTATCCCCAATACTGCAAAGATAGCTTCATAAAAGGTGCCTGCTAAGCTAATTTACCCTGCAGTGACTGTTATTAAGTGTAGGGGATCTGCTTTACTGAAAGTACAAGGTGCTTCTGAAGGACCTGACTTGCTGAAGGATCTCTGGCAAGAAGATATGGGCAGTGTGAAGAGATAAAAACCTTATCTCAGGAATGTGAGGGACAGGAGAGCAGTGGACATTAGCTGCCTGCATCTCCACAGGCAGCGAGTTTGTAAGATTCCACGACAATAACAACACAGTTATAGCAATGGCCTTAGCCAGATTGGCTTCTCTTTCTATCTTTATCTTGGGGAGGGGGCAGAGGAGCATATGACTAGTTAAGAGTTTTTTCCACTGATATACAGTGGGAGGTACCTAATTTTAATAGGCCCACATATGGTTGGACAGACATATTGTTCCCAGCCTGTTAGCCATATTAATTCGATGGTAACTGTTTTTCACTTTTAATTCAGGAGAAGCCCAGTTGCACAATGTGTTACTGCACATAGACTAATATTGAATTTGGCTGCTCCAATGACTTCCATGAACAACGTTTTTCCTCATTTTCTTTGAGATTTCATAGCTCCTGACCAACTTTTCCAATGTTTGTAATTTTTGTGCAGTTCTAAAGACAACTTTGTTTATCTGATTTCTGGAAATTCATACATTATTCAGTTCATAGCTGGCAATTCAGATCCTCAGCTTAATCTAGTACCAATCCTCCCCAAGCACATCTTTCATCTTCAAAATATTGTATTAAATCCTGCTCAAGTGCTGCTTGCAACAAGATATTAATGATGCATTAAGGAAAGAAAGCAAAGAAGTTAAACTGTAAAGGACAATTTTGCAATAGCTATAGCTCTAAATATTTACTGGTTGACAATAGAATATAGCAAGGCCAACAAGGAGAAACAGCACCCGTCCTACGAATACATGTATATGTTGAGGAATAGCACAATCCAGAGGTTGTAAAGGAGCATTAGAAGGGACATATGGACATCTGACTCGCACTTGCAGATCAAAGAGGGAGAGGAGCAGAGTGAGAGAAGATGGTACAGAGGAATTGAGAGTTTGGTCAAGTAATGGGTTTTATTCATGGCAGACTAAACATATTGATCCCCAAGAGCAAGTAGTACTCCTCCTGAAATGGGGTGCAAGCAAAAAGGCATATACATACCACAAAACAGCGTATCCCAAGCCTAAGTCTGAGAGACACCTTTCCTATGAAAAACTCCAGTATCAGTTAAAAAGAAAAGAATACTTTTCTCTTTATATGTGACCCTCACCCACTCTAGTTCTGGAATGCTTCATCATCAGGTAGTCCCCAGCCCCTAAAAGCCAGGGTGGGCTCATCCATATTCCAGGGTGTACTTTTGATTTTATTCCTACAGAGGGAAGCTACAAAGGTATAAATATCGCACGCTGGTCAAAGGTATCCTCAGCTCAGCTCGAGTGTGGGCTAAAATGATCTTGGAGGAGATTTCTATGATCTTATGGTTCTCTGATCCTCTCTGAAACGGTCAACGTGTTTCACCCCCTACCCTATGGGCTACATGGTCCAGAGCCTTCGTTTGGGCATTTGTATATTTTGTTGCCTCATTGTCAATGTACAGTCACTCTGAAATAGACAGAACTTCCATGATAAAGAGATGCACTAAAATGAAAAAAATAATGAATCCAAATAGAACGGTTCAGTCTTGGTGGCTGCAATAATACGGCAACATTTGATCCAGTTTCAACAGTGTATCTGCGTGGCTTCGAAGCGCCAGAGGAGTATGTGGAGCACCATTTCATGGGTGTTCAGCTGATTCAGCTGTGGCGGTAGACCGCCACAGCTATTATGACACACATCGCAGAACCCGCCGAAATTCCTACACCCACACAACACCGCCACACCAAAGGTCAGAGATAAACATGCGGAAACAAATCCTCCACCTCCACGCCAACAGAAACACGCCCATGCTATTACGACCCACGAATCCACGCGGCGGTCATTCAACCGCGGTATTCCATTGGCGGTACACACCGCCACGCTCAAAATACACACACACATACAAAACACCACCACATTGGACAAATCCAAATACACACACCTGATACACATACACACACCACTCCCACACACCCAACACAATATAAAACACACACCCACATCACCCACAAACCCCTACGACCAGAAATTCTGAAAGAAGGCCAGAGAGAGAGCACAGCTATTGACAACCCCATCACACAGAGGCACACAACACCATCACCCACACAACATCCACACACAAAACTCCACATACCACTACACTCACCACACTCATCACCACATACACCACCCCACACCTCACACACACCACCCCATGTCAAGCCAAAGACACCCCCGCTTCTCCGAGGAGGAGCTCAGGGTCATGGTGGAGGAAATCGTCCGGGTAGAGCCACAGCTATTTGGCTCACAGGTACAGCACACATCAATAGCCAGGAAGATGGAGTTATGACGCAGAATAGTGGACAGGGTGAACGCCGTGGGACAGCACCCAAGAAAGAGGGAGGACATCAGGAAGAGGTGGAACGACCTATGGGGGAAGGTGCGTTCCACGGTCTCCAGGCACAACATCGCGGTGCAGCGGACTGGCGGCGGACCCACACCTCCTCCCCCACAACTAACAACATGGGAGGAGCAAGTCTTGACCATCTTGCATCCGGAGGGCCTCAGAGGAGTCAGTGGAGGATGGGACACTGGTAAGTCAAATCTTAACTATCACAACCCCCACCCTACCGGCATGCTATCACACACCCCCACCCTCACACCCTCCCCTATCACTCCAAATCCTCACTAATGTACCCATAACACAAACCACCCATCCCAACACCAAGCCCTGCATGACACAACTAAGCATGGTCACCCCTCACTAAAGCATGCTCACTGCACATACCCAGAGCACCCCCCAACCATCATCACACAAGCCCCCACACAGGAATGCTTGCACTTGGGTTCACGCACACCCACCCATTAAACACCATGAAACACACACATGCAATAATCATGTTCTTATACCCCTGCAGGAACCCGAAGGACCGTCACCACACCAGAGGGTTCAGACAACACCACTCCAGCCCCAGAAGAGGCCCACAGTGACGACAGCAGCTCTGCCCTACTGGATCTTGATGACCAGCCTGGACCATCGTGGGCCTCAGGACAGTCGGTTCCCCTTGCCCAGCCACAGCCCAACACCAAGCTTCCACCCTCTGGTAACAGCAGTACAGCACCCACCCAGCGGGCCCAAATGTCCCTACCCAGGACAGGTCAATCAGCGGTGTGTCCACCACTACAGGGCACCAGGCTAACCCACCACCCCAACAACAACAACAGGGACCTGGGGGCAGTGGTAGTGGGCACACGGTCCAGGGGACGGAGGCCCAGGAACACCGGGAAACTGGGAGGGCTGCTGTGTGACAGAGGGAGGACAGGCCAAGGGAACCAACTCTCCACGAGGCCCTCTCCTCCATCATGGGAGCATACCACCACTCACAGGAGACGATGGCGACGGTCCTGGACAAGTTGCAGGAGACCCTGCGTCTGCAGGAGGAGCAGTATTTGTGGTTCAGGGAGGAGCCCAGGACCATCGGCTCTGCCCTGGGCACCATCGTAGGGGTGCTGACGGACATTCAAAAGACCTTGAGGGACACCGTGGCACTCCAAGGGGCCCCTGAAACTAGCCACGATGATGAACTGCCCACCACCTCCGCCGGCGCTAGTGGACAGGACGCCCCGCCACAGGACCACCACACCAGCACCCCACCCCCTGCAGATGGACAACCACCACGCAAGCAGTCCCTGAGATCCAGGAATAGGACAGAGCAAGATGGCAAGACCCCCGCCAGGAAATAAGACCACCCTGATTGTCCTCCCACTGTCCCACTTTGTTACCCTGTCCATATTCGAACTGCCCCAGCTCCACTTCCAATGTCCAGATGGGCAATGCACCTGTGAGACTAATAGACTGGACTCTGCCATGGAGATTCCTCCACCATCCCCCATCACCATTTCACAACCCCCCTTCATTTTTTGAGCACTTAAATAAACACCCTTGAAACACACAAAAATCTGGAGTCAGTCTCTGATTTGGTACTTTGTATTATCAATTATAGTGTCATAATGGGTTACCCATTGTAAGGCTAACATACCTATGTCACACATCACAAGCCCTTGAAGGATGCAAGCAGTTGACACGTAGGTTACCACACTTGTGAAACTGAAATGGAAGGGTACAACTCAATTAACAAATAGTGATTGAAATGGAGGTACAGGATAGAGGTAGACGTGTGAAAGTTAATGTAATGTTAAACCAGAAAATGTTCTCACCTGTGTGTCACTGGAAATATTGCCGTATGACTGACTCCCTGTTGTCGTTTTCTTCTTCCTCAGCTTCATCCTCATCACTGTCCACAGGCTCCACAGCTGCTACAACACCATCATCTGGATCATCCTCGCATCAGCGTCGCAGTGGCAAATTATGGAGCATGGAGCAGGCGACGATGATGTCGCACACCTTCTTCGGTGAGTAGAATAGGGATCCACCTGTCATATGAAGGCACCTGAACCTGGCCTTAAGGAGGCCGAAGGTGCATTCGATAACCCTCCTAGTCCATGCCCATGGGCATCACTGTACCGTTCCTCTGCCCTGGGATTCCTCACTGGGGTCAATAGCCAGGAAAGGTTGGGGTAACCAGAGTCCCCCAATAGCCATACACGGTGCCTCTGGAGTTGACCCATCATATCAGGGATGCTGCTATTGCGCAGGATGTATGCGTCATGCACAGAGCCAGGGAACATAGCATTTACCTGCAAGATGTACTGGTCTGCCAAACAGACCATCTGGACATTCATTGAATGATAACTCTTCCTGTTCCTGTACAACTGTTCACTCCTGTGGGGGGGACCAGAGCTACATGGGTCCCATCAATGGCACCTATGACGCTGGGGATATGTCCAAGGGCATAGAAGTCACCTTTCACTGTAGATAAATCCTCCACCTGAGGAAAAATGATGTATCTCCTTACGTGTTTCAGCAGGGCAGACAACACTCTGGACGAGACTTTGGAAAACATAGGCTGGGACATCCCTGATGCCATGGCCACTGTTGTCTGAAAAGACCCACTTGCAAGGAAATGGAGCACTGACAGCACCTGCACGTCAGGGGGGATTCCAGTTGGATGGCGGATCGGTGACATCAGGTCTGGCTCCAACTGGGTACATAGTTCCTGGATTGTGGCACGGTCAAACCGGTAGGTGACGATGACATGTCTTTCTTCCATTGTTAACAGGTCCACCAGCGGTCGGTACACCAGAGGATTCCGCCATCTTCTCATATGTCCCAGCTGACGATGCCTACGAAGGACAACAGCGAAGAACCAGTCACTATTCCTCCAGATATGTACCCACAGTTACACACAAGAATACACCAGACACAAAACCCTTCCTGTATGTGTGTTGAGTGTAGGCCTAGCTATGTGTGACGCAGTAGTAAATGAGGCCATGTGGGCCCCTGAAATGGCGGCTGCCTGACCTCTAAACTGGGACAATTGGATTGTGGGGTAACTGCACTGGCGTTGCACACCGTCGCGGTAGGCGGTCGTAGACCGCGGCGCAATGCTGCATTGGTTAACATTGGACCCTATGGGTCCCAGGAGCCAATGAACAGGTGCGCCGGCGGTCATGATGCGCACCGCCGCGGACGTCACCGCCATTTTCTATCTGTTCAATCACTAGATGCCTGACCTTCGACAGGAGAGGACCTACATTGCTAGTGCTGCTGTGACCTCGGTCTGGAAGCGACGATGGCTGCTGCGTCTGGGGAAAGGGCCCCTGCCTTCACTGCACAGGAGTTGGAGAAACTTGTGGATGGGGTCCTCCCCCAGTACACGCTACTCTACGGTCCTCCAGACCAACAGGTTAGTACACAGGGAGCATGTTGTATGGGCTAGGCCTGGGTGGAGAGGGCTGGGTGGAAGAGGGAAGGGGGCAGAGTACATAGAACAGTAATGCATGGGAATGAATGGGCCACATGGCCAGAGTAGGCAGGGGGCCACTCACAACGACGGTGCAGTTGGTAATGACTGTACCTCTTCCCTTGTGCATGTCATGTAGGTCAGCGCCCACCAGAAGAGGGACATTTGGCATGCCATCGCCAAGGAGGTCCGGACCCTGGGGGCCCACCAGAGACGGGGCACCCACTGCCGGAAGAGATGGGAGGACATTCGCCGCTGCAGCAAGAAGACGGCAGAGGCTCAGCTGGGGAAGGCCTCCCAACGTGGGAGGGGTGCCCGTCGCACCATGACCCCCCTGATGTTCCGGATCCTGGCGGTGGCCTTCCCGGAGTTGGATGGGCACTTGATGACATCACAGCAGACACAAGGGGGTGAGTACAACCTCATTCTGCGGACTTTGCGTGCAGTGGAGGTGTCTGGGTGGGGGAGGTGGGCTGTTGGTGTCCCTAGGCCATGGCGAATTCGGTAGGCAAGGCCCCTCCGTAATGTAGGCCATGTGGCACTCAACCCCACCTCAGCAGAGTGCCAAGTTGAGGTATAGTTGCCCCTGTGGCATCCATATGTGCAGATGGCCACCATTGCCATGTAGGTCATATCCCAGAAATTGCATGTGCAGAGGGCAGGAGCACGGCGTTATGCAGGGGGCTGCTGCGTCTGTCTTGTCCGCCAACGGTAGCGAAATGCCATGCACTAAAACTCTCTTTCTTCTGTCTCCCCCCCTTTTCCTGCTCTCCCTGTCCTTTTGTACATCAGCATCATCAGGCGGAGGTACAGTGGTACCGGAGCACGAGGGAGCTGCATCCCACATGGCCATGGAGGGCACACCACAGACTCTGAATACACCAGTGGGACGGAGGGCGAGGGGAGCTTCACGTCGGCCACCGGATCACCAACCAGCAACACGGACTCGTCTGCCAATGGGAGCTCCCCTGTGGTGGCGGCACCATCTGTGCGCCCCACTTCTACAGGTACAGCCGCCACCTCCCCTACCAGCACCGCCCTCCCAGCAGCCCCTCAGCGTTCGCCCCGTGCCCGCTCACCCAGGAGGGTGGGCATCACCTTCACCCCAGGCACCTCAGGCCCTGCTCCAGTCACCCCTGCTGCCCTCAGTGAGGAGGCCATTGACCTCCTCAGGTCACTCACTGTTGGGCAGTCTACCATTGTGAATGCCATCCAGGGTGTAGAACAAGAGTTGCAACATGGTAATGCATTCCTGGAGGGCATTCACTCTAGTCAGACTGTCCTTCAGCGAACCCTGCAATCTCTGGCCTCAGCACTGATGGCAGCCATTGTCCCTGTGTCCAACCTCCCCCCTCCAACTTACTCCACCCAGACCCAATCCCCTGTACCCCATCCCATCCCAAGCACACCTACAGACCAGCATGCACACAAGTCAACACACACAAGTAGCTCAAGCAAACTTAGGCACCACACACACCAGAGGCACTCATGCAAGCCTCACCCACATACAGACACAGCAACATCCACTGTCTCCACTGTGACCCCTCCTCCTCTTCTCCCTCCTCCCTCCCAGTCTCGTCTACACACACACCTGCATGCACCACATCTACAGGCACTAGGACTCGCACCAGGACACCCAGCACCACAAGCCGCTCACATGCACTCACCACCTCCACTCCCATTTACACGTCCCCTGTGTCCTCTCCCAGTGTGTCTGTGACGCCGCCTCCCAAAGTACACAAACGCCAGCAATCACTCACCCAACATCCATCCACCTCACGACAGCCTCCAGTACCTGCACCTGCACCCAAAACACCTAAAGTGACACCTCCTACAACCACCTCCTCTTCCTCCACTCCCAGACCCCCTCCAGCTACCCATCCCAGTGTCCGTCAGAAACTGTCCCTATGTCAAATTGACCTTTTTGCCCCCACCCTCCCTCCAATTCATCAGTCCTGTTGTAGCACCTCAGCCAAAAAGCCTCCAATACCAGTGGTGCCTGTTCAAGGTTTGTGGAGTGCACCGGCCACCAGGGCAGGCAGTAGGACCCGGAGCCAAAGCACTGGCAGCCCACCCCCTGTAAAGGCTCTAAAATTGGATAGTGGACGACGGGACCGTGTTAAGACTCCTGGTGGGACAACAAGTGACATGGGTTCGAAGGGGATTGGTGAGTCAGCTTTAACTCCAACAAAGGTGGGGAAGGTCCAGAGGAAGTCTGTCCAGCCTGTTGTGAGTGTCACGGCGGAGAAGTGCACCATCATTTCCGGTGGTCCAGACACAACCGCCAGCACCGTTGTCACTGGTCCAGAGACCACCGCCACCACCGGAGCCACAGCCCAGGAGGGCCCAAGTATCGTCACTGGTCCAGAAACCACCGCCGAAGTCACAGCCCAGGAGGGCCCAAGTATCGTCACTGGTCCGGAAACCACCGCCGGAGTCACAGCCCAGGAGGGCCCAAGTATCGTCACTGGTCCAGAAACCACCGCCGGAGTCACAGCCCAGGAGGGCCCAAGTATCGTCACTGGTCCGGAAACCACAGCCGGAGTCACAGCCCAGGAGGGCCCAAGTATCGTCACTGGTCAGGAGACCACCCCCAGAGTCACAGCCCAGGAGGGCCCAAGTATCGTCACTGGTCAGGAGACCACCGCCGGAGTCACAGCACAGGAGGGCCCAAGTATCGTCACTGGTCCAGAAACCACCACCGGACTCACAGCCCAGGAGGGCCCAAGCATCGTCACTGGTCAGGAGACCACCGCCGGAGTCACAGCCCAGGAGGGCCCAAGTATCGTCACTGGTCAGGAGACCACCGCCGGAGTCAAGGCCCAGGAGGGCCCAAGTATCGTCACTGGTCAGGAGACCACCGCTGGAGTCAGTGCCCAGGAGGGCCCAAGTATCGTTACTGGTCAGGAGACCACCGCTGGAGTCCATGCCCAGGAGGGCCCAAGTATCGTCACTGGTCAGGAGACCACCGCTGGAGTCAGTGCCCAGGAGGGCCCAAGTATCATTACTGGTCAGGAGACCACCGCCGGAGTCAGTGCCCAGGAGGGCCCAAGTATCGTCACTGGTCAGGAGACCACTGCCGGAGTCAATGCCCAGGAGGGGCCCGGATGCCACAGCCCCGCTGGGCAATGATGGAACATCATGCCACCCACCAATGCCCATTGTAGAGAACAACATGCCACCCACCAATGCCCATTGTAGAGAACGTCATGCCACACACCAATGCCCAGTGTAGAGATCGTCATGCCACACACCAATGCTCAGTGTAGAGATCGTCATGCCACACACCAATGCCCAGTGTAGAGATCGTCATGCCACACACTAATGTCCATATCAGAACCGCCATGGCTAAGCACCGCTGAACAGGTCAAAGACCGCCATGGCAAAGCACCGCTGAACAGTCCATAGACCGCCATGGCTAAGCACCGCTGAACAGTCCAGAACCGCCATGTCAAAGCACCGCTGAACAGTCCATAGACTGCCATGTCAAAGCACCGCTGAACAGGGCAAAGACCGCCATGGCAAAGCACCGCTGAACAGTCCATAGACCGCCATGGCTAAGCACCGCTGAACAGTCCAGAACCGCTGTGGCAAAGCACCGCTGAACAGGGCAAAGAACGCCATGTCAAAGCACCACTAAACAGGGCAAAGACCGCCATGGCAAAGCACCGTTAAACAGTCCATAGAACGGCATGGCTAAGCACCGCTGAACAGTCCAGAACCGCCATGGCAAAGCACCGCTGAACAGGGCAAAGACCGCCATGTCAAAGCACCGCTGAACAGGGCAAAGACCGCCATGTCAAAGCACCGCTGAGCAGTCCATAGACCGCCATGGCTAAGCACCGCTGAACAGTCCAGAACCGCCATGGCAAAGCACCGCTGAACAGGGCAAAGACTGCCATGTCAAAGCACCGCTGAACAGGGCAAAGACCGCCATGTCAAAGCACCGCTGAACAGGGCAAAGACCGCCATGGCAAAGCACTGCTGAACAGTCCATAGACCGCCATGGCTAAGCACCACTGAACAGTCCGTAGACCGGCATGGTAAAGACCGCTGAACAGGGCAAGCACCGTGTAAGAATGAAGAGGCCGCCACATCAGGCATCCTTCTCCCATGTGCAGCTGGGACAGTGACAGGACATGAACTTTCACGGGGAGACTCATCCAGTCTGGGCACCAGTCCCACCCAGTACCAGTAGAGAACTGCATCTACTTGAGAGACTGTGGCTTTGCACTCCCCAGGATGGCACAGTGGGCAAGCCACCCACTGTAGAGACTTGAGAGACTGTGGCTTTGCACTCACCAGGATGGCACAGTGGGCAAGCCACCCACTGTAGAGACTTGAGAGACTGTGGCTTTGCACTCCCCAGGATACATCAGTGGGCATGGAGCCCCGTCGTGGATCTGGCTTTGCATTCATCTGGCTGAGGTGCCCCCCCTTCCCTTCCACCTGAGGTGCCTGTAGTGTTTCTATCTGATGCCCCCGTAGTGTTCTCTCCGATTTTGGTCAGGTATAGTTTGTGGGCCTTGCCCATGCATTTTTGGACTGTTGGTGCACAAACATTTTTGTGTACATATCTGCACCACTTCTCGGATTGTATATGTAAATATGAGTGATTTTGAGATATATATATATATGTATATTTTTGTATGACATGTATATTGGCACATTACAATGTTTGCCCGAATTTCGCTTTGTGTTTTCATTCTTCCGGGGGGATTGTGGGTTGTTACTGTGATTTTTGTGAATGCATTGGTGTGTATGTTGTAATATGCGAGGGTGGGGGAGGGGGTGTTTGGTGGGTTTCCCCCTTACTTTTGCCTTCCCCCTCCCCGTGTCGTAGGTGCAGTACTCACCGGTGTCTTCGGCGCCTACGTAGCTGTTTGTCGTAGAGGAGCAGAAAGACAAGGGCAGGTAGGATTTGTAATTCGGGCTCCATGGTGTCCTCCTTCCTCGTGGAGTATGTTGAGGTGAGTGTTTTCCCATAGCAAAAGCTGTTTCCAATGTGTTTATATCCATGGTGAATCCGCCCCGGAAAAGGTGGCGGATTGGCGGGTTGTAATTGTGTGGCCGGTACATTGTCTCCCGCCTGTCTGTTGGCGGTAACCGCCGCGCTGCTTGTCTGTACCGCAGTGGCGAGCGGTGTGTTAAAGTGGCTGTCTTTGTTGTTTGCGGTATTTCCGCAGCTTTAACAACAGGGTTGTAATGACCACCTATGCCTTTGCTAAGGATGCTGAAGGGCAATGCCACTAGCCCCTGCTGATAGTGGGGCACCTACCCCTTTAAGAGCACAATAGGCTGTAGCAGCAGAGCAATGGAAGGGCCTGAGGAGAGAGAGACCCGGTCTAGTCTTTCTGCAGGTACTTTCAGGAAGGGGAAGTGACATGGAGAGACAGGATTGGCAGGTATGTAAGAATGGGTGGTGTTAGGGAGGGGGTTTAAAAGGGCTCTGAGGGGAGGGACCGGCCTTTTTTTGCACCACTCATCATGCGGTCACGATTTTGGTCGGTCCCTGGGGGGAGCGCTATTTTTGGCAGGCAAATGTGTTTTAATTTGGTTTCTGCCTTCAGCACCATGGCAACAAGCCACAAAGCGGAGGCAGTGAGGGCCGTGCTTCACGTTTTAGGCAAAGCCGGCTGAGCCGACCTGCTCAGGTCTGGTGTCCTTGACCAGGCCTGGGTCGGCATGACGTGCCCGACGCGCAGCGCGACGGGCCGAGTAGTGGCTGCTGTGGCTTCTTGTGTGTCCTCTGCAAGGGCGAAAAAGCCCTAGAAAACAGCTGGCGCAAAGCGAGACAGCCTCCTTGGGCCACAATTGTTAGATGAGTCAGGGCAGGGGGGAGGGGGAGATAGTGGTGGATACTGGGGTTGGGTCCCACACAGATGGGGGTGTATTGGGCCATGAAGGGCAACTGACAATCACTGGGCCTGTGCAGGAAGGGGATACTGGGGGCCAGGAAGAAGCAGGGCCCAGTGCAGATATGGTACCCTTGGTCCTTTCCTTGCCCAGAGCTGGCACATATATAGGTAAGAGTGGGGGCCTCAATTGAAGAAGAAGGACAAGAGTGCTGGCAAGACAGGGGGTGGGACAGTCAAGGCCGGGTGGCAGGAGGGAGTGGGAGTGATTGCCTCATTTATTGCAGGGAGTGGGCAAACAGAGAAGGCTGGGGGAGTGCAGGGTGTGGGGCAAGAGGGTGTAGAGGTGGGTGGGGCCAGGCAGGGCAGGTTGGATCTGGGTGATGCATGGGACCTAGAGGCTAGAATTCAGGCTCAGCGGCATATAGTGGCAGAGACAGAGATGAGGTGGACTCAGTTGTGTAAGGACAGGGATGGGGCAGTGGTGAAGTGGAGGCAGCTAAAGAGGGCAGCTGAATTAGTGGAGGGTATGGGACCTCCGACCCAGGCACCAGGGCAGGGCAGCTGGGATTGGGAACCATAGGTAGAGGCGGGGAGGGGCCAAGAGGTCTGTGAGGTCAGAGAGTCTGGTGGCGCGATGAGCATGAGTGGCGCACACGGCCATGAAGGGCGCGGAGAGTCAATGCAAGTGGTTGAGACTGACAGAAAGAAGGTGATGCCAACGGGTCGCAAAATGGCCTCAGCACGTTGTATTGGAAGCACTAGAGGGGTCTTCAGTGGCCTTCTCTACGACGCAGGATCAGGGTCAGCGCAGAGATCGTTTGCGCCATGCGGGTTTCACTGAAGAGTCGTTGAACAATGTGGTGATGAGTAGCGGTGTTGGCAGCAGGTGGGAGATGGATGAGGATGATGGGGTGGAACTCGATTATGATGAAGAGATGGATGAGTGGAAGGATGGAGAGATTCATGAGGCAGAGGTAAGCAGCAGCAAAGGGAGTGGGAGAAGGCGCAGGAGTGCCACAACCCCTTCTTCTGTTTCTATCTTGCAGGATCACAAGGCTGGTGGTGAACCACAAGAGGTACGGCATGGGCTGGCATGTGGTCACAGGGCACAGAAGGGTTCATGGCCTTTGGTGACATGAGGCAAAGGTAAGGATGAATGGTGGTCGGTGTGGGGGGACTGTTCAGGCTCCAGTGGGGCCAGTACACATAAGTCGATTGGGGTAGGAGATTTTTTGGTTCATGACACGCTTGCGGAAGGAGTCACGCATGTCAGTGACAGTACAAAGGCTAAGGGCGCAAGTGCGGCATCTGGGAGCGAGTCAGGAGACAAGGCAGCTGGAGAGGCCTCTTAGTCCAAGGACAAGGAAGATGGCGGGCACAAGAAGCAGCTTCCATATATGGGTTTGGCTATGCCACTGGGCTCTCATGTAGTGGATAAAACAAAGGCCAGGAAACTGAAGCATGAGTATGTAGATGTCTTTAAGCTTTTACATAGGGATATACAAGCCAAGGAGGGCTGTAAGGAAGAAGAGTGGGAGTTGGCTCGTAGACTGAGAGCCCCAGTACTATGGATAATTGTGCCTCAGCATTTTTGATTTTTGCGAGTATATACTGTGAAAAGTTCCCAGACAGGGCCATAGCGCTCTTTAAATACATGGACATTATACGGAAAGCCCAGATGCATTTCAGGGGCTTTGCTTGGTTGAGCTACGACGAGGAGTTTCAGCCAAGAGTGAGTGTAAATCCTGATAAGCCATGGGGAGATGTAGATCCGGAGTTGTGGATGCAGTGGATGGTGTTGTCGCAGTCCATGGCATCTACACATACTGTGAGTGGCCTGCCAGTAGTCTATAAGCTGTTTCAGTCCAGGGAGGGGTGGGTGAGGGTCAACGGACACCAGTACCCATGACAGGAGCTATGGAGAGCATTCAAAGGAAGAGGCATGCAGGGCACTCCTGCGCCAAAGGGCTCCTACACCAATTAGGCTGGAGGCTCTTTTACCCTGGCTACACAGCTACCCAGATAGGGCCACGGCTTGTAAGTTAGTGTGGGGTTTTCAAGAAGGTTTCCGGGTAATTTAGCAGGGTCCGAGGATCAGGAGGTGGGCAGACAATTTGTGGTCTGCTAGAGAGATGCCACACATAGGCCCTCATTCTGACCTTGGCGGTCTTTTCGCAAGACCGCCGAGTTACCGCCGCGGTAAAGACCGCCGACCGAGGCGGTATGCCGCTGCGCGTATTTCGACCGCTGGGAGCGTTCCGCCGGAATACCGCCAGCAGCCACACTGGCGGTCGGCGGGAAAGTGGAGACTGGTCAACCTCCACCACCACGCCAGCAGAACACCGCCCCCAGAATTACGACCCACATTTCTGTGTGGCGGTCTTCTGTTGGCGGTCTTCTGTTGGCGGTCACGTCCCTATGGCTCCCGTCGCCTCCCGGAGGACCAACGCACAAGGTAAGTTGATCGTCCATGAGGGGAGGGGGTGGGGGGGTGTTGTGTGCTGTGTGCGTGCATGGGGGTGTGCGTGTGAGTGTGTAGAGGGGGTGTGTGAGTGCGTGCATGCGGGCGGGGATTGCTGCTGTGCCTATGGGCAATGTGTGTAGTTCGGCGGGTGCGCATGTCGGCATGTATGTGTGCGGGTATGTGTCCCCGTTGTGTATGTGTGTGTGTAGGGGGTGTGTATATGTGCATGCTGGGGGTGTGTGCATGTCGGGGTGCATGTATGTGCATGTCGGGGTGGGGGTGGGGAGGGGGTTCGTACCACCTCTGGGGGGTGGCAGGGGGGTGGAGGGTGTGGGGGGAGGACTCGGGGGGGGCAGTGGGGGGTGGGGGAGACCCCTATCAGTGCCAGGGAAGGAATTCCCTGGCCCCGATAGTGCCTACCGCCATGGTTCGCATGGCGGTTCCCGAACACAAGAAACCGCGGCGGTAAGCAGGGTCATGATAGCGTTGGCGGTCTTGGGTCGACCGCCGGACCGGAGTGCGCAGACTCCAGCCCGTCGGTCATGACCGCCGTGGCTGTCGGAGTGGGGAAGTGGCGGTCGGTCGCGGCGGTCAGAATGCCATTTTTAATACCGCCGGTCTGTTCGCGGTCCGACCGCCGCCTCTCCGCCGACCGCCAAGGTCAGAATGAGGGCCATAGTTTGGGATAAATTGGTTAAGGAAGTGTCTCTGGGCAGAATTGCGGACCTTTCTATGAATGGCCTAGTAGGGACCTTATGATCTCCTCTTTGGGGGTGATACCAAAAAAAGGTGCCAGGTGAGCTCCATCTGATTTATCATTTGTCATGGCCAGGGGGTGCGTCGGTTAATGATTTCATTGCACCGGAAGATACTAAAGTGGTGTGTGCATCTGTGGACGATGCCATCAAATTGGTCAGGGCGACAAAGGAGCGGAGTTGGCAAAATGCGACATCCAATCAGCTTTCAGGCTGCTGCCGATACATCCAGAGGATTTTGATCTGTTGGGTATGGAATTTGGAGGGGCAATCTATGTTGAGAGAGTTCTCCCAATGGGTTGCGCCATTTCTTGTGTGCTTTTTGAAGCATTCAGTACCTTTTTACAGTGGGTTTTTGTCAAAATGAGTGGGCATTGTGCGGTAACTCACTATTTGGATGATTTCCTTTTTGTAGGGACAGCAGGATCTGGGGATTGTGGGAGGGCCCTGGTTTCTTTTCAGGGTTTGTCTCAACAGGTTGGGGTACCTTTGGCTCCTGAAAAATGGAGGGCCCACATTGTGTGCTGACTTTTCTGGGCATTGAACTGGATGCCGATGCTTTCATCGTGAGATTGCCAGCAGCTAAGGTGGCTGAAATGTTGGAATTCTTGGGAACTGTGCGTGTATTGCATAAGATTAACCTATTCACAGCACAGAAGCTGTTGGGTTACCTCAACTTCGCTTCAGGGTAGTCCGGGGGGGAGGTAGGACTTTTTGTAGGCGATTGGCTTTAGCTATGTCTGGAGTGGTACTGCTACAGCACAGGATGTGTGTGTCGGTAGGTCTGAGGGAGGATATCAGGGTCTGGGAAACCTTTTTGACAGTTTAATGCTGTCTCTGTGTTTTTCTGTGAAGAAGACACAGTGTGGCAGGTACAGATTTTGTTGGATGCAGCGAGAGCCACATGTTTTTGTCTTTTTTGGGACGGGAGATGGTGCGCAGAGGCATGGCCATAGCAATGGTTACAGCAGGGTAGGATCATTGCCTTTTTAGAATGTTTCCCGCTCCTGGTGGCGTTGCTGGTATTGGGTCACGAGCTTGCAAATAGGACTTTGGTTTTTCATGTTGACAACATGACATTTGTTGAGTTAGTAAACAGGCAGAGAGCAAAGGATCTCAGGGTGTTACATCTATTGCGGCAATTAATGCTTAGATGCTTGTCATTAAATGTTGTTTTCAAAGCTGCGCACATACCGGGATTATACAACAAGATTGCAGATTCCCTGTCTCGTTCACAGTGGCAACGTTTTTGCAGCCTGGCACCAGGAGCAGAGCGGAACAAGACTACAGTCCCGGCAGACATTTGGGAGTGGGGTGCGTGATGATAACTGGGCTGGTGGAGATGTCTTTAGCAGAATCCACCCAGCGGAGTTATGGACTGGCATGGTTGGATTTTCAGTCATTTGAGAATTTTTTGGGCAATTTTTGGTTACAGACCACTAGAGAGCTTGAATTGCGCTTGTTGCACTTTGTGCTTTTCCTGATTCAAAAAGGTCTGCCACCCACCACCATTAGTGGCAAATTGGCAGGAGTCTCTTTTTACAGAAAGCTGTTTTTTGGCTATGATCCAGCTAAGGATGATTTGTTGGGGAAGATGTTGAAAGGTTGCAGTAGGGACAGAGTAGGTTTGGTTAGGGTGGCCACGGAACCCATAACATTTGAATTGTTGCTTGAATTATTGCATGTTTTGCCTGTGTGTTGCGTAAATGATTACAAGTTGGCGCTGTTCCGTTTATGCATGGTGTGGATGTTTTTTGACTCTTTTAGAGTATCTGAGCTTTTTGGGTAGGACAAGCAGTAGGTGTGAAGGTTGGGGAAGTTTGTCTGCATGAGGGGAGTTTGGGCATTTGTCTCAGGTGATCCAAGACTGATTAGCTAAGGAAAGGAAAATGGGTGTGGTTGGAGAAAGGTGGTAACGTTGTGGCATGTCCGATTTTGGAATGGCTGAGTTTCCATAGTGTGTAGGGGGATTCAAGAGAGAAAAGGGTTTTTACGCATAGGTCTGGTGCTAAGCTTACGGCTTTCCAGCTTTTGCAAGTCTTAAGGGTGGCCTTACGGCAGACGGGTCACCAAGCTCTTGATTTTGGCATGAATTCATTACAAATTGGGGCAGCTACTGCTGAGCCACATTTAGGTTGGGATTGGGTGAAAATCAGGAGTATAGGGAGATGGAAGTCTAGATGCTGCGAGCGTTATGTGAGGCCCTAGGGCGGTACGACCAGTCTTGCAACAGCTTGCGTCAGTGCAGGGACTAGGTTGGGGGTTGGGGTCTGGGAACTTTTGTAAGACTGATATTACAGTTTTTTTCTTTACAGGATGTGCGTATGGTCCACGGAAGGACAAGATGGTCACATAGCTGGTCGGCCATTCGTTTTTCCATTGGGCAGCGAAATTTGCGGAGAAGCAGATTTGCAGACAGGCATTGGGACTGCCTAGTAACCAGCATGAAGTTTTTTGGTGGGGTAAAAGTGGCATGAGGTGGGGAAATCTGCTTCCTTTCATAACTTCTAGTTTGCCGAATTGGGGTTGTCCTGATCTGCTGTTGATTCATCTGGGGGGAAATGATCTTGTGAAATTGTCGGGGCTTACACTACTGCAACACATGCAGAGAGACTTGGAGCTTCTTAAGCAGAAGTTATATGGCACATGCTTAGTTTGGGATGAGTTTGTGCCGTGATGAACATGGAGAAGGGCCATCAGACAGGGAGCCATGGAGCTGGCTCACAAGAAACATAATCGAGTTATGAGGGTTTTCTGTTGGGCCCATGATAATAAGGTTTTAAAGCAAAGGACATCACAGAGCAGGATGAAGCGCTCATCAGGGCAGATGGTGTGCACCTATCTGAATTGGGATATGCTTATTACCTGATGGATCCTAGGCTGCTGGTTGGAGACTTGTGGGGTGAGAAGATGTGGCTCAGAGAACAGGTGTAATAAGGTCAGGTTGCAGTAGTGTTTTTCTTGGTGGGGCAGCAAAACGCCAATTAGGTTTGTGCTAGATGGCAGTAGATGGGGGAGGGTGGATAGTCAGATGCGGGCTTGGCCACCCTTCCATGGGAAAAAACAAGCAGGTGAAAGATCAGAGTGGGGGTTGCACAAAGCAAGTAGGGCATGAAAGGAAAAAAGGGAATGTGTGGGGGAATGGAAGTGAAAAATGCTGGATGAGTTAAAGGATGAGCAAGGAAATGTTAAAAGGGAGGGTTTCCTAAAGTTGGGTTTAGTTGAAAGTTTAAGGTTATGTATTATGTTACAATCCTGTCCTAAATAAATGGGCTTTTACACTAAATAGTTTGTGTCACTGAAGTATGTCCCGATGCTATGGCAACCCGGAGCCTGGCTCTCTAGTTAACAGCTGCAGTGATTATATAATTCCAAGAGGAATTTTCTTTCCACTCACAGCGTGCGCTTCTTTTCAATGATATGCCAAGTGGGGATTTTAAGTAAAAAAAGTAGCACCGATTTTCCCATGAAACTAGCTTGGCTCTCATGTCTTTCCAGTGGCAGTATTTATTCTGCTCCTGTCTGTTTTGTGAATGACATGAGCGTTTGTTTCTATTTTTCTGTTGTATTGATTTGAAAGAGAAAGTGGCAGACAAGTCAGACGGGTATTCACTTTCATCTTTGAGCTCTGTTTGTCAATGGGGTCACAGAGCCTGCGAGGGCTATGACCCAAGAAAGAATTTAATGATCCATTTGGCAACGCACTGATCAAAATAATAAAAAAATATATTTTGGTTGTGTTGTGCCGCAAAAGGAAAGCTGCTTCAAATATAGGGAAGTTGTTGGCTGTGAGTGAAGTTCTCTTTTTGGAATTACAAATGTTTGCATGTATTTCAATTCTTTTTCATTGCCAGGATGTTTGGTGTCCTAGAGAAGGCAATGTTTTTCTGGCCACCCCATTTCAACTCCACAACACATGCGCATACTTTGCTGCTAGTAGCCAGGTCTCCTGGAACTATGCGATTCTGCGGTTGGAGTGTTTTCGGTATAATTATGGACTTAGCACACTTACCACATAATACTCCATTTGCTGCATAATTTGCAGATTTTTGCCCAGACATTGTTTATGTGTGTTAACATGACAAGACAATAATAAACAAAATAAATCTTACCTCAGAGCTGGCTCCCCTCTTTGCATGGTGGATAGACTGTTCAAAACTCACGCTGCCTGGCTGGACTGAAGTGATTAGCAGGCCAGGCATGCAGAAACTAGGCGTCAAACTTCTCAGCCAATTGAAGCACTGCTCTCATGCTATTAATAATAGAAAACAGAAAAAGAGCAGCGGGAGTATTGGCTGGGGTGGGTGAACACAGCGTCCCATCGGAGACTGATGAGGCTGTGTCTCAGCTTCCCAGCTCCCTTACAGCAATGACTGTGGAAGCCAGAACTATGCATGTCAGGTTGTCCACAAGCAAAATACCAGCCAACCTAACATAACACCCCCACAGCATCACACCTGTGCACTTCTCCCCGGATGTGCACTCAACAACTAGTACAGACCTCTTTCTGTTGGACTGATTCTCACTATAGCCAGATTCAGATTGCTCATCTCCTGATCCTCTATGGCAACCCCATGACTTTACACCTTTTTATTAAACCTTATAACCCGTTTGAACTTTCATTGCTTCATCTTTAACTCATCGTAAAGACTCAGACGCAGGTGCATTGTTCGCCTGAGGTATATACCACATTGCAGACTATTAAGTTGTTTGTATTTCTGTTGTTGGTATTGGGTTCGGCAAATCACTGGGTGGTTTCTCTCCTGGCATGGATGGGGATGGGGGTCCTTAGGGGACTCCCTGGATTTTATCCATACGATTGCGTCACTCTTGGGGCACAAAGAGGCTCACCTTCTCATTCTGGGAGGGGACCTTGCCTCATAATGGACTCTCTCCTTGACTCCACATCCACATCCCCTAGAGAAGACCTTGTTCACTCCAGACTCTTCTAAACCTTTATGATGTTCACGTTCTGAGAGGTGTCTACTGTTTGGCCCGTGCTAAGACTCCTGGCTACACATTCTATTCTGTCCCCACAACACATGGGCTCACATTGACTTTTGGTTCCTATTGACCACAGTTGCCCTGTGGCTGTGCAGTGTCACCCATCTCCCACACACCCTATCAGATACTCTCCTGTCCTGATTTTACTGGTCATACCTTATGGGGGGAATTGAGCGGCGTTGGCGCTTTCCGCATAATGCCCGGTCATGGTCTGCATCACATATACCTAGCAACAGTTCCTTAATGAGCCAATCTATAGTGACAAGATCTTACAAGCAATCAATTCTCTTGACAGGTAAAAAAGCTCCCAGCCTAGGTAGACTCACTGGGGACTTTTGCAAGGCTTCTAAACAACTGCTAGTCCCATACCTTCTTGAGGTATATGCTGAATCGCTGGAAGTGAGGTTCTTACCCCCAACACTGTGCGAGGCTATCACCACAATAGTAAAACTTGCAAAGGACCACTGCACTGCACCTCATATTGACCCCTATCACTACTTAATGATGATAACAAGATTGTTATCACCAGGTTGTCGCTTTTGCTAGATGAAATCATATCATTCTTGCAGTCTGGTTTTGTCCTACGTCGCTCCACCTCTATTAACCTGCACATGGTGTTCTCAGTACTGAACAGGATTTCCCATACAGTGCTGGCAGGGATCGCCCTGTTAGATGCAGAAAAAGCGTTCGACTCCTTGGAGAGGCCTTTCTTACGTCTGACCTTACTGAAAGTCAGACTACACGAACGGGTTCATTGCACTTGTTATGTTGTTTTATTCCCACCCCACAGCCCCCATAAGAGCCAATGGCTCTCTCACAGATGCCTTTGATGTCACTAGAGGGACTAGCCAGGGCTATCCTTTATCCCCTCTCCATTTCATAATAGCCATGGACCCCCTTGTTCGACATCTACAAGAGAGACCCCTCCATCAAGGGTTGCAGTTTCAACCAGGCTCGTTATTACTGTCCCTATATGCTGACGACATGTTAATATTTGTCAACCACCCAGCTGAGCCCCCATAGTTCAGGAGATCATCCACTTCAGGATTTCTATGGCATCAGCAGTAACTAGAACAAGACCAAACTCTTTTTCACTTACTGATGCCAATGAGCCAGTAGCCTGCGAGTTCCCCCTAAAGTGGTACAAAGGCCCCGTCGGCTACCTTGGAATTACATCGGGACAAAGAACATGTAATCTAACTGAATTACAGTCATGCAATAGACAAATTAACAGCTCAAATAGATGGGTGGCTCCATCTGTCCTTATCAATGGCTGGCCGGTAAGCCTTGTATTTTCTGTTTTCTATGTCTTTTTTTAAAAGATCCCAATCCCTCTCACTAATGCATTCTTCACCACTCCTGTGAATTTTTCGGGCAGGCTGCAAGTCCCGAGTTGGCTGGGACACATTAGTGCTTCCCTACAACAAAGGGGGGTCAAGGGTACCATATTTTCAACTTTACTAAATGGCTGCACAATTTCATTTTACATACAATCGGTACCATTGTGATGCTTGGCTTCTGTATGCCATACCAGAACATGATCAGACAGACCCCCCACAGCTCCCCTCCATTCTCCTATGGGGCCTCCCGCTAGACCCCACTGACATTTCAACACTTTCTACCACTTCCTCTCACACGGTGATGTTGTACGATTTGCCTATGCTACCCCAATGGACCATTTCGTCCTATGCGAGGTCCACAGTGCCTTCCATGCACAGATTTCCTAGTACCCACTAGCCCCAGAGGAGTTGACTCCTCTGTCTTTGGTCCTAACTGACCCTGATGGTGGGCACTTAGGGCCTGATTCTAACTTTGGAGGACGGTGTTAAACCGTCCCAAAAGTGGCGGATATACCACCTACCGTATTACGAGTCCATTATATCCTATGGAACTCGTAATATGGTAGGTGGTATATCCGCCACTTTTGGGACGGTTTAACACCGTCCTCCAAAGTTAGAATCAGGCCCTTAGTGTCCAAACTCTACCATACATGTGTGGCACTGTTGCCAACTTGAGATATTAGACTCTGGGAAGCCCGGGAACACAAATTAGGCCAACCCCTCTCCGATAAAATTTGGTACTATTGATGCAATCAGGTCAAGTTTATATCCCCCACCCACAGACCAAACTCCTACATCATAAATTCCTATTGTGCACATACACCACACCCAATGCCCTAGCAAAGATAGACCTTTCAAGGTCCTCCAATTGTCCGAAGTACCATTCAGCGGACTCAGAATTTGCACATTTGACATGGTCCTATAGCCTTCATAGGTGTCCTTTGGAGCTCAGTTTTCACTCAGCTCTCCCTAATAATTGGGACTAACCTGGTGCCAGACCTGTTCCTATCCTTACTGGAGTATCTGAAGAATGTACCATGCTGAGCCTGTAGATTTATGGCCATAGCTCTACTACTGACAAAGCACAAGATCTCCATACACTGGGGCAATCACGTCACCCTTCTCCCTCTGACTGGCTAAAAAGCATGACATACTGCTATACTACTAGTGAGCTATATGTCACCCTCCAACCCCCCAAATCCAGACCAAAGGAGGTATGGCAACCACATACTGAGTATTTGTTATTACAAGAGCAGCAGGATTCAGATTAACATAGACTGTGATGCAGTTGTAGCCTCCTACCCTTTCAAACTCATTGTTTCTTCTACTGTTTAACCATTACTGTTTTGACCAATGTTGTGCCCAGCTGCTGCCTCTACCACTGATAGGTGTATCAACTCTCTACTCTTCTACGTATCTAAATAACTACATTTATTGAATGGCCCTTCTCATAACTGTATTCTCTAAAGCTGCTTTGTCTTCCAGTATGCCCTGTTGTGGACTGTCCTTCCTGTATGTTTCTGTACTTTTTCTAAAATGATTAATAAAGACTCAAACAGAATTAAAAAACAAATGGCAGTTCAAATAATTAGCTAATGGTGTCCTGGAGCCCATCCTACTGTAGCTCTGCAACATGGGCCAAGTACAACCCTTTCTACACTTGACTCACTTGATAGCAATGGTGAGCAGTCAGCAGCTTCTTAGGGAGGTGATAGGGGCATACAGGCTGCTCAGAACACAAAGAACAACTTAAAGATACAATAACTTTAATGTCCAACCCAGTGCTTTTCTTTTTCTATAAAATAAATTACTTTTTCATTTCACACCAGTATTAAATACTACACAATTCAATCAGCATACCGAGAAGGGATCCTAGCTACTATTGTCCCCTATGGCTCTGCAATCATTGATTTCTCTCATTCTGTTCCCTACCGGCAGGCTCTTGATAAGCCTGTCCCCCCCCCAGCGATTAGTTGAACTGCAATAATCAGGCTAAGGTGTAATTTTTTGGCGCCCACAAGTCAAATACACACTTAGGGGGTTATTCCAACTTTGGAGGAAGTGGTAATCCGTCTCAAAAGTGACGGTAAAGTGACGGATATACCACCAGCCGTATTAAGAGTCCATTATATCCTATGGAACTCGTAATACGGCTGGTGGTAAATCCGTCACATTTGGGACGGATTACCACCTCCTCCAAAGTTGGAATAACCCCCTTAATGTATTTGTTTCCAAAGTTCTTACCCCAATAGTGTTGTGGATAACAAGTTAGGGGCATATTTAACAGCCGCTAGCACCACCGGAGCATCACTTTTTGTGATGCTCAGGTGGCTCTATGCCCTGCACGGTATTTACAAGGTGGGGTTAAGCCACTTTTCTGTCGATTAACGCTATCTTGTAAATACAGCCCCTTCACATTCAGCACTCTGCGTGGAAGGGGCGTGCAATGGGTGTTGCTGTCGGTGTGCCACAGCAACACCCATTGCACTTTAACACTGCCACAGATTTATGAGTTTTCGTAAACCTGCGGCAGCATCAAAATCTAACGCCACACCTGTGGCGCAACGGGGAGAAATTTTTTCATTACTCCTTGTTTTTTGCTCTTTCTATGTGTGCTGCATTTTGCAGCACACATAGAAAGAGCACATTGCCATTTAAGAATGTTTTCCTGCACAAAGACAATCACCCCCTCAACGCAGCCATCCTTGCACTACGATTCAAGGGTGGCTGCTGTGGCGTACAGAAGCAAATTTAGCACGGCGCAGGCAAAATACGGCGAATTGCTGCTTTTGAAAACGACGGTGCACAATGCTGCCAATTTGGGTGCAGCACCGTGCACCCTCATTGTCCATTAAATCTCGCCCTTAGTCTCTTGAGCTCATCTGATGCAAATTCAGCAGCCCTCCTCGGGTGGATATCCACAACGGTTGAAGGCAGTCATAGTGGTCTCCGTCTCCTGTGTCACTGTCCATGCGGTTGCCTGGGCCCAGTTCAGCAGAGAGTGGCCGCCCCGTGTTGGAGTCCAGCTAAGTGCCCACTGCTGTGGCTGGTCTGGTTATGGGAATGGAGGAAGCTTTCACTGGGCTACTCAGTCAGTGATGGAGCAGGTATAGGCACCTGACTGGACCGTCACAAGTACCACAGCAGTTGCAGCCCTGAGTGAGCTGGTGCAGTCCCCTCATTAGTGCAGCTCTTACTGGGCTGGTGCGACCCCAACTGCAGTTGCAGATCTGACCTCATTGATGGAGTCACCACAGCAGTAGGCCTCGGCAGAGTCCATACACAGAATTCTGCATAGTGAAGGAAAAACTCAGCAATCTCCGTCTAACTCCGTGCAAGCAAGCAGAGTTGTGCTCGGCTGCCCGTTCATGCTGATTGGTGTGAATTGCATGTTCCATGTGGCAATACGAACGCAAACGGCACCAGCTCACTTGGGCATGGTCATCTTGTTTTTTCCTATTATGTGGTTGGTGCTGGGGATACTTTTTAATCCCTACTTTATTTTAGTCACCCTTACTTTATCCAACTTATCCTCCCCTATTTTACATTCTTTTCCTTAATATGTTCAATTGTTTTGATGTATTTTAAGTTTTTTGCCTTTTTTCATTTTCCATGAGGTTTTTCTCCCTTTATTAGTTTTCCACTAACTTCTTCTAACTTGATTTCTCCCTCTCTTTTCCTTCTTTTCCCCGTCTTTTTTTTTTGTATTCCGCCAAGCTGTATGACAGAACATGGGGGATAAGGTGGCGCCAGTGCAGGGAGTGCAGCAAATCGGTCAGCAGGCCTGGGAGTGGGTACAGTATGCAGGAGCATTGGCTGCTGTGATGAAGGGTGAACCGATTGCACCATTGCGGCAATATCCTTTTGCGGGATAGGGGCTTGCTTGTCCTGCTGAGCATCTAGGTTGGGGGGTTTGGTGAGCACTAGTAATTATTCATTCCTAATTTTGTTGTGCCCTATCCTATAATGCTATTTTTTTCCAAATAACATGCTGCTCACACTCGGAGGTACATTTATTTCACGTAACATAACATTAAGAATATTATGTGATCCAATTTAAGTGAACCAGATGATCAGTGCTGTGAGAAAATACCTCTTTTTTACATGGCTAGCCTCCACGTTTCACCTGGTATGTGATGTACCTGAAAGTTGCTAGTGCCCAGGGCCCCTGCTAACCAGGTTCCCCTAAACTGTTGTAAAACATTGACACAATTTGCAACAACTTTAGCTGCCCCTATAAGTCCCTAGTAAATGTTACCTAGGCATGGCGTACTAACGGTAGGCCCCTGAGAGCAGCAGCACTGATTTTGCCACCCTCTAGGGTCATGCATCCAGATGTACCCAGTCCTACCACTGTAGGCTGGGGGCTCTGGTGCAAACCTAAAAAACAAACACAACATGACACACTGTCTTTGTGCACTGTCCACTATACACTATATACACTATGGGGAAGACACTCCTCTGGAAGGCCTTCCAGCCCTAAGTTAGGGCACACTATACCAGTGGTTCCCAACCTTTTGACTTCTGTGGACCCCCATTTTATCAGGCCTTTCAGCCCAGAGGCAGGGTACACTACACCAGTGGTTCCCAACTTTTGTGGACCCCCACTTTATCAATACTCAAGCCCAGGGACCCCACTGATTCATTATTGGAATCCAGGTACAGCCTACTGAGTCATTACTGAAAGCCGGGGACCTACTCTGTTAAAATTATTAAATTTTCTAAGCAGTCGCGGACCCCCTGAGGAAGCTTCACGGACCCTCAGGGGTCCCTGGACCACAGGAACCACTGAATTAGACTGTATGTGAGGGCATAGCTGCATTAGCAATATGCCCCCACTGTGTTCTTGCCAAACCTGGGACATAATGAGTGAACAGAACAGCCATTTTAATACATGTACTGGAAATTGGTTAATAAAAGTTTCACAGCTACAGGATGGCCACTCTGAACTGTTAGTTGTTTGGTATCAAAAAAGTCAGAATGATAAATCCAAATTGGGACCTGTATTAGATGTATTATCAAATGTACCCAGGGGTCACCTTAGAGATGCCCCCTGCAAAAGCTAACTTCCCTGGCATGGTTACTGACTGGTCCTGTCCAGCTTGCCACCACCAGGCACAAATCTGCACCCCTGGGGTGAGAGCCTTTTCTCTTGGATGCAGAACAAAGCCCTTCCTGGGTGGAGGTGCTAACACTTCCTCCCTCAGGAATGTGCACTGCCCTGTTGGTGAGTTTCAAAGGGCTTACTGCTCTTGAAATTCGATCTCCAGGCCTGCTGCTAGCAGCAGATGGCCACCCCATTGCAAACTCCCTTTTGGCGGGAGCAACAGTGGGAAACACAGGACAGGAGGAGGGGACCTACCAAGCATGCACCACTCCTAAGTTGTTGCATGCAAGATGGACTCTTCATTTCATTTTCCTACATCTTGGATGGAAGGAAAGTAGCCAATCAGGTGTAGGGAAGTGACCTTTGCCCACCGGAAGTGGTCACTTAGAAGGTGTATCCACCCTAAGGTGGGTGACCCATTTGTCACTAACAGGTTCCCCCTAAAAGGCCCACTAAATACATTATTTAGTGGACATCCTTAGACCAAGAAATCTGATTTAACAGTCAGAAGAAGACAAGCACCAAGAAGATCCAAGGGAAGAGAAATGTGGACCTGCTGCACCAAGAAAAGGCACTAAACCCTGCCTGCTGCACCCAGGATCCGACAATGACTGCGGAGAACTGCTGGACAACTGGAAAAACTCTAAAGAACCTTAGAGAAACTCCAGGCTTTGTAAAATGCCAGAGAACGCCCTCCAGAGTGAAGGAACCACTCCAAATCCACAAGGTACCAAGCCAGTGAGATCCACTTAACTAACTGGATCCTAACTCTGGAACCAGATGGTGTACCTGGACCAAACTTTATACCATCTACTGCGAGGACAAACCCTGCTAGTGTGCCAAGTTTGGTGGCACTGCACTCTCCAGTGGCTGAACTGTACCAATACCTCTGGTATTGGTCACCAAGCTTCAGACATCCCGAAGAGCCCACCTGGGACTGTAAAAGGATCAGGAGGAAGCCTCAGTCAAGGGACTTCAGAAACAATTCAGAGCTTCCACCAGAGTGCCCTCGTTGTTCTGTAATCGATCCTTGTACCGACCTACCTCCTGCTTCTGCAGGCATCCTCTGCACAGCTCCTGGCTTACTAACTCACTCTACACCCGGCCATCCTGTGCCTTGCACCAAGATTCCAGATGTATTCTAAGGGTCCCCCCATACCTTGCAACTTCAACACTCGAAGGGGACCCCCAGGATTTTCCTTTAAACTTACCTGTGCAGTGGTTTTTCAAGTGGTCCCCCGCTCCACGATGGCTTTGACTGACCTGCAAAAGAAGAACTTGGTATCATTTTACATGCATTTTTAAAGGTTATCCTCCGTTGATTCCTAGGGTGCATAATTAAAGCACAAAAATATTATTTTTATTAAACTTCACAAATTCATGTCTGGAAAAGTACTTAAACAAATTTTGATGAACTTGAGTGTGTGAGTTCCAAGATTGTTGCTGTAAGTACAACAAATGCTTTACACTTCTCCAAGATTGGCCTAACTGCTTTGCTAAGCTACCATACAAATTAGAACACTAGGTAGTCTAGTTTTTACCCCTGTAAACCAACATGTGATTGCTTAGACCTCCTACTCAGTGTGCCTAGGTTTGCACACTACATAGAGGGCCAGCCTCCTACAGGTAGTACCTAGTTCTGCTTGTTGCTGTGGGTGCTCGCTACGGATAATTATTTAAGAAGTTATGCTGACTCCTCTGTCCTCCTTTCGCTAAGATAGTAGTACTGTGGTAGTAGTAGTAAGTAATATATATATATATATATTTATCAGTGGGTTAGTGTTCCAATATGCCTTTCTTTTTATGCATTTCAAACAGTCAAAAGCAATCTTCCAGTGACGTATGCATACATCTATGCACTGAAAAGAGAAACTGACAAAATTGGCTCATCAAAGAGGGTTGCGAATGCGATTTGCAAAGCAAAGATCATTCATTGCAATGCATTAGTATTTTCAAATGCAGTTCAGACATTTTAAATAGGGCTCAGGTAAGGTTGATAAAATGGAATAGGTCAACTCAACCACATAGGTATTAAGCAATCTGATTTAGAAAAGTGCAATGTCAATATGTTACTGCACGTGCCTTTGCCTGTCAAAATATTTTCTAGGAGCTTAACTGCCACTAATCTATTTTTGTTATCTTCTATATTTTTTACATCTGCACCCAAGGGTAAGAAGATGGCATTAGAGGGTAGGACAGAGGAGGGTACCACTGCCAGTGCCGCAGCAGGTGGAAGTTCTACCACCAGCACCGCAACCACGGCAGAGAGCTCTGCTGGCCCCAGTAAGTTCTGGTTAATATTTAATTTTCTTAATTTTACCTCTCCCAATTTGATTAATTCTTCCTGCTTTCTCTCATGCTGTGACTTTTTTTCATATGCTCTTTGTTCAATTCAGTGTTTATTCTTGTTATCCTACCCTGCATTATCCTTTTTCCTATATTCATTGTTTCTTTCGCTGACTTCCTCCTGTTTTTGTAGCTTAAGATTTCTTCTGCTTGGTTATGCTGTCTCTCTCCCTTAACTTTCCTATACCCTGTGAATTCGTACTATGAGACTAAGGGGGTGATTCTCACCCTGGCGGGCGGCGGAGGCCGCCCGCCAGAGTTCCCCCCTCCAAAATACCGCTCCGCGGTCGAAAGACCGCTGAGGGTATTTTGGGTTTTGCACTGGGCTGGCGGGCGACCGCCAAAAGGCCGCCCGCCAGCCCAGTGTAAAACACCCTTCCCACGAGGACGCCGGCTCAGAATTGAGCCGGCGGAGTGGGAAGGTGCGACGGGTGCAGCTGCACCCGTCGCGAATTTCAGTGTCTGCAAAGCAGACACTGAAATTCTTATTGGAGCCCTCTTACGGGGGCCCCTGCGACACCCCATACCGCCATCCTGTTCCTGGCGGTTCGGATGGCGGTATGGGGTGTCAGAATCCTCCATGGCGGCGCAGCTTGCTGCCCCGCCATGGAGGATTCATTTGGGCAGCGGAAAACCGGCGGGAGACCGCCGGTTTTCCGCATCTGACCGTGGCCAAACCGCCGCGGTCAGAATGCCCTGCGGGGCCGCCGGGTCAGAATGACCCCCTAAGACTCTAGATTAGTTGGTCTACTGTGAAGATAACAGAGTTTGCAAACCTAAGCAAGCTCTTCTACTCCTGTTTGTTGAGAAGGCTTTCTATTTTGTGCTCATGTTCAAATGACGGGAGAGTGGTCAAGGTTATGGTGACCCAACCCCCCCATGCTGTGTTATACTCACAGTCATCATCCTATCTGTGCCCCTCCATTACGGTTGGCTTGGCTACTGGCTTTTCTAACATTTTCAACCAGCAAAATCCCCAAAGTGATATTTTAGATGGGAGAGTAGATAATGCAAATTCAGTTGTAGCCCTGTGTTGCAGTTGTATGTTGTTAAAAAATAGTTGTGAGTTGTATCAGGCATTTAAAATATGTGATGTTTTTTCTAGCCGCACAGACCACCAGTGCCAGGCCCAGCACGAGTGTGACAGATGCAACACCTGAAGGCGGAGTCTCTGCATCAGCAGGGATGGGTGATGGTAAGTCACATTGCTTGGTTATTGACAATTACAAGTATATACACTATGGCCCTCATTGCGACCCTGGCGGTTGATGGAGAAGTGGCGGGTTTACCGCCAACAGGCTGGCGGTAAAAATTTTGGAATTATGACCATAGTGGTTACAGCCATGGTCATCCGCCACTTCTCCGATCAGACTGCCAGGGCGGAGACGACCGCTGGCCTGGAGACTTGGGTCTCCAGCCCGGCGGCTGTCACACTACCGCCGGCGATATCATGACCCAGCTCACCGCCATGGATTTCATGGGGTTGGGAACCGCCATGAAATCCATGGTGGTGAGCACTATAAGTGCCAGGGAATTCCTTCCCTGGCACTGATAGAGGTCTCCCCCACCCGAGTCCTTCCCCAACACCCCCCACCCCCCTGCCACCCCTCAAAGGTGTCAGGACCCCTCTTCCCACCCCCACCCCCACCCCCAACATTACATTACTGATTCACACCTGACACTCACGCAGGCACCACCAACACACGTACCCACACACACACCAACAAACATGCCAACAGCCACACACACAGTCATACACACACACCCACATTCAGACATACACGCACACATCCATACAGACATACATACAGACAGTCACACACATATTTCCAAACATACAACACCCCGCATGCATACACGCACTCACACACCCCCTCTACATACTCACACGCACACCCCCATGTACACACACAACACACAACACCCCGCCACCCCCTCACCTAACGGACGATCAACTTACCTGGCCCGTTGATCCTCCGGGAGGGGACGGGATCCATGGGGGCTGCTCCGCCGCCAGCACCCCGTCAACAGAACACCGCCACGCCGAATCACAGAACGTGATTCGGTGGGCGGTGTTCTGTTGACGTGGAGGTGGAGGTGGAGCAACCTCCACTTCCCCGCCGACCACCAGTATGGCTGCTGGCGGCTCTCCGTCTGGAAAAGGACAGAGGGCTGCCAGCAGTCATAATACGCTGAGCGGAAAACTGCCTGCACTGGCAGTCTTCAGCATGTTGTAATGACCCCCTATATTTGTTGTCAGGTAGATCCCACTTATCCATCATTTTCCTTGACCTCCTTGCCCATGGAACTTTGTGAGTCGCCATAATGACCCCATCCAACTGCTGTATGGTTCAATCTAGTACTGCAGTGTTGGCTATGCAATGTGCATCTGCTTCTGTTAATGTACGATTTGCAACGCTTTCAATGGATTGCAAACTGAAACAAAAATAAGGTTTCTTTCTCTTCCCTCCCAGTGCCCAGTCAGTCACCTTGCCTAGTACGCACTCCTTTGTTCATTCCTAAGTTCTGTCACATTTAAAAAAAAAACATTTTTCGCATGTGCGGACTGCTACAGCTTGGACAAATGGTTCATACTTCATATGACTTCAGGAATGGATGTACGCATGTTCAAATTTGACATTCATCTTTTTCAGTTTCAACTACAGTGACTGACTAAGCACCCCCAGCATTCTATAGCAAAGACTCTACTGTACCTACCTGGAATCTGCTCTGTAATTTACCCTACTGCAGCAGACTAACAGTCCAATTTAGATCTTGGCAGAGGGGGTTACTCCATCACCAACTGATGAATATCCTGTCCACTGTATTACAAATTTTAATACCGCAGACGTTTGTGATGGAGTAACCCCTACCCGCCAAACTCTAGTCTAAAATCTAAATCAGACGCTAAGGCAAATTTCCTTTTCCTTTCGTTACCTCTGAGTGAATGTCTGATTTAAAAAATTTGTGTTTGAGGGTGAGAACAGGAAGCAAAGTGGGATTAGGAATCTGTGATTCTGTGTTTTACAGATGAGATACTCTGATTAACTTGGCCAAAAAAATCCATATACCCCGTTCCGTGCCCTGCACTGCAGTGCATTGTTATTCCCACCTCTACTTATGCCAGTCAGGATATCTGTTATCAGCATGTTATACATGACGTGTGTGACATACAATCATGATCTGCCTCTTTGGACTCAGGGTGGAATTGAAAGGAATTTGGAGAAGAGCAGGGCTATTGGAATCAACAATATTTTTTTTGTCTATTGCAGCTACCTCAGTTGCAGACTGCAGAGATTAGCAAATCTGTACACAATGCGCTAGCAAACACACTTCTAGTCATTTAGCACAACAAGAATAGAATAGTTGTACTCCGTAGTGGATGATGGCTTACTTATTAACCATTTTGTTTTTTCCACACAAAGCATGAGTCTGGTTTAATTTTTTTAGGAAATCTTTTACCTTAAAAAAACACTCAGTTTTTTTAATCTTATGCTGCCTCCTTTCAGCCACTCAGTGGTTTTACTTTTACGTGAGGCATGTGTTGCTAAAATCATGTCCCTCCCTGTGACTGACTTTCCTAGTCATCACAGCAAAAATTCCAATGGCCCTAGGGTCCAGCAGCAATGTACTCATACTGTGCCACTAAGTAATTTAAAAAAAACAAGTGTTTGCACAGAACATTCCTTACAATTATTATTTTTTTTTTCCTTTCTTGTTATAGCTTCTCCAACTGATCCACCACCAATAACCTGGCAGGAGATCATAGCCCGGCTCCAGCTGCAGGGCCTGGATGCCACAAGGACACATTACCGGCCGCTGTTAGATGAGAAGGGCCTGGGCTGAGAACTACCAGCCAAACACCTGCGCCTCCAGCCTCCAGACCACACCAGCACTGCTGGCAGCTTGGAGCTCCCTGTCCATTTGCCCACCCCCTTTCAGATTGGCTCCACATTTGACATGAGTTGCCCGAGCTAGAGTACCTGGGCCACCAGATGGCAGACTTTGAGGCATGCATTCAACATCTGGAGAAACAAATAGCAAATTCCCTATATTAGTCCTTTTTTACATTTGTTTTGGTGGGACAGAGTTACAGTGGTGGAGAGGGTGGTAATTTGGGAAGGGCATTTTTCTTTGTTACAGGCACTTTGAATTTGGACATGGTCATATTTATTTTGGACATTGGTTGGGGATGGGGAAAGATGTGGGAGAGGGGTGGGCCTGTTGTGGGTGGAGAGGGTGGGTTTTACATTGTATTATTTATATTTTGTATGTTGTAAAGGGGACATTTTAATAACCGCCTTTATGTTTGAAGTTTTTTTGTGTTTTACTTTAACTTTGCACGGATGCCTTTTTGTGCAGCTGGTCTTTTTAATCTATTTCACTAAGTGTGTGGCAGTTGGGAGGTCATGTTGCCTTCCCCTATGTTGCCTGCAGAAACATAGATAAACAAGCACTTATCTCATCTGCAGAAGTTAGTTACATACTAAGGGCTTCATTAGGAGTTTGGTGGTCAGACTGCCAGACTGCCATGTTGGTGATCCCCAAAAGACCGCCATGTTGGCAGTCTTTCAGAATACCCTATTGAGAGCCATACAGGCAGGCCCACTGACCACCAACCAAAAAAGGCGGAGCGCAAGCGGTGCGGCGGTCTGGAAATAGGTGGTGCGACCTCCAGTGCTGACAGCACCGCAACCAACCACTGACCATATAACAACCACAGAGTCGCCATGGCAGACCCCCATGCTGGTCAGCCAATGGCGGACCAAATCACAGTGGTTTGTGGTCAGCAAACCAATACACAATAGCACATTGGATGAATTTGAAAACAACACAGCTGACACATATTGCCACACTGAACACACCTGTAAAGGACACTATAAAGTGCACCCCTTCATGGACCACAATACTTTGCATTTACAATGCAAACACAGAAGTCAGAGGTTTTCCACACAGATACTAGGTACCACTTTTCTCACTATCCCATGCAACACCCTACACCCTGCAAACAAGTTTGTCTATTCACACCCTATTGCAATTCCCCTATACAGTAAGCCACTGTCACCCATTTTTTGTTTCACAATGTCACATTCCAAAAATCCACATTTTTCAGAAAATCTGATAAGAGTCATGGTGGGTGAAATTTAAGAGTAGAGCCACAATTGTTTGGAGCACAAGCCCAGCACACTCCTCTCAGTACAAAATGCTACGTCAGGCATGCTCACAGCTCAGCTTTTGCACTTTTGCCGACATTCCACTCACCAGCCCAGGGTCTACCTGTCCAAAGACATCTGTTCGGGAACTCACATGTGAAGTGTACTCTTTTGGAGAGATGACATTTGTGGAGTGTGTATAGTACGGGGACTGACATGACTCCAACTCCCAGCAGGAACTGTTTCTATAACTCCAAACCCAGACCAGTGGTCACTTCTCCAAATACCTGTGTTTGGTACCAATCAATTTAAGGGTATATACCTGGGGAGACATTTTTCAAGTGCATATAATACAGACCTTACATGATTACAACTCTCAGCAGGCACTATTTCTGTAACTACAAACACTAGCACAGTGGTCACATGCTACAATGCATCTGTTAGTGAACCCTCAATTGAAATGTACTTACCTGGGGGGAGAACATTGGTCAACTGTGTGCACTAGAGAGACTGACCTGACTGCACCTATTAGGAGGCACTATCCCAGCAACTCCAAACACCAGACCAGTGTTTACTTGTCTCCAGTGTCTTGGCAATTCACAATTTAGGTTTACTATTTGTCAAATGTGGGTACTTTAGGGAGTGACATGACTACTAAGCCAGGAAGGGCATCTGCCTGCCTCTAAAACCAACCATCAGCCCAGTATTCTTTTGTCAAAATACTATTGTTTGTAAACTCTCAATTGAAGTGGACTCACCTGGGAAGATAGCACTTGTTTAGTGTGTGTAGTACAGGGACTGACATGACTGCACCTCCCCGGAGACTCTATTACTCTCACTCCAAATACCAGTCCAGTGGTCACTTCTCCAAATACCTTTCTATATATCATCACATATGAAGTGTACTCACTTGGGGTAATTACATCAGTTAAGTGTATGGCGTAGAAAGAATAATGTGGCTGCTAAGGACAGGAGGCTCTGTTTCTCTTACTACAAGCACAAGCCCAGTGTTCACATGCCCAAAAGCCCAGGTCTGTTAACTCTGAATTGAAGTTTACTCACATGGGAGGGTAACATTTGTATGGTGGTGGGAATTAGGGGGAGTGACCGGAATGTGGTGCATAATAGGCCTTGTGTCTTCCACTCCAAACACAAAACCATTGTGCACATGCACAAAATCATCTATTTGCGATGTCTCTAATTGAAGTGTACTCACCTTGGGAGATGACATTTGTAGAGTGTTTGTAGTATAGGGACTGACATGACTCCAACTCCTAGCAGGCACTAGTCCTGAAACTGCAAACAATAGCACAGTGTCCACATGCTAACATTCATTTTTAAGTGAACTCTTGATTGCACTGTACTTACCTGGGGGCAGAACATTGGAAAAGGGTGTGAACTAGATGGAATAAACTGACTGCAATTCCCTGGAGGTACTGTATCAGTACCTCCAAACACCAGACCTGTGTTCTATTTCCCAAATACCCCTGTGTCTTAACTCTCAATTGATGTTTATTTACCTGGGAGGATAACATTTGTATGGTGGTGGATAGTAGAGTGAGCGACTGGAATGAAAAGCCCACTAGGCTCTGTGTCTCCCACTCCAAACACAAAACCAGCATTCACTTGCACAAATCCATCTTTTTGTGAACTCTCAACTGAAGTGTACCCACCGGGGGGGATACACTTTGTCAAGTGTGTGTAGTATGCACAGTGACATGATGTATCTAGCTATCTAGCACCATCTTGACCTGTCAGCCCAAGATGAAACTATTGAGGACAGGAAGAACAGCTTACCGAGTGTTGAAAACTATGGATCCTAAAGGCTTCAAGATGCATCACCAGAATTATATTGGCAGCAGAAACATTAACGATGCACTGACCACATGATGACTCCATTCACATGTACAATAAACTCCTGGGTCTGCCTACATCAAACTCAAGTAGGCATCAAAAATGGACAAAGACCTATCTTGCATAGCCACTGCTTTGCCAACACTGGTGGCAAAATGGAATTCACAGGCTACCCCCCCAAGGACCAATGATCTGCCCATTTCAGCTGCATTTTCGCTTAAATGGAATTGATGTGCTTCACAAATGTCAGGCTAATATAACCACTATCACGATTACCTGCCACAATAGGATTGACTGCAAATCCACTTTGTACAAGGTCTATGTTGAATGTAACACTACATTGTTTTAGGTAGATCTCACAATAAAGCCACTAACATTGTATGTTTCACATCAACAGGTTGAACTGACACTGGGCACACAGGGGCCACAGAAGAAACTGCCACTCCCCTCCGGATGAAACCCTCGGTGAAGAAGAAACTCCATGACTGTTGGACGTGGAAGACGGTTCTGACCCACCTGGGTGACCTGGTCAGACAACGACAGTGAGTCTCACTTTGCCCACATAAACACCACCCAGCTGGTTGCTTCTACATCACAGGCAACCATTCACCTCCCAACCTGTGTACCTAGCACAGTGTCAACCATCTTGTGCCCCCCAGTCCTGGCTTCTGAGTTGCACCATAACACTTCTAACAATGAGGATCTAGGACTCAGTGGGAGAGGGACCCCTGAGGCAAAGGCACAGTGCTGTGGGAATAGGGTGCGTGGGATGGATGCGGTGGGCCAGAAGGGTGAGGCCACTGGGGCTGATCCTGGCCAGGACACCATCAGCCACATCTTGGGGGGCTATAAAGGGCCCCAAGGCATGATACCCCTTCCTTTGGTTTATCTACACCAGACATATCTGCAGAGGTGCCAGCCACTGGAGGGGGGGCCCTGCCAGAGGAAGGACCCACCCCAGGCACCCCTACCTCTGCAGCAGCAGACCCCCTCACCATTTAAGCGGGGACATCAAGCAAAGAATCCAGTAGGTACAGATGGTAAGTCACCCACCACTGCTAGAAACTGACCTCTTCCTTAAGCAACTCCTTGGTGTGCCACATATTCACTCTATTGACTGATCCTCAACCACATACTAATTCCAAAGGGAGGAGTACTCTAGACTTTGGGCTACCAAAGGTGTCGCATCTACTCCAATGACTGACACCTTCACTTTATTTTTTCTTCTTTTCTGTCCAATATGTTTTTCTGCATCAGCATTGTAATAAATTCACACATCACAAACTCATTGCCTGCTTGCTTAATTTCCACATTTTGCTACGTACAGATGTAAGACCATATGAACCATTTGATAAGACAGAACTATTTTATGCAAGGAGGGATTTGTTAAAGATACACAGGGGGTTATTCTAACTTTGGAGGAGTGTTAATCCGTCCCAAAAGTGACGGTAAAGTGACGGATATACCACCAGCCGTATTACGAGTTCCATAGGATATAATGGACTCGTAATACGGCTGGTGGTAAATCCGTCACTTTTCCGTCACTTTTGGGACGGATTAACACCTCCTCCAAAGTTAGAATAACCCCCACAGTGTCCTGCTCAGGATTACAATCATTACACACAAACACATATGTACATGTATCTGGTCACATCAAACATTGTATTCCTCTGTACAGCACATAGGCTCTCCATATGTCTGGACTTTTTGAAATAAGATTGAGTGATTCATACTGAGTCAAAGTACATACTTCAAGGTACAGCCCCACCCCCAGACCGTGTATGAAAGGGATCTGCCAGACATTGTCCTGTAGAATATGCAAACATTGATGTGGTTGAGGTCAGCAGCTGGAGCATTTTAACATACCAAACCAAAGTAATCCAACCCCACATAATCCAAGATATAGAGAGATGGCAGTACAACAGTCTGTGATTACAGGCCCATGTTAATCCAATGACTATGCATCTGGTGGTATGACACAAACCTATGTCAGTGATGTGGTGCAGCAACTGTGGCCTGCAATGATAAAACTCAATGACAATTACATTCAGGTCACACAAGAGTAGTGTTTAACCAATATAAAGGGTGAATTATTTGGTCACGATCGATGTCTACATATTTAATGCCCACCTGATGACACACATAATGTAATCGGCCCATCGCAGCACACAAAACAAGTGCAATCTGCACCTCTGACCTTACACCAAAACACTGTGCAAGCAGCCTTGGCACAGGTCTCGTACACACCAAATCTGTGACCTACATTACCTGGAACAATCCATGTCCACTTCCTATGTCCAAACAGCATCAAATACCTGCCATTGTCACAACTCTGAAAATCCCACATGAGGATGTCATGGTGAAGGTACCTGTACAAAGACAAAGCAAGGAGTATAGGCTTGAAAATATACCTATGACACACATCAAATAGAAAGCTGCTGGAAATGTAATTAGGCTGCAAGGAAACTGACAAAAAGCATCATCATCAAGGTGGATATATTTCAAAGGGTCACTCTTCAAGCAGCCTTTGGCTGGATATTTCAGAGTATCAGCTCCTGAGTTGTTGCTAAAACACCAAACTCCATAAATGATCTCAACTACAGTTCATTGTACAGTCACATTCATTACATTGCATGACATGCACCCATGGGAAGTAGCTGTTGATAAGATATTCCCAAAGGTCAGCTGCTTCCTCTTCACCACTATACTCCTCACTTGACATTTCAGGATTCCCACCCAGTGGCACTGCAGGCACCCCCTCCTTTAGGATGTCTGCAATATTCCTCCGCAGGGCAATGGTGTGGCGCATGCAGCATGCCACTGTGATATGACACACTTTTCCCGGTGAGTAGAAGAGGGCTCCACCAGTCTGGTCCAGGCACCTAAATCTGGCCTTCTGGAGCCCAAAAGTCCGCTCCACTACCTGCCGTGTTCTTACATGGGCCTCATTGAAGTGGACTTCCCCTGAAGTTTCTGGATTTCGTACTGGTGTCAACAACAAAGGACGGTTTGGATATGCGAGGTCTCCTGTAAAGGAAAGGGACATATGAGTCACTGACTTCATGATTTTAGCACCTCACTTTGCACACACACACAATCAGGACAGATGTGATGTACCAACCAGCCAGGCCCTCTCTAGGTGCAGTTGTGACATAAGCTGGTGTATAGTGCTTTTCTGCTTTATGAAGAAATAATGGACTGAACTTGGATAACGGGCACAGACGTGAAAAACAGAGATCCGCCAAATTGACAACTTGAATGTTGATGGAATGGAAGTTCTTTTTTGTCGCAATGCACTTGTTCATTGACCTGCGGTCTGACCAAGCCAACATGTATGTCATCAATGGCCCCCGCCACATATGGGATGCATGCAAAACCATAAAAGTCAGCCTACATATGGCCTAAATCCTCACGTTGGGGAAGTGGATATAGCTGTCAAGGTGTTTCAACATTACCGAGAGGACATTCTTCAACATCAGACTGAACATAGGCTGGGACATCCCAGCAGATAGGGCCACAGTATGTTGGAAGGACCCTGTGGCTAGGGAGTGCAACACTGACATGGCTTGTACAATGAGTGGTCGCGAGTTGGATAACTAATAGCTGGCATCAGATCTGGCTCCAACTGATGACACAAGTACACAATTGTTAGCCTATCCAGGCGGCAGAATATTATTATGTGGTTTTGCTCCATTGTCTGAAGGACTGACAGTGGACGGTAGATAGGAGCTTGTCGCATCTTCACTCTCTATGGATACCTATGTATGACAAGAAATTAGACATTAGACAATAGTCAGCGTGGTCACAGCAACTTGATACATAATGCATGTCAATCATATAATGTGACAAAGCATTCCTGACTTAAAATACATGCCCCCCCCCCTATATACATCACTTTGCAAATTACACAAGGGACTCATGTGACCGCCATGGTTTATCACACATGTCCAAGACATGAATATCGACCCAACTCAGGAACATGCAACACATTTTCCCATCAAATTGTGACTGTTAATCCCAACCAACAAAATGATCATCGGCGGTGGTGGACTGTGCCCCACTTTTAAATGTCATCTGTTCCCTGAAACATATTACAATGGTGTTTGAGTAGTAGCATCTACATGACAAGAAAGGATAAATATGTTTGTGAGCTTGGAAACCTGTTTTTGAAGGTGTGACACAGTTTCAAGAGCACAGATGCCTGCCCTATAAATAATCAAGAGAGAGAAGGCCCCTCAATCCAATGGGACAGGGCTCAAAAATAGACCAATCAAAGTAAATTTTTCCCTAAATAAGATTGTTTCCAAAAATCACATACAAATCCACATCTTCATACTCAATGAGATGTTTGACAGTACCACCCCAATATCAGGCTTACAACTCTATTAGTAAAAACATATTCTTTAATTCTCCAAAATGCAATCTTCATAACGCATTAAGGGCCAGATGTACTCAACTTTTTGCACGTCGCAAACAGCGATTTTTGCTGTTTGTGACGTGCAAAAAGCACATTGCGATGCCCAAACCCCGTTTTGCGATTCAGTAACCTGGTTACTGAATCGCAAAACGGGATTGCGAGTCAGAACTGTGAAGGCGTGTTCCCTTCCTAATTGCGAGTCGCAGCGCGATGTTGTATTGTTTTGTGACCGCGAACGCGGTCGCAAAACAATCACAGTTAGCACTCTATACAAATGGGGTAAATGTATATGAATGGCATTAAAAACATTTTTCCAGAGCAGGCAGTGGTCCTATGGACCACTGCCAACTCTGAAAAAATGAAACAAAAACGTTTTTTAAGGAAAACGGGCTGCATTACAAAAAAAGAAACTGCTTTATTTAAAAGCATTCACAGACATGGTGGTCTGCTGCCTCCAGCAGGCCACCATCCCTGTGAGTGCTGCGAGTCTCAAGGGGGTTGCAAATTGCGACCCATCTCATGAATATACATGAGGTGGGCCTTTTTGGGCCCCCCTTGCAAGTCGCAGATGGTGTCAGGGACACCATCCTACATTCTGATTTGCAACTTGCAAATTGCGAGTCGCTCTGACTCGCAATTTGCAAGTCACAAATCGGAAGCTACCTACACCTGGCCCTTAAAATGCAATATTGCACATTATACCATCATTTAAAAAAAAATGCCTGATCTGCTCCTCTGAACATTGGGAACCGCCTGCAACAACAGTTGAAAGTCGTCATGCTGGTAGGTGGTTCTGTAGATTCACTCACTTGTCTCCTAACATTGCTGCCAGCAACACCTCCATGACCCGAGCTACTGTGTGCTGCCACTGGGAGCACTCATGTCACTTCCTGCACATGATAGGGCCCCTGCCTTTTCACCAGAGAAGCTGAAGAGGCTGGTGTCTGAGGTCCTACCCCTGTATGAACAACTCTATGGCTCACCAGAGGAGCATATAAGTCACTCATGGGCACAATTTTTACAGTATCTCACTACCTTTTCGCTCCTTACAGGCTAGAATGTGTCCTTGTGTGCCAGTTAGACTTCTTGTGTGCCTGTAGTTGCAGTCTGTGTGGCATGAATGGGATGTAGAATGTGCAGGTATTGGTGGGCAGTACCATCTCTGTTAAGTTCAGTCACATTGTGTCGTGCAAGGTTTTTGGGGTCCTAGATCATCCTTGTGTTTGGATGCACATAAATAGGTAAGGCGACATTACAGCCATCTACTTCCATATCTTTCTCATGATTGTTGTAAATGTCAGACAACATGTATGTGCATGACCGCATGAGCTGTGTATGCATGTTTTACGAGTCAGTTGAGAGACATGTGAGCAATGTATAGTGCCACAGACCTTTCAACCCACATATGCCCTTGCTAAACTGTTTTGTGGAAGGCATATCATGATTCATTCTTTACTTTGGGTTGTAACACACACCACATGCAAAATTATGGTTGGCTACATGATGTAATGTCATGCATGGAAGTGATGGGAATGGAGTGTCATAAGGTTCTGTCTGCTCAGCCTGCAGAGACCAGAACCTGTCACATGTATCTCCCAGTATGCGACCTAGTCTAGGCTGTGGGAGAATCATTGTGGCTATGCAACTGTGGCACTGTGCCCACTTCCTGAACACCAGCAGATCATGGCATGTGGGCAATATGAGGCTTTAGTGGCAAAACCTGCCCTGAATGACTCATCCCTTTGACTAGATTAGGAATGTGTACAGGGGTTAATCTTTAATTTAGTCAATTTGTGCACTTAGCATCATTGTCAGGTGTGTCTTACACTCATGACAGGTCCCTTACTCCCACAGCTCTGGTGTCACCTTCCCGCAGGTCATATTTGTCCTATACAGGTGTATTGCATAACTGACAGTCCCACAGTGCAGACAGTGTGTTGATTCCTAGGAGGCCATGGTATGTGAGTCAGTAGCTTGGTCACATAGGATGCCAATGTATGTTGGATACCATCGTCCAAAGGAGTGCTCTGTGGTACATACCACAGAACTCCACCCCCTGAAGTGGCATGAGTCTGAATTTGTTAGTCCACATGCCTACACATGAACAGGCAAGACACTTTCTGTATTCATCATGCCAGAACCTTCATTGTTACTCATGTGTAATGTTGGAGTTCGTACTCTGACAGTTGCCTGTAGGGACTTCATGCAGTGAGTCATTACCACAGAGTATGAATGTGTTGGTCCATTTACAGAGCTTACCCTGCAGAAGCCACAGTTGTGTGTAGTGATTCATTATAGCTCAGATTACAGTACAGCTTGCTAGAGCATGGGCTACCTGATGTCAATAAGCTTGCTTAGTCATTGTAGACCATGAGCAGGGTAGTGGGTTAGCCTGCAGATGTAATTATATACATCTGTAGTCATGTCCCTGTACTTATTTGCTTGTGTGTCAGGCTTGGGGAGTATTATCAAATAGAGAAGTGTGAACCTGATGTTACTGACATGTATGTGACTGAACTATTTGTGGTGAAACTTGTGATTATAAACTCTGGATTTGTCCTTTGCATCCATGCAGGTCAACGCCCATACAAAGAGGGCACTATGGAGAGCCATCGCCCCGAAAGTGCAGACACTGGGGATCCATAGCTGGCAGAGTATCCACTGCAGGAAAAGGTGGGAGGACCTGAGACACTTGGCCAGGAAAATCGCTGAGGTCCAGCTCGGGATGTCCTCTCAACATGGACTGAGTGCCCATCAGACAATGACCACTCAGTGCCCTTCACCCTGGTGGTGGCCTACTCAGAGCTTGATGGGCATTGGAGGACAGCACAGCAGCCACAAGGGGGTGAGTACAGGGAATATTCCTGCCTGTTTCATTGCCAAGTGAATGTGTTAGGTCCTGAATCCCTCCCTTACGATTAGGGATGAGCCATGTGTCACAGAGTAGATGAGTGATTTATTGTGTAGACATGTCATGTGTTGTATATTGATGTGACTTGCCTATTGGACGGTGGACCTAGGACACAACTGTGTACAACCCCTAAACCACTTGCTCTCCAGGGATGACATATGGCTGTGTACAGTGATCAATCAAGTACTGTTTGTTGTTGTAGTGTGTGTTCATTTTATGCAACAGACAGCTACTCCTCAATGTTACAGGCCAGTAAGTAAGTGACGGATCACTGTCCTCAGCCATGTGTCTGGGTAGAAGATTATACTGGCATCTGCCACCCAGAATCTAGTTGTCTTCAGCATGTGATGTGTGCTGGTGCCTCACTGCAGTCTGTAATGGGTAGATGGCCATCATACAAGTGACTGGGCATACACTGTACCTTAGATGCAGCTATAGATCAATACTTTCTTTCAGTAAGTGGAGAACATCCATTGACATGATTTATGTGCCATCACTGTGGCCAACATTCATTGTTCTCACATGTCAGTATATGTCCCTTTCTCATTAGCAAAATGTTTGTAAGCTGCTGTTTCATGCATGGTCTAATTATGTTGATGGGATGATGTCTATATTCACTCGCATGTCAGTGCATTGCAACCTGTGTGTGGAATAAGACATTGACAATGGGGTTACATTACATGTTGTGCCACATACAGGAGTGTGTCACCATTGGTTATTGGCTGACACATTCCCTCATGCATCATAGCATGCCATTCGGCATGTACAACTGCAGTAGTAATGAGGGACATGAAAAGTAGGCCTAGTGTTTTGAGCCACAATGTTTAATTATATGCCCTTGATGTGGTAGCATGTAGCAGAGTGCATTGCAGATGTGTAACAGGGAAGGGTTGTAATCAGACTGTTGGCATGCATCATGGAGTTAGCTTGAAATCACATGTGTTTGGGTACAAGCATTCATCCACAGACAGAAATCTGTATCTGCAAGATCGCGAAGGAGAAAATGATGAAGCTTCCAATCGGGTAACATGTTGAGGGCCATCAACAAATGATTGCAAATTTCAGGGCCTCTCCAACATCCAAGGGGCTAAAGATGTTTACTGATGCACTCAGAGTATGTAATTGTAAGAGGTGCCAGACATTAGTGGTGATTAGCCAAGGGCTTGCTGATTCATTGTATTGTGGAATTTAGGGACATCTCTCTCTGACATTTTGCACATGATGTCTACAGTGTTCATATCCTTGCCACATGTTTGGCCTATCTGAGCAACATTAATCCTACCTCCATGACTCTACCAGGACAAATATCACTTAGGCCCTCATTACAACCCTGGCGGTCGGTGTTAAAGCGGCAGTAAAACCGCCAACAGACCGGCGAAAAAAAAAATGAAATCACGACCGTCGCGGAAACCGGCAACATAAACAGCCACTTTAACACTCCGACCGCCACGGCGGTACAAACAAACACCGCAGCGGTAACCGCCAACAGACAGGCGGAAGACAATGTACCACCCACAGTATTACAACGGGCCAATCCGCCACCTTTTCTGGGGCGGATTCACCGCGAACAAAAACACGGCGAAAACGCTCACCTCTACACACCCCATGAGGAACCAGGACACCATGGAGCCAGAACTCCAGATTCTACCTGCCTTTGTCTTCCTGCTCCTCTACCAGGAGCATGAACGCCGGCGGTGAAGACCACGGTGAGTACTGCACCTACGACACAGGGGAGGGGGGAGGGAAAAGAAAGTGACACATAACATGCAACACGCAACACCCCCACCTCCACCCTCACCCACTACAACACACACACTAATACATGTTGATACATTACAGTTACACCCCCCACCCCCCCCCCCCCGGAAGAATGCAAAGACAAAAGGAAATGATTGCAACGATTGTAATCAATTAAAATCCAGTACTCAAAAATATATACACACTATTACCAAATATATACACCAAGAATGCAAGTCCAGGTACTGCAACATTTATAGTCCGTGGACCACTGGGCCCAAAATGCATGGGCGAAGCCCACACAAGATACCCGATCAAAACGGAGAGAACACTGCAGGGGCATCAGATAGAAATACAACAGGCACCTCAGGGGGAAGGGAAGGGGGGCACCTCAGCCGGATGAGTGCACAACGCCAGATCCAAGTGGGGGCTCCATGCCCACTGCTGTATCCTGGGGAGTGCAAAGCCACAGTCTCTCAAGTCTTTCCGGTGGGTGGTTTGCCCACTGCTTTATCCTGGGGAGTGCAAAGCCATAGTCTCACAAGTGGATAACAGTCTCCACTGGGTCTGGAGGGGGCTTTGTGCCCGGAGTGCTTCATCCTGCCAAGGACAGAGGTAGTGGATGCCTTTCTCCACTGGTTCTGGAGGGGGCTTTGTGCCAGAGTGCTTCATCCTGCCAAGAACAGAGGTAGTGGATGCCTTTCTCCACTGGTTCTGGAGGGGCTTTGTGCCCAGAGTGCTTCATCCTCCTTGTGGCGGCCTCAGTAGCGGCAGTGCTTGCGGTGCTCATTGGCCTGCCGTGCTGGTGGGTGGCTCATTGAGCATGCTGCTGGCGGCGGTGTCCTGGGCAGCGGTGCTGGTGGCGGCGGTGTCCTTGGCAGTGGTGCTGGTGGTGGCGATGTCCTTGGCAGGGTGCTGGTGGCAGCGGTGTCCTCGTCAGCGGTGCTGGTGGCGGCGGTGTCCTTGGAGGCAGTGCTGCTGGCAGTGGTGTCCTTGGCAGCAGTGCTGGTGGCGGCGGTGTCCTGGGCAGCGGTGCTGGTGGCGGTGGTGTCCTGGGCAGCGGTGCTGGTGGCGGCGGTGTTCTTGGCAGCGGTGCTGGTGGCGGTCTTGTCTGCCGTGCAGGTTGGTGGCGACTTCCCTTTCTTTCTGTGCCCCTTCTCCACCTTGGATGGTGGCGCAGCTGCCTTCCCACTCCCAACTGTAGTCCTGGGAGAGCCCTTGGTGGCAGGAGTTTTGCCCTGCTCCCTCTGGGCAGTGGCCAACTTCTTATGCTTCTGAGGTGGGGGACTGTCCGTGGTCTGGCTCCTTGGCACACTGGCTGCCCTGCTGCTTTATGCACTCTGGAAGCTGGTTACTGCTGGCACCACTGTTTCCCCTGATGTGCTAGCTGAGGTGCTGGGTTGGGACCTGAAGCGGTGGGGGAGGTGAGGGGAAGAAGTCAAGGTTGGACAGGAAACGTTTTTTAGACACACTGGGACGGGTAGATGGAGGGGGTTTGGGAGTGGAGGAAGAGATAGTGATTGTAGGAGGTGTATGTTTGCTGACTTTGGGTGAAGGTGCATGGGCTGGAGGCTGTAGTGAGGTGGAGGGCTGTTGGGTGGGTGTGTGACTGCGTTTGTGTACCTTGGGAGGTGGGCTCATAGACACACTGGGAGAGGACACATGAGATGTGTGAATGGTAGTTGTGGTGGTGAGTGCACGTGAGCGGTGTGTGGTGATAGGTGTGCTGGTGATGGACATAGTGGGTGAAGATGTAGTGCATGCAGGTGTGAGTGGAGACGTGCCAGGGAGGGAGGAGGGAGACGAGGAGGAGGGGACACATTGGAGGCAGTAGAAGTTGGTATGTCTGCATGGGTATGATGCTTGTGTGAGTGCCGGTGGGATGTGTGGTGCTTATGTTTGCCAGAGCTTCCCTTGTGTGTTGAGGTGTGTGCATGCTGGTCTGATGGTGTGCTTGGGATAGGCTGAGGTACAGGGGTTTGGGTCTGGGTGGAGGAAGTTGGAGGGGGGAGGATGGACACAGGGACAATGGCTGCCATCGGTGCAGAGGCCAGAGTCTGAAAAGCTTGCTGTTGGGCTGCCTGACCAGAATGAATGCCCTCCAGGTATGCAGTCATCTGTTGCAACTGCCTTTCTACACCCTGGATGGCATTCAGAATGGTAGATTGCCCAACAGTGAGGGATCTGAGGAGGTCAATGGCCTCCTCACTGAGGGCAGCAGGGCTGGCAGGGGCTGAGGTGCCTGGGACGAAGGAGATGCCCACCCTCCTGGGTGAGCAGCCACGGGGCACACGCTGAGGGGCTGCTGGGAGGGCGGTGCTGGTAGGGGGGGTGGCGGCTGTACATGTAGATGCGGGGGGCACAGAGGGGCCCGCCACCGCAAGGGAGCTCCCATCAGAGGAGGAGTCCGTGTCACTGGTCTCAGCTCCTGTTCCCGCCATGGAGCTCCCCTCGACCTCCGTCCCACTGGTGGCTTCAGACTCCGTTGTCTCGCCCTCCAGGGCCATGTGGGATGCAGCTCCCTCCTGCTCCAGTGCCACTGCTCCTCTGCCTGATGATGCTATTGCACACAAGAACAAGGAGACCAAAAAAAGGGGGGGAAGACAGAAGAAAGACATGTTGAGTGCATGCATTACCGCTACCATTGGTGGACACTACAAACACAGAAGACCTCTGCACTACGCCGTGCACTTAGAGTTCCCTAATCAATCACAGGGATATGGGGTACAAGGCCTATGCCCGATTGCTGCACACATGGAAGTCACACAAGCCTGACTAGGTGTAGTTGGCTCTGAACACTGGTGGGGTGGGGTGCCACATGGCCTGCCTTACGAAGGGACCTTGCCTACTAAACTTGCCCTGGCCTAGGGGAACCCACAGCCCACCTCCCCCACCCAGACACCTTGTAATGCACGCTGATTCAGCTGAATGAGAATGTACTCACCCTCTTGTGGCTGCTGTGATGCTCTCAAGCGCCCATTCAACTCCGGATACGCCACCGCCAGTATCCAGAACATCGGGGGGGTCATGATGTGACGGGCACCCCTCCCACGTTGAAAGGCCATCTCCAGCTGGGCCTCCTCCATCTTCTTACTCCAGTGGCGAATGTCCTCCCATCTTTTCCAGCAGTGGGTGCTCTGTCTGTGGTGGACCACCAGGGTCTGGACTTCCTTGGCGATGGCATGCCAAATATCCTTCTTCTGGTGGGCGCTGACCTACAGGAATAGTACAGGGGAAAAGAGGAAGATATAACCGTCCGTACCGTCACAATCATTGGCCCACGTTCCTACCCTTGCCATGACGCACATGCACTTACCGTCGTTTCATGCACGCCTCATTCTCCCCCACCATCTTCCATCCACAGCACTCCACACAGGCATTTCCCATACAGCATGCTCACAGTGTACTTACCTGTTTGTCTGGAGGACCATAGAGTAGCGTGTACTGGGGGATGGCCCCATCCACTAGTTTCTCCAACTCCTCCGTGGTAAAGGCAGGGGCCCTTTCCCAGACACATGGGCCATGCCTCTTCCAGACTTAGGTCACAGCAGCACTTGCAGTGTAGGTCCTCTCCTGTTGAAGATCAGGTATCAAGTGAATGAACAGATAGAAAATGGCAGTCACGTCCGCAGCGGTGCGTACCGTCACCGCCGGCGTAAATTGTCATTGGCTCCTGGGACCCATAGGGTCCAATGTTAACCAATGCAGGATTGCGCTGCGGTCTTCGACCGCCTACGGCGTCGGTGTAGAACGCCAGCGCAGTTACCTCATATCCCCTTGTCCCACATTACAGGTAGGCAGCCGCCATTTCAGGGGGCCACATGGCATTATTTTTAAATGCGTCACACATATCTAGGCCTTGCATACACATTATGACAGGGACATAGGCCCTCATTCCGAGCCTGGCGGGCGGCGGAGGCCGCCCGCCAGGCTTCCCCCCTCCGAAATACCGCTCCGCGGTCGTAAGACCGCGGAGGGTATTCCGAGTTTTCCCCTGGGCTGGCGGGCGGTCTTCACAAGACCGCCCGCCAGCCCAGGGGAAAACTCCCTTCCCACGATGACGCCGGCTCGTAATAGAGCCGGCGGAGTGGGAAGGTGCGACGGGTGCAGTTGCACCCGTCGCGTATTTCAGTGTCTGCTTTGCAGACACTGAAATACTTTTAGGGGCCCTCTTACGGGGGCCCCTGCCGTGCCCATGCCATAGGCATGGGCACGGCAGGGGCCCCCAGGGGCCCCGCGACTCCCCCTCCCGCCATCCGGTTCCCGGCGGGAGAACCGCCAGGAACTGGATGGCGGGAGGGGGAGTCGGAATCCCCATGCCGGCGCAGCATGCTGCGCCGGCTTGGAGGATTCCTTTGGGGCAGCGGGAAACCGGCGGGAGACCGCCGGTTTCCCTTCTCTGACCGCGGCTGAGCCGCCGCGGTCAGAATGCCCCGCGGGGCACCGCCGGCCTGTCGGCGGTGCCACCGCGTCCCACGGCCCTGGCGGACTTGTTCCGCCAGGGTCGTAATGACCCCCATAGTGGATTGAAAAATGTGTGCAATAAAGTTGTGTTTTCGTACCTCAGGGTTGGCTGACCCTCTGCTCGCTGTTCTCCTCCATAGAGCACGTCTGGTGGGGCAGGTGATGAGATGGCAGCATCCTCTGGTGTACAGACCGCTGGTGGACCTGTCGACAATGGAAGAGCGACATGTAATTGTCACCGACTGACTGGACCGTGCCACAATCCAGGAAATGTGTGCCCAGTTGGAGCCGGACCTGATGTCAGCTGCCAGATGACAAGTCTAACACCATACAGACTAACATTGGACAACCCAAGATGAAATAATTACCGTAACAAACAGAATATAATGCCACAAGACCACCATTGCATTTATACCCACATATCCAGACAGTCAACATATACCCTTGCCTTGGGAGACAACAGCACTGACCACAAAGTCAGACAAGGAAAACACCAGCAAATGGATCAGGAAGCAGGCTGAAACTCACACACCTGTAGGCAGACAACACAAGTCACTCAGGAGCAACCTAAAGGTGGAGAAGGGAAGGGAGGACAAATCTATACCAAAAAAGACCCGGCAGCGCAAAGACACCCCAGGTTTTTTGAGGAGGAGCTCAGGGTCATGTGGAGGAAATCATCCGGGTAGAGCCACAGCTATTCGGATCACAAGTGCAGCACACCACCATAGCTAGGAAGATGGAGCTATGGCACAGAATCATTGGACAGGGTCAATGCAGTGGGATAGCACCCATGAACCAGGGATGACATCAGGAAGAGGTGGAACGACCTATGGGGGAAGGTGCGTTCCGTGGTCTCAGGACACCACATTGCGGTTCAGAGGACTGGTGGCGGACCCCCACCTCCTCCCCCACAGCTAACAACATGGGAGGAGCAGGTCTTGGCTATACTGCATCCTGAGGGCCTTGCAGGAGTAGCTGGAGGAATGGACTCTGGTAAGTCAAATCTTAACTATTACATCCCCCACCCTACCTGCATGCTATCACATACCCCCACCCTCACCCTCACCCCGATCACTCCAACTCATCACATATGTCCCACTATCACAAACCACACATCCCAACACCAAGCCCTGCATGCAACAACAAAGCATGGCTACCCATCACCAATGCATGTCCACTACAGATACCCACACAGACCCCAAAACAATTATCACACAAGGTCCTACACAATAATGTAAGCCCTGGGGTACAGGGTCACCCACCCATTGCACACCATGGCACACACAGCTGCAATAATCATGCCTTTATAGCCCTGCAGGACTCCTACCCAACATCACCGGACAGGATGTTCCAGACATGTCCATTCCCCCCACAGAAGAGGCCCACAGTGATGACAGCAGCTCTGTCCAACTGGATCTAGATGACCAGCCCGGCCCATCTAGGACCTCGGGACAGTCGGTTCCCTTGACACAGTCACAGGCCACCACAGAGCCTCCCCCCTCAGGAAACACCAGCACAGCACTCACAGAGCGGCCCCATCCCTCTGTCCCCAGGACACGTCATCAAGCAGCAGTGTGTCCAACACTACAGGGACCCCAGGCAAACCCACCACCCCAAAAACGGCAGGGACCTGGGGGCAGTGGCCACACGGTTCAGGGTACAGAGGCCCAGGAAAACCGGGGAACTGTGCGACAGGGGGAGGACAGGCCCAGGGAACCCACTCTCCACAAGGCCCTCTCCAACATCATGGGAGCGTACCATCATTCCCAGGAGACGATGGCAACGGTACTGGCCAAGTTTCACGAGGCTGCAGGAGGAACAGTATTTGGGGTTCAGGGAGGAGGAACTGAAGTTCATCAACACCACCCTGGGCACCATTGTAGGGGTGCTGAAGGACCTTGTGAACACCAGGAGGGACACTGTGGCACAACAAGGGGCCCCTGACACTAGCCTGGACGATGAACTGCCCACCACCTCCACCGGTGCTAGTGGACAGGAGGAACCGCCACAGGACCACGACACCAGCACCCCACCCCCTGCAGATGGAGAACTACCCCAAAAGCGGTCCCTGAGCTCCAGGACAAAGACAGAGAACAATGCCAAGACCCCCACCAAGAAATGAGACCACCCTGAATGTCATCCTTCTGTCCCACTTTGTCACCATGTCCATCCTTAAACTACCCTTGCTCCACTTCCTATGCCCCTTTGGACCATGCACCTGTGAGACAAATAGACTGGACTCTTCCATGGACATTCCTCCACCATCACCCCTGCCCATTTTACAATCCCCTCCACTATTTTGCACTTAAATAAACAACCTTGAATCATAAAACAATCTGGAGTTAGTCTGTGCTTTCACAATTGTGTATTAGCAATAACTGAGGAAAAACCCAATGTCCATTCTAATGTCTACATACCTATGTCACACAGCTCTAGTCCATGAGGTAACATAGCAGAGGTCACACAGTGGGACCCACATATGTGAAATTGAAAGACAAAGTGACAAATCAAGGTCCATACACTGGGTGAAAGGGACAGACAGATGATAGGTCTAACAAATTTATCAGATGTAGGAGGCAGTGATGTCTTCTTACCTGTATCTCACTGGAAGAATTGCTGGATCATGATGTTTCTGTTGTCTATGACCTCTTCTTCTGCCTCCTCTTCTTCACTGTCCACAGGCTCCACTGCTGCCACAATGCCTCCTTCTGGGCTATCCTCCTGCAGAAAAGGCACCTGTCGTCGCAAAGCCAAGTTGTGCAGCATTCAGCAGGCCACGATGATCTGGCACACCTTCTTTGGTGAGTAGTATAGGGAACCACCTGTCATATGGAGGTACCTGAACCTGGCCTTCAGGAGGCCAAAGGTTCTTTCAATAATCCTCCTAGTTCACCCATGTGCCTCATTGTAGCGTTCCTCTGCCTTGTTCTGGATCCTGGCGGTGGCACATTCGGAGTTGATGGGCGCTTGAGGGCATCACAGCAGCCACAAGGGGGTCAGTACACTCATATTCAGCTGACTCTGCGCACATTGGAGGTGTCTGGGTGAGGGAGGTGGGCAGTGGGTTCCCCTGGGCTAGGGAGAGCTTTGTAGGCAAGGACCCTTTGTGAGGTAGGCTAAGTGGCACCCCATCCCCACCAGTGGTAAGAGCCATCTACACCTAGTCAGGCTCCTGTGACTTCCATGTGTGCAGCGATCAGGCATAGACCATGTACCCCATGTCCCTGTGATTAATTAGGGAACTCCAAGTGCATGGCCTAGTGCAAAGGGCTGCTGTGTCTGTAATGTCCGCTGATGGTAGCAGTATTGTATGCACTGACCATGTCTTTCTTCTTTCTTCCCCCCCATTTTTGTGGTCTCCCTCTTCTTGTTTGCATTAGCATCATCAGGCAGAGGAGCTGTGCCACCGGAGCAGGAGGGAGCTGCATCCCACATGGCCCTGGAGTGCCAGACAACGGAGTCTGAATTCACCAGTGGGACGGAGGGCGAGGGGAGCTCCACGGAGGGGAAAGGAGCTGAGACCAGCGACACCGACTCTTGCAACAGACAAATGCATACCTGGAGGGCATTCATTCTGGCCAGGCAGCCCAACAGCGAGCATTTCAGGCTCTGGCCTCTGCACTGATGGCAGCCATTGTCCGTGTGTCCAGACTCCCCCCTCCAACTTCTTCCACCCAGACCCAATCCCCAGAACTTCAGCCTATCCCAAGCACACCATCAGACCAGCATGCACACACCTCAACGCACAAGGGTGGCTCTGGCAAACAGAAGCACCACACATCCCACAGGTACTCACACAAACATCATACCCATGCAGACATACCAACTTCCACTGCCTCCACTGTGTCCCCCTCATACACGTCTCCCTCCTCCCTCCCTGTCACGTCTCCACTCATACCTGCATGCACTAAATCTTCAGCTACTACTTCCATCATCAGCACGCCCATCACCACACACCGCTCACGTGCACTCACCATCCCCACTACCACTCACACATCCCCAGTGTACTCTCCCAGTGTGTCTGTGAGCCCTCCTCCCAAACTACACCAACGCAGTCACACACACCCACCCAACAGCCATCCACCTCACGACAGCCTCCAGCCCATGCACCTTCACCCAAAGTCAGCAAACAAACACCTCCTACAACCACTACCTCTTCCTCCACTCCCAAACCCCCTCCATCTATCCGTCCCAGTGTGTCAAAAAAACTTTTCCTCTTAAATGTTGACCTCTTCCCTACACCTCCACCCCCGTCCGTCCCCTAGGGTCCGCCTTTCCAGGTCCCAATCCAGCACCTCAGCCACCACATCACCGGGCACAGTGGTGCCAGCTATACCCAGTTTTTCGAGTGCGCCAAGCAACAGGGCTGCCAGTGTCCCAAGGAGTGAGGCCAAGGACATTCCCCACCTGCAAAACAGAAAAAGTTGCCCACATCCCAGAGGGAGAAGGCCAAAACACCTGCCACCAAGGGCTCAGCCAAGACAAGAGTGGGCAGTGGCAAGACAGCTGCGCCAGCATCCAAGGTGGGGAAGGGCCTGAAGCAGAAAGGCAAGTCAACGCCGCTGCCAACCTGCACGGCAGACAAGACCGCCACCGGCACCGCCACATGCACCACCGCCAAGGACATCGCCGCCAGCAGCCCAGAGACAAAGCCTTTCAGTAGCACCGCAGTCAGTAAACCCGCCACCAGCATTGCTGCTACTGACACCGCCGCCAGTACTGAGGTCAGTGAGCCCACCACTAGCATCGCCATTACTGACACCGCCGCCAGCACTGCGGTCAGTGAGCCTTCCACCAGCACAGCAGTCAGTGAGCCAGCCACCAGCATCGCAGTCAGTGAGCCATCCACCAGCATCGCAGTCAGTGAGGCCGCCGCCACAATGACTGCCTCAAGCACTGCCGGCAAAATGACCACTGCAAGCACCGCCGCCACAATGACCGCCACAAGCACCTCCGCTAATGGCACCACCACCAGCCCCACCAGCGGCCCAGCGACAACCTGAGCCAGTGGCACCACCGCAGACATGGCTGCCATCCCCAGTGGCCATCCGTATGTGGCTGGTGGTCAGTTCCATGGGCTTGGGCAGCTTCCATGTTGCCCCACCGTTACTGGAGTATCACATCCACTACCTCAGTCCTTGGCAGGATGAAGCACTCTGGGCAGAAAGCCCCCTCCAGAACCAGTGGAGAAAGGCATCCACTACCTCAGTCCTTGGCAGGATGAAGCACTCTGGGCACAAAGGCCCCTCCAGAACCAGTAACTGTTATCCACTTGAGAGAACGTGTCTTTGCATAAAGCAGCGGGCAAACCACCCACTGGAGAGACTTGAGAGACTGTGGCTTTGCATTCACCAGGATAAAGCAGTGGGCAACCCACCCACTGGAGAGACTTGAGAGACTGTGGCTTTGCACTCCTCAGGATAAAGCAGCGGTCAAACTACCCACTGGAGAGACTTGAGAGACTGTGGCTTTGCACTCCCCAGGAGAAAGCAGTGGGCAACCCACCCACTGAGAGACTTGAGAGACTGTGGCTTTGCACTCCCCAGGATACATCAATGGGCATGGCGCCCCCTCGTTGAGCTGACATCGTGCACTTATCCGGCTGAGGTGCCCCCCCTTCCCTTCCCCCTGATGTGCCTGTTTTATTTCGATCTGATGCCCCTGCAGTGTTCTCTCCGTTTCGATCAGGTATCTTGTGTGGGCCTTGCCCATGCATTTTGGGCCCAGTGGTCCACGAACTATATAGATGCAGTATCTGGACTAGAATTCTTGGTGTACATATTTGTTTATAGTGTATATACATTTTTTACTAATGGATGTTTATTGATTATAATGGTTACAATAATTTCCTTTTGTCCTTGCGTTCTTCCAGTGGGGTTTGGGGGGGTCTAAATGTAATGTTTCAGCATGTATAGGTGTTTGTGTTGTTGTAGGTGAGGGTGGGGGTGTTGCGTGTTGCGTGTTGCGTGTGCATGTGTGTGTCACTCTCTTTCCCCCCCCCTCCCCTGTGTCGTAGGTGCTGTACTCACCGTGGTCGTCACCCCCATCGGTCGTGTTCCTGGAAGAGAAGCAGGAAGACAGTCGCAGGGAGTATTTGGAGTTCAGGCTCCATGGCGTCCTGGTTCTTCGTGGGATGTGTAGAGGTGAGTGTTTTCCCTTCCAAGTTCTGTTTCCACCATGTTTTTGTTTGCGTTGAATCCGCCCCGGAAAAGGTGGCGGATTGGCCTGTCATAATAGTGTGGGCGGTACATTGTGTTCTGCCTGTCTGTTGGCGGTGACTGCCATGCTGTTTGTTTGTACCGCTGTTGCGGTCAGAGTGTTAAAGTGGCTGTCTATGTTGGCGGTTTCCGCCATGGTCATAATTCCATTTTTTTTACTACCGGCCTGTTGGCGGTTTTACCTCCACCTTACCACCGTCCGCCAGTGTTGTAATGAGGGCCTATGTTTGTTAAAAGAAAAATGATACTGTGTTGCTAAATTGGGCAGTGCATCTGCATCCTCCTTTGAAAGTTCATCACTCGTGGGTGCCTGTCTGAACCTTTCCCTAAGTAAGCAGGAGTGTTGAGCTCATCTTTTGCCTTTTCTTTGTGCAGGAGAGGAGGCGGCTTGGATATTGTAAAACAGAAACTGTCTTGTAGTGTCAAGGGGAAGGAAAAAAGAAAGGCGAGCTTCATGAGAAGCATTCCAAGAAGACTCAGAGATAGAGCAAAAAACAAGAGGGCTCTGAGTTTCACTTTTGCCAACAATGAAATGCACACACTCATCAGCATTTCCCAAATCAGCACACCTCTCTCCATTCCACACTGGGCCTCAGAGTCATGATTTCTATTTGAATTCGATAATCCCCTTTTTCTTGCTGTTGTTGAGGTAGTCCTGCCCTGAGTGCTTCCATCCTTCCCCTCACCCGGAGTAACATCCTCCCGGTCCCCACCCAAGCAAGACGGATGCTGAAGAACAAGTAGAGAAACAGAATTGCTGTATGTTGTATATATTTGCAATTGATAATTAAAGTGACTGGTCTTGTCTCTGAAGAACCCGAAAAGGGAATAGATTGTATGACTACATCTTTGCTAGCTTAGCTTGTACAGGCCAATCAAAATCAGGAAAAATTATCTTTCATGGGGCACCAAAGATTGATCAAAGTAAACTATTAGTTGAACACCCTCCCTCACTGTCAGCCACCACATAAATCATCAATTACTCTCTTAACGTTGCAGTAGTTATAGTTAGCTGTAGTTACCTCTTCCAATTCAAGCATGGGTAGGTTTGGTACACAATCATATCTTTGATCCAGGCAAAACATTGGAACTTGGTATTGGCACTATTATAAATAAATGATATTCTGGAGTAGCTGTGCTAAGTAATGCAAAAAAAAGGATAGGCATTGTCTCCAACGTCATGAAGGTTTTGTGGAGGCGTCTCCACTGCATACTTGTCCAAATCCAATCTCGCCTTATATGTGACTAAAGAATGGTGTGGCAGCATAAATCTGACACAAACATAATGTTCAACTAGCTTTTTTTTTAAAAGAAAGAAGTTCAACTAAAAATAATTAAAAAGGTCTGTGGTGGCTTTGGTATACTCAGTCCAGTAAGTAGAGTTTGTACTCCAGAGGTTGGTCAGCTAACACACTTGATTCTGACTATTCATCTTCCTCCTCCTGCAGTGCTGTTTCAGGAAAAGTGTATTCAGGTGGAATGGAATGTTGGTTAATTTTGGTCAATCTTTCCACGTCTTGAGGCGAGAGACTGGTCCTTCTCACTGTAACAACTGTGTCAGCTGCACTGAACACACACTCAGCATACACTGGCTACAGGACAAGCCAGATACTTTATCACCAGCCTGCTGAGCTCTGGATACTTGTGGATCTTCCCATACCAATACACCATTGGATTTGGATCCACATGGACCTCTTTGGGTCACGTAGATACTCCTGGAACATCGTCTGAATGGTATTTGGTGCTTCCACTTGCTTGACCTCTTTTGCCTCTGCACTGGACTTAAGACCTGCCACTTGAAAGCAAGCCAGTGCAGAGATTGGGTCTGATTCTTCTGTTGCTGTGGTTGCCGGTGTTGTTGTTGCCGGTGTTGGCTGCTGTGAGACAAGACTGCCCTCCCTGGAAGTTGAAGGCAGCACCCCAGAACTGCGGAGTGGGACTCTAAGTTCCAGCAGGTCTTCTTCCAGGTCTCCAGCTTGCTCAACAATCTACTTCTTGCATTCTGAAACATCCCCTTCAGAAAAAGGAATGAAAGTGGACAGAATGTTTTTATTCTGTGGATTGATTAAGTAGTGTAGCAGAGATGTACTCTTTAGACAAGATTATGGTGGTCATTACAACCGTGGCAGATGGTGTTAAAGCGGCGGTAAAACCCCCAACAGGCCGGCGGTGAAAAAATTGCAATTACGACCGTGGCAGAAACCGCGAACATAGACAGCCACTTTAACACTCCGACCGCCACGGCGGTACAAACAAACAGCGCAGCGATCACCACCAACAGACAGATGGAAGACAATGTACCGCCCACACTATTATGACAGGCCAATCCACCACCTTTTCCGGGGCGGATTCACCGCGGATAAAAACACGGCGGAAACAGGAATTTCGAAGAGAAAACGCTCACCTCTACACACTCTACGAGGAACGAGGACACCATGGAACCGGAACTCCAAATTCTACCTGCAATAGTCTTCCTGCTCCTCTACCAGGAGCACGAACGCCAGCGGCGAAGACCACGGTGATTACTGCACCTACTACACAGGGGAGGGGGGAGGCAAAAAACAGGGACACGCAACACGCAACACCCCCACCCTCACCCACTACAACACACACAAATGCATATCAATACATCAAAGTTACACCCCACAGACCCCCCGGAAAAATGCAAAGACAATAGAAATTTAGTGTGACCATTGTAATATATTAAAAACAAGTAGGCAGAAATAAATATATACACCATGAAAAAAATAAATACCAAGCACAGGAGTCCAGGTAGTGCACTAAGAAAGTCTGTGGAACACCTGGACCACACGGTATGGGCGAGGCCCACACAAGATCCCCGACCATGACGGAGAGAACACTGCAGGGGCATCAGATACCAATAAAACAGGCACCTCAGGGGAGGGAAAGGGGGGGCACCTCAGCCGCTTGAGTGCACAACGCCAAATCCACGAGGGAGCCATATGCCCACTGTTCAATCCTGGGGAGTGCAAAGCCACAGTCTCTCAAGTCTCTACAGTGGGTGGTTTGCCCACTGTTCACTCCTGGGGAGTGCAAAGCCACCGTCTCTCAAGTCTCTACTCACTCCTGGGGAGTGCAAAGCCACCGTCTCTCAAGTCTCTACAGTGGGTGGTTTGCCCACTGTTCAATCCTGGGAAGTGAAAAGCCACAGTCTCACAAGTGGATGACAGTCTCCACTGGTTCTGGAGGGGGCATGGTGCCCAGAGTGCTTCATCCTGTTAAGGACAGAGGGAGTGGATGACAGTCTCCGCTGGTTCTGGAGGGGGCATGGTGCCCAGAGTGCTTCATCCTGTTAAGGACAGAGGGAGTGGATGACAGTCTCCACTGGTTCTGGAGGGGGCATGGTGCCTAGAGTGCTTCCTCCTGTTAAGGACAGAGGGAGTGGATGACAGTCTCCACTGGTTCTGGAGGGGGCATGTTGCCCAGAGTGCTTCCTCCTGTTAAGGACAGAGGTAGTGGATGACAGTCTCCACTGGATCTGGAGGGGGCATGGTGCCCAGAGTGCTTAATCCTGTTAAGGACAGAGGGAGTGGATGGCAATCTCCACTGGTTCTGGAGGGGGCATGGTGCCCAGAGTGCTTCATCCTGTTAAGGACAGAGGGAGTGGATGGCAGTCTCCACTGGTTCTGGAGGAGGCATGGTGCCCAGAGTGCTTCATTCAACCCGTGACGGACTTAGTTGCGTCAGTGCCCCTGCCGCTCATGGGCTAGCGGTGCTTCAGATGGCGGTGCAGTGTTCAGCGGTGCTTGAGATGGCGGTGCCCTGTTCAGCGGTGCTTGAGATGGCGGTCTACATTGCAGGGTCTCAGCTACTGGCGGTCCTTCATGGCCCAACGGGCCTTTTGATGGCGGTCCTTCATGGCCCAGCTGGGCCTCTGCTGGCGGTGGCCTCCTGGGCAGCTGGGCCTGTGCTGGCGGTGGCCTCCTGGGCAGCAGGGCAGGTGCTGGCGGTGGTCTCCTGGGCAGAAGGGCTTGTGCTGGCGGTGGCCTCCTGGGCAGCTGGGCTTGTGCTGGCGGTGGCCTCCTGGGCAGCTGGGCTTGTGCTGGTGGTGGCCTCCTGGGCAGCAGGGCTTGTGCTGGCGGTGGCCTCCTGGGCAGCAGGGATGATGGTGGTCTTCTCCGCCGTGCTGCTCTTCCCAGACTTGCTGGGTTTCTTGTGGCCCGTTCCCACCTTGGAAGGTGTTACAGCTGACTCCACACTCTCACCAGGACCCCTGGGAGTGGCTTTGGTGGCTGGAGTCTTACCCCTCTCCCGCCGGGCACTGGCCAACTTCTGATGCTTCACACGTGGGGGACTGTCGGTGCTGTCGCTCCGTGACACACTGGCTGCCCTGGTGGCCGGTACACTCCACATTCCGGTGACTACAGGCACCACTGGTCCCGGAGATGTTGTTGCTGAGGTGCTAGTTCGGGACCTAGGAGACGGATGGGGTGAGGGAGGTGTGGGAAAGAGGTCAAGGTTGGACAGGAAAAGTTTTCTGGAGACACTGGGATAGGTAGGTGGAGGGGGTTTGGTAGTGGAGGACGAGGTTGTGGTTGTAGGAGGTGTTCGTTTGGTGACTTTGGGTGAAGGTGCATGCGCTGGAGGCTGTCGTGAGGTGGATGGCTGTTGGGTAGGTGTGTGCTTGCATTTGTGTATCTTCAGAGGGGGCGTCACAGACACACTGGGAGAGGACACAGGGGACGTGTGAATGGTAGTGGGGTGGTGACTGCACGTGAGCAGGGTTTGGTGGTGGGTGTGCTGGAGAGAGACGTAGTGGCTGTAGAGGTACTGCATGCAGGTGTGAGTGTAGACAAGACTGGGAGGGAGGAGGGAGAGGAGGAGGAGGGGGACACAGTGGAAGCAGTGGATGTTGGTGTGTCTGCATGTGTCTGATGCTTGCGTGAGTGCCTGTGGGATGTGTGGTGCTTATGTTTGCCAGAGCTTCCCTTGGGTGTTGAGGTGTGTGCATGTTGGTCTGTAGGTGTGCTTGGGATAGGCTGAGGTACAGGGGATTGGGTCGGGGTTGAGTAAGTTGGAGGGGGGAGGCTAGAGACGGGGACAATGGCTGCCATCAGTGCTGAGGCCAGAGTCTGAAAAGCTCGGTGAAGGGCCGCCTGACCAGAATGAATGCCCTCCAGGAATGCATTGGTTTGTTGCAACTGCCTTTCTACACCCTGGATGGCATTCAAAATGGTAGACTGCCCAACAGTGAGGGACCTGAGGAGGTCAATGGCCTCCTCACTGAGGGCAGCAGGGGTGACTGGGGCCGGGCCTGAGGTGCCTGGGGCGAAGGTGATGCCCACCCTTCTGGGTGAGAGGGCACGGGGCAAAGCCTGAGGGGCTGCTGGGAGGGCGGTGCTGGTAGGAGGGGTGGTGGCTTTACCTGTAGATGCGGGGGCACAGATGTTGCCGCCACCACAAGGGAGCTCCCATCAGAGGACGAGTCCGTGTCACTGGTGTCAGCTCCTGTCCCTGCCGTGGTGCTCCGTCCCACTGGTGATTTCAGACTCCGTAGTGTCGCCCTCCATGGCCATGTGGGATGCAGCTCCCTCGTGCTCCGTTGCCATTGCTCCTCCGCCTGATGATGCTAATGCACACAAGAACAGGGAGACCAAAAAAAGGGGGTGGAAGACAGAAGAACGAATTGATGAGTGCATGCATTACCGCTACTGTTGGCGGACACAACCAACACAGAAGCCCCCTGCACTACGCCGCGCTCTTGGGCTCCACTGTTCTATTTCTGGGAAAGGTCCTACAAGGCTATGTACGACATCTGCACACATAGATGACACAGGGGCATGACTAGCTGTACTAGGCACTCTACAGAGGTGGGATGGGGTGCCAACTGGCCTGCCTTACGGAGGGTCCTTGCCTACGGAACTCGCCCTAGCCTAGGGGAACCCACAGCCCACCTCCCCCACCCAGACACCTCGTAATGACCGAGGTCACAGCAGCACTTGCAGTGTAGGTCCTCTCCTGTCGAAGATCAGGTATCGAGTGATTGAACAGATAGAAAATGGCGGTCACGTCCGCGGCAGTGCGTACCGTCACTGCCGGTGTACATCGTAATTGGCTCCTGGGACCCATAGGGTCCAAAGTTAACCAATGCAGCATTGCGCCGTGGTCTTCGACCGCCTACCGCGATGGTGTACAACGCCAGCGCAGTTACCTCACATCCCATTGTCCCACTTTACAGGTCAGGCAGCCACCATTTCAGGGGCCCACGTTGCTTAATTTTCAACTGTGTCACACATACCTAGGCCTAGACTCAACACACATACAGGCCACCTTTTGTGTATGAATGGTGTTCTGTGTAAACTGTGGGTACGTACCTCTGAGTTGTTTGATTCTGTGCTCGCTGTTGTCCTTCATAGGCACCGTCCGCTGGGACATGTGAGGAGATGGCACATCCTCCGGTGTACCGACTGTTGGTGGACCTGTCGACAATGGAGGAGCGAAATTTGATTATCCCATACAGGCTTGACCGTGCCACAATCCAGGAACTGTGTACCCAGTTGGAGCCAGACCTGATGTCAGCAATCCGCCATCCCACAGGAATCCCCCCTCAAGTGCAGGTGCTGTCAGTGCTCCATTTCCTTGCAAGTGGGTCATTTCAAACTACAGTGGCCATGGCATCAGGGATGTCCCAGCCTATGTTTTCAAACGTATTGTCCAGAGTGGTGTCTGCCCTTCTGAAACACATGCAGAGCTACATCGTTTTCCCTCAGGTGGAGGATTTGCCTACTGTGAAAGGGGATTTCTATGCCCTGGGACATATCCCCAACATCATACGTGCCATTGATGGGACACATGTGGCTTTGGTACCCCCCACGGAGTGAACATATGTACAGAAACCGGAAGAGTTATCATTCTATGAATGTGCAGATGGTATGTTTGGCAGACCAGTACATCTCCCATGTTAATGCCATGTTCCGTGGCTCAGTGCATGACGCTTACATCCTGCGGAATAGCAGCATCCCTTATGTGATGGGTCAACTCCAGAGGCACCGTGTGTGGCTATTAGGTGAGCAAATAATTAAGAATGGTTGTCTGGGTCTGGGGATATCCCTCCAGGTTAGTGTGTGTCTAACAGTTGTCCCTCACCATTTGCAGGTAACTCTGGTTACCCCAACCTGTCATGGCTACTGACCCCAGTGAGGAATCCCAGGACAAGGGCAGAGGAACGCTACAATGAGGCCCATGGGTGAACTAGGAGGGTGATCAAGCGGACCTTCGGCCTCCTGAAGGCCAGGTTCAGGTGCCTCCATATGACAGGTGGATCCCTATTCTACTCACCAAAGAAGGTGTGCCAGATCATCCTAGCCTGCTGTATGCTTCATAACTTGGCTTTGTGCCTTTTCTGCAGGAGGATGGTCCAGATGGCAGTGTTGTTGCAGCTGTGGAGCCTGTGGACAGTGAAGACAAGGAAGCAGAGGAAGAAGACATGCAGAAGAGGGACTCAGTGATCCAGCTATATTTCCAGTGAGAAACAGGTAAGAATACAAACCTGCCTACTACATGTACTTAAACATGACTACCTCTCTACTGTGTGTCGTTTTCACCCAGTGTATGGTCACTGAGTTGTCACTTTCCCTTAAGATTTCACAGATGTGGGTCCCACTGTGTGACATCTGCTTAGATTCCTCATGGACTAGAGCTGTGTGACATAGGTATGTTGACATTACAATTGAAAGAGCATTTTGTCACTGTAATTGCTAAAACACTATTTCGAAATCACAGACAGACTCAAGATTGCTTTGTGCTTTAAGGGTGTTTATTTAAGTGCTCAATATTGGAGGGAGTTGTAAAATGGTGAGGGGTGATGGTGGAGGAATGTCCATGGCAGAGTCCAGTCTATTAGTCTCACAGGTGCATTGCGCAAATGGGCATAGGAAATGGAGCCACAGTCTCTCAAGTCTCTACAGTGGTGCCCAGGGTGGAATTGATGGCTCTGAGTTCCTCCCTGAAGCCCAAATACTGTTCCTCCTGCAAGCGCTGGGTCTCCTGAAACTTGGCCAGTACCATTGCCATCGTCTCCTGGGAATGGTGGTAGGCTCCCATGATGTTGGAGAGGGCTTCGTGGAGAGTGGGTTCCCTTGGCCTGTCCTCCCCCTGTCGCACAGCAGCCCTCCCAGTTCCCCTGTGTTCCTGGGCCTCCGTCCCCTGGACCGTGTGCCCACTGCCACTGCCCCCAGGTCCCTGTTGTTGTTGGGGTGGTGGGTTATCCTGGGTTCCCTGTAGTGGTGGACACACTGCTGATTGACGTATCCTGGGGACGGAGGTATGGGCCCGCTGGGTGGGTGCTGTGCTTGTGTTTCCAGAGGGGGGAAGGTCTGTAGTGGCCTGTGACTGTGTGATGGGAACTGACTGTCCGAGGTCCCCGATCGGCTGGGCTGGTCATCTAGATCCAGTTGGATAGAGCTGCTGTCATCACTGTGGGCCTCTTCTGTTTGTGGTGTGGACATGTGTGGACCATCCTGTCCGGTGATGTTGGGTAGGGGTCCTGCAGGGGTATAAAAGGATGTTTATTACATCTGTGTGGCATGGTGTGCAATGGGTGGGTGACCGTGTACCCCAGTGCTTGCATTCCTGTGTGGGACCTTGTGTGATGATGTTTTAGGGGGCTGTATGGGTATGTGCAGTGGACATGCTTTAGTGATGTGTGTCCATGCTTTGTTGTTGCATGCAGGGCTTTGTGTTGGGATGGGTGGTTTGTGATGTTGGTACATTTGTGAGAAGTTGGAGTGATGGGGTGAGGGTGGGGGTATGTGATGGCATGCAGGTAGGGTGGGGGATGTAATAGTAAAGATTTGACTTACCAGAGTCCATTCCTCCTGCTACTCCTGCAAGGCCCTCAGGATGCAGAATCGCCAAGACCTGCTCCTCCCATGTTGTTAGTTGTGGGGGAGGAGGTGGGGGTCCACCGCCCGCCCGCTGAACCGCAAGGTGGTGTCTTGAGACCACAGAATGCACCTTCCCCTGTAGGTCGTTCCACCTCTTCCTGATGTCATCCCTATTTCTTGGGTGTTGTCCCACTGCGTTGACCCTGTCCACTATTCTTTGCCATAGCTCCATCTTCCTTGCAATGGAGGTGTGCTGCACCTGTGATCCGAATAGCTGTGGCTCTACCCGGACGATTTCCTCCACCATGACCCTGAGCTCCTCCTCTGAGAACCTGGGGTGTCTTTGCCGTGCCATGGGGTGGTGTGGGTGATGTGTGGGGTGGTGTGTGGGGTGATAAGTGTATTGATATGTAGTGGTGTGTTGTGTGAGGTGCGTGGAAGTTATGTGGGTGATGGTGTTGTGTGCCTGTGGATGCTACTATTGTTGATAGTGGTGTCTCTCTCTGGCCTCCTCTCGGTAATTGTGGTCGTAGGGGTTTGTGGGTGATGTGGGTGGGTGTTTTATATTGTATCAGGTGTGTGGGAGTGGTGTATGTATGTGTATCAGGTGTGTGTATTTCGAATTGTCCAATGTGGTGGTGTTTTGGAGATGTGTGTGTATTTTGAGCGCGGTGGTGTGTACCGCCAATGGAACACCGCGTTTGAAAGACCGCCGCGTGGATTCATGGGTCATCATACTGTGGGCGTATTTCTGTTGGCGTGACGGTGGAGGTTTTGTTTTCGCCAGTTTATCACTGACCTTTGGTGTGGCGGACTTGTGTGGGTGTCTGAATATTGGCGGATTCCGTGCTGTGGGTCATAATAGCTGTGGCAGAATTCCGTGGCAGCGGCGGTGTGTTGGCGGTCTTCTGCACGGCGGTAAGCAGCTTTGACCGCCAATTTTGTAATGACCGCCACTGTCTGTCTGCACAAAATGGATGCCAGACACATGGTCAAGCAACAACAGTGAGCAAGGAGGCATAGAGAACAAAGAACATTTGCAAACCTATAGCAAAGGAACACAGGCTGCATGCACAAAATGCCCGCCAGCCACATAGTCAAACAGCAAGCATGGAGGAATGGAGAACAAATAACACATGCAAGCCTGCAGGAAAAATATAGTAGCTGGATGCAGAAATGGCTGCCAGACACATGGTCATGCAAAAGTGTGCGTGGAGTCATGGACAGCAAAGAACACATGCAACCCTATAGCAAAGGAACACTGGCTGCATGCACAACATGCCTGCCAGCCACATGGTCAAAAAGCAACAAGGAGGCATGGGGAACAAAGCAAGAACACATGCAAGCCTATGGCAAAGGAACATTGGCTGAATGCACAAAATAGCTACCAGCCACATGATCAAACAACAGCAACAACAAGGAGCAAAGAGAACAAAGAAGAACACATGCAAGCCTATGACAAAGACACACTGGCTGGATGCAGAAAATGGCCACCTCCCACATGGTCAAACAATAAAAGAGAGCAAGGGGGCATAGGTAACGGAGAACACATTCAGCCACATGAACACAGACTATATAAAATGGCCCGTGGCCACATGGAATGGAAAATAAAGGCAAATGGTGGTCTATGAAAAACGAAAAACCGGTAACACACACAAACTCTGGCCAGAAAAAGGAGGCTTGGTGGTAACACTGAAGAAACCATTAACATTAAACAAAGTCCTTAAATCCAAAGGAATATATCCAGGAGACAAAGGCCCGTATTTATACTTTTTGACGCTAAACTGCGCTAACGCAGTTTAGCGTCAAAAAATTTTGCGCCGGCTAACGTCATTCTGAAGCGCCATGCGGGCGCCGTATTTATTGAATGGCGTTAGCCGGCGCAAGCAGACCGGCGCTGCCTGGTGTGCGTGGAAAAAAACCACGTACACCAGGCAGCGCCGGCGTTGGGAAAAGTGGCGCTAGGGCGTCTTAAAAATGGTGCAAGTCAGGTTGACGCAAAAAATCGCCTCCACCCGATTTGCGCCATTTTTAACGACGCCCAGACGCCATTTACATGACTCCTGTCTTAGTAAAGACAGGAGTCATGCCCCCTTGCCCAATGGCCATGCCCAGGGGACTTATGTCCCCTGGGCATGGTCATTGGGCATAGTGGCATGTAGGGGGGCACAAATAAGGCCCCCCTATGCCACCCAAAAAAAAAAAAAAAAAAATTATACTTACCTGAACTTACCTGAATGTCCCTGGGATGGGTCCCTCCATCCTTGGGTGTCCTCCTGGGGTGGGCAAGGGTGGCAGGGGGGGTCCCTGGGGGCAGGGGAGGGCACCTGTGGGCTCATTTTGAGCCCACAGGCCCCTTAACGCCTACCCTGACCCAGGCGTTAAAAAGTGGCGCAAATGCGGGGTTTTTTGACCCGACCACTCCCGGGCGGATTTTTGCCCGGGAGTATAAATACGACGCATTTGCGTCGCCGTCATTTTTTTAGACGGGAACGCCTTCCTTGCATCTCATTAACGCAAGGAAGGCGTTCACGCAAAAAAATGACGCTATTTGCCCATACTTTGGCGCTAGACGCGTCTAACGCCAAAGTATAAATATGGCGTTAGTTTTGCGCCGAATTTGCGTCGAAAAAAACAACGCTAATTCGGCGCAAACGGAGTATAAATATGCCCCAAAGAGTGTGATCCTCCTACCTTGAATTCCAAGTACAAAGTAACTAGGAGATAGACAAAGCACTGTAAGGAGATTACTGGACAGGAACAGAAAGTTGGAGTCTCTGGAGCAGTTCCTTCCTGTTGGAAAAAAAAGTTTCAAAAAAAGGCTTCTCACACTTAAAAAACAACTTGAAAAGTAGGTTGGAGAAAACATCCACTCTAAAACCTCTTTCTCAGTAGCTGTTTCTGGAGTAGAAATTCTACTCAAGGTGTGTGTGGCCAAGAAATCTTGTGCGTGCTCCCTAAAAATATCATGCCGCTCCTTGGCAAGCACCAAAAACAAATCTTGTGCACACGGACAGAAATAAAATCTGCTTTGAGCCAGATGGTGGAATTTGGGAACTACATGCTACTCCACTTAGTACAAACAACCTGAATTCCAAAAACTCTGCAAGTGGAGTTTTCAGCCCGAGCCTACACAGCAGTTGAAGTACTAAGCATGACAATTTGACACTATTGCTCCTGCAGCCTGATTGGGCTATGTAAGAAAATGGGTTAATGGCTATTGAATGAGGGTGCTGGGAAACCCATTACGGCAATAACCGCAATTCTTGTCGGGGTGAACCACAAAAAGTCACTAAAATTATCTGTGCTTAACCCTCTGGTAGCTTTGCATTAAAGCCGTAAGGAGGCAATGTGTAAACTATTCATTTAGCACACAAGAAATAATGACGTGAAAACATATCACATAAAAATCCCAAATCAATTCGAAAAAATAGAAAAAAAAGTAATAAATAAACTGACACCAAAATGAATTAAATTCAATCAGTAGAACTGGAGTTATTAATTAAAAAAAAAAGTGAAATCTTAAATAGTGAAATCTTGCGACTAAAAGATCAAGGTGCCAACCATAGGAATCTGGTCACACTGTGCGCTGGAAAGTACGCCTGTATACCATGTAGAGGACACTCCTGTCCCAACAATGATAAAGTATTAGTAGGTATATTATGTGTTCAGCAGGGTTGTTGCTAAATTAAGGCAGTACAACACAGACGTATTTTGGCGCCGTTACAAAGGGGTGGCAGGTTGCAATTAAAGGTCTCAAATATGGCCAGTGTATGAGGTGAGGCAAGATCTCATTTTGCCTAGGTCCTGACATATAAGTGTGTCAGACCCAGTACATGGTAGGTTGATGCACATTGTGGTTGTTTATAGGGAAAGGTGTCTGTCTCCTCTGCCCAGGTATATTTGTGTACACATGGCACATTTCAGGGTGAAGGTAGATGAAATGTACGTAACGGGAGGTGCAGTTTTTAATGATCTCGTTTGATCAATAAAGTATAAAGTTGCTGGTCAGTTGGTCCATGGGAACGTTTTAGACGAAATCAAAATCCACCTAAACTCTAAGGTCATTTGTGGTTCATGAATCTAACTAAACTCTTCCGAATTTGTTGAGGTAAAAAAATGTGTAGATTGTTTTCAATGTCTTTTTTCATTGCTCTGCTGAAAAGGCTACATTTCGTGGGTAAGGTAAGGGAATGCAGTACCGATCCTATAAAGACAATATTATCTGTGAAGGAGGTGGCCTTAAACAACCAAGAGTTGTCAGCTGTCTTAGGCCTCCCCTTCACATACATCATAGACAGAATTGTATGTCTATGGCAGAGCCCTGGTGTTATATATTATGGCCCGTATTTATACTTTTTGACGCTAAACTGCGCTAACGCAGTTTAGCGTCAAAACATTTTGCGCCGGCTAACGCCATTCTGAAGCGCCATGCGGGCGCCGTATTTATTGAATGGCGTTAGCCGGCGCAAGCAGACCGGCGCTGCCTGGTGTGCGTGGAAAAAAACCACGTACACCAGGCAGCGCCGGCGTTGGGAAAAATGGCGTTAGGGCGTCTTAAAATGGCGCAAGTCAGGTTGACGCTAAAAAATCGTCTTAACCCGATTTGCGCCATTTTAAACGACGCCCAGACGCCATTTACATGACTCCTGTCTTAGTAAAGACAGGAGTCATGCCCCCTTGCCCAATGGCCATGCCCAGGGGACTTATGTCCCCTGGGCATGGTCATTGGGCATTGTGGCATGTAGGGGGGCACAAATCAGGCCCCCCTATGCCAAAAAAAATATAAAAAAAATAAATAAATTATACTTACCTGAACTTACCTGAATGTCCCTGGGGTGGGTCCCTCCATCCTTGGGTGTCCTCCTGGGGTGGGCAGGGGTGGCAGGGGGGGTCCCTGGGGGCAGGGGAGGGCACATGTGGGCTCATTTTAAGCCCACAGGCCCCTTGACGCCTACCCTGACCCAGGCGTTAAAAAGTGGCGCAAATGCGGGGTTTTTTGACCCGCCAACTCCCGGGCGTGATTTTTGCCCGGGAGTATAAATACGACGCATTTGCGTCGCCGTCATTTTTTTAGACGGGAACGCCTTCCTTGCATCTCATTAACGCAAGGAAGGCGTTCACGCCAAAAAATGACGCTATTTGCCCATACTTTGGCGCTAGACGCGTCTAACGCCAAAGTATAAATATGGCGTTCGTTTTGCGCCGAATTTGCGTCGAAAAAAACGACGCTAATTCGGCGCAAACGGAGTATAAATACGGGCCTATGTATATAAAGGTGGTGGCACAGGACACCTTATTGCAGCAAGAGATCCATAAGCGAATGACCCAAAAAATTAAAAAAAACCTTCGTCCTGTTGCACAGACTTTGCCTCGTGAATTATGTTTTATTCCGAACTTCCGTTGCGCGTTCAGGACATCATTCGGGGTGTCATTAACGTCGTGAGTGGTGTGTCACTGAGATTAGTCCTAAGTAGGGAATTCATCACTGCATGCATTAAAGACAGCATCAGAAGAAATGTTGGGTAATCGGTGACTCTCTCTGTCCGAGCCTGTGGGCTTTTCTGGGGCACCAGCATGTAGGGATATCTGTGTGTAATGGTCTCTGGAACAGTGCACTTCAGCATCAAAGGTCACCAGAGATGGGGCATTCCAGCTCTTTCTGGACCCGGACATAGGCTTGTCTCGCAGAGGAGAGAAATCTGCCCTCCATTTTTGTGTTCTCTCCCAGTGAAATATGACAATGAAAAGTGAAAGGTCATCAGAATGTTATTACATTGACAGTGAAACAATGAGAACGCTGGCTTGCAGCTAGCCAGTATTTCTTTAAAGTGAGAAGTTATGCCTAAATGAAAACAGGGACGATACTTTCAAGTGTTCCGAATGGAACTGATAACGCGTCCCTTTATGATAAATTATTACACATTGGGACTCGTTTTAGGCCAATGAATCTTTTGACCATGTTGAAAGACACCTTAGGACGAGATAGCTAATCAACATGACAATCAATAGTCAAAATTGTTATCAATATTTATTACCACAATGCATTTCACCTTAGTCAATGACATTTAAATAAACTCAAGACATTACCATGACCTTTCAATCATGAAAAACCACACCAGTTTAGTATGAATTTAGTGATATTTATTCCCTATTAGTTACAATACTACTAGCAAGTTTATTAATCTCAAAAACCAATAAGCACATTAACATAGTCAAAATATGGCAACTCTGATAAGATTTCATCAAAGCAAGATTCACAAACATCAGAACATAGCAAGGCGTGAACATATGCTATCATAGCAGAGTATCGTCAACAAGCATTGATTCAGTCATTTGTCTATTCGCGTCAGTTTGGTGAACCACTCTCAACTAACCTCTAATTAGCATTGGCATGTTGGGCTTCATGCAAAATAATTTAGTAACACCAATTTGGAAAACATCTAACTAAGGTCTCTGTCAACAGAAAAACAGTTGGTACCTAGAAAGGAAAAGCAAACAGACAATCACAAGTTCATTGTCATATAGTTACCCTCCAGCTTGGGTCAGCACTCAGGTTCGGTCTTCATCTTCAGGACATCAGTTGATTCGCCATCAGTCAGGAACTCAGCTCAGGTAAAAGGGACACTTCCCTCATAAGGAGGTAAAGTGTAAATGAGCAATCTAAGGACAAGGATTGTTCTAAAAAAAATCAGTAAGACACGAAGCAAAGTGATAAAGTCTCTGGATCATAATAAATCGCATCAGCATCTCCCCCTCTCCTAGTCTCCTACGCCCTAGTTCTACCCTACTTCCTGGTAAGAGGGGTTTTTATCCCTTTTTCGTTGTACATTCCCCTAAAATCTAATTTGACAAGGGTTGCACCCCACTATCTTTCACCAATTAAAATCACATTAGCTCATCAAATTTGTTACCCCATAACAGTTCTCACGTATTTTATTGGTGCTTATGATTGACGTCTTTAGCGGGTGGAATGTCCGGTATGATTTCATCGTCTTGTGGTCCTTTGCACATCTTCGGTCAGTGGCTCTATTGTCCGTACCGGTTTAGGCGACCTTGTATTTAGCATTAATCTACACTGTTGCATTCAGCTAAAATGTTACCATAGGCAGGATGAATTTCATGAGAACGGATCTACTACAGTTGCATTCAGCTTCTAATTTTTGGAAAAAAACAAGAGTTCATGTCCTTTAGCAAGTCAGCACATTGCACGTTGGTAAAAAAAAATACATTTAATATGAGAGTCAGGCAGGTAGGCCTCGACTCATGCTAACTAAGGCTTAAAAGACTTATTACCAAACTTTAATAACATAACCATTAATAATTAGTGTAAAACCATTTTAAAAGAAGTAATTCATCAACATTAGTCATTTTTATTAGTCTTCGTATACATTGATGGCCACTCCCCGTGGGCACATTTCAAGTGCACGTTTCAGCAAGACATGTTAATACAGTTTCTATGCAGCATTATTATACATTAGCTCATAAAGATTTCATGTTAATATAGATTATATAAGCTACGCTCTCTCAGTCCCTCCTCTGATGACCTTTGTCATCACACAAACCTTTCCCTTTCAACCTTTCACTTTAAATTTTTCACTTTGCGCATAATGCGCATTTCAACATCTTGTCCTTTGTGTGAGCTTTCCCAAATTTCATTAAACATTTTCTCCATTTCATTTTCTTCATTTCTTTTACTTCGTTTTGTCAAATTTCTTTTAATTCTTTCATTAATTTTGCATTCTCCCCATAAACCCAATAAACAAATCAGGATAATTAATAGACCCCCTAATATTTTTGCAAGTACCCCATTCCAAACATTACTAAATCAACTACCTACTCTAGTAATTCCTTTCCCTACTTTCTCCCAAACTCCAGGTTTCTTCATCTCCTTCAAATCTGCACTATCTCTTGTTAGGTTAGTAAGCATACTTCTAGTCTTTTTGCTATTATCAGGAATGAACGCACAACAATGGCGCTCGTTAAGCATCTTGCAGACTCCGCCGCTCTTCGCTAAAAGAATGTCTAAAGCAAGCCGGTTTTGAAGAGTCATAGCTCTTTCCGCAGCAAGTTCAGTATCCATCAGGAGTATAGCCCCTGTGAAGTTTGTCAGCATGTTATCCACAATAATAGACAACTTTCAAATCTTTATGGAGTTTAAGATAACCCCTACTGAAGGAATTATGGCTCCAAATATGTCACCTACGACAGCAGCCGCTGTCTCTCTCTTTTGTCTAGTATGTTGTAATTCAGACATTTTAGGAATTTGCTTTAAGTCATCAATCTGGTAAATCTTTGGGAAACCATCCCCAAATAACATGTCCCATACCATCCCTTAGGGAGACAGTAATAAGCATTTAGTGCACATATATAATAGATCCCAGGGATCGCTGGATCCTGCCCATTTAACATAAATGTCCATTTACTCTGAAACAAAAACACGTGTCTGCATTCACTCGTTCCCACAAATAAAGTGTCATGCTCAGATTTCGGCCTATATCTACAAAGCCTACCTACATGCAATGCATCTATAGCTAATTTGCCTTGTGTCTTTATTGCAATGTAAGCATAATCATTTGCATATGTGCGTTTTTCTAATCCCTTTTCTAGCCTTTCTTTCTTGTGCTATGGTGTTTTCTCTTGACGGACCTGCAAGTGGCTCAGGAGGAGTCGGTGTACTTTGACCTCCTTCTGCTCCTTCCCCCTCGTCTTCAAGGTCTGTAACGGGCTCAAGTTCAAACCTGCATCCGTCTACTTCTGGGAGAACCCCTCCTTGCCTCGGTTCTCCTGCTGCCTCCGCTGAGATAGGCTCACTGTCACCTCTCTCGAACTCGTTTACTGTTTGAGGGACTAAGCCGTCCTCATTGGGCTCTACTTCAGTCTCAGTTCCCCTTCGAATACTCTCCGGCCCTGAGACTTCCTTCCCTGCAGTTGTTGTTTTGGAAACTTCAAGTTCCTCATCAGTCGGACACGTCACCTTCTTTGTGTGACTGGCATGTACCCAGTTTGGAACGCCTGCACATTTCACAGCAGTGGTTGTTGTCAGTATTACTTGATATGGCCCCTTCCAACGCGGCTCCAAACACAACTTCCTCACGTGTTTCTTGACAACCACCCAGTCACCGGCTTTCAGGGTGTGACCTGGATCACTTATCGGTGGCAATGTGTTAGCCTTCACCTGGTGAGAAAAAGAGCGGACCACATCAGCCAGACCCTTGCAGTAGTCCAACACCATATCATCCATGATATTCACAAGAGCATTTGCAGGTACTGCGGGCACCCTCATAGCTCTGCCCATCAAGATCTCATGGGGGGATAGTCCTGTCTTCTTATCATGTGTGTTTCTCATTGACATCAGCACTAAGGGCAATGCGTCTGGCCATTTCATATTGGTAGCTGCGCACATGTTTGCCATTCTCGACTTCAAGGTACCATTCATCTGTTCCACTAGTCCTGATGCTTCGGGGTGGTAGCTACAATGCAGCTTCGGTTCAATGTCTAATGCAGCACACAATAGCTTTATCACCTCATTGTCGAAGTGTCTGCCCCTATCTGATTCTAAAGAGATCGGGAATTCAAAACGTGGTATTAATTCTCTGAGCAACAGCTTTGCTACTGTGAGACTGTCATTCCTACGTGTAGGGTATGCTTCAATCCAGTGACTGAAAACACACACAATCACCAACACGTACCTCAAGCCATCACACACAGGCATCTCAATGAAATCCATCTGCATCTTGCTAAACGGACCTCCAGCTCTCCCTATGCGGCTCAAAGTCACCACAGTCCCTTTTCCTGCATTCATCTGTTGACAGATAATGCATCTGTGACAGGTAACCTCTGCTGCTTGTCTGAATTTCGGATTGAACCAATCAATTTTGAATAATCTGATCATTGCGTCTCTCCCAAGATGTGCCTGACCATGGTAAAGCCTTGCAAACTGTGACAAAAGACTGTTTAGCAAAACCAACTTCCCCTCCTCTGAAACCCACAAGTCATGAGACCTTTGTACACATTGCATTCTCTGCCAGGAACGTTTTTCTTCTCTGCTAGCACGGCCCTGCAGTGATTTTAGCTCATCTAATGTATCAACCACTCTTAATGCAAAGTTCAAGCATGTTTCATTTTCAGTTTCAGGTAATATTTCCCACTGATCCTTGAACGATATGCAGTTCAATGCGCAAAACCTTGCAACTTGATCTACATAGCCATTTCCCATTGACACAAAGGTGGTCTTTACAACCCTGGCGGACGGTGTTAAAGCGGCGGTAAGACCGCCAACAGGCAGGTGGAAAAAAAAATGGAATTACGACTGTGGCAGAAACCGCCAACAAAGACAACCACATTAACACTCAGACCTCCACGGCGGTACAAACAAACAGCTTGGCGGTCACAACCAACAGACAGGCGGAGGACAATGTACCGCCCACAGTATCACAACAGGCCAATCCGCCACCTTTTCCGGGGCGGATTCGCCGCGGACAAAAACACGGCGGAAACAGGACTTCGAAGGGAAAACGCTCACCTCTACACACCCCACGAGGAATCAGGACGCCATGGAACCAGAGCTGCAGATCCTGCCAGCCCTTATCTTCTTGCTCCTCTACCAGGAGCACGAATGCCGGCGGCGAAGACCACGGTGAGTACTGCATCTATGACACAGGGGAGGGGGAGGGAAAAAACAGGACACACACACACGCAACACCCCCACCCTCACCCACCACAACACACACACTAATACAGCATGATACATTATAGGTACACCCTCCAACCCCCCTGGAAGAATGCAAAGACAAAAGAAAATGAGTGTAACCATTGTAATATATTAAAATCCAGTACGCAAAAATACATATACACACCATAAACAAATATATACATCAACAATAGTAGTCCAGATAGTGCTCCATTGAAGTCCGTGGAACACTGGGCCCACACGGTATGGGCAAGGCCCACACAAGATCCCCGACCATGACGGAGAGAACACTGCAGGGGCATCAGATACCAATAAAACAGACACCTCAGGGGGAGGGAAAGGGTGGGCGCCTCAGCCGCTTGAGTGCACGACGCCAAATCCACGAGGGGGCCATATGCCCACTGTTCCATCCTGGGGAGTGCAAAGCCACAGTCTCTCAAGTCTCTACAGTGGGTGGTTTGCCCACTGTTCCATCCTGGGGAGTGCAAAGCCACAGTCTCTCAAGTGGATAACAGTCTCCACTGGTTCTGGAGGGGGCCTTGTGCCCAGAGTGCTTCATCCTGCCAAGGACAGAGGTAATGGATGTCAATCTCCACTGGTTCTGAGGGGGCCCTTGTGCCCAGAGTGCTTCATCCTGGCAAGGACAGAGGTAGTGGATGTATCTCTCCACTGGTTCTAGAGGAGGCCTTGTGCCCAGAGTGCTCCATCCTGCCAAGGACAGAGGTAGTGGATGTATCTCTCTACTGGTTCTGGAGGGGGCCTTGTGCCCAGAGTGCTTCATCCTGCTCGTGGTGGCCTCATTAGCGTCAGAGCTTTTGGCGCTCATGGGCCTGTGGTGCTTGTAGCGGCGGTGCCCTGTTCAGCGGTGCTTGAGGCGGCGGTGTCCTTGGCAGCTGTGCTTGTAGCGGCGGTGCCCTGTTCAGCGGTGCTTGAGGCAGCGGTGCCCTGTTCAGCGGTGCTTGTAGCGGCGGTGACCTGTTCAGCGGTGCTTGTGGCGGCGGGCTCCTTTGCAGTGACTCAGCTGCTGGCGGTCCTCTCTAGCCCAGCAGGGCTTGTGCTGGTGGTCCTCTCTAGCCCAGCGGGGCTTGTGCTGGCGGTCCTCTCTAGCCCAGCGGGGCTTGTGGTGGCGGTCCTCTCTAGCCCAGCGGGACTGAGGGGCTTGTGCTGGCGGTCCTCTCTGGCCTAGCGGGGCTTGTGCTGGCGGTCCTCCCTGGCCCAGCAGGGCTTGTGCTGGCGGTCCTCTCTGGCCCAGCGGGGCTTGTGCTGGTGGTCCTCTCTAGACCATCGGCGCTTGTACTGACAGTCCTCTCTGGCCCAGCGGGGCTTGTGCTGGCAGTCCTCTCTAGCCCAGCAGGGCTTGTGCTGGCGGTCCTCTCTGGCCCAGCGGGGCTTGGGCTGGAGGTGGCCTCCTGGGCAGCGGGGATGATGGCGGTGGCCTCTTGGGCAGCAGGGCAGGTGCTGGCGGTGGCGTCCTGGGCAGCAGGGCAGGTGCTGGCGGTGGCCTCCTGGGCAGCAGGGATGATGGCGGTGGCCTCTTGGGCAGCAGGGCAGGTGCTGGCAGTGGCCTCCTGGGCAGCAGGGCAGGTGCTGGCGGTGGCCTCCTGGGCAGCGGGGATGATGGCGGTGGCCTCTTGGGCAGCAGGGCAGGTGTTGGCGGTGGCCTCCTGGGCAGCGAGGATGATGGCGGTGGCCTCCTGGGCAGCGGGGATGATGGCGGTCTTCTTCGCCGTGCTGCTCTTCCCAGACTTGCCGAGTTTCTTGTGGCCCTTCCCCACCTTCGAAGGTGTCGTAGCTGACTCCACACTCCCACTGGGACACCCGGGAGCGGCTGTGGTGGCTGGAGTCTTCCCCCTCTCCCGCCGGGCACTGGCTAACTTTTGATGCTTGACAGGCGGGGGACTGTCCGTGCTGTGGCTCCGTGCCACACTGGCTGCCCTGGTGGCCAGTGCACTCCAGATTCCGGTGACTACAGGATCCACTGGTCCCGGAGATGTTGTGGCTGAGGTGCTAGGTTGGGACCTGGAGAGTCGGGCCCTAGGAGACGGACGGGGTGGGGGAGGTGTGTGAAAGAGGTCAAGGTTGGACAAGAACAGTTTATTGGAGACACTGGGACGGGTAGCTGGAGGGGGTTTGGGAGTGGAGGAAGAAGTTGTGGTTGTAGGAGGTGTTCGTTTGGTGACATTTGGGTGAAGGTGCATGCACTGGAGGCTGTCGTGAGGTGGATGGCTGTTGGGTGGGTGTGTGCCTGCATTTGTGTATCTTGTGAGGTGGAGTCACAGAAACACTGGGAGAGGACACAGGGGACGTGTGAATGGTAGTGGGGGTGGTGACTGCACATGAACGGGGTGTGGTGGTGTGTGTGCTGGTGATGGCAGTAGTGGCTGTAGATGTAGTGCATGCAGGTGTGAGTGTAGACGAGACTGGGAGGGAGGAGGGAGACGAGGAGGAGGGGGACACAGTGGAGGCAGTGGATGTTGGTGTGTCTGCATGTGTGTGATGCTTGCGTGAGTGCCTGTGGGATGTGTGGTGCTTATGTTTGCCTGAGCTTCCCTTGTGTGTTGACCTGTGTGCATGCTGGTCTGAAGGTTTGCTTGGGATAGGCTGGGGTACAGGGGATTGGGTCTGGGTTGAGGAAGTTGGAGGGGGGAGGCTAGAGACGGGGACAATGGCTGCCATCAGTGCTGAGGCCAGAGTCTGAAAAGCTCGCTGAAGGGCCGCCTGACCAGAATGAATGCCCTCAAGGAATGCATTTGTTTGTTGCAACTGCCTTTCTACACCCTGGATGGCATTCAAAATGGTAGACTGCCCAACAGTGAGGGACCTGAGGAGGTCAATGGCCTCCTCACTGAGGGCATCAGGGGTGACTGGGGCAGGGCCTGAGGTGCCTGGGGCGTAGGTGATGCCCACCCTCCTGGGTGAGCGGGCACAGGGCAAAGGCTGAGGGGCTGCTGGGAGGGCGGTGCTGGTAGGGGGGGGTGACAGCTGTACCTGTAGATGCGGGGGGCACAGATGTTGCCACCACCACAAGGGAGCTCCCATCAGAGGACGAGTCCGTGTCACTGGTGTTAGCTCCTGTCCCCGCCGTGGAGCTCCCCTCGAACTCCGTCCCACTGGTGAACTCCGAGTCTGTAGTGTCGCCCTCCAGGGCCATGTGGGATGCAGCTCCCTCCTGCTCCGGTGCCACTGCTCCTCCGCCTGATGATGCTAATGCACACAAGAACAGGGAGACCACAAAAAGGGGGGGGGACGACAGAAGAAAGACATGTTGAGTGCATGCATTACCGCTACCGTTGGCGGACACGACAGACACAGAAGCCCCCTGCACTACGCCGCGCTCCTGGTCTCCACTGTTCAATCCCTGGGACATGGCCTACAAGGCTATGGACGACATCTGCACACATGGATGACACAGGGTCATGACTAGGTGTACTTGACACTCTACAGAGGTGGGGTGCCACATGGCCTGCCTTATGGAGGGACCTTGCCTACTAAACTCTCCCTGGCCTAGGGAAACCCACAGCCCGCATCCCCCACCCAGACACCTCCACTGCGTGCAAAATCAGCAGGATGAGAGTGTACTCACCCCCTTGTGGCTGCTGTGATGCCCCCAAGCGCCCATCCAACTCCGGGTACGCCACTGCCAGGATCCTGAACATCAGGGGGGTCATGGTGCGACGGGCACCCCTCCCACGTTGGGAGGCCATAACCAGCTGAGCCTCTTCTGTCTTGCTCCAGTGGCGAATGTCCTCCCATCTTTTCCGGCAGTGGGTGCTCCGTCTGTGGTAGACCCCCAGGGTCCGAACGTCCTTGGCGATGGCATGCCAAATATATTTTTTTTCTGGTGGGCGCTGACCTACATGAATTGTACAGGGGGAAGATAAATTTTATTACCAACTGCACCGTCACAGTCATTGGCCCCCATCCCTACCCTTGCCATGTGGCACATGCATTCATCGTCGTTTCATGCACGCCTCAATCCCCCCCCCCACCATCTTTCATCCACCCCACTCCACACAGGCATAGCCCATACAGCATGCTCCCAGTGTACTTACCTGTTTGTCTGGAGTACCGTAGAGTAGCGTGTACTGGGGAAGACCCCATCCACGAGTTTCCACAACTCCTCCGATGTGAAGGCAGGGGCCCTTTCCCCAGACACTCGAGCCATTTTCTCTTCCAGACCGAGGTCACAGCAGCACTTGCAGTGTAGGTCCTCTCCTGTCGAAGATCAGGTATCGAGTGATTGAACAGATAGAAAATGGTGGTCACGTCCGCGGCGGTGCGTACCGTCACTGCCGGCGTACATCGTCATTGGCTCCTGGGACCCAAAGGGTCCAATGTTAACCGAAGCAGCATTGCGCCGCGGTCTTCGACCGTCTACCGCGACGGTGTACAACGTCAGCACAGTTACCTCACATCCGATTGTCCCACTTTAGAGGTCAGGCAGCCGCCATTTCAGGGGCCCACATGGCTTAAATTTTAACTGCGTCACACATACCTTGGCCTAGCCTCAACACACATACAGGCCACTTTTCGGATTATGATTCGTGTTCTGTGTAAGCTATGGGTACGTACCTCTGAGATGGTTGACTCTGTGCTTACTGTTGTCCTTCATAGGCACCGTCCTCTGGGACATGTGAGGAGATGGCGGCATCCTCCAGTGTACAGACCGCTGGTGGACCTGTCGACAATGGAGGAAAGACATGTGATCATCACCTACAGGCTTGACCGTGCCACAATCCAGGAACTGTGTACACAGCTGGAGCCAGACCTGATGTCAGCTATCCGCCATCCCACAGGAATCCCCCCTCAAGTGCAGGTGCTGTCAGTACTCCATTTACTTGCAAGTGGGTCATTTCAAACAACAGTGGCCATAGCATCAGGGATGTCCCAGCCTATGTTTTCCAACGTGTTGTCCAGAGTGTTGTCTGCCCTTCTGAAACACATGCAGAGCTACATCGTTTTCCCTCAGGTGAAGGATTTGCCTACAGTGAAAGGTGATTTCTATGCCCTGGGACATATCCCCAACATCATAGGTGCCATTGATGGGACACATGTGGCTTTGGTGCCCCCCGCAGGAGTCAACAGGTGTACAGAAACCGGAAGAGTTATCATTCCATGAATGTGCAGATGGTGAGTTTGGCAGACCAGTACATCTCCCATGTGAATGCCAAGTTCCCTGGCTCAGTGCATGACGCCTACATCCTGCGGAATAGCAGCATCCCTTATGTGATGGGTCAACTCCAGAGGCACTGTGTGTGGCTATTAGGTGAGAACCTGGAAGCAAGGCAGTGGGAATGGTTGTCTGGGTCTGGGGATATCCCTACAGGTTCGTGTGTGTCTAACAGATGTCCCTCGCCATTTGCAGGTGACTCTGGCTACCCCAACCTGTCATGGCTACTGACCCCAGTGAGGAATCTCAGGACAATGGCAGAGGAACGCTACAATGAGGCCCAGTGGCGAACTCTGCGGATTATAGAACGGACCTTCGGCCTCCTGAAGGCCAGGTTCAGGTGCCTCCATGTGACAGGTGGATCCCTATTCTACTCACCAAAGAAGGTGTGCCAGATCATCTTGGCCTGCTGTGTGCTTCCCAACTTAGCTTTGCGACGACAGGTGCCTTTTCTGCAGGAGGATGGTCCAGATGGCGGCCTTGTTGCAGCTGTGGAGCCTGTGGAAAGTGAAGACGAGGAAGCAGAAGAAGAGGACATGGACAATAGGAACTCGTGATCCTGCAATATTTCCAGTGAGACACAGGTAAGAGTACAGACCTGCCTACTACATGTACTTTAACACTTCTACCTCTCTACTGTCTGTCATTTTCACCCAGTGTATGGACACTGAGTTGTCACTTTCCATTACGATTTCACAGATGTGGGTCCCACAGTGTAACATCTGCTTTGTTTCCTCATGGACTACAGCTGTGTGACATAGGTATGTTGACATTACAATTGAAAGAGCATTTTGTCACTGTAATTGCTAATACACAATTTCAAAATCACAGACTGACTCCAGATTGTTTTGTGATTCAAGGTTGTTTATTGAAGTGCTCAATATTGGAGGGGGTTGTCAAATGGTGAGGGGGGATGGTGGAGGAATGTCCATGGCAGAGTCCAGTCTATTAGTCTCACAGGTATATTGCCCAAATGGGCATAGGAAGTGGAGCTGGGGCAGTTTGAGGATGGACAGGGTGACAAAGTGGGACAGAAAGATGACATTCAGGGTGGTCTCATTTCTTGGCGGGGGTCTTGGCATCGTTCTCTGTCTTTGTCCTGGATCTCAGGGACCGTTTGCGGGGTGGTTCTCCCTCTGCAGGGGGTGGGGTGCTGGTGTGGTGGTCCTGTGGCGGGGCATCCTGCCCACTAGCGCCGGCGGAGGTGGTAGGCAGTTCATCGTCCATGCTGGTGTCAGGGGCCCCTTGTTGTGTCACAGTGTCCCTCTTGGTGTTGAGTACTTCCTTCAGCACCCCTACGATGGTGCCCAGGGTGGAATTGATGGTTCTGAGTTCCTCCCTGAAGCCCAAATACTGTTCTTCCTGCAGCCGCTGGGTCTCCTGAAACTTGGCCAGGACCGTTGCCATCGTCTCCTGGGAGTGGTGGTAGGCTCCCATGATGGAGGAGAAGGCCTCGTGGAGAGTGGGTTCCCTTAGCCTGTCCTCCCCCTGTCGCACAGCAGCCCTCCCAGTTCCCCTGTGTTCCTGGGCCTCCGTCCCCTGGACCATGTGCCCACTACCACTGCCCCCAGGTCCCTGTTGTTGTTGGGGTGGTGGGTTAGCCTGGGTTCCCTGTAGTGGTGGACACACTGCTGTCCTGGGGACAGAGGTATGGGCCCGCTGGGTGGGTGCTGTGCTGGTTTTTCCAGAGGGAGGAAGCTCTGTAGTGGCCTGTGACTGTGTGAGGGGAACCAACTGTCCAGAGGTCCCCGATGGGCCGGGCTGGTCATCTAGATCCAGTTGGACAGAGGTGCTGTCATCACTGTGGGCCTCTTCCGTTGGTGGTCGAACATGTGTGGACCCTCCTGTCTGGTGACGCTGGGTAGGGGTCCTGCAGGGGTATAAAAGGATGTTTATTACATCTGTGTGTGGCAGGGCTTGTTGTTGGGATGGGTGATTTGTGATTTTGGGACATTTGTGAGGAGTTGGAGTGATGGGGGTGAGGGTGAGGGTGGGGGTATGTGATGGCATGCAGGTAGGGTGGGGGATGTAATAGTAAAGCTTTGACTTACAGAGTCCATTCCTCCATCTACTCCTGTGAGGCCCTCAGGATGCAGAATCGCCAAGACCTGCTCCTCCCATGTTGTTAGTTGTGGGGGAGGAGGTGGGGTTCCGCCGCCAGTCCGCTGAATCGCCAGGTGGTGTCTTGAGACCACGGAACGCAGCTTCCCCCGTAGGTCGTTCCACCTCTTCCTGATGTCATCCCTATTTCTTGGGTGCTGTCCCACTGCGTTGACCCTGTCCACTATTCTTCGCCATAGCTCCATCTTCCTAGCTATGGAGGTGTGCTGCACCTGTGATCCGAAAAGCTGGGGCTCTACCCGGACAATTTCCTCCACCATGACCCTGAGCTCCTCCTCAGAGAACCTGGGGTGTCTTTGCCGTGCCATGGGGTGTGGGTGATGTGTGGGGTGGTGTGTGTGGTGATAAGTGTGCTGATATATAGGGGGTGATTCTGATTCTGGCGGGCGGCGGAGGCCGCCCGCCAGAATTCCGCCCCCATTATACCGCTCCGCGGTCAGAAGACCGCGGAGGGTATTATGAGTTTTTCCCTGGGCTGGCGGGCGGTCTCCAAAAGACCGCCCGCCAGCCCAGGGAAAAACTCCCTTCCCACGAGGATGCCGGCTCGCAATCGAGCCGGCGGAGTGGGAAGGTGCGACGGGTGCAGTGGCACCCGTCACGTATTTCAGTGTCTGCAAGGCAGACACTGAAATACTTTGCGGGGCCCTCTTACGGGGGCCCCTGCCGTGCCCATGCCATTGGCATGGGCACGGTAGGGGCCCCCAGGGGCCCCGCGACCCCCCCTACCGACATCCTGTTCATGGCGGCTTTCCCGCCATGAACAGGATGGCGGTAGGGGGGGTCAGAATCCTCATGGCTGCAGAGCGCGCTCCGCAGCCATGGAGGATTCAAACGAGCAGTGGAAAGTCAGCGGGAGACCGCTGACTTTCCGCTTCTGACCGCGGCTGAACCGCCGCGGTCAGAATGCTCGTTGGAGCACCGCCAGCCTGTTGGCGGTGCTCCCGTGGTCGGTGGCCCTGGCGGCCACCGGCCGCCAGGGTCAGAATGACCCCCATAGTGTTGTATTGTGTGAGGTGCGAGGAAGTTCTGTGGGTGATGGTATTTTGTGCCTGTGGATGCTTGGTAGCAGTTTGTAGTGTCTCTCTCTGGCCTTCTGTCGCAATTGTGGTTGTAAGGGTTTGTGGGTGATATGGGTTTGTGTTTTATATTGTATGGGTGTGTGGGAGTGGTATGTGTATGTGTATCAGGTGTGTGTATTTGGAATTGCCCAATGTGGCTGTGTTTTGTAAATGTGTGTGTATTTTGAGCACAGCGGTGTGTACCGCCAATGGAATACCGCGAATGAAAGACCGCCGCGTGGATTCGTGTGTTGTGATAGTGTGGGCGTATTTCTGTTGGCGTGACGGTGGAGGATTTGTTTTCGCCAGTTTATCACTGACCTTTGGTGTGGCGGACTTGTGTGGGTGTCTGAATTTTGGCGGATTCCGTGCTGTGGGTCATAATAGCAGTGGTGGATTCCCACGGCCGCGGCGGTGTGTTGGCGATCTTCTGCACGGCGGTAAGCAGTTTTTACCGCCAATGTTTCAATGACCGCCAAAGTCTTGTGACTTAACATGAGCATTGCATTTCACCACGGTAATTTGAAGAGGTAACTGAATCGCATGCAACAAATTCTTAATCTTTTCGCCATTTTTCAGTGGTGAGCCAGAAGAGGTCATGAAACCCCTCTGTGACCATAATTGGCCAAAATCATGCACAATTCCGAATCCGTATCTGCTGTCAGTATATATAGTGACTTTCAGGTTTTTAGCTGGTGGCATGCCTTAGTAAGGGCAATTAATTCAGACACTTGTGCGGAGTACACTCTTTCGAGCCAGGAAGCTTCTAAGATACCGGTGATTGTGCACACAGCATAACCAGCTCTCAATATTCCGACTGAGTCTCTCGAGCATGAACCATCAACAAACATAATGTAATCATTTTCTTCTAACTGTGTATCTTTAATGTCAGGTCTGGGTTTGGTGCATAGTTCTGTTACCTCAAGACAATCATGTTCTACTTCCTCAGTATCACTAATCTCAGCATTTTCAACAGGAAGTAAAGTCGCTGGGTTCAATACAGTACACCGCTTGAGAGAAACATTCGGAGACCCCAATATAATGTTCTCATATCTCATCAGCCTAGCATTTGTCATGTGCTGAGCCTTAGTTCAGGTTAACAGAATTTCATCTGAATGTGGAACCATTACTGTTAAGGGATGTCCCATCACTATGCCTTCACACTGTGTGAGGCTCTGACCAACTGCTGCAACTGCGCGCAAGCAACCTGGTAAGGCTGCTGCGACTGGGTCCAAAGTAGCGAAAAAATATGGTACTGGGCGGTTTGCACGTCTACGGACAGTGTTGCAGCTTCTTTAGGGACACTTTGGCCCTCATTCTGACCTTGGCGGGCGGCGGAGGCCGCCCGCCAAAGTCCCGCCGTCAGGTTACCGTTCCGCGGTCGAAAGACCGCGGCGGTAATTCTGACTTTCCCGCTGGGCTGGCGGGCGGTCGCCTTCAGACCGCCAGCCAGCCCAGCGGGAAAGAGGCTTCCACGATGAAGCCGGCTCGGAATCGAGCCGGCGGAGTGGAAGCTGTGCGACGGGTGCAGTTGCACCCGTCGCGTATTTCACTGTCTGCGCAGCAGACAGTGAAATACATGTAGGGGCCCTCTTACGGGGGCCCCTGCAATGCCCATGCCAGTGGCATGGGCACTGCAGGGGCCCCCAGGGGCCCCGCGACCCCCCCTACCGCCATCCGGATCTCGGCGGTCCGACCGCCGGGATCTGGATGGCGGTAGGGGGGGTCGGAATCCCCGCGGCGGTGCAGCAAGCTGGGGCCGCGGTACACTGGCGGGACCCCGCCAGTGGTGCCGGTCCGACCGCGGCTTTACCGCTGCGGTCGGAATCCCCATTGGAGCACCGCCGGCCTGTCGGCGGTGCTCCAGCGGTCCTCCGCCCTGGCGGTCAAAGACCGCCAGGGTCAGAATGACCACCTTTATGTCCGTTCTTTCCCAAATCATTCAGTAAGGCAATTGTGTCGTACCAACGGTCATCTTTTGTTCTTGACGCAATCAACAAATCATCAATGTACTGTACCAGAGTCGAACTGAAAGGCAGTTCCAACGACTCCAAGTCCTTCTTCAATATCTGATTGAAGGTGGACGGTGACTCAGAAAACCCTTGAGGAATTCTGCACCAACTGTACACCTTATCCAGGAATTTGAAACTGAAGAGAAATTGGCTGTCCTCATGAAGAGGCACCGAAAAGAATGCTTGAGACAGGTCCACAACTGTGAACCACTCTGCATCACACGGAACCTGAAACATGATCACTGCTGGGTTTGGCACTATAGGGCAGCACTTTACCACAATCTCATTATTTTTCTCAGGTCTTGAACAATTTGAACCTTCCCACAAGGCTTTTTCAGACCCATTATTGGTTAATTACACGGGCTGCTCATCACTTCTTTCAGAACTCCTTGCTTTACAAAGTCGGCAATTATCTGTGATACCTGGATGAGGACATCTTGTGCCATGTGGTACTGCGGCACCTGAGGAAACACTGCGTTCGGCTTCACCTGTACCTTAAACGGTTCTACTCCCTTTAACAGTCCTACTTCTTTTCCTGTCAAGACCCACACCTTCTCTGTCACTGTTCCCTGCAATTCAGATGGCAAGTCAGTCACTGTAAGCATTGGGAATAAGGTTATCAAAGGGTATTCCTCATTTGTACTTTCCGTCTCTAATTCTGTAAATTGTCCATCATCCCCTTCATCATCACTGTTTGTCTGCACTTCAATCCCTTCATTAGAACAGGTAATCGAACATTTCGTTTTGCACAATAAGTCTCTTCCCAGTAAGGGCACTGGACTAGAATCACAGACTACAAATTTATGTAATCCCTGGAAGTTTCCAATCTCAACTTGAACTGGGTCTGTAATCGGGTTTGTCAAATACTGATTTGCTACTCCTACCACCCTTATGGTACGTCCTGAAAGTGGCAATTTCAGGACCTCTGCACTTCTGACTGTAGAGCTTGTAGCTCCTGTATCAACCAGGAATTAAACCTTGTGACCCATCACCTTTCCCTCTGCATAGGGTCCCCTCTGATCTACTTCTAGGGACGCTGCAAGCCTGCACTCCTCACTGTCTGAACAATCATCCGACCATTCATCGTTTAATCCATCCTCACCACGCAATGGAAACTGCTGTACTGTGTTATTTTGACCCATCAATTGGCCTGTGACCTGTTGAGGAAGCATCACCTGTTGCTGTCCCAGTCGAGCTAATGGTAATTGCATTTGCTGTCTAGGTACCATGGTAACCTGCTGCATTTGTGCTGGTTGAACACGCTGCATTTGCATTTGCTGCACGAGCTGTAACCCCTGCATCTGAACCATGTTATTCTGGAAGTTTTGATTTTGGCCCCTCATCTTTGGACCCCTCACATTTTCAAATGTACTGACATCACTGCTTTGTTGAACAACACCATCCTGCACCACCATTGGGCATGCCCGCTTCCAATGCCCAATGCCCCCGCACTCGTGACATGGTGATACCTTCTTCATCCCCTGCACATCATTTTGAACCACAACAGTATTCAGGTCTGGACCACTGTTCACAAAACCTCGACCTCAGCCTCTCAGCTGTGCCTGAAACATGACATTCCTGTAGTAAACGCTGCACAATGAAATGAAGAAGATCTGGAATCCAGTTGAGATATTTCTGTAGATTTATTCCTAAGTATCGCACAAAGAAACTTCACCCACACCTGACCCAGCAATCTGTCTCCTCCAACTGCTCTCTTTAGAATCATAACACATTCCAAGAGAACACATTGTGCCGGGACAGGGGAGGATGGAACATACCATTACAACTACAATAATAAAATGAATAGAAACACAAAACTACTTTAGAAACCAATACTACACTATCTCCCTTCTTAACAAACCAAAGTAAATATAACATCCCTTGTCCCTTTCTCCCTTTAAACAATGCAAATACAAAAAAAAAAAAAAAAAAAACAACTGAGGAAAGAAAAAATAAAAATAAATACATTTATGATACCTTTACAATTCTGTTTATATTCCAAATACGACCATCGTCAAGTTTTACAGCTTTTTTGAAAACTTTTATCACATTAAATACTTTACTGTAATGAGATTGACCACTATGAAATTTACCAGGCAATTTAACTTTGACAGAATCTCCCACCTTCACATCAATATGTTTGAATGATTTACGAGCATCATACACACATTTGTTTCTCTTTTGAAGGTACACATTTTTCTTCAGCGCAAAATCCTTCTGCTCATCATAATTGAACTGTTCTGAAACATACTCCTTCACCCAAGGAGGGAAAATCATGGTGTGGGGTATACGTTTTTTGAACAACACAAACGGTGACAAGCCCGTGCTAGAATGAGGTGTAAACCTATAATCTTCCACTTTAGACAATACTGATTTCTCCCAATTTATACCCACGTGTTTTGCTAGCTGAATAGTTTCCTTTAGAGTTCTGTTAAAGCGTTCAACCATTCCATTCGATTCTGGATGACACAATGCTGTTTTTTTATGAACAATCCCTCTAGATCTTAAAAATTCCTTCATCATTTTAGAGGTGAACTGGACCCCATTATCTGGCAAAATACATTTTGGATTTCCTTCTTTTGCAAACACGTTAGAAAGAAATTTAATAATAACCATAGACGTTATTTCTGAAGTTATTAATACTTCTGGCCACCGTGATAAACCATCCATCAGTACAACAACATATTTGGCAACACCACCGCAACAAATGGGCCCCATAATATCAATACAAACTTCTTCCCAAACTTCCTTGGGAATCTCTTTTAACGCCATGGGTTGTGTCCTGACCTTCAAGGACTTGTCAGTAAGTTTGCACTCAACACAGTCTCTGACTTTTCTCTCCAACACTAGATCCATACCGGGCCACCAATATACACCTCGCATCCTTTCTTTAGTCTTACATATTCCATGATGGCCGGAATGAGCCAGACAAACTAGACGTTCACAAAGTTTCTGTGGAGGTATCAACTTGCAACCTCTCAAAACTACTCCATTCTGAACAGAGAGTTCGTCCCATATTTTTTTAAAAGACAAATTTTTACCTTCAGAATCATTCCAACTCTTCCCGGACAACAATAAATCTCTGATCTCTAACAATTCCTTATCCTCACCTAATTCATGCAACCATTCTTCTTCTGATATGCACCCATCCGTCACACTGCATACTTTGACTTCTTCATCAATCCACCAAGAATCATCTTTTTCTCTCTCCTCCAAAATTCTCAACTCCCAACCTGGATAAACAATCCGAAGTTTTGTTTTCACATCCTGGAACATAATTAATAGAGAAATGAAAATCTTGTAGTTCCACAACCCATTTGCAAATTCTAGAAGAAACATTATCTAATCCTTTTTTTTCAAAAATCTCACGCAAGGGTTTGTGATCAGTCTGACATGTGAACTTTCTTCCCCAAAGAAACTGTTTAAATTTCTTAATGGCCCAATATATGGCCAATGCTTCCTTCTCTATAGTAGAGTACCTACGTTCAGCATCCCGTAATCCACGAGAAGCAAAAGCAATTATACTTTCTTTTCCATCAATTACTTGTTTGAGAACACACCCTAAGCCTTTATCTGATGCATCAGTTATAATACAACAGGGCAAACCTGGAAGAAAGCTACTTAAAGATTGAGCAGATGATAGAGCTTGTTTGAGATCTACAAATTCCTTCTGACAATCCTCAGACCAATCAAACATCACACCTTTCCTAAGTACCTTTCTAATGGAGTCAGACCTCCTAGCAAAGTTAGGAATAAACCTTGCATATTACTCAGCCATTCCAAGAAAAACTTGAACATCTTCTCTCTTCTCAGGCGTAGACAAATTGACTATGGTTTTGACCAAATCATCCTTCGGTTTGACACCGCTACCAGAAATTACATGCCCCAGATATGTAATATCTGATCTAAAAAACTTGCATTTATCACTTTTAAGAGTTATTCCTTTAGCATCAAAAAATTTCAAAACTGCTCTCACTCTCTCTTTATGTTGCTCCAAAGTATCTGTATATATGAGCACATCATCTTGAAAAAATTTCACATTAGCTGTATTACCCAATATATCTGACATGAGTCTCTGAAAAACAGATGCTGCTGAGCAAAGACCAAAAGGCATCCGGTTAAACTTGTACACACCAAACGGCGTTATGAAGGATGTTAACAATTTAGATTGCTCACATAACTGCACCTGATGATAGGCGGAGCTCAAATCCAAAGTAGTGAAGTATTTAGCTTTGCCTAATGACCCCACCATTTCAGTGATATTGGGTAACGGAAATCTGTCCTCAATAACTTCTTTGTTCAGGTTGCGCAAGTCTACACACAACCTGATATCCCCATTTTTTTTTTAAAGCTACAACTATGGGTGCAATCCATTGAGCAGCTTCTACATCCTCAATTATTCCTTGAGATTTAAGATTCAGAATTTCAAGCTTAACTTTTTCCCTCAAACTAAACAGAATATTTCTTGCCTTACATGCAACGGGTAAAGCACCATTTTTTAACATTATGCGATGCTTGTAACCTTTAATACATCCCACTTTAGAACTGAAAACATTGGGAAATTCACTCAACAACTCTTCACCAAAGTCACATATATTTTGAACTTGAACTTGAGGTACAAAATTTGAATTAAGAATAATGCCTAATAATTTCTGATGCGGCCAACTTAAGATGGTGTCTCCTACAACTGGAACATAAACTTTCCCATAAATTTTGTTGCCTTTAAACATTATGGAAGCATTAAAATATCCCTTAAGATCAATAGGTTTGCCACCATAACCATAAGGCATGACATCAGGTTTTTCCAAAGCCACATTCCCTTTAAATAAATTTTCAAAATCTGTGACGGATACCAAAGTTAATTTTGCACCTGAATCCATCATCATCTCTACCCTCACACCATTCACTTCCACAAAATCAGATGGATAATCGCAACACCCCACCTTAGAGACACACTTGACATCATTGATCACCTGTAAAATGAAGTCATTGTTATCATCATCACACTCAACTTCATTGACTTGCATTTTAAGTTTAGTCCCAGACCTACAATATTTAGCAAAATGCCCTTTCTTCTTGCATTTGTTGCAAATTACACTCACAGCTGGACAGTCTTTACAGTTAGCTAAATGAGAAACAGAAACACACCTAAAACAATTTAACTTGAATTTTTTATCTGCAAAAGTCTTGTCCTTAGTCTTAAAATTCAGAGATTGGACAGTAGTTAGTTTCTCCTTAGACTTCTTCAGATTATCCATGCACATTTCTGAGTGTTCAACCTGTTTTGCAATTGCTTAACACTTCCTCTAAAGATGGGTCATTTTTTTACCATAATGCTTCCCTAATCTTGTCACTCCTACATTCAAGCATAAGTTGGTCTCGGATACGTTCCTCAAGAGTTCCACCAAAATTGCACTGAGCTGCTAATTTTCGCAAATTCGTCACAAATTCTTCCACAGATTCATCATCATTCTGTTTACATTTTCCAAAATGATATCTCTGTAAAACGATAGAAATTTTGGGTAAATAATGTTTATCCAATTTGAGCAAACAAATGTCCAATTCATTAATCGAAGAATCTCCTTCTGCACCATCTGACGAGGTGATTGATGGTAAAGTCTCTAAAATCTCTTGCCCTTCAGCTCCAAGACAGTGTTGAAGAAGAGATGCTTTCCTATCCACAGATAAATTGCTGCCACATACACGGAGATAAGTTGAAAACACTTTTTTCCATTTGTTCCATGGAATAGGTGGTTCTCCGGGAACTGATAGAAAAAATGGAGGTGGTGAAATATTTTGCATAACGACGACAAATATTTATTGAAATATTATGAATAAATGTTAATTCTTTTTAATTAAATTTTAATTTAAATTTTCCGTATTGTCCATTTTTCCCATTTAAAAGTCTCAAGTAATGCATGTGAAATCCTTGATATAATTTAAAGAAGATATTTCTGATTGCCAAATATCGAAATTTTGACCAAACTGCACAATACGAGCAATAAAGTCCAAAAATGTGAAAATCTTGAAATGCGCCTGAGTTTCCAAGCAATTTGCGTGAGAAATGAAAAACGCGTTGTTTTGAACTAAAATCTTGATGATTCAAAGTGCTTGGTGCGAGATTTAAGAAGAGCGATTTTGTTTCCAAGCAGGAACAAGAGAAGAACAACAGCGCAGCATTTGAAACACACGCTCTGTTGCCAGGCAACAGAACAGCTGAGCAAAGCGTGAAGAAATGCACTTGGTTTCCAAGCAGGAAGCGCGAGGAAATCAAAAGTGCGTTGCTTGGCAACTAAACAGCTGAACAAAGTCCGTATGAAAATAATGTTACACAGATGAAAATAATGAAATTCAAACAGATTAAATCCGTGTTAAAGTTGAACAGAGTTACAAGTCTGAAAGTTACAGTACCTCCATAATAAAATGATGTGGCAAGAAACAGAAACGATGTGTTGAAGTTTCAGAAAGGTCCAAAAGTCCACAGCTCGTCACCAAAATTGTAGTAAACGCTGCACAATGAAATGAAGAAGATCTGGAATCCAGTTGAGATATTTCTGTAGATTTATTCATAAGTATCACACAAAGAAACTTCACCCACACCTGACCCAGCAATCTGTCTCCTCCAAGTGCTCTCTTTAGAATCATAACACATTCCAAGAGAACACATTGTGCCGGGACAGGGGAGGATGGAACATACCATTACAACTACAATAATAAAATGAATAGAAACACAAAACTACTTTAGAAACCAATACTACAATTCCCTTGTGGTTGCTGCTGTACCATCTGCTGGATTCCATTTCCCTGCATCCCTGCCTGCGCTGCCTTAATCTGCATCACCATCACTTTCTCCTTCAATTTTCTCTGCTCCAACTCAATCTCGTCACTACAGTATTTTGCATACTGCAACACCTCATCAATCGGCTTTGCCTACCAACAGATCAAATGATTCCTAATCATCTGGCTAATCTATGGTCTCAGCCCTTCAACAAACCTGAACACAAGATGGTTCATGTCTTTCGGCTCACTAATCTCAGTGCCACTGTAATGCTTGAACACTTTCAACAATCTCTCATAATAAGCATGAATCGACTCTTTAGCCTCCTGTGAGGTTCGATCGATTTTCTGCCAATCAGTCACTTTCGGCGACACTTTCTGCTTCAAAAACTCAATCACTTTATGATAGTACTTCATTACCTCCTTAGATGGTGCTCCTTTCACCTTATCCCTTGCCGGTTCCTGTGTCGGTCAATCCACACCTCTCTTGCACTCAAGCCATAAGTCGGGTGGAACGATAATCTCAAACAGGGTATTCAAGTCCTCCCAGAGACATTTCGCAAGTTTCACAAACCTGTCTGTCTGCTGGTACCACTCTATCAGCTTCTCCCTCAACCTGGGATAATCATTCGGGAATGACAGAATGTCGCCCCTAGACCACGGTACGTGGACTAGAACCCATCCAGCTGTTTCTCTCATTGGTAACATCCTTACTGTCCCCGCGTCTGGGGCGGCTTTAGCCTGATTTGGTTCTGGGCTCTCGCCTTTTTCTTTATCTCTTTTCTTTGCCCATCTGCCTTCCCACTTCTCTAAAGCTCCCTAGATTTGTGCACTTTACAGTATCTCTTTGAGATGCGCTTTCATTCCGGTAGATCTCATGTGCTCAAAATCCTTAGAATCAAAGTCTAATCTGTAGCTTCTTTTCAAATGTTTAGTATTCCCAATGTCTATGTTGTATTTGTCTGCCAGGTTTGCCAACCTCTGATGCACCTTGCCCACTTCTTTAGTGATCTTGGGGGACAGATACTGCTTCTGTGTATGACTCTAATCTGCTTACCCCCATTGTTCCTTCCATTAGTTCCGCAGCTTCTACGCCCAGTCTCACAAAATTCAGGTATTCTTCCTTTTCTGGCTTTTCTGCGGTTACTGCAGTATTCTGTGAAGCATAAGTCTTTTCTAACCACTCATTTAATTGTTACGCAGAAAACCCTTGCAACGAAATGTTCCTTGAATGCATTAGTGGTGACTGTGATGTATTTGTACTCATTGTTTGTGGGGCTAGCGCACTTAACCCTGCTTGTCTCATTGCCTCCAAAGGAGCCCCAATCGGACTGAGGTCCAACAAGGACCGGAGTCCTTCTGCTGACTGTTCTCTTGATGTTATTGGCTGGGGAGTTCCTGTGAACCCTCCTCTTACTACCTCTAGGGTTCTCACCCTTTGATTACACACGTCAGATTTACCCTGCGCATACAATGGTACTGGGGGACCAACAGTAATTGGTAATGATATGGCAGCAGGTGTCTGAGCAGGTCCCAAACCCCATGGAGCAGTAACTCCCAAAGCTTGACTCACTGTAGCTGGTGCAGGTACTAACGGAGGCCCTGCCGCTGGATTATAACCTGGAATCAGCTGTTGCTGCGGCTGGGGTAGCAATTGTGGGGTTGGCTCAATCTGCACTAGTTTTGATCTCGTGTATAGTGGATCAGGCGGCACCATTAGACTCGTGCTTGTCTCTAGTATTGGGACGTCTGGATAAATCCTCTGTATCTGTGGCAGAGGTTGCAACTGTATCTGCATGTCTGGTGCAGTGGGTACACTGACACCATTCTGTATCAAAATCGTATCCCTTGTCTGAATTGCATTTGTAACTTCCTTACTCTGAGTCTGGTTCCCAGGACAAGCACTTGTGCTTGGAGCTGTGTCATTTAAGGCATATGGTGGAGGGCGATCATGTAACAACTGAATAAGAAACTCTTCATCGTCCGAGTCATCTTCGTCTACCCAAGACCTCTGAGTCTCCTTAGACTTATTAGAGCCCTTGTCTGTCTTACAGGTGGCTTTCTTTCCCTGTGTCTCATCTTCTTGTGTAATCGCCGGAAACAATTTGAGTCCGTCAACTATTCCCCTTCTCCACATTTTGCTCTCATTGTCCCATCTAGCCTCGGCTAAAGTTTTTTCTGTCCTTTTTATTCTCCTTTCAACTTTTTGCTGTCTTTGTCGTATGGCCATTAAATCCCAGACTGCTAATACCTCATACTGAGCTGGTCTCTGAGACGGCTTTTGTACACTTAACATCCACCTCAAATTTTCATCCCTCCTGTTAATTTGCGCCACTGCTTCATCCAAAGACATGGCGTGACTCCCTTTTCCTCCATTACTATATAAGCTGGAGTACCCTCAGGCGGATTAGGCTCCCCTTCACTCGCCATAATGTATGCGTCTCCTTTCAGAGCGCTCTTTAAATCCTTGAAAAAAATCATTTTTGCATCTGTTATTTTGTTTTGAATCCAATCAGGAAGTGACTTTAATTCCCAGGACACTCTTCACCCACCTTTCTCAACCTATTGCCTCTCACGGACGGCTGCCAATCCGTGTGTGACCCCTCTCAGCAGCTGACCTATCCCAGGGTGGCACCACTGTCGTCACACTCACACACTCTGCAGCTGACAAAGTCTTGCGGCTTGTCCTCCTCACACAAAACGAATGCAAAATATTGCGAGCACCTTTAACAACAAAAACCCAAATTTGCCGGTTTACTACAGGAAGGGTAACATATTCGCTTCAGAACTTTACAGAGATTTCACTTGAAGCCTCGGCCACTACTCTCTCCTTCTCAGCTCCTGCACTCGCAAGCAGAATTCGACCCGGAAATCCTACTCTCGACTTGTCAATGGTTTGTTCTAGTGCACTATAGAACTTGCCAAATCTCCATCGAAGGTTTTCACTCACACATTTTGACTCAAACTTGACTTGTCAACCACGCCCGATTGACCTATTAAACCTCACAAATTACAACATAAACCCAAGTGTCTCCTACACTTGTCAATATACTCCGGAGTCTTAGACCACGACGGGTTCGTACATCACCAACCAACCACGTGGATAATTTTTGAGCCCAAAGCGCCACACTCACATGAAGTACGCCGACTTCCCTACTCCCATACTGCGGAGTACGCCCGCTCCTACTAAAACAACATTACCTGACCTAAACATACAAACTTCACAAATCACCTGCAATATGCATAAGCTGAGCAAGCACAAATTCTATACCACACATGCTAAAACGCTGAGAACATTCCCAACTCACTTAGGCAGGCTCCGAGATCCTGGGAAAGTCATGGGGAATTTAGAAACACATCATACCTTCAATTTGCATTATCTCAGAAAAACAATCTAAACATTAATTCTCCGTCCTAGGGACCCAAAGGGCCAAACCATCGCTCTGCTACCAGAACTGATAACGCGTCCCTTTATGATAAATTTTTACACATTGGGACTCGTTTTAGGCCAATTAATCTTTTGACCCTGTTGAAAGACACCTTAGGATGAGATAGCTAATCAACATGTCAATCAATACGTCAAAATTGTCATCAATATTTATTACCACAATGCATTTCACCTTAGTCAATGACATTTAAATAAACTCAAGACATTACCATGACCTTTCAATCATGAAAAACCACACCAGTTTAGTATGAATTTAGTGATATTTATTCCCTATTAGTTACAATACTACTAGCAAGTTTATTAATCTCAAAAACCAATAAGCACAATAACATAGTCACAACGTGGCAACTCTGATAAGATGTCATCAAAGCAAGAATCACAAACATCAGAACATAGCAAGGCGTGAACAAATGCTATCTTAACAGAGTATCGTCAACAAGCATTGATTCAGGCATTTGTCTATTTGGGTCAGTTAACCAACTCAACTCAACTAACCTCTAATTAGCATTGGCATGTTGGGCTTCATGCAAAATAATTTAGTAACACCAATTTGGAAAACATCTAACTAAGGTCTCTGTCAAAAGAAAAACAGTTGGTACCTAGAAAGGAAAAGCAAAAAGACAATCACAAGTTCATTGTCATATAGTTACCCTCCAGCTTGGGTCAGCACTCAGGTTTGGTCTTCGTCTTCAGGACATCAGTTGATTCGCTATCAGTCAGGAACTCAGCTCAGGTAAAAGCGGCACTTCCCTCATAAGGAGGTAAAGTGTAAATGGGCAATCTAAGTACAAGGATTGTTCTAAATAAAATCAGCAAGTCACCAAGCAAAGTGACAAAGTCTCTGGATCATAATAAATCGCATCAGCATCTCCCCCTCTCCTAGTCTCCTACTCCCTAGTTCTACCCTACTTCCTGGTAACAGGGTTTTTTATCCCCTTTTCGTTGTACATTCCCCTAAAATCTAATTGGACAAGGGTTGCACCCCACTATCTTTAACCAATTAAAACCACATTAGCTCATCAAATTTCTTACCCCATAACAGTTCTCAAGTATTTTATTGGTGTTGGTGCTTATGATTGACGTCTTTAGCGGGTGGAATGTCCGGTATGATTTCATCGTCTTGTGGTCCTTTGCACATCTTCGGTCAGTGGCTCCATTGTCCGTTCTGGTTTAGGCGACCTTGTATTTAGCATTAATCTACACTATTGCATTCAGCTAAAATGTTACTATAGGCAGGATGAATTTCATGTGAACGGATCTACTACAGTTACATTCAGCTTCTAATTTTTGGAGAAAAAAAAAGAGTTCATGTCCTTTAGCAAGTCAGCACATTGCACGTTGGAAAAAAATATATACATTTAATATGAGAGTCAGGAAGCTAGGCCTCATGCTAAGTAAGGCCTTAAAGACTTATTTCCAAACTTTCATAACATAACCATTAATAATTAGTGTAAAACCATTTTAAAAGAAGTAATTCATCAACATTAGTCATTTTTATTAGTCTTCATATATATTGATGGCCACTCCCCGTGGGCACATTTCAAGTGCACGTTTTAGCAAGACATGTTAATACAGTTTCTATGCAGCATTATTATATATTAGCTCATGGACATTTCATGTTAATATGGATTATATAAGCTACGCTCTCTCAGTACCAATGTACCTCTGTCCATAGGTTAGTTCACACCACCGTTTGCCGCTCGTGATACTTTTAAAGAGCAATGCCTGTTCCCTGCAAATGACATTACAGCCACCATTTTACTTCTACGTACACAGTTTACATGATTTCATGAGAATAAAGATACTCAAGGATTAATTTGCACCTGTGATTGCAGGTGGTGTCTGCTGCCACTCATTTTTGGGGGCCAGACTACTTATTCCTCATGAAACTTTGACCCGTAGCAAGAGAGAGAAGAGAAAGAAAGGGAGAAGGAGGAAGAGAAGAAAACAAGGAAAACAAAGTTGCACAAAATCACAAGCGTGAATTAAAGAGACAGAAAAGTGTAGGGTGATGGAAGGAGGAGGTGGAATGGAAATTAAGCAGACTGTGGTGTTCGACAGCGCAGGAAATTAGCAATGCCATTGTCTGGCTTCTAAGGGTAACGTTCGATCCACTCACCTACTTTTTTATTTATCGTCCTATTATTTTATAAACTAAAAACTGTTCAAAGTGTGCCAAAACACCAGGTTATTCTTCAAGAAGTTTTGTAGATTAACACATTGTGAACCATATAATGCAAGCACTGTTCGGTAAAGGTACCAGGCTTAAACATGAAAATGGTCAAACCTGATACATTTATCTTGCTACTCTACCACAATATTGTATTACTTTTTTGTGATAATCACATCACTATGCTAAAGTATCATGCCATTCCATCGGAAACAGTGTCAGAATACACATGGTTGCCTAATAATAATGGATTGTTGTGCCAGGATAATATATTACTGTGCCAGACTAGTCATGTTTGTGCCAGTATTATTCACCACTATGCAGACATTACGCCCTATTGGGCCAGAAGCATGTCGGAATATATCTCCTATCACTGCACAACAGCATCATAGTAGGATAGTTTAGGGAGAATACCATTCAGTGAAGAGAGAGACCTTGGAGCAACCAGCAAGTCACATGACCCAATTCTGTCAAGGTCAACTCACATTTACAGTACTCTTATGTGGGTTAAATGAGAGCACAGAATAAAATGCAAAACAATATAAACACATTTTACATTATGGAAATATTAAAAGCCACTGAGTAATTTCGTTAAATTTAAAACACAAATAAGAAGGTTTGCTTTTTATGGAGAAATGAGGCTTCAAGACTGAATACCTCTAGGCTGCCCTTCTTGCCAAGCAGATCTAGAAAGGAGTGATACCAGCCACCTTACTGTACTGTCCTGCCTCAAAGTGAAAAGGCAGTAATGTGCCGTATTTAAGTAATTCAGCACATTCACGTCTTTCCTCCCGCACGGCACCGTTTTGGCAGCCTAGCACCAATGCAAGTGCAACCATGGTTGAAGGGAGCCTTCGTTGAACGCAGGACTGGTTTTGTACAGAAAGGGGCGCCTTCCTGTACAAAAACAAGCCTGGAAGGCTTTTTCCTCTTTCTATTTGTGCTGCAGATAGAGTGAAAATGAGGAGAAATATTGATATCTCTCGTTGCCGAGCCACCACTGGGGAGTTTTGGTGCACCCCAAACTTTTCAACATATTGTAAATCTGGGGATGTGTCAAAATCCATGGGTATTCCATGGGAACACTCCCCGTAATACCCAAAGAATGCCTCCCTGGCACACAGTAAAGCAACACAATGATTAGCGCTGTCTTGCCTTACTCAATATTTATAAGGCCATTCAAAGCGGCTTTGCATGGCGTTATGAATATGATTTAGTGGGATGTATGAAGGAACAACGCATGCGCCAACCACGCATACCTGAACAATGCAGTCAGAACAATGACTGCATTGTTTCCACAAATGCCTTTACCACGCATGCCTTTACAGTGATTTTTCTTTGTAAAGGCATGACTAGTAAAGGAATTTGTGGAATGGCATGCATGGTTTTTGCATGCCACCCCCCCACCCACCCTATAAACACAACTACCCAACCCTCCACCCTAAAAATACAACTACACCGACCCCCCCGCCTGCCCTAGAAATAAAACTAGCGCAACTCCCTCACCCACCACTAAAAACTACCCCGATTACATAAGCCCTAAAACCTACCCCGACCCCCACCGGCCCTAAAAACATCTTAGGCCCGCCTCAAAAATGTAACTACCCCACCCCTAAAATCAAAATTACCCCAACCCCCACCCGCCTTAAAAATAAAACTACCCCGACCCCCACACCCACCCTAAAAATAAAACTACCCCAACCCCGGCCCACAAAATGAGACTACCCCAAACATCTACCTGCCACAAAAATAAAACTACCCCGACCTCCCCACAGGCCTCTAAAAACTACTGCAATACCCCCACCCACCCTGCGCCCTAAAACCTACCCCAACCCCCACCAGCCCTAAAAACAACCGACCCCACCCCCAAAAATAAAGCTACCCCACTAAAAACAAAATCACCCTGACCCTCCACCCCTAAAAACCCGACCCCCCCACCCACCCTAAATTCAAAATTACCCCAGCTCCCCCTCCTGCCCCTAAAAACCTGACCCCTCACCTGCCCTAAATACAAAATTACCCTGACCCCACCCCTAAAAACCCAACCCCCCACTCACCCCTAAAAACAAAAGTACCCCCACCTCTGCCCTATTAAAAAATATAAATAACCCAACCAGCGCCCCCTAAAAACTACGCCAACCCCTGAGAGTCTTAAAAAATGCGAAAGCTACCCTAATTAATGCATGATGCCACTGAATACAGTGCAAAGCTGACCATCTCCAAAGCTAGTATCCATTAAGAAGAAACAGAATTTCAACTTTTTGTAAACAAATAACCATTGAGGGTTCTGAGGGAGTGAATTCCAAAGTTTACATGGAAACCAAGTGTATACTATGTAAAACTTGCATAATTTTGCTAATAAAATAGGTGAAATATATCACTGTATTTTTTTCTGTGTGAGGAATACCCATGCATTAGTTTTCCATGGGTAATACCCCAAAGGTAATTTCACATAATTTTTGCATATATTTCATACATTTTTGCCATTTTACCTACTAATAGTAACAATCATCCCTCTCAAGCTTTGGTTAACTTCAATATATAATTCTTCGTAAGGGAGTGGCCCTTTTCCATGAAAACGCTGGGTACCATAAGTGACAGGAAGAACTATTTTGGTCCAACTAACAAACCTTTTACTGTGATTTGCTGCATCTAACTCTCTGTTATGTGTGCATAATTCCAGAATTTCCAGTAGTAGGACAGAGTCACATAAGGTGAAATATTTTTGATTTAGAAACCTGTTGATTCTGGCACTAAACTCACCGGTGATATCAGGGTATTTAGAAGAGAAACAATCTGAGCTTTATTGGTGTTATTCATTTTTATACTGTAATGGGGTATTTAATTCATGGGCCACTTAAAAAGAAAATCACTAAGGGACTGCTAGACCTGACATTCTTGATGTGATAATATCCCAGACTTTTCGCCTTCAATGCCTGATTTTTGATAGAATCGTTTTGTTGGCATTAGGACTATGTGCACTTTCCCCCCTGCTAACCAGTGGCAAAGTGCTTGCAGTCTTGCCTTTAAATATGGCAAAAATGTAATTCACCCATTTGGTACCTTTAATTTGCTTATAAGTCCCTAGTATATGGTACTAAATGTACCCATGGGCTGTAAATTACAATGCTGCAAGTGAAGTCCAGCACACACTGCGCCACCCACTAAAGCAGCACTATAAAATATGTCTCAGGCCTGCCACTGAAGCCTTCAATGAAGTTTTAAACTGCCATTTCAACCTGACAAAGTTAACCCAATGCCAATCTAAAACCTTCCTGTTTCATACCTATAAGTCACCCCTAAGATAGGCCCTAAAAGTGCATAGGGCAGTATACTTGTGGAGCATATATGCTAAGGTTTTACATAACCTGGCAGTGAATAAGAGAGTTTTAAATGTTTTCAGGCTGCCTCACCCGCACACGCACGCTGCCGTAGGAACTGGGATTGGAGGCCCTGGTGAAGATGGAATATATATACGGTTGCCACTAGGTAGTTATAGGAAGGTTATAGGTAGGATCGTGTTGCTATGCAAAAAGCGTTTTTTACTTGCCTATATCTTTGCGCAGCTTGATGAATCTTCACAAAACTTTCCCCCCAAAATTGCCAGTTTCATCAACTGTTGCCTGTAAAGTTTTGGGGTGATCCATCCGGGGAGGTGGGCCGAGAAAAAAGGAAGGTCCCAAAATACGTTTTCCCCATTCATTTTTCTATATGGATTTTGAACAGCGATAGCGCAAAAACTGCTGGATGGATTTATACCAAATTTGGCAGGAGGGTAGGTCCTGGTCCAGAAAGTTTGCTTTTTTTGGTGTCATTCCATTCAGTAGTTTTTGAGAAATTAAGGGGAAAACACATTTGTATGTCTATGGAGGCAAATGATTTGTGACCCCTAACGATCTTGTGCTGAAATCTGATTGGCTGATAACACTTCAACAACCAAAGCTGTTGAAGTGTTGTCAGACATCTTGGGACTCGGCTTTAGCCAAGTCAAAATAATAAAAGTATAAAAAACAAAAGGGACCAGGTTATGAACGTATGAGCTGTCACCAGTGATGTCACTGACCATGTCAAGAGTGATGTAATATGTGAGGTCATAAGCAGTGCATTATGGAAGCGCCAGTTATAGTTAGCTGAGGTACCTATAACTGCAGAATTTCCACTGTTTTGTATGAGTAAATTCAGAACCTAACTATAATGTCCATGTAACCTTTGATTTTTTCAGTGATATTTAATATATATATATATATAAATATGGAAAAAAGAGAGAGAACTCTGGGTAGCTCCCAAGTTTAGGTGGAGAGCGGCTCTAGTAAGGAGCACCCTGCAAGACCAGCTTTTCACGGTTGGCTTGGACGGTACTTTACCAGTCCAAAGCTGTAATACTGTGCCTCGAGTGGTAAATGGCTTTTATCATTTTACATCTCGGCAAGGTCGGCACTGTGTCAAAACTATGCTTAAAGACTTTGCTGTACAAATGGCAAAAGACTTTGGGGGTCATTTTGACCCTGGCGGTAAGGGACCGCCAGGACTAAAACGACGGAAGCACCGCCAACAGGCTGGTGGTGCTTCCAGGCGTATTAAAACCACGGCGGAAGCGCTGCGGTCGCACCGCCGGGGCCGGCGGTATACCGCCATTTTAGCCCCGGCGGTGATAATCCGCCAGGGCAGCACTGCAAGCAGTGCTGCCCTGGGGATTATGACTCCCCTACCGCCAGCCTGTTTCTGGCGGTTTGCGCCGCCAGGAAGAGGCTGGCGGTACAGGGAGTCTTGGGGCCCCTGGGGGCCCCTGCACTGCCCATGCCTCTGGCAGGGCCCCATGCGGCTTTTCACTGTCTGCACGGCAGACAGTGAAAAGCGCGACGGGTGCAACTGCACCCGTCGCACGGCTGCAACATCGCCGGCTCCATTTGGAGCCGGCTCCCATGTTGCGGCCCACATCCCCACTGGCCCAGCGGGCGGAAACTGGGTTTCTGCCCGTCGGCCCAGCGGGGATGTCCAAATGGGCACCGCGGGAGTGCGGCCGCATTGGCGGCCGCCTGGCGGTATGTTGTAATGAGGCCCTATGTCACTATCTAGCTCGGCGTGGATAACACTGTGCTGATCCAATGCTTACAAACTTTGCTAGATAAACAGACATTTGAGGTGAGCAAATCTAGAGTGTTGCTGGTGTTGCAGGGTGCTCCTTATTAGAGCTGCTCTCCACCTAAACTTAGGAACTCCCCAGAGTTCTCTCTCCTTTTTAGCATAATGTATGCGTCACTCTAACCCTGAAAGGGATTTGTTTTGATATATATATATAGATAGATAGATAGATAGATAGATAGATAGATAGATAGATAGATAGATAGATAGATAGATAGATAGATAGTGAAAAATAATTGGTGATTTACCCATAGCGATTGTGATTGATACCCATCAAAAGGTCATGATGAGAAGTGAGAATAGAAAGAATCAGACACCACACGGAACCATAAATTCTCTGCAGAAAGTTTAGTTGGCTAAGGGCACACCTAAAGTTGGGTGAATTTCCCAAGCTAATAATTTATGTGTTACTGCACTTAAGTATATGGATTCTGAAAAATAATAATCATATCCTTTCTTAACAATCCAACGTATTTCAACTGATCTCATAAACAGCAGATCAAGTAAACAGTTGATACATCCAGGGAAACAGATACAAATTTCAGTCAGAGTACTGGTGACTATCCATCACAATAGCTTTGCCAAATGGCAAAAAACAGCCAGAAACTCTATCCGACTGTATCGAGGAGGAAGGTAATCATCACATATCACCTGCTGTCATAATTATATTGTAATATACCATCACTTTGTAAAGTTTTTGTAAAGTCTCCTGATTAGAGTAGCACTATGTTCGTGAAACTGTTAATGTCAAAAGGGCAGATGCATAATCTAAGAAACTCTATCAGGAACTCAGAATAAAACAAACACTCATAGAATTCTCAACAATAGTATAATAACTAGTATAAAACAAACAGTTGTAAAATTCTCAACAATAATACTATAATCAGTGAGCCCCGTCGGACTCAATCAAGTCTTACCAGCTAGAAGAGTACTCCTATTTCATACTGCGAGTGCTGTATTGGCATTCTGAGGCCGCGCCATCTTAAATTCAGTAACAAATCAATTAGTATCTTGGGAAATCCAGCCAACGTTTGCCCTGATGAAGTCTACTGGCCTAATACCCTGCAAGGGGTAAACTGGAAATCACTTAAATAGGCCATGTTGCCAGGATAAAATTGAACATCCTTCCCAGATTATTATATGTCCTCCAGGCACCCCCACGTAACTGTATTACAGAAGTACTTCAACTGACCCCAAAATAAGCTACTTCTATTTGTTTGGGTAATAAAGCTCCCAGAGTAACCCAGCTCATGCTCTTCAAGAAACCTACAGATGGCTGTACTCCCAAACATTGCCAGTTATGCATGGGTTGCGCATTTCCAGCCCTTGATTGACTGGCATCAAACCTCTGGCACCACACTCAGCTCACAAGTGGGGCAACACTAATCTTGATTCCCTTGACCCACATATTGTGACTACTATGCATGCACAGAGAAAACAGATTACCCTAGTTCATCCCACCAACATATTACTGGACTACTGGGACACAGTGTCCCGTAGATGAACTATGACCACCTTCTTCTCCAAATGGCTCCGATCTGTCTTAACACATACTTTCTGCCTGTGATAATAGATCTGGATTTCTCACATTGAAGCAATGTGAACCTGCTAAAACCTTGGTAAAGAATGATGTTGGACATGGCCCTTCCTGCATAATTCCCTTGTAGATTGGTATATAATATACCAAGGGCCTGTAAATACAATGCTAGCAGTGGGCCTGTAGTACTTTTTGTACCACCCACTTACGTAGCACCTTAAGATGTCCAAGGGCTGCCACTGCAGTCTGCATGTAGTTTTAAACTGTTATGTTGACTTGACATCAAAGACTCCTTTGCCAAGCAGTAAGCTTTAATTTTATTACACATAACTCACTCCTCAAGTAGGCTGTATGTAGCCCATAGGGCAGGATGCTCGGTAACAGTAGGAAAGTACCATCTTGCCTGGCATGATACCCCCATTTTTACATGAGTGTAGGTTTGTTTTTGCCTGTCTTACTGGGATCATGCTAGCCAGGACACCAGTGCTCATAGTTTGTGGCCTGAATGTGTATACCTGTGTAGTGACTAACCGTGTCACTGAGGTTCTGCTAACCAGAACCTCAGTGCTTATGCTCTCTCTGCCTTTAAAATTTGTAACTATAGGCTAGTGACCACTTTTACTAATTTCTATTGGCACACTGGAACACCCTTATAATTCCCTAGTATATGGTACCTAGGTACCCAGGGTATTGGGGTTCCAGGATATCCCTATGGGCTGCAGCATTTCTTTTGCCACCCATAGGGAGCTCAGACAAATCTGCAGCCTGAATGAAATAACGCACATGTTATTTCACAGCCATTTTACACTGCACTTAAGTAACTTTTAAGTCACCTATATCTCTAACCTTCACTTAGTGAAGGTTAGGTGCAAAGTTACTAAGTGTGAGGGCACCCTTGCACTAGCAAAGGTGCCCCCACATAGTTCAGGGCAATTTCCCCAGACTTTGTGAGTGCGTAAACCAGTATTCACCAGTTTATGGAACCCCCAGTCCCAGCTCTGGCGCGAAACTGGACAAAGGAAAGGGGAGTGACCACTCCCCTGTCCATCACCACCCCATGGGTGGTGCCCAGAGCTCCTCCAGTGTGTCCCAGACCTCTGCCATCTTGAATCCAGAGGTGTGAGCGCACTCTGGAGGCATCTGAGTGGCCAGTGCCAGCAGGTGACACCAGAGACCCCTTCTGACAGGTGCTTACCTCACTAGGTGGCCAGTCCTCCTCTGAGGGCTATGTAGGGTCTCTCCAGTGGGCTTTCCTCAGATAACGACTTGCAAGAATTCATCAGAGTTCCTCTGCATCTCCCTCTTCGACTTCTGCCAAGGATCGACTGTTGACTGCTCCAGGCCGCCTGCAAAACTGCAACAAAGTAGCACGAAGACTACCAGGGACATTGCAGCACCTAATCCTGTCGGCTTTCTTGACTCTTTCCTGGTGGTGCATACTTTGAGGGCTGCCTGCCTTCATCCTGCACTGGAAGCCACAAAGAAATCTCCCGTGGGTCGACGGAATCTTCCCCCTGCTCCAGCAGGCACCAAACGTCAGCGTCACTGGTACTCTAGGACCCCTCTCATCCAGACGAGCGTGGCCCCTGGAACACAGGTGGTAGACCCAAGTGACCCAGACTGTCCAGTGGTCCAACTGTCCAAATTTGGAGGAGGAAAGTCCTTGCCTCTTCTCTCCAGACAGTAATCCTGTGCACCATGTGAATTGTAGCTGCTAGGGCTTCTGTGCACATTCCCAAGGAATCCTTCATGCACAGCCTAGCCCAGGTCCCCAGCACTCCGTCCTGTAATGCTCAGCTCCCTGAGTTGATCTCCGGCTTTGTGGGACCCTCTTTTGTAGTGCTGAGACGACTGCCGTGCTCAGTCTTCTTGAACGCGTGTTGAAGGACTTTTGCGGGTGTTACCTTCTTGTGTATGGGCTCTCTATGTTGCTGAGGGCCCCTCTGTCTTCACTCAAAGGTGGCAACATCCCGGTCTTTCCTGGCCCCGGGCAGCACCCTTTTTGTTTAACCGCGACCTTTGCAGCTAGCAAGGATTGTTTGCAGTCTTTTGCCAAAAAAAACAAATCTGCATCCTCCAGCACTCCGTCGGACATCTTCTGCACAAGGGAGAAGTTCCTAGCACCTTTCGTTGTTGCAGAATATTCAGCTTCTTCCCTCCAGAGGCAGCAATTTTGCACCTTCATCCGGGGTTTAGTGGGCTCCTGCCCCCCGGACACTTTCACGACTCTTGGACTTGGTCCCCTTCCATTGCAGGTTCTAAGGTCAAGGAATCCATCTTCAGTACTTTGCAGTCTGTTGTGGTCTTTGCAAAATCCACTATCACGTGTTTAGTGTGTTTCTGGGGAAGTAGTAGCACTTTACTCCTACTTTTCAGGGTCTTCGGGTGGGGTATCTTGGACACCCTTAGTGTTTTCTTACACTACCAGCAACCCTCTACACACTACACTAGCCTAGGGGTCCATTCGTGGTTTGCATTCCACTTTCTTAGTATATGGTTTGTGTTGCCCCTAGGCCTATTGCATCCTATTGTATTCTACAGTGTTTGCACTACTTTCTGACTGTTTTACTTACCTCATTTTGGTTTGTGTATATATTTTGTGTATTTTACTTACCTCCTAAGGGAGTATATCCTCTGAGATATTTTTGGCACATTGTCAGTAAAATAAAGTACCTTTATTTTTAGTAACTCTGAGTATTGTGTTTCTTGTGATATAGTACCCATATGATATAAGTGGTATAGTAGGAGCTTTGCATGTATCTTAGTTCAGCCTAAGCTGCTCTGCTATTGCTACCGCTATCAGGCTAAGCTGTTAGAACACTACTAATCTACTAATAAGGGATAACTGGACCTGGCACAAGGTGTAAGTACCATCAGGTACCCACTATAAGCCAGGCCAGCCTCCTACAGTAACTAAAAGGTTTGACATGTTCCTTAAAGTTTTACATGTCCTGGTAGTGAAAAACTCCTATGTTCGTTTTTCATTTCTGTGAGGCTTACACCTCTCTTAGGATATCATTGGAGATTGTTTATTACATGTAATAAGCTGTAATTTCCAATTGAGAACTGGTGGCTATGTTATGTTTGGTGTCTATGGAATAGTAATGACAAACCCTCCTTAATGGTAAAGTAATATTTTTGATTACAGATTTTGAAAATGGCACTTTTATAAATTTAAGGCATGCCCTCATAGGAGTCTGATACCTCCCATCGATAATTTTGTCTTTAGATGCTACCTACAACAATATCCTGTCCTGATGATGATCCATTATTGATTGGACTCTTAATGTTGTGTTGAAACATCAACATTAATTAGATGTGGACTGTCTTTACAAATGTTTAGCGGCTTCTGAACACTTGGAGTGAAGGGGTTATTTTGAAGACCACTGGCTCTTTCAGCCACAACTCTGTACATATTGTAAATAACACTGGCGCGCTTTAATTTCACTTTAATCACTTTCAAAATGTATAACTTGAACAATAATCTTAATGAGATGAAAGATTTCTAGAATTAACTAACTTCTGTGGTGGAAATCAAGGGTGACACTTCACCCTTGGGGACCATTTTTTTTGTTAAATATTTACTTTTATAAAGTTGGCATTTTCCTGCCCACATCATGTAGCTTATCTTGGGTCACATTACTGGATGTACCTGACAGTTAGTCTTTGTGAATTCCTCCCAGACGGACACTCAATCGAGGGATTATGTGTGCTTAGATCGGCCATCAGTTCATAGAAGTCGGAGTGGAGTTGAACACAGCCCCACTTACAATTGAATTGCCTGTGCTCTGCCTTCACAGAAATGGGGCCTAACAACCTCCCATTGTTACTACAGCTACCTTGGAGCCAGTACAGGGGAGGCAGGGAATTCAATGCATTTTAAAGTTACTTTCTAGAAGCTTCTCTCACCTTCCAGAACCAGGGAACCAGAGTATAAAAAGAGGACTTCAGACCTCAGCACTTCAGTACACTTCTGGGCCTGTGGATACTCTGCCAGGAAGAAGGACTGCTTTGCTGCTGAAAGTACTGCTTCTCTGAAGGAACTGCTGTCCTACTTTACTGCCCTGCTGCCCTCTAGCCCGGGAAGGAAGTGCTGGACCTGAAACTTCAACTTCAACCCACGACCCCAGAGTGACTCCAAGGGCTTGCCAGTAGGCCTCCTGATCTGAGCTTTAAGGACATAAAATGCTCCCCAAATTCCTGCACAAGCCCTCGGACCTAGCTGCAATGAGTTCCTGTGGGTGGTGCCTCTCAGGACCTTTGGAGTGGATCAAGGATGCCTAAATTAAGCTTTTGGGCTTTTGTGACCATGAAAGGAGACCTCACCACTAGCACATCAAATAATTGTAAAGCTCAATCAGCCCGAATCTTCGTACTACAGTACTGACGACTAGCTGGGACTGCCACTTCGAAACTCCAGCACCGCTAGCCCACAATGCGAGCGGCTCCATGCGCTTCTCAACAGCCTCCTGCAGCACTCTCCCAGCTCCTTGCAGCTCTCTTCAATGCAAACAGACCTCCTGGCATGAGCTTGAGAAGATAAAACTTCAGTGGGCCTAACCTGGTTTTGGGCACACAGCACACATCCCGATGTGTGGCTCCTTTAAGGGTGGAGCACGCAGCCTTTAAGGCTACGCATTGCACCATGATGACTACTGAGTTCCCTCCCCCTCCCATACTCATCTGTTTGTTGGACACCAGTGCTGGCGTCGTCTCTCAACTTCTGTATTCCTCCGCTTGAGCGCTCAGCATCCTTACCTGGAATTGCATCGGATGAGTCAGCTTCCTGGCCTTTGCATCCCAGTTTCCATGGTATTCCTACAAAAACCAAAGCCATTGTTTAAGCAGCAATCAACAGAATCTGGTAACATTTAAGAAATGTATAAAAGTCAAAGGATAAAAATACCCATCCTTTGCAGTCTTGTTGAAAGGACTGGTGAAGTCAACCATTTTCTGCTATTTTCTATAAGAGGAAAAGAAATACATATGTTCACTTTCAATACAAGTTGTTAAGCAAACAGACTTATATTAAAGTCATTATCACTTGCACATGACATTGATTAATGAAGAGTGATTCACAACAAGGACTATGGGGCATATTTATACTCCGTTTGCGCCGAATGTGCGTCACAAATTTTGACGCACTTTCAGCGCAAACGTTGCCCCATATTTAAACCCTGACGCCCGATCCGGCGCACAAGGAAAATGGCGCTATGTGCGCCAGTTTTTGGAAGCGGCACCCCGCCCTGCGTTAATGACATGCAGGGTAGGCGTTCCCGTCCAAAAACCGCCGCACACAGAGGTGCGTCGTATTTATGCTTCCGGGCAAAAATCACTCCCGCGTGGCAGGCGGCGCAAAAAAATCACGCAAAGCACGAATATCGTGAAATTTTAACGCCTTGGTCAGGGCAGGCGTTAAAATGGTGCAAACACACCTGTACTTAATCAGAACACACAGAACAAACAACAGAGCAGCAGAGCAGCAGAGCAGCAACAGGGAGACATGGAGGTGCTTTTTCTTCAGCGTGCACGTAGACGCAGAGCCCTGCAGCAACAACAGCAGCTACAACAACAACAGCAGGGACCCCAAAGACAGCGCATAAGGCAGGAGAGGATATTCCGCCCAAGAACAACCCTGCATGGCCTCAGGGAACGAGACATCATCCAGAGGTACCGGTTGAACTGGCAGGCCATTCAGCAGCTGCTGACAAATATTGAACAGCAATTGGCCCCCACTTTAGTGACTCCACGCACTATCCCAACAGAAACAAAGCTGCTTGCCGTACTTCACATGCTGGCAAGTGGCTCCTTTCAGACAACTGGTGCCCTGTTGGTGGAATATCACAACCATCTTTCTCCGCATTCCTGCCTAAAGTACTGGATGCCATCATTGGACTGACACCCCGCCACATCTGCTTCCCTAACACATTGCAGAAGCAGCAGGAAACCAAACAGGGGTTCTACGCCATCAGTGGCTTCCCGCACGTCCTTTGTGCAATCGACTGCACACACGTACGCCTTGTGCCACCTGCTGCGAATGAACACCTCTACCGCAACAGGAAGCACACACATTCCATCAACGTGCAGGCCATAGTCGATCACCAAGGACTGATCAGCAACATCGTGGCTAAATATCCTGGGAGTGTACATGACGCATTCATCTTCCGTCACTGCACCATCAACCAACACTTCCAGGATGGACGGTATGGCAATGGACTACTTGTTGGTAAGGACAAAAATCTACTTATATACTCACTGCACAGAAACCCTCTAGGATAAACAACCCATACACCACAATAGCAACACCTAGACAGGAACACACTGAGGTACTCATATCACTAGCCATGTTTCACAAGTCACAATTGAACCTCTCACACATTGGAATTTACTCTACAGCTTAGTGTGAAGACATTAATGACTGTGGTTGCCTAAATGTCACCTTGCAAATTTGAAGGCTCACAATAACCTGTACAGTAATACAATGCATAAGTTTTAAGGGATGGGATGGCCTGGGTATGTTCATATGAACGTTTATAATACACTTTCATGTTTCAACTCTGCATGGAACTATCATCACACCCCCAGTGAGGACAGACGGACACCTGTGTCACAAGTCACAATGCAAGGGAGGGCACACTGTACTTGAGAAACCAATACATCCTGCTGACAAACAGTTAGCCAACAAACACTTGCTCAGCCAAGGAAAAAAAACAATGCCAAAGTTTTCACCAACAAACATAGGTTGTCACATTAGTACACAAAATAGTAACAGACAACACAACACAACTACTGCCATCAAAGATACGTACAACAGTGCCTCCTACATCTAATTGATACCATTCTGTGTTTCTCTTTCAGCTGATCAGGGGTATGGCATCCAGCCTTGGATAATGACACCATATGGGAACCCAAATACTGCTGCTGAGCGGGCATACAATGACGCCCACAAGAGGACACGCAGCATTGTGGAGCGGACCTTTGGGATCCTAAAGTCAAGGTTCCGCTGCCTTGACATCACTGGCGGTAGCCTACTATATTCCCCAGAGATGATCTGTAAGATCATACTCACTTGTGCCATATTACACAATATTTGTGTGAAAAGGAACATTCCCCTCCTTGAACCGGACCCAGACATGCCTGAGGATGACGATGAGGAGGATGCTGGCCTGCAACAGGAGGGGGAACAACCTAACACAGCAGCAGGAGTGCGTAGGCGCCAACAGATTGTCAATTTTTTTTTTACTTAAGTTATTATAATCACTTGTATTCCACACTTATAAATAAACACAGATAACAAACACCACATCATGCTTTGGCCTATTCATTTCAGACCACCTTTAGTTTGAAATTGCTGAAGATGAATGTCGTCTCATTGAGCAAGGATGCTATAACATTCATCACACCAAAAATAAACATCACAAATGTATGCACAGAGGGTAGGATGTGACATGATACATTACCATACACAGAGCCCAACAAGAGTACAAATGTGACAATTACAGATGCCGGATCCAAACAACTGAAACAGTCTCTCATCCAGCCCAAAATTGGAGATCATTTGAAAGTCACATCACACGTGTTCAGAGACAGGGTGGGACCATCCATGTGTACGTGACCATGTCATCAATGGCTTCTCTCAAGTGTGTGATATGAGCAATACACAATTGGTACAACATCAGCTGCCACTAACTCAGCCGGAGACCTTGAAGTTACAGTGACAACATACACCCAGACAGGTGATAGTGGATCCACATTCCCACACACATGTACACATATGTCATACAATCAACCTAATATTTGAAAGTAGACCATCACAGTTGTGTCCCAGTTTGAACCTAGCAGGAAGATTGTAACATGACACTAAACCAGTTTATGCAGAAAGGGACACAGACAACCAAAAAATTATTCTCATTATCACATCGGGGACGCTGAGAGTCTTGCAAACATAGTCATAGGAAAATGGTATGCAAGTTAGCTCCAATTCATCATTACTGCAAACGTCAAATGGGCTAATGAGATGAATGAATGGTCAACAGTCATTCATACCATATGGCCTTACATTAGCCTGCTGCTGCAGGTTTGCCATGATATAATAAATATACTCCATGGATACAGTAGCTATTCTGGATGGTCAAATCCTAGGGTGCTGGGGGCCTAAGTCCACCTCTACCGCCCCCAAAACATACAAGAATCATGTACTTGTGAACTAAACACATGCATAAGGCACATGTGTGGCCTCCATGTCATAAGTCCAACACAAATCTGAAACACAAAATCATAATGGGACATGGTTAGCCCCATAAAAACTGTAAGTGACTCTTCCACTCCCTGTTAGGACTACAGATAAAAGCATCACCATCATAAATGTGGACACATTTTGGAGACGGAATACATAATGGTATCCTATCCATCATTTATTTCAAAATAGCCATCAGCAATTACACCAAATATGTCATCAAATATGGTCAATACATTAGTCAACGTATCCCAAACATTACAGGGTGAATGCCTTCTATACATAAAACAACGGACATGTGTCATATCCAAACACAAATGTGTATCACATCGCACCGTTTGACCATGACAAATCACCTTTCCAAAGGTAAAAACATGAAGACATAAGGATAAATTTGCTCCATATTCTACGCATACAGCATGGGCGTCATAATTTGTTCACGTACATGAGTGCACACAATGCAGAGTCAAATACAAATGTATCCAAAAGTGTCTTAATATTTTGCCTTCAAAGTATATTTTACATCCACAATATTTTTGACTCTGCATCATGTGCACTACTGTACGTGTAAAAAAATTGACGCCCATGATGTATGCGTGGTAAAATTGACGCTACATGGACAATATGTTGGTCATCTCATGTACATAAAAAATTATTAATATTCATATCATATTTTTTCACTCCGCATCATGTGCACTGTAATGCGTCAAAAAAAAATGACGCACAACTGTGTATGCGTGAAAATATGACGCATAACGGGAAAATAAAAACGGCGGCCATTTTATGCAGGAAGTGATGTAATAGGATATCTTGTTTACCAAATCTGTACTGGGAGTTAACTTTCACTTTCACTTTGCAGTCTCAGATTTATCTTGACTGTGTGGTTGTGTGAAAGGTGTTGTCCTGTGTTTTACTGCTTTAGTGTCCTGTGTGCCTTGTATTTTTGTCTTAGTGTCAATCTATTATTGTTGTATAACATTGTCTCAGTCTGTTTAGTCTTGTTTTGTCTATACCTGTGATAGTTTGTATTGTCTGTGGGAGTCTGTTGTGGGTAGCATAGTTTGGGGGGTTAGTTGGGCTATTTTTCTCCTTCTTCTTTTTCTTTCACACCTCTACCTTTCCCCATTTCCCACTTTTACTTTCATATTTCATTTGTCCATTTTTAGACCTCTCAATATGTCAGGTAGGCCTCGCTTGTCCAGGATGGGTGAAGACAAATTGGGGGGGTTCATATGGCTAGTAATCTATTTCCTCCCACTGATGCTGGAGGCTGGGGGCCGTGTGATACAGGGGTATCACACGGAAGCAAGGAAAATCCGGTGGGAGAAGGTGTGCCATCACCTGGTCCGGGTCTACGGGAGTCTGAGAAATGTCCATCAACTCAAGCACCGCTGGGCAGATCTGATCACCAGGGAACAGGACCTGCTGGACCACCTGGGACTCCGGATTGGTGGCCATGTTGGTGAGTACAAATCAATTACATGGGAATAATAGAAATCTGTGTGTGAACATGTGATGATTGTTAGCCAATCTGCAAAATAAGTAGCTGACTGTGTGTAATGCTAGGGAAACCTAGGCCCATGGTCATACACATAAATCCCCATTTTTGCAACACATGTACACGCAATAACAGCAGTAAAATCCAACATCTATTTGTATTTTGCTAAGTAGCCCCCTCTCTGCATCACAAAATGATGCAAATGCTGCGATACAAAGGTATACATATGTGTCCTAATGTGTATTTGTTGCAGAATGTGTATGAAGACCTATGCTACCAGTCCGATGGCTCATTTTTGCAACACATACCAGATGCCTGTAGCTGCATGTAATGTAGTGTTGCATTTGTGTCAGAAAAGCAACACGTGAACTGCTCTATTTGTACTCTACTGGTCATAATGGCCAGTGAGTACGTCATGTAGAAACAACATACCTACATATGTAGACGCCATAGCTAGACAGAAAATTGGAAACACATGATGATGCTATACATGTGTGTTGCCTTCACGTCACATGAAGTTAGTCATGTTGTCCACACATATGTCACATGTGTGTCTGGTTGCTGTGTGTTGAACCTGTCCACATAGCCTGTTTGATTGTGAGTGGTCATGCAGTCCTCATGGAACCAGTTTTGGAATGTCTCTCTGGGATGCACATGCTGAGATGTATGGATAACATTATTGTTGGGGCATACTAATGGAGGATTAACTTGGACGACACATGACTGTCCTGGCCACTGCATGAGTGTAGTAGGGTGTGTCACTGGAGCAGGAGACTCATCCAATGATAATGTTGAATACAAAGTCATCCATGCAGGATTAGCATGTGTGAAAGTGTATCATTACCATGTCATATTCACACAGTGTCATTGTAACAGAAATTATTTGTCCGTTCACCCAGTCTGAGTATATTCTTCCTTTCATGCTTTACAGGTGGACCAGCCCCGTACACCGTGGGAGAGGTGGCCCATTTTGACGACCCCGATACCTACAGTGAGTGTCGCCTGAGTGCTATTTTCATTGTTTGGTAATGAAGCATGATGGATTACTGTGTATTCAAGAGAATTCATGATTTGATGTGCTGGCCGTTCATTGGCTTGGTTGTTTTAGTGTGATATCAAATAGGAATAATGTTTCTGTAAAGCAATACCTAGTCATCTCTCAGATTGAGGGGCTGTAGGTCATTCAATTAGGGCGGCAATTGGGAATGGTATGACTCATTTGGAATACACTGCTCAATGTTAGACTTGGTCAGGGACTTGCCATTAACTGAGTCTGCATATCAGACTGACAGTCTCCCAGATAGCTTAGGCACATGGCTTTGATGACAAGTGCTTCTTCCTAGTTGAGGATGGACTGTGTACACTGTAGGTCGGATCTTCCGGGGGCATGTACTTCCACAAGGTGAACTCGAAGTGTGTGTGACTTGAGTGCAATGGCCTAGGTGTTCTGTTGAATCATGTGAATGGGTGTTCTACCTCCTCTGTGTGTGTTGTAAAACATGCCTCACTAATAGTATGTTATGTTGGGCTAAGTCATATCATTTTGACATGTGTGGACCTGGGATGTGACAAGGTTGGGCTGACTACAACGTGTTGCTAGCCCTTCATAGGTGTTGTGTGTGAAGGCACATACTTGTTGAACTTTCTGTACACTCCTGGGTGTGCATTGAACATGGGATTGTTGGTTGTTCTTCCCACACCACCCACAAAGACTGGGATGTTACTGTGAAACAGGGTACCTAGGACTGTAGCAACCAGTATGTTACACGTACTTAACACCTTTTGTGACTTGAGTTAGTACCTAGGGCCAGATGTAGCAAAATGTCTACACGTTGCAAATGGCATAAATTTCTGTTTGTGAGTTGCAAACGTCTGTTTCCTATTCCAAAATGTATTTGGTGGTCATGTACATATTAGCAAAATGCTTTTCAAAATGCAAATAATAAAGGGGTTTACCAGACCTACTTGCAACTAACAGTGGTAGGCAATCCCATTTGCAACCGAGTACGTGGTTGCAAAGTGAGTAGCTGTTATCATCCACTTGAAGTGGATGGTAACCAACTTGCTGACTGGAAGGGGTCCTCATTGTAAAACTTCACCTTTGTGAGTGGACCAAAATAATCCTGTGCAAAACAGCCAGTGGTCTAAGGGACCAATAATTACCGTGAAAATTTCCAAGTTGAATTGTTGTGATTTTTAACTAATTGCAGCTCATTTTCCTTAAACGGCCCACACTTGGGGAAAAATAACTTGCTTTATTTAAAAGCAGTCACGTCTATGGAGTTCTGCTGTTCCCAGCAGGCCTCCATCCCCGTGAGTGCCCATAGTTGCTAAGGTGGGGCAACTTGGAACCCACATCATTGATGTTCATGAGTTGGGTTTTAGGGACCCCATAGCGACTCGCAGACGGTGTCAGAGACACCGTTCTGCTTTGCAAATTGCTAGTTGATTTTTCAAAATTCCTACATCTGGTCCCTAGTGTGGACATATGATTCTGGGCCAGGGGTTCAATCTTAGCACACAACTAATTCCAAATGCCATTGAGTGAGGAGTGTGATTGTTATCACATAGAATGACATATGTAGTGAAGTCAGTATGCGGAAGAGCTGGTGCCATAATGTCTAATGCCTTAGGTATGATTTGGATGAGTAGTTTAGGGTGATGTCATCCATCATGTAGAGACATGGATATGCTATGTGTGATATGCCCTTATGTATGCATGATTCACATGTACTTCCTCTGAGCCTTTCCGTGAACTATGTTGTAACAATTGCTGCAACCAATACATTTCTAGTAATGGACAAATGACCCATTGTGGTATTCAACCCACTGTAAATTCAATGCTCAATATTTCCCTTTTCTCTTCACAGCTGCAAACTTGAGTGCCGCAGATCGCAACCATTTCGAGCGCCGTGCGATGAGGTACAGGCACATCCTGCAGGTGCAGTGTGGGTATCGGAGGATGGCCCGCAGATATCATTCGGATCGGGCCTCCGGGGCGTGGTATGCCACACCACAGGCTCCCCCAACGGTGCCACCAACAACCACCGCCACTACATCCACCAGGTCTGCCCAAGTGGACCCAGCAACGGACCAAGCATCTTCCTCCAGACCTGGAACCAGCCGTGTGGTGGGAGCAGGGCTGTCCCGTGGCCACACAACTCCAGCAACAACATCCACCTCCACCGGCACGCAAACCAGCACTGACCCTCCTATCGACCCTGCGGCCTTCCAGGCATTGTCCGGAAAATTAGACAGGTTGATTCGAAAGGTTGACAACCTGACGGAGGACATGAATGAGGTCAAGAAGAAGGTGCGCTCCATCCGGCGCACACTACGGAGGGCAAATCTGTAGTCATTTTGCCCTCCTGAACATTTACCCCTCCCCTCTCACCTCTTTCCTATTTCATACTGTTAGTTGGGTTTGGGGGGTTAGTTATAGGATAAGTATAGGAAATTAGCTTAGTTAGTGTTAGGTAAGAGAGTGGGGGGTCCTTATTCTTTCTATCTTATATTTTTGTGTGGGTGGGTGGGTGGGGGGCAATGTTGGGATTCCTGTTTAAAAAAAAAAGAAATATATATATATTCAAAAAAATATATGTTTGTTTAGGATAGTATAGTATGTGTGTAGGTTAGTAAGTGTTGTCCTGCATGTGTCTTGTCTCATAATGGTGGGTGGGGGGTTGATGTTTAGATCGTTTCGTTACATGTGTAGAGTAAGTTTAACTTAGGTTAGTTAGGGACAGTTGTGGGTTAGTAGTAGTCAGGTTAGATTAGTGTAGGTTTACCTTTCCCTTAGTTGCCTCTTTTATTACTACTTTGAAATAAAAATTTTGTTAACCCTTTACATGATGCGTTAGGTGCTACCTTTTCATGGCCTTGACATCAGTGTAGCAGAAAGTTTTAGTATGACATTTGTGTCCTATGCTCGCTATCCCCAGGCTATTGAGGTTTAACATGCCAGCTACCCGTGTGCTAACTTGGTAAGTATCCACCATGTGGGAGAGCCACCATTGGTAGTGTGCATTGATCATCAAGGTTTGGGGTTGGTATGTATCCTACTTCACAAAGAGTGCTTCCAGAATTGTTATTGTAGGTAAATAGATAGGTCGGACAGCAGTGTGAAGTTCAGGGAGATCTTTGTAGATGAGGATTTGTTCACACTCTTGTCTTGTTGCTGTCATTGCTGACCTACATCATGTGTGTACTGATTCAGCATGACTTTCCTTCATGGAAGTACACGCCGTAAGGGTGATTGATGCTGTGTATTTGTTTATCATTCCTTTCATTTTACAGCATAATTTCTAATTTTAGTATTGCATGGTACCTACATTTCTCAGCCACCATTAGTTGTCTCGAATAGCTACAGATGGTGCATCATTCTGTCCAACACAGCATGATTGTGTGTGCTTAGTCCCTTCATCAGTTATTTTCCTCAGTATAGTAAAGCTATGATGCAATCCTGGCCACTGCACAGATGTTTCAGTATACATGAAATCAGGACAGTAGTATAGAGAATCGACATGGTTGCCACACAGCCACTTTGGAGTTATGTACTGCACAGTTGAAGTGTGAAATAACACAGAGACACAATAGGTGTGCAAGTGATATTTATTTTTAGGTGGTGTAGTGCAAAATGTCCATTCACAATGTTAGCTGAGTCCGTTCTGGTGCATTCTTACATGGTGATCCTACAGACGGGGTGTGGATGATGCTCCTGACATGCTGGGGTGATGTCACAGACAGTGCAGAGGAACAGGAATTGCCAAATAGTAGGAGAGAAACATTCACTGCCAATGGGGACAAGTCATACAGTGGATTGCCGAACAGTCATTGAGGGTAGTTGTAGTGAGACTGGCATGTGTCAAAACGTAGGACCTTGGTCAGAGTAGGCCATGGTGCAGGGACTAGGGCTTCCGGGTACTCTTGCGTGTGAATGTTATCTGTTCCATGTCTTCTTCTTCTGATGTGTGTGTTGCCTGGTGTATCCTTGTTGTTGTTGGTTGTGAAGGGGCAACACACACCTCAGTGTTAGAAGACATGGAGGCAGACATCCCGGGGGCTGATCCCTGTCGAGTAATGAAGGGCAGTACTGCAGCAAGGAGGGCCTGCTGGTTTTTCAGAATGACAGACACATCCCGATGGTAGGCAGCCAGGTCGGCCCTGAGGGGTTCTATTTGCATTCGTGCACACGTTGACTGGCTTGCAGTTGGAGTTGTTGTGTCAACTGGATGACAGCTGTGCAGATTTCCTTCTGTGTTTTTAAAAGTTCCTCCAAGAGCGATGTTCTGGCTTGCATTGCAGCTGCCTGATCAGCAGTTGACAACATGCACGAACGCACCCCCTCAAGGCTGGCTGCCATAGTTTGCATCCCCACCCGCACCTCCTTGGCCAGCTCCCGCTGGACCCCAACGACTGTTCTTTCGAAGTTGGTGCCAGTGTCGTCAGAGTCCTCAGCTGTGTTGGAGCTGGCAGGTCTTACAATTGGGTTGGCAGGTGGTTCTACTGTGGTGGCTGCTTCTTCTGTGCTCCTCCTTGTGACTGAAGGTGGGGTTTGGAGGCTTTCAAGGACCATGTCAATGGTCTCTTGTGGGAGGTTGATGGTCTCGTCATCCATGTCATCAGGGAACTCATGGACAGGCATATCGGCAGGAGATCCGTGTTCCTCTGCAATGAAACAGGGTACAATTAGTGTGTCTGTGTTGTGACAATTTTGCACTAAGATACAAGCCTTTGGATGCCTTAACTTTGTACTCTGTGTTTGTCTTGGTATCTGCTGTCCGTCATAGGGCATTGTTGTAGGCCTACGGCCCAACTGTGTGTCACATGTATGATATGGAGCTATCAGACATGTCTGCCAGGTCGCCTCTAGGTGTTGCTTTGTAATTATTTAGGAATAGGCGTGTTTTTGTCCTACTCTTCCCTCGGTGTTTCACTATTGTTATGGAGGGACATTTTGTTGGGTGGGCTCTCATTATCCTACATGTGATTCTTGGCTTTCTAGGCAGCAGGATAGCTAATGGTGTGGGGGACTAAGTTTGACCCACTTGTAAATAACTCTGTCACCCAGATATTCAATTTAGCTCAGACAGACTAGCAGTGCCTCTGGTCTCCCACATCAAAGGAATGTTTAGACATCCGAGCGCATGACATCTTTGGAACTTCTCAGGGAAGTGGTGGTCACTCAGATCCTACACAATTCGATCTTTTCCGGTATGTTCCCATACACAAATGACAAAGACAGTATTTGTTTAATATGAAGTTTCATTGTACAACTGACTTGTAGAAATTTAGGTGTGAGCCCCAATAACCCAAACAATACACACTGTTAGAATTGAAATAGTCCGCAGGAGAGTAATACATTAGTACACAGCTATCATGGTGCCTAACAGTTTCTACTCTCCCTCTGCTTGTTCTATGTATAGCACAGCATGTTAAGTTTGGAGCTTGCCTGTCTGAATCACAGGGGAGACATCATCCCTCATATCAGAGGAATGGGCTGGGATCTGGTTGTGCATCAGCAGCAAGGCAGACAGCATCTAGTTGTGATTTTCTGTTTGGAAACTCCCCCATGCGTGTCTTGGGACGAGGAAGTGAATTTAAAAGACATATGTCATGGTGATGACAAAGTTTCCCTACGCAGGAATGCCAAACCTTAACCCCTACCACATCTATCAGCAATGTACCAGACGGTATCCTTGACTGGGGCACAGAGTGAATATGTTCTGGCAAACTCCAGTGCAGAAGTAGGCAAAACAGTGTGATTTGACTAATTGACAACACCTTAGGACTGACTATTTGATACATTAACTGATAGGAAGGGCAGTGAGATTCATTTAGTGCAAAGTGCTCTAAGGCTCTTAGATGTGAGCAAATGAGTATAAGTACATTCAGGGTAAGATGCACAAAGGCCTCCAGCCTGAGGCTAATGCGCAAAGTATACGTTTCACTTGCCACACTACACTTTGACTGACTGTGGGTGTTGTGACTGCCCTGCCAGCACACTTGCCTCTCAGGCTCTGCCCCATACACTTTTTATTCACATTGCATGATCTGTACATGTTACGTGGCATTACCTATGCATGTCAATGTTAGGATGTGGTATGGATGTAAACATTGTTGATGTTTGAATATGATGGGGTATCATGTGTGTCTTACTGGATTGGCCTGTTTATCGTATGAATGTCCTATTTGTTTGTCAGACTGTGCAGATGTGTTTCAGTGACCAGTTGCCTGTGTCCCCTCCTCAATGTTGTTGTCTGAGCAGTATGACATTAGTGATGTAGCCTTGTTAGCCAGGCACATGAGGGACCCTGACGTATGCAGCATGTGTGTGTCGTTGGTGCTGTGTGGCTCCTATTGCTGTTTACTTAGGCTTATGTATGTGTCAGTTATGGACATTCGGCATTTGAGTGTACTGGTACCTTTGTCTTATTTCTAGGAGTAGTTGCAGATGTCATCCTCACCCCCTAATTTAGGTATGTATGTTCCAGGGTGGGGTTCCTGCCATTTGGTACTATAGCTGCACAGAGATGAGAGGTGTTATTGTCAACTGTTGTGGAAGTTACGTTGCAGTTGTTGTATTTGCTACTGCTTTACAGGTAGGGACCTAGTTGATGTAGAATAGATTTTGCAAAACAAGTGCCTGGATGTGGATTTGAGGTAGTGTCCTTCCCACCTGTCACTGCTTTCCCTTGGCTCTCTTGTTGTAATTACAGGATGTCCCCGTGGGACTGTTGTTGTTGCTGTATTTTGTCGTGCCCCAGCTTCGGTCAGTACTGGGCATGCCCCCCTGCCGTGCCCCTTTCCCCATGCCACTTCATATATGTGCTAAGTTACATGCATTGTGTAGTAGGTATCCCCCCCCTGCTTACAGTCCCCATTATTGCATTTGAATTCCCCATGCGACTTACCCTGCATGTGCGTTGTGTCGTGGTAGTCTGCGCTGTCCAGTCCTTGAATCCCTGTGACGATCTCCTCCGGGATGACGGCTGCGACCATCTCCTCCATATGGTCCAGGGCCTCTTGTTGTGCTGGACTCCCCCCTCCAGTCTGCATTGCTGCCTTCCTGTTCCTGGCCATTTTCTCTTTGGTCCTACGTTTGCAGTCATGCCACCGTTTCTTACACTCGGTGACTGTCCGGCGTTCTTCAGCCACACTGTTAATCTTGTCCACAATTTGTTTCCAGATGGCCTCTCTCCTACTGAGTGGCAATTTTGAGGAGATGAAAAGTTGGTGCTGGTGTTCCGTCACCTCTTTCACCAGGATTTCCTGTTCCTCTGCACTGAAGCGACACTTTCTTTTTTTTTTTAAATGTCCTGGTTCCTGTATGGATCCTCCTGGCTGGTTCCTGGTCTGCTCTCATCCTCCTGGGGTCTGTTGGGGCATCTAGGATCCATTTTGGCTCTCCTCTGCTGAAAGGGCAGTTTTCGCGCAAAAATGAAACGAAATAGCGTTAAAAAAAACGGCGTTTTCACGATTGCGCTGTCGTAAATCGACCCACAGTGATGTGCGTCGCATTTACGTTGGTTTCCTTTATGACAGACGGACGCTGTGTGCGTCACGAAATAATGACTCCCACCTGTTGGTTGCGCCGCCGTACGTCAAAGTATAAATTTGACGCCCGCATGGCGTTCAAAATGGCGTTAGACGGTGCAAATTTTTTTGACGCAAAACTGCGTTAGCGCAATTTTGCGTCAAAAAGTATAAATATGGCCCTATATTTATTATGTACCTCATGTTTCAGGAGACAAATGCTGGTTTAAGCAAATAAATCTTGACTATCAAAAGAACTGATGTTATTTGTGTAACTATATTCATAGAACCTATACATTTAGGTCGGTGTTGGAGAATGTGTTATATTCTCATACACATATGTGAAAATTGCCTACAGAATTAGTGGACTTGAGTTCTGTGTTCTAGACATACAGCATAGCGAAGACCAGCCTACAGAAACCAGCACCTAAAAGGAAGAAGGGACATTAGGCACTTCAAAGTGGGTTACATGCATTGAAAACGAATAAATGTATATGTGTAATGTTCCTAGGTTTGTTCTTTAACTGTTTAGAAACTAAGAAAGATGACCTACATCCTACAGTGAAAATTTGGTGGTGGCCTTGGTCAAGATCTGCCCCTTCCTCCTGTTGGGTCAGATGAGACTTCTTTTGAGTCAGTTGGTTTGCAGTGAAGTAGGGAACTACATTGTGTCCATTTCACTCTCGCAAAATAGGTATCAGGCCCAATACCTCGTGACTATATCTGAGCCACACTTCACTGTGGTCAGCCTGAAAATGTGACTTTGACCCTGTCCAGAGCGACTAAATATCCTGTTTGGTGTTTTAGGTTATTTAGAGCTATTTTACACTTTAATCTTTAATCTTCAAAAACACATAGCTCTGGTTCTCCTGAAAGGATTTTTGTAATTTTGGTTTTGTTTTATTTAATAAACCCAGATCTATTTTTCTAACCTGGTATTTTCACAGTTTTACTGTTTGGAGTGCTGCCAAATAATTTACACGCTGCCTCTAAGTTAACCATGACTGCTTGGAGCTAACCTACCAGAGGGATGAGCACAGGTCAATTTAAGAATTGTTTGTGCCTCACCCTGTTAAGTATTGTGGTTGCTGCTTGACCAGGACTCACACCCCTGCCGACCAAGATGAATATAGGCTGATCCAACTGTTCACTAGGTAGGGGTAGAGGTGTACAAATAAAGGCCACTGGAGACAGGACACCACTAAAAACCCTATTTAATAACAAGATTAGAAAATAAAATGGATCTCTTTTATTTACACAGCAATACATCACTCATGTATAGTAAACCCCCCTCATACAGGGCAGCCTGTAGCAGGGACATGGGCCACAAGATATTAGGTTAACCTTAGGGAAAGGTGTGGCCCAGGGCAGCAAATACATCTATGTGCCTGCAGCATAGAGAAAAGGTGTATAAGATACTCACCAGATGGTATCTCATCACAACTCACATGGAGGCGATGAGAAAGAGCCCAGAAATCTGTTGGAGGCAATTTGGGGAAATGAGAGACATTATACACATGTGATAGACCTGCCTAAAGATTTGCATCTATTGTGGTGAGGCAATTCATATGCTGGAAGCAATGACCAGAACAAAACACCTGATGGATCATTCTATACTGTTACTGGGGAGCCCCAGGTGGGAAGACTATATACCCACTTACCAGTCCATCATGCAAATTCATAACGGATCTGTTGGTGGCTGCCCGTTTATTGCTAGCACTGTTCTGGAAAACAAAAATTTACCTACTCCCTCTTTTATACATGGTGGATTAAAGTGTGGACTGTTTATGTGAATGACACATTGACTGCACTAATACGCAATGCAATGCACAAGTGTAAGAAAACTTGGTTTTCAGTCTGAACCTACATGAAAACTGGTGGACATTACGGGGGGGCCCAAAAGGTAGACCACTGGTCACTAAGCTCTATAGGATTGATGGAATGTCCTCAACATCAGAATGCTCACTATCAGAAACTGGTGACAAAACCGACATGTATATTGCTGTAAGGGTCACATGTTAGCAATATAGGGCCTAATGTACAGTTTGCAGGATGGGTTACTCCATCACAAATAGGACGGATATCCTATCTGCAGTTTTACGAGCTCACCCCTAAGCAGTACAAGGATAAGTTTAGTTCCTACAAAAAGAAGGAATCCCAAACTTTGATGGAACGTGTTGACTTTTTTTGCAGGCCACTGGATGGTTGGGTGACGGGAAGCAAGGTAACAACATATAAGGGGCTGTACAATTTGCTTGGGAGTATTTGTCCAGTCTTTGTTTTCCAGAGCTGCACCAGCACCCCTTTGAGGGTCATACATGTGAATCACCTCATATCTCTCTTTGAGAGACCTGAGCTCACATTGCTCATAGCAAAAGATTATGGGGTGAAAGAAGAGAGTGAGCCTCTTCCCGACCTCCTGTCTGCTAAGGATCAAGATGGGTCTGTGGAGGGTGTTAACCTCTCCACCTCTCTGACCCCAGAGAAACAGAGAGACTGTCACCAGGTGTTGGAACAGTTCACCTCATTGTTTTCCTTGGTCCCAGGGGTCACTTATTTGGGTGCACATGATGTGGACCCTCGGGACAGTCCACCTGTAAAACACAAGATTTACAGCGTGTCTGACAAGGTCAGGGCTAACATCAAGGATGAGGTGTCTAAGATGTTAGCATTAGGGCTTATTAAGTTTTCCAGCAGCCCTTGGACCAGCCCTGTGGTTTTGGCCCCAAAGGTTGCCACTCCTGGTGCCACTCCAGAACTCAGGTTCTGTGTGGATTATCGTGGACTCAATGTGATCACAAAGAGTGATGCACACCCCATCCCACGAGCTGATGAGCTCATGATCGGTTAGGGGCTGCCAAATATCTCAGCACATTTGACTTAATGCCTGGATATTTACAGATTGGTCTGACTGAGGGGGCCAAGGAGAGGTCTCTACCACAGATGGACACTGCCAGTTTATGGTGATGCTCTTTGGGATGAGGAATGACCCTGCCACCTTTCAGAGGTTAGTTAACTAGGTTTTGATTGGGTTGGAGGACTTCAGTGCCGCTTACCTGGATGACATTGCGTGTTAAGCTCTAGCTGAGAGGAACACTTACAGCATCTCTGCAAAGTGTTGGAGGCTCTGCAGAAGGCAGGCCTCACTAATAAGTCAAATAAGTTCCAAATAGGGCAGAGTTCTGAGGTGTACTTGGGAGATCAGGTGGGGAGTGGCCAGGTCGCACCCCTAAAGCCAAAGATTGACACCATTCTGGCTTGGGAGCCTCCCAAAACCCAGACTGAGGTGAGAGCCTTTCTAGGCCACACACAATACTACAGGAGGTTGTCAAGGGGCATGGCACTATTGTTGCCCCCTTGACTGAATTAACCTCTAAAAAACAGCCCAGAAAGGTGATCTGGACTGAGGCTTGCCAGATAGCTTTGGATGCCCTGAAGGCAGCCATGTGCTGAAAGTGCCTGACTTCTCTAAAGAATTTGTTGTGCAGACTGATGCTTCAGGGCATGGTGTGGGAGCAGTGTTGTCACAGCTAAATGAAGAGGGCCTAGATCAGCCTGTAGCCTTCATTAGTAGGAGGCTACTTCTTCAGGAACGTAGGTGGCGTGCTATTGAGTAGGGAGCATTTGCTGTAGTCTGGGTGCTAAAGAAGCTATGACCCTACCTGTTTCGGACTCACTTCTGGGTTCAAACAGACCACAGACCCCTCAGATGGTTAATGCAGATGAGGGGTGAGAACCCAAAACTGTTGAGGTGGTCTACCTCCCTATAGGGAATGGACTTCATGATGGAACACCGCCCTGGAACAGAACACGCCAATGCTGATGGTCTGTCCAGATTTTTCCGCCTTAGTGATTAGAACTCCCATGAGGTTGGGTAGTTCTCTCCAATTTCAGTTGGGGGGGGCACGTGTTAGACCTCGCTTCCTTCGCATGGTCCCCCCTGTCTTTTTGCCTCTGCTTCTTATGTTTTAACTGTGTGCTGGATTCTGATTTTGCTGTTTTGGTACTCTGGGAACTTTACCACTGCTGACCAGTGCTAAAGTGTAAGTGCGCCTGTGTAAATTGTGTATGTAATTGGCTTTTCCATGATTAACGTATTTGATTTAATAGTAAGTTCCTAGTAAAGTGCACTAGAGGTGACCAGGGCCTGTAAATCAAAAGCTACTAGTGGGCCTGCAGCGCTGATTCTGCCGCCACATGAGTAGCTCTGTAAACATGGTTCAGTCCCGCCACAGCAGTGTCTGTGTGTACAGTTTTAAGCTGCCAAATAGACCTGGCAATTGTACCCACTTACCAGGCCCAAACATTCTCTTTTGATACATGTAAGGCATCCCTAAAGTAAGCACTAGGTATCCCCATGGGCAGGGTGCAGTGTATGTTAAAGGAGTGACATGTATTGATGTGTTTAACATGTCCTAACAGTGAAATACTGCCAAATGTATTTTTCACTTTTGTAAGGTGTATCTCTCTCATGGGTTAACATGTGGGCTGCCTCTTAATAACTCTTAAGTGCAGTTTCCCTTTGGGAACAGAAAGAGATGTGAAGTTTGGTGTCTTGGAACTCAATTTTAAAATACATATTTTGGTAAAGTTGGTTATTAAATTGGAAGTTTGAAAATGCCACTTTTAGAAAGTGGCCATTTTCTTGCTTAAACCATTCTGTGACTCTGCCTGTTTGTGGATTCCCTGTCTGAGTCAGACTGACAATTGGGCTGTTTGTGAATCCGCTCTAGAGGTGAGACAAAGGGAGCTGGGAAGCAGCCTGTATATTCTGATGGGCCATCTGAGCTAGAGTGGAGAGAGGAGTGGTCACTTACACCTGAATGGGTTGTGCCTGCCCTCACACAATGCAGTCTCCAACCCTCTGGTGTGTTTCTGGGGCCTAGTCTGGGTAAGGCAGGATCTTGTGAACAACAGACTTTCCTTTGAAGTTTGCCTACTTCAAAGGCAGAAAGGGGTATAAGTAGTGGACCCAAAACCCCAGACTTTAGATTACTTCTGGAATCAAGAGGAACATCTGCCAAGGAACAGAGCTGAAGAGCTGGAGGAGGAGTACTGCCCCTTTGCCTGTGACTGTGCTTTGCTGGGTTGGCCTGCAGTTGCTGCTTCTGCCTGAAAGAGGACAAAGACTGAACTTTGTGGGTGCATTCCTGCTTGAGAAGAATCACAAAGGGTTAGGCCTGACCTTGCCTCCTGTTTTGAAGTCTCAGAGCCATCAAAGACTTCCACTGCAGCACCTGGACTCCCTGCTGAGACTCCTGTTCATAATATTTTTGTGAATTAATGCACTATCTTCAAATATTGGGAAACTGGCAGTTTGTTAAAATGCACCATCATACCAAAGTCACTATGGTCCCAATTACAAGTTGCACAGAATTAAATCAGCACATGTTTCTATGAGAAGTTTGTTTTTTTCCTCATCTGCTTTTTCTGGGTGTGGTAGAACCAAGCATGATTTTGAGCCTTGAAACTTTGGACAGAAAAATCAAATGAGGTTTTGGCTGCAGTGGTAGACAAACCTCATTCCATGTTAATTTGTTCTAAAAGGGAAGAGTGTAAAATATTTCCTCCTAATAGAAATAAGCTTCCTCCTCATACTCCCCTTACACACCCATTCATCCTACACCACAGGCCCGCAACTGCCATGATCAGGTTCTAAATGTATACAGAAAATCCTTGTGGAATAGGGAATTCCATTTAGTTTTATGACTAGAACAATTGTTCCAAACAGTGATCCCTCATTCCCTGGGGTCTTACATGCAATTGAACAGTGCTGAGGTGATTTTGCCAGAAGGCTGGGCTAAAATCACATGTGATTTTACTACAGCCTCAATACCATGCAACTTGGAATCATGGCCAGTGGAGGAACTTAAAGCAAAAATACATTGGGCCTGATTCACAAAGGTAAGCAGACCAAAAGTGTAAGGTGCCGATTACAAGTCTGGCAGTCACAAGACTGATAGACTCGCTGTGGCAGTCAGGCTGCCGTGGCTGTGGCAGTCCGCCTGCCACATTACAAGGTTGGTGGGCAATCCAAGATCCTAAAATGCTGACAGCGGACCTTATTGCAATCAGCCAGGGCGGCACTGAACTCAGTGCTGCCCTGATGATTATTACCTTGTTTTCTGCCAGCCTTTTCATGGTGGTATTACCACCATGAAAAGGCTGGGGGAGAACAAGTGCAGTGGGCTACAGGTCTTCCTGTCCAGCATCCTAGAAATGTGCATGGTCTGCTATGCAGACCGTGCACATTTCAAGGGTTCTGGTGCACTCAGCGTGCAGCAGCATTGCTGCTGACTCAATTATGAGCTGGGAACAATGCTGCTGCACCTATCCCACTGGGTTGACTGGTGGGAACCTCGGTTTCGACCAGTCAGCCCAGTGGGAAAGTTGTAATGGGGCTGGTGGGGGAGACCGCCAACACTGTTGCAGCCTCCTCATTGGGCCTTAGTAGACGGATGTTTCTGTCTGCCAAACTCCTAATGACCCCCTAAGTTTAGACCAAAATTCTATACTTAGAACAAAAGTCTAATTTTACTATGAGCACATTTAGGGCCATATTTATACTTTTTGACGCAAAACTGCGCCGGCGCAGTTTTTGCGTCAAAATTATTAACGCCGGATAACGCCATTTTGGTGCGCCGTGCGGGCGTCAAATTTATACTTTGATGCACGGCGGCGCAAACCACAGGTGTGAATCATTATTTTGACGCACACCGCAGCATCAAGTCGTAAAGCAAAACGACGTTAACGCTGCGGAAATGACTGTGGGTCGATTTACGACCCCGCAAACCGGATATGCAGCGTTTTTTGACGCAATAGCGTCAAAAAATCCCGCAAACACTGCCATTTCAGCAGAGGAGAGCCAAAATGGATCCCAGATTCCTCTACAGACCCCAGGAAGATGACAACAGACCAGGAACCAGCCAGGAGGGCCCACACAAGAACCAGGACACTTTTAAGAAGAAAAGAAAGTGTCGCTTCAGTTCCGAGGAGCAGGAAATTCTGGTTAAAGAGGTGACGGAACACCAGCACCAAATGTATGTCACCTCAAAATTGCCAATCAGTAGAGAAGAGGCTATATGGCAACAAATTGTCGACAAGATCAACAGTGTGGCAGAAGTACGCAGAACAGTCATCGAGTGCAAGAAATGCTGGCATGACTGCAAGCGCAGGACCAACGAAAAGATGGCCAGGAACAGGAAGGCAGCATTGCAGACTGGAGGTGGGAGTCCAGCACACCAGAAGACCCTGGACCACATGGAGGAGATGGTCGCAGCCTTCATCCCTGAGGAGATCGTCACAGGGATTCAAGGACAGGACAGCGCAGACTACCAGAAGACAACACACATGCAGGGTAAGTCGCATGGGGAATTAAATTGCACTAATGTTAACTGCAAGCGAAGGGCATACCTACTACACAATGCATGTAAGTCATGATATTCAGGAAGTGGCATGGGTAAAGGGGCATGGTAAGGGGGCATGGTCCGTTCAGAGGAAACCTGGGGCACAGTACTACACTACACCAACAACAGTCACATGGGGGCATGCTGCCATGCCAACGATAGAGCAAAGGGAAAGCCACGCCAGGAGGGAAGGGCACAACTTCAAACTGACATCCCGGCACACGTCAGCCACCATACCCCCTACATTAACTAGGGCCCTATTAACAACCTCTAGCCATACCAACAACTGGAATGTAACTGCGACAACAGTTGCCACTACCACCTCCGCTCTATGTGCAGCTCAAGTAGCCAATGGCAGTAACCTCCCCATGGATCATGCACACCTAAATCAGAGGGTTGAGGATGACAACTTCAACAATCCCCTGAAAAAAAGACAAAGGCCCCATTACTGTCAGATGTCAATGCCCATAGTTGTTGCAAACATCAGCCAATGTCAACAACAATAGGAGCTACACAGCACTAGGGACGCACCCATGCTGCATATGTCAGGGTCCATCCTGTGCCTGGGTCACAATGTAACATCCTAAGGGGCATATTTATACTCCGTTTGAGCCGAATTTGCGTTGTTTTTTTCGACGCAAATTCGACGCAAAACTAACTCCATATTTATACTTTGGCGTTAGACGCGTCTAGCGCCAAAGTTCATGGAGTTAGCGTCATTTTTTTGCGTGAACACCTTCCTTGCGTTGATGATATGCAAGGTAGGCGTTCCCGTCTTAAAAAATGACTCCGATGCTATTGCGTCGGATTTATACTCCCGGGCAAAAATGACGCCCGGGAGTGGGCGGGACTAAAAAACCCGCATTTGGGCCGGATTTTAGCGCCTGGGTCAGGGCAGGCGTTAAGGGACCTGTGGGCTCAGAATTAGCCCAGAGGTGCCCTCCCAAGCCCCCAGGGACACCCCCTGCCACCCTTGCCCACCCCAGGAGGACACCCAAGGCTGGAGGGACCCATCCCAGGGAAGAAAAGGTAAGTTGTGGTAAGTTTTTTTTAATTTTTTTTTTTGTGGCATAGGGGGGCCTGATTTGTGCCCCCCTACATGCCACTATGCCCAATGACCATGCCCAGGGGACAGAAGTCCCCTGGGCATGGCCATTGGGCAAGGGGGCATGACTCCTGTCTTTGCTAAGACAGGAGTCATGTTAATGGTATCTGGGCGCCCAAAAAAAATGGCGCAAATCGGGTTAAGATGATTTTTTGGCCTCAGTCTGACTTGCCCCATTTTTGGACGCCCAAACGCCATTTTTCCCTACGCCGGCGCTGCCTGGTGTACGTGTTTTTTTTTTCACGCACACCAGGCAGCGCCGGTCGACTAACGCCGGCTAACGCCATTCAATAAATAGGGCACCCGCATGGCGCTTCAGAATGGCGTTAGCCGGCGCTAATTTTTTGGGCGCAAAACTGCGTTAGCGCAGTTTTGCGTCAAAAAGTATAAATATGGCCCTAAATGTCATACTGCTCCGACAACAGCATTGAGGGGGAGGACATATGTAACTGGTCACTGAAATACACCTGCACAGTCAGAGGAGGAAATAGGACACTGATACGATTATCAGGGCAATCCCAACATCAGCTGTACACATCACCAATGCCAACATCCATATCGTGCCATAACATTGCTGTGCATAGGATATGCTACATGTCAAATACATTTAAGTGGATGTGAAAGATCAGAGCATGGGGCAGGTCCAGATTGTTAAGTGTGCTGCCAGTGCCATCAGAACACCCACAGCCAGTGAAAGGCCTCGCCATTAGAATGGATGTAGACGGAGGGTTGAGTAGGACAAGAAGGTGGCAATTCACTATTTGGCCTAAAGCAATACTAGAGGAGATGATGCAGAGAAGTCCAATAACTTAATACTATACATGTGACATGCAGGTGGGCCATAGGCCTGGGAGAATGCCCATCTGAAAGACTGGAGCAATAAACACGAAACAAGATCAAAATGTGAATTCATCACAAGGCAGGCATGTCACATCACTAATGCCACAACACAGACACACTAATTGTACCCCGTTTCATTGCAGAGGAAGATGGAACTCCTGCGGATATGCCTGTCCCAGAATACCCTGATGACATGGATGACAAGCTGACAAACATTCCCCAGGAGACCATCCAAGAGGTCCTTGGAACCCTGCAGAGCCCACCTTCAGTCACAAGGAGGAGCACAGAACAAGAAGCCATCACAGAGGACCAACCTACCACCCCAATTGTAAGACCTGCCAGCTCCAATACAGCTGAGGACTCAGACGACACAGGCACCAGCTTTGAGGGAACTGTAGTCGGAGTACAGCGGGAGCTGGCCAAGGAGGTGCGGGTAGGGATGCAAACTATGGCAGCCAGCCTTGAGGGGGTGCGCTCGTGCATGATGTCATCTGCAGATCAGGCAGCAACTATGCAAGCGCTAACATCTATCTTGCAGGAACAGCAAAAAAGCCTGAAGGAAATCAGCACAGCTGTAATACAGTTGACCCAACACCTATAACAGTAATCCTGTCAACGCGTGCACGAATGCAACATTGAACCCCTCAGAGCCGACCTGGCTGCCTACCATCGTGATGTGCTTGCTATTCTTAAGAATCAGCAGATCCTCCTTGCTGCAGTACTGCCCTTAAGACCTTCACAGGTAGCAGCGACCGGGATGTCTGACTCCAGGTCTTCTAACACTGAGGTGTGTGTTGCCCCTTCACAACCACCATCAACAAGGACAGAGGATGCAACACACACATCAGAAGAAGAAGACATGGAACAGATCACATTCACATGGAAAAGTACCCGGAAGCACTAGTCCATGCCACATGGCCAACTATTACCAAGGTCCTGCGCTTTGTAACATGCCAGTCTTACAACAACTCTACTTAATGGCTGTTCTGCTTACCACTGTATATCTTGTCAGCCTGCCCAGTGATTGTCTCTCTCTTACTCATTGGCAAATCCTGTCCCTCTGCACTGTCTAAAACATCACCCCAGCATGTCAAATGCATTTCCTTAACCCCTTGTGTAGGATCACAATGTAAGATGTCACTATAATGGACTCACAATTATGGACAATGTACATATAGCACTACAGCACTTTTCAATAAATAGCACTTACACAACAAATCTGTCACAGTGTAATGTGACATATCAACTGTGCAGTAGATAACTGAAATGTGCCTACTGTCAAATTACGTGGCTTGTCAATACAACTGTCCTGATATTATGTAGTCAGATAAATCTGCACAGAGGCCATGATTGCATCATACTCTGCCCTTCCTGAGGGACATATCTGATGAAGTGAGAAACCACACACTATCATGCTGTGTTGGACAGAATAATGCTTCCTCAAGGGATATCTAAGTCATCAAATAGTGGCCCCAAAATGTTGTCACCATGCAATATTAACACATATAACAGTGCACACAAATCTAAGCAAACACTACAAAAACTGCATGAATGAAGCTGTCTGAGTTTACATACAAATAGGTAATCATGCTGAACTGTGTCACAAATGACATGTGAGTCATGAAGACGAGAATACAAGAGTGCTTACGAATACCCATCTAAGGGTGTCCTTGATCATCACACTGCAGTCAGACCTCAATCTGTTCCCCCACTACCAAGTCTGGAAGCACTGTTTGTGACTTAGAAAACATACTTATCGACAGAAACACGTTGGGATCCATATTAACTGTGATTGGTGGTTACAACGAATGGTGCAAACTTTGCAAGGTAGCTCTGGGATAGCTGCCAATCTTACAGCTCAGTTGGGATTTGTTTGTAGCATAGGACACAAATGTAGTAGAACAACATTCATGTACACTAATTCCAAGGCCATGATCAAGTAGCATTTAACACATACTGTTAAGGGTTAACTATATATTTATTAAATGCTAATCACAGAAGAGGAAACTGAGGGAAAAGTCTTACCTACCCTAATCTACCCTGACTACTCATTACCCACAACTGTCCCTAACTAACCTAAGCTAAACTTACTTATCACATGTATCAAAACGTTCTAAACATCCACCCCCCAGCCCCCTTATGAGACGGGACACATGGAGGACAACACATACTAACCTAAACACATACTATACTATCCCAAACAAATATATAGGAGGTCTGTGCGTGTATGGAGCCAAGGCCTTTGGGCTGTCCTGCACCTGTTGCAATGCTGGGGCCTGGAAGTACAGCAGATGTAGGGACAACAGTCTCAGCCGTGAGAGGGGCCACCTGGCTTGAAGTGGTGGTTGTGCTGGTGGTGGGCAAAGTAGGGCCACCCTGTGGGAAGGCCCTCCATGCCCCAGAGGCCTGTTCTTGGCGGTATCGACGGGCCATCCTCCTGAACCCTGACTCTACCAGCAGGATGTGCTGGTATCTCATGGCCCGCCGCTGGAACTCACGGACCTGGTCTGGAGTCATGTTTGCAGCTGTGAAGACAAATGCAAATAATCTACATTAGGAACTGCAGTGTGTGAAATGGCACAATAAGTCAATCAGACAATACATCTACTGTACCTGTAACAGCTCATATCACAATACAGATCATTGAATGTCCCTGAGTAAGTACATGGCAGGCCAGCCTACAAAGGTCACATCACACATAGCACATCCAAAACCTACAAGATGGGTAACAACTGGCATTGACTTGCCAATTCTGAGTTCTGCCAGTTACCAGCTAACAATCATGCTGCATATCCTCTGCCAATACCTGGGCTACAAATGTCAGTGTACAGAATGCAAAACTAAAGCTACATGGTCTGCAAGTTGTAACAGGACTTGCCAGTATAGTACCCATGTGCCATACCTGAGTGTGTATACTTGGTTCCAACCAAACAGTCACTTATTCACATGTGTGTGTAACATACTGGTAGCATCAGTCCTAGGTACCCTACTCACAAACCCATGACTGTGTTTGAGGGTGGGGGGGTGGATAAACAACTAACAATTCCAAACAACATGGACACCGAGGAGTGTATAGAAAACTCCACACATGTTTGGATCTACACACACACCACAGGTAAGGTCTATCAACAATTAGGAGTCTGCAAACCCTAGACCAATCATAGCGCCACACATGTCAGGAAATGCAGAGCTTGGTACACAATATATACTTCCAGTAAGGCATGTCTTACATCAGACACAGAGTTGCAAGAACACCCATGATCATGATTAGCATGCACACCTAGGCCATTGCACTCAAGTTCGACATACTTGTAGCACTACATGTGGAAGTACATGCTGCTAGGAAGTTCTACCTACAGTTTAATAAATACCTTGGTAAATATGGAAGCAGAAGTCTGTTGGAAAGCAATTTGCTGTACCAATCTGGGAGAATGTGGGTCTGACAGGCTGACTAAATCTGAACTGACTTCCAGCGTGACTCTTGTTGATATAAGTGTCATCCACATGACTCACCCCAGTACTCACTGTGGTGCCTACAGGAATGGCCTACAATCCCTAGATAATACAATAGGATACGCATTGGCCAACTCAAAAGATTTGAGAAACTGAAATCCCACTCATGGAACAAGACAAATTATTGGCCAACGCATCACACCTTGCTATGCGTTCAACACACAGGAGTCCATCACACATAACCAGCAAACACAACACATAACAGACATATCAACACTTACTGGAGTGGTCGGGGTCCTCAAATGTAGCCACCTCTCCCACAGTGTAGGGTGCCGGTCCACCTGTAAGGCATGGAAGGAAGAAATGTGCTCAAAATCTGTGCACTGACCAAACATTTCAAAGACATATACAATGTGTAGGCTGAATAACTAAATGGCAGCCATTCAGACATGATGATACTGCATCTGATATATCACGGCCAACTTGTACATAGAATGGGTCTCCTGTGACAGTTACACACATATCTGCACACATGCAGTGGCCCTAACTATCATGTGGTGGGAAACATGCCCCGTCATTAGTGACCAGAAAAAAATATGGAGTGTAATTGTCTCATCATGTGCATCCAAGAGAGACATCCAAAGCCTGGTTACTTGAGGACTGCATTACCAGTCAAACAGCCTATGTGGCCATGACACATTTATTACACATAGGGACAATGTACAGAGGGACAGGGACTTTTGTAAGCCCTCATGTTGTTACAGTTTCTTCATTTGATGTGGCCCAGCTATGGTGATTTGCAACAACCATGGAGATGTGAACCCATGTGCATACCTTAGGACTGCCATCCCTAATAGGAATGTGGCACAACTAACTCCAAATACCATTCTAAGATGTTAGCTGAGGGCACCTTACACCTTTTATGTGCACTTCCAAGATTTAGGGTAACATAGAAACCACATATGACAAAGCATGCACCAGATAGATGGCAGACGCTTGTTAATGTCAATGGTCCACATTTTCAACATCCTATGTCCTAGAGTTTTGGTAACAGCTTCCTAGGCACTTGTTGGTGAATCCCACAGTGAGTCATACACATGCATTGAGGAAGTGGGTCCCATGTTGTTTGCCCAGACAGCCAAAGGTGAACCAAAAATGTATGATGACACCACAGTTGAGGTCATATAACTGAGCCACAACTCTCAAGTGGCTGTGGTGGACCAGCAGACGAGGCAGCACGTGTCCACATATTTCCAGTGATCAATTGCACATAGGTGTCTTGTTCATATGTTTGGTCCAATCTTGAGCCTGTATACTTTTTGGGGTGTAAATTGTCACAGTTAGGTCCAGGACTCATCATGAGTCAGTGGCAGCTATTCCTGTATCTACTGAGTATCCTTTGTTGATCAATGTGAGTAAAGTGGATGTGGACATAAGAACCTACATGGGGATGGTCCCACCCTGTCACTAAAGATGTGTAATGAGATAGTCAACAGGGCAAGCTTGGTGTGCTGAGTGAGATAATGTCTCAGGTGTCATGTTCCGGCACGTGTCATTACAACATTTGTACACAGGTTAGCCTCTGCAATTCCCAATGCATCTGGGAACATCATAGCCTCTGTGCTGATTATTCTCGCAGCTATTCACCACACACGGCCCATCAATATATTGTGAGCAATGTAATTCTGTGTGTGAACTGTCAGGGTCCTGACATGTGTGGATTTTTCATGGACATTATCAGAGGTTGCTGGTTCTGCTGAAGGTCCCGTACCCAATCCCTGCATACGGCCCTGGGACACTGTCACACTTTGTCATTCATGCATAAATGAGACCCAGACAAGGGATGGGCCATGAATTTTGGTTTTCACAGAGGATTTAACTCATATGGTACAGTTAAAAGGCAGATGATGCTATACAATGTATTTGGGTATGCATTGAAGAAGCACATGCCCAAATACCCTCTGAGGAATGAGAGGTTTGCTAACGCAAGTGTGGTACATATGTAGCCACAGGGATACTTTAGGGTGACGCACAGACAGATGACAGTCAGGTTGACAGGATGCAGGGTGAATCAGGATCCAGCAATTTAACAAGTTACATAATCAGTGGTCTGACTAAGACTGTTTGGAGGACGAACTAGACAGTTGACATGTCAAACTGTGTATGTCCTGTGTTTTTGAAGGTGACAAATGAACCCAAGGGCTGTGTTACACGGCTTAATTAGTATCAATGCTTAACGGTGTATTTGACAAAATGGCAACTCCTATGCTGTTCCAGGCATCAGCAGGGGCAGTGCTTGTTGAAATGGGTGGTGTGCATGGAGGTGATCACAGGTGTGGGCTGCATCTGTTTCTCACAAGTCCTGTAGGTGAGATTTGCATTCTAATGCCCAACAGACATTTTCACACGGGAAGCAATCTACAGGTGCTAACAGGGCTTGGAAACTAGAAGCCAGTGTATTAATTGACCTGACGTCCATGCAGTCAGATGTTCTATGATAATGGTATACCATAGGAAAGGGTGTAGCATACTGGATTGCTATTGACAAGCTGTGTGTGTAAAGGAGGGAATATCAGGGTACACATCTTACTATTCCAGGGACCTCTTCAGACAGGTGGGTTGTGACCAGGTGCATGGGTGTGTCAGGAGTTAGGAAATGGGCTGACATGTACATGGAATGTCATGTGCGCAATGCTGCTCATATGTGTGGCACTTGTGCTGTCTATGTACTGCTTCTATGGAACTCTGGTCACAGATAGTCCTTGCAAATATTGGATGCAGTTGGACTTACTGCTGTCAAGGGTCTGGTCAGACATTCCTGTTACTGATGCAAAAGCACATCCACTGCCTCATGTATGAGGCTTGTTTTCCCCTTGTTGAGTGATGGTATCTTAGTTGTGAGCCATATACTGCGATGAACCATGATTTCAACATGTATGTGTGAAATAGGTGTGGTCCTCTGCTATTGCCCTTCAAAGGTGAAATGTACAGGATATATGTCATTTACTGTGTGTGTGTATGTGACCATTGCATGATACTCATCACATTTGCCCTGGGATTTTCAGTGTCCTAATCGGTATATCAGCAATGCTCCATGAGGCAACACTCTTCTTCTGATAGTTAGAGATGAAGGTGTGCAAAAATGAATAGCCAAACGCTGATAGGGTGATTATTATAGGTGTTTATTTAAATGAGTTCATAAAGTGTTGATGGTGATAACATTTAAAAGAAATTGTTCACAATATGTTACCGCCTACGTAAACCAGCGGCCGTGTTCTGTTGTTCTCCCTCATGTTGCAGGCCACCATCCTCCTCTTCCTCCTCTTCAGGCATGTGTGGCTCGGGTTCCAGGAGGGGAATGTTCCTTTTTATGCAAATGTTGTTCAGAATAGCACATGTTAGGATGATCTTACAGACCATTTCCGGGGAATATAGGAGGCTACCACCAGTGATGTCGAGGCACCGGAACCTTGACTTGAGGATGCCGAAGGTCCTCTCGACTATGGTGTGTGTCCTCCTACGTGCGTCATTGTAGACATGCTCTGCTGCAGTACTCGGGTTGCCAATAGGTGTCATTATCCATGGCTGGATGCCATACCCCTGATCAGCTGCAAGAGAAAATGAATGGGATCATGTTGATGTAGCTAGCCCTATTGAAATCACCTTTCATGGCAGTAGTTGTCTTGTGTTGTCTGTGACTCTTTTGTGTTATTATGTCACATCCTAGGCTTGTAGGATGTACCATCTGCATTGTGTTGTTTCCTTGGCTGAACGAGTGTTTGGCTGCTAACCGGTTGTCAGCAGTATGTTTTGGGATTTGCAGTACAGTGTGCCCTCCCTAGCAGTGTGACTTGTGATACAGGTGTCCCTGTGTCTTCACTGGGGGTGAGATGATAGTTCCATACACAGGTTAAGACTGACAGTGTTGTTAACACGTTCATATCAATGTACCCTGAACATCCCATACCTTTAGACTTATGCAATGGATTGATGTAAACATCATTGAGACACTTACAATTTGCAAGGTGACATTTAGGCAACCCACTCCAAACGTTGTGATCATTGATGTCTTAACATTAGACTGTACACTAATTTCAGATGTGTGACAGGTTCAATGGTGACCTAAGAAACATGGCTAGCGATGTCACAACCTCAGTGTGTTCCTGTCGACGTGTTGCTGTTGTGGTGGATGTGTTGTGTGTCCTAGAGGGTTGCTATGCAGTGTGTATATAAGTAGGTTTTTGTACTTACCAACAAGTAGTCCATTGCCATACCGTCCATCCTGGAAGTGTTCATTGATGGTGCTGTGACGGAAGATGAATGAGTCATGGACACTCCCAGGATATTTAGCCACGATGTTGGTGATCAATCCTTGGTGATCGACAATGGCCAGCACATTGATGGAATGTGTGTGCTTCCTGTTGCGGTAGGGGTGTTCAGTTGCAGCAGGTGGCACAAGGCGTACATGTGTGCAGTCGATTGCACCAAGGACGTGTGGGAAGCCACTAATGAGGTAGAATCCCTGTTTTGTGTCCTGCTGCTTCTGCAGTGTGTTAGGGAAGCAGATGTGGCGGGGTGTAAGTCCAATGATGGCATCCAGTACTTTGGGCAAAAAGGCAGAGAATGATAACTGTGATATTCCGACAACCAGGGCACCAGTTGTTTGAAAGAGACACTTGCCAGCATGTGAAGTACGGCAAGCAGCTTGGTTTCTGTTGGGATGGTGCGGGGTGTCAGCAAAGTGGGTGCCAATAGCGGCTCAATGTTGCGCAGCAGCTGCTGAATAGCCTGCCAGTTCAACCTGTACCTCTGGATGATGTTGTGTTCCCTGAGGCCATGAAGGATTGTTCTGGGGCGGAATAGGCTCTCCTGCCTTCTGCGCTGCCTTTGGGGTCCCTGCTGGTGTTGTGGTAGCTGCTGTTGTTGCTGCTGGGTTCTGCGTCTGCATGCACGCTGGATGAGAATCACCTCGATGTCTCCCTTTTGCTGCTCTGCTGCTCTGCTGTTGCTTCTGTGTGTTCTGATTAAATACAGGTGTGTTTGCCACATTTTAACGCCTGCCCTGACCCAGGCGTTAAATTTTGATGAAAATCGGGCTGTGCTTCATTTTCCGGCTCCGCCTCCCGGCTGTGCGAATTTTTGCCCGAAAGCATAAATACGACGCACGGACGTTTAAGTCTTTTTTTGGATGGGAACGCCTACCTTGCATATCATTAACGCAAGGTGGGTTGCAGCATCAAAAAAATGACGCACACAGCGGATTTTTGTCATCCGCGGGCTCGGGCGTCAAAGTTTAAATACGGGGCAAGGTTTGCGCTGAATGTGCGTCAAAACTTTTAACGCACATTTGGCGCAGACGGAGTATAAATATGCCCCTTAGACTTTTGATCTAAATGTATTCTTTTGGTCTAAACTTAGACTTTTGGTCTAAGTTCATCATTGTGACATGGACACTGTGAGTTTTGAAACCAACATGAAAACCTATCTCTTCAGAAATCACTACTAGGATTAAGGTACACAACCTACCATGTCTATGCTGTTCACTTGTCAAAGTGCTCTGTATCAGCAGATAAACTGTGTAAGACTATCTCAAATTGCCAAACAGACTGCATAACAAAGGTTGCATAATATTAGGACATTAAACACATTGGGGGTCATTACAACCTCAGCGGTCTTTTAACAAGACCGCCGAGGGACCGCCGTGTGAAAGACCGCCAGTAGTGGCGGTTTGCCGCTCGGCGTATTATGACTGTTGGCTGCTCTCCATCCTTTTTAGGATGGAGAGCCGCCAACAGCCATACTGGCGGGCGGCGGGTAAGTGGAGGTTGCTCCACCTCCACCGCCACGCCAACAGAACACCCCCCAGCAAATCACGTCCTGTGATACGGCGCAGCGGTGTTCTGTTGGCGGTGTGGTGTCGGCAGAGCAGCCCCCATGGCTCCCGTCCACTCCTGGAGGATCGACGGAACAGGTAAGTCGATCGTCCGTTAGGGGAGGGGGGTGGGGGGGTGTTGTGTGGGTGCATGGGGGTGTGCGTCTTTGTATGTAGAGGGGGTGTGTGAGTGCGTGTATGCTTGCGGGGGTGTTGCATGTTTTGGGAATGAGTGCATGTATGTCTGTATGTATGTCTGTATGGATGTGTGCTTATATGTCTGTACATGGGTGTGCGTGTCTGACTGTGTGTGCAGATGTAGGCATGTATGTCGGTGTGTGTGCGTGTGTGTGTTGGTGGTGCCTGCATGCGTGTCATGTGTGTGTGAGTTATGTGATGTTGGGGGTCGGGGTGGGGAGGGGGGCCCTGCCACCTTTGGGGGGTAGCAGGGGTGGTGGGGGGTGTAGGGGAGGGAGTCGGGGTGGGGGTGGGGGAGACCCCTATCAGTGCCAGGGAAGGAATTCCCTGGCACTGATAGTACTTACCGCCATGGATTTCATGGCGGTTCCTACCGCTGGAAATCCACGGCGGTAAGCTGGGTCTAAATACCGGCGGTGGTATTGTGACGGTCGCCGGGCTGGAGACCCAGGTCTCCAGCCCAGTGGTCGTCTCCGCCCTGGCGGGCGAAACGGAGAAGCGGCGGATGACCATGGCGGTAACCGCCATGGTCATAATACTGAAAAAAAGACCGCCAGCCTGTTGGTGGTCTTACCGCCGCTTTAACACTGTCCACCAGGGTTGTAATGACCCCCATTATTTCCTGATCCAGGATGATCCCTGACATTTTTGAAAATTAGGTGCATGTAATTATTTCCCATTGATCTAAAAAATTATAGATTTTAAGAAGCTTCTGCTTTAATTAAATTTTTTGGACTCTGTGGTGTTTACACCTCTACCTTGTACAGCGGTTCTCAGTTTCTGTGCAAGCTCTCTGAGTCCTGAATTTGATGAATGTTGGGAATGGGTGTTTTATTTGAAACATTAGATTGATGTAATCAAGCCACACATCACTGTTTGTATTACAAAATACCGGCACCAAGATTATAAAAGTACAAAACTATTGCCAAAATATTGAGAACAAAAATATTGATTTTCCATACTTTGTATGTAAAGGAAAAAATATCCACCATAACAATATAAAATTAGGGGATGAAATATTGTGGCCAAATGGTTGTCTTTTGAAATTACAATGCTTATCAGTATATTAACTTTAAAAATATACTGACAGAAACATATTTGATAGAAAAGAATACATAGACCATGCAAATCTAAAATTACATTTTGTATCATACAAACAATAAAATGATATACACTTTAACCCCTTCGCTGCCAGGCCTTTTCCCCTCCTGTGCCGAGCCTTTTTTTAGCTATTTGGGGCAGTTCGCGCTTAGGCCCTCATAACTTTTTGATCAAATAAGCTACCCATGCCAAATTTGCGTCCTTTTTTCCAACATCCTAGGGATTCTGGAGGTACCCAGACTTTGTGGGTTCCCCGGAAGGAGACCACGAAATTAGCTAAAATACACAGAAAAATTTATTTTTTTCAAAAAAATGGGAAAAAAGCACTGCAGAAGGCGGCTCGTGTTTTTTTCCTGAAAACGGCATCAACAAAGGGATTGCAGTGGCAAGATCACCATCTTCCCAGCTTCCAGGAACATGCAGACTTGAATTGGAAAACCCCATTTTACTGGGACATACCCCATTTTTACTATTTTTGTGCTTTCCGCCTCCTTCCAGTTAGTGACCAAAATGGGTGAGAAACCAATGCTGGATCCCAGAAAGCTAAACATTTGTGAAAAGTAGACAAAATTCTGAATTCAGCAAGGTGTCATTTGTGTAGATCCTACAAATGTTTCCTACAGAAAATAACAGCTGAAATGAAAAATATTGAAATTGAGATGAAGAAAACAGCAATTTTTCTCCACATTTTACTCTGTAACTTTTTCCTGCGATGTCAAATTTTTGAAAGCAATATACCGTTACGTCAGCTGGACTCTTCTGGTTGTGGGTATATGCAGGGCTTGTAGGTTCATCAAGAACTCTAGGTAACCAGAGCCAATAAATGAGCTGCACCTTACAATGTGTTTTTATTCTATACCGGGTATACAGCAATTCATTTGCTGAAATATAAAAAGTGAAAAATAGGTATCAAGAAAACCTTTGTATTTCCAAAATGGCCACAGGATATGGTGTTGAGAAGCAGTGGTTATTTGCACATCTCTGAGGGGTGCCCATACTAGCATGTGAATTACAGGGCATTTCTCAAATAGACGTCTTTTTTACACACTGCCTTACATGTGGAAGGAAGAAATGTAGAGAAAGACAAGGGGCAATAACACTTGTTTTGCTATTCTGTGTTCCCCCAAGTCTCCCGATAAAAATGGTACCTCACTTGTGTGGGTAGGCCTAGCGCCCACGAAAGGAAATGGCCCAAAACACAACGTGGACACATCACATTTTTTCACAGAAAACAGAGATGTTTTTTACAAAGTGCCTACCTGTGGATTTTGGCATTTAGCTCAGCCGGCACCTGGGGAAACCTTGGAAACTAGACACCTAGGGGAATCCAAGATGGGGTGACTTGTGGGGCTCTGACCAGGTTCTGTTACCCAGAATCCTTTGCAAACCTCAAAATGTGGTGAAAAAACACTTTTTCCTCACATTTCGGTGACAGAAAGTTCTGGAATCTGAGAGGAGCCACAAATTTCCTTCCACCCAGCGTTCCCCCACGTCTCTCGATAAAAATGGTACCTCAGTTGTGGGGGTGGGCCAGGTGCCTGCAACAGAAAAAGGCCAAAAACTTGTAGAGATTGAGGGGATAGCACAGCGAGTTGATAAGCACATATTTTTCTTTTATACTTCTTTTAGGCTGACTCTGCTTTGGGGTCCCATGCAAGTGAGGTATCATTTTACTTGGGGGACTGAGGGGAACGCTGGGTGGTAGGAAATTTGTGCCGCAGTGGTGATCCTACAAAGAAAAGTGAGGAAAATATGATTTTTATGCAAATTTTGAGGTTTGCCGAGGAGTCTGGGTAAGAAAATGATGGGGGATCCAGGCAAGCCACACCTCCTTGGACTCCTTGGGGTGTCTATTTTTAAAACATGTCTGGGTTTGGTAGGTTTCCCTAGATGAAGGCCGCACCCAGGACCAAAACCATAGGTGCCCCCTAACACAGGTAGTTTTGCAATAGATCATTTTGGTGTGTCCACATACTTATGTGATGTTCCAAACAGTAAAATTGTGAAAAGAAATGCACTTAGGTTATGTTAAAAAGACCCCTCACCCACCAACCATGTTGGTGGCATGCTTCATCATCGGGGTCCCACCAAGGCACCTAGCGCGTCACAGGTGTGCTGCGACGCCTGATTACAGCGGAGCAGGTTTTTTCATTTTTACCACACATACTGGTTGGATTTGGCTCAAGGGTGAGTGATAGTTCAGTGGATCAAATTTTGTTACCAAGAGATTTCACAAAAATGAAAAGCACTGTTAATAACTGAAAGGCCAAAAAACTGAACCAATGACTCACAGCTCGTGAGCTGTTAAGCCACGGCAAGGCACCAACCGCTTTACAGTCCATTCACACACCTTTCATACATGACACGCACAAGACCATTCACACCGCCAGCCACGGGCCCAGCACATTACAACACTCGCATCGACAGACAGCGCCACTCAAGGGCCCATCACTTACATACGCCCACATGCCTGATACAGCAATCACACCAGCTGATGGGAGCGTGTGGTCTGGTGTTTGGCTAGCAGTGTGTTGCAGTAGCCAACAGCAAGTCAACATGTACACTATGTACACCCTCAGCCAAGCGCCACTCCACACACAATGGCACCACTTTTTTTTTTTTTCTTAAACAAAGAAACCACTAACTAATTAGAAATAATTACAAAACTACAAACACAAAAGCTCTAACTAAGTACATGACATAAATGCCAACCATGAAACTGAACACATGAAAATACAAAACAGGCAGTATACACTCATGGTTGTTCCCAGTAATTCTTCTGGTGTGGTAATTCTTAAAACAACCACCCACACACAGCCCAGGCTTTGAAGGACAATCTGGGCAGTACATTTGAGTCTCCCTCCGGATACCTCTTCGAAAACACACTCTACATTTCTTAGCTGAAAGTCTTTTTTGGGTGTGGGAGGAATGTGCTCAGCAAAGTGGCGATCTTTCAATCTAGCCACATCCTCCACCACTGCTTCTCTAGGAACTCTGGCCTGTTCCACCACAATAAGGCTCTCTATCACTGACTCCTGAAATTCCACAAATGACATCTTTGACTCTGGAGACCTATCCTTAAACACAATAAAAGCATTAAAAGTTGCTAAGTGGAAGAGGTGAAGTGCTAACTTCCTATACCAAACGTAAGACTTACGAATTGCAGTATGAGGTTCCAACCTTTCATCAACTCTATCTACACCTCCCATGTGCTTATTATAATCTAAAATGCTCACAGGTTTGCGCACTTCAGCAACCTGGCCCCAAACAGTCACGGTGGAAGTACTCTCATCATAGATGGTACTTAGCATGTAGACATCCTTCCTGTCTGAAAATTTCAAAGCTAGCAGCTCATCATTCCGCAAGGCACTGCACTGTCCCCTCGCAAGCTTTTTACAGACAAGCTCCCTTGGATAGCCTTTCCAGTTACAACGAATTGTGCCACAAGCAACAGTGCCCACTCTAAACAATTCCTTGAACAACTGCACTCCAGTGAAAAAGTTACCTACATACAAATGGTGACATTTGTTGAACAGTCGTCTACCAAGTTTCCACACAATTTTCTCAGTAACTCCAAAAGTGGAAGGACAACCAGGGGGGTCAATACTGGAATCCCTACCAGTGTAGACACGGAAATTATACACATATCCTGTACTACTTTCAGACAGCATATACAATTTAATTCCATAACGTGCCCTCTTGCTAGGAATGTACTGCCTAAGAACCAAACAACCCTTGAAGAGGACCAAAGACTCGTCCACAGCTATTTCTTTGCCTGGAACATAGACCTCTGAAAACCGATCTACAAAATGATCAAGGACAGGCCTAATCTTAAAAAGACAGTCAGAATCAGGGTGATCGCGTGGCAAGGCTAATGCATTGTCAATAAAATGCAGCATCCTAAGAAGAAGCAAATACCGATTACGACTCATGGTTGCAGGAAATACAGCTGTTGCCATCAAGGGACTAGTAGACCAATAAGAAGCCAGTGACGGCTTCCTTATCAACCCCATCAAAAGAGTCAAACCCAAAAACCTTTTCATCTCCTCCAAATTTGTGGGAATCCACTGTGTAGCTCTAGAGTGTGGCCTAAGTCTAGCAGCGTTGTCCCTCAAATACTGTTCCGCATACAAATTAGTCTGCTCAACAATCTCTTCCAAAATCACATCATCCACAAATAACTCAAATAAATTGACAGGCAAAAAGTTCTCTGTATTAACTCTACACCCCGGGAGACCAGTAAAGGCAGGCAACTCTGGCTGCTCTATGTTTGGGGCAACCCAGAGTTTAGGTCTTCTAACAGGAAACCTTTCAGCCCCAGGTTGCTGCACTAATGGCACATCAGTGTCCTCCTCTAAAACAGGCCCTTCATCTGCACTGAGTGTGGCTTCCTCATCAGAAGATTCCTCTCCGACAGAAACTTCGCTGTCAGAATCTCTCACTTCCTCCTCTGCCTCAGATGCAGAGTCCTTCTCATAATCATGATCAGAGAATGACTCAGAAAGCATACCAACCACCTGCTGAGCAGTCATCCTGCGGCTAGCCATGATCTTTCCTACGAAAATTAACTCGACAAATGCACCACCAACAACCAGCACTGTGTAAGATAAGTAATAAAGTGTAGCTTTATTAGTAAGAGTTATAAACTCAAAAACTATACCGCTCACTTGCCTGAAAAAGCTTGAATCACCAGCAGCTAATCTGCACAGACACAGCAATCACCAATGATATCCCACTAAAAAGAAAGAAAGAAAAGCAAATTAGAAATATGACAACACAAATATCATTGTGCACAAATCTAAGGACAATTTCACACAAACCTGCATTTAGTACACCACCTACAAACATGTCATTCATGCATGGCAACAATACTCCTTTGGATTAAACTGTTTTTACTTACCTAAAACATGCAACTATGCAAACCGCAGGTCAACCACTGCCAAAACCGCAAGGAGCCACAGCAAAGAAAGCAAAAGCTTTGAACTAGAACAAAAAGGAGGAAAAAAATGATCACAAATGCAAATACTTAGTCAGTTGACAAACACCCCACCATCAAACATTTAGAAATTGGTGCTTAAGTGGATTCTGCCATAGGGGCAGATGGGCCTACCAAAAAAAAAGGCCTATCTGCCCCAAGGAGGGCAGAAAATACCTATAGTAGTGTGTCCCCACGGGGAGCGACCCTTGCCCAAGGGGCCACCCCCCAACCAAAAAAAAAAACACACACACTATCCCTGGTCCCTACTTGGCTTCTGCCTCCCTTGGGGGCAGATAGGCCTAAAAAAATAGGGCCATCTGCCCCCACGGCCCAAGGGGACGCCCCCCACAAAAATAAACATATTAAAAAAATCCCTGGCGTTCTAGTGGTTTCTGGCCCCCTTGGGGGCAGATCAGCCTATAAATAATAGGCTGATCTGTCCCCAAGGGGGGCAGAAATGGCCTTGGTACATGTGCCCCCAAAGGGGGGGCAACCCTTTGCCAAGGGGCCACTCCCCCTCCACTAACACACACACACACACACACACTATCCCTGGTGTCTAAGTGGCGTCTGCCCCCCTTGGGGGCAGATGGGCCTAAAAAAAATAGGTCCATCAGCCCCCAAGGGAGGCAGAAATGGCCAACAGTTCAATGCCCCCATTGGGGGGGCGCCCCTTGCCCAACGGGACGCCCCCCCCACATAAATAAACATATACAAAAAAATCCCTGGCGTTCTAGTGGTTTCTGCCTACCTTGGGGGCAGATCAGCCTAAAAATAATAGGCCGATCTGTCCCCAAGGGGGGCAGAAATGGCCTTGGTACACATGCCCCCAAAGGGGGGTGACTCTTGCCCAAGGGGTCACCCCCCCTCCACTAACACACACACACACCCACACCATCCCTGGTGTCTAAGTGGCTTCTGCCCCCCTTGGGGGCAGATGGGCCTAACAAAATAGGCCCATCTTCCCCCAAGGGGGGCAGAAATGGCCAACAGTTCAATGCCCCCCTTGGGGGGCGCCCCTTGCCCAGGGGGACGCCCCCCCACATAAATAAACAAATAAAAAAAATCCCTGGCATTCTAGTGGTTTCTGCCCCCCTTGGGGGCAGATCAGCCTAAAAATAATAGGTCGATCTGCCCCAAGGGGGGCAGAAATGGACACAACAAACATGACCCCCACATGGGAGCGACCCTTGCCCAAGGGGCCGCTCCCCAACACAAAACACAGCAGAAATAAAGAAGAAAAAAAAATCCCTGGCGTCTAGTGGTTTCTGCCCCCCTTGGGGGCAGATCAGCCTAAAAATATAAGGCCGGTCTGCCCCCAAGGGGGGCAGAAATGGCCACACAAACATGCCCCCCAAATGGGAATGACCCTTGCCCAAGGGACCGCTCCCAAAAACGAAAACATTTCCACCATAACAAAAAAAAAATCCCTGGCGTCTAGTGGGCATTCCTGCAGCAGGAATGCTCAACGAGACACCAGGGGAAAGGAAAACCCTTTCCTTTCCCCCGGTGCCTCTTATTTTACAACCCCCCACCCGCCGGAGGAGAAACTCACCTGTTTCTCCGGCTGCGCACTGGAAGCAAGTGCCTTCCAGTGCGACCGGCACTGTGTAATGATGTCAGCGCGCGATGATGTCATTACGGGGGTGGGGGTGGACGGGGAAGGGCTTCCCCTTTCATCCCTGCCTTGGGGAGGTGGGGGGAAACCCCACAGAGGGAGCGCTAGCGCTCCCTCCGGGCTCCGGGCCGAGGACGTAATGGTTATGTCCTCGGCACAGGAGCACTGTGCCGCGGGACATAACCATTACATCCGCAGCACAGAAGGGGTTAAAGTAAATGTAGAAAAAAATAAACATAATCATCAATAAATAAAATTATGAAAAAACATGCACAATAAAAAATCGAAAAACTAACAATAAATGAAAATAGTAAATTTAAAGTCATGCCCAATAACATTAAAATAAAAATGGTGTAAAAATAATGCTACCAAAATATATGTTATAATTAAAAAATGACTTAAAATACCTTTAAAAATTACAGCACAAAAAAGCTTTCAGAAATTAAAAACAAATAATTGCCATAAATAAAACTTGAATTGTAGAGGTCAAATTTACTATTCCTACTTCAACATAGGGAAAGTGTTGGACTTTGGAAATGTCAATTTAATATTTTCACTTCAACGTAAGCCACAATTGGGAAAGTGGTGGACTTTATAGGGGTCAGATTTATTTACTACTTCTTCATTTTAAGTACCAGGTGCGAAAATATGAATCGGTCAGATTTAATAAAAAGTTTTTGAAGTTTGTAAATGAAACATTGGCTCCTTTTCCATCACTTCTACAGGCATTTCATTACTCTCAGATCATTCTTCCATAAAATGAAACTCCTATTTCTTATAAGTGAAGGTTTCATGGGCTAGGCGATACACAGGTATACAGTTCTTTTACAAGGTCATGTTGGGACATTTCTGTAGCTTGTGCACTATATTCTTTCAACAAAGCTATGACATAGGTCAACACATCTTTCATTTATTTGCCTATTGACTGACGTTTTGCTGTATATTATTCAATTGTTATCACTTTGTTATCCTTTCCAGAATTGTTTCTGCATTAATAATTAAAGATTCTTCAAAACATTGCAGTCCCAGGCTATAGGATATATTTAGAGTTTGGAAGGATGAGAAAATACTCCAATTGCTGGAAGATTTCCTAAATATAGAGCTTAATCCAGTCAGCTGCATTTCCTCCACAGTAATGCTCCATTGATGAAGAAATTCCAATTACTAGAATGTACTCCATATTTAAAGTTTCCTCCTGAAATTGGAGGATTTTCAGTTCTCTCCAAACTCTAAATGAATTATGCATAGTAAATTGTTTGCAAATCTCTTTGTCAGTCTAGCAAGCCAGCAAATATTATTATAGTATTCCCTTTATTATCTTCTAATCACCTGAATCCCAAACATGTATTAAATATGACTCAAAAGAAGAGAAACATTAACATTTTGAAAACAATTCTGTTACCAGAAACGGGGGGAACAATACCACTATAATCAGAAAAAAATCCACAGATTTTAAGTGTAGTAAACTGTAAACACAAATGCCTTTTGAAAAACAATTCAGCCTACTTTTAGAAGAACTGACCAAGGGTGAAGTGCTACATCTGTAGTGACCACATTTCACAAGAGTCAGGTCAAAACACCATTGCAAGAACATACAGTGGCTGCCCCCCTGAGATGCACATTGAGCATACCACCACCTTCTAAGTCACCTGCATGTGTAGCACCAACAAATAAAAAAATCCAGACTACTACTACTGCCATTTTTCGGCAGGAGGAGCAGTACGAACGCAAGCACCCAATGGCACGTTTGTACAGTGGGAAGCTGGCTAAAATGTTAGCGTTGGACCTCCTACCTTTTTCTTTTATGGAAGGAATGGGTTTTCTAGAAGTTGTGGGGGCTATCTACCCAATATTGAAGGTTCCCAGTTGGACCTATTTTGCCATAGTTGCTGTTCCAGCGCTACATCACGATGTGCTGGAATTGGTTGGACAAGCTTTGCAGCAGAGTGCTGCCCACCCAATCCACCAGATGACAGACATGTGAACCAGTTTCCAAGCCACTGATTACATGTGCACACTTGATCTCTTTTGTGGGAGTTAGAGAAATGATATCTGCAGGTGTTGACACAGCTGAAATTTTAATGGTTCTCAGACGCATGCAACAGTAGTTATGTTCGCCATGGAGAAATCCAATCCAGCTGCAAACATCCTGGATGACTTTAACAACAAGGTCTTTGAATGGCTGCACTCCAGAGGGCTTAACATTGGATTTGTTGCCACAGACAATGGTAGTAATATAGTTAAGGCCATGTCTAATGGTGGCTATTTCAGGGTCCTGTGTTTGCACACTACATTAATATCATGGTACAGGACTTCCTAAAAAAATAACCCCGGGTCAAAAACTTACTGTCCACATTCCAAAGAACCTGCACTAATTTTAGTCATTCTTTTAAAGCCCGCAGGCTGCTGAGGATTATCCAGTGTGATAATAGGATGCCAGTTAAAGCCCTCATACAGGAGGTGCTAACACGTTTGAATTCTACTTATTACATGTTACAAAGTCTGTTTGATCAGTACTAACCAGTCAATGAATATGTCCTGCAAAGAGGGGATGCAACTGTGAAAGACTTGATCATTGAGATGGACCAATGGGACCTGGTCAATTGCCTGACGGAGAAGCTGCTTCCTTTTGAAATTGTCACGCGGGAAGTCAGCAAGGAGGACTGTACCATGGGTCAAGCTATACCATTGGTGCATCTGTGGCAGAAACAGCTAAAGGAGTTGTCAGGAACGTAATCAGGTATGGATGAAAAAAACAGATGTGCAAGAGTTGGCAGAGAGCTGAATCATTTGCTTATCTGTTAATACGAGGCTGGAAAGAAATATTGTGTCATCCAAACATTATATCTGTGGCACAATTCGTGACCCACGGTACAAACAATTACTGGCCACTTTCATTTATTTTTCTGATGGTGATGTTTCAACCTACAAGACATGGATTGCTGAGCAAGCCAGAGACGTAGAAAAAGAATGGCTCAAAATTAGAGGCCCACTCATGGACAGAATTTCTAGGGTGCAGCCTACAACTTCCATAGAGCCCTGCGGACAGTGATGTTGGCTGCCAGCAGCCACAATCATGACCACCAACAACAAGAGGAACAGGAGCAGAAGCCCCAAAATCAGCATTTGATTGGTTTCTAAAGACAGGGCTTAAGTCCATTGCAGAGGCAAAAGAGCTTGAGCAATGTGGAGCACCAATGACTATTGAGAGGATGGTCCAGGCCTACCTAGATAACCCAGTCTATCTGGATTAAAACCCATTGGTGTATTGGTATGAGAAGAGGCACCAATGGCCAGTGCTCTGCAGGCTGGCAATAAATTATCTGGCTTGCCCTGTAGCCAGTGTGTCTGCTAAGCGTGTGCTCAGTGCAGCTGTTGCGGTTGTCACAGTGAGAAGGACCAGTCTCTCACCCCCAAAATGTTGAGAGATTGACCATGTTTAAATGAGTCAGCACTTTATACCACCAAATTACAGCATGCCAGAAGTACAACAGAAGGTAGATGAGGGTGATGATTGGTCGACTTAGATCATGCCAGTGTATAAGCAGAGGCTGAACTCTACTTCCCTGACTAGACCTGGGGTACCATGGAACTTTTAATTTTCTACTATTGATGAACTGCTTTGAGAAAACAATAGCTAGCTGTGGAACCCTATTATATTATATTATATTGTTTGTTTCAGTCTAAATTCCTAATGAACCACAAATGTTTCAGGCACATGTATGGCCGAACTGGAATTGGAGAAGTGTGCATTGAAGAAGGCCCCCGGCTAAATCACTTCAAGGAGATTTGAGAGACAATGCCTGCCTGCATTCTGTGCTTAACCTTCCTTTTTGTCCTCTAGCAGGACTGCCCCAGATCACTGATTTACAACTTCCTGGCCAATGTGTGTTTTGTTTCCTGAATCGAAGAGGATCAGCAATGCGGCACTATGCCTGAATGAAACAGGTAAGTAATGCTATATGCCTCAACGATCTATATGAGGGATACTTGTTTTAAAGTTGAGAATTGAGATGATTCGTGTGACTCATGTCTAGTGATGGCAGATAGTGAGAGTGGGTGTTTATACTGTTTAAAAATATTATTACGCTGACTTGTGTTTGTTTCGTGATTGATTCACAATGTTGGTGGCATAAAAATAATATTGGGTGATAACTTTTTCTTGAAGGTGATTTTTTTTCCCTTCCCCTTTGACATTTAGCAAACTCTGTTTGCCAGAGTTTTCACACTACTTTGTTTTCTGGCGCTGTGCTTTCTGGTTCACATTTGGCAAAGAAGACCCAACCAGTCCATTTGGCTAACAAACAAACTTTTAGTCAAGAAAAAAGAAACTATTCAATGTATGAGCTGCAGGTCGCACTATCTCAATTGGGTCAGGAGACTGTGACTCTCTGGAGAAGTTGGTATGGTATTGGACATAATAATCTGACAACTTAAACAACTGCCAGAAGAAGGAAGTTATAAACTTCATGAAAATCAACATGGATAATATGAAGATGAGTCTAAGAGGCCTACTCCAATCTGTGGACTGGTGGTGAGAGATGCGTCAATTACTTGATTTGGGAAATACAGTGCTGCTGTGTGTGTCTGCGGGCTGGATCAAACTTGAAACTGTGTGGTTTGTGGAGGGCCTGTTGTAGGAAACTGGAGGAGGCAGACGTGATGGATGATAATGTCACATTATGCATTTGCTCTAGGCTAAATGTTGTGATGAGTATGACATTTGCGAGTTTGATCATCCCAGTACATGCTGACACTTGTCTGTAATTGTAGGTTGTTATAATTGCTCTCACTTAATTAATTGCACATCAGTCATAAAATGAATACTCGCTAAGGCCTTTGCTCTTGGCCTGCCACCTCTGACTTTTCTTGGTACACTGCTCCGCATGAAGCTTACCTTACCTTCCATCCTTCTTGGTTCTACAAAATCATGATAATCATTCAGGCCTTCTCTTCTCCTCCACCATAACACTCATGGTTACCTTATCAGACCTCTTCAAGCAGGCACACAAGAAGATTGATGGGGCAATCTAAAAAGATTGCACTTGCACCACCTAATCTGGCAATACAGACAAGTATCATTTTTCTTTCAATACTCTTTTTTTAGAACTGTGTGTGTTAGCTTCACCCCAAGATTAATTACATGTACTATTTTGCAAGCATAAGTGACCAAACATTTTTAGATATATACAACTTGGGTCTTACTGGGCCTGACAGAATGTAAAGTTATCTGTGTCATACATAATCATGTGTTTCTATTCCTCCCACAACAGACTGCTGATTTCCCAGATGAATATTGTGTTTGTGTGGTGTTTGTCTTTTTTCACACCTTTCCCAAAATCCCTTTCCCATCCATTCAACAAATTTCTAACTCTCTTCCCTCGGGCTGTGTGATTTATTAAGGTATTACTTCACAATGTACACTATTGATTAATCACACACTTTGTGGAGTGGATATGGTATAAGCAACATCAACTCAGTGTGCAGGATCATCATTTGAGTTTACCTAGGTGGAGTGGGACCTCGCTTCTGAAGCCTTCACGGATAGTCCGCTAGCATGCTACTACTACACCACTATGGTATCTTGTGAAACAATGCATCTCTCACCTCATCCATTCAGGTAAGAGAAGTATGGAGCATTGATGTACTTTTAGTTTAGGCAATATAATTGGTAAAGGAAAATCTCTCCGCCCCCACTCCTTTGGGTCAAATTTTGCAGAATGCACAGCAGAAACTGGGAGAGTATTAGGACAAGGTTACCTAACCGCACAAATAATTGATATACACTATCAGCATATTTGTAAAACATGCTGTGCTAAAAGGAATATACTATCAGCAGATTTTGAAAACACACTGCATAAAGACAGGAGGGCGAAGTAAAGCACCCCAAACAGATTTAAGGAATAAAGAGCTATAAATAACTATTTATTTTACCCCGTCCATAACAAAAAGAATAAACACCCACCCTTTCTACCCAAAACTGGCCCACCCCATCCCCAAACAAATGCCCCTTTCCACAACCAATTTTCCAAAAAAACTGACCATTTGTCCATGTTGAAGAATAACCTAAAACAAATAGCAAAGTCCCGTCAACACCCATTTCCACCCTTTCCACCCACAGCAAGTCCCACCCACCAAAATAAAAGGTTAAAAAAGGGGCAGAGGAGGGCAGTAAAGGTGGGCCAGTGTTCTTGAGGAGCCTCTCCTTACGTGCCTGATGGGCCTATAACAGCGCCAGCCTCCGAAGGACGCAGCATCGGAACACGGTCTCCGAGTGGAGGGGGAGCAGCAGGAATGATATAACGGCGAGCAGCTGCCCTGGCGCTGCGGTGGAGGTGTTGTTGGGCTAGAGCTGCTGGGGCCTGGCTGGGACCTCATCCTCAAGGATCACCTATCACTGGTACTTGGCCCATATGGCCTCCAGTTTTTTCCGCCATAACCGGGCTGCTATTTCCTGCTGTGATGGTGGACCAGCAGAAATAGCTATATCAAGAAAAGAAAAAAAAGAAATTGTCAAGAATGTTCTGAGTGTAGTAGCACAGTAGCAGTACATTTGGTGGTCACCTCAGGACATTCAATTTTAAGGTGATAACTGTCACAGCCATAATATGCACTATGGAGTACAATTATTCTTTCATCTCCTGTTGTGTTAAATTACTGGTGGCATTGCCAGCTCAGCTGGCACCCTAGTCATACTCATTACTGTCTGGGGCTGGGGCAGCTGTGCTAGAAAATTATTTTATCCCAATAGCCCTGTTCTTCTTTGTACCTGGACTACAAGCCTGATGAATAATAAGATAGAAACACGCCACATAGGGGGTTATTACAACTTTGGAGGAGGTGTTAATCCGTCCCAAAAGTGACGGTAAAGTGACGGATATACCACCAGCCGTATTACGAGTTCCATAGGATATAATGGACTCGTAATACGGCTGGTGGTATATCCGTCACTTTACCGTCACTTTTGGGACAGATTAACACCTCCTCCAAAGCTGTAATAACCCCCATAGTATGTTATAATAATATAATGAATCATGCAGACATCCTGACTGCCATAAGTAGACGGCGGGAAATGTGATGCACTGCAGTACAGTGAAAGGATTGAGGCATAGGATATGATTGTACTTGGCGTATTTGCATCATCACAGACTATCCCATTCATGAAAATCAAGGCACTTACTTATGGACCACTTTACTCACTGCCCTTATTCCCCTTCTCCACCACACTTGGTAATAACTCATTTTTTCCAAATAATACACTTGTTTTGCAGTAAGGAAAGAAATCTTCTGAATGTACTCAACTGCAGGGTAAGGTAGAGGGGATTAGGATGCGTAGCTAGTACACACTTTATTGATTAATCAGTTCCTCATCATCATCAACATGTGCCTAAGGTGTGGCTAGTAGTGTGACTTACTTGGGTTGGCAAATGTTGAAAGGGAACAATTTTGGATGCCATAATGAATTATATTTTTCACTTGGCTTGAAACATGTGGCACAAGCAAAGTTTGGATTTTTCAAAATATTTAGAAGTCTGGGGCAGTACTTAAGAAAGATTAAAGGAGTGAAGTACTAGGAAGTGACTAACACAGTGGGCACTAAGAGGAAAGGGAAACACACCTTGTTTTTGCATTGCCATGCACTGAAAAATGTTTGACACATTAACTTAACTTAAGCTGACAGACACACATTGCACAGCCAACATTGCATTTCTGATTCTGCCAAATTGAACCATGCAGTTGTTAGGTCATCATGGGTGGCACTGGTGAAGGGCCATAGCGAGGGAGGGAGGCGATGGTAAATGGATGCTTGGATACATATTACCTGCCTTACTGAGTCAAGGGAATATTCTGAAATCACATCCAAACATTTGCATCAAACCTTTGATAAAAAGCATTCCAAGTAAGTAAAGTAGGTGAGAATAATGCCCTTATCCAGAAGAGCTCCCTTGTTTCTTCATTCCAAGCATGTATCTAGTCATCATTGCAAATGTGTTCTTCTAATACTCTTATTCTTCACCCTTGGCTTTGATACACACCATTTAAGCTGAGATTTACATTCTCTCATCCAGTCCTTCACCATTTAAAACCATTTAAAACCATCCAAACTCCAAACATGGCTCTCTACTAACCTTTCATCAACATCAATTTCCCCAATAACCACCCATGCATTCTTTCACTCATTCACCCATCAAAGAGATCTAACCCACCTGAGGAGTCCGTTCACCCATCCAGGCATGGAATCCTTCACCCATACCCTTTCACCCACCTGGGCTGGCATCCTTTCACTCATCTACCCTTTCATCCATCCATTACCCACCCATGCATCCTATCATCCTCCTCATCACCCACCTATATGATTATTACGCACCCTTTCATCCACACACACATCATTTCATTCATCTTATATTTCACCCATTCATTCTACTTCCATACTTCTTTCAATTTTCCAAAACACATCATCGTTCAAGTTCATTTTATAAACTTTAGTCTGCTGATTTGCAGGTAGAAGAGGCCATTAATACTTACTTAACTCCTGCTGCATCTGCTAAAGCAGGGTGTTGATGAGTGTCAACTACACTAGTAAACCCTTGTAGTCACTATATTACTAATTGTCAATAAGCAAGCAATAGGACTTACTACTGCTCACCACTGCTTTCACAGAGTCTTCCCCCTCATCCGATCCCTCAGCTGCGTCTGTGCTGGCGCTGCTTGCCCTGGCACTGGTGGCCAGTGTGGCTCAAACTAAAATTACACAATTTAGGTGCCACATGTGCCTCCCCCTATTGTTTGTTTGTAATAGCAAAATACAACTGTAATACATTCAGTTACAACCTTTTCTTCTTTCAAAATATCAAGTGGGCATTTTGTTGGTTGGCAATTCTTTAAAAGCTAGGTAGTCAATTAAAAAAAAATTGGTAATGGAGGGGCAGAACTAGCTATTGATGAATCTGAGCTCCTCAAGAGAAATAAAAGGGTGCGAGAATTGGTCAATGAAGTACATATGGTGTTGGTTGGCTAATGCAATGGGACCATCCTCCTCACACTTCCAACCATGGTACCCAGTCATCATTTGCTGGTATACTAATAATACATACACAACATTGGAGGTTACAAACAATTACATGACCATGTTCAAAACGTCTTTTGTTTCCTTTTTTAATGATTTAGCTGGAGCAAGAAACAGAAAGCCTTCTCACGAAACATGTGTAGAATACCTTGCATGGGCATACAATCTTCAGTACATGTGTTCTCTGAGCCTAACCACCACTCCACAAGATAAGATACAGAAGGGTAGAGGGAAAGCTCAATGAAAAAGCATGAAAGGAAGCTACAGACAGACTAGTACAGCCAGACAGTTAGAAGTAAAGAAACTTGAAATAAAAAAATTAAGTAAATAGGATAAAACAGAGATAAGAAGAATTTATGAAAGAGATAAATCAAAGTGGGGTTGGAAAAAAATTAGGAGACGGACACAGTAAAAAGGTAGAAAATAATTGTGCGGAGCAGTAAAGGTTAGGGAAATTAATATTAATATTAACCACAACAGGAGGACTTATTGGGGCCAGCACTTGTGGAGGTGCCATTCATTTCCCTAAATTTCACTGCTCCACACAGTTATTTTCTACCTTTTTACTGTGTCTGTCTCCTATTTTTTCCAGCTTTCCAGCTTCAACTCCCTTGCCCACCTCACCACCATTCCTACCCCTGGATGCTGGACGATGTAAGAAAAGAAATCAGAAACGATTAGTGGTACTGTTAATAAATAATCTCTACAAGAATATTCTTTTTTTTAAAGGGAAAGGCAAACACAGTAACATTTCTATAGCAGAGGTTTAGAGCGCCTGTGTAATAATAATACTAGTATCATGGACCATCCTAAATTTCCTAACCGAATTCCAAATTTGGAAATTCCTAATTTCCTAACCTACATTTTGGAATTACTAATACATTGTAATGAATAATTTCTACAGTTTCTCATCTCATTCTCAATCTCTCAATGCATAGATTGAATAGATTGGATGCATGCAAAACTACTACACATCACTAGGAAATTGCTTGGCAGTTGGCACTGTACTGGAAATAAATGAAGGGACAGAGAAGTGAGCGAACATGCAAACTCACTAACATTAAAATTAGCGATGACTATCTTAGACAGTGCACAGGAGGAGTCTCCACGTTACTTCTTAATCAGACCAAGCAAGCATCAAAAACAAGCACAATTAGGTAGCACTGTGCGCCTGCCTAGATGACAATCACATAATATTATATTTTTAACATACAGTTAACTTACCTGCATGTGAGCAGCATGCTTGCTATTTGTGAAGAAACTATTAGCACAGAACACAACTTATAATTAATTATTACTCACCTAGCCCCGCAACCTCAACACCTAGCAGGTCGAGCAGATCCCCCTCCCGATCTAGGATGTTGGTCCAATGGAGCATCAGCTGTTGCTGGGTGTGCTGGACCCCAAAGCTGCAGCACACAGCCCAGCACACCCTCTCCCAGTGCTGCCCGCACTCCCGGAAGCCATACCCAGACCCGGGCCTGTTGCCTGCTGCCAAGGTGGAGGGGAACTGGCGCTGCAAATAAAAAACCAAGGCAGCCACCTCCACCTCAGGGAATATGGCACAGGGAGGCACCCCTTGATGTTGCCACTGCCTGCAAGGAAGTCTGCTGTGGTTGGGGGCCTAGTGCTGCTGAGCCCCTGCTTTGCCATGGCACTGGAGACTTGGAGGGGAGGGTAGAGATAAAAAGGATTAGAAAGAAGGAAGGAAAAAAAGAAAGTAAAGCAAAAAAATGAAAAAGCAAAAAAGTCGCAGAAAAATACAAATAATTTTGGACAAAAGTTCAAATATAAAAAAAGAAAGAGAAAATGTAATATCATAAAAAGAAACTAGAGGAAAATAGGTTTTAAAAAAAGAGGGATGGGAGAGATATAGAGGGATATAAAGTAGACCCCAGCACCATAACCAGCAAAAAAAACAAAATGACTGTGCTTATGTGAACCGCGTGGTGCCATTCGCCTGCGTATTCCAACGCGAGGACATACTTCACATTGCCAGTGACGTTAAACGTCACGTGAACGAGCGCAACAAGAAACTCCGTCTGCTAACGGAACTCCTTGTAACGCAACAGAATTTTTTTTAGACTTTGCCGAGTTCTGCGTAACACGGCTACACAAAATCTGCCCAATATTGAGTTACCTTTTCTTTTGATGCTCAATCTATGTTGAAACAAATCATTGTAAAACCCCCACTTGTTGCTTCTAATAACTTATACCCCTCTTTCTGATGTTTATATATGTTCGAAATTGATGTCATCAGATCAGGCTCCCCTCAAGACTTATGACCTCTGATGGTCTTTAAACTGAGCAAAATTGTGGTAATCCTTGCCAGTGCTGTTTTAACCAGTCAATCATTGGTATCGTCTACTGTGCACTTTAACTATAATAAGGTCTTATTTGGACCACTGCAAACAAAATCTAATGCAGACAGTTCAATCTTTTCAATCAACACGCAATTAATCTACTTCCTTTTCTGCTGAAGCAGATGGACAGTGATCAGTGCCCAAATCTCCAAGGTTTTGGGGGATAGACAGTTTCAAAATTAAGCACAGGCTGAATTTAGGCTAGCTCACAGAACAGAGTCCACCTTAATGGTTGTTGTTGTTTGCTTTGGCATAGCTATAAAGAGCAGAGGCAGGGCAGCTATTGTTCTTTTGTGTCTTCCTGCAGTTTTTGACAGAGTCACTCATTCCATCACATCAGCGCAATACTTTGCTGCTGGTATAAAAGACCATGCTTTCCCAGGATGTATTTGGCATGAAAGAAAATCCCAGTGCTACTTTTCACTGACGATACATACCCTTTGGATTTCTAAGTCATCCAGAGGCTTTCAGACCCTGGTTGATAAATTCAACCAGTTCAGCAAAATAAATGGGCTTGAAAATAACACGACAAAAACTAAATCCATGACTTTCAATGCTAAGAGGCCGATTTGGTGTATGATCACCATCCACTCTAAAACTCTGGAAAGAGTCAAAGAGTTTGATTATGTTGGTATTAAACTGTCAGGGAATGATAGATGAGGTGAAGAAGTTGCTAAATGGAAGATCCATGTAAAACATAGAGTTATCACTATCATTAGGTTCTTTGGGGGCTTTAAAAATTTCCCAATTTCTCCTGCTTTGCAGGTTTACAGAGCACAGGATGTTAGTGCAGCACTTTATGGTGCTGAACTGTGGGACCAGAGTGAATCTGAAGGTCAATCTCCCCAGACAACTCTTTTAGAAGAACCTTGCTAAAGCTACTGCAGAGCTTCCCTTAATACCATTGCACTTGGATCTAAATCTGCACAAGATAAGCTATAGAACTAGACTGAAACCAATATTGTATTGGCTAAGGGTCTGGTCGACCAAAGAACTAGCCCATACAGAGCAGCTTTAAGCGATATAATAAGTAGACCCCAGGCATTAAGGGCCTGATTTAAGAAAGGTTGCGCTCCACCCAGAGCAGAGCCACCTTTCTTGTGCCCCTTAATACCCCCCTACCACCACCATGTGTGTGCCATATCTAAGATCCGACGCACCATGCTGATAGTTAGGGGAGCTAGCATCAAACTTTTTGACGCTAGTTCAGAGAGTGGCAGGATTAGCATCAAAAACGTTTACGCAAATCCTGCAAAGCCTACTGAGGCCCAATATAAACAATGGTGTGCCTCCTATTAATGCCTGCTCTGAGCAGGCTTTAAAATTGCTGATAAAAATGACGCAAAAAAATCTCTTAGATTTCTTTGCTCCAATTTTTCAGCCCCCCCTAGCCGGTGAATGTCCCCTTTGCATACATTATACCTGGAGCAGGCATAATGTAGCTCAAAGGGTTACAAAGTTGTGCAGTGCACACATTATGCCACTTTGTAAATTTGGCACAGCGATTTTGGCCTTGTTGGGCCAGATCACGGTAAAAAATAAATGAAGCCAATGTGGGGAAAGGGGTGCTAAGGGCTCTTAAATATGCCCCACAATATTCCCTATTTAAAATACATCAAGCGGTTGTTAACTAACCAAGATCTGGTCAAGTTTTGGACTGACCCAAGTAGGATCAACTCAAGGGTACTTGTTAGACCTGGCAGCTTTGGCTTGGTCTCCCCTAATTTTTTGTGTCTGCTTCCCAGGTTGTTGCTGTGTGCTATACTCTGTTTTGGCTGTTTTTGTTACTCTGGGCACTTTACCCCTGCTGACCAGTGCTAAAGTGCAAGTGCTCCCTATGTGAAATTGTATGGGTAATTGGCTTTTCCATAATTGGCATATTTCATTTACTAGTAAGTCCCCAGCAAAGTGCACTAGAGATGCCTATGGCCTGTATATCAAATGACACTAGTGGCCCTGCAGCTCTAATTGTGTCACCCACATGAGAAGCCCTGTAAACATGGCTCAGACCTGCCACATCAGTGTCTGTGTGTGCAGTTTTAAACTGCCAATTCGACTTGGCAAGTGTACGCACTTGCCAGGCCTAAACCCTCCTGTTTCATATGTATGTAAGCCACACCAAGCTAGGCCCTAGGTAGCTCCATAGGCAGGGTGCAGTGTATGTTAAAGGTGGGATGTGTACTGATGTGTTTTACATGTCCCAACAGTGAAATCCTGCCAACATTGTTTTTCACTGTTGGAAGGCCTATCTCTCTCATGGATTAACATGGGGGCTGCCTTTAAATATTCTTATAGTGCAGTTTCCCTTTGAAAGCAAATTGAGATGTGGAGTTTGGGGTCTCTGAACTCCCAATTTAAAAATACATCTTTTAGTGAAGTTGTTTTTTAGATTGCTAGTTTGAAAGTGCCACTTTTAGCAAGCGGGCATGTTTCACTTAAACCATTCTGTGACTCCTAAATTCCCTCTAGGTAGTGACACAAAGGGAGCTGGGGTGTAGCCTACATATCCTGATGAGCCATCTGGGCCAGAGTGGAGGAAGGAGTGGTCACTTACACCTGAATGGGCTGTGCCTGCCCTCACACCATGCAGTCTCCAACCCCCTGGTGTGTGTCTGGGCCTGGCCTGGGCGAGGCAGGATCCTGTAAACAACAGAGACTTTACTTTGAAGTTGGGCAACTTCAAAGGCAGAAAGGGGCATAAGTATTCGATTCAAAACCCTAGACTTTAGATTTCTTCAAGATTTGCTTCTGGAACCAAGAGGAACCTCTGCCAAGGAGAAGAGCTGAAGAGCTGAGGAGAAGTGCTGTTCTTCCTGTGACTGTGTTTTCTTCAGCTATCCTGCAGTTTCCACTTCCGCCTGTGAAAGGGGACAAAGACTGGACTTTGTGGTATATTCCTGCTTGAGAAGAATTTCCAAGGGCTTTGACTGAGCTTGCCCCCTGTTCTGAAGAATCACGGCCATCAAAGACTTCCTCTGCCAGAACCAGGACTCTCTGTTGAGACTCCTGCCCTGCCAAGTGGTGCCTAATCCAGTCCCCGGGCCCTTGAAAGGAGAAACTGGTGGAAAATCAAGGAGATACAAGGAAACCAACTTCTGACACCTCCGGACTGATGCCACTACCGAATCCCGTGACATCACCTGCAACCAAATCTGTGGTCCTCGCTGGAGTGTGACGACCCAGCAGGCCCGACACCACTGTAGCATTGCTGAAGTCTGCGACTCTGTGGAAGTTGCCACACCATGTCATGAACACCGGATATTGACTCCGCTGGAAGTGCTTTGATGCAACGCTTTGCACTGATGCCACCACACATCCACCTCTCCACGGCAAGGACCTGACACCTCTGCTGCTTCGCTCTGGAACCAATGGCGTTCCAATGACGACGCGATACCTGACTCCTTGCACCTGTTTGTTTCCTCATTTACACAACATACTGTATCTGGCAGTCCATATGACTCTGTGACTGGTGCGATTAGCATTGGATTGTTGGGAATGACCCGTCATGATGTCGTGATATCACCAATTCAAAGCATTTGTGTTTCTAAGTGCTACATTGAGGTTCAATCTTAAAAAATTCATAACTGTGCCTGTGTATGTTGGATTTTTGTTGTTTTGGTCCTGTTTTGCTCAAATAAATATTGGCTATTCTTCGAACCTGGTCTTGAGTCATTTTCTGGTGTTGTTACTATATTACAGTGTGTGTTGGTTCAATTACTTTACACATTGTTTCTGGGTTAAGCCTTTCTGCTCGTGCCAACCCACCATGGTGGTGAGTGGGGGTTAACAGGGTGTGTTTCTCATTTGCCCTGACTAGATTGAGGGTCCATGCTTGGATAGGGGGTAACCTGATTGCCTACCAAAGACCCCATTTCTAACAGTACTCTTGTCAGTAAAAAAGACATTCTGCCACGTTATGCTCAAGACAAGTGGAGATGTATCTTCTCTTGGGAGTCTAACTGACTCCTTTCCGAGTTTTAAAGTTGACCATCACTTTATAGAACTTCTAGATCTTCTGTAAACTTCGCTTTTAAGTAGGCTTTATTTTCAGTTAGGAATGGGTACTCTTCGCATGACCACTTTTATGAGTACCTGGTCAAACCGCACAGCAAGTAATGGCAAATGTCCTGTGTGTAATTCAGGCTGTGAAACCGCAGAGCATATTCTTTTCTTCTGCTCTGTGTACAAGACTCTTCAAACCAAATAGATTAAACCACTGTGCTTAAAACAGGGGATTAGGCACTAATGGTAGGCCTTGAGCATTTACAAAACAGATACAAACCCAATAAAAGTGCTCCCTGTTTCTAGCTTCCTGCAAGCAGCCTGGTTTATACGAAGAACATGGACTGGAAAACATAGGTGGTAATTACCACTTCGGTGGTCTTTTTCCGCCATATTTTGACTTAGGCAGGATTTCTGCTTGTTTACAGGTGGAAATCTGATCCCGTCGGCCTGGTCGATGGAGGAACAGAGGCGGTTTCACCACCAGCACTGCCACGCCAACAAGACTCCACCTGCCGTATTACGATACGTAATATGGCATGGCGGAGTCCTGTCAGCAGTGTGGTGCTGGTAGTGGAAAATGCCAGGACCCATTCCCTCCCGGACAACTACCTCCCCGGAATAGGTAAGTTGATCTTCCGAAAGAGGGAGTGTTGAGTGCATGGGGGTGTGTGTGCGTGTATGTGTGCAACAGGGGGTGTCTAGGTGCATTTATGTGTGTGAATGAGGGTGTCTGGGTGCATGTAGGTGTGCTAAAGGTGGTGTCTAGGTGCATGAATGGATGCAGTGTCTGGGCTTGTGCATGATTGCGGACAGGGAGAGTGTAAGCATGAATGCGGAGAGGGTGAGCGCATGCATGAATGCGGGGAGGGGGGTGCATGAATGAATACAGAGAGGGGGAGTGCGTGCGTGCGTGCATGAATGCAGAGATGGGGAGTGCATGCATCTCTGCGGTGAGGGGAGTGCTTGAATGGATGTGGTGGGAAAGCGTGTAAATGGATGTGGTGGGGTTTGGGGGTGTGCAAGATTGTGGAGGGGATGCATATGTGTGAGGGCGAATTGGGGTGTGTGTTTGGTTGTGTGCAGTTGGGTGAGGAGGGTGCGTGCCTGTGCGTAGAAGTGGGGTGGAGGGTGCATGCATGTGTATGGATCGGAGGGTGCCGGCGACAGGAATGCAGATTCCTGTTACCTGGTGAGCTATCGCCAGGGTTTTCATGGAGGTGCAACCGCCACAGAAAGGCTGGAAGTCTGCCAGGTCATAATACAGCTGGCGGTCTCACAGCTTCCGCCGGAGGTGCTCACCTCTGGCCTGGCGGTACTGGCAGTCTTGCAGCACTTTGGCTGCAGCCAAACCGCCTGTCTCATGATGCGGCTGTCTTCACCGACAGCCTCGTAATGACTACCATAATCTCTGATCACAGGATTAGAGTAAATCCATTGCCCACATCCAGGGAACATTAAAAATGGGACTAATTAGTGTTTTAAACAATCAGAATTATTGCATAGTAACTTTAATTGATGCAGTTTTTCTCTAGTTTTTGCCCAACATATTTCAAATTATGCTAAATGGCGATTTTTGAGAATATAGAAAAGTGAAGAGCCACCTTTGGGATATGTGTTGCCGGCTATGTTTTATGTCACTCTGTGTTGTGTTTATTGTTTTTACAGTTCTTATATTCCAATTTTGCTCAATGTTTCAAAGTTTTTAGTATCTATATTGTTCTTGTCGATCAATTCATGTAACTCGAAGCAACAAATAAATGACACAAATAGATAACTAACTAAACACATAAATAAATGTACATCATTTTCTTATAATTGCCTGGTAACTCCCCATGAAATGGGGGCTCCTGGGGCATGAAATGGGCAATTAATGGTTGTTAAACTACACATCCCATATCTGTGGGTTTATAATGCATACCTTTACCCCATGTAAGAGCTAAATGTATGTAGGAAACTTTAGGTGTGGTATGGGGTATGGGAGAGCGTGGGAAAACAGGACAAGGAAGTGGAATGCTTTTTTTTGCTTGGAGGTCATTTTATGCGAAAGCCGGTTAATTCTTTACTGCTGAATGTGGTACTCCCACACTCAGAAGAAGGGGTGTGGAAAAACCTTATCTCTCTGAATCAAGTGCACTAAAACTATAGCAGATTTTTCCTTTTCCTGACTCAGAATAGGAGCCAAAATGTTTAAAATAGTGTAGAGCCCAGGCACAGGATAACAGGTCAGACTCTATGACAACATGCGTTCTCTTGCTACAGTGTTGAACTTCAATATCCGTCAGTGGAACTCTGAACATCAACATTCTAAGAGTGAGCTTAGTGACATCAGAACCCATTGAAAGAGTGTGAACTCAGTGACAATGCCATAGGAAACAAAAAATCAATGGGAAAAAGCAGGAGAGAGCAGGGAATGGAAACTGAGACTAGGAATTGAGGAAAAGTGGGAAAGTATAACAGATGGCATAGCTGTAAATAAGGCATGGCTACCATCACAGTAACCGTAGAATGCTGTGGGGACTGGGTCACAAGTTCAAGGATTTCTGAAGGTGGAGAAAGAAGAATCTCCACCATCAGATACCAGGAGGTTCCCCCACCCTTACATGAGGCAGGGGAACTGTGAGTTGGACTAGCAGGAAACTCTTTAGTTTACATTGCTGCTTCAACCTCCCCAAAGTCTAAATGAAGCCCTAAGTATCTAGGCTGAAAGTATGACACAACGTTTCCTTGGGCTGAGAAAGAATTGCCATATATATATAGATGATGTAGGCATAATTTATCCAAAGTAGGAAGATGTACAATGTAGACATGTGCCTGCTGCATGCAAAGCATGAATATGTGTGTGAAAAATAAAACTGAGAAAACATATTGGAGGAAACCAAATCATGGAAAAACTATTTTAAGGAAAGTCAATTTTAGGGAAATACAAAAATATCAAAAACTTAAAGGAAACATTTTTAAAGGAAAGATAATTTTAAGGACAAAATCAAAATTACAGTAAACGTGGCTGGAGTTAGGACTACTATGGGGTTTTTGGGTTTAGAGCTGGGTAGTATTTAAAGTGATGAGGTGTTTATAGGGGTCAGAAACAATTAGTGTTTGGGCATAGATAGTGGTTTTTAGGGTTTAGAGGTGGGTGGAATGTCGGAGTGGTGAGGGATTTATAGGGTTCTCGAATCGTGGGCGATTAGGTGTGTGAGGTGTTTTTAGGTTTCAGGGATTGGTGGAGTGTGCGGGTGTTGAGGGGTTTTAGGGTTCATGCATGGGTCGAGCTATGGGGTGGTGAGGGTTTTTAAGATTCAGTTATGGGTAGCAGCAAGGGTGGTGAAGAATTTTCAGGGTTCAGGATGGCATCAAGTGGTGAGGTATTTTAAGGATTTAGGGATATCTGAAGGTTAGATGTTGAAAGGGGCTTTAAGGTTCAGGGATGAGTAGTTCAGAGTGTTGAGGAGTTCTTATGGGGCAAACATAGCTGGGATTAAGGGTGGTGAGGGTTTTCCAGGGTTCAGAAATGAGTGCAGTCTGATGTGGTGAGGTTTTTTAAGGGATATAGGATTGGTGTGGTTTAAGCATAGAAAGCGGTTGTTAGGTTGAGGAATTGGTGGAGTTAGGGGTAGGGAGTAATTTTATGGTTCAGGGATGGTGGAGTTTTGGCAGAGAAAGGGCTTTTAGGCTTCAGGGTAAGTGTACTTTAGGTGTGGTGAGGGATGTTAGACAACATGGATTAATGGTGTTTAGAGGTTGTGAGGAGTTAGCGATGGGTGGTGTTTATGGGTGGTGATGGGTCAGTCAATTAAAACCATCCAAAGAATGGTTTGACAATGTGAACAATATATATATGAAATGATGTCCCCTGAAGTAAAGCAGTAAATTAAATATCACCAACAAATCTGTTTCTGAAAGTTAAACCTGCAACCATTGCATTTAAACATAAAATGTAAGCACTTAACTGCTTCTGTGCCTGGGACGAGGTGGTTTCGTCCTCGGCACCGAGGACGAGACCACCTCGTCCTGCTATGGGCCCCCAGGGGGGAGCACTAGCGCTCCCCCGATGGCCAGGCATCCCCCTCCCCTGGGCAGGGATGGAAGGGGAATCGCGTCCCCTTCTACCCCCGCCCCTGTTACCTCCTCGTGACCCGTGATGACGTCAGCGCGCTTTCGTGCGCTGACCTCATCAGAGGCCTTCCCTCCGGCGCTGGAAGCTCAGCTTCCAGCGCCTGATTGGAGGAGAAATGCTTTGCATTTCTCCTCCGATCACGTGGAGGGGGCAGAGAAGTCTGAAAGGAGAGGAAAGGCCTATCCTCTCCTTTCAGGCTTCTCTGAGCATTTTTGCTGCCCGATCGCAATGCGATCGGGCAGCAGAAATGACACTAGACACCAGGGAATTGTTTTTTTTGTGGACATTTACTGATAAGGGGAGCGGACCCTTGGGCAACGGCCGCTCCTTGGGGGGGGCAATTTATTTCTTGGCATTTCTGCCCCCCCGGGGGCAGATCGGCCTAAAATTATTAGAAATCACACAAGACACCAGGGAAAATGTTATTTATTGTTTTTTTTATGTTTGAGAGCAAAGGGCAAGGGTCGCTCCGGGGGAGGGCAAATTATTATTAGGCCATTTCTGCCCCCCCTGGGGGCAGAGCAGCCTTGCAAACTGCCCCCAGGGGTGTCGGAAACCACTGGACACCAGGGAATATTTTTTGGTGTGGGCTATTTCAAGTAGGGGGAGCGGCCCCTTGGGCAAGGGCCACTCCTCGGGGGCAAATTATTTCTAGGCCATTTCTGCCCCCCCAGGGGAAGATTGGCCTAATATTATTAGGCCGATCTGCCCCCGGGGGGGGCAGAAAACCACTAGACACCAGGGCAAATTCTTTTTTTGTTTACTTTTATTTTTTTATGTTTGGGGAGCGACCCCTTGGGCAAGGGTCGCTCCCGGGGGGGGGGGGCAAATTATTATTAGGCTTTTTCTGCCCCCCCGGGGGCAGAAACCACAAGACAACAGGGATTTTTTTTTTTTTTTACACTAACGCATAAGGGGAGCGGCCCCTTTGGCAAAGGCCACTCCCTGGGGAGGGGGAAATATTTTTAGGCCTTTTCTGCCCCCCATGGAGGAAGATCGGCCTAATACAAGAAGCCTCTAGACACCAGGGATATATATATATGTTTGCATTTACTTTATGTTTTTATGTATGGGGAGCGACCCCTTAGACAAGGGTCACTCCCCTGGGGGGGGAATTGTATTTAGGCCATTTCTGCCCCCCTTGGGGGCAGATCAGCCTATTTTTGTTAGGCCAATCTGCCCCCAAAGGGGGCAGAAACCTCTAGACACCATGGATTTGTGTGTGTATATGTGTGTGTTTTGTTTGGAGGGGGCAGCCCCTTGGGCAAGGGTCTCTCCCCATGGGGGCACATTACTGTTGGCCATAATTGCCCCCCATGGGGGCAGATTGGCCTATTCTGGAAGGCCCATCTGACCCCAAGGGGGGCAGAAAGCCCACCACAGACCAGGGAAGATTTTTTTCAAAATAAGAGGTTGGGGGTATGGCCATACCCCCACCCCAAATAAATGGAGCCAAAGTTGTTCTGCCCACCAGTGGGCAGATTGGGCAATTACCCCCGATCATCACTCAGGGGAGACAGAAAGTCTACTAGATGCCAGGAAATAAAAAATAAAAAAATAAAAATAGTGGGGTGGTGACTACGAACCAGTATGGGCCTGGTTATGCCCCACCCAAACGGAAGGGGCTAACAGTCTTTCAGCTCTCCCCTGCACACTAAAACATCTTATCCCATGGCAAGCAAGGGGACATTTGATTATTTTGGGTTTTTGTTTTACATTTGGGCCATGAGAGCCTGGTAACTCTCAAAACCACTTGGAATGGTGAGGGCTGCACTTTTTTTTACTTTGGGACACTGCCATATAGAAAAATTCAGAAGACCTAGACACATCTGAAAACTAAACATCTAGATGAATCCATGGTGGTGTGCTTCACATGCACCCTGCACCATTTCCTTACCCACAATGCCCTGCAAACCTGCAACTTTGCTGGAAAGCACACATTTGTCCCACATTTTTGTGATGGAACCTTCCGGGATCTGCAGTAATCCACAAAATTCCTTCCACCCAGCATTGTCTCATCTATACCGATAAAATTTCTGCTGCACTTGTCAGACTAAAATTGTTTTTTTTCAAACTGCCCTTTTGGACCCACTTTGGTTCCCCCTCAATTTCTATGTGTTTTTGGCGCTTCCCTGCCACAAACACTTGGCCCACCTACACAAGTGAGGTATCTTTTTTACCGATAGACTGAGGGGGAACGTTGGGTGGTAGGAAATTCGTCCCGGTGCAGTGATCCCACACAGAAATGTGGGAAAAATGTGATTTTTTTGCGAAATTAGCAGTTTGCTGAGGATTCTGGGTAACAAAATATTGGGGGATCCACGCAAGTCAACCTCCCTTGAATGCCTCGGGTGTCTAGTTTTCAGAAATGTCTGGGTTTGGTAGGTTTCCCTAGATGGCTGCTGAGCCCAGGACCAAAAATGCAGGTGCCCCCCCGCAAAAACAGGCAGTTTTCTATTTGATAATTTTGATGTGTCCAGATAGTGTTTTGGGGCACTTCCTGTTGCGAGCACAAGGCCTACCCAAACAAGTGAGGTACCATTTTTATCGGGAGACTTGGGGGAATGCTGGGTGGAAGGAAATTTGTGGTTGCTCTCAGATTCCACAACTTTCTGTGACCGAAATGTGAGGAAAAAGTGTTTTTGTAGCCACATTTTGAGGTTTGCAAAGGATTCTGGGTAACAGAACCTGGTAAGAGCCCGACAAGTCACCCCATCCTGGATTCCCCTATGTCTCTAGTTTTCAAAAATGCACAGGGTTGGTAGGTTTCCCTAGGTGGCGGCTGAGCTAGATGCCAAAATCCACAGGTAGGCACTTTGCAAAAAACACCTCTGTTTTCTTTGAGAAAATGTGATGTGTCCACTTTGTGGTTTGGGGCATTTCCTGTTGCGGGCACCAGGCCTCCCCACACAAGTGAGGTACAATTTTTATCTGGAGACTTGGGGGAACGCTGGATGGAAGGACATTTGTGGCTCCTCTCAGATTCCACAACTTTCTGTCACTGAAATGTGAGGAAAAAGTGTTTTTTTAGCCACATTTTGAGGTTTGCAAAGGATTCTGGGTAACAGAACCTGGTGAGAGCCCGACAAGTCACCCCATCTTGGATTTCCCTTGGTCTCTAGTTTTAAAAAATGCACAGGTTTGGTAGGTTTCCCTAGGTGGCAGATGAGCTAGAGGCCAAAATCCACAGGTAGGCACTTTGCAAAAAACACCTCTGTTTTCTTTGTGAAAATGTGATGTGTCCACTTTGTGTTTTGGGACATTTCCTGTCGCGAGCACTAGGCCTACCCACACAAGTGAGGTACCATTTTTATCAGGAGACTTGGGGGAACGCTGGGTGGAAGGAAATTTGTGGCTCCTCTCAGATTCCACAACTTTCTGTCATCGAAATGTGAGGAAAAAGTGTTTTTTTAGCCACATTTTGAGGTTTGCAAAGGATTCTGGGTAACATAACCTGGTGAGAGCCTGACAAGTCACCCCATCTTGGATTCCCCTAGGTCTCTAGTTTTAAAAAATGCACAGGTTTGGTAGGTTTCCCTAGGTGGCGGCTGAGCTAGAGGCCAAAATCCACAGGTAGGCACTTTGCAAAAAACACCTCTGTTTTCTTTGAGAAAATGTGATGTGTCCACTTTGTGTTTTGGGGCATTTCCTGTCGCGGGCACTAGGCCTACCCATACAAGTGAGGTACCATTTTTATTGGGAGACTTGGGGGAACAGAGAATAGCAAAACAAGTGTTATTGCCCCTTTCTTTCTCTACATTTTTTCCTTCCAAATATAAGACAGTGTGTAAAAAAGACGTCTATTTGAGAAATGCCCTGTGATTCACATGCTAGTATGGGCACCCCAGAATTCAGAGATGTGCAAATACCCACTGCTCCTCAACACCTTATCTTGTGCCCATTTTGGAAATACAAAGGTTTTCTTGATACCTATTTTTGACTCTTTATATTTCAGCAAATGAATTGCTGTATATCCGGTATAGAATGAAAACCCACTGCATGGTGCAGCTCATGTAGTGGCTCTGGGTACCTAGGATTCTTGATGAACCTTCAAGCCCTATATATCCCCGAAAGCAGAAGAGTCCAGCAGACGGAATGGTATATTGCTTTCAAAAATCTGACATCGCAGGAAAAAGTTACAGAGTAAAACGTTGAGAAAAATTGCTGTTTTTGCAACCTCAATTTAAATATTTTTTTATTTCAGTTGTTACTTTCTGTAGAAAACCCTTGTAGGAGCTACACAAATTACCCATTGCTGAATTCAGGATTTTGTCTACTTTTCAGAAATGTTTAGGTTTCTGGGATCCAGCATTGGTTTCATACCCATTTCTGTCACTGACTGGAAGGAGGCTGCAAACACAAAAAATCGTAAAAATGGGGTATGTCCCAGTAAAATGCCAAAATTGTGTTGAAAAATTGGGTTTTCTGATTCAAGTCGGCCTGTTCCTGAAAGCTGGGAAGCTGGTGATTGTAGCACTGCAAACCCTTTGTTGATGCCAATTTCAGGGGAAAATACACAAGCCTTCTTCTGCAGCCCTTTTTTCCAATTCTTTTTAAAAAAACGAAATTTTCACTGTATTTTGGCTAATTTCTTGGTCTCCTTCAGGGGAACCCACAAAGTCTGGGTACCTCTAGAATCCCTAGGATGTTGGGAAAAAAGGACACAAATATGGCGTGGGTAGCTTATGTGGACAAAATGTTATGAGGGCCTAAGCGAGAACTATTCCAAATAGGCAAAAAAAGGTCTGGCACAAGAGGGGGAAAAGGCCTGGCCAATTTTGATATTCTATGAATTGACATTCTATGAATTGGTTTCTATGAAAAGCTAAATGCCATTCATTATGAAGATTTCCATTAAGCAGTTTAGATGAAATTGTTTCTCAGAAATGGTATTCCTTGAAATCATTTTTCTATACAATCACACACAACCATTTTGCACAGAAACACATATACTTTTTTGATAGCCTTGCAGTTGTGGGCATTCCCACGAGAGTGACAGAGGTGTGGGCACGGTATTTCAGTGCTAATGTGGCACAGAAACAGAGCTGTTTTACATGTTTGGGCATATTCAGACCTTTTTGAGTGCACTCGATAAGCACTATAATGTGTCTTCTCTTTAGCAGTTGATATCACTCATCTGCAATTTCTGAGCGGGGTAAAGAATAGGTTTAATTATCACCCAACTTGAAATGCTCATTTTACCGTTCTCAGAAGGATTGAGTGCTGAATTTGAACTACTAGATTTAAAACTTCAGAACTACAGATCACTGCATATTTCTGCGGACGTTCAACTCACTGAGCTATCTTGCACAGTAATCCTACGCTTAATTGAGAAAGGTGTAAGTAGTGCAGAAAGTGGGGACAAAGGTAAGCAGTCTTTCCATTATGCAAAATATAGGCAACAAAGTGCTATGCATAATAATGAATTAATTGGTAGACGTGGCAGATAGAAAGATAAGGAGTTATTTTTTATTACTAATCACAAAATGTGTACGGATGTAAGCGTGATATATATTATGAATGGGGAAAAGTAGGAATTTTTGAGCAAGCCACAAGTTGACTTTGCATGTCTTCATAACTAATAACTTTTCTTAAAAACAAATATGGCAAACAACTGTTTCCCCTTATGAGAGAACAGCACAGCTTGTCCAGATAAAAGAATCTTGCCATTATAACAACAATATTTGCTCATGATGTAAAACTTTCATAAATTCCGCTTGCTTCATGTGAAAGCAAAGTAGGTTTATAAAGTACCCCAGAGTGGCAGTGCATGCCAGGAACCTACTAGCATAATTAATTTAAACTCTATCTCCAGGTCTTTTGCTGTTCGCATCCACACTGTCCTCTGTATTTATTTTGCTCCATTGAAGATTTATCGGTCTCAGTATTGTAAAGGGCATGCTACAAATAAGCCGCAAGGGCTCATTCGTCGTAGGTCAACTTTCCTACATTTATCTTTTGGCCCTATGTCGGTGTTATACCAAAATATTGAAAAAATGATGGCATGGGAACACTGCATCACAAAACCTTTTTTATGCGTTCAATTATACATTGACCATGAACGGGCATGTCTGTTCTGTACATAAGTAGAATGTAGAACACTTTGTGGCATATGAAGCAGAGGCGCATGATGATAAGCACTGACAAGCCTAATTCAACATAAAGGTAGGTGTAAACAGAGATGTGCATACACTGCGGGGACAGACTTTGATTTGCTTTCCTTGGGTTGAAGCCGATGGCCAATATTTCCCCACCGACATTCAATCTCATTCATCCTCGCAAATACGTATTTCCACACAATTTTTTCAAATGTATTTAAGTTTCTTAATAAAAATGATAAAACATTCAAATTTTTATCATACTAACAAATACAATATCTATTCAAGTCTCAGAAACAACAGGGTGAAATGTATCAAGTTGAATAAATCTAAACCCGAATTTAAGACAACATGGTTTCTATATCCAACAACAGTTTCTCAATACACCTGCCAGTCAATAGTCTTAAATTAATACGTTAATACAATTAGCATGAAATGAAAACAAAGTCATACAACTATATTGACATAACTTTTGTATTACCTTCTGATGGTTTCTTTTCCTCTGAGGCCCACTCAGTTTATGCGTTAGCATCTCGTCAGCTTCCCTTGCATTTGGGTGGTGGCACAACTTTCTTCATTACTTGCTTTCAGAGGCTTGTCACTTTATCCATTGGTTCCCGAAAACATAAGAGAAGTGGCTCTCATGACCAAATGGGCAGAGACAATGGATGCTTTTCAATGCAAGTGGAGAGATATGGACGTCAGGCAAAGAAGGTAGACAAGAAAGTTGGTTAGGAAATCGGATTCCCTTTAAAGGAGTTGATCAAAATCATGGGTAGCATGAGTGGTAAACAGCATATCCACTTATGCAAGTACGCAACTTGCAGGGGGTATGTAAGGGTGAGTGGCAATGACACATCAAAGAATGCACCAGCAATTAACCCCTTACCCGCTGGGCCTTTCCCCAGTGCTGAGCCCTTTTGACTATTTGGGATAGTTCACTCTAAGGGCTCCATAACATATTTTCACACAAGGTATCCACGCCAAAATGGCATCCTTTTTTACCATTATCCTACAGATTCAAAAGGTACCTAGGGTTTGTATGTTATCCTAGAAGGGAGAGAGAAAATTGGCAAACTTTAGCTAAATTTCGAGTTTTTAGGGAAAAATAGAATAAAAGAACTCCAGATAAAAGTATCATTTTTGTCTGAAGCAGCGTATTAAATAAATGGTTTACAGTGCTAAAGTCATTATGTTACCAGCTTTCAGGAACATGCAGAGCTGAAAAAAAACTAACCTAACAATACCTAGCCACAGATTTGGTATTTTGTCATGGAAACTAGTGTGAAACCCATGGGTGATTCAGGAAAGATATAGATTTCTGAAAAGTGGACACAATTCTGAAAACAGCAAGGGGTTTTATGTGTGTATCCCTCAAGGTTTTCTCAAACAAACTAACCATTGAAATAAAATAATATTGAAAACGAGTAGGGAAAGACTGCCATTTGTAACATTTCCATCTGTAACTTTTGGTCACAGTGGCCGATTTATAAAAGCAATACACCATTATATCCACTAGACCCTCCTAGTTGTGGAGATGTATAGCGCTTGTAGGTTCTCCAAGGTACCCAGAGCAAACAACTGTGCTTCACCATACAATGTTTTTTCTTTGTTTATCGGGTATATACCAATTCATATGGTGAAATATGTACAGTAAAATATGGGTATCAAGGAAAACTATGGGCCAGATTTACTAAAAAGTGGCTCAGCGCAGTGCTGTGCTAAAATTGGCAGCACCGGTCTGCGTCACTTTAGAAACACAGGGATGCACCGTATTTATTAGAATACGGCACAGCCCCACGTTTTCCCCCTGCGCCAGCACTAAATTTAGCTGCCAGTGCCAAGGCAGGCATCCTTGCACCATTGTGCAAGGATTTCTGCGTTGAGGGGTTTGATTGTTTATATGTGGGAAGGTGTCCCTTCCTGCACATAAACAATCTCTAATGACGATTTGGCACTTCGGTGTGTACTGCAGAATGCAGCGCACACAGAATTGCTAAAGCATCATTTTGAAAGATTATTTATGTGCAGGAAGGGACACCTGCTCGCACATAATCAGTAATTTCTGCCATTTTGTTCTTTCTATGTGTGCTGCAGAATGCAGCACACATAGAAAGGGCAAAAAATGAGAAGGAATAAAAGTATTAATCCTCGTTTCCCTGGGGTTGCGTTAGACTTTGGCACTGTATTAGGTGTACGAAAATGTGTAAATCTGGGAGAGTGTCAAAGTACAATGGGTGTTGCTATGGCACGCCCGCTGCAACACCCATTGCACGCCCCTTCCACACAAAGTGCTGCATGAGAAAGGGCCGTATTTACAAGGTGGCGTTAAGACACAAAAAGGAGCCTAATGACACCTTGTAAATAAGGCGCAGGGCATAGCGCGACTGGAGCGTCACGTAAAGTGATACTCCGGTGGCACTAGGGGCTCATAAATATGCCCTATGTGTTTTTGAATGGGCAAAAGATATGTAGTTTAGGAACGCTGGTTATTTGTACATCTCTGAATCTGCAGGATCGTGCACTCGCATATGATTTAGAGGGTATTTTTCAAAATGGCTTCTTTCTTACACACTGGATGACATTTGGAAGGCTCAATTGCAGCAACAGCCAATCAGGAATACCACATTCTCTGTTTTTCTATGCTTCCACATGTCTTTCTATAAAAATGGTACCTTACTTTGAAGGTATGCCTAGTGCACATGACTGGAAATGGCCCAAATCACAACATGGATACATGATATTTTACCACTAAAACTGGTCTTTTTTTTTGCAAAGTGGGTAGATGTTGATGTTAGACTATTGCTCAGCCAGCACCTCAGGAAACCTACCAAACCTGCACATTTTAAAGAACTAGGGGCCATATGTACCAAGAATGCCTTTTGCGATTCGGAAATAGCGATTTTTAAGAAATTGCTATTTCTGGATCACAAAATGCAATGTATCACATTTGCGATTCGGTAATAGCAATTTCTTAAAACTCGCAAATGTTATTACCGAATCGCAAATTGCGATACCGGCCCCATTTGCACGTATGGGCCTGTCAGCCCATATCTGCAAATGTTTTGCATTTCCAAAGTTGCAATTTCTTAACTAGAAGTCACAATTTTGGAAATGCAAAGCCCCAGGGTGCTGGGGGCCTATGGCCCCCTCTGTTGCACCCCAAAATAATTTTTTGCAACATGTAAGGTGCACACATGCCAAAAGGGCATGTGTGCTTTACATGTACATTTTAAAAATGCATTTTAAATGCATTTTTAAAATTTGCACATGGTTACCACCAAGTTCAACTTGGTGGTAAATAGCGATTCCTAAATGCCCAAATCGCATTTAAGAATTGCTTCTTACATGTGCAAAGAAATCGCAAATAAGGAATCCTTATTTGCGATTTCTTATTTAGAGAGTCGCAATTTGTGACTCTCTAAACAGGGTCGCAATTTTAAGGAATCGTTATTTTAGCGATTCCTCAAAATTGCATTCAGAATGTCTTTCATACATTCTGAAATGGCTTTTTGCATTCGCAAACGGGCATTCGCACCGTTTGTGAATGCAAAAAGCTTTCATTCATCTGCCCCTAGATGCCTGAGGGAATCCAAGTTGGGGTGAAGTGCAGAGCTCTCACCTGGACTTTTTACCCAGAATCCATTGAAAACCTCAAATCTTGGCTAAAAACATATTTTCCTCAAATTTCTGTGGTGGAAAGTTCTGAATCCAGTGGGGAGCCACAAATGTCCTTCCTCCCAGCATTCTCCCAAGTCTCACAATAAAAATAGTACTTCACTTGTGTGGGTAGGCCTAGTGGATGTGATTAAAAAAAATAACTCAAAACTCAACATGTATTCATCACATTTTTCCACTCAAACTGATTTTTTTTTGCAAAGCAGGTAGCTTTGGATTTCTGGCCCTAGCTCTGTTGGCACCTAGGGAAAACTAGCACATCAAATGTTTTCCACCAGAATCCCTTGCAAACCTCAAACATTGACTAAAATTCACATTTACCTCATATTTGTGTTAGGGAAAATTCAGGAATCTGGAGGGAGCCAAAAACCTTCTTCCACCAAGCATTCCCCTAACTCTCCCAATAAAAATGCTACCTTACTTGTGTGGGGAGGTCTAGTGTCTGTGACAGGAACAGCAAAATGCAACAAGAATGCATAACATTTTTTGACTCAAAACAACCTTTTTTTGCAAGCTGGGTAGCTGTTTATGTTTTTTGGTTCTAGCTCAGCCAGCACCTAGGAAACCTATTAGATGTGCACATTTCTGAAAACTAGACACATGGAGAAATCCAAGGTAAGGTGACATTTGTGGCTCTCACCAGGTGTATTTACCTAGAACCTATTGCAAACCTCAAACCTTGACTAAAAAACACAAATGTTTGTGATCGAAAATTTTGGAATCTGCGGGAAACCATAATCTTCCTTCCACTCAGAAACCCACAAAGTCTCCTGATAAAAAGGGGAACCTCACTTGTGTGGGTATGCCTACTACTAGCGACAAGAAGCAACTGAAAACGCAACTTGAATACATCACATTTTTCCACTCAAAACGGACTCTTTTTTTCGCAAAGTGTGTAGCTGCGGATTTTAGGCCAAGCTCAGCTGGCACCTAGGACAACCTAGTAAACCTGCACATTTTTGAAAACTAAACAACTTGTTAGGGTTTAGGGTTGTGCGACTTGTATTGCTTTTACTAGCTAGTTCTAGGTAATTGCGCCCAAAACCCTGTTCTGTAATTTGCAGGGAGGCACAAATTTCCTACCACCCTAATTTCTCACATGTCTTATGTTAAGATTGGTACCTAACTTGTGTGAGTGGGCTCCAAGACCATGACACAAAATACCCTACAGTGCTATGTTGATAGATTAACAATAAGGATAGTTGCAATATTTGTGGCAGTGCTACCCTTGTAATCTTATGAACCACAGAATTTTTTGGAAAACAGACAACCAGAGGATTCCAGGTTGGTGTGCCTTCCATGGATCACATGACGTTGTATGCCCCCCATGCCCTGCAAACCTCAAACTGTGCCTGAAATCATGCATTTTCCTTACATTTTTGTGATAGAAATATCTGCAATCCATAGGCATCCACAAAATTCCTACCACCTAGCATTTCTCCACTTGTGCAGATAAAAACGTGGTGCCAATTGTGCGGCTGCGCCTAGTGACCGAGACAAGAATGAATCAAACCAAGGTCAATGGGAGCCCCTGCAAAGGGAAAAGTATATGTTCTTCTGGAAATTAAGGCTGATTTACATTTGTATTAAAAATGGATCTCGCCTAGAGCTCAAACTACTGTCTTCATCACTAGCCCTAATCTGTCATATTCCAGAAATGCTGTAGTAATCCCTCTGCTCATACATTGGAAGTTAAAATTGTTTTCCCAAGTGTTTCTCCATCCTTCAGACAGTATACATGCTAATCCATTGTGCTCCACTCTCCCACTATGGCTCTGTAGAATTCATAAGAAATACATAATATTAATCAGAAATAATTTGTACACACCAGGTGACATTTTAGTTAGACATACATGGGCAGCTGTGTTCTATGGGGTGGGTGGAGATGTTTGACGACTCAGTCTGTCAGCTCTAAGACCTCCTCATACTGCTGTATTTGTCTACTCCCCCATCCCTACCATTGCTGAAAGATGATTTATGCCTGCATATCAAAAATGTCAAAGTGGCACAACAATAGGAAAATAGGAGCATAAAAAAATAGGTAAACACAGTCTCAAACAATATGTCCCCTGTAATAGTTGGCTGATCAGTGCAGAGCAGCTCATCCAGTGGGACAGGGTGACCGGCTGCCAAAGGGCAATGTGTAGCTGAGGGGAACATCCAGAACAACAACTTCATTGTTAACGCAAGCCGAACCACGCTTGCATTAACAATGCCTCCTTTTTTCTCTGCCTTAAACACGCATGTGCTGAACAACGCACATGTGTGGTTAAGGCAGAGAAAAGGGAGGCAGCATCGGGAGAGGACGGAGTCAGGTAGTGGGGCTGGGGCATGGTTGGGGGTCATTTTTAGGGGTGGGGTGGATTAAGGGCTTGGGGTGGAGGAGGTCGGGTAGTTTATTTTTTTAGGGGCGGGGTAGGAGATTGTGGTAGTTCTGGATTTTTAGGGGTGTGGGATCGGAAAGTTCTGTTTTTAGTGGCGGGAGGGGGGTGTTGGATTAGTTTTGGGGTGGCAGGGTTGGGGTACTCTTATTTTTGGGGTGTGGGTGGGGGATCAAGGTAGTTTGTTTTTTGCGAGTGGGGCTCGGGGTAGTTTGGTTTTTGGGGGTGGGGGTCATTGTCTTTTGGGTGGGGAAGTGGGGGGTCAGGGTAATTTGATTTTTGGGGGGTGGGGGGTCAGGGTAGTTTGATTTTTGGGGTCTGGGTAGTTGGTGTTTGAGGTTGAGGGATGGGGATTGGGGTAGTTAGTGTCTTTGGGGATGGGAGTAGTTTGGGTTTTGGGGTAGGAGGTTGGGGTAGTTTGTTTTTTGGTTGTGGGGGTAAGGGTAGTTTGGTTTTTGGTGGTGGGGGTCATTGGTTTTTGGGGTTTGGGTAGGGGGTTGGAATAGTTTGGTTTTTGGGGGTGGAGGATCGTGGTTGTTTGGTTTTTGGGGGTAGGAGGGTCTGGGTAGTTAGGTTTTTGGGGGTGGGGGTGGAGGGATCAGGGTAGTTTCATTTTTGGAGTTGGGGGTCGGGGTAGTTAGTGTTTTTGGTGGTGGGGGTGGGGGAGTCAGGGTAGCATGGTTTTTTGGGGTGGGGGATTGGAGTAGTTTATTTTCTGGGGGTGGGGTTGGGGTAGTTTGGTTTTTGGAGGTGGGGGTAGGGGTTCAAATTTTGTTTTTAGGGGCAGGGTAGTTTTATTTTGGGGGATGAGGTTGGTTGATTTTAGGGCTGGTGAGGGGTTGGGATAGGTTTTAGGGCTCAGTGTGGGTGGAGGTATCGGGGTAGTTGTATTTTTATGGTGGGTGGGGGGTGGCATGCGAAATTCATGCACGCCGTTCCACACATGCCTTTACTAGGCGTGCCTTTACAATGAAAAATCATTGTAAATGCATGCGTGGTAAAGGCATTCATGGAAACAATGTGGTCGTTGTTCTGACCGCGTTGTTCAGGCATGCATGGTTGGCGAATGCGTTGTTCTATCATACATTCTGTAGCTGAACATGCAGTGGACATGAGGTACAGTGTGGGTACCTCAAAAGGAGATTGAACCTTTTTAAGGTCCAGGATTTGGGTAGCGTAGGGCAGGGTGACTATTACATATGCCTCCAACATGGAGAGAGCAGAAAATTTTAGGAGGTTCCCAGCCACAAGAACACTGGAAGCAACAGAGAAAGCTCGTTCAGAGATGAGCTTAAGTGAAAGAGCAGCAGATGAAAAGGCAACAATAGCACATTTCAAGGAGTTCATAGTTCAAGGTTTTCATTATTGGTGTGCAGGGGTGCCATAAGGCTAATTCTATTCACCTCCACAGAGAGACAATGATTTCTAATTGTAACTATGAACCTATAATTGGATTCGAACATTTAGCAGAAGAGGAAGACCGAATGAGAACAATTCCTTACCTAACAATAGAAAAAACAGTCCCAGGCACAGTGGCCGCACTGCAAATCATGAGCCTTACATTAAACCATGGACTGAGGGCATGCAATGGCAGAGTGGGTGAAGTCGGCCTTAATCTGGTTACTTTCCAGAGAGGCAACTCAACTTCAAAAATAGATTACATTCTGCATAGTATAAGCACATGGGAAAGACTAGCGACCTTTAAAATTGATAAAAGAAGGGATAGCGATCACTTCCCGCTAATAATTGAATTCAAGGCCCACTTCTTAGATTTGGACTCGAAATATATAGAACATGATAAGGTGGAGTTACAACCCACCCTCAGTAACAACAGAAGGGTTGTAAAATGGCCAGTAATACTAGGCAATCAGGTCACTATGATAAACATTTACAACATATTTTCTGATCTCTTGGAGCCTTATGCAGAAAATAAACCTAGTGACATTCCTATTACGGCCATCCACCAGTCATTGAGCACTATGTTAAGACCTGTCCTGACTAAACAGTTACAGAATAAGCACATAAAGTAGAAGGCCCAAACCACCCCTAACAGTCCATGGTATACTATCAAATGTAGAGAGAGGAAAAGAGTACTGGTAGAGGCACTAAAGCAAAAAAATCAATTAGCCATACAGCAGGCAAGGGTCAGTTATAAGAAAACGCTGGCTATTGCCCAACGCAACTGGGAGGACCAAAAATGGCAAGACCTGCTGGTAGCAGCGAAAAGCAATGATGCAAGAACCTTCTGGAAAATAGTTACCCATGGTAGCAAAGAGGGGATGTTTACTACAGACCATCACATAGACCCCAAAACATGGGTTAACTATTTTACATATCTTTACTCTGACCCTCTCACCTTCGATCTCTATCCCTCAAGACACAAAACCCCAGTTGCTTGGGGTATTTTACCCGAGTTACAGTTTAGTCTGGAGGAGACGGTGATTGCCATTGAAGCAATCAAGCCAGGAAAAGCCCCCGGTTTGGATAAGATCCCGGGGGATCTATTCAAACATAGCATAGAAATCTGGGCACCTTATCTAAACCTTCTAAGTAATGCTATAGCAAGGGGAGGCCCAATGCCCGAGACATGGACAGGGGCAGAAATAATCCCAATCCACAAAAAAGGATCCAGGGAAGACCCAGGGAAGTATAGACCAATTAGCCTCATAGACGTCACACAAAAAATGTATGCTAGACAGATCCTGAATAGAATCAATATCTGGATAGAAGAGAACAACATAATGTCTATATACCAAGCAGGCTTTAGACAACAGACCAGTACAGTTGACCAGGCCTTTAGGCTATTGACAATAATATGGAAATACACTAGACTAAAGAAAGGCCACCTGTATATTGCGTTTGTGGACCTGCGCGCAGCCTTTGATCTGGTGCCGAGAGACTCCTTATGGGCAGCATTAGGAAAACAGGGCATGCCGGGGAACCTCCTGGGCCAGCTGGAGAGGCTACATGAAAATACATTTGCAAAGGTCCGGTGGGGGCCAAAAGGAGAGTTGACAGACCCAATACCTATCAAGAGGGGGGTGAGACAGGGCTGTGTGCTCGCCCCAACTCTTTTCTCTTTATACATCAATGATCTGGTTCATTATCTGAAACAAAGTAACCACGACTCACCAAGATTGAATGATGATCCAGTCCCCGCCCTCCTTTTTGCAGATGACACCATCCTACTGTCTCAAACCCCAATGGACCTGCAAACTCTACTAGATAAATTCAGTGAGTATTGCAGCTTGAACGGGTTAGAAATAAATGCAAACAAGACTAAATACTTAACTGTTAACCCTCACAAAGCACTCAAGAGAAACATTTGGATTAGAGGGCAGGCACTGGAACGAGTTAAAAATTTCAACTACCTAGGGATACTGCTTGATGCCAAATTGTCATGGACGCCGCACATCAACAAAGCTGCTATCTCCTTAACCCATAGCTCTATGGCAATTAGTAAAAATTATAAATGTTCAAGGTCGAGTACTGTGTCACCAGTATTCGAGATCTATAGGTGCAAAGCACAGGCCGCTGCTCTGTATGGCGCAGAACTCTGGGGATTCACAAAACTAACTCCATTGGCCACTCAGGAAAATAATTTCATGAGGGGGGTATTGGACCTCCCTCCATCGACTCCGCTGATTCCCTTAGCCCATGACACTAATATGAAACAAATAGGCAAATTGGCAGCCCTGAGGCCCCTGCTCTACTGGTGTAGACTTTGGACAACCCCTGAACTGATCCAATACAGGCAAGCCTTAATTGAGATCATGGGCTTGGACAAGACTATTTCCCTCCCGTGGCTTTATTATATCAGGCAAAGCTTTTATAATTTAGGGCTGAAAATCTACTGGGATGAACCGCATATACTCACAACCCAATCAAAGATCCGACTAAAGCAAGTATTTTGGGACTTCATCTTTAATAGCCCTTTTCATAGCAATGATTCAGGTAGACTAACCTTAAGTTTTCTGGATTTTAAACCACTACCGAGCGCTGAGGAATGGATTGATACTATTCAACCTAGACGAGCAAAAGCTTTATTTATGAAGTATCGATATGGGATTCTCCAGGTCAAGGCTTTTACCTTCAAATGGGGTCTCCTGAATGGGAGTAATCATGAGGCGACCTGTGAGCTATGTAATATGGAGACACCAGAAACGACGGATCATGTCCTTTTAAATTGCATTGCCTACGATAAACTAAGGAAGAAATGGATCCGACCCATCTGCAGGAATTAGTATTAGTAGTTCATTGTACAGAAGTTCATAATGAGTTCCAGTCCAAGAAAAAATGACAATATGTACAATGTCAACAATGAAACAGAAGAGACACAAAGTGCCAGAAAGCAAAGCAGGTGATACAAATTACTGTGCAGACAAAATATGTTCTCATGTACGCAGAGTTGAAAATGATAAAGATTATGAAAACAATCTGAGTAGGAAGATAGTGCAAAATGTAGGAAGTCAAAAGTTCCAATCCGACAATGCTACCACAAGACACTGCCTCTACAATGATTGTCCAACGACTGCTGTGCACTTTCTTTCAGGCCTGATTGTCTTTGTATCTAACTCTCCATTTTTGTCAGACAGTGAAATATGACAGGTCATGATTTCATAAGTTGCCCACTCATTCCCAAAAACATTGTGATGATGAAATAGAGGTATTTTGTATGCTATACTATTAGAAATGGCCCTCTCTACAGGGTCACCCTCAAACTTTTTGCCTTCTTCCTCCTACTTTTTGATGGATGTTTGGTTGCTGGCCTTAGGCGTCTGTGCACTTTACCTCTGCTAACCAGTGCTAAAGTACATGTAGTACTTCCCTAAGCATGGTTTGATCGGCATATACCTGATTGGCATTTTTTATTTACATGTAAATCCCTTGTAGAGGTGGTATACCATATACCCATGGCCTGTAATTTAAATACTACCAGTGGGCCTGCAGGACTCATTGTGCCACCCACTTAAGTAGCACCTTAAAACTTGTGTCAGGCCTGCCACTGCACCCTGAAGGAAGTGGCTCATTTCCATGTCAACTTGGCATTTAAAATCCCAGACCAAGCCCTAAACTCCCCTTTTATTACATTTAAGTCACCCCAAACGTAGGCCTTAGGTAGCCCATAGGGCAGGGTGTTGTGTAATTAAAAAGTGGGACATGTACTTGCTAGTTTAACATGTCCTAGTAGTGAAAAACTACCAGATTTGTTTTCTCACAACTGAGAGGCCTACCCCTCCCTTAAAGTAACATTACGGCTTCCCTATTAAAAATAATACGCTGTAATTCCTTAGCCAGAGGTGGTAGTTGTGTCATGATTGGTAGCAATGAACTTGTAATGAAAACCCCTCTTTAATGGTAAAGTCAGATTTATAATCACAAGTTTGAAAATGTCACTTTTAAAAAGTAAAGACAATAGATAATGAACAGAATGCAGAACAAATCAAACATTCACCCTCAGTCACAGATCTGGGTTTAATCCATCAGGTTTATTGCTTGTCATGCATATTCCAGTTTGGACCTGGCCATATGCAAATCAGTTTGACCCTGCCCCCTATGGGAACAGTTTAGTCTGAACTGACAGGCCAGGTCCTCCCTGGACCAGAAACAAGCATCCTCGGACCAGTTTCAGGGTATCACCCTCATCATCCAGGCTAGCTTGAATCTGGTGGCATAGCAAGCATAGGACCCATGTCTGGGCATATCCTTCCCACTTAGGATGACAAATGACAAAAACAACAGATGATGGAGGGAATGCATAACAAATCAAATATCCATCCCCACTCACAAATCTGGGTTTAATCCATCAGTGCCTTTGCTTGCCATGCCATTCCAGTTTGGAACCAAGTCATATGCAAATCAGTCTTGACCCTGCTCCCCATGGAACAGTCATACCCAAACTGCCAGTCCCTCCCTGAACCAGAAACAAGCATCCTGGAACCAGTTTTGAGGTACCACTCCTCAACTGCCAGCCTAGCTTTAATCTGGTGGCATAGAGAGCACAGCACTGACGTCTGAAGATACCCTGCCCACTTAGGGTGACAAATGCAAAAACAACAGACGATGAATGGAATGTGGAACAAATCAAACATTCACCCCAGCTCGCGTTCTGGGTTTAATACATCATTTTTTTGCTTGCCACGCTATTCCAGTTTGGGTAGAGCCATATGCAAATCAGTCTTGACCCTGCCTCCATGGGAATAGTCCAGCCCGAACTGCCAGGCCAGGTCCTCCCTGGACCAGAAACAAGCATCCTGACTGGGGGGAAAATGTTTGATTTGTTCTGTATTATGTCCATAATTTGTGTTTGTTTGCTTTTGTCGCCGTAAGTGCACCAGGTATTCCCAGATGTGGGTCCCGGGCTCGGTATGCCACTGGATTCACGCTAGCCTGGCTGATGAGGTGTGATATCCTGAAATAGGTCCTAGGATGCTTGGTTACAGTCCAAGGGCGGGGGGTGGAGTGGCTGGCCTGCCAGTTTGGGCTGGACTGTTCCCATGGGGAACATGGTCAAATCTGATTTGCATTTGGCTGTGTCTAAACTGGGTTGGTGTGATGGGCAAAAGAACTGATGGATTCAATCCAGATCTGTGATTGGGAGTGAATGTTGATTTGCTCTGAATTCTGTCCATCATTTATGTTTCTTTACTTTTAAAAAGTTGGCATTTTCCTGCCCTTAGCCCTCCATGCCTGTAACCTGCCTTAGGTCACCTGACTGGATGTAACTGACAGTTGGGACTTTGTGAATGCACCCCAGTTTGTCACACAATGGAGGGATTAACAGAGCCTGAATGGGTCATTAACTGACTTGAATGGGGGGGAGCTAAGCACAACCTCACTTGCAAATGAATAAGCTGTGCTCTACCACCACACAATAGGCATAACAACCCTGTATTTTCAGTGTAGCCAGCTAGGGGACAGTGTAGGGTAGGGAGGAAATTCCTGGAACTTCAGAGAACATTCCTCGAAACTTCACACAGGTTCTAGGAACAGGGCCCCAGGGTATAAGAACGGGGTTTTCAGAACTGTTCCGCAGTTCACTACTGGGCCTGCAGAAGAACTCTCAGTGGACTGCCTGCTACTGTGACCTGCTGTGTGCTCTGCCAGACTACTGCTGTACCTGGAAGGACTACTGTGCAGGCTGGAGCTTACTTGGAACTTTCAGAGGCCAGACCCTGCTGTAGAGCGCTGCACCAGCACCTGCACCCAAGACTTTAGAAGTATCTCCAAGGGATAGTTTAGCAAGTGTACTGTTGTGAGCCACAGAGACAAAACAGACTCTCACCATCTTAAACCTGCACCTGAACCCGGTCTGAGTGAGTCATGAAACCCCAAGAGGTCTCCATCCTTTCCTGGGCCCTTGGATGTGGTGCTAACGTTGCCCAGGTGGCCATTTTCCAAAAGTGAAAACTTGCTATTTTAAACCTTAAACTTTAAAAAATCAGAACTCTGGTTCTACTAATTGGATTTTGATGGTTTGGGTGTCAATTTTTTTTTACAATTTAGTAAAAGTCTTCTACATTGGTGTGGGATTTTTATTGTGTTATGTTTTCACTGTGCTGCTGTTTGTGTGCTGCATATATATGTAACACAAGGAATCATGGTTGTTACTGGACCAGTGCTCACACCCCAGTTAATGAACAACCCAATGTCTCACACATACACATGGCATTAACACAACATACCACGTAAGTCACAAGTCTGCAAGTCACACATATTTTACCCTACTTTCACTGGCATGTGCTCTTTATTGCTCTCCCACTGTCCTGTACAAGTAGATTGCAAACATTTACTCATTCCTAAAAAAAAATGCACATAATAACAAGGAATCTACAAGGACATGCTTTGGCTTCTGGCTAAATTTGTTGGTGCCAACATTAAGAACTGGTAAGTAAGGAGGTTGAGGGAATCAACCTTGAGGACAATAGAAGAAAAATGGGTGCCTTTCATTGTCTCTTTATGTCTTTCTGTAATTTCAGAGCACCAAACTCAAACAAATTACTTAATGCTTATGGAAATACTTTGGATTTGGAAATGGGGAGTTGTGGCATGGGGTTTGCTGCAGTTGTTTGGTCAACAGGTGTGTAAAATGCAATGATGTGCTTCTCTCTCTACGTTTTCCTCTCGCAAATGTCCCCTATAGATTCAAATTCAAGCAAAATGTAATTCATTTTTCCACATGTTAGGGATTATAAGGATACACAGGATAGGGGTGTTAGTCAGAGGGACGTAAGAAAAAAACTTTTAATTGAATTGAGCAATGAGTCATGTCTGTAGATAACTCATGATTTCCCAAATAAACTAATCAATAGAATGAGAAATGAGTGACAATAAGTAAGAGTTTGACATACTGTTCCAGTTATAGTCATATGTAGCGTTTGTCAGTTTCATAAAAACATGCAATACCCATATATTACTTTTTAATTGTGTTTTGACAATGCATCAAGGTTTAAGGCAAAATCGAAGAGATAGAAAATATGTAATGTATAAGTGAGACTATCACATGGGACGGGAAAAGCCCACAACCTCTACTATTTGAATAGAAGGAATGACGATTAGATAAGGTAGACTAATGTTGTGGTGGTAGTCTGCTGTATTTGAGCTTGGAATTGGTTGGCACCCCAGGACACCAATCAGCCCTACACATTTCTGAAAGCTAAAAATCCTGAGTCTAAGGTGGTGTGGCTTGTGTGGATTCCAAAATGTCTTCTTAGCCAGAATGCCCCACAAATTTCAAAATTGGGTGAAATCACTAAGGGGCATATTTATACTCTGTTTGCGCTGGAATTGCGTCGTTTTTTTTTACGCAAATCCGACGCAAAGCTAACTCCATATTTATACTTTGACGTTAGACCCGTCTAGCGCCAAAGATCTTGGAGTTTGGGTCATTTTTTAGCGTGAACACCTACCTTGCGTTAATGTTATGCAAGGTAGGCGTTCCCTTCTAAAAAATGACTCCAAGGCATGTGTGCCTTATTTAAACTCCTGTGCAAAAATGACACACGGGAGTGGGCGGGCCAGAAAAAATGACGTCCAGCCGCTTTTGCGTCATTTTTTAACGCCTGGTCAGGGCAGGCGTTAAGGGACCTGTGGGCTCGGAAGGAGACCAGAGGTGCCCTCCCATGCCCCCAGGGACACCCACTGCCACCCTTGCCCACCCCAGGAGTACGCCCAAGGATGGAGGGACCCATCCCAGGGAACTTAAGGTAAGTTCAGGTAAGTATTTTATTTTTGTGGCATAGGGGGACCTGATTTGTGCCCCCCTACATGCCACTATGCCCAATGACCATGCCCAGGGGACATAGGTCCCCTGGGCATGGCCATTGGGCAAGGGGGAATGACTCCTGTCTTTGCTAAGACAGGAGTCATTTCAATGGGGGTTGGGAGTAAAACAAAATGGTGCAAATCGGGTTGAGGCCAATATTTTGCCTCAGACCTGACTTGCCCCATTTTTTGACGCCCAAGCTCCATTTTCCCCTACGCCAGCGCTGCCTGGTGTGGGTCATTTTTTTTTACGCACACCAGTCAGCTGCGCCGGCTAACGTCATTCAATAAATAAGACGCCCGCATGGCGCTTTGGAATGGCGTTAGCCAGCGTTACATTTTTTGACGCACAACTGCGTTGGCGCAGTTGTGCGTCAACAAGTATAAATATGGCCCTAAATATCCTCATATACTGTGAGGAACTTCTCTGAAATCTGAACAGAATGAAAAAAGTCATAACACGCTTCCTTGTGAAAACAGTACCCTATTTGTTTGAGTAGGTATATCGACCGGCACTGGAAGGGCCCAAAAACACACATGTAAAAGCAAAGATTTTATTTGAATTACACCCATCCTTGAGATGGAGTAGCTGTCATATTTATTCCTGAAGCTGGCAAGCACTCATGGTAACCTACCAACACCAAAACCTTTTGAGAACTAAAAACCCGGAGGAGATCAGGGTGGCGAGGCTTGCATTCATCCCCTACTTACTCTTATCCAGAATTCCCTGCAAGCATCAAACCTTGGCTACAATCACAACATTCCCTCATATGTCTGAGAGGGGAAAGTTAAAAAATGTGCATGGATCAGCAAAAGTCCTACCATCCCATAGTCCCACATTTCTGCTGATAAAAATTGTACTCTTCTTGTCTGAAGGGCCTAATACTACAGCATAGAAAGTGCCACAGACTGCAACATAGAAATATGAGGAGTTTTTTCTTTGAAATACATTTTAGGATGTGAGTAGCTACATTGTGTAAGGCCCACTTTGGCAGCACCCATGAGAAGCCTAACAACCCAAGACATTCCTGAAACCTAAACACCCTGGGGAGTTCAGGGTGGTGTGCCTTGCAAGCATCTAACTTTTGCTACAGTTTCATAATTGTATCACACAAATCTCCACACTCTTTAGGAACCAACAAATGTTCTACAACTCAGTGTCCCCTCCTATCTCCCATTAAAAATGTGTTGGAGGGCCTATAGACCCCAAAATACAATATGAAAACATCAAGATTTTAGGAAAGGCCACACAATACAATATGAAAACTATAATTCTTGGACTGTGGGTCTCTGTGATGTTTGGTCCCTGGAAGCATTAAACATCAAAGGAAATATACCAACCCTAGACATTTAAAAAAAAAAAAATCTATACCCTCAGTAGATGCCATGGAGATGTAGCATGGCTTAACCTTACTACTTTATCTTATTCATAATTATACCTAAAAAATGCACACAATTCCCTCTCACTTTCATTGGAGATGGTTTCAGTACTCACCCACTGTCGGCAACCCCACAGAATCTTACCAACTCTAGCACTCTCTAAAAAGTAGAGACAGAGGAGAGTCTAGGGTAGTGTGGCATGTGTACATTTTTGTTTTTTTTACCCAGAACCACAGACAAATATCATAAATACACCTGATGCTAACAAATCCTGAAGAAATGGAATAAGGTCATCAGGCACATAGACAAACCTACCAAACTCAAGGCAGTTTTGAAAACTAGACACCTGGGATTTCAGGCTGGTGTGGCGATAGTCAGCTAAAATGACCTATGCATTTGAAACTAAGGATAATAAAAACTACATCTCCTCATATTTATATGACAGAAAACATCCTCATCTTGTAGTTGACACAACACATTTCCTGATTAAAATGGTCCTCAATATTTGTAGATAGGCCTATTGTACCATCATGGAATGGGCCAAAAAAGAGACTGTGTGACGTCAAGGTAGTATCAATGTGGGCTTCACATCCTTACTGTTTTTGTCAACACATGCATTAGGGATACCATTTTTAGAGGAATGTGGGAATTGACGATTAAAATAATTTTGTCTTTTGCTTGAAGATCCCAACGGTTTTAACTAATAAATATGGGGAAATTGTATTTTTATAACCCAAATATTGACATTTTCGGCTGGTCTAGATAGGAACACCCTATGGAAACTATGTAAGCCACACCTAGGTCTGTAGTTGTTAGATATGTTGAGGTTCAATAAGGTTCCATGGGTGTTGGCCAATCCAAAACCCAAATACTGCAGTCTTCTCTCATGGAAACTGAGAGGTAATTGGGGTGCTTACTCTGCATCAACCCAATAAGCCCCAAAAGGGGCAATTAAGACTGGCGATGGGAGTTGGAGAAAAATGAGGTAGAACCTGTCTTTGTGCCTTCTGTGGTCTTTCTGTCCTCCTATGAAAAAGTATAGGTTGAAAGCCCTCAATTTGACTGCCACAGGAGCAGAAAGACTGTTGGTGACTCTGAGGTAGAAGGGTGCAGCCCAATACCAATAAGGCCCAGTCCTGCACCCCACACATAATTTAAAGAATATATAATTCCTAGTGTCTAGTGGGTCTTTATTCAACTTGGGTTGATAGATTGGAGAAAAGCCCTCATTCTTCCCTATAAGGAGATGGAAGGCTACTGAATGCTCCTGAGATTTGTGGGATGGTGCCTGACTCCAGTCTGGACTAGCCTTCCAACCACTTTCTCCCATCAGAAATCCTTTATGCTCCCCTGTCTGGGGTGGAAAAAAAGAAATAGTTTGAATATGATCCTACATTTGAATGGCAGATAAATGTGTGAGCTACTGTGATGAGGGGTGCAGTTATATATATATATAAAAGTTATCACTGGAGTACAGTAATTCTTTTGTGAGCCCCAGGTTGCAAATCTGAGTAAATTCCCCAACCTGCCTCCCAGGGGACAAGAGACCAGAAAAACTCAGTGGGTCACTGATTTAGATGCATGCAGCCCAGCACCAATACAGGCCAATACAGGCTAGGCACCACCCCTTGTAGGTTTAAAGAATGGTCCATTGTGTCTAATATAGTTTTCTACCCCCTTGTGGCTAGCAGATTGTAGGTAAACTCCTAAATCAGCCTCCAAGATCCCCCCACCCTTTGTCAGATAAAATAAAAAATAACATGATGTTTAGCAGGGCTTTCTGACCCCCTTTTGGGTGGGGCAAAAAGAATCTTTAGGGCATGTGGATAAGGGGTGTCCCAATGTCACGACAGGCTGACCCTCAGCCCTTTCCGAGAATGGGAAGAAAGTGGCTTTCAAAAGACTGTGCGTAGCATGGGTGTTAAGAGCCTAGAGAAGACAGGCCAACCCCCACCCATTTTACATTAAAAAAAACAAAATTCCTGTATCTAGTGCTGCTTTCTGCCCCCACATGGTGGGATGACTGGGGTAAAATCCGACCTTGAGGCAGAGAAAGACTGGGTCCTTGATATGGAGGAGGAATTTTCTTTGCCTTGGGTCCCTTCTACCTCCCATTCCAAACAGCCTGAGGGCTAAGGAGTGGATCGTTCCTTAAAGAACACCCTCCTGCAGTAATCCCCAAGCAGGAACCCACTAGAGGGAGGTACCGTTGGAAAGGCAAGACTCTACTCCTTCCAATCGTACCTTTACCATTGTGATTGGTGTTTGAGGAAGAAACTGCACTGCCTAGCACTGCACAGAATTAAAGCATAAGGAGGAACTGAAAAGCTCTTCCTATTTCAGTTTCATTAGTGATGATATTGGTATGTATTTTACTCTAATTGTCAACCACAAAAAAAAATCAAGTGGCTGAGGAACCAGAGGTGGGGACCAGAAAATGGAAGGACCCTAGAGGAAGCACCAGAGGGCTCCCATGCCTTGAGTGTGATGACTTGACATCTATGATCTCTGGCCTCCAGAAGTAGTGAGACTGATGTGGATGTCATGTCCCCTGCACTGAAGGGATTAAAACCACTGTGTGCCTTTTATCTCACAATGCTGCCCCATATAATGACACAGAACAACAGGAGATTAGAAAAGGGTAATTCTGAGGAGCATATGCAAATATTGACCCGTATAGCATAATTCCAACCTCAGAAGGTGTCTGACATTAATTGGATAAAAAGTCTCCAGCAAGATTGCAAAGCCATCACACTGCATGCTCATGGCTTCTTTTAGTATTGTCATATCTTGAATAAAGCACACTTTCCTACAAAAAATGCATGTATGAAGATATTCCAGTGCTTAGAAGGCTAGGAAGTGTAGGGTATTCACAATCATTTTCTAGTCATGACCACAGGCGCAGACTGGCCCAGACTAGCCCCATCCATTTCTTTTTCACTCACACAACAGGGCATAATAAGGGATCTGGGAAGAGAATGGCTGATATAACATGGAACTCTGTGTTGAACTCAAGCAAATGCAGTTTCTTGTAGTACGTAATGCAGAATATATAGATTGCTCCTAAGCACTCATCACATCTCAAATAGGTGAACTGATACATTCTTTACCTCCTACATGAGCTGGCTTGGATTGCCCCCTGCAAACTCTCTGTGTGAGAAACTGACCCACCAATCCGAGCAACAGATTAGTTGGCTAGACCCTGAAGCTAACACAGGCTGGAGAAGAGGTGATTTTGCCAAATCTTTCATGTACGTTCTGCTTCCCTTAAACTAGGCCATGCCTGTTTTCCTTTCGTCAAGGCCTGTCAGGCTCCCCTTTCTTGCTACCAGCTTATAGTATCATCATTTTCCAACAATTCGTATTCACTTTTTTTATATAAGCACTAATCCCCTCCAATCAGTCTTTGTCTCTCCCCATTCTTTAGGTCTCTGTGTGTCCACCCCATCATACAATCTCTCCTTGTCCAAAGCTTTGTGCTTTATCTTTGGAAGCCTCCTTTTAGTAATTATTTCCAAATAGCTTCCCTTCCATCATATTTCTCTTTGCTATGATCCATTTTGTAATTATTTACCAGTGCCTTCCCTGCCATCCTAGTTCTTATTTATATAGATCCATTCTGGATTTACTTTTGTTTTGCCCACAGGAAGATCTCTGATGCACAGGCGGAGATCTAACTAAGATAAACAGTAGTGAAAAGGATAAACGTTTAGTAAACTTAATAAAAAATAGTAAAACATTTTATGTTGAATATTATTGTAAATAATGGTGTATATTTGAAAAACAAAAAAGTTAAAAACTAAAACATATGGCAGTAGTAACTCAATTTTCATTTACAATTCTAATATTTTGAATATATTCAGTTAAAATCATTTTTCTAAAAATTACATTAGAAAAATCCCACCAAAAGTAAACAAATACATTTTTATTATGTATTAAAATTTGAGAAGTAATGTTTATAAATGTTTAGAGTAAATTAAAAGATGTATGACGTATATTTTGAGGTAAGTAGTATACAGTGTGCAGGTATAATGTGATGCAAAGCTTTACAAATTGATGCATTGCGCCCAATGATTCAATTGGTAAATGTGGAGCAGTGTAAAGCACTGCTTACACTACTGTTACGTTAAAAAAAAATAACACAACAGTGGGGCAAAGGCCTTGTAAATGAGGACCATAGTACCTTACCTCTCAATTACTGTTAGGGTTTGTGCACAGCAAAGAGCATGTCCCCTCTCACTGCACTAGTGGGTTCTGTAATAGCTCCCTTTTAAACTTACTATTGAAAGCCTTTCTTGTTATCTCACCTCCCCCCACCCCCCCAGGCTTCTGTGTATGTTGTTTAATGTGCTGTTTTGTTTACACATTGGGCCTTGCTTTTACCAAGGCTTCTTTAAAACACTCCTCTCTAGGCCATGTGTTAATTTAACTCATTTGCATAATAACTGAAACTCTGCACACCTTTCAAGAACATGTGCAGCATGTGAGGACCACACCCAGCTCTTCAAACCACACCCAGCTCTGCACACCTTTCAAGAACATGTGCAGCATGTGAGGACCACACCCAGCCCTGTCTATAAAAGGCAGCCCCCGAGCCTCACCCAGTGCTTGTGCTCGTCTACCTCCCGCTTACCTGAGGACAGATCCCTCGGCGCTGGCACTCCTGCTCTCTACAGACTTTCATTGGCTTCAATGGGCGCAGCTGCTGGCTCTTCCTTCTTCCGGTTTCCGGTTCCTCCTTGCCTCAGCCTCTCTCCTACAAGCAACCTGCAAAAGAGAAAGAAGACAAGGTTAGACTGATCAGTATCTCTTGCCAGCAACAAGTAAGTGCAAAACTTTTATTACCTGAAAGAACTTTGACAACAATTTCTGGATTCGTGTATAGACAATTTGAAACAAGATACCTTCCACGAACATTGTGATTCAAACTCTTTGTTACAAGAATACTTTGCGGAACTTTGTGAAACAAACATTTTTTTATGGAACTTTTAAGAATCGAACCGTGGAAACCATTAACAGCAAGGCAAACAGTAAATCAAGGACTTGCACAAATTACATGCTGTATTTTGACGTAAAAGTACAGTATTTGTTTTATAAAAGATTCTGGAAATATGGGAAAAGTGAGTCTGCTATTGGCAATTTAGGCTTTAGTTATATTAAGATGAATGTTTGATATTGGTAATTCTGATAACGGTATTTGTTTAATGTTTTAGAAGCTTTAGAGTAATAGAAAGCACATCCCAGAGCAGTAACACATTCCAAACCTGGAAACTAGAGACCAGGATCCAAGAGGTACTTTTAGAAGAAAATTTCTAATAAATAAAGGGATAGTCAGGAACCCAGTTAGGAATAGGATGTACTTATCTGTTCTTTGTTTATGTTTCATTAGGCACCAGTTTCTACAGAAGTCAGAGAGGGCCGCAGATTTGTGCAGCACTTCAACAGTGGAAACGCAAGAACGGTGTTGTCTCTTTATTTTATTTTATCCACTTCCCCCCTTCCCTTGAGCTTCTGTTCTTAGTGCACTGTTTTAAAAACTAGTGTGCTGGAACAAGCAGTTTCAGGGTGGGGGTCGGATTGTCTTCAACCTCCATCAGAACTGAACAAGGACTCAGGTGAGCTGGGCTTTGACAGAAGCACAAGCCTTAAATAAAAAAATAAAAAAATAATTTCAGTTCTGGTGGACGATGAATATCGGGGAAGAAATAGAGGGCATTGACGTCACGGATATGGCGCAGGCCCTAAATGAGGACTTGGCTCATAGTGAATCAGTGTCTGGCATCTTGCAACATATGCAAGAGGAAATAGAGAGATTAAAGATGGAGAATACCTCTTTAAAACAGGATTTAAGCAGGTATAAATTTAGGGTATCTCAGTGGAACACAGCTTTTACGCCTTTGTTTAAAACCTCCTCAGAGACAGGGGCGCCATCAAAACATACAACTTTGCCTCCCCCAGTTGAGGTCACTGTTAATGTTCCTAATGCTGTGCCCTTAGCAGCACCTGAACGTTTTCATGGAGATAGTAACAAATTCCATGTTTTTATCAATCAATGTCAATTACACTTCGTTTGTAAGCCACAACAGTTCCCTACTGATGCTACGAAAGTGGCATTCGTCTTGTCTTATTTGGGTGGCACAGCAGCCAATTGGTCAATTCCTTTCGTGGAGAGAGATGATCCCATCCTCCATAATTGGAATCAATTTAAACGTACCTTGACCAGCCTTTTTGCAAAACACACTTTCATGCAGGCAAGTGATAATGAGCTTTTAAATCTTAAACAAGGTAACAAGGATTTATTGACCTATCTCACTAGTTTTAATCGTTTACTCACCGAGACACACTGGCCAGAAGAAAAGCGTGTCTCCCTTTTCTATAAAGAGAGATATCGTTGATTTGCCAAAAGACTATTCGGACTTTGTAGATTTAGTTGTGAAATTAGAACATAGACTAGGAGAAAGAAAGAGAGATAAATACAAACTGGAATCACGGTTAACTTTTATTAGACACGAGAAGAAAGACCCAGATAATAAACTCCCTGAACCTGAGCCTATGCAAATAGGGACACTCAGAGGTCCACTCACATCAGAGGAAAAAGAAAGAAGGAGAAAACTTCAATTATGTTTATATTGTGGAAGGGCAGGTCACTTTGCCAGAGAATGTCCAGTAAAGCCTAAAAATCCACGAAAGGGTGCCGTTTCCTCCACCTCCTCAACTGAATCGGGAAACGATTAAGCTCGACAAGGGGAGAGGTTACTTGTTCGAGAAAACATCTTAATCAAACCTCTAATGCTGCAGCCTTCATGGTACCGCACATACCTAGACATTTCATAATTCAGGTCGTTTTAATTGTTACTACCCAAGTGAGGCATTCTCTCCCTGTCCTACTGGACTCAGGCGCGACAGGAAATTTTGTGGATAATAAGTTAGCTGAAAACTTAGGACTTCCTATGTGCCTAAAGCCTTGTCCAGAAGCAGTATGTGCAGTGGATGGGTCAGAATTGATCTCTGGATTAATCACAAAACAAACAAGTCCACTTGTTATGGTCTGTCAGAACGGGCACACAGAGGTGATTAGCTTTTATCTGATAGATACTCCTAATTTTGGTTTGATTCTCGGGGTACCCTGGTTAACAACTCATAACCCAAAAATTGATTGGGTGAATAGAAATGTTACTTTGGATTCCTCTTTCTGTAGAACCAATTGCTATCAAGAAGCAGGTACAGAACAGAGCACAGTATTACACTGTGCTAGTGTTATACAAGATGAACCAAGTCTCCCTCCTGAATATTCTGACTTTAAAGACGTCTTTGATCCAGTAAAGGCTAGTGTGCTGCTCCCATATAGGTCTTATAACTGTCGTATAGATCTTATCCCAGTGGCCCCTTTACCTAATAACAGAGTATATGCTTTGACTGACGAAGAAACCAAATACTTAAGAACCTACCTAGATGACCTACTACAGTCTGGGTTCATCCGTCATTCCACATCTCCGGTGTCATCTCCACTCTTTTTTATCCCGAAGCCGGATAAATCCCTGCGCGCGTGTATCGATTATAGAGGACTAAATAAGGCTACAATAAAGAATAAATATCCTCTTCCTCTAATACCTGTGTTGTTGGATCAATTAAGACATTCTACTGTATACACTAAACTAGATCTGCGGGGAGCTTACCACCTGGTCCGAGTAAAAGAGGGGGATGAGTGGAAGAAAGCTTTCAAGACAAAGTTTGGTTTATTTGTGTCACGGTGTAGGTACTCCTCAGACTCGGTGTGATGCAAACAAGGTCCACCTCCTGACACCACCAAGTCACTGATAACAAACCACAGTGCATTGGAGTAATCAAGCGAGGGAAGGAAGGGGAAGGATCAGCAGGGACGGGATAACTGTAAAGAAAAATACACAGTGTTAATTATCACATTGTCTGTCTATTCTCATAAGGTCTCACTATAACCAAAACGACCTGGCCTGCCCATAACTCATAAGGGCAGAACTAGTCCAAAGCCTGACTATGTTCCATCAGTATCACCAATGGATGCCCCAAGCCAACTACGGCCACTAATAATCACCTAAGGGTCTCACCGCCCTTCCTCCTAAACAATACTACAGTACGTATAACGAAACAAACATGAGGAGAAAGAATAAGGTGAAGAAAATCTATTTTGTACTTCTTCCTATGATTCAGTTAACCCACTAAGCCTTTCGTTAATGTCACGTATATTTGAAGAAGTAACTCGTTCATATCTCAGTGAATGTTGACAAGAATTATTTGTCCCGGCTGTTTGGAATCCTGCAAACAGTAAATCTCATTCTGAATTGCCGCCAACAAAAAGCCAAAAGATTATGGTGGTCATTCTGACCCTGGCGGTCTTTGACCGCCAGGGCGGAGGACCGCGGGAGCACCGCCGACAGGCCGGCGGTGCTCCAATGGGGATTCCGACCGCGGTGGTAAAGCCGCGGTCGGACCGGCACCACTGGCGGGGTCCCGCCAGTGTACCGCGGCCCCATTGAATCCTCCGCGGCGGCGCAGCTTGCTGCACCGCCGCGGGGATTCCGACCCCCCCTACCGCCATCCAGATCCCGGCGGTCGGACCGCCGAGATCCGGATGGCGGTAGGGGGGGTCGCGGGGCCCCTGGGGGCCCCTGCAGTGCCCATGCCACTGGCATGGGCATTGCAGGGGCCCCCGTAAGAGGGCCCCTAAATGTATTTCACTGTCTGCTGCGCAGACAGTGAAATACGCGACGGGTGCAACTGCACCCGTCGCACAGCTTCCACTCCGCCGGCTCGATTCCGAGCCGGCTTCATCGTGGAAGCCTCTTTCCCGCTGGGCTGGCTGGCGGTCTGAAGGCGACCGCCCGCCAGCCCAGCGGGAAAGTCAGAATTACCGCCGCGGTCTTTCGACCGCGGAACGGTAACCTGACGGCGGGACTTTGGCGGTCGGCCTCCGCCGCCCGCCAAGGTCAGAATGAGGGCCTATGTCTCATAAGATCGCCGTTCCTTTATTATGGTACCTCAAAAAGTAAAGTGCTCCAATATATGACAGTCACCCACAACCTGGCCGTAAGGAATGCAGAAATAAAGAAAGGCGATAGCCTCCGGCAAGTAGCAAGCTTGCCGCTTACCACCTTCTTAGTACTTGGAATTCGAAAGGAGGAGCAGCTAGGAACTCCTTCTGCCGGTAAAAAGTCAGTTTCCAGGAGGGGGCCCTGATGAATCTCATTCCTCGTTTCCGGCCGCCGATGAATTCCCCCCTGGGGAACGCCGTCCGCTCCTACTTCGTTGAGGCTCCGACCTGCCTCATTAGCACAAATAACGCACACCCTTTCCAGGGTGCGCCGACTTTTACGCGATTTCTACCGCGCTGGGCTTCATGGGAGATGTAGTCCCTAATGACTACATTCTCCCGATCGGCCCTGTAGGCGCCGGCTAGCACCTGACAGTACGCCCACCTCCAAAGCGCCTCCTAGGGCCAGGTTTAGTGGGATGACAAGCATGAAACCGTTGCACCGCCCTAGGGGCATGGACATTGCCTTCCGGCTCCCATGAATCCTCCTCGGCCTCATACCCTTTCCACGACACCAAGTACCATAACTTACCCCCCCGTAGTTTGGAATCCAACACCTTGCGCACCTCATACTCCAGCTGCCCGTCTCTAACCACCGGAGGCGCCGCCCGCCGGGTCGCGGACAGAGCTGGCTTCAAAAGGCTGCAATGAAACACCGGATGGATTCTTAAGGAAGCAGGTAAGTTGAGACGGTAAGCCACAGGGTTTATCTTGCGTACCACCTCATAAGGACCAATGTAACGAGGATGAAAGATGCTACGCATCTTAAAACGTATATACTTGGTGGAAAGCCACACTCGGTCCCCTGGCTGATACACCGGCCCCTCACGCCGATGTACATCACCCCATTTCTTATACTGTTCCTTGGCTTTATCCAAATTAAGTCGTATTTTTTTTTGCATGGATTGTAGGTTCTTAACCATAGCATGGACAGTAGGTTGATCCGTGACATCCCGAGGTATGATTATGGGCAACATCTCCGCGTGGAACCCTGTGTTAGCACGAAAAGGAGACTCCCTTATCGAGCTATGCCAAGCATTGTTGTACGATAGTTCGGCCAGCCATAGCAATGACACCCACGATTCCTGCGCGTCTTTTGCATAGCACCTCAGATATTTCTTCAGGGTTTGGTTGAGAAGCTCCGTCTGGCCATCGGTTTGTGGGTGAAAACTGGTGGATAGGGCGGATTCAATGCGCAGAACCTTGCACCACATGCGCCAAAACCTAGCAACGAACTGGGGGCCTCTGTCTGAAATAATGGTTCTTGGTAAACCATGTAACCGCACCACTTGAGACAGAATTAGATGGGCGGTCTGACTTGCTGTAGGTAGGTTTCTACAAGGGAGAAAGTGACCCATCTTGGTAAGACTATCGATTACCACCATGATCGCATTGTACCCCTGATCCATTGGCAATCCTACCACAAAATCCACGCTGATGGTTTGCCATGGTTTTTCCGGAGTGGGCAAAGGCATCAGCTTGCCCTGGCTCTTCGCGTTTTCTCCCTTGGATCGAGCACATATCTCGCACCGAGCTACCCATGTCGCAACGTCCTTAGCCCAACCTTTCCACCTGAAATGTCGTTGAACTATTTGCGCAGTCTTGGTGTACCCCGGATGACCAGCTGTTACCGCATCATGACACCAATTGAAGGCTTGCATTCGAAGTTCAGGTGTTGGTAAATACAAACGATTACCTTGCAACGGTATTCCATGCTTAAGGGTACGGTCCTGACTTACTTCGGCCCACTCCTTCCACTGAGCAGCAGACTTATGCTTAGAGACCTTTTCTAGGAAGTGAGATATATGAAGGGCACAAAGCACTTTTTCCGGTTGGATGATTGCTTCATCAGGTCTTGAAGTGATGTTCCTCGCGTCCCTTTGTCTAGACAGTGAATCTGCCTTGCGATTGTCGACCCCAGGACGGAAGGTTACTACAAACTCATATTCTGAAAAGAACAGCATCCACCTCATTTGCCGCTGGGTAAGCTGTCTAGCCTCCTTCATATACTGCAGGTTTCGGTGATCAGTATATACCGTGACCGGGTGTTGGGCCCCCCAGAGATAGTGTCTCCATTCCTGAAATGCCTTCTTGATGGCTAGTAGTTCTTTTTCTGCCACTGTATAGTTGAGTTCCGCAGCAGATAGCTTCTTAGATAAAAACGCCACCGGATGAAGCTGTCCCGAGGTCTTGTTTCTTTGGGATAACACCGCCCCAATGGCTATATCCGAGGCATCTGCTTCGACTATAAAAGGTACTTCTGGCTGTGGATGCTGAAGTATAGGCGCTGAGCAGAAGGCCTGTTTTAAGAAGCAGAAGGCCTCCTCTGCCTCCTCTGACCAAACAAAAGACACTCCCTTTCTTAGCAACCTTGTTATAGGTGACACAATGTGGGAAAAATGACAGATGAATCTTCTATAGTAATTGGAAAACCCCAGGAAGCATTGCACATCTCTCACACTAGTGGGCACTGGCCACTCTTGAACCGCCTGTATTTTTCTTGTCGACATGCAGAACCCTTCCGGGCTTAAATCCACCCCCAAGAACTCAACCTTCTGTACATGGAACTCGCATTTGCTCAGTTTGCAATAAAGATGGTGCTGTTGCAATGCCTGGAGTACTAGGGAAACATGTTCCATGTGCCGCTCTAGGGAGGTAGAATACACCAATATGTCATCTATATAAACGATCACAAAGTGGTCTACGTATTCTTTGAGAACATCGTTCAGAAAGTATTGGAAAGCCGCCGGGGCGTTACACAACCCGAACGGCATTACCAAGTATTCAAACAGGCCATAACGGGTCTTGAATGCCGTCTTCCATTCATCCCCTTCACGGATTCTGACCAGATGGTAAGCCCCCTTCAGATCCAACCTTGTATAGATAGTTGCCTCTTTCACCTGTTCCAATAACACAGGAATGAGGGGAAGAGGGTATCTATTCCTTATCGTGTTCTTGTTCAGCATTCGATAATCGATGCAGGTTCTCAACTCTTTATTCGCTTTAGCTATGAAAAAGAGTGGAGAAGCTGCCGGAGAACAAGATGGTCTAATGAACCCACTTTCCAGGAAACGGTCCAGATATCTTCGCAAATGTTTGGTTTCTGGGTCTGATAGAGCATATACCCTACAAGAAGGAAGGAGTGCTCCCGGAATCAGATCTATCTTGCAATCGTATATACGATGGGGTGGCAATGTCTCCGCCTGACCTTCGTCGAACAAATCCTTGAACTTGGCGTAAACAGAGGGCAATATCACCGCTTTCTCCACCACTGTGGCCAACTGTAACCCTTGAGCCAACGCTAATGCGGGGGGGTTATCATATAAGGAACAGATTTTCTCACTCCTCACGGACTGAAAACTAACCGTCTTGGTTTGCCAATCGATAACAGGATTGCTCTTTCTTAGCCAGGGCATTCCCAAAATTATTTCATACTGAGGAGCCTCTATTATATCTAGCCTGATTATTTCTCTGCGTGCCGGAGATACTCCACTGAAAACCAACCCCACATCCTCAGTTTGTTCAGTAAGGGGTCCAGACTTCAGTGGTGTACCGTCAACTGCCAACACAATTTCGGGGTTCTTTCTTGGAATTCTCAGAAGTCCCAGTCTCTTAACCACCCCTTCATCTATGAAATTTCCCGTGGCTCCTGAGTCTATCATTGCCCATACAGGATGGTTTCGATCTTGGGACACCAGCTCTACGGATAACAAAAGGTGTGACGCCTTTTCTTCTTGTGGCAAGAGGGTTAAAGAAGTCAACCGGAACCCAGATAGGGGTTCTATAAAGGGCAAATCCTCTTTCTCTGATATCTTCCCTGACGTCACCGCGGCCTTTTGAGTGGGGGAGTAGGAGAACCTTTTTCTTGGTTTTTGGGGACATTCTCTCACATAATGACCCTTCCTGCCGCAATACATGCACAACCCCTGTACCCTCCTACTCTCTTTTTCGGCCTTTGACAGAGGTGCCCTAACGGCTCCCACTTCCATAGGTTCCCCGCATAAATCATGGGAATTAGGAACTGGTCGCCCCTCTCTTTCTGGAATGACCGGCCGCCTATCACCCGCTCTACGCTCTCCCCTTCTCTCTGCTAGCCGATGATTCAATCTCAAGGTAAGATTCACAAGTTCAGTACACGTGGAAGGCTGTGGATCTATTTGGGCTAGGATATCCTTCATGTCGTCTCTTAATCCTTGATAATAGAGAGACATTCTCTTCTCCTCTGGCCACTCTGATTCCGCTACCAGTCTATTGAAGGTGGTAAGATAAGTAACCAGGTCAGACCTCCCCTGTCTCAGTTCCAGCAATTCTCTATCAGCACTAAAGGTGGTTGTTCTGTGATCAAACACCTTCTCAAAGGCCGACCGAAAGGCATTCCAATCTGATAATAAGGGGTCATCGTTTCTAACTAACGGCACTGCCCAGTTGGCTGCATCTCCCGAGAGATAAGAAATAGCGAACATTACCCTGGAAAGGTTAGAGGGAAAAGACGCCGGTCTAAATGAGAATTGAAGAGACAACTGCGTTAAAAAAGCCTGAACTTTCCTGGGGTCCCCTGAAAACCGTTCCGGACTGGCCAAAGGAATTGGAGGGGAGACGTTCACGGTTATCTGCGGTGTAGATGCTGAGGCATCGAAGGGATTCCTAGTAAGCCTTTCTACCTTGTCCCTTAGTGCCGCTGCCTCCACCCTAGAATCTGCCAACTCTTGCTGCACTAACACTAACGCCTGTAATACATCATCCATAGATGCCATCTTTGCATTACACCGAGCAGGAGGAGTATTATTCGTGGGTGCGTTATTCTGTCACGGTGTAGGTACTCCTCAGACTCGGTGTGATGCAAACAAGGTCCACCTCCTGACACCACCAAGTCACTGATAACAAACCACAGTGCATTGGAGTAATCAAGCGAGGGAAGGAAGGGGAAGGATCAGCAGGGACGGGATAACTGTAAAGAAAAATACACAGTGTTAATTATCACATTGTCTGTCTATTCTCATAAGGTCTCACTATAACCAAAACGACCTGGCCTGCCCATAACTCATAAGGGCAGAACTAGTCCAAAGCCTGACTATGTTCCATCAGTATCACCAATGGATGCCCCAAGCCAACTACGGCCACTAATAATCACCTAAGGGTCTCACCGCCCTTCCTCCTAAACAATACTACAGTACGTATAACGAAACAAACATGAGGAGAAAGAATAAGGTGAAGAAAATCTATTTTGTACTTCTTCCTATGATTCAGTTAACCCACTAAGCCTTTCGTTAATGTCACGTATATTTGAAGAAGTAACTCGTTCATATCTCAGTGAATGTTGACAAGAATTATTTGTCCCGGCTGTTTGGAATCCTGCAAACAGTAAATCTCATTCTGAATTGCCGCCAACAAAAAGCCAAAAGATTATGTCTCATAAGATCGCCGTTCCTTTATTATGGTACCTCAAAAAGTAAAGTGCTCCAATATATGACAGTCACCCACAACCTGGCCGTAAGGAATGCAGAAATAAAGAAAGGCGATAGCCTCCGGCAAGTAGCAAGCTTGCCGCTTACCACCTTCTTAGTACTTGGAATTCGAAAGGAGGAGCAGCTAGGAACTCCTTCTGCCGGTAAAAAGTCAGTTTCCAGGAGGGGGCCCTGATGAATCTCATTCCTCGTTTCCGGCCGCCGATGAATTCCCCCCTGGGGAACGCCGTCCGCTCCTATTTCGTTGAGGCTCCGACCTGCCTCATTAGCACAAATAACGCACACCCTTTCCAGGGTGCGCCGACTTTTACGCGATTTCTACCGCGCTGGGCTTCATGGGAGATGTAGTCCCTAATGACTACATTCTCCCGATCGGCCCTGTAGGCGCCGGCTAGCACCTGACAATTTGAGTACACAGTAATGCCCTTTGGGTTATGTAATGCCCCTGCGGCCTTTCAGTTCTTTATAAATGAGGTCCTACACGAATTCCTGGACGTTTGCGTCATAGTATACATAGACGACATCCTCATTTACTCTAAGAACTCAGAAGAACATACCCAACATGTTCGTGCAGTATTATCAAAGTTAAAAGAAAATCATCTTTTTGCTAAATTAGAAAAGTGTACTTTTAATGTCAGCAAGGTGGACTTTTTAGGATACTGCCTGTCACCTCAAGGAATAACTATGGATGTAAAGAAAATCAGTGCTATTGCTGAGTGGCCAGAACCATCCTCTGTAAAAGATATTCAGAAATTTCTGGGTTTCGCCCATTTTTATAGGAGGTTTATTGCACATTTTGCAGACATTGCGGCCCCAATAACTACCTTGTTGCGGAAAGGGCAACGATTTATTTGGACTGATGAGGCGGCACACGCCTTTCAACTCCTAAAACAAAAGTTCACTTCAGCCCCAATTCTGAAACATCCTGATCCTGACTTGCCTTTTTTTGTTGAAGCGGATGCTTCACAAGTAGCTTTAGGAGGAGTTCTCTCTCAACGAGATGCAGTAGATGGCCAGTTACATCCTATAGCCTTCTATTCCAAAATGTTATTACCAGCTGAACAAAATTACACTGTGGCTGAAAGGGAACTACTAGCTATCAAAGTAGCCTTTTCAGAATGGAGGCACCATTTAATGGGAGCCAAGTACCCAGTTACAATCTTTTCTGACCATAGGAACCTACAGTTTTTTGGATCACTTAAAGCACTAACACCACGTCAGATGCGCTGGTTAATTTTTTTTAGCACATTTGACTTTGTAATAACCTATAGTCCAGGTGCACAACAAATTCAATCTGATGTGTTATCTAGATACGGACATACTTCAGACATGAAACAAGATAAAATAGGAGAACCCATTATTCCTCCCCAAAAGTTTTTGGCACCAGTACAACAGAAGGATTTCATCACAAATCTATATAATGCACACATGCAAATAGCACCTCAGGATTGGTTAAAGGATTCCCATAACACAATACAACGAGGTTTATTGTATCACGACAACATGCTGTTAGTGCCCACCTCTGAATTACAAACACAGGTGATAATTTGGCATCACGCCTCACTGTTGGCAGGTCATCCTGGTTGGGTAAAAACCCTGGAAAATGTGCAAAAACACTTTTGGTGGGACACTATAAGAAAGGACATTAAGCAATTTGTCACTACCTGTCCAATTTGTGCAAGACATAAATCTTCTCATAAGGCCCCTGATGGTTTGTTAATACCAATGCCAACACCCAAGCAACCTTGGCACACTGTGAGCGTAGACTTTATTGGAGGTTTACCACCTGTAAAATCTTTCACAACAGTGTTGGTTATAGTGGATTTTTTATCTAAAATGGCACATTTTGTACCATTACGGAAATTACCCACGGCGGCAGAATTTGCCGATATTTTTATAAGGGAAATTGTGCGTTTACATGGTTTGCCAAGCAAAGTGGTGTCAGACCGAGGGAGCCAGTTCAACTCTAAATTTTGGAAAAAATTATGTAAAAAACTGAAAATAGATGTGGCATTATCCACTGCTTTCCACCCAGAGACAGATGGACAGACTGAACGACTGAACCAAACCTTACTTCAAACGCTACGTTGTTTATTGGCTGATTATTCTAGTGAATGGTTGGAAGCTCTCCCTGTAGCGGAGTTTGTTTATAATAATACTGAGCATTCAGCTCTACTTTGCACACCATTCTATTTCTTGCAGGGGTATCATCCAAGAGCTATACCCATTTTGTTAGAAGATTCTCTGTTACCTACAGTAACGGAGAGACTAACAAGGTTAGGTGACATACAAGACAAAGCCAGGAAACATTTATTAAAGTACAAGGAAAGCATGAAAAGACAAGCAGACAAACACAGATCTGAGGCCCCAATGTATAAAATCGGTGACAAGGTATGGCTCTCCACAAAGAACCTAAACATAGAGGGATCCCGAAAGCTGCAACCACGTTTCATTGGACCCTTTAGTATAACTGCCATAGTAAACCCGGTAACAGTAAAATTAGATTTACCAAAAGAATATCCAGTACATACTACATTCCATGTGTCCTTGCTTAAGCCGTACAATCCAAAAACCCGACCTGAACCACCACCTCCACCCATACCAATTAAGGGAAATCTAGAATATGAAGTAAAAAGCATAAAAGACTCAAAAATAATTAGTGGCCGTCTGTTTTATTTAGTAGAATGGAAAGGATATGATGAATCTGAGAATTCATGGGAACCAGCATCATATGTACATGCCCCACAGCTGATTAGACGGTTTTATTTAAAAAATCCAGGAAAACCCCGTCCTGTAGGAGGGCCTTTGAGGGGGGCAACTGTTAGGGTTTGTGCACAGCAAAGAGCATGTCCCCTCTCACTGCACTAGTGGGTTCTGTAATAGCTCCCTTTTAAACTTACTATTGAAAGCCTTTCTTGTTATCTCACCTTCCCCCCCCCCCAGGCTTCTGTGTATGTTGTTTAATGTGCTGTTTTGTTTACACATTGGGCCTTGCTTTTACCAAGGCTTCTTTAAAACACTCCTCTCTAGGCCATGTGTTAATTTAACTCATTTGCATAATAACTGAAACTCTGCACACCTTTCAAGAACATGTGCAGCATGTGAGGACCACACCCAGCTCTTCAAACCACACCCAGCTCTGCACACCTTTCAAGAACATGTGCAGCATGTGAGGACCACACCCAGCCCTGTCTATAAAAGGCAGCCCCCGAGCCTCACCCAGTGCTTGTGCTCGTCTACCTCCCGCTTACCTGAGGACAGATCCCTCGGCGCTGGCACTCCTGCTCTCTACAGACTTTCATTGGCTTCAATGGGCGCAGCTGCTGGCTCTTCCTTCTTCCGGTTTCCGGTTCCTCCTTGCCTCAGCCTCTCTCCTACAAGCAACCTGCAAAAGAGAAAGAAGACAAGGTTAGACTGATCAGTATCTCTTGCCAGCAACAAGTAAGTGCAAAACTTTTATTACCTGAAAGAACTTTGACAACAATTTCTGGATTCGTGTATAGACAATTTGAAACAAGATACCTTCCACGAACATTGTGATTCAAACTCTTTGTTACAAGAATACTTTGCGGAACTTTGTGAAACAAACATTTTTTTATGGAACTTTTAAGAATCGAACCGTGGAAACCATTAACAGCAAGGCAAACAGTAAATCAAGGACTTGCACAAATTACATGCTGTATTTTGACGTAAAAGTACAGTATTTGTTTTATAAAAGATTCTGGAAATATGGGAAAAGTGAGTCTGCTATTGGCAATTTAGGCTTTAGTTATATTAAGATGAATGTTTGATATTGGTAATTCTGATCACGGTATTTGTTTAATGTTTTAGAAGCTTTAGAGTAATAGAAAGCACATCCCAGAGCAGTAACACATTCCAAACCTGGAAACTAGAGACCAGGATCCAAGAGGTACTTTTAGAAGAAGATTTCTAATAAATAAAGGGATAGTCAGGAACCCAGTTAGGAATAGGATGTACTTATCTGTTCTTTGTTTATGTTTCATTAGGCACCAGTTTCTACAGAAGTCAGAGAGGGCCGCAGATTTGTGCAGCACTTCAACAGTGGAAACGCAAGAACGGTGTTGTCTCTTTATTTTATTTTATCCACTTCCCCCCTTCCCTTGAGCTTCTGTTCTTAGTGCACTGTTTTAAAAACTAGTGTGCTGGAACAAGCAGTTTCAGGGTGGGGGTCGGATTGTCTTCAACCTCCATCAGAACTGAACAAGGACTCAGGTGAGCTGGGCTTTGACAGAAGCACAAGCCTTAAATAAAAAAATAAAAAAATAATTTCAGTTCTGGTGGACGATGAATATCGGGGAAGAAATAGAGGGCATTGACGTCACGGATATGGCGCAGGCCCTAAATGAGGACTTGGCTCATAGTGAATCAGTGTCTGGCATCTTGCAACATATGCAAGAGGAAATAGAGAGATTAAAGATGGAGAATACCTCTTTAAAACAGGATTTAAGCAGGTATAAATTTAGGGTATCTCAGTGGAACACAGCTTTTACGCCTTTGTTTAAAACCTCCTCAGAGACAGGGGCGCCATCAAAACATACAACTTTGCCTCCCCCAGTTGAGGTCACTGTTAATGTTCCTAATGCTGTGCCCTTAGCAGCACCTGAACGTTTTCATGGAGATAGTAACAAATTCCATGTTTTTATCAATCAATGTCAATTACACTTCGTTTGTAAGCCACAACAGTTCCCTACTGATGCTACGAAAGTGGCATTCGTCTTGTCTTATATGGGTGGCACAGCAGCCAATTGGTCAATTCCTTTCGTGGAGAGAGATGATCCCATCCTCCATAATTGGAATCAATTTAAACGTACCTTGACCAGCCTTTTTGCAAAACACACTTTCATGCAGGCAAGTGATAATGAGCTTTTAAATCTTAAACAAGGTAACAAGGATTTATTGACCTATCTCACTAGTTTTAATCGTTTACTCACCGAGACACACTGGCCAGAAGAAAAGCGTGTCTCCCTTTTCTATAAAGAGAGATATCGTTGATTTGCCAAAAGACTATTCGGACTTTGTAGATTTAGTTGTGAAATTAGAACATAGACTAGGAGAAAGAAAGAGAGATAAATACAAACTGGAATCACGGTTAACTTTTATTAGACACGAGAAGAAAGACCCAGATAATAAACTCCCTGAACCTGAGCCTATGCAAATAGGGACACTCAGAGGTCCACTCACATCAGAGGAAAAAGAAAGAAGGAGAAAACTTCAATTATGTTTATATTGTGGAAGGGCAGGTCACTTTGCCAGAGAATGTCCAGTAAAGCCTAAAAATCCACGAAAGGGTGCCGTTTCCTCCACCTCCTCAACTGAATCGGGAAACGATTAAGCTCGACAAGGGGAGAGGTTACTTGTTCGAGAAAACATCTTAATCAAACCTCTAATGCTGCAGCCTTCATGGTACCGCACATACCTAGACATTTCATAATTCAGGTCGTTTTAATTGTTACTACCCAAGTGAGGCATTCTCTCCCTGTCCTACTGGACTCAGGCGCGACAGGAAATTTTGTGGATAATAAGTTAGCTGAAAACTTAGGACTTCCTATGTGCCTAAAGCCTTGTCCAGAAGCAGTATGTGCAGTGGATGGGTCAGAATTGATCTCTGGATTAATCACAAAACAAACAAGTCCACTTGTTATGGTCTGTCAGAACGGGCACACAGAGGTGATTAGCTTTTATCTGATAGATACTCCTAATTTTGGTTTGATTCTCGGGGTACCCTGGTTAACAACTCATAACCCAAAAATTGATTGGGTGAATAGAAATGTTACTTTGGATTCCTCTTTCTGTAGAACCAATTGCTATCAAGAAGCAGGTACAGAACAGAGCACAGTATTACACTGTGCTAGTGTTATACAAGATGAACCAAGTCTCCCTCCTGAATATTCTGACTTTAAAGACGTCTTTGATCCAGTAAAGGCTAGTGTGCTGCTCCCATATAGGTCTTATAACTGTCGTATAGATCATATCCCAGTGGCCCCTTTACCTAATAACAGAGTATATGCTTTGACTGACGAAGAAACCAAATACTTAAGAACCTACCTAGATGACCTACTACAGTCTGGGTTCATCCGTCATTCCACATCTCCGGTGTCATCTCCACTCTTTTTTATCCCGAAGCCGGATAAATCCCTGCGCGCGTGTATCGATTATAGAGGACTAAATAAGGCTACAATAAAGAATAAATATCCTCTTCCTCTAATACCTGTGTTGTTGGATCAATTAAGACATTCTACTGTATACACTAAACTAGATCTGCGGGGAGCTTACCACCTGGTCCGAGTAAAAGAGGGGGATGAGTGGAAGACAGCTTTCAAGACAAAGTTTGGTTTATTTGTGTCACGGTGTAGGTACTCCTCAGACTCGGTGTGATGCAAACAAGGTCCACCTCCTGACACCACCAAGTCACTGATAACAAACCACAGTGCATTGGAGTAATCAAGCGAGGGAAGGAAGGGGAAGAATCAGCAGGGACGGGATAACTGTAAAGAAAAATACACAGTGTTAATTATCACATTGTCTGTCTATTCTCATAAGGTCTCACTATAACCAAAACGACCTGGCCTGCCCATAACTCATAAGGGCAGAACTAGTCCAAAGCCTGACTATGTTCCATCAGTATCACCAATGGATGCCCCAAGCCAACTACGGCCACTAATAATCACCTAAGGGTCTCACCGCCCTTCCTCCTAAACAATACTACAGTACGTATAACGAAACAAACATGAGGAGAAAGAATAAGGTGAAGAAAATCTATTTTGTACTTCTTCCTATGATTCAGTTAACCCACTAAGCCTTTCGTTAATGTCACGTATATTTGAAGAAGTAACTCGTTCATATCTCAGTGAATGTTGACAAGAATTATTTGTCCCGGCTGTTTGGAATCCTGCAAACAGTAAATCTCATTCTGAATTGCCGCCAACAAAAAGCCAAAAGATTATGTCTCATAAGATCGCCGTTCCTTTATTATGGTACATCAAAAAGTAAAGTGCTCCAATATATGACAGTCACCCACAACCTGGCCGTAAGGAATGCAGAAATAAAGAAAGGCGATAGCCTCCGGCAAGTAGCAAGCTTGCCGCTTACCACCTTCTTAGTACTTGGAATTCGAAAGGAGGAGCAGCTAGGAACTCCTTCTGCCGGTAAAAAGTCAGTTTCCAGGAGGGGGCCCTGATGAATCTCATTCCTCGTTTCCGGCCGCCGATGAATTCCCCCCTGGGGAACGCCGTCCGCTCCTACTTCGTTGAGGCTCCGACCTGCCTCATTAGCACAAATAACGCACACCCTTTCCAGGGTGCGCCGACTTTTACGCGATTTCTACCGCGCTGGGCTTCATGGGAGATGTAGTCCCTAATGACTACATTCTCCCGATCGGCCCTGTAGGCGCCGGCTAGCACCTGACAGTACGCCCACCTCCAAAGCGCCTCCTAGGGCCAGGTTTAGTGGGATGACAAGCATGAAACTGTTGCACCGCCCTAGGGGCATGGACATTGCCTTCCGGCTCCCATGAATCCTCCTCGGCCTCATACCCTTTCCACGACACCAAGTACCATAACTTACCCCCCCGTAGTTTGGAATCCAACACCTTGCGCACCTCATACTCCAGCTGCCCGTCTCTAACCACCGGAGGCGCCGCCCGCCGGGTCGCGGACAGAGCTGGCTTCAAAAGGCTGCAATGAAACACCGGATGGATTCTTAAGGAAGCAGGTAAGTTGAGACGGTAAGCCACAGGGTTTATCTTGCGTACCACCTCATAAGGACCAATGTAACGAGGATGAAAGATGCTACGCATCTTAAAACGTATATACTTGGTGGAAAGCCACACTCGGTCCCCTGGCTGATACACCGGCCCCTCACGCCGATGTACATCACCCCATTTCTTATACTGTTCCTTGGCTTTATCCAAATTAAGTCGTATTTTTTTTTGCATGGATTGTAGGTTCTTAACCATAGCATGGACAGTAGGTTGATCCGTGACATCCCGAGGTATGATTATGGGCAACATCTCCGCGTGGAACCCTGTGTTAGCACGAAAAGGAGACTCCCTTATCGAGCTATGCCAAGCATTGTTGTACGATAGTTCGGCCAGCCATAGCAATGACACCCACGATTCCTGCGCGTCTTTTGCATAGCACCTCAGATATTTCTTCAGGGTTTGGTTGAGAAGCTCCGTCTGGCCATCGGTTTGTGGGTGAAAACTGGTGGATAGGGCGGATTCAATGCGCAGAACCTTGCACCACATGCGCCAAAACCTAGCAACGAACTGGGGGCCTCTGTCTGAAATAATGGTTCTTGGTAAACCATGTAACCGCACCACTTGAGACAGAATTAGATGGGCGGTCTGACTTGCTGTAGGTAGGTTTCTACAAGGGAGAAAGTGACCCATCTTGGTAAGACTATCGATTACCACCATGATCGCATTGTACCCCTGATCCATTGGCAATCCTACCACAAAATCCACGCTGATGGTTTGCCATGGTTTTTCCGGAGTGGGCAAAGGCATCAGCTTGCCCTGGCTCTTCGCGTTTTCTCCCTTGGATCGAGCACATATCTCGCACCGAGCTACCCATGTCGCAACGTCCTTAGCCCAACCTTTCCACCTGAAATGTCGTTGAACTATTTGCGCAGTCTTGGTGTACCCCGGATGACCAGCTGTTACCGCATCATGACACCAATTGAAGGCTTGCATTCGAAGTTCAGGTGTTGGTAAATACAAACGATTACCTTGCAACGGTATTCCATGCTTAAGGGTACGGTCCTGACTTACTTCGGCCCACTCCTTCCACTGAGCAGCAGACTTATGCTTAGAGACCTTTTCTAGGAAGTGAGATATATGAAGGGCACAAAGCACTTTTTCCGGTTGGATGATTGCTTCATCAGGTCTTGAAGTGATGTTCCTCGCGTCCCTTTGTCTAGACAGTGAATCTGCCTTGCGATTGTCGACCCCAGGACGGAAGGTTACTACAAACTCATATTCTGAAAAGAACAGCATCCACCTCATTTGCCGCTGGGTAAGCTGTCTAGCCTCCTTCATATACTGCAGGTTTCGGTGATCAGTATATACCGTGACCGGGTGTTGGGCCCCCCAGAGATAGTGTCTCCATTCCTGAAATGCCTTCTTGATGGCTAGTAGTTCTTTTTCTGCCACTGTATAGTTGAGTTCCGCAGCAGATAGCTTCTTAGATAAAAACGCCACCGGATGAAGCTGTCCCGAGGTCTTGTTTCTTTGGGATAACACCGCCCCAATGGCTATATCCGAGGCATCTGCTTCGACTATAAAAGGTACTTCTGGCTGTGGATGCTGAAGTATAGGCGCTGAGCAGAAGGCCTGTTTTAAGAAGCAGAAGGCCTCCTCTGCCTCCTCTGACCAAACAAAAGACACTCCCTTTCTTAGCAACCTTGTTATAGGTGACACAATGTGGGAAAAATGACAGATGAATCTTCTATAGTAATTGGAAAACCCCAGGAAGCATTGCACATCTCTCACACTAGTGGGCACTGGCCACTCTTGAACCGCCTGTATTTTTCTTGTCGACATGCAGAACCCTTCCGGGCTTAAATCCACCCCCAAGAACTCAACCTTCTGTACATGGAACTCGCATTTGCTCAGTTTGCAATAAAGATGGTGCTGTTGCAATGCCTGGAGTACTAGGGAAACATGTTCCATGTGCCGCTCTAGGGAGGTAGAATACACCAATATGTCATCTATATAAACGATCACAAAGTGGTCTACGTATTCTTTGAGAACATCGTTCAGAAAGTATTGGAAAGCCGCCGGGGCGTTACACAACCCGAACGGCATTACCAAGTATTCAAACAGGCCATAACGGGTCTTGAACGCCGTCTTCCATTCATCCCCTTCACGGATTCTGACCAGATGGTAAGCCCCCTTCAGATCCAACCTTGTATAGATAGTTGCCTCTTTCACCTGTTCCAATAACACAGGAATGAGGGGAAGAGGGTATCTATTCCTTATCGTGTTCTTGTTCAGCATTCGATAATCGATGCAGGTTCTCAACTCTTTATTCGCTTTAGCTATGAAAAAGAGTGGAGAAGCTGCCGGAGAACAAGATGGTCTAATGAACCCGCTTTCCAGGAAACGGTCCAGATATCTTCGCAAATGTTTGGTTTCTGGGTCTGATAGAGCATATACCCTACAAGAAGGAAGGAGTGCTCCCGGAATCAGATCTATCTTGCAATCGTATATACGATGGGGTGGCAATGTCTCCGCCTGACCTTCGTCGAACAAATCCTTGAACTTGGCGTAAACAGAGGGCAATATCACCGCTTTCTCCACCACTGTGGCCAACTGTAACCCTTGAGCCAACGCTAATGCGGGGGGGTTATCATATAAGGAACAGACTTTCTCACTCCTCACGGACTGAAAACTAACCGTCTTGGTTTGCCAATCGATAACAGGATTGCTCTTTCTTAGCCAGGGCATTCCCAAAATTATTTCATACTGAGGAGCCTCTATTATATCTAGCCTGATTATTTCTCTGCGTGCCGGAGATACTCCACTGAAAACCAACCCCACATCCTCAGTTTGTTCAGTAAGGGGTCCAGACTTCAGTGGTGTACCGTCAACTGCCAACACAATTTCGGGGTTCTTTCTTGGAATTCTCAGAAGTCCCAGTCTCTTAACCACCCCTTCATCTATGAAATTTCCCGTGGCTCCTGAGTCTATCATTGCCCATACAGGATGGTTTCGATCTTGGGACACCAGCTCTACGGATAACAAAAGGTGTGACGCCTTTTCTTCTTGTGGCAAGAGGGTTAAAGAAGTCAACCGGAACCCAGATAGGGGTTCTATAAAGGGCAAATCCTCTTTCTCTGATATCTTCCCTGACGTCACCGCGGCCTTTTGAGTGGGGGAGTAGGAGAACCTTTTTCTTGGTTTTTGGGGACATTCTCTCACATAATGACCCTTCCTGCCGCAATACATGCACAACCCCTGTACCCTCCTACTCTCTTTTTCGGCCTTTGACAGAGGTGCCCTAACGGCTCCCACTTCCATAGGTTCCCCGCATAAATCATGGGAATTAGGAACTGGTCGCCCCTCTCTTTCTGGAATGACCGGCCGCCTATCACCCGCTCTACGCTCTCCCCTTCTCTCTGCTAGCCGATGATTCAATCTCAAGGTAAGATTCACAAGTTCAGTACACGTGGAAGGCTGTGGATCTATTTGGGCTAGGATATCCTTCATGTCGTCTCTTAATCCTTGATAATAGAGAGACATTCTCTTCTCCTCTGGCCACTCTGATTCCGCTACCAGTCTATTGAAGATGGTAAGATAAGTAACCAGGTCAGACCTCCCCTGTCTCAGTTCCAGCAATTCTCTATCAGCACTAAAGGTGGTTGTTCTGTGATCAAACACCTTCTCAAAGGCCGACCGAAAGGCATTCCAATCTGATAATAAGGGGTCATCGTTTCTAACTAACGGCACTGCCCAGTTGGCTGCATCTCCCGAGAGATAAGAAATAGCGAACATTACCCTGGAAAGGTTAGAGGGAAAAGACGCCGGTCTAAATGAGAATTGAAGAGACAACTGCGTTAAAAAAGCCTGAACTTTCCTGGGGTCCCCTGAAAACCGTTCCGGACTGGCCAAAGGAATTGGAGGGGAGACGTTCACGGTTATCTGCGGTGTAGATGCTGAGGCATCGAAGGGATTCCTAGTAAGCCTTTCTACCTTGTCCCTTAGTGCCGCTGCCTCCACCCTAGAATCTGCCAACTCTTGCTGCACTAACACTAACGCCTGTAATACATCATCCATAGATGCCATCTTTGCATTACACCGAGCAGGAGGAGTATTATTCGTGGGTGCGTTATTCTGTCACGGTGTAGGTACTCCTCAGACTCGGTGTGATGCAAACAAGGTCCACCTCCTGACACCACCAAGTCACTGATAACAAACCACAGTGCATTGGAGTAATCAAGCGAGGGAAGGAAGGGGAAGGATCAGCAGGGACGGGATAACTGTAAAGAAAAATACACAGTGTTAATTATCACATTGTCTGTCTATTCTCATAAGGTCTCACTATAACCAAAACGACCTGGCCTGCCCATAACTCATAAGGGCAGAACTAGTCCAAAGCCTGACTATGTTCCATCAGTATCACCAATGGATGCCCCAAGCCAACTACGGCCACTAATAATCACCTAAGGGTCTCACCGCCCTTCCTCCTAAACAATACTACAGTACGTATAACGAAACAAACATGAGGAGAAAGAATAAGGTGAAGAAAATCTATTTTGTACTTCTTCCTATGATTCAGTTAACCCACTAAGCCTTTCGTTAATGTCACGTATATTTGAAGAAGTAACTCGTTCATATCTCAGTGAATGTTGACAAGAATTATTTGTCCCGGCTGTTTGGAATCCTGCAAACAGTAAATCTCATTCTGAATTGCCGCCAACAAAAAGCCAAAAGATTATGTCTCATAAGATCGCCGTTCCTTTATTATGGTACCTCAAAAAGTAAAGTGCTCCAATATATGACAGTCACCCACAACCTGGCCGTAAGGAATGCAGAAATAAAGAAAGGCGATAGCCTCCGGCAAGTAGCAAGCTTGCCGCTTACCACCTTCTTAGTACTTGGAATTCGAAAGGAGGAGCAGCTAGGAACTCCTTCTGCCGGTAAAAAGTCAGTTTCCAGGAGGGGGCCCTGATGAATCTCATTCCTCGTTTCCGGCCGCCGATGAATTCCCCCCTGGGGAACGCCGTCCGCTCCTACTTCGTTGAGGCTCCGACCTGCCTCATTAGCACAAATAACGCACACCCTTTCCAGGGTGCGCCGACTTTTACGCGATTTCTACCGCGCTGGGCTTCATGGGAGATGTAGTCCCTAATGACTACATTCTCCCGATCGGCCCTGTAGGCGCCGGCTAGCACCTGACAATTTGAGTACACAGTAATGCCCTTTGGGTTATGTAATGCCCCTGCGGCCTTTCAGTTCTTTATAAATGAGGTCCTACACGAATTCCTGGACGTTTGCGTCATAGTATACATAGACGACATCCTCATTTACTCTAAGAACTCAGAAGAACATACCCAACATGTTCGTGCAGTATTATCAAAGTTAAAAGAAAATCATCTTTTTGCTAAATTAGAAAAGTGTACTTTTAATGTCAGCAAGGTGGACTTTTTAGGATACTGCCTGTCACCTCAAGGAATAACTATGGATGTAAAGAAAATCAGTGCTATTGCTGAGTGGCCAGAACCATCCTCTGTAAAAGATATTCAGAAATTTCTGGGTTTCGCCAATTTTTATAGGAGGTTTATTGCCCATTTTGCAGACATTGCGGCCCCAATAACTACCTTGTTGCGGAAAGGGCAACGATTTATTTGGACTGATGAGGCGGCACACGCCTTTCAACTCCTAAAACAAAAGTTCACTTCAGCCCCAATTCTGAAACATCCTGATCCTGACTTGCCTTTTTTTGTTGAAGCGGATGCTTCACAAGTAGCTTTAGGAGGAGTTCTCTCTCAACGAGATGCAGTAGATGGCCAGTTACATCCTATAGCCTTCTATTCCAAAATGTTATTACCAGCTGAACAAAATTACACTGTGGCTGAAAGGGAACTACTAGCTATCAAAGTAGCCTTTTCAGAATGGAGGCACCATTTAATGGGAGCCAAGTACCCAGTTACAATCTTTTCTGACCATAGGAACCTACAGTTTTTTGGATCACTTAAAGCACTAACACCACGTCAGATGCGCTGGTTAATTTTTTTTAGCACATTTGACTTTGTAATAACCTATAGTCCAGGTGCACAACAAATTCAATCTGATGTGTTATCTAGATACGGACATACTTCAGACATGAAACAAGATAAAATAGGAGAACCCATTATTCCTCCCCAAAAGTTTTTGGCACCAGTACAACAGAAGGATTTCATCACAAATCTATATAATGCACACATGCAAATAGCACCTCAGGATTGGTTAAAGGATTCCCATAACACAATACAACGAGGTTTATTGTATCACGACAACATGCTGTTAGTGCCCACCTCTGAATTACAAACACAGGTGATAATTTGGCATCACGCCTCACTGTTGGCAGGTCATCCTGGTTGGGTAAAAACCCTGGAAAATGTGCAAAAACACTTTTGGTGGGACACTATAAGAAAGGACATTAAGCAATTTGTCACTACCTGTCCAATTTGTGCAAGACATAAATCTTCTCATAAGGCCCCTGATGGTTTGTTAATACCAATGCCAACACCCAAGCAACCTTGGCACACTGTGAGCGTAGACTTTATTGGAGGTTTACCACCTGTAAAATCTTTCACAACAGTGTTGGTTATAGTGGATTTTTTATCTAAAATGGCACATTTTGTACCATTACGGAAATTACCCACGGCGGCAGAATTTGCCGATATTTTTATAAGGGAAATTGTGCGTTTACATGGTTTGCCAAGCAAAGTGGTGTCAGACCGAGGGAGCCAGTTCAACTCTAAATTTTGGAAAAAATTATGTAAAAAACTGAAAATAGATGTGGCATTATCCACTGCTTTCCACCCAGAGACAGATGGACAGACTGAACGACTGAACCAAACCTTACTTCAAACGCTACGTTGTTTATTGGCTGATTATTCTAGTGAATGGTTGGAAGCTCTCCCTGTAGCGGAGTTTGTTTATAATAATACTGAGCATTCAGCTCTACTTTGCACACCATTCTATTTCTTGCAGGGGTATCATCCAAGAGCTATACCCATTTTGTTAGAAGATTCTCTGTTACCTACAGTAACGGAGAGACTAACAAGGTTAGGTGACATACAAGACAAAGCCAGGAAACATTTATTAAAGTACAAGGAAAGCATGAAAAGACAAGCAGACAAACACAGATCTGAGGCCCCAATGTATAAAATCGGTGACAAGGTATGGCTCTCCACAAAGAACCTAAACATAGAGGGATCCCGAAAGCTGCAACCACGTTTCATTGGACCCTTTAGTATAACTGCCATAGTAAACCCGGTAACAGTAAAATTAGATTTACCAAAAGAATATCCAGTACATACTACATTCCATGTGTCCTTGCTTAAGCCGTACAATCCAAAAACCCGACCTGAACCACCACCTCCACCCATACCAATTAAGGGAAATCTAGAATATGAAGTAAAAAGCATAAAAGACTCAAAAATAATTAGTGGCCGTCTGTTTTATTTAGTAGAATGGAAAGGATATGATGAATCTGAGAATTCATGGGAACCAGCATCATATGTACATGCCCCACAGCTGATTAGACGGTTTTATTTAAAAAATCCAGGAAAACCCCGTCCTGTAGGAGGGCCTTTGAGGGGGGCAACTGTTAGGGTTTGTGCACAGCAAAGAGCATGTCCCCTCTCACTGCACTAGTGGGTTCTGTAATAGCTCCCTTTTAAACTTACTATTGAAAGCCTTTCTTGTTATCTCACCTTCCCCCCCCCCCCCAGGCTTCTGTGTATGTTGTTTAATGTGCTGTTTTGTTTACACATTGGGCCTTGCTTTTACCAAGGCTTCTTTAAAACACTCCTCTCTAGGCCATGTGTTAATTTAACTCATTTGCATAATAACTGAAACTCTGCACACCTTTCAAGAACATGTGCAGCATGTGAGGACCACACCCAGCTCTTCAAACCACACCCAGCTCTGCACACCTTTCAAGAACATGTGCAGCATGTGAGGACCACACCCAGCCCTGTCTATAAAAGGCAGCCCCCGAGCCTCACCCAGTGCTTGTGCTCGTCTACCTCCCGCTTACCTGAGGACAGATCCCTCGGCGCTGGCACTCCTGCTCTCTACAGACTTTCATTGGCTTCAATGGGCGCAGCTGCTGGCTCTTCCTTCTTCCGGTTTCCGGTTCCTCCTTGCCTCAGCCTCTCTCCTACAAGCAACCTGCAAAAGAGAAAGAAGACAAGGTTAGACTGATCAGTATCTCTTGCCAGCAACAAGTAAGTGCAAAACTTTTATTACCTGAAAGAACTTTGACAACAATTTCTGGATTCGTGTATAGACAATTTGAAACAAGATACCTTCCACGAACATTGTGATTCAAACTCTTTGTTACAAGAATACTTTGCGGAACTTTGTGAAACAAACATTTTTTTATGGAACTTTTAAGAATCGAACCGTGGAAACCATTAACAGCAAGGCAAACAGTAAATCAAGGACTTGCACAAATTACATGCTGTATTTTGACGTAAAAGTACAGTATTTGTTTTATAAAAGATTATGGAAATATGGGAAAAGTGAGTCTGCTATTGGCAATTTAGGCTTTAGTTATATTAAGATGAATGTTTGATATTGGTAATTCTGATAACGGTATTTGTTTAATGTTTTAGAAGCTTTAGAGTAATAGAAAGCACATCCCAGAGCAGTAACACATTCCAAACCTGGAAACTAGAGACCAGGATCCAAGAGGTACTTTTAGAAGAAGATTTCTAATAAATAAAGGGATAGTCAGGAACCCAGTTAGGAATAGGATGTACTTATCTGTTCTTTGTTTATGTTTCATTAGGCACCAGTTTCAACAGAAGTCAGAGAGGGCCGCAGATTTGTGCAGCACTTCAACAGTGGAAACGCAAGAACGGTGTTGTCTCTTTATTTTATTTTATCCACTTCCCCCCTTCCCTTGAGCTTCTGTTCTTAGTGCACTGTTTTAAAAACTAGTGTGCTGGAACAAGCAGTTTCAGGGTGGGGGTCGGATTGTCTTCAACCTCCATCAGAACTGAACAAGGACTCAGGTGAGCTGGGCTTTGACAGAAGCACAAGCCTTAAATAAAAAAATAAAAAAATAATTTCAGTTCTGGTGGACGATGAATATCGGGGAAGAAATAGAGGGCATTGACGTCACGGATATGGCGCAGGCCCTAAATGAGGACTTGGCTCATAGTGAATCAGTGTCTGGCATCTTGCAACATATGCAAGAGGAAATAGAGAGATTAAAGATGGAGAATACCTCTTTAAAACAGGATTTAAGCAGGTATAAATTTAGGGTATCTCAGTGGAACACAGCTTTTACGCCTTTGTTTAAAACCTCCTCAGAGACAGGGGCGCCATCAAAACATACAACTTTGCCTCCCCCAGTTGAGGTCACTGTTAATGTTCCTAATGCTGTGCCCTTAGCAGCACCTGAACGTTTTCATGGAGATAGTAACAAATTCCATGTTTTTATCAATCAATGTCAATTACACTTCGTTTGTAAGCCACAACAGTTCCCTACTGATGCTACGAAAGTGGCATTCGTCTTGTCTTATTTGGGTGGCACAGCAGCCAATTGGTCAATTCCTTTCGTGGAGAGAGATGATCCCATCCTCCATAATTGGAATCAATTTAAACGTACCTTGACCAGCCTTTTTGGAAAACACACTTTCATGCAGGCAAGTGATAATGAGCTTTTAAATCTTAAACAAGGTAACAAGGATTTATTGACCTATCTCACTAGTTTTAATCGTTTACTCACCGAGACACACTGGCCAGAAGAAAAGCGTGTCTCCCTTTTCTATAAAGAGAGATATCGTTGATTTGCCAAAAGACTATTCGGACTTTGTAGATTTAGTTGTGAAATTAGAACATAGACTAGGAGAAAGAAAGAGAGATAAATACAAACTGGAATCACGGTTAACTTTTATTAGACACGAGAAGAAAGACCCAGATAATAAACTCCCTGAACCTGAGCCTATGCAAATAGGGACACTCAGAGGTCCACTCACATCAGAGGAAAAAGAAAGAAGGAGAAAACTTCAATTATGTTTATATTGTGGAAGGGCAGGTCACTTTGCCAGAGAATGTCCAGTAAAGCCTAAAAATCCACGAAAGGGTGCCGTTTCCTCCACCTCCTCAACTGAATCGGGAAACGATTAAGCTCGACAAGGGGAGAGGTTACTTGTTCGAGAAAACATCTTAATCAAACCTCTAATGCTGCAGCCTTCATGGTACCGCACATACCTAGACATTTCATAATTCAGGTCGTTTTAATTGTTACTACCCAAGTGAGGCATTCTCTCCCTGTCCTACTGGACTCAGGCGCGACAGGAAATTTTGTGGATAATAAGTTAGCTGAAAACTTAGGACTTCCTATGTGCCTAAAGCCTTGTCCAGAAGCAGTATGTGCAGTGGATGGGTCAGAATTGATCTCTGGATTAATCACAAAACAAACAAGTCCACTTGTTATGGTCTGTCAGAACGGGCACACAGAGGTGATTAGCTTTTATCTGATAGATACTCCTAATTTTGGTTTGATTCTCGGGGTACCCTGGTTAACAACTCATAACCCAAAAATTGATTGGGTGAATAGAAATGTTACTTTGGATTCCTCTTTCTGTAGAACCAATTGCTATCAAGAAGCAGGTACAGAACAGAGCACAGTATTACACTGTGCTAGTGTTATACAAGATGAACCAAGTCTCCCTCCTGAATATTCTGACTTTAAAGACGTCTTTGATCCAGTAAAGGCTAGTGTGCTGCTCCCATATAGGTCTTATAACTGTCGTATAGATCATATCCCAGTGGCCCCTTTACCTAATAACAGAGTATATGCTTTGACTGACGAAGAAACCAAATACTTAAGAACCTACCTAGATGACCTACTACAGTCTGGGTTCATCCGTCATTCCACATCTCCGGTGTCATCTCCACTCTTTTTTATCCCGAAGCCGGATAAATCCCTGCGCGCGTGTATCGATTATAGAGGACTAAATAAGGCTACAATAAAGAATAAATATCCTCTTCCTCTAATACCTGTGTTGTTGGATCAATTAAGACATTCTACTGTATACACTAAACTAGATCTGCGGGGAGCTTACCACCTGGTCCGAGTAAAAGAGGGGGATGAGTGGAAGACAGCTTTCAAGACAAAGTTTGGTTTATTTGTGTCACGGTGTAGGTACTCCTCAGACTCGGTGTGATGCAAACAAGGTCCACCTCCTGACACCACCAAGTCACTGATAACAAACCACAGTGCATTGGAGTAATCAAGCGAGGGAAGGAAGGGGAAGAATCAGCAGGGACGGGATAACTGTAAAGAAAAATACACAGTGTTAATTATCACATTGTCTGTCTATTCTCATAAGGTCTCACTATAACCAAAACGACCTGGCCTGCCCATAACTCATAAGGGCAGAACTAGTCCAAAGCCTGACTATGTTCCATCAGTATCACCAATGGATGCCCCAAGCCAACTACGGCCACTAATAATCACCTAAGGGTCTCACCGCCCTTCCTCCTAAACAATACTACAGTACGTATAACGAAACAAACATGAGGAGAAAGAATAAGGTGAAGAAAATCTATTTTGTACTTCTTCCTATGATTCAGTTAACCCACTAAGCCTTTCGTTAATGTCACGTATATTTGAAGAAGTAACTCGTTCATATCTCAGTGAATGTTGACAAGAATTATTTGTCCCGGCTGTTTGGAATCCTGCAAACAGTAAATCTCATTCTGAATTGCCGCCAACAAAAAGCCAAAAGATTATGGCCCTCATTCTGACCTTGGCGGGCGGCGGAGGCCGACCGCCAAAGTCCCGCCGTCAAGTTACCGTTCCGCGGTCGAAAGACCGCGGCGGTAATTCTGACTTTCCCGCTGGGCTGGCTGGCGGTCGCCTTCAGACCGCCAGCCAGCCCAGCGGGAAAGAGGCTTCCACGATGAAGCCGGCTCGGAATCGAGCCGGCGGAGTGGAAGCTGTGCGACGGGTGCAGTTGCACCCGTCGCGTATTTCACTGTCTGCGCAGCAGACAGTGAAATACATTTAGGGGCCCTCTTACGGGGGCCCCTGCAATGCCCATGCCAGTGGCATGGGCACTGCAGGGGCCCCCAGGGGCCCCGCGACCCCCCCTACCGCCATCCGGATCTCGGCGGTCCGACCGCCGGGATCTGGATGGCGGTAGGGGGGGTCAGAATCCCCGCGGCGGTGCAGCAAGCTGCGCCGCCGCGGAGGATTCAATGGGGCCGCGGTACACTGGCGGGACCCCGCCAGTGGTGCCGGTCCGACCGCGGCTTTACCGCCGCGGTCGGAATCCCCATTGAAGCACCGCCGGCTTGTCGGCGGTGCTCCCGCGGTCCTCCGCCCTGGCGGTCAAAGACCGCCAGGGTCAGAATGAGGGCCTATGTCTCATAAGATCGCCGTTCCTTTATTATGGTACCTTAAAAAGTAAAGTGCTCCAATATATGACAGTCACCCACAACCTGGCCGTAAGGAATGCAGAAATAAAGAAAGGCGATAGCCTCCGGCAAGTAGCAAGCTTGCCGCTTACCACCTTCTTAGTACTTGGAATTCGAAAGGAGGAGCAGCTAGGAACTCCTTCTGCCGGTAAAAAGTCAGTTTCCAGGAGGGGGCCCTGATGAATCTCATTCCTCGTTTCCGGCCGCCGATGAATTCCCCCCTGGGGAACGCCGTCCGCTCCTACTTCGTTGAGGCTCCGACCTGCCTCATTAGCACAAATAACGCACACCCTTTCCAGGGTGCGCCGACTTTTACGCGATTTCTACCGCGCTGGGCTTCATGGGAGATGTAGTCCCTAATGACTACATTCTCCCGATCGGCCCTGTAGGCGCCGGCTAGCACCTGACAGTACGCCCACCTCCAAAGCGCCTCCTAGGGCCAGGTTTAGTGGGATGACAAGCATGAAACCGTTGCACCGCCCTAGGGGCATGGACATTGCCTTCCGGCTCCCATGAATCCTCCTCGGCCTCATACCCTTTCCACGACACCAAGTACCATAACTTACCCCCCCGTAGTTTGGAATCCAACACCTTGCGCACCTCATACTCCAGCTGCCCGTCTCTAACCACCGGAGGCGCCGCCCGCCGGGTCGCGGACAGAGCTGGCTTCAAAAGGCTGCAATGAAACACCGGATGGATTCTTAAGGAAGCAGGTAAGTTGAGACGGTAAGCCACAGGGTTTATCTTGCGTACCACCTCATAAGGACCAATGTAACGAGGATGAAAGATGCTACGCATCTTAAAACGTATATACTTGGTGGAAAGCCACACTCGGTCCCCTGGCTGATACACCGGCCCCTCACGCCGATGTACATCACCCCATTTCTTATACTGTTCCTTGGCTTTATCCAAATTAAGTCGTATTTTTTTTTGCATGGATTGTAGGTTCTTAACCATAGCATGGACAGTAGGTTGATCCGTGACATCCCGAGGTATGATTATGGGCAACATCTCCGCGTGGAACCCTGTGTTAGCACGAAAAGGAGACTCCCTTATCGAGCTATGCCAAGCATTGTTGTACGATAGTTCGGCCAGCCATAGCAATGACACCCACGATTCCTGCGCGTCTTTTGCATAGCACCTCAGATATTTCTTCAGGGTTTGGTTGAGAAGCTCCGTCTGGCCATCGGTTTGTGGGTGAAAACTGGTGGATAGGGCGGATTCAATGCGCAGAACCTTGCACCACATGCGCCAAAACCTAGCAACGAACTGGGGGCCTCTGTCTGAAATAATGGTTCTTGGTAAACCATGTAACCGCACCACTTGAGACAGAATTAGATGGGCGGTCTGACTTGCTGTAGGTAGGTTTCTACAAGGGAGAAAGTGACCCATCTTGGTAAGACTATCGATTACCACCATGATCGCATTGTACCCCTGATCCATTGGCAATCCTACCACAAAATCCACGCTGATGGTTTGCCATGGTTTTTCCGGAGTGGGCAAAGGCATCAGCTTGCCCTGGCTCTTCGCGTTTTCTCCCTTGGATCGAGCACATATCTCGCACCGAGCTACCCATGTCGCAACGTCCTTAGCCCAACCTTTCCACCTGAAATGTCGTTGAACTATTTGCGCAGTCTTGGTGTACCCCGGATGACCAGCTGTTACCGCATCATGACACCAATTGAAGGCTTGCATTCGAAGTTCAGGTGTTGGTAAATACAAACGATTACCTTGCAACGGTATTCCATGCTTAAGGGTACGGTCCTGACTTACTTCGGCCCACTCCTTCCACTGAGCAGCAGACTTATGCTTAGAGACCTTTTCTAGGAAGTGAGATATATGAAGGGCACAAAGCACTTTTTCCGGTTGGATGATTGCTTCATCAGGTCTTGAAGTGATGTTCCTCGCGTCCCTTTGTCTAGACAGTGAATCTGCCTTGCGATTGTCGACCCCAGGACGGAAGGTTACTACAAACTCATATTCTGAAAAGAACAGCATCCACCTCATTTGCCGCTGGGTAAGCTGTCTAGCCTCCTTCATATACTGCAGGTTTCGGTGATCAGTATATACCGTGACCGGGTGTTGGGCCCCCCAGAGATAGTGTCTCCATTCCTGAAATGCCTTCTTGATGGCTAGTAGTTCTTTTTCTGCCACTGTATAGTTGAGTTCCGCAGCAGATAGCTTCTTAGATAAAAACGCCACCGGATGAAGCTGTCCCGAGGTCTTGTTTCTTTGGGATAACACCGCCCCAATGGCTATATCCGAGGCATCTGCTTCGACTATAAAAGGTACTTCTGGCTGTGGATGCTGAAGTATAGGCGCTGAGCAGAAGGCCTGTTTTAAGAAGCAGAAGGCCTCCTCTGCCTCCTCTGACCAAACAAAAGACACTCCCTTTCTTAGCAACCTTGTTATAGGTGACACAATGTGGGAAAAATGACAGATGAATCTTCTATAGTAATTGGAAAACCCCAGGAAGCATTGCACATCTCTCACACTAGTGGGCACTGGCCACTCTTGAACCGCCTGTATTTTTCTTGTCGACATGCAGAACCCTTCCGGGCTTAAATCCACCCCCAAGAACTCAACCTTCTGTACATGGAACTCGCATTTGCTCAGTTTGCAATAAAGATGGTGCTGTTGCAATGCCTGGAGTACTAGGGAAACATGTTCCATGTGCCGCTCTAGGGAGGTAGAATACACCAATATGTCATCTATATAAACGATCACAAAGTGGTCTACGTATTCTTTGAGAACATCGTTCAGAAAGTATTGGAAAGCCGCCGGGGCGTTACACAACCCGAACGGCATTACCAAGTATTCAAACAGGCCATAACGGGTCTTGAACGCCGTCTTCCATTCATCCCCTTCACGGATTCTGACCAGATGGTAAGCCCCCTTCAGATCCAACCTTGTATAGATAGTTGCCTCTTTCACCTGTTCCAATAACACAGGAATGAGGGGAAGAGGGTATCTATTCCTTATCGTGTTCTTGTTCAGCATTCGATAATCGATGCAGGTTCTCAACTCTTTATTCGCTTTAGCTATGAAAAAGAGTGGAGAAGCTGCCGGAGAACAAGATGGTCTAATGAACCCGCTTTCCAGGAAACGGTCCAGATATCTTCGCAAATGTTTGGTTTCTGGGTCTGATAGAGCATATACCCTACAAGAAGGAAGGAGTGCTCCCGGAATCAGATCTATCTTGCAATCGTATATACGATGGGGTGGCAATGTCTCCGCCTGACCTTCGTCGAACAAATCCTTGAACTTGGCGTAAACAGAGGGCAATATCACCGCTTTCTCCACCACTGTGGCCAACTGTAACCCTTGAGCCAACGCTAATGCGGGGGGGTTATCATATAAGGAACAGACTTTCTCACTCCTCACGGACTGAAAACTAACCGTCTTGGTTTGCCAATCGATAACAGGATTGCTCTTTCTTAGCCAGGGCATTCCCAAAATTATTTCATACTGAGGAGCCTCTATTATATCTAGCCTGATTATTTCTCTGCGTGCCGGAGATACTCCACTGAAAACCAACCCCACATCCTCAGTTTGTTCAGTAAGGGGTCCAGACTTCAGTGGTGTACCGTCAACTGCCAACACAATTTCGGGGTTCTTTCTTGGAATTCTCAGAAGTCCCAGTCTCTTAACCACCCCTTCATCTATGAAATTTCCCGTGGCTCCTGAGTCTATCATTGCCCATACAGGATGGTTTCGATCTTGGGACACCAGCTCTACGGATAACAAAAGGTGTGACGCCTTTTCTTCTTGTGGCAAGAGGGTTAAAGAAGTCAACCGGAACCCAGATAGGGGTTCTATAAAGGGCAAATCCTCTTTCTCTGATATCTTCCCTGACGTCACCGCGGCCTTTTGAGTGGGGGAGTAGGAGAACCTTTTTCTTGGTTTTTGGGGACATTCTCTCACATAATGACCCTTCCTGCCGCAATACATGCACAACCCCTGTACCCTCCTACTCTCTTTTTCGGCCTTTGACAGAGGTGCCCTAACGGCTCCCACTTCCATAGGTTCCCCGCATAAATCATGGGAATTAGGAACTGGTCGCCCCTCTCTTTCTGGAATGACCGGCCGCCTATCACCCGCTCTACGCTCTCCCCTTCTCTCTGCTAGCCGATGATTCAATCTCAAGGTAAGATTCACAAGTTCAGTACACGTGGAAGGCTGTGGATCTATTTGGGCTAGGATATCCTTCATGTCGTCTCTTAATCCTTGATAATAGAGAGACATTCTCTTCTCCTCTGGCCACTCTGATTCCGCTACCAGTCTATTGAAGGTGGTAAGATAAGTAACCAGGTCAGACCTCCCCTGTCTCAGTTCCAGCAATTCTCTATCAGCACTAAAGGTGGTTGTTCTGTGATCAAACACCTTCTCAAAGGCCGACCGAAAGGCATTCCAATCTGATAATAAGGGGTCATCGTTTCTAACTAACGGCACTGCCCAGTTGGCTGCATCTCCCGAGAGATAAGAAATAGCGAACATTACCCTGGAAAGGTTAGAGGGAAAAGACGCCGGTCTAAATGAGAATTGAAGAGACAACTGCGTTAAAAAAGCCTGAACTTTCCTGGGGTCCCCTGAAAACCGTTCCGGACTGGCCAAAGGAATTGGAGGGGAGACGTTCACGGTTATCTGCGGTGTAGATGCTGAGGCATCGAAGGGATTCCTAGTAAGCCTTTCTACCTTGTCCCTTAGTGCCGCTGCCTCCACCCTAGAATCTGCCAACTCTTGCTGCACTAACACTAACGCCTGTAATACATCATCCATAGATGCCATCTTTGCATTACACCGAGCAGGAGGAGTATTATTCGTGGGTGCGTTATTCTGTCACGGTGTAGGTACTCCTCAGACTCGGTGTGATGCAAACAAGGTCCACCTCCTGACACCACCAAGTCACTGATAACAAACCACAGTGCATTGGAGTAATCAAGCGAGGGAAGGAAGGGGAAGGATCAGCAGGGACGGGATAACTGTAAAGAAAAATACACAGTGTTAATTATCACATTGTCTGTCTATTCTCATAAGGTCTCACTATAACCAAAACGACCTGGCCTGCCCATAACTCATAAGGGCAGAACTAGTCCAAAGCCTGACTATGTTCCATCAGTATCACCAATGGATGCCCCAAGCCAACTACGGCCACTAATAATCACCTAAGGGTCTCACCGCCCTTCCTCCTAAACAATACTACAGTACGTATAACGAAACAAACATGAGGAGAAAGAATAAGGTGAAGAAAATCTATTTTGTACTTCTTCCTATGATTCAGTTAACCCACTAAGCCTTTCGTTAATGTCACGTATATTTGAAGAAGTAACTCGTTCATATCTCAGTGAATGTTGACAAGAATTATTTGTCCCGGCTGTTTGGAATCCTGCAAACAGTAAATCTCATTCTGAATTGCTGCCAACAAAAAGCCAAAAGATTATGGCCCTCATTCTGACCCTGGCGGTCGGCGGAGAGACGGCGGTCGGACCGCGAACAGACCGGCGGTATTAAAAATGGCATTCTGACCGCGGCGGTCCCCACCGCGACCGACCGCCACTTCTCCACTCCGACCGCCGCGGCGGTCATGACCGCGGGGCTGGAGTTTGCGCACTCCGGCCCGGCGGTCGTCCCAAGACCGCCAAGGGTATTATGACCCTGCCTACCGCCGCGGTTTCTTGCGGGCGGGAACCGCCGTGCGAACCATGGCGGTAAGCACTATCGGGGCCAGGGAATTCCTTCCCTGGCACTGATAGGGGTCTCCCCCACCCCCCACTACCCACCCGAGTCCTCCCCCCACACCCTCCACCCCCCTGCCACCCCCCAGAGGTGGTACGAACCCCCTCCCCACCCCCACCCCGACATGCACATACATGCACCCCGACATGCACACACCCCCAACATGCACATATACACACCCCCTACACACACATACACAACGGGGACACATACCCGCACACATACATGCCGACATGCACACCCGCCGAACTAAACACATTGCCCATAGGCACAGCAGCACTCCCCGCCCGCATGCACGCACTCACACACCCCCTCTACACACTCACACGCACACCCCCATGCACGCACACATCACACAACACCCCCCCACCCCCTCCCCTCACGGACGATCAACTTACCTTGTGCGTTGGTCCTCCGGGAGGCGACGGGAGCCATAGGGACGTGACCGCCAACAGAAGACCGCCAACAGAAGACCGCCACACAGAAATGTGGGTCGTAATTCTGGGGGCGGTGTTCTGCTGGCGTGGCGGTGGAGGTTGACCAGTCTCCACTTTCCCGCCGACCGCCAGTGTGGCTGCTGGCGGTATTCCGGCGGAACGCTCCCAGCGGTCGGAATACGCGCAGCGGCATACCGCCGCGGTCGGCGGTCTTTACCGCGGCGGTAACTCGGCGGTCTTGCGAAAAGACCGCCAAGGTCAGAATGAGGGCCTATGTCTCATAAGATCGCCGTTCCTTTATTATGGTACCTCAAAAAGTAAAGTGCTCCAATATATGACAGTCACCCACAACCTGGCCGTAAGGAATGCAGAAATAAAGAAAGGCGATAGCCTCCGGCAAGTAGCAAGCTTGCCGCTTACCACCTTCTTAGTACTTGGAATTCGAAAGGAGGAGCAGCTAGGAACTCCTTCTGCCGGTAAAAAGTCAGTTTCCAGGAGGGGGCCCTGATGAATCTCATTCCTCGTTTCCGGCCGCCGATGAATTCCCCCCTGGGGAACGCCGTCCGCTCCTACTTCGTTGAGGCTCCGACCTGCCTCATTAGCACAAATAACGCACACCCTTTCCAGGGTGCGCCGACTTTTACGCGATTTCTACCGCGCTGGGCTTCATGGGAGATGTAGTCCCTAATGACTACATTCTCCCGATCGGCCCTGTAGGCGCCGGCTAGCACCTGACAATTTGAGTACACAGTAATGCCCTTTGGGTTATGTAATGCCCCTGCGGCCTTTCAGTTCTTTATAAATGAGGTCCTACACGAATTCCTGGACGTTTGCGTCATAGTATACATAGACGACATCCTCATTTACTCTAAGAACTCAGAAGAACATACCCAACATGTTCGTGCAGTATTATCAAAGTTAAAAGAAAATCATCTTTTTGCTAAATTAGAAAAGTGTACTTTTAATGTCAGCAAGGTGGACTTTTTAGGATACTGCCTGTCACCTCAAGGAATAACTATGGATGTAAAGAAAATCAGTGCTATTGCTGAGTGGCCAGAACCATCCTCTGTAAAAGATATTCAGAAATTTCTGGGTTTCGCCAATTTTTATAGGAGGTTTATTGCACATTTTGCAGACATTGCGGCCCCAATAACTACCTTGTTGCGGAAAGGGCAACGATTTATTTGGACTGATGAGGCGGCACACGCCTTTCAACTCCTAAAACAAAAGTTCACTTCAGCCCCAATTCTGAAACATCCTGATCCTGACTTGCCTTTTTTTGTTGAAGCGGATGCTTCACAAGTAGCTTTAGGAGGAGTTCTCTCTCAACGAGATGCAGTAGATGGCCAGTTACATCCTATAGCCTTCTATTCCAAAATGTTATTACCAGCTGAACAAAATTACACTGTGGCTGAAAGGGAACTACTAGCTATCAAAGTAGCCTTTTCAGAATGGAGGCACCATTTAATGGGAGCCAAGTACCCAGTTACAATCTTTTCTGACCATAGGAACCTACAGTTTTTTGGATCACTTAAAGCACTAACACCACGTCAGATGCGCTGGTTAATTTTTTTTAGCACATTTGACTTTGTAATAACCTATAGTCCAGGTGCACAACAAATTCAATCTGATGTGTTATCTAGATACGGACATACTTCAGACATGAAACAAGATAAAATAGGAGAACCCATTATTCCTCCCCAAAAGTTTTTGGCACCAGTACAACAGAAGGATTTCATCACAAATCTATATAATGCACACATGCAAATAGCACCTCAGGATTGGTTAAAGGATTCCCATAACACAATACAACGAGGTTTATTGTATCACGACAACATGCTGTTAGTGCCCACCTCTGAATTACAAACACAGGTGATAATTTGGCATCACGCCTCACTGTTGGCAGGTCATCCTGGTTGGGTAAAAACCCTGGAAAATGTGCAAAAACACTTTTGGTGGGACACTATAAGAAAGGACATTAAGCAATTTGTCACTACCTGTCCAATTTGTGCAAGACATAAATCTTCTCATAAGGCCCCTGATGGTTTGTTAATACCAATGCCAACACCCAAGCAACCTTGGCACACTGTGAGCGTAGACTTTATTGGAGGTTTACCACCTGTAAAATCTTTCACAACAGTGTTGGTTATAGTGGATTTTTTATCTAAAATGGCACATTTTGTACCATTACGGAAATTACCCACGGCGGCAGAATTTGCCGATATTTTTATAAGGGAAATTGTGCGTTTACATCGTTTGCCAAGCAAAGTGGTGTCAGACCGAGGGAGCCAGTTCAACTCTAAATTTTGGAAAAAATTATGTAAAAAACTGAAAATAGATGTGGCATTATCCACTGCTTTCCACCCAGAGACAGATGGACAGACTGAACGACTGAACCAAACCTTACTTCAAACGCTACGTTGTTTATTGGCTGATTATTCTAGTGAATGGTTGGAAGCTCTCCCTGTAGCGGAGTTTGTTTATAATAATACTGAGCATTCAGCTCTACTTTGCACACCATTCTATTTCTTGCAGGGGTATCATCCAAGAGCTATACCCATTTTGTTAGAAGATTCTCTGTTACCTACAGTAACGGAGGGACTAACAAGGTTAGGTGACATACAAGACAAAGCCAGGAAACATTTATTAAAGTACAAGGAAAGCATGAAAAGACAAGCAGACAAACACAGATCTGAGGCCCCAATGTATAAAATCGGTGACAAGGTATGGCTCTCCACAAAGAACCTAAACATAGAGGGATCCCGAAAGCTGCAACCACGTTTCATTGGACCCTTTAGTATAACTGCCATAGTAAACCCGGTAACAGTAAAATTAGATTTACCAAAAGAATATCCAGTACATACTACATTCCATGTGTCCTTGCTTAAGCCGTACAATCCAAAAACCCGACCTGAACCACCACCTCCACCCATACCAATTAAGGGAAATCTAGAATATGAAGTAAAAAGCATAAAAGACTCAAAAAGAATTAGTGGACGTCTGTTTTATTTAGTAGAATGGAAAGGATATGATGAATCTGAGAATTCATGGGAACCAGCATCATATGTACATGCCCCACAGCTGATTAGACGGTTTTATTTAAAAAATCCAGGAAAACCCCGTCCTGTAGGAGGGCCTTTGAGGGGGGCAACTGTTAGGGTTTGTGCACAGCAAAGAGCATGTCCCCTCTCACTGCACTAGTGGGTTCTGTAATAGCTCCCTTTTAAACTTACTATTGAAAGCCTTTCTTGTTATCTCACCTTCCCCCCCCCCCAGGCTTCTGTGTATGTTGTTTAATGTGCTGTTTTGTTTACACATTGGGCCTTGCTTTTACCAAGGCTTCTTTAAAACACTCCTCTCTAGGCCATGTGTTAATTTAACTCATTTGCATAATAACTGAAACTCTGCACACCTTTCAAGAACATGTGCAGCATGTGAGGACCACACCCAGCTCTTCAAACCACACCCAGCTCTGCACACCTTTCAAGAACATGTGCAGCATGTGAGGACCACACCCAGCCCTGTCTATAAAAGGCAGCCCCCGAGCCTCACCCAGTGCTTGTGCTCGTCTACCTCCCGCTTACCTGAGGACAGATCCCTCGGCGCTGGCACTCCTGCTCTCTACAGACTTTCATTGGCTTCAATGGGCGCAGCTGCTGGCTCTTCCTTCTTCCGGTTTCCGGTTCCTCCTTGCCTCAGCCTCTCTCCTACAAGCAACCTGCAAAAGAGAAAGAAGACAAGGTTAGACTGATCAGTATCTCTTGCCAGCAACAAGTAAGTGCAAAACTTTTATTACCTGAAAGAACTTTGACAACAATTTCTGGATTCGTGTATAGACAATTTGAAACAAGATACCTTCCACGAACATTGTGATTCAAACTCTTTGTTACAAGAATACTTTGCGGAACTTTGTGAAGCAAACATTTTTTTATGGAACTTTTAAGAATCGAACCGTGGAAACCATTAACAGCAAGGCAAACAGTAAATCAAGGACTTGCACAAATTACATGCTGTATTTTGACGTAAAAGTACAGTATTTGTTTTATAAAAGATTCTGGAAATATGGGAAAAGTGAGTCTGCTATTGGCAATTTAGGCTTTAGTTATATTAAGATGAATGTTTGATATTGGTAATTCTGATAACGGTATTTGTTTAATGTTTTAGAAGCTTTAGAGTAATAGAAAGCACATCCCAGAGCAGTAACACATTCCAAACCTGGAAACTAGAGACCAGGATCCAAGAGGTACTTTTAGAAGAAAATTTCTAATAAATAAAGGGATAGTCAGGAACCCAGTTAGGAATAGGATGTACTTATCTGTTCTTTGTGTATGTTTCATTAGGCACCAGTTTCTACAGAAGTCAGAGAGGGCCGCAGATTTGTGCAGCACTTCAACAGTGGAAACGCAAGAACGGTGTTGTCTCTTTATTTTATTTTATCCACTTCCCCCCTTCCCTTGAGCTTCTGTTCTTAGTGCACTGTTTTAAAAAAAAGTGTGCTGGAACAAGCAGTTTCAGGGTGGGGTCGGATTGTCTTCAACCTCCATCAGAACTGAACAAGGACTCAGGTGAGCTGGGCTTTGACAATTACCCACCAAGCCTTGGATCTTCCCATTAATATTACAGAACATAAAGAATCCGTGCATTTTATTAAACTCTAATCTATCCTTGTCCACTAGATAGCTACTGTCATTGTCAATAGAAATGCTGTACTTATTGCGTTTAAGGAATACCTCAGCCCCTGCCTGATTTCCTGGAAGTCATAAGTACACAGGGGCATTTATATCTAGATCACTGTATCAACATCTACATTAGCACTTTCAAAAGTAAATATGGAAATTCAAAGCAATCAAAAAGCAGCAGCCAGCTTTGAAAGCTGCTCCAGGCTCAGGATTCCAGGAATACTCTTGGGAATTATGTGAAATATCTCATTGGGCTGTAAGTCCTGTGCATAATTCTAAGATTCCTAGATTTGACTCAGGCCTAAAATAAAGAATGTGGTTGACAAATCACTTGCTTTTGTAAGCACTTCACTTGATCGTTGGGAGCAAAAAATATTTAGATTTAGGTACCATAAAAAAGGGGCCAATTTACAAAAGGTAGTAAACCTGCCTGTTTAAAATTTTGCCTATGTACAGATGCAGATTAATTACATTTTTCAATTATAAGGTGTGCCTTGAAAGCTGCTCCAGGCTCAGGTTTATTGGAATACTCTTGGGAATGATGTGAAATGTCTCATTGGGCTGCAAGTCCTGTGCATATTTCTAAGATTCCTAGATTTGAGCACAGGGGGCAGAGATCTCACTGTGAAAAATTAATTTTTTTATTCTATATCAGGAAAAGTGTTTTATCCAGTGGTGAAAGTCCTTTAACTTTAACTACAACCCACCAAATCTGGTGGTGACCGATCTCCTTACAATCTTGGATAAGGAATTACTACAGCCCCATCCTAGAGTAAACCTACAATAATTTCTGGTGTGGGAAATGGTCATACTAGAGTTTTGAAATCCCCCAAAACATGTGAGTTTGTAGGCATTCCCAAACTTAGAAGGTTACCCAAACTATGTAATTTCCCACTCAACTGCACAGGAGGTGCTAGTGTGAACTGGTCTGCAATCGTGGCAGAGGAATTCACAGTAATAAACCTAGTTATGCCTTCCAGGAACCCTTTTATGAATTCCCGCAAGGTGTAAATGTATGTTGATTGTATCATGTTGGTTTATGGCCGAACACAGAAAGTCAGCCAACCGCCTTACCTGTCAGAATCTACGGAGATCAGCAGCAGAGTTCCACAGGGCTCCTCCCTGAGCCCCATACTCTTCAACATCTACATCTCCCCTCTTGCATCCATTGTCAGGGACCATAGACTGAACATCATCTCCTACACTGACGATACCCAGCTGATCATCTTACTGACCGAAAACCCCACTACTGCCCAGAAGAATTTCCACAACGGGATGGAAGCTGTCGCCGCCTGGATGAATGACAGCTGCCTCAAGCTCAACTCTAACAAGACTGACATCCTCATTCTGGGATCATCCACATCAGCCTGGGATGACTCCTGATGGCCATCTACCGTCGGAACTCTCCCTACTCCAACAAACCACACATGCAACCTTGGAGTCATCCTGGACTCATCACTCACCATGACCTGCCAAGTCAACTCAGTCACATCCTCCTGCTTTCACAAACTCTTACTTCTCTGGAAGATCTACAAATGGATCCCAAAGGACTGCCGCAAAACCACAACCCATGCCCTGGTTACCAGCAGACTTGACTATGGCAATGCCCTGTATGTCGGTACAAGCCAGAAGAAACTAAAGAAATTACAGCAAATGCAAAATGCCTTTGTCAGACTCATCCTGGACATTCTCCACTGCAAACATATATCTCCAATTACCTAAGAGGCCTCCACTGCCTCCCGATCAAGAAGAGAATTCATTCTAAGCTCCTCATCCATGCTCACAAGGCCCTCCATGATTTAGGACCTGGCTACCACACCAACTGCATCACTCGACCTCTCCGCTCCACTCAATAAGCACCAGCCACTATACCCTGCATAAGGAAGACCTCGGCTGATGGGAGATCATTTGCCTACCTCAAGGCAAACAGCTGGAAGACCCTGCCCTGAACCTCAGGCAGTCACTATCGCTACCCCAATTCAGGAAGGACCTTAAAGCCTTGCTCTTCGATGGAAGCTCAGAGGACAAACTCACTTAGCACCTTGAGGGCCTTATGTGTGAGTTGATGTGCTTTATAAACCTTGATTTGATTTGATTCAAAAATACCTTTGTGAGTTGACAACAAGATTGTGTACCAAAATTGGCCCATGGACCTACAGATGAAGCTCCCATCTCAGAACAGAGTCTTAGGGCCTGCTTACGAGTTTGGCAGTCAGATCGCTTGTTGGACCTGGCCCTTTTCGCAGGGTCATCCCCAGTCTTTTTGCCTCCTTCCTCCTTTTTTTTTTACCAGTTTATGTTGGCTTTACTACTCTGGGCACTTTACCACTGCTAACTAGTGCTAAAGTGAATATGCTGTCTGTGTAAATTGTATTAGTCATTTGGTTTTCCATGATTGGCATATTTGATTTACTAGTATGTCCCTAGTAAAGTGCATTAGAGGTGCCCAGGACATGTAAATAAAATGCTACTAGTGGGCCTGTAGCACTGGTTGTGCCACCCACATTAGTAGTCCTATAAACATGGCTTAGACCTGCCACTGCAGTGTCTGTGTGTACAGTTTTAAACTGCCAATTCGACTTGGCAAGTGTACCCACTTGCCAGGCCTAAACCTTCCCTTTTTAGACATGAAAGGCACCCCTGACGTATGCCCTGGGTAGCCCCATAGGCAGGGTGCAGTTTATGTTAAAGGTGGGACATGTACTGATGTGTTTTACATGTCCAAACAGTGAAATGCAGCTAAATACAGTTTTCACTGTTGCAAGGCCTTTCTCGCTCGCAGGTTAACATGGGGGCTGCCTTTAACTATTTTTAAAGTTCAGATTCAATTTGAGAGCAGGTGGAAAAATGGAGTTTGGTGTCTCTGAACTCACAGTTTAAAAAAACATGTTTTAGTGAAGTTGGTTTTTGTATTGTTAGTTTGAAATGCCACTTCTAGGAAGAAGGCATTTTCTTGCTTAAACCATTCTGTGACTCTGCCTGTTTGTGGATTCCCTGCCTGGGTGATTTTGACAGTTGGGCTGTTTGTGAATCTCCTCTAGAAAGAGAGACAAAGGGAATGGGGTGTAGCCTGCATATCCTGATGGGCCATCTGTGCTAGAATGGAGGGAGGAGTGGTCACTTACACCTGATGTTTACGAACTTCAAAGCAGAAAGGAGTGTAAGTAGTGGACCCAAAACCCTTGTAACCTAGATCACTTCTGTATTCAAGAGGTACCTCTGCCAAGGAGAAGAGCTAAAGAGCTGAGGAGGAGTGCTGCCCCTGCCTGTGCCTGTGCTTTGCTATCCTGTAGTTGCTGCTTCTGCCTGTGAAAGGGGCCAAAGACTGGACTTTGTGTTACATTCCTGCTTCTGAAGAATCTCCAAGGGCTTGAAATGAGCTTGCCTCCTGTTTTGAAGTGTCAGGGCCATCAAAGACTTCCTCTGCCAGCACCTGGACTCTCTGCTGAGACTCCTGCCCTGCTAAGTGGTGCCCTACCTAGTACCCGGGACCTTGAAATGTGAAGTTGGTAGAACAAGAGCTGAAAATCCATGCACTGAACTCCGTGCGGGGACATTTTCTACGTACCATCTGCAACACAGCTGATAAACGATGCACCGCCGGCTTTGCGGCTGAAATTAGTGTTCCACCTGCATCGTGACTGGGAGATTGACACATCACAGCTGGATAAACAATGCGCAACACCCGCTTGCGGCTGCTGATATCGAAGCAAACCCCACGCAGCATGGTTTTCTAACACTGTGTGACCGGATTTTCCACGCATCGTCCCTGGTCGTTAAAGTCATCCCGACTCTGTGTGGATCCGAGATGCCCCATCCGGAAATCAACAAATTGCTCTCTTGCAAGGGAGAAAAACGATGCATCGCTGATGCATCATAGTAGAAATGATGCACGGCCTCCTTTGTGAGGAAGGAATCAACGCATCGCTGACTTTTCCGATGCGCGCTTGCCCGTACAGCTTTATTTTTGATGCTAACCAGGTACTTTGTACAAAATCACAATTTCCAGTGTTTTCTATGGAGTAAGACTTATTCTTTTGAAAATTCATATCTTGAATTGTGTTTGTTAGATTTTTTTGTCATTTTGATCTTGTTTCATTTAGATAAATAGTACCTATTTTCTAAACTGATATGGTGTCCATTTTGTAGTGTTTTCACTATATTACTGTGTGTGTGTTGGGACAAATACTTTACACATTGCTTCTCAGTTAAGCCTGCCTGCTCCTGCCAAGCTACCAAGGGAGTTAGTTGGGGTTAACCAGGCGTGTTTCACCTTTGCCCTGACTAGAGTGAGGATCCTTGCATGGACAGGGAGTTAACTGACTGCCAACCAAAGACCCCATTTCTAGCACCACCAGACTGGCATATTGGCAGTCCTAAAAAGACTGATCTACCAGAGGTCCCCAGACCGCTGTATTATGATGAATCAGGCAGAACCGCCACCAGCCGGTGGTGCAGCTGCTTTGTATCTAAGCTGTCTGACCTCCAGCACTATCAGCACTGTGGCCAACTACGGAGCCTAGTTCAAACTCACAGTCTTCGTGGCAGTCTCCTCATGGAGGTTAGCCAATGGTTGTTAACCACTGGGGTATGAATCCAGAAGAGTAACAGACAAATACACATTGGATAATTTTAAAAACAACTCAGCTGACACACATTGGTCCAGTGGATACACCTGCAAATTACACTATAAAGCACACCACTTCATAGACCACAATCCTTTGCATTTCCACAAGAAGCCAAAGAATCCAGAACACCCTTTGTATATTACTTAGATTAGGAACCCCTTTTTTCACCATCCCATAGAAGCCTCTGCAAACACTTTTGTCCATTCACTTGACAAGAATACATGGGGAGTGGAGTCTGAAAAGTTACAACACAAAACTGTCACAAAACTGCAAGGTCCTGCATGCTCAGAGCTCAGCTTTTGCCACTACCTTGTTCATGTACTTAACCAACATTCAATACCCAGATTATCAGAGTATTGACACTGTCAATGTGTATTATTGGACCAACATCACAGCTACCATGGCCCTTCAAGTGCCATATGTCCATGTGGTGCCTGGAAATCTTAAAACATCAACAAAAATGTTCCAGGATTCATGGTATTTTCCAAAATGCTAATATATGCTGAAACATAAATGCAGTCTGCCTACAGATATCTATTACCCAACATTTGTCAAGTGTTGGGGATTAAAGGAAGGAACCTGCCAGCAACTCCCAGGAAGCCCTGTTTCTGTAACTCAGACCACCGGCCCAGTGGTCACTTGCCCAAATACAGTAGTTTGTCATCTCCCTAAAGCTCTTCCCTCGCCTGGGAGTATGCCATTTGTCAAGTTTTGGGAAGTAGAAGGAATGACCTGACCGCAACTCCCAGGGGCCTTGTGTCTGTTACTCTACACAGCAGCCCAGTGTTCACTTGTCCAAATACCCCTGTTTGGTAACGCTCAATTGAAGTGTACTCGCTTGAGAGGATACCATATGTATAGTGTGCGTAATAGAGAGAGTGGCCTGACTGCAACTCCCTGGAGGCCTTGTGTCTGTAACTCCAAACACCAGCCCAATGTTCACTTGTCCAAATACCCCTGTTTGGTAACTCTCAATTGAAGTGTACTCACATGGGAGTTTACCATTTCTATAGTGTTGGGAGTAGAGAGAGGGACCTGACTACTACTACCAAGAGGCCCTGTGTCTGTAACTGCAACCACCAGCCCAGTGTTCACTTGCCAAAACACTCCTGTTTGTAATCTCTTTAATGCTCTTCAATCACCTGGGATTATGCCATTTGTCAAGTGTTGGGAAGTAAATGGAGTGATCTGACTGCAACTCCTTGGAGGCACTGCTTCTGTAACTCCAATCACCAGCCCAGGGTTCACTTCCCCATATACCCGTTTGTTAAATTTCAATTGAAGTTTACTCACCTGAGAGTGAGCAATATACAGATCTTGCTCAACTCAGAGATGTGTCTGTTTTCCTAGCTCCATCTTGACCTGTTAACCCAAGATATAACTAATGAGGACAGGAATGTCACCTTACCAAGTGTGTCAACAATCATTCCTAAGGACTCAAGGTACATTACCAGGTTGGTATCAGCAGCAGCACTGTGCACATGATGACAGCAGCCACATTGATACAGCACTGGGCACATGATGACTCCAGTCACATATACAACAAAGTCCTGTGTTTGCCTGTTTCTTACTCAGATAGGACAAAGTCATATGTTGCCTTTCCACTGTGCTGGCTTCACTGGTGGCATTCTCAGTCCATCTTCCAAAGTGCACTTAATCTGCACATCTCATGAGCAGCTTGAGTCAAATAGCTTAGGCATGTTTCACACGTCATTTCAAATAACCCAATACAATGGTAACTTGGCACAATAGGGTAACCTACAACTTAAGAATGTCCAATGTCTCTACTTACTGTAACACAAACTCTTTGGCGGTAGATGTCACACTTCAACCAGTAACAATGTATGTTCTTCATCAACAGGGCAAGCTTCCACTGAGCACATGGAGGCCACAGAACAGAATAATACTACCCTCCTGGATGAAGCCCTCAGTGATGACAACACTCCTGGACTTGAGGACATGGAAGAAGGTCCTGGCCTATCTGGAAAACTTGTTCAGACGGCAACAGTGAATTTCACTGTTCCCACATGTCACCTTCAAGCCCTACTGCTTCAACATCTGAGTCAATAATGTGCCTCCCCAACTTGTGTACATAGCACAGTCTCCACCATCTTGTGCCCCCCAGTGCTTGATTCTGAGGTGCAACTTGACACTCTAGACACTGAAGGTCCAGGTCCACTTGAATAGTGTACACTGTGCCAAGGACATAGGCTTGTGGGGGTAGGATGTGTGGGAGGGATGATGTGGGCCAGGGGAGTGAGGCCACTGGGTCTGCTGTCATCCAGGACACCATCAGCCACATCTTGGGGGTCTATCTGGGGTCCCAAGGCATGAAGTGCAGGTAGTGACTGAACTCCAGGACATTAAGCAGCTGCACAGGGTCATTAATGACAGAATGGATTTCATAAAACTGAAGTGGGCACTCTAATACAGGTGCTGCTTGAAATTAAAACCACACTTTTCAGCGCTTTTCTCCAAACATCTATCCCTTCCTGTGTGGCAAGTACACCATGTCAAACTACAACTGTGCAAACACAGGAAGAGAGGCCCTGACAGAGGCATAAACAGCTGCAGACACCCCTGCCTCTGCAAGCAGCTGATCCCCCCCTTGCAGGCGGGGAGGTCCATGAAAGAATCCAGGAGGTTTGGATGGCAAGACACCCACCACTGCCAGCAAGAACCCTCTTCCTTAAAGGCCTCATTTGTGTGACACACATTCACTCTGTGGACTGATCCTGAACCACTTTCCATTTCAAATGGGAGGAGTACTCTGGACTTTAAACGTCCAGTGGTGTGGCTTCCACTCTAATGATGTTATTCACCATTATTATTTTTTTAGTCATGTTACATATATTTTCTGTTAGTTGTAGCTTACCCATAAATTCACTAGTCATTAACTCATTGTCGGCTGTCTTTAATTTAACATTTTGCGACGTACATATGCCAGACCATGTGAACAATATGGTGATGATCCAAGGTACTTGTTCAAGATGGGATATGTTGCACGTACATAGTGTCTAGCTCAGGATTACAACCATTCCACACAACCACTTACATATAATTGTCTTGTCAAAAAGGAAATTTTATAACAGTGTTCAGCGCATAGGCTGTCAATATATGTGAAACATAGCAAATCATACATGGTAGAATCATACTGGGTAATTGAGCATAGTTACAGATACAGCTCTTTAGACCACGGAAGGAAGGAAGGTGTCAGACATTGTCCTGTAGAATAGGCAAACATTAAAGTGGTTAATGTCATCAGCTGGAACCATATCACATACCACACCAATCTGATCTAACATAATGTAATGCAAGACTCAGACAGATGAAAGTACAACAGGTTTTGATCACAGAGTCATTACAATCTAGTACTCATGCATCTTGCAGTATGACTCAAACATATGTCAGTGGTTTGGCACAGGCACTTTGTCCTACAATAATGAAACACATCAACAGCTACATACAGGTCCTGCAAAAAGAGTGTTTAACCAATGTAACAGATAACTGGCATGATTGTGGCCTATGCCTACATATTTTCAGACCACCTGATGACATACATGATGCATCACGGCCAACACAAGACAAGACACAAGACCAATGGAGTCTTATAAACTTCCATCCTATCACTGTGCAAGCTGTCTTGGCACAGGGCTCCTACAACAAACTCAAAAAAGTATAAAGATGGGCAAAAGTATGTTGCAATAAATATGACACAAACAAAGCAACATTATCAGGGTGGAGATGTGTCTAAAGTAATCTCATCAAACAGCCTTTGGATGAGTATCAGCTCCCTAACTATTTCAAAGAACCAACTTCACACATTCTCACAACTACAGTACATTGTAAAGTCAAAATCATAACATAACATGACATACTTACACTCATGAAAAGAAGCTGTTGAAGAGATCCTGTTGCAAGTCAGCACTTTATCTTCACCGCTGTCATCTTGAGTTGGCATTTCAGGATTCTGACCCAGTGGCACTGCAGACTCCTCTTCCTCTGAGATGTATGGGATATTCCTCCGTAGGGCGATGTGGAGCATGCAGCAAGCCATAGTGATCTGACACACTTTCCTGGGTGAGTAGAGGAGGGCTCCCCCAGTCCTCTCCAGACAGTGAAATCTGATCTTCAGAACGCCAAAAGTCTGCTCCACTGCTCCACTGCTCAACGTGTTCTTCCATGTGCATCACTGACGCAGACTTCCCCTGGCATAGTAGGATTCCTAAGTGGCATCAATAACCAAAGAAGGTTTGGATATGCTGAGTCTCCTGTTTAGGAATGGGACATAAGTGTAACAATGAGTCACTTACTTCATGATTGTAGCACCTCACATTGCACACAATCAAGACAGATGTGACTTAACCAGCCAGGCCATCTCTGGTTGCAGTTGTGACATTAGCTGGGGTATGGTGCTGTTCCGCATTATGAAGGAATCATGGGCTGATCCAGTGTAATGGGCATAGACGTTTGAGATCAGATAAACAGACAACATGCACACTGAAAAATATGATGTTTTCCTGTTGCAGTAGACTTGTTCAGTGGCCTGCGGAGGCTCCAAGGTAACATGTGCGCCATCAATGGCTTCCACCACTTGTGGGAGGCAGGCAAAACTATAAAATTCAGCCTCCACATTGGCTAAATTCCTCACGTCGGGGGAACCTGATATTGCTGTCAATGTGTTTCAGCATTGCTGATGGGAAATCTCTCAACACAAGACTGAACATAGGTTGGAACATATCAACATATATGGCCACTGGGTGTTGGAAGGACCCTGTGGCCAGTAAGTGCAATACTGCCATGAGTCTCACAAAGGGTAATAGGGGCGTTGGATTACTGTTTTCAGGCATCAGATCTGGCTCCAACTGGTGGCTTGAATCCTATATTGATTGCCTATTTAGAAGGTACAGTTGTATTGTGTGGCATTCCCCCATGGTTTAAAGGTCTGGCAATGAACGGTACACTGGAGCTTGTTGTATCCTCCCTCTCCCAGGGTAACTATCTGTGAGAAAACATGTGTGGGATCATTAGTTGCTGTGTCTACACCAACATACATAGGCCCTCATTACAACCCTGGCGGTCGGTGATAAAGCGGCGGTAATACCGCCAACAGGCCAGTGGTAAAAAAAATGAAATTATGACCATGGGGGAACCTGCCAACACAGACAGCCACTTTAACTCTTCGACCGCCACGGCGGTAGCAACAAGCACTCCGGCAGTAACTACCAACAACCAGGCGGAAGACAATGTACTGCCCACAGTATTATGAAACACCAATCCGCCACCTTTTCCGGGGTGGTACCAGTGCCATCAAAAGCACGGCGGAAACAGTACACAGAAGGGAAATTACTCACCTCTCGACACTCAAGGAAGAACCATGACGCCATGGAGCACATTTTTCCAATGCTAGTCTACCTCCTCCTACACCAGTGACACGAACGGCGGTGAAGACAACCACGGTGAGTACCCCAGCTAGCACACAAGGGGGGGTGGGAGGAAAAAGAGAGTGACACACACACGCAACACACAACACCCCCACCCCGAACCCAACACCATACACACAAACAGATGCAACAACTGCACATATCTACCCCGTACCCCTCAGGAGTAACGCAAGGACAAAAGGAATTGATTACATTGAGTGTATTAGTACAAATTTAGATAAATACGTCCTTAAAGCAATAAACAGTATGTACAATATATACAAATGGAGGGACAGTGCCCACTTCAAAATCTCCATGGCCCATGGGGCCATAACACATAGGCCAAGGCCACACTTGACTCCTGCCTCAATACGGAGAGAACACTGCAGAGGCATCAGGTCGAAAATACACAGGCACCTAGGAGGGATGGGGAATGGGGGGGCTCCTCAGCCGGAAGATGGTACAATGCCACTGCTCCTGGAGGGGGCTACATGCCCTCTGCGATGTCCTGGGGAGTGCAAGGCCACAGTCTCTCAAGTGGGTGGTTTGCCCACTGCTTGGTCCTGGGGAGTGGATGCCTTCTTCCACTGGTACTAGAGGGGGCTTTGTGCCCAGTGTGCTTCAACATGGCAAGGATGGGGTGAGTGGATAGCTTCTTCCACTGGTTCTGGAGGGGGCCTTGTGCCCAGTGTGCTTCATCCTGGTAAGGATGGGGTGAGCGGCTGGCTTCTTCCACTGGTTCTGGAGAGGGCGTTGTGCCCAGTTTGTTTCATCCTGACAAGGATGGGGTGAGTGGATGGCTTCTTCCACTGGTTCTGGAGGGGGCTTTGTGCCCAGTGTGCTTAATCCTGGATGGTGCAAGGTCACAGTCTCTCACTTGGGTGTCACACCTACAGGTGTTGCAAGGGCCAGGATGCACAGCAGTCCATGTAGTTACGACTACACGGCTGCTCGGTGGATGTTACCGTTGCAGGTGGCGGTGCTGTCAGTGGTGAGGGGAGGCTCCAGCCCTTCCCCTGCAGCCTCGGACGGCTGCCCACTGGGGCTGCTGCTGCTGCCAGTGGTGCTGCTGGCAGTGCAGGTGGCAGTGCTGGCAGCAGTTCAGATGGCGGTGCTGCCCGCGGTGCAGGTGGCGGTACTGTCAGTGGTGGCAGGAGGCTCCAGCCCTTCCCCTGCAGCCTCAGAAGGCTGCCCACTGGGGCTGCTGCTGCTGCCAGTGGTGCTGGTGCAGGTGACGTTGGTGGCAGCGGTGCAGGTGGCGGTGCTGTCAGTGGTGGGGGGAGGCTCCAGCCCTTCCCCTGCTACCTCGGATGGCTGAAGTGCCATGGCTGGTGTTGTTTGCCCAGATGCTGGCCCAGGCACCAGATCCATCCTGCCTGCGGCGTCAGTTTCTTTAACATTGGCCTTGGCAGCTGTTGTCCCCTTCCTGCCCTTGGCAGGTGGTGGTGCCTACTTGCTTCTGCCAGCTGGTGTTCCCTTCCTGCCCTTGCTGGCTGATGGAGCCTCCTTCCCCTTGCTGGCTGATGTCCCCTTCTTGCCCTTGCTAGGTGGCGGCCCCTTCTTGCCCTTGGCAGGTGGTGCAGGCACACTGGCAGTGCTGACGGATGCCTCCTTGGATCCTCTCACACCAGAGGTAGCTGCAGAAACTACAGTGGCCGTGGACTGGGTGGCTGAGGTGCTGGACTGGGTTCTTGCCATCCTGGCCTGAAGTGAAGGACGGGGAGGTGCAGGGAATAGGTCAAGGGTGGTGAGGAAAAGCTTCTTAGGGACACTGGGGTGGGAAGAGGGTGAAGGTTTGGGAGTGGAGGAAGAGGGAGTGGTTGTAGGAGGTGTCTGTCTGCTGTGTTTGGGTGCAGGCGCATGGGCTGGATGCTGTTGTGAGGTGGATGGCTGTTGGGCATCTGAGTGCTTGCGTTTGTGTACTTTGGGAGGAGGGGCACAGGGGACATGTGCATGGATGTGGGGGTGGTGACTGCCAGTGAGGGGGGTATTGTGATAGGTGTGCTGGTGATGGAGGTAGTGGATGAGGATGTACACCATCCAGGTGTGAGTGGAGATGCCACTGGGAGGGAGGTGGACAAGGAGAAGGAGGGGGACAAAGTGGAGGCAGTGAATGTTGGTGTGTCTGCATCTGGATGTGGCTTGTGTGAGTGCCTCTGGGATGAAGTGTGGTGCTTGTCTTTGCCTGAGCCACTTCTGTGTATTGATTTGGGTGCATGCAGGTCTGAAGGTGTGCTTGGGATAGTCTGGGGTTGAGGGGATTGGGACTGTGTAGAGGAAGTTGGAGGGGGAGGCTGGACACAGGGACAATGGCTACCATCAATGAGTTGGCCAGAGCCTGGAATGCTCTCTGTTGGGCCGCCATGCCAGAGTGAATGCCCTCCAGGTATGCATTTGTTTGTTGCAAATGCCCTGCTAGACCCTGGATGGCATTCAGTATAGTTGACTGCCTAACAGAGAGGGATCTCAGGAGGTCAATAGCCTCCTCACTGAGGGCAGCAGGGCTGACTGGGGCAGGGCCTGGGGCGAAGGAGATGCCCACCCTCCTGATTGAGCGGGCATGGGAAACTCACTGAGAGGCTGCTGGGAGGGTGGTGCTGGTACGGGGTGGCGGCTGTACCTGTGGTTGGGGTGGGCACAGAGGTATCTGCCACCACCAGGGAGCTTCCATCAGAGGAGGTGTTGCTGTTGGTACTGTCTCCTTCTGTCTCTGTCATGGTGCTCCCCTCGCCCTCTGTCCCACTGATGCCCTCACCATCGGTGGATTTGGCCTCCAGGCCCATGTGGGATGCAGCTCCCTCCGTCGCCGATGCCTCTGCTCCTCTGCCAGATGATGCTGATGCACACAAGGACAGGGTGACAAAACGAAAAGGGGGGGGAAGAGACAGAGGACACACTTGGTCAATGCCAGCAACAACACTACTGTTGGCGTACACAACTCATAGGGAACAGCCCTATGCACTAGGCCAGTGGTTCCCAAACTGGGAGCCTTGGCTCCCTGGTGCACCATCAAAACTAGCCAGGTGCTCCGCACACAGTTTGTGAACCACTGAGCTATTTCCAGTTCGGACACAATAAAACTACAGCCAGTGTTTCCCAAACTGTGGTGGTCATTACAACCCTGGCAGACGGTGTTAAAGCGGCAGTAAGACCGTCAACAGGCCGGAGGTAAAAAAATTGCAATTACGACCGTGGCGGAAACCGCCAACAAAGACAGCCACTTTAACACTCAGACCGCCACGGCGGTACAAACAAACAGCGCGGCGGTCACCACCAACAGACAGGCCGGAGACAATGTACCGCCCACACTATTATGACAGGCCAATCCGCCACCTTTTCCGGGGCAGATTCACCGCGGATAAAAACACGGCGGAAACAGGAATTTCGAAGGGAAAACACTCACCTCTACACACCCCACGAGGAACGAGGACACCATGGAACCGGAACTCCAAATTCTACCTGCAATAGTCTTCCTGCTCCTCTACCAGGAACGAAGGCGGCGAAGACCACAGTGAGTACTGCACCTATGACACAGGGGAGGGGGAGGCAAAAAACAGGGACACGCCACACGCAACACCCCCACCCTCACCCACTACAACACACACACTAATACATGTTGATACATTACAGTTACACCCCCCAAGCCCCCGGAAGAATGCAAAGACAAAAGGAAATGAGTGTAACGATTGTAATCTATTAAAATCCAGTTCTCCAAAATATATATACACTATGAACAAATATATACACCAATAATACAAGTCCAGGTATTGCACCATTTATAGTCCGTGGACCACTAGGCCCAAAATGCACGGGTGAGGCCCACACTCGATACCCGATCAAGACAGAGAGAACACTGCAATGGCATCAGATAGAAATACAACAGGCACCTCAGGGGGAATGGAAGGGGGGGCACCTCAGCCGGATGAGTGCACAACACCAAATCCATGAGGGGGCTCAATGCCCACTGATGTATCCTGGGGAGTGCAAAGCCACAGTCTCTCAAGTCTCTACAGAGGGTGGTTTGCCCACTGTTCAATCCTGTGGAGTGCAAAGCCACAGTCTCTCAAGTCTCTACAGTGGGTGGTTTGCCCACTGTTCAATCCTGGGGAGTGCAAAGCCACAGTCTCTCAAGTCTCTACAGTGGGTGGTTTGCCCACTGTTCAATCCTGGGGAGTGCAAAGTCACAGTCTCTCAAGTGGATAACAGTTTCCACTGGTTCTGAAGGGGGACTGGTGCCCAGAGTGCTTCATCCTGTGAAGGACAGAGGTAGTGGATGAATCTCTCCACTGGTTCTGAAGGGGGACTGGTGCCCAGAGTGCTTCATCCTGTGAAAGACAGAGGTAGTGGATGGATCTCTCCACTGGTTCTGGAGGGGGACTGGTGCGCAGAGTGCTTCATCCTGTGAAAGACAGAGGTAGTGGATGGATTTCTCCACTGGTTCTGGAGGGGGACTGGTGCCCAGAATGCTTCATCCTGTGAAGGACAGAGGTAGTGGATGGATCTCTCCACTGGTTCTGGAGGGGGACTGGTGCTCAGAGTGCTTCATCCTGTGAAGGACAGAGGTAGTGGATGGATCTCTCCACTGGTTCTGGAGGGGGACTGGTGCCCAGAGTGCATCACTCACCCCGTGACGGACCCAGTTGCGTCCGTGCCCCTGCCGCTCATGGGCTAGCAGTGCTTGAGTTGGCGGTGCCCTGTTCAGCGGTGCTTGAGTTGGCAGTGCCCTTTTCAGCGGTGCTTGAGTTGGCGGTGCGCGGTTCAGCGGTGCTTGAGTTGGCGGTGCCCTGTTCAGCGGTGCTTGAGTTGGCGGTGCCCTGTTAGGTGGTGCTTGTGCTAGCGGTGCCCGGTTCAGCGGTGCTTGAGTTGGCGGTGCCCTGTTTAGCGATGCTTGAGTTGGCGGTACCCTGTTCAGCGGTGCTTGAGTTGGTGGCGCCCTGTTCAGCGGTGCTTGTGCTGGCGTTGCCCGGTTCAGCGGTGCTTGAGTTGGCGGTTCCCTGTTCATCGGTGTTTGTGCTGGCGGTCCTTCATGGCCCAGCGGGGCTTGTGCTGGCGGTCCTTCATGGCTCAGCAGGGTTTGTGCTTGCGGTCCTTCATGGCCCAGCGGTGCTTGCGCTGGTGGTCCTTCATGGCCCAGCGGGGCTGGGGCTGGCGGTCCTTCATGGATCATCAGGGCTGGGGCTGGCGGTCCTTCATGGCCCAGTGGTGCTTGTGCTGGCGGTCCTTCATGACACAGCGGGGCTGGGGCTGGTGGTCCTTCATGGATCATCGGGGCTGGCGCTGGCGGTGCCCTCCTGGGCAGCTGGGCTGGGGCTGGCGGTGCCCTCCTGGGCAGCTGGGCTGGGGCTGGCGGTGGCCTCCTGGGCAGCTGGGCTGGGGCTGGCGGTGGCCTCCTGGGCAGCTGGGCTGGCGCTGGCGGTGGCCTCCTCGGCAGCGGGGATGATGGCGGTCTTCTCCACAGTGCTGCTCTTCCCAGACTTTACGGGTTTCTTGTGGCCCTTCCCCACCTTGGGAGGTGTCACCGCTGACTCCACACTCCCACCGGAATCCCTGGGAGCGGCTTTGGTGGCTGGAGTCTTCCCCCTCTCCTGCCGGGCACTGGCCAACTTCTGATGCTTCACAGGTGGGGGACTGGCTGTGCTGTGGCTCCGTGCCACACTGGCTGTCCTGGTGGCCGGTGCACTCCACATACCGGTGACTACAGGCACCACTGGTCCCGGAGACGTTGTGGCTGAGGTGCTACTTCGGGACCTATGAGATGGATGGGGTGGGGGAGGTGGGGGAAAAAGGTCAAGGCTGGACATAAAATATTTCTTGGACACACTGGGATGGGTAGCTGGAGGGGGTTTGGGAGTGGAGGAAGAGGTGGTGGTAATAGGAGGTGTACGTTTGGTGACTTTGGGTGAAGGTGCATGTGCTGGAGGCTGTCGTGAGGTGGATGGCTGTTGGTTGGGTGTTTGGCTGCGTTTGTGTATATTGGGAGGGGGCGTCATAGACACACTGGTAGAGGACACAGGGGACGTGTGCATGGTAGTGGAGGTGGTGACTGCACCTGAGCAGGGTGTGCTGGTGGGTGTGCTGGTGCGGGACGTAGTGGCTGTAGAGGTAGTGCATGCAGGTGTGAGTGTAGACGAGACTGGGAGGGAGGTGGGAGATGAGGAGGAGGGGGACACAGTGGAGGGAGTGGATGTTGGTGTGTCGGTATATGTGTGATGCTTGCGTGAGTGCCTGTGGGATGTGTGGTGCTTATGTTTGCCTGAGCTTCCCTTGTGTGGTGAGGTGTGTGCAGGCTGGTCTGATGGTGTGCTTTGGATAGGCAGAGGTACAGGGAATTGGGTCTAGGTGGAGGAAGTTTGAGGGGGGAGGCTAGAGACAGGGACAATGGCTGCCATCAGTGCTGAGGCCAGAGTTTGAAAAGCTCGGTGAAGGGCCGCCTACCAGAATGAATGCCCTCCAGGAATGCATTAGTTTGTTGCAACTGCCTTTCTACACCCTGGATGGCATTCAAAATGGTAGACTGCCCAACAGTGAGGGACCTGAGGAGGTCAATGGCCTCCTCACTGAGGGCAGCAGGGGTCACTGGGGCAGGGCCTGAGGTGCCTGGGGCGAAGGTGATGCCCACCCTCCTGGGTCAGCGGGCACAGGGTGAAGGCAGAAGGGCTGCTGGGAGGGCGGTGCTGGAAGGGGGGGTGGCGACTGTACCTGTAGATGCGGGGGCACATATGTTGCCACCACCAAAAGGGAGCTCCCATCAGAGGACGTGTCCGTGTCGCTGGTGTCAGCTCCTGTCCCCGCCGTGAAGCTCCCCTTGCCCTCCATCCCACTGGTGAATTCCGAGTCTGTAGTGGATGCAGCTCCCTCGTGCTCCGGTGCCAATGCTCCTCCGCCTGATGATGTTAATGCACACAAGAACAAGGAGACCACAAAAAGGGGGGGGACGACAGAAGAAAGACATGTTGAGTGCTACCGTTGGTGGACAAGACAGACACAGAAGCCCCCCGCACTACGCCGCTCTCTTGGGCTCCACTGTTTAATTCCTGGGAAATGGCCTACAAGGCTATAGATGACATCTGCACACATAGATGACACAGGGGCATGAATAGCTGTACTTGGCAGTCTACAGAGGTGGGGAGGGGTGCTACATGGCCTGCCTTACGGAGGGGCCTTGCCTACGGAACTCGCGCTGGCCTAGGGAAACCCACAGCCCTCCTCCCCCACCCAGACCACTCCACTGCGCGCAAAGTCAGCAGAATGAGAGTGTACTCACCCCCTTGTGTCTGCTGTGATGCCCTCAAGCACCCATCCAACTCCGGGTAGGCCACTGCCAGGATCCTGAACATCAGGGGGGTCATAGTGCGACGGGCACCCCTGCCACGTTGGGAGGCCATCTCCAGCTGAGCCTCCGCCGTCTTCTTGCTCCAGCGGCGAATGTCCTCCCATCTTTTCCAGCAGTGGGTGCTCCATCTGTTGTAGACCCCCAGGGTCTGGACGTCCTTGGGGATGGCACGCCAAATATCTTTCTTCTGGTGGGAGCTGACCTACATGAAATGTACAGGGGAAGAAGAGAAGTCATTACCAACTGCACCGTCAAAGTGATTGGCCCCCATCCCTACCCTTGCCATGTGGCACATGCATTCACCGTCTTTCATGCACGCAACACTCTCCCCCCATCCTTCTTACATCCAGCCCTCTCCACACAGGCATAGCCCATACAACATTCTCCCTGTGTACTTACCTGTTTGTCTGGAGGACCGTAGAGTAGCGTGAACAGGGGGAGGACCCCATCCACGAGCTTCTCCAACTCCTCCAATGTGAAGGCAGGGGCCCTTTCCCCAGACACTCGAGCCATTGTCTCAACCAGACCGAGGTCACAGCAGCATTTGCAGTGTAGGTCCTCTCCGGTCGAAGATCAGGTATCGAGTGATTGAACAGATAGAAAATGGCGGTCACGTCCGCGGCGGTCACGCCTGCGGCGGTGCGTACCGTCACCGCCGGCGTACATCGTCATTGGCTCCTGGGTCCCATAGGGTCCAATGTTAACCAATGCAGCATTGCGCCGCGGTCTCCGACCGCCTACCCCGACGATGTACAATGCCAGCGCAGTTACCTCACATCCCATTGTCCCACTTTACAGGTCAGGCAGCCGCCATTTCAGGGGCCCACATGGATTCATTTTCAACTGCGTCGTACATACCTAGGCCTAGTCTCAACACACATACAGGCCACCTTTTGTGTATGATTGGTGTTCTGTGTAAACTGTGGGTACGTACCTCTGAGTTGTCGAAGGCTTGACCGTGCCACAATCCAGGAACTGTGTACCCACTTGGAGCCAGACCTGATGTCAGCAATCCGCCATCCCGCAGGAATCCCCCCTCAAGTGCAGGTGCTGTCAGTGCTCCATTTCCTTGCAAGTGGCTCTTTTCAAACAACTGTGGCCATGGCATCAGGGATGTCCCAGCCTATGTTTTCCAAAGTATTGTCCAGAGTGTTGTGTGCCATTCTGAAACACATGCGGAACTACATCATTTTCCCTCAGGTGGAGGATTTGCCTACAGTGAAAGGTGATTTCTATGCCCAGGGACACATCCCCAACATCAAAGGTGCCATTGATGGGACCCATGTGACTTTGGTCCCCCCCCCACAGGAGTGAACAGGTGTACAGAAACCGGAAGAGTTAATCATTCTATGAATGTACAGATGGTATGTTTGGCAGACCAGTACATCTCCCATGTGAATGCAATGTTCCCTGGCTCAGTGCATGACGCCTACATCCTGCGGAATAGCAGCATCCCTTATGTGATGGGTGAACTCCAGAGGCACAGTGTGTGGCTATTAGGTGAGCACCTGGAAGCAGTGGGAATGGTTGTCTGGGTCTGGGGTTATCCCTCCAGGTTAGTGTGTGTCTAACAGTTGCCCCTCACCATTTGCAGGTGACTCTGGTTACCCCAACCTGTCATGGCTACTGACCCCAGTGAGGAATCCCAGGACCAGGGCAGAGGAACGCTACAATGAGGCCCATGGGCGAACTAGGAGGGTGATCGAGTGGACCTTCGGCCTCCTGAAGGCCAGGTTAAGGTGCCTCCATATGACAGGTGGATCGCTATTCTACTCACCAAAGAAGGTGTGCCAGATCATCGTGGCCTGCTGTATGCTTCACAACTTGGCTTAGCGACGACAGGTGCCTTTTCTGCAGGAGGGTGGTCCAGATGGCGGTGTTGTTGCAGCTGTGGAGCCTGTGGACAGTGATGAGGAGGAAGCAGAGGAAGAAGTCATGCACAACAGAGACTCAGTGATCCGGCAATATTTCCAGTGAAACACAGGTAAGAATACAATCCTGCCTTCTACATGTACATTTACACTACTACCTCTCTCCTGACTGTCGTTTTCACCCAGTGTATGGTTACTGAGTTGTCACTTTCCCTTACGGTTTCACAGATGTGGGTCCCACTGTGTGACATCTGCTTAAATTCCTCATGGACTAGAGCTGTGTGACAAAGGTATGTTGACATTACTATTTCAAATACATTTTGTCATTGTAATTGCTAATACACTATTTCGAAATCACAGACGGACTCCAGATCATTTTGTGCTTTAGATGTGTTTATTTAAATGCAAAATATTGGAGGGGGTAGTGAAATGGTGAGGGGTGATGGCGGAGGAGTGTCCATGGCAGAGTCCAGTCTATTAGTCTCACAAGTGCATTGCCCATATGGGCATAGGAAGTGGAGCTGGGGCAGTTTAATTATGGACAGGGTGACAAAGTGGGACAGTAGGATGACAATCAGGGTGGTCTCATTTCTTGGCGGGGGTTTTGGCATCATTCTCTGTCTTGTTCCTGGATCTCAGGGACCGTTTGCGAGGTGGTTCTCCCTCTGCAGGGGGTGGGATGCTGGTGTGATGATACTGTGGCGGGGCATCCTGTCCACTAGCGCTGGCGGAGGTGGTGGGCAGTTCATCGTCCATGCAAGTGTCAGGGGCCCCTTGTAGTGCCACAGTGTCCCTCCTGGTGTTGAGTACTGCCTTCAGCACCCCTACGATGGTGCCCAGGGTGGAGCTGATGGTTCTGAGTTCCTCCCCGAAGCCCATATACTGTTCCTCCTGCATGCGCTGGGTCTCCTGAAACTTGGCCAGTACCGTTGCCATCGTCTCCTGGGAGTGGTGGTATGCTCCCATGATGGAGGAGAGGGCCTCGTGGAGAGTGGGTTCCCTTGCCCTGTCCGCCCCTTGTAGCATGGCAGCCCTCCCAGTTCCCCTGTGCTCCAGTGCCTCTGTCCCCTGGACCGTGTGCCCACTGCCACTGCCCCCAGGTCCCTGTTGTTGTTGGGGTGGTGGGTTATCCTGGGTTCCCTGTAGTGGTGGACACACACCTGATTGATATGTCCTGGGGACGGAGGTATGGGCCTGCTGGGTGGGTGCTGTGCTGGTGTTTCCAGAGGGGGGAAGGTCTGTGGTGGCCTGTGCCTGTGTGAGGGGAACCGACTGTCCCGAGGTCCCCGATAGTCCCGGCTGGTCATCTAGATCCAGTTGGACAGAGGTGCTGTCATCACTGTGGGCCTCTTCTGTTGGTGGTGTGGACATGTCTGGACCCTCCTGTCCGGTGACGTAAGCGGCTTTTACCGCCAATGTTGCAATGACAGCCTGTTTGTGGTGCCCCTGGCTAGTTTTGATGGCGCACCAGGGAGCCAAGTTTGGGAACCACTGCACTAGGCCATTCATTAACAGTTACAATGTTAGTCACCAGGCCATGGGGTACAATGCCTAATGCCATTAGCTGCACACCTGAAACCCACAGGACCCTGCCCATTAGTAGATGCCCACTAACATTATTGGGGTTGGAGTGCATCTGAGCTTGCCCATCATGGAACCTACCCTGCCATGTTCGCCCTGGCCTAGGGGCACGCACAGCCCACATCCCCCACCCAGGTAACACCTTAACGCGTGCAAAGTCATGATTCTGAATCTGTACTCACCCACTTGTGGCTGCTGTGATGCCTTCAAAGTGCCCATCCAGCTCCGGATAGGCCACCTCCAGGATGCGGAATGTCAGGGGGGGTCAGGGTACAATGGGCACCCCTTCCTCGTTTGGAGGCCAACCCCAGCTGGGCCTCTGCCGTCTTCCTTGCCCAGCAGCACAGGTTCTCCCACTGTTTGCGGCAGTGGGTGCTCTGCCTGTCAAAGACCCCCAGGGTCCACACCTCCTTGGCGATGGCATGCCAAATACCCTTTTTCTGATCGGCGCTGACCTGCAGAAAAAGACACAGCACAAAAGGTATTACTCATACCATCCGGACTGTTATACTCATGGTCCTATATATCCCTCCCATCCCCTTACGCACATACATTGACCACCATTCATGCAGCACTCTGCCCAGGACCCCTGAGCCCCCCACACGAGGTTTACCCACACAGCACTCGATACATTTATGCCCCACGCATCGTGCTCACAGTGTACTCACCTGTTGGTCTGGAGGACCATAAAGTAAATCGTACTGGGGTAGGACCCCATCCACCAGTCTCTCCAACTCCTCCGAAGTGAAGGCAGGGGCCCTTTCCCCAGACACTCGAGCCATGATCACTTCCAGACACAAGTCACAGCAGCACTTGCAGTGTAGGTCCTGTCCTATTGAAGGTCAGGTAGCAAGTGAGTGGACAGATAGAAAATGGCGGTCACGTCCACGGCAGTGCGTACCGTCACCACCGGCGTACATCACCATTGGCTCCTGGAACCCGTAGGCCCCAATGATAATCAATGCGGTGTTCCACGGCGGTCATCGACCGCCTCTCGCAACGGCACACAACACCAGCGGAATTACCTCATTTCCACTTGTCCCTCCTCACAGGTCAGGCGGCCGCCATTTCAGGGGGGCACAGGCCATGGCATCTAACTGCATCACAGCAGACATAGGCACATCAATGGATCTTCACGTTCATTTACTGTTTCTGTAAAAAAAGAAAAGCATATTAATCTGAGTATATGTTTGAATATGATCATCTGCTCACCGTTTTCCACCCTAGAGTTCAACCGCTGAGGATGAATAGGCGATGGAGACATACCCCTGTGTACAGACCGCTGGTGGACCTGGCGACAATGGAAGACAGGATCACTTTATTCTAACCTACAGACTTGATAGGGCCACAATCCAAGAGCTGTGTGCCCAATTGGAGCCAGACCTGATTTCAGCTATCTGCCACCCCACAGGTATCCCCCCACTAGTGCAGGTCCTGTCAGTGCTCCATTTCTTGGCAAGTGGTTCCTTCCAAGCGACAGTGGGCATGGCATCAGGGATGTCACAGCCTATGTTCTCAAACGTGCTGACCAGAGTTTTGTCTGCCCTGATGAAACACATGCGCAGCTACATCGTATTCACCCAGGTGGAGGATTTGGCCACAGTGAAGGCTGACTTCTATGCAACAGGACATATCCCCAACATCATTGGTGCTAGTGATTGGACACATATTGCCTTTGTCCCCCCAGAGAAATGAACAGGTGTTCAGAAATCAAAAGAGCTTTCACTCTCTGAACGTGCAGATGGTGTGATTGGCAGACCAGTACATCTCCCATGTCAATGCACAGTATCCTGGCTCTGTGCATGATGCCTTTATCTTGAGGAATAACAGCATCCCATATGTGATGTCTCAACTCCAGAGGTACAGTGTGTGGCTAATAGGTGAGCCCATGGTCCCCACGCAGTTGATGTAGGTATATGAGTCGTGGGGTTGGCCCTAAGGGTGAGTGTCTGGCTAACAGGTATACCTCGATATTTGCAGGTGACTCTGGTTACCCCAACCTTTCATGGCTACTGACCCCAGTGAGGAATGGCAGGACAAGGGCAGAGGAAAGTTACAATGAGGCACATGGGCGAACAAGGAGGATCATTGAGCGCACCTTTAGCCTCCTGAAGGTCAGATTCCGGATCCTCCATCTGACAGGTGGATGCCTGTACTACTCACCCAAGAAGGTGTGCCAGATCATTGTTGCGTGTTGCATGTTGCACAGCCTGTCCTTGAGATGCCAGGTGCCTTTTCTGCAGGAGGATGAGGCTGGAGATGGTCGTGTTGCAGTGGTGGAGCCTATGGACAGTGACGAAGAGGAGGCAGAGGAAAAGGATGTGGACAACAGAACTACTATAATTCAACAGTACTTCCAGTGACACACAGGTAAGACACTGTAACTTCACCTTCCATTGCAGTTTTGTGTTGGACATTGGTCATGGCAGCCTGATTTTCTGATTTCTATGGCCACTTACTGTTCTCTTTGACATCTCTATTTTCAGATATCTGTGCCCCACTCTGGCTTCTGGTGTGTTTACTACTGCCCACTACAGGTCATACCTATGTATATGTAACTGTACATTTGAATTGCAATGTTTACAGCTTGTTAAACTAATACATATTTCAATCAATTGACAGACTCCATACTTGTATTAGTTCCAACTGTGTTTATTTCTGTGATAATACGTGTATGTGGTATTGCAATGGGCTGGGGTGATGGTGGATTAATGTCCAGGATAGAGTACAATCTATTTGTATCACAGGTGCATTGTCCAAGGTGGCAAAGGAAGTGGAGCAACGACAGTTCAAGGTGGACAGGGTGACAGAGTGGGACACAAGGGTGACGTTCAGGGGAGTCTTATTTCCTGGCGGGGTCTTGGCAATGTTCTCTGGCTTCTGCCTGGATCGCAAGGACCTTTTGCGTGGTGTTTCTCCTTCTGCAGGGGGTGGGGTGCTGGTGGCCTGTTGTTCCTGTGGCAGGGCCTGCTGTCTACTAGCGGCAGTGGAGGTGGAGGGCTGTTCATCAGTGTGGCTAGTGTCAGGGGCCTGTTGGGGTGCCACTGCCTCCCTCATGGTGTTGGCCATGTCTGACAGCACCCCTGCAATGGTGACAAGGGTGGTGTAGATATCTCTCAGGTCCTCCCTGATCCCCAGGTACTGTCCCTCCTGCAGCCGCTGGGTCTCCTGCAGCTTGGCCAGTATCTGGCCTGTGGTCTCCTGGGAATAGCGGTATGCTCCCAGGATGTTGGTGAGTGCCTCGTGGAGAGTTGGTTCCCTGGGCCTGTCCTCCCCCTGTGGCACAGCAGTCCCCCCAGCTTCCCTGTTGTCCTGTGCCTCTGTCCCCTGAACTGTGTGCCCACTGCCACTAACCCCAGGTCCCTGATCGTCCAGAGTTTATGTGGTTGCCTGGGGTCCCTGCAGTGGTGGACACACTGATTGACGTGTCCTGGGGACAGAGGGATGGGTCCGTGGGGTGGGTGCTGTGGTGGTGTTTCCTGAGGGGGGAGGCTCTGTGGTGGTTTGGGAATGTGGCTGGGTCACCGACTGTCCAGAGGTCCCTGATGGGCGAAGTTGGTCATCCTGATCCAGGCGTGCAGAGCTGCTGTCATCACTGTGAGCCTCTTCTGGGGGGGGGACTGGATGTTGCTGGCACCTCCTCTCTGGTGACCTTGTGTGGGGGTCCTGTGGGAATGTAAATGCAGTGTTATTGTTTCTGCCTGTGACATCTTGTGCATGGGTATGTTTCCCTGTATGGTTGTTATTACCAAGGCAGCTTTGGCTTGTGGGAGTTGTGATTTGGTTGGCTAAGTGATTGTCACTAGTGTGCATGCTGTGGTGATGGGTGTCCATGCAGGTCTGTGATGGGGGTACATGCATTGGTGTAGCATGCAGGGCTTGGTATTGGGATGGGTGGGTTGTGCTGGTGGGGTATATGTGAGGTGGTGGAGTGATGGGGGTGAGGGTAGGAGTAGGAAGTTGTGATGGCATGCAGGTAGGGGGGGATAAAGTAATAAAGATTTGACTAACCAGAGTCCAGTCCTCATGCTACTCCTGCCAGGCCCTCAGGAGGCATGATCGCTAAGACTTGCTCCTCCCATGTTGTTAGTTGTGAGGGAGGAGGTGGAGGTCCACGGCCAGTCCTCTGTACAGCTATCTGGTGTCTTGCTACCACGGAATGCACCTTCCCCCGTAGGTCGTTCCACCTCTTCCTGATGTCATCCCTTGTTCTGGGGTGCTGTCCCACGGCGTTGACCCTGTCCATGACTCTCCACCATAGCTCCATCTTCCTAGCAATTGACGTCTGCTGCACCTGTGATACGAATAGCTGTGGCTCTACCCTGATGATTTCCTCCACCATGACCCTTAGCTCCTCCTCTGAGAACCTGGGGTGTCTCTATGGTGCCATGGGTGTAGTGTGAGTGGTGTGTGTGAGGGTGTGTGGGGTGATGTGTTGGGGTGTGTGCTGTGAGATGAGTGGATGGTGTATGGGTGATGGTGTTTTGTGGCTCTGATTCAGTGGGTGTTCCTGGCTTGTCTCTCTCTCAGTTGTCATTTTTTTTTCATAAAGGGTTGTGGGTAGTGTCTGTGTGTGTTTTATATTGGTGTGGGTGTTTGGGTGTGGTGTGTGTCAGGTGTGTGTATTTTGAATTGTCCAATGTGGTGTTGTTTTGTTAGTGTGTGTGTATTTTGAGTGTAACGGTCTGTACCGCCAATGGTTTACCACGGTTCAAAGTCTGCCACAGTGATTTGTGGGTCATAATGCTGTGGGCGTATTTCTGTTGGCATAACAGTGTGGGTTTTGGTACCGCCATTTTATCACTGACCTTTGGGCTGGTGGACTTGTGTGTGTGTCTGTATAGTGGCGGATTTCTTGTGTGGGTCATAATATGCGTAGTGGTATACCGCCGCAGTTGTGGTATGTTGGTGGCAGCCAGCATGGTGGAAAGCGGCACTTACCGCCAATGTCATAATGAGGGCCAAAGTGTGTACCAACAAAATAATGTGACAAAGCATTTCAGATTGGAAATATATCACACCCAGTATATATCAAAGCTGTCAACTACACAAGGGTCAAATGTAACCCCCATGGGTGACAAGACAAGTGTCCACAACATGGATTCTGGCACCACACAACTATCTGCTACTCAATTGCCCCTCAAAATTTATCAGTCTTTTCCAACCGCCAAAAATACAATCAGAAGCAGAGGACAGTGCATCGCTGTCATACGCCCCCTGTACTCAGCAACACACTACACTGGTGACTGTCTAGTGTGACCTACACAACAAGACTGCTTTAGGATGTTTGTGATGGTTTGACACATACATTATTGTTGTGACATATTTGACAGAGCCATATACTGTACTTCTAGCAACCAAAATGGCAGATGCCTCACCTACTCTCTTGGACATTAGGAGCTGCCCGTGGCCTCTGGCTGAAGTTGTCCACAAGGGGACAGTATCAACTATGGCAGACACAGCCTTAGGCTAACGTTGTTGCCTGTGGCAGTCGCGGGCCAATGGCTGTGGCCATCGACAGAGATGTCTGTGTGCATGGCATACTTGAACGCTGCATTTTGCGAAATCAGTAACTTGACTCCTGACACTGCTGCCACCTCTGGGAGCAATCATTCTGTGACCAACAGTTGGGAGGGCCCCTGCCTTCTCTTCAGAGGAGTTGGAGAAGCTTGTGGACAAGTACCTTTCCCCCTTCTGATCAGCTCTATGACTCACCAGAGGAGCAGGTAAGAATCTCATAGGCACAAGTGACTCTGTTCAACACCATCCTTCCCCTCCTCACAGGCTACAATGTACCCCTGTGTGCCAATTTGACTTCTTGTGTGCCTGTTGTCACACTTTGTGTGGCATAAAACGGATGTGCATGGTGTTGGTATTGGCGAAAAGTACTATAAATTTTGGACATTCACACTGTGTTGTGTGATGTGTTTTGTGTCCTAGATACTCCTTGTGCTGGATGCATATATTTAGGCAAGGAGAGTTTACTGCCAAACAATGAAATTTCTTTTTTATGATAATTGTACGTCAGACAACATGTATGTGCATGACAGCATGAGATGTGTATGCATTTTGCTTGAGCCATTTGAGGATCTTGTAAGCAATGTTTATTGTGCCACAGAACTTTCATCCCACATCTGGCCTTACCAAACTGTTGTTTTAGAGGCATGTCATGACTCACTGTGCCCTTCAGGTTGCAACACAAGCCACTTTGATGAGGGCTACATGATGTACTGTCATGCATGGAAGTGATGGAAATGTGAGTGTCATGTAATTTCTGTATGCTCAGCCTACAGAGATCAGGGCCTGTCAAATTTATCTCCCAGTATGGGTCATACTCCAGTCTATGGGAAAGTCACTGTAGCTATCCAACTGTGGCACAGTGTCCACTCCCTGCAGACCTGTAGATCCTGTCATGTGGCCAGCTATAGTGGCAACGCTTGAACTGAATGGCTCAGTCTATTCACTAGATTAGGAATGGGTACTAAGTTAAATCCCTGAACTAGCCCATAAATGCATTTTGCATCATTGAACACTATTGGACCAACCACAAGTGAATCCACGTTACCTGCACTAAGAATACCGCACACCACCACACCCCCGTCCCCCAGCAGATGCTGGGGCAAAGTCACAGAAGCACAGCTCACCAATGCTCTCACCCACTCCCTCCCTCTGGACACAGCAGACACAAATGAAGCTGCAGGCATCCTACACCTCTGGCTCTCAAACTGTGCTGACATAGTACCCCCTAAGGAACTCAGCAGGGAATTGACAGAGCAAAACACCCAAGTGGTTCACGCCAGACCTACAAGAATCCAAGCGCACCTGCAGACGATTGGAACATAAATGGAGGCTTAGCAAATCCACCGAAGACCACACAGCCTACAAAAATACAGTTACCACGTACCACTAGAACATTAGAGCCACCAAAAAAGCCGCCTTTCAAGTACACCTCAACAACAGCAGTCACAACAGAAAAGAGCTCTTTGCCATCATCAAAGAGTTCACAAACCCCCAGGCAGACACCTCATCCATCCCTCCCTCCCAAGACCTCTGCAATAACCTTGCCATCTTCTATCACCGTAAAATCCAGGACATCTATGAAGGCTTCAGAAACCAAAGCCTACCACTACCACTCACTGTCATGGACTTAGCACCTCACCAGACACTGAACTCCTGGACTCCCCTCAACATAGAGGACATGCAAAGACTGATGAACTCCAGCCACTCTGGAACACACTCGGATCCATGCCCTCATCACATCCTCAACATGACCAGTGCCACCATAGCACTGGAGCTCTGCAGAACCATCAACCTATCCTTTGAGACCTCCACATTCTCCTCAGACTGGAAACACACTAAAATCATCCCGCTACTCAAGATAACCACCGCCGATCCTAGGGAGATGAAGAGCTACAGATCCCTCTCTGCTCCCTTTCCCATCCAAGGTAACGGAGAAAGCCATCAACCAGCAACTCACTGAGTTCCTTGAGACACACCTTATCCTAGACCCTTCCCAGTCTGGATTCAGAAGCAACTGCAGCACTGAAACAGCACACTTAGCAGCCACGGACGACATTCGCATCATACTGGTCCGCAGAGGCACTGCCGCACTCATCCTCCTCGACCTCTCCACCACATTTGACACCGTTTCCCACTCCACCCTCTGCGATAGACTGCACAACGCTGGTATCCGACACAAAACCCTGAACTGGATCAGGTCCTTCCTCACCGGAAGAACACAGAGGATCAGACTACCACCGTTCACATCAGAACCTTAAGACACTTGCTGCAGAGTGCCCCAAGGATCCTCACTCAGCCCGATGGCTCTCATCATCTACATGGCTCCCTTCGCTAAGATCACCAAACAACACAAGCTAAACATAGTTCCCTATGCTAATGACACCCAACTGATCCTCTCCCTGTCCAAGGACTCTGCTCAAGCCAAGAGGAATTTCCACAGGGGGTGAGAGCAGTTGCGGCCTGGATGGAGGCAGGTGCCTCAAGCTCAACTTGGACAAGACATAGATCCTAGTGATTGGCTCAACCCCTTCTGCCTGGAATGACTCCTGGTGGCCCACTGCTCGGGGTAACGCCCCCGCCTCCACTGATGATGTGCGCAACCTGGGCATCATCCTGGACTCCTCTCTATTGATGATCCACAGAGTTAATGGTGTCTCCTCATCGAGCTTCCACACCCTGCATCTCCTGTGGAAGATTTTTAAATGGATTCCACCGATGCACTCATCTCCAGCTAGCTGGACTACTGCAACGTACTCTATGCCGGCATTACCAAGAAACTTCAATCAAGACTACAAACAGTCCAGAATGCAGCAGCCAGACTTGTCCTGGACATCCCCCGACACAGCCAAATCTCCTCCCACCTCAGAGGCTCCCAGTAAACAAGCGCATCACATACAAACTCCTGAACCACACCTTCAAGGCACTGCACAACATAAGACCGGCATACCTCAACAACTGCCTCACCGTTTACGTACCCAACAGACATCTCTGTTCCTCCCAGCTCGCCCTTGCAGCTATCCTAAGATCCGGAAGAATACAGCAGGAGGAAGATCCTTCTCCTACCTAGCAGCCTGGATATGGAACACACTTCCTCTCAAGCTCAGGCAGACCGCATCACTGAAGTAGCTCAAGACGACCTCAAGACCTGGCTCTTAGACTGAGCAGCACGCCCACATTCAGCGCCTTGAGGCCCTATGGGTGATTTGCTTCACTTTACAAATCCATGACGGATTGATTGCCAATCTGTGTCTTTGTCTCATGATAGGTCCCTTACTCCCGCAGCTCTGTTGTCACCTTCATATGTGTCATATTTGTCCAGTACAGGCGTATTGCATAATTGACAATCCCACAGTGCAAATAGTGTGCAGATTCCATTGAGGCCACGACATGTGACTCAGTAGCTTGGTTACATAGCAGGAATGCAACCAAACATACCTTTGTATATTGGATGCCATCTCTGTAGATTTGCCACATATGGTCAAAGGTTTGTTCTGTGATACACGTTCATATCTCAGAAACCCACCCTGAAGTGGGATGAGTCTGCATTTGGTAGGTCACATGTCCACACATGCACAGGGAAGAGACTCTCCCTGCCTGCCTTGTCAGCCCTTTCACTGGCACTCAAGATTAAGGGTGAAGTCAGTACTATAGTAGTAGCCTTTAGGGACTGCATGCAGTGAGTCAATGTTGTAGAGCGTAAAGTGTTGGCCCAGTCAGGCCCAAAGAGTTTACCCCTCAGATGCCACAATGGTGTGTAGGGTTTAATTGTTGCTTGCTTCACAGTACATGTTGCTTGAGCCTGGGCCACCTGATGTCAGTAGGTTTGCTTAGTCAGTGTAGGCCATGAGCAGGGTAGTGGGTTAGTGTGCAGTTAACTCCAAAAGTGTGCAGTCATGTCCTTGTACTTTTGAGCAATGTGTGCCTTTAACTTGTGGTGTGTTGGGGTGTGTATTGTCCAGCTACTTCATCTATATGTATGTTCCATGCTGTTGCTGTTACATGTGCTTTCTTGACTTGCACTTACACATTTTGCAGATAGGCATGTCACTTTACTCTACTATTGTTTGTCCCTGAGATACACGAAGGGACAGTTCCTGTACCAATGGTGTTCTGGGACATATGCAAAGTGATGTTTGTCCCTGATCAGTATACTTCCAGGAATGCTCCTGATGGCTGCCCCTTCCCTATTGTGCATGTATTGTTTCCATTGTGAGCTTTTGTCTTACAAAATATTGTGCATCCTACTGACTTTCCAGTGTGTTGCAATGTCGGTGAAATTTGTGAATCCAGTACAGGGATGTTTCATGGGAGGGGTATTTGTGTGAAATGTTACATCCATACATATGTGTTTTTAATCTCATGACAGTCCATGGTATGTGATCAATGTGAAGGTGTCAATTGAATTATGTGTAATGATGATGTGGCATGGCTGTCATATGGCACAATGTTCTGTACATCTCACTGTCCCTGAAACTTTGAGGAGCATACATGTGTTTTTGTGAAGTGTGGTGGTGCAGTGTCAGTGACCTACCCAAAGGGGGCATCATGTGGCTGTGTATGTGTCATTCATTATGTACGATGCCGACCTGGGACACAAGGACAAGTGTGTATGAACTGTTGGTGAGTTTCGGGACAAGGGTAGGTGTTTTGCCTTACTGTTGGTTGCATCCACTGTGGCGTGGATTTTGTGCTCCATCTATGAGCCGCGGCAGTATGTGTGTGATCGGCTCCATGGTGGCACAGGACGTGTGACTGTTAGACCTGGCATCCTTGGCATAGTTTCCCCTGTCTGTTTTGCCTCTGTTTCCTATGTGCTAACAGTGTGCTGGACTTTGTTTTTGCTGATCCTGGTACCCCAGGCAGATTTCCACTGCTGGCCAGTTCTTAAGTGCAAGTGTGCTCTGTGTGAACTGTATGTGTAATTGGTTTTTCCATGATTGGCAAGTTTGATTTACTAGTAAGTCCCTTGTAAAGTGCATTAGAGGTGCCCAGGGCCTATAAATCAAATGCTACTTGTGGGCCTGCAGCACTGATTGTGCCACTCACCTGTAAACATGGCTCAGACCTGCCACTGCAGTGTCTGTGTGTGCAGTTTCAAACTGCCAATTTGACCTGGAAAGCGTACCCACTTGCCAGGCCCAACCCTTCACTTTTGCTACATGCAAGTCATCCCTAAGGTTGGCCCTATGTAGCCCCATGACCAGGTGCAGTGTATTTAAAACGTAGGACCTGTACTGTTGTGTTTCATATGTCCTGATAGTGAAATACTGCCAAATTTGGTTTCCACTGTGAGAAGGCCTATCTCTAGCATAGGTTAAATAAAAATATCTGTTAAGTGCAGTTTCCCATTGGGAGTGGATGGAGATGTGGAGTTTGGGGTCTCTGAACTTACAATTTAAAAATACATCTTTAGGTAAACTTTTTTTTTTAGATTATCAGTTTGAAAATACCACTTTTAGAAAGAGCGCATTTTCTTGCTTAACCATTCTGTGCCTCTGCCTGCATGTGTATTTCACGTCTGTGTCAGACTGACATTTGGGCTTTTGTAAATTCCCTCTAGACAGGTACACAAAGGGAGCTGGGGTATAGCCTGCGTATCCTGATGAGTCTCCTGGGCTAGAGTGAGAAGGGAGGAGCTGACACTTACACCTGAAAGAGCTGTGCCTACCTTGAGAAAATGCAGTCTCCAACTCCCTGGTGTGTTTCTGGGGCCAAGCCTGGACAAGGCAGGATCTTGTGAACAACAGAAACTTTCCTTTGAAGTTTGCCTACTTCAAAGGTAGAAAGGAATATAAGTAGTGGACCCAACCCCCCCCCTATTTTTAGATTACTTCTGTACTCAAGTGGACCCTCTGCCAAGGAGAAGAGCTGAAGAGCTGGATGAGGAGTACTGGCCCTTTGCCTGTGACTGTGCTTTGCTGGGTTGACCTGCAGTTGCTGCTTCTGCCTGAAAGAGGACAAAGACTGGACTTTGTGGTATATTCCTACTTGTGACGTATCTCCAGGGGTTGGGGTGAGCTTGCCTCCTGTTTTGAAGTCTCAGGGCCTTCAAAGACTTCCTCTGCCAGGACCTGGAGTCTCTGCTGAGACTCCTACCCTGCCAAGTGTGGAGAAGTGTGGCTCAATGGTTAGAGCGGCAGACCCTGATGCAGACATCTGGCCTAGGACCAGGGTTCAATTCCCGCCTTGGCGGGTCTTGGGCTCAATTTCCTTGGACCTGATAATTCTCGCATTGGTGCCTAATCTAATTCATGGGTCCCACTCTGTAACTCTGGGCAATAGCTTGCTTAATCTCCATAACGGCTCCAACAGCACTGGGATGCTTGGCTTCACCTTGGAGGTTGCCCAGGAGTGGGCACCTCACAGGGAAAAGCCAGGAGGGGTTCCACAGTGGTATGCGTACAGTGCCTTGAGACCCTAACGGGTGAGTAGTGCGCTATACAAGTATGAAGTTTACAAGTGATGCCCACTCCAGTCCCTGTCCCTTGAAATGTGAAGCTGGTGGAACCAAGGTGAAAATCCAATCACAGGAGCCATGTGGGGAAAAATTTGATGCAACACAGCAGCAAAAAGGATGCACCATCTGCATCGTGGCTGGGAAATCAACGCATCGCCTGCATTGTGACTGGAGAAATAATGCAACACCTGATTGCTGCTGCTAAAATCGATGCAAACCCCTACGGAGCGCAGTTCCTCATCACCATACAGCTGTATTTTGCATGCATAGTCGCTATGCGTCAAAATCAACGTGAACCTGCCCAAATCCGAGGTGCCCATCTGGAAGTTGACGCATCGCTCTCTTGCGGGAGAGAAAAACAATGCATCACCTACCCGACCGGAGAAGAAACAACAGATGGCCTCACTTGCAAGTAAGGAATCGATGCATCGCTGATTTTATAGACACACACTTGCCCTTGCGGCTTTATTTTTTATGCAAACCGGGTACTTTGTATAACATCAAAACATCCATTGTTTTCTATGGAGTAAGATTATTTTTAATTTAAAAATACATAACTTTACTTGTGTATGTTGGATGGTTGTTGTTTTGGTCTTGTTTGATTAAGATAAAATTGGACTATTGTTCTAAGCTGGTGGGGTATCCATTTTGTAGTGTTGTCAGTGTATTACTGTGTGTGTTGGTATACATACTTTACATATTGCCTTTAAGATAAGCCTGACTGCTTGTGCCAACCTATCAAAGAGGTTAGCAGGGGTTATCTTAGGTGTGTATTCCCATTGCCCTGACTAGGGTGAGGGTTCCTGCTTGCACAAAGTGCAAACTGACTGCCAACCAGAGACCCCACTTCTGACAGTGATGCTGCACTTTACTTCACTTTATGCATTCGTTACCGCAGCTGGGATGTGGTGGTTGGACCTTCACAGTCACGTTGGTGGAAGGCAACATCATAATGTATTCGGTGGAAACACTTTCTCCGATGGCCTCATTGGCTTCTCTTCCCACTGCAGCTGTCTGCACTGCCTGGAAGCGCCAGCGGGACCACAGCGGTCTTTCCTTTATGTAACTGCATGCATCATAATACAGTGATCAGACTTTCAAGCCGACAGTGGTTGGCCCGCCGCCACTGCCATGGCGGTCCTTGGACCACTAAACTCATAATCAGGCTCTTAGAATGGCACACACTTCTATAATAATGTCAACTTTAATTCAGAACAATCATAAATGCAAAGCTATCAGTGTGTAATGTCCCTGGAACTCCCTAGACCCCATTTAAATACCTAGGGGCATATTTACAAGAAAGTGGCGCATTGGTCCTGGTGCGCCACTTTTCTTGCATCCACCTGCGCCCCCTCTAACAATACGTGGTTGCACCATATTTACCATAGCGATTGTTACCACAACAGCACCTACATTTTTGATGCTATTGTAGTGCTTTTCTTCAGTGGCACCAAAAATTTTGGCACTAGCGTAGCAAAGAACAGGGAGGCCTATAGGCCAATACGGGGAGTGTCACTTAAATGCCTGCCTTGGGCATTTGTTAAAATGATGGGGAAAAAATGGAGCAGTGAAATCTTGCCCCCTTGCATACATTATGCCTGGAGCGGGCATAATGTTGTGCCCAGAGTTGCAAAGTGGTGCAATGCATGCATTGCGTCACTTTGTAAATATGGCACAGGGGAATGGCCTACTTAGCGCTTCATTAGGGTAAAATTAAAAGAGGCTAAGGAGTCGCTGAGAGGCACTAGGGGCTTGAAATTCTGCCCCTTAGTCTATCCTTTCCACCTCAAAGAACAACTAGGAAATTGGCTTATTTGAGGACGTTTATTCCACATACCTCTTCCAGACCTGGACCATCTGTTCCTTTACGAGGGACCAAGCCATACAACCCCCAACACCCAATAGATTTCTCAATGTCTGACACAAAAATGAAAAGATCCGTTTGCATCTTTCTAACGGAGGGGAAGAAAACGTTGTTATGACATGGTTGAAAATAAGGTTGTAAGTCCGCTGGAGTGCGACATGTTGCAACTGCAAGGTGGAATACAGCATTTAAAATATTTTTTGCAGACCAAGGTTCAACTTAGTTGTACAAAATTGCTATTCATAGTTGCTAAGGTCCGACCCTGATTCAGTTAAACAACATCTTCCATATTTAAGAATACAGATGCATTTTAATGTGATGCAAAACTTCCAGTATGCCAGCCTTCCTGAAGTACTGAGCATATGAGTTAACAATGGGATGGTTGGTGCCACAGAAGGGGCTGATGGCACTGGAAACTAAGGAAAAGTCACAAAGACGCACATTCATACGTCTTCCTAGTATGTTTCTACTGCAATTGCACGGAATTATAATTTGGTCATCAAGACAACATAAAATACATTATATAATAAAAACAGTTCCATTTATAAACAGTTAAGACTTCAAAGTACTAACATATTTACAAAAAATACAATATGAAAGTTAAAAAATGCTAAAATATGAAGTGCAAAAAATAGAACCCTTTTCACGTCATCTCACCAGGATCGGAGTAATGACTTTCGCCTGATAGACCAGTCAGCATGAAAAAAACGTAGCTAGAGCGACTGTGACTATTGTTGTCACGTTTACAAGTCTTAAGCGCTTGCCTTCTTTCCATCAAATTCAGACATCGGCAAAAGGAAGCAAGCAAAAGGAAGCAATCCACTTACTTCTGGCTATAACATACAAAGGGCATAAGAACAGCAAGTTTCCTTTGTTTCATCAACAGAAAGGCGAAACAAGTAGTGGTTGGTCGCAGGACTGGTGGCATCCCATGATGAGGTATAAACTACAATTGGAAGGGTAATATATCTAAACCTTAAAAACAATGAAAGATCGTGTGCCAAAGCAATGTCATGTACAAATTCCTCTGGTTTGGTTATAGATTTGTGCAAAAGAAAACATCTAGTAAGGCTGCTCGTAGAATTGTGCATCTCATTGCGAGCAGCAGCTTTCTCCTCGAAATGCAGTTTCACCAGTGGGGCAGCATTAGCATAAATAGAACAGGGATCCTCCCAAATTTGGCCAAGTCAATATCAAACCAAGCTTTCTTTACGGAGACCAACCATTTGATTTTTGTGGGATGTTGCAATCTAAAAATCTCTATAATGGTGCAATTGACTAGTAGTCCAAATGTGCACCAAGTATAATAATGGCCTGCGAGCTCTACAATTAAAGTAATGCCTAGCTCCAGTTGTAATGGTGCAAATGGCATTTCTATCCTTAGGCCAGTAAGTGCTCGAATGAAATTATTTTCAGCAACATTAAGCGTGCCCACGTTACCGTGGCCCCATAGCTCTGCGCCACACAGTCCTAAATTGCATGTTAGAAATGTCCACGGCAGTGAGAATTGGAAACCAAGAGGCCCTTTTAGCAAATTTACATACGTCCTTTCTCTCAAGATCTGGAGCCGCCAACCGAATTCCTAAATAAACCAACTCCTCAAACCTTTCCAGTTTAAAGTGTTAATTTCGAGCCCAAACCCCAGCTACAATACAAACAAAAGCTGTCATTTACATTTTGGAGACCCCCGCTTGGTTTAGCCAATAAACAAGAGAGCCATCTGCATAAAAGGGCAAGACGTTTTGTGCTGCCAATGTAAGGAAGTCATTAATACAGTCACAGAAATACTTGACACAGTTAATAATGCATGAAAGAAAAAGGGTATTAGCAAGGATGCAGCCTTGGAGCACATCCGTCTCAATTGGTATAGTCTCAGTTAATTCCCCACTTGTGCCACACTGGACCCATTCACATATTTAAATGTACTTCAAAAACACTAAGGCCCATATTTAAGACGGGTCTAGCGCTACCTACAGCCACATTAGTGTCATTTTTATGACGTGATGTGACATTAGGTTGGCAAAAACGCTGCTCCAAATTACAATGCGGAGAAACGCAAACATTGTGCCACTTTGTAAACCTTTACACCATTTTATGCCTGCACCAGGCAAAATGTATGAAAGGAGGTCCTGACAAACGACACAGTGGAATCTATGAGATTCCACTGCACCATTTTTAGCATCATTTTTAATGCCAGTTCAGAGGAGGCATTAAATTGAGGCATGACATTGTTTATAATGGGCCTCTATGTACTGCGCAGGATTAGCACCAACATATTTAGCACTAATCCTGCAAAGTACCACTACAGCATCAGAAAGTATGGTGCTATTGATCCTAACGTGTACAATAGTGCGCTGTATCATTAATACGGCGCACACATGGTGGGGCTAGGGGGGTGCAATGGGGCACAAGAAAAGTGGCGCAACGTGTAATGAAATGCCACTTTTCTTAAATCTGGGCCTAAATATTAAGTTAATTTAAAAGTTTCCAGCATACTCCCATATTTCATGAGTGTATAAAAGAACAGATTTAGGTACATAAAGCGTAAATTGTACATGCATACTTCCTGTGCCAAAGCAAATGTTTGTCAATTAAAAATAAATAAATACAGCAACTTACACACATTGTAGGAGTAGTTTAAGTATCGTGGTACTTATGGCATTTTCTATGACAGAATGGGACTGTGGACCAGATATTTTCCAAACTGAAGGCCAAATTTATGGGGATTTGGCGCAGGTCAATGCAGTAAGTCACTTTGATGTGCTGCCCTGTGTCGAAGTGAAAGGGCAGGAATGCGCTGTATCTACGGCATATGGCACATTCCTGTCCTTTCTCCCTGTACTGGCACCGTTTCGATAGCCTAGCGCCAACACAGGTATCCTCGGCCCCTAGTGCAAGGGTGTCTGCATTGTAAACAGGATTGTTTTTGTGCTGTAAAGATCACCTTCCTTCACAAAAAAATACTGCAAGTCTTTTTACTCTTTCTATGTGTGCAGCAGAATGCAGAACACATAGAAAAGGGAAAAAAACAATGAGAAATTATTTTATTTTTCCTCGTTGCACCTTCTCTGGGGAGGCGTAAAGTTTTGGTGCACATGTTTACTGGTGCTTGTAAATCTGGGAATGCATCAAAATCCATGGCTGTTGCATGAGAAAACACACTTTAGTACCCATGGAATGCCTCTCTTGTCCAAAGTAAGGCAATGCAGTGATTTGCGCTGCGTTGCCTTATTCCGTATCTATGAGGCCATTCAAAGCCACACAAAAAGGCTTTGCGTGTCCTCATGAATATGTTTGAGAGGTTTTGGCCATTGCTGCATCTCTAAAAGTAACGCAACAGCAATGCAAGCCTCTCATAAATATTCCCCTATGTTTATATTGACGAACAACAATTGTCTTTTTTGTAGCAGCATCTTGTGTTATCCTGATCCTCATTGAAAGCAAATCACTTCGGGGTGCAGTGATCTACAGACCCTTGGCCTGTCTTTCTGTCAACTTGCACATTTTCGAAGTCGACTTGTTTTTTTATTATACTCCTCTTTTTTTGCAATTCTTTAGTCTGGCATTTTGGAAACTTTGGGATCGAGACCCTAAACTGATGCTAATTTACAGAAAAGTTAACTTTCGCTTTTTCTGCATCAACCCTTTCCGCTTGTGATTGTCTTGTGAAATGTACAATTTTTCCCATATGTACTATTCTTCAGAGAGCCTCCAATATTGGAATATCATTTTTTCTGGCACTGCACACAAAACAACAGTCGAACTGCTGAATGGAAAATTCTGCTCCATTCCAACGGATTCCTGTTTACTGCAGGAGCAAGAAAATGAAAGACCACATTATGGAATTACAAATGCATTATCAGTCTTCAGCAACGAACTAATGCAATTATCAACATGGCAAAGATCAATCTTTCTGCGACAAATGGATGCATTGTGGGGATTCATAACATGCCCATTACAGCTTTACTTATTGCCTCGGGTTGTTTATACGTTCTGTCTCTGTACAAAAGCATCTGGTTATTGTTTGCCCCTTTAATATGGAGTTGATTTAAGCTTTGCTCTAGAGATATTTTTTCCTAGCATATTATGGATTAGCACTGCATCACTTCGATGGTTCTGTCATTGAGACAAAAACTGTTAAAGGCCTGCTTATTTTATCTTTCTCTTTACACTCTCCACTTTCCACTGTCTGTGATTTCAGGAGGAGATATACTTGAATGGATAACCGATCAGCGTTGGAACTAGGAAGTTTGTGTATTCGCGTTGGTTTCCCCTTTAAAGTAAACTCTGTAATTCTGGACAAACCACTTTATTTCCAAGCTTCCTGGGCTACCCTTCCTACTGTCTGAAGCCACTTTGAAACAAAGGAAACTGTATTTATAAATTCAAATGTGGTAAATGTACAATTTAACTTCCTAAAAGATTGCTTGTGGTGTCTTAAAACCACTGAACACTGCCCAAACACAGGGTCTAGTTATGAAAGTTTTGCCTCGCTTAAGACATTTTTATTGTTGCATTTTTTTTATTGCGAATATTTTATGTATCTCCATTCACAAACCACAAGAAATGAATGGGCCATACCTAGCTTCTAGTAACCGTACAGAACTCTGCATTAAGAAACACATCCATATCAATACAATATGACTATAATACAAATGAGCCTGCAATTCTAGTACAAATGCCTGTATCTAGGGCCAGATGTACGACCGGATGCTTTGGGACTCAACATTTGCATTTCATTTGCGAGTCACAAATTACGAGTCACAAAGCCAAATGTACAACAGTGTCAATTACACTGTTTGCGGTTCCCAAAGGGGTCCCAAATGACCTACCTCATCAATTCTCATGAGGTAGGTCGCAATTTGCAACTCCATTGGGAATGGCCCCATTCACAAGGATTTTGGCCTGCTGGGGACAGCAGAAAACCATGTCTGTGGCTTATTTTTAAATACATATTTTTGAAATGCTGTTCGTTGCCTTTTCCATTTTTTTTAGAGTAGGCATTTGGTCCGTGGGACCACTACCTGCTTCACTTCCATTCACAATTGTGGTAACTGCAATTGTTTTGTGACCGCAATTGTGGTCACAAAACAATCATACATTCCATTGCGACTCACAATTAGGAATGGATGCCCTTGGAATGCCCCTTCCTAATTGTGAGTTGTAATCTCTATTTTGCGAGGCGTTATTTGCATGCCAGCTTGCCTTGTGCAACTGCAAAGTTACTTCGTACATCAGGCCATAATTTCCTTATTACAGGTCACATGTGACATCCCTTTTGTTCTGTACTATAAAGAAATCAGATAGCCGATAATAATTCATTACAGTTGAAAGTTGAGGCCGTAAATCTCATTTCAAACCCATTAACCAAAGGAAAAAACAGGACACAGATTATAATTGAAACTACTGCTGAAACAGTGAAAACGAAACCTGGCTTTCCCTTGTTTTGTTCTGTTTTTCTAGATAAACAGTGAACAGTAATCCGTAGAAAGCAGATTTTTCTGGCAACATGCTTATGTTTTGCACAGTTTCACTAATTAAATGCTAATTGCATGCTTCTACACATTCTGCTCTATGTCTTTCTTTTAGAAACAGACTTATTCTAAACAGATTCAAACATGTTTTTGCATGACATATCCAACTGCTTATTGGTGTATTTAGTTTTGCACAACAGATTCTTCTTTTATTCTCATTTCTGCTAACATCTATTCTCCTTCATTTGAAGGAGCAAGACACCAAGGATTTAAGTGGTTGGTGGGAAGCACAACAGTCTGACAATGTATAATAAGGAATAAAGTGTGCAGGTACATTTTATATGACAGAAAGTACCTACTGCAGGAAAAGTGTGGATAGTGCAAGCCACTGAGGAGTTCCATGACCATGGTGAGGAAAGAGTCCAAAAGCAGAGTTCTTTTCAAAGTTTATGAAACTCTGAGGTTTTGGAACACCGAGGTAACTTGCAATATCCTTGTCATACAGTGGATGCTTTATGCCCTATAATATGTGGTCACAGCATAATCTTTCCCACAAACCACTTAATCCTTTTATACCTAACTGCTTCATATGAAAGAAAGAATATATTTTCATACCAGAGAAACAAAAATAGCATTTCTAGTGCATATTTAAACACATCAAAGTAGCTGTTCAATATTAAATGCACAAATATATTAGAATCAATGAAATACAGTTTAAAAAAGGAGCAGTAGATCAGAATGCATAGAAGCATGTAAAAAGAATCGAACTTTTCTATATTTACACAAGGAGTACTAAAATATGTGTGTTGCCATAAATATCTCCTTTCTGCTTTTCACTATAGAGAATAAGAAAGAAGAGCTACATTTTGTTGTCGTTCTTTAAACAGCCATTTTAATTATGATCCATGACACGACCTGCCTTTCACCTCAGCTGCTGGCCCTTACATCAGGCACTGGGATGTAAGAACTCAACTTACAGTTGAGTTTTGAAGTCATTTGTTTATAATCAGCAAATGGGTGTATCACAAGACTCTGATGATGAATGAAACTATGGACTGCCTTTTATCCATGGATTGCATTATCCCATTTGTTATAAGGTTATTGCATCTTGTAGCTCTATAACCTAGTCGTTCGACCTTGTTAGTCTATACGGTCACAGAACTCCCTTAATGACTTGTAATGTAGTGTACTTCAGGAAGTAGTTCATCTCATATATAAAACATACAGTAAATAACAATGTGTAAAAATAAATCATTACTTCCAAATTGCAAATTAAGATCCAGTCAGATACTGGCTAACAACGATTTTAAGACTTACGCACCTCATTTACTAAGATTTTCCTTGGATTTAGGTAGTCTTGAAGCTATCCTAAGTCAGGGAAAAAGAATGGTAAGTAAATCTCTTTGATTTTCTAGCATTGGCGTAAATCAGGACTCCTGTGCACAGACAAGGTTTTCCAAATGTTTTTCTAGTCTTGAGATGGTCTTAAGACTGTATTAAAAAACATATTTTGTCCTGATTTAATGAGATTTTTCCCTTGATAAAAGCAGCCTTAAGAATGTTTTAAAAGAAAAAAAAGACAATGGAACAACGTTCTCCCAGCTCTCTAAAACGTAGAAAAGTCTTGGCAAACCACAGCCATTTTCACCATATAAGACCTTCTGAAACATTTACCAAGTTATGGACCAGCATTTAATAAAAACATACTGAGGTACTGTCATAAGAAGGAAAAATTGAGATTTATGCATCTCTTGTGCCTGAAAAAGCTCCTAATGTTCTTCTGTTGTTTTTTTTTTGCAATTCACAAAGTGTTGAATAATTATTTGAAACAAATTGAAAAGTTTGCAATAAGTGCCACTAGTTAGGACCACACTCAAGGCAAATACACATGCCACATCACCTTTTAAAGAATGCATGCCAAACTAAACAAAGCATACTTATGCATTAACACACGAGCAGCCATGAAAACACACCTAACCCAGGACAACAATATAGGCATGTGCACCTCCTTAGAAAACCCGAAAAAGTTATTCCAGACCTAAAAAACACATCATGCATATGTCACACCATGAAATATCTGACATTGAATGAGCGCATACCTTAGGCATGAGTACATAAAATATGCATGATTGTGCAGAATAGGCACCATAAGTAAGCATATGTTATGCATGTGTGCATAAGGTATGAAGCTAAACTTCATGTAAACTGATTTTCAGGTACATACAAGACATATCAGTATGAGTTGACTTTTATAGTGAAACTCTTCAAATGTACACACCAACTCTTCAGAAGATGGGCTGCTTGGGTTTGTGGTTGTTATGTGATGGAAGGAGATAGTTGGTGTTACTTACATATTGGCACTTATAGGCCCAAACTATAGATTTTTAGGAAATTCACACGTTTTGAAACAGATATCTTTTCTTCTTAGACAGTCATAAGCTAAAAGTGCAAATTGGCAATGGCCCTGTGGGAGGCCATATCTGAAGGATTTCTTATCAACAGCATTGTCATGGGGTGGGCGGAAGAAGAGAAGGTGTGTTGTGGAAAAATATATTGCGGTCAGGGCCTTTTTAAGGCATGGGTAAAGTGAACTATTGGCCAGGACCCTTACCTTCTAAGGGGCTCCCTGGGAAAGTGAACTTTCTCTCTTTGAATTTTGTCTATTCTATTTCTCTATCAATCAATCAATCAATCAATCAATCAATCATTACATTTATAAAGCGCACTATGTACCCGTCAGGGTTTCGAGGCGCTGGGGGGGGGGTGGGTGAGCTGTTAGTGGTCGAAAAGCCAAGTCTTGAGGAGTCTCCTGAAGGTGAGGAGGTCCTGGGTCTGGCGTAGTGAGGTGGGGAGAGAGTTCCAGGTCTTGGCGGCGAGGAAGGAGAAGGATCTGCCACCGGAGGTCTTGCGCTGGATCCTGGGGACGATGGCGAGGGCGAGATTGGCAGAGCGGTGTTGACGAGTGGGGGCGTAAAAGTTGAGTCTGGAGTTGAGGTAGGTAGGTCCGGTGTTGTGTAGAGCCTTGTGAGCGTGGGTGAGGAGTTTAAAGGTGATCCTCTTGTCCACGGGGAGCCAGTGGAGGTCCTTCAGTTGAGGGGAGATGTGACATCGGCGGGGTATGTCGAGGATCAGGCGGGCGGATGCATTTTGGATACGCTGGAGTCGTTTGATGTCTTTTGTTGGGATGCCTGTGTAGAGTGCGTTGCCGTAGTCAAGTCTGCTACTGACGAGGGCTTGGGTCACCGTCTTTCTGGTTCCTGTTGGGATCCACTTGAAAATTCTGCGGAGCATTCGAAGGGTGTTGAAGCAGGAAGAGGAGACGGCGCTGACCTGTTTGGACATGGTGAGGGCGGAGTCCAGGATGAAGCCGAGGTTTCTTGCATGGCTGGCTGGGGTGGGTGGGGGACCGAAGTCGGTGGGCCACCAGGAGTCGTTCCAGGCTGAAGGGGTGCGCCCGAGGATGAGGACTTCCGTCTTGTCGGAGTTGAGCTTCAGGCGGCTGTCGTTCATCCACTCGGCGATGGCTTTTAGTCCCTTGTGGAGGTTGGTTTTGGCGGTGAGTGGGTCTTTGGTCAGGGAGAGGACGAGCTGGGTGTCGTCGGCGTAGGAGATGATGCTGAGGTGATGTTGGCGGGCCAGTTTAGCGAGGGGGGCCATGTAGACGTTGAACAACGTAGGGCTGAGGGAGGAGCCTTGGGGGACGCCGCAGATGAGGTTGGTGGCTTTAGAGCGGAAAGGGGAGAGTCGTACTCTCTGGGTTCTGTCGGAGAGGAAGGATGACATCCAGTTGAGGGCTTTATCTTGGATGCCGGCTTCATGGAGGCGGGTCAGTAGGGTGCGGTGGCAGATTGTGTCAAAAGCGGCAGATAGGTCGAGGAGGATGAGGGCCGAGGTTTCGCCGTTGTCCATTTGAGTTCTGATGTCATCTGTGGCGGCGAGGAGTGCAGTCTCGGTGCTGTGGTTTCGTCTGAAACCGGATTGAGAGGGGTCTAGGATGGAGTTGTCTTCGAGGAAGAGGGCGAGCTGGGTGTTGACGATCTTCTCTCTAACCCTCTCTACAATTTATACCATTAATTTAAGCTATGGGCATGAGATAGTTGAGTTGTTTAGCTCTGCCATTTTACACCCAGATTACAAATGATCGAATAAACATGCATCATTGTTTCATATTTCAGGATCCAAACATTTTTCTGAGACTATATAAAGTGTATGCTCTAGTTTAGGTTTTATGCAAGACTTCAAGCCACTCAGTGTTTGAGGTATGCTGTGTTGTGAAACAAAAAGGCCCTAATTATGAGTTGGCCAGTAAATCATGTGCAGTAAAATCCACCCAATTTACTGTTATCAGTTGGTACAATAGACTGATTATGAGTATTCCTGCATAATGATTTTACAATGTGGGATTTTACAGTACCTGATTTTTTGGGGACGATTTTACAGCAAGTGATTTTTCCAGTTACTAAAATTTAATGGAAACTGCACGTGTGGAAACACAGCATTGACAAAGAAATGACGCATAAAAACAAAAATAATCTAATTTCCTGCTTCCCATTTAATTGCCAGTGCAGACGACGGTGTTTTTATTTGAGGGTTACAAACATCTCTATTTTCCTGATAGTTATCTTACAACCTTTAAACATATGCTGCCTATTATAGAAAGTTTCTCGGAATCACAAGGAACGTGTGCATCCGCTTTGTGTGCCCTGGGGCACTTTGGTATTGCAGAAGGGGCTGCAGACACTTGAGCAGCCCCTTCTGTAATACAAATAGTAATGATGTGCATGTAGCTCCAGGGCTATCTTAATAGGGTGTTCCCTTATTTGCTTTGGGGCATGGCCTCATACAAATGAGGGAATGTCTTTACCTCTGAGTCCATGCCATATTATTGACGCAGCCACAAAGACAGAAAAGCTGCCAGGAGGCTCACTGAAAGTGCACTGCAAAAAGGTGGCGCACTGTCAGTGTGCTCCCTGATGGCAGCCCACTGGCCGGGAGCAGACATCCCCTTGCAGGCGGGCGCACCCACCTGCAAGGGGATATCTAACCGCTCTTAAAAGTGTAGGCGGGTTGCTGTCTGCACAGTGAAACATGGAGTGGCTTTGAAGCAGCTGCTCCATATTTCACTTGAATGTAGTGCCCCAGGGTAGAACTAGTTCATGGCTGCCCTGACGGCAGCACATTCCTCTTAATATGGAACAAGCAGGTAAAGTGCACCCTCTCTGTAATGGGACACATGGCAGCCATTTTGAGGATGTTTAAATCATTCACATCCACAATTTAAAAAAGTAATCAATTTTTTCTAATTCCATTTTCAGCATGGCTCATGAGAGAGTCCGAAAGTACACATTCAGTGAGGCAGAACTACAAGTGCTTCTGGAGGAGGCGGTGAAACAGGAGGCAAACCTAATGAGGTATTTGGTGTCCAATACAAGTGCCAAAACGTGATCGAAATTTTGGCAATAAATCACAGATAAAGTGAATGATGTGTCTGCACTACCCCCAAAAAAGCTTTCCAGACCCCAGGCATCGAGTTCAAGAACCCTTTTCGTAGCACAGGAGGGAGAGCTGGGCCGCTGGTGGGTCCCTGATAGCAAAGCAAAACATTCTCATAGAGAGGAGGAGGCATCCTGCATCTGTGACGTCGCAGGGATTTAAGAGGTAGCAGAGGCAGGAGGTCTAGAGAAACCAGGTGACTGGCATGCAACACATTATCTTAAAAGTATAAGCATCAAGGTAAAACAAAAGTTCTACATATTCTGTTGAACTGTGATGACCTTTTCTAGCACTTTGTTTTATGATCAAGGAGGAACCATTGTATATTATACACTGTTTATGTGTTTAGTTATGTTTAATACAAGGAAAAAAGTGTTCTTGAGTGGGTGTTCTTGCTCTTGTCGTGTTTGTCTCCCCCCAGGTTATTTTTATGGCATCCTTATAACATGCCTACAATTGTTTGTGTGCACAACGTCCTTGGATTCGGGGAACCGTTTGTCAATATACCCAGGTCCCTCGACTTGTTAGGTGCTTTGGTCAGGTGGTAAATCTGTATTCTTATTCCTCATGAAAAAAAAGTTTTCTTCACAACCTCTAACAGCATATTCTGTATGCAATTTTATTGCATGGTTTTATCACATGGATTCTTTTTCTGTGTACTTTTTTCATATGCAATTTTACAGAATAGTCAAATTGATTACCAACAAAAATTGAATATGGAAAACTCATATCCAGGCCTGTGTTGAATGCAACACAGATAAATCATGTAACTCACCAAGTTTCTCAGTTCTAGATCTATCAGCATTTGAATCAGATAAAGGTATATGACTGATAGTGACAGTAGAAGTGAATAAAAGAGAAGAGGGAGAGTTTAAAGAGCCAAACTGAGAGAGTGGGATAAATTATGTGTGGTGGAGGAAAAGAACAGTATATGGCACCAGAGCCTTTGTATTTGGGTTGAATACACACTTAGTAAATATAGATACCTAAGGGTGAAATTTACCTGTGCAGTAGTATGTATCCATTCTGAGGACCGCAGGTCAGAATGAGTCACAACACGTGGTATAGAAATTTGTGCTCTAAATTACTTAAATGTTTGCCTCCTTCCTTGAAAAAGGCGTTGGGGGAAATTACAATTGAGCGGTAACTGCATCTGATTTTAAGTTCCCTGTTTGCGAGCAAGCATCTGTTTGCTCCTGTTGGACCAGGCTTTTTGACAGGGTCATCCCCAAACATTTTGCCTCCTTCCTCCTATTTTTTCTGACCTGTTGTTGTTGGCTTTTGGCTGCTGGGCACTTTACCACTGCTAACCAGTGCTAAAGTGCATATGCTCTCTGTGTAAATTGTACTATTGATTGGTTTATCCATGATTGACTATTTAATTTACTTGTAAGTCCCTAGTAGAGTTCACTATATGTGCCTAGGGCCTTTAGATTAAATGCTACTAGTGGGCCTGCAGCACTGGTTGTGCCACCCACTTCAGTAGCCCCTTAACCTTGTCTCAGGCCTGCCATTGCAAGGCCTGTGTGTGCAGTTTCACTGCCACTTCGACTTAGCATCTAAAAGTACTTGCCAAGCCTAGAACTCCCCTTTTTCTACATATAAGTCAGCCCTAATGTGTGTCCTATGTAACCCCTAGAGCAGGGTGCAGTGTGGGTAAAAGGCAGGACATGTACCTGTGTAGTTATATGTCCTGGTAGTGTAAAACTCCTAAATTCATTTTTACACTACTGTGAGGCCTGCTCCCTTCACAGGCTAACATTGGGGCTGCCCTCATACATTGTTGAAGTGGCAGCTGCTGATCTGAAAGGAGCAGGAAGGTCATATTTAGTATGGCCAGAATGGTAATACAAAATCCTGCTGACTGGTGAAGTCGGATTTAATATTACTAATCTAGAAATGCCACTTTTAGAAAGTGAGCATTTCTTTGCACTTAAATCTTTCTGTGCCCTTCAATCCATGTCTGGCTAGGTTTAGTTGACAGCTCCTTGTGCATTCACTCAGACACACCCCAAACACAGGGTACTCAGCCTCACTTGCATACATCTGCATTTTGAATGGGTCTTCCTGGGCTGGGAGGGTGGAGGGCCTGCCCTCACACAAAGGACTGCCACACACCCTACTGGGACCCTGGCAGACAGGATTGAACTGAAAGGGGACCTGGTGCATTTCTTAGACACTCTTTTAAGTCACCCCCACTTCAAAGGCACAATTTAGTATAAAACAGGGCCTCTGCCCTACCTTATCAGACACTTGCTGGAGAAGAAACCTGAACCAGAAACTACATCCTGCCAAGAATAACTGCCTGGCTGCTCAAAGGACTCACCTGTCTGCTTTCTCCAAAGGACTGCTGCCTTGCTGATGGCCTGCTGCCTTGCTGAACCCTTGTCTCGCTGTAAAAGTGCTCTCCAAGGGTTTGGATAGAGCTCGCCTCCTGTTCCCTGAAGTCTCAGGACCAAAAAGACTTCTCTTTTTTATTTGGACTCTTCGTGCACCGAAAATTACGATGCACAGCTTGTTCCGCGGCGAGAACAACGCCGCACACTGACGCTGATCGACGCAATGCCTTTCGGGGTGACCAGAACTTCGACGCACGGCCTCGCAAGGACAAGGCCGCACAACTTCCAGAGGGGAAATCGACGTGACGCCTGCTGTGAGAGCGAAACTTCGACGCACAGCCCCGCGGAATGATGCGCAGCTGGAAAACAAGCAGGAGAATCCACGCACAGACCCTGGGACATCTGGTAATCCCCGCAACCCACAGAAAGAGACTGTCCGCGCGCTGGAAAACGGCGCACGGCTTCCCCGCATGAAAAATAACGACGTAAGTCCGTGTGTGCTGGGGAGAAATCGACGCACACACCATTTTTCCACGTATCTCTTCTTCTGCGGCCCCTTTGTGGAGATTTCCCACTCCAAACCAGGCACTTTGTGCTTGAAAGGGACTTTGTTTGCTTTTTAAAGACTTAAGACACTTTATATCACTTTTTAGTGATATCTTTTCAAATTCATATTGCATCTTTGATGTTTTGACCTACAAATACCCAGATAAATATTATATATTTTTCTAAACACTGTGTGGTGTATTTTTGTGGTGCTATATTATGGTATTGTATGATTTATTGCACAAATGCTTTACACATTGCCTTCTAAGTTAAGCCTGACTGCTCGTGCCAAGCTACCAGAGGGTGGGCACAGGCTAATTTTGGATTGTGTGTGACTTACCCTGACTAGAGTGAGGGTTCTTGCTTGGACAGAGGGTAACCTGACTGCCAACCAAAAACCCCATTTCTAACAGCTCCCAAATCAACATTGCCATGGAAGACAGATACATCCTGTATGTATTTCAGAGCAGGCCACTCTTAATTAATTGCCTTATTGCTTCCAATCAGTGATTTTCATCATATCTTAGCGTTACGATCAATCACAATAATTTCTATTGATGCAATATTTTAATAAACCTAATAGTTCGTATTTGAGCAAATCTTATTTGGATGTATTAGCCTCCTCGTTACTCTTTATTTTTATCAGAAAATCATCATTAGGCAGCTTTAAAGTCACCTTTGAAAAGATCTACTTCCACGGTCCTCATTTTGAGTTCTGTGAATACAATTGCACGGTATGCTTTTGCATAGTAAATTGATCTCCAGATTAAGAGTGCAATGTGATTCTACTGCATCCAAAATACAAACAGTGTGCAGAAAACTCAAGCGTGGGGAATTGTCCCGGAAACCCTATTTCACATCAAAACAGGAGGGATAGCGACTAATCTATAATATAAACAAAGTATTTCTAAATAATATTAGTACACAAATATTTACTTTAGTTTTGAAAAAAATCGAAGCAACTTATCTTAATCACCAAACAATGTAAATATAAAAGCTCTCTTAGGGATGGTGATGCTGATGGCAAAAATCACAAAGGTGATCGTGGCATCAGCGGTGAAGTGTGCAAAGCTTGCAACAGCAGGTATGATGGTCGTGATAGTAGCAGGAGAGGTATATGTCAAGGAGGTTGCTTTTGCCATTTTCATCAACTGCAGTCATGCTCATGATGGCCTTCTCGTAGCACATTAGATGTTTGGCTGAGCACGGTTTGTAGAAAAAGAGACTCCTCGTCTAGTAAGGTGAGCAACCAATTACTCAAATTCAATCGTAAAATTACAATCAATAGCACAAGTGATAATGTCCAGATTTCTTGATAATTACCTATTGACTTGTGCGTTGACAAGTATGAAATTGAGTTATAAAATAAGTTGAGATGGGTTGAAGCCCCACTCAAATAATAAACGCAGTACTTGTCAAGGTGAACCACAAAAAGTCACTAAATTAGCGTGTTCGAAACTCTCTGGTAGCTTGTCACGAAAAGCAGCCAGGCTTAACTGAGAGGCAATGTGTAAAGTATTTATGAAGCATACAAACAGCAATAAAGTGAAAAAACAACACACTTAAACTCCCACACCAATTTAAAGAAAAAGAATACATTGTAATAACTAATATGACACCAGCACACATTAAATCCAATCAGTAAAGCTGATTGTTTAACGTTTTAGTGAAAATTAGCACCTAAAAGACCATAGCACCAATCACAGATATCTGGTTACACCGGACTGGGTCAAAGCCAAAAGTTAAGGCAGACCGGTGGCTTGGGCCCAGTCTTGGCTTACCCTTGGACCTGGAATAAAATTTCAGAAAGCGCTCTGAAGCAGCTAGCGTCTCAGTGAGGAAAGTTAGCAGGCAGTATTGGAAGACACATCTTTGACTCAGTCGACAAAGTTAAAAAAGCTCTAAGCAAGAGAAGCTAGATTTCCGGCCCAAGAAGGTTGTCTTTGTCAATGGTGTGCTGGTAGTCATTAAGCTTGGTGAAGATTTATAAATTTGGTCTTTAAAGTTTTTCTGGAACTTCAATCCACCCAGCAAGATAGGCCTGCTGGCTGTAGATGAAGAGGGCTTCACAAAGCTGAATACCGCTGCAGAGTACCGCTGCAGGGTAGTCCCACTGAAGAAGATTTGTTCCTGCATTAAAGAACACAGTTACCACAAAGTGAGCTCGACGGCGAGTTTCCTTGGGTGGATTAGCTTGTAAGTAAGTCCTTGTCATCTATCAGATCTCCAGTCTGTTTTTCTTGACAAATGTTGTAAGTCTCAGCTTTTAGGGCTATGCAGGAGCAGTGATACCAACACCACTTCCAAGGGTCAAGGACCAGGGGTCCACCATTTAGTCGGTATGACTCAATCCACCATAGGCCAGCAGCAGGGTTCAAGGCGTCTGGGATTTGTGGTGTCTCTATAGTTTATAAAGGAGGCCAGCAAGCTAGCCCTTGTATTCACTCTGGTGGTCCTGGGTTCATGGCGCAAGTCTAGTCTTCCTTTCTAAGGCACCAGGGCAGTCCTTCCAGAAGTAGGGCGGCAGAACATTCTTTTCAGCATCAGGGCAGCAAAGCAATACTTCTACTGAGTCTTCTACAGGTCCAGAGTGATTTGCTGAGTCTTTCTAGGGGTCCCATATTTACACCTGGTGCCAGCCTTTACGTTTTGTAGAGACACCCCATTTCTGGTTCTGGAATGTCCTTCTCTTCCCCTGTCTAGGTTACTGGCCTGGGCTGTCAAAAGGCGGGTGCTAGGTTCCTTTGGGTGTGCTTGAGGCAAAACTCTTTGAAGTGCAAGTCTTATGGCTCAGTCCCATGCATCCTGGCAGAATGGCCAATCCAGCCCACACCTGGTCCCCTTTGTGTCACTGTCTGAGAGGAATACGCAAACTCCAACAGCAGAGCCATTCACAGTCATGTGACCCAGGTTACTGGCTGAAGGCACACGTGATTGGGACAAGAAAATAGCAACTTTCTAAAAGTGGCATTTTCAGGATTGTATCTTAAAATCCGACTTTAACATTAAAAATTACTATAAATTATAATTCATTTGCATCTAAACAGCATAGCTCAACTGCTCCCATTCTAAAGATAGCACTTATTAAATGTTACCCAGTGAAGCCAATAGGAGAGATAGGCATTACAATTGTGAACAATGACTTTTGCAGTTTTTCACTGCCGGGACATGTAAAACTTAAGTACACATGTCCTACTTTTCAAATGCCATGCACCCTGCCCTAGGAGCTGTTAGTGGTGACTCATAAGTACTGAAAAGGAAGGCTTCGGCCTAGAAAAAGGTTTATTTTAACAGGTCTAAATGTCAGTTTAAAACTGCATGAAGGCCCATATTTATACTTTAATAGCGCCGTATTTGTGTGTTTTTTTTATGCAAAAGTGGCGCGAACTTGGAAAATACAATTGTATTTTGTAAGTTTGCGCCTCTTTTGCGTCACAAAATGACGCAAATGTGGTGCAAAAAAAGTATAAATATGGGCCTAAGTGTTGAAGTGGCAGGTCTGAGACATGCTTTAAATGCTCCTTGAGAGAAAGCACAATGAGTGCTGCAGGCTTACTAGTAGCATTTAATTTACAGACCCTGTAGTACCATTTACCAGGGGTTTAAAAGTAAATTAAATGTGTCAGGTTTAGCAAAACATCATTATATACATACTCATTTTAGATGTAGAAGAAATAATATACAGGATAACTAACATCCCAATGTGGCCTAGTGATTTCTCTCAGAGGTCGTTTTTTACTAGGCAGTTGCACCCAATTTTGACTAAGGCCCTCATTACAACCCTGGCGGTCGGTGTTAAAGGGGCGGTAATACCGCCAACAGGCCGGCGGTAAAAAAAAATTAGATCACAACCATGGCGGAAACCGCCAACATAGACAGCCACATTAACACTCTGACCGCCACGGCGATAGAAACAAAAACCGCAGTGGTTACCGCCAACAGACAGGCGGAAGACAAGGTTCCGCCCACTGTATTACAAGAGTCCTATCCACCACCTTTCCCGGGGCGGTACCAACGCCATCAAAAGCACGGCCGAAACAGTCTGTGGAACGGAAACCACCACCTTTCAACACCCAAGAGTTCCTGCCCATGTTGCTTTACCTCCTCTTGTATTAGGAGCAGCAAAGATGCCAGCGACGACCATGGTGAGTACTGCACCTAGCATACAGGGGAAGGGAGGAGGGAAAAGAGTGACACACACACACGCAACAGGCAACGCCCCCACCCTCACCCACAACACCATACACACAAATACATGCAGCAACATTACATATACACCCCGTCACCCCCTGAAAAAACCCAAGGACCAAATAACATGATTGTAACAAGTGTAATCATTGAAAAATCAGATAGGCCAAATTAAAATATCAGTATATACAAATATGTACACCAACTACACACGTCCGGATAGTAATGAAATCATTGTCCGTGGACCAGTGGTCCCAAAATGCATGGGCGAAGCCCACACAAGATACCTGACTCGAAATGGAGAGAACACTGCTGGGGCATCAGATCGAAAATAAACAAGCACCTCAGGGGGAGGTGGAGGAAGGGCACCTCAGCCGGATGAACAGACGACATCACTGCTCCACAAGGGGGCTCCACGCCCACAGTTTGGTCCTGGGGAGTGCAAAGCCACAGTCTCTCAAGTCTCTCCAGTGGGTGGTTTGCCCACTGCTTTATCCTGGGAGTGCAAAGCCACAGTCTCTCAAGTCTTTCCAGTGGGTGGTTTGTCCACTGCTTTATCCTGGAGAGTGCAAAGCCACAGTCTCTCAAGTGGATGTGATTCTCCACTGGTTCTGGAGGGGGCATTGTGCCCAGAGTGCTTCATCCTGCCAAGGATTAGGTGAGTGGATGTGATTCTCTACTGGTTCTGGAGGGGGAATTGTGCCCAGAGTGCTTCATCCTGCCAAGGATTAAGTGAGTGGATGTGATTCTCCACTGGTCCTGAAGGGGGCATTGTGCCCAGAGTGCTTCATCCTGCCAAGGAATTGGGTAGTGGAAGTGATTCTCCACTGGTTCTGGAGGGGGCATTGTGCCCAGAGTGCTTCATCCTGCCAAGGACTGGGGTAGTGGATGTGATTCTCCACTGGTTCTAGAGGAGGCATTGTGCCCAGAGTGCTTCACATGCAGTGTGGCAGGTCCCATTCCCTCACCTGTATGTGTGTGCCACGAGATTGCCTGGGAACAGGTAGCATGATACTCCATGGAGGCAGAGACACACTCCATCCTGCTGCGACTTCGCCTGCCACCTGCTGGTACAAACAGTGCTGGGTGTTGTGCCTCATGTACGTTGTGCAGGGTCCAGGACATCTCCTGCAGCCTCGGATGGCTCTCCACTGGGGTTGATAGCCATGTCAGCTGTGGTGGCACTGTCTGAGCACGTCGTGGGGCTGGTGGCAGTGGTTGCCTGGGGTGGGTGTCTGTGGCGGAGGTGCTGGCGGTGGTGCTTGTGTCAGCACCTGTGGAGGGACACAGCAGGACGTCTCCTGCAGCCTCGGGCGGCTGGCCACTGGGGATGACGCTGGGGACTGTTACAGAGGCAGCAGATGTGCGGGTGGCGGCGCAGGTGGCGGTGCAGGTGGCGGTGTCCACCACTGTACAGGTTGAAGTTCTGGTTGACAGAAGGGGTGACTCTGGTCCCTCAGCCGGAGCCTCCGTGCCCTGTCCTGACTTGCCCTTCATCTTGTGTCCCTTCCCCACCTTTGATGTTGCTGCTGGTTCCTTGGCACTGTCCCGTTTTGGCTTGGAGGAGCCCTTGCTTGGTGGTTGGTGCGGCTTCTCCCTCCGGCATGTGGGCACCTTCTTCACCTTGGCAGGTGGCGGAATGGGCTGATCCTTGGCCTCGGTAGGTGGCACACTGGCAGCCCTGATGGGTGCCGCTCGCGATGTGACCGGACTTGCTGAGACCACTGTGCTGGATGATTTGGTGGCTGAGTTGCTGGGCTGGGACCTGGACAGCCTGGCTCTAGGGGAAGGACGGGGGCGGAGTTGTAGGGAAGAGGTCAATGTTAGCCAGGAAGAGTTTCTTAGACACACTGGAACGGGAAGATGTATGGGGTTTGGGAGTGGAGGAAGAAGTAGTGGTTGTAGGAGGTGTACGTTTGCTGAATTGGGTGAAGGTGCATGGGCCGGAGGCTGTTGTGAGGTGGATGGCTGTTGGGTGGGTGTGTGCCTGTGTTTGTGTAGTTTGGGAGGAGGGCTCACAGACACACTGGGAGAGGACACAGGGGATGTGTGCATGGTAGTGGGGGTGGTGATTGCACGTGAACAGTGTGTGGTGATGGGCGTGCTGATGATGGAGGTAGTGGATGAAGATGTAGTGCACGCAGGTGTGAGTGGAGGTGAGACAGGGAGGGAGGAGGAGGATGTGGAGGAGGGGGACACAGTGGCGGCTGTGGATGTTGGTGTGTCTGCATGGGGATGGTGCTTGTGTGAGTGCCTGTGGGATGTGTGGTGCTTATGTTTGCCATATCCACTCATGTGTTGGTGAGTGTGCATGCTGGTCTGATGGTGTGCTTGGGATAGGCTGAGGTACAGGGGATTGGGTCTGGGTCGAGAAAGTTGGAGGGGTGAGGCTGGACACAGGGACAATGGCTGCCATCAGTGCTGAGGCCAGAGCCTGAAATGCTCTCTGCTGGGCTGCCACGGCAGAATTACTGCCCTCCCGATGTGCATTTGTTTGCTGCCAATGCCTCTCAATACCCTGGATGGCATTGAAAATGGTTGATTGCCCAACAGTGAGGGAACTCAGGAGGTCAATAGCCTCTTCACTGAGGGCAGAAGGGCTGACTGGGGCAGGGCCTGAGGTGCCTGGGGCGAAGGAGCTGCCCATCCTCCTGGGTGAGCGGGCACGGAAAACTCCATGAGGGGCTGCTGGGAGGGTGGTGCTGGTAGGGGTGTGGCGGCTGTACCTGTTGATGCGGTGGGCACAGAGGTGCCCGCCACCGCAAGGGAGCTCCCATCAGAGGAGGAGTCACTGTCGCTGGTGTCTCCTCCTGTCCCCATCGTGGAGCTCCCCTCACCCTCCGTCCCACTGGTGCCTTCTGACTCCATTACTTCACCCTCCAGGGCCATGTGGGTTGCAGCTCCCTCCTGCTTGGGTGCCAATGCTCCTCTGCCAGATGATGCTAATGCACAAAAGGACAGGGTGGCAAAACAAAAAGGGAGGGAAAGAAAGAGGAGAAACATGGTCAATGACTGCAACACCACTAACGTTGGCGGACACAACACACAAGGAGCAGCCCTATCCACTAAGCCATGCACTAACAGGGCAGGGGAAAAGCCCATGCCCATGGAGTACTCTGTCTAGACCCTTTTCATGCACAGCTGGAACCCATGGGAGCCTGCCTAGGTGTAGAGGGCAAATACCACCTTTGAGGTTGGAGTGGGAATGAGCCTGCAAATCAATGGATCTACCTTTGCGCATCTGCCCTGGTCTAGGGGAACCCACAGCCTCCCACCCCCACCCAGACACCTCGTCAAGCGCGCAGAGTCAGCTGAATGAGAGTGTACTCATTCACTTGTGGCTGCTGTGATCCCCTCAAGCACCCATCCAACTCAGGATATGCCACCACCAGGATCCGGTACATCAGGGGGGTCATGGAACGACAGGCACCCCTTCCACATTGTGAGGCCATCCCCAGCTGGGCCTCTGCCGTCTTCTTGCTCCAGCGACGCAGGTCCTCCCATCTTTTCCAGCAGAGGGTGCTCCGTCTATGGTAGACCCCCAGGGTACGCACTCCCTTGGTGATGGCATGCCAAATACCCTTCCTCTGATGTGTGCTGACCTAAAGGAATAGTGAAGTTAAAAAGGATTTTACTTTCCCGTACAGTTCTTCTCACACATTGGACACAAACCTCCTACCCTGTCCCATTAAAAACATACACTCACCATCCTCACATGCTGGCCTGTCCCCCCCTGTCTCTTCCATCCATGATACTCCATACAATCATGTCCCCTCCACCATGCATACAGTTTACTCACCTGTTTGTCTGGAGGACTGCAGAGTAGCGTGTACTGGGGGAGGACCCCATCCACCAGTTTCTCCAACTCCTCCGAAGTGAAGGCAGGGGCCCTTTCCCCAGACACTGTAGCCATTGTTGCTTCCAGACGCAGGTCACAGCAGCACTTGCAGTGTAGGTCCTCTCCTGTTGAAGGTCAGGTATCAAGTGAGGGAACAGATAGAAAATGGCGGTCACGTCCGCAGCGGTGCATACCGTCACCGCCGGCGTACATCGTCTTTGGCTCCTGGAACCCATAGGGCCCAATGATAACCAATGCTGAATTGCGCAGTGGTCTTCGACCGCCTACCGCAACGCTGCACGATGGCAGCGCAGTTACCTAATTTCCCCTAGTCCCACCTTACAGGCCAGGCACCCGCCATTTCAGGGGGCCACATGGCAGGCCAACTAACTGCGCCACACCTATTTAGGCCAGGAATACGGACAGACAAAGGCACATAGAGATAATTTAACGATTGTGCTAAACAGCCTTGTGAAAACTATGTGGTGTATGACCCTCTGCTCACCATTCTCCTCCATAGGGAACGTCCGCTGGGGCAGGTGATGAGATGGTGGCATCCTCCGGTGTACAGACCCGTGGTGGACCTGTCGACAATGGAAGACAGACACATCATTATCACTTACAGACTTGATCGTGCAACAATCCAGGAACTGTGTGCCCAGTTGGAGCCAGACCTGATGTCAGCTATCCGCCATCCCACAGGAATCCCCCCTCTAGTGTAGGTCCTGTCAGTGCTCCATTTCCTGGCAAATGGGTCTTTTCAAACAACAGTAGCCATGGCATCAGGGATGTCACAGCCAATGTTCTCTAACGTGTTGTTCAGGGTGTTATCTGCTCTGCTGAAACACATGAGCAGCTACATCATTTTCCCTCAGGTGGAGGATCTGCCCACAGTGAAAGGTGACTTTTATGCCCTGGGACATAACCCCAACATCATTGGTGCCATTGATGGTACACATGTGGCATTTGTCCCCCCACCGCAGGAATGAACAGGTGTACAGAAACTGGAAAAGCTACCATTCAATGAATGTGCAGATGGTGTGTTTGGCAGACCAGTACATCTCCCATGTGAATGCCAAGTATCCAGACTCTGTGCATGACGCTTACATTTTGAGGAATAGCAGCATCACTTATGAGATGGGGCGACTCCAGAGGCACCGTGTGTGGTTAATAGGTGAGCCCAAGGTCCCAACACAGTTTAATCAGGTGTCTGGGTATGGGAGATTCCCTAATGTTTGGAGGATGTCTAACAGTTGTCCCTCGATATTTGCAGGTGAGTCTGGTTACCCCAACCTGTCATGGCTACTGACCCCAGTGAGGAATCCCAGGACAAGGGCAGAGGAACGCTACAATGAGGCACATGGGCGAACTAGGAGGATAATAGAGCGCACCTTCGGCCTCCTGAAGGCCAGATTCCGGTGCCTCCATCTGACAGGTGGATCCCTATACAACTCACCGAAGAAGATGTGCCAGATCATCGTGGCATGCTGTATGTTGCACAACCTGATTTTGTGACGTCAGGTGCTTTTTCTGTAGGAGGATGGGCCTGATGGTAGTCTTGTGGCAGCTGTGGAGCCTCTGGACAGTGAAGAAGAGGAGGCAGAAGAAGAAGATGTAGACAACCTTAACAACATCATCATCCAATACTTCCAGTGAGACACATGTAAGAGGATAGAACTGCTTCCCACATCTCATACTATTGTAGGACCTAGCATAAATCTGCCTTTTTACTTCTGTGTATGGACCCTGACATGTCACTTTGGCTTTCCATTTCACAGATCTGGGTCCCACTTTGTGCCCTCTGCTATGTTTACTGCAGGCCAACAACTGTGTAACATTGCTAAATTTCTGAGAGGTTGCAATTACACATTTGTGAAAGTACAGACTGACTCCAGATTGATTTGTGATTCAAGGGTGTTTATTTATGTGCAAATAAGTGGAGGGGTGTGTGCAATGGGCTGGGGTGATGGTGGAGGAATGTCCATGGTGGCGTTCAGTCTCTTGGTCTCACAGGTGCATTGTCCATGGGAGCATAGGAAGGGGAGCAATGGCAGTTTAAGGTGGACAGGGTGACAGAGTGGGACAAAAGGGTGAGTTTCAGGAGGGTCTTATTTCCTGGCGTGGGTCTTGGCAATGTTCTCTGTCTTGTTCCTGGATCTCAGGGACTGTTTGTGGGGTGGTTCTCCTTCTGCAGGCGGTGGGGTGTTGGTGGCCTTTTGTTCCTGTGGCAGTGCCTCCTGTACACTAGTGCCGGTGGAGGTGGAGGGCTGTTCATCGTCCAGTCTAGTGTCAGGGGCCTGCCACTGTGTCCCTCATGGTGTTGGCCAGGTCTGCCAGCACCCCTGCAATGGTGACCAGGGTGGTGTTAATGGACTTCAAGTCCTTCCTGATCCCAAGGTAGTGTTCCTCCTGCAGCCGCTGGGTCTCCTGAAACTTAGCCAGTACCGTGCCTATGGTCCTCTGGGAATGGTGGTATGCTCCCATGATGTTGGAGAGTGCCTCGTGGAGGGTTGGTTCCCTGGGCCTGTCCTCCCCTTGTCGCACAGTAGTCCTGGCAGCTTCCCTGTTGTCCTGTGCCTCTGTCCCCTGAACCATGTGCCCACTGCCACTGACCCCAGGTCCCCGATTGTCTTCGGTTGGTGGATTTGCCTGGGATCCCTGTAGTGGTGGACACACTGCTGATTGATGTGTCTTGGGGACAGTGGCATGGGCCCGCTGAGTGGGTGCTGTGGTGGTGTTTCCTGAGGGGGGAGGGTTTGTGGTGGCTTGTGACTGTCCAGAGGTCCCTGATGGGCTGGGCTGGTCATCTTGATCCAGGCAAGCAGAACTGCTGTCATCACTGTGGGCCTCTTCTGTGGGGGTACTGGATATGTCTGGCACCTCCTGTCATCTTGATCCAGGCAAGCAGAACTGCTATCATCACTGTGGGCCTCTTCTGTGGGGGGACTGGATATGTCTGGTGACGTTGGGTATGGGTCCTGTTGGGGTGTATATGCATCATTTTAGTGTCTGTCTGTGCCATCTTCTGCATTGGGTGAGGTACCCTCTACTCCTGTGCCTTCATTATTGTGTTTGCCCTTTTATGATAGTTGGTTTGGGGTCTATGTGGGTATCTGTAATGGACATGCTTTGGTGATGGGAGTCTATGCATAGGTGATGTATGCAGGGCCTTGGTATTGGGATGGCTGGGTTGTGATAGTGGGGCATATGTGAGGTGTTGGAGTGATGGAGGTAAGGGTGAGGGTGGGGGTATGTGATGGCATGCAGATGGGGCACATGGTAAATAAGATATGACTTACCAGAGTCCAGTCCTCTGCTACTCCTGCGAGGCCCTCAGGATGCAGTATTGCCAAGACCTGCTCCCATGTTGTTAGTTGTGGTGGAGGAGGTGGGGGTCCACCGCCAGTCCTCTGTACAGCAATCTGGTGTCTGGATACCAGTGAACACACCATCCCCCGTAGGTCGTTCCACCTCTTCCTGATGTCATCCTGTGTTCTAGGATGCTGCCCCACTGCGTTGACCCTGTCGACGATTCTCCGTCCTAGATCCATCTTCCTAGCAATGGAGGTGTGCTGCACCTGTGATCCAAAAAGCTGTGGCTCTACCCAGATGATTTCCTCCACCATGACCCTGAGCTCCTCCTCAGAAAACCTGGGGTGTCTTTGAGGTGCCATGATGTTGTGTGGGTGATGTGTAAGGTGCTGTTTGTTGTGCTGTGTGATGTGTTGTGTTGGGGTGTGTTGTGTGAGGTACGTGGATGTTGTATGAGTAATGGTGTTGTGTGCCTGTGGATGCTGGTGTTGAGTTTGCTGTTCACTCTCTCTCAGCTTTTTCAAAAAAATGTAATTTTAAGGGTTTTTGGGTAATGTGGGTGTGTGTTTTATAGTGTTGTGTGTGTGGTGTGTGTATGTGTATCAGGTGTGTGTATTCCGAAATGTCTAATGTGGTTGTGTTTTGTAAATGTGTGTGTATTTTGAGCGTGGCGGTGTGTACCACCAATGGATTACCACGGTTGAAAGACTGTCACGTTGACTTGTGGGTCATGATAGTGTGGACGTATTCTTGTTGGCGTGACGGTGTAGGTTTTGGTATCGCCAGGTTATCACTAACCTTTGGTGTGGCGGACTTGTGTGGGTGTCTGTATTGTGGCGGATTCCGAGATGTGGGCCGTAATACCTGTAGCGGATATCCGCCACTGCCACAGTATGTTGGCGGCCTTCAACACAGCAGTAAGCGGGATTTACCACCATGGTTGTAATAAGGGCCAAAGTGTTCACCGATAGTGTCACTATTGCACCCAGAAAATATTGCAGTCCCTATTGCATGTCTAATCCCTTATACATAAATATGTGTTTTTCTTGCTGTTTATTATATGAGAACACCCCCCACAATTACACCTTCACTGTCCCTAGCCTTTGTTGATATTGCAATCTTCCTCCCCTTATGTATCATCTGATATCTATGCTGCAGAAGTAAAATTTTAAGGTTAATCTTTTCCTAGTTTCTACATACCAAAATCTAGCTCCAGTTGCTTATAACAACATTTTCCCATACGCACGTTTGGCCAGGTGACACCCAATAGCATGTGTTTATGAGAAGAGGAAAAAGATCGGTCATATGTTTTAAATACAGGATTGCCATATCATATCCTTTGCATGGACTTTACATTGTGCACCATGATGTGTGATAAATTACTATGTCAAAGTCAATCGAATAGCCAGGTCCTTTGAAGCTTTTTGAAGCAGGGATGAGGAAAGAGGGAAGAGACAGGGAAGAACAAGGTTTGAAATGTATGTACAGATACATGACAATAGGTCTCTTAGTAGTCAAAGAAAGCCATTCAGGATTGACACCAACGGATTGCTCTTAATAACAGTTGTACAGCAAAGTCATAGTTCAGGTTTTCTGTTAAGCAGATAGTGCAATGTGGATGAACCAAGACTGACAACATGACAACAACACTGAGGCAGGTAAGACCCCAAAGGACCTGGGCGGAACACCAGAAGTCTTTTCCTTACCTGATCAGAATGGAGATCAAGCCAGAGGTTACACTGTAAACAGATATGGATTACAACAAATTTGGAAGGGAACATATTTGGAATGGAACAGACATATAGAGGGAAAAAAATAACCAGAATACAGAGCAGACCAGACAAAGACTAAGACATGGAATTATGAACAGGAATTCTGAAATCATGAAAAGATTAGTCGGACCTCAATCAGGCTATATACAATAGGCACTGAGACAAGTGATGGCCTGTTGGCCCATGGAATAACACAGAAATTCAGAACAGGGTCAAAACAGTAAATCAGAACAAGGAAGCAAAGGCAAGCTCTGCAGATATGAGAACAAAAACCCACCAGGGAAGACACAAAGTTCAGGTTATGAAAATAAATAAGACAGTCAGAAACAAGGGTGAGACTGAGAAACAATGAAAACACATTAGCACAGTGCTATTCAGGCAACTACAGGAAAGCAAAACACTACAAAAAGCAGTAAGAGGAAACAAGGCGACTTTCTGTATTTCAAGGGTTCAGCAGTGCAAGGAACTGGAGAAGAAATCAGGTGGTGCTCCCAGTAACAGCAGTTGAAGCACACATTCTGATTGAAGAAACCAGTCCTAAGCCCCTCCTCCCAACCCACAGCCACACAGGGTGATTGGAAATCAGAAAAGGTGTGAGCTACCTGCAAGTCTCTCCTCCAGCTATCTGCCTAAAGGAGTGCACTCAAAGAAAGGAACTGTGCAGAATGAAACTCCAGAGTGGAACAAGGGTCAGATTGTGATCCAGGACATGGCAGAAATTCATAGAGTGGAGAATATGGGCAAGCTGGAAAAAAAGACAGAGTTCTACGCATAATGAGGTACACCAAAAGGCTCCTTTCCAAATCTCACACTCAGGTAAGACATGCAAGTACCATAATGTGACAGGAGTTCATATGTAAACCCTGAAATATAATCTGAAGTGGATCTGATTTTTAAGAGGATTTGTAAAATCTGTGAATGAACACTGAAGTGTGGAACACATTTCAAAGTAGTGTTCACGATTGAAGCAGGATTACAGGTGTTCTAGCAGTGCCACCCAATGCCAGTATAGAAGAATTTTGATAATTCAGGTCAATAAAGTATTTTTCCACTCTTTCACATTGAAGGAGTATGAGGACAATACAATATTCGTATTGGTTATGTCCTACAAAAGCCTGGCTCAGCCTTGGGAGTTGTCTTGACCTTGGTTTCTGGCTTCTCATTTACTTTGTTTTCTACCAGAGTATTTAGTTTCCATTTGGAACAATATATTTTAGTTACTGTTGTCCGGGGAGTCCATGGTGTAGATCTGTTTTAGTTAGGTGGCCTGAATAGCAACTGAAGCTCTTCTGAGTGAAGAAGATGGCTGCCTCCTTAGAGATTTAAAAATTAGCAGGGCAATGATTTCTGCTTCAAAATATCTCAAACTGGTGGACAGCATGCCAAGGAGCAGTTTTAAATGCCCCTGTGTCGATTTGTGAACAATAACATTTAAAAAAAAAAATAGCACATGCATACCAAGGCCCACATTTATGGGCTTTTGATGCAGTGTTGCGCTGCGTCAAAAGGAAAGGGCAACAATATGGCCCATTTCAGTCCTTTCCCACTGCGCTGGCACTATTTTGGTAGCCTAGCACAAATTGAGATATACTCGCACCACAGTGCAAGGGTGTCTGTGTTGTAGCCAGAATTGTTTTTGCGCAGAAAGGGGCACCTTCCTGCACAAAAACAATCCTGGGAGTCTTTTTCCTCTTTTTATGTGTGCTGCAGGACTGCGAAACACAATTTTCGTTGCAACATCCCTGGGAAGGTGTAAGGTTTGGTGCATCCCCGGGTTCAAAATCCATGGGTATTGCATGAGAACACCAATTGCAACACCAATGGAACAACTTCCTGGCACAAAGTGAGGCAACGCAGCAATTAGCGATGCCTTGCCTTTCTCCAGATATGGGAGGCCTTTCAAAGCCACACAAAGTGGCTTTTCATGGCCTCATAGATATGAGTTAAAGGTTTGTGAAGCTGTCACATCACAAAAAGTGATGCAACAGCAGCACAAGACACTCATATATGTTCCAAAGTGTATGCCATCAAAGGTTTTCTTATGTATTTACTTTAAAAGATATTTAAAAAATGGGATGCAAGGAGTTACATTTGTGTAGTAAAATAAAATCACACTGCAGATGGTTTAAATCTATTTGTAGAGGCGTTTCCATGCATCAAGTCATTGTAAAATGTGAGCTGGTAAACAGTCAATGACAGTTCCTCCCGTAGGGTGGAGGGGCATCGTCTCACTGCAAATTCAAGCATCAAAAATAAAATGATGATAAGATAATTGTATTATCATTGTATTATTCATCCTGCAGGCTTCTGCCTGAGCTCACTAAGGGGGTGATTCTGACCGCGGCGGACGGCGGTCGCCGCCTGCCAAGCGGTTCCCGCCGAAAGACCGCTCCGCGGTCAAAAGACCGCGGCGGTCATTCTGGCTTTCCCACTGGGCTGGCGGGCGACTGCCGAAAGTCCGCCCGCCAGCCCAGCGGGAAACACCCTTCCCACGAGGAAGCCGGCTCAGAATGGAGCCGGCGGAGTGGGAAGGTGCGACGGGTGCAGTTGCACCCGTCGCGAATTTCAGTGTCTGCAAAGCAGACACTGAAATTCTTTGTGGGGCCCTCTTACGGGGGCCCCTGCAGTGCCCATGCCATTGGCATGGGCACTGCAGGGGCCCCCAGGGGCCCCATGACACCCCATACCGCCATCCTGTTCCTGGCGGGTGAACCGCCAGGAACAGGATGGCGGTATGGGCTGTCAGAATCCCCATGGCGGCGCAGCAAGCTGCGCCGCTATGGCGGATTCCCATGGGCAGCGGAAAGTCGGCGGTACACCGCCGGCTTTCCGCTTCTGGCCGCGGCTGTACCGCCGCGGTCAGAATGCCCGGCGGAGCACCGCCAGCCTGTTGGCGGTGCTACCGCCGACCTCCGCCATGGCGGTAATTACCGCCAGGGTCAGAATGACCCCCTAAGTGTCTGAGCCAGCATACGGGCAGACTGGGCTATCCCGACGGACAGAGCTCCAGCAGGAGCAGTGGTGAACTTTTCAAGTGTGGATGTCGGCTTGGTCGGTTACCTTGGAATGGCCAAACCGTGATGCACACTTAGATCTCTCGAACTCAAGCTGTTTTGCATAGCCAGGTAGAGAACGGGCACAGGTTCCCAGTCCCAGTGTGACTGCAAAACCAGCCTGTTCATACCAATCTCTGCACGTCTCTCATGCTGGTAATATTATTACCAGTATGAGAGCAGTGTCTGGATTGGCATAGGGGTTGGCAGTCTGGGAGCCTCTGCAGTGAGTGCACCCCCATCATTGCTGTGAGTCAGGGCACAGGGCAGAGGTAGGAGGAGTAGGGGGTTTGTGTGTGGAGGTAAGGGTATCCTGCTGTAGACCTGACTGGTTACTTGGCACCGGGTAAGTATGTGTACCTTATCAGTTTTTCAGTATTTGCACTGTGAAGAGCGATCCTTTCCAATCCTGGAGAGACTCTTCCTACTGCTTTTTGCAGAAATAACTCCAAAATGGGAAACAATCTGCAAGAGGCTTGTGAATAAACACTAGCAATTGCAGTGGTGCTCCCCATTTTGAAACTCTCCCACAGGTTTACCACAACTTGCTAACTAAAACATCAGCCGAGTCTGTGAATTTATGCATGCCTGTCCCTTTTGCGTGCAGAAGTTATAATTCAGTGCGCAAAACATTTGTTAATTAGGATCTGAAATTTCACTTGTTACTTTAAGATAGGCAAATTAATATAAAAGCATTTCTTTCCTGTGGGTTTGAGCAATAGGATGTGAATTTCAGTACCTGAGAGAAGAGGAGCATAAGTTAATGGAGAGGTGGAACGAAACTGAAAGAAGAGATTTCTTTGCGTAATTTTTTCGGCACTTTTAACGCCTGCTCAGGTCAGGCATTAAAAGGAGGCTTCCATTGGTTTCAATGGGCCTCTAGGTGCTTTGCAGGATTAGTGTAATCATTTTTTATGCTAATCCTGCAAAGCGTGGGACTAGGGTAAAAAATTCTGCCACTAGTCCCCTAACTACCACCATGGTGCACTGTATTTTAAATACTGCGCACATATGGTGGCATTAGGGGGTCCTAAGGGGCACAAGAAAAGTGGTCCTGCACTGAGTGCAGGGCCACTTTTTTTTAAATATGCCCCATAGTGCGCAAAAGTAAGTTATAAACATTCATGAAAACCATAGGTTGACCAAAACATCTAAAGAAATTTAGCCTACTAAACATCAATACTGTTAAACACCATGAAAGGATAATGTAAATTAGCAAGAATACAGGAGGCACATTTATTTCAGATTTCAAAGCAGATGATGGTGACATCAGTAAACAATCAAACTTCAATTTAACAATTTTCAGTTTTTAGGGCTGGGCCGTCCTTATCTCTAACACAAATTCGGACTTGCATGTGTCGGAACAGGCCAACACATGAAGAAAAACAAAAGGAAATGAAAAAATAGTTTGGAAAATCATCTAACTAGGGTGGTTCTCTATAAATATATGCTGGTGTAATTATCTTAACTGAAAAGAAAACAAGGAACCACAGTAGTATATGGGGATACCTTCCATCAAACTTTTTGACAGGTGCCTCGCCCCGTGATGATGTAGGCAATGGCATGGGTGCCCTGCCCCGAGGTTGTCAATCAATCACCGTGCCTGTCATGTGTCCGTGGCTGTGTGAGTGATATCAATAACAAAAGTACACTGTTCCTAACTCTAGGGTGAACAGTTAAAGTTTAGGAGCTAAAAACCCTCACACACCCGAAAGGGTGTCATGCTTCATCATCGGGAAGCTCCTCGTCAGACCGGCTGGTGCAATGTCTGACGGGCTCCCCTTTCGGGGGCTCTTTGCCGGAGATCTTTTTTTTATATGTGGTGGCTGCCGTTGATTTATGAAGGTCAGACACTCTGAATGGCAGGAGAGTGATCAAATTAAGATTGATTAGAAACCCCTGAACTTGTTCTGTTTTAATATCTATCCAGAGGGGTTACGATCAAGATTAAAAACATAATAAAGTGGGGAATGAGAATGATGCTCAACCACTTTAGAAAGCCTGGAGTACTGGGAAATTGTCACCTGTCTCCTAGGGTATGGTCAACATGTTTCGCGTAATATTGGTCGTGAAAGATCCTCTAACGCTTCATCAGGACCTACAGCAAACTAGACTTCTCCTGGCTGTGTACAAAAGAAAACACTATCTAATTACGTGTATGAAAGATAAATAGCAGTCACTTACAGCATTTCTGTGAACTGTCTCGTAAACAAAAAGGTCGCCCTAGAAAACAAAGGATATAATGCAAACAATTCTGAGAGCACGGTTGTATGACCTTCACCCCCAATGTGAATCTGTGCATCAAGTGGTGTCAAACACATAAAAGAACATTTGCTTACCCGCCCTCTGCTTTTGGGGGGCCCCTTAGGGAGTAGCACGATCCAGCCTATAGCTTCTGGCAGGGGTGAAATGTTGTTAGCACATTGAGAAACATTTAAAACTTGAATAGGGGACAAAATATGCAGTAGAGTAACCCCTATAACAAAAGGTATTGATGCCGGAATAAGTCAACATGCTAAGCACCATTAAATAACATGATCCTGACATCATCATTTGTAATCAATCTAATATCTGTAGAAATAGCCGTATGTAAAAATTCCTCCTTATCTTTAACAAATGTCTGGTAGAGTAACTGTATCACCAAGTTAATAATACTGATAGATCTTAAATCAAAGCATATTTCCAACCAACCGTCATTAAAGATGAAGCAGTCCCATTCAATGGAGGTATATTCAGCATAGTGAAAAATTGCAGAGCTAGTCTCTGTCGAACGCTCTCCTTGAAGTACGATTCCCCACACTTACTTTTATATAGGCGTCCTCAATTCGAGACACCTACCCACAGTCGTGCTCGCCCTGAAGACAGAGAGCCGGTGCTCGATCGGCACATTTTAAACGCGGTGTGGAAGCTAATTGCTTCCGCGTTTCGACGGCGTGGCTTCATAAAAATGAAAAACGGACTTGATGAAGTCCGAATGATTAGCAAAACATCAAATAGTTCACTGCCAGTGTGTCGGCCATCTTAGAAAGGGGTTTGGACGGCTCCTCTCTGGTTAAAATTGGAGAGTACACACAAAGAACGCTTGGTAAAATATTTATTGTGTCAAACGTCAAAAATGAGTTAATTTAAAAATGATACATAGCCAGCATATGAGATAATGGCACCAGATAAAAAGTGGTGTGTCAGGCAAATTATAGACTAGCGATAAAGGAAGGAGATTCATTGCTATTTTAGATCAAAAAACCAGGAAGTTCGTAAAAATACCCATCGTTGGGGGTCATAAAAATGGTTATAGGTGGATTCGCCTCATTTAGTACAAACGAATCAGTGATCCATGCTCTTAACGAGACAAAGATACCCAGGGGATGTCATCATTCAACCCAATGATGTTAGTATGTAATTTAAACACCCAGCGTTGTTCAAGTCTGAACAATGATTGGGAGGAGTCGTTGATAAACTTGGGGGATTCCAACACTACCCAGCGCAAATCGTCTGGATGGTGGGGTTTCTCAAGAAAGTGGGCACATAATTTAGTAGTTATTCGGCCACATCTGATGTTACTTCTATGTTCATTGATCCTTATCTTGACAGGTCTGGTGGTCATTCCTATATATCGTAGGCCGCATGGACATGTTATCATGTACACACAATTTTTTGTATTGCAATTAGTATGTTTTATCAGGTTCCATCGGCCGATGGGTACCAGATCAAGTGTCTTAGTGTGGTGTGTCAAAGGACAGACGTTGCATTGTCCACATGGATAATGTCCTGATACTGGAGGAAGATTCCAGAGTGTTGTCTGGGTCTGGGTGGTATTCCTAGGGCGAGTATGAATTATCAAGTCCTTGATATTCTGTGATCGTTTAAAGGCAAAGAGTGGTCTAGGAATATTACAGCCACTACTGCCAAGTATTGACCATCTTTTCAAAATAAATCTCTTGATTTTATTGGACAGAGGGGTGAAAGTAGTCACACATGTCATTGATTTGTTGGTATCCCTGGTGTTAGGTTCGAGTAAAGCCTCACGATTATTATTCCTTGCTCTTTTCCGGGCTCGATTGATGATTTCCCGGGGGTAATTACGTGCCAATAATTTGGTTTGAAGGTCATTAGCCTGTGTATTGTAGGTGTGTGTTGAACTACAATTACGTCTTAGTCGCAAGAATTGGCCAAATGGTAAGTTATCACGTAATGATTTCGGATGATGGCTGTCGTATGTCAGGAGGCTGTTACGGTCCGTTGGTTTTTGGTATGTACTCGTAGTTAGTTTGCCATTCTGGATAGTGATTAGTAAATCCAAAAAGCTAATCTCAGTGGTTGACATTGTCGATGTAAATCTCAAGAAAGGGTTGAGTGTATTAACCCATGCTGTAAAAGTTGAAACAGTCTCTAGGGGACCATGCCATACAATCAAAAGGTCGTCGATGTAGCGTCGCCATAGTTTGATGTTGGCAAAAAACGGGTTTGTAGGTGGCAAAATAAATTGTTTCTCAAAGTTGTACATGTATAAACATGCCAAGCTGGGAGCAAAGGTGCTACCCATGCATGTACCTCTTATCTGATGGTAAAAATCGTCTTCAAACTGGAAAAAATTCTCAGTCATTGCTAGATTAGCACATTGCATGATAAAAGAGACTGGTGATGTAAGATTTTCACTATTTGCTAGAAGTGTAGTTTCAACTACCCGTAAGGTCGCATCCTGTGGGATGTTTGTATACAGTGCTTCCACATCCAAGGTAATCAAACCGTGGACATAGACCGTGTCATTAATCAAGTCGATCAAATTTAATACATCCTTGGTATCCTGTACATAAGTTGACGATTTTTTTACCAAAGGCTGTAGGAAATGATCGCAAAATATAGACAGTGGTTCTAATAGAGACCCAATGCCTGACACTATTGGTCGTCCCGGTGGTGGTGAAGTGCCTTTATGAATCTTTGGAAGGCAATAAAAGTATGGGACCTTAGGGTGAAGAGTATCCAGAAAGGCTGCTTCTTTGGGAGAAATCCATGTATTATTGGTTGCTTCAAGAATCATAGACTTGATCTGTGATTGTAATCTAGGGGTAGGGTCCCTAGAGATCTTGGCATAGTAAGTATCATCACTTAGTAGTCGTAAGCACTCATGTCGATAGTCTCCAGAGTTCATTATCACTATTGCCCCTCCCTTATCAGCCTGTTTGATGACGATGGTTGTATCTTCACTCAATGTCTTTAAGGCTTGTCGTTCAATTGTGGGGATATTAATAAAAGGGCACTTGGGGTGTATTGTAGCTATGTCTGCTAGGACCGCTTTCTCAAAGGCTAACACCTCACAAGGAATAGTAGTAGATGGTGGGGTGAATGTGGATTTTGGCCTAAGTCCCGAATCAGTCTGAATATTGTCAGATGGTGTATCTGAAAAGTAAAAGTGTAATCTAATTTTACGGAACAATTGTGATAGTTCACAGTTCAACCTAAAAAGGTCTTCAGTCGGTGTGGGGACAAAGCCAAGACCTCGATTGAGCACCCTGGTTTCTGTCGCAGAGAGTTGTTTAGTAGAAAGATTTACTACTAGGTTCTCGCCGGTTGATTTTTCCCCTGGCTTCTGGTGATCATCTGGGGTTCTTCTGTGGCCCATTGAACACGCCTGCTTCTGCCTCTTCTCCTGCCTCTCCCTCTGCCCCGGCCTCTGCCTAAAAAAGGATTGAATGGCATAAAGGGGCGGGGTTGGTAGAAGGGGTAGGGAGGTTGCCAGGGTACATGATGGTTGACAGGGTAAGGAGAATAATTGTAGAATGGTGGAGTGGGTGAGTTATCATCCGTACTCCATCCATCAGAAGAAGAACTGTTGCTGGTTTTGCGTGGTTTTTTGTAAGAGGATTGGGAATCGTCTGATGAACGTGACTGGCCATCTGTCTCAAAATCCTCAAGGGTATAGGGATAGATTTTATCCCGACTAAATCTGGAGATATCTTTTTGGAGTTTGGTAATCTTTTGATTTGTTAGGAAAATTTTTGTTTCGTTTAGTTCAGTGTTAATCTCGGCTAGCCGGGTCTTAAATGCTGCCAGAGTGACGGTGGTTCTTAATGTACCTTCTAAGGAGTTGATCTGGATGGTAATAGAGTCTGCCAACCGTCTGGAAGTATTGATGATAAGTACTAACCAGTCTCTGGTGCATTTCCACGCTATCTGTGCCCAGTCTTTCCTAAATGCAAGATCTTGCAGGAAAATCCTGGGTATGTTAGACACTAAAAGGCCATTGGGAGCGATGTTAGCTCTTAGATATTCGGTCATTATAGTCCCGTGCATAACAGTTTTTATAAGATCACGCTTCAAGGTGGACAATTTGTCCCAGTCTTCTTTTAGACTACCCGTTGGAGCTGACCCGTCATTAGTTAGAATTGACGGCGTTTGCAGGATTGCTGCAACCATTTCATCGTCAAAACTCAAACCCTGGAAAGTATCCATAGTGTCGAAGACACTGGGTGAGTATTAATAGCTAATCCCACAGTAGAAACTGTGCAGAAATATCAACAAAAAGAGGGATCGGGAGGATTAAAGGTCCAGTGTACATACTCCCAATACGTGCAATCAATAACAAAAGTACACTGTTCCTAACTCTAGGGTGAACAGTTAAAGTTTAGGAGCTAAAAACCCTCACACACCCGAAAGGGTGTCATGCTTCATCATCGGGAAGCTCCTCGTCAGACCGGCTGGTGCAATGTCTGACGGGCTCCCCTTTCGGGGGCTCTTTGCCGGAGATCTTTTTGATATGTGGTGGCTGCCGTTGATTTATGAAGGTCAGACACTCTGAATGGCAGGAGAGTGATCAAATTAAGATTGATTAGAAACCCCTGAACTTGTTCTGTTTTAATATCTATCCAGAGGGGTTACGATCAAGATTAAAAACATAATAAAGTGGGGAATGAGAATGATGCTCAACCACTTTAGAAAGCCTGGAGTACTGGGAAATTGTCACCTGTCTCCTAGGGTATGGTCAACATGTTTCGCGTAATATTGGTCGTGAAAGATCCTCTAACGCTTCATCAGGACCTACAGCAAACTAGACTTCTCCTGGCTGTGTACAAAAGAAAACACTATCTAATTACGTGTATGAAAGATAAATAGCAGTCACTTACAGCATTTCTGTGAACTGTCTCGTAAACAAAAAGGTCGCCCTAGAAAACAAAGGATATAATGCAAAAAATTCTGAGAGCACGGTTGTATGACCTTCACCCCCAATGTGAATCTGTGCATCAAGTGGTGTCAAACACATAAAAGAACATTTGCTTACCCGCCCTCTGCTTTTGGGGGGCCCCTTAGGGAGTAGCACGATCCAGCCTATAGCTTCTGGCAGGGGTGAAATGTTGTTAGCACATTGAGAAACATTTAAAACTTGAATAGGGGACAAAATATGCAGTAGAGTAACCCCTGTGAGTGATAGCCCTAAGAGTCTGCGCCTGGTGTCTGTGTGTGCCCAGACATGTTCAGTCCATCAAAATATTGTAAAAAATTACAACCCTAACAGCTTCCGCAGTGTGTGGATCTATCAAGGTAGGTCTGGCTGTGTTAAGGTGTGTGTAAAATTAAAGCCCTAACATTTTGCGCACTGTGTGAGTCTAACAGGGGCTTGTAGGGGAATGTTCTGAGCTGTGCTGTCTGTCTCAGCTGAGCAAAGGATATGTGTGAATAGGCAGGGTGTCTCATGGCTGCCTAACATGGAGGTGGGGACTGGCTGTGGGAGTTTTTTTTTAAAAAAGAAGAGGGCAATTTAAAAGGACCCATAAAGCAAAATGCACAAACCTATCAAGCTTCCAGCCGTGTGTCGTACAAATGAGTGACACAGAGTTAGGAAAGGGCAGAGTCATAAACAATTATGCATTGTCAAATCACCCTGCAAACAGCTGCAACAAACAGAATGCAGGAGGAATCTGTAAATCAGACGCACAATGTCAGAGACATTCAACGGTTGTCAAGCTGAAAACTTTTAAAATGAATGGTCCTCTTGAAAGCTTTGTTTAAATAGATGCAACTAGCACAATGCCGAAGGGAGCTTTAAATCAGAGACTATGGCCCTCATTACAACCCTGGCGGTCGGTGTTGAAGTGGCGGTAATACCGCCAACAGGCCGGCGGAAAAAAAATGGAATTACAAGCATTGTGGTTACCGGCATGCAAAACCGCCACTTCTACACTGCCACCGCCAGGGTGGTAATGACCGCTGGGATGAAGACTTCGGTCTCCAACCTGGCGGCCGTCAATTGACTGCTGGCTATATCAGGACCTCTCATACCTCCATGGACTTCGTGGGGTTTTGTACCGCCATGAAATCCATGGCGGTAGGCACTATCAGTGCCAGGTAATTCGTTCCCTGGCACTGATAGGGGTCTCCTCATCCCCCACCCTCCCCTGAGTCCTCCCCTAACACCCATGACCCCCCTACCACCCTCCAAAGGTGGCAGGACCCCCTCCCTACTCCTGCCCCCCACCCCCAACAGAAACATCCACACACACCCCCCACCCCCTACACGCAGGTTCACACCACTCATACACATATACGCACACATACACGCACAGATCCACACAGACATATACACACATGCACACAGACATATACGCACATATTTCCCATACAGACAAAACACCCCAAGCATGCATACACACACTCACACAACCCCTCTACACACTCACATGCACACCCTCATGCACGCACATAACACACAACACCCCCCACCCCCCTCCCCTAATGGACGATCACCTTACCTGGTCTGGTGATCCTCCGGGAGGGAACAAATTCCATGGGGGCTGCTCTGCCGCCATCACCCGTCACCAGAACACCGTCACACCGAATCCTGGGACGTGATTCGGTGGGCGGTGTTCTGATGATGTGGAGGTGGACCGCTGCTGGTGGCTCTCCGTCCGGAAAAGGGCTGAGGGCTGCCAGCAGTCATGATACGGTGAGCGGGAGACCGGCACCACTGGCGGTCTTCAGCCCGGAGTAACCTTGCCGGTCTTTTAAAAAGACCACCGAGTTTAAAATGAGGGCCTATATGTCAAAGCATCAAGCTTACACAAACAAATCTGAAGGGTCCCAGAACTGTCAAAATGCTGAGGAAAGATGGAATTTATGACCAGAGATTGTGAGGGCTGTGTCACAAGACACCATTTGATCTTTTGACAACCTCTGACAGTCATCACTATTCCCAAAGTATGGTAGGCCGGGGCTATAAAACACAATGCAATGTGAACACACACCATTGTTTTCTAAAGCAATATATGTATATAATTAACAGTTGACACAGGTATAGAAAAACCCTCAGTAACCTTGTACACAGACCCATCTTGGACAATTTTAAGTCCCCACCAATTTGGAGTTGTATCCAGCGCAGAATTATTCCAGGACCCTACCCCAAGACATCTAACATGGCCCAGAAGGACGCACTCCCAAATGTAAAGGGAGACCAACATTTTTACATTTAAGTTTAGCACAAATAGGCCACCTATACGTACTATAACTAGCCCAAATGTGAAATATGATGGTGGTTAAGGCTATGTACACAGGACATTTTAGAAATAAATAAAAACGTTAAATGCTTTGTTGTACTCACCCTGTGATGGCAGTAAGTGTGCTGGGGTGGCTGGTAACATCCTCAAGGGTATTCTCTGATTGTTGAGATGGTGGCCCTAGTGAGATCACTGATTATTTTTAGGTTTCCTGTAGTGTTTCTTGTGACGTCTGTATTTTTTATCTAATTCCACTGTGAATATTCTGCGGTCCTGAGGCTGTGTTAAGGGGTGCTGGAGTTCGAGTGGTCAGGCTTTCTAGGGGTCTCTAGCAATCCTATGTACCATGGTGTGGTATGGAGTGTGTGATAGGGTCTGGGAGCCTGCGCATCACCCTAACATGGCGGCGGCTCCCAAGAGCCACAGTCTCACAAGTCTTTACAGTGGGTGGGTTTCCCACTGCTGCATCCCGGGGAGTGCAAAGCCACAGTCTCTCAAGTCTTTACAGTGGGTGGGTTGCCCACTGCTGCATCCCGGGGAGTGCAAAGCCACAGTCTCACAAGTCTTCATAGTGAGTGGGTTGCCCACTGCTGCATCCTGAGGAGTGCAAAGCCACAGTCTCACAAGTCTTCACAGTGGGTGGGTTGCCCCCTGCTGCATCCCGGGGAGTGCCAAGCCACAGTCTCACAAGTCTTCACAGTGAGTGGGTTGCCCACTGCTGCATCCCGAGGAGTGCCAAGCCACAGTCTCACAAGTCTTCACTGTGGCTGGGTTTCCCACTGCTGCATCCCGGGGAGTGCAAAGCCACAGTCTCACAAGTCTTCACAGTGGGTGGGTTGCCCACTGCTGCATCCCGGGGAGTGCCAAGGCACAGTCTCACAAGTTTTTACAGTGGGCGGGTTGCCCACTGCTGTATCCTGGGGGGTGCAAAGCCACAGTGTCACAAGTGGATAACAGTCTCCACTGGTTCTGGAGGGGGTGTTGTGCCCACGGTGCTTCATCCTGTCAAGGACTGAGGTAGTGGATGTGAATCTCCACTAGTTCTGGAGGGGGCTTGGTGCCCAGAGTGCTTCATCCTGCCAAGGACTGAGGTAGTGGATGTGAATCTCCACTGGTTCTGGAGGGGACTCGGTGCCCAGAGTGCTTCATCTTGCTCGTGGCAGCCTCAGTAGCGGCAGAGCTTTTTGCGCTCATTGGCCTGCGCTGCTGGTGACGGCGGTGTCCTGTTCAGCGGTGCTGGTGGCGGCGGCGTCCTGTTCAGTGGTGCTTGTGGTGGCGGTGTCCTTGGCAGCGGTTCTTGTGGCGGCGGTGTCCTTGGATGCGGTTCTTGTGGAGGCGGTGTCCTTGGCAGCGGTGCTTGTGGCAGCGGTGTCCTGTTCAGCGGTGCTGGTGGCGGCGGTGGCCGGTTCAGCGGTGCTGGTGGCGGCGGCGTCCTGTTCAGCGGTGCTTGTGGCGGCGTTGTTCTTGGCAGTGGTGCTTGTGGCGGCGGTGTCCTGTTCAGCGGTGCTGGTGGCGGCGGTGTTCGGTTCAGCTTTGGTGGTAGACATTTTGCCTCTCTCCTGCCGGGCAGTGGGCAACTTTTTGTGCTTTTGAGGTGGGGGACTGTCCGTGGTCTGGCTCCTTGGTACACTGGCTGCCCTGCTGCTTGGTGCATTCCAGGAGCCAGTTACTACTGGCACCACTGTTCCCGCAGATGTTGTGGCTGAGGTGCTGGGTTGGGACCTGGAAAGGTGTGCCCTAGGGGACTGAAGGGGTGGGGGAGGTGAGGGGAAGAAGTCAAGGTTGGACAGGAAAAGTTTTTTGGACACACTGGGATGAGTAGATGGAGGAGGTTTGGGAGTGGAGGAAGAGGTAGTGGTTGTAGAAGGTGTACGTTTGCTGACTTTGGGTGAAGGTGCATGGGCTGGAGGCTGTTGTGAGGTGGATGGCTGTTGGGTGGGTGTATAGCTGCGTTTGTGTACCTTGGGAGGTGGGCTCAGAGACACACTGGGAGAGGACCCAGGGGATGTGTGAATGGTAGTGGGGGTGGTGAGTGCAAGTGAGCGGTGTGTGGTGGTGGGTGTGCTGGTGATGGAGGTAGTGGCTGAAGATGTAGTGCATGCAGGTGTGAGTGGAGACAAGACTGGGAGGGAGGAGGGAGACGAGGAGGAGGGGGTACAGTGGAGGCAGTAGATGTTGGTATGTCTGTATGTGTATGATGTATGCGTGAGTGCCTGTGGGATGTGTGGTGCTTATGTTTGCCTGAGCTTCCCTTGTGTTTTGAGGTGTGTGCATGTTGGTCTGATGGTGTGCATGGGATAGGCTGAGGTACAGGTGTTTGGGTCTGGGTGGAGGAAGTTGGAAGGGGGAGGCTGGACACAGGAACAATGGCTGCCATCAGTACTGAGGCCAGAGTCTGAAAACCTCGCTGTTGGGCTGCCTGACCAGAATGAATGCCCTCCAGGTATGCATTTGTCTGTTGAAACTGTCTCTCTACACCCTGGATGGCATTCAAAATAGTAGACTGCCCAACAGTGAGGGACCTGAGGAGGTCAATGGCCTCCTCACTGAGGGCAGCAGGGCTGGTGCCTGGGGCGAAGGAGGGAGGTGCTGGTAGGGGGGTGGTGGCTGTACCTGTAGATGCGGGGGCACAGAGGGGCCCGCCACTGCAAGGGAGCTCCCATCAGAGGAGGAGTCCATGTCGCTGGTTTCAGCTCCTGTCCCCGCCGTGGATCTCCCCTCGCCCTCCGTCCCACTGGTGGCTTCTGACTCCATTTTGTCGCCCTCCAGGGCCATCCCAACACCAAGCCCTGCATGCAACAACAAAGCATGGACAACCATCACTAAAGCATGCCCACTGCACATACCCATACAACCCCCTAAACCATCATCACACAAGGTCCCACACAGGAATGCAAGCACTGGGGTACATGGTCACCCACCCATTGCACACCATGGCAAACACAGATTTAATAACCATCCTTTTATACCCCTGCAGGACCCCTACCCAACGTCACCGGACAGGAGGGTCCACACATGTCCACACCACCAACAGAAGAGGCCCACAGTGATGACAGCAGCTCTGTCCAACTGGATCTAGATGACCAGCCCGGCCCATCGGGGACCTCTGGACAGTCGGTTCCCCTCACCCAGTCACAGGCCACCACAGACCTTCCCCCCTCTGGAAACACCAGCACAGCACCCACCCAGAGGGCCCAAACCTCCATGCCCAGGACACGCCAATCAGCTGTGTGTCCACCACTACAGGGAACCCAGGCTAACCCACCACCCCAACAACAACAGGTACCTGGGGGCTGTGGCAGTGGGCCCACGGTACAGGGGACGGAGGCCCAGGAACACAGGGGAACTGGGAGGGCAGCTGTGCGACAGGGGGCGGACAGGCCAAGGGAACCCACTCTCCACAAGGCCCTCTCCTCCATCATGGGAGCCTACCACCACTCCCAGGAGACGATGGCAACGGTACTGAGCCAGCACCTGCAGGAGGAACAGTATATGTGCTTCAGGGAAGAACTCGGAACCATCAAATCCACCCTGGGCACCATCGTAGGGGTGCTGAAGGAACTTGTGAACACCAGGAGGGACACTGTGGCACTACAAGGGGCCCCTGACACTAGCATGGACGATGAACTGCCCACCACCTCTGCCGGCGCTAGTGGACAGTACACCCCGCCACAGGACCACGACACCAGCACCCCACCCCCTGCAGAGGGAGAACCATCCCGCAAACGGTCCCTGAGATCCAGGAACAAGACAGAGCACGATGCCAAGACCCCCTCCAAGAAATGAGACCACCCTGATTGTCATCCTACTGTCCCACTTTGTCACCCTGTCCATACTCAAACTGCCCCAGCTCCACTTCCTATGCCCCTTTGAACAATGCACCTGTGAGACCAATAGACTGGACTCTGCCATGGACATTCCTCCACCATCACCCCTGACCATTTTACTACCACCTCCAATATTGAGCACTTTAATAAACACACTTAAAACACAAAACAATCTGGAGTCTGTCTGTGATTTCGAAATACTGTATTACCAATTACAGTGACAAAATGCTCTTTCAATAGTATTGTCAACATACCTATGTCACACAGCTCTAGTCCATGAGGAATCTAAGCAGATGTCACACAGTGGGACCCACATCTGTGAAATCGTAAGGGAAAGTGACAACTCAGTGACTATACACTGGGTGAAAACGACAGACAGTAGAGAGGTAGTGGTGTTAAAGTACATGTAATAGGCAGGTCTGTACTCTTACCTGTGTCTCACTGGAAATATTGCTGGATCACTGAGTCCCTGTTGTTCATGCCTTCTTCCTCTGCTTCCTTGTCTTCACTGTCCACAGGCTCCACAGCTGCCACAGCACCGCCATCTGGACCATCCTCCGGCAGAAAAGGCACCTGTCGTCGCAAACTCAAGTTGTGAAGCATACAGCAGGTCACGATGATATGGCACACTTTCTTTGGTGAGTAGAATAGGGATCCACCTGTCATATGGAGGCACCAGAACCTGGCCTTCAGGAGCCCGAAGGTCCGCTCGATTACCCTCCTAGTTCGCCCATGGGCCTCATTGTAGTGTTCCTCTGCCCTGGTATTCCTCTCTGGGGTCAGTAGCCATGATAGATTGGGGTAACCAGAGTCACCTGCAAATGTCGAGGTACAACTGTTAGACACACACTAACTCTTAGGGACATCCCCAGACCCCTAGTCACACTGTATCACATAAGGGACGCTGCTATTCCGCAGAATGTAAGAGTCATGCACTGAGCCAGGAAAGTGGCGTTCACATGGGAGATGTACTTGTCGGCCAAACACACCATCTGCACATTCATGGAATGGCAACTCTCAGGGCCATAGTTATACTTTTTGACGCAAAGCTGCCCCGTCGCAGTTTTGCGTCAAAAATAATTACCGCCGGCTAACGCCATTTCGATGCGCTGTGCGGGCGTCAAATTTATACCTTGACGCACGGCGGCGCAACCAACAGGTGGGAGTCATTATTTCGTGACGCACACAGCGGCGTCAAGTCGTAAAGGAAACCAACGTTAACACGACGCAAATGACTGTGGGTCGATTTACGACAGCGCAACCCGGAAAGCGCCATACATTTTGACGCAATAGCGTCAAATTTACCCGCGAACACTGCCCTTTCAGCAGAGGAGAGCCAAAATGGATCCCAGATGCCCCAACATACCCCAGGAAGATGACAGCAGACCAGGAACCAGCCAGGATAATCCATACAGGAACCAGGACATTTTTAGAAAAAAAAGAAAGTGTCGCTTCAGTGCAGAGGAGCAGGAAATCCTGGTTAAAGAGGTGACGGAACACCAGCACCAACTGTTCATCACCTCTAAGTTACCAATCAGCAGGAGAGAGGCCATATGGAAACAAATTGTGGACAAGATCAACAGTGTGGCTGAAGAACGCAGAACAGTCACAGAGTGTAAGAAACGCTGGCATGACTGCAAACGTAGGACAAAGGAAAAAATGGCCAGGAACAGGAAGGCAGCACTGCAGACTGGAGGGGGGAGTCCAGCACAACAGGAGGCCCTGGACCACATGGAGGAGATGGTCGCAGCCGTCATCCCTGAGGAGATCGTCACAGGGATTCAAGGACAGGACAGCGCAGACTACCAGGACACAACGCACATGCAGGGTAAGTCACATGGGGAATTATAATGCAATAATGATAACTGCAACCGGGGTGGGGAATACCAACTACACAATGCATGTAAGTCAGCATATATATGAAGTGGCATGGGTAAAGGGGCACGGCAGGGGGGCATGCCCAGCACAGACAGAAGCTGGGGCACGACAAAACACAGCACCAACACCAGTCCCATGGGGCCATCCTGTCATGACAACAATGAAGCAAAGGGAAAGCAGCGACAGGTGGGAAGGCCACTACGTCAAACTTACATCCAGGCACTCGACAGTCAAAATGTATCCTACATCAACTAGGTCCCTATCAGTAATCCAGTAGCCAAAACAACAACTGCAATGTAACTGCAACAACAGTTGACATTAACACCTCTGATCTCTGTGCAGCTATAGTAGCAAATGGCAGGAACCTCCCCATGGAACATACCTACCTAAATTAGGGGGTGAGGATGACTTCTGCAACTATTTCTAGAAATAAGACAAAGGCACCAGTACACTCAAATGCCAATGCCCATAGTTGACACATACATCAGCCAAAGTAAACAGCAATAGGACCCACACACCACTAAGGACACACGCATGCTGCATACGTCAGGGTCCCTCACATGCCTGGCTAACAAGGCAACATCACTAATGTCATACTGCTCAGACAACAACATTGAGGAGGGGACACATGCAACTGGTCACTGAAACACACCTGCACAGTCTGAGAACCAAATAGGACATTGATACGATAAACAGGGCAATCCAATTAAACACACATTACCCAACATCAGCTGGAAACATCAACAATGTTTACATCCATATCACATCCTAACATTGCCATGCATAGGATATGTCACATAACAATTACATGTAGGTCAATGTGAATAAAAAGATTTTGGGGCAGGTCCTGAGAGGCAAGTGTGCTGGCAGGGCAATCACAACACCCACAGCCAGTGAAAGTGTAGTGTGGTAAGTTTTACCTATCCTTTGCGCATTAGCTTCAGGCTTTAGGCCTTTGTGCACTTTGCCCTGAATGTATTTTATTCATTTGCTGACAGCTTAGAGCCTCTGTGCACTTTGCACTAAATGCTTTTTATTAGGCATCGTACTGTTATTTTTCAAATAGCCAGTTCAACGGTCTTGTTTTGTATTCATTTCACACTGTTTTGCCTACTTCAGCACTGGAGTTCTCCATGACATATTCACTCTGTGTTTCAGTCAAGGATACAGTCTGGTACATTGCCGATAGACGTGGTAGGAGTTTAGATGTCGCATTCCTGCGTAGGGACATTTTGTGATCACAATGACATGTTAGTTATAAAAACACTTCCTTGTCCCAATACACACAAGAGGGAGTTTCCGAACAGAGAACCACAACTAGACGCTGCCTGCCTTGTTGCTGTGCTCTAAATAGAACAAGCAGAGGGAGAGTAGAAACTGTTAGGCACTATGATAGCTTTGTTCTTAAGTTTTACTCTCCTGGTGACTATTTCAATTCTACTATGTTGTATTGTTCTGGTTATTGCGGCTCACGCCTTATTATCTAAAATACAGTTGTTTAATGAAATCATCATATAAAACTCATACTGTCTTTGTCATTTGTATATGAGATCATACTGGAAATGAGAGAGTTGGTTTGGATCTGAGTGACCACCACTTCCCTGAGAAGTTGCAAAAATGTCATGCGCTCGGCTGCCTAATCATTTATTCCCCGTGGGAGACATGAGGCACTGCTAGTTTGCCAGAGCCATAAAAAAGATTTAGGGTGACAGAGTTCTTTACAAGTGGGTCAGACTCAGGCCCCCACACCGTTATCGATCCAGCTGCCTAGAAATCCAGTAGTCTCATTTAGGATAATGAGAGCCCACGCAACAAAATGTCTCTCCATAAGAATAGATATACACGGAGGGACGAGTAGGACAAAAAGATGGCAATTCCCTAATTGGTACAAAGCAACACCTAGAGGCGATTAGGCAGACAAGTCTGATAACTATATATCATACATGTGACACACAGGTGGGCCATAGGCCTATATCAATGCTCATATGAAGGACAGCAGATACCAATACCAAACCAGAGCACAAAGTAAACTCAGCAAAAGGCTTGCATGTTATGGCAAAATTGTCACAACACAGACACACTAATTGTACCCTGTTTCATTGCAGAGGAACATGGATCTCCTGCCGATATGCCTGTCCCTGATTTCCCTGATGAGATGGATGACGAGCCCATAAACATTTCCCAGGAAACCATCCAAAAGGTCCTTGAAACCCTCCAGACCCCACCTTCAGTCACAAGGAGGAGCAGAGAACAAGCAGCCATCACAGAAGACCCACACACCACCCCAATTGTAAGACCTGCCAGCTCCTACACAGCTGAGGATTCTGACGGCACTGGCACCAGCTTTGAAAGAACTGTAGTTGGTGTCCAGCGGGAGCTGGCCAAGGAGGTGCGGGTGGGGATGCAAAACATGGCAGCCAGCCTTGAGGGGGTGAGTTCGTGCATGACGTCATTTGCAGATCAGGCAGCTGCAATGCAAGCCCTAACATCTCTCTTGCAGGAACTTGCTAAAACACAGAAGGAAATCAGTACAGCTGTCATCCAGTTGACACAACACCTACAACTGCAATCCAGTCAACATGTGCACGAATGCAACATTGAACCCCTCAGGGCCGACCTGGCTGCCTACCATCGTGATGTGGCTGCTATTCTCAAAAACCAGCAGGCCCTCCTTGCAGCAGTACTGCCCTTAAGAACTTCACAGGGAGCAGCCCCCGGGATGTCTGCCTCCACGTCTTCTAACACTGAGGTGTGTGTTGCCCCTTCACAACCAACAACAAGGACAAACCAGGCAACACACACATCAGAAGAAGACATGGAACTGATCACATTCTCACGGAAGAATACCCGGAAGCACTAGTCCCTGCACCATGGCCTACTTTGACCAAGGTCCTACGTTTTGTCAAATGCCAGTCTCACTACAACTACACTCAATGACTGTTCTGCAATCCACTGTATGACTTGTCACCATTGCCAGTGAATGTCTCTCTCCTACTATTTGACAATTCCTATCCCTCTGCACTGTCTGTGACATCACCCCAGCATGTCAGGAGCATCATCCACACCCCTTCTGTAGGATCACCATGTAAGAATGCACCAGAACGGACTCAGCAAACATGGACAATGGACATTTTGCACTACAGCACCAATCAATAAATAGCACTTGCACACCTAATATGTCTCTGTGTGATTTGACACATCAACTGTGCAGTAGATAACTCTAAAGTGCCTGTGTGGCAACCATGTAGCTTGTGAATACAACTGTCCTGACATCATGTAGTCTGATACATCTGTGCAGTGGCCAGGATTGCATCATAGCCTTGCCATCCTGAGGAGAATAACTGATGAAGGGACAAACCACACACAATCATGCTGTGTTGGACAGAATAATGCTCCATCTATAGCAATTCTAGTCAACTAATGGTGGCTGAGAAATGTAGGCACCATGCAATACTAAAACATGAAATTATGCAGCAAAATCTAAGCAAACAAAAAAAGAAAACACTGCATCAATCACCCTTTCTGAGTATACTTCCATGAAGGAAAGTCATGCTGAATTATTACACACATGATCTAGGTCAGCAATGAAGGCAACAAGACAAGAGTGTTAACAACACCTCATCTACAAAGATCTCCCTGAACATCACACTGCAGTCCGACCCATTAAATTACCCACAATAACAAGTCTGGAAGCTCACTTTGTGAAGTAGAATACCTACTCATCAACACAAAACCTTGGTGATCGATGCAAACTACCAATGGTGGGTCTCCCAAATGGTGGATACTTACCAAGTTAGCACACGGGTAGCTGGCATGTTAAACCTCAATTTTCTGTGGTGGGTAGCATAGGACACTAATGTCATAGAAAAACATTCACCTACACTGATGTCAAGGCCATGATAAAGTAGCACCTAACGCATCATGCAAAGGGTTAACTATATATTTATTACTATTTATTCACACAAGAGGCAACTAAGGGAAAAGTAATACCTACACTAATCTAACCTGACTACTACTAACCCACAACTGTCCCTAACTAACCTAAGCTAAACTTACTCTACACATATAACGAAACGATCTAAACATCAACCCCCTACCCACCATTATGAGACAGGACACATGCAGGACAACACATACTAACCTACACACATACTATACTATCCTAAACAATCATATATTTTTTTGTATTTTTTTGTATTTATTTATTTTTTTATTTTTTTAAACAAACAGGAATCCTAACATTGACCCCCACCCACCCACCCACACAAAAAAAGAAAAATAGAAAGAATAAGGACCCCCCCACCCTCTTCTCTAACACTAACTAAGCTAACAACCTATACTAACCTAATACTAATCCCCAAAACCCAACTATCAGTACAAAATAGGAAAGAGGAGAGAGGGGAGGGGTAAAAGTAAAACATGGCAAAAGTCCTAGAGGTTGGCCCTCCGTAGGGTCCGCCTGATGGACCGAACCCTTTTCTTGATATATGCCACATCCTGGCTTAGCTTGTCCACCTTTGTAAAAACTTTGTCCTATTTACGGCTTAATGCCAGGAATGCGGCTGGGTCCACAGGAGGGGCTGCTGCAGTCTGTGTGCTGGGCGAGGTGGACCTTGTGCCAGTAGTTGAATGCCCACTGGACTGTCCTGGGTGTTGAACATGGCTGGGTCCAGGTCTTGATGACGAGGCAGGGTCAACTGTCCCCGCCGTTGCTGGGGCCACTTGGGGAGACCTGGTGGATGTGGTGGTGGTGGCTGTTGTGGGCAATGTAGGGCCACCCTGTGGTGAGGCCCACCATGCCCCGGAGGCCCGATCTGCTTGGTATTTGCGGGCCATCCTCCTGTACCCCGACTGCACCTGCAGGATGTGCCAGTATCGCATGGCACGCTTCTCAAACTGGTGTCTATCTGCAGCACTCATGTTTGCAGCTGTGAAGAGATATGGCAAATATTTACCATGGGAAATGCATTGGGTGGAATAGCACAATGGGTCATTTGCACATTACTTGTACTGTATTTGTTCCAGCAATTGTCACATCATAGTTCATTGAAAGTCTCAGAGGAAGTACATGTGAAACCTGCATACATAAGGCCATCTCACACCTAGCATATCCATGTCTCTACATGATGGGTGACATCAGCCTAAACTTCTCATCCAAATAATGCCTAATGCAGCTGACATTATGGCTGAACCTCTTCCGCATACTGACTTCACTACATATGTCACTCTATGTGATAACTATCACAACCCTCACTCAATGCCATTTGTAAATTGTTGTTTGCAAATATTTAACCCATGGGCCATAACCGAATGTGTACACTGAGGGGCATATTTATACTCCGTTTGCGCCGGGATTGCGTCATTTTTTTGGCGCAATTTCGACGCAAAACTAACTCCATATTTATACTTTGGCATTAGACGCGTCTAGCGCCAAAGTCCATGGAGTTAGCGTAATTTTTTTGCGTGGACACCTACTTTGCGTTAATGAGATGCAAGGTAGGCGTTCCCGCCTAAAAAATCGACTCCGAGGCATGTGCGTCGGATTTATACTCCCGGGCAAAAATCACGCCCGGGAGTGGGCGGGTCAACAAAAATGACGTACGGACGCTTTTGCGCCGTTTTTTAGCGCCTGCAAAAGGCAGGCGTTAAGGGACCTGTGGGCTCTGAACGAGCCCAGAGGTGCCCTCCCATGCCCCCAGGGACCCCCCCTGTCACCTTTGCCCACCCCAGGAGGACACCCAAGGCTGGAGGGACCCATCCCAGGGACATTAAGGTAAGTTCAGGTAAGTTTTTTTTAAAAAATTTTTTGTGGCATAGGGGGGCCTGATTTGTGCCCCCCTACATGCCACTATGCCCAATGACCATGCCCAGGGGACAGAAGTCCCCTGGGCATGGCCATTGGGCAAGGGGGCATGACTCCTGTCTTTGCTAAGACAGGAGTCATTTCTATGGGGGTTGGGAGTGAAAAAAAAATGGCGCAAATCGGGTTGAGGTGCAAAAATTGCCTCAACCTGACTTGCCCCATTTCTTGACGCCCAAGCCCCATATCCCCCTACGCCGGCGCTGCCTGGTGTACGTCGTTTTTTTTAACGCACACCAGACGGCGCCGGCGGCTAACGCCGGCTAACGTCATTCAATAAATACGGTGCCCGCATGGTGCTTCAGAATGGCGTTAGCCGGCGCTAATTTTTTTGACGCAAAACTGCGTTAGCGCAGTTTTGCGTCAAAAAGTATAAATATGGGCCTAGGTTCTAAACAAAGTTGCAAAAGGTCACAAGTATGTGTAACATACTGGTTGCTACAGTCCTAGGTACCCTATTCCCAATCACATGGCACTCTTTGAGGGTGGGGTGGGAAGAACAACCAACAATCCCATATTCAATGCACACCCAGGAGTGTATAGAAAGGTCAACAAGTATTTGGCTCCACACACAACACCAATGAAGGGCTAGCAACACTTTGGAGTCCGCCAAACATTGTCCTATCCAAGGTCCACACATGTCAAAATGCACTGACTCAGGCCAACATCACATACTACCAGTGAGGCATGTTTTACCACACACACAGATGAGCAAGAACACCCATGATCATGAGTCGACTGAACACCTAGGCCATTGCACTCTAGTCACACACACTTCTAGTTCAACTTGTGGAAGTACATGCCCCCGGAAGATCCAACCTACAGTGTACACAGTCCATCCTCAACTAGGAAGCTGCATATTTTATACAAGCCTTTTGCCAAAGCTATCTGGGAGAATGTCAGTCTGATATGCAGACTCAGTCCAAGCCAAGTCCCAGAGCAACTCTTACATTAACCAGTGTATTCCACATGACTCATCCCACTCCCCATAGCGGGCCGACTGGAATGACCTACAGCCCCTAAATCTGTGAGATGGCTAAGTATTGGTCTACAGAAACAGAAGTGATATTTGAAAACCCACTAAAGCAACAATGCCAATGAACGGGCAGTGCATCAAATCTTGAATTCTGTTGAACACACAGTAGTCCATCATGCATCACTAGCAAACAATAAAAATAGCACTCAGGCCACACTCACTGTAGGTATCGGGGTCCTCAAAATGTGCCACCTCTCCCACAGTGTACGGTGCAGGTCCACCTGTAAAGCATGAAAGGAAGAATATACTCAGACTCCGTGCACTGACAAATAATTGCAGTTACTATGACACTGTGTGAATATGACATGCGTAATGATACACTTTCACACATGCTCATACTGCATGGATGTATTTTTAAGCAACATTTACATTGGATGAGTCTCCTGCTACAGTTACACACCCTACTACACACATGCAGTGGACAGTCATGTGGTGTCAAAGATACACCTCCATTAGTATGCCCCAACAATATAGGGTTGCATTCATCTCATCATGTGCATCCCAGAGAGACATCCAAAATCTGGTTACTTGAGGAGTGCATGACCCCTCAAACTCAAACAGGCTATGTGGACATTTTCAACACACACCAACCAGACACACATGTGACATATGTGTGGACAACATAGCTAACTTCATGTGACGTGAAGGCACCACACATTTATAGCATCATCATGGGTTTAGAATTTTCTTTCTAGCTATGGCGTCTACATATGTAGGTATGATGTTTCAACATCACTTTTTCACTGGCAATTATAACCTGTAGAGTTCAAATAGAGGCATTAACGTGTCGCTTGTCTGACACAAAGGCAACAACACATTACATACAGCTACAGGCATCCGGTATGTGTTGAAAACATGAGCCATCTGATTGCTAGCATTGGTCTTCCTACACATTGTGCAACAAATACACATTAGGTTTCCCTAGCATTACACACAGTCAGCTACTTATCTAGCAGATTGGGTAACAATCATCACATGTCCCCACAGAGCTTTCAATTATTCACATGTAATTGATTTGTACTCACCAACATGGCCACCAATCCTGATTCCCAGGTGGTCCAGCAGATCCTGCTCCCTGGATATCAGATCAGCCCAGCGGTGCTTGAGTTGATGCTCATTCCTAATGCTACCGTAGACCCGGCCCAGGTGATGCTGCACCTTCCCCCACCGGACTTTACGTGCCTCCGTGTGATACCCCTGTATCACACGGCCCCCAGCCTCCAGCATGAGTGGTAGGAAATGGCAAACAAGCCAAATGAATCCCCCCAATTCCTCCTCACCCATCCTGGCAAGCCGAGGCCTATCTGACATATTTACAAATTGAAAGGTGAAAAATTAGACAAAAAAGTAAAAGTGGGAAATGGGGAAAGGTAGAGTAGTGAAGGAAAAAGAAAACTTAAGAAAAATAGCCCAACTAACCCCAAATTTAAACTACCCAGAACAGACTCCCACAGACAAAACAAACAAACACAGGATTTGACAAAAGTATACAAAACAGACTAAGACAATATTAGACAACAAGACTATGATCACAAAAGCACAATATACAAGGTACACAGGACACAAAAGCAGTAAAACACAGGACAACACTTTTCACACAGCCACACAGTCTAGAAGTATCTGAGACTGCAAAGTGAAACGAAAGTAAACTCACAGTACAGATTATGTAAACAGGATATCCTATTACATCACTTCCTGCAGAAAATGGCTGCCGTTTTTATTTTTCCGTTATGCGTCATATTTTCACACATACAGATTGTGCGTCATATTTCTTGACGCATAACATTGCACATAATGCAAGTCAAAACTCATTTCTTCATTGTTCCCTTACATTTGTGTGAGGCTGAGTTTACAGTTCTACAGTAGAATTGTAATTTTGCTGGCAAATATGAGAACCAAATATGAAAATTATATTTGACTCTGCATTCTGTGCACTCCTGTACGTCAAAAAATTATGACACCCATGTTGTATGCGTGGAAATATGACGCTTCATAGACAATATGGTGTACATGTAATGTACCTTATTATTTTATTATTTTTCATATAATATTTTTTGACTCGGCATTCTGTGCACTCCTGTACATCAAAAAATTATGACGCCCATGCTGTATGCGTGGAAATATGACGCTTCATAGACAATATGGTGGACATGTAATGTACCTTATTATTTTATTATTTTTCATATAATATTTTTTGACTCAGCATTCTGTGCACTCCTGTACGTCAAAAAATTATGACGCCCATGCTGTATGCTTGAAAAAATGACGCATTTTGACAAAAATGTCTACATTTTTTCAAGTTGTGAAAGGAACTTTGTCATGGCCAAACGGTGCTATGTGATACACATTTGTGGTTAGCTATGACACATGCCCCTTATTGGATGAATAGAAGGCATTCACACTGTAATATTTATGATTGCTCAAAATGTTTATTAACCATATTTGTACACATATTTTGGGTAATTGCTGATGGCTATTTGGAAATGATGAATGGGATACCAGGATGTATTCCTTCTCAAAAATGTGTCCACATTTATCACGGTAATGCATTTATCTATAGTCCAAACAGGGAGTGCAATAGTCACTTACACTTTTTATGGGGCTAACCATGTCCTAATAATGATTTTGTGTATCTGATTTGTGTTTGACTTTTGACATGTAGGCCACACATGCGCCTTATGCATGTGTTTACTTCACATCTACCTAATTCTTGTATATTTGGGGGGCGGTAGAGGTGGACTTAGGCCCCCAGCACCCTAGGTTTTGCCCTTCCAGATTTGCTAATTTATCCAGGTCTTTCATTTATGCTGTTATTCTAAACCTGCAGCAGCAGGCTAATGGAAGGCCATAGGGTATGAATCACTGTTAGCCATTCAATCATCCCATTAGCCCATTTGACGTTTGCCCTATTGATTATTTGGAGCAATCTGACATACCATTTTGCACTGACTATGTTTGCTAAATCTCGGCGTTCCACATGTGCTGATGACAAATAGGTTGTTGATGTATGTGGCCCTTTATGCATTACCTGGTTTAGTGGCATGTTACATTCTTCCTGCTAGGTTCGAACTGGGACACTACTGTGATCGGCTGCTTGCAAATATTTGGTTGATTGGAAGACATATGTTTATATGTGTGGGCGAATGTGGATCCACTATCAACTGTCTGGGTGTAGGTTGTCACTGTAACTTCAAGGTCTCCTCATGAGTTAGTGGCAGCTAATCTTGTTGCAATTGGGTATTGTTTATATCAAAAATTGATACATGCCATTGAGGACATGGTCACGTACACATGGATGGTCCCACCCTGTCACTGAACACGTGTAATGAGACTTTCAAATGAGCTACATTTTTGTGCTGAGTGAGAGACTGTCTCAGGTGTCTGGATCCAGCATGTGTCATTGCCACATTTGTACTCCTGTTGGCCTCTGTGGATGGTAATGTATCATGAAACATCATAGCCTCTGTGCAGACATTTGTGGTGTATATTTTTTGTGTGATGAGTGTTATGTCATTATTGCACAATGAGACGCCATTCTTCTTCAGCAAATTCAAACTAAAGGTGGCCAGAAATGAATAGGCCAAAGCATGATGTGGTGTTTGTCATCTGTGTTTATTTACAATTGTGCAATAAGTGTTGATATAAGAAATTATGAAAATAAATTATTTACAAGCTGTTGGCGCCTACGCACTCCAGCAGCCGTGTTTGGTTGTTCCCCCTCCTGTTGCAGGCCAGCATCCTCCTCTTCGTCGTCTTCCGGCATGTCTGGGTCTGGTTCAAGGAGGGGAATGTTCCTTTTTACACAAATATTGTGCAATATGGCACAAGTGAGTATGATCCTACAGACCATCTCTGGGGAATATAGTAGGCTACCGCCAGCGATGTCAAGGCAGCGGAACCTTGACTTTAGGATCTCAAAACGTCCGCTCAACAATGCTGCGTGTCCTCTTATGGGCGTCATTGTATGCCCGCTCTGCAGCAGTAGTCGGGTTCCCAAATGGTGTCATTAGCCAAGGCTGGATGCCATACCCCTGATCAGCTGAAAGAGAAACACAGAATGGGATCAATTAGATGTAGGAGGCACTCTTGTACAGACCTTTGATGGCAGTAGTTGTGTTGTGTTGTCTGTGACTCTTTTGTGTACTAATGTGACAACCTATGCTTGTAGGAGAAAAGTTTTGCATTGAGTTTTTTCCTTGGCTGAGCAAGTGTTTGTTAGCTAACCGTTTGTCAGCAGTATGTATTTGGATTTTCAGAACAGTGTGCCCTCCCTTGCATTATGACTTGTGATACACGTGTCCGTGTATCTTCACTGGGGGTGAGATGATAGTTCCATGCAGAGTTAAAACATGAAAGTGTAGTTAACACGTTCATATGAAAGTACCCTGGACATCCCATACCTTAAGACTTATGCAATGTGTTAATGTACAGGTTATTGTGACACTTCCAATTTGCAAAGTGACATTTAGGCAACCACACTCATTAATGTCTTCACATTAAGCTCTGGAGTAAATTCCAATGTGTGACAGGTTCAATGGTGACTTCAGAAACATGGCTAGTGATGTGAGGACCTCAGTGTGTTCCTGGCTAGGTGTTGCTATTGTAGTGTAGGTGTTGTTTGTCCTAGAGGGTTGCTGTGCAGTGTGTATGTAAGTTTGATTTTTGTACTTACCAACAAGTAGTCCATTGCCATACCGTCCATCCTGGAAGTGTTGGTTGATGGTGTTGTGACGGAAGATGAATGCATCATGTACACTCCCAGGATATTTTGCCACGATGTTGCTGAACAATCCTTGGTGATCGACTATGGCCTGCACGTTGATTGAATGTGTGTGCTTCCTGTTGCGGTAGAGGTGTTCTGTTGCAGCAGGTGGCACAAGGCGTACGTGTGTGCAGTCGATTGCACCAAGGACGTGTGGGAAGCCACTGATGGCATAGAACCCCTGTTTTGTTTCCTGCTGCTTCTGCAGTGTGTTAGGGAAGCAGATGTGGCAGGGTGTCAGGCGAATGATGGTATCCAGGACTTTTGGCAGGAATGCGGAGAATGATGGTTGTGATATTCCACCAACCAGGGCACCAGTTGTCTGAAACGAGCCACTTGCCAGCAGGTGAAGTACGGCAAGCAGCTTTGTTTCTGTTGGTATGGTGTGGGGTGTCACCAAAGTGGGGGCCAACTGCTGTTCAATATTTCTCAGGAGCTGCTGAATGGCCTGCCAGTTCAACCGGTACCTCTGTATGATGTCGTGTTCCCTGAGGCCATGCAGGGTTGTTCTTGGGCGGAATATCCTCTCCTGCCTTCGGCGCTGCCTTTGGGGTCCCTGCTGTTGTTGTTGTAGCTGCTGTTGTTGCTGCAGGGCTCTGCGTCTACGTGCACGCTGAATAACAATCACCTCCATGTCTCCCTGTTGCTGCTCTGCTGCTCTGCTGCTCTGTTGTTTGTTCTGTGTGTTCTGATTAAATACAGGTGTGTTTGCCCCATTTTAACGCCTGCCCTGACCCAGGCGTAAAATGTTGGCGTACATCGGGCTTTGCGTCATTTTTTTGCTCCGCCTACAGGCCGAGAGTCCTTTTTGCCCGGAAGCATTAATACGGCGCACGGGTGTGTGCGTCGTTTTTTGGACGGGAACGCCTACCCTTCATATCATTAATGCAGGGCAGGTTGCCGCTTCCAGAAAATGGCGCATACTGCGGTTTTTTCTCGTGCACGGCCTCGGGCGTCAGGGTTTAAATATGGGGCAACGTTTGCACTGATTGTGCGTCAACTTTTTTGACGCACATTCGACGCAAACTGAGTATAAATATGCCCCTCAGTTTCTGTACACCTGTTCACTCCTGCGGGGGGGGACCAAGGCCACAATGGCACCTATGATGTTGGGGATATGTCCCAGGGCATAGAAGTCACCTTTCACTGTAGGCAAATCCTCCACCTGAGGGAACACGATGTAGCTGTGCATGTGTTTAAGCAGGGCAGACAACACTCTGGACAACACGCTGGAGAACATAGGCTGGGACATCCCTGATGCAATGGCCACTGTTGTTTGAAAAGACCCACTTGCCAGGAAATGGATTACTGACAGTACCTGCACTCTTAGAGGGGGGATTCCTGTGGGATGGCAGATAGCTGACATCAGGTCTGGCTCCAACAGGGCACACAGTTCCAGGATTGTGGTAAGATCAAGTCTGTAGGTGACAATTACATGTCTTTCCTCCATTGTTGACAGGTCCACCAACGGTCGGTACACCGGAGGATGCCGCCATCTCCTCACATGTCCCAGTGGACGGTGCCTATGAAGGACATTAGCGAGCACAGAATCAAACAACTCAGTGGTACGTACCCAGTTTACACAGAACACCATTCATACACAAAAGGTGACCTGTATGTGTGTTGAGTCTAGGCCTAGGTATCTGTGACGCAGTTGAAAATGAAGCCATGTGGGCCCCTGAAATGGCGGCTGCCTGACCTCTAAAGTGGGACAATGGGATGTGAGGTAACTGTGCTGGCATTGTACACCGTCGCGGTAGGCGGTCGAAGACCGCGGCGCAATGCTGCATTGGTTAACATTGGACCCTATGGGTCCCAGGAGCCAATGACGATGTACGCCGCGGACGTGACCGCCATTTTCTATCTGTTCAATCACTCGATACCTGATCTTCGACAGGAGAGGACCTACACTGCAAGTGCTGCTGTGACCTCGGTCTGGAAGAGACAATGGCTCGAGTGTCTGGGGAAAGGGCCCGCGCCTTCACATCGGAGGAGTTGGAGAAACTCGAGGATGGGGTCCTCCCCCAGTACACGCTACTCTACGGTCCTCCAGACAAACAGGTAAGTACACAGGGAACATGTTGTATGAGCTATACCTGTGTGGAGAGGGCTGGATGTAAGAAGGAAGGGGGGAGAGTGCGGCGTGCATGAAAGACGGTGAATGCATGTGCCACATGTCAAGGGTAGGGATGGGGGCCAATCACTTTGACGGTGAAGTTGGTAATTACTTACTATTCCCACTGTACATTTCATGTAGGTCAGCACCCACCAGAGAAAACATATTTGGCGTGCCATCGCCAAGGACGTCCGGACCCTGGGGGTCTACCACAGACGGAGCACCCATTGCCAGAAAAGATGGGAGGACATTTGCCGCTGGAGCAAGAAGACGGCGGAGGCTCAGCTGGGGATGGCCTCCCAACATGGGAGGGGTGCCCGTCGCACCATTACCCCCCTGATGTTCAGGATCCTGGTGGTGGAATACCCGGAGTTGGCTGGGCGCTTGAGTGCATCACAGCAGCCATAAGGGGGTGAGTACACTCTCATTCTGCTGACTTTGCACGCAGTGGAGGTGTCTGGGTGGAGGAGGTGGGCTGTGGTTTTCCCCAGGCCAGGGCGACTTCCGTAGGCAAGGTCTCTCCATAAGGATGGCCATGTGGCACCCCACCCCACCTCGGTAGAGTGCCAGGTACACCTAGTCATGCCCCTGTGTTATCTATGTGTGCAGATGTCATCCATAGCCTTGTAGTCCATTTCCCAGGAATTGAACAGTGGAGCCCAATAGTGCGGCGTAGTGCAGGGGGCTTCTATGTCTGTCGTGTCCGCCAACGGTAGCGGTAATGCATGCACTCAACATGTCTTTCTTCTGTTGTCCCCCCCTTTTTGTGGTCTCCCTGTTCTTGTTTGCATTAGCATCATCAGGCGGAGGAGCAGTGGCACAGGAGCACCAGGGGGCTTCATCCCACATGGCCATGGAGGGCCACACTACGGACTCGGACTTCACCAGTGGGACGAAGGGCAAAGGGAGCTCCATGGCGGGGACAGGAGCTGACACCAGTGACACGGACTCGTCCTCTGATGGGATCTCCCTTGTGGTGGCGGCAACATCTGTGCCACCCCGATCTACAGGTACAGCCGCCACCCCCCCTTCCAGCACCGCCCTCCCAGCAGCCCATCAGCCTTCGCCCCGTGCCCGCTCACCTGGGAGGGTGGGCATCACCTTCACTCCAGGCACGTCAGGCCCTGCCTCACCCCTGCTGCCCTCAGTGAGGAGGCCATTGACCTCCTCAGGTCCCTCACTGTTGGGCAGTCTACCATTTTTTATGCCATCCAGGGTGTAGAAAGGCAGTTGCAACAAACAAATGCATTCCTGGAGGGCATTCATTCTGGTCAGGTGGCCCTTCAGCGAGCTTTTCAGACTCTGGCCTCAGCATTGATGGCAGCCATTGTCCCTGTGTCTAGCCTCCCCCCTCCAACTTCCTCCACCCGACCCAATCCCCTGTACCTCAGCCTATCCCAAGCACACCATCAGACCAGCCTGCACACACCTCACCACACAAGGGAAGCTCAGGCAAACATAAGCACCACACATCCCACAGGCACTCACGCAAGCGTCACACACATGCAGACACAGCAACATCCACTGCCTCCATTGTGTCCCCCTCCTCCTCGTCTCCCTCCTCCCTCCCAGTCTCGTCTACACTCACACCTGCATGTACTACCTCTACAGCCACTACGTCCCTCTCCAGCACACCCACCACCACACCCCGCTCACGTGCAGTCACCACCCCCACTACCATTCATACGTCCCCTGTGTCCTCTCCCAGTGTGTCTGTGACGCCCCCTCCCAAGATACACAAACGCCGGCCCACACCCACCCAACAGCCATCCACCTCACGACAGCCTCCAGCGCATGCACCTTCACCCAAAGTCAGCAAACACCTCCTACAACCACCACCTCTTCCTCCACTCCCAAACCCCCTCCAGCTACCCATCCCAGTGTGTCCCAAAAACTTTTCCTGGCCAACCTTGACCTCTTTCCCACACCTCCCCCACCCCGTCCGTGTCCTAGGTCCCGAACTAGCACCTCAGCCACAACATCTCCAGGACCAGTGGTGCCTGTAGTCACCGGAATCTGGAGTGCACCAGCCACCAGGGCAGCCAGTGTGGCACGGAGCAACAGCACAGACAGTCCCCCACCTGTAAAGCATCAGAAGTTGGCCAGTGCCTAGCAGGAGAGGGGGAAGACTCCAGCCACAACAGCCGCTCCCAGGGGTCCCGGTGGGAGTGTGGAGTCAGCTGTGACACCTTCCAAGGTGGGGAAGGGCCACAAGTAACCCGGCAAGTCTGGGAAGAGCAGCACAGTGGAGAAGACCGCTATCATCCCCGCTGCCCAGGACGCCACCTCCAGCACCAGCCCAGCTGCCCAGGACAGCCCCCCAGCACAAGCCCAGTTGCCCAGGACAGGACCGCCAGCACAAGCCCACCTGCCCAGGACAGGACTGCCAGCACAAGCCCAGCTGCCCAGGACAGGCCTGCCAGCATAAGTCCACCTGCCCAGGACAGGACCGCCAGCACAAGCCCAGCTGCCCAGGACAGGACTGCCAGCACAAGCCCAGCTGCCCAGGACAGGACCACCAGCACAAGCCCACCTGCCCAGGACAGATACACTGGGCCCAGGACAGGACCGCCAGCACAAGCCCAGCTGCCCCGGACAGGACCGCCAGCACAAGCCCACTTGCCCAGGAGGGGCCTGCCAGCACCAGCCCACCTGCCCAGGAGGCCACCGCCAGCACAAGCCCCGCTGGCCATGAAGGACCGCCAGCAATAGCCCGCTGGGCCATGAAGGACCACCAGCAAAAGTCCTGCTGGGCCATGAAGGACCGCCAGCAAAAGCCCCGCTGGGCCATGAAGGACCGCCAGCAAAAGCCCCGCTGGGCCATGAAGGACCGCAAGCTAAAGCCCCACTGGGCTATGAAGGACCGCCAGCAGCTGAGTCCCTGCTATGGAGACCGCCGCCTCAAGCAGCGCTGAACAGGGCACGGCCATCTCAAGCACCACTGAACAGGGCACCACCATCTCAAGCACCGCTGCACAGGGCACGGGCATCTCAAGCACCGCTGAACAGGGCACCTCAGTCTCAAGCACCGCTGCACAGGGCACTGCCATCTCAAACACCGCTGAACAGGGCACCGCCATCTCAAACACCGCTGAACAGGGCACCGCTGTCTCAAGCACAGCTGGCCCATGAGCGGCAAGTGCACTGATGCAACTGAGTCCGTCACGGGGTGAATGATGCACTCTGGGCACAAGGCCCCCTCCAGAACCAGTGGAGACTGTCATCCACTCACCTAATCCTTGGCAGGATGGAGCACTCTGGGCACCATGCCCCCTCCAGAACCAGTGGAGACTGTCATCCACTACCTCTGTTCTTAGCAGGATGAAGCACTCTGGGCACCAGGCCCCCTCCAGAACCAGTGGAGAAAGGCATCCACTACCTCAGTCTTTGGCAGGATGAAGCACTCTGGGCACAAAGCCCCCTCCAGAACCAGTAGAGAAAGGCATCCACTACCTCAGTCCTTGGCAGGATGAAGCTCTCTGGGTGCAAAGCCCCCTCCAGAACCAGTGTAGACTGTTATCCACTTGAGAGACTGTGGCTTTGCACTCCCCAGGATAAAGCAGTGGGCAACCCACCCACTGGAGAGACTTGAGTTACTGTGGCTTTGCACTCCCCAGGATAAAGCAGTGGGCAACACACCCACTGGAGAGACACTGGTAGAGGACACATTGCACGTGAGCAGTGTGTGTTGATGGGCGTGCTGGTGATGGAGGTAGTGGCTGAAGATGTAGTGCGTGCAGGTGTGAGTGGACACGTGACAGGGAGGGAGGAGGGAGATGTGGAGGAGGGGGACACAGTGGAGGCAGTGTATGTTGGTATGTGTGCATGGGTATGATGCTTGTGTGAGTGCTTGTGGGATGTGTGGGGCTTATGTTTGCCACAGCCATCCTTGTGTGGTGATGTGTGTGCATGTTGGTCTGATGGTGTGCTTGGGATAGGCTGAGGTACTGGGGATTGGGTCTGGGTGGAGGAAGTTGGAGGGGGAGGCTGGACACAGGGACAATGGCTGCCATTAATGCAGAGGCAAGAGCCTGAAATGCTCGCTGTTGGGCTGCCTGGCCAGAATGAATGCCCTCCAGGTATGCATTTGTCAGTTGCAACTGCCTCTCTACACCCTTGATGGCATTCAGAATGGTAGATTGCCCAACAGTGAGGGATCTCAGGAGGTCAATAGCCTCCTCACTGAGGGCAGCAGGGCTGACTGGGGCAGGGCCTGAGGTGCCTGGGGCGAAGGAGATGCCCACCCTCCTGGGTGAGCGGCCACGGGACACACTCTGAGGGGCTGCTGGGAGGGCGGTGCTGGTGGGGTGGCAGCTGTACCTGTAGATGCAGTGGGCACAGAGGGTCCCGCCACCGCAAGGGAGCTCCCATCAGAGGAAGAGTTGGTGTCGCTGGTCTCAGCTCCTGTCGCCGCCGTGGACCTCCCTTCACCCTTCGCCCCACTGGTGAATTCAGACTCCGTTGTCTGGCCCTACAGGGCCATGTGGGATGCAGCTCCCTCCTGCTCCGGTGGCACAGCTCCTCCGCCTGATGATGCTAATGCATACAAGAACAGGGAGACCACAAAAAGGGGGGGAAGAAAGAAGAAAGACATGTTCAGTGCATACAATACTGCTACCGTCGGCAGACACTACAGACACAGCAGCCATCTGCATAAGCCATGCATGTGGAGTTCCCTAATTAAGCACAGGGACATGGGGTACATGGCCTATGCCTGATTGCTGCACACATGGAAGTCACAGGGGCTTGACTAGGTGTTGATGACTCTTACCACTGGTGGGGATGGGGTGCCACTTAGCCTGCCTCACAAAGGGTCCTTGCCTACAAAGCTCGCCCTAGCCCCGCCCAGACAACTCCTATGCGTGCAGAGTCAGCTGAATGTGAGTGTACTCACCCCCTTGTGGCTGCTGTGATGCCCTCAGGCGCCCATCCAACTCCAGATACGCCACCACGTTGGGAGGCCATCCCCAGCTGGGCCTCTGCCACCATCTTGCTCCAGCGGTGAAGGTCCTCCCATCTTTTATGGCAGTGGGTGCTCCGTCTGTGGTGGACCCCCAGGGTCCAGACGTCCTTGGCGATGGCATGCCAAATATCCTTCTTCTGGTGGGTGCTGACCTAGAGGACTAGTACAGGGGAAAATGTAACACTTTTACCGTCCAAACCGTCACAGTCATTGACCAATGTTCCCACCCTTGCCCTGAGGCACATACACTCACCGTCCGATCATGAAGGCCTCATCTCCCACTCCTCCCGTATCTTCCATCCACACCACTCCAAACAGGCATTGCCCATACAGCATGCTTACAGTGTACTCACCTGTTTGTCTGGAGGACCGTAGAGTAGCGTGTACTGTGGGAGGACCCCATCCACTAGTTTATCCAACTCCTCCAATGTGAAGGCAGGGGCCCTTTCCCCAGACACATGAGCCATTTTTGCTTCCAGACTGAGGTCACAGCAGCACTTGCAGTGTAGGTCCTCTCCAGTCGAAGATCAGGTATCAAGTGGGTGAACATAGAGAAAATGGCGGTCGCGTCCGCGGCGGTGCGTACCGTCACCGCCGGCGTACATCGTCATTGGTTCCTGGAACCTATAGGGCCCAATGTTAACCAATGCATGATTGCGCCGCGGTCTTCGACTGCCTACTGCGACGGTGTAGAGCGCCAGTGCAGTTGCCTCATATCCCCTTGTCCCACGTTACAGGTCAGGCAGCCGCCATTTCAGGTGGCCACATGGCATTATTTTTAAATGCGTCACACATATATAGGCCTTGCAAATACACAGAGACAGGCACATAGCGTATTGACAAATGTGTGCAATACAATTGTTTTTTACTTACCTCAGTGTTGGCTGACTCTGTGCTCGCTGTTCTCATCCATAGGGCACATCCGCTGGGGCAGGTGAGGAGATGGCGGCATCCTCCGGTGTACAGACCGCTGGTAGACCTGTCGACAATGGAAGAGTGACATGGAATGGTCACCTAGAGACTAGATTGTGCCACAATCCAGGAACTGTGTGCCCAGTTGGAGCCAGACCTGATGTCAGCTATCCGCCATCCCACAGGAATCCCCCTCTAGTGCAGGTCCTGTCAGTACTCCATTTCCTGGCAAGTGGGTCTTTTCAAACTACAGTGGCCATTGCATCAGGGATGTCCCAGCCTATGTTCTCCAACGTGTTGTCCAGAGTGTTGTCTGCCCTGCTGAAACACAAGCGCAGCTACATCGTGTTCCCTCAGGTAGAGGATTTGCCTACAGTGAAAGGTGACTTCTATGCCATGGGACATATCCCCAACATCATAGGTGCCATTGATGAGACACATGTGGCCTTGGTACCCCCCTGCAGGAGTGAACAGGTATACAGAAACCGGAAGAGCTACCATTCTATGAATGGGCAGATGGTGTGTTTGGCTGACCAGTACATCTCCCATGTGAAAGCCAAGTTTCCTGGCTCAGTGTGTGACGCCTACATTCTGCAGAATAGCAGCATCCCTTATGTGATGGGTCAACTCCAGAGGCACTGTGTGTGGCTATGAGGTGAGGACATGGACCCTATACCGTGTGAATAGTTGTCTGGGTCTGGGGTTGTCCCTAAGGGTTAGTGTGTGTCTAACAGTTGTCCCTCGACATTTGAAGGTGACTCTGGGTACCCCAACCTGTCATGGCTACTGTCCCCAGTGAGAAATCCCAGGACAAGGGCAGAGGAACGCTACAATGAGGCACATGGACAAACTAGGAGGATTATTGAAAGAACCTTCGGCCTCCTGAAGGCCAGGTTCAGGTGCCTCCATATGACAGGTGGTTCCCTATACTACTCACCAAAGAAGGTGTGCCAGATCATCGTTGCCTGCTGTATGCTGCACAACTTGGCTTTGCGACGAAAGGTGCCCTTTCTGCAAGAGGACGGTCCAGAAGGAGGTCTTGTGGCAGCTGTGGAGACTGTGGACAGTGAGGAAGAGGAGGCAGAAGAAGAGGACATAGACAACAGAAACACCGTGATCCAGCAATACTTCCAGTGAGACACAGGTAAGAAGACATCACTGCCTCCTACATCTGATAAAATTGTTCGACCGTTCATCTGTCTGTCACTTTCACCCAGTGTATGGACCCTGTTTTGTCACTTTGCTTTTCAATTTAACAGATGTGGGTCCCACTGTGTGACTTCTGCTATGTTACCTCATGGACTAGAGCTGTGTGACATAGGTATGTAGACATTAGAATGGACAACGGGTTTTTCCTCAGTTATTGCAAATACACATTTGTGAAAGCACAGACTGACTCCAGATTGTTTTGTGATTCAAGGGTGTTTATTTAAGTGCAAAATAGTGGAGGGGGTTGTAAAATGGGCAGGAGTGATGGTGGAGGAATGTCCATGGCAGAGTCCAGTCTATTTGTCTCACAGGTGCATTGCCCAAAGGGGCATAGGAAGTGGAGATAGGGCAGTTTAAGGATGGACAGGGTGACAAAGTGGGACAGAAGGATGACATTCAGGGTGGTCTCATTTCTTGGTGGGGTCTTGGCATTGTTCTCTGTCTTTGTCCTAGATCTCAGGGACCGCTTGTGGGGTGGTTCTCCATCTGCAGGGTGTGGGGTGCTGGTGGTGTGGTCCTGTGGCGGTGCCTCCTGTCCACTAGCATCGGTGGACGTGGTGGGCAGTTCATCGTCCAGGCTAGTGTCAGGGACCCCTTGTTGTGCCAAAAGTGTCCCTCCTGGTGTTCACAAGGTCCTTCAGCACCCCTACAATGGTGCCCAGGGTGGTATTGATGGACTTGAGTTCCTTCCTGAACCCCAAATACTGTTCCCCCTGCAGCCGCTGGGTCTTCTGAAACTTGACCAGTACCGTTGCCATTGTCTCCTGGGAATGATGGTACGCTCCCATGATGTTGGAGAGGGCCTTGTGGAGCGTGGGTTCCCTGGGCCTGTCGCACAGTTCCCTGGTTTTCCTGGGCCTCTGTCCCCTGAACCGTGTGCCCACTGCCACTGCCCCCAAGTCCCTGCTATTCTTGGGGTGGTGGGTTTACCTGGGGTCCCTGTAGTGTTGGACACACTGCTGCTTGATGACGTGTCCTGGGGACAGAGGTATGGGCCCGCTGGGTGGGTGCTGTGCTGGTGTTTCCTGAAGGGGGAGGCTCTGTGGTGGCCTGTGACTGTGTCTGGGGAACCGACTGTCCTGAGGTCCTAGATGGGCTGGGCTGCTCATCTAGATCCAGTTGGACACAGCTGCTGTCATCACTCTGGGCCTCTTCTGTGGGGGGAATGGACATGTCTGGAACCTCCTGTCCGGTGATGTTGGGTAGGGGTCCTGCAGGGGTATAAAGGCATGATTATTGCAGCTGTGTGTGCCATGGTGTGCAATGGGTGGGTGACCCTGTACCCAGTGCTTTCATTCTTGTGTAGGACCTTGTGTGATAATTGTTTTGGGGTCTGTGTGGGTATCTGTCGTGGACATGCATTGGTGATGGGTGTCCATGCTATGTTGTTGCATGCAGGGCTTGGCATTGGGATGTGTGGTTTGTGATAGTGGGACATATGTGAGGAATTATTGGAGTGATGGGGGTGAGGATGAGGGTGGGGGTATGTGATAGCATGCAGGTAGGGTGGGGTATATGGTAGTTAAAGATTTGACTTACCAGAGTCCATTCCTCCAGCTACTCCTGCAAGGCCCTCAGGATGCAGTATAGCCAAGACCTGCTCCTCCCATGTTGTTAGTTGTGGGGGAGGAGGTGGGGGTCCGTCGCCAGTCCTCTGAACCGCAATGTGTTGTCTTGAGACCACAGAACGCACCTTCCCCCGTAGGTCGTTCCACCTCTTCCTGATGTCATCCCTAGTTCTTCGATGCTGTCCCAATGTGTTGACCCTGTCCACGATTATGCACCATAGCTCCATCTTTGCAGCTATGGTGGTGTGCTGCACCTGTGATCCAAATAGCTGTGGCTCTACCCGGATGATTTCCTCCACCATGACCCTGAGCTCCTCCTCAGAAAACCTGAGGTGTCTTTGCAGAGCCATGGGGTGGTGTGGGTGATGTGTGAGGTGGTGTGTGTTGTGATGTGTGGGGTGATATTTAGGGGTGTGTGTTGTTTTGTGCATGGATGTGTATGAGTGATGGTGTTGTGTGCCTCTGTATGCTGGTGTGGTCTTTGCTTTTCTGCCTCTCTGCTGCTTCCAAATATTTCATTGTAAGGGTTTGTGGGTAATGTGGGTGTGTGTTTTAAATTGTATTGGGTGTGTCGGAGTGGTGTGTGTATGTGTATCAGGTGTGTGTATTTGGAATTGTCCAATGTGGTTGTGTTTTGTATATGTGAGTGTATTTTGAGCACTGTGTGTTTACTGCCAATGGAATACCGCGGTTGAAAGACCGCCGCGTTGATTCGTGGGTCGTGATAGTGTGGGCATATTCCTGTTGGCGTGACGGTGGTGGTTTTGTTATCGCCAGTTTATGACTGACATTTGGTGTGGCGGACTTGTGTGGGTGTCTAGATTTTGGCAGATTCCGAGCTGTGGGTCGTAATAGCTGTGGCGGAATTCCGAGGCCGCGGCGCTGTATTGGCGGTAAGCGGGATTTTCCTCCAATGTTGTAATGAGGGCCTTAGTTACCACTGAAACATGTTCTCAGTCTTTAACCGCTTCAGTGCAGACCAGTGGCTGACACCAGGGAAGGGGTTGCACCAGAGGATTTGTTTTTATTTCAAAAAATCCCAGGAGACATGGAAGATCTTCTGTGTCTCCCTCTGCCTCCCCCTCAACCGTCCCTTAATGCGCGCGCTGACGTCACTATGGGCCTGATTACAACTTTGGGGGAGGGTGTTAATCCGTCCCAAATGTGACGGATATACCACCCGCAGTATTACGAGTCCGTTATATCCTATGGAACTCGTAATACGATGGGTAGGATCTCCGTCACATTTGGGATGGATTAACACCCTCCTCCAAAGTTGTAATCAGGCCATATGTGTTTTCCTCACTAGAGCAGGAAAAGGCCTTGTGGTCGTTTCCTGCTCCGGTGGGGAAAACAGGCCCAAACGGCCCCCCCAACATTCAAGAAGGCCTTGTTTGAAAGGGGAGAATCTCCCCTTTCAAACAAGGTCTTCCTGAACCAAGGCCTTCTTGAACCGGTTTTCTAGCACAGCTAGTGATCGAGGGCCAGGAAACCCCACTAGACACCAGGGATTTCACTTGGGGGGGGGTTGGGCCCCTCGGAAAACAAGCCGCTCGCCCCGGGGCATATTTTTTTTAGAAAAAGGTAGGTTTAGCCCTGGGGACGCTATTGTGCCAGATCGCATCCCGCAGAGGTTTCAAAATAAATAAATAAATAAACAAATCTGAAAAACAAAAGGAAATCGACAGTGGGTTGTCCGTGAGCAAGGTGACCCCCTGTGGGAGGAACATTTTTTTAAATAATTCAATGGTTTCCCTGGGGTTCACTTTGGCTCCCAAGGAAACCATACACCTATTGTAAAAATATATACATAAAGATCTATATATAGATCTATCTATAGACATATCTATATAGATATATCTATATGTAGATGTCTATATATATATATATATATATATATATATATATATATATATAGATGTCTATATATATATATATGTATATTTATACATATATTATATATATATATATATATATTTATATATAGCAGTCACTTTTGTCAACATGTGTGTGGTTTCCCTGGGGGGATCGGCCCCCAGGAAAACCACACCCACATATAAAAGTTATCTCTCTCTTTCTCTCTCTCTCTCTCTCTCTATATATATATATATATATATATATATATATATATATATATATATGTCTTCAAATCAATGTACATACTTCAACTGATGCGTTTCAACTGTAGCTTTTAGGCAGCAAGAGAAAGTCAAGTAAGTCTTGTGATTATGTTTCGGCTTCAAAAGGATCTTACTTTTGTCTAGTGGCAGTTTTGATGCCATAAAGTAGCGCAGAAGGTTTATATGCCTACTGCAAAGATCAAATCTGTATTTTATGTAAATAGCTCAGTAGATTAGTAAAGTCAGCCATTACCTGCACTATTAAACAAATTAAATGTATGTGCGGGGGCTATGGAGAGATGAAGGTCACTTTTGCTGGGTGGTAGTGAGGGAATCCGAGGAGGAGGTCATGGGAGTGTGAGCACCAATAATGATTGTTGGACTGGGCGTTAGAGGCGCTAAACACTATGATGATTGGTATGTGAGAAGGTGAAGTAATAGTGTGTCTTTTTTTGAGTGTCTTGAAAGAACTTGCTGATTCAGGGAGCAAAGGGAAGGTGACCTCTGCTGTTATAAGTATCACACACACACTCACCCACCAGCAATTTCGTGACTGTCTAGTGTTTTAGAGGAACCGTTTAGCCAGTTGCAGAGATGGCATCTCGTTGGATGACTGCTCCTCAAGCCCTCACTCGGGTTATAGAGGACAGCTCTGATGTAGGATCAGAGACTGAGACAGCAGATACTGAGACACCATCTGAGGGATAGGACAATGGTGCAGACTCTGGGAGTGATTTTTCAGTCGGAGGAGTCCCATTCGAAAACTCTTCTTCCATTGATTATGAGGTTGATGATGAGGACAGTCCTGCTGTCCCTTCGCAAGCACAGCCTGTGCAGTGGGACAATAGCTGGTTAGCCCAACCCAGAGAGCAGGTGCATGTGGCGGCAAGCACAGAGAGAGTGCTCTCTTGGGAGCGCCCTAATTTAGTTCAGCCCCAAACTCCACCAACCAAATCGTTGTGGAGACATCAAAATTATCTATGACAAAACAACCTGTTTTTTTTAAGGCAGGCACCTGCGTTTTTGGTCCTCGGCTCGGCGGCCATATAGGGAAACCTACCAAACCCAGACATTTCTGGAAACTGGACATCCGGGGGAGTCCACAGGGGTGTGACTTGTGTGGATTCCCCAAAGTTTTCTTACCCAGAATTCCCTGCAAAAGTGAAATGTTGAATAAAAACTAAAAAAATTCTTGCATTTCTATCACACAAACTACGGGAATATGCTGTGATCCACAAAATTCCTACCACCCAGGGTTTCCCCACCTGTCCCGATAAAAATGCTTACCCACCTGAGTGCCTATACCTAGTGCCTGTGTCAGGAATGGATCACCCCAGGGTCAACAGTTGCCTTCATATTAGTACCAACATTGACCGTTGTGTGATCTATTCCTGTTGCAGTCACTATTCCTACCCACACAAGTGAGATACCATTTTTATAGGGAAACTTGGGGGAATGTGGTTCCTCTCAGATTCCAGAACTTTCTATCACCGAAATGTGAGGAAAAAGTATTTTGTCCAAAATCCACAGCTAGGCACTTTGCCAAAAAAGGTCTATTTTCATTGGAACAAGTGTGATGTGTCCATGTTGTGTTTTGGGGCATTTCCTGTCACGGTCACTAGGCTTACCCACACAAGTGAGGTACCATTTTTATCAGGATACTTGGGGGAATGCTGGGTGGAAGGAAGTGTGTGGCTCCTCTCAGATTCCAGAACTTTGCAGCACTGAAATCTGAGGGAAAAGTGTTTTTTTTGCCAAATTTTGTGGTTTGCAAAGGATTCTGAGTAACAGAACCTGGAGAGAGCCCCACAAGTCACCACATCCTGGATTCCCCCAGGTGTCTAGTTTTCAAACATGCACAGGTTTGGTAGGTTTCCCAAGGTGCCGGCTGAGGTAGAGGCCAAAATCCACAGATAGGCATTTTCTAAAAACACGTCAGATTCCAATGTAAAAATGTGGTGTTTTCTGTTGTGGGTATTAGGCCTACCCATGCAAGTGAGGTACCATTTTTATCAGAAGACTTGGGGAACACAGAATAGCAGAACAAGTGTTACTACCCCTTGTCTTTCTCTACATTTTTTCCTTCCAAATGTTAGACAGTGTGTAAAGAAGGTGTCTGTTTGAGAAATGCCCTGTAATTCACATGCTAGTACAAACACCACAGAATTCAGAGATGTGCAAATAAACACTGCTTCTCAACACCTTATCTTATGCCCATTTTGTAAATAAATAGGTTTCCTTGATACCTATTTTTCACTCTTGATATGTCATCAAATGAATTGCTGTACACAAGGTATACAATGAAAACCCATTGCACTCCTTTATTGGCTCTGGGTACCTAGGGTTCCTGATGAACCTACCCAGGAGAGTACAGCAGACATAACCATACATTACTTTAGAAAATATGACATGACAGGGAAAAGTTACAGAGTAAGAAGTTGAGAAAAATTGCTGTTTTTTTACTTCAATTTCAATATTTTATAATTTCAGTTATTTTCTCTAGGTAAACTTTGTACACAAATGACCCCTTGCTGATTTCAGAATTTTGTCTTCTTTTCAGAAATGTTTAGCCGTCTGGTATCCAGCACTGGTTTCACACCCATTTCTGTCACTAAGTAGAAGGAGGCTAAAAGCACAATTTTTTTTAAAAATGGGGTATATCCCAATAAAATTGCAAAATTATGTTGAAAAATTTGATTTTCTGATTCAAGTCTGCCTGTTCCTGAAATCTGGGAAGAAGGTGATTTTAGCACAACAAACCCTTTGTTGATGCCATTTTCATGGAAAGAAACACATGCTTGATTCTGCAGCCCGTTTTCCCATTTTTCGGATAAATTTTTTTTTTTAGCTGTGCTTTGCCTAATTTCTTGGCCTCCTCGAGGGGAACCCACAAATTATTGATACCTTTAGAATCCCTAGGATGTTGGAAAACAAGGACGCAAATTTGGTGTGGATAGCTTATGTGGATAAAAAGTTATGAAAGCCTAAGCGCAAACTATCCCAAATAGCCAAAAATGGGCTCAGCACTGGGGGCGGGAGGCCCAGCAGCTAAGGAGTTAATACAATAGAATATTCACTAATACACCAGCAACCTAAAAAATAATTCTGAGAGAACAGGATAAGGAAGTAATTTTTCCTTTGCTGCTCTAACTAAGAAAGCCTAACTGCATATTAATACAATTAAGAGACATAAATGCTATTGCACAACTTACAATCAAAATCACATGCACAAGCAAATGTTTTTGCTGCAAAGATTATTTATGACATATTAGAACACAATTCTAAACATGCATTTATTTTCTGCACACATTATTTTATATATTGGGATCAATTTATGATAATGTAATGCTCATAATATACTTCGGGCCATATTTATACTTTTTGACGCAAAACTGCGCTAACGCAGTTTTGCGCCAAAAAAATTTGCGCCGGCTAACGCCATTCTGAAGCGCCATGCGAGCGCCGTATTTATTGAATGGCGTTAGCCGGCGTTAGCCGACCGGCGCTGCCAGAAGTGTGTGAAAAAAAACGACGTACACCAGGCAGTGCCGGCGTAGGGGAAAATGGCGTTTGGGCGTCCCAAAATGGGGCAAGTCAGGCTGAGGCAAAAAAAATCGTCTTAACCCGATTTGCGCCATTTTTTGGGGGCGCCCAGACACCATTAACATGACTCCTGTCTTAGCAAAGACAGGAGTCATGCCCCCTTGCCCAATGGCCATGCCCAGGTGACTTATGTCCCCTGGGCATGGTCATTGGGCATAGTGGCATGTAGGGGGGCACAAATCAGGCCCCCCTATGCCCAATATATATATTTTTTTTTAAACTTACCACAACTTACCTTTTCTTCCCTGGGATGGGTCCCTCCATCCTTGGGTGTCCTCCTGGGGTGGGCTAGGGTGGCAGGGGGTGTCCCTGGGGGCAGGGGAGGGCACCTCTGGGCTCATTCTGAGCCCACAGGTCCCTTAACGCCTGCCCTGATCCAGGCGTTAAAAAGAGGCGCAAATGCGGGGTTTTTTGCCCCGCCCACTCCCGGGCGTCATTTTTGCCTGGGAGTATAAATACCACGCACATGCCTGGGAGTCATTTTTTAAGACGGGAACGCCTACCTTGCATCTCATTAACGCAAGGAAGGTGTTCACGCCAAAAAATGACGCTAACTCCATGAACTTTGGCGCTAGACGCGTCTAACGGCAAAGTATAAATATGGAGTTAGTTTTGCGTCGAATTTGCGTCGAAAAAAACGACGCAAATTCGGTGCAAACGGAGTATAAATATGCCCCTTCATTTCTACTGTTTCTCTTAAAGGTAATACTTTCAATGTTAGTTCTTATCAATAATCCACTCAAATATAAGTGCACAGTATCTTTCATGTTTAAAACGTGATTTCAAATACGAATGGAGGACACAATGTCCACCATAATTCAAACGTGTACATGTTACATTTCCATGCTAATTTCTCCGCTAGTCTTTTAAATTAAGGTTTGTAAGTAACCATATGCTAACTTCTATACCGCTAATGTATTAGTAAAATTCTATCTCTATCAAACCCATCGGACCACTTAGAGCTGAGATTAACAAGGATCAATAATTTTCCATCACATTACCCGGGTCTCTCTCACAGTGCAGCAGCTGCCTTGCTACCATCCTTTAGGAACTACAAGGTGGCGGGATATTCATACTAACACCAAGCAGAGCGCGAACAAAACACAAAATACACTGCACAAAACCAGCCTAGGATAAGGATGGCTAGAAAGTGGAGTTTTAATCAGTTGGCCTCGCAGTGGACAGAGGAAAACAAATCAGAAATGAGCACTTATGAAGTAGAATAGAGAATAGAGAATATTTCGTCAAATTCTTCTGTCACACCTTTGTACTCTGAACATTAATGTGCTTTAATACCATTGTACAACTGCTGTCCTGCCTTTGTGATTCAGATAGCTAGTGTACTATATCGTTTTTCCAAACCTAGGGCCGTATTTATACTTTTTGGCGCACAACTGCGCTAACGCAGTTGTGCGTCAAAAAATTTAACGCCGGCTAACGCCATTCCAAAGCGCCATGCGGGAGCCTTATTTATGGAATGACGTTAGCCGGCGGAGCTGACTGGTGTGCGTAAAAAAAAATGACCCACACCAGGCAGCGCCGGCGTAGGGGAAAATGGAGCTTGGGCGTCAAAGAATGGGGCAAGTCGGTCTGAGGCAAAAAAACTGCCTCAACCCGATTTGCGCCATTTTTTTTGACTCCCACCCTCCATTGACATGACTCCTGTCTTAGCAAAGACAGGAGTCATGGCCCCTTGCCCAATGTCCATGCCCAGGGGACTTCTGTCCCCTGGGCATGGTCATTGGGCATAGTGGCATGTAGGGGGGCACAAATCAGGCCCCCCTATGCCACCAAAAAAATAAAATAAAAATACTTACCTGAACTTACCTTAAGTTCCCTGGGATGGGTCCCTCCATCCTTGGGCATCCTCCTGGGGTGGGCAAGGGTGGCAGGGGGTGTCCCTGGGGGCATGGGAGGGCACCTCTGGGCTCCTTCCGAGCCCACAGGTCCCTTAACGCCTGCCCTGACCAGGCGCTAAAAAATGACGCTAAAGCGGCTGGATGTCATTTTTTTTGACCCGCCCAATCCCGGGCATCATTTTTGCCCAGGAGTATAAATACGGCGCACATGCCTCGGAGTCATTTTTTAGACGGGAACGCCTACCTTGCATATCATTAACGCAAGGAAGGTGTCCACGCTAAAAAATTACGCAAACTCCCAAATCTTTGGCACTAGACGGGTCTAACGCCAAAGTATAAATATGGAGTTAGTTTTGCGTCGGATTTGCGTAAAAAAAAACGACGCTAATCCGGCGCAAACAGAGTATAAATATGCCCCCTAGAGTTTTATACTATTTTTGTACTTCATCTGTTATAGCTTTTCCTTTCCAAACCCACTATACCACACAGTCTTTGTTCTTCTGTCAGACCTTTTAGTTTCTAAACCTAGAGTAATAAACCATCTTTGTATTTTAAAAGCTAGTGCACTGCCGCTATACTACCATTCTACTTCTCCAGGTGAATCTTTGTCTTTCTGAAGATAACATTCTATACCATTTTTGTATTTGCTAAATGTCTTTATTTTCCAAGCAAGTCTAGCTTGTTTGCAGATCTTTCAGACCTCTGAGTTTCTGAAGCTAGAGTTTCTGAAGCTAAATTACAATACCATTGCTTTTCTTCTTCCCTCAGATCTTTATTCTTCTAATAGCTAGTGCACCAAAGCATTTGCCAGAGTGTTCTTTCAAAAGCTAATGTACCATATTATGTTTGTACTTCTACAACTCCACCTTTGTGCTTCTGAAAGTTAGTATACTGTACTATCCCTCTCCCATCTGTGAGCTTCTTCTGTCAGATGTTTGCACTTCTGAAGCTTGTTTTACTACCTTCGTACATCTTCAGTTCAATTTTTGTTTTTCCACAGCTATTGTGATAAGAAATTGTTATACTTCTGTCAGATGTGTGAGTTTTCAAAGCTATTGTACTATACGATATTTGTATTTCTTATGACACTTTGGTTGTTCTTAAAAAAGTGCACCATTCTCTCCAGCCATACTAGCCTTCAGATGGTCTAGCTTAGCATTTGACTCTTTCCTACTTTCTTGAATGTAAAGGTATCTACAAGACCCTGGGGCCTTTGGAACGCATGTCAGAACACCTTAGCTTGCCATAGTGTCAGCAGTTCAAGTAATGCCACCTAGAGACTCTTTACTGATGTAATAAATACACTTTCACAATTGTTTTTTTAACCTTGCTTTCTCAGATTGGCTTGCAAATGGACAATTTGTCCACTATTTTCTGAAACATTTCCTGGCGGGAGAACCCCCATGAACCTCTCTTATTGTGGGCAGGCTGGCTTGCTACACATGCTAGCCACAGGGCACTCATCCCGTACTATTACGCCTTACCACTTTGAAATGTCACCAGCCGCCACTGTAAACAGTGCTTTGGCATGTCAGTTTTGTACTACTGTAGTAATAAATGGGTGAATATGTTTTTCAGTAGAAATACCCTCAATAACACACACACATATTTATATCTCATTACACTGCTACCAACTCCACAGAAAAGATGCACACTCTGGAGTGCCGGGGCACAGAAGGTGCTTTGTTCCATTATGGAAAAGTCGTGGACCTAGAGTATTTCAGCTCTCAATGTGCCTTATTGATATAATCACTCAAAAATCACAGATGAAATAAAATTATAGTTAGAAACAATACCTAAAACTCACAGTTTGTGGTCAGCTTCGCAATCCATACCGTGCGCAGCAGCCATGCAAACCCTAATTCGCACACAAAACACAATGCTGATCACCTCATCCTCAATGTGACATGGTATTTTTACAAATGTCATAAATGAACATAGAAATCTGATTACCACTAATTATAGCAATGAAGTAACTTTGAATTAAGTATTATTTTTTTTATTTAAGTATGGGTTGTTTTTTAATGGTGCTGTGTTTTTATTTATTATCACTTATTGCCATAAATTATGGGATCATTCGTAAAGCATTTTTTTCATTTTGTCTTTTTGTGGCTTATTATGATTTGATGTTTCTTTTTTGCTGCTTTGTTTAGTAACTGCCACTTATGAAGTTCTTAACTTTCCTATCGGTGAGATTAAGGATAGAGATCTCTCATCCTGTGGTTCTCAAGCCTTGAATTCTGCTACCCCCTCAACAGATGCTAGTCTTGACCTCTGTAGAATAGAAAGCAAAGATGTTGTGGTGTTTCCAGCACCTTAACATGGTAATGGTAGTATTGTGCTTCATTGGTTGTCTACTGTCCTACTTCCATAGTTGTATTTTTTTTCTTTCGCAAACATAGTCCAGGTTTTCACAGTCAAGGTAAGATTTCTTACAGGCCCGAGTGAATGCTTCAGAGGTTATAAAATGGATGTTCCCTCTTTAAAATCACTCCAACAACTGAGCATACTGAAGATCAATGCTCACGACATACAAAGTAGGCAGTGATACCCATAAAGGAGTTCAGGTGTCATCTTGATGTACCACTGTTGTTTACCATTAGTATTGTCAAATGGGAATGATCATACACAGTAGATTGTGGGCATTGGTGGAATGACATGCTGTAAAAGAAATAGTTGGAGGAACTCCAATTGTAACAAAACTGTGACGTTTGAGTGGTGACAGATACATGAACCACAGATTGCTCTTTAGTCTAGATCTTGCTAACAGCATGAACAGCAATATTTTTCTAAATTCCTCCAGCCACTGTCAAAGCCGGGCTGTGGCAGTCATAATGTCAAGGGCATGTACATCAGGTTGAAAAGCATAATTCTTGCAGCTCTTGACCTTCTGTCATTCAAAGCTGTGAACACAGAGAATGTGCGTTCATGTTGATGTGATCTACAAGTCTAAGTGAGGACAGCTGACATCTGCTTTTGGGCCCATGAAACACATTCATGATTTTTAAAACTTACAGTAAAAGCTTGCTTTTCTTGAACTATGTCTAAAATGTTATTTTGTAGTTTTTAACAGAATAATTATTGTTTACTTTTAACATTGCCAAATTTAAGTTTTGTGCAGCCTTTATGATTTAATTGTTATTGATACTGATATGAAAAGTAAACATTTCTTTAAAATGTTCTACTCTCAATGTCTGGCTGATTGTTCCCAGTACCAGTGGAACTGGAACTATATGCTACATTCTTGAGTTGATATTTTTGTTCTTATCAATGTAGATTTTCCTAATAGTTTATGGAGAAAAGTCTTAATTTTATTAAAGACACGGAGGCAATTATTATCTTCTTATTTTCTTGTTTATATAAATAGCAGCTGCAATCAAGACAAAACTACAACTCCCATCAGGCAAACGAAATTGGCCAATGGGAAGCAACAAGTAGTCAAGTATAATGCACCAATTACCAACGGGCTGCCCCTATAATACTTATCGTGACTGAGAACAGCCCTATTTTCTTGCTGTTCGCAGTCATGATAAGTATCTTAATTTATTTCATTGTGTGTTTATATGCACTGTTTAGTACTAGTTATTTATTTATTTAACGTTGTTGCTCGCATGTATGTTTACCGCGATGCTGTGTTCTGTCCAGTCGGCTTGTAGCCGCACGTCTTCCCCACGGCGCGCGCTCATACCTGGTTTTGTCCGTTTTTCCCTTCACAGCCATTTTCAAATGACGATCGCAGGGAACGAACGGCAATTGATTATCGCGCTCCTCATTTTCGCTCCTTTGCCTTCGACTCCATAATTCTTGTTGGAACATCTGGCTGCTCCTGTTCCCCGTGGCATGCCTCAGCCTTCAACCGCTTTCATTCTGCATCGGCTCTGGTGAAGAAAATTAACCCTTTCCTCGCTGTTTTTTGTTGCTTCTCACTTCCCAGAGCTTCTAGCTTTATCACAATGGACAGCTTCCCATTTCTCATGCTGCCATTGAGGAGGAGGAGGTTATTAAAGAAAATTTAAATGACTTCATACAACTTTCAGTTGAACAAGCAGTCACTGCTTCACTAGACAAATTGTCAAAAACTCTTGAAAATTTGGTGGTAAAATTACAATTCCAATGGCTCAATCAAACATATCACTTTTCCTCCCTTCCTTTCAGCCTTTCTACCGCCCCACGGTGTTTCACAAAACTTATGAAACCGGTCGTAGCCTTCCTCAGAGCCCGGGGAGTCAGATTGATCATTTACTTGGACGACATCCTCCTCATCAACCAAAGTCGTTCGTCTCTTCTTTCTTACGCTCATCTAGCCTACACTCTTTTCACAGATCTCGGCTTCATTATCAACAACGAAAAGTCTTCCTTAGTACCTGTTCAAAAAATAGAGGGGCATATTTATACTCCGTTTGCGCCGAATTTGCGTCGGTTTTTTCGACGCAAAACTAACTCCATATTTATACTTTGGCGTTAGACGCGTCTAGCGCCAAAGTTCATGGAGTTAGCGTCATTTTTTTGCGTGAACACCTTCCTTGCGTTAATGATATGCAAGGTAGGCGTTCCCGTCTTAAAAAATGACTCCGATGCATATGCGTCGTATTTATACTCCCGGGCAAAAATGACACCCGGGAGTGGGCGGGTCTAAAAAACCTGCATTAGCGCCGGATTTTAACGCCTGGGTCAGGGCAGGCGTTAAGGGACCTGTGGGCTCAGAATGAGCCCAGAGGTGCCCTCCCCTGCCCCCAGGGACACCCCCTACCACCCTTGCCCACCCCAGGAGGACACCCAAGGATGGAGGGACCCACCCCAGGGACATTAAGGTAAGTTCAGGTAAGTATTTGTTTAAAAAAGTAATTGTGGCATAGGGGGGCCTGATTTGTGCCCCCCTACATGCCACTATGCCCAATGACCATGCCCAGGGGACAGAAGTCCCCTGGGCATGGCCATTGGTCAAGGGAGCATGACTCCTATCTTTGCTAAGACAGGAGTCATTTCAATGGGGGTTGGGAGTGAAAAAAAAATGGCGCAAATCGGGTTGAGGCGATTTATTTGCCTCAGCCTGACTTGCACCATTTTTGGAAGCCCATACTCCATTTTCCCCCCGGCGCTGCCTGGTGTACGTCGTTTTTTTTTACGCACACCAGGCAGCGCCGGCGGCTAACGCCGGCTAACGTCATTGAATAAATACGGCGCCCGCATGGCGCTTCAGAATGGCGTTAGCCGGCGCTAATTTTTTTGACGCATAACTGCGTTAGCGCAGTTTTGCGTCAAAAAGTATAAATATGGCCCAGAGTTTTTAGGTTTCCTGGTGGATTCCGTTTCGGCCACACTTCTTCTGCCATCAGCAAAGATAAAATCTATCAAATCAAAGTTCTCTTCTTTCTATCAGATCCCTAGCAAGAATATTAGGCCTTCTGTCATCCACAATCCAGGCCATTTTTCTAGGCCCGTTACATTATCGAGCCCTCCAAAGATGAAAGACTGGTCATCTTCAAAAAGGCTCGGCTTATTCGGACTCTATCGCCCTAGATCAAGACTCTCGAACAGAGCTGCAAAGGTGGATAGACCATTCAGACGCAAGGAACTGCAGAACTATCTTTGCATCAGCCCTAGATCTTGTATTAGAATCAGATGCAAGTCTGCTGGGTTGGGGAGCCCGGTGTGGTCCAATCTCGACTGGAGGTACATGGTCTCTAGAGGAGTCAAGGTTGCACATCAATTGTTTAGAGATGCTTGCCGGTTCCTTTGCAATCAAAAGCCTCGTGAGAGACCGGGCTTGTTGCTCATTTCTTTTCAGGATGGACAACGTCTCAATGATTTTTTACATCAACCGTTTGGGAGGCACAAAGTCCAAACCTTTGGCGGAGTTAGCGAAAGGGTTTTGGGATTTTTGTCTTCGAAACAGGATTTCAGACCATGCAGAATACTTACCAGGCAATCTCAATTCAGTGGCAGGTTGGCACTCTCGCCATTTTCGAGAATCAAGTGATTGGAAGCTCACTCCTGAAGTCTTCAACACCATTCATCACAAATAGGGTCCTTTTCACATAGATCTCTTTGCTTCACGTCTCAACACACAGTACTTATTTTTCCTTTTTAGACATTGACTCAGAGCAAGAGAGATGAAATTATAAAAGAGAGAAAGAAAGAGGAAGAGAAAGAGAGAAATATAGTGACAAAGGAAGGCAGCAAGGATAAAAAAAAACCTGCAAGAGCGAGATAAAAACAGCATGCAGCCAACTAGGGGAGGGCTGTGGGAGCACCCTACTGAGCAGCATACACCACTCTATAGAGCAAATGGCCAGGGAGCGATCAAATTGAGCAAGTGCATGGGGAGGCAGAGGAGAGGGATCTTAGGGTTCCGTACTTCCCTGTCTGAACCCCTGAAGCCACATTCAGGCTCTGATGAGGAAGAAATGCAGCAGCAAGGATCCCCTTCCAGGGGATAGGAGGAAGAGAGAGCATCAGTATTGGAGTCTGTGTGAGGAGTGCTGAAGAGGAAGCACAGCAGCAAAAGTGATGCCTGGGGAGAAGGTGAGAGCAATATGCCTAGGGGTAAGGAGACATGGGGGCAGAAGTTTTGTGGCAGTAAAAGGAAAGAGGCAGTGGTAGCGAGTAAGCAGAGGGAGTGTTTGGCGTATGTGCTGGGAAGCACTACCAAAGATAAACCCAAGGGCTTGAAAAAGGTTAGCCATAAGCAGACTGACCTAGGCTCTGAAGAGAGTGAGTGTGAGCTGGCAGTAAGTCATCAGGAGAAGGAGAAGGACCTAGGTCACCACGGTATACACACACCATGGTTCTAAAGTGGGGAGAGAGGGGCAGCTTTGTGAGCCAAATAAGAAAGTTAGGATATACTTCAAGGATTTGCTTAAGACACTGATTCTAACCGAGGGAGTGAGAAGCAAAGGAAAGATCCCCCTTGACAGAAAACAGGACGTGCAAAGGTCTAGGACAGATCTAAGGGATCTTCTGATAATGATTAGACCCAATTGATATCATGTTTTTAAGTCATTGGACCCAGTACAAGGTGATGAAGTCACGCAGCAGGGTTCAGCCGTAACTGGGTTGGAAAAGGAAGCACCACTGAGTAATGTACCGCCTAACCTCATACTGAGCAGCATAGGTTGCCTCTGATGATGATGAATGGAGCAGATCTACTGAGGCTAGGGTGAGAACTTGCCTGAAGAAAGGAAGGAGAGGGGCAGGAGCAAGGGCAAGGGCGAGACTGAATGAGTCACTCAAAAGCGGATACATTATGAGACTTGTCTATGGATCTTAGGAGTGGATTTGAGATCTCTAAGGTCAACCAGAAGAAGATCAGAGGATTGTGCAAATATGTGGGGAAGAATGGGGCGATCTTGTGAGTAGGACAGCTATTTTGGAGAAGAACCGAGGGACTTAAAATCTCCAGTAAAAGTAAATAAGGAGGGAATTTGGCAGCTGAAGGCACACAAGGAGGGGTGTCTAGTAAAATTGGAATCCCTAAAAAACAATTAGAGGAGAAATTACTTGAGAATTCTGAATATCCCTGAGGGGTTGGAGGATGAGGACTTGAAAGAGTATATTGTACTTTTGATCAAGTTTGGGGTCTGAGTGGAAGAGCCAGCGGAGGTCATTGTAAAAGACATTCAGAGAGACCATTGGAAACTTTCAGAAAGACCCCCAACAAAACTAAACATTGAAAGATCTTAGTAAATTTCCATACCTGTACTATTAAGGAACACACCCTCCTGGCTGTGTTGAAGCAGTGGACATTAACCATGGATGGGGTGTCATTTGAGATCTGATGTCTCCAGTATGACCCTTAGTAGACAGTGGCAGCTGGGGAAGAGAATTGAACCATTAGGAAGGAAGCTAGGGGCCTCAGTTCAGCTGAGGTTCCCTGCTATTTTGAGAGTCATGCATAACAACAACACTTACCATTTCAGAGACTGCAAGGTGAGAGATGATTTAGTTAAGGAATTGAAGAGTACCAAGTAAGAGCAATGACAAAAGTGATAAGGGGAAGCTCTTTGTGGGTAGTGTTATTGGGGGCTCTCTGCCTTTTAGTTTTTTGTAATTAGTTTTCTGCTAGATTTCACCTCAGTGGTGGATTTTTTGGTAGTTTGGTTATGGCTTAGAATTTCTGGGAGTTGGTTCCAGCTCACTGTGGAACCTTTGTTAGTCCTGGTGTTGAGACAAAGTGGTGTTTTGCAGGTGGTGGGGGGCTTCCAAAGGTGGTACGCCATGAGGCAGACAAGGAGGGTTTTCCAAGGTTTTAAGGGTTTGAGGGGGTAGGGGTGGGGGTGTGCGCATAAATTAGCCAGCATGTGGGAAAGAAATCAAAAAACGTTTGCAGGAACTGTAAGGAAATGCCTCCTTGGCATGGTTGCCCCCTGACTTTTTGCCTTTGCTGATGCTATGTTTACAATTGAAAGTGTGCTGAGGCCTGCTAACCAGGCCCCAGCACCAGTGTTCTTTCCCTAACCTGTACTTTTGTATCCACAATTGGCAGACCCTGGCATCCAGATAAGTCCCTTGTAACTGGTACTTCTAGTACCAAGGGCCCTGATGCCAAGGAAGGTCTCTAAGGGCTGCAGCATGTCTTATGCCACCCTGGAGACCTCTCACTCAGCACAGACACACTGCTTGCCAGCTTGTGTGTACTAGTGAGGACAAAACGAGTAAGTCGACATGGCACTCCCCTCAGGGTGCCATGCCAGCCTCTCACTGCCTATGCAGTATAGGTAAGACACCCCTCTAGCAGGCCTTACAGCCCTAAGGCAGGGTGCACTATACCATAGGTGAGGGTACCAGTGCATGAGCATGGTACCCCTACAGTGTCTAAACAAAACCTTAGACATTGTAAGTGCAGGGTAGCCATAAGAGTATATGGTCTGGGAGTCTGTCAAACACGAACTCCACAGCACCATAATGGCTACACTGAAAACTGGGAAGTTTGGTATCAAACTTCTCAGCACAATAAATGCACACTGATGCCAGTGTACATTTTATTGTAAAATACACCCCAGAGGGCACCTTAGAGGTGCCCCCTGAAACCTATCCGACTATCTGTGTAGGCTGACTGGTTCCAGCAGCCTGCCACACTAGAGACATGTTGCTGGCCCCATGGGGAGAGTGCCTTTGTCACTCTGAGGCCAGTAACAAAGCCTGCACTGGGTGGAGATGCTAACACCTCCCCCAGGCAGGAGCTGTAACACCTGGCGGTGAGCCTCAAAGGCTCACCCCTTTGTCACAGCCCAGCAGGGCACTCCAGCTTAGTGGAGTTGCCCGCCCCCTCCGGCCACGGCCCCCACTTTTGGCGGCAAGGTTGGAGGGAACAAAGAAAGCAACAAGGAGGAGTCACTGGCCAGTCAGGACAGCCCCTAAGGTGTCCTGAGCTGAGGTGGCTCTGACTTTTAGAAATCCTCCATCTTGCAGATGGAGGATTCCCCCAATAGGGTTAGGATTGTGACCCCCTCCCCTTGGGAGGGGGCACAAAGAGGGTGTGCCCACCCTCAGGGCTAGTAGCCATTGGCTACTAACCCCCCAGACCTAAACACGCCCTTAAATTTAGTATTTAAGGGCTACCCTGAACCCTAGAAAATCAGATTCCTGCAACTACAAGAAGAAGGACTGCCTAGCTGAAAAACCCCTGCAGAGGAAGACCAGAAGACGACAACTGCCTTGGCTCCAGAAACTCACCGGCCTGTCTCCTGCCTTCCAAAGATCCTGCCCCAGCGACGCCTTCCGAAGGGACCAGCGACCTCGACATCCTCTGAGGACTGCCCCTGCTTCAAAAAGACAAGAAACTCCCGAGGACAGCGGACCTGCTCCAAGAAAAGCTGCAACTTTGTTTCCAGCAGCTTTAAAGATCCCTGCAAGCTCCCCGCAAGAAGCGTGAGACTTGCAACACTGCACCCGGCGACCCCGACTCGGCTGGTGGCGATCCAACACCTCAGGAGGGACCCCAGGACTACTCTGATACTGTGAGTACCAAAACCTGTCCCCCCTGAGCCCCCACAGCGCCGCCTGCAGAGGGAATCCCGAGGCTTCCCCTGACCGCGACTCTTTTAACCTAAAGTCCCGACACCTGGGAGAGACCCTGCACCCGCAGCCCCCAGGACCTGAAGGACCGGACTTTCACTGGAGAAGTGACCCCCAGGAGTCCCTCTCCCTTGCCCAAGTGGAGGTTTCCCCGAGGAACCCCCCCCTTGCCTGCCTGCAGCGCTGAAGAGATCCCGAGATCTCTCATAGACTAACATTGCGAACCCGACGCTGGTTTCTACACTGCACCCGGCCGCCCCCGCGCCGCTGAGGGTGAAATTTCTGTGTGGACTTGTGTCCCCCCCGGTGCCCTACAAAACCCCCCTGGTCTGCCCTCCGAAGACGCGGGTACTCACCTGCAAGCAAACCGGAACCGGGGCACCCCCTTCTCTCCATTCTAGCCTATGCGTTTTGGGCACCACTTTGAACTCTGCACCTGACCGGCCCTGAGCTGCTGGTGTAGTGACTTTGGGGTTGCTCTGAACCCCCAACGGTGGGCTACCTTGGACCAAGAACTGAGCCCTGTAAGTGTCTTACTTACCTGGTTAACCTAACAAATACTTACCTCCCCTAGGAACTGTGAAAATTGCACTAAGTGTCCACTTTTAAAACAGCTATTTGTGAATAACTTGAAAAGTATACATGCAATTTTGATGATTTGAAGTTCCTAAAGTACTTACCTGCAATACCTTTCGAATGAGATATTACATGTAGAATTTGAACCTGTGGTTCTTAAAATAAACTAAGAAAAGATATTTTTCTATACAAAACCTATTGGCTGGATTTGTCTCTGAGTGTGTGTACCTCATTTATTGTCTATGTGTATGTACAACAAATGCTTAACACTACTCCTTGGATAAGCCTACTGCTCGACCACACTACCACAAAATAGAGCATTAGTATTATCTATTTTTACCACTATTTTACCTCTAAGGGGAACCCTTGGACTCTGTGCATGCTATTCCTTACTTTGAAATAGCACATACAGAGCCAACTTCCTACATTGGTGGATCAGCGGTGGGGTACAAGACTTTGCATTTGCTGGACTACTCAGCCAATACCTGATCACACGACAAATTCCAAAATTGTCATTAGAAATTGATTTTTGCAATTTGAAATTTTTCTAAATTCTTAAAAGTCCTGCTAGGGCCTTGTGTGTTAAGTCCCTGTTTAGCATTGTCTTTTAGAGTTTAAAAGTTTGTTAAAAGTTTGAAATTAGATTCTAGAAACAGTTGTAGATTCTTAAAAAATATTCCAACTTTTAGAAACAAAATGTCTAGCACAGATGTGACTGTGGTGGAACTCGACACCACACCTTACCTCCATCTTAAGATGAGGGAGCTAAGGTCACTCTGTAAAATAAAGAAAATAACAATGGGCCCCAAACCTACCAAAATACAGCTCCAGGAGCTTTTGGCAGAGTTTGAAAAGGCCAACCCCTCTGAGGGTGGCAACTCAGAGGAAGAGGATAGTGACTTGGAGGACAATTCCCCCCTACCAGTCCTATCTAGGGAGAACAGGGTCCCTCAAACCCTGACTCCAAAAATAATAGTCAGAGATGCTGGTTCCCTCACAGGAGAGACCAACACCTCTGAAATCACTGAGGATAGCCCCAGTGAAGAGGACATCCAGTTAGCCAGGATGGCCAAAAGATTGGCTTTGGAAAGACAGATCCTAGCCATAGAGAGGGAAAGACAAGAGATGGGCCTAGGACCCATCAATGGTGGCAGCAATATAAATAGGGTCAGAGATTCTCCTGACATGTTAAAAATCCCCAAAGGGATTGTGACAAAATATGAAGATGGTGATGACATCACCAAATGGTTCACAGCTTTTGAGAGGGCTTGTGTAACCAGAAAAGTGAACAGATCTCACTGGGGTGCTCTCCTTTGGGAAATGTTCACAGGAAAGTGTAGGGATAGACTCCTCACACTCTCTGGACAAGATGCAGAATCTTATGACCTCATGAAGGGTACCCTGATTGAGGGCTTTGGATTCTCCACTGAGGAGTACAGGATTAGATTCAGGGGGGCTCAAAATTCCTCGAGCCAGACCTGGGTTGACTTTGTAGACTACTCAGTGAAAACACTAGATGGTTGGATTCAAGGCAGTGGTGTAAGTAATTATGATGGGCTGTACAATTTATTTGTGAAAGAACACCTGTTGAGTAATTGTTTCAATGATAAACTGCATCAGCATCTGGTAGACCTAGGACCAATTTCTCCCCAAGAATTGGGAAAGAAGGCGGACCATTGGGTCAAGACAAGGGTGTCCAAGACTTCAACAGGGGGTGACCAAAAGAAAGGGGTCACAAAGACTCCCCAGGGGAAGGGTGATGAGACAACCAAAACTAAAAATAGTAAAGAGTCTTCTACAGGCCCCCAAAAACCTGCACAGGAGGGTGGGCCCAGAGCCTCTTCACAAAACAATGGGTACAAGGGTAAAAACTTTGATCCCAAAAAGGCCTGGTGTCATAGCTGTAAACAGCATGGACACCAAACTGGAGACAAGGCCTGTCCCAAGAAAGGTTCCACTCCAAACTCCCATCCAGGTAACACTGGTATGGCTAGTCTCCAAGTGGGATCAACAGTGTGCCCAGAGCAAATCAGGGTCCACACTGAAGCTACTCTAGTTTCTGAGGGTGGGGTGGATTTAGCCACACTAGCTGTCTGGCCGCCTAACATGCAAAAATACAGACAGCAACTCTTAATTAATGGGACTAGAATAGAGGGCCTGAGGGATACAGGTGCCAGTGTCACCATGGTGACAGAGAAACTGGTTTCCCCTGGCCAATACCTGACTGGAAAAACTTACACAGTCACCAACGCTGACAATCAGAGAAAAGTACATCCCATGGCAATGGTTACTTTAGAATGGGGAGGGGTCAATGGCCTGAAACAGGTGGTGGTCTCCTCAAATATCCCAGTGGACTGTCTGCTTGGAAATGACCTGGAGTCCTCAGCATGGGCTGAGGTAGAACTAAAAACCCATGCAGCAATGCTGGGTATCCCTGAACTGGTGTGTGTGAAAACAAGAGCACAATGCAAGGCACAGGGTGAAAAAGTAGAGCTGGAGTCTGGAAAAATGGCCCAGCCTACCAAGAGAACAGGAAAGTCAGTTGGGAAACCAACTGCAACACAGCAAAAGAAAGGGAACCTCTCTTCTCAGGAAGAAGTTCTGCCCTCTGAGGGAACTGAGCCTTTGGAGCTTGAACCTTACCAGGTTGAGCTCTTAGGCCCAGGGGGACCCTCAAGGGAGGAGCTGTGTAAGGGACAAGAAACCTGTCCCTCTCTTGAAGGCCTTAGGCAGCAAGCTGCTGAAGAGTCCAAGGGCAAGAAAAATGGAACACATAGGGTCTATTGGGAAGATGGACTCCTGTACACTGAGGCCAGAGACCCCAAACCTGGTGCCACTAGGAGAGTGGTAGTGCCTCAGCTGTTCAGGAAGTTCATCCTAACATTGGCCCATGACATTCCCCTTGCTGGACATTTGGGACAAACCAAGACGTGGGAGAGGTTAGTCAACCACTTCTACTGGCCCAATATGTCCAACATGGTTAAGGAGTTTTGCCTCTCCTGCCCCACCTGTCAAGCCAGTGGTAAGACAGGTGGGCATCCAAAGGCCCCCCTCATTCCACTTCCAGTGGTGGGGGTGCCCTTTGAAAGAGTGGGTGTGGACATAGTTGGTCCACTAGAACCTCCCACCGCCTCAGGAAATATGTATATCCTGGTAGTAGTGGATCATGCTACCAGGTATCCTGAAGCTATTCCCCTTAGGTCGACTACTGCCCCTGCAGTAGCCAAGGCCCTCATTGGTATCTTTACCAGAGTGGGTTTCCCTAAGGAGGTGGTGTCTGACAGAGGTACCAACTTCATGTCAGCATACCTAAAGCACATGTGGAATGAGTGTGGAGTGACTTATAAATTCACTACACCCTACCATCCACAAACTAATGGCTTAGTTGAGAGATTCAACAAGACATTAAAAGGCATGATCATGGGGCTCCCAGAAAAACTCAAAAGGAGATGGGATGTCCTCCTGCCATGTCTGCTTTTCGCTTACAGGGAGGTACCACAGAAGGGAGTAGGATTCTCGCCCTTTGAACTTCTGTTTGGTCATCCTGTAAGGGGACCACTTGCCCTTGTTAAAGAAGGCTGGGAGAGACCTCTCCATGAGCCTAAACAGGACATAGTGGACTATGTACTTGGCCTTCGCTCTAGAATGGCAGAGTACATGGAAAAGGCAACCCAAAACCTTGAGGCCAGCCAACAACTCCAGAAGTTTTGGTATGACCAAAAGGCTGCACTGGTTGAGTTCCAACCAGGGCAGAAAGTCTGGGTTCTGGAGCCTGTGGCTCCCAGGGCACTCCAGGACAAATGGAGTGGCCCTTACCCAGTGCTAGAGAGGAAGAGTCAGGTCACCTACCTGGTGGACCTGGGCACAAGCAGGAGCCCCAAGAGGGTGATCCATGTGAACCGCCTTAAGCTCTTCCATGACAGGGCTGATGTGAATCTGTTGATGGTAACAGATGAGGATCAGGAGGCAGAGAGTGAACCTCTCCCTGATCTTCTGTCATCAGACCCAAAAGATGGCACAGTAGATGGAGTGATCTACTCAGACACCCTCTCTGGCCAACAGCAGGCTGATTGTAGGAGAGTCCTACAACAGTTTCCTGAGCTTTTCTCCCTAACCCCTGGTCAGACACACCTGTGTACCCATGATGTGGACACAGGAGACAGCATGCCTGTCAAGAACAAAATCTTCAGACAGTCTGACCATGTTAAGGAAAGCATCAAGGTGGAAGTCCACAAGATGCTGGAATTGGGAGTGATTGAGCGCTCTGACAGCCCCTGGGCTAGCCCAGTGGTCTTAGTCCCCAAACCTCACACCAAAGATGGAAAGAAAGAGATGAGGTTTTGTGTGGACTACAGAGGGCTCAATTCTGTCACCAAGACAGATGCCCATCCAATTCCAAGAGCTGATGAGCTCATTGATAAATTAGGTGCTGCCAAATTTCTAAGTACCTTTGACTTGACAGCAGGGTACTGGCAAATAAAAATGGCACCTGGAGCAAAAGAAAAGACAGCATTCTCCACACCTGATGGGCATTATCAGTTTACTGTTATGCCCTTTGGTTTAAAGAATGCCCCTGCCACCTTCCAAAGGTTGGTGAATCAAGTCCTTGCTGGCTTGGAGTCCTTTAGCACAGCTTATCTTGATGATATTGCTGTCTTTAGCTCCACCTGGCAGGATCACCTGGTCCACCTGAGGAAGGTTTTGAAGGCTCTGCAATCTGCAGGCCTCTCTATCAAGGCATCCAAATGCCAGATAGGGCAGGGAACTGTGGTTTACTTGGGCCACCTTGTAGGTGGAGGCCAAGTTCAGCCACTCCAACCCAAGATCCAGACTATTCTGGACTGGGTAGCTCCAAAAACCCAGACTCAAGTCAGGGCATTCCTTGGCTTGACTGGGTACTACAGGAGGTTTGTGAAGGGATATGGATCCATTGTGACAGCCCTCACTGAACTCACCTCCAAGAAAATGCCCAAGAAAGTGAACTGGACTGTGGAATGCCAACAGGCCTTTGACACCCTGAAACAAGCAATGTGCTCAGCACCAGTTCTAAAAGCTCCAGATTATTCTAAGCGGTTCATTGTGCAGACAGATGCCTCTGAACATGGGATAGGGGCAGTTTTGTCCCAAACAAATGATGATGGCCTTGACCAGCCTGTTGCTTTCATTAGCAGGAGGTTACTCCCCAGGGAGCAGCGTTGGAGTGCCATTGAGAGGGAGGCCTTTGCTGTGGTTTGGTCCCTGAAGAAGCTGAGACCATACCTCTTTGGGACTCACTTCCTAGTTCAAACTGACCACAGACCTCTCAAATGGCTGATGCAAATGAAAGGTGAAAATCCTAAACTGTTGAGGTGGTCCATCTCCCTACAGGGAATGGACTTTATAGTGGAACACAGACCTGGGACTGCCCATGCCAATGCAGATGGCCTTTCCAGGTTCTTCCACTTAGAAAATGAAGACTCTCTTGGGAAAGGTTAGTCTCATCCTCTTTCGTTTGGGGGGGGGTTGTGTAAGGAAATGCCTCCTTGGCATGGTTGCCCCCTGACTTTTTGCCTTTGCTGATGCTATGTTTACAATTGAAAGTGTGCTGAGGCCTGCTAACCAGGCCCCAGCACCAGTGTTCTTTCCCTAACCTGTACTTTTGTATCCACAATTGGCAGACCCTGGCATCCAGATAAGTCCCTTGTAACTGGTACTTCTAGTACCAAGGGCCCTGATGCCAAGGAAGGTCTCTAAGGGCTGCAGCATGTCTTATGCCACCCTGGAGACCTCTCACTCAGCACAGACACACTGCTTGCCAGCTTGTGTGTACTAGTGAGGACAAAACGAGTAAGTCGACATGGCACTCCCCTCAGGGTGCCATGCCAGCCTCTCACTGCCTATGCAGTATAGGTAAGACACCCCTCTAGCAGGCCTTACAGCCCTAAGGCAGGGTGCACTATACCATAGGTGAGGGTACCAGTGCATGAGCATGGTACCCCTACAGTGTCTAAACAAAACCTTAGACATTGTAAGTGCAGGGTAGCCATAAGAGTATATGGTCTGGGAGTCTGTCAAACACGAACTCCACAGCACCATAATGGCTACACTGAAAACTGGGAAGTTTGGTATCAAACTTCTCAGCACAATAAATGCACACTGATGCCAGTGTACATTTTATTGTAAAATACACCCCAGAGGGCACCTTAGAGGTGCCCCCTGAAACCTATCCGACTATCTGTGTAGGCTGACTGGTTCCAGCAGCCTGCCACACTAGAGACATGTTGCTGGCCCCATGGGGAGAGTGCCTTTGTCACTCTGAGGCCAGTAACAAAGCCTGCACTGGGTGGAGATGCTAACACCTCCCCCAGGCAGGAGCTGTAACACCTGGCGGTGAGCCTCAAAGGCTCACCCCTTTGTCACAGCCCAGCAGGGCACTCCAGCTTAGTGGAGTTGCCCGCCCCCTCCGGCCACGGCCCCCACTTTTGGCGGCAAGGTTGGAGGGAACAAAGAAAGCAACAAGGAGGAGTCACTGGCCAGTCAGGACAGCCCCTAAGGTGTCCTGAGCTGAGGTGGCTCTGACTTTTAGAAATCCTCCATCTTGCAGATGGAGGATTCCCCCAATAGGGTTAGGATTGTGACCCCCTCCCCTTGGGAGGGGGCACAAAGAGGGTGTACCCACCCTCAGGGCTAGTAGCCATTGGCTACTAACCCCCCAGACCTAAACACGCCCTTAAATTTAGTATTTAAGGGCTACCCTGAACCCTAGAAAATCAGATTCCTGCAACTACAAGAAGAAGGACTGCCTAGCTGAAAAACCCCTGCAGAGGAAGACCAGAAGACGACAACTGCCTTGGCTCCAGAAACTCACCGGCCTGTCTCCTGCCTTCCAAAGATCCTGCTCCAGCGACGCCTTCCGAAGGGACCAGCGACCTCGACATCCTCTGAGGACTGCCCCTGCTTCAAAAAGACAAGAAACTCCCGAGGACAGCGGACCTGCTCCAAGAAAAGCTGCAACTTTGTTTCCAGCAGCTTTAAAGATCCCTGCAAGCTCCCCGCAAGAAGCGTGAGACTTGCAACACTGCACCCGGCGACCCCGACTCGGCTGGTGGCGATCCAACACCTCAGGAGGGACCCCAGGACTACTCTGATACTGTGAGTACCAAAACCTGTCCCCCCTGAGCCCCCACAGCGCCGCCTGCAGAGGGAATCCCGAGGCTTCCCCTGACCGCGACTCTTTGAACCTAAAGTCCCGACACCTGGGAGAGACCCTGCACCCGCAGCCCCCAGGACCTGAAGGACCGGACTTTCACTGGAGAAGTGACCCCCAGGAGTCCCTCTCCCTTGCCCAAGTGGAGGTTTCCCCGAGGAACCCCCCCCTTGCCTGCCTGCAGCGCTGAAGAGATCCCGAGATCTCTCATAGACTAACATTGCGAACCCGACGCTGGTTTCTACACTGCACCCGGCCGCCCCCGCGCCGCTGAGGGTGAAATTTCTGTGTGGACTTGTGTCCCCCCCGGTGCCCTACAAAACCCCCCTGGTCTGCCCTCCGAAGACGCGGGTACTCACCTGCAAGCAGACCGGAACCGGGGCACCCCCTTCTCTCCATTCTAGCCTATGCGTTTTGGGCACCACTTTGAACTCTGCACCTGACCGGCCCTGAGCTGCTGGTGTAGTGACTTTGGGGTTGCTCTGAACCCCCAACGGTGGGCTACCTTGGACCAAGAACTGAGCCCTGTAAGTGTCTTACTTACCTGGTTAACCTAACAAATACTTACCTCCCCTAGGAACTGTGAAAATTGCACTAAGTGTCCACTTTTAAAACAGCTATTTGTGAATAACTTGAAAAGTATACATGCAATTTTGATGATTTGAAGTTCCTAAAGTACTTACCTGCAATACCTTTCGAATGAGATATTACATGTAGAATTTGAACCTGTGGTTCTTAAAATAAACTAAGAAAAGATATTTTTCTATACAAAACCTATTGGCTGGATTTGTCTCTGAGTGTGTGTACCTCATTTATTGTCTATGTGTATGTACAACAAATGCTTAACACTACTCCTTGGATAAGCCTACTGCTCGACCACACTACCACAAAATAGAGCATTAGTATTATCTATTTTTACCACTATTTTACCTCTAAGGGGAACCCTTGGACTCTGTGCATGCTATTCCTTACTTTGAAATAGCACATACAGAGCCAACTTCCTACAGGAACCTATGAAACTCTTAGAGTGCCGAGAATGTTGAGGTTTACAATTGTTATTGGAACTGCAGGGAAGTCCTTTAAGGGATGTGGAATGGGATGAATTTTGGGTTGACTAACTATTTAAAAAAATTGTACTGGAATATCAATAGGCTACAGGTAAAAAGTAGGTGGAAAAGTTATTGCAATATCTAAGGCACTACGAAGCACATGTGATTTTCCTACATGAAATGCATCTGACTAAATCAGAGTGTATGGATCTGTTCAGGCCTTTAAAGTGGGTACAACAAGCGATATGCACAAGTCAAAATGTGGGAACAAAAGGTGTGGCTATTGTGCCTAAGAAACATCCAGAACTTTTGATTGGGGATAGCATTGTAGATAAGTCAGGGAGGGGATAGTTTTGCAATTGACAGTATATGGCCATGCATATACCCTTGCGGGCTACTGTGGGCGGAATGTTGTTGACACTGGTCAGATCATCAGGCTGTAAGTCAAGAGCTAATGATAAAATGCTATCCCAGATAAAAGTTATGATGAAACAGCTGGGGTTGTGCAATGTGTGGAGAGAAAAGATGGGGTTGCTGCAAGTGTACAAACTGAGTAATAAATAATATAGGCATCAATCAAGGATGGAGTATTTCTTTATTGCTTGGAAACTAAAGGCCATAGCTTAGGATGTTTCTCCTTTGGGGGCCCATTTATCAGACCACTCTGCTATAAGCCTGGATATCAATTTAGTTGCTAACGCTGAACAGTACAGGTGGACATTAGACCGCACCAGCTATTGGATGGGAATGTGATTAAGGAGCTCTGATCGGACAAAGAGGAGTTTTTCCATATTCATTTGAATTTGACTTCCCTGGGGATGGTGTAGGATTCTTTTACAGCCTTTCTAAAGTGTAGATTTATCAGGATGGCTTCTTTTAAAAGAAAGCCTTATACCAAGGTGATAAATGAGTTGGAGTTGAGTGCAGGAGGTGGAGGAGAAACTGTCTCAAGGGGGACTGGTCCTGGAGAGATAGAGCACCTGAGGGTGCTGCTTCAATCAGCAAAGGATAAGCTCACAGTGGTAGTGGAAGGAAAAGTCAGAAAGAGATTTGAGGCTAGTAGGTTAGCTCCTTTTGATGATTTTGATACATATACGTAACCGGGTTAGGAGGCCTCCCAATGGACAGAAGACACCAGCGTCAAGGATCACAATTATAAGCCTCACAGCTCAAAAGATCTCAGAAATCATTGTCACCCTTTGAAGAGACCTTGAAGCAACTTGCCAAAAATTCCCGTTACGTTCCCTTAGAGATGGAGTAATGGAATTCATATTAAGATGAATTAAACGCCCTGGTGATGACCTGATTAGCATTTATATGCCCAGCGATTATAGAGGTTGAAATGCATCAGACAAATACAGCATGAGGAATTTTGAATGGCCACTTTTACAGTAGTTAATGAAATCAGAAATACTACAAAGTTGACTGAACATCAAATGAAGAAGGAGTCAACACAAGAATTGTAATCCTCTTGCACTGAGGGCCTTTATAATCAATCTTGTTATGCTAATCTAGAGATGTGTTTAGCTGTGCCAAAGAGTTGGGGCTCATGATTTAATGTGTTTGCATTATAGATGTGGAAGTATATGCCTTTTAACCATAAATAATTTTTTGGGATGTAGAGAATTACTTCAAGTGTCTTGTGTCTGGTATATGAATATTTTAAATCTGGTATATATTTTGAGAAGGTGATTGTGTGTAAAGGCAAAATGTGAACAATATGGCAATTGAATAACATGTACTGACACACAGTATTGATGTACTGCCCTGTGTTTATTTGAAGTGATTAATCAAATAGCTGTGGAGGGTTGCTTGGTTGTGGTTTTAAAAAGTGAGTAGGGTCACCCCAGGGACATTTTATCCATATGCTGTGAATGAGCATAAATGTGTCATCCCCATTATCATTTGCAGATCACTTCTGGGCTGTGGAAGAACAGAAGAGGATTGGATCTGCTGAGAATAGACTTAAAGCCTGGAACTGCTCTCCCTCTTGTCCCCAGGACACGGAAAGGAACTTCAAGGGTGATAAGCCTGACCTTCTTGGGATATACAGACACAATAAGCTCCAAGGTGTGTTTTCCAAAATTCCCAGTTGATCAGTTTCAACTGGACCTGCCCTGGACCCTGCTGCTGGCATCTGCTAGAGTGAGTCTTGACCCCTGAGTGCTGCTTCAGTAGTACTGCACCCTTGACTGGTGCCAAAGTGTCTTCTTCCGGAAGATTCCTTAAACCTGGGACTTGGAAACTTTTTGCCCTCTGATGGACTTTGCCCTTTCTGAAAGGACATCACCAGATATTGTTTCTTCACCCTCCTGTTTTTTTAACCCATTTTTTTGGCTATTAGGCCTCTGAACACTTTACCACTGCTAACCATTGCTAAAGTGCTTCCCTAAAGCTAAAGTTTTCTCTTATCTAAGGGCCTCATTTACGAGGCCCTATCAGCACTCTGTGCCACAAGAGAGTCATTTTTTTATGCTCCATTAGTGCAGTGTGCCAACTGATATTTACAAGGCCAAACAAAGTCACATTGTGTGGCTGTTCAAGGCCTTGTCAATCATCCCCACAATACAGGCATCTTTGCACCATGGTGCCAGGTTGTCTACATTGGTGCTAGACAGCAAAGTGTGTGCCAGCGCAGGGGGAGAAGACAGACATGTGCCACGTCTTGTATTTACAGCACATTTCTGCCATTTCCAGGTGGTGCAGGTTGGCGCAGCAAGACACTTGTAAATAAGCCTCAAGACTTAGTGAAATTGACGTATGCCCAAATGGCATATTTAATTTACTTGGAAGTCCCAAGTAAAGTGGCACAACCTGTGCCCATGGCCTGTACATTAAATGCTACTAGTAGACCTGCAGTACTGAATGTGCCACTCACTTAAGTAGCACTTTAAAAATGCCTCAGGTGCGCAATTTTGGCCTATATGTGCAGTTTCCTTTTGTCAGACCCAAACCTTTTCTTTTGGTACATGGAAGTCACCTGTAGGGTAGGCTCTGGACAACCCAGAGAGAATGGTGCAGTATATTTAAAATGTAGAACATGTAATTGTAATTTTTATATGTCAAGGCAGTGAAAAATTATTTAATTTGTTTTTCACTACTGAAAGTCTTACCTCTCCCATAGCATAACATTGGAGTTACATTTAATAAGCCGTAATTTCCAAACAGAGCATGCCACCAGTTCATGTTTCGTGTCTTTGGAATTGTAATGAAAAAAACCTTTTTTATGGTGAAGTCGGATTTTTTATTATAATTTTGAAAATGGCATTTTTAGACAGTTAGTATTCTCCTGTCTGAGCCAGTTAGTGCCTCTAACCTATCCCTTAGTCACACAAGTGAGTGTAGTTGACAGTTAGACTTTGTGCACTCCTCCTAGACAGCTGCACACAATAAAGAGCTTAGGTGTGCCTGGATGGGCCATTACTGGCAAGACAGGAGGGCAGATCCTGACACGGCCCTACTTACACAAAAATAGGCCGTTTACTGCCTCCAAACAAAAGGCTGCATGCCCCGTGTAGTTAGTCTGGAGCTTGGACAGGGAAGGCTGGATGCCTGGAAACTTCAAAGGGAAACCTCTAGGAAGCTTCTCCCGCCTTCCAGGGAAAGGGCATCAGGTATAAATATTTGACCTTAGACAACACTTATTCTGTACACTTCTGGACCTTTGTATTCTCTGCTAGGAAGAAAGACAGTTTTACTGCTGAAATGACTTCCACTATGCTGGACTGCTGCTCCGAAGGGCTACAGCCCCAGAGTGCTGACCTGCTGCCTGTTGCCCTCTTACCTGGATGAGATGGACTGGACTTCCATCTGTTGAACCTAGGATACCAAAGTGACTTTGAGGGCTAGTTAGGTGGATGGCCTCCTGACTATAGCACCAGGAGCAGAAGGCTCCAACAACTTTGAATCCAGCACATGGACTGTGCCACCTGTGAGTCTTACCCTGCCAAGTGGTGCCAATCTTTTATATTTGGAATTGGGGCTGAAGGTGCTCTACCAGCCCATCCGTGGATCCAGCAGAACCAACACATCTTCTCTGCACTGTGGCATAAACCCGAGCAGAACTGATGCATCTCCTCTGTTGTGAGGGTTCTCCCAAAGCAAAGGACTCTGCATCGACCGCTGCAGCTGTATTAGAACCATAGCCTGAGCAAAGTTTTTCCAATGCATACCCTAGCACCCCTCGGCGGCGGCAGTCTTGACAACAATGCAGGTTCTCACATCGCATTCTCACAGCTACTCAGAAGTGGTGCATCACCTCGACAGCATGATGCATCTTTGATGCCAGACTTAGTTTACAGGATCCTCGACGATGACACGGGATCTCACACTGCAGCTCGGTTCCAGCGTGAAACCTACGCATTGTCTTGGCTGCGCAATGCATCCTCGCCATGTACCTTCACAATGCTCCACAACCGGAGCATCAGGTACTTTGTTCAGTGGGCCTAACCAGGTCCCTGTTGCCCGCCCATGTTCCATCACGGTTAGCCAGAACTTGTGACTTTGTCCAAGTCCGGAGCAACCAGATTTTTATTTTGGGCTTGTTTTATTTATTAAAAATAAATGTATTTTTTTTAATCTGATGTGGGATCATTTTTTCTGTGGTATTTTCACTGTATTGATACTGCTGGAAAAAATACTTTGCATATTGCCTCTAAATTAAGCCTGACTGGCCTGTGACAGTAATTATGGTTATTGGCTCACGCCCCAATCAACCAATAACCCAATTTTTTACAGGCTGTAATTCAGTCCAACGTCTAGATCAAGGAAAACTCAGTCCCAGAGGATTCTTTTAATACTTGATCTGCAAGACTATGGCTGAGTCAAAGATTTGGAACTGCAGTATTTTAGCAGCTTCAGTGTGTGCATCAGTCAATGTTGTGTACACTTTGATAAAAGTATACAGTGAGTGTGATTCGTGGAAACATGGGGGCCAATTCACAAATAAAAGGTGTAACTCATTATTTGCACACTTGCTCCTACCCACTGGTATACTTTAAAAAGTTTTTAAATTTCCCATTAACACGCCTTAAAATGGGCATCATGAGATCTGCTACTGGGAATATCATGTAAGGTTTTTCCATTTTGGTATTTCTCCAATGTGGAATTTGTTCAAACAGCACAACACCCCATTTAGGAAAGGCAAACCACCTATACACATTTTTTACATTCTATTTATTTATTTATTTTACACATGAAAAGCGTTTTCTACGCCGAGAACCCCATTCTTGCTCAACCCCGTTAAGTTTGGAGATGTTTGATTTACATTACCATCATGAAATATAATTTACTCCAGGCATTTTCTAGAGCTAAATATTGACCATTTTCAGGGTGGGAATGGAGCAGAATGTTTTGATGAATGTCCGCAAATTTATGGGCCAGATTTAAAAGGCCCTATCATCACCGGAGCTTCCTCTTTAGTGATGCTCTGGTTGAACTATGCACTGCGCCGTATTTACAAAGTGGCATTAAGCCACTTTTTGTGGCTTGAAGCCACCTTGTAAATACGGCCCCTTTACACTCAGCAGTTTGCATGGAAGGGGCATGCAATGGGTGTTGCTGTGGGCATGTCACAGCAACACCATTGCATTTTGACGCTGCCCCAGATTTACAAGTTTTTGAGGCAGCCCCAAAATCTAACACCACCCCTGGGGTAGCGTTAGCATGGTGCAATGAGGAGAAATGCTTTCATTTCTCCCTGCTTTTTGCTCTTTCTATGTTGCCGCAACCTGCAGCACACATAGAAAGAACAACTCACCATTAAAGATTGTTTTTGTACAGGAATGTAAAACAATCTCCCTCGCAGCGCAGTCATCCTTGCACCATTGTGGGAGGTGGCTTCATTGGCACTCAGCAGCAAATTTACTGCAGGGGGCAACACAGGGGTGTGCTGTATTCTATTAAATACGGTGCATCCTTGTGTTTTGAAAATGATGAAGCGCAGCACTGCCAGATGTGGCGCAGCATCGCACTCCAACATTTTTTTTTTAAATATGGGCCTATATGTTTTTGGGTGTTTACAAACTCCTGAGACAAACCAATCCTTGATACACATGCTACGTACTAATGGCTTATGTTATGGAGTGGAGGATGCATGTTGGGGCATGAAAATTACAGCGTAGTAAACCAATTATGCTTCTTAGGCATCTGTTTGTGGCTACCTGTTAGGCTCCAACAGTGCCATTCCTTGTCACAAATATACATTTATGCCCATAAACGGTTTTGTCAAATGGGTCCCTAGCCTTAACCTAATAAACGTGATATAATTTGCAGCAGGGCATCACAACATGCAGGTCACATACTAACAAATTAGACCTTTGTCCTGTGGGAGGTGTGAGCAGGGAGAGACGGTTCTGTATAGTTCAGCCTTCAATGTGATCTGGTCAACCTGTATTGCATTGGGAAACAGTTCAAGCTGACATTTAAAGGGCAAACACAAAGGCAAGCCATTTATAAAAACAAGTGACTAGTAGCAATATTATCATAGTTAAGTAGATATAGACCACGTGCTCCACACGTAGGTACTAAATGCTCCAGCAGACGTGGAGGTATTGGGGTCTGATGATGTTAGCTGACTCCAGGCCCTCCAAGTGAATATGAAGTGGAGGCAGAGCTCAGAGCACAGACCTCGAAAATCTAATTTTGTCAGTGCTACTTAATGTATTTTAACTATAAATGAGTGATATGCAGAAAGGACTACAAACAATCCCTATGAACTGTGCCTTCCTGTTAGAAATGGGGTCTCAGTTTGGCACTCAGTTTGCACTGTGTCTAAGCAGTGACCCTCACTCTAGTCAGGGCAAGTTAGATACTAGCTTAAGAAACCCCTTGCTCACCCCCTTGGTAGCTTGGCACAAGCAATCAGGCTCATCTTAAAAGCAATGTGTAAAGTATGTGTACCAACACACACAGTAATACAATGAAAACACTACAGAATGGACACCATACCAGTTTAGAAAAATAGCCAATATTTATCTAAGTCAAACATGACCAAATATGAGAAAAATCCTCCATACACAAGTAAAAATATGACTTTAGCAATTAAAAACACCAAAATAGTGCCTAGAGGCACAAATGCTGCAACCTGATATTAAAACAGCATGGTGCCGGAGTCCTTTCCCACAATGCGATGCCACTGGCACCGTTTACGGAGTCACATGGACCCCAGGTACAGTACCTTAGCGAAACGTGTGGAGTCGGGGTGAGACACATTGTTGAATCCGATGTGGCATTGGTTCTGGTGCTGAGGGATGAAGAAGTGGAGGCGCCTCAAAAAGGCATAAGGTCCTTGCTCCGGAGCGGTGGAGGTGAGACTGTGATGGTTGTGAGGAGTGGGTCCTGGGCACCTTCATCAAAGTTGAAGTCTGGTGAAGTCACGATGCTGCGGGGTGACCTCACATTATTGCGATTAGGTCAGAGGCGCTGCGACAGTCGGGTGTCACAAACATCGGGTGTACGACACTCCAACGCACTAGTTCATATGGACCTCAGCAGCTGCAACAATGTTGGGCCTACATTGACAGTGGGGTTGTCGCGCCTCAGCAAGTTCCACGGATCCAGGAGTAGGCGGTGTCGCAGGCTTCATGCAACGGCATCCTTAGTGAAGTCGCATGGCTCCATCTGTTGTTTCACAGGATGTTTACCAGAAATGCACTTCCACAGGCCCAGGAACTAGAATGTCACCCTCTGGCAAGCTAGAGTACACAGCATGCAGACTCAGACATTGGTTGGTGAAGCCTTTGCTGTCTCTGGGGCTTCACAAACAGAAGGCAAGCTCAGACCAAGCTCTTGGAGATACCTCTCAAACAGAAACGCACAGCACAGTCCAGTCCTTATTCCCTTTCACAGGCAGAAGCAGCAACTACAGGATAGGCCAATAAAGCACAGACACAGGCAGGGAGGCACTTCTCCTCAACTCTTCAGCTCTTCTCGTAGTAGAGGTTCCCCTTGAATCCTTGAAGTAAATCAAAGTCTGCGGTTGGAGGTCCAATACTTATACCCCTTTCTGCCTTCAAAGGTGCCAAACTTCAAAGAAAAGTCTCTGTTGTTTATAGGATTCTGCCTTCCCCAGGCCTGGCTGCAGACTCACCCTGGGTGGTTGGAGACTGCTTTGTGTTGGGGCAGGCACAGCCCTCACAGCTGTAGGTGACCACTCCTCCCTCCAGGCTAGCCCAGATGGCCATTAGAATATGAAGGTTACACCCCAGCAACCTTTGTGTCACTGTCTAGTGGAGATGCACAAACAGCCCAACTGTCAGTCTGACCCAGACAAGGAATCCACAAACAGGCAGAGTCACAGAATGGTTTAAGCAAGAAAATGCCCACTTTCTAAAAGTGACATTTTCAAACTAACAATCTGAAAAACACCTTCACTAAAAGATGTATTTTTAAACTGTGACTTTAGAGATTTCTATCTGCTCTCAAAGGGAAACTGCACTTTAAGGATATTTAAAGGCAGCCCCCATGTTAACCTATGAGAGAGATTGGCCTTGCAACAGTGAAAACCGACTTTGGCAGTGGCTCACTGTTAGGACATGTAAAAATACGTAGGTACATGTCCTACTTTTAACATACACTGCACCCTGCCCATGGAGCTCCCTAGGGCATACCTTAGGGATAGCTTACATGTATAAAAAGAAATGGTTTAGGCTTGTCAAGTGAGTGCACTTGCTAAGTCGAATTGGCAGCTTAAAACCTGCACAAACAGACATTGCAGTGGCAGTTTCAGTGGAGTTTAGTAGCATTTGTTTCACAGGCCCTAGGCACCTCTAGTGCACTTTACTAGGGACTTACTAGTGAATCAAATATGCCAATTATGGAAAAGCCAATTACACATACAATTTCACATAGGGAGCACTTGCACTTTAGCACTGGTCAGCAGTGGTAAAGTGCCCAGAGCAACAAAAACAGCAAAAAAAGAGTCCAACACACAGCAACAACCTGGGAAGTAGAGGCAAGTAGTGAGGGGAGACCACGCCAAGGATGCCAGGTCTAACGCTTTCCTTGCACATTGTCCACTGAGGCATAATAAAAGGCACTGTAACTGGGACACCTGTTATAAGCACAAGTTTGTGAATCTAGGCTGTGAATACATATTTTTCAATACACCTTTACTTCTGCCCTTTTTCATTAAAGGGTGGGTGAAAGGTGGGATCACAGACTAAGTTGCAAAATTGAAACTCATATGGAGCAATCTTAGCACTTGTGCAAGTTATGCCTTCGTACCAATTTGCACACCCAGACTTCCTCCACAAGACAGACACAACATTTTGTAGATATCCACGTATTTCCTTTAGTTTATATTTGCTGATGCATGCTTATATAGTGAATAGAGTTATTGTATCTAGTGTTTACTTGACAATCACCTTTAGTTGAGAATAACTTACGGAAACAGTGCAGCAGTACTAAAACATGTATTATTCAGTAATATCACATCATTTCAAACAGCAAAGTAATGTTAATTCGGCAGGTATCCGCTTATTGCACATTTGAAGCAACTTTGCCCGCTTCCAACAGTCTCTAAATAAGAGTGAGACTCATTGGTGTGGTCAGTGTGTCTTGAGCCCTAGTGCAAGGAAGAAAATGGTCCCCACAGGCCTTTGTTTGAATTGTAAAACACAGCAATCAGTTGGCCCCTTAGGGCTCTTTCTGCCCGTGCCACTGCACCAGCTGCACCAACGAACGCTTTACCCCTCGTGAGATAGTTAGCCTGGAAAAGGGCAGCAGTGCAATGTGGAAATGTATACAATACTCTGAAGACTTACCATGTAACACTTAGGGGGTCATTACAACCCTGGCGGACGGTGGAAAAGGTACGGTAATACCGCAAACAGGCCGGCGGACAAAAAAATTGAATCATGACCCTGGTGGAAACCGCCAACAAAGACAGACACTTTAACACACCGTCCGCCACTGCGGTACAGACAAGCAGCGCAGCGGTTTCCGCCAACAGACAGGCGGGAGACAATGTACCACCCACAGTATTACAACAGGCCAATCTGCCACTTTTTCCGGGGCGGATTCACCGTGGATAAAAACACGGCGGAAACAGCTTTTGCTATGGGAAAAAGCTCACCTCAACACATCGCACGAGGAACGACGACTCCATGGACCCGGAACTCCAAATACTACCTGCCCTTGTCTTTCTGTTCGTTTATGACCAACAGCAATGTAGGCTCAGAAGATACCGGTGAGTACTGCATCTACGACACGGGGAGGGGGGAGCAAAAGTCAGGGGGACACCCACCAAACACCCCCACCCCCACCCTCGCATATTACAACATACACACCAATGCAGTCAAAACTATCACATTAACAACCCACAATTACCCCGGAAGAATGCAAAGACAATGCGAATTTCGGTCAAACATTGTAATGTGCCAATATACATGTCATACAAAAATATACAGATATATATCTCTAAATCACTCATAATTATATATACAATACAAGAAGTAGTGCAGATATGTACACAACAATGTCCGTGCACCAACAGTCCAAAAATGCATGGGCGAGGCCCACAATAGATACCTGACCAAAATCCGAGAGAACCCTCCCCGGGCATCAGATAGAAATACTACAGGCACCTCAGGGGGAAGGGAAGGGGGGGGACCTCAGCCGGGTGACTGCAAAGCCACATCCACGACGGGCTCCATGCCCACTGATGTATCCTGGGGAGTGCAAAGCCACAGTCTCTCAAGTCTCTACAGTGGGTGGTTTGCCCACTGTGCCATCCTGGGGAGTGCAAAGCCACAGTCTCTCAAGTCTCTACAGTGGGTGGTTTGCCCACTGTGCCATCCTGGGGAGTGCAAAGCCACAGTCTCACAAGTGTCTACAGTGGGTGGTTTGCCCACTGCGCCATCCTAGGGAGTGCAAAGCCACATTCTCTCAAGTAGATGCAGGTCTCCACTGGTTCTGGAGGGGGACTGGTGCCCAGACTGGATGAGTCTCCCCGTGAAAGTTCCTGTCCTGTCACTATCCCAGCTGCACATGGGATAAGGATGCCTGATGTGGCGGTCCATTCATTCCTACATGGTGCATGCCCTGTTCCGCGGTGCTTTGCCATGGCGGTCTTTGCCCTGTTCAGCAGTGCATTGCCATGGCGGTCTTTGCCCTGTTCAGCGGTGCTTTGCCATGGTGGTCTTTGCCCTGTTCAGCGGTGCTTTGCCATGGCGGTCTTTGCCCTGTTCAGCGGTGCTTTGCCATGGCGGTCTTTGCCCTGTTCAGCGGTGCTTTGACATGGCGGTTCAGGACTGTTCAGTGGTGCTATGACATGGCGGTCTCTGCCCTGTTCCGCAGTGCTTTGCCATGGCGGTTCTGTCCTGTTCAGCAGTGCTTTGCCATGGCGGTTCAGGACTGTTCAGCGGTGCTTTGCCATGGCGGTTCAGGACTGTTCAGTGGTGCTTTGACATGGCGGTCTCTGCCCTGTTCAGCGGTGCTTTGCCATGGCGGTTCTGCCCTGTTCAGCTGTGCTTTGCCATGGCGGTTCAGGACTGTTCAGCGGTGCTTTTGTTAGGGTTTGTGCACAGCAAAGAGCATGTCCCCTCTCACTGCACTAGTGGGTTCTGTAATAGCTCCCTTTTAAACTTACTATTGAAAGCCTTTCTTGTTATCTCACCTTCCCCCCCCCCCTAGGCTTCTATGTATGTTGTTTAATGTGCTGTTTTGTTTACACGTTGGGCCTTGCTTTTACCAAGGCTTCTTTAAAACACTCCTCTCTAGGCCATGTGTTAATTTAACTCATTTGCATAATAACTGAAACTCTGCACACCTTTCAAGAACATGTGCAGCATGTGAGGACCACACCCAGCTCTTCAAACCACACTCAGCTCTGCACACCTTTCAAGAACATGTGCAGCATGTGAGGACCACACCCAGCCCTGTCTATAAAAGGCAGCCCCCGAGCCTCGCCCAGTGCTTGTGCTCGTCTACCTCCCGCTTACCTGAGGACAGATCCCTCGGCGCTGGCACTCCTGCTCTCTACAGACTTTCATTGGCTTCAATGGGCGCAGCTGCTGGCTCTTCCTTCTTCCGGTTTCCGGTTCCTCCTTGCCTCAGCCTCTCTCCTACAAGCAACCTGCAAAAGAGAAAGAAGACAAGGTTAGACTGATCAGTATCTCTTGCCAGCAACAAGTAAGTGCAAAACTTTTATTACCTGAAAGAACTTTGACAACAATTTCTGGATTCGTGTATAGACAATTTGAAACAAGATACCTTCCACGAACACTGATTCAAACTCTTTGTTACAAGAATACTTTGCAGAACTTTGTGAAGCAAACATTTTTTAATCGAACCGTGGAAACCATTAACAGCAAGGCAAACAGTAAATCAAGGACTTGCACAAATTACATGCTGTATTTTGACGTAAAAGTACAGTATTTGTTTTATAAAAGATTCTGGAAATATGGGAAATGTGAGTCTGCTATTGGCAATTTAGGCTTTAGTTATATTAAGATGAATGTTTGATATTGATAATTCTGATAACTGTATTTGTTTAATGTTTTAGAAGCTTTAGAGTAATAGAAAGCATATTCCAGAGCTGTAACACATTCCAAACCTGGAAACTAGAGACCAGGATCCAAGAGGTACTTTTAGAAGAAAATTTCTAATAAATAAAGGGATAGTTAGGAACCCAGTTAGGAAAAGGATGTACTTATCTGTTCTTTGTTTCTGTTTCATTAGGCACCAGTTTCTACAGAAGTCAGAGAGGGCTGCAGATTTGTGCAGCACTTCAACAGTGGAAACGCAAGAACGCTGTTGTCTCTTTATTTTATTTTATCCACTTCCCCACTTCCCTTGAGCTTCTGTTCTTAGTGCACTGTTTTAAAAACTAGTGTGCTGGAACAAGCAGTTTCAGGGTTGGGTCGGATTGTCTTCAACCTCCATCAGAACTGAAGAAGGACTCAGGTGAACTGGGCTTTGACAGCTTTGCCATGGCGGTTCAGGACTGTTCAGTGGTGCTTTGACATGGCGGTCTCTGCCCTGTTCAGCGGTGCTTTGCCATGGCGGTTTAGGACTGTTCAGTGGTGCTTTGACATGGCGGTCTCTGCCCTGTTCAGTGGTGCTTTGCCATGGCGGTTCTGATACTGGACATTGGTGTGTGGCATGACGATCTCCACACTGGACATTGGTGTGTGGCATGACGATCTCCACACTGGACATTGGTGTGTGGCATGACGATCTCCATACTGGACATTGGTGTGTGGCATGACGTTCCATCATTGGCCAGCGGGGCTGTGGCATCCTATCCCCTCCTGGGCTGTGACTCCGGCGGTGGTCACTGGACCAGTGACGATACTTGGGCCCTCCTGGGCTGTGACTCCGGCGGTGGTCTCTGGACTATGGCGCACTTCTCTGCCGTGACACTCACAACAGGCTGGGGAGACTTCCTCTGGACCTTCCCCACCTTCTTTGGAGTTACAGCTGACTCACCAATCGCCTTGGATCCCATTTTACTTATTGTCCCACCAGGAGTCTTAACACAGTCCCGTCGTCCGCTCCCCAATTTCAGAGCCTTTACAGGGGGTGGGCTGCCAGTGCCTTGGCTCCGGGTCCTACTGCCTGCCCTGGTGGACGGTGCACTCCAAAAACCTGGAACACGCACCACTGGTACTGGAGGCTTTTTGGCTGAGGCGCTACGACGGGACTGATGAATTGGAGGGGGGAGTGGGGGCAAAAAGGTCAATTTGACATAGGGACAGTTTCTGACGGACACTGGGATGGGTAGCTGGAGGGGCCCTGGGAGTGGAGGAAGAGGAGGTGTTTGTAGGAGGTGTCACTTTAGGTGTTTTGGGTGCAGGTGCAGGTACTGGAGGCTGTCATGAGGTAGATGGATGTTGGGTGAGTGATTGCTGGCGTTTGTGTACTTTGGGAGGGGGCGTCACAGACACACTAGGAGAGGACACAGGGGACGTGTAAATGGCAGTGGAGGTGGTGAGTGCAGGTGAGCGGCTTGTGGTGCTGGGTGTCCTGGTGCGAGTCCTAGTGCCTGTAAATGTGGTGCATGCAGGTGTGTGTGTAGACGAGACTGGGAGTGAGGAGGGAGAAGAGGAGGAGGGGGACACAGTGGAGACAGTGGATGTTACTGTGTCTGTATGTGGGTGAGGCTTGCGTGAGTGCCTGTGGTGTGTGTGGTGCCTATGTTTGCTTGAGCTACTTGTGTGTGTTGACTTGTGTGCATGCTGGTCTGTAGGTGTGCTTGGGATGGGCTGGGGTACAGGGGATTGGGTCTGGGTGGAGGAAGTTGGAGGGGGGAGACTGGACACAGGGACAATGGCTGCCATCAGTGCTGAGGCCAGAGATTTCAGGGTTCGCTGAAGGGCAGCCTGACCAGAATGAATGCCCTCCAGGAATGCATTACCGTGTTGCAACTCCCTTTCTACACCCTGAATGGCATTCACAATGGTAGACTGCCCAACAGTGAGTGACCTGAGGAGGTCAATGGCCTCCTCACTGAGGGCAGCAGGGGTGACTGGGCCAAGGCCTGAGGTGCCTGGGGCGAAGGTGATGCCCACCCTCCTGGGTGAGCGGGCACGGGGTGAACGCTGAGTGGCTGCTGGGAGGGCGGTGCTGGTAGGGGAGGAGCGGCTGTACCTGTAGAAGTGGGGCGCACAGATGGTGCCGCCACCACAAGGGAGCCCCCATCGGCGGACGAGTCCGTGTCGCTGCTTGGTGATCCGGTGGCCGACGTGAAGCTCCCCTCGCCCTCCGTCCCACTGGTGCATTCAGAGTCTGTGGTGTGGCCCTCCATGGCCATGTGGGATGCAGCTCCCTCGTGCTCCGGTGCCACTGTACCTCCGCCTGATGATGCTGATGTACAAAAGGACAGGGAGAGCAGGAAAAGGGGGGGAGTCAGAACAAAGAGAGTTTTAGTGCATGGCATACCGCTACCGTTGGCGGACAAGACAGACGCAGCAGCTCCATGCATTACGCCGTGCTCCTGGCCTCTGCACATGCAATTTCTGGGATATGGCCTACATGGTAATGGTGGAAATCTGCGCACATGGATGCCACAGGGGCAACTATACCTTAACTTGGCACTCTTCTGAGGTGGGGTAGAGTGCCACATGGCACACATTACGGAGGGGCCTTGCCTACCTAACTCACCCTGGCCTAGGGACACACACAGCCCACCTCCCCCACCCAGACCCCTCCACTGCACGCAAAGTCCGCAGAATGAGGTTGTACTCACCCCCTTGTGTCTTCTGTGATGTCCTTAAGCGCCCATCCAACTCCGGGTAGGCCACCGCCAGGATCCGGAACATCAGGGGGGTCATGATGCGACGGGCACCCCTCCCACGTTGGGAGGCCATCCCCAGCTGAGCCTCTGCCGTCTTCTTGCTGCAGCGGCGAATGTCCTCCCATCTCTTACGGCAGTGGGTGCCCCGTCTCTGGTGGGCCCCCAGGGTCTGAACCTCCTTGGCGATGGCACGCCAAATGTCCCTCTTCTGGTGGGCGCTGACCTACATGACATGCACAAGGAAAGAGGAACAGTCATTACCAACTGCACCGTCATTGTGAGTGGCCCCCTCCCTACTCTGGCCATGTGGGCCTTTTATTCCCATGCTTTACTGTAGTATCAACTCTGCCCCCTTCCCTCTTCCACCCAGCCCTGTCCACCCCGGCCTAGCCCATACAATGGCTCCCTGTGTACTAACCTGTTGGTCTGGAGGACCGTAGAGTATCATGTACTGGGGGAGGACCCCATCCACAAGTTTCTCCAACTCCTGTGCAGTGAAGGCAGGGGCCCTTTCCCCAGACGCAGCAGCCATCGTCGCTTCCAGACCGAGGTCACAGCAGCACTAGCAGTGTAGGTCCTCTCCTGTCGAAGGTCAGGTATCTAGTGATTGAACAGATAGAAAATGGCGGTGACGTCCGCGGCGGTGCGCATCATCACCGCCGGAGCACCTGTTCATTGGCTCCTGGGACCCATAGGGTCCAATGTTAACCAATGCAGCATTGCGCCACGGTCTACGACCGCCTACCGCGACGGTGTGCAACACCAGCGCTGTTACCCCACAATCCCATTGTCCCAGTTTAGAGGTCAGGCAGCCGCCATTTCAGGGGCCCACATGGCTTCATTTACTACTGCGTCACACATACCGAGGCCTACACTCAACACACATCCAGGAAGGGTTTATTGTCTGGTGTAGACTTGTGTGTGACTGTGGGTACATATCTAGAGGAATAGTGACTGTTTATTCTCTGTTGTCCTTCTTAGGCACCGTCAGCTGGGACATATGAGAAGATGGCGGAATCCTCCGGTGTACCGACCGCTGGTGGACCTGTTGAAAATGGAAGAGAGACATTTAATTGTCACCTACAGGTTTGACCGTGCCACTATCCATGAACTATGTACCCAGTTGGAGCCAGACCTGATGTCACCAATCGGCCATCCGACTGGAATCCCCCCTGACGTGCAGGTGCTGTCAGTGCTCCATTTCCTTGCAAGTGGGTCTTTTCAGACAACTGTGGCCATGGCATCAGGGATGTCCCAGCCTATGTTTTCCAACGTGTTGTCCAGAGTGTTGGCTGCCCTGCTGAAACACGTAAGGAGATACATCATTTTCCTTGAGGTGGAGGATTTGCCTACAGTGAAAGGTGACTTCTATGCTCTTGGACATATCCCCAACGTCATAGGTGCCATTGAAGGGACCCATGTAGCTCTGGTCCCCCCCGCAGGAGTGAACAGGTGTGCAGAAACCGGAAGAGTTATCATTCGATGAATGTCCAGATGGTCTGTTTGGCAGACCAGTACATCTCACAGGTAAATGCCATGTTCCCTGGCTCTGTGCATGACGCCTACATCCTGCGCAATAGCAGCATCCCTGATAAGATGGGTCAACTCCAGAGGCACCGTGTATGGCTATTGGGGGACTCTGGTTACCCCAACCTTTCCTGGCTACTGACCCCAGTGAGGAATCCCAGGACCAGTGCAGAGGAACGCTACAATGAGGCCCATGGGCGGACTAGGAGGGTGATCGAACGCACCTTCGGCCTCCTGAAGGACAGGTTCAGGTGCCTCCATATGACAGGTGGGTCCCTATTCTACTCACCGAAGAAGGTGTGCAACATCATCATCGCCTGCTCCATGCTCCACAATTTGGCATTGCGACGCCAGGTGCCTTTTCTACAGGAGGATGATCCAGATGACGGTGTTGTAGCAGCTGTGGAGCCTGTGGAGCCTGTGGACAGTGATGAGGATGAAGCTGAGGAAGAAGAAAACGACAACAGGGAGTCAGTCATACAGCAATATTTCCAGTGAAACACAGGTGAGTACATTTTCAGGTTTAACATTATATTAACTTTCACACGTCTACCTCTATCCTGTACCGACATTTCACTCACTATTTGTTAACTGAGTTGTCCTCTTCCATTTCAGTTTCATAAATGTGGTAACCTACGTGTCAACTGCTTGCATCCTTGAAGGGCTTGTGATGTGTGACATTGGTATGTTAGCCTTCCAATGGGTAACCCATTATGACACTGTCATTGATAATACAAAATTACAAATCATAGACTGACTCCATTTTATTTAGTGTTTCAAGGGTGTTTATTTAAGTGCTAAAAAATGAAGGGGGTTGTGAAATGGGGATGGGTGATGGTGGAGGAATGTCCATGGCAGAGTCCAGTCTATTAGTCTCACAGGTACATTGCACATCTGGCCATTGGAAGTGGAGCTGGGGCAGTTCCGATTTGGACAGGGTAACAAAGTGGGACAGTGGGGGGACAATATGGGTGGTTTTATTTCCTGGTGGGGGTCTTGCCATCTTGCTCTGTCCTGTTCCTGGATCTCAGGGCCCGCTTGCGTGGTGGTTGTCCGTCTGCAGGGGATGGGGTGCTGGTGTGGTGGTCCTGTGGCGTGGCCGGCGGAGGTGGTGGGCAGTTCGTCATCCTGACTAGTGTCAGGGGCCCCTTGGGGTGCCACGGTGTCCCTCAAGGTCTTTTGAATGTCCGTCAGCACCCCTGTGATGGTGCCCATGGCGGAGCCGATGCTCCTGAGCTCCTCCCTGAACCCCAAATACTGCCCCTCCTGCAGACGCAGGGTCTACTGCAACTTGTCCAGGACCTTCGCCTTCGTCTCCTGGGAGTGGTGGTATGCTCCCATGATGGAGGATAGGGCCTCGTGGAGAGTTGGTTCCCTTGGCCTGTCCTCCCTCTGTCGCACAGCAGCCCTCACAGTTCCCCTCTGTTCCTGTGCCTCCGTCCCCTGGACCATGTGCCCACTACCACTGCCCCCAGGTCCCTGTTGTTGTTGGGGTGTTGGCTTAGCCTGGGTGCCCTGTAGTGGTGGACACACCGCTGATTGACCTGTCCTGGGTAGGGAGGTTTGGGCCCGCTGGGTGGGTGCTGTGCTGGAGTTACCAGAGGGTGGAAGCTCGGTGTTGGGCTGTGGCTGGGCAAGGGGAACCGACTGTCCTGAGGCTCACGATGATCCGGGCTGGTCATCAAGATCCAGTAGGGCAGAGCTGCTGTTGTCACTGTGGGCCTCTTCTGAGGGTGGAGTGGTGTTGTCTGGACCCTCTGGTGTGGTGACGTTCCTTCGGGTTCCTGCGGGGGTATAAGTACATGATTATTGCATGTGTGTGTTTCATGGTGTGCAATGGTTGGGTGTGCGTGAACCCCAGTGCAGGCATTTCTGTGTGTGGGGTTGTGTGCTGATGGTTGGGGGGTGTTCTGGGTATGTGCAGTGGGCATGCTTTAGTGATGGGTGTCCATGCTTAGTTGTGTCATGCAGGTCTTGGGGTTGGGATGTGTAGTTGGTGTTATGGGTACATTAGTGCTGAGTTTGGGTGATAGGGGAGGGTGTGAGGGTGGGGGAGTGTGATAGCATGCAGGTAGGGTGGGGGATATGATAGTGAAGATTTGACTTACCAGTGTCCATTCCTCCAACGACTCCTCCGAGGCCCACAGGATGCAAGATGGACAAGACTTGCTCCTCCCATGTTGTTAGTTGAGGGGGAGGAGGTGGGGGTCCGCCGCCAGTCCGCTGTACCGCAATGTGGTGCCTGGAGACCGTGGAACGCACCTTCCCCCGTTGGTCGTTCCACCTCTTCCTGATGTCCTCCCTATTTCTTGGGTGCTGTCCCACTGCGTTGACCCTGTCCACTATTCTTTGCCATAGCTCCATCTTCCTGGCTATGGATGTGTGCTGTACCTGTGAGCCAAATAGCTGTGGCTCTACCCGTAGGATTTCCTCCACCATGACCCTGAGCTCCTCCTCGGAGAAGTGGGGGTGTCTTTGGCGTGACATGGGGTGTTGTGTGTGATGTGTGGGGTGGTGTATGTGTTGATGAGTGTGGTGAGTGTAGTTGTAGGTGGTTTTTTGTGCGTGGATGTTGTGTGGGTGATGGTGTAGTGTGCCCCTGTGTGATGGGGTTGTCTATTCTGTGCTCTCTCTCTCGCCTTCTCTCTGAATTTTTGGTTGTAGGGGTTTGTGGGTGATGTGGGTGTGTGCTTTATATTGTATTGGATATGTGGGAGTGGTGTGTGTATGTGTATCAGGTGTGTGTATTTGTAATTGTTCAATGTGGTGGTGTTTTGTAGATGTGTGTGTATTTTGAGCACGGCGGTGTGTACCGCCAATGGAATACCGCGGTTGAAAGACCACCGCGAGGATTCGTGGGTCGTAATGGCATGGGTGTGTTTCTGTTGGTGTGGAGGTGGAGGTTTTGTTTCCGCATGTTTAGCGCTGACCTTCGGTGTGGCGGGATTGTGTGGGTGTCTGAATTTCAGCGGATTCCGAGATGTGTGTCATAATAGCTGTGGCGGTCTACTGCCGCCGCCGCAGTGTATTGGCGGACTTCTGCACGGCGGTAAGCGCCTTATACTGCCAATGTTGTAATGACCCCCTAAATCCTCAACGTGACTTCCCACAAGTACTAACATTACCTCTACTGCCAGATTGACCTGCACACTCTTCAAAACTACTGAAGGTGATCAGTTTCTAGCAGCCCAGTAGTGGACGCACAGCTTAGACTGAAACACTTAAAAAAAGAGTTGGCTCCAGTTCTGTACCTTCACCTGAAAGGACACATTTTATGCTGCTCTCCTAGTTTAAAGATGTCCATAGATTCAGAGGGCTGGTATGCAGTGGCGCTTGGCTTATATTTACAATGGGGGGGCTACAATAATAACATTTTTTTTAAAAAGGCACTTACCTTACGGCATCCTCCTTTCCTGTCGTCGTATCTCTTCCTGTCATGGAAACTCCAACCCAGAACCCAGGAAACTGCACTAATCAATCCTGGTGCTGCTTTATGCTGGTAGCCAGCATGAAAGAAGCATCAGGATTGGAGTGAGTGGCCTCTCTCATCGCTCACAGGAGCACTAGAGTCCTGTGCTTTCTCTAACCCAGCTCCCTTAATACAGCTGGGTTAGAGATGTTTAAAGTGTGCATGTCAGGTTGGCCATCGCAAGATGGCTGGCCAAAGGGACACACAGATCTTAAAAATAGTGCACAGCTCCCTGCTGCCACTCAGCAGTAATTGCACTGCCCAATCCCGAAATTCGGTTCAAGACCGGGTGCAGAAAAATAAAATGGTAATAAATAAACATTTTATTTTTCATTTCTGGGGTATTTTTTTAGCAGGGTGATGCTCCTCCGCTCTCGTGGAGGGGCCGCCACTGTAGGTAGGGGCTGTTTGTCAGTATATCTTGTACAGAAGTACCGCCTGTGATAAATATTGCTCAACATTGTCATATTGAGTTTAAGTTTTCGATTATAAACTCCGATTGGGAGATATTTTTGTCCCTGAACAATCAGAAGATAGCATGCAAAAGATCTGACTAATGAATAAATATTTGTACCAGGAGGGAAGGGAAGCAGGCTCCCTTTTTCCCTAGTGAACAGATGGGCAGTGACAGGATATGGAGAACAAGCTCCTGTTAACTAGACACAGCTTTGAGGAGGTGCTCCAGTTTTCAGTGAATGCATTCTTAAATAAATCATCTGTGCAAGTCTGAGGTACAGATGATTACGAAGGTTCAACCTAGAAGAGACAGCTTCGTTAACTGTGTTATCTCTGGAAAAAAGGGTTAGCCTCAGTGGTGTTGTCAAGCCCCCACTTCAGGAAAAGGAGCAGGTTCCCATCCTGGACCCACTGAGCTGCCACAGCAGAGAAGCATACGTGGAACATTGTTGCATTGTATTTAGAATTGTTGTTTATTACTCCCTTGAGCTTTGCTCAGGATCATGCTTATCACCGGACAGAAATAACAGTCTAAAGTTGGCATGTAGAGTTTGGTGGATGATGGCTATCTGTTGAAAAGCAGAAAATGTTGAGTCCATCTAACTCGCAAGTTGCATGTCTCATTTAAACGTTCTGCAATTCCAGAGGTGCAACGTCAGCTGGTTTGGTCATCAGAAACTTTTAATCTTTCTATACAGGGCCTCATATATATATAAATGTTTTTTGTTTGAACTTCAATCACCCACAATTCTGGCAAGCTATTCATCCTTAAGCGATTTGTAAATCGGTCTCTTTGCATCCCTGTCTCCTCCGGGTGTATCCTCTTTCCTTTTCAGCAGTATAGCTTTTATCCTATGTTGCATTGCTCTTTTCTCTCTGGGACCACCCAAATTAAAGAATAATACCTACTATAACTTATATACTGGAATCTCTCACCTGCTCTTTTATAAGGTGTATCTGAGTCTGGTACTATTTTGTACACTATATTTAGTTTGTTTTTTGTTCTACTTTTCTTTCAGCCTTGAGAAAGCCCCGGCTTACGTGCCGTAAGGGGGCGAAACACGTGTTGGCTGACGGTCTTGTGTCGTTGCTTTAGACTCACCAACGATGTTAGGACGATGTTCCTAGGCTATTGTAAATAAACTCACAACTGACGGCATTTACATTGGATTGACGTTGTTCACAATAAACCTGAAATAAGAAGACTAGACTGACTCTTTATACAACCACTACGGATTCACCTTGTGTGTTTGGCCGGATGTTTTGTTTCGGACTCATTCTTCTATATTAATAATGTTGGAATCAAATTGCTCACAATGAATAAGGCATTTTGAGGATTAACCCGGAAACAATAATACTTTTGTCTGACTCTCATAATATTTTATTAGAGGAACTTTTCCACTATCAGACTTTATACTTGTTACTTTAGGAGGACTAGGGTCCAATGTCCTCCGGTTAAGTCCCTTCAGTTACCTCATTTAGGCATTTTATACAGAGAGCTAGTGTACTGGACCCCCTCCTTTTTTGGAGCTTTGTTTTTGCATGTACTCTTACTGTCAACTAGTCTCCCTGGTCCTAAGCCTCTAATTGTTCAAACAATGTCTTCACACCTTAATAGACGTGACCTTCGCAACTCTAAACTTGATCAAGTCTTCAATCCATCTGGGGCAGGTATTCTCAACCCCATCACCACCAATCTATCATCAGCCAAAAGTACATTCCTGGCTTTGGAAAGATCACTAAAGAAAGAAACTTCCAAATGGTGGGAAATAGCTTCCCTCAAAAAATATCTAGAGTATGATCGTATCCCCAGAGGCCTTAGAATATTGATTTTTCCCCCTATGGATACTACTTCGCAAGAACATTTACAAAAATGGGAAGCCAACTTAAAAATGGCTTCTATTAACATGATCAAACAACTGATTGAAATTTCGGAAGGAGAATATGAAAAACATCGTAAAGAAGTAGACAACTTGACAGAACGTATTGAGGAAGCAAATTGGGGTGAAACTACAACAAAAAACTATGCTATTCTCAACAATGTTATTGATCAGTATGAGGAGGATCTAATACAGAGGAAGAATCGTAAATTTAGAAGAGATCTATACGATTACCAACATGGGAGAGTTTATACTTTCAGTAAAAAATATGATAACATCAAGGACTCCAACCCCTCCTTGGACACACCATTAGATCATGAAACCCCCCCATCTTCTGAATTTGAGTCCCCAGATGACTCTGAAAGCTGCCCTATGGTTAGACCTCAAGTAAATTTTTTAGAAGAGGCAAGACGGTATCGTCTGGGAACTTTAAAAGAATTACGAACAACAACACCAGATACTTTAACAGCTGTTCCCAATACGTCAGGAATACAAACTCGTGCACGCAGCAAAACGATTCGACCTTGACTTCAGAACGTCTGATAGTTAACCTCTCGGATCTTGCACTCACCCCCACGGATCAATCTGTTTTGAATTATGGCTTGTCTTTCTGCCCTACTAACTACTGGGATATTACTCAGACTAAAATAGATTTTTTCAAATTTATACGTCATCTCAAACTCAAATCTTTCTTTTCTTCTATGTCCTCTCCACCCACTATTTCTCCTTCTTCAACACTAAACACAGGTGCTTTCTCCGTTCAGGACCTCACTGATATCACTCTTCTGTGTAACCTTTCTAATACGGCTCAATCTGACCTCCCACTTCCTTCCATTGCCCAAGAACTTGGCTTTGAGACTAACCAATACTTTCCTTTCGACCTTAGATCTAAATCTAGTTTCACCCCCACTCTTCCGGCAGGGAACTCTATCGATTTATTCTCTACAGCAGTGCTGAAAGATCTTGACCGAGAATATAACAGATACTGTGCTCAACGAAAATTTCTACCCTCTAATATCAACAAGGCTCAAACTTCAGCTCTCTCACACTTGTCATCTAATCAGCAAGTTATTATTAAGGAGGCAGACAAAGGAGGGAACATTGTTATCCTTAACATCCAGGATTATTTGAAGGAAGCTAACAGACATCTTCAGGACATTAAATGTTACAAAAAACTTTCTTATAATCCCACATCTGAAATTCAACAGCGATTGTCCGACCTCTTGGATTCCTGGCATTTACGCCATATCATCTCGAGTCAAGAGAAACTTGCTCTCCTTCTCCAGGCCCCCACTATCCCTACACTATATCTTCTACCAAAAATTCATAAAAAAGGCCATCCACCAAAGGGCAGACCTATAATCTCAGGGGTCAACTCTGTTTGTTCCAAAGTAGGATCACTGATTGATAAGGAGCTCCAGCCATTTATGATCAATCTACCTTCCTATGTTCGAGATACCAAAGACATTCTTCAAAAATTGCAGAATATAGAGTGGCAACCAGACTATCTTTTAGTCACTATTGATGTTGTCAGTCTCTATACATCAATACAACATAGTGACGGCTTAGCGGCAGTCAGGAAATGTCTCTCCACTAGATCAGTGCAACACATGGCACGAAACGCCATGATATTGGATCTACTCAAATTCAGCCTTGAAAACAATTACTTTCTCTTCAATGGTCAATTCTACCTACAACTTCAAGGTACGGCAATGGGGGCAAAATTTGCTCCCCCTTATGCCTGTATCCTCATGGGAGCAGTGGAAAATTCCTGGCTTTGGGCTGACCAATCAGAACAATTTACCCAACATATAATTTTTTGGGGCCGCTATATTGACGATATACTGTTAATATGGCAAGGACAACGGGCTCTTCTTCACCAATTTATTCAATCTTTAACACCAAATGCTTGGAACATTGATATTACGTTTCAAATCTCAAATTCTTCAATAGAATATTTGGATCTACTAATATTCGTAGAAGATAATAAACTTCAGACCAAGTTTTTTCGAAAAACCACAGCAGCGAATTCGATTCTTCACGCCAATAGCTGTCATCCTTCCAGCACATTCCGTAATATTCCAAAAGGGGAACTTAGGAGAGCCAGACTTAACTGCACCAAGATCTCTGACTATGATACAGCTGCCACTCAAATCAATGATAGACTAACTACAAGAGGTTACAATCTTAAATCACTTCAAATCATAGAGACAAAGGTGAGGGACATGGATCGTAATCAACTACTCAATAAATCTAAACAGATTAATAAACAGCGGTCTATCAGATTTATCACTGTATTCCATAATGGCCATCAACGGATTCGCAAACTATTACGCAAACACTGGTATCTACTTCAGAACAATCCTTCCATCAGTCAATATATTACTGACTCCCCTCAAATAGGGTTCAGACGGGCCCCCAATCTTCGGAACAAACTTTGCTCATCCTTCTATCAAGAAAAACGATCTTCCACCTTTCTACCACCCAAACCTAAGGGCTTTTATGTCTGTACAAATTGCTCCATCTGTAAGTTGGGCCTCTCTAAATCCAAAAGGGTTACCATCAACAATATCACTCATTACATTAATGACTTCATCAATTGTGAGAGCTCCCATGTTGTTTATGCTATTTGGTGTCCATGCAATCAATTTTACATAGGTAGTACCACCCGGCCTCTTAAGGTAAGGATCCAAGAACATTATCGGAACATATTGAAACTTGACAACAAAGCCCCACTAGTGGAACACTATACTGACTTTCACTTTCATCAACGTACTTTCACTTTCTGTGGACTTCGACACATTATTCCATCCCCAAGAGGTGGTAACAGAGTCCTTAGGATGCGTCAGGAGGAGAGTCGTCTCATAATCAAATACGACACAGTCAATCGAGGACTCAATCAAGACCATGAATGGCATTATTGGTTAATATAACTCAGCTTTAGCCTTGTCCTCATTTACCTTAATCTAATGCATATAATGTTTCCACCTAATGCTGACTTTATTTTAAGACTTTCACCGAGTATCTAATAATAGGATTTAAAGTGCTAGATGGATTTCTCGGTTATTATAATGTTTGTTATAATGTTTGGTATGTACGGAAGTTTTCCCTATTTAAAAGCCTTTGTTCCCAAATTTATGGTGATTTAATGCTGTGCTCTTATCATTTGCAAATAGTAACATTTACGCCTAAGTTTATATTTTCAATTTCCATATTCTGTCATTCATTCTTTTCTTTTCCTTCACTTTTTTCCTTCTTTCCTTTTTCTCTTTCCTTCACCTCTTCCTTGACCCTTCTCTATTGCTGCCATTACTTAAGTGTTTGTAATGACTTATTCTATGTGTTTCTCATAATCGGCTCCACTCCTTTGTTTGTTTGTTTGTTTGCATGTACCACGGACTAGTCAGTGTAATTTCACTTGACCTCAAAATGGCGCGACTTTTCTCACGATCTAAATTAGTCCTCTGTCACTTTCCATTCCCCCGGCAAAACTAACAAGGATCGGACTAGTTTTCCCAGTTCCTGGATCTTGCCGGCACAGTCTATAATTAGACCGTTTTACGTTCCTACGAGCGTCCCGTTCTGTTTCTGGGAGACGGACGCGTTCTCCCGAGATGCGCCTTTTTCTTCACAAGAGGTGAGTACGGTGGTTTTAATCCAAGTACCACCGTTGCTCCATGCATTATTTTGCTTTGCTTTCCTTCTCTTGAAATGTGCCTTCCTCCCACTAGAAGTGAGCTCGGTGGTTTTAATCAGTGCACCACCGTCGTCTCTTGCACTATCGCTATTTCACTCCCTTTTTTCGAAATGCGCTTTTCTCTCACTCGAGGTGAGTTCGGTGATTGTTATTTCTTGTAACATTGTCGCTGTCTGCATTTCCGCTAATTTACCCTTCCCCTTTCTTGACCGGTATGTTTTCAACCATTTTCTTTCCCTTCAACATATAGTTACAATTTGAACCCACAAAAATTTTCTGTCGCGTACCTGTTAAGTACTTTATTTGAAAATGTCCTGGTTTTCCCCTGCTCATGGAATGTTCACAACGCTTTAGTCAGCACTTTTTCATAAAATTGGGGACTCGATCTATGGAGCAATCATGCTGATCTAGAACAAATACCCTTAGATTGTGAATGTTGTTCTATATCGATCTGTATGTACCTCTCTATATATTTCTTACAGATTCTGATTCTATATCATGTCCAAGTGCTCGTATCACCACAACTTATTTGAATGGTATGGTATTGGTCGTTTTTCAGCCTGCTTTATAACATTCTAATATTTTTCTTTTGGCTCACGTCCTTATATCCAGCACTCTTACGTTTGTTCTTCAATTTTAATCCCACATTAGCTTTTAATCAGTTATCACCTATATTAACATACACTCTCTTATATTTACGCACTTAATCTTTCTATACAGGGCCTCATATATATATAAATGTTTTTTGTTTGAACTTCAATCACCCACAATTCTGGCAAGCTATTCATCCTTAAGCGATTTGTAAATCGGTCTCTTTGCATCCCTGTCTCCTCCGGGTGTATCCTCTTTCCTTTTCAGCAGTATAGCTTTTATCCTATGTTGCATTGCTCTTTTCTCTCTGGGACCACCCAAATTAAAGAATAATACCTACTATAACTTATATACTGGAATCTCTCACCTGCTCTTTTATAAGGTGTATCTGAGTCTGGTACTATTTTGTACACTATATTTAGTTTGTTTTTTGTTCTACTTTTCTTTCAGCCTTGAGAAAGCCCCGGCTTACGTGCCGTAAGGGGGCGAAACACGTGTTGGCTGACGGTCTTGTGTCGTTGCTTTAGACTCACCAACGATGTTAGGACGATGTTCCTAGGCTATTGTAAATAAACTCACAACTGACGGCATTTACATTGGATTGACGTTGTTCACAATAAACCTGAAATAAGAAGACTAGACTGACTCTTTATACAACCACTACGGATTCACCTTGTGTGTTTGGCCGGATGTTTTGTTTCGGACTCATTCTTCTATATTAATAATGTTGGAATCAAATTGCTCACAATGAATAAGGCATTTTGAGGATTAACCCGGAAACAATAATACTTTTGTCTGACTCTCATAATATTTTATTAGAGGGACTTTTCCACTATCAGACTTTATACTTCTTAAATAAATCATCTGTGCAAGTCTGAGGTACAGATGATTACGAAGGTTCAACCTAGAAGAGACAGCTTCGTTAACTGTGTTATCTCTGGAAAAAAGGGTTAGCCTCAGTGGTGTTGTCAAGCCCCCACTTCAGGAAAAGGAGCAGGTTCCCATCCTGGACCCACTGAGCTGCCACAGCAGAGAAGCATACGTGGAACATTGTTGCATTGTATTTAGAATTGTTGTTTATTACTCCCTTGAGCTTTGCTCAGGATCATGCTTATCACCGGACAGAAATAACAGTCTAAAGTTGGCATGTAGAGTTTGGTGGATGATGGCTATCTGTTGAAAAGCAGAAAATGTTGAGTCCATCTAACTCGCAAGTTGCATGTCTCATTTAAACGTTCTGCAATTCCAGAGGTGCAACGTCAGCTGGTTTGGTCATCAGAAACTTTTGATCAAAGGCCCATTCAAAACCGGGTCAATGGTCAAAGAATATGAGAAAGTCTGTCTTATTAAAGAGGATTGCTCCAGCATAAGTCTTTTTCTGTTGTGAACCTTCAGAAAAAGTCTGGCTGTCTTGAACAGGAGGAACATTAATAAACCACCACTTGCTGAGAAAAAAAATCCCAGTGTGTTAGTGTTTTTTGCGTTCTTGCTTCACACAGTTTCAGTAAAGTCACAGAGAGCCATGCATACAATGTTGCAAAGTGTGGTATTTGGCCCAGCATCTTGTTCATGATTGGAAGGCTGTTTTGCATATTTCAGTGCCTTGCTTCTTATTTGACGGGCTTCATCCCTTTTTTGTGGGTTGGTCTTGCCCCACTATCCTATTCCATTGTATGACTTGTATATTTGCTTAGATGAAGTCAAGGAACTAAGGCCCATATTTATACTTTTTGACGCACAACTGCGCCAACGCAGTTGTGCGTCAAAAATTTTAACGCCGGCTTGCGTTAATTATATGCAAGGTAGGCGTTCCCTTCAAAAAAATGACTTTAAGGCCTGTGCCCCATATTTATACTGTGACGTCATTTTGACGCACAGGAGGGGGCAGGCCTTAAAAAACGGCGCACAGCCTGATGGGCGCCGTTTTTTAACGCCTGGGTCAGGGCAGGCGTTAAGGGACCTGTGGGCTCAGAAGGAGCCCAGAGGTGCCCTCCCATGCCCCAAGGGACACCCCCTGCAACCCTTGCCCACCCCAGGAGGACACCCAAGGATGGAGGGACCCATCCCAGGGAAAGAAAGGTAAGTTCCGGTAGTATTTTTTTTCGTATTTTTTTTGTGGCATAGGGGGGCCTGATTTGTGCCCCCCTACATGCCACTATGCCCAATGACCATGCCCAGGGGACATAAGTCTCCTGGGCATGGCCATTGGGCAAGGGGGCATGACTCCTGTCTTTGCTAAGACAGGAGTCATTTCAATGGGAGTTGGGCGTCGAAAAAAATGGCGCAAATCGGGTTGAGGCGAAAATTTTGCCTCAGACCTGACTTGCCCCATTTTTTGACGCCCAATCTCCATTTTCCCCTACGCCGGCGCTGCCTGGTGTGAGTCATTTTTTTTTACGCACACCAGTCCGCAGCGCCGGCTAACGTCATTCAATAAATATGGCGCCCGCATGGCGTCAAAAAGTATAAATATGGGCCTTGGTCTCTCTGTCTCTCTTTCTCTCTCCTACTCACTCTTGCTCACCCACTGTCCCCCTCTCATGCATCTTTCTTCCTTTCTTTCCCTCTTGCTCCCTCTCTCCTATGGATTTTTCTCCCTCCCACGCCCTTTCTCTCTGCCCTTACCCTGCTGCCCATCTGCTGCAGCGCCCCCCTTTGCTTTGCATCTGTTGGAAGCTTTTAAAATTGCACTGACATTAACAAAGCTAACAGCATGAACTGACTAGCATGAACGTTGATTTCCAATACCTTCAAGATGGCTGTCATAAAAGAAAGAAAGAAAGAAGAAAGAAAGAAAGAAAGAAAGAAAGAAAGAAAGAAAGAAAGAAAGAAAGAAAGAAAGAAAGAAAGAAAGAAAGAAAGAAAGAAAGAAAACTGTAAGGAGAAAAAGAAAGATATTTCCACTGCTCCTGTTTTGCTCTATAAGGTCCTGCCCCTGAGGTTCCCTGAAGCTTTATTTGATGTATGCTTACATCAAAGGTAGGTGAGTGGAACAGACAGGATTCAGATGCATTAAAAATCCGGTCTGGTCGGTGATAATTTCAGCAAAAAGTATCCAAAAGGGAATATTATTGAAAATTTACACAGCGTAGGAATTCGAGAAGCAATTGCAGGTCAGTGCGTGAACGTGTCTGAGGATGTGTGAGCTTATTTCGAGATGGCAGAAACTAAGAAAAGGAGAGGAGGGGTTAGCCGCGGGGGTTGAAGAGAAAGGGCAAAGTCTTTCATTTGAAAATTGACTCTTTGCAATCCCGCATTATCAGCCTTTTATCTTGGCTCCAGCTGTAATGGTTTCGCTGGCGCCAGGAGAACGCGATAGCATCTCGAAGGGGAGAAGGAAGCATTACTGGTTTGTTTATTTGTTAAGGTTATTTACTTTATTATATACTGCACCCACTAATTCCATAAAACAAATATCCAGTAATTTTGTATGGTGCCACTCGCAGCCTTTGAGCGTAAGGTCATGAGCTGACCCCCAGCAGGGACAGTGACTGCCATGACAGCTCTCCATCTTGCAGTTAGATCAGCTCTTTAATGTGGCTATTTTCCACTTGGTTAATGATTGAAGCCCTCATGCCAAGTTGATGGGGAATTCTTGATTTGTCTGGTTAGAGTGCGGATCGTGAGTGATACTTTAATTTCACATGCGGTAATTTCGTATACAGCTTCATCCAGGCTGTTTCTGGGTTTCTAATTGTTTCCAGGAACACATTCAGCAGGTCAAACCAGGCCGTTGTCCCGAGAAAGAGGCACAGAAATGTGGAATAACTAACGTAAAAGCGTGAGGTAATATCGATTTCTCTGTCGATTCCCTTTTGATTTTGGGGCATTTTAAAATCCTGGGGCTATTCTGAATTACACAAATTCAGCTCCCGCTGTATAGGTAATATCTAATGTGGAATTACCGCACCGAAATTACCTTGCAACTCAGAATGAGGATCTGTGTTAGTGTAGATGTGTGGGAGTTTTAAAGGCTCATTCTAAGAGTTATATTAAAATTAGACTCAAAGAAATCCCTGGGAAAATGCTTCTTGTGGAATTAGGTTATCTTATGCAACTAATTCCAATTGGCACTGTGCATGCAGTAAGGAGTAAGATCTGAAAACATGGTGGCAGATGTACTAAAAATGTGCCCTGGTTTGCATCATGAAAGTGACACAAACTAGTGTAAAGGTGCTGATTTGGAATTCATTTCCATAGCAATATTTTATATGCTCTGGAAAGTAGGCCTAAAATAATCAAAGTAGCACTAGTGCTGCTTTGTGCCAAAGGGATGTACCCAACAGCAGCTGCCACAAATCTCAATGGGCTTGAAATAAAAAAAATAAACAATAGAAAAAACCTGTTCCTTTCTGACGCTGGCTGCCGCGCTCCTGTTCCCTGTCGATGGCGTTGGTGTCCCAGAAGTCCCTGAGGCACCAGCACAGGCTGCCCATGCAATCCTAGTGCTGCTCTCATGCTAAACCTAACATAATAGCAACGCCAGGATTGGTCTGAGAGGCTTGGTCTGCCGCTCAGACACTGCATGGGAGTCTGTGCAGTTTCTCCAACCTGGCTGTGTAACACAGTAACCTAAGTGGAGAAACCTAAGTGTACATGTGAGTTTGGCCAGCCTAAGATGGCGCGGCAAACACACATGCCCACTTAAGTGCACTGCATTCCCCCTCCCCTCTCCACCCTCCCATTCACCAGCCCGCCCCTCCCTCCACATGCTGCTGGCTGAGCCAACAGCTGATCAAAACATCGGTAATAAACTAGTGTTTTATTTTGCAGCTGCTGGCTTGGCCATGGGGGTGATGCTCCTTCGCCATTGCGAAGGAGCAGTCCCTTGATGTACCATGGTTCACTTGCATGGGCCTTTCCATGCAACCGCCCATGCTTTTTGACTGAAATACCTACCTACTAACATTTGCAGACAGGGATTTTCCCCAAAAATGTACTCTTCTTTTAAACTGGGGTTAACTTGGAGAAATGTTTTCAGTACTCCAAATTTTTAAACTTTGTATATGTGCTGCACTGAACAGCAAACATACAAAGTTGAAAAGGTGCTAACTATCTTTAAGCCTAAGGATTCCACTCCATTACAAAACCAATGCTATCCATCACACACACACTCTTTCAGTACGGCTGTGTGCGTTGGTACATGGCAGCCTAAAGTGCTCCCTTGGAGGAGGGATAAAAGCAGCACCATATCTTTGTAAATATGGCGCTATTCCGCTCTCTTCTTGCACAAAACTTGTGATGTGTCATAAATGTAAATCCGGATGTAAATGCAATTTGTGCTCGACTTTAAACTAAGCACTGCTCTTGGAAGGAGGCTTTAACATTGTGGCAGACACTTGTCCTTGGTAATCATATTCAACTATCAGCACATATTTAATAGAGAAGAGGAACTGCCAATTTGCGTTCACAAAATAGCTGTTTTTGTAAGTCACTAAGGATTATTAGGTGTTAGAGTGCTGAAAATGATCAAACATTTTGTGTATAGTCGTAACAACTTATGTGTTGAATAGTCTACCTGTATTTCAGGGTTACGCCCTTGAGAAATGTTAGTGTTTTCCTTATATTTTCTAATGTAAGAAAGCATTCAGGCTACATTTCGAATACCTCCTAAAAATGTAAATTTACATGGGTGTCGAAATTACAAATTTGTTGGGAAAATCGGACTTTTCACCAGTTACATTTCTGCAGGTGAATCCTGGCAATTTTACCTGGCAAAAGAGACCCAATGGAGTCTGTAAAATGAACGTCCTGAATGTTTAAGAATTTGATGCAGCAACCAATGATCTCACGATGTGCAAAAACATTCTTCTGGAGCCATGTCCTTGAGGTGGGAGAGTGGTGGTTGTTAGCAAAATACTGTTTAGCGAGCAGGCATGGCCGAGAGGAGGATGATGTCACTGAGGTGACTGGGCCATAAGAGCAATTTATAAACTGCATCAACACATCCGGCGTTGTTACCTACAGTCTAGCTCACTCACTTCAGTCTTTAATGTGAGCCACTATGAAAACACGCAAAATGACTAAAGGTCATATTGTGTTGCTTGTGTTTACAACTGAGATTCAGCATTTGTGCTGCCAGATCATGTTTAAAATGGATCCTGACCATCATTGCACCGAAAAGCTGAGATAGAGTAGGTGGAATATGCCCAGCGCAATTGAAGGTGATTATGATTAATGTAGGCGTTTGCATTCATCCATTTTACTATCTGAGTTGTGTGGGTAAGTCATGATTTCAGTCTTAAGCAAACTAGGCCCTAGTAACTAAACTATCACTTGCCAATGGGGACAACACAACCTAAATATATTTTGGCCTTTAATGTTGCTGATGATAAGAGACAGCCTTAGAAGGGACTTCTATGTCTACCCCCCTAAACAGATCTGGAGTACACTTACCGAGGCACAGCAAAGCAGAGAGGCATGGGGCATGGAATTTGCACATGGTTGCTTGAAAAGCAGATTACAATGGAATAGAATGCTCCCAATATTTCCATCCATATATTGTGTACTTTCTTATTCAGACAAATAATTGGTGTGTATATCCCCATATATTGGTAGCCAGACGACTGCACTGTGGAGATATAAGTTGCACTTCAACAAAGAGGCATAACAAACATAAAATGCACTCAGCAGTGTTGGCGATTGGGCTGGGCTGTTCCATTTGATTTTGGGTAAGGCATAATTGATTGGCTTCTGGTTCGTCCCTCTACTTAATGGCCCAGTGGATTGAACAACTACAGAATAGCACACACGATGTTCAATATTGATTTAGTATGCTCCAAGAATTTACATCCATGTCTTATGTGCTGCTTCATTCTCACGGAAACTCAGATAATGGGAGATGGAATCCCAACCAGATCAGTAACTCCAAATGGAATTATTTCACTTGCCATCATGAGTGGCTCAGTGCCTCCAGGTCCAGCATTACTAGGTCCCAAAAATTATGGACTTGGTAATCTTGGGTGTGCAAACTATGGAGCCAAAAATTCCAAGCGCTAAGACACAAAACCAGGTCTACATGGTGCAGATGTGCACCTGGTGAAACCACTGCAGGAGTAGGGGCTGAGCCCATGCCACACCGATCCCCTGAAAGAAGAAGCATACAACACTGCCCGAAATTAGATCCATCCTTCCTCCTCTCACCCCACCCCTGCTCCCCCAGCAAGGACTGCCTAAGGCATTGCCATATCCATTAGCTGAATGCAATCCCATGCCTGGAGCACATCACAGGGGGAGGAAACAATGCTCCCTATGGCCTGTCAAAACTCACTTCACCCTCTACCCCTTCTCACTTCCCCAAAAGAAGAACAGCCCTGGACCAATAGCAGTGCTTAGTGCTGTGTGTACACCATTTCCTCCTCCTCCTCTTCCCAGAGCACATAACAGGGAGCAGGCAATGCTCCCACCAGATTTTAGCTTTCCTTGACCCATGGATCCTCCGACCCCCTAACTCGACCCCAACTGCTGCTCAACCCTGGAAAGATAGGAAATATCAGCAGAACTGTCATCAGAATTGGAGATTACCACACTGTACAAGATCCTGTATTACCAGGTTCTTGTAATTATTCCCCAACATCAGGATACAAAGTTTAATTCTTCGAATTTGGTTTGACAATACCAGCTGCCACGAAATATTCTGGCATTCTGGTCTTAGGATCCTCTAGAATCACTGTTAACCAAATATTTGATAACTTCTACTTCTCGAATACAAATTGCCAATTATAGCGAAACTGAAGGATGGTGAGATTATAATATGAATAATTTACTATTGTGTGCCAAATGGTAATACGCCATTAGTGCATGAAGACACAAAGAGAAAAACATGTATGAAAACAAACATGGTGCCTTTACTGCACAAGAGGATGCAAATTTCACGTATGGGGTGAATCGACCAACACACTGTTGCCAGGTAGTGTGCATGCCCCGGCATTTTCCCTTTCAAACATGTGTTATGAAAGTGAACACAATGTTGAAGTTACGTTGACTGCGGACCTGAAATGACTCAATGCCACCATTGCAGTCTGGTCTTCAAGGTAATTTCCATGTCTCCAACACTCTTTACACTCAGTCAGTGAGTCCTGACACCTGGTGTACTGCACCATATTCCCTGAATCTTGAAATCAGGCTCTAAGTGGTTTGAATGAGCTCAGCCAAAGGTCCAAGCTCATGTGCTGTAGAGATCCAAGCTGTACCCCACAAATGATGCCCACTGAAATTGAAATGCATCTTTAGTTGTTTGTGCTTCCATTGAGAATGTATATGACATTGAAGAGATGGACCTTCTCCTCCTGGGGTGGACTAGGTGTCGTTTTTATAAGGTTGGTCTGGTAATTCAGTATAATAAGCTGAACAATGATGAAAATGAATTATTCAAGGGTAAGTGCCTGTGAGAAATTGGGTTAAAGAAACCCATTCTCAAACAACATTCCCAGTCCTTGTCTGGGTTTGCCACAAAAGGCACAAAAGAGACATTTATTGCTTTTCAAAGACTAAAGACTCTTCATATCACTTTTACAGTGATATCTCAACATATACTTATTGCATTTTAATCTTTTTGACCTGCATCTTATCAGATAAATATTATATATTTTTCTAAACACTCTGTAGTATATTTTTGTGGTGCTATACTGTGTTATTGCATGATTTAATGGACAAATACTTTACACATTGCCTTCTAAATTAATCCTGACTGCTCAGAGCCAAGCTACCAGAGGGTGGGCACAGGATAATTTGGATTGTGTGTGATTCACCCTGACTAGAGTGAGGGACCTCGCTTGGACAGGGGGTATCGTGACTGACAACCAAAGCCCCCATTTTTAGCAAAGGGCATATATCTAACCTATGAGCAGGTGATACGTTTGTGTAACTTTAGTTTACACCTTGTACAGAACCATGAGGTTCTAGCACTGAACAAACTTTTAAAAGAAAGTGGTCAGGAACAGAAATAGTTATCATTTTCACAACTGCAGATGCTCCGAGTGGACTTTGCAACATCAAACATACTTTTGTTTAAATTTGAAACACACATACCAACTCCTAAATGGGATAGTGATTGTGATATCATACTGAGTTGATACTTGAAAAGGTCATGATGAAGGCATCCCTTCTAAATACCTAACCAGCATTATATGTCAATGTTTTGCCACCATGTAAATCACTGAAAAATTACTGACTCTCTGGTTGGTTTGGTAATGCCTTCGCAAAAGAGAAGGTGTGCCTTTGTGACTTATTTCCCTTTATAAATAAAAACACATATTTTCAGGATTATGCAGAGGTTCAGGTGACCACTACCAGCTCACAAAAAATCCTTTATTAAAAAGTATTTTCTAGACACAATCCCACTTCCTTTAAGGAAAGCAGGCTGTATTTAAAAATGTTTTATGAGAAAGCTATCACAGACATGGTGGTCTGATCTACTGAGCCTTGCAGACCACCGTCCGTGTGATGACTTCCAATCGTAGTGAGTCATAATTTCCAACATATCTGATGAATATGTATAAGGCACTTCATATTATGACCTGCTCTGACTCTAAATATTACGAACTGTCCTATTAGTATATAAGTCGGTTAATAAAATTCTTTACAGGTCACCAAAATATTTTGCAAAAAGTTCATTGGACACAACAAGGCTCTGGTGCAGAACATCATACTTTTTTCCTGCAAAAACTTATTCATAGTAATGAAATAGTTGTTATCCTAAATTAGGCTTCCTAAATGGAAGAATCTTTATTTAAGAGTGTTGGACTTGGCCCTTTTACAGGGTCGTTCCCCAGACTTTTTGCCTTTTGCCTCCTTATTTTTCTGACTTTTGTTGGCTGACGTTATGACTCTGAGCACTTTTTCACTGCTAACCAGTGCTAAAGTGCATATGCTCTCCCTTGCAAAATTGGTATGATTGGCTTATACTTAATTTGCATATTTAATTTACCTGTAATTCCCTTGTAAAGTGGCATCCCTATAACCAAGGCCAGTAAATTAAATGCTACTAGTGGGCCTGCAGCTCTGCTTTCGCCACCCACTGAAGTAGCCTTTCAAACCTATCTCAGGCCTGCTAGCCTGTGTGCGCAGTTTCTGCAACAGGGACATGGCATCTAAATGTACTTGCAAGGCCCAGAACTCCCCTTTTACTACATTTAAGTCACCCCCAAGGTACGCCCTAGCTAGCCCTATAGGCAGGGTGCTATGTATGTAGAAGGCAGTACATGTGCCAGATTGCGTGGCCTGTCCTGGTAGTGACAAACAGCCTATCATGGTGTCTCACTGCTGTGATTGCTGCCTTCTCATAGGATTGCATTAGAAATGCCCTGCCTTATGTGTAAGGGGTATTGTCTGATTAATGAGGGGTAGCGTAGGCATGTTTGGTATGGTTGTGATAGTGATAAGAAATGCTGATTTCTGGTGTAGGTGTACTTTTTATTACTATTACAGAAATGCCACTTCTAGAAAGTGCACATTTATCTGTGCTTTATGACTCTGGTGCTTTTGCTGCTTGACTCCAATCCACATCTGGGCAGACTGACAGTTGGGGCTTTGTGCATACTTTTCAGGCAACCTGTACACAAGGAGGGTGGAAGTGTCACAGAGGTGATGTACATATTGTATAGTCTCCCTGGGCTGAGAGAAGGGAGAGGCGGGTCACACCTGCATTTGTCAAAGGCTGTGCCCTGGCCTCGCACAATAAGGTCACTTACCCCCACTGATGTTTGGAGCCTGTGCTGGAGGAGAGAAAGGGCACTCTGAGAACCAGTTGTAACTGGTTGGAACCCCTCTCCTCCTCATTGACAAATACACTGTAAACTGAGTATAAGTACAGTGGAATTTTATCCACAATTCAGTCACTCTTGAGGACTGAAGAACATTCTTTAAACTGGACACTGGGCGCTGCTGAGAGGACTTACTAGGACCCACCTTGGACTGCTGCTGTTGTGGTGACCTGTGACTTGCCTGGTCACTAGGAGGAACTGCCACTGCTTGCTTCCACTTTTGTGCTGGCCTGTAGCTGGGTTCGCCAGCCCTGTGCTCCCTCTTCTTCTCCTGTCTCCAGAGGCAGGGTGCTGTGGCATTTGACCCCTGTCATTCCAGTCAGAGCACGCGGAGTGCTCCATCTTCTTTTGTTGGGGGCCATATGCTGAGTGCATTTCCCCCTTCTAGCGCCTCGTGAGCATTTTCTGGCCTTTGGCACTTGTAAGCGCTTTCTGTATTAAGCACCCGCTCTCCCCACTGCAAACAGGGCTCCCTTTCTGCAAAAAATCAGAGCGCGTCAGAGACGAGCTGCAGTTGGTGCCCCTGGGGCACGGGAAGGCGTTGACTGGAGCTGCTGGGCCTTTCAAAGTCCCCCCGGGGTGAAGTGCACTGAAGGAGGCGCCCCCAGGGGACAAACCAGCAGTATCTGTAGTTTGGACTCACCGACACAGCCAGTGAACTCGCGCACCAGGATTGGGTGCGATTGTGCTGAGAAGGAGGCGCCGGGCTCAGGAGAGCTAGCGGTCCACTTCTTCCCCTTTGTCCCTTCGTCGGGGGTCTGGCCACAGGAGGCCTTCTCTGTTTCCAAAGGGGTGAGCTCCGGTCCCTGCAGGAGACTGCTGAGCCTCACTCCTTGTTAGCACCCATTGCAGGCCCCAGGAGGAGCCGGTTAGGAAATCAAGAGAGGGTACCGACTACCCCTCTCCCTTAAGAGCCGCGTGTGGGCACCGTTGAGCGCCTAGGAGCGCTGTGGGCCCCCACCACGATCGATCTTCCAGGCACTAGGAGTGCCTTACTCTACAAAATAAGGTACTTTTGGGGACACTGGGAGGGTGGTATGCCCCAGGGTCATCTTCCTAAAGATATATATTTTCTTCATGTCTTGCCATATGTGCTCTAATGTTCCTTTTATGGATATGTATGATGTATATATGATAAGCACATATATTTACTGTTATTCCTGACTACTGCTTATGTTGCAGAATCCTGAGTACTTACGTGTTCCATGTTGACAACTGCTTATTCTTGCAGAGTACTAGTAACTTGTGTAATGTTCTGACAACTGCTAAGGTGGCAGGGTATTACTGACGTGTAATGTTTGGTCTAATTATGTCTTACGCAATACAGTTTATTTTTACATAGCTCAGTGTTGTGTTTACTTTTTGGTGTACATTTTGCGTCACATGTGTTGTGTGTGTTGTGCAAAAGCTTTACACATTGCCTCCGGGTTAGTCCTGACTGCTTGTGCGAAGCTACCAAGAGGGTGAGCAGAGGTTATCTTGGACGTGTAACTCCCTTGCCCTGACTAGAGTGGGTGGGTTCTGCCAAGCATAGGTGCATACCGTAGCCAACCAGAAACCCCATTTCTAACAAAGAGCATACTGCATTTTGTAAATCTGTTTCGCACTTCACAAGTGCCAGATGTACAAATATCTGGTCCCAAAATACTAGTCGCAAATTGCAACCAATATTTTTTCAACCAGTAAATTTTTTTAAGAACCAACCTATTCACTAACAGGTATGTTCATAAAAATCTGAATTGTAGTGGCCAGCAATCTGATCTGCCTCATGAATAGTAATGGGGTAGGTTACACTTGCGATTCACTACATTTGGACACCATCACAGGGATTGTTTGCTGTTAGGGTCACCAGACCACCATGTCTATGATTGCAAATCAATGAAGTATTTATTTATTTTTTAAATGTAGCTGGTTTACCTCATTTTCTTAAACAAAATCAAACTGGGTTTAAAAAAAAAAAACATTTTGTATGAGATTTTGCATTGGTCCTGCGGACACCACTGCCTGCTCTCATACAAACTTTTTTTTAATATTCACAAAAGGGAAGGGGTCTCTAAGGGACCCCTTCCATGTTACGAACAAAGACCCACATCAACCTGGGAGTTTAGTATGTTTTCAATTGAAAAAGACTGCTTATCTATCTTAAATAGGAATAAGAATCTCTAAGTAGTGATTTCTTATCCATTGCTAAACCCATTTTTGGAATCAATAAAAAGACACTACTAATTAAAGCATCCCATCCATCATCTTGTTTTTGCAAAAAGATGACAGCACCTAAAATGGGTTTAATATATTACTAAATGCAGTTTTTTGGTTGCAAACACTAAATCGTAGCATTTACAACTGAAAAAACGTGTTACTTCTCTGGTCCCTACTCTTTTCCTGTAGGCTGATGCATTTACTAATCAATGCCACTGCAAAATGTGATCAATCAGGCTCAGGAGACATCTAAGACATGGCCAAGGCAGTAACCGAGGAGCTAAGTATGAAGTAATACCTGACAAGGTTACTGGGTTTTTCCTAAGTAAACATAGTAGAGTTTGATGGCCATATTTATACTCTGTTTGCGCCGGAATTGCGTCGTTTTTTTTGACGCAATTCCGACGCAAAACGAACTCCATATTTATACTTTGGTGTTAGACGCGTCTAGCGCCAAAGTCCATGGAGTTTGCGTCATTTTTTAGCGTGGAAACATACTTTGCGTTAATGATATGCAAGGTAGGCGTTCCCGTCTAAAAAATTGACTCCGAGGCATGTGTGCCGTATTTACACTCCCGGGCAAAATTCACGCCCGGGAGTGGGCGGGTCAAAAAAAATGACGTTGAGCCGCTTTTGCGCCGTTTTTTAGCGCCTGGACAAGGCAGGCGTTAAGGGACCTGTGGGCTCGGAAGGAGCCCAGAGGTGCCCTCCCATGCCCCCAGGGACACCCCCTGCCACCCTTGCCCACCCCAGGAGGACACCCAAGGATGGAGGGACCCATCCCAGGGACATGAAAGTAAGTTCAGGTAAGTATTTAAAAAAAAAAAAAAATTGTGGCATAAGGGGGCCTGATTTGTGCCCCCCTACATGCCACTATGCCCAATGGCCATGCCCAGGGGACAAAAGTCCCCTGGGCATGGCCATTGGGCAAGGGGGCATGACTCCTGTCTTTGCTAAGACAGGAGTCATTTCAATGGGGGTTGGTAGTCGAAAAAAATGGCGCAAATCGGGTTGAGGCGAAAAATTTGCCTCAGCCTGACTTGCCCCATTTTTTGGTGCCCAAGCTCCATATTCCCCTACGCCGGCGCTGCCTGGTGTACGTCATTTTTTCTCACGCACACCAGGCAGCGCCGGCGGCTAACGCCGGCTAACGCCGGCTAACGTCATTGAATAAATACGGCGCCCGCATGGCGCTTCAGAATGGCGTTGGCCGGCGCTAATTTTTTTGACGCAAAACTGCGTTAGCGCAGTTTTGCGTCAAAAAGTATAAATATGGCCCTTAGTTTTCAAAAAACTTTACAATGTTGGTGTAGATCGCAGATTTTTTGGGAAACCACAGAGGCTTATCTTCATGAGGAGGTGGGTGGGGACCTCCACATATATTCTTATTTGGGTCACAAGGCTCGGGACAGTATCAAATGCGACCCGCTGAAGGAGATGGGGGTAAGTTCCCTTGCAGAGCTGTGTTGCATAAAATAGTAGAAATGTCCCCCTTAGTGTGTAGGGTCTAGTCAGTTGTCATCTGGAGTCTTCTCTGCTGGGGTCAGCTTAGAAATCCTTCTTTTTTCTTCTTTCTCTTCTCTTCTGGAGGTCACCAGGAATCTGGTGATTAAGGTTCAGGGGAGCCCTAAATACTAGATTTAGGGGCATTACAGGGGTTAGAGGGCAATAGCCACTGGCAACTGCCCTGAGGGTGGCTCACCCTTTCTGTGCCTGCTCCCTTTGGGGATGTGGGGAAATTCCACACCCTATTGGTCTCTATCCTCCAAATCAAGATGGAGGATTTTGCAAGGAGGGAGTCACTTCACCTCTTGACACCTTAGGGGGGGGTCCTAGCTGTAGTGGTCACACCTCCCTGTTTCACCAAATTTTCCCACCAGTCATGCTGCCAATAGCGGGGCTTGGTCCCGGGGCAGGCATCTCCACTAGATGGAGTGCCCTGGGGCACTGTAACAGGAGGAGTGAGCCTTTGAGACTCACTGCCAAGTGTTGCAGATCCTGCAGGGAGAGGTGCGAACCTCCACCCAGAGCAGGCTTTGCTTCTGAACTCAAAGGCTCTCACCCCATGGGATCTGAAACTTGCCTGTTAGTGGCAGGCCAGCACAGACTGGTCAGCCTTGCACTAAAGGGTTGAGTAAAATATAGGAGGCATCTCTAAAATGGCACTCTGTGCATTTCACATCATATCCAACACTGGCATCAGTGCAGGTTTATTGTGCTAAGAAGTTTGATACCAAACTTCCCAGTCTTCAGTGAAGCCATCCCATAGCCCTTGGTACCACTGGTACCTTTTACAAGGGACTTAGCTGTGTGCCAGGTGTGTGCCAATTGTGGAAACAATGGTACAGTTTTAGAGAAAGAACACTGGTGCTGGGGCCTGGTTGGCAGGATCCCAGCATACCCTCAGTCAAGACAGCATCAACATCAGTCAAGGGTGGGGGGTAACCATGCCAAAAGGGGCACTTTCCTACCAGGACCTGGTGGGTACCTCTTGAGGGCTAGGACTTGATCTCACAACCTGCACCAGCAAAGTCCATGGCAAGTCCAGTAGTAACTAGTCAGCTTGGCACTTTGCAGTTGCAGGAGTTCTTTAGCTTTTATGTCCCTGAAGCTTAACAGGAGGCTAGCTAACTATCTGTTGAAGTACACTCATTGATCCTTTGCACAAGAGGGAGAATGTCTAGCCCAGAAAGTCTATCTCTCCACATGACGTCAAACGCAGGAGCTGCACTTCTCTTTCTTAAGTTCTGTCTTGATTCAGCAGGTGCAGTCTTCCTCTGTGCAACATTCCTTGGTGCATCCTTTCTTTCTGAGATACACAGGTTCAGCAGCTGCAGTCCTTCCTCTGTTGTTCCCATGTCAAATAGTGTTCTACGATGGGGAGCCAGAGGTGCCACTTTTATGAGATTTTCAAGCTTGTGGACGTAGAGGGCTCCCTAGCCAATACATGGGCAGCCTAACCACTACCCACTTCTGCACTACTTCCTGGGCGATTGGCACTAAAAATTCCTAAGGTGCATGCATCTCACTATTCACATTCAAGGTGCCAGAACCCTTCCCTCCTTGTTTAGACGTATAGGCAAAAACCTGGGGTGTGTCTATATCTGTCTTGGAGCCACCCCCCCTTGAAAGAATGGTTCTGCAACAGGTTTCCCCCTTTGGAAGGGATGCTAGCCTGTCTACCTACAGAAAGAAGAAGACACGCTAGGGTATGACTTGCATTTTGTGTCTTCTCCTTCCAACAGGGCTTTTGATCCCTTAACACAAACAAAGTAGCAGAGCGCTCTTCTTGGACATGTGTCATAAGCAAAGGCAGGAGCATATGAAATGTAATCCAGTTACCACCAAATAAATACACATATGGATTAAGTCAAAAGACAAAAAGTTTTAGTTAATTTAACAAATAGAACTCATCAATCAACAAGAAATCTAATTAAGATCATTATTGTGGTGTTAATACATAGCATTTAAAAAGAGTAGTAATTATTATTAATAGAATTAGGAAGCTCTTTGATGTATTGATGTTCTTGACCAAGTCGAGAGTTCAGCCGACACATGTTTCGTCCCTTCTCAGAGACTTCTTCAAGGCTGATGACAGAAATGTTTGTTCACTATAGAGCTAAACTCCACATACTCATCAAATTGTGTCACAACCAATAAGTATGCATCACTAAGAAAAATGAATTTGTTAATTACATATGTACCATATGTTTGAGTACTTCATGATCAAAGGCAAAAAAAATATCCACTGTGACAATCCACATTGTGACAGATCACTATGAATGATAACACAAGGACCCATCCACCAGACAAATGTGACACTACAAAGAAAACATGAAAGGGGAGAGAGCCGTTTAGTGTGCCAGAAAGGCCTAGTCTAACCTGTGAAAAGATGCATGTCCTTTATCAGACTGTGTGCTCCTGTATAGAGAGAAAATGATAGATCCACTCCAGCGCCAAAATTTGAGTCAAACCATAGGAGAGCAAATAAAAATACTAAAGATGTGCTCATGAGGAAAAAGGTTAAGTAGCTATTACAAACGTCCTACCTCAAAAACATAATTTCTTCAACGAAGCTGACAGTGGGCACCAGATCCTGAATACATTCTGTTCCAACATATATATTCAGAACAGCTAAAAGGACAGCAAGAAAGATAAGTATATGATTTCCCAAAACTACCAATTAATTCTTTATCAACAAGTGAAACTACTGACCTTCAAATTAAGGAGCTTTACATCAATAACTGCCATACTAATAATAAGAAATGATTTAGGTTCCGAGGATCTAAACGTGACATACATCACAAATCACTAATCGCCAATTTGAAGAAACACCCCAAATTCTGGCAAGCACGGCGCACTACATGGTGAGATGAGATGTAGTTGAGTACATGTTGAGTAAAGGACCTTGATAAGTTTCCTGATTAGACAATTTGCAAAAAAAAGCAACACTTGTGTCATCCAAAATTAATGAACTGGTAAAACAAAGCCAAATTAAAGCTCTATTCAAAGAAAGAGTACAATGGGTTTTCACCCGTTTTTTAACAGTTTTTGGCATTTTTCCTAACAAACCTCAATAAAAAAAATTGACCAAAGATTTTTACGTAGCCTTCTGCAAGTCCCAAATAATCAGCTGCACCTTACTTGTAAATCCGACAAGTCCCCTGGCCTAAGCTGGCATCTTGTAAAAATCCAGTTGGCGGGCGTAAGCCATTCATTCTTTAATGAAGCCTAAACGTGAGCATGTCACGTTAAAAACAGCATCGCCAGGCCAAAGAAATTGAAGAAATATTTAGGGCCATATTTATACTTTTTGACGCAAAACTGCGCTAACGCAGTTTTGCGTACAAAAAATTAGCGCCGGCTAACGCCATTCTGAAGCACCATGCGGGCGCCGTATTTAATCAATGACGTTAGCCGGCGTTAGCTGGCGGCGCTGCCGGTGTGCGTGGAAAAAAACGACGTACACCAGGCAGCGCCGGCGTAGGGGGATATGGAGCTTGGGCGCCAAAAAATGGGGCAAGTCAGGCTGAGGCAAATTTTTTGCCTCAACCCGATTTGCGCCATTTTTTTCGACTCCCAACCCCCATAGAAATGACTCCTGTCTTAGCAAAGACAGGAGTCATGCCCCCTTGCCCAATGGCCATGCCCAGGGGACTTCTGTCCCCTGGGCATGGTCATTGGGCATAGTGGCATGTAGGGGGGCACAAATCAGGCCCCCCTATGCCACAAAAAAAATTTGAAAAAATACTTACCGGAACTTACCTTAATGTCCCTGGGATGGGTCCCTCCAGCCTTGGGTGTCCTCCTGGGGTGGGCAAGGGTGACAGGGGGTGTCCCTGGGGGTATGGGAGGGCACCTCTGGGCTCCTTCTGAGCCCACAGGTCCCTTAACGCCTGCCTTGTCCAGGCGCTAAAAAAACGGCGCAAAAGCGGCCGTACGTCATTTTTTTTGACCCGCCCACTCCCGGGCGTGAATTTTGCCCAGGAGTGTAAATACGGCGCACATGCCTCGGAGTCAATTTTTTAGACGGGAACGCCTACCTTGCATCTCATTAACGCAAAGTAGGTGTCCACGCTAAAAAATGACGCAAACTCCATTGACTTTGGCGCTAGACGCGTCTAACGCCAAAGTATAAATATGGAGTTAGTTTTGTGTCGGAATTGCGTCAAAAAAAATGACGCAATTCCGGCGCAAACAGAGTATAAATATGGGCCTTAATCCCTACATTCCCTGTATCTTAAAAATGGCAAAACAAAACAACCACTATATCCCCATCACATCCAAGGTCTTTGAAATTTGTTCTCTACATGTCAAAATTCACAAGCCCCTTAATTGTAAGATTGACAGGTCTGTCGTCCTAGGAATAATACTTACAGAAATCAAGTCCATCAGAAAAATTCCGTTCTTTAAAAAAATGATACTTGCATGTGTCATGTTAAAAACCTTGGCGCTGAACAAAAGGAAAATAAACATTTAAAACTGTGGTTCCTCGTATTTACATAAATGAATACAAAAACTGATTCAGTGAACACCATGTTTAACTTTAAGGGGCCATGAGATTGTCTGATTCAATATAAGTTTTATCTTTTCAAATAATAAAAGTTTGCATGTGATTATATATAAGTATGCAATATTCGATGTCAATTACATTAAAATGGGGTCAGACGAGGAAGCAAATCTTCATACCTCTTTACAATATACCAACATAAAAGAAAGGTCAGGTTTTAGGACACTGGGTCACTTTTAAGAAACAGCAAGACAGAAAGAGAATATGCAATATAATAAGATTAATTGTAATCAACAACTATGAAGTGCCCCGCCATAGAAGTCGAGAACGTTTTTAAAGAGAAAATATTAATAGTCGAGGTTCATTGTATCCCAAAAAAGAAAACGAAATACTTAGATATATATAATATTTAACTTTAAGGGGTCATTAAATTATTAAATGAAGACATATGCCCTCATTTTAACATTGGCGGAAAATTGCGCCTAATGCCACGGCGACGGCCTCCAAAACACCATTGCCGTGACTACCTACCGTCCACCATAATATGACCGTAGCTGGAATTCCGCCAGAAGGCTGGCGGAATTCCGGCTACGGTCATGGCGGCGGATGGCGGTAATGTTGGTGCTGCTGCCAGCAGCAGTGCCACGCCAGGAGAACGCCACTTACCGTATCATGACCCATCATATGGCCTGGAAATGTTCTGCTGGTGGATGCTGCTGCTGGCAGCAGCGCCGTGTCCCGTCTCCTGCCGGAGGACCCCTTGCAAGCAGGTAAATCAGGTTCTCCAACGGGGGGGATGGAGTGTTTTGTGTGTGTGTGGGGGGGGTGTCTGTTTTTGTGTGTGTGCATGCAGGTGTGAGTTGTGTGGAACGCGTGTGTGAATGAATGAATGTGAGTGTACGTGTATGTTGTGAATGCGTGTGTGCTTCAATGTATGTTAGTGTGTGTTGCGGTGTGTGTATGTATGTATGCATGCGTGGGTGGGTGGATGTGGGTATACGTGTGTGTATGAGTGTGCGTGTAGGTGTGTGTATGTTGGGGGGACGGAAGGGGGAGAGAGAGGATGGGGAGAACTCTGGGGAGGGGTTCGGGGGAGACCTCTATCAGTGTCGAGGAAGGAATTCCCTTGCACTGATCGTGCCTACTGCCATGATTTCGGGGTGGTAAGATTGCCACAACAACCATGGCAGTAGGCGTTGTCATAAACCTGAGGGTGTGTTTGTGATGGCCACCTGGCTGGAGACCAAAGTCTCCATCCCGGCGGCTGTTCCCATCCAGGTGGATGGAGTGGTACATCGCCAATTTTGGGGAAAGGTACCGCCAGCCTCTTGGCAGTACCATTCCCCAAAATACCGCCATCCACCAGGGTCGTAATGACCCCCATAGTAGTCTTGTCCTTCAGATTTACATCTGTTCTTTCAGGGCTCAAATTGTGCTCCCTATATAGATAGCCCCACAGGCACATACAAGTATATATACTACATGTGTTGGCCCAGATTTAAGAAAAATGATGCACAACTGCGTCTGTGCGTCATAAAATTCAAGGCCGGCTAACAAAATTTCCATAATGGCATCTTTGTCAAAGAGATGACAGAGCACCAACACCAGCTCTTTGTCACTCTCAGGGAGACCGGATCCTCTGGGTTTGCGCCTGTTCCCAATATGTCCACCTCTTGGCATCTCCAAACTGTACTAGCTATTACAGCACAGAGTTAAAGAATGGCCAAGCGGGGGATGGGGTCTTAGGTTGGGAACAACGGGGAAGGAGACCTGTGGGAGCAAGAGTTAAGAACACAATAGCAAGATTATTCACAATGATTTTCATAAACTTTGTTCCAAATATTTATATACTAATAACATGAATGATCAAGGGCTTTTCTATAACATGACCTTATTAGCTCAGGGTACCTGGAAAATAAAGAAGGATTATGCAAACTTTCATATGAGCATTTTTAGAATAGCATCTTATGCTCTGAACATTGAACTTTCTCAAGTTAGTTCTTGAAATAGCAACTACGTCATAACAAGAATCAACAGACACATTAGTTTTCATGAATGAACTGAGATAGACTCATAAATGATACTGCAGGGTCACACTCTGTTCTGCATTTTAGAATTCAATTGTCTAGAAATTATTATGCACTTAAATACCGAACTATGCATCAAGATTTCAATGTCTAGAAATGATTGCGTCCTCTGCCGATCTGATACACAAGAGATAAATGCCAAGAATGAATCACACACTGCTGCTGATTCAACATCAAAATTTAAATGCCAAGAGTCGATCGCGCACTCTGCCGATCTGACCTGTAAGACTTTTTTGCCAAGAATGAATTGCGCACATTGTTGCCGATTCGAACATCAAGATTCAAATGCCATGAAATGATCGCACACTCTGCCGATCTGTACTGCAAGAGTTTTTTGCCAAGAATGAATCGTGCACACTGTTGCTGATTCGTACATCAAGATTCAAGTGTCATGAAATGATTGCGTACTCTGCCGATCTGTAATGTAAGAGTTAAATGCCAAGAATGCATTTGCGCACACTGTTGCCGATTCGTAGATCACGGTTCAAATGCCATATAATGATCACGCACTCTACCGATCTGTACTGCAAGAGTTAAATGGCAAGAAAACAATTGCACACGCGATTAACCAAAAGGCCTAAAACTTGAATATTTCTGAAAACTGAGTCAAGGGCCTAACCCGACCTCCGCCTTACTGCCCTGCTTGAGGATCACCAAGATAATGAGGACAGGGCCTGGAAAAGCCTAGGCAGGCCTCCAGGCAGGAGCTCAGGCAAATGCTGCTGTTCTGCACCGGGACCTCTGAATAGTGAGCACGTGGGGCTGGGCTGGGTCCCTTAAATAGACCCAGACCCCGCCCACATGCCACACCCAGCCAGACTGCAAGAAAGGAGTCTAGAAGGGCTCAGAATAGGGACCACACCCTAACCACTCCCTGTAATCCTGCAGCAAAGCCTTGAAAACGAACAATACATTGCAAACAGCATTTATGACATTTCAAGATAAATCTCTGCAGTGCAAAAGGTTAACATACTGCATCAACACACAATGCATGAATTATTACATTGCATAATGATTGGCTTTTTGCATTACGTCGCCCGTAGAGCGCGCACTGTCCTGATGTTAAAAGTCACCCTCAAATTGCCAATAGGTAGGAAGGAGGCCATATGGCAAGCAATAGTAGATAAAGCCAACAGTGTAGCAAAGGTAAAGAGGACTGTCACCGATTGTAAGATGCGCTGGCATGATTGCAGGTGAAGATCTAAAGAGAAACTGGACAAGAACCAAAAGGCAGCACTGCAGAGTGGAGGTAGAAGTCCGGCACCCCAGGAGGACCTGGAGGAGATGGTGGCAGCGGTCATCCCAGAGGAGCTGGTCACCGGAATCACAGGACAGAGCAGACTTCCAAGACCTACCACAAATGTATAGTAAGTTGCAGTAGGGGCAATCTGGAAATTAACAAATGGCAGAAGGGGGAGACACATAGCTCACAGTGAATGCATGCAAAAGGGTTGCATTGGGACATTTAGGGCCAGAATCAAAAAGCTCTATTGCCACTGGAAAGTTATTTTAGTGACGCTCCAGCGGCCATATTTACACCACCTTGTTATTATACCACCGTCACACCAGCACTTTGCCTGGAAGTGGCTTGCAATCAGTGTTGCTGTGGGTCTGCTACAACAACACCCATTGCATTTTAACATTGCCCAAAATTTACAAATGTTTGTAAACCTGAGGCTGTATTAAAATGTAACACCACACCAGGGGTGGGGTCAACATTGCACAACAAGGAGAAATGCTTTCCTTCCTCCATGTGCTTTTGCTCTTCCTATGTGTGCTGCATCCTGCAGCACACATAGAAAGTGCAAATGGCCATTAATACATTGATAAGCCCCTTAGAGACCTCAACACATATACATACATTTTTCCATGTCCAGAGATATTAGTGCAAATTGTGGCACACATTGAAGCAACTTGTGCTGTCACAAATATGTTGGTCACATCCATGCAATTCTAAAAGCCAGCACCTGTGACACATATCTTGACTGACATCACTGTGTTTGTGGGCATAATTACCTTTTCTTAAGACCCACCATTCCATTGCAGCGCATGTTAGCACCTGTGTATCAATCAACTCATTGCACATCCTCAGCATAACAGCAGACATGATGTGGATATCCAAGATTAGATGATGGTATCTTGATTGTCACACATGTCAGTTTAACATGACATTGCACACATCATACCCTCTCCCACACATCCCTAGATCTACATATGTGACATACAAGGTGACACTTACTGGCTTCATCGGGGTCCGGAAAACCTCTCCAAAAGTGTAGGGTGGAGGTCCACTTGCAAGACATGAAAGGCAAACATAGCTTTGTAATTGCATGGACAACTGTTGCACATTCAACTTGTTTAGCTGAGTGAGCTAGTTAACTTAGTGTTAGGAATGAACTATTGCCAACTAATATATGTCTAAGCAAAAACAACAAGTGATGGACGGAATGCTGAACATTGTCAAACACTCACCCCCAGTCATAGATCTGGGTTTAATCCATCGTTCTTTTGCTCACCATGCTACCCCAGTTTGGACCCAGCCATATACAAATCAGTCTTGACCCTGTTCCCCATGGGAACAGTCCAGACCGAACTGCCAAGGCAGGTCCTCACTGGACAGGAAACAAGCATCCTGGGACCGGTTTCGGGGTTTCACCCCTCATCAGCCAGGCTAGCTTGAATCCAGTGGCATGGGAAGCACGGGACCCACGTCTGGGGATACCCTTCCCACTTAGGGCGACAAAGCAAAAACAACAAGTGATGGACGGAATACTGAACATTGTCAAACACTCACCCCCAGTCATAGATCTGGGTTTAATCCATCGTTCTTTTGCTCACCATGCCACCCCAGTTTGGACCCAGCCATATGCAAATCAGTCTTGACCCTGTTCCTCATGGGAACAGTCCAGACCGAACTGCCAAGCCAGGTCCTCACTGGACCGGAAACAAGCATCCTGGGACCGGTTTTGGGGTTTCACCCCCTCATCAGCCAGGCTAGCATGAATCCAGTGATATGGGAAGCACAGGACCCACGTCTGGGCATACCCTTCCCACTTAGGGCAACAAAGCAAAAACAACAAGTGATGGACGGAATGCTGAACATTGTCAAACACTCACCCCCAGTCATAGCTCTGGGTTTAATCGATCATTCTTTTGCTCACCATGCCACCCCAGTTTGGACCCAGCCATATGCAAATCAGTCTTGACCCTGTTCCTCATGGGAACAGTCCAGACCGAACTGCCAAGCCAGGTCCTTACTGGACCGGAAACAAGCATCCTGGGACCAGTTTCGGGGTTTCACCCCTCATCAGCCAGGCTAGCTTGAATCCAGTGGCATGGAAAGCATGGGACCCACTTCTGGGCATACCCTTCTCACTTAGGGCGACAAAGCAAAAACAACAAGTGATGGACGGAATGCTGAACATTGTCAAACACTCACCCCCAGTCATAGATCTGGGTTTAATCCATCGTTCTTTTGCTCACCATGCCACCCCAGTTTGGACCCAGCCATATGTAAATCAGTCTTGACCCTGTTCCTCATGGGAACAGTCCAGACCGATCTGCCAAGCCAGGTCCTCACTGGACCGGAAACAGGCATCCTGGGACCAGTTTCGGAGTTTCATCCCTCATCAACCAGGCTAGCTTGAATCCAGTGGCATGGGAAGCACAGGACCCACGTCTGGGCATACCCTTCCCACTTAGGGCGACAAAGCAAAAACAACAAGTGATGGACAGAATGCTGAACATTGTCAAACACTCATCCCCAGTCATAGATCTGGGTTTAATCCATTGTTCTTTTGCTCACCATGCCACCCCAGTTTTGACCCAGCCATATGCAAATCAGTCTTGACCCCTTTCCTCATGGGAACAGTCCAGACCGAACTGCCAAGCCGGACCGGAAACAAGCATCGTGGGACCAGTTTCGGGGTTTCACCCATCATCAGCCAGGCTAGCTTGAATCCAGTGGCATGGGAAGCACGGGACCCACGTCTGTGCATACCCTTCCCACTTAGGGCGACAAAGCAAAAACAACAAGTGATGGATGGAATGCTGAACATTGTCAAACACTCACCCCCAGTCATAGATCTGGGTTTAATCCATCGTTCTTTTGCTCACCATGCCACCCCAATTTGGACCCAGCCATATGCAAATCAGTCTTGACCCTGTTCCTCATGGGAACAGTCCAGACCGATCTGCCAAGCCAGGTCCTCACTGGACCAGAAACAGGCATCCTGGGACCAGTTTCGGAGTTTCATCCCTCATCAACCAGGCTAGCTTGAATCCAGTGTCATGGGAAGCACAGGACCCACGTCTGGGCATACCCTTCCCACTTAGGGCGACAAAGCAAAAACAACAAGTGATGGACAGAATGCTGAACATTGTCAAACACTCACCCCCAGTCATAGATCTGGGTTTAATCCATCGTTCTTTTGCTCACCATGCCACCCCAGTTTCGACCCAGCCATATGCAAATCAGTCTTGACCCCTTTCCTCATGGGAACAGTCCAGACCGAACTGCCAAGCCAGGTTCTCACTGGACCGGAAACAAGCATCCTGGGACCAGTTTCGGGGTTTCACCCATCATCAGCCAGGCTAGCTTGAATCCAGGGGCATGGGAAGCACGGGACCCACGTCTGTGCATACCCTTCCCACTTAGGGCGACAAAGCAAAAACAACAAGTGATGGACGGAATGCTGAACATTGTTAAACACTCACCCCCAGTCATAGATCTGGGTTTAATCCATCGTTCTTTTGCTCACCATGCCACCCCAGTTTGGACCCAGCCATATGCAAATCAGTCTTGACCCTGTTCCTCATGGGAACAGTCCAGACCAAACTGCCAAGCCAGGTCTTCACTGGACCGGAAACAAGCATCCTGGGACCGGTTTCGGGGTTTCTCCCCTCATCAGCCAGGCTAGCTTGAATCCAGTGGCATGGGAAGCACGGGACCCACGTCTGGGCATACCCTTCCCACTTAGGCGACAAAGCAAAAACAACAAGAGATGGACGGAATGCTGAACATTGTCAAACACTCACCCCCAGTCATAGATCTGGGTTTAATCCATCGTTCTTTTGCTCACCATGCCACCCCAGTTTTGACCCAGCCATATGCAAATCAGTCTTGACCCTGTTCCTCATGGGAACAGTCCAGGCCGAACTGCCAAGCCAGGTCCTCACTGGACCGGAAACAAGCATCCTGGGACCAGTTTCGGGGTTTCACCCCTCATCAGCCAGGCTAGCTTGAATACAGTGGCATGGGAAGCACGGGACCCACGTCTGGGCACACCCTTCCCACTTAGGGCGACAAAGCAAAAACAACAAGTGATGGACGGAATGCTGAACATTGTCAAACACTCACCCCCAGTCATAGATCTGGGTTTAATCTGTTTTTTGCTCACCATGCCACCCCAGTTTGGACCCAGCCATATAAAAATCAGTCTTGACCCTGTTCCTCATGGGAGCATTCCAGACCGAACTGCCAAGCCAGGTCCTCACTGGACCGGAACCAAGCATCCTGTCTGTCAGAAAGATAAAGTGGCAGATTTAAAAGGCCCGAGTGTCACTGGAGCGTCACTTTCAGTGACGCCCCGGTAGTGCTTTTCACTGCACCATATGTACAAGGAGCTGTAATCCCACTTTTTGGGGCCTAACACCTCCATGTAAATATGGGCCTCTATGACAGTTTTCTGTATCAGAGGTGCCTGCAATGGGCGTCCCATCGCAACACCCATAGCTTTTGATGCTTCCCCAGATTTGCAAGATATCGTAAATTAGTGGCAGCGCCAAAAACAAACACCACCCGAGGGGTGGTATTAGCATGGCAAAACTTCTATTCCTCCTTGTTTCTTGCTTTTTCTATATGTGCTGCATTCTGCAGCACACACAGAAGAAGCAAAATGTCATGGATGATTGCATATGTGCAGTAAGGTGTCCCTTACTGCATATAAACAATTGTTTATGAATTACACTTTGACATTCTGCAGCACAAACAGAAGTGGCAAATTGCCATTGTAGATTGTTTATGTGCAGGAAGGGATACCTTCCTGCACATAAACACTACCCTCAATGCAGACACACTTACACTACATGCAAGTATGCTTGCATTGGTGCAGGCAGCCTAATAAGGTGCCGGCACAGACGCAGACACATGGAAGTGCCATACTCTTGCAAATACAGATATATATATATATATATATATATATATATATATATATATATATATATATATATATATATATATATATATATATATATATATATATATATATATATGTATATGGGACAGGATGTTCTCCATTGGCAGAAGCTTAGAATGTTGTACTTAATCTATGTGAAAAAGCAGAAAGCACTCAGATGCTTGACTCTTTTAAAACCCATGCTACCACCCATAACTCCATCATGTGTGTGCTGTATGTATCATATGGCACACCATGGCAGATGTCAGGACACTGACATTGGAAACTATGACATTATGGTTGCTTTTAGCATGTTTTGCACTATACACACAGGTGCTATACCTGCATTGTGAAAATAGGCATTTGGATAACAATGGAATTGTCAGTTAACTCCAAAAAAGGTACAGTGTAACCAAGTTGATTTAAAGGCTCTTTTGTTCGTCTGCCACCTATGACAGGAATACACTCCTGGCTTTCTTCGGGCCTGGCACTGCCATCATGCGGTAACAAGCTTTCAAGCTTTCAAACTGCCTCATGCTTGCAACACGATCAAAGGAATGACAGGAACTGTAAAAGAAACATGAATGGCCGTAAGGAAACAAGGACTATTCAAGCAATAATATGGGAGATGTACCCTTGGGAATTAATTCACAACGTTTGAGAAGATTGATATTGATCGGGAAACTCGGAGATAAGTAGGATGGTAAAAATTAAGTTGGAATAAGTGGGGTACCTATCGTTTAGTCCTGAAGAAGACCCATGGAGGAGGTTTTGGGTTTGGCCCAAGAGCGTAAAGGGGGTTGAAACGTCAACGATGATGCTCTAGCCTAGCTTGTTGTTGGTTGCTGTATGGAAGAAGCACCAAAATGGCAACATGTCAATTTAATGCCTTTTGAATTAAGGATTGGTTTAATGCAGAAAAAGATTAACCAACAGGCTGCATATATGTTTTAGTATTTGTTATATTAGACAGTGATAAGATTCATTATCTCTGATTTCTTTTTCTGAACACGAGCACTTGATCTTTGCACTTTTTTGTCCTTCTTTTTTAGGGTGTTGCGATAGGGACTATTCTTGATTTGTATGATTGTGTTTTTATTCTGTATATACAATAATAAATAAGCTCTTTAATTGTATCCATACCAATTCTGTCTGTTATTGTAAGAAAACCCTTTTGTTAATAATGTGGTCTCCTATGGGGACATTGTAGTTTATGTAACAAAACTCAATGCTTGCACTGGCCACATTTTGACATATGGTTATGTAATACTTGTCTCCATCAGCAACATTATCTTCAAAAACTAGGACACATATGATGCATTATGAGTCAATCACTCCTTCCTACATTTATGTTCTTGTCCTGTCACTCTGCATATACATGACTCAAGGCACACACACTCCCATGACTTACAATACTGCTGTGTCATGTTTGTCATCACTGAAGCATTACTTAGCACATTTCCACAGTTGTAAAGCCCATGATGGACATGAACATTTGTGCCTGGGGAACATGAACCCTTGCACCATAGCATGTGTGCATGATTTTTGGCATTTTAATATATATATGTAATATACAAGGTACACAGAAAGAAATGTGCAATTTGTCTGAAACCAGTGCATTGCAGAGCTCTCATAAATGTAGATTGGTTGAGACACAAAACTTGCTGTCCTGATCCTTGTCATTACATGCTGCAGTAATCCTTATGTCCTACTGTCACGCACATGCAAATGAGGATGTTGCAGTGTAAAAGGGGGTACTTACCAACAGGTCCGCCAACCCGCATCACCAGGTGATCCAGAATATCTCCTTCACGGGCAACAAGGTTTGATCACTGGTGTTTTAGCTGGTGCTCTGTTTCCTCCACCGAAAAGATCCAGTGAAGCTGGTAGAGCACCTTGCCCCACCGCAGCTTCCTTGCCTCTGTTAGTTATCCCATGATGACCTGGTCACCCATAGCCACCATGTTGGGGAGGTAGTTGCACACTAACCAGATGCACCCTCCCAGTTCATAATCACCTTTTCCGACATTTTGCAGGTTCTCTCCACTGCAAAAATAATAGCCCCCTAAAAAAAGACAATGCCCCACCTAATCCCAAATACCCCAACAAACTACACTAACGCAAGACAAACACCCGACAATAGAAATACAATAAAAGGACAATAACATACAAAAAACTTACAAACATGACAAATTGGACTTGACACAGACAAGAAACAGCACAAAACTCTCAAAAACCACCACTCCTCAACCAGCACAAGCTCCACACAACCTCTCAGAAACACAGACTAGAAAACTGTAAAGGAAAAGTGAAAGTAAATTCACTTGACCATGTGTGCAGGATAGACGTCCTGTAAAATCACTTCCTGGGTGTATGCGTCACATTTTTAGGTATCCATCATACTTTTGGCACATGATGTCATGCCTGGAATTTTTCTATGAAGGCTGACAAGGCCTGTCGACTTGGAAATGATGCATAGTGGCCAGGCGTCATTTTTGGCGTGTGCTTTGTTTTTAGGACAATGGTATGCATCAAAATTTGTGAGACATACTGGGCATGTGTCGATTTTGAAGGGAAGGCTGAGAAGTTAGGAAAGTTTAGAGACGCATGGCGCCAGGCTTCGTTTTAGTGATTTGCAAAGTACGGAGAAGTACTGCATTTGTAACCGTTGTTTTGATGCATAACAGCCATGTGTGGATTTCAGTGGAAAGGCTGACAGTGCACACAGATTTACATACCTTGTTACAGGGGCTATGCATCTACGCAGTTTGTACGGTATGGCTACATGTGCATGCATGTGCGTTTCATTGTGTACCGGTAACATAAGAATGTGTTACCATATGTTTGTATGTGTGTGTGATGCATGCGAAGGCTGATATTGTTTGCAAACGTGCATGTTTATGAACACTCTTTGCCCCACACATGTTCACACATGTGCATTAAGTGTACATATGTGATGCTACTCAAACTGTGGGCTACCACATTATTGTGTCAGAATTCTGACTTTACGTTTTAAAACACAACATGTGATAGGAAGGGCCATGTGCAATACATGTTCAGGCATATGATACCCTTAAAAAATCTTTAGCAAAGGATGCTGTTGCCTAAAGCTGGAATAAGAAGATCCTCTAAGCCATTACAATGTGAGTGCACATATGTGCACACTCTGGTCTTTTGTAAGGAGTAGTCTTAATGATGTTCAAAGCAATACATGTAACATATAGTTCCCCATGCATGCAAAATGTTGGAGATGGTGTGCTGACATGTGTCATTGTAGGTATATATGTGAAATGTTTGCGTGTGAAAAGATATGTATCATGTCTAATAAGAGATCCATGATACAGTGGTGTGTTTAGGGATTAGACACATACCACTTCACAATTCCAGCACTGTTATATGTGGGCCATTGTCTCAAGGCTATCAGTGTAAAATATGTTTCACAATTTGGGGACATTTGTACTGGTCATAATAATTTGTAAGTTATCATGTGACACATACACATTTTATCAAGTAATTTTTACTCATTTGTCCATCAGCAAATAGACAGCACTGAGCCTGGTCCACCTAGCTGGGACATGTGTGGAAAAATGTAAGTCTTATGTGTTAACAACATACATTTTGAATGTTTAATGAGTCAAACTTTGTTGCTATTGCCAGATTCATAACATCTGTATGTCAGTGCTACTCTCATACAAAGATGCTACCCTATTTATCAGTGCTCCTATGGCGCTTTGAATGGCCACACAGGCTCATTGTTGCATGTGTTAACACAGGTTTACTGTGGTCATTTCAGCTCAGTTCACTGTGCGCAATTAGCAGGCCCTGACTGTGTCAGGGGTCAATGTAGACTTCTTTGAGGATGTGGGGGGGCATTGGGTGGTGATCTGCCATCCTCATGATGGATCATCAACACTGCAGTGTACAGTCCCCTGCACACACACACCTGCACACTTGTGAGCCCATGGCCGAATATGTTTTGTTACCTTTGGGGTTCTTGATGTAAGGCTTGCCCTATCGTATAATGGGGACTGGCAGCTTGTTTGTGTAGGACATGTCTCATCAATTCCCATGGTTTTACATTATTTTCCATAAATAGATGATATTATTACTAGGCAAGGTCATTGATAGGTGGTGGAACTGTGTCATCATGTCTGTGGACCCAGGGTACAGATACTGTCCTCCTTGGCCTTCCCTCCTTTGTGGATGACCACTATGGAAGCCCGGCAGTGGTCTAATGGGAATCCCCCCCTCCCCGCTCTCCTCATATATCTGCTTCATCTGTGAGGCAAGCTTAGTGGCTGTCAACCTACAGAGTTCTATTGGTACCCCGTTGGGCCCTGATGCTTTGCCTGGCTTCGCATACCTGATGTCTTGTAAGGCATCCCTATTCTCTGTAGGGAGGGTGGGGAGGGGAATGTAACCCAGGACTTTGTCTGCTTTGCTTTTTTTGGTGAAACACCTTACATAATAGATTTTCCCATAATAGTGGGCAAACGGTCGGGCTATGGATTCTTGACTAGTATCAAGTTCCCCTGACTCCTTCTGGATCCCAGAAGCCCATCTATCTGCTGCCTCCTCCCTATCCAGTCAGGCCAATAGTTTTCCTGCCTTGTCCCCCATTTCATTGATATGGTGCTGTGTTGCCCTATATTGCATTTTAGCAGCTTCCTGGGACACATCTCAGTATTCTTTTTAAGGTCTAGGATGTAGGATCCCTCCTCGTTTGGTATGCCAGCCTCAAGGGAAAATAACTCACATTCAAGAGCCTTCAATATGGCAATTTTTAGTGTTTTCCCTTGCACAATCATGGGGAAACCCCCCCATTGACTACTATCTTATAGGCCGCCCACAATGTGAGTGCAGACTCAAATAAAATGCTGTTTTCCTGAAAATAATGGTCTATTGCGGCTAACATCCCTTCTCAAATTTTTGGCATTTTAAGTTACCAAGGGCTCAATATAATGCGGCTAGTGTGCGGCCTCTCACCCTGACCATACACCAGTCACAGGGGAGAATGTTCAGAAATACCTCTAGCTAAGTTAGTAATCTCCTTGACATTTAACAACTGAAGAGTCTGCATGAGAAAGCAATCAATTCAGGACACCCTATCATGCACCCCAAGTAAAAGGATAAAGTGCTGGGTTGCTAGGTTAAGGGTACACCATACATCTGCCAGTCCCTGGGCAGTGAGGAAGTCTAGTGGCCTGGGAGATGTTTATAAATGCCATCACTCAGCATAGCATTGAAGGCCCCTCACAAGATCAATTCCCCATCTGGAAGATTGTGTAGCAGAACGGTCAGGGCTGGCAGTACCATGTTGTGAAATAATTTTGGGATACATACTGAAAGTATGCTTAAGATACCCAACTCCCAGTTCCCACAGAGCACTACATAGCGACCCAGCTGATCGGACCATATTTGATCAGGAACAGCATTCTCATCAAGATTACTACTCCTCTAGAGGAGGTGGTATGGCCCACATGAGCAGCCTTTTTATATCCCCAATGGTCCAGGCCATGACACCTATTACCTAGGAGGTTAGTCTCTTGTAGGAGAAATACATCAAGGGAGTCTGGTTTAATGTACTGGAGCGCCACTCCACGTTTTACTTTGTCGTCTAGGCCATTGACGTTCCAGGATAGTATCCTTAGGGTTGAGATACTAACTTTGGACATCACACTGTATGGTTAATGGACCACACTGGGTGGTGCCAGGTCAACGCTGGATGGGGTACAGACAGTGAGAGTGAATGTCCTGTGCACCTCAGCTTTGTTGACTTGCTATGTATCTTACCTGAACCTAAAATACAACAATAATCCAATAACCCCTCTTCAATCATGAATTCCCATCCCCTGCCAAACTGCACTTCGGAATCCAAACTGCCCACCTCCCCAACTGCTCATAGCTCCTGTTGCCTCAACTAAACATACTGCTAACTAGGAAGTGTCACTACCACCTTCTGGCCCCCATCCAGCCCCTTACTGGAATGTCTTTACCAAGTTGGTTTCTAATATCCTCAGTCTCAATCTTGCCCCCAATCACCGATTTAGGACCATCGAGGACTGCTCACAGCCCACCCACATGCCACATGTACAATCCCACGAGCCCCTCTCAGCTCCCTATGGATCCCAAAATCCGTTCCAGGGATCAGGACATGCCCCAGGGTATGTGATTTTTTTTTTTTGCTCCACATCTCCACTTCAAGTGTATCACTCTTCTTCTTTGGGGTGCCGCCAGCCCAGTGCCTCTTAGGGCGGCCATAGTGTCTTGACCCTCCTGCCACCTGACATCCATGCAGCCAATCCCAGCAAGCTGCTGGGCTTGATAAAAAGTGAGTTTTGCACCCTGTGACTAATCAAAGCTGTGCCGAATAAATCATTAAATACTTGCGGCCCCATTCCCTTAGAGCCTTTTTCACCTAGAGGAAACTGCGGTGCAGCCTCTGGACCCAAAGACTGAAATTGGGGAAGAAGGTAACCCGAGCGTTACCTATATGCAATGGACGGGCACTGTGAGCTGCTTGGAGAATCATGTACTGGTATCGGAGGTTGATGAGTCTTGCTATGATGGGACGAGGGTGGGCTCCAGACTTCAATGGTACACCTTGGTTGTGGTGGGCTGGCTCGACCTAAAAGATTTTTGGAAAGTCCATGTGTTTGAAGCTGTTTCAGGTTGAGATCCTCCATGACCCCTTAGCTGCTGGGCCTCCCCCCTTCACCTCTCCCTCCCTCCAGTGCTGAGCCCTTTTTTGGCTATTTGGGGGTAGTTCACCTTGAGGCTTTTATAACTTTTGGTCCACATAAGCTATCCACGCCAAATTTGTGTCCTTTTTTCCAACACCCTCGGGATTCTAAAGGTGCCCAGAGTTTGTGGGTTCCCCTGGAGGAGACCAAGAAATTAGCCAAAATGCAGCTACAATTTTTGTTTTTTTTCAGAAAAATGGGAGGTAAAGGGCTGCAGAAGAAAGCATGTGTTTTTTTCCTGAAACTGGCAACGACAAAAGGATTGCAAGCTAAAATCACCATCTTTCAGGAACAGGCAGACTTGAATCAGAAAAACACATTTTTCAACACAATTTTGGCATTTTACTGGGACATACCCCATTTTTACTATTTTTTTGCTTTTAGCCTCCTTCCAGTTAGTGACAGAAATGGGTGTGAAACCAATGCTGGATCCCAGACAGCTAAACAAAAGTCTGAATTCAGCAAGGGATCATCTGTGTAGATCCTATGAGGTTTGCCTACAGAAAATAACAGTTAAAATAAAAACAATATTGACATTGAAGGAAAAAACAGCCATTTTTCTCACGTTTTACTCTGTAACATTTTGCTGCGATGTCATATTTTCAAAAGTAATATACTGTTATGTTTGTTGGACTCTTCCGGTTGTGGGGATACATAGGGATTGTAGGTTCATCAAGAATCCAAGGTACCCAGAGCCAATAAAGGCGCTACACCTTGCAATGGGTTTTCATTGTATACCAGGTTTACAGCAATTTATTTGGTGAAATGTAAAGAGTGAAAAATAGTTATCAAGGAAACCTTTGCATTTCTGAAATGGGCACAAGATAAGGTGTTGAGGAGCAGTGGTTATTTGCACATCTGTGAATTTTGGGGTGCCCATATTAGCATGTGAATTACATGCCATTTCTCAAATAGATGTGTTTTTTACACACTGTCTAACATTTGGAAGGAAAAACTGTAGAGAAATACAAGGGGTAATAACAATTGTTCTGCCATTCTGTGTTTCCCCAAGTCTTCCGGTAAAAATGGTACCTCACTTGCGTGGGTAGGCCTAATGCCCGCGACAGGAAACGCAACATGGACTAGCTGTGGATTTTGGCCTCTAGGTCAGACGGCACTTAAGGAAATCTACCAAACCTATGCATGTTTGAGAACTAGATACCTAAGGGAATGCAGGATGGGATAACTTGTGGGACTCTCACCAGAATCTGTTACCCAGAATCCTTGGCAAACTTCAAAATTTGCCCCAAAAACACTTTTTCCCTCAGATTTCGGTGCTCCAAAGTTCTGGAATCTGAGAGGAGCCACAAACTTCCTTCCACCCAGCATTCCCCCAAGTGTCCGGATAAAAATGGTGCCTCACTTGTGTGGCTAGGCCTAGTGCCCGCAACAGGAAATGCCCCAAAACACAGCATGGACACGTCAAATGTTTACATTCAAAACTGATGTGTTTTTTTGGAAAGTGCTTAGCTGTGGATTTTGGCCTCTAGCTCAGCCAGCACCTAGGGAAACCTAGCAAACCTATATATTTTTGGAAACCAGACACCTGGGGAAATTCAGAATGGGGTGACTTGTGGGGCCCGCACCAGATCCTGCTACCCAGAATCCCTTGCAAACCTCAAAATGTGGCAAAAAAACACTTTTCCCTCAGATTTCGGTGCTGCAAAGTTATGGGATCTGAGGGGAGCCACAAACTTCCTTCCACTCAGCATTCCTCCAAGTCTCTCGATAAAAATGGTACCTCACTTGTGTGGGTAGGCCTAGTGCCCACAACAGCAAATGCCCAAAAATCTAACATGGACACATCATGTTTTCCCAGTGAAAACGAACCTGTTTTTTACAAAGTGCCTGGCTGTGGATTTTGGCCTCTAGCTCAGCCGGCACCTAGGTAAACCTAGCAAACCTATGCATTTGTAAAAACTAGACATCTAGGGGAATTTAGAATTGGGTGACTTGTGGGGCTCTCACCAGGTTCTGTTACCCAGAATCCTTTGCAAACCTCAACATTTGGCAAAAAAACACTTTTTCCTCACATTTCGGTGATGGAAAGTTCTGGAATCTGAGAAGAGCCACAAATTTCTTTCTACCCAGCATTCCTCCAAGTCTCTCGATAGAAATGATACCTCACTTGTGTGGGTAGGCCTAGTGCCCGTGACAGGAAACGCTCCAAAACACAATATGGACACGTCAATTTTTTACATTGAAAACTGAGCTGTTCTTTGGAAAGTGCCTAGCTGTCGATTTTGGTATCCAGCTCAGCCGGTACCTAGGAAATCCTATCAAACCTGTGCATTTTTGAAAACTGGACACATAGGGGAACCCAGGATGGGGTAACTTGTGGCACTCTCATCAGGTTCTGTTACCCAGAATCCTTTGCAAACCTCAATATTTGGAGAATAAAAAACCCACTTTTTCCTTACGTTTCGGTGCTAGAAAGTTCTGGAATCTGAGAGGAGCCACAAATTTCCTTCCACCCAGCATTCCCCCACATCTGCCGATAAAAATGGTACCTCACTTGTGTGGGTAGGCCTAGTGCCCGCGACAAGAAATGCCCAAAACCGAGCATGGGCATATAACATTTTCCCAAAGAAAACTAACCAGTTTTTTTGCAAAGTGCCTAGCTGTGGTCTTTGGCCTGTAGCTTAGCCGGCACCTAGGGAAACCTAGCAAACCTATACATTTTTCAAAACTAAACATCTAGGGGAATTCAGAATGGCATGACTTTTGGGTCTCTCACCAGGTTCTGTTATCCAGAATCTTTTGCAAACCTCAAAATTTGGCAAAAAAAAAATTTTTCCTCATATTTCAGTGATGGAAAGTTCTGGAATCTGAGAGGAGTCACAAATTTCCTTCTACCCAGCATTCCCCTAAGTCTCCCGATAGAAATGGTACCTCACTTGTGTGGGTAGGCCTAGTGCACGCAAAAGGAAACGCCCAAAAACGCAACATGGACACATCAAATTTTTACATTGAAAACTGACATGTTTTTTGGAAATGGCCGAGCTGTGGATTTTGGAGTCTAACTCAGCGGGTACCTAGGAAAACCTACCAAAGCTGTGCATTTTTTAAAACTAGACACGTGGGGGAACCCAGGATGGCGTAACTTGTGGCACTCTCACCAGGTTCTGTTACCCAGAATCCTTTGCAAATCTCAACATTTGAACAAAAAAACACTTTTTCCTCACATTTTGGTGCTAGAAAGTTCTGGAATCTGAGAGAAGCCACAAATTTCCTTCCTCCCAACATTCCCCCAAGTCTCCCCATAAAAATGGTAACTCACTTGTGTGGGTAGGCCTAGTGCCTGCGACATGAATGGATCAAACAAAGGCCGATGTTGTTCCTTGCATGAGGGCAACTATTGATCCTGGGGTGATCCATTCCTGACGCAGGCACTAGGTACAGGTACTCAAGCTTATTTATCAGGACAGGTGGGGAAACACTGGGTGGTAGGAATTTTGTGGATCCTAGCATAATCTTGTAGTTTGTGTGACAGAAATGCTAAAATAAATTGAGCTTTTATTGAACATTTCACCTTTTCACGGTATTCTGGGTAAGAAAATGTTGGGGAATCCATACAAGTGACACCTCTGTGGACTCCCCCGGATGTCTAGTTTCCAGAAATGGCTGGGTTTGGTAGGTTTCCCTATATGGGCTCTGAGGCTGGGACCAAAAACGCAGGTGCCTGCCTTCCAAAACCAGGTCATTTTGTGATAGATAATTTTGATGTCTCCGCAATAAGATTTGGGCAGTGGAATTTGTTGTTGAACTAAACTGGGGAGCTCCCAAGAGAGCACTCTCTCTGTGCTTACCGCTGCATGCACCTGCTCTCTGGGTTGGGCTAACCCGCTATTGTCCTGCTGCACAGACTGTGCTTGTGAAGGGACAGCATGACTGTCCTCATCACCTCCCTCATAATCAATGGAAGAGGAGTTATCGAATGGGACTCCTCCAAGTGAAAAATCACTTCCAGAGTCTGCGCCATTGTCCTGTGCCTCAGATGCTGTCTCAGTATCTGCTGTATCAGTCTCTGATCCTACATCAGAGCTGTCCTCTCTAACCTGATTGAGGGATTGAGCAGCAGTCATCCAACAAGATGCCATCTCTGCTACTGGCTAAGCTGTTGCTCTAAAACACTACCCACGTAGACAGTCACAAAATTGCTGGTGTGTGTGTGTGCGATATGTGCAACAGTAGAGGTCAATTTACCTTCGCTTCTTCCCTCAATCAGCACGTTCTTTCAAGACACTCAAAACAAGACAAACTATTACTTCACCTTGTCACATACCAATCGTCACAGTCTTTAGTGCCTCTAGCGCCCAGTCCAACAATCATTACTGGGAGTCCCACTCCCATGACCTCCTCCTCGGATTCCCTCACTACCACCCAGGAGAAGTGCCCTTCATCTCTCCATAGCACCCCCACACATGCATTTCATTTGTATTATAGCTTAGATAATGACTGACTTTACTAATCTATTCAGCTATTTACATAAAATACGGATTGATCTTTGCAGGAGGCATACAAACCTTCTGCGCTACTCAATGGCATCAAACCTGCCACTGGACAAAAGTCAGATCCTTTTGTGGCAGAAACATAATCACAAGACTTTTTTATTGCTGCCTAAGAGCTACAGTTGAAATGCGTCAGTTGAAGTATGTGCATTGCTTTGAAGACTCAAGCTGCAACTGCAAGACAACTGGTGGCGAATATATACATATATATATATATATATATATATATATATATACATATATATATATATATATAGACATCCATATACATATATATATATATACACATACATATATAGATAATTCTATAGATAGGTATATCTTTCTATATAGATAGATATATCTACATAGATATGTTTATATATCGATCTATGTATATATATATATATATATATATATATATATATATATATATTTATATTTTTTTAATAGTTGTATGGTTACTTTGGGGGCCATAGTGGCCCCATGGGACACCATACAACTATTAAAATAAATTACTGCTCAATGGCGACCCCCTGCCAATTTGTTTTTTTTTTTAGACCCCTGGGGGGGGGGCGCAATAGGCGCAATCGCCCCCCCCCAGGGGTAAACCTACCTATTTCTAAAAAAAAATATGCCCCCGGTGGGGTCGGCCCATTTTCAAAGGGGGCTGACCCCCCAAGTGAAATCCGTGGTGTCTAGTGAGGTTTCCTGGACCTCAGGAAGGCCTTATTTGAAAGAGGAGAATCGCCCCTTTCAAACGAGGCCTTCACGAACATTGGGGAGGCCGTTTGGGCCTGTTTTTCCCAAGGGAGCAGGAAGCGGCCTAACCTTTCGGTGTCATTCTTCACGCATACAATTTGTCAAGGGTCTGTGACTTGTTTGTACATTCCTTGACTTACATGCACATTCCTAAATGATTGGGTGTGATACACCTAGAAATGTATGTGTATTGTTCCCTGTATGTCACTCTCTTGCTAAAACATGGAAGTGGCACTGAGAAGTATGTTCTCCGTACTCTCGTGTGATATTGTCATTCAGACTTTGCTAGCCTTTTCCTACCTAGCCCATACATTTGTACAGCAGTCTTGACGTATATTTCCAGGATTGTTACAGGCATATGTCAAGCCAAGAACACTTGTGTGATAAGTGTATGACAATGTAAAATTTATTCACTAAAGGCTATGCCTACATTCCACCCACACATTAATGTGGTAGTGAATTCTTTTAAATTGTTTTTTGTTCCTGACTATAGGTCAGATTCAAGAAAAGTGGCGCTGCAACCAGTGCAGGGTGACTTTTTTTTCGGGCCTTAACACCCCCTACCACCACCATCTATGATTAAAATTTAAAGACTTCACACCATGGCACAGGGTAGGGGACAATATCGTCAAAGTATTTGATGCAATTGATGTACTGTTCAGGGTTAGAGCTAACATTTTGGCCCTAACCCTGAGCAGTACTTAGGTGCGCATTAGTACCATTGATGTGTCCCCTTTAAACAGCTGCTCTGAGCAGGTGTTAAAAGTAGCAGTAAAATATGACACAGTTGATTTTCGTACATTCCACTGCACCATGTTGGCACCCCTCTACAGGCTGTACACCCCTCTTGCACACTTAATGCCTGTCACAGGCATATTGTGGCAAAAGGTTTTACAAAGTGGCGCAATGCATACATTGCGCCACTATGTGTTTCTGTTCCTTATATTTTATTATTGTTGGGCCACATTCGCTTAAGATGTATGATGCTAATGTTGCACAAAGATGCACTAGGCCCTCTTAAATCTGAGCCTAAGTTCCAAAGTTGTTAACAACTGTTATATTGTAGCAATGCTCTCTGAGATATGCGCAACTTACAAATGGTATTGGTGGTGTAATTGAGTATGCCATGAGCCTTCTGAGTTTACTTGATTTTATTGAATTATTTACATGGTGATTCTTGGAGTGCAGTTCTAGGTGAAAAGGTTTTGGACAATTAGTTCTCTTCTGCCTACTCCAGCAGCAGAGTTTTATTCCACTCTTCCAGTTGTACACCATTGTTATCATCCTCCTCCATGGGGACATTTGTGCGTAGACAAATGTCATGCAAAATGGCACACACAAGGATCATTTTGCAGACAAGGGATGGTGCATATAACTGTCTTCCTCCTGTAAGATGTAGGCACCTGAACCTTGATTTAAGGAGGCAAAATGTCCGCTCTACCACATTTCTGGTCCTTCTGTGGCGTTCATTGTACCCCATCTCTTCATCCATTGTAGGATTTCCAAAAGGTTCATGACCCATGGCTGGACGCCCTTACCTTGGTCCGCTGGAAGGAATGTGAGAACATGTGTGAATCATGCATTTTAGCAATTTGCTAGGTGCCATGGCACGTATTTGTCTTGAGTGGAGTGGTGAATCAGACTTGCATCTGCTATTGTGTGTGTTCCTGTTTGGATGGATGGTTGCATTGGTCTGTGGTTGTGCACTTTCCTATCATGGGTTGTGCCACAAGAACCTGATGATTGTAATTGAAATTCTTGTCTGACAGCTCACCCATGCCAAATATGTGTGATGTTGTCTATATTTGACCCTTGGGCCCAAATTTAAGAAAACATTGCACCACATTAGCCTCATTTGTATGGCCTCTCTAGTGGGTCAACAAGGCACAAAACACAACACCATGTTTATAAAGTGGCACTACCCATGCAGTGCAACACTTAGTGGCCCTTTGCGTCACATTTTGCCTGTGCAAGGCATTATGTATGCAAGGGTTGTGTTCCCCTGCTACGGCAAATTAAAAATGGTGCAGAGGAATAAAAGAGGTTCAAATGCGTATTTTTTATCTGGTACTTTTGACATCTGCACAGAGCAGGCGTAAGTAGGGGGCACACCAGTGCTTTCAATGGGTCCCTGTGTACTGTGCAGGATTGGCACCTTAAATTTTGCAATAATCCTACACAGTCCATCTATGGAATCTGTTATGTTGACACTATTGCACCTACTATGCACCATGGTGCACCATATATTGAATACAGCACACACAGGGTTGAGGGTAGGGGGGGCACTAAGGGGCACAGGTAAAGTGGCACTGCTTTAGATGCTGCCCAACTTTTCTGACATGTGTCCCTTAGTGCTTTCACTTAAGCTCTGCAGTAGTGTGATGTTGTGGAAATGTGTACCTATGTTATGTGTTGTGTGCCAAGTAATAGGTGTACGGCCCTGTGTGTTGTATGTGAATCCCACCCCTTTGCCCCTAAAATACCTCTGTTCCACAAAGTGTTGTTGTTGGCAATTGCTGGCTGGCATACGTATGTTCATGAGGTTCATATGCCCAGTGTGGCACAGTTATATGGGATGTATTGTGATGTATGCAAGATTTTTCAGACAGCTGTGGGACAAGACAGGGCATGCTCTTCTTTACAGCACTGCCCTGCATCAGGAGTCCGGTCCTGCTAAGTTCCATGTATCCTCATACATATGCATTTCTGGCCTCTCCCTTTACATTGTCAGTAGTTCATCTGACACAGTCCACTGTTGGTACACTTGTATCATGACATGGAGATATGGGATTTACAGGTGTGTTTGTTGGTGTGCTGCGAGATGGCCATTCCTGCACATGATCTTTCATTGATGGTGATGTTGTATTTCAATGTGTGCTGTACAATGCACCAAACAAGGGAATGTTGAAGTCAGTGAGTATATCTGTTTTGTTTTACTGATATGTAGGTGGTGATGGGAGCACGCGGGTGGCAGTTGATATTGATGCTGCCTGAGGTTTCTACAGCATGGTAAATGTGCGGCAGTGCCAATATGTGATTTGTTTGACAGTTGAATGGCTGCCATTACTTCACATAGCAGAGCGATTCCTTGGTAAATGTTATGTGTGAAGGATCTGTGTTTTGTTGTCAACCTGTGGAGACGTAGTTGTTTGAGGCCTGATTTTGTATTCAAAGGGGACATTGCTCCACCTGTCTGGCTTGTGATATGTCAGAGAAGTGGTGCCAGTGACTTGTAGATATTGGCGTACGTTAAGTTCATGTGCATTAAATGCGGTATGGTGTGGCATGTGGCATATGGTTTGTGGTCTATACATCTGTGTTTCCCTGCCCATGCATGTTTATTCTGGTGTTTGTATTGTTTGTACTACCAGTTTGGTGTGTTGTCTGTGTTATGATTTGTATGCTATCTTACCTAAAAGTAGGCTGTTGCCATATTGTTAATCCTGGATTTGTTGGGGTATAGTAGAATGCCTGAAGATGTAAACATCATGGACGCTGCCAAGATATTTTGCAAGGATGTTTGAGATAATTGCATGGTGGTCCACTGTGGCCTGCACATTGATGGAGACGGTATGTTTGCGGTTCCTGGGGAGAAGTTTAGTTGCTGCTGGAGGGACAAGTTGGACATGGGTGCAGTCCATTGTAGCCATGCAGGAAGCTAGCAATTTGATAGACGCCTTCCTTGGTTTCCTGCTGCAGTTCCTGGGTGTTGGGGAACTGGATGCGGTGGGGTGTGAGTCTGATGATGGCATCCAGGACCTTTGGAAGTAAGTCAGAGAAGGATGGTTAGGAGATCCCACCCACTTGTGCTGCAGTGGTTTGGGATGACCCTGATGCCAGCAAGTGCTGGTCATGGTCATGGGTGGCAATGCTGTGTGACTCTGCATGCTGTGATCTCTGGCAGAATGTGGTGGACTAGGTGTACAATCGACTCCTGCCTCAGACGGAAGAGTCTGATCACCTCTTCTTCACTGAGGGTTAGGACGGTTGCACACTGGCGAAAGGTCCTCTCCCGCCTTCTACGCTGCCTTTGTGGCTGTTGTGATGGTGTTTGTGGTTGCTGAGATGGTGCTGGTGGCACTTGGTGCTGTCGCTGTAATCTTCTACAGGTGCCAAGCTGTAGTAATAACAGGTCCATGTTGTCCAGTTGCTTGCCAATGTTCCTTCTGTGTGTTTCCCTTACGTAGTAGTGGATGGCCTCATTTTAATGCCTGGTCTGATCAGGCGTTAAAATTTTGACGTTAATAGGACTTTGCATCCTTTTTTGGACCCGGTCCTTTGCATGCGTCATTTTTCCATTGGGTTCTAAATATGGTGCTAGCGGCCTTGGTTCATTTTTAGGAGGAACGCCTATCTTGCACATCATTGTTGTCATAAAAAAATTACTCTAAGTCACAAATGTTGAAACTAGGCTGCTCTTCTGACAAAATATAAATATGACGTTGAGTTAGCGCCGATTTTGCATCAAAAAAATGGCATGAAGGTGGCACTAACTTTTCTTAAATCTGGGCCTTTGTGTTGCAATTTATAAAGAAGTCAACTGAATAGGATTTGCTCTGATTGAAACTGAAGTTGTGTGGCTTAGGCATCGCTAAGCTGCACATATTACAGTTCCACACTTGTAAAATCCCTTGGGGACATCAGTTAACCATGTTCTCACAGTGTCATCAACAGATGGCAGAAAACTATTACATACGAGGTCCCTAAAAGTTCTGCCCCCCTTATTTATCATTTTTGGCTTGGTTAGACCAGTCCGTGAGAGTGTGGCATCTTCACTCAATATGTTATAGAGGGGATTCCTGTCCCTACTGTATGGAGTACAAAAGAAGATTGTGTTTGACCTCCTTGCTTATGTTTTTTGTCATGTTTTTTTGGAAGAGGGGATGGTGACACCCTAGCACTGTTAGTTCTACCTTTCTTAACAAATTCCTTTGAATAACCTGTTTGTCAAAATCTCTCAGAGAGGCGATCCAATTCTATCTTGCATACTTCAGGATCACTACATTTCTCATGATCCTAGCCATTTTGTTGAAAGGTACTGCTGAAATCTGGCCAGCTGGATGGGCACTGGTAGCTTGAAACAAAGAGTTATTGCATTAGATTTACTATATATTCTAGTTTGTATTTCGTTACGACACATGGGGGGTCATTTTGACCCTGGCGGTCCGAGACCGCCAGGGCTAAAATGACGAAAGCACCGCCAACAGGCTGGTGGTGCTTCCTGGTCTATTACGACCGCGGCGGTAGCGCCGCGGTCGCACCGCCGGGGTCGGCGGTTTCCCGCCGTTTTAGCCCCAGCGGTGATAATCCGCCAGGGCAGCCAGCCTGTTTCTGGCGGTTTGCACCGCCAGGAAGAGGTTGGCGGTAAGGGGTGTCCTGGTGCCCCTGGGGGCCCCTGCACTGCCCATGCCACTGGCATGGGTAGTGCATAGCAGACAGTGAAAAGCGCGACGGGTGCAACTGCACCCGTCGCACGGCCCAACACCGCCGGCTCCATTAGGAGCCGGCTCCTATGTTGCGGCCTCATTCCCGCTGGGCCGGCGGGCGCAAACTTGGTTTGCGCCCACCGGCCCAGCGGGAATGTCGTGATGGTGGCCGCGGGAGTGCGGCCGCATTGGCGGCCGCCCGCCAATGTCGTAATGACCCCCATGGTGATGTAGCACTCATAAAAAAATTACCGTAAGTCACAAATGTTGACACTAGGCTGCTCTTCTGACAAAATATAAATATGACGTTGAGTTAGCATCGGTTTTGCATCAAAAAAATGGCACGTAGGTGGCAGTAACTTTTCTTAAATCTGGGCCTTTGTGTTGCAATTTATAAAGAAGTCAACTGAATAGGATTTGCTCTGATTGAAACTGAAGTTGTGTGGCTTAGGCATCGCTAAGCTGCACATATTACAGTTCCACACTTGTAAAATCCCTTGGGGACATCAGTTAACCATGTTCTCACAGTGTCATCAACAGATGGCAGAAAACTATTACATACGAGGTCCCTAAAAGTTCTGCCCCCCTTATGTATCATTTTTGGCTTGGTTAGACCAGTCCGTGAGAGTGTGGCATCTTCACTCAATATGTTATAGAGGGGATTCCTGTCCCTACTGTATGGTGTACAAAAGAAGATTGTGTTTGACCTCCTTGCTTATGTTTTTTGTTATGTTTTTTTGGAAGAGAGGATGGTGACACCCTAGCAATGTTAGTTCAACCTTTCTTAACAAATTCCTTTGAATAACCTGTTTGTCAAAATCTCTCAGAGAGGCGATCCAATCCTATCTTGCATACTTCAGGATCGCTACGGTTCCTCATGATCCTAGCCATTTTGTTGAAAGGTACTGCTGAAATCTGGCCAGCTGGATGGGCATTAGATTTACTATATATTCTAGTTTGTATTTCGTTACCATGCACAAAATTCCAAAATCTCAAAAATGGATAGACTTTTTGTTAAATTCAAGTGTCAAATGTATATTGAAATAATTTATGTTAAGATAGCTGCATAACTCCAGCAGTGATGTTTCCGACCCTGTTCAAATTAGTATCACGTCAACAAAATATCTGCCACAAAAAAACACTTGCTCTGTTAAACGATGGGGACCTTTGTGCCAGAGGTGCCAGAACTCAAGATACCCCATGTAGAGGTTAGCATATGAGGGAGAAAAATGCAAGCCCATAGCTACTCCCTAGGCTTGTCTATACTACTGTCCCTCCTGGATAAATATATTATAGTCTAAGATTGAAGTCAATCATGTTGGTAAGCATGTCAGTATGTTCCCTATATGCTGTCGACCTTTTGGACGGAAAGTATCTGACTGCTTCCAGGTCCCGTTTTTTCAGAATACAAGTATAGAGAGACAAGACAGCCCATGTCATATCTGATGACCACTGTAAATCTTCCAGTTTATTTAACACATCTTTAGTATGTTCCAGGAAGGAGGGCAGATTTCTGACCAGTGGCTTTAATACTGACCACCTTTCAGTTGGTGATCTAATGTCCGATACAATTGGGCGGCCCAGTGGTTTGGATTTAACTATCCAAGGGCATGCAGTGTGATAAAGGGCATGCATCTTTTCACAGGTTGGACTAGGGCTTTCTGGCACATTAGTAGGCTCTCTCTCCTTTCATGTTTTCTTTGTATTGTCACATTTGTCTGGATATGGGTCCTTGCGTTATCATTCTTAGTGATCTGCCACAATGTGGACTGTCACAAATGGATATTCTATTTGCCTTTGATCATGAAGTACCCAAATATATGCCACATATGTAATTAACAAATTCAATTTTCTTAGTGATGGGTACTTATTGGTTTTGGCACAAATTGATGATTTTGTGGAGTTTAGCTCTATAGTGAACAAAAATTTCTGTTATCAGCCTTGAAGAAGTGTCTGAGAAGGGATGAAACATGTGTTGGTTGAACTCTCGACTTGATCAAGAATACAGAGCATCCCCATTCTATTAATATTAATTGGTACTCTTTTTAAGGAGTAACTATATATTAACTCAAAAATTATGATGTTAATTAGATTTCGTGTTGATTAATAAATTCTATTTGTTAAATGAACTACAACTTTGTGTCTTTTGACTTAATTCGCATGTATATTTATTTGGTAGTATTTGGATTACATTTCAGATACTCCTGGCCCTTACTTATGACATGTTCGCTACTTTCTTTGTGTAATTTGTTATGACAGAAAAATATTTTTTGGTTAAAAGGTTCACATCAGGGCAACAGGTGTAGCATGTGAGCACCATGGTGCTGACATTTCTGATACATAAAGAGATGTGCAGCACACAAAGAAAGAGAAAATATAAAGGAGATATAAACATATTTCTCCTCGTTACACCTCTGTTGGAATGGCATACCATTGTGATGCACTCTCAGGTTTATCTCCCTTAATAAATCTGGAAATATGCTAAAATCCATAGGTGGATGTGTGGGACTCCCATACTCCACGCATGGCACACCTTTCAAATGCAGAGCAACGTAAGGCAGCAATTTGCACAATGTTGTTTTACTCTGGATTTACTAAGCCACACAAAGCGGCAAGGTAGCTTTGTGCAGCATAGTAGATATCACCTAAGTCGTTACGTTGCCTTGCGTCGCCTTCCATGATGAAATTGCAATACTAGAATTTGTAAATCTGGACCCAAATGTTTACTGAGCAGGCCGCAACCTTGCAGAAACTAAACCGTACAGTAACAAAACTAAAGCACATGATATAAATTCACACTCCATTTGATGCCTCTTTCTTGTTTGCAGTATATACAGAGGTTAGTGAGCTGAATGTGAAGCAAAACAGTTACATATGTGGCACTCCTTTGGTTCTAACCCTTTATTTATGAGAATTCCACCAAGCTAAATCTGGCATTTCTATCTAAAAATAGACGTTGTGATCTTTTTGTAGATAGATGAGGGAAATTGCACTTCCCTTACAGAGCTCTAGCAAACCCTGAAGACTCTCCATCTCCGCTTTCACACACATTTTTAGAAGATTGATTGCATTCTAGGAATTTTAAATCTTTTGAGGCTGGGTAGAATGAGACAAGTTCATGTAATTTTTGTATTGTCAGATGCATCAGTGAAGTAATCAATAGGTTGCTCAAACTGAAGAAAAATAACATTTTGGGGAAGATTTATGAAAAGTGGTACTGCATATAGTGTAGCGTCACTTTTCTTGCACCTCTTAGCACCTCCCTAACACCACCATGGAAGCTCTGTATTTAAAATACGGCGCACCATGGCGGTAGTTATGGTGACTAACGCCATAATTGTTTGTGCATATGCGGTGCTTTGCAAGATTAGCATTGAAAAAATGATGACGCTAATCCTTCAAAGCACCCGGAGGCCGATTGTATTCAATGGGAGCCTCTGTTTAATGCAGATAAAAATGGTGCAAAGGAATCCCATAGATTCCTTCGTACCAGTTTTACGGCTCCCTTAGTGCCCGAACACCCCCCTTGCATACATTATGGCGCAGGCCTAATGTGGCGCAAGAGGTCACAAAGTGGGGCAATGCAAGCATTGTGCCACTTTGTAAATATGGTGTGGCGTTTTTGGCCTGGTTGGACCACATTTGCATAAAAAAAAAAATACAAATGTGGTGCAAGGAGGCGCACTTAAACATGCCCCTTGATGTTGGAATTTTGGCCCCTATTGCATGTTTCCCATTATCTCAGGGAGTTTATACCTGAGTTGTAGTTCACCATACAGTGTGGTATCTCCCTTTGGGCTACCAGGGGTTGCAAGATGTTTTCCCTTGAATGGGGAATAACAAGTGCAATTTGGAACACCAACTCCTATTCTGCATGATTTGCCCCTCGGCATAACCCATGAATATTCACCACCTCAGTGGTGACTCCTCCCTTAGGGTGGAGGAGCATTGCCCCATGACAAATTCAAGCATAAAAAATAAAGTGATAACAGGACAATTTTACTATCATTTTATTTTTCATCCTTCAGGCTGCCAGCCAAACCAACTGAGGGGGTCATTCCAACCCTGGCGGTCGGTGTTAAAGCGGCGGTGTAAGGAAATGCCTCCTTGGCATGGTTACCCCCTGACGTTTTGCCTTTGCTGATGCTATGTTTTGAATTGAAAGTGTGCTGAGGCCTGCTAACCAGGCCCCATCACCAGTGTTCTTTCCCTAACCTGTACTTTTGTATCCACAATTGGCACACCCTGGCATCCAGATAAGTCCCTTGTAAATGGTACCCCTGGTACCAAGGGCCCTGATGCCAAGGAAGGTCTCTAAGGGCTGCAGCATGTCTTATGCCACCCTGGAGACCCCTCACTCAGCACAGACACACTGCTTGCCAGCTTGTGTGTGCTGGTGAGAACAAAACGAGTAAGTCGACATGGCACTCCCCTCAGGGTGCCATGCCAGCCTCTCACTGCCTATGCAGGTATAGGTAAGTCACCCCTCTAGCAGGCCTTACAGCCCTAAGGCAGGGTGCACTATACCATAGGTGAGGGCACCGGTGCATGAGCACTGTGCCCCTACAGTGTCTAAACAAAACCTTAGACATTGTAAGTGCAGGGTAGCCATAAGAGTATATGGTCTGGGAGTCTGTTTTACACGAACTCCACAGCACCATAATGGCTACACTGAAAACTGGGAAGTTTGGTATCAAACTTCTCAGAACAATAAATGCACACTGATGCCAGTGTACATTGTATTGTAAAATACACCCCAGAGGGCACCTTAGAGGTGCCCCCTGAAACCTTAACCGACTATCTGTGTAGGCTGACTGGTTCCAGCAGCCTGCCACAACCGAGACATGTTGCTGGCCCCATGGGGAGAGTGCCTTTGTCACTCTGAGGCCAGTAACAAAGCCTGCACTGGGTGGAGATGCTAACACCTCCCCCAGGCAGGAGCTGTCACACCTGGCGGTGAGCCTCAAAGGCTCACCCCTTTGTGCCAGCACCGCAGGACACTCCAGCTAGTGGAGTTGGCCGCCCCCTCCGGCCACGGCCCCCACTTTTGGCGGCAAGGCCGGAGAAAATAATGAGAATAACAAGGAGGAGTCACTGGCCAGTCAGGACAGCCCCTAAGGTGTCCTGAGCTGAAGTGACTCTAACTGTTAGAAATCCTCCATCTTGCAGATGGAGGATTCCCCAATAGGATTAGGGATGTGACCCCCTCCCCTTGGGAGGAGGCACAAAGAGGGTGTACCCACCCTCAGGGCTAGTAGCCATTGGCTACTAACCCCCCAGACCTAAACACGCCCTTAAATTTAGTATTTAAGGGCTTCCCTGAACCTAAGAATTTAGATTCCTGAAACTACAAGAAGAAGAGGACTGCTGAGCTGAAAAACCCCTGCAGAGGAAGAACAGAAGACACCAACTGCTTTGGCCCCAGACTTACCGGCCTGTCTCCTGCCTTCCAAAGAAACCTGCTCCAGCGACGCTTTCCAAGGGACCAGCGACCTCTGAATCCTCTGAGGACTGCCCTGCTTCAAGAAAGACACGAAACTCCCGAGGACAGCGGCACTGCTCCAAAAGAACTGCAACTTTGTTTCAAGGAGCAGATTTAAAGACCCCTGCAACTCCCCGCAAGAAGCGTGAGACTTGCAACACTGCACCCGGCGACCCCGACTCGACTGGTGGAGAACTAACACCTCAGGGAGGACCCTCCGGCGACTCCAAGACCGTGAGTAACCAAAGTTGTCCCCCCTGAGCCCCCACAGCGACGCCTGCAGAGGGAATCCCAAGGCTCCCCCTGACCGCGACTGCCTGAACTCCATTTCCCGACGGCTGGAAAAGACCCTGCACCCGCAGCCCCCAGCACCTAAAGGAACGGAACTCCTGTGCAGGAGTGACCCCCAGGAGGCCCTCTCCCTTGTCCAGGTGGTGGCTACCCCGGGGAGCCCCCCCTTGCCTGCCTGCAACGCTGAAGAGATCCCTTGATCTCTCATTGAAAACCATTGGAAACCCGACGCGTGTTTGCACACTGCACCCGGCCGCCCCCGCGCTGCTGAGGGTGTACTTTTTGTGCTGACTTGTGTCCCCCCCGGTGCCCTACAAAACCCCCCTGGTCTGCCCTCCGAAGACGCGGATACTTACCTGCTGGCAGACCGGAACCGGGGCACCCCCTTCTCTCCATTGAAGCCTATGTGTTTTGGGCACCTCTTTGACCTCTGCACCTGACCGCCCCTGAGCTGCTGGTGTGGTAACTTTGGGGTTGCTCTGAACCCCCAACGGTGGGTTACCTTGGACCAAGAACTGAAACCTGTAAGTGTCTTACTTACCTGTGAAACCTAGCAATACTTTACCTCCCCCAGGAACTGTGAAAATTGCACTGTGTCCACTTTTAAAACAGCTATTTGTGTTTTATGTGAAAAGTATATATGCTACTGTAATTATTCAAAGTTCCTAAAGTACTTACCTGCAATACCTTTCAAATGAGATATTACATGTAGAATTTGAACCTGTGGTTCTTAAAATAAACTAAGAAAATATATTTTTCTATAACAAAACCTATTGGCCCGGAATTGTTTCTGAGTGTGTGTTCCTCATTTATTGCCTGTGTGTATGTACAACAAATGCTTAACACTACTCCTTTGATAAGCCTACTGCTCGACCACACTACCACAAAATAGAGCATTAGTATTATCTCTTTTTGCCACTATCTTACCTCTAAGGGGAACCCTTGGACTCTGTGCATACTATTCCTTACTTTGAAATAGTGCATACAGAGCCAACTTCCTACAGGCGGTCAACCCGCCAACAGGCTGGCGGTAAAAAAAATGCAATTCCGACCCTGGCGGAAACTGCCAAAAGAGACCGCCACTTTAACACACCGCCCGCCACGGCGGGACAAACAAACAGCGCGGCGGTCACCGCCAACAGACAGGCGGGAGACAATGTACCGCCCACCCTATCACAACCCACCAATCCGCCACCTTTTCCGGGGTGGTAGCCCCGCCAATAAAAACACGGCGGAAACAGACATTTCAAACTAAAAACGCTCACCTCCATACACCCCACGAGGAATCTGGACAGCATGGAACCCGAACTACACATCCTACCAGCCATTGTCTTCCTGCTCCTCTACCAGGAGCACGAACGCCGGCGCAGAAGACAACGGTGAGTACTGCACCTACGACACAGGGGAGGGGGAGGCAAAAAAGTACGGGGACACACATATGCGACACACCCACCCTCACCCTCAACCACTACAACACACACATCAATGCATAGCAACACATCACAGTTACACCCCCAAACCCCCCGGAAGAATGCAAAGGCAAAAGGAAATGATTATAAATATAGAATTATATTGTAAGACTGAGTATAAAATATATCACACATCTATAACTTTATATACATAAATTGTCCAGTCCGATATGTCAATCAGCCATTGTTCGTGGGCCACTGGGCAAAAACACATGGGCAAAACCCACACAGGATACCTGCCTCCAACGGAGAGAACACTGCAGGGGCATCAGATAGCAAAACTACAGGCACCTCAGGGGGAAGGGGGGCACCTCAGCCAGATGAGTCCACGATGCCAGATCCACGAGGGACCTCCATGGCCACTGTGCCATCCTGGGGAGTGCAAAGCCACAGTCTCACAAGTCTCTACAGTAGGTGGGTTGCCCACTGTGCCATCCTGGGGAGTGCAAAGCCACAGTCTCACAAGTCTCTACAGTGGGTGGCTTGCCCACTGTGCCATCCTGTGGAGTGTAAAGCCACAGTCTCTCAAGTCTCTACAGTGGGTGGCTTGCCCACTGTGCCATCCTGGGGAGTGCAAAGCCACAGTCTCTCAAGTCTCCCAAGTGGGTGGTTTGCCCACTGTTCAATCCTGGGGAGTGCAAAGCCACAGTCTCTCAAGTGGATAACAGTCTCCACTGGTACTGGAGGGGGACTAGTGCCCAGAGTGCTTTGTGCAGCCCTGCCCGACACAGCTGCAGGCCTGCCCCTTCCGCCAATGGGCCAGCGGTGCTTGAGATGAAGGGCCCAGTTCAGCGGTGCTTGAGACGGCGATGCCCAGCGGAGCGGTGCTTGAGATGAAGGGCCCAGCGGAGCGGTGCTTGAGATGAAGGGCCCAGTTCAGCGGTGCTTGAGATGAAGGGCCCAGTTCAGCAGTGCTTGAGACGGCGGTGCCCAGCGGAGCGGTGCTTGCGATGAAGGGCCCAGTGCAGCGGTTCTTGAGAAGGCGGTGCCCAGCGCTCCGGTGCTTGAGATGAAGGGCCCAGCGGAGCGGTGCTTGAGATGAAGGGCCCAGCGGAGCGGTGCTTGAGATGAAGGGCCCAGTTCAGCGGTGCTTGAGATGAAGGGCCCAGTTCAGCGGTGCTTGAGACAGCGGTGCCCAGCGGAGCGGTGCTTGAGATGAAGGGCCCAGTGCAGTGGTTCTTGAGAAGACGGTGCCCAGCGGAGCGGTGTTTGAGATGAAGGGCCCAGCGGAGCAGTGCTTGAGATGAAGGGCCCAGCAGAGCGGTGCTTGAGATGAAGGGCCCAGTTCAGCAGTGCTTGAGATGAAGGGCCCAGTTCAGCGGTGCTTGAGACGGCGGTGCCCAGCGGAGCGGTGCTTGAGATGAAGGGCCCAGTGCAGCGGTTCTTGAGAAGGCGGTGCCCAGCGGAGCGGTGCTTGAGATGAAGGGCCCAACGCAGCGGTGCTTGAGATGAAGGGCCCAGTGCAGCAGTTCTTGAGATGAAGGGCCCAGTGCAGCGGTTCTTGAGAAGGCGGTGCCCAGCGGAGCGATGCTTGAGATGAAGGGCCCAGCGGAGCGGTGCTAGAGATGAAGGGCCCAGCGGAGCTGTGCTTGAGATGAAGGGCCCATCGGAGCGGTGCTTGAGATGAAGGGCCCAGTTCAGCGGTGTTTGAGATGAAGGGCCCAGTTCAGCGGTGCTTGAGACGGCGGTGCCCAGCGGAGCGGTGCTTGAGATGAAGGGCCCAGTGCAGCGGTTCTTGAGATGAAGGGCCCAGTGCAGCGGTTCTTGAGAAGGCGGTGCCCAGCGGAGCAGTGCTTGAGATAAAGGGCCCAGCGGAGCGGTGCTTTAGATGAAGGGCCCAGCGGAGCGGTGCTTGAGATGAAGGGCCCAGTGGAGCGGTGCTTGAGATGAAGGGCCCAGTTCAGCGGTGCTTGGCCTGTTCAGCTGTGCTTGCCTTGGCGGTCCTTGCCCTGTTCAGCGGTGCTTGCCTTGGCGGTCCTTGGCCTGTTCAGCGGTCCTTGCCCTGTTCAGCGGTGCTTGCACTGTTCAGCGGTGCTTGCCTTTGCGGTCCTTGCCCTTTTCAGCGGTCCTTGCACTGTTCAGCGGTCCTTGCCCTGTTCAGCGGTGCTTGCCCTGTTCAGCGGTGCTTGCCTTGGCGGTCCTTGCCCTGTTCAGCGGTGCTTGCCTTGGCAGTCCTTGCCCTGTTCAGCGGTGCTTGCCTTGGCGGTCCTTGCCATGTTCAGCAGTGCTTGAGTTGGCGGTCCTTCATTGCCCAGCTGGGCTGTGGCTGGCGGGGCCCTCTTGGGCAGCTGGGCTGTGGCTGGCGGGGCCCTCCTGGGCAGCTGGGCTGTGGCTGGCGGGGCCCTCCTGGGCTGCAGTACCGGGCCTGTGTGTGTCCTCCTGCACACCTGAGATGGGGCTGGTGGGGCCCTCCTGGCCAGCTGGCCTGCTGCCGGACTTGTCGGGCGTGCTGCCCTTCCCACCCTTCCCTGCACGCTTGTGGCCCTTTCCCACCTTTGGCGGTGTGCCAGGTGGCACCTCACTTCCTGACGGAGCCAATGTAGGGATTTTGGTCCCTGGGGTCTTTGGTCGCTCGCGCCGGGCACTGGCAATTTTAGGATGATTAACTGGATGCCCTTGGGGGTGGGGGACTCCACAATCCATGGACAACAGTCTTCACTGGTCCCGGTTTTGTGGTGGCTGAGGTGCTGATTGGAGTCTTATGAGATGGACGGGGTGGGGGAGTTGTAGGAAAGAGGTCAAGTTTGGAAAGGAAAAGCAATTTGGAAAGAGAGGGACGGGTAGGTGTAGTGGGTATGGGATTGGAGGAAGAGGATGTGGTTGTAGGAGTGTGAAGTCTGGTGTCTTTGGGTGCAGGTGCTTGGGCTGGAGGCTGTCGTGAGGTGGATGGCTGTTGGGTGGGTGGCTGCCTGCGTTTGTGTAGTTTGGAGGAGGAGGTGACAGACACACTTGGAGAGGACACAGGGGACGTGTAAATGGTAGTGGGGGTGGTGATTGCACGTGTGCGGAGTGTTCTGGTGGGTGTGCTGGTGATGGACGTAGTGGCTGAAGATGTTGTGCATGCAAGTGTGAGTGGAGACATCACAGGGAGGGAGGAGGGAGACGAGGAGGAGGGGGACACAGTGGAGGCAGTGGGTGTTGGTATGTCTGCATGTGGATGTTGCTTGTGTGAATGCTTGTGTGATGTGTGGTGCTTATGTCTGGATGAGCTTCCCTCGGGTGTTGAGGTGTGTGCAGGCTGGTCTGTAGGTGTGTCTGGGATAGGCAGAGGTACAGGGGATTGCGTCTGGGTGGAGGAAGTTGGAGGGGGGAGGCTAGAGACAGGGACAATTGCTGCCATCAGTGCTGAGGCCAGAGCGTTGAACGATCGCTGATGGGCAGCCTGACCCGAATGAATGCCCTCCAGGTATGCATTACTCTGGTGCACCTCTCTTTGTACACCCTGGATGGCATTCAAAAGGGTAGACTGCCCAACAATGATAGTCCTTAGGAGGTCAATGACCTCCTCACTGAGGGCAGCAGGGGTGACAGGGGCAGGGCCTGAGGTGCCTGGGCGAAGGAGATGCCCACATTCCTGGGTGAGCGGGCACGGGGCAAACGCTGAGGGGCTGCTGGGAGGGCAGTGCTGGTGCGCTGGGTGGCGGCTGTACCTGTTGTTGTGGTTGGGCATGGATGTTGCCGCCACCACAAGGGAGCTCCCTTCAGAGGACGAGTCACTGTCACTGACATCAGCACGAGCCCCCGCTGTGGAGCTCCTCTCGCCCTCCATCTCACTGGTGAAATCCGAGTCAGTTGCATGGCCCGCCATGGCCATGTGAGATGCAGCTCCCTCGTGCTCCGATGCCACTTCTCCTCCGCCTGATGATGCTAATGCACACATGAACAGGAAGACCACAACAAAGGGGGGGAGGAGAAATAAAGACATGTTGAGTGCATGGATTACCGCTACCGTTGGCGGACAAGACAGACACAGAAGCCCCCTGCACTACGCCGCGCACTTGGGGTCCACTACGCAATCCGTGGGACATGGCCTACAAGCCTATGGACGACAACTGCACACATAGATGACACAGGGCCATGGATACCTGTACTTGGCACCCTACAGAGGTGGGGGCGGGGGCACAGGGCCATGCCTTACGGAGGGGCCTAGCCTACAGAAATCGCCCTGGCCTAGGGATACCCACAGCCCTCCTCCCCCACCCAGACACCTCCACTGCACGCAAAGTCAGCAGAATGTATTTGTACTCACCCCCTTGTGTCTGCTGTGATGTCCTCACGCGCCCATCCAAATCGGGGTAGGCCACCGCCAGGATCCGGGACATCAGGGGGGTCAATTGACGACTGGCACCCCTCCTACGTTGGGAGGCCATCCCCAGCAGAGCCTCCACCATCTTCCTGCTCCCGCGTCGGATGTCCTCCCACCTCTTCCGGCAGTGGGTGCCCCGTCTGTTGTGGACCCCCAGGGTCCGGACGTCCTTGGCGATGGCACGCCAAATCGCGACTTTCTGGTGGGCGCTGACCTATGTGACATGTACAGGGAGAGAAAAATTGTCATCACCTTCTGCATGCTCGATGTGAGTGCCCCCCCATCCCCACCCTTGCCATGTGGCACATGCTCTCATCTGTCGTTTGATGCATGCCTCAATCACTCCCCTCCCCACCATCTTTCATCCACCCCACTCAACCGAGGCATTGCCCACTAAGCATGGTCCCAGTGTACTTACCTGTTGGTCTGGAGGACCGTAGAGTAGCGCATATTGGGGGAGGACCCCATCCACAAGTTTCTCCAACTCCTCCGCAGTGAAGGCAGGGGCCCTTTCCCCAGTCGCATGAGCCATTGTCTCTTCCAGACCGAGGTCACAGCAGCACTTGCAGTGTAGGTCCTCTCCTGTCGAAGATCAGGTATCGAGTGATTAAGCAGACAGAAAATGGCGGTCACGCCCGCGGCGGTGCGTACCGCGACGGCCGGCGCACATCGTCATTGGCTCCTGAAACCCATAGGGTTCTATGTTAACCAATGCGGCTTAGCGCTGCGGTCTTCGACCGCCTACCGCCGCGGTGTGCCACGCCAGCGCATTGACCTCACATCCCACTGTCGCACTTCACAGGTCAGGCAGCTGCCATTTCAAGGGCCCACATGGCCTAATTACCAACTGCGTCACACATACCTAGGCCATGCACCAACACTCATACAAGCCATTCAATGCATTGGGAATTGTGCTATGTGCAAGCTGTGGTTACGTACCTGTGGCTTGCTTGACTCTGTGCTCGCTGTTGTCCTTCATAGGCACCGTCCGCTGGGACATGCGAGGAGATGGAGGAATCTTCCCGTGTACAGAACGCTGGTGGACCTGTCGACAATGGAGGAACGACATGTCATACTGACATACAGGCTTGACCGAGCCACTATACAGGAACCATGTGCCCAGCTGTAGCCAGACCTGATGTCACCCATCTGCCAACCCACAGGGATCCCCCCTATAGTGCAGGTGCTGTCAGTACTCCATTTCTTAGCAAGTGGGTCATTTCAAACAACAGTGGCCATATCATCAGGGATGTCCCAGCCTATGTCTTCCAAGGTGTTGTCCAGAGTGTTGTCTGCCCTGCTGAAACACATGCAGAGCTACATCGTTTTCCCTGAGGTGGGGGATTTGCCTACAGTGAAGGGTGATTTCTATGCCCTTGGACATATCCCCAACATCATAGGTGCCATTGATGGGACACATGTGGCTTTGGTCCCTCCCAGCAGGAGTGAACAGGTGTACAGAAACCGGAAGAGTTATCATTCCATGAATGTACAGATGGTGTGTTTGGCTGACCAGTACATCTCCCATGTTAATGCCAAGTTCCCTGGGTCAGTGCATGACGCCTACATCCTGCGGAATAGCAGCATCCCGTATGTGATGGGTCAACTCCAGAGGCACCAGGTGTGGCTATTAGGGGACTCTGGTTACCCTAACCTGCCCTGGCTACTGACCCCAGTGAGGAATCCCAGGACAAGGGCAGAGGAACGGTACAATGAGGCCCATGGGCGGACTAGGAGGGTGATCGAGCGAACCTTTGGCCTCCTGAAGGCCAGGTTCAGGTGCCACCATATGACAGGTGGATCCCTAATGTACTCACCAAAGAAGGTGTGCCAGATCATCGTGGCCTGCTGTATGCTTCACAACCTGGCTTTGCGCCGCCAGGTGCCTTTTCTGCAGGAGGATGGTCCAGATGGTGGTGTTGTAGCAGCTGTGGAGCCTGTGGAGAGTGAAGAGGAGGAAGCCGAAGAGGACAACATAGAGAACAGGAACACAGTAATACAGCAGTTATTTCAGTGACACACAGGTAAGAGTAGACACCGGCATATTTCATTTACTTAATGACTCCTACCTCTCTACTGGCTGACTTTTTCCCCCAGTGTATGGTAACTGTGTTGTGACTTTCTTTTCCGTTTTCAGAGCTGTGGGCCCCACTGCGTGACATCTGCTTTGTTTCCCCATGGACTACAGCTGTGTGATAGCGGTTTGTTAGCATCACAATGTGAATGAACATTTTGGCACGGTCATGTCTAATACATTTGTTCTAAATCACAGGCAGACTCCAGATTGTTTTGTGCAATAAGTGTTTTTATTCAAGTGCTCTAAATTGGATGGGTGGTTGCAAATCAGTGAGGGGTGATGGTGGAGGATTGTCCATGGCAGAGTCCAGACTATCAGTTTCACAGGTGCATTGTCCAAATGCCTGTGGGAAGTGGAGCAGGGGCAGTTTAAGGTTGGACAGGGTGACAATGTGGGACAGTGGGTTGACGATCAGGGCGGTATCCTTTGCTGGCGGGGGTCTTGACATCTTACTCTGTCTTCTTACTGGTTCTCAGGGCCCGCTTGCGGGGTGGTTCTCCTTCTGCAGGGGGTGGGGTTCTGGTGGCCTGTTGGTCGTGTGTCGGGGCCTCCTGTCCACTAGCGCCGGCGGAGGTGGTAGGCAGTTCTTGGGGCATGCTAGTGTCAGGGGCCCTTTGAGGTGCCACAGTGTTCTGCAATGTCGTGACTACCTCATTCAGGGCCACTACGATGGTACCCATGGCGGAACTGATGTTTCTTAGTTCCTCCCTGAACCCCATATACTGTTCCTCCTGCAGAAGCTGGATCTCCTTAAACCTGGCCAGGACCGCCGCCATCGTCTCCTGGGAGCGGTGGTATGCTCCCATGATGGAGGAGAGGGCCTCGTGGAGAGTGGGTTCCCTGGGCCTGTCCCCCCCCTGTCGCACAGCAGCCCTCCCACTTCCCCTGTTTCCCTGGGCCTCTGTCCCCTGGACCGTGTGCCCACTACCACTGCCCCCAGGTCCCTGTTGTTGTTGTGGTGGTGGGTTAGCCTGGGTTCCCTGTAGTGGTGGACACACCGCTGATTGACGTGTCCTGGGGATAGAGGTATGGGCCCGCTGGGTGGGTGCTGTGCTGGTGTTCCCAGAGGGGGGAAGGTCTACTGTGGCCTGTGGCTGTGTGAGGGGAACCGACTGTCCTGAGGTCCCCGATGGACCGGGCTGGTCATCTAGATCCAGGGAGACAGAGCTGCTGTCCTCACTGTGGGCCTCTTCTGGGGGTGGAGTGGACATTTGTGGACCCTCCTGCGCGGTGATGTGGCGTTCGGGTCCTGCAGGGGTATAAAAGCATGGTTATTGCTTCTGTGTGTGTCATAGCGTGCAATGGGTGGGTGCCCGTGTACCCCAGTGCTGGCATTCCTTTGTGGGGGCTGTTGTGACGGTGGTTGGGGGGGGGTGTATGTGTATGTGCAGTGGGCATGCTTAGGTGATGGGTGTCCATGCTTTGTGGACGCATGCAGGGCTAGGTGTTGGGATGGGTGGGTTGTGATGGTGAGACAGTTGCAAGGAGTAGGATGTGATGGCAGTGAGGGTGAGGGTTGGGGTATGAGTTGGCATGCAGGTGGGGTGGGGGAAGAAGTAGTTAAGATTTGCCTTACCAGAGTCCATTCCTCCACCTACTCCTCCGAGGCCCTCAGGATGCAGGATGTTCAAGACTTGCTCCTCCCATGTTGTGACTTCTGGGGGAGGAGGTGGGGGTCTGCCGCCAGTCTTCTGCACCGCGATATTGTGCCTGGATACCATGGAACGCACCTTCCCCCGTAGGTCGTTCCTCCTCTTCCTGATGTCGTCCCGATTTCTTGGGTGCTGTCCCACAGCGTTGACCCTGTCCACTATTCGGCTCCATAGCTCCATCTTCCTGGCAATGGTGGTGTGCTGCACCTGTGCCCCGAACAGCTGTGGCTCTACTCGTACAATTTCCTCCACCATGACCCTGAGTTGATCATCAGAGAACCTGGGGTGTCTTTGCGGTGCCATGGGGTGGTGTGGGTAATGTGTGGGGTGGATTGTGTGGTGCTAATTGTGGTGATGTGTATTGTTGTGTTGTGTGAAGTGCGTGCAAATATTGCTGGGTGACAGTGATTTGGGCATCTGGGTGCTCGGATGTCTTTTCTCGGTACGTGTTCACGAATCTCTAGGAGTGGAGGTTTGTGGGTGATGTGGGTGTGTGTTTTATATTTAATTGGGTGTGTGGGAGTGGTGTGTGTATGTGTCTCAGGTGTGTGTATTTTGAATTGTCCAATGTGGTTGTATTTTGTAAGTGTGTGTGTATTTTGAGCGCGGCGGTGTGTACCGCCAATGGAATACCGCGGTTGAAAGACTGCCGCGTGGATTCGTGTGTCGTGATAGTGTGGGAGTATTTCTGTTGGCGTGGCGGTGGAGGTTTGGTCATTGCCAGTTTCCCGCTGCCCTTTGGTGTGGCGAACTTTTGTGGATGTCTGTATTTTGGCGGTTTGCCTGTTGTGGGTCAGAATGACTGTGGCGGTTTACCGCAGCGGTGTTATGGCGGTCTTCTGAATGGCGGTAAGCGCCTTTTACCGCTGAGGTTGGAATGACCACCTGCGTGTCTGAGCCAGTCTTGGAAAGGGGCTGGATCATCTTGACAGACATCAGCAGGGGGAAGAGAAGTGGTGAACTGCTAGTGCGCATGTCGGTTTGGCCGGCTGTCTTGGAACGACCAAACTGTCATGCGCTCTTAGATCTCTCCATCCCGAGCTATGTTGCACAGCCAGGTGGAGAACAGGCCTAGGCTCCCAGTCCAAGTGTGAGTGCAAAACCAGCCTTCTCACACCAATCCGTGTGCTTTGCTCATGCTGGTTATAGTATTACCTGCATGAGAGCAGCGTCTGGATTGGCCTTGGGGTTGGGAGTCTGGGAGCCTGTGCAGTAAACACGCCCGATGGTTTGAGTCAGACAGGGGGACAGTAGTGGCATGTGTGTGTGCAAGGGCTGCCTGAGTAAAGGCTATCCTGCTGTGGACCTGATTGGTTACTTGGTACCAGGTAAGTATGTGTACCTTATTAGTTTTTCACTATTGATACTGTGCCGAGTGATCCTTTCCAATTCACCAGCTGTCCTGTCATATTTAGGGAAATTCTGCTCATGTCCAGTGTTTTGGAGAGGGTCGACTGAAAACAGTAGAAGGTGACTTTTTATCTTTTCCAAAGAAGGGATAGCTAGCAGCTGCGGTAAGAAAGGAATTTATTTAACAGGCATGGCACTGACTTTAAAGACTTAAGGGGGTTATTACAACTTTGGAGGAGGTATTAATCTGTCTCAAAAGTGACAGTAAAGTGACGGATATACCACCAGCCGTATTAAGAGTTCCATAGGATATAATGGACTCGTAATACGGCTGGTGGTATATCCGTCACTTTACCGTCACTTTTGGGACGGATTAACACCTCCTCCAAAGTTGTAGTAACCCCCTTAGATTTTATATATACCCTGTTCATACTGCTTTTGCATAAACAACTCCAAAATGGGAAATGGCCTGCAAGGGACTTGTGAACACACATTAACGATTGCAGTAAGCTCTCCACTTTGAAACTCTCCCACAGGTTTACCACAACTTGCTAACTAAAACATTATGGGGGTCAATACAACATTGGCGGTAAAAGCCGCTTGCCGCCGTGCAGAAGACCGCCAATACACCGCAGCGGCTGCGGAATTCCGCCACAGCTATTATGACCCACATCTCGGAATCCGCCGAAATTCAGACACCCACACAAGTCCGCCACACCAAAGGTCAGTGATAAACTGGCGAAAACAAATCCTCCACATCACGCCAACAGAAACACGCCCATGCTATCACGACCCACGAATCAACGCAGCGGTCTTTCAACCGCGGTATTCCATTGGCGGTACACACCGCCGTGCTCAAAATACACACATATCTCCGAAACACCGCCACATTGGATAAATCAAAATACACACACCTGACACACATACAAACACCACTCCCACACACCCAACACAATATAAAACACACACCCACATCACCCACAAACCCCTACGACCAAAAATTAGAGACGAAGGCCAGAGAGAGACTACAGCAATAGACAACCCCACCACACAGAGGCACACAACACCATCACCCATACAACATCGACGCTCAAAACACCCTACACCACCACACATCACCACACTCATCAACACATACACCACCCCATACATCACCTACACCACCCCATGTCACGCCAAAGACACCCCAGGTTTTCTGAGGAGGAGCTCAGGGTCATGGTGGAGGAAATCCTACGGGTAGAGCCACAGCTATTTGGAGCACATGTGCAGCACACATCCATAGCCAGGAAGATGGAGCTATGGCGAAGAATCGTCGGCAGGGTCAACGCTGTGGGACAGCATCCAAGAAATCGGGAGGACATCCGGAAGAGGTGGAACGACCTATGGGGGAAGGTGCGTTCAGTGGTCTCCAGGCACAACATTGCGATTCAGCGGACCCCCACCTCCTCCCCCACAACTAACAACATGGGAGGAGCAGGTCTTGACCATCATGCATCCAGACGGCCTCGGAGGAGTCGGTGGAGGAATGGACACTGGTAAGTCAAATCTTAACTATCATATCCCCCACCCTACCTGCATGCTATCACACACCTCCACCCTCACCCCCTCCCCTATCACTCCAACTCCTCACTAATGTACTAATAACACAAACCACACATCCCAACACCAAGCCCTGCATGACACAACTAAGCATGGACACCCAGCACTAAAGCATGCTCACTGCACATACCCATAACAACCCCCCAACCATCATCATACAAGCCCCCACACAGGAATGCTTGCACTGGGGTACACGCACACCCACCCATTGCACACCATGACACACACACATGCAATAATCATGCTCTTATACCCCTGCAGGACCACTACGTAACGTCACCACACAGGAGGGTCCAGACATCTCCACTCCACCCACAGAAGATGCCCACAGTGACGACAGCAGCTCGGTCCAACTGGATCCAGATGACCAGCCCGGACCATCGTGGGCCTCGGGACAGTCGGTTCCCCTTGCACAGATACAGCCCAACACTGACCTTCCACCCTCTGGTAACACCAGCACAGCACCCACCCAGCGGGCCCATACCTCCGTACCCAGGACACGTCAATCAGCAGTGTGTCCACCACTACAGGGAACCCAGGGTAACCCACCACCCCAACAACAACAGGGACCTGGGGGCAGTGGTAGTGGGCACACGATCCAGGGACGGAGGCACAGGAACACAGGGGAACTGGGAGTGCTGCTGTGCGACAGGGGGCCGACAGGCCAAGGGAACCCACTCTGCACGAGGCCCTCTCCTCCATCATGGGAGCATACCACCACTCCCAGGAGACGATGGCTACGCTTCTGGCCAAGTTTCAGGAGACCCAGCGCCTGCAGGACGAACAGTATTTGGGGTTCAGGGAGGAGCTCAGAACCATCAGCTCTGCCCTGGGCACCATCGTAGGGGTGCTGAAGGACATACAAAAGACCATGAGGGACACCGTGGCACTCCAAGGGGCCCCTGACACTACCATGGACGATGAACTGCCCACCACCTCTGCTGGCGCTAGTGGACAGGACGCCCCGCCACAGGACCACCACACCAGCACCCCACCCCCTGCAGACGGACAACCACCCCGCAAGCGGTCCCTGAGATCCAGGAACAGGACAGAGCAAGATGGCAAGACCCCCGCCAGGAAATGAGACCACCCTGATTTTCCTCCCACTGTCTCACTTTGTTACTCTGTCCAGATTGGAACTGCCCCAGCTCCACTTCCTATGCCCATAAGGACAGTGCACCTGTGAGACTAATAGACTGGACTCTGCCATGGACATTCTTCCACCATCACCCATCACCATTTTGCCACCCCCTCCAATTATTAGCACTTCAATAAACACACTTGAACCACAAAACAATCTGGAGCCAGTCTGTGATTTTGAAAATGAGTATTAGCAATGACAGTGACAAAATGCGTTTTCCATTGTAATGCCAACATACCTATGTCACACATCACAAGTCCATGAAGAATGCAAGCAGATGACACACGTTGGTAACCACACCTGTGAAACCGCAATGGAAATGTACAACTCAGTTACCAAATACTGCTACTAATTGACAGACAGGATAGAAGTAGAAGTGTGAAAGTGAATGTAATAGTAAAAAAAAAATTCTCACCTGTGTGTCACTGGAAATATTGCTGTATGACTGACTCCCTGTTGTCTATGTCTTCTTCCTCAGCTTCCTCCTCATCACTGTCCACAGGCTCCACAGGCTCCACAGCTGCCACAACACTGTCATCTGGACCATCCTCCTGCAGAAAAGGCACCTGGCGTCGCAAAGCAAGATTGTGAAGCATCGAGCAGGTGATGATGATCTGGCACACCTTCCTTGGTGAGTAGAATAGTGAACCACCTGTCATATGGAGGCACCTGAACCTGGCCTTCAGGAGGCCGAAGGTGTGTTCGATCACACTCCTAGTCCTCCCATGGGCCTCATTGTAGCGTTCCTCTGCCGTGGTCCTGGGATTCCTCACTGGGGTCAATAGCCAGGACAGGTTGGGGTAACCAGAGTCCCCTAATAGCCACACCCGGTGCCTCTGGAGTTGACCCATCACATACGGGATGTTGGAAAACATAGGCTGGGACATCCCTGATGCCATGGCCATTGTTGTTTGAAATTATCCACTTGCAAGGAAATGGAGCACTGATAGCACCTGCACTTCAGGGGGTATTCCTGTGGGATGGCGGATTGGTGAGATCAGGTCTGGCTCCAACTGGGTACACAGTTCCTGGATTGTGGCACGGTCAAACCTGTAGGTGATGATCAAATGTCGCTCTTCCATTGTTAACAGGTCCACCAGCGGTCGGTACACCGGAGGATTCCGCCATCTCCTCAAATGTCCCAGCTGATGGTGACTAAGAAGGACAACAGCGACCACAGAGTCAACAAATTCCCAGGTATGTACCCACAGCTACACAGAACACAACATCAAATACAAAACTCTTCCTGTATGTGTGTTGAGTGTAGGCCTAGGTATGTGTGACGCAGTAGTAAATGAAGCCATGTGGGCCCCTGAAATGGCGGCTGCCTGACCTCTAAAGTGGGACAATGGGATGTGAGGTATCTGCGCTGGCGTTGTACACCGTCGGGGTAGGCGGTCATAGACCGCGGCGCAATGCTGCATTGGTTAACATTGGGCCCTATAGGTCCCAGGAGCCAATGATGAAGTGTGCCGGCGGTGATGATACGCACCGCCACGGACATCACCGCCCCGGACGTCACCGCCATTTACTATCTGTTCAATCACTCGATACCTGATCTTCGACAGGAGAGGACCTACACTGCAAGTGCTGATGTGACCTCGGTCTGGAAGAGACAATGGCTGCTGCGTCTGGGGAAAGGGCCCCTGCCTTCACTGCTCAGGAGTTGGAGAAGCTAGTCGACGGGGTCCTCCCCCAGTACACGCTACTCTACGGTCCTCCAGACCAACAGGTAAGTACACAGGGAGCACGTTGTATGGGCTATGCTAGGTGGAGAGGGCTCGATGTCAGTAGGAAGGGGGCAGAGTTCAGCGACCATGAAGGACTGTGAATGCATGTGCCACATGGCAAGGGTAGGGATGGGGGCCACTCACTTCGACGGTGCAGTTGGTAATGACTTCTCTTCTTCCCCTGTACATGTCATGTAGGTCAGCGCCCACCAGAAGAAGGACATTTGGCGTGCCATCGCCAAGGACGTCTGTACCCTGGGGGTCCACCAGAGACGGGGCACCCACTGCCGTAAAAGATGGGAGGACATTCGCCGCTGGAGCAAGAAGACGGCGGAGGCTCAGCTGGGGATGGCCTCCCAATGTGGGAGGGGTGCCCGTCGCACCATGACCCCCCTGATGTTCCAGATCCTGGCGGTGGCCTACCCTGAGTTGGATGGGCACTTGAGGGCATCACAGCAGACACAAGGGGGTGAGTACAACATCATTCAGCGGACTTTGCGTGCATTGGAGGGGTCTGGGTGGGGGAGGAGGGCTGTGGGTTTCCCTAGGCTAGGGCGAGTTCCGTAGGCTAGGCCCCTCCATAATGCAGGCCATGTGGCACTCCACCCCACCTCTGTAGAGTGCCAAGTACAGGTGTACATGCCCCTGTGTCATCTATGTGTGCAGATGTCCACCATAGCCATGTAGGCCAGATCCCAGGAATTGCATCTGTAGAGGCCAAGAGCACGGCGTAGTGCAGGGGGCTGCTGTGTCTGTATTGTCCGCCAATGGTAGCGGTAAGCCATGCACTCAACCTGTCTTTCTTGTGTCGTCCCCCCCCTTTTTGTGCTCTCCCTGTTCTTTTGTGCATCAGCATCATCAGGCGGAGGTACAGTGGCACCGGAGCACGAGGTAGCTGCATCCCACATGGCCATGGAGGGCCACACCACAGACTCTGAATACACCAGTGGGACGGATGGCGAGGGGAGCTTCACGTCGGTCACCGGATCACCAAACAGCGACACGGACTCGTCCGCCGATGGGAGCTCCCTTGTGGTGGCGGCACCATTTGTGCCCCTCCGTTTCATCAGGGACAGCTGCCACCCCCCCCCACCAGCACCGCCCTCCCAGCAGTCCCTCAGCCTTCGCTCCGTGCCCGCTCACCCAGGAGGGTGGGCATCACCTTTGCCCCAGGCACCTCAGCCCCTGCCCCAGTCACCCCTGCTGCCCTCGGTGAGGAGGCCACTCACTGTTGGGCAGTCTACCATTGTGAATGTCATCCAGGGTGTAGAAAGGGAGTTGCAACATGGTAATGCATTCCTGGAGGGCATTCATTCTGGTCAGGCTGCCCTTCATCGAACCCTGCAATCTCTGGCCTCAGCACTGATGGCAGCCATTGTCCCTGTGGCTAGCCTCCCCCCTCCAACTTCCTCCACCCAGACCCAGTCCCCTGTACCCCAGCATATCTTAAGCACACCATCAGACAAGCATGCACACACCTCAACACCCAAAAGTAGCTCATGCAAACATAAGCACCACACAACCCACAGGCACTCACACAAGCATCACCAACATACAGACACAGCAACATCCACTGCCTCCACTGTGTCCCCCTCCTCATCGTCTCCCTCCCAGTGTCGTCTACGATCTCACCTGCATGCACTACATCTACAGGCACTAGGACTCGCACCAGAACACCCAGCACCACACCCCGCTCACCTGCACTCACCACCCCCACTACCATTTACACGTCCCCTGTGTCCACTCCCAGTGTGTCTGTGACGCCCCCTCCCAAAGTACACAAACGCGGGCACCCACAAACCCAACATCCATCCACCTCACGACAGCCTCCAGTACCTGCACCTGCACCCAGATCACCTAAAGTTACACCTCCTACAACCACCTCCTCTTCCTCCACTCCCAGACCCCCTCCAGCTACCCATCCCAGTGTTCGTCAGAAACTCTTCCTCAGCAACGTTGACCTCTTTACCACCACCCCCACCCCTCCAATTCATAGGTCCCGTAGTAGCACCTCAGCCAAAAAAAGCCCGGTACCAGTGGTGCGTGTTAAAGGTGTGTGGAGTGCACCAGCCACCAGGGCAGCCAGTGTGACACAGACCCAAAGCACTGACAGTCCAACCCCTTTAAAGCACCTTAAGTTGAAAAGTGGCCGACGGGAGATGGTGAAGACTCCTACCGGCAAAACAGCTCACAAGGGTCCCGGGGGAGTGCTGAGTCAGCTGTGACTCCTACCAAGGTGGTGAAGTGGCAGAAGAAGTCTCCAAAGTCTGGGAAGAGCAGCACGGCGGAGAAGGCCGCCATCCTCCCCGCTGGCCGGGACGCCACCGCCAGCACTGTCGTCACTGGTCCGGAGACCACTGCCAGAGTCAGTGCCCTGGAGGGCAGCAGTATCGTCACTGGTCCGGAGACCACCGCCAGCGTCAGTGCCCTGGAGGGCACCAGTATCGTCACTGGTCCGGAGACCACCGCCAGCGTCAGTGACCTGCAGGGCACCGGTATCGTCACTGGTCCGGAGACCCCCGCCAGCGTCAGTGACCTGGAGGGCCCCGGCAGCCACAGCCCCGCTGGGCACTGAGGGACCGTAATGCCACACACCGCTGCACAGGGCAGAGACAGCAAAGGCAAGCACCGCTGGACAGGGCAAAGACCGCCATGGTGAAGACCGCTGAACAGGGCAAAGCACCACTGAACAGGTCAGAGACAGCAGAGGCAAGCACCGCTGAACAGGGCAAAGACCGCCATGGTGAAGACCGCTGAACAGGGCAAAGAGCGCCAAATCAAGCATCGTTAGCCCATGTGCAGCTGGGACAGTGACGGAACTGGGACCGTCACGGGGAGCGTGATGCACTCTGGGCACCAGTCCCCCTCCAGAACTAGTGGAGACCTGCATCCACGCTGTCTGTCCTTCACAGGATGAAGCACTCTGGGCACCAGTCCCCCTCCAGAACCAGTGGAGACCTGCATCCACTCTGTCTGTCCTTCACAGGATGAAGCACTCTGGGCACCAGTCCCCCTCCAGAACCAGTGGAGACCTGCATCCACTCTGTCTGTCCTTCACAGGATGAAGCACTCTGGGCACCAGTCCCCCTCCAGAACCAGTGGTGACCTGCATCCACTTGAGAGACTGTGGCTTTGCACTCCCCAGGATGGTACAGTGGGCAACCCACCCACTGTAGAGACTTGAGAGACTATGGCTTTGCACTCCCCAGGATGGTACAGTGGGCAACCCACCCACTGTAGAGACTTGAGAGACTGTGGCTTTGCAATCCCCAGGATACATCAATGGGCATGGAGCCCTGTTGTGGATCTGGCGTGGTGCTGTAATCCGGCTGAGGTGCCCCTCCCTTCCCTTCCCCCTGAGGTGCCTGTTGTATTTCCATCTGATGCCCCTGCAGTGTTCTCTCCGTTTGTGGACAGGTATCTAGTGTGGGCCTCGCCCATGCATTTTGGGCCCAGTGGTCCACGGACATTGATATATGCATACCTGCAGTACTACTCGTGATGTATGATTTTCGATTTTGTATATATATCTGTTTATATTTGGTTACAGTATTTTGATACATTACAATGTTTGGACTGATTTCCTTTTGTCTTTGCATTCTTCCGGGGGGGTTGTGGGTTGTTACTGTGCTGTTTGGAAATGAATTGGTGTGTGTGTTGTAGTGGGTGAGGGTCGGGTTGGGGGTGGGGGTGTTGCGTGTGTGTCCCCCTGACTTTTGACTCCCGCCTCCCCTATGTCGTAGGTGCAGTACTCACCGTTGTCTTCGGCGCCTACGTTGCTGGTGATCGTAGAGGAGCAGGACGACAAGCGCAGGGAGTATTTGTAGTTCGGGCTCCATGGTGGCCTCCTTCCTCGTGGAGTGTGTTGAGGTGAGCATTTTCCCATTGCAGAAGCTGTTTCTGCCGTGTTTTTATCCACGGTGAATCCGCCCCGGAAAAGGTGGCGGATTGGCAGGTTGTGATACTGCGGGCGGTACATTGTCTCCCGCCTGTCTGTTGGCGGTGACCGCCGCGCTGCTTGTCTGTATCGCTTTGGCGGTCGGAGTGTTAAAGTGGCTGTCTATGTTGGCGGTTTCCGCCACGGTCATAATTCCCTTTCTTTGTCCGCCGGCCTGTTTGCGGTATTACCGCAGCTTTAACACCGTCCGACAGGGTTGTAATGAACCCCTAGACGTGTTCGTGAATTTATGCATGTCTGTCCCTTTAGGGTGGGGAAGATACACATCCTACTCCATGGAGACACCTCCGCGATCCACTGGGGTCGACATCCATACTATCCACCTGCGTGGAAAGACGTGCACTATCCACCTTCAGAGAGAAACCTGCACAATCCACCTCTGGTGAACTGCAATAGACAACAATTTGCTCTGTGTACTTGTCTTCTGATGCCTCTTACCTCTATCCTTAACAGTATGTAAGAATAATTTGGGAAACTTTCAAAGAGATGCTTTTTGACTTTTCAATAATAATAGGGATGCTGTGTGTAGGAGGTTGTGACACCTCCAACTTTTCCAACTGAAAAGTAAAATGTTGGTAGAGTAGCGAATCTTTCTTCAGATCCTTCTGTCACACCTTTGTAATCTGAATACTAATGCACTACACTATCATTGTACTTCTGCTGTCATGCCTTTTTGATTGCGATAGCTAGTGTACTATATAATGTTTGTACTTCTACTGTTTGATCTTTGTTTTTCCAAACCTAGAGTATTATACTATTTTTGTACTTTGTCTGTCATAGCTTTGCCTTCCCAAAGCCTTTGTTCTTCCAAAAGCTAGTTTACTATATTATGTTTGTATTTCTACAACCTCACCTTTGTGCTTCCGAAAGTTAGTATACTGCACTATCCCTCTACCATCTTTGAGTTTTGTATGCCAGACTTTTGCATTTCTGAAGCTAGTTTACTATACCACCTTTGTACTTCTTCAGTTCAATCGCTGTTTTTCCACCACTATTGTTATATGCAATTTGTGTACTTTTGTCAGATCTTTGAGTTTTCTGCAATATTTGTATTTCTGTTACTCTTTGGTTGTTCTGAAAACTAGTACACCATTTCCTTCAGCCCTACTAGCCTTCAGATGTTCCGGCTTATAGCTTAGCATTTGACTTTGTACCACAGCCCTACTTTCCTCTATTTGCACGTACCTACAAGGATCTGTGACCTTTGAAATGCACTGCCGGAACACCCAACTTGCCACAGTGTCTGCAGTTCAAGTAATACCAGCCAGAGGCTCTTTATTGATGTCATCACTACAATTTCACAATTTTTTATTAACCTTCTTGCTTTCTCAAATTCGCTGAGAAATGCACCAATTGCCAACTCTTTTTTCAAACCTTTTCCTGGAGGGGAACATGTGGCTTGTGGGCTGCTCACTTGCCACAAGGCACTGATCCTGCACTTTTATGCCCCACCACTTTCAAATATCATCAGCCTCCACTGCACCTTCTTGAAGCAGGATGTAAATGCTCTGGAGACTTTTTGTCTTGACCATGGCAGACAGAAGGGGGCGTGGTGAAGGGAACTATACTTTTTCATCAGTTAGTGGAGCTTTTTCTGCTCCTTCAATGCTAAACTATGTAGGCAGGCAGGCGTCAGGCACAGAAGTAGCCTAAAGCCCCATCAGGTTCACCAGTTGTAATGGGTCCAGTGTCTCCTTGCCCGTAATTATCAGGCCTGTAATTTGAGGGCCTGATAATTATGGACCTTGAGACACCGCAAAACTTGTAGTTATCTGAGCAGTTTCTCTCCAAAATTAATAGGGCCTTTAATGATGGGGTTAAGTTTCTTATGCGGTTTAGAACATAGGGGGTCATTCTGACCTCGGCGGTAAAAGGCGCTTACCGCCGGTCAGAAGACCGCCATAACACCGCCGCGGGAAACCACCACGGTCATTCTGACCCACAAGAGGCAAACCGCCAAAAACCCGACATCCACAAAAGTCCGCTACACCAACGGCCTGCGAAAAACTGGGGATGACCAAACCTCCACCGTCACGCCAACAGAAATACGCCCATTCCATTACGACCCACGAATCCACGCGGTGGTCTTTCAACCGCGGTATTCCATTGGCGGTACACACCGCCGCGGTCAAAATACACACACAGCTCCAAAACACTGCCACATTGGTCATTTTGAAACACACACACCTGATACACATACAAACACCACTCCCACACACCCAACACAATATAAAACACACACCCACATCACCCACAAACCCCTACGACCACCAATTATTGACTAAGGCCAGAGAGAGACACCACCAGCTAGTACAGAGCATTCACAGGCACATAACACCATCACTCACACAACATCCACGCACAAAACACCACACACCACCAAACTCACCACACTCATCACCACAAATGCCACCCCACACCTCATCCACACCACCCCATGGCACCCCAAAGACACCCCAGGTTTTCAGACGCTGAACTCAGGGTCATGGTGGAGGAAATAGTTCGGGTAGATCCCCAGCTCTTCGGGGCACAGGTGCAGCACACCACCATTGCCAGGAAGATGGAGCTATGGCAAAGAATAGTGGAAAGGGTCAACGCTGTGGGTCAGCATCCACAAAATCGGAACGACATCAGGAAGCAGTAGAACGACCTACGGGGGAAGGTGCGTTCCATGGTATCCAGACACAACATCGCGGTGCAGAAGACTGGTGGCGCACCCCCACCTCAACCCCCAGAATTTACAACATGGGAGGAACAGGTCTTGGCGATCCTGCATCCTGAGGGCCTCGCAGGAGTAGGCGGAGGAATGGACTCTGGTAAGTCTAATCTCAACTACTTCATCCCCCCCACCCACCGGCATGCCTAATCATACCCCCACCCTCCCCCCCACCCCATCACACATCCTCCTTGCTAATGTCTCACCATCACAACCCACCCATCCCAACCCCAAGCCCTGCATGCGACCACAAACCATGGACACCCATCACCTAAGCATGCCCACTGCACATACCCATCCCCTCCCAAACCACCGTCACAACAGCCCCCACTAGGGAATGCCAGCACTGGGGTACACGGGCACCCACCCATTGCACGCTATGGCACACACAGAAGCAATAACCATACTCTTATACCCCTGCAGGACTCGAACGCCACAACACTGCACAGGAGGGTCCAGAAATGTCCATTCCACCCCCAGAAGAGGCCCACAGTGATGACAGCAGCTCTGTCTCCCTGGACCCAGATGACCAGCCCGGCCCATCGGGGACCTCGGGACAGTCGGTTCCCCTCAGACAGCCACAAGCCACAGCAGACTTACCCCCCTCTGGGAACACCAGCACAGCACCCACCCAGCGGGCCCATGCCTCTGTCCCCAGGACACGTCAATCAGCGGTGTGTCCACCACTACATGGCACCCAGGTTAACCCACCACCCCAACAACAACAGGGACCTGGGTGCAATGGTAGTGGGCACACGGTCCAGGGGACAGAGGCCCAGGGAAACAGGGGAACTGGGAGGGCTGCTGTGCGAAAGGGGGGGGACAGGCCCAGGAAACCCACTCTCCACGAGGCCCTATCCTCCATCATGGGAGCATACCACCGCTCCCAGGAGACGATGGCGACGGTCCTGGCCAGGTTCCAGGAGATCCAGGTACTGCAGGAGGAACAGTTTATGGGGTTCAGGGAAGAGCTCAGAAATATCAGTTCTGCAATGGGCACCATCGTTGTGGTTCTCAATCAGATTGTCAGCACATTGCGGGACCATGTGGCACCACAAAGGGCCCCTGTCACTAGCATGGACCAAGAACAGGCTACCACCTCTGCCGGCGCTAGTGGACAGGAGGCCCCGACACAAGAACAACAGGCCACCAGAACCCCACCCCCTGCAGAAGGAGAACCACCCCGCAAGCGGTGCCTGAGATCTAGGAAGAAGACAGAGTAGGATGCCAAGACCCACTCCAGGAAAGGATACCCCCTGATTGTCATCCCACTGTCCCACATTGTCACCCTGTCCAACCTTAAACTGCCCCTGCTCCACCTTCCACAGGCATATGGACTTTGCACCTGTGAGACTGAAAATCTGGACTCTGCCATGGACAATCCTCCACCCTCACCCATCACCGAATTGCAACCATTACCCAAAATTGAGCACTTTAATAAACACACTTATTGCACAAAAATAATCTGGAGTATGCCTGTATTTTTGAACAAATGTATTACACAGAACCGTGCCAAAATGTCCAGTTACATTGTGATGACAACATACCACTGTCACACAGCTGTAGTCCATGGGGAAACAAAGCAGAGGTCACGGAGTGGGGTCCACATCTCTGAAATTGGAAGGGAAAGTCCCAACTCAGTTAACATACACTGGGGGGAAACTCAGACAGTAGAGAGGCAGGAGACTTTAAGTAAATGTAAAATGCCGGTGTTGATTCTTACCTGTATGTCATTGAAAATACTGCTGTATCACTGTGTCCCTGTTGTCTGTGTCGTCCTCTTCATCTTCCTCCTCTTCACTCTCCGCAGGCTCCACAGCTGCCACAACACCACCATCTGGACCATCCTCCTGCAGGAAAGGCACCTGGCGTCGCAAAGCCAGGTTGTGAAGCATACAGCAGGCCACGATGATATGGCACACCTTCTTTGGTGAGTACATTAGGGATCCACCTGTCATATGGAGGCACCTAAACCTGGCCTTCAGGAGGCCGAAGGTCCGCTCGATCACCCTCCTAGTACGCCCATGGGCCTCATTGTACCGTTCCTCTGCCCTTGTCCTGGGATTCCTCACTAGGGTCAGTAGCCAGGACAGGTTGGGGTAACCAGAGTCACCAATTAGCCACACACGGTGTCTCTGAAGTAGTTCCATCACGTAAGGGATGCTGCTATTTCGCATGATGTACGCGTCATGCACTGACCCAGGGAACTTGGCATTTACATGGGAGATGTACTGGTCAGCCAAACAGACCACATGGACATTCATGGAATGATAACTTTTCCTGTTCCTGTACACCTGTTCACTTTCTCTGGGGGGTACCAAAGCCACATGGGTCCCATCAATGGCACCTATGATGTTGGGGATATGTCCAAGGGCATAGAAGTCACCCTTCACTGTAGGCAAATCCCCCACCTCAGGGAAAACGATGTAGCTCCGCATGTGTTTGAGCAGGGCAGACAACACTCTGGACAACACCTTGGAAAACATAGGCTGAGACATCCCTGATGAAATGGCCACTGTTGTTTGAAATGACCCACTTGCCAAAAAATGGAGTACTGACAGCACCTGCACTAGAGGGGGGATCCCTGTGGGTTGGCGGATGGGTGACATCAGGTCTGGCTCCAGCTGGGCACACAGTTCCTGTAAAGTGACTCTGTCAAGCCTGTATGTCAGTATGACATGTCTTTCTTCCATTGTCGAAAGGTCCACCAGCGGTCTGTACACAGGAAGATTCCTCCATCTCCTCCCAAGTCCCAGCGGACGGTGCCTAGGAAGGACAACATGGAGCACAGAGTCATACAACCCACTGGTACGTTCCCACAGCTTGCACAGTACACGATTCTCAATGCATTGAATGGCTTGTATGAGTGTTGATGCAAGGCCTAGGTATGTGTGACGCAGTAGAAATTAAGATATGGGGGCCCTTGAAATGGCGGCTGCCTGACCTGTGAAGTGCGACAGTGGGATGTGAGGTCAATGCGCTGGCGTGGCACACCGTGGCGGTAGGAGGTCGAAGACCGCGGTGCAAAGCCGCATTGGTTAACATTGAACCCTATGGGTTTCAGGAGCCAATGAGGATGTGCGCCGGCGGTCGCGGTACGCACCGCCGCGGGCGTGACCGCCATTTTCTGTCTGCTTAATCACTCGATACCTGATCATCCACAGGAGAGGACCTATACTGCAAGTGCTGCTGTGACCTAGGTCTGGAAGAGACAATGGCTGCTGCGACTGGGGAAAGGGCCCCTGCCTTCACTTCTGAAGAATTGGAGAAACTCGTCGATGGGGTCCTCCCCCAGTATGCGCTACTCTACGGTCCTCCAGACCAACAGGTAAGTACACTGTGACCATGCTTTGTGGCCAATGCCTGGGTTGAGTGGGGTGAATGGAAGATGGTGGGGAGGGGAGCGAATGAGGCATGCATTAAACGAAAGATGAGAGCATGTGCCACATGGCAAGGGTGGGGATGGGGTGCCACTCACATCGAGCATGCAGAAGGTGATGTTTGTTTCATTTTCTCCCCCTGCACATGTCACATAGGTCAGCGCCCATCAGAAAATCGACATTTGGCGTGCCATCGCCAAGGACGTCCGGACCCTGGGGGTCCACAACAGACGGGGCACCCACTGCCGGAAGAGGTGGGAGGACATCCGCCGCGGGAGCAGGAAGACCGCGGAGGCTCTGCTGGGGATGACCTCCCAACGTAGGAGGGGTGCCAGTCGTGCTTTGACCCCCCTGATGTCCCGGATCCTGGCGGTGGCCTACCCCGATTTGGATGGGCGCGTGAGGACATCACAGCAGACACAAGGGGGTGAGTACAAGCACATTTTGCTGATTTTGCGCACAGTGGAGGTGTCTGGGTGGGGGAGGAGGGCTGTGGGGATCCCTAGGCCAGGGCGTTTTCTGTAGGCTAGGCCCCTCCGTTAGGCATGGCCCTGTACCCCCGCCCCCCACCTCTGTATGTTGCCTAGTACAGCTAATCATGGCCCTGTGTCACCTATGTGTGGAGTTGTCGTCCATAGGCTTGTAGGCCATGTCCCACGGATTGAGTAGTGTACCCCAAGTGCGCGGTGTAGTGCAGGGGGCTTCTGTGTCTGTCCTCTACGCCAACGGTAGCGGTAATCCATGCACTCAACATGTCTTTCTTTCTCCCCCTCCCCTTTTTTGTGGTCTTCCTGTTCATGTGTGCATTAGCATCATCAGGCGGAGGAGAAGTGGCATTGGAGCACGAGGGAGCTGCATCTCACATGGCCATGGAGGGCCATGCAACTGACTCTGATTTCACCAGTGAGACGGAGGGCGAGGGGAGCTCCACAGCGGGGACACGTGGTGACACCAGCGACACAGACAGGTCCTCGGAAGGGAGCTCCCTTGTGGTGGCAGCAACATCCGTGCCCACCGAAACAACAGGTACAGCCGCCACCCAGCACACCAGCTCTGCCCTCCCAGCAGCCCCTCAGCCTTCGCCCCGTGCCCGCTCACCCAGGAAGATGGGCATCTCCTTCGCCCCAGGCACCTCAGGCCCTGCCCCAGTTACCCCTGCTGACCTCAGTGAGGAGGTCATTGACCTCCTGAGGACGCTCATTGTTGGGCAGTCTACCCTTTTGAATGCCATCCAGGGTGTAGAAAGGGAGGTGCACCGGAGTAATGCATACCTGGAGGGCATTCATTCGGGTCAGGCTGCCCATCAGCGATCATTCAACGCTCTGGCCTCAACACTGACAGCAGCCATTGTCCCTGTCTCCTGCCTCCCTCCTTCAACTTCCTCAACCCAGTCCCACTCCCCTGTATCTCTGCCTATCCCAGACACACCTACAGACCAGCCTGCACACACCTAAACACCCAAGGGAAGCTCATCCAGACATAAGCACCACATATCACACAAGCATTCACACAAGCAACATCCACATGCAGACATGCCAACAGCCACTGCCTCCTCTGTGTCCACCTCCTCCTCGTCTCCCTCCTCCCTCCCTGTGACGTCTCCACTCACACTTGCATGCACAACATCTTCAGCCACTACGTCCATCACCAGCACACCCACCAGAACACTCCGCACACGTGCAGTCACCACCCCCACTACCATTTACACGTCCCCTGTGTCCTCTCCCAGTGTGTCTGTCACCCCCTCTGCCAAACCACACAAACGCAGGCAGCCACCCACCCAACAGCCATCCACCTCACGACAGCCTCCAGCACAAGCACCTGTACCCAAAGACACCAGACTTCACTCTCCTACAACCACATCCTCTTCCTCCACTCTCATACCCACTACAACTACCCGTCCCTGTCTTACTAAATTGCTTTTCATTTCCAACCTTGACCTCTTCCCATCAACTGTCCCACCCCCTCCACCTCATAAGGCTCCAATCAGCACCTCAGCCACCACAAAACCTGGACCTACAAAGACAATAGTCCAAGGATTGTGGAGTCCACCACCTTCAAGCCCAGCTACTTCGGCTAGGAGTAAAGAGACGGCCAGCCCACCCCCTGCAAAAAAAGCCAAGAAAGCCAGTGCCCGGTGCGAGAGGCCAAAGACAGCAGGCTCCAAAAGCACTACCCTGGCACCGTTTGGGAGTGGGGTGCCACCTGGTACACTGGCAAAGGGAGGAAAGGGCCACAGATGAGCAGGGAAGGGTGGCAAGGGCAGCACGCCCGACAAGTCCAGCCACAGCCCAGCTGCCCAGGAGGGCCCCGCCAGCCACAGCCCAGCTGCACAGGAGGGCCCCGCCAGCCACAGCCCAGCTGCCCAGGAGGGCCCCGCCAGCCACAGCCCAGCTGCCCAGGAGGGCCCCGCCAGCCACAGCCCAGCTGCCCAGGAGGGCCCCACCAGCCACAGCCCTGCTGCCCAGGAGGGCCCCGCCAGCCACAGCCCAGCTGCCCAGGAGGGCCCACCAGCCACAGCCCAGCTGCCCAGGAGGGCCCGCCAGCCACAGCCCAGCTGCCCAGGAGGGCACCGCCTGCCACAGCCCAGCTGCCCAGGAGGGCCCCGCCAGCCACAGCCCAGCTGCACAGGAGGGCCCCGCCAGCCACAGCCCAGCTGGGCAATGAAGGAGCGCCAGCCACAGCCCAGCTGGGCAATGAAGGAGCGCCAACTCCAGCAACGCTGAACATGGCAAGGACTGCCAAGGCAAGCACCGCTGAACAGGGCCCTTAAAGTCAAGAACCGCTGAACAGGGCACCGCCATCTCAAGGACCGCTGTACAGGGCACCGCCATCTCAAGAACCGCTGAACAGGGCACCGCCATCTCAAGGACCGCTGTACAGGGCACCGCCATCTCAAGGACCGCTGTACAGGGCACCGCCATCTCAAGAACCGCTGAACAGGGCCCTTCAAGTCAAGAACCGCTGAACAGGGCCCTTCAAGTCAAGAACCGCTGAACAGGGCACCGCCATCTCAAGGACCGCTGTACAGGGCACTGCCATCTCAAGAACCGCTGAACAGGGCCCTTCAAGTCAAGAACCGCTGAACAGGGCCCTTCAAGTCAAGAACCGCTGAACAGGGCACCGCCATCTCAAGGACCGCTGTACAGGGCACCGCCATCTCAAGAACCGCTGAACAGGGCCCTTCAAGTCAAGAACCGCTGAACAGGGCCCTTCAAGTCAAGAACCGCTGAACAGGGCACCGCCATCTCAAGGACCGCTGTACAGGGCACCGCCATATCAAGAACCGCTGAACAGGGCCCTTCAAGTCAAGAACCGCTGAACAGGGCCCATCAAGTCAAGAACCGCTGAACAGGGCATCGCCATCTCAAGAACCGCTGAACAGGGCCCTTCAAGTGAAGAACCGCTGAACAGGGCACTGCCATCTCAAGAACAGGGCACCGCCATCTCAAGGACCGCTGTACAGGGCACCGCCATCTCAAGAACCGCTGAACAGGGCCCTTCAAGTCAAGAACCGCTGAACAGGGCACCGCCATCTCAAGGACCGCTGTACATGGCACCGCCATCTCAAGAACCGCTGAACAGGGCCCTTCAAGTCAAGAACCGCTGAACAGGGCCCTTCAAGTCAAGAACCGCTGAACAGGGCACCGCCATCTCAAGGACCGCTGTACAGGGCACTGCCATCTCAAGAACCGCTGAACAGGGCCCTTCAAGTCAAGAACCGCTGAACAGGGCCCTTCAAGTCAAGAACCGCTGAACAGGGCATTGCCATCTCAAGCACCGCTGAACAGGGCCCTTCAAGTCAAGAACCGCTGAACAGGACACCGCCATCTCAAGGACCGCTGTACAGGGCACCGCCATCTCAAGAACTGCTGAACAGGGCCCTTCAAGTCAAGAACCGCTGAACAGGGCCCTTCAAGTCAAGAACCGTTGAACAGGGCGTCGCCATCTCAAGAACCGCTGAACAGGGCCCTTCAAGTCAAGAACCGCTGAACAGGGCATCGCCATCTCAAGAACCGCTGAACAGGGCCCTTCAAGTCAAGAACCGCTGAACAGGGCCCTTCAAGTCAAGAATCGCTGAACTGGGCCCTTCATCTCAAGCACCGCTCCGCTGGGCCCTTCATCTCAAGCACTGCTCCGCTGGGCCCTTCATCTCAAGCACCGCTCCGCTGGTCCCTTCATCTCAAGCACCGCTCCGCTGGGCCCTTCATCTCAAGCACCGCTCCGCTGGGCACCGCCGTCTCTGCACCGCTCCGCTGGGCCCTTCATCTCAAGCACCGCTCCGCTGGGCCCTTCATCTCAAGCACCGCTCCGCTGGTCACCGCCGTCTCTGCACCTCTCCGCTGGGCCCTTCATCTCAAGCACCGCTCCGCTGGGCCCCGCCGTTTCAAGCACCGCTCCGCTGGGCACCGCCGTCTCAAGCACCGCTGGCCCATTGGCAGAAGGGGCAGGCCCGCATCTGTGTCGGTCAGGGCTGTACGAAGCACTCTGGGCACCATGCCTCCTCCAGAACCAGTGGAGTCAGTAATCCACTTGTGAGACTGTGGCTTTGCACTCCCCAGGATGGCACAGTGGGCAATCCACCCACTGTAGAGACTTGTGAGACTGTGGCTTTGCACTCCCCAGGATGGCACAGTGGGCAATCCACCCACTGTAGAGACTTGTGAGACTGTGGCTTTGCACTCCTCAGGATTGAACAGTGGCCATGGAGGCCCCTCGTGGATCTGGCGTCGTGGACTCATCTGGCTGAGGTGCCCCCCCCTTCCCTTCCCCCTGAGGTGCCTGTAGTTTTGCTATCTGATGCCCCTGCAGTGTTCTCTCCATTGGAGCCGGGTATCCTGTGTGGGCTTTGCCCATGTGTTTAGGCCCATTGGCCCACGAACAATGGCTGATACCCAATTTGGACTGGACAATTTACATATGTATATATAGTTATAGATGTTTGATATATTTTTTTACTTAGCCGTACAATATACTTCAAATTTCATGATCATTTTTTTTTGTCTTTGCATTCTTCCGGGGGGTTTTGGTGTGTCTCTCTGAGTTGTTGCTCTGCATTGATGTGTATGTAGTTGTGGGTGAGGGTGAGGGTGGGTGTGTCGCGTATGTGTGTCCCCGTAATTTTTTGCCTCCCCCCTCCCCTGTGTCGTAGGTGCAGTACTCACCGTTGTCTTCTGCACCGGCGTTCGTGCTCCTGGTAGAGGAGCAGGAAGGCAATAGCTGGTAGGATGTGTAGTTCGGGTTCCATGCTGTCCAGATTCATCGTGGGGTGTATGGAGGTGAGCGTTTTCCGTTTGAAATGGCTGCTTCCGCCGTGTTTTTATCGGCGGGGCTACCGCCCCGGAAAAGGTGGCGGATTGGTGGGTTGTGATAGGGTGGGTGGTACATTGTCTCCCGCCAGTCTGTTGGCGGTGACCGCCGCGCTGTTTGTTTGTTCCGCCGTGGCGGTCGGAGTGTTAAAGTGGCGGTCTCTGTTGGCGGTTTCCGCCAGGGTCAGAATTCCATTTTTTTTACCGCCTGCCTGTTGGCGGGTTGGCTGCCGCTTTAACACCGACCGCCAGGGTTGGAATGACCCCCATAGTCAGGATTTGTTTTGTTGGATTCTGCCCACCTTTGCCAATGAGATGCTTCGTCATCTACAGACCTGTACATCCCTGTACAAATAGTCTGTTTCTAGCCTCATCATCTCTTGCTCATGAAAGGTAGCACGTCCTGCCACTTGAAAACAACAACAGAGGTGAAGCTCTGGTGGGGATATGTTCAGTGGTGGAGAAATTGCTGCTATTGAACTCCCTCTATGTGGGGATATCTATAATGGCTGGCTGAAAGGGTTATTGATTAGGAGGGTGGAGAGTGTAGTCATGCAAGTTCAGGAGTGGACCAGGAGATTTGTTAGGAGCTCTGATGTGGCACTACTACTGTTTGGTGCCCCCTTGCTGCTGCACAACATTTTTCCCATTGCCACAAATTCAGCCTGATGCTGCACCATTTAATCCATTCTACAACTGATTCTATGATCTGATTCATTTTCACTTTGGATCTATATTTGTAAACAAACCAATATTTGGTATAAAGTGGCAAATTTGATTACTCGCAATAAACAGAAAGTGGTATATTTGAAGTGACAAGGGCCAAAGAACCAAGGGGCTCATTTAGCCCCTTACACAGCCATAGGATAATTTTTTTATGTTACTGTGGCACAGAACAGTCCCCGACCCCGCACTATATTTACAAACTGGTGCAATGGTATTGTGTCAGTTTGTATACTGGCACCAGGTATAGTGTATGCAAGGGAGGCGTTCCCTTGCTAGGGGGCCCGCAGGAATGTGCCATTCTAGCGTACATTTTTAACGCCTGCTCAGGGAGCTAGGCTATTTTGAATGGGCTTCCCCAAGCACTGCTGGACTAGAGTAAAAAATTTTGACACTAGTCTGACCACTGCCTGTTCTTGAAAATCAAACACAAATGTTCATTTTTTTCTTTTAAACACATCCTGTTTTCCTTTAAACAAAATGAACTGCATTAAAAGAAATCTTGATTGCTTTATTAAAAAACAATCATAGACATAGTGATCCCCTGACCCAAGAAAGCCACCATCCCTGTGATGGCTGCAATTCCTAATGGGTCACAAACTGTGACCTTTCTCATTAATATTCATGTGGTTGGTCGATTTTCAACTCACTTGGAATTGATAAATTAAACTCAATGTGTTTCATACAATTGAATTAGCAATTTTCTGCAATATGAAGAAAATCACAATTAGGTAATTGCTCTTCGCCAAACATGTACATATGGCCCCTAAACCTGATAAAGACCTCCAACATATCCTGTTTTGGACGTCAAAATACCACTCTTTGATTAAATGAGATAAGGATGTATCTAATTGTGACTTTAATTGTCATCATTTGATCTCTAAAGCATGAACTGTGATAAATTGAGAGAGGCCATTTGCACTTTTAGAAGACTTACGAAACTATTTTTGCTATAAGATTCTGGCATAAACTGTTTACAAATCTCACTGTTTAATACTGTCTTGAAATTAAGGTGCTGTAATGAGCTGTAAGGATTTCAATCAGATTTTGTTTTAAGTGGATACACTATGGTGAGGGAATGGCACTTTGGTGGCTAGAAAGCGTTTGAATAAGAATACTTGACTTCATGTTACTTGTGGGCTGTATACAAAGATTCTACTCTTGTACAAACAGGAAAATTATATTGTTATTTTTCAAATTTTTACAAAATAATAGCATTTTGAAGAAGTTGCCTTCCAGTGCAATGAATTTGACTGGTGGCTGATTGTGGTGCTCCTGTTTTCATTTTTACGTTCTTTGCCCCACCCTAGACGGTTGTTACTGTGAAAGCCCTAATTTTGAATTCATCCATCTGAAACATAGTGTGGACAAATGGATGGCTGTGTTGTCTCATTTTCATGTGGCTGTGTTCACATGAAGAATGAGTACCTCCTATTCGAAATACTCGGATACAAAGTGTGCACCGGTACGATCCATGTTAAAGAAGCGGAAATGTAACAGATTGTAACCTCTTCTGAAATATCAGTGTGAAGTAGGGCTATCGAAAAAGTGCCAATGCCCATCGCGCCCCTAGGCCATTTCTGAAATATGACCTCTAGATGTCTATGCATGTGTAGAAGTGCAGGGGTATTACAAGGTTTCATTTATGAATCTCTTGAAAGTCAAGTATTTACTCAAAAATACGAACATATTTCTGACTTCACACGAGGCATTTGTTACTTGGACCTTAAGAAGCACACGAAGCAATATGTGACATCTTGAGGAGATTGTAGGGGAATGGAGCTGATAGTGTGGAAGTAACTAAAGTTCTGTTCTGCATCAGGTGTCATGATAGGATCTTGTTCAGTTGGGTCAGGCACACTCAAAGGATGTTGTAAGACAGAATCCCTCACAGTGAGGGTAAAATCTGTATCTGAAAATGTCTAGAGTCCACCACGTGAGTTGATGGAAAGAGCTATTCTTTACTAATAGATGAGCCGTTCACGAGAGGATATGAGTCAAATGAGGGTTAAGACCTTCCCAAAATGGAAGAATAATTAGACTTGATGTTGCTACTTATAGAGTGCTGTAATTGTTTCATTAGGTTAACCGTATCAAGTAGTTGAGAAGACCGACCATATTTTCACTCTTTTTGATGTGATGTATCCTTAATAAAGTAGTGTCTTTGAATATAGAAATAAAGGGAGATGCACTTGGCCATGTCAGTCTAATCCAGTTTCGAAACGACTTTTTGATCTAGGCAGAAATATTTGAACCACCTTTCTATTTATGCCACCCAATGTAATCTACAATGGGCATTTGTGGAAAAAGAGCATATTGTCATGTTTCATATTAGCTGCAAACTGAGGGCCTCATTTACAAGCCCCTAGTAGAACACTTAATCACCGGAGCGTCTTTTTTTTTTACACTCTGGTGATGTAGTGTGCCGGCCCATATTTACAAGGCCATGCAAAGCCTTCGTGCACGGCTATCCATAGCCTTGTAAATATAGTCCCTTTCATGTATAACTCTGCATGAAAGGCGCTTTCCATGGGTGTTATTGTGGGTGTTCACATGCAACACACATGGATTCGAATGCATTCCCAGATTTACAAGGCTAGGAATGTGTCAGAGTCCTACTCCACCTCAGGGATGGCGTTAAAGTGGTGCAACGGGGAGAAATACCATATTTTCTCTCAGTTTTCCTCTTTTCATGTGTGCTGCAAGGTGTCCCTTTCTGCACGTAAACAATCATCCTTGCAATGCAGACACCCTTGCACCATGCTGCAAGGGTGCCTGCATTGACACGAGGCAGCAGTTTGTGCGCCAGTGCAGAGGAAGGTACAGGGAGGCGTCGTATTTCTGTAAATATGATGCATACCTGCACTTTCAAAATGACGCAGTGCGGTGCAGCAAGCTGGCTTCAGGTGCCATGCTACTGCATTTCTTTGTAAATGAGCCCCTGAGTTTGTAACCAGAAAGGAAGCCTCAGATAGGGAACGTTGCAATATTTCAATCTGTCACATCCTGATAAGACAACCATATTGATGTGACACCTTGGGAACGTAAGGAGCAACACTTTTTAAAATGCCCCATTCACGTTTGGATACCAGCCACACTGTTGTGGAGATTCAGGGGGACTCTGGGGACCAGCTGTTCAACATAGTGATCAGATGTTGTGTATGCAGATGGTGCTCTGTAACTAAAAGACCATATAAGATTAAAAAGAGGGAATTTATACATTAAATCTTATATGTGACAGAGTAAGACTCATTAAAGCCCCACATTGTACTGTGGCAATTTCAGGCACACTAAGATCTAAAGACGGGTACCAGGTAAGTTTTAGAACAGCCATAAATAAATCATTGAAAGCAAATCAGTGTTCTTCAAATCCACTTTGATGAATCCTTAAGACTACTGTATAAAATGCATCAATATGGTCCAAAATGATGGCTCCTGATGCATCACCATCAATCAAGATAAATCTCACATTTGATGTGCCCATAATAGTTGCTATTTATGGCGCTCTTCCACTGCAAAATGGCCACTGATTCAATGCTCTAGAATGTTCTATGAAAGCAGATAATTATTATCTAGAGTGTTATCTAGCTGCAAATGAAAGAGATTTATTACATAGAGAAGGAATAAATTAGCCTGAAGGCTACAATATGAAGCAGCTTCACATATGATACCTCTTGCACTCACATGAAAAAGCAAAACTATATCACACAAAAAAGCATATAACATATAAAAATATGATACATGACAAACTATACACTAAGGAGCACATTTAGCAAAGGTTTTGCATCACCTTTCTGCTACGCAATGGGACACAGGGTGATGCAAAACCTAAATGAGATTTACCAAGTCACGCAAGGCTTGAGTGGCCCTTTGTGGGTTGGTGAATCAGCAGTAACGCAAGGAAGCGCAAGTCCCATTTCTCTGCCCCAGGGAGGCGTTCCATAGGTGGAGTGTGGGTGTCCCCACTCATCCACCCATGAGTATTGAAACATTCCCAGATTTACCATGGGTTGTAGACTCGGAAATGCATCAAACTGCACTAACTCTGGTGGATGCATTGCTTGAAGAAGGCCCTCTAGTAACTCCACAAATGGCTGAGTAAGTAATATAGCAGCGCACATGCACTGCCTTACTTTATGTTCTTCTGTGCACCATGCAGGTCAGTGTGGAGAGCCAACATACCACTCATGAACTTGCTGAGGGCTGGGTGCTCCATACATAAATTTACTGTTGCTGACATTTTGCCACTTCCCCAATTGCGGACAGCGACACCGTAACTGACTAGTTTAGTGCCTCATTCTTCGTAGCATCACTGTGCTATTGGACACCCTTTTCTGTAGTAGCCTGGGAGGGGATGTTCAATATCAACCATACATTTCCAATTAACAGAATTAAGTGCTGTTTTCTTTTTTTCTTACTTTTTTTTCTTGTTGCAATATTTATATGGGTGTGTGGTTTGTAGGATGTGGGGTGGCTGGTCAGGTTGAGGGGATCTACGGGTCGACATTGCAGATGTTGTACTCTCTCCTCCACTGCATGTTAAATGGTTACTCAAAATGATAGATCTGTGGCACAATATCTGATCTTGACCTGGAGTGTTAGGGGGCTATTGGGATAAGTGGAATGTTACTGTGTGCACTAATATTTACGAAGGTGTAAAATTCAGGTCGCACTACTCCAAGAGACCCATCTCACTGCCCCGGACCTCAAGAGTATGAGCAGATGATGGCAAGGCATACTGGTGAGGACTACCTAGTCCTGCTATGCTAGAGGCGCCCTTGTATGGGTAGCATCAAGGGTTAACTGGAGATGCTGCACACTAAGGTAGATCCAGAAAAGCGATATAGAGTTCTGGAGGGAGTCCTATAGGGCTCCCCTGTGACACTAGTTTCCCTATATGCTTCCAATGCCAATCAGGCCCTTTTACTGCAGTCCCTCACCCCAGCTCTGATACATAATGCGCTTGTACCCTGACTAAACCTTTGTCCCAGATCTAGACCACTCATGCCTGTCAATACCTGAGGTTCATACCACAGTCCTTACCTATCATTTGAAGCAATGGTTTTCCATAGACGGGTACTAGAAGCTTGGCACAGCCTACATGCCAAATCTCGTGAATCTTCCTAAGATTCTGGGTTAAATGATATGCACACTAGGATTAAACTTTTTTTACTGCAGCCCAGAGGGACTAACAAGGACCACCCACACCGAAAATCTGGGATGCACCTCTTCTGACCACTGCCAACTTAGAGCTCCAACTTTAATGGGGCTGGAGGCTCTCCCAAATACCCACATGGAGGCTCCCTGCAGAGGCCCGCTGCTACTGGGCCTTCTGCAAAACCCTATCAAAACACATTGCCACATGTTTTATCAAAAACAAAGGCATCCCCTCTAACGCCTGCCTGGGATGGGACGCATTTAAAGTGGTCCACTGTGGACATGCCTTTAAGATGGTCTATGGTACCAAGCTGGTGCTGTGCAGGGTGCTGCACTCTCTGGAAACGTACATCCAGAGATGCAAGAAGATGTTGCCAGCTGTTTTGTTGACATGGGCATGACCTGCCCATAAGACAACCCTAAATCAATTGGGTAAACTGGATTATAATGATTATCTGACTATTAGGCATGTAGATGGCAATAAGGCCAGAAGGCTTCTGGTCTGGCTCGTTCTGAATCTCCCCGGGTCTCTATCACTGCTATTCATGGTGAGACCTGTGCAATACACAACAGCCTAGAAGACATCAATTATGCTTTCTGTTCTTACTACACCAAACTGTATGCAGCCCCGAGATGTAGCTCAAATTGGATCATTCCTAACTAAGATATGTCTACCATGCCTACAGGTGTCCCAACAGGTGGTCCATATCAAGGCACCACTTTCTAAGCACCAAAAGTTTGGATGCAATAAAACAAATGGTGTGCGGTAAAGGCTGATGATTGACTGATCTAATTCTATTTCACCTTTCAATCTAAATTGACCCCCCATTTGCTGAAAGTATTGAATTTTGCCTTGTCAGTGGTATACTCGCTGCCTTCCCCCGGGAAGTGGTACTGGTTGTCCTGCCTAAGCCTGATACGGATGCCCTATTGATGGACTTTTATTTTCCCCTTTTCTTGTTAAATTCAGATTGTAAGATCCTTTGTAAGGTACTGGATAACATACTGATCCCCACTGCACAACACATAATGCACCCAGATCAGAACCCGTTAATAACTTGCAGGAACACCTTCTTGAAGCTCTGTCGCCTGTTCATGATAATGGACTGGACACTATCCACTGGCACAAACCTGTGGGTTGCAACATTGGACATCGAGAAGGTATTCAACACCCTGGGATGGAAATACTTGAAGGAAATCCTCATAAGAATAGATATAGGACCCTGTCTCCTCAAGTGGATTGATATATTACATAATACACCACTCATCTGGGTTAAAATCAGAACCATTATATCTGATACATTTAGGCCCTCATTACAACCCTGGTGGATGGCGGTAAGATGGAGAAAAGTACTGCCAACAGACTGCCAGTACTTTACCCCATATTATGACATTGGCTGTTTGGCTCAAGCCAAATTGCCAATGTACCACTCCATCCCCCATGGCGGTAACAGCCGTTGGGCTGGAGACTTCTGTCTCTAGCCAGGTGGCCGTCACTAGCTCGCCAGCTGGATTATGATCCCGTCTACCGCCATGGTTTTCGTGGCTTCCTTACCATCACGAAAACCATGGTGGTAGGCAATATCAGTGACAGGGAATTCTTTCCCTGTCACTGATGGTGATCCTCCTCACCCCCTCCCCCTCCCTCTCCAGACCCCCCACGACATACACGCACCTTCATGCACCATCGAACACATGCATACCCACGTTCATCCATGCATGCATGCATCCATTCACACACATATCCACTCACACTTACATACATACATGCACACATGCATTCACACAACACAAACATACACACACACCCCCACACACACAGACACACACAACACCCCCCTCCCCTGTCGGAGCACCCGACTTGCTTGATTTCAAGGGGTCCTCTGGCAGGAGACAGGGCGCTGCTGCCAGCAGCGTCCACCAGCAGAATACTTCCAGGCCATATCATGGGTCATGATACGGTCTGTGGCAGTCTACTGGCGTGGGGCTACTGCTGGCAGCAGCGCCACCTTATGCCATCCGCGGCCATCTGCCGCCATGGCTGCAGCTGGAATTCTGCCATCCTCCTGGCGTAGTTCCGGCTATGGTCATAATTTGGTGGACAGGTGGTATCCGCAGCGATGGTATTTTGGCGGCAGTTGCCGCGGCGGTAGGCAGTTTTTACTGCCAATGTTATAATGAGGGACTTAATATTGAGCATGGCACCCACCAGGGATGCCCATCATCCCCCATAATAATATGCGCATTGGTCATGGAGCCACAAGCATGTGCACTCAGGGCACATGCTGCAGATTGGGAAGCTGGTGACCATTGGCAAATAATCTCCTTATATGCAGACGTTGCACTGGTGCACCTTCACAATGATGCTACAGCACTCTTTTGCTTTTACAGCAGATTGGTGAGGCCTCTGGTCTGCGGTTGAAATGGGATGAATCTCACCTGTTCCCCATTACGGCCTTGAGTGAGCAGCAGTGGAGAGAACTCCCACAAACCCCACTCCCTTGGAAGTGTTACTTCTTCAAATAGTTAGGTATCTGAGTATATAATTCCAATAAAGATCTGATTGATGGAAATGTGGGCAAAGCACTCGCAAGGGTGAGGGCATCACTCCCATTCTGTACTGGCCTGCCACTTTCCCCAGCAGGTAGCATTGCCATATCCAAAATGATAATACTCCCTAGGCTACTTGAATTTCTTTTCTGTCCTACCCATTTGATTGTCTCACAGATTAGTCATAGACCGGCGCTCATTTCTGACTGCATTGATATGGGGCAGGGTCAGAAGGTGCATATCACTTTCCAAATTAAATGTTCCGTTGGAGCCAGGAAGATTGGGCACTCCCAATTATGAAAACTACTATGCTGTTGCCCAACTCCAATGGCCCATGCACTGGCAAGGGGTCCTGAACATGTTCGACCTGGGATATTGGTTTGGTAGGGCAACACCCGCCTCAGTGCTGAGATGGCTGCTTTGCTCTGAAGCAGAGGTAATGATAAGAGGCAGCAATGCCCTAATGAGCGTGGCCAAGACATGCTGCAAAAAATACACTGTCCAGAACCGTGACTGCTCCCCATATGCCTGGGCTCTCCCTCTAGGCTCTACCAAGATGAATTGAATTGCAATTGCGTCCAAACTGAGCCCTGTGGACCGAAGCAGGCGTCACTGTTTGGGGAGATCTTTTCACAGACAAGATTCTCACCACATTTGAAAGCTTGGTGGATGATTAGGGAATACCATTTAGCTCATTCCTTATTTATGCTGCACTCACACATTCTCTACATACGGTTTGGTGTAAGACACACTACAAGCCACAGACATCCCTAACAGTCCATGTATTGCTGAAACATGGGGGAGGGTGCAAGGCTGTCACGCATCTTTACAGCTCCCTGTCCACGGCGCGAGAACCTCCCATTTGCTCACTCCAAATGTACTGGGATGCTGCCCTTGCCATCTATCTAACTGATAAACAATGGACACAATGTATAGAGACAACAAAATTCATCTCCACGAATGCCAAATTGAAATACATGCAATTTAACTATCTACACCACACTTACCTTACCCCAGAACTCCTGGTGGGTACGTACCCAAGAAGCACTGGCACCTGCGCCCGCTGCCCACCAGCATAGCAGACTTCGTACACATGGTCTGGAGCAGCCCTCAGCTCGACTTCTATTGAGGGAGGTGAATAAGTTCTTCTATGAAGCCATAGGTTCCCCGATTCAGCAGATGGGACTCTATTGCCTACTAGGCATTACTACCTGCACAGCTGCACGTAAACCCATTAACACATTCATGGATATGGCCCTGGCTTTGGCAAAATGGAGAATATCCACATGCTGGAAATCTGCCCCCCCCTTATTTCCTTGTGATTATCTGACCTGGTCTTTGGTATCTTGGCGGAACAGCGAATACTACACGCAGCTGGGTCAAGGGGCATGTTCTCAACCAGAGTCCCTGACTGGCAGCATTACTTGGAGAAAGTGGCTAAATAAGACTACAGACCATCCTGGCATCCTGATAGATGTCCTGCCACCTACAAGCCTAAGGGGTGCATATATCCCCACCCCTGACTTAGGATGTTGGTTAACACTTTCACCAATAAAATGGTCGTACCTGCTATCCTGGAGCAGATATATATCGACACTAGCCTCTCAGTGCTCTGAACTGTGTGTTTCACCCCCCTACACCAGTTCCATCTCCTCTTCCCCCCTCACATTCCCAGCACCAGCCAGGCACTTGGCTGGGGGTATACAAATACACCACAGTTCAGTTTCACATGTTTCGAAAATAGGTATGTTAACACTGATTGCAAACTTACATTTACACAACGCCTCCGATGCTGTCAACATTGTACAGCCTTACTGGTGCCAATGGCTCTAGCGTTACTAGCTGTGTTGACTGTATACTTCTATGCCTTAACTTTAACAGATACATGAATTCATATCACTGAAGCTCGATTTGAAACATATATGCTATGTGTTAGAAATGGGGTTTTCTGGTTGGCTAGGGTATGCACCTCAGCCAGGCAGAATCTACTCACTCTAGTCAGGGCAAGGGAGTTACACGTCCAAGACAGCCCCTGCTCACCTCCTTGGTAGCTTGGCATGAGCAGTAAGGCCTATCCCAGAGGCAATGTGTGAAGCGTTTGCACAACACACACAACACATGTGCCGCAAATGTACACCACAAATTAAACACAACACTGAGCTGTGTAAAAAGAATCTGTATTGCACAAAACATAATTAGACCAACATTACACGTAAGTAATACCCTGCTACCTTAGCAGTTGTCAGAATGTCACACAAGTTACTAATACTCTGCAAGAATACGCAGTTGTCACATTAGAACACGTAAGTACTCAGGATTCTGCAACATAAGCAGTAGTCAGAAATTACAGTAAGAATTCTATGCACTTGTCATGAATAACTTCTAAATATCCATAGAAGGAACATTTAGAGAACATATCACAAGTCATAAAAATACATATCAGCTAGACATGCCCATAAAAGGAACATCAGCACATATATGTTATGTCATACAAGCAGGTAGGTAACTTATGAGTCCCCCATGGTCCATACCATGCTATTAGAGAAAAATATGTGTCCCACAGTACCTGATTGATATGAAGAGGCACTCCCAGTGTCTAACAGAGGAACGAGGGGCTCCTATGCGCGAACGGGGGCCACATGGTGCTCCTGGGTAGAGAGGGGCGATCTGCACCTCTCCTTGTAGAAACCAGGCCCACTGGGGGCCCGCGATTTGGAGGGGGGTCTGCCTCGGCCTCCTCACACCCTGTCCTCGGGGTGGGGGGCCCTGTGGGGCCCAACAAGCAGATATTGGGGCGAGAGGAAGGGGCCTCTGTCGAGGTCTCCCTTCCCAGTTCTGAACAAAATGCTTGCCTGGTTTGAAAAAGAAGAGCGTTCTGCTCCTAGCGCAGAGACCGAGGAAGGGGATGCTTCCTGCGCCCTCCCCGCATCCTGCAATGCAGTTTTTCTGGAACTCGGACCCCTCCGGGGGGCCGAGAAGGCACTCGCCCGCGCCCGACGTGGTGCGCGAGTGTTCCAAGTTGTTCCCGGGCCGCCGCGGTGAGTTCTTTTTGGGATCCGAGACAGCTGGTGCCCCGGGGGCACTCCCAGGAGTGGACCGTGCCCCGGGGGTGCGGACAGCAGCACGCTTGCTCCGTTTGGCTTCTCCTTGTGCCCCGGGGGCACTAGAACTAGCGCAGGCCTCGCGCTAAGCAGAAATCCAAAGCCTGGGTTGCGGCGGTGAGTCCCGGCAGGGAAGAGGCATTGTGAAGAGCGCGATGGGCACTCTGATGCTCCCGGGCTGCGGCGGTGATTATGGGGGCCTCAAGGGGTGCTTTTTAAAAGTGCCAAGGCCTCACTGTGACCCCAGCTGTGGCAGTGATTTTTCTGGGCACCAACAGGGTGCTTTGGAAAGCGCTAAGGACAAATCTGAAGGGATCGTTGCAGGGGTCAGGGGCCACCGCACCATGCGCCCGGGAACAAGCAGAAACAAGAAGAAGCACAGGGCTGATGGGCCCAGCTACAGGCCAGCACAAGGGGTGCAGATGGTGGCAGTTCCTTCTAGTGACCAGGCAGGTCACAGGTCAGCACAGCAGCAGCAGTCCAAGGTGGTTTCCTGATGAGCGTCAGCGTTGTGTGTCCAGTTTCAAGTCCCAAGAATGTTCAAAATGTGGGGAAAATTCCCCTGTACTTAAACTGGGTTTACAGTGTGCTTTAGAATGGCCAGGAGAGGGGGTTCCAACCAGTTACAACTGGTTCTGGGAGTGCCCTTTCTCTCCTCCAGCACAGGCTCCAAACATCAGTGGGGGCTAAACAATCCTATTGTGTGAGGTCAGGGCACAGCCTTTACAAATGCAGGTGTACCCCGCCTCTCCCTTCTCTCAGCCCAGGAAAGCTTTACAATATGTAGATGCACCTCTATGACACCTTCACCATCCCTGTGTTCAGTCTGTCTGAGAAGTATGCACAAAGCCCCAACTGTCAGTCTGTCCAGACGTGGATTGGAGGCAAGCTGAAAAACACCAAAGTCATAAGCACATATAAATGCGCACTTTCTAGAGGTGGCATTTCTGTGATAGTATTAAAAAATACACTTACACTAGTAATCAGCATTTCTCACCACTATCACAACCATACCAAACATGCCTACGCTACTCCTCATAAATCAGACAATACCCCTTACACATAAGGCAGGGCATTTCCAATGCAATCCTATGAGGAGGCAGCACTCACAGCAGTGAGACACCAAGTTAGGCTGTTTGTCACTGCCAGGACAGGCCACGGAACATGGCACATGTCCTGCCTTCTACATACATGGCACCCTGCCCAAAGGGCTAGCTAGGGCGTACCTTAGGGGTGACTTACATGTAGTAAAAGGGGAGTTCTGGGCCTGGCAAGTAAATTTAGATGCCAGGTCCCTGTGGCAGGAAACTGCGCACACAGGCTCTGCGCTAGCAGGCCTTAGATAGGTTTGACAGGCTACTTCAGTGGGTGGCGGAAGCAGCGCTGCAGGCCCACTAGTAGTATTTAATTTACAGGCCCTGGGTATAGGGATACCACTTTACAAGGGACTTATAGGTAAATTTAATATGCCAAATAGGTATAATCCAATCATACCAATTTTGTAAGGGAGAGCACATGCACTTTAGCACTGGTTAACAGTGAAAAAGTGCTCAGAGTCAAAATGTCAGCCAACAAAGGTCAGAAAAATAAGGAGGCAAAAAGCAAAAAGTCTGGGGAATGACCCTGTAAAAGGGCCAGGTCCAACACTGTGTATTTGCACTGTTAATACTTTATAAATCAGTAAAGACATATTGGGAAAAAAAACATAATGTGCATCTTGTAGGTTTCACATTTCCTGCTAAAAATAGATAAATAAAACTTCAATCTCTGCTAGTATTATAATGTCTAGATTCCAAAAGTCTCTGGCAATTTTAAAATCAGACTACAGTTTTTAACCCATACTAGGTGATGATTCTTAGCTCCACAAGAAAGGAGTGCATTGGAATGAACTTATTGTGGTTTCAGGCCTAGGAGAGGCCTTTCAATCATAGACCCTGCTTGCACTAGTTTGCCTCATGTTGCCACAATGAGTACTTTTGTAAATTGCCTGATTCATAATAGTGTTTAGAAAATCTCACGTCAAAAGTCTGGTTTTCCTTATTCTTCACAATTATTGCACTAGGACCACTGTTAGGGGCATATTTAGGAGCTCCTGGAAAGACTGGAGCATCACTTTTCATCACGCTCTTGTGGCGCAATGCGCTGCGCAGTATTTACAAGGTGGCATGAAGCCACTTTCTGTGGCTTAACACCACCTTGCAGGTACTACCCCTTCACACGCAGCCCTTTGCGTGTAAGGGGCATGCAATGGGTGTTGCTGTGGGCGTGCCACAGCAAAACCCATTGCCTTTTGACCCTGCCTCAGATTTACGAGTTATCGTAAGACTGAGGTAGCACCAAATTCTAATGACACCCCAGGGGTAGCGTTAGCAAGGCGCAACGAGGTGGAATACTTTTATTCCTCCTCGTTCTTTGCTTTTCTATGTGTGCTGCATTCTGCAGCATGCATACAAAGAGCAAAATTCCAGACATGATTGATTATGTGCGGGAAGGTGTCCCTTCCTGCACATAAACAATCATTTCAAAATGACGCTTTGGCACTTTTATTTGTGCTGCAATCCGCAGCACCCACAGAAGTGCCAAATTGCCATTACTGATTGCTTATTTGCAGGAAGGGACATCTTCCCACACATAAACAATCAAACCCCTCAACCCAGACATCCTTGCATGATGGTGCAAGGATGCCTGCGTTGGTGATAGGCAGCTCAATTTAGCGCCAGCGCAGGGGACAACACAGGGGTGCGCTTTATTCAAGTAAATACGGCACATCCCTGTGTTATGAAAATGACGGTGCGCAGAGCTGCCAATTTTGGCGCATCGCAGCATTTCATCATTTTCCTTTAACTATGGGCCATAGTGCCTTCTGTTCTCACATCTTGCACCCTCACCTCAGCATATATATTTGATAGACCAGTTTGTTTTTGTCTCTCACATTTTTTTAAAAAATTTATGGCCCATATTTATACTTTTTAGCGCCTCATTTGTGTCATTTTTTTATGCAAAAGTGGCGCAAACTTACAAAATACAATTGTATTTTGTAAGTTTGCGCCACTTTTTCATAAAAAAGTGGCGCGAATTTGGCGCTAAAAAAGTATAAATATGGGCCTATATGTTTTGTCTACCCAAACGAAAAGGACACAGCATCTTAAGCCAAGCTTCATCAAGCTAATTCCTTATTTAAACACTACAGTACAAATATTTGTCCCCATCATCTTCTTTTTGCTTCTATGTACACACCTCCTACTTAACAACCCTTATAATACCTATCCGTGTATAGTACATTTTATTGCACTTAGTTATGCGTGCTCCCATTTCTTCTGTTGCATGCAAGCTTGGATGCATTTCTTGTCTAGAGGTATTATTGAAACACGCAGGACGGGTTTATCGATTCTGAAATATTCACCACTAATGAAGCCATTACCTGATAGTTAATGATGTGACAGAAGAATTGAGGACCTGAGGTGAATTTTAATTCATTTAACCTGCCAAAGTATAATAAACAAGACATTCATGACCCTGGCCCCGATATGCTATTGGCAGTACAAATCAGAAAATGTATCATTCAACGAACTTATAAATTGTGTTTTTTTTTTTTCTCTAAAAATGCCTTGCACAGAACCACGGCAGAAAATGACCAAGAATGTGTCATTTTTCACAACTGCAGGTTTGGATACATATATCCGAGTCAGTGCCACATAAGGTTCGACTCCCCTGCACAGATGCTGTCTCCTCAATCAACTTTCAGAAAGACTCTCATGTCAGAAAATATCTGCTTCTCTGAACGACTGAATACAGTTCTCAGACAACCCTCCATTATTCTGCCACTAATGTGTCACGAAGACTGATTTTCATAGGGGTTGGGCCCAAAAGAGGCAACTGATTCATATGGTTGGGCTACACTTTGCAGATCCACCATCTGTATAATCTATGGAAGGGTCAGTACCAACAATAGTGGGAAATTTGTTGTCTACAATTACAGTAATGTAGGCCACTGACTCTTCAATGTGCTTGCAAGTAAAGTAAAGATGATGCCAGGATGATCACTGTAAAGTCTCCTGGGAACTACATTTTGTGCCCCAATGGGACATTTTATGTTTGGTCAACATCACCACTGTAGTGTATTACAACCATTTATAGGGCACTGAGAACTCCTATGTGGAACACTGAAACGCTTCCCTAACTTGGTAGCAAGGTACACTGCGTGAAGTGTAGTTGGAAGGGTATTGGGTGTGTGTGTTTTTTATCCTATGTGGAAAGTGTTTCCATGTGCTCAATACCACAATTTCACCAATTTATACAGAGTAACAAAGGCAGCCCTATCTAATAAGAACCAGGGCCATATCCATATTGTCGAAAAAAAAACAGCGGTTCTCATCAATGATATATGTATATTGAATGAAATAAAAACACAATTGCATTAGTAACACAATAGTAGAATGACAAAAAGGGGAGACAGCTCCACCCACTAGTATAGAAAATAAGGTCAAACCCAGTAATCAGTCTATAAATCAGTATATTTGTGCAAAGTTCATGGAAAATTGTGAAGTGTCCCAAGCAGAGTGGAACCAACAATCAACAGAAGAAATATATATTTAGCAGTCATAACACACAAAATAAAAAAGGTTTCCAAAATTGTGGCACAACGGACCAAGTTACCCAATGACCATATGCAAGTCCAATTATTTCAAAGGGTCACATTATTAGGTTTGTTTAAGCACAGTCAACGATGTTTTGACCCTCGAACCAAAATGGGGTCTCATTAGGTCGAACAAAGGAGAGGGACACCTAAAAAAGAACACAAGTATTTTAAAAGGGACAAACTGGCCAGTTGGAAAATGACAGACGTAGATCCAAGTGTATATGAAAAATGACAACTCATCCACCGGATATTAAGAACGAAACCAAGAACCAAGTACTTAACACCACTAGTGCAAATACATAAAACCTACTAACAAAGGGGCTTTGCACTGTATAGAAACACAGAAGCTAAGAGAACAATTAGTGACTACACATAATACAAAATTATCTGGTCCGTGTCAGGAATTACGAGGAAGAGGCTTACCCCCCCCCCCCCCGAACAAAACTACTCTAAAACAGCGTAATTAGCAAAAACGCGTACCTGAGCCTAGCGGCCGTGTTAATTTAATAGCAGCAAAATCGAAATAGCTCAAGTATTGTTAATTCTTAGTCTATGCCCGGCGATATTGCATTCCTATGGTCTCACCTTCTGTCCGTACATCTATTCCAGTACTATGATCCCTGATAACCGTGTATGCCAGCTAGTGTGCCAAATGTGCCTTTACATTAGTTGAAGGCCTTTGTTCATCAGGGTCATGTGGGCATTAGCAAGTTTAAGTCATACCCTAGCGGACCCTCAAATGAAGTTCTTAATGCCAGACTTCATTTTCAGTAGGAATCTGAAGGGGCAACATTAGGAATGCAAAATTGAATCTCGGCATTACAGTCTTTATGGCTTGAACCCTATCTCAAAGTGATAATTGAAGACTTCACCACTTAAAGAAGTCTGAAAATGTTTCCAACAATAAGGGCCATATTATGTCACATACATTTGGTGGGTGCCCATGACTACTTTGCTCTTGAGCTTGGATATTTCCATTGTCTCACATTTAGTCCAATTATTAGACTAACATAGGAAGTGTGAGGATTTTTCATTTAATGATATGTATGACACAGGAGATGGGAGTGGCCGGTTCTGAACCCATCAATAGGATGTTTCAGGGACCTAGCTGAGTGTGGTTAATCAACACTGCGAAGGTTTGGCAAATTGTAGCTGCTTGTACTTCAACAGCTAGAATAAACAAGCATTTGCAATGCAATAGGTATATCATTTTCTTAAGTTAGACCTATTGGCATTGTAAATTCATAACTGGAGTTTTATTGCCACATAAACTGGTCAACCCTGCGTCATAATTTCATCTTTTCCTGCCATAAAATTCCAGTGGTTCAGCATTTAACAAAAGCACTTCTGTTTACCTTCTTTCTCTATCTTAAAACATATAAAATTATCAAATAAACCTTTATCAGAAATAAACCTTTAGCATTACAGGCTAATGCTCAAAACACAATAACAAAAAAATAATTTGGGATGGATTGAAGGGTGAAAGGAAAGAGGGAGTCGGGAATAAAGATGGAGAGGATAAGTTGTGTAGTAATGGTGTTATGGGCCCGGAGTAAGAAAGTGTGAGAAAACAGGGCTGATTGCAGAGGCCCCCTAACTTTTTGCCCCCATTTTCCACTTTTGGCTGGTGTTTTCCTGACTCTGATGGTGCCCTGGGTACTGCTAACCAGTCCTAGGGCCTGTGCTCTGTGTAAAATCAATATGCAAATTAGGCTAATTATAATTGGCTAAGTCAACCTACTTATAAGTCCCTAGTATATGGTAGGGCATGTAGGTTTAGGGATCACAGCATAGGTAGTACACCCATAGGTGCACTGCTGAGGTGCACAGTGTCATTTTAAAGGCAGGCCTGCCTTGCTGGCTGCTTTTAAATTAAAGTTATATGCAAATTCGACTTGGGAATTAAAAGTAGTTCCAAAGTCTTAAACTACCTTATTTTTACATATGTCACCCCTAAGGTGTACCCTTTATGCCCCTAGGGCTGGGCGCCATGTAACTAAAGGGACCTTTTAAAAATAGTTTTATAAGCCCTGGTGCGGTAAAAACAGCCAAATTCGTTTTTCCCTCATTGCAGTGAATGTCCTCCATAGGCTAGAAAGGGGAGACTTTATTTTAATTTTAAAGTCCCCTTAAGTGACAGATACAAATAGTTTGGTATCAAATTAATTGTTATAATAAATCCCACAACTTCCAGTTTTTGGATTTAATATAACTTGTTCAGATAAAGAGTTTTAAACTTTACCTGAAAAGTTGCCAACTTCAGCCCTGCATTGTTTTTGCTGCTTTGCTCTGATTGGCCAGCGTCTGGAAGCCTGGCCAGGCTGCCTTGATGACGTGTGAAGTGGCTTGGCTTCACACAAAGAGATGTGCCTGTGGGAGGGGATATCCCCTCAGCAGATGGTGAGGCAGGAAGGGAGAGGGCTGCCAAACTGGTCTTCAAAGGCAGAGAAGGACATTTGGAGCAACCCAGCAACACCCCCACATCCTGCAACCCCAGACAACTAGGTTCCCCCTTGATTAGATTAGGAGAGGGCAGGAGAGGGGTGTGTTTATGATTTTTAGCCACACCAGAGGGTTGGCTCAGCCAGAGGTAACCTCCAAAAATCACTTTCGCCATGATGGATTTTTGAGGAATGTTGCCTCCTAGGATTGATTTTTGCCACACTTCCCAGGAAGTGGTCATCACAGGGGGAAGGACCCTGCCCCTGATTGGAGAACCAGGCCCGCCCTGTTTTTCACCTAGGAGCAAGGATAAAACTGGCAGACCTGCACCCACACCTCAGTTCCCTACCACATCTCTACCAGGAAGAACTACAGAAGAAGAAGGACTGCCCTGCTGGACCCCTGGCCTGCACCTGGAACCTGCACTCAGAAGGACTGCATCAGCTGCACACTTGGGCTTCACCACAAGAAGGACTTTGCCTGGCTTCAACTGGTTCAAAGAGGGACTGCACCACCTCCTGAAGAAATCAACCAGCTGACCACTGCCCAGTGGCCAAAAAGGAGTTTGTGCCAAGTGCATTCTGGGAGTTGCAGTCCACATCCCCAAGGATCATCTCAGAGCTTCTGGACCCTTGGGGTGAGCTGTGGACCCCAAAATAACCTTAAAAGAACATCTGGGAGAAGACCCAGAAGTTTGGAGAAGTTTGGAGAACTTTTGAAAAAAAATCTCCATAGAGGGACTAACTCGCCGCGGCAACTCTAGCCGGCTTGCCTCAACCGCGACCCGGCCTGATTTGCAGGTTAATCCCGGTGAAGAAAATATCCAAAAAAGAGACTAAGTCAGAACGTTCAAAGTTGACCGAGACCTCCCAGCCAGGATATCCGAGGAGGGCTCCAAGGACGTCGGATCAAGATCCAGGTTTACCCTGGTCGAAGGATTTTCACCTCGAAAAAATTACTACGTCCGAGGGTAAAAATCTCCACTGAGTGTTTCCGCGACGCATATCCGGAGAAGAGTTCCAGGAGGTCGGATTGGACTGGCAGGATCGTCCCGCTGAAGAAAATCTTCAGAAAAACGACTAAGTGCGAAGGTAAACTTTTGACCAAGGCCTCCTGCTGCCTGTAGCCGAGTCGGGCTCCATCGCGGTCGGCCTTAAACTTTGACTTCGCCCCGGTCGAGGTGCAACCAGATGACCCGATTGGCGCTTTTTGTTTCTAGGCGCTAAAAAAAAAAAAATAATTAAAAATTCATAGCTCCGGTTCCCCTTATCCGATTTTATTCGTTTTAGTGTCATTTTAAAGATAAAAATATAATATATTTTCATGAATTGGTGTTGGATTTTTAAACTGTTTCCTCTGTTTTATTTAATTACTGTTGTGTGATATTTGAATGCTTTCACTCTGTCTCCTAAGTTAAGCCTTGTCGCTCGTTGCCAAGCTACCAAGGGTTGAGCTGGGTTTAATTTACTGAGACCTAACTAGACCTAAGTGGAGGTTAATGGACTATTGCTAAGTGTAGGTACTTACCTGCCCTTACCAATAACCCATTTTCCAACAGAAAGGAAAATGGTTGACTGCAATTGTGGTAGGAAAATACAGCAGTAATTAGAGTTGAGTGACATCCATAGGTCTCTTGGCCCCGGTGCCACTATCAATGTTGCTCCATTGATAACTAGGCCTCAGGAGAGAAAGCAGATGGGGCAGAAAAAGAGAAGCAAAAGGAATACAGCAGAGAAAAGGAAGAAAGAGAAGGGGTCACAAAGAAATAAAAGAAAGAAGGGAAAGAAGGTACGAGAAAATGAAAACACAATGAAGAGAAGAAATAGAGCAAACATGTGAGACAAAAGAAAAAAGGGAAGAAAGCTAGTGAACCAAAGATACAAATGAAAGAAGTGTAAAAAGAAAGAGAAAAATGAACATTAGAGAAAAAGAGAGATGATGAGAAAAACAAGCAGTGAAAGAACCAGGGATGTAGGTAGTGACACATTTCCCACAGACACATAATGAAAAAAACACTCTGACACTTCGGGTCCCGACAAGTAACTTGTGCCTTCCACATATTGATGGGAAAAAAAGGGATTTATAATAAAACGTGAATTGACAGAAAAATATAAGAAAAACACCAGAGAAAGGAAGGAAGATCTAAAAAAGAAAAGTGAAAGGACACATACTGAGTCAAAGGAAAGAGCAAACAAAAAAACAAAGAAAGAATGAAGGGAAGAGAAAAAATAGTGAAAGAATGAATGCCTGGTGGAGAAAGAAGAGAGGAACAAAACAATGCGAGAAATAACCAAGTTTTTGTGAGTTTGAAAGAGGGAGTAGCAAGAGGGAGAGGAAAAAAAGCGAGAGGAGTAGAAATATACAGTTGAAAGAAAGAGCTCAACTATTAATGTGTGGATTTTAAGAGCTGGAAAGAGAAAAGTGGAGGAGTAAGAAAATATTGAGAGAGAACAGAGTAAAGGAAATAACTGAGTGAGAATGGTGAAATAGACCCTCCCATACAAAGATGGCAGCAAAGAATAGATTTAATTGTTTCCTCCACATCCTCAAACAGAAGTCAGAATGTGGAAGAGCAAGGGTCACTGCAGAACAGCAGGAGGTGCTTTAGCAGAGTTGTATATGAACCCCAATACAGCAATACTGGGGCACTTCAGATCAGGATTTGGGGTAGAGACAGAGCCGTGTCCCGGCCCAGTGCTGGAATAACAAAAAGGCAGCGGGCGAGGATTGAGAAACGGAGCCCTGTGTAATTCCTGGTATTGGAATAATGGGACGCTGCAGGTTAGGGTTGAGGTGCACTGACAGAGTTGTATGTGGGCTGCAGTACTGGAATAGTAACGGGCACTCAAGGTCAGAGGTGAGGTATGTGAATGGAGCTATGTCTGGAACCTAGTATTGGTGTGCCGGTGTTGCAGTGTTAGCCTGGAGGTGCCCTGGTAAAGCTGCAAGTGGGGCCCAGTATGGGAGTGGCATTGTCTCTGAGCCACAGAAGCAGGAGTCCTGAACGGCATGTGTGTGAGCCTTAGTACTGAGAAAATATGTGCACTGAATATTAGAAGTAATGGATTCTGGTGGAGCTGTGGTGGTCCCATCAGTGGGACTGAATATTTGAATTGAGCTGCTCCAGAATAGGAAAGAAAGTGACCTCGTGGGGGTAGAACTGAGGGGCACTGATGGGGCTTCCCCCGAGGTCCCAGTACTGGAGCAGCAGAGTGAACTGACTGCAAGAACTGAGGTGCTCTGGCAGAAAGCTGTGTGGGGTTCCTGGCATTGGCACAGCTGAGGGCTTGGAGTGTGTTAACTGAGGTGCACTGATGGAGCTGCACCCGAGGTCTCGTTACTAGAGCAGCAGAGTGTACTGACTGCAAGAACTGATATGCCCTGGCAGACAGCATATGTAGGGTACCTGGCACTGGGCCGGCTGAGGACTTGGAATGTGTGAACTAAGGTGTACTGATAGAGCTGCACCCGAGGTCCCAGAACAGGAGCAGTAGAGTGATTCCAAGAACTGAGAATGCTCTGGCAGACGGCGTGTGTAGGATTCCTGGCATTGGCACAGCTGAGTGCTTTGAATGTGTGAAATGCAGTGCACTGATGGAGCTGCACCCAAGGGTCCAGTTCTGGAGCAGCAGAGTGTACTGACTTCAAGAACTGAAGTGCCCTGGCAGACAGAGTGTGTGGGGTTCATGGCACTGGCATGACTGAGGGCTTGGAGTGCATGGACTGTGGTGCACTGATGGAGCTGCGCCCAAGGTCCCAGTACTGGAGCAGCAGAGTGTACTGACTGCTAGAACTAAGGTGCCCTGGCAGACACCGTGTGTGGGGTTCCTGGCACAGGCATGGCTGAGGGCTTGGAGTGTGTGAACTGAGGTGCACTGGTGGAGTTGCGGGTGGGATACCAGTATGGAGCAGAAGTGGGCATTGTCTCTAAGAATAGCGGAGCACTGGTAGAGCTGGGTGCCTAGAGTATAAGCAATTACAAGCAATCCTCCGCCCTTGCTCTCAGCACACAGGCAGGCACATTTGCTAAGAAAAATCCAAACCAAGAAAGGGTGGGAGCCAGGCAGCTGAGAGAGGGTGCAGAGAGCCCACAAAGACCAAATGTGACCACGTTAACAGCCCTCTACAGACCAGGTCAATAGGAAAAAGTGTAATTATACAATAGTTGGTCCCTGCTCCTACACAGATGAAGGAGAGGCAAAGAGGCATGACTGATCACTATCAAGAAAGGATTTTTAAAAGGCACTGAAACTAACAAATTAAATAGCTGGAAGCCCACAGAAGAAGTATACTTAAAAGTGTACAAGATGTTGTATGCTCACGCTCAACCTAAAAAAGGAGGGTCTGACAGAAATCCAGATGACTCCATTTGAATGGGACAGTCAATCAATCAGTCAGGAATTTGTAAAGCGCACTACTCACCCGTGAGTGTCTCATGGCGCTGAGGAGGGGAGGGGGGAGAAGAGGAGGGAGGTGCTGCTACTGCTTGAACAGCCAGGTCTTGAGAAGTTTCCTGAATGTAAGGAGGTCTTTGGTCTAACGCACGTGGATGGAAAGAGTGTTAAACGTTTTGGCAGCGAGAATGATCTACCGCCAGTTGTAGTTTTGCGGACGTGTGGGACGGTTGTGAGGGCAAGGTTTGCAAAGCCGAGATGCTGGGTTGGGGTTTAGAAGGAGAGTCGTCTGTTGAGGTATTCTGGCCCGGTGTTGTGCAGTGCTTTGTAAGCGTGGGTGAGGAGTTTGAAGGTGATTCTCTTGTTGACTGGGAGCCAGTGCAGGTTTTTCAGGTGGTCTGTGATGTGGCAGTGGCAGGGGATGTCTAGGATGAGGTGTGCAGAGGCGTTCTGGATGCGTTGCAGCCTCTTCTGGAGTTTGACCGTGGTGCCTGCGTAGGGGCATTTCCGTAGTCCAGCTTGCTGCTTACGAGGGCTTGGGTGACTGTTCTGGTTTCGGTGGGTCTCCTTTCGGAGCATGCAGAGGGTGTTGAAGCAGGAGGAGGAGATGGAATTGACTTGCTGGGTCATGGATAGCAAGAGGCACTATATTCCAGTGCAGGATTTTACAATCGTTTGTAGTATATAACTTTAATCCCATTGGGGTGAACTGGGACAAAAATGTCCGGAATGCACTGTGATCTCAAAAAGCATATCAAATATCCACACAGAGGATTACCACCTAACACTACCAGCTAACTCCTTGCCATTAACGAAACTATTTTCGAGTCCTGAGCTTTTTTTAAACAGCATATTGAATGTGGGGAGGGGCAGTGCTGATTTATACTACTACCAACTGAACTTATACACCCAAAAAAATTAATTTGTACAAAGCAAGCTCAGGCTTAGAGTATAGTGTATATGATGGCATGAAGTTATCTACCAACCTTATCCTCACGAATCCTCTGGTCGAGACACTCATGCTCTATTTTCTCAGAGTCAAAACAGATCCACATAGCCATGGATGGAACCCGGCAGACAATTCACATTCAATAGTTCCAATAAGAGAGTTTTTTTTAACTAATGCATAGAGAGGCTTGTCTCGCTAGCTTTTTTAGCATTTTATCATGAAAGTCACAACACATAACAGTCTGTGGAAAGCGCCAGATTGCAGAACGAGCACGTTATCTCAAGAAAAGCACAGCATCGGTTGCAATAGGAATATGAATGTTACCTTGAAGGACAGCAGAATACATTAGTTACACTTATGCTGCCTCTATTTGTCACCAAAATGTCAGATCAGTTTTCCTGCTCCTCCCGCAATGTGGATTCTAATTGGCACAAGGAAATGAGTCTAACAGAAAGCTCGAGCTTGTGTCCAAATAATTTTGAGGGTGAGGAAAGGAGCGCCTATCTTCAGAATACTTAATTGCAGTTCGTTGGCTCCATTTTTACAGGTGCCAAGGAGGCAAGGTTTTCACAAAATCAAACAAATGGTTCTAGTAGCAAAAAGTCAAACAGTTGCACACACAAATGTTAAGTGTACGAGGTTTTGCCTTAGCGTCAGGGACGTGATACTCCAGTTCAATGTGTTTTTTTTTCGTCCTCTGATCTCTAGAACCGTAGCACTGTTGCGACATTTGGGACAAACGAGGACTTCAAATCCCAGGATGAACATTTGCGGTAAATGAAAGCTTAAACTAGAACATAGGGCGTCATTTACAAGAAACTGGCGCATTGTGATGATGCGCCAGTTTTCTTGAGCTGCTCTGTGCCCCCTTAACAACACCATGGGATTGATGTATTTACAATATAGTGCTCCATGGCACACTATGTTTACAACTGCATCAGAAATTCGGACGCAGCTGTGGCGCTAAATCTTAGCGTTGCTGGACTAGTGTAAGCATTTTTAAGGATAGTCCAGCAATGCTGTGGGGGCCCCATTGAAAACAGCACAGCGTCACTTCAACACCTGCCCTGAGCAGGTGTTAAAAAAATGACATTGTGATGGCGCAGAATGGCAAAGTGAAATCTTGTGGACTTCACTGCGCCATTTCTGCTGGGCTTTTTCTGTGGGAATGCCTACCTTGCATACATTATACCTGGCGCAGGCTCAATAAGGCTTTATAAACTGGTGCAGCGGTACAATTGAGCCAGTTTGTAAATGCGGGGCTGTGTGGGGGGAATATTTGCGCTGCAGTAGCCAAAAAAAAATGACATAACAGCAGCGCAAGGGCCTAGTAAATGAGGCCCTTAGGGACTCATTTACTAGAAACTGGTGCATTGTGATCGATGCACCAGTTTTCTTTCGTTGCCCTGAGCCCTCTAATGATGCAATGGGATCGCTATATTTAGAATACAGTGCTCTATGGCGCACAGTGTCCACAATTGCTTCAGGAACTCTGACGCAGTTGTGGCGCTAAACCTTAGAATTGCTGGACTAGCGTCAAAAATATTAACATCAGCATCTCTTTAACACCTGCCCAGAGCAGGCCTTAAAGAAATTACACTGGTATGGTGCAGAATGCGCAGTGAAATCTTGTAGATTGTTTTGCACCATTTATCCAGGGCTTTTTGCGGGGGAACCCCTACCTTGCATACATTATACCTGGTGCAGGTATAATGCGGTGCAGGGGTTTAGAAACTGGTGCAAAGGTGCCATTGCACCAGTTTGTAAGTGTAGCACTGTGTGGGGGACTATTTGCGCCACCATAGCGTAAAGAAATTACACTATGGCGTCACAAGGGGCTTGTAAATGAGGCCCTTCTTGTCTCTATTGATGCAGGGCCATCCGGTAACCATCTGAAAATCAGGATGAACATACAACATGATATTTTCAATGCTGTCACCTCCTCAGTCAGCACTGTACAGGCTAGAGTGATAGTCAGGCATGAAGAAGAAACACTGGCCGCAGAAACAGAGAAATTACAATGAAAGGAGTCCCCTGTTTGCAGCCAACCAAGAAGGTGCAACTCTCAAGAAAGAGCAGATGTGACATAAATGTGCAGGGATGTAAACTTAGGGGGTTGCCAACTCCCGGCCAATGTTACAATAGGATTGGCTCTGGACTCTGGGAGTGAGATATGGATATATTGACCTTGCTTTCACATTTTTCCCGTAAATATATATTTCATCAATAATCACAACTTTGCTGACTGTGATGAACTAATAATACAAACATAAACCTTTATGATTGCTTACCCTCCTCTCTGTCATCATTGTGGAACTGGATTGGCTTCAATGAAATTTAATGAAATCTGTATGCTATCTCTCCCTCAATGCTTCAAGTCTACTTCCTAATGTCAAAATGACCAGCTGGAGAATCGGTTTGATGACTTCACCAAGAGATTGCTCATAATTCCAGTGGCCCTGATTAAAGATATCCTTTGACATCAATCCCTTTGGTCTGCTAGGTTGGAAGGTGGTCACTGAGAGCTTGTACAAATCAAAGAGAAATGAGGAGAAAATGTAATCACAAGAGATCACCCTACCTCCCTTATTATTCAAATCAACTACCAAACATCCATACGACCAGTTGGAGATTCTGTTTGATGACTTCACCAAAAGATTGTGGGCCAAAGATTCCTCCTTGATCAACCTCTTTCACAAGAAGAATGACTATATCCACCAACAATAACCAAAAGCCCTTTCTACAAAGTACTTTGCTTTTTACTTTATCAGTTCAGATATTTCAAAGTGCATTACATGCGTCAATAGATATTGAATGGGATTTCATGAATGTGTGTACTTTTATACATAAGTCATCTAAGTTCTGTAATTTCAGGGTTCCTTTTATACACATCTGAATTAAAGGATCAGAAACAGCTACATCATTATGTCCCAGTATGTCCGGCCTTTACATAGCATGCCATCTGCAAAATGTGTGGTTCCTTTGGCAATAATTTAGCCAGCTCGGCCATATCAATTGGTCTTACACAGCACAATTTCTAGTTTGGAAGATGGGCACTGAGAGCTCGGACAAATCAAAGAGAAATTAGAAGAAAATTTGATCACAAGAGATCACTCTACCTCCCATAATATTTACTTTGTCTTTGTAAAATGTTGTGATTGGTAGGGATGCAATTTCACCTGAAGATACGTCTGATAACTGTCAGAAAGATTTTTAAAATAAATGAGCATGTAAGTACACATTCAGCATAATTGAACATGTAAATAGGGATGCTTTTCATCACATGCATTCATTGGAGTGAATCAAGATCTGCACCTATAAAACACCACTCTATTACGATTTTATTTTAATTTTGCATCACAGACTTGTCCTTCATAACTCCAGATTCTCCAATGTTGTAACTAAGAACTCCATTCAAGCATGTACAGTGACCACTTTCATATCATCCAACACTAAACATACAGCTCTTCTTGCCATCCAAGGTTATTTCCTCCCAGCAGAATGTAGACTTACCTCCTGGCCTTGTGTGTAGTATTACCTCTCCGTTCACTGTCATTCTAGTTTCAGATTTTCCATTCACTCTCAGCATCCATTTTATTAATGCACAAGTTCTCTCTTAACATTATCAGCTTGTCCTCCTCTACGTATTGTACATTCTGGTGATAACCTGAACTGATTAGTGGATTTTTTAAATAAAATGCTAGCTGACCTATATCACTCTACCACCTAATTAACCCAGAGCAAACTACATCTTGCCACATCCCCTTGCTGACATATGTCTGTTCACTACACTACTTGTTCAAAGTCACCTTCAATCTTGGATGTCTCATTTCACTACATTTCTTGTCATGTTGAATCTTTTTTAGATACCCTCTGATAGCCCTTCATTTGGGATGCTGGCTTCTCTGTCTATATTGCTCACTATGTGCCCTGTATACCTTACAGCCCTTCACGTTTGTGCCTTTTGCATCCTCATGACCCTTGCTTCTGTGTCTGGTGTGAATTCTGTTCCAAACGAGTGCTAAATCACTCTTCCTTTCCTTTTGAGCTTCAGCCTTGTGTACAACCAATATCTACATCCACCTGATTGTATGATGGCCACTTAGTTCTCGGTAGCTTCTAAAGATAATTGAACCATGGTTGGTGCTGCTTGTCACCCCCATTTTCTTAATGCCTGCCTATTTACATACTATTATGTGGCTATATTTACCTCAATCTGTCATGTTGTGTCCATTGTAGATGTAGTGGATTATATGCTTGGCTTACATGGTCAGACAAGGTGATGAGCTCAGAGAAGAAATCACCATTGTTTGAGCAACCTTAGCCAAGAAACTTCCAATCACAGTATATCACAGTAGAATATTCTCAGATCACACATGTTCACTTATGCAGTAATGACATATGGTTCTTCTGAAGGTCACATGATTTTGATCCCAAACCTCTATTCCAAGCTATTGTACAGGGCAATTACGAGATCAAACAAACTCATTTGTAAGACCAGCACAAAAGAGGCAATGAGCTCCATTAGGATCAGCCAAAACCTACTGACTCACTGAGGATACATGCCAGGGTTTAGAGGAAGGTCACTCAATCCACCCTCCCTCCCCCAATATGGACACTTTCTGCAGGATTGCCCCCAACACACAGGCTGACTGATGGGGCCAATAAGGTTAGGTAAACCAGATTCACTATCATATCATATTTATATTTGCTGACCATTTCTTTGGCCAGTGTTTGCAAAAAATGCTTACATAGAGGCAGAAGGCAGGTTGACGCTCATGACTCCATCCCTTATGCCTTTGCCCTTCCTGATGCTACCCAGTTAGTTCTGTCCATTCCATTTACACATGCTTTATTCGATCAATCGATCATCAAAGCGAATATACAATAATAGTAAGAATAAGGATAAAACCAATAATAGTAATAATAATAATAATAGAAAGATAAAATTTTAAAACATGGATTCCTAAAAGTATAGTCCATTTAAAATTCTCAGTACACATAATACACATACGATTTCAACCCCCCTCCTGCAGTTCTTATAAGAATAAAAGAGTAAAAAGCGGGGCTCTGAATTAAAACACAGTCCTTACAGTGGAATTACGTATTCGCCATGCTACTAATAAATATTTACTAACAGCAATTATTAAAACCGTAGAATGGTGGCTTTTTAGAATCCTCAAAGCAGAGGCACAGTCTCTTATCCCCATTTCGCGGCAAATGTGACGAATCCACTTAGACCTGGGAAGGGAGTAAGCAGGGCAAAAAAACATAAAATGTTCAACCGTTTCCGATTTTGCACCGCAAACTGGGCATGTACTTGTATCTGTTTTTGTACCCCATCTGCACATCAATGACTTCAACGGCAATGACCTAAAATGGAATCTGGCATATAAGCTTTTACTGAGGATGTCAGGAATATTGTCTAAGTATGGTTCAAATTGTGGGTACCACTTAAAATCTGTGAAGCGGTTTGTTAAGGTGCCATAAGTTCTATAGGTAATATAATCGTTACATACATAAGACCAATATGTACGTTTCAGCACAATGGAGTGAGCCTTTTCTAGTTTAAGGGGTTCCTCCCAAAAGTGGCTAAGGCCAAGTTTGTTGAACCAACTGGATACATGTTTAACCCAAGGAATAGAGGTTGAGTTGGAGCACATTAGCAGCTTGTGGAGTGAGGTCTTATAGACGTCTAATTCAGGATTAGTCCATAGTCGTATCCAATATAATAAGGGTCTTAAAATAATTAGATCGGCTATGCGTCTCAGGCCCAGGTCTAAGAACAGTGGTATCAATGGAGTACTAGGAGGACAGGCACACAAGGACCTCGCGAAACCGTTCTCAGTGGTAGTGAGCCTGTTACAGTCAGAAAAACCCCAGACCTCTGCTCCGTATGCGGTGGCACCCTGTGCTCTGGCAATGTAGATCTTAGTTGCCGGGGAGACAGTTTTTGCTGTCGTACCCCTATAGAAACGCAGGATTGATGCCGCACCATGCTGCAGACGACCCACACTTTTATTAATCTGTTCTGCCCAGTTCAGATTATCAGAAAGCCTTACACCCAAATAATCAATGGAAGAAACCTTATCCAGGAGGTTCCCTTCTAAAGGGACAGTACATTTCTTCCGTACTCCTGAGCGGAACGCCATTAACTTGGTTTTTTTATGATTCAGCTCTAGGCCGTAATCTCGACAAAAGGAGTTGAATCTATTAATAAGAGTTTGAAGGCCCATAGGAGATTTAGAAATAAGAAGAGAGTCATCAGCGAAAAGAAGGATTGGAATTTTATGGGCGCATAGGGTGGGGGCATCATTCTGGCACGTCATTAAAACCTGTACAACCTCATTGATAAAAATAGAGAATAAAAATGGTGCCAACACACAACCCTGGCGTACACCCCTATTTATGGGGATTTTGTCTGTTAGTTCGCCTAGGTTCCCCCATCTCACCTGCGCATATGTGTCCTCATGCAACCTCTTCAACAGTTTTATTAAATTGGCTGGAGTTCCTATTTTTTGTAGCACCTCCCACAATTTTTCCCTCAGGACTAGATCAAATGCTGATCTCAATTCAATAAAAGCGATGTATAATGGTTGTTTAGCCAGGGCTGTATATTTCCAGTACAGAATGGTCAGTCTGAAGACCTGGTCTACTGTACTGGTCCTTGGTCGAAATCCAGCTTGAAAGGGGGAAAGAATGTTCTGATCTTTGGCCCAATGGGTTAATCTACCTAGGAGTTGTTTGGCAAATATTTTTTGGATGTTATCAATTAAACTGATTGGTCTATAGTTTATCAGGAGGTTTACGTTACCCTTTTTATGAATGGGGATAATTTCTGCACCCTTCCATGTCATGGGAATCTGCCCCCTTCGGCAATTTTATTGGAGAGTGTATTAATGTACCAAGTCCAGACTATTGGTTCTGACGAATAAAGATCCCCCGGAATTTTGTCTGGACCTGGAGCTTTCCCAAGTTTTAAAGAGCTAATAGCATTGGCTGTTTCTTTGATAGTAAAGCAGATGTGGCTCTTAGAATCCTGTGAGCCCCCTACAAGGGGAGCTGGTCCATGATACTCATCAAAAGTAGATAGAAAGTCTTGGCCTGCTTCCCCTATAACTAAAAGTTTGGGGGTCTCAATTTTTTTATATAAGCCCGAAAAATGCTCGACCCATTTTTCTGGCTGTATATGTCTTCTCACACCAATCCTGCCCTCTTTCTCTCGCTTACCTAACAACTCCCAAAACAATTTATTATTGTTGGATTGGGTAGCGTCCAACAATTCCTGCCAGGTTGTGTCTTCCCAGGTTTCTTTTGCTCGGGTGATGGATTCTTTGTAAGTACGTCTGGCTAATAGTATTTCCCCAAGGGTTCCTTCCATGAGGGCACTTTTTAGTCCTTTCTTGGCCGTGTGGCAGGACTCGCCAAACCATGAGCTATGAGTAGCTCCTTGGTGTCTTGCCCCAACCTTCCTATAAAATATACGTTGTAATCTTATGATCATATTTTCATGTTGGATAAGAAGGGGATGTCATTGGAATCATAATCATTGTATGGAGCAAAACTGTCTATGAAAACCTGATAAATCTTGCGTAGCAGATAAGGGTTTGACTGGACCTTTGGCCACCTGACCTTCGTAGATGTGATGTTCATGGTAGGAATTGGGACCAAGGTAGTTTGTTTGTTCATGGTCCTACCAAAGACATCACCTGACATAGAAAGTAGCAAAGGATAATGGTCGCTTTCGGTTCTAGCATCCACTTTCATATCATTCAGAAAGGGCCACAATCTCACATCTACTAGAAAATAATCTAGTACGCTTGTAATTGAACCTCGTTAAAAAGTGGGTGCCGTATCCAGATCAGAGGGCATGCGACCATTACATGCCCTGAGACCATGTTTCAAACAAAGAGATGCCAATTGGATAGCTACACGAGAATTAACGCAGTTATTATCACTAGTTAGCTGTGCAATCCCCCATGTTTGATCTTCATCCTCTGTGAGACCAGTTAGTATCACAGAGGGTTCAAAGGTGCAGTTTACATCCCCAGCTATTATTAGGTGGGAGGTTGATTGTAAGGTGTCTAAAACATCAAGAAGCTGTTTTAAGACTTGGGACTCAACCCCTCGCGAAACCGAACGAGCATAAACATTGACAAAAATTATGGTAAAATTCTGTTGGAACGTAATTTGTAGCCCCATCGGATCTGTGCTATTGAACATTAAAGTCTTGTATGTGCACTGCACAGTTTTGTTTATCAACATCAAAAGTCCTCCTTTGGCTCGACCCGTCAGTTTTGTGGAGGGTTGAGCAGCCACATTAAAGGAAAGAAACCCATCTAGGGTAATCAGCTCTTCAGCCCATGTTTCTTGAAAAAGACATATGTCTTGGGTGTTGATGTACGAGCACCAATCAGTATCATCTAATTTCCTTCCAAGGCCAGCTAAATTCCATGTCATAATTGATATGCCTTTTTCTTCAAAGACCGGGCTTAGCGGCTGTGGGTTGGGTCTCTCAGGGATCAACTCTGTGTCAGTAAGTCCATCAGAAATCATCCGACTGGGTTCCGCTAAACTAGTCCCAAGAGTTGTTCCCTGGGCTATTGCCAGTCATACTGGGTTAGACCGGATAGAGTCGACATGCCTGGACTGATGGCTAATTACATTGTTACATGGGTAACCAGAATTTTGTGTTTGACCTTCCGTCTCCAGTGCTGACTCTAAGGTGATGTGTCCCCTTCTTTTTCCCATAAGATGGAAAGTTCGGTCATTGAATAGAATAAGATTTTCTACCAGGGATCTATTGTGAAACTCGATTAAAATTACGTCATAGATTGACCCTGAAGGACACCACCGCTTGGTGTTGCACATATCCGAGCGTATAACTGATAGACAATTTCTTTGGAGTCGTAGCCAGTGGATTACTTTATTAACCCTGGACTCATGGTCCTCACTGAGTCCTGGTGGCAATTTCGGGACTTGTTTTAAAAAAAGAGTATTTGTTCCAGATTTGAGGCGTTGGGGTTTTGACAATAAGACTGGATCATGAAGTGTCCTCTGATAGGAAGGGGCACTGAAACAACCAGGAGAGGATTTGGGAGCGAATAGGTCGCTGGCATTAGGTGTGGCATAAGACCTCCTGAGTGGGAGATTATCGATCTGTTTACGGCTCTTTGGTGGCAGATAGTTTGAGGGCCCTGGGGGGAAATTGTTAATAGCACTATGGTTCCCCATAGTATCCCCCTCGTCTAATGGTCTTTTACTATGCTGGTTCGCCTGTGTAGTGTTAGATTCAGAGCGTATTGCGTTACCATCTGAGCCAGCCCGAGGTATCTTCTCCTTTTGATGATCAGTAGCCTGGCCCCCCTGTGCAAACCGGATTGATAGTGTTGGGTCAGGCATTATATGGCCTGTATTCGCCCCTTCATCCCTAAAATTGCACTTGCATCCACAGTCAGAGCTCTCCCAGAAGTATTTGGCCAGTTGTAAGACCTGGAACCTAACTTCTTCTATTCTCTGAAGTATAAGGGCATTACTAGGCTCAATGGCGGGATCCGTTGAGAGGGAGACGGGTACTGGTTTTGGGGTACAAGGGATTGCCTCTTTGTTAATATCATCTGTAGTTGTATCAAGAACTCTGGGAGTTTCATCATCCTCAGCTAGGGCCTCAAACCGGTTTCTACAAGGTATGTTCGAGATCAGTTTGATCACAGGTGTGAGAAACTAGGGCTGATTGCAGAGGCCCCATAACTTTTTGCCCCCATTTTCCACTTTATGCTGGTGTTTTCCTGACTCTGATGGTGCCCTGGGTACTGCTAACCAGTCCCAGGGCCTGTGCTCTGTGTAAAATGGATATGCAAATTAGGCTAATTATAATTGGCTAAGTTAACCTACCTATAAGTCCCTAGTATATGGTAGGGCATGTAGGTTTAGGGACCACAGCATAGGTGGTGCACACCTAGGTGCATTGCTGAGGTGCCCAGTGTCATTTTAAAAGCAAGCCTGCCTTGCTGGCTGCTTTTAAATTAAAGTTATATGCAAATTCGACTTTGGAATTAAAGGTACTTCCAAAGTCTTAAACTACCTTATTTTTACATATAAGTCACCCCTAAGGTGTGCCCTATGTGCCCCTAGGGCTGGGTGCCATGTAACTATAAGCAGGGACTTTATAAAAATAGATTTATAAGCCCTGGTGAGGTAAAAACAGCCAAATTCGTTTTTCCCTCATTGAAGTAAATGGCCTTCATAGGCTAGAATGGGCAGACTTTATTTTAAATTTTAAAGTCTCCTTAAATGTTACATACCAAGAATTTGGTATCAAATTGATTGTTGTAATAAATCCCACAACTTCCAGTTGTTGGATTTAATATAACTTGTCCAGGTAAAAAGTTTAGACTTTACCTAAAAAGTTGCCAAATTCAGCTCTGCATTGTTTTTGCTGCTGTGCTCTGATTGGCCAGCCTGCAGCAGCTTCTGCCAGGCTGCCTTGATGAGGTGTGAAGTGGCCAGACTTCACACAAAGGAATGTGCTTGGGGGAGAGAATCTCCCCTCAGCAGATGGTGAGGCAGGAAGGGGGAGGGCTGCCAAACTGGTCTTCAAAGGCAGAGAAGGACATTTGCAGCACCCAGCAACACCCCCACATCCTGCAACCCCAGACAATTAGGTGCCCCCTTGATTAGATTAGGAGAGGGCAGGAGAGGGGTGTGTTTATGATTTTTAGCCACACCAGTGGGTGGGCTCAGCCAGATGTAACCTCCAAAAATCAGATTCATCCATGTTGGATTTTTAGAGACTGTTGCCTTCTGGGATGGATTTTTGCCACACTTCCCAGGAAGTGGTCATCACAGGGGGACGACCCTGTCCCTGATTGGAGAACCAGGGCCCCCCTGCTTTTCACCCAGGAGCAAGGATAAAACTGGCAAACCTGCACCCACGCCTCAGATCCCCTCCAGAATTCAACAAGAAAGGAACTTAAGGAGAAGAAGGACTGCCCTGCTGGACCCCTGGCCTGCACCTGGAACCTGCACTCAGAAGGACTGCACCAGCTGCACACTTGGGCTTCACCACAAGAAGGACTTTGCCTGGCTTCAACTGGTTCAAGGAGGGACTCCCTGTTTGCTACAGGTGAAAAATTGCTAAACCAGAGTCCCCTGCACCAACTCCTGAAGAAAGCGACCAGCTGACCACTGTCCAGTGGCCAAAAAGGAGTTTGCGCCAGGTGCATTCTGGGAGTTGAAGTCCGCACCCCCAAGGACCATCACAGAACTTCTGGACCCTTGGGGTGAGCTGTGGACCCCAAAAGAACCTTAAAAGAACATCTGGGTGAAGCCCCAGAAGTTTGGAAAAGATTGGAGAATTTTTGAAAAAAAGCTCCATAAAGTGACCGACCCGACGCGGAAATTCTAGCCGGCTTGCCTCAACCGCGACCCGGCCTGACTTCGTGGTTCGTCCCGGTAAAGAAAAACATCCAAAAAAGAGACTAAGTCCGAACGTAAAAAGTTGACCGGGACCTTCCAGCCATCGTATCCGAGAAGGGCTCCACGGACGTCGGATCAAGATCCAGGTTTACCCCGGTCAAAGGATTTTCATCTCGAAAAAACGACTAAGTCCGAAGGTAAAAATCACCACCGAGGAAACCGACTTCGCGTATCCGGACAAGGGCTCCAGGAGGTCGGATCCAACTGGCAGGTTCGTCCCGGGGAAGAAAAACATCAAAAAAGAGACTAAGTCAGAAGGTAACTTTTTAACCGAGGCCTCCCGCGACTTGTAGCCGAGCAGGGCTCCATCGCGGTCGGCCTGAAAGTTTGACTTTGCCCCGGTCCTGGTGCAACCAGATGACCCGATTGGCGCTTTTTGTTTCTAAGCGCTAGAAAATAATAATACTTTAAAAATTCATATCTCCGGTTCCCCTGAACCGATTTTAATCATTTTTTGTGTCATTTTAAAGACAAAATTATAAGCTATTTTTATAAATTGGTTTTGGATTTTTAAACTGTTTCCTGTGTTTTATTTAATTACTGTTTTGTGATATTTGAATGCTTTACACTTTGTCTCCTAAGTTAAGCCTTGACGCTCGATGCCAAGCTACCAAGGGTAGAGCTGGGATTAATTTACTGAGACCTAACTGTACCTATGTGGAGGTTTGTGGCTTGTTGCTAGGTGTAGGTACCTACCTGCCCTACCAATAACCCATTTTCCAACATAATTGGAAGCAGCGACGGGATCCTGTACTTGTGTTCAATATCACGTTACAGTTTTAGATAAAACAAATTAAAAATCCTTTAAATTGTCCTAGTGCAAAAATTGTTTTTAATTTTTAATTTTAATTTTTTTTAAATTAATTTGGATTAATTTCAATTATTGAATTTTTGTAATTTTTCTAAATTCTTGTTACCAATTTTTGCAAAAAGTTTTTGTTGACACAAAACTAGGGAACCATGGAGCTTGATCTGGCTAGCCTACCCACACTGACAGTAGTCCAGCTTAGGGGGTTGTGTATTGAGAGAGGGTTGCCTGCAACCACTGATCTCAGGAAGCAAATCCTGATTAAATCCCTGACAGCATGGGCTGAGGCCCAAGGGCTAGGCACAGAGGAAGCTCCAGAGGGGGAAGAAAAAGGGGAAGATGCTAACTCTAACCACTCAGGGGAGGGAAGGCATCTGATCCTAAGTGAGGAAGAGGAAGAACGGTCCTCAGTAGATACAGTCACTAGGGGCAGACCCAAAGCTAGTGGTAGGAAGGGGGTCCTTTCAGGAGGAGAGAACCCATCCATCAGAGAAAGAGAGCTGGAAGCCCAGCTAGCATACATAGCTTTGGAAGCAGAGAAGCTGGCCCTAGAAAAGCAAAAGTGGGCATACAAAGAAAAAAGAGATGGAAGCAGCGATAAAGAAGCTGAGGTGTCCATGGGTGGGGGAGTTTGCCCCAGATTACCCAAGGGGGTGGTTCCTGCTTATGTAGAGGGGGATGACATAGATAAGTGGCTAGGGGCCTTTGAGAGGGCACTCCAAATGAGAAGGGTTATGCCTCAATACTGGGGTTCCCTTTTGTGGGAGTTGGTCCCCAACTCAGGGAGGGATAGGCTTCTGACCTTAAGGGGGGAGGAGGCAGATTCATACCCTATTATGAAGAGGTGCTTAGCCAAGAAGTTTGGTCTGACCCCAGAGCAATATAGAATGAAGTTCAGGGACACCCAGAAGGTCAGTACCCAGTCTTGGGTTGACTTTGTGGACATTTCACTAAAGGCACTAGAGGGCTGGATTATTGGCAACAAAGTAGATACTTATGAGGGGTTATACAATCTGATCATGAGAGAGCACATCTTGACCAATTGTATCCAAGAAAGGTTATGCCAGCATCTAGTGGACTCTAAGCAGACCAACCCTAGAGAGCTAGGGGAGGCAGCGGATGAGTGGTTGTCAAGTCCCAGGGGGGAGACTCCAAGAAGGGGGGGACAGGTCCCCAAAAACCTAAGGAGGGAGGTGGTAAGCCCACCACAGAGACTCCCTCTGTACCCCAGAACCCTAAGAAGGAGGAGAGTAAATCCCACTCCCACTCTGACAAGCAGAGACAGGGAGACCCAGGGTTAAAAAAGCTGTTGGACAGTAGGGCTTGCTTTGACTGTCAGCAGACAGGTCACTTCAGAGGAGATGCAGCCTGTCCAAGGAAGGTGGTTAGCACTGGGCTGTCCAGTGTAGCCATAGAGGAGGATTCCTCAGATGATGAAGTCCTCCTAGCATTGTGCTGGGAGACAGGACCAGATGGTAAGCTGGTGATCCCTGAGGGTGGGAGTAGGCACTTCCACCACATTCAAGTGAATGGGATCCCTACCACTGGCCTGAGAGACACCGGTGCCAGTCACACTATAGTGAGTGACCGGTTAGTGACCCCAGACATGTATGTCCCAGGAAAGACAAAGAAAGTCAGGATAGCCACAGGGGAGGTCACCTCCAAACCTGTAGCCATAGTGCCCCTAGAGAGGGAGGGTATCCTTGACTGGATTAGGGTGGTAGTCAGTGCTGACCTTCCCCTAGATTGTATCCTGGGTAATGACCTCCCAGAGGTGAGTCTGGTCACAGATGGGGTGGTCGCCCAGTGCGCCCCCCCAAACCAAAGTCCTGGGGAGTCAGTCCCTACAGTTAGGAGACAGGGGTCCCCAAGAAAAGGAAAGAAGAAAAGGAAGGGTAGGCCACTCTTAAAGAGATTTCCAGGGAGCCAAAGGCCTTCTGCCCCAGTAGGGGGGGAGCCCAGAGTTGGCACTGGTGAGGCCTCACCTGACCCCAAGGAAGTCCTGAGTAGTCAGGCAGCTGTCCAGATGCAAGGTGTTGCCCCTGCACTGACAGAAGGGAGAGTGGAAGGAGGGTGTCTGCCACAGGAGGTGGTAGCCCCCCACTCTAGACAGCAAGAGGGGTGCCAGGACCCCAAAGTTGCCCTTAAAGCAGCTCAGCCACCTGTCAGTGGAGAGCTTAGGGTGTGGTTCTGGGTACTGACAGCTGTCAGTAGCCTCTGCTGGGTGCTAGCCTTCCTGGCAGCACTGTACTTGGCCTGGGAGACAGACCCCAGGGCCAATAGCAAAGTAGGCCCCCTGACCCTATTGGTCATGGTGGGGTTGCTCAAGTGTTGGGTGACCTCTTTGGGTAAGCTAGGTGTTGCCCTAGCAAAGTTTGGAGTAGGGGAGGTGGGCACCTCACTACCCAAGTTGGCAGAGAGAGAGGAGGAAGACCCCCCAAGAGGAAAGTTTCAGTTTGTGTTGGGTCCTTTTACTGTTGGGATGGCTTCACTACCCAGAGGGAGTGACCCTGACAGGAGGATATAAGGCAGAGTAGGCCCTGCAAAGGGACAGCCAGTTTTCTTCACTGTCTTCCTCGCCTAACAAGCCAGGAAGACTCTCCCAGGGTTGGGCTGAGTCTCCTGGGCGTGTGGGCTGGGGGGGGGGGGTTGTGTGAGAAACTAGGGCTGATTGCAGAGGCCCCATAACTTTTTGCCCCCATTTTCCACTTTATGCTGGTGTTTTCCTGACTCTGATGGTGCCCTGGGTACTGCTAACCAGTCCCAGGGCCTGTGCTCTGTGTAAAATGGATATGCAAATTAGGCTAATTATAATTGGCTAAGTTAACCTACCTATAAGTCCCTAGTATATGGTAGGGCATGTAGGTTTAGGGACCACAGCATAGGTGGTGCACACCTAGGTGCATTGCTGAGGTGCCCAGTGTCATTTTAAAAGCAAGCCTGCCTTGCTGGCTGCTTTTAAATTAAAGTTATATGCAAATTCGACTTTGGAATTAAAGGTACTTCCAAAGTCTTAAACTACCTTATTTTTACATATAAGTCACCCCTAAGGTGTGCCCTATGTGCCCCTAGGGCTGGGTGCCATGTAACTATAAGCAGGGACTTTATAAAAATAGATTTATAAGCCCTGGTGAGGTAAAAACAGCCAAATTCGTTTTTCCCTCATTGAAGTAAATGGCCTTCATAGGCTAGAATGGGCAGACTTTATTTTAAATTTTAAAGTCTCCTTAAATGTTACATACCAAGAATTTGGTATCAAATTGATTGTTGTAATAAATCCCACAACTTCCAGTTGTTGGATTTAATATAACTTGTCCAGGTAAAAAGTTTAGACTTTACCTAAAAAGTTGCCAAATTCAGCTCTGCATTGTTTTTGTTGCTGTGCTCTGATTGGCCAGCCTGCAGCAGCTTCTGCCAGGCTGCCTTGATGAGGTGTGAAGTGGCCAGACTTCACACAAAGGAATGTGCTTGGGGGAGAGAATCTCCCCTCAGCAGATGGTGAGGCAGGAAGGGGGAGGGCTGCCAAACTGGTCTTCAAAGGCAGAGAAGGACATTTGCAGCACCCAGCAACACCCCCACATCCTGCAACCCCAGACAATTAGGTGCCCCCTTGATTAGATTAGGAGAGGGCAGGAGAGGGGTGTGTTTATGATTTTTAGCCACACCAGTGGGTGGGCTCAGCCAGATGTAACCTCCAAAAATCAGATTCATCCATGTTGGATTTTTAGAGACTGTTGCCTTCTGGGATGGATTTTTGCCACACTTCCCAGGAAGTGGTCATCACAGGGGGACGACCCTGTCCCTGATTGGAGAACCAGGGCCCCCCTGCTTTTCACCCAGGAGCAAGGATAAAACTGGCAAACCTGCACCTACGCCTCAGATCCCCTCCAGAATTCAACAAGAAAGGAACTTAAGGAGAAGAAGGACTGCCCTGCTGGACCCCTGGCCTGCACCTGGAACCTGCACTCAGAAGGACTGCACCAGCTGCACACTTGGGCTTCACCACAAGAAGGACTTTGCCTGGCTTCAACTGGTTCAAGGAGGGACTCCCTGTTTGCTACAGGTGAAAAATTGCTAAACCAGAGTCCCCTGCACCAACTCCTGAAGAAAGCGACCAGCTGACCACTGTCCAGTGGCCAAAAAGGAGTTTGCGCCAGGTGCATTCTGGGAGTTGAAGTCCGCACCCCCAAGGACCATCACAGAACTTCTGGACCCTTGGGGTGAGCTGTGGACCCCAAAAGAACCTTAAAAGAACATCTGGGTGAAGCCCCAGAAGTTTGGAAAAGATTGGAGAATTTTTGAAAAAAAGCTCCATAAAGTGACCGACCCGACGCGGAAATTCTAGCCGGCTTGCCTCAACCGCGACCCGGCCTGACTTCGTGGTTCGTCCCGGTAAAGAAAAACATCCAAAAAAGAGACTAAGTCCGAACGTAAAAAGTTGACCGGGACCTTCCAGCCATCGTATCCGAGAAGGGCTCCACGGACGTCGGATCAAGATCCAGGTTTACCCCGGTCAAAGGATTTTCATCTCGAAAAAACGACTAAGTCCGAAGGTAAAAATCACCACCGAGGAAACCGACTTCGCGTATCCGGACAAGGGCTCCAGGAGGTCGGATCCAACTGGCAGGTTCGTCCCGGGGAAGAAAAACATCAAAAAAGAGACTAAGTCAGAAGGTAACTTTTTAACCGAGGCCTCCCGCGACTTGTAGCCGAGCAGGGCTCCATCGCGGTCGGCCTGAAAGTTTGACTTTGCCCCGGTCCTGGTGCAACCAGATGACCCGATTGGCGCTTTTTGTTTCTAAGCGCTAGAAAATAATAATACTTTAAAAATTCATATCTCCGGTTCCCCTGAACCGATTTTAATCGTTTTTGTGTCATTTTAAAGACAAAATTATAAGCTATTTTTATAAATTGGTTTTGGATTTTTAAACTGTTTCCTGTGTTTTATTTAATTACTGTTTTGTGATATTTGAATGCTTTACACTTTGTCTCCTAAGTTAAGCCTTGACGCTCGATGCCAAGCTACCAAGGGTAGAGCTGGGATTAATTTACTGAGACCTAACTGTACCTATGTGGAGGTTTGTGGCTTGTTGCTAGGTGTAGGTACCTACCTGCCCTACCAATAACCCATTTTCCAACATAATTGGAAGCAGCGACGGGATCCTGTACTTGTGTTCAATATCACGTTACAGTTTTAGATAAAACAAATTAAAAATCCTTTAAATTGTCCTAGTGCAAAAATTGTTTTTAATTTTTAATTTTAATTTTTTTTAAATTAATTTGGATTAATTTCAATTATTGAATTTTTGTAATTTTTCTAAATTCTTGTTACCAATTTTTGCAAAAAGTTTTTGTTGACACAAAACTAGGGAACCATGGAGCTTGATCTGGCTAGCCTACCCACACTGACAGTAGTCCAGCTTAGGGGGTTGTGTATTGAGAGAGGGTTGCCTGCAACCACTGATCTCAGGAAGCAAATCCTGATTAAATCCCTGACAGCATGGGCTGAGGCCCAAGGGCTAGGCACAGAGGAAGCTCCAGAGGGGGAAGAAAAAGGGGAAGATGCTAACTCTAACCACTCAGGGGAGGGAAGGCATCTGATCCTAAGTGAGGAAGAGGAAGAACGGTCCTCAGTAGATACAGTCACTAGGGGCAGACCCAAAGCTAGTGGTAGGAAGGGGGTCCTTTCAGGAGGAGAGAACCCATCCATCAGAGAAAGAGAGCTGGAAGCCCAGCTAGCATACATAGCTTTGGAAGCAGAGAAGCTGGCCCTAGAAAAGCAAAAGTGGGCATACAAAGAAAAAAGAGATGGAAGCAGCGATAAAGAAGCTGAGGTGTCCATGGGTGGGGGAGTTTGCCCCAGATTACCCAAGGGGGTGGTTCCTGCTTATGTAGAGGAGGATGACATAGATAAGTGGCTAGGGGCCTTTGAGAGGGCACTCCAAATGAGAAGGGTTAGGCCTCAATACTGGGGTTCCCTTTTGTGGGAGTTGGTCCCCAACTCAGGGAGGGATAGGCTTCTGACCTTAAGGGGGGAGGAGGCAGATTCATACCCTAGTATGAAGAGGTGCTTAGCCAAGAAGTTTGGTCTGACCCCAGAGCAATATAGAATGAAGTTCAGGGACACCCAGAAGGTCAGTACCCAGTCTTGGGTTGACTTTGTGGACATTTCACTAAAGGCACTAGAGGGCTGGATTATTGGCAACAAAGTAGATACTTATGAGGGGTTATACAATCTGATCATGAGAGAGCACATCTTGACCAATTGTATCCAAGAAAGGTTATGCCAGCATCTAGTGGACTCTAAGCAGACCAACCCTAGAGAGCTAGGGGAGGCAGCGGATGAGTGGTTGTTAAGTCCCATGGGGGAGACTCCAAGAAGGGGGGGTACAGGTCCCCAAAAACCTAAGGAGGGAGGTGGTAAGCCCACCACATAGACTCCCTCTGTACCCCAGAACCCTAAGAAGGAGGAGAGTAAATCCCACTCCCACTCTGACAAGCAGAGACAGGGAGACCCAGGGTTAAAAAAGCTGTTGGACAGTAGGGCTTGCTTTGACTGTCAGCAGACAGGTCACTTCAGAGGAGATGCAGCCTGTCCAAGGAAGGTGGTTAGCACTGGGCTGTCCAGTGTAGCCATAGAGGAGGATTCCTCAGATGATGAAGTCCTCCTAGCATTGTGCTGGGAGACAGGACCAGATGGTAAGCTGGTGATCCCTGAGGGTGGGAGTAGGCACTTCCACCACATTCAAGTGAATGGGATCCCTACCACTGGCCTGAGAGACACCGGTGCCAGTCACACTATAGTGAGTGACCGGTTAGTGACCCCAGACATGTATGTCCCAGGAAAGACAAAGAAAGTCAGGATAGCCACAGGGGAGGTCACCTCCAAACCTGTAGCCATAGTGCCCCTAGAGAGGGAGGGTATCCTTGACTGGATTAGGGTGGTAGTCAGTGCTGACCTTCCCCTAGATTGTATCCTGGGCAATGACCTCCCAGAGGTGAGTCTGGTCACAGATGGGGTGGTCGCCCAGTGCGCCCCCCCAAACCAAAGTCCTGGGGAGTCAGTCCCTACAGTTAGGAGACAGGGGTCCCCAAGAAAAGGAAAGAAGAAAAGGAAGGGTAGGCCACTCTTAAAGAGAGTTCCAGGGAGCCAAAGGCCTTCTGCCCCAGTAGGGGGGGAGCCCAGAGTTGGCACTGGTGAGGCCTCACCTGACCCCAAGGAAGTCCTGAGTAGTCAGGCAGCTGTCCAGATGCAAGGTGTTGCCCCTGCACTGACAGAAGGGAGAGTGGAAGGAGGGTGTCTGCCACAGGAGGTGGTAGCCCCCCACTCTAGACAGCAAGAGGGGTGCCAGGACCCCAAAGTTGCCCTTAAAGCAGCTCAGCCACCTGTCAGTGGAGAGCTTAGGGTGTGGTTCTGGGTACTGACAGCTGTCAGTAGCCTCTGCTGGGTGCTAGCCTTCCTGGCAGCACTGTACTTGGCCTGGGAGACAGACCCCAGGGCCAATAGCAAAGTAGGCCCCCTGACCCTATTGGTCATGGTGGGGTTGCTCAAGTGTTGGGTGACCTCTTTGGGTAAGCTAGGTGTTGCCCTAGCAAAGTTTGGAGTAGGGGAGGTGGGCACCTCACTACCCAAGTTGGCAGAGAGAGAGGAGGAAGACCCCCCTAGAGGAAAGTTTCAGTTTGTGTTGGGTCCTTTTACTGTTGGGATGGCTTCACTACCCAGAGGGAGTGACCCTGACAGGAGGATATAAGGCAGAGTAGGCCCTGCAAAGGGACAGCCAGTTTTCTTCACTGTCTTCCTCGCCTAACAAGCCAGGAAGACTCTCCCAGGGTTGGGCTGAGTCTCCTGGGCGTGTGGGCTGGGGGGGGGGGTTGTGTGAGAAACTAGGGCTGATTGCAGAGGCCCCATAACTTTTTGCCCCCATTTTCCACTTTATGCTGGTGTTTTCCTGACTCTGATGGTGCCCTGGGTACTGCTAACCAGTCCCAGGGCCTGTGCTCTGTGTAAAATGGATATGCAAATTAGGCTAATTATAATTGGCTAAGTTAACCTACCTATAAGTCCCTAGTATATGGTAGGGCATGTAGGTTTAGGGACCACAGCATAGGTGGTGCACACCTAGGTGCTTTGCTGAGGTGCCCAGTGTCATTTTAAAAGCAAGCCTGCCTTGATGGCTGCTTTTAAATTAAAGTTATATGCAAATTCGACTTTGGAATTAAAGGTACTTCCAAAGTCTTAAACTACCTTATTTTTACATATAAGTCATCCCTAAGGTGTGCCCTATGTGCCCCTAGGGCTGGGTGCCATGTAACTATAAGCAGGGACTTTATAAAAATAGATTTATAAGCCCTGGTGAGGTAAAAACAGCCAAATTCGTTTTTCCCTCATTGAAGTAAATGGCCTTCATAGGCTAGAATGGGCAGACTTTATTTTAAATGTTAAAGTCTCCTTAAATGTTACATACCAAGAATTTGGTATCAAATTGATTGTTGTAATAAATCCCACAACTTCCAGTTGTTGGATTTAATATAACTTGTCCAGGTAAAAAGTTTAGACTTTACCTAAAAAGTTGCCAAATTCAGCTCTGCATTTTTTTTGTTGCTGTGCTCTGATTGGCCAGCCTGCAGCAGCTTCTGCCAGGCTGCCTTGATGAGGTGTGAAGTGGCCAGACTTCACACAAAGGAATGTGCTTGGGGGAGAGAATCTCCCCTCAGCAGATGGTGAGGCAGGAAGGGGGAGGGCTGCCAAACTGGTCTTCAAAGGCAGAGAAGGACATTTGCAGCACCCAGCAACACCCCCACATCCTGCAACCCCAGACAATTAGGTGCCCCCTTGATTAGATTAGGAGAGGGCAGGAGAGGGGTGTGTTTATGATTTTTAGCCACACCAGTGGGTGGGCTCAGCCAGATGTAACCTCCAAAAATCAGATTCATCCATGTTGGATTTTTAGAGACTGTTGCCTTCTGGGATGGATTTTTGCCACACTTCCCAGGAAGTGGTCATCACAGGGGGACGACCCTGTCCCTGATTGGAGAACCAGGGCCCCCCTGCTTTTCACCCAGGAGCAAGGATAAAACTGGCAAACCTGCACCTACGCCTCAGATCCCCTCCAGAATTCAACAAGAAAGGAACTTAAGGAGAAGAAGGACTGCCCTGCTGGACCCCTGGCCTGCACCTGGAACCTGCACTCAGAAGGACTGCACCAGCTGCACACTTGGGCTTCACCACAAGAAGGACTTTGCCTGGCTTCAACTGGTTCAAGGAGGGACTCCCTGTTTGCTACAGGTGAAAAATTGCTAAACCAGAGTCCCCTGCACCAACTCCTGAAGAAAGCGACCAGCTGACCACTGTCCAGTGGCCAAAAAGGAGTTTGCGCCAGGTGCATTCTGGGAGTTGAAGTCCGCACCCCCAAGGACCATCACAGAACTTCTGGACCCTTGGGGTGAGCTGTGGACCCCAAAAGAACCTTAAAAGAACATCTGGGTGAAGCCCCAGAAGTTTGGAAAAGATTGGAGAATTTTTGAAAAAAAGCTCCATAAAGTGACCGACCCGACGCGGAAATTCTAGCCGGCTTGCCTCAACCGCGACCCGGCCTGACTTCGTGGTTCGTCCCGGTAAAGAAAAACATCCAAAAAAGAGACTAAGTCCGAACGTAAAAAGTGGACCGGGACCTTCCAGCCATCGTATCCGAGAAGGGCTCCACGGACGTCGGATCAAGATCCAGGTTTACCCCGGTCAAAGGATTTTCATCTCGAAAAAACGACTAAGTCCGAAGGTAAAAATCACCACCGAGGAAACCGACTTCGCGTATCCGGACAAGGGCTCCAGGAGGTCGGATCCAACTGGCAGGTTCGTCCCGGGGAAGAAAAACATCAAAAAAGAGACTAAGTCAGAAGGTAACTTTTTAACCGAGGCCTCCCGCGACTTGTAGCCGAGCAGGGCTCCATCGCGGTCGGCCTGAAAGTTTGACTTTGCCCCGGTCCTGGTGCAACCAGATGACCCGATTGGCGCTTTTTGTTTCTAAGCGCTTGAAAATAATAATACTTTAAAAATTCATATCTCCGGTTCCCCTGAACTGATTTTAATCGTTTTTGTGTCATTTTAAAGACAAAATTATAAGCTATTTTTATAAATTGTTTTTGGATTTTTAAACTGTTTCCTGTGTTTTATTTAATTACTGTTTTGTGATATTTGAATGCTTTACACTTTGTCTCCTAAGTTAAGCCTTGACGCTCGATGCCAAGCTACCAAGGGTAGAGCTGGGATTAATTTACTGAGACCTAACTGTACCTATGTGGAGGTTTGTGGCTTGTTGCTAGGTGTAGGTACCTACCTGCCCTACCAATAACCCATTTTCCAACATAATTGGAAGCAGCGACGGGATCCTGTACTTGTGTTCAATATCACGTTACAGTTTTAGATAAAACAAATTAAAAATCCTTTAAATTGTCCTAGTGCAAAAATTGTTTTTAATTTTTAATTTTAATTTTTTTTAAATTAATTTGGATTAATTTCAATTATTGAATTTTTGTAATTTTTCTAAATTCTTGTTACCAATTTTTGCAAAAAGTTTTTGTTGACACAAAACTAGGGAACCATGGAGCTTGATCTGGCTAGCCTACCCACACTGACAGTAGTCCAGCTTAGGGGGTTGTGTATTGAGAGAGGGTTGCCTGCAACCACTGATCTCAGGAAGCAAATCCTGATTAAATCCCTGACAGCATGGGCTGAGGCCCAAGGGCTAGGCACAGAGGAAGCTCCAGAGGGGGAAGAAAAAGGGGAAGATGCTAACTCTAACCACTCAGGGGAGGGAAGGCATCTGATCCTAAGTGAGGAAGAGGAAGAACGGTCCTCAGTAGATACAGTCACTAGGGGCAGACCCAAAGCTAGTGGTAGGAAGGGGGTCCTTTCAGGAGGAGAGAACCCATCCATCAGAGAAAGAGAGCTGGAAGCCCAGCTAGCATACATAGCTTTGGAAGCAGAGAAGCTGGCCCTAGAAAAGCAAAAGTGGGCATACAAAGAAAAAAGAGATGGAAGCAGCGATAAAGAAGCTGAGGTGTCCATGGGTGGGGGAGTTTGCCCCAGATTACCCAAGGGGGTGGTTCCTGCTTATGTAGAGGAGGATGACATAGATAAGTGGCTAGGGGCCTTTGAGAGGGCACTCCAAATGAGAAGGGTTAGGCCTCAATACTGGGGTTCCCTTTTGTGGGAGTTGGTCCCCAACTCAGGGAGGGATAGGCTTCTGACCTTAAGGGGGGAGGAGGCAGATTCATACCCTAGTATGAAGAGGTGCTTAGCCAAGAAGTTTGGTCTGACCCCAGAGCAATATAGAATGAAGTTCAGGGACACCCAGAAGGTCAGTACCCAGTCTTGGGTTGACTTTGTGGACATTTCACTAAAGGCACTAGAGGGCTGGATTATTGGCAACAAAGTAGATACTTATGAGGGGTTATACAATCTGATCATGAGAGAGCACATCTTGACCAATTGTATCCAAGAAAGGTTATGCCAGCATCTAGTGGACTCTAAGCAGACCAACCCTAGAGAGCTAGGGGAGGCAGCGGATGAGTGGTTGTCAAGTCCCAGGGGGGAGACTCCAAGAAGGGGGGGACAGGTCCCCAAAAACCTAAGGAGGGAGGTGGTAAGCCCACCACAGAGACTCCCTCTGTACCCCAGAACCCTAAGAAGGAGGAGAGTAAATCCCACTCCCACTCTGACAAGCAGAGACAGGGAGACCCAGGGTTAAAAAAGCTGTTGGACAGTAGGGCTTGCTTTGACTGTCAGCAGACAGGTCACTTCAGAGGAGATGCAGCCTGTCCAAGGAAGGTGGTTAGCACTGGGCTGTCCAGTGTAGCCATAGAGGAGGATTCCTCAGATGATGAAGTCCTCCTAGCATTGTGCTGGGAGACAGGACCAGATGGTAAGCTGGTGATCCCTGAGGGTGGGAGTAGGCACTTCCACCACATTCAAGTGAATGGGATCCCTACCACTGGCCTGAGAGACACCGGTGCCAGTCACACTATAGTGAGTGACCGGTTAGTGACCCCAGACATGTATGTCCCAGGAAAGACAAAGAAAGTCAGGATAGCCACAGGGGAGGTCACCTCCAAACCTGTAGCCATAGTGCCCCTAGAGAGGGAGGGTATCCTTGACTGGATTAGGGTGGTAGTCAGTGCTGACCTTCCCCTAGATTGTATCCTGGGCAATGACCTCCCAGAGGTGAGTCTGGTCACAGATGGGGTGGTCGCCCAGTGCGCCCCCCCCAAACCAAAGTCCTGGGGAGTCAGTCCCTACAGTTAGGAGACAGGGGTCCCCAAGAAAAGGAAAGAAGAAAAGGAAGGGTAGGCCACTCTTAAAGAGAGTTCCAGGGAGCCAAAGGCCTTCTGCCCCAGTAGGGGGGGAGCCCAGAGTTGGCACTGGTGAGGCCTCACCTGACCCCAAGGAAGTCCTGAGTAGTCAGGCAGCTGTCCAGATGCAAGGTGTTGCCCCTGCACTGACAGAAGGGAGAGTGGAAGGAGGGTGTCTGCCACAGGAGGTGGTAGCCCCCCACTCTAGACAGCAAGAGGGGTGCCAGGACCCCAAAGTTGCCCTTAAAGCAGCTCAGCCACCTGTCAGTGGAGAGCTTAGGGTGTGGTTCTGGGTACTGACAGCTGTCAGTAGCCTCTGCTGGGTGCTAGCCTTCCTGGCAGCACTGTACTTGGCCTGGGAGACAGACCCCAGGGCCAATAGCAAAGTAGGCCCCCTGACCCTATTGGTCATGGTGGGGTTGCTCAAGTGTTGGGTGACCTCTTTGGGTAAGCTAGGTGTTGCCCTAGCAAAGTTTGGAGTAGGGGAGGTGGGCACCTCACTACCCAAGTTGGCAGAGAGAGAGGAGGAAGACCCCCCTAGAGGAAAGTTTCAGTTTGTGTTGGGTCCTTTTACTGTTGGGATGGCTTCACTACCCAGAGGGAGTGACCCTGACAGGAGGATATAAGGCAGAGTAGGCCCTGCAAAGGGACAGCCAGTTTTCTTCACTGTCTTTCTCGCCTAACAAGCCAGGAAGACTCTCCCAGGGTTGGGTTGAGTCTCCTGGGCGTGTGGGCTGGGGGGGGGGGGTTGTGTGAGAAACTAGGGCTGATTGCAGAGGCCCCATAACTTTTTGCCCCCATTTTCCACTTTATGCTGGTGTTTTCCTGACTCTGATGGTGCCCTGGGTACTGCTAACCAGTCCCAGGGCCTGTGCTCTGTGTAAAATGGATATGCAAATTAGGCTAATTATAATTGGCTAAGTTAACCTACCTATAAGTCCCTAGTATATGGTAGGGCATGTAGGTTTAGGGACCACAGCATAGGTGGTGCACACCTAGGTGCATTGCTGAGGTGCCCAGTGTCATTTTAAAAGCAAGCCTGCCTTGCTGGCTGCTTTTAAATTAAAGTTATATGCAAATTCGACTTTGGAATTAAAGGTACTTCCAAAGTCTTAAACTACCTTATTTTTACATATAAGTCACCCCTAAGGTGTACCCTATGTGCCCCTAGGGCTGGGTGCCATGTAACTATAAGCAGGGACTTTATAAAAATAGATTTATAAGCCCTGGTGAGGTAAAAACAGCCAAATTCGTTTTTCCCTCATTGAAGTAAATGGCCTTCATAGGCTAGAATGGGCAGACTTTATTTTAAATTTTAAAGTCTCCTTAAATGTTACATACCAAGAATTTGGTATCAAATTGATTGTTGTAATAAATCCCACAACTTCCAGTTGTTGGATTTAATATAACTTGTCCAGGTAAAAAGTTTAGACTTTACCTAAAAAGTTGCCAAATTCAGCTCTGCATTGTTTTTGCTGCTGTGCTCTGATTGGCCAGCCTGCAGCAGCTTCTGCCAGGCTGCCTTGATGAGGTGTGAAGTGGCCAGACTTCACACAAAGGAATGTGCTTGGGGGAGAGAATCTCCCCTCAGCAGATGGTGAGGCAGGAAGGGGGAGGGCTGCCAAACTGGTCTTCAAAGGCAGAGAAGGACATTTGCAGCACCCAGCAACACCCCCACATCCTGCAACCCCAGACAATTAGGTGCCCCCTTGATTAGATTAGGAGAGGGCAGGAGAGGGGTGTGTTTATGATTTTTAGCCACACCAGTGGGTGGGCTCAGCCAGATGTAACCTCCAAAAATCAGATTCATCCATGTTGGATTTTTAGAGACTGTTGCCTTCTGGGATGGATTTTTGCCACACTTCCCAGGAAGTGGTCATCACAGGGGGACGACCCTGTCCCTGATTGGAGAACCAGGGCCCCCCTGCTTTTCACCCAGGAGCAAGGATAAAACTGGCAAACCTGCACCCACGCCTCAGATCCCCTCCAGAATTCAACAAGAAAGGAACTTAAGGAGAAGAAGGACTGCCCTGCTGGACCCCTGGCCTGCACCTGGAACCTGCACTCAGAAGGACTGCACCAGCTGCACACTTGGGCTTCACCACAAGAAGGACTTTGCCTGGCTTCAACTGGTTCAAGGAGGGACTCCCTGTTTGCTACAGGTGAAAAATTGCTAAACCAGAGTCCCCTGCACCAACTCCTGAAGAAAGCGACCAGCTGACCACTGTCCAGTGGCCAAAAAGGAGTTTGCGCCAGGTGCATTCTGGGAGTTGAAGTCCGCACCCCCAAGGACCATCACAGAACTTCTGGACCCTTGGGGTGAGCTGTGGACCCCAAAAGAACCTTAAAAGAACATCTGGGTGAAGCCCCAGAAGTTTGGAAAAGATTGGAGAATTTTTGAAAAAAAGCTCCATAAAGTGACCGACCCGACGCGGAAATTCTAGCCGGCTTGCCTCAACCGCGACCCGGCCTGACTTCGTGGTTCGTCCCGGTAAAGAAAAACATCCAAAAAAGAGACTAAGTCCGAACGTAAAAAGTTGACCGGGACCTTCCAGCCATCGTATCCGAGAAGGGCTCCACGGACGTCGGATCAAGATCCAGGTTTACCCCGGTCAAAGGATTTTCATCTCGAAAAAACGACTAAGTCCGAAGGTAAAAATCACCACCGAGGAAACCGACTTCGCGTATCCGGACAAGGGCTCCAGGAGGTCGGATCCAACTGGCAGGTTCGTCCCGGGGAAGAAAAACATCAAAAAAGAGACTAAGTCAGAAGGTAACTTTTTAACCGAGGCCTCCCGCGACTTGTAGCCGAGCAGGGCTCCATCGCGGTTGGCCTGAAAGTTTGACTTTGCCCCGGTCCTGGTGCAACCAGATGACCCGATTGGCGCTTTTTGTTTCTAAGCGCTAGAAAATAATAATACTTTAAAAATTCATATCTCCGGTTCCCCTGAACCGATTTTAATCGTTTTTGTGTCATTTTAAAGATAAAAATATAAGCTATTTTTATAAATTGGTTTTGGATTTTTAAACTGTTTCCTGTGTTTTATTTAATTACTGTTTTGTGATATTTGAATGCTTTACACTTTGTCTCCTAAGTTAAGCCTTGACGCTCGATGCCAAGCTACCAAGGGTAGAGCTGGGATTAATTTACTGAGACCTAACTGTACCTATGTGGAGGTTTGTGGCTTGTTTCTAGGTGTAGGTACCTACCTGCCCTACCAATAACCCATTTTCCAACAACAGGACTCGGTGATATGACAGGATTAAAGATGTTACCCTCTGTTTCCACATGGGGAGATCCGCACCTGTGCACAAATACCTTTGTCGTATTTATTATATCATTTAAGGGAGGGGTAGGTGGCAGGTGCGTTGTTGGTAAGGTTGTTCCATTATTGGTCAAACCTGGGTCCAGACCTTGATTCTTTGTCCTTTTCTTAAAATAGTCTTGTATCTTCCCAGGTGGGACTAGGGCATTTTTTCCGAGGGAGGGACCATTGTGATTGGGTGAACAGTTTAATATCGCCTCAACCTCTTCAAACAACAAATCTATCTCCCCGAAGGTTTTTTTAGGCTTAGTGACCAATTTAACAGTACGCTTCCTCTGCTTTTTACGGTCTGACAAGGGGTCTAGAGAATCGGCAGCTTTCCTTTTCCCCATGGAAACTGTAAAGTTATAGAATACCAGTAAGTTATATAAATTAAGGCTTACTTGGTGTATTTAGACAGTAGATGAAAGAGAGTAGGCCCAGCCCAGCCTCATCCGGACGAAGACGGGTGCAGGACGGGCCCGCCCTTGGCCCGGGCTTTGCCCGCGCGCGTCCCGCGGGCGGGAGCGCGTTGGCTGAATTTAAAGGGCTCCTGCCCTTGATGCTGTCTGCTGCCTCTGTCTCCCCGTTAGTTCGCGCTTCCCGCTGGGCGGGAGCGCGTTGGCTGGATTTAAAGGGCTCCTGCCCTTGATGCTGCCTGCTGCCGCTGTCTCCCCGTTAGTTCGCGCTTCCCGCTGGGCGGGAGCGTGTTGGCTGGATTTAAAGGGCTCCTGCCCTTGATGCTGGCTGCTGCCCCTCTCTCCCCGTTAGTTTGCGCTTCCCGCTGGGAGGGAGCGCGTTGGCTGGATTTAAAGGGCTCCTGCCCTTGATGCTGTCTGCTGCCGCTGTCTCCCTGTTAGTTCGCACTTCCCAGTTAGTTCTGTATTTACCCAAGATAACAGATCCTTTAGAGTTGTGTTTTCATCTTCAATGCTGCACCACCCAACCATTCACAAGTGCACTCGGTGTACGTAGTTGTAGGGAATGCAGCTGACCCTGTCCCACAGCTGCATTTCTTTGAGCCCCCCACAAGGATTAATCACCTTAGTTGGCTGACATTAATGGAATCAATGCATTCTGTCACATTGGGTGCATTTTTGGAAACAGTATTTTTTTTTTATTGAAAAAAGTAATTGGCCTGACTTTTGATTAAATGTAGAAAAACAAAGTATTAAACTAAGGCATCCTACTGGTTAACACATGTTTGTGTTATACAATACATGTTCTGGCTATATTAACAATTTTTAAGCCGTTGCCTGCATGGTGCTGGAAACAATGATTAAAATTTACACTGTCATGGTTTGTTTACCACATAGAATATTGAAATGTTGAGAAGTTCACGGAGTGCTCTGTCTGCAGTGGTTTATGTCTTCACAGCGATCAGCATAATGTCCACAAACCTGATAACATTGGGGGTGGTGAGGCTGGGAAGACACAGGAAAAGAGAGTGTTCATGAAGGGGTAACCAGGGAAAAAAAAGGGCCACCGGTTGGTTTGATTATAATTGCTCACAAGCACATAAGAAACTGAAAAAAGCTCTAAAAGCCCCAAAAAGATCTTCATCCGAGATACGTAAGTGTAGACAAGAATACAAAGCAGCAATGAAGGGAAGGAAAATGTCCCTAAAAAGAACCTTGTGGGAAACTCTTCATACAGCTAGCCGCACAAAAGATAATATTCTTTTTTGGAAAACCATTAATGCACCTATGCTTGGGGATAGAGACCCCCCCAGAATGGAAATAGCGATATCCGAAGAAGATTGGATAGCACACTTCTCCAAAATATATGCGCGAGTCAGCGTAGAGAACCCTACACTGTCCGCACATGATCAAGCCCTACAGGAAGGCACACTCCCGTTAATAACCCCACAATTTAGCCTTGAGGAGGTAGAGGAAGCCATATCTCTAAGCAAATCAGGAAAAGCTCCGGGCCCCGATGGCGTCCCGATAGATATATACAAGGCCAACATCCACCTATGGGGCCCTGTACTAACGCAGTCACTAAGGGACATTTTCACCCAAGGTCCCCTACCATCTTGGCGAGATTCTAATATAATTCCTATATATAAAAAAGGTGACCGTCTCAACCCAGCCTGTTATAGACCCATCTCTCTGCTGGATTCAACAGCTAAACTAGCAGGGAGAATTATCTTGAATAGATTGCAAACATGGGCAGAAGAAAAAAGAGTCTTATCCCCTGTCCAATATGGATTTCGGAAAGGCATTGGGACAGTGGAACAAAGCCTGAATCTAAGCATCATTATAGGAAAATATACAAGGATCAAAGAAGGTAATCTGTACCTGGCTTTTATTGACCTATCATCAGCATTTGACTGTGTACTACACGACAAGTTATGGGACATTTTAACCAGCTTGGGGGTAGAACCAGCTATAATCCAGTTTATACGAGACATGTATTCAGGGTGCAGTGCAAGAGTGAGGTATGGCCTAAAGGGGGAGAGTACACGCCCTTTTGGCATATTTAGAGGTGTGCGCCAGGGCTGTGTTCTTGCCCCATTCCTATTCTCGATGTATATAAACAACCTAGAAAACGTATTGGCTACTAACTGCAACGATCTACCCCAAATAGGCAATCGCGCTGTCCCGGTTCTACTCTATGCAGACGATGCAGTTCTAATGGCCAGGACCCCGCTAGCCCTACAAAAATTATTAACTACTTGTATCACATTCATGTCACAACTGGGTCTCACTGTCAATCACTCAAAAACATTCATTATGAATTGTGGTGGGAAACGCGGAAAATCCTACAACATTACAACTGCGGAGGGGAGAGTAGAAACTGCGCGTTCCTTTTCCTATCTGGGCTTAATGTTTGACAATCAGGGCTCTTGGGCCAATTGTAGGAAGTCAAAAAAAGCCCAGCTTATAAAAACAACGATGGCCATAAGGTTTTTTCTAAATGAATAGGGGGGATTACTCCGCCAAACATGATAAAAATTTACAAAGCAAAGTGCATCCCAGCAGTCACGTACGGGTCCGGCATCTGGGGACATACTGATTGTAACCTAGTGCAGACGGTTGAAAACGACTTTTTAAGATATTTACTGATGGTCCCAAAAGGTACATCATCTTACATAATCCATTCAGAACTGGGATCCCCTTTTATTACCGATTTGATAAAGATTCAACCCTTACTGTTATGGCACAAAATCTGGACCTCGGAACATACTGAACTAAATAAGGCCATTTTGACCGACTGTATGGAATCTACATACGCAACAAGGGTGCCTTGGCTAAAATACATTATGACTTTTTTTTTAAACATGGGCAATAAAGCTTTTTACACAAATCCAGCTCTTCTGGAAACAATCTCTAGGAAGGACCTGAGCGCTTTGGCATTAAAATATTTAGAAGACTTACGATGGGAGGCTGAATCAAAAAAGCCCACTGTCATTCATAATCAAATAATCCTGTCAACGGAGGCTATCCAGCTTTACCTGATGAACGTGATAAACCCCCGCCATCGTTTTGTGCTCACCAGACTGAGGCTGGATACATTCCATCGACTAGTAACCTTCCCAACCATGAATGATTGGAGCACCACCTTGAAGGCCTGCCCCTGTGACGCAAAGTCACTACAAACCACAATCCATGTGGTTTTATTTTGCAAACTGTATGCCAAGCAAAGAAAGCGCCTAGTAGCCCCTCTCTTAAGGATAATCAACCTCCCTCAGTGTCGTACTGCGTACGCAAGCCTCCAGGTTCTATCATCCATAGAGATGTGTGGAACCTTGGCCAATTTTTTATGCTCCGTACTAAGCACAAGAAAGCACATGGGGGTAGCAATATAACCTGAACTATTTTAGACCTTTTATTATTGTAAACCATTAAGATTTTAGCCTATTTATTGTATTTATTTATTGTATATTGTATATTAAAATGTAAATTATTGTTACTTTTATGACTTGTTGAAAGTCGAATAAAGTCTTTGTTGTTGTTGAGTGTTCATGACAGAGTTTTATATCTATTTGAGTCTTGATGCAGGGCCCTGCCACTGGCCATGCCTACCTGCTCTCAACTACACTTTGAACACTGAATGAAGCATAGTGTGCTGTGTCCATATGGCATTTGAGGGCAAGTGCTCTATCACCCGCTGTGTCTTGCTAAAGACCATAGACAGTGGGTTATTTCCGTATGGAAGCTGGAAACCTGGCTTTGACTTTCTATCTGGCACAAAATTATTTTAGCTTGATGGCTGGGTGCAGTGCATGGCTTATGGTGGTTTAGAAAACACATATTTCTAAAAATGGATGCAATAATACATTTTGCACTAAGAAAATAGTGCTGAATGCAACAGAACATGAGCAACAGAGCAATGAGTTGTTCATGCTCACTAAATGTGCCCTTGCTGTAAGATTTTTCTCCTAGTTACTCTTAACCACGCAAGTGGGAATAATCACATTACTATCCACATAATTCCACTTAAAAAAGGAACATGGAATTACCAAAATTAGTCTGATTACCCTGGCATAGTTGAAATTCCACCAAGCCTGATTTCTTTGGCCTTCTCGAATTTATGGTTAGACTGCACCTTGAGCTGGGGTAGGGCCAGGAGGGGCTGAAGTGTTTTTTTGCTTAGATTTTTTGGGCCTGGGCCCTCTTAGGACATTTGCTGTCTCCTTTAGATTGATAATAGTTGTAGCCCTCAGTACACTGGTGAACACAATGTCCTGTCTGTCAAAGAACCCTTTTTTGCATTTGCTCAGATTGGGACTGGTTGCTATTATTCCCTTGGATATTATTTTGTAGGTCTTTTGCGGACTCTTTATTTGTAAGTTTCTCTCCTTCCTCTGTCTTCCGGTGGGAACCCCTGACCACCCTTTGAGGGTGTCCCCCAGATGACATTTTGGGCACTGGTATTGGCTGATAGGTCTGCCTCCTCAGCAAGCTTCTTGGAGCCAGTCAGCTTGCTGTGCACTAGGTGCTGGTGCAGCTCTGCAAAACAAATATTGAGCATGTGCTCCCTCAGAATCAAGTCATACAACCCATTATAATCCTTAACTTTGCTGTCCCTGACCCTGACATTCAGCACCTTGCTGCAGTGTCTCACAGCTCCTTGAACCAATGCTGAGCGGCTCATCTCTGACTAGGACCTCACATTGTCTCAGCTGCGCACCAAATCCTCACCATGGGACCTTGCAACCCTCCACAACCAGGATTTAAGGTACTCCTGTTCATTAGGCCTAATTGGGTCCCTGTAGCTGTCACATGTTCTATTGTGGTCAGCTTGAACTTGTGACTTTGTCCCCGTCCAGCGCGATCAGATAACCACAGTTGGTGCTTTGTACTTTGGGTGCTACATTCACTGAAATATTTAAAACTGCATATTTAAATTTCTGTCATTTGGGTCTTGTTTTGTTTACTAAAGCTTACTCTCTGTTTCTAAATTCATGTGGGATTCTTCTTGTGTTGTGCTTTACCTTTGTTACTGTTTGAAATGCTGCATAAATACCTTGCACATTTAAACTAAGTTAATCCTGACTGCTCTGTACCAAACTAACATAGAGTTAAGTAGAGTTTAATGTGGGGTTTGCTGTGACTTCACACTGACAAGGACTGGGATTCCTGCTTGAATAGGAATTCACTACCCCCCACCAGTAACCAAGTTTCTTACTCTCAGTTAACCTGTTTTTGTGGATAAACAGGGCCTGACAATTTTATTCTGACATCCAACATAGGTTTGTTTAGTTTGAGTTTTTTAGGAGATTTTGTATTGCAAGTTGGCTCATGGCTCTTCCCACAGGACCTCAGGCTTCCTTCACCTGTCAGTAGAAGACAGTACTAGCAAAGCACTTCAAGAAAAACATTCAGAAGTCAACCTGCCTCTAGGTATTATTGAATTACAAGAAACCAATAATGATACTCAGATGAAAGATGAAGTGATGTACTACATTAAAGCAAGAAACAGATTTGTGTGGCAAGCAGTACGATGAAATTGCTTCCAACGTGGTCGATCAGCATCTCAAGTATTACACATAGTATATATTTTTAATGAGCCCAGATACTTTTTTAACATGTTGTTAGACTTAATTTTAGTGAATGTTTCCACTAATGTTCTCTGAATATTAAAATACATAAAAAAGAATTACACAAAAAGATCAAAAAGATCCAGTAATTCCAATTAAAGAAATAAAATGTTCTTATTTTTGGTGTGTCAGAATTCTTTATTAAGGTTTTTTCAAATAAATGACAGTGAGAAATTTGATAGTGCAGTTCTCTTTCAACAACGTGAGAAAAACCTTGCAACATTCCAGATGTTAGAGACTGTTACGGATAAAGCCCTTCCGAAACATCAACATCTTTCACAGGGAGTATAGTGTACTAGGGATGCAGGATCCTTGTCACTGAGCCCAATTATACTGCAAGATCCTTGTCAGGTCCTTACCCTTCCCTCACCATTGGGAACCAAATTCCGTGTTTGTAGGTCTAACGTCCTCTGTCATGGAGCAGGTGCATCTCATTATCAGTGGGCGGCGGAGTGGTCAGGGGCTAGGGTACCCACTGTGTACATTGGATGTATGCTATATCATGATACCAAGGCTGAAGAGTGTGAAAGATGGAGAGCGAATGGTGGGTTGTGGCGGAGGCAAGAGTGGGCAGATGAGGGTCTTGGAGGTTGTAACCATCTGTCAGTACATATAGAAAATATCACTATGAACAATATCTATGGAGTGCAACCAAGGGGGTGATAAAGTCAGGGGAGCGGTTAAATTCTGTCCCTGGTCGTTTTTTCAACGAGTTGAAGATGATGGTCTGTTTATTGAGTTTATAGATGATTCTCTGATAGTGAGCCAAGTGAGCCAAGATCATCGTTTCTTTGAACCAGACCATGTGTGCATGTGCTTCCATCGATTTCCATAGATGAAATAAAGCTGTCTAGATTTACTTCTTCATATGTCCTACTTTTCAATATGCATGCTATTTCCTTTGCCTGACCTACTAATATTTTTGATATATGACTAAATTATTAAAGTTCATGTAGAAAAGGTTTCCAAGCATAGTAGTCTCTGTGGACATAGAGGTGGAGATAAATAATCTCCAGTGGTAAGGCATTGTAGTCAACCCCTCTTGTGCAAAACTGACAGACATACAAAGGAGGGTTTCCCTATAACGGGCTAGACACAAGCCCTGGTAAAGGCGAGACCATGTGTTACATTTCTACTGTCCACCAGGGGGTCTGGCATATACCTTCCTGCACACGGCCAAAGGCCATTGCACAGTGGCTATGTCAACATGGAGGCTGAGCACCGAGCCTAGCAGAAAGGCTTGACCAAATTCTCCAATGCAAGGCTGACGGTGATCCACAATGGTAATATTCAAATAGGGATGGGCTGATGACCTGATTAATTGCCAGGACTGTGCTGATTCCCTACTGCACATAAACAAAGGTCATATGCATTTGGTTGTCAAAGAATATGTTAAAATTCACTGAATAACCTTGTTAAAAGTATGTTTTTTACATTTGTTCATATAACATATTATCTGATTATCAAAACCTGATAAATTGCCTGAAATGGACACTGTTGATATTAATATTACAATGTAAAATCTAAATATCACTGCATTTGCCAGTTGCTATCAACTGCACAAATCATATTTCAGTCCCTGTACTGATAATTACCACCCATTACTCACATTAAGGATGATGTTTCAAATGACATTGATGACATCACTAATTACACCATTAATTATATCACTGATGATATCACATATATATTATGCACCTTACCATATTTGGAGAATTTGATTGATTTTAAAGTTTTCCATTGTAACAATATATTCCCTTTAACTTTGGCAGTTATAGGACATTCTGGCAGTTACATGAAACACAGATAATACTTTATAACCAGACACAACTTCAGTAACTCTGCAGTAATTTTTATATCACATTACACATCTAAGTGCAGTTTTCCATCTCTTTTTTATTACAGAACATCTTTATTATCTTTCAGATAGTAACAAGAATCAAGAAAACAAGAATCATCAAAATTATAGCATTACAGAATGTAATGCAGAGTCAGCTACAGGAAGATCCTTGACACAGTGCAATTATAGCATTACAGTATATAATGCAGAGATAATTACAGTATGACATAAGTAGCTTGTTGATTTTGTGGATTTGAGAGAATTGTTTATCTCAACCTGTACTTATTGAAATTATAAAATCAGATGTAGTATTTCTTAGCATTAAAAAATAAACACAAATCAAGACAAATAAGGTGTAGGGTATGTTATAACGCGGTAGATAAAGCACTATAGACACAGATCTTTTAGGTAAGAATTGCCATTGTAAATTTCCTCAATGAAGGGGGACAGTACATGAAAGATGTATTGGCGAGTCTTGGTGTTTAAGGGGGTTTTAACTGGGCCTGGGCAAAATTTTAACTAAGCCAGAGTAATATGAGTCATTTAATGAATTTCTTACAGGAAATTCCTGAAATTATGCCACTACGCCACTTGAAGTAATTTAATGTTGGACACTGTGCTTTTTTGCATGATTCCTTAGCACATATTGCATCCTTACATGAACTATTGACACAAAGACTCATTTTGTGCTAAATATAGAACATCTTAATACATTTGATGTAATTATGCAAAGTTATGCATAGTTTGTTTTTTGCAAACTTTTGCATAATTGCACTGAAATAGATCACCTGAAGTTTTCACGCCCCTAGTTTTAAGTCTGTGAATTGCTTATCAAGCTACTCCTTAGAGGATGTGCAGTGCCATATTAGCCACTCTTCTTGTATAGGTTGGTCACTCCTAACATGTGTGGTATGAGATGTTGCTGGAATATTTCTAGTCGGTTTGAAATGATTTTACAGCAATGGTTAGCATCAAGTCAATTAGGTATCACCTGTTTCCTTCAGGGATTGTGGGATGGGGGAAATTAAATCCTAGGGTTATTGCCTTATAGTCGATGGAAATGGAATTAGGAAAAGTTAGCGTTATCTGGATGATAAAAGTAATATGTCTTGGATATAGTTTGGCACTTTTTATGTAGACTGGTAATTAGTAATCGTAGGTAGAAGACAATGAGTTTGCTTTGGGTCTTAGAGATTGTAACATTAAGTTTAAGTAAGTAGTAGATTTTTTCCCTTCTAGATTATTAAGATATTAGAGGTTAGCAAACGCACAAGAATGATCTTTCTTACATAAATCTTTAATGGGCTATGTACCCTGTTTTATCCATTCCACCAATGTTATTGTCTTGCCTTTCATTTTCATCTTTTTGTTTGATCACAGTGATGATCAGTTGGAATTTATCATTTTGTTTTCAAGTTTTTGTTAAGTCGTATTTAAGTATCTTTGATGCATTTCAGGATATTTTTCAAATATATGAGGTGTTCAATTCATGTAACATTAGAACTGAGGGTACAGGTATTTCTTCCCTAAGAGGTTTCTTCACTTTACTTCTAGGCATATTGGTGTGGAAGGAAGATTGTTTTGTACTGAGAGAGAACCCTTGCAAAATAATGAACCATGTTTGGTACACCTGAAAGTCAGCCATGTTTCCTTTCCTTGGTCCCTAAGGAGTCTCATCTTAAAAAAAAGAGTTGATGATGTTGTTCATCTTCCTGAAGAACTCTAATGGGAACATGCTAAATAAATAATTTATCTTTGGGGTTGCATGTTTAGCAAGTTTGCCACTTTTTTATCATAATTTGCTCATTGTGGTTCACAGATTTGATGTGGTCATCATTAAATTATATTTCCATGTATTTTAGAATGCTTGGTTGCCAAGTAAGACCTGTACTGTATTGCCTATGCTGTTTTTTATACAAAATATATTTAGAGGATGTACTTACAATTTTTCTTTGTTTCGTTTATATCCTGACACTTCAGCATATTTTTTGATTGTATCAATCAAGGCAGGGATAGAAGTGTCTGTAAGTTCTGTTAAGATTTAAATGTCACCCATATACCCTGCTGGTTTGCATGATAGGTGTTTGAATTTAATGACTTTAATTTGTGGGTTTCTCTTATTGATTCCAGGAGTGGTTGAATCACAAGAAGAAGCAGGGCCAGTGACAAAGTGCAGTCCTACCTTGTCCCTTTTTCTAGTTCAACTGCTGTGGACAGAGCCCAATTTGTCCTAACCATGGCTGAAGGGCTTCAGTATAGGGCAATGACCATATTGATAAAGGTTTTCCCTATGCCACAGATTTTTCATGTTTCATGCAAAAAGGGACAGTCTACTTTTTCAAGTGTTTTTATGTGTTTAGGCAGTAGCTGCAATAGGGCTGTTCATATGTTTGGATTTCTCAAGCATATGACAAAATAATTTTGTTTTGTCACTTGAGAACCTGTGTTTCAAGAAACAAGTCTGTGAGGGGTGTATCAGCCATAGAAGAAACTAATTAAATTTGTATGCCAAGGTTTTAGCATACATTTTGTAATCAATACATAAGAGAGATACTGGTCTATACTTCTTTGAAAATTGTGTATCTTTGTCATTCTGGTATTACAAAAATTGAAGCTTCTGTCGCTATACCTTGTATTACTTTTCATTCTTTGAAATTCCCAAATAAATCTAGTAGGAGATCTTGGGGGATGGTTTGAAAGATAATTTAATGAAACTCCTTGATACTATTGGCCAACTTTTCTTTTTTATTGAGGAACCTTATCTTTGGGATTGCTTGCATTTTAGATAGCTTGCTAGTAACTTCTAGTCTTTAGGTCTTTATTTCTTTACATACAATTCTGCCCTTCTACTGAAAATTTGCTGTACTCATATTTATGTTTCTTGAATTCTATTAGAAGGTTACTGTCCCTAGGATGTCAGAATCTATGGTCCCGTATTTGTATTTCTTTTTCTAGATGTTCTAGCTGCTGTTTTATGGTTGTCATCCTCTTGCCGCTCCTGCTTATAAGACACCTTGTATTGTGGTCATGAATGTGTCCAGTACACCTGCTGATGGAATCAGCTTGAGGGTTGTTACAGAAGAAGTTTATCATAGCATTCCTTGTCTATTGATATTGTTTCTATTATTTAGCTTTCCATCTTTGTTGGACCTGATCCTCTCTTCCGGGTCATCCCCAAATCTTTTTCCTTTTTTCCGCCACTTTTTTCTCAATCTATTTTTGTTGGCCTTAGTACTTTGTGCACTTTACCACTGCTGACCAGAGGTAAAGTGCTTCTGATCTCTCCATAAAACATGGTTTGGTTGGCTTACACCTGACTGGCATATTTAATTCTCCTTATAAATCCCTTGTAGAGTGGTATACTGTATACCCAGGGTCCATAAATTAAATGCTTCTAGTGGGCCCCAGCACTTATTGTGCCATCTACATAAGTAGACATTTAAAACATTCCCCAGGCCTGCCACTGCTGACTGAATGCAGCATTAAAGTTCCATGTTGACTTGGCATTGATTTGAGAACCTCTGTCAAGTCTTGAGTTCCCTTTTATTATATGTGTTACCCCTAAAGTAGGCCCCAGGGTAGCCCATAGGGCAGGGTGCTGTGTAATTAAAAGGTGGACATGTACTTTACATTTTGCATGTCCTGGTAATGCAAAGCTCTTAAATGTGTTGTTCACTGCTGTGAGGCCTACCCCTCCCATAGGATAACATTGGTGATTCCTTATAACATTTAATAAGCTGTAATTTCCAGTTGGGATTTGGTGCCTATGTCTGATTGGTGTCTATGTAATGACGAACCCTCTTTAATGGTAAAGTCAGATTTTTCATTACAAGTGTGAAAATGCTACTTTTTAAATATTGGCATTTTCCTGCCCTTAGTCCTTTTGTGTCAGGAGCCTGTCTTGAAAGTGTATATATATTGTGATGTAATAATATTTGATGGCTGTTTGACCATGTGAATGGCAACCATTTTTGTCCATCCAGCCAGTGTCTCTTGCCACAGGCTTGCATGTGTTCTTTGTTTTCCATGGCTCCTTGCTCCATGTTCTTGTTTGACTATGTGGCTGACTCGCCACCATTTTGTGAGTGCACTGTTTTCCAGTGTGTCTTTGACATAGGCGTACACACAAACATTGTTAATTATTGATCATTCATTTAAGTTTCTATTTTTTTTCCTATTTAAATTTGTACATTTTTATTTTTTATTTTATTTTAATTTTATTTTTTTAAGTTCTTTTTTATTTTATTTTTATATTTTATTTTTCCTTATAATTTATTTTTAACTTTGTAATTTTTTATTTTTATTTTTAGATCAAATATTTTAATTTATTTTTATTTCAATTTTTATATATTTTTGTTAAAAATTATAATTTCTTTTTACATTTTTATGTATTTCTTTTTATGTTAGTATTTATTTATTTATTTTTATTGTTTTATACTTTTTTTTTTAATTTGGATTTTTATTTAATTTGACATTTTGCCTAGATCCATCAATTTACCTCCATCCTATCCATTCCATTCCTCCATCCATCTATCCACCAAAGATCCACAGCTGCACTACAGCATTCAGTTTCTTATGTGTAGTTCCATTTCCTCCAGGACACCCTGGCTGTGAAGCATAGCAAACAAATCAATAGCATAATTCATTTTGTTAATGATTATTCCAATTCACCTGGACCACCTTGCCACCATAGGCTATTTAAAGGATTGTTCCATTTACCCATGCATTTCTCTCTGACTGCCCCCCGTGTCTCCTTTAAAACATCTGAAGATAAAGCAAAGAGCTAGATCTGCCTGTTGTGCTATCTGATTTGAAATGTAAGTTGTTTTATGGTGTGGTGATGTGGTTTGCCTTTATAATATTTAATTAAATATGTATATGACATAAGTAACCAACCACACTAAGGCCCTCATTACAACCCTGGAGGTAAATCCCACTTACCACTGTGCAGAAGACCGCCAACTTACCGCTGCAGCTGCAGAATTCTGCTACAGGTATTACGACCCACAGCCCAGAATCTGCCACAATACAGACACCCACACAAGTCCGCCTCACCAAAGGTCAGTGATAAACTGGCAACAACAAAACGACACTGTCACGCCAACAAGAATACGCCCACACTATCACGACCCACGAATCAACGTGGCGGTCTTTCAACCGCGGTAATCCATTGGCAATACACACCGCCGCACTCAAAATACACACACACTTACAAAACACAACCACATTGGACAATTCCAAATACACACACCTGATACACATACACACACATCACCCACACACGCAATTCAATATAAAACACACACCCACATTACCCACAAACCCTTACTACCAGAAATTTGAAAGCAGGCCAGAGAGAGACACTACCTAAAACAACACCAGCATCCACAGACACACAACACCATCACTTACACAACAGCCACGCATCTCAAACAACACACACCTCACACATCACAACAGACACCACCTCACACTTCACCCACACCACATCATGGCACCTCAACGACACCCCAGGTTCTCTGAGGAGGAGCTCAGGGTCATGGTGGAGGAAATCGTCCGGGTAGAGCCACAGCTATTCGGATCACAGGTGCAGCAGACATCCATTTCTAGGAAGATGGAGCTATGGCGCAGAATTGTCGACAGGGTCAACGCAGTGGGACAGCATCCAAGAACACAGGATGACATCAGAAAGAGGTGGAACAACCTATGGGGGAAAGTGCTTTCCGTGGTCTCCTGACACCAGATTGCTGCACAGAGGACTGGCGGTGGACCCCCACCTCCTCCCCCATAACTAACAACAAGGGAGGAGCAAGTCTTGGCAATACTGCATCCTGAGGGCCTCACAGGAGTAGCAGGAGGACTGGACTCTGGTAAGGCAAATCTTTACTACCTTATCCCCCCACCCCACCTGCATGCCATCACATACTCCCACCCTTACCCTCACACCCATCACCCCAACAACCCACAGATACCCCACCAGCACAACCCACACATCCCAAAACCAGGCCCTGCATGTAACACCAATGCATGGACACCCATCACCCAAGCATATCCACTAGAGACTCACTCATGCCTCAAAATCACAAATCACACAAGGACCAAGCCAATAATGCAAGCACTGGAGTAGAGGGTCAACCACCCATGGCACAAGATGACACTCACAGATACAGTAAATATGCATTTACACGCCAACAGGACCCCTACCCAACGTCACCGGACAGGAGGTGCCAGACATATCCAGTCCCCCCACAGAAGAGGCCCACAGTGATGACAGCAGCTCTGCACAACTGGATCAAGATGACCAGCCCGGCCCATCAGGGACCTCGGGACAGTCAGTTTCCCTGACAATGTCACAAGCCACCACAGAGCCTCCCCTCAGGAAACACCAGCACAGCACCCACCCACCCACCCATCATTCCCAGGAGACGATGGCAACGGTACTGGCCAAGTTTCAGGAGACCCGGCGGCTGCAGGAGGAACACTACCTTGGGATCAGGGAGGACTTGAAGTCCATTAACACCACCCTGGTCACCATTGCAGGGGTGCTGGCAGACCTTGTCGACACCAGGAGGGACACAGTGGTACAACAAGTGGCCCCTGACACTAGCCTGGATGATGAACAGCCCTCCACCTCTGCCGGCGCTAGTGGACAGGAGGCACTGCCACAGGAAGAACAGGACACCAGCACCCCACCACCTGCAGATGGAGAAACACCCCGCGAATGGTCCCTGAGATCCAGGAACAAGACAGAGAATATTGCCAAGACCCCCGCCAGGAAATGAGACCCCCCTGAATGTCACCCTTCTGTCCACAATGTCACCCTGTCCATCCTTACACTGCCATTGCTCCACTTCCTATGCCCCTTTGGATAATGCACCTGTGAAACAAATAGACTGGACTCTGCCATGGACATTCATCCACCATCTCCCCAGCCCATTTTACAACCCCCTCCACTTATTAGCACAGGAATAAACACACTTCAATCACAAAACAATCTGGAGTCAGTCTATGCTTTCCCAAATGTGTAATTGCAATAACTATGGAATAGAGCAATGTCAATTTACTTGTTCACATACCAATGTAACACAGCTGTTCACCAGCAGTAAACATAGCAGAGGGCACAAAGTGGGACCCAGATCTGTGAAATGGAAAGTCAAAGTGACAAGTCAGGGTCCATCCATTAAATGAAAATGACAGACTCATGCTAGTGCCAACAATAGAATGAGATGTGGGAAGCAGCGGAATCTTCTTACCTGTGTCTCACTGGAAGTATTGCATGATGATGTTGTTTCGGGTGACAATATCCTCTTCTTCTGCCTCCTCTTCTTCACTGTCCACAGGCTCCACAGCTGCAACAAGACCACCACGTGGCCCATCCTCCTGCAGAAAAGGCACCTGCCGTCGCAAAGCCAGGTTGTGCAGCATACAGCAGGCCACGATTATCTAGCACACCTTCTTCGGTGAGTAGTATAGGGAGCCACCTGTCAGATGGAGGCACCGGAACCTGGCCTTCAGGAGGCCGAAGGTGCATTCAATCACCCTCCTAGTTCAACCATGTGCCTCATTGTAGCGTTCTTCTGCCCTTGTCCTGGGATTCCTCACTGGGGTCAGTAGCCATGACAGGTTGGGGTAACCAGAGTCACCTGCAAATGTCGAGGGACAACTGTTAGACACACACTAACCCTTAGGGACAGCCCCATACCCATACAGCAAATAATCTGTGTGGTGACTTTAGGCTCATCTATTAGCCACACACGGTGCCTCTGGAGTGGCCCCATCACATAAGGGATGCTGCTAATCCTCAAAATGTAAGCATCATGGACTGAGCCAGGAAACATGGCATTGACATGGGAGATGTACTGGTCTGCCAAACACACCATCTGCACATTCATAGAATGGTAGCTCTTCTGGTTTCTGTACACCTGTTCATTCCTGCAGGGGTGTGGGACAAATGCCATATGTGTACCATCAATGGCACCAATGATGTTGGGGATATGTCCCAGGGCATACAAGTCACCTTTCACTGTGAGCAAATCCTCCACCTGAGGGAACACGATGTAGCTGCGCATGTGTTTCAGTGGGCAGACAACACTCTGGACAACACGTTAGAGAACATTGGCTGGGACATCCCTGATGCCATGGCCACTGTTGTTTGAAAAGACCCACTGGCCAGGAAATGGAGTACAGAGAGGACCTGCATTAGAGGGGGGATTCCTGTGGGATGGCGGAGAGCTGACATCAGGTCCGGCTCCAACTGGGCACACAGTTCCTGGATTGTTGCACGATCAAGTCTGTATGTGACTAGGATGTGTCTCTCTTCCATTTTCGACAGGTCAACCAGGGGTCTGTACACCAGAGGATGCTGCCATCTCATCACCTGCCTTAGCGGACGTATCCTATGGAGGAGAACAGCGAGCAGAGAGTCATTCAACACTGAGGTATCACAATCTGTTCTTTGCAGAAACGTTATTAATCCGCAATGTGCCGGAATCTGTCTATATTCCAGGCCTAGATAGGTGTGACGCAGTTAACATCCATCCCATGTGTCCTCCTGAAATGGCAGCTGCCTGACCTGTAAGGTGGGACAAGGGGATATGAGGTAACTGCATTGGCGTTCTACACCGTCGCGGTGGGCAGTCGTAGATGGCGGCGCAATTCTGCATTGGTTAACATTGGGCCCTCTGTGTCCCAGGAGCCAATGATGATGTGCCCCGGCGGTGACGGTACGCACCGTCGCGGACGTGACTGCCATTTTCTGTCTGTTCACTCACTTGATAACTGATCTTCAACAGGAGAGGACCTACACTGCAAGTGCTGCTGTGACCTGTGTCTGGAAGAGACGATGGCTCATGTGTCTGGGGAGAGGGCCCCTGCCATCACTTCAGAGGAGCTGGAGAAACTAGTGGATGGGGTCCTCCCCCAGCACACGCAACTGTACGGTCCTCCAGACAAACAGGTGAGTACACTGTGAGCATGCTGCATGGGCAATGCCTGTTTGGAGTGGTGTGGATGGAAGATACATGGGGGAGCTGAGGCCTGCCTGTGCGGATGGGGAGTTTATGTGCGTCAGGGCAAGGATGGGAACTGGGGGGGCAATGAGTATGACAGTCCGGATGGGTAAGTTATTTCTTTTCCCCGTACCATTCCTCTAGGTCAGCGCCCACCAGAAGAAGGGTATTTGGTGTGCCATCGCCAAGGTCGTTCGGACCCTGCGGGTCTACCACAGACAGAGCACCCACTGCCGTAAAAGATGGGAGGACCTGCACCGCTGGAGCAAGAAGATGGCGGAGGCCCACCTGGGGATGGCCTCCCAATGTGGGAGCGGTGCCTGTCGTACCATGACCCCCCTGATGTTCTGGATCCTGGCGGTGGCCTATCCAGAGTTGGATGGGCGGCTGAGGGCATCACAGCAGCCACAAGGGTGTGAGTACACTCTTATTCAGCTGACTCTGCGTGCATTACGAGGTGCCTGGGTGGGGGAGGTGGGCAGTGGGTTCCCCTAGGCCAGGGCGAACTTGGTAGGCAAGGTCCCTTGTGAGGCAGGCCATGCGGCACCCGAAACCCACCAGTGGTATTAGCCATCAAAACCTTGTCAGGCCCTTGTGACTTCCAGGTGTGCAGCAATTTGTCTTAGGGCTCGTACCCCATGGTCAGCTGAAATTTCTAGGAACTGTCAGTGCATGGCGTAGTGCAGAGGGCTGCTCCCTGTGTGTTATGTCCACCAACGATAGTGGTGTTGCATGCACTGAGCATGTCTTTCTTCTGTCTTCCCCCCACTTTTTGTGGTCTCCCTGTTCTTGTGTGCAATAGCATCATCAGGCGGAGGAGCATTGGCACCGGAGCAGGAGGGAGCTGCAACCCACTTGGCCCTGGAGGGCGAAACAACGGAGGTTGAAGCCAGCAGTGGGACGGAGGGCGGGGGGAGCTCCACGGCGGGGACAGGAGCAGACAGCAGTGACAGTAACTCCTTCTCTGATGGGAGCTCCCTTGCGGTGGCGGGCACCTCTGTGCCCACCACATCAACAGGTACAGCCACCACCCCCCCTACCAGCACCACCCTCCCAGCAGCCCCTCAGCGTGTGTCCCGTACCCGCTCACCCAGGAAGGTGGGCATCTCCTTTGCCCCAGGTACCTCAGGCCCTGCCCCAGTCAGCCCTGCTACCCTCAGTGAGGAGGCTATTGACCTACTGAGATCCCTCATTGTTGGGCCAGCTACCATTGTGAATGCCATCCAGGGTGTTGAGAGGCATTTGCAACAAACAAATGCATACGTGGAGGGCATTCATTCTGAGCAGGCAGTCCAACAGAGCACATTTCAGGCTCTGGCCTCAACACTAATGGCACCCATTGTCCCTGTGTCCAGGTTCCCCCCTCCAACTTCCTCCACCCAGACACAATCCCCTGTACCTCAGCCTATCCCAAGCACACTATCAGACCAGCATGCACACTCGTCAACACACAAGAGTGGCTCAGGCAAACATAAGCACCACACATCCCACAGGCACTCATGCAAGCACCATCCCCATGCAGACACAGCAACATCCACTGCCTCCAATGTGTCCCCCTCCTCCACATCCTCCTCCTCCCTCGCTGTCTCGGTCTCCACTCACACCTGCATGCACTACATCCTCAGCCACTGCCTCCATCACCAGCACCCCCATCACCACACACCGCTCACGTGCCCTCACCACCCCAACTACCATTCACACATCCCCAGTGTCCTCTCCCAGTGTGTCAGAGAGCCCTCCTCCCAAAGTACATAAACGCAGGCACACACCCACCCAACAGCCATCCACCTCACAACAGCCTCTGGCCCATGCACCTTCTCCCAAATTCAGCAGACGTACACCTCCTACAACCACTACCTCTACCTCCACTCCCAAACCCCCTCCATCTTCCCATCCCAGTGTGTCAAAAAAACTTTTCCTGGAAAACCTTGACCTCGTCCCTTCACCTCCTCCCGTCCTTCCCCTAGGGCCAGGCTTTCTAGATCCCAGCCCAGCACCTCAGCCACCGAATCCCTAGGCACAGTGGTGCCAGCAACTGCGGGGTCATTGAGTGCGCCACCCATCAGGGCTGCCAGTGTGCCACGTAGCGAGGGCAAGGACATTCCACCACCTGCCAAGGAGAAAAAGGTGCCCACATCCCAGAGGGAGAAGCCAAAAGCACAAGCCACCAAGGGCTCACCAAAAAACAAAGGGTATAGTGGGAAGACAACTGAGGCACCATCAAAGCTGGGGAAGGGCCAAAAGATGAAGAGCAGGTCAAGAGAGGGCATAGTGGCACCTACTGAGGGACCACGGTCACACTTCCTGTCCACAACCACACCAACTTGTACGGCGGTGAACACCGCTAGCTGCACCCACTGTGTTGTAGGTGCAGTACTCATTGTGGTCGCTTCCGCCGCCGTTCGTACTCCTGGTAGAAGAGGAGGTAAACCAACATCGGCAGTACATGTAGTTCGGGCTCCATGGCGTCCTGGTTCCTCATTGGGTGTCAAGAGGTGAGTGTTTTCCTTTCAGTGTACTTTTTCCGCCGTGCTTATGTCGTTGGTTCTGCCACGGAAAAGGTGGCGGATAGGCCTCTTGTAATACAGTGGGCGGTACTTTGTCTCCCACTTGTCTTTTGGCAGTGTCTGCCACGCTGTCTGTTTCAACCGCCGTGGCAGTCGGAGTGTTAAAGTGGCTTTCTATGTTGGCGGTTTCCGCCACGGTCGTAATCCCATTTATTTTTTCCGCCGGGCTGTTGGTGGTATTACCGCCGCTTTAGCACCGACCGCCAGGGTTGTAATGTGGGCCTAAGATTGCTTTTCTCTGTATTACTTTCAACATGCAACAATGACACATTTCACTAACTACACGTTTTTCTTGCTTGGTTGTTTTTAGAGAAGAGACCCACCATCACCTGCAGTACTGTCAAAGAGAAGGCCTTACAGTTACTTCGGTCCACAGCCTCTTAGTACCACTGCTCACCTAGAGCTTAAGATGGCCACCAAGAAAGTCACTCCCAAGAAAGTGGCCAGTGAGAAGAAGCAGGTTTCCGCCAGTGGCATCCCAACCACAACCTTTTTTGGAGACGTGTGCCTGCCACACCGGCCTCCAGGGAGAAACCTAGGAGTATCACTCCTGCATCAACAGCACCACCCCACCCAAAACCATGTGTGTCAGTGAGTCAGCCACTCACATCATGGCGATGGCGATGAGCAGTGATGTTGAATGGGATTTGTTCCTTTCGCAAAGTAGTACCCAATCTTTTCAGGAAACAGAGTAAAGTGGACAGCAGCTGTAGCCAGATCTTCCCAAAGTTGGAACAGACTAGACGTTCGAGATTTCTGTCGAGCAAGAATCTCCTCTTTCAGAATCAGGGGCTCCCAGATCTCCAGTGAGAAAAAGGAAGGGTATTACTTCACCATCTTATCTAAGCAGCACTTCTGATGATGATGATGGGGACATGGAATGGACCCCGGCAGGGTCTGGGAGACCCCAGGAGAGGCAACAGAAAATAAAAGTCCCAGAAAGCCTTAGGAGCATATTTATACTCCGTCTCTGCCGAATGTGCGTCAAAATGTTTGAAGCACAATTGGCGCAAACCTTGCCCCGTATTTAAACTTTGACTCCTGAGGACACCAAAATCCCGCTGTGTGCGTCATTTTCTGGATGGGGGAAACCGCCTTGCGTAAATCATATGCAAGGTAGGCGTTCCCGTCCAAAAAAAGACGTAAAAGGCCGTGCGTCGTATTTATGCTTCCGGGCAAAAATGCTGCACGGCCAGGAGGTGGAGTCGGAAAATGACGCACAGCCCGATTTGCGTAAAAAATTAACGCCTGGGTCAGGGCAAGCATTAAAATGGGGCAAACACACCTGTATTTAATCAGAACACACAGAAGCAACAGCAGAACAGCAAAAGGGAGACATGGAGGTGCTTCTCATCCAGCGTGCACGTAGACGCAGAGCCCAGCAACAACAGCAGCTACCACAACACCAGCAGGTACCCCAAAGGCATCGCAGAAGGCAGGGTGGATATTCCGCACCAGGACAACCCTTCATGGCCTCAGGGAACATGACATCATCCAGAGGTACAGGTTGAATTGGCAGGCCATTCAGCAGCTGCTGCGCAACATAGAGCCACAGTCGTCACCCACCTTGCAGACACCCCACACCATCCCAAAGAAACCAAGCTGCTAGCTGTACTTCACATGTTGTCAAGTGGCTCCTTTCAAACCACTGGCACCCTGGTTGCCGGAATATCACAGCCATCATTCTCTGCCTTCTTGCCCAGAGTACTGGATGCCATCATTGGACTCACACCCCGCCACATCTGCTTCCCAAACACACAGCAGAAGCAGCAGGAGACAAAACGGGGGTTTTACCTCATTAATGGATTACCACACGTCCTTGGTGCCATTGACTGCACACATGTACGCCTTGTGCCACCTTCTGCAACTGAACACCTCTACCGCAACAGGAAGCACACACATTCCATTAATGTGCAGGCCATTGTCGATCACCAAGGATTGATCACCAACATCGTAACAAAGTATCCTGAGAGAGTACATGACTCATTCATCTTCCGTCACTCTACCATCAATCAACACTTCCAGGATGGACGATATGGCAATGGACTACTTGTTGGTAATTACAGAAACCTACTTATATACACACTGCACAGCAACCCTCTAGGACAAACAACACATACAGCATGACAGCAACATGTGGACAGGAACACACTGAGGTTGTAACATCACTAGCCATGTTTGATAGGTCTGCAGTGAACCTGTCACACATCTCAAATTAGTGTACAGTCTAATGTCAATACATCAAAGATCACAACCTATGGAGAGGTTTGGCTAATTGTCACCTTGAAAAATGTAAACATCTCACTGATGTTTAAATTAATCCATTGCATTTGTCTAAAGGTATGGGATGTCCAGGGTACATAGATGCTAAAGTGTTACCACCACTGTCAATTTGAATCTGTGTATGGAACAATCATCTCACCCCCAGTGAAGACACAGGGACACCTGTATCACAAGTCACAATGCTAGAGAGTACACACTGCACTGCAAATCCCAAAACATACTGCTGACAACCGGTCAGCAGGCAAACACTTGTTCAGCCAAGGAAACAACCCAATGCAGATGGTACATCCTAGAAGCCTATGAAGCAATACAATAACACAAAAGAGTCACAGACAACACAAGACAACTACTGCCATGCAAGGTGATATTAATGGTGCAAGCTATATTCAACATGATCCCAATCATTTTCTTTTTCAGCTGATCAGGGGTATGGGATCCAGCCATGGATTATGACACCATTTGGCAACCCAAGCACTGCAGCAGAGCGTGCCTACAATTAGGCACATAGGAGGACACGCACCATAGTGGAGAAGACCTTCAGCATCCTCAAGTCGAGCTTCAGGTGCCTCGACATCACTGGTGGCAGCCTCCTATATTCACCAGAAATGGTCTGTAAGATCATTTTAACATGTGCCATCCTGCACAACATTTGTATACGAAGGAACATCCCCTATTAGAACCTGAGCCACAAATGCCTGAAGAGGAGGAAGAGGAGGGTGCTGGCCTGCAACATGAGGGGGAACAACAAAATATAGCTGCTGGATTGCGTAGGCGCTAACATATTGTGAACAATTTCTTTTAGAACAACTCACGATCACCACTGTAGCAACATATGTAAATAAACAGCAATAATAATCACCATATCATGGTCTGGGTAATCATTTTTGCTCACCTTCATCTCTAACTATCAGAGTAACAGCGTAGCCTCATGGAGCATTGCTGATATACCGATCAGGACACAGAACATTCCAAAGCAATTGTGATGCGTATTACACAACAGTCACATACACACACACTGTAAATGACATACATCCCGTACATTTCACTTTTGAAGGGCGATAGCAGAGGACCACACCTATTTCACACATACATGTTGGAAACATGGTTCATCGTAGCATATGGCACACAACTAAGACCCCAACAGTCTATAAGGGAAAAACAATGCCGCATACATGAGGCAGTGGATGTGCTATTGCATTGGTAACAGGAATGTATGACCAGACCCTTGACAGCAGTAAGTCGTACAGCACATAAATTGGCAAAGACTATCTGTGACTAGAGTTCCATTAAAGCAGAACATAGACAGCACAAGTGCCACACCTATGACAAGCATTGCACACATGACATTCCATGTACATGTCAGCCCATTTCCTAACTCCTGACACACCCATGCTCCTGGTCTCACCCCACATGTCTGAAGAGGTCCCTGGAATGGTAAAATGTGTACCCAGATATTTTCTCCTGTCCACACACAGTCCAACAATAGTAATCCAGTGTGCTTCACCCTTTCCTATGGTATGCCATTGTCAAAGTACATCTGACTCCATGGACGTCAGGTCAATTAATACACTGGCTTGTAGTTTCTAAGCCCTGTTATCACCTGTAGATTGCTTCCCATGTGAAAGGTACTGTTGGCCTATGAACTCGAATCTCACCTACAGGACTTGTGAGAAAGTAATGCAGCACCCACCTGTGAGCACCTCCATGCAGACCACCCATTTGTACATGCACTGCCCTTGCAGATGCTTGGAACAGCATAGAAGTTGCCATTTTGTTGAATACATTGTTATGCATTGCTAGAAAATAAGCTGTGTAACACAGCCCTTGGGTTTATGTGTCACCTTCCAAAACATAGGACAAACACAATTTCCCATGTCAACTGTCTTGTTCTTCCTCCGACCAGTGTAAGTCAGACCACTGAGTATGTACCTTGTGAAATTGCTGGATCCTGATTGACCCTGCATCCTGTCAACCTGACTAGCAGCTGTCTGTGCTTTACCCTAAAGGTTCCTTGTGGCTACATATGTACCACACTTGCTTTCCCAAACCTCACATTCATCAGGGGGTATTTTGTCAGGTGCTTCCTCAATGCATACCCCAATACATTGTATAGGATCATCTGCTTTTTAATTGTACCGTAACTGTAAAATTGTCTTGTAATACCAGAATCATGGCCTATCCCTTGTCTGGGTCTCATGTATGCATGAACGACAAAGTGTGACAGTGTACCAGGGCCGTATGCAGGGATTGGGTACGGTGCCTCCAGCAGAACCAGCAACCTCTGATAATGTGCATGAAAATTCCACAAATGTTAGGACCCTGACAGTTCACACGCTGAATCAGATTGCTCACAACATATTGATGGCCTGTGCGTGCTGAATAGCTGCAAGATTAATCAACACAGAGGCTATGATGTTCCCAGATGCAGTGGGAACTTTACAGGCCAACCTGTGTACAAATGTTGTAATGACACCTGCCGGAACATGACTCCTGACATATGATCTCACTCAGCACACCAAGGTTGCCCTGTTGACGGTCTCATAATACGTCTGCAGTGACAGGGTGGGACCATCCCCATGTAGGTTCTCATGTCCGCATTGGCTTTACTTCCATTGATCTCCGAAGGATACTCAGTAGATAAAGGAATAGCCGCCACTGACTCATGATGAGACCTGGACGTAACTGTGACAACATAGACCCCTTAAATTATACAGGATCAACATTGGACCACACACATGAACCAGACACCTCTGTGAAATTGATCACTGGAAATATGTGGCCAAGTGCTGCCTCGTCTGCTGGTCCACCACTGCCACAGGAGAGTTGTGGCTTAGTCATATGACCACAACTGTGGCGTGATATTAAAGTTGTGGGTCACCTTTGGCTTTCTGTGTCAATAACATGGTACACACTTAGTCGGTACATGTACCTGACTCACGGTGGGTTCACCAATAAGTGCCTAGGAAGCAGTTTCCAAATTACCAGGACATGTGATGGGCAACTTTTGGACCATTGACATGAACAATCGTCTGCCATCTATCCGGTGCATGCTTTGTCATTTGTGGTGTCTACGTTACCCAAAATCTTGGAAGTGCACACAACAGATGTTGCTACATGCATGACTAACACATGTCCTCTCTCATTTCCACACTGACTTGCATCTAAGGTTAGGACACATTGACTTCACATGCATACAAGCATATTTTCAATAATGCATCTTATGATGCACACACACTGGGTCAACAACTACATTAGTAGCCAATGCACACACATTGAACCATAGGCATTGAGGTGCATCACATTGCTATCCTCTCCTGACGCCAAACATATCCAATTTGTGCAATCCATATATGTAGGCCACACATATGGCCATCTAGTGCGTCAGCCAAGAGTGAAAATCATGTTAAGGAAGTAGCGGATCATGCTCCGCAGCAGTATGATGTCTCACTTGTGCTCATATGCCGTCAAGACCAAAGTAGGTGCAATCAGCCTATCTCAGTTGTGTCACAAATGTAACATTACATTAAAATGGTAAAATGACCCAAACCCAGTTAATGCCGCTTATGCCCGAAAAGTGACGCATTATGCCCTGAAAATTGGTTAAGTGTTAGACTATTTAAAAATATATGGATGCAGCCTCATTTTTACTCCTGTGCATCGAAAAAAATGACGCCCAGACTGTATGCGTCCAAAATTTTGGACGCATAACGATAAAAATGGCGGCCATTTTATGCACGAAGTGATGTAATGGGATATCCTGTTTACAGATTCTGTACAGTGGGTGTACTTTCACTTTCACTTTGCAGTCTCTGATTCTTCTAGACTATGGGGGTCATTACGACCCTGGCGGAAGGCGGAGAACCGGCGGTGAGACCGCCAACAGGCTGGCGGTCTCCCCTCATGGAATTATGACCATGGTGGTTACCGCCATGGTCATCCGCCGGTTCTCCGTTCCGCCCGCCAGGGTGGAGATGACCGCCGGGCTAGAGACCTGAGTCTCCAGCCCGGTGGCCGTCACTATACCACCGGCGGTATTTGGACCCGGCTTACCGCAGCGGAATTCCTGCGGTTTGAACCGCCATGAAATCCATGGCGGTAAGCACTATCAGTGCCAGGGAATTCCTTCCCTGGCACTGATAGGGGTCTCCCCCACCCACCACCCCGACTCCCTCCCCTACACCCCCACCACCCCTGCCACCCCCCAAAGGTGGCAGGGCCCCCCCACCCCAATCCCCAACATCACAGAAACTCACACACACACGACACGCATGCAGGCACCACCTACACACTCACACGCACACATGCCGACATACATGCCTACATACACACACACAGGCAGACACGCACACCCACATTCACACATTTCATGCACACATCCATAATGACATACCCACAGACATACACACACTCATTCCCATACACACAACACCCCTGCAAGCATACACACACTCACACACCCCTTCTACATACACACACGCACACCCCCATGCACCCACACAACACCCCCCCACAACCCTCCCCTCATGGACGATCGACTTACCTGGTCCGACGATCCTCCGGGAGGGGACGGGAGCCCTGGGGGCAGCTCCGCCGACACCACACCACCAACAGAACACCGCCACGGCGAATCACAGGACGTGATTCGCAGGGTGGTGTTCTGTTGGCGTGGAGGTGGAGCAACCTCCACTTTCCCGCCTCCCGCCAGTATGGTTGTTGGCGGCTCTCCGTCCGAAAAAGGACAGAGAGCTGCCAACGGTCATAAAAGGCCGAGCGGAAAACCGCCACCACTGCCGGTCTTCCGCACCGCGGTCTCTCGGCGGTCTTTCAAAAAGACCGCCGAGGTCAAAATGACCCCCTATGTAGCTGTGTTCAGAGTTTTGTCTACTGAAATTGTGCTTTTGTCTCCTGTGGTCCATTACTTCTCAGTTTGTGAACAAAATATTGTTGTTGTATCCTGTCTGAGTGTTTATTGTGTACTATTGTCTAATATTGTGTTGTCTTTGTTGTTATGGGGAGTCTGTTGTGGTTTGGGGATAGTTGGGCTCTTTTAGTTGTTTAGTTTATGTTTTTCTATTTCTACTTTCCCCCTATTCTCCTTTGTTCTCCTTTATCCCCTATTACCCTTTTTTGTGCTAAGATGTTGGGTAGGCCACGTCTTGGCAAGATGGGTGAGGAGGAGCTTGGGGGGTTCATATGGCTGGTGTGCCATTTCTTCCCCCTAATGATTGAGGCAGGTGGGCGGGTGATACAGGGGTATCACACCGAGGCACGGAGGCTCCGGTGGGGAAAGGTTCTGCATCACTGGAAGCACGTATATCGGAGCCAGAGAAATGACCACCAGCTGAAGCACTGCTGGGCTGACCTCATCTCCAGGGAGCAAGATCTGCTGGACCACCTTGGAATTCTGATTGGTGGCCCTGTTGGTGAGTAAAAATCATGTAAATGTGCACGATTAAATGCTCCTTAGTGACATCAGATGATTTGTACAATATCTGTCGGCAATGTTGTTGAGTGCGTGGAATGCTTTGGAAACATACAGGGTCATTGATGGACTATGTTAAGGACCACAACTGCTAGCTGTCAGGAAGCAAGTGCTCTGCAAACTTACTGAATACTTTTTCTTAATTTAAGTTGGTGCCGCCTTTGTGTCAAACAGCAACACAAATCAGGAGCATATTATGTATATATAGGTCACATTTGCCTGTGAGGTATGGATTTTCAAAATCATTACCAACATTTGTTGACGCAACAGCTAGTCTGACTTTCGAAACACTACATGATGCTGAAAATGAGTGCAGGCTTCACGTCAATTGACGATAGCAATGTGGCCCAAACATATGTCTCATTTGTGTCTGGTAAGTGTGGAAGGCAAGCGATCACATAAGTTCTATACATGTTAGGGATTATTGTGGTCCTACGTAATTTCGGATACATGTCAGATCTGGATTTGGAGACATAGGGAAAAAGAGCAAGGTGCCCTCAGCTAACATCTTAGACTGGTATTTGGTGTTTGTTGTTCCACCTTTCGTTTAGGGATGGCTGGCCAAAGGTATGCACATGGGTTCATATCTCTTTGGTTGGTGCAACTCATCATAGCTGGGCCACATCAAATGACAAAACTGTAACAACATGAGGGCTTACAACTGTCCCTGCCCCGCTGTCCATTGTACCTGTGTGTCATAAATTTGTCATGGCCACAATGGCTGGTTGAATGGTAATGCACTCCTCAAGGAAAGTGGCTTTGGATGTCTGTCTTGGATACACATGATGAGACGAATACACTCCATTATTATGTCTGCTCACTAATGAAGGAGCATGTTTGCCAACACATGATAGTTAGGGCCACTGCATGTGTGCAGATATGTGTGTAAATTTCACCTGAGACCCATGGTATGTACATGTTAGCCGTGCTATATCGGATGCAGTATCATCATGTCTGAGTGGCTTTACTTACATTTGTAATCTTACACATAGTATTTGTTTTTGGAATTGTTGGACAGTGCACAGCATTTGTGAACATTTCTCCCTTCCGTGCCTTACAGGTGGACCCGCACCCTACACTGTGGGTGAGGTGGCTTCATTCGAGGACCCCGACAACTCCAGTAAGTGTTGATATGTCTGTTGTGTGTTGTATTTGTTGGTGATGTGTGATGGACTCCTGTGTGTTGAACAAATAGCAAGGTGTGATGCGCTGGCCCATCATTTGTCTTGTTCCATTAGTGGGATTTCATTTTCTCACCATTTTAGAGTTGGCCAATGATTCTCCTCTTGTCTTAGTTAGGGATTCTAAGTCAGTCCTGTAGTCCCCGCAATGTGAATGGAGATGAGTCATGTAGATAACACTTGTATCAGCAAGAGTTGCACTGGACCTAATCTGTGATTTAGTCAGCCTGTCAGACCCACATTCTCCCAGAATGGGACTGTAAAATACTTACCAACAGACATCTGCTTCCCTATTCACTAATGTACTGATTAAACGGTAGGTTGAACTTCCTAGCAGCATGTTGCTCCACATGTAGTGCTACGAGTATGTGGCACTTGAGTGCAATGGCCAAGGTGTGCATGCAAATCATGGACAGGGGGGTTCTTGCATCTCTGTGTTAGTTGTATGTCCTGGCTTACTGGAAGTATATGATGTGGACAAAGGTCTGCATTACCAGACATGTGTGGCGCTGGGATTGGTCAAGGGTTTTCCTTCTCCTATTTGTAGATACACCTTACCTGTGGTGTGTGTGTTGAGCCAAACACATGTCCTGCTCTCATAAGCTTCCTGGGTGTCCATGGTGTTTAAAATTGTTAGTTGTTTCTCCACCCCCCATCCTCATACACAGGCATGGGTTTGTGAATAGTGTACCTAGCACTGATGATACAAGTTTGGTACACAGGCATGTAAATCAGTGAATCTTTTGTCTGAACCTAGTATACACACTCATGTTTAGCACATGAGTATTATACTAGCAAGTCCATTTACAACTTGCAGATCATGTGGCCCTAGATTGCCATCCCGTACACTGACATTTGTAGCCCTGGCATTGGCGGAGGATGTGCTGCATGCTTTTAGCTGACAATTGGCAGAACTCTGATGCCAAAACATGCCAGTTGTTACCCATCTTGTATGAACTGAACAGGCCTCCGGACCCTGGAGGGCATTTGCACAGGGTGACCCTTCTTTGCCCACCACAGCCACCACCAGCACCACCACCACTACCACCCAGGTGGCACCACCAACAACTATGACCGTTGTGGCAACAACATCTGCAAATGCTCCACAGGACCACCTGCAGGGCAGCCCACAGACATTGATCCTACACGGCCCCACGCTTCCTCAGCTGGCACACATCACCCCAGCTGCTGCTATTGACCCTGCTGCTTTTGTGGATATGCAGCGTAAAAGGGACCGTGTACTCAGAAAAATGAGTCGCCTGCGGCAGGATGTTCGCCATATTATCCGGCGGGTGCCGTCCATTAAGTGGACCCTCCGGAGGGCCAACCTCTAGACATTTTGATGGACATTATTCCCTCCCCTCCCTCCTCTTTCCTTATTCTTATACTTTGTGGGTTTAGGGGGCTTAGTGTTAGGTTAGTATAGGCTGTTAGTTTAGTTAGTGTTAGTGGGTGGGGGTTGGGGGTCATGATTATTTCTATTGTTTCTTTTTGAGTGTGTGTTGGGCAATGTTGGGGTTTTTGTGTGTTTTGAAAATCAAAATTATAAAATAAATTTGTTTAGTATAGGATAGTATGTGTTTAGGTTAGTATCTGTTGTCCATGTGTCCTGTCTCATAAGGGGGGTGGGGGTTGATGTTTAGTACGTTTCGTTACATGTAATAAGTAAGTTTAGCTTAAGTTAGTTAAGGACAGTTGTGGGTAATGAGTAGTTAGGGTAGGTTAGGGTAGGTAAGGCTTTTCCCCGAGTTTTCTCTTCTGTTTTTACAAAATGTAAACTCAGACACCTTCATGCATGCAGTTTGTTGACTGTTTGCTTAAATTTGTGGGCAATGTTATATGTGTTAGTATTGCATGGAGGCAACATTTTGCTGCCACTATTTAATGGCTTGGATATCATTTGAGGAAGCATTATTCTGTCCAACACAGCATTATGGTGTATGTTTTATCTTTTCATCAGATATTACCCTCAGGAAGGGCAGAGTATGGTGCAATCCAGGCCACTGTGCATGGTTATCAGACTACATTCTTTCTGGACAGTTGTATTGACAAGCTATGTAATTTGACGGGAGGTAAAATTCTGTGATCCACTGCACGGTTGATGTGTCACATTACACAGAGACAAAGTGGTTGTGTAAGTGCTATTTATTGAAAAGTGCTGTACTGCTATATGTACATTGTCCATGATTGTGAGTCCATTCTAGTGACATCTTCCATTGTGATCCTACACAATTGCTACAGGAAAATGCATTTGACATGCTGGGGTGATGTGTCAGACAGTGCAGAGGGACAGGATTTGCCAATGAGTAAGTGAGAGACAATCACAAGTCAGGCTGACAAGATAGACAGCGGTTTGAAGAACAGTGCTTGAGTACAGTTGTTGCAAGACTGGCATGTTACAAAGCGTAGGACCTTGGTAATAGGTGGCCATGTGGCAGGGACTAGTGCTTCCGGGTACTTTTACGTGTGAAGGTGATCTGTTCCATGTCTTCATCTTCTGATGTGTGTGTTGCCGCCTTGTCTCTGTCCTTGGTGGTGGTGGCTGTGAACGGGCAACACACACCTGAGTGTTTGAAGATGTGGAGTCAGACATCCCGGTCACTGCTACCTGTGAGGGTCTTAAGGACAGTACTGCTGCGAGGAGGATATGCTGGTTCTTAAGAATAGCAGCCACATCACAATGGTAGGCAGCCAGGTCGGCCCTTAGGGGGTCATGATTGCATTTGTGTATGCAGTGGAATGTTTGGGGTGCGAGGTGTTGTGGCAACTCCCTTACTGCAGTGGTGAATTCCAGTTTGTTGTAGTCCTTGTAGGATGGATGTTAGCGCTTGCATGGCTGCTGCCTGATATGCAGATAACATCATGCACAAATGCACCCCCTCTAGGCTGGCTGCCATAGTTTGCATCCCCACCAGCACCTCATTGGCCAGCTCCCGCTGTACTCCGACTACAGTTCTCTCAAAGCTGGTGCCTGTGTCATCTGAGTCCTCAGCTGTGTTGGAGCTGGCAGGCCTTACAATTGGGGCTGTGGGTGGGACCTCTGTGATGGCTGCTTGTTCTGTGCTCCTCCTTGTGACTGAAGGTGGGGTCTGGAGGGTTCCAAGGACATCTTGGAGGGTCTGGTGGCTGATGTTTGTCAGCTCGTCATCCATGTCATCTGGGTTGTCCTGGACAGGCACATCTGCAGGAGATCCATCGTCCTCTGCAAAGAAATAGGGTACAATTAGTGTATCTGTGTTGTGGCATTTGTGATGTGACATGCCTGCCTTGTGATGATTTTCACATTGTGATCTTGGTTCCTGTTCATTGATCCAGTCTTTCAGATGGGCATTCTCCCAGGCCTATGCCCAACCTGCACATCACATGTATTGTGGTAAGTTTTTTGACTTGTCGGCATCATCTCCTCTAGGTGTTGGTTTAGGCCAAATAGAGAATTGCCACCTTCTTGTCCTACTCAACCCTCCTTCTACATCCATTCTCAGGGTGAGACCTTTCACTGGCTGTGGGTGCTCTGATGGCACTAGCAACACACTTAACAATCTGGACCTGCCCCAGTCTCTGATCTTTCAAATCATCTTATATGTAGTTGAAAAGTAGCGTATCCTATGCATAGCATTATTATGGCACAATATGGATATTAGCATTGGTAATGTGTACAGCTGATGTTGGGGAATGTGTGGACATTGGATTGCCCTGATAGTTGTAGCAGTATCCTATTTCCTCCTCTAACTGTGCAGGTGTATTTCAGTGACCAGTTACATGTGTCCCCCCCTCAATGCTGTTGTCTGAGCAGTATGACATTTGGGATGTTGCATTGTGACCCAGGCACAGGATGGACCCTGGCATATGCTGCATGGGTGTGACCTTAGTGCTGTGTAGCTCCTAATGTTGGTGACATTGGCTGATGTTTGCAGCAACTATGGGCATTCACAATTGACAGGACTGGAACATTTGTCTTGTTTCAGGGGATTGTTAAAGTTGTCATCCTCAACCCACTAATTTGGGTGTGTATGATCCATGGGGACGTTACTGCCATTGGCTACTTGAGCTGCACACACAGCGAAGGTGGTAGTGGCAACTGTTGTCACTGGTACATTCCGTTGTGCCCTTCCCTCCTGGCGTGGCTTTACCTTTGCTACATAGTTGGCATGGCAGCATACCCCTATGGAACTGTTGTTGGTGTTGTGTAATGGTGTGACCCAGCTTCTCTCTGTACAGGCCATGCCCCCGTGCCGTACCCCTTTACCCGTGCCACTCCATGTATATGATGACTTCCATGCATTTTGTAGTCTGTATCCCCCCGGTTGTAGTTGGCATTAGTGCATTTTAATTCCCCATGCGACTTACCCAGAATGTGTGTTGTCTCCTGGTAGTCTGTGCTGCCCTGTTCTTGAATCCCTGTGACGATCTCCTCAGGGACGACGGATGCGACCATCTCCTCCATGTGGTCCAGGGCCTTCTGGTGTGCTGGACTCCCACCTCCAGTCTGCAGTGCTGCCTTCCTGTTCCTGGACATCTTTTCTTTGGTCCTGCTCTTGCAGTCATGCAATCGTTTCTTGCACTCGATGACTGTTCTGCGTACTTCTGCCACACTGTTAATCTTGTCAACAATGTGTTGCCATATTGCCTCTCTCCTACTGATTGGCAACTTTGAGGTGACAAACAGTTGGTGCTGGTGTTCCGTCACCTCTTTAACCAGAATTTCCTGCTCCTCTGCACTGAAGCGACACTTTCTTTTCTTATTCAAACTGTCCTGGGTCTTGTGTGGGTCCTCCTGGTCTGTTGTCATCTTCCTGGGGTCTGTACAGGCATCTGGGATCCATTTTGGCTCTCCTCTGCTGAAATGGCTGTGTTTGCGGGGAATTTTGACGCTATTGCACCAAAAAACGCTGCATATCCGGTTTGCGGTGTCGATAATCGACCCACAGTCATTTCTGCCGCGTTAACGTCATTTTGCTTTATGACTTGACGCTGCGGTGTGCGTAAAAAAAAAATGACTCACACCTGTGGTTTGCGCCGCCGGGCTTCAAAGTATAAATTTGACACCCGCGCGGCGCTCTGAAATGGCGTTAGCCGGCGGTAATATTTTTGACGCAAGAAAGTATAAATATGGCCCTTAGAATCATGGAAGGGAATGATGAGGATTATGATTCTGGAAGCTGGCACAACCTGCTCAAGGAAATGTGGCACAGGCAGCACCACTACCTCCCTTATTTGGAAGGCCCCAGCATAGACCTGTACCAACTCGCACCTCAGTAGAAGTATGCATTGTAGAGAGGCAATCAACACACCCACCTATCTCCAGTTCTTCTTCAGGCATTGGCCCAATAAGAAAGTACTCCTCCACATTTTTTCTTTTGTTGAAGGAGTAGGATTCTCAGAGTTCATGGCAGCCCTCTACCCGAAATGGAAGGTTCCAAGCCAGACCTAATTTGCCAAAGTTATGTTTCAGGGCTGCATCGCTATGTGCTTCAATTGGTTGGACAACCTTTGCAGCAAAGTTTTGTCCATACTATTCACCTGATGACAGACATGTAGACCAGCTGTCAGGTGACTGATTACATGTGTATCACTCCACACTGGATCTCTTTTCTGGTGGTAAAGCAAAAGCTATCTACAGATCTTGGCCCTGAAAAACATTCTAAGAGCGTTCGGTGACATGCAACTATAGCCCTGTTCGCCATGGAGAAGTCAGACACAGCTGCAAACCTCTTGGAGGAATTTAATAGCAAGGTGTCTGAATGGCTGCAATCCAGCGGTCTTTGAGTTGGATTTGTTGCCATGGACAATGGCAGTAACATAGTCAAGGCCTTGGCAGATGGTGGCTATTTCAGTGTCCTGTGTTTGGCATACTGCATCAACCTGGTTGTGCAATACTTTCTTAAAAAAGAAGACATAGGTGGTCATTACAACCTCGGCAGTCAGTGTTAAAGCGGTGGTAATACCGCCAACAGGCCGGCGGTAAAAAAAATGGAATTACGACTGTGGTGGAAACCGCCAACATAGACAGCCACTTTAACACTCCGACCGCCACGGCGGTACAAACAAACACAGCGGCGGTCACCGCCAACAGACAGGTGGAACGCAATGTACCACCCACAGAATAACAACCTACCAATCCGCCACCTTTTCCGGGGTGGATTCACCGCGAACAAAAACACGGCGGAAACAGGACTTCGAAGGGAAAACGCTCACCTCTGCACACCCCACAAGGAACCAGGACTCCATGGAACCAGAGCTCCACATGTTTCCAGCCATTATCTTCTTACTCCTCTACCAGGAGCACGAATGTCGGCGGCGAAGACCACAGTGAGTACTGCACCTACGACACAGGGGAGCGGGGAGGGAAAAACAGTGACACACACACCCAACACTCCCACCCCCACCCTCACCCACGACAACAAGCACACTAATACAGCATTATACAGAACTGTTACCCCCCAGACACCCCGGAAGAATGCAAAGACAAAAGGAAATGAGGTGAACAATTGTAATATATTAAAATTCAGTATTAAAAAAATATACATACACTATTTACAAATATATACACCAATAATATTAGTCCAAGGTATTCCACCATTAAAGTCCGTGGACCACTGGGCCCAAAATGCATGGGCGAGGCCCACACAAGAAACCCGAACAAGACGGAGAGAACACTGCAGGGGCATCAGATAGAAACAAAACAGGCACCTCAGGGGGAAGGGAAAGGGTGGGCACCTCCACTGGTTGAGTTCACGATGCCAAGTCCACGAGGGGGCCCCATGCCTACTGTTCAATCCTGGGGAGTGCAAAGCCACAGTCTCTCAAGTGTCTACAGTGGGTGGTTTGCCCACTGTTCAATCTTGGGGAGTGCAAAGCCACAGTCTCTCAAGTGTCTACAGTGGGTGGTTTGCCCACTGCATTATCCTGGGGAGTGCAAAGCCACAGTCTCTCAAGTGGATAACTGTTTCCACTGGTTCTGGAGGGGACCTTGTGCCCAGAGTGCTTCATCCTGCCAAGGACTGAGGTAGTGGATGTATCTCTCCACTGGTTCTGGAGGGGGCCTTGTGCCCAGAGTGCTTCATCCTGCCAAGGACTGAGGTAGTGGATGTATCGCTCCACTGGTTCTGGAGGCGGCCTTGTGCCCAGAGTGCTTCATCCTGCTCGTTGCGGCCTCAGTAGCGTCAGAGCTTTTGGTGCTCATGGGCCTGCGGTGCTTGTGGCGGCGGTGTCCTTGGCAGCGGTGCTTGTGGCGGCAGTGTCTTTGGCAGCGGTGCTTGTGGCGGCGGTGTCCTTGGTAGCGGTGCTTGTGGCGGTGGGGTCTTTGGCAGCGGTGCTTGTGGCGGCGGTGTCTTTGGCAGCGGTGCTTGTGGCGTCGGTGTCTTTGACAGCGGTTCAGCTGCTGGCAGTCCTCTCTTGGGCAGCGGAGCTGCTGCTGGCGGTCCTGTCTTGGGCAGCGGGGCTGCTGCTGGCAGTCCTGTCTTGGGCAGCAGGGCTGCTGGCGGTCCTGTCTGGGGCAGTGGGGCTGCTGGAGGTCGGCTCCTTGGCAGCGGGCTGCTGCTAGTGGTCCTGTCTTGGGCAGCGGGGCAGCTGCTGGCGGTCCTGTCTGGGGCAGTGGGGCTGCTGGCGGTCGGCTCCTTGGCAGCGGGGCTGCTGCTGGCAGTCCTGTCTGGGGCAGTGGGACTGCTGGGGGTCAGCTCCTTAGCAGCGGGGCTGCTGCTGGCGGTCCTGTCTGGGGCAGTGGGGCTGGTGGCGGTTGGCTCCTTGGCAGTGGGGCTGATGGCGGTCTTCTCTGCCGTGCTGATCTTCCCAGACTTGCCGGTTTTCTTTTCCCCTTCCACACCTTGGAGGTGTCGCAGCTGACTCCACACTCCCACCTGTACCCATGGGAGCAGCTTTGGTGGCTGGTGTCTTCCCCCTCTCCCGCCGGGCACTGCCCAACTTTTGATGCTTGACAGGTGGGGGACTGTCTGTGCTGTGGCTCCTTGCCACACTGGCTGCCCTGCTGCCTGGTGCACTCCATAATCCGGTGACTACTGGCACCACTGGTCCCGCTGATGTTCTGGCTGAGGTGCTAGGTTGGAACCTGGAGAGTCGGGCCCGAGGAGACTGACGGGGTGGGGGAGATGAGGGAAAGAGGTCAAGACTGGCCAGGAAAAGTTTCTTATGAACACTGGGACGGGTAGATGTAGGGGGTTTGGGAGTGAAGGAAGAGGTAGTGGTCGTAGGAGTTGTACGTTTGCTGAGTTTGGGTGAAGGTGCATGGGCTGGAGGCTGTTGTGAGGTGGATGGCTGTTGGGTGGGTGTGTGGCTGCATTTGTGTACCTTGGGAGGTGGGCTCACAGACACACTGGGAGAGGACACAGGGGACGTGTGAATGGTAGTGGGGGTGGTGACTGCACGTGAGCGGGGTGTGGTGGTGGGTGTGCTGGTGATGGATGTAGTGGCTGAAGATGTAGTGCATGCAGGTGTGAGTGGAGACGAGACTGGGAGGGATGAGGGAGACGAGGAGGAGGGGGACACAGTGGAGGCAGTGGATGTTGGTATGTCTGCATGTGTGTGATGCTTGCGTGAGTGCCTGTGGGATGTGTGGCGCTTATATTTGCCAGATCTTCCTTTGTGTGTTGAGGTGTGTGCATGCTGGTCTGGTGGTGTGCTTGGGATAGGCTGAGGTACAGGGGTGTGGGTCTGGGTGGAGGAAGTTGGAGGGGGAGGCTAGAGACAGGGACAATGGCTGCCATCAGTGCTGAGGCCAGAGTCTGAAAAGCTCGCTGAAGGGCTGCCTGACCAGAATGAATGCCCTCCAGGAATGCATTGGTTTGTTGCAACTGCCTCTCTACACCCTGGATGGCATTCAAAATGGTAGACTGCCCAACAGTAAGGGACCTGAGGAGGTCAATGGCCTCCTCACTGAGGGCAGCAGGGGTGACTGGGGCAGGGCCTGAGGTGCCTGGGGCGAAGGTGATGCCCACCCTCCTGTGTGAGCGGGCAAGGGGCAAAGGCTGAGGGGCTGCTTGGAGGGCGGTGCTGGAGGGGGTGGTGCCGGCTGTACCTGTTGATGCGGGGGCACAGATAGGCCTGCCACCGCAAGGGAGCTCCCATCAGAGGACGAGTCCGTACCACTGGTGTCAGCTACTGTCCCCGCCGTGGAGCTCCCCTCGCACTCTGTCCCACTGATGAAATCGGAGTCCGTAGTCTCGCCCTCCAGGGTCATGTGGGATGCAGCTCCCTCCTGCTCTGGTGCCACTGCTCCGCCGCCTGATGATGCTAATGCACACAAGTACAGGGAGACCACAAAAAGGGGGAGGGGACAGAAGAAAGACATGTTGAGTGCATGCATTACCGCTACCGTTGGCGGACACGACAGACACAGAAGCCCCCTGCACTATGCCGCACACTTGGGGTCCACTATTCAATCCCTGGGACATGGCCTACAAGGCTATGGCCGATATCTGCACACATGGATTTGGTTGGCACTGTACCCAGGTGGGGTGTGGTGCCACAGGGTCTGCCTGAAAAAGGGGACTTAACTAGCACACTCGCCCTGGCCTAGGGGAACCCACAGCCCACCTCCCCCACCCAGACACCTCCACTGCACGCTGAATCAGCAGAATGAGAGTGTACTCACCACCTTGTTGCTGCTGTGATGCCCTCAAGCGCCCATCCAACTCCGGATACGCCACCGCCAGGATCCTGAACATCAGGGGGGTCATGGTGCGACGGGCACCCCTGCCACGTTGGGAGGCCATCCCCAGCTGGGCCTCCGCTGGCTTCTTGCTCCAGCGGCGAATGTCCTCCCATTTTTTACGGCAGTGGGTGCTCCGTCTATGGCAGACCCCCAAGGTCCGGACGTCCTTGGCGATGGCACACCACACATCCTTCTTCTGGTGGGCGCTGACCTACAGGAATTGTACAGGGGAAAAAGAAAAGTTATTACCAACTGCACCGTCACAGTCATTGGCCCGCATCCCTACCCTTGCCATATGGCACATGCACTCACTGTTGTTTCATACACGCCTCAACCTTCCCCCCCTCTATCTTTCATCCACCCCACTCCACACAGGTATTGTCCATACAGCATGCTCACAGTGTACTTACCTGTTTGTCTGGAGGACTGTAGAGTAGCGTGTACTGGGGGAGGACCCCATCCACGAGTTTCTCCAACTCCTCCGTGCTGAAGGCAGGGGCCCTTTCCCCAGACGCACGAGACATTGTCTCTTCCAGACTGAGGTCACAGCAGCACTTGCAGTGTAGGTCCTCTCCCTTCGAAGATCAGGTATTGAGTGATTGAACTGATAGAAAATGTCGGTCACGTCCGCGATGGTGCGTACCGTCACCACCAGCGTACATCGTCATTGGCTCCTGGGACCCATAGGGTCCAATGTTAACCAATGCAGAATTGTGCTGCGGTCTTCGACCGCCTACCGCGACGGTGTACAACGCCACCGCAGTTACCTCATATCCCATTGTCCCACTTTACAGGTCGGGCAGCCGTCATTTCAGGGGCCCACATGGCTTTCTTTTTAACTGTGTCACACATACCTAGGCCTTGGCTCAACACTCATACAGGCAAATTTCGGGTTATGAATAGTTTTCTGAGTAAGCTGTGTTTATGTACCTCTGAATTGGTTGACTCTGTGCTCGCTTTTGTCCTCCATAGGCACCGTCCGCTGGGACATGTGAGGAGATGGTGGCATCCTCCGGTGTGCAGACCGCTGGAGGACCTGTCAACAATGGAGGAAAGACATGTAATCATCACCTACAGGCTTGATCGTGCCACAATCCTGGAACTGTGTGCCCAGTTGGAGCCAGACCTGATGTCAGCTATCCGGCATCCCACAGGGATCCCCCCTCAAGTGCAGGTGCTGTCAGTACTCCATTTCCTTGCAAGTGGGTCATTTCAAACAACAGTGGCCATAGCATCAGGGATGTCCCAGCCTATGTTTTCCAACGTTTTTTCCAGTGTTGTCTGCCCTGCTGAAACACATGCAGAGCTACATCGTTTTCCCTCAGGTGGACGATTTGCCAGCAGTTAAAGGTGACTTCTATGCCCTGGGCCATATCCCCAACATCATAGGTGCCATTGATGGGACATATGTGGCCTTGGTCCCCCCACGCAGGAGTGAACAGGTGTACAGAAACCGGAAGAGTTACCATTCAATGAATGTGCAGAAGGTGTGTTTGGCAGACCAGTACATCTCCCATGTTAATGCCAAATCCCCTGGCTCAGTGCATAATGCTTACATCCTGAGGAATAGTAGCATCCCTTAAGTGATGGGGCAACTACAGAGGAACCTGAAACCAAATCAGTGGGAATAGTTGTGTGGGTCTGGGGATATCCCTAAGAGTTAGTGTGTGTCTAACAGTTGTCCCTCGCCATTTGCAGGTGACTCTGGTTACCCCAACCTGTCATGGCTACTGACCCCAGTGAGGAATCCCAGGACCAGGGCAGAGGAACGCGACAATGAGGCCCATGGGTGAACTAGGAGGATTATAGAGCGGACCTTCGGCCTCTTGAAGGCCAGGTTCTGGTGCTTCCATATGACAGGTGGTTCCCTATTCTACTCACCAAATAAGGTGTGCCAGATCATCGTGGCCTGCTGTATGCTTCACAACTTGGCTTTGCTAAGACAGGTGCCTTTTCTGCAGGAGGATGGTCCAGATGGAGGTGTTGTGGCAGTTGTGAAGACGAGGAAGCAGAAGAAGAGGACATCGACAACAGGAACTCTTTGATCCTGCAATAATTCCACTGAGACACAGGTAAGAAGACTAACCTGCCTACTACATGTACTTTAACACTACTACCTCTCTACTGTCTGTCCTTTTCACCCAGTGTATTGTCACTGAGTTGTCACTTTCTCTTACAATTTCACAGATGTGTGACATCTGCTTTGTTTCCTCATAGACTATAGCTGTGTGACATAGGTATGTTGACATTACCATTGAAAGAGCATTTTGTCACTCTAATTGCTAATACAGTAATTTGAAATCACAGACAGACTCCAGATTGTTTTGTGCTTTAAGGGTGTTTATTTAAGTGCTCAATATTGGAGGGGGTTGTTAAATGGTGAGGGGTGATGGTGGAGGAATGTCCATGGCAGAGTCCAAGCTATTAGTCTCACAGGTGCATTGTCCAAAGGGGCATAGGAAGTGGAGCTGGGGCAGTTTGAGGATGGACAGGGTGACAAGGTGGGACAAAAGGATGAAAATCAGGGTGGTCTAATTTCTTGGCGTGGTCTTGGAATCATTCTCTGTCTTTGTCCTGGATCTCAGGGACCGTTTGCGGGGTGGTTCTCCATCTGCAGGGGGTGGGGTGCTACTATGGTGGTCCTGTGGCGGTGCCTCCTGTCCACTAGCGCCGGCGGAGGTGGTAGGCAGTTCATCGTCCAGGCTAGTGTCAGGGGCCCCTTGCTGTGCCACAGTGTCCCTCCTGGTGTTGAGGACTTCCTTCAGCACCCCTACGATGGTGCCCAGGGTGGAATTGATGGATCTGAGTTCTTGCTTGAAGCCAAAATACTGTTCCTCCTGCAGCCGCTGGGTCTCCTGAAACTTGGCCAGAACCGTTGCCATCGTCTCCTGGGAATGATGGTAGGCTCCCATGATGTTGGAGAGGGCCTCGTGGAGAGTGGGTTCCCTGGGCCTGTCCTCCCCCTGTCGCACAGCAGCCCTCCCAGTTCCCCTGTTTCCCTGGGCCTCTGTCCCCTGAACCGTGTGCCCACTGCCACTGCCCCCAGGTCCCTGTTGTTGTTGGGGTGGTGGGTTAGCCTGGGTTCCCTGTAGTGGTGGACACACTGCTGCTTGACGTGTCCTGGGGACAGAGGGATGGGCCCGCTGGGTGGGTGCTGTGCTGGTGTTTCCAGAGGGGAAAGCTCTGTAGTGGCCTGTGACCTTGTGAGGGGAACCGACTGTCCCGAGGTCCCAGATGGGCCGGGCTGGTCATCTAGATCCAGTTGGACAGAGCTGCTGTCATCAATGTGGGCCTCTTCTGTGGGAGGAGTGGACATATCTGGACCCTCCTGTCCGGTGACGTTGGGTAGGGGTCCTGCAGGGGTGTAAAAGCATGATTATGGCATCTGTGTGTGCTATGGTGTGCAATGGGTGGGTGACCATGTACCCCAGTGCTTGCATTCCTGTGTGGGACCTTGTGTGACGATGGTTTAGGGGGGTGTATGGGTATGTGCACTGGCCATGCTTTGGTGATGGGTATCCATGCTTTGGTGTTGCATGCAGGGCTTGGTGTTGGGATGGGTGGTTTGTGATATTGGGACATTTGTGAGGAATTGGAGTTATGGGGGTGAGGGTGGGGGTATGTGATGGCATGCAGGTAGGGTGGGGGATGTAATAATTAAGATTTGACTTACCAGAGTCCATTCCTCCAGCTACTCCTGCGAGGCCCTCAGGACGCAGAATAGCCAAAACTTGCTCCTCCCATGTTGTTAGTTGTGGGGGAGGTGGTGGGGGTCCACCGCCAGTCCTCTAAACCGCAATGTGGTGTCTTGAGACCACGGAATGCACCTTCCCCCGTAGGTCGTTCCACCTCTTCCTGATGTCATCTCTATTTCTTGGTTATTGTCCCACTGCGTTGACCCTGTCCACTATTCTTCACCATAGCTCCATCTTCCTACCTATGGAGGTGTGCTGCACCTGTGATCCGAATAGCTGTGGCTCTACCTGGATGATTTCCTCCACCATGACCCTGAGCTCCTCCTCAGAGAACATGGGGTGTCTTTGCAGTGCCATGGGGTGGTGTGGGTGATGTGTGGGGTGGTGTGTGTTGTGATGTGTGGGGTGATATTTAGTGGTGTGTTTTGTGAGGTGCGTGGATGTTGTGTGAGTGATGGTGTTGAGTGCCTGTGGATGCTTGTTTGTAGATTGTGGTGTCTGTCTCTGGCCTTCTTTCAGAATTTTTTGTAGTAGGGTTTTGTGGGTGATATGGGCGGGTGTTTTATATTGTATTGGGTGTGTGGGAGTGGTGTGTGTATGTGTATCAGGGATGTGTATTTGGAATTGTCCAATGTGGTAGTGTTTTGTATATGTGTGTGTATTTTGAGCACGGCGGTGCGTACCACCAATGGAATACTGCGGTTGAAAGACTGCTGTGTGGATTCGTGGGTCGTGATAGTGTGGGCGTATTCCTGTTGGCGTGACGGTGGAGGTTTTGTTTTCGCCAGTTTATCACTGACCTTTGGTGTGGCGGACTTGTGTGGGTGTCTCAATTTTGGCGTATTCCGAGCAGTGGGTCATAATAACCGTGACAGAATTCCGCTGCCGCTGCGGTGTGTTAGCAGTCTTCTGCACGGCAGTAAGTGGCTTTTACCACCAATGTTGTAATGACCCCCATAGTTAGCAACATACTGACCACCTGCCGACGCATCTGCACTTATTTCAGCCATTCTTTAAAAAAACACAGAAACAGTTGTGGATTATTCAGCATGATAACAGGGTACCACATACTGCTCTGATACAGTAGGTGCCAATATGCTGGAACTTAACCTATTGTATGTTGCAACGCCTGTGCAAACAGATCAATGACTAAGGGGCTTATTACGAGTATGGCAGTACTGTAATCACTATCAGGAGGATACCATATCATTGTATAAAAGGAATCAACATCACTACCCACATATCAGATATGACAGGCATTCAAGCAATCAAATATATGTTGAATAGGAGATTAGCCAGTTTAATGGAACACACTGAAATGTTATTGCAAATGATAGATCTCATACTCAACCATAACTATTTTCTTTTTAAAAATGACTGGTTTAAGCAGAAACAAGGAGTGGCGATGTGGTTGAGATTTTCTCCCTCATATGCAAACTTGTTTATGGGGTGGTTTGAGGAAAGATGGGTGTGGGGTCTTGGAGCAGCAGAATGGCAGACACACATCTTGTACTGGGGCAGATATATAGATGATTGGTATGGATGGGAAATTAAGAAAATGTGAAGAAATTCTGTGACTATCTCAACAGCAATGAGGTAAACATTAAGCTTACATACAGATATAGTTCAACCTGTATTGATTTTTTGCATGTGGAATTGTATGTAGAAGACAATATGATTGAGAGTAGACTACACCACAAACCAACAGCTTGTAATACGTTATTACACGCAACTAGTGCACACCCAAAACACCAGATAGATGCAATACCGTTTGGAGAAATGGTTAGAGCAAGACGGAATTGTAGCAAAGATACAGACTTTTACAATTGTAAAGAAGATATGGGGAAATGATTTATTGCTAGAGGATATAGAGAGGAAATTGTTAGGAAGTGTGAGCGTGAAGCTTCTACAATATCACGCTCACACACGTTACAACCTCATAAAACAATGAAAAACCACAAAAGAAAGAATATTAAAGACAACATAAGAATAGTATTGGATTATACTAATAATTCAGCGACACTATTAAAAAGTATGAGAAAACATTGCGGAATTTTATTAGAGGATCAAGTACTAAGAAAGTATATTAATGACAAGCCAGAAGTATCATATAGGAGAGGAGTAACACTTAATAACATCCTTAGTCTGAGTTACTTGAAGACTAAGGGCATACCTAATATGGGCTTTTTCAAATGTGGAAATTGTACGATGTGCAGGTGGGCGTGGCATGCAAAAAGAGATTTTCAAGGATTGGGGAATAAGGAATATACTATTAAAACGTATATTAATTGCAATACAACATATGTAATTTACATTCTAGTTTGCAATTGTCACAAAATATACGTGGGTAGCACTATTCGTCCTCTCAAGGTGAGGATCTCAGAGCATTGGAGAGCTATAAGACAGGATGATGAGCATTACCCTATTGCCTCACACATGAGATCATACAAGGCACAGGGGCCCCACAAGGATTTCAAGTTTTTTAAATCTAAGCATACAGAGAGAAACCCACGAGGGGTAATAGAGAATTAGCATTACGAAAGAAGGAATCCATATGGATAATGCGGTTAGGGGCAGTGGAACATGGATTGAATTCTGATTACAAATTTGAATATTTTCTAGGGGATATATGAAGTGGTAATTATGATATCTGGCTATGTGTTATATGTTACTGATCAGTAATATGGTTAGAGTACTATCCTTGGCTATTTTGAACTAAGAGAATTTGGATTATTGATTTAGAATATATGTCACCCTGTAGAATAGGCATGTAATAACCTGATGGGAGGATTTGCCATTTGATATTTATCATAATGTATATGGTATAGGATAGGATTAATGTAGAGCATAATCAGTGCAGCTTAACGTTTAGTTTGACGAATAAGTAACATGCAAGTCAATATAATGTACAAACATTACAAGAAAGGATTGTTAAATAAATCCGATCTGCATTCTAGCAGATGGAATAGCGTACAATGGATGAGGGTTTGGAGTGTGCGCACAAACGCGCAACAGTGTTATGAATTAGTCCGTCCTCTATGTTACGGTCAGAGAGGGCAGGCTTATATATGCCGGAAGAGAGAATGGACTCTCTTTGGTAGGAATCGGCGTACACACTGACTTCAAGGAAGCTGAATACAGGTATGGGGTCGCGCTGGTATATAAAGGAATTGAGTGAATGGGTAGGCATGTAAGGAAGTTACTACTTCCTAACTAATATTACAGGATACGCGTTCTTGTAAGATTTTAATGTGGCATCCGGGCCAAGATTAAAGAAAATAAATACATTAAACAAATGCAGACGGTCAGGTAAGTGTTACGAAGCAAACTTTTGCTTCACCAATTAGCTATCAGGGACCCGGGATAGAGATGATGACATAATGTGTACTTTATAATTACAAATGGCTAATGGCACTATAAACTATTAGAACAACAGACTTTGATATATGCGATTGACATTGAGAGATCAGGTACAGCTTCTCTATATTGACACAAGAAAGGGAGATTTAGGTTATGATCAGATTGCCGTTAAGCATGGGCCTTTCACATGGTAATTTTTATAGGAAAGGGTTCTATTATGAAGACTGCTGTAACTCTGAGATCTTCACGAGGGTTTTAAAAACACAGAGGTTTAAAGACATGGGTGGTCATTACAACCCTGGCGGATGGTGTTAAAGCAGCGGTAAGACCGCAAACAGGGCGGCGGAAATTTTTTGGGAATTACGACCGTGGTGGAAACCGCCAACAAAGACAGCCACTTTAACACTCCGACCGCCACGGCGGTACAAACAAACAGCTCGGCGGTCACCGCCAACAGACAGGCAGAAGACAATGTACCGTCCACACTATTATGACAGGCCAATCTGCCACCTTTTCCGGGGCGGATTCACCGCAGATAAAAACACAGTGGAAACAGGGATTTCGAAGGAAAAACGCTCACGTCTACACACTCCGTGAGGAAGGAGGACACCATGGACCCGGAACTCCAAATTCTTCCTGTGATAGTCTTCCTGCTCCTGTACCAGGAGCACCAACGCCGGCGGCGAAGACCACGGTGAGTACTGCACCTACGACAGGGAGGGGGGAGGGAAAAAACAGTGACACACACACGCAGCACGCAACACCCCCACCCTCACCCAATACAACACACACACTAATACATATCTATACATTACAGTATAGTTACACCCCCCAACCCCCCGGAAGAATGCAAAGACAAAATGAAATGAGTGTAACCATTGTAATATATCAAAATTCATTAAGCAAACATATACATATATACACTATTAACAAAATATATACCAAGAATAGTAGTCCAGGTATTGCACCATTCATAGTCTGTGGACCACTGGGATCAAAATGCATGGGCGAGGCCCACACACGATACCAGATCAACCAGAGAGAACATTGCAGGGGCATCAGATAGAAATACAACAGGCACCTCAGGGGGAAGGGAAGGAGGGGCACCTCAGTCAGATGAGTGCACTACGCCAGATCCACGAAGGGCCTCCATGCCCATTGAAGTATCCTGGGGAGTGCAAAGCCACAGTCTCTCAAGTCTCTACAGTGGGTGGTTTGCCCACTGCTGCATCCTGGGGAGTGCAAAGCCACAGTCTCTCAAGTCTCTACAGTGGGTGGTTTGCCCACTGCTGCATCCTGGGGAGTGCAAAGCCACAGTCTCTCAAGTGGATAACATTTTCCACTGGTTTCTGGAGGGGGCTTTGTGCCCAGAGTGCTTCTTCCTGCCAAGGACTAAGATAGTGGATGTCTTTCTCCACTGGATCTGGAGGGGGACTGGTGCCCAGAGTGCTTCATCCTGCCAAGGACAGACGGAGTGGATGCATGTCTCCACTGGTTCTGGAGGGGGACTGGTGCCCAGAGTGCTTCATCCTGTGAAGGACTGAGGTAGTGGATGTCTTTCTCCACTGGTTCTGGAGGGGGACTGGTGCCCAGAGTGCTTCATCCTGCCAAGGACAGACGGAGTGGATGCATGTCTCCACTGGTTCTGGAGGGGGACAGGTGCCCAGAGTGCTTCATCCTGCCAAGGACAGACGGAGTGGAAGCATGTCTCCACTGGTTCTGGAGGGGGACTGGTGCCCAGAGTGCTTCATGCTGTGAAGGACTTAGGTAGTGGATGTCTTTCTCCACTGGTTCTGGAGGGGGACTGGTGCCCAGAGTGCTTCATCCTTTTTAAGGACTGAGGTAGTGGATGTCTTTCTCCACTGGTTCTGGAGGGGGACTGCTGCCCAGAGTGCTTCATCCTGCCAAGGACAGACGGAGTGGATGCATGTCTCCACTGGTTCTGGAGGGGGACTGGTGCCCAGAGTGCTTCATCCTGGGAAGGACAAAGGTAGTGGATGTCTTTCTCCACTGGTTCTGGAGGGGGACTGCTGCCCAGAGTGCATCACTCACCCCAAGACGGTCTCTGTTGCGTCAGTGCCCCGGCCGCTCATGGGCTAGCGGTGCTTGAGTTGGCGGTCCTTGCCCTGTTCAGCAGTGCTTGAGTTGGCAGTCCTTGCCCTGTTCAGCGGTGTTTGAGTTGGTGGTCCTTGCCCTGTTCGGCGGTGCTTGGCCTGTTCAGCGGTGCTTGAGTTGGCGGTCCTTGCCCTGTTCGGCGGTGCTTGCCCTGTTCAGCGGTGCTTGAGTTGGCGGTCCTTGCCCTGTTCAGCGGTGCTTGAGTTGGGGGTCCTTGCCCTGTTCAGCGGTGCTTGCCCTGTTCAGCGGTGCTTGAGTTGGCGGTCCTTGCCCTGTTCAGCGGTGCTTGCCCTGTTCAGCGGTGCTTGAGTTGGCGGTCCTTGCCCTGTTCAGCTGTGCTTGCCCTGTTCAGCGGTGCTTGAGTTGGCGATCCTTGCCCTGTTCAGCGATGCTTGCCCTGTACAGCTGTGCTTGAGTTGGTGGTCCTTCATTGCCCAGCTGGGCTGGGGCTGGCGGTGCTTCATTGCCCAGCTGGGTTGGGGATGGCGGTCCTTCATTGGTCAGCTGGGCTGTGGCTGGCGGGGCCCTCCTGGGCAGCTACGATGGGGCTGGCGGGGCCCTCCTTGGCAGCAACGATGGGGCTGGTGGTGGCCTCCTTGGCAGCGACGATGGGGCTGGCGGTGGCCTCCTGGGCAGCGACGATGGGGCTGGCGGTGGCCTCCTGGGCAGTGACGATGGGGCTGGCGGTGGCCTCCTGGGCAGCGGTCCTTCATTGGTCAGCTGGGCTGTGGCTGGCGGGGCCTTCCTGGGCAGCTGGGCTGTGGCTGGTGGGGCCCTCCTGGGCAGCGGGGCTGTGGCTGGCGGGGCCCTCCTGGGCATCTATGATGGGGCTGGCAGGATCCTCCTGGGCAGCGACGATGGGGCTGGCGGTGGCCTCCTGGGCAGCTATGATGGGGCTGGCGGTTGCCTCCTGGGCAGCGACTATGGGGCTGGCGGTGGCCTCCTGGGCAGTGATGATGGGGCTGGCGGTTGCCTCCTGGGCAGCGATTATGGGGCTGGCGGTGGCCTCCTGGGCAGCTACGATGGGGCTGGCGGTGGCCTCATGGGCAGCGACGATGGGGCTGGTGGGGCCCTCCTGGGCAGCGGGGATGATGGCAGTCTTCTCCGCCGTGCTGCTCCTCCCAGACTTGCCGGGGTTCTTGTGGCCCTTCCCCACCTTGGGAGGAGTCACAGCTGAGTCCACACCCCCACCGGGACCCCTGGGAGCGGCTTGGGTGGCTGTAGTCTTCCCCCTCTCCCGCCGGGCACTGGCCAACTTCTGGTGCTTCACAGGGGGGGCACTGGCTGGGCTGTGGCTCTGTGACACACTGGCTGTCCTGGTGGCCGGTGCACTCCACATACCTGTGACAACAGGCACCACCGGTCCCGGAGATGTTGTGGCTGAGGTGCTAGTTCGGGAGCTATGAGTTGGAAGGGAGGTGGTGGGAAAAAGGTTAAGGCTGGACAGGAAAAGTTGTTTGGACACACTGGGACAGGTAGCTGGAGGGGGTTTGGGAGTTGAGGAAGAGGTGGTGGTAGTAGGAGGTGTACGTTTTGTGGCTTTGGGTGCAGGTGCATGCGCTGGAGGCTGCCGTGAAGTGGATGTATGTTGGGTGGGTGTGTGTCTGCGTTTGTGTATCTTCGGAGGGGGCGTCACAGACACACTGGGAGAGGACACAGGGGACGTGTGTATGGTAGTGGGGGTGGTGACTGCACATGAGCGGGGTGTGCTGGTGGGTGTGTTGGTGTGGGACGTAGTGGCTATAGAGGTAGTGCATGCAGGTGTGAGTGTAGACGAGACTGGGAGGGAGGTGGGAGATGAGGAGGAGGGGGACACAGTGGAGGCAGTGGATGTTGGTGTGTCTGTATATGTGTGATGCTTGCGTGAGTGCCTGTGGGATGTGTGGTGCTTATGTTTGCCTGAGCTTCCCTTGTGTGGTGAGGTGTGTGCAGGCTGGTCTGATGGTGTGCTTGGGATAGGCAGAGGTACAGGGGATTGGGTTTGGGTGGAGGAAGTTGGAGGGGGGAGGCTAGACACAGGGACAATGGCTGCCATCAGTGCTGAGGCCAGAGTTTGAAAGGCTTGGTGAAGGGCCGCCTGACCAGAATGAATGCCCTCCAGGAATGCATTGGTTTGTTGCAACTGCCTTTCTACACCCTGGATGGCATTCAAAATGGTAGACTGCCCAACAGTGAGGGACCTGAGGAGGTCAATGGCCTCCTTACTGAGGGCAGCAGGGGTGACTGGGGCAGGGCCTTGAGGTGCCTGGGGCGAAGGTGATGCCCAGCCTCCTGGGTGAGCGGGCACGGGGCGAAGGCTGAGGGGCTGCTGGGAGGGCGGTGCTGGTAGGGGGGGTGGCGGCTGTACCTGTAGAAGTGGGGGGCACAGATGTTGCCACCACCACAAGGGAGCTCCCATCGGAGGACGAGTCCATGTAGCTGGTTTCAGCTCCTGTCCCCGCCGTGGTGCTCCTCTCGCCCTCCGTCCCACTGGTGTATTCTGAGTCCGTAGTGTGGCCCTCCATGGCCATGTGGGATGCAGCTCCCTCGTGCTCCGGTGCCACTGCTCCTCTGCCTGATGATGCTAATGCACACAAGAACAGGGAGACCACAAAAAAGGGGGGGGAACAGAAGAAAGACATGTTGAGTGCATACATTACCGCTACCGCTGGCGGACAAGACAGACACAGAAGCCCCTGCACTACGTCGTGCTGTTGGGCTCTACAGTGCAATTCATGGGAAATGGCCTACAAGGCTATAGACGACATCTGCACACATAGATAACACAGGTGCATGAATAGCTGTACTTGGCACTCTACAGAGATGGGGTGGGGGGCCACAGGGCCATGCCTTACGGAGGGGCTTAGCCTACGGAACTCGCCCTGGCCTAGGGACACCCACAGCCCTCCTCCCCCACCCAGACACCTCCACTGCACGCAAAGTCAGCTGAATGAGAGTGTACTCACCCCCTTGTGTCCGCTGTGATGCCCTCAAGCGCCCATCCAACTCAGGGTAGGCCACTGCCAGGATCCTGAACATCAGGGAGGTCATGGTTCGAGGGGCACCCCTCCCACGTTGGGAGGCCATCCCCAGCTGAGCCTCCGCCGTCTTCTTGCTCCAGCGGCGAATGTCCTCCCATCTTTTCCGGCAGTGGGTGCTCCGTCAGTGGTGGACCCCCAGGGTCCGGACATCCTTGGCGATGCCACGCCAAATATCCTTCTTCTGGTGGGCGCTGACCTACATGAAATGTACAGGGGAAGAAGAGAAGTCATTACCAACTGCGCCGTCAAAGTGAGTGGCCCCCATCCCTACCCTTGCCATGTGGCACATGCACCCACCGTCTTTCATGCACGCAGAACTCTCCCCCCTTCCTTCTTACAACCAGCCCTCTCCACACAGGCATAGCCCATACAACATGCTCCCTGTGTACTTACCTGTTAGTCTGGAGGACCGTAGAGTAGCGTGTACTGGGGGAGTACCCCATCGACGAGCTTCTCCAACTCCTCTGATGTGAAGGCAGGGGCCCTTTCCCTAGACGCACGAGCCATTGTCTCTTCCAGACCAGGGTCACAGCAGCACTTGCAGTGTAGGTCCTCTCCTGTCGAAGATCAGGTATCAAGTGATTCAACTATAGAAAATGGCGGTCACGTCCGCGGCTGTGCGTACCATCACCGCCAGCGTACATCGTCATTGGCTCCTGGGACCCATAGGGTCCAATGTTAACCAATGCGGCATTGCGCCGCGGTCTTCGACCGCCTACCGCGACGGTGTACAACGCCAGCGCAGTTACCTCACATCCCATTGTCCCACTTTACAGGTCAGGCAGCCGCCATTTCAGGGGCCCACATGGCTAATTACCAACTGCGTCACACATACCTAGGCCAAGACTCAACACATATACAGGCCACATTTTGTGTATGAATGGTGTTCTGTGTAGACTGTGGGTACATACCTCTGAGTTGTTTGACTCTGTGCTCGCTGCTTTCCTTCATAGGCACTGTCTGCTGGGACATGTGAGGAGATGGCGGAATCCTCCGGTGTATCGACCGCTAGTGGACGTGTCGACAATGGAGGAAAGAATTTTGATTATCACCTACAGGTTTGACCTTGCCACAATTCAGGAACTGTGTACCCAGTTGGAGCCTGACCTGATGTCAGCAATCCGCCATCCCACAGGAATCCCCCCTCAAGTGCAGGTGCAATCAGTGCTCCATTTCCTTGCAAGTGAGTCTTTTCAGACAACTCTGGCCATGGCATCAGGGATGTCCCAGCCTATGTTTTCCAACGTATTGTCCAGAGTGTTGTCTGCCCTGCTGAAACACATGCAGGGCTACATCGTTTTCCCTCAGGTGGAGAATTTGCCTACAGTGAAAGGTGACTTCTCTGCCCTTGGACATATCCCCAACATCATAGGTGCCATTGATGGGACCCATGTGGCTTTTACCCCCCCCACAGGAGTGAACAGGTGTACAGGAACTGGAAGAGTTATCATTCCATGAATGTACAGATGGTGTATTTGGCAGACCAGTACATCTCTCATGTGAATGCCATGTTCCCTGGCTCAGTGCATGACGACTACATCCTGCAGAATAACAGCATCCCTTATGTGATGGGTCAACTCCAGAGGCACTGTGTGTGGCTATTAGGTGACTCTGGTAACCCCAACCTGTCATGGCTACTGACCCCAGTGAGGAATCCCAGGACAAGGGCAGAGGGACGCTACAATGAGGCCCATGGGCGAACATGGAGGGTGATCGAGGGGACCTTCTGCCTCCTGAAGGCCAGGTTCAGATGTCTGTATATGACAGGTGGATCCCTATTCTACTCACCAAATAAGGTGTGCCCGATCATCGTGGCCTGCTGTATGCTTCAAAACTTGGCTTTGCGCTGCCAGGTGCCTTTTCTGCAGGAGGATGGTCCAGATGGCAGTGTTGTGGCAGCTGTGGAGCCTGTGGACAGTGATGAGGAGGAAGCAGAGGAAGAAGACATGCAGAACAGGGACTCAGTAATCCAGCAATATTTCCAGTGAAACACAGGAGAGAATACATTCCTGCCTACTACATGTACTTTTACACTTCTACCTCTATCCTGTCTGTCGTTTTCACCCAGTGTATGGTCACTGAGTTGTCACTTTCCCTTACGGTTTCACAGGTGTGGGTCCTCATCTGCTTAGATTCCTCATGGACTAGAGCTGTGTGACATAGGTATGTTGACATTACTATTTCAAGAACATTTTGTCACTGTAATTGCAAATACACTATTTTGAAATCACAGACAGACTCCAGATCTTTTGGTGGTTTTAGGTGTGTTTATTTAAATATAAAATATTGGTGGGGGAAGTTAAATGGTGAGGGGTGATGGCGGAGGAATGACCATGGCAGAGTCCAGTCTATTAGTCTCACAGGTGCATTGCCCAAATGGGCTTTGGAAGTGGAGATGGGGCAGTTTAAATATGGACAGGGTAAGAAAGTGGGACAGTGGGATGACAATCAGGGTGGTCTCATTTCTTGGTGGGGGTCTTGGCATCGTGCTCTGTCTTGTTCCTGGATCTCAGGGACCGTTTGCGGGGTGGTTCTCCGTCTGCAGGGGGTGGGGTGCTGGTGTGTTGGTCCTGTGGCGGTGCCTCCTGTCCACAAGCGCCGGAGGAGGTGGTGGGCAGTTCATAGTCCATGCTAGTGTCAGGGGCCCCGTGTAGTGCCACAGTGTCCCTCCTGGTGTTGAGTACTTCCTTCAGCACCCCTACGATGGTGCCCAGGGCGGAGCTGATGGTTCTGAGTTCCTCCCTGAACCCCAAATACTGTTCCTCCTGCATCCGCTGGGTCTCCTGACACTTGGCCAGTACCGTTGCCATTGTCTCCTGGGAGTGGTGGTAGGCTCCCATGATGGAAGAGAGGACCTCGTGGAGAGTGGGTTCCCTTGGCATGTCCGCCCCCTGTCGCAGAGCAGCCCTCCCAGTTCCCATGTGTTCCTGGGCCTCCGTCCCCTGGACCGTATGCCCACTGCCACTGCCCCCAGGTCCCTATTGTTGTTGTGGTGGTGGGTTATCCTGGGTTCCCTGTAGTGGAGGACACACAGCTGATTGACGTGTCCTGGGGACGGAGGTATGGGCCCGCTGGGTGGGTGCTGTGCTGGTGTTTCCTGAGGGGGGAAGGTCTGTGGTGGCATGTGCCTGTGTGAGGGGAACTGACTGTTCCGAGGCCCCCAATGGTCCGGGCTGGTCATCTAGATCCAGGTGGACAGAGGTGCTGTCATCACTGTGGGCCTCTTCTGTGGGTGGAGTGGACATGTCTGGACCCTCCTGTCTGGTGACGTTGGGTAGTGGTCCTGCAGGGGTGGAAAGGCATGATTATTGCATCTGTGTGTGTCATGGTGTGCAATGGGTGGGTACATTTGTGAAGTGTTGGAGTGATAGGGGTGGGGGCGAGGGTGGGGGTATGTGTTAGCATGCAGGTAGGGTGGGGGATGTAATAGTTAAGATTTGACTTACCAGATTCCATTCCTCCACCGACTCCTGTGATGCTCTCAGGATGCAGAATCGCCAAGACCTGCTCCTTCCATGTTGTTAGTTGTGGGTGGGGGTCCACCGCCAGTCCACTGAACCGCCTGGTGGTGTCATGAGACCACGGAACGCACCTTCCCCCGTAGGTCGTTCCACCTCTTCCTGAAGTCCTCCCGATTTCTTGGTTGCTGTCCCACTGCGTTGACCCTGTCGACTATTCTTCGCCATAGCGCCATCTTCCTTGCAATTGAGGTGTGCTGCACCTGGGATCCAAATAGCTGTGGCTCTACCCGGATGATTTCCTACACCATGACCCTGAGCTCCTCCTCCGAGAACCTGGGCTGTCTTTGCCGTGCCATGGGGTGGTGTAGGTGATGTGTGGGGTGGTGTGTGTGGTGATAAGTGTGGTGATGTGTAGTGGTGTGTGGTGTTTTGTGCATGGAAGTTGTGTGGGTGATGGTGTTGTGTGCCTGTGAATGATAGTTTGTTGATGGTGGTGTCTCTCTCTGGCCTTCTCTCTGTAATTGTGGTCGTACGGGTTTGTGGGTGATGTGGGTGTGTGTTTTATATTGTATTGGGTGTGTGGGAGTGGTGTGTGTATGTGTATCAAGTGTGTGTATTTCGAATTGTCCAATGTGGTGGTGTTTTGGAGATGTGTGTGTATTTTGAGCGCGGCAGTGTGTACCACCAATGGAATACCGCGGTTGAAATACCACCGCGTGGATTCGTGTGTCGTGATATTGTGGGCGTTTTTCTGTTGGCGTGACGGTGGAGGTTTTGTTTTCGCCAGTTTATCACTGACCTTTGGCATGGCGGAATTGTGTGGGTGTCTGAATTTTGTCGGATTCCGAGATGTGGGTCATAATATCTGTGGCGGAATTCGGCGGCCGCGGCGTTGTGTTGGTGGTCTTCTGCACAGCGGTAAGCAGCTTTTACCGCCAATGTTGTAATGACCCCCATAGAGATTTGGGGGCATATTTATACTCCGTTTGCGCCGGAATTGCGTTGTTTTTTTTGACGCAATTCCGACGCAAAACTAACTCCATATTTATACTTTGGCGTTAGACGCGTCTAGCGCCAAAGTCCATCGAGGTAGCGTCATTTTTTAGCGTGGACACCTACTTTGCGTTAATTATATGCAAGGTAGGCGTTCCCGTCTAAAAAATCGACTCCGAGGCATGTGCGTCGGATTTATACTCCCGGGCAAAATTCACGCCCGGGAGTGGGCGGGTCAAAAAAAATGACGTACAGCTGCTTTTGCGCCGTTTTTTAGCGCCTGCAAAAGGCAGGCGTTAAGGGACCTGTGGGCTCTGAAGGAGCCCAGAGGTGCCCTCCCATGCCCCCAGGGACACCCCCTGTCACCCTTGCCCACCCCAGGAGGACACCCAAGGCTGGAGGGACCCATCCCAGGGACATTAAGGTAAGTTCAAGTAAGTGTTTTTTTTTTTTTTTTTTGTGGCATAGGGGGGCCTGATTTGTGCCCCCCTACATGCCACTATGCCCAATGACCATGCCCAGGGGACAGAAGTCCCCTGGGCATGGCCATTGGGCAAGGGGGCATGACTCCTGTCTTTGCTAAGACAGGAGTCATTTCTATGGGGGTTGGGAGTGAAAAAAAATGGCGCAAATCGGGTTGAGGCGAAAAAATTGCCTCAACCTGACTTGCCCCATTTCTTGACGCCCAAGCCCCATATCCCCCTACGCCGGCGCTGCCTGGTGTATGTCGTTTTTTTTATCGCACACCAGACGGCGCCGGCGGCTAACGCCGGCTAACGTCATTCAATAAATACGGCGCCCGCATGGCGCTTCAGAATGGCGTTAGCCGGCGCTAATTTTTTTGACGCATAACTGCGTTACCGCAGTTTTGCGTCAAAAAGTATAAATATGGGCCTTGGTGTTTTCTATAAATAGGAGGGATGATATCTATGTAGGTTGTTTCAAATCAAGGTTTGCACTTCTTGTTTTTGTAACAATTGTCGAGTCACTTTGCATGGCATTAGGTGATGGTAATGTGTAATTATAAATGGAATGTGTATTTTAAAAAAAATTATGTTGGACACTGTTGTAGAAAGTCCTGAGGATGTCAAGGGGTAATCCCCAGACGAAAGACATGTTGACTGGGACTGGAACAGGAGCAATTTTGGATGATTTTTTTTTAAGAAGAATAAAGAAGATTAAGAGTCAAACAATGGAGCGTTTTTTAATTAAGGACTTTTGAGTATTTAATGATATATTAATCGATACTGTTTCTGGGTTAAGGTGTGTGCCTTTCATAATTTATACATATGTGATAGCATTTGATGTTATGATTACAGGGTTTGTGGGGGGACTTATCACAGTGATTGGCACCGTCTGATGAATTACTGACACTATTTCAATTGCATTGAAGGAGAGCGCCAAGTACTCCACAAAAATCTCCCATTGGTAGCTAGAGTATGACAGGCATGGCATTTGTCTGTGTGAATGAATCCCTCATCCCAAACAAACGTCATGCAAACATCACTGCAAGTGAATCGATGATGCATCCGTATAGTCAGGGTAGAATTCCCAAAAAACACACAGGTGTGGTGCACCTAAAACCATCATACCACATCAAGGGTACAAATGATCATCAATTGGATCTACACCCTGCCCCTACCTGTAATTTCCATCATGGCTACGGCAGTTATACATGACTTAAAACATACTATGAGGCATGAATGTATCTGTCTGACTACATATGATGGTGACACAGTTCTGTCTGGGGCATCACAGTAAGTGGACAACCATTGCAGATGTATCATAATTACAACAGGACTCCCATGAACATATATGTAAGATTGTTTTCAACATCATCCCATATGCATGGCTAGCACATGCCATACATCTTCTGCATATATCTGTATACTAGTGGGAATGGAGGAAATGCAGACACCTTGGCACAAGGTACTTTTACTACATTGATTACACATCACTCAAGACAATGCACATTCCCAACTTACCAAAGGAACGTTGTATGATACAGCTGCCAAGATTTAACCCTGTAAGTCATTTCACATGTATGATGGACACCCATGCATCAGAGACTGTTGTGAGGCACTAACACCCAATAAAAAAGGGAGAGACAATTTCACCCAGTTTGCAGATGTCAATCTACACATATTACCAAACACATGACAGAGGACAGTGACCCACATCATTCCTACCTTTGGACTGGAATATTTGTCAGGAGTGATCTGTTAGTGGAAAACTAACAACCACCAGGCCAGTTAAACTGGGATATCTGAACACTAAACACAGTCATATCAGATCCATGGTGGGTATTTTGACTGAGAGTTCAGCATAGTTTAGTCCTAAGTCCCAGCTACAATAGGATGAATACACAAGTTGTAGGTACATGTCCTGTCAACATCTATTTGTTCCCTTATGTGACACATGACATATGCTACATTGTCCGGGGGAGCAGTCTGTGTCAGGAATCCCAAAGGTGCCTCCTGCGTTATCTGTCAGCATCCCCAGGGATTAGGGTTAAATCATATCTCTGTTCTTGGTTAAACCTTCATGTTGCTAAGTAAACATAATGTGCTATGTTACTCAATTGGTTTTATCAATACTTGTTTTACAAGTGCTTGGTTGCTAATTTGAGCAGGTGTGGACATGTGCTTCTAATTGGGTGTGGTGTAGACAAGTGCTTCTAATTGGGTGTGGTGACTCATCCACATGTGGAAACTCAACTGCTTTCCTGATTGGCTATAAATAGTAAAGTGAAGCATGCCTCCCTGCTTGGCTTTGTTTTGCTTCCTGATCTCAGCATCTGATTTGGCAGTCCAGGCCCTGCTGTCATCCTCGTATTCAGGACTTTTGAGGCAATACATTTCTTCGTTCCTGTGCCAGCTGACACCATGCATTTCTCCAGCACTCCAGATAAGACTGCAGCTAAGTGACTAGTATTCTTCAGGGAGTTTGTTCTCTGAGAGACGCTCTTTCCTAGAACAGCTGGTGTATTTCAGACCTCGTATTTTGGCAGAGTGCTTATCTTGAAGAGACAAATGCATTTCTGAACATTCTGCATGATGTTAGTAGTTACTTGCCTAAACGTGCTTCAAGAAACCTGCTTGAGCTCAAGTACTACAAAAGTGACTGTGCAATTTTAAAAGAACATTTATGTGACCAAACTGTGCCACCCTAACTGTTTAAACCCAGAGTGGACATTTGTATATCTTTGATTGTTTTTTGTTCCTTTTCGTTTAACCCTATGCATGCAGGAAAGTTATACGTGATATAATTAATGCCCTTGCTTGTCTTTCTTGTGCATGATAAGTGCAACCACAGTTCTAACTGTAGTGTGTAATAGTGAATCGCTGTGAAGCCAGCCCTAGTGTCTCAGTGCTTATTGTTACAGTACTCAGTTTGGGTTTTTGGTAATGCAGTGTTAGTATTTGTGCCAACACTTATTATTATCCAAGAAAAGTGCTGGAGCATCCCGGTGTTCTTCTACCACTCCCGTGCCTATATCAGAAAGAGAGATTCAGTTTCAAGGAAGTTGAGTGCACTAACTCTACTATCACTCTGTCAACAACGAATTGCCCCCCGAAGATACAGGGTGCCTGGCTGGACCGGCAAGACGTGGCAGTGTTTTGTCTCTTTCTCTTCCATTCCCCCATTGCACCAGGAAGTGCCGAGAGGTGTTCCAGGAGGTCGCGGGCATACCATCGCCCCTGCAGACATTCTGCTTTTCAGGTGAGTGGCCCCGTCTCGACAGTCTGTAACTCACTCAATCACCTGGTAAAGGTTCAATCATGATATTATATGTACGCACACCCTTGTGGCTGCTGTGCTGGCCTCAAACTCCCATCCAAGGCTGGATAGGCCACCACCAAAATGCGGGCCATTAGGGGGGTCATGGTCCAATGGGCACCCTGTCCTCAGTGGGAGGAGATCCTCAGCTGGGCCGCTCTGGTCTTCTGGGCCCAGCATCACAGGTCCTCCCAACTCTTCTGACAGTGAGCGCTCTGCTGGCTGTGGATGCCAAGGTCCACACCTTCCTGGCAAGAGCACCCTAAATCCCCTTCTTCTGATGGGTGTTTACCTGCATGGATGCAAATGACAACACATAATATTATGTTCACAAGTCCCATACAAAATGGCTGAGTCACATACATGTCAGTGCACCTAGTTAATGACATCCTGGCCTGAGCATCCTGTCCACCTATGGCACATAGCAAGTATTGGACTCAGGGACCTGACTGCAAACACTCCCTATTAGGGTGCACAATTTACACTCCCCAGCTCAGGCCCTGCACTGACCAGGTAAAAAATCTTTGCTGGTGGTGGGACATGAGCTAATTGCATGACCTTGACCGGGAACATGATGGAACAGATCTCACAAAGTGGCAGTTGACAGGTAAAGCTGACTGCAAACAATGTACTAAAACAGCACTAAAATGTCACCCACTGTATACAGTCCTGACATGTCACATCAAGCCAACATGTAGACCTATTGTGCTTCAACCACATTGAAGGGAGTGACATGTAGAGCACACAAAGAGGAAAGCCTCTCCATGTGTGGACATGCACAGATACTGATGCAGGCACCTGCCACTTCTCGTGGTGATGGTCGGTGAGTCACATCAATATTGAGCTACACACATCCACACGTGTGTCCACAAAACCTAAAGTACTGAAGGGGAAGCCTGGGCCTGCATTGTACATGTTCTGCCTCATAACCATAACCACAGAGTCCAATATCATGGCACATCACTCAACTGCCTGCAGATGTGCAATGTCTAAAAGGCGCCTGCATTGGACATATCAGTGCTGAATGAAAGAGACAACAGGGCTGTGGGATCAAGGGATCAGTCAAGGCTGTGTGACACATTGTCAGGGATGTTATGAGCACATCAGTCACAGATTAAGATCCCTCCCCCACATACAGCCCATACAGTAATTACTGGACATGACCTCAAGAAGCTGCATATTGGCAGTGAGGCATGTTTTGGCACCATCACATGCTATCCAGGGATACAGGGAGTGGACACAGTGTCACTAGTAGTGGAAAAGGGATTTGATACCAGCCCAGATGTACAGTTATGAAGTGAGCAACAGTACACATGCCCCCTTCGCTGCAGGCTGAGCAGGTATACCTACACAATACACCCTGTCCAAAAAATTCATGCATCACAGTACATCATGTAGCCCACAGCCAATTTACATTGGCTGCCTACGTGCAGAACTGAGGGGCATAGTGAATCAGTTCCTGGCTTCAGAACAACAGTTCAACAAGGCCAGATGTGGCCAGAGATCTCTGTGCAGACACAGAAAGAGCTCAAATGATGGCACACCAACACATATCACATGCATAAAACCCTCCAGCTGTTATACAACCATGTGATTACCCACTTGAAACATCATGTGCCAAGATTACGTTGGGGATGACTGTCATGACACCTCATTTAGCTATGTGCATCAAACGCAAGTTGGTACAGGGAACACTGGATGCACACTCACCGCATTGTCTCAAAATCACAAGCCTGTCACTTGACATAGATACATGCCCATTGACTCAACCATTGATGTACTCTGACAGCACCTACAGGACTTTACAGTCACAATCATACAAACTTGTCTCAAGCCTAGGATGACTAAAGATTATATACTTTGAGGTACAGAGAATAGTGTGCACATGGTGCACTTACTTGCTCCTCTGGTGGACCATAGAGCTGTCCATAAAAGGGTAGGAGCATCTCCACCAGTTTCTCCCGGTCTTCAGGTGAGAAGGAAAGGGCCCTATCACCTATACAACGTGGCATGATTGCTCCCAAAGGCAGTACACAGGTGCTCAGGTCATGGAGGTCTTGCTGGCAGCAGTGTCAGGAGTCAAGTGAGAGAATCAGCAGAAAATGGTGGTCACGTCCGCCACAGACTCGACTGTCACTGCTAGCAGACAGTGCCATTGGGCCAGGACCCCACAAACAGCAATGTTCTCCAATGGCAGTGTCCACCATAGCCATGACAACTTCTGCTGGCAGTCGCAGGCAGTTCCTCTTGTCCAGTGGAGTAGGTCAGGTAGCCACCATTTTAGAGGTTTACAATGCTATTACAAGATATGTATTGATGTGTCACAAGTATGGAAATGATGTACTTGCAATTATTGAGTGCTAGCCTTGTCCTGTCACTTAGGTTCATCATTTCTGTTATATTGTAGTTATGTGGTCCTGCAAATGTGATTACATTATTGGGGGTACAGCCACGACCATCCCCCCATATGTAATCTAGGCATTGGGGCATTGATTCAGAGGCAGCTTCTGGAGTAATTTGGACGTTAGTTTGCTGTCCAGATCGAGGTTTTGCACACAGATGTCGAGGATCAAAGCATTCACGTTTCACAAATGTGCAAGTGTTTGCCCTGGTGTTTGTTTTACATCATGTTTACAGTGACTCACATGACATGACACATTTAATATCTGACATGTATTATGCAAATTGCTATGAACACATTGATGACAGACTTTTTACTTTTTGTCCCACATAGTTACCCTGGGAGGAGAAGGATCAGACACCCTTCTGTGTACCGTCCAATAGCAGACTTGCAGACCATGGAGAACAGTCATGTCATACAGATTTATCGCCTGGATATCTAGACAATCATGGATCTCTGCCGTCAGATGGAGCCAGATCTGATGCCAGCCATGCATCATCCAAAAAGCATACCACCCATTGTACAGGTCATGTCAGTGTTGCACTTCCTGGCCACAGGTTCCTTCCAAAACACAGTGGCCCTATCTGAAGGGGATGTCCCAGTCTATCTTCAGTTTGGTGTTGAAGGATGTACTCACAGCAATGTTGAAGCACCTGGACAGCTACATTAGTTTTCCTTCAAGTGGGGATTTTGCCTATATGAAAGCAGAGTTCTAAATTGTGGCATACATACCACATGTTGTGGGAGTCATTGAAAGTACCCATGTAGCCCTGGTTCCACCCCATAAAAATGAACAGGTCTATCGGAACAGGAAGAACTTCCATTCCATCAATGTCTAAGTAGTGTGTTTGGCAGACCTCTACATTTCAAAAGTCTGAACCTGGTCACCAGTTCATGATGCCTTCATGATGTGGAACAGGACAATACCCCAGCTGATAACACAATTGTACCCAGAGAGTGTCTGACTGGTTGGCAAGTGACATGTCATGTGTGTAGGTATGATATGTATGCAGCTAGTAAGACATTGCTCTGGACTGATGGTTGTGCGCATGTTGCTTTTACTTACAAGGGGATTCTGCCTATCCAAACCATCCATGGCTGTTGACAGCAGTGTGTAATCAAACTACGCCAGGGGAAGTCTTCTTAAGCACATGGAAGAACATGCTGCGTCATGGAAACATGGAGCATTGACAAATCTGGTGGAGTCCTCTATTCACCCGCAAAAGTTTGTAAGATCATTGTAACCTGCTGCAAGCTCCACAACCTTGCCCTGAAGAGACATAACCCATACATCCCTGATGAGGGGGAGCTGGCAGTGCCACCAGGTGAGCCTCTTGAAATAGCAAGTGAGGATGACAGTGATGAGGATGAAGGTGGAGACATGCAGGCAGATCTCATTAATCATTATTTCACTTGAGTGTAAGTATGGGATGGTCTGTGATTACTGTGACTGCGTGAGGTACTGTAGAGGTCAGGTTTGTGGTGAAGGGTATCTCTATCACCATGAGACAGGCCATTTTATGCTATGCATCATACAGGCCAGGTCTGCTGGTTACATCAGATTTGGAGATGTGCCTCTCTTGAGGATCTCCTTTGTTTGGGGCAGTCGCATTGCACTGTCAGAGTTACAACAGAATTTTGAAATGACTTTTGTGTCTCATGTATGCCTTTGCCTACCTAAACTCCTTGTATATCACTTTTTCCTTCAATGTCTCTTCACCATGCCATCCTCATGTAGACATGTCTCAGTTGTGTCATTGACAGGTGGCTGTAGCTGGTCTGACATGTGAAGGGGACATGGAATTGATACATGTACTGTGTATTGCAATTTTGGATTGTGTGAGTTCCATGCCCAGGCTTCCTGGACAGTGGGAGGACAGTTATCTGAGCTGCAGATTAGACCTGTTTGTCTTCATATTTAGGTCCAATATTTTCATGTGTGTGCTTATGTGGCCTTGTGACATGTCTCCCTGTGCAATCCATCCATTCTCCCTTCACATTGTGTTGACTTGATAATGCTCCTGTATACCTTGTTAGTAGATGTTGATGTGTTTCCTCATTCCAGGCCATAGTGACTGTGCCATAACACTGACATAGGTGTCAAGCATGTCACTAGATGCCTAACCATTGTCAAAGGATGGGCCTCGGACTAGGGTATGTTGTACTGTCCTCTGTCTTTGTAATGGGGTATGTTACGTTGGATAGACCTGGTGTTGGTGTGTGATAAGGCTCAAGCAGGTGACAATATTCACCAATCCGTTTGCCTATACTATGGAACAGGGTCTGACATATCCCTTTCTTCTGTGGCCATGGGAGTGGTACTTAAGAGATAAGTAGCCAGAAGCAACAATGTTCACACATTCTTGGCAATGTCAGTCCAGACATAATTGCAGCCAATGGGCTGTACAGTGTACATCAAATATTTGGTGTTTGTGACTACTTCTGTTGTTGTGTTGCTGGTAATCGTCAGCCTGACGCTGCCTATGTCATATCCCTCCTAACATTACCATCTTATGAGTTGCTCATTTGCATTGCATGAAATTCAAATTGTACATCTCCTAATGTTGACAAATCACTATTAGACATTGATTGTGTGCTAGTAGTGTTTATTTACATGTGCTCTGAACATCACAGTGGAAATTGATTGGAAGAAAAGAGACAAATAGCGAAGGGATAAGTCATGGTGGATGTAATCATTGGAGTAGCTGCCACAACATTTGAAAACTGAAGTCCAGTGTTCTACTATCTTGGAAAATGGATAGTGTGTGACAAACAGTCAACAAAATCCGTCTGTGGCACACACTGTTGTAATATTTAATGGTGGTGATTCGTTTGCAGCTGCTTGATCTCCCTGAGGTTGGTGAATACCTGGTCCATCACACAATGGAACTGTTGGTAGGCTCCCAAAACTTGAATGATGGTGTCCTGGTTAGACCTATCCCCAGCAGCCCCCTGCTGCTGGCCCACACCATCCTTCTCACTCACCCTATCCACACATGCCTGTGCCTTTGGCACAGTTTGGCCCCTACCACAGGATCCAGGTCCACCATTGTCAGAGGTTTCTAGATGTGACTGAGGTACCTTGACTGAGGGGCACAAGATTGGTGATTCTGTCCTTCAGACACAGGTTTGGGGCTGACTGGTTGCCTGATATGTTGATGCAACAGGGCTGGGAGGAGTCGATGTGATCAGGGTGAGGCTGAAAGGTGTTGTCTAACCAGGTTGTCTAACCAGGTTCCCAAGATGAGCCAGTGTCGTCCTCAATGAAAACACGTCCTGGAGTGGTTTCCTCAATGTGGGCTTGATCCACAGGGGGAGCATCAGTCTCTGGATTGGTGTCTGTGTACCCAGTGGCAGGAAGACCTGTTGAAGTGAGAGACTGAGGCCCTCATTATGACACTGGCGGTAAATCCTGCTTGCTGCCAATGCTGACTGCCACCAGTTTACCGCCGCTGTGATGGATATCCATTCACCATATTGTGAAACACACACCAATCTGACAGAAGACAGCCACATACACAAATCTGCCAGACCCAAGGTCAGTGATAAACTGGCAGTCCCAAAATCCACACTGTTACGGCAACAGAACAATGCCCATCACATTATGACCCACGGGTCACCACGGCGGACATTCAATGGTGGTAAACCATTGGCGGTACATACCGCCGCGCTCACAATGGACGCCCACATACAAAACAACACCACATTGGACAATTCAAACAACACACACCTGACACCCATACATACACCACACCCACACACCCACAGCACTATAAAAAAAACACACACACATTACCTACAACCCTTTACAAATACAAATTATTGGCACAAGACTGACACCAAGACCACTGCGACAACTAGAGTCACACACCACCCATACACCCCTCACTCACTCCACATCACACACCCCATTAACATTAACCCAACTAACCCTCACCAACACACATCACACAGCACCCATGGCACCACAAAGGCACCCACATTTCACTGAGGAGGAGTTAAGAGTCATGGTGGAGGAAATAATCAGGGTAGAGCCACAGCTATTTGGAGCACAGGTACATCAAATATCAATAGCTAGGAAGATGAAGTTATGGAGGAGAATCGTGGACATGGTCATCGCGGTGGGACAGCATCCCAGAACAAGGGACGACATCAGGAAGAGGTGGAATGACCTACTGGGGAAGGTATGTTCCATAGCAGCAAGACACCAGCTCGCTTTACAGAGGACCTGCGGTGGACTCCCACCTTCTCCCCTACAATTCACTGTATGGGAGGAGCAAGTCTTGGCAATACTGCGTCCTGAGGGCCTGGCAGGAGTCGGAGGAGGACTGGACTCTGGTAAGTCGACTTTCAACAATTATCACCCACCGTACCTGCATGCCAACACATACCCTCACCCTCACTCGCCATCACTCCACTCCATCCCACACACTCCCCCCCATTACATCACACTAATCCCAATGTCAAGCCCTGCATGCTGTACCAATGCATAGACATCCCTCACAGCTCTGCATGGACACTCATCACTAAGGCATGCACAGCATAGGGAAACTAACAATCCCACCATTCATCAACATACACAAGTAAAAGCTGTCAGGGCAACACCAACCATAGAGGGGAAGCCAGGGATGTACAATATGTCATACACATGAAGCATAATACATCATTTACATCCCCAGAGGTACCCCAGCCAATGTCACTGGAGAGGAGGTGCCATCACTATCCAGTCCCCCAACAGAAGAGGCCCACAGTGATGACAGTAACTATGGTCTTCAGGATCTGGATGATCTACCTGGCCCATCAGGGACCGCTGGACTGCTGGTCCCCCAAGCCCAGTCACAGACCACCATAGAGCCTCCCCATCAGGAACCAACATCACAGCAGCCCCCCGAGGGGCCCCAAACCTCTGTCCCCAGGACACGTCAATCAGCAGTGTGCCCACCTTTACAGGGACCCCAAGCTACACCTCACACACAAGACAGTCAGGGACCTGGGGTCACTAGCAGTGGGCACACGATTCAGGGGTCAGAGACACAGGCCACCAGAGACACTGGGAGGACTGCTGTGCACCAGAGGGAGGACAGGGCCAGAGAACCGACTGTCCAGGAGGCACTCTCCGAGATCCTCGGAGCCTATCAACATTTCTGGGACACAATGGGCCAGATCCTAGACAACGTGCAGGAGAACAGGCGGCTGCAGGAGGGAAAGTATCAGGGGATCTGGGAGGACTTGCAGGCCATCAACAATACCCTGATCTCCATAGCAGGGGTGCTGGCAGACATGGCCAACATTATGAGGGAGGCAGTGTCACACCAATGGGCCCCTGCCACTAGCCAGTCATCTGAACAGCCCTCCACTTCCGCTGCCACTAGTGGCCAGGAGGCCCCGCCACATGACCAACAGGCCACCAGCAACCCTCCCCCTGCAGAAGGCGAACCACCCTGCAAGCATTCCCAGTGACCCAGACAGAAGCAAGAGACACTTACCAAGACCACTGCTAGTAAATGCGACTCTCCTGATTGTCCCCCTTGTTTCCCACTCAGTCACCTTGACCACCTTAAACTACGTTTGCTCCCCTTCCTATGTCCCGATGGACAATGCACCTGTGCTACAAACAGACAGGGACAATACCCTGGACTTTCCTCCATCATCACCCCATCCCATTGCACTTTCCCCTCTATAAATTAGCACTACAATAAACCCTCTTTGATCAAAATCGACTTTGAGTATGTCATGTACTTCAAATGTATATTGATTGAAACAGCTACAACCATTGCAAATGAACTGTACATAGAATGAGCACAGAATTAATGACCTGAGGCTGGCTGTTGTAATCACACCCGGAGTATATGTCAAATCACCAATATCTGCAAGATGAATATCCAGTGGTAACAGCAAGTGGGCAAAGAAGTGGGAATTAAGAGCATGCCAATGCCACACAGAATACAACCAAAGTCATTGAAATGTAAAGTTGGACTGTCTCACCTATGTGTCATTGGAAGTACTGACGGATCACAGATGTTCTGTTTCAACAGCCTCATCCTCTGCCTCCTCATCCTCACTGTACACAGGGTCACTGCTGTCACAGGGGCATCTCCAGTCTCCTCCTCATGCAGAAAAGGTACATGGCATTTGAGGGCCAGGTTGGCGCAACATGTAGCATGCCACTACTATCTGGCAGACCATCTTGGGTGAGTAGCACAGGGATCTACCTATCAGATTGAGGCACCGGAACCTGGCCTTCAGGAGGCCAAAGGTCGTTTCAATGATCGTTCTGGTTCACCCATGAGCCTCATCATAACGTTCTTCTGCCCTTGTCCTGGCAGTCCTCACAGAGTCACCTCCAAATATTGAGGGACAAGATTTAACCACACACTATCCTATATGGCCAACACCATACGCATACACCAACATGTACTGGGTGAGAACCAAGGCTCACCTATTAGCCACACTCTGTTCGTCTGCAGTTGGGACATCGCATTTGGGATGTCGCTATTCCTCAGGACAAAGGCATCATGCACCGACCCAGGATACTTAGGATTGACGTGGGAGATGTACTGGTCCACCAAGCACACCATCTGCATATTCATGGAGTAGAAACTCTTACGATTCCTAAACACCTGTTCATTCCGGTGGTGGGGGGAACAAATGCAATATGTGTTCCGTCAATCACACCAATTAAATTGGTGATATGTCCCATTGCATGGAATTCGGCCTTCACAGTGGAAAAACCCTCAACCTGGGGGAATGTACTATAGCTACACATGTGTTTTATCAGGGCAGACAACACTCTTGTCAGCACTATTAAGAACATTGGCTGTGACATTCCTGCTGCCAAGCCCACTGTCACATAGAAAGAGCCAGTTCCTTGGAAATGGAGAACTGATAGCACTTGCACAAGAGGGGGGATCCCAGTGGGGTGATGGATAGCAGATATCAGGTCAGGCTCCAATTGGGCACACAGCTCTGTGATTGTGGCCCTGCCCAGTCTACAGGTGAGGATAATGTGCCTGTTCTCCAGTGTAGCTAAGTCCACCAGGGGTCAGTACACGGGGGTATGTCTCTATCTCCTATTCATCCGCAGCGGTAGCTATCTATGGGACAAAAGAGTGAAGAGGCTTTCACAAACTGAAAAATGGAGCCACAACAGCAGTCCACAATCTGCAAAGAAGTAATGGGACAGTGTAATTTGTGAAGTCTGTGCCTATTTATTCTGAGACGCAGCATTAATCCATAGGCCTGTCCCCCCCCACTGAAATGGCATTTGCCTGTCCTGTGTGGAGAGACAGGTGGAAGTGAGGTAATGCTGCTGACGTTGTGTGCCGTGGCGTTAGGCGGTCGGGAACGCCATGCAATTCCTCATTAGTTATAATTGGGCTCTATGGGGTACAGTGGCCAATGGTGATCTACGCCGGCGGTGAAGGTATGCACCGCCGCAAACGTGACCGCCATTTTCTATCATATTCATCACTTGTTTCCTGACCTTCCATAGGAAAGGACCTGCACTGCATATGCTGCTGTGACCTGTGTCTGGAACCTAACATGGCCCGTGTGACCGGGGAAAGGGCCCCAGCCTTCACATCTGAGGAGTTGGAGCAACTGGTGGATGGGATGCTACCCCAGTATGGACTGCTGTATGGGCCTCCAGACCAACAAGTTAGTACACTGTGGGCACGATGCATGTGGCATGAATGCATGGAGTTGTACGTGCAAAGGCCTCATGTAAGGGGGTGGGTGGATGTCCTCTTGGTGGAGTACACATTGTGTGCTGGGCTATGTGTGTGCCAATCGTGATGGAAACTGGTATGGTGGGCCATTTGTGTTATTGGCTGGACTGTTTGTCTAATGGTGTTCTCCTGTCTGTATTGCCTCTGCAGGTCAGCGCCCATCAAAAGAAGGGTATATGGCGTGCCATCGCCAAGAACATGCGGACCCTGGGGTCTATGGCAGATGGAGCACCCACTGTCGGAAACGGTGGGAGGACTTAAAATGCTGGGCACCGAAGACCGTGGAGGCCCAACTGGGGATGGCCTCCCAAAGAGGAAGGGGTGACTGTCGGACCCTGACCCCCCTGATGGCCCGCATACTGGCGGTGGCCTATTGTGAGCTCAATGGGAGCTTGAGGGCATCACAGCAGCCACAAGGGGGTGAGTACAGTGGCCATCATTGAAGCTCATGGCTGGAGGGGTGGTATCTATGGGGTGGTTGTGTGTCAGTGGGTACCCCTAGGCCAGGCCAGACATAGCAGTGCAGGTCCTGTGGTGGCTAAGGGTCTGAAGGGGAAATACTGCTTACCTAGCTTGTTAGTATTCACTACTGGTCAGGGCTGCGTGAGTCCCAGGTGTGCTGCAGTTGGCGGTGTGTACCCCTCCTCATTCCTTGTTGAGTAGCCATTTCACTGGTAGTGCAATACATAGTGCGTAGGCATGTTCCCTGTGTGTGGGGATTCTGTGTATGCCAACGGTGGTGTTGGTGCAGTCATTGACCCAGTGTATACTTTGTCTCTCTCTCTCTCCCCCTTTCTTGTTTTGTCATCCTGTCCTTATGTGCATTAGCATCATCTGGCAGAGGAGCAGAGGCACAGGTGACAGAGGGAGTTGCATCCCACAGGACCAAGGAGGCAGAGTCCACCGACGCTGAGGGCACCAGCGGGACAGAGGGCAAGGGGAGCACCAAGAATGGGATTGGAGGGGACAACACATACTCTGATACCTCCTCAGATGGGAGCTCCCTGATTGTGGTGGACCCCTCTGTGACCACCACAGCTGCAGGTACAGCCACCACCCCGTACCAGCACTGCCCTTCCACTAGCCCCTAAGCGGGTTGCCCAGGCCCGTTCACCCAGGAGGGTGGGCATCTCCTTCACCCCAGGCACCTCAGCCCTCGCCCCAGTGAGCCCTGCTGCCCTGAGTGAGGAGACTATTGACCTCCTGAGATCCATCTCTGTAGGGCAGTCAACCATTGTGAATGCCATCCAGTGTCTGTCAGCCCAGATGCAGCAATCTAATGATTCCTGGAGGGCATTCACTGTGGATTGGCGGCCCAACAGGGATCGATTCAGGCTCTGGCCTCCTCTCTGATGGCAGCCATTGTCCCTGTTTCAACCCTCCCCCTCCAACTTCCACTTCCCAGTCACATTCTCCTCAACCCCAACCCATCCCAAGCACACAGCCTGACGAGCATGCACACAAGACAATACCCAAGAGTGTCACAGGCAAACACAAGTACCACGCTTCATCCCACAGGCACTCACACAAACACCATTCATTTGAAGACACAACAACATCCACTATTTCCACTGTCTCTCCATCTCCTCCTACTCCTCCTCCTCCACCTCCCACCCAGTTGTGTCCACACTCACACCTGCATGCACTACATCATCATCCACTACCAGCATCATCTCCACACCAAGCAGATCACACACCTCACTGGCAGACACCTCCACAACATCCATGCACAAGACCCCTGTGTCCTCTCCCACTGAGTCTGTCCCCCATAAAGTTCGAAATGCACTCAGACACCCAACAGCAATGCACCTCACAACAGAATACAGCCCAAGCACCTGCACCCAAATCCAGCAAACACCTCCAATAACCACTCCCTCCTAAAATCCTGTTGCCTTCACATTATTCTGCAGATTTTTGGATTCAAATTGTTTTTGTAATGCATATGGTTGTGTGTATGGTGTGTGTGTGTCAGGTGTGTGTTGAGCGTCAGTGTGTCACTCTCTAATTCCATCCCCCCTCCCTTGTGTGCTTGGCGGCTGTACTCACCGCCGACGTATTCGCCAGCGTTGGTGTTCCAGGTGGAGCATGACGTAGAAGATCATCGAGAAAACTTTCAGTTCTGATTCCATGGCGGCGTGGTTCTTCACTGTGTCTCTAATGGTGAGTCCTTTGACTTTTGTGCTCTGTTTCCACCAGGCTTTTGATGGCATTGGTACCCCCCCCAAAAAGGTGGTGGCTTGCAGGGTCATAATATGTTGGGGGGTACATTGTCTTCCGCCTGGCTATAGCGGCTACCGCCGTGGTACCTGTTGTTTCTGCCCTGGCGGTCGGTGTGGTACATTGGCTGTCTATCGGAGATATCACCGCCATGGTCATAATTTAGCAGTAGTCACTGCCAGCCTGTTGGCAGTATTCTGCCACTTTATCACCAACCGCCAGGAGCGTAATGAGGGCCTCAATGTTACAGGTTGTATTGTGACATATACCTCCAACAGTTTACAGTGACATTTGATTAAGGGCATGCACACATTGCCTTTGCATTTTTCCATTATGTGAGAGGCACACCTGCTATCAACTTACCTTGCTACAGGAGGTCAGAGTATCTTGGCGCTTGGATGTCTGTTCATAGACTCCTACCTTTCCACCAGTGCAGTCAAACTAGTGTCTGATCCTGATGTGGTATAGGTCATCTCAAGACCTAGTAGACTGTAATGCATGCAGAGCTAGATCACTGTTGTTGTATATGTTTGTTGTCATCATGTGGTCGGTGCATTGTGAATATGTGTTCTGCCACAAGCATTTAGATGATGAATCTTGGTACCTTTGAGTTGTCTTACAATCATTAGGTACATAGGTTGGACTGTCTTTCCTGTCCACATTATTTTCATCTCTGCTCATCTGCTCAAGCAGGATATGGATGATTAGACACATCACACAGTGTACCATGATCAGAATGTTGGCCCCTCCAAGGTAGGTAACCTGCATTTGTGAATTAACAGACAGCAGCACAAGGTCCTTGTGGACAGTGTCCTGGTTACTGTAGTGAGAGGGACTATTCCTCCTGGGTTTTACAGTAATGCTATACTAAGTACAACACACACAGCATACATAAGTCAACCTCTCAGGTGAGTGGACTTTCATAGCAAGTTGCTGTACAAGGATATTAGGGCAGATGCACAGTGAGCAGGTGTTTTGCATTGGGTAGACAGTGCCTGCTGAGCTTGGTATTGCTGTTTTTGCCTGTCCTATCCACACACCGTACAGTTTATAACCCATAGGTGAGTACATGGCGAAGGCTGAGTAAAGGGAGAAAGGTCCTAGTAGCAGATAAGACATTATCGGCTGAGTGGAGTGACATTGCCAGTGCCTGCTGTCCTATCATTGCTGTCTTTGCCTTTCTCACCCACACACTGTACAGTTGACATCCCCATAGGTGAGTACATGGCAAAGGCTGAGTAGAGAAAGAATGGTCCTAGTAGCCGAAAACACAGTATTGGCTGAGTGGAGTGACATTGCCAGTGCCTGCTGGCCTATCATTGCTATCTTTGCCTATCCCACTGACACACTGTACAGTTTATATCCACATAGGTGAGTAAATGGCAAAGGCTGAGTAGAGGGAGAATGGTCGTAGTAGAAGAGAAGACAGTTTTGGCCAAGTGGGTTGATAGTGCCAGAGCCTGCTCACATATCATAGGTGTCCTTGCCTGTCCCACCCACACACTGTGCAGTTTGTATGCTCTCAGGTGGGTACACCACAATGTGGAGTTGACAAAGGTGGTGATGTGGATTGGGCTACACTGTTCTGGTATTAGTAATAGTGGAACAGTGTATGCTTGGAGTTGTTGTGCTGTCATTCCTTGTTTTACACCCACTATACAGAGATGTGGTTCCCCCAGGTGGGTGTGATTGGCAAGTTGGAGGCCAGACAGGGGTTTATGGACAGGTTGACACTGGAGTGTTGTGTGGTGTGACATTGTAGGTGGGGAAAGGTGATCATTGAGCATGCATGCCAATACATTTAGGTGGGCAAAATTTGTTGATGTGCCTTATCTGACTCGACTTCCTCAGGGATTCCTATCAGGCCCTGGGGATGCAGAATGGCCAAGACTTTCTCCTCCCATAATGTGAACTGTGGTGGAGGACCACTGCCCGTCAGGTCGTGCCTGGCGGACATAAAACTTACCATTCTCCTGAGGTCGTTCCACCTCTTCCTGATGTAGTCCCTTGTGCACAGGTAGCTGCCTACAGAATTCACTCTGTCGACTATCCTTTGCCACATTTCCATTTTCCTAGCGATAGTGGTCAGCTGAATTTGGGCTCCAAATATTTGTAGCTAGACTCTAATGATTTAATCCGCCATGACTCTTAACTCATCATCTGTAAAAAGGGGATTTTTTTGTGGTAACATGGTGGTGGTAAAGAAATGATGTAAAAAATAAATTGTAGGTGCTGTGTGATGAGGGGATGACAGGGAGTAAATATTGTGATAGGGTGAAAATATGTGGGTTGGGGTGTTGTGAGGTTGTGTGATATGTGCGCTGTGAGAGATGGTGGGCTGCCTGATCTATGGTTTATTTTGCTCCGATGTTAGTCTGGCTTCTGTGTTTGGGGTTGTAGATGCAAAGGATTGTGGTGTGTAGAGGGGCATGTTTTGAAGTGTTGTTGGTTGGTGGTTTGAGTGTGTGTATGTGTGTCAGCTGTGTTGTTTTCTAACAATGTGGTGCTGTGCATTACTGTGGGGACTTCCGACCACCACGGTTCGCAACGCCATTGGAAAACCCCATGGTGAATTTCGACTTGTAACAGGTTCGGTGAATGGTTGACGGGTTGGTGGAGTAGGTGGTCAGACCACCTCTTTCTCGCCCTCCAAAGTCATGTCTGTGTCTGGGTATTGGCTGTCTTTTGGCGTTCCTGGCTGTGCCACGCCATAATATGGCGGTCTGTATGACCACCAATATGGTGGTCTTGTGGTGGCTGGAACTGCAGTGGTCTGGCAGTCAAACCGCCAAACTCGTAATGAGGCCTTAAGTCTTTCAAATGGGAGCTGATGCAACTTGGAAAGCTATAACCATGAATGTGGACAAATGGAGCCTAGTCAAAAGCCTCACACAAATGCTGCTCCCTTTTGAGGTTTTCCTGCCAGAAGTTAGCAAGGAGGACAGTGCAATAGGCCAAGCTATGCCATTTTTGCATCTGCTACAGGAGCAGCTAAATAAGTGTCTGAAAGGTTTGCATTTGCAGGTGCGAACGAAAACCCAGAAGCGCATTCCTTAGTTAATAGCCTCAGCTATCACTTGACTTGTAATGCAAGGCTGAAAAATTACATCTTCTCTTCAAAAGAGTACTTCTGTGCCAGCCTATTTGATCCATACTACAAAAAAAATATTTCCGCTTTCATTCTTTTTTGTGAAGGGGATTGTTGAACAGGCAGGAGAAATGGAAGAAGAATGGCTGGAATTTAGAGTCCCACTCTGCAGTTCAGGGGTGCCACCTACAATTTCTAGAGAGGGCAGTCTTGTCTCACATCCGCCAACCCCACCAACAAGACAACTGACAACAACTGCAACAGAAGAATCCGACCCAACCCTTTGCAATGGCTTGGTTTCAAGGGGCAGGTCTTAAGTCCAGTGCAGAGGTGAAGAAAAAAGTGGTTGAGCATGCGGCAGCACCAATGAACATTCAGAATATGTTCCAGGAGTTTCTGGAGTTCCAAAAGAGGTGAATGTGGATCAAAACCTATTGGTTTATTGGTATGGTAAGATGCACCAATGGCCAGAGCTCAGAAGTCTGGCAATAAAGGTGGACTCTCCCCAGTGTCCACATCATGTGTACACAAGTGTGTGACCCCTGGGTTCAAGGAGAACAGGGAGGCAAACTGGCCCAATACATGGTGACTGCCCTGCTGTTGTTCTGAGGTCAGGGAGGGGGAGAGGTTCACTCCCTCCACAGACCCATCCTTCTCTCCAGCAGACAGGCGGTCAGAAAGAGGCTCACTCTCTTCCTCCACCCCATCATCAGTCGCTAGGAGCATGGACAATTCAGTCTGTTCAAAGTGTGGATTGAGACGGTTCACATGAAGGACCCTTGAAGAGTTCTTGGGAGTCTGTAAGTCCACCAGGTAGGTGACTTCATTCTTGCACTTTAACACCTCAAATGGCCCAGTCCACTTGTCCTGGAGCACCCTAGGCTCCACTGACACCATCACCCACCCTTTTTACACAGACTGAAACTCGACCAGAGTGGCATTCTGGTCATACCACCATTTCATGCCTGCCTGACTTGTTTCCAGGATCTCTTGCTTAAGAGCTCTGAAGCGGGCTGTCTGGTTTCTGAAGGCCAGCATGTAGCTAAATACATACTGGTGAGGTTTACTGGGGGCTTTCTCTAAACCCTTCTTCACAAGACACAAAGGTCCCCTAACAGGGTGGTCATACAGTAACTCAAAAGGCCTAATGGGGTCATTCCGACCCCGGCGGGCGCCGCCCGCCGGGCGGAAACCGCCCAAACACCGCACCGCGGTCAAATGACCGCGGCGGTGATTCCAACTTTGCCGCTGGGCCGGCGGCCGATCTCAAGAAGATCGCCTGCCGGCCCAGCGGTAAAGCCCCTGCAAAGAGGAAGCCAGCTCCGAATGGAGCCGGCGGATTTGCAGGGGTGCGACGGGTGCAGTGGCACCCGTCGCGATTTTCAGTGTCTGCAAAGCAGACACTGAAAATCATTATGGGGCCCTGTTAGGGGGCCCCTGCACTGCCCATGCCAGTGGCATGGGCAGTGCAGGGGCCCCCAGGGGCCCACGACACCCGTTCCCGCCATCCAGAACAGGATGGCGGGAAGGGGGTCGGAATCCCCATGGCGGCGCTGCAAGCAGCGCCGCCATGGAGGATTCCCTGGGCCAGGGGTAAACCGGCGGGAAACCGCCGGTTCCCCTTTTCTGACCGCGGCTTTACCGCCGCGGTCAGAATGGCCCAGGAAGCACCGCCAGCCTGTTGGCGGTGCTTCCGTGGTCGTTGACCCTGGCGGTCGGTGACCGCCAGGGTCAGAATGACCCCCTAAATCCAAGCCCTTTTTGAGGTTTCTCCCTGTAGGTGAACAGAAGGCATGGTAGGAGGATGTCACACTGGCACCTCAAGGGCTCGTACAGGCCCATGATCATGCCTTTTAAGGTGAGGTTAAATCTCTCAATCAGATCATTGCTTTGGGGGGGGGTAAGGAGTGGTGCACTTATAAGTTATCCCACACTCCTGCTATAGAGACTTCATATATGTAGATATGAAGTTGGAAACCCTATCAAATACCACTTCCTTGGGAAACCCCATGCGTGTAAAACCCCCCATCAATTCACGACCCACCACCGAGGAAGTGATTGGCCTCAAAGGAATGGCTTCTGGGTACCGGGTGGCCTGGTCCACCAAGATCAGGATGAACCTGTTGCGCATGGCTGTCTTAGGATCCAGAGGCCCCACAATGTTAATACCGACCCTTTAAAAGGGGGTAATAACCACTGGAAGACGTTGGAGGGGAGCCTTATATTTCCCCCTACTCTTGCAACTTGCCTGACTAGTCTGGAAAGACCTGCAAGGAGCATCTGAGTGCCTGAGCATTAGGGGCCAGTAAAAGTGAGTGACAAGCCGTTCAAAGGTTTTGTTCTGCCCCAAATGTCGAGCTAAAGTCACATCATGAGCCATTCAAATTAGGAAGGCTCTGAAGCACTGGGGTACCACCAGCACATGGGCTGACCCAGGCTCAGCAACCTTAGGCTCACTATACAGGAGGGCGTCCTCCCAATAAATCAGGTGAGATCCAGGCTCCTTGCCAGCCGCCTGGTTCACAGCCTGCTGCTGCAAACCCACTAGAGTAGGGCACATCATCTGTGCCTTACAGAATGCCTCCCTGGTTGGTCCCCATTCCTGCTGCCACTGTGACAGCTCAGGGACCTCTCCCAGTTCAGCCACCTGTTCCACTGTAGGCTCCGTGTTGTCACCCACAGGCCCCACCTCCTCCCAGAATGTGGGAATGGCGGTCGCCTGGGCCACTGTTTCAGGCTCCAGGGGCTCCTGACCACCCTGAAGGGCTGTCGGTGACGTGGTGGGTACACATACGCACCCAGGCAGACCCAAAATCTCCTAGTGTGACCTGTAGTCTACCTCCTTCCAAAGGGAATCCTCCAGGTCATTGCCAAGCAAACAATCCACAGGCATGGTTGGACTCACAGCTACCTTCAAGGAACCTGAGACCCCCCCATTCAAAGGGAACCTGCGCCACTCTGCACAGGTGCTCTGAGTTGTCCACTGCAACTACTCGGTAAAGTACACTTGGATCTATCTGCTATTCAGATACCAGGTGACTCCTCACTGTAGTCAAACTGTCTCCTGTGTCTCTAAGAGCCTCCACCCTCTGTCTGTTAATGGTCACTCACTGCCTGTACTTTTTTGTGTTCTCAGGCACTAGGATTCTCTGGACCATCTCACTGTCCCCCAGTGAGACAAGGGTCATCTCATCTGGCTCCCACCCACCTGGAACTAACTTCTCCCCAAGTAATACACTGGCCAAACTCTGTGACTGAGCACCAGTGGACTCCTGTATACTCTTGGGGCATTTGGGGTCCACCCTCACATGACCCAGCTGGTTGCTTACGTGGGGGACCCCCTTCCAAAGGCTGCCCTTTGGACAACCATGACTTCTGTTCACTGGGGGGCTGGAAAACCTTACTGTAGTAACTAGTTTGGGGCCCTTTAGAGAACTCCGCCTGTTTACTCTTACCCTCCCTTTTCTCTGAGAGGGACCCTGCCCACCCTTGGCGTGGCCTCCCCCATACCTCTTCTGGACCCTGGTGCTCTCCCAGAGGTCCACTTCCTGTGCAAGCTTCCTGGGGTCAGTCAGCTTGCTGTCAATTAGGTGCTGGCGCAGTTCTGAAAAACATAAACTGTACAAGTTCTCTCAATCAATCAAGTTGTACAGGCCCTTAGACATTGTCACCTTACCGTCCTTCACCCAACCATCTAGTGACCTGCAAAATTAATCAACACATTCCACCCATGTTTGGGATTCCTTCTTCTTATAGGACCTAAGCTTGTCCTTATACTACTCAGGTATGAGACCATACCTTGTGAGTAGGGCATCCTTCATGATATAGTAGGTGAGCCCCTGAGGATTCCCTAAGGATGTCAGAGTATCCCTCCACTCTATCTCAAAGTGCTTCCACAGACCCCCCCCCCCCATTGAGGTATAGGAACCAGATTCATATGAAGAGCAGACTCATGCCCCTTGAGCCACAAAAATATGTCTTCCTCGCTTTTGTAATCCTTCACAAGGTCTTTAGGAATATGCACCATCCTCTCAGGCTGCACAGTAATATTGCTGCCACCATCCCTACTGGACTGGCTCCTCTGATCCAGCTCCCTCAAGCTGAGCTCATGAGCCAGTAGTATCTTCTTCACTTCTATGGCCATACTCAACTCTTCCATCTCCCTTTGCATCCTAAACTTTTCCAACTCCAACTGGTGAGCCCTCTCTGCCTGTCTGTCCTGGAACTCTTCAGGAGTCAGATTCTTGGATGACATACTGCTACCTCCCCTAGAGACTCTCTCCCTGGACATAATAGGCCCATCCACTATACCATAGTGTATGTATTGCACCTCCTCCCCCTCATCCTCCTCCTCCCCCTCGGTGTGCACCTCAGCTTTCTTGGCATCACCCCGGCCCTCAGTGCCTTCTGCAGGTACTCCTTCCCGGTGGAGCTCTTAATGGGACAAGCAAGATTTTTGCAGATCTGCCTCAACTAGGCAACTGTATGGCTCTCCAGTTTTCCTAAATCAAAAGAGCTCCAGCTAATGCAGCTCCAGATGGAGACATGGTGAAGAATCAACAAAAGTGCATGTCCCAAGGCAGAAAAAAGAGCTCCCAATAAAGTTCAAAAGTCAATCAAAAGAAGTATGTGGTCACGTAATGGTCTGCACTGAAAACAGTAGTGTACACTTAATCACTGTATGTCAAATACAAATACAAGTCCAATTCTACCGCTGCCACCAATGTTAGAGACAGGGTCTTTGTTCAAGCAAGGACCCTCACTCTAGTCAGGGTAAAGGAGAATCACACTCAGTTAACCCAGCTCACCCCCTTGGTAGCTTGGCACGAGCAGGCAGGCTTAACTTAAGAAGAAATGTGTAAAGTATTTGTACCAACACACACAGTAACTCAGTGAAGACACTACAAAATGACACCACACAGGTTTAGAAAAATAGGTAATATTTATCGAAACAAAACATGATCAAAACAACAAAAATCCAACATACACAAGTCAAAATGTAAATTTTCAAACGAATAAGAGTCTTAATTTTTAGAAAACAGTGAGAATGCTGTTGATACAAAAAGTACCTGGTTAGCGTAAAAAATAAAGCTGCAGGGGCGAGCGTGCATTGGAAAAGGATAGCGCTCAGTCGATTCCTTTCTCGAAAGTGATGCCGTGCATCGTTTTCTTCTCCGTTCGGGTCGGCGATGCATCTTTTTTCTACCACAATAGAGCGATGTGTTAATTTCCGTATGGGGCACCTCGGACTTTGACGCCCAGGGATGATGCGTGGAAAATCTGGTCACACCGTATCAAGAAACGGTGCAGTGCAGGGTTTGCGTCGTTATCCACATCCGTTAGTGGGTATTGCGTGTCGTGTCTCCAGCCAGGTTGCGTTGATCTTCCAGCCGCGATGCAGGTAGAAAGTTGATTTCAGCCACAAAGCCGGCAGCACTTCGTTTATCAGCTGCGTCACGGATGGTGCGTGGAAAATGTACCTGCACAGCGATCTGTGCATGAAGTTGCAGTCCTTGTCTGACAACTTCACCTTTCAAGGGCCCAGGAACTGGTTAAATCTTCACTTAGCAAGGCAGGGGTCTCAGCAGAGAATCCAGGTGCTGGCAGGGGAGGTCTTTGATGGCCCTGAGACTTCAACAACAGGAGTCAAGCTCAGTTCAAGCCCTTGGAGATTCTTCTCAAGTAGGAATGCACAACAAAGTCTAGTCTTTGTCCCCTTTTATAAGCAGAAGCAGCAACTGCAGAATAGACCAACAAAGCACAGGCAGGGGCAGAACCTCTCCTCAGCTCTTCAGCTCTTCTCCTTCGCAGAGGTTCCTCTTGATTCCAGAAGTGATCTGATTTTCAGGGGGTTTGGGTCTTCTTCTTATACTCCTTTCTGCCTTTTAAGTAGGCAAATCTCAAACAAATGTCTCTCTTGTTTGTAAGATCCTTCCTTGCCCAGGCCAGGCCCCAGACACACACCAGGGGGTTGGAGACTGCATTGTGTGAGGTAGACACATCCCTTTCAGGTGTAAGTGATCACTCCTCCCCTCCCTCCCAGCACAGATGGTTCATCAGGATATGCAGGCTACACCCCAGCTCATTGCGACATTTTTCCATGCTCAGCAAGGTTTGCGTCAAAAAATCCTGCCGCATGGAGATAGCAAAACCATGCTGTGTTGGTTGCGACCATACCAGCCTCCGTCAGCTATGTGGCACATCGTTTCTCTAGCCACATGCAATGATCTCACAGCCGTGCTGCAAGCACTGAATCAATTTCAGCTGCGGAGGAGGAAGCGCTTCGTTTCTTCAGCCGCTCTCAGAGGCTGCATCAGAAATTTCCCTGCACAGCAGTCTGTGCATGGATTTTCAGGCTTGGTCTGTCAGCTTTCTCTGTAAAGGCCCCAGGAACTGGATAGTGCACAACTTGGCAGGGAAGGAGTCTCAGCAGAGAGTCCAGGTGCTGAAAGGGGAATTATTTGATGGCCCTGAGACTTCAACAACAGGAGTCAAGCTCAGGACAAACCCTTTGAGATTTCTTCACAAGCAGGAATGCACAACAAAGTCCAATCTTTGTCCCCTTTCACCAGGCAGAAGCAGCAACTGCAGGATAGCTCCACAAAGCACAGTCACAGGCAGGACAGCTCTTCTTCCTCAGCTCTTCGTCTCTTCTCCAGGCAGAAGTTCCTCTTGGTTTCCAGAAGTGATCTAAAGTCTGTGGTTTTGGGTGCCCTATTTATATCCATTTTGCCTTTGAAGTAGGCTTACTTTAAAGAAAAGTCTCTCTTGTTTGTGAAATACTGCCTTGCCCAGGCCAGGCCCCAGACACACACCAGGGGGTTGGAGACTGCATTGTGTGAGGGCTGGCACAGCCCTTTCAGGTGTAAGTGACCACTCCTTCCCTCCTCCCTAGCACAGAAGGCTCATCAGTATATGCAGGCTACATCCCAGCTCCCTTTGTGTCACTGTCTAGAGAGAGGTGCAAAGAGCCCAACTGTCAATCTGACCCAGACAGGGAATCCGCAAACAGCCAGAGTCTCAGAAATGGTTTAAGCAAGAAAATGTTCACTTTCTAAAAGTGACATTTTCAAACACACAATCTTAAAATCGACTTTACTAAAAGAAGTAATTTTAAATTGTGAGCTCAGAGACCGCAAGCTCCTCATGTCTATCCGCTCCCATAGGGTATCTATTCTTTAATCATTTTTAAAGGTAGCCCCCATGTTAACCTATGAGAGAGAGAAGCCTTGCAAAAGTGAAAAACAAATTTGGTAGTATTTCAACATCAGGACATATAAGACACTTAAGTGTTAGTCCCACCTTTAACCTACCCTGTATCCTGCCCGTGGGGCTACCTGGGGCCTACCTTAGGGGTGCTTTACATGTATAAAAAGGGACGGTTTAGTGCCAAGTCGAATTGGCAGTTTAAAATTGCACACACAGACACTGCAGGTCTGAGCCATGTTTAGAGGGCTACTAAGGTGGGTGGCCCACTGGGCTAACTAGTGGGCTACAGGCCCACTAGTAGCATTTGATAACGGCACCTCTAGTGCACTGTACTAGGGACTTACCAGTAAATAAAATATGTCAATCATGGAAAGTCAATTACACATACATTTTACACAGGAACAATTGCACTTTAGCACTGAATAGCAGTGGTAAAGTGCCCAGAGTAACAAAAACAGCAAAAACATAGTCCAGCATACATCAACAACCAGTGAAACAGAAGCAAAAAGTTAGGGGAGACCACGCCAAGGATGCCAAGTCTAACAGCCACATGTGTGCTGAACATGTGTTCAGTGTAGCAGATGCAGTTGTTACAGTGAGAAGGACCAACCAGTCTCTCCCCTCAAAGCATGGAGAGATTGACAAGGATCAAAATGAAAAAGGATTTTATACCACCTGATTACACCATTCCTGAAACACTACTGGAGGAGGTAGAGGATGATTTGTCAGTTTTAGACCTGACGGCCTTTAGGGTAGTCATCCCTAACTTTTTGCCTGCCTCCCTCCACTTTTTAGATACTGTTTTTGCAGGTTTTAAGACTCTGCATACTTTACCACTGCTAATCACTGCTAAAATGCATATGCTCTCTCCCTTTAAACATAGTAACACTGGATCATGCAAAATTGTATTATTATCATTGCCAATGCAAGGACTGTGTGTGCAGTTTAACTGCCAATTCAACTTGGCATTTAAAAGTGCTTGCCAAGCCTAAAACTCCTCTTTTCATACATATAAGTCACCCCTAAGGTTGCCCTGGGTAACCCATAGGACAGGGTTCTGTGTAGGCACAAGGCAGGACATGTACCTGTGTAGTTTGCATGTCCTGGTAGTGTACAACTCCTAAATTAGTTTTTACACTGCTGTGGGGCCCGCTCCCTTCTAGGCTGACATTGGGGCTGCCCTCAAATATTGTTTGAGTGGTAGCTGCTGATCTGAAAGGAGTGGGAAGGTCATATTTAGTATGGCAAGAATGGTGATACAAAATCTTGCTGACTGTAAAGTTGGATTTCATATTTCTATTTTTGAAATGCCACTTTTAGAAAGTGAGCATTTTTCTGCACTTGAATCCTTCTGTGACTTACAATCAACGTCTGGCTGGGTTTAGTGGACAGCTCCCTTGTGCATTTACTCAGACACACCGCAAACGCAGGACACTCAGCCTCACTTGCATACATCTGTATTTTGAATGGGTCTTTCTGGGCTGGGAGGGTGGAGAACGTGACACTTGCATGTCAGAGGACAGTAGCCTGCCCTCACTCAAAGGGACTGCCACACCCCCTAGTGGGACCCTGGCAGACAAGATTGAAATACTGAAAGGGGACCTTGTGCAGTTCTAAGCCACTCTTTGAAGTCTCCCCCACTTCAAATGCACATTTGGGTATTTAAACAGGGCCTCTGCCCCACCAACTCAGACACTTCCTGGAGAAGAGAATCTGAACCAGAACCGGCATCCTGCAAAGAAGACCTGCCGGGTTGCCCAAAGGACTCACCTGTCTGCTTTCTGTGAAGGATTGCTGCCTTGCTGATGCCCTGCTGCCTTGCTGCTTTCTGGCTGTGGTGAGAAGTGCTCTCCAAGGGCTTGGATAGAGCTTGCTCCCTGTTCACTGAAGTCTCAGGACCAAAAAGACTTCATCTCTACAAAAGGACTCCTTGTGTGGTGAAATTCGACGCACAGCCTGCCAGAAATGATGCACAGCCTGCACTTCGGTAAAAAATTCACCGCACGCCGAACCGGAACAACGTAGCCTGGCTTTGCATCAAGAAGATCGATGCAGTGCCAGCGTAGCGACCGAAAATTTGATGCAAGGCCCACTGGATCGACGCATAGCCGAGCCAGAACAACGGAGCCTGACTTCAAGAGAGGAATCGATGCAGCGCCTGCTATGCGGTAGAAATTGTGACATAACGCTCACCAAATCACGCAACTCCTGTGACTTCGTCCTCCCAGCGCAGGAAATCCTATGCATCGTACCCGGGGCGTCCAAAAACCCTGCAACACGAAGAGGATCCATGACCGAGCACCGGAAATCGACACATTGTCGTGCCTGCGTGAAAACTAAATGACGCACACTCCTTTGTTTCCATGCATCTCCTCCACTGTGGTTCTTTGAGGAGATTTTGCACGTGAACCAGGTACTTAGTGCTTGAAAGAGGACTTAGGCCCATATTTATACTTTTTTAGCAAACATTATTTTGCAAGTTTGTGCAGTTTTTGCGTCAAAAAGCGGCGCAAATGCGGTGCTAAAAAAGTATAAATATGGGCCTTAGACCCTCATTTGGACCTCAGTGGTCTTTTTCAAAGACCCCCGAGGTACCGCCGGGCTGAAACCGCCAGTGCATCATCACTGCTGGCAGCCCTCCACCCTTTTTTGGACCGAGAGCCGCCAGCAGCCTTACTGACAGTTGGCGGTAAAGTGGAGGCTGCTCCACCTCCAACGCCATGCCATCAGAACACCGCCCACCGAATCATGTCCTAGGATTCGGTGTGGCGGTATTCTGGTGACGGTGAGCTGGCGGCGGGCAGCCCCCATGGATCCCGTTCCCTCCTACACGATCACCGCACGAGGTAGGGTGATCGTCCGTTAGGGGAAGGGGGTAGGGGGGTGTTGTGTGCTGTGTGGGTGCATGGGGGTGTGCGTGTGAGTGTGTAGAGGGTGTGTGTGAGCGTGTATGCATGCAAGGGGGTGTTGTGTGTATGGGACATGTGTGCGTATATGTCTGTGTGTATGTTTGCGTGTATGTGTGCGTGTATGTCGGGGGTGGGCGTGTGTGTGTCAATGTTTTTGGGGGGGTGGGTCCTGCCAACTTTGGGGGATGGTAGGGGGGTCGTGGGTTTGGGGGAGGGCTCTGGGGAGGGGTTGGGGGATGGGGGAGACCCCTATTAGCGCCAGGGAACAAATTCCCTGGCACTGATAGTGCCTACCGCCATGGATTTCGTGGCAGTACAGAACCCCACGAAAACCATGGCGGTATGCAGGGTCATGATACCGCCGGCAGCCTAGTGACAGCCGCCGGGCTGGAGACTGAAGTCTCCAGCCCAGCGGTTGTTACCACCCTGGCGGTTGGAGTGCAGAAGTGGTGGTTATGCATGGCGGTAACTGCCATGCTTGTAATTTCATTTCTTTTCCGCTGGCCTGTTTGCGGTAATACCACCACTTCTACACCGACCACCAGGGTTGTAATGAGGGCCTTTATATCACTTTTACAGTGATATCTCAACATATACTTATTGCATTTTAATCATTTTGACCTGCATCTCATCAGATAAATATTATATATTTTTCTAAACACTGTCGTGTATTTTTGAGGTACTATACTGTACTGTGTTATTGCATGATTTATTGCACAAATACTTTACACAATGCCTTCTAATTTAAGCCTGACTGCTCAGTGCCAAGCTACCAGAGGGTGGGCACAGGATAATTTGGACTGTGTGTGACTTACCCTGACGAGAGTGAGAGTCCTTTCTTGGACAGGGGGTAACCTGACTGCCAACCAAAGACTCAATTTCTAATAGTCAGAATCAAGCTTCTTACCTGACCAACTTCTGGATGAACTATCAGAGTTTGAGGACAATCTTTACTTCCCGGTCTGAGTATGCCAGAGCCACCACAGTACATTTTCAATATTTCTCATTCAGCTTCTTTTTCTCTATCTTTGTTTGCAAAACAATGCCAGTGCAACAGTATGTTTGTGTCAAATTGATTTTATAGTCACATACAAGCCCGAATGGGAGTTGGACCCATGTGCTGTGAAGAAGCCCCCACATACTCTTCAGGATGTTAGAAATTATGACTGCCTTCCTTACATGCCATTGCCAATCCTATTTTTACATCACCTAGCAAGGCTGCCCTAGAAGATCATTAATTAAAAGACTGCCAGTGTCAATGTCTAATTCCAATGTGTGGATACCATCAAAGAGGAGGCATTTTATTTTGTTCAACTACCATGCTTGGATTGGAAGAGGTAACTAAGTAACTATTGCACCGAAGAGTGGAGATACATTGCTTGATTGTGATTGTTAATTTGTGATTGATGACTGACTTATGTAGTGGATGACAGTGAGGGGGAAATTTCAACAAAATTGTAAATTTGTTTCCGATTATTTGCAATATTTGGGGGCTGATGGGTGATCATTTTTTCCTGAAAGTGAATGGCCTTTCAAAAGTAGTGAAATTTACGTGCATGGTCTTCTCCTTTTTTCTGGTTCCTTGTAGCAAACCAGCCACTTTTAGTTACCAAACACAAATCTACACAAATAAATACTCCAGTTCTGTTTCTCTCTTTGTTCTCCAACAACAGTGCACTTCAAAGGTTTACCTCACAGGTCTATCTTGCTCAGTTTGGGACTGGGACGGAGTTACTCTGAATCTGGAGGAGGAAGATTGAGAGACTCAGGGCGGCACTGTCTCAAAAGCTAGAAAGGAGATAGTGTTTGACTTCCAAGTGAACCCATGATGGTGGAGAAGACCCTCAGGCCTAGTACTCAGTCAACTCTGTGAACTGGTGAGAGGTGTGTTGAATTGGAAATGTTGTGATTGCTGCATTGCTAACTCAAACCCGAAACTCCTCTGACGTTCTTGCTCTGCCTCAGAGTTACCTCATAAAGCTTCCCTTGCTTTCTTTTGTCCTTTGCTTTTACTCTATAATAGAGCTACTGTTGTTTCAATACACAGCCTTCTGTTAGTTCTCTCCTGCATGAACAAAACTTGGAAAGCTCAAGACTCCATCTTACCCCAAATTGGTAATACAGTATAATTTTCCTTTTAACAATCATAATTGTTAGAACTGAGTGGGTCACATTCAATCTTCCATATTTAAAAACTAGAAGACAAAGTCCCTCATTACAACGCTGGCAGTAAATGCCACCTACCACCGCGCCGACGGCCGCCAGGATACCGTGATGGCGGAGCTAATCCGCCACGGGTATTATGACCCACACAGATAATACCGCCACAATACAGATACCCACACAAGTCTACCACACCAAAGGTCAGTGCTAAACTGGAGATAGCAAAACCCACACTGTTACGCCAACAGGAATACACCCACAGTATCATGACCCATGAATCAACATGGCGGTCTTTCAACAACAGTAAACCATTAGCGGTACACACCGCCGCCCTCCAAATGCACACACATTTACAAAACCACACCACATTGGACAATTCAAATTACACACACCTGACACACATACACATACCACACCCTCACACTCATACCACTATAAAACCCACACCCACATTACACACAACCCCTTACAACAACAAAAAAGAGACAAAGCACAGAGAAACAAGCAAAGAGCACCCACTCATTCAGAGGCACAGAACACTATCACCCATACACCATCCACGCACATCAAAGTATACACCCTAACACATCACCCCACACATCCACACACATATCACTCACACCACATCCATGGCACCCCAAAGACACTCCAAGTTTTCTGAAGAGGAGCTAAGGGTCATGGTGGAGGAAATCATCCGGGTAGAGCCACAGCTATTCAGATCACAGGTGCAGCAGATGTCCATTGCTAGGAAGATGGAGCTATGGCGGAGAATCGTCGACAGGGTCAATGCCGTAGGACAACACTCAAGAACCAAGGATGACATCAGGAAGAGGTGGAACGACCTACGAGGGAAGGTGCGTTCCATCTCCTCCCCCACAACTAACAACATGGGACGAGCAAGTCTTGGCGATCATGCATCCTGAGGGCCTCGCAGGAGTAGCAGGAGGACTGGACTCTGGGAAGGCAAATGTTTACCATTATATCCCCACCCTACCTGCATGCAATCACATACCCCCACCCTTTCCCTCACTCCCATCACTCCACCAAATCACATATATACCACTATCACAACCCACCCATCCCAATACCAAGCGCTGCATGCAACAATGATGCATAGACACCCATCACAGACTTGCATGGACAGCCATCACCACAGCATGCACACTAGAGAGACTCACCTAGCCCACATAATCGCCACTCACACAAGTCCAAGGTGACAGGGAAAGCACAATTATACAGGGAAACACACCCATTGCACAAGATGGCACACACAGATACAATAACAATGCATTTGCATCCCAACAGGACCCCTACCCAACGTCACCAGAGAGGAGGTGCCACCTACATCCAGCCCCCCCAGAAGAGGCCCACAGTGATGACAGCAGCTCTGCACGCCTGGATCACAATGACCAGCCTGGCCCATCAGGGACCTCTGGACAGTCGGTTCCCCTGCCACAGTCCCAAACCACCACAGAGCCTCCCCCCTCAGGAAACACCACCACAGCACCCACTGAGTGGGCCCATACCTCTGTTCCCAGGACACGTCTATCAGCAGGGTGTCCACCACTACAGGGACTCCAGGCAACCACACAAACCCAGGATGATCAGGGACCTGGGGTCAGTGGCAGTGGGAAACCGGTTCAGGTGACAGAGGCACAGGACAACAGGGAAGCTGGGAGGACTGCTGTGTGACAGGGGGAGGACAGGCCGAGGGAACCGACCCTCCACAAGGCACTCTCAAACATCATGGGAGCCTACCACCATTCCCAGGAGACCATGGGCACAGTACTGGCCAAGTTACAGGAGACCTAGCGGCTGCAGGAGGGAGAAGTACCTGGGGATCAGGGAGGACCTCACAAAAATCTACACCATCCTGGTCACCATTGCAGGGGTGCAGGCTGACATGGGCAAGACCATGAGGGAGGCAGTGGCACTACAAAGGGTCCCTGACACTAGCCAAACCGAGGAACAGCGTTCCACCTCCGCCGGCACTAGTGGACAGGAGTCCTGCCACAGGACAAACAGGCCACCAGCACCCCACCCCCTGCAGAAAGAGAACCACCCTACAAACAGTCCCCGTGATGCAGGCAGAAGACAGAGAACATTGCCAAGACTCCCGACAGGAAATAGGACTCTCCTGAATGTCACCCTTCTGTCCCACTCTGTCACCCTGTCCACCTTAAACTGCCATTACTCCCCTTCCCATGCCCCATTGGACAATGCACCTGTGATACCAAGAGACTGGACTCCACCCTGGATCTTCCTCCACCATCACCCCATGCCCTTGCACTTACCCCCATACTATATAGCACAAAAAATAAACACCATTGAAATATAAACCATACTGGAGTCAGTGTGATGATTGGAAAGATGTGTTCTAACAACACTTTCAAAGAATTCCTGCGGCTCTGTACAGTGAATTATACCACAGGATTACAGCTGGAGGGCAGCACTACATATAGCAGGATCCAGAATGGGGTAAACAGATCTGAAAAAAGGGAATCCAAAGGGAACAGTCAGTGCCCATAGACAGAGGGTAAGAGGCTGCCATGTACAATGTCCAAAAGTATACTGAAATGTGAAGTTGGGTTACAGTCTCTTACCTGTGTGTCACTGGAAGTACTGCTATATAATGTTTGTTCTGTTGTCCACATCTTCTTCATCTACCTCCACTTCCTCACTGTCCACAGGCTCCACCGCTGCCACAAGACCATCTCCAGGCTCATCCTCCTGCAGAAAAGGCACATGGCGTCTCAAGGCCAGGTTGTGCAACATACAGCATGCCATGATGATCTGGCACACCTTCTTGCATAAGTAGTACAGGGATCCACCAGTCAGATGGAGGTACCAGGACCTGGCGTTCAGGAGGCCAAAGGTCCTCTCAATAATCCTCCTTGTACACCCATGTGCCTCATTGTAACGTTCCCCTGCCCCTGTCCTGGCATGCCTCACTGGGGTCAGTAGCCATGAGAGGGTGGGGTAACCAGAGTCACCTAAATATTGCGGGACAACTGTTAGACACACACTAACCCTTAGGGACAACACCATACTCAGACCCCAACTTATACTGTGTGGGGACCTTGGGCTCAGCTAATAGCCACACCCAGTGCCTCTGGAGTTGCCCCATCACATAAGGGATGCTGCTATTCCTCAAGACATAGGCGTCATGCACTGAGCCAGGATATTTGGCATTCACATGGGAGATGTACTGGTCTGCCAAAAACACAATTTGCACATTCATCGAATTATAGCTTTTTCTATTCCTGTAAACCTGTTCATTTCTCCGGGAGGGGGGGGACAAATACCACATGTGTACCATCAATGGCACCAATGATGTTGGGGATATGTCCCAGGGCACAGAAGTCAACTTTCACTGTGGCCGAATCCTCCACCTGGGGGAATACGATGTAGCTGCGCATCTGTTTCAGCAAGGCAGACAACACTCTGGTCAATACATTGTAAAGCATTGGCTGAGACATGCCTGATGCCATGGACACTGTTGTTTGAAAGAAACCACTTGTCAGGAGATGGAGCACTGACAGTACCTGCGCTAGAGGGGGATTCCTGTGGGCTGACAGATAGCTGACATCAGGTCAGGCTCCAATTGGGCACACAGTTCTTGGATTGTGGCACAATCAAGTCTGTATGTGATGATAATATTTCCTCATCGATGGCACAACTGTTTTTGAATGTATGTCACATAAGCAGTGTGTGAAGTCGAGAGTCAGTAGAAGTGACAATATGTGCTGTGCCGCAGTTAGGTGCCATGCCATGTGCCCCCCTGAAATGGTGGCTGCCTGACCTCTGAGGAGGGACAAGGGGAAATGAGGTAAGTGTGCTAGTGTTCTGCTGCGTCACGGTAAGAGGCCGATGTCCGCCGTGCAACTTCGTATTGGTTATCATTGGGTCCTATGGGTCCCAGGAGCCAATGGCGAGGTACGCCGCGGGCGTCACTGCCATTTTCTAGCTATTCACTCACTTGCTACCTGACCTTCAACAGGAGAGGACCTACACTGTAAGTGCTACTGTGACCTGTGTCTGGAAGGAACAATGGCTACAGTGTCTGGGGAAAGGGCCTTCACTGCAGAGGAGTTGGAGAAACTGGTGGATGGGGTCCTACCTCAGTACACTTTACTCTACGGTCCTCCAGACAAACAGGTGTGTACACTGTGAGCATGATGTGTGGCCAATGCATGTTTTGAGTGGTGTGTATCTAAGCCACATGTTGGGGGGTGCTGAGCAGTCCTGGTCTGAGTGCTGCATGAAAGGTGGTCAGTGTATGTGCGTCAGGGCATGGGTGGGAACTGGGGGGCATTGAGTATGCCAGTCTGGATGGGTGAGTAATTATATTTTCCCCTGTCTTTACCCTCTAGGTCAGCACCCACCAGAAAAAGGGTATTTGGCGTGCCATCGCCTGCGAGGTGCGGACCCTGGGGTCTATCACAGACGGAGCACCCACTGCCCCAAAAGATGGGAGGACCTGCGCTGATGGACCAAGAAGACGGCGGAGGCCCAGCTGGGGCTGGCCTCCCAATGTGGAAGGGGTGCCCATCGCACCATGACCCCCCTAATGTTCCACATCCGGGCGGTGGCCGACCTGGAGTTGGATGGGCGCTTGAGGGCATCACAGCAGCCACAAGGGGGTGAGTAAAAATTCCGAAAGATGACTTTGCGTGCTTTAGGAACTAGCTGGGTGGGGATGTGGGCTGTGGGTGCCCCTAGGCAAGGGCGATCATGGCAGAGTAGGTCCCTTTTGTGCAGGCTCTGAAGCACTCCTACCCCAATGGTACAAGTGGCCAACTACTACTGGGCAGGGTCCTGTGGGTGTCAAGTGTGCAGATGCTGGCGTTAGGCATTGTACACCATGGGCTGGGGACTACCTTATTGACTGGTTGGGCATGGCCTAGTGCATAGGGCAGCTCACTGTGTATTGTGTATGCCAAAGGTAGTGGTGTTGCTGGCATTGACCAAGTGTATCCTCTGTCTCTACCCCTCTTTTTGTTTTGTCACCCTGTCCTTTTGTGCATTAGCATAATCTGGCAGAGGAGCAAAGGCATCGGCAACGGAGGGAACTGCATCCCACATGGCCCATGAGGGTGAATCCACTGAGGGAGAAGGCACCAGTGGGACGTAGGGCGAGGGGAGCTTCACGATGGGGACAGGAGGGGATACCAGTGACAGCGATTCCTCCTCTGATGGAAGCTCCCTGGCGGTGGCTGACACCTCTGTGCCCACCCCAACAACAGGTACACACTGCCACACCCCTACCAGCACCGCCCTCCCACCAGCCCCTCAGCGTGTTTCCCGTGCCCGCTCACCCAGGAGGGTGGGCATCTCCTTCACCCCAGGCTCCTCAGGCCCTGCCCCAGTCAGTCCTGTTGCCCTCAGTGAGGAGGCTATTGACCTCCTGAGATCCCTCACTGTTGGGCAGTCAACCATTCTGAATGCCATCCAGGGTGTCAAGAGGCATTTGCAACAAACAAATGCATACCTGGAGGGCATTCATGGTGTGGCAGCCCAACAGAGAGCATTTCAAGCTCTGGCCTCAGCACTGATGGCAGCCATTGTCCCTGTGTCCAGCCTCCCCCTTCCCCTCCAACTTCCACTACCCAGACCCAATCACCTCTACCTCACCCTATCCCAAGCACACCTTCAGACCAGCATGCACACACATCAACACACAATAGTGGCTCAAGAAAACAGAAGCACGACACATCATCACACAGGCAGTCACACAAGCACCATACCCATGAAACATACCAACAACCACTTCCTCCACTGTGTTCCTCTCCTCCTCTTCATCCACCTCCCTCCCAGTAGCGTCTCCACTCGCACCTGCATGCACTACATCCTCATCCACTACCTTCATCACCAGCACGCCCATCACAACACACCCCTCACGAGCAATCACCACCCACACAACCATGCACACGCCCCCTGTGTCCTCTCCCAGTGTGTCTGTGAGCCCTCCTCCCAAAGTACACAAACGCATGCACACACCCACTCAACAGCCATCCACCTCACAACAGCCTACAGCCCATGCACCTTCACACGAACTCAGCAGACGTACACCTCCTACAACCACTACCTCTTCCTCCACTCCCACACCCCCTCCATCTTCCCGTCCCAGTGTGTCTAAAAAACCTTTCCTGGCTAACATTGACCTCTTCCCTACACCTCCCCCTGTCCTTCCCTTAGGGCCAGGATGTCAAGATCCCAGGCCATCACCTTAGCCACAATGTGGTCCCTGCAAGTCCGAGAGGATCAAAGGGGGCACCTGTCAGGGCAGCCAGCATGCAGCACAGACAAGACACATGACCCACCCAGCAAGGCATCATCCAAAAAACAAGAGGACAGTGACAAGGTCCCAGCAGTGACTACCAAGGTGGGGAAGGGAAAAAAAAAGCGAAGCAAGGAACTTCAGGGCTCAGAGCCTCCAGGTGAGGGATTGGTGACCACCATTAGTCCTGACAGGCCAGCAACCTGTACCGCGGTAAGCACCGCCGCAAGCACTGCCCCCTGCACCTCCACTGCCATATCGACAGTCAGCAGCATCATTCGCAGTGGGCAGCCATCCAAGGTTGCTGGAGACGGCCTGGTGTCTCCCTCCACTACTACCAGAACCTGCACCACGGGCAGCACCGGCAGCATCTCTGCCGCAGACACTGCCGTTGGCACCGCCACTTCCAACACCACATGCACTGCCACATGCCCAGCCAGTGCCACTACATCGGACATCACCACCATCCCCAGTGGACAGCCGTCCAAGGCTGCAGGAGACGACCTGGACCCTGCACCCACCACATGAAGCACCACCACCAGCACTGGCAGTGCCAGCAGTTTGCAAGCTATGTCGTCGCAGGGTGGAGTCTGGCTCTGCCTCCATGGAGTATCATGCTACCTGTTCCCTGCACATCTACGCCTCAGACACCCAGATGAGGGAATGGGAACTGCCACACCCCAGGTGCAGCTTCACTGGGCACAAAGCCCCCTCCAGAACCAGTGTAGAAAGGCATCCACTCACCCTATCCTTGGCAGGATGAAGCACACTGGCCACCAAACCCTCTCCAGAACCAGTGGAGAGATGCATCCACTCCCCCTATCCTTGGCAGGATGAATCACACTGGGCACGAGGCCCCCTCTAGAACCAGTGGAGAAAGGAATCCATTCACCCTATCCTTGGCAGGATGAAGCACACTGGGCACCAAGCCCCCTCCAGAACCAGTGGAGAAAGGCATCCACTCACCCTATCCTTGACAGGATGAAGCAGACTGGGCACCAAGCCCCCTCCAGAACCAGTGGAGAGATGCATCCACTCCCCTATCCTTGGCAGGATGAAGCAGACTGGGCACCAAGCCCCCTTCAGAACCAGTGGAGAGATGCATCCACTCCCCCATCCTTGGCAGGATGAAGCACACTGGGTACCAAGCCCCCTCCAGAACCAGTGAAACATGTCACCCACTTGAAAGACTGTGGCATTGCACTCCCCAGGAGCTAGCAGTGGGAAAACCACCCACTTGAGAGTCTTGAGAGACTGTGGCTTTGCAATCCCCAGGATCAAGCAGTGGGCAAACCACCCACTTGAGAAACTGTGGCTTTGCACTCCCAGGACCAAGCAGTGGGCAAACAACCCACTTGAGAGACTTGAGAGACTGTTGTTTGCACTCCCCAGGACCAAGCAGTGGGCAAACCACCCACTTGAGAGACTGTGGCTTTGCACTGCCCAGGACCAAGCAGTGGGCAAACCACCCACTTGAGAGACTTGAGAGACTGTGGCTTTGCACTCCCCAGGACCAAACAGTGGGCAAAGCACCCACTTGAGAGACTGTGGCTTTGCACTCTCCAGGACATCACTGTGGGCATGTTGCCCCCTCCAGGAGCAGTGGCGTAGTACCATCTTCCGGCTGAGGTGCCCCCCTCCCCTTCCCCCCAAGGTGCCTGTGTTTTTTCAAACTGATGCCCATGCAGTGTTTTCTCCGTTTTGAGGCAGGAGTCAAGTGTGGGCTTCACCCATGATTTTTTGGGCCACTGCTCCATGGACATTTACAATGGACAGTGTACGACCCTCTGTACATATTGTAAATATTTGTATAAACGGTTGTTCGCAATTGTTAACTTTCTATGCATTTTCTAAATATCACAGATTTGACTCAATTCCATTTGTCAAGGTGTTCTTCCAGGGGGTTGTGGGGTGTAACTTTAATGTTGCTGCCTGTGTTTGTGTGTATGATGTTGTGGGTGAGGTTGGGGGTGGCGGTGTTGCGTGTGTGTGTAACTCTCTTTTTCCTCCCCCACTCCCCTCTGTGCTAGCCACCACCTTCTTTGAAATTCCTGGTGTATCAGCAGATACACCAGCATGGGGAGGACCTGCAGTTCGGGCTCCATGGTGTTCTGGTTCTTCGTTGAGTGTCGAAAGGTGAGTGGTTCCCCTTCAGAGTAGTGTTTCTGCCGTGCATTTAATGTCATTGGTACCACCCCGGAAAAGCTGGCGGATTGGTGCCTTGTAATAGCATGGGTGGTACATTGTCTTCCGCCTGTCTGTTCGCTGTGACCGCCACGGGGTTTGTTGCTGCCGCTCTGGCGGTCGGTGTGTTAAAGTGGCTGTCTATGTTGGCGGTTTCCGCCATGGTCATGATCCCATTTTTTTACCCCCAGCCTGTTGGCGGTATTACCGCTGCGTTATCACCGACCGCCAGGGTTGTAATGAGGGCCATAATATTTAGGATATACTATCTGGGGTCTCTCTAGGGAAGAAGGACTGTTTCCAATGAATTTACTGAACTGTGTCAAACTTACTTATACCTTAGTTTCCTTCCACAACAAATTGCAAATTGATGATGGTGTGCTGCTAAGTCCTCCAACCAACATTGCTGTTGTTTCTTTTGCGTAGTGTTTGTCTTTGTCACACCTTTTCCCAAATCCCCTTTCACATCCATTCATTGAGCTCCTAACCCTCTTCCCCTGGGCTATGTGATTTATTTAGGTATGACCTAACTGAATTTACACCATAAATTAATCACAGACTCTCAACTTACTGCTTGACTTTCTAACTTCTATTACCTGAGCAATATTCCACACCAACCCCATCAACATCTTCATTCATGCCTTGTGTGTGTATGTTTTGTAAACATTTAAACTGGTCCAACTTGAGCCCACTTCTGACCCCATGATCTAATTTCCTAAGTTGAGTTTTATTCTGTAGTGCCCCACCATTGCTCAGAAGAAAATGATATTGCTATATTTTGTCATATCAGGTCTTCTTTGCTGTGTGTCAATACTGTCATTATGGTAGTTTGGTCTCAGTCTTCCTACAGTTATAATAATATGATGATAACCCAGTAACTCTTTGATTTCTTTCCTTTGAGTTGACATGAGTTGACAGTGATGGATAACTCTTTGATTAATCACGTAGTTGGTGTTCACATAGGGAGTAGTACCGTCTGTCACGTTCTGTCTTCCCGGTTAGCCTGCTAGCCTGCTACAACTACTACCTACCTCCACCCCCTTAAGATGCCATCTTGGGAAAAAACCACCAGTAAGATAACTCCCCCTCGCTTTATCTACTCGGGTAAGAGAAGAACTATGGCTTGAAATGAACTTGTTTAATTAGTATTTAACTCCTAAGGAAGAAGATGGTGTCTGTGTGTACTTGGTGTTTGGAGGTAAAACAGGCAAGGACGATCATCTGCAAGTGGTCAATAACAGTTGCAGAGAGCAATAGAGCAAGGGTTCAAGTAAATGACAAACACTTTTTTTAGCAGATCAAAAATAACAGGCTACACTAAAAGACAGCAGTGCAAACTAAAAATCTAAAACACCAAAATAAAATTTGAGAAGCAAAGGAGGTAAAAAATATCCCCTTTCTTATTTACAAATAGAAAACCCTCCCTCTCCACCCATAACAGTGCCACCCCTCCCCCTGACCAAATAACCGCATCCCCAAAAAGTCCAATGTAAAGTCCAAAGTCTAGCCCAAATCCCTCCCCACCCTCTCCACCCACAACAAGTGCCTCCCCAAAAACAAAAAAAATTAAAAATGACTTAAAAAGTGCACTGTCAATATGGGTCCAGAGCTGGTCGATGCTCTGCTCTATGCTGGTGAGCCGGCTCTGCATCCAGTCCATCCACTGCTGGATGCGTCATAGCAATGCCCTGGTGGAGCATGCAGCAGCAGGTGTAGTCAGGGACCCAGACTAGTGGTAGTGCCAGCGATGTACTGGCCAGGAGGCTTGTGGCAGGCATGCTGCCCTGCTGAGTCCTGGGTCCGAGGCAGCTGTCTCAGCCTCTTTCTCCTCCAGGATCACCAGGCACTGATATGCTGTTGCAGAGGGGTTGCTATCTCCTGCTTGGTTGGTGGTGGTCATCGGCAGAAGTATCTATATCAAGAAAAAGAAGAATAACAAAAGACAAATTATAAACAACGCTCTGAACAAATATTTTTTCAAATGATTGATAGTGGGTGGCACAGTAGCACTATTTTGCTGGTTCCCTAGGGACGATGAAATTTGATGTGATTATTTATGATTAGGAGAAACACTGGGCCAATATTTTATTTGTTTACCTGCACATGCTACACATAAGAAGCACTAACTGTCTGGTAGAAAACAATGAAGACATAATAAGACCTGATGAAAAAACTGTCATTTTGTTTTTTCGTTTTAAAGGCTTTTCTAATAACTAAATAGACACATTTAGTGGAAAAATAAAAAGTAGTTACCACTCATTAGGATGGGTAAGGCATTATGCACTATGGAATACAAGTTGTTGTGCCAAATAATAGGAGACATGCCAGCCAGTGCTTCTAGTATGTTGCTACTGTTTGTAGCTCTTGCAGCTATAGCTGAAAATTATATATCTTTAATTCTAATGCTTCCCACATGCCTTTCACTTAGTTTAGTTTCTACCCTGACTCCAGAGGCAGATGAATAAATATAAGATACGTCACTCATGTCATGTATTAAATGCAAATATATTTTATCAAGTAGACGGGAGGAAAACAATGCACTGCACTACAGGGAAAGGAATGGGCTGTATAGACTGTATTTGGCATGTTTATCACATAGTATCCCCAATGCCGAACTTCAAATCAAATTGGGTGCTTACTAGTCACACTTTACTCACTGATCTCGCCCACTATCACAAATTCTTTCCAGAAAATTGATTTGCTGGCCAGTAAGGAAAGTAAAGAAACATCACTTAGGCCCTCATTCTGACCCTGGCGGTCGGTGATAAAGCGGCGGCCAACCCGCCAACAGGCCGGCGGTCCAAAATATGCAATTCTGACCCTGGCGGGAACCGCCAACACAGCCCGCCGCATTAACACTCCGCCCGCCACGGCGGAACAAACAAACAGCGCGGCGGTCCCCGCCAACAGCCAGGCGGCAGACAATGTACCGCCCACCCTATCACGACCCACCAATCCGCCACCTTTTCCGGGGCGGGAGCACCGCCGATAAAAACACGGCGGAAACAGACTACGAACGGGAAAACGCTCACCTCCACATACTCCACGCGAGATTCCGGCAGTATGGAACCCGAGTTGCAGGTCATCCCCGCACTCCTATACCTGCTCCTGTACCAGGAGCACGCCCGGCGGCGCAGAAGACATCGGTGAGTACTGCACCTACGACACAGGGGAGGGAAAAGATTACCGGCACACACCCACCCACCCACACCCACTACAACACACACATCAATGCATTCCCACAGATCACTGTCACAACCCACAAACCCCCCCCTTCCGAAATGATGCAAAGACCAAAAGAAGAGATCTCAAACGGGCAGATATATTGAAAAATGGACAGCAGTAATCCAAATAAATAAATAAACTATGTACAAAATATATACAGCTACTAAATGTAGTCCAACCACTGTCCGTGGACCACAGGGGTCCTGAGCAAAGGGGCAAGGCCCAGTCCCACGACAAGAACTCCACGGAGAGAACACTGCAGGGGCATCAGAAAGAAAAAAGGACAGGCACCTCAGGGGGAAGGGAAGGGGGGGCACCTCAGCCACTTGAGTACACGACGCCAGATCCACGAGGGGACTCCATGACCATTGGCCATCCTGGGGAGAGCAAAGCCACAGTCCAAACAGTCCATACAGTGGGTGGCCTGCCCACTGGGCCATCCTGCGGAGAGCAAAGCCACAGTCCAAACAGTCCATACAGTGGGTGGCCTGCCCACTGGGCCATCCTGGGGAGAGCAAAGCCACAGTCCAAACAGTCCATAACAGACTCCACTGCCACTGGAGGAGGCATGTTGGCCAGAGGACATCCTGCAGCCCTGCCCGAGACAGATCCTGCCCTGCCACGTCTGCCAAAGGGCCAGCGGTTCCTGCCTGGAAGGGCCCAGTTCAGCGGTTCTTGCCTTGAAGGGCCCAGTTAAGCGGTTCTTGAGACGGCGGTCCCCAGCGGAGCGGTGCTGGAGACGGCGGGGCCCAATTCAGCGGTTCTTGCCTTGAAGGGCCCAGTTCAGCGGTTCTTGCCTTGAAGGGCCCAGTTCAGCGGTTTTTGCCTTGAAGGGCCCAGTTCAGCGGTTCTTGAGACGGCGGTCCCCAGCGGAGCGGTGCTGGAGACGGCGGGGCCCAGTTCAGCGGTTCTTGCCTTGAAGGGCCCAGTTCAGCGGTTCTTGCCTGTAAGGGCCCAGTTCAGCGGTTCTTGCCTTGAAGGGCCCAGTTCAGCGGTTCTTGAGACGGCGGTCCCCAGCGGAGCGGTGCTGGAGACGGCGGGGCCCAGTTCAGCGGTTCTTGCCTTGAAGGGCCCAGTTCAGCGGTTCTTGAGACGGCGGTCCCCAGCGGAGCGGTGCTGGAGACGGCGGCCATTCTATGGCCAACTGCTCATTGCCTGGTGGTGCCCTCCTGGGCAGCGGGGATGGTGCTCCTTCAATGCCCACCTGGGCTGTGGGTGGTGGGGCCCTCCTGGCCAGCTGGGCTGGGTCCTCCCTGGGCAGCGGCTATGGGGGTGGTGGGCTCTCCCGGGGCAGCTGTGCCGGTTCCTCCCGGGGCAGCGGCTATGGGGGTTGCGGGCTCCTCCTGGGCAGCTGTGACGGGTCCTCCATGGGCAGCAGGCCTGCTGCCTGACTTCTCCGCCTTGCTGCCCTTGCCCTCCTTAGTCGGGAGTCTGTGGCCCTTTCCTCCCTTTGGAGCTGTGGCTGTTGACGGTGGCTGGCTAGTGTCCTGGGGGGATATCGAATCCGGGCTCCGGCTGCGGCCCTTCCGCCTTCTGCTCCTCTTCCCAGGGGGTGGGCTGGCTGTCCCCTTGCTGCTGGGCGAAGATCCAGACCTGCGGGCTGGTGGGCTCCAATACCCCTGCACCCTTGTCAAGGGGGCTGCAGGGCTGGTGGTGGCTGAGGTGCTCTTTTTACCCCGACGAGAAGGAGGGGGGGGCTCAGGGTCAGGAAAGAAGGTAGCAGTAGAGAGATAGATTTTCTTGGGACAATGGAGAGTGGTAGGTACAGTGGGTATGGGAGTGGAGGGAGAGGATGTGGTTGTAGGCGAGACAAGTTTGCTGTCTTTGGGTGCAGGTGCAGGAGCGGGAGGCTGTCGTGAGGTGGATGGCTGTTGGGTGGGTGGGAGGTTGCGTTTGTGTGGTGTGGAAGAGGGGGTGACAGACACAGTGGGAGAGGACACAGGGGACGTGTAAATGGCAGTGGGGGTGGTGACTGCACGTGTGCGGACTGTAGTGGAGGGTATGCTGGTGATGGAAACACTGGCTGATGGTGAGGTGAATGAAGGTGTGAGTGTAGACGTCACAGGGAGGGAGGAGGGAGACGAGGAGGTGGGGGTCACAGAGGTGGTAGTGACTGTTGGCATGTCTGCATCGGAATGTTGCTTGTGTGAATGTCTGCGTGATCTGTGGTGCTTATGTTTGGATGAGCTGCTCTTGGGTGTTGAGGTGTGTGCAGGCTGGTCTGATGGTGTGGGTGGGACAGGCAGAGGAACAGGAGACTGGGAGGAGGGAGTTAGTAGAGGGAGGCAGGAGACAGGGACAATGGCTGCCGTCAGTGCTGAGGCCAGAGCCTGGAACGATCGCTGATGGGCAGCCTGACCCGAATGAATGCCCTCCAGGTACGCATTGCTGCGATGAACCTCCCTCTCCACCCCCTGGATGGCATTCAAAAGGGTAGTCTGCCCAACAATGAGCGTTCGGAGGAGGTCAATGACCTCCTCACTGAGGGCAGCGGGGGTAACAGGGGCAGGGCCTGAGGTGCCTGGGGCGAAGGAGATGCCCGGCTTCCTGGCAGAGCGGGCACGGGGCGAACGCTGAGGGGCTGCTGGGAGGGCGGAGATGGTGCGCTGGGTGGCGGCTGTACCTGTAATGGTGGGGGGCACGGATGGTGCCACCCCCGCAAGGGAGCTCCCTTCCGAGGACGTGTCCGTGTCGCTGCAGGGTCCAGTCGTCCCCGTTGTGGAGCTCCCCTCGCCCTCCGTCTCACTGGTCCAGTCAGACTCTGTGGCATGGCCCTCCTGGGCCATGTGAGATGCAGCTCCCTCCTGCCCCGATGCCACTTCTCCTCCGCCTGATGATACTGATGCACACAAGCACAGAAAGACAAACAAAAAGGGGGGGGGAGAGAGAAATAAAGAGATTTTGAGTACATGGATCACCGGTACAGTTAGCGGACATGACAGACACAGATGCCCCCTGCACTAAGTTGCGCACTTGGGGTCCGCTACGCATTCCGTGGAACATGCCCTACACGCCTAGAGTTGACAACTGCACCCATGGATGACACGGCCCAGGGATGGCTGTACTGACACACTACTGAGGGTGGTGGCTGGGGACACAAGGGCTTACGGGGGTGCCCAGCCTACAGATATCGCCCTGGCCTAGGGGGACCCACAGCCCTCCTCCCCCACCCAGACACCTCCACTGCGCGACAACAGAGTAGATAATGCTTGTACTCACCCCCTTGTGTCTGCTGTGCTGCCCTCACGCGCCCATCCAAATCAGGGTAGGCCACCGCCAGGATCCGGAACATCAGGGGGGTTAGTTGACGGCAGGCACCCCGCCTACGTTGGGAGGCCATCCCCAGCAGAGACTCGGCGGTCTTCTTGGTCCCGCGGCGGATGTCCTCCCACCTCTTGCGGCAGTGGGTGCCCCGTCGATGGTGGACCCCCAGGGTCCGGACTTCCTTGGCGATGGCACGCCAAATCCCGATCTTCTCATGGGCGCGGACCTATGTGACACGTACAGGGAGGGAGAAATACCACGTTCAAGTTTGTCTGCATTTTCGTTGCCAGTGGCCCAACGCCCCCCATCCCCGCCAGGCCCCCCCGCCAGGCCCCCCGCCAGGCCCAACATGCCCCCCATCCCCGCCAGGCCCCCCGCCAGGCCCCCCGCCAGGCCCAACATGCCCCCCATCCCCGCCAGGCCCCCCGCCAGGCCCCCCGCCAGGCCCAACATGCCCCCCATCCCCGCCAGGCCCCCCGCCAGGCCCCCCGCCAGGCCCAACATGCCCCCCATCCCCGCCAGGCCCCCCGCCAGGCCCCCCGCCAGCCCCAACATGCCCCCCATCCCCGCCAGGCCCCCCGCCAGGCCCCCAAGCCAGCCAGTGGCCCCAAATCCATATTGAATTAAACTCACTTGTTGGTCTGGAGGACCGTAGAGTAGCGCATACTGGGGGAGGACCCCATCCACAAGTTTCTCCAACTCTTCTCCAGTGAAGGCAGGGGCCCTTTCCCCAGGCGCAGCAGCCATTGTCCCTTCCAGACCGAGGTCACAGCAACACTTGCAGTATAGGTCCTCTCCTGTGAAAGTTCAAGTCGCGAGTGAATAAGTAGATAGAAAATGGCGGTCACACCCGCGGCGGTGCGTACCGCCACCGCCGGCGCCCTTCGCCATTGGCTCCTGAAACCCATAGGCTTCAATGTTAACCAATGCGGCTTCGCGCCGCGGTCTTCGACCGCCGACCGCCGCGGTGTGCCACGCCAGCGCATTGACCTCACATCCCATTGTCACACTTCACAGGTCAGGCAGCCACCATTTCGAGGGTCCACATGGCTCAATTTCAACTGCGTCACACAGGCCTAGGCCTTGCATAGCCACTCAGACACGCCATTCACTGCATAGAGAATCGTTTACTGTGCAAGCTGTGAGTACGTACCTGTGGGTTGCTTGACTCTGTGCTCCATGTTGTCCTTCCTAGGCACCGTCCGCTGGGTTTGGCGAGGAGACAGATGAATCCTCGCGTGTACCGACCGCTGGTGGACCTGTCGACAATGGAAGAACGCCACATTATCCTGACCTACCGGCTTGACCGTGCCACTATACATGAACTGTGTGCCCAGCTGGAGCCCGACCTGATGTCCCCCATCCGCCAACCCACAGGGATTCCCCCTCTGGTGCAGGTCCTGTCAGTACTCCATTTCTTGGCAAGTGGGTCATTTCAGACAACAGTGGGAATTGCTTCTGGGATGTCTCAGCCCATGTTTTCGAAGGTGTTATCCAGAGTGTTGTCTGCCCTGATGAAATACGTGAGGAGCTACATCATTTTCCCTGAGGTCGGCGAATTGGCTACAGTGAAGGGTGATTTCTACGCCCTTGGACATATTCCCAACGTCATTGGTGCCATTGATGGGACCCATGTGGCTTTGGTTCCCCCAAGAGACAGGGAGCAGGTGTACAGGAACAGAAAAAGTTACCATTCCATGAACATCCAGGTGGTGTGTTTGGCTGACCAGTACATCTCGCATGTAAATGCCAAATTCCCAGGGTCAGTGCATGACGCCTACATCCTGAGGAATAGCAGCATCCCTTACGTGATGAAACAGCTAGAGAGACACCGTGTATGGCTATTGGGGGACTCTGGGTACCCCAACCTGTCGTGGCTACTGACCCCAGTAAGGAATCCCCGGACCAGGGCAGAGGAACGGTACAATGAGGCCCATGGGCATACTAGGAGGGTGATCGAACGCACCTTTGGCCTCCTAAAGGCCAGGTTTCGGTGCCTGCATATGACAGGGGGATCCCTAATGTACTCACCTAAGAAGGTGTGTCACATCATCGTGGCCTGCTGCATGCTTCACAACCTGGCTTTGCGCCGCCAGGTGCCTTTCCTGCAGGAGGATGGTCGAAACGGTGGTGTTGTGGCAGCTGTGGAACCTGTGGAGAGTGACGAGGAGGAAGACGACGGTGCTGAAACAGACAACAGGGACAGAATCATTGAACAGTACTTCCAATAGGACACAGGTAACAATTCAAACATAATTTAGTAAATGTGAACTACTCTCCTGCATCTCTGCTGCCTGTCTATTTGCCCCAGTGTATGATGACTGAGTTGTGGCTTTTCCCTCCCTATTTCAGATCTGGGGTCCCCACTATGAGTCCTGTGCTTCGTTTCCCCATGGACTACAGCTTTGTGGCAGCTGTTTGTTGACTTCACTATGTACAAGGACATATTTGCAATGTCATGTCAATTACAATATTTTGAAATCACAGCCAGACTCCAGATAGTTTTGTGCAAAATAGGTGTTTATTTCAGTGCTCAAAATGGGATGGGTGGTTTCAAGTGGGTGGGGGCTATGGTGAAGGAATGTCCATGGCAGAGTCCAGAGTAACAGTCACACAGGTGCATTGTCCAGAGGCCTGTGGAGAGATGGAGCATGGGCAGTTCAAGGATGGACAGGGTGACAATGTGGGACAGTGGGCTGACATCAGGTGGTATCCTTTGCTGGCGGGGGTCTTGACATCCTACTCTGTCTTCTTGCGAGATCTCAGGGCCCTCTTGCGGGGTGGTTCTTCTCCTGCAGGAGGTGGGGGTCTGGTGGGCTGCTGTTGTGCGGGGGCCTCCTGTCCACTAGCGCCGGCGGAGGTGGTTGGCTGTTCTTGGGCCAGGCTAGTGGCAGGGGCCCTTTGTTGTTGTTGAGTGTCCGTCCTGGTGTTGATGAGGTCCTGCAGCAGCCCTACCATGGTAACCAGGGTGGAGGTGAGGGCTCTGATGTCCTCCCTGTACCCCCGATAGTGTTCCTCCTGCAGTACCTGGATCTCCTGGAACCGGGCCAGTACCGTCGCCATCGTCTCCTGGGAGCGGTTGTATGCTCCCATGATGGTGGTGAGGGCCTCGTGGAGAGTGGGTTCCCTGGGCCCGTCCCCCCCCTGTCGCACAGCTGCCCTCCGAGTTGCCCTGTTTCCCTGGGCCTCTGCCCCCTGGCCGGTGTGCCCACTACCACTGCCCCCAGGTCCCTGTTGTTGTTGGGGTGGTGGGTTATCCTGGGTGCCCTGTAGTGGTAGACACACCGCAGATTGACGCGCCCTGGAGACAGAGGCATGGGCCCGCTGGGTGGGAGCTGTGCTGGTGTTCCCAGAGGGGTTTGGGTCTGTAGTGGCCTGTGCCTGTGTGAGGGGAACCGACTGTCCAGAGGTCCCCGATGGGCCGGGCTGGTCATCAGTGTCCAGGTCGACAGAGCTGCTGTCATCGCTGACGGCCTCTTGGGTGGGGGGTGTGGAGAATTCTGGGCCCTCCGTGGCGGTGTGTTGACGGTCGGGTCCTGCAGGGGTATAGAGGTATGGTTATAGTTTCAATGTGTGGCATATGGGTGTATCTGTGGGTTCCCGTGTCCCCAAGTGCTGGCATTCGTGTGTGGGGGCTTTGGTGAGGGTGGCTTGTGGGGGGGATGTGTATATGCATTGGGCATGCTTTGGTGATGGGTGTCCATGCTTAGTGGACGCATGCAGGCCTAGGTTTTGGGATGTGTGGGTTGTGATGGTGAGACATTGGCAGGGAATAGGTGTGCTGGGGGTGGGGGTGAGGATGGTGGTGGGGGTGAGGATGGTGGTGGGGGTGAGGGTGGGGGTGAGGATGGGGGTGGGGGTGAGGGTGGGGTTCGAGGATGGGGGTGAGGGTTGGGGTATGATTTGGCATGCAGGTGGGGGGGAAGCAGTATTGAAGCTTCAACTTACCAGTATCCATTCCTCCGCCGACTCCTGCGAGGCCGTCAGGATGCAGGATGTTCAAGACTTCCTCCTCCCATGTTGTAAATTGTGGGGGTTGAGGTGGGGGTCCTCCGCCAGTCTTCTGCACGGCGATGTTGTGCCTGGATACCATGGAACGCACCTTCCCCCGTAGGTCGTTCCATCGCTTCCTGATGTCTTCCCGATTTCTGGGGTGCTGTCCCACAGCGTTGACCCTGTCGACAATCCTCTGCCATAGCTCCGTCCTCCGGGCAATGCTGGTGTATTGGACCTGTGTGCCGAAGAGCTGGGGCTCTACCCGAACGATTTCCTCCACCATGACCCTGAGTTCTTCGTCTGAGAAGCGGGGGTGTCTTTGGGGTGCCATGGAGTGGTGTGTATGATGTGTGGGGTGGAGAATGTGTAGTTAAGTGTGTTGAGTGTGGTGGTGTGTGTTGTTTTGTGTGTGGATATTGTGTGGGTGATGGTGTAGTGTGCCTCTGTGTGATGGTATTCTGTGATCGCTGATGTGTCTCTCAGTGCTTCTTTCTGAATTTTTGGTCGTAGGGGTTTGTGGGTGATGTGGGTGTGTGTTTTATATTGTATTGTGTGTGTGGGAGTGGTGTGTGTATGTGTATCAGGTGTGTGGAATTCAAATCGGCCAATGTGGCTGAGTTTTGTTCGTTTGTGTGTATTCTGACCGCGGTGGTGTGTCCCGCCAATGGAAAACTGCGTTTGAAAGACCGTCGCGTGGATTCGTGGGTCGTAATGGCATGGGCGTATTTCTGTTGGCGTGACGGTGGAGGTTTGGTCACCTCCACTTTTCCGCCGACCGCTGGTCTGGCGGTCTGTTGTGGCTGTCGGATTTTCAGAGGTTTGGCTGCTGCGGGTCAGAATGACCGTGGCGGGTTACCGCGACCGCGGCGGAATTATGGAGGATTTCTGACCGGCGGTAGGCGCCTTTTACCGCCGAGGTCAGAATGACCACCTTACTCTGCTGCAGAGTAAGGTAGCTAGATTAGGCAGGTAGGTAGAGCTTTTGCTACAGAAGAATAGAGGGGTGTCACTGATTTCTCTACAGAAGAAGACCCCCCTTCTTTATTCATCCAAGCAATTATTTAATCGTCCTTTTATTCTTCCCCTATTTTTACCCATACCCACCATGATTTAAGCTTTACTTTCTCTCATTCAATCTTTCACCCAAATTTACAATCCCTAATCCATCCATTCAATACCCACACTTTCTGCCTTTTTTTCAATCATCCTTTCACTCATCCATTCATTTACCCAATACCAATACTCACCCACACATTCTTTTAGCATCCACCCACGCTTCTTTTCCTTTCAATCATTTCACCCATCCTTTCTTTTAACCTTCATTTCTTTCATATTTCCATTAAGCCATCATGTTTGCATCATATGTGTGCTTCTGCTGAGTTGAAGATAGAAGAGGCCATAAGTAACCCAATCACCACTGTTGCTGTAATATAGGGGATTCATGAATCTGATCCTGACAGCGCCCTTGTAGCTAGTGAGTACGAGTAATTATCAATAAGCAAGCAATGTGACTTACCAGTGCCTATCTCTGAAGGTGCATCTCACCCTGCTCTGCCTGCTCCTGCAGCTGTCAAACGTAAGCCTGTTCCACCGGTGGTTGGTGTGGCTATAAAAAACAGTATAACGTTTTTAGATGCCAGGACCAATTCTTAATTTTTAAACTAAAAAAATGCAACTGCTATTGTTACAGTTCGATTAGCACTGCAGTATCTTCTGTCAAAAATATCACTCTGGGCATTTTGTTAGAATGATAGAAAAGCCAGGTAGTCAAGTAAACCAAAAGATCTGGGTAATAGCAGGGCAGGGCTATAGCCTATTGTTAGAAATGGGGTCTTTGGTTGGCAGTAACGTTTACCCACTGTCCAAGCAAGGACCCTCACTCTAGTCAGTGTAAAGGAGAATCACCCTCAGCTAACCCCGCCCACCCCCTTGGTAGCTTGGCACACCCAGGCAGGCTTAACTTCAGAGTGCTAGGTGTAAAGTATTTGTAGCAACACACACAGTAACTTAATGGAAACACTACAAAATGTACTACAGGTTTAGAAAAATAGAAATATTTATCTAAACAAAACAAGACCAAAACAACAAAAATCCAACATACACAAGTCAAGTTATTAATTAAAAAGCAAAAAGAGTCTTAAATCCTTTTGTAAACAGATAAAACACTGTTAGCATTGAAAAGTACCTAGGTTGAGTTAAAATAACACGCAAGGGCGAGTGTGCGTCGAAAAAGGTAAGTGGTGCGTCAATTTCTCACCTGCAAGTGAGCTTGTGCGTTGTTTCTCCTTCTCCGGTCGGACTGACATGCGTCGTTTCTCCTCCCCACAGGGGAGCGATACGTTGATCTGGGCAGCACTCGAGACCGGGCACTCATTGCAACCTTTTTCCATGCTCAGCAAGGTTTGCGTCAAAAATCCTGCCGCATGGAGATAGCAAAACCACGTTGCGTTTGTTGCGACGATACCAGCCTCTGTCAGCTATGCAGCATATCATTTCTCTAGCCACGTATGTTGATCTCACAGCCGTGATGCAAGCGCTGAATCAATTTCAGCTGCGGAGGAGGCAGTGCTTCGTTTCTTCAGCTGCTCTCAGAGGTTGCATCAGAAATTTCCCCGCACAGCGGTCTGTGTGTGGATTTTCAGGCTTGGTCTGCCAGCTTTACCTGTAAAGGCCCCAGGAACTGGATAGGGCACCACTTGGCAGGTCAGGAGTCTCAGCAGAGAGTCCAGGTGCTAACAGGGGAATTCTTTGATGGCCCTGAGACTTCAACAACAGGAGTCAAGCTCAGGACAAGCCCTTGGAGATTTCTTCACAAGCAGGAATGCACAACAAAGTCAATCTTTCTCCCCTTTCACCCGGCAGAAGCAGCAACTGCAGGATAGCTCCACAAAGCACAGTCACAGGCAGGGCAGCTCTTCTCCCTCAGCTCTTCAGCTCTTCTCCAGGCAGAGGTTCCTCTTGGTTTCCTAGAAGTGATCTGAAGTCTGTGGTTTTAGGTGCCCTATTTATATCGATTTTGCCCTTTGAAGTAGGCTTATTTCAAAGAAAAGTCTCTCTTGTTTGTGAAATCCTGCCTTGCCCAGGCCAGGCCCCAGACAAACACCAGGGGGTTGGAGACTGCATTGTGTGAGGGCAGGCACAGCCCTTTCAGGTATAAGTGACCACTCCTTCCCTCCTTCCTAGCACAGATGGCTCATCAGTATATGCGGGCTACACCCCAGCTCCCTTTGTGTCACTGTCTAGAGAGAGGTGCAAACAGCCCAACTGTCAAACTGGCCCAGACAGGGGATCCACAAACAGGCAGAGTCACAGAATGGTTTAAGCAAGAAAATGCTCACTTTCTAAAAGTGGCATTTTCAAACACACAATCTTAAAATCAACTTAACTAAAAGATATATTTTAAAATTCTGTGAGCTCAGACACCCCGAACTCCACATGTCTATCCACTCCCAAAGGGAATCTATGCTTTAATAATTTTTAAGGTAGCCCCCATGTAAACCTATGAGAGAGATAGGCCTTGCAAAAATGAAAAAATAATTTGGCAGTATTTCACTGTCAGGACATATATAAAACACATTAGTATATGTCCTACCTTAAACATACACTGCACCCTGCCCATGGGGCTACCTAGGGCCTACCTTATGGGTGTCTTAAATATAAGAAAAGGGAAGGTTTTGGCTTGCAAGTGGGTACACTTGCCAAGTCAAATTGGCAGTTAAAATCTGCACACACAGGCACTGCCGTGCCAGGTCTGAGCCATGTTTACAGGGCTACTAATGCGGGTGGAACAACCAGTGCTGCAGGCCCACTAATAGCATTTGATTTACAGGCCCTGGGCACCTCTAGTGCAATGTACTAGGGACTTTCCAGTAAATCAAATATGCCAATCCTTGATGAACCTATTACATACACATTTTTCATAGGTGCACTTGCACTTTAGCACTGGATAGCAGTGGTAAAGTGCCCAGAGTAACAAAAACAGCAAAAACAGAGCCCAGCACACATCGACAACCTGGGAAACAGAGGCAAAAAGTTAGGGGAGACCACGCCAAGGATGCCAAGTCCAACACCTATGATTGGCAATTACTTTGAATCATTGAATAGCAACCAAAGGGTGTAATGCTAAATGGTCAATGAAAGAGAGAAAAAAAGATAATGCAGTGATAACAGGAATTAAATAAAACTTGGATAGAGGAGTTAGAAAAAAGGGAGATAGAATAAAAAAGTAAACAAGGCAAAATTAAAATTAGTCTAAAAGTAGGGAAAGGTAAAAATTAGGGAAATAATAATATCAAATAATGGGAATTAGTGGGATGAGCAGAGCCGTCGGCACCAGTGCTGGTGGTCGGAGACTCTCCAGCTCCTGCTGGACCCACTGGTGCAGAGTGCCCCTCTTCTTGCCCTTGTGTGCTGATGTAAGATTAGAAAGAAGATTAAAAAATGCATCAGTGGTATTGTTAATCTCAACAGAATTATTTTACATCTGGCAAATGTAATAGCATTGTACTTAAGTCAGATCACCTATGGTACTATACTAGTATGAATTGGCTGTACTCCTTCAATCCCTAATACAATTTTTCTTAACTAACGCTATATTTGGAGCTAATGCATTGCATTTGCAAGAATGTTCTTTCATTCTATTCTCCTTTCTCAAGCCCCGTGATGGACCAACTCAGTCTCCCTTTATTGAAATGCATGCATACTCGCTTCACTATGAAATTCCTTGGGACTCTGCGAGCTACATAAAGTACCAGAGAAAATGCTAACTCACTGATATCACTAAATCACTATAGAGACAGAAGGACAGATGTGTTTGCGCTGCCATGGCTTCTTAAATAATTAGCCAAAGCGAGTGCCTACTTACTATAACAATGATATAGCGTTGCAGAGAACCTGCATAGCTCTAACTGGGTCTATTAATAAATGTTATTCTTAATGTAAACTGAACATAACTTACCTCTAAGTAGAAGCTGTATACTATTCGGAAAAAAAGTTTGCATTGTAGAACACAAACACAATAAAAATATAATACTCAACAAGCCCCAGGATCTCGACACCTAGCAGGTCAAGTAGGTCCTGCTTGTGGTCGATGATATCCACTTAGAGGTGCATCACCTGCTGGGTGGTGCGCTGGACCTGGTTGGCGGCCCTGACCAGCTGACGCACCCTAGCCCAGCAGTGCTGAAGTTCTTGCAGGGGTAACTACTTCCAGGCCTGCAGTCTGCTGCTAGCATGGAGCGTAGGTGGCCCTGCACATAAATAAACAGTGATGCCACCTTCTCCTAGCTGAAGATAGACTGAGGTTGCAGCCCTTGATAGCGGCACTCCCCACAAGGCAGGCAGCCACTGTTGCTCCTCTGCTCTAACATGGTGCTGGTTGGGTAGGGTATGAGAAAAGAAACAGGGGGAAAAGAAAGAAAGAAATAAGGGAAAAATAAACAAAAATACAAAAAGTCACAAACAACACAAAAAAAAGTGAAACACCTTAAAATAATGAGACACAAAAAGACACACTAATACAATAAATAAAAGATAAGGATAGATCAAGTATGGGGTGGAGGATAACAAAGATTGAGGACAGATTGAAGTTGAAGTCCCAGCACCATTAACAGAGTGAAAAACATGCAAAATTTTGAACACACGTGCATACTTTACATTGTATTTGATATCAAACACTATGCAATTGGGGGCTATGGATAACTCCTCCCACTAGTAGACCTCCACACATGTGGCAGATTTTTTGGCCACTTTGCGGACTTCTGCCTAGCGCAACTCCGCTCTCTCCACTCAGGCCTAGATTTCATGTAGTGTACATGCTAAGGTTGACCAGAACATTGAGTCATCAGCATCAGTGTGTATATATTTGCAATGTAGAGTTCTGTTTCACCCTTGCATAGTCTTTTGATGGACCATCTGTCCTCGTTGTATATTGACTTTATTGTTTAAATGTTTTTATTCTTAGAGATTAATTTCATGACACTATTTTTTTTTAGATTTGACTGGTGACCATATTATGCCTGTATCTAAATTGTTAAGCATAGATATGACCTCTTTGTAATCAATTTCAGACCAGCTCAGGAGAATTATATCTCCTTTTAATTTATTTAAGTAGTCAGCAATTTTCCTTGTTTTAATTGAGCGGTTCAATCCTTTGGTAGACATAGAGCTAAACGTATATGAACTTATTATCTATTTGTGTTTTTTTGTTTAGTTGTCAATGTATATTCCATTTATAAATGCTGAATATACACATAATATATACAAAGTGAGACAAACATCTCTGCAAGGTGTCTTTGTTAAGAAAGTACCTATATTTTGTTTCCTCCTCACTGCTGTAGTGTGAGTGGGCTTAGGTAGTGTTAGCACATCAGATCTTATTAAGTATCCTTACAAGGGAGACGAGTATAGGCTGATGGACCTTTTGACTGCGCTTCGAGTTGTTCCCACCATGTAACCCCCCTACCACTAGAAGTCAATATCAAATAACAATCAATGACATCAATAGCAATAGGACTCAGTAATTTCCACACACCATTACCTCTCAGCCATGAATAACCAAACCTTTGTGTAAAAGTTAGAATGTTTATGTCCCTATATTAACAATACTAATGTCATGTAACTTAGTCTCAAAATCAAATGATAAACATACAGAAACAGTACTGGCTGACCAAAGCGGCGAAAGAATCGCAATCTAATCAAAACTTGACCCACTACACATTCTGAGGTTACAGTACAAATTAATAGCAAGAATAACTGCGCAGACAAAATAACATACATTTAGATTCAGCAAAGAAAAGACATCAATTGTTCATACATGTAGTGAACTTCATCAGTGAGAACACTCACTATTACCAGATTAGAATAGCATGTTTGGACTTCATGCAAAACAATTCAGTCAACACAAATTTTGAAAATCATCTAACTATGGCTCTATCAAAATTAGTGGTTGGTACCTAGAAACAAAAGCAAATAGACATAACAATCAGTAATATTGCCATATACCTGTCCTTCATATGGTTCAGCAAACTGTGACAATCTTGATCAATAGGACATCAGGTCGGTCAGCAAGACATCAGGATTCAGCACCAGAGTTCAGAAAAAGCAAAGTCTATTCATGCAGTTCGGAAAAGAATAATAACACAATGTTCCGAAAGAAAAGGAGAATGGCACGGAATGGTTTCTTTCCACTCGGTGGAGTCTGGCTAAGTTAGATTTCCTAAAACTACTTACCACTTCCTCATTGGTCAAAGAATCGCATGTTTACAGTTAGTCCAATGAAAATAAAAACCCCATATCTACTAAGCCTCTAATACATGGTTCACATGTCGATGATTGGCTCCTTTTCTCCTGTTCCCATCGTTCGGCTTGTCAGGTATCAATATTGTTGTAACTTATACTCCAGTCAGTGCATTCATTGTCTTCTCCTGGGAAGGTCAGTTTTACACATACTACAATATACATTGTTTCTTAGCTAGTACAACATCTTCTAGCAATCAGTTTCTCATGAGAACGAACTTCAGCTACGAGCACATGGTCAGTACAGTGGAAAATCATAATTGAATTCTCTAAGCAGACATTTTACAAAATCTCAAAAAATAAGTTTGACATGAGGCCGTGTAACTAGGCAAATACCCTGCCATGGTAAAGCCTACAATGAATAAAGCTAATACATAATGCGTACCCCTCAATATGACATATTACTACATTGATCAAACATAAGCTCAACATTTCAATATTAACAAGCCATTAATGTTGTGAACATTGGCAGCCACTCATGTGGGCGCAACATCAAAAGCATTCATCATTTTTCTTTAGATTAATACATTTTCCACGCAAATCCAACACTCAGAAAACATGATCATTTATTAATAAAACTCAGCGTTAACAATAGTAAGCTCTTGGTTGTGTGGTGAGCTGTGTTGGTATAGGTTCCTAAGATTGATTCCTCAGTAGTATCAGAAAGAGTGAACTGAAAGTAAACGGAAATAAAGAATAACCCCACCAAGGAAAACAAAGTCTACAGAAACCCTTCCATGGGAATCATTCCTCCACCAAAACTCAGTCTCTTTTCCCTCCACAATGACTGTTTAAACGTTGAACAGCATGAGCGACAAAAGGAAATGAGTCTCCTTTAGCTGTGTGACAGATATGACAAGAGGATGCCTGCTATTTGAATTTTGCAATTCCTGGGTGTCATCTTCTCCTCTAGTTTCTAACAAGACCCAAATGAAATCAGGCATAGACATAACATTATTTGGTGCATGTTCATATTGCAGTACCCCTGACACTAGTGACTTCTTAAACACAGCATGTGTAACCATCTGTCAAACAGTCAACAGTGAAAGAAATAATCAAGAGTGAACAAAACCATGGCCCCTTGCTGGATTGTTTGCTGTTCTAAAGACCTAAAGCGGGGTCCGCATTGCACCCAGGCATATACAGTTGGCAGGTTTTCCTCTACTGAGTATTAGACAAAGCCCCTCTGTCCGCAGCTGAGTAAAGCTAGTAGAAATATAGAGATCCTCCTGCATTCCGTGAGAGGTATAAAGGAGCTAAGAGCTTTCAACTTTAGCAGAACTAAGTACAGATAGTATTCACAGCTCTTCTTAAGTAACCCACTATCAAGAGCAATACCAGACCGCTGTGCTATGTTGCTGGAGCTTGAATACTTTTACTTGTGGTTGAATGGGCTCAGGTTCATGTCTGAAAAATCTGTGTTGTCCAGAACATGGTAGGATCATTATAAGCCTTGAAAATCTGCAATTTCACTTTGTGTGTTATTCTGAATCGCAAAAACACCAAAAAGGGTAATAATCTGTTCATGGATCTGAGTCTTAGTTTTAATACAAGGCAACCTTTCCTTTTTCCCACTGTTTCTTTGCAAAGGTTTTTAGATAAGTTGATTCTTGATCCTTTCCAAAGTACCTGTTTAATTTTCCTCATGAAGTTCAGGTGCATTGACATCTCAGTACCCCAAAATAATCAGTCTTGGATATTTTGAATCAATTAATTGATGTATCAGTACTCTGTGGGCTTTCACAACTATTGTACTACTGAATATTGACACCAGCAATATTGTGGCATACTAATATCAGGACCGAATAGTGAGGGGTAAAATACCAAAAGATAAATACACATAGGGAATTATAGATTTACTATTCCTAACGCCACATCTACATACCGTGAAGATATATTTACTGTGTAGGTACATATATGTCGAGTTAGATATACTTACCTTTTGATATTTTACTTTCTATATTTTGTCCTTGATATTTTGTACAATAGATATTGTAGATTCCATGTTCAGGGGGGTACATCCTCTCAACTTCAAATGAATGTATGAAGGTGGGTCCCTGGACTAAGAGGAATCATTTTTCTATTAATCGTGTACTAGTTAGCATCATTTTCTTTTACTTCAGGAATCCCCAAAATCCTCATGTTCCCACTGCATTTGCTATCCTTTAATTCAGAGATTTTTCTTTGTAGTTTGAAGGCATCTAGTTTGCTCCTGGTCATTTCCCTATTGATAGTTTCATTACCTTCACATTTGCTAATCCTCTTTCATTTTTCTGTAATTCTGTTTGCGATCTGTTTTGTATTGACATGGATGTCTGAGAATCCAGTCATTAGCATGTCAGTGTTCACCTTCATGCGCTGAATATATAAATCTGATTGTTCAACACTGTTTTCAAAGTGTTGTTGATATTCTCTTTGTTCTTTGTTGGTGAGTCAGGATATGGGACTTCTGCTTTAGTTTGGCTACAATGTCGTCTTCCTGTGTGAGCAAGCCATGCCCCAGTGCAGTTTTCAGTTTCTAAAAACCTTACCACAATTTGTTAGAACTGCACTAATCTCTCCAAAACTTTACATTGAACTACATCCACTTCCTGGAGAGTTTCATGAAGACCACTCAAGTTAGACAAATGTGAAAGGAGATACCAAGAGTGATTTTTCCTTTGTAAAATCTCTTTGGGGAATACAGTCACACCAACAGAAAAACTCCTGAATGACTGCACCAAACTTAAATGAGCTGCAGCTGTATGGCTCAACTCACTATAATTCTGTGTTTCATGAAAGTTCATTGAGTGGTTTTTGGTAAAATTATTTAATATACAGGGTTTTGTCATCATGACATCAAGATTGTGAGCCACAATCTCCATTGTGGTATGGGAGAAAAAAGCTTTTATTTAAGTTAATTGGGTTTGGGTCGTCAATAGAAAGGCAGAAAGGAAACATTGCTTTTTTGTAGAATTCATGTGGTGAAAACATTCTCATAGTTTTAAAAATGGTGATTTTGCAAAAATGGCATGCTGGTAGTAGCACTGGCAAAAGCGGTAGCAACAATAATGACCTTCAGGAGGCATAAGTTGTCTGCACCATGACCAAAACTGGTCTCCACCAGAAGGCGCAAGGAGCAGCTCTGTATGGAGCGGAAGAATGGGGATTTTCTAATTGTAACAAGGTATCAGTGGGTGAAAACAATTTTGCAAGGGCCCTGATTGCGTGCCCTCGCAGTACACCTTTGTCTCCATTATTTTTTTACTTGGGTTTAAATAGAGTAGCTGACCTAGTTACTTTAAGACCGCTTTTATATTGGATCAGGATATGGACCACCCCTGAATTAGATATATATAAGGCTTCATTACTCTATTTACTAAAATGTCAAAACGCTGCCACACTCCCCTGGTTTAGACATGTGTCCCACTGGTTTCGTTCGATGGGTCTGGGTGATTATTGGGAAAAAAAACACAATTTAGAGAGACGCCACTAAAATGTTTTAAAGTCAGTTTATTGGTCCCATATACAGGATAATGATTTAATCTGTAAATCACATGGTCATTTAACAAACTCTTTTATTGATTTTAAATGGTCCCCACAGTTTGAACCATACTTGGATATCATACCTGCCTTACAGGGTAAAAGCTTATATGCAAGATTTCGGTTTGGATCTTTACCTTTGATGTCATTGACTAATAGTTGAGGGCAGACCATCCTTCCCGACATATGTCCTGTTTGTGGTGCTACTTCAGAAACTGTTGAACATTTTATGTTCTTTTGCCCTGCTTATTCGATCCCACGGTCAAAATGGATCCGAAAAATCTGCAGGCTCATGGGACTAAACAATTGCACTTCTGCCATAAGGGTCTTAAAAAGCCATAGTTCCAACGACTTAATTCTTGCAGTTAGCAAGTTTTTAGTGGCAGCATGGCATATTCGTCGCTGTCTTTTAAAAAAACAAGGATCCATGCAACTGACTTAGACAACTCTTTTATGTGTAAATTAGATTTTATTTATATGTATTGAATGTTTTATACTAAATGTTAGAAATGGGGTTTTTGGTTGGCAGTCAGGTTGCCCTCTGTCCAAGCAATAACCCTCACTCTAGTCAGGGTAAGTCACACACAATCCAAAATCAGCCTGTGCTCACCCTCCGGTAGCTTGGCACGAGCAGTCAGGCTTAACTTAGAAGGCAATGTGTAAAGCATTTGTGCAATAAATCATACAACACCATAGCATAACACCACAAAAATACACCACACAGTGTTTAGAAAAATATATAATATTTATCTGGGTATCCTCAGGTCAAAACGATCAAAGTTGCAATACGAATTTGTAAAGATATCACTGAAAAGTGATAGAGAGTGTCTTAAGTCTTTAGAAAGTAAACAAAGTCTCTTTCAAACACAAAGTACCTGGTTTCTGGTGGAAAATCTCCTCAGAGGGCCACAGAGGAAGAGGTGCGTGGAAAAAGGGTGTGTGCGTCGATTTCTCCCCAGCACACACGGACTTGCGTCGTTATTTTCCACGCAGGGAAGTCGGGCGTCGTTTTCCGTCGCGCGGACAGTCTCTTTCTGTGGGTCGCGGGGATTACCAGATGTCCCGGGTCTGTGTGTGGATTTTCCTGCTTGTTTTCCGGCTGCGCGTTGTTCTGCGGGGCTGTGCGTCGAAGTTTTGATCTCACGGCAGGCGTTGCATCGATTTCTCCTGCGGAGTCGGGCGGCGTTGTCCTTGCGAGGCCGTGCGTCAAAGTTTTGATCTCACGGCAGGCGTCGCTTTGATTTCTCCCGGGAAGTCGGGCGGCGTTGTCCTTGCGAGGCCGTGTGTCAAAGTTTCAGTCGTCCCGAAGGCGTCGCGTTGATCAGCGTCGGTGTGCAGCGTTTTTCTTGCCGCGGAACAAGCTGTGCGTCGAAAAGTTCGGCGCACGGAGCGTCCAGGAGGAAGAGTGAAGTCTTTTTGGTCCTGAGACTTCAGGGAACAGGAGGCAAGCTCTATCTAAGCCCTTGGAGAGCACTTTTACAGCCAGGCAAGAGTTCAGCAAGGCAGCAGGCCAACAGCAAGGCAGCAGTCCTTTGTAGAAAAGCAGACAGGTGAGTCCTTTGAGCAGCCCGGCAGTTCTTCTTGGCAGGATGTAGTTTCTGGTTCAGGTTTCTTCTCCAGCAAGTGTCTGATGAGGTAGGGCAGAGGCCCTGTTTTATACTAAGTTGTGCCTTTGAAGTGGGGGTGACTTCAAAGAGTCTCTAAGAAATGCACCAAGCCCCCTTTCAGTTCAATCCTGTCTGCCAGAGTCCCAGTAGGGGGTGTGGCAGTCCTTTGTGTGAGGGCAGGCCCTCCACCCTCCCAGCCCAGGAAGACCCATTCAAAATGCAGATGTATGCAAGTGAGGCTGAGTACCCTGTGTTTGGGGTGTGTCTGAGTGAATGCACAAGGAGCTGTCAACTAAACCTAGCCAGACGTGGATTGAAGGGCACAACAAGATTTTAGTGCAAAGAAATGCTCACTTTCTAAAAGTGGCATTTCTAGAATAGTAATATTAAATCCGACTTCACCAGTCAGCAGGATTTTATATTACCATTCTGGCCATACTAAATATGACCTTCCTGCTCCTTTCAGATCAGCAGCTGCCACTTCAACAATGTATGAGAGCAGCCCCAATGTTAGCCTATGAAGGGAGCAGGCCTCACAGTAGTGTAAAAACGAATTTAGGAGTTTTACACTACCAGGACATATAACCACACAAGTACATGTCCTGCCTTTTACCCACACAGCACCCTGCTCTAGGGGTTACCTAGGGCACACATTAGGGGTGACTTATGTATAGATAAAGGGGAGTTCTAGGCTTCGCAAGTACCTTTAAATGCCTTTAAATGCCAAGTCGAGGTGGCAGTGAAACTGCACACACAGGCCTTGCAATGGCAGGCCTGAGACAAGGTTAAGGGGCTACTGAGGTGGGTGGCACAACCAGTGCTGCAGGCCCACTAGTAGCATTTAATCTACCTGCCCTAGGCCCATGTAGTGCACTCTACCAGGGACTTACAAGTAAATTAAATAGTCAATCATGGATAAACCAATCAGTAGTACAATTTACACAGAGAGCATATGCACTTTAGCACTGGTTAGCAGTGGTAAAGTGCCCAGAGGTCAAAAGCCAACAACAACAGGTCAGAAAAAATAGGAGGAAGGAGGCAAAATGTTTGGGGATGTCCCTGTCAAAAAGCCAGGTCCAACATGACCCCCTACCAGCCTAAAGCCAGGGGAGAACAATCACTATCCTGAAGTACTTCCCTGTTTGAGGCGACAGAACAAGGACCCAGGCCCACAACAGCAGGGGCATGCTCCAGTTCTTCGCCTTCCTGACTCCAATTGGATCACTCTGTCCTTACTCTCAGGGCCCACTAAGCCAACCCATGGGGAACCTTTCTCCTTACCTGCGGATCCCATCTGTGCAGCACCTAACCTTACTTTGCTCACAGATGTATCCCAGGAGCAGGATAGTACCACCATGACCAACACAGTGGTGTTGCCCACTCTACCCCCAGGGTGTGACACTTGTCCCCTCCCCAGGGATAACTCTGTCCACCCGGACAGCAAGCCACAGTGATTACTGACAGCTGACAGGGATGAGAGCCAGGCCCCAGGCCTCTCAAAGCTCTCCAACCACTGTGGCTGTGGAGAGTGGGGGGCGGTAGCCCCAGGTGCTGGGCACCCTTTAACCACTCTCCCTTCCACCAGGTCAGGGATGACAGCCTGAACCTGGTCCTCCCCTCGGGGGCTCTGTACCCTCCCTCCTGGAGCGGTACCCCCAGAGTCCAACATGGTCAGGGTGCTTACAGAAGTCGCCCTGTACCATTCCTCCACCAGTGCAGGGCTGTTAACCTGCAACTGGCCCTCCAACCTGGGGCCTGTACCTTCAGGTTGGACTAGGGCCCGGGGTGAGGCTTCCCTCCCCCTGCCCTCCCTTCTGGGGTCCAGCACCCTCCAACTAGGAGTGGCCTCCTCAGAAGACAACATGGTAGGGGCACTGTTATCAGTAGCCCCTCCCTCCAGGTCCGGGGGGACACCCTGAACCTGGTCTTCCAGCCCAGGGTCTGTACCCTCAGACTGGATCACTGCCTGGCAAACCAGGACTTCCTGGGAGGCACACCTACCCCCCACCAGGTCAGAGTTTAACCTCTGCACCTGACCATTCAACTCAGAGTCACCACCCTGAAGTTGAACAATTGCCTGGCACGCCAGGACTTCCTGGAGGGCACACTGACCCTCCACCTGGTCAGAGTTTAACCTCTGAACTGGGCCATTCAACTCAGAGTCACCACCCTGAAGTTGAACAATTGCCTGGCGCACCAGGACTTTCTGGGAGGCACACCTACCTCCCACCAGGTCAGAGTTTAACCTCTGAGCCTGGTTCCCCAACCCAGGGTCACCACCCTGAGGTTGGGCAATTGCCTGGCACGCCAGGACTTTCTGGGGGGCACACCTACCCCCCACCAGGTCAGAGTTTAACCTCTGAGCTTGGTTCCCCAACCCAGGGTCACCACCCTGAGGTTGGTCAATTGCCTGGCACGCCAGGACTTTCTGGGGGGCACACCTACCCCCCACCAGGTCAGAGTTTAACCTCTGAACCTGGTCATCCAACCCAGAGTCAACACCCTGAGGTTGGACAATTGCCTGGCACAGCAGGACTTCTGGGGTGGCACATCTACCACCCACCGGGTCAGAGTTTAACCTCTGCACCTGACCGTTCAACTCAGAGTCACCACCCTGAAGTTGAACAATTGCCTGGCACGCCAGGACTTCCTGGAGGACACACTGACCCTCCACCAGGTCAGAGTTTAACCTCTGAACTTGGCCATTCAACTCAGAGTCACCACCCTGAAGTTGAAAAATTGCCTGGCGCACCAGGACTTTCTGGGAGGCACGCCTACCTCCCACCAGGTCAGAGTTTAATCTCTGAGCCTGGTTCCCCAACCCAGGGTCACCACCCTGAGGTTGGGCAATTGCCTAGCACGCCAGGACTTTCTGGGGGGCACACCTACCCCCCACCAGGTCAGAGTTTAACCTCTGAACCTGGTCATCCAACCCAGAGTCAACACCCTGAGGTTGGACAATTGCCTGGCACAGCAGGACTTCATGGGAGGCACACCTACCTCCCACCAGGTCAGAGTTTAACCTCTGAACCTGGGTATCCAACCCAGAGTCACCACCCTGAGGTTGGGCAACTGCCTGGCACACCAGGACTTTCTGGGAGGCACGCCTACCTCCCACCAGGTCAGAGGTTAACCTCTGAACCTGGTTCTCCAACCCAGGGTCACCACCCTGAGGTTGAACAATTGCCTGGCACGCCAGGACTTTCTGGGGGGCACACCTACCCCCCACCAGGTCAGAGTTTAACCTCTGAACCCGGTTATCCAACCCAGAGTCAGCACTCTGAGGTTGGACCATTGCCTGGTACACCAGGACTTTCTGGGGGGCACACCTACCCCACAACAGGTCAGAGTTTATCCCCTGAACCTGGTTAGCCAACCCAGAGTCACCACCCTGAGGTTGAACCATTGCCTGGCAGGCCAGGACTTCCAGGGAGGCACACCTACCTCCCACCAGGTCAGAGTTTAACCTCTGAGCCTGGTTCCCCAACCCAGGGTCACCACCCTGAGGTTGGGCAATTGCCTGGCACGCCAGGACTTTCTGGGGGGCACACCTACCCCCCACCAGGTCAGAGTTTAACCTCTGAACCTGGTCATCCAACCCAGAGTCAACACCCTGAGGTTGGACAATTGCCTGGCACAGCAGGACTTCTGGGGTGGCACATCTACCCCCCACCAGGTCAGAGTTTAACCTCTGCACCTGACCGTTCAACTCAGAGTCACCACCCTGAAGTTGAACAATTGCCTGGCACGCCAGGACTTCCTGGAGGGCACACTGACCCTCCACCAGGTCAGAGTTTAACCTCTGAACTTGGCCATTCAACTCAGAGTCACCACCCTGAAGTTGAAAAATTGCCTGGTGCACCAGGACTTTCTGGGAGGCACGCCTACCTCCCACCAGGTCAGAGTTTAATCTCTGAGCCTGGTTCCCCAACCCAGGGTCACCACCCTGAGGTTGGGCAATTGCCTAGCACGCCAGGACTTTCTGGGGGGCACACCTACCCCCCATCAGGTCAGAGTTTACCCTCTGAACCTGGTCATCCAACCCAGAGTCAACACCCTGAGGTTGGACAATTGCCTGGCACAGCAGGACTTCTTGGGAGGCACATCTACCTCCCACCAGCTCAGAGTTTAACCTGAACCTGGGTATCCAACCCAGAGTCACCACCCTGAGGTTAAATCTTTGCCTGGCATGCCAGGACTTCCTGGGGGGCACTCTCACCCCCCACAAGGGACACACCGTCCCCAAGGGCCACACAAGAGTCTGGTTGGCGCAGGTCTCCCAACCTCGGCCCATCCGGCAGAGTCTGGGTTTCCCCCAAACCAGAAACGGTTTCACCTGGGTCATTCCTGGGGGGCTCTGCTCTCAGAGCTGTCCCCTGACTCTCAAGGTCCTCCACTGGGGTCTGCAACCCCCTCTCAACCCTATGTCTGGACTTCTGCCCCCCCTCACTAGGAGGGGTACTGCCAGACACCAGAACTGTTGGGATGCTGGCTACAGTCACCCCCCCAAGTTCTTCTGACACTGCGGGGCTTCCCTCAAAAGGTGGCCCTACGGTACAGGCTAGGCTTCCCTCCTGGTGTTCCATCATGGAACCCTCTAGGACCTGGGACCTACCTGGGACACTACAATCCTTTCCCACCACACTCGGTTGGGAACCACCTAGACCACTCCCTTCAGGAGCACCCCCCAATGCCTCTTCAGACTCTCTGGTACTCACCCAGAAGTCTGCCTCCATTGTAAGTTCCCTGGGGTCAGAGAACTCACACTCCACCTGGTGTTGGCGTAGCTCTGGAAAATAAGGACCAGACATATGCTCTCCAGCAATTACATCACTCTGCCCTTCACATGTATTAACCACAGTACCCTTCACCCAACCACCCAGTAACTCAACTTTGGAAAAGCACTCTACTTCACCCTCCTGAGACTGGTGGGACAGTATCTGTCTGTCCCTGACACTCAACCCATACTCTTCTGGGATGTCTCTACACTCTATATCCAGGACGTCCACCAGAGGGGAACCCTTTTCTCTGTCACTCTCTGCTAGGGTCAGTAAAGTGTCCCTCCCCCCAGTAGGAATATGACTCCCTGTGCCAGTTCCCCAATCCTTCTCAGGGACCCTGTGCATAACGGGAACTATCTCATACCCTTGAACCACCTGGGGTGTGTCAACTCCCTTCTTCAAGTTGGGCACCACAGCTCTGGGCTTGTGCCCTTCTTCAGCAGTACTGGATGCAAGATTTTTGCTGCCACCATCTGAACTGGACTCAGCCCTTCCGGCCTCCAGTTTCAGCTCTTTACAGCTCAGCTCTTGAGCTGCAATCTTTTCTTCTTACAGGGCTAAGAGACTTGCTGCCTCAGCCCTTTCAAGCTGCTCATCTAGCTCTTCCATACACCGCTCTAGAGCTAGGAGCCATTCATCTCCCACTGGTTCTCTTTCCTCATCTGAGTAGTCTTCCTCCTCATGTGAGTAGTCCTCCTCCTCATCTGAGGGGTACTTAGTCATTTGGTTTCTTGCTGCCTCTCTCTCTGCCCATCTTTCTTCCCCCCAGACTATGTAGGCATGTAGCATCTCCGCCTTAGTAGATCTCCTTGCTACAGGACGGCCCCATTTTCTGCAAAGCTTCCTTAGGTCAGCCTTAGTGAGGTGGTCAGTAGGCACAAAGAATGAGTAGGTAAGCAATCTCATTGCTGACAAAGTCTTACTGGCAAGAACCAAAATCCAAAGTCCAAAATATCAATAGTATATCCAGGAGGACATCAGAGAACCAAAAGCAAAAAAGATGAAAAATCAAGTTGACCTTCAACTGTGGGTAGGTAGTGAAATACTTAGCTACTGTATGTCACTGCACAAACACAAGTCCTATCCTCACCGCTGATCACCAATGTTAGAAATTGGGTTTTTGGTTGGCAGTCAGGTTGCCCTCTGTCCAAGCAATAACCCTCACTCTAGTTAGGGTAAGTCACACACAATCCAAAATCAGCCTGTGCTCACTCTCCGGTAGCTTGGCACGAGCAGTCAGGCTTAACTTAGAAGGCAATGTGTAAAGCATTTGTGCAATAAATCATACAACACCATAGCATAACACCACAAAAATACACCACACAGTGTTTAGAAAAATATATAATATTTATCTGGGTATCTTCAGGTCAAAACGATCAAAGTTGCAATACGAATTTGTAAAGATATCACTGAAAAGTGATAGAGAGTGTCTTAAGTCTTTAGAAAGTAAACAAAGTCTCTTTCAAACACAAAGTACCTGGTTTCTGGTGGAAAATCTCCTCAGAGGGCCGCAGAGGAAGAGGTGCGTGGAAAAAGGGTGTGTGCGTCGATTTCTCCCCAGCACACATGGACTTGCGTCGTTATTTTCCACGCGGGGAAGTCGGGCGTCGTTTTCCGTCGCGCGGACAGTCTCTTTCTGTGGGTCGCGGGGATTACCAGATGTCCCGGGTCTGTGCGTGGATTTTCCTGCTTGTTTTCAGGCTGCGCGTTGTTCTGCGGGACTGTGCGTCGAAGTTTTGATCTCACGGCAGGCGTCGCGTCGATTTCTCCTGCGGAGTCGGGCGGCGTTGTCCTTGCGAGGCCGTGCGTCAAAGTTTTGATCTCACGGCAGGCGTCGCGTCGATTTCTCCCGGGAAGTCGGGCGGCGTTGTCCTTGCGAGGCCGTGCGTCAAAGTTTCGGTCGTCTCGAAGGCGTCGCGTTGATCAGCGTCGGTGTGTGGCGTTTTTATTGCCGCGGAACAAGCTGTGCGTCGAAAAGTTCGGCGCACGGAGCGTCCAGGAGGAAGAGTGAAGTCTTTTTGGTCCTGAGACTTCAGGGAACAGGAGGCAAGCTCTATCCAAGCCCTTGGAGAGCACTTTTACAGCCAGGCAAGAGTTCAGCAAGGCAGCAGGCCAACAGCAAGGCAGCAGTCCTTTGTAGAAAAGCAGATAGGTGAGTCCTTTGAGCAGCCCGGCAGTTCTTCTTGGCAGGATGTAGTTTCTGGTTCAGGTTTCTTCTCCAGCAAGTGTCTGATGAGGTAGGGCAGAGGCCCTGTTTTATACTAAGTTGTGCGTTTGAAGTGGGGGTGACTTCAAAGAGTCTCTAAGAAATGCACCAAGCCCTCTTTCAGTTCAATCCTGTCTGCCAGAGTCCCAGTAGGGGGTGTGGCAGTCCTTTGTGTGAGGGCAGGCCCTCCACCCTCCCAGCCCAGGAAGACCCATTCAAAATGCAGATGTATGCAAGTGAGGCTGAGTACCCTGTGTTTGGGGTGTGTCTGAGTGAATGCACAAGGAGCTGTCAACTAAACCTAGCCAGACGTGGTTTGAAGGGCACAACAAGATTTTAGTGCAAAGAAATGCTCACTTTCTAAAAGTGGATTTTCTAGAATAGTAATATTAAATCCGACTTCACCAGTCAGCAGGATTTTATATTACCATTCTGGCCATACTAAATATGACCTTCCTGCTCCTTTCAGATCATCAGCTGCCACTTCAACAATGTATGAGAGCAGCCCCAATGTTAGCCTATGAAGGGAGCAGGCCTCACAGTAGTGTAAAAACAAATTTAGGAGTTTTACACTACCAGGACATATAACCACACAAGTACATGTCCTGCCTTTTACCCACACAGCACCCTGCTCTAGGGGTTACCTAGGGCACACATTAGGGGTGACTTATGTATAGAAAAAGGGGAGTTCTAAGCTTGGCAAGTACCTTTAAATGCCAAGTCGAGGTGGCAGTGAAACTGCACACACAGGCCTTGCAATGGCAGGCCTGAGACAAGGTTAAGGGGCTACTGAGGTGGGTGGCACAACCAGTGCTGCAGGCCCACTAGTAGCATTTAATCTACCTGCCCTAGGCCCATGTAGTGCACTCTACCAGGGACTTACAAGTAAATTAAATAGTCAATCATGGATAAACCAATCAGTAGTACAATTTACACAGAGAGCATGTGCACTTTAGCACTGGTTAGCAGTGGTAAAGTACCCAGAGGTCAAAAGCCAACAACAACAGGTCAGAAAAAATAGGAGGAAGGAGGCAAAAAGTTTGGGGATGATCCTGTCAAAAAGCCAGGTCCAACACTAAATTATTGATAATTGTATTCAAACATGATCATTCATTGTATTTTGTTGCTTTCATGGTCAATCGACGACTAAAGCTGTTGTTGTTGTTGGTCTCCACCCTCCTAGGGAAATACCTGGTGCCCAACACAGATTGGCCCTGGCAGTCAGCAAAACAAATCAGAGACTGCTGACATAGTCAACACTGAGCACACTTATCCCAGAACAGCTACCTTCAAAGCTACCTAAACACAGAGAAGAACCATTTGCAGCTGATTTGAGAGATTCGGTAGCTTTAGCCAACTGCTGTACTCAGTCTCCAATCCTGATGGCTAGTGATCAAGAGTAATGAGCTTTGTGTCCTTATAATTTTGGAAGCCAGTGAAGAAAAAGTCACAAGCAGCTGCTGATGGCCGAAGACAGTGGGCAGCTTCCCTGGAAATTTCTGCTCTAAAAACCTCTGTGAGGGGCTGTTTTTAAGGAGTGGTCAAATGTCACATGGTGAGGCCAGCTCCTACTCCATTCAGCCAAGGACCTGCACAATCACATTGGCAGGTTTTGTTTGTTTCTTGTGGCTGAGATTTTAGAGTTCTTGGAAAAATAGAACACCAATGCCGACCCAAAGTTGTAGCCAGAAGTACTCGAAACTATTTCTCTTTAGCTGACTTGAGAGGAACAGGGACTATGAGTGGGGTGCCCATGAAGGGTTCACCCTGTGACCAGTCCCCAATCTGTGCAACTTTAGACCTTGCACAGTCGGCTCTGTAAAATAGAGTTACGCAAATTATTGCACTTAAAATAAATGCTACATTTTGAAAGAATTACGTGAGACTGCAGATACATTTCACAAAATTCTTTTAACAAGTGTGATAATTATGGCATGCAGTTCTGCTCCACTTGTAATCGAGGCCTAAACTTCACCAGCACCTTCAGGCACAGGCAAAAAACAATACAAAAACGGTGTCACTTCTTTCCTGAGCTGCTCGTCAAATTATATGCTATGTATGTACTTGAAATTTTGACCCTAGTACCAATATAGTTCCTCTTGCCATTATATTACAGGTGAAGCACTAATAATCACGCACGTTCACACACATACCAGGAGGCTTTATTTGCTTTGATCTGAGCAGGCTTGGAAATCAGCAGGGCTTCTTGTGACTACCTCGGATTCCTCCAAGGACACATCGAGCCTTTCATTGATTAACTATTTGAAACAAAACACGCAATCGCAACATCTTCGGAATTCAGGTTTCTTCACTTAGATAAACAGAGCATAAGGTGGACGGCATCGATAGTCTTGGAAAGATCAATACAAACAAATAAGCATTACAGCGGTCGGTCTTTGATCTGCAGCCACAAATGCGGCTGTGGGCTTCTTATCCTCGAGCGTTGCTGTTTACAGCTCTTCTAAAACAGGCGTACTGTTGTATTTCTAAATATAATATCAAGTATTTATTCACTTCTGGTCGTTTGACAAGAAATACAGCTAAATTCGTTAGGACGCTTCTTCGCACCGAGTCGTGTAGCATTTGGCTGTGATATGTAGGCCCTCCTTTCATAAAGGTATGCGCGTAGGCTTCCGCAACGCAAGATATAGCTTCCATTTTATTTACCACTTTAAAGGTTAGCCTGCAAAGCGCTAATTTCCATTTTATGCCCCCCAATAGGCTGCACACATTTTTGTAGAGAAGGGCCTTAGTTTAAGGGTCACAATAGTCTATTTTCAGTTCTCTTCAGATCCTTGGACAAGGGATCCTTGGGCCAGATGTATCATCACGGCCCTTTGCGATTCGAAAATAGCGATTTTTAAGAAATCGCTATTTCCGACTCGCAAAGTGCCATGTATCACATTTGCGATTCGGTAATATTGATTTCTTAAAAATCGCCAATGCTATTACCGAATCGCAAATTGCGATACAGGCCCCATTCGCAGCTGTGGGCCTGTTGGCCCATAGCTGCAAATTTTTTGCATTTCCAAAATTGCGATTTCTGAACCAGAAATCGCAATTTTGGAAATGCAAAAGCCCAGGGTGCTGGAGGCCTAAGGCCCCCTCTGCTGCACCCCAAAAATGTTTTGGGGGACATGTAACGTGCACACATGCCAAAAGGGCATGTGTGCTTTACATGTTGAGTTTAAAAATGCATTTTAAATGCATTTTTAAATTTTGCACCAGGTTACCACCTGGTTTCTTTTCATGGTATTTTGCATGTGCAAAATGCCATTCTGCGAAAAATTGCAATTTGGGATTTTTTTCAGCATCTCCTTGCGATGTGGATTTTGCGAATCGCAAATTGCGACTCGCAAAAACCAGGTCGTAACGCAAGAAATTACATTTTTTGCGATTTCTTATTTGTGGTCTGCGAATGTCTTTCATGCATCACAGACCACTTTTCTGCACTCGCAAACGGCCGAATTTTGCGATTCGCACCGTTTGCGAGTGCAAAAAATGTTCATACATCTGGCCCCTTATCTTTCTTTTAGTTTATTGAGAACAAAATACAACAATACATATAACGTGAAAAACACGGTTTAGAGAATAATTTGATATGTAACCGAAACTGTGAAAAAAATTATTCTGAACAATAATCACAAAAAGGTAATAGTGTATAACATAGGAAACAGATAAAAATCCTAGTGTGGGAGAAAGTGGACAATTTATGGGATGTGATGAGGAAAAATAAGGGAGAAGAGGGGAGTAGATGGGAGTAAATGAGAATATAAGAAATCATATATTAATACTTATACTGATTAATATAAAATATGATTTAACAGTGTATTCATTGAAAATGATATGCAGCAGACACTGTTGTAATAAAAAGCTGAAAGGACAAAATAATATTAAGAACAAATGACAGAAATAAATATTCACAGATCATTGGGGCTTATCAACATCTTCAGCAGAAATATTTTTACATTTATCTAACAAGGTAGACTTGTTAAGAAATACCGTAATATGAAGCCACAGTTTTTGTCTTTTAACAGCAAGTGATACAAAATTCACGTAACATTATTTAATGTATGGTTGGAACAAACATCAAACAACCGACATTGGAAGTTTATATTTGAAGCTGATTTTCAGCTCGTAATGATGTGTTGAAAAGCTACTGCTATTAATAAATCAATTAGCTTGTTAGGTGGGATATAATTAATCTAGTCAGAGGATAGGACTCATAAAGGAATATTCAAAATGTAAAATATACTGTAACATAAAAAATATTATTTGTCTGAGACCAGACCTTCCTCCAGGATTATATATGTGTATATAGAACAAGAACATATAATACATGAGATACATGAGGTCACTGTTAGATTCATTACGAGACTGAAAAGAAATGCCTCTTTTTTCATTATTTACCTCAAAGGTTTGATTGATGATTGATTTCTTACTGTAGTAGTGTAGTAAGGCCTGATAACCAAACCTCAGTGGCAGTGTTCCAACTCTTAGAAGTGTATGTTTCTTTGGCTTATACCCAATTGCCAATTGGCATAAGTTAACTTACTTGTAAGTCCCTAGTATATGTACTAGGAGTACCCAGGGCCTGTAAGTTTAAATGTCTCTAATGGAAGCAGCACTTACTGTGCCACCATAAGTGTGAGAAAGTAAACACGTTTCCCAGCCTGCCACTACAGACTGGTAGAGCAGTTTTAAAATGCTAGCTGAACTTTGCCATCTAAACAAATGACAACGTTCAGGCATTATCTTTTTAATATATATGTCCCCCCTACAGTAGGCCTATGAAGCCCGGAATCACAGTGGTGTATTTTAAAAAGTAGGACGTGTAATTTTATGTCCTTATCGTAATGCCCCAAATTATTGTTCTTACTGTAAATGGGCTAGTAGACCCACTGGCAAGTGAAGGGGTACCTCAGATCACATTTGTACTGCATAGAGGGCCAATGAAGGACAGTCCTGTTGTTCCCTGGACTTGGCAAAGACATGCTGCACCAAAGCCGGATTTCACCTGCTGCTTCTGGGCTAGCAAATAAAGGACTACACCGGTGGTGCCTTGCTCGAGCGAAAGTCATCCCCAGACAGGAAGGGTGAACTCAAAGAGTCAGTTGGCTGACTTTGTGTTTTAGCTCCAGGAACACAATACTGAAGAGACCGCCTTGGTCACCTAAGATGGACACTAGCAGCAACAATTTGGCATAAGTTAACTTACTTATAAGTCCCTAGTATATGTACTAGGAGTACCCAGGGCCTGTAAGTTTAAATGTCTCTAATGGAAGCAGCACTTACTGTGCCACCATAAGTGTGAGTGTCGCGTGGGCTCTCATTATTCTAGATGAGACTACTGGATTTCTGGGTAGCAGGATCTATAACTGTGTGGGGGACTGAGTCTGACCCACGTGTAAAGAACTCTGTCACCCTAAATCCGGTTTTTGCTCCTGCTAACTAGCAGTGCCTAATTTCTCCCATGTGGAAGGAATGATTTGGCAGCCGAGCGCATGACATCTTTGGAACTTCTAGGAAAGTCGTGGTTACTCAGATCCAAACCAACTCTCTTATTTCCAATATGATCTCATATACAAATGACAAAGACAGTATAAGTTTTATATAATGTTTTAATAAAACGACTGTATTTTAGATATTAAGGCGTGAGCCGCAATAACCAGAACGATACAACACAGTAGGATTGAAATCGTCACCAGGAGAGTAAAACATAAAAACAAAGCTATCATATTGTCTAACAGTTTCTACTCTCCCTCTGCTTGTTCTATTTAGAGCACAGCATGTTAAGCTTCTAGCTTGCCTATTAGAATCACTGTGGAGACATCAGCCCTCATACCTGAGCAGAGACCTGTGATCTTGGTTCAGCATCTGCAACGAGGCAGTCAGCGTCTAGTTGTGGTTCACTGGTCGGAATCTCCCTCTTGCGTGTATTGGGACAAGGAAGTGATTTTATAACTAACATGTCATTGTGATCACAAAATGTCCCTGCGCAGGAATGCCAAGTCTAAACTCTTACCACGTCTATCGGCAATGTACCAGACTGTATCCTTGACTGAAGCACAGAGTAAATATGTTATGGAGAACTCCAGTGCTGAAGTAGGCAAAACAGTGTGATATGAATAAAAAAACAACACGTAGAACTGGCTATTTGAAAAATAACAGTACGAAGTGTAATAAAAAGCATGTAGAGCAAAGTGCACAAAGGCTCTAAGCTGTCAGCAAATGAATAAAATATATTCAGGGCAAAGTGCACAAAGGCCTAAAGCCTGAAGCTAAAGTGCAATGAATACGTAAAACTAACCACACTACATGAGAAAGTAAACATGTTTCCCAGCCTGCCACTACAGACTGGTAGAGCAGTTTTAAACTGCTAGCTGAACTTTGCCATCTAAATGAATGACAAAGTTCAGGAATTATCTTTTTAATATATATGTCCCCCCTACAGTAGGCTTATCAAGCCCGGAATCACAGTGGTGTATTTTAAAAAGTAGGACGTATAATTTTATGTCCTTACCGTAATGCCCCAAATTGTTGTTCTTAGTGTAAATGGGCTAGTAGTCCCACTGGCAAGTGAGGGGTTACCTCAGATCGCATTTGTACTGCATAGAGGGCCAATGAAGGACAGCCCTGTTGTTCCCTGGACTTAGCAAAGACATGCTGCACCAAAGCCGGATTTCACCAGCTGCTTCTGGGCTAGCAAATAAAGGACAACACCTGTGGTGCCTTGCTCGAGCAAAGGTCATCCCCAGACAGGAAGGGTGAACTCAAAGAGTCAGTTGGCTGACTTTGTGTTTTAGCTCCAAGGACACAATACTGAAGAGACCGCCTTGGTCACCTAAGATGGACACTAGCTGCAACAAAAAGGAACCACTGGTTTTGCTGTGACAGGAGACCAGTAGAACAGTGGAAAATGATTTTGTCTGGAATTCACTTGAACTTAGAGGGACATGGCCCTCTTTGACCAAAGATGCCCCACTGTGTTTGTGGACGAAGGGGTGACCCAGGAAGACCCCTGGTAATGGGACCAGCATTTTCAACATCTTCAGTATAATTTATCCTTTGCATCAGGGCCACTCCATTGATGGCTATGATGGTTTTCCTGTAAAGCATGTAAATAGATGAGGGATTACTTTGACTGTAAGGTAATTGTCCTGCAAAGCCTTAGTGGCTCCTTTGACCTTCTTCCTGCCAGAGTCGGTTACCCAAAACAGGCCGAAGTAGATGAACACAACTTTAAAAAAAGGTTTTCAAAAGTTTTTAAAGTAACTACAAACCCTGGTAGTTGCGAGTGTTAGTTTATCTTTTGAGTAAAAAGCAGTGGTTTATGATTTGCTAAATAATCTGTATCTCCAGAACCCTCCAGTGGATATTCTTTGTTTGATGTCTAAACATTCATAAAAATATGATCTACTTTTCATAAATTGTTATCAATTTCCTTTGTGTCATGTTTCTTTCTTACTCAATTGTTTTGTACTTCTGAATGCTTTGTAATTGTTCCTTTGCTAAAGCTTGATTGCTCAAAAACGCAGCTACCCAGGGTTGAGCTACAGTTTTACAAATGACCCTTTCTTGGCGCAAGAGAGATTAGTGAGTTTGTTACATGGTGAGGTTGCAAAAGCACACATTTTAATAAGCCTCTTGCCTCTCAAGGACCAACATTGTGTAGAATACTCAGCATTAAACTGACATCATGGAAGCAATAATCAAAACACAATTGTGTTTAAAATGCAGTGTTTGGCTGGAGTTAACTGTACAAAATGATTGTTTACCATTTTAACCAAATATTATTCCAGAAGTCAACATTAATTGTTTTCTCATTGAAATTCAATGTTTGATTTAAATCTGATATAGTCATGTAAAATGAGGGAATTATAAATTAATGAGGCTTTTGAATGTGGGGTTAATACTGGAAGCAGTGGTAAATTATGGTGACTATCAACAGAGGAAATAATTGATACACAATTAGAAATTGTCTTAATAAGTTGATGTTAGTAAGTGGATTATTAGTTGGAGGGAATGTGAGTCCTCGCCAAGTAATGTCATAATTCTCTACGAAGTACAGTTAGGATTCAATAATCTGAAGCTGAGCTCAACCTTTGGTAGCTGTAGCACAGAGTAGACAGGCTTAACGTAGGAGAAATGTGTACAGGTGACTGAACCCTCCAGTAATCCTTGGGTCGGCCAGGTAGAGGTGGTGCCAAAGACTAATCTGAAAAGGGGAGGAGGCAGTACTCAGATACCGTGTAGTCTAATGAGCACCTATCCTTTACCATGCTGCCACCAATCATGGTTAACTGGTTGTGCTAGACCAGGTCCAGGTCAAAAGTTGAGGCCGACTGCAGCCTACTTCCCATTAGTTACAGGGACCAGGTTTATCCCAGTGGATACCTACCTTCTGACTTTCTCTGTAGGAAAGTCAGCTTTGATTGGTTGTTGGCAGGTTGGGGTGCAAGCTGGATCTGAAGGGAAACCAGACAACAGCAGCCTAGTCTGCTTTGCTCCTCTGAAGTCCACACAGAACTTGAGTTCTGGGTCCACCCTCCCTTTTGGATTGGCCTTTGGCACCAGCATCACTGGGTTTCTCAAAGGCACTCCACTGAAATGGCAGGGCTCACAGCTACCTTCTTTATGTCGATAACTCCTCCCCACTCAAAGTTGACCATTGCTATTGAATAAAACTTCACCTTATTGTCGGTGTTGACCATTTTATTGAGGACATCTGGGATAATTTGCTCTGGGGAACCAACCTATCCACCACAGTAGTCACGCTGGCTCCTCTATACCTCAGGGCTTCTACTTTGGCCCCATTGATGTTAGGCTATTGCCTGCAAGGCTCCCTGCTATGAGGTAAGACAGGCAAGGCTTCAACATCAACTCCACCAGCTGAGGTTGAAAAGGCTTCAGTGTAACCTCTATTTTCCCCAGAGAAAACTTCCAGGTCAATTCCTATACTTACAATTGCTTAGGACTGCAAGCTGGTGTGGGTCTTCTTGGAACTTTTATGCCTTTGCTGATGACAGCCCAGGCATGCACCAGCCTTCACTGGATAACAAGTTTTCTTCCCCACTGATTCTTGACAGTGGCATGGGTTTCTACCCTCTTGGACAAGCTTTCAGGGTCCTTGTGAGAACTCCTTTTTAATCTTGTTGACCTCCTCTTTCATCAGATTTGGGGCTTGTCTCCCTTTCTTACAATCACCCCAAAAGAACTCTTTGGATACATGTGTGGCCAACAATTAACTACATGTCTTACCCAGCCCCCTGGGTTAGAGAACTTTGAATCCACTTGATGTTGGAGTAACACATGTGAAGAACAGTTACATAAAATATACTCTGTAACAATTAAATTATACAGCCCAAATTAAGTTGTAACCTCCTTAACTTTTATCCAGCTTTCTAGTGCCTTCACTAAAATATCTACAAAGTCTACCCAGTGATTTTATGTATCTTTGTGGGTGTCTCTGAAGTTTTTGCAATAATGGTCGGCTGTGACTCCAGATTTCTTCACTAAGGCATCTGTTATGTGCTGGTAGGATTTAGTTACCCCCTCTTCTAGAATCAGGAGCCCAAACCCTTACCACTACAGACATTAACTTCCACACACCTCAGTGTTGTGGACCAACCTTGCACATTCTATAAGCCCTTTTAAAAGATGAAAACCATTGATCTATGTCATACACTCTAAGCGAGGGATGTGTGACACTCTGTTCATTGCTGCTACCATTGTAGCAGGGACTCAGGCCCAGGTTGGCCCCCTTCTCCTCTGAAGCCAATTTTATTCTACAAGAGCCAGTTTCCTTTCCTCTAGTGCCAAGGCTGACAGCTGAGCTTCCAGCTCTCTCTGGTGGGAGGCCATTTCAGAAGTGTTCAGTGGATGAGCTTAGCTCACTTCCAGTACCTGGAGGGTACTCTTGAAATAGAAGGTTGGGACATAGTGTCCTCATCTTATTCATCTTCATTGTCTGGAAGGAGTTTCCTCTGTTTCAGAAGTGATCAGTGCTAGGCAAGCTTCTCCCCAGGCCCAGATGGCATTTTTTGCACAGGGTCTTTAGCTCTGCTGCTTAGTGAGTAGTAGGTTAGCCAGATCCAACTCCATGTTCCCTTTAGATTCTTAACATTTTCAAAATTGAAGTCAGGCAACTAAAAATGACCCTATTAGAAGCTTGAAACCATTTAAAAAACAGAAACAATGTTTGCATTCAGTGAATTTGGGGACTTTTAATTACTGAGCTTAATAGCTGATTGGTACTTCCAAACAAAAGTTCTGGATCTCAGTGCTGAACAGCAATGTAAAAAAGTGGATTATTAGTTAGAGGGGATGAGAGCCCTCACCAATTACAATGTCACAGTTCAGAACCAAGGGCCCGATTCTCAAATGTCAACATAGACTTTTGGTCGTAACTTAGGGCCTGATTACGAGTTTGACGGTCACACCGCCATACTGCTATAGCAGATGTCTCAAGAAGACTACTACACCGGCAGTCTCCTTTCCACCGTAATATGAAGTATGCAGCCTGAACAATTAAACTCACAGACGAAGCGTTTTCTGCCAGCGGCACGGCGGGGTGCAGTTTGTGGTACATCATCTGTCACTCTCATGGCCGTGGCTAACAGCTGAGTTGATTTCGTACACACAGTGGTTATGGTGGTCCCCTTGTGGCAGTTACCTGTTGGCGGTTGGCAGTCGCAGTATGCTCTCAGCAAAGCACCAGAACAGTTCCTAATGGATCGATTAAAAAACAACACAGCTAACATAGATTAGACAAATGAATACACTTGCAAATCACAATATAAACACACCTCATCCCAGACCATGATCCTTTGCCTCTCCACCGCAGCACAGCAAGAAAGAGATAACATATCATTGTTTCATTTTTTGTGAGATAAGGCATTCCTTTTTCCCCATCCTATTTAACACTTTCCACACACCACTTCTTTTATTCCCTAATATTACTTGTCTTGTTTTTCTAGTCCTTGTTGCCCACTTTAATTTACAGTCATGTTATATTCTAAATATCAACATTTGTCTGAGGCTGAGTTGACAGTTACAGTGGATGAAATCATAAAAGTAGAGCCACAATTGTTTTGAGCCCAAGCCCAACATAATCCTCTCTGTAGGAAAATGGAAATGAGGCAAAGGATAGTCAACATAGTGAATGCTGTAGGCATCACCTTGCACACAAAGGAGGGTATTACGAAGAGCTGGAATGATCTGAGGAGGAAGGTGCGTTCCCTGGCCCCGAAGCAACACCTGGAGGCCTAGAAGACTGGTGGTGGTCCTCTCAGCACCCCATTACAACTCATTCCCTGGGAGGAGAAGGTCTTGGCCATCCTACATCCTGAGGGCTTGCCAGGAAAAAATGGGGGAGTGGAGTCTAGTCTAGGACAAATCCTGCCAGTGTGGCAAGTTTGGTGGCACTGCGACTTACAGGGGCTGAGACATAATATTGCCCTGGATACTGGACCCCTAACGTCGAACACCCAGAAGTAAAGTCCACTCTGGACTATCTGAGGACCAGAAGCAAGTACCAGTCAAGTTAGTTCGGGGCACTCAAGAACCATCCACCAGAGTGGACCTGCTGACCTGTAATATACGCTCAAAGTAACCTGCACCTGTCACTATGGACCCCTTGATACAGGACATTTTGGCAGACTTATCTGCACTGCACTCAGCCTCACAGGCCACTGCAATGCCAAACAAGCTATGCCCCTAACCCCTTGTGACCTCTACACTCCAAGGGGATCCACCAGACTTACCTTCAATTCCACCTGTGAAGTATGTTTCCAAGTGGTCCACTTCTCCGCTGTGCACCTGCTCCAAGACTTACAGCTGCTGCTCCCGTTTGAACTGGGAACCACCTAAACTGCTCCGGCTGGCCCACAGGGCATCTCGATGATCCCGACATAAAAATAGAAGGAGACACTTGTGAGAGCATTGCCTGATTTTATATGCATTTGTTAACGTTTTTCCCATTCATTCCTATTGTGCGTAATTATGCACAAAAAGACTATGGCCCTCAGTATGACTTGGGCGGTCTCAAAGCGAGAAGGCCAATGCCGCGGGCACCAGGAGGGTGTATGTGCGGTGCATATTGGTGTGTGTGTGTGTGTGCACGTATGTGGGGGTGGTGGGCGGGCGGTGCTGTGACTTTTGGGGGGTGAGGTGTGGAGGGTGCTGTGACTTTAGGGGGGTGGGGTTGGGAGGTGGGTGGTCAGGTGATTGCTGGAGGTGTGGGGGAGCCGTCTACCGGTGACAGGTAAGAAATCACCTGTCAGCGGTAGCACTACCGCCATAGTTTTCGTGGCAATGCTACAGCTGCTGAAACCATGGCAGTAGGCTGGCTCATTATGTCGCCGGCTGTCTTCTGTGAACCGCGGGTCAGAGATTCACATATCCAGTTCGTGGGTTCATACCGCCATGGCGGTATGAGTGGAGATGTGGCAGGTTGGTAGCGGCCAACCCGCCACACTCATAATGTGGCAGTATACACCACCAGCCTGTTCACGGTGATACCGCCACATTAACCCTGGCGGTCAAAAGACTGCCAGGGTCTTAATGAGGGCCTATAGTTGCTAAACTTTGAAAAATCATAACAAAAGAAGTACTTACCATATATTGATGACCTTGGTCTTAAAAATGTTATACAAATCTGAAGTTGTTTTGCAAATTGGTCCTGAGTTATTCTTCTGAGTGTGTGTCCATATTTATTGATACTGTGAGTACAACAAATAGTTAGCACATCTCTAAGATAAGCCTAACTGCTCGCCAACACTACCACAAAAACAGAGCATTAGGTGGTCTGTGTTTTACCTCTGGATACCAAAGGGGGATTGGTTGGACACTATGAACAGTGCACTTCTTTTTTGTACACTATATAGAGAGCCATCCTCCTAAAGTTGGCACTTCAGGCTCTCCTTCATCTGCGATGTAAGGGATGTTCCATTGCAGGGCAATGTTATGGCGCATGCAGCATGCCACAGCGATTTGACACACCTTCCTGTCTGAGTAGCCGAGGGATACCCAGTCTTGTCCAGACAGCAAAATATGATCTTCAGCATCCCAAACACCTGCTCCACTGGCTGCTGTGTTCTTCCATGGACCTCATTGAACCAAACTTCCCCTTGCGTAGTTGGATCTTAAGCGCTGTTACCAACCAAGAACTGATGGGATATGATGTGTCTCCTGTTTGGAATTTGACATAAGTGCTAACATGAGTCACACACTCTCTGATCATGACACTTGAGATTGCACACACAAAGTTAGGACACATCTTTTTTGCCAACAAGCCAGGCCCTCTCTGGTTGTAGTTGTGACATCAGCTAGGGTGTGGTGCTGTTCCGCATTACAAAGGAATCATGGGCTGAACCTGGGAACCGAGCACACACAACTTGCACGTTGATGGAATGGAAGTGCTTCCTGTTTCAATAGACTTATTCACCAGTTTACTGCGATACTAATGCAATAAGGGTGTCATCAATGGCTCCAACCACATGCGGAATGTGACCATCACATTGGCTAAATCCTCACATCTGGGGAACTTGATATAGCTGTCAATGTGCTTCATCATGGCCGGAAGCACATCTTTTAGTATTTTAATACACCTCTAGGTTGTGACATACCACCAGGTATAGCTACTGTATATTGAGAGGATCCTGTGGACAGAAAATGCAATACTACTAAGAGTCTCACAATAGGTGGGTTACATGTTGGATTAGTGTTTTGAGGCAGGAGATCAGACTGCAACTGGCAAAATAAATCTTGTATTGTTTGCCTATTCAGATGAAACATCTTTATAACATCCCCTTTTTCCATGGTCTGAAGGTCTGGAAATGGGTGGTACACTGTAGGTTGTCGTCTCCTCTCTCTCCCAAGATACCTATGTGTGGAATCAATAAACTGGAGCATTGGTCACAGAGCCAAGAGTAACATTTATGATGAGTAAGCCAAAAGTCATGTGACAAAACATAACTGGCTCAGAAATCATTACACATATTTCACATAACAATTGTCTACTGCACAAAATCCTGCTATAATCCCCATTGTAGTCTACACATGTGTCTGCAATATACATGTGCACATTATACACCTAAATGTTTCTGATGAGCATCTTGATACTGTAAAGTTTCTTTTGTTATCCCAAAATATTGTATCTAGCAGTGTAAAGTGCACCGCGGTTATATAGCGTTTATGCCCAGTAATGCACCACACTGATGATTGTGTAAAATAAATTACAGATCAATAGAGTAGTACATATGTAAACATGTTACATCACGTTTGTGGTGGTAGTGACACATTTACCAGTCACCAATACTGTAGTTTCAACCGCTAAAATTGGAGATGCCTGACCTTGTATATTGGACTCTTGGAAGCTGCTGCCACCAGCAGAAGTTGACTGTGCAGTGGGCGGTTTTGTCCATAGCGAACACATCCATAGGCTAACATTGTTGACTGTGATTGTTATGGGTCAATGGCTGTGCCCGTTTGCAATAATGACTGCGTGTTTGGTGTACATGTATGCCGTGGTTTGAAAAATAACTCACTTGCCTGCTGACACTGTTGCTATTAATACCTCCTTCACTTTAGCTGCTGTCTGCCACCTCTGGAAGCAATCATGCCAGGCCAAGCAGGTGAGAGAGCCCCTGCCCTGTCTCCAGAGGAGCTGAAGAAACTTGTTGAAGAGGTCTCCTTACCCTGTATGAGCTCTATGGCTCCCCAGAGGAACAGGTCATAAACATATTAGATTCTGTTCAACACCATCCTTTCCTTTCCCACAGGCTACAATGTGCCTCAGAGTTCAAGAGAGATTTTTAGATTCCTGTAGTTACATTTTGTGGTCCATACACAAGAGGAAAATATAATGGATTGTGGAGCTCTCTACTTTGTGTATTTCAAATCACTATTGTGTTGTGTGATGTGTGATAAGCCCTAAATCCTCCTTCTTTTGCATTCATATATCTATGCAAGAATACTTTTCCGGGTAGATATGATATATCTGATGATTAGAAAATGGTTAATGAGAAAATCAATGTGTTTACATTACAGCATGAACTGTGTATGTATTCTTTTAGAAGACGTTGCAGAGGATGTTAGCTATATACACAGTCCCACATATCACTCAGCCTAGATCAGGCACTGGCAAACTGTTGTCTGAAAGCTAGCTAAAACTCATGGATCCCTTCAGTGTGCCACACAACCTTGAGCTCACATATTGGATGGCCACAAGATGTACTTCTATGTTTTGAAATGATGGAAAGTTTATGATTGTATATTCACGTGGGTTCAGTATGCTCAGCCTGCAGAGAGCAAGGCCCATTATGTGCCATGGCCCAGGCTGGGGCAGAGTTGCTGTGGCAATACAACTGATGCATGAGGCAATCTCCATGTAGGCCTGCAGATCTTTAGATGTTCCCAAAATGAGTCTTCTGAGCCAATAGTAGCCCTGAATGCTTTTACATAGACTACATTTGGAATGGTGACTGAGGTAACTCCCTGACCTTGTCCATCTTTCCATTGACCCACTCCCTTACTCCCACAGGTCTGTTGTCACATTTCTATAAGTCATGTTTGCACTGTACAGACCTATTGCACAAGTGACAAACTCACAGTGCAGATAGTTGGTTAATTCTGAAGAGATCACTATATGTGAATCACTAGTTTTGTTATATTCAACCAGTCAAACAAAACATACCATGGTATGTTGAATGTCATCTCTGTAACAGTGCCAAATATGATAAAAGATGTGTCCTGTGATGCCAGTGCATACCACACCAATTCAATCAGACGTAGTATGATATTTCATTGTGACCTAAGTCTTAGGATGTAGTCTACACTATGGTAGTAGCCTGTATGGACAGCTTGCAACAGGTTAATGGGCCTGGCTGTAAAGGTGTCTGTACAGTCAGGCACATATAGTTTACCATTCAGAAGGTCACAATGGTGTGTTGTGTTTCAAAGTAGCTCACATCACAGTACATGTTTGTTGGCCCTGGGCTACATGATGTTTGTGGGCTGACTCATCGGTGTAGGCCATGACCAGGGTTGAGGATAGTCAGCAGATGACTACAAAAGTGTATATTTATATCCCTGTACATCTCAGCATGTGAGATTTACACATGTAGTGTATTAACAATTTAAAAATGCTTGTGCTAGGTGTATGCAAAATGTGTGTTAACCAAACAGATATCCTAAACTATGCAGTTATGATCTGTTTAATTATCTATTGTATCCACACAGGTCAACGCCCATGAGAAGTAAGCCATTTAGAGAGTCATCGCCTGGAAGGTGCAAACCCTACGGGTCTATCGCTGGCACAGAGTCCATTGACAGAAAATGTGGAAGGACCTGAGATGGTCAGCCTGGAACATCATGGAGGTCTAGCTGGGGCTGTCCTCCCAATGTGGATGGGGTGTGCGCTGGACCCTGACCCTCCCAATGGCCCGCATACAGGCTGTGGTCTACCCGGTTTGATGGGCGGTTGAGGGACTCACAGCAGCTACAAAGGGGTAAGTCCTGGCCAGAATCATACGTTACATTGTCAACTGTGTTACAGGCAGGTCTCTCACCATCACGAGAAGGGGTGGCCATGTGCGACACGCAAGAAAAGTAATTGTTTGTGTAGGTCTGGTAATAGGTGCATGATTGCAGAACCTTGTTTGGAGGGAAGGAGCCCTTTAAATTCTACTTGCGCTCCCGCAGTCGCGGGAAGCGCGTTGATTGCAGAACCTTGTTTGGAGGGCAGGAGCCCTTTAAATTCTACTCGCGCTCCCGCCGTCGCGGGAAGCGCGCGGGCGGCGCCCGGGCAAAGCCCGGGCCAAGGGCGGGCCTGTCCTTGCCCGTCATTGCCAGGAAGAGGCAGGGCAGGGCCACCCCCCTGACATTTTACTTTTCAAAAAAAGCTTCTGGACTTCAGGACTAGGCACCTTTCAAGCGTTTGGTTGCCTGAAGGTACTGTGCTGGTGCTTTGCCTGTTCCCCCTTGTTTTTAATATTTTAAATATTTCAGTATTGAAGAAATCATTTTTATTTATTCAAATACAGCCCCGTGAGTAAACAGGCCATTAAATTAATTAAATAAATTACATTACATTTTACAAGCATGGGTAAAAGGAAACACTCAAAACTAAACAACCCAATCTTAAAAGATAGTTCATCCATATTAAAATATATCTCTGGGGCGATGGGAATGATAGATAAGCAAATCGCTACTGTTGAAGGGAAAATGTCATCATCTAAAGAGTGCTCCCATGAATCACCAGGGATTGCACCATTGCAACACAATTCCCCATCTAGTGAACAGGGGGATGGTCTTTCAACAGTAAGGCTTACAAATGGATGTGTTAAAGACTCTTCGAACCTAATTTACTCCATGAATGAAATATCCCCTGTCGCCAAGCGACCAAGAAAACCAGAGGTAACTCCGGTGGACAAGACCGCAAAAACAATCCCAGTGATAGACCTAAGAACTACCCCAATTAAAAAAAACTCAAGAAAATCAACGCAGAAGAAACCCCTAAACTCAGCTGGAGACACTGTTCGATCTCTCCTTATAAATCTTCACGAGACAGTGAACCAATTGAAATCATCTATCGGAGACACTTTGGACTCTATGTCGGAGCGCCTAAAGGGGGTGGAGTCTAGGCTTGAGGCAGGTCTTGTAATAATAAAATCCTTACAACAGGAACACACACATACACAAAGTAAGGACCACAGAAGTACATCGCGGTCCCCAGAACGCGAGAACACCAGACACCCTATTCCATACAATAGGCCAATCAGTTTACACCAAAATATTAAACCTCAGACCAAACGTCATACTCAACCAATACCTCCCCCGCTGTATCACTTTACCCAACCCTCCTTTCTATCTATTACACCACATAATCCTTCTCCTGACAACAAAATTCTAAACCCCACACTTTGCAAGACAACTAGTAGTGCTATGCATAGGGCAGCAACTACCTATCACCACTCAAATCCAGGGAGAAACACAACTAGCAGGAACAAACCCCCGAATCACTTCCTCCTCCCTAGTGACTTGCTACATCTCCCCCCGGAGGTCACACCATATGTTGTGGTCTTTGCTAATGTTCCACCGATAGACGATCAACAACATGAAACATGGTCGGCCTTGAGAAACAAGGACCTCAACTGGATTGGGACACGAATGGGCCCTGGCTCAGTGAGGACCCTTTTTGTTGACATAAAAATGGTCAGAAGAATTAAATGGATAGGGAACAGCATGAAAGCACTAACTGGAGACTGTGTGGTCCTTTCTTTTGGCTCACCAATCCTAGTGAATAGAATTATCCATGTCTTAGGAGCCAGACAAGTCACCCTACAAGGAATCTCGCTACTACCCCTGGGTTATTTCTATCAAAGACCAAGGGAGAATAACTCCATCCACCCACAGCAAGCTGTAGCATCCTCACTCAGCCCAGACTTACCTATAACATGCAATAGATTTTACCCCCTTTCAACATTGGAAAATATTGAGTGACTGGATATGAAGCAGTCAGCTATCCCTGAAAGAGTAGCCAAAACAATTTATATACCAGGGACAGACCCACATAAGGAAGCCAGATCACACACTAAGGTTCCCGCAAGAAATGAGAGTTTACCTTATCTAAGCCAGGACGACGATCCCAAACGTATACTAAACCCAACCAACAGCATTACCCCACCTTCCCCCCCAGAGGACCAGCACTGTAACCCTAAGCAGTACCCTAACCAGAATCCAGAAGTAGCTTTACTATTCTGGAATATTGATGGCTTAGCCAATAAGCTAGACAATGAGATTTGGGCCAATTTCTTAACAGATTACTCATGTGTCTGCCTACAAGAGACATGGCTCTTAACTCCCGCCCATATAAATGGCTATAAAACATTTCATACTCCTGCCGAGCAGTCAAGGCACGGTAGACCCAAAGGGGGACTGTGCACATATATTTCCAACAAACTACCCCTACAGAATTTAGAGATGCAATTTACGAGTCCATATTACCAACTGATTGAGAGTAACCTGGACCACAAGACCCACTTCGTCATCATCAATTTTTATAATAATGCTGTTCCAGGAGACTTCTCCAATATTTTAGTGGGAATGGAAAATGACTTAAAAAAAATATTTGGAAAAAACAATCGAGAGATCCTATTGATATGGGGGGGTGATTTTAACGTCCATCCGTGTGAAGAAATTTCAGATAAGATATGTGGTTGGGACTCGGAAGGCATAGGTACAAGCCTCCACTTCTCTCATAATGCTCAAGGAGAGGAAATGAATTTACTGGCCCAAACCTATAACCTCTCCTTTGTAAATGAATTAGTCTTGGCCGATCCACAGTTTAAACCAACATATAATGGAAGGGGCGCAAACACAGTGATCGATTACGTCCTAATGTCTACTCACTTTGCTCACTATCTTACAAATTACTCATTGCATGACATCGCAGTTAGTGATCACTATCCTCAGAGTATGAATCTCTTAATATCCCCCCTCTTGGTAGCTAGGGAAGATAGTATTATACTGGCAGATGATATTGAACTGGCACCGCGCAATGGATATACTATGAAGTGGGCCCAGACAGACCCCAAGTCTTTATTGAAACAGGTAATACACCAATGTAAACATGCTTTTGCAGACTGTCCAAGAGAGAACCCACATCCAGGGCAATGTCTAAGTGCGTTTATAACGATTACACAAACCATAAAAGAAGCCCTCACTATTAAAAGTAGTAAGGTAGAGAAAAAAAGGATGTGCGGATGGTTTGACCATAATTGCACCCAAGCACATAAGAGACTGAAAAAGGCCCTAAATGCCCCAAAAAGGTGCTGGAGTGATATATGCAAACGCAGACAGGAATATAAGACAGCAATAAAGAAAAGGAAACTGACTATAAAAACAAACTTGTGGGAAACCCTCCATATAGCAAGTCGTAAGAAAGACAACATACTCTTCTGGCAGACAATAAATTCCCCCATGCTAGGGGACTGTGACATTCCTAGGATGGAAATCGCTATCTCCGAAGAAGACTGGGTAGCACATTTCTCTAATATATATTCCCTGATGAGTGATACACTAGACCACACTCTCGACCACAATGCACAGGAAAGTCTGCGCTTAGTCATAACCCCCCAATTTAGCCTTCAGGAGGTAGAGGAAGCTATAATAGAAAGTAAATCAGGGAAAGCGCCAGGCCCTGATGGCGTTCCGATCGATATATTCAAGGCCAATATGGAGCTGTGGGGGCCTGTACTGACGCAGACATTGAGGGCCATCTGCACATGTGGACCCCTACCATCTTGGAGAGACTCTAACATAATCCCAATATATAAAAAGGGTGACCGCCTCAACCCAGCCTGCTATAGGCCAATCTCCCTGCTGGACACAACAGCTAAAATAGCAGGGAGAATAATTTTGAACAGGCTACAAACATGGGCAGAGGAAAACAATGTTCTAACCCCGTTCCAGTATGGATTCCGAAAAGGAATCGGAACAGTGGAACAAAGTCTAAATCTAAGTCCTATCATTGCAAAGTACACCAAGATCCGAGCTGGCAACCTGTACCTGGCCTTCATTGACTTATCATCAGCCTTTGACTGTTTAATCCATGATAAATTATGGGATATTTTAAACAGCATGGGGGTGGAACCGGCCATAATCCAATTTATTCGTGAAATGTACACAGGGAGCAGAGCGGCCTAAAAGGGGAATGCACTCGCCCCTTTGGTCTATACAGAGGAGTGCGTCAAGGCTGCATTCTTGCTCCGTTTCTGTTCTCAATGTACATAAACAACTTAGACAAAGAACTGGCCACTAAATGTAAAGATCTACCCCAAATAGATAACCGACCTGTTCCGGCATTACTTTATGCAGATGACGCAGTACTAATGGCTAGGACCCCAATAGCTCTCCAGAAACTCTTAACAACCTGTATCACATACATGACACAGCTGGGTCTTACTGTCAACCGCTCCAAAACTTTTATCATGAACTGCGGTGGGAAGCGCGGCAAGTCTTATAACATCACTATTGCAGATAGCAAGGTCGAAACCGCGCAATCCTTTTCATACCTGGGCATAACGCTTGATAAGTCGGGTTCCTGGGCCAACTGCAGGAAGATGAAGAGAGTGCACTTGATCAAAACAACGATGGCACTACGACTCTTCTCCAAAAGGCTTGGGGGGATTACCCCACCTAACATGGTAAAGATTTACAAAGCCAAGTGTATTCCAGCTGTTACATACGGGGCAGGAATTTGGGGTCATACAAACTGCGATCTAGTTCAGACTGTGGAGAATGATTTCCTACGACATCTGTTGAGGGTACCAAAAGGCACTTCATCGTACGTTACGCACTCGGAACTTGGGGTTCCTTTTATTGCAGACCTGATAAAGATACAGCCATTGCTATTATGGCATAAAGTCTGGACCTCGGAACACACCAGCCTTAATAAGGCCATTTTTACCGACTGTACGAAGTCATTATATACATCAAGGGTACCATGGTTAAAATATATCATGACCTTTTTTAAAAAATTGGGCAACAAAGACTACTACTCAAATTCGGTCTTGTTGCAGAAGATATCTAGGAAGGACCTGAGTAAACTGGCATTAAAATATCTAGAAGATACACGCTGGGGTGTGGAATAAAAAAAAACCTCAGTCATTCATAACCAAATAATTTTGGCGGCGGAGGGTATGCAGCCTTACCTGGCAAATATGGTACTCCCTCGCCACCGTTATGTGCTTACTAGACTTAGGCTAGATACGTTTCATCGCCTAGTTTCATTTCCAACTATGAATGATTGGTCCATCTTGTTAAAACCATGCCCCTGTGATGCAAAAACACCGCAATCCACAATACATGTGGTTTTATTTTGTAATTTTTACGCCTACCAGAGGAAAAGTCTAGTTGTTCCACTTTTAAGGAAAATTAATCTCCCCCAATGTCGCTCAGCCTACGCCTGTCTCCAATCACTATCTTCCTTAGAGACGTGTGGAATTTTAGCTAATTTTTTTATGTTCGATATTAAAGACAAGGAAATCCATGGGGGAGGCGTCCAAAACATAATCTACTGTGATAGGTTTCCTTCATTGTTGTCTGCTTTTTATTACATTTTTATTACATTTTTATCGTTTTACCTATTTGACTTTTATTCTTTATTGAAACACATGTATCATAACCAGAGATCTTTTTATGACTGTTATGTCTTTTATTACTTGGCGAAAGTCGAATAAAGATTTTGTACTACTACTAATAGGTGCATGCTGATATGTTTGCCTATTGTCCTTATGACCAGGAATACAGCAGAGTCCAATCCACTACCAATTTACCGGGGAAACAACCTTAACAACTACGTTTAAATTACTACTTGCCTTAACAACGAATCGTGAAGAACTACTGGGTCTTAACAACGAAGTTTTGAACAACTACTGGTTTAACAACGATTTTACCTTAACAACTAATGCCAGAACAATGAATTTTAAGGAAAGTGAATTATTTTTTGATGAATTTTAAGGTGAGTTTTGTGTTTTGTTTTTTATTTGTTTAGGGTTTAATTATTATATGTTTAGTTTTTTAAAGTATATTGTGTGGATTAAGTAATGGATTCTATGGGTTGTGGGTGTTATGGGTGGGGTATTGTATTAATACTCACGTATTATTTTAAGTACTTTTGTATTTTTTATGTGTTGTAATTTATGTTGTGGGTTTAGGGGAGGGACATATGGGATGTAGGGGTTATGGGTGGGGAAGTGTATTAATACTCAGGTATTAATTTAAGTACTTGTGTTTTTTTATATGTTGTAATTTATGTTGTTGGTTTAGGGGCGGGATATATGGGATGTAAGGGTTATGGGTGGGGAAGTGTTTTAATACGCAGGTATTAATTTAAGTACTTGTGTTTTTTTATATGTTGTAATTTATGTTGTTGGTTTAGGGGCGGGATATGGGATGTAGGGGTTATGGGTGGGGAAGTGTTTTAATACTCAGGTATTAATGTAAGCACTTGTGTTTTTTTATATGTTGTAATTTATGTTGTTGGTTTAGGGGCGGGATATATGGGATGTAGGGGTTATGGGTGGGGAAGTGTTTTAATACTCAGGTATTAATTTAAGTACTTGTGTTTTTTTATATGTTGTAATTTAAGTTGTTGGTTTAGGGGCGGGATATATGGGATGTAGGGGTTATGGGTGGGGAAGTGTTTTAATACTCAGGTATTACTTTAAGTACTTGTTTTTTTTATATGTTGTAATTTAAGTTGTTGGTTTAGGGGCGGGATATATGGGATGTAGGGGTTATGGGTGGGGAAGTGCATTAATACTCAGGTATTACTTTAAGTACTTGTTTTTTTTTAATATGTTGTAATTTATGTTGTAGGTTTAGGGGCGGGATATATGGGATGTAGGGGTTATGGGTGGGGAAGTGTATTAATACTCAGGTATTAATTTTAGAACTTGTGTTTTTTTATATGGTGTAATTTATGTTGTGGGTTTAGAGGCGGGATATATGGGATGTAGGGGTTATGGGTGGGGAAGTGTATTAGTACTTGTGTTTTTTTATATGGTGTAATTTATGTTGTGAGTTTAGGGGTGGGATATATGGGATGTTGTGGTTATGGGTGGGGAAGTGTATTAATACTCAGGTATTAATTTAAGTACTTGTGTTTTTTTTATATGTTGTAATTTATGTTGTGGGTTTAGGGGCGGGATATATGGGATGTAGGGGTTATGGGTGGGGAAGTGTATTCATACTCAGTTATTAATTTTAGTACTTGTGTTTTTTTATATGTTGTAATTTATGTTGTGGGTTTAGGGGCGGGATATGTGGGATGTAGGGGTTATGGGTGGGGAAGTGTATTAATACTCAGGTATTAATTTTTGTACTTGTGTTTTTTTATATGTTGTAATTTATGTTGTGGGTTTAGGGGCGGGATATGTGGGATGTAGGGGTTATGGGTGGGGAAGTGTCTTAATACTCAGGTATTAATTTCAGTACTTGTGTTTTTTTATATGTTGTAATATATGTTGTGGGTTTAGGGGCGGGATATGTGGGATGTAGGGGTTATGGGTGGGCAAGTGTATTAATACTCAGGTATTAATTTAAGTACTTGTGTTTTTTTATATGTTGTAATTTATGTTGTGGGTTTAGGGGACCCAAGGGTAGGTCGCTCCCCCTGCCGCTGCAGCTCCTCCAGGTTCCTGAGTTCCTGAGTTCCTGAGACCCACCTCACAGTAAGTACCCCCCCTCCCAGCCCCTCGCTCTGCCCCGCGCTACTCACCCTCTCTCCTGCTCCTGCTTCTTTTCTTCTTTTCTTCTTCTCTGTTCTTCTGTTCTTCCTCCTCGCTCCTCGTCTGTAATCTTCTTCTGTACTCTTCTTTCCCCCGTCTTCACTCTTCTTCTCTTCTTCCTCATCTTCTTCTGTGGTCTTCTGCCCTCTGTTCTTCGTTTTTCTGTATCTTCTTCTGTGTTCTTCTGTGTTCTTCTGTGTTCTTCTATGTTCTTCTGTGTTCTTCCGGTCTTCCTTTCTTCTCTCCTTCCGGTCTTCTGATCTTCCTTTCTTCTCTCCTTCCGGTCTTCTGTTCTTCTGTTCTTCTGTTCTTCTTGTCTTCTGTTCTTCTTGTCTTCGGCTCTTCTGCCTCCTCCGTCCTCTTCTCCCCGCGCCTGCCCTCCTGCTCCTGCCTCATCCCCCTCCCCCACACGCATCCCCCTCTCTATCTCTCCTATCTAACCCGTTCACTATCTACCTCCCTCACTCCTCCTATCTACCTATCTCTCTATCTCTCTATCCCACTATCTAACTCCCTCACTCTCCACCTCCTCCTATCTTCCTATCTCTCTATCTATTTCCCTATCTATCGATTTCCCTATCTATTTTCTCTATCTATTTCTCTATCTCTCCCCCCTCCCTCACCCCCTCTATTACCTATCTTCCTATCCTCTCACTCTACCTCTCACCCTCACCCACCTCTACAACCCCCCCTCCCCTATCTTCTCAACCCTACTCCTATCTTTCTCCCTTATCTCCTAAACCTCCTAACACTCACCCCCTCCACCCTTAAACCCCCCTCCCCCAGCTCTTCTCACTCTACCTGTCCCCCCTCCCTCGTGCTTTCCCGCCGCGACCTCCTGCACGCCCCCGCCCCCCAGCTCCCATTCGCCCCCACCTGACCCCTCCCCCACCCCTCCTACCTCATATGGCGGCCGCTGCGCGACTGCGCAGCGGGCGCGCCAGAGGCAAGCCCGTCTGCGCCCGTCCGCGCCTGGCCCGCGCCCATTGCCACGACCCCTGGTCCCCAGCTCTCCCAAGCCCCGCTGACCCGCTACGACCCCACCACCCTCCACGCCCTCAACCCAGGACGCTCCAACACCTGCTTCCAAGCTCACCCCAAACGCACCCATGGACCCTTCGCCTGCAACTCCTGCAAACGCACCTTCCACCATGCAACAACCACGACCACAAGCCCACGCGCCATCAACCACCTCAAGTGCATCCTAGTCAACGCTCGCTCCGTCCACAAACACGCCATTGAACTCTGGGACCTCCTGGACTCCATAGCACCGGACGTCGCCTTCATCACGGAGACCTGGATGAACGCCTCCTCGGCCCCTGACATCGCCACTGCCATCCCCGAAGGCTACAAGATCTCCAGAAAAGACCGCACCAACAAGGTAGGAGGAGGTATCGCCATCGTCTTCAAAGACTCCATCAGCGTCACCACCTCCACCGAAGACACCCCTCTCGCCGCTGAACACCTGCATTTTCAGATTCGCACCGATCCGAGGACCACCCTCAGAGGATCCCTCGTCTACCGTCCTCCCGGCCCACGCGCCCCTTTCAGCGACGCCATCGCCGACTTCATCTCCCCGCACGCCCTCGCCTCGCCAGACTACATCCTCCTACGTGACCTCAACTTCCATCTGGAACAAAACAACGACCCCAACACCACCACCCTGCTCGACAACCTCGCCAACCTCGGCCTCAAACAACTGGTGAACACCGCCACCCACATCGCCGGACACACGCTTGACCCCATCTTCTCCACCAGCAAACACGTCTTCTTCAGCCACGCCTCCGCCCTACACTGGACCGACCACAGCTGCGTCCACTTCACATTCCGTCGCGAGACCCGCCACCTCCGCACCCAACCCATCCCTCGTCGACAGTGGAACAAGATCCCCGAAGAGCAACTCTTCTCCGCACTCGCCGCCAACCAACCCACCCTCACCACCGACCCCAATGACGCAGCCCTCAACCTCACAAACTGGATCTCCAACTGCGCAGACATCCTTGTTCCCCTCAAACGCACGCATCGACAGACCAACACCAAAAAACCTCTCTGGTTCTCTGACACCCTCAAAGAATCAAAGAAAACTTGTCGCACCCTTGAGAAAGCCTGGCGCAAGGACCGCACCGCTGACAACATGACCGCCCTCAAGAACGCTACCCGCGAACACCACCACCTGATCCGCGCTGCCAAAAGGAACTTTTTCACAGACAGACTGGACAAAAACAGAAACAACAGCAGAGAACTCTTCAGCATCGTCAAGGAGTTCTCCAACCCCAGCGCCAACGCCACCGCCGTCACGCCCTCACAGGATCTGTGCGAATCCCTCGCCACTTTCTTCCATCGCAAGATTAGCGACCTCCACGACAGCTTCGGACACCAGACCCAACCATACACCACCGAACCGGTATCCACGGCCATCACCCTCAACAACTGGTCCCACATCAACACGGAAGAAACCAAATCCATCATGAACTCTATCCACTCCGGCGCCCCTTCGGACCCCTGCCCGCACTTCATCTTTAACAAAGCCGACGACATCATCGCCCCGCACCTCCAGACCGTCATCAACTCTTCTTTTTCTTCTGCTACCTTCCCCGAATGCTGGAAACACGCCGAAGTCAACGCCCTACTAAAGAAACCTACGGCTGACCCGAGCGACCTAAAAAACTTCCGCCCCATCTCTCTTCTGCCTTTCCCAGCCAAAGTAATAGAGAAGACCGTCAACAAACAGCTGACCACCTTCCTGGAAGACAACAACCTGCTCGACCCCTCACAAACCGGATTCCGAACCAACCACAGCACTGAAACCGCCCTCATCTCAGTCACTGACGACATCAGAACCCTGATGGACAACGGTGAAACAGTCGCCCTCATTCTGCTCGACCTCTCGGCTGCCTTTGACACCGTCTATCACCGCACCCTAATCACTCGCCTCCGCTCCATCGGGATCCAAGGCCAGGCCCTGGACTGGATCGCCTCCTTCCTCTCAAACCGTTCCCAAAGAGTTTACCTCCCTCCGTTTCGCTCAGAACCCACCGAGATCATCTGCGGCGTACCCCAAGGCTCATCACTCAGCCCGACACTCTTCAATGTCTACATGAGCCCCCTCGCCAACATCGTACGCAAGCACAACATCATCATCACCTCCTACACCGACGACACCCAACTTATACTCTCCCTCACCAAGGACCCCGCCAGCGCCAAGACCAACCTACAAGAGGGTATGAAGGACGTCGCAGATTGGATGAGGCTCAGCCGCCTAAAGCTGAACTTTAGTCCTCATCCTCAGCAACACCCCGTCCGCCTGGGACGACTCCTGGTGGCCCACGGCCCTCGGCACCGCACCGACCCCCACAGACTACGCCCGCAACCTCGGCTTCATCTTGGACCCTCTTCTCACCATGACCAAGCAAGTCAACGCCGTGTCCTCCGCCTGCTTCCTCACCCTCCGCATGCTCCGCAAGATCTTCCGCTGGATCCCGGACGACACCAGAAAAACCGTGACCCACGCCCTCGTCACGAGCCGCCTGGACTACGGCAACACCCTCTACGCCGGGACCACAGCCAAACTCCAAAATCGCCTGCAACGCATTCAAAACGCCTCGGCCCGCCTCATCCTCGACATACCCCGCAGCAGCCACATCTCCGCACACCTGAGACACCTGCATTGGCTCCCTGTCAGCAAAAGGATCACCTTCCGACTTCTCACCCACGCACACAAAGCCCTCTATGACAAGGGACCGGAATACCTCAACAGACGCCTCAGCTTCTACGTCCCCACCCGCCTCCTCCGCTCTTCTGGCCTCGCACTCGCTGCTGTCCCTCGCATCCGCCGCTCCACGGCGGGTGGGAGATCTTTCTCCTTCCTGGCGGCCAAGACCTGGAACTCCCTCCCCACCAGCCTCAGGACCTCCCAGGACCACTCCGCTTTCCGGAGACTCCTAAAGACCTGGCTGTTCGAACAGCGATAACCCCCCCCTCCTTCCCCTAGCGCCTTGAGACCCGCACGGGTGAGTAGCGCGCTTTATAAATGTTAATGATTTGATTTGATTTGATATATGGGATGTTGGGGTTATGGGTGGGGAAGTGTATTAATACTCAGGTATTAATTTAAGTACTTGTATTTTTTTATATTGTAGTTTATGTTGTGGTTTTAGGTGTGGGATATATAGGATGTAGGGCTTATGGGTGGTAAAGTGTATTAGTTATTGGGTGTTAATTTACATAGTTGGGTATTTTTTGTTTTGTTTTGTGAAATTGGTGTGGGGTAGTATATTTGAGTATTTTATTAGGACTTTAAGTATTTTTTTATCTTTTATTAAGGGTATATTGTGGATTAATTTTTTTAATGTATGGGTTGTGGTTGTTATGGGTGGGGAAGTGTGTTAATACTTGGGTATTAATTTAAGTAATTGTATTTTATTACATTTTGCAATTTATGTTGTGGGTTTTGGTGTGGGATACATGGGATGTAGGGGTTATGGGTGGGGAAGTGTATTAATACTTGGGTATTAATTTAAGTTATTGTATTTTATTAAAATTTGGAATTTATGTTGTGGGTTTAGGGGTGGGACATATGGGATCTAGGAGTTATGGGTGGGAAGTATATTAGTAGTCTGGTATTATTTATTGTATTTGGTTATTTGTTTTTTTTAATTGAAAGTATATTTAGAATTAGGGGTGGGATATAGGGGATGTAGGGTTTATGTTTGGGGTATTGTTCTTATGATTAGTTTTTTTTTTCTATGTTTGAGGTTTTTTTTTTATGTTATTAATTTTTTTGGGGATGCAATTTGGTTTATTGGTGGATCATGATTTGGACATGTATTGATAGTTTATCATTTTTTATTATGGGTGAATTATTTTTTTGTGTTATATTTTTAGGTTTTGTATTTATTTATTTTTGTTATTGAAGGTGTAAAAATAATTGTGTTTAAAAATAGTTATGTTTAAAAATGTATATTTGATTTTTAATAGTATAGTAGTTGGTATAGTAGATTTTGGAATATAATAATGTTAAATTTTTGTATTTTAAATATTTATTAGATTTAAAAAAGAAATTGTGATTTTTAAAATTTGTGAAAATGTTTTTTTTTTTTTTTTTTTTATTTTTTTTTTTGGATCTGATGTAATTAATATTATTCATATTTTGTAATTATTTTTTTGGGATGTATAATTGTATACATATATTAATTTGTCTTAATATTATTTCAAAAAATTAATTAATTAAATAATTATTTGTAGATTATCTATAGATTTTTTTTTTTGGGGTGTTAGAAATGTTTGCATTTGCAATAATGTTTTTTTTCATGAAAATGTAATTTTTTTAAAATAAAAATACCATTCTTTTTTTTTAAATATTTTTTATTTCGAACATAATCAAGTTTAAAAAATGCAAAAAAAATGTTTTCAATTATTGTTTGATATTTACAGATTTATAGAATTTTTTTATTTATTTTTTTATATTTCTTTATCTATTTTCTGTGGTATTTTCTTATTTTCCCTATTATAGTCTATGAGTGAAATAGTCAGTTTTCTATTTTTAGTGCTCTTCCATGTTTACGTTGTTTGAGGTCTTCTGTGTTCAGTCGGTGGAGCGTCGCGGTCAAAATAGGACGGAAGCGGAGACCTCGTTCAGGTAAGTGGGATTATAATTTTTTTTACAGTATGCAGTAGGGTATTTTTATTACAGAAATAGTTGTTGGAGGTAGTTATAAGGTAGGTAGTAGATTTTCGGTGTTTGTTATGTTTCTTATGTTTAATTATTTGTTATCGTATATTTTTGAATACGATAGTGGTTTCGTAAAAGTAAACAAATTTGTTTAGCAGTGTTTTATCTTACAAATGATTATACTGCTTTTGTATTAGTTGGAAAGAAATGTCTATTTTTTTGATAAATTTAGTTTTGGGATTAATAGGTTTTGTGATTAATTTTTTCTTTTGTGTTAGTAGTATCCTTTATATTGTTTTCATGTCTTTTTCTTGATAGTTAATGTTTTAATTAATGATGTGGCTTTGGTTAGTAGGTGATTAATTTTTTTACTTTTTTTTGGTAAAAAAAAGTATATTTGGTATTTTACGTTTTTTAGATATTTCTCGAATTTCTGGTTTGGTAAAGTATTATATTTTATTTCTTTCATTGTTTTTATAGTATATAGAGTTGTTTTTTTTATCATCCATGCAATATAAATATTTTTTATTTGTTTTTGGATGACTAATGTTTTTTTTTTTCTTTTCTAAGTATGAGATGCTTCTTTCTATATTAATGAAGAAGATTTATTCAGCATCACATGGTGGGATAAAGACATGAAAACTTGAAAGGTAAGAAAAAATTTTGTTGTGTAAATTTAGTGTAATTTTTTTTTGAAAAATGCCAATTTAATTGATGGTGTTTTTTAGAACTGGCAAGTAATTTTTCAGTAGGTTAATGGTTGTTAGTAATGTAGAATATATGCTAGACTGTTGAGGTACTCTGATGGTGTTATTGTATCAAATTGTTGTATTTTTGCCAAAATTCTTTCGGTCATTTCTTTGCTTTTTTTACTTGTGCGTGGGTTCAGGCTACCTGACAGTGATTGAGCAAGTCTCATTTCTTGGAAACTTTGGGGCATATTTATACTCTGTTTGCGCCGGAATTGCGTTGTTTTTTTTGACGCAATTCTGACGCAAAACTAACTCCATATTTATACTTTAGCGTTAGACGCATCTAGCGCCAAAGTCCATGGAGTTTGCGTCATTTTTTTGCGTGGACACCTACTTTGCGTTAATGATATGCAAGGTAGGCGTTCCCGTCTAAAAAAGTGACTCCGAGGGATGTGCGCCGTATTTACACTCCTGGGCAAAATTCACGCCCGGGAGTGGGTGGGTAAAAAAAATGACGTCCAGCCGCTTTTGCGCCGTTTTTTAGCGCCTGGACAAGGCAGGCGTTAAGGGACCTGTGGGCTCGGAAGGAGCCCAGAGGTGCCGTCCCATGCCCCCAGGGACCCCCCCTGTCACCCTTGCCCACCCCAGAAGGACACCCAAGGATGGAGGGACCCATCCCAGGGACATTAAGGTAAGTTTAGGTAAGTATTCTTTTAAATTTTTTTGTGGCATAGGGGGGCCTGATTTGTGCCCCCCTACATGCCACTATGCCCAATGGCCATGCCCAGGGGACAGAAGTCCCCTGGGCATGGCCATTGGGCAAGGGGGCATGACTCCTGTCTTTGCTAAGACAGGAGTCATTTTAATGGGGGTTGGGAGTCGAAATAAATGGCGCCAATCGGGTTGAGGCGATAATTTTGCCTCAGCCTGACTTGCCCCATTTTTTGGCGCCCAAGCTCCATATTCCCCTACGCCGGCGCTGCCTGGTGTACGTCATTTTTTTCCACGCACACCAGGCAGCGCCGGCGGTTAACGCCGGCTAACGTCAATGAATAAATACGGCGCCCACATGGTGCTTCAGAATGGCGTTAGCCGGCGCTAATTTTTTTTACGCAAAACTGCGTTAGCGCAGTTTTGCGTCAAAAAGTATAAATATGGCCCTTTGTTCCTTTTTCAAAATTTCCATGAAATGATACAGGTTTGGGTGGGGTTTACCTATTACTTTATTGAAGGCGTTGTGCCATCCTTCAATGGCATTATTAGTCTTTGCACCACCTTCTAAACAGGTTTGGTAGCAGTTCCACCATTCTATTGGAAATCTTGGTTTTCGTCTGCGACCAGATCTGTTTAGGTGTCCAATCCAGGTTTCTTCGAAGTAATTTAGTAAGGGTTCTAATTTGTTTTCATTTTGTGTATAATAGTTAGACTCTGTTATTGCGGTGTAATACTCATCTACTTTTGTAGGTGGTACAAAGCATAATGCTGTGAGTTTTTTTAATTCAAATTGTAGTATGCAATCTGAGAAATATTCTCTACTTAGGGATGATTTTTGTGTTCTACGCCAATATGCTTGTGAAAAGTGGAAAAAGCATCCTTGAATTTGGGTTTGTGGATATATTTTTAGTAGTGTATTTATCATTGATAATTCGAAATCTAGTATTACTTTTCTAGGTGTTTTATTTAATGTTTTGTTTTTGATTGTTGATAAAAATTCATTGTATGTAGAGGAATGTTTATCAGGTAGTAATGCATACACTAGGGGGATTGTAGTGTTATTTTTTGTGGCATGTATGGTGTAAATATGTGTGAATGGATGGGGTGTAGATTTAAAAGTTCTATCCATCATCCACATTTCACTATTTTGTAGGATTAGTAAGTTGGATGTTGTGCTGAATATTAAAATTCTTTTTTGAGGGTTTTCGTTGTCGTGAATGAGGAAAGTTTCTTGGGAGAAGGTAATTGTTAGTTCTGGGGGGATGTTAATGTCTTCATAGGTTTGTGGTGTTATATGTTGGGGATTACTTGCCAGTCTTTCTCGTTGAAATATTCGCCTAAGGTTTGGTACAGAAGGCATGCTACCAGAAATCTGTACTGGAATATATTGTACTACCTCCCTTATAACTTGTCCGCAGGAGTCATTGGAGGTGTGTGCAATGTTTTTTATTTTTTGTATGTTTTCTCTTATCTCAATTTCTATTGCAGAGGCAGAGTGGTTGTGATCTGATGTCTTAACAACTGTGTTTTCTAGAGTTACAGCTCTGCCTCTACAATGTGAAGTGTAGAATTGTACACACCTCCAATGGCTCCTGAGGTTGACAACCTTGTCTCTGCAATAAAGATAACCTTCATACTTTAGTAGCTGGTTTCCGGTTCTTGAGGTTATGTAACTTGCTTCTCCTTGCAATGCCATTTGTGAAATATCTGTAAATAATATAAAAGAAATAGGTTAAAAGAAGTTTGCAGTTTTTATTATTAAATTTGTGGTGGATTTAGTTTACTACTTAGTAAGTTAATTAATATATAATGTGTTCTATTTGTAAGTGTTTGGTGTAGGTGGTTTGTTATCTTTTATATTTGGTGATTGTGTGTTATTTATTGAGGTAATTAGGTTAGTGGGGGGTTTTAGGTTTTGGGGAGGGGGTGGGGGGTTAGGGGGTTTTAGGTTTTGGGGTGGGGTTGGGGGGGTGGGGAGTTTTTGGTTTTGGGGAGGGGGTTGGGGTAAGGGGGTTTTAGGTTTTGGGGTGGGTTTGGGGGGTGGGGCGTTTTTGGTTTTGGGGAGGGGGTTGGGGTGAGGGGGTTTTAGGTTTTGCGGTGGGTTTGGGGGAGTGGGGCGTTTTTGTTTTTGGGCAGGGGGTGGAGGGTCAGGGGGTTTTTGGTTTTGGGGTGGGGTTGGGGGGTGGGGCGTTTTTGGTTTTGGGGAAGTGGTGGAGGGTGAGGGGGTTTTAGGTTTTGGGGTGTGGTTGGGGGGTGGGGTGAGGGATGTAGGGTGAATGGTGATTATTAGTAATGATTTTATTAAGAATGCTTTTACAATGAAATATTGTTGTTAAGGCATTTGTGGTAAAATTATTAGTAGTAAGAACAAGGTTGGTGTTCTGTCCTTGTTGTTAAGGTACTAGTTGTTTTGGAAGTTGGTGTTTTGTTGTGAAATTTATTTATGTTTATAGTCCAGTAGCTGTTTAGAGGTAAGTGTTTGGTGGAGTTGTAATAGTTATTTTTTTTTATATAATATATGTACTGTGTTTGTGAAGTGTTTTTAATTTTATTGAATTTATGTGTTTGGTGTTAAGTTAAGGGGTATTTGAATAAGAATGTTTGTTTAGTTTTATTTAACTAGAAAATCTGGTTGTATGTTATAATGAAAATATTATACTTACTTTGAGTTTATTTTCTTATTTCAGATGTTATTTTTTTTTAAATTGATTTATTTCACTTTTTTATGTCTTCTGGTGTTTTTTGGGGTTCTTGGAGTCTGTAAGAAATAAGAAAGAGTGTAATATTTAGTTTATTCTTTTGTTTTATTAATTATTTAGTTTTTTCATTTAGAAGTAATTTTTTTAGTAGGTTTGAAATTTGGTGAATAATATTTGGTTTTTGGTTAAATTTATTAGGTGAATTAATTTTTATTTTTAACTAATTTGTAGATTTAATATTTTATATATATATTTTAATTATATTATGGTATTCGTTATTTAACAATTTTTTTAATACAATTGTTTATGGTTTAGTGAAATTGTTTTTGAATAATGGTAATGGTTTACCTTTGATTGTGAAGGTGTGGTGTTTATCTTTTTGGTCAGAATGTTGATATTTATGCCTGTAACAAAATAGTACGAAAGATACATTAATTATATATTATTTTAGCTGTGGTATAGGTTAGTACATTTCTTTATATTTATTTATGGATATTTTACCTTGTTATCTCAGTAGATGGCAATGTTGGATAAATTATATTTTAATTATTTTCCGTAGTGATATGCTCGTCTTCTCTGTAAGTTGTTCGGTGTAGTAATGAGTTGAAAATGGAGGTCTTTGGTATTTATATGTGTTTTTGTAAGTATTGTTTTATTTGTAAATTTAATGTGTTTTCGATGTGTTTTTTTATTATGAATTTGTTTGTGATGTTAGATATATATAATTGTGGAGTGTATTTGTTTTGTAGTTTGTATTTTTTTTATGTTCGTTCTCGTTTGTTTAGTAGAGGAAGTACTTCATGGGTCATGTAGAAAGTGTTGTAGGACTATCGTTTTATGTAGTTTTTTTTTTTAGTGTTGGGTTTGTTTTAAAATTATTTAAGTATTATTTATTTTGATTTAAAACGGTGTTTATATGTTTTGGATTTTTGTGATGTTTTGTTTTTTGTATGTAGGAAATATATTGTTATTTTCGATTTCGTTTATTTTTTACGCAGTACTGTAGTGGTTTTAATATTTTATTTATTAATCGTTATTGTTTAGTTGTGATATTAATTATTAATTTTTTTCGTTGTTTGGAGTTCGTTTTAAATATATTAGGTGTTTAGGCGTTTTCGGTGTTGGGTAGTATTTGTTTGGGTATTCGTTGTTTGGCTAGTCGTTTGTTTGGGTAGTAGTTATTTTAGGATTCGTTGTTTAAGTATTCGTTGTTTGGGTAGTAGTTTGTTTGGGTACTCGTTATTTGGGGAGTCGTTATTTAGGTAATATTTTTTTTGGGTAGTCGTTGTTTAGGTAGTAGTTATTTGGGGAGTCGTTGTTTAGGTAGTCGTGGTTTACATAGTAGTGGTTTAGTGGAATATTCGTGATTTAGTGGTTTTCGTAGTCGTTAAATAGGTGTTCGTTGTTCAGGAATAATTTTGTTAATGTTTTTTTTCGTTGTTTAGACTTCGTTGTAAAATAATTCGTTTTATAGGTTTTTTCGGTGTTGGGAAGTCGTTGTTTAAGTAGTAGTTGTTTAGGTAGTAGTGGTTTAGTGTCATATTCAATTTACCGTCTTAAGCAGACACATAGCTGAGTACAGTGATTAATCAGCTCCTGTTGTTTGATGTTGTGGGTTCCATTTGTACCCATTAGGCCACTTGTCTTCAGAGTGTCAAGAGTGATGCTACCTCACTACTCTGTCTCATGTGATGGTGGCTTCCTTACATGTGACATAGCATACTTTGAACTTTGGGTGTGGTCACTGGTCATCAGTATTTGTGTCTACTTGTTGGCACGTGTACCTTTCACATTTGTAGTATAATTTACACCACTGTTTCACACATGATCAACATGTCTTCATAGGTAATATCTGATTCCATCACATATGTGTGTGTAGGCCAAATTGTATTGGAAAATAGTTATATGTGATGGGTATAAAGTAAATGTGATATCAGACACAGGAGTGTGTAAACATTGGTTGGTGGGTCCCACATGCACTATGCCATTACTCCATGTCATTAGTCATGTCCAATTGCTGAAGCAATGAAGGACATGACAGGAAGACCTACAGTCATTTCTCACAATGTGAATGTCCATGCCATTGATGTGTAATTATTCAGCTCAGTGTTTTGAACATGTTTATTTGTGGAGGTTCATTAACTGTCTGATGACATGCATCAGGGAGTGACATGCAGAAATGTGAGACTCACGTGAGTGTGTACACTCAAAAATACAATGGAATGTGTGTGTGCAGGATAAAAGGTGCAGTTATGCCATCCTTTACCCTAAAAGAACCTGAACTGGCAATTCGTGCTCAACGAACAGGGAAGGCGCCTGGCTTAGACAGTGTCTCATCGGACCTGTACAAATAAGATTTATCTGTTTGGACCCGGTACATTAATAGGCTATCGAATACTGTTTTGATAACTCGTTCTTACCCAGATACGTGGAAGGTGGCTACTATCGTCCCTATACATAAAAAAGGAGATAAGAGCTCCCCTGGGAACTACAGACCGATTAGTCTATTAGATAACCTGCAAAAAATATTCTCTTTCCAGTTGTTAGCCAGATTAAAACACTGGATAACAAAAAATCAGGTTTTAAGCCATCTCCAGGCTGGTTTCCGGGACAAGGTCAGTACCATCGATCAGGTCTTCCGATTTACTACCATCAAGTGGAAGACCGTAGACGCAGACAAAGGCCATTTATTTGTGGCCTTTGTCAATTTGAAATCTGCGTTTGACCTTGTCCCGCGTGCCAAGCTCTGGGAGGTCTTGAGCAACATTGGAGTTCCGGGTTCTTTGATTAATGTTATCCAAGATCTTTACTCTGACAATTATGCCAGAGTGCGCTGGGGTTCGGCTGGTGAGTTGACCCCAGCTTTTTCTACAACGCGAGGTGTGAGGCAGGGGTGCGTTCTCGCGCCCACCCTATTCCTATTGTTCATTAACGCTTGCATCCCATACCTCTTAGATTGCTATGGTGATGCCCCGAATTTGGGTGGCCAGAAGTTCCCCTGTCTACTTTTCGCAGACGACACCCTGTTACTCTCGCGAACTGCCATGGGCCTTTCCAGATTGCTATCTCGATTTGTGGAGTTTTGCAAAGACCATGGGTTGGAAATCAACTCAGCAAAAACAAAGTATATGGTCTTCGGGGACAGTAGGTGCAAAATGAAGAGACCAGTATACCTAGATGGTGCTTCCTTGGAAAGAGTGGGCACCTTTGATTATTTAGGTATCAAACTGGAAGACTCACACCTTTGGCATGCACACCGCCAGAAATCTCTATTGTGCTTGAAGCAAAGGGCGGGTGGCATTGTAAGTTTCGCTTCTAGATCTCCCAAGTTTGCAATGTCTCCCGCCCTTGAAATATATAAATCCCAAGCCCGTGGGGGGGCCTTATATGGTGCTGAACTTTGGGGCCATTGTAACCTGGTGGATTTGGAAAGGGCGGAAAATCAATTTCGGAAATCATTGTTAAAAGTTCCTTCTAGCACTCCATCTCTGCCCATCCGTATGGATCTAAATCTTTTTTCTATTTCGCAGATTGCTGCTTTAAGGCCCTTGCTATATTGGATCCAGCTCTGGGTAACAGATGCCCTGTCTCCATTTCGTTGTGGGCTTCTCAAACTGGTGGGCAGTAACACTATCAGTAAAACGAAATGGTGTACTTATGTCAAAGATTCCTTATTCCATCTAGGTTTTGGGTCCTATTGGTCAGAACCTTCTTCTATTCCTAAAACTGCTGTGCAGCTATTGAAGGATGCTTTTTGGCACAACGCTCAGATTGTAAAATTTACTAAGATTGTTCCGTTGTCAATGTCTGATAATTATTTATCACTCAAATGCCACTATGAATTTGAGCCTTATATGGATATAGCATTATCTCCATTTGCGCGAGCTCTTTTTGTTAGATTCAGAATAGGGTCCCTCACCTTGTGTTCCCTAACGTACAATTGGCATTGTTCCACTAATAGTTCCAAGTTCTGCCCAATGGGCTGCCAACGTGAAGAGTCTATTTCACATGTTCTCTTATATTGTCATGCATATCGCAAACAAAGAGCTTGCTGGATTATCCCGCTCTGCAAATCTATAGGCGCCAGGTCTCATTTGTATGCTGAGAGAATTTTTAAATCTGATCCATCTCCTGAGGTAGTTTTACCAGTGGCAAAATTCCTCGAAACAATCTGGTGCCTCAGACTAGCAACTTTAAAGAATAAGACTGGATAGCTAATTCTAAGATTTATGTATGCACTTTAATTGACCTTTTGATGTCTGATTTTAGCATTTAATTTTTTATATTAAGATACTGTTTTATTGCATTATTGAATACCCATGGACATAGGGAATAGGGTCCTTGTTGTGTGGTACACTTTAAATTTAGGAGATATATATTGTGATTATTCTGTTTGAATTTTAACTTTCTATTACCTCTTTTACATTTTTACTGTGCTTATATTTTTAAGTGTTTTACCAATTCCAAAAATTTACAATTTATGATGCTTGTATTGTACTTTTATGGTATGTTTTTACTTTCCGAAATAAAGTTAAATGATGATGATGATGTGCCTTTCCATTAAGAAACAGATTAAGCTACCTCTTCGGTTAATGGAGATTCCCTGAGCCTCAACAACATTCAATGGACTATTGACTTTTAGCTATGCAAAGTAAGAATGGTGTTCACACCAGTACCAACTTGGACTAGGGTTTCTCTAGGCCTAGCTATTCATTATACTGTGGATATTCGTAGGCAAATCTCCCAGATATTTTGCCCAGATTGCCTCGATTCTACTTTTCTGTGCGACATGTGATACATAGTGAAGCTACATAAGTACAACTTTCATGAGACTATTCTTACAATGAACATATTAGGACGTTACAATTGGGAAGTTTCAACAGTGTGACATGAGTTTTTCCATGTCACTTTATTCCTGCTACTGTACATATTGTTGCAACATTGCTGTTTACCATGATTTCATCATGATGTTATATTTGGTATACGAACATTTGCTGATTGCAGGGACTTGTGTGGAATCTGTAGGAATGACGTTGGAATTGCCATACTATTTGTTAACATCAGATTACTGAGGTATACTTCAAGAGCCAAACTATTCAAGGTGATGAAGTCTTCTTTTTGAGACATGAGTACTGTGATTAGACAACTTCACTCATGTAGCTGGAGCTGTCTGTAAGTATGAATTTACTATGAGCAACTGTTTGCAGGTTATGTAGCAGGCATGCATGTGGTCTTTCTAATGTTGGAGCCACTTTAGTGGACCTTGTAGCGGGGTCTACTGTACATTTTAGTGATGTTCTGTGATCAAAGCTGTTGGTCGTGTGTTCTGGCACAGGTAATAAACCTATTTGTATTTGTCATTTCAGCATCATGCTAGGCAGGCAGAGGAGACAGGGCTAACATCTGTGGGGAAGCAGCTGGCCACTGCATCTCTGGTTGTGACACAACAGACATGGCGGGACCCAGTGGCCCAGAGGGTGAGGGAAGTGCCATGGAAGATACAGATTCAATGTCTTCATCATGAGAGTCAAGCTCCAGTGGACACTCCCTAGTGGTGGAGGGATACACAGGACCAGTTCCTACACCATCCTTGTCCACTACTCACACTACCAGCTCCACCATCCCAGTTGCTCCCCACCCAGTTGGCTGGGCCTGCTCACCTAAGAGGGGATCTGTCTCCTTCGCTCCAGGCACCTCATCCTTTGCCCCTATTACCACTGCTTCCCTGAATAAGGAGGCTATTGATACCTGAGAAACATCTCTGTGAGTCAGACAGTACTACAGAATGCCATCCGGGTATAGGGCAGCCATCTGCAACAAATGGTGGCCTACCTGGAAGGCATCCACATAGCTCTGTCTGCCCTACAGAGATCTTTTCAGGCTCTGGCCTTCTCCCTCACACCAGCCGTCCACCCATCCCAAACTTCCACCCCACCTCCTGCCTCTTCCCATTCCAATTTCCCTAATTGCATACCTGTCCCAAGCACACATATAAGCACGCACACACCTCAACAGCCCAAAGTTGCATAAGTGAACAGAAACACCACAGAATATACAACCACTCACTGAACACTCAACCCCCTCACCACTACTACCACCTCAAAATACCCCAAGACACCAAACCCTTCCACCTCCCCAACATAGCCCCAGATACCACATCCAAACCAGCAGACCCACCCACCATCTCCAACATACCCCAGACACCACACCCACAGACCCATCCACCATCCTAACATACCCTCAGACACCATACCCACAGATACATTCACCACCCCAGCATTCCCCCAGGCACCATGCCCCAGAATACCTAGCATATTCTCATCACACACCACAAAAATCACAACCCACCGACACTTACCGACAGAACAGACACCTACAAAGCGCATGCATGATACTTCATAGACACAGGCAGCAGTACCAAAAACATCCCCCAGGCACCAAGCCCACAGACACATCCACCAATCCCAGCATTACCCCAGACACCACACTAACACTGACAGACCCATTCACAACCCCAGTGTACCCAGCACATCCACATCACATACCAAAAACGCGAACACTCACAATCACCGACACAACAGACACCTACAAAACACACACATGATATTTCAGACACATACAGAACCACCAAAAACACACCCACCCACACCTGACACTTTCACTCCCTCAAGCACCCAACCCCTTAACCCTCAAGGACCTTCTACACATTCACCAGGCACTCACCCTCCACCACCCCAGCATACCCCCCAGATACCACATTCTCACCCACAGACCCATCCACCACCCCAACATACCCCAAGACACCACACATACACCCACAGGCCCATCCACCACCCCAAAATACCACCAGACACCACACCCACACCCACAAACATATCCACCATACCCAACATACCCCAGACACCACACCCCAGCATACTCAGCATATCCTCATCACACACCACAAAAAAACACAAGTCCCCACACTAACCCACAGAACAGTCACCTACAAAACAAAAACATGATACTTCAGACACACAGATAGCAGCACAAAAAACACACCCACCAACAAATGACACTTACATTCCCTCAACCTCCCAACTCCTTATCCCTCAAGGACATCCAACCCATTTTCCCAAGGAAGGTTTGTTATTTGCCCTCACCCCTGTCATAAGCACCACAAAGGGACCTGTTCTGTATCCCAGCCCATCCTTTCCACATCCAAATCCCCCATGAAGCCTGATCCCCCACCACTAAACCTAGCCATACCCCACAGAAAACAAAACCCCTCCCAAAACCAAGGATACCCCTCCCAAAGACAGGACCGCTCCTCTCAAAACAAAGGACAGCCTTCCCAAAGTCAAGGCCACCCCTCCAAAAACCAAACATACCCATCCCGAAACCGATCCCTCCCCTTCCAAATGACATCTTTGAGGTACCTGGACTGCCCACTGGAAGCCCCTTCCCAGGGAAGTTCCCATGTCAGTATTATAAGAGGCAAATTTAGTGACTCTGCAGTTCGCTGGACCACACATAGTATTCTTGGACTGGTCATTAGCCTTTACTTTACTAGATGTATTTACTGTTGAAAATAAAAGAAAGAATTTGCTTATTTTAGTACACTTTAGTCTTGTCATTACTTTTCTACCATTTCGATGTTCATACTTTGGGGTGTATGACTACAGCAGTGTTTGTTTCACATTGATTGATGATCCATTTGAAGTGGTTGGTATGATCTGGACAATGGGAAATGTTCAATGGATAGGTATGTGGGATATCATCGAATTGTGACTGACATTGCATTGGGTAGTATTTCATACAGTAAGTATTTCATCTTGGTTTTGCCAATGCCAATATCTATTGAGTTGCATTCCTCCATATGATTTAGCTTAGATATTTTTTGAATGTGTGCAAGCTAGAGATTTGTTTACCCACTAATGACGAATGTTAAATTTTCATACCTTTGGATACATTTTAATGGACATGTCTGAATTTTCTCGTGTACCTTAAACCTACCATATCTAAATGTGTGACCAATGCTGTTACTGCTGTGTTTGCTTTCATGACCTACACTTACACATTTGCAGCATATGCATGTCACTTGGTTATACTGTTAGTTGTCCCTGATATGCTTTAAGCCACAGGTCTTGAGCAAATAGAGGTTTTGAGGCATGTACAAAGTGGATTGCGGCCCAGGGTACCACCCTTCCAGGGCCCCCTGGCAGAGGCATAACTATTCTGCAGAGAGTCTTTACATTGTTACCTTTGAATGTTTCTCACACTGATTATTTTGCATCTGTTTGCCTAACATTACCTTGAAATGTGAGTGATATGTGAGAGTCCATTACAGAGATTTAGCAGAGAAGGTGTGTTACAGTTTCATGACACATCCATACAGATGTATCTTTGATATCACAACAGGCCCTAGCATGTGAGCAATGTGAGGGTGTCACTCAGATTAATAGGTGTGATATATACACATATCACAATCCCTGAATATGAGATGTGCACACATATCAACATTTGTAGAGTGTGCCTGTACAGTGTCAATGACCTGGTCAAAGAGGACATCATAGAGCTGTGATTGTTCATACATTGAGAACCACTCTGAGCAGGGGCCCACCAAATATGTTTGGCTCAGGGACTACAAATCCCTTGCCAGGTCCATGGTGGGACATCTATTTGCTGTAGAGTTGATGACGATGGGTAAGTGTTTAGCTTACCATTGGTTGCTTCCACAACAGTGTGGGTTTTGGGCATCATCAAGCAGCACAAGGAGCAGAGGTATGTGTACGTTCAGCTCCAGGGCGGCACAGGGAGTGTGAAGCTGAGTACTAGTGTGTTTCTGCGTTATATCCCCCACTTTCCATCAGCTCAGATGTGGTGGTTGGACCACCACATTCATGTCTGTGGGAAGGCACTTTGCAATTGGGCCGGCAGTAACAATTGTGCTCTGCCCTCCGACAGAAGCATTGCCCTATCCTGCTGCAGTCTAGATTTGCTGGTGGTGTAGGTGGAACAATGGTGGTCTGTCGTCTGTGTAAGTGCATGCATCGTAATATGGCAGTTGGACCTCCATCACTGCAGCAGTGAATCCGTTGCCACGGGGTATTAAGACCCCCAAACTCGTGATCAGGCCCTTAGTCTAAAAGCCTATGTTTACAACTCTGGGAATTCACACAGGGCATTTATGAGTACTATCTTTATGTCCGCCCTTGGGGTGGATACCCGATCAAAGTTTAGAACAAAAGTCTAAGTTTACCTTTGTGAATCGGGCCCTAAGTCCAGTTAAGTCTCAATAATTTACATCTAGCTCAGCCCTTGGTAGCTGTAGGACAGAGCAAACAAGCTTAACTTATTGGAAATGTGGAAATCAGTTATCAGTATTAAAACAGATAAAAAGTAGAAAAGACAACACAATCAAAATCCTGTGCTAATTTATAAAAAAAAAAAATGAATCACCAAATTGACATCAAAACCACAAAAATTGGATGTACGAAACTGTAGAAGTTGGTTTTAGAAGTTTTAAGTCAAAATATAGTGCATAGCACCAATTGTGGTTATCTTGTTGTGCTAGACCTGGTCCAAGCCAGAGTTAAGGCTGACCTCTAGCTACTTCTGGTCAGATCCAGGGACCAGGTTTTTCCTGTTGGCAAGTTTACCTTCAGACTTTGGGCCATATTTATACTTTTTGACGCAAAACTGCGCTAACGCAGTATTGCGTCAAAAAAATTAGCGCCGGCTAACGCCATTCTGAAGCGCCATGCAGGCGGCGTATTTAATCAATGACGTTAGCCGGCGTTAGCCGCCGGCGCTGCCTGGTGTGCGTGGAAAAAAACGACGTACACCAGGCAGCGCCGGCGTAGGGGGATATGGATCTTGGGCGTCAAAAAATGGGGCAAGTCAGGCTGAGGCACATTTTTCCCCTCAACCCGATTTGCGCCATTTTTTTCGACTCCCAAACCCCATAGAAATGACTCCTGTCTTAGCAAAGACAGGAGTCATGCCCCCTTGCCCAATGGCCATGCCCAGGGGACTTCTGTCCCCTGGGCATGGCCATTGGGCATAGTGGCATGTAGGGGGGCACAAATCAGGCCCCCCTATGCCACAAAAAAAAAAAATATATAAACTTACCGGAACTTACCTTAATATCCCTGGGATGGGTCCCTCCAGCCTTGGGTGTCCTCCTGGGGTGGGCAAGGGTGACAGCGGGTGTCCCTGGGGGCATGGGAGGGCACCTCTGGGCTCCTTCCGAGCCCACAGGTCCCTTAACGCCTGCCTTTTCCAGGCGCAAAAAAATGGCGCAAAAGCGGCCGTACGTAATTTGTTTGGACCCGCCCACTCCCGGGCGTGAATTTTGCCCGGGAGTGTAAATACGGCGCACATGCCTCTGAGTCAATTATTTAGACGGGAACGCCTACCTTGCATATCATTAACGCAAAGTAGGTGTCCACGCTAAAAAATGACGCAAACTCCATGGACTTTGGCGCTAGACACGTCTAACGCCAAAGTATAAATATGGAGTCAGTTTTGCGTCGGAATTGCGTAAAAAAAAACGACGCAATTCCGGCGCAAACAGAGTATAAATATGCCCCTTTGTGTTTCTGAAGAAACGTCCTCATTCACAGGTTTGTTGGCGGGTCAGGCTTTATGTTGGAGTCAAAGGAGGGCTCACCTACGGCAACCTTTTGAAGTGCGAGTCCTCAGTGGAGCCTCTACTCCTGTAGGAAGCTTGACATGGTCATTGTTGAAAGGAAAGTTCAGAGTGGGAGAAATCAAAAATCTGTGCCTAGACAGGTCTCATCAGTTGTCAGATGATATTCTTCCTGCGTTGAGACTTATATAATATTCTGGAAATCAAAATTCGTACAGTGGGGGAAACCAGCAAGTTGAGTATGACCAGCGATTCAACATTGGTGGCCTCAGCTTCTGCGTCATTCTCAGTCTCTGCTGGTTTTCTGGAGAAAAAGTTTTCAAAAAGTTTTCAAAACGTTTCTAAGTGTCCAGCTTTGCAGAATTAAGGGTCAGAGAAAACACTGTAAAACCAGCTAAGGTTCCAGGGTCTAGTAGGCAATATTTTGGATTAGGTCTCTCCCAGAAGCCACTGGTAGGGCAAAGATAATTCACCTTTTAAAACTGTCCAGCTTGGCTATTGGAAAGTAGGATTCTTGTAGCTTTTGGGGATCTGCAGCTTAACAGGATGTCAACCTACAGTTACTAGGGGGCATATTTATTGCCCCAGATGTATTGCGCTTGCACCTTGCAATGTGGTGCATGGGCAATGCAACCATTAAGGCATATTTATGTAGCCACAGAAGGCCACCATACAGTGGCCTTCTATGGCTACCATATGGTGGCCTTCCATGGCTTCAGAATTTTTGGGTACAACACAAATTGTGTGTTGTGTTACTCTGCCATGGGAAGGTGTACCATAGATGTTGCATGGGTGTTCCCAGGCAACTCCCATGGATTTTGACCCATTTCCGGATTTACCAGAACTGGTAAATCGGGGAATGCGCCAAAATGCTATGCCTTCCCAGGAGTGGTATAACAAAGAGAAATCTCTTTATTTCTCCTCATTACTTACTCTTTCTATATGTGCTGCATTCTGCCACCAACATAGATACAGGAATATGCGTCAGAGGATTGTTTTTGTGCAGGAAGGTGCCCCTTCCAGCACAGAAACAATCCTGCATGCTAGAGAGGCCCCCTTGCACCTTGATGCAAGGGTGCCTGCATTGGCTCTAGGCAGCCTAAAGTGGGCCAGAATAGGGGAAAGGCAGGAATGCGCTCTATTGCCTTAAATGCAGTACATTCCTGCCCTATGACACAGTGCATAGCAGCAAGGTCATTTGCTGTGCTGCACTGCATGACTTGGCCATAAATATGGCCCTAGCAGTCCATGGTACAAGTAGGAAGAGGCTCTGTCATTGGGGTCATTCTCCACACTTTCAACAGCAGGTGAAGTCCTTTTTCTACAGGTACAGAAGTGTTCTGAAGAGTGTTCCAGTGATGCAGCATTTACGCTTAGCACCAGCTTATGGATGAGGGAACCTACCTGATCAAAAATAGGGAAAAAAAATCCCAGGTTTAACCATTTTGACTTCAATTCGTGAGGGCAGTATACTAAACATTCCTACAGTACACTGCTTGCCAAATCCAACATGGCACATCCTTTCTTCCCTTTAATAGAGCTCTAGTCATACATGAGAAGTGCATCTAGGTGAATGAGAAAATCTCTCCTTGCAAGCCGGTTCTGGGGCAGGTTTCCCCCATAGGGATTGGTGCCAACCTGGATACTTGGACAACTGAAGGGACAGGAGTAGTTGTGAATTACATCTACCTGTGGCAGGGAAAGCCAATTTGAAGCTTGTGCATTTGGTGGGCACATCCCCATGCCATCCTGTCAGGAGGAGGTCACACCTCCTCCCACCTGTGAGAAAACTGGGCTGATTGCAGAGGCCCCTAAATTTTACTCCACAATTTTCACATTCTGCTGGTATTTGCCTGACTCTGATGGTGCCCTGGGTACTGCTAACCAGTCCCAGGGCTTGTGATCTATGTAAAATGAGTATGCAATTAAGGCTAATTATATTTGGCTATATCAACCTACCTATAAGTTCCTAGTATATGGTAGGGCATGTAGGGTTAGGGACCCCAGCATAGGTAGTGCACCCATAGGGGCACTGCTGAGGTTCCCAGGGTCATTTTAAAGACAGGCATGCCTTGCTGGCTGCTTTAGGAGGTCAACAGCCTCCTCACTGAGGACAGCAGGACTGACTGGGGCAGGGGCAGAGGTGCCTGAGGTGAAGGAGATGTACCCTCCTAAAAGCAGGCACGGTCAACTGGGTGGGGAGCAACAGGGAGAGAGGTGGTAGTAAGGGGGTGACTTACAAAGATAGTGCTGAGGTGGTCCCATATAGTCCGCCACCACCAGGGACTTTGCACCGAAGGAGGATTCCAAAGACGAGGTGGTAGATCCGGTCTCTCAATGGCATTCCCTTTCCTCTCTGTCCCACTGGGTCCCTCCCTCTCATTGGTGGCAGCTTCCTGGGTCCCGTGGGCTGCTGCTTCCCCTCTCACCTGTGGCCTTCTCCTTCACCAGATGATACTGATGCACACAAAGAGACAGAGAGGGAGGAGGAGAGAGACAGATAGGGGTAAAGGGTCAACATATACCTTCCATAGACAAAGCTGAACATGTTAATCTGTTACAATACATATCTTAGCTAGCCAATGGCATTTGCCAATACACATTACCTACATCATGTCATTACATGTCACTACTACGCACAACTGTATGCCAACCCTCACACCTACATCAATACCTAAGTTAGACAGCACTACTAGAATCATCCCCATGAGGCCAAACCACAGCCCTTTTAGCTGCACAGCATGCCCTGGATGCAGTATAAATAGTATGCCTGGATACACGTCTTACCTATCCTCCCCCTTTCACCCATTGGGTGTGCAGCTGAATAAATACAACACTTCAGGCCTCTAAAGTAACAACACCTGATTAGTCCATGTCCTCTTTAAAATGTCAATCACAGTGTAGACAACTCCTCTCACAGAACATACTCCACCTACCTGTCATATTACATGGCTAGCCATTGAGTAGAGTGATGCCATTATGGAGAACAACTCTGATTTAGCCAAGTCACACACCCAAACAGTTCACATCTGATGTGTACTATGTGAATCTCTGGTATAGCCATGTGATCAGTCAGACCCTATCACAGAGCCAGTGCATCTGACACTCAACACATATACCACTACTTAGCATACTGCTAAGTGCATCTACAATGGGCCATGCAACACATATCACACATCCAAAAACATCCATTGAGTGCAGTGTCACAACAGATGTGCCACTTGAACACACATATCACATCATGGACTACTTCTAATGCCACCCCACATGCAGGTACACCAGTTTGACTATGCACCATGACAACTCCAGCCTCACACACTCCAATCCACAAATGGCAAAATCTATCACAGAGCCCAGACAACACACATCTCAGAGGGGGAATGTATGCATTCATTAGGCACACATGCACAAACACTACTGGCTGTACACCAATTACACATCCCACTACTCATAAAGCAGCCTGAGGAGCATGAATCCAAATATTGAATCACATCAACACGCCAGGTGTCATGCAATACCCAAACCACTCCTAATCTACAACTACTTATTGCGCAAGTCAAGCTGTAATAGTCAGAGGCCATCAGATGTGCACCAAAATATCCATGATGACATGAAGTAGGCAGTTACTCAACATTGCAGCATAGGAATTGCTAGAGCTTTGTCATACATGCCATGTACACACCTGGGTGACAAATAAGGTATCTCCCAGGGCACTTACAACCTCTAGTACCATCCCATAGGTTCAAAAGCCACATCCATCCAGGTATAGCCCCTAGGAAATCATGATCTGTGCATTCATGCCTCATAAATTCAACATGTTTCAATATCCCAGTTTGGCTACTTACACATACAGAGTCTTACACTTATACAGCACAAAGTCCATACACTAGCACTCATCAGTACAAAAATAGAGGTAAACGTGCAAAAAGAGACACCTTAGAGCGAGTTATACTTTTTTCCAAACTATGTAACTGAAAAAACGCTTGAACATGAGCAAAACTGTCACCCATCATTAACTGGTGAATACTAATGAGTCCTTTATCTCTCCAAGATTTTCAGAAGAATGGTTTGTATTTCTGTCTAATATCTTTATTATTCTAAATAGAAGAATTATTGAAATTTGACTTGTTATGAACACCCACAAGTACGAAGGGTTTTAAAGGTTTACAGGTTAAAACCAAAAAGACAAAGATAGATGTGGCATCTTTTTTAAGCAATACAAATTCTTTAAAAGAGAAATAGGAAATAAAATAGGACTCTATTTTAAACCAAATAGTTTTCCAGGGAAGTGAGTCAGATGTTAACCAGTATGCAGCTTGCTTCAAACAGAAAGCAGTATGATACGTTTTAAAATTAGAAATATTAACTCCTCTGCCTAGAGTGTCCATCTTTGATACAAAATGGCTAACCTAGATGTTTTTATTATTCCATAAAGATTTCACAAATAGAGAATCTATTTTCTCAACATAACCTGCAGGGCTTTTAACAAGAATCATGACACCTTGATACAATACTATGGGAGAGAGAATAATTTTAATGTAGTGCAAGCCTCATATCCAGGAAGACAATACAGGATTTCACTGTTAAATAAGATTCTTTTGCTTTTAATTAACTCAATTTATGTTGATTTGTATTGCCTCGCTTCAATAGAGTTAGTGAACCATAGTCCTAAAAATTTTATCTTAGTGGAGTTCCAATAAAACCTGATTAGGTAAAAGATTTTTTATTACAAAATGTATTGGGGGTAAGATCTCTGTTTTATTGGAGTTAAGCTTACAGCCTGAGAGAGCAGAAACACATTCCACTTCAAAGAGGGAACATAGTAATGAAATGCCCAGGCTAGACATATGGAGAAGAATATCACCAATATTGACAGATATTTTTATCAGATTTTTACTATAAACAAGGTCTGAAGTAATATAATTTTGCCTTATTTTAGATAAGACAAGCTCCAATGCAAAAATGAAAAGAAGGAGGGATAAAGGACCCTCCTGCCTGGCACCTCTTTGTACGGAAAAGTAATCAGATAAATTCCCAGTAACAAAAATAGTTGCTTTAGTAGAGGAATTAAAAATGGTGATAAGATTTAACACCTTGCGACCAAAACCAAGTCATTTCAATTTTTTAAAGGCAACATTCAAATCAATGCTATCAAAAACTTTCTTAGCATCTAAGGTGATTCTTGCTAAAGGATAGGTAAGGTTGGATGATTTATTAAGATTATCAAAGAAAGATCTAGCATTGCCTAAGCAAGCCTTTTATAAATCAAGATCGTTCCATTCCAATAAGATATGGTAGAATGGGGTCAAGACAAGATTTTTGCAAAAAATAATAGTCTACATTTGCAAGGAAAATTGATCTATCATTCTTACAGTATTTTATGTTTCGATTTTAGCATTAAGGCTGATCAGACCTTCTTGAAATAAACCTTGGGAAAATTTGAGGTAGAAAAGTAGGTATATAGATAATTAATTTAGGGAGTAAAGTCTTAGAAAAAAGGGTATACAACTCCCCAATGAATCTGACTGTGCTCAGGACTTTTCCTTTCTAAAGTACATCAACAGCACTATTAATCTGCTCCTTTAAATTTGATGCCGAATATAACCGAAATCAATTGTCTTAAACTAAGGGTCCAATTCCAACCTTGAAGGAGGGGATTACTCTGTCACAAACGTGACGGATATCCTGTCCGCTGTATTACAAGTTCCATAACATATAATGGAACTTGTAACATGGTGGGCGGGATATCTGTCACGTTTGTGACAGAGTAATTCCCTCCCCCAAGAATAATCAGGCCCAAAGAATGTTAAATAGAGTCTAAATAGGCATCTAGTTGCAAATTCAGAGTAATCAGATGGTAGTTGTAGATGTGAAATTAATGATAAAACCTTGTGCAGCAGCTTTACAACCATCCATAACATTAGATAATTGAATATCTGCAGAAATGATACATTGAAAAAAATCATCTGAAAATGAGCTAAATGCAGCTATATAACTTTGTCAATTTCATAAGGAATTATTAAACCTCCAACGGTTGGAAGAACATTGGGGAAGGATCAAATTGAATTCAATGATCAGAAATAAGAATTACACCAATTTCTGCATTTAATAATAGCTGAAACAAACATTTAGACAAAAATAAATATTCAATATGAGATTGAGATTGGTGAACTGGAGAAAAGAAAGTAAATACTCTCATATTAGAATTAAATATTTTCCATGTCTTAATAAAATACCTCTGCAAAATTGAATAGTGGAATTTCTTGTGCGTCATATTAGGGACATAATAACTAAAAATTCCTGTCTAATATTGGATTGAATAGTTAGTTACAAGCACCCCTTAAGCTAAAGCACTCCATGCTACAATTATACAACACTTTTGCAATCTTATTCTAAAACAAATGTGGAACCATAAAGATTAAAATTTGTGATTGGTATTTTGTTCACATTCAACTAAAGAAAAATCCATCTGCCATCTTGGTCACGCACTTAAGATGTAATCTTACGATCAAGATTATTATTGGATGAAATACTAATAGAAAAAAGAAAAAGAAATTGAAGAAATAGATTTATCAAAGTAATTTTGCAACACACAAAGAAAAACAGTAAAACCCAGAAATATATATACTATTTATATATAAAGAGTAGCAACTCACTTTAAGTAAATTGTAGTATGGTGCTTACCCATGCAACAAAATTCCGGTCTTCAGATATCTTATGGAAAAGACAGTGATCTTCAGAGTGATGGGTCCTGGCTTACTTCATCAGTATGTCCTCACCTACAATTACTGATAGATTGGATATCGGTATTTCTGGAAGGGGATTATACCAAAGCATTCAAATTGGGATCTTAATTGACCCCAGAGGAATGGGGAATAACCACATAAATTGGTGTCACTGCATAAGATTCTTATAGTTTATTCCTTTCATTGACCAGTTTCCTGACCATGAATTTCAGTAGCTTTTATCTGGCTGAATGTCCCGGTGTGAAACATTGCATGCGCAGTCTTTCTATAACAGTTGAAATTCCTGAACTGATAATTATGGCCTACTTGTAATGGGGGCCTTGATTTTAAGTCAAATGATGAACTCTATCCAAGACTTTGTAAGGGGATTCCACACATGGATGCTGTCCTTTGTTCTTGAAATTAGAGTCCCCGAAACCTATGTCCTTTTCTGAGCAAACCTTTTAGAAGTGTAGAACATTAGTCACTTAAGGCATAATTCACACACCCAAGTAACAAAAGTTGGAAACTTGCTTGTGTAGGACTATTCCTATGTTACTGCTATGTTTTAAGTAAATCTCTGATCTTCAGGTATCCCAGAAAAAAAAATCAAAGTGAAAAAGTTGCTCTTCAAAAACAGCTGTTAGCATCTATAGAATTCACCTATGATTCTAACGAAAATTTGCACATGTGAAATTTCCACAGAGGTCCATTTGAACTATTCCCTTTTTATATTTTTGGATCTCCTCTGGGAAAAATACTTTTCCGGATTGAGAATGTTTTTTTAATGAAATATAAGTGTTTTCTTGCCTCATTGCTATGCTGAAAATACATTTTGCCCCTAATTTGTGGCTGTTCTTCCACCTTTGCTGGTACACACATCTAGAAAACACCCACAAACTCACCAATAGTACAATAATTGCAAATGTTAGAAATGCTAACAGAGCGTGCCATTCACATACCTATTTCAAGCATACAATGTCGATGATCATGTTCTGTGTAACATTATTTGGGAATTTTCTCTAACAAAATTGTGTACCAAGCTGGATCTTATTTCTATATGATTCCTTGAGAGATGGGCCCACAGAGAAAAATGTAGAGCTGCAACAGTGCTTTCTCATTGAGAAAAATGATTAGGTGGGTATGCAACAATATTTGGAGGTGTACAAAAAGTGTTTCAGAAAGTTGGATAGCCTCTTCAGACTTGATTTCCAAGGTGGTAAAGGTTACCCTTCGTGTGTCAGATATTTGGATAGCCCCTTCAGATGGGTTTGTCTGGATACCAAAGTATACCTACTTGGTGCCAGAAACTTTGATATTTATTTTTCGTTCAGGTTGACCAGATAGCTATGTGTAGCCAGAAGGTGTAAGTAACTTAGGTATCTGTTAACTATTAGATTGACTAGGTAGTAAAGGATACCTATCAAGTGTCAAAACTTTAGTATATATTTTAGGAAAGCTTGAGCAGTTATTAAAACCTTCTTACCCATTATCAGAAACTTAGATATCTGCTAAAGATTGTGTGCTATAGGCAGGATATTTTAACATGAGTCTACTTAATATTTGTTTGCTTTCTTTACAATCGGGACACAATTAACTAAATAGTAGTGTAGATATTAGAGAAAAAAGTCTACAGGCTGGGTAGATGTAGTCAGTAGGAGGTCTAGAGAGGACTTTTGACATAAGATGCCGCTACCTCCCTCTAAGATTGTTCCAAACCCTTTTTTGAAATGCTGTGTTGTTCTTCTTACTGTGCTTACCACACTAAGGGCCATTTGTACAAAGGCATTTTGCATTTCCTGGTGGTGCAAATCATAATTTTGGGCCATTAGGAAATGCAAAATGCCATTTCTGAATGTACCAAAGGCATTTGCAGTGGTTCAAAATCAGATTCCCACCTAGTCGTAATCACATTTTAGAGATTGCAAAATGGGACATTGCAAATAGGGATTTCCAAATTGCGAATCTCTAACCACACATACAGCGGATTTCCTAATTGTGAGTAGTTGCAAAAGGTAATTTAGAAAATGAAACTGCTAGTGATAGAGATCAGGTGGTAACCAGGTGCAAAATATATATAGGCACCCAAAATGCATCAGGCTCTTTCACAATGGTGGCTTTGAACATCTGGTGAGGAGGATGAGGATTATGGCTGGAAGAAAAGGAGACAAGAGAGGAACTTTAGGGTGAGGGTCACCCTGTTTAAACAGATTGAGGATGGGATTTATGAGAGGTACAGACGCAGCAGTCATGTCATTCTTGATTTAATTGCTAAGTTACAACCTCAGCAACAGGCCACAACACTCCAAAGCAATGCAATCCCACCACATGTGCAGATATTGTGCTGCCTCTTCCTCTTAGCTTCTGGTAGTCACCGTGGGTAACAGCAGTGGTGGGGTGGGGTAATCACAAAGCACCTTTTCCAAGTTCTTACACAGGTTTCTGGACATCATGGTGAGCAAACCGAACCAATATATATCTTCTCCAAGACCCATTCAAAATTCAGATGTGAGGCTGAGTATCCTGTGTTTGGGGTGTGTCTGAGTGAATACACAGTCAGCTGTGAACTGAACCCAGCCAGATGTGGATTGTAAGTCACAGAAGGATTTAAGCTCAGAGAAATGCTCAATTTCTGAAAGTGGCATTTCTAAAATAGTAATATTAAATCCAACTTCACCAGTCAGCAGGATTTTGTATCACCATTCTGGCCATACTAAATATGACCGTCCTACTCCTTCCAGCTCTGCAGCTACCACTCAAACAATATTTGAGGGTAGCCCCAATGTTAGCCTATAAAGGGAGCAGGCCTCACAGCAGTGTAAAAATGAATTTAGGAGTTTTACACTATCAGGGCATGTAAACTACACAGGTACATGTCCTGCCTTTTGCCTACACAGCACCCTGCCCTCTGGGTTACCTAGGGCATACCTTAGGGGTGACACATGTAGAAAAAGGGGAGTTTTAGGCTTGGCAAGTACTTTTAAATGCCAAGTAGAATTGGCAGTGAAACTGCACACATAGGCCTTGCAATGGCAGGCCTGAGACAAGATTAAGGTGCTACTTAAGTGGGTGGCACAATCAGTGCTGCAGGCCCACTAGTAGCATTTAATCTACAGTCCCTGAGCACATATAGTGCACTTTACTAGGGACTTATAAGTAAATTAACTGATCCAATTGGGTATGATCCAATGTTACCATTTTTAAAGGGAGAGGGCATATGCATTTTAGCACTGGTTAGCACTGGTAAGGTGCGCAGAGTCTTAAAACCAGCAAAAACAGTATCTAAAAAGTGGAGGGAGGCAGGCAAAAAGTTAGGGGTGCCCACCCTAAGGCTGTCAAGCGTAACAGCTGAGAACTCTGGAAGCATCTGAGTGGCTAGTGCCAGCAGGTGATGTCAGAGCCCACTCCTCATAGGTGGTCACCCAGCTAGGTGATCAATCCCCCTTTCAGGGCTATTAAGGGTCTGTCCTTTGGGTGTTCCTCGAACAAAACTCCAGCAGGAATCCTCTTCACCGTCCTCTTCGTCTTCTAACTGACGAAACTGCACCTGGACTCTTACGGAACCTACAAGCTGCAACAGAGAAGCTAAACCCCTTCTGTAACATTGTATCTCCGGCTACTCACAGCAACTGCAACATTTCCCTGATCATGCATCCTGTGACGACAGTCCGTCTTCAGCCTGCATCAGAAGAAATAAGGAATTTCCCTTGGAGTGAAGGAGTCAGTCCCCTGCTTCTGCAGGCGCCAACTGCGACAACAACTGGCTGCTTGGATCCCATCTCCTGCTGAGCTGCATGGAGCCTGCATGATGAGTTGTGGACAGAAGTGCTCCCGATGATCTTCTCTTACAAGTATCTAGCTTTGGTGGAGGTAAGATCTTGCCTCCCCACATAAGACAGTACCCCCTTGCACCACATCCTTTGCAGCTGCCAAGGCTTGTTGGCATCCTTCCTCCAAGATCTTTGTGCATCTTGAAACTCCAACCCTCAACACTCTATCCTGCAATGCACAGCTCCCTGAGTGGTTCTCCAGTGGCGTGGGAGCCTTCTTGTAGTGCTGCATGGGCCTCTCCTGCAACTTTTGTGTCCCCATCCTGTGGGACTCCTGTGTGTGCTGCCTGGTCTTCTGTGGGCTCCTTGTGTTGCTGAGGGCCCCCTCTGACTCCCCCTCTTGGGTAGAGTCCACCTGGTCCTTCCTGGTCCCCGGCAGTACCATTTTCCTCTAACTGCAAACTTTGTGTGTGCCAAGGCTTGTCGGCGGGCTCCGATGAAGCAAGCACAAATGCAATCCTCCATTCGGCGTGGGACATCACCTGCACCCTCCGGGAAACTGACTTCATCTTCTTTGGTGCAGTGCTGACTCTTCTTCTTCACCAGTGGTTCACCTTTTGCACCTTCATCTGGGTTGGTAGTGGCTCCTGCCTACAGTGATTTACTCCTGTTCTCCTGGTCACTGGGGTGGGTTGTGGTACTTACCTTTGGATTTTCCTAGTAATCCCAGCTCCCTTCTACACACTACACTTGCCTAGGTGGGAGGCCGACTTTCACACTTTTCTTAGTATGTGCTCTCCCTAGGCCCATTAGTAACAATTGTGATTTTCACTATTTGCACTGTTTTCTAACTGTTCTTATGCCTATTTCTGCATACTAGTATATATAATTTGGGTATTACCTCACTCCTAAGGAAGTATAGTCTCTATGGTATTTTTGGTATTTTTGTCAGCAAAATAAAGTACCTTTATTTTTGTAACACTGAGGGGGTCATTCCGACCCCGGCGGGCGGCGGGCACCGCCCGCCGGGCGGAAACCGCCCAAACACCGCCCGGGGTCAAATGACCGCGGGGAGCATTCTAACTTTCCTGCTGGGCCGGCGGGCGATCTTCAAAAGATCGCCCGCCGGCCCAGCGGGAAAGCCCCAGCAAAGATGAAGCCGGCTCTGAATGGAGCCGGCGGATTTGCTGGGGTGCGACGGGTGCAGTTGCACCCGTCGCGATTTTCAGTGTCTGCTTTGCAGACACTGAAAATCTTGATGGGGCCCTGTTAGGGGGCCCCTGCAGTGCCCATGCCAGTGGCATGGGCACTGAAGGGGCCCCCAGGGGCCCCACGACACCCGTTCCCGCCAGCCTCTTCCTGGCGGTGTAAACCGCCAGGAACAGGCTGGCGGGAAGGGGGTCGGAATCCCCATGGCGGCGCTGCATGCAGCGCCGCCTTGGAGGATTCCCTGGGGCAGGGGAAAACCGGCGGGAAACTGCCGGTTCCCCTTTTCTGACCGCGGCTTTACCACCGCGGTCAGAATTGCCCCAGAAGCACCGCCAGCCTGTTGGCGGTGCTTCCTCCGTCCCCGGCCCTGGCGGTCCATGACCGCCAGGGTCGGAATGAGGCCCTGAGTGTTTTCTTTCATGTGTGTAAGTACTAAGTGTGACTACAGTGGTATTGCATGAGCTTTGCATGTCTCCTAGATAGGCCTTGGCTACTCATCCACAGCTACCTCTACAGAGCCTGACTTCTAGACACTGACTACACTACACTAATATGAGATATCTGGACCTGGTATAAGGTATAAGTACCATAGGTACCCACCACACACCACACACCAGGCCAGCCCCCTAAATCCTGCAACAAATTTCTGTACATTTTCAACATCACCCCTCTAATGACAAATAAATATTCTATGATCCTCACCCATAACATTATATAGGGAATTCATACTTCACATTTGTCATTGCCCACCTGCTCCTCCCACTAGCCTATATGAAAATTTACATTGAGGTGGGTGAAGCAGTTGCCCATTGCTGTCTCTGTTACTGCCCAAAGACCTCCCTACTGAAGAAGAACATGTTATTAGTCAAGCAGTGCTCAATCATTCTAAGGAACTGTAGTATTGATGTAGCACGTATTTCTTTATGCTGTGTCTTTAACTGAGTTGTCACCGTGTTCCAAATGTGTCACGGGGTTCCATGGAACATCGGGCAGGCTGTTGGTCGGCAAATGCTGGAGGGGACTTGAGACTGACCTCCAGTTGGATGCCTCATGTCGTGGGTTCTTCTACTTTGAGAAATAAAAGACACAAACAGTCTTTATGAATCAAATCTGTTTATTGGTATTTAACATACAAAACAGTAAAGGCTCTGTATCAAAACTTCCAAATATTTCGACCATCGATATATCAAAAGTCCCAAATCGTTCATATTTAAGGGCTATTTCACAAGGTCACTGTTCTGCCGCTAGGAAGAACTTCCTCCCCTTGACCACCCCTGCTTATATAAAGATCGAAGTAGTCAAAGCACAACAGTCTGGATCTCTCGGAGCTAAACAAATAATACAAAAAGAACATAATTATAACTGCACTTCCCCTCCAAAATGTCGTGCCCCTCTCCCACCCCCCACACACTCTCAACCTCTTTCACACTTTTGTCCCAGCCCCTCTCCAGGTCCCGCAAGTCCCATCATTCCTCTAAGCCTCTCGTGTCAGCCCCAGGACCCTTAGATATGCTGGGCATGTCAGTTGAGTAAAGTCTGTCGAGAAGATCTGGAGGAACAGCCTCCACAATGTACATATGTCACCTACTCTCTGTTTAGAGGCCAGAGTAAGCTTCTCCATCGCTAGAATGAACCACAGCTCCTGAAGCCAAGACACATACGTCGGTAACCTGTCAGAGCCCCATAAGGCGAGAATCGCCTGCAGTGCAGCATTGAGAGCTAAGGCCATCTGGCGCCCCCTCAACGATCGAAGGAGAAAGGTGAGGGAATTGGGTAAACCCAACAATATATATGATGGAAATCTAGGAATCTCTGTCTGAAACACCTTATCGATGTAATCCAAAATACTCGTCCAATATCTCTGCAGCTTGGGGCAGTGCCAGAGAAGTTGTACAAGTGTGTCCGTGTTACCGTACCCCCTCCAACAAAGGCCAGACTTAGCGGGGTCCCACGCATGTATCCTTGCTGGGGTATAATACCAATAAAAAGCCACCTTGTATGCCGTCTCTGTCCCCGCAGCATTATAGGCCGTATGATGTGTTCTATAATATTTGTTGTCCCAGTCCTCCTCCGTGAGCTCCCTCCCCAACTCCCTCTCCCATCTCTGCTGTCCTTTAGACTTAGGCGGACGCTCCACACCCTGTAGAAATCGATAAAGCTCCGATATCACCCGCTTATCATCCTTCTTTGTCATTATCCATTTCTCAAAGGGGTTAAGCGGCCTATCTATCAAAGCCCTGTTCGCCGGCATGAGGGCCCAGTGCCGCACTTGATAATACAATAGTCTATCCGCCTCGGTCAAGCCGTATGTCTCCTGTATCCGATCAAAAGGAATCACCCCCTTCTCATCAAAGAGGCTCCACACCCTTTTGCAGCCACCATCATACCAACAGCGAAAATTCTCTACCTGCAGACTGGGCGGAAAGTCAGGGTTCACACCAATCGGTGTCATAGGGGATGGAAACGTCGTCAACCCCAACCGGCGCGCCACCACCTCCCATACGTGTAACATCGCTCCCGTGATCGGGGAGGAGTATAGCCCCTGCGCCCTATGCCGGTGTCGGAGCCAAGGCTCCTTCCAAATGTGGGACACTGCCACCGCCTGATCCATGAAGCACCAATGTTTCTCAGTAAGTGCCCGACTCCACTCTAAAAGAAAGAGCAGCTGAGCAGCTTGGAAATACCGCAAAAGGCAGGGAACAGCCATTCCCCCCTCTCCCCTGGGGCGATATAGAACATTCCTCGGGAGGCGGGCCTGTCGTCCGTCCCAGATAAATTTCAGAACAGCAGACTGGAGGGTCGCGATCGTCCGAGACGGAGGAGTCAGAGGAAGCGCCTGGAACACATAAAGTATATGTGGCAACACGGTCATCTTCACCGCCGAGACCCTACCCAACCAGGAGAGTTTATATTTCCCCCAGTTTCCCAGGTCCCGCAACACCTCGCGAACTAACGTAGCATAATTCAAGCTTGCCGTCTTCGCCGCTGAGGTCGCCAGTTCAATACCCAAGTAGGATACCTGCGACGTCGACCAGATAAAAGGATATCGGGCCCTCAAACTTTCTTCATTTACCGGGGAGGTAGACAAACTGAGGACCTGCAATTTCTGCATATTCACCCGAAACCCAGATAACTGACTGAACTCACTGAGGGACACCATAAGGACTGGCAATGAGACCACGGGCTCCGCAAGGGTAGGAATCACATCATCCGCATACAGACTAATGAGGTGATGATCTCCCCCAAACTTGATGCCAGAAACAAGGTGGTTGTCGCTGAGTCGCTGCGCAAAAGGCTCCATATACAGCGCAAACAGTAAAGGGGCGAGCGGGCAGTCCTGTCGTGTTCCCCGCCCAATCTGAAAAGGCAAGGACAAGGTTCCATTAACCCGGACAGCAGCCTTAAGGGAACGATAAATGCATTGGATTCAGGTCCTAAACCCTAGACCCAGCCCATAGCACTCCAGCACCAGAAAGAGATAAGGCCAGTGAACTCTGTCAAATGCCTTCTCCGCGTCGATAGAGAGGAGAAGCGCCTCCCTATGAGATCTGCTAGTTTTATCTATTAAATGCAGAAGTTGCTTTGTATTATCACTGCACTGTGGATGAGGTATAAAGCCCGCCTGATCTGGATCTATAAGACCAGGCATATAGGAATTAAGGCGATGAGCCAGTATACCAGTAAACAGCTTGGCATCTATATTCAGAAGCGAGATGGGCCTATAAGAACCACACTCTTCTGGGTCCTTCCCAGGCTTGTGGATGACTGCAATGGTAGCCTCTAGCATGCTAGGCGTGAGGGCCCCAGACACTCGGAAGGAGTTAAATAGCCGCGCCAAAAGAGGCACCAGCTCCGATCAAAAGTTTTTGTAAAAAAGTGCCATAAAGCCATCTGGGCCGGGTGATTTCCCAACCTTTAAACGTGATATCGCAGAAATAACCTCCTCCACCTTAATAGGCTGATCTAAGGAGGACGCTTCACGTTCACCAAGCGGGGTAATAGCAGTTCCTGCGAGAAAGGCAGCAGGGTCTGTGTCGCACTGTGTATTCGCAGCATATAACTCCCCATAATACTCAGCAAAAACCTCCGCCATTTGATCATCCGTTCGGACCTCACCTTTAGAGGGAGAACGTACCATTTTTATCGCCCTAGCCGAGCGATGTGCTCTCAACCGGTGCGCCATAAGCTTCCCACACCTATTGCTCCCCGTGTAATATTTATGCGTAAGCCGTACTATTGCACATTCTGCTCTATCCCAGTCCAGCTGCTTCAGCTGCTGACGCACCTTCTCCAGCTCCCTCCACACTCTAGGTGCACCGGTATACTTATGGGAGCGTTCCAGGGCCGCCACCTTTTGCTCTAACACCGCCCTCTGCTCCCTCCTTGCTTTATTATCTTCAGCCAATAGTGACATTACTTCCCCTCGGACTACTACTTTCAGAGTCTCCCAAAAAGTCTCCAAACTAATATTCCCATCGTCATTAAAACTAAGATATTCCACAATCACGATCCGCAGCGTCTCCTCAACCGCCCTGCTCTGCAGCATGGTATCCCTAAAGCACCAACTCGGACTTCCCACGCGCCCTATGTCCAAACTGGCCTCCAGAGTAATAGGTGCATGATCCGTTAAGGCCCGAGGCTCAATTGTGGTCTCACTAATCCGAGAGGTGAACTCCGGGGAGGCCAGGAAAAAATTTATACATGCATACGTCTTGGTGGCCGCAGAGTAAAAGGAGTAATCCCTAAGCGTTGGATGCACCCTCCTCCAAACATCCTCCAGTCCACACTCAGCCAACCACTGTCGCCCTGCCACCGTCAGCGCCCCAGTCTGCCCAAATCGATGCCCAGACCTGTCCAACTCATATTCCATTACCAGGTTAAAATCCCCCCCCAACTAGCATGGCCCTGTCCGGTGTATTGAGCATTGGGGAGATGGCCTGCCTCATAAAGGTTTCTTGCTGCATGTTAGGAGCGTACAATGTAGCAATAGTAAAGAAGAAGGCCCCATCCCGTATCCTAAGAGCCAGGAACCTACCCTGCATCTCAAGTTTCTTGGGTACCAAATCCCCAGGGAAGGTCCTCGACAAAAGTATCACCACCCCAGCATGTTTTGTGGAGGTAGAGGACCAAAACTGCCTAGGGAACCACTTTGAGCGCACACAATATATGTCCTCGGGCAACAAGTCCGTCTCCTGCAAAAGGCAGACATGGCTCCCAGACCTCTCAAGGCCCGACAGGATCGTTAACCTCTTAGCCGGACTGTTGAGCCCCCGGACATTCAAGCTTAGACACTTAAGAGACATGTAGCACCAAACAGATTACACTCTGGGGGCGGGGACCCCTCCGGGTGGGCAGGAGCCAGGAACAGCGCTGAAGCAACTCCTACTTACAGGGCCGGCAAGCCAAATCAACTCCCATGTAAATTCCAGGGGAAGCACACCAACACACAATCAAAAGGCACAACAGGTGCTTACCACATAGAAGTCCTCTGACACACATCTCCAAAGAGGCAAGGTCCCAATAGGAGCAGCAGAACCACCCAAGTTCGTCATTTAGAATCCAGCACCTCCACCACCCAGGCCCCTCCTAGATGGTCTCAAGACCTAAACTGGCGCGACCCCAGATCAGTGCAGCAGCACCCGGTTGCCCATTGCTTTGGCATTGGTCCCAGCAGCCAAGCTACTCAGTACTGATTGCCTTTCCAACGCTTGCTCTGTCGTGGTAGGCCGCTGCTGTTTCCTCTTCCTTTCTTTCCGCCTCCAGCATGGGCGATCCCCAGCAGCCGCCTCTTCATGTGTACCAACATCCCGGTCGTTCTCCTTCAAACACAAGATTCTCCGCACATCTGGTACCGATTTCACTTGTCACAACTGATCCTCCCACCGGAATATAAGGAGGAAGGGGTGACCTCAGGAGTAAGACGTGGAATGCACCCGTAAGTGCTCTGTGATGGGCTTGAATTCTCGCCATCTCTGCAAAGTCCAAAGTAAGAGGTCTTCAAACAACTGAAGCGCGTGCCCTCGGAACTGTACCTGAGAGAGGTTGCGAGTTCTCTGTAGGATGCTCTCTTTAATTCTGAAGTTATGGACACACGCTAAAATGTCAGGTGGATGTTCCCTGGTCCGGGCGGCGCGGCCCACACAGTGAACCCGATCCAGCGTAATCTCTTGTGCATCATCCATGCCAAGGACCGAGCAAAACAGTGCTGTGACAAACTCTCCAATGTCCTCTTTCTCTGCCCCAGCCGGGGCGCCCCTGATATGTATGTTATGCCGTTGTGACCGGTTCTCCAAGTCCTCAACCGCAATCTGTAGGAGATCCTGCTGCTCCCGAAGGCATATGATCTCCTGTTACATGTTTTCCACCTCCTCCCCCGAGAGATCTCGCCATCCTCTACATTCGCCACTCGCTCCCCCAGGGATGTGACCTCCGCACGCAGTTCCTTCATCTCTTGGGAAAAGTCCCTCCGAAGTTCCTGCAGATCTCTCTGAAGCGAATCAAACAAGGAGGTAATGAAACCCTTCTTGACTGGGGCCTCATCTTCCTCTTCCGCCTCCTCACGTTCCTCAGGAGGCCTCATCACAGCCGACCCCTCAGCCGACCTACCCTGCGCCGGGTGGGATCTGGTCAACATTTTCCTCACTGACTGGTCCTGTTTGGGTTTGGAGGACGCCATGAGAGGTCCACTGCTGCACCAGCTTAATGGTATGCCCAAGTGCAGACCTCACTTCCCTCACCGTAGGCCCTTCGTTTTGTGAGCACGTCCCACTCACCAGTGGCCTCCTCTAGCTATCCGCCACTGACCAGGACGGCAGTACTATGTCTCCTCACTCCTTCGCACTTCAGCCAGTGCCACAGGCGTTCGCCACACTCGGGCTCCCTCCCGGACCAGCCACTCCTCACGTGCCCCATCCTGGGCAAAACCACTGCGGGCCGACTGCACCGCCGACCAGGGGCCCCCGCTTCTCCGTGCCATGCCAGGCTCCTCTACCAGGGACCGGAGGTAGGCCGGTGACACTCACTGCTGCCCCCACCTCTCGCCAGGGTTCCGTCTCCGCCGCCGGGACAGAAAAACAAAGATGGCTGCTCCAGCCGCTGTAGGCCCTGCTTCACCAGGCACGTCCCTTGATCCGGCCCTCAGGCGCGAGGCTTCGCCACCCACCTCCGCCGCTGCCCGAGTCCCGCCTGGCACCTCCGTGTTCCGCCGGGCCGCCCCAAGTGCTGCCGACCGCTGGGCCGCACCACGCGGCCGACACCACTGCGTTCCGTGCCCGCCGTCAGCGGATGCGAGCCAAGGCCGAAAGGGCCGATGCCGCGGCTCTCCGCGCTGGCGGGCAACCCCCGGCACCTTTCTTGGGGCGCCCACAGCTTCCTGTCACCCTTCTCTGAGTCGGGGGGTCCGTGGTGCAGCAATCTGGGGTCGCTAGCTTATGATAGGGCCTGGGCGGCAGAGCTCACGAAGACGCGTCTGCTCACGCCGCCATCTTGGCCACAAACGAACAGTCTTTAATCATCTGAGTGCCTACTTTGTATCACTTAACCACTTCGCTACAGGAACTTCTCATTATGCTTATAAAACTGATAGGCCTTGCTCTTAGGAAATGTCTAATGGCACAAGACTACGGGGGTCATTCTGAGTCTGGCGGGCGGCGGAGGCCGCCCGCCAGACTTCCTCCCTCCAAAATACCGCTCTGCGGTCGAAAGACCGCTGAGGGTATTTTGGCTTTTGCACTGGGCTGGCGGGCGACCGCCAAAAGGCCGCCCGCCAGCCCAGCGCAAAAACCCTTCCCACGAGGACGCCGGCACAGAATTGAGCCGGCGGAGTGGGAAGGGCAGAGCAGACACTGAAATTCTTTTTGGGGCCCTCTTACGGGGGCCCCTGCAGTGCCCATGCCATTGCAGGGGCCCCCAGGGAGAACCCGGGAGAACCGCCAGGAACAGGATGGCGGTATGGGGTGTCAGAATCCCCATGGCGGCGCAGGGCAGCGGAAAACCGTCGGGAGACCGCCGGTTTTCCCTTTCTGACCGCGGCGGTCAGAATGCCCTGCGGGGCACCGCCAGCCTGTTGGCTGTGCTCCCGCCGACCCTGGCCCCGGCGGTCCGTGACCGCCGGGGTCAGAATCACCCCCTATCTGTGAGAACTGTGCTTGTATATTGTGAAAAGATATCCAATGCCACCATTAACATATCATCGTCCCACACTATATCAGTTTGTTGGATACCTTTCATAAGATGGTTAATTTTCTACGTAAGGTCTGAAATAAAAATCATTGAAAAGTATTTTCAAATACACTACCTTGTGCTAATATGATGAGTCTATCTGGTAGTTTTGTGGGATTCTTATAACTCTAAGGTGTAAGATACAAGATCAGTAACTTTGGGAAATCATTTTTCAAAAATGTTAATTTGTCCTCATTCAATAATTCATTCTCGTACCACTCTAAACTCATCATGTATTGCTTATTCTTTTGCATATATTACACCATATTACCTCTTCTGTAACATGTTAAATGATTTAGAGGGCGTTAAGCCTCTTCCACATACATGTGCCTTGGCCATAGGACCACATTACCACCAGTATCTTAATTTCTCATTACACACTCTTTGTCATCAGACAATTTTTCTATGAGGCTATTGATTTCACCTTCCATCCTCCTCATATGAAGAAGTTTTAAATCACTAGTGACAGCTTCTTAGAACAGAGTTAATGTGTCCTCCTTAATTGTGTGAGGATTAAATGAGTACTTGGGCCTAAAGTGTGAGCCCATCTTTCCGATATACTCAAACCAATTTGCTCATCTGTGCGAGATGTCACATTTCCAAAACCTACACTTTCTCTGCATTCTTCTCCTTGGACTAACAATTCTTTCATAAAATCCACACCCGCTGATAATAAATTATTTTGAGGAACTTCCTCACTCATTAGTTTTTGATTTGTTCTTTAAACCTTTTCTTTTCTGCTCTTCACAGAACTTCATTAATCCTAATTTCCTTATAGATAAATATGCATCAATTATTGTTTGTTCAGAATCAAAACTAGACTCCTGGCAAAAGGAAAATCCTAAGGTTAATAATTAATTATCTGCCTTGGTTAATGTCTCTGTGACAAGGAACTCACCAGGGGGAACAGATCGAGACAATGATATTACGTTTTATAGGTTGTTTATTCATTTGCTTTAGACCTCATCCAACCAGCATGTGATCTACTCCACTCCTCTTCTCTAACTGTCATCTCTGCTGCCTCAAATCTCTATGACCTCACCACATTTAACTTTAGACTCTGAACACAAGATGTGGATAACCTAATAGGTACATACCACACTTCTTCCCCTTTACATCATAAAATATATCTAAACAATTCTTAACTAAATGTTCATTAAATGAATTAGCTAAAAATTATAAATATGTACCATAGATATAATTCAAAAATCATGTGAACATAAAATATTGTAATTAATCCTTAACTATATGTTCATTGCATTAATTGGGTAAAACATATAAGTATTACAATAGATACATTTAAAACAATTCTTTAAACATAACCTACAACACTTCCTGTCAGACCATACATGGTGTTTTCTCCCTTCACATATTGTTTCAAATAAACCGTTGAGTTAATGTCTTTCTGTGGTCTTTTATTTGTACAGTTATAAACAAATATGCACACATCCTCTATCAATTCAAAAGTCATTTGAAAAAATAGATCTAGTCCCAATATTTAATTCCAAGAATCTTCTTTATTCCGTTTTAATGAGCATCTCTTCAGCCAAAGCCAGCACGTGTTTCATCTGGGGTAATTTGCCCCACGGCTTCTTCAGGGCTTATAATGGCTGTGAACAACATAAAATAGATTGATTCTTTTTTATTCAGTGTCCTTTCCAGTATCATCCCTTACATCAAATAGTTTTTAATTCATTTTATATTTAGCAATTTCCGAATATTTCCCGTTGTGACGAAGTGCCATGAAATTAGTGATATTGCAATTGGTGGTGACAGTTATTTGCACGAGTTATAAAAATAAAAATAATATATATATCTTTTTGTATTTATGCTGGTTTAATTCCCTAAATTAGTTATTACTAGATTCGATAACAGTGAATTGAATCTCTTCTGTGTCATCTTTCCCCAGCAGATGTGCATATGGTGTGCCTATTTACATGCAGAATCCATGCAGTGCTCCCTTATATTAAATCATCGGTATATTCCATAATTACCTCTCCTCTATTTCACTTAAATATTGATTAATCTCCTGATGTCAATCCGTTCTACTATCCGGTGTCGTATATGGTTCGTGAAAAACTAAAATTAGAGTTGTAGTAGCATCCTGCTACTCCTATATCAAAACAATCAATTATAACATGAAATTGCAAAGTATAACTGTGTGAATAAATCTTTTCTAAACGTTATTTTGTTAAACTCTCTCACCTCTCTATTACTCCAAATTATTCTCCATGTTGGAGGAATGTGTATCAATCCACTTGTATTGAAGCCTACATAAAATGCGATGCATTACTACGTGCACTTAGAAGACGAAAAAGTGATTGTAAAATAATCTCAAGGTCCAAACAATTATTTGCTCACCTTTGTAACAGTATAAAGAGTCCTCCGGGTCGCGAGTACGTCAACTAGGGACCAGTCTGCTCCCGACGTATAAATACGTATGTGGGGACATCGAAACAAACAACAAACTCAGTCACTCTCCTTCAGTGCCATATTGGAAGCATCATTTGGATACAGTCGAGAAGGGACTGGATTAGTATATCTTTATGAGGATCAATCAACCTGACTAGAGTATGAATAAATGTATCTCATATAGAACAATGAAGTGTCTTTCCGATCTCCAGTACTGAACCGCACGATTAGTCTAATTCCGACATAAGCATACGTCTACATAAAAGAAGGACATTAACATTCGTAGCTCAGCGCCATATTGTAAGATTGAATTATTGATTGAACACTGTGAAATATATCTAAAAAATCTAGTATATTGTTCTAATTGTGTTGGAGTTTCACTTTTGTTATATATTTTGAGTGATACTTAGTCTAAGACTTCGTGATGATCACTATGTCCAAATACCTCATTCTAAAGCTTAGGGGATATTACACCAAATCGTGCAATTTCGAAATTGTAATATTGTGACCAAAATAAGGGACCACATAATTGGTCAATATTAATGGACATGCTATAAATGGTAGCGCTGAATTACCAGTAGTGTTTTCTAATTAAAGTATACCTTGCAATCATCATCATCATCATCAGATTCTTTATTCAATTGTATCTCACAATCATAAAAGCAGTTAATACATACAAATAGCACCAATCAGTAATCACATAAAAAGAAAAAGAAGTATAAAATAGATCAAACCATACAATAATTAATACCATATGATTAGTTTCACTGTGAAAATCTAAGTTCATATATTTTTCTAAAAAACAATATGAAATCGATGGAACAGTATATGTAAAACGAAGTCTGACTAAAAAGTTATAAAAATGTAAGACCTCCCTAGTTTGCCTAATAATGAGATCTGGCCTCAATTAATGCATATAAATATAATGCTAATCCGTTACAAATCATAATTGATGGAAGGGACAGCAAATATATAAAAGCTGGGCGACATTGTTTAAAATGCATGGAATTTAAAAGAGGAATCACAATCACTTTCCTCAACTCAGAATAAAATTTGCAAAAAAAAACTATGTGCATAGTACTTTGGTCAGACACTGAATCACAAGGGTATTTTTCCAGAGCTAAAGTCCAGTTATTAGTGTGCGGAAAACTGACGAGACGATGGAAATTCTCTAGTCTTAGGGGTTTGAGGACATATCGATGTCTCGAGTTCAGTACATATTTTAGCTATGGTTCCATGTCATCTACTTGCTGCAGCAGAAGATTCCTCCTTACACTAGATTTCTTTACCTCAGTGGCCCACCTCAAATCGGCCAGATGAGTAGGACAGATGGTTTTCAAGTCTTTCCTAGAAATTGTTTCCATTTTCTCTGGAGTATAATATTGCTCAGGGTGGCCCAAATCCGTGAGAAATTTCTTTATTTAGTTCAACCATGGGATTTGCAACAAATGGGTTAATAGTTGAGCATCTTCTATGATAGCCCTATTCAGCCTAGCAGAGTCAGAAGACCAAACTTTGTGCCAAAGTAAAATTGGTTGCATACTTATTAAATCTGTAATGTATGTTGCCCCCATTTCTGTATGGCACACCAAGGTTGAGGTAGATGTTGGAACATTTATTATAGACTTTAGAAAATAATTTTCAGTTAGCTGTAGAGCATTGCATTTCCTATATCCCCAGAGACCTGCCCCATACAATGCAACAGAAACAAATTTTGCATTATAGATTGCCATCATGTCTTTAGGGATAACCCTACCAACCTTTTTAGAACCTTTTTTTACAGCCATGATAGTTTTCGTAAATAGTAATTTTCTAGACCTCATGGCTTGCAACCAAGTATTTTTGTTATCAAACATAACACCTAGATATGAAAAGGTTTTTGTATCATCTAGTTTCACACCTTTTAACATGAGTTGGGGTTATTTTTCATTTTTTATGCCACATGTCATTGAAAAGGTTTTAGAGTAATTAATTCTGAGGCCTAAGTCTTCCATGTAATTATCAAAAGTTGTTAATAATCGCTGCAAAGCTACTGGGGTACGTGCCATCAAAACAGCGTCATCCGCGTACATGAGTGCTGGGATCTTTCAGGGACCAACTTGTGGGAGATCTCTACAAGCAGTAGATAGTACATCCTCTAATTTATTAATATATAAAGCAAACAATAGAGGAGTTAAAACACAGCCTTGACGTACCCCCCGTTTTATACAAAAGGCTGAGGTACATTCCCCCTGAGGCCCATAACGCACCCTAGCATTAGCTCCAGCATATAGTTCCCTAATGAAATGAACTATAGTAATATCTACCACCATATCCAGTAAGATAGGCCAAAGTTTGCTATGGATCACACAATCAAAAGCTGAGGTCAGGTCCACAAATACAAGATATAAGGCTCTTGACTTAGCCTTCGTATATCTACAGATTATAATATCTAAATTCAGGGCCTGTTCCATAGTCCCTATCCCAGCCCCGAAGCCATATCGTAGGTCCGAAAGAATATTATTAACTTCCGTCTATTCCTGCAACCTATTTAAGACAATGCATCCGGCAATCTTTGTGAGGGTATCAAGCAATGAAATTGGCCGATAACATGCAGGATTTTGTCGGTCTCCTTTTTTAAATATTGGGACAATAATGGACTCTGCCCAGGTTGGGATAAAGGCTGTGTCAATAGTGGGTCCCATAGCAAAACGTTAGACTTATAAATATCAACTGGAACTCCATCCGGGCCTGGTGCTTTCCCACTCTTACTCGCGTTGATAGCATCAGTAACCTCATTTAAACTAAATGGTGGAGTAATAGGGTAAAAATCCAATCTATGGACGTTTGAGTCCAAGGCTAAGTTTTTTGAGGAGTATATTCCGGAAAAATAGGTAACCCACACCTGTTCTGTGATGGCTATTTCAATAGTTGGTGACATTCCATAATACAGGAGGGGGGAGTTCACTATCCTCCAGAATTTGACATTATCATTCTGGAGACTTGCATCGTGAAGAGTATGCCAGGCCTCGTTTTTTAGAGTCTGTTTCCTATTTTTTATGGCCTTGTTATACTCTTTCCTGAGGAAAGTAATTCCATGTTTATCAGGGTTTTGGTTATGTAAATATTGTTTGAGTCTCTTGTAGGCTTGTGTACATTCACTATCGAACCATCCTTTGTCTCCCCGTGATCTTGATTTGCCCAAACTTGCTGTGAGAGACTGTTTAATTCCAGTAGTGATTGCAGTGAATGCTTTAATACATTCCTGTGATCTGATGTTATCTGAGAGGCAAGTTTCAAACTCATTAGTGTATTTATTCAACAGTTGTTTCATAAAGCCTATAGGTTCAATCTGTGACCACCGAATAGTATAACCATTTCTTGCACCCAGTTCAATATTCACTACCTTCTCTGCTGAACCCTTATGTTTTTTTGTAACTTGAGGCAATACGAGGCTTAAACTTTGAGGATAGTGGTCACTGAGCACAATATCATGAATTTTATACTCAGATATACAAAAAACAAAGTTATTGGATACTAATATAAAAACAATTATTGTATTAGCACATCTTCCATTAAAGGTAGGTTTTAGCTGTAAATTACTGTCATTTAGGCTATTACATAGAAGGAGGTCAAATGTAAATAATACGTCGTTCAGCAAGTTACCATAATGATTATGAATAAAATGAAATGAATCATCATTTCCGCCTGTGCCAGAAGAACAGGATTTCACCTCAATATGAGGACACAAATGTGTGTTAAAATCGCCCCCCACACGATAAAAGTCTCTTTGTATGAGGAATCACATACACGATCCAGGTCATCCTGCAATAGCCTAAGCATAGATAAAAATCTTAGTTGGGGGGCGTTATTATAGAAGTTAATGATCACCAATTGTGCTTTATTTTTTAGTTCGCATTTGAACAGTTGATAAAACACATTAGAAATTAAACTAATGTGCTTTATTAAATCAAAGTTATTGGAGATAAAAGTACACAATCCACCTTTCGCCCTACCCTGTGAACCAGGAACTGCAGGGGTGTGAAATGTCCTGAACCCATTTATGTGGATGGGATCCACAGACCAAGTCTCTTGTAAGCACACACAGAAAAAAAGGTCTAATGAAATCTAGCCAATCCTCATTCTCGATTTTAGTGCGCAAACCCACCACATTCCAAAATAAAAAATAATCTCTCAATGTATTTATACCATGTCCCACAGGTGTGTGTTGTGTTGTGTTCCTTGTTGGTGAGGAGATATTACTCTCTTTATGAAGTGTGGAAGTTGATGTAAGAGAGGTCGTTTGAACAGACACTCCACCTATTAAAGTTTCATCGCTAACATTCTGTCTTGGTGATTTTTCCATAACCATCTTTTCAACTCCCCACCAGGCCATCGCCACCCTTCAATAGATCAGGTGCAGAGCTCGTCAAAATAAGCCTAGTCCTGCCCGCTCCTTGATCTATTGACAGTCAATCGACTTCTTTTAAAGAAAGGGCATGAAATCTATTCTTAGTGGGGACCGTGTAGTTTCTCTCAAATCTACTTAGTTGTTTTGCAGAATTAAGGCTAGATCGATCATGCCTTACATTACAATTATAAAAAAAACCTAAAGGAAGCAGTGAAATACCATGATCGGGGATCTGTCGCGGACTTAAGTTTCTCAGAATGTCTTCAACCAAATTTGGAGTTTTAAACGAGAGCACCACGCAGTCACCTCTAAATATTTTGTGATTTCTGCCCACCCATTTTACCCTTCTGACCATTTTGATATCTTCAAAAAGTGAATCTGTCATACCAGGTTTCATGTGAGTTCCTATCCAATTCAGGGATTTGTTTCTCAAAGCTGACCATGTTTCCCTATTATCCACGGAAAGGGTAGGGACATTTGCGAGAACTACCACATAGGGAGTTGCCGCGGGTGGAAGATCTAATGTATCTCTTAGTGTTGGAAAAATATCCTGGAGAGCTTTCAGACTGTTCATTTGTGTTCACTTTTAAATGTTGGGAACTTCTAATACTAGTTGAAGGAAGACAAGAATCTACATGTCGTTGGGTAATGTGAGGGATAATTGGTGGGTGTTGACACTCTTTGAGGGAGATTGGATTTCAAGTTGAATCAATGTCACCACTATTTTGAGTAATTACAGATGTTGAGCCTAAAGACTGAGCCTTCATTAGGTTGAGCATTAACTCTACATTTTCCTCCACTTGGGTCAGACGCTTTAGCATTAACTCAAAGGATGTCCTGACTAGATGTTCCAAGGCATTAATAGTGTCTAAAGTGTTAGTTTTTACTTTCGCTATAGATAGTTTAGGCTTCTGACCAGTTTTAGTGTTCTTGCAATCAGTTTGAGCTTGTTCCGTGGCTTTGACTTCGAAATTGTCATATTTGTTTGTGTCAGGTAGCTCTTGACTGGAAACTCTACCCTTCCTGACTGACTTAGGTTTCCTTATGCGTTTAGGTGAGGGTGAATGCTCATCCGCGTCTGAAATGGACTCATTTAGGTATTGAATACATCCATTTAGATGTTTGGTTTGAATCCCGCTTTCCTACAACTTAGTCAATTTTGGGGAGGTTAATGCTGGCGAAGGTGAATTATTAGAAGGTCCCAACGGGCCAATTTGCAATCAAATTGAATACCCATGAAGGCCGGATTACAAATTTAATTCAAACAGAATAGTGTATATCACTAATATGAACATCTAAGTGTATAATGAGAACAAAAGTCCTCTCTGTTTGTGTTAATGCTCTCAGAACATGTCTATAATGCATGGATTTTACACTTCAGTATACAAATATGATAAAACTTTCGTCATATAAATTATCGATTATTGCATTGACATATATATCAAAATAATCCATTATATTCCAGTAGTTAGTGTATACATTAGGTGTATAACATCACATGAATGTCTAACTCTCTCCCAAAAAGTATTCCAGTTCATGGTCCGAGTTTAGACCACTTTCCACTGCCCTCAGGCGCATAATCCAAATGGATTCCTTCCTTCTAAGTGTCAGTTCTCTGTTTCCACCTCGGGGACTCGTCTTGATGTGTTCAAAGCCAAAGAATTTGAATTCTTTATGGTCTTGTTGTGCAGTAAAATCTCTCATGTGTAGTGCTAAAGAATAACAGTCATCATCTTGCTTGACCGCCCTCCAGTGTTCTATGATTCTGATTTTTAGTGGACAAATGGTACTATCCACATATATTTGGTTACATTTACAAACCAACATAAAAATCACATATGACGTATTACAATTGATGTGTGTTTGTATATTATATTCTTGATTTCCAACCCCATCAAATTCTTTCTTAGCATGCCAAGTCCATTTGCACATTCCACAATTGCCACACTTTTATTTGTAAGCATCCTTAAACACATTGCTGTTTTTATCAAATGTTCCACTGCTTTTCGGATGAATATTTTGGGATTTTTGGTTTCAGTTAGATTTACTTTTCCTTTACATGGAATCACTCTTCCATATACGGCAATTTTTTGTTTTTCAAGCATTAATAAACAGTTTAGTGACTCTTAAAGGTTTAGAAAGATTCAACCTCTTTCTCTACCACACGATTTTTTGATCATTGACCAATCACCAATTTTCCCTACTGTGGTGAATACAGTTTAGTTTTTAATGGGACTCAGGAGATTAGCTTAGCCCATTGGCTTGCAGGCCTGTGTCCCCGTCAACTAGTGACTTTTATCCAACCTAGCTAACTCTGTTTCAGTCCATTTATTTTATTACGTCTTTTAAGATGGCTGCTGTTTTTTATATTTTATAAAGATGTTTTGATTTACATTATCAGCTCCACTCTGTGAAGGCATCACTATCAGCGTCATAATCAAGTAATGTGCGTAGGTATTCACATCATGTCCCTTTCGCACTTACGTGTGACAGGAACATAATGTACACTTGATGGGGATTTTTTACATAATTGGCACCGCAACTCTGCCTTCTTATCAAGTGTTTGGGAATAACTGTTTCAGGGTTAATACATGATCTGTATAAACACATCTCACGTGGACAAGGTCTTTAGACGGATTGCTTCCAGATGCCATCTACACTGCACATCACCTTGCTTAGAACTCAGCTTTGTGTCACCACAAAGTCTGAACTAGAGACCTCAATCCAAGGTAGTGAGGGTTGGGGGCACTTCTTATTGGCATGGTACTGGCAGATTAGATTTATCATACCTAGCTCTCATTAGTTAGAGATTAGGTTCTCTGTGCTAGGGATTTTACTTTTCATGTCTACTGCAAGTTGGTGGGGTCTTTGTATTCACAAATCTCATCTTCACAATTATGCTTTTATTGTTCATTAACCTAAACATTGCAGCTGAAGCATTTTACCATAAATGGCAGTCCTTTCAATCAATATATTGAAAACTTTCCTACATCTCCTTCATTGCCTGGTGTGACTTGGACTTGTTGCTAAAGTGAGAAGGATAACTTCCATTCCACCGCAACTCCCCTGAGTTGTCACAATCTACAGTCCATGTGTAGGGCTGCCAAAAAATCACCTTTTACTGTCTGAGTTTTTGGTGAGGTACTGCTTTTGAGCCGGAAGGGTTAAACTGACAGTTGTCACTTGTTGTAGGAAGGGTTAAGTCACCTACAAACAAACGTGCTGTCATTATTAAACCTGCAGTCTCACCTAGGACTGAGAGTTCAACTACAACACTACAGTTTCCTTCACAGATTTCTTTCTGTGAAAGTTTTCTTTACACCTCTTAACTTTCTTCTCCCCATCCTTTTCCAATTATCACCTATTTCAAATTTATCTAACTCTTTTATCAGATCATTCACGCAATCTGAAACTACCCGATTGTTGGACCGTCTACCCTTCAGCAATTCAAAGGGAGTCTTCCCAGTAGTGGAATATGGTGTGAGTCTATACACTTCTACCTTTATGCCATTTTTTTCTTTCCATCTTAGGCCATTTTCTTTGGCCATGTGTATGGTTTCTTTAAGACTCTTTTGAAGCACTCTAACATTCCATTAATTTTGGGATAATAGAGTGTAAATTTCTTGTGTTTTATACCACTTTTTCACAGAAAGTTTTCCATTTCTTGAGATACCGATTATACTCCACTATCTGGTCAATAAAACCTGTGGCAAGTCTTCTCCTACAAACACCTGTTTCAAGAATTTTTATCAATTCTAAATAATTGCTAGAATCACTTCTAAATGTACATTTTTCCATCCTAACCATTAGATTCCTTTGTTCCAGCCTCCATAGGACCTGTTTCACTCTGATTCATGCTCTTCAGCATCTTTTCCAAATACCAGCCATCATCCTGCTAAACATTGATGCCCTTAAGACCCTTCAATACTTTTTCTGAGGCCCTCGGGAAAACAGAGTCCACTGAGACCAGATCAAATGGTTATCTAACATACCAAAAGGTGCCACAAATGGCAATGAAAGCTATAAGACCACAATATTGTATAAGAAACGGCTGCCAAATGTGAGTACAAAAACCCCTCTCAGTTCTTTGTGAGGGCCTCAGTCCAAAGAGGCTTCAAACATTGTCTACATAAGCATGCAGATGAGGTTGTGAAAGTTGCTAGGCAACCTCTCAAGCAAGAGATGCATGCAAGCTCATGCAATGTTGGGCCTAACAATCTCTTCACAAGCACAAGCATGAGGCAGATGAGATGAGTAAACTCCAAACAATGTCAGGTTTAATAATAATCTCTTCATGAGCATAAACTTGAGACAGAGATTTCAGCACAAGATGAGTAAACTGCACAAACATTTCACAAGAGGCACCAGGCCTGATACTCTCTTCACTGTAGGATGCACAAGCGCTTCGTTGCTTGGCAATGTGAGCACGAGCTGATAACAATTTCCTCACCGCAGAAGTATGAGCACCTCGGCCCATATTTATACTCTGTTTGCTTCTAATTACCATCATTTTATCTTTTTACGATAATTCGACGCAAACCTAACTCCATATTTATACTTTGGTGCTAGACCCATCTAGCGCCAGAGTTATGCAGTTAGCGTCATTTTTTACAGTGAAAAGCTACCTTGCGTCAATGAGATACAAGGTAGGCGTTCCCAGGCACAAAATTACTCAAAGGCCCTAGCGCCTTATTTATCCTCCTGTGCAAAAATCAGGCACGGTAGGAGGAGGGCCTTAAACAATGGCGCTAAGTCTACTTAGCACCATTATTTAGCGCCTGGGTCAGGGCAGGCATTAGGGGACCTGTGGACTCATTTCCATGGTCAGAGACCATTGAAACAGCCCACAGGTGCCCTTCCCTGCCCCCAGGGATGCCCCACCCACCCGCACCCACACCTGGAGGACACCTAAGGATGGGGGGACCCATGCCAGGTAAGTCCAGGTAGGTATTTTTAATTGTTTTTTTCAAAGTGCCATGGGGGTCCTTAATTTGGCCCCCCTACATGGCACTGTGCCCAATGGCCATGCCCAGGGGACATACATCATGTCCAGGGGGGTTGTGCGTCAAACAAATGACGCTAGTCAGGTTAGAGTCATTTTTTTTACTCTAACCTGACTAGTGCGATTCTTTCCTGCACGACCTCCAGTTCTCCCTGCGCCTCCCCTACCTGGGTAGCGTCATGTATTTTGACACTAACCAGTCCTTAGCGCCGGCTTGCACCTTTCCCTAAATATGGTGCCCGGCTGGCGTCCTGGAATGGTGCTAGCCTGCGCTATACTTTAAAGCAGGTTTGCGTCAAAAAGTATAAATCCGGCCCCTCGTTGCTTGGCAATGTGAGCAAGCGAAAAATAACTAATGGTCCTGCCTTTAAACTGTTGATGCTGGTCTGTAGCAACCGTCACACAATTCTTCAGGCCACAACCCTTCACTGACACTATCATCTGGTGATTTAAGTTTATGCTTCAACAGTTATTAATGTGATGCACAATCCCTTAAGACCAAAGTCTTACCATCAATTTAAGATAAATAGCCACCAACACAGCACTGCAGACTACAGTCTCATCATAAATTAAATTGATTACTTCTTAATAAAGCACTGCTTAGCTATTGCAATTATAGTCAAAGTGAAAGCTTGGTCCTGCATTGATCGCTGGCCCTGGCCAAGTTCAAAACACAACTGTAACTGCTTTGCTTATGCGAAGCGCAGTTTTAACTCATATGGCAACCAAACTTCTCCTTTAGTTGACAAATGAAAAATCTTCAACATTTTTCTCTTATTGTCCCTAGGGTCAGGTCAGCGTCAGTAGAGGTGCAATTCTGTTTTTGTTGAGGTCTCTTATAATCTAATTGTTCCAGGGTCCTCAACACCCCATCCTCGTCGCCAGTATGACAAGGACCCACCAGGAGGAACAGATCCAAACAGTGATATTAAGGCCCTCATTACAACCCTGGCGGTCGGTGTTAAAGCAGCGGTAATACCGCCAACAGGCCGGTGGGAAAAAAAAAGGAATCACGACCATGGAGGAAACCGCCAACATAGACAGCCACTTTAACACTCCGACCGCCACGGCGGTAGAAACAAACAGATTGGCGGTCACCGCCAACAGACAGACGGAAGACAATGTACCGCCCACACTATTATGAGAGGCCAATCCGCCACCTTTTCCAGGGCAGAACCAACGCGAACAAAAACACAGCGGAAACAGGACTTGGAAGGGAAAACACTCACCTCTCCACACCCCACGAGGAACCAGGACGCCATGGAGCCAGAACTCCAAATACTCCCTGCGATGGAATTCCTGCTCCTCTATCAGGAGCAACAAAGACGGCGGCGACGACCACGGTGAGTACTGCACCTACAACACAGGGGAGGGGGGAGAGGGGAGGGAAAAGAGAGTGACACACACACGCGCAACACGCAACACCCCCACCCCACCCTCACCCACTACAACATACACACAAATACATGCTGCAACATTCCATTTACACCCCCGCCCCCCCTTCAAGAACGCAAGGACAAAAAGAAATGAGTTGAACAATTGTAATCATGAAAAAAACAGTAGTCAAAACTCGAAATACAGTATATACAATTATGTACACCAACTACACAAGTCCGGATAGTGCACCAATTATTGTCCGTGGACCAGTGGGCCCAAAATGCATGGGCAACACCCACACTCGATACCAGACTTCAAACGGAGAGAACACTGCAGGGGCATCAGATCGAAAAAAAACAGGCACCTCAGGGGGTAGGGAAGGAGAGGCACCTCAGCCAGATGAGTGCACGACGCCACTGCTCCACGAGGGGGCTCCATGCCCATTGATGTATCCTGGGGAGTGCAAAGCCACAGTCTCTCAAGTCTTTCCAGTGGGTGGTTTGCCCACTGCTGTATCCTGGGGAGTGCAAAGCCACAGTCTCTCAAGTCTCTCCAGTGGGTTGTTTGCCCACTGCTGTATCCTGGGGAGTGCCAAGCCACAGTCTCTCCAGTGGGTGGTTTGCCCACTGCTGTATTCTGGGGAGTGCAAAGCCACAGTCTCTCAAGTCTTTTCAGTGGGTGGTTTGCCCACTGCTTTATCCTGGGGAGTGCAAAGCCACAGTCTCTCAAGTCTCTTCATTCGGTGGTTTGCCCACTGCTGTATCCTGTGGAGTGCAATGCCACAGTCTCTCAGGTGGATGCCTTTCTCCACTGGTTCTGGAGGGGGCTTTGTGCCCAAAGTGCTTCATCCTGCCAAGGACAGAGGTAGTGGATGTGATACTCCACTGGTTCTGGAGGTGGCTTTGTGCCTAGAGTGCTTCATCCTGCCAAGGACAGAGGTAGTGGATGTGATACTCCACTGGTTCTGGAGGGGGCTTTGTGCCCATAGTGCTTCATCCTGCCAAGGACATAGGTAGTGGATGGCTTTCTCCACTGGTTCTGGAGGGGGCTTGGTGCCCAGAGTGCTTCATCCTGCCAAGGACAGAGGTAGTGGATGCCTTTCTCCACTGGTTCTGGGGGGGGGGGGGCTTTGTGCCCAGAGTGCTTCATCCTGCCAAGGACAGAGGTAGTGGATGTGATACTCCACTGGTCCTGGAGGGGGCTTTGTACCCAGAGTGCTTCATCCTGCCAAGGACAGAGGTATTGGATGTGATACTCCACTGGTTCTGGAAGGGGCTTTGTGCCCAGAGTGCTTCATCCTGCCAAGGACAGAGGTAGTGGATGCTTTTCTCAGCTGAAGGTGGTGCATCATGGAAGCTGCCCAGGCTCCTGGAACTGACCACCAGGGTCGGTCGAATGACCACTGGGGATGGCAGCCATGTCTGTGGTGGTGCCACTGGCTCAGGATGTCGCGGGGCCGCTGGCGGTGCTTGCGGTGGTGTCAGTAGCGGCTTTGCTGGCGGCGGGTTCTGTGGCATCCGTGCTGGTGGCGGGCTCTATGGCATCGGTGCTGGCGGCGGACTTTGTGGCATCGGTGCTGGCGGCGGCCTCTGTGGCATCGGTGCTGGCAGCGGACCCTGTGGCAGCAGTGCTTGCGGTGGACTCAGTGGCATCGGTGCTGGTGGCAAACTCTGTGGCAGCGGTGCCGGGGGCGGACTCTGTGGCAGCGGTGCTGGTGGCGAGCTCAGTGACTGCGGTGCTGGTAGTGGGCTCACTGACTGCTATTCTGGTGGCGGTGCATGTGGCGGTGCAGGTGGCATTCTTCACCGCCGTACCGGTTGGCATTGACGTGGACAGAAGGTGTGCCACTGGTCCCATAGTCGGTGCCACCATGCCCTCTCCTGACCTGCCCTTGATTTTCTGGCCCTTCCCCACCTTGGCGCTGTCTTGCACCATCCCCTTTTGTTTTCCCTGAGCCCTTGGTGGCAGATGCTTTCGCCTTCTCCCTCCAGGATGTGGGCAACATTTTTACTTTTTTAAGTGGCGGAACGTCCTTGCCCTCGTTCCGTGGCACACTGGCTGCACTGATGCTAGGCACACTCTAAAAGCCCGCTGTTGCTGGGACCACTGTGCCCGGTGATGTGGTGGCTGCGGTGCTGGGTTGGGACTTGGAAAGCCTGGCCCTAGGGGACGGACGGGGGGGAGGTGTAGGGAAGAGGTCAATGTTAGACAGGAAACGTTTTTTAGACACACTGGGATGGGTAGATGGAGGGGGTTTGGGAGTGGAGGAAGAGGTAGTGGTTGTAGGAGGTGTACAAATGGTGTATTTGGGTTTAGGTGCATGGGCTGAGGCTGTTGTGAGGTGGATGGCTGTTGGGTGGGTGTGTGCCTGCGTTTGTGTTCTTTGGGAGGTGGGCTCACAGACACACTGGTAGAGGACGCAGGGGATGTGTAAATGGTAGTGGGGTGGTGAGTGCACGTGAGCGGTGTGTGCTGATGGGCGTGCTGGTGATGGAGGTAGTGGGTGAGGATATAGTGCATGCAGGTGTGAGTGGAGACGAGACTGGGAGGGAGGAGGACGATGTGGAGGAGGGGGACACAGTGGAGGCAGTGGATGTTGGTATGTCTGCATGGGAAAGAGGCTGGTGTGAGTGCCTGTGGGATATGTGGCGCTTATGTTTGCCTGAGCCACCCTTGTGTGATGAGGTGTGTGCATGCTGGTCTGATGGCGTGCTTGGGATAGGCTGAGGTACAGGGGATTGGGTCTGGGTGGAGGAAGTTGGAGGGGGAGGCTGGACGTAGGGACAATGGCTGCCATCAGTGCTGAGGCCAGAGCCTGAAATGCTCTCTGTTGGGCTGCCTGGCCAGAATGAATGCCCTCCAGGTATGCATTTGTTTGTTGCAAATGCCTCTCGACACCCTGGATGGCATTCAGAATGGTAGATTGCCCAACAGTGGGGGATCTCAGGAGGTCAATAGCCTCCTCACTGAGTGTTGCAGGGCTGACTGGGGCAGGGCCTGAGGTGCCTGGGGCAAAGGAGATGCCCACCCTTCTGGGTGAGCGGCCACGGGACACATGCTGAGGGGCTACTGGGAGGGCAGGTGGCGGCTGTACCTGTTGATGCGGGGGGCACAGAGGGGCCCGCCACCGCAAGGGAGCTCCCATCAGAGGAGGAGTCGCTGTTGCTGAAGTCACCTCCTGTCCCCGCCATGGAGCTCCCCTATCCCTCCGTCCCACTGGTGGGTTCAGACACCGTTGTCTCGCCCTCCAGGGCCAAGTGGAATGCAGCTCCCTCCTGCTCCGGTGCCACTGCTCCTCCGCCTGATGAAGCTATTGCACACAAGAACAGGGAGACCACAAAAAGGGTGGGGGAAAGACAGAAGAAAGACATGTTCAGTGCATGCAACACCACTACTGTTGGCGGACACTACAAACACAGCAGCCCTCTGCACTAAGCCATGCACTTAGAGTTCCTAGAGTAATCACATGCTCATGGGGTACAAGGCCTATGGCCGATTGTTGCACACATGGAAATCACAGGAGCCTGACTAGGTGTAGATGGCTCTTACCACTGGTGGGGTTGGGGTGCCACATAGCCTGCCTCACAAAGGGTCCTTGCCTACAAAGCTCGCCCTGGCCTAGGGTAACCCACTGCCCACCTCCCCCACCCAGACACCTCGTAATGCACACAGAGTCAGATGGATGTGATGGTACTCACCCCCTTGTGGCTGCTGTGATGCCCTCAAGCGCCCATCCAACTCCGGATACGCCACCGCCAGGATACGAAACATCAGGGGGGTCATGGTGCGACGGGCACCCCGCCCACGTTGGGAGGCCATCCCCAGCTGGGCATCCGCCGTCTTCTTGCTCCAGCAGCGAAGGTCCTCCCATCTTTTACAGCAGTGGGTGCTCCGTCTTTGGTGGACCCCCAGGGTCCGGACATCCTTGGCGATGGCACACCAAATATCCTTCTTCTAGTGGGCACTGACCTAGAGGAATAGTACAGGGGAAAAGGAAAAACTTTAACCGTCCGGACCGTCACAGTCATTGGCCCACGTTCCCACCCTTGCCCTGACGCACATAGCCTCACCGTCCGCACATGCAGGCCTCAGTCTCCCCCCCATGTATCTTCCATCCACACCACTCCAAACAGGCATTGCCCATGCAGCATGCTCACAGTGTACTCACCTGCTTGTCTGGAGGATCGTAGAGAAGCGTGTACTGGGGGAGGACCCCATCCACTAACTTCAGCAACTCCTCCGAAGTGAAGGCAGGGGCCCTTTCCCCAGACACATGAGCCATTGTCGCTTCCAGACTGAGGTCACAGCAGCACTTGCAGTGTAGGTCCTCTCCTGTCGAAGGTCAGGTATCAAGTGAGTGAACAGACAGAAAATGGCAGTCATGTCTGTGGTGGTGCGTACCGTCATCGCCGGCGTACATCGTCATTGGCTCCTGGGACCCGTAGGGTCCAATGTTAACCAATGCAGGATTGCGCTGCGGTCTTCAACCGCCTACCGCGACGGTGTAGAACGCCAGCACAGTTACCTCATATCCCCTTGTCCCACCTTACAGGTCAGGCAGCCGCCATTTCACGGGGCCACATGGCATTATTAATAACTGTGTCACACCTATCTAGGCCTTGCAGACACACAGTAACAGGCACATTGTGGATTTACAAACGTTTGCTACTGACATTGAGTTATACCTCAATGTTGGCTGACTCTCTGCTCCTGTTCTCATCCATAGGGCACGTCCGCTGGGGCTGGTGGTGAGATGGCGGCATCCTCTGGAGTACAGACTGCTGATGGACCTGTCGACAATGGAAGAGAGACACGTAATAGTCACCTACAGACGTGATCGTGGAACAATCCAGGAACTGTGTACCCAGTTGGAGCCAGCCCTGATGTCAGCAATCCGCCATCCCACAGGAATCCCCCCTCTAGTGCAGGTCCTGTCAGTACTCCATTTCCTGGCAAGTGGGTCTTTTCAAACAACAGTGGCCATTGCATCAGGGATGTCCCAGCCTATGTTCTCAAACGTGTTGTCCAGAGTGTTGTCTGCCCTGCTGAAACACATGCGCAGCTACATTGTTTTTCCCAGATAGAGGATTTGTCAACAGCGAAAGGTGACTTCTATGCCCTGGGACATATTCCCAACATCATAGGTGCCATTGATGGGACACATGTGGCCTTGGTACCCCCCGCAGGAGTGAACCGGTATACAGAAACCAGAAGAACTACCATTCAATGAATGTGCAGGTGGTGTGTTTGGCCGACCAGTACATCTCCCATGTGAATGCCAAGTTTCCAGGCTCAGTGCATGACGCTTACATTCTTAGGAATAGCAGCATCCCTTATGTGATGGGGAAACTCCAGAGGCACCGTGTGTGGCTAATAGGTGAGGACAAGGACCCTATACCCTGTGAATAGCTGTCTGGGGTTGTCCCTAAGGGTTAGTGTGTGTCTAACAGTTGCCCCTCGACATTTGCAGGTGACTCTGGTTACCCCAACCTGTCATGGCTACTGACCCCAGTGAGAAATCCCAGGACAAGGGCAGAGGAACGCTACAATGAGGCACATGGCCGAACTAGGAGAGTGATCTAAAGGACCTTCGGCCTCCTGAAGGCCAGGTTCCGGTGCCTCCATATGACAGGTGGTTCTCTCTACCACTCACCAAAGAAGGTGTGCCAGATCATCGTGGCCTGCTGTATGCTGCAAAACCTGGCATTGTGACGACAGGTGCCTTTTCTGCAGGAGGATGGTCCAGAAGGAGGCCTTGTGGCTGCTGTGGAGCCTGTGCACAGTGAAGAAGAGGAGGCAGAAGAAGAGGATATCGACAACAGAAACAACGTTATCCAGCAAAACTTCCAGTGAGACACAGGTAAGAAGATGTCACTGCCTCACACCTCTCATACAATTGTTTGACCTTTCATATGTCACTCACTTTCACCCAGTGTGTGGACCTTGACTTGTCACTTTGCCTTTCCATTTCACAGATGTGGGTCCCACTGTGTGACCTCTGCTATATTACCTCATGGACTAGAGCTGTGTTACATCGGTATGTTGACAATACAATCGACATTGCTATATTCCATAGTTAATGCAAATACACATTTGCAAAAGCACAGACTGACTCCAGCTTGTTTAGTGATTCAAGGGTGCATATTTCAGTGCAAAATAGTGGAGGGGGTTGTAAAATGGGCAGGGGTGATGGTGGAGGAATGTCCATGGCAGAGTTCAGTCTATTTGTTTCACAGGTGCATTGTCCAAAGGGTCATAGGAAATGGAGCTAGGTCAGTTGATGGATGGACAGGGTGACGAAGTGGGACAGAGGGATGACGTACAGGGTGGTCTCATTTCCTGGCGGGGGTCTTGGCATTGTTCTCTGTCTTTGTCCTGGATCTCATGGACCATTTGCAGGGTGGTTCTCCTTCTGCAGGGGTTGGGGTGCTGGTCTCGTGATCCTGTGGTGGTGCCTCCTGTCCACTTGCTCCAGCGGAGGTTGTGGGCTGTTCATCATCCAGGCTATTGTCAGGGGCCCCTTGTTGTGCCACTGTGTCCCTTCTGGTGTTCACAAGGTCCTTCAGCACCCCTACAATGGTGACCAGGGTGGTGTTGATGGACCTAAGTTCCTCCCTGATCCCTAAATACTGTTCCTCCTGCAGCCACTGGGTCTCCTGAAACATGGCCAGTACTGTTGCCATCGTCTCCTGGGAATGTTGGTATGCTCCCATGATGGTGGAGAGGGCCTCGTGGAGAGTGGGTTCCCTGGGCCTGTCCTCCCCCTGTCACACAGCAGTCCTCCAAGTTCCCCTGTTATCCTGTGCCTCTGTCCCCTGAACCATGTGCCCACTGCCCCCAGGTCCCTGATTTTCTTGGGTTGGTGGGTTTGCCTGGGTTCTCTGTAGTGGTGGACACACTGCTGCTAGACGTGTCCTGGGGACAGAGGGATGGGCCCGCTCGGTGGGTGCTGTGCTGGTGTTTTCTGAGGGGGGAGGCTCTGTGGTGGCTTGTGCCAGTGTCAGGGGAACCGACTGTCCCGAGGTACCAGATGGGGCGGGCTGGTCATCTTGATCCAGTTGGACAGAGCAGCTGTCATCACTGTGGGCCTCTTCTGTGGGGGGAGTGGACATGTCTGGAACCTCCTGTCCGGTGACGGTGGGTAGGGGTCCTGCAGGGGCGTAAAGGCATGATTATTGCATCTGTGTGTGCCATCGCGTGCAATGGGTGGGTGACCCTGTACTCCAGTGCTTGCATTCTTGTGTAGGACCTTGTGTGATAATTGGTTTGGGGTCTGTGTGGGTATCTGTAGTGGACATGCTTTGGTGATGGGTGTCCATGCTTTGGTGTTGCATGCAGGGCTTGGTGTTGGGATGTGTGGGTTGTGATAGTGGGACATTTGTGAGGTGTTGGTGTGATGGGGTGAGGGTGAGGGTGGGGTATGTGATTGCATTGCAGGTTGGGCGAGGGATGTAATAGTTAAGATTTGACTTACCAGAGTCCAGTCCTGCTGCTACTCCTGTGAGGCCCTCAGGATGCAGTGTAGCCAAGACCTGCTCCTCCCATGTTGTTAGTTGTGGGGGAGGAGGTGGGGGTCCGCCGCCAGTCCTCTGAACTGCAATCTGGTGTCTTGAGACCACTGAACGCACCTTACCCCGTAGGTCATTCCACCTCTTTCTGATGTCATCCCTAGTTCTCGGATGCTGTCCCACTGCGTTGACCCTGTCCATGATTCTGCGCCATAGCTACATCTTCCTAGCTATGAAGGTGTGCTGCACCTGTGATCCGAATAGCTGTGGCTCTACCCGGACGATTTCCTCCACTATGACCCTGAGCTCCTCCTCAGAGAACCTGGGGTGTCTTTGCAGTGCCATGGTGTGGTGAGGGTGATGTGTGAGGTGGTGTGTGTTGTGATGTGTGAGGGGATGTGTTTGTGTGTGTTGCCTGAGGTGCGTGGATGTTGTGTGAGTGATGGTGTTGTGTGCCAGTGGATGCTAGAATTGTTGATGGTGGTGTCTCTCTCTGGGCTTCTTTCTCAATTTTTGTCGTAGGGGTTTGTGGGTGATGTGGGTGTGTGTTTTATATTATATTGAGTGTGTGGGAGTGGTGTGTGTATGTGTATTAGGTGTGTGTATTTCGAATTGTCCAATGTGGTTGTGTTTTGTAAATGTGGGTGTATTTTGAGCGCGGCGGTGTGTACCGCCAATAGAATACCGCGATTGAAAGACCGCTGTGTGGATTTATGGGTCGTGATAGTGTGGGCGTATTCCTGTTGGCGTGACGTGTCGGTTTTGTTATCGCCAGTTTATCACTGACCTTTGGTGTGGCGGACTTGTGTGGGTGTCTGGATTTTGGTGGATTCCGGCCTGTGGGTCGTAATAGCTGTAGCGAATTCCGCCGCTGCGTCGGTGTGTTGGCGGTCTTCTGCACGGCGGTAAGCGGGATTTACTGCCAATGTTGTAATGAGGGCCTAAGTTATATAAGTTGTTTATTCATTTCAGGAGACCTTATCCAACCAGCATGTGATCTACTCCACTTCTCTTCTCTAACTGTCTTCTCTGCTGCCTCAGATCTCTATGACGTCAATACATTCGACTCTCTAGACTCTGAACCCAGCCTCAGTCCACAAGATGTACATATTATATTATGTACATACCAGATCCCAAGTCATACTAATTACTGTATTATTGTTTTCCACAATTTGTTGCTTTCATCCTCCTTGTAAGTAAAACCTCTATATTGGTGTTTTCCATGGCCCCCTCTCCTTTGTTTTCTTTTGTGTTTCTTTTTCCTCTGCCCTTCCCTGGTCTGTAATTTGTCCTCCCGTCCAATGTTAAAAATTGAATTTAATCCGAAATAGATTGCTGATGAATTCCTGCAGAACCATTGTTGTATTTTCATCCATGGCAATGATCTCCTTAGTTTTTCTCTATTTCTTTCTGAATAATCTTCCTATCTAAATTGTACCTTTAATTAAAATTATTAAAATCCCCAACATTCCTAGAGAGCTGTTGTTGTTGTGTCTCGCTCATTCTTTGATTAATTCTGGGTCCGGCCTCACATAGCTTGGTGTGATCATGATTCTGATTCCTCTCAGAATTCTCCACTCTTCAACATATTTTTGTAGAAATCTGCTCTGTCACCATTTGAAGAGCTCTTGTCTGGCCAATTTCTCCAATGCAAATAAATAGTGTTGTAGGTTTCTCTCTCCATTATCATTTGACAAGTCATCTGACCCTATGTTCCCCAAGAGGTTTCTTAGCATTAAACAGCTCATCTGCTTCCTTCTATCTGGCACTACACTCTTTGTCAGCAACCATATAAATTGTGCTAGGTAGTCAGCAAAATATAGCAACTAAACAACTAAGTAACTCTTGATTGTGGCTCATGTAAGTACGGCATTTTTGATTTGTGATTTATATTCTGTACAGTAGAAGCGGCTGGTTGTTTTGCATTCCCTGTCTCTCCGCAAACACTGATAAGCATGCGAGCATCCTTCAACTCTCTGCCCTTGTCTGCTTCCTCCTCACATTTCCCAATAGCCGTATATCACGGGGATACTTTGACTTCATAAGCTTCATCCATAAGCTTCTCAGCATTTGCTTGTGCTAGCGCGCCTTGTCCTTAGTAAGTAAACTTACAAGGGGACGTGTATAGGTCTATGAACCTTTTGAATCGCTTGGAGTATCCTAGTCATGCAGTCACTACTGAATCAATAGCTAACATCAATAATCAAGAGACATTTTATGAAAACAACAGCTTTAAACCATCATACTCAAGAATAACCTCTACTCTGGAAGGAGTTAACAATTTTATTTCCCTATTGATTACAATTCTAAATCATCTGTTAATTCAATCTTTATTGAAACCAATCTTTTTACTAATTCATTAATAGAAGACATCATCTCTTAAAGAAAACATATGTAACAATACAATTCCATAAACTAAGAATACCAGCGTTAATAGAGAAATTCAGCAATTAAGTTTGTCAGTCATTTGCCACTGTCAACGTCACCCTTAACATCCTACCTAACCAAGATTAGCATTAGCATGGGGGTCTTCATGCAAAAAACAATTTAGAGAAAACAAACATTTGGAAAAATCTACCTAAGAGAGAATCTCTATAAACATCGCAGTTGGTACCTAGAAGAAAAGGCATAAAAATAGTCATTCACATTTTCATAGCTACCTATCCAGGATGGATCAGCATCAAGTCATTCTTCATCTCCAGGTCATCAATTAGTCAGCTACGGATCAGGCTCACAGACCATGAGCCCAATATCAGCACCTCGGACAGCGTCTCCTGATATCATCAACTCTTCTCCTGCAACTCTGATTTCTTGCCCCTTGTCATGACTATTTATTAATAACTTTAACCTATAGTTTTTGTTTACCAAATCTACAAATTTTCATATTTATTCGTTCACAAGATGTGGATTGGTTCTTCATGCGATGCCCTCATCATCTGGCTCATAAGGTATCAAAATTGTTGCATATTCTTCTTCTGTCAGTGCTTCTATTGTTCAAGTCATGGGAAAGTACATTTAGGTCCTCATTCTGACCCTGGCGGTCGGCGGAGAGACGGCGGTCGGACCGCGAACAGACCGGCGGTATTAAAAATGGCATTCTGACCGCGGCGGTCCCCGCCGCGACCGAACGCTACTTCTCCACTCCGACCGCCACGGCGGTCATGACCGCGGGGCTGGAGTTTGCGCACTCCGGCCCGGCGGTCGTCCCAAGACCGCCAAGGGTATTATGACCCTGCCTACCGCCGCGGTTTCTTGCGGGCGGGAACCGCCGTGCGAACCATGGCGGTAAGCACTATCGGGGCCAGGGAATTCCTTCCCTGGCACTGATAGGGGTCTCCCCCACCCCCCACTACCCACCCGAGTCCTCCCCCCACACCCTCCACCCCCCTGCCACCCCCCACAGGTGGTACGAACCCCCTCCCCACCCCCACCCCGACATGCACATACATGTACCCCGACATGCACACACCCCCAACATGCACATATACACACCCCCTACACACACATACACAACGGGGACACATACCCGCACACATACATGCCGACATGCGCACCTGCCGAACAGCACACATTACCCATAGACACAGCAGCACCCCCGCCCGCATACACGCACTCACACACCCCCTCAACACACTCACACGCACACCCCCATGCACGCCCACATCACACAACACCCCCCCACCCCCTCCCCTCACAGACGATCAACTTACCTTGTGCGTTGGTCCTCCGGGAGGCGACGGGAGCCATAGGGACGTGACCGCCAACAGAAGACCGCCAACAGAAGACCGCCACACAGAAATGTGGGTCGTAATTCTGTGGGCGGTGTTCTGCTGGCGTGGCGGTGGAGGTTGACCAGTCTCCACTTTCCCGCCGACCGCCAGTGTGGCTGCTGGCGGTTTTCCGGCGGAACGCTCCCAGCGGTCAGAATGCGCACAGCGGCACACCGCCGCGGTCGGCGGTCTTCACCGCGGCGGTAACTCAGCGGTCTTGCGAAAAGACCGCCAAGGTCAGAATGAGGGCCTTAGCCTGCTCTACACATATTTGTATCAAATTGTCTTCATCATCTCCTGTCCGCCGGTACATTGCAGAAAATTCTAGCTAATTAACTTGAACTTCGAGCGGGTCAAGGCTACAGCGGCTTCCAGTCCTCTGTAAAGCATTCAGTATTTCAGTTTCTCGAGTATGCAAGGCCCAGGGAAACGAGGCCCTTAGCCCAGATAACTTAACAAATTAATGCAAAACGTAGGTTATACATCTCATTATGACATATTATTACATTTTTCTCATGTACTTTCATTATTTCATACAATTTCAGTCATTTTAGTACACATGGTGATCACACACCGAGGGCACATTTTCAAACGTGCAAATTATTTTTCTATAATTAGTTTCTCTACATTTTCTCATTAGTAATTACATATAGATCATTAATAATTTTCTTAATTAGCATATCTGCTTCAACAGCCCCTCCTCTGATGACTAAATATGTCATCGGACCTTCCTTTATCATCATTTTTACAATTCTGTCTCTGATGTACTTTGACTTCTCCTTGAGTTTTCTCTATAGATTCTTCTCCTAGGTTGTTTTCCCCCCTCTGTTTATTTTTAGATCCTTTTAATTGTATTTTCTGCCATAATTTACATGTACCCCATAATCCTATTAATTAATATTCCCTGTACAATTTTCCAAAACACCTCATTCCAAATTTGACTAAACCATTACCCACGGAAGCAAATCCATTTCCAACTTTTTCCCAAACCCCTGGTTTCTTCAATTCCTTTAAATTCTTGTTCCAATTAGTTAAGTTAGTAAGTAAGTCTCATATCTCCATATCGCTATTGGGTATATATGAACAACAATGCCTAGCACTAATCATCCTACAGACTCCACCTTCTTTCACTAAATGTATGTCTGAAGCAAGCCTTTTTTGAAGCGTCATAGCTGTATCTGCAGCCAAATCAGTATTTAACAGGAGTATTGCCCCTGTGAAATTTGTCAGCATCCTATCCACAATAGTAGACAACTTTCTTTTCTTGATTGCATTCAAAATAACTCCTACAGAAGGAATTACTGCACCAAAAATATCTCCCACAATTGCAGAAGAGGTTTCCCTCCTCTGTCGCTCATGATGTAATTCAGTCACTTTCAGAAACTTCTTTAAATCGTCAATCTGATAAATTTTAGGGAAAACTATCCCCAAATAGCATGTCCCATACCATCCTCTAGGAAGACGGTAATAAGCATTAAGTCCACAAATATAGCAGATTCGAGGAATTGCAGGGTCCTGACCATTCAGCATAAAAGTCCATTTACTCCAAAACAAAAACACATGCCTACATTCACTCGTTCCCACAAATAAAGTGTCAGTGCCTATTTCGGCCTATATATACAAAGCTTCTCTACATGTAATGCATCTACAGCTAATTTCCCTTGCGTTTTAATAGCAGTGTAAGCATAAACATTCTTATAAGTCCTTTTACTCTAATCCTTTGTCTAACCTTTCCTTCAATGCCTTCCTCCTGTCATCAGTATGCCCTATAAAGCTCTTTTCTAATGGGGTTAGTGAGCAGGTTAGATTATGTTTCTGAGCATAAGCAGTGCCAAATTTTAGTGTTGGCTCAACAAACCCTCTAACTAATACTATAGCATGCTCTTTAGCTACTTTACTCAAACATCTAATAATAGGAGCAAAAGAAAACACTACATCATAGTTAGAATAAAAATACTAAATATACCCTTGGTTATAGAATCTTGTTAATAGCAAACTACAGCCTATGCCATAGGTTAAAGGCAGACTATGGTACGTAACCCCTTCTTCCACAGAGGAAGGACTATGCGTACACACAAGACAATTCCTTGCATCCATCGTCTCAACATACTCACTCAACAAAAGATAGAACACATTAGAAGAAAGCTCTCCTTGAGCATTAGTATAGTCATGCAAGTATTTTTAATCTAACTTAAACCTTTCTAAAGCTGTTAGTGTAGTAGTCTCAGGGACAGAGACAATAGTAGCCTCCTTCATTTCATGAACAGACATTCCCACAATCATTATTATAAACATTATTCCACACATAATTGCCATTCCAACACTCAAATACCTACAATATCTGATATTTCTAATTTGTTTATTTAACTCAGCCATGATCTGTAAAGAATTAGAAAGTAGAAATAACTCTTAGATAAAGTGCAACAGAAAAATCAAAAATGAAGAAAATATTTCTCTCTCACAGTTCAGTTTCACACATAGGAACCTTTCCTCCTTGTCAAACAAATCGGTTAGCATCTTATCACATCTGGGTTTTCAATTGTCACATCAGGTTAACAATGTCTTTTCTGATTTTATATCATAGTCTCTTTCCAGATTTATCTAGATCAGCTCAACAACTCAATCTATTGATCACCTTCAGGTTGCATCACAGTACTGATTCGGAACTTCTCTATCAAAACAAAAAGACATAAACTCATTTTGCCATTGACTTGTTGCTTCATATACTCACTAAGGACCTGTGTATCTTCGACTTGCTACTCTCTTTCCTTTTAACCTTCGTTCTCCACCTTATTCTCCTTCACTTAATTCCTCCTTTCTTGTAGTATTCACTTCTTCCTCTATTGGTTAATTTATGACCAATTCCTTCTTCTTCCCAATTCGTGACTCAGGCCAATTATCTCCTTTCTTGTTCCTTCTGTCAATATTCTCCTCAGGATTGGAAAATGTTCCTTTTTTCTCTCTATGGTGCTTTCTCTTGTCGGACCTGCAACGGGTTCAGGAGGAGTCGGACCACTTTGACCTGGATCCGTCTCAACTCTTTCCCCCTCTTGATCTGGCACTTGCCCTGCTTGCTTTTCATCACCGTCTGTTTCTCGGAGAACCCCTACTGTGCTCGGTTCTCCTGCTGCATCCGTTGAGTTAGACTCTTGCTCACCTTCCTGTAATTCTTTACTTTCTTCTCTTACAGGGATGATTGACCCATCTTCCACAAGTTCAGGATCAACTTCAGGGTCAGCTTGCTCTTGTTCCTCTTCAATTATAGCACTTGTTTTGCTGTTGTTGGTGCTTTAAACAACACTTCTTCGTGTTCTTGCGGACTCACCACCCTCTTTGTATGGCTTGCATGTATCCAATTCGGCAGTCCTGCACACTTTACAGCTGTTGTAGTTGTTAGCACCACCTGGTAAGGACCTTTCCAACGCGGTTCTAAACAGGTCTTTCAAACGTGCTTTTTGATGACGACCCAATCTCCAGCTCTCAGATTGTGACCTGGGTCATGGATGGGTGGCAGGGTAACAGCCTGCACCTGCTGCGAGAAAGAGCGAACTACATCAGCCAGACCTTTGCAGTAGTCCAACACCATATCATCTGTAATATTGACAAGTGCATTGGCTGGAATTGCTGGCAACTTCATTGCTCTGCCCATGAGGATCTCATGGGTTGACAGTCCTGTCTTTCTGTCAGGTATATTTCACATTGACATCAGCACTGCTGGTAAGGCATCTGGCCATTTCAGATTAGTTGCAGCACACATCTTGGCAATTCTTGATTTCAATGTACCATTCATTTGTTCCACTAGTCCTGATGCTTCAGGATGATAGCTGCAATGCAACTTCTGCTTAATGTTTAATGCTGCATATAAGAGTTTGATCACTTTGTTATTGAAGTGAGTTCCCCTATCTGATTCTAAATAGATCGGAAATCCGAACCGTGGTTTTAACTCACTAATCAACAACTTTGCTACTGTGAGACTGTCATTTCTTCGTGTGGGGTATGCTTCAATCCAATGACTAGAGACACACACAATCACCAACACGTACGTCAATCCACCACAGCAGACATATCAATGAAATCCAACTGCATTCTGCTGAATGGTCCTCCTGCTCTTCCAATGTGGCTCAAATTCACCACTGTCCCTTTTCCCACATTTAGTTGCTGACAAATTATACATCAATGACATACTGCCTCTGCTGCCTGTCTGGATTTCGGATTGAACCCAACAACTTTGAACAACCTGACCATGGCATCCCTTCCAATTTGTGCCTGACCATGATAATAACGGGCCATCTGAGTTAACAAAATATTTGGCAACACCATCTGACCCTCTTCAGAAACCCAAATTCCATTAGATCTTTGAATCCACTTTAATCTGATACAAAGTCGTTTCTCTTCTTTATCTTCATTCTGTTGCAATGTTTTTAATTCTTCTAGTGTATCAATCACTTTTAAGGCAAAACATGTGCAATTATTCTCTTCTTCAGGCATCAGTTCCCACTTGTCCTTAAACGATATACAGTTCAATGCGCAAAACTGCGCGGCTTGATCTGCATATCCATTTCACCATGAAATGTAATCATGTGTCTTTTGATGTGCACTGCATTTTACCACAGCAATTTCTTCAGGTAACTGTATTGCACATAATAACTCTTTTATTCGGTTGCCATTTCTCACTGGTGTTCCAGTAGAGGTCATAAAACCTCACTGTGACCACAACTGGCCAAAATTATGAACGATTCCAAATCCATATTGACTGTCGGTATAGATTGTGACTCTTAATCTTGCAGAAACATAGCATGCTCTAGTAAGAGCTACTAATTCTGCCACTTCTGCATAATATACACCTGGAAGCCATGAAGCTTCTAATGTGCCTGTAATTGTGCATACTGCATATCCTGCTCTCAATGTCCCTGTTCCGTCTCTGAGACACGAACCATCAACAAAAACAATTTGGTCATTTTCTTCCAAACGCGTGTCTCTCATATCAGGTCTTGGTTTTGTACACAACTCAGTTACCTCAAGACAATCATGCTCAATGTCTTTTTCTTTTTCAATTTCAACAGTATCACTTGGAAGCAGTGTTGCTGGAGTCAGCACTGTACATCTCTTTAACGTTACATTTGGAGCACCCAATATGCTTGTCTCATACCTTGTCAGTCTTGCACCAGTCATATATTGCATTTTCATCCTTGTCAGTAAAATTTCAACAGAGTGTGGTACCATTATCGTCAATGATTATCCCATGACAACCCCCTCACATTGGGAAAGACTTTGACAAACTGTGGCTACTGCACGCAGGCAACCCGGTAAAGCTGCTGCGACCAGGTCCAAGGTAGCAGAAAAATAAGCTACTGGGCTACAGACAAAGAATAAGACAAAACAATGTGAAAGGCTTTGTGTAATCAGGCATTCCCAATGATGGAGCTCTGCACAAACTCACTCTCAATTCAGTGAATGCTTTCATCTGATCTTCATCTAGGGTAATGGGATCTGTAACTTCTTTATGGGTCAACTACTGCAAGGGTTTAGCAATCTCAGCAAAATTTGGAATCCACTCTCTACAGTACCCCACCATTCCCAGAAACATCCTGACATCTCTTTGTGAAGTGGGGGGACTTCTATGCAGAATCATGGTTTTTTTCTCCCTGGAGATTATCCTTAATCCCTTCTCAATCTGGTGTCCCAGGTATTTTACAGATTTTTGGCAATACTGCAATTTCACAGGTTATACCTTATGTTCAAATTCTCCCAAATGATTCAACAGGGCAATCAAGTCATACTTACACTTGTCACTTGTTCTGGATGTGATCAGCAAATCATCAATGTTCTGCACTAGAGTCGATTGGTATGGCAATTCCAATGACTCCAGGTTCTTTTTCAAGATCTGATTAAACAGTGATGGTGACTCCGTATACCCTTGTGGAAGCCTGCACCAGCTGTAGACTCTGTCTAGGAATTTGAACCTAAAAAGAAACTGACTATCCTCATGACGAGGCACAGAAAAGAAAGCTTGTGACAAATCAACCACTGTGAACCACTCTGCATCGCAAGGAATCTGAAACAGTATCACTAGTGGATAGGCACCACTGGACAACATTTAACCACCAAATCATTCACTTTTCGCAAGTCCTGCTCAATTTGTACTTTCCCACGTTACTTTTTCAAGCGCATTATTGGTGAATTGCAGGGGCTGCTTAACACTTCCTTCAAAACTCCTTTTTTTAGAATGTCTCCAATTATTTGTGCCACCTTCATCAAAACATCTTGTGGCATGTTATACTGTGGAAGCTGCAGAAATACTGCATTGGGCTTTAAAGTGATCTTAATCGGCTCCACCCCCTTAATCAGACCTACTTCTTTCGCTGTCATGTGCCAGACTTCTTCCTTCACTGTTCCCTGTAAGATTGCATTCGATTCCTTCACAGTAAACATTTGGAAAAATTCAATCAACGGGTATTCTCCATTAGAATTGTTAATCATCATTTCAGTCACCTGTTCTTCCTCATCATCACTATTTGTTTGAACTTCTATTCCAGGGTCTGAACAATTAATGGAGCATTTTGTCTTAAATCTCTCTCTTTACAGTAGAGATACAGGACTCGAGTCACACACTACAAATCTATGTAGTCCCTGGTAATTGCCAATTTCAACCTGCACTGATTCTGTGATTGGGTTTGTCAACTGTCTATTCTCCACTCCCACAACTTGAACTGTCCTGGAACACTATACTTCTCACTATAGAGTGTGTAGCTTCTGTATCCACTAAGAATGAGACCTTGTATCCCATCACTTTTCCCTTCAAAAAAGGTCCTCTCTGATCTACTTCTAGGGATGCTGCAAGCATACAAGCTCCTTCATCCGAACTATCACTCATCCATTCTTAGTTTATTTCATCCTCACCGTAAAATGGAAATTGGTGCACTGGGTTATTACTACTGTCTTGTCTCTGGCCTGTGACCTGCTGAGTAAGCATCACCTGTTGCTGCTCCATCAGGGCTTGAGGTATCTGTATTTGCTGTCTAGGTACCATGGGAACCTGCTGCTGTATTGGTTGCAACTGTGTCAATTGTGTGCGTGGCACCTGCATTTGCTGCACCGGTAGAAAATGATGACCTCTATTCTAAACATTAGGAATAAATACTTTCATTCTTGGGACTTTCACAGTTTGAAAGGTACTGACATCACCACCTTGCTGAACAACACCATCCTGTGCCATCAACGGACACTCGCTTCCAGTGTCCCACGTTTCCGCACAAATGACACAGCAACATCTTTTTCATCCCCTGCATGTCATTCTGAACCACTACAGTCCCTAATTCCGGACTACGCATAATGTCAACTCCACGTCCTCTAACCCTTATTTGAGGCTGGAACATAACAGCTCTCTGCTGCAGCGGCATAAGTGGTACTATAGGTCCCTGCACTCCTGTTTGAACTGCCTTTATATGCATCACCATTGCTTTCTCCTTCAACTTTTTCTGCTTCAATTCAATCTTGTCACTACAGTATTTTGCATACTGCAACACTTCATCAGTTTGCTTTGCCTGCCAGCAAATCAAATGATTCTTGATCATCTCCCCTACTTCTGGTCTTAAACCGTCAACGAACCTGAACACAAAATGCAACATGTCTTTCTGCTCAATTGCTTCTTTGCCACTGTACTCCTTCAATGCTTTTAACAATCTTTCATAGTAGTTATGTATTGACTCTTTAGACTCCTGAACTGTTCTATCAATTCGCTGCCAAACAATGTTTTTGGGAGAAATTCTTGTCTTCAGGAACTCAATCACTTTATAATAATTTTTCATTACCTCAGGTGAAGGTGCACCCGTTACTTTCTCCCTTTCCGGTTCACTTGTTGGCCAATCCACTGCTCTCTTACATTCAACCCATAAGTCGGTTGGCACCACTATCTCCAATAACATGTTTAAGTCCTCCCACAAACATTTAGAAAGTTTTACAAATCTATCTATCTGCTGATACCACTCGACCGGCTTCTCTCTTAATTTTGGGTAATCATTTGTGAATGACAATATATCACTCCTATGCCATGGAACATGAACAAACTTCCCTCCTGGAAGCTCTCTCATCGAAAGCATTTTTACCGATTCCCTTTCTTTTTTAACATCTTCAGATCCCTCTTGAGAATCCCGCTTTTACTTGTCTTTTTTCTTTGTCCGTCTACCTTCCCACTTCTCTAATGCTCCCCAAGTTTGAGCACTCTGCAGCAATTCCCTCAAATAAGCCTTCATCCCTGCTGATCTCAAGTGTTCAAAATCCTTTGCCTTAAAATATAATCTGTAAGTGTGTTTCAAATGCTTTGTTTTTCTCGATCTCGATGTCATGTTTCTCTGCTAACTCTGCCAATTTCTGATGTATTTGACCCACTTCTCTTGTAATCTTTGGACAGAAATACCTCAGGTCTTCTTCAGTGTAGGACTGCAATCTGTTCACACCCATTGTTTCCTCAACTAATTCAGTTGCTTCTATATTCATCCTCACACGATTTATCTGCTCTTCGCCTTTGGATGTATTTTGAGTGTTTAGACTGTCTAACTATTCACTCAATTGCTGTGCTGACAATCCCTGTAATTAAATGTTACTCGAACTGGTAGCTGTTGCGCCACTGCACCTGGAGTTTGCGGCATCAAAAGTTTCAACCTTTGACTCACATTTGGGCCATTCACTGCATCCGGAAGCGCTACAAGTGGACTAAGATCCATTAATGGTCTAGATCCATTGAAAGTCTGACCTATTAATGGCATCACCTGCATTGGATAACTCACTCCCCTTCTCACAAGGCTTTGTGACATCTCGTTCTGTTCTCCCACACTTGCTTTCTTCTGTGCAAACAAGGGTACCGCTGGTCCAACAGTAATTAGTAGCGATATTGCATCTGGAGCAGCCCTAACACTTGTGCCTTGCGGGAATGTTAGCCCCATTGCCTGGTTCATGACTGGTGTAATATCTGACTGTGTTCCTGTCATTGGTGTAAACTTCGGCAAACCTTGTGTCTGTGCCAGAGGAAATAACATTGGAGTCGGCTAAGTCTGAACTAGCATTGACCTCGGAAGCACTTGATCCGTTGGCACCATTATGTTCGAGACTGTCTCGAGAATTGGCACCTCTGGATAAATTCTCTGTACTGAAGGTGGATGCATCTGCGCTTGGACCACAGTAGTAGTCCCTGCATTGGCTGTACTCTGAACTACCCCTGGTATCTGTCCACTATCTGTCTGCGCTGCTCCCTCAGTTCTCTGTACTTTGTGTTGGAGCAGTTGTAGCGCCACTAGTACTTGGACCCCCCGAATATGTCGCAAAGGGTGGAGGTTGATCCCTCAAGAGCTGCATAATGAGGTCCTCAACATCAGAATACTCATCATCAACATAGGACTTTCTCTATTTCTCTTTTCTTGCACTCCCATCCTCCTTAGCACTATCTTCCTTCTCTGTCTTGTCTTCCTATGTAATTGCAGGAAACAATTTGACACCCTGTAGCATCTCTGCTCTCCATCTTTTCTGATCCTAATCCCGCCTAGCTTCAGCTAAGGATTTCTCTACTTGTTTCATCCTTTTCTTGAACTTCATTTCTTGTTGTTGTCTGTCCACTAGCTCCCAAACTGCTAAAGCCTCAAACTGTGCTGGTCTCTGTAACGTCTTCATCTCATATAATGCCATTCGCAATTCATCCAAAATTCTCAAATTGAACATTCCATGCTCTGGAAACGCTACGGACCCTCGCTTTTTTGTTAGCTTACACCACTGCTTCAACCAAAGACATTGTGCTACACCTCGCTCCTCCATCACATTATAAGCCGGTGAATTTTCCGGTGGGGTCGGCTCCCCCACTGACGCCTTTATGTAAGTATCACCTTTCATCACACTTCTGAACGCCTTGAAAAACTTCATTTTGTCTGTTTTGTTTACTTCAATTCAATAATGAAATGACTTTTGCTCCCAAGATTCCCTTCACCTGCTTACTCAACCAATTGCCTCTTACGGACGGCTCCCAATCCTCTTGCGACTCTCTTTACTGACCCACCTATCCCAGTGCGGCACACTCACGCACAGCAACTGACAAAGTCTTGCGGCTCATCCTCCTACTTCAACTCACACAACTAATGCAAATGATTGTGAACACTTTAACCAAATACCAATAACTAAAACAAACCTGCTGGTTTACTACGGGAAGGGACATAATCGCTTGAGAGACCTTACGGATTTTCACTAATGGCTCTTTCTCTCATGTAGCTATTCCTCTTTCTCAGTCTCCCACATCCACAAGCAAAATTCAACCTGCAAATTTTACTCTCAACCGATCAGTGGGTCTGTCTTGGTGCACATAGTATTCGCCAAATTTCAGTCGATAAATGTCTTTTACTCATCTATCTCACTCACCGACTTGTTGACCAAGCCAGATCAACCTACTAAACCAGACAGATTACAAAACAAAATGTCTCCTACACTTGTCAATATACTCCGGAGTCTTAGACCATGCATGGTCCGTACATCACCAACCACCATGTGGATAATTTTTTAGCACAAAGCGCCACACACATGTGAAGTTCGACGACTTCCCTACTGTCATACTGCGGAGTACGCACACTCCTACCAAAACCTTAACTGGAGTAAGCAGACTCCCTACATTACCTCACATACATCAAAATTCACCTGCGGTTTACTTAAGCCTATGCAAGCACAACCTACCATTTTCACACTATCACAAAACACCCCAGGAACATACCCAACTTTACTAGCAGGATCCAGGTTCTTGGAAAGTCATTTCTGGGCTTAAGGGAACATCATTTTTGCTACAATTGCCATTTCAGAAAAACAAAATTCAAACCTCATAAAAATACACACAACTAACCCTAACTTAGATTCTACTATCATAAGCAATAGTTACCACATAACTAGTTCTCCAAGGAAACTAACCATCAAGCTGCTACCAAAAACTGCTAGCGCTTGTCCTTATTAATTAAACTTACAAGGGGACACATATAGCTTGATGAACCTTTTGAATCGCATGGAGTATGCTAGTCATGCAGTGACTACTGAATCAATAGCTAACATCAATAATCAAGAGATATTCTATGAAAAAAACAGCTTTAAACCATCATACTCAAGAATAACCACTACTCTGGAAGGAGTTAACAATTTTATTTCCCTATTGATTACAATTCTAATTCATCCGTTAATTCAATCTTTATTCAAACCAATCTTTTTACTAATTCAGTAATAGAAGACATCATCTCCTAAAGAAAAAACATGCAACAATGCAATACCATAAACTAAGAATAAAAGCGTTAATAGTGAAATTCAGCAATTAAGTTCATCAGGCATTTGTCACTGTCAACGTCACCCTTAGGAGCCTACCTAACCAAGATTAGCATTAGCATGGGGGTTTTCATGCAAAAAACAATTTAGAGAAAACATCAATTTGGAAAAATCTACCTAAGTGAGAGTCTCTATAAACGGCACAGTTGGTACCTAGAAGAAAAGGCATAAAAATAGTCAAATTTTCATAGCTACCTATCCAGGATGGATCAGCAACAACTCAGTCGTCGTCTCCAGGTCATCAATTAGTCAGCTACGGATCAGGCTCACAGACCGTGAGCCCAATTTCAGCACCTCGGACAGCGTCTCCTGACGTCATCAACTCTTCTCCTGCAATTCTGATTTCTTGCCCCTTGTCCTGACTTTTTATTAGGGTCTCCCATTCCATCCCCCTAATTGCTAATTGGTCAGTCAGTCGGCAGATATAACTTTAACCTATAGTTTTTGTTTACCAAATCTACTAATTTTCATATTTATTCGTTCACAAGATGTGGATTGGTTCTTCATGCAATGCCCTCATTATCCGGCTCATTAGGTATCAAAATTGTTGCATATTCTTCTTCAGTCAGTGCTCTATTGTTCAAGTCCTGGGAAAGTACATTTTGCCTGCTCTACACATAATTGTATCAAATTGTCTTCTTCATCTCCTGTCTTCCGGTACATTGCTGAAAATTCTAGTTAAGTAACTTGAACTTCGAGCGGGTCAAGGCTATAGCGGCTTCCAGTCCTCTGCAAAGCATTCGGTATTTCAGTTTCTCGAGTATGCGAGGCCCAGGGAAACTAGGCCCTTAGTCCAGCTAACTTTATACTACAGATTAATGCAAAACGTACGTTATACATCTCATTATGACATATTATTACATTTTTCTCATATATTTTCATTATTTCATACAATTTCAGTCATTTTAGTACACATGGTGATCACACCCCAAGGGCACATTTCCAAACGTGCACATTATTTTTCTATAATTAATTTCTCTACGATTTCTCATTAGTAATTATATATAGATCATTAATAATTTTCTTAATTAGCATATCTGCTTCAACACTTGTGTGTCTCTGGTGCTCATCTGAGCTTGTTCGTCTGCATGCTAGTAAATTCATCCAAACCCTTTACAGATCGAAAAGGGATGTCACTCCAGGCATGGTTGTAGACATTGCCAATATTCTTTATTTTTTCTGACACACATCAATAAGTTTTAGCCTCACCTAAGTCTTGGTCACATCGTTGGGTGCCACATTAGCTTTAGAATTTATATACAAACATAATAAAGCTATTCATAAAAATAAACAAAGGTCTCCAAACAACATTACTCAAAAATCCTGAAACAGTGGCCATTTTGATTTTTGACCAATGTAGTAAACAATATAGGGGCAGCAAGAGTTTTTGTTCTGCAAAATACAAGTATATGTATTGTTCAGCAATCGTTCAACAATTTTTGCGGTCTGGAAACTTTTGGGGTGATCTGTAAAGCGGGGGCGTGAAAAAGTGGGGGGATCCCAAGCACATTTTTCCCATGCAATTTCCCATAGAGATTTTAAACACAACTACAGCCATAACCGCTAAACTGAATTACACAAATTTTGGCAGAACGCTACATCTTGGTCATGAAAAAGTGCTTTTTGTTATTTGGTGTAAATACGTTCAGTAATTTTGGAGTTATTAAAGGAAAAAGAAAATTGTATATCTAGGGATGCAAATCCTCCATAAGCCAATGCGCATGGGATTTGCACATCCAAACCTGAAAGCAAAGCTCGGATTTGCTGGCCGCCTCCTGAAAGGAAAGCTTCTGCTGCCATTTTGTTGCTCGGCTGGGCTCTGGGGAGAAAATATAAATCTAAACTCCAAAAAGGGTTCAGATTAGAGGTATCCTGTCCATACTGTACACACGGAAGGGTTCCTTAAGGGACTCCTCATAGACAAAGGAATTGCCCAATTTTTTTGTCAGATCCGCGGGTCCACCGGATCCACTGTGGTGCTCAGCATGACCCCCAGTGTAAATCTGCAATGGATCTGAAGCCCAATTAAAAAGAAATACACCCACTCACACACCAAATCTTGCCGCACACAGCCAAAGGCCATGCGCAGTGTGGGGTTAGGTGTATGTGGATTGCGGTCAGGCCCTGCATTCAACCCCTGTGATGCACTGTTGAAGGAGGTATATATTACTTTATGTTAAAAAAAAAAATCACTGAAAACACAAAGGCTACAGGTATGTTATAGATAGTTCACATTTGATTGACAAAAAAAAACCATAGACATTCAGCAGTTATAGTTATACTCATAGATAGACTTTTTTGAAGAAAGTACATCACATGCTGTTAAGCAACTTTAGGCCACGAGTTATCGTTTCTTCACATAAGTATAACTGTAACTATAACTGCTGAATTTCTACAGTTTTGTGTGGTGGGTAAAACATGAACCTAACTATAACATCCCTGTAGCCTATGGATTTCTCAGTGAACTTATATATTGCATGCATATATACATATGTGTGTGTGCGTGTCTGTGTGTGTCTGTGTGTGTGTGTGTATACATATATATTACCTACTGGCAATAGCCAGTTGGTAGTTATAGTTAGGACCAACTTTTCCCACAGACGGATAGCTTTTTGTTCTGCCAATAATTTTGGTGCTGTTTGTTTGCAAATCTTCGCAAAATAATGCTTGTTACGTCAGCTGTTATCTTGAAGGTTTCAGGGTGATTCACCAAGTGGAGCGGGGGAAAGTTGGGGTTGGCCCAAAACACTTTTTCCCCATTCTGTGTCTATGAGGATTTTGCATTCTTTAGATATGGCTACAGCCTGAACCTCTGAATGGAATTACACTAAATTTGGCAAGAAGCTAGATCTTGGTCTGTAGATTGTGCTTTTTGGTGTAAATCTGTTCAGTAGTTTTGTAGTGAAGCAGAGCTGTCCAAGAACTACATAAGGAAGGTGACTTGGGGTAGTAATCTACAACACTCAAATTAATTATTGTCCAATCAGTGTTTTTTGTTTGGAAATGGAGAAGTACATTCATTAAACACACTACTAAAATTACATATTGATTTACAAATATATACGTAAGGTAGATTAAAACACCTTTTGGTGAAATTCTCAAATCACATTTGACCCCTGGTTGGTCATGACCAAAAAAAATTAAAATACCCCCACCTAAACCAGATGCAACATCACCACATAAGGGGCTCTCATTTGAAATAAAGTATACATATTTCCTTTTTCCAAGGGTTCACCACATCAATATATAAGGCAAATGTGTTGGCTTTGTTAAGGGGTTACCAAATTAAAATATGAGGCAAGCCTATTGGCTTTGGCAAGAAGTCACAGCATTAAAATGTAGGACAGGCTTATTGACTTTGTTAAAGGATCACTACAATGCAAGCATTTTCAAATCACAAACATATCAGACTTTCATTAACCACTCAAAGCCATATAAAGCATTTATAAGACCAATGACTTCAGTATCCTAACTCTCCCAAACTGTAGAACAAAAGGTCCAGCTCCAGAACTGCTTGGAAACAGGTGCCTTTCCTGAGGGCATCATAAATTCCATGCCCTGGGAAACGTAGGACAACTTTGCAGGATAACTACTGGAGGGGAGATTGTTGCACTCTTATAGCCCCCACATACTCCATTAGCCACAATGGTGATGCCCTTGCCCCATTTTAGGGCACCAAATGATAAGTTATGTAATAAGCCCAGTTGTGGAGCATTTTGGGAAGCCTGCTTCACAGAACAGTGCATATTTGATGAGTTGCTTCCCCAGAAGAAGGAAGCCATGACCCTTTTATTTCCTTTCTGTTTTTTAAATGCAGTCCCATGTGGGCACTCGCTCCTGGTAAAGTCATTGGGAGCTGCAGAGGGAGCACCAGGGGTCCAACTGCCCTAGCTGGATCGCTAAAGAGCAAGGGCAGGCACAGTCACCTCTGGTCTCTCCCCCAGCTCTCCCACCTGCACTTTCCTCCTGCAGGTGGGGAAAGAGTGGTGGTCTTTCCTCTGCCTGTGAGTGACATGGGCTGGGGGCAGGGCTGGGTGCCTCCTGGCCACCTACCCTGGTGGCTTCTCTGTCTCAGTGGAATGGGGTTGCCGTATTTTTACATTGTGCCAGGCATCCTCTCTGCTTTCCTTTATCCAGGGCTATGGGTTTCCACAGGACTCAATTAATTATGCTGGGGGATGAGGTCCCTCTGGCTAGAAGTAAGTCTGCTGTGGGTGCTACATGCTCACCCCCTCCCTAAGAATGTGCATGGCACTGACCCCTGGGCCCTTGCAGACCTCATGGGGATTTTCAAAAATAGTGACAGAATCATACATGCTCCGTTTCTCTGGGTTTTATTTGGGACAAAAAGCAAATCTTTCCAGCTGCATAACCCTTGCCCTGGTGGGCCATTTTCAATGCCTTGGACTACTCCTGGTGATGAGCTCTTACCACCCAGCAACAGGGCTCTTGGCCTATAACTAGTGCAGTTTGTGGGAAACTGGAGTTATTGTTTCTGGTGCCTGTCCTCTCCTCTCCTGACTCCTGGTTTTCTCTTCTGCTGGTGGGAGCATCTTGTGCATCCACCTCCACTACCAGTCATCAGAGCATACTCCTGCTTACACTTCCAAGCCCCTAAACCTTCTGGCTGTCTTGCAGGACATCTAGACTGTAATTTGAATTCAGGTCTTCTGCCAACTGGTTCTAAGGGGGCATAGCGGTGGTCAGTGCCATTGGCCCTTGAGGGACCCATCTGGTTGTGGGGTCAGCTGCAGGCAAACTCCTTAGTCCATGTTTGTAAGGCATACAGTGCCTTGTCCTTCTATCTGTCCATGATTCTGCTGTGATTGCTTTCCAGGTCCAGGGTAATTTTCTCTGTCTTTCCCTTATGCAAGGGTTTATAAGTGTGGATGGAACGTTCTAGATGCTAGGACCACTTTGTCAATCCTAGGATGCCAAACATCTCAACACTCCTGTCCCAAACCTCCTGCACATCAATTTAGTACAATTCAATATGGAAGCACTCTTCTTACCCTGCATAGAGCTCCTGTTCCCACCCAAAGGTGTGGCAATGGAAATGAACAGTCCTATCCTTTGGGTTGACTCTAAACCAGTTCTGGGGCAACTACCCCTCCCACTGAGATTGGAAACAGTCTGAGTATAAGTATAAAAGAGAGCTGGGGGCCCAGGTGTTAGCTCCTTTTACTGTGATAGGGAAGGAAGGACCATTTGATATGATTGAAGTTACTGGACACAGCCCCCAGGCCATCCTGTCAAGAGGATGACAAAATTTCTCCTCGGTCCACATCCAAAGCTTTTTTGTCCCTGTCCTGATAACAATTAACACTTTGTTGCAGGGGACCCATCCAGGTTCCGGGGTGCGTATGTTGGTATTGTCACACGGTCAACCCACACATATGTGCACACCAGTGAGCAATGAATGCTCACATGTAACCAGCCCAGTGCCCCTTCCTCTAGTTATGCCACAGCTGCCATATCTTAAAAGCCAGAAACTGCAAAAACAGGTTCAGTTCAATATCCATTAATTTATTGTGAGTGAGACTCAGGTAGTGAGATCAAAAAGATCTAAAAAAATTCTGGTGGACTAAATAGAGAGATCACATTTGCAACAATATATGTCACTTCCATCCCTGGCATTTGTTGAACTGGACAATCAATGTCCATGATGATAAGAACATTGAAGGGAAGACCCCATTAAAAATAACTTTCTGCATACTAAATAGGAGATAGAAACAAGAGAGCCTTAACTTTTCAATCACATTCTAAATTTAGAAGCCTCAGTTTATAGATAAAGCTGGGTCATGTCTACAACAGATATCAGGTAAAATGGGAGAATGTTATATCCGGCAAAAGATGCTGCAATTGTATTATGCGCTTGAAAGATAACCTAGCTCACTTGCTATTAATTTGCTTGATATTAGTTGAATCGTGAATTAACATTTGCGTTACTCTGCAGGGACTGTGCTAAGGAACAGTAGATAACGTGAGAACATTCTTGTTTAAGATTTAAACCATGGAAGTTATGTTAGCAGTTGGAATTTCCTAAAGACAGGAGTGTTTGAGTAAATGTAAATTGCATTATTTGTGCTCATGTATAGTATTCTTCCTAATAGGATGCAGCATTTTATATTATGTTGTTAATTGATTGTGATAATGTAGTGTTGGTTTAGAAGACCTAAAACGGCTAAACAAACTACTTTTAAGTATTTACTAGAAAATGTAATGACTAAGCCTTACCCATTAAAGAGTATTTCCTGGAATTATTGTACTCTATCTATAGTTGACACATTACAGGAGGACAGGCTTGGAATTTTTGTAGAATTCTTCAGCCTAACCCTGTTACATCAGATATTCACGTCCCTAAGTATTAAATAGTCCCTATAGAACAACAAAAATCATAATAAATGGGGCATATTTACAAAATAAGGAGGCAGCCCAGCGCTGCAAGCCATCTTGCAGTGCCAAGCTGCACCATTAGGAAAGCGCAGGGATACATTGTATTTACAGCAATATGACTCATGCCTGTATTTTCCTCAATAATGGTTCACAATTGGCAGCCTAGCGCCAACATAGGAACTCTTGCAACATGGTGCAAGGGTGCCTGTGTTGCAAGGCTGATTCTTTATGTGCAGAAAGAGACATTTTCCTGCACATAAATAATCATTAACAGTGTTTATCTCCTCCTATGTGTGCTGCTGAATGAGAAATAAAGATATTTCACCTTGTTGCACCCCTTTTATGTCAACCCTGGGGTAGAGTGGGAACCTGATGCATTCCCAGCCTTGTAAATCTGCGAATGTCTCAAAGTCTATGGGTGTTGTGCGGGAACACCCACAGATACACCCATGGAACACCCCTTTCACTAAGAGTAATGCGTGAAAGGGGGCCTTATTTATAAGGCCACGAAAAGCCACGCAAGGTGGCTTTGAGTGGCCTTGTAATATAGGTTAGCACACTTTGACACCAGAGAATCAACAAAAGTGACGCTCCAGTGGCGCTAAGGGCTTGTAAATATGCCCCACTGTATGTACTTTTCTGTGTTCAAAACACCCGGGCCTCAGTTACAAAGCTTTGGCATAGGGCAGTCCTGCACATTTTTTGCTGTGCTGCCCTAAGCCAAATTTAAAGGGCAGGAATGCACTGTATTTAGGACATACAATGCATTCCTGCCCTTTCAGCCACCACTTGTGCAGAAATTGCTGCCTAACGCCATGGTGCATGAGTGCCTGCGTTGTTGGCAGGATTGCTTCTGTGCAGAATCCACAAAGGTGTTTTCCTCATTCTATATGTGCTGCAGAATGCTGCAGTACACATGGATGGAGGAAAAATACAAGGAGAAATTAAAACATTTCTCCTCGTTACACCTGCTCTGGGGAGGCGTCATGTTTTGATGCTGTCCCAGGTTTAAGTATTTTTTTTAATCTGGGGCAGCGGTAAAATCCATGTGTGTTGTGTGGAAAATCCCACTGCAACACCCATTGAATACCTCCTTGATGCAGAGAAAGGCAAGGCCGCACTTTGTGCTGCCTTGCCTTACTCCATGTCTATGAGGTCATGAAAAGCTACCCAGAGTGGTTTTACGTCACCTCTTAGATATGACTGGGAGTCCTGTGCCACCGGAGCATCTAAAAACGTGACGCTTCAGCAGCACAGGACTGTTGTAAATGCGGCCCTACATTGGGAAAATATATGTTGGTAACTGGATTATCTTGCATTAAACAATATGCCTCTTTCAGAGCATGCTGATATTTGTCATGAGAGAAAGGAGACACAAAACAGCAGAATGAGTAAGGCATAAACACATTCCTATGTTGTTTTAGAACATGACACCATGATAATGCATTGAAATGGGTAAAATGCTTTAGATGCTGGCACATGCAGATTTTTGGTCTCGTTCAGAATTCTGTATCATTTAGCTGAATAGGTTTTCTTTGGGGATGCATAAATATGACTTAATTCCCAATTAGATGTGTTTGTAATTGCCCGTTAAGCAGTCTGAAATTGCAAAGGTCACTGTGCCATTGATGAAATGCCAGAGAAATAGTTGTCTAGAATTGTAACTCCCATGAAAACAACTGATTGCATTTTTTATGTCTAGGTACTGCCAGGAGACAACAAAGCAAGCATTGGCAAAGTCAATAGATCTGGCTATCTGTGCAAATGCAGGAAAACAGAAGCATGCAGAAATGCATACAGAATTTATGAAACCTACACCTTCTTCTGGAACTTCAATTTATGTGTCCTATTTGTTTCCAAAGGCTTATGGTGCTGCAAATTTAGTGAACAAAAATGAGCATTGTTGAAAACTTTAACATGCCTTTTGCACCACATCACAGAAGTATGGATTTTCCAATTCGTTGATTTTTCCTTATGTGGTTGCTGGGAGTGTGAATGCATGGGGGACATCGTAGAATACAATGGCCCATATTTAACAAAAATGACACCCAACTGTCCTAGCGCAGTTGTGCTTCAAAAAAATGACTGCGAGCTAACACCATTCCTTAGCGCCATCTGTGCGCCATATTTATAAAATGAAGCACAATGGTTCTAAGGAATGGTTAGCATAAAAAAAAAATATGATGCTAACCTCTGAAGCTAATGCTGCAAAAGTGGTGTTAGAATTTTTTGTGGCACGTTTTTTAATGCAAAATGTGTTGCGCCATATTTAACAGCTTTGGCGTGAAGTGACCTCCCTCAGGGTAAACATGGCTGCCTTCTGCCCCGATGTAGCTGTGGTGTTAAGAAATCAGCAGTTCCTTCTTGCTGCAGTGATGCCTTCAGTGTTTCTACAAATGGCAGCTGCCTGGACCTTTGATTCCACATCTCTGTCCCCTGATGTCTGTGTGGGACCCCATCAACTTCAACAATAGCACCACCCATGGCACAGGAGGCACCACACACATCAGAGGATAAAAATGTGGAAGGAACAACATTCACACATAAAACCACCCAGTAGCACCAGTCTGTGCCACATGGGCAATATCTCCTTAGTTGTGTGCTGAAGATCATGCCTGTGTTGTGACAGGTGGCAATGTACCATCTTTACTTAACCAATGTTGACTTATCTGCTATATACTGTCCTTATCTCAATGCATACCTATTGTCAATTTGGACACCTCCTCACTAATGCACACTTCTCCTACCCATGGCTCATGACATGTCCCTCACCCGGGACTCTGAATGTACAGCAAATGGCTAGGATCGCCACTGTGGTATGTGAACTGGATATTGTATTGCATTGGAAAACACACTTGCACATGTAAATACATCTCCATATTCGCTTATATCATCCCATCCTTTACTGTGATCCATCAACTCATCTAAATGTGTGCATTGTGTGAAGGTATGTCAAAGAGAACAGGACCTCATTACATGTCTGGCTTACTGCCAAACACAAAGCCACACACTAGGACTCTAAGATGAAAAAGTTGAGTGATAGTGTTGTGGGCTACAACTAACTTACAGAGCCTTAAAAGCATTTATTGGACAGATATCCCTGCAAGTTGACATATGGCATGTATGGGTCAGAACTCAAGTGTCTGGAATTTTCCTGATGATAACACCACTACAACAAATATGTGTGGAACATAAGAGGCAAAATTGATCAGTGACAGCAGCTGTGTGCCAGGATACATACCCAAATAAGGTGAAGTAATATGTGCTTTACACTTTACAAGATTATTTGTGACAGACCTCAGCGATAACACTTGATGTTCCATTCTTACCTGTCAAAGAATTTGCATACATGCATAATGTGAATGTCAGGAACTGGGATGTAGGGGGTACACATAGTCATACATGTAAATCAATACAGAAAGCATACCCTGCTGCACACCTCTAACTTGGCCAGTGCACACAGGAGAACACCCAGACACTTAGACAACATGGATATCGAATTGTCTACAGCTAACAGGATTTATTGGTACTTAACAGGAACACCTTATTGAAACATACACTAGACACTATCCTACACTAAGCTAACCTATACTAACTTATCGAAACTTACCCCTACAGCTATGTATCCTTACCTAAACCTATCTTATACATTTAATGCCACACCCTAAACATTGTCCCCCCACCCCACTTTAGAAACAAGATGCGAGTAGGACAACTTTAACTAAAGCTACACATATACTAACTTAACCTATATCCTAAACAAATATATATTTTTTGTATATTTTTTAATGACTTTTTTTGGTGTTTTTTCTACGTAGAGTCCCTTACATAACCTTCCACCCAACCCCCCAAAATACAAATAGATACTAAAACCCATACCCAACTATACTTACTCTATCCTACAATTAACTTAATCTATGTTACCTGACCTATCACTACCCACCTAAAACCCACTAAAACTAAATACAAAATACAACCAGAGAAAGGAAGGAGCAGGGATGCTGTGCGATACAGGATTACAGGCTATTCATCTTCTTTTTATAATATTTCAACAGTTTGAAATTGTGAGCATTGTCCTGCTCTAGTTTGTCCAGCCTAGCCATAATGGCTGCCATGTCCCTCCTCACGTCTGCCTCAAAGTTGATGCATGTGGCTGCTCCAAGTGGCTGTTGCAATGCCTGTGTTGCCATAGGTGCTGTTGATGTGGAGGGGTTTGGACCAGCTGAGGCACCCCTGACCCTTGATGTCGTGCCCGTTGTGCTCTGCACTGTTGCGGCCTGTTTAAGAGGTCGCCGATGTGGGAAGGCAAGCCAAGCCTCTGATGACTGTTCCTGCCGATATCTCCTGGACGTCTTCTGGTACCCTGCCTGTACCTCCATGATGTGGTGGAAACTTTCTGCCCTCTTATCAAAAGCATGCTTCTGTGCTGGGGCCATAGTATCAGCTAAAACATGAGGTGAACAATATATGGAGGCTGGCCTGATTTGTAGTGGGTACCTTGGGTACTTACACCTTACACCAGGTCCAGTTATCCCTTATTAGTGAAGTAGTAGTGTTCTAGCAGCTTAGAGGTAGCTATAGCAGAGCAGCTTAGGCTGAACTAGGAGACATGCAAAGCTCATGCAATACCACTTATAGTTACACAGTACTTATACACAAGTAAAGACAGTACTCAGCGTTACCAAAAATAAAGGTATTTATTTGGGTGACAGTACCAAAAATATCTTAGAGACAATACTCCTTCTGGAGGTAAGTATTATACACAATATAAACACTAGACACCGAAATTAGACAAGTAAATAGTCATAGAACAATGCAAACAGTAGGAAATCCTATAGATTGCAATGGGAGAAAATAGGTCTAGGGGTAACACAAACCATATACTAAAAAAGTGGATTGTGAATCACGAATTCCCCCCTAGACAAGTGTAGTGTGTGCAGAATCACTGGGAGAGTAAGAATACAGTAACGGTCAGTAAATTACCCCACCCCAGAGCCCAGAAAAGCAGGAGTAAAGTACTGCAAGTTTCCTTGGGACACACTACACCTCATTGTTGAGATTTTGCAGCAGCCCACCAAGTCTGCAAAGAACAACTGCTGGATTATTGGACCTGGAGAAAAGCAAAGGGAGGGGAATAAGTCGAAAAAAGTTCCAGGAAGGACAGGAGCCCCTGCCAACCCAGAATAGGGTGCAAAAGAAGAGTCCCTGGTTAGTTTAAGACTGCAGAAATGCACCCTAGGAAGATGCCAGCAGGTTTCTGCATGATGCAAAAGATGTCCCACGGTGTGAAGATCGCTGCAGATGAGATTTTGGGTTGGAAGGCACCAACAAGCCTAGGCTATGGCAAAAGCGCATTTTTCATCAAAATGGCACTGGATGGACCCAGGAGGGACCTGGGGGCCTCAACTCAATGTGAGGTGGAAGAGGGGGCTCTCAGCACTTTAGAGAGAGCCCTCAGGTTGACAGCCAGCATCCCCAGATTCCACAGGATCTGGGTTCAAAGGAGGTGCACAACATGGTTGATGCAGTACAACAAAAGAAGGTCCCATGCTGCTGGAGAACAACTAAGCGAGTTGAGCATTGCAGGCTGGAGTGCTGGAGACCTGGGCCAGGCTGTGCATGAAGGAATTTTGCAAAGAGAGCACAGAGGCCTTAGGAGGCGAAGAAGACACAAAACAGAGGGGTACCATCGTTCTCAGGGAAGGCAAAGTCTTACCTCCTCCAAATTGCATCAGCAGGACCTTAGGACAGTCTATGTCAATGATGTCTACCCTCTGTGTCCTTAGGAGCACGCTCGTTGCCGTAAGAGGAGTCCCAGGGTACCAGTCGTTGCCTTGGAAGGTGCCTACTTGGAGCAGGGGAGTGACTCCATCACTCCACAGGAGATTTCTTTTGTCCTTCTGGTGCAGGATGAAGACAGGGAGTCCCCAGAGCAAGCACACCATGGACATTGTTGCAGGAGCTGAGGTTGCTGAAGAAAAGTGTCTCTTTTAGACACTATGTTGCAGTTACAGTGTTTCTTGGAGCAGGCTGCGTTTGATCCTGGTCAGAGGATGTTGAAGTTGTTGCAGAGGATTCCTGAAGGAAACTAGCAAGCATAATCTGAAGAGAACCCACAGGAGAGACCCTAAATACCCCTGAGAGGGGGATTGGCTACCTTATCAGGTATGGACCTATCAGGAGGGGTCTCTGACGTCACCTGCTGGCACTGGCCACTCAGAGCCCTCCAGAGTGTCCCCACACCTTGCAAAGCAAGATAGCTGAAGTCTGGGACACACTGGAGGAGTTCTGGGCACCACCCCTGGGGTGGTGATGGACAGGGGAGTGGTCACTCCCCTTTTCTTTGTCCAGCTTCTCACCAGAGCAGAGGAGAAGGGGTCCCTGAACTGGTGTAGACTGGTTTATGCAAGGAGGGCACCATCTGTGCCCTTCAAAGCATTTCCAGAGGCTAGGGAGGCTACCCCTCCCCTGTCTGTAACAGCTATTTCCAAAGGGAGAAGGTGTAACACCCTGTTCTCAGAGGAAATGCTTTGTTCTGCCTTTCTGGGACCAGGCTGCCCAGACCCCAGGAGGGCAGAACCCTGTCTGTGAGGTGGCAGCAGCTGTATCTGCAGTGCAAGCCTCAGAGAGCTGGTTTGGCAGTAATGGGGTCCATGGTGGAGCCCCCAGGATACTTGGAATTGGCTCCCCAATACCAGATTTGGAATGGGTGGACAATTCCATGATCTTAGACAGGTTACATGGCCATATTCGGAGTTACCATTTTGAAGCTACATATAGGTATAGGCAGATATGTAGTGCACGAGTGTAATGGCGTCCCCGCACTCAAAAAGTCCAGGGAAATGGCCCTAAACTATGTGAGGGCACCTCTGCTAGTGCAAGGGTGCCCTCACACTTAGTAACTTTGCGCCTAACCTTCAGCAAGTGAAGGTTAGACATATAGGTGATTTATAAGTTACAGTGAAAATGGCTGTGAAATAACGTGTGCGTTACTTCACGCAGACTGCAATGGTAGTCCTGTGTAAGGGTTTGTCTGTGCTCCCTATGAGTGGCAAAAGAAACGCTGCAGCCCATATGGATCTCCTGGAACCCCAATGCCCTGGGTACCTAGGTACCATATACTAGGGACTTATAAGGGGGGTCCAGTATGCCAATTGAAATTGGTAAATTAAGTCAATGGCCTACAGTGACAACTTTAAAAGCAGAGAGAGCATAAGCACTGAGGTTCTGGTTAGCAGAACCTCAGTGACACAGTTAGGCACTACACAGGCATACATATTAGGCCATAAACTTGTGAGCACTGGGGTCCTGGCTAGCAGGATCCCAGTGAGACAGGCAAAATACACTGACATATAGGTTTTTATCTATGAGCACTGGGGTCCTGGCTAGCAGGGTCCCAGTAACACAGTAAAAACACACTCGTAAACAGGCCAAAAGAGGGCGTAACCATGCTAGAAAGAGGCTACTTTCCTACAAACATGACATCAAATACTGAATTGGAGAGAGGTAAAACAAACATGCAATGTACGCAGCATCCTCAGATGACACATGCAGTCCACCAGACATTCCACAACAATGTCAATTACCAAATCAAGACTGAACTTCCTACCCGCCGTCTACGGTATCATGTTCATGTCACAGGCTTAACAGCTATCCATTGTTGATCATTAGGGCCCAGAGGTAAGAGGAGTAGTGCCTTCTTGCATGACATTTGTGTCATCATACATGTGAGGATCAAGTGGCCAAACAAGTCCTAAATCCCTGTGCCATAGTCACAAAGTGGCACAATGCATGCACTCCACCAGTTTGACACACCTTGTGCTACATTAATCCTTGGCCAGGCATGATGGATGCAAGGTGGGTCTCACCAAGTAGGGAGGCAGGAAAAATGGCACCAGGAATTCTAAGGAATTCCAATGCATCATTTATGTTTCCTTCCCTTAACATCTGGTCAGCGCAAGTGTTACAAGGGGTCACACCATTGCTTACAATGGACCCCTGTGTACAGTTCAGGGTTAGTGGCCATATCGTTTGGCCTAAGCCTAAACAGTACATCTATATTGTCTACAGATTTTGTACCTATTGCCCCCTACCCTGTGGGATGGTGTGCAAAATGTCTTATGCGGTGCACACATGGTGGCTGTATGGGTGTCCTAAGGGGCACAGGAAGAGTGACACTGCATTGGGTGCAGTGAAAGGTTTCCTTCTAATTGAACATCCTGTGCACATGTCTTTTTTACAAGTACCAGGTATACACTCAGCATCCACATTCTATACATACATGATGTGACCAAGCTCACTCACAATTATCATGATGGATAGATCATGTTGGGTAATCTGCACATATCTTGTTTGCTACAATCTGTAGGAATGTCCCACATCCATCTGGAGCAGATTTGAAATCTCACTGTGTACTCAACTGACTGTTACAGAGCACAAAAAGGCTCCTTGCACGGCCGCTGCCTCACTTAATTTCTGAAGAGTAGTGAGGCACCAGTGGTGCAAGGGAATCTTTGATAGGCCCACTAGAGACCTCAACACATGTACATCATTTGTACCATGTCCTGAGTAAATTAAAGTACCGTGTGGCACACAGGGGGTCATTCCGACCCTGGCGGTAAAAACCGCCAGGGCCGCGAATGACGGAAGCACCGCCAACAGGCTGGCGGTGCTTCCTGGCCCATTTTGACCACGGCAGTAAAGCCGTGGTCGAAAACCGGGTCTGGCGGTTTTCCGCCGGAGTTCCCCCGGCTGGGCGAATCCGCCAGGGCAGCGCTGCAAGCAGCGCTGCCGAGGGGATTCTGACCCCCTTCCCGCCAGCCTGTTTCTGGCTGTTTTCACCGCCAGGAACAGGCTGGCGGGAATGGGTGTCCTGGGGCCCCTGGGGGCCCCTGCACTGCCCATGCCACTGGCATGGGCAGTGCAGGGGCCCCCTAACAGGGCCCCAGCCTGCTTTTTACTGTCTGCCTAGCAGACAGTGAAAAGCATGACGGGTGCAACTGCACCCGTCGCACACCTGCAACACCGCCGGCTCCATTTGGAGCCGGCTTCAGTGTTGCAGACCCCCTTCCCGCTGGGCCGGCGGGAAGGTCTGAATGCCGTCAGCGGTCTTTTGACCGCGGAGCGGCCAATTGGCGGTTCCCGCCTGACGTGCGGCGACCGCCGCCCGCCAGAGTAGGAATGAGGGCCACAGTGCTGTAAAATGTGCTGTAACAAATATGTTGGCAACAGGCATGCTAATCAGATAAACAGGAACTCTGACACATACCTTGATTGACATCATTGTGTATGTGAGCATGCTTTCCTTTTCCTAACACCCACAATTCCATAGCAACACACTGGTACTTGCACAACAATCAACTTAATATACATTCTCAACATTGAATCAGACATGATGTTAATACCATAACTCAGATTATGTTATTTTATTGGTCATACATGCTATTTCAACATTGCATTGCACACATTAGACCCTCTCACACATATCCCTGGAATGTCACAAGTGACGGACAAAGTTACACTTACTGGCTGCATCAGGGTCTTCATACTGGGGCACTTCTTCAATTGTGTAGGGTGAAGGCCCACCTGCAAGACATGACAGGAACACATAGCTTAGTGATATTTTAACATTTATGAGCATGGACAACTGTTACACATTAAACTTGTTAAGCTGAGTAAGCAAATCAACTTTATATCAGGACTGAACAACTGCCATCCATTGCATTTCTCCCTGTGAGACAAAGGGCCAGATTAAAGTGGATGTGGCACCACCACACCGTCACTTTCATTGACGCTCCTGTGGTGCTTTTAACTGCACCATATGTACAAGGAGCTGTTATGCTGCTTTTTGTAGCGTAACACCTCCATGTATATTTGCGGAAGCATGGCAAATTATTCTGCGTCAGAGGGGCATGCAAAGCTTGTTGCAGTGACTGTCCTATTATAACTCCCATAGCTTTTGATGCCACCCCAGATTTTCAAGACATCGTACTTACTGTCAGGGCCAAAAGAGTAACAACGATCCAGGAAAGGTGTTAGCATGGCAAAGAGCTGAGGAATGCCTTAATTCCTCCTTGTTTCTTGCTTCTACTATATGTGCACCCTTTGAAGACACAAACAGTAGAGGCAAAATGCAATGGATGTTTGCTTTTGTGCAGGTAGGTGCTGCTTCCTGCACATTTACAATATAACATAACGGATGTTTTGGCACTACTATGTGGGCTGCATTCTGCAGCACACATAGAAGTGACATATTGTAAATGTAGACTGTTTATGTCCAGGAAGTGATTCATACCTGAACATAGACACTCCTCTCAACACCGACACGTTTGCACTGTGGTCCAAGTATGCCTGCGTTGGTGCTGACTGCTGAGTTATGTGCTGGTGCAGGCGCAGATGCAGGCCTGCTCAGTATTCTAGGTAATACGGGGCAAGCCTGTGTTTAAAATCCAGTGCAGTGCAATGCTGATGATGTTGGCAAAGCACTGCACTGCACTTGTACCTCACATATGTGTCACATGGTTATCACAGAAGAACAGGCACAGATTTGGGTGGCAGACATATGTACATGTTTCAGATACATATATATAACAATAAAGGGGGACAGAATACTGGCCATTGGCTAAAGATTTGACTCTTGTAGTTGATCTATGTGAAGAAGCAGGCAACCACTGAGATGCTTGCCTGTTTTCAATCACATAGCACCAACACACACCTCCATCATGTGCATGCCATATGTAACATATGCATACCATGGTGGATGTCAGGACACTGATGTTAGGAACCCTGTCAGTATGGTTGCACTTGGCATGTTTAGCACCATATATGAATATGCTACATGTGGAAAGTGGAAATTGGCTTCTTGATGACAAGGGAACAGTCATGTAATCAAGAAGCCTTAGGAAGAAATATAAGTTGACTCCAATAAAGTAAGAGTGTAACCAACCTGAAATTAAGGCTATATTTTTGAGTGTCATCTACAACAGGAATACACAGTTTGCATTCCTCAGGCCTGGTTCTGCCATCATTTGGCACCAGCCTTTCACACTGGCACAATGTTTGCACTTATCACAATTTGACATATGGGTAGCTAGTAGTTGCCTCCATTGACAACATTACCTTTAAAAACAAATTGACATAGATGTAGCATCATGAGGCAATTACTCCTGCGTACATTTGTGTAACTGTCATGTCACTCTGAACATACATAAGTCTTGGCATGCACACACCAATGACTGACAATACTCCTGCGTCATATTTCCTGTCATATCAACTTTACTTACCCCATTTACACAGTTTTAATGACCATGATGGACATGTAATTTTGTGCATGGGAAACATGTACCCTTGCACCTTTGCACATGTGTGTCTGATATTTGACACTTTATGGGGTATATGTGATACACAATGTACCTAAAAAGGAATGTGCAATTTGTCCGCAACCCCTGAATAGCTAAGCTTTCTTAAATGTTGTTTGTTTTAAAGAGTAAACTTACTGTCCTGACCCTTGACAAAACATACTTCAAGTCCACCTTTTGTCCCCCTGTCATACACATGCAAATGAGGATGTTCCAATGCAAAAGGGGTACTTACCAACTGTCTACCAATCTGAATCACCAGGTGATTCAGGTGATCCAGAAGATCTCACTTTTCTGCAAAGAGATATGCCCAAAGGTATTTGAATTGGTGGTCTGCCCGCACAACACCAAAGATCCACCCTAGGTGGTAGAGCACCTCGCCCCACCGCAGCTTTTGTGCCTCCATTTGGTAGCCCTGGATGACCTGGCCACTCATACTCAACATCATGGGGAGGTGGTGCTTTACCAACCAAACAAACCTTCCCAGTTCATCTCCACTCATTCTTTTTACTCTCCCATTCCCCTTCCCCGACATATTGCAGTTTCCCTCCACTGCAAATAAATTAGCCCCCAAAATAACTCTATACCACCTAGCCCCAACTACTTCAACAGACCACACTACCCCAAGATAAACACCCAACAAAACAATTATTCTGACAGGACAAAAATACTACACATAACTTAGCAAAATGACAAAATTGACAGGCAGCAACAGGTCACAGCACAAAACAGAAATAATACCACTCCTTGACCAGCACCGGCTCCACACACCCTCTCACAATCACAGACAAAAAGAAGGTACAGTAAACTTGAAAGTGAAATCGCTGTACCATGTTTGTAGGAAGGAAGTTCTGTTTCATCACTTCCTGGGCGTGTCTGTCACGTTTTCTGATTTGCGCTTTTGTTTTGACTCATGACAGTCATGCATGGTATTTTTTCCATGAAGGCTGACAAGATATATCGCCTTGCAATTGACACACAGGGATCAGGCATAATTTTCCTGTTTTGCAATGTATGGAGAATTGCTGTTTGCATGAAAACGTTTGATGCATGACAGTTATCTGTGGTATTTTTTTCCACAAAGGTTGACAAGGCATTTCGACTTGCAATTGACAAGCAAGTGCCAGGTGTCATTTTATTGATTTGTGATGTATGTAGAATTGCTGTTTGCGTCAAAAATTTTGACGCATATCGGGAATGCGTGGATTTTGTTGGCATGGCTGACAGTGCACCCAGATTCACATTCTTTGTTACAAGGGCTATGCATGTATGTAGTCAGTATGGTATGGCTACCATGTGCGTGTGCATACATATGTGTAATGGTAACATCAGAATGTGTTACCATGTGTTTGTATGTGTGTGTGATGCATGCATTGACTGATACAGTTTCTATGTGTGCATGCGTTTGGTAGACTTTTTCTGGGAGTATACATATGTGATGTAACACATATGTTTGGGTCTACCACATTGTCATGTCTGATTCCCAAATGTAAGTCTGACACCACCACATTAGATATGATGGGCTATGTCCAATACATGTTCATGCATGTGATACACTTGACAAATCGTACTCAAAGGATGGAGTGGACTACGGCTGGGTTGATTTCACGTAACCCATGCAAAGTGTATGTGTGTCCACACTATGGTGAGATGTATGGTTCAGGGTTCATGATCCTATGCTACACATGTAACATATAGTTCCCCATGCATATATTTGGAGGAGATATTGTACTGACATGTGTCAATGAAGTTCAGTATGTGACGTGTGTGTGGAAAGATATGTTTTGTCTAAAATGTGTAATGAATGCCAAAGCGGTGTGTTCATGGGATATGAAACCTCCCAAATCTATCTTCCAGCATGGAAGTATGTTGCCCATTGTTTCATGGCTGTGTATTCATATCTGTACTACCCATGTTTCCCCATATAGGATCATATCTAGAGGTCATATAAGTCTATTGATGATCATGTGGGACATGAACATTTTCATTAGTGGAAAGTTGACTTTTGTGCAGACTCCAATACAAAATACCAGGCCTGAACCTTTGAAGTGGTAGATGTATGCTGAGAATTCAGACATATGTGTGGAAGGCACACACTTGGTACATTCAATCGACCAAAACATGTTTGTTTTGACTGTTGTATACAATGGCACACAACTGTAGTGCAGGGTTGTGCTGGTGGTCAATGATAAGGTGGCAGTAATACCGCCAACAGGCTGGCGGTAATAACTGTGAAATTATGACTACAGTGGAAACCACTGAGACAGACAGCCACTTTAACACACCGACCGCCACAGTGGAATCAAAAGGCACCACGGCGGTAACCGCATACAGCGAGGCGGAAGTCAATGTTCCACCCACTGTAATATGAGACACCAATCCGCCACCTTTTCCGGGGCGGTACCAACGACATCAAAAGCCTGGTGGAAACACTGCACAGAAGGGAAACTACTCACCTCTGGAGACTCAGGGAACAACCACGATGCCATGGAGCCCGAGTTGCATGTTTTCCCCATGCTCTTCTACGTCCTGCTCTAGTACGAACAGCAACAATGGCGAAGATGACCACGGTGAGTACTGCCACTTAGCACATAGGGGAGGGGGGAGGGAAAAGAGAGTGACACACACACGCAACACGCAACACCACCACCCCCAACACCATACACACAAGCAGATGCAGTAACATAACATATTCGCCCGTACCCCTCAGGAATAATGCAAGGACAACTACAATAAAGTAAAAAGAGTGTAATAAGATACATATAGCAGTAATAGGTGCATCCAAATCAAAAGGTATATACATATTTACAAATCAAGTGACACTGCCCAGTCCTCAATGTTTGTGGGCCACAGGGACACATCACAAAGTCCAAGGCCCCACCTCACACCTGCAACAACACAGAGAGAACACTGCAGGGGTGTCAGGTCGAAAATAGCCAGGCACCTCAGGGGAATGGGGAATGGGGGGGCACCTCAGCAGGAAGATCGTACAATGCCACTGGTCCTGGAGGGGGCAACATGCCCTGTGTTTGGTCCTGGGGAGTGCAAGGCCGCAGTCTCTCAAGTGGGTGACTTGCCCACTTGCTCTGTAGGGGGCAAAATGCCCTGTGCTCGGTCCTGGGGAATGCAAGGCCACAGCCTCTCAAGTGGGTGACTTGCCCACTTGCTCTGGAGGGGGCAACATGCCCTGTGCTCTGTCCTGGGGAGTGTAAGGCCATGGTCTCTCAAGTGGGTGACTTGCCCATATGCTCTGGAGGGGGCATCTTGCCCAGTGAGCTTCATCCTGGGGAGGATGGGGTGAGTGGATGTCTTCTCCACTGGTTTTGGAGGGGGCATTGTGCCCAGTGAGCCTCATCCTGGGGAGGATGGGGTGAGTGGATGTCATCTCCACTGGTTCTGGAGGGGGCATCGTGCACAGTGAGCTTTATCATGGGGAGGATTGGGTGAGTGGATGTCATCTCCACTGGTTCTGGAGGGGGCATCGTGCCCAGTGAGCTTCATCCTGAGGAGGATGGGGTGAGTGGATGTCATCTACACTGGTTCTGGAGGGGACATCGTGCCCTGTGATGCAGATCTTGGGGAGTGCAAGGTCACAGTCTCTCAGCTGGGTGTCAGACCCACAGGATTTGCAGGGGCCAGGCTGCACAACAGCCCATGGACGCAGGACTACACACTGTCCGCCGGTGGAGACGGCTGCTCAGTGGTGACAGTAGTGGTGCTGCTGGTGGAGCTGGCAGTGGTGGGGAGAGGCTCCAGCCCATCCCCTGCAGCTTCGGACGGCTGCCCACTGGGGCTGCTGCTGCTGCCGGCGATGCTGCTTGTGGAGCTAGCAGTGGTGGAGGGAGGTTCCAGCCCATCCCCTGCAGCCTCGGACAGCTGCACACTGGGGCTGCTGCTGCTGGTGGCGGTGCTGCTTGTGGGGCTGGCAGTGGTGGGGGGAGGCTCCAGTCCATCTCCTGCAGCCTCGGACGGCTGCCCACTGGGGCAGGTGGTGGTGCTGGTGGCGGTGCTACTTGTGGAGCAGGCAGTGGTGGGGGGGCTCCAGCCCATCCCCTGCAGCCTTGGACAGCTGCCCACTGGGGCAGGTGGCGGTGCTGATCGGGGTGCTGCTTGTGGAGCTGGCAGTGGTGGGGTAGGCTCCAGCCCATCCCCTGCAGCTTCGGACAGCTACCCACTGGGGTAGGTGGCGGTGCTGGTGGTGATGCTGCTTGTGGAGCTGGCAGTGGTGAGGGAAGGCTCCAGCCCATCCCCTGCAGCCTCGGATGGCTGCCCATTGGGGCAGGTGGCAGTGCTGGTGGTGGTGCTGTGGTGGTGCTGGTAGTGGTGGGGGTAGGCTCCAGCCCATCCCCTGCAGCCTCGGACAGCTGCACCACCATGGTTGATGGTGGGGGCTTGGACTGAGTCCCAGCACCAGGCCCCTTGTCTCTACTGCCTCCTGTTGCTGGCTCCTTGCCCATCCTTCCTGCCGCTGGGGGTGGCTCCTTGCCCCTCCTTCCTGCATCTTCGGCTGGCTCCTTGTCCTTCCTTCGTGCAGCTGGGGCTGACACCTTGTCCTTCCTTCCTGCAGCTGGGTCTGACCCCTTGCCCTTCCTTCCTGAAGCTGGGTCTGGCTCCTTGCCCTTCCTTCCTGCAGCTGGGTCTGGCCCCTTGCCCTTCCTTGAAGCAGTTGTGGCAGACACCCTTTCCATCTGGCGGGTTGGTGGCCGGGATCCTTTCCCTCCTGGAGTTGCTGGGGACACTACTGTGCCCATGGACAGGATGGCTGAGGTGCTTGCCTGGGTTTTGACCACCCTGGCCTGACGTGAGGGGCAGGGCTAGGGAAGAGGTCAATAATGGCGAGGAAAAGCTTCATAGGCACATTGGGGTGGGAAGAGAAAGATGGTTTGGGAATGGGGGAAGAGGGAGTGGTGGTAGGAGGTGTCAGTCTGCTGTGTTTGGGTGCAGGTGCAAAAACAACAGGAGATGGACGGAATGCAGAACAAATAAAACATTCACCCCCAGTCACAGATCTTGGTTTGATCCATCAGTTTTTTTGCCTACCATGCTATTCCAAATCGGACCCAGCCATATGCAAATCAGTCTTGACCCTGTTCCCTATGGGAACAGTCCAGCCTGAACTGCCAGGCCAGGTCCTCCTGGGCCAGAAACAAGCATCCTGGGACCGGTTTCAGGGTATCACCCTTCATCAGCCAGGCTAGCTTGAATCTGGTGGCATAGCAAGCACGGGACCCACGTCTGGGCATATCCTTCCCACTTGGGGTGACAAATGCAAAAACAACAGAAAATGGACGGAATGCAGAACAAATCAAACATTCACCCCCAGTCACAGATCTGGGTTTGATCCATCAGTTTTTTTGCCTGCCATGCCATTCCAGATTGGACCCAGCCATATGCAAATCAGTCTTGACCCTGTTCGCCACGGGAACAGTCCAGCCCAAACTGCCAGGCCAAGTCCTCCCTGGGCCAGAAACAAGCATCCTGGGACCAGTTTCAGGGTATCAGCCCTCATCAGCCAGGCTAGCTTGAATCAGGTGGCATAGCAAGCACAGGACCCACGTCTGGGCATACCCTTCCCACTTGGGGCAACAAATGCAAGAACAACAGAAGATGGATGGAATGCAGAACAAATCAAATATTCACCCCCAGTCACAGATCTGGGTTTAATCCATCAGTTGTTTTGCCTGCCATGCCATTCCAAATCGGACCCAGCCATATGCAAATCAGTCTTGACCCTGTTCCCCATGGGAACTGTCCAGCCCGAACTGCCAGGCCAGGTCCTCCCTGGGCCAGAAACAAGCATCCGGGGACCAGTTTCAGGGTATCACCTTTTATCAGCCAGGCTACTTTGAATCTGGTGGCATAGCAAGCACGGGACCCACATCTGGGCATATCCTTCCCACTTGGGGCGACAAATGCAAAAACAACAGAAGATGGACGGAATGCAGAACAAATCAAACATTCACCCCCAGTCATAGATCTGGGTTTATTCCATAATTTTTTTTGCCTGCCATGCCATTCCAGATCGGACCCAGCCATACGCAAATCAGTCTTGACCCTGTTCCCCATGGGAGCAGTCCAGCCCTAACTGCCAGGCCAGGTCCTCCATGGGCCAGAAACCAGCATCCTGGGACCAGTTTCAGGGTATCACCCTTTATCAGCCGGGCTAGCTTGAATCCGGTGGCATAGCAAGCACGGGACCCACGTCTGGACATACCCTTCCCACTTCGGGCGACAAATGCAAAAACAACAAAAGATGGACGGAATGCAGAACAAATCAAACATTCACCCCCAGTCACAGATCTGGGTTTAATCCATTAGTTTTTTTGCCTGCCTGTTTGGGTGCAGGTGCATGGGCTGGATGCTTTTGTGAGGTGGATGGCTGTTGGGTGTCTGAGTGCTTGTGTTTGTGTACTTTGGGAAGAGGGGGTACAGACAGAAGGGAGAGGACACAAGGGATGTGTGCATGGATGTGGGGGTGGTGAATGCCAGTGAGGGATGTGCACTGATAGGTGTGCTGGTGATGGTGGTAGTGGATGAGGATGTGTTGCATGCATGTGTGAGTGGAGATGCAACTAGGAGGGAGGTGGACGAGGAAGAGGAGGGGGCCACAGAGGAAGCAGTGGATGATGGTATGTCTGCTTCTGGATGGTGTTTGTGTGAGAGACTGTGGGATGAAGTGTGGTGCTTGTGTTTGCCATGTCCACTCTTCTGAGTTGTCCTGGGTGCCTGCTCATGTGCCTGTGTGCTTGGGATAGGTTGGGGTTGAGGGGAATGGGATTGGGAAGTGGAAGTTGTAGGGGGGAGGGTTGAAAGAGGGACAATGGCTGCCATCAGAGAGGAGGCCAGAACCTGGATTGACCTCTGTTGGGCTGCCAGGCCAGTGTGAATGCCATCCAGAAATGCATGTAACTGTTGCAAATGGGCTGCCAGCCCCTGGATGGCAATCACAATGGTTGACTGCCCAACAGCAATGGATCACAGTAGGTCAATAGCCTCCTCACTCAGGGCAGCAGGGCTATCTGGGGCAGGGCCTGAGGTGCCTAGGGCGAAGGAGCAGGCACTGGAAACTCACTGAGGGGCTGCTGGGAGGGTGGTGCTGGATGTACCTGTAGCTGGGGTGGGCACAGAGGTGTCCGTCACCACCAGGGAGCTTCCATCAGAGGAGGTATCTGTGCCCAAACTGTCCCCTTCAGTCTCTGCTGTGGTGCTCCCCTCGCCCTCTGTCCCACTAGTGCCCTCACTGTAGGTGGATTCGGCCTCCTGGGTCCTGTGGGATGCAGCTCCCTCCATCGTCGATGCCTCTGCTCCTCCGCCAGATGATGCTAATGCATATAAGGAAAGGGTGACAGAACAAAAAGGGGGGGGAGAGACAAAGGATACACTTGGTCAGTGGCACCAACAACAACACTGTTGGCGTACACAACACACTCACACACAGGTAATAGCCCTACGCATTAGGCAATGCACTACCAGTCACAATGCTAGTCACTAGCCCATGGATAGGGACATCTAACGCAAATTGCAGCATACCTGAGACCCACAGACCCCTGCCCAGTAGTGGATGCCTACTAGCTTGGTTGGAGGACTTTCACATCAGAACCCTGCCCAACAATGGACCTACTCTGCAATGCCAGATCTGGCTTAGGGGCACCCACAGGGCCCACCCCCACCCCGATACCACCGCACCATGCGTAAGTTGTAAATTAGGGCACCGTACTCACCCCCTTGTGGCTGCTGTGATGCCCCCAAGCACCCATCTAGCTCTGGATAGGACATCGTTAATGCGGCCCATCAGGGGGGTCAGGGTTCGACGGGCACCCCTTCTTCATTGGGAGGACATCCCCAGCTGGGCCTCCGCCATCTTCCTTGCCCAGCATCTCAGGTCCTCCCACCATTTCCGACAGTGGGTGCTCCACCTGCCGTAGACCCCCAGGGTCCACACGTCCTTGGCGATGGCACTCCATATACCCTTCTTTTGATGAGCGCTGATCTGCAGAGGAAATATACACAGTGAAAGCTATTAGTCAGACCGTCCTGCCTGTTGCACTTATGGCCCACCATGCCCCTTCCCATCCTCATTAGCACAGACATGGCCCAGCATACATGCTACACACTGCCCAGGGCCCATCCACTAATACCCCCCCTACATGAGGCCTTCACACACAGCACCCCATGCACTCACGCCCCGTGCATCGTACTCACGGTGTACTCACCTGTTGGTCTGGAGACCTATACAGCAGTTGGTACTGGGGAGGAATCCATCCACCAGTCGCTACAACTCTGCCGGAGTGAGGGCAGGGGCCCTTTTCCCAGTAACACGAGCCATGGTCGGTTCCATACACAGGACACACAGCAGAAGTGTAGGTCCTCTCCTGTTGAAGGTCGGGTAGTAAGTGATTGAACAGATAGAAAATGGCGGGCACGTCTTCGGCGGTGCATACCATCACCGCTGGTGTACATCACCATTGGCCACTGTACCTCATAGGGCCCAATGATAACCAATGAGGAGTTGCACTGCGGTTCCAAACCGCCTCCCGCAACGGGGCACAACACCAGCAGAATGACCTCATTTCCACCTGTCCATCCATACAGGACAGGCGGACGTCTTTTCGGGTTGGTGCATCCCATGGATCCTAACTGCGTCACAGTACACAAATTCACTATTTGGACATATACCACCAAAATAAGGTTACAATCAAAATATGCATTTAACTGTAGTGAATGGAATGTACAGATAATGACCAGCTGCTCACTCTTTTGCCCCATAGATTGCAACCGCTGTGGATGAATAGGAGATGGAGACATCCCCCGTGTACAGACCCCTGGTGGCAACAATGGAGAACAGGCACATTATCCTCACCTATAGACTTGACAGGGCCACAATCACAAAGCTGTGTGCCCAATTGGAGCCTGACCTAATACCTGCTATCCGTCATCTGACTGGGATCCCCCTCTTGTGCAAGTGCTATCAGTGCTCCATTTCCTGGTAACTGGTTCTTTCCAAGTAACAGTGAGCTTGGCAGCAGGAATGTCACAGCCAATGTTCTCAATAGCGCTGACCAGAGTGTTGTCTGCCCTGATTAAACACATGTGCAGCTACATCATTTTCCCCCAGGTGAAGGATTTGGCCACAGTAAAAGCCGACTTCTATGCAATGAGACATATCCCCAACATCACTGGTGCTATAGATGGAACACATATTGCATTTGCCCCCCCCCCGGTGAAATGAACAAGTGTTCAGAAATCAAAAGAGTTTTCACTCCATGAATGTCCAGATGGTGTGCCTGGCGGCTAGTACATCTCCCACGTCAATGGAAAGTAACCTGGGTCTGTGCAAGATGCCTTTATCCTGAGGAATAGCAGCATCCCAAATGTGATGGCCCACCACCAGAGGCACAGGGTGTGGATAATAGGTGAGCCCTGGTTCCCACCCAGTGGATGTTGGTGTATGCATATGGTGTGGGCCCTAAGGTTGAGTGTGTGGTGAGAGTTGTCCCACGGTCTTTGCAGGTGACTCTGGTTAGCCCAACCTCTCATGGATGCTGACCCCTGTGAGGAATGCCAGGACAAGGGCAATGAGGCACGTGGGCGAACAAGAAGGATTATAGAAAGGACCTTTGGCCTCCTGAAGGCCAGGTTTCAGTGCCTTCATCTAACAGGTGGATTCCTGTGCTACTCACCCAAGAAGATCTGCCCGATCATTGTGGCATGCTGTATGTTGCACAACCTTGCCTTGCGACGCCATGTGCCTTTTGTGCAGGAGGAGGAGGCTAGAGATTGCCGTGTGGCAGCAGTGGATCCTGTGGACAGTGAAGATGAGGAGGCAGAGGATGAGGACAACAGATGTGCAATTATTAATCAATACTTCCAATTAGAAACAGGTAAGACAGTGTTAATACACATAATTGACAGTTTGATGTGTGACATTGTCACTGGCAGGCTGTGTATTCCTACTTCGATACCCACTCACTGTACCCTTTGGCATCTCTTTTTGCAGATGTTGGTGCCCCACTATTGTTCCTGGTGTGTTCAGTGCAGCCAACTACAGGTCTTTCCTATGTAAACATTACTGTACAGTTGAATTGCAATGTTTGAACCTGGTTAAACAAATACATTTTGAAAACATTTGACATACACCATACTTATTTTTTTAAGGTGTGTTTATTGCAGTGCTCTGAAGAAGAGGGTGTAGTGCAATGGGCTAGGGTGATGATGGAGGAAGGTCCAGGTTAGAGTCCAATCTATTTGTATCACAGGTGCATTGTCCAAGGGGACACAGGAAGGGGCGCAATGGCTGTTCAGGGTGGACAGGGTGACGGAGTGGGACACAAGAGTGAGAATCAGGAGGGTCTTATTTCCTGGCAGGGGTCTTGGGAATAGTCTCTGGCTTCTGCCTGGATCACAGGGAATGTTTGCAGGGTGGTTCGCCTTCTGCAGGGAGAGGGGTGCTGGTGGCCTGTTGGTCCTGTGACGGGGCCTCCTGTCCACTAGCGCCAGCGGAGGGCTGTTTAGTGGTTTGGCTAGTGTCAGGGGCCCAGTGGTGTGCCAATGCCTCCCTCATACTGTTGGCCATGTCTGCCAGCACCCCTGCTTGGGGACCAGAGTGGTGCTGATGGACTTCAAGTCCTCCTTGATCCCCAGGTACTGTGCCTCCTGCAGCCACATGTTCTCCTGCAACTTTTCCAGGATCTGGCCCAGCATATCCTGGGAATGGTGGTATCCTCCCAGGATCGCAGTGAGTGCCTCCTGGAAAGTCGGTCCCCTGGGCCTGTCCTCCCCCTGTCGCACAGCAGTCCTCCCAGCTTCCCTGTTGTCCTGTGCCTCTGTCCCCTGAACCATGTGCCCACTGCCACTGACCCCAGGTCCCTGATTGTCCTGTGTTTGTGGGTTGGCCTGGGGTCCCTGTAGTGGTGGACACACTGCTGTTTGACGTGTCCTGGGAACAGAGGTATGGGCCCGCTGTGGCTGTGTGAGAGTGTGCCTGGGTAACCAACTGTCCGACGTCCCTGATGGGCCAGGTTGGTCATCCAGATCCAGGCGACCAGAGCTGCTGTCATCACTGTGTGCCTCTTCTGTGGGGGGACTGAATGTTGCTGGCACCTCTTCGCCTGTGACTTTGGGTGGGTTACCTGTGGGGATGTAAATGCAGTGTTATTGTTTCTGCATGTGACATATTGTGCATGGGTGTGTTGCCCTCTATGGTTGTTATTGCCCTGGCAGCTTTGCCTTTTGTGAGTTGTTATTTGGTGTGCTAGGTCATTCTAGGTAGTGTGCATGCTGTGGTGATAGGTATCCATGCAGGTCTGTGAGGGGTGTCCATGCATTGGTGTTGCATGCAGGGCTTGGCCATGGGATGAGTGGGTTGTGATGGTAGGGTGTCTGGGATGTGGTGGAGTGATGGGTGTGGGGGTAAGTGTGGGGGTACATGATGGCATGAAGGTGGGGGGTTCATAGTAGTAAAGAGTTGACTTACCAGAGTCCAGTCATCCTCCTACTCCTGCCAGGCCCTCAGGATGCATGATTGCCAAGACTTTCTCCTCCCATGTTGTTAGTTGTGGGGGAGGAGGTGGGGGTCCACCGCCAGTCCTCTGTAGAGCGAGTTGGTGTCTTGGGCTATGCAACACACCTTCCCCCGTAGGTTGTTCCACCTCTATCTGATGCCATCCTTTGTTCTGGGGTGCTATCCCACGGCGTTGACCGTGTCCACGATTCTCCACCATAGCTCCATCTTCCTAGCAATGGATATCTGCTGCACCTGTGATCAAAATAGCTGTGGCTCTACCCGGATGATTTCCTCCACCATGACCCTTAGCTTCACCTAAGAGAAACTGGGGTGTCGTTGTGGTGCCATGAGTGTGGTGTGAGTGGTGTTGGTGAGATTGTGGAGGGTGATGTGTTGGGGTGTGTGTTGTGAGGTGCGTGGGTGGTGTATACGTGATGGTGGTTTGTGGCTCTGGTTGTGTGAGTGCTCTTGCAATCTCTCTCTCTGGTGGCAATTGTTTGTAGTCGTAAAGGGTTATGGGTAATGTGGGTGTGTGTTTTATAGTGCTGTGGGTGTATGGGTGTGGTGTGTGTATGTGTGTCAGGTGTGTGTAGTTTGAATTGTCCAATGTGGTTTTGTTTTGTATGTGTGTATGTATTTTGAGCGCAGCGGTATGTACCGCCAATGGTTTACCGCCACTGAATGTCCGCTGTGGTGATTCATGGGTCATAATGTTGTGGGCATTGTTCTGTTGCCATAACGGGGAGGGTTTTGCTACTGCCAGTTTATCACTGACCTTTGGGCTGCCAGACTTGTGACGGATTGCTATGTGTATGTCATAATATGGTTGGCGGATATCCTCCACGGCGACGGTAACGCTGGCGGCAATCAGCATGGCGGTAAGTGGGATTTACCGCCAATGTCATAATGAGGGCCTCTGTCTACATTCCACCGACACATTCATTTGGTGGTACATTCTCCCATTTCATTGATCATTCCTGGCTATGGGGCATATGTGTGGAGAGTGGATCAGCACCTATTGCTGCTCCACTTGTCTTACAACCCTTAGGGCACTCCACAGCCAACATATTTGAGACACAGCACACCATGCACCAGGGTTGGGGCCAATAGCACTCATAGTATGTAACACCATTGATATACGGTGCAGGGTTAGGGCCAAACATTTGGCCCTAACCCTGATAAGTGCATAATGGTCCATTGATACCAATGGTGTTCCCCCTTGTCACAACTGTTCCGTGTTGGCGTTACAGCTACCCGTCTGAGATGTGACACAGTTTAGTTTCTTAGTTTCAAGCAAACCATTTTGAAGCATCCCCTACTGTATGTACACCCCCTTGCATACATCTTGCCTGGCATTGGCATGATGTCGTGCAAGGGGTCAGAATTAGCACAATGCATACATTATGCCACTTAGTATTTCTGGTGCGTGATTCCAGGACTTTGAGAGCCACATCAGCATGAGTAATGTGAGACTGATGTGCGGCATGGAGGCGCTAGACCGTCTTAAATCACAACCTATGTTCTAACATAATTTGTAACTGTTGTGGTTGTTTCCTGCTCACTAAGGTACGTGCAACTTTCCAATGGTATATGAAGCAGAGAATGAGTACGCCATGGACAATCTGGTGCAAAGTAATTAAATGGTGATATTTACAGGGTGATTTTTGTTGTACAGTGTCTAGATGTATAAGTTCAGTACAATTTGTTGTCTCCTGTGAACTCCTGCAGCAGTGTTTTGTTGTTCCCCCTCCACCTGTGCTGCACCATTGTCAGCCTCCCCCTCATTGGAGACATCTTCCAGTTCATCCCAGGGGACATTAGTCTGAATACATATGTTATGCAAGATTGCACATACAAGGATAATCTTGCATACCAGGGGTGAATCATACAACACTTTCTCCTGTCAGGGCCAGGAACCTTAACCTTGACTTCAGGTGCCCAAATGTCTTCTCCATCACATTTGGTGTCCTTCTGTGGGCTTCAATGTATGCCTGCTCTTCCTCCGTTGTTGGGTTGCCAAAAGGGGTCATCACCAATGGCTGGCTGCTGTAACCTTGGTCAGCTGCAAAGGAATGTGAGAACCTTTATCTGTCATGCATAAATGTGATTTCCTCTGTGTCATGGCAGATGTTCGTTTTAGATGGAGTGGTGACTTGGACTTGCATCTGGTATTGTGTGTTCCTGTTTTGTTGATTGGTTGCATTGGTGTGTGGTGGTGGACATTACTATCATGGGTTGTGCCTCTGGGACCTGGTGATTGTCCAATTAAATCTGAACTGACAGTTCGACCATGCCAAATATGTGTTGTGCTGTCCATATTTGAGGCTGTGTCCTAATGTTAGTGGACCCTACCACAATAGCATCATTTGTATTGACACTATGGTAGAACAACAAGGCCAAATGCAGGCTACCATGTTTCCATGTAGCACTACACATGCAGAGTGACACTTAGTGACCCTTCGTGGCAGAATATGCCTGTGCTAGGCATCACGTATTCAAGGGGGATATTCACACAATGGGAGGACAAGCAAAATTGGTGCAAAGGATTCTCCAAGGTTCCTAGACATGATTGTTCACAGATACTTTCAACACATGCACAGAGCAGGTGTTAGGAGGGGGCACATCATAGATTTGAATGGATTCTTATGTACTGCGCATGAAATGGTCAGGTATGTTGTCAGTACTCCTACAGAGTCTATCTATGGCATCCATTATCTTGACACTATTGCACCTGCTATGCACCATGTTGCGCAGTGTATTATACACTGTGCTCACATGGTGGCATTAGGGTGTGGCAAATTGTCACAATTACAGTGGCGCTGCTGTTGATGCTGCACCACTTCCCTGAAATGTGGCCCTCAGTCTCTTCACTTTAGACCTGCAGAAGAGCGATGTTCTGGGACTTTGACGCTATTTTGTGTCAGTTGTGTGCCATGATAAAGGTGTTGTGCCCTGTTTATAGCATGTGATTTCCACTCCTTTTCCCTTCGAAAAACTCCCTTGCACAAAGTGTTGTTGTTACCAATTGCTGGCTGGCATACGTATCTGGAAGTGGACCATGGGCACAGTATGGCACAGTTGTATGGTATGTTTTGTGATGTATGCATGAGTTTTCAGACACCTGTGTGACTAGAGAGGGAATGATGTGGTTTTCTGCAATGCCCTGCATCGCATCACTAGTCCTGCTAAGTCCCATGTCTCCTCATTCACATGCATCTCTGTCCTCTCCCAGTACATTGTCAGTAGTCCAGCTGCCACAGTCACCTCTTGGTACGCTGGTATCATGTTAGGGAGTTGTGGAATTACCGGGTATGACTGTAGATGTCCTATGAGGTGTCCATCCCTACACATGGTCTTTCATGGATGGTGGGGATGTATTCCTATGTGTGCGGCCCAATGCACCGGACAGGTGAAGGAGAACACAATGGGTAAGTCTGGTATGTTTTGGTGACATGTAGTTGGTGATGGCAACACTTGGATAGTATTTGAAACTGGTGTCACCAGAGGCTTCTATACCATGACATACATGGGGCTGTGCCTATATGTGACTTTCTTTAGGTTGACATGGCCAATGTCTTTCGCATAGCTGAGCTATTCCTTGTTAGGTGTTATATGTGTGGGAATCTGGATTTAGTTGTCAACCAGCGGACACTGGTTTGGGCCCGGCTTCTGTATGCAAAGCGGACATAGCTCCACCTGTACTTCACGTGGTGTGTCAGTCAGGTTGCACCTGTATTATGTACATATAGGTATATGTGTGTTATGTGCAATGGATGCGGTGTAGAGTGCATGTGGTATGTGTGCTGTTGTCAGTACATCTGTGTTCCCCTGTCCGTGTGTGTTTAGTGTGGTGTATGTATTCTTTGTCCTACAAGGTTGGCATGTGTCTGTGTAATGATTGGTATGATGGCTTACCTACGAGTAGTCCATTGCCATATTGTCCATCCTGGAACTGCTTGTTGATGGTGGAGTGCCGGAATATGTAGGCATCAAGGACACTGCCAGAATATTTGGCTAGGTTGTTTATGAAGAGCCCGTGGTGATCCACAATGGCCTGCACATTTATGGAATGGGTATGTTTGAGGATCCTGTAGATGTGTTCTGTTGCAGTAGGTGGCACAAGTTGGACATGGGTGCAGTCCATTGTACCCAGCACATGCAGGAACCCAGCAATTTGGTAGAAACCTTGCTTGGTCTCCTGCTGCAGTTGCTGGGGGTTGGGGAACCAGATGTGGTGTGTTGTGAGGCAGATAATTGCGTGCAGAACCTTTGGAAGGAAGGCCGAGAAGGATGGCTGGGAGATGCCATCCACTTGTGCCCCAGTTATCTAGTTGTTGGAGTTTCCATCCTTGCAGTGATGTTTGGAGCAATGTGGTGCAGCAGGCGTACAATTGACTCTTGCTTCAGATGGTAGGTTCAATTAACATCTTGTTCTCTGAGTGCAAGGATGGTAGTGCGCTGTCGAAACATCCTTTCCTGCCTTCTGTGCTGCCTTTGTGGCTGCTGTGGTTGTGTTTGCGGTTAAAGCAGTGGTGCTGGTAGGACATGTTGTCATCGATGTCACCTATGTCGTATGCCAACTGGGAGTAATAACAGATCCATTTTGTCAAGGGGGTTGCCAATGCTCCTTCTGTGTGTTTTCCTTATGTAGTAATGTGTGGGACTCATTTTAACAACTGGTCTGACCAAGCATTAAATTTTGACGCTAAGCGGACTTTGCATAATTTTTTGAGACCAGTTCCTTAACATGCATTGTTACTGTGTGGGGCATTAAATATGGTGTTGGAGGGCTAGCATAATTTTTTAGAAGGTAACGCCTAACTTGCATATCATTGTCCCTAAGTGACGCAAGGTGGGGTGGTGCTCCCAGAAAAATGATGCTAACTCTGAAATTTTGTTACTAGAAGGGTCTAGCGACAGAATATAAATATGGTGCTAGGTTAGAGCTGCTTTTACATAAAAAAATGGAGCAAGGGTGGTGCTATGTTTTCTTAAATATAGGCCAATATCTTTAAGACTACAAAAAATTCAAGACAGCTGCTCTATGTAGCCACCATTGAATAGTTAGAAGCACAAAATGCATTCCAAGATGGCTGCAGTGAGTATACACGGTCAGCGCTAATTTTCGTTTGTTTTAAAGCATTCCAAGATGGCCACCACATACACACACACACACATGTTGTGTGTGCTCTCATGGCAGCTAATTTGTAATGTATTTTATTTTGCTTTAAGAAAAATCATTGAGAAACAGTGGCTCTATGTGTGTATGCACGGCAGACATCTGAGAATGGTTTTCCTAAAATCAAAAGAACATCCACTTGGAGATGGATATGTTGCATGAGTAGTTTGAAATGCTTGTTGGCTGGGACAAACACAAGTATTGGGTGAAAAGACATTGAGTTAGAATCAGTATACTGAAACAGAAAATAAATACATCAATCATGAGCAATGGGTGCCAACTCTAAGTCTATATTCTACAGGCCTGACCTAAAAACGATCAGCTGAAGACATTCTAGACTGTTTGTGGGGTTTGGTAAGAGCATTAGACAGATAACTACATACTCTCCAACTGTACAAATTGTAAAATCTCTCTAAAATAAATATTTACAAGATGCTTTAAAATACTTTATCATTGTGAAAAAATGCAAATATTCAAGGATTTGTTTGTACCGTTTTCACAAAATTATAAATTGAAGATAGAAAGGGAAAGGCCTCTGTTTTTACTTAGATTTTCAATCATGGTTTAAGTGCATCTAGGACTTAAGGAAATCATGTAAATCAAATAATTCATAAAATGTTAAAACTACCATCCCATATCCAAAAAAGTAATGTTTAATTTTCACTGCCACAACAACGTTTTTTTGTTTGCATGCCCTGTATTAATGAAAGAAGTAATCTCCTAGAATAACAAGAGCATATCAAATAGGAAAGACATGGGACTCTTGTGAGTTCCACAAACCTATGAGTGCCAAATAAGCCCCTGTTAGCTACCAATATTGCTTGGTATGGTATTTACTGCACTCATCTGCTCCTCATTTTGAGTTTCTTACCTCTAATTTCAGAGTGCTTCTTCTTATGATTTTCCTTTTTGTAGTTTTAAATATCAACTATAAAAATGTTTACCGACACAAATATCATGGCAAGATATTGATTACCAAAATATTACGTTTCTATACTTTAAAAGTAAATGACTAAAATATGCATGCAACACGATCTAACAGCAAAATATTGACAACAAAACTGTATTACCAGATTTGAAGTTTGGGGGAAAGGTACTCTTTCTTTGTGTTGAAGTACCCTGTCCACTACACTGACAGTCTGCCCGCTCTATTTTGACTTGGGCAAAGTATCAGGTTTCCTACAGCAGTACACTGTCTGACTCAGTTGTCAAAAAACCCTACACCGATAGCCTGACAGAGTTTGGGTCATCAGTGTAGGTATAGCTGACCATTTGTCTTATATAGAATGGATGTTTTAATATATTTATTTTCAGTTTGGGTCTGACAGGGAAAACCTGGAGGTCTGGAACGAAAAAAAATTACCCCCACAACTTTGATGAAAATTCCCAGGGCGTAAGAGTCATATATTTTATTTGTTTTACATAAACAAACTTCCACTTTCTGGGATTATTTTTGGAAAACAAAAATGATTGGTGAGCAGTCGCCTGAAACACAGCAGACACTAACCAAACTTTTAATGCTTTCAGAGGAGCCACTGTCAGAGCCAGAAGAGATCTCAAAATATGGCGGGTGGTAATACAGCCATAATGGCACTGGAAAAAATGTCTACCAACCACCATGGTTTAAATCAGGTCCATAGTTTGTTAAATTCTTTAATATTATCTTAAAAAATCTACTTAAAATACCATATTCAATACTACTTTCAAACAATTGTAAAAATATGTATCTTAAAAACTTACTAATTAAACTCTTGTTTTTTCAAATACATATAGGTGTTCTTTAATAGTCCTTCCCTAAGCATGGAAAGTGTAATTACGTTTGAGAAAAATACAAATAATTGTTTAATACTTTATAAAAAATAAATATAAAAAAGTAAAAAAGGTTACTTAGTTTTACAAATGTTTTTTTTAAAGTTATCAGCGCTTAGCTATGCATATTATTACGGAAAAACATATTAAATGAAATTATGAAAAAAACTACAACATAGAAGTATATATGCATACTAACTCAATTACTTATGTATATAGAATGGTGGGTGAGACAGAAGTGCATTCAGGGGAGTTGAGCCTACTGCTCATCTAATAGATAAATGGGATGAGTAAGAATGCATTCACACAGTATATTTACATTAAATTTTGCTGCGCGGTACCCATATGTCAATCACTTTTATGAGATATATAGAAAACTTTGCAAAAATGTATTGTTGTATCAAAACTAAAAAAAGTTGTTTTATCATATACATTCTATAAAGGTGATGAACATATGAGAAACTCACCACATAATTTCATGCAAAGACATTATAGATGAATGCATTCTTATTTACCATGTTCTCTATGTGGTGTTCGTAGGGGTGCTAAGATAGGCATTGGAATCCTATATTGCTCATTCATCAAGATCAAGACTAAGGGCCTCTTCACGAATCTGATGGTCTATCGACCACCATGGTGGAGGTGGCGGTCCAGCCACCATTGGGATGGCGGTCAGACCGCCGTATTACAATTCATTGGGGCCTATGGAGCAAAGAACGCTGTGGTTCCGCCAGCACAGCCAAGCAGCAAACACTGCCACGGTCCCGAGCCAGCACACACCGGCCGGTGGAGACAGTGTTTCCGCCAGACACAGTATGAGTTTGCACACCATCATTGTGACCTTGGCAGTCCAACCACCACATCTCAGAAGGCAGATACAGACAGTATAAGAGGAGACACTTACCTTCGAGCAGCCTCACATGTCCGGAACTGCCATGGAATCAATCACACAGGTCCTGGTGCTGTTGCTGATCATCTCATGGCGCACAAAATCAACTCTGCCGTAACGCCACGGACCATAAGTACACACACACCTACCTTTGTCATTATGCTCAACAATAGATAATTGCGCAGTCCACCACATCATATAGAGGTCTCGCTACAGGCACCAAGTACACGTCTCATTGTGTCCCGGTTGGCATTTTACACAAATCAGGACACATTCTCAATATGCCCCCTTTGGACAGCTCACTCACACTGCACTACAACACTACAGAAAAACACACTTCCACACATCTCAGGCACAGGGACAGTGAAGGCTACACAACATTCACTCACACATCAACAACTACACACAAACATCACACATACAAATACAACTCACACACTCAAAATTCTACACAGGCCAAGTATTGTCGTCACATACAACTCACATGTTTATTGATGTGGCATGGTACACAAACAACACCACCATTAAACAGCTCTGTAATGGACACATACATCACACACATCACAGCACAATGGAAGGAAAATTGCATGCACAACACACAGAGAGACAAATAGACAAATGGCACTATGCATATAATACCTGCACAATTGGGATGGGAACACCTGGTACACTCAGGGAAGGAGGCTGCACTGGGAAGCATATCACTTTGTACACACCCCTAAAGCAACATGAGCACATGAAATGGTCCTACATGTGTCTTAGGGACAAACAGTACTATACCAAAATGTCATGCCCATCTGCACAATGTAGAAGTGAAAGTCAACAAAGCACGTACAACTCCAAATGTATGCAACATACATCTACAGGAACTAGCTGCAAGATACTCACAGATACATGCTAACAAAATGTCTACAGTAACAGAACTCAAGTTGACACATATCAGCTCAATATATAAGCTATATCTGGGGGACAAGCCGAACACCATACATGCTCACAATGGAGAACAAGAGGTCAAATACTTAACATAACAAACAATACACAGTGCCATGACACCACCATTGATTTACACACACACATATCCTTATACTCAACATATACCCTTGTCTTGGAGGACACAGCACTGTCCACAAAGTCAAACACTGGAAACAACAGCAAATGGATCAACAAGCAGGCTTAAACACACACAACTGTAGCCACACAACACAAGTTACTCAGGATCAACATTTAGGTAGAAAAGGAATCGCAGGACAAATGTATACCAAAAAACAAACTGCTTGAGTTTATTCATTTGAAATATGAAAGTCCAATGGCCACTGGGCAGTCCATATAATTTTGTCCCAAGTAGAAAAGTGTGTCCAACCTTGACTCCCAATTTCCATGGAATCTCCAGAGGAAGGAGCATCAAGGGGGCAGGCAGGCACCTCAGGGATTATCTGAGAGGAGGAGTATGATTTGGGAGGGTGTTTGGGTTTGGGCTTTGGAGGGGTGGTTTTCTGTTTGGGAGGGGTGGGCTTATTCTCGGGGGTAGAGGTATGGGTGCTTGCAGGGGAGACCTGGGAGATTTAAGGGAGGGACTGGGAGCTGGGTGGGGGCCTCTTGAATTTCGGGCTGGGATGACAGAAACCAGGGGAAGGTCCAGATAAAAAAAAAAGTCTCTTAGGGCCATGGGGACAGTCAGCAGAGGCGACACCCACACTCTTGGTTGAGTGGGCACTGCCAATTTGGTGGGGTTGACCGTGGAGGGTGGTGATAGAACGCAGGTGGTGGACAAGGATGGCACTGGGGGATTACCTTATGGTTCTGCCACCACTAGGAAGTGTCTACTAAAGGAGGAATCTGATGACGATGATGAGGGTGTTCCGGTCTCCCCGTGGCACACCCTTCGCTCTCTGGGCCACTGGGTCCCTCAGTGTCAGTTGCGTCTTGACCCGAGGTCCTGTGGCCAGATACTTTCCCACTCGGCTGTGACCCGTCTCTTTTGCTTGCCAGTGCAGATGCTGCAAATATATAAGAGCAATAGAACTATCACATGTCCATGAACACACTTGAACAACAGCTCTGATTAGCAAACATTATCATGAGGTCGTGTAGGCCCCAGCAAAAAACTACATCTACACCTAAACATGCATGCCACATGAACTGTCAACAGTTGCCCACTGGAAAATCAGGTTCTCACAAAACTGCTACTGCATGGTTGAAGTTGTGCAATCACAATAACTAGTCAACAACTAGGAGACCTCATTGCCCACAAAGCTTTGCCCCATGAAGCACACCTCCGTAATCTGTTGTCACACAATAGTGGGTCAATGCCACCTGCATTCTTACACATACCACACAAGGGTGTGCACACATCAATGTGTCACATATATAAGGACCCAACAATAAGAAAGGATGCTTCAAAATCCTGCTAAGTTGCTGACAAAAGTACAATAGCCTGGAGAAGGTGACAGGAAACACTCGTGTCACACTGGAAGCAGTTCTACAATGCACACTTCACTAGGTGAGTCAGGGAGATATCCTTGATGTTGCGCAGATAAGCCATACATGTGGCATGGAAATTAACACTGTAGACATCATGTGCAAAATGTCAAGGAATGGTGTCCCCAAATTACACAACACTATGGATCAGCAAGCCCCAGGGTGATCATCACTAATGTCTAGCACCCCTTAGAATGGCATACTCTGAGTGCATCAGTAGATGCCATTAGTCCATTGCATGTAGGAGAGACACAGAAGTTGCAAGGGCTTGTAGAAGGCCCTCAACATGTAGCCAAACGGGAAGCTACATCACTAACCCCAGTTTGCTCATTCAAACCCAGATGTCTATCTGTGGATGAATGCCTGTAACCAAACACATGTGATTGGAACATAAATACAAGTCACTTTGTGATGCATGCCAACAGTCAGGGCACAAAGCTGAACCATTTCACATGTGCAGTGCACTTATACACCTGATGCCACATAGATATTCACATTGCAGCTCTTAACTCTAGGCGTGCTTGTCATGTCCCTCATTGCTACTGAAGTTGTACTTGTCCAATTACATGCTATGACACATGAGGGAATGTGACAGCCAATAGACAATGCTGACACACTCCTGTATGTGGGACAACATGAAAAATATCCCCATTGTGAATATACTATTTCATGCCATGCACATATATGTGAGGGAATACAGATGTCATTCCATAAACATAGGAAGACCATGCATGAAACTGCAGCATATATTTATACTAAAGAGAAAGCACATGCTGACATGTAGGCACAAGGAATTTTGACAGTCGTGGCAAATACATCATATCAATGGACAATCCCCACTTAACAAGGGAAAGTAGTGATCCATAGCTACATCCAAAGTACAGTGTAAGCCCTGGCATATGTATGTTAGACATCTTCACATTACAGACTACAGTGAGGCACCTGAACCCATCAGACGCTGAAGATAACAAACTTCTGGGTGGCAGATGCCAACATGCACATGTACACAGATACATGGCTGGGGGCAGTGATCCATCACCTACTTACCTTTGGCTTGGAACACTGAGGAGTAGTGATCTGTTGCATTGACAATACACACATTACAAAAACAAACAGTACATGATTGGTAAATGTATACAGTTAGATGTGGTCCTTTCAGAACTAGTGGTTTGAGGATTCCACCCAGTGCTCTCCTAGGTCCCTGGTACAGTAGGCAAGGCACATCAGTATAAAACACATTTTATGTCAACACAAACAATCTCTCATCTACTGTGTGACACATGGCTCATCCCTAATTGTCAAGGGGAGCTGTCTGAACCTCACTAAATCACTTGGCAATGGGACAGGCAGGAATATGCTTTGCACTCACCTCCGTGAGCCTGCTGTGCAGCCCTCAAATACCCATCAAGCTCCATATACACCACCGCCAGAATAAGGGACATTTAAGGGGGTCATTGTCCAGCGGACACCCCACCCACGATGGTAGAAGAGTCCCAGCTAGGCCTCCTTTATCTTCCGGACCCAGCGTCTCAGGTCCTCCTAGTTATTGCGACAGTGGGCACTGACAGTGGACGTACAGGGTCCGCACCTTCTTGGCGTTGGCTCTCCATATCCCTGTCTTTTTATGGGCGGTGACCTGCATAGATGCAATAGACAAATCAAGATATCATGTTCATAAGTTCTGTCACAAATTGTAGAGTCTCATACATGTCAGTTACATCCAGCTTAGCCTTTCCCATTTTGTCAATACTCTCCAAGTGTGGCATCTACAAGCTGATGAGTACAAGGCCATGACTACAGACATACATTTCCAATAAGAGGGAGCGAGTAGCCGTGAGGGAGCAAGGTGTGGCACCTGCATGGTGGGTACAAAAAGTATCTAGCCTGTCTATGTGTGGACATTTGCAAGAACAAAGGCATGCTTACCACTTCAGGGGGGTGGGGTTGTGTGGTATGTATCTGTACCACAGAACATGCTTTTGGACATATGTGTCCATCCTACAGAGACATCACAAAACAAAAAAGGCTTGCATGGCCCATTTTCTGCCATTTGACCAAGTTATACATATCATGGCCTCCCAGGAATCAACACACTGTCTGCACTGTGGGACTGGCAGTTATGCAATGAGCCTGCACAGGACAAAAATGACCTGTGTGAAGAGGGCTGTGGGAGTAAGAAACCTGTCAGGAGTCAGAGAGACACACTGACAATGATGCTAAGTATGCATCTGTCACAGAGCAGTAACCCACCTCTGTACCCATTCCCAATTTGCTCAAAGGAATGAGGCATTCTGGGCAGCATATTACAACAGAGCCTCATATTGGCCACATGACAGGATCTTCTGGGGTACAGGGAGTGGGCACAGTGCCACTGTGGTAGAGACACTGTGACTTCCCCCAGCATAGTCTAGGACCCATAGTGAGAGAGACATGTGAGAGGCCCTATCGCTGTAGGCTGAGCAGGTTGTCTCACATACACAACATTCAGAAGGAAAAATATGTCAGTGGATGGCTGTAATGTCACCTCACCTAGTTCTATGCATCCAACACAAGGAGGATCAGGGAACAAAAAAGCAAACACACCACAATGTGAATGAGGTCAGCATATGGCTCTGACAACCAATACCTACACATTGACTCAATCTTTGAAGTCACACAAACTGCAACAACAGGGACATGAGTATTCAATATGCACACATGGGCAAAATCCAGCCTGTGAGGAGGGAAAGGATGGTGAAGTACAGAGGAAACTATATGCATGAGGCACTAACCTGCTACTCTGGTGCACTATAGAGCTGTACCTACAGGGGTAGAACCTCAGTCACCATCTTCTCCAGGTCCTCTGGTGAGAAGACAGGGACCCTATCACCTACTGGATGTGGCATGATTGCTCCCAGACGTTGTACACCGCAGCACAATAGTGGAGGTCTTGCTGGCAGCAGTGTTGGGAGTCACGTGAGGGAGTTTTTGGAACATGGCGATCACGCACACCACATACATGCTCATCACAACTGGCTGACACAGCCTTTGGCTGCGACCCCACTGGCAACTACACTAGGCTATGGCTGTGTCCACCATGGTTGCAACCACCTACCACCATGACGACTTCCACCAGCGGTCATGGGCGGTTCCTAATGTCCAGTGGAGCAAGTCAAGCAGCTGCCATTTTATAGGCCAGAAATGCAGGATTGGGCATTATAAACTGGGTCACACCTCAGAAAATTTTGTTTTGTCATGTTGGTCCTACTACTTAAACACCATTGTGGTATGTTGTTGAGCACATATGACCATTTACAGTGGGGCACAGTCCACCCCCGTCCAAGGTAATTTTGCGCTTAGGACATCAAGACACATTCGGAGTGGCATTTGTGATGCTCAATTTTGCTTTCGGTCTAGGTAGATGATGTGTTCACGTGTGGCAAACCAAGGAGTAACATGTGACCCTTGTGCTTTTAGCAGCTTTGATGGTATTGCTTGCCATGTCCATCCCTTCTAAATTGTCATGTCACATGTTATCCTTGACATGCATCATGTATGTTGCTGTGGACACAATGACTAATGTCAGAATTAATTTCTTGTCATACATAGGTACACGGGGAGAAGGAGGATGCAACAACCACCTATCTACCGTACACAGCCAGACCATGAAATAAAGACATATTATCCTCCTTTACCATGTGAATCGGCAAACAGTAGTGGACTTATGTCATCATTTGGAACCAGATCTGATGTCAGCTATCAGTTATCCATCCAGCATACCACTCATTGTACCATACATGTCAGTGCTGCAATCCATAGCCACAGGGTCATTCCAACACATAGGTGGTCATTACAACCCTGGGGGTCAGTGTTAAAGCGGCGGTAAAACCGCCAACAGGCCGGCGGTAAAAAAAATGGAATTATGACCGTGGCGAAACCGCCAACATAGACAGCCACTTTAACACTCCGACCGCCAAGGCGGTACAAACAAACACCGCAGCGGTAACCGCCAACAGACAGGCGGAGGACAATGTACCGCCCACAGAATCACAACAGTCCAATCCGCCACCTTTTCCGGGGCGGATTCACAGCGAACAAAAACACGGCGGAAACAGGACTTGGATGGGAAAACGCTCACCTCTACACACCCCACGAGGAACCAGGACGCCATGGAACTGGAACTTCAGATACTCCCAGCCTTTATCTTCCTGCTCCTCTACCAGGAGCATGAACTCCGGCGGCGAAGACCACGGTGAGTACTGCACCTACGACACAGGGGAGGGGGGAGGGAAAAAACAGTGACACACACACGCAATAGGCAACACTCCCACCCCCACCCTCACCCACTACAACACACACACTAATACAGCATGATACATTACAGTTACAACCCCCAACCCCACCTGGAAGAATGCAAGGACAAAAGGAAATGAGTCGAATCATTGAAATATATTCAATTACATAAATCAAAAATATTTACATATATATACATTTACACTATAAACAATTATATACACCACGAACACAAGTCCAAGGGATACCACCATTATAGTCCGTGGACCACTGGGCCCAAAAGGCATGGGTGAGGCCCACACTCAATACCCGAACAAGACGGAGAGAGCACTGCTGGGGCATCAGATAGAAATAAAACAGGCACCTCAGGGGGAATGGAAGGGGGGGCACCTCAGCCGGATGAGTGCACGACACCAGATCCACGAGGGGGCTCCATGCCCACTGTTCAATCCTGGGGAGTGCAAAGCCACAGTCTCTCAAGTCTCTACAGTGGGTGGGTTGCCCACTGTTCAATCCTGGGGAGGGATCCTGGGGAGGGCAAAGCCACAGTCTCTCAAGTCTCTACAGTGGGTGGGTTGACGACTGTTCAATCCTGGGGAGTGCAAAGCCACAGTCTCTCAAGTCTCTACAGTGGGTGGGTTGCCCACTGATCAATCCTGGGGAGTGCAAAGCCACAATCTCTCAAGTGGATAACAGTCTCCACTGGTTCTGGAGGGGGCTTGGTGCCCAGAGTGCTTCATCCTGCCAAGGACAGAGGTAGTGGATGTAACTCTCCAGTGGTTCTGGAGGGGGCTTGGTGCCCAGAGTGCTTCATCCTGCCCATGGCGGCCTCAGTAGCGTTGTAATCATTGGCGCTCACTGTCCTGCGGTGGTGCTGGCGGTCCTGTCCTGGGCAGCGGTGCTGGTGGCGGTCTTGTCCTGGACAGTGGTGCTGCTGGCGGCGGGGTCCTGGGCAGCGGGGCTGGTGGCGGTCTTATCCTGGGCAGCGGTGCTGCTGGCGGCAGGGTCCTGGGCAGCGGGGCTGGTGGCAATCCTGTCCTGGGCAGTGGTGCTGGTGGCGGTCTTGTCCTGGGCAGCGGTGCTGCTGGCGGCGGGGTCCTGGGCAGCGGGGCTGGTGGTATTCTTGTCCTGGGCAGCGGTGCTGCTGGGGGCGGGGTCCTGGGCAACGGGGCTGGTGGCGGTCTTGTCCTGGGCAGCGGGGCTGGTGGTGGTCTTGTCCGCCATGCTGATCTTCCCAGACTTGCCGGTTTTACTGTGCCCCTTCCCCACCTTGGATGGTGTCGCAGCTGTCTCCACACTCCCAACTGTACCCCTGGGAGTGGCTTTGGTGGCTGATTTCTTTCCCCTCTCCCGCCCGGCACTGGCCAACATTTGATGCTTGACAGGTGGGGGACTGTCCGTGCTCTGGCTCCTTGCCACACTGGCTGCCCTGCTTCCTGGTGCACTCCAGAATCCGGTGACTACTGGCACCACTGGTCCCGCCGATGTTGTGGCTGAGGTGCTAGGTTTGGACCTGGAGAATCGGGCCCTAGGAGACTGAAGGGGTGGGGGAGGTGAGGGAAAGAGGTCAAAGTTGAAGAGGAAAAGTTTCTTAGGAACACTGGGATGGGTAGCTGGAGGGGGTTTGGGAGTGGAGGAAGAGGTAGTGGTTGTAGGAGGTGTACGTTTGGTGACTTTTGGTGAAGGTGTATGGGCTGGAGGCTGTCGTGAGGTGGATGGCTGTTGGGTGGGTGTGTGGCTGCGTTTGTGTACCTTGGGAGGTGGCCTCACAGACACACTGGGAGAGGACACAGGGAACGTGTGAATGGTAGTGGGGGTGGTGACTGCACGTGAGCGGTGTGTGGTGGTGGGTGTGCTGGTGATGGACGTAGTGGCTGAGGATGTAGTGCATGCAGGTGTGAGTGGAGATGAGACAGGGAGGGAGGAGGGAGACGAGGATGAGGGGGACACAGTGGAGGCAGTGGATGATGGTGTGCCTGCATGTGTGTGATGCTTGCGTGAGTGCCTGTGGGATGTGTGGTGCTTATGTTTGCCAGAGCTTCCCTTGTGTGTTGAGGTGTGTGCATGCTGGTCTGATGGTGTGCTTGGGATAGGCTGAGGTAAAGGTGTGTGGGTCTGGGTGTAGCAAGTTGGAGGGGGGAGGCTATGGCTGCCATCAGTGCTGAGGCTAGAGTATGAAAAGCTCGCTGAAGGGCTGCCTGACCAGAGTGAATGCCCTCCAGGTATGCATTGGTTTGTTGCAACTGCCTCTCTACACCCTGGATGGCATTCAAAATGGTAGACTGCCCAACAGTGAGGGACCTGAGGAGGTCAATGGCCTCCTCACTGAGGGCAGCAGGGGTGACTGGGGCAGGGGCTGAGGTGCCTGGGACGAAGGTGATGCCCACCCTCCTGGGTGAGAGGGCACGGGGCAAACGCTGAGGGGCTGCTGGGAGGGCGGTGCTGGTAGGGGGGGGTGGCGGCTGTACCTGTAGATGCGGGGGGCACAGATGGGCCTGCCACCGCAAGGAAGCTCCCATCAGAGGAGGAGTCCGTATCGCTGGTGTCAGCTCCTGTCCCTGCCATGGAGCTCCCCTCGCCCTCCGTCCCACTGGTGAATTCAGACTCCATTGTGTCGCCCTTCAGGGCCTTGTGGGATGCAGCTCCCTCCTGCTCCGGAGCCACTGCTCCTCCGCCTGACGATGCTAATGCACACAAGAACAGGGAGACCACAAAAAGGGGGGGGAGACAGAAGAAAGACATGTTGAGTGCATGCAGTACTGCTACCGCTGGCGGACACGACAGACACTGAAGCCCCATGCACTACGCCGCGCACTTGGAGTCAATTATTCAATCCCAGGGACATGGGTTACAAGGCTCTGCCCGATTTCTGCACACATGGATGTCACAGGAGCCTGACTAGGTGTAGTTGGCACTGTACACAGGTGGGGTGGGGTGCCACAGGGCCTGCCTTAAGAAGGGTCCTTGCCTACTAAAATCGCCCTAGCCTAGGGAAACCACAGCCCACCTCCCCCACCCGGACACCTACAATGCGCACTGAATCAGCACAATGAGAGTGTACTCACCCCGTTGTGTCTGCTGTGATGCCCTCAAGCGCCCATCCAACTCCAGGTACACCACCACCAGGATCCTGAACATCAGGGGGGTCATGGTGCGACGGGCACCCCTCCCACGTTGGGAGGCCATCACCAGCTGGGCCTCCGCCGCCTTCTTGCTCCAGTGGCGAATGTCCTCCCATATTTTCCGGCAGTGGGTGCTCTGTCTGTGGTAGACCCCCGGGGTCCGGACTTCCTTGGCGATGGCACGCCAAATGTCCTTCTTCTGGTGGGCGCTGACCTACAAGAATTGTACAGGGGGCCCTTTCCCCAGACACACGAGCCATTGTCTCTTCCAGACTGAGGTCACAGTAGCACTTGCAGTGTAGGTCCTCTCCTGTCGAAGATCAGGTATCAAGTGATTGAACAGAGAGAAAATGGCGGTCACCGCCGGCGTACATCGTCATTGGCTCCTCGGACCCATAGGGTCCAATGTTAACCTAAACAGGATTGCGCTGCGGTCTTCGACCACCTACCGCGACGGTGTACAACGCCAGCGCAGTCACCTCATATCCCCCGTCCCACTTTACAGGTCAGGCAGCCGCCATTTCATGGGCCCAAATGGCATTATTTTGGACTGTGTCACACATATCTAGGCCTTGCCTAAACACTCTTACAGGCAAATTTCAATTTGCTAATATTTTCAGAGTAAGCTATGTTTACGTACCTCAGAGTTGGTTGACTCTCTGCTCGCTGTTCTCCTCCATAGGCAACGTCCGCTGGGGCATGTGAGGAGATGGCGGCATCCTCCGGTGTACAGACCATTGGTGGACCTGTTGACAATGGAGGAGCGACATATGATCATCACCTACAGGCTTGATCGTGCCACAATCCAGGAACTGTGTGCCCAGTTGGAGCCAGAGCTGATGTCAGCTATCCGCCATCCCACAGGAATCCCCCCTCAAGTGCAGGTGCTGTCAGTACTCCATTTCCTAGCAATTGGGTCTTTTCAAACAACAGTGGCCATAGCATCAGGGATGTCCCAGCCTATGTTTTCCAATGAGTTGTCCAGAGTGTTGTCTGCCCTGCTGAAACACATGAGGAGCTACATCGTTTTCCCTCAGGTGGAGGATTTGCCTACAGTGAAAGGTGATTTCTATGCCCTGGGACAAATCCCCAACATCATAGGTGCCATTGATGGGACACATGTGGCCTTGGTACCCCCCGCAGGAGTAAACAGGTATACAGAAACCGGAAGAGTTACCATTCCATGAATGTGCAGATGGTGTGTTTGGCAGACCAGTACATCTCCCATGTGAATGCTAAGTTCCCTGGCTCAGTGCATGACGCTTACATCCTGCGGAATAGCAGCATCCCTTATGTGATGGGCCAACTCCAGAGGCAGAGGCTATTAGGTGAGGACATGGACCCAATACAGTGGGAATAGTTGTCTGGGTCTATGGATGTCCCTATGAGTTAGTGTGTGTCTAACAGTTGTCCCTCGCCATTTGCAGGTGACTCTGGTTACCCCAACCTGTCATGGCTACTGACCCCAGTGAGGAATCCCAGGACAAGGCCAGAGGAACGCTACGATGAGGCCCGTGGGTGAACTAGGAGGATTATAGAGCGTACCTTCGGCCTCCTGAAGGCCAGGTTCCGGTGCCTCCATATGATAGGTGGTTCCCTATTCTACTCACCAAAGAAGGTATGCCAGATCATCGTGGCCTGCTGTATGTTTCACAACTTGGCTTTGCGACGACAGGTGCCTTTTCTGCAGGAGGATGGTCCAGATGGAGGTCTTGTGGCTGCTGTGGACCCTGTGGACAGTGAAGACGAGGAAGCAGAAGTAGAGGACATCGACAACAGGAACATGGTGATCCTGCAATACTTCCAGTGAGACACAGGTAAGAAGACAACACTGCCTGCCACATCTGATTTTAATCTACTACCTCTCTACTGTCTGTCATTTTCACCCAGTGTATGGTCACTGAGTTGCCACTTTCCCTTACGATTTCACAGATGTGGGTCCCACTGTGTGACATCTGCTTTGTTTCCTCACGCGCTAGAGCTGTGTGACATAGGTATGGCATTACATTTGAAAGAGCATTTTGCCACTGTAATTGCTAATACACTATTTTGAAATCACAGACAGACTCCTGATTGTTTTGCGCTTTGAGGGTGTTTATTTAAGTGCTTAATAGTGGAGGGGGTTGTAAAATGGTGAGGGGGGATGGTGGAGGAATGTCCATGGCGGAGTCCAGTCTATTAGTCTCACAGGTGCATTGTCCAAAGGGGCATAGGAAGTGGATCTGGGGCAGTATAAGGATGGACAGGGTGAGAAGGTGGGACAAAAGGATGACAATCAGGGTGGTCTCATTTCTTGGCGGGGGTCTTGGCATCGTTCTCTGTCTTTCTCCTGGATCTTAGCGACCGTTTGTGGGGTCGTTCTCCCTCTGCAGGGGGTGGGGTGCTGGTGTGGTGGTCCTGTGGTGGTGCCTCCTGTCCACTAGTGCCGGGGGAGGTGGTGGGCAGTTCATCGTCCAGGCTAGTGTCAGTGGTCTGTTGGTGTGCCACTGTGTCCCTCTTGGTGTTGACAAGGTCTGCCAGCACCCCTGCAATGGTGAGCAGGGTGGTGTTGATGGACTTCAAGTCCTCCCTGATCCCCAGGCAGTGTTCCTCCTGCAGCCGCTGGGTCTCCCGAAACTTGGCCACTACAGTGCCCATTGTCTCCTGGGAGTGGTGGTAAGCTCCCATGATGTTGGAGAGTGCCTCATGGAGAGTGGGTTCCTTGGGCCTGTCCTCCCCCTTTCGCACAGCAGTCCTCCAAGCTTTCCTGTTATCCTGTGCCTCTGTCCCCTGAACCGTGTGCCCACTGCCCCCAAGTCCCTGATCGTCATGTGTTAGTGGGGTTGCCTGGGGTCAGGGCTAGTGTCAGGGGCCCCTTGTTGTGCCACAGTGTCCCTCCTGTTGTTGACGAGTTCCTTCAGCACCCCTACAATGGTGCCCAGGGTGGAATTGATGGATTTGAGTTCCTCCCTGAAGCCCAAATACTGTTCCTCCTGCAGCCGCTGGGTCTCCTGAAACTTGGTCAGTACCGTTGCCATCGTCTCCTGGGAATGGTGGTAGGCTCCCATGATGTTGGAGAGGGCCTCATGGAACGTGGGTTCCCTGGGCCTGTACTCCCCCTGTTGCACAGCAGCCCTCCCAGTTCCCCTATGTTCCTGGGCCTCTGTCCCCTGAACAGTGTGCCCACTGCCACTGCCCCCAGGTCCCTGGTGTTGTTGGGGTGGTGGGTTAGCCTGGGTTCCCTGTAGTGCTGGACACACTGCTGATTGACGTGTCCTGGGGACAGAGTTATGGGCCCGCTGGGTGGGTGCTGTACTGGTGGTTCCAGAGGGGGGAGGCTCTGTTGTGGCTTGTGCCAGTGTGAGGGGAACCGACTGTCCCGAGGTCCCAGATGGGCCGGGCTGGTCATCTAGATCCAGTTGGACAGAGCTGCTGTCATCACTGTGGGCCTCTTCTGAGGGAGGAGTGGACATATCTGGACCCTCCTGTCCGGTGACGTTGGGTAGGGGTCCTGCAGGGGTGTAAAAGCATGAGTATTGCATCTGTGTGTGCCATGGTGTGCAATGGGTGGGTGACCGTGTACCCCAGTGCTTGCATTCCTGTGTAGGACCTTTTGTGATGATGGGTAAGGGGGGTGTATGGGTATGTGCAGTGGCCATGCTTTGGTGATGGGTGTCCATGCTTTGGTGTTGCATGCAGGGCTTGGGTTTGGGATGTGTGGTTTGTGCTATTGGGACATGTGTGAGGAGTTGGAGTGATGGGGGTGAGGGCGAGGGTGGGGGTATGTGATGGCATGCAGGTTGGGTGGGGGATGAAGTAGTAAAGATTTGACTTACCAGAGTCCATTCCTCCGGCTACTCCTGGTAGGCCCTCACGATGCAGTATAGCCAAGACTTGCTCCTCCCATGTTGTTCGTTGTAGGGGAGGAGGTGGGGGTCCGCCGCCAGTCCTCTGAACCGCGATGTGGTGTCTTGAGACCACGGAACGCACCTTCCCCCGTAGGTCGTTCCACCTCTTCCTGATGTTATCCCTAGTTCTTGGGTGCTGTCCCACTGCATTAACCCTGTCCACGATTCTTCGCCATAGCTCCATCTTCCTAGCTATGGAGGTGTGCTGCACCTGTGATCCGAATAGCTGTGGCTCTACCCAGATGATTTCCTCCACCATGACCCTGAGCTCCTCCTCAGAGAACCTGGGGTGTCTTTGCGGTGCCATGGGGTGGTGTGGGTGATGTGTGGGATGGTGTGTGTTGTGATGTATGGGGTGATATTTAGAGGTGTGTTGTGTGAGGTGCGTGGATGTTATGTGAGTGATGGTGTTGAGTGCCTGTGGATGCTAGTTTGTAGATGGTGGTGTCTCTCTCTGGCATTCAGTCGCAATTGTTGTCGTAGTGGTTTGTGGGTGATGTGGGTGTGTGTTTTATATTGTATTGAGTGTGTGGGAGTGGTGTGTGTATGTGTATCAGGTGTGTGTATTTGGAATTGTCCAATGTGGTAGTGTTTTGTAAATGTGTGTGTATTTTGAGCGCGGTGGTGTGTACCGCCAATGGAATACCGCGGTTGAAAGACCGCCGCGTTGATTCATGGGTCGTGATCGTGTGGGCGTATTCCTGTTGGCGTGACAGTGTTGATTTTGTTTTCACCAGTTTATCACTGACCTTTGGTGTGGCGGACTTGTGTGGGTGTCTATATTTTGGCGGATTCCGGGCTTTGGGTCATAATGACCGTTGCGGATTCCGCGGCGGTGTGTTGGCAGTCTTCTGCACGGTGGTAAGCGTCATTTACCGCCAATGTTGTAATGAGGGCCATAGTGGCCCAAGCTGGCAGAATGTCCCAACCTATGTTCAGTTTAGTGTTGAAGGATGTCCTCTCATCAATGTTGAAACACATTGGCAGCTACCTCCAGTTTCTTCCCACGTGAGGATTTAGCCCAGGAGAAGGCTGACTTTTATGGTTTTGCATGCATCCTACCTGTGGTGGGGCTATTGATTACTCATATGTCGGCTTGGTCCCACCGCATGCCAATGAACAAGTGCACTGCACCAGAAAAACTTTCATTCCATCAACATCCAAGTTGTATGTTTGGCGGACCTACACATTTCTCAGGTCTGTGCCCATTATCTGGGTTCAGTCCATGATGCATTCATAATGCAGAACAGCACTATCCCTCAGCTGATGTTATGACTGTACCCGGGGGGGGGGGGGGCTGGCTAGTTGGTAAGTAACATCTGCCCTGTTTGAATGTGAGCAATGTCTGGTGTGTCAAATCTGATCAAAGGGACACAGAGGTGCACATAGGTCCCATTCCTTAACAGGATACTCTGCATATCCAAACCATCCTTAGTTGTTGACACCAATAAGGAATCCAACAATGCCAGGGAAAGTCTGCTTCAATGAGGCCCATGGAAGAACAAGGCAGGTAGTGCAGCGGGCATTTGGACTCCTGAATGCCAGATTTAGGTGTCTGGACCGCACTGGTGGAGCCCTCCTCTACTCACCAGGTAAAGTGTGTCAGATCATTGTGGCCTGCTGCATTCTCCGCAATATTGCCCTGCGGATGAATATCCCATACATCACAGAGGAAGGGGAGCCTGCAGCGCCACTGGGTGAGCCTCCTGAAATGCCAAGTGAGGATGGCAGTAGTGAAGAGGAAGGAGGTAACTTGCAAGGAGATCTTATTAATAGTTACTTTTCTTGAGTGTTAGTATGTCATGTGATGTGATGACTGTGACTGTACAAGGATCTGTATTTGTCAGAATGTGTGTAGTTAAGTGATTTGGCCAGACTCTGGGGAGCTAATTGTCTCCAACATTCAGCCAAAAACTGCTTGAAGAATTAGCCTATGAAATATCCCCAACTTGATGTAGCTGCTTTGTTTGTGCCAGTCTCAGTGCAATGTAACCTCATTTCTAGATGCTTGCTATGTGATTTATGTTATAGGTATATTAATAAATCTATACTCCTTGTTTTGTCTTTGTACTGATACCTTCCCCATGGCATCCTCATGTGGGTATTTCAGAGTTGTGAACTTAGCAGGTATCTAGTGCTGTTCTGAAATGTAAAGTAGATATGGATTGTCTCAGGTAATTTAGCTTACAGATTTGGGATGTATGAGACTTGTTCCAAGGAAGCTTGGCCAGTGTTTGGGTGGACGGACAGAACTGCACAATGTACTTGTTTTTTTGTGCTGTGTCGGGCCAATTGCATAGTGTGTGATTATGAGAACATGAACTATGTTTTCATAAAGTGCAAGCCAAGCATTCACCCTTCTCATAGGCTAAACACTCTTCTTGTATGACCTTTATGGAGATATAGATGTGTTTCATCCTTGCAGGCCACAGTGCATGTGCCACAACACTGACATATGTTTGAGTCATACCACCAGATGCATGATTATTGAATCATGATGCACCTGTGATTAGCGACTGTTGTACTGCCCTCTGTCTTTTTTTTGGTTTATGTGATGTTGGATAACTTGATTTTGGTATGTGACAAGGCTAAATCTGGTGACATTAACCAGTTCTCTGCTTACCTATTTTACAGGACAATGTCTGACAAGGCCCCTTCTTCTGTGGTCTGGGAACAGTACCTCCATCTATCTACCATGACGCAATATGAGTCACCCATTCTTGGCTATGACAGTACAGATTTTTCAACAGCCTATGTGCAGTACAGTGAAATAATATGCTTGGTGTGACCAGGCACTTATTCCAATGTGTGGGTGTGTGTGTTGGTTGTGATCCTTAGCAGGACACTGTGCCTCTAACACATCCATCCTTTGTAGGAAGTTGGCCTGGTTTGTAGTGGGTACCTAAGGTACTTACACCTTATAGCAGGTCCAGTTATCTCTTATTAGTGAAATGTAGGTAGTGTCTAATCAGGGAGAGCAATAGGCAGAGCAGCCAATGGTGAAATAGGAAGCATGTAAAGCTCTTGCAGTTCCACTGTAGTCCCACAGTACTTACACAAGAAAAACAATATTCAGTGTTACAAAAAATAAAGGTACTTTATTTTAGTGACACAAGGCCAAAAATATCTTAGAGGCTATACTCCCTTAGGAGGTAGGTATTATACATAAAATATACTCTAGTAACCAAAATCAGGTAAGTAAACAGCGATAAAGTAGTGCAAATAGTAAAAATTATCACAGGTTATAATGGGCCTAGGGGGAACACAAGCCATATACTAAAATAGTGGAATGCGAATGTCAGTTTCCCACCTAGGCAAGAGTAGTATGTAGAGGGATGCTGGGAGTATAAGAAAATACCAAAGGTAAGTAAAGTACCCCACCCCATAGCCCAGGAAAGCAGGAGTAAAGTACATAAAGTTTCCTCAGAACACACTAGAAGTCATGATAAAGAACTATGCAAAAACCAAGCAAGACTGCAAGACATCAATGATGGATTTCTGGACCTGAAGACCTGCCGAGAGAGGAGACCAAGTTCAAGAACAGCTGAAGAGTCCAGGAAGATCAGGAGCCCCTGCTAACCCGGATGAAGGTGCAAAAGTGGATTCCAGTTAGAAGAAAAAATCTGAAATGCACCAAAGAAGACAGCTGCGGGCTCCTGCTTGGTGCAAGAGATGTCCCACAATGAGTAGAAGAATGCAGGCTCTTTTTCATTGTTGTATTCTGCCAACAGGCCTTGGCTCACGCAAAAGACACGTTTGGCAGAAGGTGCAAACCTGGACCCACGAGGGACTTGGGGGTCTCAACTTGGACTTAGGAGAAAGAGGGGCCTCTCAGCACTTCAGAGAGCCCTCAGAAGACCAGGCAGCACCCACAGGAGTCCCAGGACCCGCGGACAAAGGAGCTGCAAATTGCAGTCATTGCAGCACTACACAAAGGGATCCCACGCCGCTGGAGAACAGCTCAGGGAACTTCGCTTCACAGAATAGAGTGCTGGGAACCTGGGCTACGCTGTACATGAAGGATGCCTTGGAGAAGTGCACAGAAGCCCTAGTAGCTGCAAAACATGAGATGCACAGAGGTACTGTCTGGATCTGGGAGGCAAGCTCTTACCTCCACCAAATTTGGACCTTTGGACAGTCAGAGCCACTTCTGTCCACCACCTGCGTTCCAGGATCCAAGCTCATTGACAGGAGAGGGTACCCAGAGTACTGGTTATCACTGCAGAGAGGTTCCTGCTGAAACAGGGAAGTGACTCCGTCACTCCACAGGAGATTCCTTCGGTCCGTCCTGTGCAGATGAAGACAGGCAGTCCTCAGAGCATGCACGACCTTGAAACTGTTGCAGTTGCAGCCAGGAGCTGAAGTTACAGAATTGCAGTTGCCTTCTTGGATATTTTGTTGTAGTTGTAGAGTTCCTGGAGCAGTTCTGTGGTTGATCCAATGATAGAAGGTGGAGCAGAGGTTGCAGAGGATTCCTTCTGGAGTCTTGCAAAACTGAATCTGAGGAAACACCCAGAGGAGAGACCCTAAATAGCCCTGAGAGGGGGATTGTTCACCTAACCATGTAAGCACCTATCAGGAGGGGTGTCTGATGTCACCTGCTGGCACTGACAACTCAGATGCTCCAAGAGTTACCTAACCATCCTGAAAAACAGATAGCAGAACCGAGAGACACTCTGGAGGAGCTCTGGGCACCAACCCTGCCGTGGTGATGGACAGGGGAGTGGTCACTAACCTTTCCTTTCCCTAGTTTCATGCCAGAGCAGGGACTGAGGGTTCCTGAACTGGTATAGACTAAATTATGCAAGGAGGGCACCATTCGTGCCCTTTAAAGTATTTCCAGAGGCTTTGGGAGGATGCACCTCCCAAGCCTGTGACACCTATTTTCATAGGAGAGGGTGTAACACCCCTGTCCCAAAGGCAATGCATGTTCTGCATTCCTGGGATTGAGCTACTGAAGCCCCAGGAGGGCAGAAGCCTGTCTGTGAGATGGCAACAGCTGGGGCTGCAGTGGAAACCTCAGAGAGCTGGTTAGGCAGTACTGGAGTCCATGGTGGAGCTCCCAGGGTGCATGGAATTGGCCCCCAGTACCAGAATTAGATTGGGGTAAAATTTCTCAATCCTAGACACCTTACATGGCCATATTCGGGGTTACCATTGTGAAACTACATATATTTATTGACATATTTGTAGTGCACGCTTATAATGGTGTCTCCGCACTCACGAAGTCCGGAAAATTGGGCCTGGACGACTTGGAGGCACCTCTGCTAGTGCAGGGGTGCCCTCACACACAGGTACTATGCGCCTAACCTTCAGGGTCTGAAGATTAGATATATAGGTGACTTATAAGTGACCTGGTGCAGTGAAGAATGGCTGTGAAATAGTGCTTACACTAATTCACTCAGACTGCAATGGCAGTCCTGAAGAAGAGCTTGTATGAGCTCCTTAAGTGTGGCAAAAGAAATGTTGCAGCCTAAAAGGATCTCCTGGAACCTCATTGCTCTGGGTACCTAGGTACCATATACTAGGGACTTATAATGGGGGGTCCATTATGCCAATTTAGAGTGGAATACTGGGTTACCAGTATGTAAGTACAGATTTGGAACCAGAGGGAGCATAAGTACTGGACTTCTGATTAGCAGGACTCCAGTGACACAGTCAAGCATACTGACAAAACACTAAAACATACTGACATGTAGGCCTTAAATTATGAGCATGGGGGTCATGAACAGCAGGATCCCAGTGAGACAGTAAAAACACACTGACAAACAGGCCAAAAATGGGGGTAATCGTGCTACAAAGAGGCTACTTTCTCACATCCTTGCACTAGTATTGTGTATCTTCATCATTTGCTTTATATTGTCTTGCATCTCTACATAGCAATAATTATAACAAGCAAGCAGACACAAACATTGTGATAGATGGTATTTATTGCCAATTTGTGCATAGTATAAAAAGTAAGTGACATGACGGAACAGAAAGATGAAGTGTTCAGTCATGGTGGATGAAACCATTGATTTAGATGCCACAGCATTGTTAGTCCAAAATCCAGTGTACTCCTCTCATAGGAAATGGACAGTCAACGGAGTGAATCTGTGGCATACAAAGGAGTTTCTTCAAAAAGATGTCACTTGCTGGCAGTGGTCGGTGTCTGGCCATCTGCACCTCATTAATTCTTAGCTGGAAGTCCCCATTTGCATGGGGGAAAGCTGTTGCTACAGAGGTAGGAGTGTCTGTGGAGGGTTGTTTCCCTGATAGGGCCTCCCTTCCAGTGTCTGGCACCGATGAAGAAGGGCCTGGTGTTGCTGCGCAAAAGGAAGTGGTAAAGTGTTGCTGGCTATGTGTGATCAGGGTACTGTGTCCCTCAACACCCCAGTTAGGGAGGCCAGGTTGGTATTGGTGGCCTCCAACGGTTGAAGCATGTCCGTATGGATGTCCTTCTGCAGCTGCTTCATCTCCTGGAGTTCAGAAAGTGCTAGGCCCATCATGCCTTGAGCCTCCTGGTAGACCTCAAAGTCTTGGCTGATGGTGTCCTGCCCAGAAGCATTCCCAGTGGCCTCATCCCGGTGGTCCACAACATCACTCCCACACACCCCACCCCCACCGGCATGTGCTCTTGCCTGAGGGTGCCCCCTACTACTGGTTCTAGGAGCATCATTGCCTGAGGTGTTGTGCTGCGACTCAGGATCCTGGACTTGGGGGCACAGGATAGTTGCCACCATCCTGGGGACACAGTTTGCAGATGAATGCCTGCCTGTGATGTAGAGGCAACCAGGCCTGAAGTTGTTGCCCCAGTGAGACTCACTGTAGGTGTCCAACCAGTTTTTCCAGCTGGGTCTCAATGGTCCTCCAGTTCCAGACATCCAAGAGTGTCATCATCACTAAAGGCTTCTTCCATGGGGGTAGTGGCAGCCTCTTCTGTGGGCTCTGTGGGCCAAGTGGCAGCTTGACCCGTTAATGTGAAAGATACAATGTTGCAGGTTGTATCATGACATCTACCTCCAAACGTTTAGAGTGACATTTCGCAAAGACCTTATACATAGTTGATTTGCAGGTTATCCTATTGTGACAGGTACCCATGCTATTGGTTGTATTGACCGGACATTTATGAAGCATGCCAATTCCATTTAAGTCAGGCAGCTGCTGCATTTAGCAGTACATTTTCACTTGGGAAGATGGACAGAGAATGCCTTCTTGCCACCGGTCCAGTTAAAACAGTGGCTGCCCAGGATGTGGCTTTGACCATTTTGAGGCCTAGTTGACTGTTATGCAGGCAGACCAAGGAGTTTTTTGTACATGTGCTTAGAGTCGTCATGTGGTCAGTGCATTGTGACGGCTGGTGATGTATCTTGAAGCCTTGTTAATCATTTAGGTTGCACACTGGGTGAACTGTCCTTCATGTCCTCAGTAGTTTCATCTTGGGATAGCTGATCAAAATTGAGCTAGGTGGCCAGCCACATCTTTGTTTTGAGCATGGTCTATATCTTGGTCCTTCCCAGGTATACATCAATTGAGAGTTATTAGGCAAGGGTTTTGGACAAGTGACCACTGTACTGCTTTTTGGAGTCACTTGGACAGTGCCTCCTGGGAGTTCTATTCAGGTCACTCTCTTAGTTCCCAACTTTAGCTAAATGTTATCCTCCCAGGTGAGTAAACTTCATTTGTGAGTTCACTGGGAGATGCACTGGGGCAAGTAGACACTGGGCTGGTGATTGGAGACAGGAAAACAGGGTCCATTAGGATTTACACTCGGGTCACTCCCACTAGATGCCAACACTAGCGAAATGTTATCCTGTTAGACCTGGCAGCCTTAGGGTGTTCATCCCCCAACTTTTTTCCAGCCTCCCTCCACTTTTCTGACCCTGTTTTTGCTGGTTTTAGGACTCTGCACACTTTACCACTGCTAACCAGTGCTGAAGTGCATATGCTTTCTCCCTTAAACATGGTAACATAAGTTCATTCCCAATTGGTATATTTGATTTACTTGTCAGTCTTTAGTAAAGTGTACTACATGTGCCCAGGGCCTGTAAATTGAATTCTTCTAGTGGTCCTGCAGAACTGGTTGTGCCACCCACATAAGTAGCCCCTTAACCATGTCTGAGGCCTGCCATTGAAAGGCCTGTGTGTGCAGTTTCACAGCCACTTAGACTTGGAATTTAAAAATACTTGCCTTAAACTCTCCTTTTTCTACATATACATCACCCCTAAGGTAGGCCCTAGGTAACCTGTAGGGAAGGGTGCTATGTAGATATAAAAGCAGGACATGTACCTGTGTGTTTTATATGTCCTGGTAGTGGAAAACTGTTAAATGTGTTTTCCACTACTGTGAGACCTGCTCCTTTCATAGGATAGCATTAGGGCTATTCTCATATACTGTTTGAGTGGTAGATTCTGATCAGAAAGGGGTAACCAGGTCATATTTAATCTGGCTAGAATTTTAATGGAAATCTTACTTATTGGTGAGGTTGGATTTTATATTACTATTTTAGAAATACCACTTTTAGAAAGTGAGCATTTCTCTGCACTTAAAACCATCGGTGCCTTACAGCCTGTCTCCAATCAATGTCTGGGCTTGGCTGGTTGACAGATTCTTTGCGAATTTCATACAGAGAACCACAAACAGAGGATACTCACACAAACCTGCACTCATCTGCATACTGACTGGGTCTCCATGGGTTACAAGGGTGGAGGGCCAGACACTTCCATTTTCAAGGCTAGTGGACTGCCCTCATACAATGGACTGCTTAACCCCCTACTGGAACCCTGGCAGACAGACCCGTACTGAAAGGGAACCTTGTGCACTGCAAAACCACTCTTTGAAGTCTCCCACACTTCAAAGGCATTTTTTGGTATATAAACTGCGACCCTGACCCCACCAAATCAGACACTTGTGGACATGAACCTGTCAAGAGGAACTGCCTGGCTGCCCAAAGGACTCATCTGGACTGCTTTGCTGAGAAGGACTGCTGCCCTGCTGCACTCTGACTTTGCTGAGAAGTGCTCTCCAAGGGCTTGGATTAGGCTTGCCTTCAGTTTTCTGAAGTCTCAGAACCATAACCTTGGTGGTAACTGCCCCCTACCGCCACGGCGACAGCAGGCAACATACCGTCACAGTGGCTACCAGCTGCCCACCCGCATTATGACCGTAGATGGAATTCCACCAGAAGGCTGGTGGAATACCGTTGATGGTCATGGCGGCAGATGGCGGTAAGGTGGTGCTGCTGCCAGCAGCAGCGCCACGCCAGCAAAACACCGCAGACCATATCATGAGCCATGATACGGCCTGGCGGTGTTTTGCTGGTGGATGCTGCTGCTGGCAGCAGCGCTGCGTCCCGTCTCCTGCCGGAGGACCCCCTGAAAGCAGGTAAGTCGGGTTCTCTGACAGGAGAGGGGGAGGGAGGTGGTGTGTGTGTGTGTGGGGTTGTTGTGTGTGTGGGGGGGTGGTGTGTATGTGTGGGGGTGTTGTTTGTGTCTGTTTTTGTATGCGTGCACGCGGGTGTGAATCACCTTGAATGTGTGCGTGAATGACTGAATGTCAGTGTACGTGTATGTTGTGTGTTGTGAATGCGTGTGTGCATCAATGCATGTTGGTGTGTGTGGGTATATATGTGTGCATGCATTGGTGAATGTTGGTATGCGTGTGTGTATAGGTGTGTATGTGTGCCCGTGTGGGTGTGTAAATGTGCGGGGGTGGCAGGAGAGGGAGGTGGAGGGTAGGGGGAAACCTGGGGAGGGGGAGGGCGGCAAGGGGGACCCCTATCAGTGGCAGGAAAAGAATTCCCTGGCACTGATAGTGCCTACTGCCATGGTTTTCGTGGTGGTACGCTTGCCACGAAAACCATGACGGTAGGCGGGGTCATAATCCCGAGGGTGTGATTGTGACAGCCGCCAGGCTGGAGACCGAAGTCTCCAGCCCAGCGGCCATTACCACCCTGGCGGACGGCGTGGTACATTGGCGGTTTGGCTTGCGCCAAACAGCCAATCTCATAATTTGGGAAAAGGTACCACAAGCCTGTTGGCAGTACTTTCAGTTGGAGTGACAGTAAGAGAGCCTCCTGGAAGTTGCAGTCATGTAACTCCCTGTACTGCACACACCATTCAAATGGTATCCTTACTGGTGAGTACAATTCAATAGGGATTTGAGACACAGGGGTCTTTTGAGGAGAGAACACTAGTCTGGTATTCAGAGTTGGGGGAACAGTGCTTGCTGGAAGTTGCAGTCATGTCACTCTCACTACTACCTAATTCTTGACAACTGTTATTCCCCTAGGTGAGTAAACTTAATTTTGTAATTGGCAAACAATGGTCTTTGGAGAAGGGTACACTGTGCTGGTGTTTGGAGTTACCTATATAGTACCTTCTATGACTTGCAGTCATGTCACTCATTCTAATACACACATTTGACCAATGTTTTATCCCTAGTGGACACACTTCAATGAGAGTTCACTAACATACATTTAGACAAGTGACCACTGTTCTGGTGTTTGGAGTTACAGAAGCACAGCCTCCAGACCTTGTTGCAGAGCCAGTTTAGAGATACATCTGGGGACGTTATTTTAGCAACTAGGCCTGCGGTTTGTGCCCTTTAGCCAAGTAATGTCTATTACAATCGCCCACATTTGTGGTTGTGTTTTATTCCCCTTTATCTTGTTGTACTTTTGCCTAGGAAAGCATTGGATTTCTCAGCACGACATTCGTTCACTCGGTGCTTTAATCAATGCTGCATCGAGATAAGATTGTTGGTACACTGCATCTCTAACATTCACAGAAATATACGTATTTTAACATGGGGACACTTTCTCAGAGCACCAGTTGTTTTATTATAAAGACATTACCTGTCCCATGCACACTAGAGGGGGGTTCCAGCCAGATGACCACGACCACATCCTGTCTGATTTTGTTACAGCTGCTTGCTGAGACCACCAGTTCCCTGGCCCAATTGGGAATGGTATCTCTATAGATAACAGGCTTCTTCACTACTGTCATAATCATGTATTGGGGATGACGTCTTCCCGGGGGGGGGGGGTCCTGAAGGGTGAATTAGGGCTTATCCTGCTGTGCTCTAACATAGTTTAGATAGGTATTACATATATCATGCATAGTGACAGTATGGTGGAACTTTGCCTGTTTTAAATTTTTCTTCTCACCAGTTTTCTTATATTATGTTTCCTCATTCCAATTATTGCATTTCATCTCATTTTATTGAAAATGCAGCTGTTTCAATAAATCTTATTGAACCATTTCTTGCCTCTATTAGTCTTTGCATGTGTGAGACTAATATAACCGAAAGAATGAAAGAAAAGGATGAAATCTGATCAACCATGATTTCACTGAGAAGTCACAATGTCATGCACCCAGTTGCCACAAATCACCCATGCTCTTGGGCAGAGATGAGGCGATGCAGCTGGTTGGAAATGGATTAGACCAACAGTTGTCACATGGTGTGGGATTGGACTCAGTTCCCCACAATTTAGATGATGCTGCTGCCCAAATCCATCAGCCTCATTGGTAGAATGAGAGCCATTGTCACAGCCTTAACAGTCATATCATTCCCTGTACTACACACACTATACAAATGTTATCCTCCCAGGTGAGTGCACTTCAAATGGGAGTTGACAAACAGGAGCAGAGGACACTGGGCTGGCTGAGTGGAGTGGTTGTAACAGGGCCTCTTGGCCTTAGCAGTCATGTCAGTCCCTCTACTACACACACTATACAAATGTTATCGTCCCAGGTGAGTACACTACTATTGGGATTTTACATACAAGGTCCTATGGACAAGTGAACACTGGCCTGGTGTTTGGAGTTACAACAACAGTGCCTGCTGGGAGTTGTAGTCATGAAAGTTGTTGTACTACACACACTTAACAAACATTGGGGGTCATTCTGACCCTGGCGGTCACCGACCGCCACGGGCAACGACCGCAGAAGCACCGCCAACAGGCTGGCGGTGCTTCCTGGGCCATTCTGACCGCAGCGGTAAAGCCGCTGTCAGAAAAGGGGAACCGGTGGTTTCCCGACGGTTTTCCCCTGGCCCAGGGAATCCGCCATGGTGGCGCTGCTTGCAGCGCCGCCATGGGGATTCCGACCCCCTTCCCGTCATCCCATTCCTGGCGGTTGTTACCGCCAGGAACAGGATGGCGGGAACGGGTGTCGTGGGGCCCCTGCACTGCCCATGCCACTGGCATGGGCAGTTACGGGGCCCCCCAACAGGGCCCCATAATGATTTTCAGTGTCTGCTTTGCAGACACTGAAAATCGCGACGGGTGCCACTGCACCCGTCGCACCCCAGCAACTCCGCCGGCTCCATTCGGAGCCGGCTTCATCGTTGCTGGGTCTTTCCCGCTGGGCCGGCGGGCGGGCTTTTGGTGGTCGCCCGCCGGCCCAGCAGGAAAGGCAGAATGGCTGCCATGGTCTTTTGACCGCGGTGCGGTCATTTGGCGGTTCCCGCCAGGCGGGCGGCTACCGCTGCCCACCGCGGTTGGAATGACCGCCATTATTCTCCCAGGTGAGTTCAATTTAATTGAGAGTTGACAAACAAGGGTATTTGGAGCAGAGAACACTGGGCTGGCTGAGTGGAGTGATAGTAACAGGGCCTCCTTGCCATAGCAGTCATGTCAGTCCCTGTACTACACACACTGTAAAAATCTTATCCTCCCAGGTGAGTACTCTACTATTAGGAGTTTACATTCAAGGTCCTATGGACAAATGAAAACTGGTTTGGTGTTTGGAGTTACGGCAACAGTGCCTACTGGGAGCTGTAGTCATGTAAGTTCTTGTACTACACACACTTGACAAATGTTATTCTCTCAGGTGAGTGCACTTCAATTGAGAGTTGACATACAGGGGTATTTGGAGGAGAGGACACAGGGCTGGCTGAATGGAGTGATAGTGACTGGCCTTAGCAGTAATGTCAGTCCCTATACTACAAACTTACAAATGTTATCCTCCCAGGTGAGTGCACTTCATTTGGGAGTTAAAAACAGGGGTCTTTGGAGCAGAGGGCTCTAGGCTCGCTGAGTCAATCAATCAATCAATCAATCAATCAGTGCTTGTAAAGGCGCTGGGGTGAGGGGGGGGGAAGAGTAGAATATACCTGTGAGGTGGTTATTAAAAAGCCATGTCTTCAGTTCCTTTGTGAAGCTGAGGAGGGAGGTGGTTGTCTGATGTGGAGAGGAAGAGCGTTCCAGGCGATGGCTGTGAAGTAGGAAAAGGAGCATCCTCCTGTTCTGGTTTTCCTGATAGGGGTAATTCTGCGAGAGAGAGCTGGGCTGAGCGTAGGGCCCTGTGGGGTACGTGGAGGTTGAGTCGCTGGTTCAGGTAGGCTGGTCTGGTTTTGTGGAGGGCTTTGTGTGTGTGGGTAAGGATCTTGAAGGTGATTCTTTTTTCTATGGGAAGCCAGTGCACTGTGTGCAGGTGTTGCGAGATGTGGCAGTGTTGGGGTAGGTCGAGCACCAGTCTGGCAGCGGCATTCTGGATGTTTTGTAGTTTGTGGGTGTGTTTCTTGTTGATTCCAGAGTAGAGTGTGTTGCCGTAGTCCAGCCTGCTAGTGATCAGGTCCTGTGTAATGGTCTTTCTATGTTAGAGGGGGATCTACTTGAAGGACAGTGGGTGCAGAAGCAGGTGGAGGTGACTGAGTTTATTTGCTGTTTCATGCTGAGATTGGAGTCCAGGATGATTCCGAGGTCGCAGGCTTGGCTGGTATGGCCGGGTGGGTTTCTGAGGGTTGGTGGCCACCAGGAGTCGTTCCATGCGTTGGCTTGACGGCCCATGATGAGTACTTCTGTCTTGTTTGTGTTGAGTTGAAGGCAGCTGTATCTAATTCAGTTGGCGACTGCTTCCATGCCTTCGTGAAAGTTGTGTCTGGCTTTGCGGGTTCATTGGAAACGGAGAGGATGAGTTAGGTGTTATCAGAACAGCAGATGATGTTGATTCCATAGCTTCTGACGATGGTGGCTAGCGGGGCCATGTGGACCTTAAACAATGTCAGGCTGAGGGAGGATCCCGGGGGCACTCTGCAGGTGGTGGGTGTGGGGTCTGCAAGGAAGGGGGCGAGTCTCACTCGTTAAGTTGTGCCGGAGAGGAAGGATTAGATCCAGTCGAGGGCTTTGTCTCCGATGCCGGCTTCGTGGACACTTCTTATCAGGGTGTGATGGGAGACTGTATTGAAAGCCACTGAGAGGTTTAGTAGGATGAGTGTCGCTGTCTCTCCCTTGTCCAGCAGGGAGCAGATGTCGTCTGTTGCTGCCAGGAGGGCTGTTTCGGTGCTATATTTTTTTTCCTGAATCCGGATTGGGAGATGTTGAGGATGTTTGGTATTCTATAAACGTGGCAAGTTGGTTATTGACTGTTTTTTTGATGACTTTCACAGGAAATGGGATGAGGAAGATGGGTTTGAAGTTTTTGAGGTCAGTTGGGTCTGCTGAGGGTTTCTTTAGAAAGGGGTTGATCTCGGAGTGTTTCCAGTCATCGGGGAAGGTGGTGGCAGCTAATGAGTGATTGATGGTGAGGCGGAGCTTGTGGGCGATTGATGTTTGAGACTCTGTTGAAAATGTGGTGGGGGCATGGGTTTGTGGGGGTCCCAGAGTGTATGGATCTCATTGTTCTCACCGTATCTTTGGTGGTGAGGGGGGTCCAGGTGGTGATTGTTGGCTTGTTAGATTCGGGTTTTGGTAGAGGGAGTTCTGTGCTTAGGTTGTCCTTCCTGAAACTGCCGTAGATGGTCTTGATTTTGTGGTGGAAGTAGGTGTTGAGTCTGTCACAGAGGTCCTGTGAGGGTGGGATGTCCATTGTTTCATTGTTGGGTTGGACGAACTGCCTGATGATGCTGAAGAGTTCCTTGCTGTTGTGTGCGTGTGAGGAGATTCTGTCTTGTATAGCTTTCTTTCTGGTGTTTCTGATGAGTTGGTGGGGTGCAGCGGTGGTGGCTCTGAAGTTGCTATGGGCTTCTGTGGATTTGGTGTTTCTCCAGATTTTTTCGAGGCGGCGACAAGTATGTCTAGATTTTAGGAGTTCGAGTTGAACGAGCTGGCTTTCTTTGTGTGGGTGCTGTTGTTTTTTTTGAGGGGGCAATGTGGTGGTGCAGTTGCCGATCCATTTGTGGAAGGTACGTGCTGCGGTGTTTGGGTCATCGTTGTGTGCGATGGTGGGGGCAGCGATGGCGGTGGCTGCAGTGAGCTGATCGTCAGATATTCTTTTCCAGTTTATATGTGATGGTTGGTGTTGTGGTCTGATGAAGGTGGGAGTGTTGAAAATGAAATTGATGCATCAGTGGTCTGTCCATGGGAGTTCTGTGGTGTGACTGAAGATAGCGGAGGTTCCTGTAGTGGAGATGGGATCGAGGGTTTGTACTGCTGAGTGTGTTGGCTCTGTCATGATCCGTCAGAGTCCTATGTTGTGGAGGTTGCCTAGGAGGGATGCGATGTTGGGGTCTTGTAGATTTTCAGGGTGGAAGTTGAGGTCTTCAAGTAGGGTGCAGTTGGTGGCTGTGATGGCTTGTGCAGAGATGCAGTTTGTGATGGAGTCAGAGGACGGAGTACGTTGTCCGGGAGGGCAGTAGATAAGGGTTCCCCTCATGGTAGATGTCGGGCTGGTGAGTATCTTGAAGTGGAGGTGTTCCATCAGGCTTGTGGATTCTTCTGAGTCTTCGGATTGTGTGTTCAGGTGGAGGTTGGACCTGTGGACGATGGCGATTGCCCCCCCCAGGGCGGTTAGGGCGGTCTTTCTGGCTGATTCTGTATCCCTGCGGAATGGCGATGTCCGGGCCTGAGGGGGTGTTGGTCCAGGTCTCGGTTAGGAACACAATGTCCGGGGAGGTGCTGTCAAAGAGGTCCCAGATTTCGGTAGCGTGTTTATGGATGGAGCGGACGTTGGGTAGAATGCACCTCAGAGTTTTCGGGGTCGGAGTGTTATTGCAGGTGGGTTGTGCTCTGTCCAAGGTCTTGGTGGTGGTGTAAGTTTGTCGGCAGTGGAGGCAGCTGAAAGGACCGTGGGTGTTAGCTGGTGATGCTTGCTTGCAGTTGTTGTTGTTGCGTCCTGAGTTGAGCACGATGAGTGCTGCGGATGTGTAGAGGCGGCGGGTGGCAGGATCAGTGGTCCTGGTGCTGGTCGCGTTCGGGTCGTGGACATAGGCACAGACGGGCTTGCTATAGGCAGTACACACATGCACAACACACACCATACACACACACAGAACCACATACACAGGAAAATAACAGTAACAGAACCCCAAAGTAAAGAAACCCAGGACACATACACAGTTACAACCACTGTATTCCTGTTGAATGAGTATGCAAAATGCGAAAAGATGCTCAACTGCAGAAATAAATACGTGCAGGCCCAAAGGCCAGTTGAAAGTCATAAATGCCCAAAGGGCAAAGTCCAAGCCCCAATCTGACTCCTGACAACAACGGGATTCCACTGTTCTGGGGCATCAAGTTGGAAATTGGCAGACACCTAATGGGGTGGGGCGTTGTGGGGGGCACCGATTGGGAGGGGGCTTCCTGCTCACTGGTTCTCGAAGGGGCTTCCTGCCCACTGGTTCTAGAGGATGCTTGCTGCCCGCTGGTTCTGGAGAAGGCTGCCTGCCCACTGGTTCTTGAGGGGGCTGCCTGCCTACTGGTTCTGGAGGGCGCTGCCTGCCCACTGGTTATTGATGTCCTCTGGTTCTAGATGCTGCTCCTTGGCCTCTGTTTCGGGATGCTGCTCCATGGCCTCTTGTCCTGGATGGAGCTCCTTGAGCACAGTTTTGAGCAGGGTCTCCTTGGCCATGGTTTCGAGTGGGGCCTCCCTGTGAATGGATTTCTGTGGGGCCTCCTTCACCAGGGATTTTTGTGGGGCCTCCTTGGCCAGCGATTTGGGTGTGGCCTCCTTGGCCTTGGATTTTGTTGTGGCCTCCTTGGCCTTGGATTTTTGTGTGGCCTGCTTGGCCTTGGAGTTTTGTGGGGCTTCCTTGGCCAGGGATTTTTGTGGGGCCTCCGTGGCCAGGGATTTGTGTGTGGCCTCCTTGGCCTTGTATTTTGTTGGGGCCTCCTTGTCCTTGGATTTGGGTGGGGCCTCATTGGCCCTAGGATTTGGAGGTGGCCCCCTGGTCTTGCCAGTCTGTTTGGGAGGGGGTGGCACTTTAGCCCTCCATTTTGGGGGGGAGGAGTGCCCTTGGTGCTAGGGGGCCGGCGTTGCACTCATGTGCCCCTTAGCGGCAGCTGGAGACTTTGGGGGGGTGAAGCTACATCAGACTGGGTGCTTGAGGTACTGGGCTGGGGTGGTGGGACGTTCCTCCTATGGGCAGGATCGGGGGAGGGGGATAGAAGAGGTCAAGGCAGGCAAGGAAAAGCTTCTTAGGGACAATGGGGTGGGATGTGGGAGGAGGGATGGAAGTGGAGGTAGAGGGAGTGGTTGTAGGAGGAGGAGATGTGCTGGACTTGGGTGCAGGCGCATGGACAGTGTGCGTGTGTGAGGTGGATGGCTGATGGGGTCTGAGTGTGAGCTTGTGTGTGTCTCTGGTGGGGAAGACAAGGTGGGGGAGGACAAACAGGATGTGGTGGGTTGATGGGTGTTGTGGATGTGTCTGCAATTGAGGTGGGTTTGTTGCATGAGATGGTGGTGGTGGTGACTGTGCATATGGCGTGTAGGATGCATGTCTGCCGGTCTGCTGGGGGCACACAGTGGAGGCAGTGGATGATGCTGTGTGTGCACCTGTCTGTTGGCTGTGTGAGTGCTTGTGGACTGAAGTGTGCTGTCTTTGTTTGGCTGTGCGAGTCTTGTGTGTTGTTTTGGGTGCATGCTTGTCAGAATGTTTGCATGGGATGGGTTGGGTGTGAGGAGAATGGGACCGGGTAGTGGTACTTGGACAGGGGACGGATGAAAGAGGGACACTGGCTGCCATCAGTGAAACGGCCAGAGCTTGAAACGATCCCTGCAGGGCCGCCAACCCACTGTGGATGCCCTCCAGGAAGGCATTGCATTGCTGCATCTGGGATGCCAGTCCCTGGATCGCATTCACTATGGCTGACTGCCTACAGAGATGGATCTCAGGAGGTCAATAGCCTCCTTACTGAGGGCAGCAGCGCTGACTGGGGCAGGGCCTGAGGTGCCTGGGTCAAAGGAAATGTCCACCCTCCTGGGTGAGCAGGCACGGGCAACTCGGTGGGGGGCTACTGGAAGGGCAGTGCTGGTACGGGGGAGTGGTGGTAGAACATGAAGCAGGGGTGATCCCAGAGGGGTCCGCCACCACCAGCGAGCTCCCATCGGAGGACAAATCATAGTCAGTGGTATCACTTGCTGTCTCCGCAATGGTGCTCCCCTTGCCCTCCGTCCCACTGGTTTCCTCGGCGTCGGTGGACTCTACCACCAGGGTCCTGTGGGCTGCAGCTCACTTGCCGGTGCTCCTGCTCCTTCGTCAGATTATGTTAATGCACACATGGACAGGATGACAAAAGGAGAGAGGGGGGAGAGAGAGAAAGGGAGCACAGGTTCAATCTCACCACCAACAGCACAGATGGCAGGCACATCACTGTCACACACTGAGACTGAAAATGGGCATTATGAACCACACTGACATTCCATTGGCTAAGTACCACAGGAGGTAGGAGCCAAACACTGCCAGCTACACACCAACTGGGACCAGCTAAGCCCTGTCTGAGATGGGAAGCCACCTACATAGCTATCTAATACATGCTTTCCACCCTATTAACCTGAGTTGGACCACGCAGCAATGTCTGAACTGCATTTGGGGCACCCACTGATTAATACCCTACACCCAAATCCCATGCCAGGCAACAAAGATGGTTGACAAACACACTGTACTCACCCCCTTGTGGCTTCTGTTATGCCCTCAAGCGCCCATCCAGCTCTGGGTAGGCCACCTCCAGTATTCGGGCCATCAGGGGGGTCAGGTTCCGACATGCACCCCTCACTCGTTTGGAGGCCATCCCCGGCTGGACCTTTGCGTTTTTCCGGGCCCAGCGTCTCAGGTCCTCCCACTTTTTACTGTAGTGGGTGCTCAACCTGCTATATACCCCCAGGGTCCACACGTCCTTGGCAATTGCACGCCACAACCCCTTCTACTGATGGGCGCTGACCTGCAGAGGAAACACAGAAGGTGGGACACCATGAACCTGACTATCCAGCCTGTCACACATACGGCCCACATAAAGCAATATCCCCTCATCAGGCACACACATGTCCTGTATCCCTGCATTAGCACTGCCACCAGCCATACCCTCCACCTGACACACTGCCAGCACACACACATCTCCATGCAGCCATGTCGCATGCAACATACCCTGTTGGTCTGGAGGACCATAAAACTGCCCATACTGTGGTAGGACCCTGACCACGAGGCACTCCAACTTCTCCGACATGAAGGCTGGGGCCCTTTCTCCTGTTGCACAAGTCATGGCATGCTCCAGAAACAGATAACAACAGCACATGCAGTAGAGATGTAGTCCTGTGGAAAGTCAGGAATCAAGTGAAGTGGTAGAAAGGTAATGGCAGTCACGTCTACGGCGGTGAACACTGTCACCACCGGCATTGATCATCATTGGTTCCCATTCTCCATAGAGGGCCATTTTAGCCAATGAAGAATTCCACAGAGTTGCAGACCACTTCCCGCCATGACACGAATGCCAGCAGAGTGAGGTCACGTCCACCTGTCCATGAATACGGGACAGGCAGGTGCCATTTTCTAATGTTGGTACACATGTACAGATTGACAAGTGCATCATTGTAGTCAAATGTACACATCTACATAATTCCAGTGTCAAACATACAAGCATGCTCTGTGTACATTGCTGTACTGTGTTCATGGTTCCTGTTGTCACTCCTTTCTTACATTTGGGTCCCTTAGGTACCAACCACTGTGGAGGACTAGGAGGAGGCACACACCCATGTACAGACCCGTTGTGGACTTGGCTACAGTAGAGGACTGGCACATCATACTTACCTGTCGTCTGGACAGGACCACAATCACAGAGCTGTGTGAACATTTGGAGCCTGATTTGATATGTGCTATCTGTAGCACCACAGCAATCCCCCCTCTTGTGCAGGTACTCTCAGTGCTCCATTTCCTGGCAACTGGCTCTTTCCAGGTGACAATGGGCTTGACTGCAGGGATTTCACAGCAAATGTTCTCAATTGTGCTTGCAAGGGTTTTGGCAGCCTTGCTCAAACACATGTGCAGCTACATCGCATTCCCCCAGGTAGATGATTTACCCACTGTGAAGACTGGATTCTATGCAATGGGACATATACCACATGTTATTGGGTCCATCCACGGGACCCATATTGACTTAGTCCCCGCCAGGGCCAATGAACAAGTGTACAGGAATCGGAAGAGTTTCTACTCACTCAATGTCCAGATGGTATGCCTTGCTGACCAGTATATCTCCCACGTCACTGCCAAGTATCCAGGGTCGGTGCATGATGCCCTTGACCTGAGGAATAGCAGTGTCCCACAGCTGATGGCACAACTACAGAGGCACAGAGTGTGGCTAATAGGTGAGGCTGAGTCCCTACCCAATGTGTGTGTGTATGCCTTCAGGAGTCATAGCCCATGCTATTGTGAAGAGCTAATGTGTGTCCCTTACTTCTTGCAGGTGATTCCGGCTACCCAAACCTGTCATGGCTCATGACCCCTGTTAGGAATCTAAGAACAGGGGCTGAAAATAGGTCCAATGATGCTCATGGGTGTACCAGGAGGATTGTAGAAAGGACCTTTGGGATCCTGAAGGCTAGGTTCAGGTGCCTCCATTTGACAGGTAGATCCTTATGCTACTCCACTGAGAAAGTTTGCAGAATCATTGTTGTGTGCTTCATGTTGCACAAATGGGCCATCAGAAGGCATGTACTCTATCTGCAGGAGGATGGCAGTGACAATGCAGCTGTGGTAGCAGTGGAAACTGAGGACAGTGAGGAGGAGGAAGAGGTGGAGGGTGTGGAGAACAGGTCACATTTGATTCAGCAGTACTTCCAATGACACCCAGGTAAGACTGTTGAACTAAACATTTCTACATTTTAGTGTTGTACTGTGTGACTAAAGCATAATGCAAGTAAGTAATTCCCTTTGAATCCCACCTGACTGTCACCGATGCCTTCCCTTATTGCAGATGTTGGTGTTGTTCCAACATTGTACTGCTGTGATGTTTACAGACTGCTGAGACATATTTGTTGGATCAATCAACATGTTACTGGACATTTACATAGCATCATGCAGTTCATTACAGTTCAATACATTGTATATTACCTGTAGATAAAGCACTATTACTCAAGTTGTGTCCAAGGGTGTTTAACAGTGTTTATTGAAAATTGGTATACAATGGGGAGTGTAATAGAGTGGGGTGATGGTTGGGAATAGTCAGTGTAGTCTGTTTGCAGCAGAGGTCCAGTGTCCAAGGGGCCATGGGAAGGGGAGCAATGACAGCTCAAAGTGGACAAGGTGACACAGTGTAATAGAAGCTGGACATTCAGAAGGGCCTCATTTCCTGGCGGTGGTCTTGGTCTCGGCAACCGTCTCCTGTGTCTGTCTGGGTCGCATGGACAGTTTGTGGGGTGGTTCACCTCCTGCGGGGGGAGAGGTGCTGGTGGCCTCAGGGTCCTGTGACAGGGCCTCCTGTCCACTAGCTGCAGCAGATGTGGATGGCTGGTCTGTAGACTGGCTAGCGGAAGGGGCCCGCTGGTGTGATGTGTAGTACCTCATGATGTTGGCCATATCACTAAGCCTCATTGCAATGGAGACCATGCTGGTGTTCAGGGCCTGCAATTCTTTCTTGATCTCCTGGTGGTGTTCTTCCTGCAGCCGCTGGTTCTCCTGCATGATGTCTATCACCTGACCCATCTTGTCCTGGGGTTGTTGGGAAGTACCCAGGACATTAGTGAGTGCTCCTGGGCAGTCAGTCACTAGGGCCTGTCCTCCCCCTGGTGCACACGGTTGTCTTCTGACTGTCCCTGGCCCCCTGTGCCTGTGTCCTCCGAATGGTGTGCCCACTGCCACTGACCCCAGTATCCCTCTTATTGTCTTGCCTGTGAGGTGTGGACTGGGGTCCGTTTACAGGAGGGCACACTGCTGATTGATGTGTCCTGGGGAAAGAGGTCTGGGGCTTTGGGTGGCTGCTGTGGTGTTGGATACTGAGGGGGAGGCTCTGAGGTGGGCTGGGTATGGGTTGGGGTAATCGACTGACCTGTGGTCCCTGATGGGCCAGGGAGTTCATCCAGATCCAGAACTACAGAGTGCTGTGAGCACTGGGGGCATCTCCTGGTGGGAGACTCAGTAGCTGTGGCACCTCCTTGCTGCTGAGACTGGCTGGGCCACCTGTGGGGATGTAAGTCGTGTATTAAGCTACATGTCTGTGACATATTCTGCATCCCTAGATTCCCCTATATTATTGTTGTTGCACTGCCACCTTTGTTTGATCACGTTCAGTGGGTCTGGCGGATTTGTGGCTGTGGCTGTTTTCTGTCGGATTTGTATGTAAGTGTCATAATGTGGCAGACGGATGTCCGCCTCCGAGGCTGTATGCTGGTGGCAGTCAAGACGGCAGTATTCAGTATTTACCATCAAGGTCATAATGAGGGCCTTAGTATTTTCACGGACCCATCGGAGTGGGAATTTGGCTTGCACTGCTTGTGTGGAGTCTGTCAATGGAAAGAGTTTGGATTTGGGCTAGTTAATCTGCAATCCGGAAAGAATACCATAGCGAGCTATTGTAGGAAAGTATCATCTTCCTTGGCATGTTACCCCCATTTTACACATGTATGTCAGTATGTTTTTGCCTGTCTCACTGGGATCCTGCTGGCCAGGACCCCAGTGCTCATAATTTATTGCCTAATGTGTATGCCTCTGTAGTGCCTAGCTGTGTCACTGAGGCTCTGCTAACCAGAACCTCAGTGCTTATGCTCCCTCTGCTTTAAAATGTGTTACTCTAGGCCAATGATTTCCTTTACCAAGTTCAATTGGCATACTGGCCCCCCCTTATAAGTCCCTAGTATATGGCACCTAGGTACCCATTGCATTGGCGTTCCAGGAGATCCATATGGGCTGCAGCATTTCTTTTGCCACCCATAGGGAGCTCAGATAAACCCTTACACAGGAATGCCATTGCTACCTGCGTGAAATAGTGCACACACTATTTCACAGCCATTTTCATTGCACTTAAGTAACTTATAAGTCACCTATATGTCTAACCTTCACTTGATGAAGGTTAGGTGCAAAGTTACCAAGTGTGAGGGCACCCTTGCCCTAGCAAAGGTGCCCCCACATAGTTCAGGGACATTTCCCCAGAGTTTGTGAGTGCAGGGACACCATTACACGCTTGCACTACATATAGGTCAATACCGATATGTAGCTTCACAATGGTAACTCCGAATATGGCCATGTAACATGTCTAAGATCATGGAATTGTCCCCCCATTCCAAATCTGGTATTGGGGAGCCAATTCCATGCACCCTGGGGGCTCTACCATTGATCCCCAGTACTGCCAAACCAGCTCTCTGAGGCTTGCACTGCAGCTACAGCTGCTGCCACCTCTCTGACAGGGTTCTGTCCTCCTGGGGTCAGGGCAGACCAATCCCAGGAAGGCAGAACAAAGCATTTCCTCTGAGAGCTGGGTGTTACACCCTCTCCCTTTGGAAATAGGTGTTACAGGCAGGGGAGTGGTAGCCTCCCCCAGCCTCTGGAAATGCTTTGAAGGGCAAAAATGGTGCCCTCCTTGCATAAACCAGTCTACACCACTTCAGGGACCTCTTCTCCCCTGCTGTGGTGCGAAACTGGACAAAGGAAAGGGGAGTGACTACTCCCCTGTCCATCACCACCATAGGGGTGGTGCCCAGAGCTCCTCCAGTGTGTCCCAGACTACAGCCATCTTGCTTTGCAAGGTGTGGGGGCACTCTGGAGGGCTCTGAGTGGCCAGTGCCGGCAGGTGACGTCAGAGACCCCTCCTGATAGGTCCTTAGCTGATAAGGTAGACAATCCCCATCTCAGGGCTATTTAGGGTCTCTCCTGTGGGTTCTCTTCAGATTCTGCTTGCACGTTTCCTTCAGGAATCCTCTGCAACAACTTCAGACTCTTCTGACCTCATATCAACTGCAGCCTGCTCCAAGAAACGCTGTAACTGCAACAAAATGTCTACAAGAGACACTTTTCTTCAGCAACCTCAGCTCCAATTCAGCAACTGCAACAGTTTCCATGGTGTGCATGCCCTGGGGACTCCCTGTCTTCATCCTCCACCAGAAGGACTGCAGAAATCTCCAGTGGAGTGACAGAATCACTCCCATTCTCCAAGCAGGCACCTTCCAAGATGATGACCGGTACCCTGGGACTCCTCTCACAGCAACGACACAGAACATGGGCATCGTCGACATAGACTGTCCTGAGGTCCTGCTGATGCAATTTGGAGGAGGTAAAGACCTTGCCTTCCCCAAGTGCAAGGGTACCCCTGTGTACTGCATCTTCTTCGCCTCCTGAGGCCTAGGTGCACTCTTTGCAAAATTCCTTTGTGCACAGTCTGGCCCAGGTCCCAGCACTCAATCCTGCAATGCTCGACTCGCTGAGCTGTTGTCCGGAAGCATGGGACCTTCTTTTGTTGTGCTGCATCAACCACGTTTTGCACCTCCTTTGAACCTGGATCCTGTGACTCCTGGGGATGATGGCTGGTATTCAGAGGGCTCTCTAAGGTGCTGGGAGCCCCCTCTTCCCTTTCACACAGAGTTGAGGCTCCCAGGTCCCTCCTAGGTCCATCCAGCGCAATTCTGATGCAAAATGCACTTTTGTTGTAGCCAAGGCTACACGAAATCTCATCTGCAATGATCTTCACGCCGTGGGACATCTTTTGTATCATACAGAAACCCACTGGCATCTTCCTAGGGTGCATTTCTGCAGTCTTCGACTAATAGGGGACTCTTCTTTTGCACCCTCTTCTGGGTTGGCGGGCCTCCTGTCCTTCCTGGAACTTCTTTTGACTTCTAGACTTGGTCCCCTTCCTTTGCAGGTCTTCAGGTTCAATAATCCAGCAGTTGTTCTTTGCAGACTTGGTTGGCTGCTGCAAAATCCCCAAAACGAGGTATAGTGTGTCCTAAGGAAACTTGCAGTACTTTACTCCTGCTTTTCTGGGCTCTGGGGTGGGGTAATTTACTTACCTTTACTGTATTCTTTCTCTCCCAGTGATTCTGCACACAGTACATGCATCTAGAGAGGAATTTGAGATTCACATTCCACTTTCTTAGTATATGGTTTGTGTTGCCCCTAGACCTATTTTCTTCCATTGCAATCTCTGGGATTTCCTACTATTTGCATTGTTCTATGACTATTTACTTGTCTAATTTTGGTGTCTAGTGTGTGTATTGTGTATAATACTTACCTCCAGAAGGAGTATTGTCTTTAAGATATTTTTGGTACTGTGTCACCCAAATAAATACCTTTATTTTTTGTAACACTGATTATTGTCTTTACTTTTGTATAAGTTCTGTGTAACTATAAGTGGTATTGCATGAGCTTTGCATGTCTCCTAGTTCAGCCTAAGGTGTTCTGCTATAGCTACCTCTATCAGCCTGAGTTGATAGAACACTACTACATTTCACTAATAAGGGATAACTGGACCTGGTATAAGGTGTAAGTACCCAAGGTACCCACTACAATCCAGGCCAGCCTCCTACAGCGATTTCTTCAATAATTGGACTGAGGTTGGTGGAGGGATGACGAGGGAAAAGCAAGATGTTGTCTGCATAGATTGAGAGCAGGAGGGGGGCCATGTATATGTTGAAGACCCCTGTGGAAATGAAATTCTTTCAGATGGGGGACCAGAGGGTCCATTGGAATGACAAAAAGGAGAGTGGATAAGGGGCATCCCTGTCTAGTACCGCACATGATCAGAAAATTATCAGTGAGGGACCCATTCACTCTTATACAAGCCACAGGGTTAGCATATAATAACATAACTAGTGAAAATATGGGGATGGGATACTCAGTCAGCCCAAAAAGGCCCTCAAGAAGGGCCACTCCAGGGAGTCGAAGGCTTTTTCAGCATCCAGTAGGGCTACGGCTGAGGGTATAGTAGGAGATATCCCATGGACTGCAAAAATAGTGTGAAGATTTGTTGAGGTTGAACTATGGGGTATAAAGCCAGATTGTGCGGCTGCAATAATCTGCTCCATCAAGAGGGACAGCCTAGTTGCGAGAATTTTAGCTAGAATTTTATTGTCAAGTTTGAAAGGGAAAGGGAGAGAGGTGCAATGCATGGAATTTGTACTGGGTTTCCACAATAGGAGAATTACCCCCTTGCGGCGTGTTGAGGAAGCATGCGATGTTTATGGATTTATTGTATAGTGCTATCAGATGTGGGACAAGTAGGGGCTTGAAAGCTTTATAGAAAGCTCCTGTTAGGCCAACCAGTCATGGCTCTTTGGAATCATCATTAGTACTGATGGCCGATGTGAACTCTTCAAGCGTGATTGGCTTTATGAGTAACTCACGCTGCCCCCCCAGTGAGCCTGACCAGCACCACCTCATCAAGATATGCGTTATCGCAGAGGGATAGTTAGGTATGCAAGAGGCATAGAGACATTTCTAATGAAGCAGGAGCTCCATCATAATACTAGTGCTACTCACCATGTATTTCCCTTCTGTGCCTTTCAAGTTCTGCGATGTGACTGTTAAGTTGTTTGGGGCCTACTGTCATGGAAGGGTTCAACCAAGACATTCCCCCTCCCCCTATCGGTGAGCCTGGACATGTTTACCTAGGTATGCAAGTTCTCTGTCTGATAGGTCGCTATTTTTTGTTAAAAATATGGAGCCACAGTGCCACCGGGGGTCCCTGTCTGTGAGTGTGGCATTATCAATATTGCTTAAGTTTGTTTCAATGCATTGTAGTTGGGCCCTAATGTCTCGTAAGATACCAACATGTGTAGAGATATGCACTCTGTGAATAAAAGCTTTGAATGCTTCCCACAAAGTTGCCTGTGTGGCAACCTACCCAGAGTTCAACGTGAAATATTTAGGCCCTCATTACAACCCTGGCGGATGGTGTTAAAGCAGCGGTAATACCGCCAACAGGCCGGCGGAAGAAAAAATTGAATCACGACCATGGCGGAAACCGCCAACATAGACAGCCACTTTACAATCCGACCGCCAAAGCGGTAGAAACAAACATCGAAGCGGTAACCGCCAACAGACATGCGGAGGACAAAGTACCGCCCACTGTATTTCAACACGCCTATCCGCCACTTTTTCCAGGGCGGAACCAACGCTATCAAAAGCACTGCGGAAACAGTACACAGAAGGGAAAACACTCACCTCTCGACACCCAACGAGGAACCAGGACGCCATGGAGCCTGAGTTACACGTACTGCCCATGCTGGTCTTCCTCCTGCTGTATCAGGAGCAGGGCAGACGCCGTCGATGACCACGGCGAGTACTGCACCTACAACACAGGGGAGGGGGGAGGGAAAAGAGAGTGACACACACACGCAACACACAATATCCCCACCCTCACCCACAACACCACACACACAAATAGATGCAGCAACATTACATATACACCCCCTCACCCCTTGGAAGAACGCAAGGACAAAATTAAATGATTGTAACAATTGTAATCATGATAAATCAGATACTGAAAGTTCAAAACACAGTATATACAAATATGTACACTAACTACACAAGTCCGGATAGTGTACCAATCATTGTCCGTGGACCAGTGGTCCCAGAATGCATGGGCGAAGCCCACACAAGATACCTGACTCGAAACGGAGAGAACACTGTAGGGGCATCAGAACGAAATGAAACAAGCACCTCAGGGGGAGGGGGGCACCTCAGCCGGATGAACGCACAACTCCACTGCTCCTCAAGGGGGCTCCATGCCCATTGCTGTATCCTGGGGAGTGCAAAGCCACAGTCTCTCAAGTCTTTCCAGTGGGTGGTTTGTCCACTGCTTTATCCTGGGGAGTTCAAAGCCACAGTCTCTCAAGTCTTGCCAGTGGGTGGTTTGCCCACTGCTTTATCCTGGGGAGTGCAAAGCCACAATCTCTCAAGTGGATGTGATTTCCCACTGGTTCTGGAGGGGGCCTTGTGCCTAGAGTGCTTCATCCTGCCAAGGACTGAGGTAGTGGATGTCAATCTCCACTGGTTCTGGAGGGGGCCTTGTGCCCAGAGTGCTTCATTGTGCCAAGAACTGAGATAGTGGATGTCAATCTCCACTGGTTCTGGAGGGGGCCTAATGCCCTGAATGCTTCATCCTGCCAAGGACTGATGTCATGGATGTCAATCTCCACTGGTTCTGGAGGGGGCTTTGTGCCCAGAGTGCTCCACATGCAGTGTGGTTGGTCCGATTACCTCACATGGGTGTGTGTGTCACAAGATTGCCTAGGAACAGGTAGCATGATACGCCATGGAGGCAGAAACATAACCCCACCCTACTACAGCTTCGCCTTCCACCTGCAGGTTCATACAATGATGAGAGTCATGCCTCATGGAAGCGGGGCAGGGTCCAGGAAGTCTCCTCCAGCCTCGGATGGCTGCCCACTGGTGATGGAATCCATGTCAGCTGTGGTGCGTCTGTCCGAGCACTTCGCTGGGCTGTTGGCGGTGCTTGCGGCGATGTCTGTGGCAGCGGTGCTGGCGGTGGTGCATATGTCAGCACCTGTTGAGGGACACAGCAGGATGTCTCCTGCAGCATTGGACGGCTGCCCACTGGGGAAGATGCTGGGGACTGTTGCTGATGCTGCAGAAGTGCTGGTGGCGGTGAAGGTGGCTGTCCAGGTGGAAGTGCAGATGGCAGTGCTGGTGGCGGTGCTGGTGGCGGTGCTGGTGGCGGTGTTCGCTACCGTACAGGTTGGTGTAGTCATTGACAGAAGGGGTGACACTAGTCCCTCAGTGCCACCGTGCCCTGCCTTGACCTGCTCTTCGGCTTTTGTCCTTTCCCCACCTTTGATGGTGCTGCCGGTGTCTTGCCACTGTCCGCTTTTGTTTTGGAGGAGCCCTTGGTGGCTGGTAGGTGCGGCTTCTCCCTCCGGGATGTGGGCACCTTCTTCACCTTGGCTGGTGGCGGAATGTCCTTGGCCTCACAAGGTGGCACACTGGCAGCCCTGATGGGTGGCGCAGTCGATGACTCCGCAATTGCTGGCACCACTGTGCCTGGGGATTTGGTGGCTGAGGTGCTGGGCTGGGACCTGGAAAGCCTGGCCCTAGGGGAAGGATGGGGGGGAGGTGTAGGGAAGAGGTCAATGTTAGCCAGGAAAAGCTTCTTAGACACACTGGGACGGGAAGATGGAGGGGGTTTGGGAGTGGACAAAGAGGTAGTGGTTGTAGGAGGTGTACGAATTTGGGTGAAGGTGCATGGGCCGGAGGCTGTTGTGAGGTGGATGGCTGTTGGGTGGGTGTGTGCCTGCGTTTGTGTACTTTGGGAGAAGGGCTCACAGACACACTGGGAGAGGACACTGGGGATGTGTGCATGGTAGTAGGGGTGGTGATTGCACGTGAGCGGTGTGTGCTGATGGGCGTGCTGGTGATGGAGGTAGTGGCTGAGGATGTAGTGCATTCAGATGTGAGTGGAGACGAGACAGGGGAGGGAGGAGGAGGACGTGGAGGAGGGGGACACAGTGGAGGCAGTGGATATTGCTGTGTCTGCATGGGGATGGTGCTTGTGTGGGTGCTTGTGGGATGTGTGGTGCTTATGTTTGCTATGTCCACTCTTGTGTGTTGATGAGTGTGCATGCTGGTCTGATGGTGTGCTTGGGATAGGCTGAGGTACTGGGTATTGGGTCTGGGTAGAGATATTTGGAGGGGGGAGGCTGGACACAGGGACAATGGCTGCCATCAGTGCTGAGGCCAGAGCCTGAAATGCTCTCTGTTGGGACGCCTATCCAGAATGATTGCCCTCCAGGTATGCATTTGTTTGTTGCAAATGCCTCTCAATACCCTGGATGGCATTAAAAATGGTAGATTGCCCAACAGTGAGGGATCTCAGGAGGTCAATAGCCTCCTCACTGAGGGCAGCAGGGCTGACTGACGCATTGCCTTTACTGGACCCACAGAAGGAGGCTGTTATCGAACAAAGAGTGTTGATAATTATCGATAAGCCTATTCCTATCAATATTGGGACAGTTCGATTTTATAGACTATTGTATATGTCTTGTGTTTGTCTCCCTTTTATTGAATTTTACTTGATATTTATTTTGTGCTATTGATATTTTAGTATTTATGTGATTATTTTGTCTTTGTATGACTTGTTTTTTTTATTTGGAATTACATTAAAAATTCACCTTTGATTCCTTTGACTTTAGCTGATCAATAGAGAGATTAATTGCTTGTATGAGTGAGGTGTGATTTGTTTGGTTTCCTGTGGGTGACTTTTTTATGATTTCACTGACTGGGGCAGGGCCTGAGGTGCCTGGGGCGAAGGAGATGCCCACCCTCCTGGATGAGCGGGCATGGGACACACGCTGAGGGGCTGCTGGGAGGGCGGTGCTGGTAGGGGGGGTGGCGGCTGTACCTGTTGATGTGGTGGGCACAGAGGTGCCCGCCACCGCAAGGGAGCTCCCATCAGAGGAGGAGTCGCTGTCGCTGGTGTATGCTCCTGTCCCTGTCATGGAGCTCCCGTCGCCCTCCATCCCACTGGTGGCTTCAGACTCCGATGCTTCACCCTCCAGGGCCATGTGGGTTGCAGCTCCCTCCTGCTCCGGTGCCATTGCTCCTCCGCCAGATGATGCTATTGCACGCAAGAACAGGGAGACAAAACAAAAAGGGGGGGAAAGACCAAAGAAACACATGTTCAGTGCATGCAACACCACTACCGTTGGTGGACACAACACACAGGGAGCAGCCCTATGCACTAAGCCATGCACTAACAGTTCCTAGCAAATTCACATGCCCATGGGGGACGAGGCCTAAGCCCAATTGCTGCACACCTGGAAGTCACAGGAGGCTGACTAAGTGTAGATGGCTATTACCAGTAGTAGGGTTGGTGTGCCACAGAGCCTGCCTAACAAGGGACCTTGCCTACCAAGTTTGCCCTGGCCTAGGGGAACCCACAGCACACCTCCCCCTCCCAGTCACCTCATAATGCGCGCAGAGTCAGCTGAATTAGAGTGTATCCACCACCTTGTGGCTGCTGTGATGCCCTCAAGCGCCCATCCATCTCCGGATAGGCCACCACCAGGATCCGGTACATCAGGGGGGTCATGGTGCGACGAGCACCCCTTCCACATTGGGAGGTCATCCCCAGCTGGGCCTCTGCCGTCTTCTTGCTCCAGCGGCGCAGGTCCTCCCATCTTTTACGGCAGTGGGTGCTCCGTCTATGGTATAACTCCAGGGTCCTGACGTCCTTGGCGATGGCACGCCAAATACCCTTCTTCTGGTGGGCGCTGACCTAGAGGATAAGTGAAGTAAAAATGGAAGTTTCTAGCCCGTACATTTCATCTCAAGCATAGCCAAACACCTCCTCCCCTGGCCCAGCCATACATACACACACAATCCCAACATGCTGGCCTGTCCCCCTCCCCACCCTCTTCCATCCACGACACTCCAAACGCTTATGTGCCATCCACATGCTCACAGTGTACTCACCTGTTTGTCTGGAGGACCATACAGGTGCGTGTACTGGGGGAGGACCCCATCCACCAGTTTCTCCAACTCCTCCGCAGTGAAGGCAGGGGCCCTTTCCCCAGACACTGTAGCCATCGTCGCTTCCAGACACAGGTCACAGCAGCACTTGCAGTTTAGGTCATCTCCTGTTGAAGGTCAGGTATCAAGTGAGGGAACAGTAAGAAAATGGCAGCCACGTCCGCCGCAGTGCATACTGTCACCGCCGGTGTACATCGTCATTGGCTCCTGGGACCCATAGGGCCCAATGTTAACCAAAGCTCAATTGCGCTGCGGTCTTCAACTGCCCACCGCAACGGTGTACAACACCAGCGCAGTTACCTCATTTCTCCTTGTCCCACCTTACAGGTCAGGCAGCTGCCTTTTCAGGGGGCCACATGGCATGGAAAAAAACTGCGTCACACCTATTTAGGCCTGGAATACAGACAGATACCGGCACATCGCGATTTTCCAATGTTTTACCAAATAACACATTGTGATACCTAAGTATTGGATGAGCCTCTGCTCGCTGTTCTCCTCCATAGGGCACGTCTGCTGGGGCAGGTGATGAGATGGTGGCATCCTCCGGTGTACAAACCCCTGGTGGACCTGTCGACAATGGAAGAGAGACACATCATTATCACATACAGACTTGATCGTGCAACAATCCCGGAACTGTGTGCCCAGTTGGAGCCAGACCTGATTTCAGCTATCCGCCATCCCACAGGAATCCCCCCTCTAGTGCAGGTTCTGTCTGTACTCCATTTCCTGGCCAGTGGGTCTTTTCAAACAACAGTGGCCATGGCATCAGGGATGTACCAGCCAATGTTCTCTAACGTGTTGTCCAGAGTGTTATCTGCCCTGCTGAAACACATACGCAGCTACATCGTGTTCCCCCAGGTGGAGGATTTGCCCACAGTGAAAGGTGACTTTTATGCCCTGGGACATATCCCCAACATCATTGGTGCCATTGATGGTACACATGTGGCATTTGTCCCCCCGCAGGAATGAACAGGTGTACAGAAACCGCAAAAGCTACCATTCTATGATTGTGCAGATGGTGTGTTTGGCAGACCAGTACATCTCCCATGTGAATGCCAAGTATCCTGCACCAGTGCATGACGCTTACATTTTGAGGAATAGCAGCCTCCCTTATGTGACGTAAGATAATTTGAAGGTGTAGCCGGGCCATTAATAGTAGCCTAAAAGTAATCGGGTGGTCACGGAACCACACGTGCCAACAGGCAGAGCTCAACAGTCAGACTGAGCTTGGCGATGGTGAACGGCGTGTAGCATCGGAGTTGGCACGCTTAAGTGCATCTGGATAGGGGGAGACCGATTTAGGTGGTAGATTTTTGCAGAAGACGACCGCATCTGTAGGGGAGTCAAATATATGACATTTCCCAATATGTTCCACCTTAAGACGAGCAGGGTAGAGCATAGCATAGCGTAGTCTCTTCTTCTTAAGGGAATGTTTGGCGTCCGAGAATTTTCAAGGAGCTTCCTGTACAATTGGCATGAAGTCCGGGTATCTCGAAATGGAGGTACCCTGATAGCAAAATGTGCCCTGTTCTTGGGCCAAGCACAGCACCATGTCTCAGTCCTTGTAATTGAGGCGACAGGCTATGAGAAAGTGGGGCAGGGTGCACTCTGGGGGTCTCAGGCCCAGCGAACACTGCGAATGTGGTGGATAAACAGGAACGATCAACGAGGTCAAGGAGAATATGAAACTGTCAACATGGTCAAGGAGAACATGTTCAACAAAGGTATCTGGTCTGCCCATATTGGTAGTCCCTGCAATAATTGCTATGCATATATGGTTCCTTTGGGAACGGGCCTCTAGGTTCTCGCACTTCATCGCAGCTTGTTTGAGGGTGCGCTCCATCTTTTCCATTCGTTTTAATATAGTTGCAGTTCTTTCCTCAAGGTCTGAGATCCATTTCTGGAGGTCTAAGAGCTCTCCTAGCTTATCGGTGCAGCCAGCTATGGTGTAAAATCGCTTCTCCATTGTGCAGAATCCTGTCTAAAATTCCACTATGATAGCTGCCATGTCCTGAGATGAGGTTGCAAGCTGATCCTGATTAGCTTGTTCTTTTGCGTCTGAGGAAGAGTCATTGTTCCCAGTGGGCCCGCATTTTATCAAAACTAAGGCAGTCATCCTGACCGCGGCGGGCGGCGGGTGCTGCCCGCCATGCGGTTACCGGCGAATGGCTGCTCCGCGGTCAGGAGACCGCGGATGCCATTCTGGCTTTCCCGTTGGGCCGGTGGGCGACCGCCAAAAGGCCGCCCGCCGGCCCAGCGGGAAAGCCCCTGCAACGAGGAAGCCGGCTCCGAATGGAGCCGGCGGAGTTGCAGGGGTGCGACGGGTGTAGTGGCACCTGTCGCGATTTTCACTGTCTGCAAAGCAGACAGTGAAAATCTGTATGGGGCCCTGTTAGGGGGCCCCATGACACCTGTTCCCGCCATCCTGGTTCTGGCGGTGAAAACCACCAGAAACAGGCTGGCGGGAAGGGGGTCGGAATCCCCATGGCGGCGCTGCAAGCAGCGCCGCCATGGAGGATTCCCTGGGCCAGGGGAAAACCGGCGGGAAACCGCTAGTTCCCCTTTTCTGACCGCGGCTTTACCGCTGCGGTCAGAATAGCCCTGGAAGCACCGCCAGCCTGTTGGCGGTGCTTCCGCTGCCCTCCGCCCTGGCGGTCAGTGACCGCCAGGGTTGGAATGAGGGCCTAAGTCTGCATTGTCTAGGGTCAGACTTACCCATTGCGGTGGGTCAGTGCACCTGTTAGGGCATTTGGCAGTGAGGGGTCCCCCTTAAAAATGAAGTCTGGCAACAAGTGCTGAGGTCTTGCAGAGGGGCGACCAGTCTGCGTCCCCAAGGGCAACTGGGGTCAGTGATTAAGTTCTAAATGGGGTCCTGGCTCTGAAACAACATGCGGAAAACTGGGTGGGGTACTATGTGCGTTGTTGTGGCCAGTGGGCACCAGGTATAATTCCAAGGTGATACACGCCAGCAATAAAGCAATGGGAGGGGATTTTGTGTGGCATGATGATGAATCTAATGGTCCTCACAAGTGGAATGGAATAGTGCAGATATCAGAGTGTCTAAATCTGACGTGGGGGAGACCAAGCAACCCACTCCCAGTACAGCAAGTGGTTCCGGGGGAGCCACCGGAGCTAAAGGAGAACCTACTTAGCCCTGCATGATTAATGAATGTCCAGTGGTGCTTCCTGGGGTATAAGCACACAGTGCTGCAGCAACAGTCCCAGCAGATACAGATTTGGGTTCCAACCAGTGGAGTACCACATGTCACAGATGACACCTACCATGTCTCCCCGGTGCAGATTTGATGGTGTCACAAGCCTCAGGGAGGCAGCCCATATATGCAGCATCAGGATTCCAATATCTTGCCCCCGGCCATATCCTCTTCCAATGAAGGTCACACCAGCCGCCCCCAGGCCCAATGGGTTGAGGCAGCTGTCACTGGGCCCATCACTCTACCCTATCACTCTACCCTAGTCCTCTGGCCTGGGACGTGTGCAGGAAGGCCCCCATGGAGACCAGCAGCCTGTGGGGGTATGCACCACACAGTGCTCAACACCTCGCCGCTCCAGATGGGCCACGCAAGGTGATGAGTGTTGGCCTGCACTGGATACGTGGGGGTTGGGGGAATACACTGCACCTCTCTGGAGGGATCAAGCAATCCCAGCCTTAGGTTCACCCGTGGAGCCTGTGGCCTGTGGCCTCCAAGCAGGGCCAGGCCACACACCTGCCGATCGTCAGGTGAGTGGGAATCGAGGAGGCCCAGGCCCTTAGGCATCTCTCCAAAGTGACTCTGGCCTCCACTGCAGTAATGTACCAGCCATTTCATTAGTTAAAACATTGATGGCAGTGATTTAAGCATTATTCTGGCCGTTGCTGGAGCCTCACAAGACAATGCCCATTTTAGTGGTGGTAGTGATCATGCCCCACTCCCAGGAAAATTTTATGGCAAGTACTAACTGACATGGGGGTGCCAAATTACTTTATGGTAGTCCTGGAAAGACTTCCTGAGGAGAACTCTGCACTTGTCTGTTGTGGTAGGTTGGGCGAAGTTAGTGAGTATTTTCCAGTCAACAAAGGCGTGAGGCAAGTTTGTGTGCTTGCACCAACATTATTTACCTTATTTGTCAATAACCTAATTGCCAACCTGAATCTATGCGATAATGATGCTCCAAGATTAAATAATGAGAAAGTACCTGCATTACTGTTTTCAGATGATACACTACTTATCTCTAAGTTGCCCATGGGTATACAGAAGATTTTAGATGGGTTCTGTACCCAGATGGGCAATGTAAATGTTTTAATTTATGTCGGTCATTACATTCAAATCTGACAGTTGGAAGTCTGCTTGATCAGATTCACATTTTTTAATATTTGGGGGTTACGCTAAGTGAGAGGATAGACTGGGTTGCCCCATATGTCCAAACGTAGAATGAAATTAGAACAACACATATGAAGGTTATTAAAGGTGTTCCGGGGGTCTTCTTACAAACCCCGAAAATTCTAATCTATTTACATTAGTTCTGCACTATATCGGAAGGAGCTCTGGGACTATAAGATTGCTAATGCCTTGATTCTGGAAGAGAATTGTTTTTTGAGACAGTTGTTGCACCTCCCAGTCAGCACACCATTAAAACTTGATATGGGGGTTAGGCCTATTTCAGACGTATTTTGTGTTAGCGCCCCTATTCTTTTAGAAAAAAGTATGGATATCCCCAGAAATGACCTTCTATATACATTGCTTGGAAGAGATTCTCGGAATGCAGGTTGTGGGTAACCTTCCTTGGATGCGCTAAGTCAGAGAGACTTTGAGGAGTATGAGAAAAGATAGTCTTTGGGATAACTTTGGTGAATCTTGCCATCAGATATCTAGAGCTGAACTCAAGTTGAGGCTCCCTATTATCTAATTTAGCACAGGGAAGGCTGTCAGATAGATTTTTAAAGCTTAAGGACTCCTATAAGTTAGAAGAGTTCCTGGATGTTATTGAACCCAGTCTGTCTAGGAAACTCTGTGTGCAGTTCAGATATGTGATACTCCCTTTACGTTCTTTTACTCAAAAGTGGGTCAGGGCTGGTGTAAAAGAGGAGCAAGTCTGTCCAGCCTGTGGCCTGCCCAGTGAAACAGGGATTCATGTACTTTTCTTTTGCCCAGAGTGTAAAGTTGCTGGGGCTAAATGGTTGATTCCTGTGTGTAGGAACATAGAGATTAGACAGCATAGGGAGGTGCACAGAATTCTTAAAACAGATACCAATGGAATCATTGAGTTTGCTGTAGCAAGATATTTCATTGTAATGTGGTGATAGCGGTGCAAATTTTCACAGCTAGATGGGGATGGTTATAGTCTATTCCCCACACCATCAATGAGAGTAGCGTCCGTGGGCAGGCAAGAGTATCCTGAATACTGTAGCTCTGTGAACGTCAGGCTGGCTTATGGCTTGTCGTGTAATTGTTGGAAGTGCTGGGCTGGGTTCAGCTGGAACGGAACCGTTTTTTAAGTAGAATTTGTTTTAGATTTGTCTTTTTCTACTTCGTTTTAAACATTTTGTATTGTGCTATTGCTTAATTTTTAATTACGCATTTTTTTATGGTGAAAAGCTGAAATAAAGAACTTCTGAATACTGAAAATATTCATCAATTTGGTGTCTGGTTTCTTCCCGCAACAGCGGGTTATGCAATAATGAGGAATGTAGATGTCAACTCCCAAATCGTTAAAAAAAATCTCAGGTCCATCCGCGCTGCAACTGGGGCATGGTCACAAACTCCAATCACTTCAACATCCACACGGTGGACCATGGCGGTGAGAGTATTGCTCAAGAAAATGTAATTGATGCAGAATTGCATGCGGTAGACATGAAAGTAAAAAGTGTGCCCTGAATCAGAAGAATGGAGGTTGCACCAATTGTTTCTAAGGCCTAAATTTGCTAAAGGTAACTTTTGCCACATGGAAAAGGAAAGAATCCCACAGAGCATTAAAGTCTACCCTCAGGATAATGTCATGGTGAGCAATTCCAGACAGGTCATCCAAAAATTGTAGGAGATATTAGTCCTGTGCTACATTTAGAGTGTACACAGTATCCACAGTAATGAGACATCCCCACATCGTCTTGAACAAAACCAATTACCTGTCAACTTTATCAGCCCTGATGAGGGAGACAGACAGGTGTGTTTTGTTTTATGTAGATCGCAATGCCCCGTTGTGTAGAAGAAGCTGAGGAGCAGTAGACTGTGTGCTATACACTGTGCCTGTCAAGCACTAAACTGTTCATCTCAAGGAGACACCAAGCTGCTTGTTCCCAATTTCACCTAAACGTTGTGTGCATCCCACTTAAATATACAGGAACAGCACTGTAACTTCCTGGGGCAAAGAGGATGGATGAGAGAAGAAGATAGACAATGGAGCCGAAGTGCTGGATCTGGACACCTACTGATGGTTTTTGAAGAGCCGGTCTTTCCCTATAAGAAATTACATATCAGTCAAATAACTAATATCTCATAACCCATGTATGGCCCACCCCCCAGTTTGAAGACCTCTGTCCTATACTGTCTATAACTACTCCCACTGTGATCCCAGATTAATCCTGCGTCACCTTAATTAAGCCTACCTTGATGTTCCTTGACGTTCAGTGGATATCTTTAATGTTTCACCTTGATGAGATTTCCCAAGATGCTGACTCACTTGACTCAAAGACATTTATTTACATAGACAAAATAATAGGAACAAACTCTCATGGAATTAGATTCTTCAGATACTCATGGGTTAATCACTGCACTGTGCAATTCGGTGTTTAAATCACACTGAAAACATAAGGTTAATATCTAGGATTACAGTTCACATTGTATTACTATGAAAATAATCAATAGCCTTCAACTTCATGAAAAAAACGGCTTATCGCTATTCAATCACAGCTTCTTTTTGAGCATGGCAAAGATAAACTTTAACTTCGTTTAAGCGCCATATACACAGAATGTTTCTCATCACCAGCAACAATTTGACATAATACAAATGCAACTTTGAACTCAGCTGTATATGGGTCCCTCCATCCTTAGGCGTCCTCCTGGGGTGGGCAAGGGTGACAGGGGGGGTCCCTGGGGGCATGGGAGGGCACCTCTGGGCTCCTTCCGAGCCCACAGGTCCCTTAACGCCTGCCCTGACCAGGCGCTAAAAAACGGCGCAAAAGCGGCCGTACGTCATTTTTTTTGACCCGCCCTCTCCCGGGCGTGAATTTTGCCCGGGAGTGTAAATACGGCGCACATGCCTCGGAGTCAATTTTTTAGACGGGAACGCCTACCTTGCATCTCATTAACGCAAAGTAGGTGTCCACGCTAAAAAATGACACAAACTCCATGGACTTTGGCGCTAGACGCGTCTAACGGCAAAGTATAAATATGGAGTTAGTTTTGCGTCGGAATTGCATCAAAAAAAATGACGCAATTCCGGCGCAAACAGAGTATAAATATGCCCCAATATGCTCAGTCGGACCCCAAGTGATACCCTTGCCCGTGCCTTCATACCGCAGCTGCGATGCCAGGGGCTCAATTGCTAGGGCAAACAGTAGTGGGGACAAGGGGCAGCCCTGCCTGGTTCCCCGGTATACTGGGTATGCACTGGAAATCGTCCTACCGGTCTTAACTCTTGCTAGTGGGGATGAGTACAACAAGTCCACCCACCTCACCCACTCCTCCCCCAGACCCATTTTAAGCATCACAGTCCGTAGATAGTCCCACCTAATAGAGTCGAAGGCCTTCTCGAAGTCCACTGCGAGCAAGACCCCCGTTGGCGGCTTCATGCCCTCGGGCATGTGCAAAACCGTAAAAGCCCGTCTCAGGTTCAGGGAAGTACTGCGGCCGGGGAGCAACATATAGGTGGATGTGAAATATCAGAGACTGGGTCAGTTCCAGAATGTTAAGTGTTGTGCAAGTGCCATCAGAACACCCACAGCCAGTGAAAGGCCTCACCATGAGAATGGAAGTAGACGGAGGGTTGAGTAGGACCAGAAGATGGCACTTCACAAATTGTCCAGAACCAACACCTAGAGGATGTGATGCTGACAAGTACCCAAACTGACCACAATACATGTGACATGCAGGTGGGGCATAGGCCTGGGAGAATGCTAATATGAAAGACAGGATCAATGAACAGGAACCAAGATCACAATGTGCAACAAATAGGAAGGCAAGCACGTCACATTACAAATCCCACAACACAGACACACTAATTGTACCATATCTCATTGCAGGGGACGATGGCTCTCCTGCGGATATGCCTGTCCTGGACTTCACTGATGACATGGATGACGAGCTGACAAACATCAGCCAGAAGACCCTCCAAGAAGTCCTTGGGACCCTCAAGACCCCACCTTCTTTCACAAGGAGGAGCACAGAAGTAGCAGCCATCACTGAGGACCTACCCACCACCCCAAATGAGCGACCTGCCAGCTCCAACCCAGCTGAGGACTCTGACGACACCGGCACCAGCTTTGAGAGAACTGTAGTTGGAGTACAGTGGGAGCTGGCCAAGGAGGTGCGGGTGTGGATGGAAAATATGGCAGCCAGCCTAGAGGGGGTGCGTTTGTGCATGATGTCAACTGCAGAACAGGCAGCAGCCATGCAAGGGCGAACATCAATCTTGCAGGAAATCGAAAAAAGGTTGAAGGAAATCAGCACAGTTGTAAGAGAGTTGACACAACACCTACAACAACAATCCTCTCAACACGTGCACTAATGCAATATTGACCCCTCAGGGCCGACCTGGCTGCCTACCACAGTGATGTGGCTGCTATACTTAAGAACCAGCAGCTCCTCCTTGCTGCAGTACTGCCCTTAATAGCCCCACCGTTGGCAGCTACCGGATGTCTGACTCCACATCTTCAAACACTGAGGTGTGTGTTGCCCCTTCACAAACACCACCACCAAGGGCAGAGGAGACTACACAGACATCAGAAGATGAAGACGTGGAACAGATCACCTTCACCCGTGAGAGTACCCAGCAGCACTAGTCCCTATCACATGGCCACCTATAACCAAGGTCTTGTGCTTTGTAACATGCCAGTCTTGCAACAACTGCACTCAAGCACTGTTCTTCAGCCCACTGTTTATCTTGTCAACCTGCCCTGTGATTGTCTATCACTAACTCATTGGAAAACCCTGTCCCTTTGCACTGTCTCGCACTTCACCCCAGCATGTCCAATGACATGACCTTTTGCATTTGTGTAGGATCACAATGTACGGTGTCACAGTAATGGACTCACAATCACGGACAATGTACATATAGCACTACAGCACTTTAAAATAAATAGCACTTACACTACAACTTTGTCTCTGTGTAATGTGACATATCAACTGTGATGGCCATCAGTGATGTTTACCTCAGGTCAATGATTATAGATTGTCAATGCAACTGACCTGAAAGAATGTTGGCTGATAACTATGCACTGTGGTCCGGATTGTACCATCATCTGCCCTTCCTGAGGGTTAAGTCTGAGGAAAACAGTAACTGTTCACCATAATGCTGTGTTGGACAGAATAACACTTCCTCAAGGGATGTCTAAGCCAAAAATGATTGCCTTCAACTGTTTCTTCAAACCAAAACGTACGTATGTGGCATTTGACCCAAATTCTACCTCACACACACCATACTGCATGAATGGATGTGTATGAGTGTACGTATAAATATGTAACCTGGCTGAACATTGTAACAAATGATAGGTGTGAGTTATGTATACCATACTACATGAGAGCCTACTACCACTCACCTCCTAAGGCTTCGCTTGGACATCAGGCTGCAGGCAGACTTCACACAGTGTCCTCAATACCAATTCTGGTCGCAAAGTATGTGAGATTGAAAACTTAGATCAACAATTAACAACACTTTGGGCATACATAGTAACCTTGAGTGGTGGGTGCAATGGATGGCAGAAACTTAGCAAAGTATCTTTGGTGTAGCTGCCAATGTAACAGCTCAATTGGGATTTGGTTGCAGGATGTAACACAAAAGCTAACACTAAAGAGACACTGTTCACCCATGCCAAGGCCCTGATCCCCAAGCATGTGACACATACTGTAAAGGAGTACCTAAATATTTATTTAACAGTAAAAACAGAAGCTAAAACCAGGGGAAACATCTTACCTAACCTAACCTATCCTAACTACACATTACCCACAACTGGCCCTAACTAACCTACGATAAACTTACTTATCACATTTAACTGAACACTCTAAACATCAACCCCCACCCCACTTATAAGACGGGACACATGGAGGACAACATATACTAACCTAAACACATACTATCTTCTACTAAACAAATATATATTTTTTGTATTCTTAGATTTTACATATACAAATTTTTTTTTTTTTTTTTTAAACCCCAAAACCCCAACATCATCCCCTACCCACCCACCCACACACATAATAAAAACAAATATTAAAAGTATCATACCCCCACCCCCATCCACTACTACTAATTAAACTAACAGCCTATTCTAACCTAACACTAAGCCCCCTAAACCCACTAATGAAAAGAACCAGGAAAGAGGAGGGAGGGGAGGGAATCATGGCTGAGGGTAAAATGGTTACAAGTTCGCCCTCTGCAGGGTCTTCCTTATGGCACAAACCCTCCTATTAACTTGTGCCACCTCCTGCTGCAGCCTGGTCATTTTCCTCAACATACGGTCAATGTTCTGTTGCATCTGCTGAAAATCTGCTGGGTCAATGACTGCAGCAGGGGTGGTCTGGGTGCCAGTTGAAGATGTATGGCCCCTTGTCGGTGCCATGCCTGTAGGAGGAGGAGCAGGTGGTGCTGTGACAGGTCCTGGAGCAGTGGAGGTTGACAGTCCAGCAAAAGTGCCTGCTATGGTTGGTGCCACCTGGGTGGTAGTGGTGGTGCTAGTAGTGGCTGTGGTGGACACCGAAGGGCCCCCTTGGGCAAATGCCCTCCACACTCCGGAGGCTCTTTCATGGCGATAACGCCTTGCCATGTGGCGGAACCCAGACTCCACATCCATAATGTGGCGGTAACGCATCGCCCTGCGCTGAAACTCCCGAATCTGGATAGCTGTTAAAACAAATATAAAACCAAACATTAGGTACTTCATTGTGTGATATGACTCCAGAAGTAAATCAGACAATACATCTATTGTACCAGAAACAGGCCATATCATCATACAGATCACTGATTGTCCCCGAGGAAGTACATGCCAATGGAGCCTACACATGAACTATCAAACAGCACAGCAATACTCTAAAAGATGGGTAACAACTTAAATGACCTATGCATCATAGTTCAGCCATTTGTCACGTAAAAAATGCTGCAAGTCCTCCACATGTGTCAGGCCAACTGATGACTAACTTCTGGATGACAATCAAGGGCCACAAGATCTGTAAGTTGTAAATGGAATTGCCAGTATAGAATGCAGTTGCTAATCATGAGTGGGTATCCTAGTTTTGGACAAGTGACTTACAGATTTACATGTCTGTGTACTAAACCTGGATCATCAGTCCTAGGTACACTTTTCATAACCCTACGCCTGTGCCTGGGGTAGGGGGGTTTGGACAAGCAACAAATACTTTCAAACTTCAAGGACACCCAGGAAGCTTTGGATAGCTTTACATGGGTTTGGGCAGTCCACCACAGGTAAGGACGATGTCCAACTAGGATACACCCAGACCTTGGACAATCCCATCCACATTTTTGTTTGGAAATGCAGACAATTGTCAATATAATTTCCTACCAGTAACACATGACTTACAACAAGCAGATAGATGCAAGCACACATCTGGCCATGAGCTGCATGCACACCTAGGCCATTGTACTCAAGTGCCTCATACACGCAGCACAACATGTGGAGCTAAATGCTTCTAGGAAGTCAAACATACATTCAAACATGTTCATTAGTGAATAGGGATGCTCAGGTCTGTGGGTAAGACTTTGGCATCCCTATTCTGTGATAATCAGGGTCTTCCTTGCTGACCAAATCACAAATATGGTCCTCTGCTACATTTTCTTAATTTGAGTTTTATCCACAAAAGTCACCCTATTCACATGGCCGTGCCTACAGGGCTGCCCTACAATCCCAAAATATGACGATGCGCTAATGATTGCCCAACTCAAAGATGGAAAAAAATGATACTCCACTCAAGGAACATAACTGATCATTGACTAGCGCATCATATCTTGCTATGTGTCCAACACACAAGAGTCAATCACACAACAGCAGCAGACACAACACAGAACATAAATATCAACACTTACTAGAGATGTCTGGGTCTGCAAATCGAGCCACCTCCCCGATAGTATAGGGGACAGGTCCACCTGTAAAGCATGGAAGTGAGAAATGTGCTCAATGTCTGTACACTGTACAAAGCTTCCAAATACAATTACTGTGTGTAAGATTAAATCAGAAAGTCAAGCCTCTCAAACATAATGATAATGCATCCAACATACCACTGCAAACATGTACAGACCCGGGCACTCCAGTGAGTGATACACACATACCTACACACATGCAGTGGCCCTAACTATCACGTGGTGGCAAAAATGCACCATCATTTGTTTGAAGACTCATTCATGGAGTATATTCCTCTCATAATGTGTATCCATGAGAGACATGCAAAGCCACTTTCCTGGAGGACTGCAATACCAGTCACCCAGCTATTGTGACTAAGACCAATGTAAAGCACACAGGTACAATGTACAGAGGGCCAGGGATAGTTGTTACCCCTCAATTTGTATCAGTTGCTTCATTTAATGTGCCACAGCTATGGTGAGTTGCACCAAATATTTTGATATGAACCCGTGTGCATTACTTTTGGCATCCATCCCTAATTTAATTGTGGCACAACAAAGTCCAAATATCAGCCTAAGATGTTACCTGAGGTCAGCTATAACTTGTTACATATGTGTCAGAATCCAGTTCAGACGTGTATCAGAAATAATTGAGGGACACATTATTTCCAAAAATATCTGGATTAAAAACATGTCTTTCCTGGTACACTCACAGACCATGCATAAAACATATGTTAGAGACACATTTGCATCATCTATTGACATGAAGGCAGCACTAATTTACAGGCTCCTGTTGTGTTTTATAAGTTAGTGCACATTACTCTGATTTGTACTCACCAACAGGGCCACCAATCACAATCCCCAGGTGGTCCAGCAGGTCTTGCTCCCTGGCAACCAGGTCTGCCCAACGGTGTTTCAGCTGGTGGTCGTTGCGCAGTGTATTGTAGATTCTCTTGAGATGGTACAGGACCTTTGCCCACCGAAGCCTCCTTGCCTCTGTGTGATACTCCTGTATCACATGCCCACCTGCTTCTATCATTAAAGGTAGGAAGTGGCACACCAGCCAAATAAATCCCCCCAGCTCCTCCCCTCCCATCCTGCCAAGACGAGGCCTACCCAACATGCTAGCAAAAAAAAAAATGTGATAAAGGGGTACAGAGGATAATGAAGGGAAAGTAGGAGAGGGAAATGAAAACAAATTAACACAAAACAGCCCAACTATTCCCAAACTAACACTACCCACAACAGACTCCCAACAGTACAAAGACAAATGTATACACCAGAAATGACAAAAATACACTTACCAGTATACCACAGACACTTAGGAAACACCAAAAGACAATTCAAAGACCACACAGGAAACAAATTCACAAAATGCACAGAGAGACAAGTCAAAACACAGCCACACAATCAGGAAATATCACAGACTACAAAGTGAAAGTGAAAGTACACCCACTGTACCAATTCTGTAAACAGGATATCCTATTACATCACTTCCTGCCTCAAATGCGGTGCGTTTCTATTCTTATGCGTCAAAATATTATAACGCTTACAGTCTGTGATTCATTTTTTTTTTACGCACATGCTTAGAAATGACACTGCATCCATATTTTCAAATATTTTTCATACTTAACCAATTTCATGGGGTACAGTGTGGGAATTACCGCTCAGGGTCAATGGATGTATCATGGCAATGAGCGTCATTTTTCGACGCATTTGTATAATTTTTTGATGCATGTGCGTCTTTTTTGACGCATATGCGTCAACATTTCTGTCTTTGACTGGGTTTGGGTCATTTCTCATTTTTAATAGTACATGACAGGTGTGACAATACAGAGATAGGCTGTTTTCACCTACATTGTGCATTCCGGTGTAAGGGCACATGTGACAGATCATACTACTGTGGACCATGATCCTCTAGTTGTTGTACCGGATTTGCACTCCTCACTGACGCAATAGATGGCCAAACGTGTGGAATACAAATAGATATTACCCAGTTTGGGCATGTTTTGCATCAATAGAGGATAGCAAGGCTGCGCAACTCAATACAGTCACTCAATGCCTGTGTGTCAATGTGTGTGAATTGGCTCTTATTAATGTAGTTGTCCCACTGTGTGAACATCACAAGGCGCGTTTTCTCAAATCTGCTTGTATGCATGTGTAATCAATGTGTCCAACCATCAGATGCTATTCAGTGTGGAAATTAGAAAGGAAATGTGTTTGTCAGACATGTAGCAACAAATGCTGTGTGAACTTCCAAGTTTTTTTGGGACATAAGCATCGCCAATGACAGACCATGCACAGGATAGATAGAAGACGGTTGATCATGGCAATGTTCCAAGACTAAGCCATCACATGTCTAGGAATGTTGGATACCACTTCCTAGGCACTTGTTTGTATATTACCCATGAGTCGGGCATTGGATAATGCTATGTGGGTATGGTCTTTGTGACACCGAGTCCCAAAAACAATCCACAAATGTCATGTCACGCCACAGTTTGAGTCATATAAAGGAACCATGTTTCTCCTGTGGCAGTGGAGGTCCAGCAGACCAAGCAGCATGTGTGCACATATTTCCAGTGGTTAATTGCACAAAGGTGTCCAGTTCAAGTGTGTAGGGCCATATGTAGCCTGAGTCATTATTGGGGTCCATGTTGTCACAGTTACGTGCAGGTCTAGTCATGATTCTGTGGAGTCATTTCCTGCATTTACAAAGTATCCTTCACAGCTGAATTGAAGGAAAGCCGAAGAGGAATTGAGAACACACATGGGGATAGTCCAGCTATGCCACTGCAGACGTGTTATGAGACTGACAACAGGGCAACCTTGGTGTGCTGACAATGTTAATGGATCAGGAATTTTAAACCAGCAGGTTTCCTCACAACATTTGTACACAGGGTGGCCTCTAAAATTCCCACTTCAGCCGGGAACATCAGGGCCTCTCTGCTGATTAAACTCACAGCTGTTCACCACGCAAGCCTCATCAATATGTTGGGGGCAATGTGAATCAGCGTGTGGATTGTCAGGGTACTAACATGTGTTGACATTTCATGCACATTATCTGACATTGTTTGTTGGGCTGGAGGCACCATACCCAATCCATGCATACAGCCATGGTACACTGTCACTATTTGTCACTCATGCATACATGAAACCCAGACAAGGGATGGGCCATGACTAGGCCTTTTGAAGACAAGTTCCACCCCATGATATGATAAGTAAACTGATTACGCTATACAATGGGGCATATTTATACTCTGTTTGGGCCGAATTTGCGTCGTTTTTTTCAACGTAAATTCGACGCAAAACTAACTCCATATTTATACTTTGGCGTTAGACGCGTCTAGCGCCAAAGTTCATGGAGTTAGCGTCATTTTTTACGTGAACACCTTCCTTGCGTTAATGATATGCAAGGTAGGCGTTCCCGTCTTAAAAAATGACTCCGATGCATATGTGTCGTATTTATACTCCTGGGCAAAAATGACGCCCGGGAGTGGGCGGGTCTAAAAAACCCGCATTAGCGCCAGATTTTAGCGCCTGGGTCAGGGCAGGCGTTAAGGGACCTGTGGGCTCAGAATGAGCCCAGAGGTGCCCTCCCCTGCCCCCAGGGACACCCCCTGCCACCCTTGCCCACCCCAGGAGGACACCCAAGGATGGAGGGACCCACCCCAGGGACATTAAGGTAAGTTCAGGTAAGTAATTTTTTTAAAAAAAATTTGTGGCATAGGGCGGCCTGATTTGTGCCCCCCTACATGGCACTATGCCCAATGACCATGCCCAGGGGACAGAAGTCCCCTGGGCATGGGCATTGGGCAAGGGGGCATGACTCCTGTCTTTGCTAAGACAGGAGTCATTTCAATGGGGGATGGGCTTCGTAAAAAAATGGCGCAAATCGGGTTGTGACGATTTTTTTGCCTCAGCCTGACTTGCACCATTTGTGGACGCCCATACGCCATTTTCTCCCTACGCCGGCGCTGCCTGGTGTACGTCGTTTTTTTTAACGCACACCAGACAGCGCCGGCGGCTAACGCCGGCTAACGTCATTGAATAAATACGCCGCCCGCATGGTGCTTCAGAATGGCGTTAGCCGGCGCTAATTTTTTTGCCGCAAAACTGCGTTAGCGCAGTTTTGCGTCAAAAAGTATAAATATGGCCCCATGTATTTGAGTATTCATTGTAGACCTACATGACACAATACCCAGGAGGAAAGTGAGGGCATGGAAAGCAACTATGAGATCAATGTAGCCACGTGGAACCTTTACGGTGATGCGAAGACAGGAACCAGTCAGGCTAACAGGATGCAGGTTCAATCAGGAACAAAAATGAACAAGGCAAATACACAGTAAGAAGACTGAGACTGGTCAAAGCTGGAACAACACTGTGGAAAATGAAAACTGTATTTGTCCTGTGTGTTGGAACGTAACACAATAACCCAAGGCCTGTGTTACACAAGTGATTTATACAGCAATGCATAACAGTGTTATACATATAATGGCAGTTTCTATGCCGTTCCAGGCAGCTGAAAGGGCAGTGCATGTTCAAATGGCTGGTCAGCATGGAGGTGCTCACAGGTGTGTGCAGCTTCAGTCTCTCACAAGTCCTGTAGGTGAGAATCAAGTTGAAAGGGCCAACAGTACCTTTCACGTGGGAAGCAATGTACAGGTGATTACAGGTCCTACAGACTACAAGGCAGTGCATTATTCAACCAGAAGTCCATGCAGACAAAAGAACAATGACTATGGCATACCATACTAAAGAAGAAAGCACACTGGATTTAGAATGTGAGTCTGGGTGTGTGTAGATGAGGGATTATCTGGGTACAAATATTCCATTTCCAGGGCACTCTGCAGAAGGGTGGGGTGAGACAGGGAACATGGCAGTGATAGGACTTATGACCTGGGCTGGCATGTGCGGGGGATGTCATGTGAGCAATGCTAGTCATACCTGGGGCACTTGTGCTATCCATTTGCTGCTTATATGGAATTCTTGTCACACATACTCCTTGCAAGGATAGCTGATGTAACACTTACTGATGTCAAGGGTCTGGTCATACCTTCTTGTTACCAATGCAATGGCACATCCACTGCCTCATGTAGGAGGTATTTTTGTCCATATTGAATGATGGTGTCTTAGTTGTGTGCCATATGCTGCAATGAACCATGATGCCAACATGTGTGTGTGAAATAGCTGTGCTCTCTGATATTGCCCTTCAAATGTGAAATGGACAGGCTATATGTCATTTGCAGTGTGTGTGAAGTTGGGTGTACATTCATACCCATCAAATATGATGTGGATTTTTCTGTATCCTAAACTGTATTTCTGCAATGATCCATGAGGCTACACTCCGATTAAGATTCTTAGGGTTAATGTTATGCAAAAATGATTAACCAGACCATGATATAGTGAATAGAATAGGTGTTTATTGACATATGGTAAGACAGTGGTGATGGATGAGTAAAGTTAAAAGAAATTTTGGACAATATGTTGTCGCCGACGCAATCCTGCAGCTGTGTTTGGATGGTCACCCTCATGTTGATGGACAGCATCCTCCTCTTCCTCCTCTTCAGGCATTTGTGGGTCGGGTTCATATAGTGGAATGTTCCTCATTACACATATGTTGTGCAGGATGGCACAGGTCAAAATGATTTTGCACACCATTTCAGGTGAGTATAGGAGGCTGCCTCCGGTGATGTCGAGGCACCTGAATCTTGACTTCAGAATGCCAAAGGTCCTCTCGACTATGGTGCGTGTCCTCTGATGTGCCTTATTATAGGCACGCTCTGATGCTGTGCTTGGGTGTGCAAATGGGGTCATGATCCATGGCTGAATCGCATACCCCTGTTCAGCTGAAAGAGAGAATCAGTGAGAAAATGTTGATGTTGCTTGCACCACCATGATTCTCACTTTGCATGGCAGTTGTTCTCTTGTGTTGTCTGTGACTCATCGGTGTTTGTGTTATTTGTGGAATCCTAGGCTTCTTGGATGTACCATCAGCATTGGGATGTTTCCTTATCTGAACTGGTGTTTGGCTGATTGACCGGATGTCAGCAGTATTTTTGTAGAGTTGCAGTACATTGTGTACTCCCTTGCATTATGTCATGTGAAAAAGGTGTCCAAGTGTCTTAACTGGGGGTGACATGATACTTCCATACACAGATTAAATTCCACAGTGGTGGTAACATGGTTGCATCTATATGGCCTGGACATCCCTTCCATTATAACATATGCAATAGAATTAGTTAAACATCAGTGAGGCCCTTAGATTTGGCAAGGTGACAATGTACAACACATCTCCATACGTTGTCAGCACTGATGTGTTGACAATTGACTATGCACAAATATCCCACTTGTGACAAATTATCTGCAGACCTATTTCTCTGTCCTTTCCAAGTCGACTCAGGTTCAAACGTGTACCTATACTACTGAACATGTTCTAGTTCAGCTGGCTAACTTGGTTGTGAGGATGTCATTTTGAGTGTCAGAAGGTCCATATGCCTGTACATCTGTTGTGTGTGTGGGAAATTGTCTCAATCCGTGTGCGTAGGAATGTGCACTTTCAATATTGTCACATCAGTATGTGTTCTTAGCACAGTCCACTTGCTTATTGGTAGTGGGCAATGTCAGAGCAGGAGTGATGTGAGATATTGGTAAAGCCTCAATGATTCCATGTCACCTTCATCATAGTCATCATCATTCTATGTGTGTCATGATGTTTGACCTGCAGCAAATCACATTACACACCCCTTACACAATACTTATTGCTTGGAAGGGTGTTTGATTGAGTGTTCTAGATGTGATATTGGAAGATTAATCTTCCAAGTTGTACTGCCAGTTAAGGCCATGTCATTGTCATTGTGTTGTTTTAAATTGTTCCCTTGTGTCTGTGGAGTGGCATCTGTTGTTATTTGGTTCTGTCATATGTCCATAGGTGTGTATCCAAATGGGTGAAGATATCAAACATGCCTAGCGGTGTCACAACCTCAGTGTGTTCCTGGCCACGTGTCAATGTAGTGGTGTATGTGTTGTTTGTCCTAGAGAGTTGTTGTGCAGTGTGTGTGTATAAGTAGGTTTCTGTACTTGCCAACAAGTAGGCCATTTCCATATCGTCCATCTTGGAAGTGTTGATAGATGGTGCAGTGGCGGAAGATGAATGAATCATGTACACTCCCAGGATACATGGCCACGATGTTGGTGATCAATCCCCGGTGATCGACAATGGCCTGCACATTGTTGAAGTGTGTATGCTTCCTGTTGCGGTATAGATGTTCAGTTGCAGCAGGTGGCACAAGGCGTACATGTGTGCAGTCAATGGCACCAAGCACGTGTGGGAAGCCGTCGATTTGGTAGAAGCCCTGTTTGGTCTCCTACTGCTTCTGCTGTGTGATGGGGAAGCTGATGTGGTGGGGTGTGAGGGAGATGATGGCATCCAGTACCTTAGGTAGGAAGGCAGAGAATGAGGGCTGTGGGATCTCGGCAACCAGGGCACCAGTGGTTTGAAAGGAGCCACTTGCCAACATGTGGAGGACAGCTAGCAGCTTGGTTTCTGGTGGAATGATGTGGGGCGTCTGCAAGCTGGGTGCCAACTGTGGCTCAATGTTGCGCAGCAGCTGCTGAATGGGTTGCCAGTTGAGCCTGTACCTCTGGATGATGTCTTGTTGCCGGAGTCCCAGAAGGGTTGTCCTGGTCTAGAATATCCTCTCTTGCCTTCTGCATTGCCTTTGGGGTCCCTGCTGGAGTTGTAGAAGCTGCTGTTGTTGGTCCTGTGCTCTGCGTCGGCGTGCATGCTGGATGAATAGCACCTCCATGTCTTCCTTTTGGAGCTCTGCTGTTGCTTGTGTGTGTTTTCCTGAAGTACTGGTGTGTTTGCCCCATTTTAACGCCTGCCCTGACCCAGGCATTATTTTTTTATGCAAATCGGGCTGTATGTCATATTCTGACTCCGCCTCTCGGACGTGCAGGATTTTTCCACAGTAGCATAAATATGGCGCACAGGTGTTTACGTAATTTTTTGGACGGGAACGCCTACCTTGCATGTCATTAGCGCAAGGTGGTTTCCCGCATCCAGAAAATTACGCACACAGTGGAATTTTGGCGTTCGCGGGCGGCAAAGTTTAAATATGGTGCACGGTTTGCGCCGAATGTGCGTCAAAAGTTTTGACGCTCATTCGGCGCAAACAGAGTAGAAATATGGGCCTTAGTATTCTAATACCAGCGCCACAAACACTGGAGAAAGTGCATTTGTTGGGGTAGGGGAAACAGATTTATTATTTTAACTCCATTCCCAGCAACATACAAGGATTTAAAGAGGTAGAGGGAATGGGGTTTAATATTTTAATGTGGCTCCCAAAAACATTGAAAAATATGCATCTGTTTGTGGGGGGGACAGATTTCGTATTCTAACAACAGTCCCAGTAACATTGGGGAAAACACATATAATAATTTAGCATTTCCCAAACTGTGGGTCACGACTTGCGACCCACTGGTGAGTCACCAGTCGATTTCTGGTGAGTTGCAAAAAAGCAATTAATTAAGAGGCCTTTATATTTTTTCACATTGCTGTGGTTCAAAGACAGAGGTCAAAAGTCAGAATACGGGACTAATTATGAGTACAGCAGACCTAAGAGTGCTGTATTCCTGGGGGCGGTCAAACCGCCACAATCTTGGTAGTCAGACCACCAGACTATGATGCTTGTTGTCGGACTGCCAGGAGACCGCCACCACAGCAGTGGTGTAAGTCGTGGTCAAGCAAGGCAGTGCAGGGGCCCTCCTGTCAGCACACACGGAATGCTCACTAACTGCCATTGCAGATAGTGCGCATTCCAAGTGTGCTGCCAGCACCAACAGTGCGGCAGCATTGGCCTGAGCTCTCAGGGAGAGCTCAGGTCAATGCTGCTTCACTGTTGTTGTGGGCCAGCCCACTGGGGAAATCATAATACGGCAGTGGAGAGGCCACTGGCTTGGCAGCCGCCTCCTCACCACCATATTAGCTGTCCGGCGGTTGCATCACCCGGATTGTAATGAGGCTCTATGTCTGACAAATTGATGAGTATTCTTTTAACATAGAGATTGGTGTTTGCTTTAATTTCTCTGACTGCAACGTGAGAGGAGTTTGTAAAGTGAAGTGTGTGACAATCTTGCTGGGATATAAGGGTGGGAAATAAAGGCTTTTGGATGTAATTTTTCAGTAACAAATAACTTTATAATACCTGTAAATGAACTATACACTTATTTCAGAATATATCATGAGTCAGAAAAGCAAAAGGAATACAAATCTGAAGTGTGATGGAAACCAAGATGTTAATAGGATCAAAACAAAACAAAGCACTGTACTTGGTGATGTGCAAATAATAAATATATCCTGTGTGTGCTATATACTTTTATCAGTAAAACTGTATATCTGTGCAAAATTAGTAACCATTTTAACCCCACAGGTGCCCGGGGCAAGCTGGTCTCGTCCAAGCACACGGTTCCCATGTGCCCTGGACGAGACCAGCTTGTCCTTCACCCGGTCCCCGGGGGAAGCACCAGCGCTCACCCCATGGGCCTCTCTCCCACACCCCCCAGTCGGGGATGGAAGGGGAATCGCTTCCTCTTCCACCCCGACCCCCACCTTGCAATCTGATGATGTCAGCACGCTCACAGCGCGGCAACATCATCAGAAGCTGCTGAGGACACGCTGGAAGCCATTTGCTTCCAGCGCGTCAGCAAGAGAGGACTTCTATTGGTAAGTCTCTCTCTTTTTGTTTTTTTTGGGGGGAAAACAGACAAAGGGGGAAATGAAAGGGTTTTTCCTTTCCCCCTGTGCCTGTTTTCAGTGGATTCCTGCTCCACGATCACGGGTTGGGCCCGCGATCGTGGAGCAGGAATCCCCACTAGGCACCAGGGATTCCTTTTCCATGTTATTTAGGGAGCAATTATAAATCCTGTTTCGGCCCTCCCGGGGGCAGATCAGCTGTTTTTTCGGCCGATCTGCCCCAGGGGGGTCGAAACCCACTAGACCAACAGGGATTTATTTTATTGAAGTATTTGGGCAGCGACCCCTTAGGCAAGGGTCGCTGCCTGGGGGCAATATTTTTTTATATGTTTCAGCCCCCCTGGGGCTAGATCGGCCATCTTTTTGGCCGATCTCACCCCCGGTGGGGACAAAACCCACTAGGCCCCAGGGATTGTGTGGTGTGTGTCTGTGTTTTGTGTGTTTGGGGGCACCCCTTGGGCAAGGGTCGCCTCCCCAATGGGGGAAATTAGTATTGGCCATTTCTGCCCTCCTTGGGGGCAGATGGGCCTATTTCTTTTAGGCCCATCTGCCCCCAAGGGGGGCAGAAACCACCAATACGCCAGGGATTTTTTTCCCCCTTTTTTTGTTTTGTGCTGGGGATGCCCCCTTTCACCCCCTTTGACAAGGGTCGCCCCCTAAAGGGGGCACAGAGCTGTTGGCCATTTCTGCCCCTCTTGGGGCAGATCGGCCTATTTGTTTTACGCCCATCTGCCCCCAAGGGGGGCAGAATCCACTTAGGCATCAGGCACCCTGTGTGTGTGTGTGTTTTGTGTGGGGGTGGTGGCAACTTTGTCAAGAGTCAACCCCCCAAAGGGGGCACATTACTGATGGCCATTTCTGCTGCAGATCGGCCTATTTTTTTTAGGCCCATCTGCCCCCAAGGGGGGCAGAAGGCACTGAGATGTCAGAGATTTATTTTTTTTGGTTCCCTTTGTTTTTTGTGTGTGCTGGGGCTCCCCCTTTGACAAGGGTCGCCCCCCAAAGGGGGCACAGAGCTTTTGGCCATTTCTGCCCCCCCCCCCTTGGGCGCAAATTGGCCTATTTCTTTTAGGCCCATCATCATAGGCAGAATCAACTTAGGCACCAGGGATCTTGTGTGTGTGTGTTTTGTGTGGGGGGGTGGCCCCTTTAGCAAGTGTCGCTCCCCAATGGGGGGCACATTATTGATGGTTATTTCTGCTCCTCTTGGAGGCAGATCGGGCTATTTTGTTTCAGCCTATCTGCCCCCAAGGGGGCAGAAGCCACCAAGAAGTGAGGGATTTGTTTTTTTTGGTTCTCCTTATTTTTTTGGTGCTGGGGGTGCCCCCTTCGCCCCCTTTGGTAAGGGTCGCCACCAAAAAACAGGGTACAGAGCTGTTGGCCATTTCTGCCCCCCTTGGAGGCCGATCTGCCCATTTTTTTTAGGCTCATCTGCCCCCAAGGGGGGCAGAAGCCGCTTAGGCACCAGGGACAATTTGTAAATTCTTGGTGGTGGGGTGTTTGTCAACTGGCAAAGTACTTGTATTTGTGATTATAACAGTTTATCTCTTCTTTTTGTTCTAGTTCAAAGCTTTTTCTTCCTTTGCTGTGGATCCTCGAGGTTTTGGCAGTAGTTGTCTTGCGGTTTGCATAGTTGCATGGTTTAGGTAAGTAAAAGCAATTTACTCCAAAGGAGTATTGTTGACGTGCATGAATGACATTTTTGTAGGTGGTGTACTAAAAGCAGGATTGTTCATGAAATTGTCCTTAGATTTAAACACAATGATATTTGTGTTGTCATATGTCTAATTTGCTTTTTTCTTTTTAGTGGGATATCATTGGTGATTGCTGTGTCTGTGCAGAGTAGTTGTTGGTGAGTAACTTTTTCAGGCAAATGAGTGGTATAGTTTTTTAGTACATACTTTGTGATAAAGCTACACTTTGTTTATTACTTATTTTTGTGCTGGTTGTTGTTGGAAATCCATTTGTTGTTAGAAAGGATCATGGCTAGCTGCAGAGTGACCACTCAGCAGGTTGTTGGCATGCTTTTTGAGTCGTCTTCTGACCATAATTATGAGACTGACTCTGCATCCGAGGCAGAGTAGGAAGTGAGATATTATTGAAGTGAGTTTTCTGTCCGAGAGGATTCTTCTGATGAGGAAGACACTCTCAGTGCAGATGAAGGGCCTGTTTCAGAGGAGGACATTGATGTGCCAAGAGTGCAGCAGCCTGGGGCTGAAGGTTTTCCTTTTAGAAGACCTGACACCCGGATTGCCCCAAACATTGAGCAGCCAAAGTTACCTGCATTTACTGGTCTCCCAGGGTGTAGAGTCAATACGGAAAACTTTTTCCCTGTCAATTTCTTTCACTTGTTTATGGACGATGTATTTTTGGAAGAGATTGTGGAGGAGACTAATTTGTATGCGGAGTAATATTTGAGGTACAACGCTGCCAGACTTAGGCCTCAGTATAGAGCCACTCAGTGGGTTCCCACATATCTGGAAGAGATGAAAATGTTTTTAGGTTTCACTTTTTTGATGGGGTTGAAAAGGAAGCCATCTCTGGCTTCTTATTGGTTTACTAGTCCTTTGATGAAAACGGTTATATTTCCTGCAACTATGACTCGTAATCACTATTTGCTTCTTCTTCGTATGCTGCATTATGTAGACAATGCTTTAGCCTTGCCATGAGATCCCCCGTATTGTGACCGTCTTTTTTAGATTAGGCCTGTCCTTGATCATTTTGTAGATCGGTTTTCAGAGGTCTATGTTCCAGGCAAAGAGATAAGTGTGGACGAGTCTTTGGTCCTTTTCAAGGGGTGTTTAGTTTTTAAGCAGTACATTCCTAGTAAGAGGGCATGGTATGGAATTAAATTGTATATGCTGTCAGAAAGTAGTACAGGATACGTGCATAATTTACGGGTCTACACTGGTAGGGATTCCAGTATTGACCCTCCTGGTTGTCCGCCCACTTTTGGAGTTAGCAAGAAAATTGTGTGGGAACTTGGTAGATGACTGTTTCACAAAGGTCACCATTTGTACGTAGATAATTTCTACACTGGAGTGCAGTTGTTAAAGGAGTTGTTCAGAGTGGACACTGTTGTTTGTGGCACAATCTGTTCTAACCGGAAAGGCTATCCAAGGGATTTTGTCTGTAAAAAACTTGAGAGGGGACAGTGCAGTGCCTTGTGGAATAATGAGCTGCTAGCTCTGAAATTTTCAAACAGGAGGGATGTGTACATGCTATCTACCATCCATGATGAGAGTTCTTCCTCTGTGACTGTTTGGGGTCAGGTTGCTGAATTGCGCAAACCTGCGTGCATTTTGGACTACAATAGGCACATGGGTGGTATTGATGGAGTCGATCAGAGGTTGGAACCTTACACTGCTATTCATTAGTCTTACGTGTGGTATAAAAAGTGTGCCCCACATTTATTTCATTTGGCAACCTTTAATGCTTTTATTGTGTTGGAGGATTGTTCACCTAAGTCAAGGATGAAATTAGTTAAATTTTAGGAGTCAGTGATAGAGAGCCTTTTTGTGGTGGAACAGGCAAGAGTTCCTAGAGTAGCAGTGGTGGAGGATGTGGCTAGATTGAAAGATCACCACTTTCCAGATCACATTCCTCCCACTCCCAAAAAAAGCCTTGCCCACTAAGAAATGTGGAGTATGAGCCCGAAGAGGTATCCGGAGGGAGAGCCGGATGTACTGCCCCAATTGCCTTTCAAAGCCTGGGCTGTGTGTGGCAGGCTGTTTCAGGAGTTACCACACCAAGATATATTTTGGGGGAAATACCGTGAGCGTAAACTGCCTATTTTATATTTTCATATGTTCAGTTTCATAGTTGCCATTACTGTCATGTATTTAGTTAGAGCTTTTGTGTTTGTAGTTTTGTATTTATTTTATAATTATATAGTGGTTTCTTTGTTGTTTATAAACAAAAAAAGTGATGGCGGTGTGCGTGGGGTGGCGCTTGGCTGGCAGTGTGCGTGGGGTGGTGCTTGACTCCTCTCCAAACCTCAAACTTTGCTTAAAAAAGCATATTTTCCTGACTTTTCTTTGTAGGATCACCGCTCCGGCACAAAATTCCTACTCCCCAGCATTCCCCAGCATTCCCCTCAGTCTCCCAAGTAAAATGACACCTCACTTGTGTGGGTCCCAAAAGCAGAGTCAGCCTAAAGACGTATGAAAGAAAAATATGTGCTTATCAACTCGCGGTGTTATCCCCCCAATCTCTACAGGTTTTTGGCCTTTTTCTGTTGCAGGCACATGGTCCACCCACACAAGTGGGGTATCATTTTTATCGGGAGACTTGGGGGAACGATGGCTGGGAGGACATTTGTGGCTCCTCTCAGATTCCAGAACTTTCTGTCACTGAAATGTAAGGAAAACTTGTTTTTATCACCAAATTTAGAGGTTTGCAAAGGATTCTGGGTAACAGAACCTGGTGAGAGCCCCACAAGTCACCCCATCCTGGATTCCCCTAGCTGTCTAGTTTTTAAAAATGCACAGGTTTGGAAGGTTTCCCTAGGTGCCGGCTGAGCTAGAGGCCAAAATCCACAGGTAGGCACTTTACAAAAAACACCTCTGTTTTCTTTGGGAAAATGTGATGTGTCCACGTTGTGTTTTGGGGCATTTCCTGTCGCAGGCGTTAGGCCTACCCACACAAGTGAGGTACCATTTTTATCAGGAGACCTAGGGGATCATAGAATAGCAAAACAAGTGTTATTGTCCCGTGTCTTTCTCTACATTTGTCCTTCCAAATATAAGACAGTGTGTAAGAAAGAAGTCTATTTGAGAAATGCCTTGTAATTCACATGCTAGTATGGGCACTCCAGAATTCAGAGATGTGCAAATAACCAGTGCTTCTCAACACCTTCTCTTGTGCCTATTTTGGAAATTCAAAGGTTTTCTTGATACCTATGTTTCACTCTTTATATTTCAGCAAATGAATTGCTGATACCCAGTATAGAATGGAATGGAAACCCACTGCAAGGTGCAGCTCATTTATTTGCTCTGGGTACCTACGGTTCTTGATGAACCTACAAGCCCTATATATCCCCACAACCAGAAGAGTCCAGCAGATGTAATGGTATATTGCTTTCAAAAATCTGACATCACAGGAAAAAGTTACAGAGCAAAGCGTAGAGAAAAATTTCACCTCAATTTCAGTATTTTCTGTAGGAAACCCTTGTAGGATATACACAAATTACCCATTGCTGAATTCAGAATTTTGTCTACTTTTCACAAAAAATAGTAAAAATGTGGTATTTCCCAGTAAAATGCCAAAATTGTGCTGAATTTTGTAGTTTTCTGATTTAAGTCTGCCTGTTCCTGAAAACTGTGAAGCTGGTGATTTTAGCACCACAACCCTTTTGTTGATGCCATTTTCAGGGAAAAAACTACAAGCCTTCTTCTGCAGCCCTTTTTTATGATTTTTTTTTTAAACGCAATTTTAGCTGTATTTTGGCTACTTTCTTGGTCTCCTTCAGGGGAACCCACAAAATCTGTGTACCTTTAGAATCCCTAGGATGTCGGGGAAAAAGGACGCAAATTTGGCATGGGTAGCTTATGTGGACAAAAGGTTATGAGGGCCTAAGGGCGAACTTCCCCAAACAGCCAAAAAAAGGCCTGGCACCTGAGGGGGAAATTCCTGGCAGCGAAAGGATTAAAAAGGGGGTTTTCAACTTTGCTATAATCACTTGTATCAACACCCAGATTTTTTACAATCTTTGTGATTTTAGTGAACAGATGTCACAGGCATGCACCCCACTCTGAAAAGTGTTCCAGCACCAGTGCAGTTCACCAGCTGCAGATCAATAGCTTGGCCACAGTCCAATAAAGATACAAGTTTGTAACATTGCTGCTAGTAAGAAACACAAACAATTGTAAAAAGTAGTTTATTTTGGTAATTCTCAGCATTTTGAAATCATGTCTAGTGTTACATTAAAAAAATCAGCCCTTCCTCATGTCCATTAAAGCTAGGTGGATCACAACTGTTGTTCTAAAAAAGGGTTGTTGTTCTAAAAAGTTTGGGAAGCAATGAAGATAATGGGGTTCTGATTTACTATTCGTACTCCAGTCCAAGCAACATTGGGGAAAGTGCATAAGTTTGGGCAAGTCTTAAAATTAACCAATATAGTTGAATGCTTCTGAATTCTAATTAACATTTTTAATTTTTCAATGAAACCACAAAACTCTTCAACAGAATTAAATTACACATATTAAATATTTTTGAATTACATAATACATTCCTAAACTGATTAATTCATTTAGTTACAAAAAATGTAAATCAAGCAAACGATTGAAATTGAAAAAAAAGTATTATAATGAAACATTTGACAATAATTAGCATACCTTCTATAAAAAAACTGATATCCCTAACCGATATAACCCTAACAATAAAAAAACACCTCTTTTATTCATTAATATAAAATAATGCGTTTACATAGAAGTGAAAATAATCAATAACCAATTAAAGAATATGTAGGAAATGTAATAATTGCTATTGTTAAATATATATTTTATTTCAAACACTACACACCAAACTCCAACTCAACCCAAAAGCTGAAATTAAATAATATATTGTAAAATTAAATAACCAAGTAAACAAATAATAATGCCCGCATTACAACATTGGCGGTAAATCCCGCTTACCGCCGTGCAGAAGACCGCCAACACACCACCGCGGCCGCAGAATTCTGCCACAGCCATTACGACCCAAAGCTCGGAATCTGCCAAAATCTAGACACCCACACAAGTCCGCCACACCAAAGGTCAGTGATAAACTGGCGATAACAAAACCTCCACCGTCACGCCAACAGGAATACGCCCACACTATCACGACCCACAAATCCACGCGGCGGTCTTTCAACTGCGGTATTCCATTGGCGGTACACAGCACTGCGCTCAAAATACACACACATTTACAAAACACAACCACATTGGACAATTCGAAATACACACACCTGATACACATACACACACCACTCCCACACACCCAATACAATCTAAAACACCCCCCACATTACCCACAAACCCTCACAGCCAAAAATTTGGAAGAAGCAGAGAGACAGAAAAGCAAAGATCACACCAGCATACAGAGGCGCACGACACCATTACTCATACACATCCACGCACAAAAAACCACACACTCCTAAACATCAACCCACACATCACAACACACACCACCTCACACATCACCCACACCACCCCATGGCACCGCAAAGACACCCTAGGTTTTCTGAGGAGGAGCTCAGCGTCATGGCGGAGGAAATCATCCGGGTAGAGCCACAGCTATTCAGATCACATGTGCAGCACACCTACATAGCTAGGAAGATGGAGGTATGGCGCAGAATCGTGGACAGGGTCAATGCAGTGGGACAGCACCCAAGAACACGGGATGACACCAGGAAGAGGTGGAACGACCTACGGGGGAGTTGCATTCCGTGGTCTCAAGACACCACATTGCAGTTCAGGGGACTGGCAGCGGACCCACACCTCCTCCCCCACAACTCACAACATGGGAGGAGCAAGTCTTGGCTATAATGCATCCTGAGGGCCTCGCAGGAGTAGCTGGAGGAATGGACTCTGATAAGTCAAATCTTTAACTACCATATCCCCCACCCTACCTGCATGCTATCACATACCCCCACCCTCACCCTCACCCCCATCACTCCAACTCCTCACATATGTCCCACTATCACAAACCACACATCCCAACACCAAGCCCTGCATGCAACAACAGAGCATGGACACCCATCACCAATGCATGTCCACTACACATACCCACACAGATCCCCAAACCAAATATCACACAATGCCCTACACAAGAATGTAAGCACTGGGGTACAGGGTCACCCACCCATTGCACACCATGGCACACACAGATGCAATAATCATGCCTTTACACCCCTGCAGGACTCCTACCCAACGTCACCGGACAGGAGGTTCCAGACATGTCCACTCCCCCACAGAGGAGGCCCACAGTGATGACAGCAGCTCTGTCCATCTGGATCTAGATGACCAGCCCGGCCCATCTGGGACCTCGGGACAGTCGGTTCCCCTGACACAGTCACAGGCCACCACAGAGCCTCCCCCTCAGGAAACACCAGCACAGCACCCACCCAGTGGGCCGATCCCTCTGTCCCCAGGACACGTCAGGCAGCAGTGTGTTCACCACTACAGGGAACCCAGGCAAACCCACCACCCCAAGAACAGCAGGGACCTGGGGCCAGTGGCAGTGGGAACACGATCAGGGGACAGAGGCCCAGGAAAACTGGAGAACTGGGAGGTCTGCTGTGCGACAGGGGGAGGACAGGCCCAGGGAACTCACTCTCCACGAGGCCCTCTCCAACATCATGGGAGCGTGCCATAATTCCCAGGAGACGATGGCAACAGCACTGGCCAAATTTCAGGAGACCCAGCGGCTGCAGGAGGAACAATACTTGGGGTTCAGGGAGGAACTCAAATCCATCAATACCACCCTGGGCATCATTGTAGGGGTGCTGAAGGACCTTGTTAACACCAGGAGGGACATTGTGGCACAACAAGGGGCCTCTAACACTAGCCTGGACGATGAACTGCTCACCACCTCTGCCGGCGCAAGTGGACAGGAGGCACCGCCACAGGACAACGACACCAGCACCCCACCCCTGCAGATGGAGAACCACCCCGCAAGCGGTCCCTGAGATCCAGGACAAAGACAGACAACAATGCCAAGACCCTCGCCAAGAAATGAGACCACCCTGATTGTCATCCTTCTGTCCCACTTTGTCACCCTGTCCATCCTTAAACTGCCCTAGCTCCACTTTCTATGCCCCTTTAGACAATGCACCTGTGAGACAAATAGACTGGACTCTGCCATAGACATTCCTCCACCATCACCCATGACCACTTTAATACCACCTTCACCATTTTACACTTAAATAAAGACAGTTGAATCACAAAATAATCTGGAGTCAGTCTGTGCTTTCACAAATGTGTATTTGCAATAACTGAGGAAAATACCAATGTCCATTCAATTTGTCAACATACCTATTTCACACAGCTCTAGTCCATGAGGTAACATACCAGAGGTCACACAGTGGGACCCACATCTGTGAAATGGATAGGCAAAGTGACAAGGCAGGGCCCATACACTAGGTGAAAGTGACAGACAGATGATAGGTCTTACAATTTTATCAGATGTAGGAGGCAATGATGTCTTATTACCTGTGTCTCACTGGAAGTATTGCTGGATCACAGTGTTTCTGTTGTCTATGTCCTCCTCTTCTGCCTCCTCTTCTGCACTGTCCACAGGCTCCACAGCTGCCACAAGACCCCCTTCTGGACCATCCTCCTGCAGAAAAGGCACCTGTTGTCGCAAAGCCAAGTTGTGCAGCATACAGCAGGCCACGATGATCAGGCGCACCATCTTTGGTGAGTAGGAGAGGGAACCACCTGTCATATGGAGGCACAGGAACCTGACCTTCAGGAGGCCAAAGGTCCTCTCTATGACTCTCCTAGTTTGCCCATGTTCCTCATTGTAGCGTTCCTCTGCCCTTGTCCTGGGATTTCTCACTGGGGTCAGTAGCCGTGACAGGTTGGGGTACCCAGAGTCATCTGCAAATGTCGAGGGACAACTATTAGACACACATCAACCCTTAGAGACAACCCCAGACCCAGACAAGTATTCACAAGGTATAGGGTCCTTGTCCTCACCTAGTAGCCACACACTGTGCCTCTGGAGTTTCCCCATCACATAAGGGATGCTGCTATTACTCAGAATGTAAGCGTCATGCACTGAGCTAGGAAACATGGCGTTCACATGGGAGATGTACTGGTTGGCCAAACAAACCATCTGCACATTCATCGAATGATAGCTTTTCTGGTTTCTGTACACCTGTTCACTCCTGCGGTGGGGTACCAAGGCCACATGTGTCCCATCAATGGCACCTATGATGTTGGGGATATGTCCCAGGGCATAGAAGTCACCTTTCACCGTAGGTAAATCCTCCACCTGAGGGAAAACGATGTAGCTGCGCATGTGTTTCAGCAGGGCAGACAACACTCTGGACAACGTGTTTGAGAACATTGGTGGGACATCCCTGATGCAATGGCCACTGTAGTTTGAAAAGACCCACTTGCCAGGATATGGGGTACTGACAGGACCTGCACTAGAGGGGGGATTCCTGTGGGATGGCGGATTGCTGACATCAGGTCCGGCTCCAACTGGGCACACAGTTCCTGGATTGTGGCACGATCTAGTCTGTAGGTGACTATTACATGTCGCTTTTCCATTGTCGAGAGGTCCACCAGAGGTCTCCTCACCTGCCACAGTGGACGTGCCCTATGGATGAGAACAGCGAGCACAGAGTCAGCCAACACTGAGGTAGGAAAAAAGCAATAGTATTGCATACATTTGTCAATACGCTATGTGCCTGTCTCTGTGTATATGCAAGGCCTATATATGTGTGACGCATTAAAAAATAATGCCATGTGGCCACCTGAAATGGCGGCTGCCTGACCTGTAATGTGGGACAAGGGGATATGAGTTAACTGTGCTGGCGATGTACACCGTTGCGGTAGGCAGTCGAAGACCGCGGCTCAATCCTGCATTGGTTAACATTGGGCCCTATGGGTCGCAGGAGCCAATGACGATGTACGCCGGCGGTGACGGTGCACACCACCGCAGACGTGACTGTCCTATTCTCTCTGTTCACTCACTTGATACCTGATCTTCAACAGGAGAAGACCTACACTGCAAGTGATGCTGTGACCTCAGTCTGGAAGCGTCTGGGGAAAGGGCCCCTGCCTTCACAAAGGAGGAGTTGGAGAAACTAGTGGATGGGGTCCTCCCCCAGTAAACGCTACTCTACGGTCCTGCAGACAAACAGGTAAATACACTGTGAGCATGCTGTATGGGAAATGCCTGTTTGGAGTGGTGTGGATGGAAGATACGGGGGTGGAGAGGAGGCATGCATGATCGGATGGTGAGTGTATGTGTATCAGGGCAGGGGGGGGAACTGGTGGGCAATGAGTATGACGGTCCGGACGGTAAAAGTGTTAAAGTTTCCCCTGTACAATTCCTCTAGGTCAGCGCCCACCAGAAGAAGGATATTTGGCGTGCCATCGCCAAGGACGTCCGGACCCTGGGGGTCTACCACAGACGGAGCACTCACTGCCGTAAAAGATGGGAGGCCCTTCGCCGCTGGAGTAAGAAGACGGCGGAGACCCAGCTGGGGATGGCCTCCCAACGTGGGAGGGGTGCCCGTCGCACCATGACCCCCCTGATGTTACGGATCCTGGCTGTGGTGTATCCGGAGTTGGTGGGTGCTTGAGGGCAACACAGCAGCCACAAGGGTGTGAGTACACTCACATTCAGCTGACTCTGCGTGCATTGGAGGTGTCTGGGTGGAGGAGGTGGGCAGTTGGTTCCCATAGGCTAGGGTGAGCTTTGTAGGCAAGGACCCTTTGTGAGGCAGGCTAAGTGGCACCCCATCCCCACCAGTAGTAAGAGACATCTACACCTAGTCAGGCTCCTGTGACTTTCATGTGTGCAGCAATAAAGGCATAGGCCATGTACCCCATGTCCCTATGATTAATTAGGGAACTCCAAGTGCATGGCGTAGTGCAGAGGGCTGTTGTGTCTGTATTGTCCACCAACGGTAGCGGTATTGTATGCACTGAACATGTCTTTCTTCTTTCTCCCCCCCCCTTTTTGTGGTCTCCCTGTTCTTGTGTGCATTAGCATCATCAGGCGGAGGAGCTGTGCCACCGGAGCAGGAGGGAGCTGCATCCCACATGGCCCTGGAGGGCCAGACATCGGAGTCTGAATTCACCAGTAGGACGGAGGGTGAGGGAAGTTCCACGGCGGGGACAAGAGCTGAAACCAGTGACATAGACTCTTCATCTGATGGGAGCTCCCTTACGGTGGCAGGTCCCTCTGTGCCCACCGCATCTACAGGTAGAGCCGCCACCCCCCTACCAGCACCGTCCTCCCAGCAGCCCCTCAGCGTGTGTCCCGTGGCCGCTCACCCAGGAGGGTGGGCATCTCCTTTGCCACAGGCACTTCAGCCCTGCCCCAGTCAGCCCTGCTGCCCTCAGTGAGGAGGCTATTGACCTCCTGAGATCCCTCACTGTTGGGCAATCTACCATTCTGAATGCCATCCAGGGTGTAGAGAGGCAGTTGCAACAGACAAATGCATACCTGGAGGGCATTCATTCTGGCCAGGGAGCCCAACAGAGAGCATTTCTGGCTCTGTCCTTTGCACTGATGGCAGCCATTGTCCCTGTGTCCAGCCACCCCCTCCAACTTCCTCAACCCAGTCCCAATCCCCAGTACCTCAGCCTATCCCAAGCACACCATCAGACCAGCATGCACACACCTCAACACACAAGGGTGGGTCTGGCAAACATAAGCACCACACATCCCACAAGCACTCACACAAGCATCATACCCATGCACACATACCAACATCCACTATCTCCACTGTGTCACCCTCCTCCACGTCTCCCTCCTCCCTCCCTGTCTCGTCTCCACTCACACCAGCATGCACTACATCTTCAGCTACTACCTCCATTACCAGCACGCCCATCACCACACACCGCTCACGTGCACTCACCACCCCCACTACCATTCACACATCCCCTGTGCCCCTTACCAGTGTGTCGGTGAGCCCTCCTCCCAAACTACACAAACGCAGTCACACACCCACCCAACAGCCATCCACCTCATGACAGCCTCCATCCCATGCACCTTCACCCAAAGTCAGCAAACTAACACCTCCTACAACCACTACCTCTTCCTCCACTTCCAAACTCCCTCCATCTACCTGTCCCAGTGTGTCAAAAAACTTTTTTTTAAATGTTGACATCTTCCCTACACCTGCCCCCCCGCCCGTGCCCTACGGCCCACCTTTCCAGGTCCCAAGCACCTCAGCCACCACATCACCGGGCACAGTGGTGCCAGCAATACCCGTTTTTTGGAGTGCGCCAAGCAACAGGGCTGCCAGTGTCCCAGGGAGCGAGGCCAAGGACATTCCTCCACCTCCAAAACAGAAGAAAGTGCCCACATCCCAGAGGGAGAAGGCCAAAACACCTGCCACCAAGGGCTCAGCCAAGACAAGTGTGGGGAGACAGCTGCCCCAGCATCCTAGGTGGGGAAGGGACTGAAGCAGAAAGGCAAGTCAACGTTGCTGCCAACCTGCACGGCCGACAAGACCGCCACTGGCACCGCCACATGCACCGTCGCCAAGGACATTGCTGCCAGCAGCCCAGATACAAAGCCCTTCAGCAGCACTGCGGTCAGTGAGCCAGCCACCAGCACTGCCATTACAGACACCGCCGCCAGCACCGCGGTCAGTGAGCCAGCCGCCAGCACCGCGGTCAGTGAGCCAGCCACCAGCACTGCCATTGCAGACACTGCCGTCAGCACCGCAGTCAGTGAGCCAGCCACCAGCACCGCCATTACAGACACCGCCACCAGCACCGCGGTCAGTGAGCCAGCCACCAGCACGGCAGTCAGTGAGCCAGCCACCAGCACGGCAGTCAGTGAGCCAGCCGCCAGCCACCAGCACTGCCGCCACAATGACCGCCGCAAGCACCACCACTATTGACACCGCCGCCAGCCCCGCCAGCGGCCCGTGACAACCTGAGCCAGTGGCACCACCGCAGACATGGCTGCCATCCCCAGTGGTCATCTGTACGTGGCAGGTGGTCAGTTCCAGGGGCCTGGCCAGCTTCCATTTTGCCCCACCATCAGTGGAGTATTACATCCACTACCTCAGTCCTTGGCAGGATGAAGCACTCTGAGCACAAAGCCCCCTCCAGAACCAGTGGAGAGATACAACCACTACCTCTGTCCTTGGCAGGATGAAGCACTCAGGGTACAAAGCCCCCTCCAGAACCAGTGGAGAAAGGCATCCACTACCTCAGTCCTTGGCAGGATGAAGCACTCTGGGCACAAAGCCCCCTCCAGAACTAGTGGACACTGTTATCCACTTGAGAGACTGTGGCTTTGCACTCCCCAGGATAAAGCAGTGGGCAACCCACCCACTGGAGAGACTTGAGAGACTGTGGCTTTGCACTCCCCAGGATAAAGCAGTGTGCAAATTACCCACTGGAGAGACGTGAGAGACTGTGGCTTTGCACTCCCCAGGATACATTAATGGGCATGGAGCCCCCTCATGGAGCTGGTGTCGTGCACTCATCCGGCTGAGGTACCCCCCTTCCATTCCCCCTAAGGTGCCTGTTTTATTTCGATCTGATGCCCCTGCAGTGTTCTCTCCATTTCGATCAGGTATCTTGTGTGGGCCTCGCCCATGCATTTTGGGCCCAGTGGTCCACGGACTATGTAGGTGCAGTAACTGGACTTGAATTCTTGGTGTAGATATTTGTTTTTTGTGTATATACATTTTTGACTAATGGATATTTATTGATTACAATGGTGACACTCATTTCCTTTTGTTCTTGCTTTCTTCCAGGGGGGGTTGCGGGGTTTAAATGTAATGTTTCAGCATGTATTGGTGTGTGTGTTGTTGTAGGTGAGGTTGGGGGTGGGGGTGTTGCTTGTTGCGTGTGTGTGTGTCACACTCTTTTCCCTCCCCCCTCCCCGGTGTCGTAGGTGCAGTACTCACCGTGGTCATCGCCACCATCGGTCATGCTCCTGGTAGAGGAGCAGGAAGACAATCGCAGGGAGTATTTGGAGTTTAGGCTCCATGGCGTCCTGGTTCCTCGTGGAATGTGTCGAGGTGAGTATTTTCCCTTCCAAGTCCTGTTTCCGCCTTGTTTTTGTTCACGTTGAATCCACCCCAGAAAAGGTGGTGGACTGGTCTGTCATAATAGTGTGGGCAGTACATTGTCTTCCGCCTGTCTGTTGTGGGTGACCGCCATGCTGTTTGTTTCTACCGCTGTGGCGGTCAGAGTGTTAAACTGGTTGTCTATGTTGGCGGTTTCCGCCACGGTCATAATTCAATTTTTTTTACAGCCGGCCTGTTGGCGGTTTTACTGCCGCTTTACCACTGACCGCCAGGGTTGTAATAAGGGCCCAAATATTTTAAAATATTGACATATCTAATAAATACATAATTTAACATTAATCAATATCTTCTAAAAACAGTACCCAGTCGATTCCCCAATAAACCCGAAAACATACAAAAAATAAATATTTCATAATAATTGAAAGGCAACTAAAAACGTAAGTTTGCATTGTAATAAGGATCCGTAGGCAGATAATCTTTGAAATATTTATTTCGCAATATTGTAAGCCCGACCACCACGAACCGTCTCATCTCAGTCCCACTTCAACTGCCGACTCCTAGAGTTTCATTTGGAACCTTTCTCACTACGTTCCAATTCAACCCATCATTACACATCTTCCCTCTGAACATATATTTTTTTTATATATTACACAAATACCTTAAATTTAAACACAGTACATCTACAGGTTGTAAAACATCTTGTGATATTACATTGCTACCCAGATCACCAATTCACTTTATATGAACATAACTAATGTACGAATAATGTACAAAATCTCTCAATTTCATTGGTGTTCTGATATTTCTTCTGAACCTTTCCATTCTACCTCCAGAATTAGTATCCTTATATTCATTCTCAATTCTTGCTTCATTCTCATCTCTTACCTTTCGACTTCCCACATCTTCCCCAATACTATTTCCACCACACACATCATCCATCCAGTCATAATTCCTTGATCTGCCCTCAACACACACATCCTTTCATTTAGCCATGCGGCTTAGATGCCACACCTTTCCATCACTCAAACGCGCCGAATTACAAAATAACTCAGTAACTTTCAAAGGTTCACTAAACCTACTTTTCTCCCTTACGTGCTTTACAACTTTTTTTTAACTCTTACCCAATCCCCCACTTTCACAGGAACAAGTTTCACATTTTGCTTCCGATCATAATTTAACTTGTAATTTTTTTTTGCCTCTAATAGTTTTTTTTTACATTTTCCAATGACCATTCAGAAACTTTTCCTTCTCGAATCCATGCACACTCCTTACTCACTGGTTCCCTGTCTCTCATAATTACAAACTGACTTTTACCAGTACTATTACTGGGCGTTATCCTGTACGCCCAAATCATTTTGAATACCTCTTTTTCCCAATTCAAACCGCTACTAACTGCCAATTGTAATGTGCTCTTAATTACATGGTTAAACCGCTCAACTAAACCATTCCCTTCCAGATGATATACCGAAGTTAATTTGTGCAATATTTAATTCCTTTGCAGGAATTTTTTGAATGTATCAGCAATAAATTGAGGGCCGTTATCAGAAATTACACATCTTGGTAGCCCTTCCTTTATAAACAACTTATCCAAAAACCTCACAACATCCTCACTCTGCACATTGTCTGTGATTTTCACTTCCGGCCATTTAGAAAAGTGATCCATTCCTACAATAAAGAATTTCTTTTCACCCTGTATATTTTCCACTGGTTCCATGATATCAATACCAATTTTATCCCACGGCATATTTGGGCAAGGAATGGGAAACAACTGCGGGTTGAAAGTCTTCCGTGTTTTGTCAGCATACTCACAGGCAACACATTCTCTTACTAATCTCTCTATTTCCACATCCAAACCTGGCCACCAGTACATGTTCTTCACTCTCGCCCTGGTCTTGGAAATACCTAAATGCCCTTCATGGCAACATGGAACAAACCTTCCACACCTCATGAGAATGTTTTGCTCTTCACTCAGCTCATTGTGAACTTCCCAAAATCTACGTTCTATTTCACTGAGAATTTTTTTGTTCGGCCACCCAGAACGCACATACATCAATACTTTCTGTAATTCTTTCTCAGTCTTCATGCCCATATTCCATTCATCTATGTTAACCCCATCCTGACCTTCATCAAACAGCAATGCAACCTGTTCATCCTCCATGAACCCCTCATCAGTATCCATCCTAGAATCAAAAGACAATGGTAGTCGACTTAAAAAATCAGCAACCCTATTCTTTGCACCAGGTATGTATTGTACTTCGTAGATGAAATCCAATGGTTTTACAGACATTCTGGCTAGTCTAGGAGAAGCGTTCTGCAACCCCTTGCAGGTAAGAACTTTTATCAAAGGCTTTTGATCAGTTTTTAGAATCACTTTAAGTCCCCATATGTATTACCAAAGCCCAAGAACACGCTAACATCTCTTTTTCTATCACGAACCTCAAATAATGATCTAGAAGCTAAGCCAACAATCCATTCCTCATTATCATAATTTTTTGGGTATAATACAGCCACTAATCCTTTTGTGCTAGCATCTGTGGTGATAAAAAATTTACTTAACCGCTTGGGTGCCTTGGACGAGATGATCTCGTCCAAGGCTACAGTTCCCCTGTGCCTTGGACGAGATCATCTCGTCCTAGGCACAGGGGAACTTGGGGGCACGCTAGCGCGCCTCCCGTGCACCCCCCTCCCCCCCAGGCGGGGATGGAAGGGGAAGACCTTCCCCTTCCACCCCCGCCCCCCCCCCACGGCAATCCGATGACGTCAGCGCGCGCACAGCGCGCTGACGTCATCTAGTGTTGCCGGGCGCGCTGGAAGCCATTTGCTTCCACCGCGTCTACCGAGGAGGACACAAAAAGTAAGTCCTCTTCGTTTTTGGGGGTCGGGGTGGTGGAAACAGACACGGGGGGAAAGGAAAGGGTTTTTCCTTTCCCCCGGTGCCTGTTTTCATTAGATTCCTGCTCCACGATCGCGGGCAGAGCCCGCGATCGTGGAGCAGGAATCTCCACTAGCCACCAGGGATTTACTGTGTTCAATATTTTGGGGGCGACCCCTTGGGCAAGGGTCGCCCCCCCCGGGGGCAATTATTTTTAGTATTTCGCCCCCCCCTGGGGGCAGATCCGCCGTTTTTTCGGCGGATCTGCCCCCAGGGGGGGGCGAAAACCACTAGACACCAGGGATAGTGTTATTTTGGCATTATTTTGGGGGCGACCCCTTGGGCAAGGGTCGCCCCCACCCGGGGGCAATTTTTTTTTGTATTTCGCCCCCCCCTGGGGGCAGATCCGCCGATTTTTCGGCGGATCTGCCCCCAGGGGGGGGCGAAAACCACTAGACACCAGGGAAAATTTATTATATTGATTATTTTGGGGGCGACCCCTTGGGCAAGGGTCGCCCTCCCCCGGGGGCATTTTTTTATTGTATTTCGCCCCCCCCTGGGGGCAGATCTGCCGATTTTTCGGCGGATCTGCCCCCAGGGGGGGGCGAAAACCACTAGACACCAGGGATATAGTATTTTATGTTTATTTTGGGGACGACCCCCTTGGGCAAGGGTCGCCCCACCCCGGGGGCAATTTTTTTTGTATTTCGCCCCCCCCCCCTGGGGCAGATCCGCCGAATTTTCGGCGGATCTGCCCCCGGGGGGGCGAAAACAACTAGACACCAGGGATTTTATATTTTGTGTATATTTTGGGGGCGACCCCTTGGGCCAGGGTGGCCCCCCCGGGGATTTTTTTTTTGTATTTAGCCCCCCCCCCCGGGGGCCAGATCCGCTGATTTTTTGGCGGATCTGCCCCCGAGGGGGGTTGAAAACCACTAGACACCAGGGATTTATTTTTATTGTAAAGTTTTTTTGGGGGGGCGACCCTTTGGGCAAGGGGCGTCCCACTGGGGGACAAATTTTTTAGTATTTGCCCCCCCCTCCCCCCCGGTGGCAGATTGCCAATTTTTGGGCTGATCTGCCGCCGGGGGGGCGGGGGGGCAAAATCCACTAGACACCAGGGATTTTGTTTTTGTTGTTTATTTTGGGGGCAACCCCTTGGGCAAGGGTCTCTCCCCTGGGGAGTTTTTTTTTTTCTGTTTCGGCCCCCCGATGGCAGACCAGTCATTTTTTGGACGATCTGGCCCCGGGGGTGGAAGCACACTAGGCGCCAGGGATTGTGTGGTGTGTGTGTAATTTTGTAGGCCCATCTGCCCCCAAGGAGGGCAGAAACCACCAATACGGCAGGGATTTTTTTGTTTTGTGCTGGGGGTGCCCCCTTTGGGAAGGGTCGCCCCCTAAAAGGGGTCACAGAGGTGTTGCCCATTTCGGCTAATTTTTTTACGCCCATCTACCCCCGAGGGGGGGCAGGATCCACTTAGGTACCAGGGACAACTTCTAAGTTCTTGGTGGTGGGGTGTTTGTCAACTGGCAAACTATTTGTATTTGTGATTATAACAATTTATTTCTTCTTTTTCTTCTAGTTCAACGCTTTTGCTTCCTTTGCTGTGGATCTTAGCGGTTTTGGCAGTAGTTGTCCAGTGGTTTGCATAGCTGCATCTTTTAGGTAAGTGAAAGCAATTTACTGCAAAGGAGTATTGTTGACATGCATGAATGACATGTTTGTAGGTGGTGTACTAAATGCAGTATTGTGTGTTTGACATTGTCCTTAGATTTGAGCACAGTAATGTTTGTGTTGTCATATGTCTAATTTGCTTTTTTCTTTTTTCTTTTTAGTGGGATATCATTGGTGATTGCTGTGTCTGTGCAGAGTAGTAGCTTGGTGAGTAGCTATTTCAGGCAACTGAGTGGTATAGTTTTTTGTAGTACATAACTCTTTGTGATAAAGCTACACTTTGTTTATCACTTATTTTAGTGCTAGTTGTTGTTGGCAATCCATTTGTTGTTAGGATCATGGCTAGCCGCAAAGTGACCGCTCAGCAGGTTGTTCGCATGCTCTTTGAGTCGTCTTCAGACCATGATTACGACACTGACTCTGCATCTGAGGCAGAGGAGGAAGCAGGAGATTCTGGAAGTGAGTTTTCTGTCCAAGAGTATTCTTCTGATGAGGAAGCTACTCTCAGTGCAGATGAAGGGCCTGAGTTAGAGGAGGACATTGATGTGCCAAGAGTGCAGCAGCCTGGGGCTGAAGGGTTTCCCATTAGAAGACCTGACACCTGGATTGCCCCAAACATGGAGCAGCCACAGTTACCTGCATTTACTAGTCTCCCAGGGTGTAGAGTTAATACGGAAAACTTTCTGCCTGTCCATTTCTTTCACTTGTTTATGGACAATGTATTTTTGGAAGAGATTGTGGAGCAGACAAATGTGTATGCAGAGCAATATTTGCGGGACAACGCTGCCAGACTTAAGCCTCAGTCTAGAGCTACTCATTGGGTTCCCACATATCTGGAAGAGATGAAAAGGTTTTTAGGTTTGTCTTTTTTGATGGGGTTGATCAGGAAGCCGTCACTGGCTTCTTATTGGTCTACTAGTCCCTTGATGGCAACTGCTATATTTCCTGCAACTATGACACGTAATCGGTATTTGCTTCTTCTTCGTATGCTGCATTTTGTAGACAATACTTTAGCCTTGCCACGAGATCACCCTGATTGTGACCGCCTTTTTAAGATTAGGCCTGTCCTTGATCATTTTGTGGATCGGTTTTCAGAGGTCTATGTTCCAGGCAAAGAGATAAGTGTGGACGAGTCTTTGGTCCTTTTCAAGGGGCGTTTAGTTTTTAAGCAGTACATTCCTAGTAAGAGGGCACGGTATGGGATTAAATTGTATCTGCTGTCAGAAAGCAGTACAGGATATGTTTATAATTTCCGGGTCTACACTGGTAGGGATTCCAGTATTGACCCTCCTGGTTGTCCGGCCACTTTTGGAGTTAGCGAAAAAATTGTGTGGGAACTTGCTAGACGGCTGTTTAACAAAGGTCACCATTTGTACGTAGATAATTTCTACACTGGAGTGCAGTTGTTCAAGGAGTTGTTTAGGGTGGACACTGTTGCTTGTGGCACAATCCGTTCTAACCGCAAAGGCTATCCAAGGGAGCTTGTCTGTAAAAAACTTGAGAGGGGACAGTGCAGTGCCTTGCGGAATAATGAGCTGTTAGCTATGAAATTTTCAGACAGGAGGGATGTGTACATGCTATCGACCATCCATGATGAGAGTACTTCCCCTGTGGCTGTTTGAAGTCAGGTTGCGGAAGTGCGCAAACCTGCGTGCATTTTGGACTACAATAGGCACATGGGTGGTGTTGATAGAGTAGATCAGAGGTTGGAACCTTACACTGCTCTTCGTAAGTCGTATGTGTGGTATAAAAAGTTGGCCCTACATTTATTTCATTTGGCAACTTTTAATGCCTTTATTGTATACAAGGATTGTTCACCTGAGTCAAGGATGACTTTTGTTAAATTTCAGGAGTCGGTGATAGAAAGCCTTATTGTGGTGGAACCGGCAAGAGTTCCTAGAGTAGAAGTGGTGGAGGATGTGGCTAGATTGAAAGATCGGCACTTTCCAGATCACATTCCTCCCACTCCCAAAAAAGACATGCCCACAAAGAAATGTAGAGTATGTGCCCGGAGATCAATCCGGAGGGAGAGCCGGATGTACTGCCCCGAATGCCCTTCAAAGCCTGGGCTGTGTGTGCCCAGCTGTTTTAGAAGTTACCACACAAGGAAAAACTTTTGGGAAATACCGTGAGCGTAAGCTGTCTGTTTTATATTTTCATATGTTTCACGGTTGGCATCTGTCGTGTATTTAGTTTGAGGTTTTGTGTTTGTAGGTTTGTGCCTATTTTATAATTAGTAGTTTATTTGTTGTTTCTAAATAAAAAAAGTGATTGCGGTGTGCGTGGGGTGGCGCTTGGCTGGCGGTGTGCGTGGGGTGGCGCTTGGCTGGCGGTGTGCGTGGGGTGGCGCTTGGCTGGCGGTGTGCGCGGGGTGGCGCTTGGCTGGCGGTGTGTGTGGGGTGGCGCTTGGCTGGCGGTGTGCATGGGGTGGCGCTTGGCTGGCGGTGTGCGTGGGGTGGCGCTCGGTGTGCGTGGGGTGGCGCTTGGCTGGCGGTGTGCATGGGGTGACGCTTGGCTGGCGGTGTGCGTGGGGTGGCGCTTGGCTGGCGGTGTGCGTGGGGTGGCGCTTGGCTGGCGGTGCCAGCCAAACGGCAGTCCACACTCCCATCAGCTGGTGTGATTCTTGTATCAGGCATGTGGGCGTATGTAAGTGATGGGCCCTTGAGTGGCGGTGTGAATGGTCTTGTGCGTGTCATGTATGAAAGGTGTGTGAATGGACTGTAAAGCGGTTGGTGCCTTGTCGCGGCTTTACAGCTCACGAGCTGTGAGTCATTGGTTCACTTTTTTGCCTTTCAGTTATTAGCAGTGCATTTCATTTTTGTGAAATCTCTTGTTAATAAAATTTGATCCACTGAACCATCACTCACCCTCGTGCCAAATCCAACCAGTATGTGTTGTAAAAAATGACAAAACCTGCTCCGCTGTAATCAGGCGTCGCAGCACACCTGTGACACGCTAGGTGCCTCGGGTGGGACCCCAATGATGAAGCATGCCACCAACTTGGTTGGTGGGTGAGGGGTCTTCTTCACATAACCTAAGTGTGTTTCTTTTCACAATTTTAGTGTTTGGCACATCACGGACGTATGTGCACACATCAAAATGATATATTGCAAAAATACCTATCCCTTCTATCTCTTCAGGTTTTGGGCCTTATTCTGTTGCAGGCACCTGGCCCACCCACACAAGTGAGGTATCATTTTTATCGGGAGACTTGGGGGAATGCTGGGTGGAAGGAAATTTGTGGCTCCTCTCAGATTCCAGAACTTTCTGCCACAGAAATGAGAGGAAAAAGTGTTTTTTTGGCGAAATTTTGAGGTTTGCAAAGGATTCTGGGTAACAGAACCAGGTCCGAGCCCCGCAAGTCACCCCTCCTTGGATTCCCCTAGGTCTCTAGTTTTCAGAAATGCACAGGTTTGGTAGGTTTCCCTAGGTGCCGGCTGAGCTACAGTCCAAAATCCACAGGTAGGCACTGTTTTCTTCCAAAATTTTGGTTGTGTCCACGTTGCGCTTTGGGGCGTTTCCTGTCGCGGGCGCTAGGCCTACCCACGCAAGTGAGGTATCATTTTTATCGGGAGACTTGGGGGAACGCTGGGTGGAAGGAAATTTGTGGCTCCTCTCAGATTCCAGAACTTTCTGCCACAGAAATGTGAGGAACATGTGTTTTTTTAGCCAAATTTTGAGGTTTGCAAAGGATTCTGGGTAACAGAACCTGGTCCGAGCACCGCAAGTCACCCCTCCTTGGATTCCCCTAGGTCTCTAGTTTTCAGAAATGCACAGGTTTGGTAGGTTTCCCTAGGTGGCGGCTGAGCTAGAGGCCAAAATCTACAGGTAGTCACTTTGCTAAAAACAGCTCTGTTTTCTGTGATGGGTCCACGTTGTGTTTTGGGGCATATCCTGTCGCGGGCGCTAGGCCTACCCACACAAGTGAGGTATCATTTTTATTGGGAGACGTGGGGGAACGCTGGGTGGAAGGAAATTTGTGGCTCCTCTCAGATTCCAGAACTTTCTGCCACAGAAATGTGAGGAACATGTGTTTTTTTAGCCAAATTTTGAGGTTTGCAAAGGATTCTGGGTAACAGAACCTGGTCCGAGCCACGCAAGTCACCCCTCCTTGGATTCCCCTAGGTCTCTAGTTTTCAGAAATGCACAGGTTTGGTAGGTTTCCCTAGGTGGCGGCTGAGCTAGAGGCCAAAATCTACAGGTAGTCACTTTGCTAAAAACAGCTCTGTTTTCTGTGATATGTCCACGTTGTGTTTTGGGGCATATCCTGTCGCGGGCGCTAGGCCTACCCACACAAGTGAGGTATCATTTTTATCTGGAGACGTGGGGGAACGCTGGGTGGAAGGAAATTTGTGGCTCCTCTCAGATTCCAGAACTTTCTGCCACAGAAATGTGAGGAACATGTGTTTTTTTAGCCAAATTTTGAGGTTTGCAAAGGATTCTGGGTAACAGAACCTGGTCCGAGCCACACAAGTCACCCCTCCTTGGATTCCCCTAGGTCTCTAGTTTTCAGAAATGCACAGGTTTGGTAGGTTTCCCTAGGTGGCGGCTGAGCTAGAGGCCAAAATCTACAGGTAGTCACTTTGCTAAAAACAGCTCTGTTTTCTGTGATATGTCCACGTTGTGTTTTGGGGCATATCCTGTCGCGGGCGCTAGGCCTACCCACACAAGTGAGGTATCATTTTTATCGGGAGTCGTGGGGGAACGCTGGGTGGAAGGAAATTTGTGGCTCCTCTCAGATTCCAGAACTTTCTGCCACAGAAATGAGGAACATGTGTTTTTTTAGCCAAATTTTGAGGTTTGCAAAGGATTCTGGGTAACAGAACCTGGTCCGAGCCACACAAGTCACCCCTACTTGGATTCCCCTAGGTCTCTAGTTTTCAGAAATGCACAGGTTTGGTAGGTTTCCCTAGGTGGCGGCTGAGCTAGAGGCCAAAATCTACAGGTAGTCACTTTGCTAAAAACAGCTCTGTTTTCTGTGATGTGTCCACGTTGTGTTTTGGGGCATATCCTGTCGCGGGCGCTAGGCCTACCCACACAAGTGAGGTATCATTTTTATCGGGAGACGTGGGGGAACGCTGGGTGGAAGGAAATTTGTGGCTCCTCTCAGATTCCAGAACTTTCTGCCACAGAAATGTGAGGAACATGTGTTTTTTTAGCCAAATTTTGAGGTTTGCAAAGGATTCTGGGTAACAGAACCTGGTCCGAGCCCCGCAAGTGACCCCTCCTTGGATTCCCCTATGTCTCTAGTTTTCAGAAATGCACAGGTTTGGTAGGTTTCCCTAGGTGGCGGCTGAGCTAGAGGCCAAAATATACAGGTAGTCACTTTGCTAAAAACAGCTCTGTTTTCTGTGATATGTCCACGTTGTGTTTTGGGGCATATCCTGTCGCGGGCGCTAGGCCTACCCACACAAGTGAGGTATCATTTTTATCGGGAGACGTGGGGGAACGCTGGGTGGAAGGAAATTCGTGGCTCCTCTCAGATTCCAGAACTTTCTGCCACAGAAATGTGAGGAACATGTGTTTTTTTAGCCAAATTTTGAGGTTTGCAAAGGATTCTGGGTAACAGAACCTGGTCCGAGCCCCGCAAGTCACCCCTCCTTGGATTCCCCTAGGTCTCTAGTTTTCAGAAATGCACAGGTTTGGTAGGTTTCCCTAGGTGGCTGCTGAGCTAGAGGCCAAAATCTACAGGTAGTCACTTTGCTAAAAACAGCTCTGTTTTCTGTGATATGTCCACGTTGTGTTTTGGGGCATATCCTGTCGCGGGAGCTAGGCCTACCCACACAAGTGAGGTATCATTTTTATCGGGAGACGTGGGGGAACGCTGGGTGGACGGAAATTTGTGGCTCCTCTCAGATTCCAGAACTTTCTGCCACAGAAATGTGAGGAACATGTGTTTTTTTAGCCAAATTTTGAGGTTTGCAAAGGATTCTGGGTAACAGAACCTGGTCCGAGCCCCGCAAGTCACCCCTCCTTGGATTCCCCTAGGTCTCTAGTTATCAGAAATGCACAGGTTTGGTAGGTTTCCCTAGGTGGCGGCTGAGCTAGAGGCCAAAATCTACAGGTAGTCACTTTGCTAAAAACAGCTCTGTTTTCTGTGATATGTCCACGTTGTGTTTTGGGGCATATCCTGTCGCGGGCGCTAGGCCTACCCACACAAGTGAGGTATCATTTTTATCGGGAGTCGTGGGGGAACGCTGGGTGGAAGGAAATTTGTGGCTCCTCTCAGATTCCAGAACTTTCTGCCACAGAAATGTGAGGAACATGTGTTTTTTTAGCCAAATTTTGAGGTTTGCAAAGGATTCTGGGTAACAGAACCTGGTCCGAGCCACACAAGTCACCCCTCCTTGGATTCCCCTAGGTCTCTAGTTTTCAGAAATGCACAGGTTTGGTAGGTTTCCCTAGGTGGCGGCTGAGCTAGAGGCCAAAATCTACAGGTAGTCACTTTGCTAAAAACAGCTCTGTTTTCTGTGATGTGTCCACGTTGTGTTTTGGGGCATATCCTGTCGCGGGCGCTAGGCCTACCCACACAAGTGAGGTATCATTTTTATCGGGAGACGTGGGGGAACGCTGCGTGGAAGGAAATTTGTGGCTCCTCTCAGATTCCAGAACTTTCTGCCTCAGAAATGTGAGGAACATGTGTTTTTTTAGCCACATTTTGAGGTTTGCAAAGGATTCTGGGTAACAGAACCTGGTCCGTGCCCCGCAAGTCACCCCTCCTTGGATTCCCCTATGTCTCTAGTTTTCAGAAATGCACAGGTTTGGTAGGTTTCCCTAGGTGGCGGCTGAGCTAGAGGCCAAAATCTACAGGTAGTCACTTTGCTAAAAACAGCTCTGTTTTCTGTGATATGTCCACGTTGTGTTTTGGGTCATATCCTGTCGCGGGCGCTAGGCCTACCCACACAAGTGAGGTATCATTTTTATCGGGAGTCGTGGGGGAACGCTGGGTGGAAGGAAATTTGTGGCTCCTCTCAGATTCCAGAACTTTCTGCCACAGAAATGTGAGGAACATGTGTTTTTTTAGCCAAATTTTGAGGTTTGCAAAGGATTCTGGGTAACAGAACCTGGTCCGAGCCACACAAGTCACCCCTCCTTGGATTCCCCTAGGTCTCTAGTTTTCAGAAATGCACAGGTTTGGTAGGTTTCCCTAGGTGGCGGCTGAGCTAGAGGCCAAAATCTACAGGTAGTCACTTTGCTAAAAACAGCTCTGTTTTCTGTGATGTGTCCACGTTGTGTTTTGGGGCATATCCTGTCGCGGGCGCTAGGCCTACCCACACAAGTGAGGTATCATTTTTATCGGGAGACGTGGGGGAACGCTGGGTGGAAGGAAATTTGTGGCTCCTCTCAGATTCCAGAACTTTCTGCCACAGAAATGTGAGGAACATGTGTTTTTTTAGCCAAATTTTGAGGTTTGCAAAGGATTCTGGGTAACAGAACCTGGTCCGAGCCCCGCAAGTGACCCCTCCTTGGATTCCCCTATGTCTCTAGTTTTCAGAAATGCACAGGTTTGGTAGGTTTCCCTAGGTGGCGGCTGAGCTAGAGGCCAAAATATACAGGTAGTCACTTTGCTAAAAACAGCTCTGTTTTCTGTGATATGTCCACGTTGTGTTTTGGGGCATATCCTGTCGCGGGCGCTAGGCCTACCCACACAAGTGAGGTATCATTTTTATCGGGAGACGTGGGGGAACGCTGGGTGGAAGGAAATTCGTGGCTCCTCTCAGATTCCAGAACTTTCTGCCACAGAAATGTGAGGAACATGTGTTTTTTTAGCCAAATTTTGAGGTTTGCAAAGGATTCTGGGTAACAGAACCTGGTCCGAGCCCCGCAAGTCACCCCTCCTTGGATTCCCCTAGGTCTCTAGTTTTCAGAAATGCACAGGTTTGGTAGGTTTCCCTAGGTGGCTGCTGAGCTAGAGGCCAAAATCTACAGGTAGTCACTTTGCTAAAAACAGCTCTGTTTTCTGTGATATGTCCACGTTGTGTTTTGGGGCATATCCTGTCGCGGGCGCTAGGCCTACCCACACAAGTGAGGTATCATTTTTATCGGGAGACGTGGGGGAATGCTGGGTGGAAGGAAATTTGTGGCTCCTCTCAGATTCCAGAACTTTCTGCCACAGAAATGTGAGGAACATGTGTTTTTTTAGCCAAATTTTGAGGTTTGCAAAGGATTCTGGGTAACAGAACCTGGTCCGAGCCCCGCAAGCCACCCCTCCTTGGATTCCCCTAGGTCTCTAGTTATCAGAAATGCACAGGTTTGGTAGGTTTCCCTAGGTGGCGGCTGAGCTAGAGGCCAAAATCTACAGGTAGTCACTTTGCTAAAAACAGCTCTGTTTTCTGTGATATGTCCACGTTGTGTTTTGGGGCATATCCTGTCGCGGGCGCTAGGCCTACCCACACAAGTGAGGTATCATTTTTATCGGGAGTCGTGGGGGAACGCTGGGTGGAAGGAAATTTGTGGCTCCTCTCAGATTCCAGAACTTTCTGCCACAGAAATGTGAGGAACATGTGTTTTTTTAGCCAAATTTTGAGGTTTGCAAAGGATTCTGGGTAACAGAACCTGGTCCGAGCCACACAAGTCACCCCTCCTTGGATTCCCCTAGGTCTCTAGTTTTCAGAAATGCACAGGTTTGGTAGGTTTCCCTAGGTGGCGGCTGAGCTAGAGGCCAAAATCTACAGGTAGTCACTTTGCTAAAAACAGCTCTGTTTTCTGTGATGTGTCCACGTTGTGTTTTGGGGCATATCCTGTCGCGGGCGCTAGGCCTACCCACACAAGTGAGGTATCATTTTTATCGGGAGACGTGGGGGAACGCTGGGTGGAAGGAAATTTGTGGCTCCTCTCAGATTCCAGAACTTTCTGCCTCAGAAATGTGAGGAACATGTGTTTTTTTAGCCAAATTTTGAGGTTTGCAAAGGATTCTGGGTAACAGAACCTGGTCCGTGCCCCGCAAGTCACCCCTCCTTGGATTCCCCTATGTCTCTAGTTTTCAGAAATGCACAGGTTTGGTAGGTTTCCCTAGGTGGCGGCTGAGCTAGAGGCCAAAATCTACAGGTAGTCACTTTGCTAAAAACAGCTCTGTTTTCTGTGATATGTCCACGTTGTGTTTTGGGGCATATCCTGTCGCGGGCGCTAGGCCTACCCACATAAGTGAGGTATCATTTTTATCGGGAGACGTGGGGGAACGCTGGGTGGAAGGAAATTTGTGGCTCCTCTCAGATTCCAGAACTTTCTGCCACAGAAATGTGAGGAACATGTGTTTTTTTAGCCAAATTTTGAGGTTTGCAAAGGATTCTGGGTAACAGAACCTGGTCCGAGCCCCGCAAGTCACCCCTCCTTGGATTCCCCTAGGTCTCTAGTTGTCAGAAATGCACAGGTTTGGTAGGTTTCCCTAGGTGGCGGCTGAGCTAGTGGCCAAAATCTACAGGTAGTCACTTTGCTAAAAACAGCTCTGTTTTCTGTGATGTGTCCACGTTGTGTTTTGGGGCATATCCTGTCGCGGGCGCTAGGCCTACCCACACAAGTGAGGTATCATTTTTATCGGGAGACGTGGGGGAACGCTGGGTGGAAGGAAATTTGTGGCTCCTCTCAGATTCCAGAACTTTCTGCCACAGAAATGTGAGGAACATGTGTTTTTTTAGCCAAATTTTGAGGTTTGCAAAGGATTCTGGGTAACAGAACCTGGTCCGAGCCACACAAGTCACCCCTCCTTGGATTCCCCTAGGTCTCTAGTTTTCAGAAATGCACAGGTTTGGTAGGTTTCCCTAGGTGGCGTCTGAGCTAGAGGCCAAAATCTACAGGTAGTCACTTTGCTAAAAACAGCTCTGTTTTCTGTGATATGTCCACGTTGTGTTTTGGGGCATATCCTGTCGCGGGCGCTAGGCCTACCCACACAAGTGAGGAATCATTTTTATCGGGAGACGTGGGGGAACGCTGGGTGGAAGGAAATTTGTGGCTCCTCTCAGATTCCAGAACTTTCTGCCACAGAAATGTGAGGAACATGTGTTTTTTTAGCCAAATTTTGAGGTTTGCAAAGGATTCTGGGTAACAGAACCTGGTCCGAGCCCCGCAAGTCACCCCTCCTCGGATTCCCCTAGGTCTCTAGTTTTCAGAAATGCACAGGTTTGGTAGGTTTCCCTAGGTGGCGGATGAGCTAGAGGCCAAAATCTACAGGTAGTCACTTTGCTAAAAACAGCTCTGTTTTCTGTGATATGTCCACGTTGTGTTTTGGGGCATATTCTGTCGCGGGCGCTAGGCCTACCCACACAAGTGAGGTATCATTTTTATCGGGAGACATGGGGGAACGCTGGGTGGAAGGAAATTTGTGGCTCCCACCAGATTCCAGAACTTTCTGCCACAGAAATGTGAGGAACATGTGTTTTTTTAGCCACATTTTGAGGTTTGCAAAGGATTCTGGGTAACAGAACCTGGTCCGAGCCCCGCAAGTCACCCCTCCTTGGATTCCCCTAGGTCTCTAGTTTTCAGAAATGCACAGGTTTGGTAGGTTTCCCTAGGTGGCGGCTGAGCTAGAGGCCAAAAACTACAGGTAGTCACTTTGCTAAAAACAGCTCTGTTTTCTGTGATATGTCCACGTTGTGTTTTGGGGCATATCCTGTCGCGGGCGCTAGGCCTACCCACACAAGTGAGGTATCATTTTTATCGGGAGACGTGGGGGAACGCTGGGTGGAAGGAAATTTGTGGCTCCTCTCAGATTCCAGAACTTTCTGCCACAGAAATGTGAGGAACATGTGTTTTTTTAGCCAAATTTTGAGGTTTGCAAAGGATTCTGGGTAACAGAACCTGGTCCGAGCCACACAAGTCACCCCTCCTTGGATTCCCCTAGGTCTCTAGTTTTCAGAAATGCACAGGTTTGGTAGGTTTCCCTAGGTGGCGGCTGAGCTAGTGGCCAAAATCTACAGGTAGTCACTTTGCTAAAAACAGCTCTGTTTTCTGTGATGTGTCCACGTTATGTATTGGGGCATATCCTGTCGCGGGCGCTAGGCCTACCCACACAAGTGAGGTATCATTTTTATCGGGAGACGTGGGGGAACGCTGGGTGGAAGGAAATTTGTGGCTCCTCTCAGATTCCAGAACTTTCTGCCACAGAAATGTGAGGAACATGTGTTTTTTTAGCCAAATTTTGAGGTTTGCAAAGGATTCTGGGTAACAGAACCTGGTCCGAGCCACACAAGTCACCCCTCTTTGGATTCCCCTAGGTCTCTAGCTTTCAGAAATGCACAGGTTTGGTAGGTTTCCCTAGGTGGCGGCTGAGCTAGAGGCCAAAATCTACAGGTAGTCACTTTGCTAAAAACAGCTCTGTTTTCTGTGATGTGTCCACGTTGTGTTTTGGGGCATATCCTGTCGCGGGCGCTAGGCCTACCCACACAAGTGAGGTATCATTTTTATCGGGAGACTTGGGGGAACATAGAATAGCAAAACAAGTGTTATTGCCCCTTGTCTTTCTATACATTTATTCCTTCCAAATATAGGAGTGTGTGTAAAAAAGACATCTATTTGAGAAATTCCCTGTAATTCACGTGCTACTATGGTCACCCCGGAATTCAGAGATGTGCAAATAACCACTGCTCCTCAACACCTTATCTTGTGCCCTTTTTGGAAATGCAAAGGTTTTCTTGATAGCTATTTTTTACTCCTTATATTTCAGCAAATGAATTACTGTATACCCGGTATAGAATGAAAACGCACTGCAGGGTGCAGCTCATTTATTGGCTCTGGGTTCCTCGGGTTCTTGATGAACCTACAAACCCTATATATCCCCGCAACCAGAGGAGTCCAGCAGACGGAACGGTATATTGCTTTCGATAATCTGACATTGCAGGGAAAAGTTACAGAGTAAAAAGTAGAGAAAAATTGATGTTTTTTTCACCTCAATTTCAATATTTTTCTTTTTCAGCTGTTATTTTCTGTAGGAAACCCTTGTAGGATCTACACAAATGACCCCTTGCTGAATTCAGAATTTTGTCTACTTTTCAGAAATGTTTAGGTTTCTGGGATCCAGCATTGGTTTCATGACCATTCCTGTCACTGACTGGAAGGAGGCTGAAAGCACAAAAAATTGCACAAATGGGGTATGCCCCAGTAAAATGCCAAAATTGTGTTGAAAAATTGGGTTTTCTGATTCAAGTCTGCCTGTTCCTGAAAGCTGGTAAGCTGCTGAGTTTAGCACCGCAGACCCTTTGTTGATGCCATTTTCAGGGGAAAAACCACAAGCCTCCTTCTGCAGCCACTTTTTCCAATTTTTTTGAAAAAAACTAAATTTTCACTGTATTTTGGCCAATTTCTTGGCCTCCTTCAGGGGAACCCACAAAGTCTGGGTACCTTTAGAATCCCTAGGATGTTGGAAAAAAAGGACGCAAATTTGGCTTGGTTAGCTTATGTGGACAAAAAGTTATGAGGGCCTAAGCGCGAACTGCCCCAAATAGGCAAAAAAAGGCCTGGCACAGGAGGGGGAAAAGGCCTGGCAGCGAAGGGGTTAAAGGATCAAAACCTTTCAAGATAGGAGCCTTACTAATTTCTTCTTTTAGTTTAGCAAATTCCTCCTGACAATTCCTGGACCAAACAAATTTAACTCTGGTCTTCAGAAGTTGTCTTATGGCAAAAGTTTTTTCAGAAAAATTCTTTATGAATTTCAAAATAAACTCCACCAGACCCAAAAAAACACGGACTTCGTCCTTATTGTGTGGAACAGGTGCCATCCTGATGGCTTTCACCAATTCTTCCTTTGGTTTAATGCCGTCCTCACTGATTTCATGACCAAGATATTTAACGCTTCTGCACGCAATTTTGCATTTCACAAATTCCACAGTCAAACCTTTAATTTCAAACATGTAGAAAACCTGATGTAATCGCTCATCATGTTCTTCCTTTGTCTTACCCATTATTAAAACATTATCCTGAAAGAACATGACACCCTTAATACCTAATAGTAAATCACTCATAATTCTCTGGAACATCGCAGCAGCCGAAGCTAGACCGAAAGGTACCCTCGTGAATTGATAACAACCAAATGGTGTTATGAACGTTGTCAATTTCTTGCTACCCGAATCTAACTTAATTTGGTGTAATGCTGATTTTAAATCAAGAGCAGAAAACCAACTCATACCTTTCCTGAATGCAAACATCTAATTTATCTTTGGTAAAGGGTACTGATCAACCATTATACATTCATTCAGGCTTTGCATGTCGACACACAATCTGATCTTACCATTTGTATGTTTAACCACAACCAGAGGAGAAATCCATTCTGCTGATTCCACATGCTCTATTATGCCCTCATTCGTGAGTCGCTTAAGTTCGCTTAAAACTTCATCTCTCACCGAGAAGGGAACATATCGAATTTTGTGAACAACTGGTTTGACACCACTCCTCAACACTATCTTATGATTAAAATCGTTCAAACACCCCACTTTCCCTGAAAACACCCTGGGATATTTGTGTACAATTTCATCATTATCATCACTACAAACAGGTTCAAAACTGTTGGGGTTAAGGATTATATCTAATTTCCCTTGATCTACCCACTGCAAAACTGAAGGACCCTTTTCTTATACATACAATTTGCACATAGCCTTTTTTCCTTTAATTTCAAATTCCATTTTTTTGTACCCAACAAAATGTATTCTCTCTCTAGTATAACTTTTTGCTTTCACCTCCGTTCTATCTAGTGTGTCTCCATAGGTTTCTTAGAATTTTTCCATCCAAATTTGTTTTTCTACTATGGAAAAAGGCAAATCAGAATCAACTGTAACTTTGACTGCTAACCCACCCAAGCTCAGCGCGCATACAGGTTTTTTATTCAGTCCTTGTTCAATATCCAGTAAATCATATTCAATACAAAAGACCCCATTCTCATCATCCTCATCCTCCTGATTATCTGAATCATTCTCTTCTTCAATAAATTTAATATTTCCTCTTTTAGAACTTTTGCATACTCTCGCGAAATGTCCCATGCGGCCACATAAAGAGCATTTCTGATTTTTAGCCGGACACTTCTTATTATCAGCAAAATGATCTGCACTTCCACACCTATAAATTTTTTTAATATTGTGCTGATCTCGTTGTTGAATATGTTGATCTCGTTGATCCTTCTTCTTATAACACGCACTCTTCGAGTCGTTTTTGAGACCAGTTTTTTCTTTAGCAAACATAACTTGTTTAATATCATTATTATCCTCTTCCATGGCTTTGACGCATCTACCGGTAAGTTCAGCTTTTTTAACAAGCGCAATAACTTCCTTCAGCGTCTAAATCCTCCAACGCTTGTGTAAATACGTCCCCACTATCTGTATCGCTTCTAGATTTTTTTTCCATCTCATTGTACAGTTTCAAGCCTCCAGGACCTATGCAATGCAATACCATTTTCTTTTTCTTTTCCACAGTAAATTCTTCTTCTTTGAAAGTGTCAATGTAATTGCAGAAATATTCTCTCCATTCTTGCCACTGCAAGATAGGTTCACCTTTTGCTAAAAGGAATGGTTGGGGTGCATGTAAATTCAGAGAAGACATTGTCACACTAAAGGTTGAATATTGAGTATTAATCCGTTTTTTTAAATATATCTATACAATGAAACAGCTTAGGAAATCATTAAAGAGTCTTTCTCTTAGCAACTTGACAAAAATATACTTATTAAGGTTCTTTCCTCTAAAGGGTGTCTTCGTCACACGACTTGCCGTAAGTCTTTCCGGAATGGCATACAAAATGGGTGCGCTGCAACTGTGCAGGTCAGAAATCGTGCCCCGCAGTCTATAATGCAGCCACAGTGCATGTGCGCCGGTTCTCAGCACGAAAATGCAGCCACTGTGCGTGTGCCCTGGATCTCAGCGCGCGTTGTGTCAGCACGCGATGAATCTCATGCCAGATCTCAGCACGCATTGTCTCAGCGCGCGTGATGAATCTCATACCGGTATTGCACGAGACGCGCCCAACCGCTTGAAAGATGCTGAAACTCGTGCCGGATCTCGTGTTTAGAATGTCACACGAAACGAAACGCACCCTAAAGGTTTGGATGCGACTGTAACCCCCAATAGCGGACGGCACAGGCACCTACCAGGCACCGGCATCAGACGAAGGCTTGAATCATAAATTAATCACGGTGTCCTGATATCCGAATGACGCGCCGGAGTAGCAGGTGATGACACAGGAACGAGGGGAGTGGTGTGGGAGCTGTTCTTTCCACTCGTCGCCAAATTCTGTAATAAGGATCCGTAGGCAGGTAATCCTTGAAGTATTTATTTCACAATATTGTAAGCCCCGCACACCACGAACTGTCTCATCTCAGTCCCACTTCAACTGCCGACTCCTAGAGTTCCATTTGGAACCTTTCTCACTGCGTTCCAATTCAACCCATCATTACATGCATATAATCGAAAATTAATAAACTTTCAAAAATAAACAATTAATATCAACTAAGATATATTTTAAAAATATATATATATATGACCGTGTGCCTAATAAACCCTGAAACCGGAATTAAACCCACACACACACAGATCCACACACACAATCAATCAATCTATCAATTAATTTGTAAAGCGCACTACATACATGTGAGGGTTTCAAGGCACTTGGGGGGGGATGGGTGCTACTACTGCTCGAAGAGCCAAGTCTTAAGTAGTTTTCTGAAGGAAAGAAGGTCCTGGGTCTGTCGTAGATCCGGCGGGAGGGTGTTCCAGGTCTTGGCGGCGAGGTAAGAGAATGATCTGCCGCCTGAAGATTTGCATCGGATGCGGGGTACGGAGGCGAGGGCGAGATTAGCGGAGATGCCGGGTGGGGGTGTAGAAGCTGAGACTGTTGTTCAGGTATGATGGTCCGGTGTTGTGGAGTGCCTTGTGTGCGTGGGTGAGGAGGTCTCTTAGGTGGGGGGTGATGTGGCAATGGCGAGGGATGTTGAGGTTGAGTCGGGCGGAGGCGTTTTGGATGCGTTGGAGGCGTTGGAGGGGTTTGGATGAGATACCGGTGTAGAGGGCGTTGTTGTAGTCGAGTCTGTTGCTGACGAGGGCCTGGGTTACTGTTTTTCTTGTTTCTGTTGGGATCCATTTGTAAATTCTGCGAAGCATGCAGAGGGTGTTGTAGCAGGAGGAGGAGATGGCGCTGACCTGCTTTGACATGGAGAGTGAGGAGTCGAGGGTGAAGCCGAGGTTTTGTGCGCTGTCGGTGGGCGCCGGTGGGGGACCCAGCGTGGACGGCCACCATGAGTTGTCCCAGGCGGAGGGGGTGCGCCCAAGGATGAGGACCTCTGTTTTGTCCGAGTTCAGTTTTAGTCGGCTGTCTCTCATCCAGTCGGCGATGGCTTTTAGTCCCTCGTGGAGGTTAGTTTTGGCGGTGTGCGGGTCCTTGGTGAGGGAGAGGATGAGTTGGGTGTTGTCGGCATAGGAGATGATGTTGAGGTTCTGCTGACGGGCCACTTGTGCGAGGGGGGCCATGTAGATGTTGAACAGCGTCAGGCTGAGGGATGAACCCTGGGGTACGCCGCAAATGATGTTGAAGGCTTTGGATTGGTACGGGGGGAGGCAGACTCTTTGGGTTCTGGCGGTGAGGAAGGATGCGGTCCATTCGAGGGCCTGGTACTGGATTCCTGCTGTGTGGAGGCGGGATTTTAGGGTGTGGTGATATACGGTGTCAAAGGCGGCTGATAGGTCTAGGAGGATGAGGGCTGATGTTTCTCCATTGTCGAGGTGGCTTCTGATGTCGTCTGTGGCGGCGAGGAGAGCGGTTTCGGTGCTGTGGTTGTGTCTGAAGCCGGACTGGGAGGGGTCGAGGATGTTGTTGTCTTCGAGGTACCGAGTGAGCTGAGTGTTGACGATTTTCTCGATGACCTGCGGCGGGAACAGGAGCAGAGAGATTGGCCGGAAGTTTTTCAGGTCCTTGGGGTCTGCCTTTGGTTTTTTGAGAAGGGCGTTGATTTTGGCGTGTTTCCAGCTGGCCGGCAATCTTGCAGTTTCGAAGGAGATGTTGATGGCTTTCCGTAGGTGTGGTGCGATGGCCGTGTCTGCTTTGTTGAAGATGTGGTGTGGGCAGGGGTCTGATGGTGATCCGGAGTGGATGGAGTTCATGGTCTTGCGGGTTTCGTCGTCGCTGATGTTGGTCCAGGAGGTCAGTCGACTGGAGCGGTTGGAGTTCGTGGTGGGTGGGGTAGGAGCGTCTGGAGTGTGAGGGGAGTGAAGCTGTCGTGGATGTCCGTGATTTTTCGGTGGAAGGCGGATGCTAGGGCGTCGCAAAGTTCTTGGGAGGAGGTGATGTCGTCGACGGTGGCGTTAGGGTTGGAGAGTTCTTTTACGACGCTGAAAAGTTCTTTGCAGTCGTGGGCGTTGTTTTCTAGGCAGGTTTTGAAGGAGGATCTTTTTGCTAGCCTGATGAGTTGGTGGTGTTTGCGTTTGGCATCCTTGAGGGCCGTGTGGTTGTCTGGAGTGCGTTCCAGTAGCCATATTTGCTTGAGTTTTCGGCAGTGGCGTTTGGAGGCTTGGAGGTCGTTGGTGAACCAGGTGGATTTTTTGTTGATGTGGTTGTTGGAGGGTTTTCTGAGTGGAACAAGGCCATGTCCGGGGAGGTGGAGTCGAGCAGGTCCCAGACTTCGATTGCGTGCTTGCGTGCTGAGCGTGTGTTGAGTAGTATGCAATGGAGGTGGTTGGTCTTGATCCTTGGAGGTATGTGGGCTCTTTTGCAGGTGAAGCTGCAGTTGTGGCAGGAGTAGGGTCCGTGCGTGCTCTTTGGAGAGGCCTGGAAGCAGGTGGTGTCTTGGCTGGTGTTGAGTGCACGGAGGGTGTCGGCGTTGTAGCAAATGCTGGCGGGGTGGCTGTTGCCGGGGCCAGGGGTTCTGGCGCTGGGCACGGTCCAGGTGCGGACGGGCGCAGACGGGCTGCCATAAGAGGAGGGGAGGGTGGGAGTGGCAGCTGGGAGGTGGGAGGGCCTGGCGAATGAGAGGGCTGGGGGGAGGGGCCGCAGCGGCAGGGAAAAAGGCAAAAGGAGCGGTAAGAAGAAGGGGGGAGGCGGGAGGGGCCGCAGGGGACGCAGCGGCGGGAAAAAATGCAAAAGGAATGGTGAGAAGGAGGGAGGAGGCGGGAGGGGCCGCAGGGGACGCAGCAGCGGGAAAAAAGGCAAAAGGAACGGTGAGAAGGAGGGGGAGGTGGGAGGGGCCGCAGGGGACGCAGCGGCGGGGAAAAAGTCAGCAGCAAGGAAACAGGATGGAGTGCGGAAGGAGGAGCGGGGAGCGACCTGCCTGCAGAAGTAGGGTCAAAGTTTGCTCCTTGCTAGCGTGCCGCGGCTGCCATAAGAGGAGGGGAGGGTGGGAGTGGCAGCTGGGAGGCTCACTCATATCCCCTCATTATATATATATAATTGTAATAATATAAGGTAAATCTAAACAAAAAATTTCTCAAAAATAGCACTTAAAATATTATTACTATTATTATTATTATTATTATTATTATTATTATTATTATTATTATTATTATGTATAATAATAATAATAAAATACCAAAACAAACCATATACTTGACATCAAAATTTGCTTCCTCAATATTTTTGTAGTCACAATATTGTGATTACAATATTATGGTTGCTCAATATATTGGAGCCGGCATTCAAGATCTCGACACATCTCCACCATTAAAAGGTGTGCAAACTCGACTCTTGTGCTCTTTGTCTAAATGACTAGCCCAGGTTTTACTAAAATGCTGTTAGCAAGCACCTGCAGGGCTCTCAATAAGTCAGAATCAGGAGCGCAACAATAGAAGTGTGGTATTTTACTAAGCAACTGTAGAATCTTACACTAGGTTCTGAGAGCAAGATACGGAACACTGTACATATAATCACAAGGAGTATAGAATGTTATGTTCTGAATATAGTCAGTTGCTGAGTAGAACCGGTGCCAAGTGGATGAGATCTTCTTTGCTCCTAAAAAAAACCTACCTACAAGCCCTTTTGAAGTTCTTGTGTGATTTCATCTTTATAAACCACAAGAGGTCTGTGACGAAAATGGGATTGTGAAGTAAATCAGAATGAGGGCCCAGAGCTTAAAAGTTGCATCCCCAGGACTGCCGGGTAAATGGCATCTGTATTTTTTATTCTCCATAGACAAATCATTTCACCGTTACTTGGCAAACAAATTTCTTCTTCAAGTTTTATTGGAATGTAAACATAGGTATGTACCTCTAATATTTTAATTAGGTATAGCTTAGGTTAAGGTTTGCTGCATGATAGGTACAGGACAGTTAAGGGAAGAAGTAAATGATAGGTAAAGAATATGGCGAGATCATAGCTTAAATGAAAATTAGGCACAGTTATATAAAGATGACTTGCTGCATTACTTGCTTTTCAGTTTCATTGAAGTGCTTTTGCTACGCTGGTGGGAGCATATGCTGCAAAATAAATCATTGCCACACTGATGGGGATCTCAAAATACAGCAGGGAGTTCTATGCTGGGCATAGAACGGGGGGGCTACCACTGTACCAGTAGGATAGTGGGTGGCCTACCTAGAAAAGATCCCCTAAATGTATTAGGATGGCATAAAGGTACTCATGAGAAACAGGCATTCATTGCTTTCCCCAAGTTCCTTTTGTAATGCTAGGTATGAATATGAAAACTATTAGGGCATATTTATCAAGCAGTTGTGTCACCCTTACACCACACAAAGTAGGGAAAGGACCAGGCAACTAAATTAGATTTATCAAGCCTTGCAAGGTCACCTGGGAAGATTATTTATGTGCAGGAGATGCGTCTTTCTGCACAAAAACAATTCTGTCTGTGGCACAGGTACCCTTGCACCATGGCGCAAGGGTGCAAGCATTGGCATTAAGCAACCAAAATGGCGCCAGTGGAAGGAAAGGAAAAGAATGCTCTGTATTATGTTAAATACAGCACATCCCTGCCCTTTCCCTTTCATGCAGTGCAGCATTGTTACTTGCTGCTCTTTGTGAAATATTGATAAATGTGCCTCTTAATAGTCTATTGTTGATAAATTTGCCTTACGATGTTGTGCTACGTGCAACACACTTTTCTATTTAACACATTTTTTTGTCCCTAAATTGTTAACAGTGGCATAAATATGAATATCATTAGAGGAGATAACAAGATATACAGCGATTATTTACACTACTGATTCACAGTTCACAGAAGGGCCGGCTTAAGAGCTCGTGGTGCCAGCTGTGACAATCTTTTTAGTCCTCTTCTCTCTCTCTCTCCCAAAAATGACTGCCTACTTGGACTCCCTCACTACCACCTGGCAAACATGCTGGTAAAGGCCTCACAAGAGTTATCTTGACATTGTTATTGCTCCCTGAATGCTGAATGCACAAGAAACTCGGGAGCAGGAGCTTTTAAATCATAAGTTATTGCTTAACATAGCAGCCTCACTAAGGTAGTTGCCCCCCTTTCCAGGTCAGAGACCAGTGCGGCTGCACCGGATGCACTGCCCTACAGCTGGCCATAAATATAAGCAACTCTTTCCCAATGTTTTCTGAAAGACATTCAATGAAAATGATAAATCATTGATTTGCTTCTCGTTCTTGAAAATAACGAAGTTATGGTCTTTTAGGAGTGGGTATCATAATAGTGCAACAGATTAGGAGGCTGGGATGCACAAACTCATGTTTGGGTAAACATCTTCTTTCACAAAATGTGGCTGGCTCCCCTCTGCAGTATTGATCTGCAGTCTATTTAACAGCAGCCAAATACATCTCTATCTGCGCTAGAGTATTGGCAAATAGATTTAGAGTATGATTTTAAACACTGGTAGTTTGTTCACTCCCTGCCATCAGTTTGAATACGTCATCGTTCACAGCTGCCAGATAGGTTGTGGCCTGTGGCATATGAAACGTCGTTTAGCCATCAGTTCACTGAATAATAGAGCAGTGTTTGTTGTCCAGTAGCCAGAAATACCAACATAGAATTTTGCTTTGCAACAGTATCCCTGTCATAGGTAAAAGGTTACTCTGGGAACCTATAGGTTGGGGGTCAGGGTGTGCCAGTGGAACAGGGGTGGAGCTATGAGAGGTGAATCTTGAAAAACAAAGTCTGACAGTTGACATATTGTATTTTAAAAAGCAATCTGCTTCAAAGAAATAGGCAATGAGTACATAGGCAACAGTAACTATTCTAGATTACTTAGTTAGCCACAAAGAGGCTGCATTTTAAAATACATTTCATGGTTAAGAAACCTGTTGCAAAGAAGATTGTGTGCCTAACAATTATGTAAGGATTACAATAGTGGTAAGACTACTCTAATGGTTGGGAGCGGTGGCCAAGATGGCGGCTGAGGCGAACATCTCTCACTGAGGGCCTTATTATGAGGTTGGGGGGTAACCATCAGCAGCCAGCCCAGTGAAGAGAAGACCACCGCAGATCTGGCATTCCCCCACAGGCCGATTACAAGGTCCCCACTGGGCTGACTGGGGGAGACCTCTGAAATCAGCCCAGTGGACACCACGCAGCGGCATTGGACATGGAGCTGAGGCAAATGTCGTTGCACAAAGGGTGCTCCCAGCACACTTGGAATACACACTGTCTGCTGCAGCAGACAGTGTGCATTCTGAGGGTACTGGGCAGGGGGCCCCTGCACATCCCATGATGTTGTTGTGGGCAGTGCAGGGCCCCCACTGTGGCTCCTAGCACTGGGTTTTGGCCAGCCCTTTCATGGCGGGGTCCCTGCCATGAAAATGATGGTGGAAACTGGACTCGTGATCAGCACAGCCGACCTGAACCCAGCACCACCCTGGCTGAGCACAACTCAGACTGCCCCCACCCCATCGGGAACCTTGTTTCTGGCAGTGGCAGTGGTCATCTGGCAGTCAGGCTGCCAGAGTCGTAATGTGGAAGTCGGAACACCTGGAGTGCGGCAGTGTGACCAACACCATTAGGCTGGCAGTCTCAAGACCACCAGCTTCATAATGAGGTCATAAGCTCTGTCCGAGTTTGTCCTTATTCTCAAACATCCTGGGTCTCCTGTGCCTACATCAGCACAGTCGGGGGCACCTTCTCCCTTCCCCCCTGGCTGGCCTCCTACTATTGGCAGTGGAAGCAGGCTGTGAGGAGCCCACCGTGCAAAGTCCCCCAATAGACTGCGAGGGCTAGCTTTGCACTACGGCCACGGTGCGCCCTCAAGAGGGCTGCAAGAGTGGCTGTGTAGTATCACTGGACGGCCTCTAGCAAAGGAGAACCAGGTATCAGGGGACCTTTTCTGCTCATCGGAGGTCTGGACGGATTGCAGGCTTTGACCTGGCAGATGACAGAAGGGGGCTGCAAGTGTGGGGAGTGCTCTGGGACTGTGCTAACGTGCCACATGGGCAGCCATGCTGCCAGGGCTCATCGAGGTCCCCTCTTATTTCAAAGCAGGCACCAGCATTATGTGCTAGTCCTAGCTGCCTCAGATGTCCCTGAAGGATACGTGTCCAGGCCCTGCAGCTGGCAGGGAATGACGCACTGGTTGTGCGGCCTAGACTGGCTTTAGGACTATGCATGGGAATGGAGGAGTTGAGGTTGTGACCCCAGCGAGATGGATTACATCGCTACATCCACTCTGGAGGTAACCTTTGGGACATGATTTGCTGGATTTTGGGTCCCGCACACAACTGAGGCAGGGTGTCAGTGGTGGTGTTGCACTCGACGAGGATCCCTCAATGACTGCAGGGGAACTCCCTCCAGGGGCTCACCTAGGACCATCTTGATACTGCTAGTTGGTGATAGGAGCCCCCAGTTTCCAGTCTGTAACTCCTTTACACAACCCCCATCAGCAACCCCATATCTTAGACTGCACAGCTACTGGCATGACCGGTTATAGGACATTTGGCTGTCGCTTGAGATCGACCAGACAAGAGGCACAGGGTAAGAATGGCTCCCTGACTGGGATGCGCACATGTGGATAGTGAGTGAACCTTTGAATTCTGCTTCCCCAAACCTGCAGGTTGGTAGCTTGGACCCGGGAAAAGGCTCCCTCCCTAAAGTGCTTAATGCTCCTATAGGGCACCTGGTGTCACAATTCCTTTGTTGGTGGTGCCTCACTGTTCAGGTATACTCGCTGGACTTGATACCTTGAGAGATTGGATGTTCCCTGCTACCATGTGGGTGGGTGTGCTGACCCTCAGCCCTATGAGTGGCCTTGCTGATGCTCCGCTGCATCCTCTGCAGCCATCCCACCATGATGAAGCCCAAGGTGAACAAGACTCCAGACATGACAGGAGGGTGACCCCCAGCTCCTGATGCCAAGGGGGTGGAGGGTAATGGCACATTACTCCATCTTGAGGCCACTCTGGACAGGCACTCCACACATTTTGAAAGTATTCTGCAAGCCATTGTGGATACCAAGGGACATATTTACAAGGAGCTTGTGCCACCGCTGCGTCATTTTGTTTGACACAGCAAGGGTGTATTCACTCCTCCATATATACAAATTGTTGCATTCGGTGAAATGCATCCATTTTCTCTGTCCTGCACCAGTTTTTACCTTTGCTACTACCAGCTGCGTCAAGTAATGTTAATCAAATTCAAGGTAGGTGTTCCCACTTAAAATCCCGCCCAGACATGACAGATCCATATTTACAAGATTTTGGGAAAGTGATGCATCGCTGGCAAATCACACGCAGACTCCAAAATTGCATCCAAATTCCAGTACATCGGCAGCCAAGGCATAAAAAGGCTCAGGAGGTAGTCCATTGTCTAGATCCTACACCTGATTGCACCAAGGCTGCAGAAAACATCACAGAGGATCATCAACATCCATCTGCAGGCCAAGCTAGTGTCAGAATTACACATACTGGTGTCTGGCTCATTCCAAACCACCACCTCCAGAGTGGCAGGAATATTACAGCCATCATTTTCCACATTCCTCCACTTCATCCTTGATGCAATCATAAGCCTCACACCACAATACCTAATTTTCACCAACACAGCAGAAACAACTGCAAAACAAGCTTGGCTTGTAAGCCATTGCTGGGTTTCCACATGTGTTGGGGGCAATGGAGTGCACTCATGCATAACTGGTGCCTCCTGCTGCTACATCCCATCTGTATCAAAACCAGAAGCACACATATTCAATCAACATGCAGGCCATAGTGGACCATCTGGGGGTGTTCATCACTGTGCTGGCAAAGTACCCTGGAAGTGCTTATGATGCATACCTCTTCAGACATTCCATCATCAACGAGTGCTTCCAGAATGGGAGATTTGGGAATGGCCTGTACTGGTTGGTAAGTACATCTCAAGCACATGACTCATCTTATTTCAGTAAATCATGTTGCTTAAAATAGCCATATTTGGATTGGGTGAATGAGACAATGTATGTGTAGCAGGTGTACGCCTCATACTTGCAACATAACACATGGTAAACGTGCACAATAACCCGCGAGTCAAACATCTCAAGACCTGTGAAACCACTGTGGGCCTTATGCAGAAGAGAACTGTACTGCGGTCTGTCCATTTACATGATGATCTGGTGATGTGGGTATTCCAATCATATCTATGAGACAACATAACGCCACCCTGAGTGTCTTTGCATGGCCTCATAGATATGGACAAAGGCAAGGCAGTGTAAAGTGCTGTGTTGCCTTACTCTGTATCAAGGATGTGTCCCATGGGCCTTATGTTGAGTTTACCCATGCAACACCTAACGCATTTGAAACAATCCCAGATGTACAAGGACATGAGAAACTGCAAATGTGTGTGCCTACGCAGTAGAGGTGTAACAAGGAGAAATTAATTTAATTTCTATAGTCAGTTACTCTTCCTATGTGTGCTGAATTCTGCAGCACACATACAAAGAGTCAGAACACTACCTTGTTTGCCCATGTGCAGGAAGGTGTCCCCTGGGGCATAACAACTATTTATCTCACAATGCAGACACACCTAAACCAAAGTGCAATGGGGCATGTGGTGGACCAATCTGTGATATTGTGCACGAGGAAGGAACACAAATGTGCTATATTTCATCAATATGACACATTCATGCCCTTTTCATTTGATGCAGGGCAGTGCAGCTAAGTGACACCCTATACTGCCATGTGGCAACAACTTGGAAATGTGGACATTTGTGTGTTTCAAAATGTTGGAAGGATCCTCAGCTATGCAACACCATGCAAAATGCTGTGTCACAATATCAAGTTGAAGGCAGGGCCTCCATTTTTTTATGCCTGTGTGTCTGCAGGTAAGTCCATGGCCATGAGGCATGTCATGTATCCAGAACCTGTGAAACTTAAATGAGACCAAGCATTTGACCATACCTAGCTCATGTGCACCATGGGAAAATACCTTACTCATCATATGAATACACCTACCATTCCTGTGTCTGGTCCATTTTGTACTTCAAAAACATACTCAAACAGGCCCCCAAGGGTTCATACTGTGCAGCAAGGTATACTCTCATGCACAAAGTTCAGCTTATAGACCAGGCAGCCACAATTTCACCATTCTCATAATGTGCTTGTCTTACTGCTATGCTGCCCATTGTCTGCAAGTGCTGGTGCAAACCCAGGACACTGCATCATGTAAAACATGTTTCCTAACCTGTCCGCAGTCAGTGAGGCAGGGTAAGATTTTCACAGATGCACTATAAAGCTCAAAACTCCAACAAATATCTACCATTATGTACTGTCAACATATGGACACAGTGCACTGCCATGTGTAGACGATCATGTCCCACAATGAGATGCACTCACAAACTCTCCGTGGTAGTAGCTAATGAACAACAGTGACTACTACTGTAACATCCAAATATGCGTGAATAAAGGGAACAAAATCATCTACACCGGCTAAATTTTGAAAAATTAGACATGTTGTAGGTCAGAAGTGCCAGCAGGCCTTCCAAACAAACATAATTTAGAAGTGTGAGAGAAGTGTCTCCTCAATGGCTAGCTGACTATCCATATTAATAATGACTCACCACGCTCACGGCATTGGCACTCACAAGTTAGACAAATAGTAAGTGCAACACATAGGCCAGCACACTTTTATGTTTATTACAGTGTTAGTCATAGCAAAAATGAAAGTGCATGTATGTCAATTAATGTCAGTACATTCCCTGTACTGTTTGAAAAGTGATGGAGTCATTCAGGACACAAAACACTATGTAAATAAATGTGGGCACAGCTATCATCATGACCATTGTTTGATTATTCCCCTCCTGTCTTTTCAGCTGACCAAGGATATGGTCTGCAGCCATGGGTCATTATCCCAAATGCCCAGCCCTAGATGGAGGCACAGTGCAACTACAATCATGCCCTCAGCAGGACCCAGTCCATTGTTGAGTGGACTTTTGGACTACTTAAGTCACACTTTCACTGTTTTGATTTGTCTGGAGAGAGATTGCTCTAAACCCCCCCACCCCCCACTGTTTGTAAAATAATCTTTGGGTGCTGCACTTTGCATAATATCTTTGTGTGTACCAATATCCCATGGTATGAGGGAAATGTGGACCATTAAGGTCCTGCTGAGGATGAAGAGGAAGATGAGGACCAACATCAAAATGTTCCAACAATTGCTGGGACACGACAGGGAGACCAAATTGTAAACAATTTCTTCTCTGATGCTTGAGGCTATTCAAAGCATCACAAGTGTACGGACTGCAAGACAAAAGGGTAATAAAATACCAAATATTTTCGGAATGCTAACAATGTGTAAGCAATCTTAATTCCAAGTTATTGTAAACCACAAAACATCAAATCATATATGCTAGACATTGGCACACAACAAAGGTATGTAGCAAGGGGTAACAAACAGGGCTGGACAACATCTTGCAATCCAAAAATTGCATGCATGCCAATGACCCGTGCCAAATGCAGGTCTCTTGGGAATATAGACCACAAACAAGGATTGCAATGTGGCAAAGTTTGGATAACTCATGATAATGTGTTCTGTTGCAGTGTAATTAATGTCAGACAACAAAACACTTTCAAAATTTTGTGATAAAGTAAATAGTGTCCACTTACCAATCATGTGTTGGTCAGCTACCAATTTGTACAGCCCTGTGGAGGATAGTAAAGTTAACTCATAGTCTGATGCCTGTCAGCTGAGGCACATATTATGTGCATGGGATCCCCCTCTAACCCATACTGTCTACATATGCTCCATCAATGTATGCAGGCACATATAAAATACATTGTGACATATCACAACACACGTAGAACTGCAAAATACAGAAATATGGCAGTACAAGATTGACTACCTACTACCAATGCTGCCATGATTGTCCCACTAGGCTAATATGCAAGTGGACAAAGCAGAGACGTCTCATGCCATGTTTCTGTGTTTCTATAACTGCATTTCATGTGTAAAAGTTAAAACACAACACAAAGAGTCTGATCATGTAACCTTTACACAGAAACAGTGAATAAATGCAAGCTGAATCCAGCCAAGGTGTCATGTACTGATGCATTTCAGCTCAGAGTGGCAGAATGTGACACTAATTGTCCAGCTGAACATCTTGTGTGAATGCATAACCACATCCATAGTACACGTAACCCCTCAATATCAGAACATATTGCGATGCATGCCGATAGCATCAGATTCCTCCTTGGAATAAATCATACCCTTTTTGGCTGGCCAAGCTGGACTTGTGAACACAAAAATTTTGTGAAATACATGAGTCAAAACTGATGTACAATGGCACTGTGTACGTGCAAAACACATTCTTCCAAACCCAAGCTCATACAGCAGATGTGTGTGTACCATGACACGATGTGGTTGTTAGATATGACTCTCTGGTACCTGTTGGTATGCACAAATCAACAAGAACCTCAGGTGGCACAAGCATTTCAAACATATCCATGAGGACATGTAAAATCACACTGTGTGGCTCATCCTCTCCTTATATGCCTCTTCTGGGGATGTGTGAATTTTTGGCCCTGCACCAGGTTCATGTGAGTCTAAGAAGCTGGGTCAGTGTCAAACTCCATGGGCCTTGAATGTGAATACCCACTGCAACATACATGCCAGACCTCCTCGATTCAAACTCAAGCTATACTGTGCTTCACGCTTCCTTTCCTTGCATAGCCAGGCATGGTGACTTCGCATTGCTCCTTCAGTATGCATGAGAGTCCTCGGCACCCCAACATTCAAAAAAGGGATTTTCCTTTGGGGCAGGATCCTTGTATGTGAACAGCATAAATTAAACAACTGCAAAACATTCATGGCTTGAATACCTACCACTTTGTGTCATTATTGCACCACTGTTGCATAACATTTCATTCAGTAAGGAGTTCCATAGGGGGAACATGGCCTTTACCATGCATCCACTCATGGATTTCATGCAATAACAGATTAAACGAGATATGTACCCCAGTGATGGAGTTATTCTCAATGCATCATAGAAGGTGGTGTGACCATGAGAGAAATATGTCTGTCATTGACTATCCATGTGTGCTGCTTTATGCAGAACACATAACAACTTCATTTATTGTCTTTTGTGGAGGAAGGGGTCCCTTCCTGCACATAAACAATTGTGCAAACAACACAGACACTCTTGAACCATGCTGCAAGGGTACCTGTGTTTGTGCTAGTCTGCCTGCACTGCATCAACGCAAGGAGACACAAGAAAACATCTATATTATCATGGAGGATTTCTACCCGCTCATTCCACGCAACACAGAGCACCAACTTTACCGCATTTTGTCAATGATTAGTCAATAGGCACCTTCACATGCCAGCAAATTTGAAAATGCTGCCATGTGTGAACCAATATTAACATAAGGGGCTGCATCAGAGAAGTGTTGTGGGGGCAGAACGTGCATTTGTCGCTCCTTTGTTCTCCCCCAGGACACTTTGGAATGCCAGATAGGTTGCAAATGTTAGTGTGGCCCTACAAGAAGAAGTAATAGCTCTGGGCCACTTATGTTGGCAGTGCATTCAGCAGAGGGCGGGTCACACTTTACCAGGGGATTGTGGCCCCAAGCAAATGAGTGAATCACTTTGACTCTGCATCTGTGCTGTACCAAAAACATTGGCGCAGAGGCAAAGAAGGTGTCATTCGGGGCACTGACAGTTCACCCCCTGATTGCAGTCTTTCAGAGGGGGTGAAAGCAGGTCCTGTGGCCCCACCCAGACAGTCACTTGCAGGTGAGTGCTGCCACTCATTGTACTCACCTGCAAAGGAATCTGTAATACCCCATGAAATTGCAGGCAGGTGCCACATACAAAGTGCAACATGGAGTTGCTAAAAACAAAACTGCTCCATTTAACACTTTATTGTGCAGACACCAGGGCAATGCAAGTTTCCCCCAAAACTGGGAATAGCGCAATAATTACATTTTGTGCATTTTCATAGTTAGCGCGGGACGCACTTCTTGTGAGGTGTGTTGTTGGACAATTGGAGGAAATATCCACTACAAGCAGTGGGTCACCAGTAATGCAATGTCATGCATATGTGCACTCTCAACATGCACGTGCTACACATTCATATACATCAAGCATGGCCCCTCCAATATTTTCATGCAATACACTGATCCATGTAATTATTTACATGCATTTCAACACACCCTACAGTGTAAAACCACATTTGCCCCATTGCGTAAAAAGATGCATAGGCGTAAGGCTTGATTTTTTTGTGTCCATTGCATCAGGAGGATGTGACTCTAGCCAACCGACGCATCACTAATACCGCATTGTCCCTTGTCATGCTGTGTGTAAAAACTGCTGCAAACCAAGAAGTGTGAAGTTACTTTCACTTTGCCTCGCAGTCTTTCTGTCTGTGTATGCTTGAGGCTATGTGTTGTCTTTGCTGGAGAGTGTGTTGATGTATTTTGGTATTGTTGTAATGTGTGCTCTCCCTGTTGCGTCCCTAGAGTTTAAATTGTACTTTGTAAGTGTTTTTTGTATTGTTTTGTCCTGTGCTTTGTCTTTAGGGGGTTTAGTATTATTAGGGGTAGTTTTTTTAAAGATTTTTGGATATTTTGGGGTACGTTTTTGTTTCGAGACAGACATGTCTGGGAGGGGCAGGGCACAAAACATTACCGAGCAGGAGTTTGTTGGGTCCTGTGGCTCATCACAAACTACCTCCCGAACGTGATAGCTAGTGGTGGCCGGGTCATGCAGGACTACCCAACCCAGGAGAGGAGAGTAAAACAAGATGGGAGAAGGTGCGGCAGCACATGCTTTGGGTATTCAAAGTAGAGCGGACAATGCACTAACTGAAGCATCGCTGCGCAGATGTGGAATTAACTGAATTTCCTTGGAGACACAGTTCGTGGAGATGTTGGTAAGTTTACATCTGTTGTGAGTTCTTTCCTGTGTCTCATTTGCCAATAGATGAGTTGTATTCAATGTATCCGTGGCTCACATATATTTTAGAGTCAAACAGTCATGCCCCTGCTAAACTATGAAGAAAATATGAAGAATGCCACAGTCATTAAAAAACTGGGCTGTCATTAACCCACACAGACCAGGGGCCCTATTATACATAGGATGCACTTTCTGTGTTTTTGCCAGAAAACTGGTGCGCTGAGAGCAAACAAATAAAGTTCACCTTATTGAATAAAATGTGCGGCCCCTAGTGCAGCCGTGAATGTGAGCTCTCCTGGGGCAGTGCATTTAAGTGAAAAACAGAGCGGCTTTAAAGCAGCCTCTCTGTGTTTCCCTGTGCAGGCGGCAAACCGTCTGCACTTTTAAGGGGGATTAGATATTCCCTTGCAGGCGGGTGCAGTGAGCGACTTCACCTGCCTGTAATGGGATATCTGGGGGGTCCACAGCACCCCCTTTTTCCCCTCAAGAGGGCTGCTTTTAGGGGACACACTGACAACTTCTTTGCCTCTGTGCCCTTGTCTAACATATGCCGCCGATGCTCTAGTGATAGCGCTGATGCTATATGTGCACCAGCGCTATCTGTATTACAGAAAGGGCCTCATAAGTGTCTGCGGCCCTTTCTGTAATATGAAAGTGGCACGGGGGCACACAAGCAAGTACACATGCCCAATGTGCCCCTGTGGCACTTCTATACTACAGACACAGGTAGAACAGGGCAGTCCCAGAGGTGCTTCTTTCACCTCAAGCATTTGGCAGGTAGTGTTGTCACCGGGCATTAAAGGTCATTCCTAACATACACATGTTTGTGCAGAACTCTGTGGGAACTCAATTCACAGTTTATGGTGCAGGGCAGTTCAACAAGGGTTCCGGCTATGCAGCCCAGCATCATAAAGAAAATGCAGGATTGGCCCGTAATCATGACATATGGGGAATTAAATTCCTTTCTGCCCTAATTGGAGCAAACACAGTGTTAGCAAAGACAGGCACCCTTTCACCGTGGGGCAAGGGTGTCTGCATTGTTGGCAGAATTGTTTATGTACTGGAAGGGACACATTCCTGCACAAAAGCAAGTAATGATGCCTTCCATAGTTTACATAGGCGGTCATTGCAACATTGGTGGTAAAAGCTGCTTACCGCCGTGCAGAACACCGCCAACCCACCGCCGCGGCCGCAGTAAACCGCCACGGTCATTTTGACCCACAACTCGGAAACCACCAAAATACAGACACCCACAGAAGTCCGCCACACCAAAGGCGAGCGATAAACTGTCGATAACCAAACCGACACCGTCACTCCAACAGAAATACGCCCACACCATCACGACACACAAATCCACGCGGCGGTCTTTCAACCGCGGTGTCCCATTGGCGGTACACACCGCTGCACTCAAAATACACACACTCCTACAAAACACAGCCACATTGGACAAATCCAAATACACACACCTGATACACATACAAACACCACTCCCACACACCCAATACAATATAAAACACACACCCCCATCACCCACAAACCCCCACCACAAAAAAATCGGGACGACGCACAGAGAGAGAGACCATATAGAAGAATCAGGCACCCAGACGCACATATTACCATCACCCACACAAATACCACACACTTCACACAACACCCCAATACACATCACCACACTTATAACCACACATTCCACCCCACACATCACCTACACCACCCCATGGTACTGCAAAGACACCCCAGGTTTTCGGAGGAGGAACTCAGGGTCATGGTGGAGGAAGTCATCCGGGTAGAGCCACAGCTATTCGGAGCACAGGTGCAGCAGACGTCCATTGCAAGGAAGATGGAGCTATGGAGCAGAATAGTCGACAGGGTCAACGCAGTGGGACAGCACCCAAGAAATCGGGATGACATCAGGAAGAGGTGGAACGACCTACGGGGGAAGGTGGTTTCCGTGGTATCCAGACACCGGATTGCAGTGCAGAAGACTGGCGGCGGACCCCCACCTCCTCCCCCAGAATTTACAACATGGGAGGAGCAGGTCTTGGTGATCATGCATCCTGAGGGCCTCGGCGGAGTATCTGGAGGAATGGACTCTGGTAAGTCACATCACTACTTCATCCCCCCCACCCCACCTGCATGCCAACACATACCCCCACCCTCAGCCTCACCCCCATCACTCCTACTCCTTGCAAATGTCCCACCATCACAACCCATTCATCCCAACACCAAGCCCTGCATGCGACCACAAAGCATGGACACCCATCACCAAAGCATGCCCACTGCACATACCCATATCCCCCCAAACCACAGACACAAAAGCCCCCACACAGGAATGCAAGCACTAGGGGACACGGGCACCCACCCATTGCACACCATTCCACACACAGATGCAATAAGCATGCTTTTATACCCCTGCAGGACCCCTACGCAACGTCACCACACAGGACGGTCCACAAATGTCCACCCCCCCAGAAGAGGCCCACAGTGATGACTGCAGCTCTGTCGACCTGGATCTAGATGACCAGCCCGGCCCATCGGGGACCTCGGGACAGTCGGTTCCCCTCACACAGCCACAGGCCACTGCAGACCTACCCCCCTCTGGAAACACCAGCACAGCACCCACCCAGAGGGCCCACACCTCTGTCTCCAGGACACGTCAAGCAGCAGTGTGTTCACCACTACAGGGCACCCAGGTTAACTCACCACCCCAACAACAACAGGGACCTGGGGGCAGTGGCAGTGGGCACACGGTCCAGGGGACAGAGGCCCAGGGAAACAGGGGAACTGGGACGGCTGCTGTGCGACAGGGTGGGGACAGGCCCAGGGAACCACTCTCCACGAGGCCCTCTCCTCCATCATGGGAGCATACCTCCACTCCCAGGAGACGATGGCTACGGTACTGGCCAAGTTTCAGGAGACCCAGCGGATGCAGGAGGAACAGTATTTGGGCTTCAGGGAGGAACTCAGAACCATCAGCTCCGCCCTGGGCACCATCGTAGGGGTGCTGAAGGACATACAGAACACCATGAGGGACACCGTGGCACTCCAAGGGGCCCCTGACACTAGCATGGACCAAGAAATGCACACCACCTCCGCCGGCACTAGTGGACAGGAGGCACCGCCACAGGACCAACAGGCCACCAGCCCCCCACCCCCTGCAGAAGGAGAACCACCCCACAAGCGGTCCCAGAGATCCAGGAAGAGGACAGAGTAAGAAGCCAAGACCCCCGCCAAGAAAGGATACCACCCTGATAGTCATCCCACTGTCCCACTTTGTCACCCTGTACATCCTTAAACTGCCCCAGCTCCACTTCCCAGACCCATTTGGACAATGCACCTGTGAGACTAATAGACTGGACTCTGCCATGGACATTCCTCCACCATCACCCCTCACCAATTTACAACCCCCCACCAATAATTAGCACCTTAATAAACACCCTTATTGCACAAAACAATCAGGAGTCTGTCTTTGAATGTGAATATATTTATCTGTAATTACAGTTCCAAAATGCTTATTTACATTGTGATGCCAACATACCAATGTCACATAGCTGTAGTCCATGGGGAAACTAAGCAGATGTCACACTGTGGGACCCACATCTCTGAAATCGTAAGGGAAAGTGACAACTCAGTTACCATACACTGGGTGAAAAGGACAGACAGTACAGAGGTAGTAGTGTTTAAGTACATGTAGTAGGCCGGTTTGTATTCTTACCTCTGTTCATTGAAAATATTGCAGTATCACCGTGTTCCTGTTGTCTATGTCGTCTTCTTCATCTTCCTCCTCCTCACTCTCCACAGGCTCCACAGCTGCTACAACACCACATCTGGACCATCCTCCTGCAGAAAAGGCACCTGGCGACGCAAAGCCAGGTTGTGAAGCATACAGCAGGCCACGATGATCTGGCACACCTTCTTTGGTGAGTAGAATAGGGATCCACCTGTCATATGGAGGCACCTGAACCTGGCCTTCAGGAGGCCGAAGGTCCGCTCGATCACCCTCCTAGTTCGCTCATGGGCCTCATTGTAGCGTTCCTCTGCCCTTGTTCTGGGATTCCTCACTGGGGTCAGTAGCCATGACAGGTTGGGGTAACCAGAGTCACCAATTAGCCACACACGGTGCCTCTGGAGCTGACCCATCACATAAGGGATGCTGCTATTCCGCAGGATGTAGGCGTCATGCACTGAGCCAGGGAACATGGCATTCACATGGCAGATGTACTGGTCTGCCAAACATACCATCTGGACATTCATGGAATGATAACTCTTCCGGTTTCTGTACACCTTTTCACTCCTGTGGGGGGGGACCAAAGCCACATGGGTCCCATCAAAGGCACCTATGATGTTGGGGATATGTCCAAGGGCATGGAAGTCACCTTTCACTGTAGCCAAATCCTCCACCTCAGGGTAAACGATGTAGCTCAGCATGTGTTTCAGCAGGGCAGACAACACTCTGGACAACACGTTGGAAAACATAGGCTTGGACATCCCTGATGCTATGGCCACTGTTGTTTGAAATGACCCACTTGCTAGGAAATGGAGTACTGACAGCACCTGCACTTGAGTGGGGATTCCTGTGGGATGGCGGATAGGTGACATCAGGTCTGGCTCCAGCTGGGCACACAGTTCCAGAATTGTGGCACGGTCAAGCCTGTATGTCAGGATGAGATGTCTCTCTTCCATTGTCGACAGGTCCACCAGCGGTCTGTACACCGGAGGATGCCGCCATCTCCTCACATGTCCCAGCAGACGGTGCCTATGAAGGACAACAGCGAGCACAGAGTCAAACATCCCAGAGGTACGTAACCCCAGCTTTCCAAAAACACGGATCTTAACCCATCGTATGGCTTGTATGAGTGTGGATGCAAGGCCTAGGTATGTGTGACGCAGTACAAAAAGTAAGGGATGTGGGCCCCTGAAATGGCTGCTGCCTGACCTGTAAAGTGTGACAATGGGATGTGAGGTAACTGCGCTGGCATTGCACACCGTGGCGGTGGGCGGTCGTAGACCGCGGCGCAATGCTGCATTGGTTAACATTTTTAACCCTATGGGTCTCAGGAGCCAATGACGATGTGCGCTGGCGGTCGCGGTACGCACCGCCGCGGACGTGACTGCCATTTTCTCTCTGTTAATTCACTCGATACCTGATCTTCCACAGGAGAGGACCTACACTGCAAGTGCTGCTGTGACCTCGGTCTGGAAGGGACAATGGCTCATGCGACTGGGGAAAGGGCCCCTGCCTTCACATCGGAGGAGTTGGAGAAGCTTGTGGATGGGGTCCTCCCCCAGTACGCGCTACTCTACGGTCCTCCAGACAAACAGGTAAATACACTGGGAGCATGCTGTATGGGCTATGCCTGTGTTGAGTGGGGTGGATGAAAGATGGAGGGGGGGAGAGATTGAGGCATGCTTGAAACGACGGTGAGTGCATGTGCCACATGGCAAGGGTAGGGATGGGGGGCCACTCACATTGATGGTGCAGAAGTTAATTACTTTTCTTCTCCCCCTGTACATTTCATATAGGTCAGCGCCCACCAGAAGATGGATATATGGCGTGCCATCGCCAAGGACGTCCGGACCCTGGGGGTCCACCACAGACGGGGCACCCAATACCGGAAGAGATGGGAGGACATTCGCCGCTGGAGCAGGAAGACGGCGGAGGCTCAGCTGGGGATGGCCTCCCAATGTAGGAGGGGTGCCCGTCGGACCTTGACCCCCCTGATGTTCCGGATCCTGGCGGTGGCCTACCCCGAGTTGGATGGGCGCGTGAGGGCATCACAGCAGACACAAGGGGGTGAGTACACTCTCATTCTGCTAACTTTGCGCGCAGTGGAGGTGTCTGGGTGGGGGAGGAGGGCTGTGGGTATACCTAGGCCAGGGCGAGTTCCGTAGGCTAGGCCCCTCCGTAAGGCACGGCTCTGTGCCCCCGCTCCCCACCTCTGTAGGGTGCCAAGTACAGCTATTCATGGCCCTGTGTCACCTATGTGTGCAGATGTCGTCCATAGCCTTGTAGGCCATGTCCCAGGGATTGCAAAGTGGACCCCAAATGCGCGGCGTAGTGCAGGGGGATTCTGTGTCTGTGCTGTACGCCAACGGTAGCGGGAATGCATGCACTCAACATGTCTTTCTTCTGTTTCCCCCTCCCCCCTTTTTGTGATCTTCCTGTTCATGTGTGCATTAGCATCATCAGGCGGAGGAGCAGTGGCACCGGAGCTCGAGGGAGCTGCATCCAACATGGCCATGGAGGGCCACACTACCGACTCTGAAATCGCCAGTGGGACGGAGGGCGAGAGGAGCTCCACGGCGGGGACACGAGCGGACATTAGTGGATCGGACTCGTCCTCTGATGGGAGCTCCCTTGTGGTGGCGGCAACATCTCTGCCCCCCGCAACAACAGGTACAGCTGCCACCCCCCGCACCAGCACCACCCTCCCAGCAGCCCCTCAGCGTTTGCCCCGTGCTCGCTCACCCAGGAAGGTGGGCATCTCCTTCGCCCCAGGCACCTCAGGCCCTGCCCCAGTCACCCCTGCTGCCCTCAGTGAGGAGGTCATTGACCTCCTCAGGTCGCTCACTGTTGGGCAGTCTACCATTTTGAATGCCATCCAGGATGTACAAAGGGAAGTGCACCAAAATAATGCATACCTGGAGGGCATTCATTATGGTCAGGCGGCCCTTCAGCGAGCCTTTCAGACTCTGGCCTCAGCACTGATGGCAGCCATTGTCCCTGTGTCAAGCCTCCTCCCTCCAACTTCCTACACCCAGACCCAATCTCCTGTATCTCTGCCTATCCCAAGCACACCATCAGACCAGCCTGCACACACCTCAACACCCAAGGGCAGCTCACGCAGACATAAGCACCACACATCCCACAGGCAGTCACACAAGCAACATCCACATACAGACATACCAACATCCACTGCCTCCACTGTGTCCCCCTCCTCCACGTCTCCCTCCTCCCTGCCAGGATTATACGACGGAACACTGACTTAAAAACAACTACTAACCTTAACAACGAGGTCGGAACACCAACCTCATTCTTACTACTAATGATTTTACCACAAATGCCTTATCAACGATATTTCGTTGTAAAGGCATTCCTGATAACACCATTACCAATAGGCACCATTCACCCTACATCCCTCACCCCACCCCACCCCCCCAACCCCACCCCAAAACCTAAAACCCCCTAGCCCCCCACCCCCTCCCCAAAACCAAAAACGCCCCACCCCCCCAACCTCACCCCAAAACCTAAAACCCCCCACCCCTCCCCAAAACCAAAAACGCCCCACCCCCCCAACCCCACCCCAAACCTAAAACCCCCTAACCCCCACCCCCTCCCCAAAACCAAAAACGCCCCACACCCCCAACCCCACCCCAAAACCTAAAACAGCCACTACATCACCGGGACCGGTGGTGCATGTCGTACATGGTCACTGGAGTGCACCGCCCACCAGGGCAGCCAGTCTGGTCCGGAGCCAGAGCAGAGCCAGCCGCCCCCCCTCAAAAACATCCAAAAATTGCAAGTGCACGGCGGCAGAGGGTCAAGACACCAGGGACAAAAACCCCTACCAGGGCTCCCGGCGGGAGTGTCGAGGCAGCTGGGACACCGGCCAAGGTGGGGAAGGGCCACAGGAGAGCAGGAAAGGCTGGGAAGGGCAGCACGCCCGACAACACCGCCATCAGCCCAGCTGGCCAGGAGGGCCCCGCAAGCCCCATCCCAGCTGGCCAGGAGGCCACCAAAAGCCCCATCCCAGCTGGCCAGGAGGACACCAAAAGCCCCAGCACAGCTGCCCAGGAGGGCCCCGGCACGCACAGGACAGGTGGGCAGGAAGGCCCCGCCAGGCCCAGGCCAGATGGCACAGGGGACCGCCATCTCAAGCACCGCTGAACAGGGGACGGCTATCTCAAGCACCGCTGAACAGGGGACCTCCATCTCAAGCACCGCTGAACAGGGGACCGCCATCTCAAGCACCGCCTAACAGGGCACGGCTATCTCAAGCACCGCTGAACAGGGGACCGCCATCTCAAGCACCGCTGAACAGGGGACCGCCATCTGAAGCACCGCTGAACTGGGCACGGCTATCTCAAGCACCGCTGAACAGGGGACCGCCATCTCAAGCACCGCTGAACAGGGGACCGCCATCTGAAGCACCGCTGAACAGGGCACGGCTATCTCAAGCACCGCTGAACAGGGGACCGCCATCTCAAGCACCGCTGAACAGGGGACCGCCATCTGAAGCACCGCTGAACAGGGCACGGCTATCTCAAGCACCGCTGAACAGGGGACCGCCATCTCAAGCACCGCTGAACAGGGGACCGCCATCTCAAGCACCGCTGAACAGGGGACCGCCATCTCAAGCACCGCTGAACAGGGCACGGCTATCTCAAGCACCGCTGAACAGGGGACCGCCATCTCAAGCACCGCTGAACAGGGGACCGCCATCTCAAGCACCGCTGAACAGGGCACGGCTATCTCAAGCACCGCTGAACAGGGGACCGCCATCTCAAGCACCACTGAACAGGGGACCGCCATCTCAAGCACCACTGAACAGGGGACCGCCATTTCACGCACCGCTGGCCCATGAGCGGCAGGGGCAGTGCCGCATCTGTGTCGGACAGGGCTGCACGATGCACTCTGGGCACCAGGCCCCCTCCAGAACCAGTGGAGACATGCATCCACTACCTCATTCCTGCACAGGAAGAAGCACTCTGGCCAACAGGCACCCTCCAGAACCAGTGGAGACTGTTATCCACTTGAGAGACTGTGGCTTTGCACTCCCCAGGATGTAAGAGTGGGCAACCCACCCACTGTAGAGACTTGAGAGACTGTGGCTTTGCACTCCCCAGGATGGAACAGTGGGAAACCCACCCACTGTAGAGACTTGAGAGACTGTGGCTTTGCACTCCCCAGGATGGAACAGTGGGCAAACCCACCAACTGTATAGACTTGAGAGACTGTGGCTTTGCACTCCCCAGGATGGAACAGTGGGAAACCCACCCACTGTAGAGACTTGAGAGACTGTGGCTTTGCACTCCCCAGGATGGAACAGTGGGAAACCCACCCACTGTAGAGACTTGAGAGACTGTGGCTTTGCACTCCCCAGGATGGAACAGTGGGCAACTCACCCACTGTAGAGACTTGAGAGACTGTGGCTTTGCACTCCCCAGGATTGAACAGTGGGCAGACCACCCACTGTATTGACTTGTGAGACTGTGGCTTTGCACTCCCCAGGATTGAACAGTGGGCATGGAGCCCCCTCGTGGATCTGGCGTTGTGCACTCATCCTGCTGAGGTGCCCCCCCTTCCCTTCCCCCTGAGGTGCCTGTAGTTTTGCTATCTGATGCCCCTGCAGTGTTCTCTCCGTTTAGGTCAGGTATCCGGTGTGGGCTTTGCCCATGTTTTTTGGGCCCAGTGGTCCACGGACAATGCCTGGTACAATGCCTGGACTTGTAAATTTGGTGTATATAATAGATTTTAGTGTGTATATATTTTTGATTGCTGTATTTCAATATATTTCAATGGTTACAGTCATTTCCTTTTGTCTTTGCATTCTTCCAGGGGGTCTGGGGGGGTGTAACTGTGATGTATAGATATGTATTGGTGTGTGTGTTGTAGTGGGTGAGGGTGGGGGTGTTGCGTGTGTGTGTCACTGTTTTTTCCCTCCCCCCTTCCCTGTGTCGTAGGTGCAGTACTCACCGCTGTCTTCTGCGCCAGCGTACGTGCTCCTGGTAGAGGAGCAGGAAGACTATAGCTGGGAGGATTTGGAGCTCCAGGTCCATGCTGTCCTCGTTCCTCGTGGGGTGTGTAGAGGTGTGCGTTTTTTCTTCGAAATGCCTGTTTCCACCGTGTTTTTATCAGCGGTGAATCCGAGCCGGAAAAGGTGGCGGATTGGACTGTTGTGATACTGTGGGCGGTACTTTGACTCCCGCCTGGCTGTTGGCAGTGACCGCCGCACTGTTTGTTTGTACCGCCGTGGCGGTCGGAGTGTTAAAGTGGCTGTCTTTGTTGGCGGTTTCCGCCACGGTCGTGATTCCATTTTTCTTCCCACCGGCCTGTTGGCGGTTTTACCGCCGCTTTAGCACCGACCGCCAGGGTTGTAATGACCACCATAGTCTTGTAAATCTGGGAAGGGATCAAATGCATTTGGACAGTAATTGCAATGCACATGTAATGCCTCTTTGACGTTGAGTATGGCTATACTGCGGTTTGCACTGCCTGCCTTACTTCATACATATGAAGGCATGCCATGCAAGGTGGCTTTGCATGCCTCATAGTTATGATAGAGAGGACTGAGTCATTGGAGCGGTTATTACAAAAGACACTCCAGTTGTGCAGGCCTCTTGTAAATAAGGCCCAATATATGTTACAGGTGAACCCATTCACATATAACTATCTCCTAATGTCTGGCAGGCACATCAGAACATATCTCATCCTTGTTGATATCAAAAAGTTCACAATTCATCATTGCACCTGCACACCACATGAATGGACAATGTCTGTTACTATGCTGTACTGACAGGTACTGAGCTCAGTTAAATCAAGGAAAAAGGATGGTTACTGTCTGATGGGTATAGCATTGTCATGGACATGGAATGATACGAGAAAGACACAGCTTTTGCAATACTTTACAGAGTGTGGTATGTAAAATAATTAGGTGCACAGAGCCATGAAAGTTGGCCACCCTTGTGACATTTTGTAAGTAGTGAGGTATTTGAATTGATTCTACAATCTCTCCACCAGAGGCATGATTTTGCTTATCATATGTGTGTACACTTCACCCTGCTTAACTATGTATATCATTAACACATGTCAACTGTGCCATTTGATTCATTATCAACCTGAAGATTTACATAGCCAATTGATATTTATATGTACTATGCTTCTCTTGTCCACAGTGTATGTGTTCTACATTCGCAGAGCAATGTATCATGCTATGTCTTGTAGGTGGACCAGACAAATACACAACGGGTGATGGGAGACCTTCAAAGGTCCAGATGTTATCAGTGAATGGCATCATGAATGCTTAATGTGTAGAGCAAGGATTGTGTGTGATGTAGGATAATGTTTGCAATGTCATATTCAATGTGCATTCCTATTCGAAAGAAATCATGTGTTATAGAAAGGATACATCATAAATTATTATTTCCAAAGTTGCATGTGCATTAGCATTTGACTAATGTCAAGGTTAATATATTGTCAATCTCTGCCGGACCACAAAGTAGATGGGCTGACAGAGGACCCATGACCAAAATGCCATAGTATGTGAAAATATGTGGAATTGGATTCATAGGTGAACATGGCTGGGGATGGTTAACCTTCCTAATGCATGTCAGATGCACATTTCTACTGTAGTCGCCCACATTGCATTCTATGTCCAATTTATATGGCTAGTCCACACAGGATGTGACGATTCACACTACAAGGGAAGACAGAAAGAGTGAGTGTGGCAGGCCCAGATGTGAGCGTTCCATGCATGGTAATGCATTTGGAGACCTCACTCATGTTGTCTAATGCTCCATACTCAATATTGGATACATAAACATACCTTTGCGCTGTCTTCCTAACAGAAATGCCAAGGTGTGTTTGACCAGAGGCATGTCTGCACAGCATAGTAATCCAACAGTCCGTAACACAATCAACTTTCTGTTTGTGTTACCCATGATAGTTTTTGCAAATGTTTCCCAACCAGTATTCACTTTGGATAACAATTGCTAATTCCATCACAAGATAGCTGGGCAGATGAGATGTAGAGCATGCATGCACACACCCAGAACAAGAATATGCTGAGTGCTGATGTGCAGGAAGGTGACATTTATATCTGACACATAGGGACAGACACTAGGCTGTGTAGAGGGACACATGATATTACATTGGCTACATGTGATGAACCATGGCATGGTATACCATGAAATTACATAAGTTGATGGCCTTAGTAAATTTGGAGATGAGAAATATTTGGCAGATGGATGCTCACTTTATCCTTGCAGCCTCTTTGTGGGTTTTGGCAATGCCACATGAGATGTTTGATACTAAATGAAATATCATGATTATTGAATCACTTTCTAGATAACTTTGATTGACAGATTTTCATTCTACTTCAACAGACAAAATGGCCTGAGCAGAAGAGGGCCCAGCTCCTCCGTGCCTAAGTGTATCGTCACATACATCTAGTTGCCAAGGAATACAAGAGAATGACAAAACAATATTTGTATTAGAGGGCAGCTGGAACATGGCACATTACACTCCAGGGACCATCTAAACTTGACCAGCCAAGTCAACCTCAGTATTTCGCCAAACACACTGCAAGTACATCCACCTCCCAGTCCACAGGACCAGCATTGCCCCAGGCACAGACCCCAAGACAAGCTACCCCTTTTGAGCAGATGATGTCTAAGAACATGGCCTACCTCAAGTTAGGGTGGCAAGGCTTGAGTAGAAGAGGGACACAGTCATTTGGCTACTACAGAATCTGCAGCAGGCTGTGAACTGAATTTCCCCCCAAAACTGAGCCACAGGGATCCTTTTGTACCTTCCCCATGCTTATTGTTGTTTTAAAAAATATTGTTTTTATAGCATAGTTTAGGCTCATTTAGTGTAGATATAGTGTAGACATAGGCCCTCATTATGAACATGACGGTCCTTTCCACTCCACCAGCGGTGGCGGCAGAAACCGCCAACAGGGGAACAGGCCGGCCCTCCAAATAATGAACCAAACGAAAGTCAGGCATCCCGCGAACCACCCACTGCCAGCAGAGGAGTGCCGACGACGATGCCAAAGTCTGCCCACAGGCCGTCGGAAAGGCCCAACCCGCCCATCAAATTATGAACCACCATTCCGCCACCAGTTCCTGGGAAGGAACCACCGCCACACAAAGCCAGGCGGAAATGAACCAAATATAAGGAACAACTCACCGGAGTCCCGCAGAACGCGCTGCGGCAGACATGGATAGAGAGCTGCAGATCATGCCAGCCCTGCTCCTTGCCATATACCTCCACGACCGAGTCCGCAGACGAAGACGACTATGGTAAGTACTGCTACCTTCTGAACAAGGGAAGAAAGGGCACAGTCACATACCCACCCACTCCACCCACCCTGCAACGCCCCCCCAACCCTTTTAAGCAGCACAACCCATACCCCCCACATCAAGAGGTACTTACAGGACACAAGGCTAATCCTACATGACCATAGTACAAACAAATGGCCCACACCCATTACAAATGAAACAAAAGACCAGGGTTCAACGGCTCGCAGCCCAAACACAGGCCACACAGAAACTTTAATATGAAGCCAATAGCCAGTCCGTATGGCAACAATTGCCATGGGCCACAACGGGCCAAACCTGACTCCCACAAGTGCATGGTACTCCACCTCATGGGGCACCATATGGGTATCCAGGCAACTCACGGAAGGGGGGCAGGGGGTGGTGGGGGAGGGGATTTTCAACAGGGGTGGGCCTTTGACTTTCGTTTGGAAAGTGGAGGGGGGTGGGCTTGTCCTTTGAAGGGGGTGGGGGCCTAGGCTCAGTCCGGGCCTTTTTCTTATCTGGGGAAGGGGCACGGGAATGTGAAGAATGGACAGGGGTGGGCTGTGATGTGGAAGGAGCAGAAAGGGCAAGGAGGTGAGCACGTTTGGGGACAAGACGGGGTGGGCCAGTCGGTTGGAAGAGGTCATTACAGGAGAGGAAAAGTTTCTTTGGAGCAATTGGGGTGGGCGTGGATGAGGGTGTGGGAGTGGAGGCAGAGGGTGTGGATGTATGTGGTGTAGGGGTGGGTGTAATGGGTGCAGGTGATTGCTCAGTATGCTGTGGTGGATGTCTGATGGGTGGGTGTCTTGGTGCGTTTGTGTGTTTTGGGAGGAGGGGTGTGGACACAGTGGGAGAAGACAGACAGCTAGTGTGGATGTATGTTGTGTGGGTGTCTGCAAGTCTGGTGAGTGTGCTACATGTGTCGACTACAGTAGTGGTTTGTGAGTGCAGGTGTGGTGTATGGGGTGCATGGATGGCTGTCTGCTATTGTGGTGAGTGCAGGAAGAGGAGCAGCAACAGTGAGTGAAGGTGTAGTGCATGAGGGTGTGGATGTAGAGGGGACAGACAGGGAGTCGGAGGAGGTGGGCAAACTGGGGGAAGTGGACGTTGTTGTGTGTGCAGGTGTCTGTTGGCTGTGTGAATGCTTGTGGTGGGAGGTGTGGTGCTTGTGTTTTGAAGTGTGTTTCTTGTTTGTTGATGTGCTTGACTGGGTGTCTGAATGTGTACCTTGGACGGGTGAAGTGAATGGGGTGCTGGAAGGGGTAGAGGAGGTTGGAGGGGGGACAGAATGGCCAGGGAAACTGGCTGCCGTCTGAGAGGAGGCCAGAGCCTGAAAAGAACTCTGTAGGGCTGACACCATGATGCCATCCAGATAGGCATTAGTCTGCTGCACCTCTGATGCTAGCCCCTGGATGGCATTGACCATGGTTGTCTGCCCTACAGAGAAGGTTCTCAGGAGGTCAATAGCCTCCTCTGTGAGGGCAGCAGGGCTGACTGGGGCAGAGGAGGAGGTGCCGGGGATGAAGGAGATGCCCACCTTTCTGGGTGAGGGGCACGGGCAACTCGGTGGGGAGCAGAAGGGAGGGTGGTGATGGAATGGGGGGTGGCGAAAGATGTCATGGCAGTGGTGTGTGCACGAGGGTCCGCCACCGCTGGGGAGCCCCCATGGGAGGAAGTCTCAGAGTCACTACCACCTATGGTAGTAGCCTCCCCCGGGGAACTTCCTTCGCCCTCCCACCCACTGGTACTCTGGGCGTCGGTTGTCTCTGCCTCAGAGGATCCGTGGGCCGCTTCCTCCCCACTTGCCGGTGCCTCAGCTCCCTCACCTGATATTGATGCAGTACCAAACCAACATAAGAGAACAGGGATGGGGAGACAAAACAGGAGCGACACTTGTAAATAGATGAATGCAGGTACATAATAGCCAGAATTGCACCCACCCAGAAGACACACCCAACAGGCAGCACTGTTCACTATGCCCATGGCCATGCCCCTCGCTACTGACCAGAATACTGCTCTACACCCATCCCCTGGAATACCTATGAGGCGACTTATGGGAGACCTGACAAAGACACCCCTACACCCTTTGGGGACCATAAAGTAGATGGACACCAGTCAAAGTCCCTGCCTCTAAGCAGCATCAACCGTAATGCACACCCAGACATCCTTCCAGACTGAAGTATGTGAAATGAGTGCTCAACCCCTTGTGACTGCTGTGTAGCCTTCAAGCACCGATCCAGGTCTGGGTACGCCACCACCAGGATCCGTCACATGAGGGGGGGTCAGTGCCCGACAGGCACCCCTTCCACGTTGGGAAGGCTTCCCCAGCTGGGCTTCACTGATCTTTTGCGCCCAGTGCCGCAGGTCCTCCCACCTCTTTCTACAGTGGGTGCTCCGCCGGTTGTAGACCCCCAATGTCCGCACCTCCTTGGCGATGGCATGCTAATGTGCCCTCTTCTGGTGGGCGCTGACATAAAAGGGCGACACAGAAATGGAAAACAGAGGTCAAGCACTTGCACAATAGGAAAAGCTGGCTAATAGACCACTATGGGACGGATAGTACTCTCAGACTTATAGGACAGTCGCACGCAGCATGCCATGCACCATGGCCCATGCAGGCTCAGAGGTGCACACATATGTGCAATCAACACCAACCATTACACACACGCAGTGCCCCCCAACTCAGACTCACCTGTACCTCTGGCTGTCCGTACAGTTTCGCGTACAGGGGCAGGACCCCGTCAACTATTTCCTCCTGGGTGAAGGCCGGGGCCCTTTCCCCTGCAGCACGTGGCACATCTGTAGCCAGAGGCAGGCCACAGCAGTACAGAGAGTGGAGTACCTGTCCGCACGAGATCAGGGAGTCAAGTGATCAAACGAAGACGAATGCGCATATGTTCCGCGGCGGTATGCACCGTCACCGCCGGCGGCGATCATGATACACCAGGATTCCCCATTGGCATCCATGTTAGCCAATGATGGTGCGAACAGCGGTAAACACCGCCTTATGCTGTGACATCAACCGCTAGCGGTATGAGGTCACTTCCACAATGAAAGGGCAGATCTACAGTGGGCAAACATTTTGCCATCACCTACGCATCTAGAATTAATTGCTACTCACAATGCAGGCCCTACTGGCTACACCTAGGCTTCTGTCCATTCAGTATTGTAGCACACATGGAATACTCTGTTCCCTCCTTGTGATGTACATGTATGTCTGTCAGGTAGCAGTTATTGTCGAGACACTACAATGAACAATGCAGTGCACAAATGATGACAAGTGTGCCTATGTATGTGACTTCATCACTCCTTTTTGTAACCCCTCGTAGGTACCGACCCTTGTGGCGAGGAAGGGCACCATCGGTGTACAGACCACTTGTGGATATGGGGACCATGGTGGAGCGTCAGATCATAATCACTTACAGACTAACACGTGCAACTATTCAGGACCTTTGTGCATTACTGGATCCTGTACTAACTCTGGGAAATCATAATCAGCATGTCATTCCAACTGAAGTGCAGGTGCTCTCCTCACTCCACATCCTGGCCACGGGCTCATTTCAAGTGACAGTGGGCATGGGTGCTGGTTTTTCACAGCCAATGTTCAGCCAGGTACTGACAAGATTTCTGAATGCATTTGTCCGACATCTGCAGTCCTATGTCAGGTTTCCCCAAAGTACTGACCTACCTGCCATCAAGTCTGAATTCTATGCCTTTGCCAACATACGCCATGTCATAGGTGCCACAGATGGCACCCACATACCGATCAAACCCCCAAGAGTGAGTGAACAGGTGTGCAGAAACAGAAAGAACTTTCACTCCATGAACATCCAATTGTTATGTACTGTAGACCAGTACATTTCACATGTGAATGCCATGTTTCCAGGTTCAGTCCATAATTCCTTTGTGTTGAGGAATAGTAGTGTGCCACAGAAGATGGAACAACTACAAGAGGACAGAGGGTAATCATAGGTAAATGTGCCTGTCAGTAACTGACACATTGCAGAAAACCAGCCTGTCTTACTAAGGGTCATACCAATGATAACTCTGTATTGCACCATTTTCTAGGTGATTCTGGCTATCCAAACGTGCGTTGGCTCCTGACACCAGTGAGGAATCCCAGGACGAAAGCAGAGAGGAATTACAATGAGGCCCATGTACATACTAGGAGGGTAATAGAGCGAACTATAGGTCTCCTGAAGGCTAGATTCCAGTGTCTACATATCTCTGGGTGTTCCCTGGCCTAATGGCCTGCTAAGTTGTGTAGACTAGTAGTGGCCTGCTGCATGCTGCACAACGTGGCAGTGAGACAGTCTATCCCCCTCCTAGAGGTGGAGGGTGCTATAGGTCCTGATCAGCGACCTCAGAGAGGTGAGGAGAGTGATGGTAATGATGAGGAAGGGGAAGATGTCAATTCTAGGAACCAACTGATACAACTCTACTTCCAGTAACTGTGTGGGACTTAGGCCTGACATTGGGGTTAGTGACTAATACTGTCAGTGTGCTCTGTCACATGGGGGGGTTGGTAATGATAGGCGAAACATGGTCCACTTCTGCATGGTACTGACTGAAAATATATGCATTTCCTCCTTGCCACCATTTGGGCACACAGGACTCCCATCATGCACAGATTCAACAATAAAGTTGTTCTCTGCCAGTTGTATCCATACTCCAGTTTTACAGGTGTGAAAAGTGTTTTATTGGTTGAAGTGAATGAATTGTGCAATTTACAGTGATGGGAAGTCGTAAGGGTGGGGTGTCCTCAAGACCAACATGGTGGCAGCCTTGTTGCTAGTATTGATGGGTCCATCTTGTCTAACAGTACTTCATAATGGCTCTCATTGGTGGGTGATTGGGTGGGATTGTTGCTTTGCATTTTTTGCAGAGTTAATTGTTGGAGGGGGCCTTGTTCTTAGCTGGGGTTTCAGTGTCATCCCTGGCCTGAGGGTCCGTTTGGGCGCCTGCTGTTGAGATTCATGGGATTTCATGGTAGGCCCTTGTGTTTTCTGTGAGGGTAGTTCCTGGGATGTTTCTGCTGCTGGGGTGATCTGATGCTGGTTGTCTGGCGCTGTTGTGGGGGCCTCTTGTCCTGTGTGGGTGTCAGACTGGTTTTTCACCAGCTGCAGCAGTGCTTCTGCTATGGTGGCCATTGTGGCATTGTGCTCTTTCCAATGCTCCATGGCCTGTTGGTGTTGTTCCTGCTGCATCCTCTGACTTTGCTCCAGGGTGGACACAATCTGTGCCAACCTGTCATGGGTATGTTGGTAGGCCCCCAATACCTCAGATATCACATCCTGGGCAGCTGCATCCATCCTGTGGCCTCCCCCTTGGCCCACTGCGACCCTTGCACTTGCGCTAGCCCCCTGTTCCTGTGTCCCCTGCACAGGTCTGGCAGTACTACTTGTACTGGGACTCTCACCTTCCTGCATGCTGGGAGTGGGAGACTGTGGCCTCTGTACCTGTGTTCCTCCAGTCTGTGCCCTGGGCACACTGGTGTGGGGAGGCCTGCCCTGGGCTGCTGGGCACACTGGTGTGGGGATGCCTGCCCTGGGCTGCTGGTTTTGACTGGGCGGTAGGGGTGTCAGTGATTTTCTGGGTGGGGCTGATGCATGTTGAGAGTCCTGGACTGTGTGAGGGGCCTGCCTGCTCATCGGTGTCCAGGGATCCTTCACTAGTGTCTTGTAAGGTGCCCCACTCTCCCTGGGGGGCACTGGCACTCCTTGTCCCGTCCGTTAAGGTTACATGGGTGGTGGTGCCTGTTGGGGGACATAGACATGTCTATTACATCTGCATGAACATTTCAGGTGAACAGGACTGGGCTATTCTGTGCTGGTGTTACAGTTTGTTTTTACCATTGAATGTCCAGACAGAATTCATGGGTGATCCACTGCCTGTGACATTTGCTGGAGAGGAGTGTTTCAGTGAGGGGGATAATCAACATATTGCCAACAGGGAAGATAGGCCACATTGACAGTCTATAAATGTTTGACGTCAACAGGTGGGACAGCAAATTGAGGATATTACCATTTGTTACATTTACTGGTATAGTCATGAGTAAAGGGCAAAGGAGGAACTCGCATTTTGGCACAGAATAATGGTACTGGGCAGTTTTATGTTGGAAAGTGGTGAAGTCCACATCTTTCTCCACTGATGTGTATGGTGCTTCACGTGAGGTGACATTGTTAGTGCTGGAGGCAAAGGAGGCACACACACACATCAGGGGCTGAAGATGTGGAGCCCTAGTCCACAGAAGTATTTCTCTGTGCCATCAAGTGATGCACCACTGCACTGAGAAGGGCCTGCTGAGTTGCCAGCACAGCACCAATGTTGTGGCGGTAGGCACCCATTGTGGCGATATATGTATTCTGCTTCCACTCCATGGACTCCAGGATCTTGTGCATTGCCCCCCGCTGTGTGGCAACCTCACTGTGCCACTTTGGCAGGGCAGTTTTTCATGCCTCTGCTCATGACAGCAGCAAAGTCAGCCAGGGACAGTTGGAGTCCATAAATATGGAGTGTATGTGCCTCATATACCAGAGGAGGTATCCTTCTTTGGACTGAGGCACCTACGGACTGCCTATAGAGTGCCTGCCATAGTCTCCATCCCCACAGCCACCACATCTAGCATCTCCCACTAGACTCCTACCGCCCGATGCTGTTAATCTACTTGGGGGTCCTCAGAGTCTAGGGCTGGTGGTGTATGTTGTGTACTGGGTGGATCCTCTGGAGACCCCGCAACACTATCGGCCCTTCCTGCAACCGGAGATGGTGTGTCAAAGTAGGCCAGGATTAGCCAGAGGGTGTCTTGATCAAGGGTTGGCAGGCTGTCATCCTCAGCCAGATCTTCATCCTGGACAGGCAGCTGCTCAGGAGTGTAGGTACATCCTCTGCAATGAGAGACAGCAATGTTAATGATGTCCTTTGTGAGATGTTGACATGAGTAAACTGTTTGACAATCTGACTTGCAAATGTTTGGCTTTCACTACAACATTGATGCACAGCATGTCTGTTACATGGAATCTTTGAGTCCAAGTTACACTGTAGTTGCTTTTCATATGGCACTATCTCTGCATTACTACTACAACCACTGTGTGACCAGGCAGGCTTTTAGACCCATGCTACATATAGCAACAATTTTACACATGTCACTGGGCCCACTATTCCTGGACTTATTAAAAGAGATCATGTCCAATTCTGGCAATGTGATTTGCATTGGTTTTAATGATGCCTATACCGATTGTGTTTTAACATGTTAACCACACTACTGTTTAGATTGCACCTAATCCCCAGGGTGGCTGCATTCCCTGTGGACAGTATTCAGCCCACTTATTCTGTGCAGGTGATGAGGCTCTGCTTATGATTCGGTTATGATCCTGCCATTTGGGTTACACACTGTACACCATGACACTTTGTTGTGCTATCATGCACATTACGCATTCATGTGATAAAGGGTTGATTTTGTAGTATTTATCCTGCACTACTCTACACACAGAATAAACCTTAAAAAGTGTGAGGACATGTACTTCCCATGTATTTCCTATTTCTGTCTCATCATTTGAAATGATTGGATAGACTTTTGGGTACATCATTGTGGACTTTGGGCACTGTGTATCAAATCTTATGTTATGGTCAATGTTACACTAGGTAGTTTGCTAGCACTGACACTTACCCCAGTCGGGACTTGCCAGATTTGAGTATCTGAATGGGGTGACAAATCCTTGTACTCTGGGCCTGACACTTGAACATGTACATGCTTTCTCTGCCACACCTCACTTAGGCTCAGGGACTCAACGTACTGCCACACAGTGATGTAACCCAAGTCATACTTTGACTATCATGTGCCTACATCACCAACAATATGTGTGACCATGCTCAATGTACTGACATGCGTGGCTGTTATTATGGGCTATGGGTCAATCTGTAGCCCACATGGTGGTAGCGCTGAGGTTGGTGACATCCATCTACCCAGTTTTGCAACATGACTAGGCCCATCCACCTCAGTCTCCAACCATCGCTGATTCATGCCCTTTGTGTTGGCAGACTAGTTTTTCATGCCCCTTGACAGATCCCTATTTAACATCCACCAGCTGAGACCTATGTGCTCAGTTGATACATTTCCCTTCAGACTCTCTCCTGCTACACACTACATCTTCACCAAGGACCACATGCCAAGTAGGATGTTGTACCCTAATGGGCTCTTCTCTGTCATCCTTTCCCAGCCGCAATACAAGTATGACACTGTCATACACAGTAGTGCATGTGTATTGGTTAGATTACTTCACAGAATACATATCCATTCTGACTTGCTTGCTATGCCATGTCTCCACATTCAGACACAGTGGCAGCTCCAGCTACTCAGCCAGCACTTACAATGCACTGCACAACCATGGGCCTACCAGGGTCACCGACCATCTTTGGTTTCAATACATATGGGGGGTTATTACAACTTTGGAGGAGTTGTTAACCCGTCCCAAATGTGACGGATATACCACCAGCCGTATTACGAGTTCCATAGGATATAATGGACTCGTAATACGGCTGGTGGTATATCCGTCACTTTACCGTCACTTTTGGGATGGATTAACACCTCCTCCAAAGTTGTAATAACCCCCATGGTCCTTTGATGTGTATCACTTGCATTTCCCTAACCCAGTCAGATTCCGTACATGGCATGAGTTCTAGTCGTCCTTATCATGGCAGCTGACACCTGTGTGGTTTTACCATGCACCTCAGGCAGCTGTGTGATATGTATTGTAATGCACTTAATGTACATGAGGCTCTGTGCATGTTCCTATGTGTCTAGGCTTCACATAGCCCACACCCGACCACCGTCTCAGGTGAGCTGATTCTCATTTGACAAGCACACGCCTTTGATTTCTGCAACAGTGCATAATAATGTTTATGGGCCCATGTAAGACGCAGTGGCCTCATGGTGCAAGGTGGTCTTCATTGTTAATAACAGGTTATATAGGGGTCAGGTGTCCATGCATAATGTGTAATTCCAGTCCATGGACCATATGTTGATGCAGATCCCACTGCTGCTACATCCCATTTTATGACACACCAGTGGTGGATACTGCAGACCCACTTCTACAAGGCCACAAGAGGCCACTTTGCATGGCTTTTCCTGGTCTTTGAGATGTGTAGTGAGGCAAAACAGCACAAGTTGCTGGGGTGCATTAATCTGCATCAGTAGGGAATAGCATGGGCACTTTGATGGGGTCTCAGATGCAGCACGCATCGGTTTAGTGGTATTTCCTGATTTCTAAGGTTTTGTGACCAGGGGGTCATGCATAAAAGTCTTACACCTTCCCAGGGGAGCCATAACAAGCAGTGATATCCTTTACTTTCCTAGTTTTTTCCCTTTTTCCAAATGTGCTGGATTGTGCCACACACATAGGAAGAGGACAAAGCCTGACATTATTGTTTCTATGCAGAAAGGTGTCCCTTCCTGCAAAAGGACAATCCTGTCTGCGATGCAGGTATCCTTGCAACACAGATGCAAGGGTGCTTGCACCTGGCCCTCGGCAGCACGGTGTGCATCAGCGCTGGGGTAAAGGAGAGGAATACATGTCATAGTACTGGTACAGGCCATTCTTGCCCTTTCCATTTGGCACAGGGAAGCGTGGCAAGGTGACTTGCATCACTGACCTGCACCACTTACCTTATGATTTGAACCCCATGCGTTTTTACTTTCTTTTGTTTGACTTGTGGTGACTCATGTTGTGCATTTCACTACACATGCCAATATACACAGGTTGAGCTGGACTGGTTGTGCCTTTCACACATGTAATGTGTACATGTGACGGAGCCTGACTGTGCTGTCTGACATATTACTGGGCAGTGTGAGTGTCATTTTGGTGGCATTTAACAGGACATGATCCAGGTCCCTGCCCTTTGCCCTGCAGACAGAGCAGTTGAGCACTGGGACATAGCTAGCTGAACTGCACAATATGACATTTTTTGCACCCACTGCTCTTTTTGATATTTACCCTGTGTCTGTGGTGGTTCCTCGTGTGCTGTGCTGTCATGTTTGGGGACTCCAGCCACCAACTTGTCTAGGATGACAGCTGCCTCCTGCTCCTCCAAGGCATCCAGCTCCTCCGGGGCGCAGCACTCCCTCCGCCAGTTTGAATAACTGCCTTCAGGTTCCGAGCCAGTTTCTCCCTCGTCTTGCACTTATAATTGTGCTAGTGCATCTTGCAGTCAGTAACGGCCCTCCTTGCTTGTCCCACACTGTTGACTTTCTCCACAATGGACTGCCAAAAGATCTCTTTCCTCCCTAGTGGTAATTTAGAGGTGAAGAAGAGCTGATGTTGATGTTCTATCACCTCGGTGGTCAAGATGTCATTCTCCTCCTCACTGAACTTACACTTCCTCTTCCCCTGGGAGTCTGTCTGGACATCCTGGCTGATGATGAGCTAGTTGTCTCTGCTGCTACTGCCTGCTACCTGCTTCTTGGCTGCCTTCTGTTACGTGTGCCATTTTTCCTACAAAGCGTGATTTTTTGTACTTTTTTAAAGTATTCCACACTGAAAAGTGATGCAGTGCTGATTTGTGCTAGTTTACATGCGCAAGTCAGCCCTGCATCACATTTGCAGCAGTAGCCTCAGATTTCCCTATGACAAAGCGTGCACAAAAATTAAAAAAAAAAATTATGCAGCCAGGATACTTACGCTATGGTGCACCGTTTTGCAAATGACAAAGGATTTCTCACTGTCAAGGGACATTGCCACCAAAACACCTGTAGTGTCAAGATTCATCCAGAGAAATAGGAGTAATGGAGGAACATTTTGAAAGGTGTTTTGCCCTGGAATAAAACCTGATTGATCCTCATGCATGAGGATTTGCAAAAAAGTCTTACATCTCTCCAGAGGAGCCATAACAATGAGTGATATCTTTTATTATCTCAGTTGTTTTTTACCTTTTTCAATATGTGCTGCATTCTGCCACAGGCATAGGAAGAGGAAAACACCTGACATGATTGTTTTTATGCAGAAAGGTGTCTCTTCCTGTACAGGGACAACCCTGTCTGCGATGCAGGCACCCTTGCAACATCGATGCAAGGCTGCTTGTGTCTGACCCTCTGCAGCCCGGTGTGCATCAGAGCAGGGGAAAAGGATAGGAATACGTAATATTGTTGGTACAGGCCATTCCTCCCCTTTCCATGTGGCACAGCACAGCGTAGCAAGATGACTTGCATCCCTGACCTGCACCACTTACCTTATTATTGGGCCCCATGTTTTTTACTTTCTATTGCGTGACTTATAGTTCTGGTGACTCATGTTGTGCATTCCATTACACATGCCAGTATACACAGGTTGAGCTGGACTGGTGCTGCACTTCACACATGTAATGGATACATGGGACAGAGCCTGACTGAGCTGTGTGACGTATTACTGGGCAGTGTAAGTGACATTTCAGTGGCATTTGACAGGACATGATCCAGATTCCTGCCCTCTTTGCCCTGCAGAAAGCACAGTGGAACAATGGGACATAGCTAGCTGAACTGCATAACAGGACATTTCTTGCACTCATTGCTCCTTGTTGATATCTACCCTGTGTCTGTAGAGGTTCCTCATGTGCTACACTGTCATGTGGGGACTCTTACCACCAACTCATCTGGGATGACAGCTGCTACCTTCTCCTCCGAGGCATCAAGCTCCTCCTGTCTGGATTGCTGCCTTCAGTTTCTTAGCCAGTTTCTCCTTTGTCTGGCACGTATAACTGTCACATCTTGCAGATGATGACGACCCTCTTTGCTGGTCCTGCACTGTTGACCTTCTCCACAATGGACTGCCAAATGGCCTCTTTCCTCCTTAGGCAATTTAGAGATGATGAAGAGCTGATGTTGATGCTCTGTCACCCTAGTGATCAGGATATCATTCTGCTCTTCACTGAAGTTACACTTCCTCTTCCTCTTCCTCTTCCCCTCGGAGTCTGGTCATCTTTGCTGGTGCTGGGCTTATTGTTCCTACTGCATGCTCCATGGCCGCCTTCTGTGAAGTAATTTTTTGTACATTTTATGATGCATTCCACACTTAAAAGTGACGCTGGGCTGGTTTGTGTTAAGTGCTGCAAGCCATCCCTGCATGACTTTGCAGTAGTAGCATTGGATTTCCCTATGACATTGCACACATGAACTTCGTGATTTTTTGCCAAGCCAGAATCCTTACATCATGGATCCCCATTTTGTAAATACAGCGCATCCATGACATAGGATTCTGATGTACCAAGGTGCAAGTTATTTTGGTGCTTCAATGATGCAAGACAGTGATGCATCATTTTTTATGAATATGGCCCCAGGACTGACTAGAATATAAAATAAAATATAAAATTGATTTGGACTGCTTTGAACAGATCACTGCAAGCTGGCTGAGCAGGAAGATGACACTGAATCCACCCTGACAGGTATCCAAACCACAGTACGAGACTTGCAGTCCCAGGGACAGGAGATGAGAGCAAACATCACATCCATGCAGCGCAATGAGTTGGTTGCAGAGGACCATTCTAGGAACAATAAGGTGTGCTTTGTGGGCTTTCCAGAGCATGCTAAAGGGCTCCATGTAGAACTCTTCCTGGAGCAGTGGTTGTCAGAAACTGTGCTAGCTGGATGTATTCCAAAATTCTACTCCATCGAATAAGCACACTACACACCATGATCACAGATGCTAAGTAGGCCTCAACAGCCATAGGCATGCCCACGCCCGCTTGATTACCCGATTCCTCAATTATTGAACCAGAGATCTTCTTCTCTAGCTTTTCTGTGCTAATTGTCACTGGCACTTTGAGACCACTGAAATCACTATTTACCTGGACTACACTGCGGACATGCAGAACCAACGGGCTTGGTATGCAGCAGTGAAAGCTCAGCTGGTCAATTTGGGGCCTGCCTTGTTGTTTCCTTCCAAATTTTGCATTACGAATGGCTGTAGGAGGCTGGCCTGGTTTGCAGTGGGTACCTAAAGTACTTACACCTTATACCAGGTCCAGGTATCCCTTATTAGTGAAATGTAGTCAGTGTTCTAGCAGCTTAGGCTGTCTAGAGGTAGCTGTAGCAGAGCAGCTTAGGCTGAACTAGGAGACATGCAAAGCTCCTGCAATACCATGATAGTTACACAATACTTATACACAATAAAAGACAATTCTCAGTGTTACCAAAAATAAAGGTACTTTATTTTAGTGACACAAGGCCAAAAATATCTTAGAGGCAATACTCCTTCTGGAGGTAAGCATTATACATAATATATACATTAGTAACCAAAATCAGGTGCGTAAACAGTCATAGAATAGTGCAAACAGTAGAAAATACAATAGATTGCAATGGGCGTAGGGGCAACAAAAACCATATACTAAAATAGTGGAATGCGAATGTCAAATTCCCCCCTCGGCAAGTGTAGTGTGTAGAGGGGCACTTAGAGTGTAGGAAAACACCAAAGGTAAGTAAAGAACCCCACCCCAGAGCCCAGGAAAGCAGGAGTAAAGTACAGCAAGTTTCCTCAGGACATACTCCAAGTCGTGATAAAAGATTTTGCAAGAACCAAGCAAGACTGCAAGCAACAAAAGATGGATTCCTGGACATGAAGACGTGTGAAGAGAGGAGACCGAGTCCAGAAGTCGAAGAAAGGTCACGGAAGGACAGGAGCCCCTGCCAACCTAGAAGAAGGTGCAAAAGTGGATTCTCCGGTCAGAAGAAAAGTACAGAAGTGCACCAAAGAAGATGGCTGCGGGTTCCTGCAAGGTGCAGGAGTTGTCCCATGTCGAGTTGTTGGATGCAGGCTGTTTGCGTCACTGGATTCTGCCAACAAGCCTTGGTTCCAGCAAGCCCGTGGTTTGCGTCTGAAAGGAGCTGCCTGGACCCAGGAGGGACCTGAGGGTCTCAACTCAGACTGAGGAGACAGAGGGGGTTCTCAGCACTTCAGAGAGCCCTCAGAAGACCAGGCAGCACTCACGGGAGTCCCAGAACATGGGAAAAAAGAAGATGCAAAGTGCGGTCATTGGAGCACTATACTGAAAGTTCCCATGAAGCCGGAGAACAACTCAGGGAGCTGTGCGTCACAGGATGGAGTGCTGGGAATCTGGGCTACACTGTGCACGAAGAACGTTTGGAAGAAGTGCACAGAAGCCCAAGGAGCTGCAGAAGACGTGGTGCACAGGGGCACCTTCAAAGCATGGGGAGGGAAGCTCTTACCTCCACCAAATTTATACAGCTGGACCTTTGGGCAGTCTGGGTCACTTCAGTCCACCACCTGTGTTCCAGGGAGCATGCTAGTACTCAGGAGAGGAGTCCCAGAGTACTGGTTGTCATTGCAGAAGGGTGCCTGTAGAAGCAGGGAAGTGACTCTGTCACTTCACTGGAGATTCCTTTGGTTCTTCTGCTGCAGAAGACAGGCAGTCCTGCACACCTTGGAAACTGTTGCAAATGCTGGCTGGAGCTGAAGTTGCATGTTACAGGAGTCTTCCTGGATACTTTGTTGCAGTAACAGCGGTTCCTGGAGCAGTCTGAGGTTGATCTGGCGGTCAGAAGCTGAAGCAGAGGATGCAGAGGAGTCCTGGAGGAACCTTACAAGCCGAATCTGAGGAAACACAGAGAGGAGAGACCCTAAATAGCCCTGAGAAGGGGATTGGCTACCTACCCAGGTATGTACCTATCAGGAGGGGTCTCTGAAGTCACCTGCTGGAACTGGCCACTCAGAGGTCTCCAGAGGGTCCCCACACCTTGGAATCCAAGATGGCTAACACCAGGGATACTCTGGAAGAGCTGTGGGCACCACCCCTGGGGTGGTGATGGACAGGGGAGTGGTCACTCCCCTTTCCTTCGTCCATTGTCCCGCCAGAGCAAGGACTGGCAGTCCCTGAACCAGTGTAGACTGTATTATTCAAGGAGGACACGGTTTGTGCCCTTCAAAGCGTTTCCAGAGGCTGTGGGACTGCAGTGGAATCCTTAAAGAGCTGGTATGGTACTACTAGGGGGTCTATGGTAGAGCTTCGAGAGTGCATGGGATTGGCCCCCAATACCAGATTTGGATTGGGGAGTCAATTCCATGATTTTAGACACCTCACATGGCCATATTCGGAGTTACCATTGTGAAGCTACCTACATATATGTATTGACATATATGTAGTGCATGCTTATAATTGTGTCCCTGCACTCACAAGGTCCAGGAAATTGGCCATGGACAACGAGGGGGCACCTCTGCTAGTGTAAGGGTGCCATCACATACAGTAACTTTGCACCTAGCCTTCAGCAAAGGAAGGTTAGACATATCGGTGACTTATAAGTTACTTAGTGCAGTGAAAAATGGCTGTGAAATAGTTTCACTCAGGCTACAGTGGCAGTCCTGATGAAAGGTTTGTATGAGCTCCTTATGGGTGGCAAAAGAAATGCTGCAGCCCATAAGGATCTCCCGGAACCCCAATGCCCTGGGTACCCAGGTACCATATACTAGGGACTTATAAGGTGTGTTCAGTGTGCCAAACAGAATTGGAATATGGAGTCACTAATGTATTATGGCAAATTTGGTAAGTAGAGAGAGCATAAGCACTGGAGTTCTGGTTAGCAGAATTTCAGTGACACAGTCAAGCATACTGACAACACATATAGGCCACAAACTATGAGCACTGGGGTCCTGGCTAGCAGGATCCCAGTGAGACATGTAAAACACTCTGACAAACAGGCAGAAATTTGGGGTAACATTCCAAGAAAGATGGTACTTTCCTACAATGGTGATCTCATCCACTTTTTTTTTTACTCCCAAAGATCCTCGAACCTTGCTTTACGCTAAGAGGCCGGCAGGCGATGCTGCTCCAACCTAGGATCAAGAGGACTGGCTTGCACCATGATGGCAGAGGCATAAACCTTGTAGGCCTTGCGCCACTCTGACCTCGGTAGAGGTGGCCTGTAAACAAGCGCAGACAATCAAAGAGGGTCTGCACCATATAGGTAACTCCTTTCAGGCCCTGATACCAGGAGTGCCACTGACATTGCCTCAGACTCTGATGACACTATGGTCTCTGCCGACGATGACAACCGAGACCCATCTGTGATAACCCACACAGCTGATGACCTATGACTTTCTATTGTTGTTCCGTCATAAGGGTGGGTGGGTACTGATTCATAATTGGGGGCAGGGTTGAGCCAGTGCAGCTCAATGGGGCTTCATTGTATAGCACCACTTATCATGCAATCTGTTTTCTTGTTATGCACGGCCCTTGTTTACCATTATGGACTTACAGACATTGCTATTTCTTTTTTTTTTTAATGCTTTTGGCTTTTTGGCAAATGATAGGCTAATTTCCTTGCTGGCAGTGGTGGTGAGACATGTGAAATCTGGCTGGAGCGTCACGAGGGTTGTTGCAATGGGGCTCTCACCTGGCACGTCCCGCTGTTGGTTAAACCAGCATCCCTTGGACTGCCTCCTTTTTAGACGCTGATATGGCCCCACCTAATGGGCAAATGACCCCCCTAGTATAACTTTATGACCTGGATTGTACAGGGCATGCCTACTCCAGCTAAGTGCTATTGTGTCCACATAGCTTAGATGGCAGCATGTACAGGTGGTGTACCTACAGGAGACACACCTGATCAAGACAGAACTCCTTAAATTGCATGCAAAATGGAAGGGACAGGTTTATGGTACCATGGTGTGGTCATATGCCAGGGAAGTTCTCATCTGGATTGCCCCGGGGGTTCCCGTTGTCTCTGAAACCCATATAACCAATCTGGAATGCAAGTATGTTGTCTTTGAGAGGAAAATGGATAGCAGACGCTTGATGCTGATAGCTGTTTATACCCCTAATGTGAACAACCCAACCTTTATGGATGAACTTGATGCTGTTATCATGGCTAAACTGAAATGGGGTTGCAGTCCCTGTTAAACGCTTTTGCCACCTTTATGGAAGATCTGGACCTTTTGGTTAAAGCTAAGAAGTCCTTTGTTAAGGAGGTTGGTCCCCCATCACTAAAACCAAAATATTTCTCCATAAGGCGCCAGCACTTTACCAAAGACTTAGGTATTCTCTTACTTAGGCATACTCTTTGACCATTCCTTGAATTGGCACTCTTTGGTTAACAGAAAAATAGGAGTTTGTTCACACTAATGCTACTGTGATTAATTTTGCTGCTCACATTAGAAAAAAACACCTTTGAGGTCCATGTTACAAGTGTACAGAGCCAAATGTGTTTGTAAGGTCATATACGGGAGTGAAGGGTGAGGATTAGCCAGGCATATTGAGCTACCGACAACAGGGAGCACTTTTTTCGCCTTCTCTTGAGCGTAACACAGTGTGCCTTCCCCTTTTCTGTGCACAAATAGTTGGAAGTGGGCTATATTACAAATAGTTGGAAGTGTGTTATATTACAGACACTCTAGTGTTTAGCCCTCTCTCTCATTGGCTGGATATTTGGGCTAGAGCTGAGGTCAAGTTGATCGAGGAAATCTTCTAAGAGTGCTTAACCCTTCAATATAGCTTTCCTATTTCTTGGGATAGGTACATTAAGGATACTCTGCAGACTTTATGTGGGAGTGACCTATTTCATACACCAGAGTGTATAGTTAAGGTGGATCGCTTTTATCTCAAATCTCATTTCCTACAGCATAGGGGCATGGCGAGAGAACAGATTTCGTTAACGAAGCCAAACGTCGCAGACATTTCCTATTGAAAATAGTTGCCAATATGGAGCCCTCCTTATCAGTAATAGCTAACACTTATGGTCATTTCCTACTCACTAGATTCAAACTGAACATGCTGCACTATTTACTAGCAGTCCCTCGAGAAAGTACAAAGGGGCAGTCTGGGGTCTTACTGCGACGGCATATCTCCTCCTCCGCATACCCTTATGATATTTTATAAGTTCTATATGGTCCCCAGAAGGATCTGTCTAACCTTCAAAAGATCCCAGATGAAATTACGCTTAGTGTGGTTGGTTTCTTAAAATCCATAGTGAAAATGAGAAATAGGTACGAACAATAAGGTGTCATTTATAGGATGGATATTACTTGGCCTAATTGGTCTACAAAAAGTGTATAAAGATTAATTTTGAGTGTGTTTTATTAAGCTTGTACTATTATAATCCTCTTTTTTTAGCTTTTCAACTTTTACATATTTGTGCGCACTCTTTTGCGCATGGTCCCCTGTTTGATAGTTACTGTTTGCCCTGATCTGCATGAAGATGCTTTTATGGTTTGTACATAAATCAAATAAAGCTTGCATTTGATTTAAACTCACATTGTCCTTGCTACGTGACCCCCACACTCCCACCCTATGAATCGGTGACTTTAACTGTGTCCTAGATGTCGATATTGACTATTCAGTCCCTTCCCTTGCCAGGGCTGCCTGCCGAAGAACGACTGCCCATTTGAGAGACTGGCACCCATCGTACTGTGTGTGATGTGTGGCGCCTCCAGCATCCAGAGGAGCGCAAATACCCCCTTTTGCTCCCCTGGACACAGCATACATTCCCATATACACTTGTTTCTTTGCAGTGCCTCACTTGTCCCCATGATCCTGCATACAGAATACTTTGCGTGAACAATCTCCCAGCACTGCCCAGTTCTGCTCTCCCTGCAATGAGGCCGCGCCTGCCTCAAAAGTCTGACTTGATGGCTACAGCCTGACTCCCTCCTTGATGCCTGTTTCATGAGGGCTTGGCTGAGTGCTTGACAGAGTACTTTGAGCTGAATGCCGACTCGGCATCTGACAGAGCAGGTGAATGGGACACTCACAAGGCTGTTATTCGAGGGCAGCAACAACTTGGAGCTTCCGGTAGATGCTATGCAAAGAATGGGACATGCATGGCGTAGAATGGAACAACTGCGGTCCCCTGCCAGTTTGCTTCTTTGTTACACCTGCATCGGGAACACAGAGACTTGGATCGGACACTGGAGCAGCTTGACTATAATCACTACCTTTCCAAGATGCATGGAAAGGGTAACTACGCAGGTAAAGTTTTGGCAGGGCTGCTCCATGATGACCACTTTTGCCCACTTCTGAGTGCATTGTGAGCAGATGATGGTGTGATCTTTAGAATGCAAGATAACATTAATGCATCATTGGCAAGCTTTTACAGCTCCCTTTGCCGTAGTTGGACTCTCGCCCCTAGGCGAGAATGCTGGTTTAGGGATGATAGCACCCTTACAACAAGTCGCAACTGACGGACCAAACTTCCCTACTCACAAGCAATACCTCACCAAAAGCCCAAACAGTAAAAAGTGATTTCTGGTATCCTTATGCATGGACTCTAGAATGCAACATCTCAGGGGAGTCATAGTGGAACAGAAGTTACCCTTTTCTCACATAATAAATCTTAGTCACACACAGGCATAAAGGTGATGCAGAAACGTTTTCAATTTGTTTACTAAAAAGACTGCAATCTACTGTAAAATGGATGAGATGCAATGATTAGGATAATGAACAATGCAAGAAGCAGAACTGTAAAGATGAGAGTCATAAATACAAAGACCCCCACCATCTTGCAATAAACATAAAATATAAAATCCCTAACATAGAGTACCTAATGAGAGCTAGGTGTGATAAGTCAGTATCAAGTCCATGAGAAGTGCCCTCCAACCCTTGTTACCTTGGAATGAGGTCTCCAGATCAGACTCTGGAGGGACATAAAGGCTAGGTCTGCATCAAAGTGACATGCAAGGTTAATAGCATCTGGAAGGAATCCCTCTGATAACCTTGTCTGTGTCAGATGTATTCATGCAGATCTTGTAAGACCCCTGATGCAGGTATGTTCCCAAACAATGGATAAGGGGGCACACTTGTGGTGGCAATTCTGTAAACAATTCCTAGTAAAAGTACATTATGTGTAATTACAGCAAATATCCATTGCCAGGAAGATGGAGCTATGGTGGAGAATCGTGGACAGGGTGAAGGCCGTGGGACAGCATCCAAGAACAAGGGACAACATCAGGAAGAGTTGGAATGACCTACGGGGGATGGTACATTCCGTGGCAGCAAGGGACCAGCTCGCCATACAGAGGAATGGCGATGGACCCCCACCTCCTCCCCTACAGTTCACAGCATGGGAGGAGCAAGTCTTGGCATTACTGCATCCTGAGGGACTCACTGGAGATGCTGGAGGACAGGACACTGTTGAGTCAACATTTACTACTTATCACCCCCATACCTGCATGCCATCTCACACTCTCACCCTCACTCCCATCACTCCACTCCATCCCACACACTGCACCTACACATATGACTAACCCCAATGCAAAGCCCTGAATGCAATACCAATGTGTGCACAGCCCTCCATAGACACCCATCACAAAAGCATGCACAGCATGGAGAAATAACAATCCCACAATACATCACCAAACACAAACAAAGGTGGCAGGGCAACAGCAACGATAGAGGGGAAGCTAGGGATGTACAATATGTTACAGACATGAAGCATAATACATCACTTACATCCCCACAGGTACTCCAGCCAATATCAGTAGAGAGGAGGTGCCACAACTAACCAGTCCCCCAACAGAAGAAGCCCCCAGTGATGACAGTAACTCTGGACTTCAGGATCTGGATTAACTATCTGGCCCATCACGGACCACTGGTCAGTCGGTCACCCCAGGCTACTACCAGTCAACCACAGGGCCTCCCCCATCAGTATCCAACACCACACCACCCACCCAGTGTCTCCACACCTCTGTCCCAAGGACACGCCAATCAGCAGTGTGCCCACCTGTGCAGGGACCCCAGTCCACACCTCACACCCAAGACAATCAGGGACCTGGGGTCAGTGGCAGTTGGCACACTGTTCAGAAGACACAGACATAGGGCAACAGGGACACTGGGATGCTGTGCGCCAGCAGGAGGACAGGCCCAGGGAACCGACTCTCCAGGAGGCACTCACCAATGTCCTGGGGGCCTACCAACAATCCCAGGACACAATAGGTCACATCCTTAACAACATGCAGGAGAACAAGTGGTTGCAGGAGGAACACCATCAGGAGATCAGGGAGGACTTGCAGGCTCTCAACACCACCATGACCTCCATAGCAGGGGTGCTGGCAGACATGGCCAACATCATGAGGGAATGGACAGCACACCATCAGGCCCCTACCACTAGCCAGTCCATTGACCAGCCCTCCACTTCCGTTGCAGCTAGTGAGCAGGAGGCCCCCGCCACAGGACCCACAGGCCACCAGCACCCCTCCCACTGCAGAAGGTGAACCACCCTGCAAACGTTCCCTGCGACCCAGACAGAAGCCAGAGACACTTGCCAAGACCAAGACTACCACCAGGAAATGAGACTCTCCTGATTGCCCCCCTTGTGTCCCACTCTGTGACCTTGTCCACTTTGAATGACCTTTGCCCCCTTCCTATGGCCCCTTGGGCACTGGACCTGTGCTACAAACAGACTGGAACAATACCGTGGACTTTCCTCTACCATCACCCCATTCCATTGCACTTTTCAGTCAATTGTTTGCACTACAATAAACACTCTTGAACACAATCTGAGTGACACCGTTTTATGTGTTGAAAGTGTGCATTTATGGGAAAAGTCACATCTAGTGCAAATGATCTGAACACTGTGGGGGTCATTACAACCTTGGCGGACGGTGTTAAAGATGTGGTAATACCGCAAACAGGCCGGCGGACAAAAAAAGGGAATCATGACCGTGGCGGAAATCGCCAACATAGACAGCCACTTTAACACTCCGACCGCCACGGCGGTACAGACAAGCAGCGCGGCGGTCACCGCCAACAGACAGGCGGAGGACAATGTACCGCCCACAGTATCACAACCCGCCAATCCGCCACCTTTTCCGGGGCGGAATCACGTGGAAAAAAACACAGCGGAAACAGCTTTTGCAATGGGAAAACGCTCACCTCAACATACTCCACGAGGAAGGAGGACACCATGGAGCCGGAATTACAAATCCTACCTGCCCTTGTCTTCCTGCTCATTTATGAACACCAGCAACGGCGGCGGCGAAGACAACGGTGAGTACTGCACCTACGACATAGGGGAGACAAAAGTCAGGGGGACACACACGCAAAACACCCACCCCCACCCTCGCACATTATAACACGCACACCAATGCATGTCAAAACATCACAGTAACAACCCACAACCCCCCCGGAAGAATGCAAAGACCAAAGGAAATCAGTCAAAAAATTGTAATTGATCAAAATACAGTTACCAAATATATACAGATATATATATACACATTCGAAAGTATATACATTACGAGAAGCATTGCAGGTATGCACATATCAATGTCCGTGCACCACTGGGCCAAAAATGCATGGGAGAGGCCCACAATAGATACCTGTCCACAAACGGAGAGAAAACTGCTGGGGCATCAGATAGAAATACAACAGGCACCTCAGGGGGAAGGGAAGGGGGGGCACCTCAGTCGGATTACAGCACCACGCCAGATCCACGACGGGGCTCCACGCCCATTGATGTATACTGGGGAGTGCAAAGCCGCAGTCTCTCAAGGCTCTACAGTGGGTGGGTTGCCCACTGAACAATCCTGGGGAGTGCAAAGCCACAGTCTCTCAAGTCTATACAGTGGGTAGGTTGCCCACTGAACAATCCTGGGGAGTGCAAAGCCACAGTCTCTCAAGTCTATACAGTGGGTGGGTTGCCCACTGAACAATCCTGGGGAGTGCAAAGCCACAGTCTCTCAAGTCTATACAGTGTGTGGGTTGCCCACTGAACAATCCTGGGGAGTGCAAAGCCACAGTCTCTCAAGTGGATAACAGTCTCCAACGGTTCTGGAGGGGGAATGGTGCCCACACTGCATTTCGCTCTCCGTGACGGTTCCTGTACTGTCACAGTCCCAGCTGTACATGGGATAACGATGCTTGATGTGGCGGTCTCTCCTTGTTCAGCGGTGCAATGCCATGGCGGTCTCTGATCTGTTCAGCGGTTCTCTGCCCTGTTCAGCGGTGCTGTGCCCTGTTCAGCGGTCTTCACCATGGCGGTGATTCCCTTGTTCTGCTGTGCTTTGCCATGGCGGTCTCTGATCTGTTCAGCGGTTCTCTGCCCTGTTCAGCGGTGCTGTGCCCTGTTCAGCGGTCTTCACCATGGCGGTGATTCCCTTGTTCAGTGGTGCTTTGTCATGGCGGTCTCTGATCTGTTCAGCGGTTCTCTGCCCTGTTCAGCGGTGCTGTGCCCTGTTCAGCGGTCTTCACCATGGCGGTGATTCCCTTGTTCAGCGGTGCTTTGCCATGGCGGTCTCTGTCCTGTGCATTGGTGTGTGGCATGACAGTCCCTCATTTTCCAGCGGGGCTCTGGCAGCCGGGGCCCTCCTGGGCACTGACTCTGGCGGTGGTCTCCTGACCAGTGACTATACTCGTGTCCTCCTGGGCAATGACTCTGGCGGTGGTCTCCTGACCAGTGACGATACTCGTGCCCTCCTGGGCACTGACTCTGGTGGTGGTCTCCTGACCAGTGACGATACTCGTGCCCTCCTGGGCAATGACTGGTCTCCTGACCAGTGACGACAGTGCTGGCGGTGGCGTCCCGGCCGCCGGGGAGGATGGCGCCCTTCTCCGCCGTGCTGCCCTCACCAGACTGTGCAGACTTCCTCTGGCCCTTCACCACCTTTGGAGGAGTCACAGCTGACTCTGCAATCCCCCTGGGGCCCTTGTGAGAAGTTTTGCCGCCCGGAGTCTTCACCCTGTCTCGTCGGCCACTTTCCAACTTTAGGTGCTTTACAGGGGGTGGACTGGCAGTGCCTTGGCTCCGTGTCACACTGTCTGCCTGGTGGCCGGTGCACTCCACACACCTGTAACACGCACCACTGGTACTGGAGTCTTTTTGGCTGAGGTGCTACTATGGGACTTATGAATTAGAGGGGTGGGGATGGGGGCAAAGAGGTCAACGTTGCTGAGGGAGAGTTTATGACGAACACTGGGATGGGTAGCTGGAGGGGGTCTGGGAGTGGAGGAAGAGGAGGTGGTTGTAGGAGGTGTCACTTTAGGTGTTTTGGGTGCAGGTGCAGGTACTGGAGGCTGTCGTGAGGTGGATGGATGTTGGGTGTGCGGGTGCCCGCGTTTGTGTACTTTGGGAGGGGGCGTCACAGACACACTGGGAGAGGACACAGGGGACGTGTAAATGGGAGTGGTGGTGGTGAGTGCAGGTGAGCGGGGTGTGGTGCTGGGTGTTCTGGTGCGAGTCCTAGTGCCTGTAGATGTAGAGCATGCAGGTGAGAGTGTAGACGACACTGGGAGGGAGGAGGGAGACGATGAGGAGGGGGACACAGTGGAGGCAGTGGATGTTGCTGTGTCTGTATGTGGGTGATGCTTGTGTGAGTGCCTGTGGGATGTGTGGTGCCTATGTTTGCTTGAGCTACTTTTGTGTGTTGAGGTGCGTGCATGCTTGTCTGTTTGTGTGCTTGGGATAGGCTGGGGTACAGGGGATTGGGTCTGGGTGGAGGAAGTTGGAGGGGGGAGGCTAGACACAGGGACAATGGCTGCCATCAGTGCTGAGGCCAAAGATTGCAGGGTTCGATGAAGGGCAGCCTGACCAGAATGAATGCCCTCCAGGAATGCATTACCGTGTTGCAACTCCCTTTCTACACCCTGGATGGCATTCACAATGGTAGACTGCCCAACAGTGAGTGACCTGAGGAGGTCAATGGCCTCCTCACTGAGGGCAGCAGGGGTGACAGGGGCAGGGGCTGAGGTGCCTGGGGCAAAGGTGATGCCCACCTTCCTGGGTGAGCGGGCACGGGGCGAACGCTGAGGGGCTGCTGGGAGGGCGGTGCTGGTAGGGGAGGTAGCGGCTGTACCTGTAGAAGTGGGGGGCACAGATGGTGCCGCCACCACAAGGGAGCTCCCATCGGCGGACGAGTCCGTGTCGCTGGTTGGTAATCCGGTGCCCGACGTGAAGCTCCCCTCGCCCTCCGTCCCACTGGTGCTTTCTGAGTCCGTGGTGTGGCCCTCCATGGCCATGTGGGATGCAGCTCCCTCGTGCTCCGGTGCCACTGTACTTCCGCCTGATGATGCTGATGCACAAAAGAACATGGAGAGCAGAAAAAGGGGGGGGACGACAGAAAAAAGACAGGTTGAGTGCATGGCATAAAGCTACCGTTGGTGGACAATACAGACACAGCAGCCCCCTGCACTACGCCGTGCTCCTGGCCTCTACAGATGCAATTCCTGGGATATGGCCTACATGGCTATGGTGGACATCTGCACACATGGATATCACAGGGGCATGTATACCTGTACTTGGCACTTTACTGCGGTGGGGTGGAGTGCCACATGGCCTGCATTGCTGAGGGGCCTAGCCTATGGAAGTCGCCCTGGCCTAGGGAAACCCACAGCCCTCCTCCCACAACTAGACCCCTCAACTGCGCACAAAGTCCCCAGAATGATTGTGTACTCACCCCCTTGTGTCTGCTGTGATGCCCTCAAGCGCCCATCCAACTCCGGGTAGGCCACCGCCAGGATCCGGAACATCAGGGGGGTCATGGTGCGACGGGCACCCCTCCCACGTTGGGAGGCCATCCCCAGCTGAGCCTCCACCGTCTTCTTGCACCAGCGGCGAATGTCCTCCCATCTTTTATGGCAGTGGGTGCCCCGTCTCTGGTGGACCCCCAGGGTCCGGACGTCCTTGGCGATGGCACGTCAAATGTCCTTCTTCTGGTGGGCGCTGACCTACATGACATGCACAGGGGAAGAAGAGAAGTCATTAGCAAGAGTGGCCCACATCCCTGCCCTTGCCATGTGGCACATGCATTCATAGTCCTTCATGTTCACTGCACTCTGCCCCCTTCCCTCTTACAACCAGCCCTCTCCACCCAGGCATAGCCCATACAACGTGCTCCCTGTGTACTTACCTGTTGGTCTGGAGGACCGAAGAGTAGCGTGTACTGGGGGAGGACCCTGTCCACGAGCTTCTCCAACTCCTGAGCAGGGAAGGCAGGGGCCCTTTCCCCAGACGCAGCAGCCATTGTCTCTTCCAGAACGAGGTCACAGCAGCACTTGCAGTGTAGGTCCTCTCCTGTCGAAGATCAGGTATCAAGTGATTGAACAGATAGAAAATGGCGGTGCGTATCATCACCGCCGGCGCACTTCATCATTGGCTCCTGGGACCCATAGGGTCCAATGTTAACCAATGCAGCATTGCGCCGCGGTCTTCGACCGCCTACCGCGACGTGTACAACGCCAGCGCAGTTACCTCACATCCCACTGTCCCAGTTTAGAGGTCAGGCAGCCGCCATTTCAGGGGCCCGCATGGCTTCATTTGCAACTGCGTCACACATACCTGGGCCTACACTCAACACACATACAGGAAGATTTTTTATCTTTGGTGTCGTGTTCTGTGTATCTGTGGGTACATACCTGGGATTTTGGTGACTCTGTGGTCGCTGTTGTCCTTCCTAGGCACCGTCATCTTGGACATTTGAGAAGATGGCAGAATCCTCCGGTGTACCGACCGCTGGTGGACCTGTTGACAATGGAGGAGTGACATATACTCATCACCTACAGGTTTGACCGTGCCACAATCCAGGAACTGTGTACCCAGTTGGAGCCAGACCTGATGTCACCAATCCGCCATCCCACAGGAATCCCCCCTCCAGTGCAGGTGCTGTCAGTGCTCCATTTCCTTGCAAGTGCATCGTTTCAGACAACAGTGGCCATGGCATCAGGGATGTCCCAGCCTACGTTTTCCAACGTGTTGTCCAGAGTGTTGTCTGCCCTGCTGAAACACGTAAGGAGCTACATCGTTTTCCCTCAGGTGCAGGATTTGCCAACAGTGAAAGGTGACTTCTATGCCTTTGGACATATCCCCAACATCATAGGTGCTATTGATGGAACCCATGTAGCTGTGGTCCCCCCCCACAGGAGTGAACAGGTGTACAGGAACCGGAAGAGTTATCATTCCATGAATGTACAGATGGTATGTTTGGCAGACCAGTACATCTTGCAGGTAAATGCTATGTTCCCTGGCTCAGTGCATGACGCTTACATCCTGCGCAATAGCAGCATCCCTTATATGATGGGTCAACTCCAGAGGCACCGTGTGTGGCTATTGGGGGACTCTGGTTACCCCAACCTGTCCTGGCTATTGACCCCAGTGAGGAATCCCAGGACCAGGGCAGAGGAACGCTACAATGAGGCCCATGGGCGGACTAGGAGGGTGATCGAACGCCCCTTCGGCCTCCTGAAGGCCAGGTTCAGGTGCCTCCATATGACAGGTGGTTCCCTATTCTACTCACCAACGAAGGTGTGCCAGATCATCATCGCCTGCTTGATGCTTCACAATCTTGCTTTGCGACGCCAGGTGCCTTTTCTGCAGGAGGATGGTCCAGATGGCGCTGTTGTGGCAGCTGTGGAGCCTGTGGAGCCTGTGGACAGTGATGAGGGGGACGCTGAGGAAGAAGACATAGACAACAGGGAGTCAGTCATACGGCAATATTTCCAGTGACAAACAGGTGAGAACAGTTTTCTTTTTACCATTACAATCACGTTCACACTTTTACCTCTATCCTGTCTGTCATTTCATAGCAGTATTTGGTCACTGAGTTGTACCTTTCCATTACGGTTTCACAGGTGTGGTTAGCAACGTGTGTCATCTACTTGCATCCTTCAAGGACTTGTGATGTGTGACATAGGTATGTTGGCTATTAAAATTGAAAGCATTTTGACACTGTCATTGATTATACATATTCACCAAATCACAAACTGACTCCAGATTGTTTTGTGGTTCAAGGGTGTTTATTTCAGTGCTAAAAAATGGAGGGGGGTAGTGAAATGGTGATGGGGGACGTTGGAGGAATGTCCATGGCAGAGTCCAGTCCATTAGTCACACAGGTGCACTGCCCATATGGGCATAGGAAGTGGAGATGGGGCAGTTCCAATCCGGACAGGGTAACAAAGTGAGACAGGGGGAGGTCAATCAGGGTGGTCTCATTTCCTGGCTGGGGTCTTGCCATCTTGCTCTGTCCTGTTCCTGGATCTCAGGGACCGCTTGCGGGGTGGATGTCCGTCTGCAGGGGTGGGGTGCTGGTGTGGTGGTCCTGTGGCGGGGCCTCCTGTCCACTAGCGCCGGCGGAGGTGGTGGGCAGTACATCGTCCATGCTAGTGTCAGGGGCCCCTTGGAGTGCCACGGTGTCCCTCATGGTCTTTTGTATGTCCTTCAGCACCCCTACGATGGTGCCAAGGGTGGAGCTGATGGTTCTGAGCTCCTCCCTGAACCCCAAATACAGTTCGTCCTGCAGGCGCTGGGTCTCCTGAATCTTGGCCAGTACCGTCGCCATCGTCTCCTGGGAGTGGTGGTATGCTCCCATGATGGAGGAGAGGGCCTCGTGGAGGGGGGTTCCCTTGGCCTGTCTACCCCCTGTCGCACAGCAGCCCTCCCAGTTCCCCTGAGTTCCTGTGCTTCCGTCCCCTGGACCGTGTGCCCACTGCCCCCAGGTCCCTGTTGTTGTTGGGGTGGTGGGTTATCCTGGCTTCCCTGTAGTGGTGGACACACCGCTGATTGACGTGTCCTGGGTACGGAGGTATGGGCCTGCTGGGTGGGTGCTGTGCTGGTGTTACCAGAGGGTGGAAGGTCAGTGTTGGGCTGTGCCTGTGTGAGGGGAACCGACTGTCCCGAGGCCCCCGATGGTCCGGGCTGGTCATCAGGATCCAGTAGGGCAGAGCTGCTGTCGTCACTGTGGGCCTCTTCTGTGGGTGGAGTGGAGTTGTCTCGACCCTCCGGTGTGGTGACGTTCCGTAGTGGTCCTGCAGGGATATAAGAGCATGATTAGTGCAAGTGTGTGAGTAATGGTGTGCAATGGGTGGGTGTTTGTGTACCCCAGTGCAAGCATTCCTGTGTGTGGGTTTGTGTGATGATGGTTAGGGGGTTGTTCTGGGTATGTGCAGTGAGCATGCTTTAGTGAGGGGTGACCATGCTTAGTTGTGTCATGCAGGGCTTGGTGTTGGGATGTGTGGTTTGTGTTATGAGTACATTAGTGAGGAGTTGGAGTGATAGGGGAGGGGGTGAGGGTGGGGGTGTGTGATGGCACGCAGGTAGGGTGGGGGGTATAATAGTTGAGATTTAACTTACCAGTGTCCATTCCTCCACCGACTCCTCCGAGGCCTTCTGGATGCATGATGGTCAAGACCTGCTCCTCCCATGTTGTTAGTTGTGGGGGAGGATGTGGGGGTCCACCGCAGTCCGCTGTACTGCGATGTTGTGCCTGGAGACCACTGAACGCACCTTCCCTCGTAGGTCGTTCCACCTCTTCCTGATGTCCTCCCGATTTCTTGGATGCTGTCCCACAGCATTGACCCTGTCCACGATTCTTTGCCATAGCTCCATCTTCCTGGCTATGGATGTGTGCTGCACCTGTGAGCCAAATAGCTGTGGCTCTACCCATAGGATTTCCTCCACCATGACCCTGAGCTCCTCCTCAGAAAACCTGGGGTGTCTTTGGCGTGACATGAGGTGGTGTGGGTGATGTGTGTGGTGGTGTAAGTGTTGATGTGTGTGGTGATGTGTAGTGGTGTGTGGTGTATTGTGCGTGTAATGTTGTGTGGGTGATGGTGTGGTGTGCCTCTGTGTGGTGGGGTTGTCTATTGCCGTGCTCTCTCTGTCGCCTTTGTCTCTAATTTTTGGTCGTAGGGGTTTGTGGGTGATGTGGGTGTGTGTTTTATATAGTGTTGAGTGTGTGGGAGTGGTTTGTGTATGTGTATCAGGTGTGTGTATTTTGAATTGTCCAATGTGGCGGTGTTTTGGAGATGTGTGTGTATTTTGAGCGCAGCGGTGTGTATCGCCAATGGAATACCGCGGTTGAAAGACCGCCGAGTGGATTCGTGTGTCGTGATAGCATGGGCGTGTTTCTGTTGGCGTGACGGTGGAGGTTTTGTTTTCGCCAGTTTATCACTGACCTTTGGTGTGGCGGTCTTTTGTGGGTGTCTGAATTTCGGCGGATTCCGAGATGTGGGTCATTATAGCTGTGGCGGAATTCCGCGGCCACGGCGGTGTTTTGGCGGTCTTCTGCACGGCGGTAAGCAGCTTTTACAGCCAATGTTGTAATGACCCCCTGTGATAGCATACAAATAATGACCTGTAGCTGTCTGCAATAAACACATCAGGATACTGTTGTCATATCATCAACATCTGTAAAAGGACAAGCCATAGGTGACTGTAAGTTGAGAAGCAAGGGATGTGAATGCCTTCATGCTACATTCACACAGAAAACATCAATAGTCAGAGTAATGGTGAGTTGCACTGTCTCACCTGTGTCATTGGAAGTACTGACGTATAACTGATGTTCTGTTGTCCACATTCTCATCCTCTGCCTCCTCATCCTCACTGTGTTCAGGGTCAACTGCTGCCACAGGGTCATCTCAAGTCCCTTCCTCCTGCAGAAAAGGCACATGTCATCTGAGGGCCAGGTTGTGCAACATGCAGCATGCCACGACTGTCTGGCAGACCTTCTCGGGTGAGTAGCACAGGGATCCACCTGTCAGATGCAGGCATCCGAACCTGGCCTTCAGGAGGCCGAAGGTCCTCTCGATTATTCTCCTGGTTCGCCATGTGCCTCAATATAATGGTTCTCAGCCCCTGTCCTGCCATTATTCACAGGGGTCTGGAGCTGCAATAGGTTTGGGTAGCCAGAGTCACCTGCAAATATTGAGGTACAAAATTTTGCCTTACACAATCCTATGGGGATAACACTTGAAGGCATACACTGACATACAGTGGGTGGGGATTCTGGCTCACCTATTAGCCACATCCTGTGCCTCTGTACTTGGGCTGTCAGATTTTGGATGCTACTATTCCTCAGAATGAAGGCTTCATGCACCGACCCAGGATACTTGGCAGTGACATGGGAGATGTACTGGTCCACATGGCACACCATTTGCACGTTCAGTTAGTGGAAACTCTTCCAATTCCTGAACACTTGTTCATTCTGGCGTGGGGGGGGACAAACGCAATATGTGTACCGTGAATGGCACCAATAATATTAGGTATAGGTCCCATTGCATAGATTCTGGCCTTCACAGTGGCCAAACCTTCTACCTGCGGTAAAGAAATGTAGCTGCACATGTGTTCCACCAAGGCAGACAATACCCTTGCCAGCATGATTGAGAACATTAGCTGTGACATTCCTGCTGCCAAGCCCACTGTCACTTGGAAAGAACCAGTTGCCAGGAAATGGAGCACTGGTAGAACCTGCACAAGGGGGGGGATCCAAGTGGGATGATGGATAGCTGATATCAGGTCAGACCCCAAAAAAAGCTCCGTACTTGTGGCCCTGTCTGTATGTGAATACAATGTGCCTGTCCCCCAGTGTAGCCAAGTCCACAAGAGGTCTGTACACGGGGGTTTGTCTCCACCTCCTATTCATCCTCAGTGTAGGTATCTAAGGGACACAAGAGTGAGCAGGCAGTCACAATTTGAACAATGGAACCACCCCCTCAGTGTGCATACAGCATTGATGTGATGGGCCAGTGGGAATGGCAATGTATGTGCAATTTTTGGCAATTATGGAAGATCTGTATGTAGTCCGCCACCATGAAAAATGGACCGCCTGTCCTGTATCTAGGGACAAGTGGAAGTGAGGTAACTCCGCCGACAGTGGGCGTCGTGGCAGAAGGTGGTCTTGCACCACCGTGCAATTCCTCATTAGCTAAAATTGGGCTCTATGGAGTACAGTGGCCAGTGGGGAGCAGCGGCGGAGATGAGGGTGTACACCGCTGCGGACATGACTGCCATTTTTTGTCTATGACCTCACTTGATTCCTGACTTTCTACAGGTGAACACCTACACTACGTGTGCTGCTGTGACCTGTGTCTGGGACCTGCCATGGCCCGAGTGACCGGGGAGGAGTTGGAGCGCTTGGTGGATGCGGTCATACCCCAGTATGGACAGCTGTTTTGGCATCCAGACCAAAAGTTGACTGCACCTTGGGCATGATGCATGTGGGAAGGTTGCATGTAGATGTGTGCAGGCATTGTGTCATTTGGGGGGGATGTATGTTGGTAGTGTACATGGTGGGCGCCAAGCAATGTGTGTGCCAATGGAGTTGGAAACGGGATTTGTGGGCCATGTGTGTGACAGGCTGGATTCTTTGTGTAATGGTGTCCTCCTGTCTGTATTATCTCTGCAGGTCCGCACCCATCAAAAGAAGGGATTTTGGCGTGCCATCGCCAAGGACGTTGTGACCCTGGGGGTCTACAGCAGGCAGAGCACCCACTGCGGGAAACAGTGGCAGGACCTGAGACGCTGGGCATGAAAGACTGCAGAGGCTAAGCTGGGGATGGCCTCTCAACAAGGATGAGGTGCCCGTCGGAACCTGACCCCCATGATAGCCTGCATACTGGCGGTGTCCTACCCAGAGCTGGATGGGCGCTTGAGGGCATCACAGCAGCCACAAGGGGGTTAGTACAATGGGAATTATTACAATAATTGGTAGGTGGCATGGGATCCGGGTGGTGGGTGTGAGTTAGTGGATGCCCCTTAATGCCAGGTCAGAGTTTGCAGCGGATCCAGCTCAAGAGTAATGGGTGTCTAGCAAATTCAGGTAACCTAGCTCAGTTCCATTCCATGTCAGTCAGGGCCTTGTGGGTCCCAGGAGGGATGCAGTTGGTGGTGGTTGGCCCTCATCTTGCTGTGGCATCTAGCCAATTGAATGCCAGTGCTATGCATAGTGCTAATTCCTAATCCCTGTGTGCGACGGTACTGTGTATGCCAACTGTCGTGTTGGTGCTGTAATTGACTCAGTGCTCCCTTTCTCTCCCTCCCCCCCTTTCTGCTTCTGTCAACCTGTTCATGTGTGCATTGGCATCATCAGGCGGAGGAGCAGGGGCACTGGCAACAGAGGGAGCTGCATCCTACAGGAACCAGGAGGCAGAGTTCACCGATGCCGAGGGAACCAGTGGGACGGAGGGTGAAGGGAGCACCACGGCGGTCACAGGAGGTGACAACACTGACTCTGATTCCTCCTCTGATGGAAGCTCCCTGGTGGTGGCGGACACCTCTGTGACCACCCCAGCTGCAGGTAGAGCCTCCATCCCCCGGACCAGCACCGCCCTCCCAGTAGCCCCTCTCGGAGTTGCCTGTGCTCACTCACCCAGGAGGGTGGGCATCTCCTTCGCCCCAGGAACCCCAAGCCCTGGCCCAGTGAGCCCTTCTACACTGAGTGAGGAGGCTATTGACCTACTGAGATCCATCTCTGTAGGGCAGTCAACCATTGTGAATGCCATCCAGGGGCCGGCATCCCAGATGCAACAATACAATGCATTCCTAGAGGGCATCCACTGTGGATTGGTGGCCCAACAGAGATCGATTCAGGCTCTGGCCTCCTCTCTGATGGCAGCCATTGCCCCTGTTTCTACCGTCCCCCCTCCAGCTACCACTTCCCAGTCCCAGTCTCCTCAAGCCCTACCCATCCCATGCACACATAGAGACGAGCATGCACACAAGACATCATACAAGGGTGGCACAGTCAAACACAGGCACCACAATTAAGTCCACAAGCACCCACAAAAACTCCAGACAGTTGCACACACATCCACATTCACTGCCCCCACTGTCTCCCCCTCCTCCTCCTCCTCCTCCTCCAACTCCCTCACAGTCATGTCCACACTCAGACCTGCATGCACTGCTTCAACACCCACCACCAGCTTTACCACACCAAGCAGCACACACACCTCACAAGCAGACACCTCCACAACATCCATCCTTGCGTCCCCTGTGTCCTCTCCCACCCTGTCTGCCACCCCTCCTAAAGGGCACAAATGCAGACACTCAGACACCAAATAGCCATCCACCTCACATTTGCACACAGCCCATACACCTGCGCCCAAGTCCAGCAGCCATACTCCTCCAACAACCACTCCCTCAACCTCCACTCCCATCCCTCCTCCCTCATCCCACCCCACCGTTTCTAAGAAGCTTTTTCTTACCCAACTTGTCCTCTTTCCCTCCCCTGTCCTGCCTATAGGAGCAGGGTCCCAATGACCCAGCCCAGCGCCTCAGCCAAACAGTCCACAGGGACAGTGGAGGCACCTCCTAGACATGGAGGCAAGACAGTGAAGGATCCCACTCCACCAGCCAGGAAAGGGAAGGATCCCACTCCACCAGCAGTAGTGGCAAGGTTCCCACTCAACCACCAATGACAAAAAAGGTTCCCACTCAACCACCAATGACAGAAAAGGTTCCCACTCAATCACCAATGCAGGAAAAAGTTCCGACTCAACCACCAATGGCAGAAGAGGTTCCCACTCAACGACCAATGACAGGCAAGAAGCCCTCTCCTCCAGCTGGGACACAGCAGCCCTCACCTCCAGCAGAGGCTGCCAGGAGACACATCCCCCAGCAGAGAAAAGGCAGCCCTCACCTCCAGCAGAGGCTGCCCAGGAGACACCTCCCCCAGCACAGACAATGCAGCCCTCACCTCCAGCAGAGGCTACCCAGGAGGCACCATCCCCAGCTGAGACACAGTAGCCCTCACCTCCAGCAGAGGGCATGTAGGCCACCCTCCAGGGACTGTTGTACAAGGAGCCCCCTCCAAGATCAGTGGGCAGGTTCCCCACCTCAGATACTGTGACCTTGCACTCCCCAGCATTGGGAATTGGGCATGGAGCCCCCACCAGGATCAGTGGGCAAGTTCCCCACCTAAACAGACTGTTACCTTGCACTCCCCGACATTGGGAATTGGGCATGGAACCCCCTCCAGAACCAGTGGGCAAGTTCCTCACCTCAGAGACTGTGACCTTGCACTCCCCAGCATTGGGAATTGGGCATGGAGCCCCCTTCAGAACCAGTGGGCAAGTTCCCCACCTCAGAGACTGTGACCTTACACTCCCTAGCATTGGGCAAGGAGCTGCCTCCAGGAGCAGTGAGCAAGTTCCCGACTTCAGCTGAGGTGCCCCCCACCTCCCTTCCCCCTGACGTGTCTGTCCACTTACCTGATGTTGCCCCTGCGAAGTTTGTGCGTAGTTAGTCAGGGTCAAGTTGGGGCTTGGACTGTGTCCTTTGGCCATGTGGGCCTAATGGACTGGGCATTGGCACTTTTCTGGACAATTGTTTATGTAGCTCTGTTCTAAAATTGGTTCATATGTAATTTCAGTACTGCCGACCTGTAGTTCTTGTATTATTATGCTGTGTGTCCTGTGCCATTGATTTACGCCTGCATCTGGTTGTGAGTATGGTGTGTGTCTGTGTGAATGGTGTGTGTCGTGCATGTGTGTGTCACCCTCCTTTTCCTCCCTCCCTCTCTTGTGTGCTAGGCTGCTGTACTCACCATCGTTGTCTTTGTTGGCGTTGGTGTTCCAGGTGGAGCATGGCGTAGAAGAGCATTAGGTAGACTTGAAGTTCCGGTTCCATGGTGGCATTGATCTTCTCTGTGCCTCTGTTGGTGAGTATTGGTCTTCTGTGATGTGTTTCTGCCAGGCTTTTGATGGTGTTGGTACCGCCCCGGAAATCGTGGTGGGTTGCAGTGTCATGACATGGTGGGCAGTACCTTGTCTTCCACCTGGCTGTTGATGGCTACCGCCGTGGAGCATGGTGCTAACGCCCTAGTGGATGGTGTGGTACATTGGCTGTCTATTGGAGTTATCACCACCATGGTCTTAATTTGGTGGTAATTACCGCCAGCCTGTTGGCAGTATTACCAACACTTTAACAGTCACCACTAATGTCATAATGACCACCATAATGTCTACAATTATGGACGATCTGTGATTCATACACCCTATAACCCTAATCCTCCTATGTAACATTTCCTGTACATTAATTTACACACAGTATAATTTATTGTGCCTCTGTGTGTGATGTATAGTACTGTGAAACCCTACACTGGGATATCTAGTGCAATGAGAGACTCAAATTAAAAATGTAGATCCCTTTAAATCAATATTTGTGTAATTACTCATACAGACATACAGGGCATTCTTAGAGTGCAAGCACAGCTATTACATAGGGAATTCAACAAAGTCAAAAACCTGCTTTTGATAGATTCTTCCAAGTACTGGTGAAGCTGTAACAAGCTGATACAATTTTTTTCCTTCCATTGTATTGTCCTCTAGGTGTTAGTCTCCAGATAGCTTGCTGCCAGGATGATAGGTGAGAGAAACGGGAGTTGATGTCCCTTTAAATCAGACCTTTGTTTGGGCCAAGTTGAAATCTAAAATCAGAAAGCCCCGTCGCCTCCTTCATGCTGCTGCACGAAACAGAATGCAGGCAACGTGCAGGTGCTGCTGAATGTGTCAAGGTAAGATGACACCAGGACAACATTAGCCTGCTTTCGTTTGTTGCCCGATCCCAAATGTGGCCAGCACTCATCTCTTTGACCCTGTGCATACGTTCAAAGTGTCTATGGGGCTGATTTTAACCTTGGCGGACGGCGGAGGCCGTCCGCCAAGGTAGCGCCGCCAAATGACCGCATCGCGGTCAAAAGACCGCGGCGGCCATTCAAACATTTCCTCTGGGCCGGCGGGCGCTCTCCAAAAGAGCGCCCGCCGGCCCAGAGGAAATGCCCCTGCAACGAGGACGCCGGCTCAGAATTGGGGTGCGACGGGTGCAGTTGCACCCGTCGCGTATTTCAGTGTCTGCAAAGCAGACACTGAAATACTTTTTGGGGCCCTCTTACGGGGGCCCCTGCAGTGCCCATGCCATTGGCATGGGCACTGCAGGGGCCCCCAGGGGCCCCGCGGCACCCCCTACCGCCATCCTGTTCATGGCGGGTTTCCCGCCATGAACAGGATGGCGGTAGGGGGTGTCTGAATCCTCATGCTCCGCCGCCATGGAGGATTCACTGGGGCAGAGGTAAACCGGCGGGAGACCGCCGGTTTACCCTTTCTGACCGCGGCTGAACCGCCGAGGTCAGAATGCCCTCGGGAGCACCGCCAGCCTGTTGGCGGTGCTCCCGTGGTCGGTGACCCTGGTGGTCACCGGCCGCCAGGGTCAGAATGACCCCCTATGTTTGCTTCCTCTTGCTTGTTGTCCTCCAGTCCGATCGCATCTGTTTTTCCCTTCGCCAGTGATTCCCATTCTTCTTCCTCCATTATCTCCGTACCTTGGTTCATCTACAGTGACTGGGATGGGTGAAGTATATTTTTATAATAACGGATGCCAACACGGTTCCCATTCTATTGCCACTGCCATCTAATCCCGAAGCAACATTGCTAATCCTGTAGGTGACGGTCTGTTGTGGTGGCTGGTTCTCCTAAAGCTTTTGAGTAGGGCTCAGCCAGATAGTATTTGGCAGCCTTTTTTGACCTCTAGTCACATTTGGTAGTGTGCCCCTTTCTCACCTTGCTCCCGTTGACCTTGGAGGAGGAGGCAACATCTAGGGCGATAAAAGGTTGTGTGTTCAGATTTGTCTGCTTTATTTGCTCTTCCACTTTTTATCTCACTAATGAAGTGTATACGTACAGCAGGTGTATATGTACAGCAGTTAGTCTACCCCATTTGACTAATCATACAAATCCTGATTGTGTAACATTAACTCCAGTAGCTGTGCCTCTTAATTTCTGGGTGGACTCCTCATGATATATTACCTGGTTATTTAACAGCCTCTCCAGGCTTTTCTGTCACTTCTTTCTGAGCTTTATATTACATACCCATTGGCATACCACAGCTGTCCACAATTATAATCTAATTTTAGGTCCCCATGCTCCATATTTCTGGGGTCTGTATCACCTGAAAACTAAAATGAAACTCACTTCACTCTTAAGCAGTGCTCCAGGACTGATGTAAGGCAGTAGCTCTGCATTTTTATGAGCTCAAAAACATGACTACAACATTGCTGACATTTCACAGTGGGACAGACAAGTGTGGTCGTAGTGGGTAAGTACATATTTGATATGTGCACCACAAAGTTGAAACACAGTATGAATGTGTCTATTCAACATTACTTACCAAAACGTTGTAAAAGTAATCAATTACTTAAATGTTCAGCTATTATAGTGTTGCTCATTTGTTGAATCCATCTTAAATCTGAGAACGTCCTCTATGTTTGCCACATTCACAGAGTCTCAGATAATTTCTTCTTAAAGCCAAGATGTCCATCATGGGGACAATAGTTGTAGACTTATGCCATATTTTCAGCATAGCCTCTGACTGTGTAAATGTGTTCAATTCAGAATAGTTTGATGTAAACTGAAAGGGCACAGTGCAGGATCGCCCCCCCTCTTTCTGGCCATACCATGTGAACTAACAGTGGGGTCATTCTGCTTCAAAAGTCATTCCACTTGTGCGGATTGAAACTAAAACCCTAGATTTAAAACTGCCAAATCATGTTCACCCTAGTGGGGGTTTGTTAGGACTTAATTTTTAGTGTTAATTTGTTCAGTCGAAGCATGCATTAGTGCGGTGGGGGGTAAAAGCGCTACCTCCAGTATTCTTGTACTCGTTGTAAGTCTGTTCTCTGAGCAGGGTATCAACCCATTGTCCTTATATCGCATCTTTTGAGTGGATTATGGAGAAAAGAAAGGTGATTGCCTCTAAATCACTGTCTCCTCTAGATGCTTCACGAATTAACAAAATTGAGAGCTTTTTGACTTGTGCTGTGGGGGTTGTAGCTAAGAAATTGAGCTGGCAGACAGAAGGTTGTCACTCACTATGGAAGGCCTTCCACTGGTCCCCTTAAGGTCACAGTGTCCACTAAATGTTCCTGTTAGGATCCAAGATCCTCATGGTACAGTTGATACTAGCTTGTCAGGGGGAGTCCAGGACTGATCTTCAGGAGCAATAGCCTCGCTCCAGAGAGCTGGTGACTCTCAGGGGGATGTCTAGAAGCTTACCCAATTAAATCCTATCACAAGCCCTAGTGGTAAGCGCAGAAGATACATGGCTGCTCCAAGTGAGAGAGCCCTTCTAGATACTATGGGAGTGTGGACTGAACCTGCACTAGGTTTTTTCTTTCAGCAGCTGTCCGAAGCTTACATGAACAAGTTTAACACAGTCTTGAATGCTAAAGTGGACCCAATTATGTCAAGGCTAGCAATAATTGAATCTAGACTTCTGTTGATTTTAGACCATATGAGAAATGTTGCAGTTCCACAGTTGGGGCGGAGCATCTCACCCCTGGGGGTGCCAACTAATACTTGCCCAGGTCTGCCCCAGGGTTTTGTAGAGAACCCCAGTGTCCCGGCTCACCTACCCCAAACGTCCATGCCAGTTAGGACTTCAACAGATGTCTTTCCTGCTTTGTCAGCTCCCTTAGCATCTGTTGTAGTGCCCTGATCCACTGTAGTTCTCCGTCCTTCCTCTTAAAAGTCAGGAGCAGTGATCAATTTTCCACCAGAAGTGACCCTCCATGTAGCAGTCCTTGGGAATGCCACTCCCCCCCTCCCATCGAGGCCATCCTGGGAATCATTTTAGGAGTTGAAAAACAAAGTGGTCCACTGGCTTAACCTGTATTCTAACACAGGCACAATTCAATTAATATTGTGCAGCGGGTAAGCTAGTTGGGTTCTGATGTTAAGAGATGGGGGGGACTGCTTTGTGGTAAATTTTAATAAACCCACCATGGCTGCACATATTTGACCAATACAGGCACATTTAGATCCTCTATCTCAACTAACATTCAGGCCGTCCCACTTGGTTTCTTCTACAAGCCAGAAATGGTTTGCAACCTTTGTGGCAAGAGGTTCAGCAGGAGCAGGCATCTCGGGTTAAACCCTTATCTGCACCAGCAGTGTCACCAGCTCTACATCTTTCAAATAGATTTGCGCCCTTGGGTAACCTCGACTCTTGCAATTGGCTTACTATCCCTGAGATATCTCTCCCCTCCCTGTGTATTACCCATTCTAGGACTGTCTTGACTGCTAAGTATGATCATTTGCTGATATTATCTTGGAATATTGCGTGTTTGTCTGCTGCGTTTAGTGACTAAAATTGGTTGCAATTCATGAGGTCATATTAGGTTATTTGTCTGCAAGAAGTGTGGGAAGTGAATAATCTTTTTTTCTTAGACGGTTACAAAACCTTTTTTCTCCTGCGGTAGCCTCAGTGGCAGGAAGGGGAGGGGGGGAGGTCTGATTATTTCCATCTCAGTGGAACTTTGTGGGAATAGCTAGGATTTTGCATGGGACCCACCTGTGTTCAGAGGTTAAAGTTACCTTTCCCAGGCTCTCAGCATTAATTAACTTCTACAATGAGGAAACATGGGTGGGGAAGGTATCTAACTTCTACAGCCTTCCACTTCACTAGAGAATCACTGGAGGGGAACAGTTCGGGGACTACTAAGCTAATGTTAGCGGTTGATTACAACTGCTGTAAGTGTGTCAGCCCCTTAGCTCAGGTTAATACAAGTCTAAATGCATCTTGGTAGAAGGGCTTCATATAGCCCACACAAGGGAGGGTCCAGAGTTAAACACAATTATAAAGACTTATAACCTGTTTTTTGCCATAGATAAGCTACTTAAGTCTGCTAATCCCCTCATGCTGCCCATATTTACTGGGAGGGGCTACGCCTCTATTGATTGATTTTATTTTTGTGTCCACTCCTATTTGTTCTATTTCTAATTTTAATGTTGTTTACAGCAATCACAATCCGCTGACCCTTGACTGATGTACAAGGTGTGCCCTCGCTAGTAGATCAAGGTAGGAGACTTAAATGGTCTCAGGTGGAGCCCATGCTTTTTAAAGTCTCTTTTTTTTCCAGGAGCTGGAAGGTGATCACTGTTTGTCTGGATCCATGTTCTTCAGGTGGGGCTGTTTTGTCAAACACTAGTTTGCAGGATCCAAAGTGGTTCGATCATAGTTGTTCTAAGGCTCTTTGCCAGCTAAAGGTTGCTCTGAAGCAGGTGCCCAGAGATAAGAATCACATTGCCCCCTGCTGGAGGGAGTATAAGCAGGCCTTAGCTAACTGTAAAATCACCCTATGTAAGAGTGTGAGGGGCAAATTAGTTTAAGCTACTGAGACCAGAGATAGTTCGCTGTTTGGAGGGTGATCAACAAACCTTGTTTCTCTTATGCAACTGGCCTTTATGCCATCACATCTCCGAGCAACAGTGGACAGATCACTTTGAGGAGGAATATAATTCTGGGACTAGTGGTGGCGAGTTGGAGCAGGCTGACTAGTGAGGGCCAGATCAAATGTGTTTTTCTACACTGGATGAAGTATCCCAGGGCTTCAGACATTGGTTCATAATGAGGCCCCAGGAACTGATGGGATCCCCCGGATCTGTTCCTAGATGATGTGGGGTCCAGTCCAGACCGTGGTCCTTAATGCTGCAGTTAGGGATGAAACCCCACCCTCCTGGGCTACCACTGTAATTGTCCCAGTTTTAAAAAATGGGGACAAGGACAACCTCCAATGCTACCGGACGATGTCATTGGTTGACTCAATGGTGAAGGTCCTGGGGTGGGTACTCTTAAATAGAATGATGTTTTGGGCAGATGACAATGACATTCTTTATGAGGTAAAATATCGCTTCTGGCCTGGTAGATCAACATCAGACCAATATCTGAATTTATATTTAATTATAACTTTCTGGTCCACTTCATTTCAGCTGGCATTTATGAACCTCACATCTGCCTTTGACAGGGTTAATGGCAGAAAGTTTTGGGGTTTGCTTCTTTAGATGGGCAAATCCAGATATTGTGTTTCTTTTGATAGACTTGCACACTTACACATTGGCCTTTGTGCCATACTCTCAGGGCACGGCATGCACCTAATCTGTTAGAACTTGTAGGGGTGTTAACCAGGGGTGTATCCTTCCCCCTACATATTAATAGTCTGGAACAAGGCCTTCTATCAATGCAGGCAGTCTGTGCTCAGGTTGGATCTAGATCGCTCACAGTAATACTGTATGTCAATAACGTGTCCTTAGAGCTTAAACCGCTGTTAGACTGCACTCACTTCTGAACAAGTTTGTTTCCCTTATTGCCAGTTCGGACCTCACAGTTAATGTCACAAAATGTTACATCATGGTGGCTGGGCCATCTAGTTACTTATCTAGAACAAGATTGGTCCCCTTAGAGGAAGCCTTAAGGCTATGCGTCCTTGTCATCACATTTAAATCAACATAAAGATATGAAAATACAACCGTATTTATTTACCATATATTATATAATCATATACAAACAAAACATTGTGATAGGTGTTCCAAGGCACAGTGTTAATGAAAAGTGACAATAGTGAAAAAAGTGTGCTTGTGATAGTTGCAAAGGTAAAAACTATAGACTGGTAAGCAGTTAAAATATTGAAGAAACAGCCTAAAGTTTGAGTACAGTTTTAGAACACAACATTGAATGTCAGTCAAAAAACAGGCAAATATGTTGATGATTCAACCCATACAATTATTTCCACAGGGTATTCATCAGGACAAATGTGGTAGCACCATGTATAAATTAAACAAAAGAAAGGAAAATCAATCACCTTATTGCATATGAGTGGGCGGATTACCTAAGAGTACAAATGTAAAATGCTTTCATTTAAAACTTACCTAATGCCCTTTGCAAGATTGCTGTCTATTCTGAGAACTCTAGCTGACGTTTGAAATCCAAAATGATGTAGCATCTTTACCTGTGATGACAGTTCTTGTTTGAATCATATAAAGGGAAACATTTGCAAGTAATGGATGCATCATAATATATTTGTTCCCTTATTCTCTGTCACTTTTTGACCCTTGCTGCTATTTTTGTCCCTCATGTTTGCTTCATGTAGCTAGAACTTCCATTGAATTTGCTTCTGCATATTTGTGGTTGGCTCCTTTCCACTCACTAATGTCACAGGGAGTTTGGTGCCTTACTACTAACTTCTTTCTTAATCTTAATCTTCAATAAAGAGTTACAAGTTGTCAAGATTTTCTTTTCTATTGTTGTGGTGTTTTCTTCCTAAGTAAGACTCAGAAGGAAACATGGAACACCTTTCACATTTACTATAGAGCAAAGGGGTCCTATGAATAGCTTTCTGTGGAACTTTCCTGTGGCAGTCATAAAAGAGACTCAAGAAATGTTCTCAGTGCCCTAGCAGTAACAGGCCGGGATGCCAATGACTCCATAGGATTGATCCCAATCTGAATTCTTTCCACGATCTAGCAAAAGAGTTACAGACATTATGGTTTGAGAATTTGGCATTAGAACACATGTGGATATTATAGTTAATAGTCCCCCCTTTAAGTTTCCTTCAAGTGCCCCACAGATTTCTGGGCATCTAAAAAAGTTAACAGAATGTTTAGATTATTTTACAGTGATTTTGCCTTTTGCCCTGCACAGGTTGCTCAACGTTGAGTGAAGGTTGATTACTGGATTAATTGCTTTCTAGATCTGCTTGGGTCTGGGCACCTCCTCTAAGAAAAAACTGAGATATTTGTTTGGATACATTTGATACTCTCCTAGTAGCATTCAAGAAGATGTTTGAAATGCTATGACTTGGAGTACACTACTAAGGGAGCATTTAATGATATTTAGCAATGTGGAATAGATGTATAAAATTATGTCACTCATTTCATCAGTTTGTCACTGAAAAGTACCTGGGTTAAAATAACTCACATCACCCTTTTCTCAGTATGATTGGAAAAATAATTTAAATATGAGTTGTTCCATCCTACTTTATTTTCTGAAGCTAAGTCAAGGAGGCCCTATGGAAGCTATTCCAAAACAATAGTTTATTCTTCTGGTTGATCAAAGGTTTCAGTGGGTGTGTAGTCTCAAGAAGAGACTATGGAAAAAGGGACAGTTATGTGCCCTTTAACAGAAAATTAAAAGGAATGTTGGGCAAACTCTACACTGTGACATATTGTGGTGATACTGGACATGTGCTTTAGGCCTGTGCTAAGCATTCTTAAAAAAAAAATGTGAAGAACAAATTATCTCATGAGAAAGAGAAAAACAATATTGTGTTTGCTTTCTTATATGTTAATGCTCTATGAATAATACTGATATTAATTTGTTCCTTCTAATGCTACGAGAACAGAAGAACCACATGTTGATAATACCTCTTCACTGATGGATAGCAGCACCTCTAGAATGCTTGTCAAGCAGGATTAGGCCAGTTAGAGTAATATCCATCACCATCAACCGCAGGTCAAGTGGCATGAGAGGCCTCTTACACATTGAAATCCCCATTTGGAGATCCTACTGAAGCATTATCGTTTGACAATATTGGTCTACTTCCATGAGAATATACAGAATAGTTTTTTGTACCATATCCACCCCCTGCTCGGGTACATTTATTCTTTGCACCAAAGAAAGTTCAAGAACTGTAACCTTGTATTTATTATAGAGGTTTAAATCAGATTATCATCTGGGATAGATATTCTTTACCCCTTATAAAGGACATCATGAAGTCAAACTAAGGAGCAAAAGTCTTTACATAACTTGATTTATTTGATGCCTATCATCTGTTGCATATGAAGAAAGCTGGTGTGTGGAAAATGGCTAATTGTAACCCATTTGGGCATTTTAAATATTGTGTACCTGCCAGGTTTAGCATTTTATGGATTCATTATTTTCTGATCTATGGAATATGTTTGTATTGCTTTATTTGGATAATGTTCCTGTGTTTTCAAAGACTGTTAAGGAACATAGGAACATGTGAGCTTGATGTTATCAAGTCTTTAGCAATATCATTTGTCTTGCAAACCCAATAAGAGGATTCCAAGAACAAATAAGTTGGGTCTATTAGATCCAAACTGAATGTTTCTGGCCTCTTCACGAATCCAAAGAAGGTTTCACATATTTTTAATTGTCTTTCGCCTATCAGAGTTGTTACACTTGACATCCATGGCATGGGATTCCCCGAGACTTTTTGCCTTCAGTCCAGTCCCCCGTTTTTTGGTGAATGTGTTTTTGTTGGCATTAAGACTATGGTGGTCATTACGACCCTGGCGGATTACTTCCGCCAGGGCCGCGGGACGCGGTGGCACCGCCGACAGGCCGGCGGTGCCCCGCGGGGCATTCTGACCGCGGTGGCTTAGCCGCGGTCAGAGAAGGGAAACCGGCGGTCTCCCGCCGGTTTCCCGCTGCCCCCAAGGAATCCTCCAAGCTGCGCCGGCTTGGGGATTCCGACTCCCCCTCCCGCCATCCAGTTCCTGGCGGTTCTCCCGCCGGGAACCGGATGGCGGGAGGGGGAGTCGCGGGGCCAACGGCATGGGCACTGCAGGGGCCCCCGTAAGAGGGCCCCAAAATGTATTTCACTGTCTGCCTTGCAGACAGTGAAATACGCGACGGGTGCAACAGCACCCGTCGCACCTTCCCACTCCGCCGGCTCTATTACGAGCCGGCATCCTCGTGGGAAGGGAGTTTTTCCCTGGGCTGGCGGGCGGTCTTTTGGAGACCGCCCGCCAGCCCAGGGAAAAACTCATAATACCCTCCGCGGTCTTCTGACTGCGGAGCGGTATTATGGAGGGCGGAATTCTGGCGGGCGGCCTCCGCCGCCCGCCTGAATCGTAATCAGGCCCTATGTGTACTTTACCCCAGCTAACCAGTGGTAACGTGCTTGTACTCTCTTTTGTAAACATCGTAAACTGACATACACGCAAATGACACCTTTAATTTATTTCTAGGTCCCTGGTAAATGATACTCCATGTATCCAAGGCCTGAAAATGAAATGCTACTAGTGGGCAGCAGCCCCAATTTTGACACCCACTAAAGTGTCACTGTAAAACATGCCTTGGGCCTCTCGCTGCAGCATGTAGAGCAGTTTTAAATTGCCTTTGGCTAGACCTAAACCGTTCTTTTTAATAATTACAAGTCACCCCTAAGGTTGGCTCTAACTACTCCTAGGGCAGGTACATGATATTTAAAAAGTACAGCATGTTTATTTAAGTTTTACATGTCCTGGCAGTAAAAAAAAAAATCTAAAGTTGTTTTCAATGTTGTAAGTCTATCTCTCCCATAGACTAATACTGAGTTACCTTATTACACTTAATTGATAGCTTCATTTTGGGAACAGATAGGGAAATGCTTCTTCAATTCAAAGGAATAGTGATTTAAAATCCCATTTAATGGCAAAGTCAGATTTTAAGTTACTATTCTGAAAATGGCACTTTTAGAAATTTTGCATTTTTCTGTCTAAACCAAATGTGCCTTTCTTCCAGTATCCTGGGTCACATGACTGAGAAGGGATATCATATTGTGTTTTGTGCATTTCCTCCAGGGAAGGTGATGAAACGGCCTTGGGTTTGGGGCTGGGTGTTGGTATCCTGAGCAGGGTGTCCTGGAGGGTGTCCTCACCCCTTCCTGATCTTCAAAGGTTAGCCTTGGGGCTTGCCCATCCCCTCCCTGACTTCTAAGGGTTGCCTGCCCACAATTGACAAATGCAGCTCACATCTAGGCCTGCTTTTCCTTTGTTATGCTTGACAGTTTGGAGCTAAACTCTGGAAAGGGGGAAGAATTGACAAAGGGGGCACCTACACCTGCAAGCTGGCACTGGGGATAAAAGTGGCATGTTCAGAACCTCCCATCAGAAGACCCCTGGACCATTGGAACATTCAGAAGAAGGACTGCCCTGCTATCTGAAGGAGGAAGATTGAACCTGCTTGCTTTGACCCAGGCTTCCTAGAAGTGACTCCAATGTGCGGCCGACTGACACTCAGTTTTGGCTCCAGCACAGGACAGGCTTCATGAGCCTACCCATCAAATGCTGAACTGGCCAGCTCACTGTAAAACCTAGACCTGCCTGTGCCCTACTACTGGCTTCTGCTGGAGTGAGTCCTGATAACCAATAGGCACCCCCCCAGGTCCTGGACCCTTGGCTGCCATCTAATTTATTGCTAAACACAGCACCCTCCTGAGGACAGCGCCCCCAATTGAGGTTAGCACCCGGTGCAGCCGCACCACTCACACCTCCCTAAAGCCGGCCCTGGTGCCCACCATTGCGAATATCCAGCAATTACCTGCTCTTCACATCAGCTTTGAGTTTCAGTGCAACAGTGACAGTCTGAACTGACTTCCAATGTGAAACTTCAGTGACAACCGTCTCTTCGAGAAAAACATCAGCCATCCATGACACCAGACCTGCTCCATGTGCCTACACCAGACACCTCATGTCAATCACCAGCTCAAAGATTACTGGTGCAGATGCACCTTGTCCCTTTATCCAACTAATGCTCCATCATGGTCGGCCTCAACTTGTGACTTTGACCTGGTCCAGCCCTATGAGATAACTCTAATTTTCACTTTGTGCTTTTTGGTGCTATTTCACTGGAAAAATTAAATTTCATAACTCCGGTTCTACTGATTTTTTTTTTTTTGCTTTGGTGGCATTTAATTTTTGTAAATTGGTTTGGGATTTTTCCTACGGTGTCTTTTCACTTTATTACTGTTTGAGTGCTGCATAAATACTTTAAACATAACCTCTAAGTGAAGCCTGACGGCTGAAAGCTACCAGAGGTTTAAGCATATTTTCTTTAGTGACTTTTGAGGTTCATCCAACAAGGACTGTGTTTATTATTTGACCCCCAATCAACTAATAACCTACTTTCTTAAAAGGGTAATAATAGAGTCCTTTTTTCCTTGGATCTGAATTTTTATCACCTTTCATTATGAAGTTTGGAAATATATAACTAGTGCCGTCCCCTGTGTTGTGTTTTGGAAAACAAAAAAATGTAGAGAGGTGATTAAGCCGGAAGAGCTTTTAATACACTCACACTGATGTTTACTCAAGCACTAGTCCTATGCCATCCTGATACTTCCAAATGGTTATTGTGGTAAGGGACACCTCTGGAAGAGTAGTTAGGGCTGTTTTGTGAGAAGAGCAAGAATACAATGAACAAGAACATCCTGCCTCTATTTACCTCACGTTTTGTCAGAGTATGTATGGACCTATTCCGTTTTTGAAGATAACATTTAGCCATGGAGATGGCTTGTACTAAATGGAGGCATACTCTAATGAACACTACAGACCTAGTTGAAATTCAAAATACTCCTCAACTTTGCAGTTTTTGCATAATATTCAATGCAGCAATAGTCGTCAAGCTAGGTGGCCATTTTTCTTCACATTATATGATTTAACTTTCACTTATAGTGGTGGTTCAAAATGTTTTGCATGACTGTTATGTGTCGTCTTTCTTCTGTCATCACTTACTTTTGACTAGCCTGTAATTCCCTCTATGTCGATTGTTTGAACAACTCAACCTTTTTAGACAGTGTTAAAATGGCTCAAAAATAAATTAATTCAATGAAATTAGAAGAATTTCATCCAAACATTCATTTAGTTTGACAAAATCAATTTTATTTCTGCCATCAAGTGTAGTACTACAGTTGAATATAATGATAATGTGTCATGATTCTGCTATCTCTGGTGAAGGGTAGTTAGAACTATGTTTGGTTTAGTTTTAAAATCTTTTTAGTGGACAAAGTTTCAATCCAATGAAAAAATATTTGTTCTTCTATGTCATATTTGTGATTTTAAGGGGCAGATTTAAGAGCCCCCAGCACCTCCTTGTGTTACATTAGTGCCATTCCTTTTACGCAAATTTGGCCCAACAAGGCCAAAATTGCCGCGACAAATTTACAAAGTGGCACAATGGTGGTCATTACAACCCTGGCGGTCGGTGTTAAAGCGGTGGTAAAACCGCCAACAGGCCGGTGGTAAAAAAAATGGAATCACGACCGTGGCGGAAACCGCCAACATAGACAGACACTTTAACACGGCGACCGCCACGGCGGTACAAACATACACCGCGGCGGTAACCGCCAACAGACAGGCGGTGGACAATATACCACCCACAGTATAACAAGAGGCCAATCCACCACCTTTTCCGGGGCGGATTCACCGCAAACAAAAACACGGCAGAAACAGGACTTGGAAGGGAAAACGCTCAACTCTACACACTCCACAAGGAATCCGGATGCCATGGAACCGGAACTCCAGATACTCCCTGCCTTTGTCTTCCTGCTCCTCTACAAAGCCACAGTCTCACAAGTCTCTCCAGTGGGTGGTTTGCCCACTGCTTTATCCTGGGGAGTGCAAAGCCACAGTCTCTCAAGTCTCTCCAGTGGGTGGTTTGCCCACTGCTTTATCCTGTGGAGTGCAAAGCCACAGTCTCTCAAGTCTTTTCAGTGGGTGGTTTGCCCACTGCTTTATCCTGGGAAATGCAAAGCGACTGTCTCACAAGTCTCTCCAGTGGGTGGTTTGCCCACTGCATTATCCTGGGGAGTGCAAAGCCACAGTCTCACAAGTCTCTCCAGTGGATGGCTTGCCCACTGCATTATCCTGGGGAGTGCAAAGCCACAGTCTCACAAGTCTCTCCAGTGGGTGGTTTGCCCACTGCTTTATCCTGGGGAGTGCAAAGCCACAGTCTCTCCAGTGGGTGGTTTGCCCACTGCTTTATCCTGGGGAGTGCAAAGCCACAGTCTCTCAAGTCTCTCCAGTGGGTGGGTTGCCCACTGTTTTATCCTGGGGAGTGCAAAGCCAAAGTATCTCAAGTGGATAACAGTCTCCACTGGTTCTGGAGGGGGCTTGGTGCCCAGAGTGCTTCATCCTGCCAAGGACAGAGGTAGTGGATGTATCTCTCCACTGGTTCTGGAGGGGGCTTTGTGCCCAGAGTGCTTCATCCTGCCAAGGACTGAGGTAGTGGATGCCTTTCTCCACTGGTTCTGGAGGGGGCTTGGTGCCCAGAGTGCTTCATCCTGCCAAGGACTGAGTTAGTGGATGTGATACTCCACTGGTTCTGGAGGGGGCATTGTGCCCAGAGTGCTTCATCCTGTGAAGGACTGAGGTAGTGGATGCCTTTCTCCACTGGTTCTGGAGGGGGTTTTGTGTCCAGAGTGCTTCATCCTGCCAAGGACAGAGGTAGTGGATGTATCTCTCTACTGGTTCTGGAGGGGGCTTTGTGCCCCGAGTGCTTCATCCTGCCAAGGACTGAGGTAGTAGATGCCTTTCTCCACTGGTTCTGGAGGGGGCTTTGTGCCCAGAGTGCTTCATCCTGCCAAGGACTGAGGTAGTGGATGTATCTCTCCACTGGTTCTGGAAGGGGCTTGGTGCCCAGAGTGCTTCATCCTTCTCATGGCATCCTCAGTAGCGTTGTTGCGTTCCGCGCTCATTGGCCTGCGGTGCTTGTGACAGCGGTGTCCTCTGAAGCGGTACTTGTGGCGGCGGTGTCCTTGACAGCGGTGCTTGTGGCGGCGGTGTCCTCTGAAGCGGTGCTTGTGGCGGCGGTGTCCTTGGCAGCGGTGCTTGTGGCGGCGATGTCCTTGGCAGCGGTGCTTGTTGCAGCGGTGTCCTTGGCAGCGGTGCTTGTGGTGGTCTTGTCCTCTGAAGCAGTGCTTGTGGCGGCGGTGTCCTTGGCAGCCGGGCTTGTGGCGGCTGTGTCCTCTGAAGCAGTGCTTGTGGCGGCGATGTCCTTGGCAGCGGTGCTTGTGGCGGCGGTGTCCTTGGCAGCGGTGCTTGTGGTGGTCTTGTCCGCCGTGCAGGTTTGAAGCGACTTTCCTTTCTTTCTGTGCCCCTTCCCCACCTTGGATGGTGGCGCAGCTGTCTTCCCACTCCCAACTGTACTCCTGGGAGAGCCTTTGGTGACAGAGGTTTTGCCTTTCTCCCGCTGGGCAGTGGCCAACTTTTTATGCTTCTGAGGTGGTGGACTGTCCGTGGTCTGGCTCCTTGGCACACTGGCTGCCCTGCTGCTTGGCGCACTCCAGAAGCTGGTTACTGCTGGCACCACTGTTCCCGCTGATGTGATGGCTGAGATGCTGAGTTGGGACCTGGAAAGGCGGGCCCTAGGGGACTGAAGGGGTGGGGGAGGTGAGGGGAAGAGGTCAAGGTTGAGGAAAAGTTTTTGGGACACACTGGGACGGGTAGATGGAGGGGGTTTGGGAGTAGAGGAAGAGGTAGTGGTTGTAGGAGGTGTACGTCTGCTGACTTTGGGTGAAGGTGCATGGGCTGGAGGCTGTCGTGAGGTGGATGTCTGTTGGGTGGGTGTGTGGCTGCGTTTGTGTACCTTGGGAGGTGGGCTCACAGACACACTGGGAGAGGACACCGGGGATGTGTGAATGGTAGTGGGGGTGGTGAGTGCACGTGAGCGGGGTGTGGTGATGGGTGTGCTGGTGATAAACGTAGTGGTTGTAGATGTAGTGCATGCAGGTGTGAGTGGAGACGAGACAGGGAGGGAGGAGGGAGACGAGGAGGAGGGGGACACAGTCGAGGCAGTGGCTGTTGGTATGTCTGCATGGGTATGATGCTTGTGTGAGTGCCAGTGGGATGTGTGGTGCTTAAGTTTGCCAGAGCTTCCCTTGTGTGTTGAGGTGTGTGCATGCTGGTCTGAGGGTGTGCTTGGGATAGGCTGAGGTACAGGTGTTTGGGTCTGGGTGGAGGAAGTTGGAGGGAGGATGATGGTCACAGGGACAATGGCTGCCATCAGTGCTGAGGCCAGAGTCTGAAAAGCTTGCTGTTGGGCTGCTTGACCAGAATGAATGCCCTCCAGGTATGCATTGGTCTGTTGCAACTGCCTCTCTACACCCTGGATGGCATTCAAAATGGTAGACTGTCCAAAAGTGAGGGATTGGAGGAGGTCAATGGCCTCCTCACTGAGGGCAGCAGGGCTGACAGGGGCATGGGCTGAGGTGCCTGGGGCGAAGGAGATGCCCACCCTCCTGGGTGAGCGGCCACGGGGCACACAGTGAGGGGCTGCTGGGAGGGCAGTGCTGGTAGGGGGGGTGGCGGCTGTACCTGTAGATGCGGGGGGCACAGAAGGGCCCGCCACCGCAAGGGAGATCACGTCAGAAGAGGAGTCCGTGTCACTGGTCTCTGCTCCTGTCCCCGCTGTGAAGCTCCCCTCGCCCTCCGTCCCACTGGTGGCTTCAGACTCCGTTGTGTTGTCCTCCAGGGCCATGTGGGATGCAGCTCCCTCCTGCTCCGGTGCCACTGCTCCTCTGCCTGATGATGCTAATGCACACAAGAACAGGGAGACCACAAAAAGGGGGGGAAGAAAGAAGAAAGACAAGTTGAGTGCATGCAATACCGCTACCGTTGGCGGACACTACAGAAACAGACGCCCCCTGCACTACGCCGTGCACTTTGAGTTCCCTAATTAATCACAGGGACATGGGTCACAAGACATATGCCCGATTGCTGCACACATGGAAGTCACAGGAGTCTGACTAGGTGTAGTTGGCTCTGAACACAGGTGGGGTGGGGTGCCACATAGCCTGCCTTCCGAAGGGACCTTTCCTACTAAACTCGCCCTGGCCTAGGGGAACCTACAGCCTACCTCCCCCACCCAGACACCTCCAATGTGCCCAGAATCAGCTGAATTAGAGTGTACTCACCCCCTTGTGGCTGCTGTGATGCTCTTAAGCGCCCATCCAACTCCGGATACTCCACCACCAGGGTCCGGAACATCAGGGGGGTCATGGTGCGACGGGCACCCCTCCCACGTTGGGAGGCCATCCCCAGCTGGGCCTCCGCCGTCTTCTTGCTCCAGCGGCGAATGTCCTCCCATCTTTTACGGCAGTGGGTGCTCCGTCTGTGGAGGACCCCTAGGGTCCGGACTTCCTTGGCGATGGCACGCCAAATATCCTTCTTCTGGTGGGCGCTGACCTACAGGAATAGTACAGGGGAAAAGGAGAAGATATAACCGTCCACACCATCACAGTCATTGGTCCGCGTCCCTACCCTTGCCATGACGCACATGCACTCACCGTCATTTCATACACGCCTCATTCTCCCCCCCATCTTCCATCCACACCACTCCACACAGGCATTGCCCTTTCAGCATGCTCACAGTGTACTTACCTGTTTGTCTGGAGGACCGCAGAGTAGCGTGTACTGGGGGAGGACCCCATCCACTAGTTTCTCCAACTCCTCCGTGCTGAAGGCAGGGGCCCTTTCCCCAGACTGAGGTCACAGCAGCACCTGCAGTGTAGGTCCTATCCTGTCAAAGATCAGGTATCAAGTGAGTGAACAGATAGAAAATGGCGGTCACGTCCGCTGCAGTGCGTAACATCACCGCCAGCGTACATCGTCATTGGCTCCTGGGACCCTTAGGGTCCAATGTTAACCAATGCAGGATTGCGCCAAGGTGTTCGACCGCCTACCGCGACGGTGTACAACACCAACGCAGTTACCTCATATCCCCTTGTCCCACCTTACAGGTCAGGCAGCCACCATTTCAGGGGACCGCATGGCATTTATTTTAAATGCATCACACATATCTAGGCCTTGCATACACACTAATACAGGCCCATAGCGGATTTAAAAAAAAATTGAATTAAGTTGTGTTTTCGTACCTCAGTGTTGGCTGACTCTCTGCTCGCTGTCCTCCTCCATAGAGCACGTCCGCTGGAGCAGGTGAGGAGATGGCGGCATCCTCCAGTGTATAGACTGCTGGTGGACCTGTCAACAATGGAGGAGCGACATGTAATTGTCACATACAGACTTGACGGTGCCACAATCCATGAACTGTGTGCCCAGTTGGAGCCAGACCTGATGTCAGCTATCCACCATCCCACAGGAATCCCGCCTCTAGTGCAAGTGCTGTCAGTACTCCATTTCCTGGCAAGTGGGTCTTTTCAAACTACAGTGGCCATAGCATCAGGAATGTCCCAGCCTATGTTCTCCAACGTGTTTTCCAGAGTGTTGTCTGCCCTGCTGAAACACATGCGCAGCTACATCGTTTTCCCTCAGGTGGAGGATTTGACTACAGTTAAAGGTGAATTCTATGCCCTGGGACATATCCCCAACATCATAGGTGCCATTGATGGGGCACATGTGGCCTTGGTCCCCCCGCAGGAATGAACAGGTGTACAGAAACCGGAAGAGTTACCATTTGATGAATGTGCAGATGGTGTGTTTGGTCAACCAGTACATCTCCCATGTGAATGCCAAGATTCCTGGCTCTGTGCAAGACGCTTACATTCTGAGGAATACCAGCATCCCTTATGTGATGGGGCAACTCCAGATGCAACGTGTGTGGCTATTAGGTGAGGACATGGACCCTATACAGTGTGACTAGGTGTCTGGGTCTGGGGATATCCCTAAGAGTAAGTGTGTGTCTAACAGTTGTCCCTCGACATTTGCAGGTGACTCTGGTTACCCCAACCTGTCATGGCTACTTACCCCAGTGAGGAATCCCAGGACAAGGGCAGAAGAACGCTACAATGAGGCCCATGGGCGAACTAGGAGGGTTATAGAGAGGACCTGCGGCCTCCTGAAGGCCAGGTTCCGGTGCCTCCATATGACAAGTGGTTCCCTATTCTACTCACCAAAGAAGGTGTGCCAGATCATCGTGGCCTGCTGTATGCTTCACAACTTGGCTTTGCGACGACAGGTGCCTTTTCTGCAGGAGGATGGTCCAGATGGAGGTGTTGTGGCAGCTGTGGAACCTGTGGACAGTGAAGAAGAGGAGCCAGAAGCACAGTGATTCATCAATACTTCCAGTGAGACACAGGTAAGAAGACATCACTGCATGCTACATCTGATACCCTTGTTCTACCTCTCATCTGTCTGTCACTTTCACCCAGTGTATGGACACTGAGTTGTAACTTTCCCTTTCCATTTCACAGATGCGGGTCCCACTGTGTGACATCTGCTTTGTTTCCTCATGGACTAGAGCTGTGTGACATAGGTATGTTGACAATACAATGGATACAGCAGTTTTCCACAGTTATTGCAAATACACATTTTCGAAAGCACAGACTGACTCCAGATTGTTTTGTGATTCAAGGGTGTTTATTTAAGTGCTAAATAGTGGAGGGGGTTTTAAAATGGTCAGGGGTGATGGTGGAGGAATGTCCATGGCAGAGTCCAGTCTATTTGTCTCACAGGTGCATTGTCCAAAGGGGCATAGAAAGTGGAGCTAGGGCAGTTTAAGGATGGACAGGGTGACAAAGTGGGACAGAAAGATGACAATCAGGGTGGTGTCATTTCTTGGCGAGGGTCTTGGCATTGTTCTCTTTCTTTTTCCTGGATCTCAGGGACAGTTTGCGGGATTGTTCTCCATCTGCAGGGGGTGGGGTGCTGGTGTCGTGGTCCTGTGGCGGTGCTTCCTGTCCACTAGTGCCGGCGGAGGGGGTGGGCAGTTCATCGTCAAGGCTAGTGTCAGGGGCCCCTTGTTGTGCCACTGTGTCCCTCCTGGTGTTGAATAGTTCATTCAGCACCCCTACAATGGTGCCCAGGGTGGTATTGATGTTTTTGAGTTCCTCCCTGAACCCCAAATACTGTTCCTCCTGCAGCCGCTGGGTCTCCTGAAACTTGGCCAGTACCGTTGCCATCATCTCTTGGGAATGGTGGTAGGCTCCCATGATGTTGTAGAGGGCCTTGTGGAGAGTGGGTTCCCTGGGCCTGTCCTCCCCTTGTCGCACAGCAGCCCTCCCAGTTCCCCTGTGTTCCTGGGCCTCTGTCCCCTGAACCGTGTGCCCACTGCCACTGCCCCCAGGTCCCTGGTGTTGTTGGGGTGGTGGGTTAGCCTGGGTTCCCTGTAGTGGTGGACACACTGCTGCTTGACGTGTCCTGGGGACAGAGGTATGGGCCCACTGGGTGGGTGCTGTGCTGGTGTTTCCAAAGGGGGGAGGCTCTGTTGTGGCTTGTGCCAGTGTGAGGGGAACCGACTGTCCCGAGGTCCCAGATGGGCCCGGCTGGTCATCTAGATCCAGTTGGACAGAGCTGCTGTCATCACTGTGGGCCTCTTCTGTGGGTGCAGTGGACATGTCTGGACCCTCCTGTCCGGTGACGTTGGGTAGGGGTCCTGCAGGGGTGTAAAGGCATGATTATTGCATCTGTGTGTGCCATGGTGTGCAATGGGTGGGTGACCCTGTACCCCAGTGCTTGCATTCTTGTGTAGGACCTTGTGTGCTAAATGTTTAGGGGTGTGTGTGGGTATGTACAGTGGCCATGCATTGGTTATGGGTGTCCATGCTCTGTTGTTGCATGCAGGGCTTGGTGTTGGGATGTGTGGTTTGCGATAGGGGGACATATGTGAGGAGTTGGAGTGATGGGGGTGGGGGCGAGGGTGGGGTTATGTGATAGCATGCAGGTAGGGTGGGGGATGAAGTAGTGAAAGCTTTGCCTTACCAGAGTCCATTCCTCCAGCTGCTCCTGCGAGGCCCTCAGGATGCAGCATAGCCAAGACCTGCTCCTCCCATGTTATCAGTTCTGGGGGAGGAGGTGTGGGTCCGCCGCCAGTCCTCTGAACTGCAATGTGGTGTCTTGAGACCACAGAACGCCCCTTCCCCCATAGGTCGTTCCACCTCTTCTTGATGTCATCCTGTGTTCTTGGGTGCTGTCCCACTGCGTTGACCCTGTCCACGATTCTGCGCCATAGCTCCATCTTCCTAGCTATTGTAGTGTGCTGCACCTGTGCTCCAAATAGCTGTGGCTGATTTCCTCCACCATGACCCTGAGCTCCTCCTCATAAAACCTGGGGTGTCTTTGCGGTGCCATGGGGTGGTGTGGGGGATGTGTGGGGTGGTGTGTGTTGTGATGTGTGATGTGTGGGGTGATATTTAGGGGTGTGTGGTGTTTTGTGCGTGGATGTTGTGTGAGTGATGGTGTTGAGTGCCTGTGGATGCTAGTTTGTAGATGGTGGTGTCTCTCTCTGGCCTTCAGTCGCAATTGTGGTAGTAAGGGTTTGTGGGTAATGTGGGTGTGTGTTTTATATTGTATTGGGTGTGTGGGAGTGGTGTGTGTATGTGTATCAGGTGTGTGTATTTCGATTTGTCCAATGTGGTTGTGTTTTGTAAATGTGTGTGTATTTTGAGCGTGGCGATGTGTACCGCCAATGGAATAACGCGGTTGAAAGACCGCCGCGTGGATTCGTGGGTCGTGATAGTGTGGGCGTATTCCTGTTGGCGTGACGGTGGAGGTTTTGTTATCGCCAGTTTATCACTGACCTTTGGTGTGGCGGACTTGTGTGGGTGTCTAGATTTTGGCGGATTCCGAGCTGTGGGTCGTAATAACTGTGGTGGAATTCCACGGCCACGGCGGTGTGTTGGCGGTCTTCTGCACAGCGGTAAGTGGCATTTACCACCAATGTTGTATTGAGGGCCAATGTATGCATGGGGGCATTCCCCCGTTAGGGGCCAGAGAAAATGGAGCTAAGAGATTTCTTTGCGTCACTTTTTTCGGCACTTTTAGCACCTGTTCAGAGCAGGCACAAAAATGAGGCACACCATTGTTTACAATGGGCCTCAATGGACTTTGCAGGATGAGCGTCACAATTTTTTATGCAAATCCTGCAAAGTTCTGAACTAGCGTAAAAAATTCTGACACTAGTTCCCTAACTGCCACCATGGTGCACCATATCTTAGATCAAGCGCGCACATGGTGGCATAGGGGGGTGCTAAGGGGTGCAAGAAAAGTGGTGCTGCACTGGGTGCAGTGCATCTTTTCTTAAAACTGGCCCTAAGTATTTTTGGATATCTACAGCCAATACCATTGTATTTTGAACCTTAACATCTGCTTGCTATACATTTTATAATGGATCTTTTGTTTTTCAGAAGGATACTGTGTAATACTGGTTTTAGTGTAAATTTTTTCAAAGATGCCTATTTTCACCTTTGTCCAAGTTATCAACAGCTGAAAAAATGACTCAGTTATATTTACTAACAAATTTCATCTTCATGGATTAATTGATAAGCGCTTTGTGTAAGACATTGGGATTTGAATATGTTCTCTCTTCTGGTTATCAAACCCAGTCAAATTGGCATACACATCATAGTTTGGAGCACAATCTATGATGGTTCAGCAATGCAACTCAAGATAATTGTGCTTCCATTTTACCAGTTACTAAATGTTATTAGAATAATGCAACTCATAGTGCTAGCATTGGTTCTCTTTCTTGTGTATGCAAGACTTTCATCTGAAAAGTTTTCCCTTTTCTCCTCATATTCATCCTTTGGTCCAGTGACTACTGAACATTTTAATGTGATGCAGAAGTATAGGCAACTTTTCCTAAAAGTGTGTTTTTTAGAAAGTAAAGATTAAGAAATATTCGGACAGATCAAGATCAAACTATTTTTCTTTTGTTGCTGGAGAGGAGGATTGGCTGTCCTCTCATTTCTTCCAGTTCTTACACCACTAGTAAAATCCACTAGTAAAATTTCAACTACAGTTTGTTGGCCCATTTGTCATAATGTATTAAATCAGTCCTATGGTCTTTCAGTTGATGTTGCCTCATTCTAGGAAGATGTATTGCACCTTCCATGCACTCCAACTAAAACAATATGTTGCTGACCTTCGTCATTGGATTTTGTCTCAAGCTCAGCCTTTATGGTTCAAGGGAAACCAAAATGTGTGGCAAAGATATTTACAATTCTGGGAAGTTTCAAAGTTTCCTTCAATGTTTGATCAACTGAAGAATGTATGCTTCTAGGGAGCATTCTTGGGAAAATGAGTCTTCACTACATGCTGCCTTGTTTCTTTCAACCACCTCCTGATAAACCTGAAGTTTCGGGATTTGGCTTACAGTTACACTGGTACCAAGAGTTTACCAGAGTTTACAAGAAATCATGCAATAATGGCGTGGTTCCTCTCACAATCAGATACTATGTTGCTTCTCCCACATAGAAGCAAAAACTTGGAACATCACCTCACACTGGGAGTTCCGTAGGGCCCTCAAGACATGCCTGTTCAAATGAGCCACCTGACCCGCAAGCACCTATATACTCTTGCAGGTGATTAGCCTTGCTTTACAAATCCTGTTTGTTTGATTGATTTATTGGATAGCTCTCAGTGTGTGGTTAAGGGTCCTCATCAACTTGATGACAGTGGCATTTCTGTGCTCACAGTCACCAGATGGATTTTCTGTGGGAAGATTCAGGCAAGGAGGGCTGCAATAGGATTGCATGGTTCAGCACTGGGAAAGGGATGTATAGCTTGGGATTCTTCTTTATGTGCCAAATGAACAACATGAGATTCAGAAAAGGGATGTGTAAAAGTTTAACTCCCCATTCTAAGATGATAGCAGTTTCTGTCTGAGATTTCCAATTGAAGATGAAGTACAGTCCTTTCCTGTGATGTCAGTTCCTTTTTGATTCATGTAAAGTGAGGCATTTAAAAGTGAAGGGTGCATTGCAACATGTGTCCCTTTATGTTTGTTGCTAGGTACAAGGTGAGTGTTTAGTCATCATTATCTATCCATATAATAAAAAAATGGTCAGACACAATTAAAACATTAATTGTTATGAAGCACTTAGTAACTGATATTACACACCACATGCATGTGAGATTTTTTAACAATCTATTTTTGCTTTTCAAAGAACTATTGTAAATGGGCACGACACTGCCCCCTCCCCTCTAGATCTTTGTCTCTCAGCAGTCAATATTCTTTTTAATTCACATTCAGCATCTACGTGTAACCAGGTCTCAGAAATGCATAGAATGCCCCTCAAGTTGTTAATTGGTGATACATAGAAGATCTTTGGAATTGTCAATCATTAGATCAGGGGCTAGCTGTTTTTGTTGGTCTGTTTTTGATTAAACCAGTCTACATTAATGGCAGTGTATCCGCTCCTTTCTGCCACCATATTCTCTTAGGATTATCTGTCAGGACCTAGATAATGTCTATTATTCTGTATGTGCTATCGCTCTGTTTCTAGGGCATAAAGGGAAAGAAAGCGATATTAATACCATATTCACCATTTTATGTGATTTATTGGTCAATTTATTTCATTTTTTCTTTATTTTTTGCATGTAGTTGTACAAGACTTGTGTGTAGTAGGAGAATCTATTTGGTGAATTCTGGGTGCTAAGAAAAAACAAAAATATAAAAAAATGAAAACAAAGAAAACGAGAAGGGGTTAGAATCCATCCAGTTAGGAGAACTGGTTCTAGAGCCAGTATTTCTACACCAATTAACATTATTTTCATTGGCCAGTAGACCCACTTGTGAAAAGACAGTAATGTTACCTTCAGTATTAATAGCTGCAGATTTTTACAGCTGAACATGTTGAAAAGATGTGCACTTCTAAGTCAGACCCAAATTTAATTCCACTTGATGAATGGACCATATAGTAGGATAGATGATCATCTTGAGAATTAAGTAAGAATTCTGACATATGATATTATGTAACATTGATCACATTTGTGTTTGAAGCTGTTACTTTATTCTCTGCTTTGTACACATAGACGTCTTCTGTGCTTGTGAGGTTCTGTCATGTCTAACAAAGAATATGTGTGCATAATATTTTAGTATGTAAATTAGTATGTTGTGCTAATTCTTGATATGCTGTTTGTGCATTGTTCTGAAAAGTATCTGTAGCAAGCTTGGATTTCAAAGGGAGCAGCTCATGAACTCATCACGAGATCCCAGGTAATCCCAGTTTAAGAGGTAATAGCTGAATGAGGATTCAAAGATCCACAATCTTCGGATCTGTTGTGTTTCTCCGGGAGACTTCATCTGCTGAAAGCAGGTGAAGTCTCTAAACGAAGTACATTTAAAAGTGTGGAATTGATTGCTGGGCTACCACATTTCTGATTCCCCTGAAAATTCCTTGTTTCTAAGGAGACCCTTAGGATCACACTTGTAGTCTCGGGTATATCTGCTCCACCATAATTACCACTGCCCAGACATTTGTGATTCCAGGGTGCGGAATTACTGGGGAAGATCAAGCGGATCTCATATTGAGGACCCCTTTTTTCATCCATTCAACTATGATTAAAAACAATATCAGCAAGTGTGGCCCGTCCTTTAGGGCGGAGGGACCACCCCCCCCCCACCTTTTGCCCCTCATGAAGAGTGTCTGTCAGGCAGAACAAAGGTCAGCCTGACAGACACTCTTTATTTTCAGCTCAGATAGCCAGGAGTGAGACATGTGCGATTTGCGCAGACTCCTGGCTGCCTGAGCTGAACTTTGCTGGGCTGAGGAAGTCACAACTCCTATGGGCGTGACCTCCTCGGCTCAGCAAAGGTGCCTTGAGGCCCTCCCCTGGGTGACGAGGAAAGCGTCACCCATTGACTTTGACCTGGGCACTTCTGATTCAAGCCCTGAAGCGCCCAGGGCGAGTGTCAATCAGTGACACTTCATCACAGAGTGGGGTGAGGTCAGCAGTCTCACTGACCCCATCCCACTCCGTGACGAGGCTGGAACTGCTGCCTTACCTCATTGGCTGACCTAAGGTCAGCCAATGAAGGAAGGTAGCAGTCCCAACCCTCCTGGGACCTCGAGGCTGAAGGTAAGTGTGTGTGTGTGTGTGTGTGTCTGAAAGAAGGGGTGTGTGAGAACTTTTAAAATGAATGTTTGGTGCGTGCGTGCATATTTGAATGTTATGAGTGTTGTTAATGGATGTGCGTGCGTGTGTGAAAGAATGAGTGTGTGTATGATGTTTTAAAATGAATGTTTGATGCGTGTGTGCATGTTTGAATGTTATGAGTGTTGTTAATGGATGTGCATGTGTGCTTGTCTGTGTGTGGAAGAATGAGTGTGTGCTTCCCGCCCGCCCCTCTCCCTGCTAAAGATGCCAGCCGTCACCGAATACCAGGGAGCTGAGTAAAGAATAAAACTTATCATTTTGTAATACACAGAAAAAGTCCAACACATGAATATAGTTTTAATTTTTGATTAATCACTTTTTAATCATCCAAAGTTGTCCCTCTTATTGAAACAAACTAAAGATAGCATGAGCTCTATTTTTTTTAAAAGGGTACCTGACATTATGGCTCTAATAGAGGGCTGTCAGAGTAACATTGAATGTGAAGAACCCTTAAGAACTAGCACAGAGAAGCGTGTTTGGAATATTCTCGCTTCGTTTGTCCACAACAGTTACAATATTACTCCAAAGAGGCATCATTCAAAGGGAATCTCCTTTAGGACTATTCTGGGATCTTTTTATTAAACGTCTTGGAGCAAGTGAGGATGGATAGAGTATTGGCATGAGACATTCACTGATATTACCAGCCTTATGATGTCCCTTTATGGCTGTGAGTGATGTGACAGCTACTGCCTGGAAGGATTAACAAAGGAAAATGGAAAGAAGCATTTTGTAAACGGGGAAAAATTTGCACTCTGAAAACCACCCATTATTCTTACAGGACACATCCATCATTCCAGCGTTTTATTCATGGCTCACTTGGAGGCATGCTGGCAAAATTATTTAACTAGAAACATAGTTTACCTTATGAAGACAAAGGCTATCTGTTATCCGTGTCTTTGCCCGATTTAATTCCTCCTATTCCTCACCCCCAGGTAAAACATAATGAAACAGAACACATTTCAGGTTCTCCAAATGCCCAGTCAATGCCCAGGCTGTCCGTGTGCCTGTCTGGTAGGGTGGATGATAAGTAAAAAGTACAAAGTGACTTTTAATTCCCATTTCAGACATTCAACGCACAGTTCTTAATGAAGTTCTTTGTCGCTAATATTTCACAACGTTGTATTTAACGAAAAGTATTATTTTTATTAATTTTTCGCAAATTCTACTGTGCACCAAAGATTCGGACACTTGGGGCCGAATTTAAGAAGGGCCTAGCGCCATATATTGCCACATTTGTGTCATCTATTGGCTTTGCGTGAGCTTATAGATATGGATCTGTATTCTGCACGCTGCCAGGCCATCAAAAAAGTGATGCTCTGGCAGCACACAGTGCTTGTAAGTATGCCCCTAAGTCTCTGTTTGGACTAAACCAAAGAGCATGGATAATCAATTATTTCTGTGTAGGCAATGGCATTTTTCTCAGCGACAGCCAATACTGTATGCTTTCTCAGTGTCCCTCCAACTCCAGAGGACGAATTATGCGTTTGGCGTATGCCCGGGCGAAAATGTATTTAAGTGAGCATTATCTGGTATAAATTTAATTATTAGTTTTTGATTGTTTCATGTAATTTTTGTTTTTCTTACAGTTACTAGTTTTTCATAATTTTCACTTGAGAGAGAGTAGCTTAGGCACAGGATGTCACACAAGAACTGTGAAACTAGATGTGTGCATGGCTGCAAGCACTTCACTGGCAATGTTCACTTCATTACTTTAAAAACTGTGTGGAAAACACAATGACCGGAGGCCGCATAGTCAGCAAAAAGTATGAACTGAAAAATGTGTTTTCAACGTGATCTGGTTCATAAGAGGCTCTGGGGGATAGGGTAATGGTAGTTTTCGTCAGCGGGGAATGCCTTGAAGTCTGGGAAGGACATAATTCACTTACTTTAAAAGGATCATAGACTACCAAACACATATCACTCAGTACACAATTGTGAGATCTCAATGTGAGGTCTGCATAAAAACTTCAGAGGCAAGTTGGAGGCTTGTTATAGGGTGTGTACAAATGTTGATCCACCACGGTGTTTGTGTACTAGAATTCGCTGTGTTTTTTTCTGCTTATGTGATAAAGTAATAAATGCAGCTTATGTACATACACACTTATGCTTTTGCTCTCATGTGATATGCAGTAAAGGATGGACATTCAAGAATGAGTGTTTCTTACTGCTTGTAGTTTAGGACAACATGATCCCTTACGGGAGCCCATTTTGGGAGAATCTTCCTGCCTGCGTCTAAAGATATCTCCTAGAATTCTCATACATGCCTAGAATTCAACTGATGATGTACCTACCCAGAAAGGAGTTCCTATTCAAGAACATCTTACTGCTTGAGGTTGAAGTCAACACGACCTAGGAACACTTGTGGTAGGTTCTTCGACTTTACTGGTTTGTGATTGTTGGTACAGTATCTTACCTGAACTGGATGGTAGTTCTGCTTGCGGCTGAGGAGGATGTTAAATAGACATGCTAGCGGTAGATTCTGGATCTCATGCAGTTTACGAATGCTCGTGATGTCACCTAAGGTCTTGAGCCTGGATAGCTTAACTTTTGACATAATACAGCAGTAAGCAAAGGGTTAAATAAAATAAATGCTCAGCTTAGGAGAAAGCGAAAGAGAGAGAGAACATCTTTAAAGTTATTAACTATGTTGCTACTTTCAAAAACTGCTGTAGATACATATTAAAAATCTGTGCTGTCACTTTCTAGTTATCGCCTCTCTCCATTTGAACAGGCTCATGTTTTAAACAAGCTTTTCTTTTCCTTCATTTATAAGGCAATCAATATTAAAAATTCAAAATGATTCAGACTTTTAGTCTTTACTCCTCTGTAATCATATTTAACAGGTTTAGAGTATATGCAAATTAGATTCATGAATTTAGAGCAGATTTGCATGCCCGTAGACATGCTTCTGGAAAATACTTCCTTCACTCAACAGTGAGGGATTCCCGTTGCTTCTGTATTATCCTCTCTTGCTGTAAACCTTAATGATGTTTTCAGACATAGCCTCTTTTGAAATGTACTCATTTGCATTAAATATCATTAAAAAGGGTGGGTTGTAATTTCAGTGCGAAATTCATAATGTGCAAAGGAGCCAATAGCCACTAAAAGTTCTCCAAGTGGAGTGCACATTTTGCAATGGCCCATCTGAGTCCATAAAAATGAATTGTCTGAGTCAATTATAAAACATCTTAGCAACACAAAATTAATACTCTCATCCAATAGGGATTGTAAAAAAATACTATAAAATATAATGTAGAGGCGACTTTTGTGAAAGGATTCTAGTATTTCTAGAAACTTATCAATATGTATGTTCAGCTTTTATTAAGAGGGATAACTGTGTCCCCTGTGACGACTTAGTTCTATTTCTAATCATGGAAAACATATGAGCTCCAAAGGCGAATCCTTCCAAAGACCGCTGAACATTCCGCTCAGTTACTTTAGGGCAATTGGATTGAATGTATCACTTAAATTCTGAATGTACATGCCAATACCATTAGCTTGTTCTGCACATGGGTAGCTAAAGAGATTAATATATCTTCAAACTAGGCATAAGCGCATTAGTGCACTTTACACAAGACCCTTTTGTTATACTTTTCTTTTTTGTTTAGGTATAAAGAGGTTAAGAGATTTGCCCAGAATATAGACTGTAGCCGAAACCTGGATTCGAACTTGGCTTCCCAGTACCAACGAAGGCTTCTCTACTTGCCAGTGAACATTCTCTGCTCTCCCCTCCATCAGATATCTACACCCACTCCGCCAAAAGAGGAATAAAACATTTTGCAAAATATATAAATCCTGAACATTCGGCAGAAGGATTGTCAAGTTGTAATTTACTAACTCCACAGAAGACTGGATGTTTTACAATGGTCTGATCAGTTTAATAACGATAAAATTATAAGACACAGATGCTCACAAGTTTATTTTTCTATATAATTCACTGAAGGACTTGCCAGTCCCAAGCCAGGTGCAACTTGTGCATAATACATGCAACAGCGTTTTAGGAAGCTCCACATGAGTTTGGTGAGTCATTTTAAACAGTGTTTAATTTGGAAAAAGAAATAAGGTCCATATTCATACTTTTTGACGCAAAACTGCATTTGTGCAGTTTTGCATCAGAAAGTATAGCGTTGGCTTGCGCCAAATTTATGGAATGGTGCAATCCAGCTCAAAGGGTGGGCTAGTGTAAAAAAAATTAAATTTTTCGGGTAGTGGTGGCGGTAAGGTTGAAGGGGGTTTTGCACCAAAAAAATGACGTTAAACTGGTTAGAGGCAAAAAAGTGCCTCTAACCAGCCTAACGTCATTTTCTGATGGAAAACCATCCATACTACATGACTCCTGCCTTAGAAAAGACTGGAGTCAGGCCCACCACTCCAATGGCCAGCACAGGGGACAAGCGTCCCCTGGGCATGCCCACTGCACCCTGTGCTATGCAGGGGGGCCCAGGTTTGGGCCCCGGATGGCACTTTAATTTAAAAAGTAAAAATACTTACGCATATTTACCGTACTTACCTGGGATGGGGTCCCTCATTCTCCGGTGTCACTCAGGTGTGTGTGTTCCTGGGGCTTGAGGAGGGCACCTGTGGACCATGAGTTCAACCATGGAAATGGGTCCACAGGTGACCTGACGCCTGGTCTGACGCAGGCGTTAAATAATGGTGCAAGGCAAGCTTTGCACCATTGTTTAGCCCCTCCTCCCACCCATGCTTCATTTTAGCATGGGGGATCAGTATGGGGCTATGGGGTTAGCACCATTTTTTAGATGGGAACGCCTACCTTGCATCTCATTGATGCAAGGTAGGTTCACGCATCTGAAAAATGGTGCAAACTCCAATATTTTGACATTAAACAGGTCTAGCATCAAAATAGAAATATGAAGTTAGTTTTGCGCCGAATTTACGTAAAACAAATGATGCAAATTCTGCACAAATGGAGAATAAATATGCCCCTAAGTGTCTGGGCCTTTGTTGGGAGGCCACTGCAGCTTGCACCACCCATTGCCCCACACCAATGCTGCCAATGACAGTACCAACTTAACTAATACCTGTCACACTCCCACAAGTGTGACAATTCAGACTTTTATTATACATTAAAAATGACTAATTCCTGCCACCCAAGCCAATTTTACAGCATAGGGAGCAGCTTTTAGCCATTTTAATGTATATGGAATCGTGCTAATCACAAAAGTATTAAAAAAATACCACTATGTACCAGCCTGTCACAAATTCTGGTGTTGACACTAAAGTGCCGGTGCTGAACACTGGAAACCACTAGCTCTGATTTTAGCATTCTCCAGGCTAAATTTATCTTGACTATGACTTATGTAGCACCTACCTATGGGGCTAAAATGAATACAGAATTTGAATAACTTCTCTTGGCATCAATCAGAGCAGTTTTCAATTAACCTAATAGATTGATGAAAAGCAAACCTGTTATCCACTGTCATCCATCTGCCATCATGTATGTAAATTACCCTTCACTGCCTCCTTTATACCCCATTATTTGTGTGACAGATACCTGTGGTGCTGTTGGGCAGAAAATTCAGGAGTTGAAGCTGTTGCACCTATGACAGCATCATTAGAATTTTGATGTTGTGAGAAATTGTGAGACAACCTATAGAAGTAACACAACAAGACACCTCTCGGTACATTCGCCTGTAGGTTTACCAAAGTCTTTGGGGAGAAGATAGCATATTCAATGTGACACAACTATGGCCACTATGATGTTTTGAATGAAGTCTATTTTCTAGTAAAGTCATTTGTTATGTTCAAACTCAAAACAAGACATTAGATTGTGACTCAGTAAGTAGTAATATTATATACCAGTTTGAATGAGATGCAGCGAGAAGGAGGTAAAGTAGAGATGTAAATACAGTTTACTCTGGTCTGGTAGAGCCTGCGATCTCTATGTTTCAGTAGCTCGTTTACAAGTTAATAAACAAACAGATGTTTTACATTCAAACAAGGTCATATGGACAATAGTTTATGCAGTGTATTGATTACTTAAAAATCTGTAGTGATGTTGGCCTATCCCACAAGCAACAGTTTAAAGGGTTCAACAAATGTAAAGGAAACATTAGGAAAGGTGGATGCACTTGCTGTGTGATGTAACAGTTCAGTTTTAATGTCCATTTTGGAGACTATAGTGATGCCTAGAAATATGCACACAAATATTCCTACTGGAGTTTCCAAAGGCTTCAGGTTGACTATAGTCTGGGATATTGCTAAGTGAGTCTGTTAATCATGTTACATCAACAATAGAAAGTAGACATGAAGGGACATGTTTACAGTCATTCTATGTAAAGCACAGAGCTCCAGATTTACTAAGAGTTCGTGCAAGTAAAATGCGGCTCTGCATTGCATGAACTGGAGAGAGCACAATTGTGCTGTATGTACAAATAAATGGTTCAGTTCTGATTCCTCTGTGCGTTGGGGCACTTTTTGGAGCCACACACCAATGCAGGCAACAATGCATCATAGTGCAAGGGTGTCAGCACGGTGGCCTGCATAGTTTTTGTGCAGGAAAGGGTCTCTTCCTCCACACAAAAAATATCCCTTAAGTCTATTTCCCCAATGAATGTCTGCTGCAGAATGCAGCACAATAGCAAAGAGGAAAAAGCAAGGAAAATCAAAGCTATTTCTTCTTGTTATGTCAGCCTCAAGTAGGCACAGGAGTATGGCATGAATCCATGTCTAGAAGTCTTTGTAGATATGGTTTTGCATCAACGTACATGGGTGGATGCAAGGGAAATCCTATGCACCCCCCATGGAACACCTTACTGGTGTAATGCAAGGCAGTGCATTGTGTTGCGTTGTGTTACTTTTTGTAACAATCTAAAGCAAATCACCATTTGCATTGCTTTTCAAATCCAAAGAGTACTATGCGCCTGGTCTGTGCTGAAAATTATCATAAACGTGACACAAAAATCTTTGTAAATCTGGGCTCAGGTATCACTCCAGTTAACTGTGAATCATCGCGAGAAGAAAATCATTGCATGCATAATTGCAACCTCACCTGAAATTGTCAGGGAGTGGGCTGTAGATCAAGTGAATAAACACAGAATTCTAATAAATTGTCAAAACGAATTACAGATATCTGAAAATGCCTAAACTACAATTTTCATTTCCAAGTCGTTTTCAAAGTGCAGGTCATTCTTCTGCCCCTGTTGAAATGTTCAAACTCCCTAAAGCTACCCAATATTCTCCAAGGAGACTGGGTGTCAACTCGGTTATGAAACGAAGGGCTCCTGAAGGAGCCACATATATATTCTAAATTGAGTTGGTATAGAAATCCAACTTATATTGAATTAAAAATAGGATATACTAGTGATAAGGCATTACAATAAATTAATTCTAATTGAAAGATGGCAGCTTCACAAATCTAAAAGGGTACAAAGACTTGTTCTTCAGTTTGTTTCTGCCTTTTATCTTGTACTGAATGTAACACCACTAGTGGTTAACAGGGAGGGATAATGTCTTCTTTCTACACTGTCCCTCACAGAGGCAATTCTGCATTGTAGCCAAGCTACAGTCTAGTGCTTAATTTGTGAAAGAAACAGTGCCTAGTTTGTGAAAGAACAAGTGCCAGAAGCTTTTCACAGAAGCCGTGCCATTAAACGTCAGCTCACCTAATACCAAGGCTAATAGTCTTTAATCCACTATCAGACTCTCACTATCCCCTTTTCTCTCTTTCAGATTCCTGCTTCCTCTCCTTGTGATGGCTTTGTTTTCTTCTCTTTCTCCATCTTTCCGATCTGGGAAAAGGTGTTTTCTCTCTCTCTTGCACTCAGTAAATTTCTGATAGAAAAATAAGTGTAGGTCCACAAAAAAAAGGGCTGGTGCCCCTGATGTGTCCACTGGTTTAAATGAAGGCCCATATTTATGGAAAGTTAGCACCTCCTTAGCATCATTTTTTTTACACTAAAGCAGTGGTAACTTAACTCCATATTTATATTTTGAAGCTAGATCCAGCTAGTGTCACAATATATGAGTTAGCGTCATTTTTAGGAAACACCAGCCCATCTTCTGTCTCATCGCGACAATGATATGCAAGGTAGGTGTTCCCTTCCTGAAGATGACACTAGCCCCCCAGCACTATATTTACCTCCTGATGCTAAAACAACACACACCTAGGAGGCAGACCTAAAGCATGATGCTAAGGCTGATTAGTGTCAAATTTTAATGTCTGGTCTGATCAGGCGTTAAAAGGATGTGAGGCACATTTCCACAGGGAAACACCATGGCGTGTCACTATTTTAGGCACATAGATGCCCACCCCAACCCCCAGCATAACTACCACCACCCAGACCACAGGATCACTATAGGAGTAGGGAGCCCAACCCAGGTAAGTAGACGTGCTTACCTTATGTGTGCCACTGGGGTCCACTTACATGGGGCCTCTACCTGGCACTGGTTCTGTTGGGGCTGTCCTGGGGACACTATTCCCCTGAGGTTGGGCATTTGGGTTTTGGTAATATAACCTGTCTATGCTTAGACAGGCATCATTGTTTGGCTGCTTCTGCAGCCACAAATGATGCTAGGCTGACTAGTGGCAGATTTTTTTTTGCCGCTAATCAGTCTAGCGTCATATTTCGCCGACTAGCACCATTTTCCCTAACGTCATCCATCACTGGATAGCGTCTTTTGTGTGGATGCTAACCATTCCTTAGCGCTATTGTGCATTATTTTTGTATTTTTGAAATATGGCGCATGGATGGCGCTAGGGAATGACATTAGCTTGCGTTAAAAAAATGATGCACTACTGCGGTAGCGCTGTTGTGCTGCATTTTCCATAAATATGGGACTAAGTACTGTTAAAGTCAAAATATTGCTTAGTGAAGCTATACCGTCCAAAGTTCACCATCCATTGCACATGCTGCATACTGATACATGTTTGGATTACGGCTGGTTCACAGCAATATGTCCTCGTTAGTTTGCCGTATAAAAGATGTACTGAAGCAACAGCCTCAATCAACCACAATCAACCTAAACAAGCACTGACAAAACCAATCATTCGGGTGTTTGTCTAGTGAAAAGGTTTTGTAAAACTTAAATGAGACCCATAGCAGTGCAAGCTTAAATTACAAAAATAAGCACAGTAGTGATGGTGGTCCTGTTCTATGTGCTGAACGCTTACACTGCTACTGGTGGTGCATCTGTGTGAGTGTGTGTCCATGTGTGGCTGTTGCCACTATTCGATATAACCAGTAGACAAAGAGTTTAAATTACCACTGCATAGTGTACATGTCTAAAGCTGGCACCATCTGGAGTATGCTTTCCAGCCCTGGAGACTTCTAAAATGTGCAAAATATTCACAGTGGCAGAAGAAACTGCCACCAAAAAGGCAATTTTACTAAGCAATTACCTGTTCGTATGTGAGCTTCCTGTAAAAGATGTACCAGTGTAAATATGAAAAACTTTTTGATAGACTCATTAAAATACAGTGGCAACTCTAATAAGATTTAGAAAAGGTTTACAATGTTTTAACAGAGTGAAAGCACTTTGAATGTTCAGATTAAACATTTAGAAGGATAAATACAGTTTTGGTGTCTCCCATGCCTTTCCCAGAGGCAGACGCACATGCAACACAATGTTTCACAAACAGTTAGAGCCTCCTTTCAAGGAAATTTAAAGTTTCCAACAATGCTTCCTGGCTTTTTCCTAGCAATGTGTCAGGGAAAAAAGGCACATTGTGTATAATGAGTCAGCATTCTACCTCTTTATACAGTATGAATGGGTCTCTATGAAGTTGTATTCATAATGAGTGGCTCCAAATTCTGGGAGACAAAGGAAACAATAATGTTAACCTCTGACCTGGGCAGACTTTTAGGGTAGGCTGGTTTACCATAATGACCACAAAAGTTAATGGATAAAATGCTTGCAAAAAGTCTAACCATTGGCAATCTCTAGGGGTAGCCTTTTAAACTATCATTTTTTTGCCCTACATGCCACCTCAGTTTGGACCCATCCATAGGCAGATCAGTCTTTGACCCTGCTCCACTAGAAACAGTCCAGCCTGAACTGCTAATTTAGGTTCTTCTGGAACAGGAACACAAGCAACCCAAGACTGGTTTTGCCCTTCAGTTAGGGCAAACTTGGTTCCCATAGAACAGTGAGTAGAGGACCCACTTCAGGGGATACCTTTGCCATGTAGGCTGATACCTTGAAAGTACAAAAGGTAATGGGCAAAATGCTTCCAATAAGTCTAACCACTGGCAATCACTGCAGATAGCATTCCAACCCATTGATCTTTTGCCAAACATGCCACCTCAGTTTGGACTCAGCCATATAAAAACTAGTCTTGACCCTGCTCCAATAGGAACAGTCCAGCTCAAACTGCAAAGGCCAGTGTTAGAAATGGGGTTTTTGGTTGGCAGTCAGGTTACCCTCTGTCCAAGCAAGAACCCTCATTATAGTCAGGGTAAGTCACACACAATCCAAATTATCCTGTGCCCACCCTCTGGTAGCTTGGCACTGAGCAGTCAGGCTTAACTTAGAAGGCAATGTGTAAAGTATTTGTGCAATAAATCATACAATAACACAACATAGCACCACAAAAATACACCACACAGTGTTTAGAAAAATATATAATATTTATCAGGATAATTGCAGGTCAAAACGAATAAAGATGCAATGTGAAATTGTAGAGATATCACTGAAAAGTGATATTAAGGGGGTCATTCCAACCGCCGCCCGCCAAAGTTCCGCCGCCAGAAGACCGCACCGCGGTCAAAAGACCGCGGCGGTCATTCTGGCTTTCCCGCTGGGCTGGCGGGCGACCGCCAAAAGGCCGCCCGCCCGCCCAGCGGGAAAGCACCAGCAACAAGGATGCCGGCTCCGAATGGAGCCGGCGGAGTTGCTGGTGTGCGACGGGTGCAGTTGCACCCGTCGCAATTTTCAGTGTCTGCCAAGCAGACACTCTAAATCATTGTGGGGCCCTGTTAGGGGGCCCCTGCAGTGCCCATGCCAATGGCACTGCAGGGGCCCCCAAGGGCCCCATGACACCCGTTCCCACCAGCCAGGTTCTGGCGGTGAAAACCGCCAGAACCAGGCTGGTGGGAAGGGGGTCGGAATCCCCATGGCGGCGCTGCTTGCAGCGCCGCCGTGGAGGATTCCCTGGGGCAGCGGGAAACCAGCGGGACACCGCTGGTTTCCCGTTTCTGACCGCGGCTGTACCGCCGCGGTCAGAATGCACATGGAAGCACCGCCAGCCTCTTGGCGGTGCTTCCGCGGTCGTTGGCCCTGGCGGTCCATGACCACCAGGGTCGGAATGGCCCCCTAAGTGTCTTAAGTCTTTAAAAAGCAAACAAAGGCACTCCTGCGGTCCCCTTTACAACATCCCCGCTGGGCCGGTGGGCGCAATTCTAGTTTATGCCCGCCGGCCCAGCGGGGATGCGGCCGCAACATAGGAGCCGGCTCCTAATGGAGCCGGCGGTGTTGCGGCCGTGCGACAGGTGCAATAGCACCTGTCGCGCTTTTCACTGTCTGCTATGCAGACAGTGAAAAGCTGCACGGGGCCCTGTTACGGGGCCCTTGCACTGCCCATGCCAGTGGCATGGGAAGTGCAGGGCCCCCAGGGGCCCCAGGACTCCCCTTACCGCCATCCTCTTCCTGGCGGTGCAAACCACTTTAAACTTTAAACCAGGTACTTTGTGCTTGAAAGAGACTTTGGGGGTCATTTCAACCCTGGCCGTCGGAGACCACCAGGGCTAAAGTGGCGTCCGTACCGCCAACAGGCTGGCGGTAGGGGAGTCATAATCCCCAGGGCAGCGCTGCTTACAGCGCTGCTCTGGCGGATTATCACCGCCGGGGCTAAAACGCCGGTAAACCGACGGCCCCGGCAGTGCGACCGCGGCGTTACCACCGCGGTCGAAATATGGGTCTCCGTACCGCCAGCCTGTCAACTAAACCTAGCCAGACGTGGATTGTAAGGCACAGAAAGATTTAAGTGCAGAGAAATGCTTACTTTCTAAAAGTGGCATTTCTAAAATTGTAATATTAAATCCAACTTCACCAGTCAGCAGGATTTTGTATTACCATTCTGGCCATACTAAATATGGCCTTCCTACTCCCTTCAGATCAGCAGCTGCCACTTCAACAATGTGTGAGGGCAGCTCCAGTGTTAGCCTATGAAGTGAGCAGGCCTCACAGTAGTGTAAAAACAAATTTAGGAGTTTTACACTACCAGGACATGTAAACTACACAGGTACATGTCCTGCCTTTTACCCACACAGCACCCTGCTCTAGGGGTTACCTAGGGCGCACATTAGAGGTGACTTATGTGTAGAAAAAGGGGAGCTTGAGGCTTGGCAAGTACTTTTAAATACCAAGTCGAAGTGGCAGGAAAACTGCACACACAGGCCTTGCAATGGCAGGCCTGGGACAAGGTAAAGGGGCTACTTGAGTGGGTGGCACAACCTGTGCTGCAGGCCCACTAGTAGCATTTAATCTACAGACCCTAGGCACATACAGTGCACATTACTAGGGACTTATAAGTATATTAAATAGTCCAGTTGGGTATGATCCAAAGTTACCATGTTTAAAGGGAGAGAGCATATGCACTTTAGCACTGGTTAGCAGTGGCAAAGTGTGCAGAGTCTAAGAGCCAGCAAAAACAGAGTCCAAAAAGTGGAGGGAGGCAGGCAAAAAGTTAGGGGTGACCACCCTAAAGCATGTCAGGTCTAACACCCAGGTTCTGCCTTAAGCAGAACACAGGCAACTCAAGAACAATTTTGCCTTGATTGTGGGTCTTCAGTCGGGTGTAGGTTGGTACCAGTGGTAAAGTGAGCACAGTGCCTATGTGTCGGCATACCCTTGCCACTCAGAGCGGTACATGAAAGAAACAGAAGGTGATGGATGGAATGCTTGCAGTAAGTCTAACCAGTGGCAATCGCTTGAGGGAGCATTCTAACCCATTGTGGTTACACTTAAATCAAGCATCCCCTTATCAAGTTCTACCTATTAAAACAGTGCAGATCCCGTGGAGAGCGGGTCCTTGGATACCAGTCATGTGCAGGCACCTGATGAGGATGTGGTGTGAGACCATGTCAAATGCTGCAGACTGGACCAGGGAACGAGGGCTGCTGTGCCTCCTTAGTCAAGCATCATGTGAATGCCGTCTATGGTGGTGATGAGTGTTGTTTCTGTACTGTGATTGAGCCGGAATCCATTGAGGAGCTGGCTGTTGATGAGGTGGTAGGTAAGGCACTGGTTGATTGGTTTCTTTAAGACTATTGGAGACTATGGTAGGAGGGAGATGGGTCTGTAATTAAAAAGCATGACTGGGTCAGGGGATGGGTTCTTCAGCAGGAACATGATAATGGCATGTTTCCAGGTGTCTGGGAATGTGGGTGAGAGAATGGAAGCATTGAGGATGGGTGTTTGTGCTTTGTTGATTGATAGGAGTACTTTGGTGAAAGTGTTGTGGGGGTAAGTGTCAGAAGGAACCTTTGAGTGTATGGCTTTCATGAGAGCAGCAATTTCAATGGTGGTGATAGCAGGCCACAAGGTCGGGGTCTGTTCATCAGCTGTTATGAGAAACTGAGTTGTGACAATGACAGAGTTTGGTTGAGTGTTGAAGTTACTGTATATGGAGGTGATTTTGTTACAGGAGAGTTCTGAAAGATTGTTACCAATGTTTTATGAGGAGTTGTTGTTGCCGGAGGTGACAGGAGGTATGGTGAAATCTTTGATGATGGAGAAGATTTCCTTGCTGTTGGTAGTGCTGGCATTGATGTGATCTGCAGAAGCTGTTCGCTTGGAGCTCTGTATTCACTGGTGGCAGTGTTTTAGGGCTGATTTGAAGATGTCTTTATCTGAAATGTCTCAACTTGTTCTTCATTTGTGCAGTAGTTCCTTGCAGTTGCAGCCTGAGTTCCTCTTTGTACCAGCTGGCCAGTGGTCACGATCCTGCCATTGGGCTGAGCTTGAGGGGAGTCAGAAGGTCGGTGCATGCTCTGATCCAGCTGTTGAGATTTTTAATGGCTTTCACCAAGTTGCTGATGTGCTCGGGATGGTGCTCGGAGAAGGTGGAAGTCCACTCCTTTTCTGAGATGCTTCTCCACCTGCAGTGTGCAGTTGTGGTGGTACTAGGTCTTTGATGGTGTTAGATGTGTATGCTGAAAATGATAAGGGCATGGTCTGTCTAGGTCATAGCTACTGGCTTGTCAACTGTGACATTGTTGATTGAAGAGGATATTGAGTCCAGAAGTTGTCCCGCAGTGTGTGTGCTGGGTGAGACCAAGGCTTTGGAGGATGTTAGAAATGGGGTCTTTGGTTGGCAGTCAGGTTATCCCCTGTCCAAGCAAGGACCCTCACTCTAGTAAGTGTAAAAGAGAATCACCCTCAGCTAACACCTGCTTACCCCCTTGGTAGTTTGACACGATCAGTAGGCTTAACTTCAGAGTGCTAGGTGTAACGTATTTGCACCAACACACACAGTAACTTAATGAAAACACTACAAAATGACCCAACACATGTTTAGAAAAATAGAAAATATGTATCTAAACAAAACAAGACCAAAACAACAAAAATCCACAATACACAAGTCAAGTTATCAATTAAAAAGCAAAAAGAGTATTTATGTAGTTTAAAACACTAAGGTGGTCATTCTGACCCTGGCGGTCTTTGACCGCCAGGGCGGAGGACCGCGGGAGCACCGCCGACAGGCCGGCGGTGCTCCAATGGGGATTCCGACCGCGGCGGTAAAGCCGCGGTCGGACCGGCACCACTGGCGGGGTCCCGCCAGTGTACCGCCGCCCCATTGAATCCTCCGCGGCGGCGCAGCTTGCTGCACCGCCGCGGGGATTCCGACCCCCCCTACCGCCATCCAGATCCCGGCGGTCGGACCGCCGAGATCCGGATGGCGGTAGGGGGGGTCGCGGGGCCCCTGGGGGCCCCTGCAGTGCCCATGCCACTGGCATGGGCATTGCAGGGGCCCCCGTAAGAGGGCCCCTACATGTATTTCACTGTCTGCTGCGCAGACAGTGAAATACGCGACGGGTGCAACTGCACCCGTCGCACAGCTTCCACTCCGCCGGCTCGATTCCGAGCCGGCTTCATCGTGGAAGCCTCTTTCCCGCTGGGCTGGCTGGCGGTCTGAAGGCGACCGCCCGCCAGACCAGCGGGAAAGTCAGAATTACCGCCGCGGTCTTTCGACCGCGGAACGGTAACCTGACGGCGGGACTTTGGTGGGCGGCCTCCGCCGCCCGCCAAGGTCAGAATGAGGGCCTAACACTGTTAGCGTGAAAATGTACCTTGGGTGCATCGAAAATAACCCCACACGGGCGAGTGTGCGTGAAAAAGGGCTATGATGTGTCGATTTTACTCATGAACGAGACCTTGCATCGTTTCTCCTTTCGTTGGGTTGGGGGGCGTTGTTTCTTCTCTCCGCAGGAGAGTGATGCGTCGATCCGGTCAGGACTCTCGGGTCCAAACAGGCCTTGCATTGTTTTTACACACCCAGTGGTGTTTGCGTCGGAAATCCAGCCACACGATGATCTGAAAACCACGCAGCGCGGGTTGAGATCCCACCAGCCTCCGTCAGAGATGCTGCGCGTCGTTTCTCTTACTTCATGCGTCGATTCTTCAGTCGCATTACAGGCGAGTGTCGATTTTCAGCCGCGAAGCCGGCGGCACGTAAATTTCCCAGCCGCAGATCGAAGTTGTGTCGATCTTTTCCCCGCATGGCGTTCTCTGTGTAAATTTCTTCCTCTTAGGCTGCCAGTTTCTCCTTTCAGGGTCCCAGGAACTGGATGGGCACCACTTGGCAGAGTAGGAGTCTCTCCAGAGACTCCAGGTGCTGGCAGAGAGAAGTTTTGCAGTCCCTGAGACTTCAAACAACAGGAGGCAAGCTCTAAATCAAGCCCTTGGAGATCTTCACAAGATGGAAGGCACACAAAGTCCAGTCTTTGCCCTCTTACTCTGGCAGAAGCAGCAACTGCAGGATAGCTCCATAAAGCACAGTCACAGGCAGGGCAACTCCTTTTCCTCAGCTCTTCTCCTGGAAGAGGTTCCTCTTGGTTTCCAGAAGTGTTCTCTAGTCTGTGGTTTTGGGTGCCCTTCTTATACCCAATTTCTCCTTTGAAGTAGGCCTACTTCAAAGTAAAGTCTCTTTTGAATGTGAAATCCTGCCTTGCCCAGGCCAGGCCCCAGAAACTCACCAGGGGTTTGGAGACTGCATTGTGTGAGGGCAGGCATAGCCCTTTCAGATGTGAGTGACCACTACTACCCTCTCTCCTAGCACAGATGGCTCATCAGGATATGCAGGCTACGCCCCAGCTCCCTTTGTGTCACTGTCTTGTGTGAGGTGCAACCAGCCCAACTGACAAACTGACCCAGACAGGAAATGCACAAACAGGCAGAGTCACAGAAATGGGATACGCAAGAAAATGCTCACTTTCTAAAAGTGGCATTTTCAAACACACAATCTTAAAATCAACATTACTAAAAGATGTATTTTTGAATTGTGAGCTCAGAGACCCCAAACTCCACATGTCCATTCACTCTCAAAGGGAATCTACACTTTAATCAGATTTAAAGGTAGCCCCCATTTTAACCTATGCAAATCAGTGTTGCAGCCACCAATAAATAGGTCCTGGGAAGAGGAAGGAGTGCAGGCTATTGTGGGCAGGGAAACCAGTGATGTCACTTCCTATGCAGATGAATGATGGGAAATCTAGTGATGTTTCCTGCTATGCAGATGGTTGATGGGAAATCCAGTGATGTCACTTCTGGTGCAGATGGGCAATCTTTCCTGCTCTCTAACAGAAGTACTTCACTTTGGAGCCATAATTCTTGACCTCTGTCATTTTTCAAATTTCCATATTCTCCTCTAAGATGCTAACGCTAATCATAGTGTAGAACTACTTAAAAACACAAAAAATGGTGGGCAATTGTGAGCTATTTATAGTTTCTGAGAACATGCTTAATGAAGTCAGACTCCAAAGCAAGACTTCCCATATTTTAGAGCCATTGAGGCCCTCCTTATGATTTGTTTGGGAAATTCCGATATGTGCTGTAACACTAGTCACTGCACACACCAGAATCACACGTTTTGCATTTTTTATCACACCTGGTACATTCTGGGCAAAATAAAACCACATGCCCACAATAAATCTTGGCAGGTAAAAACAGCTAATATTTATAGGAGAAAAATTCCTGATAAATGGTAGGACATGCACTTTGTGACGAGGTAATATTCAAAATCTGTATGCTTCGCCCAATTTTGGGGGGAAACTCACAATAGGTGCTATGTATTTCACCCAATAAATACCAAAGCTCACTCTGTTGTTTTCTGATCAAGAGCAGCAAATATTACATACAAAACCAGGCAACTCATAGTGTGGGCCTAATTCTGTCATCCCAAATCCATATCTATCTATCTATCTATCAATCTATCTATCTATCTATCTATCTATCTATCTATCTATCTATCTATCTATCTATCTATCTATCTATCTATCTATCTATCTATCTATCTATTTTGCAAAACAATAAGTAATGACATGAACTACACTTTAGAAAAAAGATCATCCTTAAAGATAACAGCTATGAGAAACACATTGTTGTCTTTAGGGGAAGCTCACTGAGTTGTGTAAAAAATGGCAAAGTGTCAATTGTAAGCAGGAGACTGGCACTTTCTATCCTGGTTCCCACTAGGCCAAAGCTGTGATCTCGGGCAGCCCAGTTCATTTAATTTCCTTTGATTCGGCGCTCTAATCTTCTAAAGAGTGGGAAACTTGAAAACAAAGCTGTACGTTAAAATTAAGCAATATTTACAAATAAATAGAAGCATTTTCTTTAACTTGCAGCTTGCACTTTGTCAGAACCCTGTACAAAGGGCCACAGGACAAGCAGGAGATTCTGGGTGTGGTGGTTGAGGCCTTTTACTCCTGATGTCCCAGGGCCCACCCTTCTATTGAACTAGCTCAACTGGACCAAGCATCCCCGCTGTACCTGACTCTCAGTTGGGAAGCATAGGAAGTACAATCAAGGTTCCTTCAGGGGTAGCGCAAATACAGATCAGTGAACATGACTCATAACTCAACTTGCAAGCAGTGCGAACAATAAATAAGTAACTCATTATGACCTTGGCAGAAGGGATTACTCCATCCCAAATGTGACAGATATCCCGCCCGCCATCTTACAAGTTCCATTATATTCTTTGGGACTTGTAAAAAAGCGGCCGGGATAGCCGTTACTTTTGGGACGGAGTAATCCCCTCCGCCAAGATCATAACGAGTCCCTAAATTTCTAGTCAGATACTAGTTTTTACATAAAAATAAGTGCTGTAATTCTAACACTATGGATGCAAAGGTAAATATCATTTGAAAGCAATACCTCAGTCCTCTCGTCATAGCACTAGTGGTTTTTAGGCCACTCCCTGTCTTCCAACTTCTAGTTCAATGGGTTTGATGTTATTTCCCATTGTCCCATGACCACATCCAAGGAATGTAAACTATATGGCTGTACTCAAGAGTTCATCCCTCGGATTTTGTTTGTAATTTCAGCCACTAGAGTCTATTCGGTTGCAGCACCAATGGAGGTATGTTCTCCAAGGCCCCAAAGGTTCAGTTCTTGGCTTACCTGCTCAGGCAGTATAAAACCCTTTCTGTGGTGCGGCACAGCCTTGCTCAGGATCAGCAAAATCTGGTTACACAAGGTAACATGCAGAACACCTGGCAGGAGCATGGGCCTCCTTCGGTGCAGTTCACAGAATGTGGGCTGGTCCCACCTTGGTCACAGCAGCAGTTTTATCAGGTGATGACCCTGACCCTTGGCTTCAGCACCTCTGACAGCCCCTTCTCGCATACGGGTCGTTAACATGGTACTCAGAAGTCCAGCCGCACTGACCCGATGTTGTCATCTACAGCGGCATCCTGGCATACAGGGTCGCAGAAGAAGAAATCCAGCAAACGGGCGACAGCCCAATCAGTTTGGGAGCAGGTTTCTTCCACCTCGCTCCTTGGCTGAGTCCATGGAGGCCCCTCCTGGCATATGGGGTCACCAAATCCGTCAAGCACACAGACCATGGCCCATCTGTGTGGGAGCAGGTTTCTCCCACCTAGCTTCTTGGCTCAGTACATTGTGTGTCCCCCATCATAAGGGTTCTCTGAATCAGTGACTCACATGGGCTACAACCTGATCGGTGTGAGAACAGATTCCTCACACCTCGCTCAGAGAGCCCTCATGTCAGGGCTCCATTCTGGACCTTGTTCACTCCAACACTCTCCTCTCCCACATAAACACACCAGTCTTTGCGAGCAGGCAGGCGTTGGTGCTCCAAGTTCCAGAGCACATGATCTTGGTTTCCCTGGGCGATGTCTACTCTACCAGCAGGGAGACTAGCAGTCTAGGCACCTAGTCCTGGTCACAAGAAGAAATCTTGCAGAGCTTCCCTTCCTCACATAGCCAGTCTAGTAGCTCAGCAGATGACAAAGTTTTGGGGTCTATACTCCCCGACCTGTAGTCCTTTTCCAGACACAAAATGTAATTTTGTGTTTGGGTCTTTGAAGTTTAGGTTGGGGGTTCTTCTTCTTTGAAATGGACATCTTTCCTCTTTCTTCTTTCTCCTGAAGGATGTCTGACACAGTAGGCAGGACTCCAAAGCTGAGTAACCCTCAACAAGATTCCTGAGAGTGACCAGAGTTCACACCTGGATGTCAACCACAGTGATATGTGCACCAAAAGGTTAATCCTGGGCCCTCAGCCATACTCTTTATGATTCGCTCATCAGCCTCATTTCCCTCTTCCTGATATGTGTCCAGGCCCTTTCCTTGTGAGCTGTCATTGAATCAAAGAACAATTTGAAATGCACAGGAGAGCCTGGCTTTCCAGTGCATATCTCTAACACCTTACAGGAATGCACCAATACACACATCTTTCTGAGGGACTCCTCTACTTCTCGTATTTTCATCAAGCATGCCTGGGCTTCCTAAAATGGACACTGTTGACAAGGACACTTCCTGCAGGGTCATCCTCTGACTTTTTGCCTTCCTCCTCCTATTTCTCTGACTCATTTTTGATGGCCTTTAGGATTTGGGGCACTTTACAACTGCTGACCAGAGCTAAGGTGCAGGTGCTCTGTACTCTGAAACATGATAACATTGGCTTATCCGCAGCTGACATATTTTTCTTACTTGAAGTCCCTAGGAAGATGCACTATGTGGCCTGTGAATTAAATGCTACTTTTGGGCCTGCAGTATTGATTGTGCCACCCACTACAGTAGCCTTTCAAACATATCTCACACCTGCCACTGCAGAGCGTGTGTGTGTAGTTGTTAAACTGCTATTTCAACCTAGCAAGTGAACCCACTTGCCAGGCCCAAACCTTCCTTTTTATTACATGTAACTGACCCTTGAGGTAGGCCCTAGTTACCCCAAGTGACGGGGTGCAGCGCAGTGTATTTAAAAAGTTGGACATGTACCTTTATGTTAATTGGTCAGTGGCCAGTTAGTGAACCGGATGTCACTGTTTATTTGCTTGCAGGTTGCAGGAGAGTGATACCTTCACTCTGAGGGAGGTTCTCAGTGTTTTACAGAAGGCTGGAGGGGCTTGGGAGCTTTTAGAATCCTTCAGGTTTCCAGGTGATACCTTAGCAGTGATTGTTGAGTCCTTGGAGCAGCAGACAGGGTTTGGCACCATTTTCTTCTTGTAGCAAAACTTCTGTTCTCATGCTTCGGGTCGTCTTTGTTCCTAGTCTTTTTGTGTCCATCAAATCTGATCTGCAGGTCGAGGGATTCCCACTAAATATTGCACTTAGTGGGTGTTAAGGGGAGTACCTGGTAATGGCCAGTGGACCGCCTACCTTAGGGTGGCTACAACCACTATATGACCACTTCCTGTGGGAAAGGATCACATCCCTAAGCCTGATTGGCTGTTTTCCTACCATCCAAGATGGAGGAAAATGAGACGGAGTAGTCACCTCGACTGCCACACCTGGCTACCAGAGCATTTCTGTTTCAACCCAAAAGTATTGAGCCTCTCGTTTGCCTCTGTGTATTGAGATGGTTTTACAGTGACTACAGTCTAGAGTGCTCCTGTTTTGTGAGATCAGGGAGGATCATCTCTGTTGAAGGCTGAGCACCTTGCTGCAACCCCCTCTGAGGATTCTGTGTGGCGTGAGGACCTCACCCATTTGCATGGCAACCTCAGCACACACTCATCTGACTTTCCCTGAGGCCACAGGGCTAGCCGATCAACACTATGCCCCAGCCCCTCCTGCACCTGTGAACTGGGCCCCTTGTGCAAGGCCCGTCCATACCACCAAAATTGAACGCAGACCCACCTGCATCACCAGAGACTTGCTGGAGCCAGACTCGACTGTAAGTAATGCAGGCCTCAGGAATGAGGCCCACCGATGTCCAGAGCGGCTTCTCTTCAACCAGGTACTGTGCCTGTGATACAGGCAATTCACTCTCATCCCCCAAGACACAGAGGGCAATTGGGGATACTTACTGGCCATTCCAGTCCCTGTGAGGCCGATTCAAAGTCTCCCTGTTCTCTGTGGTAAAAACGGCTGTGGTGAGGAATGGGAGACCCTACCGTAACTCCTTCCTTTATAGGAAGTGCCAACAATTAACTTTTAGAACTAAATGGTTTGGGTCATTGCTTGCTTGTTACCAAAAACACTTTCCTATGTGCCAACTTCCTATACTGTGAATCTCGCAATAATCTCCAGTAATCCCATTATTACCTTAATAGAAGCGCTTCGGCTTCTAGAGTCTCCATAATCTGAGTGTTATGTATTGTAAAGTACCTCTGGGTGCTTTGCAGGACTAACATGAAGTTTTTTTACGTTAATCCTGCAAAGCACCGGACTAGCGTACAAAAATATGACGCTAGTACCCCAGACTACCGCCATGGTGATCCGTATTTTAAATACCGTGCACATATGCTTGTGTTAGTGGGGTGCTAAGGGACACAAGAAAAGTGGCTCTGCACTAGGTGCAGTGCCACTTTTCAAAAATCTAACCCTAGATGTTTAGATGAAATTGGGTGAATCAAGAACATCAGTCAGAATGTGTGGAAAGAGACTAGGCATGCCAAAGGCACTGGACACAAATGTGCATTCAGAGCAAGAATTTGGGACGACAGAGAGTCTTGCAACAGACAGGGGTAGGTCTTCGTTGGCACTGTGCAGACCTGCCAACTCACACCCTGCCACCGTGTAACACATGATATTGGCTCCCATTACACAGTCAACCTGTGAGGAGCCAATATCAAATGGCTGAAGTTAAAAGGAGATTAGAACCACGTTATACAGTGGTTTTCAGCTACTTTTATGTAGGCATTTAACTGCCAGTGTCCATTAATGGGTGTGAAAACACCCCAGGGCATCAGCAGCAACCTCAGCAAGCTTTTGTGCTTTTTTGGATGGGGTTTCAGGCCTGTGTGTGGGCAAAAGTGCCTCTTAGGTGCTTCTCCGCAGGACTGTTATTAAGGGCTTCTTTATCAGCTGTGAAATATTGATATGAATATTCCATGTAAAAAGAACAATTGCTGCTCTCTGTTTGTATATTCCTTATAATCTGAGACAACACTCTCTGCCAGAGAATGAAGCCTTGGTGAAAGTTGCAATCGGCACCAATATTTTCATGTTGCTTTTTGATTTTCTTCTCAAATTGGGTGCCCCCCGTAATTTGGCGCTGCTAGTCAAAAGCCTAGTTCGCCTATGTATATGATATGGGCTGCACATGGCTGACTGCAGTTCTTCATTAGCCTTACCGCAGCAACGGGAAAGGATAGTTCAGACGTGGAATGTGTAGCCCAATGATACACTAATCTGGCAAGGTGTCAGGAACTTTCGCGTTGTCACACGTGACCTTTTACAAATGCTCGTCTCATATATTCCTGAGAACGGAATTCTCAAGACAATATGTATTCGGGCTGATGCTCTCTGAACTGACAGACAGCCCCAGCTTCTCCCTCTTTGCCTTACCCTCCTCAGCCTGCCAATGAACTACCGCTGCCATCACCCACCTCTCATCAAGCTTGACTTTGACAGATTGCGTCTTGGCGTTGAAGTCCCTAGGCTTTAATTGCCTCTCGCAAGAAATCTAATAAACTGCTGTAAGATTCCAACGTGGCAGATGGACTCCACCCCACGGAGGCGAAGCTGGTGCGTAGGAATTCATTATTTTCCAAAGAAGACATGTTAGTTCCCATTAATAGCCCATTCTATTAATTAAATATACTATATTTTGAAAGCAAGATTGATGTGTTTTAAAGATTGTGCATTCCTCGAGTGTTTTCATACTGTGTACACCATTCTGAAGCAGAGTCCATGCATGCTTGCTGCAACTGGCTGCAAAATTTCTAGTCTTATCCCCAGCGATAAATTACAGGATGCTTATGAAGACAGACATCAAACCAATTAACATTGAATTATACCTCTCACACACACAGTAGAAGGACGTGGTACTATCCATAATAGGGCAAATATGTATCATTCTTTTACGCAGTACAACGCAACAAGACAGCCTGCTCAAGCGAGATGGCAGGATTGGGCCATATCTATCAAGATATTGTGCAGTCCTGTCCATTGATTGCACTGGTGCAGAATCAGCAGCCTAGCAGCAATACAGGCACCCTTGTGTCATGGAGCAAGGGTGCCTATGTTACAGGTGATGTGGGGTTCCTACTTTGGTAATCGGACTGAATGTTTAGGATGACAGCACCGCTGAGTGGGACATTGAGTGAAACACACACCATTAGTAGCTGTCAGACAAGCTCCTGGCTAGCTTGCAGTGGGTCACTCAAAACCTCCAAACTTGTTGGGGTAAAAGGTGATTAGGGCAACCTGAACAAGATACTGGCGGTGGACAGACAGGCACTCATGATGGACGCATCTGTGTAACGCTCCGCCGTATCCACCCTGCCATCGGCAAAAAACCCTGCCCACGGCCCGGCATTGTGAGAGGAAACATTAAGGGCTTCCACCTGTGCTTCCTGATACTGCAACCCTACTGTGTTTGCTGCCAGATAGGTCGCCATAGAGGACTGGAGAACTCCATTACTGTCGCTGCCGCTCCGCAGCAAATATGGCGGCTGACCATCACTCTGCTCCGGACACATCCCAGAACCGGGGAGCAACCACTGGCACGATCAGCACCCAAGACTAGTGCCTGAATTAGGGGCTGGAGGATTGCTGATCCCCCCTTGCTTGCTACCATCATGCCAGCACCAGTGATGCAGCCCGGCCCTCCCCAACAGCCTTGGGGGGAGCTTCCACCCTGCCAAGTCTGAGCCCGTGCCTCTCCCAACAAAGGACTCACTCGGAATTGCTGCAGAGCCGCTCCACAAATCCTCACTACCTGGTAAGCCAGAATCTACTGGGACACAACATGCCTCCTGCTGAGCATTCCTTGGGCCCCCCTCAGCTGCAGTCATGCACGGTCCATGCAGTCTAGCCCCTGCACTCCCACAAGTGCAAACACACTTGAGCCCTTTGTGGCTGCTCCCAGCAGTTGAACTGTGCCCTCGGGTAGCGGCACGTGGGTTGCGACTGGACAAGGGCTGACCTCAGATACATAATGGCGGACCAGCTATGGCACTCTATCTCTTACTATGGGAATGGCCACATGTTCACACCAACAAAGGGCTGGACTTGCTCACTCCCCTTCTGACACTGTCAGCGGGCCTCACTGCTCATCCTAGGGGTGCAGTGTGGGGCCCCATCTCACGTACAACAGAGAGAGCATACCATAACTGCTGGATGATGCAGGACACTTGTTAGCACCCTGCCAATGTCTACTTCTGCCCAACAAGCTCCAAACCGGCAACACCCTCAACTACTCAGCCTGGTGCCTTGATAAGACTCTTCTTTCCACCCTTGCTTAAAGGTGCCCCTCTTGCAGTTTGCTGCCTCCTGGATGACATTGGTGCCCAGATCGGAGCACGTTGACCCACAATGTTAATCTGTTCTCACTTCCTGACACCCCATCTGAGAGATTCACGTTGGTCTCTGTACTCCAGCGATCCTGGTCTCTCCCTCCTGCTTGCCCTGTGCACCCTCCTGAGACCTGAACTGTGGGCCAGATTTACAAAAAACTGGTGCATCAGTACTGATGCGCTGGTTTTCTTGGGTCACCTCTGCCCCACCTAACAACACCATATGTGCTCTGCATTTATAGTATGGTGCTCCATGGCACACATTAGGCCAATAGCATCAGAATGTTTGATGCTAATTGTTGTGCTTTGCTCCACTAGCGTCAAAACTTTTGAAAAGTGCCAGGAGGCCCATAGGTTAATATGGGTGTATCATTTTAACTCATGCCCTGAGCAGGCAGTAAAAATGATGCCAAAAATAGAGCAGTGAAATTTTGATTATTTCATTCCACCATATTTGTATGCTTCCTAATGACGGAATGCCCTCTTTGAATACATTATGGCCCTCATTCTGACCCTGGCGGTTTGTAACCGCCAGGGCAGAGGGCAGAGGAAGCACCGCCAACAGGCTGGCGGTGCTTCCGGGGCAATTCTGACCGCGGCGGTAAAGCCGTGGTCAGAAAAGGGGAACCAGTGGTTTCCCGCCGGTTTTCCCCTGCCCCAGGGAATCCTCCATGGCGGCGCTGCATGCAGCGCCGCCATGGGGATTCCGACCCCCTTCCCGCCAGCCTGTTCCTGGCGGTTTACACTGCCAGGAAGAGGCTGGCGGGAACGGGTGTCGTGGGGCCCCCTAACAGGGCCCCATTAAGATTTTCAGTGTCTGCAAAGCAGACACTGAAAATCGTGACGGGTGCAACTGCACCCGTCGCACCCCAGCAAATCCGCCGGCTCCATTCGGAGCCGGCTTCATCTTTGCTGGGGCTTTCCCGCTTGGCCAGTGGGCGATCTTTTGAAGATCGCCCGCCGGCCCAGCGGGAAAGTTAGAATGCTCCCCGCGGTCATTTGACCGCGGGGCGGTGTTTGGGCGGCGCCCGCCGGGGTCGGAATGACCCCCTATGTCTGGAACAGCCATAATGTGGTGCAAGGGGTTGCAAAGTGGCGCAATGCATGCATTGTGCCACTTTGTAAATATGGCATGGTGAAAATTGCCTCCTTGAGCCACATTAGTGTATAAAACATGACACTAGTGTGTTCAAGGAGGCGCTATGGCCTTGTAAATCTGGCACTGTGTTGGCAGTGCTGAACCCTTGTAACTACATCCTAGATTAAACTGCATTTTATTACAGAGAATTGTAGTAGGAGCTACACCCGACCCTTAGATGGCCCAAACTATCCTCCCATTTGCGGGGTGACCCTATTCCTCTCTGCAGACTGATCCCCTGGGCTATCCTCCAGAGGCCTTTTTTTAATGCCTGGATTCACCTCGAACTGGACTTCCCCTGTTGCCTCTCCCTACTTTGGGGCCTACCCTTGCCTGACTTGGTGCCATTGTGCGGATGGTGCAGCTGCCATCCTGGTGGGGTCATCCCTCTAGACTCTTGACTCTGTCCATGAGTGCATTTGAGTGGCTGGCAGCTGTGTGGGAGGTCTCCTCCCTTGCTTCCCACAGTGCAACATGAGTTGCCCAAAAGCCTCCATGTCCTCGCTAAAGACCCCACAACCGGATGCTCCCTCCACAATTCCGGATACCCTCCAACATGGTCCATCTACTGCCGACTCGTAAGAACACTGAAACTGCCCTGGGCTCTTTGGTCACAGAAGTAACTTTTCTCAGAGATGATCATTAGAACCTCAAGGAACGAGCGGCTGAGGGGAAAGGGGCCCAAACCACACTACAACTGCAAACCTCTGACAATATGCATGCCATCCATGACCTCCAGGACAGGGTCCCCATGCTTGAGTGCCACGCAGACGATACTGAGGGCGATTCAAGTAGGAGTAATGTATCGATAATCAGCCTTCCGGAGGGGGTTGAGGGGATAGATCTGCTTCAATTTCTAGACACCTAGGGGCATATTTATACTCTGTTTGCACCGAATTAGTGTCATTTTTTTCCCCTCTAATTCGGTGCAAAACTAACTCCATATTTATACTTTGGTGCTAGACCCCTCTAGCACCAAATTTATGGAGTTAAGGTCATTTTTTGGAAGTGGAGACCTATCTTGCCTTAATGAGATGCAAGGTAGGCTTTCCCTTGCAAAAAATTACTCAATGACCTTAACACCATATTTAGGGGCATATTTATACTCTGCGGCAAATTTATAATCTGTTTGCACCGAATTAGCGTATTTTTTTTTAACTCTAATTCGGTGCAAATCTAACTCCATATTTATACTTTGGTGCTAGACCCGTCTAGCACCAAGGCCCTGATTTATACTTTTTTTAAGCCGCATTAACGTCATTTTTTGATGCAAAAGTGGCGCAAACGTACAAAATATTGGCCCTTATTTATACTTTTTGCTGCAAAACTGCACTAACTCAGTTTTTCACCAAAAAGTTTAGCACCGGCTTGCACCATTTTTGTGCACCAGCCGGGCACCATATTTATGGAATGGTGCTAGCGGGTGCGAAGGGTAGGCAAGAGTTAAAAAACAATGACTTTAGTCGGGTGGGGCTGGCAGTATAGAAGAAGAGGGTTTAGCACCAAAAAATGGCTTTAGGCAGGTTAGAGTAAAAAAAAATGGCTCCTATTTATACTTTTTTAGCGCTGCATTTGCGCCTCTTTTTGACACAAAAATTGTGCAAACTTACAAAATACAATTGTATTTTGCAAGTTTGCGCCGCTTTTGTGTCAAAAAATTACGCAAATGCAGTGCTAAAAAAGTATAAATATGGGCCAATGACTCTAACCTGATTAGAGTCATTTTATGGTGCTAAGCCTACCAAGCCACATGACACCTGCCTTAGAAAAGGCAGGAGTCACGCCCACCACCCAAATGGCCAGCACAGAGGACTGGGGTCCCCTGACCATGGCCATTGCACCCTGTGCCATTTGTGGGGGCCGATTTCAGGGCCCCCTATAGCACTTTAAAAAATAAAATTCAATCTTACCTGTACTTACCTGGGATGGGGTCCCCCATCCTCGCAGTCCCTCTACTGTGGGTGGGGGTGCCCCAGGGGCCTGGGGAGGGCACCTGTGGGCTTATTCCATGGTGTTCCACCATGGAAATAGGCCCACAGGTCCCCTAACGCCTGCACTGACCCAGGTCTTAAAAAATGGGGCAAAGCAAGCTTTGCCCAATTTTTTTACCCCTCCTCCCTCCCTTGCACCATTTTTGCATGGGAGTATAAATATGGCGTTAAGGCCATAGAGTCATTTTTTGCACGGGAACACCTACCATGCATCTCATTAAGGCAAGGTATGTTTCCACTTCCAAAAAATTACTTTACCTCCATAAATTTGGCGCTAGACGGGTCTAGCACCAAAGTATAAATATGGAGTTAGTTTTGTACTGAATTAGAGTAAACAAAAATGACGCTAATTCAGTGCAAACAGAGTATAAATATGCTCCTTAGCGTCTAAAAATGAAGCTAATCTGGTCCGAATCATTTATTTTGACTCAAACCTACCTAATGTCATTTTTTTTTAAGCTAGCCTACCCTTTGCACCATTCCATAAATATGGTGCCCAGCTGGTGCTAAAAAATGGTGCAAGCCGGTGCAAAACATTTTGGTGCAAAACTGGGTTAGTGCTGTTTTGCACCAAAAAGTATTAATAAGGCCCCTAGTTCCTTTCATTTGTCCCTGCCTCAGACTTTACTGCCTTCTACTCACTGGAGCAGGAGCATTGCATGCTGGTGCAACGCATCCCGCCTCACCCCCTGGGGCACTGCCCCGACCTATGCAGGCCAACTCCTGCACTACAGAGACCAGAATGCCATCCTGTGTGTGGCCCAAATTAAAGGGTCCCTTTTTCTGGCGAAAGCACATGTGATGATATTTCCAGATCACCATTGTGGTGCCAATGTAACATGTTTCTCTAAGCCAAGAGACACTTTAGGCCATTGAGGGTCCTATATCCCCTGCTATTTCCATCCAGGCTACAGGTCACACATCACGGTGGGATTCACTTCTTTACAGACCGCAAGGAAGAGTGGGTGTGGATTGACAAGCACTTTGGTACCTTACTCCCTCGTCCCATTGCTGCCACTTTCAAATCTGCCAGGCCCAAATGAAAATGCACCAACTGTTTGCAAAGAGTCCCTCCTTCCTCAGCACTAAGATCACTCCTGCCTGCAGCCTCTGGTTTGGAACAAATCATAGAGAACCAAAATCAGGCCTTGGAGGCAGCAGCACAGTTGGACATAGAAACTATCCTTTCAGACATTGACAGTCTTTTCTACAGATGGGAACTCTGACTCGTCCTATGTCTCCACCCATCCATCTACCGCTGGTGACCCATCAAACTGCTGAAATAAGAACTTAACACATTTTCCCCTAACTGCAGACTGTTGTTTTATGTGTGGCTTGCTGTGCGTAATCTGTTGGCATGCTACTTTGCACAAGTCTCCTCCATCAACTGCATGGTGTAACGACGAGGCTGCAGCTTGCTCCTCCAGCTCTATTCTCACTGCACCACCCCACTACATTTACTCATCAATTATAGAGCGGCTTGCCATGCTTGCCCCCTTCTTAACGATCTGGCCACCCCCTCTTAGTACGATTGGTCCCCAATTTTGTTCATTTTGGACTTTCCACCTGTTGAGGAAGGCTCCATTTGCTCATACCTACCCCCCTACTACCATCCCATACTATCTCCAATCATGCATTGCGGAACAACCTGGCATTTTCGTAATATCCTGCACTTAGGAGCTTGGCAGAGGAGGCGTGGGGAGACCAGGCACACCCGTGCACTTCTCCTGCACCCCAATGTCTTACCATCCCACTGTTGACATGTGAAATCTGTACCAGATTCCTCACTCTCAATGTCAATGGCATGCTTAGCACATGGAAGTGCTATTCCATATATTCTCGACTTAAACTACAGCAGCCCCGCATAGTCTTCCTACAGGAGACACACAGAAGCTCAAATGAATTACCCCAACTCCAAAAATCTTGGTGTGGCTCTAAATATGCTACAACACACTCATCATTTGCTAAAAGGGCATTGATGTGGGTCCACCCGGTGACTCCCTTCGAAACACTCAACGGGAGGCCATTATGCCTCCACTGAAGGCCATGTCAATGGCACCCCAGTATTACTCAAAGCATATATGCCCCAAAAATTGACCAAGATACCTTCTGGACAATGTTCTCCAGTGTTCTGACCCAAAAGACTAATCTTTTGTGTATTTTGGGAGGTGATTATAATTGTGCCCTCGCCAGTCACCTCGACCTTTCCCACCCACCTTTCCCCTGTTCCCCCCTTTCTTCTCAAGCTACCAAGTTTAAAGACTGGGTTCAACATTGGTCACTGGTGGATGCCCGTATGACCCCTCCATCCAATGACTCAGATTTAGTCCTTCTATTCCTCAACCCACAAAACGTCTGGTTAAAATCGTATACTCTGCTCTCAACCACTCACCTCTACCTTACAACAGGCAGACTACCTGGGTAGGATGATCTGTGATCACAATGCCCACGTACTTGATGTGCACTAGGGACCCTCTCATCCCCTAATCCCTTGCTGGCTTCTCCTCTGTGAATGTTTAGTAGGCCCAGCATATCAGGACACTCAAATCACCCACATTCATGACTTCTTCAATTTAAATGGTGGCACCACTTCTGACAAACTGATTGAGTGGGATGCATTTAAAGTTGTCACATGTAGAAACAGCTTGCAGAAGATTGTTGGGGTTCAGCGTGCTCTGGAGAAGGAGATTGGCAAACCTGAGTAACACATACCCCGGCTGGAGCGCCGAGTTGAGCAGGACTTCCTGCCTCTCTTCACTAGAGGAGACTAAGCGACAGCACACCTCCCTATTGGGCCTTGATGGCCTCGCTATAGAATACTATAGTATGTTTGCCGATACCCTTGTACCCCAATACAATGAAGGTCTCCGGCTCAGCCACCTACCATCCTCACTTCAAAAATCTCTGCTTGTCTCGATCCCCAAAGCTAGCCGGGAGCTGACTGACGTGTCACCCTATCAACCCACTTCTATTTTGGGCACACACTACAAGATCCCAGGACGTTCTAAGCCATAAGGTATGCCCAAATCCTGCCAGAGCTCATCCACTTGAATCAGAAGGGATTTGAGCCAGGATGTAACACTTCCCATAACCTTTGCTGCCTATTTCATGTTCAGGACCACGTCTGTGATCAATTGCCATATGGGGTTTGCCTGGTGCTGGAGCTGGAGAAGGCTTTTGACACCGTAGACTGGTCTTACCTCTTCTCTGTCCTTAAGTGAATGGGCATGAGCTATTGCCTCATTGACATTAAATGACCTTTGCACACAGCACTGCTCTTGCGGGTACGAGTGGGACACCTATTTTCAGAGACGTACGCAATTGGGTGTGCTACACAACAAGGATGCCCCCTCTCGCCATTGCTTTTTGTGATGGCCATGGAGTCTTTGGTGATCCTGCTTCGCCTCAGTGGAGAACAATTGGGCATACCCCTCTCAGACAGGATACATGCATTGTCACTGTGTGTGGATGACCTCCTTCTACATTTTTGGGATGCCCGAGTGAGCCCTACCCCAATTTTTGCAGCCCTGCAGCCATTCGCTAAGGCATGTGTTCTCCGGGTTAACTGGGATAATCAGCCATCTACTCACTACACGACACCCTCACCCCATGGAAATAAACCATACGAGGCACCCCTCATCCCTGGGGTGCTTCCTCAATATGCTACTAAGGAGTGCCTCCGTGCCATTTTCAAGCAGACCTCTTTGAGCGCAACCTGCACCCGGTAATGATCTCCCTTAAATCTCTGGTATCCTTCTGGATAAAACTGCTATTAGCCCCCACGGGACGGATTGCATTATTGAAGATAGTGATCTTGCCCCACCTTCTATACTTCTTCACTAATTTTCTGGTGATTCCTCCACAGGCATTGTTAAGGAATTTGGGGCCATATGTACGAACACATTTTCCCATGGACACAGAATGGGTAAAACCCTTTGCTACATCTGGCCCTTGATTCCTTACTTATTGAACTCATCTGGTACAGGCCTGCTGCAGAGTCGTGCTGCAGAAGATACAATTAATAATGGGCGAGGGTAGACTGGGCACTCCCTTCTTTGAGTTATATTTTCTGGCTGCCCAACTGACAGTTGTCAGCCAGGTGGATTGCTGGTCACAGTGTAGGTGAAACACGCCATCCCTCCCCACATCTTTCCCCGACCTCCATTAGAAACCTCCTCCTTCCAGGGTCCCTACCTAAATCATCCTGCTCCTTACAAGTACATGTTGCTCATAGATGTCTCTGAAGACTTGGTGCTTTCATGAAACACATTCTTCCATACTCCCCAAACTTTCCCTTGGTAGGCCTTTCGAGTTCACCCAGTCCTTTACTCCATTGACTCTTTATTCAGCTAGCCAACCTGCTTGATTAATACAGTCGGAGATTTGTTTTCAGATGGTCATCTTCTTTCATTACCCCAACTTCAGATGGACTTTAATTTAATGGCTGGTTAGTTCCACATCAACCACCAGCTTCGTCACACCTTCTTCAGGTTGTGGGGCACCAGGGACGAGGAACCATCCATTCATTCCGTTACATGCGATTAATCACACGGCTTTATAGGGGACTTCACAGTAACACCGGCATATCACTAGGCCCACTCCACACCACATGTGAGGTTTAGGTGGGAAGAGCTTTCAATGTCAAAGAATGGGCTCGGGCTTTGGGATTCCACACGCACAGTTCGAAAACATACAATTCCACATTTTACATTGTGCCTATCTTACCCTGAAGCAACTTAATAGATACTTCCCCACAGCAAACCTGACCTACCTCTGATGATCTCTAATATATACTGTGGACATGTCCTGCACTCCCTACCTTCTGGCAGGTTGTACATACCACTTTACACAAGGACACTGAACTCACTGATCTCAACTCTTGGAAGGCTGGCGCCCTCTGCATTTTAAGATGCAGGAAGCACCATGTTGTTAGCACCCAATTTGCCAGTCTGACCATGCTCTTGGCTAAGTGCATGTTCACCCTGCAATCAAAGGCACCCAATGCCCCATCTATAGAGGCACATGGTGATGTGGAAGCTGGGAGCACCAAAGGGTGCTACCCTTCCCTATGAAGAAGCCCGACAAATTCTCCAGCTTGGGACACTATTCACACAATTCCTCCAACTCACCACCTCAAGCCCCCAGCAATCACAACCCACCTCACAAGCCACCACTCTGTAACCTAGCTGAACATCTGTCCTCCTCACTGCTTCCAGATAACCAATGAACCCACAAGGGAATATGTCCACCAATCACTTCACCCAGTGTGCTGTTCTGATCTTACATTACACCCTTCAACCACACATTGTCATGCCATCTCCTCTGTGTGCTCCAAGCGCCCCTTCTCCTCCCCCCTTACCCTAGCCATAAACAATAATCTCTAATTATTTTGTGGTACTCCCGACACCCAGTCCTACCCTGTTTACTCACTAGTTCTTGATACCGCTCAAGATTTGTTTTCATTTTCTGTTCATTTTCTTCTCCCCTTTATAATCTACTTTGTATACTATATATGATAGGACCGATCTATGATTATATGTAATGTATCACCTCATGTCTTTGGAGCTGGGTGCCATTTCCACTCCAGATACTTGTGACCTGTCATATCATGCTGTACTCCCTATTGTTCCTTTCCCATATGCAGAACCTCAATAAAGAGAAAGACTAAAATAAAAACCTGAACAAGACACTCTGACTCCCCAGGGAAGACATGGAAACAGATCATACCCCTTTCGCTCAGTGATTCATGTATGCTAAGGTGAGACACAAGATGCGATAAAAGTTTTTCATATATTAATTGAAACAATCACAATCTGGTATAAAAAGTATGTGCTGCGATAATTAGGCTGATGAAACAATGCAGGGCAACCAACATTTTGATCAGGGGGAAGAAAATAAACAACCCCACAATGTTGTAGTAGGTTGTATAGATTCATACCTACTCCATGTGTATGTCAGAGAGCATGGCCCAATCTAAAGGATTAACCCCAGCCCCATACATGAATAGGATATCAGGAATCAGCCTGTCTTGTAAATGCCAATCCTCTCGGAAAGCTGGAAGTTTAGCTCCAACAAAACTTCCTCTTGTGCAGTATGTGTCCCTTGATGGTCATGACAGGAATGCCCTCTGCCCTCCTTATGTCACTATATAGTTTATATAATAACTCATGCCGCATTGGGACCACAGCTCGGATGTAATGCTGTGCTTTGAAGATAGAATCTGGCTCCTGGACTGGCAACATAAGTTAGCATATTGTACTGCATTTAACAGCCTTGAACAATGAGTACTGATTGCACATAGTGCAAAGGATTTTTAAATGAACAGCATGTAACTTGATTTCATAGAATGAAAAAGCTGATAAAATGTGTAAAAAGCCATTGTTGAAAAGCAGTCTTGCTAACCTTGTACAAAAATGACACAAAACATAAAACTAAGGTAAACAGGAGTGCCCAACGTGGGACTAAAAGAGTTCTCACAACACAGGTAGGATTGTTTAGTGTAGGAAGGAACAATTTCATATGTCACTCTTGCGTTACCTTGCCGCCACAAGGACGAGACAAAACTGCGATAAATATGTCGTTAAATATCTATGTGTGTTTCATATTACAACTCAATGGGTACTTTGGCTCAGATAACACATGCCTATTTTTAACTAACTTAATAGCACTCATTTTATGAACCTTTGAAGGATCAAAGGTGGGGGAAACCCCCCGATTTCCAACCTGTGATTATGAGGTCGAACACAGATCCCTACAATGAATGTTTTATTCTACTGAGGTATCAGATCTTGAAGGCTGGATTGAACATTTATGCTGTCAGACATTTCCACTGAAGGCCGTTTTTTGAAGTTCAAGGCCCACTACATCTATCACTATCACTAGCTCCCGGGACTTATGACAGTAAGTAAAGCATGCAAAGAGAGAGAGAGAGAGAAAAAATGAAACACAATAATATGTAATCATTCCAGTGCTCACTGAAGCACTATGGGGCTTATTTATACTCTGTTTGCACCGAATTAGTGTAATTTTTTTTACTCTAATTCGGTGCAAAACTAACTCCATATTTATACTTTGGTACTAGACCCCTCTAGCGCCAAATTTATGGAGTTAAAGTCATTTTTTGAAAGTGGTGACCTACCTTGCCTTAATTAGATGCAAGGTAGGCTTTCCCGTGCAAAAAATGACTCTATGGCCTTAACGCCATTTTTAGGGGCATATTTATACTCTGCGGCATATTTATACTCTGTTTGCACCAAATTAGCGTCATTTTTTTTACTCTAATTCGGTGCAAATCTAACTCCATATTTATACTTTGGTGCTAGACCCGTCTAGCACCAAGGCCCTGAATTATACTTTTTTTGCGCTGCATTAACGTCATTTTTTGACGCAAAAGTGGTGCAAATTTACAAAATATTGGCCCTTATTTATACTTTTTGCTGCAAAACTGCTCTGACTCAGTTTTGCATCAAAATGTTTAGCACCGGCTTGCACCATTTCTGTTCTCCAGCCGGGCACCATATTTATGGAATGGTGCAAGTCGGTGCAAGGGTAGGCTAGAGTAAAAAAAAATGGCTTTAGTCAGGTGGGGCTGGCAGTATAGAAGAAGAGGGTTTAGCACCAAAAAATGACTTTAGGCAGGTTAGAGTAAAAAAAAAAAATGACTATAACCAAATTAGCGTCATTTTATGGTGCTAAACCTACCATGCCCATTTCAGGGCCCCCTATGGCACTTTTAAAAAATAAATAAATTAAATGCAATCTTACCTGTACTTACCTGGGATAGGGTCCCCCATCCTCCGCAGTCCCTCTGGTGTGGGTGGGGGTGCACCTGGGGCCTGGGGAGGGCACCTGTGGGCTTATTCCATGGTGTTCCACCATGGAAATAGGCCCAAAGGTCCCCTAACCCCTGCCATGACCCAGGTCTTAAAAAATGGGGCAAAGCTTGCTTTACCCCATTTTTTGACCCCTCCTCCCTCCCTTGCACCATTTTTGCATGGGAGTATAAATATGGCGTTAAGGCCATAGAGTCATTTTTCGCATGGGAACGCCTACTGTGCATCTCATTAAGGCAAGGTAGGTTTCCACTTCCAAAAAATGACTTTAACTCCATAAATTTGGCACTAGACGGGTCTAGCACCAAAGTATAAATATGGAGTTAGTTTTGCACTGAATTAGAGTAAAAAAGAAATATGGCCCTATAGCTTCTGGTCACCTCTTTATGTACCTCTTTCATTCGCCAGCTATCTATTCACCAGTACATCCTTACAGCCGGATGAAGAGGGTTAGACCAGTTGTTAAAGGCACTGAAACTGTGTTATAGGACAAAGCCACAAGTGAGGGCCTACATAGAGATAGAGGCACTCTAACAAACGGTGTAGCCTGAGGCAGAAGGGTTATAAGACTTTTAGAACAATCCAACAACTGAGAGTAAAATATTCTAAATTAAAAAGGGAGAAATAAAAAGACAAATATTGGAATGTTGGAGCTGAAGACTTACACTAGCCATTATTAGCCTTGATGCAAATCCTTGTCTTCCACAGAGTTCCCAATAGTTCAATATTTTAGAAGTGCTTATGCACCATGTAAGAATTTGGGTTAGTAGTTTTGCAGGATGTGAAGCCTGAACAAGGAATAGGTCCACAAGTTCTCCCTACAGGGAACCAAGTACCTCTTTGTAGTGCTTGACTCTCTCAAGGTAGTAAAGGAGAGCGGTCCAAGGCCTACTTGGGGAAGGTGGTGAGTGCTAATAATTACCATTTGCTAGCATGAAAAATAACACTGAATAAATGATTGTCCGGTCTGTGCTTTTTCTTTGGAAAAGGAACAGTATATTTAATACACAGACTATTAAATACTAAGCAGTAATTTATAAATATACATATTAGACAGATTCAAAATACCTAATTGACACTCTGAACTCATATTTAACCCCTATAGGGTCCTGAACTAGCTCCCCTGCTCTGTGCTCCTCTGTGCTACCTTTGTCTGAGTGTTTGCTCCAGTTTGGCTCCTGTTCAGCTACTGGCCCCTGCTACATTCAGGCCCCGCTGCCTGCCTGGGCCTGACATATTTTCAGCTTTTTTTGCCATATGCCCACCCTCCTCTCACTGTGTCCCTCCCACCCAAGGACCTACTTAATGTTCTCCTTCTCCTAGCCTATTGGCTTTGGCAATGTTTCACCATAATTAAAGACAGATAATCTGCATGTTAAAACCACAATCATTTAATGTGTAATAAATATCCTTGTGAAGGCCATACAATTGACTTTTATTCATGAACAAACTGGTCATGGATGAGTTGGCACTTGAACCCCTGGAACAGCTGGACCACTTCTTCAAGCAGTTTAAGGTAGCCCACATTACAAGATCTGCTATGCAAACAGTGAAAAGCGCGACGGGTGCAACTGCACCCGTCGCACGGCCGCAAAACCACCGGCTCCATTTGGAGCCGGCTCCCATGTTGCGGCCCACATCCCCGCCGGCCCAGCGGGGATGTCAAAATGGGCACCGCGTGAGTGCGGCCTCATTGGCGGCCGTGCCGCCCGCCAATGTTGTAATGAGGCCCTTTGTGACTTCCTGGTAGAAGATGTGGCTGACAAATCTCACCCCTTTCTCTTTTTAGCAAAAGGTTTGATACACACAGTTAGACTTTTCATTCTTGGCGTGGTTCCCCCTAACCTTTTGCCTCTGTTTCCCAGGTTGTTGATATGTGCTGAACTGTTTTTGCTGTTTTTGTTACTCTGGCCACATTGCCACTGCTAACCAGTGCTAAAGGGCAAGTGCTCCTATACAAAATGTGTATGTAATTGGTTTATCCATGATTGGCATATATGATTTATTAGCAAGTCCCTAGTACAGTGCACTAGTGGTGCCCTGGGCCTGTAAATAAAATGCTACTAGTGGGCCCGCAGCACTGGTTGTGCCACCCACATAAGTAGCTCTGCAATCATGTCTCAGACCTGCCACTGCAGTGTCTGTGTGTGCAGGTTTTAACTGTACATTCGACTTGGCAAGTGTACCCACTTGCTAGGCCTAAACCTTCCCTTCTCTTACATATAAGACACCCCTAAGGTAGGCCCTAGGTAACCCCAAGGGCAGGGTGCAGTGTATGGTTAAGGTAGGACATATAGTAATGTGTTTTATATGTCCTGACAGTGAAATACTGCTAAATTTGCTTTTCTCTGTTTGCAAGGCCTGTCCCTGTCACAGGTTAACATGGGGGCTACCTTTAACAATGATTAAAGTGTAGATTCCCTTTGGGAGTGGATAGACATATGGAGTTTGGGGTCTCTGAGCTCACAATTTAAAAATACATCTTTTAGTAAAGTTGATTTTAAGATTGTGTGTTTGAATATGCCACTTTTAGAAAGTGAGCATTTTCTTGCTTAAACCATTTCTGTGACTCTGACAGCTTTCCTGCAGTTGCTGCTTCTGCCTGTGCTTGAGGACAAATACTGGACTTTGTGTGCCTTCCTTCCTGTGAAGAACTCTCCAAGGTATTAATTTAGCGCTTGCCTCCTTTTATTTGAAGTCTCAAGGACAGCAAAGACTTCTCTCTGCCAGCACCTGGAGCCTCTGCTGAGACTCCTACTCTGCCAAGTGGTGCCCATCCAGTTCCTGGGACCCTGAAAGGAGAAAGCGGCAGGCCAAGAGTGAGAACTCCATGCACCGACCACCGTGAGGGGAAAAGATTGACGTGACTCCGATCTGCGGCTGAAAAATCAACACGCCGCCGGCTTCGCGGCTGAAAAACGTTACTCGCCTCTAAAGCGACCGGAAGATTGACGCCCCCGGCTGAAGAAATGATGTACAGCATTGCTGACGGAGGCTGGTGAGATCGCAGCCCGCACTGCGTGGTTTTCAGATCATTGTGCAGCAGGATTTCTGATGCAAACACTACTGGGCATGTAAAAACGGCACAGGGCCTGCCCGGACCCGAGAGTGCTGACTGGATCGACGCATCGCTCTCCTGTGGAGAGAAGAAACAACGCACGCTGACCCGAGTGAAGGAGAAATGACGCAAGGTCTCGCTCGTGAGTGATATCGACGCATCGCAAGCCCTTTTTGACGCACACTCACCCGTGCAGGGTTATTTTTGACGAGCTCAGGTACATTTTCACGCTAACAGCGTTAGCGTTGTGTTTAAAATTACATGAAAACTCTTTTTGATTTTTAATTGATAACTTGACTTGTGTATTGTGGATTTTTGTCATTTTGTTCTTGTTTTATTTAGATAAATATTTTCTATTTTTCTATACCTGTGTTGTGTCATTTTGTAGTGTTTTCATTAAGTTACTGTGTGTATTGGTACAAATACTTTACACCTAGATCTCTGAAGTTAAGCCTACCTGCTCGTGCCAAGCTACCAAGGGAGTAAGCAGGGGTTAGCTGAGGGTGATTCACTTTTACCCTGACTGGAGTGAGAGTCCTTGCTTGGACAGGGGCTAACCTGGCTGCCAACCAAAGACCACATTTCTAACACACACACATTTGCCAAAGAAATGATGCAGGATGATTTTCAATACATTGAAAAGACTGCAATCTACGATAAAATATATGAGCTGCAATTATTATGTCAATGAGACAGAACAGGATTAGGATTGTTGTGACCAGTGAGAAGAAAATAAATAACCCCAGCATAGTGACATATCTAAGCGAGAGCACAGCGGTGATAGTTGAATCTCTCCATACTTAGGCCATGAGAAGAGCATGCACCCCATTACCTCGAAATACTCCATGGCTGGTTGTAGAGACAGGCCTGAGATCAGCAATAAAATGGCATGCAGTGTGGATGGATGTCTTGGCAGGAGTTACCTCGCTGTTGTCCCTTGGCCTGTACAGTGTATTTATAAGAAACGTATTTCTGTTCTGTGAAAAAGGCCTGAGGTGGAGAGTGCCTAAGTGTCCGCGACACTGCTCGCTGGATTATCAAGTACTGTTCTTGTCAGCCTTGGACAGAGGAACATGGTGAAATGTCAGGCACAGAAATAATAATAACACATTTGCAGGATCACAGATGATTACGAAAATCAAACATCCCCACTTAAAAACAGGCTAACTGAAAATGGATGAAACTGAATAAATGAAGTCAGAGCACATATGTAGGTAAAAGGGCACAGACAGCAGTCCTAATCTAAGCTAAAATATCCGTGCCCATGCAATGAGTAAAATGAATCTATGACAACTCCACCTGCCAAACTCTAAATGAGGCCCGCTGTCTTTAACCCCTTCGCTGCCAGGCATTTCCCCCTCAGGTGCAAGCCTTTTTTGCTGTTTGGGGCAGTTTGCGCTTCGGCCCTCACAACGTTTTGTCCACATAAGCTACCCATGCCAAATTTGCGTCCTTTTTTCCAACATCCTAGGGATTCTAGAGGTACCCAGACTTTGTGGGTTCCCCTGAAGGAGACTAGGAAATTAGCCAAAATACAGCAGAAATGATTTTTTCTTCACAAAAATGGGAAAAAAGGGCTGCAGAGGAAGGCTTGTGGTTTTGCTCCTGAAAATGGCATCAACAAAGGGTTTGCAGTGCTAAAATCACCCTCTCCCCAGCTTTCAGGAACAGGTAGACTTGAATGAGAAAACCACATTTTTCAACATATCTTTGGCATTGTACTGGGATAGACCCCATTTTTACTATTTTTTGCGCTCTCAGCCTCCTTCCAGTTATTGACAGAAATGGGTGTGGAAGCAATGCTGGATCGCAGAAAGCTAAACATTTCTGAAAAGTAGACAAAGTCCTGAATTCAGCAAGGGGTAGTTTGTGTAGATCCTACAAGGGTTTCCTACAGAAAATAACAGCTGAAATAAAACAAATATTGAAATTGAGTTAAAAAAAAATCAATTTTCCTCCATGTTTTACCCTGTAACTTTTCCCTTCGATGTCAGATTTTTAAAAGCAATATACTGTTACATCTGCTGGACTCTTCTGGTTGCAGGCATATATAGGGCTTATAGGTTCATCAAGAACCCTAGGTACCCAGAGCCAATAAATGAGCTGCACCTTGCAATGGTTTTCATTCTATACCGGGTATAAAGCAATTTATTTGCTGAAATATAAAGAGTGAAAAATAGGTATCAAGAAAACCTTTGTATTTCCGAAATGGGCACAAGATAAGGTGTTGAGAAGCAGTGGTTATTTGCACATCTCTGAATTCCGGGGTGCCCATATTAGCATGTGAATTACAGGGCATTTCTCAAATAGATGTCTTTCATACATACTGTCTTACATTTGGAAGGAAGAAATGTAGAGAAAGACAAGGGGCAATAACACTTGTTTTGCTATTCTGTGTTCCTCCGAGTCTCCCGATAAAAATGGTACCTCACTTGCGTGGGTAGGCCTAATGCTCGCTACAGGAATCGCAACATGGGCACATCACATTTTTACATTGATAGCTGACAAGTTTTTTGCAAAGTGCCTAGCTTGTAGATTTTGGCCTCTAGCTCAGCCGGCACCCAGGGAAACCTACCAAACCTGTGCATTTTTGCAAACTAGACACACAGGAGAATCAAAAAAGGGGTGACTTGTGGGGCTTTCATCAGGTTCTGTTGCCCAGAGTCCTTTGCAAACCTCAAAATTTGATCTAAAAAACACCTTTTCCTCTCATTTCAGTAACAGAAAGTTCTGTAATCTGAGAGGAGCTACAAATTTCCTTCCACCCAGCGTTCCCCCAAGTCTCCTGATAACAATGGTACCTCATTTGTGTGGGTAGGACTAGCACACGAAACAGGAAATGCCCCAAAACACAACATGGACACATCACATTTTTCCAAAGACAACAGAGCTGTTTTTTGCAAAGTGCCTGGCTGTGGATTTTGGCCTCTATCTCAGCCGGCTCCTAGGGAAACCTAGACAACCTGTGCATATTTGAAAACTAGACACCTAGGGGAATCCATGATGGGATCACTTGTGCGGCTCTCGCTAGATTCTGTTACCCAGAATCCTTTGCAAACCTCAAAATTTGTCCCAAAAAACACTTTTTCCTCACATTTCGGTGACAGAGAGTTCTGGAATCTGAGAGGAGCCACAAATTTCCTTCCACTCAGCATTCCCCCAAGTCTCCCGATAAAAATGGTACCTCATTTGTGTGGGTAGGCCTAGTGCTCGCGACAGGAAATGCCCCAAAACACTATCTTGACACATCAAAATGGTCAAATACAAAACTACCTGCCCTGTTTTGCGGGAGGCACCTGCGTTTTTGGTCCTGGGCTCAGCAGCCATATAGGGAAACCTACCAAACCGAGACATTTCTGAAAACTAGACACCCGAGGGAGTCCAGGGAGGTGTAACTTGCGTGGATCCCCCAATGTTTTCCTATCCAGAATCCTCAGCAAAACTCAAATTTAGCTGAAATAATCATCTTTTTCCCACATTTCTGTGTGGGATCACTGAACTGGGACAAATTTCCTACCACCCAACTTTCCCCTCAGTCTCCTGGTAAAAATGATACCTCACTTGTGTAGGTGGGCTAAGTGCCTGTGACAAGGAAGAGCCGAAAACATGTCGAAATTGAGGGGGATCCAAAGCGGGTCCAAAAGGGCAGTTGGAAAAAAACATTTTTAGCCTGACAAGTGCAGCAGAATTTTTATTGGTATAGATGAGACAATGTTGGGTGGTAGGAATTTTGTGGATTCCTGCAGATTCCGGAAGGTTTCAACACATAAATGTGGGAAAAATGTGTGATTTCCAGCAAAGTTGGAGGTTTGCAGGGCATTGTGGGTAAGAAAATGGTCGGGGTGCATATGAAGCACACCACCCTGGAATCAACCAGATGTTTAGTTTGCAGATGTGTCTAGGTCTTGTGGATTTTTCTACATGGCAGCGTCCGAAAGTCAAAAAAGTGCAGCCCTCACCATTTTTAGTGGGACGATTTTGAGAGTTACCAAGCTCTCATGGCCCAAACGTAAAACCAAAACCCCAAATAATCAAATGTCCTCTTGCTTGCCATGGTATAAGCTGTTCTAGTGTGTGGGGGAGAGCTGAAAGACTGTTACCCCTTTCAGTTGGGTTGCGGGCAGAACCAGGCCCATACTGGTTGGTAGCCACCACCCCACTATTTTCTTTTTAATTCCCTGGCATCTAGTAGACTTTCTGGTGGGCAGAACAACTTTGGCCCCATTTATTTGGGGTGGGGGGTACGGCCCACCCTCTTATTTTGAAAAAAAAAATCTTCCCTGTTCTCTGGTGGGCTTTCTGCCCCCCCTTTGGGGCAGATGAGCCTTCCAAAAATAGGCCTTTCTGCCCCCAAGGGGGGCAGATATGGCCAAGCGTAATGTGCCCCCATGGGGAGTGACCCTTACCCAAGGGGCTGCCACCCCAAACAAAACACACACATACACACACACCAATCCCTGGTGTCTAGTGGTTTCTGCCCCCCCCCATGGGGGCAGATTAGACTAACAAAAATAGGCTGATCTTCCTACGAGGGAGGCAGAAAAGACCTAAAGACCAAGGGGCAGCCCCCCTTATGTATAAGTATACATAAATAAAAATGTGATGGTGTGTAGTGGTTTCTGCCCCCCATGGTGGTAGATCGGCCCAATTATATTAGGCCCATCTGCCCCGGGGGGCAAAATCACCCTAAAAATAATTTGGCCCCCTGAGAGCTACTCTTGCCTAAGGGGTCACTCCCCACAAGTAAAAAAAATAAATAAACAAAAAACATTTATCCCGGTTGTATAGGGGTATTCTACCTCCAGGAGTGGCAGAAATGGCCTAAAAATATTTTCCCCCCTCCGGGGAGCAGCCCTTGCCCAAGGGTCCACTCCCCTCATACGTAAGTATAAAAAAATTAAGATTTCCTGGTGTCTAGTGGCTTCTGGGGGCAGATCCGCCAAATTATATTAGGCCGATCTGCCCCGGGGGGGTCAGAAATGGGCTAATTAATTTGGCCCCTGGGGAGCAACACTTCCATAATGGGTCGCTCCCCACATATAAAATAAAAGAAGAAACCCAAAAAAATTATCCCTGGTGTCTAGGAGTTTTATATTTTGCAGATCTGCCCCCAGAAGGGGGCTGAAATGGACTAAAAATAATTTGCACCTCCCCCGGGGAGTGACCCTTGCCTAAGCAGTCACTCCCCACACATAAAAGAAAAAAATAACCAAAAAATAAATTTAGCCCTGGTGTCTAGGGGTTTTAAATTAGGCAGGTCTGCCCCTGGTGAGGGGCAGAAATGGCCTAAGAATGATTTGGCCCCTTGGGCATCAGCCCTTGCCCAAGGGGCCACTCCCCTCTTGACAATTACCTAAAAAAAAATCCCTGGTGTCTAGTGGGCATTTCTGCTGCCCGATCGCGCAGCAGAAATGCTTGCAGAGACATGAAAGGAAAGGAAAGGCCTTTCCTTTCCTTTCATGCCTCTGCCAGCCCCCGCCGCCCGGTCAGAAGAGAAATGCTCAGCATTGGATGGGAGGTGACCTCTGATGAGGTCAGCACGTGATTGCATGCTGATGTCATCAGATGTCACTGGGGGCTCAGGGTGGAAGGGGAAGCTATTCCCCTTCCAGTCCTGCCATAGGGGGTCGGCCCTCGGGGGGAGTGCTAGCACTTCCTCCAAGGGCCGGTACCTGGACATAATGGTTACGTCCATGGTGCCTGAGTGGCACAGCCATGGATGTAACCATTGCATCCATAGCAGGCAAAGGGTTAATTAACTTGCATTGACTCTTGCCCGAGCTTGACTAAAATCATGAATTGCTCTTTGAGCAAGGCAGAGTTCCCAGGGCATTGGATAAGAGCTCTACTTTGTCCATTCCTGAAGAAACCTGAGGACAATCCTACAACTGTAGCCAACTTTAGGCCAATCTCGTTGCTTCTCTTCCTAGCAAAGATTCTGGGGAAACTGGTGAATCTGAGACTCAGCAAGTATTTGGAAAGCAATAAGTTATTAGATGATTCACAGTGTTGAGTTAGGGCAGGTGCCAGCACTGAAACCACACTATTATCAGTTTACTGACAAAATTAAATGCGGGGACAATGAGGGTATTGCTACTGCACTCATCTTACTTGATCTTTTTGCTGCATTTGATGTGGTGTTGCATACCATTGTATTAAACTATCTGGCAGATACTGGGATACACACTTATGTGCTGAATTGGTTTGGCTCCTTTCTGATGGGACATACTCAGGCAGTTTACCTGAAATCATATACATCCAATGAGGCATACATATGTTGTGGTGTTCCCCAGAGTTCGTCCCTCAGCCCGACATTTTTTAATGTGTACATGGCTTCTCTTGGTAATATCAACAGGAGATGAGATCCAGATGCCATATCATATGCTGATGACACAAAATTTATAATTTCAGTCAGGAAGGGTGTAGACACCTGTAAGAAGAGACTAGTAGGCTGCCTGTCAGAGGTGTCTTGATGGGTGCAAAAACACTACCTAAAGTTAAATGGAGACAAAACCGAGGTCATCTTGTTTGGAAAAGCAAACTCCGCTCAGTCAATCAATCAATCAAACTTTTTTTAGTTCTCAAAACCATGAAAACACACGCAAGGTCAACTGTACAAGGAATTCGAATTACCCATACATTGGATTGCTGTGTAAAAGATATTCTAACATATATAAAATATTCAGAGGTTAAGAAATGTGTATTACATTCAAGAATAAAAATAGTTCCAAACAATTAATAAATTCATAAAGTGAGGGCCCACCTGTGAATCAGCCACATTGCTACCCCAAAAACTTGGCTACAGTACATTCATAAACAGGTCGAAAATCAGATCTCAATAGGCGAAGGGCAGTACTATGAATGCTTGCACCTAGTTCTTTGCATAAGTGTGCAAGCCTGTGAAAGCGAGCCTGTGAATAGGCAGGACAGGTAAGGAAAACATGGCTGCAGTTACCCTTGGGTGGCTACATGCGACACAAGCCGGTGAATCAGAAGTTGTTCATTTGCAGGCAAATGTTTGCGGTGTTAATGTACCTACTCTAAACTGAAAATATAATTTCCTATCTGGTCATGTTGTAATATGGTCCCAAAACTGTTCATAGACTCTAAGGTATTTAAAATCATTGACTCATTTGACAGGGGAGCATTTACTACTTTGAGGAATTCATCACTCTCTACTTTCTCCCAACACATTCTTTTCAATTCTTCCATTGAGGGAGTGAGGGCTGCAGAGGGGCTTTACCAAAGATCCCCCCTTCTAATACAGCAAAGTGACCGTTGGATGTTACCAAGCCATTTATTCAGATTTCAGTACATCCCAAAGGGGAACAATATAGTTTTCCAGTTCTGTGGTGGACCAGAGGTGCCTACAAAATAGCAACAGGCGTAATCTACACTTATCTTCCACCCTTTTTATGCCCATGTCGAAAGTCAAGGGATGTAAGGGGGTGCTGGATGGATGGTCTGCAATATTTCTCAAAAATGTATTCTCTGATTTAGAAAGCTCATTAGAGTTTACAAAACCCAAAAGTTCATCCCCTTATAAAGTGGATCCCAGCGCTTTTGATTTATAATTCTGGAGAGCTGGGGCTATCGGTTTACTGGAAGAGGCCCTATGCTGTTTGAGAATAGCCCCCACTATTTGTTTATACTGTATAGTTGGTTGAATGACTTGAGGTTTCCAGGACATAGAGTCAGAAAGTGTGACTCCGAAGTACACAAAGGAGCCCACCCTCTCTAATGGTACGTCATCATAAACCAATCTTCTTTTAAATATTTTGTGCAGATTAAAATCATTAAATTTGTCTTAGCAATGTTGACTTCCAACCCTTGCAAGTGGCAGAACTCACCAAAGTGGTTCAGGGATTTAAAAATCAGCAAAGTATCATCTGTAAACAGTAGGATTGGGGATTTTTCTTTTGCCAGTAGGCAAGCATCCATGAAGGGCAACTTTAAAGAGCAAACAACATTGCTAAGGTACAAAGAAAATAAAATAGGAGCCAGCACACAGCCCTGCCTTATCCCTCTGGACACAGGAATTCTCTCTGTCAGCTCGCTCTGAGTTCCCCAGTGAACTCTTGCAAAGTTCTGTTCATGTGGCTGGACTGTGACGGATAATATATTAGGGGGCATACCCATATCCCTAAGTACTTGCCATAACTTAGGGTGTGGGACCAGGTTGAAAACTGAACACTTGATCGATAGTAGATAACTTCTTCCGAAATCATGCCTGGTAAGGAGTTAGGATGTTATCTCTGTCTATTCACTCCTGGATATTGGCTAATACGCGACTAAAGATTTTTTTAATATGATCCATACAACTAATCGGCCTGTAGTTCCAAGGCTGTGGTTTGTCACCCTTTTTATATATTGGTACTACCATAGCCCTTCTCCAGGATTCAGGAATTGGTGCTCCTCTGATGATGTTAACTAAAAAAAGGAAATATTCAGACCAGGCGGTATTATCACTTAAGAAAATGCCAGCTGGAATACCGCCTGGGCTTGGGGCTCTACCACTTGTAGCTGCTTTTATGGAATATAGGACATCTATAATGTCAAACAGAGACTCAGCACCTGAACCAAGAGAACCTTCAATGGTACTATCATTTGAACTAGAGTTATTATCACGATAAACCTTCATAATGTGGTTGCACCTCTCAGGCGGAGCAACATAGTTTTTAGGTTCCACGACAGCAGGATTGTCGCCATTCAATACCAGTGCCCAAAACGTAGGTGGCCATTACAACCCTGGCGGACGGTGTTAAAGTGGCGGTAAGACCGCCAACAGGCCGGCGGTAAAGAAATTGCAATTACGACAGTGGTGGAAACCGCCAACAAAGACAGCCACTTTAACACTCCGACCGCCACGGTGGTACAGACAAACTCCAAAGACTCCCTGCGATAGTCTTCCTGCTCCTGTACGATCATCATCAATGCCGGCACCGAAGACAACGGTGAGTACTGCACCTACGACATATGGGAGGGGGGAGGCAAAAGTCAGGGACACACACACGCAACACCCACACCCCCACCCGACCCTCACCCACTACAACACACACACCAATGCATATCCAAACATAACAGTAACAACCCCAAAAACCCCCGGAAGAATGCAAAGACAGAAGGAAATGAGTGCAACCATTGTAATATATCAAAATACAGTAACCAAATATATACAGATATAATTTCACATTCAACAAAGTATACATCACGATTAGTAGTGCAGGTAATGCACCATTCAATGTCCGTGGACCACGGGTCCCAAAATGCATGGGAGAGGCCCACACACGATACCTGAGCAAGACGGAGAGAACACTGCTGGGGCATCAGATAGAAATACAACAGGCACCTCAGGGGGAAGGGAAGGGGGGGCACCTCAGCCGGATGACAGCACCACGCCAGATCCACGAGGGGACTCCATGCCCATTGATGTATCCAGGGGAGTGCAAAGCCACAGCCTCTCAAGTCTCTACAGTGGGTGGGTTGCCCACTGTACCATCCTGGGGAGTGCAAAGCCACAGTCTCTCAAGTCTCTACAGTGGGTGGGTTGCCCACTGTACCATCCTGGGGAGTGCAAAGCCACAGTCTCTCAAGTCTCTACAGTGAGTGGGTTGCCCACTGTTCCATCCTGGGGAGTGCAAAGCCACAGTCTCTCAAGTCTCTACAGTGGGTGGATTGCCCACTGTTCAATCCTGGGGAGTGCAAAGCCACAGTCTCTCAAGTCGATAACAGTCTCCACTGGTTCTGGAGGGGGACTGGTGCCCAGGGTGCTTCATCCTGTTAAGGACTGAGGTAGTGAATGCTGTTCTCCACTGGTTATGAAGGGGGACTGGTGCCCAGAGTGCTTCATCCTGTTAAGGACTGAGGTAGTGGATGCTGTTCTCCACTGGTTCTGGAGGGGGAATGGTGCCCAGGGGGCTTCATCCTGTTAAGGACAGACGGAGTGGATGCTGTTCTCCACTGGTTCTGGAGGGGGACTGGTGCCCAGAGTGCTTCATCTTGTTAAAGACAGACGGAGTGGATGCTGTTCTCCACTGGTTCTGGAGGGGGACTGGTGCCCAGAGTGCTTCATCCTGTTAAGGACAGACGGAGTGGATGCTGTTCTCCACTGGTTCTGGAGGGGGACTGCTGCCCAGAATGCTTCATCCTGTTAAGGACAGACGGAGTGGATGATGTTCTCCACTGGTTCTGGAGGGGGACTGCTGCCCAGAGTGCATCACTGTCCCCGTGACGGTCCCAGTTCCGTCACTGCCCCTGCTGCACATGGGCTAGCGGTGCTTGAGTTGGCGGTGCTTGCCCTGTTCAGCAGTGCATGCCAAGACGGTCTTTGCCCTGTTCAGCGGTGCTTGACTTTGCTGTCTCTCACCTGTTCAGCGGTGCTTGCCATGGAGGTCTTTGCCCTGTTCAGCGGTGCTTGACTTTGCTGTCTCTGACCTGTTCAGCGGTGCTTGCCATGGCGGTCTTTGCCCTGTTCAGCGGTGCTTGCCCTGTTCAGCGGTGCTTGACTTTGCTGTCTCTGACCTGTTCAGCAGTGCTTGCAATGGCAGTCTTTGCCCTGTTCAGTGGTGCTTGCCCTGTTCAGCGGTGCTTGACTTTGGTGTCTCTGACCTGTGCATCGGTGTTTGCCATGGCGGTCCTTCATTGCCCAGCGGGGCTGCGGCTGCCGGGGCCCTCCTGGGCAGTGACTCTGGCGGTAGCCTCCTGGCCAGTGACGATGGGACTGCCCTCCTGGGCACTGACTCTGGTGGTGGCCTCCTGGCCAGTGATGATGGAGCTGGCGGTGGCCTCCTGGGCAGCGGTGATGATGGCGGGCTTCTCCGCCGTGCTGCTCTTCCCAGACTTTGGCGCTTTCTTCTGCCCCTTCCCCACCTTGGGAGGAGTCACAGCTGAGTGGACAGTCCCCCCGGGACACTTGTGAGCGGCTTTGCTGGCTGGAGTCTTCCCCCTATCCCATCGGGCACTGTCCAACTTCTGGTGCTTCACGGGGGGGCTGGCTGTGCTGTGGCTCCGTGTCACACTGGCTGCCCTGGTGCCCGGTGCACTCCACATACCTCTAACAGGCACCACTGGTACCGGAGATTTTTTGGCGGAGGTGCTAGTACGGGACCTATGAATTGAAGGGGGGGTGGTGGGAAAGAGGTCAAGGTTGCTCAGGAAAAGTTTCTTACGAACACTGGGACGGGTAGCTGGAGGGGGTCTGGGAGTGGAGGAAGAGGAAGTGGTTGTAGGAGGTGTAACCTTTGTTGATTTGGGTGCAGGTGCATGCGCTGGTGGCTGTCGTGAGGTGGATGGATGTTGGGTGTGTGTGTGCCTGCATTTGTGTACTTTGGGAGGGGCGTCACAGACACATTGGGAGAGGACAGAGGGAACGTGTAAATGGTAGTGGGGGTGGTGAGTGCAGGTGAGCGGGGTGTGGTGGTGGGTGTGCTGGTTCGGGACCTAGTGGCTGTAGTGGTAGTGCATGCAGGTGAGAGTGTAGACGACACTGGGAGGGAGGAGGGAGACGACGAGGAGGGGGACACAGTGGAGGCCGTGGATGTTGCTGTGTCTATATGTGTGTGATGCTTGTGTGAGTGCCTGTGGGAAGTGTGTGCTTATGTTTGCCTGAGCTTCCCTTGTGTGTTGAGGTGTGTGCAGGCTGGTCTGATGGTGTGCTTGGGGTAGGCAGTGGTACAGGGGATTGGGTCTGGGTGGAGGAATTTGAAGGAGGAGGCTAGAGACAGGGACAATGGCTGCCATCAGTGCTGAGGCCAGAGATTGCAGGGTTCGATGAATGGCAGCCTGACCAAAATGAATGCCCTCCAGGAATGCATTACTGTGTTGCAACTCCCTTTCTGCACCCTGGATGGCATTCACAATGGTAGACTGCCCAACAGTGAGTGACCTGAGGAGGTCAATGGCCTCCTCACTGAGGGCAGCAGTGGTGACAGGGGCAGGGGCTGAGGTGCCTGGGGCGAAGGTGATGCCCACCCTCCTGGGTGAGCAGGCACGGAGCGAAGGCTGAGGGGCTGCTGGGAGGGCGGTGCTGGTTGGGGGGGTGGTGGCTGTACCTGTAGAAGTGGGGGGCACAGATTTTGCCGCCACCACAAGGGAGCTCCCATCGGAGGACGAGTCCGTGTAGCTGGTTGCTGATCCTGTGACCAGCGTGAAGCTCCCCTTGCCCTCCGTCCCACTGATGTATTCAGAGTCCGTGGTGTGGCCCTCCATGGCCATGTGGGATGCAGCTCCCTCGTGCTCCGGTGCCACTGTACCTCCGCATGATGATGCTGATGCACAAAAGAACAGGGAGACCACAAAAAGGGGCAGGGGGCGACAGGAGAAAGACAAGTTGAGTGCATGGCTTACCGCTACCGTTGGCGGACAATACAGACACAGCAGCTCCCTGCACTACGCCGCGCTGTTGGGCTCTACTGATGCAGTTCCTGGGATATGGCCTACATGGCTATGGTGGACATCAGCACACATAGATGACACAGGGGCATGTATACCTGTACTTGGCACTCTACAGAGGTGGGGTGGAGTGCCACATGGCCTGCCTTACGGAGGGGCATAGCCTACAGAACTCGCCCTGGCCTAGGGAAACCCACAGCCCTCCTCCCCCACCCTGACACCTTCACTGTGCGCAAAGTCCGCTGAATGAGAGTGTACTCACCCCCATGTGTCTGCTGTGATGCCCTCAAGCGCCCATCCAACTCAGGGCAGGCCACCGCCAGGATCCGGAACATCAGGGGGGTCATGGTGCGACGGGCACCCCTCCCACGTTGGGAGGCCATCCCCAGCTGATCCTCCGCCGTCTTCTTGCTCCAGCGGCGAATGTCCTCCCATCTTTTACGGCAGTGGGTGCTCCGTCTCTGGTGGACCCCCAGGGTCCGGACATCCTTGGCGATGGCACGCCAAATATCCTTCTTCTGGTGGGCGCTGACCTACATGACATGTACAGGGGAAGAAGAGAAGTCATTACCAACTGCACCGTCGAAGTGAGTGGCCCACATCCCTACCCTTGCCATGTGGCACATGCATTCACAGTCCTTCATGCTCGCAGAACTCTGCCCCCTTCCTTCTTACAACCAGCCCTCTCCACCCAGGCATAGCCCGTACAACTTGCACCCTATGTACTCACCTGTTGGTCTGGAGGACCGTAGAGTAGCGTGTACTGGGGGAGGACCCCGTCCACGAGCTTATCCAACTCCTGTGCAGTGAAGGCAGGGGCCCTTTCCCCAGACGAACAAGCCATTGTCTCTTCCAGACCGAGGTCACAGCAGTACTTGCAGTGTAGGTCCTCTCCTGTCGATGATCAGGTATCGAGTGATTCAACAGATAGAAAATGACGGTGACGTCCGCGGCGGTGACGTCCACGGCGGTGCGTATCATCACCGCCGACGCACTTCGTCATTGGCTCCTGGGACCCATAGGGTCCAATGTTAACCAATGCAGCATTGCGCAGCGGTCTTCGACCGCCTACCGCGACGGTGTAGAACGCCAGCGCAGTTAACTCACATCCCATTGTCCCAGTTTAGAGGTCTGGCAGCCGCCATTTCAGGGGCCCACATGGCTTCATTTTCAACTGTGTCACACATACCTAGGCCTGGACTCAATACACATACAGACAACTTTTTGGATTATGTTTCGTGTTCTGTGTAGCTGTGGGTACACACCTCTGAGTTGCTTGACTCTGTTGTCGCTGTTGTCCTTCCTAGGCACCGTCAGCTGGGACATGTGAGGAGATGGCGGAATCCTCTGGTGTACCGACCGCTGGTGGACCTGTTGACAATGGAGGAGCGACATTTAATCATCACCTACAGGTTTGACCGTGCCACAATCCAGGAACTGTGTACCCATTTGGAGCCTGACCTGATGTCAGCAATCCGCCATCCCACAGGAATCCCCCAAGTGCAGGTGCTATCAGTGCTCCATTTCCTTGCAAGTGGGTCTTTTCAAATAACAGTGGCCATGGCATCAGGGATGTCCCAGCCTATGTTTTCCAACGTGTTGTCCAGAGTGTGGTCTGCCCTGCTGAAGCACATGAGGCGCTACATCGTTTTCCCTCAGGTGGAGGATTTGGCTACTGTTAAAGGTGACTTCTATGCCCTTGGACATATCTCTAACATCATAGGTGCCATTGATGGTACCCATGTGGTTTCGGTCCCCCCCCACGGGAGTGAACAGGTGTACAGGAACCGGAAGAGTTATAATTCGATGAATGTACAGATGGTATGTTTGGCAGACCAGTACATCTCCCAGGTAAATGCTATGTTCCCTGGCTCAGTGCATGACGCCTACATCCTGCGGAATAGCAGTATCCCTTATGTGATGGGTCAACTCAAGAGGCACGGGGTGTGGCTATAAGGGGACTCTGGTTACCCCAACCTGTCATGGCTACCGACCCCAGTGAGGAATCCCAGGACCAGGGCAGAGGAACGCTACAATGAGGCCCATGGGCGGACTAGGAGGGTGATCGAACGCACCTTCGGGCTCCTGAAGGCCAGTTTCAGGAGCCTCCATATGACAGGTGGTTCCCTATTCTACTCACCAAGGAAGGTGTGCCAGATCATCATCGCCTGCTGTATGCTTCACAATCTTGCTTTGCGATGCCAGGTGCCTTTTCTGCAGGAGGATGGTCCAGATGACGGTGTTGTGGCAGCTGTGGAGCCTGTGGACAGGGATGAGGAGGAAGCAGAGGAAGAAGACATTGACAACAAGGACTCAGTCATCCAGCAATATTTCCAGTGACACACAGGTGAGAACACTTTCTTGCCTACTACAAGTACTTTCACACTTCTACCTCTATCCTGTCTGTCAATTTCAAGCAGTATTTTGTAACTGAGTTGTACATTTCCATTACGGTTTCACAGGTGTTGTTACCAACGTGTGTCATCTGCTTGAATTCTTCATGGACTTGTGATGTGTGACATAGGTATGTTGACATTACATTTGAGAACGGATTTTGTCACTGTCATAGCTAATACACATTTTCAAAATCACAGACTGACCCCAGATTGTTTTGTGCTTCAAGGGTGTTTATTGAAGTGCTCATTATTGGAGGGGGTGGTAAAATGGTGAGGGGTGATGGTGGAGGAATGTCCATGGCAGAGTCCAGTCTATTATTCTCACAGGTGCACTGCCCATATGGGCACAGGAAGTGGAGCTGACACATTCACTGCACGCAAAGTCTGCTGAATGAGAGTGTACTCACCCCCATGTGTCTGCTGTGATGCCCTCAAGCGCCCATCCAACTCAGGGTAGGCCACTGCCAGGATCCGGCACATCAGGGGGGTCATGGTGCGACGGGCACCTCTCCTACGTTGGGAGGCCATCCCCAGCTGAGCCTCCGCCATCTTCTTACTCCAGCGGCGAATGTCCTCCCATCTTGTACGGCAGTGGGTGCTCCGTCTCTGGTGGACCCCCAGGATCCGGACGTCCTTGGCGATGGCACGCCAAATATCCTTCTTCTGCAGGAGGATGGTCCAGATGACGATGTTGTGGCAGCTGTGGAGCCTGTGGACAGTGATGAGGAGGAAGCACAGGAAGAAGACATTGACAACAGGGACTCAGTCATCCAACAGTATTTCCAGTGACACACAGGTGAGAACACTTTCTTGCCTACTACAAGTACTTTCACACTTCTACCTCTATCCTGTCTGTCAATTTCAAGCAGTATTTGGTAACTGAGTTGTACATTTCCATTACGGTTTCACAAGTGTCGTTACCAACGAGTGTCATCTGCTTGAATTCTTCATGGACTTGTGATGTGTGACATAGGTATGTTGACATTACATTTGAGAACGGATTTTGTCACTGTCATAGCTAATACACATTTTCAAAATCACAGACTGACTCCAGATTGTTTTGTGCTTCAAGGGTGTTTATTGAAGTGCTAATTATTGGAGGGGGTGGTAAAATGGTGAGGGGTGATGGTGGAGGAATGTCCATGGCAGAGTCCAGTCTATTATTCTCACAGGTGCACTGCCCATATGGGCACAGGAAGTGGAGCTGGGGCAGTTCCAATATGGACCGGGTTACAAAATGGGACAGTGGGATGACAATCAGGGTGGTCTCATTTCTTGGCGTGGGTCTTGCCATCGTGCTCTGTCCTGGATCTCAGGGACCGCTTGCGGGGTGGTTCTCCGTCTGCAGGGGGTGGGGTGCTGGTGTGGTGGTCCTGTAGTGGGCCGTCCTGTCCACTAGCGCCGGCGCAGGTGGTGGGCAGTTCATCGTCCATGCTAGTGTCAGGGGCCCCTTGGAGTGCCACGGTGTCCCTCATGGTGTTCTGTATGTCCTCCAGCATCCCTACGATGGTGCCCAGGGCGGAGCTGATGGTTCTGAGTTCCTCCCTGAACCCCAAATACTGTTCCTCCTGCACGCGCTGGGTCTCCTGAAACTTGGCCAGGACTTTAGCCATCGTCTCCTGGGAGTGGTGGTATGCTCCCATGATGGAGGAGAGGGCCTCGTGGAGAGTGGGTTCCCTTGGCCTGTCTGCCCCCTGTCGCACAGCAGCCCTCCCAGTTCCCCTGTGTTCCTGTGCCTCCGTCCCCTGGACCGTGTGCCCACTACCACTGCCCCCAGGTCCCTGTTGTTGTTGGGGTGGTGGGTTATCCTGGGTTCCCTGTAGTGGTGGACACACCGCTGATTGACGTGTCCTGGGTACGGAGGTATGGGCCCGATGGGTGGGTGCTGTGCTGGTGTTTCCAGAGGGTGGAAGGTCTGTGTTGGGCTGTGCCTGTGCGAGGGAAACCGACTGTCCCGAGGCCCACAATGGTCCGGGCTGGTCATCTGGATCCAGTTGGCCAGAGCTGCTGTCATCACTGTGGGCCTCTTCTGTGGGTGGGGTAGAGATGTCTGGACCCTCCTGTCTGGTGATGTTGGGTAGTGGTCCTGCAGGGTTGTAAAAGCATGATTATTGCATCTGTGTGTGTCATGGTGTGCAATGGGTGGGTGAGCGTGTACCCCAGTGCTAGCATTCCTGTGTGGGGGCTTGTGTGATGATGGTTGGGGGGTGTTATGGGTATGTGCAGTGGGCATGCTTTAGTGATGGGTGTCCATGCTTTGTTGTGTCATGCATGGCTTGGTGTTGGGATGGGTGGTTTGTGTTATTAGTACATTAGTGAGGAGTTGGAGTGATAGGGGAGGGGGTGAGGGTCTGTGATAGCATGCAGGTAGGGTGGGGGATATGATAATTAAGATTTGACTTTCCAGAGTCCATTCCTCCACCGACTCCTCCGAGGCCCTCAGGATGCATATTGGTCAAGACCTGCTCCTCTCATGTTGTTAGTTGTGGGGGAGGAGGTGGGGGTCCGCCGACAGTCCGCTGTACTGCGATGTTGTGTCTGGAGACCACGGAACGCACCTTCCCCCGTAGGTCATTCCACCTCTTCCTGATGTCGTCCCGATTTCTTGGGTGCTGTCCCACTGCGTTGACCCTGTCGACTATTCTTCACCATAGCTCCATCTTCCTAGCTATGGAGGTGTGCTGCACCTGTGATCCAATTAGCTGTGGCTCTACCCGTACGATTTCCTCCACCATGACCCTGAGCTCCTCCTCGGAGAACCTGGGGTGTTTTTGCCGTGCCATGGGGTGGTATAGGTGATGTGTGGGGTGGTGTATGTGGTGATGAGGGTGGTGATGTGTAGTGGTGTGTGGTGTTTTGTGCGTGGATGTTGTGTGGGTGATGGTGTTGTGTGCCTCTGTGTGGTGGGGTTGTCTATGCTGTGCTGTCTCTCTGGCCTTCGTCAATAATTTCTGGTCGTTGGGGTTTGTGGGTGATGTGGGTGTGTTTTTTTTATATTGTGTTGGGTGTGTGGGAGTGGTGTTTGTATGTGTATCAGGTGTGTCTATTTCAATTTGTCCAATGTGGCGGTGTTTTGGAGATGTGTGTGTATTTTGAGCGCGGCGGTGTGTACCGCCAATGGAATACCGCAGTCGAAAGACCGCCACGTGGATTCGTGGTTCGTGATAGCATGGGTGTGTTTCTGTTGGCGTGACGGTGGAGGATTTGTTTTTGCCAGTTTATCACTGACCTTAGGCGTGGCAGACTTGTGTGGGTGTCTGAATTTCGACGGATTCCGAGATGTGGGTCATAATAGCTGTGGCGGATTTCCGCAGCCGAGGCGGTGTATTGGCGGTCTTCTGCACGGCGGTAAGAGGCTTTTACCACCAATGTTGTAATGACCCCCTTAGTGTGTGATCTTTAGCTATGGAGGCATCTTTACAATCCTGTCACCTCTGTTCTTCCCAATCCCTTTTAGCAATACCCAGAGGTCGTTTATATATTTTGGATACCCTTAATGGCTTCCACCAACAAGCTTTTACGTCTCCAACAATCCCCGTTATTCCACGTGGGAGGTTTATAGAGTGTACCATTGGGCTTACTTACAGGAGTTGTGAAGCATCCCAAGATGTGGTCGAAGAAGGTGCTATGGATAGTACAAAACCCTTATTGACGTCATACATATCAATTGCTTGAGCAATCAGATCCAGCAAGCTCTGCAATTCCTGATCTACTACAGGAAGGATGTCAGTATGGGCAACTATTTGCCACAATTTTAAATGGCACGCGGCAGATGTGATTTCAAGTTTACGTGTTATAGCTGGTGACAAGTATGTACTATATCATTCTACTAAATGATTGCAGGGAGAATGATAGTCGATTATGGTCACTCTCCTACTTGTGCGTGATAATAGTATAATTTACAAATGGCCACAGCCCTAAAATCAACAAAAATATAGTCAATACAACTGGTTGAGTTAGGTTTGTTGAATGTGACCTCCCCGTTAGCATCTGATTTAGTCTGCCCGTTAGTTGCTCTAACCCAAGTTCAATTGAGAGACCCTTCAGTGGGATGGTTGCCTAGGTCCATCTCTTTATAGGAAGAAGTTCTAATGAAGGTACACTCCAAAGTTTATCCTGTTCATAGCTCAGAAATGTATCGTCAGAGCCAAAAGGCTCAAAAGGTGTATTAAAATCCCCACTCAAGATAAGCTGGTGTTGGGAGTGACGATCTTTTAGATATTCCTCCAGAACTTGCACTGTTTTAGATGTGTGGCCACCCCTCAGCTCTTGAGTATATGTTACAAAATGGCAACCTGGACACTCTTCTTTAAGAAAAACAGTATCCCCAGCATATCTGGACAATCTGTATTCAACCGAGTAACTTTTAAAGCAGGGAAGATGTAATGTAAATGGTTAGACCTCCCGAGGTTCTTCCACTTTTATTTGGTATAGCAGGAATACAATTAAATAATCAATTTTAAACACAGAGCAATGCTTCAACTTTCCTGTAGCAAACATATATTGTTCTCTTTTATAGAATGTATTCCAGTCAGGTTGAACCATTTTTGACGTGAGGCCTGCCACATTCCAGGATGACAATTAGGTTTGCAGAGTCCCCAACAAACTAGGTTCTATATTTGAGATGTTATCTTGGGCCCAGCACTCTTTATTTGGGGTATTCTGATGGCCAGAGGACAATTCAAGTAAAGTAGAGGTAATACTGATATCTTCTAAGATTTTATAATCATTTAACCAATCCCCATTGGCCTTAATAAAAAAAATAGTGAGCACCTTTGCCTCCCATAAGTTGTACAGAAAGTGGAAAGAATTGAGCTGGAAACAGCCACTCTCTTATAATTCGTAGATGGCCCCATACCAGATGGTAACTCATGATGGCATTGGTTTGTTGAGAGACTAAGACAATTAGGCCCATATTTATACTTTTTTAGCGCTGCGTTTGCATCATTTCTTTTTACGAAAAAGCGGCGCAAACTTGCAAATTACAATTGTAGTTTGAAAGTTTGCACTGTTTTTGCATCAAAAAGCGGCACAAATGCGGAGCTAAAAAAGTATAAATATGGCCCTTAGTGCGTATAGGCAGGGGCTTGGTGACAGAGTTCAAAGGACTGGATATTGCTGAGGGTCTCAAGTCAGTCTACCTTACCTAATGATAATAGTGGTGTCCCAGTGGCCTGCACGAAAGCTTTTGGATCATGTCCTGGCCTATTGTATTTAAACTGGAAATTAGAATTATTTTGGGAACTATTTTTCATGTCAAGAACTACTACATTATCAGCTATTGCCTGGGTTTTCAAAGTTAATTCAACCGTGTCACATGTCACATAAGGAATCCTTCTAGCCCTCGGGGTTTCAGCCCGAATAACTGATCTACAGTCCCTGATGTGCCTTAGCAGTGTATCACTTTATTTATGAGAGTCTCCAGCTTCATACCTCACATATGATGGTTATTTTAGGACCCTAATCATTAAAGTTTTATTTAAATCTGAGTTCTACCCTAGATTAAATCTTGCAACTGATTTTTGATTTCCATGAGTAATGGGCTGCATACTACTCGGATTATCACAGTAGTTCTAGTAGTTTGCCCTAGTCGATGGCAGAGGAGATGTTATAATTAGAACCCAGAGTTGGCATAAGCTTTTGTTGATGGCCACCAGGTTCCCTCTGGAAATCTGGGAACATCTCTGTAGCTAATCGTGAACTTATGTGAGCCATAGGCGCTCTCTGTCGCTGTCCATTTATGTTACTGATCTGTTGCTTGATTTTCCCCTGACTATAAATTTTGTGAGCACCTTTGCCTCCTATAAGTTGTTTTACTGCATTTATAAGTTGACACAGAGTTGTTTTAACGTCCCCCTCCTCAATCTTTAATTAATTAATAAATGAGATACAGATAAACACGTTGCTACAAAAATTGGTTATTGGGGCAACATCCAGAGCATGATTGTCAGGTGAGAGGGGGATAATAAATCTTTGTGCAAGTCAAGTAGTGGGAGAAACTTCTTAATGCACTGTGAGGCTTCTTCAAGAGGCTTCAAACCAGATAGGGTCTTAAAAGATGAAATGGGGCCACTGTCTGTCTTTTCTATAGAAGGTAGGAAAGGTAGTTAATTTAACGACTTTAAAAACATGGTGGGAATGTGTTTTTGTTGATCATTACTGCTACTTTTGGGGCTAGTGGGTCCTGAAGATGAGAATTAGGATTGCGAGCAGGCTAGGATCAGAATTTAATATGTCTTCGCATTTGGATAAAAGGTCATCAATCTGATTTATAGCACAATTACCTCCTGCCAATGTCAAAGATTTTTTGTTATACAAGGCTACCTACCCCCTCTGCAGCCTTACTTTTACCCATAGTTAATCAACACAAGCATTTTTAAAATATCGAAATAAAACTTCCATCAAGATGACTCCCCAGTCCCTACAAAAATAAATATACAACAGATGGTATATCACAATCCACCTAGGGTAACCTTAGTCTGATTTAGATATTAATGTCCTATAAAGTGTGGAACAATCCCAGTTCATTTAACCTTTAGAACCAAGTACGAAGATGTCAGGGGAGGCCCAGCTCTGCCTCTTGTAGACTTTTAACGGGCATGGATGGATCTGCTTTTGCCCCTGTGCGTCCGTGCTTGTCCAGCGCTGCAGTGCAGCTACGTGCTTTTCAATTGCTCTGAATGTCTGTGATGAGGAACAGGTGTGGGCTCCTGCAGGGGTTATGGGGCTTGTAGTCCCCTGTGGCTGCTGTCTACTGTCTGCAGAGGCAATCCCCTCTTCAATCCCTCACTTTGAAAACAGTAGCACAATGGAGGGGAAAGGCAAGCCCCTCTTAAAAATCCTCTCAGCTGGCCAGAAATGATGCATAGAAACAGAATGCACAGCAACTCAGTTTGCAATAACACCTGGTAACCCAGTTTACTGGGCACCACCCCAACACCTTCCTAATCTGCTTGAAACCTGGGCATCATTATTGATGAAACTCTATCTATGAGCGACCATGTGAATGTAGTTTGTAGAGTCTGCTTTGGCCTACTGAGGATGGTTCAGAAGATGTTTAAATGGGTGCCCCCTAGTTGTAGAAAGACCACTGTGCAGGCTGTGACAGTCAGTTGTCTAAATTGTGGTAATTCCTTATATTTTGAAATGGTTGATTATTTGTTTTCTAAGTTGCAGAGCATTCAAAACATGGCTGCAAGACTGATTCTTAGTAACTTCTCTAGGGACTCAGCCTCTGCCAGTCTGGACAAGCTTCATCGGCTACTGGTGAGGAAGTGGGCGGTGTTTAAATTACTCTGCCACACTCACAGGGTTGTTTTCGGCAGAGCTGCTCCGGTCCTCACGAATAAGACCTAGAGACATATATCGACTAGGAATCTGTAGTCTAGCAGCCCAAAATACCCTTGTGCAGAATCAAATTAATCGAGCCTGGATGGTGAGTGGTTTCACCGTTTCCCACTTGGCAGCTACTCAGTTGGACACACTTCCACTTATTCCACTTTTTTGAGGTAGATTTCGAAGCTGCTTCCATTTTTCAAGTGGCTAAAAATGTTTCTGTATGAAATGTAGTTCATCATTTACCTCTATATAAAGCTTTCCCACTAACCACTGCAGTTTGTATGTAAGCATTAGCACCTGGATATTTCTTTAGGGAGAAACATTGCACTGTATAAGTAAAATTAAATACAATCATTAATGTCAATAAGTCTTTTCGTAATTTGTCAAAAATCACAGTCAATATTATACTATCACTAAGGCATTTAACATTAATATAACGTGTATTTGGGGGTCATTCTGACCCTGGCGGTCAAGGACCGCCGGGGTCGGCGGGAGCACCGCCAACAGGCTGGCGGTGCTCCCCAGGGTATTCTGACCGCGGAGGTTCAGCCGCGGCCAGAAAGGGAAAACCGGCGGTCTCCCGCCGGTTTTCCGCTGCCCTGTAGAATCCTCCATGGCGGCGCAGCTTGCTGCGCCGCCATGGGGATTCTGACCCCCATACCGCCATCCTGTCCCTGGCGGCTTCGGCCGCCAGGAACAGGATGGCGGTATGGGGTGTCGTGGGGCCCCCGTAAGAGGGCCCCACCCTGAATTTCAGTGTCTGCTTAGCTACTGCACCCGTCACACATCCTCCACTCCGCCGGCTCCATTCGGAGCCGGCATCCTCATGGAGGGGTGTTTCCCACTGGGCTGGCGGGCGGCCTTTTGGCGGTCGCCCGCCAGCCCAGTGGGAAACCCAGAATACCCGCGGCGGTCTTTTGCCCGCGCAGCGGTATTCTGGCGGTTCCCTCCAGGCGGGCGGCTCCCGCCGCCCGCCGGGGTCAGAATGACCCCCTTTGTGTTTTTTAATTCACCCTCAGGCTGCACAACCCTAGAAGATACTGCACTCCTAGCTGAAGAGCAAAAGTTGCAATCTTAGGAAATACTTTAAAACAACAATGAAAATCCTGGGGGTCATGGATTACAGGATCTCTGAAACTTGGGGTCAGTTTTCAAATATCTATCAAATGGGGGGCTCTTGCACACTTGCAGTCCCCAAGCACTTCCTTAGACTTGCTTGTGGTGTCCTTGCTTTCCCTAGAGCACCACAAGAGACAGAAACGTATCGCAATAATCCTCTCCTGAAGCATTATGGGGCACGTCTGTCAGGATCAGTAAATATTATATCAGCGGTTCTCCTGCAGTTCAGGAGAACAGTGTGGCTTCCTATTCTCTTCTTTTTTAAATCTTTTGGGTATTCTGTTCCCTCCCGGGATACCTACGGAGATGAAAGTTGGTGGGGGACCAAAGGTGGAGCCCCAAGGCCCGATGACCCCAGTCTGCTCCCAACCCTCATGCGTGTACCTCTGGTGTGGCACAGGAGCCAGGACCTTTTTTCCGCTGCTCCAAGCAGGGGCACTCTTTGGCTGAACCTCCCCTGCTCCTCCAGTCACTAGCACGGGGAGCACAGAGTGTTCCTTGGGTCCTTGGGCCTTGTGCTGGCTTTCTTCATTGTTCTATGCCCAAAGATGGATTCCTTGGGCCACCATCTATATGCCAGCCTGGGGATGGGGTTCACAGGCCCAAAGAGATTCTGTGGAGTTGGGCCCCACTCATGCCCCTGTCACTAATAACGCATTTAATAACCATTGCGCCTAACCCCCAGGCTCTGGCTGACCCTGTGGGTAATTTTAGGACAAGATGGCAGAGCACCACGCTCACTGTTTTCTCACAGAGGTCAAAGGTCAAATCCTTTAAAAGACCGTGGCCCATATTTACACCCTGTTTGCGCTGAATTAGCATCATTTATTTATGCTAATTCAGTGCAAACTTAACTCCGTATTTATAGTTTGACACTAGACACGTCTAGCGTCAAAATATTGGAGTTAACATCATTTTTTGGATGCGTGAAAACTCCTTGCGCCAACAAGATGCAAAGTAGGCGTTCCCGTCGCAAAAATGACTCTAAGCCCCATGTGCCATATTTATCCATGTGCGCAAAAATAACACACGGGTGGGAGGCAGACCAAAAAATAACGTTAACTCCGATTAGCGTAAAATTTTAATGCTTGGTCAGACCAGGTGTTAAAATGAGCCCCACACACCACTGCTTAAAGAAAACACACAGAAGCAACATTACAAACCCACAGGAGGAAATGGAAGTGCAACTGCTCCAGCTTGCGAGATGACATAAAGGACAGCAACAACAACAGCAACCACCATCACCACAACGCGGCCCACAAAGGCAATGCAGGAGGCAGGAGAGGGTATTCAGAAACAGGACAACCCTCCTTGGCTTCAGGGAAGAAGACATTATAAGGACATACAGAATCAACTGGCAAGCCTTACTACACCTGCTGCACCACAACTGAGCCACACATCACAGCCAGACTGCAGAAACCACACAATATACCACCTGTGACATAGCTGCTAGCTGTCCTACACATGCTGGCAAGTAGCTCATTTCAAACAATGGGTGCCCTGGTTGTTGGTGTGTCATAGCCATCATTCTGTGCATTCCTGCCAAAGGTGTTAGATGCAATAATCTCCCTGACATCCCGCCATATCAGCTTCCCAAACACCCAGCAGGAGATAACACAGGAGTTCTACCAATTTCATGGCTTTACGCATGTGCTTGGTGCAGTTGATTGCACCCATGTCTGACTTGTGCCACCTACAGCAACAGAGCATTATATCGGAATCGCAAGCACACGCATTCCAATAATGAGCAGGCCATAGTAGACCACCGGGGACTATTCACAAACCTTTTGACCAAGTATCCTGGGAGTGTCCATGACACCTTCATATGCCAGCACAACAGGCTTAAAAAACACATCCAGGATGGCCAATATGGAAATGTTCTACATGTGGGTAAGTCAACAAACCTAGCAATATACACACAACACACCAACCCTGTAGGACACACAACACATATGCCACTCCAAAAACACATGGCCAGTGTAACACAGATGTGCAGGTAACAACACATATGCACCATGCTGCAGTACAGCAAAATCAGTGCACACCATAAACACATTCACCCACATGTACGTAACACACACACAACTTGATAGGCACACCACTTGAAGGACAGGTGTAGGTATATACCCTTTGCCAACAGAAGAACTACACAAACCACTGCAAGTGCCCGCAGGTTGCCTACTACATACACTTCACACAAAGTACACCAAACAAAGAATAGCTCAGCAATGTCAATGGCATACACCATGCTCATGTTACGTAAGTCTCACCTAGGCACAGTTCCCTCAAATCATGCCGTGCAAGTCACTGCCAGAACAAACATCAAATGCCAGACAATTGGTGCCAATACCAACTACATCTCATCAACACATACCTGACTTACCTTCAGTGTGCACACACATCTGCCTGACGCATTGGGTCAATACAACATGAATGCCCATCATATAACATGTGTACGATTTGTGAGAAGTGACACCACACCTACTGTAGTGCCACCTCACATGCACCACTTACTGACCCACAACACCATCATGTCAGTACCATAAACAATAAATGGCCCACCAAGGGGCAGAGTAGCTGATAGACAGTGCAGATCATGGATGCCACTGTGTGACCCTATAGGAGTATTTAGGACATCACTGACCTTATATGCACTGTGCCAAGGGAAACATTTACTAAGTAGCTGAGCTCCATCCCATAGCCTGCACTGTACATGTGTTGACAGGATAAATGCTGAATTATGTTTTGGAAGATAGGAGAGACACTGGTAGTAATGTTGATCATCCTGAAACAATGGGAGACACACCCTTGGACACCTGATGGCTGGCACAAACATCATCTGCCACTCAGGATCACTAAGGGACCTATGTGAGAGCCCCCAGTGCTATTGTCATGGCTTGCACAGTATGTACAGGTTTGCGGATAACTACTCTTTTGTGACTTGAAGCCACATTGGTAATTGGCTACCCTTGAACGCAGCAGCTAGTGCAGAAGGGGTGTGCAATGTGTGTTGCTGCAGGTCTGTCACCACAAGCTACATAGCATGATGATGCTGACTCAGATGTAGGTGTCACCTAAAACCTGAGGCAGTGCCAACATAAAACACCACTCCAGGGGTGCTGTTTGCAGGTTGCAGCAAGGAAATAGTCTGTGATTTGGACTCATATGAATGTGCCATCCAATTCATGCTAAATACTGCTGCACACACAGAAAGAGAGAATTGTCCATCAAAACATCATATGTTTAGGGAGGTGTCCCTTCCTGCACAGATGCATCCACCTCCACAAGGCAACTAGCCAAGCCACCTGGTGCAAAGTTGGTAGTGTCGGTACATGGATGCATATAAGCCACTGGAGCAGGGGACAACAAAGGATTGCCTAGTAACATGTCACACATGGTGCATTCCTGCATAGTCAAAATATTGCAGCACAGTGCTGCCTAAGTTGGAGCTGTGTTGTGCATTGTCACTCACTCATTTAAATGGGCCTAAGTGTTGCACTTCATCTGTAATGACACATGTCAAAATGGCTGGGATGTCCAGGCTCTGTAGTGCTACCATGTAGCCACCACATCTGACCCTATTGTGTTGTGAGGATGTGTCATGTCCCATCTAGTGATAGCACACTGATACAAAGGTACACTACACAATGCATGGTACATGCATACTGACCATTAGTCAGGATTCAAAATCTTATGTCCCAGGTCCTTGAGCCAATACTCCAACAACACAGTGCTAAGAAAAACTTGCACAAGGACAGGAACCCACACCATACCACAAACACATATGAGTCACAACCACCTCAAAATAACAACTGCCATGCTAGATGATGAATCTGTTGCAAGCCTTAACAACAACTTACTCCTTTTATCTTTTGCAGCGGATCAGGGTTATGGCATACAGCCTGGATTATGACCCCATCTGCAAACCCAAGCACAGCAACAGTGCATGCATACAATGAGGGACATCGTAAGACACAGAATATCATGAAGAGGACATTTGGCATACTGAAGTCAAGATTTAGTTGCCTGGACCTCACAGGAGGCAGCCTCCTATATGCCCCACACATTGTCTGAAAAATCATCATGACATGTGCTATCCTGCACAACATATGTGTGTGGATGAACGTCCATATGTATGACCAGGTTGATGACCTGCCTGAGGAGGAGGAGGATGGTGGTGAAGAAATGGATGAGGATCAGCACAACACAGCTGCTGGGATACACTTCAGACAGCTCATAGTTGAGAACTTTTTTCACTTAAGAATTACTTAAATCACCTTGTCAATTTTGTAAATAAACACTTCACTTACAAACCAATCCTGCTTTGGTCTCCTCAGTCTCCCTCTAACCTCAGGGAGCATGTTCCAAATATGAATCTGACAAGTACTGTTGCAACATCATATGTGATTGGTAAGATTGTCCTGCCACCATCACTAATAGCCTCATCACTAGTATGTGACAAATGAAGGACACAATCTATGGACCACAACATATATTGTACAACCTCGTTGCCAACTTGTTCATCAATAGCTCATCAAACGCAGCTAAATCAATAGCTGCATGGAACATGTGTGACAAAGGGGAGTACATAATTTGTAACAATGGTCATCATGATTTGCCCAGGTATAAAAAGCAATGGAAGAAGTTGGGCCTGCGCAGTACATCCATGGTAATCTGTACTGCCATTGCCATGAGACCCAATACTGACTTATGGTAAACATGACCTCACACATTGCACGGACATGTCTGTGGAATACACTTTAGTATAGATAAGAACAAATGCAGCTAGGGCTGCAGGTCCACCACATGAAACCAACAACCAATGGTAAATGCAATGAGTTTAATCAAATATTTGTGGTCAAAACATAATCTGGGTGGAATGTAGGCAGAGAGTGTGATGCACAGTATGTCCCAAAGATGTACACATGTCAGTTATATATGTACACCACACACAAGTCTCCATAAACTCCAAATCTACATACGGGGACAGTTGTCGGGTAACATTTCCTAGGTAGCATTGGTTCAGCCACCATTAATAACGCTTGAGCTGTATATGTAGTTTCAAATATTTTGCTCTGTATGACAACATTACACATCACATATGAAAACAGAATAAACAATCACAAACTCACAAACCAGAACTATTGCATTGTACTGACTGCCAAACATATGTGGATACACTGTTGTCACACATGCATATGTATGCACAACGTGAAACTATTTGCATGCTGTTGACTCTGTAACACATACATTGGTGGAACTAACTAATCACACATTGTTGCATGGACTACCACATGTGGGCAGACCCAATATGCCACACTGCAGCACAGCCCACGTCATATGCAATTTGATTCAGGGTGGACCTAAGGTCAATGGAACAAAAGCACGCAACCAAGAATTGAGTCAAAAAAGTGACCCAAATGCTTCTAAAACATCTGTAAACGCAAAGAATATGACACATGGGCCCTTACCAAGCATTCCACCTTCGCACTCCTCCCAATGCTGATTTTCAGTGAATATGAACGCATAACGGTAATGCATCAATATAAATGACGCACGTGCATTATGCATCTAAAATACCCACGCACATGTCATAAGTACACACATAACTGAAACATGACGCACGGGGACCTGAAGTAATGTAATAGGAAATACTCTCTACAAGCATGGTATGGTGTGTGTAGTTTCACTTTCTCTTTACAGTCTGTGCCTTTTTGACTGTATGGTTGTGTTTTGAAGCTGGTGGGTGTGTCTTGGTTGCATATTGTATCTTGTTGTGTCCCTCCTGTTAAGTTGTGTTAAATATTGTCTGCATTTTGTGCCAGTTGTTGTCATTTTGTGTGTTTTTTGTGTATATTTGTATTTGTACAGTGGGGTGTCTGTCAGTGATAGTTAATTATTTGGGATAGTTGTGATTAGTTAGTGGGCTTAAGTTTCCGTTCATTTTCTTTTCTTTTCTACGTATATGGGGTGAACCTTTGGCATTAATGACATGTCTGGTTGGAGGAGTTTAACCAGGATGGGAGAGGATGAGTTGAGTGGATTTGTGTGGCTGGTAGCCCACTACCTGCTGATGATGCTGGAGATGGGGGGCCGGGTCATCCAGGAATGAGCACCAGCTCAAGCTTCGCTGGCCAGGGAGCACGATCTTCTCGAGCATCTTGGTGTCGAGATCGGTGGACCTGTTGGTGAGTCTCCTATTCACATACTATTTACTGTTCACTGCTCTTGAATGAAAATAGCAGATGTGATGGAGTGCTGCATGCAATGCTTGTGGATAAGTTGTATGCAACCAGGATGAAGTGTAACTGTGCCAGTCTAGACATGGAGTTAACATGTTCTACCATTATACCAATGCAGGTCAGATATCTATTGAGTCAAGCACCACCATCACAAAGTCACACATTTTAGGGGCCATGGCGATACCTGTCCCCTGGCATAGTGTCATGTATGAGACGCCAAGGTACTGCCAGTCTACCATAGTTCCCTGGATTGTGTCAACAAAGTTGGGCAATGCATGCATAGCACAACTTAGTCATCATTTCATGCACATGATCCCTGCCCTGCCCTTATGTCAGCAAAGGGGGCTTACCTGCCTTAGCGGGCAATAAAAATGGGGAATTTGATACCATCAGACAGCTTTGTCACATCAGTCAAGGATTACTCAACGCATAATCATTGCAGAATTAAAATTGAGCTGCATGTCTATCACAAAGTGCCTGTGGGTGCCTTGCAGGACAAGCTTGAGTGCCTGAGTAAAATGTTTTGTAAAGCACCAGGGTTGTGTAATGTATTTATGACACAACTCCCCCTTATACCATAGAGTTTCAATTTCTATAGATTGCCCATATATGGTTGTTGCAGGGTGTAGAACTACGTGAGTCTCTGGCCCAGTGTAATTGTATTGATGTGTGTCTCATACTCACCTGAGTGTCTGTGTCATCGTGTGCTCATAGTGGTGTGTATGTTGCACTGTTTTACACTAGGATAACTAGCTCACTCCTCTGCAATTAGTACACACTGAAATTTGTTGTCCACTAGTAGGGACTTTGATATAACACTAAGCATGGTTTCCATTAATATCTTACAGGTGGGCCTGCCTACTACATGATCGGTGAAGTGGTGCAATTTGTGGACCCAGATGTATCCAGTAAGTGTGATAAATGTGTCCTGTGAAGTAATCCAGGGTTTGGTGTGAGTGAGTCATGTGTGTTGCATACAATGCTAGATGTGATAAGCTTTCAAATGATCAGATATCAAAGTAGGCTGGATGGTGACATTGTGTCCCATTGAAAGGATCCCCATGTACCACCAGAGGGTCACATCATGTGAGGCTCGTGGTGCTCAGTGGCCAGCATTGTGTGAACAAGGAGATGACAAGCCACATGTAAGGGCATATGTGACTAAGCAGTGCAACTCTGTGAAAATATTGGCAGTGGGGCACTCCATCATTCTCACAGGACAGGGATGCACCATTTTGAACCCAATTTGGTGCATCCCTGTATTGTCATGAATATGGAAGACTAGGCTGGCAATTTTCGACCAGCATGGCACCCAATATTCTGCACTCCATGTAAGTAACACTTATGTGGAATGTAATTGGAGCGCATACAGGTCAAGGCCAAACGTGTGCTAGCATGGACATGGGTGTGTAAGGAATAGTATTGGCATATCAGGTATTGAGAGGTGTCTACACCTGGATAGACCTATGGATACCAGCTTCCTACTTGTCAGCCCTCCTACATATCGTCCACTCCCTGACTTCATGTAAGAGTGGGCATGCCTTGGTGGATGACCAGGACAGTTGAGATGATGGATTGCATGGCCATCCCCCTTAGGCGCAGGGGGAGAGGAATACCAAATTTGTAGGTAGATGTGATGCTCACAGTGTAGGTGACATTCATATTGATCAGGCCTGCATGTGTACCAATCAGCACTGACCCCGTATGGTTACCAACAACATCCCATCCTCCTAATCATGTGCAAGTTACTGGAGATGTATGGTTGAATATTGACACAGATGATGAGGAAGTTGGGACCTGATCTAAGAGAAGTTTACACTGCCTTTGCATTATTACATATTACACAAAAGCAATGCACACCTCCATGAGTTTGGTTCATAATATTGTTTTGCATTGCTTTGGTGTCAAAGAAATGATGCTAGGGCAGCGTTGTCGTTACAGTTATCAGGGCCATTGTGTTTTCTGGAAATTGAGTTGGAGTGCATGTGTAATTAGATGTAAAAGTGTCAGCTAATAATCTGCACATACTCCACACAATGCTGACACTGATGGTTGCTTGTCTCCGTTTAACAGCTGCCAACATGATTATTGGGGAACTAAGGGCCAGATGTACAAAGGCTTTTACGCGTCGCAAACAGCGAAAATCGCTGTTTGCGAGGTGCAAAACCCACATAGCAATGCCCATTCCCAATTTGCGAGTCAGTAACCTGGTTACCGATTCGCAAAATAGGAAGGGGTGTTCCCCTTCCTATTTGCGAGTCGCATCGCGATGTAGGATTGCTTTGTGACCGCAAACGCGGTCGCAAAGCAATCGCAGTTAGAGACCAGTATCACACTGGTGGGAACCCATTTGCAAAAGGGAAGGGGACCCATTCCCCTTTGTGAATGACCTTGAAAACATTTTTTCAGAGCAGGCAGTGGTCCTATGGACCACTGCCTGCTCTGAAAAAATGAAACTGAAACATTTCATTTTTCATTTTGTAATGCATCTCGTTTTCCTTTAAGGAAAACGGGATGCATTACAAAAAAGAAAAAAAAATGCTTTATTTAAAAAGCAGTCACAGACATGGTGGTCTGCTGTCTCCAGCAGGCCACCATCCCTCTGAATGCTGCGACTCATAAGGGGGTCACAAATTGCGACCCACCTCATTAAAATTAATGAGGTGGGCCTTTGCAACCCCCTTGAGACTTGCAGATGGTGTCAGGGACACCATCCTGCATCCAGCATTGCGACTCGCAAATTGCGAGTCACTCAGACTCGCAATTTGCGAGTCACGATGCCGGAATTTCGTACATCTGGCCCTAAATGCTTTCCAAAAGAGAGCAGTTTGTTATCGCCATAATCTGGCAGTGGAATCTGGGTTCCGGAGAATGGCTCACCGGTATCGTGCTGAGAGATCAACGGGGGAATGGCGGGCATTCACACAAGGGGGCCCCACACTGGCAGTGGCCACACAGAAGAGACCCAGCTCCACAGCAGTGCAGGGGAGCACAGCTGCCACCACGTCAACACCCACAACTGCCACAGCTTCGACGTCGGTGCAAACCACCTTCTGTCATGGACCCTAAAATGCTGCAGGATCTGCAGATGGCCTTTTCCCAGGTGTTGCAATGGTTGGACAGTTTGGAGAAGGAGGTGGCTGCCAACACAAAGAGACTCAAATATATTTAAAAAAAACCTTCAGGAAGGCCAAACTTTAAGGGTCATCGGTACTGTCACCGCCACGTTCTGTCCTCTCCCTCCTCATTTTTATTTATGTTTTATTGTGGGTTTTTGGGGGTTAGTGTAGGTGTGTAGTTTAGATAGGATGAGTGGATTTGGGGGTGCGTTTTTTATTTTTATGTTTTAATTGGTGGGTTAGTGGATGGGGGTCATGTTGTGGTATATATATGTGTAAAAAAGTAAATAAAGAAAAAAAGAAAAATACAAAAAATATATATTTGTTAAGATTTAGTTAGTACATGTTTAGTGTAAGTATGTGTCTCCTAACTTAAAGGGGGAGGGACATGTTTAGAGTGTGGTGTTAGATGTGTTAGGTAAGTTTAGTATAGGGTAGTTAGCATTAGTTGTTGGTTAAGTATAGTTAGAATAGGTTAGTTTAGGTTAGGATAGGTTTTCATGATTTATTTAGTTTAGTTACATTAATAAACATTTGTGGGTACTCCTTTACTTTTTTGTCCTATTCTTGTGTCTCAGGGTCTTCCCTTGAGTGCACAGTGAAAACTGTGTGTTGGCCTAGGGATTCCATCTTGCTTCCAAATCCCTCTCTTGACATGTTCATCACCTGTTTACAACTGAACTGTCACATTGGCAGAAACAATACATCTACTTGTCAATGCATCTGCTATCTAGTGTACCCACCACTCAAGGTAACTATGTTTACTTTGTATTGGACAGGTAGGTGGGTAATTCAGTTGCCAGTGTTAGGGTCCTGTTTAGGAATGTTTGGCACCGTGGCACATCTGACAACAGCCTACATTTAAATTCTAACCTGCTAAACTGCCTAGTGGCAATTACAGATGAGGTTAAGTACCTCTTTTTCATACCAATGTGTTCTACTATTACTCCCAACTGACGATATTTTGCCCAAGAATTGCTTCACAGCCATTCCTGCCATATGTAGTGAGTGATGCATACATGTGTTCTACATTTTTGACATACTCATTGAATTGCTTGTAGGGGATCAGACCAGCATTGACATTTATCATGTAGGAACCTTGTGTGTAGATATGTGCCCCAATATTCCTGCACTCTTGTACTGACACTCTGTGACTAATGACATGGTTATACAAATCACATTTCCTAAGCATAGTTGATGTGTCACAATACACAAAGACATGCTGTTTGTGTATGAGGTGTTTATTTACAAGTGTTGTAGTGCAATATTTACAACGTGCAGGTCAGTGACCCCATTGGTGAAATCCAGACAATTGTGACACAACTCAAGTCCAGGGTTGAGGGACATGTCATGCAACATGCTTGGTTAAAGTGTTGTTAAGTGTGGAGAAACATGATTTGTCAATTTGTAGGTGAGAGACAATGATAGTCCATAGCAGACAGGTCAACAATGTGTCTTTGAAGAGTGCACATATCCAACTGTGGTAACACTGGCATGGCAGTCTCCATCCCCACCCGCACCCCCTTGGCCAGCTCTCGCTGGACTCCTACCACTATCGTCTCAAAGCTGGTCCTCATAGTCCTCCGCTGTGTTGGTGCTGGCAGGTCGTAGTATAGGGGTCTTGGGTGGGGCACGTGGAATGGCTGCTACATCATTTGTCCTCCTTGCAACTGGAGGTGGTGTCTGGAGGGATACAAGGACTTCTTGGAGGGTCTCATGGCTGATGGGTGCCAGTTGGTCATCCAGGTCATCCGGGAACTTTAGGACAGGCAGATCAGCAGGACAGCCATTATCCTCAATTAGATGGTTTAAAATCGATCATTCTGTGTAGTGGCAGTTGACATGTTACGTCACTGACTTGCTATTGTCGACTCATTGTCATCTTACTTCCCAAACATGGTTCCAGTACATCATGGTTGCAGTCTATCAGGCATTTGCCCCCACCTGAGTGTCACATGAGGGGCAGGCCAGGTGGCGCAATTGGCTGCATCATATCTACTATGTGTGATGTATATCCTTTTTGTGGCTTGACATCATCTTGTTTTTGTCAACCCTCCTTATGCATCCATTTGCATAGCAGGGCCTTGCAATGGGTGTTGCAGTGGTCATGCCACAGCACTAAACATAGCAACATGCCCCTGTCCCAGTCTTACATGTTTCACATACACCCATGCGGTACTGAAACCTTGCACCACCCCAGTGATGGCATTGCCAGGACACTACGCTGTTGTATCCTTTGATAGCTCCTCATGTTGATGAATGTGTATGTGAGCCACATTGCACAGCACACATGGACCCAGCAGATTTCCATTTCATCTTCTGTCTGTGCTGGAAGGTGTGTCTTCCTACACAACTATGATTTCCCTCTCAATGCAGCCATCCTTGCACTGTGATGCAAGAGATGCAGCATAGTGGCAATGAGGCTAAATTGACAGAAGCACAGGGGTAAACCCAGAGGTGGGCACCATGGGTATCATGTTTTGCTATGTACATCATTTTGTATATGAGAGTGCCTGATTGTAACTTAGTTCATGGACAAAGCCGGTCAACTGGAGTTCAACTTAGGTCAGGGCCTCAAGCTTGTTTGATGGTGATTTTGCAGACAGTCATACTGGTCCCTCATTACAAATGCGGCAGTCCTATGACCACTTGACCGCCATTGTCTAAATGACCACCCCCAAAGCGCAGGTGGAAGTGGTGCATGTTGTCAATGGGTAATGCCCCATGAGCAAATGGCCTGGCACTGACAGGATTCAAGCAGCTTACAGACTGGCAATGCCACCTGTCTTGTGACACCCGACCAGTATTACGATCAACACTCCTCTCCAGGTCTGTTCCCCCTTTTCCACCTGCCTTTGCATGCCGGTGAAACCCCCATGCAACGGTTGGTGGTGATGTGGTGTGCCCCTGGGTGGCCCTGGACAGCCCATGCATCTGGCATGGGCAGTGCTGGGGGTCCCATGCCCTGCCCCTTTGCCCTTTCCACTGCAAGATTTGTAGGGCTAAGTGCAGCATGTCCTGTCACACCGAATGCACTCGAAGACTGGCACTGACTCTATTTGATCTATCAACAATGTTGTGCTAAGTGCCCCACAGAGCTACCATGAGCAGACAGATTTCCTTCTGCCATCCCAACGTGTGACTCAATGCCAATCGCAAATGGTACACTGCACTGGCAGTCTTACCAACACCACACTTGCCAAAGCACCCCCACCATCCGTCATTGTGGAATTAGACACAATTATGTTCACAATCATACATCATGTGTCATATGTGTGCGTTTTTTTCCCCATTCCTATGTGTCTCACATGGTTGTGTCAGAGTAGTTGTGGGCTCAGGCTGTAACTGTTGTGACCTACAGTTTGCTATCTGTGGTACATAGTTTCTGTAGTGGCACATTTCTCTTCAACATCAAGAGAAATGCTCTATGCTACACTATGGCTGTTTATTTGTTCTGGGTAGTGCCATGTTTCCAGTGATACAGGACCAGCCTGCTATTCCCCCAGCGCCAGCTCAGATTATTTTTCCCTATAACCTAGTGGACATCCTCACTGCATAATGGAGTGGTGGTTGCCTTATGTGGATGTGTTGTCAATGTGCGGGGTGGTGGTACTACCGGCACATGCCTGGGTACTGTTGGGATGGTTGCAATGAATTGTGTACTGTGAGGTGCAGCACACATGTGTTTGAGCAGTGAGACAAGGCAGTTGCAAGGTGTTACTGCAAGGTACACCACCATGACGTAACCCCAGGGATGGTACTGACTGACTACCTAGTCTCTGAAGTCTTGGTTGTGTTGGTAGGGTTAATATGACTATATGCAAGGGATGTTGTGATGACACAACCAGAGGCACAGTCATTATACATGCAATCCATCCCATGTGCTGCATGTGTATATATAGGTATTTAGGCCTGGTGATTGACATAGGTCCAGGTTGTATATGTGTTGTGGTGCATGGCACTACCAAGGCCTAGGTACATGTGTAGCTTACATCAGCATGGTGCAACTTGCTTCATGTGCAATGTGTCCCTCTGTGCTCCTTTGACATGCATTGTGTGAGTCCTATGTGTCTCCCCTTCTTGCACGTGACAATTTACCATTAATTTTCCCATGCAATGCATTTGTGGTGTTTCATGGTAGTCTGCGATGTCCTGTCCTGCAATTCCAGTGACCAATATCTCCGGGATGACCGCTGCAACCATCTCCTCCTTCTTGTCCAAGTCCTCTTATGGTGCTGGACTACCACCTTCAGTTTGAAGTGCTGCCTTCCTGTTCCTTGCCATTTTTTCCTCTGTCCTTCGCTTACAATCATGCAAGCATTTCGTGAACTCTGTTACGGTTCTTCGCACCTCTGTCACACTGTTAATCTTGTCTACTGTGTGCTGCCAGATTGCCTCTCTTCTGCCAATTGGCAATTTGGAGGTGATGAAGAATTGATGTTGATGCTCCGCACCTCTCTTACCAGTATTTTGTGCTCCTCCACACTGAATCAACACTTTCTCTTTTCCTTCTTCCTCCCCTGGGTCTTGACTGTGTCCTCCTGGCTGATTTCGGGTTGATTGGGGTCTCTCCTGGCTTTCTGGATCTATTTTGCCTCTCCTTTGCACTGTCTTCTCCGTAGCGTCTGTATTTGACGCCAATGCAGGTAAAAATGGTGCATTTCCATTTTGCAACACAAAAGGATGATGGACAGAGTGCTGAACAATGCAAATACTCACCCTCAGTCACAGATCTGGATTTAATCCATCGTTCTTTTGCTAACCATGCCACCCCAGTTTGGACCCAGCCATAGGCAAATCAGTCTTGACCCTGTCCCTCATTGGAACAGTCCAGCCCGAACTACCAAGCCAGGTCCTCACTGGACCGCAAACAAGAACCCTGGGACCAGTTTCAGGGATTCACCCTTCATCTGCCAGGCTAGCTTGAATCCAGTGGCACAGTGAGCAAGGGATCCACATCTAGGCATACCCTTCCCACCTGGGACAACTTTAGCAACACAAAAGGATGATGGATGGAGTGCTGAACAATGCAAACACTCACCCCCAGTCACAGATCTGGGTTTAATCCATCTTTCTTTTGCTCACCATGCCACGCCAGTTTGGACCCAGCCATATACAAATCAGTCTTGACCCTGTCCCTCATGGGAACAGTCCAGCCCGAACTGTCAAGCCAGGTCCTCACTGGACCGGAAAAAAGCATCCTGGGACCAGGGTCAAGGTTTCACCCTTTATCAGCCAGGCTAGCTTGAATCAAGTGGCACAGTGAGAAAGGGACCCACGTCTGGGCATACCCTTCCCACTTAGGGCAACTTTAGCAACACAAAAGGATGGTTGGCGGAGTGCCGAACAATGCAAACACTCACCTTAGTCACAGATCTGGGTTTAATACATCGTTCTTTTGCTCACCATGCTACCCCAGTTTGAACCCAGCCATATGCAAATCAGTCTTGACCCTGTCCCTCATGGGAATGGTCCAGCCCGAACTGCCAAGCCAGGTCCTCACTGGACCGGAAACAAGCAACTCGGGACCAGTTTCAGGGTTTCACCCTTCATCAGCCAGGCTAGCTTGAATCCAGTGGTACGGCAAGCAAGGGACCCACGTCTGGGCATACCCTTCCCACTTGGGGCAACCTTAGCAACACAAAAGGAGGATGGACGGAGTGCTGAACAATGCAAACACTCACCCCAGTCACAGATCTGGGTTTAATCTATTGTTCTTTTGCTCACCATGCCACCCCAGTTTGGACCCAGCCATGTGCAAATCAGTCTTGACCCTGTCCCTCATGGGAACATTGCAGCCCGAACTGCCAAGCCAGGTCCTCACTGGACCGGAAACAAGCATCCTGAGACCAGTTTCAGGGTTTCACCCTTCATCAGCCAGGCTAGCTTGAATCCAGTGACACAGTGAGCAAGGGACCCACATCAGGGCATACCCTTCCCATAGACATATTACATGGCCATATTCGGAGTTACCATTGTGAAGCTACATATAGGTAGTGACCTATATGTAGTGCACGCGTGTAATGGTGTCCCCGCACTCACAAAGTCCAGGGAATTGGCCCTGAACAATGTGGGGGCACCTTGGCTAGTGCCAGGGTGCCCACACACTAAGTAACTTAGCACCCAACCTTTACCAGGTAAAGGTTAGACATATAGGTGACTTATAAGTTACTTAAGTGCAGTGTAAAATGGCTGTGAAATAACGTGGACGTTATTTCACTCAGGCTGCAGTGGCAGGCCTGTGTAAGAATTGTCAGAGCTCCCTATGGGTGGCAAAAGAAATGCTGCAGCCCATAGGGATCTCCTGGAACCCCAATACCCTGGGTACCTCAGTACCATATGCTAGGTAATTATAAGGGTGTTCCAGTAAGCCAATGTAAATTGGTAAAATTGGTCACTAGCCTGTTAGTGACAATTTGAAAGAAATGAGAGAGCATAACCACTGAGGTTCTGATTAGCAGAGCCTCAGTGAGACAGTTAGTCACTACACAGGTAACATATTCAGGCACACTTATGAGCACTGGGGCCCTGGGTGACAGGGTCCCAGTGACACATACAATTAAAACAACATATATACAGTGAAAAATGGGGGTAACATGCCAGGCAAGATGGTACTTTCCTACACAACCCCCCCCAAACGAAGGACAATAAGACTAGCCATGACCTGATGAGTCTTCATTGTCTAAGTGGAAATATCTGGAGAGTCCATCTGCATTGGAGTGGCTACTCCCAGGTCTATGTTCCACTGTATAGTCCATTCCCTGTAGGGATATGGACCACCTCAATAATTTAGGGATTTCACCTTTCATTTGTTTTAGCCAAAGTAGAGGTTTGTGGTCTGTCTGAACAATGAAGTGAGTGCCAAACAGGTATGGCCTCAACTTCTTCAGAGCCCAGACCACAGCAAAGGCCTCGCTCTCTATGGCAGACTAACGCTTTTCTCTAGGGGTCAACCTCCTACTAATAAAAGCAACAGGTTGATCCTGGCCCTCAGAATTAAGTTGTGATAGGACTGCCCCTACTCCTAATTCAGATGCATCAGTTTGGACATAGAATTGTTTAGAGTAACAAGGGCTTTTCAGGACAGGTGCAGAGCACATGGCCTGCTTCAGCTCCTCAAAAGCTTTCTGACAGTTTGCTGTCCATAATACCTTTTTAGGCATTTTCTTGGATGTGAGGTCATTAAGAGGGGCTGCAATGGAGCCATAGTTCTTAATGAACCTCCTGTAATACCCAGTGAGGCATAGGAAGGCTCTCACCTGAGTCTGAGTGGTAGGGGGAACCCAATCAATAATTGTTTGGATTTTCCCCTGAAGTGGTGCAATCTGTTCCCCACCAACAAGGTGTCCCAGATAAACCACCTTACCCTGCCCTATCTGGCACTTTGAAGCCTTGATAGTGAGGCCTGCTTTTTGCAGGGCCTCCAAAACTTTCCATAGATGGGCCAGGTGATCATCCCAGCTGGAGATAAAGACAGCTATATCGTCCAAATATGCTGCACTGAAAGCTTCCAGCCCTTGCAGGACTGTGTTCACCAACCTCTGAAAAGTGGCAGGTGCATTTTTCAATCCAAAAGGCATTACTGTGAACTGGTAATGGCCTCCAATGGTTGAAAATGCAGTTTTAGGTTTAGCATCTTCTGATAACTTGATCTGCCAATACCCTGCAGTCAAATCAAAAGTGCTTAGATACTTGGCAGATGCCAGTGTATCTATGAGCTCATCTGCCCTGGGTATAGGGTGAGCATCAGTTTTGGTTACCTGGTTGAGACCTCTGTAGTCTACACAAAACCGCATTTCCTTCTTTCCATTTTTGGAATGGGGTTTTGGTACAAGTACCACAGGAGAAGCCCATGGACTTTCAGAGTGCTCAACCACTCCCAGTTCTAGCATTTTCTGCACCTCTTGCTTTATGCAGTCCCTGACATGGTCAGGCTGTCTATAGATCTTACTTTTGACAGGTAAACTGTCTCCAGTATCTATAGTGTGCTCACACCAAGAAGTGGTACCTGGCACAGTAGAGAAGAGTTCAGAAAACTGACCCAGGAGATTTATGCAATGGTCTTTCTGCTCAGCAGTAAGACAATCAGCCAAAACTACACCTTCCACGAAAGCATCTTGTTCTGTGGAAGAGAAGAGATCAGGTAGAGGATCACTGTCTTCTTCCTGTCCCTCATCAGTTGCCATGAGCAGGGTGAGATCAGTCCTGTCATAATAGGGTTTCAGGCGATTGACATGGAGCACCCTAAGGGGACTCCTGGCAGTGCCTAAGTCAACTAAATAGGTGACTTCACCCTTTTTCTCAACAATTGTGTGGGGTCCACTCCATTTATCTTGGAGTGCTCTTGGGGCCACAGGCTCCAAGACCCACACTTTCTGCCCTGGTTTGTACTGAACCAAAACAGCCTTCTGATCATACCATTGCTTCCGGAGCTCTTGGCTGGCATGAAGGTTTTTACTGGCCTTTTTCATATACTCAGCCATCCTTGATCTGAGGCCAAGTACATAATCCACAATATCTTGTTTTGGAGCTTTTAAAGGTTGTTCCCAACCCTCCGTGACAAGTGTTAGTGGACCCCTAACAGGGTGACCAAAGAGGAGTTCAAAGGGGCTGAAGCCCACTCCTTTCTGGGGTACCTCCCTGTAGGCAAAAAGGAGGCATGGTAACAGGATATCCCATCTCCTGCGGAGTTTTTCAGGGAGACCCATAATCATGCCTTTGAGAGTTTTGTTAAATCTCTCCACCAGTCCATTTGTTTGTGGATGATAGGGTGTAGTGAACTTGTAAGTCACACCACACTCTTTCCACATGGCCTTTAAGTATGCAGACATGAAATTGCTTCCTCTGTCTGATACTACTTCCTTTGGGAAGCCCACCCTGGAAAATAATCCCAGGAGGGCATTTGCCACTGCAGGTGCTGTAGTGGTCCTTAAAGGAATAGCTTCAGGATATCTTGTGGCATGGTCCACTACCACCAAGATAAACCTATTGCCTGAAGCAGTAGGAGGGTCAAAGGGGCCAACTATGTCAACCCCTACCCTTTCAAAGGGAACCCCAACCACAGGCAGTGGGATAAGGGGTGCCTTTGGAGTGCCACCTGTCTTGCCACTGGCTTGACAGGTTTCACAGGACTTACAAAATTATTTTGTGTCCTCAGACATCCTAGGCCAATGAAACAGGGGAACAAGTCTGTCCCAAGTTTTCATTTGCCCCAGATGTCCAGCTAGGGGAATGTCGTGGGCTAGAGTTAGGAGGAACTTTCTGTACTCCTGAGGAATCACTAACCTCCTGGCAGTTTCAGGTTTAGGATCCCTTGCTTCAGTGTACAAGAGGTTGTCCTCCCAGTAAACTCTGTGAGAGTCACTGACATCCCCATTAGCCTGTTTGACAGCTTGCTGTCTTAGACCCTCTAGTGTGGGACAGGTTTGCTGTGCCACACTCAGCTCCTCCCTGGCAGGCCCCCCTTCACCCAAATGCTCAGCAGTGTCTGCTTCCAGCTCCTCTGGTGTAGGTTCTGCACAGGGTGGAAATTCTTCTTCCTCAGAAGTAGAATCCATTGTAGAGGGAGGGATAGTAGGAAGTGGTTTGCTTCTACGAGCCCTAGCTTTAGGGAGCACTTGGTCCATTGTTCCAGGATCCAAGCTTCCCTGTCCTTTTTGCTTTTTGGCCTGAGCCCTGGTTAAAGCAAAAATATGCCCTGGGATGCCCAGCATTGCTGCATGGGCCTCCAACTCCACATCTGACCAAGCTGATGTCTCCAAATCATTTCCTAGTAGACAGTCTACAGGTAAATCTGTGGCTACCACAACTTTCTTTGGACCAGTAACCCCCCCCCAGTTGAGATTTACAACAGCCATGGGGTGGCTAAGTGTGTTGTTGTGAGCATCGGTTACTTGGTACTGGTGACCAAGTAGGTGTTGTTCAGGGTGGACCAGTTTCTCTATGACCATAGTCACACTGGCTCCAGTGTCCCTGTAGGCCTGAACCTCAACACCATTTATTAGGGGTAGCTACTTGTACTTATCCATATTAAGGGGACAAGCAACTAAGGTGGCTAAATCAATAGCCCCCTCAGAGACTAATATAGCCTCTGTGGTCTCCCTAACAAGACCAACCCCAACTAAGTTACCAATAGTGAGCCAAGCTACTCCCTTGGATTGGCTATTAGTAGGTTTGCTCCCACCACCACTGCTATTAGTAGGGACACTAGGTGTAGCAGTAGGGGTTGTGGTGGTAGGAGGCTTGGTGCTTTTCTTTGGACAACTGAGATCTGTTGTCCAATGGCCTTTTATTTTACATAAATAGCACCATGGTTTCTTTTCCTTGTTTTGATTAGAAGAGGATTTGGGCCCACCACCCCCACCAGAGTGTTTTTGTGGGCCTGATGAAGACTCATTTTTAGATTTGTCCCCACCCTTGTCAGAAGACTTACCATCCTTCTTCTTGTTGCCATCTTTGTCACCCCCTGTATGAACTTTTCTGTTCACCCTTGTTCTGACCCATTTGTCTGCCTTCTTTCCCAATTCTTGGGGAGAGGTCAGATCAGAGTCCACCAAGTACTGGTGCAACAAATCAGACACACAATTATTAAGAATATGCTCTCTCAGGATCAAGTTATACAGGCTGTCATAATCAGTAACTTTACTGCCATGTAACCACCCCTCCAAGGCCTTCACTGAATGGTCAATGAAATCAACCCAGTCTTGTGAAGACTCCTTTTTGGTCTCTCTGAACTTTATCCTGTATTGTTCAGTGGTTAAGCCATAACCATCCAGGAGTGCATTCTTAAGAACTTTGTAATCATTAGCTTCATTTTCTTTTACAGTAAGGAGCCTATCCCTACCTTTTCCACTAAATGATAGCCATAGGATAGCAGCCCACTGCCTCTGAGGGACATCCTGTACAGCACAGGCCCTCTCAAGTGAAACAAACCACTTGTTAATGTCATCCCCCTCCTTATAAGGGGGAACTATCTTGTGCAGATTCCTAGAATCATGCTCTTTTGCAGGATGACTATTGGGAATACTGCTGCTGCCACCATGGGTTTCTAAACCCAGTTTCTGTCTCTCCTTCTCTACTTCTAAGGACTGTCTATCCAAATCCAGCTGTTGCTTCTTGAGCTTCAGTCTGGTTTGTTCCACTCTCAATCTATTGAGCTCCCTTTCTAACAATCTGTCATCAAGGTGGGTGGGAGGGACATTCCTAGACACAGAAGTATGATGAGAATGAACAGAAGGAGACCTGTCCCTTACAGAGGGCACCCTAACAGCTTGGCTAACAGAAACATCATTTCTACTGTGATGAGAATGAATGCTCTTGCTATGATGTGAGACAACACTATCTGTATGGTGTGACTCAACATCAGTACCAACTATGCTAGACTGTCTAGTAATGGGCAGGCTTGGAAGTTTCTTTCCTGAATCTTTTCCTGTGGGAGTCCCTGGATCAGATTGGGAACCATTAGCTACTTTTTCAACAGATGGGGCACTTTTAGCCTTATCTTGTTCTCTAAGCATGTTAAGTAACAATTCCAAGGAAGGATTCTTCCCTACGCTCAAACCTCTCTCTATGCAGAGACTCCTTGCTCCTTTCCAGCTAAGGTGATCATATGCAAGTTTGGACAGATCAACATTTTGGCCTGTGCCAGACATTTTTAGAGAAAGTTAAAGTGATAGAAAAAGAGAAAAAGTTTGTCAGAGCTTTTAGAAAGACAAAAAAAACTTTTAAAACTTTTTAGAACTTTTTAGAAAGTTAGAAGTACTTTTCAGCACTTAGAAAAGAGTGAAAAGAGGAAATGCAAAACTTTTTGGTTATGTGTATATACAGTGAACTTGTTTTGTATATTTTTCTCTTATGAAAAGTACAATGACAAGAGTGGTAAGTAGTCTCAAAGCACTTATCCCACCACTGCACAACCAATGTAGGAGGCTGGACTGGCTTGTAGTGAGTACCTAGGGGTACTTGCACCTTGCACCAGGCCCAATTATCCCTTATTAGTGTATAGGGTGTCTAGCAGCATAGGCTGATAGATAATGGTAGCTTAGCAGAGCAGCTTAGGCTGAACTAGGAGACGACTGAAGCTCCTACAGTACCACTTAGGGGGTGAATCTCACCCTGGTGGGCGGCGGAGGCCGCCCGCCAGAGTTCCCCCCTCCAAAATACCGCTCCGCGGTCGAAAGACCGCTGAGGGTATTTTGGGATTTGCACTGGGCTGGCGGGCGACCGCCAAAAGGCCGCCCGCCAGCCCAGTGCAAATCATCCTTCCCACGTGGACGCCGGCTCAGAATTGAGCCGGCGGAGTGGGAAGGTGCGACGGGTGCAGTGGCACCCGTCGCGTATTTCAGTGTCTGCAAGGCAGAAACTGAAATACAAAGTGGGGCCCTCTTACGGGGGCCCCTGCAGTGCCCATGCCGTTGGCATGGGCACTGCAGGGGCCCCCAGGGGCCCCACGACACCCCATACCGCCATCCTGTTCCTGGCGGGCGAACCGCCAGGAACAGGATGGCGGTATGGGGTGTCAGAATCCCCCATGGCGGCACAGCAAGCTGCGCCGCCATGGGGGATTCCCAGGGCAGCCGAAAACCGTCGGGAGACCGCCGGTTTTCCCTTTCTGGCCGCGGCTGTACCGCCGCGGTCAGAATACCCTGTGGAGCACCGCCAGCCTGTTGGCGGTGCTCCCTCCAACCCTGGCCCGCCGGGGTCAGAATGACCAACTTAGTGTCATATGCACAATATCATAAGAAAACACAATACACAGTTATACTAAAAATAAAGGTACTTTATTTTTATGACAATATGCCAAAGTATCTCAGAGTGTACCCTCAGTGAGAGGATAGGAAATATACACAAGATATATATACACAATACCAAAAATATGCAGTATAGTCTTAGAAAACAGTGCAAACAATGTATAGTTACAATAGGATGCAATGGGGACACATAGGGATAGGGGCAACACAAACCATATACTCCAAAAGTGGAATGCGAACCACGAATGGACCCCAAACCTATGTGACCTTGTAGAGGGTCGCTGGGACTATTAGAAAATAGTAAGGGTTAGAAAAATAGCCCACCCCAAGACCCTGAAAAGTGAGTGTAAAGTGCACTAAAGTTCCCCAAAGGACATAGAAGTCGTGATAGGGGAATTCTGCAGGAAAGACACAAACCAGCAATGCAACAACGATGGATTTCCAGTTGAGGGTACCTGTGGAACAAGGGGACCAAGTCCAAAAGTCACAAGCAAGTCGGAGATGGGCAGATGCCCAGGAAATGCCAGCTGTGGGTGCAAAGAAGCTTCTACTGGACAGAAGAAGCTGAGGTTTCTGCAGGAACGACAAGAGCTAGAGACTTTCCCTTTAGAGGACGGATCCCTCACGCCGTGGAGAGTCGTGCAGAAGTGTTTTCCCGCCAAAAGAACGCCAACAAGCCTTGCTAGCTGCAAATCGTGCAGTTAGCGTTTTTGGATGCTGCTGTGGCCCAGGAAGGACCAGGATGTCCCAAATTGCGCCAGGAGGTAGAGGGGATGTCGAGCAAGAAAAGGAGTCCTCTTAGCAGCAGGTAGCACCTAGAGAAGTGCCAGAAACAGGCACTACAAGGATGCGTGAAACAGTGCTCACCCAAAGTTACACAAAGGAGTCCCACGTCTCCGGAGACCAACTTAGAAAGTCGTGCAATGCAGGTTAGAGTGCCGTGGATCCAGGCATGGCTGTGCACGAAGGATTTCCGCAGGAAGTGCACAGGGGCCGGAGTAGCTGCAAAAGTCGCGGTTCCCAGCAATGCAGTCTGGCGTGGGGAGGCAAGGACTTACCTCCACCAAACTTGGACTGAAGAGTCACTGGACTGTGTTACTCACTTGGACAGAGTTGCTGGATTCGAGGGACCTCGCTCGTCGTGCTGAGAGGAGACCCAAGGGACCAGTAATGCAGCTTTTTGGTGCCTGCGGTTTCAGGGGGAAGATTCCGTCGACCCATGGGAGATTTCTTCGGAGCTTCTAGTGCAGAGAGGAGGCAGACTACCCCCACAGCATGCACCACCAGGAAAACAGTCGAGAAGACGGCAGGATCAGCGTTACAGAGTTGCAGTAGTCGTCTTTGCTACTATGTTGCAGTTTTGCAGGCTTCCAGCGCGGTCAGCAGTCGATTCCTTGGCAGAAGGTGAAGAGAGAGATGCAGAGGAACTCGGATGAGCTCTTGCATTCGTTATCTAAGGAATCCCAAGAGACAGAGACCCTAAATAGCCAGAAAAGAGGGTTTGGCTACCTAGGAGAGAGGATAGGCTAGCAACACCTGAAGGAGCCTATCAGGAGGAGTCTCTGATGTCACCTGATGGCACTGGCCACTCAGAGCAGTCCAGTGTGCCAGCAGCACCTCTGTTTCCAAGATGGCAGAGGTCTGGAGCACACTGGAGTAGCTCTGGGCACCTCCCAGGGGAGGTACAGGTCAGGGGAGTGGTCACTCCCTTTCCTTTGTCCAGTTTCGCGCCAGAGCAGGGCTAAGGGGTCCCTGAACCGGTGTAGACTGGCTTATGCAGAAATGGGCACCAAATGTGCCCATGAAAGCATTTCCAGAGGCTGGGGGAAGCTACTCCTCCCCTGCCTTCACACCATTTTCCAAAGGGAGAGGGTGTAACACCCTCTCTCAGAGGAAGTCCTTTGTTCTGCCATCCTGGGCCAGGCCTGGCTGGACCCCAGGAGGGCAGATGCCTGTCTGAGGGGTTGGCAGCAGCAGCAGCTGCAGTGAAACCCCGGAAAAGGCAGTTTGGCAGTACCAGGGTCTGTGCTACAGACCACTGGGATCATGGGATTGTGCCAACTATGCCAGGATGGTATAGAGGGGGCAATTCCATGATCATAGACATATTACATGGCCATATTCGGAGTTACCATTGTGAAGCTACATATAGGTAGTGACCTATATGTAGTGCACACGTGTAATGGTGTCCCCGCACTCACAAAGTCTGGGGAATTGGCCCTGAACAATGTGGGGGCACCTTGGCTAGTGCCAGGGTGCCCACACACTAAGTAACTTAGCACCCAACCTTTACCAGGTAAAGGTTAGACATATAGGTGACTTATAAGTTACTTAAGTGCAGTGTAAAATGGCTGTGAAATAACGTGGACGTTATTTCACTCAGACTGCAGTGGCAGGCCTGTGTAAGAATTGTCAGAGCTCCCTATGGGTGGCAAAAGAAATGCTGCAGCCCATAGGGATCTCCTGGAACCCCAATACCCTGGGTACCTCAGTACCATATACTAGGGAATTATAAGGGTGTTCCAGTAAGCCAATGTAAATTGGTAAAATTGGTCACTAGCCTGTTAGTGACAATTTGAAAGAAATGAGAGAGCATAACCACTGAGGTTCTGATTAGCAGAGCCTCAGTGAGACAGTTAGTCACTACACAGATAACACATTCAGGCACACTTATGAGCACTGGGGCCCTGGGTGACAGGGTCCCAGTGACACATACAACTAAAACAACATATATACAGTGAAAAATGGGGGTAACATGCCAGGCAAGATGGTACTTTCCAACAGTGCTGAACAATGCAAACACTCACCCCCGTCACAGATCTGGGTTTAATCCATATTTCTTTTGCTCACCATGCCACCCCAGTTTGGACCCAGCCATATACAAATCAGTCTTCACCCTGTCGCTCATGGGAACAGTCCAGCCCGAACTACCAAGCTAAGTCCTCACTGGACCAGAAGCAAGCATCCTGGAACCAGGGTCAGGGTTTCACCCTTCATCAGCCATGCTAGCTTAAATCCAGTGGCACAGTGAGCAAGGGACCCATGTCTGGGCATACCCTTCCCACTTGGGGCAACTTTATCAACACAAAAGGATGTTGGGCGGATTGCTGAACAATGCAAACACTCACCCCCAGTCACAGACCTGGGTTTGATCCATCGTTCTTTTGCTCACCATGCCACGCCAGTTTGGACCCAGTCATATGCAAATCAGTCTTGACCCTGTCCTTCATGGGAACAGTCCAGCCCGAACTGCCAAACCAGGTCCTCACTGGACCGGAAACAAGCATCCTGGGACCAGTTTCAGGGTTTCACCCTTTATCAGCCAGGCTAGCTTGAATCCAGTGGCACAGTGAGCAAGGGACCCACGTCTGGGCATACCCTTCCCACTTGGGGCAACATTAGCAAAATAAAAGGATGATGGCCGGAGTGCTGAACAATGCAAACACTCACCCCCAGTCACAGATCTGGGTTTAAATGGTGCAAAATGGTGCATTTCCATTTTGCTACATGTTTATGTGTCGTAAAAAGGGTTAGAGTCATTTTTTCGGCGTTAACCTCATTTTGCCTTACGACAAGGCGCAATGGTTAACGTCAAAATATGTAACTCTAACCTATTTTTAGCACCGCCCAGCGTCACAGTATAAATATGACACTTGGGTTGTGTTAAAAAATAACACTAGTCAGCACTAAACCTTTGGACGCAAAACTGCGTTAGTACAGCTTTGCGTCAACAAATATAAATCTCACCATATATCTCTTGCCCTTTGGGCAGATTTGGATGATCCGTTTCTGATCTTACTCCTAATATTAAGCCCTAGCTAAGAGCTGTTTTAGCAGGCCTCCTGGCCTCAAAATAAGCTCACTTTGAAGGGAGCTGATTCCACTGCTCCCAGCACCAGCTTTTCTTTTGCTATTTCTCTATGGTGCTCCTCTTCTTCTTCTGGGGCACACAAGTCCAGAGCTTTCCCCAAATGCTCTTTAGGGGGTGTAAAGGAACCAGCTTCTCTGGACTTGGAGAGGTCCATTGGTCTTTGGGTCATCTATGGGAAGATTCCTTAGTCCATTTGGGCATCAGGGGGCTTGTCTTTCCAGCATCCCATATTGTTGCAGTTGTCACATTCCAGGTTCAGATTCCAACTCCCACAACTACCCTCTCTGCCTTTTGTAAGAGCTTTTGAATGGGTGGAAAGATCTAAAAGCCAGGCACCCCTGGCTAATCCTAAATTGACACATCACCCCTCCATCTCTGTCCCACCTCTCTGCACAGTATGCTGGGACAATCCAAGATGGTGCCCTGAAGAAGTCATTGTTCACATCTCCTTTGAGGACATCAGCTCCGCCCCAGATTACATTTGTGACAGGCGCTTTCCCACCAAAACTTCAAAGGAGAGCCACCTCCTTTGTTTGCTCTAGAGTGCTGTGCTTCCTCCTTTGTTCCCTGGGTCTGGGCTATGCCAAACCTGGTACACGGTGACAGATAATTAACAGATATAGATTTTTTTCCTGAACCCCACCTCATCAAGAACTGAGTTAAGCACTGTCAATTTACTAATTTTATGTGGGAAGATCTTTGTTACCTTGGCTTGGAAGCAGAGTAATTAGCTTGGCCCACAAGGTTGATAAAAGGCCTTGAACCTAATCCTGAGCTGAGCCAGAGAAATATGAAAATTCTGGACAACCCATAAGGTGTTACCTGTAGGAACCTACACATATGTTTCACTTCAGTTTCATACCTTACACAACTTTGTAGGCATAAAGGAAGCAAAACTACTTTCTATGGCAGATTTCCTCCATAAGCACAATTCAGTGTCACTGCAGACAAAACACCAAACCATACTGACTTTATCTATGAGTGCCGACTAATAATAGGTCAATATCTAACCTTGCAGAGTCTTCCCTTCACCAGGCTACCTGTGTACAGTTACGGGCTGTGCACAATGGTGGTCTCATATGCACAGCCTGCACAAGGGTGCACATTTGTTTATTACCAACCAAGTGCCCCTTACTCTAGCTGCATTACAATAGCCTTATCTTAAAAGGCAGGCTCTGGTAGTAAACACAGACAGGCCATTTACTGTGTGATTTCTGTGAATGAGATACAAGCAGTGAGACTGATCCACAGTAAAAAGTCCAAAACAAAGTGATCAAAAAGCAAAAAACCTGGGTGTACTAAATGGGTGGAACACAATTGCATCACTCCGCGATGAGGGAAAGAAGAGTAATATAAATACCAGCCTAGAGCATTGAGCCCTTGTCTGCAAATGGTCATTGTTAGACCTGACAGCCTTAGGGCGGTCACCCCTAACTTTTCGCCTGCCTCCCTCCACTTTTTGGATACTGTTTTTGCTGGTTTTTAGACTCTCCACACTTTATCACTGCTAACCAGTGCTAAAGTGCATACGCTCTCTCCCTTTAAACATGGTAACACTGGATTGTAGTGTAGTCATTTTTAATGTAGATTTCTGCGCGTTTGCTTAACGTATTAGGCCTCTGTGCACTTAGCCCTAGATGCATTTTATTTAGCCTTACATTGTTATTTTACAATAACCAGTTTCACGGTCTTGTTTTTATTTTACTCTATCACACTGTTTAGCTTACTTTAGCACTGTGTTCTCAAACAATACATTCTTGCTCGCTCTGTGCTTCAGTCAAGGATACAGTCTGGGACATTGCCGATAGACGTGATAGAAGTTTAGTCTTTATGGTTCATAGAAAGTACACATCCTTACGTAGGGACGTTTGTTAGAACACTAGCGTGTAAGTTAAAAAACACTTTCTAGTCCTGGTACATGAAAGAGGGAAATTCCGACCAGGAACCCACAACTAGATGCTGACTGCCCTGTTGCAGATGCTGATCCAGATCACAGGCTTTTGCTCAGGTATGAGGGTTGATGTCCTCCCGGGGGAACCTGAAAGGCAGGCTTAGAGCTTCACATGCTGTGCTCGAAATATAACTTAGAGAGAACATAATTCCGTTGCAATATGATAGCCTTATTCTTATGTTTCACTCTCCTCGTTACTATTTCAATCCTACTGTGTTGTATAGTTCTGGTTATTGCAGCTCACACTTTGTTATCTAAAATGCAGTCATTTTATTAAATCAATCTTTAAAACTCAAACTGCCTTTCTCATTTATATATGAGACCGCACTGTGTACGAGAGAACTGGTTGTGACCTGAGTGACCACGACTTCCCTGGGAAGCACTAAGATGTCATGCGCTCGGCTGCCCAATTGTCTCTTCCCTTTTAGAGAGATGAGGCACTGCTAGTTAGCCGGAGCAAAAACCGGATTTGGGGCCACAAGGGTCCTTCACCGTGGGTCAGACTTAGTCCCCCACACCGTGAGCGATCTTGCTGCCCAAAAATCCAGTAGTCTCATTAGGGTAATGAGAGCCTACACGACATGGCGCCGCCAACGTTTGGTCTGGCTCTAATTTTCAGGTCCACCAGTTTATCTCGGTCTCATATAATATAATGATCCCTCAGTTCCTTTAGCGGAGACGTCCGTGGCACTGAGGATTTCCACCACTGCGGTATAGGTAATCCTAATTACAGTGGATGGTTGTTCAAGCATGAACCTTAAAAGAATAGACCCCGTCTTGGTGTGCCTTCTCTGAATTCTCACTGTTTTTCTAATGGCAAATCCCCAAGTAGTATAAATAGCTCTTAACATGAGACAACCGCTCACAGCACATTTGCTACCAAATGCCCTTATGGCCCAGGGTGGTCCAGTCATGTTTGTGGTGGCCGCCCACGCAGCATATAGAACAGAACTTTTTTTACCATTGGGTCACATTTCCAGCAGCTGATGGGAACACAAATACATTTCACACATATACAGTTGCGAAAGTGCCTGGACAGTACAGGGCGTACGCATACCTAGAGATACCTCTATATTATCAAGAACATAATAATTGGCTTGATGGTGCCTTACCCCATACAATATTACCAGTACGGTTAGGTCCACTGAGTAATGATGGCCCTACCTGGCCTTTATTGGCCACATATACACCACATCCTGCGGTTGCAAATATGGCGGTGGCTGAAGTTCGCCGTTTATTTACAGACTTAACGGCTACATATAGACGCTTAGTACAAATTGTGATGCAGACACCGGAAGAACCTGAAAGGCAGGCTTAGAGCTTCACATGCTGTGCTCGAAATATAACTTAGAGAGAACATAATTCCGTTGCAATATGATAGCCTTATTCTTATGTTTCACTCTCCTCGTTACTATTTCAATCCTACTGTGTTGTATAGTTCTGGTTATTGCAGCTCACACTTTGTTATCTAAAATGCAGTCATTTTATTAAATCAATCTTTAAAACTCAAACTGCCTTTCTCATTTATATATGAGACCGCACTGTGTACGAGAGAACTGGTTCTGACCTGAGTGACCACGACTTCCCTGGGAAGCACTAAGATGTCATGCGCTCGGCTGCCCAATTGTCTCTTCCCTTTTAGAGAGATGAGGCACTGCTAGTTAGCCGGAGCAAAAACCGGATTTGGGGCCACAAGGGTCCTTCACCGTGGGTCAGACTTAGTCCCCCACACCGTGAGCGATCTTGCTGCCCAAAAATCCAGTAGTCTCATTAGGGTAATGAGAGCCTACACGACATGGCGCCGCCAACGTTTGGTCTGGCTCTAATTTTCAGGTCCACCAGTTTATCTCGGTCTCATATAATATAATGATCCCTCAGTTCCTTTAGCGGAGACGTCCGTGGCACTGAGGATTTCCACCACTGCGGTATAGGTAATCCTAATTACAGTGGATGGTTGTTCAAGCTTGAACCTTAAAAGAATAGACCCCGTCTTGATGTGCCTTCTCTGAATTCTCACTGTTTTTCTAATGGCAAATCCCCAAGTAGTATAAATAGCTCTTAACATGAGACAACCGCTCACAGCACATTTGCTAGCAAATGCCCTTATGGCCCAGGGTGGTCCAGTCATGTTTGTGGTGGCCGCCCACGCAGCATATAGAACAGAACTTTTTTTTACCATTGGGTCACATTTCCAGCAGCTGATGGGAACACAAATACATTTCACACATATACAGTTGCGAAAGTGCCTGGACAGTACAGGGCGTACGCATACCTAGAGATACCTCTATATTATCAAGAACATAATAATTGGCTTGATGGTGCCTTACCCTATACAATATTACCAGTACGGTTAGGTCCACTGAGTAATGATGGCCCTACCTGGCCTTTATTGGCCACATATACACCACATCCTGCGGTTGCAAATATGGCGGTGGCTGAAGTTCGCCGTTTATTTACAGACTTAACAGCTACATATAGACGCTTAGTACAAATTGTGATGCAGACACCGGGGGAACCTGAAAGGCAGGCTTAGAGCTTCACATGCTGTGCTCGAAATATAACTTATAGAGAACATAATTCCGTTGCAATATGATAGCCTTATTCTTATGTTTCACTCTCCTCGTTACTATTTCAATCCTACTGTGTTGTATAGTTCTGGTTATTGCAGCTCACACTTTGTTATCTAAAATGCAGTCATTTTATTAAATCAATCTTTAAAACTCAAACTGCTTTTCTCATTTATATATGAGACCGCACTGTGTACGAGAGAACTGGTTGTGACCTGAGTGACCACGACTTCCCTGGGAAGCACTAAGATGTCATGCGCTCGGCTGCCCAATTGTCTCTTCCCTTTTAGAGAGATGAGGCACTGCTAGTTAGCCGGAGCAAAAACTGGATTTGGGGCCACAAGGGTCCTTCACCGTGGGTCAGACTTAGTCCCCCACACCGTGAGCGATCTTGCTGCCCAAAAATCCAATAGTCTCATTAGGGTAATGAGAGCCTACACGACATGGCGCCGCCAACGTTTGGTCTGGCTCTAATTTTCAGGTCCACCAGTTTATCTCGGTCTCATATAATATAATGATCCCTCAGTTCCTTTAGCGGAGACGTCCGTGGCACTGAGGATTTCCACCACTGCGGTATAGTTAATCCTAATTACAGTGGATGGTTGTTCAAGCTTGAACCTTAAAAGAATAGACCCCGTCTTGGTGTGCCTTCTCTGAATTCTCACTGTTTTTCTAATGGCAAATCCCCAAGTAGTATAAGCTCTTAACATGAGACAACCGCTCACAGCACATTTGCTAGCAAATGCCCTTATGGCCCAGGGTGGTCCAGTCATGTTTGTAGTGGCCGCCCACGCAGCATATAGAACAGAACTTTTTTTACCATTGGGTCACATTTCCAGCAGCTGATGGGAACACAAATACATTTCACACATATACAGTTGCGAAAGTGCCTGGACAGTACAGGGCGTACGCATACCTAGAGATACCTCTATATTATCAAGAACATAATAATTGGCTTGATGGTGCCTTACCCCATACAATATTACCAGTACGGTTAGGTCCACTGAGTAATGATGGCCCTACCTGGCCTTTATTGGCCACATATACACCACATCCTGCGGTTGCAAATATGGCGGTGGCTGAAGTTCGCCGTTTATTTACAGACTTAACGGCTACATATAGACGCTTAGTACAAATTGTGATGCAGACACTAAATATAAACCCAGCGCGTGCTGCTCCAGCACAACCACATGCAGTAACACCAGATATAATCCCGGTGACTGTACACTCTATTATGGGTAAAGTCCCATCAAAAAAGGAGGAGACTCTATTTTGGCTGGCGCAGAAAATTAATACACTGGAGGCGGTATTTCCCCATTCGGGACCTCAGGACAAACATAGAATACTAACTATGTGTTTACCCTTTGGGATGGTTCCCACAGTGGAACATTGTAATACATGGGCCACGGTGTTTGCTGTACTCTATACAACGGCACACGGTACACCGTCATTGGCCAACCTACCGGAAGTGCTTAAACAAATTCAGGATGAATAAGGGCTGCCCCGGCCTTAGATTTAGGAATGCAGCTGATGGGCAACTTTGCCACGGTTTCTTCAATAATCCTAAGCAATCTTTAAGGGGAAGCAGTTGCAGTGCGCATGCGTCTTCATGACGTCCCGCAGTAAGATCAGGAGCGGGAACTGCCTAAAATAATAGCGGAAACATATTCCAGTATTGGTCGAGATAGCCTGGGGCTAGACCACAAAAACCTCAATTTCAGGGGAAGATTAATAAAGAAAATGCTAAACAACAACCTGAGGGTTATAAGAAGCGCTGGGAGAAAAAACAACAAACACCCAAAAAAGAAAGGGGAGAATTACCACGTACGGAGACCCCGCAGAATAGGTATATTCTCAGAAATCTCAGAAATAGAGATAATATAAAAATGCCTGATAGATGTCAATATACTGATACACGCCAGTCTTGTTACTTTCAGGACTCATCGGAAAAGAGAAATGAGAGAGGTGGGCGGTCAGAGCGGAGAACGGAGAGCAGAGCAGAGAATACTTGAAACCTAGACAGGAATCAAAACGCTCTTCGGAGGTTTCTGTCAAGAAGGAAGAGAAACCAATACAAAAAAAACAACAGTTTAAAAAGAAAAAGGTGGCGGCAGTCTCAGTTAGACATGCCACTCAGGAAGAGAGTTCTCTTGAAGAACAAGACATGGGCACTAGCACTGCTAGACAGCACGACAGAGGTCACAATAGTTCGCCGGAATCTTCTAGAGCATCTGGAGGTGAAAGCAACTGATGACTTCATACAAGTAGAAACAGCAGATATGCGTGTCTCCGAGCCCGATAGGGTGTATACAGTGACTTTACAATTGGAAGGAGACATTAAGCGCACTATACTCGCAATCTTTTGGGATTGTGTAGTTAAGATATATGACATCTTGCTGGCCGAATAAGATAGGCTGCCTGATTTTGTTCGCACTTGCCCAGTTGGGGAGGAGGTTGTTAATCCTTCCTTCTCCCCCCTTGTTCCAGAGGAACTCGCAGAGTCCTATAGTATCAAATGGGCTCTTGCACAAGCACCTGCCTTATATAGAAATCACGTAGGGTGGGAAAGGGATTCTCCTTATCATGTAATTCCTATTAAAGGTGAACCTCAGCCACAACCGCAGTATCCCATAAAACATGAAGCAAGGGCACCGGTGAGAGAAATACTTACACAATTAGAATACCAGGGGGTAATTGAACCCTGTGTCTCACCGATGAATAATCCCTTATTCCCTGTAGCTAAACCGGACCATTCATATAGAATAGTCTTAGACTACAGACATTTGAACAAACATACACATACATATGCTATACAGAATTCACATAGCGCTGCATTGATGAGCAACGTTGTGTGGAAAAAATATAAAACGACTTTGGATATCTCAAATGGATTCTTCTGCCAGAATATAGCACCGGAAAGCAGAGATTTAACAAGCTTTAGTGCGCTAGGCTCCCAGAAAATTCTGTTATTTGCCTCAAGGGTATAAGAACAGCCCAGGACTGTTTGCAGCTCGTGTGACTACAATTTTACACGAGTTAGAGCCTGAAGCGTTGTCATATGTGGATGATATATATCTCACAGATAACGAATTGTTACAACATTTAAGACGGGTAGTCTGCATTGTTGTAGGGTTTGCCAAAATTGGCTACAAATTTAACTTAAAAAAATTGAAAATTGCCTTCCTCAGTGTCATATTCCTGGCATATGAGCTGTCGAATGAGGGTAAGAGCCTAGCTCCACAATTTTTTGAAAAGTGTGCCCAATTGCAACCACCGAATACGATTAAGAAATTCCAATCATTGTTGGGCTTTCTAAATTTTGTCAGAAAATACATTCCTGAGTAAGGTACACGCATAAAACCATTATATGAATTGATACGTCCTGATTTTTCAAGTAAATTCTGGACAATTGAACATACACATACTCTTCGGGAGTTACAAGAAGATCTACTAGCCACAAAACATTTACACACACGGGACAATAAGACACATTTGGTCATCAGGGTGATAGCTGGGGCCATTGGGTTTACTTATGTCACATTTAATGAAGGTGAGACAGTCTCGATTGGATACAAGTCTCACTTGTATTCGGCTGCTGAACAACGATTTGCAACCATAGAAAAAATTCCTACTGCTGTACAGATGGCTGTTATTAAAGAAAGACCTCTTGCCCAGGGAAAACGCATCATTGTTGTTTCCCCTATTCCGGCACTCGAGGCTGTTACAAAAGCTAACGTTCCGAACGCAAAAGCACTTCACCCGCGATGGATACAATGGGCTACTCCTTAACAGCCACTGATGTGGACAACATTTTTGACCCAAAGTTACAAACTCTGGAATTTCTGCAATATGAAGTTGAAGCTCCAGTTCCCGCTGATACGTTGCCTATTGATCAATATCAAGTAGTCGTGTACACTGATGGCTCTGCGAAACCGGCAATTGGAACAAAACACCAATATTCAGCTGCATGTGCAGTAGTGAGTGGCTATATGGAGAGGGAGAAGTTCTGCCCCCAACATACCTATGTGCAAACTCTAGGGGATTGTACGGCTCAATTGGCTGAGCTAAATGCTCTACTGATGTCACTAGAACATACGGATCCAACGCAGTTCACACTGATTGTTTGTGATTCGTATTATTGCGTCCAGTCATTTAATGAATATCTACATTACTGCCGCTTGAATGGGTTCAGAGATTCAAAAGGCAACACCATAAAACACAGACTACTGTGGGGGAAGTTAGCAGACCTGAAAGAGACACTACCCAAAGTCCATGTTGTGCATACACTTGGACACCAGCGCATTGGAATACACGTTGCTGGAAATACTTTGGCTGATGAAGCCTCAAAGTCGGCAGTGGCAGTTGCCACTGTAGCTGCAGTGACTCGTTCGAGTTCCAAACCACACACAGAGATTATGGCTGCCATAAAAGTTACGGTTGATGGCACGCCTTATCCAAAAGGATTTCCAAAAAAACATCAATACTTCATGGGAAGTATGCTGAACGCTGAAGTTAAAATTCCTTGCGTAGGCATACGCGACATCCCCAATAAAGTTGTAAGACCACAATTGATTAAAGCAGCGCATGAGGGAATGGCATCTGCACATGCTGGTGTGGCAGCTACAATTTCGCTATTGCAGGCCCGTTACTGGTGGCCTGGTCTCTATAAAGCAGTATGTTGTTTGTTGTGATATCTATCAACAAATTAAAGTTTCTACAGCTAAGCGCCCACCGCAGACCCCCCTCTTAATATCTAACAGACCATTACAATGTGTGTACTTGGATCATTGCGGTCCACTGACACCAGATAGTGCATATAAGTATTTACTAGTCGCTGTTGATTCCTGCTCCAGATTTGTTTGGGTGTGGCCACAACGCTCGGCTGGCTGTTATTAAAGATTTGCGAGTCTTTGTCGGTACATATGCAGTTGCAGAATTCCATTCGGACCAGGGCCCTGCTTTTGACTCAAGGGCATTCAGGGACACCATGGCTTCATTGGGGGTCTAGCTTCAGTACTCGTCTCCATTTTATCCTGAGGGAAATTCTGTTGTGGAGCGATTAAACTGCAATTTAAAGCAATCCTTAGCAGCCAGGGTCTTAGGTACGGGTTGTAGTTGGCTAACCCACCTATATGGAGTTCAGAGAGCACTTAATAACCTGCCTAGAAGGTCCCTGGGGGGTCATATTTCATATGAGTGCCTGTTCGGAACACAAATGTTTGTTCCGGATCTTGATGGTCCTGGTGTGGAGGTGGTGGAGCCGCCTTTTGACATAAATGATCGTGTCACAGTTTTACAGGAATTACAGCAGTTCCGTGAAGATAACTCTTCTAAGAGTGCCGCCTCCACAGGAATTAAGAATACGCCTGTAACGCCTACCGGCTGGATTCCCGGGATTGGGAATCTTGTGCGTGAAAAGGTTGCAGTGAAAAAATAATTTGGTCCTTCTTATCGAGCACCAGTCCCTGTGTTGGGGATACATGGAACGAGAACTGTTATTTTACCACCGTTCCCAGGTGCCAAAGAAAATTGCTTTGTTTCTATTGACAATGTTACAACATGTGGCCGATTCTACACAGCAGACCAAGAGGAACGTCCAGTAGTTCCCCAATCCCTCTCACTACTGGGGAAGATGTTCCGCTTCAAGTTATCTATACCAACACTGTTGCCTCTCCGAGCTTGGGGAGGGTGGATGATGATCTTGCATTAGTTCTACTAACAACAAATAACTTTGAAACATTTGATCAAGTCACCATGACTACTGACGTGACGGATGGTGCTATCTACAGAGTACCACCGCAAGAAACACCAACTCCTCCATTGAATGCGGCGACGCCTTTTGCACTAACTGCCTCTGGTTACTTTGCCGCCAACAACGATGGTCTATCGGACTCGTTTGCCTCGTCGACTACTGACCTGTCAGGTCCACGTAAGCTGATGCATTGTCTTAAAGATACGTATCTTGTTTTTCCATGGAACTATCTGTGGTTCTTATTGACTATGCTAGCACTTTTTCTTTGGATTAGGTTTGTCATTACCTTTTTTCTGTTGATACATGGTCATTTTCTTCCTGAGAGATCAGCGGTTGAACAGGTGGAGGAGGTGTTGAAACCACATTTTTCATCACATAAGGTTCGAAGAGACTTGTCCTTTGTGAACATTTCTGCAGTACCAATTCCGGATGGGATTGTGTGGGATAATGTAATGTTTGATATATACGGTCCCACTAAGATAATTCAAATACTGTATGTCCTAAAGTTATCTATGAATGATATAGTAATACTGGGCATTGTATCTGATGATTGGGATGTGAAGACAGTTGATTCAATGATGACAGAATTACAATATTATACTGTCTATGAAAATGAAGATGTTTAACAGTTTAAGGACAATTATGGTGACATGTTTTGCTATAATTATTATGGGCACCACTTCATACACAAAGCAAGTAGTCCAAAAACGATATTTGACTATACGCAATGGGAACATTGCCCAACTCCCCCGCAAGGGAGTTCCAAAACTTATTTTGATAAATTTACTTATTTTTCTGGGCATCGTCAAATGAATGCTAAGTCATATTATTTTAGGTTAACTCCGCCTAAAGATAAACAAATGTTGTTGACCAACACGAAATTCATATATTCAGATTCCTTTGTTTCCAGACTGTCAATTGAAGGTTATGAATATTGGTCAAAAATATTGATTTGAAAAGTGTTTGGGGAACAAAACATTGGCAAACAAAGGGTAGAGAAACATTGTTTAGAGCATGTCTCATTCCTGTTCAAATGATTTTTTTTAAAATGAAACAGTACAACAGGCTAGCTGTTTAGGCTTAGCCACAATCAGAGATTTGAACATGCCTAGTATACCTGCCCCTGCAAAATTTAATAATTGGCAGAAATACATAAATGCCTCATTTAGTGAGCTTACAGAATGGGTCCAGAATGGTACATTTAACACTTCATTGACAAGTCCAGGCGGGTGGTTATTGTGGCCCACAGACACCAACGGGTGTCATCAACATTTTGTCACCTCCTTGGGGGGTTTCCCGGCGAGTACGGCAGACCCTCGCTATATAGCACTAGAACTTGCTGAAATAATTACTACATATAGGTGGTCATTCTGACCGCGGCGGTCGTCGGTCGCCGCCCGCCAAGCGGTTCCCGCCGAAAGACCGCACCGCGGTCAAAAGACCGCGGCGGTCATTCCGGCTTTCCCGCTGGGCCGGCGGGCGACCCCCAGAAGACCGCCGGCCGGCCCGGCGGGACAGCCCCTTCAACAATGAAGCCGGCTCGGAATGGAGCCGGCGGAGTTGAAGGGGTGCGACGGGTGCAGTGGCACCCGTCGCGATTTTCACTGTCTGCTAAGCAGACAGTGAACATCTTTGTGGGGCCCTGTTTGGGGGCCCCTGCACTGCCCATGCCACCCGTTTCCGTTTCCGCCGTCCTGGTTCTGGCGGTGGACACCGCCAGAAACAAGCTGGCGGTAAGGGGGTTGGAATCCCCATGGCGGTGCTGCAAGCAGCGCCGCCATGGCGGGTTCCCTGGGCCAGCGGGAAACTGGCGGGAAACCGCCGGCTCCCCTTTTCCGACCGCGGCTTTACCGCCGCGGTCAGAATCGCCAAGGAAGCACCGCCAGCCTGTTGGCGGTGCTTCCGCCGCACTCCGCCATGGCGGTCATGGACCGCCAAGGTCAGAATGACCCCCATAGTGTGGAAAAATTGTGCCAGCAATGGTTAAAGTCATCCTTGCTAGATGCAGTTAAGACACATCCCACTCTCCTGTCTAATAACACTGATTTACAAGACGTTGTTTCAGTCACTAAGGTCGTTACTTGCTGCAGGAGTGTGTTGTTTCCCCCCACTAAAATTAGGGAGGTAGCGGATATTTGGCCTCACATTGCTACTTCCAAGGTGAATTTCAACAAGACTGAAGCCTTTATTGTTTCAGAAGCATGTGGCCCTTACATCTGCACGCGAGACCTACGCACTTCAGGTGGCAAGGTCATCAGCGGAATTACAGTCCCTGTTGAATACCAACTTTCCGAGCCACTTTGGTGAACTCATGGGACGTATATTTAATGCGACCAGCACGGCTGGATTAGCACATTTTTTCAAAGCCGTAGGTGTTGGTTTCGTTCACACCTTCTCTTCCATATTCAGTTTAATACCTTCAGCTATTCATTCAATTTTCTGAAGCATTTTTGGGGGATTTCCGATAACTTTGGCTTTATTAGCTGGCATTTTGCTGTTGCTGTTGTTTTTCCGCAATGGCTGTCCCACCGCAACAAGGACGAATGTGTGCGCTCCCATCAGCGCAGCTGTGTTGTAAACGCATGATGCAGCACTTTGGAGCAACACTCCTGGAATATTTGGAGTGTGACTGGTCTCTATCATTCAGACCAGTTTTGGATTGTGTGCAGCCCGTGTTTAGGTGCCATTGGTGCTCTTTTGAACATGCACTAGCCATCTGTCTCTCACAGCAAAGCCCCCCCAGTGGTTGATGATGATCTGTTGATGTTCCCGATGAGGGCTCATTGCCAGACATGCGCGCTATGGCTGCGTTTGCTTCGTGAGGCTACTTACGAGATACCCTTCCTGGAGGAAGTTGATATTGACTCGTTTACAGGCTCTACACAGGATGCCGCCTTGGTTGACACTGGGGCTTTGGAACACACCTGCTCCTTAGTAGTCTTTAGCGTGGATTTTCCGGTTTTGTCATATGCCGAAGTGGAGAATATCCTGCTTTCCATGACCACTGTTTGAATTGAATTTGTTCTAAATTGACATTGTCATATGTATTCAGCATTTTGCCGCATGCTCATTTTTTAAATTGAGGATTAATATGCTTTGGTGTCCTCTTAACTTGTTGAAATTTGGTAGGGTTTTAATCATCTTTTAGCTTAGGGCATTTTTTAACTTCGACTTAAACCACTTTCTACCGACAAAGGGAGGGTGTAGTGTAATCATTTTTAATGTGGCTTTCTGCACGTTTGCTTAACGTATTAGGCCTCTGTGCACTTTGCCCTAGATGCATTTTATTTAGCCTCGCACTGTTATTTTACAATAACCAGTTTCACGGTCTTGTTTTTATTTTACTCTATCACACTGTTTAGCTTACTTTAGCACTGTGTTCTCAAACAATACATTCTTGCTCGCTCTGTGCTTCAGTCAAGGATACAGTCTGGGACATTGCCGATAGGCGTGGTAGATGTTTAGTCTTTATGGTTTGTAGAAAGTACACATCCTTACATAGGAACGTTTCTTAGAACACTGGCGTGTTAGTTATAAAAACACTTTCTAGTCCTGGTACACGTAAGAAGGAGATTCCGACCAGGAACCCACAACTAGATGCTGACTGCCCTGTTGCAGTTGCTGATCCAGATCACAGGCTTTTGCTCAGGTATGAGGGTTGATGTCCTCCCGGGGGAACCTGAAAGGCAGGCTTAGAGCTTCACATGCTGTGCTCGAAATGTAACTTAGAGAGAACATAATTCCGTTGCAATATGATAGCCTTATTCTTATGTTTCACTCTCCTCGTTAGTATTTCAATCCTACTGTGTTGTATGGTTCTGGTTATTGCAGCTCACGCTTTGTTATCTAAAATGCAGTTGTTTTATTAAATCAATCTTTAAAACTCAAACTGCCTTTGTCATTTATATATGAGACCGCACTGTGTACGAGAGAACTGGTTGTGACCTGAGTGACCACGACTTCCCTTGGAAGCACTAAGATGTCATGCGCTCGGCTGCCCAATTGTCTCTTCCCTTTTGGGGAGGTGAGGCACTGCTAGTTAGCCGGAGCAAAAACCAGATTTGGGGCAACAAGGGTCCTTCACTTTGGGTCAGACTTAGTCCCCCACACCGTGAGCGATCTTGCTGCCCAAAAATCCAGTAGTCTCATTAGGATAATGAGAGCCTACGCAACAGGATCATACCCATTTGGACTATTTAATTCACTTTAAGTCCCTAGTAGTGTGTACTATACGTGCCAAGGGCCTGTAGATTACATGCTGCTAGTGGGCCTGCAGCACTGATTGTGCCACCCATTTAAGTAGCCCCTTATCCTTGTCTCAGGCTTGCCATTGCAAGGCCTGTGTGTGCAGCTTCACTGCCAATTCGACAAGGCATTTAAAAGTACTTGCCAAACCTAAAACTCCGGTTTTTCTACATATGACACCCCTAAGGTAAGCCCTAGGTAACCGAAGGGGCAGGGTGCTGTGTAGGCAAAAGACAGGACATGTACCAATGTAGTTTCCATGTCCTGGTAGTGTAAAACTCCCAAATTCATTTTCACACTGCTGTGAGGCCTGCTCCCTTCAAAGGCTAACATTGGGGCTGCCCTCATACATTGTTTGACTAGTAGCTGCTCATCTGAAAGGAGTACGGAAGGTCATATTTATTATGGCCAGAATGGTGATATAAAATCCTGCTGACTGGTGAAGCTGGATTTAATTATTTTAGAAATGCCACTTTCAGAAAGTGAGCATTTCTCTGCACTTAAATCTTTCTGTGCCTTACAATCCACGTCTCGCTGGGTCTAGTTGACAGCTCCTTGTGCATTCACTCAGAAACACCACAAACACAGGATACTCAGCCTCACTTGCATACATCTGCATTTTGAATGGGTTTTCCTGGGCTGGGAGGGTGGAGGGCCTGCTCTCACACAAAGGACTGCCACACCCCCTTCTGGGACCCTGGCAGACAGGATTGAACTGAAAGGGGACCTGGTGCACTTCTAAGCCACTCTTTGAAGTCTCCCCCACTCCAAAGGCACATTTGAGTATATGAACAGGGACTCTGCCCCTTCCAACTCAGAAAATTCCTGGAGAAGAGACTTGTAACCAGAACCTGCATCCTACCCAGAATTACTGCCTGGCTGCCCAAAGGACTCATCTGACTGCTTTCTGTGAAGGACTGCTGCCTTGCTGTTGGCCTACTGCCTTGCTGCTCTCTGGCTGGGGTGAAGAAGTGCTCTCCACGGCTTGGATAGAGATTACCTCCTGTTCCCTGGAGTCTCAGGACCAAAAAGACTTTTCTCTTACAACTGGACTCCTTGTGTAGCATGATTTAGACGCATAGCTTGCTAAAACCAATGCACAGCCTGCTCCACGGTGAGAAATTCACTGCACTCCGAACCGGAACGAGGCAGCGTGACTTCGCAAGGAGAAGATCAACGCAGCACCTGCGTTGCGGCCAGAACTTCAACGCACGGTCCACCGGATCGACTCACAGCCGACCTGGGAAGACGCAGCCCGACTTCCAGAGGGGAAATTGACACAGCGCCTGCGTTGTGGAAGAAACTTCCACGCAACTCCCACCGGTACGACACAGCACTTGTGATGTCGCTCCACAAGCCCAGTATTCCACAAGCAGACCCCAGGATGTCTAAAAAACCCTGCAAGCCGGAGAGGATCATCGACCGAGTGCCGGAAATCGACGCACAGCCATCCCTGCGAGGAAACTAAACAATGCATCGCTGTGTGCGGCCTGAGAAATTGGGCACACCCCTTTGTTTCCCCGCTTCTCCTCTGCGGTCCTTTGCTGAGATTTTTCACGCGAACAAGGTACTTTGTGCTTGAAAGAGACTCTGTTTGCTTTAAAAAGACTTAAGATACTTTATATCACTTTTCAGTGATATTTCTACATTTACTTATTGCACCTTTGATCATTTTTGACCTGCAAATATCCAGATAAATTTTGCATATTTTTCTAAACACTGTGTGGTGTATTTGTGTGGTGCTATTGTGTTATTGTATGATTTATTGCACAAATACTTTACACATTGCCTTCTAAGTTAAGCCTGACTGCTCAGTGCCAAGCTACCAGAGGGAGGTCACAGGATAATTTGGACTGCGTGTGACTTACCCTCATTAGAGTGAGGGTCCTTGCTTGGACAGGGGTAACCTGACTGCCAACCAAAGACCCCATTTCTAACAGTCAGAAATAAAAACTATGGGTCTGATTTAGAGCTTGCCAGAATCAGTCCTGCCATCTGTTTTCCTTTGATTAATTAATCAGCTGACTAAGGGGTCCACCAGCTCTATTTAAATGCTGGCGGGCCCAAAAATGAAAATGTTATATTCACATTGACTGCACCATATGCAAAAGTGGCTGGTGGCAAGTTTTTCTGCTGGAACAATCAACATGTGTCTTCCTGCCATCATAACTGTAGAGGCTAAACCTTCACACCTGAGTTGCTGGATTGGAAAGGATAAAAGCACAAACCTTACCTTTTTCTCTACTTTTCACTTCCCTTGCTGTCATGGACCTGATCGCACAAGTCCTGCCTTTGCTGCTGATACTGGACCACAATGCAAATTAACCCTGTCATCGCAGGCACCAAAGGCAAGTGACTGTTTTCTGAGTTACCATTGGAATTGGCCGTGCACATTAGCTATGGACTTGTGCACGTTCAATAAAACTTGAAAGCAATAGTACTATGATTTGCAATGCATATTTGTGTAATTTGGTAGTTTAATAAACTGAAAGAAACACTTCTACTTATTATTTATACTCACCAATTTTGTACTGACTTCATACTAATGGACAACTACACAGAAAATCACATTAATCTGTAATTTGAAATGTGTCCCTACAGGTGTGTTTAATAATTTTACCTAAAAAACCATATCAGATAGAGTACACCTTAATATAACTACATAAATCCAATATAACCTAGTAATTGTATCACACAATGCAACAAGTAGGTTTACATTAGATGCACATTATTTAAACAAGTCATAATGTCACATTTCTCCTTCCTTCTGTTGTGTCATTTCTGTTAATCATTAGATTTGAATTTTCCATGTGTAATGTGTATGTGTTTATTATTAACACTTTTAAAATAAATACACCTATATTCACACGTTACTAAAAACATAAACTTGATGTCCAGTATCTGATGAATGCTTGCACCAAAATTAACGTCTATCACAAGTGTCCAACACTAGTGTATGCACTATATAAAGATGCCAAAAATAAAACCTGTGTTTAGCACTGTCAGAAATTAACATAAGTTCATGTTATACACATTTGAGTTATTAACATTGTCATCAATCAATTAAGAATGAGATAAGTCTCTCATTATGAAATGTTAAAAAGAGAGAACATTGTCCATAGTGTCCTGGATGGAAAATGTGGGCTTCAGGCCCAGAACGTGTCTCCTAAGTACACGGCCAAGTACAGCCTTCTCAGTGAGGGACATCTAGTGGGCAGAGCAGGCACCTCAATGATGTATCTTGTAATTTTTTTGGGGTCAGGGTCAGGCAGCCAGTAAAGGAATGTGGAGGTGAAGGTGAAGGAGTAGAAAGGGTGAGAGAGAATAGAGTTTGGGAGGTAGAGTGTGTTGTGGGTGTGTCTGTTGTATAGGTACATGTGGGTCTGGTGTATGTGGTGCATGTTTGGGTATGTGAGTCTCGGAAGGTGTGTGGTATTTGGGTGAGTGTGTGCATTTGCATTTGGTTAGTGATGGGGTGTGTGTGCTTTTCTGTGGGTGTCTATGTTTGGATGTTTGTGTTTTTTTTAGGTGTACTGTATTCAGGTGATTGTGAGCATGTGCATCTGGTGGGTGTTCGTTTATGTGTAGGTGTGTGTTTGTGTGTGAGTGTGTGGGTTTTGTGTTTGTAGGTGTGATGGTTCTGGATGTGCTGGTGGTTTTTGTGGTGTCTGTGGGTGGAGTGTTTGTAAAATGTGTTAGTTGGATTATGTACGTTTGCGTTTCTTGATGTGTTTGTGTTTATGTGTGGGTATGCTGCTTTTGTCTGTTGGAGTGGGTGTGTGCAAGCAGGTGAGTGTGCTTTGAAATGGGGTAGGAGGTGGGATTTGGGATGAGAAAGGGACAGAAGTAGGGGAACAAGCTGGGGCTAGTTATGGGGCTGCAGTTGGTGCAGAGGATATATTTGCAAGTGATATCTACATGCCCAGACATTGAACTATGAATGACATCCAGGAATGGAAACCTCTGTTACATTTGGGAACTAAGGCCCTCATTACTACCCTGGCGGTTGATGGTAATTTGGGGAAAGGTACTGCCAACAGGCTGGCGGGACCTTTTCTCAAATTATGACGTTGGCGGTTTGGCTCTAGCCAAACCGCCAATGTACCACTCCTTCCGCCAGGGTGGTAACGCCCACTGGGCTGGAGACTTCAGTCCCCAACCCGGCAGCCATCACAACCCCACCCTCGGGATTATGACTCTGCCTACCTCCATGGTTTTGGTGGCAAGCATACCACCACGAAAACCATGCTGGTCGGCACTATCAGTGCCAAGGTATTCCTTCCCTGGCACAGATAGGGGTCTCCACCACCCCCTCCCCATCTCCAGAGTCTTCCCCACTATCTCCCTCCCTCTCCTGCCCCCGCACATTTCCACACCCACAAGCGCACACACATACACACATGCATACCCACATCCACCCACGCCCCTCTACTGTCAGAGATCTGAACTCACCTGCTTGCAGGGGGTCCTCCGGCTGAAGACAGGATGCAGCGCTGCTGTCAGCACATTTCCACACCCACACGCGCACACACATACACACACGCATACTCACATCCACCCACGCATGCACTCATTCAGACCCACACACCGCAACACACACTAACATACATTGTTGCAAACACCTAATCACAACACACAACAAACACGTACACTCCCAATCAGGCATTCACGCACTCATTCAATGTGACTCACACCTGCATGCACGCATTTATAAATAGACACCCCCACACAGAACACCCCCACACTCGCACACAACACCACCCACCTCCCTCTCCTGTCGGAGATCCCAACTTACCTGCTTGCAGGGGGTCCTCCTGCTGGAGACAGGATGCATCGCTGCTGTCAGCAGCAGCGTCTACCAGCAAAACACCACCAAGCGGTATCATTGCTCATGATACGGTGCGTGGTGTTTTGCTGGCATGGCGCTGCTGCTGACAGCAGAGCCAACTTACCACCGTCTGCCGCCATGACCGTCGGTGGTACTCCACCAGCCTTCTGGCGGAATTCCATCGAGGGTCATAATGCAGATGGGCGGCTGGTAGCTACGGTGACGCCAATGTCTTAATGAGGGCCTAAGTGCCTGGATGCCATTCACAGTTGTTGTCTCTCTATAGAGATGCTGCATGAGAGGTCAATAGCCTCTTCACTAAGTGAAGCTGGGGGACAGCGGTGGGTGAGATGCTTGTGCCAAACGAGACTGCAGCCCCTTTGGGTGGGCTGGTTTGGCCAACTAGGGGGCAGAAGAGGGAGGGTGGAGATGGGAGTCAGGGTGTCAGACAACGATGCAGATGGGACATGTCCTGTTGGTTCTGCCACCACCAGGAAATTATCTTCTGTGGTGTCCTCTGAAGAATATGCAGAGCTGGTGGCCTCCGTGCCAGTCGCTCACCTTCCATGCTACCATGAACATCAGTGTCTGATGTTTCTCCACCGGACACAGAGTGGCTAGCAGCTTTCCCACTTTCATGGTAAATGGCTCCTCCACCTGATGCTGAAGATGTTGAAAAGACATATGCAACAGTTTTATGAAATCTGTGCAAATAAAAATGTTCACAAGGTAATCTAACAAAATATTTCCTAATTTCAATTTTTCACCTGCTCAAAGGCTGTGAAATTTAGGTATACTTTATCATTATCCCATGCTTGTAAGAAACATATTATGGATCCACTTGCTCACAGTTTAGGAAATTACCATTATTTGTCCCACTTCATTTTAGATAATTTCACTTAAACACTTCAAATTCCTCACAGAATTGTTTCACATATCTGAATAGTACAGAGTGGTTGTTTTGAATAGTGAACTCATGTCACAAAAATAAATATCTAGCAAAAAACCTTTGTACCATGTACATTGTCCATTTCCAAAAGTTGTATAATAACTCCTGTGCTTCAACATTGATTCATCACCTGGCTATAGCAAAGGACACAAAAATGTTTTTTGGGGTATGTGTAACTCTGTCACCAATGTGTACGCATTCTTGTTTGTTTCAATTAATAAAATTTGCCTACTAATTTCATGTTTGTTGAAACAGACTGGCTTACCTGCACATTGGTAAAGAAGTAAGGCTTCGTACCAAGCTGCGACTGTCAAAATGAACTGACTTGAATCTAGCAGTGAAAACATGATTATTAAACACTTTTGCTCTTAAATGTTGCCATTGTACTCATGTTTCTAGTTATTTTGGACCAGATGTTTGTTAGAAATGGGGTCTCAAGTTGGCTGAGGTATGCACCTTTGACCAAATAGGGAGCACAATCCTAGTCAGGGTAAGTCACACACAATCCAAATTATCCTGTGCCTGCCCTCTGGTAGCTTGGCACTGAGGAGTCAGGCTTAACGTAGAAGGCAATGTGTATAGTATTTGTGCAATAAACCATACAGTACAACAGTGAAAACACCCAAAAAATATACCACATAGGTTTAAAAAAATCTATGATATTTATCTGGTTAAATTAAGGTCAACACGATAAAGATTCAAAAAGCACAAGTTGAGATATCACTTTTGCAAGTTTAAATAGAGGTTTCAATCTTAGAAATGAACAGTTGTCTCTTATTTGCACAAAGTACCTGGTTTGCGTCAAAATTACCATGCACAGAGACTGCAGAAGAGGAGATGCATGGAAAAATAAGGTGTGCATTGAATTTTCAAATGCGGCACAGATGATGCATTGTTTCTTTCTATGCTGCAAGGGCCTTTGCTTCAATTTTTGGCGTGCATTCATAGTTCCTCACTGCAAGGCGGGGATCTTTGTACGATGAGGGACGTTGCGGGGAAAATCCTGGGCGTGCGGGAGGAAGTCAAAGGTGTTGCGTCGATCCGGTGAGTGATGCGTCGAATTTCCAGTCATAACCCAGGCAATGCATCGATCTTTTCTCATGAAGTTGGTCTGCGGCGTTTCGGCTCGGCTGTGCATCGATCCGGTAGGGTCGTCCATTAAATTTCCAGTCACAAGGCAGGCGCTGTGTCGATCAGCGCTTGGGAAGTCAAGCTGTGTCATCCAAGTTCAGCTGTGTGGTGATTTTCTTGTTGCAGGGCAGGCTGTGTGTCGTTTCTGGCATGCTGTGCATCTATTTTCAGTGCACAAGGAGTTTCCTTGAAAAGATGAAGTCTTTTTGGCCCTGAGACTTCAGAAAACATGGGGCAAGCTCAATCCAAGCCCTTGAAGAGCATTTCTCAGCAAAGACAGAGGTCAGCAGGGCGACAACAAGGCAGAAGGCCTTCACAGCAAAGCAGAACAGATGAGTCCTTTGGGCAGCCAGGCAGTTCCTCTTGACAGGTTGCAGGTTTAAGTCCAGAAGTGTCTGATTTGGTGGGGTCAGAGACCCAGTTTATATACCCAAAGATGCCTTTGAAGTGCACAAGGTCCCCTTTCAGTACAGGTCTGTCTGCCATGGTCCCAGTAGGGGGTTTGGCAGTCCATTGTGTGAGAGCAGGCCACTAGCCTTTGAAATGTAAATATCAGGTCTTCTACCCTCCCAGCCCAGGAAGACCAATTCAGTATGCAGATGAGTGCGGTTGTGACTGAGTATCCTGTGTTTATGGTTGTCTGGGTGAAATGCACAAGCGAGCTGTCAACCAGCCCAGCCCAGACGTGAACTGGAGAAAGGCTGTAAGGCACAGATGGATTTTAAGTGCAGAGAAATGCTTACTTTCTAAAAGTGCCATTTCTAAAATAGTAATATAAAATCCGACCTCACCAATAAGCAGGATTTTGTATTCATATTCTGGCCATACTAAATATGACCTGGTTACACATTTCTGATCAGAATCTACAACTCAAACATTATATGGGGGTAGCCCTAATGGTATCCTTTGAAAGGAGCAGGCCCCACAGTAGTGGAAAACCAATTTAGGAGTTTTCCTCTGCCAGGACATATAAAACACACATGTACATGTCCTGCCTTTTTCCTACATAGCACCCTGTCCTATGGGTTACCTAGGGCCTACCTTTGGGGTAACATATCTAGAAAAAGAGAGTTTAATGCTTGGCTAGTACTTTTAAATGCCAAGTCAAAGTGGCAGTGAAACTGCACACACAGGTGTTGCAATGGCAAGCCTGAGACATGGTTAAGGGGCTGCTTATGTGGGTGGCACAACTAGTGCTGCAGGCCCACCAGTAGCATTTAATCTACAGGCCCTGGGCACATGTAGTGCACTTTACTAGGGACTTACAAGTAAATCAAATATGCCAATTGGGAATGAGCCAATGTTATCATGTTTAAGGGAGAGAGCATATGCACTATAGCACTGGTGAGCAGTGTGTCAACACCAGGACAGTGCACGCTCTACGGGCGACTACAATGCAAAAACTCAACACTCTCAAGATAATGTAATTTATGCATTGTGATGATATGTTATTGTTTAACCTTTTGCATTGCAGAATTCAATCCTGAAGAATCATTCTTAAGGTGCTTATAAATACTGTCCATTTGCAATGTATTGCTGAAGGCTTTCAGAGTGAGTCAGGGTGTGGTCCCTTTCCAGGGCCTTCTAGAAGCTTTCCCTGCAGCATGCGTGGGTGTGGTTGTGGGCTGGGCCAAGACTCTATAAAAGGGAGCCAGCCCAGCTCCACGTGCTCACTATTCAGAGGTCCTGGTGCAGAGCAGCAGCAACTTCCTGAGCTCCTGTTCCGGTGGCCTACTTTGATTTTCCAGCCCTCGCCATTTCACTCGCTGGGTGATTCTTGATCAGGGAGGTAAGACGGAGGTTGGGCTTGGCCCCCAACTCCGTATTAATGACGCTCGAATTCTTGTGCCTAATTTCTCTTGCTAAATAATTGTTCTTGCATGTGTGAATGTGTGTTTGGACTTTTCATTACATTTGCATGCTGGCATTCGAATCAGCAAGACGTGTAATTCTTTCCTAGTGTTTAACTCATGTTGTTCATTGTACGCTACCATTTCTTGGCAGATACATGGTGGCCTTCGTATCGGCAAGACTGATTCATGATATTCATTGTGCGCGGCCATTCCTTCGCAGTTACATGGTGGCACCCGAATCGGCAAGACGCGCAATTCTTTCCCTTTTGTTCTAATTGATGTTATTCATTGTGCACTACCATTCCTTGGCAGTTACATGGTGGCACTCGAATCGGCAAGACGCCCGATTCCTTTCTCGTGTTTCATTCATGTTATTCATTGTGCGCTACCATTCCTTGACAGTTACATGGTGTTTTTCGAATCGGCAAGACGCGCAATTCTTTCCTCATGCTTAATTCATGTTTTTCATTGTGTGCTACAATTCTAAGGCATTTACTTGGAAGTATTCGAGTTGACAAGTCGCATGATTGATTCCTTGAATCTAGGTTGTGTTATTCATGGCGCACAATCCTTCTATGGGGGTTTTTAATACCTATGTGGTAATCTGCAATGTGCGCAATTCATGTTTCAACATTTTGAGAGAACAAAGAAGGTCAAAGTTCTAGATGAAATGTCGTGTGTTCCTCATATGTATTCTTTACATAAGAATTATATGATAGTTCAGAAATTATTCATATTGTTTCCTGATACTAATGCTAAAGAAAGTATTTGAATCTGAAAGTTATATTTAACCCCTCTTGTTTTCTTCCACAGGTATTCAGTCATCAAAAAAAAGTCTAGTCATTATAAGATTTATTCTTAAGGTTGTTCATGTATTCAGAATGATGATGCTTAGAGTCATAGCATAGTACTGATTTCATGAGAGATTATTTTGATGCTTGTGTATTTTAACCTTTTGCTTCCTACAGGTCTCCTTCCCAGCTGTTCCCTTCCTAATCCCCTTTTCCCCACTTGGACTCTCTTAGACTCTGTGACAAATCTAATCAGAGTATTGGAGCTGTCTTGTGGTGGAAGTGTTGGGAACGTGCACAAACCCTGAGAATCTGGTGACTCTGACACAGTGGTTAAGTGCGAAGAGTCCTAAAACCAGCAAAGACAGTGTCAGAAAAGCAGAGGGAGGCAGGCAAAAAAGTTGGGGGATGACCACCCTAAGGCTGTCAGGTCCAACAATTTTCACTATTGGTTGGTCCTCATACCAGCTCACCAATGTGAAGTCAGAATCATCCACTGTATCATATATGAACTGCATGCCATGTTACCTATAATAGGACCAACATTCCCACCTCACATTTGGGATCAAGCATCACACCTGGCAGAATCCACGATTGGAGTCTATTTGGTACAAATGTCCCTCATAACACAGACAAAATCCTGGTACCTCTTTTTTCTTATGCAGGCATTTGTCTGCTCAAATCAGTCCTTTGGTTGTGATAATTATTCTAGTGGCAACCTTTAATATAAACCATTCCACCTTGTGTACAACTTACACCTTTAAGAAATCCTCTTGTGTGTTGGATGTGTGTCAACCTTTATGTTTATGTCATAAATCAATGCTGTAACAAAAATGGTTATCTAACAATAAGTACTGAAAAGCGAACCTACCCCCTTGATTCTGCTGTTGGGCTCTCAACTGCCCATTAAGGTCAGGAAGGGCCACCACAGGTCTGTGGGCCATTAGGGCAATCTGTGTGTGGTGCACACTCTTTCTGCGTTAGTAGGAGTGGCCAAACTGGACTTTGGGCGACTTGCAGGTCCAGCATAGTCAGTCCTTCTACCTTTTTGTGGCATTGGATGTTCCACCACATATAGACACCCAGGGTCCGCACCTTCAAATATATGTAAAAAAAACATATGTAATATTACAAAGACATGAGATGTGTGTTGATTATCAAAGTATTGTTTTACCATTTTAAGTGATAATTTATTTTTCTTAAATGCAGGCGCGTGAATCCAAGTAGAGGTAGATGACAATAGACTCAAGTGTTCAGAGTTTTTTGAGCAGTTACCACAGTGAAAGAAAGGAACATTATAAAAATAATAATTTTGCACAGTCAAACTATTCCGCATTTATGTCATTAGCTGGAGACAGTTCTTCTGCCTCACAATAGGAATCCCACAGCAATAACACCAGTACTGGAAATCATGGCAGTACTCCCTTTTGCGGCCCCAAGATCTTTCTAATACACTGTGGCAGTATCTGGAGGAATGTCACAACCAACTTTCAGTGGTGTGCTGCAAGGAGACCTTTTTTCAATGATGAGCCGCATCAACAGTGTCACCCAGTTTCCACGACATGATTGCAAATGTGAAGGGAGATTTTTTATGCTTTGGGTGACATACCACATATTGTTGGCGCAATTGATGATACACATATTGCGTTGGTGCCACCACTCGCCAGGGAACAGGTCTACTGCAGTCAGAAGAACTTCCATACACTCAAAGTGCAAGTTGTGTGCTTACTGAATTTGTACATCCCAAATGTATGTGCCTGTCTCCAGGCTCAACACATGATTCCTTTGTACTATGAAATAGCAGCATACCCCTGCAAATATCACAACTTGGAACTGAAAGGCTCTAACTTGTTGGTAAATAAAATATGACAATTCGACCATTAGTTTTTTTTTTACAGTTTAGGAATGTACAATAGGATGAGATATTATTTACCAATATATTTTTATATAGTAGACTCAGCTTATCCTAAACGACCAAGGTTGTTAGCACCACTGAGGAATCCAACAATGCCAAGGAAAGTGCACTTCAATGAGGCCATGGAAGAATATGGAAGCCAGTGGAGTGGGTGTTTCATAGGCCCAGGCAGAGCACACGGAGTTCTACTCTATGGAATTCCACAGAGTTGGTTAAAAAACTCCATGGAATTCCACAAAGTTCTGTGTGCAGCGGAATGCTGTCAGGTAGTGGCTAGCTACCACCTTGCCTTATGCGCCCAATCTCTGCAGTGGTTTGACCCTGCTTAGCACTTCTGAGATCGGGCACATGTTTCCTCACTTCCTTTGACCAACTGCCCTCCTTGACATACTTGCTACCGAGGGCAAAGCTCACCCCTTACCTAACACCAGCCTTACAATGGTTTCCTCTGCACCTACACACAGCCTCAGACCACCATTTCTTGAGGGCCCACCACTAGTCAGCAACAAACTATCTGACCACGAGCAGCCTTGTATTTTCACAAAGTGCCTAGCCTTTCCTGCCACTGGGATTTAAGGACTCTCTCAGGCTACACATATTTGGTGTAGGCTGCCGGACTACCACTCAGCAGCTGATGCTCCCCCTGCTGGCCTCAGCACTGTACCCACTAACACCACTACCTTTCCCACGGACACTGGGTGGAGAGGTTCTCTTCAAGTGGAAATCTGAGTAGAGGTTTCCTTTTTCACAAGCACATACACCCCTATATGCAAATCCATCCATGCCCAGTGCTGCACCCAGTGTACACGTAGAAGAGAAAACAAAACAAGGGTTTTACATGCTGGGTCCAGGGTCCCTATTGTCAGCAGCCTGGCACTCTGTCTCCCTTTGCCCCTAGGCTGCTGAGGACAGTGAAATGAGGGAGGCCTGGATCCAGGGCTTTTGCTTTGGTTCAGCCCCTCATCAGCAGCTCCATAACAACCAGCAGATTATTCCCTCTGCTCCCATGCTGCTGAGAGCAGTCAAAGTAAGTTGGCCTGGATCTGGAGATGGTGCAGCCCCTCAGTAGTAGCTCCATGCTGATCAGGAGAATAAGTCATGCAGCCCAGTAATTGGCCACACAGCGCAAGCACAGATTGTCTGCACTTGCGTTGTGTGACCCATAACTGAGCTGCACAATAGTTATGAGCCACACAGCGCAAGTGCAGTCAATCTGTGCTTGTGCTTTATGGCCCATAGCAACTAGAGCAGTGAACTCCCCTCCGGGGTTAGCAGGGTTTTTGGCCAAACTGCACGTTCCAAACGGAGTGCAGAGTTGCAAAAACTCAGTTAGCTCCACCAGCAGAGCAGAGCTCACCACCCACCCTTAGCATCTGGGCACCTGAAGTCCAGATTTAGCTGTCTGGATAAGACTGGTGGAACTCTCTTCTTCTCACCTGATAAGGTATGCCAAATAACTGTGCCCTGCTGCATGTTGCAAAACATAGCCCTGCAACTGAATATGCCATACATCACAGAGGATGGAGACCATGAAGAGCCACTGGGTGAGGATGTTAAAATGCCAAGTGAAGATGATAGTGGTGAAGAGGAAGGAACTGACATATGTCAAGAAGTTATTGATAGTTTCTTCACATGAGTATAACTTTACCTTTACATATTGTTAAATTAAATGTCAAAACAACTTGTGACATAAAAAGCATATCAGTATGTGCTGGAGGTTTTTTTGGGAATGGTTAGTTCAGGAACTTCTAGGGAAAAGATGTTTGTTGGTAAACATTTTAACACCTTGACCAAATTGACTACTATGTTCATTAACATTGATTATCACTGAATGTTCTTAGTGAATGTGTCCACTTATCATTTGAATCTAATTTGTCATGTAAATTAAATATATTATTCTTCTTTTTCTTTTTAGGATCCTTTTTCATATCATCTTCATCTGGACATTTCAAAGTTTTGACATTTACAATTATATGTAGTCCTAGTCAGAGAAGTGCTAAGGTCAAGGAGTTTTTTTTAATTCAGGCACTTTGTGCTACATGGAGTAGCAAGGTGTTCCTGAATTACGAGCAATCCGGCGCAAAGCAGAGTTTATTTCCGGTCGCAGACACAAGATTTGTTTTTGGTGCTTTCTTGCAAGTAATACAATACTGTTAGGCCTCTAAAGAGCACACATAAGACTTTGTGCCTGCTTGTACTGCTTTTGGTTGTGATAGTGGCCAAAACAGTGTCCCTTGCGAGCACAAATGCACCTAGAGTAGATATTCCACTTGAGATGCATCTAAATCTAGTCACAAAGAGGTTTGTGAGTGAATTTAATTCCTAAATGGGCCATTCAAGTTCTTTTTCAGTGTGAAGAACAGGAAGGAAGTACCCCAGAGACTCCAACTTCCTGTTACTCTCCAGAAGGCTCCTCCCAGTGCTTTGCCCATCTCCTCGTCACTTTTCACTTGGATTTTGAGGTGGGGGGAACACTCTCTTTTTTTCCTGGATATACTTTAGGGTTTGAGGACTTTTTTTTCTGATGTGACACAAGTAAGTTTAAAGAGGTTGTGGCTGACCGGTTGGCATTGTCCTACCAGGGTGGGGAGAGGTGGTCTATGATAAAGCATGACACAATTAGGTATGTGAGACCACTTCTTCCATAAAGAAAGAATCCCCCACAGTTCTATAAATATTATAGATTTTGCATGGAACTGTTTATGGTGTTAGGGTCACGACCTGAATGAGTGTTCCCACAATAAATCAGCTAGATCTCCACACCTTTTGGTTGTACAGTGTTTTTTTGTTCCCCATGCCTTCTTGCTCTCTGCTGTTGTTGTTCGACCATGTGGCTGGTGGCAATTTTGTTGATCCAACCAGTGTGTTTTTGCCATTAGGCTTGCATGTGTTATGTGTTCCCCATGTCTCCTTGCTCACTGTTGTTGTTGTTCGACCATGTGGCTTGTGGACATTTTGTGCATCCAACCAGTGTGCCTTTGCCACAGGCTTGCATGTGTTCTTTGTTCCCTACATCTCGTTGCTCACTGTTGTTATTGTTTGACCATGTGACTGGCAGTCATTTTGTGTACACAGCCAATATGACCTTGCCATAGGCTTGCATGGATTCATATGATACTAGTTTAACAATGATATGTTTGGGGATCATTGTAGTTTATGTGCACTAAATGAATATGCTTCTGATGAAAATTGTTTATTTTATTTCCTTCCTTTTTTTGCAGTCTTTATTTTGCACCTCTTTTCCTCATAATGTTTCTTTCTTCTTGTCCTTCCATAAAAACATCTGCAATTATTGATAATTTGTTTAGTTGAAGGTTTTCTTTTAATTTTAATGTTTAATTTTTATGTTTTACGTTTTATGTTCTCGTTCTTTATTTTATTTTTAAAATTGTATTTTAATTGTTTATTCTTTAATGTTTGTTTTGTTTAAAAATATATATATATTTTTTTTCAATTAATTTTACTCTGCATTCTGCTTTAATCCATCCATCCATTAATCTACTCCACCATCCATTCATCCTCCACAGGCACACAGCCGTCCTACAGAATTTGCTTTCTTTAGGTGTATAATAATTCCATTTCCTCCTGGACACCCTGGCTCCAGTGCACTGCGGACACAAAAGCAGCATATTTCTCTTTTTTAATGATTATTCCATTTCACCTAGACCACTTTGCTGCCATAGGTTGTTTAAGGAATATTCCATTTACCCATGCACCTCTTTCTGATTATCACAGGTGTCTCCTTTAAAGCAGATGGAGATAAAACACAGAGCCATATCTGCATGTTGTGTTATCTATTTCAAATTAAATTTTATGGTGGTGGTGTGGTTTGATTTTACAATGTTTGATTACATTAGTATTTATTTCATAAATAACCAACTACATAAATATTGCATTTTTATGTAAAATTTCAACCTGCAAAAATGGCACATTTTACTGACAACATGTTTTTCTTGCTTGGTTGCTTTTAGGTGTGCAAGAAAAGAGACTTTACATCACGCGCAGTGCTGCCAAAAAAAGGCCTCTACATTGATTTCAGTCCTCCAATCTCTTCTGCTTGTGCGGCTTAGTGCCACTGACAATTGGGAGCTTTTAGATGGCCCCAAATAAAGTTGCTCCCAAGAAAGTGGTAATTGATAAGAAGCAGCTTTTCACCACTGGCGTGCTAAGTGCAACCTTTAACCTTTTTGGGAGATGTGTGCTTGCCACACCGGCCTCTGGGGAGGAACCTGGGAGCAGCACTCCTGCATAAATATATCACCACCCTACCTAAGCCCAAAAACATGTCTGTCAGTTAGACAGCCACTGCAATCATGGCGACTCAGATGAGCAGTGACGCTGAATTTGATTTGTCCCTTTCACAAAGTGGTACCAAATTGTTTAAGGAAATAGAGTAAAGTGGACAGTAGCCGCAGCCAGCAATAGCAGATCTTCCCGAAGTTGGAGCAGATGCTATGCTTCCTGCAGAACAAGCACTTTCTTTTGTAAAATCTATGGTGCCCAGATCTCCAGCAAGAAAAATGAAGGGTACTACTCCACCATCTTCTTCAAGCACCACTTCTGAAGACAATGATAAGGACATGAAGAGGACCCTGGCTGAGTCAGGGAGATGACAGGAAAGCGGGAAAAGAAAAGATCCTGAAAGCTTAAGAATCATGGAAGGAGATGATGGGGAAGATGATGATAATGAGCCAGTCATTGTGGAAGCTGGCACAGAGGAGTCCCACATTACCATTTTGTCTGCTCTGTGGGATGTGGCACATGTAGAACTGCCAGTTCCCATATTTGTAAAGCCCTAGCTGAGACCTGCACCAACCCGTACCGCAGTAGATGTATACACTTCAGAGAGATAATTAACAACACATCCACCTACCTCCAGTTCTTCTTCAGGCATTGGCAGTGGCCCACTAAGAAAGTACTCCTCCCCAGTTTGGGTCTGTTTTATGCTAAGCAAACAGAAGGAGAACATTACAATATGTTTAATTTGCCACACAAGTGTTTGTCTGGTTAAGCCTGGTACACATTATGGTACTGTGGGCTAAATGACCCATATGAAAAAAAAATCATGCAACAACAAATTGCTGGACGTGGGCATGGTCGTGAAGGTGAGAAGAGCCAGAAAACATCAGCCACAACTGTTCCAATCATGGTCGAAAGTGATAAGGGGTGACATCATCATGCAAAGCAGCCTTGTCCCCAGCAGTGTGCAAAAATCACTCGCCTCAGCAACCTCACAATGGCACAGGAAGACTCAGGGTCGGATGGAGACACCACGGTATACAGTAACTGCCCAATGACGCACATTGTGTCCACCACCAACTACTACTTGAATGTCACCTGTGTCAGTGGCCCAGAAAATCCAGGCTACTACTGCAGGCATGTTTAAGCAGGAGGGGCTCAATGACTGCAACCCCCAACCGAAGCTGGCAAAAATGTTAGTGCTGGACCTTGTTATGCCATTAATTGTGTTTGACCAATGACTTTGTGTTTCACCACTGCGCATATTAGTTGTTCAATGTTCATCAGTAGCACATTACATTCTGTATTCAGTTTAGCTGCCTATTGGCTTTAACAAGGCATTAGACATTACATTTTGTATTCAGTTTAGCTGCCTATTGGCTTTAACGTGGAGTTTGACATTGCAGTTTAGCCATTGCAGATAAGCTGTGTTTTTCCACATGATAGACCAAGCTGTGTTTAACATGATAAGAGAGCGTATATTTTGTGTTTCCCTCTCAATCCAGCCTGGGAACGAGCGAAGTTTGGACACTTGGTCACTCTTCAAACTCTTGTTCTGTTCCCCCACTGAGCCAGCATGTTTAGACTAAGGGGCCTGTTAGCAGGCGTTTTAACGGTGTCCCTGGGCAGCAGCAAAGGGGAATTTTCCAGGCCTTCAGTCAGGAGCGGACGTCAGCTGCCTGACCTCCCGTTTGAGTGGAAAATCTCTTTCTCGCAGTTGAACAGGAGTCATCAACTTGCAGGCATAAGAAAGATGAAGATGAGTGATAGGCCCTACGGTGATGAAATTTGTACTTTTATTCTTTGCTTTGAAGTTATGCTATAATATAATCACATGTATTTGCTGTTTACATTGCAATTGAGAAGTACATATTTTGCTTTCATTGCTGTGACTACTTTTAAACGTGTGCTTCCAACCTACTAATCTCGTCTCCCAGGAACCTCGTGGTGAAGTAGCAATAAATGTCTTCTTTAAACTAAGAAGTGCATTCCAGAGAAGTTTTGTCAGCTCGGTCATAAGATAAGGAAAGCAAAACATTTTGCCGTTAGTCGTCAGTCTGGGAGTCGAATTCGAGATTGGAGGTGCACGATTTAAAAGTGTAATTGTTTTTGTTGTTTAGAGAATTAAAGAAGCACGGCAGACCATGTTTGAAAATGCATGTGAAGTTAAACTGCTCTATGGTGCTGTGCGAAACATGTTTTCTTGTTTATCAGGACTTTGTGAGTCTTGGGAGGACTGCTTGGATAAAGCAAAAGTGTTTTCATATTTAGAAAATGTGCTTTTTGAAAGAAATTATGGGGGTCATTCCAACCCTGGCGGTCGGTGTTAAAGCGGCGGCCAACCCGCCAACAGGCAGGCGTTAAAAAAAATGGAATTCTGACCCTGGCGGAAACCGCCAAAACAGACCGCCACTTTAACACTCCGACCGCAAAGGCGGGACAAACAAACAGCGCAGCGGTCACCGCCAACAGACAGGCGGGAGACAATGTACCGCCCACCCTATCACAACTCACCAATCCGCCACCTTTTCCGGGGCGGGAGCCCCGCCGATAAAAACACGGCGGAAACAGACTACGAACGGGAAAACGCTCACCTCTACACACCCCACGAGGAATCTGGACAGCATGGAACCAGAACTACACATCCTACCAGCTATTGTCTACCTGCTCCTCTACCAGGAGCACGAACGCCGCCGCAGAAGACAACGGTGAGTACTGCACATACGACACAGGGGAGGGGGGAGGAGAAAAGATTACGGGCACACACATACGCGACACACCCACCATCACCCACAACTACCTACACATCAATGCAGGGCAACAACTCAGAGTGACACCCCCCAACCCCCCTGGAAGAATGCCAAGACAAAATAAAATGATCATGAAATTCAAATATATTGTAAGGCTAAGTAAAAAATTATTTCCAACATCTATAAATATATACATATATGTAAATTGTCCTGTCCAAATTGGGTTTCAGTCATTGTAGGTGGGCCAATGGGCCTCAACACATGGGCAAAACCCACACAGGAGACCCGAATCCATTGGAGAGAACAGTGCAGGGGCATCAGATAGAAAAACTACAGGCACTTCAGGGGGAAGGGAAGGGGAGGCACCTCAGCCACATGAGTCCACGACGCCAGATCCACGAGGGGCCTCCATGGCCACTGTCCCATTCTGGGGAGTGCAAAGCCACAGTCTCTCAAGTCCATACAGTGGGTGGTTGGCCTTCTGTACCATCCTGGGGAGTGCAAAGCCACAGTCTCTCAAGTCTCTACAGTGGGTGGATTTCCCACTGTGCCATCCTGGGGAGTGCAAAGCCACAGTCTCACAAGTCTCTTCAGTGGGTGGATTTCCCACTGTGCCATCCTGGGGAGTGCAAAGCCACAGTCTCACAAGTCTCTACAGTGGGTGGATTGCCCACTGTGCCATCCTGGGGAGTGCAAAGCCACAGTCTCTCAAGTGGATTACAGACTCCATTGGTTCTGGAGGAGGAATGATGCCCAGAGTGCTTCGTGCAGCCCTGCCCGACACAGATCCGGGCCTGCCCCTTCTGCCAATGGGCCAACGGTGTTTGAGACGGCAGTGCCCAGTGGAGCGGTGCTTGAGATGAAGGGCCCAGCGGAGCGGTGCTTGAGATGAAGGGCCCAGTGGAGCGGTGCAGAGACGGCGGTGCCCAGCGGAGCGGTGCTTGAGATGAAGGGCCCAGCGGAGCGGTGCTTGAGATGAAGGGCCCAGCGGAGCGGTGCAGAGACGGCGGTGCCCAGCGGAGCGGTGCTTGAGATGAAGGGCCCAGCGGAGCGGTGCAGAGACGGCGGAGCCCAGCAGAGCGGTGCTTGAGTTGAAGGGCCCAGTGGGGCGGTGCTTGAGATGAAGGGCCCAGCAGAGCGGTGCTTGAGATGAAGGGCCCAGAGGAGCGGTGCAGAGACGGCGGTGCCCAGCGGAGTGGTGCTTGAGTTGAAGGGCCCAGCGGAGTGGTGCTTGAGATGAAGGGCCCGGCGGAGCGGTGCAGAGACGGCGGTGCCCAGCGGAGCGGTGCTTGAGTTGAAGGGCCCAGCGGAGCGGTGCTTGAGATGAAGGGCCCAGCGGAGTGGTGCTTGAGATGAAGGGCCCAGCGGAGCGGTACATGAGATGAAGGACCCAGCGGAGCGGTGCTTGAGATGAAGGGCCCAGCGGAGCGGTGCAGAGACAGCGGTGCCCTGTTCAGCGGTCCTTGGAACGGCGGTGCCCTGTTCAGCGGTTCATGAGACGGCGGTGCCCTGTTCAGCGGTTCATGAGACGGTGGTGCCCTGTTCAGCGGTTCTTGAGACGGCGGTGCCCTGTTCAGCGGTTCATGAGACGGCGGTGCCCTGTTCAGCGGTTCTTGAGACGGCGGGCCCTGGTCAGCGGTTCTTGTCTTGAAGGGCCCTGTTCAGCGGTTCTTGAGACGGCGGTGCCCTGTTCAGCGGTTCATGAGACGGCGGTGCCCTGTTCAGCGGTTCTTGTCTTGAAGGGCCCTGTTCAGCGGTTCTTGAGACGGCGGTGCCCTGTTCAGCGGTTCTTGTCTTAAAGGGCCCTGTTCAGCGGTTCTTGTCTTGAAGGGCCCTGTTCAGCGGTTCTTGAGACGGCGGTGCCCTGTTCAGCGGTTCTTGTCTTGAAGGGCCCTGTTCAGCGGTGGTTGTCTTGAAGGGCCCTGTTCAGCGGTTCTTGTCACAGCGGTGCCCTGTTCAGCGGTGCTTGTCTTGAAGGGCCCTGTTCAGTGGTTCTTGTCTTGAAGGGCCCTGTTCAGCGGTGCTTGTCTTGAAGGGCCCTGTTCAACGGTGCTTGTCTTGAAGGGCCCTGTTCAGCGGTGCTTGTCTTGAAGGGCCCTGTTCAGCGGTTCTTGTCTTGAAGGGCCCTGTTCAGCGGTTCTTGACATGTGTCTCCAGGGCACCATATCCGGGCAATATATGGAGTTCACTCGCCATCGGACTTCTCGCTTGCGGGGCCCTCCTGTGCTGGAGTCCCGGGCCCGTGGGTGTCCTCCCACACCCGGAATGGGGCTTGTGGGGCCCTCCTGGGCAGTTCGCCTGCTGCCGGACTTGTCGGCCGTGCTGCCCTTGCCATCCTTCCGTGATTCTCTGTGGCCCTTGCCTCCCTTTGTAGATGTGCCAGGTGGCACCCCACTTCCTGACGGTGCCAGGGTAGTGCCTTTGGAGGCTGCCGTCTCTGGCCTCTCGCGCCGGCCCTTGCCTTTCTTGGATTTTTTCCCAAGGGGTGGGCTGGCTGTCGCTTTACTGCTGGCCGATGTAGCTGCCCCTGAAGGTGGTGGACTCCAATATCCCTGTACTATGGTCCTTGTAGGTCCAGGGGTTGTGGTGGCTGAGGTGCTGATTGGACTCTTACGAGATGGAGGGAGTGGGTCAGGTGATGGAAAGAGGTTAATTTTGGAGAGGAAAAACTTTTTAGGAGCAGTGGGAAGGGTAGGTGCAGTGGGTATGGGAGTGGAGGAAGAGGATGTGGTTGTAGGAGAGTCAAGTCTGGTGTCTTTGGGTGCAGGTGCTTGTGACGGAGGCTGTCGTGAGGTTGCTGGCTGTTGGGTGGGTGGCTGCCTGCGTTTGTGTGGTTTGGAAGAGGGGGTGACAGACACACTGGGAGAGGACACAGGGGACGTGTAAATGGCAGTGGGGGTGGTGACTGCACGTGTGTGGAGTGTTCTGGTGGGTGTGCTGGTGATGGACGTAGTGGCTGATGATGTTGTGCATGAAAGTGTGAGTGGAGACGTCACAGGGAGGGAGGAGGGAGACGAGGAGGAGGGGGACACAGAGGAGGCAGTGGCTGTTGGGATGTCTGCATGTGTCGTTGCTTGTGTGAATGCTTCTGTGATGTGTGGTGCTTATGTCTGGATGAGCTGCCCTTGGGTGTTGAGGTGTGTGCAGGCTGGTCTGTAGGTGTGTCTGGGATAGGCAGAGGTACAAGGGAGTGGGACTGGGTGGAGGAAGTAGGAGGAGGGAGGCAGGAGACAGGGACAATGGCTTCCGTCAGTGCTGAGGCCAGAGCGTTGAACGATCGCTGATGGGCAGCCTGACCCGAATGAATGCCCTCCAGGTATGCATTGCTCCGGTGCACCTCCCTTTCAACCCCCTGGATGGCATTCAAAAGGGTATACTGCCCAACAATGAGCGTCCTGAGGAGGTCAATGACCTCCTCACTGAGGGCGGCAGGGGTAACTGGGGCAGGGCGTGAGGTGCCTGGGGCGAAGGAGATGCCCGCCTTCGTGTGCGAGCGGGCACGGGGCGAATGCTGAGGGGCTGCTTGGAGGGCGGAGCTGGTGTGCTGGGTGGCGGCTGTACCTGTTGTTGCGGTGGGCACGGATGTTGCCGCCACCACAAGGGAGCTCCCTTCCGAGGACGTGTCTGTGTCGCTGATGTCTCCACGTGTCCCCGTTGTGGAGCTCCCCTCGCCCTCCGTCTCACTGGTGAACTCCGAGTCAGTTGCATGGCCCTCCAGGACCATGTGAGATGCAGCTCCCTCGTGCTCCGATGCCACTTCTCCTCCGTCTGATGATGCTAATGCACACATGAACAGGAAGACCACAAAAAAGGGGGGGAGAAAATAAAGACATGTTGAGTGCATGCATTGGCAACACAGTTGGCGGAGAGGACAGACACAGAAGCCCCGTGCACTACGCCGCGCACTTGGGGTACACTACTCAATCATTGGGACTTGGCCTACAAGCCTATGGACGACAACTGCACACATAGGTGACACAGGGCCATGGATAGCTGTACTTGGCACCCTACAGAGGTGGGGGGCAGGGGCACAGGGCCATGCCTTATGGAGGGGCCTAGCCTACAGAAATCGCCCTGGCCTAGGGAGACCGACATCCCTCCTCCCCCACCCAGACACCTCCACTGCGCGCTAAGATAGCTGAATGTGCTGGTAATCACCCCCTTGTGTCTGCTGTGATGTCCTCACGCGCCCATCCAAATCTGGGTAGGCCACCGACAGGATCCGAGACATCAGGGGGGTCAATTGACGAGCTGCACCCCTCCTACGTTGGGAGGCCATCCCCAGCAGAGCCTCCACGGTCTTCCTGCTCCCGCGGCGGATGTCCTCCCACCTCTTGCGGCAGTGGGTGCCCCGTCTGTTGTGGACCCCCAGGGTCCGGACGTCCTTGGCGATGGCACGCCAAATGTCGATTTTCTGATGGACGCTGACCTATGTCACATGTACAGGGGGACAAATAACATTGTCATAATTTTCTGCATGCTCGATGTGAGTGGCCCCCCCATCCCCACCCTTGCCATGTGGCACATGCTCTCATCCGTCGTTTGATGCATGCCTCAATCGCTCCCCACCCCACCATCTTTCATCCACCCGACTCAACCCAGGCATTGCCCCCAAAGCATGGTCCCAGTGTACTTACCTGTTGGTCTGGAGGACCGTAGAGTAGCGCATACTGGGGGAGGACCCCATCCACGAGTTTCTCCAATTCTTCAGAAGTGAAGGCAGGGGCCCTTTCCCCAGTCGTAGCAGCCATTGTATCTGAGGCCGAGGTCACAGCAGCACTTGCAGTATAGGTCCTCTCCTGTGGATGATCAGGTCTCAAGTGATTAAGCAGATAGAAAATGGCGGTCACGTCCGCCGCGGTGCGTACCGCGGCGGTGCGTACCGCGACCGCCGGCGCACTTCGTCATTGGCTCCTGAAACCCATAGGGTTCAATGTTAACCAGTGCGTCTTTGCGCCACGGACTTCGACCGCCTACCGCCACGGTGTGCCACACCAGCGCATTGACCTCACATCGCAATGTCGCACTTCACAGGTCAGGCAGCCGCCATTTCAAGGGCCCACATGGCTTAATTTCTACTGCATCACACATGCCTAGGCCTTGCATCGACACTCATACCAGCCATTCATTGCATTGAGAATCGTGTACTGTGCAAGCTGTGGGAATGTACCTGTGGGTTGATTGACTCTGGGCTCGCTGTTGTCCTTCCTAGGCACCGTCCGCTGGGACTTGCGAGGAGATGGAGGAATGTTCCCGTGTACAGACCGCTGGTGGACCTGTCGACAATGGAGGAACGACATGTCATACTGACATACAGGCTTTACCGAGCCACTATACAGGAACTGTGTGCCCAGCTGGAGCCAGACCTGATGTCACCCATCCGCCAACCCACAGGGATCCCCCCTCTAGTGCAGGTGCTGTCAGTACTCCATTTTTTGGCAAGTGGGTAATTTCAAACAACAGTGGCCATTTCATCAGGGATGTCTCAGCCTATGTTTTCAAAGGTGTAGTCCAGAGTGTTGTCTGCCCTGCTCAAACACATGCGGAGATACATCGTTTTCCCTGAGGTGGGGGATTTGGCTACAGTGAAGGGTGTTTTCTATGCCCTTGGACATATTCCCAACATCATTGGTGCCATTGATGGGACACATGTGGCTTTGGTACCCCCCCAGAGGAACAGAAAAAGTTATCATTCCATGAATGTCCAGGTGGTCTGTTTGGCTGACCAGTACATCTCCCATGTAAATGCCAAGTTCCCTGGGTCAGTGCATGACGCGTACATCGTGCGAAATAGCAGCATCCCTTATGTGATGGAACAACTACAGAGACACCGTGTGTGGCTAATTGGTGACTCAGGTTACCCCAACCTGTTGTGGTTACTGACCCCAGTGAGGAATCCCAGGACAAGGGCAGAGGAACGGTACAATAAGGCCCATGGGCGTACTAGGAGGGTGATCGAACGCACCTTCGGCCTCCTGAAGGCCAGGTTTAGGTGCCTGCATATGACAGGTGGGTCCCTAATGTACTCACCAAAGAAGGTGTGCCAGATCATCGTGGCCTGCTGTATGCTTCACAACCTGGCTTTGCGACGCCAGGTGCCTTTTCTGCAGGAGGATGGCCCAGATGGTGGTGTTGTAGCAGCTGTGGATCCTGCGGAGAGTGAAGAGGAGGAAGACGAAGAGGACGACGCAGACAACAGGGACACAGTGATAAAGCAGTATTTTCAATAACACACAGGTAAGAATCAACACCGGCATTTTACATATACTTACAGTCTCCTGCCTCTCTACTGTCTGTCCTTTTCACCCAGTGTATGCTAACAGAGGTGTGACTTTCCCTTCCAATTTCAGAGATGTGGGCCCCACTGCGTGACCTCTGCTTTGTTTGCCCATGGACTACAGCTGTGTGACAGTGGTATGTTGTCATCACAATGTAACTGGTCATTTTGGGACGTTTATGTCTAATACATATTTTCAAAAATACAGGCAGACTCCAGATTATTTGTGTGCAATAAGGGTGTTTATTAAAGTGCTCAATTTTGGGACATGGTTGAAAATCGGTGATGGGTGATGGTGGAGGAGTGTCCATGGCAGAGTCCAGATTTTCAGTCTCACATGCCATTGTCCATATGCCTGTGGAAGGTGGAGCAGGGGCAGTTTAAGGTTGGACAGGGTGACAATGTGGGACAGTGGGATGACATCAGGGGGTATCCTTTCCTGGCGGGGGTCTTGGCATCCTACTCTGTCTTCTTCCTAGATCTCAGGCCACGCTTGCGGGGTGGTTCTTCTTCTGCAGGAGGTGGGGTTCTGGTGGCCTGTTCTTGTGTCGGGGCCTCCTGTCCACTAGCGCCGGCGGAGGTGGTAGCCTGTTCCTGGTCCATGCTAGTGACAGGGGCCCTTTGTGGTGCCACATGGTCCCGCAATGTGGTGACAATCTGGTTGAGAGCCACTACGATGGTGCCCATTGCGGAACTAATGTTTCTCAGTTCTTCCCTGAACCCTATAAACTGTTCCTCCTGCAGTACCTGGATCACCTGGAACCTGGCCAGGACTGTCGCCATCGTCTCCTGGGAGTGGTGGTATGCTCCTATGATGGAGGCGAGGGCCTCGTGGAGAGTGGGTTCCCTGGGCCTGTCCCCCCCCTGTCGCACAGCAGCCCTCCCAGTTCCCCTGTTTCCCTGGGCCTCTGTCCCCTTGACCGTGTGCCCACTACCACTGCCCCCAGGTCCCTGTTGTTGTTGGGGTGGTGGGTTAACCTGGGTGCACTGTAGTGGTGGACACACCGCTGATTGACGTGTCCTGGAGACAGAGGCATGGGCCCGCTGGGTGGGTGCTGTGCTGGTGTTCCCAGAGGGGGGTAGGTCTGCTGTGGCCTGTGGCTGTCTGAGGGGAACCGACTGTCCCGAGGTCCCCGATGGGCCGGGCTGGTCATCTGGGTCCAGGGAGACAGAGCTGCTGTCATCACTGGGGGCCTCTTCTGGGGGTGGGATGGACATTTCTGGACCCTCCTGGGCGGTCTGGTGGCGTTCGGGTCCTGCAGGGGTATAAGAGTATGGTTATTGCTTCTGTGTGTGCCATAGCGTGCAATGGGTGGGTGCCCGTGTACCCCAGTGCTGGCATTCCTTTGTGGGGGCTGTTGTGACGGCGGTTTGTGGGGGAGATGGGTATGTGCAGTGGGCATGCTTAGGTGATGGGTGTCGATGGTTTGTGGTGGCATGCAGGGTTTGGTGTTGGGATGGGTGGGTTGTGATGGTGAGACATTAGCAGGGAGGATGTGTGATGGGGTGGGGGGAGGGTGGAGGTATGAGTTGGCATGCTGGTGGATGGGGGGGATGAAGTAGTTGAGATTAGACTTACCAGAGTCCATTCCTCCGCATACTCCAGCGAGGCCCTCAGGATGCAGGATGTTCAAGACTTGCTCCTCCCATGCTGTAAATTCTGGGGGAGTAGGTGGGGGTCCGCCGCCAGTCTTCGGCACCGCGATGTTGTGCCTTGATACCATGGAACGCACCTTCCCCCGTAGGTCGTTCCACCGCTTCCTGATGTCGTCCTGATTTCGTGGATGCTGTCCCACAGCGTTGACCCTGTCCACTATTCTTTGCCATAGCTCCATCTTCCTGGCAATGGTGGTGTGCTGCACCTGTGTCCCGAAGAGCTGGGGCTCTACCCGAACTATTTCCTCCACCATGACCCTGAGTTCTGCGTCTGAGAACCTGGGGTGTCTTGGGGGTGCCGTGGGGTGGTGTGGATGAGGTGTGGGGTGGTGTTTGCGGTGATGAGTGTGGTGAGTGTAGTGGTGTGTTGTGTTTTGTGCGTGGTTGTTGTGTGGGTGATGGTGTAGTATGCCTCTGTGTGATGGTGTTCTCTATTCTATGCTGTCTCTCTCTGGGCTGCGTCTCTGATTTGTGGTCGTAGGGGTTTGTGGGTGATGTGGGTGTGTGTTTTATATTGGATTGGGTGTGTGGGAGTGTTGTGTGTATGTGTATCAGGTGTGTGTATTTCAAATTGTCCAATGTGGCTGTCTTTTGTAAGTGTGTGTGTATTTTGACCGCGGCGGTGTGTACCGCCACTGGAATACCGCTGGTTGAAAGACCGCCGCGTGGATTCGTGGGTCGTAATGGAATGGGCGTATTTCTGTTGGCGTGACGGTGGAGGTTTGGTTTTCGCCAGTTTAATGCTGGCCGTTGGTGTGGTGGACTTTTGTGGATGTCGGGTTTTTGGCGGTTTGCCTCTTGAGGGTCAGAATGACCGTGGCGGTGTTGTGGCAGCCTTCTGACCGGCGGTAAGCGCCTTTTTCCGCCGAGGTCAGAATGACCCCCTATGTCCCTTTTGTTCTTGACAGAAGGGTTTGGGTACTTTTGTCTGCTTACAGAAAAATGCATGAGAGATGTAGGCAGTTAGAACATGAAAATAAGAATTTACATGAGCAAGTTAGCCAGAACAAATTGTTGCAATATAAAACTGAAATCTATAAAGCTGTTGCAGGAGAATCTGGCTTTTCCCATTCCAGTAATGAGTAGGTTAAAAATGGCGAGGGCCAGTGTGAGCCTCTTAAGCAGAGCGTTGATCTCCGTGTGCAGAGCAGCCCACGGTTGTTGGCAGTTGAAGTACATTCCTTAAAATGTACGAAGTTGAGAATGTTATATTCAGACCGCTTTTGAAAGTACGATGTGTAAAATTAATTCAGACAAGGCAGAAGTACTGTCGCAAAATGTGCAGTTTCTGGGAATTCAGTAGAATCCAGAAAATAGATGTTGCCACAGGTAAAACAAAAGATTTTAGAATTTCTTACTATTTGCACTAAGCAACAGACACCGAGTTTCATGAGCTTGTTTGATTTTTGGAAATAGTATAGCCTTCATCTGAGTAAAATCTTAACACTTTGGTACAAGGTAATAACTAGGCAAAACATGAGTTTTAATGGAGTGAGAAGCAGCTGTGTGCTTTTTATTTGGCAAATGAAATAATTCAACAGACTTTAGATTTGTGCGCAGTGCAAGAGGGAAACACTGATTTACATGTAAATCAGGAACAGGGGAGGACAAGGGTGCCCCTGGAACTATGGATTAGAAAACTATCTGACTTTGTGGAGCGCTGTACTCCTTTTGAAAAACAGCTTTTGACTTTTTATTGGGCTCTAGTGAATACTGAGCAAATGATATTAAATGATAATATAATTCTCAAACCTGAAATATCAGTCATGCAGTGGGTGATGAGTTCACCTAAATCTCACAGTATAGGGCAGGCACAAGAGGCTAGTATCATACACTGGATCTGGTACATACAAAACATGGCTCGAGGCACTGCAGCCCTACATCAACAGGTGTTACAAGCCCCTTTACAGGATGAGGAGAGGGTGCAGGGAGTACCACAGGTAAAAGAGTCACCAGTAAAATTGAGTGCACCATTTGAATTCTTGTCCCCTTAGGATAAAAAGTGTGTTTATTTGACTAATGATTCATTGAAATGCATGAGTACTAAAAGACAATGGAAAGCAGTGTTATACAATCCAGTTACTGAAAAGTCGTTATCTACCACAGGAGAAGGAAAAAGTAACCAATCTGCAGAGTTGTACATTGTGTGTGAGACTTTAGCAAGAGCTGCATGAGACGTGTCATTGTTACACTGATTCTTGGTTCACTGCCAATGGATTAGCTGTTTGGTTTTCCAAATGGCTTGTACATAACTGGTTCAATCCCCTTGCAGATGTTAAAGCCAAAATTTCAGAGACAGAAGTGTCAACCCAGAATTCTGATTTGGTGGGGATGGCTAAGTGGGCGTACCAGAAATGTGGACATTTGGGAGAAAAAGCCACTTACAGGTGGGCAGAGATTAGAGGGATACACATTCCCTTAGATTTGATGAAAACTGTGATTGTGCAATGTCCTATTTGTCGGCACACGCAACAGAGATCTGTCCCACAAACAGTCAAAGATCAGTTGGGGAGAGGAAAGTTACCAGGACAGATATGGCAAATTGATCAGGTTTTAGGGGGAGGGGTTGCTGCAGATTACCAAATCGAAATAAAAAGTTATTCTGATAACTAGAAGAGAATCTGATTCATTCATACAGATTGGAGACAGAATTGACCAACTTGTCACAAGTGCAATGAATGGAGGTTTGGAAAGGAAGGAGTCCGCCCCAGCCTTTCTGACAGTGCAAGGAAAGGGAAGCTGTGGTGCAGCAGATAAAAACCTCAGTGCTAAAGTGTGGGTTGAATCCCCATGTGACCCTCCAGAACCGGCAGAAATTATAGCAAAGGGTCCCAACAATGTTCTGTTGATCACAAAACCAGGACAAGAAAAATGGGAACATATTCCAGATAAAAAATGTTATTTGCAAGAAAAGTCATACTTTTTTCTTTTGCAGATCCTACCACGACTCACCACTGACCATGAGTGTGCTGTGTGGTCTCCCTTCGGGTGTTTGCATGTGGGGTCGGGGGAGGGACTGCACCCCCAACCTGAACCTGATTGATTAAAGTACAAACCCCATCGATCCATTTTGAGCAACTGGCACCTTCAGTTCAGGTTCTACATAGGATCAATATAAAGTTTGTCAACTTGTTTGATTACATTCTTCCACTGGAACTAAGCAACATTGCGAGTTCACTGTCTGTGTTTGTTAGTGTGGAAACCTGACTTTTCCTTACATTCCAGCAAACCTTTCAGGTGGACCGTGTACCTTTACATGAGTAGAACTCATGCCACATCAACTTGCTGTTTTAGAGACACTATTCAATCAGTTATTATCCCAATCACAGTATATAAATTTCAGTCTTTTCATTGTAGGTGTATCTGATTTGGAAGGCTATGAGATCAATATGTTAATCCACTTCCATTGCTTTACAGTGATTGCTTTTTATCATTCAAATCTGATTTGCTTATAATGTTTTAGTTTTTTTGTTTGAAATACGAGGAATGTAATCAAAAGTCATTGGTTATAGTGCAGAGATGTTATGCCATTAATTGTGTTTGACCAGTGACTTTGGGGGTCACTCTGACCCCGCCGATGGCAGATGCCGCCGGCCTGGCGGGAACCGCCAGAAGACCGTACCGCGGTCGAAAGACAGCGGCGGTCATTCTGAGTTTCCCGCTGGGCTGGAGGGCGACCGCCAGAAGGCCGCCCAGCGGGAAACCCCCTTCCACGAGGATGCCGGCTCCAAATGGAGCCGGCGGAGTGGAAGGGGTGCGACGGGTGCAGTTGCACCCGTCGCGATTTTCAGTGTCTGCCACGCAGACACTGAAAATCTATGTGGGGCCCTGTTAGGGGGCCCCTGCAGTGCCCATGCTGATGGCATGGGCACTGCAGGGGCCCCCAGGGGCCCCACGACACCCCTTCCCGCCAGCCAGGTTCTGGCGGTGGAAACCGCCAGAACCAGGCTGGCGGGAAGAGGGTCGGAATCCCCATGGCGGCGCTGCTTGCAGCGCCGCCGTGGAGAATTCCCAGGGGCAGCGGGAAACCGGCGGGACACCGCCGGTTTCCCGTTTCTGACCGCGGCTGTACCGCCGCGGTCAGAATGCCCACGGAAGCACCGCCAGCCTGTTGGCGGTGCTTCCGCGGTCGTTGGCCCTGGCGGTCCATGACCGCCAGGGTCAGAATGACCCCCTTTGTGTTTCACCACTGCACATATTAGTTGTTCAATGCTCATCAGTAGCACATTACATTCTATATTCAGTTTAGCTGCCTATTGGCTTTAACGTGGCATTAGACATTACATTTTGCATTCAGTTTAGCTGCCGATTGGCTTTAACGTGGAGTTCGACATTGCAGTTGAGACATTGCAGATGAGCTATGTTTTTCCACATGATAGACCAAGCTGTGTTTAACGTGATAAGAAAGCGTATATTTTGTGTTTACCTCACAATCCAGCCTGGGCACGAGCAAAGTTTGGAGACTTGGCCACTCTCCAAACTCTTGTTCGGTTCCCCCACTGAGCCAGCATTTTTAGACTAAGGGGCCTGTTAGCAGGCTTTTTAACGGTGTCCCTGGGCAGCAGCAAGGGTGAATTTTCCAGGACTTCAGTCAGGAGCGGACGTCAGCTGCCTGACCTCCCGTTTGAGTGGAAAATCTCTTTCTCACAGTTGAACAGGAGTCATCAACTTGCAGGCATAAGAAAGATGAAGCTGAGTGATAGGCCCTACGGTGATTAAATTTTGACTTTTATTCTTTGCTTTGAAGTTATGCTATAATATAATCACAAGTATTTGCTGTGTACATTGCAATTGAGAAGTACTCTGATATATTTTGCTTTCATTGCTGTGACTACTTTTAAACGTGTGCTTCCAACCTACTAATCTCGTCTCTCAGGAACCTCGTGGTGAAGTAATAATAAATATCTTCTTTAAACTAAGAAGTGCATTCCAGAGAAGTTTTGTCAGCTCGGTCATAAGATAAGGAAAACAAAAAATACCTCCTCCCTTTTTTCTTTTGTGGAAGGAGTGGGATTCTTAGAATTTGTGGCAGCCATTTGCCTGAAATGGAAGGCCACATGTTGACCCTATTTTGCAAGAGTTAGTGTTCCAGTGCTGCATCATGATTTGCTGTACTTTGATTGACAAGCTTTGCAGCAAAGTGTTGTACACAATATACACCTGATGATAGACATGTGCACCAGTTGTCAGGCTACTGATTACGTATGCATCACTGCACAGTGGATCTCTTTTGTAGTTGTAAATCAAAACATGCATACAGGTCTTGGCCCTGAAGAAATTCTTAAGAGCGTTCTGTGGCATGCAAAATTAGCCATGTTCGCTTTGGGAATATCACATACAGCCCGCAAACATCTTGGATGAATTTAATAGCAAGGTGCCTCAATGGCTGTGACCCGGAGGTCTCTGAATTAGATCAGTTGCCATGGGCAATGGCAGTAACATCGTCAAGGCCATGTCAGGCGGTGACTATTTCAGGGTTGTGTGTTTGACACACTGCATCAACCTGATTGTTCAAGAGTTTCTCAAGAAAGTAGACATAGGCCCACATTATGAAATTGGCGGTGACTGTAAAAGTGGTGTTAATACCGCCAACAGCATGGAGGTAATTATCACCAAATTACACCACAGCGGTAGCCATCAACAGCCAGGCGGAAGCCAAGGTACCGCCCACCATATTATGACATATCAAACCACCAGGATTTCTGGGGTGGGACCAACTACATCAAAAGCTTGTTACAAGATTTTGCTATTCACCCATTTACATGAAGTTGGGGCACACAGCAATGTCTGAGCAGGCATTAAGGTGAACCCACTAACTGAAACCCACCACCAGGATCCCATGCCAGACAACTAAAATGGTTGTCACGCTCACTCTGCTCACCATCTTGTGGCTGCTGTGAGGCCCTCAAGCGCCCATCCAGCTCTGGGTAGGCCACTGCCAGTCTGCGGGCCATCAGGGGCGTCAGGTTCCGATGGGCACCCTGCCCTTGCTAGGAGGCCATCCCCATCTGGGTCTCCGCGGTCACCCGGGCCCAGCATCTTAGGTCCTCCCATTTTTTCCTGCAGTGGGTGCTCCGCCTGCTATAGACCCCGAGTGTCTGTACCTTCTTGGCGATGGCATGCCACAATCCCTTCTTCTGATAGGCACTGACCTGCAGAGGTAATAGAGACAGGAGAACACCATTAACCATACAATCCAGCCTATCACACATATGGCCCACAAATTTAATTTTTATCTCCATTGGCACACACATCTCACGGAGCTCTGCATGTTCACTACCAACAGACATACCCCACACGTTGTCGCATGCATCCTCCCCATGGTGTACTCACCTGTTGGTCTGGATGCCCATACAGCTATCCATATAGGGGTAGGACCCCATCCACCAGGCGCTCTTAACTCCTCTGAAGTGAAGACAGGGGCCCTTCCCCTGTCACACGGGCCATGGCAAGATCCAGACACAGGTCACAACAGCACACACAGTGGAGGAGTTGTCCTGTGGAAAGTCAGGAATCAAGCGAGGTTATAGATAGAAAATTCCGGTCACATCCACGGTGGTGTACACCGTCAATGCTGCCAGTGATCCCCATTGGACACTGTACTCTGTAGAACCCCATTTTAGCCAATGAGGAACAGCAGGGGGGTGAAAGACCGCCTTCCACCATGGCGGAGTTACATCACTTCCATCTGTCCATACTTACAGGACAGGCGGTTGCCATTTTATGGTGGTGGACAACAATCAGAAATTGGAAACTGCATCATTACTGTGAATTGTACATACATTGCCATTCACATTGTCTGATTACATACATGCTCAATTACACTGGGGTAGTGGTTACATTGTTCAGTTTGAGACACCCTTCTCACTTTTGTGTCCCTTAGATATCTACCATTGCAAAGGAATAGGAGGAGGAGGAGGCAAGACCCCATGTACAAACCCCTTGTGGACTTGGCACCACTGGAGGACAGGCATATAATACTGACCTATAGACTGGACAGGGCCACAATCACATATCTGTGCATTCAATTGGAGCCTGATCTGATATCAGTTATCCATTATCTCACTGGGATCTTCCCTCTTGTGCAACTTCTATCAGTGCTCCATTTCCTAGCAACTGGTTCTTATCAAGTGACAGTGGGCTTGGCAGCAGGAATGTCACAACCAATGTTCTTAATAGTGCTGGCAAGGGATTTGTCTGCCTTGCTCAAACACATGTGCAGCTACATAGTTTTCCCCTAAGTGGAAGATTTGGCCACTGTGAAGGCTGGATTTTATGCAATGGGACAGATACCTAATATCATTGGGGCAAATGACAGAACACATATTGCATTTGTCCCCCCCCTACCCCGCCACAATGAACAGGTGTTCAGGAATCAGAAGAGTTTCCACTCACTCAATGTGCAAATGGTGTGCCTGGAGGACCAGTAAATTTCCCATGTTACTGCCAAGTATGCTCGGTCGGTACATGATGCCTTAGTCCTGAGGAATAGCAGCATCCCAAATGTGATGCCACAATTACAGAGGTTCAGGGTGTGGCTAATAGGTGAGCCTGAGTCCCCACCCAATATATGTTAGTGTATGCCTTCTGGAAGCATCCCCATGCCATTGTGTAAGGCTAATGTTTGACCCTCAATTCTTCCAGGTGACTCTGGCAACCCAAGCCTGTGAGGAATGCCAGGACAGGGACTGACAATCTGTATAATGATGCACATGGACGAACCAGGTAGATCATAGAACGTACCTTCGACCTCCTGAAGACCAGGTTCAGATGCCTCCATGTGCTACTCCCCTAAGAAGGTCTGACAGATAGCTGTAGTATGCCGCATGTTGCACTAACTGGCCCTCAGATGACATCTGCATCATCTGCAGGAAGAGGAGATTGGAAATGCCCCTGTGGCAGCAGTGGACCCTGAGGACAGTGAGGATGAGGAGGCTGAGGATGAGGGTGTGGACAACAGAACATCTTTAATACAGCAGTACTTCCAATGATACACAGGTAAGACAGTGGAACTGACCATTCCTCCAATTATTTATGTTTTCAGTGTGGCTCTAGCAGGATGGCAGTAACTTCCTTTGCATCTCAATTGACTGTCACCTATGCCTTCTCAATTTACAGATGTTGGTTTTATATCAACTGTGTAATGATATGATGACTACAGAGAGCTACAGCTCATTATTTGTATACTACACCAAAGTTCATGTCAATTGCACAAGATGTAACTGTTAACATAATTACACATTTTCATCACATAAAGCACTATCACTCAAGTTGTGTCCAAGGGTGTTTATTGTAGAGCAATTTATAGAAGGAATAGTGCAATGGAATGTGGTGATAGTAGAGGGAAGTCCAGGGTATTGGTCCAGTCTGTTTGTAGCACAGGTCCAGAGTCCAAGGGGCCATAGTAAGGGGAGCAATGGCATTTCAAAGTGGACAAGGTGTAACAGTGGAGCACAAGGGAGACATTCAGGAGGGTCTCATTTCCTGGCGGTGGTCTTGGCATTTGTCTTGGCATGTGACCCTGTCTGTGTCGCAGGTAATGTTTGTGGAATAGTTCACCTTCTGCAGGGGAGGGGTGCTGGTGGCCTGTGGGTCCTGTGGCAGAGCTTCCTGTCCACTAGCTGCAGCAGATTTGGTGGGCTGTTCAGTTGACTGGCTAGTGGAAGGGGCCCGATGGTGTGCTGTATATTCCCTCATGATGTTGGCCATATCAGCCAGCACACCTGCTATAGAGACCATGGTGGTGTTGAGGGCCTGAAAATCTTTCCTGATCTCCTGATGGTGTACTTCCTACAGCCGCTGGTTCTCCTGCATGTTGTTAAGAACCTGCCCCATCTTGTCCTTGGATTGTTGGTAAGCCCCCTAGGACATTAATAAGTGCCTCTTGGACAGTCGGTTCCCTGGGCCTGTCCTTCCCTTGGCGCACAGCTGTCCTCCGAGTGCTCGTGTCCCCTGTGCCTGTCTCCTGAACGGTGTGCCCACTGCCACTGCCAGTGACCCAAGAACCCTGATTGTCTTGGCTGTGAGGTGTGGCCAGGGGTCCCTGTACAGATGGGCACACTGCTGATTAACATGTTCTGGGGACAGATGTTGGGAGGGTGCTGTGTTGTTGGATACTGAAGGGGAAAGCTCTGTGGTGACAGGGCGTGGGCTGGGTTGGCTGACTGACCACTGTTCCCTGATGGGCCAGGTAGTTCATCCATAGCCAGAAGTCCAGAGTTACTGTCATCACTGGGTGCATCTTGTCTTGGAGGACTGGTTAGTCGTGGCACCTCCTCGCCACTGGGATCGGCTGGGGAACCTGTGGGGATGTAAGTGATGTATTATGCTTCATGTCTGTGACATATTGTACATCCCAGCTTCACTTATATCGTAGCTGTTGCCCTGCCACCTTTGTTTGTGTTTGGTGATGTATTGTGGGATTGTTAGTTATCCATGGTGTGCATGCATTGGTGGTGGGTGTACATGCAGGGCTGGGAGGGCTGTACATGCATTTGTGTGGCATACAGGGCTTTGGATTGGGGTTAGTCAAATGTGTAGGTGCACTGTGTGGGATGGAGTAGAGTGATGGGAGTCAGGGTGAGGGGGTGAGATGGCATGCAGGTATGGGGGTGATAGGTAGTAAATATTGACTCACCAGCGTCCAGTCCTCGGGCTACTCCAGTGAGTCCCTCAGGATGCAGTATTGCCAAGACTTGCTCCTCCCATGCTGTCAGCTGTGGGGGAGGAGGTTGGGGTCAACTGCCAGTCCTCTGGATGGCGAGCTGGTGCCTTGCTGCCATGGAACATACTTTCCTCGTAGGTCGTTCCACCTCTTCCTGATGTCGTCCCTTGTTCTTGGATGTCGTCCCACGGCGTTCACCCTGTCCACGATTTCTCTGCCATAGCTCTATCTTCCTGGAAATGGATATTTGATGTACCTGTGCTCCAAGCAGCTGTGGCTCTACCCTGACTATTTCCTCCACCATGACCCTCAACTCCTCATCTGTGAAACAGGGGTGCCTTTGTGGGGACATGGGTGTTGTGTGGTGTGTGTTCTGGAGTGGGTGTTGAATAATGTAGTGAGGTGTGGGGTGCATGATGGATGGATGGGTGTCTGTGGTGTGTGTAGTTGTTTCTGTGATTTGCAAGGACATCTCTTGGCTATTTTCTGTGTTAGTAAAGGGTTGTGGGTAATGTGGGGGTGTGTTTTATAGTGCTGTGGGTGGGTGGGTGTGATGTGTGTATCAGTGTCAGGTATGTGATTTTAGTTGTGTCCAATATTGTGTTGTTTTGTATTTGGGTGACCATTCTGACTGTGCCGGTGTGTACTGCCAATTGTTTACTGCCATTGAATGCCCGCAGTGGTGATTCGGTGTCACAATGTGGTGGGTGTGGTTTTGTTGGCGTGAAGGCATGGGTGTTCGTACCAACACTTTAACACTAACCCTTGGTCTGGTGGATATGTGTTTGTGGCTGCATTATATCATTTTTGTGCGTGTGTGTATCATAATATGGCGAACGGATGTTCGCCTCTGCGACGGTATGTTGGCAGCTGTCACTGCAGCGGTAAGCGGGATTTACCGCCAATGTCGTAATAAGGGCCATAGTCAACAAAATACTGACCACCTGCAGAAGGATCTGCACTGATTTCAGCCTCTCTTTTACAGTTGGGAAGCAGTTTCAGATTATTCAGCATGCTAATAGAGTAGTAGTTAAAGCCATGAATCAGGAGGTGCCAACATGTTGGAAGTCAACCTATTATATGTTGCAAAGTCCATTTGAGCAGTACAGACAGATTAATGACAACATCATTCAAAGAGGAGGGGATGCAATTGGGAAAGCTATGACCATGGATGCGGACAAAAGCAACTGAAGAATCAGATCCAACCTCTGCATTGGCTTGGTTTCAAGTGGCAGATCTTAAGTCCAGTTTGGAGGTGAAAGCAAAAGAGGTTGAGTAAGTAGCAGCACCAATGATGATTCAGAGGATGTTCCAGGAGTATGTGGATGACCCAAAAGAGGTGTATGTGGATCAAAACCCATTGTGTATTTGTATGGGAAGATGCGCCAATGGCCACAACTCAGCAGGCCGGCAATAAAGTACTTGACTTGTCCTGTTGCCAGCGTGTCTGCGTAATGTGTATTCAGTTCAGCTGGCGTAGTTGTTTCAGCGAGAAGGGCCAGTCTCTTGCCTCAAAATGTGGAGAGATTAACTATGATCAAATCAAACCAACATTTTATACCACCTGACTACACCATTCAAGAAACAGTACAACAGCAGGAAGAGACTGATTGGTCAGAATCAAGTCTGTTAGCTGACAAACTTATGGGTGAGCCACCTGAGTTTGAGGACAAACTCTACTTCCCAGACTGAGTTTGCAGTGCCACTCTATAACTTTTAATTATTTCTCATGAACGTTTTTCTTTGCAAAAAAACAGAAGCTTGTGGAATATTCTTTGTTTTGGGATTTCATTTTATGATGCCCCACCATTTTTTAGCGACATATATAGCTGAATTGGAGTTTGACCAGTGTGCAATGAAGAAGCCGCCACCAAAATATATCTCATTGACATTCAAGACAATGCCTGCTTTCCTCTCATGTGTATCATTTTTCTGCATCGCTTAGCAGGGCTACGCAAGAAGATCATTTATTTAAAAGAGTGGATGCCAAATTCCAATGGATTGGCTGCATAAAGGATACAATTGTTTACCGAACCTACCTGTGTTTGGATTGGAAGAGGTAACTATAATTAAATACAACTATTGCAACAAAGAGTGAGTAATTTGAGTGATGATTGATGATTTATGTGGTGGCAGACAGTGAAGGAGGTTGTTCAATTAATAGTAAACTTGATTTTGGTGAATTGCAATTTTTGATGCCTAATGGGTAATCATTTTTTCTGAAGGTGATGGATGATAATTTTTCCTAAAGCTGATTGGCATTTACAAATGACTAAGTGAACATATTTTACACAAAAGCAGCGCAAGCTTACAAAATACAATTATATTTTGTAATTTTGCACTGCTGTTGCGTAAGAAAATGACGAAAATGCAGCACAAACGTTTAATAAATCAGGTCCATAGTGTCACAGTATAAGTACATTGCTGCTGTTTGCTTTGACCATTGGACGTTTTTGCTTTCTAACAAATTTTATTGGGTTTCACCACAACTGCATGACCACATACGCCTAGAAGTATAAAGAGGATGTTGGCTTATTTACAGTGGATGGGATATCCATCAAATTTGTGACAGGTAAATTCCTCTGTCAAACTCTCTCAATCATGCCCTTAGTCTGCTGCAGCAGGGTAAGGTAAAGGTATAGGGAAAAGTCCAGATAGATGCGGTAGCGGGTTTGCTTAGAACACTGGGGGAGGTGGTTTACTGATGATATAGCTTAGGCTTAGTCAGTCACTGTAGTTGAAATTGAAGGTTGGTGAATGTCAAATTTGAACAGGCATAAACTTCCATTATGGAATCATATGAAGCATGCACCACTTGTTCAGGCCTTAACAGTTGGCGCATGCCAATTTTTTTTTTTCTCAATGTGGACAGAAGTTAGGAACCAATATGGCTGGTACTAAAGGAGGTGGCTGAGTGGACAGTGGGAGGAAAGAGAAAGACACCTTGTTTTTGTTTTGTTTGCAATCCATTGCACGCTTTGTAATGCCTACATTAAATGAAACAGACACACACTGCACAGACAACACTGCAGTGCCAAATTGAACCATGCTGCATTAGGTGGGTGGGGGTCATCATCATCATCATGACATCAAGGCCCGTGGGTCGGACTCACAACTAGTGAAGTGAAATGAGCAGGGAGGTCATGAATGATGATGGATGGAGGAGCCAAGATGGCGGCCGGGACGGTCGCTTGATCAGTGCGCTCCGCTCCCGGCTCCATCAGAATATCCTGGCAGGCGCCCCCCGCGGCCTGGGAGCGGCGGCCGGAGCGGCAATTTAGCTGGGGGCGACCGGGGCGGCCGGTTCGTGCTGCAGGCGTCCCTCGGATCGGGAGAGGGGCGGTGCAGTGTCCGGGCCGTGCGGGGCGCGGACCGAGTGGACCTGCGACGGCAGTCCCGGCCGCGCTCTCGCCGGGCGCGGCCGCCCCCGAAATTGGGCCTGATTGGGGCCAAGGGGGCCGTACACGCGCGTCCGCTAGGCGAGAGCGGACCGCGCGACTGGTGGTGATCGGCGCCTGGGGCCGAGCGGGGACGGCCTGAGGCGCTGGGGCGCCATTTTGTGGCTCGCTTCCAGGGAAGCACAAGGAAGACAAGCAGAGGAGGCAGCGGCGGCCCAATAGTCGGCAGGGACCCCCGGAGCAGGAGAAATCTCTCCATTGTAAACAAAAGAGAGGAAGGAAGGAAAGGAAAAGAAAAAGGAAGGAAAAAAAAAAAAAAAAACGAGGTGAGGAGGGCATCCATGAGGGGGGAGACCATTACAATCAAGTAGAAGGGGGGATCCCCTGATAAGGCAAGCACCCTCCCCCCTCTTCACCTCACCTTTCCCTCCACGCACAAGGGCAAAATAAACAGGGAACGTGTGCCATTGGGGGCTCGGACTGTTGAAGAGTGGATGGCTAGGTTGGACGGTGGATATGCGGCCTGCCTTGGACTTCCCTGTAATGGGCCCCTGCCGCAGCTGTCTTTAGCTGCGCGTGCTTCGTCTGTGGCGCACCGCAATCGCCCCGGCTTGTGATTTCTCCCCTGCGCCGACGCCTTTCTCCGACTACCCAGCATTTCTCCCCTTTCTCCTGAGGGAACCTCTGGCGCCAAGCCCCCCCGCCACACCAGAAGCAATGAGGGTTCTCCTCCAGTGCGTACATCCTCCGCACACTCCAATAGACCCGGGGGTCAGCCCTGCAGGAACTAGCAGCTAGAGTATTGCACTCTGCGCAGTATGCAGCATTTGTAGTTGAGCATCCATGCTATAAAAAGCCAAAATAAGACTAAGTCCCTTTGCTTTGCTGCATAAATTAGCGCTATCAACGCCGGATGTGCGCTTCACGCTCAGGCAACTCAGTAAAAGCTCAGAACAAACGAACCAGGAGGATCAACAGTGCGTAATCGTTGCAGGCTGGAAGGCAATCTCAAAACAGCCAAAATGGCCGGCAGAGTCAAGACAACTAAAAACCCAGACCGAACCACCCAAGCAATAACGCCTACAGATCAACAGTCCGGCCCATCCCTACAGTCATTGGAAAGCACACTCCTAGCACATTCCGCTCAGTTCGAGAAAGTTTTACAGGCAATATTGGATACTAAGTCATCCTTGGAAGGTAGAATTGATGCAGTGGCGCAGGATTTGAATCTATTACGAGTGGATCACCAGAGCCTAGCTGGAAAAGTGAATACAGCCGTAGCAGAAATATCTGATCTCACTCCAATAGCGCAAGGAAATCAAAAACAGATTCAGCGCATGGAAGAGGAGCTGAAGATACTTTGGAGAAGATCGGAGGAAACGGAGAGTAGGGCTCGCCGGAACAATGTAAGATTCTTGGGCTTTCCGGAAAGTATGCGTCAATCGGAATCAGAAATCACCCTAGAGCAGTGGTTAATCAAGGAGGTGTTAAATGGGGCTCCATCTAAGTTTTTTTCAGTTGAAAGGGCTTACAGAATCCCGGGCAGACCCCCAGCTCCCGGCCAGTCCCCCAGGCCATTGATCGCTAAGTTGGGAACCTGGGGAAGGCGCTAACTTCCATAAAAGGCTCACTACAATTTTGGAACAGGCTTCCGCTCTCGCCACCCGGCATGGTGGCGATTGCTAATATGTTGATTCTACCTAGGCTCTTATATTACTTTGCGGCCTTGCCGATAACCATTCCCAAAAGCTTCTTTGGCAACTTAAACTCAGCATTAGTGCGGCTTATCTGGGGAGGTGGTAGAGCGCGAGTTGCGCTATCCGCGATGCAATGTCCGCTAGACAACGGTGGCCTAGGAACCCCGAATTTTGAAAGATATTATGCTGCTGCACAACTACAGTGGGTCCAATATTGGATCCATAGTCCAGAACAAGCGGAACCTATGAGCCTAGAGCACCAGCTGAACGGGACCCCTCTTTTAAATTGGCTGACGTCAAAACCCTCCAAGCTGGTACTGGTTAATCCATTACTTGCAACTGCACACGCGTGCTGGGTTAAATATGTGCAAAAAGGAGCGGATACGCTCCCCTACTCCCCACATGTACCACTAAATTATCTATTGGCAGGGACTGTTGCTGGCATGCAAGTTGGGAAGCTGTGGAATGAAGCAGGAATACAAGTAGTAGGAGACTGTTTTGAAGACGGCAAATTAATGACGTTCGAGGCTCTCCAGGCCCTCACGGAGATAAACCCGGGCCAGTTCCTGACATATCATGCCGTATGCCATGAAATCAGGAAAATATGGGGAACAGGCTCCTCGGAACCAGAGATCTCCCCAGTAATTCATCAACTTCTACAACACAGCGATCAAACAAAAATAATATCCAATTTATATAGAATCCTCAACAAGGCTCCTGATACACAGGCAGGGAAAGCATGGGGTAGATGGAATGCAGTACTCCCCAACCCTATCCCATTGGAGGACTGGTCCAAGGCCTTGTCCCATATCAGAGGCGTGTCAAGGAATCCAAGATTTAGATATACCCAATTTAATTACAAGCACCAAACATATCTTTCTCCAGCCAGAATAAAGCGCATGTTTCCTGACTCAGCACCAACATGCCCTAGATGCAGAACACCGTCAGCACCCTTTTACCACATGGTATGGGATTGCCCCAATATACAAATGGCCTGGGCGGAGGTGGTGGGGGAGGTATCTGGGCTAACGGGACTCCTATTGGTGGCAGAACCCGGGTCTTGCCTGCTGGGATTGAGGAAAAGACCAAAGAAACAAAGACACCTGCACAAATTTGTAGATTTGGCCTTTGTAATGTATAAAAGATTAATAGCAATGCACTGGAAGGCCCCTAAAGCTCCCGAGCTGAAATCCTGGTACCCTTTAATTATCCGCTGGGCTCGCACTGAATACCAGGTACTTAAAAGAATGGTGCGTGAGGGGCTGCAACACACAGGATGCTCTACTTGGGAGGATTTGGTAACAAAACTGGAGGCTAAAAACGACGAGAAGCCTCCTTGAAAAGGGGCACACATTAACGTGATAAACACAGCATAAATTCCCCTGCATCCCCCAATCCGAAATAAACTCACAGGGCACCTAGGTACCAGAGTGCGTACACATAAATTCTTCCTATCTCTTTAGGAATAGCTGCCCTTAGATCTTCTTCATCATAGCTTCAGTGCCATGGGAGGAGTGGAGAATTAGGGTAGATGTCTTCATATAATAATTCGGATGATGCCCTCGTCGGGCACCAAGGGAACCCATGCATGTAAATAAGGCCCACACTGGTTTCAAGCGTATGCCTTTATAAAATAAACAATAAAGGATAAACCCATGGAGGGTGCAGCCAGAAATGATAATGCAAAACTAGAAGTGTCCCGTGTAGTGCATTTTGGGGGGGGGGGGGTGTGATTGTTACATGATTTAGAATTAGTTATTGTATTGATTTATTCTGAGGTTGCAAATTGGACAATTTGTATTATATATTGAAATATAAAATCAATAAAAATATTTAAAAAAAAAAAAAAAAAAAAAAATGAATGATGATGGATGGATGGAATCTGCCTGACTAAACAAATACAGCCCATATTCTAATAAGTGTCAAGAACCAAGCAATGCGACTTACCATCACCTGTCCTTGCTTCCACAGAGAGTCCCCCTTCAGGTGCAGCTGCTGCATCTGGTGCTGGCCCCAGCGGTCTGTACAGCTAGAAAAAACATTACACATTTTAGGTGCCACCTAATCCTACCCCTTTCTTTAAGAAAATACAACCACAACATATGACTACAGTTGAGTCCGCAGTATCTCCTTTCCAATCTAAAATATTACTTTGGCCATTTTGCTGTGTAACAATGCTAAAAAACTACAGAATGTAATCAACCAACCAGCAGAGATAGGATGATGACTGTGAGTCATTTCAAGCTCAATGAAGTGGTAGAATGACTTGGTCAACAAAGGACCTATGGTTTGGTTTTGGTTGGCAATTGTGGCAAATGCAATGGGACGTCCTCATACTATTTTACTGCCATGCTGCACTTTCATTATAACTGCCGGGATAATACAACACAGCATTGAGGGGTATACCATAACTTTAGCCACTCTCTTGGTATTTGAGTATGAGCAAGAAATAGAAAGCCTTCTCTACAAACAAGGATAGAAGAGCTTGCTTGGTCTGCAAATTCTGCAATCTTCATAGTTGGCACCCTAATTTAGTGGCATATTTATGAGCCCCAAGTGCCACGGGAGCATCACTTGTAAATGTGGCCACTTCACACGCACCCCTTTGCCTTGAAGGGGCGTGCAATGGGTGTTGTTGTGGGTGTGCCACAGTGACACCCATTGCATTTTGACACTGCCTCAGATTTACAAATTTTTCATAAACCTGAGGCAGAGGCAAAATCTAACGCCACCCCAATGGTGGCGTTAGCAAGGCGCAACAAGGAGAAATACTTCTATTCCCCCTAATTTTTAGCTTTTTTCTATGTGTGCCGCATTCTGCAGCACCCATAGAAAGAGCGAAATGCCAGACATGATTGTTTATGTGCGGGAAGGTGCCCTTTCCTGCACATAAACAATCATTTCAAAATGAAGCTTTGGCACTTCTGTGTGTGCTGCTTTCTGCAGCAAACACAGACGTGCCAAATCGCCATTAGTGATTGTTTATGTGCAGGAAGGGACACCTTCTCACACATAAACAATCCAACCCCTCACAGCAGACATCCTTGCACAATGGTGCAAGGATGCCTGTGTTGGCACTAGGCAGCTGAATTTAGAGCCAGTGCAGTGGACAACACAGGGGTGTGCTGTATTCATTTAAATATGGCACATCCCTGCGTTATAAAAATTACGGAGCCCGGCACTGACAATTTTGGCATAGCATTGAGCTCCGTCATTTTCAGTTCAATATGGGCCCTAGTGTCTTAGTCTTACAGTACCAGTCCAAAGGGTATAATAAAGTTTAGAGGAAAGGGGCAGCATAACCAAGCAAAAGAAAGCGTAAGCTTCCAATCACATACAATGGAGGAAGTCAGCTACAGAAACAAGAAATAATTGAAAAATGGATAATGTATGGTGGGATAATATTGGGGATAGTTAAAAGTCAGAGAAATAAATATTAACAAGAACTTACTGGGGCCAGCAGAGCCATCTGCCACCCACCGTGGCGCTAGTGGTGGCACCCTGCTCAGTTCGACCCTCTAATGCCCTCTTCTTGCCCTTGGGTGCTGATGTAATAAATAGAGATAACAAAAATTGATTAGTGGTAGAGTTAATCCCCTAGAAAAAGTTTTGACAGGCAAAGGCAAACGCAGTACCATATTGACATTGCTATTTTTCTTAGTGACAGTTGGCCGTTTCTGGCATTGCGAGGCTGAATCTTTTATCAACTACGGCCTCTATGACATCGAGCAATGTCTTATGACATCATGTTTCCAATGGGCCAATACCTGGCCCGGTCCCCATGAAAGTTACGGACCTGTCCTAAAAGGAAATAATGCATGCAAACTTGACCTCCAGGTGGCTACCTCCGATATTGATTGACTATGTCCATCTGTGCCTCATTATACCAACACTAGACCTGGTTCACCTGTTTTATCGTCTTCTAACAATCTGCAAATTCCAGGAGCTGTTCCCTTATGGAAACCGCAATCTGATTCTATCGACACTCCTACAATCATATCCTCTGCTGAGTACACTAATAGCCTATATCTAGCTGGTACTTCTCATAAACCTAATTGTTCCACTGCCTTTACAACTGCAAAGTTTTTGTCTTGGAATGTGGCGGGTATCAATAGTAAAATAGCTGACATTGATTGGGGGGTATACGTTGATAATTTCAACATCTGCATGTTCCAGGAAACATGGGCTACTCATAGTATGCATAGGCAGGGGTTATGATCTTTAAAAAAAAAAGCTATGCCGTCTCCTGCTGGTAAAGCAGAAGGGGGCCTTAGTACTTGGGTAAAAATAACAGAGGTGGGTAGAGTAAAGGAGCTATATGTAGATTCCCCTGACATCTTGGCTATAGCTATACAGCCGAATCTGGGTCCCCCTGTTTTGTGTATAAATATCTACAATTGACTGGGCCCTCCAAACCAGCAGTCTGCCACCATAGAGCTTTTGAATACTTTAATATCAGACCTTTGCTCAAAGTATCACATTATCATAGCCCGGGATTTTAATGCACCAATTGAGCCCAATCCTGCATTCATTGAGGCCATGCAGACTGACGATGATCTAAGGAACATCCCTTCCTACTCATCCCCGACAAATTTACCCAAAGTTGGCACTAGGGTCCTGCAGATAACAGACTTTATGATACTCCATGGTCTTCGTCCTGGCAATGGTCGCTTCCCTGCTGATAGCCCTGCCAGACCAACCTTTTTTAGGGGGCCATATAGCAGCACCCTGGATTTCGTTCTCTTTGATTTAAGGATCTGGCATCACATAAAAGATGTGAAAGTGGGCAACCAGTACACTAGTGACCATGCTCCTCTTTTTATCGCATATGATAGACAATTTTTATTAGGACCTGTGCCTTCCTTTGATTCTTTATCTACTGGTTCCCTGAAGATGTCTAGCAACAAGTGTGCGGTGAGATGGGACTCTTTCCAGAATTCCAACAAACTATGGGGAAAATTATGTGCTATAGTTTCCAGCCATCAGCTTTTTGACGACCATCTCACACTCACCTCACTTGAGGTTATGTCTCTTCTCCTGGATCTTTTTGTCACTCTTAAAAACTTGTTTTCTAAATCTGTTAGGGCATCAGCCCGTTTACCTTCCCACCCTAACAACAAGTGGTTTAGCAAGAGATGCAGAGAGGCTAAGAGTTCCCTGATAGAAGCGCCAAGATCAAAAGATAGAGAAGAAATTGCCAAAGCGAGACGAAACTATGTCTCCACATGCAAGTTATGTAAAAATGAATATGAAGAGGTGCTATGGTGAGAACTGGCCCAGGCCGCTAGGGCCCCGACCCCAAACGCTTCTGGTCTCTGATCGCTTGAAGAGATCATAATCAAGTATCCAAGCCAGAGTGCTATATTTCCCCTGATGTCTGGCTTACCCACTTTAGGGAATTGTATGGCTCTCCATCTGACTGTGACCTTGCAAGCTCTGGGGAGATGACATCCTCATGTCTGGCAGCGACTACTTTGCTTCCTTTTTCGTTAAAAGAAACGGAGCTTGCCATTATTGCCCAAAAACCAGGGAAGGCTCCAGGGTCAGATGGTATCCCCTCGGATATGTACAAAGCAGATTTGAATAAATGGAGTCTGTATGTAAATAGGGTCTCTAATGCTGTTTTGACAAATAGATCTTACCCTGGGTCATGGAAAGAAGCAATTATTGTGCCTATACATAAGAAAGGGGAGAGGGGCATACCAGGGAATTATAGACCAATCAGCCTCTTAGATAAACTACAAAAATGTTTTTGTTACCAGCTACTAACTAGGCTGAAAAAATGGATAGCTGATAATCAAGTACTCAGCCATCTCCAGGCGGGGTTCAGAGATAAAGTTAGTACAATCCACCAGGTTTTTCGTTTTCTCTCCATTAAATTGAAAGCAGTAGACGTGGACTTAGGCCACCTTTTTGTGGCATTTGTAGATCTGAAATCTGCTTTTGACCTTGTTTCACGCCAAAAGTTATGGGAAGTTGTGAGTAGTGCAGGGGTTCCCTGTTCCATGTTAAATATAATTAGAGGTCTTTATACTGGCAATTGTGCTAGAATCCGATGGGGCCCGAAAGGCGAGCTAACATCAGAGTTCCCTACAAATCGTGGCATGAGACAGGGCTGTGTCCTTGCTCCTACATTATTTATTTTATTTATTAATGCATGCATCCCCTATCTCCTGGATTGCTCTAGCGATGCCCCCAGATTGGGAGGGCAAAAGATCCCATGTCTGCTATTTGCAGATGACACCTTGTTAATATCGCAGCTACTGGCCTCTCTAATTTGCTTATGAGGTTTGTGGCTTTTTGTAAAGATCATGGCTTAGAAATTAACTCAACAAAAACTAAATACATGTGTTTGGGGACACAAAGCAAAAGATGAGGAGACCCATCTGTCTGGAGGGTCCTACATTGGAAAGAGTGGGTACCTTTGATTATCTAGGATTAGAATTGGAAGATTCACACAAATGGCATGCTCATCTCCAGAAATCAGCAATGTGTTTGAAACAAAGGGCTGGCGGCATTGTGTGATTTGCAGCAAGATCCCCCAGATTTGCCATGACTCCCGCTCTTGAAATATATAAATCCCAAGCAAGGGGGGGCCCTATATGGAGCTGAGCTGTGGGGCCTTTGCAACCTGGAGAATTTGGTAAGGGTGGAAAACCCTTTTTTAAAGATGTTGCTAAGAGTTCTATCTAGCACTCCATTCCTGCAAATCCAAATGGATTTAAATCTTCTTCCAATCAGCCAGATTGCCGCCCTAAGGCCATTGTTGTTTTGGATCTGACTTTGGTCATTAGACTCTCTCATCCCATATAGACTTGGGCTGATCAACCTGGTAAGCACCAACTCTACTCCAAAAATCAAGTGGTGCACTTATGTGGAGCAGAATTTTCTTCTCTTGGCTTGGGAAACTATTGGAATGACCCTCTTTCTATTCCAAAAAATGCTATCCAGATTACGAAGGATGCATTTTGACTTAATGCCCAAACCTTGCACTTGGTAGAAGCTTTTACTATGACTGGCAGTTTCTTACAAATTAAATGCCACTACGAGTTTGAGCACTTTATGGATACATTAGTTTCTCCACTCGCACGAGCTCTGTATATCAGATTGAGAATAGGGTCCCTTCCTTTGCGTACCCTAACGGTAAATGGTCTAACACAATGAACAAGTCCAAGATATGTCCAATGGGTTGGGAGAATGAAGAATCTATGATCCACATCCTCTTCCAAAGGCCTGCATATTCCAAATAGAGGGCTCCCTGGATCATTCCTTTATGTAAACGTATTGGCTTTAGGAATTGTTTACCGGCCTTCAGGATATATAAATCAGATCCATCTGTGCTATTGGCGTGTTCTTTGGCAAAATTTCTTGAATCTATTTGGCATTTCAGAGTTGGAATTTTAAAAGATAAAATCTAGACATAGTTATTAGCAATAGGTAACATAGTTTTATAGTTGTGTAATGTAATGTATGACTAGCATTATATCCTAGACAATGAACAATCATTTGTCATCTGTGGGGATCACCTGTGACACATGGTCTTTTTGAGTATGCAAATAAGGCATACATTTTTGTGGCTGCGTGCTAATGGTGCACTGTACACAGGTACTTATAAAGTTGAAGGTGCAAGGTGGCCATAATTAGGTTCTTCTTTTTTCTTTTTATATATGTGATAAGTGGGTCTTCCTCCGAGGTGGTTGGCTGCGCACTGCAATTAATTTAATAATTTGGGTGTTTACAACCATGGTTAACCCCTTGGGTGCCCTGGACATAACGGTTACATCCTGGGCAGCACCGCTCGGGTCCCTAGGACGTAACCGTTACATCCAAGTAGGGGTACTTGGGGGAAGCGCTAGCGCTCCCCCGGGGACAGCGCACCCCTCTCCCCTGTGCAGGGATGGAAGGGGAATCGCTTCTACCTCCACCCATTTGACCCCCGTGGCATCTGATGATGTTGGCGCATGATCGCGCGCTGATCCCTTCAGAAGCCTGGCCCTCGGATCGGAGGAGAAATGCTTTTGCATTCTCCTCCGATCACATGGAGTGGCCAAGAAAGGCATCAAAGGAAAGGAAGTGCCTTTCCTTTCCTTTGATGTCTTTCTCATCATTTCTGCTGCCCGATTGTGATGTGATTGGGTAGCGGAAATGCCACTAGACACCAGGGAGTTTGTTATATTTTTATATTTATACATAAGGGGATCGGCCCCTTGGGCAAGGGCCGCTCCCAAAGTGGGCATATTATTTTTAGGACATTTCTGCCCCCCCCCCCCTATTATAATTAGGCCGATCTGCCGCACTAGACACCAGGGATAAAAAATAAAAAATCTATATGTGGGGAGTGACCCTTTAGGCAAGAGTTGCTCTGCGAGGGCCAAAATTACTCTTAGGCCATTTATGTCCCCCTTGGAGGCAGATCAGCCTATTTTTATTAGGCCAATCTGCCCCCAAGGGGTGGCAGAAACCACTAGACACCAAGGATTTGTTTTTTTATATGTATTATTGAATGTGGTGAGCGGCTCCTTGGGCAAGGGCCGCTCCCCAGGGGTGCAAAATATCAAAATATTTTTAGGTATTTTCGGCCTCCTGGGGGGCAGAAACCCCTAGACACCAGGGAGAATTTGTATTTTGGCCATTTCTGCCCCCCTTGGTGGCAGATCGGCCTATTAGAAACCACTAGACCCCCGCGATTTTTATTTTATTGCTTCAATTTCACGCAATAAAATTTAATTTTAATCAAGGGTGGCTCCCCCTTGGGGCAAATTGGCCTATTTTTATGAGGCGATCTGCCACCAACGGGGACAGAAACTGCTAGGCACCAGGGATTTTTTTTTTGCGCCAATGTCACGCAAGGGGAATGACCCCTTAGGCAAGGGTCGCTCCCCGGGGGATGGGGGGGTGATTTATTTTAGGCCATTTCAGCTCCACTTGGGGGTAGATCAGGCTATTTCTATAAACCACTTACACAACAATTAGCCCAATCCATAACCCGGGGGGAAGAAAGTCTACTAGATGCCAGGGAATTTAAAAAAAAAGTGTGGTGGTGGCTACCAACCAGCATGGGCATGGTTATTCCCGCACCCCAACTGAAGGGGGTAACAGTCTTTCAGCTCTCCTCCGCACTAAAACATCTTATTCAATGGAAAGCAAGAGGACATTTGATTATTTTGGGGTTTGGTTTTCACATTTGGGCCATGAGAGCTTGGCTAACTCTCAAAATCTTCCTACTTGGAATGGTGAGGCTGCACTTTTTGGACTCTGGGACGCTGCCATGGAGAATAATCCACAAGACCTAGACACAACTGAAAACTAAACATCTGGGTGAGTCCAGGGTGGTGTGCTTCACATGCACCCAGAACCATTTTCTTACCCATAATGCCCTGCAAACTTCCAACTTTGCTGGAAATCACACATTTTTTCCATATTTTTGTGATTGAACCTTCCGGAATCTGCAGGAATCCACAAAATTCCTACCACCCAGCATTGTCTCTTCTATACCAATAAAAATTCTGCCCCACTTGTCAGCCTAAAAATTTATTTTTTCAAGCTGCTGTGAGGGCAACGTTGGGTGGTAGGAAATTTGTCCCGATGAGGTGATCCCACACAGAAATGTGGGAAAAATTAGAATTTTCAGCTAAATTTGAGGTTTGCTGAGGATTCTGGGTAAGAAAACACAGTGGGATCCACACAAGTCACACCTCCCTGGACTTCGTTAGGTGCCTAGTTTTCAGAAATGTCTGAGTTTGGTTGGTTTCCCTGTATGGCTGCTGAGCCCAGGACCAAAAACGCAGGTGCCCCCTTGCAAAAACAGGTAGTTTTCTATTTGATAATTTTGATGTGTCAAGCTAGTGTTTTGGGGCATTTCCTTGCGCAGGCACTAGGCCTACCCGCACAAGTGAGGTACAATTTTTATCGGGAGACTTGGGGGTGCGCTGGGTGGAAGGACATTTGTGGCTCCTCTCAGATTCCAGAACTTTTTGTCACCTAAATTTGAGGAAAAAGTGTTTTTTGGCCAAATTTTGAGGTTTGCACAAGATTCTGGGTAACACAACATGGTGAGAGCCCCAAAAGGCATCCCATCTTCAATTATCCTAGGTGTATCGTTTAAAAAAATGCACAGGTTTGGTAGGTTTCCCTAGGTGCCGGTTGAGCTAAAGGCCAAAATCCACAGCTTGGCACTTTGCAAAAAACAGCTCTGTTTTCTTTGGGAAAATGTGATGTGTCCACATTGTGTTTTGGGGCATTTCTTGTTGCGGGCGCTAGGTCTACCCACACAAGTGAGGTACCATTTTTATTGGGAGACTTGAGGAAACACTGGGTGGAAGGAAATTTGTGGCTCCTCTCAGATTCCAGAACTTTCTGTTACCTAAATGTGAGGAAAAGTTGTTTTTTGGCCAAATTTTAAGGTTTGCAAAGGATTCTGGGTAACATAACCTTTGACAGCCCCACAGGTCACCCCATCTTGGATTCCCCTAGGTGTCTAGTTTTGGTAGGTTTCCCTAGATGCCGGCTGAGCTAGAGGCCAAAATCTACAGCTAGGGACTTTGCAAAAAACACATCAAATTTCAATGTAAATATTAGATGTGTCTATGTTGCGTTTTTCTGTCGCGAACATTAGGTCTACCCATGCAAGTGAGGTACCATTTTTATCGTGAAACTTGAGGGAACACAGAATAGCAAAACAAGTGTTATTACCCCTTGTCTTTAGCTACATTTTTTCCTTCCTAATGTAAGACAGTGTAAAAAAGACGTCTATTTGAGAATGCCCTGTAGTCCACATGCTAGTATGGGCATCCCAAAATTCAGAGATGTGCAAATAACCACTGCTTCTCAACACCTTATCTTACGCCCATTTTGGAAATACAAAGGTTTTCTTGATTAGACTCTTAGGGCATGTGCATTTACTCGGGTTTACATGCAAAGGTCTATTCAGACAAGTATGGTGCATTACGGAGTAGACCAGGCTCAATGGGCCCCAATACAATCAAGACAAATGCCCCATTCCTTTTGTATGGGGTCCCCTTAACTCACAGTGCCCTTATGATAGTTACACCCCTGGAGTGATAGGTGCTACTTAAATAAAAGCACATTTGAACAGTACCTGGGTGAATCGACAGCTTGAACTGCTTTCATATGTGCATTTTTTGTGAATAAGGCGTTGCTTCAGTTTTATGATCACAGGACTGCACGACCGCTCCTACCTGGATAACTCAAGAAAACAACCAGCATGTCATAATGCAATTGCAAGCAATACCTGTGTAAGTAACTTAAAGCCAGAAACAAACGACCACTGATGAACATGAGCCTCAGGGGTGATTTACCTAGCGAGCAGAAAATAAAGTAAACAGTAAAGAACAATGGCTATGTATGCAATGGAGGGTCTTGGAGGGAAAAGGGGTGGGCCCCGTGGTGGGTGGACAACAAAAAAATAATAATAATTAAAGAAAAACGTACCTTCCTCGCTGTTCTGCTGCTGTCCCCAGCCTGCCCTGCGGCTAATCCTAACGCTGTTTTCATGCTGCTGGCAGCATGATAGCAGTGTTAGGATTGGATGGACCACCCTGGCTGGGCACTCCTAGGCAGAGTAGGAGCCTTCTCTCTTTGACCTGACAACACAGTGCTGTGTTGGTGAGTGCCCTGTGTGCATGTGGCCTGAGACGGCAGGACAAACATAAATGCGCGCTGGGAGTCAGTGCTGTGCACTCCCCCTCAGTCCATGTCATCGCCCATGGCCCCACCCCTTTTACAATAAAACCCTAATAAACATAGTTTATTAGGGTTTTATTGTAAAAGGTTTGCAGCTTCTGCTGCCGGCGGTGGGCGATAACACTCCTCCATCATAGCGGAGGAGCCGCCCCTGTATGAATTTGCTGTTTTTGCTGTTCTCATACTATTGAACTAGAGGTAGAAAAGTTCATGTACTAATGCATGGGAGATGCGTGCAGACTGATTTCTGCAGGTGCCCTGTCCAGGGTGCTGAAAGTTAGGAATAAATATACTTATTATTATGTGCAAAATGCACCAGTGTTGAAAGCAAAAATAAAAACAGGTTATGCTTATTTGATTAGGACATATCCAGCATCGCCCTTTCCTTCTTGGTATTTGAATGTTTCTAAGAGCCTGAAGAGGCAGGGAAAAACACCTTCACTCATAACACAGTAATGACAGTGCAACCCATTTGGTTACACATTAAATCTCAGAGACGAACTTGAGGTTTAGAAAGGGATTTATTGTAGTTTTAAAGCCAAACTTACATGAATGAGTCTCAAACAGATATTATATATATATATATATATATATATATATATATATATATATATATATATATATATGTATATATATATATATATATATATAGATATATATATACATATTGTTAGAAATGGGGTCTTTGGTTGACAGTCAGGTTAATCCCTGTTCAAGCAAGGACCCTCAATCTAGTCAGGGTAAAAGGGAATCACCCTCAGCTTACCCCCTTGGTAGCTTGGCAGAGCAGTAGGTTTAACTTCAGAGTGCTAGGTGTGAAGTATTTGTACCAAAACACACAGTAACTTAATGAAAACACTAAAATGACACAACACAGGTTTAAAAAAATAGGAATTTTTTATCTAAACAAAACAAGACAAAAATGACAAAAATCCACAATGCACAAGTCAAGTTATCAATTAAAAATCAAAAAGAGTCTTTAAGTAGTTTCAAACACACACTAAGGGGGGTCATTACAACCCTGTCGGTCTTTGACCGCCAGGGCTGTTTTGGAGGAAGCACCGCCAACAGGCTGGCGGTGCTTCCAGAGGCATTACGACCGCGGGACCGGGGGTGTCCCGCCACATTGGTCCCAGCAGTTTAAATCCCCCAGGGCAGCGCTGCCCAGGGGATTACGAGTCCCCCTCCCGCCAGCCTTTTCATGGCCATATGCAGACAGTGAAAAGCGCGACGGGTCCATTTGGAGCCGGCTCCCGTGTTGCGGCCGAGATCCCCGCTGGACCGGAAACCAGGCCCAGCTGGGATCTCATATTAGGCCCTGCAGGAGTGCGGCTGCATTGGCGGCCGCCCGGCGGTTCAACCTTGGCAGGCGGCATTGTAATGAGGGCCTAACACTGTTAGGAGGAAACAGTGAAAGATGGAGGGGGTGTAGGAGTGAAGGAAGAGGTAGTGGTTGTAGAAGGTGTATGTCTTCTGAGTTTGGGTGAAGGTGCATGGGCTGGGGGCTATGGTGAGGTGGAAGGCTGTTGAGTGGATGTGTGCCTGCGTTTGTGTATTAGACGGGGTGCAAAGTGAGGATGAATGGCGCTCAGGATGTACAACCACCCTAAGTATTATGTCCGGGAAACCACACCAGGGAAACACCCTACCCTTAGAGGTAAACACAACCTCAAAACTAAACCAATACACAGTGAGGGTCCCCTCTCATAAGAGCCTACAAAAGTTCTAATTCAAGAGGTAAATCATGTAGAACACACGCTAGGCGTCCGTAGTTGGAGACGCCGTTTTCTTTAATATTTATCTGCTGACTCTATATATCTGGATTGGAAGTATTTAATGGATAGCATTCACGTTTGAAGCATATTTTGACTTGGACACAATTGATGATTATTTGCTTCTGAATTGTGGTGGATTTTTAAGCCCTGAAGAAGTCGTAAGGGATGCAAACATTTCCCAAGACAAAACACGTGTTGGCTGGAAATACAATCTACTATTGATGTTTTGAATTTTCTCAATAAGTTTTGGATTCATCGGTGGACTCTGCGTGTTGTGACATGGACTTTTATGATTTTGTGTTCTACATGATTTACCTCTTGAATTAGAACTTTTGTAGGACCCTCACTGTGTATTGGTGCCTGCGTTTGTGTACTTTGGGAGGAGGGCTCAAAGACACACTGGGTTAGGACACAGGGGACGTGTGAATGGTAGTGGGGGTTGTGATTGCATGTGAGTGGTGTGTTGTGATGGGCGTGCTGGTGATGGAGGCAGTGGCTGATAATGTAGTGCATGCAAGTGTGAGTGGAGACGAGACTGGAAAGGAGGTGGAGGACGTGGAGTAGGGGAACACAGTGGAGGAAGTGGATGTTGGTATGTGTGCATGGGTATGGTGCTTGTGTGAGTGCCTGTGTGATGATGTGTGGTGCTTATGTTTTCCTGAGCCACTTTTGTGTGTTGATGTGTGTACATGCTGGTATGAAGGTGTGATTGGGATAGGCTGAAGTTGCGGGGATTGGGTCATGGTAGTGGAAGTTGGAGGGGGGAGGCTGGACACAGGGACAATGGCTGCCATCAGTGCTGAGGCCAGAGCCTGAAATGCTCTCTGTTGGGCCGCCACGCCAGAATTAATGCCCTCCAGGTATGCATTTGTTTGCTGCAAATGCCTCTCGACACCTTGGATGGCATCCTGAATGGTTGAATGCCCAACAGTGAGGGATCTCCGGAGGTCAATAACCTCCTCACTGAGGGCAGCAGGGCTGACTGGGGCAGGGCCTGAGGTGCATGGGGCGAAGGAGATGCCCACCCTCCTGGGTGAGCGGGCACGGGAAACATGCTGAGGGGCTGCTGGGAGGATGGTGCTGGTGGGCGGGTGGCGGCTGTACCTGTAGATGGGGTGGGCACAGAGGTGTCTGCCACCACCAGGTAGCTTCCATCAGAGGAGGAGTCGCTGTTGCTGGTATCCCCTCCTGTCCCCGTAGTGGAGCTCCCCTCACCCTCCGTCCCACTGGTGCCTTCACCCTCCATGGATTCACCCTCATGGGCCATGTGGAATGCAGCTCCCTCCATCGCCGGTGCCTCAGCTCCTGTGCCAGATGATGCTAATGCACACAAGGACAGGGTGACAAAACAAGAAAGGGGGAAAGACAGAGGACACACATGGTCAATGCCAGCAACACCACTACCGTTGGTGGACACAACAAACACTGAGCTGCCCTATGCACTAGGCCTTGCCCAACCAATCACTATGGTAGTCACCACCCCAGGGGTACAATGCCTAACTCCAGCACATGCACACCTGGTACCCACAGGACACTGCACACTAGTAGCTGCCCAATTGTACCATTGGGGTAGGGGTGCTTCAGTGCCTGCAAACAAGGGACCTACCCTGGCATGATCGCCCTGGCCTAGGGACACCCACAGAGCTCACCCCCCACCCAGCTACTTCCTAAACCGCACAGAATCAGCTTTCTGAAACTGTACTCACCCCCTTGTGGCTGCTGTGATGCCCTAAAGCGCCCATCCAACTCCGGATAGGCCACCACCAGGATGCGGACCATCAGGGGGGTCATGGTGCGATGGGCACCCCTTCTGCGTTGGGAGGCCAGCCCCAGCTGAGCCTCCGCCGTCTTCTTGCTCCAGCGGCGCAGGTAATCCCATCTCCTGCGGCAGTGGGTGCTCGTCTGTGATAGACCCCGAGGGTCTCCACTTCCTTGGCGATGGCACGCCAAATACCCTTCTTCTGGTGGGAGCTGATCTAGAGGGAAAAGACAGGAGGAAAGGAAATTACTCACCCGTCCGGACCGTCATACTCATTGCCCACCAGTTCCCACCCATGCCCTGATGCACATACACTGACCATCCTCACCTGCAGCACTCAGGCCACCCCCCCAACATGTGCCTTACATCCACACCACTCCAAACAGGCATTGCCCATGCATCATGCTCACAGTGTACTCACCTGTTTGTCTGGAGGACCGTAGAGTAGCTTGTACTGGGGGAGGACCCCATCCACCAGTTTGTCCAACTCCTCCGCAGTGAAGGCAGGGGCCCGTTCCCCAGATACTGTAGCCATTGTTGCTTTCAGACTCAGGTCACAGCAGCACTTGCAGTGTAGATCCTCTCCTGTTGATGGTCAGGTATCAAGTGAGTGAAGAGATAGAAAATGGCGGTCACGTCCGCGGCAGTGCGTACCGTCACCGCAGGCGTAGATCGCCATTGGCTCTTGGAACCCTTAGGGCCCAATAATAACCAATGCGGAGTTGCGCGGCGGTCTTCGACCGCCTACCGCAACTTTGCACAACGCCTGCGTAGTTACCTCATTTCCCCTTGTCCCTCGTCAAAAGTCAGGCAGCCGCCATGTCAGGGGTGCACATGGCATGGCACCTAACTGCGTCACAGCACATATTGGCACATATACGGACTCACAATTTCACACACGGATTCTGTAACATTAGTTCAGACACAGTTGGACTATCTATGTGGTAAATGACCCTCTGCTCACCCTTCTCCTCCATAGGCTACAACCGCTGGGGCAAATGATGAGATGGTGGCATCCTCCGGTGTACAGACCCCTGGTGGACCTGTCGACAATGGAACACAGACAGATCATAATCACATACAGACTTGATCGTGCCACAATCCAAGAACTGTGTGCCCAATTGGAGCCAGACATGATGTCAGCTATCTGCCAGTCCACAGGTATCCCCCCTCTAGTACAGTTCCTCTCAGTGCTCCATTTCCTGGCAAGTGGCTCCTTCCAAACTACAGTGGCCATGGCATCTGGGATGTCTCAGCAATGTTCTTTAATGTGTTGAGCAGGGTGTTGTTGTAGGAAAGTACCATCTTGCCTGGCATGTTACCCCCATAATTCACTGTATATATGTTGTTTTTGTTGTATGTGTCACTGGGACCCTGCCAGCCAGGGCCCCGGTGCTCATAAGTGTGCCCTGTATGTGTTACCTGTGTTATGACTAACTGTCTCACTGAGGCTCTGCTAACCAGAACCTCAGTGGTTATGCTCTCTCATTTCTTTCCAAATTGTCACTAACAGGCTAGTGACCAATTTCACCAATTTACATTGGCATACTGGAACACCCTTATAATTCCCTAGTATATGGTACTAAGGTACCCAGGGTATTCGGGTTCCAGGAGATCCCTATGGGCTGCAGCATTTCTTTTGCCACCCATAGGGAGCTCTGACAATTCTTACACAGGCCTGCCATTGCAGCCTGAGTGAAATAACGTCCACGTTATTTCACAGCCATTTACCACTGCACTTAAGTAACTTATAAGTCACCTTTATGTCTAACCTTTACCTGGTAAAGGTTGGGTGCTAAGTTACTTAGTGTGTGGGCACCCTGGCACTAGCCAAGGTGCCCCCACATTGTTCAGGGCAAATTCCCCAGACTTTGTGAGTGCGGTGACATCATTACACGCCTGCACTATACATATGTCACTACATATGTATAGCGTCACAATGGTAACTCCGAACATGGCCATGTAACATGTCTAAGATCATGGAATTGTCACCCCAATGCCATTCTGGCATTGGGGAGACAATTCCATGATCCCCCGAGTCTCTAGCACAGACCTGGGTACTGCCAAACTACCTTTCCCGGGGTCTCACTGCTGCTGCTGCTGCTGCCAACCCCTCAGACAGGTTTCTTCCCTCCTGGGGTCCAGCCAGGCTTGGCCCAGGAAGGCAGAACAAAGGACTTCCTCAGAGAGAGGGTGTTACACCCTCTCCCTTTGGGAAAAGGTGTCAGGGCTGGGGAGGAGTAGCCTCCCCCAGCCTCTGGAAAAGCTTTTATGGGCACAGATGGTGCCCATCTCTGCATAAGCCAGTCTACACCGGTTCAGGGATCCCCCAGCCCTTCTCTGGTGCGAAACTGGACAAAGGAAAGGGGAGTGACCACTCCCCTGACCTGCACCTCCCCTGGGAGGTGCCCAGAGCTCCTCCAGTGTGCTCCAGACCTCTGCCATCTTGGAAACAAGGGTGCTGCTGGCACACTGGACTGCTCTGAGTGGCCAGGGCCAGCAGGTCACGTCAGAGACTCCTTCTGATAGGCTCTTACCTGTGTTGCTAGCCTATCCTCCTTCCTAAGGAGCCAAACCTCCTTCTCTGGCTATTTAGGGTCTCTGCTTTGGGGAATTCTTTAGATAACGAATGCAAGAGCTCATCAGAGTTCCTCTGCATCTCTCTCTTTACCTTCTGCCAAGGAATCGACCGCTGACTGCTCTGGACGCCTGCAAAACTGCAACAAAGTATCAAAGACGACTACTGCAACCTTGTATCGCTGATCCGGCGGCCTTCTCAACTGTTTTCCTGGTGGTGCATGCTGTGGGGGTAGTCTGCCTCCTCTCTGCACTAGAAGCTTCAAAGAAATCTCCCGTGGGTCAACAGAATCTTCCCCCTGCAACCGCAGGCACCAAAAGACTGCATCACTGGTCCTCTGGGTCCCCTGTCAGCACGACGAGCATGGTCCCTGGAACTCAGCAACTCTGTCCAAGTGACTCCCACAGTCCAGTGTCTCTTCAGTCCAAGTTTGGTGGAGGTAAGTCCTTGCCTCCCCACGCTAGACTACATTGCTGGGTACTGCGTGATTTGCAGCTGCTCCGGCTCCTGTGCACTCTTCCAGGATTTCCTTTGTGCACAGCCAAGACTGGGTCCCCGACACTCTAACCTGCAGTGCACGTCCTCCTGAGTTGTCCTCCGGCGTCGTGGGACCTTCTTTCGTGACTTCGGGTGAGTTCCAGTTCACTCTTCTTCGTAGTGCCTGTTCTGGTACTTCTGTGGGTGCTGCTTGCTTCTGAGTGGGTTCTGTGTCTTGCTGGATGCCCCCTCTGTCTCCTCACGCAATTGGTGACATCCTGGTCCTTCCTGGGCCACAGCAGCATCTAAAAACCCTAACCGTGACCCTTGCAGCTAGCAAGGCTTGTTTGCAGTCTTTCTGCACAGAAACACATCTGCAAGCTTCTTCACGACGTGGGACAATCATCCTCCAAAGGGGAAGTTTCTAGCTTGCTTCGTTCTTGCAGAATCCACAGCTTCTACCATCCGGTGGCAGCTTCTTTGCACCCACAGCTGGCATTTCCTGGGCATCTGCCCACTCCCGACTTGATCGTGACTCTTGGACTTGGTCCCCTTGTTCCACAGGTACTCTCGTCCGGAAATCCATCATTGTTGCATTGCTAGTGTTGGTCATCCTTGCAGAATTCCCCTATCACTACTTCTGTGCTCTTTGGGGAACTTAGGTGCACTTTGCACCCACTTTTCAGGGTCTTGGGGTGGGCTATTTTTCTAACCCTCACTGTTTTCTTACAGTCCCAGCGACCCTCTACAAGCTCACATAGGTTTGGGGTCGCTTCGTGGTTCTCATTCCACTTCTAGAGTATATGGTTTGTGTTGCCCCTATACCTATGTGCTCCCATTGCAATCTATTGTGACTATACATTGCTTGCACTGTTTTCTATTGCTATTACTGCATAATTTTGGTATTGTGTACCTATATCTTGTGTATATTTGCTATCCTCATACTGAGGGTACCCACTGAGATACTTTTGGCATATTGTCATAAAAATAAAGTATCTTTATTTTTAGTATATGTGTGTATTGTGTTTTCTTATGATATTTTGCATATGACACCAGTGGTATATGAGGAGCTTTACACGTCTCCTAGTTCAGCCTAAGCTGCTCTGCTAAGCTCCCTTTTCTATCAGCCTAAGCTGCTAGACACCTCTTCTACACTAATAAGGGATAACTGGACCTGGTGCAGAGTGTAAGTACCCCTTGGAACCACTACAAACAAGGCCAGCCTCCTACAGTTGTCTGTCCTGCTGAAACACATGCGCAGCTACATCGTATTCCCCCAGGTGGATGATTTGGCCACAGTGAAAGCTGACTTCTATGCCATGGGACATATCCCCAACATCATTGGTGCCATTGATGATACACATGTGGCATTTGTCCCCCCGCAGAAATGAACAAGTGCATAGAAATTGAAAAAGCTACCATTCGATGAATGTGCAAATGGTGTGTTTGGCGGACCAGTACATCTCCCATGTGAATATCAAGTATCCTGGCTCTGTGCATGATGCCTATATCTTGAGGTATAGCAGCTTCCCTTATGGGATGGCCCAACTCCAGAGGCACCGGGTGTGGCTAATAGGTGAGCACAAGGTCCCCACACAGTATGAGTTGGTGTCTGGGTATGGGGTAGTCCCTAAGGGTTAGTGTGTGTCTAACAGGTATCCCTCGCAATTTGCAGGTGACTCTGGTTACCCCAACCTCTCATGGCTACTGACCCCAGTGAGGAATGCCAGGACAAGGGCAAAGGAACATGACAATGAGGCACATGGGCAAACTAGGCGTATTATTGAGCGGACATTCGGGCTCCTGAAGGCCAGATTCCAGTGCCTCCATCTAACAGGTGGCTCCCTGTACTACTCACCGAAGAAGGTGTGCCAGATCATCGTGGCATGCTGTATGTTGCACAACCTGGCATTGAGACGCCAGGTGCCATTTCTGCTGGAGGGTGAGCCTGGTGATGGTCTTGTGGCAGCAGTGGAACCTGTGGACAGTGAGGAAGAGGAGGCAGAGGAAGAAGATGTTGACAACAGAACGAACATCATCAGTGACACACAGGTAAGAGACTGCAACTCCTCTTCACATATCAGTTTACTTTAGGACATTGTACATGGCAGCCTCTTAACCTCTGTCTATGGACACTGACAGTTCCCTTTGGATTTCCTTTTTTCAGATCTGTGTAGCCCATTCTGCCTTCTGCTATGTGTAGTGCTGCCTAACAACTGTTATACATTGGTATAGTAAATGAACATATACATTGCAATTTGTTGCTAATGTTGTAGTAATACATTTGTGAATGATTAGACTGTCGCCAGATTGCTTTTTGATTAGAGGGTGTTTATTTAGGTGCTAATGGGTATAGGGGCATGTGCAAGCGGCTGGGGTGATGGAGGAGGAAGGTCCAGTCTCTTGGTATCACAGGTGCATTGTCCAATGGGGCATAGGAAGGGGAGCAATGGTAGTTCAAGGTGGACAGGGTGACATAGTGGGACAGAAGGGTGACAATCCAGAGGGTCCTATTTCATGGCGGGGGTCTTGGCAATGTTCTCTGTCTTCTGCCTGGATCGCAGGGACCGTTTACGGGGTGGTTCTCGTTCTGCAGGGGGTGGGGTGCTGGTGGCCTTTGGTCCTGTGTCGGTGCCTCCTGTCCACTAGCGCCGGCTGAGATGGAAGGCTGTTTCTCGGTTTGGCTAGTGTCAGGGGCCCTTTGTTGAGCCACTGCCGCCCTCATGGTCTTGCCCATATCAGCCAGCACCCCTGCTATGGTGACCAAGATGGTGTATATTTTGGTGAGGTCATCCCTGATCCCCATGTACTGTCCTTCCAGCAGCCGCCGGGTCTCCTGAAACTTGGCCAGTACCGTGCCCGCGGTCTCCTGGTAATGGTGGTATTCTCCCATGGTGTCTGAGTGCTTACGTTTGTGTGTTCTAGGAGGGGGGACAGACACAGTGGGAGAGGACACAGGGGACGTGTGCATGGCTGTTGTGGAGGTGTCTGCCAATGAGGTTTGTGTTCTGCTTGGTATGGTGATGCTGGTAGTGCATGATGATGTATGAAGGTATGAGTTTGGACATTCCTGGGTGGGAGGTGGAGAAGGAGGAGGGGGGACAGTGGAAAATAGTGGATGTTGGTGTGTCTGCAACTGGATGGTATTTGTGTGAGTGCCTGTGGGATGAAGTGTGGTGCTTGTGTTTGCCTGTGACACTCTTGGATGTTGTCTTGTGTGCATGCTCATCTGTATGTGTGCTTGCAATAGGTTGGGGTTGAGGGGAATGGGATTGAGCAGTGGAAGGTGGAGGAGGGACGGTAGGAACAGGGACAATGGCTGCCATCAGAGAGGAGGTCAGAGCCTGAATTGATCTCTGTTGGTCCTCAAATCCAGTGTGAATGCTCTCCAGGAATGCATTAGATTGTTGCATCTGGGGTGCCATTCCCTGGATGGCATTTGCAATGGTTGACTGCCCTACAGAAATGGATCTCAGGATGTCAATAGCCTCCTCAGTCAGGGCAGCACGGCTAACAGGGACAGGGCCTGAGGTGCCTGGTGCGAAGGAGATGCCCACCCTCCTGGGAAAGTGTACACGGGCAACACAATGAGGGGCTGCTGGGAGGGTGGTGCTGGTACGAGGTTGGCGGCTGTACCTGTAGCTGGGGTGGTCACAGAAGTGTCCACCACCACCAGGGAGCTTCCATTTCAGGAGGTATCTGTGTCGGAACTGTCCCTTCCAGTCTCAGCGTCAGTAGACTCTGCCTCCTGTGGGATGCATCTCCCTCTGTCGCCGGTGCCTCTGCTTCTCCCCCAGATGATGCTAATGCACATAAGGACAGGATGACAAAACAAAAACAGGGGTGAAAGAGACAAAGGATACACCTGGCCAATGGCTGCACCAACACCACCTTTGGCGTATACAGCTACCTCACACACAGGGAACAGCCCTATGCAATATGCATTGCACTACCAGAGAAATAGTTAGCGGCCAATGCGTGGGGCACACACAGCCAAATGCAGCACACCTGGGACCCACGCAGCCCTGACCAGTAGTGGATGCGTACGACCTAGGCAGCAAAATTTGCCCTTCTGCACCCTAACCACCAAGGGACCTACGCTGCAATGTCTAGCTTGGGTACCCACTGACACACATCCCCCACACTGATACGACCCTACCATGCATACATTGTAATGATGGGCAGTGTACTCACCTCCTTGTGGCTGCTGTGATGCCCTCAAGCACCCATCCAGCTCAGGATAGGCCACCACCAGTATGCAGGCCATCAGGGGAGTCAGGGTTCGACCGGTACCACTTCCTCATTGGGAGGCCATCCCCAGCTGGGCCTCTGCCGTCTTCCATGCCCAGGGTCTCAGGTCCTCCCACCGTTTGCATCAGTGGGTGCTCTGCCTGCCATAGAGCCCCAGGGTCTGCACCTCCTTGGTGATGGCATGCCATCTACCTTTCTTTTGATGGGCGTTGACCTGCAGAGGCAATAGACAAAGGATAATATATTTGGACAAACAGTCCAGCCGGTTATGCATCTGGCCCACCATACCCATTTCCATCACTATTTACACACACATGGCCCAGCACACAACCTGTTCACCGCCCAGAGGACATCCACCCAACTCCCTTACATGAGGCCTTCACACACACAACTCAATGCATTCATGCCACATGCATCGTGCTCACATTGTACTCACTGGTTGGTCTGGAGGCCCATACAGCAGTCCGCACTGGGATAGGATCCTATCCACCAGTATCTTCAACTCCTCCAAAGTGATGGCTGGGGCCCTTTCCCTGGTCACACAGGCCATGGTGGGTTCCAGACACAGGTCACAGCAGCACATGCAGTGGTCCTCTTCTATGGAAGGTCAGGTAGCAAGTGAGGAATCTGATAGGAAATGGCGGTCACGTCCGCGGTGGTGCATACCGTCACCACCAGCATAGATCACCATTGGCCACTGTACCCAATATGGCCCAATTATTACCTATGAGGAGTTGCATGGCAGTTCCCGACTGCCTCCCGCAATGGTGCACAACGTCTGCAGAATTACCTCACTTCCACCTGTGCCTACACACACGACAGGAGGACGCCATTTCGGGGGGGGGGGGAGTCCCTGGAATAATGCTGCATCACACGAGAAATTAGGACATACTGGAGAAATCACAAAGATCCATTACATGTTTACAGGATGCAAAGTTCTGTTGTAGCTTCATTGTTCAGTTTGTGACTGGATTCTCACTCTTGTGTGCCTTAGATTGCTACCACTGGGGATGAATAGGAGATGGAGACATATCCCCGTGTACAGACCCCTGGTGGACTTGGCAACACTGGAGGACAGGCACATTATCCACACCTATAGACTGGACAGGGCCACAATCTCAGAGCTGTGTGCTCAATTGGAGCCTGACCTGATATCAACTGTCCGTCAACCCACTGGGATCCCCCCTCTTGTGCAAGTGCTATCTGTACTCCATTTCCTGGCAACTGGTTCTTTCGAAGTGACAGTGGGCTTGGCAGCAGGAATGTCACAGCCAATGTTCTCAATAGCGCTGACAAGAGTATTGTCTGCCCTGATAAAACACATGTGCAGCAACATTGTTTTCCCCCAGGTTGAAGATTTGGCCACAGTGAAGGCCGTGTTTTATGCAATGGGACCTATCCCCAACATAATTGGGGCGATTGATGAAACACATATTGCATTTGTCCCCCACCGCCAGAATGAACAGGTGTTCAGGAACCGGAAGAGTTTCTACTCTATGAATGTACAGATAGTGTGCCTTGCGGACCAGTACATCTCCCACATCAGTGCTAAGTATCCTGGATTGGTGCATGATGCCTTTGGCTGAGGAATAGCAGCATCCCAAATGTGATGGCCCAACTACAGAGGCAACAGTATATGTTGGTGTATGGGTATGGTGTGGGCCATATGGGATAGTGTGTGGCTAAAAGTTGTCCTTCAATATGTGCAAGTGACTCTGGTTCCCCCAACCTATCATGGCTGCTGAGCCCTGTGAGGAATGCCAGACAAGGGCAGAAGAATGTTATAATGAGGCACATGGGTGAACCAGAAGGACAATTGAAAGAACCTTTGGCCTCCTGAAGGCCAGGTTCCGGTGCCTCCAACTAACCGGGTGGATCACTGTGCTACTCAGCAAAGAAGGTCTGTCAGATAGTGGTGGCATGCTGCACGTTGGATAACCTGGCCCTCAGACACCATGTCCCATTCCTGCAGGAGGAGGAGGCTGGAGTTGCCCGTGTGCCAGCAGTGGACCCTGTGGACAGTGAGGATAAGGAGGAAGAGGATTAGGACAACAGAAAATCTGTGATCCGACAATACTTCCAATGACACACAGGTAGGACAGTGTTACTTCACATGTCAATGACATTTTTTTGAATTTGTGTGGCAATGGCATGCTGATATTTCCCACTTATATGCCCACTTACTGTTCCCTCTGCCAATTAATTTTGCAGATGTTGGTGAACTCACATATACTCCTGGTGTGATCACTGCAGCCAGCTACAGGTCATTAATCTATGCTCATTTTCTGTACAGTTGATTTGCACTGTTTGTACCTGTTTCAATGAATACATACTTGATATACATGACATACTCCAAACTTCTTTTTTTTCAAGGATGTTTATTGAAGTGCTAAAATATGGAGTGGCAAGTGCAATGGGATGGGGTGATGATTGAGGAAAGTCCAGGGTATTGTTCCAGTCTGTTTGTAGCGCAGGTGCATTGTCCAAGGGGCATAGGAAGGGGAGCAATGGCAGTTCAAGGTGCAAAAGGGTGACAATCAGGAGAGTCTAATTTCCTGGCGGGGGTCTTGGCAAGTGTCTCTGGCTTCTGTCTGGATTGTAGAAAACATTTGCGGGTGGTTCACCTTCTGCAGAGGGAGGGGTGCTCGTAGCCTTCTAGTCCTGTGGTAGGGCCTCCTAGCCACTAGCGGCAGCAGAAGTGGAAGGCTGTTCAAATGTCTATCTAGCGCAGGGGCCGGCTGGTGTGAGACTGCCTCCCTCCTAATATTGGCCATGTCTGCCAGCACCCTTTCAATGGAGATCAGGGTGTTGTTGATGGCCTGCAAGTCCTCACTGATTCCCTGGTACTGTCCCTCCTGCAGCCACCTGTTCTCCTGCATGTTGTCCGGGGTCTGGCCCACCGTTTCCTGGGAATGTTGGTAGGCTCTCAGGATCTCTGCAAGTGCCTCCTGGTGAGTCGGTTCCCTGGGCCAGTCTTCCCCCTTGCGCACAGCACTCCTCCCAGTTTCCTTGTTGGCCTGTGCCTCTGTCCCCTGAACCGTGTGCCCACTGCCACTGACCCCAAGTCCCTGATTGTCTTGGGTATGAGGTGTGGCCTGTGGTCCTTGTAGAGGTGGACACACTGCTGATCGATGTGTCCTGGGGACAGAGGTGTGGGTATGCTGGGTGGGTGCTGTGGTGGTGTTTCCTGATGGGGGAGGCTCTGTGGTAGTGTGTGACTGGGCCTGGGTAACCAGCTGTCCAGTGGTCCCTGATGGGCCAGGTAGGTCATCCAGATCCTGAAGACCAGAGTTGTTGTCATCACTGTGGGGCTCTTCAGTTGGGGGACTGGATATCGCTGGTACCTCCTCTACGCTGACATTGGCTGGGGTACCTGTGGGGATGTAAATGATGTGTTATGGTTTCTGTGTCTCACATATTTTGCATCCTTGGTTTGTACTCTTTGGTTGGATTTTCCCTGACAACTTTCACTGGTGTACATTGGTGTATGGTGGGATAGTTAATACCCTATAGTGTGCATGTTTTAGTGATGAGTGTCCATGCAGGGCTTTGAGTGGTTTCTAAGCATTGGAAGAGCATGCAGGGTTTGGCATTGGGATGAGTGAGATGTGATGGTGGTGTGAGTGGGAAGTGGTGGAGTGATGGGAGTGAGGGTGAGGGTATGTGATGGCATGCAGGTAGGGGTGGTGATAGTAGTAGAGAGTTGACTTACAAGAGTCCAGGCTTCCTCTGACTCCAGCCAGGCCCTCAGGATGCAGGATTGTCAAGACTTGCTCCTCCCATGTCGTTAGTTGTGGGGGAGGAGGTCGGGGTCCACGGGCAGTCCTCTGTACAGCGAGCTGGTGTCTTTCTGCTATGTAAAGTACCTTCCCCTGTAGGTCGTTCCACCTTTTCCTCATGTCATCCCTAGTTCTTAGGTGCTGTCCCACGGCGTTGATCCTGTCCACGATTCTCCACCATAGCTCCATCTTCCTAGCTAACGATATCTTCTGAACCTGTGCTCCAAATAACTGTGGCTCTACCCTTATAATTTCCTCCACCATGACCCTTATCTCCTCCTCTGTGAAACGGGGGTGTCTTTGTGGTGCCATGGGTTTTGTGTGAGGTGTGTTGGTGAGGGTGTGTTGGGTAATGTGTTGCAATGTGTGATGTGGGGTGCGTGAGTGGTGCATAGGTGTGAATAGTGTGTGGTTCTAGTTGGGTCAGTGGTCTTGATGTCTCTCTGCTGGCAATGGTTTGAAATGGTAAAGGGTTGTGGGTAATGTGGGTGTGTGCTTTATAGTGGTGTAGGTGTGTGGTATGTGTATGGGTGCCAGGTGTGTGTTGCTTGAATTGTCCAATGTGGTCTTGTTTTGTTTGTGTGTGTCCATTTTGAGCGCGTCGTTATGTACCGCCAATGGTTTTCCACCGTTGAATGTCTGCTGTGGTGGTTTGTGGGTCATAATGTGATGGGCGTTGTACTGTTGGTGTAATGATGTGGGTTTTGATACCGCCACTTTGTCACTGACCTTTGGGCTGGCGGATTTGTGTTTGTGGCTGAATACTGACGGATTGGTGTGTGTGTGTCCTACTTTTGGTGAACAGATATTCACTGTGGTGGCGGTAAGTTGGAGCCAGTCAGCGTGGCGGTAAGTGGGATTTACTGCCAATGTCATAATGAGGGCCATAATTTGTTAAAATACTAAGGTATAGTAGTCAAATGTGTTTGATTAACATTACATAAAGGCACTGTACTATTGTGATCTTTTAATGTGCCACACTTACATGGATATAGCTATACTCATAATATATGAAGTTAAATGCTTCCTTACTCTTTTTCCAACAAAGCATAATGGCAAAGCCAAGTTATGCTCTATCAACACCCTCTGATGATGTATTAAGTCATCACAAACTACTTTTTTTCCTGAAATGAAATTTCTAGAACATATTGGTTTTGCTTGACTTTTGCCCCACTTCTTCCAAATGCTTCACCACATCATGGTACCTACACTGATTGTCCTCCAACTCAACTTCAGCTCTCTTCCTTTTCCAACCCTTTGGAAAACGTAATATCCCACCATCAAAACTATTGCACATGTGGCAATAACCAACAAAAGCTTCAAAACTAAACCCACAACTGCACTTCCACGTTTTCTAAACCACCTGACTATGGCAGAAAATCCATCTCCAATCACTTCCCATGCACGTGTTACTTTCAGTTCCTTCAAATCATGCATTAACCCTGAGATAGTCTGAATGTACTTCTCCAAATCCTTACTGTTATTTGGGATGTAAGTGCAGCATTGCTGGACCTTCAGCATCTGACAGATTTCGGCTTCTTTTGCGAGTAGCATTGTCTAACACACGTGTATTCTGTAAAACCATAGATATGATTGCTATAATATATCGGTTGTAAACCGATATAACTTCTACTGTGCTAGTGGCAAGTTTATCCACATTAGTAGATAGCCTTCTAATCTTCATACATTTAAAATCACTCCCAAGGATAGAATCAAAGCACCAAATATGTCACCTACCACTTCTCCAGCACTAACACCTAGTTTGGTTCTAGAACCTTTAGTCCAAACAGGGTCATTAAAATGTTCTACATGATAGATCTCGGGAAAAACTACATCTGAGTAACACGTACCATACCCATACCATCCCATGGGTAAGTAAAAAAAACACATTCTCCGCAGACAAAATAAACTTCAGGAATAACAGCTTCTTCTCCATCCAGGTACAACTAGTGATTCCCTCGAACTTCGAAAGTATGTTCACACTCACTCTTTCCCACAAACATGTTTCCCATTTAAGGGTAATGCTGTTCAATTTCTTCCTTAGTCCACTAATTCTGACTTCGAAAGCTCTTCTGAGATAGCTTCTAATTCCCTTCTTTGTCCTCAACCAAATGTAAGGGCAGATTTGAAATACCCTTGCACCAATTTAGTGCCACCTTAGTATCATTTCTTTTACGCTAAGCCGGTGCTAAGGTGGCCTTTTCACCACGCCATGCATGCATTGCGCCACGTTGTAACCCATTGAGCCACATTATGCCTGCATTCGCATAATGTACTCAAGGGGGAAGTTCCCCCGTTCAGAGGCCTGCAAAAATGCTGAAGTGAAATTTAAAATATTTCACTGCGCCATTTTTTCTGTCATTTTTAAGGCCTGCTCAGAACAGACGTTAAAATGACACACCCATTTAATTCAATAGGACTCCTTGCAGTCTGCTACACTAGCTTCAAAATGTTTGATGCTAGTGTAGCACAGCACCACATGGAATGAAAAATGTTGACGCTATTGTTCTAACTACTTCCATGGTGCACTCTATCTTCAATACAGTGCACATATGGTGGAGTTAGGAGGGCAGAAGAAAAGGTGAACTGCATTGGACGCTGCATCACTTTTCTTAAATTTGGCCCTTAGAAATGTCTTTTCAACCTCTGACAACATACATGTTAATTTGTGTCTATGTGCATAAACTGTGTATAAATTATGGGGATCTCTGAAAAAATCAAATTGTAATTTGAGAAACAATATTTATAATGTCCTGACTTAACAAAAGGCTAAATGAAATCCCATAAGTAATGGGGATGTGATAAGTGATACTTTCTGACGCAGATGCAGGCAGTTGTGTACAGACATAGCAGTTAATTGACTTCATTCTGTCAACATATTCATATGATAAGCTAACAGATACATTTGCAGAAAAAGCTCCTCTAGATGCATCTGAGTGCATAGCTTTCTCCTCTAATTTATGAATTTTGCCAATCATAGGGTTTGACGTGAAATGGGAGCACTAAGGATAGATGTATTGCCTAGAGTTGGGGTAGAGGAAAACACTCCTATTAATAACACTAGTAAAACAGTGAGGAGAATAAGCAATATTATACCTACTATGCAAACTCAAGACAGTGTACCCCTTGACCTCTACCCTTTGGTGCATTGAAAACCATTTTATAGGCTTTTATTTGTAGCTTATGCAGGAGACAAGCAGATCATCCACAAAAGATGACTGATCCATAGGCCAGTGCTGGAACTACTTTTACCTCCATGACTTTGACCAGGTGTCTATAATGTGGGCCATAAAAGCATACATAGATGTTGGATTTGTGGCACTTACATGACTAAAATGACCTTTAAATGACACTCTATTGTCTTGGGTTTGGATTACAAAAAAAAGCATTAGTGAGAAAGGCTTTCTTTTTAAAGCATTTTCACATGTTGTTTTCATCAGAACCGGACACATTAGAAAATATGTGTTGGCAGGAAATTACTAATTTCCAGTACACAGCTGCTTGGAAATCTTATTTTTCTGAGTACCTTCGCACCTTCGATTATCAAGTATCTGTGTTTGAAAAAAATAATTGATCAAGTCTACGTAACTTTTCAAATCGAGTTATGAAACAACTATCTAGATGGATAAAGCAGCCATGATAAGGAAAGGAATGTCTGATCTATTGTTAATAGTTGCGAAAAGCTTGAATTCCAGCCCTATCTGAAAGCTCACTTTTTTAGCTCCCATTAAAAATATGTTTATATGTTTGCGACTTGGTAGGGTCATTACCAAGGATGGTATGCCAAGGTGGATTTAGCAATGGGCAACATCATGCTGCGTACTGTGTGGTTATAAAAAATTATTTTTACTACACATAATTTGCACTTGCCCATAATTATTGTAGGCATGACATACTCCACTAAATCCATTGTTTTTAGCTTCTGAAGCGAGAACGTGTCAAGTTGCTGTCAAATTCTGCCTATCTGGCAGGGCATTCTGGGCAATGAGCCGCTTGTTGAAATTGTTATCTTTTGCTGAGAATCTGTTGAATTCAGTTAAAAGTGTGGCCATAGATGGATTTACTACCCTCCCGCAATAATATTCAAGTGGTAGTGCCTCTTGATCATTTCATATTATAATGATTAAGCAGCATTAGATTTTGAAAATATTGTAAAATACCAATTTGACATAACATTTAAAATAATAGTAACACTAAGCTATTTTATCTAAAGTTTGCTTTCAATATTTTAATCTTGAAGTAATATGATCTGTGTGGTAACTGTTATATATTTTAATGATCTTTGAATGGGTTTTAATGCATATTATGGTTTTAGTAATCAAACAATAAAATAATAATTTCACTACTATGTTCCTATGCCTACTTCTCTGATTTAGCTCCTATACTTCTCCAAATTAAAATCTAAAATAGGGTGGAATGCAGTAGCAACAGAATATCTCTCTGTTAATTCCACCTGTGCAAACAGCAAAGAAAGTTCCAAGATTTCAGGGTATATACACAAAGCTTTGTGAGACTTCCATAACCCTACCCTACATTCTGCTAAAGGGCAACCCTTTTCTTCTTCTACTATGGATTCGGTATTCTTCTGAGTTCCCTGGCAATATAAATGTCTCTAATGATTACACAGTTCAAACTCATTGATGGAAATAGGAATTCAAGATACAGTTCAAGCAAAATGTTCAGTTCACGGAGGTAATGTTGAACCATTGCCCCAATAACTCCAGAACTACTTGTCAGCTTCATTTGCAAAGTAGGTCCACTCTGGTGAGGCATATCTATGACTGGGCACTCTCATCCCCCTTGATCCGCTCACAGCCACACTTTTGCCCTCACTATCTCTTAGATTAGAGTCCTCTGTATCCTCCTCTAATGCCTGTTGCACCTCTTCTTAAATCAAGCTCACTCTTTCTCTCTGAAGTTCTCTGGGCCATTGGTCTCCAGCTTCCACTCAACTTCTCACAGCACTGGGTCCTTCATCATGGCCTGACTCTGAGCTTGTCTCACTCACCGCCACAGGACAAAAACCAAGCTGCTCAAATTCAGGTTTTGTTTCACCAATGACTTGTTCCTGACTTCTTTCAAGCCAATCAAGTGCTGCATCAGGTTCTGCCTGACCCCAACAGTTTGGCTATCCTGCTCCTCTTGTCTTTCTGAAAGCAACAGCACTTCTGAAACAGGTGATGTCGTATCAAGGGGACATTCAACTTTGTGAGTATTGGAAGTGTGAATCCAGTTGGGAAGACCTCTACACTTTACAGCAGTCGTAGTGGCTAAGACCCCCTCGTATGGCCTAACCATCAGGGTTCCAGACATAATTTCCTGGCATGTTTCTTTCCAAGACCCAATCGCCGGGACTGAAGTCATAACACTGCTACTGATGCAAATTTTCTGAAGCTCAATGCGGACAAAACTGAATTAATATTGGTCGGTAAATCCCCTACATTATGGATCCCAAACCTCTGGCTGACATCTTTGGGTACTCCTACACACTCTGTCATGTCAGTAAAGAGTCTGGGAGTGTAGCTGGATCAGGAGCTGTCAATGAGGCAACAGAGGACTAAGGTGGCTGCCACCTGTTTTGGCATCTGAAAATGGCTGAGAAAAATTATCTACTGTATTCCATTTACAGCTCAGTGCACCGTAGTCCAAGCCTTAGTTGTGCCAAGGCTGGACTACAGAAATGTTCTCTATCTTGGAGTGACAAAAACCTTAATAAAACACCTTCAAATAATACAGAATGCTTCAGCGTGTCTTTTGCTTCACCCACCACAGTTTACTAGCCCTGCCACTTTACTAAAATCTCTCCAGTGGTTGCCTGTGGAAAAACGGGTGCATTTTAAAGCACTTTGCTTCATGTATAAATTTCTCCACAACACTGTCTCTTCCTACTTGAGCTCTGAAGTCACCTACTATGTGCCACAACTTTCTCTCAGATCAAGTTATCAGAACCTAGCTGCTGTCCCTAGAGCCAGGAGGGTCCGACAAGGATGGATGTTCCTTCTGTGTTATTGGATCTAAAAATTGTGGAACAACCTCCTGTTACATATGAAAGATTGCAATTCCCTTCTGGAATTCCGTAAGCTGCTGAAAACATGGCTGTTCCTGAGGATATATCCCTGGAAGATCTGGTTGCTGACTACCATCATTTTGGCTAGCACTGGGAAACCCAGTGAGTAGCCATGTGCTTTATAAATTGTGTAATCAATCAATCAGTCAATCATTATGCAGGGAAGTTGGAGATACTCCAACATGATGACGCCCTTGCAACAATGAAGGACCATATCATTGATAATGTTCACTAGCGCACTTGTGGGAATCGCTGGCAATCTCATCGACCTCCCCATTGTTATCTAGTGGGGGGAAAGTCCAATCTTTCGATCAGATGCACTTCGAAGACTCATCCACACAAGGGGAAATGCATCAGGCCATTTCAAAGATGTTGAATAAGACACCTTTGCCAATCTGGATTTCAGCGTGCCATTCACCTGCTCACGAGACCTGAAGACTCAGGTCTATAGCTATAGTGTAGCTTCTGTTCAACCTGTAGTGCTGCACATAATAACCTCAAAACCTCACTATTCAAATGAGTACCTCGATCTGATTCCAAAGAAGTCAGGAAGCTAAATCTAGGAATGAGCTCTCTTAGCTACAGTTTAACTACTGTGAGACTATCATTTCTTCTGGTTGGCTATGCTTCGACCCAATGCGAGAAGATACACACTATCACCAGGTCATATATTAGCCTGTTACACACAGGCATTTCAATAAAGTCCAACTCCCTATGTGACTCAGTGTAACTGCAATTCTCCTTTCAGCATTGTTCTTTTGACACACAACACACCTCTGACCCAAAGCTTCTGCCATTAATCTGAATTTTGAATTAAACCAAGTCTGTCTAAATAACCTCACCATAGCATCACTACCAACATGAGCAGGACCATGGAAATGTCTAGCCACAAACTGTTTGGCATCACTGGTCTTCCATCCATTGAAACCCAAATATCATTATCTCTTTTCACACATCCTGCTCTGACCCAGCCTTGCTGTTTCTCCTAGGACACTTCCTCTTGCAGCCTCTTAACTTCCTCCCAGGTAACAGCTATAGTAAACAAAAGGTTGTAGTTAGTCTCATCCATTCCCTCATTTGAGTATTCCCCATTGAAGGAACAAACATTATGTGCACAATATTTCGCAACCTTAACAGTATAATTATTGCCCAAAGTCACATGATCATCTCGAACTCATGAACGACACCAAAGCCATACTGACTATTAGTAAAGACTGTCACTTTCAACTGGACTGAAACATAGCGTGCCCTAGTAACAGCTGTCAATTAAGCCACTTGAGCGGAAAATATTCTTTGAAGCCACGAAGCATCAACAACTCGTAAAAGAGTGCAAACAGCATAAGCTGCTCTGAGGCACCGTCCATTGACTCGTAAACATGAACCATCTACATAAAACACAAAGTCAGATTCAGGCAATAGTTCATCTTGTATATCTTGTCTTGGTTTGGTTTACAGTTCAGTGACATTGAGATAATCATGATCCACCTCACATTCTATGCCACTTTCAACATCAGGTATATGTAACAAAGTAGAGGGGTTCAAAATGGCACAGCGTTTGATAGTAACATTATCCACTGCCAATATGGCCTGTTCATATTTGGTCAGACAGCTGCTAGTCATGTGCTGGGTTTTTGTTTTTGTTAACAATGATTCAACAGAATAAGGCACATACACAGTTAAGGGGTGTCCCATTACAATATTTCTACATGTCTCAATGCTCATCCTGATTGAAACCACAGCCTTAAAATAGCCAGGGAAACCGGAGGCTTCTGGATCTAGCATGGCTGAAAAATATGCACCAGGACTCCTGGCTGTTCCATGAGTTGTGCAAACACTGAGAGAGCGCAACCCTTCTTCTCACTGCACAAAAGTTGAAAAGTCTTGTTGTAATCAGGCATCCCTAGAGCTGGGGCACAACATAGACTTTCTCTCAGCTCTAGAAAGGAAATCAAGCATTCGTTATCCCACTGTACTGGATCATACATATCCTTGTGTGTCAGTCTCTGTAAAGGCCTAGCCACCAGGAAATAGTTGGGTATCCACTGTCTACAGTAGCCCTCCATTCCCAAAAACATCCTGATTTTTTTTTTTTATATTGGTGGACTCATTTTCAAAATTGCAAAAATTCTCTATTGTGATACTTTCATTGCTCCTTTCTCAATATGATGGACACAATATTGCACCCCTTTCCAACAGCAATGCAACTTTTCTGGGGACACTATGGCCCTCATTTCAACCTCGGCGGTCTTTTTCACAGACCGCTGAGGTTCCGCCGGACCGAAGACCGCCAGTGTTGGTGGTCTTCTGCCAACCATATCATGACTGCTGGCGACCATCTGCCCTTTTTTGGACGGCAGCTGCCAGCAGCCATACTGGCGGTCGGCAGGGTATTTGAGGCTGTTCCACTGTCACCGCCACATCATCAGAACACCGCCTACCAAATTACGTCAGTATTTGGCAAGGCGGTGTTCTGGTGATGGGGTGCTGGTGGCAGAGCAGCCCTCATGGATCTCATTTCCTTCCGGAGGATCACCAAAACAGGTAAGGTGATCTTCCGTTAGCGGAGGGGGTGGGGGGTGTTGTGTGGTGTGTGTGTGCATGGGGGTGTGCGTGTGTAGAAGGGATGTGTGAGTGCATGTGTATGCGGGAGGTGTAATGTGTGTAGGGGAAATGTTACATGTATGTATGTGTGCATGTGTGTATGTGTGTGAGTGGTGTGAGTGTGCATGAAGGAGGGTGTGGGGGTATGTTTGGGGGGTCTATGGGGGTCGGGGCAGGGGTGGGAAGGGGGTCCTACTACCTTTGGGGTGGTAGGGGGGTTGTGGGTGTTGGGGGTGGACTCAGGGGGGAGAGGGGAGGGTGAGACCCCAATCAGTGCGTTCCCTGGCACTGATAGTGCTTACTACCATGGATTTTGTGGCAGTTCCAAACCCCACAAGAAATCCATGGCGGTATGCGGGGTCCTGATACCGCCGCGGACTAGTGCCGGCCGCCGGGCTGGAGACCATTGTCTCCAGCCTGGCGGTTGTTACCGCCATGGCGGACGGTGGGGGACATTGGCGGTTTGGCATGACATATGACAAACCACCAATGTCATAATGGGGCGGTAATGACTTCCGGCATTTTTGCGGTCTTACCGCCGTTCTTGTACCGTCCGCCAGGGTCGTAATGAGGGCCTTTATGTATATTCTCAGCCAGGTGGTTCAACAAAGCATTGGCAACCTTTTTAAATGCTTCCTGGGTATTCTACACCAACAAAAGGTTGTCAATGTATTGTATTAAGACTGAGTTCAAGGCATAACTAAAGATTCAGGATTTATATTGAGAATTTGGTTAAAAATGAATGGACTCTCAGTATACCCTGATGAAATCACCACCATGTCAAAACCCTATTCTCAACTGACCTTCCTCATGGAACAGTATCAAGAAGAAGGCATGGCACAAATTAGTGTCAGTGAACTAATCAGCCACACATGAAATCTGAAACAATATAACAACTAGATTTAGTAACATTGGACAATAAGGAATGACTATACTGTTCACTTTATGAAATTCTTGTACAATCCTGTAGTTCCCACTTGACTTCTGCAAGCGTATGATAGGGGAATTAAAAGGACTGTCCATAATTTCCTTCAAGATTCCTTGCTGAATCAAAGACTCGGTTACGGGACAAATCCCTGCTATTGTCTCAGGTGTCAGACTGTATTGTGGTGTACTTGGGAATTCAGCATTAGGGTTAATTGTTATTCAGAAAGACTCAACAACTTTAAGCAGTCTGATATTTGTTTCTGAAAAATCACACACTAGCATCCTGACTGCGTCCCTCAAATATGTGGGAAATCTTCAACAGTCAACAAGGTGAATATGATACAATTGGACCCGTCATTTGCCAGTATGAAGGAAGCACGTTCTTCATGCATTTTCATCTGTATATCTGCTGGGGTATAATAGATGGTACAGTTTGAGTTTGCGGAGTAAGTCTTTTCCCAAGAGATTCACTTGAATGGAATCACACACCACAAATCTGCGTCTATCTTCGAAAGAACCTATTCTCACCAAAACTGGTTCTGTTTCCTGAGTTGTCATCTGCATGTTTGATACTCCTAGAACTTGGACTAATTTTCCAGAGAGGCGCAGGTTCGGAATCTCTACTTGTCTCAGAGCAGAGCGGGTAGGACCAGTGTCAACCACAAATGACATGATTAGCCATCCACCTCGCTGTTTATAAATGGTCCACTCTGGTCAGCCTGCAAGGCTGTGCCAAGCATGCAATCTTCCTGACTGACTGGGTCCATAGCTTTCTTTCTGTTCAAAGAGAGGAAATTGTTGGAAAGCATTCCCTCCCTGAATAGCATTCATACTTGCATTTGGATTCTGATTAGCACTGGGTCTATAGCTCATCACATTTTGATGTGGCATTGGAGGTAGGGGAGCCTGCATTATCAGAGCTTGGGTCATATGATCATTCTGATTTCTCTACCTCAATGCATTTTGCTTTGGTGCTGAGTTAGAATTTTGTGATGGTACAAATCCAGAACCTTGAGTTTAATTAGCTGGATTAAAATGTAATTCTCTCTTCCAATGCCGCATCCTGTTACAGATGTGACACAGGAAAGCCCTTTTTAAACTACTGACATCTATTCCAGTATTTGGTTCAGCTAGTGTTCCTCGACCTCTACCCTGCATGGGAGTTGGTCCTTGCTGGTATACTCCTTGCATGCTAACAACATTTTTCGTTATTGGCTGAGTCTGACTAGCTTCCTGAGCTGCCTTCAGCTGTGCAACCATGATTTTTTCTCTTAGTTCCTTCTGCTTCGTTTCAATCTCGTTGCAGCAGTACTTGGCATACCACAAAATTTCATCAATCGACTTATTGCCAACAAATCAAATGTTGCTGGATCATCAGACTGATTTCTGGCCTTAATCCAGTCACAAACCTCACTACAAAATGTCCCATATCCTTAGCTTCTAATGTTTCCATTGCGCAGTACTACCTGACTACCTGTAACAACCTCTCATAATAAGCATGAATTGACTCCTATGACTCTTGAGTCGTTCTGTCAATTTGAACCCTATCAACATCTTGGGGAGGCACCTTCCCTTTCAAAATGTCATAGCCTATTGATACTTTTTTATCACTATTGGTAAAGGACCCTTGGTTACCGGATTTCTATTCCGTTCTGTCTCAGGCCACTGGACAGCTATATTATACTGCATCCACAAATCACTTAGAACAACAAAGTGAAATAACATATTCAAATCAACCTACAACACCTGTGATATTTTCACAAATCGTTCAACTTGTCTGTACCATTCCTCTTGCTTCTCTCGCAATCTGGGAAATCATTGGTAAATGATGCAAGATCACTTCGGCTTCATGGCACGTGTACATAACACTCACCAGGCACTTCTCTCAAGAGAAAGATTATAACACCTGCCTCTGCTCTACCTAAAGGCAGATCACCTGAGTGTTTCTTTGCCTCTTTCTTTTTCATCCAACTAATCTCCCACTTGTCTAGTTCATTCAATTTTCTCATATTATTAATTTGTTCCTTAATCTGAGTTTTCAATCCTAGAGTTCTCATGTCAACAATCTCCTTTTCACTGAAACACACTTGGTAGCTCCTCTGTAAATCTTTAGTTTTATGTAGTTTTACTTCATATTTTGCCATTTCATTGTGAACTTGGCCCACTCGCCTAGTGACATTCTAAAACATAAAAGCGAGCTCATCTTCATGATAAGTTTCCAATCGCTCTAGCACAAAATTCTCAACGACAATTGCATCCAACTCCATTGTAAGCCTCGGTATATCCAAATTTCTCTCTTTTGGTGTTGATGGAATTGTTTCCAATAGTGACTGGAACTGTAAGAGCATCAACAGTACACACAGTAGGATCAACAGGACATAGGGGGCCAGGGTCGGCGGGAGCACCGCCGACAGACCGGCGGTGCCCCGCAGGGCATTCTGACCGCGGCGGTTCGGCCGCAGTCAGATGCGGGAAACCGGTGGTCTCCCGCCGGTTTCCCGCTGCCCTGCAGAATCCTCCATGGCGGCGGAGCGTGCTCCGCCGCCATGGGGATTCTGACACCCCCTACCGCCATCCTGTTCCTGGCGGGTCTCCCGCCAGGAACAGGATGGCGGTAGGGGGTGCCGCGGGGCCCCCGTAAGAGGGCCCCACAAAGTATTTCAGTGTCTGCTATGCAGACACTGAAATACGCGACGGGTGCGACTGCACCCGTCGCACCTTCCCACTACGCCGGCTCAATTCTGAGCCGGCGTCCTCGTGGGAAGGTTGATTTGCCCTGGGCTGGCGGGCGGCCTTTTGGCGGCCGCCCGCCAGCCCAGGGCAAATCCTAAAATACCCTCAGCGGTCTTTCGACCGCGGAGCGGTATTTTGGTGGGGGAACTTTGGCGGGCGGTCTCCGCCGCCCGCCGAAGTTAGAATCACCCCCATACTCTCTTAACCCTCACTTCTCAGTTCACTAGGCATGGTAACTGGGATGGCTCCCATGGGACTAGGAGCCAGTTTGGCTGAGGCAGTGGCAAGGGTGATTAGGCCGCTGCCACCAGTACTCTGATTTCTACCCTTTGTTTTACTTGCATTGTACGGAGGTGGATGTTCAAACAATAACACATCCATATGGCTATCTCGAGAGTTATCATTGATTATACTCATGTCATCGGGCTCTTTTTGTTTCTTCTTTTTCTGTTTCATGTTCATTTTCCTTTCCCCTTCTCCCTCAATCACATTGGTAGTAAAAGCCGGATACAGTCTGACTCTTTCTATTATATCAGTTCTCTATCTTTTCTGCTCAGCATCCCACCTAGCAGCTGCATACGTATGTCTGGCTTTCCTTGCTCTACCCAGGTTGTTCCTCTTTTTCTCTGGCATGTTTCAAAGCATAAAGTGCTCAATATTGTGCAGGTATAGGAATCAGTATCATCTCATACTATACCCTCTCTAAGTTTTCAATAATTCTCAAATTAAATGTGCCATACAGTAGAAACCTCAATGCACTTTCATTTTCTGTGATAGTATGCCATTGACCAAGCCAAACACATATATGGAGTTCTACATCAATTGTCATATAGTGATCTGGGCATATCTACTGGAGTCAATAATTCACCCTTTCTACTAGGAATATGAATATCACCTCTAAATAAATTGACCAAAATCTTAAAAATGTCATTTCTCACACTTCAATGTCATTAATTACAATAAAACTTCAACTAAAAACAATGATGTATCCACAATCATTCGCTCCACAACAACTACCAATCACAGTGCAGTCCCTTATAACATCAACTAATAACAGCACTGCACCACACCACTCAACTTAAACCAGCTTGGTGCACTGTCATGCAAATCACACTCTTGGCAGCAGCTCCACTCCTTTACAATCTGCACACACACTCTCTCTGCAATATCCCACACATGCAGCAATTGCAATACAAGTAACTTTGTCTGTTTCACTAAGGAATTAATAGTTTCAAACACACAAGAAAGTCCGAAAATACTTTGAACGAAATTTGACCTGTGAGGTATCATTCAAATCAGCACAGCTTAACTCTGCACATTAAGATCCACTATACAATTGTCGCACATTCACACAAAGCAAGTCCCTATCTTAATTGTGCCATTGACAATATCTCACAACAACAGCTTCTTAGCAGACAATTTAATATGGTGTCTTATACACCTTTTAGTACTATCCTGGGATCTTAGGTCTTGTCGGACCCGATAACCTATTCAACCTCTTGTACAAATCACATCCATATAACAAGCAAACATCTCTGCATGACATCATTCAGACTTACAAACACAGCAAGCTAAGTATGAGCAACCACAATCCATAATCCTATTAATACTCACACTTTGTTCTTCAATACAACACTCCTTCTCTCCAAAACATCAGCAATCTTCCACAATTTGGGCATGGACTCTAGGAGGTGGGCTCTAAAGACTAGCTGATTGAGAAAACAGGATTCTAGTTCTTAATTTGGGAACCTAACCATCATCACTCTGCTATCATCTGATCTAGTGTTGTCCTTTCCTTCTCTTCCTTGGTTGATGAATCTTTTTAGGAGTCCCAAAGAGCAAGGGGAACACCTTCACACACAACACATTAATGACAGTGCAACCCATTAGGTTACACATTAAGGCCCTCATTACAAACTTGGCGGGTGGCGGAGGCCGCCCGCCAAGGATTTACCTCCGATCGGCTGCCTATGCAGCAGCAATCCCGCCGGCCGCATTATGAAATCCCCACCGGCCCACCAGTTGCGCTTTTCAAGAAGGGTGAGGCTGTGCCTGGGGGCCCCTGCACTGCCCATGCCAAGTGCATGGGCAGTGCAGGGGCCCCCAGGGGCCCTGCGACTCCCCTTCCCGCCAGCCTTTCCATGGCAGACTCCACCGCAATGGACAGGCTGGCGGGAAGGGGATTTGTAATCCCCTGTGCAGCACTGCAAGAAGCGCTAGCCCGGGAGATTAAAACCGCCGGGACAACCATGGCGGGAAACCACCGGTCCCGGTGGTGCGACAGCGGTGCTACCGCCGCGGTCGAGGGGCCCTGCGACTCCCCTTCCCGCCAGCCTTTCCGTGGCGGTCTCTACCGCAATGGACAGGCTGGCGGGAAGGGGACTTGTAATCCCCTGTGCAGCACTGCAAGAAGCGCTGGCCTGGGAGATTAAAACCGCTGGGACAACCATGGCGGGAAACCGCCAGTCCCGGTGGTGCGACAGCGGTGCTACCGCCGCGGTCTTAATACGCCAGATTATACCGCCAGCCTGTTGGCAGTACAATCGCCGAAACAGCACTGGCAGACTTTGACCGCCAGGGTTGTAATGAGGCCCTGAATCTCAGAGACAAACTTGAAGATTAGAAAGGGATTTATTATGAACTCAAAGCCAAACCAACATAAATGAGTCTCAAAACATAGTATATATGTATGTGATCACCAAAGGAGAATCAAAACGTTTCACAATGTTAAATTTCACTTACATATAAAAGACAGATAATTCAATAGCAACAATATAGAAGATCAGAAAAAGCATATGGTGCTTCAAATTCAGGCTCGGATTTTCCTGCCTATCTATTGAAACTAAATTCCTAACTATTCCATTCATCTAAATATGAATACAGAGGAAAGAATCAGCATCACAGGAAACTTTGTTAGAAGTCCTGTTGAGAGATGTGAGTAGCATAAGGCAACCTAACCTAATAAGGAAAGAAGATCTATCTTTCCCTAAGGGTCCACTCTATTCAAGAGGTAAAGGAAATCTGAAGCACTGACTACCTAAACAAAACTTAATCAACCACAAAATCATCCAGTAGCTGACATCATATCCAGGGAAATTTCCAATACCATTGTGAATTATGCCCAATTAACTTTATCCTCTTCCAAAGACATCTGCTCGACCTTGGCTTACATCCATGCCCAGGAATTTAATAAATGAGTCATTCTTGTAGCTCTTTATTACTTATTATTATTTTCTTCCTGGGCAACCCAACTCTCACATCTATATCTAACATCTGCAGAGGAAGAAAAAAATAATACACAAAGCAAGTTTCATGCTGAAGTTAAACATAAGAATCACTAAGGACTTAGCACCAGCCGGAACAACTGAAAGGAGGTGCAATTTAGTTACTCTTTTACAAACTAAGGGCCTCATTATGAACATAGCGGTCTGGGCCGCCATGCGGTGGTGGCAGCAATCACTGCCACAGGCATGGTGGCCCAAACCGCCATATAATAGCTGTGGCAGAACCGCCACTGGCATAACTCTGCCACTGCCTGGCTACTGCTGCCAGGCAGCCTGGCGATGGCGGAGTTACATATCCGACAGGGCAGCACTGCAAGCAGGATAATGTACCTGTTTCCACCAGCCTTTCCCTGTGGGTTTACCCTGCCAGGGAAAGGCTGGAGGAATGGGTGCCTCAAGGCCCCCCTGGGGGCCCCTGCACTGCCCATGCACTTGGCATGGACAGTGCAGGGGACCCCGTGCACAGCCCCGTTGCGCATGTCACTGCCCGATTTAAGGGTAGTGATATGCGCGATGGGTGCTGCTGCACCCGCCGCACTGCTACATTGGCGGCGGCACCATGTGGAGCCGGTGTCAATGTACAGTCCCTGCATTCTGCTGGGCCGGCTGGCAGAAACAATGTTTCTGCCCACCGGCCCAGCGGAATGATCATTATGTGGCCAGTGGGGTCTTCAACCCGCTGACAGTCTATTGTAGACCGCCAGTGCCGAACTTGGTGGGTTTTCCCGCCGAGTTCATAATGACCACCTAAATTCTCTTAAGCACAATAAATGAAAAATGATTATAAAATGTATCATTTGTTCAAATACTAAGGTAAAAATGTATTTGATTAACATTGCATAAAGGCACAGTAACATTATGGTCTTTTATCGCATCATACTTACATGGATATAGTTTTACTCATATTATACGAATTTAAATGCTTCCTTACTCTTTTTCTAACAAAGCATAATGGTGCAGACAAGTTATTCTCTACCAGGACCACCACTTCCAAATACTGACGTAAAATCTGTGGTGTGTTTGTTAAGACTACACATGTATAAAATTTGAGTTGTAGGAGGCTTTTTCTTCAGATCCTCATTAAGGGGCATATTTATAGGCCCATAGCGCCACCTTGCGCCACATTAACATCATTTATTTTGAAGGTAATATGACCCAACAAGGCCAAAATCCCCTTGCCGTATTTACAGAGTGGCGCAATGAATGCATTGCCCCACTCTGTAATTGCTTGGGGATACATTATACCTGCGCCAGCCATAATGTGTGCGAAAGGAGCGTACGCCCATTAGAGGAGCTGAACAAATGGTGCAAGGAAATCTAAGAGATTTCCTTGCGCCAATTATTATGGCACTTTTAACGCATACTGAAGAGCAGGCGTTAAAAGGGGGCTTCCATTCTTTACAAGGGGCCCCTATGTACTCTGCAGGAGTTGCATCAATATTTGGCGCTACTTTTGCAAAGTACATCCATAGCATCATTAAAAATGACACTATTGCTGCCTACCCTGGGCCGTATTTTAAATACGGTGCAAACATGGTGGTGGTAGGGGGTGCTAAGGGGCGCAGGGAAAGTGGCGCTGCACTCGGTACAGCTCCACTTTCCATAAACCTGCCCCTAAATTAATAACAACAAAATTGCTGTGGCAATGCCACGGTGCATGCACATCCAACCTGATACCAATAGTAAGGCAAATGTAACATGGGAACAGTCTCAGATACGCCTGATGCTACCCGGTAGAACACATTGCCACCTAGGAAGAACACATGCCTGCCCAGAATTGGGTGTAGCCCCTTGCAGCAATAGTTCCAAATACCAGGGCACACATAGGTAGTATAACCAGCATGAAAAACTAATTTAAGTCTGTAGTTTTGTGTATTTGTATTTTATTCTTCATACTTCGTTGCATCGATTATAAAAGGGCAGCCGCAATGTGTTTCGTCACCATTACTTTTTCAAGGTTGCATATGGAATACAACTGCTGAAATATGACCAAAAAGATGACACTAGGGAGTGAAATGTGACTTCCCAAAACCTCATTGTCAAACACCTGTAGTAAATTGGTGAAGATAATCTGTACTGCATAAGTCTGTCCATATTTACAAAGTGATAAAGTAATGTGTAGATTCTGCAATGTCTCATAAGTATAGTAGGGAATACTGTAGTGAAGTAGGTGTGGAGTCAAGAACCAAAACACCAAAGTGGAAGTATCTTGGGCCAAGACACAATATAGTGACAAATAAAAAGATCATGAAGACACTTAGCTTAGTGAAAGGATGCAAAATAACTTCACAGATGCTCAAACTAACCAAACCAGTACAGTAAGCAAAAGAATGTGTCCTTCAATAATTGGCCCTTCAGGTGGAACCTTGATAGTAAAGAGAACCACATAGTATAAATAAGTGCAAGTATCACAAGGTATGTGGTGCTAAACAAAAGTATAGAGCATGGACCATATAGTATATAGATGACAGCCACAAGTGGGGTAAAACATGCTCAACAAACCACAGGGCCTAGGGTACAGTGCATAGGAGTATGTCCGAGACCCGTCACTGCGGAGGCCACAATGCTAGAACATAGCCCACATAATGCACGCAAATCGTAGAAAACAGGCAGGTGAATGCTGTAACTGTTGCTGCAAATCACGCGGGAGAACAATGAATCCGACCAAACAAACATGCACTCACAAAATGACATGTGGTATGTTGTTCAAGACAGGTGCATCTGACAAGAACCGCAAAAGTACTGTATGATGGTACACTAAAGGAGTAACAAATGTATGACACCAGAAATAATACAGTGACACTGCAGATTAAAATTGTGCTAAAAACGTCACTATGAGTCTGCAATGAAAGAGATTAGAATGTGAATAATGTGTCAACAAATATGGAATTCAGGAAAGTGTGAACGGTGTCTGTCGTGCCCGTAAATACGAGGGGAAATAGGTAAATGGCTATGTGCACATGCGTAGGAAAACTCCAAGTACTTTGTAAGATAATATCCAACTGTTTCTAAAGACATATAACAATTCATAAAACTGTGTGTAGTAATGAAAATGACATTCACTGACAAGTGATGCACAAAATGGTGACAAGATGAGATATGTTTGTCCTCAACCGTCACTGGTATTGTAGAGGTAAGTGGACGGAGGTTCTGATAAATCTAACAAGAAAAATGTAAAGAAAAAATGTTCTCAATTCTACTGTTAAGTCAAAACACAAATAAATGGAAAACACACCTCGAAGTTGAGGCTTACCTAAAAGTAAGGCACTCAAGTATGACACGGTTCCTAAGTAAGAATGGACGTTTAATCAAAGACGAAGAAGGTCTCTCTGAAGAAATGCCCCAAATGGCCCTATATGCACAGTCGGCATCTTAACGCGAACTAGTATAAGTAAGATGGGTATCAACACTTAGGCCCTCATTACAACATTGGCGGTAAATCCCGCTTACCGCAGTGCAGAAGACCTCCAACACACTGCTGCGGCGGCGGAATTCCGCTACAGCTCTTACGACCCACAGGCCGGAATCCGCCAAAATCCAGACACCCACACAAGTCCGCCACACCAAAGGTCAGTGATAAACTGGCGATAACAAAACCGACACCTTCACGCCCACAGGAATACGCCCACACTATCATGACCCACGAATCCATGCGGTGGTCTTTCAACTGCGGTATTCCATTGGCGGTACACACCGCCGCGCTCCAAATACACACACACTTACAAAACACAACCACATTGGACAAATCGAAATACACACACCTGATACACATACACACACCACTCCCACACACCCAATCCAATATAAAACACACACCCTTATCACCCACAAATCCTTACTACCAAAAATTCCGAAAGAAGGCCAGAGAGAGACACCACCAGAAACAACACTAGCATCCACAGGCACACAACACCATCACTCACACACCATTCACGCACCTCAGACAGCACACACAAACACATCCCCTCACACATCACAACTGACACCACCTCACACATCACCCACACCACATCATGGCACCTCAACGACACCCCAGGTTCTCTGAGGAGGAGCTCAGGGTCATGGTGGAGGAAATCGTCCGGGTAGCGCCACAGCTATTCGGATCACAGGTGCAGCACACCTCCATTGCAAGGAAGATGGAGCTATGGCACAGAATCGTCGACAGGGTCAATGCAGTGGGACAGCCTCCAAGAACACGGGATGACATCAGGAAGAGGTGGAACGATCTACGGGGGAAGGTGCGTTCTGTGGTCTCAAGTCACCAGATTGCAGTAGAGAGGACTGTCAGCGGACCCCCACCTCTTACCCCACAACTAACAACATGGGAGGAGCAAGTCTTTGCTATACTGCATCCTGAGGGCCTGGCAGGAGTAGCCGGAGGAATGGACTCTGGTAAGTCAACTCTTAACTATTACATCTCCCACCCTACCTCCATGCTATCACATATCCCCACCCTCACCCTCACCCCCATCACTCCAATACCTCACAAATGTCCCACTATCACAACCCACACATCCCAACACCAAGCCCTGCATGCAACACCAAAGCATGGACACCTATCACCAAATCCTGTCCACAACAGATACCCACACAGACCCCAAAACAATTATCATACAAGGTCCTAGACAAGAATGCAAGCACTGGAGTACAGGGTCACTCACCCATTGCACAAAATGGCACACACAGATGCAATAATCATGCCTTTATACCCCTGCAGGACCCCTACCCAACGTCACTGAACAGGAGGTTCCAGACATGACCACTCCCCCCACAGAAGAGGCCCCCAGTGCTGACAGCAGCTCTGTCCAACTGGATCAAGATGACCAGCCCAGCCCATCTGGGACCTCGGGACAGCCGGTTCCCCTGAGACTGGCAAATGTCACCACAGAGCCACCCCCCCCCCCAGGAAACACCAGCACAGCACCCACCCAGCGGGCCCATCCCTCTGTCCCCAGGACACGTCAAGCAGCAGTGTGTCTACCACTACAGAGAATCCAGGCAAACCCACCACCCCAAGAAAATCAGGGACCTGGGGGCAGTGGGCACACGGTTCAGCGGACAGAGGCACAGAAAAACAGGGAAACTGGGAGAACAGCTGTCTGACAGTGGGAGGACAGGCCCAGGGAATCCACTCTCCCCGAGGCCCTCTCCAACATCATGAGAGCGTATCATCATTCCCAGGAGACGATGGCAACGGTACTGGCCAACTTTCAGGAGACCCAGCGGCTGCAGGAGGAACACTATCTGGGGATCAGGGAGGAACTCAGGTCCATCAACACCATACTGGTCACCATTATAGGGGTGCTGAAGGACCTTGTCAACACCAGGAGGGACACTGTGGCACAACAAGAGGCCCCTGACACTAGCCTGGATGATGAACAGCCCACCACCTCTGCCGGCGCTAGTGGACAGGAGGCACCACCACAGGACCACAACACCAGCACCCCACCCCCTGCAGATGGACAACCACCCCGCAAACTGTCCCTGAGATCCAGGAACAAGGCAGAGAACAGTGCCAAGACCACTGCCATGAAACGAGATCCCCCTGATTGTCATCCTTCTGTCCCACTTTGTCACCCTGTTTATCCATCAACTGCCCTAGCTCCACTTCCTATGCCCCTTTGGACAATGCACCTGTGAAACAAAAAGACTGTACTCTGCTATGGACATTCCTCCACCATCACCCCTGCCCATTTTACAACCCCCTCCAATTATTTGCACAGAGATAAACACCCTTGAATCACAAAACAATCTGGAGTCAGTCTGTGCTTTCACAAATGTGTATTTACAATAACTATGGAATATAGCAATGTCAATTTTCTTGTCAACATACCGAAGTAACACAGCTCTAGTCCATGAGGTAATATAGCAGGGGTCACACAGTGGGATCCACATCTGTTAAATGGAAAGGCAAAGCGACAAGTCAGGGTCCATACACTAAGTAAAAGTGACGGACAGACTTGTGATAGGACAAACAATTGTATGAGGTGTGGGAGGCAGTGATATCTTCTTAAATGTGTCTCACTGGAAGTATTGATTGATAACGTTGTTTCTGTTGTCAATATCCTCTTCTTCACTGTCCACAGGCTCCACAGCTCCCACAAGACCTCTAGCTGGACCTTCCTCCTGCAGAAAAGGCACCTGTCGTCGCAAATCCAGGTTGTGCAGCATACAGCAGGCCAAGATGATCTGGCACACCTTCTTTGGTGAGTAGTAAAGAGAACCACCTGTCATATGGATGCACCGGAACCTGGCCTTCAGGAGGCCAAAGGTTCTTTCTATAATCGTCCTAGTTCGCCCATGTGCCTCATTGTAGTGTGCCTCTGCCCTTGTCCTGGGATTCCTCACTGGGGTCAGTAGCCATGACAGGTTGGGGTACCCAGAGTCACCTGCAAATGTCGAGGGACAACTGTTAGACACACACTAACCCGTAGGGACAACCCCAGACCCAGACGACTATTCACAGGGTATAGGGTCCTTGTCCTCACCTATTAACCACACACGGTGCCTTTGGAGTTGCCCCATCAAATAAGGGATGCTGCTATTCCTCAGAATGTAAGCATCATGCACTGAGCCAGGAAACTTGGCATTCACATGGGAGATGTACTGGTCAGCCAAACACACCATCTGCACGTTCATAGAATGGTAGCTCTTCCGGTTTCTGTACACCTGTTCACTCCTGCAGGGGGTTACCAAGGCCACATGTGTCCAATCAATGGCACCTATGATGTTGGGGATATGTCCCAGGGCATAGAAGTCACCTTTCACTGTAGGCAAATCCTCCACTTGAGGGAAAATTATGTAGCTGCGCATGTGTTTCAGCAAGGCAGACAACACTCTGGACAACACTTTAGAGAACATTGGATTGGACTTCCCTGATGCAATGACCACTGTAGTTTGAAAAGACCCACTTGCCAGGAAATGTATCACTGACAGGACCTGCACTAGGGGGGGTATTCCTGTGGGATGGCGGATAGCTGACATTAGGTCTGGCTCCAACTGGGCACACAGTTCATGGATTGTTGCACGATCAAGTCCGTAGGTGACTATTATGTGTCCCTCTTCCATTGTCGACAGGTCCACCAGCGGTCTATACACTGGAGGATGCCGCCATGTCATCACCTGCCCCAGCGGACGTGCCCTATGGAAGAGAACAAAAAGCAGAGAGTCAGCCAGCACTGAGGTATTACAAAATGTCATTTGCACACATTTGTTAATCGGCAATGTGCCTGTTACTGTGTGTATGCAAGGCCTACATAGGTGCAACATAGTTATCATTAATGCCATGTGGCCCCCTGAAATGGCGGCTGCCTGACCTGTAAGGTGGAACAAGGGGATATGAGGCAACTGCACTGGCGTTCTACACTGTCGCGGTAGGCGGTTGAAGACTGCGGCTCAATCCTGCATTGGTTAACATTGGACCATATGGGTCCCAGAAGTCAATGACAATGTACGCCGGCGGTGACGGTACGCACCGCTGTGGACGTGACCGCTATTTTCTATCTGTACACTCACTTGATACCTGACCTTCAACAGGAGAGTACCTACACTGCAAGTGCTGCTGTGACCTCAGTCTGGAAGCGACGATGGCTCATGTTTCTGGGGAAAGGGCCCCTGCCTTCCCTTCGGAGGAGTTGGAGAAGTTATTGGATGGGGTCCTCACCGAGCACACGCTACTCTATGGTCCTCCAGACAAACAGGTGAGTAAACTGTAAGCATGCTGCATGGGCAATGCCTGTTTGGAGTGGTGTGGATGGAAGATACATGGGGGGGACTGAGCCCTGCATGAGTGGACAGTGAGTGTATGTGCATCAGGGCAAGGGTGGGAACGTGGGCCAATGACTGTGACGGTCCGAATGGTTAAAGTTTTTCCTTGTCCCCTGTACTATTCCTGTAGGTCAGCGCCCACCAGAAGAAGGATATTTGGCGTGCCATCGCCAAAGACGTCCGGACCCTGAGGGTCCACCACAGACGGAGCACCCACTGTCGGAAAAGATGGGAGGACATTCACCGCTGGAGCAAGAAGTCGTTGGAAGCCCAGCTGGGGATGGCCTCCCAACGTGGAAGGGGTGACCGTCGCACCATGACCCCCCTGGTGTTCAGGATCTTGGTGGTGGCGTATCTGGAGTTGGATGGGCTCTTGAGGGCATCACAGCAGCCACAAGGGGGTGAGTGCACTCTCATTCAGCTGACTCTGCGCGCATTACGAGGTGTCTGGGTAGGGGAGGTGGGCAGTGGGTTACCCTAGGCCAGGGCGAGCTTTGTAGGCAAGGTCCCTTTGTGAGGCAGGCTATGTGGCACCCCAACCCCACCAGTGGTAAGAGCCATTTACACCTAGTCAGGCTCCTGTGACTTCCATGTGTGCAGCAATCGGGCATAGGCCTTGTACCCCATGGCCCTGTGAATAATCTAGGAACTATAATTGCATGGCGTAGTGCAAAGGGCTGCTCTGTCTGTAGTGTCCACCAACGGTAGTGGTATTGCATGCACTGAACATGTCTTTCTTCTGTCTCCTCTCCCTTTTTGTGGTCTCCCTGTTCTTGTGTGCAATAGCATCATCAGGTGGAGGAGCAGTGGCACCGGAGCAGGAGGGAGCTGCATCCCACTTGGCCCTGGAGGGTGAGACAACGGAGTCTGAAGCCACCAGTGGGACGGAGGGCAAGGGGAGCTCCACGGTGGGGACAGGAGGTGACAGCAGTGACAGTGACTCCTCCTCTGATGGGAGCTCCCTTGTGGTAGTGGGCCCCTCCGTGCCCCCCGCATCAACAGGTACAGCCGCCACCCCCCCTACCAGCACCGCCCTCCCAGCAGCCCCTCAGCGTGTGTCCCGTGGCCGCTCACCCAGGAGGGTGGGCATCTCCTTTGCCCCAGGCACCTCAGGCCCTGCCCCAGTCAGCCCTGCTGCCCTCAGTGAGGAGGCTATTGACCTCCTGAGATCCCTCACTGTTGGGCAATCTACCATTCTGAATGCCATCCAGGGTGTCGAGAGGCATTTGCAACAAACAAATGCATACCTGGAGGGCATTCATTCTGGCCAGGCAGCCCAACAAAGAGCATTTCAGGCTCTGGCCTCAGCACTGATGGCAGCCATTGTCCCTTTGTCCAGCCTCCCCCCTCCAACTTCCTCCACCCAGACCCAATCCCCTGTACCTCAGCCTAGCCCAAGCACACCATCAGACCAGCATGCACACACCTCAACACACAAGGGTGGCTCAGGCAAACATAAGCACCACACATCCCACAGGCACTCACACAAGCATCATACCCATGCAGACATACCAACATCCACTGCCTCCACTGTGTCCCCCTCCTCCACGTCCTCCTCCTCCCTCCCTGACTCGTCTCCACTCACACCTGCATGTACTACATCTTCAGCCACTACCTCCATCACCAGCACGCCCATCGCCACACACCGCTCACATGCACTCACCACCCCTACTAACATTCACACATCCCCTGTGTCCTCTACCAGTGTGTCTGTGAGCCCTCTTCCCAAAGTACACAAACGTAGGCACACACCCACCCAACAGCCATCCACCTCACAACAGCCTCCAGCCCATGCACCTTCACCCAAATTCAGCAAACGTACACCTCCTACAACCACTACCTCTTCCTCCACTCCCAAACCCACTCCATCTACCCGTCCCAGTGTGTGTAAAAAACTTTTCCTAGCTAATATTGACCTCTTCCCTACACCTCCCCCCCGTCCGTCCCATAGGGCCAGGCTTTCCAGGCCCCAACCCAGCACCTCAGCCACTACATCACCAGGCACAGTGGTGCCAGCAACTGCGGGCTATTGGAGTGCACCAAACAACAGGGCTGCCAGTGTGCCACGGAGCGAGGGCAAGAACATTCCCCCACCTGCAAAAGTTCAAAGGTTGCCCACATCCCGGAGGGAGAAGCAGAAAGCACCTGCCACCAATGGCTCAGGGAAAACGAAAGGGGATGGTGGCAAGACAGCTGAGCCACCATCCAAGGTGGGGAAGGGACAGAAAATAAAGGGCAGGTCAGGAAAGGGCATGGTGGCACCGACAATGGGACCAGTGTCACACCTTGTGTCCACGCCGATGCCAACCTGTACGGCGGAAAAAACCGCCACCTGCACCGCTACCTGCACCGCCACCTGCACTGCCACCAGCACCGCAGTCACTGAGCCCGCCACCAGCACCGCAGTCACTGAGCCCACCACCAGCACTGTTGCCACTGAGCCCGCCACCAGCACCGCCGCCACTGAGCCCGCCACCAGCACCGCCAACACTGAACCCTCCACCAGCACCGCTGCTACAGAGCCCGCCACCAGCACCGCCGCCAACACCGATGCCACAGAGACCGCCACCAGCACGTTGCTACTGAGCCTGCCACCAGCACTGCCGCCACTGAGCCCGCTGCCAGCACCAATGCCACAGAGGCCGCCGCCAACACCGCTGCGACTAACCCCGCCGCAAGCACCACCAGCGGCCCGCGATATCCTGAGCCAGTGTCACTACCGCAGACATGGCTGCCATCCCCAGTGGTCAGTCGTCCGAGGCTGGTGGTCAGTTCCAGGAGCCTGGGCAGGTTCCATGATGCACCACTTTCAGTGGAGAAAGGCATCCACTACCTCAGTCCTTGGCAGGATGAAGCACTCTGGGCACAAAGCCCCCTCAAGAACCAGTGGAGACTGTTATCCACTTGAGAGACTGTGGCTTTGCACTCCCCAGGATAAAGCAGTGGGCAATCCACCCACTGGAGAGACTTGAGAGACTGTGGCTTTGCACTCCCCGGGATAATGCAGTGGGCAATCCACCCACTGGAGAGACTTGAGAGACTGTGGCTTTGCACTTCCCAGGATACAGCAGTGGGCATGGAGCCCCCTCGTGGAGCAGTGGCGTCGTGCTTTCATCAGGCTGAGGTGCCCCCCTCCCCCTGAGGTGCCTGTTTCATTTCGATCTGATGCCCCTGCAGTGTTCTCTCCGTTTGACGTTTGGTATCATGTGTGGGCCTCGCCCATGCATTTTGGGCCCAGTGGTCCACGGACAATAATTGGTGCACTATCCGGACTTGTGTAGTTGGTGTACACAATTGTATATACCGTATTTCGAGGCTTGACTACTGGATTTTTCATGATTACAATCGTTCAACTCATTTCCTTTTGTCCTTGCGTTCTTCCAGGGGGAGTGGGGGGGTGTATATATAATGTTGCGCCATGTATTTGTGTGTATGTTGTAGTGGGTGAGGGTGCGGGTGTTGCGTGTGTGTGTGTCACTCTCTTTTCCCTCTCCCCTCCCCTGTATTGTAGTTGCAGTACTCACCGTGGTCGTCGCCACCGTCTTTGGTGTTCCTGCTAGAGGAGCAGGAAGACCATTGCAGGAAGTATCTGGAGTTCTGGCTCCATGGCGTCCTGGTACCTTGTGGGGTGTGGAGAGGTGAGTGTTTTCCCTTCCAAGTCCTATTTCTGCCTTGTTTTTGTTCACGTTGGGTCCGCCCCGGAAAAGGTGGCGGATTGCCATCTTGTGATAGGGTGGGCGGTACTTTGTCTTCCGCCTGTCTGTTGGCGGTGACCACCGCAGTGTTTGTTTCTACCGCCGTGGCGGTGGGAGTGTTAAAGTGGCTGTCTATGTTGGCGGTTTCCGCCGTGGACGTGATTCAATTTTTTTTACCGCCGGCCTGTTGGCAGTCTTACCGCCGCTTTAACACCGACCGCCAGAGTTGTAAAGAGGGCCTTAACGTGGACAAGTGTAGAAAAAACAAAAAGGTACCAGATTTGGAAATGTAAAGACAGGATATAGGTCATGTAGAGGTAGGGGGCGAGAAGAAAGTAATATCAGAAGAGTTGCAGTAGGTGGTGACCATCAAGAGTCAGAGTATCATGTTGGAAGAAAGGCATGAAACAGCAAAGGTGGGACAAAAATGAAACTGTAAACTCCACTCTCACAGGAGAATGGAGGAACCAGGGAGTCAGATAAGTGGTGAAACCCAGTTTTTAGTAAGATGTGAGTAGTCTACATATAAATATATATCATGATGCCGATGTTTGGTAGCCTTGCAATCCTTCCTCAATAAAGCACTCTTCCATTCCTGGTGGGGTGGGGGGGGCTTGGAGTGTACCTCGGAAAAAACAAGAGATAAAGATTAAATTCTCAGGTCCTGTAATTATGTAGTTCTGTTCCCATCACCTTTTGTGTCACTCATTGTGCTCCCCGTTTCCTGAGTGTCAGGTGTGTGTGCACAAAGCAAGGCAAAACAAAAAGAAAAAAGTACACAACAAAAGTGGGTGTTGGTTTGCAGAGCAGTCCTGGACTTCAGAATCAACTAAGGGTGTGCTTTAAGGCTTACTGAAGTGAAGAGACAGAGAGAACCTACATGCCTGGCAGTTTCTGTCAAAAGCCCACAAGTGACTTTCGGACCAGTAGCCACCAACCAAACACACTTTGCACGGTTTTCTGTACTTGCCTGAGGCCACGGCTCGGGAAGTGCCCCCTGGGGGCCTTTTCCTGCTGGCCTGTCTCCGAGCTCTCCTCACTCCTCCTCTCTTTGTTCATCTCTTCCTAGTTGTCTGCTTGCTCTTCCTAGAGCCCCCTTGATGTGTCCTGATGTGCAACTCCCAACCTCGTCTTCTCCCTCCATTGCCAGGCGTCCTTGCTCTCTGCTCTATGTTTCTCTTGCTTTCCACTTGTTCTTTGTGTTCTGGGTCTCAGCTCTCTCCTCATGTCTCCTTCTGTGGATCTACACTGCCATTCTCCAAGGTGTCACCCCTTTGTACCTGAAAACAGGTGGCACTATGAAACATTAGAACAGTGAGTGGACACTTGACAGTACCTCTGGGGTTTTGTTTCACTATGTCTCCATTCTCAGGTTTTGAAGGACCATCACAATACCTTCCATCAAGCATGTCCGATGGGGCCAGAGGAACACAGGGGACCTGGAGAGGAAATCAGCTGTGGTTTACATAGTGGCCGGGCCATGGCAAAGCTAAAATGAAAAGGGCTGGAGAGCTAGAAACCACCAAAGGACCTTGGCATTGGTATGCATGTGACAGGCCAGCCAAATCAGAGGAGCATGACAGTAAGCAGTACAAAAGGCCGACCTAGCTTTAATATTGCAAATCTTCCACAGCCCATTTAGGGCCTCATTCCGACCCGGACGGGCAGCGGACGCCGCCCGCCGGGCGGAAACCGCCCAAACACCGCCCCGCGGTCAGAAGACCGCGGGGGGCATTTCAACTTTCCCGCTGGGCCGGCGGGCGATCTGCAAAAGATCGCCCGCCGGCCCAGCGGGAAAGCGCCTTCCACGAGGATGCCGGCTCCGAATGGAGCCGGCGGAGTGGAAGGTGTGCGACGGGTGCTGTGGCACCCGTCGCGCTTTTCAGTGTCTGCTAAGCAGACACTGAAAAGCAATGTGGGGCCCTGTTAGGGGGCCCCTGCAGTGCCCATGCCATTGGCATGGGCACTGCAGGGGCCCCCAGGGGCCCCACGACACCCGTTCCCGCCAGCCAGGTTCTGGCGGTGTAAACCGCCAGAACCAGGCTGGCGGGAAGGGGGTCGGAATCCCCATGGCGGCGCAGCTTGCTGCGCCGCCATGGAGGATTCCCATGGGCAGCGGGAAACCGGCAGGAGACCGCTGGTTTCCCGTTTCTGACCGCGGCGTTACCGCCGCGGTCAGAATGCCCATGAATGCACCGCCAGCCTGTTGGCGGTGCATTCGCTGCCCTCGGCCCTGGCGGATTCAATCCGCCAGGGTCAGAATGAGGGCCTTAATGGCTAAGCATTCCTTTTCAATGATGGGGTAGTGAAGTTCCCATTGAAAATGTTTCAGACTAATATACACAACAGGTCGTAGGTGACACTCACTGTCAGGTTGGGAGAGACAGCCTCTTTCGGAGGTACACAGGGCTTGTTTGAGCCATTCGAAGCTCTTCTTTTGTTCCTGAATCAATTTGCTTAGTCAATTGGGATGGGTTCTCAATACTTAATCAGTGAGAGGTCTGTTTTTTTACTAAAACCTAGGGAAAAACCGCTGGTAGTACCCCACTAAACCTACAAAAGAACAAGGGCTACATGTATCAAAGTTCGGTTTTGCGACTCGCAATTTCCGAGTCGCAAAACCGGATGTAATATAGGGCCTGATTCTAACTTTGGAGGACGGTGTTAAACCGTCCCAAAAGTGGCGGATATACCACCTACCGTATTACGAGTTCCATAGGATATAATGGACTCGTAATACGGTAGGTGGTATATCCGCCACTTTTGGGACGGTTTAACACCGTCCTCCAAAGTTAGAATCAGGCCCATAGTGTCAATGACACTATTAGCGATTCACAAGGGGGTCGAAAATGCCCACCTCATGATTATTCATGAGGTAGGTCGCAATTTACGACCACCTTGGGAATGGTGGCCCTCACAGGGATGGTGGCTTGCCAGAGACAGCAGACCACCATGTCCGTGACTGCTTTTAAATAAAGCTTTTTTTTTTTTTTAAATGCAGCCCATTTTCCTTAAAGGAAAATGAGATGCATTTCAAAATCATTTCATTTTTTCAGTAACATTCACAAAGGGGAAGGGGTCCCATGCGAATGGGTTAGCACCAGTGTGACACTGTTGCTAACTGTGATTGTTTTGCGACCACATTCGCGGTCACAAAACAATCATACATAGGACTGCGAGTCGCAAATAGGAAGGGAACACAACTTCCTAATTGGGAGTCGCAATCCCATTTTGTGATTCGGTAAAACGCTTACCGAATCGCAAAACTGGGTTTGCACATGGGGAAGTGCATTTTGCACTTCACAAACAGTCTGATTCGCTGTTTGCGACGTGCAAAAGCCTTCGTACATGTGGCCCCAAATGCCCTGTTTGTCTCTTGGTCTGGGGAGATCCCACATTTCCTGTACCTTATTGATCCATGGTCAAATCTGTCCCAGTTGGATATGAAGCCCAAGGTATCAGATGGAGTTTGTGGCAATCAACCATTTTGCAGGGTTAGCACTGAGTCCAGCTTCCCTCAAGGCCTGTACTACCATTTTTTAAGTGGTTGAGATGTTGTACCTATGTGGGGCTATACACCACAATATCATCCAAGTAGGCTTTGCCATATTGTATTGTATTGTATTGTAATCGTATTTATATAGCGCTTACTACCCCTGACGAGGCGTCGAAGCGCTTTTCGATGAGTAGCACGCAACTCCGGAACCCAACAAGAATTAGTGATGGATTAGTATTGTTTAATAATGAGTACAGTTTTAGTATTATTATGAGTTAATTTGAGCCGCGTATATGAGAGTTTGTTAGATTGACTGGAGTAATGGAGGGGTGGAGGAGGAAAGAAATCCATAAGTGTTAATTGGGAGTATATCCTTCATTTACTCAAGCCAAAGGCTTGGGATGAATAAAGGGGGGCGGAGGGGGAAGAGTATGTGGAAGGGTTAGGGAGAGCATAGTAGCAGGGTGAGATGAATGCAGGAGAAGTTAGTAGGGTTGTGTGGGAGGTCACAGAGGTAGAGTGAGGTTTGGTGAGTTAGATGTGGAGGTGGAGGGAAGAGCTTAGGCAGAGATATTTAGGAGATGAAAGTGGTAGAAGGGATTTGGGATGAGTCAGAGTGAGAATGGAGGATAGTTTGATAGAGACATGACATAAGAGTGATGAATAGATAGGTGTGATAAGATGAGAGCAGGAATTCATAGATATCTAGTATAACAACCCAAAAACCAGGAGCCATGCAATGATCCACGAACATGCCAAGCACAGAAACAACATATACATACACATATAAATATATATATATACACACACACACACATGAATACACACACATATGCACATACAATACATAATTAGAATCATGGGTAAAAAATACTTAGTCAGACAGGTTTAAAGAGTGTGGGTGTATTTTATTGTTATGACAGTAGCAATACATATTTTCCAAAAAAACTATAAATAAATAGAAATATACATATAGGTGGTCATTCTGACCCTGGCGGTCTTTGACCGCCAGGGCGGAGGACCGCGGGAGCACCGACGACAGGCCGGCGGTGCTCCAATGGGGATTCCGACCGCGGCGGTAAAGCCGCGGTCGGACCGGCACCACTGGCGGGGTCCCGCCAGTGTACCGCCGCCCCATTGAATCCTCCGCGGTGGCGCAGCTTGCTGCACCGCCGCGGGGATTCCGACCCCCCCTACCGCCATCCAGATCCCGGCGGTCGGACCGCCGAGATCCGGATGGCGGTAGGGGGGGTTGCGGGGCCCCTGGGGGCCCCTGCAGTGCCCATGCCACTGGCATGGGCATTGCAGGGGCCCCCGTAAGAGGGCCCCTACATGTATTTCACTGTCTGCTGCGCAGACAGTGAAATACGCGACGGGTGCAACTGCACCCGTCGCACAGCTTCCACTCCGCCGGCTCGATTCCGAGCCGGCTTCATCGTGGAAGCCTCTTTCCCGCTGGGCTGGCTGGCGGTCTGAAGGCGACCGCCCGCCAGCCCAGCGGGAAAGTCAGAATTACCGCCGCGGTCTTTCGACCGCGGAACGGTAACCTGATGGCGGGACTTTGGCGGGCGGCCTCCGCCGCCCGCCAAGGTCAGAATGAGGGCCATAATCTGAAAAAAATATTTATCCAAATAGGCATATGCAGTTCATAGTTGTTTGAAAAAGGTGGTTATGAAGGAAAGAGCCAACTCTTGAGTAGTTTTCTGAAGACAAGAAAGTTATCTGTGGCTCTTATAGTTGGGGGTAATGAATTCCATAGTTTGGCTGCTTGGACGGAGAAGGATGTACCACCTATAGGTGGTCATTCCAACCCTGGCGGTCCATGACCGCCGGGTTGGAGGACCGCGGGAGCACCGCCGACAGGCCGGCGGTGCTCCAATGGGCATTCCGACTGCGGCGGTAAAGCCGCGGTCGGACCGGCAACACTGGCGGTCACCCGCCAGTGTACCGCCGCCCATTGGAATCCTCCAAGGCGGCGCAGCTAGCTGCGCCGCCGAGGGGATTCCGACCCCCCCTACCGCCATCCAGTTCCCGCCGGTCCGCCCGCCGGGAACCGGATGGCGGTAGGGGGGGTCGCGGGGCCCCTGTCATGGGCACTGCAGGGGCCCCCGTAAGAGGGCCACTAAATGTATTTCACTGTCTGCTGCGCAGACAGTGAAATACGCGATGGGTGCAACTGCACCCGTCGCACAGCTTTCACTCCGCCGGCTCGATTCCGAGCCGGCTTCATCGTGGAAGCCTCTTTCCCGCTGGGCTGGCGGGCGGCCTGAAGGCGGCCGCCCGCCAGCCCAGCGGGAATGTCAGAATTACCGCCGCGGTCTTTCGACCGCGGAACGGTAACCTGACGGCGGGACTTTGGCGGGCGGCCTCCGCCGCCCGCAAAGGTCAGAATGAGGGCCATAGTCTTTTTCTTGTATGGTGGTGTTCTAAGGCGGGGTGCCAGTCTTGAGCGGAGGGTTCTTTGTTGGATGTATTTGGTAATTTTCTTTCTGATAAAAAGAGGTCCTGTTCCATGTATTGCTTTGTGGGTGATACAAAGCAGCTTGAAAGTGCATCTTCTGGCAACGGGTTACCAGTGTAGTGCTCTCAAGGCAGGAGAGATGTGGGCTTGCGGCTTTATGTGTAGTAGTAGCCTGGCTGCGGAATTCTGAATACATTGTAGTTTTTTCATAACAGATGATCCATGGTAGAGGCTATTGGCATAATCCAGTTTGGATAGTACAAGCGAGATAGTAGCTTGCACCTTGTGTGGAAATCCGAGGTGGGGAAGATGCGTCGTAAAGTCTTTAAGGTGATGAAGCTTGTGCGTGCTAATATGAGCAATAGCGTTTCAACACTATAACCATGAGGCGTTGGATGGTGACCGGGGCACCGTGCAAACCAAAAAGGAGAACTGTGAATTGGTAAAGATCCATAGGGATGGCAAAGGCAGTCTTCTCTTTGGCTGTAGGAAAACTGGGTATCTGCCACTATCCTTTTGTTGGATTCAAAGTAGCAAGATTTAACCATACCTAAATGTTCAATCAACTCATCTACTGGTGGCATGGGATAGGAGTCAAATTTAGACTTCTGGTTCAATTGTCTAAAGTCATGCAGAACCGGATGGTTCCATCAGGTTTGGAACTAGAATCACAGGAGAACACAACAGGCTAGTAGAAGGTTCAATAACACCTCATTGTAGCAGTCTGGTTACCACGGTCACAACAGCAGCCCTATGGGCTTCTGGAATTTTGTAGGTTTTGAGTCATGCTATCTGATATGCCTCGGTTATGATATCATGAATATTGTGAGATGCACATCCAGGTTGTTCGTAGAACACGTCAAAATAGAGGTTTATGATTTCTTGCAGTTGTTCTTGTTGTTCTTTGATTAAGAGATGTTGTAACAGCACCTCTGCAGGGTGATGTGTTTTCTTGTGTGGAAAGAAATACATATCTAGGGTTTGAGAGTCTGTCACTAAGATGGTATGGGATCCTCCCTGTTATCCTTGGTTATCTGTTTACCATCACTTCAATAGGTTGATGTGATTTATCTGTTCTGCTTTGGAACTATGAGGTATTTCAGGTTTCTATGTTACTGGTGTGATTTTAGTGATTACTTTATTGGGCTTTTGAGCTAAAAGCTTATTGTCGGAAGAAAGAAAGAGGACCAATGCTTTCACCCCACTGCTAGTTATCGTATACAGGTGTTCTTGTCATAGGCTGCTGCCTGCTTGTTCTGTGCCTTCTCCATGTGCCTCCTAACATCTTCCCACAAGGTGTGAGCTTATTCTTTCAATGTGGTGGCAAAGTCAAGTAGATTACAACCCTCATCCTTTTCTGCCTCCCAATGTTGGTGGTTGGCAGACGAATACCAATTCAAAAGGATTGTCCTGTGGAAGACTGTACATGGGTTCTGATGGCGTATAAAACCAAGGGTAATTTCCAGCCCCAATCCCTCCCTGTTTCTGAAACATGTTTCGTGAGAATCATCTTAATGGTACAATTATACCTCTCAACCAGACCATTTGCCAGGGGGTGATACACTGAGGTTCATATCTGAGTTATCCCTAGTGTCTTATAGATCTAGGCCATACGCTTAGATATAAAGGGAGATCCCTGGTTTGTGAGTATTTCTTTGGGGAACCTAATTTGTGAAAAGGACTCAATCATACCAAGTGTTATAGTGGTGGTGGTCGTATTGGAATGGCTTCTGGATAGCTTGTCACATAATCAACCATGATTAGGATGTATTGGTAGCCCTGGAATGAAGGTACTAAGAAACCAACCAAACCAATCCCTATTCTGGGAAGAAGGTCCTTAAAGGAAAACGAGTTGCAATAGACACGAAAAAATGAAACGTTTTTGTTTCATTTTTTCAGAGGACCTCTGCCTGCTCTGAAAAAATGCTTTTAGAGCCATTTACAAAGGGGAAGGGGTCCCTTGGGGACCCCTTCCCTTTTGAGAATGGGTTAGCACCCATTTGAAATGGGTGCTAACTGCAAATTGCTTTGCAACCGAGTTTGCGGTCATAAAGCAATTCTACATCGCGATGCAAATCACAAATAGGAATGGGAACACCCCTTCCTAATTGTGAGTCGCATTCCCATTTTGCGAGTCGGTAACCTGGTTACTGACTCGCAAAATGGGAATGAGCGTCGCAATGTGCGTTTTGCATGGCGCAAACAGTGAAGTTCACTGTTTGCACCATGCAAAACGCTTCCTACATCTGGCCCCAAGTATCAGTTCCCGTGGGTGATGTACAGTCAAGACGTAGTGAAGCCCTCAGTATGCGACCTCTCAGTGGCCTATTGGTTAGTGTCTGGTTCAGTGTATTATCTGCTTGCAAAAGGTACCAATGGTTGTGCATGATTTTAAAACTGTGCGCACTCTACTATAGCCCACTATAGGGGGTGCAAAGTGAAAGTCTCATTTTCTTGCAGTATTACTGAGTAGGGCCTCCTGTTTAATCTCTTAGGGCCAGATGTAGCAAAAATCCAAATTGCGACTTGCAATTTGCGAGTCCCTGCGACTCGCAAATTGCAACTCGCAATTTGGTATGCAGAAAGGTGTCTCAGACACCTTCTGCAACTCGCAATGGGGTTGCAAAGACCCACCTCATTAATATTAATGAGGTGGGTCGCAGTTTGCGACCCCATTGTGAGTATGGGCACTCACGGGGATGGTGGCCTGCTGGAGACAGCAGACCACCATGTCCGTGACTGCTTTTTAATAAAGTAGTTTTTTTTTTCTAAGTGCAGCCCGTTTTCCTTAAAGGAAAACGAGCTGCACTTTGAAAAAAAAACGAAACCTTTCGTTTCGGATTTTTTCAGGGCAGGTAGTGGTCCATTGGACCACTGCCTGCTCTGAAAAAATATTTTTTTTTCCAGTCACAAAGGGGAAGTCTTCCCATAGGGACCCCTTCCCGTTTGCGACTGGGTTACCATCCACTTCAAATGGATGGTAACTGCGATTCCATTTGCGACCGCTTTTGCGGTCCCAAATAGAATTGAATTGCATTGCGAGTCGCAAATAGGAAGGGAACACCCCTTCCTATTTGCGAGTCGGAAATGCATTTTGCGAGTCGGATCCGACTCGCAAAATGCATTTCTGCATACCGGAGAGGCTTATGCGCCTCGCAAACGGCGTTTTTTGCTGTTTGCGAGGTGCAAAACCCTTTCTACATCTGGCCCTTAATCCTGTGTCTGGCCTCATTCAGTGTGTTTCTAGAAAATCCTCTAATGAGAAACCTTTCTTCATATGTAACAATTTGTGCTGAAAATCTGATTCCTCACTGCAATTCTGTCTAATTCTAGTTATTTCACCATAGGGGATCACCTTAATTTGGGATGGTTGGTGGGAACTAGTTGCATGTGGTATGGCATTGCACGCTGTAGTTTTTCTAAAAAGTTAAAAAAGTTTAGAACATATCTGGATGTCCTTGATATACAATGAATATCTAAGTAGTCGATACTCTCAGGAGTGTACTGATGTGTGAAGGTCAAGTGGTATCCATTGTTGTTAGGATAATCCAAGAAAAGAGTCAATGATAGTGTGTCACCAATCCAGAACATGAGCACGTCATCAATGTATCTTCCAAAAAATACCTTTCAATTCAGGGGGACCTTGTTTCCAAATGTCGCGTTTTTCAGAATGAGCAAGTAAAGTGGCATTCAAAGTGTCCAGAAAGTGTTGTATGGTAGCAATGCCCTCTGTTCTGGGGACGCTAGTATACAATGAGCAGATGACTAGTGTCACTAGGAGGTGACCTTGGGTCCATTCCAAATCTGGAAGTTTGCACAGTAGATCTTTTGTGTTTCTGATGTACGACGGTAGGTTATGTACAAAAGGCTGTAAATAAATTTCAATGGACTCAGAGAGTTTCTCTGTGGGGGTCCCCATGCCAGATATAATGGATCTACCTGGAGGGAAGGGACATGGTTTGTGTATTGTTGGTAAAATATAAATTCAAGGTGCCCTCAGTGTAGGATTGTATACACACTGGTATTCCATGTCAGTGAGAAGGCATTGATCCTTCCAATGCTATAAATTCCTCTGGATGGTGATATTAGTGTCCTTGAGTGAATTGTGTACTAGCTTGTGAGATGCCGTGATGTCAGCAAGTTGAAGGTCAATCTCTTTATTGTAATCCAGTCTATTCAAAATGGCTGCATTACCCCCTTTATCAGCCTCCTTAATAACTATGGCCTTCATTACTACCCTAGCGGTCGGCAGTAATTTGGGGAAAGGTACTGCCAACAGGCTGGTGGTACCTTTTCCCAAATTATGACATTGGTGGTTTGGCTCAAGCCAAACCGCCAATGTACCACTCCGTCTGCCAGGGTGGTAACAGCCGCTGGGCTGGAGAATTGGGGTCCAGCCAGGCGGCCGTCACAATCTCACCCTCGGGATTATGACCCCACCTACCGCCATGGTTTTCATGGCAAGCGTAACCACGAAAACCATGGCGGTAGGCAATATCAGTTCCAGGGAATCCCTTCCCTGGCACTGATAGGGGTCTCCCCCGCCCCCTCCCTAGAGTCCTCCCCTAACCTCCCTCTCCTGCCACCCGCACAGTTACACACCCACACGCACATACACACACACTCATACACACATGCATACCCACATTAACCCACCCACGCATGCACACATACATACCCACACACCGCAACACACACCAACAAACATTGTCACACACATGCATTCACAACACACAACATACACGTACAGTCACATTCAGTCATTCACACCCGCATTCAACGTGACTCACACCTGCATGCACGCATACAAAAACAGACACCCCCCCCCCACTCACACAAACACCCCCACACAAGCACACACCACCCCCCTCTCCTGTCGGAGAACCCGACTTGCCTGCTTGCAGGGGGTCCTCCGGCAGGAGACGGGAGCTGGCGTTGCTGCCAGCAGCAGCGTCCGCCATCAAAACACTGCCAGGCTGTATCATTGCTCATGATACGGTTGGCTTTGTTTTGCTGGTGTGCAAAGCAGACAGTGCGCATTTTGATGGTGCTAGGCAGGGGCCCCCTGTGGCCCGCAGCACTGGTTTACTACCAGCTTTTCCATTGCAGGGTCCCCGCCACGGAAAGGTTGGTGGAAAGCTGAGTTGCAATGAGCACAGCGTCGCTGGCTGAGTACTACTCAGGTCACCATCAGCCCAATGGGAATTATGTTCCTAGGGGGTCTGCCTACCAGGGTTGTAATGTGATGGTGGGACTGCCTGGAGTACTGAGGTCCAACCATTACCTCAAGTTTGGCAGTCCTTGGACCACCACACTCATAATGATGCCCTAAGACTTTGAAAAAGGAGGAAGGATCCTCACATCTTGGATTGTAGGAGTAGGGTAAACTCTGGGATTGTTTGCAGTAGGGCAACCAGGAACTGCTGAAAAAGTATGTAGAGTTACCACCTTTGGTCCACTGGTTAAAAAAGCTCCAGTCACCACCACCCATTGGCTGGTGCAAGTGATAAATGTGGCATCCAAAGGAACTCTCCACAAACCACTTACTGGACGTATGAAAGATCAGAAGAGGACTGGTCTTTGATTGATGAAACCTAAGGCAAGCCCCAAGGGCAGAACTTCCTCTCTTTTGAACCCAGGACGATTTAGTGGACTGCCCAGGCCATTTGACTGACCTCCTGTGTGACTACAGGGGAACAACAAGCTGCAAGAGGTATTTTTCTTGAAGCACCATTAGACTACTACCAAATGGATCTGGGTTGGAACTATTGGTGAACTCTGCTAGAGTGGATTCTGTACAAAAAATCTCTGTTATAGCCACTATCAAACAGACACTACTCTAAAAAGATCACCCAGTAGGCACATAAGTCCAAAACCATTAGGCATAATATACATTTGAAAGTAGAAAAACAAATAAGAGACTGAGCAAGAATAATTGTGCAAATCATCAGCTTACAGATGTTTATCTAAAGAGAGAGAGAACAAGTGCAAATTGAGGCAGATCCAGCAAGAAAAATCTCATATGCTAAAGTGGCATGTGCAAAAAACAAAACTGCTCTAAAAAAGAGGATCAGAAAAATAAAGTATTTTCAAAATCTAGTAAATCTTAATGCTATCATTCAACAGTTTTGCAATTGATGAGTGAATTTTCCAAATTTGGCAAGGTCCGATGGATTTTTCAAGGTACTGACCAGATTCCTGGCTTGTGCAAGGTTCTTACACCATAACTTAAAAAGAGAGGTTTCAGCAAAGTACAACGTCCATTCCTCATTGCAGGGCAGCAGCAGAGTAGATGGTTAAATGATTCAGTTTTAGAACCACATATCCTGCAATTGGGGATCATTGAAAGTGAGTGCATTTTGGATTAATCTGTTTAATCTTAAAGGCCATTACCTTGTGGCCATAATTTGTGACAAGCATGCTTTCCCAATTGACTACTTTAAGTACAGCTGCACAGTCAGCAGATGGGGTGTGTGACATAAGACGATGCCATAGCCGCTACCACCGGAGTGCTTTTCAAATAGTGCTTTTCAATTTGGCCTAGTCTGTTGACATAGAGTGATCTGATCTGCTTTTTCAGAACTGTTTTAAAGGCTGTTTGTGAAATGAACAGTGTATTTGAAACTGTCTGATAAATATGAAGGGACTCAAGCGCTGTGATTAGAAATTGCGACCAAGGATTAATTTTTGGGAAAAAAATAGGGCGTAATTACTGATTTTGATGTATTAGGCAGTGCCTGGGCTACTCTATAATAGTATTTTTTTTAAACGCCCAGGTAGGTCCACTTCTGGCTTTCTAGACCAAGTTCTAATCTTATCAGGCAGCCTCTGCTGTATTGGGGTAGCTTAAACACTCTCTTGTAGGATTTAACTTGAAATTGTTCCACAGGTTTAATAAGCTGGTCTGGAAAGGCTTCATGGTCATAATTTAGTGCTGGAAAGAGAGTAGCTCTGAGCACTCATCGGATGGGAACTGAGGGTCTCTATCAAGTTATCATTTCAACCTTTGCTTTAAGATGGCAGAGGTGGGCTTTGGCACTCCTATTCACTTTAAACCATAGACCTAATTAATTATATGATTTGTCCACAACAATCTTTAAGGGTCCAAATTTCCATTAATGGCTCAATCGTTTTAATGTCTTACTGAAAATTAGACTTAAACTTGGGGGCATATTTAGGAGCCTCTAACACCATCGGAGCATCACTTTTCGTGACGCTCCAGGGGCGCTATGCCCTGCACCGTATTTACAAGGTGGTGTTAAGCCACTTTTTGTGGCTTAACTCCACCCTGTAAATACAGCCTCTTTACATGCAGTACGTTACGTGGAAGGGGCATGCAATGGGTGTTGCATGTTGACACTGCTCCAGATTGATGCATTTTCGGAAACCTGAGGCAGCGACAAAATCTAACGCCAGCACAGGGATAATGTGAGCAGGGCGCAACGAAGGGAGATACTTTTATTTCTACTCATTCTTTGCTATTTCTATGTGTGCTGCATTCTGCAGCACACTTAGGAAGAGCAAATTGCCATTTAAGATTGCTTTTGTGTAGGAAGGTGTCTTTTCCTGCACAAAAACCATCTCCCCTGCAACGCAGCCATCCTAGCACCATGGCGCAAGAGTGGCTGCGTTGGCGCTCGGCTGCAAATTTAGCGCCGGTGCAGGGGACAACACAGGGGTGTGCTGTATTGAACTAAATATGACAAATCCCTGCATTGTGAAAATAACAGATCGCGGCGCTGCCAATTTTGGCTCAGTCATTTTTTGTTAAATATTGCCCTTGGTTTTTAAACCTTGGAAGGATGAAAGTCTGAGTTGAACCACCAAAATTCAAACCTGTTAAAAAGGAATCAACTAAAATTACACCTAGCACTACACCTGGTCTACGGTAGCAATTCCTAGTATTTGAAAGCTATCTATGTCATACTTTGTATGCCTTACCTGGTGCTTAGTTCATAACTCATGAAGGTATATCATGATCTATCATTGAATATTTTGTGTGAACCTATCATTACACAGTACGTAATGTAATATCTGCCTGAGACAAGATATCTAAGTTTAGTATAACCTAACAAATATATTTGCTGCCTAAACATGCAATGTGTCAGTACTCTGGGAGTGAGGTCTACAAGCAAAAGCTGTAAGCTATATATAAGCTACATATATGTAATTGTTCAATTAACATTGTGTACTTTCGAACAATGATCTCACCCAAACTAAACCACTCCATTGCAGGACTCGCTCAGTGCAGTTTTGGGGCAGTTTTCTATGCTACACAGCTTCCAAATTTCACCCACTGGCAATGCTAAGGAGCAAAGGCATTCACAGTGCCTTGGTACTTCTGCGGACTATTAAGCCAGCGTCTATAAGGGCATGTGATAGTTCTGCAGTTGCAAACAGCATAGAGAGCATCATGCCCTGAGTATGATTTCCATGGGTAAAGCCTCAAAGAAGAGGACATCCGAGATGATTCATGTAAAACCTTGGGGGCAATTCACTTGCATGCATTAGGGACCATGGAATCTAGCTACCCAATGGTCACTGATTTCTTTCTGGTATTGGCTGTATAACATATGATCCCGAAGTGGAGTGGACAGTCCCAAATTCCTGTTCAATACCAGGACATGTGGCATATTAAGATACTTTGGGTTCATTCTTGTCAGTCATGAGTCTTGACATGTTATCTGATGGACAGATTGTATTGGTATTCTGAGGGCATTTGAAGGCTCTGTTTGGAGGTTGTTGCAGATCATTTCGAGGGGGAATACTGGTAATGGCTTAGGATTGTTTTCATGAAATAGAAATGTTAATTTTATGACAAGACCGGAGGCTCTATTATGCGTTCTTTTCTCACTTTAATTCAAACAGCAGCAGTCAAGAAAACTACAACTCCCAGAAAGGTTAGGAAACAACTAACCAATGGGAGCAAAACCATAACTTGAACTGGACCAATAGGAAGGTACCATAGACCATAGAGAGCACCCTTGACTGCAAGCAGTCCTCTTTCCTTGCTGCTCGCAGTCAAGATAAGTACTCTCCTTTTTCGTCTTATACGTATTTCTTGTTTTCTATATTTAAGGCATTTAAGGTTTCTTACTATACTGTTACTGTTAAATACTGTTACTGTTACTGTTAAACATTGTTTATTCGTTACTCTTTCCGTTCGCTACTTCGCGGCGGTTTATCCCGTTTCCACCCCCCCACCTCCTTCCAGTTTCAGCGCGCTCCGTCGAGCATTCTAATTGCGCAGTTCGTTGAATTTTGCCAGCGCGCGTCTCGACTGAACGCGCGTCTCTCAGAAAAACCAGTTTACCGGTTCGGCTTTCAGACCGACGAGGCGCGTCTTCCTCGTTCGGCTTCTCAGCCGCGCCTGCTTTCACCGGCGGTTCCAGAGAACAGCGTTCGCTCCGCTGTCTACTCGGGGCTGATGCGTGCGTCTTCTGCATTCCTTCCCCTTCAGGTTTCCGCCCTGGGGAGTGGCCAACATAGTTTAGGAGCGTGTTGCTCCTGTTAACCCTTTATTAGCCCTGCATTCTCTCACTCTTTGCTGGAGCTTTGTTTTTCCTGCTATTTTTATTTCGTTTTTTGTCATGGAATCAGGGAGTTCTCCCTCAAGGTCTTCCTCTCAGGAGGATGAGGAATCTTTTCAAGATTTGAATAAATGTATCCAGTCCTCAGTAAAACACGCTATGAAAGCGTCTATGCAAAAAATGTCATAAAATATTGAAAATTCTGTATTGTCCATGATATCCAAATCTATGGCCTATTCTGCGGGGGAATGCAGAAAACTGAAACTATCCTCTTCCAAATCACGCAAAGGTGCACAGACAGGAAGTGAGCTTGACTCACACCAGACTGAGGACTTGATTTCTCCCAGGCCTCCTTCAAAGGAGGGGATTTCAGCCAAAAACACGGCGACTCATTCTAAATGCAAATCTAAATTGAAGCATGTCTCTGTGCCCAAAAAGATCGTGATATCAAAGATTTTGGACTCGGACGATGAGGACTTGGATGATTTATCCCACTCGGATAATCTGAATGATACGTTGTCCCCCCCTTCCCCCAAACGTATCAAAACTGCGGCAAGTGGTCCTTCTACCAGTGTAGTTGACTCCGAGGGTGTGCCTATGTTCGATCCCTCCCTCATCCAACACCCTAATTCAACAGAATGGTTGCCTCTAGATCATGTTGGTGATTACATCTCTTCCTGTCTGCGTCTTCCCCTAGACAAGCAAATTAGATCTAAACTAAAATCAGAATGTCCTAGGCCATCTTTAGAATCCAACATTACGGCAACCCCAACTATTGATGATTCTCTCATCACCTTCTTTTCCAAATTCGGTAAGGATCCCCGTAAGGGAGTGGACAAGGCCTGGACCACTTGTCAGGACAAGCTTTTAGATGTAGTGGGCCCTCTTGCAAGAATCTTCGACTTAGCCGAATTAGCCAGACTTGAAGAATCCCCTATCGATCCCTTGGATCTTTCCCTTTGGACTCAGCGGGCATTTTGTTTTTTGGGCAATGCGAATTCGGCTATTATACACGAAAGACGCAAGAGTCTTTTACTCAAAATGGATCCCAAGTTGGCTAACTTGGCCACTCGAGACCCCGGCATTCAGGCCAACGGGAAACTCTTTGGAGATAATTTTATAAAGGATGTTAGCCGTTTTGTCTCCACTTTTTCATCCCTGGACAAAGCACAACAAAACCTCAAAAACGTTTTTAACCAAAGTGTTTTTGCCCTGGCCGGTAGAGGCAGGAGCCGCTTTACCGGCCGTACGTACAGGAACCAAGGCTCAAGAGGTTATGCCGGTTCATTCAATTCCTACTCCCACGAGTTCAAACCTCAGTTCTATCCCCAAAGATCTAGGGGATTCCGCAACCGTGGCCAGCGCTCCTCCAGACCGCCCATCAATCAAGGTAAGCCAACCTTCTGGCCCTCCCGTAGGAGGTCGCCTACGTTTTTTCCTTCAAAAGTGGAAAACAATCACTACAGATCCGTGGGTACTCTCAACCGTTCAGGGATATCAAATCAATTTTTTTTCCCCTCCTCTCCAATCTTATCCCCCTCCTCTTCCAAAATTTTCTCTGGAAATGTCCTCTCTAATCTCTTTAGAAATACAATCTCTTCTAGAAAAAGACGCCATCCATTCTTGCACTCCAGACCCATCCGGGTTCACCAGTTCCATATTCCTCGTCCACAAAAAGAACAAAAAACTAAGACCAGTAATCAACTTGAAATGTTTCAACCAGTTTGTCATTTACCGGCACTTCAAAATGGAGACTATTATCCATCTCAGGGATATTTTGCTCCAGTCCGACTGGTTAGTCAGACTAGACCTTCAGGATGCATACCTGACGATTCCTATTCATCCCTCTCACAGGAAGTTTTTACAATTTCTTTGGAATTCAGAAAGTTATCACTTTTCCTCTCTTCCTTTCGGCCTCTCTTCCGCCCCCTGGTGCTTCACAAAACATTTGAAACCAGTTGTAACCTTCCATCGATCCCTAGGTATCAGACTAATTATGTATCTCGACGACATTTTGATCATGCACCAAAACAAATCATCCTTACTATCTCACCTGCAGATTACATCCACCCTCCTCTCAGATCTCGGTTTCATTATAAATCTCGAAAAGTCCGTTCTTCTACCTTGTCAACAAATAGAATTCCTCGGTTTCCAAATAGATTCGGTTTCGGCGGCTCTGTTCCTTCCCCGATCCAAAGTCTCCGCAATAAAAAAAGAGCTAATCTTAACCCTTCAAAAAGATGTTATCTCTCTCAGAACCCTCGCGAGGGTCGTCGGCCTTCTCTCGTCCTCCATCCAGGCCATCTTTCCCGGACCCCTCCACTACCGCGCCCTCCAGCGCCTCAAAATCCTTCATCTTCGTCGAGGCCTCGCTTATTCCGATCTCGTTTCATTAGATCGGGAGTCCCGGATGGAAATTCAATGGTGGATATCCCATTTAGAAGCCTAGAACGGCAGGTCCATCTTCCCCTCTGTGCCCGATCTTGTGTTAGAATCAGATGCAAGTCTCACGGGTTGGGGCGCCCGTTGTGGTTCGATCTCGACTGGCGGTATATGGTCCACAGAGGAGTCCAGATTGCACATAAATTGTTTAGAGCTTCTTGCAGGCTCCTTTGCGATCAAAAGTTCCACAAAAAACAGAGCACGATGCTCCATTCTGCTCCGTATGGACAACATATCGGCAGTGCGTTACATAAACCGTCTAGGGGGCACCAGGTCCAGACCGCTGGCTCTTCTAGCCAAGAGTATCTGGGATTTTTGTTTGTCCCACAATATTTCCCTCTTAGCAGAATACCTTCCGGGCTCTTTGAATTCCAATGCAGATTGGCACTCTCGCCATCTCACAGACTCCAGCGACTGGAAATTACACCAGTCAGTTTTTCACCAGATAGAAAGGAAATGGGGCCCTTTCCGCATAGATCTCTTTGCGTCCAGACTCAACACCCAGCTTCCTCATTTTTTCAGCTGGCGTCCCGATCCTCTGGCTCTGGCTACGGACGCCTTCCTACAAGATTGGTCCGGTTCCCTCAACTACGCCTTCCCTCCTTTTATCCTGATCAACAGGGTCCTGAACCAGGTCAGACGCCAGAGAGAATCCATTGTCCTGTTAGTCCCCTTTTGGCAATCTCAGGTTTGGTTCCCTCCCCTTCTCGAACTGACGGTAGATTTTCCTATTCTCCTCCCGACATTTCCATCCCTCATTCTCGATCCTTTCGATCAACCTCACAATTTGATCCTCGACCAAACTTTAACACTCTCAGCCTGGCTCATTTCCGGTCTACCCAACAGTCCCATGCTATTTCGTCAGAGGCTACTGAGTTCATCAATAACGCATGGGCTCCCGGCACGAGAAGAGCCTATAAATCAGCTTGGGCTCTTTGGTCAAGCTGGTGTCTGGGAAAGTGTTCCAATCCCTTTTCAGCAGATTTGAGTCTTATTATTAATTTCCTAGCCGCCCAAGCGGGTCTAGGTAAGTCATACCGTACAATCAATCTTTACAGATCGGCCATTTCCTTGAACCACTCATATATCGATGGAAACCCTGTTGGGTCTCACCCCTTAATCTGCCGTCTCCTAAAAGGAGTCAAGCTCTCTAGGCCCCCTGCTGCGAAGTACTCTTATCTCTGGGACGTTTCCCTAGTCTTGAATCTCTTCCTCTCTTGGCCAGATAACCCAAGCCTTTCCCTCAAGATGCTCTCCGCTAAACTTACCATGTTGTTATGCTTAATTTCTATAAAAAGGACTTCAGACGTCAAGTCCTTAGATGTCTCTGCCCGACAATTCTTACCTTCAGGGGTTCTATTTCACATTTCCAAACACACCAAAACTAATTTACACTCAGTTTCTACCCTTTCTTTCAGGACAAGCCTAAGTTATGTGTTGGTCTTTGTTTAAAAGAATACGAAAAAAGTACCGTTAACCTGAGAACGTCCTCTTCCAACCAGTTGTTAATTTCTTTTCGAAAACCTCACAATCCAGTGTCTTCGGCAACTTTAGCCCGCTGGATCAAACTGATTATGTCCCTAGCGGGAATAGATATTTCTGTTTTTGGAGCCCATTCCTCCAGGGGAGCTATGGCCTCAAAAGTGTTTGCTATTGGGTCCACTTTAGAGGACATTCTCAGGTCGGCTGACTGGTCAAATGATAATGTTTTCAAAACTTTCTATTGCAAACCTGTTAGAACTGCTTCTTCTTTAGTTATTGACCAGCTTTAAACGTGCATAATAGAGCCTCCGGTCTTGTCATAAAATGTAGATTTTCCTAGTAATTTATGACGGAAAGTCTTAATTTTATTAAAGACACGGAGGCGAATATTATCCCACCACAGTACTTCTATTAATGTGTACTCTTTATTTCCCTCCCAGCGACTCCTGCACTACCTCCAGCTTCCGGGTAACTCTTCTCCTTCAATCAGCTCCATCCTCAAGAAGAGACTTCTGGGGACGTCATCACAACCTATCCGGAATCAACTTCCTCAAGCATCGTCTTTTCGGCTCATCGCCCTGGTTCAAGACTTGTGCTCCATCATTTTATCCCTAAAAATTGTTGGTCTCATTTATCCTTTGTTTCATGACTATCTGACTTGCTCGTTCAACAAAAGAGGGCTGCTTGCAGTCAAGGGTGCTCTCTATGGTCTATGGTACCTTCCTATTGGTCCAGTTCAAGTTATGGTTTTGCTCCCATTGGTTAGTTGTTTCCTAACCTTTCTGGGAGTTGTAGTTTTCTTGACTGCTGCTGTTTGAATTAAAGTGAGAAAAGAACGCATAATATTCGCCTCCGTGTCTTTAATAAAATTAAGACTTTCCATCATAAATTACTAGGAAAATCTACATTTTATTTAGAAATACAAGATCCACAGATTTTGTGCCTGAGAACATACTCATTTTTGGGTTCCGATTGGTCTAAAACAGTGGATCTTAACCTGTGGTCCAGTGACCCCTGGGCATCTGCAACATCTATTCAGAGGGTGTGCAACTGGTTAGAAAATTGCATAATCATACCAGAATATTAAAGTGTATGTCAATAAAAAGCAAAATGTTAACTTTAACATTTTAAGATGAAAATTAAATGTGCAGGAATTTACAACTGGAGGCTAAATATTAAGTTGATGTCCTCAGATTGATTCGTGGAAGCAGTGCAAATACAGTATGTAGGATGGGTGGACGGAATTGACTTTAGAAAAAATGCAACCTCCTCATTAAAATTAAATGTAGGTGTTATTTCTGTTTGTGAATTAAATACAATATGTAATCATTTATGTGTTTGTACATGAATGCTCGGTTCTGCTATATTGTGTATTGGTTTGAGTTTCAAATCATTGACATTGATTAGCTGGGCACCCCGGCTTCCAGTAATGACTCAGTTTGGGTCCCAGAATTCCACTAACGATGCAGTGGGAGTCCCCAGGATCCACTAATAAATAATTGGTGATCCAAAGAAGTCAAAAGGTTAAAAAAACACTGGTCTAAAACATCTACAACTGGCCTTTAATTATATGTTTACTTATATGTCTGTAGAAATTCTAAGTAGGAGTACTCCTGAAGTGCCAGAATTATTTGATTTTGTCAGCAGTATTTGTCGGATCACGTGAGCACAGCTGAGTCCTGTGACCTTGAACTTCGTGCCAGGTAAAATCTGTTTAGCATTATTTTCATTTGTCAAAAGTGCTTGCAAAGGTGTCAAAAGTATTTCAATAAATGACATGTTACATGCCAAAATGAAATATTACCATCAGCTCTTGCCAATAAAAATCTAAACACTGTTGACACAAATGTATCTAAATGATATAGTCAGTACCGGTTACAGATTCACAAGATCGCCTTGCTTTTTACGACACAAAAAGACTAGTTCTTCTATTGCACTATTATGACTGTAGATTTTCCTTTTCATACAATTCTGTGTTTCTTATGATGTGTGTGCCCATTTCCAGTTTTGTGCCTATACATGTGTAGGTAAATTAGAGATATGAGATAGGTCTGGGCAAAGAAGAAGATATGCTTCTGTCCTGTGTAATTGATAATCTCTAGTTTGTTAGCCCATTCTTCAAGAACTACAAAACCCTGTGGGGCATGTTTATACTCAGTTTGCGCCGAATTTGCGTCGTTTTTTTTTACGCAAATTTGACGCAAAACTAACTAATTTATACTTTGGCGTTAGACGCGTCTAGCGCCAAAGTTCATGGAGTTAGCGTCATTTTTTGGAGTGAACACCTTCCTTGCGTTAATGAGATGCAAGGTAGACGTTCCCGTCTTAAAAAATGACTCCGATGCATATGCGTCGGATTTATATTCCCGGGCAAAAATGACACCCGGGAGTGGGCAGGGCAAATAAACCCCGCATTTGCGCCTCTTTTTAACGCCCGGGTCAGGGCAGGCGTTAAGGGACCTGTGGGCTCAGAATGAGCCCAGAGGTGCCCTCCCATGCCCCCAGGGACACCCCCTGCCACCCTTGCCCACCCCAGGAGGACACCCAAGGATGGAGGGACCCATCCCAGGGAAGAAAAGGTAAGTTGTGGTAAGTATTTTTTTTTTATTTTTTTGGTGGCATAGGGGGGCCTGATTTGTGCCCCCCTACATGCCACTATGCCCAATGACCATGCCCAGGGGACATAAGTCCCCTGGGCATGGCCATTGGGCAAGGGGGCATGACTCCTGTCTTTGCTAAGACAGGAGTCATTTCAATGGGGGTTGGGAGTGAAAAAAAAATGGCGCAAATCGGGTTGAGGCGATTTTTTTGCCTCAGCCTGACTTGCACCATTTTTGGACGCCCATACTCCATTTTCCCCCTACGCCGGCGCTGCCTGGTGTACATCGTTTTTTTTAACGCACACCAGACGGCGCCGGCGGCTAACGCCGGCTAACGTCATTCAATAAATACGGCGCCCGCATGGTGCTTCAGAATGGCGTTAGCCGGCGCTAATTTTTTTGACGCAAAACTGCGTTAGCGCAGTTTTGCGTCAAAAAGTATAAATATGGGCCTGTGTGTCTTAAACAAACTATGAAAATTAGCAGATCATCTAAAACGTCAATCACTTCTTACAAAATAATATAAAGCTGATAAGCATTACGGTAGGAATCTAAAACACAGTTTAAAACCTTGAAGCTCTTGCTACCTCCTATTGACCAAAGCTTTTAGTTATGTTTAAAAAAAATGTACTAGGACATTTGTTTCATCATGCATTAGTATCACATAAATTATCTTTGCTTTAAATGAGGATAATTGGATTAGGAAGATGGCTATGAGAATTACATAATAACCAATTGCTAATGTCTTTTCTGTTCAAGCTGTTGCCTGTCTCAGATGCTTTGCCTTAAGGAAGAATATCTGATCTTTGAGATAATCAAAATCTTAATTTTTTTCTGAGAGACCCCATTCCCTGTGCTTTGTAGGGCTGTCCCTAGCCAAGATGTTTAGATTTTAATAAAAATATATCTATACCATATTTATCGATAGGGGCTTTCAGCCAGCCGTCTTAATCATTTGGTCAGTTATTTTGTCATTCATATTTTTCTTCTGTCCACTACAACATCAAGCAATGGGTCGACCCTCTACAGTCTATGCTGTCACTTTGAGTGACGGCATTCTGACCTTTCACAAGAAGCACATTAACACACAACCTGGTTCATTTAAGTAGGAGGGACTATAATGGTGATGTGTGAGTTTTGAGAGCAAAAAAATATTCTTGCTTTTATCCAATGTCTTTTTTATGGATTGGTGAGGGCCTGGAAACTTCCCCATCACCAAACGTTTGCAAAAAACCCAAAAGAAAAGAAAAAAATAACTTACAAATCAAAAAGACTGGCCAATAACACCACACCATGTGGTTTTGCAAATGATAGTTGGAAATGTTGCTGCTTCTTTATTCCAGAAATAGCAGAGTGGCATATCACAAACAAGCATTTACAATGCATCGGGTCTCGCGTTTGCTCGTGTTAGAGACGATCGCGTTGTAAACTCCTAACCCGACTTTTCACCTATCGGGCAAAAGTGCATTTATGCACGTAACCCGAAAAAGTGAAATCAAGTAGGTAAAGCGCTCGACTTCTGCCAAGCGAGATCGGGCTCGTAAATTAGTTTAAAAAAAGTCCACGAGCCCGATGGAAAACAGCGAGCCTCGCATGTTTTCTGTACTTGGTCGCTGCGCACGAGGAGGGCTAGCCACCGGAAAAGGCATGACGTATGCGTGCCTTCGACTAATGAAAGCAAGCCGATTTAATTAGGGAAGCCCACGAACCAATAAAAAGCACTGACGTGAAGTTGACAGGGCTCGGAGCCCTTTTCTAACTACAAAAGAGTCTCCCTGCTATACGCATGCGCGAGCGCATGCAAAGCAGGCTCGACCCTAAAAATGAGCACTGCTGTTGTTGATTTAGGATGCAGTAACTGCCACAGTTTAAGGATGACAAGTGTCTTAAATGTTTGAAGATCAGGAGCAGCTTGATTTTACCACTTTAAACAGTGGCTCACTTCTGCGTGTCAGAGGTATTGTAAAAGCATCTGCTGGTTTTGTTTGGAACTGTATCTTGAAACTGTGCTTTGTCACAAGGAGAGTTCTCTTTGTGGAACTCTCTACGGAATGGACGCTCAGACGCTCAGTGACGCGGAAGTGACAGAAGCTCTCGCGGGATCTCTCGGCAGGTCGGATAAGCAGCGGCTGCAGCCACGGTACCCTTGAGCTTCCCTACGGTCCCACATTTCCCCACAGGCTCTCTACCCGAACGGGCACTCGAGTCTGGGGCAACGCCATTTGGGAGAGAGCTGGAGCCCCGGAAGAGCCACGGAAGAGCTGTGGATCTGCGGAGGAAGTCAGAGGCAGTGGTGGCAATAGTAATAGCAGCTAGCAGCAGGCCCAGAAGTGCAGTGAGATGCTGTGCGCTCAGGAGCGACGCCACCCAGGACGGCTGGTGGCTGGTGACCTGGCTGGGGTTTGGCGTCAGCTAGTTGAGTTGTGGCTGCTGGGAAGTGGGTTCCTAGGCCTTGGGCATGGAGAACCCCCCTTCATTCATCAGCCTGGCGCAGCACAGCTCGGCACAGCCGCACTTCACTTTTCGTCCTGGCTTTGCCCGTATCGGACACACGACTAGCAGAAAATGCTGGTGCGGGCTGGTGAGGACCTTTGGGCAATGCTGTGATCCTTCCACGAGCTCCTACCAGGAGAGACAGTTAAGGTAAAACGCCAAAACAGTACAGAATAAAAAAGGTTAATATAGATGATAAAAGACTACAAAGACAAAATAACTTATTGGAAGCACCTGGCCGGGCAACAAAAGTTATTGGGAGTGCCTAGCCCGAGGAGCAAGCCGACGACGGCACAGTTTTGTCGAATGCCTGCAATCCTCTCATACCTCTGTTGAGTTATTGAGGAATGGAGAATTGAGGGTGAAGAAGGCGGAAGTTTAGGATTAACTTTATCAAACTCTGTGAAATAATCTTTTCCTGCAGGTCGGCCCCTCATCCTACCTCCTTATTGACAATTTTGTTCAACGCTCCACCCGTCTATATGACCTTTAGCTCATATTTCTTTAATCTAGTGCTCCTACTCTGGTCTACTAGGTCCAGTCTGGACTACTTGGGTCTTCTTCAGTACACAAAACCTCGCAAGTTGGGAAATTAAGGCGCAAGTTGGGAAATTAAGGCACTGAACAAGAGTTGATAAAGTAGATAAAGAGCCCAAGAGACCTGAAAGGTCGAAAGGTAAAAGAGCTGTTGGCCATTTGCAAAATCTCTAATCTGTTTCTATCCATTTTCTGTGATATAGAGATGGAATCTGTGCTCAACGTTCCTCCTATCCTATTTCCTTAAAGATATGGACGGAGAAAATAGGGGTATATTTTATTAAAAGGTTTGAGGTAACTCAGTTGTATCATTTTGAATGGCTGATTTCACTCAGACTCCACAGTAGCCTTTACCCATGAATCTCACCTGAGTAATTTCATCATTGACTATTTTTTGGCCTCCTACTCCCTAGCACAATTAGTGGAGGACATGACAATCATCAGTACTTCATTTAGTGACCATAAGATCCTGAGCCTGAAACTCCAACTGTCCTCAATAGAGACATGGAATTTTAAGGGCCATAACATTAATTTCAATGGGAAAACAGGTAGAATCCATTGGTCACCTTTGAAAACTTTATTTATGAAAGAAATGCTTGAAATGGACATGAGAAATATTGATGATTGGAAGGAAGATGCGCTAAAATGCTTGTCTGACTTCATGGGAAACATAATTCAGAGAAACCAGTTAAAACGTATTAAACCTCCACAGATAAAAAAATAGAGGCTTCCTTTTCTCCAATTGAATAGGGAAATCAATAGTCTGGTTAGGTCGCAGCATGGGTGGGAATCTGAGGAGAGGAGTAGAAGAATTTCCCTATTTAAGAGGAGAAGAGTATGGATGAAGTTGGGAATAAGGAAGGAAGAGCCAGATGAGCGATGGATAGCCTTGAGGGAAGCGGCCAGGGTTAAAAATACTCGTAAATTTTGGTCACTCATTTCTGAAGGCTGTGAGTCATGTAAAACTCCCTCGGCCCCCCTGATAGCTGAGGCAGAATGGAGGGACTATATTATCTCCCTGTATACGGAAAATTAGGAAGTTGAGTCAGGTGAATTGGACCTTAAGATTGGTAGTTGGTTGGAGCCTGATGCCTTTGGTGCCCCTTCAGTTACCAAGATAGAGGGGTTTATAAGGTCGATGCAGGCCTCGGGAGCAATGGGCCAAGATGAGGTTCCAATGGCAGTAATTAAACAAGAGCCCTCGCTCCGGGCAAGGATTCTTAACCTGGTATTCTACTCCTGTTACTCAAATGGTATGTTCCCAGCGTTTTGGACAGGGAGTATCATTGTCCATTTGTATGAGAAGGGTGATAAATCTTCAACCATAAATTATCGACAACAAGCCCTGCTGGATGCTGTTGGTAAGATCTTTGCCAAATAATAAAATAAAAGCATACTTGTGCATTTATCACCTTGGGTTGAAGAAAATTCGATCCTTACCTTTGAACAGGCAGGTTTTAGGAAGTATCATAATACTTTAGACAATATCGATTTAATGCACACTATAAACGAAAAGTATGTTCAGTTTAGAGGTGGGGTGGTGTATGTCGCTTTTATAGACTTCTCAACAGCTTTTTGATAGGGTGGACCGTAAGATTTTATGGAATAAAATATCTAAATTGTGTGTTCCTATAAATGTGTTACACTTAGTTATAGCCCTGCACTCTTCTAAATGGTGTAAAGTGCTTTTAGGTGGAGAGCAGGGTCTGTTTGCAGAATTTGTTACAAAAAATGGTCTAAAACAAGGCTGCCTGTTGGCACCCCTTCTCTCTTCCTTATACATCCATGGTCTACCCGCTGTATTAGGGAATACCCAAGGCTTTGCGTCTGAAATTGGAGCCTTTCTGATTTCTTGCCTTCTTTATGCTGATGACATAGTTGTGCTTGATCTCATCCCAAAAGGTCTCAACAGGCGGCTGGCTGCCTTAAATGATTACTCTAAGCAGAATCACTTAAAAATCAATGCATTAAAGTCTCAAGTGGTATGCTTCTTAGGGAATAAATTGTGTAAACAAATAAAGATCATATGGTCAGTGGGTCAGCAGAGATTGGAGTGGGTGAAATCCTACTGTTTTCTTGGGAAAAACCTTATCCTGTTCTCTTAGTGATCAAGACCATATATGTAATAATATCAGCAAGGTTCTGTCTCAGGCACATGGTATATTTGCATTTTATAATGCAGCAGGCCGGTGGCATTTTTCTCATTTACTATCTGTTTATCAAGCAACAATTCTTCCCACCCTCCTGTATGCCATATAAGGAATTGAAATTTCAAAATGGGAGTTTCTAAACAAGATAGATGGTTGGATTTTAAAAAGCTTGGTCTCCTGTAATAATTCGGTATCAGTGTCAGCCTTAAGGCTTGAATTTGGCATTACGAGTATTTACACACAGGGCCTAGCTGCGGTAATTCGGAGTGCCTTCTGCTTAGCTCAGAGAGCAGATTCCACCCTAAGATTCCTAGTATACAAATGAATATTTGGGATGTTAAGAGATAAAACTCATTTTCTTTTTTTTTAAATATTAACCTTGCTATGCAATTGCTTCAGTTAGATGTTGATCCGTTTTCATCTCAACACCCCTTGTCATTTAAAAAGAGCCTAAAAGAGCCTATAAAGGGTAAAAGCTTTTTATTGTATATGGAGTTTTGTCGCAAAAGGAGGAGGCTTAGGCTATTAACTAATTTGGAATTTTCAAATACCCTCCACCTTATTTATCGTGGAACTTACCACATGGAGTATGACGTTTTCTCATTTTGTTGAGATCTGATAGATTACCCCTTAAAGATTTAGGGGCATATTTATACTCTGTGCCTAATGTGCATCAAACTTTTTGACACACATTCGGCGCAAACCTTGCCCCATATTTAAACTTTGACGCCCACGGACATAAAAATTCCTCTGTGTGAGTCATTTTTTGGATGCGGGAAACTGACTTGCGTTAATGACATGCAAGGTAGGCGTTCTCCCCCAAAAAATGACTTTAAGGCCTACGCGCCTCATTTATACTCCTGTGTCATTTTGACGCACAGGAGAGGGTGGGCCTTAAAAAGCGGCGCACAGCCTGATGTGCGCCTTTTTTTAACGCCTGGCTCAGGGCAGGCGTTAAGGGATCTGTGGGCTCACTTCCATGGTCTCTGACCATGGAAGGAGTCGAGAGGTGCCCTTCCCTCGCCCACCCCTGGAGGACACCCATGGATGGGGGGACCCATCTCAGGTAAGTACAGGTAAGTTGAGGTAAGTATACATTTTTTATTTTTTTAAAGTGGCATACGGGGCCACTCTACATGTCACTCTGCCCAATGGTCATGCCCAGGGCACAGAAGTCCCCTGGGCATGGCCATTCGGCAAGGGGGCATGACTCCTGTCATTGCTAAGACAGGAGTCATTTCAATGGGGTTTGTTCGTCAACAAATGGTGCAAGTCCGGTTTGAGGCACGATTTTTGCCTCAAACCTGACTTGCATCATTTTTTGACGCACAACACCCATTTTCCCCTACGCCGGCGCTGCCTGGTTTGAGTCATTTTTTTATTCTGACCAGTCCGCAGCGCCGGCTAACGCCATTTCATAAATAAGGCGCCCGCATGGTATGTAGGAATGGCGTTAGCCAGCAGTAAAAATTTTGACGCAAACCAGCGCCGGCGCTGGTTTGCGTCAAAAAGTATACATATGGGCCTTAACTTCTAAATGGGTTGGATCCTCGGATATTTGCGATCTTTGTCAGCTGGTGTAACAGAATTTTAAGCATGTGCTATTTGTTTGTCCCACCTTAGTTGAGTTAAGGAAAACATTTCTGAAACCACTTTTTGTGAATTTTCATATACATTCACTAGGTGAGGTATTGAAATTTATGTATAAACCTCAGAATGAAATCTTTATTAATCTTATCACTTTTTTGGTGGACGTAACAGATTCCACATTCTTAATGCAGTATTATACCTCACAGGTTGGGACGTGCTGATCTGCACCCCCCCCCCCCCCAAGCTATTTGATTCGGACTAGGCACTAAACTCTCAGTAAATTGGTATTGAATTGTCCTTTTGTTGCTGGGTTTTTATATCACAATGTTACGCATTGGATTCTATTTGTGTAGTTTGTTGGAGGGGGTTGAGAACTAAAGTGATCAAACTGTAGTTTTCTCTGCGATTGTTGTTTCCTTCATGTAAATATCGTACAGTATTTTAAGTCACAAGTGATGTGTAAAGAACTGATTATATTGCATTTTAAAGATAACCCAGTTTTATATTTTTCATTGATTTTATGTATATTAAGTACAGTATTCAAGATCGTCAGTATATCTTTTTTTTATGGACTTAATTTCTATTCCTATTTTTGTGTTGATAATGAGTGTACATATGGACCTCTTTGGAGTTCCAAATTGTGAAATAAAATAAATTGAGTGAACTGTATCAGCACTTGTTGACACTACTAAAGTGAACAACAGAACATAGCACAGTAACAGGCACAAAGCAACATAACAACAAAATTAAAATAGAACAGTGAACAACAACAGAGTCAAACCATAACACAACACAACAATCGCAGTACAATACAGTAAAATCACTTTTCAGCAGTATAGCACAAGAAACAGACAGCCCAAAAGCAGAGCACGCCATTAACGCAACAAAATAATACATATCAAACATTCTTGAACATTCTACTCACACGTTACCACTTCCAGAATCCTTAATGAGGGATTTGCTCCAAACACTGCATTAGCTTACCATAAAAGATAACGCCATTTAAACGTGTTTTGTGATACAAACCAGAGTCCTTTAAACACTCACATCTGTGACGGTGTTACAAAAACTCTGGTATTTCTCAAACAGTATAGCATTGTAACTCAAAAAAAAATCTTGCGAAAAGCATGCTGTTGTGTGTTTGAACAAATTATTGGGGTCATTCTGACCCTGGCGGTAAAAGGCAGTTACCGCCGGTCAGAAGACCGCCATTACACCGCCACGGCCGCGGTAACCCGCCACGGTCATTCTGACCCACAACTGCCAAACCGCCAAAAACCCGACCTCCACTGAAGGCTGCCACATCAGCGGTCAGCGATAAACTGGAGATGACCAAACCTCCACCGTCACGCCAATAGAAATACACCCATGCCATTACGACCCACCAATCCACGCTGCGGTCTTTCAACCGCGGTATCCCATTGGCGGTACACACCGCCGCGGTCAAAATACACACACCTTTACAAAACACAGCCACATTGGATAATTCAAAATACACACACCTGATACACATACAAACACCACTCCCACACAATCAATACGATATAAAACACACACCCACATCACCCACAAACCCCCACAAATCGAAATTCAGAGACAAGGCGCAATACACAGAGAGAGAGCACAGGGAACGCAAACCACAACACACACAGGAACCCAACATCATCCCCCACACTACATCTACGCACAAAACACCACACACCACTACACTCATCACCACAAACACCACCCCACACCTCGTCCACACCACCCCATGGCACCCCAAAGACACCCCAGGTTCTCGGACCAAGAACTCAGGGTCATGGTGGAGGAAATAATTAGGGTAGAGCCCCAGCTCTTCGGCACACAGGTGCAGCACACCACAATAGCCAGGAAGGCGGAGCTATGGCAAAGGATCGTCGACAGGGTCAACGCTGTGGGACAGCATCCCAGAAATCGGGAAGACATCCGAAAGCGCTGGAACGACCTACGGGGGAAGGTGCGGGCGATGGTGTCAAGACACAACATCGCTGTGCAGAAGACTGGCGGCGGACCCCCACCCACTCCACCCGAATTCACAGCATGGGAGCAAGAGGTCTTGAACATCCTGCATCCTGAGGGCCTCGCTGGAGTAGGCGGAGGAATGGACTCTGGTAAGTCTAATCTCAACTACTTCCCCCCCCCAACCACCAGCATGCCAACCCCCACCCCCACCCTCACCCCCAACCCCCCAGCACATATCCTCCCTGCTAATGTCTCACCAGCACAACCCACCCAAACCAACACCAACCCCTGAATGCCAACACAAACCATGGACACCCATCACCTAAGCCTGACCACTGCACATACCCATCCCCCCCCCAAACCACCCTCACAACTCCTCCCACAAGGGAATGCCAGCACTGGGGGACAAGGGCACCCACAATTTGCACGCCATGGCACACACAGAAGCAATAACCATACTCTTTTACCCCTGCAGGGCCCGAATGCCAAGACACTGGCCCGGAGGGTTAAGAAATGTCCATCTCACCCCCAGAACAGGCCCCCAGTGATGACAGCAGCTCTGTCGACCTAGAACCTGATGACCAGCCCGGACCATTGGGGACCTCTAGAAAGTCGGTTCCCCTCAGGCAGCCACAGGCCCCTGCAGACCTACCCCCCTCTGGAAACCCCAGCACAGCACCCACCCAGCAGGCCCATGCCTCTGTCTCCAGGACAGGTCAAGCAGCGGTGTGTCTACCACTACAGGGCACCCAGGGCAATCCACCACCCCAACAACAACAGGGACCTGGGGGCAGTGGTAGTGGGCACACCGTCCAGGGGACAGAGGCCCAGGAACAAAGGGGAACTGGGAGGGCTGCTGTGTGACAGAGGGAGGACAGGCCTAGGGAACCCACTGTCCAAGAGGCCCTCCCCACCATCATGGGAGCGTACCACCACTCCCAAGAGACGATGGCGACGGTCCTGGCCAGGTTCCAGGAGATCCAGGCCATGCAGGAGGGCCAGTACATGGGGTTCCGGGAAGAACTGTGCAGTATCAGTTCCGCAATGGGTACAATCGTAGTGGCACTCAACCAGATTGTCACCACATTGCGGGACCATGTGGCCCCCCAAAGGGCCCCTGCCACTAGCATGGAGGAAGAACAGCCCACCACCTCCGCCGGCGCGAGTGGTCAGGAGGCCCCGACACAACAGCAACGGCCCACCCGGACCCCACACCCTGCAGAACATGAACCACCCTGCAAGAAAGGCCTGAGATCAAGGAAGAAGACAGAGTAGGATGTCAAGACCCCCGCCATGCACGGATCCCCCCGGATGTCATCCCACTGTCCCACTTGTTCACCCTGTCCAACCTTGAACTGCCCCTGCTCCACCTTCCACTGGCATATGGACAATGCACCTGTGCGAACGTGAGTCTGGACTCTGCCATGGACATGCCTCCACCATCACCCATCACCCTTTTTGAACTATACACCAATTTTTGCACTTCAATAAACACAATTATTGCACAAAAACCATCTGGAGTCTGCTATTTATTTTTTTAAACCAAATGTATTCGATATAACCAACCAAAAATGTCCAAATACATTGTGATGACAACATACCAGTGTCACACAGCGGTAGTCCATGGGGAAATAAACCAGAGGGCACTCCATGGGGACCACATCACTGAAATAGGAAGGCAAATTCACAACTAAGTTACCATACATTGGGGTGAAAGGTCAGACAGTAGAGAGCCAGTACTGTTACAGAGATAATAAAATGCAGAAGTAGATTCTTACCTGTGTGTTACTGGAAATACTGCAGTATCACTCTGTCCCTGTTGTCTGTGTCGTCCTCTTCGTCTTCCTTCTCTTCACTCTCCGCAGGCTCCACAGCGGCCACAACACCACCATCTGGACCATCCTCCTGCAGGAAAGGCACCTGGCGTCGCAAAGCCAGGTTGTGAAGCATGCAGCAGGCCACGATGATATGACACACCTTCTTTGGTGAGTACATTAGGGATCCACCTGACATATGCAGGCACCTAAACCTGGCCTTCAGGAGGCCGAAGGTCGGCTCGATCACCCTCCTAGTACGCCCATGGGCCTCATTGTACCGTTCCTCTGCCCTTGTCCTGGGATTCCTCACTGGGGTCAATAGCCAAGGCAGGTTGGGGTAACCAAAGTCACCAATTAGCCACACACGCTGTCTCTGTAGCTGTTCCATCACATAAGGGATGCTGCTATTTCGCATGACGTACGCGTCATGCACTGACCCTGGGAACTTGGCATTTACATGGGAGATGTACTGGTCAGCCAAACAGACCACCTGGACATTCATGGAATGATAACTTTTTCGGATCCTGTACACCTGTTCATTGTCTTTTGGGGGGACCAAAGCCACATGGATATTGGGAATGTGTCCAAGGGCATAGAAATCACCCTTCACTGTAGGCAAGTCACCCACCTCAGGGAAAATGATGTAGCTCCGCATGTATTTCATCAGGGCAGACAACACTCTGGACAACACCCTTGAAAACATAGGCTGAGATATCCCAGATGAAATGGCCACTGTAGTTTGAAATGATCAACTAGCCAAAAAATGGAGTACTGACAGCACCTGCACTAGAGGCGGAATCCCTGTGGGTTGGCGGATGGGTGACATCAGGTCTGGCTCCAGCTGGGCCCACAGTTCCTGTATAGTGGCACTGTTGAGTCTGTAGGTGAGTTTGACATGTCGTTCTTCCATTGTCGACAGGTCCACCAGCGGTCTGTACACGGGAACATTCCTCCGTCTCCTCGCAAGTCCCAGCGGACGGTGCCTAGGAAGGACAACATGGAGCACAGAGTCAATCAACCCACAGGTAAGTTCCCACAGCCTGCACAGTACACGTATCTCTCTGGATTGAATAGCTTGTATGAGTGTCGATGCAAGGCCTAGCCATGTGTGACGCAGTAGGAATTAAGCCATGTGGGCCCTTGAAATGGCGGCTGCCTGACCTGTGAAGTGTGACAATGTGAAGTGAGGTCATTGCGCTGGCGTGGCACGCCGTGGCGGTAGGCGGTCGAAGACCGCGGCACAAAGCAGCATTGGTTAACATTGAACCCTATGGGTTTCAGGAGCCAATGACGATGTGCGCCGGCGGTCGCGGTACGCACCGCTGCGGTACGCACCGCCGCGGGCGTGACCGCCATTTTCTCTCTGCTTAATCACACAAGACCTGACCATCCACAGGAGAGGACCTATACTTCAAGTGCTGCTGTGACCTCGGTCTGGAAGTGACAATGGCTGCTGCGACTGGGGAAAGGGCCCCCGCCTTCAGTTCCGAAGAGTTGGAGAAGCTCGTGGACGGGGTCCTCCCCCAGTATGCGCTACTCTACGGTCCTCCAGACCAACAGGTGAGTACACGGGGGCCAATGCATAGTGGGCAATGCCTGTAATGAGTGGGGTGGATGTAAGATGGAGGGGAGGGGAGCGAATTACGAATGCATGGCACGACAGATGAGAGCATGTGCCACCTGGCAAGTTTGGGGAGGGGGGGCCACTCACATCAAGCATGCAGAAAAGTGATGATGTTTCTTTTCCCCCGCTGTACATGTCACATAGGTCAGCGCCCATCAAAAGATCGATATTTGGCGTGCCATCGCCAAGGACGTCTGGGCCCTGGGGGTCCACAACAGACGGGGCACCCAGTGCCGCAAGAGGTGGGAGGACATCCGCCGCTGGAGCAGGAAGACCGCCGAGGCTCTGCTGGGGATGGCCTCCCAACCTAGGAGGGGTGCCAGTCGTACCTTGACCCCCCTGATGTCCCGGATCCTGGCGGTGGCCTACCCCGATTTAGATGGGCGCTTGAGGACATCACAGCAGACACAAGGGGGTGAGTACAAGCACATTCAGCTAAATTTGCGCGCAGTGGAGGTGCCTGGGTGGGGGAGGAGGGCTGTGGGTATCCCTAGGCCAGGGCGATTTCTGTAGGCTAGGCCCCTCCGTGAGGTATGGTCCTGTGCCCCCGCCCCCCACCTCTGTAGGGTGCCTAGTAACGCTATTCATGGACCTGTGTATTCTGTGTGGGCAGTTGTCGCCCATAGGCTTGTAGGGCATGTCCCAGGGAATGAGTAGTGTGCCCCAAGTGCGCAGTGTAGTGCAGGGGGCTTCTGTGTCTGTCCTCTCCGCCAACGGTGTCCCCAATGCATGCACTCAACTTGTCTTTATTTCTCCATCCCCCCCCCATTTTCTTTGTTTTTCGGTGAATGTGTGTATTAGCATCATCAGGCGGAGGAGAAGTGGCATCGGCGCAAGAGGGAGCTGCATCTCACATGGCCCCGGAGGGCCATGCAACGGACTCCGACATGACCAGTGAGACGGAGGGCGAGGGGGGCTCCACCACGGGGACCCGTGCAGACGTCAGTGACACCGACACGTCCTCGGATGGGAGCTCCCTTGCGGTGGCGGCAACATCCGTGCCCACCGATACTACAGGTACAGCCGCCACCCAGCGCACCAGCTCCGCCCTCCCAGCAGCCCCTCGGCCTTCAGCCCGTGCCTGCACGGCCAGGAAGGCGGCCATCTCCTTCGCCCCAGGCACCTCAGGTCCTGCCCCAGTCACCCCTGCTGCCCTCAGTGAGGAGGTCATTGACCTCCTGAGGACCATCATTGTTGGGCAGTCTACCCTTTTGAATGCCATCCAGGGTGTGGAGAGGAAGGTGCATCAAAGCAATGCATACCTGGAGGGCCTTCATTCGGGTCAGGCTGCCCATCAGCGATCGTTCAACGCTCTGGCCTCAGCACTGACGGCAGCGATTGTCCCTGTCTCCAGCCTCCCTCTTCTAACTCCCTCCACCCAGTCCCACTCCCCTGTTCCTCTGCCTATCCCATCCACACCTACAGACCAGCCTGCACACACCTCAACACCCAAGGGAAGCTGATCCAGACATAAGCACCACAGAACACACAAGCATTCACACAAGCAACATACAGATGCAGACATGCCAACAGCCACTACCTCCTCTGTGTCCCCCACCTCCTCGTCTCCCTCCTCCCTCCCTGTGACGTCTACACTCACACCTGCATGCACACCACCATCAGCCAGTACACCCATCACCAGCACACCCTCCACACCAGTCCTCACACGTGCAGTCACCACCCCCACTGCCATGTACACGTCCCCTGTGTCCTCTCCCAGTGTGTCTGTCACCCCAGCTTCCAAACCACACAAACGCAGGCAGGCACCCAACCAACAGCCATCCACCTCACGTCAGCCTCCAGCCCAAGCACCTGCACCCAAAGACACCAGACTTGACTCTCCTACAACCACATCCTCTTCCTCCACTCCCATACCCACTCCAGCTACCCTTCCCATGGCTCCTAAAAAACTAATCCTCTATAAACTGGACCTCTTTTCCTCACCTGACCCACCCCCTCCATCTCGTAAGAGTTCCAAAAACACCTCAGCCACCACCAGCCCAGCAACTCCCAAGAACGTCGTGGCTGGTTTTTGGAGTCCGCCCTTTCCTTGTGCAGGGACATCGGCCAGCAGCAAAGGCACAGCCAGCCCCCCCCCCAGGAAGAGGAGCAAAAAACTGAAGGGCAGGCGCGACAGGCCTGATACGCCTGCCCCCAAGGAGGGTAGCCTTGCACCGTCACCTGCCACATCGGGTAAGGGAGCCAAGGGCCACGGAGAGTCTGCCAAGGAGGGCAAGGGCAGCAAAGCGCAAAAGGCAGGGAGCAGCCGACCTGGCCATGAGGGCCCCACCAGCCCCATTCTGGGGGTATCGGAGGAGACCCAGGGCCCCAGAACTCCATCACAGGAGGGCTCCGCAATGGAAAGGTCCGATGCTGACTGAGCAGGAAGTATTGGCCAGGTGTGGTTCACTCGAAACACAAGACAGGCACCGCTGAACAGGGCCCCGCCAAGACAGGCACTGCTGAACAGGGCCCCGCCGTGAGGAGCACCGCTGAACAGGGCCCCGCCGTGAGGAGCACCGCTGAACAGGGCCCCGCCGTGAGATGCACCGCTGACCAGGGCCCCGCCGTGAGAAGCACCGCTGAACAGGGCCCGCCGTGAGAAGCACCGCTGAACAGGGCCCGCTGTGAAGGGCACCGCTGAACAGGGCCCCGCCGTGAGAAGCACCGCTGAACAGGGCCCCGCCGTGAGAAGCACCACTGAACAGGGCCCCGCCGTGAAGGGCACCGCTGAACAGGGCCCCGCCGTGAGAAGCACCGCTGAACAGGGCCCCGCCGTGAGAAGCACCGCTGAACAGGGTCCCGCTGTGAGGGGCACCGCTGAACAGGGCCCCGCCGTGAGAAGCACCGCTGAACAGGGCCCTGCCAAGACAGGCACCGCTGAACAGGGCCCCGCCGTGAAGGGCACCACTGAACAGGGCCCCGCCGTTAGAAGCACCGCTGAACAGGGCCCCGCCGTGAGAAGCACCACTGAACAGGGCCCCGCCGTGAGGAGCACCGCTGAACAGGGCCCCGCCGTGAGAAGCACCGCTGAACAGGGCCCCGCCAAGACAGGCACCGCTGAACAGGGCCCCGCCGTGAAGGGCACCGCTGAACAGGGCCCCGCCGTGAGAAGCACCGCTGAACAGGGCCCCGCCGTGAGGAGCACCGCTGAACAGGGCCCCGCCGTGAGAAGCACCGCTGAACAGGGCCCCGCCGTGAAGGGCACCGCTGAACAGGGCCCTGCCGTGAGAAGCACCGCTGAACAGGGCCCCGCCGTGAGAAGCACCGCTGAACAGGGCCCGCCGTGAGGAGCACCGCTGAACAGGGCCCCGCCGTGAGAAGCACCGCTGAACAGGGCCCCGCCAAGACAGGCACCGCTGAACAGGGCCCCGCCGTGAAGGACACCGCTGAACAGGGCCCCGCCGTGAGAAGCACCGCTGAACAGGGCCCCGCCGTGAGGAGCACCGCTGAACAGGGCCCCGCCGTGAGAAGCACCGCTGAACAGGGCCCCGCCAAGACAGGCACCGCTGAACAGGGCCCTCCTGTCAAGCACCGCTGAACAGGGCCCTCCTGTCAAGCACCGCTCCGCTGGGCCCTCCTGTCAAGCACCGCTCCGCTGGGCCCTCATCTCAAGCACCGCTCCGCTGGGCCCTCCTGTCAAGCACCGCTCCGCTGGGCCCTCATCTCAAGCACCGCTCCGCTGGGCCCTCCTGTCAAGCACCGCTCCGCTGGGCCCTCCTGTCAAGCACCGCTCCGCTGGGCCCTCATCTCAAGCACCGCTCCGCTGGGCCCTCCTGTCAAGCACCGCTCCGCTGGGCCCTCATCTCAAGCACCGCTCCTCTGGGCCCTCCAGTCAAGCACCGCTCCGCTGGGCCTTCCTGTCAAGCACCGCTCCGCTGGGCCCTCCTGTCAAGCACCGCTCCGCTGGGCCCTCTTGTCAAGCACCGCTCCGCTGGGCCCTCCTGTCAAGCACCGTTGGCCCATTGGCAGGCCCGGTTCTGAGTCGGGCAGGGCTTCACGAGGCACTCTGCCCACCATGCCTCCTCCATGACCAGTGGACTCTGTAATCCACCTGATGGACTGTGGCTTTGCACCCCCCAGGATGGCACAGTGGGCAATCCACCCACTGTAGAGACTTGAGAGACTGTGGCTTTGCACTCCCCAGGATGGCACAGTGGGCATGGAGGCCCTTCGTGGATCTGGCGTCGTGGACTCATGTGGCTGAGGTGCCCCCCCTTCCCTTCCCCCTGAGGTGCCAGTATTTTATTTTTGTGATGCCCCAGCAGTGTTCTCTCCAATGGACTCGATCTCGTGTGTGGGCTTTGCCCATGTGTTGCTGCACATTGGCCCACGGACATTTGGACTTTGCAAAACTGTGCCGGACTTTTGCTACTTGTATATATATAGTTCTAGATGTGTATTAATTCTTTATATATTGGTAAGTTCGCTATACTTAATTATTGATATAATATAGTTCTATTTTTATAATCATTGCCTTTTGTCTTTGCATTTTTGTTTTGGGGTTTGGGGGTGTCACTCTGACTTTTCAATCTGCATTGGTGTGTAGGTATTTCGGTGGGGGTGAGGGTGGGGGTGGGTGTGTGGCGTATGTGTGTGCCCGTAACCTTTCCTCCTCCCCCCTCCCCTGTGTCGTAGGTGCAGTACTCACCGTTGTCGTCTGCGGCGACGTTCGTGATCCTGGAAGAAGAGCAGGAAGGCAATGGCTGGGAGGATGTGGAGTTCCGGTTCCATGCTGGCCTGATTCCGCGTGGAGTGTGTCGAGGTGAGCGTTTTCCATTGGAAATGTCTGTTTCCGCCGTGTTTTTATCGGCGGGGCTCCCGCCCCGGAAAAGGTGGCGGATTGGTGAGTTGTGATAGGGTGGCCGGTACATTGTCTGCCGCCTGGCTGTTGGCGGTGACCACTGCGCTGTTTGTTTGTGCCGCCGTGACGGTCGGAGTGTTAAAGCGGCGGCGTGTGTTGGCGGTTCCCGCCAGGGTCAGAATTCCATTTTTTGGACCGCCAGCCTGTTGGCGGGTTGGCCGCTGCTTTAACACTGACCGCCAGGGTCAGAATGACCCCCTATATTTGAGCAGAAAAGCAATGTTCACAGAATATCTAAATTCTCCTCACTTGTGTCTTAATTTCTACCCTCTGCCGTCCTAAACAAATGATCATATAGCTCAAGCAGGGGCATGCTGGAGAAACCAGAACACAAAGGGAGGCAGGTCAACCTGTTTTTGTCAGCCAGCAATTCTGTCCTCGGATATATTGTAATCAATGTCTGATGTATAAAATTATAACTGGAGCAGCCCATAATTTTTCTCAGAAGCCCACCGCTGACAATGCTGATGCTGGGGTTTCTGAAAAACATTTAGTGACTTTTTGTGAATCACCCAGATATATGTCCTTGTAACTTCCTCTTTCTGCAGCACACAGAGAAATGGGAATATGCCTCTTTGGATTTTGTTTATGCAAGAAATTATCCCTCTCCTGTACAAAAACAATTCTGCCCATAACGCTGACTCCATCATACTGCAGCTAGGCAGCACACAGTGCACCAGCATAAGGAGAGAACAGAAACGCTCCATATCCTTGTAAATATGGAGCATTTCTGCTATCTTCTTTTCACCTAATGCAGTGCAGCCAGTTCCCTTGCTGCAACATGTTGCTTGAATTAAGAGTAAATGTGCCCTAAGTGCACTGGTCACCTATATTTTTCTTTGTATTTGCATTCTTGGCCTACCATTAGAGTGGAAGCCAGACCCATGCCTCAAGGGTGTAGCACATTTCCGTATATTAATACCTTATGTGCCTTCTGAATGAATGTGTAGTACAGAAACCTACTGAGTCCAAGTACTTTGAAGTACGTAGGCAGCAAACTTAATTTGACAGTTCTCAAAAATGTATGTGATAATCCATTGACAACTAGCTTGAGTTTTCAGTTGGAAAGAAATATAGGATAAACTATTTTGTGATGAGAAAAAAGTGACCAAAGATTAGCTTCTGAAAATAAATTCTAGCAACATTTTGAAATGATTCACGTTTACTGTTTGCATTTCTCAGAATGCAATTATTGATTTACTCAAGATGTTTTTCGTGCCGTAGTTTGGTGTTACGCAAGATGTTTTTTTATTTACAAAATGCCTTGTTTCGTTAGGGCAAAATATATTTTCATGCCTTGTCCATTGGGTAAATTTTGTACTTTCCATCCACTTTGTCCGGCAAATTGAAAAAGAAAGATAAAGGTCCCAGTTGCGGCTCACAGGGATTCCTGGGGGCGGGGCGGCATGGGGGTGGAATTAATAGCATCTAAAAACGATTAAATAATTTTTTTTTAAACTTACCTCTGCTCCTGCGCCGCTCCTCTGCTACACTCAGGCACAGGCTCCCGGCATGCCCTGCGGCAAATCCTAATGCTGCTCAAAGCAGACTGGGAGCTTGTGCAGGCTCTTTCCAGCCCAGAAGCTGCATTGCTGGGATGCAGAGAGCTCTGTGCGAATGTGTGTATGTCCAGCTCAAGACGGCTGGCCAAAGAGACATGCGCTCTGAGGGGAGCGCACATTGCACTCCCCTCTGCTCGTCACCTCCAATGACCCTCCCCTTTCACAAGGAAGGGATAATAAACACAGTTTGCTATCCCTTCCTTGTGAAAGGATTTGCAGAAGTTGCTGCTGGCAGAGGGTGAAGCTCATCTACCCTTATGAAGGTCCGAGAAATGCATTCCCGATTAGGCGTGTAATGACATATTCTTCATAGGCGTTGATGACATAAACACAGTGAAGTGCTTGCAAAATGCCACGTATACTGTCAACGGTTTCTATGAAATTGTGTGGAAAACTTTGAAAATTCAATGTCCTAGCGTAGTATTATGGTTGTAGTATTATTCTTTTTCATATTATAGATATAGGAAATAATAGTTTTCATATTGGTTAAGACTATTAAATGGTGGACAATTAAACAGATCTCTTTTATCAAAGAAAATTGAAGACTCAAAAGCAAAAAAATAACGAGAACAGATTTTGAAAAATTGTCCATGCCAGCATGACTGCGCAAGGAAAAGTTTCTACGCTCCAGTCTGATACCAAGATTCACAAAGGTTCTGTATCGGGTTTGCGTTACTTTTGTAATGTAAATCTGACGCAAATCCTTTTCGGGGATTAACAAATCAACACAAAATGGTATTTGGATTGGTTTGTATGGACAAGTAATGCAAAGCAGCGCTAATGGTCATCAATTTCACTAGTCCATTTTTAGTCAGTAATTGGTATGAGGTTAAGGGTTTTAATAATCTAATCATGTCATCTTTATTACTAGAAATCCATCAATACCAGTCATTAGTTTTGTCAACAATCTGTAGAAGTAATAAACAAATCATAATAAGTGTATTAACCTCATTCCATAAAGGAAAGAATCCTTATTATAACATTGGAATTTTGAGTGCTCTATTGAAGACAATGGAGTATCTCGAACTTCTAATGAGCTCCAACATTCCAATGTTTGTTCTTCACGGAGCCCAAGGGGGTTTCAGTCCCCTCAGGCTCTGTGAGGCCTCTGTTTTATTAATGAGAACATTCTGCTTTCTAGGGGTGGAATGTTCTAATAGCCTTATAGTCCACCGTAGATGGGCTACTCTGGCCCTTAAATCCCACTCCCTTGTTAAAGGCCATCACCTTTGGCACCAGCGTCTAATGCTGGACCAGGCTTTAATGGGAGGTTTAGCCTGCTACGGTGGGCTATAAGACTATATTCTAGGAATAAGAATGAAAAGGTGTCAGTTAGAAACCCATAAAGAGTTACAATTTGAGAGAGCGGTCATAAACATAGAGCTTCAGCATTAAAGGTCAGCTAAATCAATTAAAGAAAATCCTCTAATGGAGAGAAGTTCAAGAAACTCAGTAGAGTCTTAAGCAAATGGCAAATGAGATAGGCAGAGAGGAAAGTGGATGACTGGTTAACTACTTTAGGACACATACTATTATAAACAACATATATTGTCAATGCTACAGTTCTTTGTTTTTTTCTTTTTCAGCAGGCCAATTATCTTTCAATGCTCTCATGGGAATAGGATAACACCTCATCTTCTCATCAGGAATGCAATGAACTTATGCAGCAGTGTTGAATAAAACAATTTACCATCAAATACATTTTCCTCATAATTCATTCCCCTTAGAAATACTGCATCGTCATTTGTTTACTTCTTCATTATTTCACTAAATTACAAGTCTATATTTATTTGTTAACTGATTCCTGTACAAATAGAAACATTTATAGAACTATTATTCATTATGAAAAACATGTTCGTGAAAAGGTCAGGAAATAAACATTTTGTCCCACATTATGAACACGGTGGTGTTTACCGCCGTGTTCAGGCTGGCGGTCATTTAACTGACCGCTAGCCCCCCTGGGGCCCCGCCGGCTTTATAAAGAACATTCTGCTGGCCCGGGACATTGCCGACGGCTCCACATGGAGCCGCCGTCAATGCCTCTGTGCGGCGGGTGCAGCTGCACCCATTGTGCAGATCACTGCCTGTAAATCAGGCAGTGACCTGCGCGATGGGGCACTGCACAGGGCCCCCTGCACTGCACATGCCAAGTGCATGGGCGGTACAGAGGCCCCCAAGGAGGCCTCGGAGCACCCCTTCTGCCAGCCTTTCCCCGCCAGGGAGAGGCTGGTGGCTGTAGGGATCATTATCCGAGGGGCAGCAGCACTGCCCTGTCGGATGATAATGCCTTCCACCGTCAGGCTGCCTGTCAGAGGCAGCCTGGTGGTGGAGATGTGTACATTATATGGCGGTTCAGCCAGCCATGCCGGTGGCAGGCTTTTTACCCGCTGCCGGCATGGCCGGCTGAAACGCCGGAGTTCATAATTACCCCCTTTGTGTTATTTTAGCATTCTTGTCAGCTTTTCAGACAATGTAACTTCAACTATTCAGGCCTATTACAAGTAAATATGGTTGCCTAATGCTACTTTTACAATTAAACATGTATTTTTCATTAAAGCCTACACGTTAATTCTGCACAATATTGCATTATTTTTCTCAACACTGTAAAACATGTCAGCATTGGTATAAATGTATAATGTGTGTAACAAAGAAGCAGGTGCATTGCTGGGCTATTTGCAACTGAAAAGCGAATTGGCTGACTAACTATAAAAAAGAGGCTAACCAAATTTCACATTTTCTAGAGGACACTGTAATCAGAGTTGGTGAATGGAATATCTGAATATCCATTATATTTAAAAATGTTATTCTTGCAGAAAGGAACATGCTTGAAGTTTATTTCTTCATATCTTTTGCATATCTTACTCATAGTCATTTGAGATGTTGCAGTGTTTGTTTTAAACACTGAGGTGCAACTTTATCAAACTTCCACTTTTCTGTGCTGCACTCTGTGACAAGAAAAGGGCAGGATTGCACCATATTTAACATGATACAGGACGTTGCTGTCCTTTCCTTGCACTGGTACACAATGGGCCACCTTGCGCCAATGCAGGCACCTTTGCACTGTGGTGCAAGGGTGCCTGTGGTGCAGGCAGGATTGTTTTTGTATAGGAAGGGCCACTTTCCTGCACAAAACAAATCAGAAGCATTTTCCTCTTTCTAAGTGTGCTGCACAATGCACACTTAGAAAGTGAAAATGACGAGGAGAAATAAAGATATGTCTCTTGTTGCACGTCCCCTCAGAAGGTGTAGCTTTGTGATGCATTCCCAGGTTTACTAATCCTGGTTAATCTGGGAATGCACCAAAATCAATGGGTGGATGTATGGGAACACCCATGCAATACCCATGGAATGCCTTTCTGGGACCAAGTGATACAAGGCTGTGATATGGGTTTCCTTCAGTTATCCAGATTTAGGAAGCCATTTAGGGCCACACAAGGACTTTGTTGTTTTGTCGCACTTGCACCCCTTTGTGTGGCAAAAGGGTGTTGCGACAGAATGATAAATATGCCCCTGAGATTTATCAGGCAATGATCTCCAAGTCATGGTATAAACCCCAGAAGTCCAACTCAGCATAATACCACTTTAGGGTCCGCAGACTGCATACCATTAAAATGGCTGTTCACAATAAATGTTGCATACTCTCCTTAGAAAAGGCTCACATAATTGATCAGACACTATGTAAAGAACATAATATGCATTTATATTCCAAAGCTTGCTTGACCAATTCGCTGCAATTTCCAAAGCTTGAATTTGAGTTCAAATGTCCTTTTTTTGGTGATCTGAATTTTTGGTTTGTTTGGTTATACACAACATTAACCTGGGAGATTGCCTTTCTACTCAAGCTGGTCTATGAAAATAAGGGCAGGTTACCATTTTGAAACACTAGTTTACCTTGGTTGTTCATTCCCAATGGGAAATGGGAGCTCACACTCAGCTCACACCAACTCACTTAAAGATTGTAGTCTTTGCCCAAATAATCTTACAAACGAATTACTGAAAACTCTAGTAGGAAGATGTGCTTAACACTTGTCTGTCATGGAATGAGGAATAACTCTAGCAGGCTAAACTCCCATGGAACCCTCGACCAAAGACGGTTGGCAAACGCTTTACTGGAAATCTCAGCCGTAAAGTATTAGGATTTGAAAGACAACCCTGCCTTTGGATCCAATGAAACAGATGAAAATGATGATATAAGAAGGAATGTAAAAAATCAGAAAGGTATGAATAGCATGCTACCTACAAGCTATTATCCAGCAATAGAAATAGAAGAGGGCAAGCATTACAAGCTCCCAAAAAATATATTCTATCTTAAAAAGGTCTACATGGAGTAGAACAAAGTAGAAGTTCTCCAGTTTTTACCTCCTCTGTCCTAACGGCCAGAAAATGCACTGTATAACACACCATTTAACACTTTGATATTTGAACAACATTAAAGCATTATATCCTATGGAGCTTGCAATAGGGCGGATGGAATATCTGTCATGTTTGTGAAGGAGTATTCTATCAGCCAAGATCGTAATCAAGACTTAAGTTATCTTATATCATCAGTAATTTTTGTTTTGTTTTGGCTAGTTCACAGTATCACATCTAAAACCCCCTAGCCATTGAGGTTGATAGATATTTTTGGTAAACTCAAACATGATGCCCAAGAAATGTTTGGAAAAACATCTAACCCTTTCATTGGTCACTTTTGCATGCTAAGGTATCTCAAGAAAACGATTTTAAAGTGCACTTTCAAATATGCATTGAAAAGATTTTATATTTGTAAATAAAACATGAGCTGCAATTATTAAGCAGATGGGACATATCACTGTAATAAGCATTGTTAGAATGGTGAAAACACAAACAATTTAAACATGTTCATTTTTCCTATTAGTATTACTATTTGTCACTAGTACCTACACACTAGAAAAAGCACAGCAGGAGTATCCTTCTGACAGACTTGTTAGAATGATCTAACTCCACACCTTGGCATAAGGTGTCAGGAAGCCGACCTCAGGCATTAAGAAGTGTACCCATCTAAATGTGCAGCCTGCACATTTCTCTTGCGCTGCTACCTTCCTCAGGATAAAGCTTGGGGTCAGCAGGGCTGCATCTCAGTCACAGTAGTTCTGTGATGATTACAGTACAAAGTGCCTCTTGCTGAGTTCCACATGTATGCTGTTTATATAATAAAAGACTGTTCTTATCATACTGTGCCAGACTTGCAGAACAGCTTGAGTTGATTTGACTCATACACACAAAAAAGTATGGCAAAGGCTTTGCATTCTAAATGTGTGACACTAGAACTAATTATGCAGACTTCAGGCCTACAATGGCTACCAAGAATTGATGTGTGTGTGGCACATGCTTGTGTCAGGGGAAAAACATGTGTAAACGACCATGATGGCAAGTTAAGTTAAAAGCAAAGCCAAAATGGAAGCTAAATATAAGCCCCTCAACAATGGGATTATGCTCAAATAATCACTATCTTGCCAAAATAAAATTGATATGTTTGCATTTAATGAAATCGATAAATAATTGCATTTGTGAAATAATAAATTAATTAATGAGAGGGTGAGTGAGTACATAAATAAAGAATGAATGAATGAGCAAATGAATGAACAATGGTGGTTTCAGACACAGCATGATATATAACAGAAATAAAATGAATTGAACTCCGGTTTTCTTGAAATTGCTTAAAATTCGTTTTCCCTCCACTGCTACTAACACAGTGATTACAAAGGCCTATTTTACATGCAAATCTAGAGAGTTTTTTTCTTGTATTTATATGCTCCTACTGATTTAATGTTGCTCATGGACTGATATGCAGACTGAAAGATTCCAAATGCACGCATCAAACAAGCATTAACAAAACCAATAGGTTTGTCTTTAAAGGACTGTTGCATCATAATGTGAGGCATTAGAAGTAAATAGCTTGGGAATAGATACGCAATAGCATGGAAGCAAAGAACTGTACAGTAATATTGGTGTAGTTTAAAAGGTCAGGTGACATTTGCACTGTCAAGTCAGACCTAAAATTCCATTTAAGTTAATGATTGCTCCGCCCCCAAACTGTGTGTCTGTCAGAGAAAAACAACATAAATTATCAAGTTAAAGAAACTTTAATGGCATTCCAGTGTTGTGTGTGCCCCTGAAAGTGCAAGCGTAGACAGCTAGATAAATAAGCAACATGATCAAAGCTGCATGGAGGGCAAGCACGTTTTAGGTCAAGTGTGCAAGCCCACCCCACGCCCATCACTATCCCTCCCTCAAGAGCTTGCCTTTCAAAAATCCTTTGTTATCATTGGTAAATGCTTTATGTTTGTCCCTCCTTGGGACAGTTTTGGTACTGACTTGGCCACCGACCCTGTTACATGGATAATTACATGCTTGCCAATATGTTTGGCTACAAAACAGAATTGCTTTTGATCCCTTTCTGTCAAAAAAATATTTTACTTTCTCATGCAGTGAAATCAGGCTCACCTACAGATTCTTGCCCACCCCGTATTTTAAAATTAGCCCCTAGGTTGGTGGCCGATGCTTTAGAGCCAATGTTTGCTGAAATTCTTCAGGAAGGGATTTTCCCGGCGGTCTGGAAACAGGCCACAGTGATTCTTCTCATTAAAAAACCAGGAAAGGATGCTGCTGATTTTTCAAATCTTCGCCCGATCTCCCTATTACCGTGCTTGGGTAAAATGTTAGAAAAACATCTAAACTGTGAGTTATCTGCCTTCCTTCTGGAGGATGGCAAATTAGACCCGACACAGCATGGCTTCTGCGGTGCGCACAGCACGGAAACAGCATTAATCTCTACTTCGGATATTATCCGCCGAAGGGGAGATTTAGAAGAGGGTTCCATTCTGGTCCTGTTGGACTTGTCAGCAGCTTTTGGAACTATTTCGCCTACCATCTTGCTTAATCGTTTGTCCCAGGTCGGAGTGAGAGGGAAGGCCTGGAAGTTACTATGTTCCTTCCTCACAGAGAGAACAATCACAGTGGCTTGTGGAGACCATCGTTCTTCCCCTTTTCATCTACCGTGTGGAGTTCCGCAGGGGTCCTCCCTCAGCCCAACACTTTTTAAATGTATATATGGCGCCCTTGGCGAACCTGGTCCGCTCGTTCGGCTTCCAGATTGTCTCCTATCCAGATGACGCAGGTGATTGTGCCTGTTTCTCGTAATTGGGAGGACATAAAGGAGACATTTCAATGTGGTATGACAGTAATTAACAGCTGGAGGGCCAACAATTGGTTAAAACTTAAAGGGAACAAGACGGTGATCATGTGTTTTGGGCGCCATAGTTCCCCTTGGGATAATAGTTGGTGGCCTTTAGCTTGTGGAGGTTGTCCGTCTCCTGTGCCTTTCACTAAAAATCTAGGCATAATCTTTGACGGCACCCTCTCGTTTAAGCAAAAAATTAATCATATAGTCAAGATATGTTTCTGGATATTAAAAACCCTGAAAAAAAAATTACATCTCTTAGAGGATGACCTAAGGAGGCCAGTGGTGCTGGCTTTAGTCACCTCAAGACCTGACTACTGCAACGCGTTACTTCTTAATGCGAATAAATCATCCTTGGACAAGTTACAGTCTATTCAGAAAACGGCAGCACGTTGAACTTTGAATCTCCCTCAGTCTATATCTGCTACCAGATGTTTGACATCCCTTCATTGGTTACTGATTAAGAAGAGGATTATGTTTAAAACACTTTGTCTTACTCACAAAGCCTTACAGTCGGAGCGCTGTGATTATTTGAAGTCCACTCTGCAATTTTATCAACCATCGAGACTTCTGAGATCCTCCTTTAAACATATGATCAAGGTGCCTCGCTGTAACAAGGCTAGGTGGGGAGGCTGTGCTTTCACGGTAGAAGCAGCTAGGCTCTAGAATTCTCTGCCTTTTACGATTCGTCAAATGGGTACTTATTTATCCTTCAGGAAAAGTCTTAAAACCTGGCTTTTCGTAAATTAGATAGTCTGGTGGGGGGCATGTGGGCTTTCCTTTGTTCTCGGTTTGTTCAGCGCTTCGATGCTTTTGCCGGAATGCGCTCTATAACTATAATCAATACAATACCATAAAATACAATATAAGCAAACTTATTTTGTGTCGCTCCTTGCGATCATGCTCATGGTGAGTTGGCACGCTCATGTCAACTGTTTTACTTTCCATTCTCAATTTATGTGGCAAGAAAAATCCAGTTAGGAAGTTACAACGTGAATAGATTTATCTCGAGCAAATGCGAGACGCATTGCATTGCAAATGCTTGTTTTGTGTGGAAGAACATAACTCCTGTTCAATATAAACACATACCCTTGCCCGCCAATATGTAGGTGAAGCCAAAGCCCCTCTTTAATGAGGCTCATATAGCTGTTTCGTAACTTCGGCGCTGTCAAGCCCGACCATGAAACACAACTGACAACACCCAAGGAGTCTGGACTTCAAACAACTATAAAGTAGGAATTAATTTGAGAAATATGCTAAAGACACTCTGGAATATTTTCCTTTTACTAATTCCAATTGAATGATCTACCTATCATAAAACTGGTGAAAAGAGATCAATCCATATAGTGTTATCAGTAAGAACCAAAGTCTCGAAGCTTAAACTCAAATGGCTGGACCCACACTGTGAACATATCACATAAACAATGTACACCCACTAGGTATTTGTTCCTCCCCTCTTACAGATGTATAATAATGACCTTCCTGGGTTACCTACACTATTTCAATCAAATTTAAGGTGTGTCGATTAGGAGAGGGGAGAACCTACCCTAATCACACTAGCCATCACATGTTGCACATCCACAGCATCTCCGATTATTGAATTAAGATTGCACTGATGTGACCAAATCACTGCTCCCTGCTGTGTTATAAAGCCCTACAACCAACTGACCCGAGGGGTCAGGTAGGATAAAATGTCCATGAAAAGCGAATATTTATCTTCATCTTTTCTCTAACCCAGTAGCCCAATGTCGCAGAGGAGATGAGCATAAGGTCCCATATTTGCCACAATTTATTAAACTCAGAAATTCACAAACAGCAAGAACGAAAACGTAACTACTTTATTGATCCTTAGGTGAAAGGTCCAAGTCTTCATTAGTTCCAGGGTTAAAGGTCACGCAAGCTTTAATTGCATTACACCAGGTATCTTAAGCTATTCAGTTAAGAGAGGTGTCGCTAAATTATTTGTTGGAACGTAAAGGGATCACATAAAATGCTTATTGTTACGAGCTTCTTGAAGAAGGGAGCTAAAATGACCCCCAATGCAGTTTTCTGCATCGTGCATTTATTTGTGGATTGTGAAATTCATCTCACTGCCCTACACTGAGGTTGTGACCTACAAGAGTTAATGTGAAAATAAAGCCAACAGCCACCCTTAATTGAAATTCCCATTGATCTACTACAGCTGTTTTCAAGAGATAAAGTTGCAACGTATTGGTAAAATGCATTCAACAAAAAAAAACCGCCGAAGGTCGACTAGTAGAAGAAAAAAAAACTAAAAACCTGAAATCATCAGTTGAAAATAGGCACCAACATGTTTGACTGGAATCGTAATCACAATAGATCACCGTAGGTCCAAAAACCTACGTGCCACCATCTCGATGTAGTAGACACCACTTTTAACTTAACAACGAGTGTCGCTCTAAATTTAACCTTTGGCACGAAAAGGATCAGTCCAAACTGCGCTTGTTCCTGTTATTTTTTGTTTATGCAATTTCCTTCAGTTAATTTTTGGGTGAATTGCTTTGTAAAAAAAGGAGTAAGGGAAACACTACGCATTAAGCCAATTCTGAATGTTATTCTTACTTGTCATATGGAAAACTCAGCACCTGGTGCAGTAAGCGACTGTGGGATAACAACATTTACCCAGGCTTATTTTGAGCCCTTTTGTTCCTCGACACATTTTAATGGGGGTGTAAGAAATTAGATTATTGATTGAGAGAGTTTTAGCCAGACTAAGGCAACAACCACAATCATTGTCAGGATAAAGAGCATACTTCACTAAATTAGCCTGTGCTTAACCCCTGGTAGTTTGGCACAAAAACAGCCAGCTGAAACTTAGAGGGAATGTGACAGGTAATTATGCAGCGCACAAACAGTGAATAGTATTAAAGTGAAAACACAGCACAAGATAAAACCGAAATTAATTGAGCAAAACAGACTACATTTTAATAAATAAAATGATAGCAGACCGACAAAAATCCAATCAGTAGAAACAGAGAATTTTGAAGTTTTAGGTTAAAATAGCACCAATAGACACAAAGTGCCAGTTGTGGATGTTAGAAATGGCCTCTAGTTGACAGAGATATACACCCTTGTCCAAGTAGGGACACACAATCCTAGTCAGGGTAAGTCACAAACAATCCAAATTATCCTGTGCTCACCCTCTGGTAGCATGGCACTGAGCAGTCAGGCTTAACTTCGAAGGCAATGTGTAAAGTATTTGTGTAATAAACCATACAGTAACACAGTGTAAACATCACAAAAATACATCATACAAGCTTACAAAAACAGATGACATTTATCTGAATAAAATAAGGTAAAAATGACAAAGATCCAATGAGCACAAGTTGAAATATCACTTTTAAAAGGTTTAAGAGTCCTAACGTTTGGAAATAAACAGTTGTCTCTTTGTCACACACAGTACCTGGTATTCATCAAAAATCACGGCACACGGGGACCGCAGGGGAGGAGATGCATAGAAAAATAGGATGTTGCATCGAATTTTCCGGTGGGACCTAGACGATGTGTCATTTTTTTCCATGGTGCAAGGGTTTGGGTCATTTTTCGGTGCGCTGTCTTGGTTCCTCACTGCGGTGCGGGGATATTTTGATGCCAGGGACAATGCAGTGAAAATCCTTGACACGCTGGAAGAAGGCATGCGCGCTGCGTCGATCCGGTAGGCGATGCATTGAATTTTCCATCGCAAGCTAGGCACTCAGTAAAATTTCCAGTCAGGAAGTCGGGGCTCCGTCATTCCGGTCGGCTGTGCGATGATTTATCAGTCGCAATGCAGGCTTAGCATCGATTTCAGCAGGTGGTGGATCAATTTTCAACACCCAGGGAGGTTCCTGATGAGATTAAGGCCCTCATTCTGACCTTGGCGGTCGGCGGAGAGGCGGCGGTCGGACCGCGAACAGACCGGCGGTCAAAAAAATGGCATTCTGACCGCGGCGGTCACCGCCGCGATCGACCGCCACTTCCCCACTCCGACAGCCATGGCGGTCATGACCGACGGGCTGGAGTCTGCGCACTCCGGTCCGGCGGTCGACCCAAGACCGCCAACGGTATCATGACCCTGCTTACCGCCGCGGTTTCTGGCGGTCGGGAACCGCCATGCAAACCATGGCGGTAGGCACTATCGGGGCCAGGGAATTCCTTCCCTGGCACTGATAGGGGTCTCCCCCACCCCCCACTGCCCCCCCGAGTCCTCCCCCCACACCCTCCACCCCCCTGCCACCCCCCAGAGGTGGTACGAACCCCCTCCCCACCCCCACCCCGACATGCACATACACGCACCCCGACATGCACACACCCCCAACATGCACATATACACACCCCCTACACACACACATGCACAACGGGGACACATACCCGCACACATACATGCCGACATGCGCACCCGCCGAACTACACACATTGCCCATAGGCACAGCAGCACTCCCCGCCCGCATGCACGCACTCACACACCCCCTCTACACACTCACACGCACACCCCCATGCACGCACACATCACACAACACCCCCCCACCCCCTCCCCTCACGGACGATCAACTTACCTTGTGCGTTGGTCCTCCGGGAGGCGACAGGAGCCATGGGGAGGTGACCGCCAACAGAAGACCGCCAACAGAAGACCGCCACACAGAAATGTGGGTCGTAATTCTGTGGGCGGTGTTCTGCTGGCGTGGCGATGGAGGTTGACCAGTCTCCACTTTCCCGCCGACCACCAGTGTGGCTGCTGGCGGTTTTCCGGCGGAACGCTCCCAGCGGTCGGAATGCGCACAGCGGCATACCGCCGCGGTCTGCGGTCTTCACGGCGGCGGTAACTCGGCGGTCTTGCGAAAGGACCGCCAAGGTCAGAATGACCCCCTAAGTCTTTTTGGCCCTGAAACTTTAGAAAACAGAAGGCAAGCTCAATCCAAGCCCTTTGAGAGCACTTTTGGGGAAGGCAGAGTCCTTCTCAGCAAAGCAGTCCAGAGGAGTCCTTTGGGCATCGAGGCAGTTCCACTTTGACATGGTGCAGGTGTAGGTCAAGACGTGTCTGGTTTGGTGGGTTCAGTGACCCAGTTTATATATCCAAACATGCCTTTGAAGTGGGGAGACTTCAAGGAGTGGTTTTGAAGTGCACGTGTTCCCCTTTCAGTTCAGTCCTTTCTGCCAGGGTCCCAGTAGGGGTTTAGGAGTCCATTGTGTGAGGGCAGGCCACTGTCCAATGAAACATAAGTCTCGGGTCCTCCACCCTTCCAGCCCAGGAAGATCCATTCAATATGCAGATGAATGCAGGTGTGACTGAGTGTTTTGTGTTTGTGGTTGTCTGGGTGAAATGCACAAGGGAGCGTTCAACCAGCACAGACCAAATGTTGATTGGAGACAGGCTGTAAGGCACAGATGGTTTTAAGCGCAGAGAAATGCTCACTTTCTAAAAGTGGCATTTCTAAAATAGTATAGTAAAAAATGCAACCTCACCATTAAGCAGGATTTTCCATTACCATTCTGCCCATACTAAACATGACCTGGTTACCTCTTTTGGATCAAAATCTTGTGCTCAAAAAGTATATGAGGGCAGACAATGCTAGTCTATGAAAGGAGCAGGCCTCACTGTAGTCGGAAACAAATTTAGGAGTTTTTCACTACCAGGACACATAAAACACACATGTATATGTCCTGCCTTTTACCTACATAGCACCCTGCCCTATGTGTTACCTAGGGCTCACTTAGGGGTGACTTATATGTAGGAAAAGGGGAGTTTAAGGATTGGCAAGTACTTTTAAATGCCAAATCGAAGCAGCAGTGAAACTGCAAATACAGGCCTTGCAATGGCAGACGTGAGACATGGTTAAGGGGCTACTTATGTGGGTGGTGCAATCAGTGCTGCAGGCCCACTAGTAGCTTTTAATTTACAGGCCCTGGGCACATGTAGTGCACTTTCATAGAGACTTTTAAGTAAATCAAATATGCTATTTGGGGATAGACCAATGTTACAATGTTTAAGGGAGAAAGCATATGCACTTTAGCACTGGTTAGCAGTAATAAAGTGTGCAGAGTCCTAAAACCAGCAAAATTAGTGTCAGAAAAGTGGAGGGAAGCAGGCAAAAAGTTGGGGAATTGTTGGAGGCTAGCCCTCTATGTAGTGCACAAAAACCAAGTACACTATGCCGAGAGTCCGAACAACCACATAATCATTTTCAGGGGTAAAAATCAGACCACCTAATGCTCTAATTTTTAAGGTAGCTGGTTGAGCAGTTAGGCTAATCCAGTAGATGTGCTAATTATTTGCTGTAATCACAAATCCAATCATGCACCACACACACATACACTCAATGAATAACTGGAGATCAGAATGTATAAAAATACTTCAGACTTTTATATAATTTTTAAGACCAAAATCTTTAGAATAGGTTAAGTGCTTTTCTTGTTATGACTTTTTAAAGTTTTTGCAAAGTTAATCTTTCTGTGCGTAATTACGCACCATTGGAATCAATAGGCAGTCATTTTTAAAAATGCATTAAAAATCGTACGGTTGAGTTACCAGTTTCTTCTTTTGCAGGGTGGTCGCAGATCTGCGTGGGCACCTTGTGCCAGCTGGAGAGCTTCAGGCATCTCCCAGTTCCAGCGGGAGCAGCGTTGTCAAAGTTCTTGGCACAGGCACAGGGCCATCTGGATGAGCCACTTGGAAAAGGAGCTGGTTTGCAGATTCAAAGAGGAGCCTGGGGTCCCCTTTGGCTGTCAAGGTCACAAGGGGTTGGGGACCCAGGGCACACAGTAGATCCAAGGCCCAGTGTGGCCAGGTGCAGGGAGTTTTGGGAGTCTTGGATGCTGTGCGCAACGGTGTCCTCTTGAGCTGGAGGTAAGTCACTTTATGGGTCGCTTGCAGGACAACGGGGGCACTCTGTTTGGAGACCAACGGTGTCCCTGAAGTTCCACAACTGGGGCTTCCTCCTGATACTTTGTTAGCTCAGGAGGAGATGGTTTTCTCCTGGTCTGATGTCAGCTGACCAGGACCCAGGGTATTGCTCTATCTCAAGCACCAGGGGATGCAGTGCCACCAAACTTGGTACAGTTGGGGGCACTTCCGGACTGTCATCGGTGTGTCGTCGGATCCAGCTGTGACGTCTGGTTGCAGAGATATCGGGAATTCAGTGAAGTGCCCTTCACTGGTTTTTTGGTCCTTTGCAGTTTACTTGCTTTTCTTGAGTGATGCCTTCACTCAGGAGGGAGATCTGGTGTGATCCTTGAAGCCTGCAATTCCCCTGGGTTTCTTGGGGTTGGCCCAGTGTTCAGCTCCTCCGCTGTCGTGATTGTCAGGACTCTGGTGCAGCAAGCAGGGTTCTTGGTGCCTCTTCTGGTGCAGCAGGTTCTCAGTTCTCCTCCTGACGGTTCCTTTGTTGCTGGTCTTCTTTTCTTCTTGAAATCCTTTCCAAATTTAAATTCTTGGTCTGAGGGAACTCACTAATTACTGAATTTAGTGGGCGTATTAGGGGGAATCGGGTAGTATCCAATGGGTCACTTACCCTTGGGTGGCTACACCCACTATAGTGACCGCTCCCTAAACCTGATTGGTTATTTTCCTCCATTCCAAGATGCGGGAAAATAAAATGAAGGGTCCACTTCACCTGCAAGCCACTTAGGGATGGTGCAGGCTAGGTGAGGCCACTCCTACTACCCTTTCTGTGGTTTCCTACCTTTGCTATGTCAAAGAGTGGGGGGTTGGAAAAGGGTATGCCATCTGCTGCTAGCAGCAGGCCTGGGGGGTAGCTTTTTCAGGGGGCACCTCTAAGGTGACCACTGGGAACTTTTTATAATAAATCCAGTACTGGGACCAGTTTGGATTTATTATTCTGAGTTGTTTGATATCAAACAACCCAGGGTTCAGAGTAGCCATTATGTATCTGGAAAACTCGTATTGACCATTGTCCAGCACATATATTAAAATGGCTGCTCTGTTCACTCACTGTGTCCCATTTTTGGCAAGGACACAGTGAGGGCATATTGCTCATGCAATTGTGCCCTCACATATAGTATGGTGCACCCTGCCTTAGGGCTGGAAGGCCTGCTAGAGGGCTGACTTACCCATAACATATGCAGTGTAGGGTGGACACGATTTGTATTTTAGGTTTGCACCAGGATACTCAGCCTATTATGGCAGTGCTGGGTGCATCTGGATGCATAGCCTTTGAGGGTGGCACAATCAGTGCTGCTGCCCTCAGGGTCTTACCCATAGTATTCCATGTCCTGGGTACCTAAGTACCTTTTACTAGGGACTTATAGTGGTAGCTAAAGGTGCATCCAATTACTTTTACCATGGGAAGGAACACTGGCACTAGGAAACTCGTCAGCAGGATCACAGTGCACTCTAGTCCAATTTGTAATCAGAAACCAGGCAAAAAGTGTGTGTGTTGGGGGGTACTGCAACAAAGAGCCAGTCTCTCACATTACTTCCCCCCAGCCAACAGGCCAGGAGACTCAGCCAAAATCTGGGAGAGTCTTCCTAGTCTGTCAGGTGAGGAAAAGAAGGGAGACGGGCTGGTTAGTTGCAGGGCCTACTCTGCCTTACATCCTACTGTTCAGGTCATTCCCTATGGGGAACTGACCTACCTCAACAGCTATAGGACCCAATCCTAAATGTCTTATACCTGTACCACCCTTCTATCTTGGGGTCAGAGGTGTCCACCTCTGCTATCCTTGTCTTAGCCAGGGCAACCCATAGCTTACCCAAAGAGGCTACCCATAACTGAAGTAACCCCACCATGACCAACAGGGTCATCGGGCCTATCTTACTATTTGGTATGGGGTCAGACCACCATGCCGAGGACAGTGCAGCCATAAAGGCTAACACCCAGCAGAGGCCACTGACAGCTGTCAGTGTCGAGAACCACACATTTAGCTCCATACCCACTGGGGACAGGGCTAACTTACAGGCTTCTTTGGGTTCAGGGTGCCTGTCTGCTGTAAGGGTGTAGGGGAACTCTACATCCTGCAGGGAACACCCTCCTTTACACTTTCTTTATCTGCCAGCTGAGGAGCAACCAACTCAGGCTGAGCAGGTACCTGACTAGTTAGGTTGTCTTGGGGGTCAACCTGGGATTCACCAGTTTCAATAGTGGAGTTCTTCCCTAAAGGAGTAGAAACTCCTTGGCTTTCTGCTGCCTTAGTTAAAGGTTGCCCACTGTTTCTTTTCTTTTGTTTTCCCTTTTTCTTCTGGGGCCTACTTGCTCTTACTGCAGGGGCAGAACATCCAGAATCCTGGGATAACCCTTACCCTTGCAGTCTCCCCTAGGATGTACTGGTTTGAGAGCACCAGCCTGTCATGCACAACCGTGTGACTGGCACATGTGTCTCTTAGGGCAGCGGTTGGGATTCCATTCACCATTAGGTGGTGGAAGTGTCTACTCCCCTCTGGAAGCTCCAACTCACCTCTGGGGCCACTTTCCAGTTAAAGGCTATGAGGACCTCCTCATCTGAGGAGTCATCCCCAGTGGCTACACTGGCTACCCCTGGTGGTTTACTAGTGGGTCTGTTTTGGGGACAAGAATTGTCCTTGGTGTGGTGCCCTGTCTTTTGACAGTTGTGGCCCCATGCGTTAGTGGCATCCCAAGTTTTACCTTGGTACACACTTTTGTTTTGTGAGGTGTCTTTGGGACCACCCTCCTGAACAGATGTTTGGGGGCCTAAGGACTCCTTTTCTTTATCTCTAGGGTGCTCCATCTTCTTCTCTTGGGGGGGCTTCCCTGACTTTCTTTTTGTCACCCCCTCCAGTTCTAGGTTTCGACACCCTAGTTATTACCCAATGATCAGCCTTCCTCCCAAACTCTTGGGGGAAGACTAGCCCCAAATCTACTAAGTACTGGTGAAACGTTTCATGGACACAATTACTTAAAAGGTGTTCTTTCATCATTCAATTGTATAGCCCTTCATAATCATGTACCTTGTTGCCTTCTAACCAACCATATAGCATTTTTACTGAGAACACCGCAAATTCTACCCAAGACTGACTCTGGGATTTTTGAGTCCCCCTGAATTTTATGCAGAATTCTTCAGTGGCAAATCCAAAACCCTCAATCAGGGGATCCTTCCTGAGGTCATAGGATTTAGCCTCTGTTTCTCTGAGTGTCAGGAGCCTATCCCTGTACCTTCCTGAGAACAATTCCCATAATAGAGTGTTCCAGTGCTTCTTTTGGATATCCCTCCTAATATAGGCTCTCTCAAAGGAAGTGAACCATTTCTGAATATCATCTCCTTCTTGGTATGGGGGGACAACTCCTTTTGGGAGTCGTAGGTTGAAAGCTTTTTCTTCTTCCCTATTTGTAACTATGCTGCCACCATCGATGGGTCCTAGGCCCAACTCTTTTCTTTGTTGTTCTATTTCCAAAAGCTGTCTTTCTAAGGCCAGTCTTTTGGTCAGCCTGGCAAGATCCAGGGCTGTGTCTGTGGGTGCTTTAGAGCTGGTGGTTGGGGGGGAGCTGCCCTCACCCCCATTCTCCACAGGATCTTCATCCACCTCAGATGCATCCTCATCATCTGGGGAATGATATCTTTCATTCTGGGCCATTGGAAACCTAAGTGTCTCTGTTTTGGGGCTTTTTCAAGTTTGAATTTTGTATAGTGTGCAGAGTCCCCTTAATTGGTCATAGGTATATGCCTCATAAGGTTTCAGGTTGAGCTCCTGGGTTCTGGCCTCTGTGTCAGACATTTTTATATTGCTAAAGTCACGACCTTTTTGGAAATTAGAGTTCCCCTTTTTGGATAACCAACTAAAGCAAAAACGTTTAAACTTTTTTTCTGAAGTTGTAGGGACCTAATTAGGGCCCTAACAATTACTTTTAAAAAACTGTAAAAAATGTTAGTCAATTAGAAAAATAAGAAACAATTATCTAAAAGGCAATTTGAAGAGTTATTCATGTGTTACCACAATTGTAAAATTGGTATCAGCAAACACAAAGGCCCTAATTACAACCCTGGCGGTAAATCCCACTTACCGCTGTCCTATGGCCACCAACATACCGTGGCCCCGGAGGAAATCTGCTACAGGTATTACGACTCACATCTCGTAATCCGCCACAATACAGACACACACAAGTCCCCCACACCAAAGGTCAGTGATAAACTGGCGATACCAAAACCCACACTGTCACGCCAACAAGAATATGCCCACACTATCACGACCCACGAATCAACACAGCGGTCTTTCAACCACGGAAATCCATTGGCGGTACACACTGCCGCGCTCAAAATACACACGCCCTTACAAAACACAACCACATTGGACAAATCAAAATACACACACCTAATACACATACACACACCACACCCACACACTCACAACACTATAAAACACACACCCACATTATCCACAACCCCTTACAATGAAATTTTTGTGAAGAAGCAGAGAGAGAGAATAGCTAACACTACACCAGCATCCACTAGCACACCACACCACACCATCACATATACAACATCCACGCACCTCATACAACACACACCAACACAACATTTCACACAGCACAACATAGATCACCTCACACATCACCCACACCACATCATGGCACCTCAAAGACACCCAAGGTTTTCTGAGGAGGAGCTCAGGGTCATGGTAGAGAAAATCATCCGGGTAGAGCCACAGCTTTTCGGATCACAGGTGCAGCACACCTCCATTGCTAGGAAGATGGAGCTATGGTGGACAATCGTCAACAGGGTCAACACAGTGGGACAGCATCCAAGAACACAGGATAACATCAGGAAGAGGTGGAACGACCTACGGGGGAAGGTACGTTCCGTGGTATCCAGACACCAGATTGCTGTACAGAGGACCCCACCTCCTCCCTCACAACTAACAACATGGGAGGAGCAAGTATTGGCAATACTGTAGCCTGAGGGCCTCACAGGAGTAGCAGTAGGACTGGACTCTGGTATGTCATATCTTTATTACCATATCCCTCCACCCCACCTGCATGCCATCAAATACCCTTACCCTCACCCTCACCCCCATCACTCCAACACCTCACATATGCCCCACTATCACAACCCAGCCATCCCAATCCCAGGCCCTTCATGCAACACCAAAGCATGGACACCCATTGCCAAAGCATGTCCAGTACAGACACCCACACAGACCCCAAAACACTAATCACACAATGGCAAACACAACAAGGCAAGTACAGGAGTGTAACTCACCCAATGCACAAGATGGCACACACAGATACTAAAACTATGCATTTACACCCCAACAGGACCCATACCCTACGTCACAGGACAGGAGGTGCCAGACATATCCAGTCCCCCCACAGAAGAGGCCCACAGTGACGACAGCAGCTCTACACGCCTGGATCAAGATGACCAGCCCGGTCCATCAGGGACCTCTGGACAGTCGGTTCCCCTGCCACAGTCACAGGCCACCACAGAGCCTCCCCCCTCAGGAGACACCACCACAGCACCCACCCAGCCGGCCCATCCCTCTGTCCCCAGGACACGTCAATCAGCAGTGTGTCCACCACTACAGAGAATCCAGGCAAACCCACCACCCCAAGAAAATCAGGGACCTGGGGGCAGTGGCAGTGGGCACACGGTTCAGCGGACAGAGGCACAGAAAAACAGGGAAACTGGGAGAACAGCTGTGCGACAGGGGGAGGACAGGCCGAGGGAACCCACTCTCCACGAGGCACTCTCCAACATCATGGGAGCATACCATCATTCCCAGGAGGCCATGGGCACGGTACTGGCCAAGTTTCAAGAGACCCAGCGGCTGCAGGAGGAACACTACCTGGTGATCAGGGAGGACTTGAAGTCCATCAACACCACCCTGGTCACCATTGCGGGGTTCTGTCAGACCTGGCCAACACCCTGAGGGACACAGTGGGACACAAACGGGCCCCCGACACTAGCCTGAATGATGAACAGCCCTCCACCTCCGCTAGTGGACAGGAGGCCCTCCCACAGGACCACCAGGCCACCAGCACCCCACCCCCTGCAGAAGGAGAACCAGCCCGCAAACGGTCCCTGAGATCCAGGAACAAGACAGAGAACATTGCCAAGACCTCCGCCAGGAAATAAGACTCTCCTGATTGTCACCCTTCTGTCCCACTTGTCACCCTGTCCACCTTAAACTGCCATTGCTCCCCTTCCTATGCCCCCTTGGACAATGCACCTGTGAGACCAAGACACTGAACTTTACCATGGACATTCCTCCACCATCACCCCAGCCCATTGCACCCCCCTCCACTTATTAGCACAGAAATAAACACCCTTGAATCACAAATCAATCTGGAGTCAGTCTGTACTTTTACAAATGTGTAATTGCAACCTTTCGGAAATATAGCAATGTTAATGTTCATGTTCACATTCCAATGTTACACAGTTGTTGGGCAGCAGCAAACATAGCAGAGGGCACAAAGTGGGACCCAGATCTGTGAAATGGAAAGCCAAAGTGACATGTCAGGGTCCATACACAGAGGTAAAAATGCAGAACTTTGCTATGTCCTACAGTAGTATAAGATGTGAGAAGCAGTGCCATCCGCTTACCTGTGTCTCACTGGAAGTATAGCATGATGATGTTGTTTCGGTTGTATATATCTTCTTCTTCTGCCTCCTCTTCTTCACTGTACACAGGCTCCACAGCTGCCACAAGACCAGCATCAGGCCCATCCTCCTGCAGAAAAAGGCACCTAGGCTTGCAAAGCCAGGTTGTGCAATGTACAGAGAAGTCACCTTTCACTGTGCGTAAATTCTCCACCTGAGGGAACACGATGTAGCTGCACATGTGTTTCAGCAGGGCAGACAACACACTGGACAACACGTTAGAGAACATTGGCTGTGACATCCCTGATGCCATGGTCGCTGTTGTTTGAAATGACCCACTGGCCAGGAAATGGATTACTGACAGGACCTGCACTAGAGGGGGATTCCTGTGGGATGGCGGATAGCTGACATCAGGTCTGGCTCCAACTGGGCACACAGTTCCTGGATTGTGGCACAATCAAGTCTGTAAGTGATAATGATGTGTCTGTCTTCTATTGTGGACAGGTTCACCAGGGGTCTGTACACCGGAGGATGCCACCATCTCATCACCTGCCCGAGCGGGCATGCCCTATGGAGGAGAAGGGTGAGCAGAGGGTCATACACCACATAGGTTTCACAAGGCTGTTTAGCACAATTGTGAACTATTCTTTGTGTGCTTTTGTCTGTATTCATTGCCAAAAGTGCTGTGATGCAGTTAGTTGGCCTGCTATGTGGCCATCTGAAATGGCGGCTGCCTGACCTGTAAGGAGGGACAAGGGGAAATGAGGTAACTGCGATGGCGTTGTGCTGCATTGCGGTAGGCGGGCGAACATCGCTGCGCTATTCAGCATTGGTTATCATTGGGCTCTATGGGTTTCAGGAGCCAATGACGATGTAGGCTGGTGGTGACGGTAAGCACCGCCGCAGACGTGGCCGCCATTTTCTATCTGTTCACTCACTTGATACCTGACCTTCAACAGGAGAGGACCTAAACTGCAAGTGCTGCTGTGACCTGAGTCTGGAAGCGACTATGGCTACGGTGTTTGGGGAAAGGGCCCCTGCCTTCACTGCGGAGGTGTTGGACAGACTGGTGGATGGGGTCCTCCCCCATTACACACAACTCTACGGTCCACCAGATAAACAGGTGAGTGTGCATGGGGGATGGCACATGATTGTAAGGAGTGTCGTGGATGGAAGAGACTGGGGGGCACAGGCCAGCATGTGAGGATGATGAGTCTATGTTTTTCTGGGCCAGGGTGGGAGGTTTGTGCCCAATGAGTGAGAAGAACTGGACAGGGGAGTAACATCCAATTTTACTTCACTATTCCTTTAGGTCAGCGCCCACCAGAAGAAGGGTATTTGGCGTGCCATCACCAAGGAAGTGCGGACCCTGGGGGTCTCTAATAGACAGAGCACCCACTGCCGGAAAGATGGGAGGACCGGCTCCGCTGGAGCAAGAAGACGGCGGAGGCCCAGCTGGGGAAGGCCTCCCAATATGGTGGCATATCCTGAGTTGTATGGGCACTTGAGGGCATCACAGCATCCACAAGGGGGTGAGTACAGTCTTATTCAGCGGACTCAGCGCGCTTGACGAGGTGTCTGGGTGGGGGCGGTGGGCTTTGGGTTCCCCTAGGGCAGGGCAGACGCATGAAAGTAGATCCATTGTTTTGCAGGCTCAGTGCCACTCCAACCCCAAAGGTGGTAGTTGCCCTCTACACCTAGCCAGGCTCCTATGGGTTCCAGCTGTGCATTAAATGGGTCTAGGTAGAGTCCCCCATGGGCAAGTGCTTTTCCCCTGCACTGTTAGTGCATGCACAAGTGCATAGGTATGCTCCCTGTGTGCTGTGTCCGCCAACAGTAGTGGTGTTGCAGGCATTGACCATGTGTCTCCTCTGTCTTTCCCCCCTTTTTTATTTTGTCACCCTGTCCCTGTGTGCATTAGCATCATCTGGTGGAGGAGCATTGGCACCGGAGCAGGAGGGAGCTGCAACCACATGGCCCTGGAGGGTGAGTTTACAGAGTCTGAAGGCACCAGTGGGATGGAGGGCGAGGGGAGCTCCACGACGGGGACAGGAGCAGACACCAGCGACACTGACTCCTCCTCTGATGAGAGCTCCCTTGTGGTGGCGGGCACTTCTTGCCCACCGCAACAACAGGTACAGCCGCCAACCCCCCCTACCAGCACCTCCCTCCCAGCAGCCCCTCATTGTGTTTCCCGTGCCTGCTCACCCAGAAGGGTGGGCATCTCCTTTGCCCCAGGCACCTCAGGCCCTTCCCCAGTCAGCCCTGCTGCCCTCAGTGAGGAGGCTATTGACCTCCTGAGATCCCACACTGTTGGGCAATCAACCATTTTGAATGCCATCCAGGGTGTTGAGAGGCATTTGCAGCAAACAAATGCATACCTGGAGGGCATTCATTCTGGCGTGGCGGCCCAACAGAGAGCATTTCAGGCTCTGGCCTTAGCACTGATGGCAGCCATTGTCCCTATGTCCAGCCTCCCCCCTCCAACTTCCACTACCCAGACTCAGTCCCCTCTACCTCAGCCTATCCCAAGCACACCATCAGACCAGCATTCACCCAAATCAACACACAAAAGCAGCTCAGGCAAACATAAGCACAACACATCCCACAGGCACTCACACAAGCACTATACCCATGCAGACACACCAACATCCACTGCCTCCACTGTGTCCCCCTCCTCCACGTCCTCCTCCTCCTCCTTCCCAATCTTGTCTCCACTCACACCTGCATGTACTACGTCCTCGGCCACTACCTCCATCACCAGCACGACCATCACCACACACTGCTCACGTGCACTCACCACACCAACTACCATGCACACGTCCCCTGTGTCCTCTCCAGTATGTCTGTGAGCCCTCCTCTCAAACTACACAAATGCAGGCACACACCCACCCAACAGCCATTCAACTCACAACAGACTCCGGCCCATGCACCTTCACCTGAATTCAGCAGACGTACACCTCCTACAACCACTCCCTCTTCCTCCATTTCCAAACCCCCTCCATCTTCCCATCCCAGTGTCTCTAAAAAACGTTTCCTGGCTAACATTGACCTCTTCCCCACACCCCCCACAGTCATTCCCCTAGGGCCAGGATGTCCAGGTCCCAGCCCAGCACCTCAGTCACCAAATCCTCCAGCACTGTGGTCCCAGCAAGCCTGGTCACATCACGGGGGCACCCATCAGGGATGCCACTGTGCCACCTAGCGAGGCCAAGGATCAGCCCATTCCGCCACCTGCCAAGGTGAAGAAGGTGCCCACATGCCGTAGAGAGAAGCTGCACCAACCACCCAGCAAGGCCAAAAGGGGACAGTGCCAAGGGACCAGCACCGACATCCAAGGTGGGGAAGGGACACAAGGCAAAGGGAAGTCAGGACAAAGCACGGAGCCTCCGGCTGAGGGACTAGAGTCACCCCTTCTGGCAAACAGAACAGCAACCTGTACAGCGGAGGACACCGCCACCTGCACTGCCACCTGCACCGCCACCTGCACGTCTGCTGCCTCAGCAACAGTCCCCAGGAGACGTCCTGCTGTCTTCCTCCACAGGTGCTGACACATTCACCACCGGCAGCATCTCTGCCACAGACACCGCCACAACCACCGCCACCAGCCCCATGACGTGATCAGACAGTGCCACTACAGCCAACATGGCTAACATTCCCAGTGGACAGCCATCCATGGGTGGAGGAGACGTCTTGGACCCTGCACAGACTAATTGAGGCACGACACCCAGCACTGTTTGTAACAGCAGGTGGCAGGCAAAGTCATAGCAGGGTGGAGTGTGTCTCTGCCTCCATGGAGTATCATGCTACCTGTTCCTAGGCAATCTCGTGGCACACGCAGCCAGGTGAGGGGATGGGACCTGCCACACTGCATGTGAAGCACTCTGGGTACCAAGCCCCCTCCAGAACAAGTGGAGAAGAGCATCCACTACCCTAGTCCTTGGTAGGATGAAGCACTCTGGGCACAAAGCCCCCTCCAGAACCAGTGGAGAACAGCATCCACTACCCCAGTCCTTGGCAGGATGAAGCACTCTGGACACCAAGCCCCTTCCAGAACCAGTGGAGAACAGCATCCACTCACACAGTCCTTGGCAGGATGAAGCACTCTGGGCACCAAGCCCCCTCCAGAACCAGTGGGGAATAGCATCCACTCACACATTTCTTGGCAGGATGAAGCACTCTGGGCTCCAAGCCCCCTCCAGAAACAGTGGAGAATAGCATCTACTCACACAGTCCTTGGCAGGATGAAGCACTCTGGGCACCAAGCCCCCTCCAGAACCAGTGGAACATGTCAACAACTTGAGAGACTATGGCTTTGCACTCCCCAGGATAAAGCAGTGGGCAACCCACCCACTTGAGAGACTGTGGCTTTGCACTCCCCAGGATAAAGCAGTGGGCAACCCACCCACTTGAGAGACTGTGGCTTTGCACTCCCCAGGATAAAGCAGTGGGCATGGGGCCCCCTCAGGCAGCAGAGGTGTCATCCATTCATCTAGCTGATGTTCCCCCTTCCCCTGAGGTGCCTGTTAATTTTCGATCTGATGCCCCAGCAGTGTTCTCTACGTTTCGAGTCAGGTATCATGTATGGGCTTCGCCCATGCATTTTAGGACCACTGGTCCACGGACAATGATTGGTACACTATCCGGACTTGTGTAGTTGTTGTACATATTTGTATATACTGATGATGTAAAGTTATCTTGGCCTATCTCATTTTTCGATGATTACACTCGTTACAATAATTTCATTTTGTCCTTGCGTTCTTCCAGGGGGTGACGGGTGTAAATGTAATGTTGCTGCATGTACAGTATTTGTGTGTATGTTGTTGTGGGTGAGGGTGGGGGTGAGGGTGTTGCCTGTGTGTGTGACACTCTCTCTTTCCTCCCCCCTTCCCTGTGTGCGAGGTGCAGTACTCACCGTGGTCGTCGCCGGCGTCTTTGCTGCTCCTGGTAGAAGAGGAGGTAGACCAACATGGGCAGGACCTGTAACTCTGGCTCCATGGTTTCCTGGTTCCTCGTTGGGTGTTGAGAGGTGAGTGGTTTCCATTCCAAGTCCTGTTTCCACCGTGCTTTTGATGGTGTTGGCACCGCCCTGGAAAAGTGGGCGGATAGGCCTGTCGTAATACAGTGTGCAGTACATTGGGTTCCACCTGTCTGTTGCCGGTTACCGCCACGGTGTTTGTTTCTACCGCCGTGGCGGTCGGAGTGTTAAAGTGGCTGTCTATGTTGGCGGTTTCCGACATGGTCATGATTCAATTTTTTTAACCGCCGGCCTGTTGCCGGTATTATCGCTTCTTCAACACCGACCGCTAGGGTTGTAATGAGGGCCAAAGACTTCATCCTACCGCTGATACACCAAATGTTGGAGGCAGGCGCTCTATGTAGTGCACAAAAAACAAGTACACTATGCAGAGGGTCCAAACAAAAACATATTAGTTTTAAGCGGTAAAAATCAGACCACCTGATGCTCTAATTTTTAAGGTAGCTGGTCGAGCAGTTAGGCTAATCCAGAAGATGTGCTAAGTATTTGCTGTACTCACAAATCCAATCATGCACAACACACACTCAATGAATAACTGGAGACCAGAATTTATAAAAATACTTCAGACTTTTATGTAATTTTTAAGACCAAAACCTTTAGAATAGGTTAAGTACTTTTCTTGTTATGACTTTTAAAAGTTTTAGCAAAGTTAGTCTTTCTGTGCGCAATTACGCACCATTGGAATCAATAGGTAGTCACTTTTAAAAATGCATTTAAAATTGTACCTTTGAGTTACCAGTCTCTTCTTTTGAAGGATGGTCGCAGAGGTTGGTGGGCACCTTGTGCCAGTTGGAGAGCTTCGGCCAGTTCCTGGTTCTGGCAGGAGCAGCGTTGGTCATGTTCTTGGCACAGGCACAGGGCCACCTGGATGGGCCACTTGGAAAAGGAGCTGGTTTCCATATTCAAAGTGGTGCCTGGGGTCCCCCTTTGGCTGTCGAGGTCACAAGGGGTTGGGGACCCGGGGCACACAGCAGAACCCGCAATGCAAGGCCCAGGACGGCCAGGTGAGGGAGTTTTGGGAGTCTTGGATGCTCTACGCGACGGAGTCCTCTGGAGCTGGAGTAAGTCACTTTGGGGTCGCTTGGAGGACAACGGGGGCACTCTGGTCAGAGGTCCAGGGTGTTCCTGAAGTCCCTCGACTGGGGCTTTTTCCTGATCCTTTGTTAGCTCTGGGAGCTGGTTTTCTCCTGGTCCGATGCCAGCTGACCAGGACCCATGGTATTGCTTTATCTCAACCACCAGGGGTCGCAGCACCACCAAACTTGGTACAGTTGGGGGGCACTTCTGGACTGTTGTTGGTGTGTAGTTGGGTACATCTGTGACTTCCAGTTGCGGAGATATCAGCAATTCAGTGACGTGTCCTTCACTGGTTTCTTGGTCTTTTGCAGTTTACTTGCTTTTCTTGAGTGATGCCTTCACTCTGGTAGGAGATTTGGGGTGATCCTTGAAGCCTGGAGGTCCCCTGGGTTTCTTGGGGTTGGTCCAGTGTTCAGCTCTTCCACTGTCACGATTGTCGGGACTCTGGTGCAGCAAGCAGAGGTCTTGGCACCTCTTCTGGTGCAGCAGGTCCTCAGTTCTCGTCCTGGTGGCTCCTTTGGTGCTGGTCTTCTTTTCTTCTTGAAATCCTTTCTGAATCTAAATTCTTTTGTCTAGGGGAGCCCACTAAGTGCTGAATTAAGTGGGTGTTTTAGGGGGAATCGGGTAGGGTCCAATGGGACACATACCCTTGGGTGGCCACACCCATTATAGTGACCACGTCCTGTGGGAAGGGTCACTTCCTTAAACGTGATTGGCTATTTTCCTCCATTCCAAGATGGGGAACAATGAAATGAAGGGTCCACTTCGCCTGCAAGCCCCTGAGGGGTGGTGCAGGCTAGGTGAGGCCACTCCTCCTACCCTTTGTGTTGTTTCCTGACTTTGCTCCCTCCAAGAGTGGGGAATTGCAAAGGGGGAAGTCATCTGCTGATAGCAGCAGACCTGGGGGTCGAGTTTCAAGGGCGGTAGCCCTCTGAAGCCCACTGCAGGGCAGTGCACACTCCTGAGGGAGAAGGAGTTAGCTCCTCCACCCAGGAAGGGCTTTGTTGCACAAACCAGAGAGGCAGGGCTCTCCCCCAAGGTTTGTGGTTTGGCTGTCTGGAGGCAGAAGACTGGATGGAACCAGTCAGCAACCATGCCATGATAGTTAGCTTTTTCATGGGGTACCTCTAAGGTGACCCCTGGGAACTTTTTATAATAAATCCATAACTGGGACCAGTTTGGATTTATTATTCTGAGTTGTTTGACACCAAACAACCCAGGGTTCAGAGTACCCATTATGTAGCAGGGAAACTCGTATTGACCAATGTCCAGCACATATATTAAAATGGGTGCTCTGTTCGCTCACTATGTCCCAGGATTGGCAAGGACACAGTGGGGGCATATTGCTCATGCAATTGTGCTCTCACATGTAGTATGGTGCACCCTGCCTTAGGGCTGGAAGGCCTGCTAGAGGGGTGACTTACCCATAACACATGCAGTGTAGGGTGCACAGTGTGCCATGGCAAGTTTTTATTTTAGGTTTGCACCAGGACACTATGGCATTGTTGGGTGGATCTGGATGCATATCCCTTGAGGGTGGCACAATCAGCCCTGCTGCCTCAGGGACCTACCCACACTACACCATTCCCTGTGCACCTAAGTACCTTTTACTAGGGACTTATAGTGGTAGCTAAAGGTGTATCCAATTACTTTTACCATGTTTTAGGGAAAGAACACTGGCACTGAGAACCTGGTTAGCAGAATCCCAGTGTGCTCCAGTCCAAGTTGCATTCAGAAACCAGGCAAAAAGTGTTGGGGTTTATTTCAACAAGGAGCCAGTCTCTCAAAGGGATGACCACCCTAGGGATGTCAGGACTAACAGTGGTTATATGGTCAAGCTAGAACGTGACTAAGTCACAAATTCATGCCAAACTAAATGGATTGCAGGCCAGGCACAGGACCAAGCTCGGCATGCTGGGAGTTGCAACCTTATCTCCTTGGTGCAAGGTCTGCATGGTGGTGCTTGGCAAGGCTTCACAACACTTTCAGCTGGCAAGCAAGGCTTTTGATGGGTTTGTATCAATCTGCATCAGTTATGATGAAGCTTTAGCTGTCCTGTGAGGCTTTACTAGGCTATGCTCCACTCTGCATCATTTCCGGTGAAACTCTCAGCTGTGCAGCAATGATTTGTCAGGCTGTGTGTCTCTCAGCCATGGTTCAGATGAAGCTTTCAGCTGTGTGGAGAGGTTTAAAGGGACATTGCAATGTTTCATGTTGGACTTGATGAAATCTTCAGTTTGTCAAGGATCAAGGACCTAGGGGGCATCTCTTGGGGATCAGGACTAAATCCAGTAGAGGCCACCAGCAGGTCCAGGTGCATCAGATCAGCAGGGCAGCTGCAGGGACACATTGGAAGCTAGCAGTGTAACTGTAGTTCACACAGGTCAGCCAACTGACCTTTGGAGTGACTTTGATTAGCCTAGGATGATGGGAAGCTGGTCCAAATTCCTTCTAAGATAGCAAGGGAGTCCTTCAAGCAGCAGGCAAGTCCTTCTTCTGTAACTTCCACTGATTTTGGAGTGTTTTGAAGAAGGGTCACGAAGTTCTAAATGTGCCAGCCTTTGTGTGAGGGAACTAGTTCTTGTCCTTTTCAGGGTTCCAAGTTGTTTAGTTTGAGGTGACTGAAAGGCAGGGTAGATCTGGTGTCAGGTTCTTTTGCATGTGCTGGAGGCAAAGTCCTTTAAAGTGTCAATGGGGCATGGTACAGCTCCGCCCCAGTCATCCTCTCAGGAAGGCCCTCTCCCAGCTACACCCAGGTCCTATTGTTCATCGCTTGGGCCCAACATGCATTGCTAATGAGGGAGCCATTATTAGGCTCAGGCAGTTGGAAACTCCTAAAATGCCCCAGATCCTTTTTGACAGGAATGTGCCAACTTTCTAAAAGTGGAATTTTCAAATTTCTAATCCAAAGTAAGACGTTTCCATTAAACAGAATTTTAAATTACAAATAATTTGAATTAAACAACGTATCTATATCTGCTCCCAATCCAAAGTTAGTACTTATTCTTTGAAATAAGGTGATCCACTGTCTGTGGGAGAGATAGGCCTTACAGTAGAGAAAACATTTTTAGGTGTTTTTCACTATGTTAACATATGAAACTTCAATTCACAGTCCTACTTTTTAAATACCATGCACTTTGCCCTTTGGGATGTTGAAGGTTACCTTACAAGTGACTTATAGGTTTTATGAACGACGTTTAGGCCTGGCAAAAGGTTTATTTTGCAAAGTTGAAGTTACATTTTAAAACTGCACTACAGGCTGTAGTGGCAGGCCTGATACATGTTGTAACTTGCTACTGACATCATTAGCACAATGAGTGCTGCTGGCCCACTAGTAGCATTTCATTTATCAGCTCTGGGTACAGATGGTATAATTTAGTAGGGACTTACAAGTAAGTCACATGTGTAAATCACATGTGTCTATCAGGTGTAGGTCTATTTTACCATGTTTTTGGGAAAAGAGAGCAAGCAATTCAGCACTGGTTAGCAGTGTTAAAGTGCACAGAGACCTATCGCCAACAAAAACAAATTCAGCAAAACAGGTGGGGTGAAAAGAAAGAGTTTGGGGTGACCCTGCAGAGTGGGTCAAGTCCAACATGTACCTCTAGCAAAATCCTAGGGTAGACTAATCAGTCTCTTGATGGGCTTCCCTACTTATGAGATAGAATGTGGTCAATGGACTTTTCTGCAGTGGAACTTGTCAGTTCTACATCCCTCTCAACCTAGTTGGGTCCCTCTGTCAATGTTTTCCTAAACCACTGGACTGACTGATGTAGAACTTTTCTCCTCACTTGTGGAACCCATCTAAGAGGCTTCTGACCTTAATATGCTCACAAATGCATCCCAGTAGCCCGATGGTATCACAATGGCCATTAAAGTGATGTGGCCCATTCTGTCCCTTTTATCATACTTCTGTCCCCACTCCAAGGAAAACTATGTCCATAAAGACAACAACCAACAGAGGCCACTGACAGCTGTCAGTATTAAGAGCTAGCCACGGACCATCCGGTGCCAGGTGGAGGCTCCAAGTGCTGGCCTTGGGCAGGCCTTACTTCCAGCTTTGGGGCTGGCCATGGGTTCCCTAATTTCTTATGGGTTTTCCCAGATGTCTGAGGTTTCTCAGAGTGAGGTGCAATAACCTCTGGTGTTACGCACTCTACCGCCACTCCCCTTCACACTAGTTCAGGTGTTGCATCCTGAGAATAGCCTCTCAGGTCAGTGTTTGTACCCAGAGGCTGAACAAGTGCCTTGCAAGTGAGGACCTCCAGGGGAATAATCAACCACCTTAAGAGTGACATACTCTGCAGAAGTCTGCCTGGTGCATGTCTCTTGTCCACAGTTTCTGGGACAGCAGAGGCAGCACCTCCAGGTCAGAAGTGGCCTCACTGGGGTCAGTCTTAGGGTACTGAGTTCTCAGAGCTGGCAGCCCCTGATCCACTGGTCCTTCCACTGTGGAATAGTTCCACCTTCTGCCCCTTCATCCCCATCTGGGATTTGTACTCTCCATATGGGTGTAGTACCCCAGAAACCTGAAAATTCTGGGCTCCCTGGGTGGCAGCTCATTCCAGCTCCCCTAACACTGGTAGTAATTAATTTCCCAGAATGCAGTCAATGGGCATCTAGGGACTGCATATGACACTCCTCTGGGCCACTTCTTAACCCATTCCAGGGACACCTGAGCCATAAGACAGAAGAAGTCCTGAGTTATCCTGAGTGGGCCTGAGTTATCCTGCACACCTGTCGTGTACTGTTCTCGGGAAACCACTTTTTCCACCACCATGGCCTGACTAGCAACCACAATTATCCCTTAGGGCAGTGAGAGGTATCTCAATAACTTTTACCTTTTGAAAGTAGTGACTCCTACCCTCTGGTATCACATGTTAACCCTTGGAGTCCACCTCCCAGCTAAAGTATACAGGGGCATGTTCTACCATCCACTCCTGTGGACCTACATCCCGCTAAGGCCACAGTTGACCACCTCTGTAGAGTTCCCACTAATGGGTGGTTTCTTAGGACAAAGTCCCCCTCTCTGTGTTTAACTAAGAACCATTAAACCATCAGGGTTGAAAATGGGGTTCCCTGAACCACCGTCCACCAGAACCCTCCCCCTGTTTTTCAGAAGGGCCAGGGGAACCCCTTTCCACACCTTGTTCTAGGACCTGCCTGTGTCACCTTGGACCGCCCTCTCACTCTCCCGGTGGGCCGGGGGGACCTGAACCTCCCTTCTTAGGATCACTCCGAGGTATCTTGTTAGACACACTGGTGCTGATCCAGAGGCCATCCTTCTTTGCAAACTCCCTGGGTACAGTGAAGTCTGAATATATCAGGCATTGGCAGAGCTCTGTAAAGCAGTCACTGAGCATGTGCACTCTGTGAATCAGGTTATACCACCTGTTAGACCTGACAGCCTTAGGGTCCATCACCCCTAACTTTTCGCCTGCCTCCCTCAACTTTTTTACACTGTTTTTGCTGGTTTTAGGACTCTGTGCACTTTACCACTGCTAACAAGTGCTAAAGTACATATGCTCTCTCTTAAAATATGGTGACATTGGCTCATACCCAATTGGCTTATTTAATGTACTCATAAGTCCTTAGTTAAGTGCACTACATGTGCCAGGGTCTGTAGAATAAATGCTACTAGTGGGCCTGCAGCACTGATTGTGGCTCCCGCATAAGTAGCCCCTTAAACATGTCTCAGGCCTACCATTGCAAGGCCTGTGTGTGCAGTTTCACTGCTAATTCAACTTGGCATTTAAAAGTACTTGCTAAGCCTTAAACTTCCCTTTTTCTACATATGTCACCCCTAAGGTAGGGCAGGACATGTACCTGTGTAGTTTATATGTCCTGGTAGGGTAAAACTCCTAAATTAATTTTACACTGCTTTGAGGCCTGCTCCTTTCATAGGTTACTATCAGGGCTACCATCATATACTGTTTGAATGGTATATTCTGATCTGAAAGGAGTAACAAGGTCATATTTAGAATGGCCAGAATGGTAATACAAAATCCTGTTGACTGGTGAAGTTAATATTACTATTTTAGAAATGCCACTTTTAGAAAGTGAGCATTTCTCTGCACTTAAATCCTTCTGTGCCTTACAATCCACGCATGGCTAGGTTAGTTGACAGCTTCCTTTTGCATTTCACTCAGACAACCCCAAACACAGGATGCTCAGTCACACCTGCACACATCTGCATACAGAATGGGTCTTCCTGGGCTAGGAGGGTGGAGGGCCTGACACTTACATGTCAAAAGGCAATGGCCTGTCCTCACACAATGGACTGCCAAACCCCCTACTGGGACCCTGGCAGACGGGTTGGAACTGAAAGGGGACCTTGTGCACTTTTAAGCCACCTTTGGAAGTCTCCCCCACTTCAAAGGCACATTTGAGTATTTAAACCGGGTCTCTGACCCTATCAACTCAGACACTTCTTGACAAGATACCTCCTGGGAAAGAAACTCTGAACCAGAACCTGCAACTTGCTAAGAGAAACTGCCTGTCTGCCCAAAGGAGTCACCTGACTGCGTTGCTGTAAATGACTGCTGCCTTGCTGTTGCCCTGCTGCCGTGCTGCCATCTGGCTCTGCTGAGACGTGCTCTCCAAAAGCTTGGATTGAGCTTTCCTCCTGTTTCCTAAAGTCTCAGGGCAAATAAGCCTTTGCAAAGAACTCCTTGTGCAGTAACAATCGATGCACAGCATGCCGGAATCGATGCACAGCCTGCCCTGCGGTGAGAAAATCACTGCATCGCTGAACTGGAATGTTGCAGTCTGGCTGTTTGAGTGGAGATCGATGCAGCGCCAGTGTTGCGACCAAAACTTCAACGCACGGTCCACTGGATCGATGCATAGCTGAGCTGGAAAGACACAGCCCAACTTCCTGCGGGAGGAATTGACGCAGCACCTGCCGTGCAATATAAATTTCCCCGCATCGCCCACCATATCAACGCAACTCCTGTGTCTTTATCCTGCATGTCCAGAATTTCTCTGCATCATCCCCAGGACATCCAAATACCCCGCAACTCAAAGAGGATCCAAGCCTGGGTGCCAGAAATTGACGTAAAGCCCTTGCTGCATGGAAAATCATCAATGCATCGTCTATGTGTGCCCCAAGAAACTGTCACACACCTCTCTGTTTTCGACCCATCTCCTCCACTGCGGTCCTGTGCGGACAATTTAGACGCAAGCCAGGTACTTTTTGCGCGCAACGAATCGTTGTTTTTAAGAAATAAAGACTCTATTTATCCTAGCAAAAAGTGATATTTTAACTTGTATCTATCAAATCCTGATCATTTTGTTACCTTAATTCATTCAGATAAATATTCTATATTTTTCTAAACCTGTGTGGTGTGTTTTTGTGGTGTTTGCACTGTATTATTGCATGATTTTTTGCACAAATACTTCACACATTGCCTTCTAAGTTACGCCTAACTGCTCAGTGCCAAGCTACCAGAAGGTGGACAGAGGATAATTTGGATTGTGTGTGACTTACCTTGACTAGAGTGAGAGTCCTTGTTTGGACAGGGGGTAACCTGACTGCCAACCAAAGACCCTATTTCTAACACCACCCATCAACATTACTCACAATGCTTTCACTCATCCAACTCTTCAGTGTATTCCTGGTCTAACCCATAAAATCTACCCAAGACTAGTTAGGCAGTTTGTGACTGTCACTGAACCACAAGTGGTACTTTTCTGCGGTAATATGAAATTTGGTCACAAGGATGGCTTTCATTGGGCATACCTTATCTGATCACCTACATTTAAAGTCTGTAGTGTATACCTCCCAACATTTGGCATGTGTTTTCAGAGACTAGCTCCCCAGTCCTCCTCTGGGAACCTATGTATTTTCAAGGCTACTTCACAGGTTGCAAACCAGTTGTCATTATCATCCCCCACCACATAACTAGGCACCAGGTCCTGGGGAATGGGAACATTCTCCACTGGACATTGTGTTGTCAATGTCATCATTACCTCTGGACCTTCTTGGCCTTCAATATGCAGTTTATTCAGGTTCACCTATTGAAACAACAAGAGTTTCTTTTCTGCCAAGGCCCTTTCCACCTCAGCCTTTTTCTTCTCAAGGGGCAGACGTCTTTCCTCCAAAGTCACCCTTCTCTTGTCTGCAGCAGTTTTCATTTCTTCAGGAGCCAGTTTAATTTGTGCTAGCTGTAGTTTGAGTTTTCTCTCAGCTCTCCTGTACCTCCTGTGTTCAAGCTGTCCTCCGCCTCTTTGTGCTGCAGCTCTGGGCCTGTGGCCAGGCCATTTCCTTGGTCACCCTCCACCTCCTCATCCTCAGGATCATCCACTCCTGCGCCACTGTTGCAGCTTGCTTCTCGCTAAACCACTGAAAGGCTTTGAGACCTATTTGAAAGTCTATCTTTGTTGCCTTCCTCCCCATGGTCAGCCCTCTTTCATTGTACATCTTTTATTGCCACCTTGAGGGGACCAATGATGCTGAGTTTCAACTCCATCTTTGCAGGCAAGAGTTACAAAGAGTCACAGACACACTTACGTGAGGGGCATCCAAAATATGTCCAAAGAAAGAGAATTACATAAAAATATGAGTTCTGATGTCAGATTATTTATCAGGAAATCTTAGTTTTACACACATCGCTGAGTGGTACTGTACAGTCACAATTACTGGATCCCACCAATGGACACCAATGTAAGAAATTGGATGTTTGGTTAAGGGGGTAGAAGACTGTTAGAAATTGGGTCTCCAGTTGCCAATGTATGCACCCTGTCCAAGGAGGTACCATAATCCTAGTCAGGGTAAGTCAATTACACTCCTTAAATTAACCTGTATTTAACCCATGTTGGCTTGGCAGAGAGAAGTCAGGCTTAACTTAGAAGACAATGTTCAAACTATAGGGGTCATTCTAAGTCTGGCGGGCGGCTACGTCCCCCCTCCAAAATACCGCTCCGCGGTCGCAAGACCGCTGAGGGTATTTTGGCTTTTGCACTGGGCTGGCGGGCGACCGCCAAAAGGCCGCCCGCCAGCCCAGTGCAAAAACCCTTCCCACGAGGACGCCGGCTCAGAATTGAGCCGGCGGAGTGGGAAGGTGCGACGGGTGCAGTTGCACCCGTCGTGAATTTCACTGTCTGCAATGCAGACAGTGAAATTCAAAGTGGGGCCCGCTTACGGGGGCCCCTGCAGTGCCCATGTCATTGGCATGGGCACTGCAGGGGCCCCCAGGGGCCCCACGACACCCCATACCGCCATCCTGTTCCTGGCGGGCGAACCGCCAGGAACAGGATGGCGGTATGGGGTGTCTGAATACCCATGGCGGCGCAGCGAGCTGCGCCGCCATGGAGGATTCAGAAGGGCAGCGGAAAACCGGCGGGAGACCGCCGGTTTTCCTCTTCTGACCGCGGCTGAACCGTCGCGGTCAGAATGCCCTGCGGGGCACCGCGAGCCTGTTGGCGGTCCTCCCGTCGACCCTGGCCACGGCGGTCTAGTACCGCCGGGGTCAGAATCACCCCCTATGTGTGTAACACTTAATTACAGTAACACAGTGCAAGACATCTCAAAAAGACTCAACACAAGGTTAGGAAAATGGATGGTATTTATCTACTTAAATTAAGACCAAAAACTAAAGTGAAAAAAGTCCAATGAATTAATTAGGCATTACATCATAAATTAGTTTGCATGAGTGGTCAATTTAAAGGAAATATTGCTGTAAAAATCCCCGTGGTGTCTGAGAAGTATTTTGCCCAAGTTATGGCGGGGTCCGGGTCTGCTCTAAATGTGTTAGGGTTCCTTGAAGAGAGATTACGGTGTGGGCACCAAGCATTTCCCGGCGCCGGCCTGGAATTAAGTTAAAGGCGCTCCTTCCCTGGTTCTTACAACCCCAGTTGCAACAGTGGTGGTTCCCTGCAGCAGGCGAAGTAGTCAGGCTGCCCAATTTGGAAACACTGGCCCACTGGAGGGGGGAGTCATCATGTAGCTGGGCACAGGCAAGTCAAGTGAGCCCTGCAGCCGCAATGGCAGTTTTAGGGCAGAGGGTAAGGCCCACTTCAGCAGAGTTCCAATCAGGGTTGGCACGGCTGATTCTGCTGGTGTGTGCAGGTGAGCCCTGGGGTCAAGCTTTGGATCGCAGATTAGAAGGTGCAGTCCACATGCGGCACAGCAAGCCTCGAGGTAAGGCAGGCGGGGGCTGAAAAACACAGCTCACAAGGGCAGGCAGTGTGAAAATAAGGCAGTGATGCCACACTTAGGGTGCTTCCTTGGCACTGGGTGGCTCACCCACAAAGTAAACTGGCAGTCCTAGGGAGGCCCTGAGTTGGGGAGGACTCAACTGGCACAGTTTTCACAATTGCATGTGCAGGGTCGAGTTGGAGAGAGGCGCTCCACTGGGATCTTCTCTTGCATGCTCCTGGTTTGAAGCGAACAGCAAGCAGAGGGAGAAGGTGACACAAGATTCTTGATGTCCCGGACACCTCGCAGAAAAACAGGGGCAAGCCAACAAGCCCATGGAGACTCTTGGTGGGGGTCTGAACAGACAGGAGATTCCTGTCCTTCTCCTGTGGGACAGAAGTATCAGGCAGCAGGTCAACGCACAGGGCAGCAGCAAAGTGGCAGTCCATCCTACAGTCCAGCACACAGCAACAGTAGGCCAATACAACAATGCAGTGGAGAGTGGCAATCCCTCCTGGCAGCACAGAAGCCCTACTTCCTGATAGAGTATCCTTTTCCCAATAGAGTGCTGATTTTGTGGGGTTTTAGGTCCAGCATTTATATTCTTGTGCCCAGATTTTGAAAGGTTGGGGAAACTTCTAGATCTTCCTTTGACGTGCCCAGGGTCCCTTCTCCTGCCTACCCCTGCTCCAGACATTATGAACGGGATTGGGAGCCCTTTCTGTGAGAAGAGGCACAGCCCGATTCAGAAGCAGGTGTCTGTTCCTCCCTCCCACTTGGTCAAGGAAGGATCATCAGCCTGGAAAAGGGCTATCAATATGCTAATGCCACAACCAAGCTCCCTTTGTGTGTGGTGGTCTAGTGAGAATTCACAGAGCCCTGATGTCATCTACCCCAGACTTGTATTCAGAGACAGGTAGGAGTACAGAATGGTTAAGGCAAGAAAATGCCAACCTTCCAAAAGTGGAATTTTCAGACTTACAATTTAAAATCCAGCTTCACCTTAGTTTGTGATTTTAAAATTGTGAGTCCAGGGACACCAAGCTCAATATTTGTATCCCTTCCCCTTTGGAAGTTAGATTTGTTAAGACAACTCCAATGCTGTTCTGTGGGAGAGACAGGCCTTGCAATAGTGAAAATTGAATTTAGCAGTGTTTCACTACCTGGAAATATTAAACTTAACAGAACATGTCCCCTGCCCTTGGGGCTAACTAGGGCCTTCCTTAGGGATGACTTACATGTAGTGAAATGGAAGGGTTGGGGCTGGCAACTTGGTGCACTTGATAGGTTGAATGGTAGTTTAAAACTGCATATACACACTCCGAGATATGTTTAAGAAATGGCATAATCAGTGCTGCAGGCACACTAGCAGTGTAATTTACCGGCCCTGGGCACATACAGTACACTGTAATAGGGACTTACAAGTAAATTAAATATTCCAATTACGGAGAAGCCAGCATTACCCTGTATGTTTTAAAGAAGAAAGCACTAGCATATTAGCACTGGTCATCAGTAGTAAAGTGCAGAGATCCCTAAAGGACAAAAATAAATAGGTCAGATAAACAAGATGTCTGAAGGCAAAACATTTGGAGAGACCAGACCAACAATGCCAGGTCTAACAAAGACCCATCCAGGTAGCAATCACAATCCTTGTAAGTCACAAAAGTCTCTGAATTAACGTGTGCTCAATGCTCTTGTAGCTTGGCCCAAATGTAGTAAGGCCTGACTTAGGGGCAAATTGAAAGGTATTTATGCGGCACACAAACAGTAATAAAGTAAAAGCACAACAGAAGAAAAATCCTAAACAAATTGAATTTTTTTTAATAAACTTTAATAAATAAAATGATCTTAGGACGACAAAAATCAAATCAGTAGAACTAGGGATTTTGAGTTTTAAAGTTTTAGGAGAAAATAGTAGCAAAAGGTGCAAGGCACCAGCTGTGGATGTCTGGCTGTGCTTGACCTGGAGAAAGCCACAAGCTCAGATCAACCACAATGGAGCGCAGGCTGGGCACAGGACTGAGTTTGTTTTGCTGGGAGTTGCACCTTATATCTTTTATGTGAGGTCTCCTGGTGAGACCTTGTGAAGCTTTGCAATGCTTTGCAACTCTCTGCTCAGACATTTTCAGCTGTGTGGTGCTTCACATTGATCTATGTCAGTTCTAATGAAGCTCTCAGCTGGGTGGTGAGGCACTGCGCTGCTTGGCGCCACTCTGCGTCACTTCCAATGAAGTCCTCAGCTGTGTAGGTAGGCTTTGCAAGGCTTTGTGTCACTTGGCTGGAGTTCTGAAAAAGCTTTTTTCTGTGCACCAAGGCTTTGCAGGGATTTGAGTCACTTTTCCCTGGATTTGATTGAACATCAAGTTAGATAAGGAGGTGTTCTATCTGATGTCAACCAAGGGTCAACTTTCTCTAGCAGAGGCCAGCAGCAGGTATCAGGCTGCTCCAGTTGCAGCAGGTCAATTAAGCAGTGCAAGGATGCCTCTGAAGCTTGTTTTTTTCCCTGTAGCTCACAAAGGAGGTCAGACACCTGATTCTTGGAGTCACTCTGAGTAGCCTTGTATGAAAGCAAGCAAGTTCAATCTACCTTTTCAGAGAGCATAGCAGTCCTCAAAGCAGCAGGACAGTCCTTTCTGTCTCTTCCAGAGGTTCAGGAGAGTTCTGAAGAAGGGTCCTAGAAGGCATAGTTTTGATCCCTGGTGCAAGCCTTTGTGTGTGGAAACTAGTCCTAGAAGGTTCTTCCAATTTCCCTGGTCAGGACTTCAAGCTGTCTGGGGTGACAAGAAGGCAGTGTAGACCTGGTGTTCCGGGCCTTTGTTGTGTCCTGAGGCAAAGCCCTTTAGCTTTAAATGGGGCATGGTACAGCCCCACCCTTGTATCCTGTGGGGAAGGCCCTCTGCCAGCTACACCTAGGTCCTATTGATCATTGTCTGGGCCCAGTATGCATTATTAATAGGAAACACATTTGGGCAGGTAAATACCAACTTTATGAAAGTACCATTTTCCAAATTGTAATCTAAAATCTATTTAAGAGGATTCAAAATTACAATTCATTTGACTGTAAACTGTACATTTCTATCTGTTCCAAATCCAGATTTAGCACTTCTGAATTTAAATAAGTTAACCTAAAGTTAGCCTATGAGAGAGATACCGCTCAGAGTACTGAAAAAAGATTTTAGGAGTTTTTTTCTAACAAGACTTTTAAAACTTAAACACATATGTCCTTTATTTATTTTGCTAGGTCGAAATTACAGTTTAAAACTGCACACACAGGCTGAAGTAGTAGGGCTGAGACATGTTTCAAAAAGGTGCTGCTTCAGCGGCTGGCCCAATGAATGCTGCCAGCCCACTAGTAGCATTTAATTTACAGGCTCTGGGTACAGATAGTAGAATTTACTAGGGACTTCAAGTAAATAAATGTGTTGATCTGCTGTTGGTAATTTTACCATGTTTTAGGGAGAGATCACAAGCACTTTAGCAGTGGTTAGCAGTGGTAACATGCAGAGTCCTAATGCTGATGAGAACAAATTCAGCATAACGGTAGGGGTAAAGGCAAAAAGGTTAGGATGACCCTGTGGAGAGGGTCTGGTCCAAGATTGAGGAATGGCTGTTTTCTGTCAACTGTATCTTATTTAGAACAATTCTGTGTTAAATAAGCATGTATACTATCTACTCTCTCTCAGAGTTAGAATGTTTCCTGTGAACTTCAGGAAGGCTACAAAATACGTTTTTCCCCTGTGCTTCCTGCTGTGTAGTTTACTCATTTATTACTACAAATTGGAAAAAATCTAATTCCATGTTAGTAGCACAATACAGACCAGTTACTGCTGCAGGGATACCACGTCACGGTTGCTTTACAGAGGAAAACAGCAAGGCCGATAATAACAGTTTTTATTGGATTGCATCCCTGAACAGAATTATTTGTTTTGATTTTGGTTAGTTACTATTGTTTATGACTCTTGTGCATAACACAAAGCTATAGTTAATGGTCTAATTCCCAAAGTTGAGGGAGGGAAGGTTCATCATGATCAACCGAAAGCCCGCTCCACATCCAGTAGCAGTGAAAATATTAACACATAGCATAATAAGTTTATGGGAAAAGTCGTGCAGTTTACAATATTTCTGAATAGGTTCACATGGGTTTAGTGGAAAACAAATGCCGGATTACAGTTCCCAATCAGCGGCTTTGAATTTCTGCTACTTTTGCTAGGGATGTGCTGAATCTAAGTCTCACAACTGTGCAACTTCAATAAGTTGCCATGTTTGCAGACTCCACAAAATTTAGCTTCAAGAAGTTGCCCTGTTTGCAGACACAGAATTTAGCTCCGTGTCAAATACCCCACAAACAAAATATCTATAAAAGGATTTTCCAGCTTGAAGCAGGTTCAGGGCTGTCTTCCTTTCTGCAAAACTTATTTTGTATTTGTTTCACCTTACATTTGAAAAAACGGCAAATTTGTAAAGCTCCCGAAGGTCAAGAATATAAAAAAAAAACTTTCCTAAAGTGGACATAAGCAGAACTGCACAGCCTCTTGTACCCCTAATTATCGATTGCCCAGATAGTGGTTGCCGTGTTTTAAAATTGTTCTTCGAATTTTCTCATCTTACTGAGCAGAAACAGTGGAGTTCTACGCAAGGTCTCACCAGGCCTTTCACAGTTGTCTCTAAGAACATCCAGGAGCCTTTCTCTTGATAGAAGATTGCTATTTCAACATCACAGTGCACTTTCTTCACATCTTTGCTGCAGATGAGGGCATCATGCCACCAGCCGTAAGGAATCCCCAGGATGATGCTGACATGGGACCAACAGTACCTTCTTTTTTTAAATCTTTTTAAGTTTTCCTTTTTTTTATACACATTACATGTTACAAACACATAAGGCACATGCATGTCATATAGAAATAAAGGAGAAAAACATGTTAAGAGCATCAAAGAAACAACAATGCGATAGGCAAAAAGACTCAAAATATGCCTTGTAAAACAAAAACAGTAACTAAATAATAATATAAACATGGTAATCTCCGTCATTCCGGAGCAGGAGGAAGGAAGGATAAAGCACCGTTATAAAGAGATAGTTGGATTGAGGGAAGTAGCATCTGTGGCTGTGTAGGGATGGGGCATGGTTAGGTATGGGCAGTAGAGACGCCGTGTGATAAGTTGGTGGCTGGGGGAGATGTTGCAAGTGTCGGAGACAAATACGCCTCAGGCGAAGCAGCAGGAAACACTTGGGATGGCTTGCAAGCAAATTTGGATGGGGTCCCAACCAGTGTGGCCTCCCTGCGTAGGCAGCTCGAGGCCAGGCCTGAATAGAGAGTTCCCATGCAGTGTTCACATGTGTTATAGGTAATTTCTAGCAGTGGGTGATTCAATGCTTGGCTAGGAGCAGCCCTAAGTCTTTTAATCTGGTGATGGCCTTGTGTTTTTTATCTCTATGTTTGAGGCTCAGCAAGAATGCCTCCCAGGTTTGGGGTATGGGCCTTTCCATGCAATCAGTCAAATGAGAGGTCACACCTAGCCACTACTGGTAAATGGAAGTGCAGTCCCAAAGCATATGCACTAGACCAGCATCAAGGAGGGAGCCGCGAGGGCAGGTGGCGTTGGTGCGGAGGTAATACCAATTTATCTTATCAGGAGTAAGATAGGCTCTGTGGAGTATCTAGTACTGTATACGATGGAATTCAGTGTTTTGCATAGGAAAAGTGCTGGCTATTTTACTATGGCCTTTCATTTTTCATCTGTGCAGGGACAGCTCAAGCCTGTTTCCCAGCAACACGGTAATGCAGTCAATTGGGTTGCAGCATGTGAACGCAGAAAGTCAGCCCACCACTGTGCCAGATGGCAGCCCGTGCTCATAACATGTGGATATTGTACAGTGAGGTGCATGGGGGATTCCTGTTGCGTCGCCCCCAACACGCATCAAGTGCCTTAATTATGGAGTTGTGTAATGAGAAGTGATTAGGTGAGAATCCCTTGTCCGCGATTAGGGCTTTGACTGGTAAAAGGTAGCCTTCATGGTAGAGATCCCCTAGTGTGTGCAGGCCCTCCTCCGGCCAGGTGGTGAGTTCCCACGCAGTGGTAATCCAGTCTCCCCTAGGACTGCCTTACAATGGAAGTTCAGGTGAATAACGCTGGGTAGCTTTAGTCATTAATAAGTTCCTTTTAAAATGGCCTGGGTGGTAAACTTTGCTCCACTTGCAGAGTTTTCATAATTCAGCCACTCCAGCAACATGGAGTAGAGTGGAGTTCATAGGTTTTGCCATCCAGTGTAAAGCAGAGTTTTTTATTTCTGTTTGTGTGTGTGAGATTTGTTTGTGTGAGTACCATGACATTCACAGGCCGCTAGCAAGCACACACAAGATTTCACACATGCCAGCCATGATGGCACAAATATAATGCTGCTCGCAATCACAAATGCACCTCAAGTAGATTTTCTACTTGAGAGGCAGCTAAAACAAGTAAAAAAATAAGTTTTTCAGTTGATTTTCTTCTTCAACAGACCATTGAAGTTGCTCTTTAGTGCAGGAAGCATTTTTTTGCCTTTGGATTTAAGGACTTTGGCCCGTATTTATACTTTTTTAGTGCCGCATTTGCGACGCTTTTTGACGCAAAAATGGCGCAAACATACAAAATAAAATTGTATTTTGTAAGTTTGCGCTGATTGTGCGTCAAAAAGCGACTCAAATGCGGCGCTAAAAAAGTATAAATATGGGCCTTTGTTTTTGTGATATCACACAAGTAAGTTTAAAAACTATTGTACAATGGTGTTGTTTGTTTGATAGGGTAATCACCAGTATTTCTTAGTACTTTTATTTGATTTTTAAAATTCATTGTGGTGGGTGATTTGTAGTTCATGTAGAGGCCTTGTTATTTTTGTTGCATTCCATTTTTCACATTTGTATAGGGAAAATGTCGCACCTTTCCTCCGTGTTTGTTCTTCTTCTGACAGGGCATCCAGCCAGTAGGCTCAGTACTATTCATCATCAGTGCATGAAAGAAATGCGTCTGTGGTATATGTTTTTAAAACATCATTAAGGGCAGGGATTGCATTGGATTCAATTAAAGTTGTTGACTAGTGTTTGCATTTCATGTTTTTTTTCTTCAAAAAGTGTATATGTGGGGTAATATTTGATGCCAAGGAGGAAGTATGCTTGTATAACATTTTAATAGCTCAGGTAATTTTCATATTTTGCATTGCTGAATTAATTGTAGTGTTTTCTTCAGTGTTACCATGCCTCCCTTTTCTGGCCAGTGGGTGTGTGAGTGTGCTTGTCATTGGCCACCATTTGTCTTTCTTCTCCATGCCATGTGGCCAGGGGTCATTTTGTGTAGTCTATGTCCATAGTCCTGAATGTGCCCTTTATTCTCCATGCCTCTTTGCTTGTTGTTGTTTGAGAAGTGTCTGGTGGGCATTTTGTGCAGCCAGCCAGTTTGTTTTTTCATATGCTTGCATGTGTTATTTGTTCCCCATGCCTCCTTGCTCGCTGTTGTTATTTCACCATGTGACTGGTGGCCATTTTGTGCATCCAGTCAGTGTACTTTTGCCGTAGGCTTGCATTTCTTCATTGTTCCCTATGCCTCCTTATTCGCTGTTGTTGTTTGTACGACCATGTGGCTGGTGGACATTTTACGCATTCAGCCAGTGTGGTTTTGCCATAGGCTTACATGCATGGATGTGATATCAGTTTAAGAACAACGCTTATATAATTTATCATTTTTTATTGTAATGTTTTTATTTTAATGTAATTTTTTTACTTTTTTTAAAATAATTTTTAGTTTGAATTGTTTTAAAAAAATGATGTTTATATTTTTCTTTTCTTTTTTTATTTTATTTTGCTTTTTTTGCAATTTGCCTCAATCCATCTATCCACCATAGGCACACAGCCGCACAATAGCATTCAGTTTTTTAGGTGTAGTTCCATTTCCTCCTGGACACCATGCTTTGGTGCACTGCAGACACATGAGCATCATTATATCTTTAACGATTATTCCATTTCCCACTGGACCACCTTGCCTGCCATAAACACACACCAACCATCATTTTTTAAGAATTATTCCGCTTACCCATGCACCTCTGTGACTTGCACAGGTGTCCCCTTTACAATAGATAGACATAAAACAAAAATCTGTGGCCCTCATAAAGAACATGGTGGTCTGGACCACCATGTCGGCGGTAAAGGTAATTGCCACAAACGGCATGGCGGTCCAGACTGCCATATAATGAACATGGCTGAACCGCCACATTTGAAATGCTGCCACCGCCAGGCTCCCGCCACCAGGCAGCCTGGCGGTGGCGGCGTTTCTGATCCACCTGTCGGATAATGAGTCGGTTTACACCGTCAGGGAAAGGTTGCAGAATGACTGACTAGAGGCCCCCCTGGGGGCTCCTGCACTGCCCATGCACTTAGCATGGGCAGTGCAGGGGCCCCTATGCACAGCCCTGTCGCGCATTTCACTGCCCGATTCATGGGCAGTGAAATGTGCGACGAGGGCTGCTGCACCCGCCGCACTTCTAAATTGCCACCGGCTCCATTTGGACCCGGCGTCAATGTTCAGGCCCTGCTTCCAGCTGGGCCAGCTGGCGGAAACACTGTTTCTGCCCGCCGGCCCAGCTGGATGTACATTATGTGGCTGGCGGTGGGTTCAGCGTGCTGGCGGTCTTCTGTTGACCGTCAGCGCTGGTGCGGAGATCGTAATGACCCCCTATATCTGTGTGTTGTGCTATCCTGATAGGAAATGAAATTTGATGGTATGATGGTGTGGTTTGACTTTAAAATGGTTGGATAAATTGTTGTTTATTACCTAAAGTGAGTAATCTACCACACTAATGTTGCCTTTGTCTGTACTAATTCGAACTGCAACAATGCCACGTTTCACTAAGTATTTTTCTTGCTTGTTTGCTTTTAGGTGCACAAGAGAAGAGGAGACATCACCCACAATACATCTAAACAAAAGGCCTGTACAGTGACATCAGTTTTCCAATCTCTTCCACTTGTGCAGCTTAGTACTACTGCCAACTGCGAAATTTAAGATAGCCCCAAAGAAAGTTGCTCCCAAGAAAGTGGTCAGTGAGAAGAAGCATTTTTCCACCAGTAGCGTGCCGACTACAACCTTTTTTGAGAGATGAGTGGAGCAGAACAGGAGGTTTACCGTCCTGCTGAACAAGAACCCTCACTTTTAGAATCATTGGCTCCTAGATCTCCAGGAAGAAAAAGGAATGGTATTACACCATCTTCCACATACAAGCACTACTTTTAATAATGATGATGGAGACAAGGAGTGGACCCTGGCAGAGTCTGACAGATACCAGGAGACTCGGGGAAAAGAAAAGTTCCTAAAAACTTCAGAATGATGGAATGGGATGATAAGGTGGAGTGACGATGACAAGCCAATCATTGTGGAAGCTGGAGCACAGGAGTCCAATATTATTGTTCTATCTGCTCCGAGGGAAATGGCACAGGTAGCACTGCCAGCTCCCATAGTTGTAAAGCCCCAGTTGAGATCTGCACCAACCCCTACATCAGTAGAACTGTGCACTGAAGAGAGGCAATCAACAATAGACACACCAACTTTCAGTTCTTCTTCAGGCATTGGCAGTGGTCCACTAAGAAAGTACTTATCCCCAGTTTGGGCCTTTTTTATGCCTAGCAAACATGAGGAAAAACATGCATTAAACTCCATTTGCCACACAAGTGTTCATCAATGTAAGACTGGTTCACATTATGGTACTTGAGGCCAAGTGAAAAACCATCCTGCAATACAGTAGGAAGAGCACCTTAAACAATTGCTGAATGTTGTGGTGAAGGTGAAGAAAACCGGGAAACATTTGCCACAATTCCAATCACAGTGGGAGGACATGAGGAAGAAGAGAGTGAAATCCTCAAGCAAAGCAACTCTGTCCCCAGACGTGCACCAGAATCATCCACCTCATCAACATCACAATGGCACAAGAAATCTTAGAGTCAGATGGAGACACCAGGGCATACATTTAGTTACCCACAACGCACATTGAGTCTACCACCACCTATGAATATCGTCTTCGTTAGTGGCCAAAGAAAAGAAGAAAATCCAGGCTACTAATATTGGCATGTTTAGGCAGGAGGGGCCCTGCAACCGCACCCACCAAATGGCACATTTGCACAATGGGAAGCTGGTAAATTTTTTTAGCACTGCACCTCCTACCTTTTTCTACTGTGGAAGGAGTAGGATTCTTAGAATTTGTGGCAGCCATCTCCACAAAATGGACTGTTCCAAGTCAGACCTATTTTGCCAGAGCTGCTGTTCCAGGGCTGCATCAGGATGTGCTGCAATTGGATGGATAAGCTTTGTAGCAAAGTGCTGTTCACACTATCCACCTGATGACAGACATGTGGAGCAGCTGTCAGGTGACTAATCACATGTGCATCACGGCGCAGCACACTGGATCCCTTTTGTGGGGGTACGACAACAGCTATCTAAAGGTCTTGGCCCTGAAGGTTTAAGAGCATTCAGTAGAATGCCACAGAAGCATTGTTTGCCTTGAAGAAATCACATACAGCTGAAACAATCTTGGATGAATTTAACAGCAAGGTGTCTGAATGACTGCGACCCAGAGGCCTCAGAATTGAATTTGTAGCTACAGACCAATGGCTGTAACATAGTCAAGACAAATAGCAGATGGTGGCTATTTCAGGGCCCTGTGTTTGGCTCATTGAATCAACCTGGTTGTGAAAGAGTTTCTCAAAAAAGAAGACACAGTCAGCAACATACTGCCCACCTGCAGACTTCACTCATTTCAGCCATTTTTTTAAAGCTTGGAAACAGTAGCAGATTATTCAGTGTGCTAATAGTGTACCAGTTAAAGCCCCGGTACAGGAGATGTCAACACAATGGAACTCAACCAATTAGAAGCTGCAACGTCTTTTTGAGCAGTACAGACAGATCAATGACTATGTCATTCAAAGAAGAGGGGAGGCATTCGGTAAGCTATGACCATGGATGTGAGCAAATGGGGTCTAATCAAATGCCTGACACAGATGCTACTCCCTTTTGAGGTTTTCACACAGGAAGTTAGCAAGGGGGCAGTAAGCTATCACATTGTTGTGTCTGCTACAGGACCAGCTAAAGAAGGTGTCAGAAAAGGTTGTAGTTGGAGGCATAAATGAAAACCCAGAAGTGCATGCCTTGGTTTAGAGCTTAATCATTCACTTGGATTGTGAAGCAAGGCTACAAAATTACATAATCTCGTTCAAAAGTATACATGTGCCTCACTACTTAATCCACGGTACAAAATCCTGTCCACTTTAATTCCTTTTTCTGAAGGGGATGCTTCAAAATACAAGTGGCGGTTTCTTGAGCAAGCCAGTGACCTGGAAGAAGAATGGCTGGAATTTAGAGTCCCACTACACATTTCTTGGGTACCACCTTTAACTTCTTGAGAGGGCAATCTTGTCTCACAAAAGCCAACATCAGTAACAAGAACACCAACAACAACAGCAATAGAAGAATCTGACCCAACCTCTGTATTGCCTTGGTTTTTAGTGGCAGGACTTAAGTCCACCACATGCGCAAAGGCACTAGAGGTAAAGCAAGTGGCAGCACCAATGACCATTCAGAGGATGTTCCAGGAGTATCTGGATGACCCAAATGAGGTCCATGTGGATCAAAACCCATTGGTGAGGGAAGATGCACCAATGGCCAAAGCTTCAGCTGGCTGGCAATAAAGAATCTACCTTGCCCAGAAACCAGTGTGTTCAGTGCAGCTTCCACTGTTCTAACAGTGAGAAGGACCAGTCTATCACCTCAAAACACGGAGAGGGTGACCATGATCAAAATAAACCAACATTTCATACCACATGATTACACCATTCCTAAAACAGCACAAGAGGAGAATTGGTCAGAACTACGTGTGTTAGCTGACCAAATTCTGGGCGAACCACCTGAGTTTGAGGATGGACTCTACTTCTTGGACTGAGTTTAAGGTGCCACCTTAGAATTTTAAAAATATTTATCATTGAACTTCTCTCTTTGCACAAAAAATAGTTAGTAGAACATTATGCTTGTGTCTGATTTGTGCTGCCCCCCTTATTTTTTGTCACATGTATGGCCAGATTGGAGTTGTACCAGTGTCCAGTGAAGAAGCCTCCATAATTCCTTCATAAATTTGGGGACAATACCTGCCTTCCTCTCATGCCTATTCTTTTTTGCATCACTTAGCAGGGCTGCCCCAGAAGATCCCTGATTTACAAAAGTGCCAATACTAAATTCCAATGTGTTGCCTGCATCAATGATACAAATGTGCACCTACCACTGTGTTTGGATTTGAAGAGGTAACTACAACTATTGCACCAACAAATTAGTAATTATGGGTGATGGTTGACGTCATGCTGGAGAGTGAGGGAGGGTGTTCAACTAATAGTAAACTTGATTTCAATGAATTGCAATGTTTGGTGCCTCATCTGGGTAATCTTTTTTTTTTTTAAGGCAATTGGCCTTTACAAACGTACTTAGCAAAAATGTACCTGTAGGCACCACTCCTTTTTTCTGATTCTTCAGAGACCAGTACAGTCACTTTAGTTAAAAAGCACAAATCTATGCAAAATACTGCAATTCTGTTTTTCTACTTGTTCTTTAACACCAGTGCACTACAGGTCTAGCTCGCTCTGAACTTTTTGCTACCAGCAATCACGTCTACTTCAGCCACACCACCAAACTCAACTGGACAGATCACTGCTGCATCCACTTCTCCTTCAAGAAACCCACAACACACCACCACCAACAACAGAACCCCCATCGCAATTGGAACAAGGTCACCAAAGACCAACTCGTCGCAACCCTCTCCCAGAACCCACCCATCGACATCACCGGCACTGACGCAGCTACCCGCAACTTCAGGCAATGGATCGACACCTGTGCCAACTCTCTCACCCTGCTCAAGAATCCCTCCAAAAGATGCACCGACAGAAGGGCCTTCTGGTTTACCGCCGACCTCCTCGAATCTAAGTAAACGTGCCGCAGACTTGAAAGGAAATGGCGCCAAGAGTAGAGTCAGGACAACCACACAGCCTTTAAAAATGCCATCTGCACACACCACCAACTCATCCGAACTGCCAAGAGGACCGCCTTTAAAGTCCGAATCCACAACAACGCACACAGTCTCAAGGAGCTCTTCAACATCGTGAAGGTACTCTCCAACCACAGCTCCAACTCCAATGACATCCCACCAACTCAAGACCTGTGCGACTCCCTAGCCTCCTACTTCCACCGCAAGATTGCAGACATCCAAGACAGCTTCAGCACCCAGACCCCCTCGGCGACCACCAGCACCACAGATTCACCCCCCACCAACCTCCCGCTCTCCTGGACCCCCATCAACGACAACAACACCATTGAAATCATGAATACCATCTACTCACCATCTGACCCTTGCCATCACCACATCCTCAACAAAGCAAACTCTGTCATCGCACCTCAACTATGGAAGATCATTAACAGCTCCTTTGAGTCCACCACCTTCCCGGAGAGCTGGAAACACCCCGAGATCAACGTCCTCCTCAAAAAAAACAAGGCAGACCCAAAGGCCTGCAGGAACTTCCTGCCTATCTCGCTGCTCCCCTTCACGGCCAAAGTCATCGAGAAGGCCGTCAACAGACAACTAACCCGCTTCCTCAAGGAGAACTGCACTGTGGACCCTTCCCAATCTGGATTCCACAGCAACCACAGTACTGAAACTGCCCTTATCATGACCACAGACGACATCAGAACCATACTGGATAGTGGTGAAACCGCAGCCCTCATCCTCCTGGACCTCTTGGCTGCGTTCAACACCGTCTGCCACCACACTCTATGCTCTCGCCTCAGCAATGCAGGAATCTGCAACAGAGCCCTGGACTGGGTGTAGTGCTTTTTCTCTTATCTCGTTTTCAGCACTTACATAACATATCAAGAATGCACTTCTGAGTTCAAAGAAGACTTTTATTGTTGTTAATTCTTCCCCAACCGCAATTTTTATGAATGACGAATTAGTAGATTTCAAGCACACGTTAATGAAAACAAACTATTTCAGTTTGCAATATACACAGCAGGTTATATTTATAAGATATTGAATGCAAAGCAAAACAAATACTTCACCGTGTGGGAAACTATTTACAGCTTCAACTTTCTAGGGTCTGCAAGCTGATGACTCCCTGTCAGCTGCGAGAAAGAGATTTATCTACCCACACAGGATGCTGGCAACTGGCGCCAAGCTCCAGCACGAAGTCAGGCAGATTCGAATCTAATTCTCTGAAGCCTGTGACATCCGTTACAAAGGTGTGCCCCCTCCTCTCAGACTCGGGAAAACTACGCAAGCCTTTGGAGACTGGCCAGATCTCCGAGACTGCTCCTCTTCCCAAGCTCAAGCAGAGAGAAAAACAACCAATGTACCCTCTCTTCTCAGGTCTAGTCTACTGTGAGAAGAAAACAGCTTGGTTCATCTTGTGCAAAAACACAGCTTGGAAAAATACAGCTTGGATTCTCAACTGCACTGTCTAACTTCACGTTAAAGGCAATAGGCAGCTAACCTAAATATCAAATGCAATATATAATATCATGTCAAAGCCAATAGGCAGCTGAGCTGAATACAAAATATACAATGTGCTACTGGTGAACATTGAACAACTAATATGCGCAGTGGTGAAACACAAAGTCATTGGTCAAACAAAATTATTCAATGGCAGGACACTGGGTCACCTCCTTTCTCACTGGCAGAACCCAGAGAGTCGGCTTCCCCCATTCCACTTAGAGGACACCAAAATCATCTGTGGCATACCCCAGGGTTCATCCTTCAGCCCGACCCTCTTCAACATCTACATGGCCCGCTCGCTAACATCGCCCAATCCCACACCCTCAACATCATCTCATACGCCGACGACACCCAGCTGATCCTCTTCCTCAGCAAAGACTCAGCCAAGACCAACCTCCATGAAGGAATGGAGGCCATTGCTGAATGGATGAAAAACAGCTGCCTCAAACTCAATTCCAACAAGTCAGAAGTCCTCATCTTCGGCTCCACCCCATTCGCATGGGAGGACTCCTGGTGGCCTGCCTCTCTCAGAGCCACTCCAACTCCCACCGACCACGCACACAACCTAGGATTCATCTTGGATTCCTCATTATTAATGACCCAGCAAGTCAACCCGATCTCCTCCTCCTGCTTCAACACCCTCCACATGCTCCGAAAGATCTACAAATGGATCCCCACCAAAACCAGAAGAATAGTCACCCAAGCCCTCGTAAGCAGCAAACAGGACTACAGCAATGCCGTCTACGCAGGAACCATTGCCAAACTCCAGAAGAGGCTGCAGCACACCCAGAATGCCTCTGCTTGCCTCATCCTGGACATCCCTCGCCACTGCCACATCACAGGCCATCTGAGAGACCTGCATTGGCTCCCAGTCAACAAGAGAATCACCTTCAAACTCCTCACCCACAATCACAAATCACTGCACAACACCATCCCAGAATACCTCAACAGACAGCTCTCCTTCTACAACCCGACCTGGCATCTCCGCTCCACTGACCTCGCCCTCGCAACCATCCCACACGTCCGTAGAACTACTACTGGCAGCAGATCATTCTCGCACCTCGCCGCCAAGACGTGGAATACTCTTCCCACCCACCTGCATCCCAGACCAAAGACCTCCTTACCTTCAGGGAACTCCTCAAGACCTGGCTGTTCGAGCAGTAGCAGCACCTCCCCCACCCCCTACTCAGCGCCTTGAGACCCTCACAGGTGAGTAGTACGCTTTACAAATTTCTGATTGATTGATTGATTGACTGGTACTGAGTTACTCAGACTCAGGAGGAGGATGGAAGGACAAAGGGTAGGACTACCCCAATATCTAGAAGAAGGAAGTTCTTGACTTCAAAGGGAAACCATGATGATGAGGACTCTGAAGCATAGTACTCAGCTATGTGGAATGGAGAGAGAGGCATTGATATGAGAAATGCTCCTGAGTGTACATGTTGCACTGGTGGCAAACATAAAACACAGCTTGTTTTTGTTCTGCCTTTATGCCTCTTTGGTACACTCCTCGTGAAGCTTACCTTCCTTCTGGCCTTCTCCTTGACTCTACAATACAGTTTCTGTTTTACAATCCACAAGCCTTCTCTTCTCCTCCATGAATGAAAGATGAAAGCTAAGCTCAACACTCCTGCTTACCTATTAGATTGGTTCAGATAGACACCAAAGAGAGACAGACATTCTCAACAGATTTTGAGTACATTTGTGCCAACTTGAGAATTTCATAACATTGGTTTTCCTTACATACCATGCACACCATTGCTCAGAATAACTTACTATTGCTAGCTTTTGCTACAATATGTGGCATTCTTTGATGTGTCATGCTGTTAGTAGTCTGTCCTCAGTCCTTCTTAAGCTATAATATAAATGTATATGTGCAACATACTAACTCTCTGTTTTTCTTTCAATTTAGGTGCCTGTGATGGATAATTACTTTGATTAATTCTACAGTTGGAGATCTTGTAGGTGGGGTAGGATCATGCCTGTTGTGATGCTTTCCCTGTTAGTGCATGTCCACTACCATAAAGAAGGAACCTTGGGAAACCCTTGTTATGTTGTTAGAAGATTGACAGAGGGAGCAGCTGGCAGCTACAACTTCTTCTATTCACGTAAGAGAACTATGGGGTGAAGTGAACAACTTTAGTTAGTACATAACTACCTTCTATTGCAGATGAGATACGTAATTGTTTATCTAGGTTTCTGTAGGCAACATAGGAAATGACAGCATACACAGCTAACTGAATACACTTTGAGAAGTAGATTAAAAGACAGGCTGCACCAAAAGGCACCAGTTCAAAGCTATAATAAAACATAAAAAGTCGGACAAAATAGAATAGAAAACTGTTCCCTTTATTAACAAATAAAGCTAAACCTACCCTCTCCACCCTTAATAGGCCCACCCATCTCCCACATTTCTACCCAGGCCAAACCAAGGTCCAAAATAAATAAATGTTCAAATGTCCAAAAAGAAAAAAATGTCCTGTGCAAATTCCCATCTCCACCAACAACAAAACTCCATCTCATCAAAATAAGAAATTAAACAGGGCCAGATGAGGCATTCTTGATGAGTGTCTGGAGGTGTTGGATTTGAGTTTTGAGGAGTGTGTTCCTAGGAGTGCAAGCTCGTGCAGCACTCAGTGATGGTAGGAAAGGGGGGCGGCAATGGTGGTACGAGGTCAGGGATGGGCATTTCCAAGCTGCCTGCTGTGCTGGATTTGACCTGGGAGCTGGAGGCGCAGGCAGTTGGCTGGTGGAACTAGGCCACAGAGTAGGGGCATGTGTCTTGCCCTCTTCATCCACTAGCCACTGGTACTGGAGCCTGGTGGCCTCCAGCTGTTGTAGCTGGGGCTAGGCCACTGTCTCCTTCTGAGTTGGTGGTGGTGGTGGACCAGCAGGAGTAGCTATCTCAAGAAAGAAAAACAAAGAAAACAGCAAATTGTAAAGAATGGTCTGTGCAAGTGCTTGTCTTTTTAATTATATAGTGGCACAGTATAAGTACATTGCTAGTCCTCTAGGGCCATTAGAATTTTTGATGTGATTAGCAAAGTCACAGGGGCATGAATATACCAACATATGCCTCACATAAAAGCACTGGCTGGTTGAAAGAGGCAGAATAAGATTTGTAAAAGTTTTTTTTTTCTTGGAAAGGATTTTCTAAAAAAATGTAAACCACACAGACACTTTGGCCCTCATTCCAACCCTGGCGGTCTCTGACCGCCAGGGCGGACGGCAGCGGAAGCACCGCCAACAGGCTGGCGGTGCTTCCAGGGCTATTCTGACTGCAGCGGTAAAGCCGCGGTCAGAAAAGGGGAACCAGCGGTTTCCCACCGGTTTTCCCCTGGCCCAGGGAATCTTCCATAGCGGCGCTGCTTGCAGCGCCGCCATGGGGATTCCGACCCCCTTCCCGCCAGAACCAAGATGGCGGGAACGGGTGTCGTGGGGCCCCTGGGGGCCTCTGCACTGCCCATGCCACTGGCATGGGCAGTGCAGGGGCCCCCTAACAGGGCCCCATACAGATTTTCACTGTCTGCTTGGCAGACAGTGAAAATCGCGACAGGTGCCACTGCACCCGTCGCACCCCTGCAACTCCACCGGCTCCATTCGGAGCCGGCATCCTCGTTGCAGGGGCTTTCCCGCTGGGCCGGCGGGCGGCCTTTTGTCGGTCGCCCGCCGGCCCAGCGGGAAAGCCAGAATGGCCGCCGCGGTCTCCTGACCGCGGAGCAGTCATTCGGCGGTAACCGCATGGCGGGCGGCGACTGCCGCCCGCCGCAGTCAGAATGACCGCCTTTGTGTGGAATAAAGAAAAATAACTCTGATTAATGAGTAAGGCATCATCTACTATGGAGTACAGGTATTCTATTCTTGTGCTAAATGACTGGAGGAGTACTAGCTAACGTACCACTTAAAAATGTGCTACTTTATGCAGTCTGCAGCTGGAGCAGGACAAAACAATTATCTTTGATTCCAATGGCCCTGATTTTCTGCAAATGCCTTTCAATTCTTCCCTGACTTCAAAGAGGCAGATGAATAATAATATGTGACAAACAACATCTATAACATATGGATAATAGATATCCTGTATGCCATACGTAGGCAGTGGGAAAAATGATTCACTGCAGTACAAGGAAAGGAATGGGATAAATAGATTTTATTGGGCACATTAGTCACGGAATATCCCATCCGCAAAACCTGAAATCATAGACACTTACTCCCACTTTAGCATCTGGCCTCACCTTCAAACACAAATTATTTCAATCAACACACATTCACTTGGCAGTTACATGGAAGGAAACTTGACTTAGCAGATGAAAAAAGGCCACTGGAAAGGAAGGGAAGACACCTTGTTTTCATTTTGGTTTGGAATCCATTGAAATCTTTGTAATTGCCACATTAACAGAAGCAGACGCACATTACAGAACCAAAATTGCAGAGCTAGATTGAACCATGCTGTAGTTAGGTGGGGTCATGACCCATGGTTTGCAAAGTGTGATGGACAGGGAGGTCATGGATGATGATGGGTGGGATCTGCCTCACTTTACATATACATTGGTATACTAGTTATTGTCAATAACCAAGAAATGTGACCTATCTTCGCCTGTCCCAGCCACAGAGACTCCTCCTTCAGCTGCTCGGTCATCCGGTGCACTGGTGCTGCTCTTGGCACTGGTGGTCTGTGTGGCTAGAAAACAAATTACAAATTTTAGATGCCAGACACTCCTTCCCATTTTAATTTTCTTAACTAAATACAACTGCAATACATGACTACAGTTTAGTTCACAGTATCTTCTCTCCCATGTGAACCATAATGGAGGGGCAGCGATATGATGATGGCTGTGAGTCATTTGAAGCACAATGAAGGGTAGAACAAATTGGTCAATGAAGGACATGGTTTTGGTTGGCATATGCAATGGGACCATCTTCATACTAATTTCCTACCATGCTGCACTGTCATCGAAACAGCTGGGATACTGAGTAATACACACAATACAACACAACATTGAGGGTAGTCACCATAACCAGGGCCATCCTCTTGTCATTTGGACATGAGCAAAAATTAGATAGCCTTCTCAGCACACAGGCGTAAAATAGCTTGCTTGGGTCTGCAAACACTGCAATCTTTGCAGTAGACTACCTAATCTATTGTCCCACTCTTACCGTACCAGTCCACAGGGTATACAAGTTAAGGGAGAGGGAAAGCGTATTAACCAGGCAGAGGAAAGCTTAAGCTCAGATAAGCACAAACAGGAGGAAGCCAGTTATACAAACAAGAAATATAGGAAAAAGGATAAGGTAGGGAGGGAGGGCTAAAAAGAATAAACATTAAATAGAACAAGGGATTTGAAAAAAAAGTCATAGGATAAGACAATGGGGAAAAATTAATCTAATGGAGAGAGGGAAAAGTTAGACAAATAAATAATCTTAATGAGAATTTACAGGGGCCAGCAGAGCTGTCAAGGTCGAGGAGCTGGTGGTGGTGGTGTTACTTCCAATGGTGTTGGCACCCTCTTCAGCCTGACCCTCTAATGCCTTCATATTGGCATTGGGTGTTGGATAAGAAATAAAGAAGACAACAAAATCAGTTTAGTAGTACAGTTAATCTCCTTGAAAATATTTTGACAATCACAGTCACATATTGAAATTGGACTTTTCTTAATCAGATTGACTATATTATCGATTTGACCTGTTCCTAATTTCTGAAACCTTACCTAAGCTCCATTCCAAATTTCCTAAACTACATTTTGAAATACTAATGCATTGCAATGAATGTTCTTAACTTCACAAATCACAATCCTCTTTGATGGGCCAGCTGAGTCAGTTTCCTTTTTAATGCATAGATGCATAGTACACATCTCTGGGAGATTGCTTGGGACTGCACGAGCTACATAACAAAACAAAAAAAGATACACAGAGTGCTAACTCACTCATATTTAATTACTAGCACCACCACAGTACCACTATCTTAGTGAAAGGAGGACAAAAGAGTCAGCATGACGTTTTAAATAATCAGCCCAAGTGACCACCTGCAGCAACTAGCAGAACTAGGCAGTACAGAGCACATGCCTCGCTCAAATTGGATCATGTAACATTAATCACGTTATGTGAACGTAACTTTACTCTGAGTGTGAGCAGCATGCTATTTAGAAAAACAATTAGCATTGTAGGATACGACAAAGTTAGTAATATTTAGCACTCACCAAGCCCCACAAACTGGATGCCCAGCTGGCGGAGCACATCCAGCTCCCGGTCGAGAATCTCAGCCCAGTGGTGTGTCAGCTGCTGCTGGGTGCATCAAACCCCAGTTTGCTTGCAAAATAAATGGCACAACCTCCCCACAGCAGCCGACAGCCATACCTACACTAGGGCTTGCCACCAGTTGCCAGCATGGGGAGGAGGTGGTGCTGCACGAAAAGAACAGTGCAACCACTTCTTCGCTGAAAATGGTGTGAGGCTCTACCCCCTTGTGGCATAGGTGCCCGCAGGGTGTACGGTTTTATGCTTCCCCTATCCTGATGCCACCTCTCCCAAGGTCTGCCATGGTGCTGGGTAGGAATAAAAAAAAGACATGAAGAAAGAGAAGAAATAGAGAGGAAGAAATTAGGAAGTGGGGGGGGAAACAAAAAAGGGACACAAATTCAGAGAAAATAAAAAAAGATAATAACATTAAATACACCAACACAAATACAGACACGAATAAAGTAAATGTAAAACAGGGGAGGGTAAATAGGATGAAGTAAGGATTGCAAAGATTAGATTTGAAAGTAGGCCCAGCACCATGCACAGAATAGGGAATACAAGATGGCCCAGCGTGCGGACGACTACATCATTCTGTTCGTGCTCACTTAGCAACACGGAGTGTGCTACTCACACCTATCAGTGCCAATGGGTGGAAATGCACAACCCTTTCCATTCATGGAGGTACTTAGAGATTTTGGCCACTCCGTGGCATTCCACAAACTCTGCCCAGGCCTACTTTTAAAACACTTGTGAGCTACACGCAACAGTGTGGAAGGTGTGGCAGGTGCAAGGTACCGAAATAAATGTAGAATTGACTCCAGGCTAGGGCCAGTGGGGCCCTGTCTGATACATGGTGTCCTGCCAGCCATATATCCACTGTTAGAAATGGGGTCTTTGGTTGGCAGTCAGGTTACCCTCTGTCCAAAGAAGGACCCTCACCCTGGTCAGGGCAGAGAAATACTCAGATAACCTCTGCTTATCCCCTTGGAAGCTTGGCACAAGCAGTCAGGCTTATCTAAGAAGCAATGTGTACAGTATTTGTACCAACACACACAGTAATACAGTGAAAACACTACACAATGGACACCATACCAGTTTAGAAAAGTAGCCACTATTTAACTAAATCCAAAAAGTGCAAAACAACAAAAATCCAACATACGTAAGTCAAGATATGAATTTTCAAAAGAATAAAAGTCTTACTCCGTAGAAAACAATGGAAACAATCATTTTGCACAAAGTACCTTGTTAGTGTACAAAATAAAGCCACATGGATGAGCGTGCTTAGGAAAAGTCAGCGAAGCATCAATTACTTCATCACAAGGGAGGCCGTGCTTCATTTCTCCTCCGGTGGGGTCAGCAATGTGTAATTTTTCTCCCTCGCAAGAGAGCGATGCATCGAGTTCTGGATGGGGAACCTCAGATCCGCACAGAGTCGGGTTGACTTTGACACCCAGGGACGATGCATGGAAAATCCAGTTGCACAGTGTTAGAAAACCATGCTGCACTGGGTTTGCATCATTATCAGCAGCCGCAAGTGGGTGTTGCATGTCATTTCTCCAGCAGCGATGCAGGTGGAGCGTCGATCTAAGCTGCAATGCTGGCAGCATGTGGATTAACAGCCGTGTTGCAGATGATGCGTCAAAAACTTCCCCTCATGGCATTGTGTGTGTGGATTTTCAGCTTGTGTTCTGCCAACTTCACCTTTCAAGGTCCCAGGGATGGCTAGGGCACTACTTGGCAGGGCAGGAGTCTCAGCAGAGAGTCCAGGTGCTGGCAGAGGAAGTCTTTGACGGCCCTGAGACTTCAAAACAGTAGGCAAGCTCAGTTCAAGCCGTTGGAGATTCTTCACAAGCAGAATTATACCACAAAGTCCAGTCTTTGACCCCTTTCACAGGCAGAAGCAGCAACTGCAGGATAGCCCAACAAAGCACAGTCACAGGCAGGGGCATCACTCTTCCTTGGCTCTTCTCCTTGGCAGAGGTTCCTCTTGATTCCAGAAGTGATCTAATTTTCAGGGGTTTTTGGTCCAATACTTATACCCCTTTCTGCCTTTGAAGTAGGCCTACTTCAAAGGAAAGCCTTTGTTGTTCAAAAGATGCTGCCTTGCCCAGTCCAGGCCCCAGCAACACACCAGGGGGTTGGAGACTGCATTGTGAGAGGGCAGGCACAACCCATTCAGGTGTCCCTCCACTCTAGCACAGATGTCTCATCAGGATATTCAGGCTACACCCCAGCCCCCTTTGTCTCACTGCCTAGAGGGGATTCACAAACAGCCCAACTGTCAAACTGACCCAAACAGGGAATCCACAAACAGGCAGAGTCACAAAATGGTAAAAGCAAGAGAATGCCTACTTTCTAAAAGTGGTATTTTCAAACTAACAATCCAAAAACCAACTTCACTAAAAGATGTATTTTTAAATTGTGATTTCAGAGACCCCACACTCCATAGTTCAATCTTCTCTCTCAAAGGGAATCTGTGCTTTAATAATATTTAAAGGTAGCCCCCATGCTAACCTATGAGAGAGATAGGCCTTGCAAAAGTGAAGACCGAATTTAGCAGTATTTCACTATTAGGACATTTAACACATCAGTACATGTCCCACCTTTAACAAACATGGCACCCTGCCCATGGGGCTATCTAGGGCCACCTTACGGGTGCCATATATGTATGAAAATGGAAGGATTAGGTCAGGCAAGTAGGTACACTTGCCAAGTCGAATTGGCAGTTTCAGACTGCACACACAGACACGGCAGTGGCAGGTCTGAACCATGTTTACAGGGCTACTAATGTGGGTGGTACAACCAGTGCTGCAGGCCCACTAGTAGCATTTGATTTACAGACCCTTGGAACCTCTAGCTCACTCTACTAGGGCCTTACTAGTAAATTAAATATGCCAATCATGGACAAACCAATCAACAATACAATTTACACAGAGAGCATGTGCACTTTTGCACTGGTTAGCAGTGGTAAAGTGTCCAGACTCCTAAAGCCAACAGAAACGGGTCAGAAAAACTAGGAGGAAGAAGGCAAAAGGTCTAGGGATGACTCTGCAAAAAGGGCCATTTCCAACACAACTCCCCACCAGCCAAAAGCCAGGGGAGAACAATCAATACCTTGAAGGACTTCCCTGATTGGGATGATAGAATAGGGACCCAGGCCCACAACAGGAGGGGCATGTTCAGTTTTACGCCTTCCTGACTCCAGTTGGATCCCTCTGTCCATACTCTCAGGGCCCACTAAGCTAACCCATAGGGAACTCCTCCCTCACCTGCAGATAGCATGTGGGCTGCACCTAACCTTACTTTTCTCACAGATGCTTCCCAGGGTGCAGACAGTATATTTCCAACAGCCACCCACTGGAGCTGCGAGGCCAAATAATATTGCTCAAAGTTGCGTAGAGCTATTCTGCAGCGCGTCTTGTGTCAGAGGAGAGCCCTCTTCATTTTTTTTAGTGTTTGTAAGAAAGATTCAAGGACATAAAAGGGTATGTTGGCAAAAAAAGTACAGCAAGCGTAGTGGCATGATCATCTTGAGCTATCCTCCTGCAACTGAGAGCAAGAGTGATTCCCAGAATGCTGACTGTGTCCTTATCGGGGACACAGCTCGGGTAAGGTTCCAATCAAATAAATCAATGGGGTCACAATAAATGTGAGTGCAGTGATGTATGTAGAGTAGTTTCACCAAATCTGGGGTCTAGTCTTTAAAGGCGAGGATTGCCAATATGAAATCTCACTCCAATGAGCCAAATGTATTTTCCAGGTCCAGTACCAGGCAGCCAGAGCACAGCCGAATCCAAATGTCTCTTGGCAGTGTGAGCGGCATAATAAAGACAACAAAGGTGCTCAAGAAGCACAGTGTGGTCATGCTGTTCCAGTAGGAGCCTTTCCTTGTGCTCTAGTGACAGGGTAGCTATTGATTAGTGGCCCGGTAGGCCTTGTTCAATACAGGAGATGTCCCTGGCGAGAGTCTGCCTAATATTCCAAGCATATAGTGGCCACTGATAACAGCCTGAAAGACATCCCATTCAAGAAGTCGGGTAGGAGCCTTATTAACATTGAGCTCAAAGAATTCTTCTACGGCCATGCCTAGCGAGGAGCAGAAAAAGGGGTCTTCTAGTGCTGTAGGCTGCAGATGCCATGAGGGAATTGAGGGAGGCTTAGCATCCCTATTAAGGCGTAAGAGTTAGAGATTATGATCAGAGTGAGTACAGCCTATGTAATCTATATGTGTTATGTGTGGAAGGTGTCCAGCATGCAAATTAGTTGATTTATGCAGACATGCACGTTGTGGGGGCTGGAATAAAAAGAAGAGACTTAAGTGTGAGCGTTGCATAATCTCCATATGTCTGACATTTACCAGTGTTCGCAACAGGGGGCCAGAGGTGGGACGGAGCGGTCTATGTTCACAATGAATACACTATCGAAGTCTCCACCCAGGAGTTAAGGTAGCCTGTTCCACTGTGAAGGTAACTCTGATAATCTGGTGAGGAACCCGTGCTGGTCAGAGGCAGGTGCATAGATGGAACCAATAAGTATATTATACACCTCAAGGTGCCCCTCCCCCAGAAAATAATGGCCCTCTGTATCTATAACTGACGTGCTCACAATCAATGGAATGTTAGCTTTAACCCATAGCAGGGCATCTCTGGCATATGTGGAGTAGTTTGTGGGGAACATGTGCCCACCCCAGCAGTTCTGCAGCTTCAGTCAGTGTAAAATAGAATTCTTGGTGTGAGTAGATCGGTGGCGTAAGTATGAATTTACTGCATGTCTGCACAAGGGTATGCATCTCCCTCACTTTCCATGTGAGTATATTCAGGTCAACCATGGCTTTGGGTGTTGTAGTTTGGGGGGAGGGTATGCCACAAAGGGGAGGAATGTTTTAACCACTTCATGGTGCGAGAACGGAAGAAGCGCAGGTAATGAAGGAAACTAGAGCTAAAACCACTTCAATAGGGAATTAGGAAACAGATAATACTATAAGGGTAGTGGGACAACATACTACACAAGCAACAAATAGAAGGTAAAGAAACCCCTTGTGCAGGTCAATCACAGTGCAACCACCTTTGAGCCTTATATAAAGTAAAGCAAATTGTAATGCAAGATGAAGTACTTGTGACAATATTCCAAAGTCACGACTAAGGTGACAACCTCAATCGAGGTTGGTGTTGGGGGAAGAGGACAATGAGAGGAAGGGATAGAGGAGGAGAAGGGGAAGGGCGAGAGGAGGTGAGGAGGAGAAAAAAAAGGCGGGAAAAAGGGTAGGGGTTTGTCTTAATCTGTCTGTTTCAGTTTTATCATGTGTTAAACCTGACAGCCTTAAGGTGGTCACCCTAACTTTTTGCATGCCTCCCTCGACTTTTTGGACACTGTTTGTGCTGGTTTTAGGACTCTGCGTACTTTACCACTGCTAACCAGTGCTAAAGCGAATATGCTTTTTCCCTTAAAACATGGTGATCTTGGATTATACCCAATTGGTTTACTTAATTTACTTATAAGTCCCTACTAAAGTGCACTATATGTGCCCAGGGCCTGTAGATTAAATGCTACTAGTGGGCCTGCAAGACTGATTGTGCCACCCACTTGAGTAGCTCCTTAACCATGTCTGAAGCCTGCCATTGCAAGGCAGTTTTACTGCCAGTTCGACTTGGCATTTAAAAATACTTGCCAAGGCTATAAGTCCACTTTTTCTACATGTAAGTCACCCCTAAGGTGGGCCCTAGGTATCCCCTAGGGCAGGGTGCTGTGTAGACAAAAGGCAGGACATGTACCTGTGTAGTTTACATTTCCTGGCAGTGTAAAGCTCCTAAATTAATTTTACACTGCTGTGAGGCCTGCTCCTTTCATAGGTCAACATTAGGGCTACCCTCATATACTGTTTGAGTGGTAGCTTCTGGTCTGAAAATAGTAACAAGGTCATATTTAGTATGGGCAGAATGGTAATACAAAATCCTACTGACTGGTGAAGTTGGATTTAGTATTACTATTTTTGGAAATGCCACTTTTAGAAAGTGGGCATTTCTCTGCACAAAACTTCTTCTGTGCCTTGCAATCCACGTCTGGCTAGGTTTAGTTGACAGCTCCCTTGTGCATTCACTCAGACAAACCCCAAACACAGGATGCTCAGTCACACTTGCACACATCTGCATATTGAATTTGTCTTCCTGGGCTGTGAGGGTGGAGGGCCTGACACTTACATGTCAACGGACAGTAGCCTGCCCTCACACAAAGGACTGCACACCTCTTACTGGGACCCTGGCAGACAGGATGGAAGTGAAAGGTACCTTGTGCACTTCTAAGCCACTCTTTGAAGTCCCCCCCACTTCAAAGGCACATTTGGATATTTAAACAGGGCCTCTGCCCCTACCAACTCAGACACTTCCTGGAGAAGAAAACCTGAACCAGAACCTGCAGCCTGCCAAGAAGAACTGCCTGGCTGCCCAAAGGATTCAACTGACTGCTTTTCCGCAAAGGACTGCTGCCCTGCTGTTGATCTGCTGCCTTGCTGCTCTCTGGCTGTTCTGTGAAGTGTTCTCCAGGGGCTTGGATAGAGTTTGCCTTCTGTACCCTGAAGTCTCAGGACCAAAAAGACTTCATCTCTGCAAAGAACTCCTTGTGCGGTGAAAAAAGCGATGCACAGCCTGCAAGAAATGACGCACAGCCTGCATCAAGGTGAGAAAATCACCGTACACCGAACCAGAACGACGCAGCTTGACTTTGCAAGGAGACGATCGACGCAGCACCAGCGTAATGGCCGGAAATTTTGACGCTTAGCTCACTGGATCGATGCAAAGCTGACCCGGAACGAAACAGCCCGACTTCCGGAGAGGTTAATCGACGCAGCGCCTGCCCTGCAGCAGAAATTTCCATGCAATGCCCACCGGATCGATGCAGCCCCTGTGACTTTGTCCGGTAAGTGCCGGATTTCAATGCATTGTCCCCGGCGTGTCCGAAAACCCAGCAACCCGAAGAGGATTCAAGTCTGCACGCAGGAAATCAACGCAAAGCCTTTCCTGCGTCAAGAATAAACAACGCATTGCAGTGTGCAGCTTCAGAAATCGACGCACACCTTCCTGTTTTCCACGCATCTCCTTCTCTGCGGTCCCTTGCGGAGAATTTGAATGAAAACCAGGTTCTTTGTGCTTGCAAGAGACACTTGTTGCTTTTTCAAAGACTAAAGACACTTTGGCCCTCATTATGACAGTGGTGGTAAAAACCGCCTACCGCCATGGTGATGACCACCAAAAGACCGTCGCCGTGGCTACCAGCCGTCTGCTATAATATGACCACAGCCAGAAGGATGGCAGGAATCCTGCTGTTTCAATGCCGGCAGATGGCAGTAAGGTGGTGCTGCTGCCACCAGCAGCGCCACACCAGTAGACCGCCGCCAGCTATATTATGTCAAATAGTATGGCCTGGCGGTGTTCTGCTGGTGGACGCTGCTGGTGGCAGCAGCGCCCCATCCTGTCTCCTGCTGGAGGACCCCCTGAACACAGGTAAGTGGGTGCTCGAACAGGGGAGGTGTGTGGGGGGTGTTGTGTGTGGGGGGTGTATGTGTGAATGTTTGTGTGTGCATGTATGCAGGTGTGTGTTTCATGTTGAATGTGTGTGTGCAGGTATGGAGGTGTGAGTGCGTGTATTTTTTCTGCATGTATGTATGAAAGTGTATGTAGGTGTGTGTGTGATTGGATATATGCATGCATGGATGCATGTGGAAATGGGTGTGTGTATGCGTGTATGTGTGTGGGAAGGGGGCGTGAATGTAGGTGGGGGATGTGGAGAGGAAGGGATTGTGGGGGTTATGTGGAGAGGGGGCTGGGGGTCGGGAAGACCTCCATCAGTGACGGGGAAGGGATTCCCTATCAGTGACAGTGCCTACCGCCATGGTTTTCGTGGTGGTAAAGAAGCCACAGAAACAGTGACGGTAGGTGGGGTCATAACCCTGCAGGCGACACAGTGATGGCTGCCGGGCTGGAGATTGATATCTCCAGCCCGGCGGCTATTACTGCCGTTGCAGTCGGTGTGGTACATTAGCGGTTTGGCTCCAGCCAAACCGCCAATGTCATAATATGGTAGAAAGTACCACCAGCCTGTTGGCAGTACTTTCCGCCATATTACTGCCGACCGCCAGGGTCGTAATGAGGGCCTTTATGTAATTTTACAGTGATATTTCAATATAGACTTATTGCATCTTCATCATTTTTGACCTGCATCTTACCAGATAAATAATATATATTTTTTCTAAACACTGTGTGGTGTATTTTTGTGATGTTCTACTGTGTTATTGCATGATTTATTGCACAAATACTTTACACATTGCCTTCTAAGTTAAGCCTGACTGCTCAGTGCCAAGCTACCAGAGGGTGGGCACAGGATAGTTAGGATTATGCGTGATTTACCCCGACTAGATTGAGGGCCCTTGCTTGGACAGGGGGTATCCTGACTGCCAACCAAAGAACCCTTTTCTAACACCATGGTTATTGGCCATTCATCGTAGCAAAAAGAGAAAGGGTTTCTTACAATGCACAACAGTGTTCAGCCAACGCTTTCTTCTATGAAGCTATGAAATATATTCCTGACCCTCTTTACTTACAGTTTCACATGGTGGCACTAATTCTTTTGGATTAGCTTTTGATTCAAAATACTTTCTGTTTGTAAGCCATTCCATCCGTATAAGGATCTGAATGTCTATAACTTTCGATGGAGCCACCATTTACCTGTTTTATGTGTTCCTCTTACTATTATAGTTTGTTCAGTACTTAGCAGTTCTTCTGTTCCCCACCCTTGATCTCTGTGCCTTCATACTTCTGGATGTGTTATCTAAAAGACTGTTTTTTTGTCAGTATTGGGTCTTATGTTTATGTGCACGAGTATAGACCTTTTGCAGCTATAGCGCAGTGCACAGAGATGAAAACACACACACACCAGGTTGTCTCATGTCTGACCTCGAGGCACGAGGCTCGGGGTCATTTGTTACATCACAGGAACAACCATTGGGAGCAACGTGGCTGGGGTCATCACTTCAATTACCACTCCCTAATCGTAGGTGTTGTGATGACCCATCCCCAGCACAATATTCCGCCTTTACCCAAACAGAACAAAATGTAAACAAATATCAACAAAACAACTCAAAAATAGTGTTTTTACAAAATACCAAGTAAAACATCCTCATAAAGGTGTATCAAAATTTGCCAAAGAAAAAAATCAGTTTAGGACAAAATCTTTCAAGCGTGTGGACACCACAGGAGATGGTCTAAGGTGATATCTCTCCATTCCTTTCTGACATTATTACTTGGGTCAACAAAGTCCAAAGACTGCTGATGACCATCAGCATCCACTTTTGGTGCCGTGGTCGAGGAAGGATTGTGACACCTTCGGTGCCCTGAAGTATCTTCTCGATTACACTGGTCCACCACTATGGGCACATGTTGGTGATCATCCCGCCGAGGGTTGGGTTATCTGCAGAATTTGAAAAAAGTCACATTCCGAGTGATCATCTCACCACCCTTTGCAGTGACCATTGTCCCTTAGACAGTGATTGCTCTCCAGGGGTCTATTTAAAAAAAAGCAAAAGGAACTTGCTCCTATGATATCAACTCTTGACAAGGACAAGATCTCCAACTCAGATATTTCTCTGGTGGGCTCATCTTTCCCTAGATATTTGGTCATTCTTCACATGACGTCCACGTACTCTCCTGGCCACTCTTGTTGAAGTGCTGAGGGTTCCTCCACATGGAGAATGGTATCCGGCACCATTCAGCTCATACAGAGAGTGCTGGCACTCACCCTGGTTGTAACATGTGGTATGAGGCGATGTTCTCTGAGGAACCTGAATAGAGCACAGTCCATATTTTGACCACTGGCTAGTGCAATCCTTAAAACCTTTTTCAAAGTTTACATGAAGTGCTCCACTTCACCGGTTGTCTGCGGCTAATGGAAAGTGATATTTTGATGATGAATACCTTGGGATGTCATATATTCTGCAAACTCCTGACTAGAAAACGGAGCACATTGTCAGTTTGGAGTATATTCAGGAGACCAGGAGTGGCAATGATCTTGTTTAGTCGTCGTATGGTCTGACTGGCCATCACCAACTCAAGGATTTTGACTTCGGGGTATTTTGAAAAGTCATCTATTTCTACCAACATGTGTTTACCATCTGGTAGACTCTCAAAGTCAGTACTAGCTCTGTGCCAGGGAAACGGGAGAATCTACTCTGTAATGAGAGCTGCAGGGGAGTCCGCAGGACCAGCAGCCTGACACAGCGGGCATTGGCACTGTCTGTTCTACTCAGTCATCCAAACTGGGGAACCATACCTAGAACCTGAGCCTGGACTTAGTTTTACCTACCCCTCAGTGGGCAGTGTAGGTGAAGTCAACCACCTGCTGTTGCAGTGTTCGCAGGATTATGAAACATCCTTCAGATGTGACAGCCAGCTCAAAACAGATGTTATGCAACAACATCATCTTCTATCTCGCTTCCTCTGTGCGACAGAATGTTTTCTAAGTAAGGGTGTGTCAGTTCCCTGATGCCACTGCAAACACTCATCCAATTGAGCGGGGAGATAGGCAGTGGTCTAGATCATTCAGTGACCAGTTGCACATATTCCTCCACTTCTTCAGCATCTGACACTTCACCTGCTGTGGCAAGTCTGGCATGTCGAGACAGTTAAACAGGAGGATTTGGAGTGCTTGGTTGATACACTACTGAGAAGGGGCACTCCTGCAGCTGGGGGATAAATTTTTTTAGTCCTCCACTGAGATTTAGAGGATGAACCAGTGAATAACAGAAATAAAGCTTTGTGGTCTGGGTGGATGACAAATGGTTGTCCTTAGAGATATATGAGTAAGTGGCAACATCCCCACTGTACAGAAATGGTCTCTTTCTCAAAATGAAAGTATAGCTGCTCTGTTTCCGTTAAACACTACTGACATATGCCACTGGTGCCCAGTCACCATGTCCTTGTTTCTGTGACAGGACAGCCCCAATTCCAGTGGGGCTCACATCCACTGAAAGTTCAGATTTCCGACCGGGGTCAAAATACACTAAAGAAATGTATTTGTATTGGTAGCTTTAATTGCCTGAACATCTTCTTCCTGGATGGATCTCAATTCCACATTATATTGGCTTTTGTCAGTTCCTGAAGTGTAGCGGTAGTGGTGGTCACATTGTGAATTAAATGGCCAAAATAGGTGACCATTACCAAGAAACCACGTACGCCTGTGATGCTGGAGAAGGCTGCTGCAGATTGCATGTCCTGCACCTTTGCAGGATCAGGAATGACTCTATCCCCAGAGAATCTGTATCCAAAGGAAGCAATTTCTGTCTGGAGGAATGCACGTTTCTCTGTAGAGAGTGAGACCATTATTGTTCAATCTTTGGAAAGTTGCCCTCAGTCTGTCAAGGAGCTCTGCAAGAGTTGGAGCATGTAGAAGAATGTAATCACAGACATTGATGACCATGGTGAGGCTATCCAACACTCCTCTGATTGTGTCCTTAAAAACCTCATCTGCACTTGACACCCCAAAACTGAGGCATTTGTATCTTTTTAAGCCCACATGTGTGGAGAATGTAGTGATTGCTGGCAAATCTGGATCCAGCAGGAGCTGATAATACCCTGCCTGTTGGTCCATCTTTGGAAGCCATATTGAGCCCCTGAGTTTCACTACTATGTCATCGGCAGTGGGCATTAGTTGTCATTCACACCGGATGGCCAGATTGGGAAAACGCATATCAATGCAAATTTCGACTTCATTTGGTTGCTTTGGTTTACGAGCTACCACAACAGGGGACACCCAGGGTGTTGGGCCATCCACCTTTTCGATGATATTTACATGTTCAAGTTCCTTCAATTCAATTAAGGCGCAGATGGAATGCCCCCCTGCAACATCTCAAAGTGACTAGCTGGTTTGATTCATCTTTGTGAAGGTATATAAGATGATCATTGAGATACCCAATGCCTTCAAACATCTGTGAAAATTTACCCAGTAAATCCTCAACACTCCCCAAGTGCATGCTGAAGGCAAAAGACACTAAATGGAAGGGTTTGCCATCTGGCAGCTGAGCAGCATTCTGGATTCACCCTTGGTGACACCTTGGAATGTGTTGAGCATGACTCATGAGCAATCTCTGTGGTGAAAAGCCTTGCCAGCAGGTGTAGCAAAGACTTGGGTGGAGGTAGGATACAGAATTGGATGTATAGGAAGAGACTTTAGGATGGATTGCGCCAGGATGTTAATTGACGCTTCCTTGTCAATGAGGGCTGGGAGCTGATGACCTGCGAGGAGAATCATGCACTTTGGGATACATCTCTAGGGATAATCACCAGGTTGCATGGCATGTATAACATGGACAGCTCCCTCCACATCATCATCGTCAGTGTCCCCTTCATCATCGGGGACCCAAGGTGTCTGCATAATGTTCACTGACCTGGGTTTCTGAGCTTCTGGAAGTGCAAAAGAGCAACCCACCTTGGCAAAATGAGTGAATTTACTGTATGATAAACATCTCTTCCCTTGTGCAGGCCAGGATCTTTGATGTGAGTATTGTCATCCAAGCCATTAGCACACATTTGGAGCTGCAGGAGGCTTGGCACGATTCTTTTTCTTTGCAACGGCCCCTGCTGACACTGCATTGACAGGTTCAGTCTTTCCTTGACATTGGAGTGCCACCTCCATGTGCCCAATGTGCACTTTGGAGAGTTCTTTGGAGTGTGCCATCAGTATCACATTGGTCAGAGACATCCCTGGGACTTGTAGGATGCTCTCCCTCAGCTTAACATAAAAGCAACCTTAAAAGAACTATGCATGAATGTCATAGTCAGCATCTGGCAACATGCAGGTACGGGCAAAATCTTTCAGGCGAGCATAGAAAGTGTCCACAGTTTACCCCGGGAGTTGTCTGGCTTGGCATAAAAGAAGCGCTCATAATCAGGATCTGCCAAAGGCTCAAAATGCACAGTGAGTGCCTTTTTCAATGTTGTGTATGTGAAAGGTGGGCCAGCTTTCACAACAGACTTTCCCAGTTTTTGAATGGCTACACCTTTTAGATACCATCTGCCACTCTCCAGAGCAACAGCTGCAAAATACGTCACCAGATGCTCAACCCACTCTTTCCAACGTGCCTCCTGGGCGGACAAGAGTCCATCAAGCACAAATGGCTCGAGCTTGGGTATGGATGCCATTATGGGTCGTTTGGATTAAACCAGAGTGTCCAAATGGCTTAGGGCAGGATTCACCAGCAGCCCAAAACCCTCTGAACAGCACAGACATGCCAAATGGTGCTCACTAATTTGAGGGCAGGACATGTAGAGCACTTCGCCTGGGTCTCTTGCTCACAGTAGAAATGCTGAGCCTCTTCTGTGCAGGAAGAAGCAGGCCTTACCACCTGTGGTGCAACCCCTCTCGCTGCATGCAACCACATGCCTCATCTGCACAGTGTGCTGTGTGGCAAGGTAGACTTCCTATGCAGTACCATGTCCGTAGTTGAATGCTAGCAGGAAAAAGCAGACAGAAGAACTGCTGGCACACCTAGGATTACGGCACTATGCAGTTAAAGCCAAGCTGTCTCCTTTGTAGTAGTGTCAGGGCAGACGCACTCTCGCTGAGGAGCAGGAAGCAGCACAAGTGATCAGTCCGCATCAGCAAAGCCAGGAGCAGCAGGAGATGCTCCCCGGCCATTGGAATTCACCTGCAAGGCAGGCAGTGAGATTCGGGCACGGATGGCAAGCCAGGACAAATGCAGCAAGCAGGAGGCACGAACTCTGCCCTTGTCACCAATTTGCTATGTCTGTGGGTGGGGCTGTAGGCCCTTCGCTAGTATAGCGCAGTGCACTGAAATAAAAACACACACATACCAGGTTGTCTCATATCTAGCCACGGGGCGCAAGCCTTAGGGTCTTTTATTACAGGTTCCTGTTATGTCACAGGAACAATTATTATGCAGTCACAGCCCATGGGAGTTATAAGGGGCGGGGAGGCGTGTGGCAGAGGGGATATTAATAATATAACAATAGAAGATAAAAAAACCTTCCCTGTGCACTGCGCCTCTGCTCCTCCGTTCTTCTGTCTCCTCAGCAAGCAACACAGGCTCCCAGCCTTCCCTTGGCCAATCTTGACATCACTCAGAGCAGCATAAGGATTCGCTGGAGCACAGCCAGGGCACTCCCAGACAGAATGTGAGCCTGTGCCTGCTCTCTCCAGCTCGGCAACACAGTAATGGGCTGGAGAGAGCACAGTGTGCATGTGTGTTTGGCCGGCCAAACATACATGCACAGTGCACTCCTCCTCATCCCCATCATCCTGAATGCCCCGTCCCTTTAACAACTAAAGTATAATAACGTTTGTTTAGTATTCGTTTTTGCTGTTAAAGGTTTGCGGCGACTGCTGCTGGCTGGGAGGGCGACACTCCACTGCCAGAGCAGACGAGCCGTTGCTGCCATTTTGAACAATGCAGCTGGTGTCATCACTTCAATTCCCCCTCCCTAATCGTGGGTGTTGGGACGACTCATCCCCAACACAGTAATGGGTACCATGGAAGCATAAAGAACATGTCATTTTGTCTAGTTTTTTTTACCTGTCAACGTTTGTTTGACTCTCAACAAGTGTTTGCTTTATGATATTTGAACCAATGGCCATTTGATATAATAATCTGTTTTGCTAGACGCTGCTGCTGTGACCATCAAATTCTAATTTACCACTTTTTATTGTGCCCATAAACAGTTGTGTGAAAAGTGCCTTCCCATGACCCATTTTGCAAATTTTTCTATTCTAAACCGCACCAGTTTTACCCATCTCCACCTTGGTTAGGAAAACTCAGAAACATTGTGGTAGGATCACATGGTGATTTTTCAACACTATTCAAACTCTGATAAAAATTAAGACATACTACAGTTATGGTAACCCAATTTCTCACAGTAAATATAGGCAGAGGTTATATTTTGATTTGCTGGTGCTGATTATATACTGTGGGCAACCGTTTGCACACACAATGGCCATGATAATGAGTTGGTCCGTGTTTTTTGAGCCCTGGTCAAACCACTGTTCACAAGATGTTTGGAATTTGAAGTTGTATGCTATTTACTGCTCTTGGTAATTACCATGTGCTTTAAATCCATCACCTTTTGTTGCATTTTGGAAAATCAACCCTGCTGGATTTCAACACAGGAAAACATTCAACTTTTTATTGCAATGTATTGATTTTGCTGCAATAAACACCAAAATCATAATTTGTTTGCCAAAGTGCAACTGTTTTACAAATTTACTGAAACACCTGGAGACAGATTTTATCAACACTGTGCACAGGTGGAAAATCGCAAAAGGTGATCTAAATCAGTGCAAAATATTGCTGCAGTGTTTACTTCCTTGCATAAAACATTATTTTCACAGGAAAGTAGCTCTGAAAGCAATGTAAATAGCGCTTTGCTCTACTTTGCTTTATTTGCATCAAGGGCGCTCCCCAAGGTTGGCACAGGGGCGTTCCAATGCTCCACCCATTGATTTGAGGCAAAACCCTGTCTTCTAGCACTGGTAGACAGGCTTTTGCACCAACAGATAATACCTTCTTGAGGCCGAAATTGAGTTGGATAATTCTTTTATTTCCCCAATTTCTTTTCACTTTGCGTGTGTGCTGTACTGTGCCACACATGTAAATGTGGGAACATTTTAAAGTTAGTCTAAGCATTGGATTTTTACACTGAAAGGGTACCCTCCAGAACATTACAATGCTCGTGTGACAGACACACCTTTGCACTACACTTCAAAGATGTATGCTTCATGCTAGGCAGCCTATTTGAGAGCCAGCGTAGGAGATGGCAGCATCAAAATGTTTGTCATAAACCCATTGGGAGCTTCTGACATCCAATGGCCATCACACGCAATTCTCTGTGGTGTGTCTTGTGGCCAATGGCCATCACAATTGAGGGCTTGAAATAATCCTCTGATGTAAAGCACCAGAGGATTCACAATCCCCGGGGAAAGATGTGGAATCACTTCCACATCACTCGCCACCCCCCAACCCATCTGTGAGGTCATCTGTGAGGTCAGCATGCCGCAAGGCGTGATGCCACATTGGACCAACTCCAAGGAAGCAGGTAAGTTCTACCAAACCTGGGGTCCTGAGGGGTTTTAGATGCCTACATGTGTGTAGGAGGCATCACTGGAAAGGGGGTATTCTCCATTTTCCAGAAATGCCTGTTGCAAACAAATTCCTGATCATTAATCGCTGCATGCCATCATTCCACTAGGCCCCTCAATGCCACCATGAGGCAAGGGGGTGGTTGACTCTTGTGGCAATGGGCAGAGCCCCTAGCTGTGGGAAAGTTTATATATGTATATTGTTCATCATCAAATCCGCTATATTTTGGTAAAAAGTATACCTCAAATCATCATACAAAATATTTAAAAAGGTAAGAACATAAAAACATAAACTTTTTTTTTTAAGTAAACTTTAAAAAGCTGCAGAAACTTGGAGCAGAACAGGATACGTATTAGTTTAAATAAATCTACAAGTGTGGTCAGGAGCTTACAGTGTGTACCATACAGTGATACATTTGTCTAAAATATGTTGTTAATCATACAACATAGCGCACAAACTATAAGATTGCTTTTCCCACTACCAATGAATGTTACTGAGATTTACCTTTTTGGATTCCAAGTAGAAAATTCCAAATGGATTAAAAAGAAAATGCCAGGGAACATGCCAAGAGCACAGATGGGTCCAATTTAAATATCCTCAAAGCTGGTAGACAGTTCCTAAGGCCCATAGATTTATATAAGGGAATAATCCAAACGGCCCTTTGTTTGGTAAATGCTGGGCATGGGAAAAGAACATGGATGATGGATTCTTCATTCCCGCAGCCCATTGGGCATAACTTAGACTTGTTGCCTGAGTTGGGCTATTTATAGATTAAAGTACAGAAGGGGAGCCACCCTATTCTAAATCTGGTATACAGAGCACATGCAAATGGAGAGAGTATTGTATCCATGTAATGCTCGAACTCAAAGTGGCATTTGATTTGTAAAAAAGTGCCAGTCATGGTGGAAAGAGAAGCTTCTGCCAGATGCAATGTTTGGACATTTAACCAGTAGGCGTCCTTCAAGATCTGAATGGCGTTTTTCGGGATAGAAAGAGGGTCTGTCCAATAATTCCCCAGCCCAAGGATGGAGAAAGTCCGCTCCACATAGATGCACCTCTTGATTTTAGTAGTAGAGCAGGTGCTCACCAGACTGCTCGACCCTAATCTATAAGGGGTGAGAGAGTCTGATGACCAAATCCGAATCCAATACAAAAGTGGCCTTAGAGCAGCAATGTGGAAGATAGAAAAAAGATTTAAATCCATTCGAATTGACAAAGTTGGAGTGCTAGAAGGAACCCTTAACAACATCTTTAAGAAGGAGTTCTCCACTTTTTCTAAGACCTCTAGATTGCAATGGCCCCATAATTCAGCTCCATATAGGGTCCCCCCCTTGCTTGAGATTTATATATTTCTATAGCGGGGGTGATGGCAAATCTGGGGGCTCTGGCAGCAAATCTCACAATGCCACCCGCACTTTGTTTCAGGCACATTGATGATTTCTGCAAGTGGGCATGCTATTTGTGAGAGTCTTCTAGTTTTAGCCTTAGGTAGTCGAAGGCACCCACTCTTTCCAATATGACACCCTCCAAACAAATGTGTCTCCTCATTTTGTGCCTTGTGTCCCCAAATACCATGTACTTAGTTTTGTTTGAGTTGATTTCTAGGCCATGGTCTTTGCAGAAGGCCACAAACATTGTAAGCAAATTGGAAAGGCCGGTGGCCGTTTGTGATATTAACAGTGTGTCATCTGCAAATAACAGGCATGGGAACTTTTGCCCTCCTCATCTAGTGGCATCATTGGAACATTCCATAAGATAGGGGATGCAAGCATTTGTAAATAAAAGGAAAAGTGTGGGAGCCAACACACATCCCTGCCTCACGCCACGATGTGTGGGAATCTCCGATGTTAATTCCCCTTCTGGGTCCCAACAAATTCTAGCACAATTGCCAGTATAAAGATCTCTAATTATATTTATCATGGAACCAGGAACCCCCACTCTGCTCATAATTTCCCATAGCTTTTGGCGTGGGACAAAATCAAAAGCAGATTTAAAATCTACAAATGCCACAAAAAGATGGCCTGAGTCCACATCGATTGTTTTCCATTTGATGGAGAGGAAGCGAAATGCCTGATCAATTGTCCTTATTTTGTCTCTAAACCCCACCTGAAGATGGCTAAGTGCTTGGTTGTCATCTATCCATTTTTTTAGCCTGCTTAATAACTGGTGGCAAAAGATTTTTGGGAAATTACTAAGGAGGCTAATGGGTCTGTAGTTCCCTGGGATTCCCCTTTCCCCTTTTTTATGTATGGGCACAATAGTTGCTTCCTTCCATGACCGAGGGTAAGATCTGCTTACCAGTACAGCATTTGAGACCCTGTTCACATACGGGCCCCATTTGTTCAGTTCTGATTTGTACATGTCCGAGAGAATAGCATCTGGCCCTGGTGCCTTCCCTAGTTTTTGAGCTATGATGGCAAGGTCTGTTTCTTTCAGTGAGAAAGGTGTCAGAGTAGCCAGGGACGAATCTAAATGTGATAATTCCCCATGGCTTTCCGACTCGCAGTCAGGTGGGGAGCCATACAATTCTCTGAAGTGGATAAGCCAAGCTTCACGGGGAATATGACACTCTGGCTTTGGTACTTGATTTCGGTCATTTCGGGCCATCAAGGACCAAAAGCCTATGGAGTCTGAGAGCTTGGCAGCCTGGGCCAATTCTCTCCATAATGCATCTTCCCGGTCGTTTTTACAAGACTTGCATATGTAAGCATAGTTTTGTCTGGCATTAACTATTTTTTCTCTGTCTTTTGTTCTTAATGCTTCTATCAAGGAGCTCTTGGCCTTTCTACATCTCTTTTCAAACCACTTGTTGTTAATGTGGGATGATTGATCGACTGTTTCCCTAACAGGTTTGAGGAAGAGGTTTTTGAGAATGGAAAATAGGTACAAATGTGAGGTCATGACCTCAGATGGGGTGAGTGAAGAATAGTCAGCAAAAAGCTGATTGGGTGAACTACGTGTCTTAACTTCTAGCATTCATTTGTTTGAATTCTGAAAAGATTCCCATCTCACCACACACTTGTTGTTAGACACCTTCAGATCTTTGATGGGTGCAAAATCGGGGGAAGGCACAGCACCTGAAAGAAACTGTCTGTCATAAACTACTAAAAGAGGAGCATGGTCGCTGGTATACTGGTTTCCCACTCTCACATCTTTTATATAGTGCCAAACCCTCAAATCAAAAAGGACACATTCCAGGGTGCTGCTGTATGACCCACTGAAAAAGGTAGGACTAGCAGGGGTATCTGCAGGGAAGTGCCCATTACCAGGGCGAAGGCCATGGAGTATCATAAGGTATATTATCTGCAGAGCCCTATTGCTAGCTTTAGGGAGATTTATCTGGGAAGAATGGGGAGGAATGTTCCATATAGAATCTTCAATCTGCGTGGCCTCAGCAAAGGCAGGATTAGGCTTGATTGGCACATTGAAGTCCCCGGCTATGATAATGTGGTGCGTTGAATGAAAATCCAATACAATGGAATTCAAAAGCTCTATAGTGGGGGACAGCTGGTGAGATGGGTCCGATCTATTGTAAATATTTATGCACAGGACAGGGGGGCCCGGGTTTGGCTGTATAACTGTGGCCAAAATGTTGGGGGAATCTTCGTGAAGTCCTTTTACTCCACCCACCTCCGTCATTCTTACCCAAGTGGTGAGGTCTCCTGCTGCTCTGCCTGCGAGCAATGGTTTGGCTTTTTTCGAAAAAGAGCAAAACCCCTGCCTATACGTGCTGTGAATGGCCCAGGTTTCCTGCAACATGCAAACATACACCCCCCAATCAGTGTCAGCTAATTTGCTGCAAATGCCAGCCACATTCCAGGACAAGAACTTCGCTAGAACTACGCTAGAACAATTGGATTCATAAGAAATGACAGCAGGATATAATATGTTAGAATGCTCAGCAGAATTTGTAGATGTTACAGTGTCAATGGAAACGGATGGCATCCTCCGTAAGGGGGCATCTTCTGAGATCAGGGAGTTGTTAGAGGATGGTAAGGTGACTGAGCAAATGTTATTGTTAGTATTATGGAACACAAATGGATGTAGTCAATCAATATCGGAAGTGATCCCCAAGGAGCCGAAATTGCATACATTGTTGGTTTTGGGGACAGGTCCCAAATCCTTCATCAAAACTGGGCTGGATATTTCCATGCAGGAAGCAAGGTGCCCCAGACCCTTGCTCAGCGTCATGGGGACCAGGGTAGACAGTGGTTTCAATCTCGCAGTGCCTGCGTCACTAAGAAAGATGGCGGTTCCCTTCCGTGTATAATTGCGTGCTTCCATGCGCAGCAAGCCCTTTACTAATTATGAACTAGTTTGATTAAGTTTTATAATGTCCCGATCTCCAGATTTGCTGCTTAGATGGTAGAGCTGATAATATATCCAAATGGATAATTGAACCACAGCCTCCAGCATGACGTAACCAATGCAAGGCCTTATTAATAAGTGAGGATTTATCCTCCCAAATTTTCCGGGGAAGAGGAGGGACATTGCACAGATAAATGTGGTGGCCGCTGTTGGAATGTCGACGATGATCCAGTGTCCCATTTCAGGTCCACGCAAGGGTGGGGTTCCCCTGTAGAACGTATGGTACTTTCAGGATTGGTTACGGGAGTTCCTCAATGATGCGCTAACTTTTTAATGCCTGGGAAACCATTAGGGCTTAGCGAAGGTCCGGAAGTTAAAGGATGGTTGGTAATCGGGGAAACTGCCTTAGTTTCATGGGAGCATAAGAAATCTCTCTTCAAAGCAATGGATCTGAGAGAGTTGAGGATTTCTAACATTAAGGTTTTCAACTCTCCCACTTCATTCTTCAAACTAATCACCAGAGGGAATAAGTCCTCTTGGAGAGGAGTGCTCACCGATTTAGATGGAATTTGTCTGGCATGAGACGATGGCGAGATAGAGCTTGTTTGAGCGTGATCCTGGAGCTGATCGCATCTATTTGTGGAACTTCGGATATAGTGTGGATTGCGGGAGTTATTGAGGGACTAGGCTTCATAGAGAAGCCTTGAGAAGCCAACGCCTGGTGGCAAGGATTAGTAGATTGTGTACCATTATTATTTTGCGATCCAGCAGGTAGAAACGGGAGTGCCCATTCTCATCCCTTTCCTCAAATTTCTCTCTTTCTTGTTTAAGATCCATTCCACCTCTTCAATTAAGGTATCTATCTTGTTGGTCTCGCAATTTGAAAGCGGTTGCGTGGATTTGAGGAGTTTAGGGGTCTTCGGCTGGGCAGAACCCATAATGGGGCTGCCCCTCGCCTTCCGTTTTCCCATTAAGAATGAAAGTATGTAACACGAGACGTTTAAAGGTGCTTCAACAGACACAGTCACAGTCAAAAAGGGGATCAAGAGCCCTACCTTAGGTCTCAGAGAAGGTGCCCAGCCTGGCCTCCAACATTCTCTGACGGGTGCAGATGGGCCCGCCCTTGGTCCAGGCATCTCCTGGGCACGTCCGGCGCAGCGACGGTGCCCGGCGTGCATTGTAGCGCCTGCGATGTCAGCCCGGCCCCAGGCAGCAGGGAGTGAGCAGGAATCCTGGGACTGGAAGTCCCAGCAGGAAGGACACAATGAGGGCAGCAAGTTGTGGCGGTGCGCAGCGTGCTATGTAGCGCCCGTAATGTCAGTCCGGCCCCCAGGCAGCAGCGAGTGAGCATGAATCCTGGGACTGGAAGTCCCACCAGGAAGGACACAATGAGGCCAGCAATGTGCGGTGGTGAACAGCGTGCTTTGTAGCACACGCGCCCGCGATGTCAGTCTGACCCCCAGGCAGCAGGGAGTTAGCAGGAGTCCTGGGACTGGAAGTCCCACCAGGAAGGACACAATGAGGGCAGCCTCATAGATATATCTATATATATACATACATGCCTAGTTTAGATAATTATGGTGAAGTAACTAATTAGGAATCAATCAGTAGCAGATGCAATCACGAATTAGAAAGGAAAAGTATCACACAAGAGAACAAACATAAAAAGCACCACACATAGAGAATTATATTTTCATTTTATTTTCATTTTTTTAGGAGAATATAAAATTTATAAAAATATTTTTTTGTTTTATTGTTAATTGGGAACTACGTTATCCATAATGCACTGTGAATGATGTAATACTATGGGGTATAAATAGCGAAAGGGAAAGGGACTCACTTACTGTGAACAAGACTCCTGAGGGAGTTGAAACGCGTTGGTGGTTGTTATTTGAAATAAATATGCACTACTGATACCTCGTGGAGTGCAGTGAATACTTTTTGTGATTTGTATTTTTCGAGACTGGTCCTTTCCGTCACTGGTACCGACCGGCAGTGGAGTGCGCCGCCCAGAAACTTTCAGACCATCTTTGTTTGAGGATATATATATATATATATATATATATATACATATATATATATATATATATATATATTTATATATATATAGAGAGAGAAAGAGACTCTGTTTGGGACCCCAGTACCAGAGCTAAAAGATCAGGGTGTCCCTACCCTGGCCCCTTTTAGTTTTTTTGCACTTTCTTCTTGGAATTGGCTGAAGTGTTGGCTGCCAATCTGATCTCAGCACGAGATCAGGAGGGGTTGCAAATCCTTTGCATCCCAATAGACACAAATTTGGATTTTAATTAATTTCTCTAAAGCTACTGAATAGAATTACACAAAATGACAACAAGGTATCTTCCAGTGGTTTTGGTGCTGTTCAAAATGGCTATGGAAAAATGAATAGGGAAAGCACTTTTTGAGACCCCACCTTTTTTCGGCCTGCTTGATAAATAACCCTGAAACTATCCAGACACCATCTGTATTGACCACTGTTGGTTTTTGGAAGATTTCATGAAGATTCACCAAACGCCGTCCTAGTTATTAGCAAAAAAAACACAAACGCTTTTTCTATAGAAACCAAGACCTAACCATAACTAGCTAGTGGTGACCGCAACATATATAGATTGATATTTAGACATATATATATATATATATTTATGTATACATATATATATATATTTGTGTATATATATTTATGTATATATGTATATATATATGTATATATATATGTATATATGTATATATATATGTATATATGTACATGTATATATATATATATATACATATTTTTTTTAAACAATGAATGGACCCGAGATGGCTTTAGAGAGAGAGATACATACAGCTCTCGGACAGTGTAATGATATGTGAATTTTGACCACTGACTCCACGTTGCACTTGCCCTAGCACTACACTGTCACATTAGTGACCACCAGCTTCACTTTGCCTATTGACTTTATCTTAGCATTATACACTTCTACCTTAAAAGCTGCAAGTCGTTTTCCACATTGTACAATGTGCACATGTTTTAATTCTTTGTGTTTTTTCCCATCAAGGGTGTTGGCTGATAAGAATGTACTCAGATGGCAGGGAACTCACTAGTTTTGAATTGGCACCTTGGGATTGTGGTGACGCCTGACGTATTATTTTCAAAGCAGGCCTAAAGCAATCAGCATTTCTTTAATAAATAACCGTCTGCAGGGAAAGGGAAGTTCTAGACTTTTCCTTTCTTGTTTGTTCAACGTATAAGAGGCCGTGGCCAGATGGACCGCGGACAGAGAGTGTTTTCAAATCTCAGGCACATCCAGGATGCTGCAGTGTGCCATCCTTAACCGTGAGGATAATTGATCTCTTTCTCCTTGATCGATTCTGGGATTTGGCGATCTGATGCTGAATAGGAGGGAGATGAAGCAGTGATGCCCTTTTTTTATGGTGATGCATATTTTTAATTCATTATTTGCTTTGCATTGTAATATAGATACATATATTTACTGTGCAAATTGGAGTGGAGAATCATTTGTACATTCTTTCATTTAATTGCTGTGACCACTTTTGAACGTGTGCTTTCAGCAAGCTTATCTCCTTTTAGGAACCTTGCGTAGTGAAATAACAAATGTCTTCTTTTGACTAAGAAGCACATTCCAGAGATTTTTGTCAGTGCATGAGTGTTTCAGTTCGGTCATTAGTGAAGCAAAACATTTTGGCTTAGTCAATCACTCTAAAAGGAGGTTGTGAGGTGAAAGTGTACGATTTAAGTGTGAAAATATGTTTTTATTCAGAGAGTTAAAGGAAGCACCTCAAACTGTTTCTGAAAGTGCATGTGAAATTAAAATGCCTTAGGATGTCTTGACAAATGTGTTTTCTTGTTTATCAGGACTTTCTAAGTTTTGGGATGGGTGCTTGGATAAAACAGAATTAATAACTGTACTATTAAGTTTAAAAAAAAAAGATGCTTTTTGAATGGAATGATGTCCCTTTGTTCTTGAACCAAATGCTCCCTTTCCTTGCACTTTGTTCTTGACAGAAGGGTTTGGATACTTGTGTCTGCTTACAAAAACATGCATGAGAAGTGTAAACAGTTAGAAGCTGAGAAAAAGAAATTACAGCAACAGCTAGTTGTATATTGTCTTGTCAGAATACGTTATTACAAGCTAAAGCTGATATCTACCAAGCAGTTATAGGGAAATCTGATTTTTCCCATTCCAGTAATGAGGAGGTTAAAAAAGGTGGGGGCCAGTGTGAGCTACATGAGCAGAACCTAGTTCGTGCACAACCAATATTTAGACAAAAAATACAGAGTAGTCCACAGTTTTTGGCAGGAGTTGAGATGCATTCTTTAAACGATTACACCCAATCAATCAATCACGTAATTTATAACGCACGCTACTCACCCGTCAGGGTCTCAAGGCGCTGGGGTGGGAGCTACTGGTCGAATAGCCATGTCTTGAGGCGTTTCCTAAAGTCAGGAGGTCCTGGGTCTGGCGTAAGTGGAGTGGTAGGGAGTTCCAGGTCTTGGCGGCGAGGCTAAAGAAGGATCTTCCTCCGGCGGTGGTGTGGCAAATGCGGGGGACGGAAGCGAGGCTGGCAGAGTGGAGCTGGCGGATGGTGGTGTGGAAGGTGAGTCTGTCATTGAGGTAGGCCGGACCTGTGTTGTGGAGGGCTTTGTGTGCGTGGGTGAGTAGTTTGAAGGTAATCCTCTTCGATACGGGTAGCCAGTGTAGGTCTCTGAGGTGGGCAGAGATGTGGTTGCGCCGTGGTACGTTGAGGATGAGTCGGGTGGAGGCGTTTTGGATACATTGCATTTTCCTTTGTAGTTTGGCTATGGTTCCTGCATAGAGTGCGTTGCTGAGGGCGTGGGTGACTGTCTTTCTGGTTTTGACGGGGATCCACTTGAAGATCTTGCGGAGCATGCGGAGGGTGTTGAAATAGGAAGAGGAGACTGCGTTGAGCTGCTGAGTAATGCTGAGTGCTGAGTCCAGGATGATTCCCAGGTTCCGTACTTGGGTAGTGGGAGTGGGCGAGGCTCCAAGGGAGGTAGGCCACCAGGAGTCTTTCCAGGAGGAGGGGTTGCTGCAGAGGATGAGGATCTCTGTTTTGTCTGTGTTTAGCTTGTGGTGGCTTGACTCCATCCAGTTGGCGATGGCGTGAAGTCCATTGTGGAGGTTGTTTCTTGCAGTTGTGGGGTCTTTCGTGAGGGAGATGATCAGCTGGGTGTTGTCTGCGTAGGATACTATGTGGATGTGGTGGAATCGTGCGATGTTGGTGAGAGGAGCAATGTAAACGTTGAAAAGTGTTGGGCTGAGAGAGAATCCCTGGGGGACGCCACAGATGGTTTTGGACGATTCGGACAGGTAGGGCGGAAGGCGGACTCTCTGGGTTCTGCCGCAGAGGAAAGAAGAGATCCAGTCGAGGGCCTTGCCGCGGATCCCGGTGTTGTGGAGGCGTGTTCGAAGGGTGTGGTTACAAACGATGTCGAAGGCTGCGGAGAGGTCCAGGAGGATGAGCGTTGCAGTTTCGCCTTCGTCGAGCATGGTCCTGATGTCATCTGTGGCAGCAATGAGTGCGGTATCCTTGCTATGGTTTTTGCGAAATCCAGATTGGGAGGTATCGAGCGCTTTGCTGTCTTCCAGGAAGCGGGATAGTTGGCTGTTCACGATTTTTTCAACGACCTTCGCTGGGAAGGGGAAGAGGGAGATGGGCTGGTAGTTTTTGGGGTCATCTGGGTCCGCTTTGGGTTTCTTCAACAGGGCGTTGATGATGGCGTGTTTCCAGCTCTCCGGGTAGGTGGCTGTCTCAAGGGAGCTGTTGATGATGGCGCAGAGGTGGGAGGCGATGATGTCGCTGGCTTTGTTGAAGATCTGGTGCGGGCAGGGGTCCGAGGGGGAGCCGGAGTGGATGGAGGCCATGGTGTTGATGGTGTCTTCATTGTTGACGTGGGTCCAGGAGCATAGAGGGTTGGTGTTGCTTGGTACATTGGGTTCGTGGTTGTCTGTGGTTGGCTGGTGAGTCTCGCGTTTGAAGCTGTTGTGGATGTCTTCGATCTTTCGACTGAAGTAAGTGGCGAGGGAGTTGCAGAGCTTCTGTGATGGTGGGGGTTCGTGGGAGCAGAGCCTGGGGTTGGAGAGTTCTTTGATGATGCCGAAGAGCTCTTTGTTCTTGTGGGCATTGGTGTCTATGCGGCTTTTGGAGTAGGTTCTTTTGGTAGTGCGGATCAGCTGGTGATGTTTGTGGATGGCAGTCTTGAGGGCGATGTGGTTTTATTCGGTGGGTGCAAGGAGCCAGGTCTTCTCCATTATTTGACATTCCCGTTTGGAGGCCTGCAGGTCGGGGGTGAACCAGCTGGCCTTGGGTCTGTGGTGGATGTCTGAGGGTTGTTTGAGTGGTGCGAGGATGTTGGCGCAGTCTTCTATCCATTGATGCAGGTAGGTGGCGGCTGTATTGGGGTCCCGAATCCTGGGAGGAGGTGCCTGGGTGAGGGGTGGAGATCAGCTGTTCTGTTGAGATTCTGTTCCAATAGCGAAGGGAGGGTTGAGTGGTGAGGTGGTGAGTGACCAGCTTCTGGGAGGAGAAATGGATGCAGCGATGGTCGGTCCAGTGGAGTTCGGTGGTGTGGCTGAAGGAGACGTGGTTGCTGGCTGAGAAGATGGGGTCGAGTGTGTGTCCTGCGGTGTGGGTGGGCGACGTGATGAGTTGCTTGAGGCCGAGGTTGGCGAGGCTGTCGATTAGGTTGGTGGTGTTGATATTGTTGTTGTTTTCTAGGTGGAAGTTCAGGTCGCCGAGGAGGATGTAGTCCATTGAGGCGAGGGCTTGTGTGCTAATGGTGTCGGCGATGTCGGCGCAGAAGTGAGGTCGGGGCCTGGGGATCTGTAGACCAGTGTTCCTCTGAGGGTGGTGTTGGCATTGATATGGATTTTGAAATGGAGGTGCTCGGCAGAGGGGATGGTGTCGTAGGAGCTGGTAGAGACTGTGATGGTGTTTTTGTGGACTATGGCGATTCCTCCTCCTGGTTTGTTTCTGCAGTCTCTTCTGGTGATCTTGTAGCCTTCAGGTATGGCTATGGCAAAGCCTGGTTCCGAGGCTGAATTCATCCAGGTTTCGGTGAGAAATGCAACGTCATGAGATGATGAGGACAGTAGGTCCCAGAGTTCGATTGCGTGCTTGTGGACGGAGCGGGTGCTGATCAGAAGGTAGCTGAGGTGGTTGTCTGTAGCTTTGTGTTGGAGCTTGGTGGTTAGGCTGCAGGTGACATTGCAGGCTTTGCAGGAGAAGGGTTCTTTGGTGTGCTTCGGAGTGGACTGGAAGCAGATGGAGGAGCGTCCTGGATTGAGGGCGTGGAGGTCATTGGCTGTGTAGCGGTGATTGGTGTTGTGGGGGGCATGTTGGCCAGGGGGACTGGCACTGGGTGTGGTCTTGGCATGGGCAGGAGCAGACGGGCTTGCCTTTGGCGCACCAGCGGCGCACCCGCACCATGGCTGCCATAAGAGGGGAGGTGGGAGGGAGTGGCAGCTGGGAGGAGGGAGGGGATCTGCGAATGGGAGAGCATGGGGGGCAGGGCGGCAGGGCTCAATGGTAGGAAGAAGCAGGTAAAACAGAAGTGGAGGGAGGGGGCGGGCCGCGGGGACACAGTGGCTGGGGGCAAGGAAAGAAAAGCAAAACTGGAGATTGGAAGAAAGAAAAGAATGGCACCGGGAGTAGAGGTTGCAGAGGTGGCGGTGTAGGGAGCGACCTGCCTGCCAGAAGCAGTTAAGGATGTTAACAATATGTTCATGGAGCTTTTGCAGAGTAAAATGTGGGTAGGACATAGAGAGATGTTGCTGCAGGTAAAACAAAAGATTTTGGAGGTTGCTACTACTAGCACTCAGCAAGAGACTGCGATTCATAAGATTGTTTGATTTTTGGAAACAGTATGACCCTCCTCTGAGTAAAATCTTAACCTTTTGGTACAAAATGACAAGAAAAAAACATGAGTTTGAATGGGGTGAAGTGCAGCAGTGTGCTTTTGATTTGGCAAAAGAAATAATTCAACAGGCTTTAGACTTGTAGACAGTGCAGGAAGGAGACATTGTGCTGCATGTAACTATCTAGGGAGAATATGTGGATTGGAGCAGGTGGCAAAAGCAGAAAAGAAAAGGAGTGACACTGGTGTTTTGGACCAAAAAATTATCTGATAGGGCTTTGAAATACTGGAGTGAGCATTTAATTGAAGCCCTCCAGATTCTGAATAAAAGACCATTACAAAATGCTGAAACTGCCCTGATGCAAATGTTGACTCCGATACAACCACATTTGGCTACCAACACCATTGTGTACTGGGAAACAAAACCTAGTGCTTAAGCTCCTTACAGAGCCACATCAGAATCTGCAGGTCTTGACCTGCATGCTTACAAAATTGCCCAACTTGTCATAAGTCCGGTGTATGTAGGATTGGTGAGGAAGGGGACTGTCCCAGCCCTTCTGACAGTGCAAGGAAAGGGAGGATTTGGTTCAACTGAGAAAAACCCTGAAGCTAAGGTGTGGATGAAATCTCAAAATGTCCCTCCAGAACCTGCAGAAATTAAAGCCAAGGGCCCTAATAATGTTCTGCTGATCATAAAAAAGGAAAGAAAAAGGGGAGCACATTTCAGATGAAACATTTTATTTGCAAGAAAGATTTTACTTGTTTCTTTTACAGATCATACTACGACTTGCCTCTGACCCTGAGTATGCTGTGTGGTCTCCCTTCGGGCGTGTGTGTATGCAGTTGGGTGAGACAGCACCCCCAACCTGAACCCGATTGATCAGTTACATTGTGCAACACCCCTGCTAATGCTGAAGGGCAAAACCTACGGATCCATTTGGACCTAATTGTGCTTCACAGATCAACATTCTGCATGGGTATAATGCGGAGTCCCATGGATGTTCTATCAACCTGTTTGATTACAATTCTAATGGAACAAACAACATGGCTTGTTATCACCTGATAACTGCTGCCAGTCACATTAAGCATGTTTAAGTTGCCAGTTGGCTGACTATTTTCGTATGGGAACCTCACTTTTACTTACAATCCAGCAAACCTTACAGGTGGACCATGTACCTTTACATGATTAGGACTCATGATGTTTCCATCTAATTCTATACCAACTCGTTATCCTAGAGACACTATTCAATCAGTTATTATCCCAATCAGAATACATAAGCTTCAGTCTTTTTATTGTAGGTGTGCCTGGTTTAACTGTTTATAATATTAATCCCACTTCCATTAATTTATAGTGATTGCTCTTGTCATTTTGTTATGTTGCTATGCACAATACATACCTAATTTGCTTGTAATGTTTGTTTAATAAAATAAAAAATAGAAAAGAAAAAAAGAGAAGTTGATTTTAGGACTATAAGGCATGAGTCACTGATCAAAAGGGTGGAATGTGATGATATGTGAATTTTGACCACTGACTCCACATTGCACTGAGCCTAGCACCACACTAGCACATTAGTGACCACCAGCTTCATTTTGCCTATTGACTTTATCTTAACATTAGACACTGGTGCAATAAAAGCTGTAAGTGGGTTTCCACATTATACAATGTGCACATGTTTTTATTTGTCGTGTTTTTTCCCATCAAGGGCTTAGGCTGATTAGAATGTACTCAGGTGGCAGGGAACTGACTTGTTTTGGATTGGCACCTTGGGATTGTTGCCACGTCCCAACGTGTTATTTTCAAAGCAGGGTTAAAGCAATCAGCATTTTTTGAAGAAATAAACCTCTGCAGGGAGAGTAGGAAGTTCTAGACTTTTCCTTTCTTGTTTGTTCAAAGTATAAGAGGCTGAGACCAGATGGACCGGGGACAGAGAGTGTTTGCAGATCTCAGGCACATCAGGACGCTGCAGTGTGCCATCCTTAACCGTGAGGAAAATTTATCTCTTTCTCCTCGATCGATTCTGGGATATGGCGATTTGATGCTAACTAGGAGGGAGATAAAGCAGTGATGTCCTTTTCTTATGGTGATGCATGTTTTTTAATTCATTATTTGCTTTGCATTATAATATAGATACTTATATTTGCTGTGTATATTGGAGTGGAGAATCATTTGTACATTCTTTCATTTCATTACTGTGACCATTTTTTAACATGTGCTTTCAGCAAGCTAATCTCCTTTTAGGAACCTTGCGTAGTGAAATAATAAATGTCTTCTTTGGACTAAGAAGCGCATTCCAGTGATTTTTGTCAGTGTATGAGTGCTTCAGCTCGGTGATTGGTGAAGCAAAACAGATAGCAATAAAAATGTCAAGATACCTCTTGTGATTATGTTCCTGCTAGAGAGAGAGAGAGAGATTGTCATTTTGATCTATATTTTTTGTGGATAGATGACTGGATAAAGCTAGCCGTTTCCAGGGCTTTAAAACAAATTAAATGTTTGTGATAGAGGAGCTATGGAGAGATGAGAGGCACTTTTGCAGGATGGTATTGAGGGATCCCAAGGAGGAGATCATGGGGGGGTGCAAAAAATTATTTTCGGACTGGGCATCACCAGCGCTAAAGGCTGTGATGATGGCTTTTATAGACGAGTGCTTTCTCTGGGGGCCACAATCGGGCAACAGGGAAACCACACACCTATAAAAGAAAGTTATGTATGTATGTATATATATATATATATATATATATAGAGAGAGAGAGAGAGAGAAAGAAAGAGGCTCCCTTTGTGACCACAGCACCAGAGCTAAATGGCTAAATGGTCAGGGTGTCCCTACCCTGGCCCCTTTTGGTTTTTTTCCACTTTTTTCTTGGCCTTGGCTGAAGCCAAGACCTAACATGGCTGCCAAAACTTCCTGGTTGAAGAGTTGGCTGCCAATCTGATCTCAGTACAAGATCAGATTGGGGGATGCAAATCCTTTGCATCCCCATATACAAAAATTTGGATTTTCATTAATTTCTCTAAAGCTACTGAATGGGTTTACACCAAATAACAAAAGGCATCTTTATGGACCAAGAGCACCATTTCTGCCAAATTTGGCGTAATTCCATGCAGTGGTTTTGGTGCTGTTCAAAATCCCCATGGTAAAATGAACAGAGAAAACACTTTTTGAGACCCCACCTTTTTCTCGTCTCCCCTGAAACTATGCAGACAGAGTCACCTCATACCTCTTGCCTTCCTCCTATTTTTTCTGACCTCTTGTTGTTGGCTCTAGGCCTCTGAGCACTTTATCCCTGTTAATCAGTGCTAAAGTGCATGTGCTCTCCCTTCTAGAAAGTTGGTATGATTGGCTTACACCTAATTAGCACATTTAATTTACCTGTAAATTCCTTGTACCGTGGTATCTCTATATGCCGGACCTGTAACTTAAATGCAACTAGTGGGCCTGCAGCACATCTTGTGCCACCCACAGAAGTAGCATTTCAAACCTGTCTCATGCCTGCTAGCGCAGGGCCGGTATTCAAAGTTTACTGCCACAGGGACCTGGCATCTAAATCTACTTCCCAGGCCTGGAAGTCCCATTTTACTACATGTAAATCACACCTAAGATAGACCCTAGCTAGCCCTATGGGCAGGGTGCTAAGTATGTACAAGGCAGGACATGTGCCTGGTTGTGTACCTGTCCTGGTAGTGACAAACAACCTATTTGGTTTCTCACTGCTGTGAGTGCTGCCTTGCTCATAGGATTGCATTGGAAATGCCCTACCATATGTTTAGGTGGTATTGTCTGATCTATGAGGGGTAGCATAGGCATGTTTGGTATGGTTGTAATGGTTGTAAGAATTGCTGCTTATTGGTGTCGCTGGATTTTTTATTACCATTATAGAAATGCCACTTCTAGAAAGTGAGCATTTCTCTGTGATTATGTTTCTGATGTTTTGCAGCTTAACTCCAATCCACGTCTGGGGATAAATGACAGCTGGGATTTGTGCATATTTTTCAGACAGCCTGAACACAGGGAGGGTGGAGGTGCCAAAGAGGTGCATTTGCATATTGAATGGTCTTCCTGAGCTGAGAGAAGGAGAGGCGGTGGACACCTGCATTTGTAAATACTGTGTCCTGGCCTTACACAAAGGGCTTGTTTATCCCCCACGGATGTCTGGAACCTGTGCTGGAGGAGAGAGGAGACACTCCTAGAGCTAGTGACGACTGGGTGGAACAGGATGCTACTGGAGGGACCTGCCAGGAACCGCCTTGGACTGCTGTTGTTGTGCTGACCTGTGACCTCCTGGGTCACTAGGAGGAACTCCCACTGACTGCAACTCTTTGTGCTGGCCTACTTGTTTGGACCCTATCACCCTTAACTCCCTCTCACTGTCTCAAGGGCTGGGTAGTGTGCTCCCACCTGTCTACCTGCAAATTTCCTACAAACCCTTGAAGAGCACCTGGCCAGTTGTTTTCTTAGCCCTAGAGCACAGAGGTGCTGTCTCCCCTTGGTGCTGGCTGGCTCAAGAGTGTGAGGAAGGTGCTCCTGTTTATCCTAGGACTATGGCCTGGTGAGAGCTGCAAGTTGTGATTTCAAAGCACCTGGAGACCACTGCAAATTCCTTGTCCTAAGTGCATGAAGAGCGCTTAGGTGGGACCGAGTGTAAAGGATTCTTCTTTCCCTCTGCACAGGGAGAATCCATGGAGGGTGCGAGGACCCTCCTCCCTCCAGTGGCAGAGTGATGTGCATGATGCAGATGAGCCCTCAAGGCCAGAGGCTCACCACAGTAATACTGTATTTCTCCTCGTAGAGGAGAACATCATCTAGGGACGCTGTGGCCTCGACCTCCGGGTTGAAGGAGAAGGATTGAACTGGCACATTGTTGGCTCTGCCGTGTCTGCCACCAGGAAACAGACAGAGGGAGTACTCGGGGTGCGGCAAGAGCCAGCGAGCCTCATTCCAGGAGCCTCCCTAGGTTATGGAGTCCCCCTCCCCTGAATTTGTGGTTGTGTCCACAAGCAGTGGGACAATCTGCCTTGACAGTGGCTGTGTGCCATTCTCAGGCAGCCGACCAGGTTAGTAGGCAACGCAAGAGAAGACTTGCAAGGAACCCAGTAGTTTGCATTCCACCCTCTCCCCATCCTTGCTGTACCTGTAGAGGGGTGGGAGTCCCACAAGGAAGGGACCCTATACACAATGGTGGCCCATAGTGGAGTGCCACGGAGATCCTGACAGGGTGGATTCCCTGCATTGTACTGGTACCCTAGTCTATGATAAAAGCGCAGGAGCTCTTGCGCTAAACCGGGTGTGCTGTGATACCACCCCTTTTGTAAACACAGTGCAGCTGCACCATGCCCTGCATAGCTTTCATGCCCTCAGGACTGGTGACAGATGTTAGGCCCTGATGAGATATATGTTTTTTCCTTGTGAGGATAACATGCATATTTTCAGGGTTTGTGTTACATACATGTTCCTATCAGCTACACAAAGATGTGAATGATTTCCTGATATGTTCAGTATTGGTGCCTGACATATGCGCAGCGGGCAATGTTTCATTCCATGTGTATTTATGTAACAATGTTTTCCTGACTACTGCTTGTGTTGCAAAATAACCAGAAACCTATGGTGGTCATTACAACCCTGGCGGACGGTGTTAAAGCAGCGGTAAGACCGCCAACTGGCTAGCGGTAAAAAAATTGCAATTACCACTGTGGCAGAAACCGCCAACAAAGACAGCCACTTTAACACTCAGACCGCCACGGCGGTACAAACAAACAGTGCGGCGGTCACCGCCAACAGACAGGCGGGAGACAACGTGCCACCCACACTATTATGACAGGCCAATCCGCCACCTTTTCCGGGGCAGATTCACCACGGATAAAAACACGGCGGAAACAGGAATTCCAAAGGGAAAACGCTCACCTCTACGCACCCCACGAGGAACGAGGACACCATGGAACCGGAACTCCAAATTCTACCTGCGATAGTCTTCCTGCTCCTCTACCAGCAGTACGAATGCCGGCGGCGAAGACCACGGTGAGTACTGCACCTACGACACAGGGGAGGGGGGAGGCAAAAAACAGGGACACACACACGCAACACCCCCACCCCCACCCTCACCCACTACAACACACACACATACATGTAGATACATTACAGTTACACCCCCAACCCCCCGGAAGAATGCAAAGACAAAAGGGAATGAGTGTAACCATTGTAATATATTAAAATCCAGTACTCAAAAATATATATACACCATAAACAAGTATATACACCAATAATACAAGTCCAGGTATTGCACCAATTATAATCCGTGGACCACTGGGCCCAAAATGCATGGGTGAGGCCCACACTAGATACCCGATCAAAACAGAGAGAACACTGCAGGGGCATCAGATAGAAATACAACAGGCACCTCAGGGGGAAGGGAAGGGGGTGCACCTCAGCCGGATGAGTGCACGGCACCAGATCCACGAGGGGGCTCAATGCCCACTGTTCAATCCTGGGGAGTGCAAAGCCACAGTCTCTCAAGTCTATCCAGTGGGTGGTTTGCCCACTGCTGCATCCTGGGGAGTGCAAAGCCACAGTCTCTCAAGTCTCTCCAGTGGGTGGTTTGCCCACTGCTGTATCCTGGGGAGTGCAAAGCCACAGTCTCTCAAGTCTCTACAGTGGGTGGTTTGCCCACTGCTGCATCCTGGGGAGTGCAAAGCCACAGTCACTCAAGTGGATAACAGTCTCCACTGGTTCTGGAGGGGAAATGGTGCCCACAGTGCTTCATCCTGTGAAGGACAGACGTAGTGGATTGGTCACTCCACTGGTTCTGGAGGGGGACTGGTGCCCAGAGTGCTTCATCCTGTGAAGGACAGAGATAGTGGATGGATCACTCCACTGGTTCTGGAGGGGAACTGGTGCCCAGAGTGCATCACTCACACCGTGACGGACACAGTTGCGTCAGTGCCCCTGCCGCTCATGGGCTAGCGCTGCTTGATTTGGCGGTGCCCTGTTCAGCTGTGCTTGATTTGGTGGTGCCCTGTTCAGCGGTGCTTGAGTTGGCGGTGCCCTGTTCAGCGGTGCTTGATTTGGCAGTGCCCTGTTCAGCGGTGCTTGAGTTGGCGGAGCCCTTTTCAGTGGTGCTTGAGTTGGCGGTGCCCTGTTCAGCGGTGCTTGAGTTGGCATGCCCTGTTCACACTCCCACCGGGACCCCTGGGAGCGGCTTTGGTGGCTGGAGTCTTCCCCCTCTCCAGCCGGGCACTGGCCAACTTCTGATGCTTCACAGGGGGGGACTGGCTGTGCTGTGGCTCCGTGCCACACTGGCTGTCCTGGTGGCTGGTGCACTCCACATACCTGTGACAACAGGGACCACTGGTTCCATAGATGTTGTGGCTAAGGTGCTACTTCGGGACCTATGAGATGGACGGGGTGGGGGAGGTGTGGGGAAAAGGTCAAGGCTGGACAGGAAAATTATTTTGGACACACTGGGACGGGTAGCTGGAGGGGGTTTGGGAGTGGAGGAAGAGGTGGTGGTAGTAGGAGGTGTACGTTTGGTGACTTTGGGTGCAGGTGCATGCGCTGGAGGCTGTCGTGAGGTGGATGGCTGTTGGGTGGGTGTGTGCCTGCGTTTGTGTATCTTGGGAGGGGGCGTCACAAACACACTGGGAGAGGACACAGGGGACGTGTGAATGGTAGTGGGGGTGGTGACTGCACGTGAGCGGGGTGTGCTGGTGGGTGTGCAAGTGAGGGACGTAGTGGCTGTAGAGGTAGTGCATGCAGGTGTGAGTGTAGACGAGACTAGGAGGGAGGAGGGAGACAACGAGGAGGGGGACACAGTGGAGGCAGTGGATGTTGGTATGTCTGCATGTGTGTGTTGCTTGTGTGAGTGCCTGTGAGATGTGTGGTGCTTATGTTTGCCTGAGCTTCCCTTGTGTGTTGAGGTGTGTGCAGGCTGGTCTGATGGTGTGCTTGGGATAGGCAGAGGTACAGGGGATTGGGTCTGGGTGGAGGAAGTTGGAGGGGGGAGGCTAGAGACGGGGACAATGGCTGCCATCAGTGCTGAGTCCAGAGTTTGAAAAGCTCGGTGAAGGGCCGCCTGACCAGAATGAATGCCATCAAGGAATGCATTAGTTTGTTGCAACTGCCTTTCTACACCCTGGATGGCATTCAAAATGGTAGACTGCCCAACAGTGAGGGACCTGAGGAGGTCAATGGCCTCCTCACTGAGGGCAGCAGGGGTGACTGGGGCAGGGCCTGAGGTGCCTGGGGCGAAGGTGATGCCCACCCTCCTGGGTGAGCGGGCACGGTGCAAAGGCTGAGGGGCTGCTGGTAGGGTGGTGCTGGTGGGGGGATGGCGGCTGTACCTGTAGATACGGGGGCACAGATGTTGCTGCCACCACAAGGGAGCTCCCATCAGAGGACGAGTCCCTGTCGCTGGTGTCAGCTCCTGTCCCCGCCGTGGAGCTACCCTCGCCCTCCATCCCACTGGTGAATTACGACTCTGTAGTCTCGCCCTCCAGGGCCATGTGGGATGCAGCTCCCTCGTGCTCCGGTGCCACTGCTCCTCCGACTGATGATGCTAATGCACACAAGAACAGGAAGACCAAAAAAAGGGGGGGAGACAGAAGAAAGACATGTTGAGTGCATGGATTACCGCTACCATTGGTGGACAAGACAGACACAGAGGCCCCCTGCTCTACGCCGCACTCCTGGGCTCCACAGTGCAATTCCTGGGAAATGGCCTACAAGCCTATGGACGACATCTGCACACATAGATGACACAGGGGAATGAATAGCTGTACTTGGCACTCTACAGAGGTGGGGTGGGGGGCCACAGGGCCATGCCTTACGGAGGGGCCTAGCCTACGGAACTCGCCCTGGCCTAGGGAAACCCACAGCCCTCCTCCCCCACCCAGACAACTCCACTGCGTGCAAAGTCAGCTGAATGAGAGTGTACTCACCCCCTTGTGTCTGCTGTGATGCCCTCAAGCGCCCATCCAACTCCGGGTAGGCCCCCGCCAGGATCCTGAACATCAGGGGGGTCATGGTTCGACGGGCACCCCTACCACGTTGGGAGGCCATCCCCAGCTGAGCCTCCGCCGTCTTCTTGCTCCAGCAGCGAATGTCCTCCCATCTTTTCCGGCAGTGGGTGCTCCGTCTGTGGTAGACCCACAGGGTCCGGACGTCCTTGGCGATGGCACACCAAATATCTTTCTTCTGGTGGGCGCTGACCTACATGAAATGTACAGGGGAAGAAGAGAAGTCACTACCAACTGCACAGTCAAAGTGAGTGGCCCCCATCCCTACCCTTGCCATGTGGCACATGCACTCACCGTCTTACATGCACGCAGCACTCTGCCCCCTTCCTTCTTACATCCAGCCCTCTCCACACAGGCATAGCCCATACTACATGCTCCCTGTGTACTTAGCTGTTTGTCTGGAGGACCGTAGAGTAGCGTGTACTTGGGGAGGACCCCATCAACGAGCTTCTCCAACTCCTCCGATGTGAAGGCAGGGGACCTTTCCCCAAACGCACGAGCCATTGTCTCTTCCAGACTGAGGTCACAGCAGCACTTGCAGTGTAGGTCTTCTCCTGTCAAAGATCAGGTATTGAGTGATTGAAGTGATAGAAAATGGCAGTCACGTCCGCGGCGGTGCGTACCATCACCACCGGCGTACATCGTCATTGGCTCCTGGGACCAATAGGGTCCAATGTTAACCAATGCAGCATTGTGCCGCGGTCTCCGACCGCCTACCACGACGGTGTACAACGCCAGCGCAGTTAGCTGACATCCCATTGTCACACTTTAGAGGTCAGGCAGCCACCATTTCAGGGGCCCACGTGGCCTCATTTTCAACTGCATCACACATACCTAGGCCTAGTCTCAACACACATACAGGCCACCTTTTGTGTATGATTGGTGTTCTGTGTAAACTGTGGGTACGTACCTCTGAGTTGTTTGACTCTGTGCTCGCTGTTGTCCTTCATAGGCACCGTCCACTGGGACATGTGAGGAGATGGTGGCATCCTCCGGTGAACCGGCCGTTGGTGGACCTGTCGACAATGGATGAGCCACATTTGATAATCACCTACAGGTTTGACCGTGCCACAATACAGCAACTGTGTACCCAGTTGGAGCCAGACCTGATGTCAGCAATCCGCCATCCCACAGGAATCCCCCCTCAAGTGCAGGTGCTGTCAGTGCTCCATTTCCTTGCAAGTGGGTCATTTCAAACAACTGTGGCCATGGCATCAGGGATGTCCCAGCCTATGTTTTCCAACGTATTGTCCAGAGTGTTGTCTGCCCTTCTGAAACAAATGCGGAGCTACATCGTTTTCCCTCATGTGGAGGATTTGCCTACAGTGAAAGGTGATTTCTATGCCCTGGGACATGTCCCCAACATCATAGGTGCCATTGATGGGACCCATGTGGCTTTGGTCCCCCCCACAGGAGTGAACAGGTGTACAGAAACCGGAAGAGTTATCCTTCTATGAATGTACAGATGGTATGTTTGGCAGACCAGTACATCTCCCATGTGAATGCCATGTTCCCTGGCTCAGTGCATGACGCCTACATCCTGCGGAATAGCAGCATCCCTTATGTGATGGGTCAACTCCAGAGGCACTGTGTGTGGCTATTAGGTGAGCCCCTGGAAGCAAGACAGTGGGAATGGTTGTCTTGGGTTATCCCTACAGGTTAGTGTGTGTCTAACAGTTGTCCCTCGCCATTTGCAGGTGACTCTGGGTACCCCAACCTGTCATGGCTACTGACCCCAGTGAGGAATCCCAGGACCAGGGCAGAGGAACGCTACAATGAGGACCATGGGCGAACTAGGAGGGTGATCGAGCGGACCTTCGGCCTCCTGAATGCCAGGTTCAGGTGCCTCCACATGACAGGTGGATCCCTATTCTACCCACCAAAGAAGGTGTGCCAGATCATCGTGGCCTGCTGTATGCTTCACAACTTGGCTTTGCGACGACAGGTGCCTTTTCTGCAGGAGGATGGTCCAGATGACGGTGTTGTGGCAGCTGTGGAGCCTGTGGACCGTGATGAGGATAAAGCAGAGGAAGAAGACATGCAGAAGAGGGACTCTGTGATCCAGCAATATTTCCAGTGAAACACAGGTGAGAATACAATCCTGCCTACTACTTGTACTTTTACACTACTACCTCTATCCTGTCTGTCGTTTTCACCCAGTGTATGGTCACTGAGTTGTAACTTTCCCATACGGTTTCACAGATGTGGGTCCCACTGTGTGTCATCTGCTTAAATTCCTCATGGACTAGAGCTGTGTGACATAGGTATGTTGACATTACTATTTCAAAAACATTTTGTCACTGTAATTGCAAATACACTATTCGAAATCACAGACAGACTCCAGATCATTTTGTGCTTTAGGTGTGTTTATTTAAATGCAAAATATTGGAGGGGGAAGTTAAATGGTGAGGGGTGATGGCGGAGGAGTGTCCATGGCAGAGTCCAGTCTATTAGTTTCACAGGTGCATTGGTCATATGGGCATAGGAAGTGGAGGTGGGGCAGTTTAATTATGGACAGGGTGACAAAGTGGGACAGTAGGATGACAATCAGGGTGGTCTCATTTCTTGGCAGGGTTCTTGGCATCGTTCTCTGTCTTGTTCCTGGATCTCAGGGACCGTTTGCGGGGTGGTTGTCCATCTGCAGGGGGTGGGGTGCTGGAGTGGTGGTCCTGTGGCGGGCGTCCTGTCCACTAGCGCCGACGGAGGTGGTGGGCAGTTCATCGTCCAGGCTAGTGTCAGGGGCCCCTTGTAGTGCCACAGTGTCCCTCCTGGTGTTGAGTACTTCCTTCAGCACCCCTACGATGGTGCCCAGGGTGGAGCTGATGGTTCTGAGTTCCTCCCTGAAGCCCAAATACTGTTCCTCCTGCATACGCTGGGTCTCCTGAAACTTGGCCAGTCCCGTTGCCATCGTCTCCTGGGAGTGGTGGTATGCTCCCATGATGGAGGAGAGGGCCTCGTGGAGAGTGGGTTCCCTTGGCCTGTCCTCCCCCTGTCGCACAGCAGCCCTCCCAGTTCCCCTGTGTTCCTGGGCCTCCATCCCCTGGACTGTGTGCCCACTGCCACTGCCCCAAGGTCCCTGTTGTTGTTGGGGTGGTGGGTTAGCCTGGGTTCCCTGTAGTGGTGGAGACACAGCTGATTGACGTGTCCTGGGAACGGAGGTATGGACCCGCTGGGTGGGTGCTGTGCTGGTGTTTCCAGAGGGGGGAAGGTCTGTGGTGGCCTGTGCCTGTGTGAGGGGAACCGACTGTCCAGAGGTCCCCGATGGTCCGGGCTGGTCATCTAGATCCAGTTGGACAGAGCTGCTGTCATCACTGTGGGCCTCTTCTGTGGGTGCGTGGACATGTCTGGACCCTCCTGTCTGGTGACGTTGGGTAGGGGTCCTGCAGGGGTGGAAAGGCATGATTATTGTATCTGTGTGTGCCATGGTGTGCAATGGGTGGGTCACCGTGTACCCCAGTGCTGGCATTCCTGTGTGGGACCTTGTGTGATGATGGTTTATGGGGTTGCATGGGTATGTGCAGTGGGCATGCTTTTGTGATGGTTGTCCATGCTTTGTTGTTGCATGCAGGGCTTGGTGTTAGGATGGGTGGTTTGTGATGTTGGGACATATGTGAGAAGTTGGGGTGCTGGGGGTGAGGGTGGGGGTATGTGCTGGCATGCAGGTAGGGTGGGGGATGTAATAGTAAAGCTTTGACTTACCAGAGTCCATTCCTCCACCTACTCCTGCGAGGCCCTCAGGATGCAGAATTGCCAAGACCTGCTCCTCCCATGTTGTTAGTTGTGGGTGAGGAGTGGGGGTCCACCGCCAGTCTGCTGAACCGCCAGGTGGTGTCTTGAGACCACGGAACGTACCTTCCCCCGTAGGTAGTTCCACCTTTCCCTGATGTGCTCCCGTTTTTCCGGTGTGTTGGCAGTCTTCTGAACGGTGGTAAGCGGCTTTTACCGCCAAGGTTGTAATGAGGGCCTATGTGTTTTACGTGACTACTGCTGCCTTTGCAGAATAAAGTACTGAGTATTGTTTTGACAACTGCTTGTATAGAAGGGTATTACTGACATGTCATGTTTGATCAAATGATATTTGTACAACACAGGTTACTTTTATATATCTTGTTGTTGTATTTCCTTTGTGGAGTATCTAGTGCGTCATCTGTGTTGTGTGTGTTGTACAATCGCTTTCCACATTACATCTGGTTTAGGCCTGACTGCTCGTGCCAAGCTACCAAGGGGGTGAGCAGGGGTTATCCTGGGTGTGTAACTCCCTCGCCCTGACTAGAGTAGGTGGGTTCTGCAAGGCTTCGAGGCATACCCTAGCCAATCAGAAACCCCACTTCTAAAATTGGTAGCAGCAGTGAAATCACCCCAGGAGTGCTGACAGGGTGGATTTCCTGCATTGTACTGGCCCCGTAGTTGCCATAATTGGCAGGCAGCTGTATTTATTCTCTCCGGTGAAGAGAAGTACCACACTATCCATGATAAGAGCGCAGGAGCCCCTGCGCTAGACCGGGTGTGTCGTGATACCACCCCTTTTGTAATTTGCAGCACAGGTGCGCTATGCCCTGCATATGTTTCACGCCTTCGTGACTGTTAATAGAAATGATACCCTGATGGGATATATGGTTTTTCCCTGCGAGGATAACATGCTTATTTTCAGGGTTTGCGTTACATACAGGGGGATGGTTATGTTCGTGTGAGCTATACAAAGATGGGAATGATTTCCTGATATGTGCAGTAGTGGTGCCTGACATATGCGCAGAGGGGATTGTTTCATTCGATGTGCATTTATGGTAACAATGTTTTCCTGACTACAGCTTGTGTTGCAAAATAACCAGTAACCTATGCATTTTATATGACTACTGCTGCCTTTTGCAGAGTAATGTTCTGACAACTGCTTGTGTAGCAGGGTATTTGTTAGAAATGGGGTCTTTGGTTGGAAGTCAGGTTAACCCCTGTCCAAGCAAGGACACTCACTCTAGTCAGGGTAAAGGAGAAACACACCTGATTAACACCCACTTACCCCCTTGGTAGCTTGGCATGAGCAGGCAGGCTTAACTCAGAAGCAATGTGTAAAGTATTTGTACCTACACACACAGTACCACAGTGAAAACACAACAAAATGGGCACCACAAAAGTTTAGAAAAATAGGCAATATGTATCTAAAGACCAAAATAAAAAAATAAAGCATACCCAACTCAAGTTTTGAATTTTCAAAAGAATAAGGGGGTCATTACAACCCTGGCGGATGGTGTTAAAGTGGCGGTAAGACTGCCAACAGGCTGGCGGTCTTTTTTTTTGTATTATGACCATGGCGGTTACCGCCATGGTCATCCGCTGCTTCCCCATTCCGCCCGCCAGGGCGGAGACGACAGCTGGGCTGGAGACCTGGGTCTCCAGCCCGGCGGCCGTGACAATACCGCCGCCGGTATTGTGACCCGGCTTACCGCTGTGGATTTCCGGCGGTAGTAACCGCCATGAAATCCATGGCGGTAAGCACTATCAGTGCCAGGGAATTCCTTCCCTGGCACTGATAGGAGTCTCCCCCACCCCCAACCCCCACCCCAACTCCCTCCCCTACCCCCCCACCACCCCTGCCACCCCCCAAAGGTGGCAGGGCCCCCCTCCCCACCCCGACCCCCAACATTACCTTACACTTACACACCCGACACGCACGCAGGCACCACCAACACACATACACGCACACACACCAACATACATGCCAACATCCACACACACAGTCAGACACGCACACCCACATTCAGACATACACGCACACATCCATACAGACATACATACAGACATGCACACATTTCCGAAACACGCAACACCCCCACAAGCATACACGCACTCACACACCCCCCCTACATACACAGAAGCACACCCCCATGCACCCACACAACACCCCCCACCCCCCTCCCCTAACGGACGACTGACTTACCTGTTCCGTCGATCCTCCGGGAGGGGACGGGAGCCATGGGGGCAGCTCCGCCAACACCCCACCGCCAACAGAACACCGCCGCGCAGAATCATAGGACGTGATTAGCTCAGCGGTGTTCTGTTGGCGTGGCGGTGGAGGTGGAGCAACCTCCACTTCCCCACCGCCCGCACGTAGGGCAGCCAACGGTCATAATACGCCGAGCGGCAAACCGCCACTACTGGCGGTCTTCCGTACGGTGGTCCCTCGGCGGTCTTCTTAAAAGACCGCTGAGGTTGTAATGACCACCTAAGAGTCTTACTCCGTAGAAAACAATGCAAAGGTTGATTTTGCACAAAACGTACCTGGTTTACATAAAAAATAAAGCTGCATGGGAGAGCGTGCAACGGACAAATCAGTGTTGCATTCATTACTAACTTGCAAGTGAGGCAGTGCATAATTTCTTCTCTGATCGGGTCAGCGATGCGTCATTATTCTCCCTCGCAAGAGAGCAATGCTTCAATTTCTGGACGGGGCACCTTGGATCCACGCAGGTTCACAGTTACTTTGACTCCCAGGGCCAATGTGTGAGAAATCCGGTCGCAAGGTGTTAGAAAACCACACAGTGTGGAGTTTGTGTCGTTATCAGCGGCTGCAAGCAGGTGTTGCGTTGTTTCTCCAGCCAAGATCCATCAATCTCCCAGCCGCAGTGCAGGTCGAGTGTTGATTTTTGCTGCGAAGCGGGTGGAGTGTCATTTTTCAGCCGCATCACAGGTGGTGCTCAAAAATCTCTCTACACAGTGTTCTGTGCATGGATTTCAGACCTTGTTCTACTAACTTCGCCTCTCAAGGTCCCAGGGACTCGAAAGGACACCACTTGGCATGGCAGGAGTCTCAGCACAGAGTCTAGGTGCTGGTAGAGGAAGTCTTTGATGATCCTAAGACTTCAAAACAGGTGGCAAGCTCAGTTCAAGCCCTTGGAGATTCTTCTCAAGCAGGAATGCACAACAAAGTCCAGTCTTTGTCCCCTTTCACAGGCAGAAGCAGCAACTGCCCGATAGCCCCTCAAAGCACAGTCACAGGCAGGTGCAGCACTTTTCCTCAGCTCAGCAGCTCCAGAAACACACCAGGAGGTTAGAGACTGCATTGTATGAGGGCATGTACAGCCCAAACAGGTGTAAGTGACAACTGTTTCCTCCACTGTAGCTCAGATGTCCCATCAGGATATGCAGGCTGTATGAAAGCACACTCTTTCTTCGCATGGTCACCCCCTTTTTCAGCCTGGTGTCAGTGGTTCTGACTGTGTTCACTGGCATCCTGCTAATCAGGACCCCGGTGATTATGCTCTCTCTCCTAAAACTCTGTATCCATCCCACAATTGGCATACCGGTGCCCCCCTGTAAGTCTCTAGTATATGGTACCTAGGCTCCCAGGGCATTGGGGCTCCAGGAGATCCCTATGGGCTGCAGCAATTATCCTGCCACCCATAGGGAGCCCATGCAAAGGGTTCTGCAGGCTGGCCATTGCAGTCTACGTGAACCCCTTGCATGTACCCGTTTTCACTATAGGTCATTCCACCAGGTCACTATAAGTCACCCCTATGGTAGTCTCTCTCTGCCCGGAGGTCAGTGTTCATGTACCAGTGTGTGAGGGCACCCCTGCACTAGCAGAGATGCCCCCTCAAATTCCAGAACCATTTTCCTATACTTTTGTGAGTGTGGGACACCATTTTATCCACGTACTGGACATAGATCACTATTTATGTCCAGCTACCTAATGGTAACTCCAAACCTAGGCATGTTTGGTATCAAACATTTTGGAATTATACCCCAATACTTTTGCAAGTATTGGTTGTATAATCCCATGCACTCTGGGGGCTCCTTCTAGGACCCCAGCATTGCTTCCACAGCCTTATGAGGTTTTCCAGGGAGCCCCAACTGCTGCTACCTCACAGACAGGTTTCTGCCCTCCTGTTGCTTGAACAGCTCAAGTCCAGGAAGGCCAAACAAAGGATTTCCTTTGGAGAGGGGTGTTACACCCTCTCCCTTTGGAAATAGGTGTTACATGGCTTGTGGGGGTAGCCTCCCCAAGCCACTGATATGCTTTGAAGGGCACATTTGGTGCCCTCCATACTTAAACCAGTCTACACCGGTTCAGGGACCTCCAGTCCCTGCTCTGGCATAAAACTGGACAATGGAAAGGGGAGTGACTGCTCCTCTGTCTATCACCACCCCAGGAGTGGTTCCTAGAGCTCCTCCAGAGGGTCCCTGGGTTCTGCCATCTTGAGTCCAAAGTTAGCAGGGAACTCTGGGAGCATCTGAGTGGCAAGGCCAGGCAGGTGATGTCAAAGCCCCCTCCTGGTAGGTGGTCACTCAGCTAGCTGACCAATGCCCCTTTCAGGGCTATTTAGGGTGTCCCTTTTGGGTGGTTCCTCAGATTGAGCTTGCAAGATTCCAGCAGGATTCCTCTTCATCTCTTGCTTCGCCTTCTGATCAAAGAAACTGCATCTGGACTCTCCAGGACACGACAATCTGCAACAAAGATGAAGACTTCACCTGCAAAATTGTTTCTCCCGCTCCTTGCAGCTTCTGCAACATTTTCCTGGTCGTGCATCCTCTGAGGACAGCCCATCTTCGGTCTGCAAAGGAAAGAAGAAGGAATCTCCCTTGGAATGAAAGAGTCACACCACTGCATCTTCAGGCTCCAGCAACAACAACCACCAGCTGCGTGGATCCCCTCTCCTGGTGAGCTGCATGGATCTTGCAACACAGGTGGTGGTCAGAAGTGGTGCAGACGTTCCTCTCTATCAGTTGTCCAACTTTGGTGGAGGTAAGCCCTTGCTTTCACATGCAGGATAGTACCCCTGTGTACCACATCCTTTCCAGCTGCCAAGGCCTGTTGGCACTTCTTCCAAGGTGTCTTCAGTCTTCCTGTAGCTCCAGCCCCCAGGACTCCTTCCCGTGATGCACAGCTCCCTGAGTGACTCTCCTGCTGCGTAGGACTCCTTTTTATAGTGCTGCATGGGCTCCATTTGCACCTTTTGTGTCCCCATCCTGTGGGACTCCAGTGCGTCCTGCCTTTGCTTCTGTGGGCCCTCTGCAACGCTGAGGGCCTCCTCTTGGGTTGAGTCCTCCTGGTCCTTGCTGGTCCCTGGCAGCACCACTTTCCACCACCTGTGAGTTTTGCCTGTGACAACGTGTGTTGGTGGAATCCGGACACGCAAACCTGACTGCAATGTTCCTTCCAGTATGGGATATCACCTGCATCCTTCAGGACCCAGACTCCAACTCCAGGGCTGCAGTGCTGACTTTCCTTCTGCAAAGTCAACCAACTCCTGCAATCCTCAGCTTGGTGGGTAGGGGTTCCTGCCCCCACCGGACTCTGCTGTGTCTTCTGGTCTTGGTCTCTTCTTTACACAGGTCTTCTTCTTCAGGAATCCACTGTTGGTTTTTTGCAGTCACCTGTGGGTTTTGCAGTTCTCTTCTTTTCTTCTTAGTCGGTGTTCTGGGAAAATTCTACTAATTTCCTCCTGCTTTCCTGGTTGCTGGGGCAGTGTTGTGGTACTTACCTTTGTGCTTTCCTGGTACCCTCAGCAACCCTCTACACACGCCACTTACCAGGGTGGGGGGGGAACTCTTGCATTAAATTTTTTTAGTTTAGAGTTTGTGCTCCCCCTAGGTCCACTATTCTCTATTGTGTTTTACTTTATTTGCACTGTTTTCTAACTATTTTTATGCCTATTTCTGACACCTAGTGTATATACCTTGTGTATTACTTACCTCCTAGGGAGTATTGCCTCTATAGTAATTTTGGTGCTGTGTTACCATAATAAAGCGCCTTTATTTGTAACACTGTGTGTATTATTTCATGTGTGCAAGTGCTGGGTGACTACAGTGGTATTGCAAGAGCTTTGCTTGTCTTATATGTACGCCTTGGCTGCTCATCCACAGCTACCTCTAGAGAGCTTGGCTTCTAGACACTGCCTACATTTCACTAATAGGGGATACCTGGACCAGGTGTAAGTACCTTAGGTACCCACCACACATCAGGACAGCTTCCTATACAGGCTACACCCCAGCTCCCTTTGTCTCACTGTCTAGAGTTGATTCACAAACAGCCCAACTGTCAGGCTGACCCAGACAGGGAATGCACAAACAGAATAATTTAAGCAAGGAAATGCCCTCTTTCTAATAGTGCCATTTTCAAATAAACAATCTAAAAACCAACTTCACTGAAGGATGTATTTTTAAATTGTGAGTTCTGAGACACCAAACTCCAGATTTCTATCTGTTCCCAACAAGAATCTACACTTTAGAGTTATTTAAAGGAAGCGCCCATGCTCACAGGGCTACTAATGTGGGTAACACAACCATTGCTGTAGGCCCACTAGTAGCATTTCATATACAGGCCCTGGGCACCTCTAGTACACTTTACTAGGGACTTACTAGTACATCAAATATGCCAATCGTAGAAAAGACAGTTACACATACGTTTTTCACAGGTGGCACTTACACTTTAGCACTGGTGCCCAGAGTGCCAAAAACAGCAAAAACAGAGTCCAGCACACAGTCAAAACCTGGAAAGCAGGGCAAGAAAGACAGGGGAGACCACGCCAAGGATGTGGGGCTAAAAGTATAACTGACATGTTGTGTTTGGTCTAATGATATTTTGTACAATACAGTTACTTTTTATAAAAGTTGTTGTATTTCCTTGGTGGTGTATGTCATGTGTCATGTGTGTTTGTTGTGCAATCACTTTACACATTGCCTCCAGGTTAGGCCTGACTGTTCATGCCAAACTGCCAAGGGAATGAGCAGGGGTTATCCTGGGGTGTAACTCCCTCACCCTGACTACATTGGGTAGGTTCTGCCTGGCTTAGGTGCATACCCTAGCCAACCACAAACCGCATCTCCAACAACTGTGCACTGATAGGATTACTGTACATGTAGCATATTCTTCCTATTTAGATTGATGAGGATTCTCAGTTTGAAGAGGTGCTTCTGAAAGGAAGAGGCCTATAGCTTGGGCTCAGATGTACTATTACTATGTACAAGTGGTGTTGATCATCATCCATTTGCAAACAATATCTGAGAAAAAGTCGACAATATCACACCTCATAATTGCTTTGCATTGCCTCGTACCAAAGACTTGCTAAATCATGCAAAGAGGTTTTAATGAGGAAGATACAATGAAAAACCCCCTAAGAATTCATGTAGAGCAAGATCTACTAATGTATAGAGACCTGGCTTTGTGTAAACTTTCAGCACCAAACGTAAGATGGATATAATAGTCAGAAAAAAGGAAATTTTCAGTTTTTACTATGTGTAAAATACACATATTACTCAATTTACAAATGAGCTGTTGTTGGTGCATGGATATTTGTACTGGAAACTGTCATGCAAATGTAAATCTCATGCAAAGACACCACTCACTCACCAATGTCTTCAGGCACAATGGTTAGACTCATGCAAAAACAGCTTCTGATTGAGCACCACTGTTGACATCATTGGCACACCACTATTTGTGCATACAATGCGGCACACGTTTTTATCATTAGATCTAAAAGCACTTCAGATATTCATATTGTGCTTCAGTGAAGAAATGTTAGTAACTGTGTACCTTAGTTTCAATACATAGACACATTTGAGTGAAAGGTACATGGCTTTTGTAACTGAACCTTGTCAAGCATCGGTTGGCAACGTAACAGGGGAGAAAACATGTGTAGTACAATGGTGTCAAACATTGGTCCAAAAGGATTAGATCCATGATAGTTTTTCATGATAACCACTGACTGTATAAATTAGTCCCACTTAGGAGAATTGTTAGAAAATGTATCATATGTGGCTGTTATTTGTATATTAAGCTGGTCTGTTTTTGTCCAACTTTGGTACCTCAGGCCTTAGCTGTTCCTCATGACTAGATATGAAAGACTGCCACAAAAGATAATAATACAAATACTTGCACTTGAGGTCCTGCATTTAGAACATACTAGGGGGCATATTTATACTCTGTTTGCGCCGGAATTGCGTCGTTTTTTTTTACGCAATTCCGGCGCAAAACGAACTCCATATTTATACTTTGGCTTTAGACGCGTCTAGCGCCAAAGTCCATGGAGTTTGCGTCATTTTTTTGTGTGGACACCTACTTTGCGTTAATGACATGCAAGGTAGCCGTTCCCGTCTAAAAAATTGACTCCGAGGCATGTGCGCCGTATTTACACTCCCGGGCAAAATTCACGCCCAGGAGTGGGCGGGTCCAAAAAAATGACATACGCCCGCTTTTGCGCAGTTTTTTAGCGCCTGGAAAAGGCAGGCGTTAAGGGACCTGTGGGCTCGGAAGGAGCCCAGAGGTGCCCCCCCATGCCCCCAGGGACACCCCCTGTCACCCTTGCCCACCCTAGGAGGACACCCAAGGCTGGAGGGACCCATCCCAGGGACATTAAGGTAAGTTCCGGTAAGTAATTTTTTTATTTTTTTTTGTGGCATAGGGGGGCCTGATTTGTGCCCCCCTACATGCCACTATGCCCAATGACCATGCCCAGGGGACATAAGTCCCCTGGGCATGGCCATTGGGCAAGGGGGCATGACTCCTGTCTTTGCTAAGACAGGAGTCATTTCTATGGGGGTTGGGAGTCGAAAAAAATGGCGCAAATCGGGTTGAGGCGAAAAATTTGCCTCAGCCTGACTTGCCCCATTTTTTGATGCCCAAGCTCCATATCCCCCTACGCCGGCGCTGCCTGGTGTATGTCATTTTTTTTCACGCACACCAGGCAGCGCCGGCGGCTAACGCCGGCTAACGCCGGCTAATGTCATTGATTAAATACGGCGCCCGCATGGTGCTTCAGAATGGCGTTAGCCGGCGCTAATTTTTTTGACGCAAAACTGCGTTAGCGCAGTTTTGCGTCAAAAAGTATAAATATGGCCCTAGAGGTCTAGTAGGGATTTAACTTCTAACAAAAATATGCTCTGAGCTTGTGATAGACATTGAGAAACATTTATCTAATTTTACTAAGATGTTAGATGTGATGCAAGTGCTACACAGAATATGAGCCCTATTCACAAACAGAGTGAGGGTGCAGCTTTTACTACTTTTCAAAATTCACTAATTCCTATTGAAATCAGCATTGCAATCTACACGTGGCACGGGTTTTGAAGTGTAAATTACATGATTTCATTTATTATTTTAACATTTTTAAGCACTTGTTCATCATTTACAGCTACACCATGGAAGAAACAAGCCAATGTCACAAACATTAGCAGCCAAGATGAGGGAGGCAGGGGTCAACTCAATATCGATAATATGAGAACAACATGAGCAGTCAGCGGTTGACTCTAAGCCCTCTGGCTCATACAGTGAAATCTTCCGACCACCTTGTCAATGCTGACCAGATTCATTCCCCACAACACCACTTCCTGTTACTCTTGAGCTTACATAGGCTCACCTCCATACCTTGTATGGGTAACAATCTCGCCCTCCAATTTTCCAGAGTTCCTCTTTTAACCAGTCAGAGGCAATACACAATCAAAGTATCGCCATAGCCATAAATAAGAAATACCGTTACTTTTTTGCCTCCATATTCACTGCTGAGTCCATTACCCCTCGTAGCACTAATGTGGGCGAAAGACAGACCTGCCCATTGGTAACTGCATTGAAAAGCTATTGCTCTGATGAAACAATGGCTTCAGTTTAGGGCAAGCAAAAAACATGTATAATTACAGCAGCTGCCCCTCCCTACAGTGGGTACATTTCCCATTGGACCCACCCCATTTAGAGACCCTGGGCCAGATGTATCATTTTATCCAATAGCGATTACCTAATTGCGATTTTTTGTGAATCGCAATTAAGTAAAGGCTATTGGAATGTATGAAACTCCTGGAGTTTCATATTGTGATTAACAAGGGCTTACAAATGGACTTACATCATTAATATTCATGAGGTAGGTCACAATTTGCAAGCCTTTGCAAATGGCTACAATCACAGGGATGGTGGCCTGCTGGGCCCAGCAGATCACCATTTCTGTGATTGCTTTTCAATAAAGCAATCTTTTTTTTTTTCCAAATGCAGCCCGTTTTTTCTTAAAGGAAAACAGGATGCGTTTAAATATGAAACGTTTTCTACCATCTCCAGTGATTCTTCCAACCATGCTCCTTTCTGATCAAAACGCATGCCCCTCTTTTCATTCTGGAGAGCAAGATCATCATACTGTGTGACAATTAATAAGTTGTAGAGTGCGACTATCCTGTCCATACGCCAAATAGCTTCTATTATCAGGATTTTATCCATAGGGGGTAGTTCCCTTTTACAACAATGGAAGAAATCTCTTACTTGAAAAATTATTCAAAAAATGCTTCCAGGGAAGATCATACTGAGTTTGTAATTCCATAAAGGATTTAGGCAGGGTTTTGGAGTATAGGCCCCGGACCCTAATTATCCCACGCTGTCTCCAAATATCCAAAACCATGCCTTGACAAACCAAAGGGGGAAGTATCAGCGTGGAGATTGAGGTATAAAAATTAAACCTTGCAATTGAAATCTGCCTTTTTAGCTGCGCCTATACCGTATATGCTCCTCGTAAAACCTTAAATTGTGTTCTTTTAAAATAACTAGGTTCAATGCATCTTGCAAACCAGACTTTAGCCTCCGAGCCCAGCATCATTTCATATATAGAGGGAGACTCAGCATAACTACAGCCTTCTGTGTCTCTGGTAATTAATACATTCATGTGCAGCAGAAAGCATTCATAATAATATAACATAAAGTGAGGAACCGTCCATCCACCCCGGGATCTTGGGAGGGTAACATATTTTTAGGCCCTTCTGGGTTTGGTATACCCCCACAAAAAATTGCTACTAATTGCCTCTAACTTGGCCAGCCAACTTCTAGCAAACTCTAAGGAGATAGATCGGAAAAGTGATAATACTTTGGGGAGTATATTAATTTTTAGAACATTACAGCGTCCCAGATGGGAATGTATTCTATCTAGGTCCCTTTTTATTTAGCCAACGGGGGGGGGGACATATTTTGCTCCACCAGCTGGTCGACTGAAGCCGAGACTCTGATGCCTAAATATACGTCTTCAGATACAACCTGCTGGTCTAACCTGTGCAAATGACCTCGGTCTTATCTTTGTTTAATTCATAGCAAAAGTGTGCACCAAACAATTTAACTAACCTTTCAATATTCTTAAGAGCACTATCTGGATCAGTTGTAGTCACAGCCACATTGTCAGCAGAGGCAAAAACCTTTGGCTCTCCATAATAAACAACTGGGTTAATATCAATAGATTCCTCTTATATGATGAGGAAAGTGTCTATGTATAACGCCCACAGCAGGGGTGAACAAGGACAGCCCTGCCTGGTACTTCTAGAGATAGAGATAACATCTGATTCTACCCCTACTAACCATACCCAGGCTTTAGGCGACGTGAACATAGCTTTAATAGCTGTTAAAAAACCTTCCCCAAACCCCTTCCATCTCAAAGTTTCCCATAAAAACACCCAGGAGACTCAATCAAATGCCTTCTTGGCATCTAGCAATATTAAGCCAAGAGGTGTTTGACATACTTCTGCCAGATCGAACAGAGGAATAACTCTTCTAATGTGGTTGACTGTGCCTCTGCCTGAAATGAACCCAGGCTGTCTTCTGCATACCAATGGGGGAGATAACCCTTGTCATCCTGCTAGCTAAGATCGTAGCATACATATTCCCATCACAATTCAGCAATTAAATTGGTCTTTATGATCCCGGGGAACAAGAGGGCTTATCCTTTTTCTTAAAAACTACTATAGTTGCTGCTTCCCAAGATAGCGGAGGCCGGCCCTGCTGAGCCGTTAGGAAAGTTAATAACATATCATTCTTCAATTCTTGGAAAAATGCCATGTAGAACTCGAGAGGCAGGGCATCAGGCCCTGGGGCTTTACCTGTGGCCAAAGAGCTCATAGCTGCGTGCATTCCTTCCAATGAGATTGGGGTCTCTAATAGGTTTTACTCACCTTGACTAAACCTAGCTGATTTTAGTCCTCTTAGAAATCCCACAGAATCTCTATAGTCACCAGCTGCTTGTTCCTGAGTGGTGGAATATAGCTCCACATAAAAATCTCTAAGATCTCCTCTGGTTTATCCAACATATATCCTTGAGAGTCTTCATTAGCCGCTATGTCCCTATCTACCACACCTTGCCTTAACCATCTAGCCAAATCCTTTCCAGTAGATTCACCATATTCATAGTGTTCAGGTTGAACATCTTAACTCCTGCAGCATTGACAAAATGCTGATTAGCCTTAGCTTTCAGTCCTGATATTTCAGCCTGAGTTGTGGTAACCTCTTCCCTTTTTTTTAAGCAATGGATCAGTTTACCCTCAGCCTGCCTAAGCTGCTGATAGGGCAAGATGGTGGCCACATGAGACGGCTGTTTGCTGCGCCCCTCGCTGGATCCCAAACTCCTGGCCCCTTGATATACCTCTGTAAAAAACAGTATCAAGAGATTACCATTTTTGTTTGGTGTTTTTTGCATCTTTAGAGAAGTAATTTAGCTTGGTTAGGCTTTGCTAATTCAGGCTGATTTTTTCTGGACAACATTTTTGAAAATGGTGGATGTGTTTCAGTGATGATGTAATATTTCAGGGACCTTGAAACCTATATACTTCATTTTGGTGTCAAAATATAGGTTTTGGGTGTCAAGTAGTCATATAGAGACAGAAAATAACTCTTCAGAGCAACCCTTCTGCCATTTTCCAAAACAGCTGCTCTATAATGATGCGTTTTAGCCATCATATTGGCAATTTATTTTAATATTGTTTTTGTTTCAGATTTTCTGTTGATTTTCTGTTGATTCAAATTCGTAAACATAATTGAAGCAGGTGGTAGCCGAGGATTTTTACCTCCTGACAGTGCTGCTAACTACAACATCTGAGGGCTTCTTCAGAAAAGAAAAATGTGTTGTATACCAAACTAATCTGAAAGGAAAGCTAACTTCAAATGCAACTGGACAGAAGACAGTTTGAGATGCTGCAGAAATATGGCATAATGAAGTTCACAAAAGAATAAAACTGATGGGTAAAGAGGATCAACTATTTTATCATAGTAACAACAACTGCTTCAAATTGTACACAGTGGAAAAAGAGCCAGAAAAAAATGGGTCTAAAAATAGCAGAAACCAGTGAATGACAGAAAAAATCTGATTCTTCTGAGAAAGCGATGACAACCAAACCCAGTGCCCAGATCAATGGTTACCCCTTGTTCTCCTCCGACAGAAAGCACAGGATCTTCAATGTGAAACCTGAGGTTTAGCAACATCACAAAATGAAATGACGGACTGAGTATTGAAACTTTTCAAACACTCACCCCGAGTCACAGATCTGGGTTAAATGTACAGGCTGGCTAGGTTTTCCTAAGTGCCAGCTGAGCTAGGGTCCAAAATCTTTAGCTACCCAAAATCTTGAGCTACCCACATTGGACAAAAAGCATCATTCTTTAGTGGAAAAATGTGATGCATCATGTTGCGTTTTGGGCCATTTCCTGTAGTGGCCACTTTGCCTACCCGCACAAGTGAGGCACCATTTTTATTAGGTGACTTGTGGGAGTTTAGATTAGTAGAACATTGGTTATTAACAATTGGATTTCACTGCATTTGTGCCTTTCATATGTAAGCCAGAGTATAAGAAAGATGACATTTTGAAAAATACCTGTCACAGATCTGGGTTTAATCCATTGTTATTTTGCTCATCACATCACCCCATTTTGGACCCAGCTATATGCAAATAAGTCTTGACCCTGCTCCTTGTGTGAACAGTCAAGCCCGAATGGCCAAGCCAGGTCCTGCCTGGACCGGAAACACCGGAAACCAACCTGGGACCGGATTCACGATATCACTCCTCATCAGCCATGCTAGCGTGAATACAGGAGAGCAGAAATCGAGGGGCCCACATTTGGGTATACTGTAGCCACGTTATGGAACTGACGAGAAAAGTCACTTAATCCTGCCTCATAGTCTTTACAAGACACTTGACCCAGAGGTGCCAGGTGTTCCTATCAAGTCACATGTTCTTTCGGCTGATGACGTTTTTAGCAAAATTGGAACAAAGTTTGGAGCTTTAACTGCTAAACCTATGAAGATTTTAAAGGGTTTGCTGAGACAGGACAAGAATGTGACTTTCAAGTCATAGAAAAATACCCTGTGTGTGTGAAAAGCAAATTCTGATTGTTGCAAATTTGACAATCTTCAGTACAGTGAGTTCAAGAGATCAGTCCTGCTATGTGACCTTCCACCAACATCATATTCTGTGAGTGGACACATTAAAAACGCATCCTACTTGATCAGAAGATGTATAAATGTTTTGGATCATGCATGTGTAGAGAAAGATCTGTGCAATTTTATTTTGGGAAGAAATTGATGGGGTGCTACAACCTACAAAATTTCTAAACGCCTCTACTCATAGAACTTACACATACTTGTACTTGCAAAAACCTGTGCTACAAAAATATGTACCTGTTGATATACTGTTCTCAAATGTTCAACATTCTGCAAATGTACCACGGTAATAAAGTCTGCATGGCAATGTATTCTGATATGACTTTTATATTTAGCTTCTCTTTGCCATCCTACATTTCCATGTCTTGTATTATTTCATTTCTAAATGATGGAAAGATGTTCAGGTGGGAAGTTAAACAATACAACTTTGTGATGGATGTTAAGCATCAGCAGACTTAGAAATGAGGTTAATGCAAATGTGTGAATAAATACATTCACAATATGTAACCATTCCTAACATCCATAATAAGGTTTCATTTTAAAAGGTGTTTGGTAATGCCAGAAGTAAATTGTTAAGTAGGGTGCAGTAGCGAGTATCATCAAATCTTTTCGTTTCACAAGTCTAATAAAAATGCATTCAGAGGCATGGAGCTGTGCAAAGCCTGCACAATATACATTCTGCAGTTTCAACTCTTATTCCTGGTGATATGTGCAGTGGCATCACTGATAGGAATGATGTAATCAATGTGCAATAATGTAACTGAACTGGTTATCCTAAAAATTCCTTAAAGTGGGCACACCATGATGCATGCCCCAATGTAGTTGGCCCTGTAATAAGACATTGGGGGTCATTACGACCCCGGCGGTCGGGGATAATATGGTGGTAAGTACTGCTATCAGGCTGGCGATACTTACCTCCATATTATGACATTGGCGGGTTGTCTGAAGCAACCCGTCCATGTGCCCCTCCAACCACCACGTTGGTAACAGCTGGCGGGTTCCAGATATCCATCCCCAGCCTGCGGCTGTCACTATTCCGCCTGCAGGATTATGACCCCGCCCATTGCTATGGTTTCCGTGGCTTTCTTAACTCCATGAAAACCATGAAGGTAGGCACTATGAGTGACAGGGAATTCCTTCCATGTCATTGATAGGGGTCTCCCCCCCACTCCAGTTAGCCCCACCAACCCCCTTAACTCTCCAAAGCCAACCCCCCAGCACCCCTACATTCACGCCCCCTTCACATACACACACACGCATACACACACCCATTCCCACATGCTTCCACACATGCATACATCCATTCACACACACATCCGCACACACTTTCATACATAAATGCAGACACGCATTCACATAATACAACATACACGCACTCACACCTCCATACATGCACAAACGCATTCAACATTCAACACACACCTGCATCCACACCCACACAAATATTCACACACACTCCACACACACACACAGAACATCACCCACCCCCTCCTCTGTCAGAGACCTGACTTACCTGGAATCAGGGGGTCCTCCAGCAGGAGAGGGGACAGGGTGCTGCTACCGCCAGCAGCCCCCTCCAGCGAACACCGCCAGGCCATATTATGGGTCATAATACTGCTGGAGGCGGTCTACTGGCGTGATGCTGCTAGAGGCAGCAGCGCCACCTTATCGCCATCCGCCGGCATGGCCACAGCCGATTTCAGCCATGCTTCTGGTGGAAATCTGGCTGTGGTCATAATACAGCAGGCGGCTGGTAGCCGCGGCGATGGTCTTTTGGCGGCTGTCACCACGGCGGTAGGCGGCACTCACAGCCAGTGTCTTAATGAGGGCCATAGTGTTAGTGCACATGGTCGTACTGATATTGGGGCAGTGTTGCTGCACTCTTACCTTGCCATAATGAACAGGAACAGGAACATCTGGAAAAGGCAAAAAGTCATGTTCAAATCTGTGTTACCTCACTACTTTCTGCATTTTTGTTTTGCAAGTTTTGACCCGTTTATAAGGATATTTCTACTTTCCTTTTGGAGATGGATATGTGTCCAGAAAAACTAGGCCACGTGTAATTCCTTTTTGACTGAAAACATGAGTTTTTAGCCAAAAATAGTATTATGGACCCACTTGCAACAGGTCGGTAATCCATGGAGTTGTATTTGGTAGGAAATTCAGGTTGCTTATTCTATGTTAATAGAATTTGCAGAGCACCTGTCTGATACAAAGATCACATTCTATATTTATCTATTTCTAAATCCATACCTATACATCCATATTTCTATTGATGATGCCCTGCGTAAATATTCTTATTTTCCCAGTGGACCTTTTAAGAAAGCTTGAGAAGTAAGGAAGAGTTAAACTCAACCTTTCGATTCAATTGACAAAGTAACCAATTTGGTCACACATTAAATCCAGGAGGTTGTAGACAAAGTTCAATGTTTATTATAAATTAAGAGACAAACTGAGTCTCAAAAACATGTTATATAAATACCAACTCACCAAATGTGAAGTAATGGGTCAAATAATGTTAAACTGTATGAGCATAAGGCATACCATAATTTCAGTTGAGGCAATATAAAAGATAAGAATCAGGATCTGATGATCTTAATATAATGTGGTCCTCTTGCCTAATCATTGCATTAACTAAGAGCTATATTTATGGGCTTTTGGCATGGAGCAGCACAGTAAGGCACCTTGCTGTGCTGACCTGCGTCAAAGGGATAGGGCAGGAACGTACCTTATTTAAGCAATACGGTGCATTCCTGTCCTTGCCCAATCCGCTGATACCATTTTGGCAGCCTAATGCCAACACAGGCACCCTTCTCTGTTTTGTAGGCAGGATTGTTTTTGTGCAGGAAGAGGCACCTTTCTGCACAGAAACAATTATGGGAGACTGTTTCCTCTTTCTATGTGTGCTGCAGAAATAATGAAGAGAAAAAAAATATTTCTCCTCGTTGCACCTCCCCTGAGAAGGAGTAAGGTCCTGCTGCATACCCAGGTTTGCAAGCTCTTGTAAATTTGGAGATGCGTGTTTTTTTGTGTGGGAACACCCACCACAGCGCCCATGGAATGCCTTTCTAATGCAGAGTAAGGCAACCCAGCGAATTGCACTTTCTTGCCTTACTCTATGTTAATGCAGACATTCAAAGCGCACAAAGTGGCTTTGCATGACCTCATAGATATGACTGAAAAGCTTGTGTCCATCACTAGAAGTTATCTAAGTATTCTAAACTAAACTAATCAGAAATCCTAATTAAGTCTCAGGATATATAGGAAAGTATCAGTATACCAGCAACATCAGAAGAAGTTCGATAGAGAGGTGTTGTATAGCAGAAAGCCACACAAAGGAATAAAGAGTATAAAGGTCTGTACCCCTCCAAGCCTCAAGGGAATCTGCTCTCGCCTAACTAGGTAAAAACCAATTAAACCTTCAGAAGATTTGAGAAAGCTATGTCACCCACACCAGTAGTTTTCCATCTTCCTTGAAAATTCCATGAATTGAACATCAGAATGACCTGGAACTTTTCCCAGTGTCTGGTAGACAAACAGGACTCTTTTCTTCTCAGTTTGGTAACGCTCCTTGTCCTTGCCAAAGTATTCTCCCATACCCCACTATTTTCCACACGCAAATGCTTTTAATTACCTGTAGACTCACATTGATGCACCTGCAAAGAAAGGATATTGCAACATGAGCACAACTCCACATTGAAGGCTGAACACAAGAAACCAAATGTTTCAGGCCCTTGGTTATGCTATTTTAATAAAGCACATTCAAAATACATAATTATAAGTGAATATTGCATTTCTAAATGAAAACAGGAATTATAAATGAAACATGTGAATATGCAGTTACTTCATAATACCATAATCAGGATACATGAGTATAAATGTGTATGAGTACTACAATTCAGCATTTTAAGTCAAATATTAGAACACACATATATAAGAACTTCTAGTCTTCTACTGAGAATGCACCTGCAGTAATACAATTTAAATCCTCCACTTTACATTAGTAATGTGAAGGCACACAATGTATGCATTGATGTTTACATTGTCATGTCACTTCTGTAACGCTTGATGGTGCAACCAAAATTATGCATCACCACTTTCCATATCTATATATATAACATCAGAACTGTGGTACCATAATTTTTAATTTGAAATTACAGATGTCACAGTTATCAGCAATGTTGCAATGCTAAATGTCCAGGGTATTATGTTGTCTCCTATGCAATGGGGTCTATAAATAAACATTTGTATTTCTGCACTGATTGCCTTGGCAGATTATATCCATAACACAAGGCTCGCATATTTCCAGACAAGGGGAGGTGCTTCTGAAAATGCATGCCTGGTTTTTTATCTTGGGCGTTTCCTGACTCACTCTCTTTGTGTGCATGGCTAGTGTGGGAATTGGGGTCCCTCTACACTGTGTTCTCCAGACTCCTTGCCTGATCTAGATCTTGGCAGTATTATCAGCAAGCTGCATCAGCGGGGGCCCTGAAAAGACTGTTACGTCAGCTGTCTCCCACTTGATGTTTTAGATGCATTGCGGCAAAGCAAAAGATCGCCATGACGGAGTGTACTCCGTTGCACCAACTGCATCCCGCAGCAGCTGATGGGGCAGGCTCAAATGCCAATGATTAGAACTCTGTCACCATCTTATCTGTGGCATCCCATCAAGCCTATTTAGATCACACTGTTATACCGGTGGTGTGTCAGCGGTGGGCCCTCAGTGGTGGAAGTCCGTCGGGGGACCTGTTCAGTATAGTACCATGGCTGTGGCCATTGGTTGGATGCTAGTAACCCACATCTGTTGCAAATTGGAAAATTGTGAACACATGCAAAACACACTATAATACACACTCCATTTTGGACCATGATCCTTTGCCATTCCACTGCAGAACACCAGAAAGCCAATCAAATCCACAACCTAGGCAACATGTATTTTTTTTTTTTACAGTACCCTTCATTTCTTGAGCACTAGTTTTGTTTAGATGTAATTCACAATGGCAGGGAGACGAAATCCCCATTTCACAGAGGAAGAACTGTCTGTCATGGTGGATGAAATTATTGGACAAGAGCCACAATTGTCTGGAGCATAAGTCCAAAATACTAACATTTTCCAGAAAAGGGAAATGTGGATCAGAATAGTTGATAGGGTGAATGTAGTAGCTACAAAACTGCACAGACAGGATGAGATTAGGAAGAGGTGGAATGGCCTGTGGGGGAAGGTTCGTTAAATGGCCTCCAAGCATGACCTGGAGGCCCAGAGAACTATTTGTGGTTCTATTCTCACCCTATTACAACTCTTCCTTGAAAATCCTCCATCCTGAAGGCTTGACTGGAATTCCTGGTGGAGGGTAGACTGGTAAGTCAGCCCTATGTATGTCTCCCTAACCACCAATGGAGTCCTACATTTAAGGTAGACTTTTGGAATGCTGAAACATCCTTAGCAACACAGATATAGCTAATTTTGACTAAACAAAATCTGTTGTGTCATACAAATTGCCAGCAGCATGGGTGTAGCAGTCCTTCAAACATAATGCGAAATGGATGGTCAGATTGCGTGTAGTTCCTCCTGGATCATCCCTTTCATGGTCTCTTCCCATTACTGTCTATCAATGTCTGCTGTTGTGCTTCCAAAAACAGGTCCAAAAACTACATCCATTTTTACAGAAGAATAAGGTGTTCCTACGTTGTATGTTCACTGTTAGAAATGGGTTTTTTGGTTGGCAGTCAGGTTGCCCTCTGTCCAAGCAAGAACCCTCACTCTAGTCAGGGTAAGTCACACACAATCCAAAATCAGCCTGTGTTCACCCTCCGGTAGCTTGGCACGAGCAGTCAGGCTTAACTTAGAAGGCAATGTGTAAAGCATTTGTGCAATAAATCATACAACACCATAGCATAACACCACAAAAATACACCACACAGTGTTTAGAAAAATATATAATATTTATCTGGGTATCTTCAGGTCAAAACGATCAAAGTTGCAATATGAATTTGTAAAGATATCACTGAAAAGTGATATAAGGTGTCTTAAGTCTTTAGAAAGTAAACAAAGTCTCTTTCAAACACAAAGTACCTGGTTTCTGGTGGAAAATCTCCTCAGAGGGCCACAGGAGAAGAGGTACGTGGAAAACTGGTGTGTGCGTCGATTTCTCTCCAGCACACACGGACTTGCGTCGTTATTTTCCACGCGGGGAGTCGTGCGTCGTTTTCCGGCGCACGGACAGTCTCTTTCTGTGGTTCGCGGGGAGTATCAGATGTCCCGGGTCTGTGCGTGGATTTTCCTGCTTGTTTTCCAGCTGCGCGTCGTTCTGCGGGGCTGCGCGTCGAAGTTTCGATCTCACGGCAGGCGTCGCGTCGATTTCTCCTGGGGAGTCGGGCGGCGTTGTCCTTGCGAGGCCGTGCGTCAACGTTTTTATCTCACGGCAGGCGTCGCGTTGATTTCTCCTGGGAAGTCGGGCGGCGTTGTCCTTGCGAGGCCGTGCGTCAAAGTTTCGATCTCACGGCAGGCTTTGCGTCGATTTCTCCTGGGAAGTCGGGCGGCGTTGTCCTTGTGAGGCCGTGCGTCAAAGTTTCTGTTGTCTCGAAGGCGTTGCGTCGATCAGCGTCGGTGTGCAGCGTTTTTCTTGCCGCGGAACAAGCTGTGCGTCGAAAATTTCGGCGCACGGAGCGTCCAAGAGGAAGAGAGAAGTCTTTTTGGTCCTGAGACTTCAGGGAACAGGAGGCAAGCTCTATCCAAGCCCTTGGAGAGCACTTTTACAGCCAGACAAGAGTTCAGCAAGGCAGCAGGCCAACAGCAAGGCAGCAGTCCTTTGTAGAAAAGCAGACAGGTGAGTCCTTTGAGCAGCCAGGCAGTTCAGCAAGGCAGCAGGCCAACAGCAAGGCAGCAGTCCTTTGTAGAAAAGCAGACAGGTGAGTCCTTTGAGCAGCCAGGCAGTTCTTCTTGGCAGGATGTAGTTTCTGGTTCAGGTTTCTTCTCCAGCAAGTGTCTGATGAGGTAGGGCAGAGGCCCTGTTTTATACTAAGTTGTGCCTTTGAAGTGGGGGTGACTTCAAAGAGTGTCTAAGAAATGCACCAAGCCCCCTTTCAGTTCAATCCTGTCTGCCAGAGTCCCAGTAGGGGGTGCGGCAGTACTTTGTGTGAGAGCAGGCCCTCCACCCTCCCAGCCCAGGAAGACCCATTCAAAATGCAGATGTATGCAAGTGAGGCTGAGTACCCTGTGTTTGGGGTGTGTCTGAGTGAATGCACAAGGAGCTGTCAACTAAACCTAGCCAGACGTGGATTGAAGGACACAACAAGATTTTAGTGCAAAGAAATGCTCACTTTCTAAAAGTGGCATTTCTAGAATAGTAATATTAAATCCGACTTCACCAGTCAGCAGGACTTTATATTACCATTCTGGCCATACTAAATATGACCTTCCTGCTCCTTTCAGATCAGCAGCTGCAACTTCAACAGTGTATGAGGGCAGCCCCAATGTTAGCCTATGAAGGGAGCAGGCCTCACAGTAGTGTAAAAACTAATTTAGGAGTTTTACACTACCAGGACATATAACTACACAGGTACATGTCCTGCCTTTTACCTACCAGCACCCTGCTCTAGGGGTTACCTAGGGCACACATTAGGGATGACTTATATGTAGAAAAAGGGCAGTTCTAGGCTTGGCAAGTACTTTTAAATGCCAAGTCGAAGTGGCAGTGAAACTGCACACACAGGCCTTGCAATGGCAGGTCTGAGACAGGGTTAAGGGGCTACTGAAGTGGGTGGCACAACCAGTGCTGCAGGCCCACTAGCAGCATTTAATCTACAGGCCCTAGGCACATATAGTGCACTCTACTAGGGACTTATAAGTAAATTAAATAGCCAATCATGGATAAACCAATCAATAGTACCATTTACACAGAGAGCACATGCACATTAGCACTGGTTAGCAGTGGTAAAGTGCCCAGAGGTCAAAAGCCAACAACAACAGGTCAGAAAAAATACGAGGAAGGAGGCAAAAAGTTTGGGGATGACCCTGTCAAAAAGCCTGGTCCAACATTCACCTAGTCACATTATATCCATATGCGTGTATCCACTTGTAAATGTGTTTTCATCTCTAAGATAGTCTTTGAGAGTGATATGTGTAACTTATTTTAAAATCAAGTATTGTCCATGGTGTTGACAGATGACTACATCTGCCATGTTCCTCTGCTATTGGATCTGAAAAACAATAGTGGAATGTAAAGTTGCTAGACCATCCTTTACTTTCATATGCATACACATTTCAAAAGCTAGTGCACGTCTCAATCACCATGTCGTGTTATGGATTAAAATATTACTTCTTGTGTATCTCAACAATGTTGGCACCTGCTTATAGGTATGCTGAATCGATGAAAATGCTTACATTATTCATTATCTGTTTATTCCAAGATTTCCACAATGTGTTTTGGCATGCTGAAGAAAATTAGTAGCCATACATAAGTGAAACTTCACTGTCCAAATGATGACCTATTACAGTATCATGTGCATTATGAGCCACTTTGCATCCAATTTGTGGCAGCCTGCTAGATCTTGGAATGTCCACTTTGTTGGGTTCAATATCTGTCACATGTAAACTACAAATCTGAACTAACACTTTGGCATTTCAGGACATCTCTACAAGGTCAGCAATGAAGTTGTTATCTTTGAAAAACAGTCTGCATGTGTAAAACACTGAAGATAACATGTATGCCTAATCAGTCAATCTCTCTCTTTCCATGTTTCAGGTTAGCCCTTTTGTAGACAAAGACATGTGAAATGCACAAACTATATATTTTAGTCACATATCCTCTGTATTCTTCATAGGTCCAACCACCCCGGCATAGTGCACTATTGTCTGCCGGCCAAGACACCTCCACTCCAGCCCAGGAGCAAGCCTTCAGTTAGGACTCCAAAGCTACAAGTCTGGATGATGAGAAGCAAGCTGGCCCATCTGGTCTGCCTGGCAACACAGCTCCAGTGAGTCAAACTCAGTCCACAGCTACACCTCCCACTATAGCTGCTACAAAACCTCAGTGTGAGGACACCTCCACTTCCTGTGCACCGAGAACCTGCATGCCAATCCTGTGCCCCCCACTCCTGGCTACTGTTGAGCCATCAACAACTCAGTCAACAGGTCTGCCAGGACCCAGTGGTTTGGGTCACACTCAAAGCCACAGGCTAGTGCGAGTAGGGGTCTTTGGAGGGAATCTGTGGGCCAGCCAAGGGAAGCCTTTGGGGGTTTTGTAGCCAGACCACCCCATACCAAGTTTTTGGATCTGTCCAATAGTCCCAAGACATGATGGGCCAGGTCCCAAACGTGCTCTGGGACAATAGACAGGTGCAGAGGGAGAACAATATGGAGATGCAGAACATCAATTGCAATTTGTGCTCCTTGACTGGTGTTATGTATGACATTTATCACATTATGAACAGGGCTTCTTCTAGTCCATCTGTCCCTCTCTGTGGTCCCTCAACATCTGGGCAAAGTACAACACTGCCAGTCACAGACAGGGATGCCCTGCCACAGGATGAGTCTGTTCCTATCACCCAGTCCTTGTGCCTGTTCCCCTTTCCTCCCTGGAGGGGACGGACAGGTGGACCACTACCTTCAAAACACCAAACATAATTTCCTCCTTGTGTGCCTACCACTCACCCTACAGACTGTTTCATTGGCACATTTACCTTTTCAGAGGACAGTAGTATTTTTAACATTGGACTTCAAACTGTATGTGGCTCTACTACCATATTTCCATCCACCATGATAGAATATTTTAGTTTGTTTCCTCTAATTTTAATTCACCTCACACTTTTGTTTAGCATAATAAATGTAACGGACACAGAGTACAAGAGTATTGTTTGACTACTTGTGGCATTTTCTTTCTCATGTCCATCTTCTACCATCATTTTGGGAAAACTATAAAACATTAATTTAGGTAAAAAACATTGCAATTAGAAAGAGGAAAAGTGCTGACACATGTATTTAAAGTAAACAAACTTTACTGAGAATGTATATACAGGTCCTTGTTGGAATTGAGCCTGGGTCATAAAGAACCGTCCTAACCCCAATATCTGTGCCATTCAGTGTTATATGCTCCACTACCTTGATACTATGGAGAATAGGGAATATGAAATGGGAACAAACTGAATAGGCAAATTATCACTGCTGCATGTCCTCAGTTGGAGCCGTATATCCTTCCCTCACAACAGGAATTCTAGAACAATAATACCAATAGTCTACTTCATCTCAGTGGCACAATTTGAGGCTACTTGACCAGTACAGGAGACTGTGGCAATATCAGGTATAATGCAACACACAAAGAGATGATGGATGGAGTGCCGAAACTTTTCAAACACTAATTTGCATATGGCTGGGTTCAAACTAGTACGAAAAAGAACGATGGGTTAAACCCAAAAAAGTTTCAGCACCCCGTCCATCATCCTTTTGTGTTGCTAAAGTTGCCCTAAGTGGGAAGGGTATTCCCAGCTTTGAGTCCTGTGCTCACTGTGCCACTGGATTCAAGCTGGCCTGGCTGATGACAGGTGTTACCTGAAACTGGTCCCAGGATGCTTGTTTCCGGTACAGGGAGGACCTGGCTTGGCAGTTCGGGCTGGACTGCTCCCACGGGGAACAGGGTCAAGGCTGATTTGCATATGGGTGGGTTCAAACTGGGGTGACATTGTGAGCAAAAGAACAATGGATTAAACCCAGATCTGTGACTAGGGGTGAGCGTTTGAAAAGTTTCAGCACTCCATCCTTTTGTGTTGCTAAAATATCTGGTACAGTGACACATTCACCATGTGGTGTGCTAACAAAAAGTTATGTCACCTATGATGAAACACATCAATAGCTACCTCCACTGTCCACGAATTGAAGGTTTAGCCAATGTGAGGGGAGAACAGTATGCTAGGGCTTGATATACACATGTGGTTTGAGCAAATCAAGTGGCACATATTGCGATGATGGCAGGATCAACGCATTTACATTTTGTCCTTCAAAACAGCCACATAACACAGCAAATGTCAAAAAGTTGAAATGTCTAACTGAAGATGGCATGGTGAAACACCCTGAAACAAAATAAGAAGGGAAAAATATTTTTGGCATATATTAAATTGAGCTCAATTGATAAGTCATGAGGACACACATACTTAGCATAAGCACAGGCCATCTATGTCAATGACCACATAACCCAATGTAGGAAAACTCTGATCTACTAACATCTTTGCCTTGAACTTTCCTGCACTGATTATTCCTAACAAATTACAATAGGACACAGGTATGTATCCTAGGGCACAAGTTGTACTGACATTGGAGCTTAGAATTTGTAAAGGTAAACTTACACTCCTTGTTCTTCACCACTGTCATCTTCACAGAGCATTTCAACATCCTCACCCAGGGACTCATCCCGGTCTCCCTCCTCTGGGCGATGTAATGAAGAATGGAACAGGCATCTGTTATTTGGCACACCATATCAGGTGAGTAGAGGAATACTCCACTGGTATTGTCTAGGCCCCTGAACCTAACCTTCAGGAGCCTGAAAGCCAGCTCCACTGCCCTCTGTGTTCTTCTATGGGCCTAATTGAAGGGAACTTGTCCTGGCGTTGTTGGATTCCTGAACAGTGCCAATAACCACAGTCAGTGAGAATATGCTGTGTCTCCTACACGGAAGCAACACATCAACAGATACTCACATATCAAACCATTGTCCCTTCCTAAACTATGTTTCAGGCAAAAGATGTACAAGTCATGTTGTGCTTCTGAACAAGCCAGGTCCTCTCTGGTCCAGTTTCTGACATCTGTATGAGTATATTGCTGTTCCATAGTATGAATGAATCATGTGTTGACCCAGGGAAGAGGGCAGACACACTTGAGATGTATAAGATGGATAAGCAAACAACTTGCACATTGTTGGAATGTAAGTTCTTCCGATTGCGGTAGACCTGTTCTCTCTGATGTGGTGACACCAAGGCAATCTGCAAGCCATCTATTGCTCCAACCACATGTGGTAGGCCACTGAATTCTGGCTGGGACATAACCCCAGATGCTGCCGCAGTATATTGAAATGTGCCAGTGGCTACAACATGCATTACTGTCATGATTTCCACTATTGGTGTTATGGCTGTTAGATGTCTATTGTGAGGCTGGAGCTCAGGCTCCAATTGCTGACCAACATCCAGGATAGTTTGCCTATTTAGATGATATTGCTTGATTATTACCCTTTCCTCCATGGGGCAGGTATGGAAAGGGCCGGAACACCTGAAGCTGTCACCTCCTACCCATGGCTGGGTTCAGATGTCTGTCAGTATGTATGGAGTAGAAAAGATCAGTTGAAAAGGTCACTCCACACTTTTAATGTCAATACACATTTGACTTGTGGACAACAGTAGAAATGTCATTGAGTAATACATGTACACATATTTGGTCCACTAAGAGCTTAAAAAACAACATTTTTAGTCTTCATGTGCAAATAATACATTTGAGCTGTATTATTTTCACCTAATTCTTTTTAAACTATTTTTTTTAAACGTCAACTGAGGTAGTACTTCCCCCGCTGCACTATCATTGTCAAACACAGTCACGGTTCACATTTTATCATGTCATATCTTGGCAAGAAAAGTGTTGTTTGTATCTCACTTTTAGAAATGCTCTAGCATTTATTTTGAGGGCTGGTGACGCAAAAAAAGTTATAAAATGATCTGCTTCATACCCTAAAATGGCAGGTGCCTGACCTAGCCATCAGGGCATTGGCTACCTGACGGCTGTCAGCGGAAATTGACCACATAGTAGGTGGTAGTCTCGACGGCGGGCTCAGCCATAGGCTAGCCTGTGTGACAGCTAGGCACGAAAGCCATGGCTGTGTCTGTCTCCATCACAAATTGCATCCGCCGTGTATTTGTACGTCACATTGCCACTAAACATTCACTTGCCTCCTAACACTGCAGGCATTAAGAACTCCCTATATCTCCCAAACCCAAGTCCCTACTGAACACCCTTCCCATTTTCCTAGGGAGAGCCTACTCTTTGCCCTGGCCATGACCCCTTCCAAATCCCAAACTGCCCCTTTTAAACCTACGCCTCCCAAACGCAAATGCCGTCCCTCCCAGACCCCAGGACCCATCCGACCACTAACATCATTGAGGGGCCTGCTCTCTACCCCATAGATGCCACTTCCAGAATAGGTTTATTCTGGCAGTGAATTTAGGAGGCAGGTAATGGGCCTGGAAGCCATTGTGACCCACATGAGCTGAGACATTACTGGTCTAATTATGATGGATTTATGATATTTCTCATTGACTAAACTCATCATTATATAAAGTCTTTAATTTTGAGAATACCTTTGTCCTGGCCATATTATTAAATTGTTACTAATTGTTTACTGATGATGTTATTTCTGCACATGTGTGAGCCATGCACTCATTCTCATTTGTGACACTGACAAACACAGGTTGTATGCTTTAGTTGTTTTTGATAAAATGCATACATTGGTATTGTCCATGAGTGATGTACATATTACATTTGGTACAAGCATTTATGTTGTTACCGGACACTTATACCAAAATTTTGTGTATTTCTGATTTTGAGTGGAGAATGCATGTGTGCATAATTTGACATTATGTGTCAATAATAGGAACATTTGCATTACACAGATGGCCTGGCACGTTACAGTTGAATGTAATCTTATGTTTGTGACATATTGCACACACCAAGGGGACATGTGACTGTCATACATCTCTGACATGTATGTAGGTCATCAGTGAATTTTGTGTTACACTCTGTGTATTCCCACCGGTAGCATGTGGTAGTGTGATTACTACATTACCATGGGATTGTTTGTTCAAATTTCGGATATTATTTCACTAGATACTTAAGATCTTTTATGTGCATTCTTGCTCATACCTTTACAGACACATTTCTATTTGAGAATGTTGAGACTTTTTGTGTAGGTGTCCATTGCCATGTAGGCAGAGTGTATGAATTTGGTGGCTGCTACTTATATCTCGAGATCTGTTCTGATACATTTTCAGCCTTCATCATTACACACTTTAGCACTGCTCAACAATATGGTGGTGTTTACACAAATTATTAAGCCATGCACAAGTCCAATGTTAGTATGCAGCTACAATTTTGAGGGCAATAGGAATGCCTGTGACTTACCTCCTGTTTAGGTGACAACAAGGGTGATTTCCATCTTGGTCCTGGCCCAGAAGCAACAGGAGGACTGGTAGCAGTGAGTTCATGGTGACAAGATACTTGGAAAGTGCTCAAAAGGTGAGTTATGTGTTTATATAGCTGCCAAGCCGCCAACCCAGGTGAGGAGGTTTAGCTGCCATAGCTGCGTTGGCAGGTTTACAGATCATGATTGGCTGTAAAAGGAGCTGGAGTTCGGCCGCCAGTCACTATTGCCTATGGGCAGTCGATGCGGGACAAGATTATTGGCTGTGACAGTGGATCGTCAGCGGTTTTTCGCTTATGCTCCCGGTGTGTTCGTTTCCCGTCAAAAAGTCGATGGCATGACTGTTACTTCCAACATCTATATCACACCCTCTGTCTGGTTCCTCTCACACCCAAGATAGGGCCATGTTGCTTTTCTTGTATTTACCTCCACTGTGAAGAAACCTAGGCTTGAATCGCAGTTGGTTCAGGACACATCAGATGAGGGACATTCCACTTCTTTTGGGCCCTATATAGTGGCATGTAACAAACTTTGGGGGGCTCTGAAATATGGATAAGAAGGGTAACTGTTACTAAATGAATCAGCCAGGTTACCTCACAGATGCTGAATCACTACAAAAGAAATCTGATATGGCTTCCTTAAATTTGTGTTTTTAAAACTCTTTTATAGAGATATTCAATATATACAAGTAAAATAACAGCGGAAAGGACCAGAAAGAACTTTATGACCACATTAAACCAAAGCATAATAACTATGTAAAAGACATGATATGACACAGACAAATTAGAGAAAAGATGGAGAAAACAGGTCACACTTAAATTCCAATGTACATAGATGTAACATTATCATAAAAGGGAGTAAAAACATAAACATGCAAAAATAGGAGGTGTTAGAAATGGGGGCTTCTGGTTGGCTAGGATATACACTGAGGCCGGCAGAACTGACCATTCTAGTCAGGACAAACTAGTTGCATACCTAGATAACCTGTGCGTCTGGTAGATTGGCCCAGAGCAGGCAGTTTTATCATAAGAGGTAATTTGTGAAGTATTTATGCAACACACACATAGTAACACCACAAAGTCATCACAAAAGGACTCCACAGAGGTTAGAAAAATAGGTATTATTTACATGAATAAAATGAGACCAAAACAACAAAGATCCAATCAGTATATCAGAAGATATGATTTTTAAAATGGGTAAATGCCAAAGCACTGCTTAAATTCAATAGGCTCCTTTTAGAACCTTTATGGTAATTCCTTAAGAGTGATACAGTGTTAAAAGTTTGACACAGGACTCAAAGGGCCCCTATGCCCCAGTACCTTTGTTAGAGAAACACAGCTGCTAAGGCTGTTGATGGGCCTCGCACACAGGGCCTGTGCTGCTGGAAGGTGAGTTACAGTGTGGTACGGCTCGCTGGTGAGGTGCACAGTCATCCGTGTGTTGGGTAATTGGTAAGGCAGGGCTGTGGCACACACGCCGATCAGGGACTCCCAAAGTGCTGCTCCTCGAGCTCTCACAGCTACAGAGGAGGTGCTCCTTCAGTGAACACAAGTACGGAGGCACTGCTCCTCCATCGAGCGTGAAAAAAGCAAAATGGGGAAAGGTTCACAGAATGGGGCAGGTAAATGAGATGAAGCACTGCACTTTTTTCTCCAATATGCCTGAGGGTAATTGGCACGTACTGAACAGTACAAGAGGCTGAGATGAATGCACTAGGTCTTTGATGTCCTTGAGAAATCAAGGAGAACGGGATAAGACAGCAAGCACTTGTAGTCTCTCTAGGTTTAGTCCTTGGTCCTCGGCAGGGCAGAAATAAAGAAGAAGCAGGGTAGCACAAAAGCAGAGAAGCAGTTCCTGGGAGAAGTCAATTCTGCCAGAGTGGCAAACCTTACAGCACTAGAGTCTTTACTCCAGCAGAGTACTTTTCAGGTCCAGTAGTTTACTAATTTCAGTGGGTCAGAGACCCAGTGTTTATACCAAATAGTGCCTTTGATGTGGGGGGTGACTTCGAAGGATCTCTCTGAAGTGCAAGGGTCCCTCTTTCTGCCCAGCCCCAGCCCTAGCTCTAGACTATCTGTGGGGGGGTAATCAGCCATTTGTGTGGGGTTCAGGCCACTACCCTTTAAGTGTATGAGCCCTTTCCATTCTTCCTGCCCAGGAAGACCAATCAATATGCAGATGAATGCAGATGCAGTTGAGTGTCCTGTGTTGTGGGTGTCTGGAGGGAATGCACAAATGTAGCTGTAACCCAGCTCATTCCAGATGTGTATTGGGGACAGGCTGACAGATACACAGAGCAGTGAGAGAAGAGAAATTACCAATTTCTAAAAGTGGCATTTCTAAAATAGTAATGATAAAAACATCTTTAACAGTAACAAGGATTTATCATTACCATTCCAATGATATGAAACATGATGCAACTGCTCCTTTCTGATCAGGAATTACATCTGAAAATTATATTAAGGAAGTCCCAGTGCTGGCCTATGAGCTGGGCAGGCCTCACAATAATGAAAAATAACTTCAGGAACTTCTCATTACCAGGACATGTAAAAATTGACAGTACATGTTCTGCCTTCACTTACACTGCATCCTACTTTATGGGCTACCTAGGGCCTACCTTAGGGGTGACATATATATGTAAGAAAAGGGGAGTTTAAGCCTTGGCAAGAGTTTGCAAATGCCAAATCGAAGTGGAGGTGAAACTGCACACACAGGTTTTGCAATGGCAGCCCCAAGACACTGAAGTTGGTGGCACCAGCAGTGCTGCAGTATAGTGTATTTTATTTACAGGGCCCTGCACATAGGGTACACTACTTTACAAAGGATTTACAAGTAAAATAAATATTCCAGTTTTGGATCCACCAATATTACCATGTTTAGGGGAGAAGCACATGCACTTTATCACTGGTTAGCAGTATTAGAGTTCTAAGGCCAAAAAAAAGAAACAGGGAGAAACAGGAGGTAAAGGGGAAAAGTCTGGGGCAAGCCACCTCTGGAGGGATTACAAGTGTAGACTCCAGAACTGGAAGAGGAATGAGATGATCACACCAGCAGACCAGCTATAAAACCAAAGTTAAAGGCAAACTTGAGACAGATAGATTAACTACATAGGCTGGGAAAAGAGGGCATGGCCAAGATGGCGACTGCATAGGTTGCAAAGTTCAGTACTCCACGGCTCCCAGCCCAAAATTAGTTATCATACCTCTTTGTGGATTGTTCCCTTCCATGTAAAACATGGCCGGTGGTGCCCCTGACCCTAAGGCCTCGCTACAGGCTCTCACCAACCCCATCAAGGAATCCCAGAGCACTATGAAGCAGCAGCTACAGTGGGACACACCCAAAGGCCCAGGTTGGAGCCTCATCACGGTGGCTGAAGCAACCCACAGATACGCCGCAACCAGAGTAGCAGGAACCCTCGCCTCAATGGGGGATTGTGATCCAGCTGTGACCTGCCATGCAGCTGCAGGAGGACCCCCCGCAGTCTCTGGAACCCAGCAGTGGCCCATTTGATGGCCAAGACTTGTGACTGGGGATCACAGATGCGTGCTGGCAGTGTGTCGTCAAGGAGGAGCAAGATTTGTGCTTTCTCCTTTCAATGATCACTGACAAAGGCACAACACTGGCCGTGAGGGGGGAACTTGCCTCCTCAGCCCCTAAAGATTAGTGGCCTTCAATCCCACCTCAAATAGGACTCACAGGAGGGGCACAGTGCATTTGTCCCCTCCCCCATCAAAGTGAACTGGCTGCCACACATCAGGACCATCACACATTTACTTGGGGCACTGAGTCTGGCACTTCAAGGCACACCCTGGCACGCCACTACTCTCTGGATTCCTGAACCCCACCTCCACACACTGAATAAGGTACTGTACCATGGGGCCCTAGTTACATACACCTGTACCAGACAGAGGGAGGAGGACTAAAGCACGGGGTGCCCCTTCTACACCCAGAGTTATCCCTCTCAACACCATTGAACACAGGTTGACGCATGGGGTGGAGGTCGAACACCTTTACAGAGTCAAGAATGTACCTATCTGCTGAATGACAAGTGCTTTTGATGCATTACACACCATCTGCCCCCTACTTCGGGTGTATTGCACATCCTACCCGATATGGTGCTTACCCCCTCTCAAGAGGTTTATCAGCCCTTCCGAAGAATACCAGGTGACCTCCAAGGCCTCAGTCAAATCAATCCCAACCTGTAGAAACAGTGACCCCCTCATAGTACACACAAAGCAAGATATGGATCAGGCAGTTCCATTGGGTGCACAGAACAAGGAGGCGGTGGGAACCATACCAAACTCTGCATAAGAATCCATCAAGACCACTCTGACTACTCTATCCTGCATGTTTGATGATCCTGTAATCTGTGCTGGATGTTAAGACCACCTTAGAACCAAAGATTGATGAGGATTGATATGGGCCTACTGAGAGAAGACCACAAAAAACTGAAAGTTCAGGTCACAAACACAGAATCAATGCTGGCATCCATGGGGCAGATGGTCACGGAAACCACAGCAAAAATTAAGGCCCTCCAAGACGAAGTGGACTACAGCAAACCTACTGCAAAAAACATGCAAACAACTAAGAGGACAGATCCAGGCGTAACAATTTATGAATAGTGGGCCTATCCAAAAAGATTGAGAGCCCCGGGATGGAACTATACCTAGAGGAATTTTTCTCATCAACGATTCTAAAAGGAAGAGACTCTACCTTCTTTTCTGTGGAATGAGTCCACAGGATACTGGGAAGACCACTCCCACCTGGTGCCTTACCACTCCCAGATTTTTGCCCATGTCTTCAATTACAGGGACAAAGACCATATCCTACAGGTAACCCATGCAAAAGGCCCTTAGACAGTGAATTATGCTCAAGTCAACATGTTCCCTGACCACATCAAGGAGGTACGGAGCCACAATTCCTCCTTCCTCCCTTTGAAACAATGTCTCCACAAGCACAATATGAAATATGCACTGCAGTTCCCTTCCACTCTAAGGGCAATGCAGGGTGACAGCGTCACAATCTCCACAACCTCAGAGAAGGCCTGGAACTGGCTAGAACATAAAGGAATAGCTGTAGCGCTGCAAGGAGCAGTGGACACTTCCCACAGATGGAAAGTGCAAAGATTCCGCACACCCCGGAGGATGCACCTTCCACTGGGCCCCACAAAACAGCAGGCAGCTAGAGAAAGGGCAAAAGCTGTTGTGGATTTGGAACAGGGGGAATCAAACCCGTCCCCAACTGAATCAGTTGCAAGTAATCTCAGTGATTGGGCAGCACTAGCTCCACAAACATTGGTTGAGACATTACTCGGGCGCCCTGTGGTCACCCTACAGACAGCAGAAGATGTGATGTAAATGGGGAAAACATTAACTCTTCAACCCTGCTTCAAGGCCCACCTAGACAGATCACATACAACAACAGCCATGTGTCCCTAATGAGTAGTCATTGGAATTATCTTATTATCACTCCCCCACACATTGCCTACATCATCATAACTGACTAGCTTGTACTTTCATTTTTTTTACAGCAGTTTAGTGTGACTGGCTGGGTGCCCATTGGTGTGCCAGCCCGGGAAGGGGTATTATCCATTTAAGGTTTATTTATCTTGTTCAGTAAAGTTTTATTGTTATTTTTCTTAACATGGTGCGTGACTTGATGGCTGGGAGGGCTATTTCATTTTGGGTGGGGGTGGAGTGGGGGCCAGACCAGGGACACCTTATCAGATAACTCCAAGTGAATGTCAGCATCAAGAGACGGGCCTGGGACTAAGTACCTATTGATGACCTGGAATGTATTGGGTTAGCTAGCTATGTTAAATTTTATCATGTACACTAATACCTGAACAGACGACAAATAAATGTTAAACTTTTACGAGAGACATACCTAACAGTACCAGACCTGGGCAGCATGCAGAAGGGCAGCACTCTGATAGGAACGACGTACCTGTGTGTTACACACTAGAGTAAACTGAGATGGGAGATACACCATATTAGAAGGGGAATTAGGTGGTCTTCCCATAACATTTACTTCTTTCTATGCCACAACACAAATCAAGCACACTTTCTACAATCGCTTACATCAGCTTTGCTTCACAACATATTGGGGCCTAATTACTGGGGGGGGGGATTTTAACTGCATACTGGATGTCATGTGCGACAGTTCCTGCCTGCCGGAAGCGCAGTCAAGTGCGCTCATCCAACACCTCATATAGTTGGTCACCAATACTAAGGTCAAAGATGCGTGGCACAGCCGTCATCCCATGCACAGGAAATACTCTTTTTACTCAGGTTTACATGACCTACACACCAGGATAGACCTTATATACTGCAGCCCAGAGGCATTCCCGAGGATCATCAGGGATGAATATCTGGGATGATAACCTCAAACCATTGCCCGTTACTACTTTACCTGATTTGGGGTCATGAACACCCCATTACACCCACCTGGTGCCTTTCGTCACATGCCCTAAGAGATGAGGTGTTTCTAGACACCTTATTGACACACATCACTTCATATTTCATGAATAATGAAAGCACGGCATCCGACCCCAGCATAGAATGGTAAGCATTAAAGTGGTCCTGGGGGCCACGCAATTACAACAGTATATGGAACGAGGATGGTGCTACGCAGACAGCTGAGCACTGTACAAGCAGATATCCATAAATACAAGTCGTTACTACAAAGTGAACGAACGGCAGCAGCCCCCCTAGTGAGAGTACATAAGACAACTTCAGAACAACTACACAGAGAAGACTACATGGAATATCTGATGAAAAGACATTCAGAGGGTGACAAGGCAGGCAGACTGTTGAAATGGATTCTCCGGTCTGAAACACCTAAGGTCCCCTTTACTGCTACTCACTATATGACAGGCCTCTTACTTAACACCCAAGTCCATAAAGAATGCTTTCCGGTCCTTACAATGCTAAATTCTATTTGGCTCCACACACAGTTGACAACACTTGAATCAGATGGTTCCTGGACACCCTCCAACTTCCCCGTCTCCTGGTGACACACTGAGCAGACCTCAAAGCCCCCTCTCCACAGAAGAAATAGCTGAGGCAATCAAACAAATGCTTTGGGGCAAGACACCAAGTGTGGGCGGCTGGCCAGTAGAGGTTTACGCTGCATTCCTGAGTAAACTCATACCCCACCTACTAAAGGTGTTTAACACGGCCTTTTCAATGGGCAAGCTGCCGTTCTTCCTATGAGAGGCTGCTCTGGTTCTACTCCCTAAGCCAGATTGTAATGTACTGCTCATGAGCTTATATTGCCCCTCTCCTTATCAAATACGGACTATAAGATCCTGGGGAAGGTGCTGGCTAACCAATTGATACCCAAAGCACAGCAGCTAAACGGGTTAATTCCAGGAAGAAGTACCTTTGTGAACCTACAGCGCCTATTCATGCTGATGGACTGGGCGAAATAATTGGGCATGAATCCTTGGGATGCCTCTTTAGACACAGAGAAGGCTTTTGACACCCTTGGTGGTCATAGCAAAACACAAACACTGTGGGATAGCGTAACTGGATGGACGGAATGCGGAACCAATCAAACATTCACCCCCAGTCACAAATCTGGGTTTAATCCATCCATTATTTTGCTCACCATGCCACCCCAGTTTGAACCCAGCCATATGCAATTCAGTCTTGACCCTGTTCCACAAGGGAACAGTCCAGCCCGAACTGCCAGGCCAGGTTCTCCCTGGACCGGAAACAAGCATCCTGGGACCGGTTTGAGGATTTCACCCCTCATCAGTCAGGCTAGCTTGAATCCAGTGGCACAGTGAGCCCGGGACCCACGTCTAGGCATACCCGGCGCACTTAGGGCGGCAAAAGCAAAGCAAAACACAAACGCTGTGGGATATCGTAACTGGATGGACGGAATGCGGAACCAATCAAACATTCACCCCCAGTCACAGATCTGGGTTTAATCCATCCATTATTTTGCTCACCATGCCACACCAGTTTGAACCCAGCCATATGCAAATCAGTCTTGACCCTATTCCACAAGGGAACAGTCCAGCCCGAACTGCCAGGCCAGGTTCTCCCTGGACCGGAAACAAGCATCCTGGAACCGGTTTCAGAGTTTCACCCCTCATCAGCTAGGCTAGCTTGAATCCAGTGGCACAGTGAGCCCGGGACCCACGTCTGGGCATACCCGGCGCACTTAGGGCTGCAAAAGCAAAGCAAAACACAAACGCTGTGGGATAGCGTAACTGGATGGACGGAATGCGAAACCAATCAAACATTCACCCCAAGTCACAGATCCTTTTGTGTTGCTAAAGTTAACCTTGGTGGTCATACCTGATGGTAATCCTCAAAAAGATGAGGATAGGCCCCAAGTTTCTTCAATTGAAAATGATACTCTACTAATCCCCCTTAGCACGTGTACAGACCGGGTGTGTAATATCTGACCTACTTGCAATAGAATGAGGCACCCGGTAGGGCTGCCCCCTATTATTTTTGCATTAGCGACGCAGCCCCTAGCTTGTGCACTCCTTGCCATGCCATTGACTGGAGGTTACAGGCCGGTGGCAGCTGGCCTATCATATCCCTATATGTGGATAATGCTTTGGTATATCTTAGAGATGATGCCATGGTGCTCCCTCAACTCATGAACCTCTTGCAGCAATTCGGAGTGGCCTCAGGTCCAAGTGTGAACTACGAAAGCCCCACTTGATCCCAATGACAGCTTTAATTGAATCTTAAAGTAGAGGGCTGCCATGCCACCTACTTCCCAGGGAGCACAATTCCATTAAGTATCTGGGAGTACAAGTGTATTACTCCAACACAAGCTTTATAGATGGCAATGTGGGTAGAGCCACTAGGAACGCAAGATCATGCCTCACATTCTGGATGTCCCTACCACTTTACATAGCAGGCAGGATTGCCAGTTCCAAAATGTGCATCCTCCCCAGGGTACTGTTAGAAATGGGGTCTTTGGTTGACAGTCAGGTTACCCCCTGTTCAAGCACGCACCCTCACTCTAGTCAGGGTAAAAGAGAATCACCTTCAGCTATCCCCGGCTTACCCCCTTGGTAGCTTGTAAGAGCAGTAGGCTTAACTTCAGAGTGCTAGGTGTAAAGTATTTGTACTAACACATTCAGTTACTTAATGAAAACACTACAAAATGACACAACACAGGTTTAGAAAAATAGGAAATATTTATTTAAACAAAACAAAACCAAAGTGACAAAAATCCAAAATACAAAAGTCAAGTTATCAATTAAAAATCAAAAAGAGTCTTTATGTATTTTTAAACACACACTAACACTGTTAGTGTGAAAAGGTACCTTGGGTGCGTCAAAAAAACCCTGCATGGGTAAGTGAGTGTCAAAAAGGGCTTGTGATGCGTCGATTCCACTCACGAGTGGGACCTTGCGTTGTTTCTCCTTTTGCCGGGTCGGGGCACGTCATTTCTTCTCTCCGCAGGAGAGCGATGAATCGATCCGGTCAGCACTCTCGGACCGGGCAGGCCTTGCATTGTTTTTACACACCCAGCGGTACTTGCATCGGAAATCCATCTGCACGATGATCCGAAAACCACGCAATGCGGGATGCGATCTCCCAGCCTCCGTCAGCCATCCTGCGCGTGATTTCTCCTGCTCCGTGCGTCAATTCTTCAGTCGCATTTCCAGTGAGCGTCGATTTTCAGTCGCAGAGCTCGTGGTGTGTCATTTCTTCAGCCGCAGATCAGAGTTGCGTCGATCTTTTCCCCACATGGCCCTCTGTGTGTGGATTTCCTTTTCTTTAGGCTGCCAGCTTCTCCTTTCAGGGTCTCAGGAACTGGATGGGCACCACAGGGCAGAGGAAGAGTCTCTCCAGAGACTCCAGGTGCTGGCAGAAAGAAGTCATTGCTGTCCCTGAGAGTTCAAACAACAGAAGGCAAGCTCTTAATCAAGCCCTTAGAGAGTTCTTCTCAAGATGGAAGGCACACAAAGTCCAGTCTTTGCCCTCTTACTCTGGCAGAAGCAGCAACTGCAGGATAGCTCCACAAAGCACAGTCACAGGAAGGACAGCTCTTCTTCCTCAGCTTTTTAGCTCTTCTCCAGGCAGAGGTTCCTCTTGTTTCCGGAAGAGTTTCTAAAGTCTGTGGTTTTGGGTGCCCTTCTTATACCCAATTCCTCCTTTGAAATAGGCCTACTTCAAAGTAAAGTCTCTTTTGAATGTGAAATCATGCCTTAACCAGGCCAGGCCCCAGACACTCACCAGGGGGTTGGAGACTGCCTTGTGTGAGGGCAGGCACAGCCCTTTCAGGTGTGAGTGACCACTCCACCCCACCCTCCTAGCACAGATGGCTCATCAGGATATTCAGGCTATACCCCAGCTCCCTTTGTGTCACTGTCTAGTGTGAGGTGCAACCAGACCAACTGTAAACTGACCCAGACAGAGAATCCATAAACAGGCAGAGTCACAGAAATGGTATAAGGAAGAAAATTCCCACTTTCTAAAAGTGGTATTTTCCAACACACAATCTTAAAATCAACTTCACTAAAAGACGTATTTTTAAATTGTGAGCTCACAGACCCCAAACTCCACATGTCCATCCGCTCCCAAAGAGAATCTACACTTTAATCAGATTTAAAGGTAGCCCCCATGCTAACCTATAAGAGGGACAGGCCTTGCAACAGTGAAAAACTAATGTAGCAATAGTTCACTGTCAGGATATATTAAACACATTACTATAGCCCTCATTACAACCCTGGTAAATGCTGCTTACCACCGTGCAGAAGACCACCAACATACCACTGCGGCCGTTGAATTTCGCTACAGGTATTACAACCCACAGCTCGGAATCCGCCATAATACCGATACCCACACAAGTCCGCCACACCAAAGGTCAATGATAAACTGGCAATAACAAAACCTCCACCGTCACGCCAACAGGAATACGCCCACACTATCATGACCCACGAATCAACGCGGCGGTCTTTCAACCGCTGTAATCCATTGGCGGTACACACCGCTGCGCTCAAAATACACACACGATTACAAAACACAACCACATTGGACCATTCAAAATACACACACCTGATACACATTCACACACCACACCCACACACCCAATCCAATATAAAACACACACCCACATCGCCCACAAACCCTTACAACCAGAAATGTGAAAGCAGGCCACAGAGAGACACTACCTAAAACAACACCAGCATCCACAGACACACAACACCATCACTTACACAACATTCACACACCTCAAACAACACACACCAACACATCCCCTCACACATAACTACACACGCCACCTCACACATCACCCACACCACATCATGGCACCTCAATGACACCTCAGGTTCTCTGAGGAGGAGCTCAGGGTCATGGTGGAGGAAATCATCCGGGTAGAGCCACATCTATTTGGATCACAGGTGCAGCAGACTTCCATTGCAAGGAAGATGGAGATATGGCGCAGAATTGTCGACAGGGTCAATGCAGTGGGACAGCATCCAAGAACACGGTATGGCATCAGGAAGAGGTGGAACGACCAATGGGGGAAGGTGTGTTCTGTGGTCTCCAGACACTAGATTGCTATACAGAGGATGGCAGTGGACCCCCACCTCCTCCCCCACAACTAACAACATGGGAGGAGCAAGTCTTGGCAATACTGAATCCTGAGGGCCTCGCAGGAGTAGCAGGAGGACTGGGCTCTGGTAAGTCAAATCTTTATTACCATATCCCCCCACCCCACCTGCATGCCATCACATACCCACACCCTCCTCCTCACCCCATCACTCCAACACCTCACATATGCCCCACTATCACAACCCAGCCATCCGAATACCAAGCCCTGCATGCAACCCCAAAGCATGGACACCCATCACCAAAGCATGCCCACTACAGATACCCACACAGACCCCAAACCAACTATCACACAAGGACCAAGCCAAGAATGCAAGCACTGGAGTACAGGGTCACTCACACATTGCACACAATGGCACACACAGATGCAATAATCATGCCTTTACACCCCTACAAGACCCCCACCCAATGTCACTGGACAGGAGGTGCCAGACATATCCAGCTCCCCCCACAGAAGAGACCCACAGTGATGACAGCAGCTCTGCACAACTGGATCAAGATGACCAGCCCAGCCCATGAGGGACTTCTGGACAGTTGGTTTCCCTGACACTGGCACAAGCCACCACAGAGCCTCCCTCTCAGGAAACACCAGCACAGCACCCACCCAGCGGGCCCATCCCTATGTCACCATGACACGTCAATCAGCAGTGTGTCCACCACTACAGGGAACCCAGGCAACCCCACTAACACAGGACAATCAGGGACCTGGGGGCAGTGGCAGTGGGCACACGGTTCAGGGGACAGAGGCACAGGAAAACAGGGACACTGGGAGGACTGCTGTGTGATGGGGAGGACAGACCCAGGGAACCCACTCTCTAACATCATGGGAGCTTACCAGCATTCCCAGGAGACGATGGCAACGGTACTGGCCAAGTTTCAGGTGACCCAGCGGCTGCACGAGGAACACTACCTTGGAATCGGGGAGGACTTGATGTCCATTAACAACACCATGGTCACCATTGCAGGGGTGCTGCAAGACCTTGTCACCACCAGGAGGGACACAGTGGCACAACAGGGGGCCCCTGACACTAGACTGGATGATGAACAGCCCTCCACCTCCGCCGGCGCTAGTGGACAGGAGGCATCACCACAGGAACACGACACCATCACCCCACCCCCTGCAGATGGAGAGCCACCCTGCAAACGGTCCCTAAGATCCAGCAACAAGACAGAGAACATTGCCAAGACCCCCACCAGGAAATGAGACCCCCCTAAATGTCTCACTTCTGTCCCACTTTGTCACCCTGTCCATCCTTCAACTGCCATTGCTCCACTTCCAATGCCCCTTTGGACAATACACCTGTGAAACAAATAGACTGGACACTGCCATGGACATTCCTCCACCATCCCCCAGCCCATTTTACAACTCCATCCACTTATTTTCACAGAATTAAACACACTTCAATCACAAAACAATCTGGAGTCAGTCTGTTCTTTCACAAACGTGTAATTGCAATAACCATGGAATATAGCAATGTCAATTTACTTGTGCACATACCGATGTAACACAGCTGTAGGCCTGGAGGAAATATAGCAGAGGGCACAAAGTGGGACCCACATCTGTGAAATGGAAAGGCAAAGTGACAAGTCAGGGTCCATACACTGAGTGAAAAAGACAGACTTATGCTAGCTCCAGAAATTGTCTGAGATGTGGGAGGCAGTGACATCTTCTTACCTGTGTCTCACTGGAAGTGTTGCATGATTATGTTGTTTCGGTTGTCGATATCCTCTTCTTCTGCCTCCTCTTCTGCACTGTCCACAGACTCCACAGCTGCCACAACACCACCAGCTGGCCCATCCTCCTGCAGAAAAGGCACCTGCCGTCGCAAAGCCAGGTTGTGCAGCACATAGCAGGCCACGATTATCTGGCACACCTTCTTTGGTGAGTAGTAGATGGAACCACCTGTCATATGGAGGCACCGGAATCTGTCCTTCAGGAAGCCGAAGGTTTGTTCGATCACCCTCCTAGTTCGCCCATGTGCCTCATTGTAGCATTCCTCTGCCCTTGTCCTGGGATTCCTCACTGGGGTCAGTAGCCATGACAGGTTGGGGTAACCAGAGTCACCTGCAAATATCGAGGGACAACTGTTGGACACACACTAACCCTTAGGGACACTCCATACCCAGACACCTATTCACACTGTATTGGGTCCTTGGCCTCACCTATTAGCCACACACGGTGCCTGTGGAGTTGCCCCATCACATAAGGGATGCTGCTATTCCTCAAAATGTAAGCGTCATGTACTGAGCCAGGAAACTTGGCATTCACATGGGAGATGTGCTGGTCTGCCAAACACACCATCTGCACATTCATCGAATGGTAGTTCTTCCTGTTTCTGTACACCTGTTCACTCCTGCAGGGAGGCACTAATGCCACATGTGTCCCATCAATGGTACCAATGATGTTGTGGATATGTCCCAGGGCATAGAAGTCACCTTTCGTTGTGGGCAAATCCTCCACCTGAGGGAACACGATGTAGCTGCGCATGTGTTTCAGCAGGACAGACAACACTCTGGACAGCACGTTAAAGAACATTGGCTGGGACATCCGTGATGCAATGGCCACTGTAGTTTGAAGGGAACCACTTGCCAGGAAATGGAGTACTGACGGGACCTGCACTAGAGTGGGTTTCCCTGTGGGATGGCGGATAGCTGACATCAGGTCTGGCTTCAACTGGGCACACAGTTTCTGGATTGTTGCACGATCAAGTCTGTATGTGACTATTATGTGTCTCTCTTCCATTGTCGACAGGTCCACTAGTGGTCTGTACACCGGAGGATGCCGCCATCTCATCACCTGCCCCAGCAGACATGCCCTATGGAGGAGAACTGCGAGCAGAGAGTCAGCCAACACTGAGGTATCCCAAAATGTCATTTGCACAAAGTTATTAATCCGCAATGTGCCTGTAACTGTGTGTATTCCAGGCCCACACAGGTGTGATGTAGTTATTATTAATGCCATGTGGCCCCCTGGAATGGCGGCTGCCTGACCTGTAAGGTGGGACAAAAAGATATGGGATAACTGCACTGGCATTGTACACCGTTGCAGTGGGTGGTAGAAGACTGCGGCGCAATTCTGCATTAGTTAACATTGAGCCCTATGGGTCTGAGGAGCCAATGACGATGTACGCCAGCAGTGACGGTATGCACCGCCACAGACGTGTTGTAATTTAGCAGTGATTAGATTAAGCATTAGCAGAAGACATCTTGTATTTAGTAACTATTGTGAACATTTTGCGGAATCCATTTTGTATTCATGGCAGCCATTTTCTCTGCTACATGCTGCCATGTGCTCACCATGTGCTCTGTCCTACCTTTCTGTTAACTGCTCTTGAAATCTGCCTAGTGACAAGTTATATTTAGCATCTCTTACTTTCGCACATGCTCAGTAAGGTCTGCAGCTGTTAGTCCTTGGAAACTGTTAGCTCCTCCTACCTGTCGACTGTGCATTTTCCACATGACCTTACATGTATACAAGTCTTGTTTCCATAATTGTACCATCTCCTTTTAGCCCCTGTGTGGGTATAAAAGGACCATGCTCTCTCAGTTCAGTGTACTACTTCAGACATTACCCAAGGGTGCTGTCTGAACTGTAGTACCACCTCATGAGGTTAATAAACTTTTGTCTTTTATTCCAGTTTCTGTGCCAACTTCTTCCTACATGGTCTGAGGACTTTGTGCAGAGAAAGGTGAACCCCTTGCAATAGTAGGCCTTGCTGAGGCTTACTTCAACAAATTGGCGCCCGAACAGGGACTCATCGGCGACTCGGATGCCCAACGGATTGGTCGGCACGAAGGATTGGGATCTCGCTGCGGACGATCAATGCCTGAGGAGACCCGAGTCTTGGCAACCACAGCGTTTTTCCCTTCCTTCTGACTTGACCATCCAGGTGTCGCCGGTCCTCGACTGAGATCCTTTTTGTTCATTCGTCATGCAGTGACCATTTGGTCGATTTTAGAACTTGGCAGTTGGAACCTGGACACCCTGTGATTGGTAAGAGCCGTTTTACGGCACTTGCTGTGGGTTTTGATGCCTGTGTTTGGTAATGTAGTTTAGCACTACTTACTGTGGCTCTCGTGATTTGGGTGACTAGTCAATTTGTATTCTTTGGATTTGATATATAAATTGCAATTTATATAGGCAGGTAATGAGGAGAATTTTCTCCAATTTAATTTTGATTTGAACGGCACCTTAAGTGCTACTTTGATTATAATATTGCATATTCTGCACTATTTTTGGCATGCCTGTTTTTAGCGCACTTCGTAGGATGTGTTGCTTTTGTAATAGTACCAATTTGAGACTGGAAGAATCGCAACCGGCACCCCCAGAGGGGACGCCAAATAGAGATATGTATGTTAAACATGGTCTTTCTTCTATAATGTACAGCACATTATGGAATAAATACACCCGCGCAGATCCTGAGTTATGTTGGCCTATGCATGGGTCATTTGATTTGCGAAAGATTGAGTATGTGGAACAATGTATGTGTAAGCGAAAGTCTAGGCAAGATATGTTTGACTGTGTACGAATGTGGGAGAAAGAAGCGCGTGGACGAGTGAAGCGTGAGCAAGCCTTGCTTGAGAAAGAGCAGCGGAAGAATGTATATGTGAAAGCATTGGAAATGAGAAAGAAAGAAATAAATGACTTAAAGGAGCTAGAAGAGAAAGAACGTAAGCTACAGTTAACTGGCCAATACACTGTTAGGCAACCTCTCTATCCTATCCTTAATAAACCACATGAATATTTATTGTTACTAGATCGCCCTCCACCTCCATATGTCGTCCCTTCTGCCCCTCATGAGTTACCTAAAGTCTCCAGTTCGGAGCAACAGAAGATGCGGGACAGTCGCTCTATGCTGCCTGCTGACCGTGCGTCTGAGCTTAGATCTATTGCTCGTAAAACAATTCGTAGCGTTGTTTCTGCTTCTGAACTTTTAGACAACATGAAAGGGTGGACGGAAAAGGAGCAGCTATATTTTACTGAGGCATTTGGCTCAGAAGTTATTGAACTATATCGGAAATATTCTGATGAGTTAGAGCCCGATGATGTAGCAGCTGATCATAAGCAAATGCGTGATGGTCTTTTTGTTTTCTCCCAGGTGGCTGATGCAATCAGGCTTTTAATGAAATTACGTATTGTGGCAGTCCGTTTGCAAGAAGAGAAAAGGGCTGCGGACGCAGTTGCATGAGCATCTCAGACCGAAGGGGCGCAAGCTTCCATCTTTGAAACAGATAAGATTATGATAGTTCACGCGAAACCAATGCGGGAGGCCGCGCCTTTGTATGTTCCTCCTAAAGGATTGGGTACAAGTGATGATAAAACTTCTGTTGATGCTAAGGGTTATTTTATTTATAATTGGGTGTATACTCCTTGGAATAGGGCAGATGTAATGGCACTTAAAACAGCATTACCTGACCCGCGGAAAAATCCAGCTGCCTTTTATGAGGAAGTTGAGGGAGCAATTAGTTCTTGAACTATGACTTTGGACACCTTGATTCTTTTGTTTTACCTGAAGGTGTGGCTCTCATACAATATGTTGATGATATTTTGTTGGCAGCTGATACCCTGGAGCAATGTGAAAAGTGCACTTTGTCCTTACTTTCTTTTCTTGCTTCACACCATCATAAAGTGTCACGAAAGAAATTGCAATATTGTAGACCAAAGGTAACCTATTTAGGTCACCTTTTGTCTAAGGAGGGCCGTGCACTTACATCAGATCGTATTCAAGCAATTTTAGACACACCAGTACCCTCTACTCAGAAAGATGTTTGTGCATTCCTTGGTCTTACTTCTTTTTGTAGGCAATGGATATTAGGGTTTTCACACATTGCCAAACCTTTGCTAGCACTTTTTACTAAAGATACTCCAATGCCCCTCCCATGGACAGATGAATGTGAGACTGCTTTCCGGCAGCTGCGACAAGCCCTTTGTTCTGCACCAGTGTTAGGTACTCCAGATTAGATGAAGCCTTTTGCACTTTACGTACACGAGAAAGATGGATGTGCATTGTCAGTTTTAGTACAGACACATGGCAATAAGCAGCGTCCCTGTGCATATTTTTCAGCAGTACTTGATCCTGTCGCTCGAGCGTTGCCTGGATGTTTTCGTTCAGTTGCCTCAACAGCTGTCTCAATACGTCAGAGTGAAGGGATAGTTTTGTCACATAAGCTGTTGGTGCTAGTACCCCATGCGGTTGATGCTCTTTTAAATCAAACAAAGACACAACATTTAACTAGCGCCCGTATGACAGGTTATGAGTTGACATTGTTGGCTTCTCACATTACACTGAAGAGATGTGCGACACTAAATCCAGCTACTTTGTTGCCACATCCGGTGACTCAGCCTCAGTCACAAGAAACACATGATTGTATATTCCTTACCGAAGAACAGACAAAGGGTTGTGTTGATTTACAAGATACGCCCCTTTTAGATGTAGACGGGGAACTGTGGGTTGATGGGTCTTGTTTGAAGTTGCCAGATGGTACGACCTCAGCTGCATATGCAATCACCACAATACACACGGTAGTGGAGACAGCTCGTATACCACAGAAGTCAGCTCAAGCAGCTGAACTAATAGCTTTGACACGAGCATCTGAGCTTAGTACTGATTTAAGTGTGAACATTTACACAGACAGCCGCTATGCTTTTGGAGTGGCTCATGATTTTGGTTTGCTTTGGAAGGAGAGAGGTTTTCTCACATCCCACGGGATGCAGATAATGCACGGAGAATTAGTGCATAACCTCTTGACTGCATTGACATATGCAAATAAACTAGCTATTGTGAAATGTAGTGCACATAAGAAAGTGACCGATAAGATAGGGCAAGGTAATGCTCTTGCAGACTGTGTAGCACATGAGACTGTGATGCAGCGAAGTACTACTTCTATGTATGTAGTGAAGTCACAAGCTGAACGTTGGCATAATGCTAGACAAGACGTATTAGATATACAGAAATCTGCTTCTGTGAAAGAACGTGAGCAATGGTCTAAAGATGGAGAATTGGATGATGAGGGCTGTTGGCGGAATAAGCAGATGGATAAATGGAAATTGCCTATAGCTTTTGTACAACCAATGGTTCAGATGGCACATGGGCTGGCACATGTTGGAGCTTCAACAATAACGAAGTTGCTTACGCAAGTTTGGGAGCATCCAGAAATTTCCAGTACAGCTAAGAGAGTAGTACAGTCTTGTTGAATCTGCTTACAATACAATCCTGGAAACGGGACACGTACTCCTGCAGGAGGGTTTGCTACACCAACTGCACCTTTTGAAGTTCTACAAATGGATTATATTCAGCTTGAACGCTGCAACAATTTAAAGTATATCTTGGTGGTGGTTTGTGCCTTCAGTAAATGGATAGAGGCGTACCCCACAAAGGATAATACTGCCATTACCACAGCGAAGGTGCTTTTGAAATAATTTTTCCCTAGGTTTGGTGTTTGCAGACTTTTATGGAGTGATAACGGACCTCATTTTGTTGGGGAAGTTATTAAGTATGTCCTGAAAGGATTAGGGATCAAACAGAAGTTCCATGCGGTTTTCCACCCACAATCAGCAGGGTTGGTGGAAAGGTATAATGCTACATTGAAGCTGAAATTAGCGAAGATACAGGCTTCCACATCCTTAACTTGGCCGGATGCATTACCATTGGCATTATTGTCTATTAGGTCAGTGCCACACTCCCGACTTGGCCTTAGCCCCTATGAAGTAGTATTTGGGAGACCAATGAATATTTGGGGAGTTCCTAAACCAAAATCTGTCTATGATGTACCTTGTGTCCTGATGAATGATTATTTGGCACAGTTAACCGACAATTTGGTTTCTATTCATCAACAGGTTCGAGAAGCACTTCCTGACAGATCTACAGGTGAAGGCCATGAACTCCGACCTGGTGATCAGGTGATGATTAAGGGGGTCATTCTGACCCTGGCGGTAATTACCGCCATGGCGGAGGTCGGCGGTAGCACCGCCAACAGGCTGGCGGTGCACCGCTGGGCATTCTGACGCCGCGGCCAGAAACGGAAAGTCGGCGGTGTCCCGCCGACTTTCCGCTGCCCTTGGGATTCTGACACCCCCTACCGCCATCCAGTTCCTGGCGGTTCTCCCGCCGGGAACAGGATGGCGGTAGGGGGTGCCGCGGGGCCCCTGGGGGCCCCTGCAGTGCCCATGCCAATGGCATGGGCACTGCAGGGGCCCCCGTAAGAGGGCCCCAAAAAGAATTTCAGTGTCTGCCTAGCAGACACTGAAATTCGCGACGGGTGCAACTGCACCCGTCGCACCTTCCCACACCGCCGGGTCAATTCTGAGCCGGCGTCCTCGTGGGAAGGGTGTTTCCCGCTGGGCTGGCGGGCGGACTTTCGGCGTTCGCCCGCCAGCCCAGTGGGAAAGCCAGAATGACCGCCGCGGTCTTTTGACCGCGGAGCGGTCTTTCGGCGGGAACCGCGTGGCGGGCGGCGACCGCCGTCCGCCGCGGTCAGAATCACCCCCTAAGTCTTTTGAAAGATCAAGCAGCTTGGAACCAAGGTGGCGAGGCCCAGAACAGGTGCTCCTTGTGACAAGGACAGCAGTTCGAGTGACGAACCGAAAGAATTGGGTCCATAGTACTCACTGCAAGAGAGTGCTACCTACCTTGGTGGAACCTGCTGTGCTGACCGATCATCGAGAGATTTTGACTACGGAGAAAGGCCGTGCTATATCACCTGACGAATCTGCAGAGGTCTTCCCGGACCATATGACTTCTGGAGTGACGCAATATAATTTGAGACCAAGGAAAGAATCTGAAAATTGTTTTGAAAAGACTGGTTGAGCTACCGCCCTGGGTTAGTGAAACGGAGAGCCAATGTGGCAAGGGGGGTGGATCAGCCGTGCATTAGAGTAGTGACACCCGTCTTGGCCCGTGGTGAAGAAATCAGCGGCTGCCCAGGGATAAGAGCTCCAACGATTGATTTTTAATTCATTTCTGAAAGGGTCGATTATCACTGTTGCTAAAATGAATAACAAATTGATCATTAGTATTATGGGGTTTGTTGTTGTTTTGGTGGTTACAGCAACAATCACCTGGTTTATTGAAAAGAAGTCTCCTGCTTGTGAGTTTTTTGTTGCCACTACTCCAGTACCAGAGGATCACTATTACTTTACGCTTCCCTATCAGGAGCAGAAGCACCGTCAATCGTACTTCAATAATACTTTCATTCAGATGTTGCATCATACTCATAATGCTACAAATACTACTAACTGTTGGGTATGTGGAATGATACCTGCGCATCAAAAGAAAGGAGGAACACCTTTCATTCCTCTTCCTTTTTCACACAATGGTTCTTGTCAAGCTTGGTACATGCTTTTGTTTGCATCTGGAAAACGTACAGAGGGCGGACTTCTTTTACGCCTTAATAAAGTATGCTACCAAGACAAAGATGGATATCCCCAAGCTAAAGGAACTAAATGGGAATCGGAAGAGTATCAACCGGACAATGTTTCAATACCATATGTCTTCACAAATATACGAGACTCTGACAAGAAAGAACAATTTGTGATTTCTGTTACAAAAACTAAAGCAGATTTATGTATACGAAGCATTGGACGAATTCCAGTAGGGATAAGCGATTGTACCTTGATTTTAACTATTGAGAGTGTAAATAATAGTAGTTTTACAGCTTCACATAATACATATTTTGTTTGTGGTAACTATGGATATTACCAACTACCTGTTGGAAGGTCCTGTGTGTAATAATTGCAATATATTTTACATGCTGTATCTGTATTCAGTGTGGTCCAATGTTCTGCTCCATGTGTATTACTGCTTGTATGCCTACCAAAAGAAATATTACAGAAATGAAGGCACAACATATGTTAGATAAGGAAATAGCTGAAATGATGAGCATAAATATACAGGATGAATATTTAGATTATCCCAGAAAGACGAATGTCTTCACCCAATGCTGAAAGCGTCGTCTGTTGTAATTTAGCAGTGATTAGATTAAGCATTAGCTGAAGACATCTTGTATTTAGTAACTATTGTGAACATTTTGCGGAATCAATTTTGTATTCATGGCAGCCATTTTCTCTACTACATGCTGCCATGTGCTCACCATGTGCTCTGTCCAACCTTTCTGTTAACTGCTCTTGAAATCTGCCTAGTGACAAGTTATATTTAGCATCTCTTACTTTCGCACATGCTCAGTAAGGTCTGCAGCTGTTAGTCCTTGGAAACTGTTAGCTCCTCCTACCTGTCGACTGTGCATTTTCCACATGACCTTACATGTATACAAGTCTTGTTTCCATAATTGTACCATCTCCTTTTAGCCCCTATGTGGGTATAAAAGGACCATGCTCTCTCAGTTCAGTGTGCTACTTCAGACATTACCCAAGGGTGCTGTCTGAACTGTAGTACCACCTCATGAGGTTAATAAACTTTTGTCTTTTATTCCAGTTTCTGTGCCAACTTCTTCCTACATGGTCTGAGGACTTTGTGCAGAGAAAGGTGAACCCCTTGCACTAGTAGGCCTTGCTGAGGCTTACTTCAACAGACGTGACCGCCATTTTCGGTCTGTTCACTCACTTGATACCTGACCTTCAACAGGAGAGGACCTACACTGCAAGTGCTGTTGTGACCTCAGTCTGGAAGCGATGATGGCTTATGTGTCTGGGGAAAGGGGCCCTGCCTTTACTTCGGAGGAGTTGGAGAAACTAGTGGATGGGGTCCTCCCCCAGTGCACGCAACTGTACGGTCCTCCAGACAAAGAGGTGAGTACACTGTGATCATGCTGCCTGGGCAATGCCTGTTTTGAGTGGTGTGGATGGAAGATACATGGGGGGGCTGAGGCTTGCATGTGCGGATGCTGAGTGTATGTGCGTCAGGGCAAGGGTGGGAACGGGGGGGGCAATGAGTATAACGGTCAGGACAGGTAAGTAATTTCCTTTCCCCCTGTACCATTCCTCTAGGTCAGCGCCCACCAGAAGAATGGTATTTGGCGTGCCACCGCCAGGCAAATCCGGTCCCTGGGGTCCACCACAGATGGAGCACCCACTGCCCGAAAAGATGGGAGGACCTGCGCCACTAGAGCAAGAAGAAGGCAGAGGCCCAGCTGGGGATGGCCTCCCAACGTGGTATGGGTGCCCGTCGCACCATGACTCCCCTGATGTTCTGGATCCTGGTGGTGCCTATCCGGAGTTGGATGGGCGCTTGAGTGCATCACAGCAGCCACAAGGGGGTGAGTACACTCTCATTCAGCTGATTTTGCACGCATTATGAGGTGTCTGGGCGGGGGAGGTGGCCAGTGGGTTCCCCTAGGCCAGGGCGATCTGGGTAGGCAAGGTCCCTTGTGAGGCAGGCTATGTGGCACCCCAACCCCACTAGTGGTTTGAGCCATCTACACCTAGTCAGGCTCCTGTGACTTCCAGGTGTGCAGCAATTGGGCTAAGGCCTCGTACCCCATGGGCATGTGATTAATCTAGGAAATATAAGTGCATGGCGTAGTACAGAGGGCTGCTCACTGTTGTATCTGCCAATGGTAGTGGTGTTGCACTGCACTGAACATGTCTTTCTTCTGTCTCCCCCCACCTTTTTGTGGTCTCCCTGTTCTTGTGTGCAATAGCCTCATCAGGTGGAGGAGCAATGGCACCGGAGCAGGAGGATGCTGCATCCCACTTGGTCCTTGAGGGTGAAGCTATGGAATCTGAAGCCACCAGTGGGACAGAGGGCGAGGGGAGCTCCACGGTGGGGACTGGAGCAGAGACCAGTGACAGCGACTCCTCCTCTGATGGGAGCTCCCATGTGGTGGCGGGTCCGTCTGTGCTCACCGCATCAACAGGTACAGCCGCCACCCCCCACCAGCACCACCCTCCCAGCAGCCCCTCAGTGTGTGTCCTGTGCCCGCTCACCCAGGAGGGTGGGCATCTCCTTCATCCCAGGCACCTCAGGCTCTGCCCCAGTCAGTCCTGCTGCCCTCAGTGAGGAGGCTATTAACCTCCTGAGATCCCTCACTGTTGGCCAGTCTACCATTCTGAATGCCATCCAGGGTGTTGAGAGGCATTTGCAACAAACAAATGCATACCTGGACTGCATTCATTCTGGCCAGGAAGCCCAACAGAGAGCATTTCAGACTCTGTCCTCAGCACTGATGGCAGCCATTGTCCCTGTGTCCAGCCTCCCCCCTCCAACCTCTCGACCCAGACCCAATCCCCTGTACCTCAGCCTATCCCAAGCACATCATCAGACCAGCATGCACACACGTCAACACACAAGAGTGGCTCAGGCAAACATAAGCACCACACATCCCACAGCCACTCAAACAAGCAACATACCCATGCAGACATACCAACATCCACTTCCTCCACTGTGTCCCCCTCCTCCACGTCTCCCTCCTCCCTCCCAGTCTTGTCTCCACTCACACCTGCATGCACTACATCCCCACTACCATTCACACATCCCCAGTGTCCTCTAACAGTGTATCTGTGAGCCCTCCTCCCAAAGTACACAAATGCAGGCACGCACCCATCCAACAGCCATCCACCTCTCAGCAGCCTCCACCCCATGCACCTTCACCCAAATTCAGCAGATGTACACCTCCTCAAACCACTACCTCTTCCTCCACTCCCAAACCCCCTCCATCTACCAGTCCCAGTGTGTCTAAAAAACGTTTCCTGTCAAACCTTGACCTTTTCCCTTCACCTCCCCTCTGTCCTTCCCCTAGGGCCAGGCTTTCCAGGTCCCAACCCAGCACCTCAGCCACCATATCCGCAGGCACAGTGGTGCCAGCAACTGCGGGGTCATGGAGTGCGCCAACCATCAGGGCTGCCAGTGTGCCACATAGCGAGGGCAAGGACATTCCACCACCTGCCAAGGTGAAAAAGGAGCCCACATACTGGAAGGAGAAGCCGAAAACACCTGCCACCAAGGGGTCAGTGAAATCGAAAGGGGATAGTGGCAAGACAACTGCGCCACCATCAAAGGTGGGGAAGGGCCAAAAACTGAAGGGCAGGTCAGGAGATCGCATGGTGGCACTGACTGAGGGACCAGTGTCACACCTTCTGTCCACGTCCACACCACCCTGTACGGTGGCGAACACCACCACCTGCACCGCCACCTGCAACACCTCTGGCACATCTACAGCCGCTGCGACAGTCCCCAGCCTCTTCCCCTGTGGGCAGCTGTTCGAGGCTGCAGGAGACATCCTGCTTTCTCCCTCAGCAGGTGCTTACACATGCTCTGCCGCCACAGACCCTGACGCCATCACCACCGCCACAGACCCCGCTGCTAGCACTGCCGCCAAAAACCCCGCAGCCAGCACCGCTGCCACAGACCCTGCAGCCAGCACCGCCACGACGGACCCCGCAGCCAGCACCGCCACGACGGACCCCGCAGCCAGCACTGCCACGACAGACACCGCAGCCAGCACCGCCACGACAGACACCGCTGCAAGCACCGCCAGCGGCCCCGCGACGTCCTCGGACAGTGGCACCAGCGCAGGCATGTCTACCATCCCCTATGGTCAGTCGTCCATGCATTACTGTCATCACTGTTGTCACCTGCAGGTGGAATGTGAAGCCGCAGCAGTGTGGAGTATGTCGCTGCCTCCTTGGCGTATCATGCTACCTGTACCTCGGCAATCTCGTGGCACACACACACCCAGGTGAGGGAATTGTACCAGCCACACTGCACGTGGAGCACTCTGGGCACCAGGCCCCCTCCTGAACCAGTGGAGAAAGGCATCCACCACCTCAGTTATGTTAAAATGTTATGTTATGTTAAAATTGCTTATATAGCGCCTAAACTGCCCAGGGGCCTCGTAAGGATTATACAGCACTGCAGACTTGTCACTGTTCATAATCTCATAGGAAATCAAGCTCTAAATAGCCAGGTTTTTATGGCCTTCCTGAAGGGGATCTCTTGATAACTTAGGGGGTCATTCTGACCCCGGCAGTCATGGACCGCCGGGGCCAGGGTTGGCGGGAGCACCGCCAACAGGCTGGCGGTGCCCCGCAGGGCATTCTGACCGCGGCGGTTTGGCCGCGGTCAGAAGAGGAAAACCGGCGGTCTCCCGCCGGTTTTCCGCTGCCCAAAAGAATCCTACTTGGCGGCGCAGCTCGCTGCGCCGCCATGGGGATTCTGACACCCCATACCGCCATCCTGTTCCTGGCGGCTCTGCCGCCAGGAACAGGATGGCGGTATGGGGTGTCGTGGGGCCCCTGGGGGCCCCTGCAGTGCCCATGCCAATGGCATGGGCACTGCAGTGGCCCCCGTAAGAGGGCCCCACTTTGAATTTCACTGTCTGCATTGCAGACAGTGAAATTTGCGACGGGTGCAACTGCACCCGTCGCACCTTCCCACTCCGCCGGCTCCATTCAGAGCCGGCGTCCTCGTGGGAAGGTTGTTTTCCACTGGGCTGGCGGGCGGCCTTTTGGCGGTCGCCCGCCAGCCCAGTGGAAAACCCAGAATCACCGCAGCGGTCTTACGACCGCGGTGCGGTATTCTGGAGGGGGGAACTCTGGCGGGCGGCCTCCGCCGCCCGCCAGAGTTAGAATCACCCCCTTAATCTAATATTAAGAGGAAGACTATTCCAGAGTATAGCACCTTGATATGACAAAGACCTTCCTCCCCATCTTGCTTTCTTCACTGTTGGAACTGTGACTAACATAGCTGAGGAGGATCTGAGAGGTCTGCCTGGAGTGTAAAAAGAGGCCAATGTTTTGAGCATTTCAGGTCCTTGATTGTGTAAAGCTCTATGAATATGGCATAATGCCTTGAATTGAATCCGTTTGTCTACTGGGAGCCAATGTAAGGAGGAGATTCCGGTCTGTATGGATTGTTGCTTCGGTCTTTTTAAAAGCAGTCGTGCAGCTGCATTTTGCACCCTCTGTAATCTTTGTATTACGTATCTTGGTGATCCTACAAACAGAGCATTGCCATAATCAAGGCGAGATCTTATCAATGCCTGAATAACCAATCTTCTGGCTAGGAAAGGCAGGATTGCTAAAACCTTACTCAAAGTCCTAAGCAGGGCAAAGAAAGTTCCAGCCACTCTATTGGCGTGTTGCAACATTGAAAGTTGGGGGTCCAACCAAGTGAGGGAATTGTACCGGCCACACTGCACGTGGAGCACTCTGGGCACCAGGCCCCCTCCAGAACCAGTGGAGAAAGGCATCCACCACCTCAGTCCTTGGCAGGATGAAGCACTCTGGGCACAAGCCCCCTACAGAACCAGTGGAGTAAGGCATCCACTACCGCAGTCCTTGGCAGGATAAAGCACTCTGGGCACAAAGCCCCCTCCAGAACCAGTGGAGAAAGGTATACACTACCTCAGTCTTTGGCAAGATGAAGCACTCTGGGCACAAAGCCCCCTCCAGAACCAATGGAGTAAGGCATTCACTACCTCAATCCTTGGCAGGATGAAGCACTCTGGGCACAAAAATCCCCCTCCAGAACCAGTGGAGAAAGGCATCCACTACCTCAGTCCTTGGCAGGATGAAGCACTCTGGGCACAAAGCCCCCTCCAGAACCAATGGAGTAAGGCATCCACTACCTCAGTCCTTGGCAGGATGAAGCACTCTGGGCACAAAGCCCCCTTCAGAACCAGTGGAGAAAGGCATCCACTACCTCAGTCCTTGGCAGGATGAAGCACTCTGGGCACAAAGCCCCCTCCAGACCCATTGGAGAAAGGCATCCACTTGAGAGACTGTGGCTTTGGACCCCCCAGGATAAAGCAGTGGGCAACCCACCCACTGGAGAGACTTGAGAGACTGTGGCTTTGCACTCCCCAGGATAGAGCAGTGGGCAGCCCACCCACTGGAGAGACTTGAGATACTGTGGCTTTGCACTCCCCAGGATAAAGCAGTGGGCAAACCACCCACTGGAGACACTTGAGAGACTGTGGCTTTGCACTCCCCAGGATAAAGCAGTGGGCAAACCACCCACTGGAGAGACTTGAGAGACTGTGGCTTTGCACTCCCCAGGATAAAGCAGTGGGCAACCCACCCACTGGAGAGACTTGAGAGACTGTGGCTTTGCACTCCCCAGGATAAAGCAGTGGGCAATCCACCCACTTGAGACACTTGAGAGACTGTGGCTTTGCACTCCCCAGGATAAAGCAGTGGGCAACCCACCCACTGAAAAGACTTGAGAGACTCTGGCTTCGCACTCCCCAGGATACAGCAATGGGCATGGAGCCCCCTCGTGGAGCAGTGGCGTTGTGTGTTCATCAGGCTGAGGTGCCCCCCTCCCCCTGAGGTGCCTTTTTATTTTCTATCTGATGCCCCTCCGGTGTTCTCTCCGTTTGGAGTCAGGTATCTAGTGTGGGCCTTGCCTATGCATTTTTGGCCCAGTGGTCCACGGACAATGATTGGTGCACTATCCGGAGTTGTGTAGTTGGTGTACATAATTGTATATACTGTATTTAGAGTTTTGAGTACTGGATTTTTATTGATTACAAGTGTTCATATCAATTCCTTTTGCCCTTGTGTCATTCAAGGAGGGGTGGGGGGTGTATAGGTAATGTTGCAGCATGTGTTGCGTGTGTGTCACTCTCTTTTCCCTCCCCCTCCCCTCTCCCCTGTGTTGTAGGTGCAGTACTCACCGTGGTCATCGCCGCCGTCTCTGGAGTGCCTGATAGAGGAGCAGAAAGACCATCACCGGCAGGATCTGCAGTTCTGGCTCCATGGCGTCCTGGTTCCTCGTGGGGTGTGGAAAGGTGAGTGATTTCCCCTTCTGTGTACTGTTTCCGCTGTGTTTTTGTTCGCATTGGTTCCGCATGGAAAAGGTGGCGGATTGTCATCTTATCATAGGGTGGGCGGTACATTGTCTTCCTCCTGTCTGTTGGCGGTTCCCGCCGCGCTGTTTGTTTGTACCCGCGTGGCGGTCGGAGTGTTAAAGTGGCTGTCTATGATGGCAGTTTCCACTGTGGTTGTAATCCCATTTTTTTTCCGCCGGCCTGTTGGCGGTATTACCGCCGCTTTAACACCGACCGCCAGGGTTGTAATGAGGGCCAATGTCTTTTACCTATGTGTTTTATTTTGGAGTGTAGTGGATGTATGAACAGAACCACAGCTGCAGCACTATCTAGAGGACTAAGCATGGGGAATTAGCACTGGGACCAGAGAAGCATGTATTAGCACTGCCTAGAGGACTTAGAATGAGGAATTACCGATGGGACAAGAGAAGCAGCTTGCAGCATTGTGTAGAGGTCTTAGAATGAGGAATTAATAACAAGACCAGAGGTTCAGCTAGCAGCACTATCCAGGGGACTTTGGGTGAGGAGTCACTGACGAGACCAGCAAAGCAGCTAGCATCACTGCCTAGAGGACCTAGAATGAGGAATTACCACTGAGACCAGAGAAGCAACAGCAGCACTGTCTAGTGGACTGAGAATGAGGAATTATCACTGGGAACAGAGATGCAGCTGCAGCATTGCCTACAAGACTAAGAAGGAGGAATTACCACTGGGACCAGAGAAGAAGGTAGCAGCCTGGTCTAGAGTAATTAGAATAAGGAAATACCACTGGAACCAGTGAAGCAGCTAGCAGCACTGCCTAGAGGACTTAGAATGAAGAATTACCAATAGGATCAGAGAAGCAGCTTGCAGCATTGTCTGGAGGACTTAAAATGAGGAATTACCACTGGGACCAGAGAGGCAGCACTGTGTAGAGTACTTAGATTGAGGAATTCCCACTGAGACCAGAGAATCAGCCAAAGTGTTGTCTACAGGATTATTAATGAGGAATTACCACTGGGACCAGAGAAGACCCTAGCAGCACTGTCTAGAGGACTTAGGTGAGTAATTTCTAATGGGGCAAAAGAAGCAGCTTGCAGCATTGTCTAGAAGACTTATACTGAGGAATTACTGACAGGACCAGGAAAGCAGCTTTGAACACTTCCTAGAGGACTAAGACTGAGGAATTACCACTGGGACAAGAGAAGCAGCTGCAGCACTGTCCAAAGGACTCAGAATGAGGAATTACCACTGAGACCAGGGGAGCAGCTGCAGCACTGTTTAGAGTGTTTAGAATGAGGAATTACCACTGGGGTTAGAGATGCAGCTGCAGCATTGACTACAGGACTAAGAATGAGGAAGTTCCACTGGGGCCAGAGAAGCAGTTAGCAGCACTGTCTAGAGGACTTAGAATGAGGAATAACCACTGGGACCAGAGAAGCAGCTGGCAGCTCTGCCTAGAGGACTTAGAATGAGGATTTACCAACGGAATCAGACAACTAGCTTGCCACATTGTCTAGAGGACTTAGAATGGGGAATTTCCATTGGGACCAGAGAAGCAGCTAGCAGCACTTCCTAGTTGACTAAGAATGAGGAATTACCACTGGGACCAGAGAAGCAGCTGCAGCATTGTGTAGGGGACTTAGTATGAGGAATTTCCACTGCGATCAGCAAAGCAACATTGTCTAGAGGACTTAGAATCATGAATTACCGGCAGGACCAGAGAACAAGTGCCATAACCAAATGCAAATATAAACCTAACATTGAACTGGACAACATACAATCATGAAGCAAAATGCCATATATCAATTCCTGGGACCTCCCCCCCAAACAAAACATATTCAATGACAAAATGACCTGGCTCAGAAGGACAAAACCGTTTGCAAAACTAGACAGCACCGCAGCAGCTGGCATGTGCAGAAAAATCAAGCAACAAAAACGCACCGCACATTTCAATGCAAAAGTCACTGACAGCACTCAATACCAGGCCAATTTTAGAAACGTGGCAAAAATGTCTTAATTGGTCCTGGAGGCCTTGGAGTGGAATAAAACAGTGTTAAAAAATAGCTTGGAAAGATTATAGATTGCAGTGCTCAGGCATGGACAAATCTCCTGCATTAGGAACAGCACATGAGATCAACACAGCTCATGTAAATTACAAAAGCATTACTCAGGAAAGCTACTCTCCAACCCTGACAAACAATAATAAAGAAACAAATTGAGAGGTAAAACATTTTTAAGTAATGAGATGAATTCCTCCCAGCAACTCTGATGCTCCCGATGGCTCAATGCTGCTGCCAGATAAAAAGCTGGTTTCTGTGGTATCTGAGGTCTGATGTAAGTTTATTTGGAAAACCTTTGAAGAGGTATTTCAATAATCCTCCTTTTCTGAAATGATGATCCTGCCTGCACACAGCAGTATTCAACAGAGAAAGAATTTCTCACAGAAAACGTACAGCCACAAGGCCTGCACTGGTGGCTTTTTTTATATGCGGCCAATTGAAAACTGGTCTTGTTGCATGTTTATGTGGACATAAGAATACCATAGTAAATACGTCTATGAACATCACAGTCACAGAGCTTGCATTCTCTCTTAAGTGGGAAATCAGTTTAATGTTGACATGTAACGTCAACGTAAGTAACCCTGCTTTGCTCTAAAGGATTGCAGCTGGGGATTAAAGGCAAAACCGAAAACAGATGGGAGGAGGGGCCATCACACCCTGTAACAGGAAGAACCATGAACGTAGTGTGATGGCCAACAAAAAATGTTCGCTTAGTGAAATCACCTGGGAGGCAACTGAGCCCACAAAGAAAGGACATTTTCAAAAATGCACCAGTAAAAAGGAAGAATTTAGTCAAGAACAACAAAGAACAAATGGCAAGAGTGGCATGGTTAGAGCCCATAGAGTGAAGACAGCATGTCTTCGAGACAGCTCATGCATGCTGCCGAGGCTCGACCTAAAAACAACTTTGGGTGTTTTTCACTACCAGGACATGTAAAGCTTACACATATATGTCCTGCATTATAGCTACTTAGCACTCTGCCCCATGGGGTACCTAGGCCCTTCCTTAGGGGTGACATATATATAATAAAAGGGGGATTTAAGGTTTAGCAAGTAGTTTTAAATGCTAAGTCAAAGTTGCAGTGAACTTGCACACATAGGCCTACCAGGGGAGGGTCTGAGACATGATTAAGGGGCTACTTATGTGGGTCACAAACTCAGTGCTGCCGGCCCACTAGTAGCATTAAATGTACAGGCCCTGGGCCTTTGTGCACTTTATTAGGAACTCATAAGTAAATTAAATATGCCAATTGGATCTGAGTCAATGCTACTTTGTTTAGGGGAGAGGGCACTAGCACTTTAGCACTGGTCAGCAGTGGTAGAGTGTGCAGAGTCCTAAATCTAGCAAAAATGAGATCAGAAAAATGGAAGGAGTCAGGCAAAAAGTTGGGGGAAGACTATCCTAAGGCTGTTAGGAATAATACCACCCATGCATAGGAACAATGTTCCATCAATGTGAGGTTTGAACCTTCTGCAAACAAGGATACTCCAATCGAGAATGCCCCACTCAAAATCATTTTTCTATTAATGACAATCTGCACTGCTGAGAGTTTCCATTCTATTCAGATGGCCACCTTAATTTCAGGAGAGCAGTAAAGACCTGCAGTCTCCCAATAATTTAAACATTCACTGCATAACTCTGATCAAGGAACTGGTACATGACTTCAAGTTGTCACTTCATTTCACCAGCATGTATCTTATCTGCATAGGCGCTTGAGCGCAGCTACAAGCTCATGGTAACACTGTGGAACATACCTCAGCGCGTGAAGCATGACCACCAAAACACTTCATAGAGGTTGTCCACAAACATATTTTTATACCTGCCATCCTTGGGGTGGGCTTCCCTAACTTTTTGCCTCTGCCTCCCAGGTTGTTGCTGCGCGGACTCTGTTTTAGCTGTTTTTGTTACTTTGGGCACTTTACCACTGCTGACCCCCTATGGTAGGACCTAGGTAGGCCTAAGGGCAGGGTGCAGTGTATGTTAAAGGTAGGACATGTACTTATCTGGTTTTACATGTCCTAACAGTGAAATACTGACAAATTTGTTTTTCACTGTTGCAAGGCCTATTTCTCTCATAGGTTAACATGGGGGTTGCCTTTAAATATCTTTAAAGTGCAGTTTCCCTTTGAAATCAGATAGGAATGCTGAGTTTAGGGTCTCTGAACTCACAATTTAAAAATAAATATGTTAGTAAAGTTGTTTTTTGATTGTTGGTTTGAAAATGGCACTTTTAAAAAGTAGGCAGTTAGGCCCTCATTCCAACCCTGGCGGTCGGTGTTAAAGTGGCAGTAATACCGCCAACAGGCCGCCAGTAAAAAAAAATGGGATCACGATCATGGCGGAAACCGCCAACACAGACAGCCACTTTAACACTCCGACTGCCACGGCAGTAGCAACAAACACCGCTGCGGTAACTGCCAACAGACAGGCGGAAGACAATGTACCCCCCACACTATTACAAGGCACCAATCCGCCAGCTTTTCCAGGCCGGTACTAACGCCATCAAAAGCACGGGGGAAACAGTACACAGAAGGGAAACCACTCACCTTTCGACATCCAAGGAAGAACCAGGACGCCATGGAGTCCGAATTGCTGGACCTACCATGTTGCTGTATCTACTAATACACCACAAAGTGGAAAGAAGGGGGCGGAGGCGGCGACGACGACGACGGTGAGTACTGCACCTAGCACACAGGGGAGGAGAGGAGGGAAAAGAGAGTGACACACACACACGACATGCAACACCCCCACCCACAACAAACACACACACATATCCAATAACATCACAGATACACCCCGTTACCCCCTGGAAGAATGCAAGGTCAAAACGAAATGAGTTTAACTAGTGTTATATTGGAACAATCAGATAGATCAATAAAACAGCAAATAATCAGTATACACAAATATTTACATCAAGTACACAAGTCCGTACACAGTCCCATGGAATATCCGTGGACCAGTGGTCCCAAAAAGCATAGGCGAAGTCCACACAACACCTGCATCAAAACAGAGAGAACACTGCAGGGCCATCAGGTCGGAAAAAAAACAGGCACCTCAGTGGGAAGGGGCGTGGGCACCTCAGCCGGATGATGGTATGATGCCACTGCTCCTCTAGGGGGTTCCATGCCCACTGCTTGGTCCTGGGGAGTGCAAAGCCACAGTATCTCAAGTCTCTCAAGTGGGTGCACTGCCCACTGCTTGCTCCTGGGGAGTACAAAGCCACAGTCTCTCAAGTCTCTCAAGTGGGTGCACTGCCCATTGCTTGGTCCTGGGGAGTGCAATGCGACAGCCCCTCAGGTCTCTCAAGTGGGTGCACTGCCCACTGCTTGGTCCTGGGGAGTGCAAAGCCACAGTCTCTTAAGTGGGTGGTTTGCCCACATGCTATTGGAGGGGGCTTTGTGCCAAGTGTGCTTCATTCTGCCAAGGATATGGTGAGTGGATGCATTTCTCCAATGGTTTTGGAGGAAGCTTTGTGCCCAGTCTGCTTCATCCTTCCAAGGATAGGGTGAGTGGATGCATTTCTCCACTGGCTCTGGAGGGGGCTTTGTGCCCAGTCTGCTTCATCCTGCCAAGGATAGGGTGAGTGGATACATTTCTCCACTGGTTCTGAAGGGGGCTTTGTGCCCAGTGATGCTGCACCCGGGGTGTGGCGGTTGACACCCTCTCACCTGGGTGTCTTAGCCACGTGATGTACCTGGAACAGGTAGCATGATACTCCATGGAGGCAGAGCCACACTCCATCCTGCGGTGACTTAGGCTGCCAATTGCTGGTTTGTGTCAGTGCTGGAGGTGGTGTCTCAAGAGGCGTGTCCAGGACGTCACCTGCAGACTCTAACGGCTGCCCACTGGGGATGGGGCTGACGTCCAACAGAGTGGCATCGGCTGTGCCCGTGGTGGTGCAGGTGGCAGTGGCTGCGGTGGAGATGCTGCCAGTGCTGGCCGTGGTAAAAGTGACTGTTGTGGTGGATGGAGACACCATACCGTCTCCAGCAGCCTCAGATGGCTGATCCTTGGGGAGAATGCTGCAGCCTGACATTGTGGCAGCGGTGGTGCTGGTGGCGGTCGGAGCAGTGGTGGTGACTGTGGTGCATGTGGCTGGCATCCCTGATGATATGATGGTCACTAGCCCCTCACCTGGAGACATCGTGCCCTGAGGTGATGTGCCCTTTGGCCTCTGACCCTTTCCCATCTTGACAGTCCCTGCAGGGACCTTGGCACTTTTCACTCGGTGTTTGGTCGAGGCCTTGATGGGTGGGTGGTGTGACTGCCCCCTGATGGAAGCCGGCCCCTTTTTGACCTTTGCAGGTGATGGAATAGGGTGGTCCTTCTTTTCTGTCGGTGGCACTCTGGCAGCTCTGACGGGTGCCCCCTTAGATCTTACTGGACTAGCGTATGCAGATTTGGTGGCTGAGGTGATCTAGACATCCTGGCCCAAGGGGAAGGACGTGGGGGGGAGGTGTAGGGAAGAGGTTAATGTTGGCTAGGGAAAGCTTTTTAGACACACAGGGATGGGAAGATGGAGGGGCTGTGGGAGTGGAGGAAGAGGTAGTGGTTATAGGAGGTGTACGTCTGCTGAGTTTGGGTGAAGGTGCATGGGCTGGAGGCTGTTGTGAGGCGAATGGCTGTTGAGTGGGTGTGTGCCTGCGTTTGTGTACTTTGGGAGGAGGGCTCATAGACACACTGGGAGAGGACACAGGGGATGTGTGAATGGTAGTGGGGTGGTGATTGCACCTGAGCGGTGTGTGGTGATGGGCGTGCTGGTGATGGAGGCAGTGGCTGATGATGTAGTGCATGCAGGTGTGACTGGAGATGAGACAGGGAGGGAGGTGGAAAACCAGGAGGAAGGGGACACAGTGGAGGCAGTGGATGTTGGTATGTGTGCATGGGTATGGTGCTTGTGTGAATGCCTGTTGGATATGTGGTGCTTATGTTTTCCTGGCCACTTTTGTATGTTGATGTGTGCGCATGCTGGTCTGATGATGTGCTTGGGATAGGCTGAGGTTGAGGGGATTGGGTCTGGGTAGTGGAAGTTGGAAGGGGAGGCTGGACACAGGGACAATGGCTGCCATCAGTGCTGAGGCCAGAGCCTGAAATGCTCTCTGTTGGGCCGCTGTGCCAGAATGAATGCCCTCCAGGTATGCATGTGTTTGCTGCAAATGCCTCTCGACACCCTGGATGGCATTCAGAATGGTTGACTGCCCAACAGTGAGAGATCTCAGGAGGTCAATAGCCTCCTCACTGAGGGCAGCAGGGCTGACAGGAGCAGCAGCTGAGGTGCCTGGGGCGAAGGAGATGCCCACCCTCCTGGGTGAGCAGGCATGGCAAACATGCTGAGGGGCTGCTGGGAGGGCGGTGCTGGTGGGGGGGTGGCAGCTGTACCTGTTGTTGGGGTGGGCACAGAGGTGTCCGCCACCCTCAGGGAGCTTCCATCAGAGGAGGAGTCGCTGTCGCTGGTATCCCCTCCTGTCCCCGTAGTGGAGGTCCCCTCGCCCTCCGTCCCACTGGTGCCTTCACCCTCCGTGGATTCACTCTCCTGGGCCATGTGGGATGCAGCTCCCTCCGTTTGCCAGTGCCTCTGCTACTCCGCCAGGGTGACAGGGACAGGGACAGGGTGACAAAACAAGAAGAGGGGAAAAGACAGAGAACACACATGGTCAATGCCAGCAACACCATTACTGTTGGCAGACACAACACAGAGGGAGCAGCCCTATGCACTAGGCCATGCACTACCAGTTAGTAGGAAAGTCACCAGGCCATGGGGTACAAGGCCTAATGCCATTTGCTGCACACCAGGAACAAACAGGAGCCTTTCCAGTAGTAGATGCCCACTAAAAATATTGGGATTGGAATGCCTCAGAGCCTGCCCAACAAGGAACCTACCCTGCCATGTTCACCCTGGCCTAGGGAAACCCACAGCCCACATCCCCCACCCAGACACTTCGTAAAGCATGCAGAGTCAGCTTTATGACACTGTACTCACCCCCTTGTGGCTGCTGTGATGGCCTCAAGTGCCCATCCAACTCCCGATAGGCAACCGCCAGGATGCGGAACATCAGGGAGGTCATGGTGCGATGGGCACCCCTTCCACGTTGGGAGGCCATCCCCAGCTGGGCCTCCGCCGTCTTCTTGCTCCAGCGGCACAGGTCCTCCCATCTCTTGCGGCAGTGGGTGCTCTGTCTATGATAGACCACCAGGGTCCGCACTTCCTTGGCGATGGTATGCCAAATACCCTTCTTCTGGTGGGCGCTGACCCAGAGGAAAGGTACAGGGTGAAAGGACATTACTTACCCGTCCGGACCGTCAGACTAATTGCCCACCAGTTCCCACACATACTCTGACCATCCTCACATGCAGCCTTCAGCCCCCCCACATGTATCTTCCATTCACACCACTCCAAACAGGCATTGCCCACGCGTCATGCTCACAGTGTACTCACCTGTTTTCTGGTGGACCGTAGAGTAGTGTGTACTGGGGGAGGACCCCATCCACCAGTTTGTCCAACTCTTCCGGGATGAAGGCAGGGGCCCTTTCCCCAGACACTCGAGACATTGTAGCTTCCAGACAGACATCACAGCAGCACTTGCAGTGTAAGTCCTCTCCTGTTGAAGGTCAGGTATCAAGTGAGGGAACAGATAGAAAATGGTGGTCATGTCCGCGGCGGTGCGTACCGTCACCACTGGCGTACATCGCCATTGGCTCCTGGAACCCATAAGGCCCCATGATAACCAATGCTGAATTACGCAGCGGTCTTCGACCGCCTACCGCAACACAGCACAACGCTAGAGCAGTTACCTCATTTCCCCTTGTCCCTCCTCACAAGTCAGGCAGCCGCCATTTCAGGGGGGCACATGGCATGGCACCTAACTGCGTCACAGCACATTTTGGCACATATACGGACTAACTACACCACACACGGATTTACTCACATTACTGCAGACACACATGCAACCTATGTGGTACGTGACCCTCTGCTCACCATTCTCCTCCATAGGCCACAACCGCTGGGGCCAATGATGAGATGGCTGCATCCTCAGGTGTACAGACCCCTGGTGGACCTGTCAACAATGCAAGACAGACACATCATAATCACTTACAGACTTGATCGTGCCACAATCCAAAACCTGTGTGCACAATTGGAGCCAGACCTGATGTCATCTATCTGCCATCCCACAGCAATCCCCTCACTAGTTCAGATCCTGTCAGTGCTCCATTTCCTGGCAAGTGGCTCCTTTAAAAAAACAGTGGCCATGGCATCAGGGATGTCTCAGCCAATGTTTGACCAGAGTGTTGTCTGCCCTGCTGAAACACATGCGCAGCTACATTGTGTTCCCCCAGGTGGATGATTTTCCCACAGTGAAGGCTGGCTTTTATGCCCTGGGACATATCCCCAACATCATTGGTGCCATTGATGGTACACATGTGGCATTTGCCCCCCCCCCCGCAGGAATGAACAAGTGTACAAAAATAGAAAAAGCAACCATTCGATGAATGTGCAGATGGTGTGTTTGGCGGACCAGCACATCTCTCATGTGAATGCCAAGCATCCTGGCTCTGTGTATGACCCCTATATTTTCGAGGAATAGCAGTATCCCTTATGTGATGGGCCAACTCCAGAGGCATCTGGTCTGGCTAATAGGTGAGCCCAAGGTCCCCACACATTATGAGTAGGTGTCTGGGTATGGGGTAGTCCCTAAAGGTTAGTGTGTGTCTAACAGTTATCCCTCGACATTTGCAGGTGACTCTTGTTACCCCATCCTCTCATGGCTACTGATCCCAGTGAGGAATGCCAGGTCAAGGGCAAAGGACCACTACAATGAGGCACATGGGCGAACTAGGCATATTATTGAGAGGACGTTCGGCCTCCTGAAGGCCAGATTCCAGTGCCTCCATCTAACAGGTGGCTCCCTATACTACTCACCGAAGAAGGTGTGCCAGATAATCGTGCCATGCTGTATGTTGCACAACCTGGCATTGCGACGCAAGGTGCTTTTTCTGCTGGAGGATGAGAATGGTGATGGACTTGTGGCAGTGGTGGAGCCTGTGGATAGCGAGGAAGAGGAGGCAGAGGAAGAAGATATCAACAACCGAACGAACATCATCATGCAGTACTTCCAGTGACACACAGGTAAGAGATTGTAACTCCTCCTCACATTTCTAAATACTGTAGGACAATGTATAAGTCAGCCTCTTAACCTCTATCTATGGACACTAACAGTTCACTTTGGATTTCAATTTTTCAGATCTGGGTATCTCATTCTGCCTTCTGCTATATGTACTGCTGCCCAACAACTGTCATACATTGGTATGAGCAAATGAACATTTACAATGTTATTTGTTGCTGATGTTGTAATAATACATTTGTGAAAGATTAGACCTACTCCAGATTGGTTTGTGATTAAAGGGTGTTTATTTAGGGGCTAATTAGTATAGGGGTATGTGCAAGGGGCTGGGATGATGGTGGATGAAGGTCCATAGTAGAGTCCAGTCTGTTGGTATCACAGGTGCATTGTCCAATAGGTCATAGGAAGGGGAGTAATGGCAGTTCAAGTTGGACAGGGTGACATAGTGGGACAGAAGGGTGACAATGAGGAGAGTCTTATTTCCTGATGGGGGTCTTGGCAATGTTCTCTGTCTTCTGCCTGGATCGCAGGGACCGTTGGCGGGGTGGTTCTCCTTCTTCACGGGGTAGGGTGCTGGTGGCCTGTTGTTCCTGTGGCGGGGCCTCCTGTCCACTAGCGCCGGCGGAGGTGGAGGGCTGTTCCTCGATTTGGCTAGTGTCAGGAGCCCTTTGTTGTGCCACTGCCTCCCTCATGGTCTTGCCTATGTCAGCCAGCACCCCTGCTATGGTAACCAGGAAGGTGTTTATGTTGGCGAGGTCGTCCCTGATCCCAATCGATTGTCCCTCCTACAGCCGCTGGGTCTCCTGAAACGTGGCCAGTATCGGGCCCATGGTCTCCTGTGAATGGTGGTATGCTCCCATGATGTTTGATAGTGCTTCGTGGAGGATCGGTTCACTGGGCCTGTCCTCCCCCTGTCGCACAGCAGTCCTCCCAGCTTCCCTGTTGTCCTGTGCCTCTGTCCCCTGAACCGTGTGCCCACTGTCACTGACCCCAGGTCCCTGATTGTCCTGTGTTTGTGGGGTTGCCTGGGGTACCTGTAGTCATGGACACACTGCTGATTGACGTGTCCTGGGGACAGTGGCATGGGCCCGCTGGGTGGGTGCTGTGGTGGTGTTTCCTGAGGGGGGAGGTTCTTTGTTGGCTTGGGTTGTGGCAGGGGAACCGACTGTCCAGAGGTCCCTGATGGGCCAGGCTGGTCATCTTGATCCAGGCGTGCAGAGATGCTGTCATCACTGTGGGCCTCTTCTGTGGGGGGACTGGATATGGCTGGCACCTCCTGTCCGATGACATTCGGTAGGGGTCCTGTTGGGGTGTAAATGCATTGTTATTTTATCTGTGTGTGCCATCTTTTGCAATGGGTGTGTTTCCCTCCATTACTGTGCTTGCACTATCGCCTTGGCCCTTGTGTGAGTGGTGATTGTGTGCCCTGGCTGAGTCTCTCTACTGGACATGCTTTGGTTGTGGGTGTACATGCATGTCTGTGATGGGTGTCCATGCATTGTAGTTGCATGCAGGGCTTGGTTGTGGGAGTGGTGGGTTTTGATGGTGGGGTGTGTGGGAGATGGTGGAGTCATGGGAGTGAGGGTGAGGGTGAGGGTGGGAGTATGTGATGGCATGCAGGTAGGGTGGGGGGGATATAGTATAAAAAATTTGCCTTACCTTAGTCCAGTCCTCCTGCTACTCCTGCGAGGCCCTCCGGATGCATGATCGCCAAGACTTGCTCCTCCAATGTTGTTAGTTGAGGGGGAGGAGGTGGGGCTCCTCAGCCAGTCCTCTAAACTGTTACCTGGTGTCTTGATACCACGGTACGTACCTTCCCCCGTAGGTCGTTCCACCTCTTCCTGATGTCATCCCTTGTTCTTGGATGCTGTACCACGGCGTTGACCTTGTCCACAATTCTCCACCATAGCTCCATCTTCCTTGCAGTGGAGGTCTTCTGCACCTGTGATCCGAATAGTTGTGGCTCTATCCGGATGATTTCCTCCACACTGACCCTGAGCTCCTTCTCAGAAAACCAGGGGTGTCTTTGAGTTCCCATGATGTGGTGTGAGTGATGTGTGAGGTGATGTGATGTGTGGGGTGATGTGTTGGGGTGTGTGGTGTGATGTGCGTGAATGGTGTATGAGTGATGGTGTTGTGTGCCTCTGGATTCTGGTGTGGTCTTTGCTTTTCTCTCTCTCTGCTTCTTCAAAATCATTCAGTGTAAGGGGCTGTGGGTAATGTGGGTGTGTGTTTTACAGTGTTGTGAGTGTGTGGGTGTGGTGTGAGTATGTGGGTCAGGTGTGTGCATTTTGAATTGTCCAATGTGGTGGTGTTTTTTAAATGTGTGTGTATTTTGAGCGAGGCGGTGTGTACCGCCAATGGTTTACTGCGGCTGTAAGACCGCTGCGTTGATTCGTGGGTCGTGATACTGTGGGCGTATTCCTGTGGGCGTAATGGTGTGGGTTTTGCTATCGCCAGTTTATTACTGACCTTTGGTGTGGCAGACTTGTGTGGGTGTCGGTATAGTGGCTGAATTCTCACTGTGGGTCATAATACCCATTGCAGATTTCCGCCGCAGACACGGTATGTTGGCGGCCGTCGGCAGGGCGGTAAGCGGGATTTACCGCCAGGGTTGTAATGAGGGCCTTATTTGCTTAAACCATTCTGTAAATGCCTTTTTGTGGATTTCATCTCTGAGTTAGACTGACAGTTGGCCTGTTTGTGAATCTTCTGTAGACAGTGACACAAAGGGAGCTTGGGTGTAGCCTGAATATCCTGATGAGCAATCTGGGCTAAAGTGGAGGGTGGAGTGGTCACTTAACCTAAATGAGCTGTGTCTGCCCTCACACAATACAGTTTCCAATCCCCTGATGTGTGTCTGGTGCCTGGCCTGGGCAAGGCAGGATCTTGTGAACAACAGATACATTCCTTTGAAGTTGGCCTACTTCAAAGGCAAGAAGGGGTATAAGTAGTGGACCCAAAACCCCAGACTTTCGATTTCTTCAAGATTACTTCTGGATTCAAGAGGAACCTCTGGCAAGGAGAAGAGCTGAGGAGAATTGCTGCCCCTGCCTGTGACTTTGCTTTGTTGGGCTATCCTACAGTTGCTGCTTCTGCCCGTGAAAAGGGACAAAGACTAAACTTTGTTGTGCATTCCTGCTTGAGAAGAATCTCCAAGTGCTAGGACTGAGCTTGTCTCCTGTTTTGAAGTCTCAGGGCCATCAAAGACTTCCTCTGCCAGCACCTGGACTCTCTGCTGAGACTCCTGCCCTGCCAAGTGGTGCCCTATCCAGTCCTTGGGCCCTTGAAAGGTGAAGTTGGCCGAGTCAAGCCTGAAATCCACGAACAGGACACTGTGCGGGGAAATTTTCAATGCACCACCTGCAACACGGCTGATAAACAACATGCAACCCGCTTCACGGCTAAAATCGAAGATCCACCTGCATCGAGGCTGGAAGATCGATGCATCACAGATGGAAAAATGATGCAACATCCGCTTGTGGCTCCTGATAATGATGCAAACCCCACGCAGCACAGTTTTCCATCACCATGAGACTGAATTTCACATGCATCGTCGCTGGGTGTCAAAGTCATCGTGAACCTACGTGGATCTGAGGTGCCATGCCTGGAAAGTGACACATCACTCTCTTGCGAGGGAGAAAGGTGATGCATTGCCTACCTGACCGGAGAAGAAACGTTGCTCAGCCTAACTTGCAAGTAAGGAATTGACTCATTGCTGACTTTTCCGATGCATGCTCGCCCGTACAGCTTTATTTTTGGCGCAAACTAGGTTTTTTTGTGTAAAATCAACATTTCCATTGTTTTCTGTGGAGTAAGACTCTATTTACTTTAAAAATTAATATCTTGACTTGTGTATCTTGGAGATTTGTCTTTTTGGTCTTTTTTGATTTAGAGGAATATTGCCTATTTTTCTAAACTGGTGTGGTGTCCATTTTGTGTTGTTTTCACTGTGTTACTGTTTGTGTTGGCACAAATACTTTACACATTGCTTCTCAGTTAAGCCTTTCTGCTTGTGCCAAGCTACCAAGGGGGTGAGTGGGGGTTAACCAGGTGTGTTTCTCCGTTGCCCTGATTAGAGTGAGGGTCGTCGCTTGGACAAGGGGTAACCTGGCTGCCAACCAAAGACCGCATTTCTAACACATATACTCCTCTAACCATGTAGAGAGAACTGAATAGCTGCTTACTTAACTATCCAGAACGATCTTTGGATATGCAAAGAATACCAAATGAAAGTCAAATATAAATGCTATTATACAACATAGCACATAGGTGTCAAACAGGAACCTTTTGTTCAGTGTTCATCCAGTTACTCATGCTGGGTTTCTTGCAGGTAACAATAGACGGCACATACCATCCTTAAAGTGCAAATATACAGCGCTGCACGTTTGCTCTTCTACAGTAATCGAATAAATAAATAAATAACTAAATAAATCAAACAAAGCCAAACATATGAATGGAAAGATAGATAGACAAACGGGAGGACGGATGGATGAGTTTTCACATTTTGATTTGTCCATTCAGATTTGTCCACCAACCACACTTCGAGAGTCTGCTGTGAAATGCAAGTCAATTCGTTTACCCCTGCCAACATGTTTATATCCACAGAATGATGGCAGATTAATGCACTTTGCAAAGTATTTTCCCTTCTTTCAAGGGTACCAATCAGGAATACAAAAATTCATCAGCTGAGCGGTCCATTATGGTCCGCCGTTCTCTTTCATTAAGTAAAGGGCGATATCTCATTTACTGCTGGGATATACTTGGCAATCTTAGTCATATATCAATATTTCTGTTTCTTTTTAACATTTAATAATGATTTTCCTTCTTGTCGACAAGGGACTGAACCTTAGAGGTGTTCACTCTATAATCAGTATTTGAAAACCAATCAACAGCAGAGTCTGCCAGGCGCACGGTTGGCTTTCAATTTGCTTGCCTCTGTTGCTGGCATTTACCATTTTTTCAGCCGTGAGTACGGTATGCAAAGATTGGAAAGTTTTGACATTTTGTGCTAGGTACCAGTGGGTATTTCACGAGCCGAGACTCATGTTGCAAAGTAATTATGGAACAGTCTGCTTTCATTTATTCACTGTCCCGTCACTGGTAAATATACTTGCAAATCAATGGTTTGGGCCGGATCGTTTGCAGCAAATGACAACATCAACGAGTTAAAAGGTGCAGAAATAGCAAAAATAAATTAGATTTCATCGTTCTTGAATTTATTCCACAATCGTTTGATATCAAACTGTTCCCATTTTCATATTTTAACTTATTTAGTCCTGGCAACGAAAAGAGTGCTAATCCAAATAAAGCGAGTTACAGGAGTCTGTGTTGTCTGGAGAATTTTGGGGGACTTGGAAAATAAATATTTCCAGGTACCCTGTATCGAGCAACTTTGAATTGTATTACCCATTTCCTGCTAATTCAAGCCCCTCCATACCAAACAAATTTGAAGCATAGGCTGAAGGTTAACATAAGGAGAAACATACAATAGTAAAATACAGAAAAAGTTACCTTTCCAAGGAGCCACTTGGAAGGTGAGGTAACGCCACAGACCCGACTGAAACTCTGGCCAAAGTAGTGGACTACAAAAGGAAATGCTTGCAGTATTTCTAAGGGTGACATCGGGGCTCATCTCGTAATCTGATGGTAATTTTCCCATGAAACACACAAAAGGTGATGGGAGGAAAGATTTAAATTTGTCTAATCACTGGCAAAGGCTCAAGGTAGCATCCCAACCCATTGTTCTTTTGCTCACCATACCACCTCAGTTTGCATCCTGATATATGCAAATCAGCATTGACATGGGTCAGTGTGTGCACTTTGCCTCTGGAACCAAGCAATTCCTGGCTGATGAGCCCTCATCAGGGTGAAACCAGTGCTACATTGCTTGTGTTCCAGTTCGGTGATGACGTGGCTGGACTGTTTCAGCGATGAGCAGGGTCAAAGCTGATTTGCATATGTCTGGGCCCAAAATGGGCCAAACTGCGGTGGCTTGGTAAGCAAAAGAACATTGGGGGTCATTCTAACCCTGGCGGTCCAAGACCGCCAGGGCTAAAATGACGGGGGCACTGCCAACAGGCTGGCGGTGCCCCGCTGGACATTCTGACCGCGGCGGTTTGACCGCGGTCAGAAGTGGAAAACCGGCGGTCTCCCGCCGGTTTTCCGCTGCCCATTTGAATCCTCCATGGCGGCGCAGCTCGCTGCGCCGCCATGGGGATTCTGACAGCCCATACCGCCATCCTGTTCCTGGCGGTTCACCCGCCAGGAACAGGATGGCGGTATGGGTTGTCATGGGGCCCCTGGGGGCCCCTGCAGTGCCCATGCCAATGGCATGGGCACTGCAGGGGCCCCCATAAGAGGGCCCCACAAAGAATTTCACTGTCTGCATTGCAGACAGTGAAATTCGCGAAGGGTGCCACTGCACCCGTCGCACCTTCCCACTCCGCCGGCTCCATTCCGGAGCCGGCGTCCTCGTGGGAAGGTAGTTTTGCACTGGGCTGGCGGACGGCCTTTTGGCGGTCGCCCGCCAGCCCAGTGCAAAACCCAGAATACCCTCAGCGGTCTTCCGACCGCGGAGCGGTATTTTGGAGGGGGAAGTCTGGCGGGCTGCCTCCGCCGCCCGCCAGACTTAGAATCACCCCCAATGTGTTTGGATGCTACCTTGAGCAACTGCCAGTGGATGGTCAAATTGTAAGCATTCCCCTCATTGCCTGTTGTGTGTTTGACATACTGCTTTAAGTGTCAAGGGTATTCCCAGACATGAGTCCCGTACTACTGTGCCACTGCAAGTAAGCTATACCTGGAAGATGAGCCCTTTTTAGGGCAAAAGGCAGTACTGGGTTGTTTGAGTTCTGGTTTGATGAGGACCTGGCTTGGCAGTTTGGGCTGGAGTGTTACCAAGAGGAGCAGGGTCAAGGCTGATTTGTGAATGGCATAGTGAACAAAAGAACAATGGGTTGGGATGCTACCCCAAGCAATTGCCGGTGGTTAGACAAATTGCAAGAATTCTTCCAATCACTTCTTGTGTGTTTGATGTACCTCCAATAAGTGGCGATAGCATGCCCAGTGTTAGCGCGTCAGACCTTAGTAAACTTACAAGGAGACGCAAATAGGCCGATGGACCTTTTGACTGCACTTCGAGTAGTTTCCACCATGTAACCCCGTACCAATACAAATCAATAGCAATAACAATCAATGATGTCAACAATCAATAGCAGTCAGTAATTTCCACACACCATGACCTTGCGGCCATGAATAACCACACCTTTATGTAAAACTTAGAATGTTTATTTCCCTATATTAACAATGCTAATGTCACGTAACTTAATCTCAAAATCAAATGATAAACATACAGAAACAACTCTGGTTGCCCAAAATGCCGAAAGAATCGAAATCTTATCAAAGCTTGAGCCACTATACATTCTAAAGTTACAGTACAAATTAATAGCAAGAAGAATAGCTGTGCAAACAAAATTACATACATTTAGATTCAGGCAAATAAAATGACATGAACTGTTATTACTTGGAGCGAACATAATCAGTGAGAAACCTAATGAACATCAGATTAGAATAGCATGTTTGGACTTCATGCAAAACAATTTAGTCAACACGAATTTGGAAAACATCTAACTATTGCTCTATCAAAAGTAGCGGCTGGTACCTAGAAACAAAAGCAAATAGATACAACAATCGGTAATTGGCTCCTGTTCCGACAGTTTTGCTTGTCAGGCATCAATATTGTTGCAGCTTATACTCCAGTCAGTGCATCCATTGTCTTCTCCTGGGAAGGCCAGTCTTACACACACTACATCAAACATTGTATCCTAGTTAGTATATCATCTTCTAGCGAGCAGTTTTCATGAGAAAGACTTTCAGCTATGAGCACTTGGTCAGCACAGTGGAAAATCACAATTTAATTCTCTAAGCAGCCATTTTATAAGTCGATTAAGAAATGCAGCTTGACATGAGGATGTGCAACTAGGCCCAAGACCTCGCTATTTAAGGCTTACAAATTATAAAGCTAATACATAATTCAATTTAATTCAAACAAACAAACCTTTATTCGGCTGTGAGCCATAAAAGGATAATACAGTCAAAACATCATAAAATAATCTTACAAATGCTAAAAATAATTACATAAATATCAGATGGTGCTTCTAAAATCAGTAAACAGTTCTAATCGTTCCTTATAATTGAAAGAATTTCTAAAATTAAATCCAAGCCTAATAATCAGGTTTATCTATGGATATTTGATATATCTACATTGCCCTAAAACCTCAGGCCCTCCCTATCCCTGACATATGAAGTTGCTAACAGGAAGCGGCTTATTCCAAAGACAATAAAGGGAATGGTACTAGACCTTAACAATCTTGCTGCTTCATTATGGTTTCTAAATCCTAGATTGATACAGATAGGTCAAATCCATTTCCTTCTTGACTTATCATAGGTTTTAAAAAATAGTAGAACGTGTTGCACCATTTCAATAGTCTCCATATTGCATAGCTCGCAGTTGGAATCATGAGTATTCACATTCTGGGGGCCACATTTGAAGGTGAACACGTTGATCTGAAGGATTCCATATCGGAATTTCATGTGTAATAGTTTTGCTCACCTAGGATTGTATCTACCCATTCCTCAGATCTTGGTTTTGGCTTGACATCCAGAAATTGCGAGGTCAGTCTTCCTAGACACTTACTTTGGAAAAGGTTGTTCGAAAGATAATCCCAATAAACTTGCTTTAGTCAAATCTTTGATTGCGTCGTGAGGGTATGGGGTTTGTCCCAAAAGGATTTAAGCCCTAGGTTAAAAAATCAGGACCTTATGTGACGAAGCCAAGGGAGGGAAACTGATTTATCGAGATCCATTATCTCGATTAGTGCTTGCCTGTAGTGAATCAGATCTGGGGTTGACCAAAGCCTACACCAATAAAGCAATGACCTCAAAGCTGCCAGAGTACCTATTTGCTTAATATTTAGGTCATAACAAAGAGGGACCAATGGAGTAGATGGTGGCAATCCTATTATTCCCTTTGCAAAGATGTTTTCTTGGGTTACTAATGATGTTAGGTTTGCTATTCCCCAAAGTTCAGCACCATATAATGCAGCAGCCTGCGCTTTATATCTGTAGACCTTGAACACAGGGGAGACTGTTTCGGTTCTTGAATTTTTGTAGTTGTTACTTATCACCGTGTAACTATGGAGCAGAGATGTTGCAGCTTAGTTAATATGCGGTGTCGAGGATAACTTGGCATCCAACAATAACCCTAGGTAATTAACATTTTTGACTCGCTCCAGTTCTTGCCCATTGATCAGGATGTTTCTTTTCAGTGATCTATGGGGTTTTACAATCAAATATTTTGTCTTGTTTGTATTAATCTCTAAACCCTTCAAAGTGCAATATCTGCTAAACTTTCCCAAAAAAGTCTGCAGTCCCATGGGAGTTTGGGATAACAAAATGGTATCATCTGCAAAAAGGAGAGCAGGAACAGGGTCTCCATTTAATCTTGGAGAATTATGATTGCTCTGTTTGAGGTAGTCCACCAGGTCATTGATGTATAGGGAGAAGAGGGTTGGGGCAAGCACACAACCCTGCCTTACTCCCCTCTTGATGGGTATTGGATCTGTCAGCTCTCCATTTGGACCCCACCGTACCTTTGCATAAGTATTTTCGTGCAGCTTTATTATCTGGAGTAAGAGATTCCCCGGCATGCCCTGTATCCCTAACGAGGCCCATAGAGTATCTCTTGGGACCAGATCAAAGGCTGCACGCTAATCCAGGAATGTGTTATAAAGATGACCTCTCTTCAATTTTTAATATTTCCACATTATAGAGAGTAACCTGAAGGCCTGATCAATTGTGCTAGTCTTTGGCCTAAAGCCTGCCTGATGTGTTGTAAGGATATTATTTTCCTCTGTCCAGTTAGCTATTCTATTCAACAGCTGTCTGGCATATATTTTTTGCATAACATCAATTAAGCTGATTGGTCTATAATTCCAGGGTCCTGCCTAGATCCTTTTTTTATTATTTCCGCTCCTTTCCACGTCGCAGGAACTGGTTCTCCCCTTGCTATAGCATTACTATGTAGATTTATGTAGGGTGTCCATACGTCTATACTACGTTTAAACAAATCCCCAGGGATTTTATCCAAACCCGGGGCTTTACCTATTTTAATCGCTTTTATGGCTATCACTGTTTCTTTCAGGCTAAATTGTGCATCTGGTGATTTACCCCAGGGAGATGATTCTCTATGCAAGGAGAGATGTAATTCATACTCAGACGAATCTGAGAGGAGATTTGAGAAATGGATAACCCACGCGTTGGGATCTATATGATGTTCGGTGTTAAATGTCCATTTTTTACTACCATGTGTGACTATCTTCTAGAAGGCTACTACGTCTTTGCATTTGGCTGCATCTAGGCGGTCATGCCATTTTTGGTCTTCCCAATTTTTCTGCGCTATGGACAAGATTTTCAAATAACTGGCCTTTGCCTGCTGCACTGGTCTTGGATTTTTCTGCTTTAGGGCCTCTACCAGAAGTATTTTTCCCTCTTTACATTCAGCTGTGTACCAAGGATTAGACAAGGTAGTCTGTTCCCTACCTTGTACGGCCTTTTGTTGTATCTGTTTGGTAAGATAGGGTGTCAAAGTAGTGCTCAATGATTGGTGAATAGCTATGATAGGAAAATCATTTAAACTTTTGTGCATATGGGGTTCCAACAATTTTGAAAATATGTTGTATATGTTCATCATAGCACCCAAGTTGCCCAGTATTGCTGGCCATTTTACTGTCCTTCGGTTATTACTGAGAATAGGTTGTAGCTCTACCTTATCCTTGTTCATGGGCCTAGATCTAGGAGGTGTTCCATCAATTCTATGACTAGCGGAAAATGATCTCTTTCTCTCCTATTATCTATTTTAAAGGTCACTATCCTCTCCCATGTGATCGCACTATGCATGATGTAATCCAGTTTTGAGCCTGCCCTGCCTCTTTGAAAAGTTTTCGAATTAGCGTTGCTTTGCCCCACTATACCATTGCAAGCCATGGCACTTGCATGATTCCTGAAAGCGAAGGCACCAGTGATATGAAAAAAGTGATCTTGCCCTGTCGTAGGGGCATAGATGCTTCCCAGTAACATCAGAGCCCCGTCTAGGGTCCCTGTGAGTATCACATACTCCCCATCCTTGTCTATTCATATTATATTCTTTTCAAATGGAATCACAGGGCAGATCCAGATTAAAGACCCCATAGCAAATGAGAAGTAACCAGTAGCACAAAGCTGACCCCTCCAGTGTCTTTGTAACCCTGATACTTCTCGGGGAACCAAGTGTGTTTCCTGGAGGTAGGCTATGTCTATTTGTCTTTGCTTAAGGTGAGCCAGAACTCCATGTCTCTTTGTTACTGTCCCCATCCCTTTCACGTATCAGGTTATAAACACATAGGCCCTCATTATGACATTGGCAGTAAGTACCGCTTACCACCATGCTGACTGCAGCAAACATACCTCCACCGCAGCTGATTACCCCTACTCATATTATGACACACACATAGCAATCCATCACTATACAGCCACACACACAAGTCCACCAGCCCAAAGGTCAGTGATAAACTGGCAGTATCAAAACCCACACCGTCACGCCAACAGAACTATGCCCACAGCATTATGACCCACGAATTACCACGGCGGACATTCAATGGTGCTAAACCATTGGCGGTACAGACCGCTGCACTCAAAATACACACACACACACATACAAAACACACCTGCACCCATACCCGGACCACACCCACACACACCACTATAAAACACACATCCACATTACACACAACCCTTTACACTAACAAACAAGTGCCACCAGAGAGATAGCAAGACCACAGACACACACCACCATCACGTATACACCATCCAGGCACCTTACATCACACACCCCAACACATCACCCCACACACCCTCACCCACACCACTCACACTACACCCTTGGCACTGCAACAATACACCAGGATCTCAGAGGAGGAGCTAAGGGTCATGGTGGAGCAAATCACCTGGGTAAAGCCACAGCTATTCAGATCACAGGTGCAGCAGACATCCATTGCTAGAAAGATTGAGCTATGGTGGAGAATCTTGGACAGGGTCAATGCTGTGGGACAGCACCCCAGAACAAGGGACGACATCAGGAAGAGGTGGAACGACATACAGGGGAAGGTGCGTTCCACCAAATAGCTGTACAGAGGATTGGCAGTGGACCCCCACCTCCTCCCACACAACTAACAACATGGGAGGAGCAAGTCTTGGCAATCATACATCCTGAGGACCTAGCAGGAGTGGGAGGAGGACTGGACTCTGGTAAGCCAACTCTTCACTACTTTAACCCCCCATTCCTGCCTGCCATCACAAACCCCCATCCTTACCCTCACTCCCATCACTCCTCCACCTTACACACACCACACCATCACAACCCACCCCTCCCAATACCAAGCCCTGCATGTAACACCAATGCACGGACCCCCGTCACAGACCTGCATGGACACCCATCACAAAGCATGCGCACTAGAGAGAATCACCTAGCCCACCAAATAACCACTCACACAAGGCAAAGCTGACAGGGCAAACACAACCATAGAGGGCAACACACCCATGCACAAGATGTCACATACAGAAACAATAACACTGCATTACATCCCCATAGGTCCCCCAGACATGGTCAATACCATGAGGGAGGCAGTGGCACACCAGCGAGCCCCTCACACTAGCGAAACCAATGAACAGCCTTCCACCTCCGTTTCCACTAGTGGACAGGAGGCCCGCCACAGGACCAACAGGCCACCAGCGCTCCACCCCCAACAGAAGGAGAGCCAAGCCACAAACGTGCCCTGCAATCCAGACAGAAGCCAGAGACTATTGCCAAGACCCCCTCCAGGAAATAAGACTCTCCTGATTGTCACCCTTGTGTCCCACTCTGTCACCCTGTCCACCTTGAACTGTCATTGCTCCACTTCCACTGCCCCTTGGACAATGCACCTGTGATCCTCCATCATCACCCCAGCCCATTGCACACACCCCTATACTTATTAGCACTTAAATAAACACCATTTGAATAAATACAAGTATAGAGTCTGTCAAATGACTGAACTATGTACTCATTTAACAAGCTTTAAACGCTACAATACAACTGTACAATAATGTATACAAAGGAATGACCTGTAGTTGGCTGAAGTAAACAAACCAGGAGTAATAATGGGGCACAAATATCTGAAAATAGAGATGCCAAAGGGTACAGTAAGTGGCCATAGAAGTGGGAAAATCAGTCTGCCAGTGACAATGTCAAACACAAAACTGTCAATTAAAAGTGAAGTTACACTGTCTTACCTGTGTGTCATTGGAAGTATTGTCATATTATTGCACTTCTGTTGTCCTCATCCTCATCCTCTGCCTCCTCATCTTCACTGTCCATAGGGTCCAATGCTGACACATGCCCATCTCCAGCCTCACCCTCCTGCAGAAAAGGCACCTGGCAACGTAAGGCAAGGTTGTGCAACATACAGCATGCCACGATGATCTGGCACACCTTCTTGGGTGAGTAGTACAGAGATCCACCTGTAAGATGGAGGCAGCAAAACCTGGCCTTCAGGAGGCCGAATGTCCTTTCTATGATTTTTCTTGTTCACCCATGTGCCTCATTGTAACGTTGCTCTGCCCTTGTCTTGCGATTCCTCACAGGGGTTAGTAGCCATGAGAGGTTGGGGTAACCAGAGTCACCTGCAAATATCGAGGGACAACTGTTAGCCACAAACTAACCCTTATGGCCCACACCATACACTCACACCTACTGGGTGGGAACCAGGGCTCACCTATTAGCCACACCCGGTGCCTCTGGAGCTGAGTCATCACATATGGGATGCTGATATTCCTCAGGATAAAGGCATCATGCACAGACCCAGGATACTTTTCGTTACATGTACTAGTCTGCCAGGCACACTACCTGCACATTCATGGAGTGAAAGCTCTTTCGATTTCTGAACACTTGTTCATTTCTCTGGGAGGGGGGACAAATGCAATATGTGTACCATTAATAGCCCCAATAATTTTGGGGATAAGCCCATTGAATAGAAGCCAGCTTTCACTGTGGCCAAATCCTCCACCTGGGGGAAAACGATGTAGCTGCGCATGTTTTTAATCAGGGCAGACACACTCTGCTCAGCACTATTAAGAACATTGGCTGAGACATTCCTGCTGCCAAGCCCACTGTCACTTGGAAGGAGCCAGTTGCCAGGAAATGGAGCACAGATAGGACTTGCACAAGAGGGGGGATCCCGGTTGGCTGATGGATTGCAGATATCAGGTCAGGTTCCAATTGGGCACACAGCTCTGTGATTGTGGCCCTGTCCAGTCTATAGGTGAGGATAATGTGCCTTTCCTCCATTGTTGCCAAGTCCACCTGGGGCCTGTACAAGGGGGATGTCTCCATCTCCTATTCATCCGCAGCGGTTGCAATCTAGGGGGCAAACGGTGAGCAGCTGGTCAGTATTCCATATTTCCAAACACTACACTGCATTGCATGTTGTGACTGTAACAGTATATTGTTGGATTGGTCCAAATGGTGCCTATGTGTACTGTGACACAGTTAGGTGCCATGGCCTGCCCCCCCTGAAATGGCGTCTGCCTGTCCTGTATGGAGGAACATGTGGAAATTAGGTAAATCCGCTGAAGTTGTGCACCGTTGCTGGAGGCGGTAGAGAACCGCTTTGCAACTCCTCAGTGGATACTATTGGGCCCCATGGGTTACAGTGGCCAATGGTGATGTACGTCGGCGGTGACGGTACGCACCGTCGTGGACATGACTGCCATTTTCTATCTGTTCACCCACTTGCTACTTGACCTTCAACAGGAGAGGATCCACACTGCAATTGCTGCTGTGACCTGTGTCTGGAACCAACCATGGCTCGTGTCACTGGGGAAAGGGCCTCTGCCTTCACCACGGTAGAGTTGGAGAGACTCGTGGATGGGGTCCTACCCCAGTGCCAAATGCTGTATGTGCCTCCAGACCAACAGGTGAGTACACTGTGAGCACGATGCATAGGGTATGAATGCATGGAGTGCTGTGTGTGAGGGCCTCGTGTAGGGGGGTGTTGGTGGAAGGGGCCTGAGCAGCGTGCTGCATGTATGGTGGGCAATGTCTGTGTGTAAGGGGATGTGAGTGCCATGAGTGTAACAGGCAGGACGGTCTGATTGTTACCTTTTCCTACATGTATTTCTCCGCAGGTCAGCGCCCATCAAAAAAAGGGTATATGGCGTGCCTTCGCCAAGGACGTGCGGACCCTGGGGGTCTACGGCAGGCGGAGCACCCACTGTCAGAAACGGTGGGAGGACCTGAGACCCTGGGCATGGAAAACGGCGGAGGCCCAGCTGGGGATGGCATCCCAACGAGGAAGGGGTGCCCATTGAACCCTGAACCCCCTGATGGCCTGCATGCTGGCGGTGGCCTATCCGGAGCTGGATGGGCACTTGGGAGCATCACAGCCACAAGGCAGTGAGTACAGTGCCCCAATATACTACTTGCGTGTGGTGGGGTAGCATTCGGGTAGTGGTTATGGGCCTGTGGGTGCCAGTAGGCCAGGCCAGACATTGCAGGGTAGGGCCCAAGTTGGGCAGGCTCTGATGTAAACCTCCTCCAACCAAGCTAGTAGGCATCCACTACTGGGCAGGGGTCTGTGGGTCTCAGGTATGCTGCAATTGGGGTTAGGTATCCCTTTCCATGGGCTGGTGAAGAGCGTTGTGACTGTTAGTGCATTGCCTAGTGCGCAGGGCTGTTCCCTGTGTGTGTGTGCTTGTGTGTGTGTGTCATGTATGCCAATGGTGGGGTTGATGCCGCCATTGACCAAGGGTATCCTTTGTCTCTCCCCCTTTTTGTTTTGTCATCCTGTCCTTATGTGCATTAGCATCATCTGGCGGAGGAGCAGAGGCACCAGCGATGGGGAGAGCTGCATCTCACAGGGCCCAGGAGGCCAAATCCACTGACGGTGAGGCACCTGTGGGACAGCACCAGTGGGACGGAGGGCGAGGGAAGCACCACGGCAGAGACTGGAGGGGACAGTTCTGACAGTGATACCTCCTCCGATGGAAGCTCCCTGGTGGTGGCGGACACCTCTGTGGTCACCCCAACTATATGTACAGCCGCCACCCCCCGTACCAGCGCCGTCCTCCCAGCAACCCCTCAGGGTGTTTCCCCTGCCCGCTTACCCAGGAGGGTGGACATCTCCTCTGCCCCAGGCACCTCAGGCCCTGCCCCTTTTAGCTCTGCTGCCCTGAGTGATGAGGCTATTGACCTCTTGCGATCCATCTCTGTTGGGCAGTCAACTATTGAGAATGCCATCGATGGCCTGGCAGGGCATTTGCAACATACAAATGCATTTTTGGAAGGCACTCACTCTGGCGTGGCGGCCCAACAGAGATCATTCCAGGCTCTGGCCTCCTCCCTGATAGCAGCCATCGTTCCTGTCTCTAGCCTCCCCCCTCCAAATTCATTTTCCCTGTCCCGTTCCCCTCAACCCCAACCTATCCCAAGCACACATTCAGACAAGCATGCACCCAAGACAACACACAGGAGTGGCTCAGGCAAACACAAGCACCACACATCATCCCACAAGCAATCACACAAACACCTTCCAGATGCAAATATCAACATCCACTGCCTCCACTGTGTCCCCCACTTCCTCCTCGTCCACCTCCCTCCCTCTAGCATCTACACTCGCACCTGCATGATCTACATCCACACCTGCCTCCATCACTATCACGCCTATCAGTACACTCCCTTCACTGACAGTCACCACCCCCACATCCATGCATATGCCCCCTATGTCCTCTCCCACTGTGTCTGTGCCCCCTCATCCCAAAGTACCCAAAAGCAGGCACTCAAACACCCAACAGCCGTCCACCTCACAAAAGCATCCAGCCCATGCACCTGCACCCAAACACAGCAGACAGACACCTCATACAACCACTCCCTCTTCCTCCACTCCCAAACCTTCACCCTCCTCCCAACCCAGTGTCCCAAAGAAGCTTTTCCTCGCCACCCTTGACCTCTTCCCTACCCCTCCCCCTTTCCTTCACATCGGGCCAGGGTGGGCTGAACTCAGGCCAGTACCTCAGCCACCCAGTACATGGCCACTGTAGTTTCGGTAGCTACTGCAGGTGTGAGAGGCTCCACGGAGACACCCATCAGCACTGGCAGTATGCCTGCACCAGCTGCCAAGGGGAAGGGTAAGGATGTACCACCAGCTTCCAAGGGCAAGGTGGTACCATCATACGGCAAGGGGGCATCACCACATGGCAAGGGCAAGGACAGGGAGGCACCACCACACGGCAAGGAGGCACCACCAGCTGCCAAGTGCAAGGGCAAAGGGCCTGCCCCTTCAGGCAGGAGGGGCAGGAGGCTTGGTGCTGTGACAGAATCTGAGCCCACAACACCAACCATGGTGCTTCAACCATCTGAGGCTGCAGGGGAAGGGCTGGAGCCTCCCTCCACCACTGGCAGCACAGACACCAGCACCGGCACTGCCACCACTGCGCAGCTGTCACTGCCGGCAGATGGACTGTAGTCCTGCCTCCATGCAGTGTTATGCATCCTGCCCACTGCAAATCTTGTGGGTCTGACACCCAGGTGAGAGACTGTGACCTTGCACTCCCAAAGATCTGCATCACAGGGCACAAGGCCTCCGCCAGAACCAGTGGAAGAAGGCATCCCCTAACCCCCTCCTTGCCAGGATAAAAAACACACTGGGCACAAGGCCCCCTCCAGAACCAGTGGAAGAAGGCATCCACTCACCCCCACCTTGCCAGGATGAAGCACACTGGGCACAAAGCCCCCTCCAGAACCAGTGGAAGAAGGCATCCACTCACCCCCTCCTTGCCAGGATGAAGCATACTGGGCACAAAGCCTCCTCCAGAACCAGTGGAAGAAGGCATCCACTTGTGAGACTGTGGCTTTGCACTCCCCAGGACCAAGCAGTGGGCAAACCACCCACTAGAGAGACTGTGGCCTTGCACTCCCCAGGACCAAGCAGTGGGCAAACCACCCACTAGAGAGACTGTGGCTTTGCACTCCCCAGGACATCGCAGAGGGCATGTAACCCCCGCCAAGATCAGTGGTGTTGTACAATCCTCTGGCTGAGGCACTCCCCCATTCTCCATCCCTCTAAGGTGCCTGTGTATTTTTGACCTGATGCCCCAGCAGTGTTCTCTCCGTGTTGATGCAGGAGTCAAATGGGGCCTTGGCCTATGTGATGTGGTCCTGTGGCCCATGGACTGGGCAGTGTCCCTCCATTTGTATATCTGTAAATTCTGTTTTGAATTTAAGGATGTTTTCCAGGATTGTTATCTTATTACACTCACTTTAATCACATCCTTTTGTCCTTGCATTATTCCTGAGGCGTCCGGGGTGGATGTGTAATGTTGTTGCATTTGTTTGTCTGTATGTTGTTGGGGGTGAGGGTGTTGTGTGTGTGTGTCACTCTCTTTTTCCTCCCCCCTCCACTGTGTGCTAGGCGGCAGTATTTACTGTGGTCGTCTTCGCCGGTGTTGGTATTCCTGGTATAGGAGGAGGTATACCAGAATGGGGAAGATCTGCAGTTCGGGCTCCACGGCATCATGGTTGTTCCCTGAGTCTGTAGGTGTGAGTCCTCACTGTAATACAGTGGGCAGAACCTTGTCTTCCGCCTGGCTGTTGGCGGTTACCGCCGCAGTGCTTGTTGCTACTGCTGTAGCAGTTGGTGTGTTAAAGTGGCTGTCTGTGGTGGCAGTTTCTGCCGTGGTCATAATGCCAATTTTTTTACCGCTTGTTTGTTGGCGGTATTACTGCTGCTTTATCATCGACCACCAGGGTTGTAATGAGGGCCTGTGTCTCAAGGGCATTCACTAGAGGGTGCATCTCTCCATTGTGCCTGCATGGCTTTTGACCTGATGATGCTGTGGTCATTTTCTTGATTCTCTGCTATCTCCTGAGCTGTTTATAATTCAGAGGATTCAATGGAGTTAAAATCAGCACTTCAAATAACTTAACAGTGTAACCTATTCGGTCACACATTAAATCTCAGAGTCACAGATTTTAATTCAAAGATTAATTAGAAATTTAAGGGCAGACTTGCGTAAATAAGTCTCAAAAACGTACTATGTAAGTACAGAATCACCGAAGGTGAAGTAAAACGTAGAACCAGATTAAATCGTAGAAGCAGAAGATATACAAGAATCTCAGTTGCAGCAATAAAGAAGATAAGAAATAGAATTTGGTTATCAGAATACAAGTCACAGACCTCTTGCCTAATCATTTGAAAAAACTGATTTACTCTAGATATTTTAGCTAAGCTATAGGGAAATCATAATTATCCCACAGGAAATATAGGAAATGATGGAAATAATAGAAAAGTGTCAGGGAAACAGAAACCTCAGCGGAAGTTCTGATAGAGAGGTGTGCATAGCATGAAATTACTCAGACAGATTAGAAACAGAGAGGTCCTTTCCTCTCTAAGCCTCAGGGTAATCTGTTCCTGCCAAAGGGTAAAGGGGTCTCCTCTCGTCTAGTCAAACGAATACCAATTTAGACCTTACAGAACCTTCGAGAATCCACGTCATCAACACCAGCAGTTTTCCATTTTCCATGCAAAATCAGATTTTGGCAACTGTTTTTAAGTTCACATCTGATGAGTCGAACATCAGTATGAATTTGTGAGCCTCTAGGAATGGCAGCCAAATAGGAGTCTTTCTTCTCAGTTCATTAGCACTCCATTTGTCTTTGCCGAAATATCCTCCCATATCCTACTATCTCAAATCCACAATATGTCTTTCACTAACTGTAGACTCAGACTGGTGCATCTGCAAAAAAAAAGAAAGTTGCAAGGTGAGAAAACTCCTTGTTGAAGGTTAGAAACACAAATGACCATTTCAGGCCTTTATTCAAGCTAGTTTAGTATGATACTTCAATGCACAATTATATATACAACTTCAATCAATATTTCAACAACTTATGAATTATCTGTAAGTTCACCATAATATATTATTGAAAATACTGGAACATAAATGTGCACATGTATTAAAATCCAGCATGCTAAAATCACCATTTGAACACTCGTACAGAGAAATTAATAATATTCTACTGTGAATGCGCCTTCAATGATACATTGGATGCTCCACTTTATATTAGTAGTATTAAAACACACAATATATGCATTGTTGATTACAATTTTATGTCTTGCCTACAGAGCATATTGGCACAGCCAAAGTTATGCTTTCTCAATCCCCCCTCTGATGACAAATTAATTAATCACAATGATGCTAAAACCGTCAAATGAGACCAACTAATACTTTGTCTTTTTCATCAGCTTACGACTTGATTCTTCCAGACGCTTCACGTCATCATAATATTTACATTGATTAGCTTCCAACTCAACATTTACCCTCTTTCTCTTCTTTTCCTGCTCATCCTTCATCCTCTGATAGATCTTGAACCCCCCCAATCAGAACCATTGCACATACGGCAATAACCAGCAACAGCTTCAAAACAAACCCTAAAACTCCACTTCATAGGTTTCCAAACCTATCTGCCTACAGCAGCAAATCCATTTCCAATAGCCTCCCATGCACCTGTTGCTTCTAACTCCTTCAAATTCCTAATCAACCCAGAAATATTCTGAATATATTTCTCCAGGTCCTTACATTTTTCTGGGATGTAAGTAAGCATTTCTGAACTTTTAGCATCCTGCAGACCCTGCCCTCTTTTGAGAGAAGAAGGTCGGCCGCAAGTCTGTTCTGCAAAACCATATATCTTCTCACTACCATCTAGGTATTCACAAGCAATACGGAATTTGCTGTACTAGTTGCCAATACATCCAGTATGGTGGACAGCTTTCTAATCTTCAGCTCATTCAGAATCACTCCTATAGGTGAAATCAATTAACCAAAAATATTTCCTACTACCTCTCCTGCATTAACAACTCTTCTAGTTCTAGGTTTCTTATGCCACACATGATCATTGAAATGCTCCACATGGTAAATCTTTGAAAAACCTATGACGAAATAATGTACCTTGCCGTTCTTTGGGTATTTTAAAATAAGCATACTGTCCACACATGTAATGTACTGTTAGGGTTTGTACACAGCAAAGAGCATGTCCCCTCTCACTGCACTAGTGGGTTCTGTAATAGCTCCCTTTTAAACTTACTATTGAAAGCCTTTCTTGTTATCTCACCTTCCCCCCCCCCCCAGGCTTCTGTGTATGTTGTTTAATGTGCTGTTTTGTTTACACATTGGGCCTTGCTTTTACCAAGGCTTCATTAAAACACTCCTCCCTAGGCCATGTGTTAATCCAACTCATTTGCATAATAACTGAAACTCTGCACACCTTTCAAGAACATGTGCAGCATGTGAGGACCACACCCAGCTCTTCAAACCACACCCAGCTCTGCACACCTTCCAAGAACATGTGCAGCATGTGAGGACCACACCCAGCCCTTCAAACCACACCCAGCCCTGTCTATAAAAGGCATCCACCGAGCCTCACCCAGTGCTTGTGCTCGTCTACCTCCCGCTTACCTGAGAACAGATCCCTCGGCGCTGGCACTCCTGCTCTTTACAGACTTTCATTGACTTCAATGGGCGCAGCTTCTGGCTCTTCCTTTTTCCGGTTTCCGGTTCCTCCTTGCTTCAGCCTCTCTCCTATGAGTAACCTGCAAAAGAGAAAGAAGACAAGGTTAGACTGATCAGTATCTCTTGCCAGCAACAAGTAAGTGCAAAACTTTTTATTACCTGAAAGAACTTTGACAGCAATTTCTGGATTCGTGTATAGACAATTTGAAACGAAATACCTTCCACGAACATTGTGATTCAAACTCTTTGATACAAGAATATTTTGCAGAACTTTGTGAAGCAAACATTGTTTTTTCTTAGCAGCAAGGCAAACAGTAAATCAAGGACTTGCACAAATTACATGCTGTATTTTGATGTAAAAGTACAGAATTTGTTTTATAAAAGATTCTGGAAATATGGGAAAAGTGAGTCTGCTATTGGGAATTTAGGCTTTAGTTATATTATGATGAATGTTTGATATTGGTAATTCTGATAACGGTATTTGTTTAATGTTTTAGAAGCTTTACAGTAATAGAAAACACATCCCAGAGCAGTAACACATTCCAAACCTGGAAACTAGAGACCAGGATCCAAGAGGTACTTTTAGAAGAGAATTTCTAATAAATAAAGGGATAGTCAGGAACCCATTTAGGAATAGGTTGCACTTATCTGTTCTTTGTTTATGTTTCATTAGGCACCAGTTTCTACAGAAGTCAGAAAGGGCCGCAGATTTGTGCAGCACTTCAACAGTGGAAACGCAAGAACGGTGTTGTCTCTCTTTTTTATTTTATCCACTTCCCCCCTTCCCTTGAGCTTCTGTTCTTAGTGCACTGTTTTAAAAACTAGTGTGCTGGAACAAGTAGTTTCAGGGTGGGGTCGGATTGTCTTCAACCTCCATCAGAACTGAACAAGAACTCAGGTGAGCTGGGCTTTGACAGAAGCACAAGCCTTAAAAAATTTCAGTTCTGGTGGACGATGAATACCGGGGAAGAAATAGAGGGCATTGACGTCACGGATATGGCGCAGGCCCTAAATGAGGACTTGGTTCATAATGAATCAGTGTCTGGCATCTTGCAACATATGCAAGAGGAAATAGAGAGATTAAAGATGGAGAATACCTCTTTAAAACAGGATTTAAGCAGGTATAAATTTAGGGGATCTCAGTGGAACACAGCTTCTACGCCTTTGTTTAAAACCTCCTCAGAGACAGGGCCGCCATCAAAACATACAACTTTGCCTTCCCCAGTTGAGGTTACTGTTAATGTTCCTAATGTTGTGCCCTTAGCAGCACCTGAACGTTTTCATGGAGATAGTAACAAATTCCATGTTTTTATCAATCACTGTCAATTACACTTCATTTGTAAGCCACAACAGTTCCCTACTGATGATACGAAAGTGGCATTCGTCTTGTCTTATTTGGGTGGCACAGCAGCCAATTGGTCAATTCCTTTCGTGGATAGAGATGATCCCATCCTCCATAATTGGAATCAATTTAAACGTACCATGACCAGCCTTTTTGCAAAACACACTTTCATGCAGGCAAGTGATAATGAGCTTTTAAATCTTAAACAAGGTAACCAGGATTTATTGACCTATCTCACTAGTTTTAATCGTTTACTCACCGAGACACAGTGGCCAGAAGAAAAGCGTGTCTCCCTTTTTTATAAAGGTTTGAGAGACGAGTTAAAAGACGCGCTGGCTCATATCGTTGATTTGCCAAAAGACTATTCGGACTTTGTAGATTTAGTTGTGAAATTAGAACATAGACTAGGAGAAAGAAAGGGAGATAAATACAAACTGGAATCACGGTTAACTTTTATTAGACACGAGAAGAAAGACACAGATAATAAACTCCCTGAACCAGAGCCTATGCAAATAGGGACACTCAGAGGTCCACTCACATCAGAGGAAAAAGAAAGAAGGAAAACATTTCAATTATGTTTATATTGTGGCAGGGCAGGTCACTTTGCCAGAGAATGTTCAGTAAAGCCTAAAACTCCACGAAAGGGTGCTGTTTCCTCCACCTCCTCAACTGAATCGGGACACGATTAAGCTCGACAAGGGGAGAGGTTACTTGTTCGAGAAAACATCTTAATCAAACCTCTAATGCTGCAGCCTTCAGGGTACCGCACATACCTAGACATTTCATAATTCAGGTCGTTTTAATTGTTACTACCCAAGTGAGGCATTCTCTCCCTGTCCTACTGGACTCAGGCGCGACAGGAAATTTTGTGGATAATAAGTTAACTGAAATCTTAGGACTTCCTATGTGCCTAAAGCCTTGTCCAGAAGCAGTATGTGCAGTGGATGGGTCAGAATTGACCTCTGGATTAATCACAAAACAAACAAGTCCACTTGTTATGGTCTGTAAGAACGGGCACACAGAGGTGATTAGCTTTGATCTGATAGATACTCCTAATTTTGGTTTGATTCTCGGGGTACCCTGGTTAACAACTCATAACCCAAAAATTGATTGGGTGAATAGAACTGTTACTTTGGATTCCTCTTTCTGTAGAACCAATTGTTATCAAGAAGCAGGTACAGAACAGAGCACATTATTACACTGTGCTAGTGTTACACAAGATGAACCAAGTCTCCCTCCTGAATATTCTGACTTTAAAGACGTCTTTGATCCAGTAAAGGCTAGTGTGCTGCCCCCACATCGGTCTTATGACTGCCGTATAGATCTTATCCCAGGGGACCCTTTACCTAATAACAGAGTATATGCTTTGACTGACGAAGAAACCAAATACTTAAGAACCTACCTAGATGACCTACTACAGTCTGGGTTCATCCGTCATTCCACATCTCCGGTGTCATCTCCACTCTTTTTTATCCCAAATCCGGATAAATCCCTGCGCGCGTGTATCGATTATAGAGGACTAAATAAGGCTACAATAAAGAATAAATATCCTCTTCCTCTAATACCTGTGTTGTTGGATCAATTAAGACATTCTACTCTATACACTAAACTAGATCTGCTGGGAGCTTACCACCTGGTCCGAGTAAAAGAGGGGGATGAGTGGAAGACAGCTTTCAAGACAAAGTTTGGTTTATTTGAGTACACAGTAATGCCCTTTGGGTTATGTAATGCCCCTGCGGCCTTTCAGTTCTTTATAAATGAGGTCCTACACGAATTCCTGGACGTTTGTGTCATAGTATACATAGACGACATCCTCATTTACTCTAAGAACTCAGAAGAACATACCCAACATGTTCGTGCAGTATTATCAAAGTTAAAAGAAAATCATCTTTTTGCTAAGTTAGAAAAGTGTACTTTTAATGTCAACAAGGTGGACTTTTTAGGATACTGCCTGTCACCTCAAGGAATAACTATGGATGTAAAGAAAATCAGTGCTATTGCTGATTGGCCAGAACCATCCTCTGTAAAAGATATTCAGAAATTTCTGGGTTTAGCCAATTTTTATAGGAGGTTTATTGCACATTTTGCAGACATTGCGGCCCCAATAACTACCTTGTTGCGGAAAGGGCAACGATTTCTTTGGACTGATGAGGCGGCACACGCCTTTCAACTCCTAAAACAAAAGTTCACTTCAGCCCCAATTCTGAAACATCCTGATCCTGACTTGCCCTTTTTTGTTGAAGCGGATGCTTCACAAGTAGCTTTAGGAGGAGTTCTCTCTCAAAGAGATGCAGTAGATGGCCAGTTACATCCTATAGCCTTCTATTCCAAAAAGTTATTGCCAGCTGAACAAAATTACACTGTGGCTGAAAGGGAACTACTAGCTATCAAAGTAGCCTTTTCAGAATCGAGGCACCATTTAATGGGAGCCAAGTACCCAGTTACAATTTTTTCTGACCATAAGAACCTACAGTTTTTTGGATCACTTAAAGCACTAACACCACGTCAGATGCGCTGGTTAATTTTTTTTAGCACATTTGACTTTGTTATAACCTATAGACCAGGTGCACAACAAATTCAATCTGATGTGTTATCTAGATACGGACATACCTCAGACATGAAACAAGATAAAATAGGAGAACCCATTATTCCTCCCCAAAAGTTGTTGGCACCAGTACAACAGAAGGATTTCATCACAGATCTATATAATGCACACATGCAAATAGCACCTCAGGATTGGTTAAAGGATTCCCATAACACAATACAACGAGGTTTATTGTATCACGACAACATGCTGTTAGTGCCCACCTCTGAATTACAAACACAGGTGATAATTTGGCATCACGCCTCACCGTTGGCAGGTCATCCTGGTTGGGTAAAAACCCTGGAAAATGTGCAAAAACACTTTTCGTGGGACACTATAAGAAAGGACATTAAGCAATTTGTCACTACCTGTCCAATTTGTGCAAGACATAAATCTTCTCATAAGGCTCCTGACGGCTTGTTAATACCAATGCCAACACCCAAACAACCTTGGCACACTGTGAGCGTAGACTTTATTGTAGGTTTACCACCTGTAAAATCCTTCACAACAGTGTTGGTTATAGTGGATTTTTTATCTAAAATGGCACATTTTGTACCATTACGGAAATTACCCACGGCGGCAGAATTTGCCGATATTTTTATAAGGGAAATTGTGCGTTTACATGGTTTGCCAAGCAAAGTGGTGTCAGACCGAGGGAGCCAGTTCAACTCCAGATTTTGGAAAAAATTATGTGAAAAACTGAAAATAGATGTTGCCTTATCCACTGCTTTCCACCCAGAGACAGATGGACAGACTGAACGACTGAACCAAACCTTACTTCAAACGCTACGTTGTTTATTGGCTGATTATTCTAGTGAATGGTTGGAAGCTCTCCCTGTAGCAGAGTTTGTTTATAATAATACTGAGCATTCAGCTCTACTTTGCTCACCATTCTATTTCTTGCAGGGGTATCATCCAAGAGCTATACCCATTTTGTTAGAAGATTCCCTGTTGCCTACAGTAACGGATAGACTAACGAGGTTAGGTGACATACAAGACAAAGCCAGGAAACATTTATTAAAGTACAAGGAAAGCATGAAAAGACAAGCAGACAAACACAGGTCTGAGGCCCCAATGTATAAAATTGGTGACAAGGTATGGCTCTCCACAAAGAACCTAAACATAGAGGGATCCCGAAAGCTGCAACCACGTTTCATTGGACCCTTTAGTATAACTGCCATAGTAAACCCGGTAACAGTAAAATTAGATTTACCAAAAGAATATCCAGTACATACTATATTCCATGTGTCCTTGCTTAAGCCGTACAACTCAAAAACCCGACCTGAACCACCATCTCCACCCATACCAATTAAGGGAAATCTGGAATATGAAGTGAAAAGCATAAAAGACTCAAAAAGAATTAGTGGACGTCTGTTTTATTTAGTAGAATGGAAAGGATATGATGAATCTGAGAATTCATGGGAACCAGCATCATATGTACATGCCCCACAGCTGATTAGACGGTTTTATTTAAAAAATCCAGGAAAACCCCGTCCTGTAGGAGGGCCTTTGAGGGGGGCAACTGTTAGGGTTTGTACACAGCAAAGAGCATGTCCCCTCTCACTGCACTAGTGGGTTCTGTAATAGCTCCCTTTTAAACTTACTATTGAAAGCCTTTCTTGTTATCTCACCTCCCCCCCCCCAGGCTTCTGTGTATGTTGTTTAATGTGCTGTTTTGTTTACACATTGGGCCTTGCTTTTACCAAGGCTTCATTACAACACTCCTCCCTAGGCCATGTGTTAATCCAACTCATTTGCATAATAACTGAAACTCTGCACACCTTTCAAGAACATGTGCAGCATGTGAGGACCACACCCAGCTCTTCAAACCACACCCAGCTCTGCACACCTTCCAAGAACATGTGCAGCATGTGAGGACCACACCCAGCCCTTCAAACCACACCCAGCCCTGTCTATAAAAGGCATCCCCCGAGCCTCACCCAGTGCTTGTGCTCGTCTACCTCCCGCTTACCTGAGAACAGATCCCTCGGCGCTGGCACTCCTGCTCTTTACAGACTTTCATTGACTTCAATGGGCGCAGCTTCTGGCTCTTCCTTCTTCCGGTTTCCGGTTCCTCCTTGCTTCAGCCTCTCTCCTATGAGTAACCTGCAAAAGAGAAAGAAGACAAGGTTAGACTGATCAGTATCTCTTGCCAGCAACAAGTAAGTGCAAAACTTTTTATTACCTGAAAGAACTTTGACAACAATTTCTGGATTCGTGTATAGACAATTTGAAACGAAATACCTTCCACGAACATTGTGATTCAAACTCTTTGATACAAGAATATTTTGCAGAACTTTGTGAAGCAAACATTGTTTTTTCTTAGCAGCAAGGCAAACAGTAAATCAAGGACTTGCACAAATTACATGCTGTATTTTGATGTAAAAGTACAGTATTTGTTTTATAAAAGATTCTGGAAATATGGGAAAAGTGAGTCTGCTATTGGGAATTTAGGCTTTAGTTATATTATGATGAATGTTTGATATTGGTAATTCTGATAACGGTATTTGTTTAATGTTTTAGAAGCTTTACAGTAATAGAAAACACATCCCAGAGCAGTAACACATTCCAAACCTGGAAACTAGAGACCAGGATCCAAGAGGTACTTTTAGAAGAGAATTTCTAATAAATAAAGGGATAGTCAGGAACCCATTTAGGAATAGGTTGCACTTATCTGTTCTTTGTTTATGTTTCATTAGGCACCAGTTTCTACAGAAGTCAGAAAGGGCCGCAGATTTGTGCAGCACTTCAACAGTGGAAACGCAAGAACGGTGTTGTCTCTCTTTTTTATTTTATCCACTTCCCCCCTTCCCTTGAGCTTCTGTTCTTAGTGCACTGTTTTAAAAACTAGTGTGCTGGAACAGGTAGTTTCAGGGTGGGGTCGGATTGTCTTCAACCTCCATCAGAACTGAACAAGAACTCAGGTGAGCTGGGCGTTGACATGTACTCCAGGAATCACAGGATCCTTAGCATTTAAAAAATGTATTATTTTCTCTCACATCCAAACTATGTTCACATTCACTCTTCCCTACAAATTACAGGCCCAAATAACTCTGATCAATGTGAATGCACAGCTTTCCCTTATGTTGCCAAGCTAGTGTTGGTAGATTTCCTTTCAACTGGTGTTTAATTTCCTCTGTATTCCACCTATAGTGTTTCTTAAGATCTTTATCAGTTTCAGATTTGGGGCCAGATGTAGCAAACTTAAATTTTGCGAGTTGCAAATTGCGAGTCAGACCGACTCGCAATTTGCAACTCGCAAAATTGTATGCAGAAAGGTGTCTCAGACACCTTCTGCGACTCGCTATCGGGTCGCAAAGACCCACCTCATGAATATTAATGAGGTGGGTCGTATTTTGCGACCCCATAGCGAGTCCCTGCACTTACAGGGATGGTTGCCTGCTGGAGACAGCAGACCTCCATGTCTGTGACTGCTTTTGTAATAAAGCAGTTTTTTTTTTTTGTATTGCAGCCCGTTTTCCTGAAAGGAAAACGAGTTGCAATACAAAAAAATAACGAAACCATTTGGTTTCATTTTTTCAGAGTAGGCAGTGGTCCTTTGGACCACTGCCTGCTTAGAAAAATTATTTTTAGCGACATTCACAAAGGGGAAGTGGTCCCATGGGGATCCCTTCTCGTTTGCGAATGAGTTACCACCCACTTCAAGTGGGTGTTAACTGGGAATTGCTTTGTGACCACTTTCGCGGTCACAAAGCAATTCTGCAGCGCGGTGCGAGTCGCAAATAGGAAGGGAACACCCCTTCCTATTTGCGAGTTGGATTCACATTTTGCGAGTCGGTACCGACTCGCAAAATGTGAATCAGCATGGCGATGGCCGTTTTGCATGGCGCAAACTGCGTTTTTCGCAGTTTGCGACATGCAAAACGGTTCCTACATCTGGCCCTTGGACTCTAAATCTCTCCTTCTATTCTCCACTAAATTCAAAAATGTCTTCTCCACATCGGTCATTGAACAAGTGAAAATATGTCTCTGTATGCAGAGTCTAATGGCTTGAGAGATACAAGATATTTTCTTGCTATTTCTGCAACTTTAAAATAAGGATTTTTTTTTCAGATGTTTAGACATAGGAATTTCTAAAAGGGCTAACTCATAATTTGAAAAATTATATTGAAAACTATCCTGTCTACAAAACATATTCAACAAAAGATTACAGGAGACTTCATATGTCAAAGGAATGTGGCGGTAAGTGATGCCATCTCAAATGGAAGCAGGTAATTGCTCACAAACAAAGCAATCTCTTACGTCCATAGTATTAAAGTATTCATAAAGCAATTTAAACTATGTTTGCAGAATAATCTCTTCTAGGATCATCTATGTGAAAAGCCTTATCATCCAATCTGTATAAGCCACTATCCCTAGAATTCTATGTTTTTGTGGGGGAACATTAGACAATATCTCATTTACTACAGAAGGGGTAGGAGAAAATGGTTCTCTCAATAAAATGATGGGTATTACAAGGAAAACAAGCACCATTGCTCCTAATATGTACTTACATCTATGGGTTTGGTTAGCTTCCATGATTTCTTCAACATCAGATCTTTAAAATGGAACACAGCAGCAACAGAGTATTCTCCGTCAATTTCATTTGTGCAAAGTGGCAGCAACAAATAGTTTACAAGGTCTTCATGAGTCATTCTTAGCAGCACTTCATGTTATTCTAAAGAACACCCTTATGCTGCTTCACCTATGTTTTGGGTGTCAGTACTCTTCTAAATTCCATAACAAAGACAATGCAGAGTCTCTAAAATATGCACAGCTCAAAATCACTAATAATCACATCCAGAATGAAATGTCTCAATCTATCCAGCAGCACAGGAATCTGAAAATAGAATCCAAGCACAATGTTCAGTTCAAGGAGGTTCTGTTGAATCTGCAGTGTTATCCCGAAACTCCCCAAATTTTCTCTTTCTGTCTTCATCAGGTGAAGAGGACCTCTGAGAGAGCACTTTCATTTTCTGACTTTCTCAGTGCCAATCCTTCTTTCTCACTTTCACTAAGATCAGAGTTCTCAGTATCTTCAGAAATCGCCTGAGGCACACACTCTTTAGGAAGTTTCAGTTTTTCTTTTTCTTGTCTTCAATGGCCTCCAGCTTCTACTTAGTTGTCTTTCATTTGCCACTACAGGAAAAGACTCTCCTGCTCCGGACAGGGGGCGTGGCTGGGAACATGGCAGCCGTCTGAGGAGCCGGTCGTGGTGGACGGCGCTCCTGAAAAGATAACGTGAAATTAATGTAATCCTTACCGGGGGCTCGCAGGGTTTGGCAGGGCTGACTGAAGGGATTCGTTTTTCCTCGTTTTTCAATCCGGCGGGGCTGCGATGGACGAAGGAGCTGGCGGGGAGACAGCATGCCTGGGAGCACGGAGCTGCTCCATTGCTGAGCGCCTCCCTGAAACTCAACCGGGTCAGAGAGGCAGCAGCTCGTGTTTCCCTATGGGGGAATCAAGGCAGAGCCAGCACAAGTGTAGATATGGGTGGAAGCAAGAAGAACAGGTGCTTCAGGATTGTTCAGCAGGCTGAGGACTTGGGGACTTTTGAGTCTGGTAGGAAAGCATCAACACTGGAATGCTTTTTTCAGGCTTATGTTATAAATGCTATAGAAACTTTGTTAGAACTTATGGTGGACAGGGTAAAGGGGCAGGTGGGGTTCGGGAAAGAAGGGGGGAATGTGGCATTTAAAAATTGTGTTGGTCAAGTAGCGTATTCCCTCCATAGCGCTAAGAAAAGTAAGAAAAAAGTTGAAGTTGAAAGTCTGGTCCCCCTTCCTCAGAAATCGTCTTTTGTGAGAAGTAAAGCAGAGCAAGATAATAGTTCTGTTAGGAGGCAACTGGATATGAAGAGCGTTGGTGGGCTGAGTTACAGGAGAGCTCGTGTCACCCCTACAGATAGGTCTTATTTTCGATTACTGCCAGGCGCTCCCAGGGTGTTAGCCGGAGGGACAAATACACAGGAGTTGGACAAAATGGATGGATTAGAGTTTGCTGCAAGTCCAGAGGGTAGAGGCTCAGACCTCCGGGTGGATGGGGGAAGTGTGTTACAGCACCCTCTTCCTGTGAATTCCATAGAGAGGCAAGCACAAGCGAATGTAGTGCAGGTTTCCCAACCTGTCGGAGAGGATCATGGGCAATCAATTGCGAATATCTTAAAAGCATTATCTATGGAACTAAGGAGTGGCTTTGAGACATCTAATGACAATCAGGTGGAGATAAGGGGTCTCTGTGAAGATTTGGGGAAGAAAATTGATGATCTGGCAGGTCGTGCTGCCGCTGTGGAGGAGGAAGTGGGGGAGTTAAGAGTGATGGTGGAAGAAAATAAGGAGCAGATAAGATATTTAAAAGTTGGAGAAACAGGGGTGATGGCTAAAATGGAATCCCTGGAAAATAATCTGAGGAGGAATAATTTGAGGTTTCTCAGGGTCCCTGAAGGGCTGGAAGAAGGTGACTTAAAAGTGTTTATGGCGCGTCTGATAAAGCAAGAGGTGAATGTGGAAATATCAGAGGAAGACATTGTTAAAGATATTCAAAGGGTGCACCGGGTTCTGGCTAAAATGCCTCCCAACAGGGTCAGACCAAGGAAAATCTTAGTTTATTTTCAGACATACTCCTTGAAGCAACATAGGGGGTCATTCTGACCCTGGCGGCCGGTGACCGCCAGGGTCACCGACCACGGGAGCACCGCCAACAGGCTGGCGGTGCTCCCGAGGGCATTCTGACCGCGGCGGTTCAGCCGCGGTCAGAAAGGGTAAACCGGCGGTCTCCCGCCGGTTTACCACTGCCCTACAGAATCCTCCATGGCTGCGGAGCGCGCTCCGCAGCCATGGGGATTCTGACACCCCCTACCGCCATCCTGTTCCTGGCGGGTCTCCCGCCAGGAACAGGATGGCGGTAGGGGGTGCCGCGGGGCCCCTGGGGGCCCCTGCAGTGCCCATGGCATGGGCACTGCAGGGGCCCCCGTAAGAGGGCCCCGCAAAGTATTTCAGTGTCTGCAAAGCAGACACTGAAATACGCGACGGGTGCAACTGCAGCCGTCGCACCCCTGCAACTACGCCGGCTCAATTCTGAGCCGGCGTCCTCGTTGCAGGGGCATTTCCTCTGGGCCGGCGGGCGCTCTTCTGGAGAGCGCCCGCCGGCCCAGAGGAAATGTCTGAATGGCCGCCGCGGTCTTCTGACCGCGGTGCGGTCATTTGGCGGCGGTACCTTGGCGGACGGCCTCCGCCGTCCGCCAAGGTCATAATCAGGGCCATATTCTCGCCCAGGCACTAAAAAGAAAACGTTGATGGTAAACGGATCCCCTTTTGAAATCAGGTCAGACCTTCCGGCAGTGACTTTGAATAAACAGTGGGAGCTGGGAAAAATAATAGATATTCTGAAAAAACTGGGGGCTGCAGCTCAGTTGAAATTTCCTGCGACTCTAAAAAAGTTATGGTAAATAATAAGATGTATAATTTTACGGACTGGAATGAGGGGGATGAGTTGATTATGAAAATTGAGAAAGAGGGCAGGAATGAGGCAGATCTAACCTAAGATTGGAGTGTTCCCCTGGTAGGGAGGTATTGTGGGCAAGGTCCTAACTTAGGAGTGGTGATCCTCCTCTGACCTAGGTCAGGTCAATATATGGGTGGGTTCCCAGGGGTGGAGGGGGATTGGGTGGGGTGCAGGAGGAGGGTAGAGGGGGGCACAGGGTGGGGTGTATAATGTGGTAAAAAATATTATTTTTGGTGTAAGTAGTTTGGGGTGAAAGGGAGGGAGGGTGGTGATGGTGAGCACTGGGTGGAGAGTATATTACGGGAAAAAAAGTTCCTCAATGTGGTAAGTGGACCTGGGGGTGGGGGAAGATTGAGGGGTGGGGTGGAAAATGTCAATCAAGAACTTGAGACTCTTGTCCTGGAATATAAATGGTCTCAGGGTAAAGAGTAGGCAGAAAAGGTTGGTGCAATATTTGAGAGATGTCCCGTTCGACTTCTTGATTTTACAAGAGACTCATCTTTCCAGGGAGGAATGTTTTGAAGTTTTTAAGACATGCGGGTGGGTCCAGAAGATAGCCAGCTCAAATTGTTTGAGTGGTAGTAAAGGAGTGGCTGTTCTAATTAAGAAACATGCCAGTGTTACTTTTTTGGAAGGCCCCATAGATAACTCGGGGAGGTGGGTGGTGGGGAAGCTGTCTGCTTTTGAATATCTCTTTACCTTGGTAGGATATTACTGTCCTAACAGGGATGATTTAGGCCCTTTAAGGGAACTCTCAGGTTCTCTTTTACAATATTTAGATCCAGTTACATGGGCAGGTGATTTCAATGTTGTTTTGAATTACGAATTAGATAGATTAGCGGGCAGTAGGTCCAAAGTAAATGAGAAAATGCAGGGTCAGATTCGGGTAATGATGTCCCAATGGGGGTTATATGATGTTTGGAGGGATAAAAGGGGGTCAGAGAGAGGTTACTCTTATTATAATAAGAAGTATTGGCATCAGTCCAGAATTGACTATTTCCTGTTGGATATGGGTTTGAGGGACCTTGTTGAATCAGTTGTACATATTGGGGCCCATTTATCAGATCACTCGGCGGTTAGTTTAGTTCTTAGGTTGCCAACAAAGAGGAGGTAAAATAGGTGGACTCTAGATAGAACCTTGCTTCTGGAGGATGAGCTGGTTCAGAATTGCGGGTGGATTCAGAGGAATTGTTTAGGATAAACTTGGGTTCTGCTCCCTTAGCGATAGTTTGGGATACATTAAAGGCCTTTTTGAGAGGATATCTGATTAGGATTGCTGCAAATAGGAGGAAATTATACAATGAAGAAATAAGTAGGTTGGAGACTCAAATACGACAATGTGAGCAGGGAATGTTAAGTAAGGAGCAGGGTGAAGGGTTGGACAACTTTGTTAAGCAACGTCAGACAGCTAGTCTGGAGTTGGCAGCCCTTTTGGATCGCAGGATTAGATTGAGATGTGAAGCTAATAGGGTGATGCATTTCGAGTATAGTGAGAATAGCAGTAAATTGTTGGCTTGGAAGATAAAATCAGATATGGTCAGGAATCGGGTGACAGAAATCCGAGATGAGGACTCGGTGAGATTAGTAAAAGTGCTGAGCAGGTAGAAGAGGGTTTTTAAAATTTCTTTAAGGATTTATATACAGAAGATTTGAAGCCGTCAGAGGAGAAATTGAAGGAGTGGCTTGGTGAATTAGAGTTACTGACTCTGGATGAAGAGGAGAGAAGGATGGTTAATGAACGGGTACAGCTCAGTGAGGAAGAAAGGGTCATTTCAGCAGGTAAACTGGGGAAGGCAACAGGACCAAATGGGTTACCGATGAAGGTTTATCGAGCTCTGGGTAGCAGCATTTTAAAAATCCTGTAGCAATTATGTGAAAAGATTATGGGGGGAGATGAGAATCTTCCTCCTTCTTGGAAAGAGGCGATTATTACGCTATTTTAAAGCCCGGTAAGGACCCTAGGAAGTGTGATTCATTCTGCCCAATATCACTGTTAAACTGTGACTATAAAATCTTTGCTAAACTCCTGGCTGATAGATTAGCGATGGTGATGGGGAAACTCATACATACAGACCAGAGAGGGTTTCTGAAAGGTAGGCATATGCATGAATTGACAGAGGGATTGGTATGGCCGATTGATTTTAGCTCCGTCATTGCATATGCCTTTGGCGGTGGTAATGGTGGATGCAACAAAAGCATTCAACAGGGTTAATTGGAGTTACTTGATGACGGTTTGTGAATCATATAAAATCGGAGGCCAATTTATTAGAATATTGAAGAAAAAATATCAGGACCCAAGCGCAAGAATTTTGGTTAACGGTACGCTCATTCCTTTAGTAAAGATAGAAAGAGGGACGAGACAGGGGTGCCCATTATCCCCTCTATTATTTGATCTTTATATTGAACCATTGGCCTGTAGAATTAGGAGAGATAAAAGAATACTGCCTTTCCGGTGTGGAGACCTGGTTAAGAAGGTCTCTTTATATGCGGATGATCCAATGATTTATACAGCAAACCTAAACCGGGCTAGTTCAGTTCTACAAGTGTAAACAGAGGATTTTGGGGTGATCTCTGGTTATGTGGTTAACAATCAAAAGACCAAAATTATGGCATGGAACATGGAACTAAATGATGAGGTAGCAAATGTAAAAAAAAGAAGTCAAATATTTGGGGATTGCAGTGACACAGTATATATGTAAAATGGCGGAAATAAACCTTGCTCGGGTAATGAGGGAGGTTGACCTTTTTCTGAGGAAATGGCTAAATCTTCCACTAACTATAATAGGTTGGATTAATGTGGTAAAAATGGTGATAGTCCCTAAATTTACTTTTATTTTTAATGCATTGCCATTAATGTTTAACAAGTTTGCTTTAAAGAAATTGCAGGGGAAAATTTGTAGTTTTATTTGGGCATCAAATGGTGTTCGTATATCATGGAAAAAGCTCAGGAGAAAGAAAGGAAAAGGTTGTCTGGCAGCTCCTGATATGCAGTACTATGCATGGGCATATCTGTTAAAAAATGTAAGACAGAGTTTTTATGCATTTCATCATTCTGAACTGGGGCAGGTGTTAACTGATATGATGGAAGGCCAGGAGGTTCAGAGAAGTTTTTTGTATAAGTTTGGGGATCCGAAGATCTTCAAAAAAAATTGATTTAAGATATTATATGATTGGGCAGTGTTGTGGTATGATGTGAGGAAGATTACGAAGTTGTCATATTATAATGAATATGTGCCAATTTGGGACTCTCCTGGATCCCCGGAGTGGACTAAAGACACCCTGGCTCTTCCCCTGAAAGAGGCAGGTTTTTTGCAATGGAAACACCTTTGTTTAAATGGTGAACTTAGAGACTTTGATAACTTTAATATTGAGGTAGGAGGAGGGCTGTCTAAGTTTAAATACCTTCAGATGAAGTCCTGGGTTGGGAATGTAACAGAGGAAGTGGGAAGTACTAATGGACTGGTGGACCAGATGCAACTGGACATCTCGATGAAGAAAGAAGTGTCGAAATGGTATTGGCTGATGTTGGATATTGTGGATTGGGAATTTAACCTCCCGGAAGAAATCTGGAGGGAGTGCTTGCTGGAGCTGCAGCTTAAACACCTTTGGCAAGTATCTACTACACTTTTGAATAACACTGTTAAACCCACTGCGTTAAGGAGAAATCATCTATTCTCTATCCACAGAGCCTCTGGACTCCCACAAAATTGTCCAGGCTGAGACAAGATAACGGGGTGAGGTGTAAGAAGTGTGGTTTTGCATCAGCTGATGATCTACATATGTTTATTGACTGCCCTTTACTTCGTACGTTTTGTCAGGAGGTGGGGGATGCAATTAATTACATTCTTCCCTCAAGCCCAAAGGTAAGACCTTTGATTGTGATGTTTGGCTGCTCATATGAGACACAGAAGATGGGTAGAGATGGAGCTAAACTGTTGTTTTATATGGTGCTTGTGGCGAGAGGGGAGATTTGTAGGAAATGGATCAGCCCTGTCCCCCCTACTTTTATTGAATGGAGAAATTTTCTAATTCTCTATTATAAGTTTGACTGTTATAAAGTTTGTAATCCGCTGAAGCAATGGTTGGGAAGTGGGGAAGTATACATAGATAGGATGTGATCCTATGATTATATCCTCCGTCTGCTTTCCGCATTAGAGTTTTGGATGGAAGGTCTGTTCCGGACAAGGGTGATGAGGTTAGGGTTCGGAGGAGTGCAGTTGGGTGAGAACCTTTGCTGCCCCTCCTGCCCCCTCTCCCCCCTATTGGTCATGTGAGGAAAATTTGGAAGATATATGATGATCGAAAAAAATAAAAAAAACTCTCCCGTTCCGGTTTTAAACTATTAATCTCTACAGACCCCCTCCAGCCGAACATGTGCTGTTTGAACCTCTGTTTGCTTTCCAACATCTTGACTAACCTGCTCCTGTTGTCTCTTTGTCATCACAGTACTTCTGGGACAGGTCTGTCACATCTACAGGACACTCAACTCAGCGAGTATGTGAACCATGGAGACCTTGCATAACTGCTGCTGTGGTTACCAAGATGACTTGATATCGCCCACACCAACGAGGCTCGAAACATGTTTCCCTTGCATGTTTCTTCACCAAGACCAAGTCGCCAGGACTGAGGTCATGGCACTGTTCTTGATGCGGAGGGGGCTTCGGCTGCTTTTTCCAGATGAGACATAAATTGCACCACGTCAGCTAGCCTTTTACAGTAGTCAAGGACCATATCACCTGTAATGTTCACAAGTAAATTCACAGGAATAGCTGGCAATCTCATAGCTCTGCCCATGGTGGTGTTATGGGAGGCCAGTTCTGTCTTCTGGTCAGATACACTGCAAAGACTCATCAACCCAAAAGGCAAAGCATCAGGCTGCTTCAAAGATGTCGAAGCAGACACCTTGTCAGTCTGGATTTCAGAGTCCCCTTCACCTATTCAAGAAAACTCGAAGCCTCCGGTCCATAGCTGCAATTTAGTGTATGATCCGCTTGCAATGCTGCGCACAACAACATCAGCACCTCATTATTAAAATGAGTCCTGCGATCTAATTCCATAGAAGTCAGAAAGCTAAACCTGGGTATGAGCTCTCTCCACAACAGTTGCTACAGTGAGACTGTCATTTCCTCTGGTCAGTTAAGCTTCAACCCAACACGAGACGATACATACAGTCACCAGGACATATCTTAGCCCATTACACAGGCATCTTGATGAAGTCCAACTGTATCCTGTTTAGGGTCCTCTTCATCTTCCTATATGACTTAGTGTTACTGCAGTTCTCTTCTCAACATTGTTATGCTGGCACACAATACATTTTTTGACACAGCGCTTCAGCCATCAACCTGAACTTGGGATCAAACCACATTTGCCTAAACATCCTCACCATGGCATCTCTGCCAACATAAGCCAGACCATGGAAATGTCTAGCTTTTGGAGTTAACAAGCTATTCTGCAAGACTGAAATTCCATCCATTAAAACCGGAAGATCATCATCTCTCTTGATACATTCTGCTTTGACCCAACTCTGCTGATCTTCCTCTGACACCGCTTCCTGAAGCCTCTTTACTTCCTTTCATATGTCTGCAGAGGTTAACAAACGGTTGCAGTTGGTCTCATCTATTCCCTCATTCGTATTCTCTCCGACAAAGTTATAAACATTGTGAGCACAGTACACTGCGACCTTATCGACATAACTGTTACCCAATGTTACTTGATCATTTCCTCCATGATGTGCAGGGCGCTTGACCACTGCAACCTGTTTAGGCAACTGTAAGGCCTCAAGGAGGTTCCTTACTTGCTTGCCATTCCATATTGGGGATCTGGAAGATGTCATGAACCACATTTGAGACCACAACTGTCTGAAGTCATGAACAATACCAAAGTCGTACTGACTGTAGGTAAAAATCGTGACCTTCAGCTGGTATGAAACACAGCATGCCCTAACAAGAGTGATCACTTCAGCCACTTGTGCAGAAAATATTCCTTGAAACCAGAAAGCTTCAACAACTCCTGAAATATTGCAGACTGCATAAACAGCTCTCAGACTTCCTCTATCGTCTCATAAACATGATCCATCAATAAACAGCACAACATAAGATTCAGGTAGCGGCTTATCTTGTATATCCGGTCCCAGCTTGGTGCATGGTTCAGTAACATCGGCAGTCATGATACACTTCACATTGATCAATTTCATGGTCAGTGTTGGACCTAGCCCTTTTACAGGGTAATTCCCTAAACTTTTTGCCTTTTCCCTCCTTATTTTTCTGACCATTGTTGGCTGACGTTATGACTCTGTGCACTTTTTCACTGCCAATCAGTGCTAAAGTGCATGTGCACGCCCCTGTAAACTTGGTATGATTGGCTTATACCTATTACCTATAAGTCCCTTGTAAAGTGGTATCCCTATACCCAGGGCCTGTAAATTAAGTTCTACTAGTGGGCTTGCAGCACTGCTTGCACCACCTACTGAAGCAGCCTTTCAAACCTGGCTCAGGCCTGCTAGCGCAGGGCCTGTGTGTGCAGTTTCCTGCCACAGGGACTTGGCATCTAAATTGACTTGCCAGGCCCAGAACTCCCCTTTTACTACATATAAGTCACCCCTAAGGTATGCCCTAGCTAGCCCTATGGGGAGAGCGCTTTGTGTGTAGAAGGCAGGAAATGTGCCAGGTAGCGTGGCCTGTCCTGGTAGTGAGAAGAAGCCTATTTGTTTTCTCACTGTTGTGAATGCTGTCTTCTCATAGGATTGCACTGGAAATGCCCTGCCTTATGTGTAGGGGGTATTATCTGATTTATGAGGGGTAACATAGGCATGTTTGGTATGATTGTAATAGCGGTGAGAAATGCTGCTTACTGGTGTAGATGAATTCTTTATTACTATTCCAGAAATGCCACTTCTAGAAAGTAAGCATTTCTCTGTGCTTATGACTCTGGTGTTTGCAGCTTGACTCCAATCCACGTCTGGGCAGAGTGACAGTCGGGCTTTGTGCATACTTTTCAGACAACCTGTACAGAGGGAGTCTTCCTGGGCTGAGAGAAGGGAGAGGTGGGGCACACCTGCATTTGTAAGGGCTGTGCCCTGGCCTCACACAATAGGGTTTTTTACCCCCCACTGATGTTTGGAGCCTGTGCTAGAGGAGAGAAGGGGGCACTCCCAGAACCAGTTGTAACTGGTTGGAACCTCCTCTCCCCCTCTTTGTAAAGCACACTGTAAACTGAGTATAAGTACTGGGGACTTTTCCCCACAATTTAGACTTGAAAAGACTTACTCGGACTTGGAAACAGGACGCTGCTGAATAGGACTCACCAGGACCCACCTTGGACTGCTGCTGCTGTGCTGACCTGTGACCTTCTAGGTCACTAGGAGGAACTGCCAACATCTGCATCCCTTGTGCTGGCCTGTTGTTTGGGCCTGCTAGCCCTGTGCTTCCTCCCCTCTTCTGTCTCCAGGGGCAGGGTGCTGTGGCCCCTGACCCGTGCAACCATCCAAGAATTCGTGAAGTGCTCTTTCTTTTGGTATATAGCGCCTGGAGAGCGCTTTGCTGTGCAGGAGATTCACTGCCGCAACCCGGGGCTCCTGAAAGTGCCCCCATGCTTAAAATAGCGCTTTGCTGATGCCAGAAATCACTGGTGCGACCCGGGGTTTTAATAGCCCCTAGCGCCTTTGCAAGCACATTCTAGAAACAAGAAATCACCACTGCGACCTGGACTGAAGGAATGCCCTTTGCGCTCCAAAGAGCGCACGGAGTCGTGTTGTCCTCGGGGGCATTACCAGATTGAAGGAGAGGAGCGAGCGCGCTCCTACCGTGGCCCTGGGGCGAAGTGCACTCTGCAGAACACCCCCGGGGCACAAGCAGGCACCTGCTTTCCCAGTACATTCCCAGTGCTGGGGAACGACGGAGACCTTCTCTCAGATCTAGGAAGGCAATCAAGCAATCATTATCCCAGGGTACCAGATCAGACACATCCTTGTGTGTTAGCTTCTGCAAAGGCTAGACCACTACGGAAAAGTTGGGTATGGACTAGTGACAGTAGCCCACCATTCCCAAAAACAACCAGACTTCTCTCTGGGTAGTTAGCCAATTAATTTTCACAGCTGCTGAAATCCTCTCTTTTGACACTTTCCTTGCTCCCTTCTCAATGTGATGTCTGAGATATTGGATCTCTTCTGACAATGCTGTAACTTTTTTGGGGACACTTTATGCCCATTACCAGCCAGGTTGTTCAACAATGCAACAGTATCTTGTTTACAAGCTTCTTGAGTGTTTGATGCTACCAATAGGTCATTGATATACTAAATAAGGACCCAATTAAAAGCCATGACTAGAGACTTCAGATTCTTCTTGAGAATCTGGTTGAAAATGGAAGGGCTCTCAGTATCCCCTTGTGGGACTCAGCACCATGTCAAGACATACTTTCTGACCCAAAATGCGAAGAGGAACTGACTTTCCTCATGTAACAGTATTGAAAAGAAAGCCTGGCACAAATCAATGACTGTGAACCACTTAGCCCCACATGGAATCTGAAACAAAATCACAGCTCGATTCCGTATCACTGGACAACAAGGAACCACGGTGTTGTTCACCTTTCGCAGGTCCTGCACAATGCACTACTTCCCATTCAGCTTTAGTAAGCCCATAATGGGCCAACTGGAGGGACTTGCCATAATTTCCTTTAAGATTCCCTGTTGAATGATGGACTTGATTATTGGAGTTATCCCAGTGATCATTTCAGGTGACAAATTGTATTGGGGCATTCGCGGGCATTCAGCATTTTGTTTCACTGTGATTCAAACAGGTTCAACTCCCTTGATAAACCCAATATCCTTCCTGAGAGATCCCACACCTTAAACTTTCTCTTTAAGGTCTGGTGGCAAATCATCAATGGTTAACATGGTAAATAATAATTTGCTAATTTAAAAGCAACATCCTCATCATGGGTTTGCATTTCTATGACTTTTGACATACAATAGATGATGCAATTTAATTTGCAAAGGAGATCCCTCCCTAGAAGACTCATTGGGCTAGAATCAAACACCACACATCAGTTATTCTCTGCAAATGACACTAGTTTCACAACTTCTGTTGTTTCTTGGGTTGTCATTTGTTTATTTGCTACTCAGGTAACTTGGATCATTTTTTCCTGAGAACTGTAAGTTAGGAGCTTCTACTCTTCCCAAAGTAGAATGGGTGGCACCAGTGTCAAGCAAAGATGACACAGGTGACCATTCACTTCACCAGCTACAAATGGGCCCCTCTGGTCTACCTTCAAGACTGCCCTAGGGGCTCAATCTTCCTCGCTCTTCAGGCACCCTCAGGCTGAATGATCAGAGTCATAGTTCTCAAATTTCTCAAACATAGGAAACCATTGGAGAGTAGTAGACCTGTCAGTTTTTGGTGTGGTTTCCCCTGTCTGTTTGCTTCTGACCTTCTGGTTTTTATCCTGTGCCTGAATTTTGTTTTTGCTGACTTTTGGTCTGGGCACTTTACCATGGCTGACCAGTGCTAGAGTGCAAACGCTCCACGTGTAAATTGTATGGGTGATTGGTTTTTACATGATTGGAATATTTGATGTCCTTGTAAGTCCCTACTACATTGCACCAGGTGTGCCCAGGGACTATTAACCAAATGCTCGTAGTGGGCTTGCAGCACTGATTGTGCCACCCATATGAGTAGTCCTAAACACATGTCTCAGGCCTGCTATTGCAGTGCATGTGTGTGCAGTTTTAAACTGCTGTTCCGACCTGGCAAGTGCACCTTCTTGCCAGGCCTAAACTTTCTCTTTTACTACATGTAAGTCACCCCCAAAGTAGGCCCAAGGCAGTCCCATGGGCATGGTGCAGTGTATTTACAAGTCAAACACTGTGAAATGTAGTTTTCACTATTGCAAGACCTGCCTCTCCTTTAGGGTACCATGAGGATTGCCTTGAAATACATTTTAAGTGTAATTTCCCATTAGGTGCAGCTAGTGATTGGAGTTTTAGGACTCTGAACTCACAATTTAAAAATAAGTCTTTTGGTGAAGTTGGTTTTTGAGTTGTAGGTTTGAATATGCCACTATTAGAAAGTGGCCCTTTTCTTGCTTAACTATTCTGTGCCTATGCCTGTGAAATATACGTCTGGGTCAGGATGAAAACTGGCCTGTTTGTGAATTCACTTTAGATACTCACACAAAGGGAGCTGAGGTGTGTCCTTCACATCCTGATTGCCCATCAACATGCTGATTGGTCTAGAGTGGTTGGAGGAGCCGACAACTGCACCAGAATAAGGCTGTGCCTGTCCTCACACAAAGCAGTCCTCAACCCCCTGGAGTGTGACTGGGACCAGGGCAGGGAAAGGCAGGGTTTTGTGCACTACAAAGACTTCTCTTTGAAGTTTGCCTACTTCAAAGACAGAAATGGGGATAAGTACAGGACCTCTAGCATCGCATAGCATCCTTCTGGACTAAGGACATTTTGCCAGGAAGAAGAGCCGAATGTTGTAGGAGGGACTGCCACTCTGCCTGTTGCTTAGTTGTGTTGGCCTGCTGCTTGCTGCTTCTGTCCTGGGAATAAAAGGACTGGACTTGGCTTTCTACATCCTGCTTCCAAAGGTTCTCCCAGGGCTTGGGCTAAGATTGCCTCTTGTTTAGAGGTCTCAAGGTCATCAAAGACTTCATCTGCCAGTACCTGGGCTCTTCTGCTGAGAGTTCTGACTTACCAAATGGTGCCAACTCTGGTTCCTGGGCCCTTGGAAGTGCAAGTTGGTGATCTGAAGGAGAAAAGCCACACATTAATGCGATGCACCAGAAAAGCGCTAGTCTCACGGCTGACAAATCAATGCAGCACCTGTCCTGCAGCTGCCTGTTTACCCACAGTGTCAACATCACAGCGCATCTGGATTTTCAATGCATAGTCCATGGGTATCAGTCTGTCATCAACCCCGCACCGCAGTAAGGAACTGAAACTGTGAGTCTGGAAATTGATGTATCGCCTTTCCTACGAGAAAAGAACCAATGCATTACCTCCACTGCAGTAAGGGACTCATGCATCATCTCACCTGCGAGGAAAGAATCAACACAACACCTTCCCTGCACAGTAAGAAATCAACACATCACTTTGTTTTTCTGGCACCTTACCTCCCCTGTGGCTCACATCTGTTTTGCTTTCACTAATGACCGAGCTGACAAAAATCTCTGGAATGCACTTCTTAGTTTAAAGAAGACATTTATTATTACTTCACTACGAGGTTCCTGAGAAAGGAGATTAGTAGGTTGGAGGCACATGTTTAAAAATAGTCACAGCAATGAAAGGAAAATATATCAAAGTAGTTCTCAACTGCAATGTACACAGCAAATATATGTGATTATGTTATAGCATAATTGCAAAGCATAGAATAAAGTCAAAATTCATCACGGTAGGGCCTTTCACTGCTCTTCATCTTTCTCATGCCAGCAAGTTGATGACCCCTGTTCAACTGCGAGAAAGAGTTTTCCACCCTCACAGGATGTCATGCATTTGACGTCCAATCCTGACTGAAGTCTCCGAAAATTCCCCTCGCTGCTGCCTAGGGCCACTTTTTATTGATTAAATAATCATGGGGAAAAGCCTTCTGAAAGGCCCTTCCCTCTGAGATGTGAATTATTCAAAAATGCTGGCTTGTTTAGGTAAACCTTGACAGGACTGTGTTGAAAGCTGGCCATCGTTTCGAGACATGTCCCTCAAGGTCAGACTGTTTTTTGCACTAAAGAAAAACACAATATATGAGCTTCCTTATCATGCTATCGTGTTCTGTAAGAGAAAATACGAAAAACACAAGCTTAGTTTACCATGTGGAAAAACACAGCTCATCTGCAATGTCTCAACTGCAATGTCTAACGCCATAATAAAGCCAATAGGCAGCTAAAATGAATACAAAATGTAATGTCTAACGCCATAATAAAGCCAATAGGCAGCTAAACTGAATACAAAAGGTAATGTCTAACGCCACGATAAAGCCAATAGGCAGCTAAACTGAATGCAAAATGTAATCTGCAACTGGTGAATATTGAACAACTAATATGCACAGTGGCGAAACACAAAGTCAGTGGTCAAACATATTTATTTTCACTGCAACATCATTGATTTTGACGCATGCCAGGTACTTTGTGCTAAAGAGATACAGCCATTCATTCCTATGGATTCTGACTTGCTTATATTTTTTTTAAAGTTATTTTGACTTTTGTATGTTGGACTTTTGTCATTTTGGTCTCCTTTTACTCAAATAAATATGACATATTTTTCTAAATTGGTTTCAAAGTCCTATTGTAGTGTTTCACTGTTTTACTGTGTGTGTGTTTACAAATACTTTACACGCTGCCTCTGAGATAGGCCAGGTGGCTTGTGCCAAGCTACCAAGGGGGTGTGCAGGGGTAATCTTAGCTGTGTGACTCGCTTACTTTGACTGGAGAGAGGGTCCCTACTTGGTCAGGGTGCAAACCACTGCCAACTAGAGACCCCATTTCTAAGATTAGGGAATATTATCTTGCTACACTTTCAAACTCCTGTTGGGAAATTGATTAGAATTTAGTCTGGGCCATTCATATTTTTCTGTGGCAATGTGAGTCGTGGAACCTGCATCAGTGGAGCTTCTGGTACATTGAATTTCTGCCCTATTTGTCTCTGCACTTTTTGTATGTGTACAAGATTGTTATTCAAGGGTTGTAGAAATTCTGAATTCTGGAGCTGATTATCTGGGTTAAGACAAAATTCCTGCTTCCAGTGCCCCAATTTGTTACAAACCACACCCATCCCTGCAGTGGGATCAATTGGGACACCTCAACCCCTACCCTGCATCCCAATAGTACACTTCTAATATACTCCTTGCATAGCACAAATATTTCCTACAAATGGATGGATCAGACTACTTCTCTGAGCAGCCTTCATCTGAGCAACCATTAACTTCTTCAATTTCTTCTGTTTCATCTCAATTTCATCCCTACTGGACTCCACATACTTCAAGATCTCATCAACTGATTTATTCTGCCAACAGATCACATGTTGTTGAATCGTCTTGCTGATTTTAGATCTTAATCCTATCACAAACCTTGACACAAAATGTCCCATTTCTTATGGTTCAAGCACATCCATTTAACCATACTGATTAAATGCCTGCAACAATGATCATAGTAAGCATGGATTGACCTTTTAGGTTCCTGAGTTGTTCTGTCAATTTTGATCAAATCTATATCTTGGGGGTGGCACCTTTGACTTCAAGAATGTCATCATCTACTGATACGTTTTCATCATCAATGGCAAAGGGCCTTTCATCACTAGACTTCTTGGCAGTTCTGAATTAGGCCACTGAACAGCTATTTTGCATTCTGCCCACAAGTAACTCAGAACTACAATGACAAGCAGAATATTCAAATCGACCCACAGCACCTGTGAAACCTTTGCAAACCTCTTAACTTGCTTCTACCATTCGACTAGCTTTTCCTTCAGTTTTGGAAAGCCATTAGTGAATGATGCAAGATCACTTCTACTCCAAGGCACATGTACATAGCCTCTACCAGGCACTTCCCTCAATGGGAAATGTGAAGCACCCACCGCTCCCACAACAGGAGGTGTTGGTTCTCCTGTTTGTTTCTTTGATTCTTTCATTCTCACCCATTCAGCTTTCCATTTATCTAGCTCACTCCATTTCTGAATGTTTTGAATCAATTCTTTAATTTGTATTTTCATCCCTGAGGTACTCATGCAGGGTAGGTCTTCCTCATTAAAGCATACACTTTGGTCTTAGTCAAGTCTGCTATGTGTCTTTGAGGCAGCTCAAATAATGTGCCATAAACCTCTGATGATTTTCCTTACACATCAACACAAGTTCATTTTCATGATAAATATCTAATCGAGTCATTGAAAGGTTCCCACTAATCATCTCATCCAATTCTAATTTTAACTTTGCCACATTCACCAGGTTCTCTGTCTCCGGTGACTAAGTTGTTCCCTGATTCACCTCAGTAATCCTGCATTTTCTTAAAGGAGTATCACCATTAGAATCCTTCACCCACTCATCTATTTCCTTAGCGCTAAGATTCCTTGTCACTACAGGGACGTTAGATATATTTCCATCTCAATGGGCACCGCTACTAGAAAAAGTCAGTTCCCATAACAGTGTTCCAGACGTTGGCATTCTCTGAAATGTACCTATGGAACCACACACTGAAAAATTCAGTCGTATCAGCACTTGCCACATATGGGGATTTTGAGTGTTTCAGAACTAGAGGAACAACTCCTCTCATATCAGGAGTTGCTGCAGCAGTATCTGATCTACCTACTGTACCAGAGACCATCGAATTATATAAGTTATTTTTCCTGGGCAAGCAGGCTTCTATATGTGGGCCACAGGACCAACAGAACTCTCTCCTCAAGTTTCCAATAATTCTCAAACTAAATGTGCCATTACATGTAAAACTCAATGCACCAAACTTATTCCATGATCTTGTGCCACTGACCAAGCAAGATACATGCATGGAGCCCTACATTTATTAACAGATAATGACCTCAGGTATCTTTGGGAGGTGCCTCTTTTCCCTCTCTACTGGGTGTAGGCACATCTCCTCTAAACAAACCTTGTAGTATCTTAAAACAATTCATGTATCTACCTAACATCAATAATCACAAACAGAAATTTTGTTTGATATCAGGAAGAAACTTTAAATCCACTGTTTCTTGTTCATCAGGAACAACCAATCACAGTGCCTCTGCTTATGATGCCAACAACCAATGCCAATACAGCAGTACACCAATCGACCAATACCAGAATGGCACAAAGTGATGTCAATCTTGCTTCTTGCAGAAGCCCAACCTCTTTTACAGTCTGCACAAACACATTTCCCTCAACATCAAACATATATCACAAAATACAATACAGTAACCTTTGTCTGCTTCACTAAAGAATTGCCAATGTACAATCACACAATAGTTTCAAACACTTTGAATGAGTCTGCGACCCCCGGGGCATCATATAGATTAGTATAGGATTACCCTGCACATTAAGATCTACTAAACCAACTGCATCACACTCATTTAAAGATAAAGGGGGTCATTACGACCTCGGCGGTCTTGTAAAAAGACCGCCGAGGCCGCGGGAGACAGAATACCGCCATTGCCGGCGGTATTCCTGCCTCCCTATTATGACATTTCCGCTGGGCCAGCGGACGGTAACAGTATTACCGTCCGCTGGCCCAGCGGAAATGTCACATCAACATTGCTGCCGGCTCGTAATAGAGCAGGCGGCAATGCTGATGTGCAGCGGGTGCAGTAGCACCCGTCACGAATTTCACTGCCCGAATTGTGCGATGGGGCTATGCCTGGGGGCCCCTGCACTGCCCATGCCAAGTGCATGGACAGTGCAGGGGCCCCCAGGGGCACCCCAAGTCCCCTTACAGCCAGCCTTTCAATGGCGGTGTCTACCGCCACGGACAGGCTGGCGGTCGGGGACTCATAATCCCCAGGGCAGCGGTGCTTGCATCGCTGCCCTGGGGATTATGACCGCCAGGTGGAATCCTGGCGGGATATTGGAGGGGCCGGCGGTATGGCCGTGGCAAATCCGCCACGGTCATAATTTCTGGCGGAACACCGCCAGCCTGTTGGCAGTGTTACCGCCACCTTACCGCCGGCCGCCAGGGTCGTAATGACCCCCAAAGTCCCAATCTCAATTGTGCCATTGACAATGTCACTTGACAAGTACCACCAAACATAGCTGACAATTACCATATGGTGTCTGTTACAGCTTTTAATACTATACCAAGATATTAGGTCTTGTCGGACCTGATAACAATTTCAACTTCTTTTACTAAACATCATACTCACACAACATTTAAAGCATCTACACAAAACACCATCAAAACTCCACAAAACACCACAAGCTAAACATTAGCTTATTGAAATTGACTACTCCACTGCTGATACAACTCTCCCAAATCTCCAAAAGTCCAAAGATCCTCCAAATTATGGACATGGGCACTAAGGACTCTGTAGCCCAACCATCATCACCCTGATACTGTTTAATGACACTTGGGGTCCAGTTTCTTGCTTCTCTTCTTTTGACTGACCTTTTGAGGGGCTAAAGGGAGTTGAAATCAACTCTTCAACTCACTTAGTGTAACCTATTTGGTCACACATTAAATCTCAGAGTCAGAGATTTGCATTCACAGATTTATTACACATTTAAGGGCCGATTTATGTGAATGAGTCTGAAAAACATACTATATAAGTACAGAATCACCAAATGTGAAGGAAAGTGTTGACTAAGATTAAATGGTACAAGCATAAGACATTCAAGATTATCGGTTGCAGCAATACAGAAGAAAAGAAATGGAATTTAGTGATCAAGTCACATTGACTTGTGTAATCTTTGGAAAAAACTAAGTTAGTCTAAGTATTCTTGTTAAGCTAAAGGGGAATCCTAATTATCCCTCAGGAAAAATATGAGACTATGGAAATAATAGGAAAGTATCAGCATGACAGAGGTTCTAATAGAGTGGTGTGCGTAGCAGAAAGCCTCCCATCCTGATTAGGAATGGCAAAGGTCTTTAGCTTTCTAAGGGCCTGATTTACATCTTGGAGGTAATGGCCCTACTGCCAAGTTTCTGTCAGATTTCCTATCTGCCTAATAGGTGGTCTGTCTGCTCTATTAAGGTGTTACCGGGTCCATGGATAAAAGACCACTGATCAACTGTCGCCACCTCTATGAATCTCCATCCGCTTCAATGGTGCCATAGGCACTATCACTCAATCAATCAAGGATTTGTAAAGTACGGCTAATCATCCATAGGGTCTCAAGGTGATGAATGAAGGTGTGCTGCTCAATCAAAGAGCCAGGTCTTGAGGTCCTTCCTGAAATGCTTCAGTGATGCGGTCTGCCTGAGCTTGACAGCAAGTGTGCCCCATATCTGGGCTGCTAGGTAGGAGAAGGATCTTCCTCCTGCGGCATTTTTCCAGATCATATGGACGGTTGCAAGGGCAAGCTGGAAGAAACTGAGAGTTCTTTTGGGTATGTAGAAGTTGAGGTGGTGGTTAAGGTATGCTGGATCTATGTTGTGCAGTGTGTTGAAGGTGTGGATCAGGAGTTTGTATTTGATGCACTTGTTGACTGGGAGCCAGTGTAAGGCTCTGAGGTGGGAAGAGATTCAGCTGTGCAGGGGGATGTCCAGGATGAGTCTGGCTGCTGCATTTTGGACTGGTTGTAATCTTGACTGACATTTCTTGGTAATGCTGGCTTACAGTGCGTTGACGTGGTCCAGTTTGCTTGTGATGAGTGCCTGGGTGACTGTCTTCCTTATGTCAGGGGGAATCCTTTTGAAGATCTTCTGCATGAGACGAAGGGTACATAAGCTTGATGAGAAGATGGCATTAACTTGGCGGGTCATTGATAGAGTGGAGTCCAGGATGATGCCTAGGTTGCGTGCATGGTCCGTGGGGGTGTTGCCCAAGATGGTGGGCCACCAGGATTCATTCCAGCAGCTGATGGTGGAACTCCATACACTTTTACTGTCAAGCCAATCATGAAGTGTATTTCTGTTGATGCTACTGGGGCAGCTAAACCTCCACACCTGAGTCGGTGGACTGGGAGTTTTCCTGTTTTCTGCCACCAGGACCCCTGTCATACAAGCTCTGCCATTGCTGCTGCTCTTGGACCACAACCAAAATCAACCCCGTATTTGACCGAACAGATGGTAAGTCATTGTTTAATATGTCTTCCGAATTGTCGCTGTACAGTAGCACTGGGCTCGAGCATGTGTAACAAATACTTGCAAGTAATAGTACAATGATGTGCAGTGCATGTGGGTAATGTCGTAGTTATAAAAAATTTTTAAAACACACTTCAAGATATTAGTATAACCCGCAAATCTGGTACTAACTGCCTTCATAGCAATGGACACCTACACAAAAAGTCACAGGAATCCCAAATAGAAATTTGTCCATACAGATGTGTGCAATAATTTTCCTTAAACTACCATATCATACATATAAACTTTATACCCAATAGAATCTACCCAAAGCTATGATAATGTAGCAATTGCCCTACAAAATGCTACAAGTGGGTGTACACAGAATGTAGAACCAGTCTTACCTCTAAACTGCAAACCATGGTAGAGATATATGAAGGCAACATGTCCTATTGGTATGTGCAAAGTATAATAAACATTAGATGCCATTTAACTATAACTTGTTATGTTCCCTGTGTAATGCATATCATTGACACATTATGTTAAAATAAACATATATGCATTCTCCAGTCACAGTATCAGAAACACATATAATTTTGGTGTAAGTGCCCAGTATCCTAATGAATGCTTGCACCAAAATGTTCATGTCCATCACAAATATACAACACTAATGCATGTATTTTAAAAAAGATAACTAAAATATACAACCTGTGCTTGTCATTGTCACAAATGAGAGTAGTGCATGGCACACACTTTAGCAGACATACCATCATCATCAAACAATTAAGAACAATAAACAATGAGGCCAGGACAAAGGTAGTCCCAAAATACAAATATTTTATATAAATCAGATAACATTCTCATTACTTTTTGTATTTAATTGTACAAAGAAAAAAAATAAAGGCTTTAGACCATGAGTCCAAAGTCTGGGTTGCATGCCCTTAACGTGCCTCCTATTTGCACTGCCAAAATAAACCTTGTCTGGAAGGGGGATCTATGGGATAAAGAACAGGCACCTCAATTATGATACTTGGGGGGGGGGGGTCCTTGGGTTTGGGTGGGGTGGGTGAGTTTAGACCTGGAAGGGATAGGTCTGGATTTGGGAGGGGTGGGTTTGGATTTGGGATGGATAGATTTGGATTTGGAAGGGGTGGGTTGGGATGTGGAAGGAGTGGGTTGGTGTCTGGAAAAGGGGGCTTAGGTGTGGAAAGGATAACTAGATGTTTGGATTGAGTGGTATTCTGTTTGGTTAAGGGTGGTCTGGAGGGAAGAAAGGGTCAGGACCAAGGCAAACAACAGGCTCTCCTTAAGGAAACAGGCAAGGCAGTGTCTGTTGTGCATGTGTCTGTTGATGGTGTGGTATATGTATTGGTTTGTGGTTTTTACTGGGTGTCTGTTGTGTGGGTGAGTGTGGCTATGTGTACAGCATGTGTGTGTGTAAAGATATGTCTGTTGTAGAGGTACTGTGGGTGGTTGTGGTGCCTGTGGTTGTGGTGGTGCATGTGTGTATTGTGGTGGATATAGGTTCTGTGGATGTGGCGGTGATGGGTGTTTGTGTTGAGTTAGGTGTGGTATCTGCAGGTATACTGGTGGTGAGTGTAGATATGTGTGTTGTGGTGAGTGTGGTGTCTGTGGGTTTGCTGGTGTTGAATGTGGATGTGTGTGTTGGGGTGGGTGTGGTGTCTGTAGGCATGCTTGTGGTTGTAGTAGTGGTGGAGTGTGGTGTCTGCATGTGTGTGCCTGTGTTTCTTGCAATGTTTGTGTTTATGTGAGGATGTGCTGCTTATGTGTGTTTGAGTAGATGCATGTAAAGGTATGTGTGTGCTCTGGATAGGGCTGGAAAGAGGGATTTGGGATGGGAAAGTAGTGGGAGTTGGGGCACGAGGTTTGGGTGGGTGGGAGGTTGCGTCAATGAGGAGGCTAGTCCCTGGAATGACTGCTGTATGTCAGACATGGCACAGTGAATGCCACCTAGGTAAGCTTGCATCTGGTCATCTGACCACTACGTCCCTGGATTACATTCAGTAGTGCAGTCTGGCCTACAGCGATCGTCCGCAATAGATCAATAGCTTCCTCATTGAGTGAAGCCTTGGGGATAGGGGCAGGATGAGGTGTCTTCAGCAAAGGGGAACAGCTGGGGCCACCTGGGGTGGCAAGAAGGAGGATGGAGATGGAAATTTGGGTGGCGGACTAAGATGCAGGTGGAATAGTTGCACTAGGGTCCACCACCACCAAGGACTGCTCCTCCATGCATACCTTCAAAGATTATGTGGATTTGCTGGTGGCCTTTGTGCCAGTCCAGTCACCCTCCATGGCACTGGGTCCCTTGGTGTCAGCGGTGTATGCACCAGGAGCACAGTACCCAGCTTCTTCCCTTCCAACGTGGCCACTGTCACCTTCATTCAGATGATGCTGTAAAGACTGAAATACTAGTTTGAGAGTATCTTGCTAAAAAGATTTGAACATGAACTTTGATCACAAAACATTTGCCAAGTATACATATTAAACTAGCTTCAAAGTACTCACACCTGGCTTCTTAACCATCAGTATCTCATGCCTGTAGGAAAGAATTCCACAAACCATTTTCTCACCATCTAGAAATTCCCAATGCTAGCTCCTATATCATGTATGCCTTTTGTCTCTTATCCATTTTTCATTAATCTGCATGACAAATGGTTTTAAAAGCATTAGTAAATACATTGGCCTGGATACATTCCTAAACCACTTCAATCCAGAGCAAAAACATTTCCACGTATCCTAAAGAGACATGTTTTGGGCGTGAAATTGATTCATCAAGATGGGATACTCCAACATCTATGTGATGGGACCTTACATCTGCAATTGTACTTATAAGTATCACTTTGCTCACCATCTTTGCTTTCTCATCTGTACATATTTACATCTGTATATAACTAAGAGCACTTAAATGTCATTTGAGGTGCATGTAACTTTGTTACCAATGTGGATATATTCCAGTTTGTTCTAATCAATACATTCTGGCATGAAAATTCATGTTGGTTGACACGGACCGGCTTACATGCACATTTGGGAAGGATTGAGGCTTCATGACAATCTATTACTGTCTACATGACATGAAATGAATTTTGTTATTGAAACATTTTTCTAACATATTTCCCTATGGAATGATTCCAGTCCTTTTGGTGCAGATGCTCATGATCATATTTTCATTGTATCAACTTACCACTGTAAAATCTGAAACATGAACTGTCTCATAAGTGCTTACTATGCCATCTCAGCAGGAATAGGGCCTACATTACCTACGCACATTTGTGATGGAGCATAATGTCTGACCCAATCCTTCAATGGGGCATGTTTAGTACAGTCTCTCATAACGTGTAGAAAATGCAGGTAAACCTTCTTGTGCATGCAACCTTGTTCTACTTAAAACAGAGCTTTGCTAGAGAGGAGGAATCTAGTGACAAACTTTAGCACAAAACAATACACCAAGCACAGCATCAGACATTGTCTGAAAATCTTATACCTCAAGAAATCCTCGTCTGCGTTGGTTGTGTGTCAACCATCACAATAATGACAAACAACATTGCTATGAATAAAACAGGTTAAACAACAAGAATAGCTACATACTATAACACCTTCCTTTGATACTGCTGCTGGGTGCCCAACTGCCCTCAAACTCTGGGTGCACTGCCTCAAGGATGCGGGCCATTAGGAGGGTCAAGATGCAGCACATGCCCTTGCCTCATGGGGAGGCCTGGCCTAGCTGTGCTCTGCAGACTTTCTGGTCCAATGTCAGAGGTCCCCCACCTCTTCCTGCAATGCAGGCTGTGCTGCTTAAAGACCACCAGAGTCCACATCTTCTTTGCGATGGCCTTCCACAATTCCCACGTTTGATGGGCATTGACCTGTATGGATGATAACAAAATTTAACAAAAGATGTTTTGAGTGATTTTGTTTGTCTGTACTGCAGTGACACAATTGTTTTGCATCTCTCACATGCATTCCGAGAACAGTCAGTAGAGATTATCAGTCACTACAGATTATTTACAAACATTTCAAAGTTCCTAAAATAGTGATCTGTGGAGTAGCTTCAACACTTTCTTTCTCATCATGTTACCAAACTAAGACACTAACATCAACTAAGCCAGATATAGGAAACTTTTTATGTCGTGAGACCCACTCCAGATTGGGCCAACTCATTGTGAGCTACTAAAGGTTAAACAACCTGTGCATTATTTGCACATAACCACAAGCACAGATGCATTTTCTTCATGCCTAACCTTCTAAGAGTCGGATACTATGATTTCCACCCAATATCAAATCATTAACATTTATAAAGCGCGCTACTCACCCGTGCGGGTCTCAAGGCGCTAGGGGAAAGAGGGGGTTACTGCTGCTCAAAAAGCCAGGTCTTTAGGAGTCTCCGGAAAGCGGAGTGGTCCTGGGTGGTCCTGAGGCTGGTGGGGAGGGAGTTCCAGGTCCTGGCCACCAGGAAGGAGAAAGATCTCCCACCCGCCGTGGAGCGGCGGATGCGAGGGACGGAAGCGAGTGCGAGGCCAGAGGAACGGAGGAGGCGGGTGGGGACGTAGAAGCTGAGGCGTCGGTTGAGGTATTCCGGTCCCTTGTCGTGGAGGGCTTTGTGTGCGTGGGTGAGAAGTCGAAAGGTGATCCTTTTGCTGACTGGGAGCCAATGCAGGTGTCTCAGGTGTGCGGAGATGTGGCTGTTGCGGGGTACGTCGAGGATGAGTACTAAAGTACTAAAGTAATAAATTGACTGAGGTGAGTATGAGAAGGCTGCTATGTGTCAGTGAGAGTTTGGTTTTGAGTGATGTATGAAGAAGTGTGTGTTGTATTGGGACATACTTGTATGGCTGGTTGAGCCTAGGTCATTCAGACTAGTAGCACAGGAAACACCTTTCTCCTGTGTGGCACCATGACAAATTTAAAACAAGATACGTCTATTCCAAAATATGGGCCATACATTCACTTGACAGAACAGAATCAGACAATTCCATAACTTTAATGATTCTTCATGGAATTTACATTTCTCCCATTCAGCCTAGGCTGTACGTTTCTAGTGGTACAGTACTACTAGCCACTGGAAGTATGGTACCTGCAGTTTATCGAAATAAACATGGAATTGTGCACTGAAAACTCAGCTAATTCTTTCAACAACCTGTACTTAGCAAAATCATTCAGCTCACTACACTCCAATCACAACACTTCACTCAAGAACAAAAAGGGGCCAAATAGCTTGTGGACAAAGAGGGAACAAGTTACTTTGGAAAACATTTCCCATTTAAAAAAGTACCTGTTCCTTTGGGATCCCATACAGCTGGCTGTACAGGGACTGGTCCTCCCCAGTAAGGAGCTCCAACTCCGTAGGGGAAGGCAGCATGGGCCCTTTCACCTTCCTTTTTCAGCATCCTGGCTTCCATAGGTCAGTATCAATAAAGGAGGAGGTCTTATTGGCTGTAGTTTTGGGTGGCAACTGATTTTTTTTTCTCAATACACTGCGTACAAATACACTGCATATATGATCCAAGATAGAGAAGGGCACTGCCATAGGCTTTCGTGTGTAGTCCTCACACAGGTTAGCTTATGGCAGTGTCCGTTGTGGGGAGTTCTACCTACTAGCCAGTCAACTTCTGCAGACGGCCATCAGATAACCAATGTCCTGATGGCAAGGTCAGTAAGCCACCATTTTCGGACATGTATCTGTGTATTTTTCAGTTATTTGTGCATCACAAGCACTCAAAATGGTGTTTGCTTTTCATACATATCTCAGATACGCATAACACTGTTTTTGGCAAGATCTGACACATAAAACAGTGAACTGTTACTGTGTTAACAGTTTGCAGTGTATGTAATACTTCAGTTGGCGGGAACGTAAAAAAAAACAATTTGCCAATAATACATTTCAAATGTGTTCACACGTTCTTTGCAAAAAAATGTCAGACATTTAAGGAAATATTGAGTTGCAGAAGCAAAGATGTTTAAAAATTATGGTAACATATATAACACACTAATATCGCTAGTCTCAACTAGACATGAGATGTGTGCTCATTGTGAATGTCATGTGAATTTTTTTATTGATAATTTGTTTTTCTTACAAGGAGACACATTGACTCAGGGATGGGTACAAGAAGTCGTCCTTAAGCCTTCAGACCATTTCCAGACCATGGAACAACTGGACATAATCAAAATGTTCAGATAAAATAGGCAAACTATACTGAATTTATGTCAACAGCTAGAGCCCGATTTCATGCCTCACAATAGGAACAAAACAGCAATAACACCAATAGCGAAACTCATGCTAGTCCTTCATTTTTCTCGCCATTGGCTATTTTAATACACTGTGGCAGATCAGTGTCTGGAGGCATGTCACAGCAAATTTTCAGTGGTGTGCTACAAGAAGTTCTTGCTTCAATGATGAGACACATCAACAGTTACATCCACTTTCCAAGAACCCAGGATTTGACTAATGTGAAGGGAACATTTTATGATTTGGCTGGACAACCAGACGTTGTTGGGGTAATTGATGGGAGACATATTGCCTTGGTACCACCAAACTCCAGGCAACAGGTCCCCTGCAATCAGAAGAACTTCCATTCCATTAATGTACAAGTTGTCTGCTTACCTGATTTATACATCTTGTGTGTGTGCCTACTTTCCTAGGTCAACACATGAGTCCTTTGCACTACAGAGTCAGCATCATAGCCCCACAAATGTCATAACTTGGACCTGAGAGGGCCGGCTTGTTGTTAAGTACAATATGACTTGTGGATCATTTACTTTAATCCTTGTTTAGGAATGTACAATGGCCTGATAAGATATTAATCTGTCAATTTATTGCTTCCATGTAGGCAACTCAACATATCCTAACTAACCATGGTTGTTGCCACTACTGAGGAATCCAACAACTCCAAGGGAAGTCTGCTTGAAGGAGGTCCATGGAAGAACACGGAGGGCAGTGGAGTGGACTTTTGGGCTCCTGAAGGTTAGATTCAGGTGGTTGGACAAGACCAGTGGATCCCTCCTCTACTCACCGGATAAGGTGTGCAAATAATGGTTGTCTGCTGCATGCTGCACAACATTGTTCTTCAACAGAACACCCCAAACATCGCAGAAGAGGGAGACCGTGAAGAGCCAGGGGGTGAGGATGTTGCAATGCCCAATGAAGATGACAGTGGTGAAGAGGAAGGAATTGACATACGTCAAGATGTCATGGAACACTTCTTTACCTGAGTGTAAGTGTACCCTTACATATTGTAACATCCAATGTCAGTTTAGGAAAGTCCAAGGCAAAGATGTTTGCGGATCACAGTTTCCCTACATTGACTACTGTGTTTATTTACATAGATTAACCTTGCTTGTGCTAAGTATATGTGTATTCCTAACTTATCATTTAAGTCAAATTGTATACGTGAAATAATACATTTTCCCTTATTATTCTACTTCAGGGTCCTTCACCATGTCATCTGCATTTAGAAATGTCAAAGTTTTGACAATTGCAGTGATATGTTGCTGCTGAATGCACAAATGGAACATGAATTGATCTTGTGACAAACACCCATTTGGGATGGACAGATAAGATACTGAGACAACATGCACTGTGATTGAATGGAAGCTCTTGATATTACATTATACCTGTTTTCTGTAGGATGTTGCCATCAAAGCAATATGTGCTACTTAACTTGCTCTAACCACATGTGTATGTCAAACTATAGCATGCTGACCTTCCTTCACATGGGCTTAATCTTCAATTAGTGTTCAGTGTAGGAAGCTGTTGATGTGTCTCATCATAGTTGAACGAACTTCTTTTAGCACACCACTGAAACTAGTGGTTGTGAAACTGCACCAGATACTGCCACAGTGTCCCGAAATGGTTACATGGCCTCACATTATGTTTCTGCTATGATGTAGACTATTGGTGTTAATGATGTAGGATTCCAGTTGTGAGGGCAGGATGCCTCACTCCAGCTGAGGTCATGCATCAATAATAGTTTAAGTCAGGCGAAGAAGGTGGCGGATGCCAGAGAGTGCTTGCACATCTGCAAAGCGTATGTCAATAGTGAAATCCGAGTGAAGTCATAAAATTTGAACAATATGGTGTTGGGTGCCAGGCTATCCCTAACACCTGCCACCACAGGTGTCGGAGGGCCACACACTAAAGAGTGGGTGGTTGCCTAAATATTTAAAGAAGAGTGGCCAGGGCACACCAATAGCATGAATCCTGATCCTGATAATGTTCAAGAATAAATAGAAAGTTTGTTCTTGGAAGATGATGTGTAGATATTTATTATAAGTGCAGGTAGAAAGTAGAAATCTCAATCAAAAAGACTGGCAACACTCTGCCAAAACCCCAACGCGCACGGCACGGGTTTATTCGCTCCACAAATACTTGAGGCTTATCATGGCCATCATTTGCCTATACTATTTGATTTCTCCCAAGGACTCATGACTACCAGCAGCTTGATCTATGTACCTTTCGTGTTTACATATAATGTTTTATATACATCTGAAGCCTTGACAAAGTCTTGAAGACGAAACACGTGTTGGCTGTTTTGCTGTATGGATTTATTGTTACATTCGAACATCCTATTGTAACTTTGACCATTTATCACCATCTGGCTGCTCTGGACTGTCAGGACCTTAGTGACGCGTGGGCGCAGTTATCCATATGTTGCAGCCACCATTTCTATGAAACCACACATCTTGTGTGGCAAAAGTCATCTACCTAAACGATTGGGTCATTGGTGGAGAAATGACTACCCTAGATACAGTAATACAGGCATTAACGCAATTACAAAAGGAGTTACAGGATTCTAGGAATGACACTGCAGCCTTAGTTACCAAAGTCACTCAATTACAAGCTAAGGTGGACAGTCCTGGAGGAACACCTTTACCACAATTACCTCCATCTCCCTCCAATGTATCCGTCAATGTTCCTACGCAGATAGCGTTGGCTGCTCCTGAAAGGTTTTCTGGAGATGCTAACAAAGTCCAGATATTCCTTACCCAAGTGGAGTTACATTTCACTTGTCGTCCAGCTGCCTTCCCTGACCCACAGTCTAGAATTGCCTTTTTGATTTCTTACTTGTCTGGAGATGCAGCCAATTGGTCAGTTCCCGTAGTACGACAAGACAGTTCTCTGCTTTACAATTGGCGTCGATTTATGGACGAATTTGAAAAAGTGTTTGATCAACGAGCAGTTACCATGTCGGCTGATAAAGAACTATTGGAACTACGACAAGGAAACAAGGACCTTATTTCTTATCTCTCACAATTCAATCGTTTGGTGGTTGAAACAGCTTGGCCCGAAGAAAAAAGAGCTGCACTTTTCTATTAAGGCCTTAAGGAAGAACTAAAAGATGGGTTAGCTCAAATCGATCCTCAGCCTAAAACATGTACAGATCTAGTAAATCTAACCTTAAGACTTGATCATAGATTTTCTGAAAGAAAAGGAGATAAAAAAAGACCAGACCGCAGTTCTTGGCGTCAAGACAGATATCGTCCCTCTCCTTCCTCTACCTCCTCAGACATTGTTAGTAAACCAATGGAAATTGGAACACTTCGTCAACCGTTAACCAAAGAAGAGAAAGAACAAAGACGTCGTAAAGGTTTGTGTTTATATTGTGGGAAAAAGGGACATTTTGTAAGAGATTGCTTAGTGAAACCAAAAAACAAAGTTGACTCTTTTGCTAATACTAAGAGTCAAGTTGCTTCTGTAGGAAATATTGAGGAAAACTAGCGAATCCAAGAGATAGAGAAGGGAATACCTTGGGTATTCTTACAATCCCTTCTGTACATTCTTGTTCGAATCAACATAATAGACATTTCCGTATCCCAATACAGCTTTTGATTATGAATAAATGGCAAGAAGCTTTTGCACTAATAGATTCGGGAGCCACTGGAAATTTTGTAGACTCTCAAACCGCACATCGACTACAACTCGCATGCCAAAAGAAGGTAATACCTGAAAGTGTACAGGCTGTGTATGGCAGTGAACTCGCTGGAGGCCCAATCACTTCTCACACTTTCCCAATTCAAATGACATGTTACAATTCCAATGGTCATCAACATTTAGAGCAAATACAGTTTGATGTTATCAAAGCCCCTCAATATGGTTTTATTTTGGGTATGCCTTGGCTCAGATTACATAACCACACATAGATTGGAAAAAGAACACTCTAACCTTCTCATCGTCTCATTGCTCAAAAAAGTGTCTTTCCACTAAACCTTTTATCCAACAGATAGCTACAGCAGCAGAAAAGACAAAACATTACTGTCTAAATATGCCATATTTGCAGATGTGTTTAGTGAGCAAGCAGCTGGTACGCTACCACCCCATCGACCTTATGATTGTCAAATTGATTTAGTGCCAGGATCTGTGATCCCTAATTGTACAAACAATTTCATTAGACCTCCACGTTCTCCAGCAGCCTCTCCTCTGTTCTTCGTTACCAAAGCTAATGGTGATTTGAGACCTTGTATTGATTATAGAGCCCTGAACAAGATCACCATAAAAAATAAATACCCTTTGCCTTTAATTCCCGTATTATTGGATCAAGTCAAGGATGCTGTAATTTATACTAAACTTGACCTCCGAGGGGCTTATCATCTGGTACGCATACGAGAGGGAGACGAATGGAAAACAGCTTTCAAAACCCGTTATGGCTTGTTTGAATATCAAGTAATGCCCTTCGGTCTCTGTAACGCTCCTGCTGCATTTCAATATTTCCTCAATGACGTCTTAAGAGAATACTTAGATTTATTTGTCATTGTTTACATAGATGACATTCTAATCTACTCCAGTGAAAAAGATTGTCATGAAGAACACGTGAGGAAAGTACTCTTAACTCTATGAAAACATCATCTATACTGTAAACTTAATAAATGTGAGTTTCATACGGAAGAAGTGGAATTTTTCGGAGTCACTCTAACACCTAAGGGAATGCAAATGACCGACCAAAAGATCCAAGCTGTCATGGATTGGCCCACACTTAAATCTGTTCGAGATGTCCAATGTTTTTCTGGGGTTTGCCAATTTTTATCGGCGTTTTATTGATCATTTTTCCCAAAAGGTGGCCCCCATTACAAAATTACTTAGCAAAAATACCCCTTTTCACAGGTCATCACAAACTGAAGAAGCCTTTCAGATGTTAAAACAAGCCTTTACCACTGCCCCTATCCTAGCTCACCCACGGAGTTCAGACCCATTTACTGTAGAAGCAGATGCTTCCGATGTGGCAATTGGGGCCATTCTTTCACAACGACACCCTACTACAGGACACTTACATCCCGTGGCTTACATGTCTAAAAAACTTAACACAGCAGAACAAAATTATACTATTGCAGAAAAAGAACTGTTGGCAATACGTGAAGCATTCAAGGAATGGAGACATTATTTATCTGGAACAGCCCACCGAATCACAGTCTATTCTGATCATAGGAACTTACAATTCATGAGCTCAGCCCGAGTATTGACCCCTAGACAATTGCGATGGATGTTGTTTTTTGCTGAATTCGACTTTGTCGTTACTTTCGGACCAGGCAGTGATAACAGAAAAGCGATGCTTTAACCAGACAAGATTCTACATTAGTGCATGAAAAACCTCAACCAATGCCAACCATTAATCCCTCCAAAGTTATATGTTCAATAGCTGCTGACGAATTTCTTGATTCCATTCGTACCCATTTCCACATCACGGAGTGGTCGAATTGGCTTAAAAAAGGCACCGATTACTCAATACAACAAGGTTTGCCCTTTTATAATTCAAAAATCTTTTTACCTACGAAAGAGTTACAACGCGCAGCTTTTCAATGGATGCACACACATCCAGTAGCAGGCCACCCAGGACCTCAAAAAACCCTAGAACTTATGAAAAGATATTTTTGGTGGCCCACTTTTATTAAAGATGTTAAACAAATGGTAGAATTCTGTGAAATTTGTGCTCGTTGCAAAAGCTCTCATTTTAAACCAAAGGGTTTGTTAATACCTTTACCAACTCCTGATTACCCATGGGAACATATTTCAATGGACTTCATTACAGGTCTCCCTGAAGTCAACCATGTAAACACAGTATTAGTAGTCATAGACAGTCTTACTAAATATGCACATTTCATTGCCTGCAAAGGTCTGCCCACATCAAGCATCCTAGTTAATCTTATTCTACAGAATATTGTGCGTCTCCATGGTCTCCCAAAGGTTATACTGTCTGACAGAGGGTCTCAGTTTTCAGCACATTTCTGGCAGAAATGGTGCCAGGCCTTACATATTGATTCTAATCTATCTGCAAGTTACCATCCACAAACTGATGGCCAGACCGAAAGATTAAATCAGACGTTAAATTAATACCTACGCTGTTATGCAGCAGAAGATCCTTCTTCTTGGCCTACGCTACTTTGGCTTGCCGAATTAGCCTATAATAATTCTTGTCATTCTTCAACAAAAAACACTCCATTCTATGGTCTTTATGGTCAACACCCTCGTATTTTACCAGTTGATTTACCAAGCTCTACACAAGAAATGCCTGCTGTACAAGGGATGTTATCACATTTACAAAAAATCCACTTACAACTTCAACAAAATCTTCGACAGGCCAAAATAAAATACAAACAACAATATGGCAAGAAACACCAACCCGGCCCAGAATACAAAGTGAAAGACATGGTCTGATTATCCACAAAAAATTTGACTTTCAAAGACAAGAATGCATTTCATCCAAAATTCATAGGGCCCTATGAAATCCTCCGACGTATCAACCCTGTAACATACAAATTGAAACTATCCCCGTCTTTGCGGATTCATGCTGTTTTTCACACTTCATTACTCAAACCTGCCATTACAAAAAGCGACGCACGCCCACCACCAATTCTTGTTCAAGATCAATGGGAATATGAAGTACGAGCCATTCGAGATTCTCGATTTCGTGGTAATTCCTTGTGGTATTTAGTAGCCTGGAAAGGTTACAGTGCCGAAGAAGACTCTTGGGACCCTGCTTCGCAAATCCATGCCCCACGATTGATACGTCAATTCCATCTTCGTTACCCCAATAAACCAGGTCCACGCCCACGCCTGGGGAGAGGGTGTACTGTCAGGACCTTAGTGACGCTTGGGCGCAGTTATCCATATGTTGCAGCCACCATTTCTATGAAACCACACATCTTGTGTGGCAAAAGTCATCTACCTAAACGATTGGGTCATTGGTGGTATCATTGCCCTGATCATTACTCAAGAACAATAAAATGAAGATCCTACATCTTCATTTAAGCACACATCATTGTAATATAAGAACAAGGAAGTCAGGGAGGACTTCATTTCCCAGCCTCCCCTGATACTAATTGTTCTTGGGTGTGGTCGGGCTATAAATACCTGTCACACCTGTTCAACCGACGCCTTCTATTCTGAGCGTCTGTGAAGTACGAGTCCCATGCACTCGTCTGCCGAGATCTCTCTGGAGCCTGTCTTTCTTTTAGCGAGCGGCCGGCTCGCGGCGGTGAGAGATTTCCTTTTGGGCTTTCATGCCCCTTCCGTGAACTCCGAATTCGGAGTTTATTTGAATAGGTGAAAGGGCTACGAGAGCGTTGCTTGGCAACATTGTTTCTTTCCGATCTTGCATTCACTGTGATTCGAAGTAACCATTTTTCTCCGGGGCATTTTCTTTGAAAAAGGTTACATGTTTGATAATAGATGCTTCGTTTAAAAGATGGTGTAATCGTTTTAAAACTTTGAATGTACAGATTTCATTTCACAGTGTTATTGGATTTTTAGTGCTATTTTTTATCCAAAAAGAAAGTGACATTGTACTTTGATAAATCCTGTTTTATTGAAAACTCAAGTGATTTCAAATTCTAAGAAAAGGACAAATATTGTTTTCTTCTGTATGAGTGACTTTAAGGAACCTATAGTGTCTTTTTGTTTAAAGATCATGAGGCAAGATACTTTGGTGGAATGTTTTAACTTATGGCCTTTATAGATCTCTGGATTAATAGTCGTGCAGAATTTTATTTTAAAAATATATTCTGGAGAAATTTGTTTCTTCTGAAAGCCATTCATGGAAATTAGCGAGATTTTTATGAGACAGTGAATCATTATAGTAAAAGCCATTTTTGTATGTTTTGTGTTAACCTTTTCCTTTTCAGATCTCCCTCCTGGCTGTTCCTTTCCGATTACCCCTTCCACCGGCTGGGCCCCTCTAAAGTTCAGCGCTATAACAACATCTGACTTTGGTGTTGCCTGGAAGTGGGACCCTTATTCAGCATCGTGCAGATCTCGAGAACTTCGACCTCCTGACATGGACACATGGTCATTTTGTACAACAGAGTCTTTTTGATTGAGATTTCTACTTTCTACCTGCACTTATAATAAATATCTACACATCATCTTCCAAGAACAAACTTTCTATTTATTCTTGAACATTATCAGGATTCATCAATAATAATTTGCCTATTTAATTAAATTTCATGTAATATGCCCTTTTTTCCAAGGTGTCAAGGTTCAAGCAATCAGTCAATCAATCAGGCACTTGTAAAGTGTGGTTTATCTCCCATGGGGTCTCAAAGAGCTGTTGTGGGCATGCTGATCACTTGAAAAGCCAGGTCTTGAGATCCTTCCTGAACTGCTGCAATGAGGCGGCCTGTCTGAGGTTGAGTGGGAGTGTGTACCACATTCAGGCTGCAAGGTAAGAGAAGGATCTGCCTCCAGCTGTGCTCTTTCTGATTCTGGGGATGGTAGTGTAGGCTAGTTGGGAGGATCAGAGTTGCCTGAGAGGGGTGTAGAAGGTCAGGCAGTGGTTGAGGTAGTCTGGTCTGCTGCTGTGCAGTGCCTTGTAGGTGTGTGTCAGTAGCTTTAAAGTGATGCATTTGTCAACCTGGAGGCAGTAAAGGTCTCTGAGGTGGGCGGAGATGTGGTTGTGGTGGGGTATGTCCAGGATGAGCCTGGCTGCTGCGTACTGGAGTCTCTGTAGTCTTGTTTGTACCTTCTTTGGGATGCCAGCACAGATTGTGTTGCTGTAGTCCAATTTGCTGCTGACAAGAACGTGAGTGACTTTCCTTCTTGTTTCAGTGGGGATCCATTTGAAAATCTTCTGAAGGAATTACAGTGCGTGGAAGCATGACAATGAGATGCCATTGACTTGACTGGTCATGGAAAGCGAGGAGTCCAAGATAATGCCCAGGTTGTATGAGTGGTTGGTGGTGGTGGGGGTGTTTTCTAAGGAGGTTGGCCACTGAGAGGCATCCCAGGCAGAGGGGGTGGAGCAAAGTATGAGGATGTCAGTCTTGTATGACAAGAGTTTGAGGCAGCTGGTCTCCATCCAGGCGGCAACTGCTCTCATTCCGTTGACGGAAATTTCTCTTCCCTGTTGATGGGTTGTCCATCAGGGAGACGATCAGTTGGGTATCATTGGCGTAGGAAACAATGTTTAGGGCATGCTGACTACCGATTTTAGCGAGCCTGGCCATGTAGATGTTGAAACAGGTCGGGCTAAGTGAGAATCCCCGGGGTACTCTGCAGCAGGTTTCTTTGGGTGCCGAGGTGAACGTTGGCAGTCTGACCCTTTAGGTTCTTTGGGTGAGGAAGGATCAAATCCATTCCAGTGCATTGCCACTAGCACCGGCGTCATGGAGACTGGTGCAAAGGGTGGAGTGGGATGCAGTGTTGAATGTGGCAGAGAGTTCAAGGAGGATGAGGACGGCCATGTCTCTATGGTCCAGTATGGCTCGGATGTCATCGGTGGCTATGAGGAGGGACTGTTTCAGTGCTGTGATTGCTTCTAAGTCCAGACTGTGAGGGGTCTAGGATGTGATTTGACTTAAGGAATTGTGTGAATTGCATGTTTATTGCCTTTTCTGTTACCTTGGCTGGAAAGAGGAGCAGAGAGATGGGTCTGTTTCTTCATCTCCCTTGGGTCAGCAGAGGGTTTCTTTAAGAATGGGTTAATCCCTGCATGCTTCCAGTCGGATGATAAGGTGGCACTGGCCAAGTTGAAGATGTGATGTGGGCCCGGGTCAGAGGGTGCCCCAGAGTAGATGGAGTTCATGAATTTCTGGAATGTCACCTTCTAAATGGCACAGACTGTTTAGCTTCTGCATGGTTTGTGAAATGCATATTTGATTGTGTCACAAACTTGCTACCTAGAAATGTATTACACTATAACATTCAGATTTCATTGTTTTTTTCTATCTTTTTTTAACATGGGAAACACATTACCTAGTTGGTATCTATTATTTGCTTAGTATCATAGAATACCAGCCTTTCACTTTTTGTGCATTTATTTTGAAAAAAAAAATGAGTGCAATAACTGTGAAACCAGAACAAAAAAGAAAAAAAAAGAAACAAATTAATCATGGTGAATAAAACTATATTAGTTTGAATTTCAATGTATAAAATACATCTCTCCTCAGAAAAAAGTAAATCAGAGTGATTGGTAGATACACTCTTGAGAAAATTAGGGGTCTGAGTCAAGAAAAGTGGAGCTGCATCCAGTGCAGCACCACCTTTCTTGCTCCCTTAGCGCCCCCTACCACCACCATGTGTGTGCCCTGTTAAATATACAGCATGCCATGGTGCAGGGTATGGTCAATATTGTCAACATTTTTTATGCTATTGATGTACTCTGGAGCTAATCCTGCACAGTACGTAAGGGCCCTTTAAAAGCAATGGTGTGCATCCTTTTACCACCTGCTCTGTGCAGACGTTAAAAGTAGTCGCAAAAAATGACTCTGTAGAAACTCTTAGATTCCACTGTGTCATTTTTGCAGTCTCTCTAATGGGGGAAAGCCGCCCTTCCATACACTATGGTTTGTGCAGGCATATTGTGGCGCAAGGGGTTACAAAGTAGCGCAATGCATGCATTGCACCACTTTGTAAATATGGCACACTGATTTTTGCCTTGTTGAGCCACATTAGCAGTAACAAATTATGCTAATATGATGTAATGACTGTCCCCTTTTGGGAGTGGGAAGAGGGTGAAATGGGGGTGGTCAGATGCAGGGGCTGGAATGGGTGGATTTCTTTCCTCCAGTGGCAGTGCTTCCCTGTCTGTGCCTGCAGAAGTTGCATTTTGTCCTGATGTAGAAGGACCACAGTCAGAAGTAGATGGTACAGGAAAAGCCCAACACATATGATGGTAAATGTCAAACATCACACCAGTCAAGGACCACAAAGTGGAGTTGTGATTCTGTAGCTCTTCAATGTGCTCCCTCTGCACCTGGTTAAGGTCCCACACTGGACATGGCCCATCATGTCTTGGGACAGTTGTATTGCTTCAAAGACTCAGTCAGTGGTGGTCTGGGTGACAATGATGCCAGTGGCCTCACTTTCCTGGCCCTCCTACTATGTCTACTCCCACTATCCTGTTCCCTTGAGGCAGGGTGTCCATCCCATTGGGTCCTTGCACAACGGGAGATGGTGGTGGTGATGGTTGCTCAACAGGAGCCAGGACTCGGGCACAAGATGGGAGTTGTGTTCTTCTGGACACAAGTAGTAGAGGTATCCATAGGCTGAGTTGAAGCAGCTGGGGTGTGCGGTATGGTTGTGGGCCGAGTGGGACTCACTTGTATGAGTGGGCCACGTGCCTGTGACAAAGAGGGATCAAAAACGTGTAGATTGCCCTTTTGGGCCTACTTTGGTTCCCCCTCAGTTTTTCATTGTATATGTTTTTAGGCTGACTGTGCTTTAGGCACCTACAAAAGTGAGGTATCAGTTTTATTGGGAGATGGAGGGGAGCAGCGGATGGTAGTTAATTTGTGCTGGTGCGGTGATCCTACAACTTTCTCACACACACGAAGGTGAGGTTTCCATAGGCTGAGTTGAAGCAGCTGGGATGTGAGGTGTGGGTGTGAGCTGAGTGTGACTGACTTGTATGGGTGGGCCGAGTGCCTGTGACAAGGAGGGGTCAGAAACGTGTAGATTGCCCTTTTGGACCCACTTTGGTTCCCTCTCAGCTTTTCATTTTATGTTTTTAGACTGACTCTGCTTTAGTGAGGAATCCGTTTTATTAGGAGATGGAGGAGAACAGCGGATGGTAGGTAATTTGTGCTGGTGATCCTACAACTTTCCCACACAGAAAAGTGAGGACATTTTTTATTTTTTCTCTAAGTTTGAAGTTTACAGATGATTCTGGGTATGAAAATGATGGGGATCCATGCAAACCGCACCACTAGCCAAGAGTCAGTCCACGCATACTGCTGGACAAATGCAAGTCCACACATACCACCAGCAAAATGGCGGTACACTCACAACCAGCAAATTGCCAGTACATGCGGACCATAAGCCAAACTCCAGTTCACACACACAGAAATTTTCACTGTATCTAGTGGTTTTCTTCCATCCTTGGGGGCAGATGAGCCTAAAAATGTCACTGATCTGCCCCCAAGCGGGCAGAAATGGCCAAACTATGCACCCAAAAAAGGGTAGTGACCTTTGCCTATGGGGCCGCTGCCTGACATATCCCTGATGTCTAGGGGGCTTTCTGCCCTCCACCCCCCAGAGGGCCAGTTCGGGTATATTAACCACCATCTGCAACCCAGGTGGACAGAAAGACTGTGCCCATTTTGTTTGGTGGGATGGTGGCATCAGCAGGCCCATTCTGGGCAGTGCCCACCCCTACACAAAGAAATAAATGATGCCTAGTGGTCCTCCCACCCCCAGCGGGTAGATCAGGGGCTGTTGCCCATATCTTCCCTGCATAGGGTCAGAAAGACTGTGCCCATTTTTGAAGGGGGGTGGGAGCTCTAGCATGCCCATTCTTGCCAGCCCCCACTCCCACTCTGGTGACAGAAAAACACTCCCTGGTGCCTAGTGGGCTTTATGCCCATCAAGGGGGGCAGATCAGGGTCCACTGCCCGCATCTGCCCCCCAGGGGGTCAAAAAGACTGTGCTATTTTTAGGGTGGGTGGATGCATTGCCGAGCCCATTCTGAGAAGCCCCCACTGCTAATCTGGCTAAAGAAATACTCTGCAGTGCCTAGTGGGCTTTCTGCACCCCTGGGACCCAGATCAGGGGCTATTGCTGCTCATGTGATGAGGACAGAATGGTTCTGTCCTCTACACATGAGTGCCGGTGAGCATGATGGAACCATTTCGTTATGCGAACCAAAAGGGTTAATTTAAAAAGGAACAACAGTCCCTCAAGTAGATAATGTCTTCAGTACAATATATCATAGATACACAGTGGAGTCTATGTTACATTTCCAAATAGAAAGTATACAGCATTTATTAATCTTAAAACACCAATTAGTAAGAAAACAATACATCAAATGAGATGTGATAATAACAGAAAAATCCTATCTTGCACAGCAAGATTCAGTTAACCAAATGGGGTTATATCATTTATTTTTAAAGAGTATCATTTAATTAATAGAAACAATAAAATATGTTTGTTTTACTATAGACTTTCAAGAAGCCAGTGGAGTGATTGCAGAAAACAATGTTTGTACTCTTGTTTCATCAAGTTCCGGAAAATGTAGTGGAGTCTGGTTTTCGGCACTTTGCAAAATGAAAATGTGCTTTTGAATGAACGTTTCTATACTTTACAGTGTCCTGGACATCCAGAGACCAAAGAACATCCAAGGACCAATTTGTAAAGCCTTCTGAGCACCTACAATCTACGAGGGGACTGAATGTCATGAAAATTGCCAATCCTAATTTGCAGAATCATCGTTTGTAGAAATGTCAATGCACAAAGGGAAGTTTATGAATGAAGAAATTCACCTGAATGGTGGAAGTTTAACGTTTGCAAATTTAGTTATAGGTGAGGATTTAGAACACTCCTTGGAGAGCCCACTTGGAAAAGGTGTTGACCACCCAGCGACTTGTTATGTTGTGGGAAAACATACAAAAGGTGATGGAAGGAATGGAATGCTTTCATGTAGCTTAGACCACTGACAATTGCTCTGAGTAGCACTCTAGCCATATTTTTCACCCTCTCACACAAAGGTCCTCCTTATGCACATCAGTAGTGACCCTGCTCATCATGGGAAGAGTCCACCATCCTGAACTGCCACGTGAGGCATCCTCCAGAAAGGACCACAGGTTGCCCCAGACAGGTTTTGATCTTATTAGGCCCAATCGGTGTAGTATAGTTTAGATACTGTGCCACAGAAAGCAAATACCCTTATCCCTTGGCAATAGGATGCTACATCAAACCCACTGAAGGTGATGAGAGGAATGATTCCCTATAGTCTAAATGATTGTCCGTTGCAGGAAGGCAGCAACTATTTCTAGGTGAGTTCCACAATGGAGACACATGCAGAAATACACCTTTCGTTTACAGGTGTATGTGTGCTTACAGGGTAGTATTGGTGAGGCACCATTCACATATTACATTTGTGTCCTACCCACTGTTTAGTAAATTGAAAAGCATTAGGTGTCGGTGCCCATTTTTTTAACTTATCTTCCTGCATGGGCAATGCCCAAAGATGGGTTGTAGCAACAATAAGGGGAAGTTCAGGGTGGTTACTCATCCAATACAAAATCTATGCTTGACCTGAGACATTCACCCTTGCACTATAGATCAAAGGTCTGTGCATTGGCCCAAGGCATGCTAAGGTGTGCAGCACGGGGGAAATGAGAAACAGTGAGGCATCCTAGTAGATGTAAGGTGCTGATTTACTCTCTCCATTGTAATGCAATGTTTGTTGCTGCACTGCTTAGCATGAAAACCTAGGCCCATATGTATACTTTTTGATGCTGAACTGCGCTAACCAAGATGCCGGCTGGGCGTCATATTTATGGTATGGCACTTGCTGGTGGTAAGGTCTGGCTAGCGTTATAGAAAAGGACACTAGCCGGGTGCGGGAGGCCTAGGGGGAACAGGGGTTTTAGCGTCAGAGGATGATGCTAGTATGAGCAGAGGCAAAAAAATGCCTCTGCCCTGACTAGCATAATTTCTTGATGTTAAAACCCCATAGACATAACTCCTGTCTCAGTTAAGACTTATGTCCCCTGGGCATGGCTATTGGGCACAGTGCTATGTAGGGCACTTTGAAATTGTTTTAAAAATACTTACCTGGACTTACCTGGGATGGGTCCCCCCATCCTTAGGTGTCCTCCAGGTGAGGGTGTGAGTGCCCATGGGGGCAGGGAAGGGCACCTGTGGGCTCTGACCATGGAAAAAGGCCCACAGGTCCCCTAACGCCTGCCCTAGGTGTTAAATAATGGCACTAAGCAGGCTTAGCACCATTATTTAAGGCCCTACGCCTCCCGTGCGTGATTTATGCACAGGAGGATAAATAAGGTGCTAGGGCCTTAGAGTCATTTTTTGTCCGGGAACGCCTACCTTGCATCTCATTGATGCAAGGTAGATTTCCGCAGGGAAAAAATGACTTTAACTCTAATATTTTGGCGCTAGACATGTCTAGCGCCAAAATATAAATATGGAGTTAAGTTTGCCCTTGATTTGCGTAAAAAAATTATGCAAATCCGGCACAAACAGAGTATAAATATGCCCCTTAGAGAATCAGCACTATTGTTTTATTGATTGAATGGAAAAATGCTCAGTCTGCTTTTACAAGTTTTGGAATAAAAATGTCTGTTTTTTCACCTAATACTTCACTAGTAGCAGTTCCTATTCCTGCATCTCTCCCTATTCTGACTGGTGGTTGCCCACACACCAGAAACATGTTGGGAGCTGCTAACCACAGAATACTCCTTTTGTCTGCCTGCAATAATAGATAGCAAGCAAAGAAATCAATGTGGTTGGCTTACCAGCTGCAAATATTCCACACCTAGTGATAATGCACTATACAAAATCGAATAAGACCAAAGCAGATGCAAAAAGGGATGAAGGAACCACATTTTTAATTAGTTACATGAAATAGGGAATGGTTGATTTTGCAGTGATGATCACAATGTAACATCCTATTGAATTTCTGAAACCTCAGTTACTATCACACATTGATCGATGAGATAAAAATAAAAGACTCTTCTTTAAATAAGGAATGCCCTTTGCGAAATCATTTGATAGGATGTTTGTAATAGCACCATGCTCCAGTACAAATGTGTTTCTTTCATAACAATGGAAATTCGCAAAACGTTACCTTCAATTTGAGGTATGGGGTGATAGCATGAGGAAAAGAACAAGTTCAAAGCCCTTTTTGCCAAATACAAGGCCGCGATTTTAAAAGCTAAATCCAACTACTATATAGTCCAAATTAATCTGGCTAGCAAATGTACTAGGGAGCTTTTTAAAGTCGTTAAGAATGTATCTAGTTTACCTAGTAAGCAAGAGACTAATGCTTACGTAGTAAGGAGTACGGAGTCAGCTCCCTTCTTGCCACTGATGTGATGAAACGGCGGAGTACCAGGTTTGGACTGCCCTATTAGTCCTACTGGACTTGTCAGCAGCCTATGATACTATCTCCCATCACATATGGTTGAGCAGCTACAGCAAGTAGGGGTGGGAGACCAGGCATTAGAATTGCCTTATCCTTTTCTGGTCGAGAGACACCAGATTGTTGACTGCAGATAGTTTAGGGCTAAAGACTTCAGCCTCCCTTGTGTAGTACCACAGAGATCTACGTTTAGTTCCTCTGTTTTGATTTGTATGTGGTACCATTGGCAGCCCTGGGGAGCTCTTTTGGCTTTTAGGTTTTGTTGCACACTGATGATGCTCAAATCATTGTGCCTTTAACTGATAATGTTTCAGAAACAGCTGAGAGTTTTAAATGCTGAGTGACTGGGGTATGCCTGTGGATGAAGGAGAATTTCCTTAAGCTTAATGCTGATAAGACTAAAGTGTTTGTCTTTGGAGCACAGCATTCTGTCTGGTCAGAGCCTTGGTGGCTGGAGTCATGTTTGCCCCTCCCCACCCCTGTGGATTCTGTTTAAACCTTGGTGTACTATTTGACACCTCTCTTAATCTCAATCTCCAGGTAAATCGCACCACCAACAGCTGCTTTCTTATTATTGGTGTGCTCAAGAAGATCTTTCCTTTTTTTCCTAAGGAACTGTGCAAAGCGGTGGCTATTACGTTGATCACCTCACCTCTAGTCTGGTGCAATGCCATGTATCTTAATATCACTAGTTATTCTTCAAACCAACTTCATACAGTGCAAAATGAGGCTGCACGGCTCTTCCTCAACATCCCGAAACATCGTTCCGTGAAAGAAGGTCTTCAGAATCTGCACTGGCTGCTAATTAAGAAGCACATGATCTTCAAGGCATGTAGGCCCAAATTTAAGAAAAGTTGTGCAGCATTATGGACTATATGCAGCGCCACTTTTCTTGAGCCATTTAGCGCCCCCCTAATGCCACCATGTGTGTGCCATATTAAACATATGGCGCACTATGGTGCAGGTTAAGGACAATAGCGTCAAAACTTTTGACGCTATCGTACTTTGCAGGTTTAGCACCAAAAATGTTGGCGCTAATCCTGCAAAATATGTGAAGGCTCATTAAAAATAATGGTGTGCATCCTTTTAACACCTGCTCTGTGCAGGCATTAGAAAATGCAGCAAAAAATGGCGCAGCTTGATCTTTTAGAGTCTACTTGCCATGTTTGCGGTCCCCCTGATGGGGGAACGCACCCCTTGCATATATTATGCCTGACGCAGGCATAATGTGGCACAAGGGTTTACAAAGTCGTGCAGTGCAAACCACTTTGTCAATATGGCGCAGCAAAACATTAGCATCATAAAAAACTTACACTAATGTGCTGCAAGGAGGTGCCCGGCCCTCTTAAATTTGAGCTTTAGTATATTCCGCATCTTGCACTTTATGATAAAGGAGCACTGGCAATCAGGTCCACCTTTCATTGGTATGGGCCAACCAGGCATTTGAGATCAGCCTCTGGCAGTAAAACTGTAGTTCCTTAATTTTGAAAGGCAAGATGGGGTGCCCGTTCCTTCTATGTGACAACTGTTGAATTGGTTCCTTCATCTCCTTTCGAAAACATTTTAAAACCTGACTTTTCACGTCCTAGGCTTGTAGTTTTTGGATTTATTAGATTAGATGTTCCATCCTTTTCACTTTTTTGCAATGTTTTGTAGTTTACGGCTGTTTTCTTTCTCTATCTTCTCTCTCTCTGGGTGGGATCCTGGATAAGGTTTTGGAATTCTTTTGTTGCAGCCCTTTGATACCTGCGAGCTAAGAGCACTTTACAAATCCCTTTTCTTTTCATTACCAGGAGCCACTTCTTATTTTGGTCGTGCCAACGATGGTATTAGATGCCAACTCTCCATATTCCAAGGTCAGCAACTTTGCCATTAGACAGCATCTCTATTTTTCCCCAAATCTCAAGGATTACTTGGATATGAGAAAGACAGGGGACAGATTTAGGAAAAGGGGCAGTTGCATCCAAGGGCAGGCCTGATTGTGCATTGCACCGTGACCACAATCACACAAAATCACCACAAACCTTATTTTGAAAACAAAAGATTCGGAGTGTGCAGTGAAATGCCCAGGGCCCACCTCATGGGCATTTAATGAGGGAATGCAGGGACGCAGCTCTACAAGGGACATCAGAACACAATTTTACGCTCGCTTTTGCAGTGCACCAGCATAGTGAACCCATTTGCAAAAAGAGTACCACATTGTGAACGACTTATTGAGGTGTGGGCAGGAGGTATTCAAGTATAATTCTTTCTACCTGACACAATGTAAGCAGCTATCAAACACAAACAGGAAGCTGCATGTTTTGACAGTTTCCATCTTGACTTGTGAGCACCTGCCCACGCTATTTGTTAACCATTAAATTATCTGTAACCGTGTAAACAGTTGTTAAGCATTAAGACATTCCCCTGAGAGTTAAGAGGAGTTGGGAACAGCCCGTTCACGTCAAAAGTCACATGCAAGGGTGTGCAACAGAATAATTTACAGCAAGTCACCCACAAATTGCAGTAAACATGTTTGTATTGAGAATGAAGGTGCTGCATGACAAAGTATAAACATTTTCCCTGACCTGGATTTGTGAATGTAAAGTAATTTTATAAAGCTGACTAATTTGTTTAGTATACTCAAAGAGGAAAGGTTCTGCTTTAGCTGGGTGGTGAGCACGACTAATATAACAGGCTTTGGCAGACAAGAAGCTGCTTGGCATGCTAGTTGTTCCCTGCCTACAGCTTCCTCCTGTGGGTTTCACTTTCCTTGCTTCCGGGTTTCCTGCACTCTGCTTCGGCATCTCCTCGTTGGGGCCCCCTCGCACTGTGAATTCTTTTGTCCGCTTCATTTGACTCCTCTCTCGGCGGCTCCCGCTCTACAATCCTGGATATGGATATCCTGGAAAGCAAGGGAAAAAAACTGTTAAAGCATCAATGCTCTACAAAATTCCAAGCTGGGGGTAACGTGCGATGTACGCTCACATGATCAAAAAGTGATATCAGAACAATAGTTATAGGAACTTGCATCTTGCCTGTGGATTCTGTATAATGAACTATTATCTCCGATGGCTTTCCTAAAAGTGCAACGAATGTGATGGTCTCTAAGAATTGAAATAAGTTTCATACTGTTTTTATATTTAAGCACTTTTTTAAGGCTCTTTGTCCCGTATTTATACTTTTTGAGGCAAACCAGCGTTAGCCCAGGTTTGCGTCAAAAAGTATAGTGCCGGCTAGCGCCATTCCAGGATGCCAGACGGGCACCCAAGCCGGCGCTAAGGCCCGGTTTGCATCAAAATTCATGACACTAACCATGTAGGGGAGGCGTAGGGAAAACTGGAGGTTGTGTGTGAAAAAATGGCACTAGCCAGGTTAGAGTCATTATTTAATAATAATAATGACTGGCGCCATTGTTAGATGCACAACGCCCATGGACATGACTCCTGTCTCAGTAGAAGACAGGAGTCATGCCCCCCAGCCCAGTGGCCATGTCCAGGGAACATGAGTCCCCTGGGCATGGCCATTGGGCACAGTGCCATGTAGGGTGGCCTAAGTTGGGCCCCCCATGGCACTTTAGAAAAATAATTACTTACCTGTACTTACCTCTACTTACCTGGGATGGGGTTTCCCATCCTCCGTTGTCCTTCTGATGTGGGTGGGGGTGTCCCTGGGCACTGGGTAGGGCACCTGTGGGCTTATACCATGGTGTTCCACCATGGAGATTGGCCCACAGGTCCCCTAATGCCTGCCCTGACCCAGGAGTTAAATAATGGCACTAAGCAAGCTTAGAGCGATTATCTAGGTCCACCTCCCTCCCCTGTGTGATTTTTTAACAGGAGGCCAAATAAGGAGCCTGGGCCTTTGTGTCATTTTTTGCCCGGGAACGCCTACCTTGCATCTCATTGACGCATGTAGTTTTCCGCAGGCAAGAAATGACTTTAACTCCAATATTTTGGCACCAGACATGTCTATGCCCAAAATATAAATATGGAGTTAAGTTTGCGCTGGCTTTGCGTAAAACAAAATTATGCAAATCCTGCACAAACAGAATATAAATATGCCCCTTTATTTTTGGTTATTTTGACTTATGACTAGAAAAGAAATACATGTAGGAATGTATGTTCTCTACTGTTCTTCATTTCTTTCTTTTGTCTACATTTCTAGTCAGTATTTTTTTAGCCTTCTTACAAACAGGAACAGTAAAATTTGAGGCATGTTTTACTATAGGGAGTACATATTCTAATCACCTCTGTTGCTTCTTACCATATATACATGCACACTCTCTCTTTTCCCTTAGATACACAAAAACCATTCTTTGGCAACCATTTTATTTCTACTGCTAAACGGAAGAGGGGAATTGTCCAGGTATTTAATTACACGTAGGAAACGTATATGTACATTGACACTCACTAAAAAGGCTACGTCACTGACTCTATCTTTGTCTCTACTTTTTTATTAGGAGGGGGTCTTGAGTAGCCCTAAGTAGACACTTGCACCAAAGTTCAGTCTCCAGGGTGCACTTGTTTTTTTTTTTTCTCTTCCATTCCCCTCTTGCCCGTCTACCTTGGTTGTCTTTGACTATTGTTGGGCTACCTTGGTTGAGGGTGAAGTTGGGAGCCAGCCTTGGTCCTCCTCTCACTCCTGCGGAAAACAAGCTTGAACAACCTTCAGTCTAAAATAGGTGCTACCTATCCAACTGAGGAGGAAATACTCAATACCACAGACATCTCCCTACATAGTATTGGGGTACCTTTATCATGTAGTGAGAAAGAGATACTCAAGAGGATCTGTAATTCAGTGCCTGACCAAACATTGGTGGCGCCATGATGTGTTGGCTCTCATTGTACCAGTGGGACTGCTGAATTTGGGCGGCAGTGCCACCAGTTTGTGGGGAACTTAGTCCAATTTCACATCTTGTGACAAGTGTTGGCCTAGCCGTTTCGGCCAGCTAGCAGAACTCACCAGAACTTGGAAGTGGTGGTGATTTGTGGCAGCCATACGCATGACATTCTGACTCCTTCGGGGGAATTGTGGTGGAACAGATCTCACCCTTTTCTCCCATTTACATTTGTCTCACACATGCAAAGACAAACAGAAGTAAAGAATGGTTCAATATACTTTATTGAATGAATTGCTGTCTAGATAAAATGGCATGTTCTGAAATGATTAGGATGATAAAACATATTAATAATAATGTGGTGACAAAGAAAGTGAAATACAAGAAAAGTCCCACAATAGTGTCTGAATGCTAGGTGCAGAAATTCCTACCCACACCACTGAAGTATTATTTTAGAGCAGAGCAGTGTTAGCCCTAATCCACCCTTCAGCATCCCCAGGAAGACACCTTCCCCCGTATCTGAATTTGGTAATAGCGAATCAATCAATCAATCATTAGATTTATAAAGCGCGCTATGTACCTGTCAGGGTTTCGAGGCGCTGGGGGGGGGGGGTAGCTGCTATCATTCGAAGAGCCATGTCTTGAGGAGTCTCCTGAAGGTGAGAAGGTCCTGGGTCTGGCGTAGCGAGGTCGGGAGTGAGTTCCAGGTCTTGGCGGCGAGGTAGGAGAAGGATCTGCCGCCAAAGGTCTTGCGCTGGATTCGGGGGACGATGGCGAGGGCGAGGTTGGCAGAGCGTAGTTGGCGTGAGGGAACGTAGAAGTTGAGTCTGGTGTTCAGGTAGGTGGGTCCAGTGTTGTGTAGTGCCTTGTGTGCATGGGTGAGGAGTTTAAAGGTGATCCTCTTGTCCACGGGGAGCCAGTGGAGGTCCTTCAGGTGGTGGGAGATGTGACATCGGCGGGGTATATCGAGGATCAGGCGGGCGGATGCGTTCTGGATGCGTTGGAGTAGTTGGATGTCTTTAGTTGGGATGCCTGTGTAGAGTGCGTTGCCGTAGTCGAGTCTGCTACTGACGAGGGCTTGGGTCACCGTCTTTCTGGTTCCTGTTGGAATCCACTTAAAGATTCTGCGGAGCATGCGGAGGGTGTTGAAACAGGAGGAGGAGACTGCGTTGACCTGTTTTGACATGGTGAGAGCTGAGTCGAGGATGACGCCGAGGTTTCGTGCGTGGCTGGCTGGGGTGGGTGGGGGGCCCAGGGCGGTGGGCCACCAAGAGTCGTTCCAAGCCGATGGGGAGCGGCCGAGGATGAGGACTTCCGTCTTGTCGGAGTTTAGTTTCAGGCGGCTGTTGCTCATCCACTCGGCAATGGATTTCAGTCCCTCGTGGAGGTTGACTTTGGCGGTGTGAGGATCTTTGGTCAGGGAGAGGACGAGCGAAGAGGGCTATTAGTCTACTGAGAGTCCTCTGTCATGTAGGCAGAGAAAAATGTCAAGACTCAGCCGACAGCTGCAATGAAGTGACAGCATGCAGTGGCAATCTTCTGGCTGGAACTCTCCCTTTGACATATGGGGGCACAGATATGTTTACAGCTAATGTTCTAGAAAACTGCCCTAATGTAAAACATGCATGTTTCCGTGAAATGGCAGAGATTGCAATGCTCCTCTCCGTGCTGGCAACATATTGGAGACAGCCTTGGGCAGAGCACAGAACAAGAATGTCAGAGTACAAAGATTGAAAACAGTTTCTGTGTTAAAAGTATACAAAATAAAGGAAAATAAAACATCACCACATCAGAGAGCTTCTTCTCAAAAAATAAAAATGAATAAAATGACTTTCAACTAGGCTAAGGGCACGGGCTGGAGGCCTATTGCTAAAATCATGTGCCCAGAAAGCTACTAAGGTACCCCCACAAAACCTTGGGTCATGTTGAGAACCCCCAAAACCCCCACATTCCAGCCACCACTCATTTAAGTTAAAGGACATATACTTAGCCAACCTCTTCTTCTAAAATACAAAAAGCATGCAGCTGAACAGTACCTGATCCATAGTCAGGCAGTGTGCATGTAAAACAAGCACTGGCAAAGCCAATATGTTGTGCCTTACAATGTGCATGTCAGGATGCATTTTTATCCCTCTTTCTGCCCACACTCTACATTCGCCATCCTGCTGATGTGTGGCTACATCCACCAGCTTCCCTGATGGTAGAGGAAGTGCTGTAATGCTCTACAGGCACCTGGATTTCCCACACCATGGAACGTGCCCTGGCGCAGAGTGGGCCAAGAGCGGGCCAATCTGCACTCATCAGAGCCCCGAAGATGCTGGACTGGGCTACCCCCTCCAATTCTCGTTTTTTGACCACCAAATCACTGGTGAAGGTTTTTATTTTGCCACTTGGATTTTGTGATTTAGGAGAGATGTCTTAATTAGTACTGCCATGATCAACCTGGTTATGGAGAAGAGGAAGGTGGAATCTGTGAATGTGACTGACAGAAGACCTAGGACAAGTAAATCCATATTGGCCTTTCTTAATAATGCAGTGGGGGAAGAGATTCAGGTGTTATCCCATATGAAACTGTCATTCATATGTCCCCAGCCTCTACTCCATATGTGCTTATCATGGCAAATGTTCCCCCTTTAAAGCACAACAGGCCAGACAGCTTTGAGAAGCTCAAAAATGGGGTTACTCATTGGCTGTCTTCCAAAGTTATGTCTAATCAATGTCAATATGAAGAGATTCTAATGGCCCTCAGGGTTAGCTGGGTAGGGCCCTCCACAAATCTTGGTTAAGAGACTGTATAGTTAAAACAATTCCAAATACCAAGAGGGTGGGGTCATATCTTAAATGTCCTAGGGAAGAATTCAAATATGACCAATCTCAGTTTTCCCGTTGGGATATCTTATCAGCCCAACATAGTTCAGCCATCGTGGGGGAGGAGGGTGTGTTCAGAGCCAAACAACTGGCAAGCACTTCCATTTAGGGCATTTCCCCCAGCTTGCTACTCAGCAACCATTTTGAGCCTTTAACACAACATGATAATCCTGATTGACAGTCTGCTATACTTTGACTGATTCAACCAGCTGGTCCAAAAGTAAAATATCCAATTTCGATCTTATCTGCCTCCAAAAGACTTGGGTTGCTCACAGGAGTCTATGGCGGTCAGTCTTTGACCGCCAGGGCGGAGGACCGCGGGAGCACCGCCGACAGGCCGGCGGTGCTCCAATGGGGATTCCGACCGCGGCGGTAAAGCCGCGGTCGGACCGGCACCACTGGCGGGCTCCCGCCAGTGTACCGCCGCCCCATTGAATCCTCCACGGCGGCGCAGCTTGCTGCGCCGCCGAGGGGATTCCGACCCCCCCCTACCGCCATCCAGATCCCGGCGGTCCGACCGCCGGGATCCGGATGGCGGTAGGGGGGGTCGTGGGGCCCCTGGGGGCCCCTGCAGTGCCCATGCCACTGGCATGGGCATTGCAGGGGCCCCCGTAAGAGGGCCCCTAAATGTATTTCACTGTCTGCTGCGCAGACAGTGAAATACGCGACGGGTGCAACTGCACCCGTCGCACAGCTTCCACTCCGCCGGCTCGATTCCGAGCCGGCTTCATCGTGGAAGCCTCTTTCCCGCTGGGCTCAGGCCGCCCGCCAGCCCAGCGGGAAAGTCAGAATTACCGCCGCGGTCTTTCGACCGCGGAACGGTAAGCTGACGGCGGGACTTTGGCGGGCGGCCTCCGCCGCCCGCCAAGGTCAGAATGAGGGCCTATATCTGGATGGTTTTGTCACTTTTGCTGCTGCTGCTGCCCCTTTTCTTAATGGCTGTGCTCAAAGAGTTTAGCTACATTCATTAGTTGGGCTTCAACTTTACTTTAGAGGAAGTCCTCTCAAACTTATCCAACATTCCCAATGTTTTATTTACTCTTCCAAATGCGTGTAGGCTGCTAGTTGTGAATATTTATAATTCTTTGTCTGCTACGGATGAATCAGATGTTCTTTTATGCCTTTTACATTTTCTAGATGTTTTTTCTCATTCATTATCCAAGTTACTTATGATCTTGTTGATGGGGGAGGCTTTAATTTATATCTAGCTGCCAATCGATTGAGGAGACTGATAATCCATTTATTATGGATCAGGTTCCTCTTATACATTATAGACAAGGGGATGTGTTAAATAATCTATTTTTTTAATTCAGTTAATCTCTTGCGTAGAGATGAATTCTGTGATGCAGAGTAGACACCCCACCCCCTCCCGTTTAAGAGAAGAGGCACTGCTTCTCTCATTGATTATATCTTTGTCTAGGCCTATTTATTTTCTTTGGTGGTTAACTTTAAAGTATACCGGGAAGCTTATATTGACTACGACCCATTGACAGCTAATTTCCTGTGGGAAGATGAGCCAGTGGATGTGGCTTGACTATGTAAGGAAACGCTCACATCTACTGATCACAAACGCAGAATTAGATAGGCTCAAGTCACTCCTAATAAGTTTATTTTAAATCTGGTTTCCTCCTGTCCATCTAACTTTTTAAATTGTTTTAAATGAGGACGACACTGACAACAGAATTTGTCAGCTCAATCAGCAAGAAGTGAGGAGGGCTGGGTAAACCTATAACCTGGTTCTCAAGGAGCAAAAGATTTAATTACAGAGGGTGGCTTGGGATAATTCACTTACCGCAATTTGCTTGGGGGACAGTACAGCTTTTTGAAGAGTGGTTAACCACCCACTGTTTCATTCAAACTCATTATCCAATCAGGCCATAATTATCTATGTGCAGTCATGGGCGGAGCATTTTGAAGCTATCCATGGCTCTGAGGATCTTTCCTCATCCTGCTTTATGCAGACATGATGATAGCTTTTGGGCTGGAGGAGGTTAGAGCTGTTATTATTACCCTCTCCTCAGGCAAATCTCCAGGTCCAGGTGGAGTTCAGGGCAATTTATATAAATCACTCACCAATCTGTGGGCCCTATTGTTAACCTTAAATGCTGCCACATGTAGCCTTATCCCAGTTTCTTGTCACCAGTTGGTAATTGTCCCTGTTTTAAAAAAAGTAAATAAAGCTGATCTTGCATTTTATAGAACCATAACCCTGGTAGATTCTGAGGCAAAAATGATTGGTCAGGTGTTGTTAGATCACTTAACAGTTTGGGCTGACGGGCATAACAGCTTATTAGACTTGCGGTGTGGCTTCAGACCAGGCCAGGGCCCCATTGAGCAAAATTTTAACCTTTATCAAATACACTAAAGCTAAGAGGGGCACAATTTATCTGCCCTTCATGGACCCCAGTTTGGCTTTGATAGAGTAAATAGAGCTTAGCGCTGGGCAGTGATCTAGCCAATGGGAGTCAAGCCAACACTTGTCATGTTTTTTTAGCAATTTGCACAAGGGTCTGTCTTACGGCCTCGTGAGATACCGCCCACACAGAGAATGTACACAACATTTTAATTTGAAAAGAGCAGTTTGTCAGGATTGCATCCTGGCACAATTTTTGTTATCCTTTTTATCAATTGCCTCAAATCAGTTTTAGCAAAACAGTACCTAGATGTTTCCAAGGTAGGTGCTTATGAGGGGCCAGCTCTGTTATACGCTGATGACTCGGTTTTAATTGCATGTACTTTAAAGGGGCTACAGTATTTTCTAGACTTTTGTTTTATGGACAGTCTTGAGTTGTCTACTGATGTTTTGAAATCGCATGTCATGATGGTTGGTCCTAACAACACCAAATCTAGAACATTTGTGGCAAAAGGCGATCGTATCAACAAGGTTGATAATTTGGTAATTTGATATTTTCTGGTATCTGGGCATTCTGCTGGACTGCCGACTTAACTGGCATCCTATTCTTTTTTAAGTTTGTGTTTCTTGGAAAATAGCAAAAGAAAAAACATTTTAGTACATAGGATAAAATGCAAAAATGTATAGGTCAGAAAATAGCAAACAATGAAAATAGTAAGAGAAGAGTGAAAATATAATTAAATACATGCAAAGAAATGTATTGCATCTATGCTGAAGAATAACAGAATTTAAGAAAAAGATTAAAGGGGGAGGGGAGCTAAAAGCGGGAAATATCATGTAGAAAGGATATAACGAAATATACATAATAAACTGTAAACATTGAAACAAGCTAAGTATGATCAACTATAAACGTGCAATTTTAACATAAGAAGATATCAGTATAAAGCGTAAAAACACAAAAACACACAATTGTTTAGGGTGGTTTTCTTACTTCAGCTGATACAGTAATCATTTTGCTAAAGGGTGTGGCGATTAGAGCAAGATAATTAGTTAGTGGAAGCCATAATAAATCTCTCTTTACAGTCAATAAAACAGGGGAAACATAGTTAGCGTCCAACCGGTGATGAAAACATACAGCATTCCACCAGGCTCGAAAAGTTACACAACTGGCTTGTTTCCAATTTGAAGTTATTAAATGCAATGAAACTGCTAACAATAGATCTATCAGTTTATACTTCAAAGTTACATCAAGGCTGTGTGTGGCCAAACTACTTAGAAAAATATTTGTGATGGAAAAAGGAACATTGATTTTTTAAATCTTGTTAATTTGTCACCAGACTAATCTCCAGAAAAGGGAAATGGGAGGGCATTCAAATAATATATGTTTTAGGTCTGCATTTAGATGTGAACAAGACCAACACGATGGGCTGCTACGCATAGACAAGGACTAAAGTAATGTAGTAGTGAATAACATTCTGTGGTAGACAAAATAAAGTGATTGTGTAGTGTTAGCAGCTTGTGTAGATTTATGAATTTTAAGCCACAATTTGTCCCATAAAGTGGTTGGCCAACATTCCAATAAATATTTTTCCCATGCCAATCCAGTCTTAGATTTGATTTGAATGAGGTCCAAATACAGAGACTTGTAAATAACATATGCCGAGGGACTAGAGTTCAATAAGGAAAAAAGGCTAGTCGACCATGAAGGAGGAGAAGGTACAGATGATAAAGTGGAAATGTACTGAGGTGTGTAAAAGTGTATACTGTGATTCACATGTTGAGGGTAGGGAGTATGTCTTTTGAAGATCTGTAAAAGATATAGGGTGTTATTACAACTTTGGAGGAGGTGTTAATCCTTCCCAAAAGTGACGGTAAAGTGACAGATATACCACCAGCCGTATTACGAGCCCATTATATCCTATGGAACTCGTAATACGGCTGGTGGTATATCCGTCACTTTACCGTCACTTTTGGGACGGATTAACACCTCCTCCAAAGTTGTAATTACCCCATAGCCTCATTATGAGTAAAAAGTTGTGATAACCAGTGTAGCCCTCTGGAGTGCCATGATTTCCAATAAATAGATTGATTGTTGACTCGTATTAGTTTATTATGCCAAATAGTTTCTGTAAAAAGTTGGCATTTGAGGGACTGGCTGAGGGCAGTTAAGATGATAGGAGTTTGCGACCATGAGAAATAACTGGTGAACGGAATTGAGCTAAACTGGCTGTAAAAGCAAGGGATTCCTTAAAATTGAAAGGACAAGAAGAGATTTCTCTAGTTGCAACCATACCGGAGGGTGTAAGGGTAAATCAGAGGAGAGCCACCCAGCAGTTTGTTTTAAGGAAAAAGCATGATGATATTTTTTGAAGTAAGGAAATCTAAGACCTCCATTTGACTTGTCTTTTTTTAAAAGAGACAATGCAATACGGGGAGTTTTGCCTTTCCATAGAAATGTGGAAAGTAAAGAGTCTATTTTTTTAAATAAGAGGAATATGGACAGGAAACATCGCAATCATATATAATACCATGGGGTAAAGCATAATTTTAATAGAGTTAAGTCTGCCCTACCAGGAGAGAAAAAGCGGATACCAGCGAGTGACATTATCATTTAATGTTATCAAGATGCTTTCAAAATGTTATTTTATAGTGTCACTAATAGTTTGTGAAAACCACAATCCTAAATAATTTATTTTAAAGGGCGGCCAAGTAAATCCAGTGGAAATAAAAAGCTGCTTATGACACATTGCATTTAAAGGTAATAGCTCACATTTATCAGAATTCAGCTTATAACCAGAAAGATGAGAGAAAGTATTCACCTGACGGAAAAGGGAAGGCAGAGAGGTACTGAGATTAGAACAGTATAAAAGAATATCGCCAGCATAGACCGACATTTTAATTTGTTTTGATCCTAATTGAAAACCTTAGATATCAGTACCTTGTCGAATTTTAGTGAGAAAAGGTTCAAGTGCTATGATAAACAAGAAAGGAGATAATGGGCAGCCTTGACACACCCCTCTAAATAAGGGAAAATAATCTGAGAGAAAACCATTAACAAAAATGGTAGCTTTAGGGCCTCAATATAACAAGGATATCAAATCAATTAGTTTGTCTGGAAGCCCAATCCACTTTAACGCTTTAAATATGAAGCTCCATTCCATCCTAGCAAATGCTTTCTCAGCATTTAAGGCAATAGCCGCAATACGGTGATTTAACGTAGAAGCCTTGGCAAGGATATTAAAAAGAACTCTGGCATTATCGGAGGCTAATCGGCCTTTAAAAAAACCCGAATGTTCAGGACCTATAAGATCAGGTAAGATTGGATCAATTCTTAGATCCAAGATTTTTGCAAATAATTTATAATCTGTATTGACTAGAGAAATGGGACTATAAGTTTTACAAAGTGTGGGATCCTTACTATCTTTTGGGATTAAACAAATCATGGCCTCCTGAAAGGTATAATGGGAGGAGCCGGTTTTGAAGAAATAATTGCAGAAGGTTAGGTAAAAGAGATTTCGCAAAGTGACTATAAAATTCAATAGTAAGCCCGTCAGGACCAGGGGCTTTCCCTCTGCCATGAACAGAGATTGTGTGAGATAATTCTGAGATTGTAATATCTGAACCAAGTGAGTCTAAATCAATATGTTGTGAAGAGAGAGAGGTAATGGATTGCAAGTATGTTGATAAATCTGGTTGGGATTAGTGAGTATTAGAAGAATATAAATTGGCGTAACAGTTAATAAATTCCTGCATTGTATCTTTATCCTTATGAATAACATTTCCAGTTGTTTTTCATAGAGATTCTATTTTAGCACTTTCTCTCCTGATTTTTAGATAATTAGCAAGTAACTTTCCCATTTTGTTTTGGCTCCCATAATATCTTGCATACTTTTTAAGAGATATGAGGAAGCTGCTTTCGTAATCAATCTATTAAATGTAAATTTGGCTTCAGTAGGAGAACCTAATGATGCTTCATTATTAGAATGATAATAATCATATTTAACTTTTTTAATTTTGTTAAGTAATTGCGTAGTTTGGGATTGTATATGTTTTTCCTTGGAGGAAACAAATTGTAATATCAAACCTCTGGCTACTGCTTTAAAGAGTCCCAAATGGAAACAAAAGAGGTGTCAGGTGTAATATTTAAAGTAAAGAAGTCATTGGTAAAGGTTTCAAATTCAGACGTGAATTTAGTGTCTGAAAGGAGTGTGTTGTTGAAACACCATCTTCCTGCATGAGTTCTAAAAGGAATACGGTCAATAGCTGTATAAACTGGAGCATGACCGGAAATCAAAATGGAGCCTATGTCTGATTGGAGAACATTTTGGGGAAGAGATTTACAGAAGATGAGGTAATCTATCCGAGATTGTGAGCAATGTGGGTGTGAATGAAAGGTATATTCAGAGGGGTCTGGATGATATAATCTCCAAATATGAACTAAAGAGTTACGGTGTATACAAGATTTAAATTGAGAGTGCATCTTGGAATGAACAAACTTAACTGTTGAGCCTCAATCCAGTACAGGATCCATAATTTGATTACAATCTCCACCAAATGTAACATGTTCCTCATCACATAAATGTAATTTATATGATATATTGGACCAAAATATATTGTCTACTAAAACCGGACCATAAACATTAAAAATAGTCAGAGGTATGTTATTTATCAGGAGTTTAACAATAATCCAGCGATCCTCAGAATCAGTTTCCTGATGAACTAACGTGAGATGTAACTTTTTGTGGCAAATAATTGCTACTCCGTTTTTCTTCCCCAGATCATGAGAAGCAAACACATTACCTATCCAACACTTTTTTACTTTAATAACTTCTGTCTCAGAAAGATGCAACTCCTGAAGAAGTGCGACATCTGTTTTTAGTTTGGCTAAATGAGATAACACCCTTTGTCGCTTGATAGGATTAACTAGACCTTTGATATTCCATGTAGTAATCCGGAATGTAACAGAAAAAACATTAGTAAGTACATATTGTATGTTTACAGTAACATAAAAATTAGCAAGAAAAAATGGAAAGTGTGAAGAATAAAAAAGTTGATAAATAAAAGGGAAAAAAGAGGAAAGGACTGAGGGAAAGAAAATAAGAAAAGGTATGAGATTGGTTAGAAATATGAAGTAAAAATATAAAAAGCTGCAAAGGTCAAAGAGACAGTACAAATCAAACAAATGACGACTGAAAGACATACCTACAAAAATACAGAGCAGAAGGGGAGGGTGGTAACACCAGAAGATGACGATGACAGCCGTCAAGGCCCACAGAAACGAAAGGACGGCCTCAACTTTGGATGAAGATGTCACATGAAAGGTGATAAATAGGAAACTAGACGTGGACATATATCTATGATAAAAGATAAAACAGTATATTGAATGAAGATTACAGCAATGGGAGAAAACCAATAGAAACAATTAATAATCTTAAGAATAAGTCAAGTTAAGCGACTTTTGAAGTGTCCATCTTCTCAGCTCTATGTTGTTCTAAGAATTGTTTAAGTGCATTTGGATCTTCGAAACTGGATGTTTTCTCTTTGAATGTCACCTTGAATAAACATGGATGAAGAAGTCCAAATCTGGCATTTATGGCTCTCAATTGAGGACGCATGTCCAAAAATTTCTTGCGGCGATCAGCTGTAGCTTTGGCAACATCCTGAGAGAAATACAGTCTGTGACCGTTCCAAATTATTATTTTTTTAAGCATTTACCACAGTCAAGACCTGAAGTAAATATGTGTATTGCAAAAAAATAAATAATGACTCCTCATGGTTTATTAGAGATTTTTGGATCCAGCCTGTGAGCCCTCCGAATATTAAAGGAATTAGTTGATGACAAATCCAGTAACTTTGGAAGAAAGGTTAGAAAATAGGCAGTCGGATTTGAGCCCTCTGTGTTTTCAGAAAAACCATATAAGTTTAGATTGCTCCTTCAATTTCTATTTTCAAGCTCCTCAGTATGCTTCTTAAGTAGTGAAATTTCAGATTCCAGGTTTGAATACGCACAACAGCTTGTTGAAGATTATCTGCTTTCTGCTCCACCAGCAAAACCTGCGATTCCAAGGAAGACCATTTATCATCTAGGTTCTGCAATGTTTTGGTGGTATCCGCCATAAAGCGTTTCAAGGCACGGATTTCTTCTAAAATCATATCTATGGAGGTTGATGAGGACTTCCCTGGGGAAGGAGGATCTTTTTAGGTTGTTTGTTTGAACCTGTTGGTAATTTGTTTGAAGAGGTCGTTTTCGGAATGGTTCCTAAGTGGGGCTCAGATTTCAATGAGGCCGTGTCATCTATGTTGTCGCCGTTAGAGTCCGAGTCTGACTGAGGGGTAACTTGAGGAGTGTTAGAAAACTTAGTACTCCTTATTTTTCCCATAAGCTTCAACTTGGAGTGAAAGGATATGTAAAAACAAGAGCAAATGCACTTGGAATCAATGTTGTGCCTTCAAATAATGTTTTGTGACCAAGTCCAGTAAAAATAGTGAATAGAAAATCATCCTCATCTTAACAGTCACTGAATAAATAAGAAACGACACCTCCAAGATGAAGGGGGAAATAAAGAAAATAATAATTTTCCTATTTTGCAAACAAAATATAGAAAAAAACAGATGACTAAGTGCATTTGCTGCAATTGAAAAGCAAGAAGTAAATCAAACTGGAGCAGTTCTGGGGAGAAAACACAATAGTCAGCATTTAAAATGGCAGATGTGTCTCCATTTATGAGGAAAATCCCCCAGGGCCAGCCACACAAGCAAATGTAAATAAATAAAAAGTCACTTGTGCGACTCACTGATACATCTGAAGGAGACACGCATTTGTTTCCTCCGTGAAAGACATGTGTAGGGGCATCTGTGGAATGCACGTCCTCCTTCATCCCAGGAGCACCGACATTACGCCGCCATCTCGATCGGTGCCGTGACCATGCTCCTTTAACTGGCATCCTATGATAAAAAAAAAAACTGGGCCCATATTTATACTTTTTTAGCGCCGCATTTGCGCTGCTTTTTGACGCAAAAGCGTCCCAAACCTCCAAAATAAAATTGTTTTTTGTAAGTTTGCGCCGCTTTTGCTTCAAAAAGTGGAGCAATTGCAGTGCTAAAAAAGTATAAATATGGGCCCTAGCGCTCTTTAAAAGGGCCATATACAGCATCAGTGATTTCTCAAGACAGTTGGGGCATATTTATCTGAAGGCTGCTTTAGAAATATTTAAAGCTAAATGTATCCGTAAATGTATCCCTATTGTAAGCTTTGGCTGTGAGATCAGTGGCTATGTGCCAGCAACCCAAATACAAATTGCCAAAACAAAGTTCTTCGGAGGGCTTCTTAAGATTCCTTCCTGCCCACGAAGGATTTGGTATGGGGTACATATCTGATTTGCTTTGTCTATTCCCTTTGCTCTTTGACTTTCATCATGGCTGATGGAGGAGCTGGAATTTCACAGCCTCATCATTTATGATTGTATGGGCATTGATCATATGCTTCATATTCCCTGATTATATTACATTATATTATATTATATTATATTATATTATATTATATTATATTATATTATATTATATTATATTATATTATATTATATGTGAAAGATTGAGAGATCTTGGGGGACCTGAGCTTTTCTCTGATCCAAGTAGTATTGTTAAAGCAGATGTCCTTTGAGTCAAGAGGGCCTTTTCCACTAAGCTGGCAGCTGAGCGGGAGACCCTGGCGTCAACCAAATCCTCAGTGTAACAGTTTATAATGGTGAAACCTGTGCCTGATATGGAACTTTGCTTAAATCTAGATAAGCCTCCTCCACCATTGCAGATTGTTGACCATTTTCAGTCTTAACCTGATTTCGCAAGTTATGTATTCTAAAGGTGGTTAGCTTAAAGATGCAGGACTTCCACTGTGTACTTGTCATAATGTTTCCATTATTGACACTTTACACATTTTGATGATTTGACCTAAGTTTAGCAGTTTACTTCATAAATTCATATGGCCTCTTTTGTGTCAAATGAATTGTAAAAAGGTGAGGCCAGTGTTACTGTGTTTACAATTTGTAGCTTCACCCAATGTATATTTTTCCTTATCAAGGTTTCTTCTTGGTGTTTCACAATCATCCGAACCTTGACATGTTATTCTGTTTTTTCTACATGATCTTATGGATTGAATTGTAATATGTTTTATGTTTCATACTTTTATGAATGTTTTTATTCAACAATTTGAATAAAGTGATATTTGATATTTGAATGTCAGTCTATTGGCTTTGTCAGTGCTTGTTTCTAAAGCATTGTTTAAAAAAGTAAAAGCAAACAGATACCATAATATATCTTCAAACTGACTTGTGAAGGGCATGGTTTATTTTTCAAGATTTTTCACACAGGAATTGGCAGAACATAATTTAGAAAGCTTGATGCACATGATCCAGCTTAAAAAGAAAAACAGAATACAGATTGCCGATTCTTAAAATTACATGGCAGAGTCGGAAATGCAAGAAATGCTCCAGCCATTCTGTAGCATCCAGAAGGCCAAGTTCATGGTCTGTCTTAACTCAGCTGAGTTAGAGTGCAGCCTGAGTCTCCCCAGCACCATAAATGTTGGAATTTGTGTGCCAAGGGCTGGGCTTTCATGTAACTGAAGGAACAAAGGAGTTAATGGCAAGACAACTCAATAGTGTGCTCTGTAACCAAACCACAACAAAAATATGCTGTGTTTTTAAGAAAATGCTGGGAGGGGTGGAATGCAATACATAGAACATGGCAGCATGGATGTCAGTGGGTAGCAGAGTTATATATTTTAAATTCAATTTATTGGTGAAGTTAGAATTTTTATAAACATTTTGAAAAAGTAACTTTTAGAAACTTCTTCCTGTCTGAAGCTCCTGGAGACTAATTTGCATCAGCAGCAGTACAGCAAGTGATTGACCTTAATGATGCGTAAACACTAGATTAGACCTGGTGTAGGAATTGACCATTATTTGCATGGCAGTTCCCAAGAGTTTTTGCTTTCATTAGTTTTTGTTGGCATACAACTCTGCGGACAGCTAATTATCTAAAAATCAGGAGAGAAAGGGCTAAAATTGAATCTCTACAAAATACAACTAGAAATGTTATTCATAAGGATAAAGATACAATGCAGGAATTTAACTTACCTATAAATCTTTAGTATATGGTACTCAATGTACCACGGGCATGCAAATTAAATGCTACTAGTGGAATGTAGCACTCATTGTGCCACCCTCTAATGTAGCACATTTAAAACATGTATCCAGGGCTTCCCCTGAAGTCAGGTATGGTGTTTTGAACTGCAATTTTGGCCTGGCAAAATTAAACCTTTTGCCAGGGGTGAACCTTCCTTTTTAATAACCATGTCACCCCAAAGGTAGGCACTAAGGCACTCATTACAACCCTGGCGGTCGGAGATAAAGCGGCAGTAATACCGCCAACAGGCCGGCGGTAAAAAAAAATTGAATTATGATCACGGCGGAAACCGCACACACAGACAGCCACTTTAATACTCCGACTGCCACAGCGGTATCAACAAGTACTGCGGCGGTAACCGCCAACAGCCAGGCGAAAGACAAATGTATCACCCACCCTATTACAACGAGCCAATCCGCCAGCTTTTATGGGGTGGTACCAATGCCATCAAAAGCACGGCGGAAACAGTACACAGAATGGAAACGAGTCACCTCTGGACACTCAAGGAAGAACCACGATGCCATGGAGCCGGTACTACAGGTGTTACCTATGCTGGTATACCTCCTCCTACACCAGGAACAGGAACGGCGGCAAAGACGACCACGGTGAGTACCGCACCTAGCACACAAGGGAGGGGGGAGGAAAAAGAGAGTGTCACACACATGCAACACACAACACCCCCACCGCAACACCCCCACCTCAACCCCATACATAAACAGATGCAACAACATTACATATCCACCCCGAACTCCTCAGGAATAACGCAAGGACAAAAGGAAGTGAGTAAAGTCAGTGTAATAATATACATTCTGATAAATACATCCTCAAGGCATAAAAACAGTATCTACAATATATACAAATAGAAGGACACTGCCCAGTCCAAAATGTTTGTAGCCCACAGGGCCATATCACATAGGCCAAGGCCCCACTTGATTCCTGCCTCAATACAGAGAGAACACTGCTGGGGCATCAGGTCGAAAATACACAGGCACCTCAGGGGGAAGGGGAAAGGGGGGCACCTCAGCTGGAAGATGGTACAACGCCACTGCATTTGGAGGGGGCTACATGCCCTCTGCGATGTCCTGGGGAATGCAAAGCCACAGTCTCTCAAGTGGGTGGTTTGCCCACTGTTTGGTCCTGGGAAGTGCAAGGCCACAGTCTCTCTAGTGTATGCCTTTTTCCACTGGTTTTAGAGGGGGCCTTGTGCCCAGTGTGCTTCATCCTGGCAAGGAGGGTTGAATGGATGATTTCTTCCACTGGTTCTGAAGGGGGCCTTGTGCCCTGTGATGCAGATCTTGGAGGGTGCAAGGTCACAGTCTGTCACCTGGGTGTCACATCGCCAGTTTTTGCAGAGGCTAGGATGCACTACAGCCCATGGGAGCACGACTAAACACTGCCCGCTGGCGGTGACAGCTGCTCAGTGGTGGCAGTGGCGGGGCTGGCGGTGGTGCTGCTAGTGGTGTGGGGAGGCTCCAGCCCTTCCCCGGCAGCCACGGACGGCTGCCCACTAGGGCTGCTGCTGCTGGCAGTGGTGGTGGCAGTGGTGCTGGTGGCGGTGCAGGTGGCGGTGCTGGCGGCGGTGCTGCCAGTGGTGGGGGGAGGCTCCAGCCCTTCACCCGCAGCCTCGGATGGCTGACCACTGGGGCTGCTGCTGCTGGCAGTGGTGCTGGTGGCGGTGCAGGTGGCGGTGCTGGCAGCGGTGCTGGCAGCAGTGCTGTCTGTGGAGGGGAGAGGCTACAGCCTTTCCGACGATGCCTCGGACTGCTGAAGTGCCATGGCAGGTGTTGTTTGCCCAGATGCTGCTCCAGCTCCAGGCTCTATATCCATCCTGCCTGCGGCGTCTGTGCCTTTGTCATTGCCCTTGCAGCTGGTGCTCCCTTCCTGCCCTTGGCAGCTGGTGGTGCCTCCTTGCTTCTGCCAGCTGGTGGTGCCTCCTTCCATTTGCCTGCTGGTGCTCCCTTTTTACCCGTGGCAGCTGGTGCAGGCACACTGGCTGTGTGGACGGGTATCTTCACGGTGCCTCTCACAACTGCAGTGGCTGCAGAAATGATAGTGACCGAGGACTTAGTGGCTGAGGTGCTAGCCTGGGTCCTGACCACCCTGTGCTGAAGTGAAGGACGGGGGGAGGGGCAGGGAATAGGTCAAGGGTGGAGAGGAAAAGCTTTTTAGGGACACTGGGGCTGGAAGAGGGTGAAGGTTTGGGAATGGTGGTAGGAGGTGTCTGTCTGCTGTGTTTGGGTGCAGGTGCAGGGGCTGGATGCTGTCGTGAGGTGGATGGCTGTTGGGTGTCTGAGTGCTTGTGTTTGTGTACTTTCGGAGGAGGGGGCACAGACACGGTGGGAGAGGACACAGGCGACGTGTGCATGGGTGTGGGGGTGATGACTGCCAGTGAGGGGCATGTAGTGATAGGCATGATGGTGATGGAGGTTGTGGATGAGGATGTAGTGCATGCAGGTGTGAGTGGAGATGCTACTGTGAGGGAGGTGGATGAGGAGGAGGAGGGGGACACAGTGGAGGCAGTGGATGTTGGTATTTCTGCATTTGGATGGTGCTTGTGTGGGATGAAGTGTGGTGCTTGTGTTTGCCTGAGCCACTTCTGTGTGTTGATTTGGGTGCATGCTGGTCTGAAGGTGTGCTTGGGAAAGGCTGGGATTGAGGGGAATGGGACTGGGTAGAGGAGGTTGGAGGGGGTAGGCCAGAGTGAATGCCCTCCAGGAATGCATTTATTTGTTGCAAATGCCCTGCCAGACCCTGGATTGCATTCTCTATGGTTGAATGCCCAACAGAGATGGATTACAGGAGGTCAATAGAATCCTCACTGAGGGCAGCAAGGCTGGCTGGGGCAGGGCCTGAGGTGCCTGGGGCGAAGGAGATGCCCACCCTCCTGGGTGAGCAGGCACGGGAAACACGCTGAGGGGCTGCTGGGAGGGCTGTGCTGGTATGGGGGTGGCAGCTGTACCTGTAGTTGGGGTGGCCACAGAGCTGGGTTGGGGTGGCCACCAGGGAGTTTCCATCGGAGGAGATGTCACTGTCCAAACTGTCCCCTCCAGTCTCCGCCGTGGTGCTCCCCTCGCCCTCCATCCCACTGGTCTCCTCACTGTTGGGGGATTCGGCCTCATGGGCCATGTGGAATGCAGCTCCCTCTGTCACCGGTGCCTCTGCTCCTCCACCAGATGATGCTAATGCACAGAAGGACAGGGTGACAAAACAAAAAGGGGGGAAGAGACAGAGGATACACTTGGTCAATGCCAGCAACAAAACCACCGTTGGCGTACACAACACACAGGGAACAGCCCTATGCACTAGGCCATGCACTACCAGTTACAATGCTAGTCATCAGGCCATGGAGTACAATGCCTAACGCCAATAGCAGCACAGCTGAATCCCACAGGAACCTGCCCAGTAGTAGATGCCCACTAGCATATTTGGGGTTGGAGTGCATAAGACCCTGCCCATCATGGAACCTACCCTGCTATGTTCGTTGGGGCATAGGGGCACCCACAGACCCACATCCACCACCCAGATAACAGCTCAACACGGGCCATTTTCTGATCCTAAAACTGTACTCACCCTCTTGTGGCTGCTGCGATGCCTTCAAGCGCCTATCCAACTCAGGATAGGCCACCGCCAGGATGCAGAACATCAGGGGGGTCAGGGTACGACGCGCGCCCCTTCCTCCTTCGGAGGCCATCCCCAGCTGACCTCCGCTGTCTTCCTTGCCCAGCGGCGCAGGTCCTCCCACCGTTTGCGTCAGTGGCGATGGCACGCGAAATACCCTTTTTGTGATGGGCGATGACCGGCAGAAAAAGTTACATAGAAAAAGCCCACTATATCCCTCCCATCCCCTTACGCACAGACATTGACCGCCATACATGCAGCACTCTGCCCAGGACCCCTCAGCTACCCCCCCTTAGACGAGGCTTACACACAGCACTCCATGCATTCATGCCCCATGCATCGTGCTCACAGTGTACGCACCGGGTCTTTATGGTCTGGAGGACCATAAAGTAAACGGTACTGGGGTAGGACCCCAATCACCAGTCTCTCCAACTCTTCCGAAGAGAAGGCAGGGGCCCTTTCCCCAGACACTCAAGCCATAGTCGCTTCCAGACACAGGTCACAGCAGCACTTGCAGTGTAGGTCCTCTCCTGTTGAAAGTCAGGTAGCAAGTGAGTGAACAGATAGAAAATGGTGGTCATGTCTGCGGCGGTGCGTACCGTCACCGGTAACATACATTACAATTGGCTACTGGAACCCATAGGGCCCAATGAAAACCAATGAGGTTTGCACGGCGGTCGTCGAATGCCTCCCGCAATGGAGCACAGCGTCAGCGGAATTACCTCATTTCTACTTGTCCCTCCACACAGGTCAGACAGCCACCATTTCAGGGGGGAACAGGCTATGGTACGTAACTTCATCACAGCAGACATAGGCACATTTACAGAACTACATGTTCACATACTGTTTCTGTCACAAAATGCAAGGTATTTTACTTTGAGGATATGTTTGAATATGACCATCTGCTCACCGTTTTTCACCCTAGATTTCAACCGCTGAGGATGAATAGGAGATGGAGACATACCCCCATGTACAGACCCCTGGTGGACCTGGCAACAATGGAGGACACGCACATTATCCTAACCTACAGACTTGATGGGGCCACAGTCCAAGAGCTGTGTGCTCAATTGAAGCCAGACCTGATCTCAGCTACCTATCACCCCACTGGGATCCCCCCTATTGTGCAAGTCCTATCAGTGCTCCATTTCTTGAAAAGTGGCTCCTTCCAAGTGACAGTGGCCATGGCAGCAGGGATGTCATAGCCTATGTTCTCAAATGTGCTGACCAGAGTGTTGTCTGCCCTCATGAAACACATGGGCAGCTACATCGTATTACCCCAGGTGGAGGATTTGGCCACAGTGAAAGCTGACTTCTATGCACTGGGACATATCCCCAGCATCATTGGTGCTATTCATGGTACACATATTGCCTTTGTCCCCCCCGAAAAATGAACAGTTGTTCAGAAATCGAAAGAGCTTTAACTCTATGAATGTACATATAGGGGGTGATTCTAACCCTGGCGGTCGGTGTAAAAGCGGCGGCCAACCCGCCAACAGGCTGGCGGTAAAAAATATGGGATTCTGAGCCTGGCGGGAACCGCCAACACAGACAGCCACCTTAACACTCCGACCGCCACGGCGGTACAAACAAACAGCGCGGCGGTCACCGCCAACAGACAGGCGGCAGACAATGTATCGCCCACACTATTCCAACTCACCAATCCGCCACCTTTTCCGGGGCGGGAGCACCGCCGATAAAAACACGGCGGAAACAGACTACGGACGGGAAAACGCTCACCACTACGCACTCCAGGAGGAAGGAGGACAGCATGGAACCCGAATTAAACATCCTACCTGCTCTCGTCTACCTTCTCATCTACCACGAGTACGAAGTCCGGCGCAGACGACAACGGTGAGTACTGCACCTACGACACACGGGAGGGGGAGGACGAAAGGTTACGGCCACACACATATGCGACCCCCCCCCCCCCAACTATGTACTCACCAATGCAGCGCACCAAGTCACAGTGACACCACCCAAACACCCCTGAAAAATGCTAGGACATAATCATATTTTGAATAAATATTTATGTACCAAAAAGCTCCAGAAAATTAGCGTACAACCATGAAAGATATCCACAACAAAACTAATGACACACACATCAGTGTATAACTGAAGTACCAAGTCCTGCACAACCTACGATTTCAGCATGTCCGTGGGCCAAAGTCCTGAGAAACAAGGGCAAAGCCCACACAGGAGACCTGAGTCCTTTGGAGAGAACACTGCAGGGGCATCAGATGTAAAAACTACAGGCACCTCAGGGGGAAGGGAAGGGGGGGGCACCACAGCCACATGAGTCCACGACGCCAGATCCACGATGAGCCACCATGCCCACTGGACCATCCTGGGGAGTGCAAAGCCACAGTCTCTCAAGTCTCTGCAGTGGGTGGATTGCCCACTGGACCATCCTGGGGAGTGCAAAGCCACAGTCTCTCAAGTCTCTGCAGTGGGTGGATTGCCCACTGGACCATCCTGGGGAGTGCAAAGCCACAGTCTCTCAATGTCTCTACAGTGGGTGGGCTGCCCACTGGGCCATCCTGGGGAGTGCAAAGCCACAGTCTCTCAATGTCTCTACAGTGGGTGGGCTGCCCACTGGGCCATCCTGGGGAGTGCAAAGCCACAGTCTCTCAATGTCTCTACAGTGGGTGGGCTGCCCACTGGGCCATCCTGGGGAGTGCAAAGCCACAGTCTCTCAATGTCTCTACAGTGGGTGGGCTGCCCACTGGACCATCCTGGGGAGTGCAAAGCCACAGTCCATCAGGTGGATGACAGTCTCCACTGGTCAAGGAGGAGGCATGGTGGGCACAGTGAACCATAAACGGTGCTTGCGACGGCGGTGCCCAGCGGAGCGGTGCTTGAGAAGAAGGGCCCAGCGGAGCGGTGCTTGAGAAGAAGGGCCCAGCGGAGCGGTGCTTGAGACGGCGGGGCCCAGCGGAGCGGTGCTTGAGAAGAAGGGCCCAGCGGAGCGGTGCTTGAGACGGCGGGGCCCAGCGGAGCGGTGCTTGAGAGGAAGGGCCCAGCGGAGCGGTGCTTGAGACGGCGGGGCCCAGCGGAGCGGTGCTTGAGAAGAAGGGCCCAGCGGAGCGGTGCTTGAGACGGCGGGGCCCAGCGGAGCGGTGCTTGAGAAGAAGGGCCCAGCGGAGCGGTGCTTGAGACGGCGGGGCCCAGCGGAGCGGTGCTTGAGAGGAAGGGCCCAGCGGAGCGGTGCTTGAGACGGCGGGGCCCAGCGGAGCGGTGCTTGAGAAGAAGGGCCCAGCGGAGCGGTGCTTGAGACGGCGGGGCCCAGCGGAGCGGTGCTTGAGAGGAAGGGCCCAGCGGAGCGGTGCTTGAGACGGCGGGGCCCAGTGGAGCGGTGCTTGAGAAGAAGGGCCCAGCGGAGCGGTGCTTGAGACGGCGGGGCCCAGCGGAGCGGTGCTTGAGAAGAAGGGCCCAGCGGAGCGGTGCTTGAGACGGCGGGGCCCAGCGGAGCGGTGCTTGAGACGGCGGGGCCCTGTTCAGCGGTGCTCTTCTCCACGGCGGGCCCTGTTCAGCGGTGCTCTTCTCCACCGCGGGCCCTGTTCAGCGGTGCCTATCTCCACGGCGGGGCCCTGTTCAGCGGTGCCTATCTCCACGGCGGGGCCCTGTTCAGCGGTGCTCTTCTCCACGGCGGGCCCTGTTCAGCGGTGCTCTTCTGCACCGCGGGCCCTGTTCAGCGGTGCTCATCCAGCAGGTCAAGGGAGCCAGACCTGGCCTCGACTCCCTGCTCAGTTGCCCTCGGACCGTGACGTTTCTGAACCCTTCGGGGACGGACTCCTGGCCTCCTTAGTGTCCTCCTTCCCAGCTGGGATGTGGCATGTGGGGTCCACCTTCTCCGCGCTCCTGCTGCCCTTCCGCTCCTTTGATGGGGCTCTCGGGCCCTTGCCTCCCCCAGATGGTGTGGGTGGTGAAGTGGCCGCACATTGCTCCTTGGGGGCAGCCCTGTCGGTCCTCGCACGGCGGTCCTTGGTTTTGCGGGTCCTCTTGCCGGAGGGGGGGCTGGACGTGTCCTTGCTGCAGCTCGATGTGTCACTGCTGGCAAAGGGTGGGCTCCAGAACCCAGGCACAACAGTGACACCCGAAGCTGGGCTGGTGGTGGCTGCGGTGCTCTTGGGACTCTTTGAAGATGGATGGGGGAGGTCATCGGGGGGAAAGAGGTTAAGGTTAGCCAGGAAAAGTTTTTTAGGGCCAAGGTAAAGGGTAGGAGAAGTGGAGATGGAAGTGGAGGTAGAGGAGGTGGTTGTAGGAGAGTCAGGTGTGCTGTCATTGGGTGAAGGTGCTGGTGCTGTAGGCTGTCGTGAGGTGGATGGCTGTTGGGTGGGTGGCTGCCTGCGTTTGTATGTCTTGGAAGAGGGGGTGACAGACACAGTGGGAGAGGACACAGGGGACGTGTACATGGCAGTGGGGGTGGTGACTGCACGAGTGTGGACTGTACTGGAGGGTGAGGTGGTGATGGAAGCACTGGCTGATGTTGGGGTGCATGCAGGTGTGAGTGTAGACGTCACAGGGAGGGAGGAGGGAGACGAGGAGGAGGGGGACACAGGGGTGGCAGTGGCTGTTGGCATGTCTGCATCTGGGTGTTGCTCGGGTGAGTGTTTGCGGGATCTGTGGTGCTTGTGTTTGGATGAGCTGCTCTTGGGTGTTGAGGTGTGTGCAGGCTGGTCTGATGGTGTGGATGGGATAGGCTGAGGAACAGGAGACAGAGACAGGCTGGAGGCAGTCAGAAGAGGGAGGCTGGAAACAGGGACAATGGCCGCCGTCAGTGCTGAGGCCAGAGCAGTGAACGCTCGTTGATGGGCAGCCTGACCCGAATGAATGCCCTCCAGGTACGCATTGCTCTGTTGCACCTCCCTTTGCACACCCTGGATGGCATTCAAAAGGGTCGTCTGCCCAACAATGAGCGTCCTTACCAGGTCAATGAGCTCCACACTGAGGGCAGCAGGGGCAACAGGGGCAGGGGCTGAGGTGCCTGGGGCGAAGGAGACGCGCGCCTTCCTGGGCGAACCGGCACGGAGCGAAGACTGAGGGGCTGCTGGGAGGGCGGGGCTGGTGCGCTGGGTGGCGGCTGTACCTGTAGAGGCGGGGGGCACGGATGTTACCGCCACCCCTAGGGAGCTCCCATCCGAGGACGTGTCGCTTTCGCTGCTCTCACCAGCGGTCCCCGTCGTGGTGCTCTCCTCGCCCTCCGGATCACTGGTGCCCTCGGTGTCTGTTCCTGGGCCCACCGGGGCCTTGTGTCCTGCAGCTCCCTCGTGCTCCGATGCCATATCTCCTCCGCCTGATGATGCTAATGCACACATGCACAAGAAGATGAAGAGAAAGGGTGGGGGGAGAAAAAAGAAGACCAGGTTGAGTGCATGCAATGTCAACACCGTTGGCGGAGAGGACAGACACAGGTGCCTAATGCACTAAGCCGCGCATTCGGGGTACACTACTCAGTACTACTGACTAAGACAACAGGCCAAGAGACGTCAAACGCGCACATGGGAGATGCTGGACCTTCAATGGCTGTACTTGTCACCCTACCGAGGTGGGGGCCGGGGGCACAGGGCCATGCCTAAGGGAGAGGACTACACTACAGAAAGCGCCCTGGCCTAATGTCACCCACAGCCCTCCTCCCCCACCCAGACGCCTCCACTGCGCAGAAAGATAGGAGAATGTGCTGATACTCACCCCCTTGTGTCTGCTGTGATGTCTTAAAGCGCCCATCCAATTCAGGGTAGGCCACCGCCAGGATCCGGGACATCAGGGGGGTCATGGTGCGACTGGCACCCCTCCTAGGTTGGGAGGCCATCCCCAGCAGTGTTTCTGCGGTCTTCCTTGTTCCGCGGCGGATGTCCTCCCACCTCTTGCGGCAGTGGGTGCCCCGTCTGTTGTGGACCCCCAAGGTCCGGACTTCCTTGGCGATGGCACGCCAAATGTCGATCTTCTGATGGGCGCTGACCTATTAGACATGTACAGGGTGGAAAGGAGGAACTCATCAATGACCTGCATGTTAGATGTAATTGGCCCCCCCCCACCCACTTTGCCATATGGCACATGCTCTCATCTGTCGGGCGTTGCACTCCTCATTCGCCCCCTACCCCACCAACTTACATCCACCCCAATCCACACAGGCATAGCCCATTCCATTAGCACCCGGTGTACTCACTTGTTGGTCTGGAGGACCGTAGAGTAGCGCATACTGGGCGAGGACCCCATCCACGAGATTGTCCAACTCTTCAGACGTGAAGGCAGGGGCCCTTTCCCCAGTCGCATGAGCCATTGTATCTTCCAGACCGAGGTCACAGCAGCACTTGCAGTATAGGTCCTCTCCTGTGGATGATCAGGTCTCGAGTGATTAGGCAGATAGAAAATGGCGGTCACGTCCGCGGCGGTGCGTACCGCGGCGGTGCGTACCGCGACCGCCGGCGCACTTCGTTATTGGCTCCTGAAACCCATAGGCTTCAATGTTAACCAATGCGGCTTTGCGCCGCGGTCTGCGACCGCCTACCGCCACGGTGTGCCCCGCCAGCGCATTGACCTCACATCCCATTGTCCCACTTCACAGGTCAGGCAGCCGCCATTTCAAGGGCCCACATGGCTTAATTTTGACTGCGACACACAGGCCTAGGCCTTGCATTGTCACACATACACGCCTTTCAACCCATTGCCATTCTTTAACTGTGCAAGCTGTCTGTACGTACCTGTGTTTTGGCTGACTCTGTGCTCCATGTTGTCCTTCCTAGGCACCGTCCGCTGGGACTTGCGATGAGAAGGAGGAATCCTCGCGTGTACCGACCGCTGGTGGACCTGTCGACAATGGAAGAACGCCATATAATACTTCGATACAGACTTGACCGTGCCACTATCCATGAACTGTGTGCCCAGCTGGAGCCAGCCCTGATGTCCCCCATCCGCCAACCCACAGGGATTCCCCCTCTGGTGCAGGTTTTGTCAGTCCTCCATTTTTTGGCCAGTGGGTCATTCCAGACCACAGTGGCCATGTCATCTGGAATGTCTCAGCCTATGTTTTCTAAGATTTTGAGCAGAGTGTTGTCTGCCCTGATGAAACTCATGCGGAGCTACATCATTTTCCCCGAGGAGGGTGACTTGCCTACAGTGAAGGGTGATTTCTATGCCCTTGGACACATCCCCAACATCATTGGTGCCATTGATGGGACCCATGTGGCTTTGGTACCCCCAAAAGACGATGAGCAGGTGTTCCGAAACAGAAAAAATTATCATTCGATGAATGTCCAGGTGGTCTGTTTGGCTGACCAGTACATCTCCCATGTAAATGCCAAGTTCCCAGGGTCAGTGCATGACGCGTATGTGATGCGAAATAGCAGCATCCCCTATGTGATGGAGCAGCTACAGAGACAACGTGTGTGGCTAATAGGTGACTCTGGTTACCCCAACCTGCCGTGGCTACTGACCCCAGTAAGGAATCCCCGGACAAGGGCAGAGGAACGCTACAATGAGGCCCATGGCCGTACTAGGAGGGTGATTGAGCGAACCTTTGGACTCCTGAAGGCCAGGTTTAGGTGCCTGCATATGACTGGTGGATCCCTAATGTACTCACCAAAGAAGGTGTGCCATATCATCGTGGCCTGCTGTATGCTTCACAACCTGGCTTTGCGACGCCAGGTGCCTTTCCTGCAGGAGGATGGTCCAGATGGTGGTGTTGTAGAAGCCGTGGAGCCTGTGGAGAGTGAAGAGGAGGAAGACTCAGAGGACGACACAGACAATAGGGATAGAGTGATACAACAGTATTTCCAGTGACACCCAGGTAAGAATCACCCACGCCATTTCCCAATTGCTTCTAGCCTCCTGCATCTGTACTTTCTGTAGTTCCCCACAGATGTTTTTCAGTAATTTTTGCCTTTCCCTTCCCTTCTCAGTGCTGTCTGACTCAGTACCTGACTTCTGCTTGGTTCGCCCATGAAATACAGCGTATTGACATTGGTATGTTGTCATGACTAATTGACAGAACAGAAATTGAACAGTAATATGTAATACATTTGTTAATAAGACAGCATGACTCAAAACAGATTATTGTGCAAAATGTGATTTATTTACAGTGCTAGATATCGGTACATGTGATTCTAAGGGTGATGGGTGGGGGTGGAGGAATATCCATGGCAGAGTCCAGTTCTCAGTCTCACAGGTGCATTGTTCTTTTGCCTGGGGAAGGATGGAGCATAGGCAGTTCATGGTTGGACAGGGTGGCAATGTGGGACAGTGGGAAGAGTTCAGGGGGTATGTCCTGCTGGCGGGGGTCTTGACATCCTACTCTGTCTTTTTCTTTGGTCTCAGGCTCCTCTTACGGGGTGGTTGTTCTTCAGCAGGAGGTGGGGTTCTGGGGGGCTGTCGAGGTGTTGGGACCTCCTGTCCACTAGCGCCGGCGGAGGTGGTAGGCTGTTCCTGGTCCGGCCTAGTGACAGGGGCCCTGTGTGGTGCACCATGGTCCCGCAACGCGTCCTCTATCCTGTGGAGGGCCAGGACGATGGTCCCCATTGCGGTCCCGATGATTCTCAGCTCCTCCCTGAACCCCATGTAGCGTTCTTCCTGCTGTGCCTGGATCTCAGTGAACCTGGCCAGTACCGTCGCCATCGTTTCTTGGGAGTGGTGGTAGGCTGCCATGATGGTGGTGAGGGCCTCTTGGAGAGTGGGTTCCCTGGGCCTCTCCTCCCCCCCCTGTCGCACAGCAGCCCTCCGAGCTGCCCGGTTTCCCCCGGCCTCTGTCCCCTGGCCGGTGTGCCCGCTCCCACTGCCCCCAGGTCCCTGTTGTTGTTGGGGTGTTGGGTTAGCCTGGGTGCCCTGTAGTGGCGGACACACCGCTGATTGAGCTGTCCTAGAGACAGAGGCATGGGCCCGCTGGGTGGGAGCTGTGCTGGTGTCGGCAGAGGGGGTCGGGTCTGGTGTGGCCTGTAGCTGCCTGAGGGGAACCGACTGCCCAGAGGTCCCCGATGGTCCGGGCTGGTCATCAGGTTCACTGTCGACAGAGCTGCTATCCTCAGTGTGGGCCTGTTCCGGTGGTGGGATGGACACTTCTGGACCCTCCTGGCTGGTGTGTTGTCGTTCGGGTCCTGCATGGGGTAAGAGAGTTTGGTTATTGTTTCTGTGTGTGCAATAGCGTGCGTGTTATGGGTGCCCTTGTTCCCCAGTGCAGGCATTCCCTTGAGGGAGGTGTTGTGAGGGTATTTAGTGGGGGGGAGGGGTTAGTGCAGTGGTCATGCATAGGTGATGGGTGCCCATGATTTGTGTTGGCATGCAGGAGTTGGTGTTGGGATGGGTGGGTTGTGCTGGTGAGACATTGTCAGGGAGGATATGTGCTGGGGGGTTGGGGGTGAGGGTGGGGGTGTGGGTTGGCATGCTGGTGGGGTGGGGGGGATATAGTAGTTGAGATGGGACTTACCAGAGTCCATTCCTCCGGCTACTCCAGCGAGGCCCTGAGGATGCAGGATGGTCAAGACCTCTTGCTCCCACGATGTAAATTCGGGAGGGGTGGGTGGGGGTCCGCCGCCAGTCTTCTGGACCGCGATGTTGTGCCTGGAGACCATCGATCGGACCTTCCCCCGTAGGTCGTTCCATCTTTTGCGTATGTCCTCCCTATTCCTGGGATGCTGTCCCACCGCGTTGACCCTGTCCACGATCCGCTGCCATAGCTCCGCCTTCCTGGCTATACTGGTGTGCTGCACCTGCGAGCCGAAGAGCTGGGGTTCCACTCTTAGGATTTCCTCCACCATGACCCGGAGTTCTTGGTCCGAAAAGCGTGGGTGCTTTTGGGGTGCCATGGGGTGGTGTGGGTGAGGTGTGGGGTGGTGTATGTGATGATGAGTATGTTGGTGTGTGGTCCTTTGTGCTACTATGTGGTGTGTGTGATGGTGTAGTGTGCCTCAGTGTGTCTTGCTATGGATTGTCTGCTGTGTCTCTCTCTCCTTCTCTCAGTAATTCTGGTCGCAGGGGTTTGTGGGTGATGTGGGTGTGTGTTTTATAGTTGGTTGATTGTGTGGGAGTGGTGTGTGTATGTGTATCAGGTGTGTGTATTTCAAATTGTCCAATGTGGCTGTGTTTTGGTGATGTGTGTGTATTCTGACCGCGGCGGTGTGTAGCGCCAATGGAATACCGCGTTTGAATGTCCGCCGTGTGGATTCGTGGGTCGTAATGGCATGGGCGTATTTCTGTTGGCGTGACGGTGGAGGTTTGGTCATCTCCAGTTTATCGCTGCCCGCCGATGTGGCGGGCTGCAGTGGAGGACGGATTTTTGGAGGTTTGGCCGTTGTGGGTCAGAATGACCGTGGCGGTTGACCGCGGCCGCGGCGGTGTTATGGCGGTCTTATGACCGGCGGTAAGGGCATTTTACCGCCGAGGTCAGAATGACCCCCATAGTGTTCCTGGCATACCAGTACATCTCCCATGTGAAAGCAAAGTATCCTGGGTCTGTGCATGATGCCTTTATCCTGAGGAATATCAGCATCCCATATGTGATGGCTCAACTCCAGAGGCACAGGGTGTGGCTAATAGGTGAGCCCATATTCCCTACCCAGTATCTGTTGGTATATGGGTGTGGGTTTGGCCCTAAGGGTGAGTGTCTGGCTAGCAAGTATCCCTTGATATTTACAGGTGACTCTGGTTACCCCAACCTCTCATGGCTACTGACACCAGTGAGGAATGCCAGGACAAGGGCAGAGAAATGTTACAATGAGGCACATGGGCGAACAAGGAGGATCATCGAGCACACCTTTGGCCTCTTGAAGGCCAGGTTCAGGTGCCTCCATCTGACAGGTGGTTCACTGTGCTACTCACCCAAGAAGGTTCTGCCAGATCATCATTGCATGTTGCATGTTGCACAACCTGGCCTTGTGACACCATGTGCCTTTTCTGTGGGAGGATGAGGCAGGAGATGGGCATGTGGCAGCGGTGGAGCCTGTGGACAGTGACAAAGAGGAGGCAGAGGAAGAGGATGTAGACAACAGAACAACTATAATACAACAATACTTCCAGTGACACACAGGTAAGACACTGTAACCTCATCTTCCATTGCTGTTTTGTGAAGTGAATTTACTCTAGCTGGCTGCTGTTCCCACTACAAAGGCCACTTATTGTACCCTTTAACATGTCTATTTGCAGATATTTGTGCCCTCCTGGTGTATTGACTGCAGCACATTTCAGGTCAGAACTATGTATACATCACTGTACAGTCTATTTGCAATGTCTACTGATTGTTAAACAACTACATCCTTAAATCATTTGACATACTCCATTCTTGTTTTTTTCCAAGGGTGTTTATTTCAGTGCCGAGAAGTAAATAGGGGTGTGCAATAGGCTTGGGTGATGGAAAGTCCAGGTTAGGGTCCACTCTATTGGTATCACAGGTGCATTGTCAAAGAGGGCATAGGAAGTGGAGCAATGACATTTCAAGGTGGACAGGGTGACTGAGTGTGACACGAGGATGACAATCAGGAAAGTCTTATTTCCTGGCGGGGGCTTGGCAATCTTTTTTGGCTTCTGCCTGGATCGCAGGGACTGTTTGTGGGGTGGTTCTCCTTCTGCAGGGGGTGGGGTGCTGGTGGCCTGTTGTTCCTGTGGTGGGGCCTGATGCCCACTCTCGGCAGCGCAGGGGGAAGGCTGTTCATCCGTGTGGCTAGTGGCAGGCGCCCGTTGGTGTGCCACTGCCTCCCTCATTGTGTCGGCCATGTCTGCCAGCACCCCTGCAATGCTGACCAGGGTGGTGTGGATGCCCTTCAGGTTCTCCCTGATCCCCAGGTACTGTCCCCCCTGCAGCCGCTGTGTCTCCTGTAACTTGGCCAGTATCTGGCTCATGGTCTCCTGGGAATGGTGGTATGCTCACAGGATGTTGGTGAGTGCCTCATGGAGAGTCGGTTCCCTGGTCCTGTCCTCCCCCTGTCGCACAGCAGTCCTCCCAGGTTCCCTTTTGTCCTGTGCCCCTGTCCCCTGAACCGTGTGCCTACTGACCCCAGGTCCCTGATCGTCCTGTGTTTGTGAGGGGTTACCTGGGGTCCCTGTAGTGGTGGGCACACTGCTGATTGACATGTCCTGGGGACAGTGGTATGGGCCAGCTGGGTGGGTGCTGTGCTGGTGCTTCCTGAGGGGGGAGGCTTTGTGGTGGGATGGGACTGTGCCTGGTAACTGACTGTCCAGAGGTCCCTGATGGGCCAGGTTGGTCATTCATATCCAGGCATGCAGAGCTGCTGACATCACTGTGGGCCTCTTCAGTGGGGACTGGATTTTGCTGGCACCTCCTCTCTGGTGACGTTGTTTGGGGGTCCTGTGGGTATGTAAATGCAGTGTTATTGTTATTGCGTGTGACATCTTGTGCATGGGTATGTTTCCCTCTATGGTTGTTATTACCAAGGCAACTTTGGCTTGTGTGAGTTGTAATTTGGTTGGCTAAGTGATTGTCACTAGTGTGCATGCTGTGGTGATGGGTGTCCATGCAGGGCTGTGAGTGGTGTCCATGCATTGTTGTTGCATGCAGTGCTAGGTACTGGGAGGGGTGGGTTGTGATGGTGGGGTGTATGTGAGGTGGTGGGGTGATGGGGTGGGGGTAGTGCTGGGGGTATGTGATGGCATGCAGGTAGGGGGGAAAGTAGTTAAGATTTGTCTTACCAAAGTCCAGTCCTCCTGCTACTCCTGCCAGGCCCTCTGGATGCATTATTGCCAAGTCTTGCTCCTCCCATGTTGTTAGTTGTGGGGTAGGAGGTGGGGGTCCACTGCCAGTCCACTGTACTACTATCTGGTGTCTTGCAACCACGGAACACACCTTCCCCCGTAGGTCATTCCACCTCTTCCTGATGTCATCCCTTGTTCTTGGTTGCTGTCCCACTGTGTTGACACTGTCCACGACTCTCCGCCATAGCCCCATCTTCCTAGCAATGGATGTCTGCTGCACCTGTGATCCGAATAGCTGTGGCTCTACCCTGATGATTTCCTCCACCCATGACCCTTAGCTCCTCCTCAGAGAATCTGGGGTGTCTTTGTGGTGCCATGGGTGTAGTGTGTGTGGTGTGTGTGCAGGTGTGTGAGGTGATGTGTTGGGTGTGTGCTGTGAGGTGCGTGGATGGTGTATGGATGATGGTATTCTGTGGCTCCAGTTCTGTAGGTGCTCCTGGCATGTCTCTCTCTTTCTGTTGGAAATTGTTTGTAGTGGTAAAGGGCTGTGGGTAATGTGGGTGTGTGTTTTATATTGGTGTGTGTGTGGTGTGTGTATGTGTGTCAGGTGTCTATAGTTTGTATTGACCATTGTGGTATTGTTTTGTATGTGTGTGTATATTTTCAGTGATTTGTGGGTCATAATGCTGCATATGTATTTCTGTTGGCGTAACGGTGTGGGTTTTGGTACCACGATCTTATCACTGACCTTTGGTGTGACGGACTTCTGTGTGTGTCTGTATAGTGAAGGATTTCTATGTGTGGGTCATAATACGCGTAGCGGTATACCACTGCGGTCGCGGTATGTTGCGTCAGTCAGCATGGCGGTAAGTGGCACTTACCACCAATGTCATAATGAGGGCCTAAATGCCCATAAGGCAGGGTACATGGTTTTAAAAAGTATGATATGTCCTGGCAGTGAAAATGATTTAAGGAATCATGTTTAGTAGGAATATAAAATCCTATTTAATGGTCAAGTCAGATTTTATATTACTATTTTAGAAATGACACTGTTAGAAAGTAGTCATTTCTCTGCCCTAGTAAGAAGGGGCTCTATTCAAGTGTCCAGTGTCACCTGACTGCTGAATGGCTCCCTTGTGGTGAGGTGGAGATTGCTCGTGGAGAGTTGATGATAGGCTGAGGTGTGGAGAGTTGTTTTTCTTCATTAAGCAGAATTACTTGGGGCAGTGTCTGACCCCTTCTTAAGCTTCAAATGCTGCCTACATTGGTATAGACAGATGTTGCTAAAACCTAGGCCTGTTTCCCTTTGTCCTCCTATTCAGCTTAGCTCCTATCCCAGTGGGAGGGGATAGCTCCCCAGAACTGTTTTGGCGCTGACCACAAGGGAGGATTTGTGTGTTTCTATAGCCACATTTCTGGGTGGGAACAAAGAGCTGTGACCAGGGGAAGAAGGATTATTCCATGTTGATTTTACTAAAAGTGAGGTACTATGGGATAGCTTTTAGTAACACATACGAGAAGTGCTACAAAATTGGGTAGGGTCACCTCTGGGAATTTTAGCCCATTAGGTAGGGAGTGGCCAGGAGTTTCTTCCACCCATAGGCTGGCACTGTGTTTAAGTGTAGCAATTCATGTACCTTCCTCGTGACACTCCTGAACCCATGGACAATCAGAAGGATTGTCCTTCTGTCTGAAGAACCTGAAGGGAAGACTGGATCTTGCTTTCCTTGAATCCAGAAGTCACTCTAAGGGTCAGGTGACTGACCTCTGTTTGAGCTACAGGGATACAACCAACTTCCAGAGGCCTCGCTTTCTAAACAACTACCTAGATGACCTATTCCAATTGGACCTGGAAAATGCTGCAGCCTCTGTTGGAGTAAGTCCTAGCCCCACTGTGGTGCATTCCATGCCCTGGACCCTTGGCTGGTGTTAGAGTGTTTTACTCCTACCCAAACTGCAGAGCTGGGAATTAGAATAAAAGCTTTCTACAAACTTTTCCTCCAGAGAGCTTGTGTCAGATTCAACTTGCTAGTTAGTCCCCATAAACGAGAACTGACTTCCAGAAATGTTCTAAGTCTGGACATAGAGGGTTTCATCAGGACCAACTATGAGCAGCAGTCTGTCAATGCTAAGGCCTTCCTGGGCAGCGACTCCTGACTCTCCTGCTCATGACTTTCCCGCCTTCATCGCAGACTGCACCAGTACTCCACTCTTCAGCATCCCACTGTTGTCAAAGCCCTACTATGGATTCAGCTTACAGCGTGTTCCACCAATGACTCATCAATGACCACTTTTTCTCCAGGAACAATTCTCAGTAGAAGCTAAACTTTCCACTGGGATGAGCTTTTCCCCGTATTCAAACTGTGCTCCAGCACAGACAACCTTAACTTTTGACTTTGATCCAGTCTATTGCAACCAATAAAACGTGGCTGCGGCTCTGTGCTTTTTGGTGACACTTTAAATTCAAACTTTAAAAATTCATAACGCCGGTTCTACTTATTGAATTCCTATCATTTGTTTATGTAATTTCATTTATTTCAATATAACTTTGTTTCTAATTTGGTCTAGGAGTTTTCTTGTGTTGTGTTTTCACTTTATTATTATTTGACTACTGCATTAGCACTTTACACATTGGGTCTAGTTTAAGTCGTACTGCTGTGTACCAAGTGTCAAGCTAGAAGATGGTTAAGCACACGCTTATTTAGTGACTTTTGTGGTTCACATGACAAGGCTTGCAGATACTATTTAAAGTGGGTCCTCTTACCCCTCAACTAATAACCCCATTTTTTACATCTGGCGAAGGAATGGGCTGGGCATGGGTTATGTGTTCTCTATCAGCTCAGGAAGGGCAGCAGGGAAGGTTTCAGGAACTTCATTAACTTGAAAGGGGGATAGGTGAGGTCTGCATTCTTATGGTTTAGTATAAGGAGAGACCTGGCCGGTGCAAATGGTTTGGTCCCCAGATACCTGTTAAACTGCCTGGATCCATTCCAGTGGGAGGGGGCCGACCCCAGCAACAGTTTGGTGTAACTTAGTAGGAGGGTACTGCTCATTTCCCTAAACACACCTTGGACTGGCAACAAACTCCTTCCAATGGTAGATGAACTGTACCATCTTGAATTCCCCTTAGAATGATGCAATGTGAAATATTTTTCAGTAAGGCAATGAAGATGTGCAGCAAAGTGGGAAAGGTTGCCCCAGGAAAAAGGTTTCCTTATTGGTTAGCGAGTGTCAAGGAGTTGCCTCACGCGACTGGCTAGTACAGCTCTTCAAATCACCTCCTGAACCTTCAGAAGCTCAGAAAAAGACTGAATCTGTTGTGTGTAACCTATGAGACTGAGAGGGTTAGAATAGATTTCCACCTGTACCCAGGACTGAGAAATAGAATCCAAGGTTCGACTGGCTGACTTCCTGTGTGGCTACAGGAACATAATAAGATTCAAGAGGCCTTTATTCTGAAGTGACCAGGACTTCAGCCTGCTGGTGGCCTCTGTTGGAATGAATTCTGGTTTGTCCGTGCTGTCCCTGAGGTCCTGGGAACCATAGAAGTGACTCAGAGAAGTTGCTCCAGAAACCTTGAAAAGTTGGAACTAAGAACATTTTTGACTTACAAGACCTACAGCGCTTCAGTGGGACCTTGCAACAAGGGTGCTCAATTTTGATGCAACTTCATCAGCTACAGCTTCAGGCTAACCCAGCTGCTGGATTTTGAGCTCCATACATAAGGCTAAGGCCCTCATTACAACCCTGACGGTCAGTGTTAGAGCGGCGGTAGTACCGCCAACAGACCGGCGGTAAAATAAATGGGATCACGACCACGTCGGAAACCGCCAACATAGACAGCCACTTTAACACTCCGACCACCATGGCAGTATCAACCAACACTGTGGAGGTCACTGCCAACAGACAGGCGGAAGACAAGGTATCACCCACCCCATTACAAGCCGCCAATCCGCCAGCTTTTCCGGGGCGGTACCAATGCCATCAAAAGCATGGAGGAAACAGAACACAGAAGGGAAATGACTCACCTCTCGACACTCAAGGAAGAACCAGGACGCCATGGAGCCTGAGCTGCAGGTGTTCCCTATGCTGGTCTACCTCCTCATACACCAGGAATATCAAAGTCGGCGGCAATGACCACGGTGAGTACTGCATCTAGCACACAGGGGAGGGGGGAGGAAAAAGAGAGTGACACACACACGCAACACGCAACAACCCCAACACCACCCTCACCCACAACACCATACACACAAACACATGCATCAACATTACATTTACACCCCGTAACTCCCTGGAAGAATGCAAGGACAAAAGGAATTTAGTCCAATCCAAGTGAAATTTTAGAAATAGGCAGATATACATAACGAATATAAAAACAGTATTTACAAAAATATACAATATCTACATAAGGCCGTACATTGTCCTTTGCAAATGTCCGTGGGCCACTGGGCCAAAAATCATGGGCCAAGCCCACACTTGACCCCTGCCTCAATACGGAGAGAACACTGCAGGGGCATCAGGTCGTAAACACACAGGCACCTCAGGGGGATGGGGAAGGGGGGGCACCTCAGCCGGAAGATGGTACTATGCCACTGCTCCTGGAGGGGGCTACATGCCCTCAGCGATGTCCTGGGGAGTGCAAAGCCACAGTCTCTCAAGTGAGTGGTTCGCCCACTGCTTGGTCCTGGGGAGTGCAAGACCACAGTCTTTCACGTGGGTGGTTTGCCCACTGCTTGGTCCTGGGGAGTGCAAGGCCACAGTCTCTCAAGTGGGTGGTTTGCCCACTGCTTGGTCCTAGGGAGTGCAAGGCCACAGTCTCTCAAGAAGGTGGTTTGCCTATTGCCTGGTCCTGGGGTGTGCAAGGCCACAGTCTCTCAAGTGGACAGGGTGAGTGGATGCATATCTCCACTGGTTCTGGAGGGGGCCTTGTGCCCAGTCTGCTTCATACTGCCAAGGAAAGGGTGAGTGGATGCATATCTCCACTGATTCTGTGGGGGGCTTATGCTCAGTGATGCAGCACTTGGGTTGTGGCAGTTCACATTCCCTCACCTGGGTGTCTGAGGCACGAGAGTTAAAGGGACTAGGTATCATGAAAGTCCATGGAGGCAGGGCCAGACTCCATCCTGCGGCGTCTAAGGCTGCAAACTGGTGGTAGTGCCGGTGCTGGTGGGGGTGCTGCCAGTGGTGATGGGAGGCTCCAGCCCATCTCCTGCAGCCTCGGACGGATGCACACTGGGGCTGCTGCTGCTGGTAGTGGTCCTACTGTCAGAGGTGCAGGTAGCGGTGCTTGCGACGGTGCTTGAGGCGGGGATGCTGGCATTGCTGGATGTGGTCCATGTGCCGGTGCTGCCAGTGGTGGAGGGAGGCACCAGAACTTCTCCTGCAGCCTCAGACGGCTGGCCACTGGGGATGTTGCTGCTGACAGTAGTGGTGGCAGCGGCGATACAGGTGGTGGTTCTGGCCGAGGTGCAGGTGGCAGGGCTGTCGGTTCTGATGGTGGCCACCAGGCCCTCACCTGCAGCCTCCGACGCCTGAAGTGCCTTTCCTTGGCTTTCTCCCCCTTCCTCACCTTGGCAGATGCTGTTGGGGCCTTGGCTCTGGCAGCTGGAGTTTTGGATGAGGCCTTGCTGGGTGGTTCGTGCTCCTTGCCCTTGCTGCATGCTGCATCCCTACTCCTGCGAGGCCCTCAGGATGCATGATCGCCAAGACTTGCTTCTGCCATGTTGTTAGTTGTTGGGGAGGAGGTGGGGGTTCACCACCAGTCCTCCGTACTGCTACCTGGTGTCTTGCTACCACGGAACGCACCTTCCCCCGTAGGTCGTTCCACCTCTTCGTGATGTCATCCCTGGTCCTTGGGTGCTGTCCCACAGCATTGACCCTGTCCACGATTCTCTGCCATAGCTCCATCTTCCTTGCAATGGATGTCTGCTGCACCTGTGATCCAAATAGCTGTGGCTCTACCCAGATGATTTCCTCCACCATGACCCTTAGCTCTTCCTCAGAAAAGCTGGGGTGTTTTTGGGGTGCCAGGGATGTGGTGCGAGTGATATGTGTGAGAATGTGTGGGGTGATGTGTGGGGTGATGTGTTGGGGTGTATGCTGTGATGTGCGTGGATGGTGTATGGGTGATGGTGTTCTGTGCCTCTGACTGAGTAAGTGCTTCTGGCTTGTCTCTCTCTCTGTGCTATCGTTTTTTCGCTGTAAGGGGTTGTGGGTAATGTGGGTGGGTGTTTTATAGTGGTGTGAGTGTGGTGTGTGTATGTGTGTCAGGTGTGTGTAGTTTGAATTGTCCAATGTGGTCCAATGTGGTGTAGTTTTGTAAGTGTGTGTGTATTTTGAGTGTGGTGGTGTGCAGTGCCAATGATTTACCGCATTTGAAAGAGCACCCTGGTGATTCGTGGGTTGTGATACTGTTTGTGTATTCCTGTGGGCCTAATGGTGTGGGTTTTGCTATCGCCAGTTTATCACTGACCTTTGGGCTGGCGGACTTGTGTAGGTGTCTGTATTGTGGCGGAATTCTCAGTGTGGGTCATAATACCCGTGGCGGAATATCACCGTGGGCATGGTATGTTGGCGGCCGTCAGCACGGCTGTGGGCGGCATTTACCGCCAGGGTTGTAATGAGGACCAAAGTCCCAGATTTAGCAGCAGTATTGATTTTAATGCTAATTCTGTAATTAAAGGGAAGTGAAGTTTCTTCTTCAGTCACACAGTAATGCACTTGAATTGGTTAAAAGTACTTCCATTCTAGCCTCATCTTTTAAGGGTGAAGCACAGCTTAATCTCTGCAAATCTAGCTTACAACAATATGCCACATGAGGCTGTATAGAAATTTAAAAGCCCTCCAGAGTTATGCATGACATTTGTTTACTCATGCATACAATTCATCCCACAAAGCCAATCCCTGGAGATGATGAACTGCATTGGTGATTTATGACACAGCAAATGTATTTAAAAATGTGGGCAGTTGCACACAAAGTTTGTTATGGCAAAGCACTATCCCAACAAAAGCCATACATTTTGACTCTTTGTGCCTAAAAGATCTGCTTATACGAACTAGACATGTACCTGGTGATTAAAGCTGTCACTACTAATATGACACTGTAGGTAAAATAAATGTATAGTTTCCCTTTTTTTCTTAATTTCCATCTAATTAAATTCCATCTACATTCCTTAACAGAACCTGCAAGACACATGCTTGAGAAAATGCCCTGTAAAAATGTAAAAGCAGGTGTTAAAGGTCTGCCGGAAGGTCAGGCCCTGTGATGAACCCCACTGAGCACAGCTGAAGGGGTACATGGCAGATGAATTAAATGCATTATATAAAAAAAATAGAAGTTCACTGAAAAAACGTTATCTACTACTCATATATCAGTAAATGCAAACCAGTAAAACCACTATATCAGTAAATGCAAACCAGTAAAACCACTAAAATTCACTGGTAATGGTATTCCACACCAACAACATGTGCCATAACTCAGACCTTCCCCCATGTTTTGCTCTAAGTATTAGCTTTTTGTATGTAACATCGGCGATGGGTTACACTGAACTTGATGGGTGGAGTGGATTATGGTATGCATTGTCTGCATTGTATAAAGTAACTGCTGAATTTCAGTTTAATGTGCTAAACCAATGTTAATCTATTTTTTCAGCAAATCTATAGTTTTATGCTTAAAAAGACTGACACTCACCAGTTTTAGTTCAGTGAACTAAGTATAACTGTTGTGGGTCCATTTTAGTTTTCTGCCTGGGCACAGTAGTTTAGCTTAGCTTCAGGCTTGCAGGACTGTGCCCTTTTACGTAGATAACATGCTCTGTTCCTATTATATGTTTGTTTACTTTTTAGCACACCTTGCATTTTAGAACAAATGTTTTTATTTCATAATCCATTGCCATTTTGTGAAAGTGTCATTATCAGTAATACGTGTTAGATTGTCATCATGTTCTTTTGCTTTACGTTTGACAAAGAACAGAATATGAACATGTCAGGCATTTTGGTATGATGTTGGTGATACAAGTTTGCACACACAATCTACCGTTTAGGTACATACCCACGTCAGGATTTCTGCATGAACAATAACATGTGACTTATAAAAACACTTTGGGGCATATTTATACTCCGTTTGCGCCGAATTTAAGTCGTTTTTTTCGACGCAAATTCGACGCAAAACTAACTCCATATTTATACTTTGGCGTTAGACGCGTCTAGCGCCAAAGTTCATGGAGTCAGCGTCATTTTTTGGCGTGAACACCTTCCTTGCGTTAATGAGATGCAAGGTAGGCGTTCCCGTCTTAAAAAATTACTCCCAGGCATGTGCGTGGTATTTATACTCCCGGGCAAAAATTATGCCCGGGAGTGGGCGGGGCAAAAAAAACCGCATTTGCACCTCTTTTTAACGCCTGGGTCAGGGCAGGCGTTAAGGGACCTGTGGGCTCAGAATGAGCCCAGAGGTGCCCTCCCCTGCCCCCAGGGACACCCCCTGCCACCCTTGCCCACCCCACGAGGACACCCAAGGATGGAGGGACCCATCCCAGGGAAGAAAAGGTAAGTTGTGGTAAGTATTTTTTAAAATATTTTTTGTGGCATAGGGGGGCCTGATTTGTGCCCCCCTACATGCCACTATGCCCAATGACCATGCCCAGGGGACATAAGTCACCTGGGCATGGCCATTGGGCAAGGGGGCATGACTCCTGTCTTTGCTAAGACAGGAGTCATGTTAATGGCGTCTGGGCGCCCCAAAAAAATGGTGCAAATCGGGTTAAGACGATTTTTTTGCCTCAGCCTGACTTGCCCCATTTTGGGACGCCCAAACGCCATTTTTCCCTACGCCGGCGCTGCCTGGTGTACGTCGTGTTTTTTCACGCACACCTGGCAGCGCCGGTCAGCTAACGCCGGCTAACGCCATTCAATAAATACGGCGCCCGCATGTCGCTTCAGAATGGCGTTAGCCGGCGCAAATTTTTTTGGCGCAAAACTGCGTTAGCGCAGTTTTGCGTCAAAAAGTATAAATATGGCCCTCTGTGAGACCAAGGCCATTAGAGGGGGTTCTACCCAGGATTTTCTGTATATATTGCATGACATGTTGCAGCAGACTTCAGCCTTTGTGTCACAAGAAGACAGATTTGGAAACTAGAGACTAACCTTGTCCCAAGGTAACAGGGGCTTGGGCGCTTCTCATGTACACAGCATAGGAAGATTAGATATTATCATGCGTTGCTCTCTTTAGGGTAGAGAATACGCTTTAGGGAGGTATTTGCATATTCATGTTTATTGCAATATGTGCAGGTTGTTCATATTTACAGCGCTTATTTTCACAATCCTTTCAGCTCATGCATTTTATCTCAGATTGCAGTCTCTTCAATAAATGTATTGAAAACTATCCTGCATCTTCTTTCATGCCTGTGTGTGTGTAAGAGACATTGCTAACAGGAGAAAAGGGTAAGACTTGCTTCACCATGATTTTCCCTGTGAGATTTCCAGGGTTGATGTGCTATGATTCCAGAAATCACCTTTACCATTGGTGTAAGGTGCTGCTAGAGAGCCAGAAGGATTGGGCCACCAGCTGCCAACTGGTGTAGGAGTGACTCAGTCACCTAAAAGCAGAGGTGCTGATGCCCTATAATCCAGTAGTCTCTTAGAGGCACAAGAGTCCTTACAACATGGCACTACCAACAATAGTGTAGGCACTAGTTTACAAGTTTCCTGATTTTCCTGAGTATCTCTGTCTCACACACACTAAGGTATTCTGTACAGAGATGTCTGTGGTCTTAGGGACAATCCTCTTCAGCTGAATAGGGAGTACCTATCTAGACTGCAGGTTGTTCAAGCTTGAACCTTAAAAAGGATGGTGTTTCCAACACCGTTGGTGTTTTCTAACTCTGATACCTCCTCTTTAACCCCTTAGCTGCTGGGGCTCCTCTGACTCCCCCCGTGCTGAGCCATTGTTTGGCTATTTGGGATTATTTGCGCTCAGACCCCCGTACCTTTAGGTCCATATAAGTAATCCATGCACATTTGTGTCCTTATTTCCTCATCATCCTGGGGATTCTAATGGTACCCAGAGTTTGTGGGTTCCCCTGGAGGAGACTGAGAAATTGGCCAAAATACAGCTAAAATTAGTTTTTTCTTGTGAAAAATGGGAAACAAAAAAGGGCTGCTGAAGAAAGCATCCGTTTTTTTCCCTGCAAATGGGATCAATGAAGAATTTGTAATGCTAAAATTACCATCTTCCCAGCTTTCAAGAACAAGCAGACTTGAATCAGAAAACCAAGGTTTTCAACACAGTTTTGGCATTTAACTGGAACATACCCCATTTTTACTATTTTTTATGCTTTAAGCCTCCTTCCAGTTAGTGAAAGAAATTGGTGTAAAACCAATGGTGGGTCCCGAACAGCTAAACATTTCTGAAAAGTAGATAAAATTCTGAACTCAGCAAGAGGTCATTTGTGTAGATCTTTTAAGGTTTTCTTATATAAATTAACAGTTGAAATAACAAAGATATTGAAACTGAGTTGAAAAAAAACTGCCATTTTGTTTACGTTTTCTTCTGTAACTTTTTCTACAAATAGTGGATTTTTTAAAGCAATATACCGTTACGTCAACTGGGCCCTTCTGGGTTTGGGGATATATAGGGCTTCTAGGTTCATCAAGACCCCAAGGTACCCAGAGCCAATAATTGAGCTGCATCTTGCAATAGGTTTACATTGTATACCGAGTATACAGCAATTCTTGTGGTAAAATTTAAAGTGTGAAAAATAGGTATCAAGGAAATTTCCAAAATGGGTCCAGGGTATGGAGTTTTGAAGCAGTGGTTATTTGCACATCTCTGAATTCGAGGGTACCCATACTAGCATGTGAATTACAGGGAATTTCCCAAAATGACTTCTTTCTTACACACTGTCTTACATTTGGAAGGCACAAATGTAAAGAAAGACAATTGCCAATAACACTTCTTCTTCTATTCTGTGTTTCTCCAAGTCTCCTAATAAAAATTGTATCTCACATGAATGGATAGGCCTAGTGCCTGAGACAGGAAATGCCCAAAAACACAACGTGCACACATTACATTTTTCCACTGAAAACTGACTAGTTTTTGGCAAAATTCCTACCTGTGGATTTTAGCCTCTAGTTCAGAAGGCACTTTGGGAAGCTTAGAAACCTATGCATTTTTTTAAACTAGACACCTAGGAAAATCCAGAATGGAGTGACTTCTGAGGCTCTCACCAGGTTCTGTCACCCAGAATCCTTTGCAAATCTCAAAATTTGTTTAAAAACACATTTCCGCACATTTCAGTGATGCAAAGTTCTGGAATCTGAGGGGAGCCACAAACTTCCTTCTACCCAGCATTCTCCCAAGTCTCCTGATAAAAAGGTACCTCACTTTATGTGGGTAGGCCTCGTTCCAGTGAAAGGAAATGCGGTTTAGCAAAGTGCCTAACTGAGGAATTTGGCATCAAGCTCACCCAGCACCTAGAGAAACCTATACATTTTAGAAAACTAAACACCTAGGGGAATCCAGAATGGGGTGACTTCTGGAGCGCTCACCAGGTTCAGCCACCTAGAATCCTTTGCAAAGCTCAAAACGTTTCTAAAAAAACACATTTTCCTCACATTTCAGAGAGGCAAAGTTCTGGAATCTGAGGGGAGCCACAAACTTCCTTCCACCCAGCACTTCCCCAAGTCTCTAGATAAAAATGGTACCTCTCCTGTGTGGGTAGGCCAAGTGTCCGTGACAGTAAACGCCTCAAAACACAATGTGAAACATCACATTTTCCCAATGAAAATGGACGTGTTTTTTGCAAAGTTCATAGCTGTGGATTTTGGCCTCTAGCTCAGATGGCACCTAGGGAAACCTAGGTACCCTATGCATTTTTGAAAACTAGACACCTAGAGGAATCTAGAATGGGGTGACTTGTGGGGCTCTCACAAGGTTATGTCACCTAGAATCCTTTGAAAACGTCAACATTTGTCTAAAAAACACACATTTTCATCACCTTTCAGTGATGCAAAGTTCTTCAGTCTGAGGGAAGCCACAAACTTCCTTCCCCACAGCATTTTTCCACGTCTCCCGATAGAAATGGCACATCACTTGTGTGGTTAGGCCAAGTGCCTGAAACAGGGAAGTGCCCAAAACATATTGTGGTGATAATGATAACTGAGGTGAGTGTACTAATTAATCCTGGGATCTGGAACCATTTAGGGAAACCTACCAAACCCAGACATTTAAAAAAAAAAAAAAAAAAAACACACCCAGGGGAGTCCACTGAAGTGTGGTTTGAGTTTTTTTTGTTTTGTTACTAAGAATACCTTGTAACCGGCAAATGTTATATAAAAACAGTATTTTTCATTGCAGTTCAGTGAAGTACACCACAGGAATATGTATACTCCACAAACATTTTACACCCAGCGTTTCCCAGCTTGTCACAATAAAAACACTACCCCACTGGTGTGTCTGGGCCTGGTGCCTGTGACAGAAATGGACCACACCAGGGTCAATAGTAGTCCTTGCACAAGGGCAATCATTGACCCAGGAGTGATCCATTCCTGACGCGGGCACTAGGCACAGGCACACAAGTGGAGTTGTGTTTTTATCATGACAAGTGAGGAAACGTTGGGTGGTAGGAATTATGTGGATCCCTGCACATTCCTATAGTTTACACGATGGAAAAGCAAGGAAAAACAGTGTTTTTAATCAACGCTTCACCTTTGCAGGGTATTCTGGGTAAGAAAACTTTGTGCAATCCACGCACGCCACACCTCCATGAACTGCCCTGCATGTCTAGTTTTCAGGGTTTGAGAGGTTTCCAAATATGGCCGCCGAGCCAAGGACCAAATACACAAGTGACCATCTTACCAAACCAGGCAGTGTTTTTTTATAGGTAATTTTGATGTCTCCACAATATGTTTTGGGCCCTTCCCTGTCACGGTCACTTGCCCACCCATACAAGTGAGGAAACGTTTTTCTCTGGAGACTTAGCGGAATGCTAGGTGGTAGGAAATTTGTGGCTGCCTGCAGATTCCAGGACTTTCCCTCACAGAAATGCAAGGAAATGTGTTTTAAGCAAAGTTTGTGATTTCAAGGCAATTCTGGGTGAAGGAAAACTGATGAGAGCTATGCAAGTCCTGCACCCTTGTACTCCCCTGGTACTAGTGTGTTAAAGTTATTCCACCACTCACACTGCTTGGTTTTAACACTTCCAGAATTATGGTTACAAAGCATGAATACATATCAAAGTACCTGAATATTGAAATCAAGCCTTCTGAGGTTGAGCCATAAAGCCACTTCAAGGCACCAACCGTTTTATGGCCCATTCAAATGCCATTCATATTCAACACACAACACTTTCATTCTGAGGGCCACTGGCCCAATCCAACCAATCACTGCACTCCCATCAATTTACTGCCACCAGACAAGTGCCAATCACATTCATACACCAATAGACAAAATACATTTTACCACCTTCTTCCTGAATTTTACTGAAGGCATGCACAAGGAACCTTAACTAATGACTCCCATGACAGCCAAATGAGGCTCAAGATGGCATGTTTTTCATGTGTATTTGACGCACTAACTGTGCTAAATCCAACTCCTTCCAGTTTGTTGATGCAAGTTGGAGGTTTGCATGTTTGCCTTGTGAGTCCTATGCCACAACCTGAGTGAGGATATCTACTTTTGAAATGAAGGCAGACATGCTCAGGAATTTTCACAAAGTTCCCTAAAGAGAAAATCTTAAACTATGAAGAAGGGTAGAGTTTGGCACACAGGGTAGTCGGTGAGAATGTAACGTATGTCCCAGTCACCTTTATGTGCAGTGCTATGACTGTAATGCACTCATCATACAGCAAATTTAACATCTACTAAGTTCTGATGGAGAATGAACATGACAGGCAGGTCAAACACTGATCCATATGTTTCATTGTCCTTCAGTGCCAGGGTGGCACCAATGGGTTTGAATCCATAAGTGTAGATAATATGCATCTGTACTACCTTTACTATCTGCCTTCTACCTGTGCAATATCCCTGGAAAACACATCCAGTATAAGCTTTTCTTACCCTTTCATGTCTCCGTCCTCATCAGAGTCCTGATTAATCCTGTATAATTGCCAAGTGAACCTATAGTAACAATATGGCATTTGTTCTGTACACTAGTATGGGCAATGTGGGGACTATAATGCATGTTAATTGAACAGAACACCTACCATGTTCTGACGGCAAATAAAGGTGTTGAGCAGGCCATAAGGAAGTCCATGATTTCCTGCAATAGATATGGTTAACGAAGCAGTGACCCATGGATGTTCGGTATTCATGCACAGCCACTGAAAGGTTTACCCAACTGCACCTCCACCTCAGTCGATTTCCCAGAAATTTGCTTTGGTTTAATACACCATAAAGCAGGTAGGGAAACAGAAGCCTTGCTGAGATGGGCACTGGGGACAATAAACACGAGTCTCCTGTCTCTTTCCCTGCTTTGAGCACACTTTACATCGAAGACATGGTTGATCCTTTTTGGGTGTCTTAGGAATGCAATCAGAAAAGTGTCACTCCTGCAGCCTTGCTAAATTCTCCAGAACATATGAAGGGAAGGATTTCAATTACAGACAACTGGATGTCAAGGAAAGGCACGAGTTTGCCCGTGAATGTCTGACAATAAACGCATTGTATGTTGTCATCTGGATGAATGTGGGTAAACAGTTTCTTGTTCCAAGTGCGAGTTTTACGACACGCATTGTGTGGTAAAAGAACCTGGATGCTCTAGTTCACTCCGCCCATGTACTTGTAATCAAGTATTCAGGTGGGCTTGTGGACTTCGGCCATCTGACCCCAGACCGTGATTGGGGAGTGCTATCATCATGAATTGTAGTGAGCACGCATTCATCATGCCTATCCAAGAACTTGACTGCGAGCAGTTCATTGGAACACAATAAAGTACCCTGGGATTTCTGGAGCTTCGGCAAACAAGCTCATGAGGAGATCCTTTGTGGTTACAACAAACTGTACTGCAGGCCGTAGTGGCAGCTTTGCAGAGCTCACTGAACAGCTCTACTCCTGTATAGAAATTGTCCACATAAACATTATAACCTTTGTGAAGGAGTGGTTGGACAAACTCCCATACAATCTTCCCTGTGATCCCTAACGTGGGAGGGTAACCTACAGGGTTTAGAATGGAGTCCTTTCCTGTATACACTCTCAAGCTGTACACATAGCTAGAAGAGTTCTCACACAGCTTGATGCCATAGCGACACCTTTTGCTTGCAATGTACCATCTGAACCGCAGCTGTCCTTTGTACAGGATCAAGGACTCATCGACTGCTATATTCATTCCAGGAGTATAGCTCTCTGAAAACCTGCCTCTCAAATGTTCCACGACAGTCTGAATTTTGAACAACCTGCAATGGTCTGGATGGTCCTGGGGCAATGCAGCAGAATGGTCACTGAAATGCAGCATGCGTTGCAACAGCAAAAAACTATTTCTGCTCTTGTACGCTGTGAAGATGAGGGTTACCTAACCCATGCAAGTCGTCCAGTAGGACTTCAAGGTGGGTTTCTGCAAGAACCCCATTTTGAGCGTAAAGGCCCAAAAATATCTTCAACTCCACCAGCGAAGTGTGAGTCCACTGGCGTGCCATAGAACGGGCCTGTTGAGTGCCTCCATGCTATCTCAGAAATTGTTCTTCATGCAAATTTGTTTGCTGCATAGTTTACTGAAGGAAGCCAACATCCAAAAAGAGATGGACGTTGTTGACTGGCAAAAAGTTGGCCGTATTGACTTTACATCAAGCGTCACCAGAAAAAGGTGGAATTTGGGGCTAAATCAGGGGGCTGCCAAATGATTACTCTGTGCTTGCTGTCTTTCAGAGAAAGGTGTCTCTGGTTGGCAGTCGGTTGTCCAAGCAGGGACCTTCATTCTCATCAGGGTGAGGGACTTACACTCCTGAGACAACCCCTGCTCACCCCATTGGTAGCTTGGCACAAGCAGTCAGGCTTATCTCAAAGGCAATATGTAAAGTATTTATACCAACACACACAGTGATACGGTGAAAACACTACAAAATTGACACCACACCAGTTTAGAAAAATATCCAATATTTATCTAAATCAAACAAGACCAAAGTGACATAAATCCAACATACACAAGTAAAGTCATGAATTTTCAAAATAATTGAATCTTACTCCATAGAAAACAACAGAAACGTTGTTACATTTAGTACCAGTTTTTAAAAACAATAAAGCCGCACCAGCGAGTATGCACCAGAAAAGTCAGCAATGCGTTGATTCCTTTCTCGTAAGGCCGTGTGTCATTTCTTCTCCGTCGGGTATGTGATGTGTCATTTTTCTCTCCCGCAAGAGAGCGATGCATTGATTTCCAGATGGGGCACCTCAGATCAGCGCAGGTCCATGTCGATTTTGACACCCAGCAATGATGTGTGTGAAATCCAGCTGCATATGATGAAAAACCATGCTGCATGGGGCTTGCGTCGCTTTTATCAACCGCAATCAGGTGTTGCATCATTTCTCCAGCCCCTATGCAGGTGATGTGTTGATTTCCAAGCAGCGATACAGGTGGTGCATCAGTTTCATCCGTGAGGCACGTCTTTTTACAACCGCTTTGCAGGTGGTGCATCAGAAGTTTCCCCGCATGGCGTCCTGTGCATGGATTTCAGTCGTTGTTCTGCCAGCTTCAATTTTCAGGGGCCCAAGGACTGGATAGGGCACCACATGTCATGACAGGGGCTCACCAGAGAGTTCAGGTGCTGGCAGAGGAAGTCTTTGATGACCCTGAGACTTCAAAACAGGAGGGAAGCTCCGTCAAAGCCCTTGGAGACACTTCACAAGCAGGAATGTACCACAAAGTCCAGTCTTTATCCCCTTTTTCAGACAGAAGCAGCAACTGCAGGATAGCCTAACAAAGCATAGCCTCAGACAGGGGCAGCACTCCTTCTTCAGCTCTTCTCCTGGGAGAGGTTCCTCTTGAATCCTTGAAGTAATACGAAAATCTGGGGTTTTGGAGACACTACTTATACCCCTTTCTGCCTTTGAAGTGGGCAAAATTCAAAGGAAAGTTTCTGTTGTTCACAAGATCCTGCCTTGCCCTGGCATGGCCCCAGAGACATACCATGGGTTGTCTTCTTCTTGTGGAGACCCTGCTCACCATTGGTGGAGTCTCTCCCATACCTCTTCTGGACCCTGGTGCTTTCCCAACGGTCTGCTTCCTGAGCAAGCTTCCTGGGGTCAGTGAGCTTGCTGTCAATTAGGTGCTGGTGCAGCTCTGAAAAACAAAGACTATACAAGCGCTCCCAAGCAATTAAGCCCCCATAAGTTGTTACCTTACCCAACCATCCAGTGACCTGCAAAAAGAGTCAACACATTCTAAACAGGTTTGGGATTCCTTCTTTTTGTAGGATCTAAACTTGTCCTTGTACTGCTCAGGGGTGAAACCATATATTTTGAGTAGGGTGCCCTTCATTACAGCGTAAGTGAGTCCCTGAGGATCCCCTAAGGATGTCAAAGTGTCCCTCTCCTCTACCTTGAAGTGCTTCCATAGACCTGCCCTGCAATGTAATTCAAGGACCATATTCATGTGGACAGCAGACTCATACCCCTTGAACCACAGATAGATGTCATCCTCCCTCTTGTATCCCTTCACCAGATCTTTAGGAATGTGTGCCCTCCTATCGGGCTGCACTGAGGTACTGCTGCTACCATGGCTACTATACTGGCTGCTTTGATCCAGCTCCTTTAAACTGAGCTTGTGAGCTAAGAACATATTTTTCTCTTCAGTAGCCAACCTACTCTCTTCCATCTCAATCTTAAGCTTCTCTAGCTCAAACTGGTGCACCATCTCTGCCTATCTGTCCTGCACCAACTCAGGAGTCAGGCCCTTAGATGATACACTGCTACCTGCCCTGGAGCCCACCTCCCAGGCAGAATAGGTGCATCCACTATACTACCTGGATTACTCTGCACCTCCTCCCCCTCATCCTCCTTCTCTGTGTGCCTCCCAGCCTCCTTGGCTGCCACCCAGGCCCTCAATGCTTTTTGCAGCTCCTCTTCCCTGGTGGACCTGTTGATTGGGCAGGCAAGATCCTTACAAAACTGCTTCAGTTGAGCCACTGTTTATACCTCCAGTTTCTCCAACTCAAAAACAGCCTTAGTTATGCATCCCCAGATTGAGACATGTTGGTGAGTACTCAAAAAAATGCAAAGTTACAAAAGTAATTCAGAGAGTTCTCAAGAGAAGTTCAAACATCACAAAAACATGGAATCAGAAAAAGTCCAAAAATAGAAAAGCAAAAACAAGTGATATGTGGTTACGTAATGATCTGCACTGAAAACAGTGGTGTACATGTAATCACTGTATGTCAAGAACAAATATAAGTTCTAGCTTCTCCGCTGATCACCAGTGTTAGAAATGGTGCCACTGGTTGGCTGTCAGTTTGCACTCTGTCCAAGCAGGGGCCCTCACTCTAGTCAGGATAAGGGAGTTACTCCTAAGACAACCCCTCCTCAACCCCTTGTAGCTTGGCAAAAGCATTCAGGCTTATCTCAAAGGTAATGTATAAAGTATTTGTACCAACACACACAGTGATACAGTGAACACACTAAAAAATGGACACCACAATATTAATCAAACAAGACCAAAACGACAAAAATCCAACATATACACGTCAAAGTATGAATTTTCAAAATAATATTATCTTACTACAAAGAAAACAATGGAAATGTTGTTACATAAAGTACCTGCTTTGTTTAAAAAATAAAACTGCTCTGCAAGCGTGCATGCGTTGATTTCTTACTTGCAAGTGAGGCCGCGCATCGTTTTTTCTCCGGTCGGGTATGTGATGCTTCGTTTTTGGCTCCCGAAGAGAGCGATGTGTCGATTTCCAGACGGGGCACCTCGGATCCACGGAGGTTCATGATGATTTTGATGCCCATCTATGATGGCTGCAAAAACTGACAGCATGGTCTCTCTTGCGGAAGAGAAAAATGACTTTTCCAGAAAGCTTGCCCAGGAAGTGGACCGTTGGGAGAGCACCAGGGTCCAGAAGAGGTATGGGGGAGACCATGCCAAGAGTGAGCAAGGACCCCATCAGAAGATGTGGAGAATAAGGGTAGACAGGGGTAGTTCTGTAAAGTGCCAACCTAGTTCCCAGTTTAAAGATTCCCAGCCCCCATTTGAAAATAAACTAAGGGTCTCTACAGGGAAACCCACAGAGAGGGGTCCTGCAAGTGCTATGCATGTGATCAGGTGGATCACATGAGGGGGGATCACAAAGGTCCCAAGAGGCCCCAGGCACCCACTGATGCTCAGCCACAGGGTTTGGCCAGTGTAAATCTTGGAGGGGAGTTGGTTTCAAGTGGGTAGGAGCCAGCTGAGATGACCCTTGTCTCACTAGGGGACAGTGAGATGGTCCAGAGGACTCTCGTGTCTGAGAGCACTAAGAAGTGCAGGCAGTGGGTGACCATCAATGGACAGAGGGTGGAGGCTCTGAGACACAAAGGAGCCAGTGTGACTACTGTGAGAAGTCCCCTGGTTTCTGACAAGCAGGTAGTTCTCCATGCACTTCCCCAAGTAGTTGCGGTAGACAACTCAGAGTGCCTGTTGAAAGTGGTACAAGTTCCCTTTGAATGGGGGGGTGGTCTCAGGTTCCGTGAGGGTAGCTGTGAGTCCAACCATGCCTGTTGATTGTTTGCTTGGCAATGACCTGGGTGATTTCCCTTGGAAGGAGATGGAACACAGGTCTCACTGGGAGATGTTGGGTTTGCCTGGGTGGGTGTGTGTGTCCACCAGGTCAATGGCAGCTCGTCAGGATGATCAGGAGACCCTAGAGACTGAAAGGGTGGCCTAGGTGCCTGCCAGAAGGAGGAAGGGCAAGGTGCATGGGAAACCCACCCCAGAAGTTCCCAGGGTCTGTGAGGGGCCTGAAGGGGATGCCCCTGAGCCTACAGGGGAACAGGTGGCTGAAGTGGGGGAGGTCTCTGAGCTGACTCAGTGGCAGCATTAAGGGGGACCCACCAGGGAAGCATTAGGTGAAGCACAGAGAGTATGCACTACTCTGGAGGGTTTGTGGAAGTAGGCTGCAGACCAGGTGGCAAAGAATCTGGATCACACTTGATCTGCTGGGAAGACTGCCTCCTATATAATGAGTCAAAGGTTGCTGAGCCTCGGGCAGCCCGTATGCTGGAGGTACCCCAGTGCTTCAGAACCTTACTACTGGGCCTGGCCCATGATGTGCCTTTAGCTGGACATTTGGGGTAGGACAAGACCTATGAACCACTTGTCACCCACTTTTATTGGCCCCAAATGAGCAGGCCCTCTGATGTGCAATGTAGGTCTTGCCAAACTTATCAGGCAAGTGGCAAGAGTGGGGGGAAATATAAGGCTTCCCTCCAATGTTTTCCTTTTGTCTGCACCCCCTTTGAAAGGGTTGGTATTGACATTGTGGGCCTCTGGGTCCCAAGACAGTCATGGGCAACAGGTTTATCCTGGTCTTGGTGGGCCATGCCACCAGGTACCCAGAGGCCATTCCTTTGAGATCAATCAGTGCCCTTGTGGAGGGATGTGTATTGATGGGAGATTTTACCCGCATGGAATTCCCCAAGGAGGTGGTATCTGATAGGGGTACCAACTTCATATCTACATCTATGAAGTCTATGTGAAAGGAGTGTGAGGTAATCTACAAGTTTACCGCTCCTTTCAATCCCCAAGGAAATGGTGTGGTTGAGAGATTCAACCGCACCATGAAGGGCATGATTATGGGCCTGTCAGAGCCCTTGAGGCATAGATGGGGTGTCCTCTTGCCATACCTTCTGTTCACTTACACGTAGGTGCCACAAAAAGGTCTTGGATTTAGCCCTTCTGAGTTGCTGCATGTCTACCCTGTCAAGTGACCTTTGAGTCTGGTTAAGGAAGGCTTGGAGAAAGCCTCGAGTAAGCCCCTCCAGTCTGTATTCAGTTATGTGCTGGCTTTTAGGAACCAGACTGCCCGCTTCAGGAAGCTTGCTCAAGAGAACATGGAAGCAAGCCAGGAAGATGGTATGGCCTGAATGCCACTCTAGTTGAGTTTCATCCTTGCCAGAAAGTGTGGGTGATGGCACCAGAAAAGCCTTGTGCACCCAGGACAAGTGGGCTGGGCCTTTTGAGGTGGATGAGTACAAGAGTGATGTCACCCATCTGGTGAACTTGGTGACTCCTAGGAACCCTTTGAGGGTCCTGCATGTGAACTGCCTCAAGCCTCATTCTGAGACGACAGAGGTGACTATGCTCTTGGCAATAGCTGAAGGGGTGGAGGAAGAGATTGAGGGGCATATTTATACTCTGTTTGCACCGAATTAGTGTCATTTTTTTTTACTCTAATTCGGTGCAAAACTAACTCCATATTTATACTTTGGTGCTCGACCCCTCTAGCACCAAATTTATGGAGATAAAGTCATTTTTTGAAAGTGGAGACCTACTTTGCCTTAATGAGATGCAAGGTAGGCATTCCCGTGCAAAAAATGACTCTATGGCCTTAACGCCATATTTAGGGGCATATTTATACTCTGCGGCATATTTATACTCTGTTTGCACCAAATTAGTGTAATTTTTTTTTTACTCTAATTCGGTGCAAAACTAACTCCATATTTATACTTTGGTGCTAGACCCATCTAGCACCAAGGCCCTGATTTAAACTTTTTTTGCACCGCATTAACGTCATTTTATGACACAAAAGTGGCGCAAACTTACAAAATATTGGCCCTTATTTATACTTTTTGCTGCAAAACTGCACTAACTCAGTTTTGCACCAAAAAGTTTAGCACCGGCTTGCACCATTTCTGTGCACCAGCCGGGCACCATATTTATGGAATGGTGCAAGCCGGTGCAAAGGGTAGGCTAGAGTTTTAAAAAATGACTTTAATCGGCTGGGGCTGGCAGTATACTGTAGAAGAAGAGGGTTTAGCACCAAAAAATGGCTTTAGGCAGGTTAGAGTAAAAAAAAAATGACTCTAACCAGATTAGCGTCATTTTATGGTGCTAAACCTACCATGCCACATGACTCCTGCCTTAGAAAAGGCAGGAGTCATGCCCACCACCCCAGTGGCCAGCACAGAGGACAGGGGTCCCCTGGGCATGGCCATTGCACCCGGTGCCATGTATGGGGGCCCATTTCAGGGCCCCCTATGGCACTTTCAAAAATAAAATGCACTTACCTGTACTTACCTGGGATGGGGTCCCCCATCCTCGCAGTCCCTCTAGTGTGGGTGGGGGTGCCCCTAGGGCCTAGAGAGGGTACCTCTGGGCTTATTCCATGGTGTTCCACCATGGAAATAGGGCCACAGGTCCCCTAACACCTGCCCTGACCCAGGTCTTAAAAAATGGGGCAAAGCAAGCTTTGCCCCATTTTTTGACCCCTCCTCCCTCCCTTGCACCATTTTTACATGGGAGTATAAATATGGTGTTAAGGCCATAGAGTCATTTTTTTGCACGGGAACGCCTACCTTGCATCTCATTAAGGCAAGGTAGGTTTCCACTTCCAAAAAATGACTTTAACTCCATAAATTTGGTGCTAAACGGGTCTAGCACCAAAGTATAAATATGGAGTTAGCTTTGCACTGAATTAGAGTAAAAAAAAAATGACGAATGCAGACCTCACTATTAAGGCAAGTAAGTGCCAAATAGGGCAGGGTTCTGTGGTGTACTTGGGACACCATGTGGGGAGTGGCCGGGTGGCACCCCTACAGCTAGAGATTGATACCATTCTGGCTTGGGAGCCTGCCAAGACCCAGACTGAGGTGAGAGCCTTTTTAGGTCTCACAGGTTACTACAGGAGGTTTGTTAAGGGGTATGGCATCATTGCTGCTCCCTTAAAAAACTTCCAAGAAACAACCAGGGGAAAGTGATCTGGATTGAGTCTTGCCAGGCAGCTATTGATGACCTGAAGGCAGCCATGTGAAAGACATCTGTGCTGAAGGCACCTGACTTCTCTAAAGAATTTGTCATACAGACTGATGCTTCAGAGCATGGTGTGGGAGCAGTACTAGCACAGCTAAATGAAGAGGCCCTTGAGCAGCCTGTAGTTTTCAATAGTAGGAGGTTACTTCCCCGGGAATGTAGGTGGAGTGCAATTGAACATGAAGATTTTGCTGTGGTCTGGGCACTGAAGAGGCTAAGACCCAACTTGTTTGGGACTCACTTCTGGGTTCAGACTGACCAAAGCCCTCCCAGATGGTTATTGCAGATGAGGGATGAGAATCCAATGCTGATTGTCTGTCCACATTTTTCTGCTTTAGTGATGAGAACTCCCATGAGGTTGGGTAGTTCTTCCCACTTTCAGCTGTGGGGGGACACATGTTCGAAGTCTCAGGGCCATCAAAGACTTCCTCTGCCAGCACCTGGACTCTCTGCTGAGACTCCTGCCTTGCCAAATGGTGCCCCATACAGTCCCTGGTTCCTTGAAAGGTGAAGCTGGTAGAACAAGGACTGAAATCCACATGCAGGAGGCCGTGCGGGGAAAATGTTGACACACCACCTGCAACGCGGATGTAAAAACGACGTGCCAACCACCTAACTGCTGAAATCAATGCACCACCTGCATCATGGCTGGAAAATCAACGCATCACCTACATTGCAGCTTGGGAAATTATGCAACACCTGCTTGCGGCTGCCGAAAAACAATTCAAACCCCAAGTAGCGCAGCTTTCCACCACCGTGAGGTTGGATTTCTCACTCATCGTCACTGAGCATCAAAGTCAACATGAACCTGCGTGGATCCGAGGTGTTCTTGGGGATAGGTCACTCCCCAATAGCTATCGTCTGATTGCTTAAACCCCTTCCCCGCAATGGACGTAGTGGTTATGTCCGGTGGCATGGCGCTGAGGCGCCACGGATGTAACCACTACATCCTGGTATAGGCTCTCGGGGGAAGTGCTGGCGCTCCCCCCAAGGGCCATGGGCAGGACTGGAAGGGGAATCGCTTCCCCTTCCACCCCTGACCCTTCCGACCCTGCCTGTCAGCACGCAATTCATCCGAGATCACCTCCGATCTCGCTGGAAGCATGCGGAAGAGAAATGTATTTCTCTTCCGCTCAGGAGGAGGGGGCAGGCAGAGGCATGAAAGGAAAGACCTTTCATTTCCTTTCATGTCTCTGCAAGTATTTCTGGTGCCTGCAGCAGAAATGCCCACTAGACACCAGGGAATTTTCTTTGGGATACTTACTAATAAGGGGAGCGGCCTCTTGGGCAAGTGCCGCTCCCCAGGGGAACAAATTATTTTTAGGCAATTTTTTGCTAAAATAATTAGGCCGATATGCATCGGGGGGGGGCAGAAAGCACGAGACACCAGGGATATGTATATTTTTGTATATACTTACGCATAAGGTGAGCGGCCCCTTGGGCAAGGGCCGCTCCCCAGAGGGGGAAAATATTTTTATGCCTTTTCTGCCCCCGGGGGCAGATCGGCCTATTGTAATTAGACCGATCTGCCCCCGGGGGGAGGGGGGCAGGAATCCCTAGACACCAGGGATATATTTTTTTTATGTACTTTTTTATGTATGGGGAGTGACACCATAGGCAATTGTATTTAGGCCATTACTTCCCCCCTTGGGAGCAGAGCGGTCGATTTTTATTAGGCCAATCTGCCCCCAAGGGGGTAGAAACCACTAGACAGCAGGGATTTTTTTTAAAACACTTGCACATACAGGTGAGCGGCCCCTTGGGCAAGGGCCGCTCCCCAGAGGGGGAAAATATTTTTAGGCCTTTTCTGCCCCCGGGGGCAGATCGGCCTAGTGTAATTAGACTGATCTGCCCCGGGGGGGGGGGAGGGGGGCAGAAACCCCTAGACACCAGGGATATATTTTTTTTATGTACTTTTTTATGTATGGGGAGTGACCCCATAGGCAATTGTATTTAGGCCATTACTTCCCCCCTTGGGAGCAGAGCGGTCGATTTTTATTAGGCCAATCTGCCCCCAAGGGGGAAGAAACCACTAGACAGCAGGGATTTTTTTAAAAACACTTGCACATACAGGGAGCGGCCCCTTGCGCAAGGGCCGCTCCCCAGAGGGGCAAAATATTTTTAGGCCTTTTCTGCTTACCCTGGGGGCAGATTGGCCTATTATAATTATGCTGATCTGCCCCCGGGAGGCAGAAACCACTTAGGCACCAGGGATTGGTGTGTGTGTGTTTTGTTTGGGGGATAGCCCCTTAGGCAAGGGTTTCTCCCCATGGGGGCACATTACTGTTGGCCATATCTGCCCCCCCACCCTTGGGAGTAGATCGGCCTATTTTTGGAAGGCCCATCTGCCCCAAGGGGGGCAGAAAGCCCACCAGAGACCAGGGAAGATTTTATTCAAAATAAGAGTGTGGGGGTATGGGCATACCCCCACCCCAAATAAATGGGGCCAAAGTTGTTAAGCCCACCAGTGGGCAGATGGGGCAATTACCCCTGATTTACACCCGGGGGGGCAGAAAGTCTACTAAATGCCAGGGAATTAAACAAACAATAGTTGGGTGGTGGCCACCAACCAGTATGGGCCTGGTTACACCCCCACCCCAACTGAAGGGGGTAACAGTCTTTCAGCTCTCCCCCCGCACACTAAAACATCTTATACCACGGCAAGCAAGAGGACATTTGATTATTTTCGGTTTTGGTTTTACATTTGGGCCATGAGAGCTTGGCTAACTCTCAAAATTGTCCCACTTGGAATGGTGAGGGCTGCACTTTTTGGACTTTGTGCGCTGCCATGTAGAAAAATCCACAAAACCTTGACACATCTGGGTGATTCCAGGGTGGTGTGCTTCACATGCATCCTGCACCATTTTCTTACCCACAATGCCCTGTAAACCTCCAACTTTACTGGAAATCACACAATTTTCCCACATTTTTCTGATGGAACCTTCCTGAATCTGCAGGAATCCACAAAATTCCTACCTCCCAGCATTGTCTCATCTATACCGATAAAAGTTTTGCTGCACTTGTCACCCTAATTTTTTTTTTATCAAACTGTCCATTTGTACCCGCTTTGGTTCCCCCTCAATTTCGACAAGATTTTGGCTCTTCCCTCTCACAGGCACAGGCCAACCTACACAGTGAGGTATCATTTTTACTGGGAGAAGGAGGGCAACATTAGGTGGTAGGAAATCTGTCCTATTGCGGTGATCCACACAGAAATGTGGGAAAAAGATGATTATTTAGCTAAATTTGAGGTTTGTTGAGCATTCTGGGTAAGAAAGCATTGGGGGATCCATGCAAGTCACACCTACCTGGACTCCCTCAGTGTCTATTTTTAAAAAATGTCTGAGTTTGGTAGGTTTCCCCTAGTTGGGTGCTGAGCCCAGGACCAAAAACACAAGTGCCCCCCACAAAAACAGGTAGTTTTGTATTTGTAAATTTTGATGTGTTCAGATAGTGTTTTGGGGCATTTCCTAGGTGTCGGATGAGCTAGAGGCCAAAATATACAGCTAGGCACTTTGCAAAAAACACATCAGATTTCAATGTAAAAATGTGATGTGTCCATGTTGTCGTGAGCATTAGGCCTATCCATGCAAGTGAGGTTCCATTTTTATCTGGTGACTTGAGGGAAAGCAGAGAAAAACTTGGAGAAAAATGGATGTTTTTTTCACCTCAATTTCAAGATTTTTTTATTTCAGCTGTTATTTTCTGTAGGAAACCCTTGTAGGATCTACACAAGTTACCCCTTGCTGAATTCAGAAATTTGTCTACTTTTCAGAAATGTTTAGCTGTCTGGGATCCAGCATTGGTTTCACACCCATTTATGTCACTCATTGGAAGGAGGCTGAAAGTACAAAAAATAGTAAAAATGGGGTATTCCCGGTAAAATGCCAAAATTGTTTTTTCTGATTTGAGTCTGCCTGTTACTGAAAGCTGGGAAGCTGGTGATTTTAGCACTGCAAACCCTTTGTTGATGCCATTTTCAGAGAAAAAAACACAAGCCACCTTCTGCAGCCCTTTTAAAAAAATAAAAAAAGCAAAATTTTCACTGTATTCTGGCTAATTTCTTGGTCTCCTTCAGGGGAACCCACAAAGTCTGGGTACCTCTAGAATCCCCAGGATGTTGGAAAAAATTGTGGCAAATTTGGCATGCGTAGCTTATGTGGACAAAAAGTTATGAGGGCCTAAGCACAAACTGCCCCAAACAGCCAAAAAAAGGCTTGCCACCTGAGGGGGAAAAGGCCTGGCATCCAAGGGGTTAATTGACAACGACGCAAAGTACTTTGCAGGTCTGTTATTGGATCATCTGCTTGCATGGACTACTGAAAAGGGAATATCCCCATGAATCAAACAGGATTTTACAAACAGACTGGCTCCATCAAGAATATCATGGCCACTGCCCTCTTAATCGACAATGCTATAACACTGAAACGTCAGCACCACCTATGCTTTGTCGACTTCAAGGCCGCATTTGACCACGTGGACAGGAACGTGATGTGGAAGAAGCTTGAAACCTGGGTGCTTTCATATCCACTACTACACCTGCCAATAGCTCTTCTTTTGGACACATGGATTTAGATAAAACTGGGTGCAGGCACCAATCTTTCAAGGCGGATCCCAACCACCAAAGGCTTAAAACTGGGGTGTTTTGGCCCCTACACTGTTCAATCTATAATTATCAGACTTAGGCCCTCATTACGACCCTGGCGGTCGGTGATAAAGTGGCAGTAATACCGCCAACAGGCCGGGGTAATTACCATCAAATTATGACCATGGCGGAAAGATCTCTGAAAGACAGCCAATGTACCACACGGACTGCCAGGGCAGAAATAACAACCACCATGACGGTAGCCGCGCACAGCCAGGTGGAAGTCAAAGTTCCGCCCACCAGATTACAACAACACAATCTGCCATCTTTTCTGGGACGGTACCAATGACATTAAAAGCCTGGCAGAATCTGAGCGCAAAAGGGAAAAGACTCACCATTGGAGACACAAGGAAGAACGCCGCCGCCATGGAACCCGAACTGCAGGTATTTCCAATGATATTCTACGTTCTGCTTCACCACGAACACCAACGCCGATGAAGACGATGACGGTGAGTACAGGCACCTAGCACAAAAGGGAGGGGGGAAGAGAGTGACACACACATGCACCATACACACCCCAGACGCACACACCATACACAGAACCAGCTGCACAAGAAAACAAGTTAAACCCCCTAAATCGGCTGAATAATGCAAGGGCAAAACAAATGTACCAAAGTGATTGTAATAATTAAAAAAATAATGATTTAGCCAATGTAACATCTATTTACAAATGTAGAGAACAAGGGACACTGCCCAGTCCTCATTTCGTGTGGGCCACATGGCCATAGGCTAAAGTCCAAGGACCCACTTGTCACCTGCATCAACACAGAGAGAACACTGCAGGGGCATCAGTTGGCAAATAGGCAGGCACCTCGGGGAGAGGGCACTTCAGCCGGGAGCAGAAACAAGACCATTGGTTCTGGAGGGGGCAACATGCCCTGGGCTTGGTCCTGGGGAGTGCAAGTCCACAGTCTCTTGAGTGGGTGACTTGCCCACTGGTTCTGGAGGGGGCCCCATGTCCTGTGCTTGGTCCTGGGGAGTGATAGGCCACAGTCTCTCGAGTGGGTGACTTGCGCACTGGTTCTGGTGGGGGCAGGCTGCAAAGTAGCCCATGGAGGCAGGATTGCATTGTGTTTGCCGGCGGTGATGGCTGCACTGTGGTGGTGCTGGTGGTGGTAGGAGGCTCTTGCACATCCCTTTTACCCTTGGATGGATGCACTGTGGTGCTGCTGGTGGTGGGAGACTCCTGCACATCCCCTGCACCCTTGGATGGATGCACAACCATGGTTTCTGGTGGGGGCTCTTTGACAGCTGCTGGTACATGCTCCTGGCTTTTCTTGCCTGCTGGTGCAGGCTCCTTGCCTTATCAGGTGGCAGGTGAAGGCTCCTTTCCCTTCTTGCCTGCTGGTTCAGGCTCCTGGCCCTTTTTGCTTGCTGGTGCAGGCTTCTTCCCCTTTTGGGTGGCAGGTGCAGGCTCCTGGCCCTTTTTGCTTGCTGGTACAGGCTACTTTCCCTTTCGGGTGGCAGGTGCAGGCTCCTTGCCCTTCGTGCAGGATGGAGGGAGGGGTAGGCAAGAAGTCATTGGTGGATAGGAACAGTTTTTTTTGGGGCATTGGGGCGGAAGGAGGGAGAAGGAATGGGACTGGCGGATGAGGGAGTGGTTGTTGGAGGTGTCAGTCTGCTGGATTTTGGTGCAGGTGCATGGGCTGTATGCTGGTGTGAGCTGGATGACTGTTGGATGTCTGAGTGCTTGCGTTTGTGTACTTTAGGAGGGGGAAGACACACTTGGAGAGGACACAGGAGATGTGCGCATGGCTGTTGTGGAAGTGTCTGCCAGTGAGGTGTGTGTTCTGCTTGGTGTGATGATGATGCTGGTAGTGGATGATGATGTAGTGCATGCAGGTGTGAGTGTGTATGTGGCTGGGAGGGAGGTGGTGGAGGGGGAAGAGGGGGACGCAGTGGAAATAGTGGATGTTGTAGTGTCTGCAAATGAATGGTGTTGTGATTGTGTTTGCCCGTGCATCTTTTCTGTGTTGTCTTTTGTGCACGCTCATCTGTATGTGTGCCTGGGATGGGTTGGGGTTGAGGAGAATGGGACTGGGAAGTGGAAGTTGAAGGGGGGACAGTAGAAACAGGGACAATGGCTGCAATCAGAGAGGAGGTCAGAGCCTGAATCAATCTCGGTTGGCTCACCAATCCAGTGTGAATGCCCTCCAGGAATGCATTGGATTGCTGCATCTGGACTGCTAGCCCCTGGATGGCATTCACAATGGTTGACTGTCCTTCTGAGATGGATCTCAGAAGATTAATAGCCTCTTCACTCAGGCCAGCAGGGCTAACTGGGGTCAGGGCCTGAGATGCCTGGGGCGTAGGAGATGCCCACCCCCCTGGGTGAGTGGGCACGGGCAACTTGCTGAGGGCCTGGTGGAAGGGCAGTGCCAGTACCGGGGTGGCGGCTGTACCTGTACGCCACCATCAGGGAGCTTCCATCACAGGAGGTATCTAAGTTTGAATTGTCCCCTCCATTCTCCGCCTTGGTGCTCCCCTCGCCATCCATCCCACTGGGGCTCTCGGCGTCGGTGGACTCTGCCTCCTGGGTCCTGTGGGATGCAGCTGCCTCCATTGCCGGTGCCTCTGCTCTTCCGCCAGATGATGCTAATGCACACAAGTACAGGATGACAAAACAAAACTGAGGGGGAGTGACAAAGGATACACTGAGTCAATGGCTGCACCAACACCACCCATGGCGTACACAGCACCCTCACACACAGGGAACAGGCCTGCGCACTATGCATTGCACCACCACTGATCTCGCTATCCACCAAGGCATGAGGAGGGGCACACACCGCCAACTGCAGCACACCTGGAACCCACGTAGCCCTCACCAGTAATGGCTGCTTACAATGTAGGTAGGCAGGATAATCCTTTCAGAATCCTAGCCACTAGAAGACCTATGCTGCTATGTCAGGCCTGCCTAGGAGCACCCACTGACACACATCACCACCTGGATACCACCACACCAGGTGTAAGTTGTATTGATGGCCACTGTCCTCACTCCCTTGTGGCTGCTGTGATGCCCTCAAGCGCCCATCCAGCTCTGGATAGGCCACCACCAGTATGCGGGCCATCAGGGGGGTCAGGGTTCGATGGGTACCCCTTTCTCATTGGGAGTCCATCCCCAGCTGGGCCTCTACAGTCTTCCATGTCCACCGTCTCAGGTCCTCCCACCGTTTGCAACAATGGGTGCTCAGCCTTCCATAGACTCCCAGGGTCCGCACCTTCTTGGTGATGGCATGCCATATAACTTTCTTTTGATGGGCGCTGACCTGCAGAGGCAATACAAACAGGAAAATACCATTAGATAAACAGTCCAGCCTGTTACACATATGGCCCACCATAACCGTTCCCATCACCATTCACACCCACATAGCCCAGCACACAAGCTGTACACCGCAAAGAGGACATCCACCCACCCCCCTTAAATGATGGCTTCACACACACCACTCCATGCCACATGCATCATGCCCACAGTGTACTCACCTGTTGGTCTGGAGGCGCATACGGCAGTCCATACTGGGGTAGGACCCCATCTACCAGTCTCTCCAACTCCTCTGAAGTGAAGGCTGGGGCCCTTTCCCCGGTCACATGGGCCATGGTAGGTTCAAGACACAGGTCACAGCAACACATGCAGTGTAGGTCCTCTCCTATGGAAGGTCAGGAAACAAGTGAGGAATCAGATAGAAAATGGCAGTTACGTCTGCGGAGGTGCATACCATCACCACCGGCGTAGATCACCATTGGCCACTTTTCCCCATAGGGCCCAATATTAATCAATGAGGAGTTCCACAGCGGTTCCTGACCGCCTCCCGCCACTGCGCACAACGTCAGCTTAATAACCTTACTTCCACCTGTCCCGCCACACAGGACAGGTGGACACCATTTCAGGGGTGGGGGCACCACTATGGATTCATGTTGCGTCACAGGAATAAGAGGCACATACTGGACAAATCACACTGACCCATTACAAGTTTACAGATGGCAAACTCCTGTTGTGGCTCCAATGTTCAGTTTGTGACAGCCTCCTCACTCTTGTGTCCCTTAGATACCTACCGCTGCAGATGAATAGGAGATGGAGACATACCCCTGTGTACAGACCCCTTGTGGACTTGGCAACACTAAAGGACAGGCACAATATCCTCACCTATAGACTTGACTATCACAGACCTGTGTGCCCAATTGGAGCCTGACCTGATATCTGCTATCCGTCACCCCACTGGGATCCCCCCTCTTGTGCAAGTGCTATCTGTACTCCATTTCCTGGCAATGAGTTCTTTCCAATGACAGTGGGCTTGGCAGCCAGGAATGTCACAGCCAATGTTTTCAAACGTGCTGACAAGATTGTTGTCTGCCCTGATAAAACACATGTGCAGCTACATTGTTTTCCCCCATGTTGAGGTTTTGGCCACAGTGAAGGCTGATTCTTATGCAATTAGACATATCCCCAACATAATTGGGGCGGATGATGGCAAACCTATTGCATTTGTACCCCCGCCAGAATGAACATGTGTTCAAGAATCGTAAGAGTTTCTACTCCATGAATGTTCAGATGGTGTGCTTGGTGGACAAGTACATCTCCCACATCAATGCTAAGTATCCAGGGTCAGTGCATGGTGCCCTTGTCCTGAGGAATAGCAGCATCCCAAATGTAAATTCCCAACTACAGAGGCACAGGGTGTGGCTAGTACGTGAGCCCTGGCTCCCACCCAGTATATGTTGGTGTATGGGTATGGTGTTGGCCATATAGGATAGTGTGTGGCTAAATGTTGTCCCTCAATATTTGCAGGTGACTCTGGTTACCCAAACCTATCATGGCTGCTGACCCCTGTGAGGAATGCCAGGACAAGGGCAGAAGAATGTTATAATGAGCCACATGGGCGAACCAGAAGAATAATTGAAAGAACCTTTGACCTTCTGAAGGCCAGGTTCCGATGCGTCCATCTAACAGGTGGATCCCTGTGCTACTGACCCAAGAAGGTCTGCCAGATAGTAGTGGCATGCTGCATGTTGCACAACCTGGCCCTCAGACGACATGTCCCTTTTCTGCAGGAGGAGGAGACCGGAGATGCCCGTGTGGCAGCAGTAGACCCTGTGAACTGTGAAGATGAGGAGGCAGTGGATGAGGATGAGGACATCAGTTATTCGACAATACTTCCAATGACACACAGGTAGGACAGTGTTACTTTACATTCAAATTATTTTGTTAGTAATCTGTGTGGCAATGGCATGCTGATATTTCCCACTTATATGCCCACTTACTGTTCCCTCTGGCAATTCATTTTGCAGATGTTGGTGACTTGACATATACTCCTGGTGTGATCACTACAGCCAGCTACAGGTCATTAATCTATGCTCAGTCTATGTACATTTCATTTTCTATGTTTGTACCTGTTTCAATGAATACATATTTGATATACATGACATACTCAAAATGGATTTTTTTCAAATGATGTTTATTGAAGTGCTAATATATAGAGGGGCAAGTGTAATGGGATGGGGTAATGATGGAAGAAAATCCAGGGTATGGCTCCAGTCTATTTGTAGCACAGGTGCATTGTACAAGGGGACATAGGAAGGGGAGCAATGGCAGTTCACGGTGGACTGGGTGACTCAGTGGGACACAAGAGTGACAATCAGGAGAGTCTCATTTCCTGGCAGTGTCTTGGCAAGTGTCTCTGGCTTCTGTCTGGATCGCATGGAACGTTTGCAGGGTGGTTTACCTTCTGCAGGGGGAGGGGTGCTGGTGGCCTTTTAGTCCTGTGGCGGGGCCTTCTGGCCACTAGCGGCAGCAGAGGTGGAAGGCTGTTCAGATGTCTGGCTAGTGGCAGGGGCCCGCTGGTGTGAGAATGCCTCCCTCATAATGTTGGCCATGTCTGCCACTACTCCCGATATGGAGATCAGGGTGTTGTTAATGGCCTGCAAGTCCTCCCTGATCCCCTGGTACTGTCCCTCCTGCATCCACCTGTTCTCCTGCACGGAATGTTGGTAGGCTCCCAGGATCCCAGAAAGTGCCTCCTGGAGAGTCCGTTCCCTGTGCCTGTCCTCCCCCAGCGCACAGCAGTCCTCCCAGTTTCCCTGTTTGCCTGTGCCTCTGTCCCCTGAACAGTGTGCCCACTGCCACTGACCCCAGGTCCCTGATTGTCTTGGGGGTGAGGTGTGGCCTGGGGTCCCTGTAGAAGTGGACATACTGCTGATTGATGTGTCCTGGGGACAGATGTATGGGTACGCTGGGTGGGTGCTGTGGTGGTGTTTCCAGATGGGGGAGGCTTGGTGGTGGTGTGTGACTGGGCCTGGGTAACCGGCTGTCCAATGGTCCCTGATGGACCAGGTAGGTCATCTAGATCCTGAAGACCAGAGTTGCTGTCATCACTGTGGGCCTCTTCAGTTGGGGGACTGGATAGTGCTGGCTCCTCTTCTCCACTATCTGTGGGAACCTAAATAATGTGTCATGGTTTATATGTCTGACATATTGTACATCTGTGGCTTCCCCTCTACGGCTGGATTTGCCCTGCCAGATTTCACTTGTGTATGTTAGTGTATGGTGGGATTGTTAGTTCTCCCTGCTATGCATGCTTTAGTGGTGAGTGTCCATGCAGGGCTGTGAGGGGTGCCCATGCATTGGTAGAGCATGCAGGGCTTGGCATTGGGATGTGTGAGATGTGATGGTGGGGTATGTGGGATGTAGTGGAGTGATGGGAGTGAAGGTGAGGGTATGTGATGGCATGCAGGTAGGGGGGTGAAAATAGTAGAGAGTTGACTTACCAGAGTCCAGACCTCCTCCGAATCTGGCCAGGCTCTCAGGATTCAGTATTGCCAAGACTCGCTCCTCCCATGCTGTGAGTTGTGGGAGAGGAGATGGGGGTCCTCCGCAAGTCCTCTGTACAGCGAGCTGGTGTCTTGCTGCTATGGAATGTACTTTCCCCAGTAGGTCCTTCCACCTCTTCCTGATGTCATCCCTAGTTCTTGGGCGCTGGCCCACGGCGTTGACCCTGTCCACGACTCCCCACCAGAGCGCCATCTTCCTGGCTATGATATTTGCTGCACCAGTGCTCCAAATAGTTGGGGCTCTACCCTGACAATTACGTCCACCATGACCCTTAGATCCTCCACTGTGATACGGGGGTGTCTTTGTGGTCCCATGGGTGTTAAGTGAGGTGTGTTGGGTTATGTGTTGGGGTGTGTGATGTGGAGTTTGTGAGTGGTGTTTAGGTGTGAGGAGAGTGTGATGCTCTGGTTGTGTCAGTGGTCTTGGTGTCTGTCTTGATGCAATGCTTTGTAGTTGTAAAGAGTTGTGGGTAATGTGGATGTGTGTTTTAAAGTGGTGTGGATGTGTGGGTATGGTGTGTGTATGGGTGTCAGGTGTGTGTTGTTTGAATTGTCCGTTGTGGGGTTGATTTGTGTGTGGGTGTCCATTGTGTCATGCGGCGGTATGTACCGCCAATGGATTACTACAGTTGAATGTCCGCCGTGGTGATTGGTGGGTCATAATGTGATGGGCGTTGTTCTGTTATCGTAACAGTGTGGGTTTTGATACTGCCACTTTATCACTGACCTTTGGTCTGGCGGATTTGTGTATGTGGCTGAATTCTGTCCGATTAGTGTGTGTGTGTCATAATATGGTAAACGGATATCCGCCACAGCGACGGTAAGTTGGCGGCCGTCAGTGTGGCAGGAAGTGGGGTTTACCGCCAATGTCATAATGAGGGCCTTAGTGGGCTCACTCACCCTCACAACTCACACTCCCCAAAAATTGTGTATCTGGAACTACTGTGCCTCATGTACGCTGACGACCTTGTGCTGATCAGCCATACGGAGAGAGGCCTTTGGAGACTATTAAAATGCTGCTCAACATTACTCAGCCATCAATGCCTTGTCAGAAAACTTTGGAAAAAGACGTACACAGTCAATCAGATCAAAGGCACCCTCAAGAGCATGGTTTTTGGTGTAACACAACTTGTTCAAACAGACAAGTACAAATACCTCGGAGTCGTCCCTGACAAGTCAGGAAACTTTGTGCATCAAAGAAAAAGCCTACTGGGAAAAAGTTTAGCCATAGCTCTTTCCTTAAAAAGACTAAGGGGGTCATTCTGACCGCCAGGGCCAATGACCGCGGGAGCACCGCCAACAGGCTGGCGGTGCTCCCATGGGCATTCTGACTGCGGCGGTACAGCCGCGGTCATAAACGGAAAACCGGCGGTGTACCGCCGGTTTCCCGCTGCCCTGGGGAATCCTCCATGGCGGCGCAGATTGCTGCGCCGCCATGGGGATTCCGACCCCCATACCGCCATCCTGTTCCTGGCGGTTTTGGCCGCCGGGAAGAGAATGGCGGTATGGGGTGTCGTGGGGCCCCTGGGGGCCCCTGCAGTGCCATGCATGGGCACTGCAGGGGCACCCGTAACAGGGCCCCACAATGATTTTCAGTGTCTGCCATGCAGACACTGAAAATCGCGACGGGTGCAACTGCACCCGTCGAACCCCTTCCACTCCGCCGGCTCCATTCGGAGCTGGCATCCTCATGGAAGGGTGTTTCCCGCAGGGCTGGCGGGCGGCCTTCTGGCGGTCGCCTGCCAGCCCAGCGGGAAACCCAGAATACCCGCGGCGGTCTTTTGACCGCGCAGCGGTATTCTGGCGGGCCCCGCCAGGCCGGCGGCTACCGCCGCCAGCCAGGGTCAGAATGAGGCCCTAAAAACCCACCTGAATAGGCTATCATACTCCCCCCTTCTAAAAGTGCTGAAAGCCAAGCTCCTGCTCACAATTACATACGGGAGCGAAGTGCAAAGAGGCAGGGATGCCGACATCTTAAACCAAACAGTGAACAAAGTTTACCGGATGATCTTCAACTTCCCCAGTTTCACCTTCTCCGCCCAATTGAGACTGGAATTTGGCCTACCGAATCAATATTTGGCACAACGTGGTGCACATATAAACTTCTGGAGCAAAGCCCGTGCTTCCACTCCGGATACCCTCAATTACTATATGTGGCAAGAGCTTGATCGCAAGAACACCTCCCCATTTAGATCACACTTAGATGATTCACTTAAGAAGGCAGGGCTCACTGATCTTTGGAGGACCTCAATCCCGCACAGCTCCTTTAAGAAAACAGCAGAGAAATCAATCAGACTTAAGTCACCACTGGAGGACAAAGCAGCCTTCTCACGGAGGTCCCATGGATGGATGACTTTGCACACCAACACGTCTCTGGCACCACAGTCGTATCTAGGCCTGGGCTTTGTGAGAAGGCCAAAGGAGCAATTCTAATACAGCTAATGCCTGACAGTGGAATTTAATGGTAACAAGCAATGCTCTACTCACACTGGAGCAAGCAAAACTTTAAGCAACAATCCCTCATTATATTTTAAAAATGAGCGTCCATAGAGTGCACATCGAAACAATTGTAGAATGCGCATAATCCATTGATGTGGATTACATCACAAATATTTTTTTAAGTGTTTGCATATTTTTTACCATTTTGTTATGGTTTTAAGTAACTAAATAATAAACCTTTACCTTACCTTACCATCCGGAAACCGATGCATCACTCTCTTGCGGGAGTTAAAAACGACCCATCGCCGACATGACTGAAGAAGTAAAGACACACGGCCTCACTTGTGAGTAAGAAATTGACGCCTCACGGACTTTCTGATGCATGCTCACCGATGCAGCTTTTTTTTTACGCAAGGCAGGTACTTTGTGTAACAATGAAGTTTCCTTTGTTTTCAATGTAGTAAGACTCTTTTTACTTCAAAAATTCATAACTTGACTTGTGTATGCCGGGATTTCATCATTTTGGTCATGTTTGATTTCCATAAATATTGCCTATTTTGTAGTGTTTTTACTGCATTACTGTGTGTGTTGGCACAAATACTTTACACATTGCCTTTGAGATAAGCCTGACTGATTGTGCCAAAGGAAGCGGGTGAGCAGGGGTTATATTAAGTGACTTGACTAGAGTGAGGGTCCTGCTTGGACAGAGTGCAAACTGACCACCCAGAGGCCTCATTTCTAAGTAATATATATATATATATATATATATATATATATATATATATATTGAGCAGTTATAGTTAGAGTGCTTCAAGTGACTACAATACGTGCCCTAAGGTAACTATAACCTTTTTCTCCACCCTCGCTTGACAGATCACCCCGAAACTTCCTGTGTGCAACAAGAATCACTGGGCCACTTTTTCTGGAAAATGTTGCGAAAATTCATCAAATGTTGACAAAGAATTCCAGTCTCTCTCTCTGTCTCTCTCTCTCTATATATATATATATATATATATACATATATATATATATATATATATATATATATATATATATATATATATATATATATAGAGTCAGTCTCTCTCTCTCTCTCCATGACAGTTTTTAAAAATATGTGTGGTTTCCCTAGGGGCTGATTTTGACCCCAAGTGAAATCATACATATTAAAAAAAAAAATGATGCGCCCATAGGGGTCAGCCTGTGTCAGGAGGGCCAACCTCCCATTAAAAAAAATAGATATATATTTTTATCCCCGGGGGCGCAATCACTCCCCCAGAGGAAAAATCCTTCTTTTTTTAACTTAATTATGTCCCGAGGCGGGGGCAGCCCACTTACACAGGGGCTGCACCCCTTGAAGCAATCCCTGGTGGCCTGATGCAGTTTCCAGCAGGTGGATCACAACTGTGCCATAATCAACGGCCAGTAAACAGTGTCAGGGAGGCATCGATGGAATGGGGAAACTGTCCCCTTTCCATTGATGCCTCTTTGGCATCCGGTGAGGCATTTTTGGCCTTTTTTCACACCAGAGGGGGAAGAGTATGGTTACCTTGTCCTCGGATTGGGGAAAAGTGTGACATCAGCACGCCTCATGGAGTGCTTATGTCAGAAGTGAGCAGGAGGGGAATAGGGGGAGATGCTAAAGCTGTTCCGCATCTCCTGAGGGTATTTTAAAAAAAAAAATGTAAAGCCCTCCTGGTGTGAGTCAATTGTCGTGGCCTGCACCGGGGAGGGTTTGCATGTGTCGGCCACTGGTCGACATACGCACTAATGGGGTTAACATGGCAAACACCATAAATATCCTGGACAACTGCAAACAAGCTTTTACACAATTTCTTCTAGCCAATGGCTAACAGACAAGGGTGGGGAAGTCACATTTGTCGTAGAAGCTCATGAAGCATACCAAATAGAAGCGTTTTATTCTTGGGTCACTTTTCCGGAAGTAAATTTCAATTCAAATACACTTCACACGTACAGCAGTACAGAGTTTGTCAGGGCTATTTAGTGTCTCTCTTTTGGGTGGGTCCTCAGATTTAATGTGCAAAACTCCAGCAAGAATCCTCTGAAACGTTCACTTCATCTTCTGGCCATTGGAATCACAACTGGACTCCATAGGAACCTACAATCTGCAGCTACAGTGATGACTCTGCTCTGCAACATTGTTTCTCTGGCTCCTTCCAGCGACTGCAACATTTCCCTGGCTGTGCATCCTCTGAGGGTGGTCAGTCTTTAGTCTGTACCAAGAAGCAAGAAGGAATCTCCTTTTGAGTGAAGGAGTCACTCCCCTGCAACCGCAGGCACCTGCTGCAATGACGACCAGCTGCATGGATCTCCCCTCATCTTCAGCTGTGTGGATCCTGCATGACGGGTGGTGGTCCAGAGTAGTCCCCTTGGTCTTCCCTGCCAGCCAGCTGTCCAACCCCTGTGCACCATGTCTCTTACAGCTGCAAAGGCTTGTTTGCATCTCCTCCAAGGATTCTTCAGGTAACATGTAGCTCCAGCCCCCAGCACTCTTTCCTGCGACACACAGCCCTCTGTGTGGTTCTCCTGCAGGGTGGGATCCCTTCATGTTGTGCTCCGTGGGCTCCTTCTATGACTTCTGTGTCACAATCCTGTGGGACTCCTGTGGGTGTCTCCTTTTCCGCAGACACCTCTGCGCCTGCCCCAGTCAGCCCTGCTGCCCTCAGTGAGGAGGCTATTGACCTCCTAAGGTCGATCTCTATGGGTCAGTCGAACATCGTGAATGCCATCCAGGGACTGGCAACTCAAATACAACAGAGCAATGTGTTCCTGTAGGGCATTCACAGTGCACTGGCTGGCCTACAGAGATCCTTTCAGGCTCTGGCCTCCACATTGACGTCAGCCAGTCACCATTTGTCTTCCACCCCCCTGCATCTTCCTCTTCACAATCCCACACTCCTCTTTCCCGTCCCTGCCGGAGCACACAGAGAGACAAGCATGCATCAACCCTTAACATCCAAGGGTTCAGCAGGCAAACACAAGCACCAGAAGACCCTTCACCCACATGCACACAAACAACACCCACCTGCAGACACACCAACAGCCACTACCTGCACAGACTCCCCCACCACCCCCACCTTCACATACACTACACCTGATACACCTGCAGACATTCACTGATGCAGACACAACACCTAGTCTACCCACAGTCATTACAATAGCAGACCCTCATACATCCACCCCAGTCACCACATCTGCAGGCACCACAACCACAGACACACTCACATGAAGCACAGCCACATACCTGTAGTCACCACCTCAACAGATGGTCACCCGTCCAGCATGGCATCACCCAGCACCTCCATCCCCTACATCACAAGACACATAAACACCCAGATTCAACCACCTAACAAACGCGCAGCACACACATGTATTCCTCGCACACACATGCACCCAAAACATCCACCGATATACCTTCTACATTGACTCCCTCGCCCTCCACTTCCAAACCCTTTTGCCATGACCATCTGCTTGTGTCTAAGAAGTTTATCCTCTGACCTGAACCTTTTCCCTACTACTCTCCCACCCTGTGTTGTCGCATAGGCTCTCATTATTCTAATGAGACTACTGGATTTTGGGAAGCAAGATCGTCCCTGGTGTGGGATACTGAGTCTGACCCACTGTGGGTGACACATGTCGCCCTAAATCCAGGTTTTGCTCCGACTAACTAGCAGTGCCTCATCTCTACCAGCAGATAGGGATGATTGGGAAGCTGAGCACATGACATATTAGGCTTCTCAGGGAAGTCGTGGTCACTCAGGTCTCATCCGGTTCTCTCATTCACATTTCAGTCTCCTATATAAATGACAATAAGAAGCATTATAAGTTTTAATGGCTGGTTTAATAGAACAACTGCATTTTAGATAGCAAAGCGTGAGCTGCAATAACCAGGATGACACAACATGACAATATTAAAATGGTGACGAGAGGAGTGAAGCATAAGAATAACGCTATCATATTGTCACTAAGATTTATTAACTATTTCCTATCTAAGTCATAATCTGAGCACAGCATGTTAAGCTCTAATTATGCCTATCAGGTTCCCCCGGGAGGATATCAACCCTCATACCTGAGCAAAGGCCTATAGTCTGCGTTAGCATCTGCAGCAAAGCATTCAGCAATCAGCATACATTTGTTGTTCCCTGGCTGGAATCTCCCTCTTAACGTGTAATGGGACTAGGAAGTGTTTTTATTATAGCACAGCTGATGTTCTAAGAAAACGTCCCTACGTAAGGCTGTGTATTTTCTACGAATGTTGGAGACTAAACTTCTGCCACGTTCACCGGTAATGTACCACACTGTAGCCTTGACTGAAGCACAAAGTGATCAAGAATGTCTTGTTTGAGAACACAGTGCTGGGCAAAGCAAAAACAGTTAGAAAGATGAAAATAAAACAAGACCGTAAAACTGGTTATTGTAAAAATAACAATGCAAAGCCGAATAAAATATATCTAGGTCAAAGTGCGCAGCGGCCTAGTGTGTTAAACTAACGTGCTTGGAGCTATAACTAAAATGGCTACACAACACCCTCCCCTTGTCGGTTAAGTGGTTCCAAGATGAAACTAAAATGTCATTGCTAAAAGCTCAACCTAAGATATGTATAAAAACCAGGTCAATTTTGACAAGTTAAAAGGACACACAAGCATAGTACGTGACAATTTAAAACATGAGCATGTGACTTATAACCGAATTCAAAGGACATGTCAATTTAGAAAAGTTCCAAACTAAGTACGAGCCATGGGGAACAGGAGATCTTCCACTTCGGCAGGTGTCAGAACCGGAAAGTCCGCACCAAAAATGATCAAGGAGCAAGTGTGTTCCATAGCCCCAGTGTCAACCAAGACGGCATCCCATGGAGAGCCCATTGATGAGTTGTCGACAACTTCCTCCAGGAAGGGTAACTCACAATTAGCTTCACATAGCAAATGCAACCTCAGTGCTCATGTCTGGTAATGAACCCTCAATGAGATCATCAACAGATCAGCATCTATTGCTGGGGGCGCTGCTGTGAAAGACAAACTTCCAGTGCATGTTCGAAAGAGCACCAGAGGCACCGAAACATGGGCTGCACACAATAGAGAACCGGTCTGAATGACAAAGACCAGTCACACTGCAATTGCTCCAGGAGTGTTGCTCCAAAATGCTGTATTATACGCTCACGACACAGCTGCGCTGATGGGAGTGCCATTATTTCTCCTCATTTCGGCGGGACAGCCATTGAGCATAAACAACAGCAACAGCAGGATGCCAGTTAATAAAGCCAAAGTTATCGGAAAAACCCCCAAAATACTACCAAAAATTGAGTGGATGGCTGAAGGTATCAAACCGAATATGGAGGAGAAGGTATGAACAAAACCAGAACCAACTGCTTTGAAAAAATGTGCGATTCCAGTCGTGCTGGACGCATTAAATATTTGTCCCACAAGTTCACCAAAGTGTCTCGGAAAGTTTGTATTTAACAGGGACTGTATTTCTGCTGATGACCTTGCCACTTGAAATGCGTAGGTCTCGCGTGCAGATGTAAGGGCCACATGCTTTTGAAACAGTAAAGCCTTGAGTCTACTCAACTTGTCAAAATTCACGTTTGAAGTAGCAATGTAAGGCCAAATATCAGCTACCTCCTTAAATTTGGTGGGGGGAGCATGTAATGACCTTGGAGACCGAAACAACATAAACTATTCCGGCCCGCATGCCACAACAGCCTTCACTATTGAGAAGGACGTAGCTGCCGTTTGAAAGCACCTGGAACTTGGGTCGAATCAAAGGGACTGGGACTCCCTTAAGATAACAAGCCAAGTTTGCAGATGAGGCATTACACGCCCCATGCAAAGACAGCTGTTTACAAATCATCGAATGGCTGACTGAAGTCTTGCATTCACTACCACTAAGAAAGACCCCTTTCATGCCTTTGAAGCATTTGTATGAGAAGGGAAGCTCCCACACCTCAACACCTCATAGATGTAACTATCTCCCAGCTTTTCATATCTGCCTACTGGAATGTGTTTTAAGCAGGAGGTGAATTGTAGTGTGGAAATAGGCAGATTAATAACCCCATGTATTAACCCCTCAGCCGATGGTATTTCGGCCACGGTAAAAGGCAACTTTTCTAATTTCTCGATGTTGAGCATGACATAAGTCACTTCCTTTTTAGCCATTAGTTGTTGTTGTCGCGTTAGATTAAAAAAAGAAAATATCTCCCTTGCACTGACGTGCTGCCATGGAACGCGACCCGCATTCAATGTTTGAAGCATCCAACCCAACTGCATAATGGACCTGATCTGACTCTGTCAATTGTGTAAGGATGACATATCGGATTGTATAATGTCTATAGCAGAAGAGACAATATTATTAATGGTATAAATCCGGTCGGACAAAGTGTTAATCCAATTATCCACAACAGCTAATGCCTTTTTTAAATTTTCCTGGTCTATTTGCCTTAACCGGGCAGCAGCATCTAGTTGGGAAAGTTTCCAAATCTCATTGTATAATTGCATATAAAAAACGCTTCTACTTGGTGTTCTAGGGTCTGACAAGAAATCTTGTAAGTCTGGGGAGTTAGACAGGAGATTGAGGTGTTCTCTAATCGTGTTCAGTGAGGATGATTTTAGCCACTGTTGGCATAATTTTCCCACACTATGTGAGTCATTACAACCCGGGCGGACGGTGTTAAAGCGGCGGTAAGACCGCCAACAGGCCGGCGGTAAACATTTTGGAATTACGACCATGGCGGAAACCGCCAACAAAGACAGCCACTTTAACACAGACTTTAACAGACAGGCGGGAGACAATGTACCGCCCACACTATTATGAGAGGCCAATCCGCCACCTTTTCCGGGGCGAATTCCCCACGGATAAAAACACGGCGGAAACAGGCATTTTAAATGAAAAACGCTCACCTCTACACACTCCACGAGGAAGGAGGACAGCATGGAGCCGGAACTTCATATTCTCCCAGCGCTAGTCTTCCTGCTGTTCTACGAGGAGCACCAACGCCGGCGGCAAAGACCACTGTGAGTACTGCACCTACGACATGGGGGAGGGGGGAGGGAAAAAACAAGGGGACACACACTCAACACCCCAACCCCCACCGACCCTCACCCACTACAACACACACACCAATGCTTATCAATACATTACAGTAACTCTCCCCCAAACCCCCCCTGAAGAATGCAAAGACAAAAGGAAATGAGTGTAACTATTCTAAAATATAAAAATTCAGTAAGCAAAAATATACATATATATATATATATATATATATATACACTATTAACAAAATATACACGACGATTAGTAGTCCAGGTTTTGCACCATTCATAGACCGTGGACCACTGGGCCCAAAATGCATGGGCGAGGCCCACACAAGATACCCGAACATGACGGAGAGAACACTGCAGCAGCATCAGATAGAAAAACAACAGGCACCTCAGGGGGAAGGGAAGGGGGTGCACCTCAGCCAGATGAGTGCATGACGCCAGATCCACGAGGGGGCACCTTGCCCATTGATGTATCCTGGGGAGTGCAAAGCCACAGTCTCTCAAGTCTCTACAGTGGGTGGGTTGCCCACTGCTTTATCCTGGGGAGTGCTAAGCCACAGTCTCTCAAGTCTCTACAGTGGGTGGGTTGCCCACTGTTCAATCCTGGGGAGTGCAAAGCCACAGTCTCTCAAGTCTCTACAGTGGGTGGGTTGCCCATTGTACCATCCTGGGGAGTGCAAAGCCACAGTCTCTAAAGTCTCTACAGTGGGTGGATTGCCCACTGTACCATCCTGGGGAGTGCAAAGCCACAGTCTCACAAGTCTCTACAGTGGGTGGGTTGCCCACTGTTCAATCCTGGGGAGTGCAAAGCCACAGTCTCTCAAGTCTCTACAGTGGGTGGATTGCCCACTGCTTTATTCTGGGGAGTGCAAAGCCACAGTCTCTCAAGTCTCTACAGTGGGTGGGTTGCCTACTGTTCAATCCTGGGGCGTGCAAAGCCACAGTATTTTAAGTGGATGCATGTCTCCACTGATTCTGGAGGGGGACTGGTGCCCAGAGTGCTTCATCCTGTGCAGGACAGACGGAGTGGATGCATGTCTCCACTGGTTCTGGAGGGGGACTGGTGCCCAGAGTGGTTCATCCTGTGCAGGACAGACGGAGTGGATGCTGTTCTCCACTGGTTCTGGAGGGGGACTGGTGCCCAGAGTGCTTCATCCTGTGCAGGACAGACGGAGTGGATGCATGTCTCCACTGGTTCTGGAGGGGGACTGGTGCCCAGAGTGCTTCATCCTGCGCAGGACAGACGGAGTGGATGCATGTCTCCACTGGTTCTGGAGGGGGACTGGTGCCCAGAGTGCTTCATCCTGTGCAGGACAGACGGAGTGGATACTGTTCTCCACTGGTTCTGGAGGGGGACTGGTGCCCAGAGTGCAGCACTCACCCTGTGACGGTCCCAGTTGTGTCACTGCCCCTGCCGCTAATGGGCTAGCGGTGCTCGGCTTGGCGGTCTTTGCCCTGTTCGGCGGTCCTTGCCCTGTTCAGCGGTGCTTGCCATGGCGGTCTTTGCCCTGTTCAGCGGTGCTTGAGTTGGCAGTTTCTGACCTGTTCAGCGGTGCTTGTCCTGTTCAGCGGTGCTTGCCCTGTTCAGCGGTCCTTGCCCTGGCGGTCCGCCATTGCCCAGCTGGGCTCTGGCTGGCAGTCCTTCATGGGTCAGCTGGGCTGTGGCTTACGGGCCCTCCTGGGTAGCTGGGCTGTGGCTTGCGGGGCCCTCCTGGGCAGCTGGGGTGTGGCTTGCGGGACCCTCCTGGGCAGCAGGGCTGTGGCTTATGGGGCCCTCCTGGGCAGCTGGGCTGTGGCTTGTGGGGCCCTCCTGGGCAGCTGGGCTGTGGCTTGTGGGCCCTCCTGGGCAGCGAAGATGGGGCTGGCGGTGGCCTCCTGGATAGCGACAATGGGGCTGGCGGTGGCCTCCTGGACAGCGACGATGGGGATGGCAGTGGCCTCCTGGACAGTGCAATGGGGCTGGCGGTGGCCTCCTGGACAGCGGGGATGATGGCGGTGTTCTCCGGGTGGTGGGAAATTGGTTAAGGGGGGACAGGAAAAGTTGTTTGGACACACTGGGACGGGTAGCTGGAGGGGGTTTGGGAGTGGAGGAAGAGGTGGTGGTTGTAGGAGGTGTATCTTTTGTGGATTTGGGTGCAGGTGCATGCGTTGGAGGCTGTTGTGCGGTGGATGGCTGTTGGGTGGGTGTGTGCCTGCGTTTGTGTATCTTGGGAGGGGGCGTCACAGACACATTGGGAGAGGACACAGGGGATGTGTAAATGGTAGTGGGGGTGGTGAGTGCACGTGAGCGGGGTGTGGTGGTGGGTGTGCTGGTACGGGACATAGTGGCTGTAGTGGTAGTGCATGCAGGTGTGAGTGTAGACGAGACTGGGAGGGAGGAGGGATTCGTGGAGGAGGGGGACACAGTGGAGGCAGTGGATGTTGGTGTGTCTGTATGTGTGTGTTGCTTGCGTGAGTGCCTGTGGGATGTGTGGTGCTTATGTTTGCCTGAGCTTCCCTTGTGTGGTGAGGTGTGTGCAGGCTGGTCTGATGGTGTGCTTGGGATAGGCAGAGGTACAGGGGATTGGGTCTGGGTGGAGGAAGTTGGAGGGGGGAGGCTAGACACAGGGACAATGGCTGCCATCAGTGCTGAGGCCAGAGTTTGGAGGGTTTGATGAAGGGCAGCCTGACCAGAACGAATGGCCTCCAGGAATGCATTTGTGTGTTGCAACTCCCTTTCTACACCCTGGATGGCATTCGAAATGGTAGACTGCCCACCAGTGAGTGACCTGAGGAGGTCAATGGCCTCCTCACTGAGGGCAGCAGAGGTGACAGGGGCAGGGGCTGAGGTGCCTGGGGCGAAAGTGATGCCCACCCTCCTGGGTGAGTGGGCACGGGGCACATGCTGAAGGGCTGCTGGAAGGGCGTGCTGGTGGCGGCTGTACCTGTTGAAGTGGGAGGCACAGATGTTGCCGCCACCACAAGGGAGCTCCCATCGTAGGACGAGTCCGTGTCGCTGGTTGCAGATCCTGTGACTGCCGTGGTGCTCCCCTCGCCCTCCGTCCCACTGGTGTATTCAGAGTCCGTAGTGTGGGCTTCCATGCCCATGTGGGATGCAGCTCCCTCGTTCTCCGGTGCCACTGTACCTCTGCCTGATGATTCTAATGCACACAAGAACAGGGAGACCGCAAAAAAGGGGGGGGGGGAACAGAAGAAAGACAGGTTGAGTGCATGGCTTACCACTACAGTTGGTGGACAAAACAGACACAGCAGCCCCCTGCACTACGTCGCGCTGTTGGGCTCTACAGTGCAAATCCTGGGAAATGGCCTACAAGGCTATGGACGACATCTGCACACATAGATGACACAGGGGCATGAATAGCTGTACTTGGCACTCTACAGAGGAGGGGTGGGGGGCCACAGGCCCATGCCTTACGAATGGGCCTAGCCTACAGAACTCGCCCTGGCCTAGGGGAACCGACAGCCCTTCTCCCCCACCCAGACACCTTCACTGCGTGCAAAGTCAGCTGAATGATAGTGTACTCACCCCCTTGTGTCTGCTGTGATGCCCTCAAGCGCCCATCCAACTCAGGGTAGGCCACCGCCAGGATCCAGAATAGCAGGGGGGTCATGGTTCAACGGCCACCCCTCCCACGTTGGGAGGCCATCCCCAGCTGAGCCTCCGCCGTCTTCTTGCTCCAGCGGCGAATGTCCTCCCATCTCTTCCGGCAGTGGGTGCTCTGTCTGTGGTGGACCCCCAGTTCCGGACGTCCTTGGCGATGGCACGCCAAATATCCTTCTTCTGGTGGGCGCTGACCTAAATGAAATGTACAGGGGAAGAAGAGAAGTCATTACCAACTGCACCGTCAAAGTGCGTGGCCTACATCCCTACCCTTGCCATGTGGCACATGCATTCACCGTCTTTCATGCACGCAGAACACTGCCCCCTTCCTTCTTACAACCAGCCCTCTCCACACAGGCATAGCCCATACAACATTCTCCCTGTGTGCTTACCTGTTAGTCTGGAGGACCGTAGAGTAGCGTGTACTGGGGGAGGACCCCGTCGACGAGCTTCTCCAACTCCTCTGCAGTGAAGGCAGGGGCCCTTTCTCCAGACACACAAGCCATTGTCTATTCCAGACCGAGGTCACAGCCGCACTTGCATTGTAGGTCCTCTCCTGTCGAAGATCAGGTATCGAGTGATTAAACAGTTAGAAAATGGCGGTCACGTCCGCGGCGGTGCGTACCGTCACCGCCGGCGTACATCGTCATTGGCTCCTGGGACCCATAGGGTCCAATGTTAACCAATGCAGCATTCCGCTGCGGTCCTCGACCGCCTACAGCGGCGGTGTACAACGCCAGCGCAGTTACCTCATATCCCCTTGTCCCACCTTACGGGGCAGGCAGCCGCCATTTCAGGGGGCCACATGGCATTAATTTTAAATGTGTCACACCGATGTAGGCCTTGCATACACACAGTAACAGGCACATTACGGATTAATAACGTTTCTGCAAAATACACATTATGATACCTCAGTATTGGATGACTCTCTGCTCGCTGTTCTCCTCCATAGGGCACGTCCGCTGGGGCAGGTGATGAGATGGCAGCATCCCCCGGTGTACAGACCGCTGGTGGACCTGTCGACAATGGAAGAGAGACACGTAATAGTCACCTACAGACTTGATTGTGCAACAATCCATGAACTGTGTGCCCAGTTGGAGCCAGACCTGATGTCAGCTATCCGCCATCCCACAGGAATCCCCCCTCTAGTGCAGGTCCTGTCAGTACTCCATTTCCTGGCAAGTGGATCCGTACAAACAACAGTGGCCATTGCATCCGGGATGTCCCAGCCAATGTTCTCTAACGTGTTGTCCAGAGTGTTGTCTGCCCTGCTGAAACACATGCACAGCTACATCGTTTTCCCTCAGAGGATTTGTCCACAGTGAAAGGTGACTTCTATGCCAGATGGCCTAGTTACCAACTGCATCACACATACCTAAGCCTACTCTCAACACACATACAGGCCTGATTTTGTGAATGATTGGTGTACTGTGTAGACTGTGGGTACATACCTCTTAGTTGTTTGACTCTGTGCTTGCTGTTGTCCTTCATAGGCACCGTCCGCTGGGACATGTGAGGAGATGGCGGAATCCTCCAGTGTACCGACCGCTGGTTGACCTGTTAACAATGGAGGAAAGAAATTTGATCATCACTCAACAGTGGCCATGGCATCAGGGATGTCCCAGCCGATGTTTTCCAACGTGTTGTCCAGAGTGTTGTCTGCCCTGCTGAAACACATGCGGAGCTACATCGTTTTCTCTCAGGTGGAGGACTTGCCTACAGTGAAAGGTGACTTCTATGCCCTTGGACATATCCCCAACATCATAGGTGCCATTGATGGGACCCATGTGGCTTTGGTCCCCCCCCCCCCAACAGGAGTGAACAGGTGTACAGGAACCGGAAAAGTTATCATTCCATGAATGTACAGATGATATGTTTGGCAGACCAGTACATCTCCCATGTGAATGCCATGTTCCCTGGCTCCGTGCATGGCGCCTACATCATGCGGAATAGCAGCATCCCTTATGTGATGGGTCAACTACAGAGGCACCGGGTGTGGCTATTAGGGGACTTTGGTTACCCCAACCTGTCATGGCTACTGACCCCAGTGAGGAATCCCAGGACCAGGGCAGAGGAACGCTACAATGAGGCCCATGGGTGGACTAGGAGGGTGATCGAACGCACCTTCGGCCTCCTGAAGGCCAGGTTTAGGTGCCTCCATATGACAGGTGGATCCCTATTCTACTCACCAAAGAAGGTGTGTCAGATCATCGTGTCCTGCTGTATACTTCATAATTTGCCTTTTCTGTAGGAGGATGGTCCAGATGGCGGTGTTGTGGCAGCTGTGGAGCCTGTGGACAGTGATGAGAAGGAAGCAGAGGAAGAAGACATTGACAACAGGGACTCAGTCATCCAGCAATATTTCCAGTGAAACACAGGTGAGAATACATTCCTGCCTACTACAAGTACTTTTCAACTTCTACCTCTATCCTGTCTGTCGTTTTCACCCAGCGTATAGTCACTGAGTTGTCACTTTCACTTACGGTTTCACAGGTGTGGGTTCCAATGTGTGTCATCTGTTTAGATTCCTCATGGACTTGAGGTGTGTGACATAGGTATGTTGACATTACTATTTCCTGGAAATGTTGTCACTGTAATTGCAAATACACTATTTCAAAATCACAGACAGACTCCAGATCTTTTGGTGCTTTAGGTGTGTTTATTTACATACAAAATATTGGAAGGGGTTGTAAACTGGTGAGGGGTGATGGCGGAGGAGTGTCCATGGCAGAGTCCAGTCTATTTGTCTCATAGGTGCATTGCCCATATGGGCATAGGAAGTGGAGCTGGGGCAGTTCCAATATAGACAGGGTGACAAAGTGGGAAAGTGGGTTGACAATCAGGGTGGTCTCATTTCTTGGTGGGGGTCTTGGCATCGTTCTCTGTCTTGTTCCTGGATCTCAGGGACCGTTTGCGAGGTGGTTCTCCGTCTGCAGGGGGTGGGGTGCTGGTGTGGTGGTCCTGTGGTGGTGCCTCCTGTCCACTAGCGCCGGCGGAGGTGGTGGGCAGTTCATCGTCCATGCTAGTGTCAGGGGCCCCTTGGAGTTCCACAGTGTCCCTCCTGGTGTTGAGTATTTCCTTCAGCACCCCTACGATGGTGCCCAGGGCGGAGCTGATGGTTCTGAGTTCCTCCCTGAACCCCAAATACTGTTCCTCCTGCATGCGCTGGGTCTCCTGAAACTTGGCCGGGACCGTTGCCATCGTCTCCTGGGAGTGGTGGTATGCTCCCATGATGGAGGAGAGGGCCTCGTGGAGAATGGTTTCTCTTGGCCTGTCCGCCCCCTGTTGCACAGCAGCCCTCCCAGTTCCCCTGTGTTCCTGGGCCTCCGTCCCCTGGACCGTGTGCCCACTGCCCCCAGGTCCCTGTTGTTGTTGGGGTGGTGGGTTATCCTGGGTTCCCTGTAGTGGTGAACACACAGCTGATTGACGTGTCCTGGGGATGGAGATATGGGCCCGCTGGGTGGGTGCTGTGCTGGTGTTACCAGAGGGTGGAAGGTCTGTGGTGGCCTGTGCCTGTGTGAGGGGAACCGACTGTCCCGAGGCCCACGATGGTCTGGGCTGGTCATCTGGATCCAGTTGGACAGAGCTGCTGTCATTACTGTGGGACTCTTCTGTGGGTGGGGTGGAGATGTCTGGACCCTCCTGTCTGGTGACGTTGGGTAGAGGTCCTGCAGGGGTGTAAAAGCATAATTATTGCATCTGTGTGGGTCATGGTGGGCAATGGGTGGGTGACCGTGTACCCCAGTGCTTACATTCCTATGTGGGGACTTGTGTGATGGTGGTTTAGGGGGGTGTATGGGTATGTGCAGTGGGCATGCTTTAGTGATGGGTGTCCATGCATTGGTGTTGCATGCAGGGCTTGGTGTTGGGATGGGTGGTTTGTGATATTAGTACATTTGTGAGGAGTTGGAGTGATAGGGGAGGGGGCGAGGGTGGGGTCTGTGATAGCATGCAGGTAGGGTGGGGCATATGGTAGTTAAAGGTTTGACTTACCAGAGTCCATTCCTCCACCAACTCCTGCGAGGCCCTCAGGATGCAGAATCGCCAAGACCTGCTCCTCCCATGTTGTTAGTTGTGGGGGAGGAGGTGGTTGTCCGCCGCCAGTCCTCTGAACGGCCAGGTGGTGTCTTGAGACCACGGAACGCACCTTCCCCCGTAGGTCGTTCCACCTCCTCCTGATGTCGTCCCGATTTCTTGGGTGTTGTCCCACTGCATTGACCCTGTCGACTATTCTTCACCATAGCTCCATCTTCCTTGCAATTGAGGTGTGCTGCACCTGTGCTCCAAATAGCTGTGGCTCTACCCAGACGATTTCTTCCACCATGACCCTGAGCTCCTCGTCCGAGAACCTGGGGTGTCTTTGCCGTGCCATGGGGTGGTGTAGGTGATGTGTGGGTTGGTGTGTGTGGTAATCAGTGTGTTGATATGTAGTGGTGTGTGGTGTTTTGTGCGTGGAGGTTGTGTGGGTGATGGTGTTGTGTGCCTGTGGCTGCTAGTTTGTGTCTCTCTCTGGCCTTCTCTCTGTAATATCGGTCGTAGGGGTTTGTGGGTGATGCGGGTGTGTGTTTTATATTGTAATGGGTGTGTTGGGAGTGGTGTGTGTATGTGTATCAGGTGTGTGTATTTTGAATTGTCCAATATGGTGGTGTTTTGTATGTGTGTGTGTATTTTGAGCGCAGCGGTGTGTACCGCCAATGGAATACCGCGGTTGAAAGACCGCTGCGTGGATTCGTGGGTCGTGATAGCGTGGGCGTATTTCTGTTGGCGTGACGGTGGAGGTTTTGTTTTTGACAGTTTATCGCTGACCTTTGGTGTGGCGGACTTGTGTGTGTGTCTGAATTTTGTCGGATTCCGAGATGTGGGTCATAATAGCTGTGGCGGAATTCCACGGCAGTATGTTGGTGGTCTTCTGCACAGCGGTAAGCGGCTTTTACCGCCAATGTTGTAATGACCACCTATATGTTGTAATTATATCTGCATGCTCTGGTGATATATAGCGAGGGTCTGGCCTACTTATCCTAAAACCACCCGAGGAGTTAATAAAACGTTGATGACACCCATTGGTATCTATTGGCCAAAATAACCACCTGCCTGGAAGTGTCAGTAAAGCATTAAACATACCATTCTGGACCCACTCATTGAGCTCATCTTGAGTGGCATTCGTATATTTTTGCCATTTGTAAAAATTCGCATGGGCAGGTATACTGGGCATGTTTAATTCCCTGATTGTTGCTAAGCATAAACAACTCGTTTGTTGCACTGTTTAATTTAAAAAGATCATTTGTACAGGAATGAGGCATGCTCTAAACAATGTTTATTTTCCCTTAATTTGCCAATGTTTTGTTCCCCAGACACTTTTCAGATCAATTGATTTGGACCAATATTCATAGCCTTCTATCGATAACCAGGAAACAAAGGATTCCGAATATATAAATTTCATGTTGGTCAATAACATGTGTATATCCTTAGTAGACGCTACCTTAAAATAATATGACTCAGCATTCTTTTGATTGTGCCCAGAAAAATATGCAAACTTTTCAGAATATGTTTTGAAACTCCCTTGAGGTGGAGTTGGGCAATGTTCCCATTGCGTGCAATTAAATACAGTTGTGGGACTGCTTGCACTATGTATGAAATGGTGCCCATAGTAATTATAGCAAAATATAACACCATCATTTTTTTAAAATTGGTAAACATCTTTGTTTTCAAAGACAGTATAATATTGCAATTCAGTCATCATAGAATCAACTGTTTTCACATCCCAATCATCAGAAACAATGCCTGGTATCACTATATCATTAATTGATAATTTGAACACATACTTTATTTGAATAACTTCTGTGGGATCATATATATCAAACATTACTTTGTACCGAACAATCCCATCAGGAATTGGTACTGCGGAAATATTCACAAAGGATAAGTCTCTTCGGACTTTATGTGAAGAAAAATGTGGTTTCAAAACCTCTTCCACCAGTTCAACTGTCGATCTTTCAGGTAAAAAATGTCCATGTATTAACAAGAAAAAGGTAATGACAAAACCAATCCATAGTAGGACAGTCAAAGAGAGCCATAGATAAATCCATGGAAAAATAAAACACGTTTCTTTAAGCCAGTATGTTGGCTTACGTGTACTTGGCAGATCAGCTGTCGAAGAGGCGAATGAGTCTGAGAAATCATCGTTGAAGTCGGCAAAGTAACCAGAGGCAGTTCGTGCAAATGGCAGAGCCGTTGTCAGTGGTGGAGTTGGTGTTTCCTGTGGTGGCACACTATAGACAGCACCATCAGTTTGGCTTGAAGTCGAGTTGACTTGGTCAAATGTTTCTAAATTAGTTGACGTTAGTGGAATTAATGCAAGATCATCTACCACCCTCCCCATGCTCGGATAGGTGTTGTTGCTGGTGTAAACAACTTGTAGAGGAACTTCTTCACCAGTAGTGAGAGGGATTCGGGAACTACTGGATGTTCCTCTTGGTCGGCTGTGCAGGATCAGCCACATGGTGTAGTTTGACATTGTCAATAGAGACAAAACGATTTTCTTTGGCACCTGCCAACGGTGGTAGAATAACATTTCTGGTACCGTGTATCCCAAGTAGAGGGACTGGTGCTCGATAAGAAGGGCCAAATTCCTTTTTTACTGCACCTTTTTCACGTACAAGATCTGGGAATCCAGTCGGTAAATGTTACAGGCACATCCTTAATTCCTGTGGAGGGGGCACTTTTGGAAGAATTATTATCACAGAACTGTTGCAATTCCTGTAAGACAGTGACACGTTCATTTATGTCAAAAAGGTGTTTCTGCTGCCTCCACGTCAGGACCAACAAGATCCGGAACATACATTCGAGTTTCGAACAGGCACTCATATGAAGTACGACCCCCCAGGGACCTTCTAGGCAGATTATTTAGTGCTCTCTGGACTCCATACAGGTGATTAAGCCAACTATGACCCGTACCTAAGACTCTGGCTGTTAAGGATTGCTTTAAATCACGGTTTAATCGCTCCACGACACTATTTCCCTCGGATTGAAATGGAGACGAGTACTGGAGTTGGATCCCCAACGAAGCCATGGCATCCCTGAATGCACTTGAGGCAAAATCAGGGTCCTGGCCTGAATGGAAGGCCGCAACTGCATATGTACTGATAAAGATTCGCAAATCTTTAATAACAGTCCGAGCGTCAGACGAGCGTTGTGGCCACAACCATACAGATCTGGAGCATGAATCAACAGCAACTAAAATATATTTGTATGCACTATCAGGTGTTAATGGGCCACAGTGGTCCAAGTACACACATTGTAATGGTTTGTTAGAAATTAAGAGGGGTGTCTGCGACGGGCGCTTGGCAGTGGAAACTTTAATTTGTTGACAGATGTCACAACAAAGGACATACTGCTTAGTCTCTTTGTAGAGACCTGGCCACCAATAATGGGCCTGCAAGATCGAAATTGTAGCCGCCACACCAGCATGGGCAGACGCCACCCTCTCATGCTCTGCTTTAATCAATTGTGATCTTATGTCTTTGTTTGGGATGTCTCATACATCTACGCCTGGTATCTTAACCTCAGCATTCAGCATACCTCCCATACGATAGTGATATTTGTTAGTCAAGCCTTTCGGATAGGGTGTACCATCAGCCGTAGCTGTCACGGCAGCCGAGATGTCTGCGTCCGGTTTTGAACCCAAATGAGTCACTGCAGCTACAGGCCACAGCCACTGCTGACTTTGCGGCTTCATCAGCCAGTGTATTTCCAGCAACATGTATTCCAACGCGCTGGTGTCCAAGTATGTGTACAACATGGACATTCGGTAGCGTCTCTTTCAGGTCAGCTACTTTCCCCCACAGTAGTCTGTGTTTAATGGTGTTGCCTTTGGAATCTCTGAATCCATTCTGGCACCAATAATGCAGGTATTCATTAAAGGACTGGACACAGTAAAACAGTAATATGAATCACAAACAATCAGCGTAGGCTGTGCCGGATCCGTGTGTTCCAGTGCCATCAGCAGAGCTTTTAGCTCAGCCAATTCTGCTGTACAATCCCCTAGGGTCTGTGTAAAGTTATGTAGAGGGCAAAATTTATCGCCCTCCATATAGCCACTTACGACTGCACAGAATATTGATGTTTAGTTCCAATTTCAGGTTGTGCAGAGCCATCGGTGTACATGACTCTGTGAAACTGATAAATAGGCAAAGTATTTGCTGGAACTGGATATTCTATTTCATATTGTAGAAATTCCTGAGTTTGTAGCTTTGGGTCAAAAATGTAGTCTACATCAGTGGCTGTCAAAGACGTAGTCCATTGTATCCAACGTGGATGGAATGCTTTTGCGTTTGGAACGCTAGCTTTTGTAACAGCCTCTAGAGCCGGGATCGGAGAAACGGGCAATAGGTCTTTCTTTAATGACAGCCATCTGTACAGCAGTGAGAATTTTCTCTGTGGGAGCAAAGCGTTGTTCTGCTGCTGAGTACAAATGCGATTTATATGCAATGGGGACTGTCTCACTTTCATTAAATGTCACATAGGTGAAACCGATGGCCCCAACAATTACTCTGATGACCAAATGTGTTTTATTGTCCCATGTGTGTAAATGTTGTGCTGCAAGCATGTCTGTCTGCAATTCTCGAATAATGCGTGTATGTTCCATTGTCCAGAATTTACTTGAAAAATCGGGACGTGTTAAGTCATATAAAGGTTTTATGCGTGTAGCATAATCTGGAATGTAAGTTCTGCCAAAATTTAAAAAAACAAATAATGATTGGTTTTTTTTAATCATATTCGGTGGTTGTAACTGTGCGCATTTCTCTGAGAATTGTGGCACTAGGCTCTTCCCTTCACTTGACAGCTCATATCCTAGGAACAGGACGCTGAGGAAGGCTATTTTTGTTTTTTTTAAAGTTTATTTTGTAGCCAAATTCGGCAAACCCTATAACAATGCGGGCTACCCGTCTTAAATGTTGTAGTAGTTCATCATCCGTGAGGTATATATCATCTACATAGGACAATGCTTCAGGGACAATCTCATGCAATATAGCAGTGACACGAGCTGTGAACAGTCCTGGGCTGTACCCCTGAGGTAAACAACTGAATTTTTTCTGGGAGCCTAGTGCGCTGAAGCTTCTTAAGGCTCTACTCTCAGATGCTATATTCTGGCAGAAAAACCCATTGGAAATGTCTAGTGTTGTTTTGTATTTTTTATGCACTATGTTACTCATTAGTGCTGTGCTATGCGAATTTTGGATAGCATAAGTGTGTGTATGACTGTTTAAATGTCTGTAGTCTAAGACTATTCTGTATGAACGGTCTGGTTTAGCTACTGGGAATAATGGGTTATTCATTAGTGAGACACACTGTTCAATCACACCCTGGTACTTTAATTGTGTTAGTATTTCTCTCACTGGTGCTTTTGCTTCATGTTTTATAGGATACTGCGGTTGTAGCTGAGGTTCGTTTTTAATTGGGATTACATGGTAGGGGGATTCTTTATCCCATCCCATGTGATTTCTGTATAATGCAGGTGCTTGTGCCAAAGCCCATTCAATGGAATAGGATTCAGCAAGTTCCTCTGGAACAAAGGGCGAGGAAGAAGGCTTAATGACATCTTCTCCATATGGGCAGGTACGGACAAAGTCAGGCGGCCAATCTTGTTCGGCCAATAAGACATCATATACTTTTACTATGCGATCCCAAAAGATTGTGTCTATTGTGCATTCAATGTCTTCTTCATCATCATCATCATCATATACTTTATTCGACCATAGGTCATAAAAGTTACATATTAAATTGTACAAAAAAGGTACGTTTTCTTCATTATACTTTTACACTGGCTGAAAATAGTAAGGTTTAGAATAGGAAAAGCTTCTATAGGCAATGGCCTACTATAATCCACCATTGATCCCGATACATAACTTAACATTTAGATACCAGGGTTTCTGAGACAATTACTTCATAACGTTAAAATAGTACAAATATTTAAAACTCTTAAAACAATATGGGGTGATTTCAAAATACATATTTCCCAGATGGTATCATCATCAAGATAAATACAAACTATCCGACCCAAGATGTAAAAATTTAAAGTGCTGATTTGATGTTACATAATAATATAATTCCTTAATAATTTAGATGGCATACTTTAACAAAGAGAGCCTACTACCGGCACAATCATTTGGCAAATTTAAGCACTGTCAAGTCGTTAAGACACAGTGATAAAAAGCTTATATATTAACTTAAAATGGTTATCGGATTCATGTTAAAATGGCACGAGTGCCAGACAGATGCATAAAAAATAGCTCTTTATGGCTAAAACTAGTGTTAAAATGGCAGAAACACATAATGATTACCTACATAATGTCTGAAAAATCTATTCCGAGCCCTATCCAACCCACTTCATCCAGATCATCTTCATCATCAACTTAGTTCATCAATGACCATAAAAGCACATAAAACAGAATATAATAATTCTTAAGTAAATAAATAAATACATGTCTGTAAATAGGTGTAAAATATTAAAAAAATAACTTGATTTGCACATATGGCTCTAAATCTTACCTATATAGAGATAAGACCTTAAATAACTTTTTGAAGATGGCAACGTATGCGCCAAGCTGTTGCTAAATACTTACTTACTGAAAGAATTACGTCAGCTGAATTATGGCTTTTTAGAACCCGTAGAGCCAAGGAGCAATTCTTGAATCCCATGTCCCTGCAAATCTTGCGGATCCATTTTGTTCGCGGAATCGCATAGGCTGGGCAGAAGAACATAAAATGCTCAATGGTTTCAAAAATACTGCCACAGGCAGGGCATGTATCGGGAAGATTAATCGACCCCCACCTATGAATCAATGACATCAGGGGCAGTGAGCCAAAACGAAACCTTGCGTATAAGCTCTTGCCTTGCAAGTCCGGTATCACATCCAAATAGGATTCAAACTTTGGGGACCATTTAGTATCAGTAAAGGAATTAGTTAAGCGACCATGGGATTTATGGATTATGTAGTTGTCCTTAACATAAGACCAATAGGTTAACTTTAAAACATTTTTGTGCCGTCTCTCTAATTTGTGGGGATTTTCCCAATAGTCGCCCAAGCCCAAAAGCCTAAGCCAATGGGCCACATGGCGAATCCAGGGAAGAGTATTAGCATTTTGGCATTTCAGTAAATTGAGTAATGCGGTCTTATATATATCTAGTTCGGGGGTTGTCCATAATCTAATCCAATAAAGGAGAGGTCTTAGAGTAGCTAGATCTGCTACTCGGCTTAGCCCCAGATCTAGAAATATTGGAAGCAAGGGTGTAGTGCGTGGACATGCAATTAAAGCCCTTGCAAAGTTGTTTTCCCCCACACTGATCTTATTGCAGTTAGCATAACCCCATACCTCCGCTCCGTACAGGGCTGCACTTTGAGCCTTAGCCGTGTAAATTTTTATTGCTGGGGAAACAACCTTTGTAAAGGAGCTTTGGTAAAAACGCAATATGGATGAGGCTCTATGTTGAAGGAGCCCTGCACTTTTCGTAATCTGCTCTTCCCATAGTAGTTTACTGGTTAACCTAACTCCCAAGTAATCTATAGAGCTTACTTCCTTCAGCGGTACTCCCTCAATGTGGATGGAACATCTTTTCCTAGGTCCCTTGGATAAGACCATCAATTTTGTTTTGTTAATGTTAACCTCCAGCCCATAATCGCTACAGAATTGGTTAAACCGGTCAACAAGGGTCTGCAACCCCATTGGTGTCTTAGAAATGAGGAGTGAATCATCGGCAAAGAGCAAGATAGGGATTTTTTGTGTATTCAGGGAAGGGGCATCATTCTGGCCTGTGGACACAGCCTTTACTACTTCGTTGATAAATATAGTAAACAGTAGGGGGGCTAACACGCAGCCTTGGCGAACTCCTCTTCTGATTGGAATCCGTTCTGTCAGTTCGCCTTGTTCACCCCACCTCACTTGGGCATAAGTGTTCTCATGCAGTCGTTTTAACAGGAGTAATAGATCCTCTGGGATTCCCAATCTACCCAGCACTTCCCACAGTTTGGCTCTTGGGACCAAATCAAAAGCCGATCGCAGGTCTATAAATACCACATACAGGCATTGTTTGGCCACAAGTACATATTTCCAATGCAATATGGCCAATCGAAAAACCTGGTCTATCGTGCTTGTTTTTGCACGAAACCCTGCCTGTAGATGGGAAAGGATTTGGTACTCCTCAACCCAATTGATTAACCTCTGTAAAATTTGTTTTGCAAAGATCTTTTGTAGGTTGTCTATAAGGCTAATTGGCCTGTAGTTGGCTGGGAGATTAGCATTCCCTTTTTTATAAATGGGTATGATCTCTGCCCCCTTCCATGTACCTGGAATTTGCCCCCCTGCCGCTATACTATTTGAAATGGCATTTATATACCAGGACCAGATATGTGGTTCTGATCTATAAAGATCTCCAGGGAGCTTATCTGGTCCAGGTGCTTTGCCAGGTTTTAGGCTATTTATAGCCTCAAGGGTCTCTTCTATTTTAAAAATGAGGCAACGCTCAGGGACACACTGAGACTCCACTTGGGGGGCCATACGGGAATTTGGTTCCAACAATTCTGTTGGAGAGTGGGCCACATTGGTGTCCATTGGGCCCTCTGGTAGGGCATAGAGAGTAGTAAAATGCTCTACCCAGCTTTCTGGTTGGATATGGTTGCTGGGACAACTCCTACCTCCATTTTCTCTTTTAGACAGAAGCTTCCAGAAACGCTTATTGTTCTTCTCTCTGGAAGCATCTAATAATTCCTGCCACAGGGAATCCTCCCACTGCTTTTTAGCATTAGACAAAGTTGCTTTGTATAGGGACCTGGCTTGTTTAATTTCCCCCTGGGAAGCAGACATTACTGCAACTCTTAACCCAGACTTAGCCTTTGAGCACCTCTCATCAAACCATCCCTTGCTTGCCCCTTTCCCTTCATGTGTCTTTGACCGCCTTGTTTTATAAAAAAAAGACCGTAGTTGGGTATACATGTTGTCATGTATTTTGAGAATCGGAATATTCCCCACTGCCTGGTCTTCATACTCTGCCAAATTATTTAAAAAAATCTGATATATTGCTCTGATATGATGAGGGTTGGACACCACTTTTGGCCATGTAATCTTGGTGAATTTGTTGTTCCAACAAGATGGCGGAATGATTGTGACATGGTTATTAAGTGTTCTCCTGAACGTTTCTCCAGAAAGAGTAAGGAGCAAGGGGAAATGGTCACTGTCACATCTTACTTCTATTTTCATATCTACCAATTGGGGCCACAACCTAACATCTACCAAGAAGTAATCAATAGTGCTTGTCGACATGCCCCTTTTAAAAGTAGGTGCGCTGTTCATATCAGGTGGAGTTCTACCGTTACAGGCCCTAAGGCCATGATTTAAACATAATGTGGCTAATTGCATGGCCACCCGAGATTTTTTGCAAGGCTGGGTAATAGATAGTTGTGGGATCCCCCACTGCTCATCTTCTTCATCAGTTAAACCACTTGTGAGAATAGAAGGCTCGAAGGTACAGTTAAAATCTCCAGCTATGATTAGAATAGTTGAGGGGTGGAGGCTGCCTACAAATTCAGACAGAATAGCCAGGGTATGGGACTCGGAGCCATTTGGGACCGATCGTATATAAGCATTAACAATAACAATTGATAATCTTCTGTTAAACGTAATACACATGGTTTTTAGATCTACAGAATCAATTCCCAAAAGCTTGTAGTCACACTGCAAATTCTTGTTAACAAGTAATAAGAGCCCACCTTTTGCCCGGCCCCTCCCCTTCTCTGGAGGTATAGCAGGTGCACTAAATGAGAGAAATCCATCTATATTGGTGGCATCCTCCGCCCAAGTTTCCTGAAACAAACATATGTCTGTTTTTTTAATAAAAGAGGCCCATTCACCATCATCTAGTTTCTTTGCCAGGCCGGCAACATTCCATGACATAAGTTCTAATGTACATTTATCTTGGTTTGTCACCATGGGTGTGCATCCAGCGTCTACCACACTCGAGTCAGTACTACAAGTGTTTGGTGATAATGTTTTGTCATCCCCCGTAAAATGTAATGCCTTGGAGCAGGCCGTCACATTAGTTACTAGTTCAGTAGTGAGTCATACAGGATTGGGCAACAGCCTGGGATTAACTTCCTTTCGTGCAGCATCTCCGCGGGAATTAGTTAAACCATCAGATCCTGCCAGTCCCATGGCTTGTCCAGTATTTTGTGGGTGTAACATGAGTCTAATTCCCTCCCTGGTTGTTGCATGTTCCAAGTGGGTACGACGATCAAAATCCATTAATTGTGTCACCATATACTTGTCTTCAAAATAGATAGTTATTATGTCAAGATTGGTCCCTGTGATGCTGCTTCTCTTGGCCGATATTATGTCAGAACGAATAACAGAGAGACAACTTCGTCGGGAACGTATCCAATGTATGACTTTGTTGATCAAGGAAGCTTGATTCTCAGCTAACCCTGGCGATAGTTTTGGAACATTAGTCAAATAGATTTTATTTGTTCCCTGACTTATAAACAGGTCCTGTTCTTTATTAACTATACTCTCAGTATTGTATCGGGAGAGAGTGATGTTGTTAGAGGGAGTCTTATGTGACTTGTTGGGGGGTTGTGTAAGGCTGGAGTCTTGGACAGTTTCCGGTGGGTCGGATTTGCTAGTCCTACCTCTGGCCCTGTCACTAGTAAGATTACTTGACCAACTACCTTGACGGTCTCTGTGCCTAGGTACATTTGTAGACCTCCTGGGTCTCATGTTGTCGATATTGGGATCACAACGGTAGTCTTCCCTCCCTAGAAGAGCTGTCCCCCTTCTAGTGGGGAGACAACAATTGTCCCTTAGCTCCGTCCCCATTGGTGAGGCAGATAATGGGAAGACTTCTTCCCCCCTGACCTCCCCACAGACTTTACAAAGTCCAGCACAAGCACGATTGCTCTTCATAAGATCTATTAATACTAAAACCAGTCCCTTAACTTCATCAACTCTCTGGAGAACTGTAGCCAGGTTGTCTCTACTAGCTGCTGGTTCTTTGCCTTCTGGCTCGAGCTGGGGGATCGGTGAAATAACACTAGGGTTGGGTTTTCCAACTACTGACTTGCACTTGGGCACACTCGTGGGCACGGGCGAGTCCTCTATTACCAATAGAGGTTCAAAACGATTAGTACAGAATAGGCTAGGGACCACCTTGATCACCGGAGTCAATGGTAGAAGGGTTGGTGTATGTGGTACGTGTGGGAGACCCAGCTGGGATACTGGAGAACTCGCTATGTTATAAGTGGGTAACGGTAGGGGGCCCTTGCAATTATGCGGGCCCCCGTCTCCATCTACCCCTATTATAGTATCTGTAGGATCCCTTGACCCCTTCTTTTTAAATAACTCTGGGATTTTCCTATCGTTAGGGGGGCCTCTCTTTAAATTAGTTGCCCCTAGAGTTGTTTGTGTACCTAACATAGACTCAACTTCTTTAACTAGGAGATCTATTTCATCCAATGGGTTTAACCCATTGGGTATAGCAGGATTCAAAGGTCTACTTGAGCGTTTTTTTGCGATTTTAGTACCCTTGGATTGTGCTGGTAAATCTATAGCCTTCCTTTTCCCCATATTGGGAAGATGCCCGCAATGGGGTAGCTTAGAGGAGGAATTAATGGGGGAAGGGCTGAGTGAAGAATAGGCTTCTCAATTTAGGAATAGTAGGATGGTGCTATAATCTGTACTCTCTTAAACAACTCTTAGATAACAAGTAATTCTCTTACTACAGGTGAAAGAGATGGGGCCCAGCCCAGCCTCCTCCGGTCTCTGACGGGCTAAGGACGGGCCCGCCCTTGGCCCGGGCTTCGCCCGGGCGCCGCCCGCGCGCGTCCCGCGCTGCGGGAGCGCGAAGATAATTTAAAGGGCTCCTGCCCTATTGCTTGACTCTCCTCCCGGCCTCCCGGCTGTGACAGCGCTACCCGCGACGGCGGGAGCGCGAAGATAATTTAAAGGGCTCCTGCCCTATTGCTTGACTCTCCTCCCGGCCTCCCGGCTGTGACAGCGCTACCCGCGACGGCGGGAGCGCGAAGATAATTTAAAGGGCTCCTGCCCTATTGCTTGACTCTCCTCCCGGCCTCCCGGCTGTGACAGCGCTACCCGCGACGGCGGGAGCGCGAAGATAATTTAAAGGGCTCCTGCCCTATTGCTTGACTCTCCTCCCGGCCTCCCGGCTGTGACAGCGCTACCCGCGACGGCGGGAGCGCGAAGATAATTTAAAGGGCTCCTGCCCTATTGCTTGACTCTCCTCCCGGCCTCCCGGCTGTGACAGCGCTACCCGCGACGGCGGGAGCGCGAAGATAATTTAAAGGGCTCCTGCCCTATTGCTTGACTCTCCTCCCGGCCTCCCGGCTGTGACAGCGCTACCCGCGACGGCGGGAGCGCGAAGATAATTTAAAGGGCTCCTGCCCTATTGCTTGACTCTCCTCCCGGCCTCCCGGCTGTGACAGCGCTACCCGCGACGGCGGGAGCGCGAAGATAATTTAAAGGGCTCCTGCCCTATTGCTTGACTCTCCTCCCGGCCTCCCGGCTGTGACAGCGCTACCCGCGACGGCGGGAGCGCGAAGATAATTTAAAGGGCTCCTGCCCTATTGCTTGACTCTCCTCCCGGCCTCCCGACTGTGACAGCGCTACCCGCGACGGCGGGAGCGCGAAGATAATTTAAAGGGCTCCTGCCCTATTGCTTGACTCTCCTCCCGGCCTCCCGACTGTGACAGCGCTACCCGCGACGGCGGGAGCGCGAAGATAATTTAAAGGGCTCCTGCCCTATTGCTTGACTCTCCTCCCGGCCTCCCGGCTGTGACAGCGCTACCCAATGTCTTCTTTTAACTGTAGCGTTACTTTGTACACCCTATCAGGCGTGGAGACACGCATGTCCGCAGTTTCTACTTGTATAAAGTCATCAGTTGCTTTCACCTCCAGATGCTCTAGAAGATTCCAGCGAACTATTGTAACCTCTGCTGTGCTGTCTAGCAAGGCTAGAGCCCTATTCTTGTTCTTCAAGAGGACCCTCTTCCTGTGTGGCATGTCGGACTGCGACTGCTGCCACTTTTTTCTTTTTAAATTGTTGTTTTTGTTGGACGGGTTTCTCTTCCTTTTTAACAGAAACCTCTGAAGAGCATTGTGACTCCTGTCTCGGTTTCACATACTCTGTTCTTCGCTCTGATCACCCAACGCTCTCATTTCTTTTTTCCGATGAGTCCTGAAAGGAACAAGATTGGTGTGTATCAGTATATTTATATCTATCAGGTGGTTTTATATTATCTCTGTTTCTGATATTATCCCTATTTTGTGGGGTCTCCATATGCAGAGATTCTCCCCTCTCTTTCTTAGGAGTTTGTTGTTTTTTAGCCCAGCGTTTCTTATTACCCTCAGGTGCTTGCTTGGGGGTATCTTTGTTTGATTTACCCTGAAATTGAGGTTTTTGTGGTCTGGCCCCTAAACTATCTCGACCAATACCTAAACAGGTCTCCGCTATTATTTTAGGCAGCTCTCTTTCTTGATCCTGCTGTGGAACGTCATGAAGCCGCATGCGCACTGCAAGTGCGACTGCTTCCCCTTTAAGGTTACTTAAAAGGATTGAGGACACTGTGGCAAAATTGCCCATCAATTGCATGCCGAAATCTAGGGCTGGGGCAGCCCCATATTCATCTTGAATTTGTTTCAACACTTTCAGTAAATTGGCAAGTGTCGGTGTACCGTGTGCGGTTGTGTTGAGCGCAGCAAATATCGTGCCCCAAGTATTACAGTTTTCTACTGTAGGGACCAACCCAAAGGGCAAGCACATCGTTAATATTCTATGTTTATCCTGAGGTCCCGTACGGGGAAACACTGCCTCCAGCGTATTAATTTTCTGTGCTAACCAAAACGGAGTTTCCTCTCATTTGGCGGGCACTTTACCAATAATTGAATGTACAGTTGCAGGATTTATACCTGGCATTACTGCATGTGGATGTGTTGGAGCAGCACGTGCTGGGTTTGTATTTAGTGTTTGCATCACAAATTGTACTAATCGTCTATATATTGCTATTAATTCAATATATATGCAATGAACCTCAGCTACTGCTAAATTTGCAACCGCAGGATGTAGTGTATAGGTGGCCAATAAAGGCCAGGTAGGACCGTCATTACTTAGTGGACCTAACCTTACTGGTAATATTGTGTGGGGTAGGGCGCCATCAAGCCAATTATTATGTTCTTGATAAGATAGAGGTATCTCTAAATATGCGTATGCTCTGTTTTGCCCAGGCGCATTCGCAGGTGTATATTGGTGAAATGTATTTGTGTTCCCATCAACTGCTGGAAATGTGACCCAAGATTAAAAAGGTTATGTTTTATAAGTTGCATGGACGTCCACCACGAATGTGACTGGACCTCCCTGGGCCGTTAGGCCATTTGCTATTAAGTGTGCTGTTAGAGGTTGTCTCATATTAACAGCTATTTGTACCTGTTGGGGATTCGCCATAATAGTAACACTATGAGTTCAGAGAAGACACACCAACATGGGGTGTCCTTTTATAGTTCAAGCTTGAACAACCGCCAGTTGTAGTAGGATTACCTACACAGCTGTGGTGGAAATCCTCAGCACCACGAACGTCTCCGCATACAGCATTGAGGTGCCATTATATATAATGAGACAGAGATACTCCGGAGGATCCGAAAAATAGAGCCTGACCAAACGATGGCGGCGCCATGTGGCGCAGGCTCTCATTATTCTAATGAGACTACTGGATTTTGGGCAGCAAGATCGTCCACGGTGTGGGAGACTGAGTCTGACCCACTGTGGGTGACACCTGTCACCCTAAATCCAGGTTTTGCTCCGGCTAACTATTAGTGCCTCATCTCTACCAGCAGATAGGGATGATTGGGCAGCCGAGCGTATGACATATTAGGCTTCTCAAGGAAATCGTGGTCACTCAGGTCTCATCCGGTTCTCTCATTCACACATTAAACACTGGTTTAATAAAACAACTGCATTTTATATAGCAAAGCGTGAGCTGTAATAACCAGGAGGACACAACATGACAATATTAAAATGGTGATGAGAAGAGTGAAGCATGAGAATAACGCTATCATATTTTCACTAAGATTTATGGACTATTTCCCATCTAAGGCATAGGCGGTCATTATGAACATGGCGGTAAAGACCGCCGACCGCCGTGGTGGCGGTGAACAGAATCCCACCGGCAGCGGGGAATGGAAACCCGCCATATAATGAACAAAAAACCCATACCCACCAAACATTTCACACCACCACTCCCGCCAGGACCCTGTTGGCGGGAATGATGGCCCACCCTACCCCGCCACCGTCAAGCACACCCACATCCCACCCTCCAAATAAAGATGCACAAATCACCTTGGTGGACAGTGGAGGCTGTACGAGCATTGGCGGCTGCGAACGCCACGGGTGACAAGTGGACCCAACAGCAACCACTGCACACATTGGCTAGGCTTAGCACCCACACACCTGACATACATACATCCAGAACACCATAAAACACCCCCAGGCACACCCCACAATCCCTTGCAAGGAAACCAGGACCAGAAGACGGAGAGCACCAGAGCCAGACAGAGAATACCAGCAGACAGGACACGCATAGTGACACACACAGGAGCACCCAAACACCGTCCCCAGTCCCGACGCCATCACCACCCTCACCATGTCCCCCCAAAAAAATCCACCCTTCACCGAAAGGGAGCTAAGGACCATGGTGGACGAGATCCTAAAAGTGGAGCCACAAATATTCGGCTCCGAGGTGCAGCACACACCCATCGCCCAGAAAATGGAGCTGTGGCAGACCATCGTCAACAGGGTGAATGCAGTGGTACACCATCCATGCACCAGGGACGACATCCGCAAGAGATGGAACGACCTGCGGGGGAAGGTCCGGACCATGGCATCCAGGCACCACATCGCAGTGCAGAAGACTGGGGGAGGGCCGCCACCAACATCACCTGACTACACCGACTGGGAGGAGAAGGTACTCGCCATCCTGCACCCAGAGGGACTCACTGGGCACACTGGAGGAATGGACTTGGGTAAGTCGTCTACATTTACCCCATATACACCATACCTGTAATGCATACACCACTCTACCACACCCACCTAGACCCACACCCCTCCCAGCCATTACCCACCACATCCACCACCCTGCATCAGCCACAACTCAATACCAGGCCCACATCACTCCCGCTGTGCACAGCCACCCACCCCTGCACGTTCCCACAATGGAATAATAACCCCCACCACAATGTAACGCCACCACTGCCACTAGATGCTATGTCCACCTCACAAAGGCACCTCTGAAGGCCACTGAGAGGCACACCAGTACTCAATTGTACAGTACTGCCCATCTCAGACCCTCCTCCATATGTAACAAACACTTCCATGTCCCCAACAGGCACCACCACCCATGCAACCCTAATGGAGGGGACAAGGAGTGCCACAGTATTCCAGGGAGACAGAGGCACATCACAGGACACTGGTGAAGGATCCCTGGACACTGATGAGCAGGCAGACCCCTCACACAGCCCTGGATGCTCACCATGCAGCAGCCCCACCCAGGAAAACACTATCACCCCTAACACCCAGTCAAGACCAGCAGGCCAGGGGAGGCGTGCCCACACCAGTGGACCCAGGGACAAACAGGTGGAACACAGCAACAGAGGCCACGGTCTCCCACCCCCAACAAGCAGGAAGACGAGGGCCCCAGTACTAGTGGCATGTCAAGACCTGCGCAGGGAACACAGGCACAGGGGGCCAGGGCAAGGTCAACTGCCCCAGTGGGTCAGGGGGTAGGGCACCGGATAGATGCAGTTTTCCAGGACGTCATTGCAGAGGTATTGGGGGCATACCAACATACCCAAGACAGGTTGGCACAGATTGTAACCCCCCTGGAACAAAGTCAGAGAATGCAGCTCCACCACCAACCAACAGGCCATGGAGCAGTGGAAAGAACCCAATGCCACAATGGCCACCATTTCTGGAGCACTGCTTCTCAGACACCCACACCGGACAAGAGGCCCCCTGGACAAACAGCAACAGTTGTCCCAAGCAGCTGAAACAGCACAGGAAAAAACCTCCCAGGAATCACAAGGGCCGACCATTTCACCCCAACTAGCTTCACAGCAGGCACCCAAATGTAGTCTCAGGCCAAGATATGGCACTGGAAACCCAGCTAAGAACAAGCCCCCTACCAACAATTGACACTGCTGCTACTACCAAGCAACCAATCCACCCATTCACAAACTGCACCTAGCTGAGGGCTAAATGATGTACAGAACTACAAATAGGACCCACCTATTAAATCAAACAGGCCTGCCACCAAGTCAGTTTTGAGGACAACCAACCATAACGACTTCCATCACTGTACATAGCACATTTCACTGTATTCCACCAATAAACAACATATCTCACCTGTAACACTGTCCTCTGTCTTCAATGTTGGACAAAGTGGAGTAATGATGCAACAGGCAGGGATCAACTTTATTGTCAAATTGTGCATGCTGCTGGTACAGTGTGTTTCTAAAAAGTCAAGAAGGGAATGCTTATGTTGCCTGTCTGTACCATGCTGAACAGGTCCATGACTCACATATCATGACCAAATCCCCCTAGTTGACATGGCACACTTACAGTATCATTCACTAACCACATATACAGGCTGAAGTCCCAGACAGTTATTGGAAGTAGAGTTGTATCAGTTGGTTTCTGGAATTTACATCTTCCCCTTCCTCATCCTCACCATCACTCTCCTCACCTCTCCGAGGTAACAGATCAGGACCTAAAGCACATTCCACCTCCAAAAGGGAGATTGAATGTCTCACTGCCACATTGTGCAGCATGCAGCAGGCCACCACTATCCTACACACCTTATCAGGCCCATAGGCCAGGGAACCCCCAGAGATATATAGGCACCAGAATCCAGCATTCAGGAGATCTATAGTACGCTCTATCACCCTCCTAGTACGTCCATGGGCCTCATTGTATTTCCTCTCTGCATCCGTCCTGGTATTCCTCACTGGTGTCAGGAGCCAATGCAAGTTTGGATAGCCAGAATCATCTAGAGAAATGGTCAATACAGATTTGTAATTGGAATGTCCTTAGTCTGACAGGCTGTTTTTCAGCAATGTGTCAGTTAGTGACAGGCACACTTACCTATGATCCACCCTCTGTCCTCTTGGAGTTGTTCCATCTTTTGTGGCACACTACTGTTCCTCAAAACAAATGAATCATGGACTGAACCAGGAAACATGGCATTCACATGGGATATGTACTGGTCTGCTGTACATACCAATTGGATGTTCATGGAGTGAAAGTTCTTCCTGTTTCTGTACACCTGTTCACTCAGTCTTGGGGGGATGATGGGTATGTGGGTCCCATCGATGGCACCAATAACATGGGGAATGTTTGCAAAGGCATAGAAGTCTGACTTGATGGCACGGAGCTCTGCACTTGGGGAGAATCACACATAGGATTGCAGATGTTCCACAAATGCATTTAGAAATCTTCTAAGTACCTGGCTGAATATTGGCTGTGAGAAACCAGCACCCATGCCCACTGACACTTGAAATGAGCCTGTGGCCAGGAAATGGAGTGCGGAGAGCACCTGCACCTCAGTTAGAATGGCATGCTGATTACGATTTCCAGGAGTCAGTGCAGGATCCAGTAATGCATATAGGTCCTGAATAGTTGCACATGTGAGTCTGTAAGTGATAATGATCTGATGCTCCACCATGGTCCCCATATCTACATTCACTGCATTCTTCATGGTAGTGTCTGTATAATAACTGCAACCTGACAGATGGACATTGTCATCACTAAGAGGGAACGGAGTAAATCATGTGTGATGGATAGAAACATATGTGATTCATATGGCTAGTAGGCCCAGCATTGTGACTAAATTGAATTTCAAGATGCGTAGGAGATGTCAAAATGTCTGCCCACTGTAGTTCTGCCCCTTCATTGTGGAAGTGACCTAAGACCGCTAGCGGTTGACGTCACATCGTTCGACGGTGTTTACCGCTGTTCGCACCCTCATTGGATAACATGGATGCCAATGGGGAATCTTGGCGTACCATGATCGCCGGCGGCGGTGACAGTGCATTCCGCCGCAGAACATATGCGCATTTGTCATCGTGTGGTCACTTGACTCCCTGATCTTGTGCGGACAAGTACTCCACTCCATGTACTGCTGTGGCCTGCCTCTGGCTATGGATGTTCCACGTAGTGCAGGGGAAAGGGCCTCGGCCTTCACCCAGGAAGAACTGGAGAAACTGGTGGAAGGGGTCCTGCCCCTGTACGGCAGACTCTATGGCCAGCCAGAGGTACAGGTGTGTCCGGGTTTGGGGGGCACTGTGTGTGTAATGGATGGAGTGGATTGCTCTGATGTGCGTTCCTTTGAGCCAGGATGGGGCTTGGTGCATGGAATGCTGTGTGCCACTGTCCTGCATGTCTGGGAGTACTGTCTGTCCTATGTCTAACAATCAGCCAACTATTGCCATCGTGCAGGTGCCTGACCTCTGTGTTTCTTCTCTGTGTCTCTCTACTAGGTCAGCGCCCACCAGAAGAGGGCACATTGACATGCCATCGCCAAGGAGGTACAGACTCTGGGGGTCTAAAACCGGCAGAGCACCCACTGTCGGAAGAGGTGGGAGGACCTGCGGCGCTGGGCACGGAAGATCAGTGAGGCCCAGCTAGGGAAGTCCTCCCAACGTGGTAGGGGTGCCCGTCGGGCACTGACCCCCTTAATGCGAAGGATCCTGGCAGTGGCGTACCCACACCTGGATGGGCGCTTGAAGGCTGCACAGCAGTCACAAGGGAGTGAGTACTCACAGCCCATACTTCAGCCTGGAAGGATGAGTGTGTGTGCGATAGGGCTAATGGGGCTTAGAGCAGGGTTTTGAATGGTGTCCAGCTACTGTCTACTCCCCAAAGGGTGTAGGTGTGTCCCTGTCAGGTTTCACCTACCTCAGCTTCAATGCAATGACAGGATATGGGTGTAGGTCAGTATACTGCTCAGTAGTCAGGGCCATGGTCATGGGCCTAGTGCACAGTGCTGCCTGTTGGGTGTGTCTGCTGGGTAGGTGTATGTCTGGCCATTGTGTATCAGCATTCAGATACTTACAAGTGTCTCTCCTTTTTTGTCTCCCCATCCTGTTCTCTTTTGTGTGTCTGGTACAGCATCAACATCAGGCGAGGGAGCTGAGGCACCGGCTAGTGGGAAGACACTGCATGGATCCTCAGAGGCAGAGACAACTGATGCCCAGGGGACCAGTGGGTGGGAGGGCGAGGGGACTTCCACGGGGGAGGCTACTACCACCGGTGGTAGTGACTCTGAAACCTCATCCGATGGGGGTCCTCCAGTGGTGGCGGACACTAGTGGACAAATCATGACCGTGAGAACTTCCGCCACTACCCATATCATCAGTGCCCTCCCTTCTGCTCCCCACCGAGTTGGCCGTGCCTGCCCACCCAGAAAGGTTGGCGTCTCCTTCGCACCAGGCACCTCCTCGCCTGCCCCAGTCAACCCTGCTGCCCTGACAGAGGAGGCTATTGATCTCCTGAGAACCATCTCTGTAGGGCAGACGACCATTGTCAATGCCATCCAGGGGCTAGCATCAGAGGTGCAGCAGACTAATGCCTATCTGGATGGCATTCACGGTGCCGTGTCTGCCCTACAGAGATCTTTTCAGGCTCTGGCCTCCTCTTGGACGGCAGCCAGTTTCCTGGCCATTCCGTACCCCCTCCAACCTCCTCTACCCCTCACAGCACCCCACTCCCTTCACCCGTCCAAGGCACACAATCAGACACGCAGTCAAGCACTTCAACACACAAAAAACACACTTCCAAACACAAACACCACACCTCCCACCACAAGCATTCACACAGCCAACATACACCTGCACACACAACAACGTCCACTTCCCCCAGTGTGCCTGCCTCTTCCGCCTCTCTGTCTGTCCCCTCTACATGCACACCCTCATACACTGCACCGTCACTCAATGTTACTGCTCCTCTTCCTGCACTCACCACAATAGCAGACAGCCATACATGCACCCCATACACCACACCAGCACTCATTACCTCCACTGTAGTTGACACATGCAGCACACTCACCCGACTTGCAGACAACCACCCAACATACATCCACACCAGCTGTATGTCTTCTACCACTGTGTGCACCCCCACCTCCTAAAACACTAAAACGCAGCAAGACACACACCCATCAGACATCCACCACACCACAGCATACTGAGCAGTCACCGGCACCCACTACACGCACACCTACACCCCATACATCAACTCCCTTTGCCTCCACTCCCACACCCTCATCCACACCGACCCCAATTGCTCCCAAGAAACTTTTCCTCTCCTGTGTAGACCTGTTCGAACCCACTGGCCAACCTCCTTGCCCTTTCCGCTCCTTCCACATCGCAGCCCACACCGGTCCAGCCTTCCCATTCCTGTACCCCTTCTCCACTTAAGAAGAAGGCCCACTCTGACCCTAAGGCACCCAGCTCTGCCCGTGCCAAACAGGCCCCACCCCCTTCTAAGGAGAAGCCCACCCCCTTCCAACCTCCTCACACAAGTCAAATTCCCACCCTGTCTTAAATCTCCACCCCGCCCCCTCCTGCCCTGTTCCCTGAGGTGCCTGGATCCCCCTATGGTGCCCTGTTGAGTGGAGTACCCAGCCCTTGTGGGAGTCAGGTGTGGCCAGTTGTGGCCAAGGAAAATGGACTTTTTATGTACTGGCCATTGGCCCTGTTTTCATCATTTCGCTCAGTGAGCTTCATAATAAAGTTTTCGTGTGGCCTGTGTTTGGGCTGCATGCAGTTCCACTATGGTCTTTGTTTAAATATATTATGGCTGTGGTGCTATTGTATGTCCTATGGCCAAGTTGCAGTGGCCTTCGGTCGAATACGTCCATCTTCGTGTGGGGTGTCTGACTATTGCTTCTGTGTAGGGTTGGGGGGGCTTTGCGGGGTGGGTGGAGTGGGTGGGTACGTAAATTTGCCTTTTCCTCCCTTGTTTTGTAGGTTGCGGTACTTACCGTCGTCGTCTTCGTCAGCGGTCTTGGTCGTGTAGATATATGGCAAGGAGCAAGGCTGGCATGATGTGCAGCTCTCTGTCCATGGCTGCCCCTGCACGTTTTGTTGAGCTCCGGTGAGTGTTTCCTTCTATTTGTTTCATTTCTGCCTGGCTTTGTGTGGTGGTGGTTCCCGCCCCGGAACTGGCGTTGGAATGGTGGTTCATAATTTGATGGGCCGGTTGTGACTTTCCGACGGCCTGTGGGCGGCCTCTGCCGTCGTCAGCGGTAATCGTTTCCTGGCGGTGGGTGGTGAGCGGGATGCGTGATTTTCATTTGGTTCATTATTTGGCGGTCTGGACCGCTCCTCTGTTGGTGGTTTCTGCCGCCACCGCCGGCGGTGCGGAATGGACCGCCATGTTCATGATGAGGGCCATAATCTGAGAACAGCATGTTAAGCTCTAATTCTGTCTTTCAGGTTCCCCCAGGAGGACATCAACCCTCATACTTGAGCAAAGGCCTGTAGTCTGCGTTAGCATCTGCAGCGAAGCATTCAGCAATAAGCATACAGTCATTTTTCCCTGGCTGGAATCTCCCTCTTAACGTGTAATGGGAGTAGGAAGTGTTTTTATAATAACACAGCTGATGTTCTAAGAAAATGTCCCTACGTAAGGCTATGTATTTTCTACAAATGTTGGAGACTAAACTTCTACCACGTTCACCGGCAATGTACCAAACTGTAGCCTTGACTGAAGCACGAAGTGATCAAGAATATCTTGTTTGAGGACACAGTGCTGGGCTAAGCAAAAACAGTTAGATAGATGATAATAAAACAAGACTGTAAAACTGGTTATTGTAAAAATAACAATGTGAAGCCAAATAAAATATATCTAGGTCAAAGTGCACAGCGGCCTAGTGTGTTAAACTAACGTGCATGGAGCTATAACTAAAATGGCTATACAACAGTGTTACCCCAAAAGATCAGTTTCCTTCCCCAAGTCCACCACTACCAACTCCAAGCCCTCACCTGTTACTACCCATGCCCCTGTCCTGCAAAGAAGTCAACCCCGCCAACATGTTCCAAATCCTCCCCTAAGCCACATCCAAAGCCCCACCTCCCAAGGTCAAGCCCAAAGACCCCCTCTCAAACCAAAACCCAAACCCCCAAACGGTCTCTAATCTCTGAGGTGCCTCCCTGCCCCCTTGATGCCCCTCCCTATTGAGGTTGATTAGCAGTCGGGAGTTAAGTAGAGGCACTCTTAAATGCCATCTGTGCATTGTGCACGTTCTTGTTTGGACTGGCCTAAGGGCAATATTTGTTTGTAAATAGTTGATTATTTATATTTTAATAATGATTTTATATACATACATCTGGGAGGGCCAGTATTTGGTCCCAAAGTTACATCTTTGTCTTGCCTTTCATTCCTCATGGCTGTCATGGTCTTCTTTTGAGCCTGAGGGTGCTTTGTGTGTTGTGGTTCTGCTACCAGTGGTGTCTGCTTGTGTGGCTGTGTGCTTTGCATTTGTCCCGCTATGATGGTTGGCTATGGTGTGTTGGGCATGTATGTGCTTGAGACAATCATTTATGTTGGTATTGCATGTTTTGTTGCAGTTGGCCTTTGTAATTTGGTTTGTGGCGTGCCCTTGTGTGGTTGTACTGTGTGCGTGCATGTATGGTGATTGATAGGTCCGAACGGATGTGTGATGTGATTGGGTGCTGTGATGTTGGGCTCTTTGTGTAGCTGTGTGATTGTGTGTATTGGTCTAATGGTGTTGTTATGTTGTCTTTGTTTGTATTGTCGGGAGCATGTGTTGTGCTGATGGTACGTATGAGGTGTTGCGGTTGTTGTGTAGTTGTGTACTTAGCTGGTGTTGTGTGTTTTTATCTTTGGCAGGGCCGGTGCTGTGTGTGCACTGCTTGGTGTGTATTTGTGAGGTGTGTGTTGGCCGTGGTGTGTATAATGAGTCTGTGCGTTTGTGTATGTGGCTGTGTGTGAATGTGCATGTCAGTGTAGGAGTATGTCTATGTGTCGCAATCGCCACCCGTACCAGATGTGTATATTGTGTGTGCGTCTCGACATTGGCAGCTTTTTAGACTTTGGATTTAGCGCCTTTGTTTCGGCAATAGGGAAGGGTGTCTTGGGTTCATTTTACCATTTTAGTTTTCTGCCTGGGTACAGGAGTTTAACTTCGGCTTGCAGGCCTGGCCTTTTTACCTAGTTAACATTCTCCACTTTTATTATTCATTTTTATTCATTTTAGCACTGCTTGTATTTTTTAAGAAATGTTTTTATTTCTTCTTCAGTTGCCATTTCCTGAAAACATCATTATCAGTATTGTACATGTTAGATTGTCATTATGTTCTTTTGTTTTATGTTTGACAAAGAAAAGAATGTGAACATGTCAGGCATATTACTGATACAAGTTTGAGCACACAAGCTAATGTTAGGCACATACCATGTCAGGATTTCTGCATGAACAATAATATGTGCCTTATAAAAACACCTTGTGAGACCATGGTCTTTAGAAGGAGTTTGCAGCAGATCCCAGCCTTTGTGTCGCTACGAAGCCTGATTAGGAGACCAGCCATGCCATAAAGCAACAGGGGTTTGGGCCCTTCTCATGAGCATGGCATGGGCAGATTAGGTTTATCATGCATTTCTTTCTTTAAGGTAGAGAATATGCTTCAGGAAGGAATTTGCATATTCATGTTTATTGCAATATGTTGGGGTTGTTCATATTTGCATCGCTTATTTTCACAATCCTGATTTTGTTACTTGGCAGTGTCCTAATCATTGCTGCTCATACATTTTATCACAGATTGCAGTCTTTTCAATAAATGTATTGAAAACTATCCTGAATCTTATTTCTTGCCTGTGTGTGTACAAGAGGCCTAATGCTAATGAGAGAAAAAGTAAGACTTCTTCACTATAACTATAACTTTCCCAGAGAGGTTTCCAGGGTCCATGAGCTAGGATGTCAGAAATCACCTTTATCATTTGTGTTTTGGTGAGGTACTCCTTGAGACCTGGAAGGATTTGGCCGAAAGCTGCCAACTGGTGGAGGAGTGACTTACTCTCCTACAAGCAGAGGTTCTGCTACCCCTAATCCAGCAGTCACATAGAGATACAAGAGACCTTACAACATAACTTGTACACTCTTATGCACTCCTTATTACTTCGCACATCAAATTGCTCTTAACAAGTTAAATTACATTATTGACAACATCACTGGTAACATCTCATAGGACATCACTGATGACAACATCCTTGTCTCTGTTATTCACATTACTCCATAAACCGTAATAACATAATTTTTTATAAAGAAAGTTGGTAGTATAGGACTTATATTCATAACTTGCTGCGTGTATACATGAGGTGCATGGAGTGGAAATAGTGTAGGCCCTGAAGGTAAGTGTGGCTGGATGTTAAAAATTATATGGTGAACATGGGGAAAAGGTTTTCAACCAGTAAGAGTTAGGGTACAAAAAGTACTCCATGTTAAACAAAGTAAAGAAAAAGTGAGACTGATCTGGGTTGCAGAGGCATGTTTCAAAGTTGGTTCTGGCATAAAGCGAAAGCCTGCTGCAAGCAATCTGTGAGAAAGGACAAAACCTCTGCTGACAATAGCGAATCCACCAGTGGATGCCTTGGCACGTGCCCATGTTAGATAGTTATAATACAGTACCACAGGTTAATTGTACTTAACAAGGGCATCAATAAGGCATGGGTGAGTATTTCCAAAATTTGCAGAAGGTTTTGAAGCATTACATATTGTTGAATGATGTAGAATGAAGAGCTGACCCACTTGAGGTTATTTAATCCAGACGGGTTGTAAGATTCAATCTAATGTTCTATGCAATTCTGCTCAGCTAAGGAAGGTGTGTAGTGCATTTTACCGAACTGTGGAGTGGTGTCTAAAGGGCCTTATCAGTGCCTAATACATGCCTGTCAAACACTTGACTCAAAATTGCAAATCATGTGAAGTCTTCAAGAAGGTGATTCCATAAAGTGGAATAGAGAATTAACACTTTTATAGATGGTACTCATGGTTTATAAAATGTGGCTATACAAAGTGGGGCTGGCTGCAAGGCCTGTGCAATTTGCCTTTCCAAAAGTATGATTAATTATGTGAAAAGCAAGCCCATAATTTAGAGCTATAATTGCATAGATTTATGACATGAGGAAGCATTCAGAAGGACATTCTAGAGGACAGGGTTTAGACAGTATTGAATACTATTGAATACTATTGTCAAGCATTGCATCCCTCATAGGAGGTCACATGATAATGTGAGGCAGGAAAAAACATTCTGGGCATTAACAGGGAGACGTCTCATTGACGGGGAGCCAGAACTAGAGCTCATCTATGCCTCTTAAACTCTAACCTTGGTGTCTGCGGACCCCATTATTCATACATTTTGAGAACTTGGTTGCTTCCCACAAATGGCTCCATAGTGATTCAAAGATCCACAAACAAGCACCAATGTATGGTAACTCTTCGATTATCATTGATTGATGATCCATCCAATGAAAATATAGCAAGAATTTGGAATACATACAGTTGACTAGTTCATATCAAAAAGAGGTTTGAAAACTGTTACCTCTCTCCGAAATATGGAGAGAGGTAAACATGGAAATATAATCCACTGCCCCACTACTATATTTGGATCTATACTCTAGGAACTGTGGGAGTCTCCCATTACACTTCCTACACCTTGAGTGGCACCATAAAGGAGTATAACAGGCTTCTACAACACATTTGGTGAAACATTTATGCTCAAATCCCTGGAAACCCAGTTTAAGGTATATTGTCAAATTAAACTGCATCATGAGCAGATGGATGAGGACTTGGTCCCGCATCATAGAAGAGCATCACAAAAGTACTAGGGTACCCAGCCTGAAATAGTGTCATCTCAAAATCCTCCAGAAATGCACTGTTCTTCTAAGAAGCTAATGTTGGTTGTTACTCATTGTAACTCAACATGTAGGACATGTAAAGCACTGCAGTGTGATTTGATACATATCGTATGGAGCTGCCAAGCCTTAAGGGAGTATTGGACATCTATAGGGGCCACTCTGAACAGACATTCTAATATAAGAGTAAAAATCACTGACAAAGTAGCTCAGTTACCTGACATTACAGGCAATCCAGACTTTTCTATGCATCATAGATGATGGATGACCACTGCACTGGCCATGGCCAAAAGTATGTATACTGCGACACTGGTAGTTGTCACATGCTCTGACTGTAGAAGAGTGGGTAACACAAACGTACAAAATGGCTTTATTGGAGCAGATTATTTTTAAGTTAAATGACAAGATTACAGTTTTTTCAGAGGGGTAATTATCTTTTCTCAAGGCTGAAGTAACTGTTTGGTGAATTTCAATGTGACTACAGTTCATTTCGACCCACTGCTTACTGGCCAGCATACCTGCTATCAGTTTCAGTTCTAAAACCTCATCCTCCTTCTAAAAAATAGGCAGGCCTTGGGGAGTTCAATCAATTAGTAGGTATTTAATAGGCTGGGTGAGTAAACCATTCTTGGTAAAAGACGATTCCCTCCTTCTGGCACTCCTCTCATCTTGCATTCTATGTCGGACAGGGCTGACTTACCATACTTATCCTACATGTGGACTAATCCTGCTTATCCATTTACATAGGTCATTGCAAGTAGTCTTCTGTAACTATGTGTAGATATATTAAATTTTAAAACGCAAGTCTAATACGAGTGAGTGGATGAACGCATTACACAGTTAGATCCTTATTGGATAAAGGGTTGAAGTACTAGTAAGTAGATGTGCTTTCAGTAGAGACTGGGGTGGGTCATTATAACATTGGCGGTAAAAGGCGCTTACCGCCGTGCAGCAGACCGCCAAAACACCACCGCGGCGGCGGAAATCCGCCACAGCTATTATGACGCACATCTCGGAAATCCGCCGAAATTCAGACACCCACACAAGACCGCCACACCAAAAGTCAGTGATAAACTGGCGAAAACAAAACCTCCACCGTCACTCCAACAGAAACACGCCCATGCTATCACGACACACGAATCCATGTGGCGGTCTTTCAACTGCGGTATTCCATTGGCGGTACACACGCCACGCTCAAAATACACACACATCTCCAAAACTCCACCACATTGGACAATTCGAATTACACACACCTGATACACATACACACACCACTCCCACACACCCAACACAATATAAAACACACACCCACAATACCCACAAACCCCTACGACAAAAAATCTGAGACGAAGGCCAGATAGACAGAGAGCACAGCAACTGAGAACCCCACCACACAGAGGCACACAACACCATCATCCATACAACATCACACGGACAATACACCACACACCACTACACATCAACACACACATCAACACTTACACCACCCCACACATCACCCACACCACCTCATGTCACGCCAAAGACACCCCAGGTTTTCCGAGGAGGAGCTCAGGGTCATGGTGGAGGAAATCCTACTGGTAGAGCCACAGCTATTTGGCTCACAGGTGCAGCAGACATCCATAGCCAGGAAGATGGAGCTATGGCAAAGAATCGCCGACAGGGTCAACGCTGTGGGACAGCATCCAAGAAATCGGGAGGACATCAGGAAGAGGTGGAACGACCTATGGGGGAAAGTGCGTTCAGTGGTATCCAGGTACAACATCGCAGTACAGCGGACTGGCGGCGGACCCCCACCTCCTCCCCCACAACTAACAACATGGGAGGAGCAAGTCTTGACCATCATGCATCCAGAGGGCCTTGGAGGAGTCGGTGGAGGAATGGACACTGGTAAGTTAAATCTCAACTATTACATCCCCCACCCTACCTGCATGCCATCACACACCCCCACCCTCACCCCCTCCCCTATCACTCCAACTCCTCACTAATGTACTCATAACACAAACCACCCATCCCAACACCAAGCCCCGCAAGCAAAAACAAAGCATGGTCACCCCTCACCAAAGCATGCTCACTGCACATACCCATAGCAACCCCCTAACCATCATCACACAAACCCACACACAGAAATGCTTGCACTGGGGTACACAAACACCCACCCATTGCACACCATTACTCACACACATGCACTAATCATGCTCTTATATCACTGCAGGACCACTACGGAACGTCACCACACTGGAGGGTCCAGACAACTCCACTCCACCCACAGAAGAAGCCCACAGTGACTACAGCGGCTCTGCTCTACTGGATCCTGATGACCAGCCCGGACCATCGTGGGCCTCGGGACAATCGGTTCCCCTCGCACAGGCACAGCCCAACACAGACCTTCCACCCTCTGGTAACACCAGCACAGCACCCACCCAGCGGGCCCATACCTCCCTACCCAGGACACGTCAATCAGCGGTGTGTCCACCACTACAGGGAACCCAGGATAACCCACCACCCCAACAACAACAGGAACCTGAGGGCAGTGGTAGTGGGCACACGGTCCAGGGGACGGAGGCACAGGAACACAGGGGAAATGGGAAGGCTGCTGTGCGACAGGGGGCGGACAGGCCTAGGGAACCCACTCTCCATGAGGCCCTCTCCTCCATCATGGGAGCATACCACCACTCCTAGGAGACGATGGCCACGGTACTGGCCAAGTTTCAGGAGACCCAGCGCCTGCAGGACTAACTGTATTTGGGGTTCAGGGAGGAGCTCAGAACCATCAGCTCGCCCTTGGCACCATCGTAGGGGTGCTGAAGGACATACAAAAGACCATGAGGGACACCGTGGTACTCCAAGGGGCCCCTGACACTAGCATGGACAATGAACTGCCCACCACCTCCGCCGGCGCTAGTAGAGAGGACGCCCCACCACAGGACCACCACACCAGCACCCCACCCCCTGCAGATGAACAACCACCCTGCAAGCGGTCCCTGAGATCCAGGAACAGGACAGAGCAAAATGGCAAGACCCCCGCCAGGAAATGACACCACCCTGATTGTCCTCCCACTGTCTCACTTTCTTACCCTGTCCAGATTGGAACTGCCCCAGCTCCACTTCCTATGCCCACATGGGCAGTGCACCTGTGTGACTAATGGACTGGACCCTGCCATGGACATTCCTCCACCGTCCCCCATCACCATATTACTACCCCCTTCCATTTTTGAGCACTGAAATAAACACCCTTGAACCACAAAACAATCTGGAGTCAGTCTGTGATTTTGTAAATATGTATAATCAATGACAGTGTCAACATGCTTTCATATTCTATAGCCAACATACCTAGGTCAGACATCACAAGTCCTTGAAGGATGCAAGCAGATGACACACGTTGCTAACCACATCTTTGAAACCGTAATGGAAAGGTACAACTCAGTGACCAAATACTGTTATGAACTGACAGACAGGATGGATGTAGAAGTGTGAAAGTGAATGTAATGGTAAAAAGAAAACTGTTCTCACCTGTGTGTCACTGGAATTATTGCCGTATGACTGACTCCCTGTATCTATGTCTTCTTCCTCAGCGTCCTCCTCATCACTGTCCACAGGCTCCACAGCTGCCACAACAGCGCCATCTGGACCACCCTCCTGCAGAAAAGGCACCTGGTGTCGCAAAGCAAGATTGTGAAGCATCGAGCAGGCGATGATGATCTGGCACACCTTCCTTGGTGAGTAGAATAGGGAACCACCTGTCATATGGAGGCACCTGAACCTGGCCTTCAGGAGGCCGAAGGTGCATTCGATCACCCTCCTAGTCCGCCCATGGGCCTCATTGTAGCGTTCCTCTGCCCTGGTCCTGGGATTCCTCACTGGGGTCAATAGCCAGGACAGGTTGGGGTAACCAGAGTCCCCCAATAGCCACACCCGGTGCCTCTGGAGTTGACCCATCATATAAGGAATGCTGCTATTCCGCAGGATGTAGGGGTCATGTACTGATCCAGGGAACATAACATTTACCTGCGAGATGTACTGGTCTTCCAAACATACCATCTGTACATTCATCGAATGATAACTCTTCCGGTTCCTGTACACCTGTTCACTCCTGTGGGGGGGGACCAGAGCTACATGGGTGCCATCAATAGCACCTATGATGTTGGGGATAGAAGTCACCTTTCACTGTTGGCAAATCCTCCAGCTGAGGGAAAACGATGTAGCTCCTTACGTGTTTCAGCAGGGCAGACAACACTCTGGACAACACGTTGGAAAACATAGGCTGGGACATCCCTGATGCCATGGCCACTGTTGTCTGAAACGATCCACTTGCAAGGAAATGGAGCACTGACAGCACCTGCACTTGAGGGGGGATTCCTGTGGGATGGCGGATTGCTGACATCAGGTCTGGCTCCAACTGGGTACATAGTTCCTGGATAGTAACACGGTCAAACCTGTAGGTGATGAGTAAATGTCGCTCCTCCATTGTCAACAGGTCCACCAGCGGTCGGTACACCGGAGGATTCCACCATCTTCTCAAATGTCCAAGCTGACGGTGCCTAGGAAGGACAACAGCGACCACAGAGTCAACAAATCCCAGGTATGTACCCACAGATACAAAGAACAGAACACCAAAGACAAAAATCTTCCTGTATGTGTGTCGAGTGTAGGCCCAGGTATGTGTGACGCAGTTGCAAATTAAGCCATGTGGGCCCCTGAAATGGCGGCTGCCTGACCTCTAAGCTGGGACAGTGGGATGTGAGGTAACTGCGCTAGCGTTGTACAACGTCGCGGTAGGCGTCGAAGACCGCGGCCCAATACTGCATTGGTTAACATTGGACCCTATGGGTCCCAGGAGCCAATGATGAAGTGCGCCGGCGGTGATGAGATGCAACGCCACGGACGTCACCGCCGTGGACGTGACCTCTATTTTCTATCTGTTCAATCACTTGATACCTGATCTTCGACAGGAGAGGACCTACACTGCAAGTGCTGCTGTGACCTCGGTCTGGAAGAGACAATGGCTGCTGCGTCTGGGGAAATGGCCCCTGCCTTCACTGCTCATGAGTTGGAGAAGCTTGTGGACGGGGTCCTCCCCCAGTACACGCTACTCTACGGTCCTGCAGACCAACAGGTAAGTACACAGGGAGCACGTTGTATGGGCTATGCCAGGGTGGAGAGGGCTGGTTGTAAGAGGGAAGGGGATAGAGTGCAGTGAACATGAAGGACTGTGAATGCATGTGCCACATGGCAAGGGCAGGGATGGGGGCCACTCACTTCGACGGTGCTCTTGCTAATGACTTCTCTTCTTCCCCTGTGCACGTCATGTAGGTCAGCGCCCACCTTAAGAAGGACATTTGGCGTGCCATCGCCAAGGACGTCTGGACCCTGGGGGTCCACCAGACACGGGGCACCCACTGCCGTAAAAGATGGGAGGACATTCACCACTGGAGCAAGAAGGTGGCGGAGGCTCAGCTGGGGATGGCCTCCCAACGTGGGAGGGGTGCCCCGTCGCCCCATGACCCCTCTGATGTTCCGGATCCTGACGGTGGCCTACCCTGAGTTGGATGGGCGCTTGAGGGCATCACAGCAGACACAAGGGGGTGAGTACACAATCATTCTGGGGACCTTGTGCGCAGTTGAGGGGTCTAGGTGTGGGAGGAGGGCTGTGGGTTTTCCTAGGCCAGGGCGACTTCCATAGGCTAGGCCCCTCCGTAATGTAGGCCATGTGGCACTCCACCCCACCGCAGTAGAGTGCCAAGTACAGGTATACATGCCCCTGTGGCATCCATGTGTGCAGATGTCCACCATAGCGATGTAGGCCATACCCCAGGAATTGCATCTGTAGAGGCCAGGAGCACGGCGTAGTGCAGGGGGCTGCTGTGTCTGTATTGTCCGCCAACGGTAGCGGTATGCCATGCACTCAACCTGTCTTTCTTCTGTCGTCACCCCCCCCCCCCCTTTTTGTGCGCTCCCTGTTCTTTTGTGCATCAGCATCATCAGGCGGAAGTACAGTGGCACCGGAGCACGAGGGAGCTGCATCCCACATGGCCATGGAGGGCCACACCATGGACTCAAAATGCACCAGCGGGACGGAGGGTGAGGGGAGCTTCACGTCGGGCACTGGATCACCAACCAGCGACACGGACTCGTCCGCCAAAGGGAGCTCCCTTGTGGTGACGGCACCATCTGTGCCCCACACTTCTACAGGTACAGCTGCCATCTCCCCTACCATCACTGCCCTCCCAGCAGCCCCTCAGCGTTCGCCCCGTGCCTGCTCACCCAGGAGGGTGGGCATCACCTTCGCCCCAGGCACCTCAGCCCCTGCCCCAGTCACCCCTGCTGCCCTCAGTGAGGAGGCCATTGACCTACTCAGGTCACTCACTGTTGGGCAGTCTGCCATTGTGAATGCCATCCAGGGTGTAGAAAGGCAGTTGCAACACGGTAATGCATTCCTGGAGGGCATTCATTCTGGTCAGGCTGCCCTTCATCGAACCCTGCAATCTTTGGCCTCAGCACTGATGGCAGCCATTGTCCCTGTGTCTAGCCTCCCCTCTCCAACTTCCTCCACCCAGACTCAAGCCCCTGTACCCCAGCCTATCCCAAGCACACCAACAGACAAGCATGCACACACCTCAACACACAAAAGTAGCTCAGGCAAACATAGGCACCACACATCCCACAGGCACTCACACAAGCATGAGACACATACAGACACAGCAACATCCACTGCCTCTACTGGGTCCCCCTCCTCATCGTCTCCCTCCTCCCTCCCAGTGTCGTCTACATTCTCACCTGCATGCACTACATCTACAGGCACTAGGACTCACACCAGAACACCCAGCACCACACCCCGCTCACCTGCACTCATCACCCCCACTCCCATTTACACGTCCCGTGTCCTCTTCCAGTGTGTCTGTGATGCCCCCTCCCAAAGTACACAAACGCGGGCACCCACACACCCAACATCCATCCACCTCACGACAGCCTCCAGTACCTGCACCCAAAACACCTAAAGTGACACCTCCTACAACCACCTCCTCTTCCTCCACTCCCAGACCCCCTCCAGCTACCCATCCCAGTGTTCGTCATAAACTCTCCCTCAGCAACGTTGACCTCTTTGCCCCCATCCCCACCCCTCCAATTCATAAGTCCCGTAGTAGCACCTCAGCCAAAAAGACTCCAGTACCAGTGGTGCGTGTTCAAGGTGTGTGCAGTGCACCGGCCACCAGGGCAGGCAGTGTGACACGGAGCCAAAGCACTGCCAGTCCACCCCCGTAAAGCATCTAAAGTTGGAAAGTGGCCGACGGGACAGGGTGAAGACTCCGGGCGGCAAAACTGCTCACAAGGGTCCCAGGGGGATTGCAGAGTCAGCTGTGACTCCTCCAAAGGTGGTGAAGGGCCAGAAGAAGTCTGCACAGTCTGGTGAGAGCAGCACGGCAGAGAAGGGCGCCATCCTTCCCGGTGGCCGGGACGCCAGCACCATCGTCACTGGTCAGGAGACCACCAGCAGAGTCATTGCCCAGGAGGGCAGGAGTATCGTCACTGGTCAGGAGGCCACCGCCAGAGTCATTGCCCAGGAGGGCAGGAGTATTGTCACTGGTCAGGAGACCACGTCAGGAGACCACCGCCAGAGTCATTGCATAGGAGGGCACGAGTATCGTCACTGGTCAGGAGACCACCGCCAGAGTCATTGCCCAGGAGGGCACGAGTATTGTCACTGGTCAGGAGACCACCACTGGAGTCAGTGACCAGGAGGGCCCCGGCTGCCACAGCCCCGCTGGAAAATAAGGGACCGTCATGCCACACACCAATGCACAGGTCAGAGACCGCCATGGCAAAGAACCGCTGAACAAGGGAATCACCGCCATGGTGAAGACCGCTGAACAGGGCACAGCACCGCTGAACAGGGCAGAGAACCGCTGAACAGATCAGAGACTGCCATGGCAAAGCACCGCTGAACAAGGAAACACCGCCTCATCAAGCATCGTTATCCCATGTACAGCTGGGACTGTGACGGTGCAGGAACCGTCACGGGGAGCTAAATCCAGTGTGGGCACCATTCCCCCTCCAGAACCAGTGGAGACTGTTATCCACTTGAGAGACTGTGGCTTTGCACTCCCCAGGATTGAACAGTGGGCAAGCCACCCACTGTAGAGACTTGAGAGACTGTGGCTTTGCACTCCCCAGGATTGTTCAGTGGGTAACCCACCCACTGTAGAGACTTGAGAGACTGTGGCTTTGCACTCCCCAGGATTGTTCAGTGGGCAACCCACCCACTGTAGAAACTTGAGAGACTGTGGCTTTGCACTCCCCAGGATTGTTCAGTGGGCAACCCACCCACTGTAGAGACTTGAGAGACTGTGGCTTTGCAGTCCCAGGATACATCAATGGGCATGGAGCCCCGTCGTGGATCTGGCGTGGTGCTGTGATCCGGCTGAGGTGCCCCCCTTCCCTTCCCCCTGAGGTGCCTGTTATATTTCTATCTGATGCCCCAGCAGTGTTCTCTCCGTTTGTGGACAGGTATCTATTGTGGGCCTCGCCCATGCATTTTTGGACCAGTGGTGCACGGACATTGATATGTGCATACCTGCACTGTTTCTCGTACTGTATATACTTTTGAATGTGTATATATATATATATATATCTGTATATATTTGGTAACTGTATTTTGATACATTACAATTTTTGGACTGATTTCCTTTGGTCTTTGCATTCTTCCGGGGGGGGGGGGTTGTGGGTTGTTACTGTGATGTTTTGACATGCATAGCTGTGTGTGTTATAATGTGCGAGGGTGGGGGTGGGGGTGTTGCGTGTGTGTGTTCCTGACTTTTGCCTCCCCCCTCCCCTATGTCGTAGGTGCAGTACTCACCGTTGTCTTCGCCGCCTCCGTTGCTGGTGCTCATAAATAAGCAGGAAGACAAGGGCAGGTAGGATTTGTAATTCCGGCTCCATGGTGTCCTCCTTCCTCGAGAAGAGTGTTCAGGTGAGCGTTTTCCCATTGCAAAAGCTGTTTCCGCAGTGTTTTTATCCACGGTGAATCAGTCCCGGAAAAGGTGGCGGATTGGTGGGTTGTGATACTGTGGGCGGTACATTGTGTTCCGCCTGTCTTTTTGGCGGTGACCGCCGCGCTGCTTGTCTGTACCGCCGTGGCAGTCAGAGTGTTAAAGTGGCTGTCTATGTTGGCGGTTTCCGCCACGGGCATGATTCCCTTTTTTTGTTCTGTAACACACGTTAGCTTGATTATTGCTTTATTTCTTCCTTTTACACTTTTGCCAAGAGATATATGTTCTTGTCAGCATTGTTCATAATTTTTAATATTATTCCAGCGGATCCTTCAAAACTCTTCTTGACCATGTCAATACCATCACATGAGTCGGTTAACAAAAAGCTAAATCCCTATCGATACCTCATTATGTGTGGAGGTTTGTTTACCAAGTGACTGCTTGTTTCTTTTCTGTAACTTTTTCCTTGAGTTTTAATTGCTCTACATTTGTTAAGTCGTGTATTTTTGTAAAGAAATGATAAATGAAATTAAGAATTGCATCAAAAAACAGAGGGTAACTATTAACTAGCCACAAAAGTTAAACAAATAGGGAATCCTTCAAAAGGGAGAAGCTGATCTGTATGCATAAGCTTCTTGAGAGTCTATTTCAGAAATCACCTACTACTTCCACAAAGTCTCTGTCATGTACTTTTCTTTATTGTGTGCTTTTAAGAGGGATCAGTAAATGTTTGCCTGATGACCTAAAAGATGGAAAGGGGGAAATAACGGGTGATGATTTGCTTCAGATAGGCCAGGGCACCTTATGAGCCAGCATAATAGTCTTAAATTGGATGCTTACACAAAACAGGAGGCAAAAGGTTCCTTAAAAAGTGGATATATTTGTGCTTAACAGATCGCAACCTGCCTGGTTTGGTGTGAGATGTGCTGATTCTGGGTTTGTGTATATTTGAACATAATTAGTCTGTTGTACTATCACCGGAGTGGTTTTGGATGTAGTTTTAATAAATGAGGCCTAACTAACATTTTTTTACAACTAACTTTTTGCTTTTCCAAAACAGATGGAGAAGAAAGCACAAGCCCATCATCATTATAAGTTATAAGCCATATTTCATAAAACCTGTGATTTGTATTTAACAATGTAACACTTTGTTACTTTTAGCAGTATTCTCATTGAAGTAAATCTTTTTTTCTGTTGTTTTCCTGTATCCAACAACAGGCATTTATTTGTGAATGATGACAGAAGTGACATGTTTACAGTAACAGTATTGTTGAACTGTGAAAACCCAAGTTTATTTTCATTATGTGTGCGTGGCAGTGTGAACTTCTGTTCCATTACAATGTATTTATTTGTTTTCCTTTGTCCTCATACTGTTAGTCCCAACATCTACTGTTTTGTGTTTGCTCCCCGTACAGTTACTATATGATGCCTGGTTTGGTGTGTGATATACTTGAATCTGGGTTTGTGTATATTTGAACATGATTGGTCAGTTGTACTACTGGAGTGGTATTGGATGTAGGTTAATAAATTTGGCCTTACTTACATTTCATTAACTTTCCAGAACAGATGGAGAAGAGTGCACATGACCATCATCATTATAAGTTCCTCCCATACCTATGTGAAATATCCATATTATTATAGCAGACAATAATATTCCCACCATTACCAACAAATCCTCAAATGGCTCTGGGAACAGCCTCTTTCAACATAAATAGATTTTTCTTTTTTTGCACACCACTCTATTGCCGACCACCACTCTGCTATGGTTGAAGATTTTGTATAATTTCACTGTTTTGTAATGTCTCTTTTGGTAAGCAATGTTCCAGTCTCAATCAATGAATATATTCTCCTCTGGGCTGTTTTAGTTCTTCTTGGATCCTGAATATGGACAACCTTTGGACAACCGTGAGAATAGGACAACCTGATAGGTGAGGACTCTCCATACGTACTGAGATCTTCCACCAATATTCAGTGACGATCAGTCAGCCCCACATCATGTGATAAGATTCCCCTATCTCCTGTGAGCAATTAGAACATTCAGGTATCTGATGCCTTTGGGCATGCCATAGCCTCTCAGGCATATGGATATGCCATGTGGAAGTATTCAAGCTGTATAAGCCATGGTTGTTCGGGGATGATGAGAACCTGTTGTGCTATACATGCATCTCACCGGTCACTGTCATCTAGTGTGCCAACCAAGGAGGCCCATGTGGCTTTCAAGACCCTAAAAAGGTCAGAGTGTGTTGATCACTAGTGATTTATGGATGTTGGAAATCCAACCTTTCCCAAGGGGCCCTAGAAGTACTCTGGCCTCCAGTGAGCTATATTCAGGAGCTGTCGACAGGGTGTTCCTAAGCACTACAGTCTGTGCCATTGCTACAAGTAGCTGTAGAACTGTGACTTATGAAGTGTGAAATATGACAGTATCTCCAAGAAGGATCTCATCAGGGCGCTCTGCCATTTACACATATGCATCACTTAAAAGTAATTTTGCACATGATTGTTTTGAACACTTGTTTGAGGTTAATACATATGTGGAGATTAACCTTCTACTACACCTATTTCCCAAATGGGACTTTGTGGTTCGGATTACATGTACTCTGTGGTCGTAGACATAGCATACAATTATACATATACAAAACAGGGAGTTACATGCATACTTAATCTAAACAAATCCCATAAGGCTTTCCTATCGGCCATCACGTCGCTGCCACTATTTGATGTTTGGAAAACTTGCAATCCTGATAAATTAGAATTAACTTTTTTTTCTCTAATGTACATGAAGCAAGGCCCAGAATTGATCATACTTTAATTACAAAACCATTACTCTCTTCTATACAATCATCTGAAATAGATTTTATTGTTTCCTCAGATCATGCCTCGGTTATGTCGTCCTTTGATTAGGTCATACTGACTCCAAAACCACCAGATGGAGATTTAATAGCTCACTATTATATAATACAATTTTATAATTGTGGCTACTACTTTTATTCAAGGCTTTTTTTCAATTCACTCAATCTAGTGATCAATCAATTTCTATTAATTGGGATGTTTTCAAAGCTTCATTTAGAGCTCTAACTACAGCATATTCTACCAAAAAGAAAAAAAGTTAAGTTCTGAACATCTATCATTACTTCAGCAAATTAAAACACTTAAACATACTTACTACACTTCCAAGTATTCCTTGCCTTTAAATGAATTGATCAAAGCCAAATCTAATCTCAATAAACTTGCTACCGCTGATGCATCTTGCTCAAAGTTAAATCTAAATTCCATGGATGGTGGAATGAAGTGGTGTTAGAAATTGGGTCTTTGGTAGGCAGTCAGGTTACCCCTGTCCTCACTCTAGTTAGGGCAAAGGAGAAACACACCTGATTATCCCCCCACTCATCCTTTGGTAGCTTGGCACAAGCAGGAAGGCTTATCCCAGAAGCAATGTGTAAAGTATGTGTACCAACACACACAGTAATACAACGAAAACACTACAAAATGGACACCACACCAGTTTAGAAAAGAAGATAATATTCATATAAATCAAACAAGACCAACATGACAAGAATCCAACATACACAAGTCAAGATATGAATTTTCAGAAGAATAAGAGTCTTACTTCATAGAAAACAATGGAAACGTTGATTGTATACAAAGTACCTGGTTTGTGTCAAAAATAAAGCTGCACAGGCAAGCGTGCATTGGAAAAGTCAGCGATTCCTTTCTTGCAAGTGAGGCCGTACGTCGTTTCTTCTCTTGTCGGGTCAGCAATGTATTGTTTTTCTCCCTCGCTAGAGACTGATGCGTTGATTTCTGGACATGGCACCTCGGATCCGCGGAGGTTCACAATGACTTTGACGCCCAGCGACAATGAGTGCGAAATCCTGTCACACGGTGTTAGAAAACTGTGCTGCATGGGTTTTGTGTCGTTATCGGCAGCTGCAAGTGGGTGTTGCGTCGTTTCTCCAGCCACGATCTGTTGGTCTCCCAGCCACGATGCACGATAGCCCAACAGAACACAGTCACAGGTATTTGCAGCACTTCTCCTCAGCTCTTCTCCTTGTCAGAGGTTCCTCTTGGTTCCAGAAGTTATCTAAAGTCTGGGGGTTTGGGTCCACTACTCATACTCCTTTCTGCATTTGAAGTAGGCAAACTTCAAAGGAAAGTCTCTGTTGTTATCAAGATCCTGCCTTGCGCAGGGCAGGCCAGGAAGTTTGAGACTGCATTGTATGAGGGCATGTACAGCTTACTCAGGTGTAAGTGACCACTCCTTCCTCCACTCCAGCTCAGATGGCTCATCAGGACATGCAGGTTACACCCCAGCTCCCTTTGTGTCACTGTCTAGAGGGGATTCACAAACAGCCCAACTGTCAGTCGGACCCAAACAGGGAATCAACAAACAGCAAAATTAGAGAATGGTTAAAGAAAGAAAACACCCACTTTCTAAAAGTGGCATTTTCAAACTAGCAATCTAAAAGCCAACTTAACTAACAGATGTATTTTCAAATTGTTAGTTCAGAGACCCCAAACTCCACATTTCTATTTGCCCTCAAAGGGAAATTGCACGTTAAGTATATTTAAAGGCAGCACTCATGTCAATTTATGAGAGAGATAGGCCTTGCAACAGTGAAAAACGTAAATCACATCAGCACTTGTCCCACCTTTAACATACACTGCAGCCTGCTGATGGGGCTACCTAGTGCCTACCTTAGGGGTGCCTTACATGTATAAAAAGGAAAGGTTTGGGTCTGGCACGTGGGTACACTTGCCAGGTCGAATTGGCAGTGCAAGACTGCACACACACACACTGCAGTGGCATGTCTTAGCCATCTTTACAGAACTACTAATGTTGGTGGCACAACCAGTGCTGCAGGCCCACTAGTAGCATTTGATTTAAAGGCCCTGGGCACCTCTAGTGTACTTTACTGGGGACTTACTATTAAATCAAATATGCCCATCAGGGAAAAGCCAATTACACATACACTTGACACAGGAGCACTTACACTGTAGTACTGGTCAGCAGTGGTAAAGTACTTGGAGTAGCCAAAACAGAGTCCATTACACAGTTAAAACATGGGAAGCAGAGGCAAAAAAGACAGAGAAGACAACACTAAGGATAGACAATTTAAAAATATAGCTCCCATCCTTAATGAATCTACTAATACCTCTTCCATTTCTTATTCTGACATCTCTAGTGCCTTTCAATCATATGTAAAGCATTATGTGCAGAAGATACTACCTGAAATGAACCTAACATATACCAGTTTTTAATGGCCTCTCTAATGCTCCCTCCTTTCCTTATTTACTTGAGGAATTGGAGGCTGATGTTACAGTCCAAGAGATTTTGGATGTAATCAAATCCCAGAGCTAAGGTATCAGGTTTGGGTGGGTTCTCCACTGAACTCAAATTAGGATTTTTTTTTAACCTATTTCTTATACATTTTAAAGCTAATGGCCCCTTTTTAGAAGCCTTGACTAAAATTATCGCTAAACCTGACAAAGATACCCCCTTTGCTCAAATTATCAACCCATTTCATTGATCAATTACGATTGCAAAGTTAATGCGAAGATCCTCGCATCCCGCCTAGAAACTATTGTACCCCTTCTTGTCAAATCTGATCAATCTGGCTTTATTAGGGGGAGACTTGCTGTCTACTTACTGACATTCTTGTACTCAAAGCAATGTACTTGAAAAAGCAATGTTACTTTTTTTTACTCTCTTCCAAGATGCTGAAAAAGCTTTTGACCGCATTAACTGGCAATTTCGGTTCACAACTCTTCACTGGTTCAGCCTCAGCCCCAGATTCACCTAATTTACAAATTTGCTATATTGTGATCCCCTTGCAGGAATTTTTCTCAATGGTTGGTTTTCTCCTTATTTGACTTTACATAGAGGTACAAGACAAGGTCGCCTCATCTCCTCTTTACTGTTTGTTTTTTTCCCTGGAACCATTTATTGAACGTATAAGTTGTGATAGACTTATATATGGATTTAAACAAAATGACATTTAGGTGAAGTTATCTGCCTACACAGATGGTATTCTCATCTTCATGTCCAACACCTTGACATACCTGATCCCTTTCATATGGGAGATTATATTTTACTTTAGTATTTCTGGATATAAGCTTCATTTTTCCAAACCTGACATTTTATCCTTGAACTCATCTTGTTATAAATATGTTACGTGTTTGCTGATACTAATTTTACATGGTGTACCTCCAAAATTAAATATCTTGGTGTTTGGTTTTCCCCTAGCATATATAACACAGTTAGCCATAGTTTTGAAACATTAAAATATAAATTAAAAACATTGTTTTAAAATTGGTCTCTTCTGCATTTATCATGGTGCGGTAGACTTCATACCACTAAAATGAAGATTGTACCACATGTTCTTTATAAACTATTCATGCTACATTTTAAGATCCCTAATTATTATTTTTCACAAATTTGATTCCATGTGTACTAAATTTCTATGAAACAATACACATCCTCGTACTGCCCTCTCTAAACTTAAAAGTGCAAAGAATGAAGGGGGTGTATGAATTGCTGAAATTAAGCTTTATCACTCAGCCTTTCTGATTTAGCAATTTTATGCTCTGATGATGGATTACATTTGAACAATTCTTAATGAATGATTTCTCATTCAAATGTCCAGTTGTACTTTCATATCTAGGAATCCCATTTTAAAATATTCACATTGCTTATTAATGTTTTTTTATCCTCGTCACTTTGGTATAATAACTTTATTAAATTTTGTCATAAATCTTTTTACTATAAATACTGGAAGAAGAAAAGTATTCTGTCTGTTCACCAATTTGTAAAAGACAATTCCATTGTACTTTTCTCTCAATTACAAACACACTGGGGGTCATTCTGACCCCGGCGGTCTAAGACCGCCGGGGCCAGGGTCAGCGGGAGCACCGCCGACAGGCCGGCGGTGCCCCGCAGGGCATTCTGACCGCGGCGGTTCAGCCGCGGTCAGAAGAGGCAAACCGGCGGTCTCCCGCCGGTTTACCGCTGCCCTTAGAATCCCCCATGGCGGCGCAGCTTGCTGCGCCGCCATGGGGGATTCTGACACCCCCTACCGCCATCCTGTTCCTGGCGGTTCGCCCGCCAGGAACAGGATGGCGGTAGGGGGTGCCGCGGGGCCCCTGGGGGACCCTGCCATGCCCATGCCAATGGCATGGGCACGGCAGGGGCCCACGTAAGAGGGCCCCGCAAAGTATTTCAGTGTCTGCTAAGCAGACACTGAAATACGCGACGGGTGCAACTGCACCCGTCGCACCCCTGCAACTCCGCCGGCTCAATTCTGAGCCGGCGTCCTCGTTGCAGGGGCATTTCCTCTGGGCCGGCGGGCGCTCTTTTGGAGAGCGCCCGCCGGCCCAGAGGAAATGTCTAAATGGCCGCCGCGGTCTTTTGACCGCGGTGCGGTCATTCAGCGGCGGTACCTTGGCGGACGGCCTCCGCCGTCCGCCAGGGTCATAATCAGGCCCACTATCACTTACCTAGAATTGTTCCACCAGCATTCTATTCCTAAAAAGGCTTATATATATAAAACATTATCGCCACCTAGTCCTGTTAGAACTAAAGGTTCTCTTGAATTACTCTGTAAAGCAGACCTATCTATGGCCCTCATTTCAACCTTGGCGGGCGACGGTTTTGAAACCGCTGTGCGGCCGCCAATGAGGCCCAGTGGGGATCTCAGCTGCAACACGGTGTTGCGGAAGTGCGACGGGTGCTGTTGCTGTTGCTATGCAGACAGTGAAAATCTCATAAGGCCGTGGCAGGGGGCCCCGGGACTCCCCTTTCCGCCAGCCTTTTCATGACGGGAGGGGGACTGGTAATACCCTGGGCAGCGCTGCAAGCAGCACTGCCCTGGGGGATTTAAACCGTTGGGACTAAGGTGGCGGGAAACCACCGGTCCCGGTGGTGCGACCTCGGTGCTTCCGCCGTGGTCTTAATTCCAAATTAAGTCAAAGACCGCCAGGGTTGTAATGACTCCCTATATCTTTGTATGCACAATTTTGGAACAAAATTTGGCTTAAGCTATTTAATACCTCCAAAGTTGCCCGTATTATACAATCCCTATTTTTTGTTTATATTACGGTGGTTTTTACTCAAGAATGTATTTCTAAGTTTTATCCTTCTGCTTCTTCAGTTTGTTGGTCATTCTCCATATGGAATAGTTCTTTAGCTCATTCATTATTTTATTGTTCAAATGATCATACGTTTGGAAACTGTTTGGTCTAAATGTTTAAAGATTTTCAAATGTAATGTACTTCTAGCTTTTTAGAATATATTCTTAGGTTTTGTAGCATCTAGTTTTGAAGATTTATCACCTAAACCTTGCTGTTTGATCTTTTTATTGCACTTGCTTTTAAAGTTATACTGTCTTGTTGGAAAGAAGTTTCTAAACTATCTCTTTTAACATGGTGGAACTTTATCCATGATGAACACAGACTACACAATGTCTCTTCAATTATGTCACATCTGAAGAATAAATCTGATTTGTAATGGTTACCTTTCACTATCTTTCTTTCCTTGCACTAATCAATACCTTAACTTACTATTTATCTCTACCTCTCCTCTCCCTACCTCCTTTTTTCATTCTCATTCCAGTTTGCTCCTCTTCTTACTTTCGTCTCCCTGTTGTCTGCCCTTTTTTTAGTATAAAATACAAAACAATCATCTTATTGCATAAGTTTGATTCTCTAAATTGCAGTACCTAGTGATATATGAATTTCTTCACAAATGTTATTTTTTGTGGTGTCGCTAATTGGATCTTCAATGAAAATCATTCAACAACAAAAAGAAATACATATAAACAAATGACTTTGTTATTTTGGTGCTTTTTAAAGTCTGCCAGCTAACCATTACGTTGCAGGACCATTCGCCGCCAACACCTGCACATCCTGCCTTTCAATATAATACTGCTTTCTTCCTTCACTGCGCTCTTGTTGCCCCATCACCTCCACCTTCACTCATAACATTATACTTTCAGTATTGTCTACTTGTCTCTTTCCTTTAACCACCATTTAGATCCGCCATTGCTAATGGAGTCCTGTACCAGCTTCACAGAAATTCAGGTTGGATTTCTGTAGCACTTTTGTTTCAAGTAGTGCCTATTTGAGTAGTGTCTTCCTTTGTTGAAGGAGCTAAGTTTCTGGGAGTCACAAAATGCCAGTGGTAGACAGTTACATCTCCAGAGGGAGATAAGACTCATGCCCGAGGTCCATTTGTTCTAACCCCTCTTGTGCTCGACTTACAGAGCTGATGAATGTTACAGAAAAACCAGACAATGCACCTTGCCACAAATATTATTACACCCAATCTCTGTTCACTGCAAAGAAACAGTTGAATCTCTGTTCACTGCAAAGTTGTTTGAGGAAATACGAAAATACAAACTTATTTAAAGTGTTGTCATGTACTTAGTATGTGTGCATATATCTACAGCTACATATACACAGATATAAACATAAACATGTAAAAAAACTACATTTAACCCCTTCCCCGCCATGGACGTAATGGTTACGTCTGTGGCTGCAGCGCTGAGGTGCCACGGATGTAAACATTACGTCCTGGTATCGTCTCCCGGGGGTTTGCTAGCGCTCGCTCTGAGGGCCTCCCCCCAGGTCAGGGTTGGAAGGGGAATTGCTTCCCCTTCCACCCCCATCCCCCCAATGACGACAGCGTGCAATGGCGTGCTGACATCATCATAGGGTGCCAGACGCGCTGGAAGTCATTTGCATCCAGCGCGTCTTCAGGCAAGGAGGTGAGTTTTTCCTCCGGGGGGGGGGGGGATTGCACAAAAAGAGGCATCGGTGGAAAGTAAAGGGTTTTCCTTTCCCTCAATGGCTCTTTCAGTGTTCGATCGGGCAGCAGGAATGCCCAATAGACACCAGGGAATTAGTGTGTGTGTGCTTTTACAGTGTGGGGGAGTGACCCCTTGGGCAAGGGTTGCTCCCCTTAGGGGGCCAATATATTTATTGCCATTTCTGCTCCCCTTGGGGGCAGATTGGCCTTTTATTTTTAGGCCGACTTGGGGGCAGAAGTCACTAGAAACCAGGGATTGTTTTTGTGGCTGTTTTTTAGTGTTGGGGGGTGGCCCCTTGGGCAAGGGTGGCAAAAAGCACTATTGGGAGGTTCTGCCCGCCTTGAGGGCAGATCAGCCTATTTTTTTAGGCCCACCTGCCCCCAAGGGGGAGGGGCAGAATCCACTTAGCGCCAGGGACCATGTGTGCTGTGTGTGTGTGCTTTGTTGCAAATTTGCCTATTTTTTTAAGCCCTTCTGAGCCCAGGGGGGTAGAAACCATAAAGACGCCAGGGATTTTGTTTTCCTTTCTTGTGTTGGGGGGGCACCCCCATGGGCAACGGTCACCCCCAAGGGGCAAAAAGCACTATTGGGCAGTTATGCCCCCCTCGGGGGCAAATTAGCCTATTATTTTAGGCCCATCTGCCCCCAAGGGGGGCAGAATCCACTTAGACCCAGGGCTCATGTGTGTGTTTGTGTGTGTGCTTTGTGTGTCAGAGTGGCTCCTTGGGCAAGGTTCGCTCTTCAAAGGGGCAATATAATCTATGCCATTTGGCCTATTTTTTTAGGCCCTTCAGAAACCATATAGATGCCAGGGATTTTTTTTTCTTCTTTCTTTGATTTTGTTTGTGTTGGCGGCACCACCTTCGGCAAGGGTCACCCCCAAGGGGCAAAAAGGACTATTGGGCAGTTGCCAATTTTTTTTAGGTACATCTGCCCCAAAGGGGGGCAGAATCCACTTAGTGCCAGGGATCATGTGTGTGTGGGTGTCTGTGTGTGTGTGTGCTTTGAGTGGGGGTGGCCCCTTGGGCAAGGGTCGCCCCAAAGGGGGCAATATATTCTATGCCATTTCTGCCCCCCTTGGGGGCAGATTGGCCTTTTTTTTTTAGGCCCACCTGCACCCAAAGCAGAGAACATTAGACACTAGGGAAAATGTATAAATGGTTGGTGGTGGGGTGTTTGTCAACTGGCGAAGTATTTGCAATTGTGATTATAACAGTTTATTTCTCCATTTTGTTCTAGTTCAAAGCGTTTGCTTCCTTTGCTCCCTTTGCTGAAGCTTGTTGTGGTTTTGGCAGTAGTTGTCCTGTGGTTTGCGTAGTTGCATGTTTTAGGTAAGTAAATAAATTTACTCCAAAGGAGTATTGTTGCCATGCATGAATGACATGTTTGTAGGTGATGTACTGAATGCAGGATCGTGTGTTAAATTGTCCTTAGATTTATGCACAATGATATGTGTGTTGTCTTCTGTCTAATTTTCTTTTTTTTTTCTTTTTAGTGGGATATCGTTGGTGATTGCTGTGGCTGTGCAGAGTAGTTGCTGGTGAGTCAAGCTTTTTCAGGCTAGTGAGCTGTATAGTTTTGAGTTTATAACTCTTCGTGATGAAGCTACACTTTGTTTATTACTTATCTTGCATAGTGCTGGTTGTTGGTGGTGCATTTGTCCAGTTACTTTTTGTAGGAAGAATCATGGCTAGCCATAGGATGACCGCTCAGCAGGTTGTTGGTGTGCTTTTTTAGTCACCTTCTGACCATGATTATGAGACTGACTCTGCATCTGAGGCAGAGGAGGAACTGCAAGCTTCTGGGAGTGAATTTTCTGTCAGAGAGGAATCATCATATGATGAAGCCACTCTCGGTGCTGATGAAGTGCCTATTTTAGAAGAGGAGACAGATGTGCCGGTGTTGCAGCAGCCAGCGGCTGAAAGGCTTCCCATTAGAAGACCTGACACGTGGATTGCACCAAACATGGAGCAGCTACAGTTGTCTGCATTTACTGGTTTCCCAGGGTGTAGAGTTAATACGGAATACTTTTTGCCTGTCAACTTCTTTGAGTTGTTTATTGTCAATTTTTTTTTGGAAGAGATTGTTGAGCAGACTAGTTTGTATGCAGAGCAGTATTTGAGGGACAACACTGCCAGACTTAGGCCACACTCTAGAGCTAGCCGATAACGCTGCCAGACTTAGGCCACACTCTAGAGCTAGCTGGTAGAGTCCCACAAACCTGGAAGAGTTGAAAATGTTCTTGGGTTTAACTTTATTGATGAGGCTGACAAGGAAGCCATCACCGTCGTCATGTTGGTCTTCTAGTCCCTTGATGGCAACTGCTATATTGCCTGCAATCATGAGTCGTAACCGGTATGAGCTTTTTCTTCGGATGTTGCATTTTGTAGATAATGCTTTTGCCTTGCCACGAGATCACCCTGATTCTGACCATCTTTTTAAGATTAGACCTGTCCTTGATCATTTGGTAGATCTGTTTTCAGAGATTTATGTTCCAGGCAAAGAAATATCTGTAGACGAGTCTTTGGTCCTATTCAAGGGTCGTTTGGTTTTTAGGCAGTACGTTTCTAGCAAGAGAGCACGGTATGGAATTAAATTGTATATGCTGTCTGAAAGTAGTACAGGAAATGTTTATAATTTCTGGGTCTACACTGGTAGGGATTCCAGTATTGAATGCCCTGGTTGTCCGCCCACTTTTGGAGTTAGTGAGAAAATTGTGTAGGAACGACTGTTTAACAAAGGTCACCATTTATATGTAGATAACTTCAACACTGGAGTTCAGTTATTCAAGGAATTGTTCAGAGTGGACACTGTTTCTTGTGGCACAATCTGCTCTAATCGGAAAGGCTATCCAAGAGAGCTTGTCTGTAAAATACTTGAGAAGGGACAATGCAGTGCCTTATGGAATGATGAGCTGCTAGCTCTGAAATATGTAGGCAGGAGGGATGTGTACATGCTAACTACCATCCATGACAAGAGTACTTCACCTGTGGCTGTTTGGGGTCAAGTTGCTGAAGTGCACAAACCTGTGTGTATTTTAGGCTACAATATGCACATGGGTGGTGTTGAGAGAGTAGATAGAGGTTGGACCTTTACACTGCTTATGTTTGGTATACGAAATTAGTGGTTCACCTGTTCCACTTGGCAACTTTTAATGCTTTTGTTGTGTTCAAGGATAGTTCTCCAGAGCCAAGGATAACATTTGTGAAATTTCAGGAGTCTATCATAGTGAGCCTTGTTGTGCTGGAACATGCAAGAGTTCCTAGAGAAGCAGTGGTGGAGGATGAGGCTAGATTGAAAGATCGTCACTTTGCTGAGCGCATTCCTCCCAGGGCCTTAAAAGACTTTCCTGTTAAGAGATGTAGAGTCTGTGCTCAATGAGGTATCAGGAAGGAGTCTAGGATGTACTGCCCTGATTGTCCTTCAAATCCTGGGCTGTGTATGGGTGGCTGTTTCAGGAGCTACCACACACAGAGGAATAATTGGGAAATACCGTGAGCGTAAACTGCTGTTTTATATTTTCATATGTTCAGTTTCACCGTTGGCATTACTCTCATGTATTCAGTTAGAGCTTTTGTGTTTGTAGCTTTGTACGTATTTATAATTAGTGGTTTTATTGTTGTTTAAAAATAGAAAAAAGTGATGGTGGTGTGCATGGACTGGTGCTTGGCTGGCGGTGTGTGTGTGGTGGCGCTTGTCAGGCGGTGTGTGTGTGGGGTGGTTTTTGGCTGGTGGTGTGTGTAGGATGGTGCTTGGCTGGTGGTGTGCGTGGGGTGGCGCTTGGCTGGCAGTGTGAGTGGGGTGACACTTGGCTGGAGGTGTGCATGGAGTGGCGCTTGGCTGGCAGTGCAGCCAAACACCAGTCTACACACTCCCATCGGCTGGTGTGATTGCTGTATCAGGCATGTGGGTGTTTAAAAGTGATGGGCCCTTGAATGCTGCTGTCAGTTGCTGCAAGTGTTGTAATGTGCTAGGCCCACGGCTGGTGGCGTGAATGGTCTTGTGCATGTCATGTGCATGTCATGTATGAAAGGTGTGTGAATGGACTGTAATGGTTGGTGTCTTGACACGACTTTACAGCTCATGAGCTGTGAGTAACTGGTTCAGTTTTTTGGCCTGTCAGTTATTAACAGTGCATTTCACTTTTGTGAAATCTCTTGTTAATAAAATTTGGTCTACTGAACCATCACTCACCCTCGTGCCAAATCCAACCAGTATGTGTGGTAAAAATGAAAAAACCTGCTCCGCTGCAAACAGGTGTTGCAGCACACCCATGACATGCTATGTTTCTCAAGTTGACCCCGAGTTTGAAGGATGCCACCCACCTAGTTGGTGGGTGAGGGGTCTTTTTAATATAACCTAAGTGCCGATTCTTTTACAATTTTAATGTTTGGAACAACACAGAAGTACGTGGACACATCAAAGTGATCTATTTCAAAACTACCTGTTTTATGGGGGGGCACCTATGTTTTTGGTCCCGGGTGCGGCCTTCATCTAGGGAAACCTACCATACCCAGACATTCTTTAAACCTAGCCACCCCAAGGAGTTCAGAGAGGTGTGGCTTGCCTAAATCCCCCAACATTTTCTTACCCACACTCTTTTTCAAACCTCACAATTTGCTTAAAAGAGCATATTTTCCTCACTTTTCTTTGTAGGATCACCGCTCCTGTACAAATTTCCTACCACCCAGTGTTCCCATCAGTCTCCCAAGTAAAATGATACCTCACTTGTGTGGGTCCAAAAGCAGAGATAGCCTAAAGATGTATAAAAGAAAAATATGTGCTTATCAACTTGCTGTGCTATTCCCTCAATCAAGTTTTTTGGCCTTTTTCTGTTCCACGCACATGGGACACCCACACAAGTGAGGTATAATTTTTATCAGGAGACATGGGGGAACACTGGGTGAAAATAAATTAGTGGTTCCTCTCAGGTTCCAGAACTTTCTGTCACCGAAATGTAAGGATAAAATGTTTTTAGCCACATTATGAGGTTTGCAAAGGATTGTGGGTAAGAAAACACTGGGGGATCAATGCAAGTCACACAGCCCTGGACTCCCTCGGGTGTCTAGTTTTTAGAAATGTTTGGGTTTGGTAGGTTTCCCCGTGTGGCTGCTCAGCCCACGACCAAAAACGCAGGTGACCCCCCCGCAAAAACAGTTTTATATTTGCTAATTTTGATGCGTCCACATAGAGTTTTGGGGCATTTCCTTTCACAGGCACTAGACCTACCCACACAAGTGAGGTACAATTTTTATAGGGAGACTTGGGGGAACGCTGGGTGGAAGGAAATGTCTGGATCCTCTCAGATTCCAAAACTTTGTGTCACCGAAATATGAATAAAAGGTGTTTTTTTAGCCATATTTTGAGGTTTGCACAGGATTCTGGGTAACAGAACCCTGCGAGAGCCCCACAAGTCACCCCTTCCTGGATTCTGCTAGGTGTCTACTTTTAAAAAATGCACAGGTTTGATAGGTTTCCTTAGGTGTTGGCTGAGCTAGAGGCCAAAATCCACAGCTAAGCACTTAGCAAAAAAAAGCTCTGTGTTCTTTGGGAAAATGTGATATGTCCACGCTGTGTTTTGGGGCATTTCATGTCGCGAAGGCTAGGCCTACCCACACAAGTGAGGTACCATATTTATCGGGAGACTTGGGGGAACGCTTGGTGGAAGGAAATTTGTGGCTCCTCTAAGATTTCAAAACTTTCTGTCACCAAAATGTGAGGAAAAAGTGTTTTTTGGACACATTGTGAGCTTTACAAAGGAATCTTTGTAACAGAACCTGGTGAGAGCCCCACAAGTCACCCCATCTTGGATTCCCCTAGGTGTCTAGGTTTCAAACATGCACAGGTTTGGTTGGTTTTCTTAGGTGCTGGCTGAGCTAGAGGCCAGAATCCACAGCTAGGCACTTTGCAAATGCAGCTCTGTTTTCTTTGGGAAAATGTGATGTGCCCACAATGTGTTTTGGGGCATTTACTGTCGCGGGCGCTAGGCCTACCCACACAAATGAAGTACCATTTTTATCGGGAGACTTGGGGGAATGTTGTGTGAAGGAAATTTGTGTCTCCTCTCGGATTTCAGAACTTTGCGTCACCCAAATATAAGGAAAAGGTGTTTTTTTGGCCAAATTTTGAGGTTTGGAAAGCATTCTGTGTAACAGAATATGGTGAGAGCCCCACAAGTCACCCCATCTTGGATTTCCCTTGTTGTCTAGTTTAACAAAATGCACAGGTTTGGTAGGTTTCCTTAGGTGCCGGCTGTGCTAGAGGCCAAAATCCACAGCTCGGCACTTTCCAAAAAGCAGCTATTTTCTTTTGGGGAAATGTGATCTGTCCACATTGTGTTTTGGGGCATTTCCTGTCAAGAGCGCTAGGCCTACCCACACAAGTGAGGTACCATTTTTATCAGGAGATTTAAGGGAATGCTGGGTGGAAGGAAATTTGTGGTTCGTCTCAGATTCCAGAACTTTCTGTCACAGAAATATGAGGAAAAAGTGTTTTTTAGCCAAATTTTGAGGTTTGCACAGGATTCTGAGTAACAGAACCTGGTGAGAGCCCCACAAGTCACCCCACGTTGGATTCCGCTAAGTGTCTACTTTTTAAAAATGCACAGGTTTGGTAGGTTTCCCTAGGTGCCAGCTCAGCAAGAGGCCAAAATCCACAGCTAGGCACTTTGCAAAAAACAGATCTGTTTTCTTTGGGAAATGTGATGTGTCCACGTTCTGTTTTGGGGCATTTCCTGTCACGGACGCTATGCCTACCCACACAAGTGAGGTACCATTTTTATCGGGGGAGACTTGGGGGAACGCTGGGTGGAAGGAAATTTGTGGCTTCTTTCAGGTTCCAGAACTTTGTGTCACCGAAATGTGAGGAAACAGTGTTTTTTTCCTGGCCAAATTTTGAGGTTTGTAAAGGATTCTGGATAACAGAACCTGGGGAGAGCCCCACAAGTCACCCCACGGTGGATTCCCCTAGGTGTCTAGTTTTTAAAAATGCACAGGTTTGGTAGGTTTCCTTAGGTGCCAGCTGTGCTGGAGGCCAAAATCCACAGCTCAGCACCTTAAAAAAAACAGCTGTTTTCTTTTGGGAAAATGTGATCTGTCCACATTGTGTTTTGGGGCATTTCCTGTCACGAGCGCTAGGCCTACCCACACAAGTGAGGTACCATTTTTATCAGGAGATTTGAGGGAATGCTGGGTGGAAGGAAATTTGTGGTTCCCCTCAGATTCCAGAACTTTCTGTCACAGAAATATGTGGAAAAAGTGTTTTTTTAGCAAAATTGTGAGGTTAGCACAGGATTCTGAGTAACAGAACCTGGTGAGAGCCCCACAAGTCATCCCACATTGGATTCCGCTAAGTGTCTACTTTTCAAAAATGCACAGGTTTGGTAGGTTTTCCTATGTGTCAGCTGTGCAAGAGGCCAAAATCCACAGCTAGGCACTTTGCAAAAAACATATCTGTTTTCTTTGGGAAAATGTGATGTGTCCACGTTCTCTTTTAGTGCATTTCTTGTCACGGATGCTAGGCCTACCCACACAAGTGAGGTAACATTTTTATCAGGGGAGACTTGGGGAAACGCTGGGTGGAAGGAAATTTGTGGCTACTTTCAGATTCCAGAACTTTGTGCCACCGAAATGTGAGGAAAAAGTGTTTTTTTGGCCAAATTTTGAGGTTTGGAAAGGATTCTGGGTAACAGAACCTGGTGAGAGCCCCACAAGTCCCCCCCCATTGGATATCTTGGTGTCTAGTTTAAAAAAATGCACAGGTTGGTTTGGTAGGTTTCCTTAGGTGCCGACTGAGCTAGAGGCCAAAATCCACAGCTAGGCACTTTGCAATAAACAGCTCTGTTTTCTTTGGGAAAATGTGATGTGTCCATGTTGTGTTTTGGGGCATTTCCTGTCGCGGGTGCTAAAAATGTGAGTTACCATTTTTATCTGGAAACTTGGGGTAATGCTGGGTCGAAGGAAATTTGTGACTCCTCTCAAATTCCAGAACCTTGTGTCACTGAAATGTGAGGAAAAGTGTTTTTTGGCCAAATTTGGAGGCTTGCGACGGATTCTGGGTAACAGAACCTGGTGAGAGCACCACAAGTCACCCCATCTTGGATTCCCCTAGGTGTCTAGTTTTCAAAAAAGCACAGGTTTTGTAGGTTTCCTTAGGTTCCAGCTGAGCTAGAGGCCAAACTCCACAGCTAGGCACTTTCCAAAACCAGTTCTGTTTTCTTTGGGAAAATGTGATGTGTCCATTTTTATCTGGAGACTTGGGGGAATGCTGGGTGGAAGGAAAGTTGTGGCTCCTCTCAGATTTCAAAACTTTCTGTCACCAAACTGTGAGGAAAAAGTGTTTTTTGGCCAAGTTGTGAGGTTTGCAAAGGATTCTGGGTAACATAACCTGGTGAGAGCCCCACAAGTCACCCCATCTTGGATTCCCCTAGGTGTCTAGTTTTCAAAAACTTACAGGTTTGGAAGGTTTCCTTAGGTGCTGGCCGAGCTAGGGGCCAAAGTCCACAGCTAGACACTTTGGAAAAAGCAGCTCTGTCTTCTTTGGGAAAATGTGATGTCTCCACAATGTGTTTTAAGGCATTTCCTGTTGCAGGCACTAGACCTACCCACACAAGTGATGTACCATTTTATCGGGACACTTGGGGGAACGCTGGGTGGAAGGAAATGTCTGACTCCTCTCAGATTCCAGAACTGTGTGTCACCAAAATGTGAGGTAAAGGTGATTGTTTTAGCCAACTTCTGAGGTTTGCACAGGATTCTGTGTAACAGAACCTGGTGAGAGCCCCACAAGTCACCCCTTCTTGGATTCTGCTAGGTGTCTACTTTTCAAAAATGCACAGGTTTGGTAGGTTTCCTTAGGTGTCGGCTGAGCTAGAGGCCAAAATCCACAGCTATGCACTTAGCAAAAAAAAGCTCTGTGTTCTTTGGGAAAATGTGATATGTCTACGGTGTGTTTTGGGGCATTTCCTGTTGTGTGCGCTAGGCCTACCCACAAAAGTGAGGTACTATTTTTATCGGGAGACTTGGGGTAACGCTGGGTGGAAGGAAATTTGTGGCTCCTCTCAGATTTTAAAACTTTCTGTCACCAAAATGTGAGGAAAAAGTGTTTTTTGGCCACATTTTGAGGTTTGCAAAGGATTCTGCGTAACAGAACCTGATGAGAGCCCCACACGTCACCACAGCTTGGATTCCCCTAGCTGTCTAGTTTTAAAAAATGCACAGGTTTTTGTAGGTTTCCTTAGGTGCTGGCCGATCTAGAGGCCAAAATCCACAGCTAGGTACTTTGCAAAAAGCAGCTCTGTTTTCTTTGGGAAAATGTGATGTGTCCATGATGTGTTTTAAGGCATTTCCTGTCGCCGGCACTAGGCCTACCCACACAAGTAAGGTACCATTTTTATCGGGAGACTTGGGGGAATGCTGGGTGGAAGGAAATGTCTGGCTCCTCTCAGATTCCAGAACTTTCTGTCACCGAAATGTGAGGAAAAGGTGTTTTTTTTTTTAGACAAATTTTGAGGTTTACACAGGATTCTGGGTAACAGATCCTGGTGAGAGCCCCACAAGTCACCCCTTCTTGGATTCTGCTAGGTTTCTACTTTTAAAAAATGCACAGGTTTGGTAGGTTTCCTTAGGTGCCGGCTGAGCTGGAGGCCAAAATCCACAGCTAGACACTTAGCACAAAAAAGCTCTGTTTTCTTTGGGAAAATGTGATGTGTCCACGTTGTGTTTTGGAGCATTTCCTGTTGTGGGCGCTAGGCCTACCCACACAAGTGAGGTGACACCTTTATTGGAAGACTAGGGGGAACACTGGGTGGAAGTTAATTTGTGGCTCCTCTCAGATTCCAGAACTGTCTGTCACCAAAATTTGAGGAAAAAGTGTTTTTTAGCCACATTTTGAGGTTTGTACAGGATTCTGGCTAACAGACCATGGTGAGAGCCTGCAGGCCACCCCATCTTGGATTGCGCTAGGTGTCTAATTTTCAAAAATGCACAGGATTGGTATGCTTCCTTAGCTGCTGGTTGAGCTAAAGGCCAAAATCCACAACTAGGCACTTTGCAAAAAGCAGCTCTGTTTTCTTTGGGAAAATGTTATGTGCCCACGATGTTTTTTAAGGCATTTACTGTTGTGGGCGCTAGGCCTACCCACACAAGTGAGGTACAATTTTTATCGGGAGCCTTGGGGGAACGCTGGGTGGAAGGAAATTTGTGTCTCCTCTCAGAATCCAGAACTTTGTGTCACTGAAATGGAAGGAAAAACAGTTTTGGGCCAAATTTTGAGGTTTGCTAAGGATTCTGGGTAACAGAACCTGGTAAAAGCCCCACAGTGAACCCCATCTTGGATTCCCCTAGATGTCTAGTTTTCATGAATGCACAGGTTTTGTAGGTTTCCTTAGGTGCCGGCTGAGCTAGAGACCAAAATCGACAGCTAGGCACTTTGCAAAAAACAGCTCTGTTTTCTTTGGTAAAATGTGATGTGTCCACGCTGTGTTTTGGGGCAGTTTCTGTCAGGGACACTAGGCCTACCCACACAAGTGAAGTACCATTTTTATCGGGGAGACTGGGGAAACACTGGGTAGAAGGAAATTTGTGGCTTTTTTCAGATTCCAGAACATTGAGTCACCGAAATGTGAGGAAAAAGTGTTTTTTGGGCCAAATTTTGAGGTTTGATAAGGATTCTGAATTACAGAACCTAGTGAGGGCCCCACAAGTCACCCCACCTTGGATTCCTCTAGGTGTCTTTTTTTCAGAAATGCACAGGTTTGGTAGGTTTCCTTAAGTGCCAGCTGAGCTAGAGGCCAAAATCCACAGCTAGGCACTTTGCAATAAAGTGCTCTGTTTTCTTTGGGAAAATGTAATATGTCCACGATGTGTTTTAAGGCATTTCCTGTTGCGGGCACTAGGCCTATCCACACTAGTGAGGTGCCACTTTTATTGGGAGACTTGGGGGAGCGCTGGGTGGAAGGAAATTTGTGGCTACTTTCAGATTCCAGAACTTTCTGTCACCGAAATTTGAGGAAAAAGTTTTTTTTTGACCAACTTTTGAGGTTTGCCCAGGATTCTGTGTAACAGAACCTGGTGAGAGCCCCGCAGGTCACCCCATCTTGGATTCCCCTAGGTGTTTAGTTTTAAAAAATGCACAGGTTTGGTAGGTTTCCATAGGTGCTGCCTGAGCTAGAGGCCAAAATCTACAGCTAGGCACTTTGCAAAAAACAGCTCTGTTTTCTTTGCGACAATCTGATGTATCCATATTGTGTTTTGGGGCATTTCCTGTTGCAGGCACTAGGCCTACTCATACAAATGAGATACCATTTTTATTGGGAGACCTGAGGGAATGCTGGGTGAAGGAAATTCGAGGCTCCTCTCAGATTCCAGAACTTTGTGTCACCCAAATGTAAGGAAAAAGTGTTTATTTGGCCAAATGTTGATGTTTCCAAAGCATTCTGTGTAACAGAACATGGTGAGAGCCCCCCAAGTCACCCCATCTTGGATTCTGCTAGGTGTCTACTTTTTAAAAATGCACAGGTTTGGTAGGTTTCCTTAGGTGCTGACTGTGCTAGAGGCCAAAATCCACAGCCCGGCACTTTCCAAAAAACAGCTGTTTTTTGGGGGGAAAATGTGATGTGTCACATTGTGTTTTTGGGCATTTCCAGTCGAGGTCGCTAGGCCTACACACACAAGTGAGGTACCATTTTTATCGGGAGATTTGGGAGAACGCTGGGTGGATGGAAATTTGTGGCTTCTCTCAGATTTCAAAACTTTCTGTCACCAAAATATGAGGAAAAAATGTTTTTGGGCCACATTGTGAGGTTTGCAAAGGATTCTGGGTAACAGAACCTGATGAGAGCCCCACAAGTCACCCCATCTTGGATTCCCCTAGGTGTCTAGTTTTAAAAAATTTACAGGTTTGGTAGGTTTCCTTAGGTGCTGGCTGAGCTAGAGGCTAAAATCTACAGCTAGGCGCATTGCAAAAAGAAGATCTGTTTTCTTTGGGAAAATGTGATGTACCCACGATGTGTCTTAAGGCATTTCCTGTCACGGGCGCTAGGCCTACCCACACATGTGAGGTACCATTTTTATCGGGAGACTTGGGGGAACGCTGGGTGGATGTAAATTTGTGTCTCTTCTTAGAATCCAGAACTTTGTGTCACCGAAATGTAAGGAAAAAGTGTTTTTTGGCCACATTGTGAGGTTTGCTAAGGATTCTGGGTTAACAGAACTTGGTGAAAGACCCACAAGTCACCCCATCTTGGCTTCCCCTAGATGTATAGTTTTAAAAATGCACAGGTTTGGTAGGTTTTCTTAGGTGCCGGCTGAGCTAGAGGCCAAAATCCACAGCTAGGCGCTTTCCAAAAACAGCTCTGTTTTCTTTGGGAAAATGTGATGTGTCCACGTTCTTTTTTGGGGCATTTGCTGCCATGGGCGCATTGGCCTACCCACACAAGTAAGGTACAATTTTTATCAGGAGTCTTTGGGGAACGTTGGGTGGAAGGAAATTTGTTGCTCCTCTCAGATTCCAGAACTTTGTGTCACCGAAATGCGAAGAAAAAGTGTTTTTTTGGCCATATTTTGAGGTTTGCAAAGGATTCTGGGTAACAGAACCTGGTAAGACCACCACAAGTCACCCCATCTTGGATTCCCCTAGGTGTCTAGTTTTAAAAAATGCACAGGTTTTGTAGGTTTGCTTAGGTGCCGGCTGAGCTAGAGGCTAAAATCCACAGCTAGGCACTTTGCAAAAAACAGCTCTGTTTTCTTTGGGAAAATGTGATATGTCTACGCTTTGTTTTGGGGCATTTCCCGTCACTGGCGCTAGGCCTACCCACACAAGTGAGGTACCATTTTTATTGGGAGACTTGGGGGAACGCTGGGTGGAAGGAAATTTGTTTCTCCTCTCAGAATGCAGAACTTTGTGTCACCGAAACATAAGGAAAAAGTGTTTTTTTGGCCAAATTTTGATGTTTGCTAAGGATTCTGGGTAACAGAACCTTGTGAAAGCCCCACAAGTCACACCATCTTAGGTGCCAGCTGAGCTACAGGCCAAAATATACAGCTAGGTTCTTTGTAAAAATGTGATGTGTCCATGTTGCGCTTCCTGTGGCGAGTATTAGGTCTACCCACGCAAGTGAGGTACCATTTTTACGGGAGACTTGGGAGAACACAGAATAGTAAAACAAGTGTTATTGCCCCTTGTCTTTCTCTACATTTTTTCCTTCCAAATGTAAGACAATGTGTTAAAAAGACGTCTATTTGAGAAATGCCCTGTAATTCACAAGTTATTATGGGCACCCCAGAATTCACAGATGTGCAAATAACCACTGCTTTTCAACACCTTATCTTGTCCCCATTATGTAAATACAAAGGTTTTCTTGATACCTATTTTTCACTCTGTATATTTCAGCAAATGAATGGCTGTATACCCGGTACAGAATAAAAACCCATTGCAAAGTGAAGCTCATTTATTGGCTCTCAGTACCGAGGGTTCTTGATGAACCTAAAAGCCCTATATATCTCCGCAACTAGACGATTCCAGCAGACGTAACGGTATATTGCTTTCAAAAATCTGACATCACAGGAAAAAGTTACAGAGTAAAACGTTGAGAAAAATGGCTGTTTTTTTCACCTCAATTTCCATATTTTTTTTATTTCAGCTGTTATTTTTTGTAGGGAAACCTTGTAGGATCTACACAAATTACCCCTTGCTGAATTCAGAATTTTGTCTACTTTTCAAAAATGTTTTACTTTCTGGGATCTATCATTGGTTTCATACCCATTTCTGTCACTAACTGGAAGGAGGCTGAAAGCAAAATAAATAGTAAAAATGGTGTATGTCCCAGTAAAATGCCAAATTGGTGTAGAAAAATTTGGTTTTCTGATTCAAGTCTGCCTGTTCCTGAAAGCTGGGAAGATGGTGATTTTGGCACCACAAACCCTTTGTTGATGCGATTTTCAGGGGGAAAAAAACACAAGCTGCCTTCTGCAGCCCTTTTTACCCATTTTTTTGGAAAAAATGAAATTTTCGCTGTATTTTGGCTAATTTCTCGGTGTCCTTCAAGGGAACCCACAAAGTCTGGGTACCTGTGGAATCCTTACGATGTTGGAAAAAAAGGACGCAAATTTCTCATGGTTAACTTATGTTGACAAAAAGTTATACGGGCCTAAGCACGAACTACCCCAAACAGCCAAAAAAGTATTGGCACCTGAGGGGAAAAAGGCCTGACAGCGAAGGGGTTAAATATTTTGAGCAAACGTGTGTTTGTATACAATATATGTACGCACACAGAGACACGCACGTGCACACACTCTTCACAAATGCCCTTTGCAGGTGGCCCCACCAGTTTTACCTGATGCCCATTGTGTTCTCCTCTAAAAATCACCTCTACAGAGACCACTGGCGGCATTTTCAGAACCGGAAGTGATGGAAATTCCTGCCCCTGTCAGACTGGTCCAGCGGTGAGTTTGGCATTGGTTGCATAGCGTATAGCACAAACTGGGGGCAGAAGTCCCAACACAGGGTGCAAAAGTAGCATCACAGGTGGGAAAGCGACAAGTATATGTTTGCCACACCCAGGACAACTTGTGTCGCCGCTTCTTTAATTCGCTTGAATATACTTCAGTTGAATTTAATTGAGAAATGTATTTCTGCGGAGAGTGGAAATGGAAAAAACAGAAACGTATGTGTAGTAAATTACCGAACCTTGCTACAAGTAAGATAGGTCATTTCATCATCGTTTTTCTTCAAGTAAATATAAATAGGTAATTTGAGTCCGCGCCGTTTTTCCTCTGTATTAGCTCTTTCAGTTCCATCTGCAGGAGGTTCATCACAAAATACTTGATCATCATAAAATTTTGCGTTGATTGCAATATAGGAGTCTTCAACAACAGAATATACCTAAATTTGATCACAAATTAAATGATTTCTGTCTTCTAATTATCTGTGTTTTTTAGCTTTTTCAGAATTTGCTTATCTTTTCTAAATATTATGTTAATTAACATATTTTGAAAATTGTCTTTAATCTCCCTGTAAAAAAAAACAGTTTGAAAGCATTACTTCTTAAGAAAACGCACAGCAATGTATTTGTTGCTATGAAATGTCAAATCTTGTACAGCGGTTTGAAAACTATGTCTTGGTGGGTCAAATAGACGTTTACAATAGAGTTAAACTGGAACTGGAGCATTCCTGAAAACAATTGGAGTTTGTTTTTTATATTTCAAACCTTTGTTGTGAGTTCCAGTCCGATCACCCCAAAGGAATATATAGTTCGGTCAAGAAGGCAGAGCGGTTAACAAAGGGTTCCTTTTCTCTCTCCTCTTTATGTGACTTTCAGCACGATAAAGGCACGTGGAAACAAAAATCCATTGACCATTATTTTATTCTTTACCTGTCTTTATGCCTCCGTCTGGCAGCTCGCCATCCTTTTCAGATCTTTCTCCCAGAGCTTCAGAGCTCCTTTACAGCATAAGAATGGTCTGCGGGGCCCGCCATCGGAAGGTCGAAGATGGGCATTTACAGGCAGGCTGTAATTTTCTGCTTCTTTTGTGTCTGCGGATGTAAAGACAGTCACATTCCAGACAGGAATCAAAGATGAAGAAAAAAATGAAACATTCTCCCACGAGACCACTGGCAACTAAGAGTGCAATGAAAGGTCTGGAAATAAGCGAAGGTCAAAGATGTCAGTCGAGAAGTTCTGGAGAGGAGGCAGTGACTGGCACAGGAAAAAAAATTGACATATTTGATCCACACAAGTGATCATGTCACTTGGCTTCAAAAAAGGCCTCTAAATGGACAGGCAATTTTCACCAGGTGCTCCCGGAAAGATGGCCTCTTTTTAATATCAGTTGGCGCTGCCCATTGACAATGTGGTAGCCGAGAATGGCACTAGGGAGGGTCTGAATGAGACAGGAAATATACTCGCGCTGCGAAATAAGAGTGACTCCCATTAGCGAATCAGATAACTAAAATAGTATCCACAACTGCAAAGTGGGCAGTTTTGAATGTGTAAATATGCTGCAAGGTATGGGATGCTGCATGCATTTGTGCCTGCTGCAACCAATGCAATGTTTATGGTAATGTGTGTTATAACCGGACCACCAGACCATAAAACAGCCCTACCAACAGCCAAAATAAGACACCACAAATTAATCTTTCAGACCAGGTTATCTTCTAAGAAATTTAGACCCAGACTTAAGAGGGCCCAGTGCCTCCTTGCTCCACATTAGCTTAATTTTTTATGACGCTAATGTGGCCCAAAAAGGCCAAATTCGCTGTGTCTTATTTACAAAGTGCCACCGTGCAAGCATTGTGCCACTTTGTAACTCCTTCCGCCACATTATGCTTGCACCAGGCATAATGTATGCAAGGGGGTCGTTCCCCCATTAGCAAGACCACAAAAATGGTGCAATGCCATTTTTGCCAGCTATTTTTAACACCTGCACAGAGCAGGTGTTAAAAGTGGGCATCCCATTGTTTACAATGGGCCCCTATGTACTCTGCAGGATTAGTGCCAACATTTTGGTGCTAATCCTGTACAGTACATCAATAGCATCAAAAAATGTTGAAGCTATTGCCCCTACCCTACGCCATGGTGTGCCATATTTTAAGTATGACGCACACATGGTGCTGGTAGGGGAATACTAAAGGGCGCTAAGGGGCGCAAGAAAAGTGGCACTACATTGGATGTAGCACCACTTTTCTTAAATCAGGGCCCTGGTTACTTGATGTTTTGACAGGTTGTGATGAGAAACTAAGGCTTTTGTTGTTCATTTTATGGAAACAAAGTTTCACAGGGTGGGATTTCATGCAAAGCACCAGCAGAACTGATTGTATTGTATTGTATTGTAATCGTATTTATATAGCGCTTACTACCCCTGACGAGGCGTCGAAGCGCTTTTCGATGAGTAGCACGCTACTCCGGTACCCAACAAGAATTAGTGATGGATTAGTATAATTTAATAAGGAGTACAGTTTTAGTATTATTATGAGTTAATTTGAGTTGTGGATATGAGAGTTTGTTAGTTAGATTGACTGGAGTAATGGAGGGGTGGAGGAGGAAAGAAATCCAGAAGTGTTAATTGGGAGTTTATCCTTCATTTACTCAATCCAAAGGCTTGGGATGAATAAAAGGGGGGCGGAGGGGAAAGAGGATGTGGAAGGGTTAGGGAGAGCATGGTAGCAGGGTGAGAAGAATGCAGGATAATTTAGTAGGGTTGTGTGGGAGGTCACAGAGGTAGAGTGAGGTTTGGTGAGTTAGATGTGGAGGTTGAGGGAAGAGCTTAGGCAGAGATATTTAGGAGATGAAAGTGGTCTAAGGGATTTGGGAAGAGTCCGAGTGAGAATGGAGGATAGTTTGATGGAGACATGACATAAGAGTGATGAGTAGATAAGTGTGATAAAAAGAGAGCAGAAATTCATAGATATCTAGTATAACAACCCCAAAAAAAGAAAAAAAACAGGAGCCATGCAATGATCCACAAACATGCCAGGCACAGAAACAACATATACACATACATACACATATATATATATATTTATACACACACACACATGACTACACACACATATGCACATACAATACATAATTTAGAATCATGGGTAAACAATACTTAGTCATCCATCCATCATCCTGGTAAAAGGCGGGAACTCATCCACCCACCTCGAGGGCGGACGGGGCGTGGCCCAGCGGGCGGAGCCCACAGGCGCTCTACAAAGGGAGAACCCTCCACTCTGTGTCTCCAGCAGAGGAAGACAGAACCCGCGCGTCCCAGTCAGACACAGACCATGCTCCAGTACATCATCAGTTCACCTCCAGGAAGGATTCCAGATCTTCTCTGCCATGGGATCTCTGAGCGCACAGCCCGCTTCATCTTTGCCAAGCCCAAGAGCTAGGGTGGCCTGTCCTTTCCAGAAGGTGAGCTTCAACTGCGGTATCTGCTGCGTTTATATTGTACACTAGGGGTACGTGATGGGCCATGGGGTAAACGTCTCCAGCAACCTTGTGTGCCTTTGGCAATGTTATTGTTACTAGTGCGTCTTTGTGGAGATGTCCTCGTGCTTCTGCGCATCAACAACGCACCACGTGAATCGTCGGTAAACGCAGTGGGGTCGTTTTGGAAAGCTGTCCATCATCCTGGTAAGAGGCGGGAATTCCTTTACCTTCTTCGAGGGTGGACGGGGCGTGGCACAGCGGGCGGAGCTTACAGATGCTTTATAAAGGGAGAACCTTCTACTTTGTGTCTCCAGGAGAGGAAGATAGAACCCGCGCGTCACAGTCAGATACAGATTACGCTCCAGTACATCTTCAGTTTACCTCCAGGAAGGATTCTAGATCTTTTTCTGCTATGGGATCTCTGAGCGCACAGCCGTGCTTTATCTTTGCCAAGCCCAAGAGTTAGGGTGGCTTGTCCTTTCCAGAAGCTGAGCTTCAACTGCGGCACCTGCTACGATTATAATTGCAAGTGCTTCCTTTGAGGTTCAGTTTCTGTAAAAAGAGCAACGTGGCCTACCCAACCGGAGTATTTTCTACGAGTATGTTAGTAAGCGTAACCTAGCATGTTTTATACGCCCCGTTTATATTGTACACTAAGGGTACGTGATGGGCCACAGGGAAAACTTCTCCCGCAACCTTGTGTTCCTTTGGCAATGTGATTGTTACTAGTGCGTCTTTGTGGAGATGTCCTCGTGCTTCTGAGCATTAACAACGCACCACCGGAATCGGCGGTAAACGCATTGGGGTCGTTTTGGAAAGCTGTCCATCATCCTGGTAAAAGGTGGGAATTCCTTTACCTACTTCGAGGGTGGACGGGTGTGGCTCAGCGGGCGGAGCTTACAGGTGCTTTATAAAGGGAGAAACCTTCTACTCTGTGTCTCCAGGAGAGGGAGATAGAAACCTGCGCGTCACAGTCAGATACAGATTACGCTCCAGTACATCATCAGTTCACCTCCAGAAACTGAGCTTCAACTGCGGCACCTGCTACAATTATAATTGTAAGTGCTTCCTTTGAGGTTTAGTTTCTGTAAAAATTAGCATCGTGGCCTACCCAACCGGCGTATTTTCTACGAGTATGTCAGTAAGCGTTACCTAGCATGTTTTATACGCCCCGTTTATATTGTACACTAAGGGTACGTGATGGGCCACGGGGTAAACGTCTCCAGAAACCTTGTTTTCCTTTGGCAATGCGATTGTTACTAGTGCGTCTTTGTGGAGATGTCCTCGTGCTTTCTGAGCATCAACAACGCACCACCGGAATCGGCGGTAAACGCATTGGGGTCGTTTTGGAAAAGCTGTCCATCATCCTGGTAAGAGGCGGGAATTCCTTTACTTACTTCGAGGGTGGACGGGACGTGGCTCAGCGGGCGGAGCTTACAGGTGCTTTATAAAGGGAGAACCTTCTACTCTGTGTCTCCAGGAGAGGAAGATAGAAACCGCGCGTCACAGTCAGATACTGATTACGCTCCAGTACATCGTCAGTTCACCTCCAGGAAGGATTCTAGAACTTTTTCTGCTATGGGATCTCTGAGCGCACAGCCTTGCTTTATCTTTGCCAAGCCCAAGAGTTACGGTGGCTTGTCCTTTCCAGAAGCTGTGCTTCAACTGCGGCACCTGCTACGTTTATATTTGGAAGTGCTTCTTTGAGGTTTAGTTTCTGTAAAATGAGCATCGTGGCCTACCCAACCGGGGTATTTTCTACGAGTATGTCAGTAAGCGTTACCTAGCATGTTTAATACGCCCCGTTTATATTGTACACTAAGGTTACGTGATGGGCACTGGGTAAACGTCTCCAGCAACTTTGTGTGCCTTTGGCAATGTTATTGTTACTAGTGCGTCTTTGTGGAGATTTCCTCATGCTTCTGAGCATCAACAACGCACCACCGGAATCGGCGGTAAACGCAGTGGGGTCGTTTTGGGAAAGCTGTCCATCATCCTGGTAAGAGGCGGGAATTCCTTTACCTACTTCGAGGGTGGATGGGGCGTGGCTCAGCGGGCGGAGCTTACAGGTGCTTTATGAATGGAGAACCTTCTACTCTGTGTCTCCCGGAGAGGAAGATAGAAACCGCGCGTCACGGTCAGATACAGATTACGCTCCAGTACATCATCAGTTCACCTCCAGAAGCTGAGCTTCAACTGCGGCACCTGCTACGGTTATATTTGGAAGTGCTTCCTTTGAGGTTTAGTTTCTGTAAAATGAGCATCGTGGCCTACCCAACCGGGGTATTTTCTACGAGTATGTCAGTAAGCTTTACCTAGCATGTTTTATACGCCCCGTTTATATTGTACACTAAGGTTACGTGACGGGCCACGGGGTAAACGTCTCCAGCAACCTTGTGTGCCTTTGGCAATGTTATTGTTACTAGTGCGTCTTTGTGGAGATGTCCTCGTGCTTCTGAGCATCAACAACGCACCACCGGAATCGGCGGTAAACGCTGTGGGGTCATTTTAGGAAAGCTGTCCATCATCCTGGTAAGAGGCGGGAAATTCCTTTACCTACTTCGAGGGTGGATGGGGCGTGGCTCAGCGGGCGGAGCTTACAGGTGCTTTATAAAGGGAGAACCTTCTACTCTGTGTCTCCAGGAGAGGAAGATAGAAACCGCGCGTCACAGTCAGGACCTGATTCGACCTGTGCTGTATCCTTGGGCCTTAAGACTGTGTTCAATTTTCAAAGTTTTGTGCTTATGAACTTCACGTACATCTGCAAGGTAGAATAAGTATGTCAGGTTCTGTACAAAGTGTGTTCTTGGTTCAGAAGTGGGACATTATCAAAGTTTTCCTGTCACCAGTTTCCCATTTTTGGCACTGGAATGCCAGTAAGAACAATTCACATAGTGTGAAATTTTTGCTCGCACGAATCCCTTCACATTTTACCTGCCAACATTTTTTAGGGCAAATTCTCTGTGACTTAATGATATCGTCTTAAATGTAATAACGTTTGTTATTGAATTGGGATTTGCTGGGCAGTCTAAATGAGACCATATACATATATATTGATGATCCCAGCCCCCAAAAATAGTCACTGTGCTGTAGAATAGTTTGCTTTAATTGGATACCAGTACTATTGCTGGATGCTGCGCAATGGAAATTCATGCAGGATTCTGGCGTGTGCACCTGTTTAGGTGGGCCGAGCTTCTTCTGGACACCTCTGCCATGAATCCAAAAACGAGTTTAGTAAAGTTTAGCTTAGTGTAGCTTAGTTTAGCTAACAGCTCTGAGACTGGAGAAGGGGCGGGAGAGTTCCAATATTTAGCAGCAAGGAAGAAGATGTGACAACTAATGTACTTGCGAATAACGTGTGGCAGCTGCAAGAAATTGAGTTGGATGAATGAAGTTAGTTTAGAAGATAAAGTACAATTTTCTTTCAGGTAAATATGGGACAGAGTTGGATAAAGTTTTAAGGACTACACACAAGGCTTTCAGATAGCCCTTTTCTTTAAGGAATAGATGGGGAGTGGTTACACTGACAAGATAGAGTGTTGAGGCAGGGGGTGTAGGATGAGAGAGGCCGCAGAGTTCTGCACTACCTGGAGTCCAGAGATGAGATTTTGAGGAAGTAAGTTACTATGGTCAGAGTGGAATTAAATAGCTTGGAGCTTGCTCTGAATACAAATCTGCTAGGATAATATTGTTTCCAGTTCTGGGGCCAGTGGCGTAATAGAGACTCCCTTTTCCCCTGTGGTGCCTGGGTGGGGCCCACGCTCCAGAGGCCCCCTCCAGCACAGTACATAGTGCAAGGTGGCAGGCCCCTGACTAGGTCCAGGAGGAGGGAGGACCCCTGCATTCCTTGCAGCCCCCCCCCCTAAAATTTCGTTACACCACTGTCCGGGGCCCACAAAGCTAGTATACTATCAGCACTGCCCCGGGTGCGGCTGGATGAGCGGTTTTGCGACTTGTCCACTTCAAGCACTATTGAAGCCGCCATACACACACACACACACACACAAGCAAGTAAAAAAACGTCATCATCATCAGACATGGGCCTTCTAATCCCCACTTACCAGATCTGTGTACACTTGGAAATTATGCATGTACCTAATCTGCTAGACAAATTGCTTTATCTGCATGTGCGTGCTGACAGTGATGCTAATCCCAAACCGTGAAGGCAGGAATTTGATCCAGTTTGCTACAAAATGCAGGTTGCACTTTGACAGCGTGTTTAAGGGATTATGGCCCTCATTCTGACCTTGGCGGGCGGCGGAGGCCGCCCGCCAAAGTCCCGCCGTCAGGTTACCGTTCCGCGGTCGAAAGACCGCGGCGGTAATTCTGACTTTCCCGCTGGGCTGGCGGGCGGTCGCCTTCAGACCGCCAGCCAGCCCAGCGGGAAAGAGGCTTCCACGATGAAGCCGGCTCGGAATCGAGCCGGCGGAGTGGAAGCTGTGCGACGGGTGCAGTTGCACCCGTCGCGTATTTCACTGTCTGCGCAGCAGACAGTGAAATACATGTAGGGGCCCTCTTACGGGGGCCCCTGCAATGCCCATGCCAGTGGCATGGGCACTGCAGGGGCCCCCAGGGGCCCCGCGACCCCCCCTACCGCCATCCGGATCTCGGCGGTCCGACCGCCGGGATCTGGATGGCGGTAGGGGGGGTCGGAATCCCCACGGCGGTGCAGCAAGCTGCGCCGCAGCGGAGGATTCAATGGGGCCGCGGTACACTGGCGGGACCCCGCCAGTGGTGCCGGTCCGACCGCGGCTTTACCGCCGCGGTCGGAATCCCCATTGGAGCACCGCCGGCCTGTCGGCGGTGCTCCCGCGGTCCTCCGCCCTGTCGGTCAAAGACCGCCAGGGTCAGAATGAGGGCCAATGTATACATTTCTGAAAACTGAATAGCCACGCCGATGCAGGGGTTTGTACGTTTGCAGCATTTATAGCCCTTAGAATGACAAGCAGTGCACTCTTTGCTTATTGCTTATTTCCACGCATGAATATCTACGCTTTCAAACGAGGCGTCAGCTCCCTTTCAGTCGCAGAACGCGCGCATAGTTTTAGTGATAGGTACTGAGGCCTGCGGATCCCGCCTTTTGGCGGGGGCCTTATCACAAATGAAGCTCGCGCACTGTCGAGTAGAATTCGATGCTCCCTATTTCGCGCCAGCCCAAAGCATCAGTTTGATTGGAGCCGCTGGTGGCGAGGTGGTTGGGGGACATTTTGAATGTAAATGACTGCGTTACACCCTCTTAGGGTGAGCAAAGACCTTTGTTTCATTAATCTAATTGTGTCCCACAGAGCACCTGTGGGCTACTCTACAACGTTACGTGGATAAGGAGCTCACAGAAGCATATGTCAGCCCTTGGACGTGTTACAAACAATCCACCAAGGGGGATATTAACTAACACGTCTAGTTATGTTCAGAGCTCTAATAATGAGACACCGAGTTAATGAGATCTCATTTGACTTCGCTTCTCTGGAGTAGCTTTTCTTTTATCTTTTTGTGGCTGTCTCTATGTTCTGTTTTTTATTTTACGTTCTTTAAAGGCTGATCAATGATGATATGGATAATACTTCTGCTGGGTATGGTTTTTACTCACACTGGTACAGGAGCTGAGCTAAGACTCTTGACAGAAGTTCAGTAAAACCACGTTTACCAGCCAGCGGAGGCCTATGCGGCTTCTTCAGTCATAGAAATCAATGGGAAAATTAAGACATAAAAAGTGCAAGGTCACAAGGTAGTCAGCTTAGACAGACCCATGAAAGATTATAGGGATTTAGTGTAACGTCAAAGCTGTGGGTAAATCTCAGCATTTTAGTTAAGTTAAAGGCAAATAGGAGCTGCTGTACTCATTGGATATTGTAGACCTTGGTATCCTTGAATCCTTCCTAAGTTGAAGACGTCTTAAGCAGCTGTGAATAGTGCCATTTCCTCTAGGTGACACCACTGTTGGTGAAACCTGATGGTGTAAACAAAAGAGGTTATCTGTTGCCTTGAGAGTGAACGATAGTGTGTTGTATATAAACAGTGCCCCTCAGAAAGAAGAGCTCACCTAAGAGTTTCTTACAATCCAGTCGTTAGAGTTTTCACAGTTCAGGAACGTGGTGTCCCTTCCCATGAACACAGATACCACCTAACTTTAGTTGCAAGTGGGGTATTTACAGAGCATTGCAGTGAGGTACAAGGTCAAGACAAAACCACAGTCAGTGTGTGGTAGGCGTGTGAGAATGGTGTCCAGAGTGAATCTAGCTGAGTGGCTTGGCATTTGGTGAAAGGTGGGTTCAGAACAGTCCAGGCTTATGTTGTGGAGCTATTTCTAGACTATTTATTGATTACTCTTCTTGGTGAATACTAAGAATTCTGTTTTGGTGGGGTTAAGCTTCAGGGAGGTGCTGGAAAACCAGGTCTGGATGAGATACAGTGTGGCACTTGCTAACTGGGCAGAAGAGACTTTCAAATATATTTATGTCATCAGTTTATTTTTTAATTATGTGGTTGCTGTCTCAGCCCAAAATATGGCTCTATGTAGAAGCTGAAGATAAGGGTGGACACAATGGAACCTCGGGAATTCTGCAAGTGAGCAAGGTCTTCTGGGGTGTCCATATGAATGATCTGGTGTACATTAGGTAGGTACCGCTATTGAAGGATGTTTACAGTGAATTGCATTCCAGAATTCACAATGTGGATGAGGGTGGAGTGGTTGATGGTGTAAAAGATAAAAACAGATCCAGTAAAATCAGAAAACAATATTTATCTTTAACTGTGAGTAGTTGTCTATGTGCTGTACGAGACTCAGAAGCCAGATTGATTGATAGTAGTACCAGAGATGTTTTGCATTGATGCAATCCTGAAGTTGTGCATCGACTACTTTATCAATGATCTTGCAGATGAAGGGAAGTTAAATGATGGGTCGGAAACTGAATAGCTCATCAAGGTCTATTGCAAAGTTTTTAAAAGTGGGAACACTTAGACTGTGCTTAGAGCTTTGGGGAAAATGCTTTGAGTGAGTGAGGCATGGATCTGGCCTGTCGTAAGAGCTTTAGAGAAGAGGCCTTGAGTAAGATATGCACTGACGATGGTGAGTAGGAGCAGGAGGGAGAGAGGCTCTCTAAAAAGGTATTTGATGGAACATAAGGGTACTGCATTTTCTTCAAGAGTGGTAACTTTGAGAAAGTAGACATGTTGGATTAATGATGTCGTCCATATTTTTCTGAGATAGGGATTTAAAGATTTATCAATGTGAGATGTAACACAGAGGAGTGAGTGACAAATGAGAAGCAGGTTTTGTAGGAAGCTGGCCTTTTATACAGTGGACCAAAATGAGGAGACTGTACAAATAGTCCAAGCGATCTCCCAGAGGTATCACAAACGCACAAATTACATACCAAATGCTCTCGTTTACCGTAGTGTGGTCGATCAGTCAGGCATATAAGAGGGTAGTGCTAAGCATGTACGGCACACACTCATAAAGTAAGTGAGAGACACACACAATAAAGAAATCTGACACCAATTTATAAAAATACCACATATTATAATACAAACTTTGATACCAAGATCACCGGAATCATGTGAATACTTTACAAGATATGGCATTTTACAGGTTTTAAAAGTGGATTTTTGGGTGTGGTAATTGTTAGAAGTGGGGTCTTTGGTTGGCAGTCAGGTTACTCCCTGTCCAAGCAAGGACTCTCACTCTAGTCAGGGTAAATCACACAATCCAAATTATCCTGTGCCCACCTTCTGGTAGCTTGGCACTGAGCAGTCAGGCTTAACACAGAAGGCAATGTGTAAAGTATTTGTGCAATGAATCATGGAATAACACAGTATAACACCATATAAATACACCACACAGTGTTTCGAAAAATATATAATATTTATCTGGTTAAATGGAGGTCAAAACGTTTAAGATTGGATAAGTACACTTTGAATTATCACTGTAGGAAATGATAAAATAAGTCATTATTCTTTAAAAAGCAACAAATGTTTCTTGCAAGCACAAAGTACCTGGTTTGCTTTCAAATTCTCCTCAAGGGGCCACAGAGGAGGAGATGTGTGGAAAACGGGAAGTGTGTGTCGATTTTTCTGGAGCACACCGACGATGTGTCGTTGAGTTTTCATGCAGGGCAGGCTTTGCGTCGATTTCCGGCGTGTTGACTGGGATCCTCTTCGGGTTGCGGGGTTTATGGATGCCCCAGGGACAATGCAGAGAAATCCTGGGCATGCAGGATGAAGTCACAGGGGCTGCGTCAATCCAGTGGGTGATGGGTAGAAATTTCTGTTGCACGGCAGGCGCTGCATCGAATCTTCTCACAGGAAGTTGAGGTGCATTGTTCTGGTTTGGCTTAGCATCGATTTAGTGGGCTGTGCGTCGAATTTCCGGTCGCAACGCCAGGGCTGCGTCGATCTCCTCTCAGGGAGCCAGGCTGCATTGTTCCAGTTTAGCGTGCAGTGATTTTCTCACAGCGGTGCAGGCTGTGCACCGTTTCTTGCAGGCTGTGTGTCGATTTTCGCCACACAAGAAGTTCTTTAGCAGAGATGAAGTCTTTTTAGTCCTGAGTCTTCAAGGAACAGGACACAAGCTCTATCCAAGCCCTTGAAGAGAATTTTTCAGCAGAGCCAGAGGGCAGCAGGGCAACAGTAGGGAAGCAGTCCTTTGCAGAAAAACAGTCAGGTGAGTCATTTGGGCAGCCATTTAGTTCCTCTTGGCAGGTTACAGGTTCTGGTTCAGGGATTCCTCTCCAGTGGTATCTTGTCCAGAAGTGTCTCTGTTGGTAGGGTCAGAGGCACTGTTTGAATACCCAAATGTGCCTTTGAAGTGGGGGATACTTCAAAGAGTGGCTTAGAAGTGTGCCAGGTCCCCTTTCAGTTCCATCCTAGTCCATTCAGTTCCTGCCAGGGTCCCAGTAGGGGGTTTGGCAGTCCATTGTGTGAGGGAAGGCCACTGTCCTTTCAAAAGTAAGTGTCAGGCCCTCCACCCTTCCAGCCCAGGAAACCCCATTCAGTATACAGATGTGTGCAGGTGTGACTGAGCGTTCTGTGTTTGGGGTTGTCTGAGTGAAATCCACAAGGGAGCTGTCAAGTAACCTAGCCAGACATGGATTGTAAGGCACAGAAGGATTTAAGTGCAGAGAAATGCTCACTTTCTAAAAACGGCTTTTCTAAAATAGTAATATTAAATCCAACTTCACCAGTCAGCAGGATTTTGTATTACCATTCTGGCCATACTAAATATGACCTTGTTACTCCTTTCAGATCAGAATCTACCACTCAAAATTATATGAGGGTAGCCCTAATGGTAGCCTATGAAAGGAGCAGGCCCCACAGCAGTGTAAAAATGAATTTTAGGAGTTTTACACTACAAGGACATATAAACTGCACAGGTGCATGCCCTGCCTCTTATATACATAGCACCCTGCCCTATGGGTTACCTAGGGCCTACTTTAGGAGTGACTTATATGTAGAAAAAGGAGGGTTTATGGCTTGGCAAGTACTTTTAAATGCCAAGTCGAAGTGGCAATGAAGCTGCACTCACAGGCCTTGCAATGGCAGGCCTGAGGCATGGTTTAGAGGCTACTTATCTGGGTGGCACAATCAGTGCTGCAGGCCCACTAGTAGCATTTAATCTACAGGCCCTGAGCACATGTAGTGCACTTTACTGGGGTCTTACAAGTAGATTAAATAAGCCAATTGGGTATGAACCAATGTCACAGTATTTTAAGCGAGAGCATGTGCACTTTAGCACTGGTTAGCAGTAGTAAAGTGCTCAGAGTCCTAAAACCTATTGGGGGAAAAAATGCACTGTATTTGGGAACTTCATAGTGACTTACAAGACTGTTCTCCACGGCTTAAGGTGAGTATGGGGTAGGGTCCTAGGTCACAACAGGTCACTGGGAGTCTCTGGTGCGTTTGGGTGCAGAGGTGTATTACTCGTCAGGTGTCTCATTCACTTCACTAGGGAACGGTCCAGTCACAAAGTGATTGTAGTGTTGGGCTGGAAGATCATTGCAGGGGAACACCACGGTGGGCCTTGACCCTTGAGGCCCTTGGTGATGTGGGGACACCATAGGTCCACTTCTCCTTGAGCTGTGGGCATGGGTGCAGTGGTGTCTTCTGGCACCTGGTCCATTGCGGGAGTTCCTTGCGGTTGCAGGGAGGCCTGCAGAAACTGTCTGCAAGTGTGGAATGGGGGTCCAGTCCAACCAAGCTAACAAGTGGGCTCAGGTCTCACAAGGCTGGGAGACATGGGGGCACCCTTGGTCCCGGGTGGACAGGTGCAGAGGTGTCCTGAGGCTTCGGGTCTTTGCCGCCTGGTCACTCTCGGTTGTAGGGGGGTCTGCAGAAACAGGCTGCAGACACCATCATACAGTGGGTGCACTCAAGGTGGGCTTGTCTCTGGAGGGCCTGGGGACCATGCTGATGCCATTGATCCACTTCAGCACAGATTATACGGCTCAGGTGCAGTTGTGAGGTCTGTCATTGGGTTTTTGGTGGTCCCGGTCCTCACAGGTCTTTCTTGGGTGCCTGAGTATGCAGGGGAGCAGCTTCTGTACTTCAAGGGAGTTCATCCTGGTGATTTGCAAAGCACTGGCAGCTCTCCCAGTTTCTTGGAGGCTGTAGCCATAGGACAGGTCAGTTGCTCCTTGAGGGTCAGGTGCAGCAGGAAGGCCATAAGGGTTGGTGCCAAGTCAGTCATGCTCCTTTGTTCTCAGGTTCAGCAGACTTCTCGCCCACTCCTTCCCTTGTGTCCAGCAAAGATATGAGGGTCCAATATCAGGGGGTCCTCTAAATACTCAAATTAGGGGGCCTAAAGGGGAAAAAAGGGTAGTAGCCAATGAGCTACTTACCCCCGAGGTCACTACACCCCCTAGATGACCACTTCCTGTGGGGAGTGGGCATCACCATGTCCAGAGTTCCTAAATTCCATTCACAAAAGATAGCAGAAATTCCTAAGTTGTATTCACTTCAGGCTGGTCCCCAGTTTGGAAATGTAACAAACCTCCTGCATTGCTAATTTTCCCTCATGTCCAGGTGGCAGATGGACCCTGGGTGAGGGGGATCAGCATCTCCCTGTGAGACAGGCCAGATCTCATACCAATGGTGGTGGGTGTCTTGAAGCTCCCTTCCTTGGAATGCAGGTCATCCGATGGGGAGGAGTGCTCCAGACTGCAGCCCAAACATGCTTTTGTTTCTTACCTGCAGAGATTGAAGCCTCTCCCCCTGAGGGTCAGATTCTCATCTGTTGGTGGCAGACTGGCCAGAACTGGTCAATGAGCTTACCAGCGAATAGTAGGCTTTCAAGGGGCACCTCTAAGGCACCGTCCGGGTACATGTATTAATAAATTCAGCACCGGAATCAGTGAGCGTTTATTGATTCAAGATGTTTTATACCAACATCCGTCACTCTACCATCAACCAACACTTCCAGGATGTACGGTATGGCAATGGACTACTTGTTGGTAAGTACAAAAACCTACTTATATACACACTGCACAGCAACCCACTAGGACACACAACACATACACCACAACAGCAACATGTCAACAGGAACATACAGAAATCCTGACATCACTAGCCATGTTTCTTAACTCACCATTGAACCTGTCACACATCTGAAATTACTGTACAGCCTAATGTGAATACGTCAATGAGTGTGGTTGCCTAAATGTCACCTTGCAAATTGTAAGTCTCACAGTGACCTTTACATTAATGCATTGCCTAAGTCTAAAGGTATGGGATGTCCAGGGTACCTTCATATGAACGTGCTAACAACACTTATAAATTAAACTCTACATTGAGCTATCTACTCACCCCAAGTGAAGACACAAGGACACCTGTATCACAAGTTACAATGTTAGGGAGGGCACACTGCACTGAAAATCACAAAACATACTGATGACAAATGGTTAGCAGACAAACACGTGCTCAGCCAAGGTAAAAACACAATGCAGATGGTATAGCCTACAAGTATAGGATGTCACATCAGTACACAAAAGAGTCACAGACAACACAAGACAACTACTGCCATGGACGGTCTTTTCAATAATGCAAGCTACATCAACATGATCCCATTCAGTTTTTTTCTTTCAGCTGATCAGGGGTATGGCATCCAGCCATGGCTAATGACACCATTTGGGAACCCGAGTACTGCTGCAGAGCGGGCATACAACGACGCCCATAAGAGGACATGCAGCATTGTCGAGCGGACCTTCGGCATCCTCAAGTCAAGGTTCCGCTGCCTCGACATCACTGGTTGTAGCCTACTGTATTCCCCGAGATGGTCTGTAGGATCAAACTCACATGTGCAATATTGCACAACATTTGTGTCAAAAGGAACATTCCCCTCCTCGAACCAGACCCATACATGCCTGAAGACGAAGAAGAGGAGGATGCTGGCCTGCAACAGGAGGGGGAACAACCAAACACGGCTGCTGGAGTGCGTAGGCGCCAACAGATTGTAAATAATTTATTTTCATAATTATCACCATCACCACTTAATGCACTATTGTAAATAATCACTGATAACAAACACCACATTATGGTTTGGCCTATTCATTTCTGCCCACCTTTAGCTTGAAATATCAGAAGAAGAATGTTGTCTCATTGAGCAATAATGATATAACAATCAGGACACAGAAAAATACACTACAAATGTAATGGCCACCATACAATGGTCACATACACACACAATGTAAATTACTGACATCTTGTACAGTTCACCTTTGAAGGGCAATAGCTGAGGACCACACATATGACACACATACATATATGAAACATGGATCATCGCAGCAGATGGCACACAACTAAAAAACCATCACTCAACTACAGTAGGGGAAAACAGGCCTCATACATCAGGCAGTTCACATGCTTATGCTTCAGGAACAGGAATGTATTACCAGACTCTTGGCAACAGTAATTCCAACTACTTACTATCTTTGCAATGACTATCTGTCACTAGAGTTACACATAAGCAGAACATACACAGCACAAGCGCTACACCTATGACAAGCATCCAGCACATCACTACCCATCTACATGTCAGCCCTTTTCTAAAAACATTACACACACCTGCGGCTGGTCACACCCCACCTGTCTGAAGAGGTCCCTGGAATGCTGATATGTGTACACTGAGACTCCCTCATCTACACACACACACTCACAAGAGTCATCCAGTGTGCCACACCCTTTCCTATGCCTACCATTGTCATAGTACCATCTCACTGCATGGAACTCAGCTCATATAATACACTGGCTTGGAGTTTTTAAGGCCTTGTATCACCTGTAAATTGATTCTCATGTGAAAGGTACTGTAGGCTAATTTTCAGCAAATCTCATCTGACAGGACTAGTGAGACACTGATGGAGGCCACACCAGTGATCCCCTCCATGCACACCACCCAAATGTACATGCCCCGTCCCTGCTGATGCCTCCTACAGCATAGATGTTGGCATTTGGGCAATTACATCATTAAGCATTGCTACTAATGTTGCCGTGTAACACTGTATTTGGTTTCATGTGTCACCTTCAAAACAACACAGGACATACACAGTGTGACATGTCAACTGTCTACTGCTCCCTCTGACCAGTCCCAGTCAGACCACTGATCATGTAATTTCTGAAAGAACTGGCTCCTGATTGACCCAGCATCCTGTCAGCCTGACTGGCACCTGTCCGTCGGTCACCCTAAAGATACCTGGGGTCCACCTATGGACCACACGTGCTGTCCAAAACCTCTTGTACCTCAGACACAAATTTTTCATTAGCCTCATCAATGTATACTCAAATACATAGTATTGCATCATCTGACTTTTATTTGTATCATATTTGTGACAGTGCCCTTGAATAGCTAAATCATGGCCCTTCCGTTGTCTGGCCCTCATTAATGCCTAAACTACAAAGTGTGACAGTGTACCTGGACCATAGCAATTGATGGTGTAAGTGGCCTCCAGCCGAACCAGCAACCTCATATAATGTCCATGAAAAGTCAACACATATGAGGACCCTGACAGTTCACACGCAGAGTTACATTGTTCAAATAATAAAGATGAGTCGTGTGTGCTGAATACCAGCCATTTACTTCTGCACAGAGGCTATGATGTTGCCTGATACATTACCATCCACAGAGGCCATCTTGAGTACAAATGTTGCAATGACACATGCCGGATACAGACACCTGAGACATTCTCTCACTCAGCACACCAAGGTTGCCCAGTTGAAAGTCTCATTACACGTCTTCAGTGACAGGGTGGGACCATTCACGTGTAGGTGACCATGTCCTCAATTACTTTTCTCAAATTTTGCTACAAACGATACTCATTAGATACACGATTAGCTGCGACTAACTCATGAGGAGACCTGGACGTTACAGTGACAACATACACCTTGACAGTTGATAGTGGATCAATATTGGACACACACATGTACATGTACCATCCAATCAACAAAATGGTCGCAAGCAGCCGATCACAGTAGTGTCCCAGTTGTAACCTAGCAGGAAGAATGAAACATGCCTCTAAACCAGGTAATGCATAAAGGGCCACATACATCAACAACCTATTTGCTATCATGACATAAGGAACTTTGAGATTTTGCTATAAAATCAATGCAAAATGGTATGGCAGAATTCTCCAAAGAATCAATAGGGCAAACGTCAAATGGGCAAATGGCATTACAGATTAGCAAACAGTGAATCATACCCAATTTGCTTCCATGGGCCTGCTGCCAATGGTTTAGCATTTCTGAATTTGGGAAACCCTTGGATAAAGTTGCAAGTCTGGAAGAGCAAACCCCAGGTTGCTGGGGGCCTAAGTCCCCCTCTTCTGCCCCCCAAATATAAATTGTTTATGCACATATGAAGCACACACATGCATAAGGAGCATGTGTGCCTTACATGTCAAAAGTGAAACACATTTTAGATAAATTAACTCATAAATAGGACATGGTTACCCCCAAAAAATGTTTAGGCGACAATTGCACTACCTAATTGGCCTTTATTTAATTTTGAATAGCTTGATGCATGTTGACACAATTTTTCTAAGGAATACATCCTGGTATCTCATTCATATTTTGAAATTAGCAATCAGCAATTACCTACATATGTGTACAATTATGAGTAATATCCATTCTGGCCAATCATTACTATTGCACTGTGAATACCTTCTATACATCCTATAAGGGACATTTGCTATAGCTAACCCCAAAGTTTATCACTTAGCACCATTTGGTCATGACAAAATCCATTTCTCAATTGGACAAATGAAAGACATATTTGTCATAATGCGTCATATTTCCACGCATACAGCTTGTGCGTCATAATTTTTGACGCACAGGAGTGCAGATAATGCAGAGTCAAAAATATATTTCATAAATAGATATCATAATATCCTGCATAACATGGCCTCCGTTTTTTTCCATTATGCGTCATTATTTTTGATGCACATGAGTGCATATAATGCTGAATCAAATATATTTTTCATAAATAGATATCATATTTTGCTGCAGGCTTAATTTTCAACTCTAGAACTGTAAAATATGCCTCAAACAAATATTATATCCCAATAATGATTTTTTTTTTGACTCTGCATTAGTTGCACTCCTGTGCGTCAAAAAATATGACGCACAAGCTGTATGCGTGAAAATATGACGCATAGTGGAAAAAAGCGGCGGCCATTTTATGCAGGATGTGATGTAATAGGATATCCTGTTTACAGAATCTGTACAGTGGGTGTACTTTCACTTTCACTTTGCAGTCTCAGATTATTCTAGACTGTGTGGCTGTGTGCAAAGTGTTGTCCTGTGTATTAGTGCTTTTGTGTCCAGTGTGCCATCTCACTTGTGCTTTTGCCATCATTGTCTTGTTGTAGAATACTGTCTGAGTCTGTGTTGTCATAATTTGTCAAGTCCAGTGTTGTATTTATTGTCTGTTGGAGTCTGTTGTTGGTACTGTAATATAGGGGATAGTTGGGCTCTTCTTCTTAAGTTTTCTTTGTATTTCCCCAATCTACCTTTCCCCGTTTCCCCCTTTTCCTTTTTCTACTACTTTTTCCCCTTTTTCAGTGCTGACATGTCTGGTAGGCCACGGCTTTCCAGGATGGGTGAGGAGGAATTGGGGGGTTTATATGGCTTGTTTGCCATTTCCTCCCACTTATGCTGGAGGCTGGGGGTAGGGTGATACAGGGGTATCACACGGAGGCCCGTAAAGTCCGGTGGGGGAAGGTGCGCCATCACTTGGTGCATCTATATGGTAGCCAAAGGAATGACCATCAATTGAAGCACCGCTTGGCTGATCTGATCTCCAGGGAGCAAGATCTGCTGGACCACCTGGGAATCAGGATTGGTGGACATGTTGGTGAGTACAGATCATTTAAATGTGCACAATTTAAAGCTGTGTTGTGACATGTGATGATTGTTACCCAATCTGCCAGATAAGTAGCTGACTGTGTGTAATGCTAGGGAAACATACAGGGTAATTGATGCACAATGTGAAGGATGACAAATGCTAGCAGTCAGGTAGCTCATGTTTTCTACACATACTGGTTGCCTGTGGCAGAATGTAATGTAGTGCCGCCTTTGTGTCAGACAAGCGACACATTAATGACGCAATTAGGACTCTACAGGTCACAATAGCCAGTGAAATATGGATGTAGAAACATCATACCTACATATGTAGACGCTATAGCTAGACTGACATTTGTAAACCCTACATGATGCTGAAAATGAGTGCTGCCTTCACGTCAATTGAAGTTAGCAATGTTGTCCACACATATGTCACATGTGTGTCTGGTTGGTGTGTAGGGAAAATGTTCTTGGAAGTGCCATGCCTTGTCGTGATAAATGTGCTCCTTCACATTTAATTGTTACATGCCTGATCTGAGCATAAACCATATTTGTTAAGGACTCAGGTGCCCTCAGCTAACATTTTAGACAGGTATTTATTGTCACTTGTGCCCAAATCAGAATAGGGATGGCAGTCCAAAGGTATGGACTAGGGAACAAACATCTATGTTTGGTGCCAATCACTATTGTTTGGAAACATCAATGTATGAAACTGTAACAACATGAAGTATTGCCAAAGTACCTGGCCCTCTGTACCATGTACCTATCAGACACATATGTGTCATGACCACATAGGCTGTTTGAGAGGTCAGGCAGTCCTCAAGTAACCAGCTTTTGGATGTCTCTCTTGGATGCACACGATGAGATGAATGCACACCTATATTGTTGGTGCATACTAATGGAGGTGCATCTTTGCCACCACATGACAGTCCGGGCCACTGCATGTGTGTAGTAATGTGTGTAACTGTAGCAGGAGACTCATCCGATGTAAATGTTGCGCATGAATAATTCCATGCAGTATGAGCATGTGTGAAAGTGTTTCATTACTCATGTCATATTATCACATTGTCTTTGTATTTGCAATTGTTTGTCAGTGCACAGATTCTGAGTATATTCTTCCTTCCATGCTTTACAGGTGGACCTGCACCGTACACAGTGGGAGAGGTGGCTCATTTTGGGGACCCGACACCTACAGTGAGTGTTGCATGTGTGGTATTTTTTATGTTTGCTGGTGATGCATGATGGACTACTTTGTGTTGAACAGATTGCAAGGTTTGATGCGCTGCCCAAGCATTAGTATTGTTCCATTAGTGGGATTTCAGTTATCACTTCAATTTGAGTTGACCCATGCTTATCCATTTGTCAGAATTTGGTTCTTTAGGCCATTCCTGTAGGGCCCGCTATGGGAAATGGGGTGAGTCATGTGGAATACACTAGTTAATGTGAGAGTTGCTCTGGGACTCGTCTCAGACTGAGTCTGCATTTCAGACTGACATTCTCCCAGATAGCTTCTGCAAATGGCTTGTCTGATATCTGCTGGTTCCCTAGTAAACGATGTACTGAGTACACTGTAGGTTGGATCTTCCGGGGGCATGTACTTCCACAAGTTGTACTAGAAGTGTGTGGGACTACAGTGCAACGGCCTAGGTGTACATGCTATTCATGATCATGGGTGTTCTTGCTCCTCTGTGTCTGTAGAAAAATATGCCTCACTGGAAGTATGTGATGTTGGCCTAGGTCAGTACATTTTGACATGTGTGGACCTTGGATAGCACAAGGTTTAGCTGACTCCGATTTGTTGATAGCCCTTCACTGGTGGTGTGTGTGTGGAGGCAAAAACATGTTGAGCTTTCTATACACTCATGGGTGTGCATCGATTTTGGGATTGTTGGTTGTTCTTCCCACCCCCCCCCCTCAAAGACAGCCATGTGTTTGGGAATTGGGTACCTAGGACTGTAGCAACCAGTATGTTACACATACTTGTGACCATTTGAAACTTTGTTTTGAACCTAGTGTACACACTCGGTTATGGCACATGAGTTCTATACTAGCAAATCCAATTACAAATTGCAGATCTTGAGGGTTGTGATTGTTATCACATACACTGACATATGGAGTCCAGGCAATAGGCGGAGGAGGTGCAGCATGAATGTAGGCTGCATTTGTAATTTTTATGATGAGAAGTTTAGGCTGATGTCACCCATCATGTAGATAATTGTATATGCTATGTGTGAGATGACCTTTGTATGCAGGCTTCCCATGTACTTCCTCTGAGACTTTCAATGATCTATATGGTGATATGAGCTGTTACAACTACAGTAAAAGTAATTTCCGATTGACCCATTGTGCTATTCCACACATTGCATTTCCTATGGTAAATAGTTGCCCTTTCTCTTCACAGCTGCAAACATGAGTGCCGCACAGAGGCATGAATTTGAGAGGCGGGCCATGAGGTACCGACACATCCTGCAGGTGCAGTCAGGGTTCTGACGGATGGCCCGAAAATACCAGACGGATCAGGCCTCCGGAGCATGGTGGGCTTCACCACAGGGTGGCCCAACGTTGCCCACTACAGCCACCACCACCACCAGTTCTCCCCAAGTGGCCCCAGCAACGGCAGGGACAGTTGTCCCTGCCTCTGCAGCATGACCAGGACCCAGCATTATAAGAGCTGCAGGACAGTCCAGTGGGCTACGCTCAACACCCACACAGAGCACCTCTGCCGGGACCCAGACAGCAGCAGCACCTCCAATTGACCCTGCGGCATTCCAGGCTTTGGACCGCAAAATGGACAAGTTCATTAGGAAGGTGGACAAGCTGAGCCAGGATGTGGCCTACATAAAGAAGCAGGTCAGGTCCATCAGGCGGACCCTCCGGAGGGCCAACCTCTAGGACTGATATGGTCTCTTTAAATTTATCCCTCCCCTCCCTACTCTTTCCTTTTTATCATGATTAGTGGGCTTGGGGGATTAGTGTTAGGTTAGTATAGGTTGTTAGCTTAGTTAGTGTTAGGGAGGAGGGTGGGGGGTCCTTATTCTTTCTACTTTTCATTATTAAGTGTGTGGGTGGGTGGGGGTCAATGTTGGGGTTCCTGTCTGTTTAGAAAACAAATAAGAAAAAAAATATATATAAATAAAAAAGAAAATCCAAAAAAATATATGATTGTTTAGGATAGTATAGTATGTGTGTAGGTTAGTATGTGTTGTCCTGCATGTGTCCTGTCTCATAATGGTGGGTGGGGGGTTGATGTTTAGATCGATTCGTTATATGTGTAGAGTAATTTTAGCTTAGGTTAGTTAGGGACAGTTGTGGGTTAGGAGTAGTCAGGTTAGATTAGTGTAGGTATGACTTTTCCCTTAGGTGCCTCTGGTGTGATTACTTATGAATAAATATATAGTTAACCCTTTGCAATATGTGTTAACTGCTACTTGATCATGGTCTTGCCATCAGTGTAGGTGATTGTTGTTCTATGACATTTGTGTCCTATGCTACAAACCAAAGAAAAAAGAGGTTTAAAATGGCAGCTACCCCTGTGCTAACTTGGTAAGTATCCACCATTTGATAGAACCACCATTTGGAGTTTACATGGATCACAAAGGATTTGTGTTGATGAGTATGTTTTCTACATCACAAAGTCTGCTGCCAGACTTGGTATTGTGGGGATTTTTTTAGGTCGGACTGCAGTGTGATGTTCAGGGACATCTTTGAAGATGAGGTGTTGTTAACACTCTTTTCTTCTTGTCTTCATTACTGACATAGATCATGTGTGCAAAAAATCAGCATGTGTACTTTTTTGGAAGTTTACTCAGAAAGGTTGATTGATGCTGTGTTTAGTTGTGTTTGCTTAGATTAGACTGCATAATTTTATGTATTAGTATTGCTTGGTGACCACATTTATCAGCCACCATTAGTTGACTTTGATTTCTATTGATGGAGCATTATTCTGTCCAGCACAGCATGATTGTGTGTGGTTTCTCCCTTCATCAGTTATTCTCCTCAGGATGGGCAGGCTATGATGCAATCCTGGCCACTGCACAGATGTATCAGACTACATGATGTCAGGACAGTTGTATTGACAAGCTACATGGTTGTCACACAGGCACTTTTGAGTTATCTACTGCACAGTTGATGTGTCAAATTACACAGAGACATATTAGGTGTGCAAGTGCTATTTATTGATAGGTGCTGTAGTGCAATATGTACATTGTCCAGGTTTGCTGAGTCCGTTCTAGTGAAATCTTACATGGTGATCCTACAGAAGGGGTGTGGATGATGCTCCTGACATGCTGGGGTGATGTTACCGACATTGCAGAGGGACAGGATTTGCCAATTAGTAGGAGAGAGACATTCACTGGCAATGCTGACAAGTTATACATTGGTTAGCAGAACAGTCATTGAGTATAGTTGTAGTGAGACTGGCAATTGACAAAACGTGGGACCTTGGTCAAAGTAGGCCATGGTGCAGGGACTAGTGCTTCCGGGTACTCTTCCATGTGAATGTGATCTGTTCCATGTCTTCTTCTTCTGATGTGTGTGTTGCCTGCTTTGTCCTTGTTGTTGTTGGTTGTGAAGGGGCAACACACACCTCAGTGTTAGAAGACGTGGTGTCAGACATCCCGGTGGCTGCTCCCTGTGAAGGTCTTAAGGGCAGTACTGCAGCAAGGAGGGCCTGCTGGTTTTTAAGAATAGCAGCTACATCACGATGGTATGCAGCCAGGTCAGCCCAGAGGGAGTCATGATTGCATTCGTGCATGCATTGGAAAGTTTGGGGTGCGAGGTGTTGTGGCAACTCCCTTACTGCAGTGGTGAATTCCTTGACAGTTTCTTGTAGTCCTTGCAATATGGATGTTAGGGCTTGCATAGCTGCTGCCTGATCTGCAGATGACATCATGCACGAGCGCACCCCCTCAAGGTTGGCTGCCATATTTTGCATCCCCACCCGCACCTCCTTGGCCAGCTCCCGCTGTACTCCAACTACAGTTCTTTCAAAGCTGGTGCCAGTGTCGTCAGAGTCCTCAGCTGTGTAGGAGCTGGCAGGTCTTGCAATTGGGGTGGTGGGTGGTTCTTCTGTGATGGCTGCTTGTTCTGTGCTCCTCCTTGTGACTGAAGGTGGGGTCTGGAGGGTTTCAAGGACCTTTTGGATGGTCTCCTGGGGAATGTTTATGGGCTCGTCATCCATGTCATCAGGGAAATCTGGGACAGGCATATCGGCAGGAGATCCATCTTCCTCTGCAATGAAACAGGGTACAATTAGTGTGTCTGTGTTGTGACAATTTTGACGTAACATGCCTGCCTTTTGATGAATTCACTTTGTGATCTTGTTTGGTATTGGTATCTGCTGTCCTTCAGATGGGCATTGTTATAGGCCTATGGCCCACCTGTGTGTCACATGTATGATATTGAGTTATCAGACTTGTCTGCCTACTTGCCTCTAGGTGTTGCTTTATACCAAATAGAGAATAGCCAGCTTTTTGTCCTACTCAACCCTCCGTGTATATCCAGACTCATGGTGAGACCTTTCACTGGCTGTGGGTGTTCTGATGGTCCTGGCAGCACAATTGCCTCTCAGGACCTGCCCCAATCCCTGATTGTTCACATTGACTTAAATGTAATTGACATGTGGCATATCCTATGCATGGCAATGTTATGATGTGATATGGATGTTGACATTGTTAATGTGTCCTACTGATGTTGGGTAATGTGTGTTACAATGGATTGCCCTGATTATCGTATCAGTGTCCTATTTGGTCCTCTGACTGTGCAGGTGTATTTCAGTGACCAGTTCCATGTGTCCCCTCCTCAATGCTGTTGTCTGAGCAGTATGACTTTTGTGATGTTGCCTTGTTTGCCAGGCACGGGAAGGACCCTGACATATGCAGCATGGGTGTGTCCTTAGTGCTGTGTCGCTCCTATTGCTGTTTACTTTGGCTGATGTATGTGACAACTATGGGCATTGACATTTGAGTGTACTGGGGCCTTTGTCTTATTTCAGGGGATTGTTGCAGATGTCATCCTCACCCCCTAATTTAGGTAGGTATGTTCCACGGGGAGGTTACTGCCATTGGCTACTATATCTGCACAGAGATCAGAGGTGGTAGTGTCAACTGTTGTTGCAGTTACATTGCAGTTGTTGTTTTGGCTAGAGGATTGCTGATAGGGCCCTAGTTAATGTAGGAGATATTTTGGCTTACAAGTGCCAGGATGTAAGTTTGACGTAGTGGCCTTGCCTCCTGTCGAGGCTTTCCCTTTGCTCCATTGTTGGCATGACAGGATGCCCCCATGGGACTGTTGTTGGTGTAGTGTTATGTTGTGCCCCAGCTTCTGTACATGCAGGCCATGCCCCCCTGCAGTGCCCCTTTACCCATGCCACTCCATGTATATGATGACTTACATGCAATGTGCAGTAGGTATTTTCCCCCCTGCTTACAGTCAACATTATTGTATTTTTAATCCCCATGCGACTTACCCTGCATGTGCGTTGTCTCGTGGTAGTCTGTACTGTCCTGTCCTTGAATCCCTGTGACGATCTCCTCTGGGATGACGGCTGCAACCATCTCCTCCATGTGGTCCAGGGCCTCCTGGTGTGCTGGACTCCCACCTCCAGTCTGCAGTGCTGCCTTCCTGTTCCTGGCCATTTTTTCCTTTGTCCTACGTTTGCAGTCATGCCAGCATTTCTTACACTAGGTGACTGTTCTGCGTACTTCAGCCACACTGTTGATCTTGTCAACAATTTGTTGCCATATGGCCTCTCTCCTACTGATTGGCAACTTAGAGGTGATAAACAGTTGGTGCTGGTGTTCCGTCACCTCTTTAACCAGGATTTCCTGCTCCTCTGCACTGAAGCGACACTTTCTTTTTTTTCTATATATGTCCTGGTTCTTGTATGGATCGTCCTGGCTGGTTCCTGGTCTGCTGTCATCTTCCTGGGGTCTGTAGTGGCATCGGGGATCCATTTTGGCTTTCCTCTGCTGAAAGGGCAGAGTTCGCGGGTATTTTTGACGCTATCACGTAAAAAATAACGGCGCATATCCGGGTTGCGGTGTCGTAAATCGACCCACAGTCATTTACGCCGCGTTAACGTAGTTTTCCTTTACGACTTGACACCGCGATGTGCGTAAAAAAAAATGACTCCCACCTGTTAATTGCGCCGCCGTGCGTCAAAGTATAAATTTGACGCCCGCACGGCGCTACGAAATGGCGTTAGCCGGCGGTAAAATTTTTGACGCAAAACTGCGGCGGCGCAGTTTTGCGTCAAAAAGTATAAATATGGCCCCAAGTCTCTTTCTTTGGGATGAAAGATGTCTACCTTTGCTACCTCTATCTTGGATAGGAAAACCCCTAGCTAACCCAAAGAGGTCACTCACAGATGGAGTAACCCCAGGCCTAAACTGATATTTGACATGGGGTCAGACCGCCATACCAAGGACAGTGCAGCCATAAAGGCTAACACCCAGCAGAGGCCACAGACAGCTGTCAGTGCCCAGAAGGCCCTCTAAGAATATATTGCAGTACTTCACAAGAGCAGATGGGGAATACAAGTTACCTCTGCTGTTTCCAAAGAGGAAGTGAATTTCTGCATCTCATCCTATATGTTGAGAACAATAAACTCAATAACAAACTTGATAGAAAACCAACAGCAGCAGACTCCCTCCTACAGGCAGTCAGCTGTCATCCTACAAGTACCATTGGAAACATACAAAAGGCAATTGTCAACGCATCAGGAGAAATTGTATTACAGTAAAGGACTACATAGCAAAAGTAACAGAACTAAAAGATTAACTTAAAGTGTGTGGAAATGAGAAGACAAAATTACTTAAAATGATGCAGGAAACTGCACAGATTGACAGAAACTCACTCTTGCAAAAACACTTCGGTCAGACAACTCACAATCACAGATTAGACTCATCACAACGCACCACAATGGCCATCACCACATCAGAAAGTTAATGCGTAAACATTGACATCTACTGACAAACTACAAATCTCTCCAACAGGTTGTCAAACCTTTTCATAAATAAGTTTCAAAAGGGCTCCTAACTTAAAAAAAAAACTTTGCCATTCTTTTTTCATGGACAGAAGCAAAAAACAAGAGTCCTTCTTGACAAAACCCACAGGATTATTTACTTGCATGAACTGTTCCATTTGCAAGTTAGGCCTCAACAAAAACAAGATAGGTATCATCAACAAACACAAGCATTAGGTCCAAGAATGGATCAACTGTGACAGTGTGTATGTAGTGTTAGAAATGGGGTCTCTGGTTTGCAGTCAGTTTGCACTCTGTCCAAGCAGGGACCCACACGCTACTCAGGGTAAGTTACACTCCTAAAACAACCCCTGCTCACCCACTTGGTAGCTTGGCACAAGCAGTAAGGCTTATCTCAAAGGCAATGTGTGAAGTATTTGTACCAACACTTACAGTAATACAGTGAAAACACTACAAAATGGGCACCACACCAGTTTAGAAAAATTATTATCTAAAAAACAAACGTAGTTTTTTCTATCCCGCAAGAGGTCAACGTGTCGATTTCCAGACGGGGCACCTCAGGTCCACACAGGGTTGACCTCCAATGGTAATGCGTGCTAAATCCGGTATCACAGTGATGGAAAACAATGCTGTATGGGGTATGCATCAATTTTAAAAGCTGCAAGCCGGTGTTGCGTCATTTCTCCAGCCGTGATGCAGGTAATGCATCAATTTCCCACCCACGATGCAGGAGGTGTATCGATTTCAGCTGCAAGGCAGGTGGTGTGTTGTTTTTACAGCTACGTTGCAGGTAGTGCATTGAAATTTCCCCTGCACGGCTCCCTGTGCATGGATTTCAGTCCTTGTACTACCATCTTTACCTTTCAAGGGCCCAGGGATTGGATAGGGCACCACTTGGCAAGGCAGGAGTCTCATCAGAGAGACTAAGTGCTGGCAGGGGAAGTCTTTGATGGCCCTGAGGCTTCAAAACAATTGGCAAGCTCAGTCCAAGCCCATGGAGATTCTTCACAAGCAGGAATATACCACAAAGTCCAGTCTTTATCCTCTTTTAGGCAGAAGCAGTAACTGCAGGCCAACCCAGCAAAGCACAGTCATAGGCAAAGGGGCAGTATTCCTCCTCCAGCTCTTCTCCTTGGTAGAGGTTCCTCTTGGTTCCAGAAGTAATCTGAATCTCTGGGGTTTTGGGTCTGCTACTTATACCCCTTTCCGACTAAAGGAAAGTCTCTGTTGCTCACTAGAACCTGCCTTGCCCAGGCCTGGCTCCAGACTCTCACCATGGGGTTGGAGACTGCATTGTGTGAGGGCCGGCACAGCCTATTCAGGTGTAAGTGACCACCCCTCCCTCACTCTAGCCCAGATGGCCCATCAGGATAGGCAGGCTAAACCCCAGCTCCCTCTGTGCCACTGTCTAGTGCAGATTCACAAACAGCCCAAACGTCAGTCTGACCCAGACAGGGAATACACAAGCAGGCAGAGTCACAGAAAGGTTTAAGCAAGAAAATGCCCACCTTCTAAAAGTGGTATTGTCAAACCGACAATTTAAAAACAACTTTAATAAAATATGTATTTTAAAATTGTGATGTAAGAGACACCAAACTCCAAATTTCTATCTGCTCCCAAAGGGAAACTGCACTTAAAATATATTTAAAGGCAGCCCCCATGTTAACCTATGAGAGAAATAGGCCTTGCAACAGTGAAAAACACATTTGTCAGTATTTAACTGTTAGGACATGTAAAACACATCAGTACATGTCCCACCTTTAACATACACTGTGCCCTCCTGATGGGGCTACCTAGGGCCTACCTTAGGGGTGCCTTACATGCATAAAAAGGGAAGGTTTGAGCCTGAAAAGTGGGTACACTTCCCAGGTTGAATTGGCAGTGCAAGGCTATACACATTGACACTGCAGTGGCAGGTCTGAGCCATGTCTACAGGGCTACGCATGTGGGTGGCACAACCAGTGCTGCAGGCCCACTAGTAGCATTTGATTTACAGCCCAGGGACATAAAAACAGCAAAAACAGAGTCCAGCACACAGTCATAACATGGGAAGCAGAGGAAAAAAAGACAGGGAAGGCCACGCCAAGCATGCCAGGTCTAACATGTAGTGTATAATATAATCTGCCCATGTGGAAAAATATATAGGGAGCACAATCAGATCCCTAAAACAGAGGATTCAGGAAGATTAATGCAATATCCAGAAATCAGACCCAAGATTACCTTTGGTTGAACATTATGAACAATATCATCCATATAAAATAACCTTTTCCTTTTCTGGAATAGAAAGAATCACAAGGAATCCTAGGGGTGGAGATCTGGAACCTACCCTACAAAAACATGACAGTTGGCTGATTCCTAAATACAGCACAGTAACAGAGGGTCTCAATAAAGATGTGGAACTTCACCAGTGGCTAACCTGAATAGATTATCCCATTAATATGGAAATACGCAATGTGAACAAGACAGCAGGAGTACTGACAAAATGTAGCTACCTCCTCCCGAATCAATTACAGGTTACTTTGAAAACTGCCCCTGCTACCAGTAGAACATGAATGCAGTGGAAGGACAATGATACTTCACTACAGTAGTGATAATGAGTTATGAATTGAATTGCATTAGACCTTTATTTTGATAATAAATAACATAAAAGTACATAAGAATCACAAACTTCAATAATCATATAATAACCACACGTGTTAAAAACCATTAAAAGAACCTTAAACATTAAAAGCATTGTCATATCAGTGCCATGAATTCTAAAAAGATATACATTATGTTGTTTAAAAGACCTAAAACATTTAAAGCTCCAAAATTCATGATCTTATTCCCGCGTAATGCATTCTATAAAAAATGAGTGACTGCCAATGCAACAATGGGTTCATTCAACAATTGTAGATATATAAAAGCAGGTTGATATTGATAAAATCCTTTGGCTTTAAGAACAGGCGGGAGAAAGCTTCTTCTATATGGGTTGTAAAAACTACAAAACAGGACCACAAGGGGGTGATTCTGACCGCGACGGACGGCGGTCGCCGCCCGCCAAGCGGTTCCCGCCGAAAGACCGCTCCGCGGTCAAAAGACCGCGGCGGTCATTCTGGCTTTCCCACTGGGCTGGCGGGCGACTGCCGAAAGTCCGCCCGCCAGCCCAGCGGGAAACACCCTTCCCACGAGGACGCCGGCTCAGAATGGAGCCGGCGGAGTAGGAAGGTGCGACGGGTGCAGTTGCACCCGTCGCGAATTTCAGTGTCTGCAAAGCAGACACTGAAATTCTTCGTGGGGCCCTCTTATGGGGGCCCCTGCAGTGCCCATGCCATTGGCATGGGCACTGCAGGGGCCCCCAGGGGCCCCGCGGCACCCCCTACCGCCATCCTGTTCCTGGCGGGAGACCCGCCAGGAACAGGATGGCGGTAGGGGGTGTCAGAATCCCCATGGCGGCAGAGCACGCTCCGCCGCCATGGAGGATTCTCAAGGGCAGCGGGAAGTCAGCGGTACACCGCCGACTTTCCGTTTCTGGCCGCGGCTGAACCGCTGCGGTCAGAATGCCCAGCGGTGCACCGCCAGCCTGTTGGCGGTGCTACCGCCGACCTCCGCCATGGCGGTAATTACCGCCAGGGTCAGAATGACCCCCCAAATGTTCTAAGGTCTGAGGCGAAATATTATCATAAGGACAAATCTTAATCGCAGAGGACTCATATTGTCCAGGCGGGAAGCATAGATTCCATTAGATAGAACCTATTCTAAACTCAGTAAGATGAAGTCTTTCCCATGGGTTTCTAACAAAGGATAGATAAGGTTCCAGACCAGGAGTGGTATTTAAATTCATCAGAGTCCTGGCTGAGTGGCTACCCAGGGTCAAGTTTACTCTGCTTTCACCAAACTGCATAAGTAGCAACTCCTTCAGAATCTTTAAATCCGCCTGTTTCAATGGTTCTGGATTATAAAATAATTCAGGGCGGCCCGTGATGGGGCTGTAGATCTGATATAATTAAGCCACGGGATTTTGTGGCCTAAATCACAACCTATGCAGTCCTCAATTTATTTCCTATTAAAAGTAGTCGATTTCCCACTCCAGACAGTTATCCACAACAACATGGGTACAATCCAAACCCAGATCCTAATGCATAAACAAATTGGGCTAGCAGGGCCCACCCCTAATAACTTTCTGCAAAAGCGATTTTCTTTGCGTTGATTTTCTTTGTGTTGAAAAGACTTACAATTTGAGTACCCCAAAATTCCTGCACCATGTAATAGTACAGGTAAACACTTCATCTTGTAGATCTGCAGCAGCGATAAGAAAGGTTTACTCCCAGCTATTCGAGCAAATCTGAAGAGTGCCACACATGACTGGTCAAAATCCAGACATCGGTTAGTGAGACATTGGGCCCACGTACAATGCTCATCAAATGTAACCCCCAGATAAGAAAAGGAGATCACCCTTGATATCACCTGACCCTTGATTGTAATCAGTCTAAGTTTCGGATTCTGCTTCCCACATATCATAAAATGTGTTTTTGAGGTATTTACAGTTGCAAGTCACCCATAATATAAACAAACAGATCCATCAGCGCTTTGAGACCATTCAGTGTACAGGAAAGAATAACTGCATCATCCACATATAATAGTGAGGGAACTGGGTGTTTTTGAATTTCAAAAAGTCTTTGCCTTGAGAAACCACGTGCGAGTAGGCCATTATTATATAGTAAAAATAAAATTGGCTCCGTGACACACCCCTGCCTAACACCCCTTGACAGGTTGAAAACATCAGAGCATTCCCCTGCCTTCCCAAATCTTACTGAGGCATTAACACCAAAATGTAGGGCCAAGAGAAAGTTTACCAAGGGTTAGGCCTTCCAAAGGCCTTCCAAAATTGACCATAGCTTTGATTGAGTAACCCTATCAAAAACACAGCTGAGGTCCATAAAAGCCAGATACACAGCTCTCTTCCTGGCTACCACATATTTGCCCACCAGTAGATTGAGGCTAACACACTGTTCCATTGTACCTATGCCCTCACTGAATCCAAATTGGGCCAGGCAAATAATATTATTTGCTTGAATCCATTCTTCAATACGAAGAAGAACAATACGCCCCACTAGCTTGATAGTGGAATCCAAGAATCAAATAGGGCGATGACAAGCTGGGTCTTACCTACAGTCTTTTTTGAAAACTGGCACTATTACTGCTGACTTCCATGAATTAGGGATACCAGTTTGCATAGCAGCATTAAGTACATTAGTTTGTAACGGGCCCACATGGTGACATTTTCTTTATATAGATCCATAGGAACACCATCAGGGCCAGGGGCTTTATTAGAAGGGCTTCCCATAATGGTGTGCTGAACCTCTTCCAAATTAAAATGTAGACACAAAGGAAAGGAAACTACTTCATTCATCTCCACTGGTTGTTCTGCGCTGTCCAGAGAGTAAACCGTCTCAAAATTGCCTCCCATTTTTGGGGAGATATGGTAGTCCCTACATTGTCAGGGGAAACTTGATAATCTGGCTTGCCTTTCATTATACTCCAAAAGGTCCTCACATCACCAAGCTTACATGCACCTACTAATTGCTCCCACCTCTCTTCTTTGAGGCATTGCTTCCTTTTTTTAATTGGCTCTTTGTAAGCAACCCTACCTGCACTGATAGATTGGGGGTCTCTGGGAGTATCCTTGAGGGCTGTATGCAAATATTTACTAGCACTTCAGCAGTTTTTATCAAACCACCCCTCTTTGTGGACCCCTAAAGGTCCTTGCAAATCCAACCTAACGGATCTGAGGGTACTGTTCAAAAGCTGAAAGTCTGCCAAAATGACAAGTGGTGGGGCCTCATATTATAGGAGGGAGCTAAAAAGCATATCCCTGCATCTCTTAACAACCTCTACAAGTAAAGTGGGAATCATAATTTTCCGCCAAATAAGCCTCCTACCCTGATCCTTTGGGGTTAGCCCAGTCACACCTGGAGCCACATTCTTAGTCCCTGAAGCGGGAATAACCATTCTAGCTTCAACAACATTATGATCACTTTTCAATTGGCCATGAACCCCCCCCCCCTTAGTAAAAATATCTGCAAAATTGCAAAATTGCTGGAGATAAAAATATAAACAATTATGGTCCCCTTTCCCCACTGTACAAATGTGGGTTTGTATAGATCGTAGCTTGCCACTCTCTCCAGCATTTTTCAGAGGCCAGCCCTCCTTAATTCAGTAATCAACACCTTACCCCTAGGATCAGGAAGCACCCCAAACAATACCCATTCTTCCAGAAGAAGGGGATCTATACCCGTAGGAGCCATACCTATCTTAGCATTAAAGTCCCCTGCAAAAAAAACATTAAAACGGCCCAACCTTTTGGCAGCCCTTTCCTCCAGAATCGATAGAGCTTGAAAAAAAATCCTAATCTGACATCCAATGTGACATACTCAGTTATACAATTTTCAATAAAAAATGAAAATCTGCGGAAGCCACAACCCATAATATCTGTATTCCACTGTGCCTAAGAGGAATTGGTGCAACTCGAAGCTGTGTGGATACTCAGAACAATAAATCAAAGTCTCCCTAGCTCTTAAGACTAGTCAGAGAGTTGCTGGTTAACATAGGTCTCGAAACCCTCAACGGAGAACAACTCCTGTGCCCACTTTTCTTGGAGTAGTATAATATCATACTGAGAAATAAACATAACCCTCTGAGGGTCAGAGATTCTATTCCCAAGACCCGGACAATTACACAAGAGGAAACTAAGGGGCATATTTATAATGCCCTAGCCCCACCTTGCACCACATTAATGTCTTTGTTTTTTACGTTAATGTGGCCCAACAAGGCCGAAATCACAGCGCCTTATTTACAGGGTGGCACAATGCACGCATTGCGCCACTCTGTAACCCTTTGCGCTACATTATGCCTGCGCCAGGCATAATGTATACAAAGGGAGTGTTCCCCCATTAGGGGAGCCAGAAAAATGGCACCATTTTTTACGGCACTTTTAATGCCTGCTCAGGAGCAGGCATTAAAAGGGACCTTCCATTCTTTACTCTGCAGGAGTAGCGCCGATATTTTGATACTACTCCTGCAGAGTACATCAATAGCGTCATAAAAATTAACACTAATGCCCCCTACTCTGCGTCATGGTGCACCATATTTTAAATACAGCGGACACATGGTGGCAGTAGGGGGGTGAGAAGGGGCGCAGGGAAAGTGGCCCTGCACTGCCCCTACGTTCCCTAGTTGTGCTTGTGCTATTTTCCACCTGTGGGCCTGAAACATCAGCGTTAGCCCCAACCAAGCCCCCCGTGGGCACAGTAATGATTTGTCAATCAATTTCACTCTGGTCGGACAGAAGGGAGAATCTATTCCTGATAGGAAAGGTAGGGATGGGGCACAACCCTGGTCTCTGTTCCAGGTGATTAAAGCCCCCGGCAAACATTGGGGTCATAGGCTTACAGAAAAAACCTAGTGGCAAGATCCTAGTACCCAGTCCCATCTTAGGTGGTTGCCTAGCAGAAAAAATAAGCCTCCCCACCATATCGGGTGTTCTGCAATTAATCACCACACAATCACCCTCCATGGACTTGTTCCTTGGACCAATCCAATCAACTCTTCACACAAAAAAATATTCCTTGATTCCATAGGTAAATATTTGCATTTTGGCTCAACCAATGACAGATTTCTGCAGGTTTTCAGTTGTCTCAACCTGAGATTACTCAAGAGGGGGAACTTCAGCCAATACTGACACATATGGACAACATTCAGGCAGCAGATTCAGACAGGGCAATCTCTTAACTGGAATGTGTTGAACATCCTTGCCACCACTGTATCTAGAGACCCCCTCTTTAGATTGGTCCTGGCTCACCATTTCTCCCCTAACATCACGGGACAGGGAACACCTTACATTGCTTATCAATGATCGATAGGCATGCAGTTGAGGGGATTGGGCATTGGGTGGAACATTAGGCAAGACTCCGTGGGTAGAATGACCCTCCACCCTAAGCTCAGGCTCACTTATAGCCTCCCCTGCAAACAATGTTCCTCACATCTTCTCTCCTCCAAAGCAGATGTCCTAAGAGTGGTCACTACGGGTTCTGGTCTGTTCAGGATAAGAATCGACATCTCCAATTTGAGTAAACTTTCTAATACAGGAACCAAACACTGATCAACAATGTGCTTGAATTTATCCAGGATAAGGTCCCACTTCTGAGGGAACTATATTATTTAATGTGCTTTAGTTTGTGTTTATCCTTTTGGTGCAAAATGTACATACAGGGTGGCTCATGATCCTGGCTATGCATTTGTATTAACACCTCATTACACCACTCATACTTTTGATATCATTTAAACAAATTCCTTTATGGTTAATATAGTGGGCATATGCCCTGTCCTTTTACTTCTCTTTTCGTTCTACTATATATCTGCCATTTACCCCCAAGACCCTGGGGATCATGCCCCTTAAACGATAATAAAGGCAGCCAATAAGATAGCAAAAATAAATGATACACCCAAGTTTAAATCCAGACAGACACAGTAGCCATTGGTTTATTCAGAGCTTTGCCCCAGTCATTTCCAACTGATGACACTGTCCTGCAGCAAATAAGACCTTGGAAGTCTCATGCACTTTGAAGATTATTGTTAAAAAGGAGACAATTTCACTTTGTTTCCATTTAAAACAATGGCCTGTAAACCTGCCATAAATTACATATACAGAACTTTGCAAATATCATCACACCCAGTTATGAGAAACCGGTTATATATGTACTTCCACTACCCACAAATAAGTATGGCTTTATCCCCATTTTAATTCCCTTAAAAATCTTAAAATCTAGACCTAATACCAGGAGTACAGTCGGTTTACTAGTAATCAGGCATTCCAAAATGGCGGGGCTTCTAAATATGGCGTCCACACTGTTGCAAAATGGCAGGATGGACTACAGAGAATTTGCCTTTTATTTGCTGACACAGAATAGGTAGGATTAACATTCTGGCATTAGTAACCTAAGCCATTGGGCCTATTAATTTTTCTTAGGAGTGGGTGTAGTCCCTCCATTACTTGTTCCGAGACTCGGGGTTCGCTTATACTCCACAATTCTGAAGCGTAGGCTGGTATGCCTCCTCAGCATCCAACGGGGCTTTCCCAGTAGTATTTAACATGGTAGGAGCTGTTGGGCTCCCTGCAAGTATGAGTATAATGTAATCTCCATCACAAATCATTGCACAATTATTAGTCTGGGCCCCAAAAAACGTTTCTTGCCCCTGGCACATCGTATGAGGTTGCTGACATGGGGTATTTTTCCATCGCCCATTCCACATGGGGAGATTACAGAATGCCAGAGGCTATCACTTTAACACTGTAAAAATACATGATTAGTTCATGAACAGTTGTATCCCCTTCGTAGGCCACTGCACATGCAGAATTATGGAACACTAGCATCTACAGCTTTGGCACAGTGGAAATACTAGTTACGGTTATGAGTCACTGAGTCATCATTTTGGGCCCTTCAATTGTCCCTCTTTCTTTCTCTACTAGACTTTTTCAATATTGACTGCCCCTCCCCTTGAGCATGCAATGCCTCAATGTTCTATCTCTGGGGGTCTCACTTCCCCCAACTCCTGATTTGATTAGTATAAAAACAATTATGGGACAGTGTACAAACATATATTTTTTGTCTGATATGAATTACCTTGTCATTCAGAAGCCCCATGAAAACATGCATTCTTTAGCAATATTAATGGCAACAATATAAATATGTGAATTACATGAATATTTCTTCCTTCTAGCTACACTATACGCGACCTTTGCAGAACTAATCCAAATTTGGACACTAGGAATTTAAATTCATTATAACCTTGCACATAATGTAATAGTTGTGTGAACATTCATCTGTGGGAATAAACTTGAAGCATCTTTGTATGCAGGTTTTTCCGTGACTAGGAGGTGATTAAAAATTAAAACTCCCATCTTTCCCTGCTTTCTTCTTTCACACTTTCTCACCTTCTTTCTTCTTTCCCCTCTCTTTCTTCTCTTATTTTTTCTCTCTTACCTTTATTTTCTTCATTATTACCAAGATTAAATCCTTTTATATCAGCAGGGATGGATGGGTCTCACATATGATTATCAAAATCATTTTGAACAATTCTTCTTCAGTGGGTTTCCAGAGGTGCACTCATGGGTAATATCATCATTGACTCAGCCTTTCTTTGCACACGTCATGAGTGGTGATAAGTCAGGGTTTAAAATATACCTTTTATTTAAACTGTTATTAATTGCATTTTCAGCCTTGAGAAACCCCCAGCCTAACAGGCATCTTAACAGGGCAAAATATGTGTTGGTTGTATCAATTAGATATGAAAAATAATGTATAAAACTTTGCAAATATCATGGAAATTAATAAAAGGAATACCAATATTTGCTCAACAGTAGATTTCTTTTTGATGCTTCTGAGATGTAAAAGAGCAAACAAGGAAATACCATTAGGAGAGTAAGGCCCTCATTACAACCCTGGCGGTAAATGCCACTTACTGCTGTGCTGATGGCCGCCAACATACCGTGACCCCGCAGTATACCGCTACGGGTATTATGACCCACACAGAGAAATCTGCCATAATCCAGACACCCACACAAGTCCGCCACACCAAAGTTCAGTGATAAATTGGCGGTACCAAAACCCACACCGTTACGCCAACAGGAATAAGCCCACAGTATCAGGACCCACTATTCACTGCGGCGGTCTTTCAACTGCTGTAAACCATTGGTGGTACACACTGCTGCGCTCAAAATACACACACACTAACAAAACTACACAACATTGGACAATTCAAACTACACACACCTGACACACATACACACACTACACCCACACACCCAATCCAATATAAAACACACCCCCACATTATCCACAAACCTTTCAATGAAAAAAAAAGATAGCCAACTGAGAGAGACACAAGCCAGGAGCACCCCCTCAATCTGAGCCACAGAACGCCATCATCCATACACCATCCACACACCTCACAGCACACACCCCAACACAGCACCCACACATCACCCAACACATCCTTACACATATCACTCACACCACATCCATGGCACCCCAAATACACCCCAGGTTTTCAGAGGAGGAGCTAAGGGTCATGGTGCGGGGAATCATCCTGGTAGAGCCAGAGCTATACGGATCACAGGTGCAGCAGACGTCCATTGCTAGGAAGATGGAGGTATGATGGAGAATCGTGGACAGGGTCAACACTGTGGGACAGCACCCAAGAACAAGTGATGACATCAGGAAGAGGTGGAATGACCTACGGTGAAAGGTGCGTTTCGTGGGTGCAAGACACCAGGTAGCTGTACAGAGGACTGGCGGTGGACCCCCACCTCCTCCCCCACAACTAACAACATGGGAGGAGCAAGTCTTGGCGATCAGGCATCCAGAGGGCCTTGCAGGAGTAGCAGGAGGACTGGACTCTGATAAGTCAAATCTTTACCACTGTATCCCCCACCCTACCTGCATGCCATCACAAACTCCTACCCCTACCCTCACCCCATCTCTCCACTACCTCACATATACCCCACTATCACAACCCACCCATCCCAAAACCAAGCCCTGCAGGCCACACCAATGCATGGACCCCCATCACAGACCTGCATGGACACCCATCACCACAGCATGCCCATTAGAGAGAATCACTTAGCCCACAAAATCACCACACTCACAACGCAAAGCTGACAGGGCTATCACAACCATACAGGGAAACACACCCATGCACAAGATGGCACACGCAGATACACTAACACTGCATTTGCACCCCCACAGGACCCCTACTCCACATCACCGGAGAGGAGGTGCCACCAACATCCAGTCCCCCCACAGAGGAGGCCCACAGTGATGACAGCAGCTTTGCGCACCTGGAACACGATGACCAACCTGGCCCATCAGGGACCTCTGGGCAGTCGGTTACCCTGCCACATTCCCAACCCACCACAGAGCCTCCCCGCTCAGGAAAAACCACCACAGCACCCACCCAGTGGGCCCAAGCCACTGTCCCCAGGAAACGTCAATCAGCAGTGTGTCCACCTCTACAGGGACCCTAGGCAACCCCAGAAACACAGGACGATCAGGGACTTGGGGTCAGTGGCAGTGGGCACACACTTCAGGGAACAGAGGCACAGGGCAACAGGGAAGCTGTGAGGACTACTGTGCGAAAGGGGGAGGACAGGCCCAGGGAACCCAATCTCCACGAGGCACTCACCAACATCCTGGGAGCATATAAGCATTCCCGGGAGACGATGGGCCAGATACTGGCCAAGCTGCAGGAGACCCAGCGGCTGCAGGAGGAACAGTACCTGGGGATCAGGGAGGACCTCAAACACATCTACACCATCCTGGTCATCATTGCACGGGTGCTGGCTAACATGGCCAACACCATGAGCGAGGCAGTGGCACACCAATGGGCCCCTGACACTATCCACACCGAAGAACAGCCCTCCACCTCCGCCGGCGCTAATGGACAGGAAGCCCTGCCACAGGACCAACAGGCTACCAGCAGCCCACCCCCTGCAGAAGGAGAACCACCCCGCAAATGGTCCCTGTGATCCAGGCAGAAGCCAGAGAACATTGCCAAGACCCCCACCAGGAAAAAAGACTCTCCTGATTATCACCCTTCTGTTCCACTCTGTCGCCCTGTCCAGCTTGAACTCCCATTACTCCCCTACCTATGCCCCATTGGACAATGCACCTGTGATACCAAGAGACTGGACTCTAACTGGACATTCCTCCACCATCACCCCAGCCCATTGCACATCCCCCTTTACTTATTAGCACTTAAATAAACACCATTGGAACAAATACAAATCTGGAGTCTGTCAAATGATTGAAATATGTATTAGTACAACATTCTGAAAACATTGCAAGTCATATGTACAGTTAGATATACATTGATATGACCTTTAGTGGGCAGCAGTAAACATACCAGGAGCCAGAGTGGGCCACAGAGTTCTGAAAATAGAGATGCCAAAGGGTAAAGTAAGTGGCCATAGACATAGGGAAATCAGGCTGCCATGTACAATGTCCAACAGAAAACTCAAAAGTACAATGAAGTTACAGTGTCTTACCTGTGTGTCACTGGAAGTACTGCTGTATGATATTGCTTCTGTTGTCCACATCTTCTTCCTTTGCCTCCTCTTCCTCACTGTCCACAGGCTCCACCGCTGCCACAAGAGCATCTCCCGGCTCATCCTCCTGCAGAAAAGGCACCTGACATCTCAAGGCCAGGTTGTGCAACATGCAACAATGATCTGGCACACCTTCTTGGGTGAGTAATACAGGGTTCCACCTGTCAGACGGAGGCACCAGAACCTGGCCTTCAGGAGGCGAAGGTTCGCTCAATGATCCTCTTTGTTCACCCATGTGCCTCATTGTAACGTTCCACAGCCCTTGGCCTGGCATTCCTCACTGGGGTCAGCAGCCATTAGAGGTTGCTGTAACCAGAGTCACCTGCAAATATCGAGGGACAGCTGTTAGACACACACTAACCCTTAGGGACAACCCCATACCCAGACACCACCATATACTGGGTGGGGACCTTGGGCTCACTTATTAACCACACCCGGTGCCTCTGGAGTTGAGCCATCACATATGGGATGCTGCTATTCCTCAAGATAAAGGCATCACGCACTGAGCCAGGATACTTGGCATTCGCATGGGAGATGTACTGGTCAGCCAAACACACCACCTGCACATTCATAGAGTGATAGCTTTTTCTATTCCTGAACATCTGTTCATTTCTCCGGGGGAGGACACATGCTACATGTGTACCATCAATTGCACCAATGATGTTGGGGATATGTCCCAGGGCATAAAGGTCACCTTTCACTGTGGATAAATCCTCCACCTGAGGGAATACGATGTAGCTGTGCATGTGTTTCAGCAGGGCAGACAACACTCTGGACAACACGTTTTAGAACATTGGCTGAGACATCCCTGATGCCATGGCCACTGTTGTTTGGAAGGGACCCCTTGTCAGGAAATGGAGCACTGACAGGACCTGCACTAAAGAGGGGGATACCTGTGGGCTGGCAGATAGCTGACATCAGGTCTGGCTCCAATTGGGCACACAGTTCTTGGACTGTGGCCCGATCAAGTCTGTAGGTTAGGATAATGTGTCTGTCCTCCATTTTCGCAAGGTCCACCAGGGGTCTGTACACTGGAGGATATCTCCATCTCATATTCATCCTCAGCGGTTGAAGCCTAGGGAGGAAAACGGTGAGCAGAGGGTCATATTCATACATCTATTGCAATAATGATGCATCTCTTCATTTACAGAACCAGTATGTGAATCCGATAGTCAGTTGATGTGCCAATATCTGCTGTGACACAGTTAGGTGTCATGGCCTGTGCCCCCCCGACATGGTGGCTGCCTGACTTGTGTGGAGGGACAAGTGGAAATGAGGTAAATCCTCAGGCATTGTGCGCCGTTGCGGTAGGTGGTCGACGATCGCCGCGCAACTTTACATCGGTTATCATTGGGTCCTATGGGTTCCAGGTGCCAATGGCAATGTATGCTGGCGGTGACAGTACGCACTGCCACGGACATGACCACCATTTTCTATCTGTTCACTCACTTGCTACCTGACCTTCAACAGGAGAGGATCTACACTGCAAGTGCTGCTATGACCTGTGTCTGGAAGCAACAATGGCTCATGTGTCTGGGGAAAGGGCCCCTGTCTTCACTGCGGAGAAGTTGGGGAGACTTGTGGATGGGGTCCTACTCCAGTACACTTTACTGTATGGTCCTCCAGTCAAACAAGTGAGTACACTGTGTGCATGATGCGTGGGCCATGAATGTATGAATTGCTGTGCATATAAGACCCGTGTGCAGGGGGGTCTGAGGGGTCCTGGGCAGAGTGCTGCATGTATGGTGGTCAATGTATGTGCAATGGTGGATGGGAGAGATATGGTGGGCCATGGGTGTGACAGTCCGGACAGTATTACTAATCCCTTTACTGTATTTTTCCTGCAGGTCAGTGCCCATTAGAAAAAGGGTATTTGGCGTGCCATCGCTAAGGAGGTGCGGACCCTGGGGGTCTTTGACTGGCGGAGCACCCACTGACGCAAACGGTGGGAGGACCTGCTCCGCTGGGCAAAGAAGCCAGCGGAGGCCCAGCTGGGGCTGGCCTCCCAATGAGGAAGGGGTGCCTGTCCCACCCTGACCCCTCTGATGTTCCGCATCCTGGCAGTGGCCTATCAGGAGTTGGATGGGCGCTTGAAGGCATCACAGCAGCCACAAGGGGGTGAATACAGATTCAGAATCTTGACTTTGCACGCGTTAAGGGTTCCCTGGGTGGGGGATGTGGGCTGTGGGTGCCCCTAGGCCAGGGCGAACATGGCAGGGTAGGTCCCTTTTTGGGGAGGCTCTGAACACTCCTACCCCAATAGTGTTAGTGGGCATCTACTACTGGGCAGGGTCCTGTGGGTTTCAGGTGTACAGTTAATGGCGTTATGCAATGTACCCCATGGGCTGGTGACTATCTTTGTAACTAGTAGTGCATTGCCTAGTGCATAGGGCTACTCTCTGTGTGGTGTGTATGCCAACGGTAGTGTTGTTGCTGCCATTGACCAAGTGTATCCTCTGTCTCTACCCCCCTTTTTGTTTTGTCACCCTGTCCTTGTGTGCATTAACATCATTTGGTGGAGGAGCAGAGGCACCGGTGACAGTGGGAGCTGCATCCCACATGGGCCTGGAGGCCGAATCCACCGTCGGTGAGGGCACCAGTGGGATGGATGGCAAGGGGAGCAACATGACGGGGACTTCTCCTCTGATAGAGGCTCCCTGGTGCTGCCGGACACCTCTGTGCCCACCCCAACAACAAGTACAGCCGCCACCCCCCCTACCAGCACTGCCCTCCCAGCAGCCGCTCAGCATGTTTCCCGTGCCCGCTCACCCAGGAGGGTGGGCATCTTCTTCGCCCCAGGCACCTCAGGCCCTGCCCCAGTCAGCCCTGCTACCCTCAGTGAGGAGGCTATTGACCTCCCGAGATCCCCCACTGTTGGGCAGTCCACTATTCTGAATGCCATCCAGGGTATCAAGAGGCATTTGCAACAAACATGCATACTTGGAGGGCATTCACTCTGGTGTGGCGGCCCACCAGAGAGCATTTAAGGCTCTGGCCTCAGCACTGATGGCAGCCATTGTCCCTGTCTCTAGCCTCCCCCCTCCAACTTCCTCTACCGAGTCCCAATCCCCTCAACCCCAGCCTATCCCAAGCACACCTTCAGACCAGCATTCACCCAAATCAACACACAGATGTGGCTCAGGCAAGCACAAGCACCACACTTCATCTCACAGGCACTCACACAAGCACCATCCCCATGCAGGCACACCAACATCCACTCCCTCCACTGTGTCTCCCTCCTCCTTGTCGTCCACCTCCATCACAGTAGCATCTTCACTCACACCTGCGTGCACTACATCCTCATCCACTACCTCCATCACCAGCACACCTTTCACTACACGCCCGTCACTGGCAGTCACCAACCCCACATTCATGCCCACATCTCCTGTGTCCTCTCCCACTGTGTCTGTGACCCCTCCTCCAAAATTACAGAAACACAAGCATACACCGACCCAACAGCCATCCATCTCACAATAGCATCCAACCCATGCACCTGCACCCAAACACAGCAGACTTACACCTCCTACAACCACTCCCTCTTCCTCCACTCCCAAACCTTCACCCTCTTCCCGGGCCAATGTCCCTAAGAAGCTTTTCCTGGCAAACATTTACCCTTTCCCTACTCCCCCATCCGTCCCCTCAGGCCAGGGTGGCCAAAACCCAGCCCAGCAACTCAGCCCCCAAGGCCAAGTCCACTGTGGTTCCTGCAGCTGTCAGAGGCTCAAAGGGGGCACCCGTCAGCCCAGCCAGTGTGGCACCTACCCCTGCCAAGGCAAAGAACATTCCATCACCTGGCAAGGTGAAGAAGGGGACAGCATCCAGCAAGGGGAAGGAGCCACAACCACCCAGCAAAGCCACCTCAAAGACTCCAGCTGCCAGACCCAATGTGACACCACCATTTACCAAGGGCATGATGGGGCACAAACCACCAGCCAAAGCACTTCAGCTGTCTGAGCCTGCAGGTGAAGGCCTGGTGGCTACAAGCACAACCGCCAGCACCGCCACCTGCACCACGGCCACACTGCCACCTGAACCGCGGCAAGCACTGCCACCTGCACCGCCACCTGCACCGCTGAAAGCACCACATCTGTCACCAGCAGCAGCTCCATTGGGCAGCCGTCAGAGGCAGCAGGGGAAGGGCTGGAGCCTCCCTCCACCACTGGCAGCACCGGTGTCAAGAATAAGGCTATGCGCGGTCCAGGTCCCGCCCAAAACTCTTGTTCCAAGGGTGGCCATCCACATCGTCTGCCCTGTGGCAAAGCTCCATAGAGCTGCATGTTCAGGACATTGGTGGACAAGATGAAGGGAATACAATTCCCATGTTTTTAGAGGCAGCAGCCATCTTGGGGTGTGGCAGGCCTATAAAGCCCAGCCACACCCAAGCACGTTGCTCACTATTTTGAAGACTTTGATGCAGTCAGACCGCGTGGGGGTTCCTCTGAAGAACAGCAGATTTCCTGCATGGTAGATGGACGGCAAATTGGAGTATCTTTGGTTCCATGGTGAATTCAGATATGAGTAGGCCGTACTCGTAGCAGTAAGGTCTAGATAAGCCAAATCTTGAAGGGAGTTGTACTTCTGAAAGGTAAAGCGCCCCATAGCACAACGAGCAAAGCATTTTCAGTTTTCAGAGAAAAGCCACCTTAGCACAATGATTAAAGCACTTCAGAGCACAGAAGTAAAGCGCCTCTTAGTACATGGATTAAAGAGCTTCAGCCCACATGAGGAAAGCATCCTTGGCACGGTAATTACAGCGCTTCAGTCCACATGAGTAAAGCGTCCATGGCATGGTAATTAAAGTGCTTCAGTCCATATGAGGAAAGCATCCTTGGCACGGTAATTACAGCGCTTCAGTCCACATGAGTAAAGCGTCCTTGGCACGTTAATTAAAGCACTTCAGTCCACATGAGGAAAGCGGCCTTGGCACGGTAATTAAAGTGCTTCAGTCCACATGAGGAAAGCGGCCTAGGCACGGTAATTAAAGCGCTTCAGTCCACATGAGGAAAGCGGTCTTGGCACGGTAAATAAAGCACTTCAGTCCAAATGAGGAAAGCGGTCTTGGCATGGTAATTAAAGTGCTTCAGTCCACATGAGTAAAGCGCCCTTAGCACAACAATCAAAGCGCTTCAGTCCACATGAATAACGCAGCCCTTGGCACAACAATCAAAGCGCTTCAGTCCACATGAGTAAAGCGCCCTTGGCACAGAAATCAAAGTGCTTCAGTTCACATGAGTAAAGCACCTTGGGCACAGCAATCAAAGCGCTCCAGTCTACATGAGTAAAGTGCTCTTGGGGCGGCAATCAAAGCGCTTCAGTCCACATATGGAAAGCGCACTTGGCACAGCAATCAAACGCTTCAATCCACATGCATAAAAAGCCCTTGGCACAACTATCAATGTGATCCAGGCAACATGAGTAAGGCGCCCCTTAGCACAACTAGCGGAGCTTAACGCTTCAGATGAAACAAATGAAAGCGCTATCTGGCATAAGGAACAAAGCACTTCAAGTTCAATGAGTAAAAACGTTCCTGCCTTATAGTTGTGAATGTGAAAGTATTTTTGGAGATAAACAAATTATAGTTTTCATTGTTTTTTGCAAAGCATAATACGTGAAAAGCATATTTAATTCTTTGAGATTTTCTAGGTCATGATCAAAGGTTTTTGTTATGAATGCATAGATGTTACAGGATTGATATTCAGAGTATGATCATAGTCCAAAGCTCTTGCCATCTCTTGATTCTGAGGTTGTAGTTTGTTCTTGTTCCATGATTCAAATAAGGGGTTTTGCCCTCACTTCAAAAGGGCTCTCCATCTGATATCACAGACACACATTGAGTCAAGAGTCTATTGATGAGTTATACTGCTATGAATGAGTAAGTGCATATTTGTTCTAACCTTTTCTTTTCAGATCTCTCTCCCTGCGGATCCCTACCCTAATTCCCTTCCCCCGACCGGCTTCATCATAACTCTGTGCTATGATAGCTTTCTGAGTTGGTGACGCCAGGAGGTGGGCCTTTTGTTCAGCAACGTGCAGATCCCGAGGAAAGGACACTGTGTCAGAATAGTGAGCCCACAAGTTTATACTTTCCCTTTGGTCTGTACGTGAGCTGTGCAAAATGGCCACCCTAGATACCGTTATGCAAGTAGTCACTCAGATGCAAAGGGATTTGACAGACTAAAAAAATGTTACAGCTGATTTAGTTACCAAGGTAACGCAGTTACAGAGTAAGGTGGATGGTTCTGAATCTGAGTCTCATCCAACACCTTCCGCACCTATGAACATAGCTGTGAATGTGCCCACACAGATTCCTTTAGCTGCACCAGAGAGGTTTTCTGGGGATCCCAATAGGTTCAAATTTTTCTCACACAGGCGGAACTACAATTTACATGACAGCCCAGTGCCTTTCCAGATGCACAATCTAGAATTGCATTCCTTATATCATATCTAAATGGTGATGCAGCTACTTGGGCAGTGCCATTAGTCCGAATAGAAAGTCCTCTTTTATATAACTGGCGTCATTTTGTAGAAGAATTTGTAAAGGTATTCGACAGACGCGCAATAACTATGTCTGCATACAAAGAGTTACTAGAATTACATCAAGTAAATTAAGATTTGATAACGTATTTGTCACACTTCAACCAGTTAGTAGTGGAAACCGCTTAGCCTGAGGAAAAAAGGTCAGCAGTATTTTATCAAGGGCTAAAAGACGAACTAAAAGATGTATTGGCCCAAGTTGAACCACAACCAGAAACTTGTACTGAATTAATTAATTTAACCCTACGGGTAGATCACAGACTCTCTGAAGGAAAAGGAGTAAGGAAAAAATGGGAAAAACCCAACTGGCGAATGGAAAGGTCCAGACACCTTCAATTGTCTTCAGATCCTATGATAGAATGGATATCAGAACTGTTCACCCATCATTGACCAAAGAGGAGAAAGACATGCAACAAAAAAATGGTAAGTGGCTGTATTGTGGAAAAAAGGGTAATTTCGTAAAAGAATGTCAAAAGAAAATCAAAAGTAAAATTGATCCAACATTTGTGACAAAGAAAAAGATAGTGGTTGCTTTGGAAAATTCACAGGAAAACTAAAGTGCCCAAGAAAAAACGAAGGGGACCTCTTGTGCAAATTGACAATCCCTTCAGTGTGCTTTTGCACAAATCGTTATGTCAAGCATTTTTGAATTTTAGTACAAGTGACTGTACAGGGAAAAAGACATAATGCACAAGTTCTAATTGATTCAGGGGCAACAGGAAATTTTGTGGACCAACAAACTCTACTAGACATGCATATACCCAGTGTCAAGAAGAAGGTTCCAGAAGTTGTTTATGCAGTTGATGGTAGTGAGTTGGCAGGAGGTCCCATCACTAAACAAACCTCACGAATACAAATGATTTGCAAAGATGATGAGAATCAGAACCACTGTGAGATAATTCGCTTTGATATATTCCAAGGACCCCAATATGGTTTTCTCTTAGGAATGCCGTGCTTAATGTTACACAATCCATGCAGAGACTGGCGCAACCTGGTTTTGCATTTTTCTTCTTCCTCTTGTGCAAAAAAATGTTTTCAATCAAGACGAAACAAAGACAAAACAAAGAAGGAAATCTCCAACACTCTATTGCTACTGCAGTTGAGAAGGAGATTGACCTGCCATCACAGTATTCAGAATATACTGACGTTTTCTGTGAAAAGAAAGCGATCTCCTTACCACCTCACAGGCCATACGATTGTCAGATAGAACTTGTACCTGGCACCAATATACCAAATTGTAGAATCTATGCACATCAGAGAAAGAAAATCAAGTCCTTCGAGAATACCTTGATCAATGTTTAGCCAACAAGTTAATTCGGCCATCACGATCTCCAGTTGCTTCTCCACTGTTTTTTGTATCCAAAGCTAATGGCGATTTGAGGCCTTGTATTGACTTTGGAGCGATAAATAAGATCACAGTTAAAAATAAGTATCCACTACCTCTCATACCAGTCTTGTTAGACAGGTAAAATCAGCTGGTATTTATACCAAACTTGACTTACGAGGTGCTTATCACCTAGTTCGAATTCGAGAGGGAGATGAGTGGAAAACGGCTTTTAAGACTCGTTATGGCCTCTTTGAGTATCTAGTGATGCCGTTTGGTCTATGTAATGCCCCAGCAGCCTTTCAATATTTGCTAAACGATGTTCTGAGAGAATATCTAGACATCTTTGTCATCATTTATATTGATGGTATATTGATTTATTCAAACTCTGAAGATCTACATGAAGAATATGTTAAAAAGGTGTTACAAACTCTACAAAAACATAATTTGTTTTGCAAATTAAGTAAATGCGAGTTCCATACCAAAGAAGTTGAACTTTTCGGAGTCATTTTAACACCTGACAGCATGCAAATGACTGAAAGAAAAATTCAAGCTGTATCCGAATGGCCCACACCAAAATCAGTACATGATATTCAATGTTTTTTGGGTTTTGTGAATTTTCCTTGACCCTTCACCCATCACTTCTCCCAAAAGGTGGCACCAATCACCAAATTGCTAAGGAAAAAGGCCGCCTTCAACTGGTCCCAAGAGACAGAGAAAGCATTTCAAGATTTAAAAAAGGCCTTTACTACCGCTCCCATTCTAGCTCAACCCAATGTGGAAGAACCATTCATCGTGGAAGCCGATTTATCCGATGTTGCGGTTGGGGCCATCCTGTCCCAATGCCATTGATAAACTGGACAATTACACCCAACAGCATATGCGCCAAGAACATTGAATAAAGCGGAACAGAATTACACCATAGCAGAAAAATAATTACTAGCAAGTAATGCTTTTAAAGAATGGAGACATTATTCATTGGGAGCAAAACATACCATAACTGTATATTCTGATCATAGAAATTTACAATTTATGATTTCTGCCAGACTACTAACTCCTAGGCAACTAAGATGGATGTTATTCTTTGCAGAATTTGATTTCATAGTGACTTTTAGACCAGGAGTAGATAATCGTAAGGCCGATGCATTGTCTAGACAAGATTCTTCAATTACACATACTGAACAAAAACCCATGCCTATTATAACACCTTAAAAAGTGTTGTGTTTAGTAGCAGCCGAGAAATTCTTTGATCTCATTCGTAATCATTTTCACATCACCAAGTGGCAAGAATGGTTACAGCAAGACACCAAAAGGTCCATTCAACAAGGCTTACCTCTTCATGAATCTCGAGTATTCCTGCCTACGGAGGAGATTTTCATTGGTTACACAGTCATCCTCTGGCAGGTCACCCAGGTCCTCAAAAAACAATAGAACTCATGAAAAGGTATTTTTGATGGCCTACATTCGTTCACGACCTTAAGCAAATGCTGCAATCATGTGAAGTATGTGCAAGATGTAAAAGCGAACATAGCAAGCCCAAAGGTCTACTGATACCTCTACCCATTCCCAATCATCCATGGGAACATATCTCTATGGATTTTATTGCAGGTCTTCCTCAAATAAAACAATTTACAACCATTCTAGTGGTGGTGGACAGTCTTACCTAGTATGCTCACTTCATTGCCTGTAAAGGGCTCCCAACCTCTGACACCTTAGCAACTATCATCTTAGAAAATATAGTTCGCCTTGATGGACTTCCAAGAGTTATCCTCTCTGATAGAGAGACACAATTTTTTGCACGTTTTTGGCAACAATGGTGCAAGGCTTTACGAATTGATTCGACTTTATCTACTAGTTATCGTCCACAAACGGATGGTCAAACAGAGAGACTAAACCAAACTCTGAAACAATATTTACGATGTTACACAACAAAGTCTAAAACCTGTCTGGATCTTTTGTGGCTTGCAGAACTGGCTTATAATAACTCTCATCACTCTTCAATAAACTCAGCTCCTTTCTATGGTTTATGTGGGTGTCATCCGCACATTTTGCCAGTTACATTACCTGCCTCTACTCAAACCACTCCAGTAGTCATGGACATGCTAACACACATGAAAAGAGTACATTCACAATTGCAAACAAATCTTCATCAAGCAAAGAAAAAATATAAAATGCAATATTTCAAAAAACACCAGCCTGGTCCTCAGTATACAAATAAATAGAGAGTTTGGTTATCCACAACAAACTTTGGCCCTCATTACAACATTGGCAGTAAATCCCGCTTACCGCCGTGCAGAAGACCACCAACACACCACTGCGGCGGCGGAATTCCACCACAGCTATTGCGACCCACAGCTCGGAATCCGCCATAATCCAGACACCCACACAAGTCCGCCACACCAAATTCAGTGATAAACTGGCGATAACAAAACCGACACCGTCACGCCAACAGGAATACGCCCACATTATCACGACCCACGGATCCACGCGCCGGTCTTTTAACCGCGGTATTCCATTGGCGGTACACACCGCCGCACTCAAAATACACACACATTTACAAAACACAACCACATTGGACAATTCCAAATACACACACCTGATACACCTACACACACCACTCCCACACACCCAATCCAATATAAAGCACACACCCACATCACCCACAAACCCTTACTAAAAAAAAATCAAAAGAAGGCCAGAGAGAGACACCACCAGAAACAACACTAGCTTTCACAGACACACAACATCATCACTCATACAACATCCACGCACCTCAAACAACACACAACAACACAACCCCTCACACATCACAACTGACATGACCTCACACATCACCCACACCACATCATGGCACCTCAACAACACCCCAGGTTCTTTGAGGAGGAGCTCTGGGTAATGGTGGAGGAAATCATCCGGGTAGAGCCACAGCTATTCGGATCACAGGTGCAGCACACCTCCATTGCTAGGAAGATGGAGCTATGGCGCAGAATCATCGACAGGGTCAACGCAGTGGGACAGCATCCAAGAACTAGGGATGACATCAGGAAGAGGTGGAATGACCTACGGGGGAAGGTGCATTCTGTGTTCTCCAGACATCAGATTGCAGTACAGAGGACTGGCGGTGGACCCCCACATCCGCCCCCACAACTAACTACATGGGAGGAGCAAGTCTTGGCAATCCTGCATCCTGAGGGCCTCACATGAGTAGCAGGAGGAATGGACTCTGGTAAGACAAATCTTAACTATTATATCCCCCACCCTACCTGCATGCCATCACATACCCCCACCATCACCCTCACCCCCATCACTCCAACACCTCACATATGTCCCACTATCACAACCCACCCATCCCAACACCAAGCCCTGCATGCAACACCAAAGCATGGACACCCATCACCAAAGCATGTCCACAACAGATACTCACACAGACCCCGAACCAAATATCACACAAGGACTTAGACAAGAATGCAAGCACTGGAGTACAGGGTCACTCACCCACTGCACACAATGGCACAAACAAATGCAATAATCATGCCTTTACACACCTGCAGGACCCCTACCCAACGTCACCGGACAGGAGGTTCCAGATATAGCCAGTCCCCCCACAGAAGAGGTCCACAGTGATGACAGCAGCTCTGCACAACTGGATCAAGATGACCAACCCGGCCCATCTGGGACCTCGGGACAGTCGGTTCCCCTGACACTGGCACAAGCCACCACAGAGCCTCCCCCCTCAGGAAACACCACCACAGCACCCACCCAGTGGGCCCATACCTCTGTCCCCAGGACATGTCAAGCAGCAGTGTGTCCACCACTAAAGGGAACCCAGGAAACCCACCACCCCAAGAAAATCAGGGACCTGGGGGCAGTGGCAGTGGGCACATGGTTCAGGGGACAGAGGAACAGGAAAACAGGGGAACTGGGAGGACTGCTGTGCGACAGAGGGAGGACAGGCCCAGGGAACCCACTCTCCATGAGGCCCTCTCCAACATCATGTGAGCGTACCATCATTCCCAGGAGACGATGGCAACGGTACTGGCCAAGTTTCAGGAGACCCAGCGGCTGCAGGAGGAACACTATCTGGGGATCAGGGAGGAATTCAAGTCCATTAACACCACCCTGGTCACCATTGCAGGGGTGCTGCAGGACCTTGTCAACACGAGGAGGGACACTGTGGCACAACAAGGGGCCCCTGACACTAGCCTGGATGATGAACAGCCCTCCAACTCCGCCGGTGCTAGTGGACAGGAGGCACTGCCACAGGACCACAACACCAGCACCCCACCCCCTGCAGATGGAAAGCCACCCTGCAAACGGTCCCTGAGATCCAGGAACAAGACAGAGAACATTGCCAAGACCCCCGCCAGGAAATGAGACCCCCCTGAATGTCACCCTTCTGTCCCACTTTGTCACCCTGTCCATTCTACAACTGCCTTTGCTCCACTTCCTATGCCCCTTTGGATAATGCACCTGTGAAACAAATAGACTGGATTCTGCCATGGACATTGCTCCACCATCACTCCTGCCCATTTTACAACCCCCTTTACTTATTTGCACAGAAATAAACACACTTCAATCACAAAACAATCTGGAGTCAGTCTTTGTTTCACAAATGTGTGATTGCAATAACAATGGAATATAGCAATTTAATTGTTCACATACTGATGAAACATAGCTGTAGGGCTGGATGAATTATAGCAGAGGGCACAAAGTGGGACCAACATCTGTTAAATGGAAAGGCAAAGTGACAAGTCACGGTCCACACACTGAGCGAAAATGACAGACTAATGATAGCTCAAACAATAGTATGAGATGTGTGAGGCAGTGACATATTCTTACCTGTGTCTCACTGGAAGTATTGCTGGATAACGTTGTTTCTGTTGTCGACATCCTCTTCTCCTGCCTCCTCTTCTTCACTGTCCACAGGCTCCACAGCTGCCACAAGACCTCCAGCTGGACCCTCCTCCTGCAGAAAAGGCACATGTTGTCTCAAAGCCAGGTTGTGCAGCATACAGCAGGCCACGATGATCTGGCACACCTTCTTTGGTGAGTAGTAGAGAGAACCACCTGTCATATGGAGGCACCGGAACCTGGCCTTCAGGAGGCCGAAGGTCCTTTCTATCACCCTCCTAGTTCGTCCATGTGTCTCATTGTAGCGTTCCTCTGCCCTTGTCCTGGGATTCCTCACTGGCGTCAGTAGCCATGACAGGTTGGGGTAACCAGAGTCACCTGCAAATGTCGAGGGACAACTGTTAGACACACACTAACCCGTAGGGACAACCCCATACCCAGACAACTATTCACACTGTATAGGGTCCTTGTCCTCACCTACTAGCCACACACGGTGCCTCTGGAGTTGACCCATCACATAAGGGATGCTGCTATTCCTCAAAATGTAGGCGTCATGCACTGAGCCAGGAAATTTGGCATTCACATGGGAGATGTACTGGTCGGCCAAACACACCATCTGCACATTCATCGAATGGTAGCTCTTCCGGTTTCTGTACATCTGTTAACTCCTGCGGAGGGGTACCAAGGCCACATGTGTCCCATCAATGGCACCTATGATGTTGGGGATATGTCCCAGGGCATAGAAGTCACCTTTCACTGTGGGCAAATCCTCCACCTGAGGGAAAACGATGTAGCTGCGCATGTGTTTCAGCAGGGCAGACAACACTCTGGACAACACGTTTGAGAACATTGGCTGGGACATCCCTGATGCAATGGCCTTTGTTGTTTGTAAGGACCCACTTGCCAGGAAATGGAGTATTGACAGGACCTGCACTAGAGGGGGGATTCCTGTGGGATGGCGGATAGCTGACATCAGGTCTGGCTCCAACTGGGCACACAGTTCATGGTCTGTAGGTGACTATTATGTGTCTCTCTTCCATTGCCGACAGGTCCACCAGCGATCTGTACACCGGAGGATGCTGCCATCTCATCACCTCCCCCAGCGGACGTGCCCTATGGAGGAGAACAGCGAGCAGAGAGTCATCCAACACTGAGGTATCACAATGTGTATTTTGCTGAAACGTTATTAATCCGTAATGTGCCTGTTACTGTGTGTATGCAAGGCCTGCATCGGTGTGACACATTTAAAATTAATGCCATGTGGCCCCCTGAAATGGCGGCTGCCTGCCCTGTAAGGTGGGACAAGGGGATATGAGGTAACTGCGCTGGCGTTCTACACCGTGGCGGTAGGAGGTCGAAGACCGCGGCGTAATCCTGCATTGGTTAACATTGGACCCTATGGATCTGAGGAGCCAATGACAATGTACGCCGGCGGCGACGGTACTCACCGCCGCGGACGTGACTGCCATTTTATGTCTGTTCACTCACTTGATACCTTACCTTCAACAGGAGAGGACCTACACTGCAAGTGCTGCTGTGACCTCAGTCTGGAAGCGACGATGGCTCATGTGTCTGGGGAAAGGGCCCCTGCCATCACTTCGGAGGCGTTGCAGAAACTAGTGGATGGGGTCCTCCCCCAGTATACACAACTGTACGGTCCTCCAGACAAACAGGTGAGAACACTGTGAGCATGATGCATGGGCAATGTCTGTTTGTAGTGGTGTGGATGGAAGATGCATGAGCAGACGGTGAGTGTCTGTGCGTCAGGGCAAGGGTGGGAACGTGGGCCAATGAGTATGACGGTCTGGACGGGTAAAGACTTTCCTTTTCCCCTGTACTATTCCTCTAGGTTAGCACCCACAAGAAGAAGGATATTTGGCGTGCCATCGCCAAGGACGTCCGGAACCTGGGGGTCCACCACAGACAGAGCACCCACTGCCGTAAAAGATGGAAGGACCTCCGCCGCTGGACCAGAAGACAGCAGAGGCCCAGCTGGGGATGGCCACCCAACGTGGGAGGGGTGCCCGTCACACCATGACCCCCCTTATGTTCTGGATCCTGGCGGTAGCGTATCCGGAGTTGGATGGGCGCTTGAGGACATCACAGCAGCCACAAGGGGGTGAGTACAGTCACATTCAGCTGACTCTGCGTGCATTATAAGGTGTCTGTGTGGGGGAGGTGGGCAGTGGGTTCCCCTGGGCCAGGGGGAGCTTGGTAGGCAAGGTCCCTTGTGAGGCAGGTTCAGTGGAACCCCAACCCCACTAGTGGTTAGTGCCATCTACACCTAGTCAGGCTCCTGTGACTTCCATGTGTGCAGCAATTGGCTTAGGCCTTGGACCCCATGGGCATGTGATAAATCTAGGAACTATAAGTGCATGGCGTAGTGCAGAGGGCTGCTGTGTCTGTAGTGTCCGCCAATGGTAGTGATGTTGCATGCACTGAACATGTCTTTCTTTTGTCTCCCCCCCCTTTTTGTGGTCTCCCTGTTCTTGTGTGCAATAGCATCATCAGGCAGAGGAGCAGTTGCACTGGAGCAGGAGGGAGCTGCATCCCACTTGGCCCTGGAGGGCGACACAACGGAGTCTGAAACCACCAGTGGGACGGAGGGCAAAGGGAGCTCCACGGCGGAGACAGGAGGTGACAGCAGTGACAGCGACTCCTCCTCTGATGGGAGCTCCCTTGCGGTGGCGGGCCCCTCTGAGCCCCCCCATCAACAGGTACAGCCGCCACCCCCCCCACCAGCACCGCACTCCCAGCAGCACCTCAGCGTGTGTCCCGTGCCAGATCACCCAGGAGGGTGGGCATCTCCTTCACCCCAGGCACCTCACGCCCTGCCCCAGTCAGCCCTGCTGCACTCAGTGATGATGCTACTGACCTCCTGAGATCCCTCACTGTTGGGCAGTCTACCATTGTGAATGCCATCCAGGGTGTTGAGAGGCATTAGCAACAAACAAATGCATACCTGGAGGGCATTCATTCTGGCCAGGCAGCCCAACAGAGAGCATTTCAGGCTCTGGCCCCAGCACTGATGGCAGCCATTGTCCCTGTGTCCAGCCTCCCCCCTCCAACTTCCTTCACCCAGACCAAATCCCCTGTACCTCAGCCTATCCCAAGCACACCATCAGACCAGCATGCACACACCTCAACACACAAGGGTGGCTCAGGCAAACATAAGCACCACACATCCCACAGGCACTCACACAAGCATCATACCCATGCAGATATACCAACATCCACTGTTTCCACTGTGTCCCCCTCCTCCACGTCTCCCTCCTCCCTCCCAGTCTTGTCTGCAATCACACCTGCATGCACTACATCTTCAGCCACTACCTCCATCACCAGCACGCCCATCACCACACCGCTCATGTGCACTCACCACCCCACTACCATTCACACATCCCCAGTGTGCTCTCCCAGTGTGTCAGTGAGCCCTCCTCCCAAAGTACACAAACGCAGGCACACCCCCACCCAACAGCCATCCACCTTACAACAGCCTCCGGCCCATGCACCTTCACCCAAATCCAGCAGACGTACACCTCCTACAACCATTACCTCTTCCTCCACTCCCAAACCCACTCTATCTACCCGTCCCAGTGTGTCTAAAAAACTTTTCCTGGCTAATATTGACCTCTTCCCTACAACTCCCCCTCCCGTCCTTCCTCTAGGGCCAGGCTTTCCAGGTCCCAACCCAGCACCTCAGCCACCACATCCCCAGGCACAATGGTGCCAGCAACTGCAGGCTATTGGAGTGCGCCAACCATCAGGGCTGCCAGTGTGCCACGGAGCTAGGGCAAGGACATCCCGACACCTGCCAAGCTAAAAAAGTTGCCCACATCCCGGAGGGAGAAGCCGAAAACACCTGCCAAGGGGTCAGGGAAAACGAAAGGGTATAGTGGCAAGACAGCTGTGCCATCCTCAAAGGTGGAGAAGGGCCAGAAACTGAAGGGCAGGTCAGGAGAGGGCATGGTGGCACCAACTGAGGGGCCAGTGTCACAGCTTCTGTCCACGTTGACGCCAACCTGTACGGTGGAGAAGACCGCCACCTGCATCGCCACCTGCAGCGCCGCAGAGCCCACCGCCAGCACTGCTGCCACAGAGCCCGCAGCCAGCAAAGCTGCCACAGAGCCTGCAGCCAGCACCGCCGCCACAGAGCTCACCGCCAGCACTGTCACCACAGAGCCCGCTGCCAGCACTGCTGCCACAGAGCCCACAGCCAGCACCGCTGCCACATGGCCCGAAGCCAGCACTGCCGCCACAGAACCCGCAGCCAGCACTGCCGCCACAGAGCCCCCAGCCAGCGCCACTGTCCTTGGCAGGATGAAGCACTCTGGGCACAAAGCCCCCTCCAGAACCGGTGGAGTATCACACCCACTACCTCTGTCCTTGGCCGGATGAAGCACTCTGGGCACAAAGCCCCCTCCAGAACCAGTGGAGTATCACACCCACTACCTCTGTCCTTGGCCGGATGAAGCACTCTGGGCACAAAGCCCCCTCCAGAACCAGTGGAGAAAGGCATCCACTACCTCTGTCCTTGTCAGGATGAAGCACTCTGGGCACAAAGCCCCCTCCAGAACCAGTGGGGTATCACATCCACTACCTCTGTTCTTGGCAGGATGAAGCAGTCTGGGCACAAAGACCCCTCCAGAATCAGTGGAGAAAGGCATCCACTACCTCTGTCCTTGACAGGATGAAGCACTCTGGGCACAAAGCCCCCTCTAGAACCAGTGGAGAAAGGCATCCACTACCTCTGTCCTTGTCAGGATGAAGCACTCTGGACACAAAGCCCCCTCCAGAACCAGTGGGGTATCACATCCACTACCTCTGTTCTTGGCAGGATGAAGCAGTCTGGGCACAAAGACCCCTCCAGAACCAGTGGAGTATCACACCCACTACCTCTGTCCTTGGCCGGATGAAGCACTCTGGGCACAAAGCCCCCTCCAGAACCAGTGGAGAAAGGCATCCACTACCTCTGTCCTTGTCAGGATGAAGCACTCTGGGCACAAAGCCCCCTCCAGAACCAGTGGGGTATCACATCCACTACCTCTGTTCTTGGCAGGATGAAGCAGTCTGGGCACAAAGACCCCTCCAGAATCAGTGGAGAAAGGCATCCACTACCTCTGTCCTTGACAGGATGAAGCACTCTGGGCACAAAGCCCCCTCTAGAACCAGTGGAGAAAGGCATCCACTACCTCTGTCCTTGGTAGGATGAAGCACTCTGGGCACAAAGCCCCCTCCAGAACCAGTGGAGTATCACATCCACTACCTCTGTCCTTGGCAGGATGAAGCACTCTGGGCACAAAGCCCCCACCAGAACCAGTGGAGAAAAGCAACCACTACCTCTGTCCTTGGCAGGATGAAGCACTCTGGGCACAAAGCCCCCTACAAAACCAGTGGAGTATCACATCCACTACCTCTGTCCTTGGCAGGATGAAGCACTCTGGGCACAAAGCTCCCTCCAGAACCAGTGGAAGAAGGCATCCACTCACCCTATCCTTGGCAGGATGAAGCACACTGGGCACAAGCCCCCTCCAGAACCAGTGGAGAAAGGCATCCACTCACTGTAACCTTGGCAGGATGAAGCACACTGGGCACAAAGCCTCCTCCAGAACCAGTGGAGAAAGGCATCCACTCACCCTATCCTTGGCAGGATGGAGCACACTGGGCACAAAGCCCCCTCCAGAACCAGTGGAAGAAGGCATCCACTCACCCTATCCTTGGCAGGATGAAGCACACTGGGCACAATGCCCCGTCCAGGACCAGTGGAAGAATCCATCCACTTGAGAGACTGTGGCCTTGTACTCCCCAGGACCAAGCAGTGGGTAAAACACCCACACCCACTGGAGAGACTGTGGCCTTGCGCTCCCAGGACCAAGCAGTCAATAAACCACCCACTGGAGAGACTTGAGAGACTGTGGCCATGCACTCCTCAGGACCAAGCAGTGGGCAAACCACCTACTGGAGAGACTTGAGAGACTGTGGCCTTGCACTCCCCAGGACCAAGCAGTTGGCAAACCACCCACTACAGAGACTGTGGCCTTGCACTCCCCAGGACCAAGCAGTGGGCAACCCACCCACTGGAGAGACTTGAGAGACTTTGGCTTTGCATTCCCCAGGACATCACTGTGGGCATGGAGCCCCCTCCAGGAGCAGTGGCGTTGTACCATTTTCCGGCTGAGGTGCCCCCCACTTCCCTTTCTCCCTGCGGTGCCTGTGTGTTTTTGACCTGATGCTCCTGCAGTGTTCTCTCCGTTTTGAGGCAGGAGTCAAGAGTGGGCTTGGCCTATGTGTTTTAACCCAGTGGGCCACGGACTATTTTTGTATGGACATTGTCCCTCATTTTGTATTTATTGTACATACTGTTTATTTATTTATAAATGCATTTCTCTTCAATTCTAATATTACACAAATTTGACTCAATTCCTTTTGTCCTTGTGTTCTTCCAGAGGGTTACGGGGTGTATATGTGATATTGTTGCATGTGTTTGTGTGTATGGTCTCGGGGTGAGGGTGAGGGTGGGGATGTTGGGTTTTGCGTGTGTGTGTCGCTTTCTTTTTCCTCCCTCCTCCCCTGTCTACTCCTGTCGTCGCTGCCGTTGGTACTCCTGATGTATGAGAAGATAGGCCAACATGTGCAGGACTTGCAGCTCGGGCTCCATGGCAGCCTGGTTCTTCCTTAAGTGTTGAGAGGTGAGTGGTTTCCCTTCTGTGTACTGTTTCTGTTGTGCTTTTGATGACATTGGTACTGCCCCGGAAAAGCTGGCAGATGGGTAGGTTGTAATGGGGTGGGCGATACATTGTCTTCCGCCTGGCTGTTGGCAGTAACCGCCCTGGTGTTTGTTGCTACTGCCGTGGTGGTCGGAGTGTTAAAGTGGCTGTCTGTGTTGGCGGTTTCCGCCATGGCGGTGATTCATTTTTTTTTTTACCGCTGGCAGTGCAGAGGCCCCCAGTCCCCATCACGCATTTCACTGCCCGAATGTGGGCAGTGAAATGCACAACAGGCGCTACTGCATCCGCTGCACATCAGCATTGCCACCGGCTCTATTACAAGCCGGCAGCAATGTTGTGACTTTTCGGCTGGCCCAGCGGAAAAGTCATAATAGGGAGCCAGAAATACCACCAGCACTGGCGGTATTCTGGCTCCCGCAGCCTTGGTGGTCTTTTGATAAGACCGCTGAGGTTGTAATGAGGGCCTAAGTTACGGGCTTCGTTGGGTTCAGGTTGCCTGTCTGTTGTTTTAGAGTGGGGTGGCTATGACATCCTCTAGCAATCACCCTCCTTCCACTCTCTATTCTGTTAGTTGAGGGGTCACCATCTGAATCCTAACAGTTGTCTGACTAGTCTGGACTTCCTTTGGGTCAGGCTGGGCTTTACTAGTCCCGACTTTGGAGTTCTTCCCTACTGGAGCAAAATCTTCTTGGCTAACTGGAACTTTGACTAAAGTTGCCCACCTTTCCTACACTTTCTCCTTTTTCTTTTTCTTTGAGGTTTTATTGCTCTAACTGCAGGTTCAGCACCTCCAGAATCCTTCGGAAAAGACTGGCACTGGTCTAGTTCTCCTCTTGGGCTCTGACCAACATCTGGGAGGTCATTTCCAAGGAGACAATCAAGGGGGAGAGGTTCTGTACTGACTACCACCTTTCTCCAACTAAGGGACGAAGCTATTTATAGGGGCACTAAATCTACAGGCATACCAGTGACCTTCCATGGGATATCCCCTACTCACTCTGGCAGACTCATCTGGGATTTACTGGTTTGAGAATACTAGCCTGTTATGCACAATGGTGTGACTGGCACAGGTATTTCTCAGGGCAGTGGTTGTGATTCCATTTAACAGTAGGTAGTGGAAGTGTTTACATCCTTCTGGAAACTCCAGCACACATTTTGGTCCCAATTTGCACTTAAAGGCTATGAGGACCCCCTCATCTGAGGAGTCATCCTCTAAGGCTACAATGGTAGCCTCTGGTGGCACAGTAGTGAGTTTGTTTTTAGGACAGGATGTGTTCTTGGTTCTGTGCCCTGTCTGTTTGCAGTCAAAGCACTAAGCCTTTTTTTTATCCTGGTACCCCCTTTTGTTTTGTGAGGTGTCCTGGGGCCCACCCTCCTGAAAAGATTTTTAGGCATCTACAGAGGACTAATTTTCTTTATTTTGAGAGTTGTCCACCTTTCTTCTTGGGAGAGGGTTACCTGACCATTTCTTTTGGCCGCCCCCTCATGACATTTCTTGGACACTCTAGTTCCAGCCCAATGATCAGCCTTTGTCCCCAGCTCCTGGGGGGATTCTGGATTCAGGTCCACCAGGTATTGATGCAACTTCTCCGAAGAATAGTTACTTAACAAATATTCCTCCATAATCAAATTATAAAGCACATCATAATCTTGCACCTGACTTCCTTTTAACCAACAACCTAGTGTTTTCACTGAAAAGTCTACAAAATCAACCCAAGACTGACACAGTGGTTTTTGAGTCTCCCTGAACCCGATTCTATATTCCTCAGTAGACTGTCCAAAGCCCTCAACCATGACATCCTTTATGAGGTCATAGGGCTCAGCATCTGTCTCATCAAGTGTCAGGAGTGTATTCCTGCACTTGCCTGAAAATAGCTCACAGAGTAGAGAGCCCCAATATTTCCCTTTAAATTTCCTCATCCTACACGCTCGCTGGAAGGCTGAGAACAATTTTTGATATCATCTCCTTCATTGTCTTTGGGGGCAATACCTTTGGGGATTTTAGGGTCAAGAGCTACTTTTTTCTCCCTACTTAAGTTGTTGCTACCACCAGAGATGGGTTGTAGGCCCATCTCAATTCATTCTCTTTCTATTTCTAAGAGTTTGGCCTCAAGGGCTGCCCTATTGGCTAGTTGTCCAGTTCTCTGTCTAAATCCTCTAGCACTTCTCTGGGCTTAGGGGACCCTGGCTGGCTCCCTAGTACAGTTTTAGGGTAGAGGTTTATTCTGTTAACCTCAGGAGTATTGGAACGGGAACCCTCCCCTTGAGCACTGTTGGCAGGCTCATTTTCATTGACAAGGTCATCCTCCTGACACTCCTCAGTGTTTCCTTGGTGTGCATGGGTTCTATTGAACACAGCAAGTGAGCCCTGGAATTGTGCTTTTGTTGGTTGAAGCCCAGGTACAATTTTGCAAGCTTTTCAGAGTTCCTTAAGCTGCTTCATACTAAGTTGCAGGTAAGGGGTGTGGTTGAGTTCCTCAACTCAATCCTCTGAGGCTGACATCTTGTTTAGGTAAGTTGGAAAATTATTGGAACCCAAAAAAAATCTAAGCCATTTTTTAAGGCCTATCTAGTAACTTCTGTAATTTCCAAACACAATAGGACTGGGTGATTTAACCAAGCCCCTAACAGACCAGGTTATAAATGTGAAAAACATGTAAATTGAAAAAAACTTTTTTGGCAACTAAAGTCAGATGATGATTCTTTAGTGACTTACCATACTGACAGAATTGTACAGTATATTCACAGTCTTCTTCCCACTGCTATACCACCAATGTAGGAAGCTGGCTCTTTATACAGTAGACCAATATGAAGTACTTTGTGTAAAGAGTTCAAGAAATCCCTCAGCGGTATCACAGAGGCAAAATTGACATCCCAAATGCTCTCTTTTGTGGTAGTGCGGTCGAGCAGTCAGGCATGTCAGAGGGCAGTGCTAAGCATGTAAGGCACAGACTCGTGTAGTAAGTGAAACACACGTTCAATAAAGAAATCTGACACCAATTTATGAAAATATATATTTTTTTTTAAATAAACTTTGATACCAAGGTCACCAGAATAAAGTGAGTACTTTACAAGATATGGATTTTTATAGTTTCTAAAAGTGGATTTATGGGTGAGGTAATGTTATACTATGGGGAAAAACATGTTCTGCATTTGAGCACTTGACATTGACTTATGGGACTTTTCTCGAGGACTTACCATGAGTATGGGACAGGGTTCAAGGCCAGACCAATAGGTCACTTCTGGAGGCTCTGGTACATCAGGGTACAGAAGTGGGTTACTGCTTTGGTTGTGCCATTCACTTCAATGGGGAACAGTCTGGTCACAAAGTTGCTACAGGGATAGACTGGAAGGGCAAGCCCAGGGGAACCCAGATGGGACTCAACCACTGAGGTCCTTGAGCCCAGGGGGACCCCGTTGGTTCACTTCTCCTCCGGGTGTGAGGTGTTCAGTGGTGCATTTTGGTGTCGGGTCCATTGCTGGAGTTCCTCACGGTTACAGGTGGCCTGCAGGCATGGACTTGAGGTCCAGTACAACCAAGCCAACAAGTGGGCTCAGTTCTCATGTGGCTGGGGGATTTGGGGACACCATTGACGGTCTTCTCCTTGGTACAGGGCTGACGAGTGCAGAGGTGTCCTGAGGCATCGGGGCTTTCATTCCTGGTCCCATACAGTTGCAGGGGGGGTCAGAAGAATGAGGCTGTAGATGCATCGTGAAGTCCACTGTGGGAACACTCAAGGTGGGCTTTGACTCTTGAGGGATGGGGACCATGCTGACACCATTGGCCCACTTCAGCCTACCCTAGGTGGCTCCTGTGCAGTGGTGATGTCCGGTGTTGGGTTTTTGGGGGGTTCTGGCCCTCATAGGTTTTTCTATGGGTACCTGCTGATGCAGGGGAGCAGATCCTCTACTCGCAGAGAGTCCATTCTGGTGATTTGTGAAGCACTGGCAGCTCTCACAGTTTCTTGGAGGCTGCAGCGGCAGGACAGGTCAGTTGCCCCTCGAGGGTAGGCTGCAGGAGGCAGGCCGGCAGGACTGGTACCAAGTCAGCTATGCTCCTCAGTTCTCTGGTTTAGCAGGCTTCCTGCACACTCCTTTCCCAGAAAAGATCTGAGGATCTGGTATCAGGGGGTACCCTACATACTAAATTTAGGGAGCATTAGGGGAGTGAAGGGCAGTAGCCAATGGTCCACTTACCCATGGGCTCACTACACTCCCTACATGACCATTTCCTGTGGGGTGTGGATACCACCCTGTCCAGAGTTCCTACATTCCACCACACACAAGATGGGGGAATTTCCTAAGTCATGTCCACTTTAGGCTGGTCACCCTAGGGGTGACCCCAGCCAGGAAATGTAGCACACCTCCTGAATAGCTAATTTTCCCACTTTTCCAGGTGCAGATGTGCCCTTGCAGGGCTCGAACAATCTACTCGACCACTCTCTATGGACGAGTCATTTTTTATCAGGTCGAGCTATCTTTAGGACTTACTAACCCCTTCTGGTGAGTTGACAAAGAAAAGATGTTCTGTTCAGTCAGAAAGTGAAAAAGATGCCTTTAAATCATGATCTTGTTATATTTGCTCTGTGTTCAGACACATAGGTCAAAAGTCACTTTGGGGGTCATTCCGACCCCGGCGGTCAAGGACCGCCGGGGCCGGGGTCGGCGGGAGCACCGCCAACAGGCTGGCGGTGCTCCGCAGGGCATTCTGACCGCGGCGGTATGGCCGCGGTCAGAACAGGAAAACCGGCGGTGTCCCGCCGGTTTTCCCTGCCCTGAGGAATCCCCCATGGCGGCGCAGCTTGCTGCGCCGCCATGGGGGATTCCGACCCCCTCACCGCCATCCTGTTCCTGGCGGTTCTGACCGCCAGGAACAGGATGGCGGTGAGGGGTGTCATGGGGCCCCTGGGGGCCCCTGCAGTGCCCATGCCAATGGCATAGGCACTGCAGGGGCCCCCGTAAGAGGGCCCCACTTTGAATTTCAGTGTCTGCTTAGCAGACACTGAAATTCGCGATGGGTGCTACTGCACCCGTCGCACCCTTCCCACTCCGCCGGCTCCATTCGGAGCCGGCTTCCTCGTGGGAAGGGGTTTCCCGCTGGGCTGGCGGGCGGCCTTCTGGCGGTCGCCCGCCAGCCCAGCGGGAAAGCCAGAATGGCCTCCGCGGTCTTTCGACCGCGGAGCGGCCATATGGCGACTGCCGCCCGCCGGCCTCAGAATGAGGCCCTTTGTCTTTTTCCATTCTGATTGCAGAGTTCTAGGATTCTCTAAGGTGGCGTGTCTGACCTGCTGCAAAAACTGTGAAATAAAAGGCTATGTGGGTTTTTCCTAGCACACAACATTTAAATAACTAAGTCAACTGTACAAACATTTCAAGTCATTAGCTATGAAAGACCATTTTTTGTTCTTCAGTGTGATGAAAATTATTTAATAGGGTGAAAACAAGTAAGAACACTTTACTTGGTGATGTTCAAATGATAAATGTTTCCTGAAACCCAGTTTCCACAGAGTATTAATACACTACATAGTTTTATCAGCAAAGCTGCAGATTAGTGAGAAGGTTGTGGACATTTCTTACCACATCATGCTTTAGTCAAATATTAATTGAATGTGAGTGTTAAAACATAAACAGGAAAATACTTCTGCCCTGAAGGCAATGCTATTAGTAAACTAAGGCAAGTCACGGATCATGTATACCCTACATGTGGGCTATATTCTTACTATACATGGAGCAAACAATGAGGGCTAGATTTACAATGTTTTGAAACAGGGCAGCTCCACAAACCTTCTTGCTGCGCTGACCTGCGTCAAAACAAAAGGGCAGGAATATGCTATATCTACAAGATACGGTGCATTCCTGTCCTTTTCCCTTGCGCTGGTGCAACAATTGCCGCCATGCGCCAACGTAGGCACCCTTGGACCATGGTGAAAGGGTACCTGTCTTGTGGGGATGATTATTTTTGTGAGGGAATGGCCACCTTCTAGCACAAAAACAATCCCAAGTGGAAACATTGCATCACTTCTACACCACCACTTGAGTGGCGTAGGGTTGTGACGCATTCCCAGGTTTACAAAACCTTGTAAAATCTGGGAATGCATGAAAGTCAATGTGTGTTGCGTGGGAACACCCACATAGCACTCATGGAAATGCCTCACTGACGCATGGCAAAGTAGCGAGTTGCCTTACTCCATATCTAAAAAGCCATGTAAAGCCATGCAAAGCGATTTTGAGTGACCTTGTAGATATGGGTCAGCAGGCTGTGACACCAATATGTCAAAACAATGACGCATCGGCTGCACTGCCCACTTGTAAATCTGGGCCTTAGTCTATTTAACCAAACAAAAGAGTTTTTTTGTACAGCAGAAATGCTGAGTTTACATATTTGAAGGTGCCCTCATATGAGAGAATGAAGGAAAAGGCTTCGCTGTAAAATGAACAATTTGCCTAGGATGACACAAATTGAGACCTGTATACATTGGGTTAGGTCGAGTAGATTATTCAAGTTACTCAACCTGCAGGTCTAGCAACAATGTTATGATTGTTTTAGGCCTGCATGGGCGGGGAGGGGATCACCATCTCCCTGTGAGAGAGGGCAGATCTTCATACCAAAGTGGTGGGCTTCTTTGAAGCTCCCTGCTTTGAAATGCAGGTAATCTAGTGGAGAGGGTGTTTCACATCCCGGCCCAGCAGACTTTTGTTTATGACCTCCAGAGAGCGAAGGCTCCCACCGGGGTGGGAGATCAGGTTCCCATCTGTTGGTGGTAGACTGGCCATAACTGGTCAGTGAGCTCACCACTGGTTGGTAGGCATTCAGGGGGCACCTCCAAGGAGCCCTCTAGGTGCATGTATAAATAAATCCATCACCGAAGTCAGTGAGAGTTTATTATTATGAGATGTTTGATACCAAACATCCCTAGTTTCAGTGAAGCCATCATGTAGCTAAGGAAATCATATTGACTAGTGTCAACCACATATATTTACAATGGCTTCACTGCACACTTACTACATCTAACAATCTACAAAGACACATCAGGGGCATATCTGCTCATGCAGATATGCCCACACATGTAATATAATGCACTCTATCTGAGGGCTGTACAGTCTGCTAGAGGTGTGACTTACAAATATTACAGGCAGTGTTTTATGGGACATGGCACACAGAGTGTGTGCCATGTCATGTTTTCACTTTTGGGAGCATCTTGTCATGCAGCCTGCAATGGCAGTCTGCATGAGGTTGGTGCAGGGTCCCTTGGAGTGGCACAAGTGGTGCTGAAACTCGTGGGGGACTTCTTCAGTACTCATTCCCAAGGTACAGGGTTTACATTTACTAGGGACTTACAGAAGTCCTAACGGGCCTGGCCACTTCAGGATCAAGGAACCAGGGCCCATATTTATACTCTGTTTGCCCCGGATTTGAATAAATTATTTTGACGAAAATCCGGCGCAAACCTAACTTCATATTTATACTTTGGCGCTAGACCCGTCTAGCGCCAAATTTATGGAGTGAAAGTCATTATTTTACTGTGGAAACATACCTTGCATCAATGAGATGCAAGGCAGACGTTCCTGGGCAAAAAATTACTCAAAGGCATTTGCGTCTTATTTATACTCCTGTGCAAAAATGATGAACGAGAGGAGGAGGACCTTAAAAAATGTCTCTAATCCTGTTTAGAGTCATTTTTTAAAGCCTGGGTCAGGGCAGGCGTTAGACGACCTGTGGGCTCATTTCCATGGCCTCTGACTATGGAAGCAGTCCACAGGTGCCCTTCCCTGCACCCAGGGACACCCCCTGCCACCCTCGCCCACCCCTGGAGGACACCCATTGATGGCAGGACCCATCTACAGTATGTACAGATAAGTAGAGGTAAGTATTTTTTTTATTTTAGGTTGCATAGGGGGGCCTAACTTGGGCCCCCCTACATGCCACTGTGCCCAATGGCCATGCCCAGGGGACAGAAGTACCCTGGGCATGGCCATTGGGCAGGGGTGCATGACTCCTGTCTTTGCTGAGACAGGAGTAATTTCCAGGGGGGTTGTGCGTCAATAAATTACGCTAGTCAGGTTAGAGTCAATATTTATAATAACCTGACTTGCACCATTCCTTGACGCAAAACCCCCAGTCTTCCCTACGCCTCCATTGCACGGTTATCGTAAATTATTTTGGCGCTAACCAGGCTGCAGTGCCGGATACCGTCATTCATTAAATATGAGCCCGGCTGGCGCATTGGAATGGCGGTAGCCGACGTTAAACTTTTTGGTGCAAACCTGCCCTAGCACAGGTTTGCGTAAAAAAGTATAACTATGGGCCTAGGTGTCTTGCTCTGGGGAAGGAACACTGACACTGGTGACCTGGTTAGTAGGAACCCAGGGCACTTCAATCAAAGTTTCACCAAAAACACCGGCAAATTGTGTGGGGTGGGGCGTAGTGCAACCAGAACCCAGTTTCTTACAGGTTTGTTGTTCTTGATGTGCTGTCATATGTTCTTTTTTCATGCAAGACCTGGTTGATGGAATAGCTCTGGTGCATGAAGCATGACAGAGGAGGGCAGGCATGGGAATCTGTGCAGTGCTTGATTATTTTGAACAGTGTCAGCTTCAATGATAGCATAGGTATAGTCCTTATTTTTAGCTTATGTGATGAGATATCTACTCTTTGAATGGAGGTACTTCGCTAGCATGAGGTTGTGAGAAATTGGGTTGTTGGTTGAGGGGGGCAAAACCCTACTCAAGCAATGGCCATAATCCTGGGCAGTGTGGCCCAGAAAAAGTCATAGAATTAACCTGTGCTTAACCCTCTGGAGCTTGGCACAAAACGAGTCAGACACAACTTGTAGGCAATGTGTAAATTATTTATGCAGCGTTCAGCCAGCAATAAAGTGGAAACACCATACAAGAAAAATCACACACCAATTTAGAAACGTTAATTAAAATGTAAAAGAGTAATTGACACCAAAACAGCAAAATTCCAACTAGTAGAACTGGAGCTATGGAATTTCAAAATGTAAGATAAGAACAGTGCCTAAAAACACAAAGCAACATTTGCTATTATCTAGTTCTGTGACACCGGGTGAAAGTCACAAAGTTACAGAGTCACCGAATTTACCTGTGGGTAACCCTCTGGTAGCTTGGCATAAAATCAGTGAGGCTAAACTTAGAGGCAATATGTAAAGTATTTATGCAGCATTCAAACAGCAATGAAGAGGAAATACCATACAAGAAAAATCACACATTAATTTAGAAAAATGGAGTAAAATGTAGAATAGTATTTGACACCAAACAGCAAAATTCCAACCAGTAGAACTGGAACTAAGAAAAGTGCATAAAAACACAAAGCACCAATTGTGATTATCTGGTTCTGTGACACCAAATGATAGTCACAAGTTCAGGCTGACCATGATTGATTGTGGGTTAGATACAAGGACCATGTTAGTCCAGCGGAAAATGCAACCTTCTTAAGAACAGTGGGAAGTAGCAGCAAAGCACTTGAAGAGACTACTGTTACCAGTATTACTTGAGCCCCAATAGGCGGTCTCAGGCAACCATCTTCACCTGTTAAGTGCTATAAAGCTCTTCATCGAGTTCCACCACGTGGGAAGTACCAGCAAATCACTTGAAGGGACTACTGCTACCAGCAACCTTTGGGCCCCAGGAGGTGACCTCAGGGAACCACCGTCATTTGTTTATTGCTATAAAGTGCTTTATTGTATCCCGTAGTGTGGGACGTACCAGCAAAGTACTTGAAAGGGCTACTATTACCAGCATCCCTTCGGCCACAGGAGGTGGTCTCAGTAACCATCTTCACCTATTCAACAGTGTAAAGCACTTTATTAGGTCCCACTGCGTGGGAAGTAATGGCAAAGCACTTGAAGGGACTACTGTTACCAGCATCCCTTGGGCCACAGGAGGTGGCCTCAGGCAGCCATCTTCACCTGTTCAGTGCTATGAAGCACTTCATCCTATACCACAAGTGGGTCATGCTCAGGTGAAGGCCGGGCCAAGGGCGGGCCCATTCTGCACCAGTCAGCACACAGCCAACCGGCTTGGCCCTGTACTTCTTCCCCATCATGCTAAATTAAGAACAAAGGGCTGTAGAGGCCACACGGTAATGTTGTGTTATCTGAAATCTGTATTGAAAACACTGAGGTGCATCTGTATTTCCATGTGGCAGTTAATGTCAAAGCCCAGCTCACCTGAGTTCTTGTTCAGTTCTGATGGAGGTTGAAGACAATCCGACCCCACCCTGAAACTGCTTGTTCCAGCACACTAGTTTTTAAAACAGTGCACTAAGAACAGAAGCTCAAGGGAAGGGGGGAAGTGGATAAAATAAAAAAAAGAGAGACAACACCGTTCTTGCGTTTCCACTGTTGAAGTGCTGCACAAATCTGCGGCCCTTTCTGACTTCTGTAGAAACTGGTGCCTAATGAAACATAAACAAAGAACAGATAAGTGCAACCTATTCCTAAATGGGTTCCTGACTATCCCTTTATTTATTGGAAATTCTCTTCTAAAAGTACCTCTTGGATCCTGGTCTCTAGTTTCCAGGTTTGGAATGTGTTACTGCTCTGGGATGTGTTTTCTATTACTGTTAAGCTTCTAAAAAATTAAACAAATACCGTTATCAGAATTACCAATATCAAACATTCATCATAATATAACTAAAGCCTAAATTCCCAATAGCAGACTCACTTTTCGCATATTTCCAGAATCTTTTATAAAACAAATACTGTACTTTTACATCAAAATACAGCATGTAATTTGTGCAAGTCCTTGATTTACTGTTTTCCTTGCTGTCAATGGTTTCCACTGTTCGATTCCCAAAAGTTCCATGAAAAAAAACAATGTCCGCTTCACAAAGTCCTGCAAAATAATCCTGCAACAAAGAGCCTTAATCACAATGCTCGTGGAAGGCACTTCGCCTCAAACTGTCTATACACGAATCCAGAAATTGCCGTCAAAGCTCCCTCACGTAATAAAAAGTTTTGCACTTACTTGTTGCTGGCAAGAGATACTGATCAGTCTAACCTTGTCTTCTTTCTCTTTTGCAGGTTACTCGTAGGAGAGAGGCTGAGGCAAGGAGGAACCGGAAACCGGAAGAAGGAAGAGCCAGCAGCTGCGCCAATTGAAGTCAAAGAAAGTCTGTAAAGAGCAGGAGTGCCAGCGCCGAGGGATCTGTTCTCAGGTAAGCGGGAGGTAGACGAGCACAAGCACTGGGTGAGGCTCGGGGGATGCCTTTTATAGACAGGGCTGGGTGTGGTTCGAAGAGCTGGGTGTGGTTTGAAGGGCTGGGTGTGGTCCTCACATGCTGCACATGTTCTTGGAAGGTGTGCAGAGCTGGGTGTGGTTTGAAGAGCTGGGTGTGGTCCTCACATGCTGCACATGTTCTTGAAAGGTGTGCAGACTTTCAGTTATTATGCAAATGAGTTGGATTAACACATGGCCTAGGGAGGAGTGTTTTAAAGAAGCCTTGGTAAAAGCAAGGCCCAATGTGTAAACAAAACAGCACATTAAACAACATACACAGAAGCCTAGGGGGGGGGGGAGGTGAGATAACAAGAAAGGCTTTGAATAGTAAGTTTAAAAGGAAGCTATTACAGAACCCACTAGTGCAGTGAGAGGGGACATGCTCTTTGCTGTGTACAAACCCTAACAGTTGCCCCTCTCAAAGGCCCTCCTACAGGACGGGGTTTTCCTGGATTTTTTAAATAAAACCGTCTAATCAGCTGTGGGGCATGTACATATGATGCTGGTTCCCATGAATTCTCAGATTCATCATATCCTTTCCATTCTACTAAATAAAACAGACGTCCACTAATTCTTTTTGAGTCTTTTATGCTTTTCACTTCATATTCCAGATTTCCTTTAATTGGTATGGGTGGAGGTGGTGGTTCAGGTCGGGTTTTTGAGTTGTACGGCTTAAGCAAGGACACATGGAATGTAGTATGTACTGGATATTCTTTTGGTAAATCTAATTTTACTGTTACCGGGTTTACTATGGCAGTTATACTAAAGGGTCCAATGAAACGTGGTTGCAGCTTTCGGGATCCCTCTATGTTTAGGTTTTTTTTGGAGAGCCATACCTTGTCACCAATTTTATACATTGGGGCCTCAGACCTGTGTTTGTCTGCTTGTCTTTTCATGCTTTCCTTGTACTTTAATAAATGTTTCCTGGCTTTGTCTTGTATGTCACCTAACCTCGTTAGTCTATCCGTTACTGTAGGCAACAGGGAATCTTCTAACAAAATGGGTATAGCTCTTGGATGATACCCCTGCAAGAAATAGAATGGTGAGCAAAGTAGAGCTGAATGCTCAGTATTATTATAAACAAACTCTGCTACAGGAAGAGCTTCCAACCATTCACTAGAATAATCAGCCAATAAACAACGTAGCGTTTGAAGTAAGGTTTGGTTCAGTCGTTCAGTCTGTCCATCTGTCTCTGGGTGGAAAGCAGTGGATAAGGCCACATCTATTTTCAGTTTTTCACATAATTTTTTCCAAAATCTGGAGTTGAACTGGCTCCCTCGGTCTGACACCACTTTGCTTGGCAAACCATGTAAACGCACAATTTCCCTTATAAAAATATCGGCAAATTCTGCCGCCGTGGGTAATTTCCGTAATGGTACAAAATGTGCCATTTTAGATAAAAAATCCACTATAACCAACACTGTTGTGAAGGATTTTACAGGTGGTAAACCTACAATAAAGTCTACGCTCACAGTGTGCCAAGGTTGTTTGGGTGTTGGCATTGGTATTAACAAGCCCTCAGGAGCCTTATGAGAAGATTTATGTCTTGCACAAATTGGACAGGTAGTGACAAATTGCTTAATGTCCTTTCTTATAGTGTCCCACCAAAAGTGTTTTTGCACATTTTCCAGGGTTTTTACCCAACCAGGATGACCTGCCAACGGTGAGGCGTGATGCCAAATTATCACCTGTGTTTGTAATTCAGAGGTGGGCACTAACAGCATGTTGTCGTGATACAATAAACCTCGTTGTATTGTGTTATGGGAATCCTTTAACCAATCCTGAGGTGCTATTTGCATGTGTGCATTATATAGATCTGTGACGAAATCCTTCTGTTGTACTGGTGCCAACAACTTTTGGGGAGGAATAATGGGTTCTCCTATTTTATCTTGTTTCATGTCTGAGGTATGTCCGTGTCTAGATAACACATCAGATTGAATTTGTTGTGCACCTGGTCTATAGGTTATAACAAAGTCAAATGTGCTAAAAAAATTTAACCAGCGCATCTGACGTGGTGTTAGTGCTTTAAGTGATCCAAAAAACTGTAGGTTCTTATGGTCAGAAAAGATTGTAACTGGGTACTTGGCTCCCATTAAATGGTGCCTCCATTCTGAAAAGGCTACTTTGATAGCTAGTAGTTCCCTTTCAGCCACAGTGTAATTTTGTTCAGCTGGTAATAACTTTTTGGAATAGAAGGCTATAGGATGTAACTGGCCATCTACTGCATCTCGTTGAGAGAGAACTCCTCCTAAAGCTACTTGTGAAGCATCCGCTTCAACAAAAAAGGGCAAGTCAGGATCAGGATGTTTCAGAATTGGGGCTGAAGTGAACTTTTGTTTTAGGAGTTGAAAGGCGTGTGCCGCCTCATCAGTCCAAAGAAATTGTTGCCCTTTCCGCAACAAGGTAGTTATTGGGGCTGCAATGTCTGCAAAATGTGCAATAAACCTCCTATAAAAATTGGCGAAACCCAGAAATTTCTGAATATCTTTTACAGAGGATGGTTCTGGCCAATCAGCAATAGCACTGATTTTCTTTACATCCATAGTTATTCCTTGAGGTGACAGGCAGTATCCTAAAAAGTCCACCTTGTTGACATTAAAAGTACACTTTTCTAACTTAGCAAAAAGATGATTTTCTTTTAACTTTGATAATACTGCACGAACATGTTGGGTATGTTCTTCTGAGTTCTTAGAGTAAATGAGGATGTCGTCTATGTATACTATGACACAAACGTCCAGGAATTCGTGTAGGACCTCATTTATAAAGAACTGAAAGGCCGCAGGGGCATTACATAACCCAAAGGGCATTACTGTGTACTCAAATAAACCAAACTTTGTCTTGAAAGCTGTCTTCCACTCATCCCCCTCTTTTACTCGGACCAGGTGGTAAGCTCCCCGCAGATCTAGTTTAGTGTATACAGTAGAATGTCTTAATTGATCCAACAACACAGGTATTAGAGGAAGAGGATATTTATTCTTTATTGTAGCCTTATTTAGTCCTCTATAATCGATACACGCGCGCAGGGATTTATCCGGCTTCGGGATAAAAAAGAGTGGAGATGACACTGGAGATGTGGAATGACGGATGAACCCAGACTGTAGTAGGTAATCTAGGTAGGTTCTTAAGTATTTGGTTTCTTCGTCAGTCAAAGCATATACTCTGTTATTAGGTAAAGGGGCCCCTGGGATAAGATCTATACGGCAGTCATAAGACCGATGTGGGGGCAGCACACTAGCCTTTACTGGATCAAAGACGTCTTTAAAGTCAGAATATTCAGGAGGGAGGCTTGGTTCATCTTGTGTAACACTAGCACAGTGTAATACTGTGCTCTGTTCTGTACCTGCTTCTTGATAGCAATTGGTTCTACAGAAAGAGGAATCCAAAGTAACAGTTCTATTCACCCAATCAATTTTTGGGTTATGAGTTGTTAACCAGGGTACCCCGAGAATCAAACCAAAATTAGGAGTATCTATCAGATCAAAGCTAATCACCTCTGTGTGCCCGTTCTGACAGACCATAACAAGTGGACTTGTTTGTTTTGTGATTAATCCAGAGGTCAATTCTGACCCATCCACTGCACATACTGCTTCTGGACAAGGCTTTAGGCACATAGGAAGTCCTAAGATTTCAGCTAACTTATTATCCACAAAATTTCCTGTCGCGTCTGAGTCCAGTAGGACAGGGAGAGAATGCCTCACTTGGGTAGTAACAATTAAAACGACCTGAATTATGAAATGTCTAGGTATGTGCGGTACCCTGAAGGCTGCAGCATTAGAGGTTTGATTAAGATGTTTTCTCGAACAAGTAACCTCTCCCCTTGTCGAGCTTAATCGTTTCCCGATTCAGTTGAGGAGGTGGAGGAAACAGCACCCTTTCGTGGAGTTTTAGGCTTTACTGGACATTCTCTGGCAAAGTGACCTGCCCTGCCACAATATAAACATGATTGAAATGTTCTCCTTCTTTCTTTTTCCTCTGATGTGAGTGGACCTCTGAGTGTCCCTATTTGCATAGGCTCTGGTTCAGGGAGTTTATTATCTGTGTCTTTCTTCTCGTGTCTAATAAAAGTTAACCGTGATTCCAGTTTGTATTTATCTCTCTTTCTTTCTCCTAGTCTATGTTCTAATTTCACAACTAAATCTACAAAGTCTGAATAGTCTTTTGGCAAATCAACGATATGAGCCAGCGCGTCTTTTAACTCATCTCTCAAACCTTTATAAAAAAGGGAGACACGCTTTTCTTCTGGCCACTGTGTCTCGGTGAGTAAACGATTAAAACTAGTGAGATAGGTCAATAAATCCTTGTTACCTTGTTTAAGATTTAAAAGCTCATTATCACTTGCCTGCATGAAAGTGTGTTTTGCAAAAAGGCTGGTCATGGTACGTTTAAATTGATTCCAATTATGGAGGATGGGATCATCTCTATCCACGAAAGGAATTGACCAATTGGCTGCTGTGCCACCCAAATAAGACAAGACGAATGCCACTTTCGTATCATCAGTAGGGAACTGTTGTGGCTTACAAATGAAGTGTAATTGACATTGATTGATAAAAACATGGAATTTGTTACTATCTCCATGAAAACGTTCAGGTGCTGCTAAGGGCACAACATTAGGAACATTAACAGTAACCTCAACTGGGGAAGGCAAAGTTGTATGTTTTGATGGCGCCCCTGTCTCTGAGGAGGTTTTAAACAAAGGCGTAGAAGCTGTGTTCCACTGAGATCCCCTAAATTTATACCTGCTTAAATCCTGTTTTAAAGAGGTATTCTCCATCTTTAATCTCTCTATTTCCTCTTGCATATGTTGCAAGATGCCTGACACTGATTCATTATGAGCCAAGTCCTCATTTAGGGCCTGCGCCATATCCGTGACGTCAATGCCCTCTATTTCTTCCCCGGTATTCATCGTCCACCAGAACTGAATTTTTTTTTTAAGGCTTGTGCTTCTGTCAAAGCCCAGCTCACCTGAGTTCTTGTTCAGTTCTGATGGAGGTTGAAGACAATCCGACCCCACCCTGAAACTGCTTGTTCCAGCACACTAGTTTTTAAAACAGTGCACGAAGAACAGAAGCTCAAGGGAAGGGGGGAAGTGGATAAAATAAAAAAAAGAGAGACAACACCGTTCTTGCGTTTCCACTGTTGAAGTGCTGCACAAATCTGCGGCCCTTTCTGACTTCTGTAGAAACTGGTGCCTAATGAAACATAAACAAAGAACAGATAAGTGCAACCTATTCCTAAATGGGTTCCTGACTATCCCTTTATTTATTGGAAATTCTCTTCTAAAAGTACCTCTTGGATCCTGGTCTCTAGTTTCCAGGTTTGGAATGTGTTACTGCTCTGGGATGTGTTTTCTATTACTGTTAAGCTTCTAAAAAATTAAACAAATACCGTTATCAGAATTACCAATATCAAACATTCATCATAATATAACTAAAGCCTAAATTCCCAATAGCAGACTCACTTTTCGCATATTTCCAGAATCTTTTATAAAACAAATACTGTACTTTTACATCAAAATACAGCATGTAATTTGTGCAAGTCCTTGATTTACTGTTTTCCTTGCTGTCAATGGTTTCCACTGTTCGATTCCCAAAAGTTCCATGAAAAAAAACAATGTCCGCTTCACAAAGTCCTGCAAAATAATCCTGCAACAAAGAGCCTTAATCACAATGCTCGTGGAAGGCACTTCGCCTCAAACTGTCTATACACGAATCCAGAAATTGCCGTCAAAGCTCCCTCAGGTAATAAAAAGTTTTGCACTTACTTGTTGCTGGCAAGAGATACTGATCAGTCTAACCTTGTCTTCTTTCTCTTTTGCAGGTTACTCGTAGGAGAGAGGCTGAGGCAAGGAGGAACCGGAAACCGGAAGAAGGAAGAGCCAGCAGCTGCGCCAATTGAAGTCAAAGAAAGTCTGTAAAGAGCAGGAGTGCCAGCGCCGAGGGATCTGTTCTCAGGTAAGCGGGAGGTAGACGAGCACAAGCACTGGGTGAGGCTCGGGGGATGCCTTTTATAGACAGGGCTGGGTGTGGTTCGAAGAGCTGGGTGTGGTTTGAAGGGCTGGGTGTGGTCCTCACATGCTGCACATGTTCTTGGAAGGTGTGCAGAGCTGGGTGTGGTTTGAAGAGCTGGGTGTGGTCCTCACATGCTGCACATGTTCTTGAAAGGTGTGCAGACTTTCAGTTATTATGCAAATGAGTTGGATTAAAACATTGCCTAGGGAGGAGTGTTTTAAAGAAGCCTTGGTAAAAGCAAGGCCCAATGTGTAAACAAAACAGCACATTAAACAACATACACAGAAGCCTAGGGGGGGGGGAAGGTGAGATAACAAGAAAGGCTTTGAATAGTAAGTTTAAAAGGAAGCTATTACAGAACCCACTAGTGCAGTGAGAGGGGACATGCTCTTTGCTGTGTACAAACCCTAACAGTTAACAGGCCCAACTATGGATGTTTAAACAGCTTAAGCTGTGCGTGTGAAGGTAATTATTGTTCATAACTTGAATTGTTGTCCTCACTGGTTCAAGGGCCCCTAAACCTGCATCTTTTTCCTGAGTTTGTCTCGCTTATTCTGTGAGGAAGATCCTCGCTACACCACTGACTTTTTGGGTTTTGGACCCTTGCTGCTCTAATCGCTATTAGCAAAGTCATATAATTCAGATGGATAAACATAAGTTCAACGAGCAGATAAGCTCAGTGAAGGAGTAAACTGCCCCAATGTCTTGGCCAGGGAAATCAAGCATTGTGTCCTTCTTGTCTTCAGAGGTAGGAGTCCTAGAGAAGGAACTGTTGAGGACAAGCAGGCCCATTCCCGCAGGGTAAATGCATTGGACAGGGTTAACAAGGGCCCTGCACAGAGAACAACTCTACCTAATGTGAGTATTCCTATCGCACAGCTAAAGGTACATTTTTCGGGCCACACAAACTCGCCCAGGATCACCCACCACGATGAGCAATGTAACAGACTCCCTCCCACCATCTCGCATAGTAAGAATAGCAATGATATAGCTCCAAAAGGACATTGGGAACTACCAACACAAGCACAGGATTCTACACAGAGCACACCAGTAGAGGATTTTGTTAACATCAAATTAAAAAACTTATAGACACACTGTAGACAAAAATAGAGCATTTAATTAGGGACTGGTTTATTCCTTTCGAGAAGCGCTGTGAGAACATTGAACAAGCTAATGTGGGACCTTAGATGGGGTTGCATGAAGGTATCTGCCCTATTACCACTGGATTCAGCAGGTGATGGTCTCCCAGCAGAGGTGATTAGGAGGGATGGGCCTTATACAGCTAAGACTGACCCTAAAGCTAGTTTTAAGGTTGTGGTTGGTCCACTCAACAAGCAAGAGCCAGCATTGGTTGGTGGGAGCCCTCTACTACCAGTGAGCCCATGGGAGAGTCGGTGGTGGCAGGACCTTCAGTCTCTAGGGTTAACCACAGGTTGGATGCAAGGGGAGGGCACGCTAGATTGTCTCCTGGTTCTACAGTTGATCTTCCTTCTGAAGCAACTCCTTATGTGGTGGTGGTTCTTGGTCCTATCCTGCCCTTTAGGGGCCATCCTCTGGAGTCATTTATGCAGCTGAAAAATAAAGTGACTCATTGAATAGGTACAAATTTGAAGTTGGGACTAGATGCATATATACGATTGTATCAATATGAATAAGCGAATGAGCTGGCTAGGAATGGACACAAAGTATCTGGGGTGGTGGTTGTGCTATAATTTTAATCAACCCAAGGTAGCGGAGTACGTACTAGCAGGAGCATGTTCTAGCTGGCAAGCTGCGGCATCTTCCATTCAGGTACTCCATTTGGGCCTTTTTTTTAAAACCAGAAACACTCTCTTTCAGACCCTGGACTCTTTTTGGCCCATCACAGGCTTGGTGGTCTGACCAAGGAAACTGCTCCTCCTTGTGTGGAGACCTCCAATAGATTTGCATCCTTTAGTCAACTGGACTCATGTGACTGACTAGAGTTGTTAGTGCCCTCACTTGCCACAGCTTCAGCCCCTTGTAGTTCTGTTTCCCACAGGGCTCACCTGCATAGTGACCAATTAACTCCTTCTTGTGGCGATGTTCAGGTGATAAGCTGGAACGTTGCAGGACTCACCTCTAAGTTTACAGACCCACTCTGGCTAGGGTATATTAAGGGTTTCCAGCTGATATGCTTACTAGAATCTTATGAAACCACTAACACTCTTTTTTTAAAGGGATACAAAATGTTTTGCATCCCAGCTATTTGCCCAACTTCAGGCAGGGCCAACGGTGGATTGATAATTTTTCCTGTCACTGGAGGTTTTTGGATGAGTGTCTGAACTACACTCAGGGGCCCGACATTACAAGTCCTCAAGCTAACATTTCATGGATCATTCTATTTCTACCTGTTTAACTTTTATAATGTGAAAACATGGCCTTGCATCACATCTGGTATGTACACGCTAGGCTCATACGTTAAACAGCTGATTATGAGTAGAAAAGGGTAGGTAATTCTTACTATAGCAGGGAAGTTCAATATTCATCTATGTGAAAGTGCTACTGTAGTACTGAATGCTACCCAAAGGTTTCTACTGCCCAAAGAGTTACAGTTAGAACATACAAAAGATGGAACCAACTTGACTACCTTATTAGATGATTTTAACCTCGTATTTACCATGGATAAATTGTGGTTGGAGTGACTGTGACATATACGGGAAGAGGTTGGAACTCTATTGTTAATTTTGCTTTTGTCTCTGCCCAGATATATGATATGATCTCTAATTTTAGCATTTCTGCACAACTATTTACTTAGCACAATCCACTGAACTTACTGTTGAAAGCGTAACGTAAGCACTTGGGGAGAACCCTAAGGTCCCATGTTGCGCCTCAGCCACATTGTCTGGGGAGACATTTAGAATGGGTCCCAGGATTCCGGCTGCTTATTCCTGCTGCTGGGGGCTGAACTTCAAACGCGGGCGCTTCAAAGCACGCCGCCTTGCCCGCTGCTTGTTGCTGCCTGCTGTGACCTGACTCCTGGTGGGACTCGCAGTCCCAGGATTCCGGCTGCTGATTCCGGCTGGTGGGAGCTGGATTTCAAACGTGGGCGCTTCAAAGCGCGCCGCGTTGCCCCACTGCACGGGCCAAGGGCGGGCCCATCCACACCCGTCTAAGACAGTCTCGAGTCTGGGCCGGGCAATCCCTATGAGCTTCAAGGTAGGATTGTTGAAGATTCGTGTTCCTGCTCTTGTCTAGTGCTTACCCTCTGCTGTGTAGTTCTCTTAAATATCCACTGGGGAAGCGAAAGGCAAAAGGAAGTCCTGTTGCAGGCCATGCACAAACTAAGATACCAAAGCTTTTTTAATCTACATATCCTCTTTCCAATTGCGTAGTGAAGGAAATTGACACATTGATTGAAGAGGTAGAATCTATCTTAATTAAAAAGGAGAAAAATCTGCGAAAGGGTTTGAAAAATGGCACTCCTACACCCTTTTTGTCTACTAGACTGCCCTGCAAAAGCAGCACTCAATCCAATACTGCCCTCCCACAGGGGTCAGTGTCTCTGGAAGGTAGTACGAACACTAGTCTGCCAGCATCTATTTCTTTCCAACTTAACTCAGAAGCTCCATTAGAAAGTGCGATTATTTATGAAATCCCTTGTTCTAATCGCTTTTCTTCCTTGGAATAGCAGGACCACACGAATGGCCAAGAAGGTCTCTCCACCCTCTTGCGACGTGCTGATCAACAACCTCCTGAAGCTTGTAGCATATTGCCCCAGGAGGATCTAGTCCCTTTGGTGATTGGTCTAAAAAAGGAAGTGGGAGAACTGAAATCACTAATGGCAGAAATACTTAACACCCTTAGATCTATTGGCCCGAGGAGAGTCTCTTATTCTAATCCTGAGGGGTGCACTCTTCATCCCATGGATCTGTGTCGAACTCAAGCAGCTGTTTCCGGCCCAAGAGGTATGCCCAGGCCCCTGGATCCCCTCCAGCTAAATCTGTTAATATTTGACATCTTAGGGGGGATGCTAAAGTGCCATCGGGCATCATCCACGTGTGGAATTGGAGTGGGATTCGACATCTGCTTATGGTCATCCCACATATTTTAACAATGGTAATCCCATTTAAATGTGCAAAGTCCCCCCATTACCTTCTAACACTTGGGAAGATAAAGCCTCACTCTTAAACAAGGTCTCACATTGGTTACGCCACACTAGACAATGTGGCCCTGTCCTGCCATTTGATAAAGTTTGTTTTGACCAATGACTTTGTGTTTCACCACTGCGCATATTAGTTGCTCAATGTTCACCAGTAGCACATGGTATGTTTTGTTCAGTTGAGCCGCCTATTGGCTTTGACATGGCATTAGCCATTACTTTCTGTATTCAGTTTAGCAGTCTATGGGCTTTGACATTGCATTAGTCATTACATTCTGTATTGTGCCTATTGGCTTTGACATGGCATTAGCCATTACTTTCTGTATTCAGTTGAGCCGCCTATGGGCTTTGACATTGCATTAGCCATTACATTCTGTATTCTGCCTATTGGCTTTGACACGCTGTATCCAGTCTAGCCGCCTATTGGCTTTGACATTGCATGCCTATTGACTTTGACATGATGTATTCAATTTAGCTGCCTATTGACTTTGACATGCTATTAGATATTCTGCCTATTGGCTTTGACATGATATTATATATTGCATTTTGTATTCAGCTTAACTGCCTATTGGCTTTGACATGATATTCAGCTCCGCTGCCTATTGGCTTTGACATGATATTATACATTGCATTTTATATTCAGCTCAGCTGCCTATGGGCTTTGACATGATATAAGACATTGCATTTTGTATTCAGCTTAGATGCCTATTGGCTTTGACATGACACTAGACATTGCATTTGATATTTAGGTTAGCTGCCTATTGCCTTTAACATGACATTGCATTTGATATTTAGGTTAGCTGCCCATTGCCTTTAACGTGGAGTTCTGTATTTTTCCAAGCTGTGTTTTTGCACCAGAGAACCAAGATGTTTTGCTCTCACAGTAGACTAGACCTGATAAGAGAGAGTACATGGGCGTCGTTTCTCTTCCCTTGAGCTTGGGAACAGGAGTAGTCTTGGAGACCTGGCCAGTCTCCAAAAGGCTTGCTCAGTTTCCCAGGTCTGAGAGGAGGGGGCACACCTTTGTAACGAATGTAACAGGCTGCAGAGAGTCAGATTCGAATCTGCCGGACCTCGTGCTGGAGCTTGGCGCAGGCTGCCAGCAATCCCGTGTGGGTAGATGAATCTCTCTTTCTCGCGGCTGACAGGGGTCCTCAGCTTGCAGACCTTAGAAAGATGAAGCTGTGAATAGTTCCCACACGGTGAAGTATTTGTTTTGCTTTGCATTCAATATCTTATAAATATAACCTGCTGTGTATATTGCAAACTGATATATTTTGTTTGATTAACGCGGACTTGAAAGCTACTAATTCGTCATTCATTCATAAACATTGTGGTTGGGGAAGAATAAAATAACAATAAAAGTCTTCTTTGACCTCAGAAGTGCATTTCTGTTGTGTTATGTTAGTGCTTAGAAACTAAATAAGAGGAAAGCACTACAATTGGTACCTGGAGTCGTGGGGTGTCGGTCATTAAGAGGTGATTAAAAGGGGTTTGACGAGTTAGTAGATTTCTAAGTGCACACTTTAAAAGTGTAATTGTTTTTTTGTTGTTTGGAGAATTACAGAAATTGTTTTCTGTTTGGAGAATCACAGTAGCACGGCAGACCATGTCTGAGAATACATGTGTTGATGAACTGCCTGATGGTGCTAAGAAAAACTGTGAATTGTTTTCTGTTTGGGGAATTACAGAAGAAAATGCATGTGTAGCTAAAAGGCCTGATAATGTTTTGAGAAATAATTCCCGTTGTATATATGTAGAAAACGTGTGTTTTGGAAGTAATGATGACAGAAAGGTCTGGATACCTTTATCTGCTTACAGAGAAATGCAGGAGAAATGTAGGAAGTTGGAACATGAAAATAGGAATTTACGTGAGCAAATTAGCCAGGATACGATAATTCAAAATAATGCTGAAAGTTATAAAAATGAAGAATCTTTCTTGTCCCATTCCAGTAATGAGGGGGTTAAGAGAGCTCCGAGCTGCACTGAGTTTCCGTGTGAGCCAGGGTTTTTGGCAGCCAAAATGCATTCCTTAACTGATAACACGGAGGAGAGAGACCAGAATGTGATTTACGAGTTACCGTTGCAAAATGCACAAGTAAAACGAAGGATTTTAGAGCAAGACACCCCGAGTTTCATTAGCTTGTTTGATTTTTGGAAAAAGAATAGCCCTCATTTGAGAGAAATCCTAACACTTTTGTACATGGTCACTGTGAAAAATAATATGCAGCTGCGCGCTTGTGATTTGGCAAATGAAATAATGCAGACTTTAGGTTTCTGCGCAGTGCAAGAAGGAAATACTTATGTATATTTAAATCATGAACAAGGAAAGAAAATAGTGCCCCTAGCTAGAATCATACAATGGATCTGGTACTTGCAAGACAGGGCTAGAGTACCACAGATAAAAGAATTACCAATGAAATTGTGTGCACCATTTGAATTCGTGTCCACTGAAGATAAAAAGCATGTTTGTTTTACTAATGATTCATTGACTGAAATGTTGTTTTCTGGCACCGTAGAAGGAACAGCGTTGTATAATGTGTGTCAGATTTTAAAGCAAGAGCTACGTGAGATGTGTCATTTTTACGCTGATTTTTGGTTCTTTGATAATGTTTTAGCCACATGGCTTGTACCTAACTGGTTCAATTACCTTGCAGATGTTAATGAGAAAAATGCAGAGAGAGAAGTGTTCACCCAGAATTCTGCCTTAGTGGGGATGGCTATGTGGGTGCCCCAGAAATGTGAAAAGGCCACTTACAGGTGGGCAGAGATGAGAGAGATGCCCATTCCCCTAGATTTGATAAAAACTGTGCAGCACGCACAAAAGCAATCTGTCATGCAAGCAGTCACAGAGCAGTTGGGGAGAGGAAAGTTACCAGAACAGAAATGGCAAATTGATCAGGTTTTAGGGAGAGTGATTGCTGCAAATTACCAAGGAAAAATCGAAATTATGCTGATACCTAGAAAAGAATCTGATTCATTCATACAAATTGGAGACAGAATGGCCCAACTTGACAAAAATGCAGTGAATGGAGGTTTGGTAAAGAAGGAGTCTGCCCCAGCCCTTCTGACAGTGCAAGAAAAGGGGAGCTGTGGCGCAGCAGATAAAAACCTCAGTGCTGATGTGTGGGCTGAAGCCCCAAGTGATCCTCCAGAACCTGCAGAAAATATAACAAAGGGCCTCAAAAACGTCCTGCTGATTATAAAACAGGGAAAGAAAGAGGAAGGGTGCAGTTTAAATGAAAAATGTTATTTGCAAGAAAAGTCATACTTGTTTCTTTTGCAGATCCGACCACGTTTCGCCACTGTCCCTGAGTGTGCTGTGTGGTCCCCCTTCCGGTGTGTGCGTGTGGGGTCGGGGAAGGGACCGAATCCCCAACCTGAACCTGGCTGAGTAAAGTGCCAGCACCATGGATCCATTTTGCGCAAACTGCGCCTTCAGTTCAAGTTCAACTTGTTTGCTGTGTTTTTTTTTTTTTCCCTCTCGTATGGAACTCTGACTTTTGCTTACCTTCCAGAAAACCTTTCAGGTGGACCGTGCACCTTTACATGAGCAGAACTCATGCCACATCAAATTGCTAACACTGTTGAATTAGAGACTCATTCAGAAAAAAAAAAAAAAAAAAATTGCCCAGTCTTTTCTATGTAGATGTATCTGATGTGAAAGGTTATGAGATCAATGTGTTAATTCACTTCTATTGCTTTACAGGGATTGCTTTGATCATTGAAATTTGATTTGATCATAATGTTTTTTTTTGTGCTGATGTTTTTTTGTTTGTTTGAAATATGAGATATGTGAAACAAAAATTCATTGGTCAAAGGGCGGAATGTCCTGCCATTTGATAAAGTTTGTTTTGACCAATGACTTTGTGTTTCACCACTGCGCATATTAGTTGCTCAATGTTCACCAGTAGCACATGGTATGTTTTGTTCAGTTGAGCCGCCTATTGGCTTTGACATGGCATTAGCCATTACTTTCTGTATTCAGTTTAGCCGTCTATGGGCTTTGACATTGCATTAGTCATTACATTCTGTATTGTGCCTATTGGCTTTGACATGGCATTAGCCATTACTTTCTGTATTCAGTTGAGCCGCCTATGGGCTTTGACATTGCATTAGCCATTACATTCTGTATTCTGCCTATTGGCTTTGACACGCTGTATCCAGTCTAGCCGCCTATTGGCTTTGACATTGCATGCCTATTGACTTTGACATGATGTATTCAATTTAGCTGCCTATTGACTTTGACATGCTATTAGATATTCTGCCTATTGGCTTTGACATGATATTATATATTGCATTTTGTATTCAGCTTAACTGCCTATTGGCTTTGACATGATATTCAGCTCCGCTGCCTATTGGCTTTGACATGATATTATACATTGCATTTTATATTCAGCTCAGCTGCCTATGGGCTTTGACATGATATAAGACATTGCATTTTGTATTCAGCTTAGATGCCTATTGGCTTTGACATGACACTAGACATTGCATTTGATATTTAGGTTAGCTGCCTATTGCCTTTAACATGACATTGCATTTGATATTTAGGTTAGCTGCCCATTGCCTTTAACGTGGAGTTCTGTATTTTTCCAAGCTGTGTTTTTGCACCAGAGAACCAAGATGTTTTGCTCTCACAGTAGACTAGACCTGATAAGAGAGAGTACATGGGCGTCGTTTCTCTTCCCTTGAGCTTGGGAACAGGAGTAGTCTTGGAGACCTGGCCAGTCTCCAAAAGGCTTGCTCAGTTTCCCAGGTCTGAGAGGAGGGGGCACACCTTTGTAACGAATGTAACAGGCTGCAGAGAGTCAGATTCGAATCTGCCGGACCTCGTGCTGGAGCTTGGCGCAGGCTGCCAGCAATCCCGTGTGGGTAGATGAATCTCTCTTTCTCGCGGCTGACAGGGGTCCTCAGCTTGCAGACCTTAGAAAGATGAAGCTGTGAATAGTTCCCACACGGTGAAGTATTTGTTTTGCTTTGCATTCAATATCTTATAAATATAACCTGCTGTGTATATTGCAAACTGATATATTTTGTTTGATTAACGCGGACTTGAAAGCTACTAATTCGTCATTCATTCATAAACATTGTGGTTGGGGAAGAATAAAATAACAATAAAAGTCTTCTTTGACCTCAGAAGTGCATTTCTGTTGTGTTATGTTAGTGCTTAGAAACTAAATAAGAGGAAAGCACTACAGGCCCTATTATCCATTCGGAAATATTATCTGCTGATCGATTCAGCAGCAACCTTGGCCCCTGGGATGTCATAAAACTTAAACTAGCTAGTCCCCATTTGGTAAAGGGTCTGCTATCCATGTAGGCCCGGAATCTCACACAGAAGGGAATTGATATTTTTCTTAGCGCAGTTGGCCTGCGAATAGTCCGCGGGGCCCGACTCCTCTTTCTACCATGAATCCTACATCTTCGAGTGAGAGCTTCGGGTCTCCAGTCTCCAACAAAGAATTGTTCTGTGTGCCTTCGCTTAAGGAGTCTGAACTTGCATTTGAGAAATCCAACCTACGCGAGCTAGACGGCTTGGCTGTCACATCAGATATTAATTGACTGTATCCTTCTATATCCTACAAGGGCGCCAATGACTTGTCTTTTACTGTTATACCTCACTCCAATGACTCTCAAGTCTTGGAAGCTCTGATTCCATGGAGTGTGGCCCCTCTTTCCAATGACATTATGGCAACTGCAAACTGTCTGGAGAATCCTGTTGTAATTAATATTTCTGTTAATCCCCATGAAGGTGCTTGCTTTACCGATCCCTTAGGGATGACATTTTTGTCCTGGAATGTGGCTGGAATCCGCAACAAATTAGTCAATGCTGACTGGGGGGAGTACATAGACAAATTTAATATCTGTTTTTTCCAGGAAACTTGGCCTACCCTTAATGTGTATAGACAGGGATTCTGTTCCTTTTTGAAAGAAGCCAAACCGTCCTCTGCCGGCAGGGCAGCAGGGGGCCTTATTACCTGGATAAGAATGACCGAGGTGGGTAGAGTTAAGGAAATACCCGTGGCTTCGCCTGATATTCTGACTGTATCTATACAGACCACCCATGGTCTACCTTTGCTGTGTATTATTTTTACAATAGGCCGGATCTTCCCAATCAGCCGTCTCCAACTATCCAGATGTTGTATTCTTTTGTTCAAAACTTCCACCCAACGCATTATGGGGCATATTTATACTCTGTTTGCACCAAATTAGTGTCATTTTTTTTTACTCTAATTCGGTGCAAAACTAACTCCATATTTATACTTTGGTGCTAGACCCCTCTACCACCAAATTTATGGTGTTAAAGTAATTTTTTGAAAGTGGAGACCTACTTTGCCTTAATGAGATGCAAGGTAGGCGTTCCCGTGCAAAAAATGACTCTATGGCCTTAACGCCATATTTAGGGGCATATTTATACTCTGCGGCATATTTATACTCTGTTTGCACCGAATGAGTGTCATTTTCTTTTACTCTAATTCGGTGCAAAACTAACTCCATATTTATACTTTGGTGCTAGACCCATCTAGCACCAAGGCCCTGATTTAAACTTTTTTTGCACCACATTAACGTCATTTTATGACACAAAAGTGGCGCAAACGTACAAAATATTGGCCCTTATTTATACTTTTTGCTGAAAAAACTGCACTAACTCAGTTTTGCACCAAAAAGTTTAGCACCGGCTTGCACCATTTCTGTGCACCAGCCGGGCACCATATTTATGGAATGGTGCAAGCCGGTGCAAAGGGTAGGCTAGAGTTTAAAAAAATTACTTTAGTCGGGTGGGACTGGCAGTATAGAAGAAGAGGGTTTAGCACCAAAAAATGGCTTTATGCAGGTTAGAGTAAAAAAAAATTACTCTAACCAGATTAGCGTCATTTTATGGTGCTAAACCTACCATGCCACGTGACTCCTGCCTTAGAAAAGGCAGGAGTCATGCCCACCACCCCAGTGGCCAGCACAGAGGACAGGGGTCCCCTGGGCATGGCCATTGCACCCTGTGCCATGTATGGGGGCCCATTTCAGGGCCCCCTATGGCACTTTCAAAAATAAAATGCACTTACCTGTACTTACCTGGGATGGGGTCCCCCATCCTCGCAGTCCCTCTAGTGTGGGTGGGGGTGCCCCTAGGGCCTAGGGAGGGCATGTCTGGGCTTATTCCATAGTGTTCCACCATGGAAATAGGGCCACAGGTCCCCTAAACCTGCCCTGACCCACGTCTTAAAAAATGGGGCAAAGCAAGCTTTGCCCCATTTTTTGACCCCTCCTCCCTCCCTTGCACCATTTTTACATGGTAGTATAAATATGGTGTTAAGGCCATAGAGTAATTTTTTTGCACAGGAACGCCTACCTTGCATCTCATTAAGGCAAGGTAGGTTTCCACTTCCAAAAAATGACTTTAACTCCATAAATTTGATGCTAGACGGGTCTAGCACCAAAGTATAAATATGGAGTTAGTTTTGCACTGAATTAGAGTTTTAAAAAAAATGACACTAATTCAGTGCAAACAGAGTATAAATATGCCCCTTAGCGTCAAAAAATGATGCTAATCTGGTCAGAATCATTTATTTTGACTCAAAACTGCCTAGCGTCATTTTTTTTTTAAGCTAGCCTACCCTTTGCACCGACTTGCACCATTCCATAAATATGGTGCCCAGCTGGTGCTAAAAAATGGTGCAAGCCGGTGCAAAACGTTTTGGGGCAAAACTGCCTTAGTGCAGTTTTGCACCAAAAAGTATAAATAAGGCCCTATATTATTATAGCCGGGGATTTTAACACGTCCATTGAGCCCAACTTATTTTTCTGTGAGGTTACACAGTTAGAAGACTCTATATGGAGTATTCCCCCATACTCATCCCACAAGAAGCCCCCTAAAATCAGTAACAGGTCTCTTCAGATTATTGATCTTATGATATCCTACGGCCTTCGTCCAGGCAATGGGTGTTTTCCTTCAGATAACCCAGCAAAATCAACCTTTTTTAGAGGATCATACAGTAGCATTTTAGATCTTGTCCTTATTGACATGAGGATTTGGCACTATATAAAAGATGTAAGGGTTGGAAATCAATATACCAGTGACCATGTATGACCGACAGCTCTCTTCAAACACAGAGGTTTTCTCTGACTCTGTAGTCCCCAAAGCCCTGGAGGTGTCTACTAATAAGCGTGCAGTGATATGGGAGTCTTTTAGAAACTCTCATAAGCTATGGGGTAAACTGTGCGTCCTAGTTTCTACTCATCAGTTATTTGTTGGAGCTTCCTCATATTCCTCATATGAGGTTATGAACTTGCATTTTGATATTTTTTCTGCCCTTAAGGAGATATTTTTTAAAACCTCTCAGGAGAATAGTCGTCCAGGAGCTCACCCCAGTCATAGGTGGTTTGATAAAGCATGAAGGAAGGCTAAGAATTCTTTGATAAAAGCAATAAGATCTAAAGATAGAGGTTGGATAATCTATGCCAGGTGCAATTATGCTTCCACACTCAAGTTTAGCAAAAATCACTGGGATAAGACATCATGGAAAGAACTAGTTCGGGCTGCCAGGGATTCGGATTCTAAACGCTTCTGGGCCCTGGTGGCCAGAAATGGGCGTAATGAAGATCTTAAGCCGGAGTGTCATATTTCCCCAGAAATTTGGTCTAGCTATTTTTCTGAGTTTTATAGAGCTGCACCCGATTGTGCCACTATTAATTGTGGCAAACCATTATATCTCTCCTCGACCTCTGCTAACTTGATACCTTTTACACTGAAGGAAACTGAGATTGCCATTAAGGCCCCAAAACCTGGAAAGACCCAGGGCTAGACAGCATCCCCCCGGATTTGTTTAAATCAGACACAAACCACTGGGGCCCTTATGTCAATAAGGTTTCAAATGCTGGTCTGGCAAGTGGAATTATCCCCAGTCCTGGAAGGGAGCAATTATCTTCCCCACATACAAAAAAGGAAAGAGGGGCATCCCGGGAAATTATAGACTCATTAGCCTCTTGGACAACTTACAAAAGATCTTCTGCTACCAGATAAGCAGATTAAAAGAATGGATCGAAGAAAATCAAGCGCTCAGCCATCTTCAGGCAGGCTTCAGGAATAAAATAAATACAGTTGATCAGGTATTTCGCTTCCTTACCATCAAATGGAAAACTGTGGATGTGGATGCAGGGAAGCCATTTGGTGCATTTGTAGACCTGAAGTCTGCCTTTGATCTTGTTCCACGTTGTAAGTTATGGAAGGTTATGAGTAAAGAGGGGGTGCCTGGCCCCATGCTAAACATAATCAAAGGCCTGTACTCTGATAACTTTCCCAGAATTCGATGGGGGCCAAAAGGAGAGTTGACAGCTGAGATCCCCATACGTCGAGGGGTGAGACAGGGGTTCGTTTTAGCTCCTACTCTCTTCCTCTTATTTATTAATGCATGTAATCCATATCTTTTGGACTGTGTTAATGATGCTCCTAGAATAGGAGGCCTTAAGACCCCATGTTTACTATTTGCAGATGACACTTTGTCACCATGGTCTGGAAATCAATTCAACTAAAACTAAGTATATGGTTTTTGGGGATACAAAACATAAAACGAAAAGGCATATATATCTAGAGGGTAATGCATTGGAAAGAGTCAGAGACTTTGACTATCTTGGGATCAAATTGGAGGACTCTCTCAAATGGCATGCCCATTTATTAAAATCAACTATGAGTTTAAAACAAAAGTCGGGCGGCATTGTGAGATATGCAGCTAGGTCTTCCAGATTTGCCATTACCCCCGCTACGGGAATATATAAAGCCCAAGCAAGGGGTGCAGCCCTGTATGGAGCAGAGCTATGGGGTTATTGCAACCTGGAGGATTTAGAAAGAGCTATAAATTCTTTCATAAAGATGCTTCTAAAAGTACCTAGCAGCATCCCTACTTTGCCAATTCGGATGGATTTAAATCTCCCTTCTATTGCACCTATCGCATCTCTAAGACCATTAACATACTGGATTCGAATTTGGTCATCAGACATTTTTGGTCAGTATTGATTTTAGCTGAGCGACCTGATGAGTACTAGTATTAAAAAACAAAGTTAGGTGGTGTACCTATGTTGAAAAATCTTTTATTGATCTTGGGTTGGGAAGTTATTGGACAGATCCTTCCCTCCTTCCTAAAAATGATATTCAGATTGTGAAGGATGCCTATTGGCTAAATGTCCAATCAGATCAATTAGCAGAAGTGCCCATCTCTGGTATGATTAATAGCTTCTTACAAATTAAATGTCACTATGAATTCAAACCTTATATGTATGCAATATTATCCCCATTTGCACGTGCACTTTATAACAGATTCAGATCAGGGTCATTTCCTCTATGCACTTTAACGTACAAATGGCCCAAGTGTGAAAATCAGTTATGTCCGATAGGCTGTGGGATTGTTGAATGTGTTGCTCATGTTCTTTTCGAATGCCCAGCGTATTTCAACCAGACGGCTCGCTGGATTGTGCCGCTATGCAAATCCTTGGGCCTTAGGAACTGTTTACCAGCCCTTAGGATTTTGAAGTCAAATCCAAATGTGATAATTGCATGCTATCTGGCAAAGTTCTTTGAAGCCATTTGGCATCTCAGATATAGAATCTTAAATCATCATTTATAGTATAGTGCGCTATTCGCATTTTGAATTGCATCTAAACAGTTTTAACATTTACATACAAATTATGATTAGTAGTACATATTCAAGTAATACTTTGATATATAGTTGATAAGGCATGTATTTGGGCCTGATCTGTATATTTATTTAATTGTTCACACTATTTTAATGGTCCATTTTTAACTTATATATTTTTTAATGTTGTATTTAAAAGTTACTGTTTTTTATATTTTATCTTATCTTCAATGTTTTATATTGTGTTTTTATGGTATATTTTTACCGAAATAAAGCAGAATGTAATTGAGAATTGGTTATGGTAGAACCCGAGCACTTTATGCATACTTTATTTCACAGCTGTGCGGCTGAAATAACTTGTTGATTCCCCTGATCACTTCCCTGTATTGCCATTTGGACACCTTTCTGAAAAGGTGGTTAAACTTTTACATGTCCCTTCTACAAAATCTTCCTTAAAAGCCCCAAAATGGTTTGATGCCGGATGCTCTACGTAAGATAAAAACATCCCTTAAAATATTCCCAAGAAACAGTACATGATTAGCATCCTATAAGGAGTGAGTGTAAGCAAGAACTGAAGAGAATAAAGGACTCAGGGCTATAGTGTGGTGGGACCTGCTCCTTCTCTGAGAGAAATTTCTTGGCTTTCTTGCGCATTAATATTCAGCCCTGTTTTGCCCAGGAGAATGCCCCTACTCTGCGTCACCACATCACTGCAAGCGGTTGGGTTACCAATTTTGAGGGCGTTTATAATAACATGAGTTCCACAGTCATGAGTGCCCAGGGAGCACTGCTGTGGGGAGATTCAACCTTGCTTTCACCTTGGAAGAGAAAATATATGGTATTAAAAGTCTCACAAAGCATAAGGCCACGGGCCCAGATGGTATCTCGCCTGATTGATGTACAAGCAACGTAGAATTCTGGGCCCCACTTCTGACTTTGACTCTGAATGTGGCGGTGAGGGAGGGACCTCTTCCCTCTTGGTCATCAGCAGTTATTGTGCCCATTTTTAAAAAGGGTAATAAAGATAATCCACAGTACTATAGGCCTATAGTGCTCATATATTCAGTTTTATGGTCCTGGAGACAGTGATATTAGGCAGACTTTAGAGCTGAGTGGAAGAGAACAATATTATTTCACATTCCCAATATGGTTTTCAGTCGGGCAAGTCCACTATTATTTACTGTAAGAATCTGTACATGGTGCTTAATAACTACACCACTGACCATTCTGAATCAGTTCACGTGGCCTTCATGGACCTTGCGGTTTTGTTTGATCATGTTAATTGCGATAAGCTGTGGAAGGTCCTTTTGGGGCTAGCGGTGGACCCCAATATAGTTTATTTCTTACAAGACTTCCATTCAAATACTACTGTGTCTGTAAGATATTCAAATGACTCTGCATGTACCAAAAGTTTTAGGACAAGTCACACGGTCCATCAAGGGTGCATCCTCACCCCATTTCTTTTTCTCTTTATATAAATGGGTTGGAACTAGCTTTAATTGCAGCCAAAGCTGACTGTCCCCTTATATATTCCTGCTTCTGACCCGTACTCCTTTAAGCAGATGACGCAGTCCTGATGTCAAGGATGACTGGACTTATCTGTGAACCTTATAATATTGTACATTGTGGTGGTGGGACCCAAGTCAAATAGAGCTAAGACCTTTACCAAGCAGCACCATATATTGGCAAAAGTCAGGAGCTTCCCATATCTGGGGGTGTTGCTTGATACCAAACTGTGTTGGAAATCGTTAGTAGCAGCAAGGAGGCAGGAGCTCAGGAACTCTATTGGTGTATTTTTTAGCTTTGCTTCTAGGTGGGGTAGTGGACCACTAAAGGCCCTAGTGAAGACCTATCAAGCCAAGTGTGTCTCAGAAGAATTGTATGGGTGCGACATCTGGGGTTTTTAGGATACTAATGAGTTACAGACTGAAGACAACTGTTTTCCCAGATGTATTCTGTGTTCCCTAAAAAACTTCAAAATTTTGTGTGCATGGGGAGCTGGTATCAAGTACCTCAGCGACCAGCCAGCTCTCCATCCAATATTGAGTTGCATCAGGATTTGGTCCAGGGAGGAGCCTAGTCTTAACTGTTTAATGGTGAGGGATGGTTTTCCACTTGATGGTGCTTGTAAAATACCCTGGTTCAGGTACATAAAGGATGTTGTTTCTAAATTGGAGATGGTTGAATTGTTTTCCAATCCAGAAAGCATCTGCAGAGCGGACCTTGAGTGGGTTAAAGAGTGCTACTTCGATGGGGCGATGCTGCTCAGGGAGGAGACAGAGCTGTTTAAACCCTAGATTAAGAAATATGTCATCATACCCACCATACTGGAAATTGAACCATATTTAACCCTTGTGTAAAACAACAGGGACAGATTTTTGCTTGTTGGATTCATATTTAACTGCTTGCACATAATTTTAGCCTCCCCAGAAGTTGCTAAGACTTTTACTCCTTAGGTCCCTGCTGCTGCAACAAAAGGTCTCTGCAGGATACCCTGCATTTTATAATGTTTTGCACATTTTACAATGTACCTATAAGTTATTTGATTATTTCTTTACTCAAAGGGAGAGGCTTCTCACAAGTTTGCTCTGCTTTTTGTATATTTACAGATGTTGACGGATGAGTTTACTGTAACTAATGTTGTTTGCTTTATAACAGCCATAGTCTGTATACGGAGCTCTCCGGATGATTAGTAGTGTTTTATAACGCTGAGATTGTATTTCCACTGCTTTCAATGTCTGTTACCATTTAATGTTTAATGACTTTTGCATGTTTTCTTTTATGGTTTTGTAACATATACCGAATAAAGAGAATTTGTACTGGAGTGTTAAAAGTCCCATTTGCGGTGGAGGAACTGGTGAGGAGCAGGGAGAGCACAGCGGATGCTTGTTGATGTAGCACGAAGAGCTGGCCTGGTGACACAGGCAGTCATCTCTGTCACACGAAGATCCTGTCAAACATTGCGGGCAATCATTGATAACGACTCAAAGTTGGCGGTCACCTCAGGCTGTTGATGCTGTAATGCAAAGTGATGATCTCGTGTTGATAGTCGCCGCTGTCAGTCACTGTGGAATGAACAGTCAGTTTCAACAGAGGTTCATGTTGGCATTAAGCCCAGGTGCCTTGACCTAGGCACAAGTGCTGTGGTTGTAAAGGCCCAAATCTACAGGATATTTTCTTTTCTGTGGGGAGGAGCTTACCTGATGCCACACCAAGGGCTCCTGCACTTCCAGCTGCAGGTCCAGGCAGGTTTAGTTGCTGCAGGGAGCTTGTTATGTCCCTGTAGCTCAGAACATAAGGTCAGTTAGCTGACACTTGGAGGCACTCAAGCTGGGATGAAGAGTCCAGGTCTAGGTTGCCTTCTCAACAAACAGGGTAGGCCTCAAGCAGCAAGGCAACAGGGTGTTCTTCCACAGGTCCAGGATTGAATCGAAGAGTGAGTCCAAACGCCCTCTTTTTATGCCTACTGTCCACTTTGAAGTGTGAAAAGCTTCCGTAGATCCCCTACACAGGTGTCATTTATACCTGGTGACCACATTAAAGTGGTAGAATCTTCCAGAGTTTACCCCTACGGAGGTGTCCTGGATTTCCTGCCCTCCTGCCCTGGTCCCAGTCGGTCTGGGGGCACAAAAGGCAAGTTTGAAGTCCTATGTGTGTGAGCAGGGCCAGTACCTTTGAACTGCAAGTGTGGTAGGTGGCAGCTCTGCACCCCATTAGGCCAAGATGGCCCATCCTGCTCACTGTGATGCTGTCTGGGAGGAATACACAAAGGCCAATTGCCAACAAACTCTTTAGCATGGGTTAGCGGTGGTAAAGTGTGCAGAATCGTAAAGTAAACAAAAACAGGTTCAGAAAACAGGAGGAGTGCAGGCAAAAAGTTTGGGGTTGACCTGCAGAGAGAGCCAAGTTCAACGCCACCTCCCTCCAGCCAAAAACCAGGGCAAACTCCTGCAGAGGAGATAGAACGTGGACAAAGGCCCTCTTATGCAATGGCATTTGTCAGTTCTATGCCCCTCTGACCTCAGTTAGAAACATCTGTCTAATCTATCCTGAACCACTGGACTGACCCATGGAGAACACTTCTCTTCATCTGTGAACACATCAGTGCATCTCCCAACCTTAACTTGCTCACAGATGCATCTCAATAGGCAGATGGCACCGCCATGGCCAACGAAGTGGGGTGGTCCATTCCGCCTCTTTAGATCAGATATCTGTCCCTGACTGAAGGAAAGCTCAGCCATTACCCACCACATCCACCACCCTGCATCACCCACAACTCACTACCAGGCCCACATCACTCCCGCTGTGCACAGCCACCCACCCCTGCACGTACCCACAATGGAATAATAACCCCCACCACAATGTAACCACACCACTGCCACTCAATGCAATGCCCACCTCACAAAGGCACCCCTGAAGGCGACTGAAAGGCACACCAGCACAAAATTGCACAGTTCAGTCCACCTCAAACCCTCATGCCTATGTAACATACATTTCTATGTCCCCCAACAGGCACCCCCACCTATGCAACCCTAATGGAGGGGACAAGGAGTGCCACAGCATTCCAGGGAGATGGAGGCACATCACAGGACACTGATGAAGGATACCTGGACACTGATGAGCAGGCAGGCCCCTCACAAAGCCCTGGATGCTCACCATGCAGCAGCCCCACACAGGAAAACACTGTCATTCCTAACACCCAGTCAAGAACAGCAGGCCAGGGGAGGCGTGCCCACACCAGTGGACCCAGGGCACAAACAGGTGTAACACAGCAACAGAGGCCACAGTCTCCCACGACCAACATGCAGGAAGATGAGGGCCCCAGTACTAGTGGCACGTCAAGACCTGCGCAGGGGACCCAGGTACAGGGGGCCAGGGCAAGGTCAAGCTCCCCAGTGGGTCAGAAGGTAGGGTACAGGATAGATGCAGCAGTCCAGGACGTCATTGCAGAGGTATTGGGGGCATACCAGCATACCCAAGACAGGCTGGCACAGATTGTTATCCACCCTGGAGCAAAGTCAGAGGATGCAGCTGGAACACCACCAACAGGCCATGGAGCAGTGGAAAGAACACAATGCCACAATGGCCATCATTGCTGGAGCACTGCTGCAGTTGGTCAACAAACCCTCAGACACCCACACCAGACAAGAGGCCCCCACAACAGCTCTGGAAAAACAGCAATAGATGACCCAAGCAGCTGAAACAGCACAGGAAATACTCTCCCAGGAATAACAAGGGCCAACCATGCCACCCCAAGTAGCTCCACAGCAGGCGCCAAAACATAGTCTCAGGCCAAGATATGGCACTGGAAACCCAGCTAAGAATGAGCCCCCCTTCAACAATTGACACTGCTACTACTGCCAAGCAACTATCCACCCATTCACCAACTGCACTTAGCTGAGGGCTAAATAAAGTACTAAACTACAATTAGGACCCACCTATGATATCAAACAGGCCTGCCACTAAGTCGGTTTTGAGGACACCCAACCATTATGACTTCCATCACTGTACATGGCACATTTCACTGTATTCCACCAATAAACAACATATCTCACCTATAACACTGTCCCCTGTCTTCAATGTTGAACAAAGTGGAGTAATGATGCAACAGGCAGAGATCAACTTTATTGTCAAATTGTGCATGGTGGTGGTAAAGTGTGTTTCAAAATAGTCAAGAAGGGAATGTAAATATTGTATGTCTGTACCATGCTGAAGAGGTCCATGACTCGCATATCATGACCAATTCCCCCTAGTTGACATGGCACACTTACAGTATCAGTCACTAACCACATATACAGGCTGAAGTCCCACACAGTTATTGGAAGTAGAGTTGTTTCAGTTGGTTTCTGGAATTAAAATCTTCCCCTTCCTCATCCTCACCATCACTCTCCTCACCTCCCTGAGGTAACAGATCAGGACCTATAGCACCCTCCACCTCTAAAAGGGGGACTGAATGTCTCACTGCCACGTAATGCAGCATACAGCAAGCAACGACTATTCTACACACCTTATCAGGCCCGTAGGCCAGGGAACCCCCAGAGATATGTAGGCACCTGAATCTAGCCTTCAGGAGACCTATAGTACGCTCTATCACCCTCCTAGTACGTCCATGGGCCTCACTGTATTTCCTCTCTGCATCCGTCCTGGGATTCCTCACTGGTGTCAGGAGCCAACGCACGTTGGGATGGCCAGAATCACCTAGAGAAATGGTCAATACAGAGTCGTCATTGGAATGTCCTTTATCAAACAGGCTAGTTTTCTGCAATGTGTCAGTTAGTGACAGGCACACTTACCTATGATCCACCCTCTGTCCTCTTGTAGTTGTTCCATCTTTTGTGGCACACTACTGTTCCTCAAAACAAATGAATCATGGACAGAACCCGGAAACATGGCATTCACGTGGGATATGTACTGGTCTGCAGTACATACCAATTGGATGTTCATGGAGTGAAAGTTCTTCATGTTTCTGTACACCTGTTCACTCACTCTTCGAGGGATAATGGGTATGTGGGTTCCATCGATGGCACCAATAACATGGGGAATGTTTGCATAGGCATAGAAGTCAGACTTGATGGCAGGGAGGTCAGCACTTTGGGGGAATCGCACATAGGATTGCAGATGTTGTACAATTGCATTCAGAAATCTTGTGAGTAGCTAGCTGAACATTGGCTGTGAGAAACCAGCACCCATGCCCACTGTCACTTGAAAAGAGCATGTGGCCAGGAAATGTAGTGCGGAGAGCACCTGCACCTCAGTTGGAATGGCATGCTGATTACGATTTCCGGGAGTCAGTGCAGGATCCAGTACTGCACATAGATCCTGAATAGTTGCACATGTGAGTCTGTAAGTGATAATGATCTGACGCTCCACCATGGTCCCCATACCCACAAGTGGTCTGTACACTGATGGTGCCCTTCCTTGCCACAAGGGTCGGTACCTGTGAGGGGTAAATACAAGGAGTCATGTGCACACATACCTTGGCATATTTGCAAAAAACATTCACTGCATTCTTCATTGTGGTATCTGTACAATAACTGCAACCTGACAGATGTACATTTACATCACTAAGAGGGAACAGAGTAAATCATGTGTGATTATATACTCTATGGATAGAGACACAGGTGCTTCATATGGCTAGTAGGCCCAGCACTGTGAGTAATTTGAATTTCAAGCTACACAGGTGATGGCAAAATGTCTGCCCAAAGTAGTTCTGCCCCTTCGTTATGGAAGTGACCTAAGACCGCTAGCGGTTGACGTCACAGCGTACGGTGGTGTTGACCACTGTTCACACCCTCATTGGCTAACATGGATGCCAATGGGGAATCCTGGTGTATCATGATCGCCGCTGGCAGTGAAGGTGCATTCCGCCATGGAACGTATGCGCGTTCGTCATCGTGTGATCACTTGACTCCCTCATCCTGTGCAGACAACTACTCCACTCTGTGTACTGCTGTATCCTGCCTCTAGCTATGGATGTTCCACGTGGTGCAGGGGAAAGGGCCCCAGCCTTCACACAGGAAGAACTGGAGAAACTGGTGGAAGGAGTCCTACCCCTGTACGGCAGACTCTACGGCCGGCCAGAGTTACAGGTGAGTCTGGGTTTGGGGGGCACTGTGTGTGTAATAGATGGAGTGGATTGCTCAGATGTGTGCTCCTGTGAGCCAGGTTGGGGTTTGGTGCATGGAATGCTGTGTGCCACTGTCCTGCCTGTCTGGGAGTACTGTCTGTCTTATGTCTGACAATCAGCCAGCTGTTGCCATTGTGCAGGTGCCTGACCTCTGTGTTTCTTCTCTGTGTCTCCCTACTAGGTCAGCGCCCACCAGAAGAGGGCACATTGGCATGCCAAGGAGGTACGAACCTTGGGGGTCTACAACCGGCGGAGCACCCATTGTCATAAGAGGTGGGAGGACCTGCGGCGCTGGGCGCGGAAGATCAGTGAGGCCCAGCTGGGGAAGTCCTCCCAACGTCGTAGGGGTGCCCATCGGGCACTGACCCCCCTCATGCGAAGGATCCTGGCGATGGCGTACCCAGACCTGGATGGGCGCTTGAAGGCTACACAGCAGTCACAAGGGGGTGAGTATTCACAAACCATACTTCAGCCTGGAAGGATGTGTGTGCGCGATAGGGCTCATGGTGCTTAGAGCAAGGTTTTTGACTGGTGTCCAGCTACTGTCTGCTCCCCAAAGGGTGTAGGGGTGTCCCTGTCAGGTTTCACCTACCTCAGCTCCAATACAATGACAGGATAAGGGTGTAGGTCAGTATACTGCTCAGTAGTCAGGACCATGGTCATGGGCCTAGTGCACGGTGCTGCCTGTTGGGTGTGTCTACTGGGTAGGTGTATGTCTGGCCATTGTGTATCAGCATTCAGCTACTTACAAGTGTCTCTCCTGTTTTGTCTCCCCATCCCTGTTCTCTTTTGTGTGTCCTCAACATCAGGCGAGGGAGCAGAGGCACCAGCAAGAGGGAAGACAGCGGTCCACGGATCGTCCGAGGCAGAGACAACGGACGCCCAGGGGACCAGTGGGTGGGAGGGCGAAGGGACTTCCACTGGGGAGGCTACTACCACAGGAGGTAATGACTCTGAAACCTCCTCCGATGGGGGTCCTCCGGCGGTGGCGGACACTAGTGGACAAATCACGACCATGAGATCTACAGCAAACCCCCATACGATCAGCGCCCTCGCTTCTGCTCCCCACAGAGTTGCCAGTGCCCACCCACCCAGAAAGGTGGCCGTGTCCTTCGCCCCAGGCACATCCTCCCCTGCCCCAATCAGCCCTGCTGCCCTCACAGAGGAGGCTATTGACCTCCTGAGAACCATTTCTGTAGGGCAGACAACCATTGGCACTGCCATCTAGAGGCTAGCATCAGAGGTGCAGCAGACTAATGCCTATCTGGATGGCATTCACGGTGCTGTGTCTGCCCTACAGAGATCTTTTCTGGCTCTGGCCTCCTCTTGCACAGCAGCCAGTTTCCCTGGCCATTACGTCCCCCCTCCAACCTCCTCTACCCCTTCCAGCACCCCACTCTCTTCACCCGTCCAAGGCACACATTCAGACATGCAGTCAAGCACATCAACACACAAGAACCACACACCCAAACACAAGCACCACGCATCCCACCACAAGCAGTTACACAGCCAACAGACACCTGCACACACAACAACGTCCACTTCCCACTGTGTGCCTGCCTCTTCCGCCTCCCTGTCTGTTCCCTCTACATGCACACCCTCATGCACTGCACCTTCACTCACTGTTACTGCTCCTCTTCTTGCACTCACCACATTAGCAGACAGCCATACATGCACCCCATACACCACACCTGCACTCACCACCTCCACTGTAGTTGACACATGCAGCACACTCACCCGACTTGCAGACACCCACCCAACATACATCCACACTAGCTGTCTGGCTTCTCCCACTGTGTCCACCCCCCATCTCCCAAAACACTCAAACGCACCAAGACACCCCCCCATCAGACATCCACCACAACACAGCATACTGAGGAGTCACCGGCACCCACTACAAGCACACCTACACCCCATACATCAACTCCCTCTGCCTCCACTCCCACGCCCTCATCCACGCCCACCCCAATTGCTCCCAAGAAACTTTTGCTCTCCTGTGCAGACCTGTTCGAACCCACTGGCCTGTCTTGTCCCAAAACGTGGCCACCTCCTTGCCCTTTCTGCTCCTTCCACATCGCAGCCCACCCCAGTCCAGCCTTCCCATTCCCGTGCCCCTTCTCCAGTTAAGAAGAAGGCCCGCTAAGAGCCTAAGGCATCCTGCTCCGCCCGTGCCAAACAGCCCCCACCCCTTCAAAGGAGAAGCCGACCCCCCTCTAACCTCCTCACGCAAGTCAAAGTCCCACCCCTTCGTAAATCCCCACCCCCTCCCCGCCCCATTCCGTGAAGTGCCTGGATCCCCCTATGGTGCCATGTTGAGTGGCGTACCCAGCACTTGAGGGAGTCAGGTGTGGCCAGTTGTGGGCGAGGAAATCTGACTTTTTATGGACTGGCCATTGGCCCTGTTAGCATCATTTAGCTCACTGAGCTACAGAATTAAATTTCTGAGTAGCCTGTTTTTGGGCTTCACGCAATTCCGCCCTGGTGTTTGTTTAAATAATTTATGGCTGTGGTGCTATTGTATGTACTATGGCCAAGTTGCAGTGGCCTTCGGTCGGGTACGTCCCTCTTGGTGTGGGGTGTCTGACTAATGCTGCTGGGAAGGTTTGGGGGGCTTTGCGGGGTGGGTGGAGTGGATGGGTATGGAACTTTGCCCTTTCCTCCCTTGTGTCGTAGGTTGCAGTACTTACCGTCATCGTCTTCGTCAGCGGTCTCGGTCGTGTAGATATATGGCAAGGAGTAAGGCTGGCATGATCTGCAGCTCTCTGTCCATGGCTGCCGCTGCACGTTTTGTTGACCTCCGGTGAGTGTTTCCTTCTTTTTGTTTCTTTCCCATCTGGCTTTGTGTGGCGGTGGTTCCAGCCCCGGAACTGGCTGCGGAATGGTGGTTCATAGTTTGATGGGTGGGTTGGGCCTTTTTGACAGCCTGTGGGCGGACTCTGTCGTCGTCAGCGGGACTCCCTTCCTAGCGGTGGGTGGTGCGCAGGATGCGTGAGTTTCGTTTGGTTCATCATTTGGCGGTCCGGACCGCTCCTCTGTTGGCAGTTTCTACCTCCATCGCCGGCGCTGCGGAACAGACCGCCATGTTTGTAATGAGTGTCTATATTTTTTAATCTTTTTGAATATCCCTGAATTTCTTTTTCCATGAACGTGGCTGTACTCCTTATTAAAAACTCCTTTTGTTGCACTTTACTGTTCTCCAGGTTTGAGGAGTGTGTCACCATATATTGAGAAAGGAAAGAAAAATGAGCACCCCTAACTGTTCCTGTATCTGTGTAGGATACACGAAGGCTGTGAGCTGTAGAACTGAAAATCTTGTATTTAGTAAGGATTTTATGAAGGACAGTGTACAATTAATTCCATAACACGTGGAGGCGATGAAGGAGTTTTGCAGCTTTAGTTGTTTCCATAACTCAACCATGATAAATGGAAATGCTTAAATCTTTCTGAACATTAGCAATTATGAAACTGCCTTTCAACTAATTCATGTATTAGTCTCTCTCTCTGTGGTATTAGAGACAGGGATCAAGCATATGCAAATTAGACTTAGGTCTGCCACACAAAAATAATATAAGTCAAACTGATTTGACACCTGTCCTTAAAATGGGAACAAAAGCAACCCTAGATTTGTTTCAACCATGTTAGACCAAGAATGAGAAGTGCAGTGAGATCACATCGAAGAGCATGCCAACATGTACCACTTGAGATGACACTCTTAGATCTTCTTTACTACAAGGTCCCAGTAGTATCTCCCCCCACCTTGTCGTTAATGATGCCAAGGGAGTATGCAAATCCACGGGTGTATATTTACCGAATAGTACATGTGGAAACCTTAGGGTCTCATTTGAAACGAGGACATATGAGGAATATGTAATTCCCATTCAAATTCCCCTTGTTATTACTCATGCCGTATTTATTATTCCATCCAAACACTCTTCATGTAATCCCAGTTTAGCTGGTAACTCCTGTTAAAATGAACTTCAGAATGGGTCATTAGACAGCCCTGAATTGATTGACAGAAGTGTTGAAAATGCCTAGTAAATGAAAGAACCACATTACAGTTGATGTCTTAGCTTCTTGTGCATGTAGGGTAATCGGCACACTAGTTACGATGTGTACAAACCTAGCTATAATGCAATACAGTGCAGCGCAGTAACATTTTGATTCAGTTCAGGAGGTGGGATCTATGGAGACCAAAAGAGAAAAATAATCACGGGTGAATGAGTTGGGCGGGGGGGATAATAGGCTAACCTATGCTGGCTGGCATGGTGTGTGGAATAGTAAGTTGTGAAAAAGAGTGGTAAGTGAGAAGTGAGGAACGAAAAACAGAACCAACCCTGTCCAAATCAGTGTTGCCAAGATCCTTATCCTATCTCTAAAGAAACAGTTCAACCTGAACATTAGCTGTTGGGGCATGGATTTACAATCAGAACGTCAAGGGCTGATGACCTAGCTTTTGAATTGACCGACGAACCGAAGGCAGGGATAGGCCCACACACTTGCTCAGCATCAGGATAACCTTGGGGAAATAGTATGCTTTACAAATACACTCACCATAACATAATGTTACATAACTTAACATAACATAACCTAACATAACATGAGTTTGAATTATAAGATCCTAAGGGCCAGATGTACAAACATTAGGAATACTGATTTCCTCATTGTGATTATCTCTGAATCACAATTAGGAAATCAGTATACCTTCTGTATGAAGTAATTCTATTCCTGAATAGTGATTCCTAGTGGGTCGCAAATCAACCTACTTCATGAATATGTATGAGGTATGTTGCAAGTTGCGACCAATTAGGAATCACACCCATCTCTTGGGCTGTGACCTGCTGGGGTCAGCAAACTACAAAGTCTGTGACTGTTTTTAATGAAGGATTTTTTTTTTAATGCAACTTAATGAAAACACAAAAATTTGTAAGTTTTATGTTCTAATATTTTTTAACACTCTCAAAGGGAAAGGGGGTCCCCAGAAGACTCCTTTCCCTTTGCAAATGGATTACCACCACTTTACAACTGGTGGTAAAGTATTACTGTTTTGTGATTAGTTTTTCACTGGAAAGTTGACTAAAAGTAATGCAAAGAAGTGCAATGCATTGCTTTACTTTATTCTGCGTAAGACAGGCATTCCATAGGTGGTTATTTAGCACTCCTGAGCTACCACCCATGCTTTATGATGCAAATCCCTTCCTGCTAATAATAGTACACAGGGTTTTGCGCCATAAAATTACATCACTTTTGAGAAGGGGTTAAAAGGAGAAATATTTTTGTTTCACTTTATTTTCCAACTTTGCATGTGTGTTGCACTGTACAGCACATATATAAACCACATATATAAAATAGGACAAGTTTAGCAGTTTGTCTAGGCATAGTATTTCATACTGGAAAGATACCCTTCCAGTACGAAACCTATAATAGACTCACACAGACACCTTTGCACCACATTACAAATGTGCTTGTGTGGCGTCCGGCAGCCTTGCTGTGCATCAGTGCTAGGGAGAGGAAAGGAGAGTACCATATATCTGTAGATATGACGCTTTCCACGTCTGTCTCTGTCACGCAGTGCAGGAACTTTGGGTGCTGCTTTGTGAGACAGGGTTGTTGTTGTGGCACATCATTTTCCATCATTTTTTGATTCGTGAGCACAAATGTCACTGCACAAAATAACAGGACCCAGATTTACAAACATTTTGTGCTGTGTTTGCATCTCAAAAGTGTGGCAAACACAGGCATGTTTTTAGTATTTACTTTTCAGCACAAAACTTGTTTTGCACTGTAAAGTTGCCTAAAAGTAATGCCACGCATCATGACACACTGCTTTGCATTCCTTAGCATCAAGGGGTGTTATATGGGTGGTACATGGGTGTTTCTCTGCTAGCAACCATGGTTTATGATATAAAACCTCATCTATTAACATTAGTAGACATGGTTGTGCCCCAAAAAATGAAGCCTTTTTAAAGCAGGCATTAAAAAAGAAGGAATGCTTTTATTTCTCCAAGTGCTGCTCACTTTGCATGTATGCTTTCCTGTACTGCACACATCTAATGTGGGGAACATTTTAAAGTTAGTCAATACATAGTATTTTGTACCCTTCGAGTACAAAACCTATGCACCTATGCTAGACACGTGAACTGTGGCGCAAAGGTGTTTTCCATGGTGCGCAGCAGCCTGATTGTGCGCAGGTGCAAGAAATAGGGGGGAGAATGCCATATCTCTGTATATATGGCGCTGTCCTTCTCTCTCTCTCTCCCTCTCTCCCTCTCTCATGCAGTGCAGTGCAGCATTTCTGGGTGCTGCATTACTTTGTGTAAGTTTAATAAATCTAGGCTAGATCCATAAAGCAAAGGATCGGCAAAAAAATATTTTTTCATAATCTGTATGAAGTCGTTTTGTTTTATTTTTTGCAAATGTTTTATGTGGTTCCAACTGTATCAGCTGACACTATAAAATGATAATGTAAATTATATGGGATTGTAACAGTTAAAAATCCACAGAATGCAATCCACCCAAAAATAGATGTCACTCCAGATTCAGTGCACAAAATATAAGTGTGTTCACAATGCACAAAAAACAAAAGTCTGAAACACAATGAAGAATGCTTAAAAATGCATTTCAGCCACTGTAGATTTCGTTTGAGGCAAGAACTTAAGTTTCCCTATAATATGAAAGAAGATGGCTCAATTTTCTGGCTGTGATTATTGTGGTGATACGGACGAGTGAAAGCATGCATGGATGTTTCGTTAGGAGGATTGTGTGGGTGAATGAAAAGATGGGTTGCATGATGTAAGCATTTTAAAGCACTCTGGGAATAGTACATTTAAATACAATATTACGCATTGCTTAAGCATACAAGGATTGATTCACAAAGTGAAATCCACATGCGCAGATCTCCGCACATATAGATTTCTGCCTATGCGGAGGTCTGCATCAGGAAGGTATTCCCCAAATTCTGGACACAATCTCTATCTAGTATTAAGATTTACAAATCTACACTCCCTCGCTTAAGAAGGTGAAAACTCCTATGATAGAAATTAGGATCATAAAATTACTACTAGCAAATTTTATTATCATATTTCTAACAGACCCCTGTTTAGGGAGTTTTTCAGCTTAGCTGTAAAGTTCTCCATCACTGGGAAGAAGATCTTTGCCAGGATGGAGAACTCAGAATGAAAGGGAACAGGGATGCACCCAACTCATTTTACAGACTTGACACACAATAACTCTTCAATCATATAAATCCACCCTATAGCCGAGGCCCGTCCTCTCTTCCCCTTGGACTGCCTCATTAACAGGATGCCACACAACACATGCAGATTCCAAGATTCAACAATGCTCACTCAGAAGAAAACAGATCTTCACTAAGGAGAAGACAAACCTAGCAGTTAACTTTGTATTTAAACATTACAAGAAATTACATTGTCTGCAACTATGCACCCTCAGTGGAGTGGAGAAGACAAACAAGTGGCAAGAGCTGACAGGCTATTTAATGCCTTGGTGGTAGAGGCATGCACCATTGGGGAACCTCAAGAAAAAGTGGCAGGACGAGAGAAGGTGAGTGAAAGTGACCCTCTCCAGGATATAGGTGCCACATGCTTTTCATGGAAGTGGACCTTAATTCTTTCTCTGTTTTGTCCTCCTCGAGGAGCGTGCCCTGAATACCATGCACCATAATCTACTCTATGTCCTACTTGCTTCAAGGAACCCAAAACATAAGGCCAGGTAGGAACTAAACACCCATCACAACTTGTTCTTATATCATGACACATGCCACTCTGTCCCCACCCATGCTTTATAATAATCAGAGATGACAAACGTTTCTCTCATACAATGCCTCTAACAATTCCCCTTTCCAGAAAGTAAGCTGTTAAAATTGATTTCAATAGGATCTAGCTTTCCTACATTCAGTCAGCACATCTAAGCCTTTTTTAGAAACAACAGGAGCACTCCAACTGTGCCAGTGTGATACACTGATACCATCAGTTAGTGATCTCAGTACCTGTCATAAGCATCTTGAGTAACTTGCTTGTGAAAAGGTTACTACACTTCCACTGACCCTCTAGAAAGATTGAATGGTTAGTAGTGGACAGCAACCATTATCTTCATGTGCAGATATTGTCTGGGCGCGAGCCGTAGTTGACTTGCACTCTTGTTCCCTGTTTGGAACCATTTCAAGGATCTCAGTAAGTGAGGGGTGCTATCTAGCAATGGCTGGACATGCCAAAATGTTTTCCCCTTTACCTGTAAATCCTTTCTCCGCTCCTAAAATAAATGCTCCCCAAAATGGGGGGCATAGCAACAACAAAATGTACAGACATGGTGAAACAAATGTTTATTTGGTCTGTGTCTTGTTTTATTATGTAGATAGGCTGTGTGTGAATGGCTGATGTTGTAAAGTGTGTCACAGGGCTCATACAAATCTACTCCACCACTGCTATGGTAAGTAATTTTTTTATGAGGTTGAGCTATTGTTAGAACCTACTAGCTCCTTCTGACAAGTGGAAATAGAACAGGTGTTCTGTTCTGACAGAAACTGAAGTAGCAATCAAGATGTATTTAAGTCTTATTCTTATCACATTTGCTCTGTGTTCAGAGACAGAGGTCAGAATTCAGTTTGTCTTCTTGCAATGCAAATACTGACTGTAGAGTTCCAGTATTTTGTAAGGTGAACTGTCTTACCTGTGTGAAATGAAAGGCTGTGGGTATCAGGTCTTTCCTAACACACAATATTTACATGACTAAGGCGGTCATTCTGACCGCGGCGGGCGGCGGTCGCCGCCCTCCATGCGGTCACCGCCAAATGCCCGCTCCGCGGTCAGGAGACCGCGGATGCCATTCTGGCTTTCCCACTGGGCCGGCAGGCGACCGCCAAAAGGGCGCCCGCCGGCCCAGCGGGAAAGGCTCTGCAACGAGGAAGCCGGTTCCGAATGGAGCCGGTGGAGTTGCAGCGGTGCGACGGGTGCAGTGGCATGGGCAGTGCAGGGGCCCCACGACACCCGTTCCCGCCATTCTGTTCCGGGCAGTAAGAACCGCCAGAAACAGGGTGGCGGGAAGGGGGTCGGAATCCCCATGGCGGCGCTGCAAGCAGCGCCGCCATGGAGGATTCCCTGGGCCAGGGGAAAACCAGCGGGAAACCGCTGGTTCCCCTTTTCTGACCGCGGCTTTACCGCCGCGGTCAGAATGGCCCTGGAAGCACCGCCAGCCTGTTGGCGGTGCTTCCGTGGTCCCCGGTCGGAATGACCCCCTAAGTCAACTTAACAAGCATTTCACAATAAATTTCAGTAGCTGTGAAAGACCATTTTTTTGTACTTGTGTGATGAGAAAAATATTTTAATGAGATGAAAAAAAGTCAGAACACTTTAGTTGGTGATGTGCAAATATTTTTTCTGAAACCTAATTTTAACCAATAATTCTTTTACACTACATAGTTTTTTCAGTAAAGCTGCAGGCTAGTGGGAAGGTTTTTGGACATTTCTTGGAAATTTACTGTCTGTAAATGACAGTGCACTACCACATCATGCCTTAGTGATATACTTATTAAAAGTGAGCATTTAAACATAAACTGAGAAAAACTTCTGCCCTGATGGCAAAGCTATTAGTAAACTAAGGGGGAAGTCATGCATGGATCATGTGTACCCTATATGCGGGCTAGATTTATTATACCTGGAGCAAAAGTTTAGCGTATTTAATCAAACAAGCAGCAGAAATGCTGAACTTTCATATTTGAAGGAGCACTCGTATGTGAGAATGAAGAAAAAGGCGACTGTAAAATACAATATTTGCATTGGATCACACAATTTGAGACCCGTTTCCAGATCAAATACATTCCAGTTAGATCAAGTAGATTGTTCAAGCTACTCGACCTGCAGGTCTAGTAACATTTTTATGATTTTTCGAAGCCTGCTGTTGATGCGTGTGGCAGAGTGAGTCTTAACTGTTCATTTCCTCCTCATTTCTAGTGACTGTTCTGTTGCATGTTTTTGAAGCCTTGTTGTAAAAAGAGTACCTAACTTAGAGTTACAATAAATGTTTTTATTTTTTTAAATACATTGAAAGCATACAGTTGAGTAAAAACAGTAATGATTCAAAAGTATTGTTACATATATTTCCCGATTGTCCAAAGCTTGGGCAAAGTGATGCTCAACTTACACAAAGCTTGACTGGCTAGTGTAGATTTGAGCCTGTTTTGTTGTTAGCACTATTTTGCTAGCTGTTGGTGAACCCTTTTTGAATAGAAATTTCTTTACTCTTCCGTGGCTGTGTTTTGGTATTTGCTTGCCCCCCTCTGAAACCCACATTTAACCCAACGGCTGCCCAACCCCCCACAGGGCTGAGCCCTTTTTTGCTTTTTGGTTAGTTTGTATTTAGGCCACCATACCTTTTGGTTCACATGAGCTATCCATGCCAAATTTGTACCATATTTTCCAACATCCTGAAGATTCAAAAGGCGCCCAGGGTTTGTGGATTCCCCTAGAGGGAACTGAGAAAATAGGCAAAATGTAACAAAATGTTTAACTTTTTGAGAAAAGTATGGAAAAAGTACTGCAGATAATAGTGTCTGTTTTTCCCCCCCTAAAAGCCATCCAAGAACAGTTTATTGTGCTAAAGTCACCATCTTCCTGGCCATTTTGTACCACAGATTTAGTATTTTTCTAATAAGTAGCCTATTTTTCAAATCTGTTTGTGCTCTCAACCTACTTCCAGTTTGTGTTGGAAACCAGTGTGAAACCTATGAGTGATCCAGAAAAGATTGTTGAAATGTAGACAAAATTACAAATTCAGCAAGGGGTCATATGTGAAAACTAGACACCTAAGGGAATCCAAGTTGGTGTGATTTACGTGGATCCCATTAGAGGTGCCTTTGAGTAGAGACTCCTACTGACCTTGGTTAGATCTGTTTCTTTTGCTGGCACTAGGTCCAGCCGCACAAGTGGGGCAGAGTTTTTATCGGCACAGGCTGTATAATGATGGTCGATAGGAATTTTCTGGATTCCTGCAGATTCTTGAGGTTTCTATCACAGAAAAGTAAGGAAAATGCATCACTTCAGGCAAAGTTGGAGGTTTGCAGGGCATTGTGGGTAAGAAAATGGTGTGGGGTTGATGTGAAGCACACCACCTTGGACTCCCCTAGATGTCTACTTTTCAGAAGTGACTGGGTCTGATAGGTTTTTTTGGTAGCATCCTACCCCAAGCCCAAAACGTGCATCTGTTCACCATTGCAAGTGGGACGATATTGGGAGCTAACCAAGCTCTGCTGGCCCATATGTAAAATCAACACCCAAAAGAGTTAAGTGTCCTTTTGCTTGCTATTAGGATGAAGTGCTTTGGTCCACAGGGGAAGCCAAAATAATTGTGCCCCCTTCATTTGGGATAGGAGCATAACCATGCACATGGTGGTGGGCAGCCCTCATCCCTCTGTTTTTTTTTTTATTCCTTGGTGTCTAGTTGTCTTTCTGCCCCCAGGGGGAGAGGTTCAGGGGTAATTATCCTATCTACCCCCACCCAGTGGGGCAGAAAGACTGTTGCATCCTTCAGTTGGCATGGAGGCACGGCCACAGCCATGGCGGGCATCTCCCACCCCTCTTTAAATATATATATATACATATTCCCCGGTATCTGGTGGGATTTAAGCCCCCCTTGGGGCAGATCTGGGTTAGTTAGCCCATCTGACCCCCAGGGGGAAAGAAAGACAGTGTCTATTTTGGGAGGGGCTCGGGCACTGCCATGCCCAGTCTGGGCCACTCCCCACCCCTAGACTTGCCTAAAGAAATAATCCCTGGTACCTATTGGGCTTTCTTACCCCCGGGAAGGCAGATGTCCCCCAAGGGTGTAGGCAAGAAGACTGTGTCATGGTTCTGGTGGGTGTGGGCATTGCCATGCCCATATTGGGCTGTCCTAACCCCTATACTAATAAAAAAAAAGTCCCTGGTACCTAGTGGGCTTTCTGCCTCCCCAGGGGGGCTTATTCAGTTCTAATGCTCCCATCTGCCTCCCAAGGGAGTCAGAAAGACTGTGCCCATTTTTGGAGGGTATTGACAGTTCCATACTGGAAACCTCCTACACTAATGACACAAGTATTCTGTGTTGTGCTAGTGGACATTCTGGCCCACCTGAGTGTGCTGCATATGTCCCAACTATGCCAGGTGTAAAGCATGATCACAGCTATCGATGATCTGCCTCACTTCTTGCTATATAAAAGCCTGGGGTTTTAGACTAAATTATCATCCAGAAACTAAACAGTCTTGAAGCTGAAGAATCCATATATATAGCTTAGACATAATTCATATATCTGAAGCTACACAGATGTGGATTTAAGGACACTGCACACTTTCATAAAACAGAAAATGTTTGGTTTCAATTCAATAATAGTTTTAGGTTGGAGAAAACTCAAAGTTCTGCACCTTATGGCGATTATTGGTGCTAAAAGTGGTGCAACTGCTATTTAAAATTATTTTTGTGCTAATACTTCAGGCATATTGGCTAGAGTGTGCATGTTTTCAACATGGTCCATTCAATTGCCAGAGCTATTGAATCTCTGCTGGGTAGCCAAATGTCAAAACCTCTTCTAGACCCACAGCATGAAGAGGCTGTGTCCATATAGGTGAACACATTCCATGAGAACAAGGTAAAGTCTAACACTCTGCTTTACAGTTTATACTGTTGGTTTAAAACCTGAAATACTATAGTCTACTAACCTATTCTCAACAAGGAAGGCAGTTAGTGCCCAATTACCCTAGGAAATCTCTGGATGGGATACTGTTCTGCTCATTTATAACTGGCTCTTCATTGCCACACCTGGGCTCCTGGGTCCAGAAAATCACTTTCAGTTTAGCCCACCACACCATCCCTGGCCTCCACCTGACCCCTCCTATGTCATGTGGGAAGCATACAATACTCCCCTCTGCCATGCCACATTCTCCCCTGACCATTAACGTCCCCATATTTCCAGCCACACCACATCCCTGCACATAAATCTGTATTACTTTGCAAAGTATTTTCCCAAACATTTTCCCAGTGCTCTCTAGTACAGTTCTTAGGTGGTAATTCAACAGAATCATTTAATTGTCTTTTTCAGTTTTGCCCTTGAGACAAATGTATTGTGTTGTTTTTCATAAATTGACTCCTATCCTCACACATTGTCAGCTTAACTACTGTGTTTTGCGAGTGGAAGAGAACTTACACATGCATAGCAGTAGGTAAACAAGCATTTGCAATGCAATAGGTCTCGCACATTTCAAACAAGTTAATTGTCATCTTTTGACAACAGCACCCAGGAGCAAAAACAAACAAAAAAAAACTAGTGAAAACTGAGAAAAGATGACTTAACAAAATAAAATAAAGTTAGCTTTAGAAGAAAAAAAACCTTTGCAATTTTGTTTGTCCTGCTGGGCGCGATTTTGCCAGTCACTAGCATTCTGTTTGCAGGGCACTAAAAGTTAGAACAAAATAGTACCTCCATCAGGTTGGGAGCTGCGGATCGGCACTAATTAAGTTGAAATCAATTAGTGCTTGGTCCCTGCTCCACGCACAGGAACGGAAATGATGCCCAATATGCCTTTATGAATAACAAGGCTCTAGAGAAAAGTTCCATGCAAACCAACAAATTTGTGAGTGACAGGCAGACTCCAAGCCCTTTACTGAACACAATAGAGTCTTGCATGTGAGATGCATGCGCAAACGCATGCACTTGCAGGCTCAACCCTAAAAAAAGAAAAGACTTGCCTCTGGTCTGCTTTATAGTAAGAGAGAAACAATCTAAGGGAAACAATGCCTCATCCTGAGGGAGAAGTTTAGCCGGGCCTTCTTCCATGTCCTAGGGATATGACAACTGCCTCTCCTAGCCATGTAAGCACGTGTGTAGCCCCTAAACCCCTGTCACTTTGATTTTAAGCACTCCTCTCTAGGTAACCCTGCTTGCTTTCTTACCCTCCCAGGCTCCACTATTCACTCTAACCACAGTCCCTCCCTCAAGCGGCCAGAGGATGTCCAATCCACCCCAACTCCCTCCCGGTAGCAGCGGGACCCCAGAGCAGGAGCATACATTTCACCGAAACAGGTATGTTTTTAAAACAAATGTTGCTGCTGTGTGTATATATATTTATTGAGTCCATGTTTGTATGTGGCAGACTTTGTGTGTGTTTTTTCTGTGCGCATCTTAATGTTTTGGGGGTGTGTAAATGTGTTCCCGTTTGTGAATATATGTGCATAATACAGGACTCCACTCCATCACTTGGTAAAATTTTGGTCCTACCACATTGTTGATAATATTATCAACATGTTGCTGTCAGTGGCGTAATGTACATTCCCTCTCCTGATAAAATACTGACCCTGGCATACTTGTGGTAATTATTTGCAACTTGTTGGAATCCTAGGGGCAATGAAACAATGTCCAGTTCTGGTAAAATGCTTTCCATTGCACAACTATTGTAGTTCTCAGTACCTGGTGGGCATCATAAATTATGTCTATTTCCACCATGGTAAAATACTGGCACAAACACAATGATGGTAATTCCTGTCAAATAATGGGTATCCATTGGAGGATGCTCATTGCCTACCTATGAAAATGCTAATACTGGCACAATGGTAGTAATTCTTGACAACTTGTGAGCATGTGACGATAGTCCTTGTCCCTGCCCTTGCATAATGGTATGATTATTTAGGGTTTAACTTGAGAAATTTGCTGTATCATAATCAGGAAAAATTACTGCAAAATTATGTGAAATTACACAGAATTATGCTAGGAGCGTAACCCTGCATTTAGCTTAATTTTCTTAGCACAAAATGCTCTAGCATTCCAAATTGGATCCGAAAGACTAAGAAAACAGCGTGTGAACTATTCTTGTGCCCTTGCAGTAGGAATTTTCACCCCAAATTATGTTAACTGGCATAATCACATAATTTATGGTAATTGTGCATGAAAACTCCATAACAGGAGGTCTGTGAAGGATAGAACAGACCATCCTGTAGCTCCTGTATAGAGACACCAGCAATATCTCACCACTGAAAGTGCTTGCAGCAAGTGGCACTGGCCACATGGTTCTCCCCATCAGCAAATTGATCAGGGAATGCCCACGAAGCAAGGACTGCACCTCCAAGGCATCATGGTAACCCTTATCCCCAATTCACCTCATTGCACAAGATAACTGAGCTGTTAGATAACATGCCTCAAGTTTAAGAAGGCACATTGCCCCCGCATCACTGGTACCATAAGTGTGGTTACCAAAAGCCACCTATGCTTACCTGTCCATATCAGGTCAGAAAACAGACTGTTCAGATACCTGAAGAACAAATGCCACAAACATACTCCTTCCTACTTTAAAGTACCCAGATCGGACTTGGACGCAGAAGTGTGGCAGCACCAACCATGCAAAACATCCTCCACCAAACACAGATGTTCTTTTGTGGTCTGTGCCTGGCACTCATATTGCTCCTTGCTGCTCTCCTGTGACATGAAGGTCTCTCTGGGTGCCACATGTCAGTGGTCCACGTGGAACAGGATACACCTTGTGTCTCCAGCCAAGATACAGCTTCTTCAGGGGAGGTGAAAATATGCTTTTCACCCTTCACCATTACCATCAGTTCCAGAAGGAACATTAACCCCTTGGATGCCTTGGACGTAACGGTTACGTCCTTGGCTGCAGCACTCAGGCGCCAAGGACGTAACCTTTATGTCCTAGGACCGGCTCATAAGGAGAGCGAGCGCTCCCCCATGAGCCTCCAACTCACCCACAAGCAGGAATCGAAGGGAAATCAATTCCCCTTCCACCGCTGACACCCTCCAGCGACGTTTGATGACAATCGCGCGCTGACCTCATCAGAGGCCGCCCCCATTGTGCTGGAGCTTCCAGCCCTATCAGAAGAGAAATGCAAAGCATTTCTCTTCCAATCGGGGGGGGAAGGGCACGCGGAGGACTTGAAAGGAAAGGAAAGGCCTTTACTTTCCTTTCATGTCTGTCTGAGCATTTCTTCAGCCCAATCATGAAGCGATTGGCTGCAGACATTCCCACTAGACACCAGTGATTTTTGTTTTGCAAATGATTACAATGAAGGGGAGCGACCCCATTGGCAAGGGTCATCCCCTGGGGGGCATTTATTTATTAGGCCTTTTCTTCCTCCCGGAGGCAGATCGGCCAAGTTTTCTTGGGTCAATCTGTCCAAAAGAGGGGAAGAAACCACTAGACACCAGGGATATATTTTTTGCACCAATTTCATTCAAGGGGAGCGACCCTTTAGGCAAGGGTCGCTCCCCTGGGGGAAAATTCATTTTAGCCCATTTCTGCCCTCTTTGGGGTAGAACAGCCTATTTCTATTAGGCCAATATGCCCCCAGGAGGCACAGAAACCACTTAGGCACCAAGGATTGGTGTGTGTGTGTGTGGTTTGTTTGGGGGGGCAACACCTTGGGTAAGGGTTGCTCCCCATACGGGCACATTATTGTTGACCATTATGCCCTCCTTGGGTGGGGTTATGGCCATACCCCTACCCCAAATAAAAAGGGACAAAGTTGTCTCTGCCCACCAGAGATCCACTCCCTGGGGGGCAGAAAGCATGGTTAGATGCCATGGAAATTGCATAAAATAAAAAATTGTGGGGTAGAGGCTACCAACCAGTATGGGCATCGTACAGTCTTTCAGCTCTCCCCCTACACACTAACAGATCCTATCCAAATTGCAAGCAAGAGGACATTTGTTTATTTTGGGTTTTAGTTTTACATTTGGGCCATGAGAGCTTGCCTAACCCTCAAAATGGTGCCACTTGGAATAATGAGGGCTGCACTTTTTGGACTTTGGGACACTGCCATGTAGAAAAATCTACGAGACCTAGACACATCTGAAAACTAAACATTTGGGTGAGTACAGAATGGTGTACTTCACATGCACCCGCACCATTTTCTTACCCACAATGGCCTCCAAATCTCCATCTTTGCTTGAAATCCCTCGTTTTCCTCACATTTTTGTGATGGAACCTTCCGGAACCTGCAGGAATCCACAAAATTTCTACCACCCAGCATTGTCGCATTGATACCAATAAAAATTCTGGCCCACTTGTTGGCCTAAAAACGTTGTTTTACCAAATTGCCCTTTTGGAACTGCTTTGATTCCCCATCAATTTCAATATGGTTTTGGCCTGTCATAGGCACTTGGCCCACCTACACAAGTGAGGTATCATTTTTATTGGGAGACTGAGGGGAACATTGGGTGGTAGGAAATTTGTGCGGTGAACCCACACAGAAATGTGGGGAAAATTTTATTTCTTTAGCTAAATTTGAGGTTTGCTGAGCCTTCTGGGTAAGAAAACAGTGGGAGATCTATGCAAGTCACACCTCCCTGGGTGCCCTCGGGTGTCTAGTTTTCAGAAATGTCTGGGTTTGGTAGGTTTCCCTAGATGACTGCTGAGCCCAGGACCAAAAATGCAGAGGCCCCTCCAGACAAAAACAGGTGGTTTTGTATGTGATCATTTTGATGGGGAAACACCCAGAACAACGACTCCAAAACCATGAAGTTGGAAAAAACGAAAGCGAAACAACGCTTTAGTTTTCCACGTCTTCCTGGTTTTGGTACCTTAACGACGCATGTCTGAACCACGTACATGTGTGGTTAAGGTACAGGAGAATGAGGAGGTAAGTTGGGCTGGGACTGGGGCTGTTTTTTTTGGGGGGTTGGGGTGGTCTGTGGGCTCGGGTGATTAGGGTTTGGGGGAGAGGGGGGTCAGGGTTTAGGTTTGAGGGGCGGGGTGGGGGTTGGGGGTTTAGGTTTTAGGGGCAGGTGGGGACTTGGGGTATTTTTAGTTTTTTTGGGGTGGGGTGGGGGGCTGGGGGTGATTAGGTTTTGGGGGTCAGGGTTTAGGTTTAAGGAGTGGGTTAGGGATTGGGGTGTTTAGGTTTTAGGGGTGGGGTGGGGACTCAGGGTATTTTTAGGTTTTGGGGTGGGGTGGGGGGCTGGGGTGATTAGGGTTTAGGAGGGAGGGGGGCCAGTGTTTAGGTTTAAGGGGTGGGTTGGGGGTGTGGGTGGTTTAGGTTTTAGGGGAGGGGGTTGGGGTTATGGTAATTTTGGGGGTGGGGTTGGGGTAGTTGTGGGGATGGGGTTGCTGTAATTTTTGGGGGTGGGGGGCTAAGGAGGAAACATGCTGAAACCATGCATGCTGATTACTAATGCGTTTACCAGGAATGCGTTTACAATGAAAAATCATTGTAAACGCATTCGTGGTAAAGACATAAGTGATAAGAACGAGGTCGTTGTTCCGACCTCATTGTTGAGCCATGGGTGTTTGAAGCACTCGTGGTTCCGACATATAACCTTTTGATGTGTCCACGTAGTTTTTTGGGGCATTTCCTGTCATGGAAACTAGGCCTACCCACACAAGTGCGGTACCACTTTTATAGGGAGACCTGGGGGGACGCTGGGTAGAATGAAGTTTGTGGCTCCCCTCAGATTCCAGGTCTTTGCAGCACCGAAATGTGAGGAAAAAGTGATTGTTTTTTGCCAAATTTTGAGGTTTGCAAATGATTCTGGGCAACAGAACCTGGTGAGAGCCCCACAAGTCACCCCATCCTGGATTCCCCTAGGTGTCTAGTTTTCAGAAATGTCCAGGTTTGCTCGGTTTTCCTAGGTTTCGGATGAGCTAGAGGCCAAAATCCACAGCTAGGCACTTTTCAAAAATGTGATGTGTCCATGTTGTGTTTTGTGGCATTTCTTGTTGCAGGCACTAGGCCTACCCAAGTAAGTGAGGTACCATTTTTATCGGAAGATGTGGGGGAATGCTGGGTGGAAGGAAATGTGTGGCTCATCTCAGATTCCAGAACATTCTATTACCGAAATGTGTGGAAAAGGTGTTTCTTTTGCCACATTTTGAGGTTTGCAAAGGATTCTGGGTAACAGAACCTGGTGAGAACCCCACAAGTCACCCCACAATTGATTCCTCTAGGTGTCTAGTTTTTAAAAATGCACAGGTTTAGTAGGTTTCTCTAAGTGCCGGCTGAGCTATAGGCCAAAATCCACAGCTAGGTACTTTCTGTAAAACACATCAGATTTCAATGTAAAAATGTGATGTGTCCTTGTTGCCTTTCCTGTCGTGAACATTAGGCCTACCCACACAGGTGAAGTACCATTTTTATTGGGAGACTTGGAGGAACACAGAATAGAAGAACAAGTGTTATTACCCCTTGTCTTTCTCCACATTTTATCCTTCCAAATTTAAGACAGTGTGTAAAAAAGATGTGTATTTGAGAAATGCTCTGTAATTCACATGCTAGTACGGGGACCCCGGAATTCAGAAAAGTGGAAATAATCACTGCTTCTCAAAACCTTATCTTCTGCCCATTTTGGAAATACAAAGGTTTCCTTGATACCTATTTTTCACTCTTTGTATTTCACCAAATGAATTGCTGTATACCCGGTATACAATGAAGACCCATTACAAGGTGCATCTCCTTTATTGGCTCTGGGTACCTAGGATTCTTGATGAACCTCCAAGCCCTATATATCTCCACAACCAGAGTAGTCCAGCAGAAGTAACAGTATATTACTTTACAAAATCTGCCATAGCTGGAAAAAGTTATAGAAGAAAACATGGACAGAAATGACGCTGTTCTCACCTCAATTTCAATATTGTTTTCCTTAGCTGTTACTTTCTGTAGGAAAGCCGTTAAGGAACTTCAAAAGTGACCCCTTGCTGAATTCATAATGTTGTCTACTTTTCAGAAATGTTTAGCTGTTGGGGATCCAGCACTGGTTTAATACCCATTTCTGGCACTAACTGGAAGGAGATTGAAAGCACAAAAATAATAAAAATGGGATGCGTCCCAGTAAAATGCCAAAATTGTGTTGAAAAATATGTTTTTCTGATTCAAGTCTGCCTGTTCCTGAAAGCTGGGATGATTTTAGAATCACAAATCCTTTGTTGGTGCCATTTTCAGGGAAAAAATATAAGCTTTCTTTTGCAGCCCTTTTTTCGTATTTTCTTTTTTTTAATTAAATTTGAGCCATACTTTGGCTAATCTCTTGGTTTCCTCCAGGGGAACCCACACACTCTGGGTACCTCTAGAGTCCCTAAGATGTTAGAAAAACAGAACACAAATTTGGCGTGGGTATCTTATGTGGACAAAAGGTTATAAGGATCTATCGCAAACTGCCTCAAATAGCCCAAAAAAAGGCTTGGGACAGGAAGGGGAAAATGCCTGGCAGCGAAGGTGTTAAGGCACAGCAAATCTCATGAACCCAGAGACATTGTTCAACATGTAAATGAGCTCGGTATCATCACTGTATCAGGTTCATTAGAAATTTGGAAAATGTGTATCTTATGGTTCTTTTCGTCCCAAGAGCCTTGTTCTCATACCATGGCGAGGATGCAAGTTTGGTCAGGATAATCAGGTGGGGAGAGTGCCTCAAAACCCACACCCATTTCTCCCTCACTCTATCCCAAAATGCAGTGGAGGTGTCTCTTTAAAGATGTGCTGCAGTAGCCATCACCCCACAAACTCCTCCACTTGGGTTCTCTCAGATTTCACGGGCACCCCAATAATATGCATATTGTTTCAGCGAGACACGCCCCTCTACATCTTCAGCTCCTCGCTCTTGTTTCTACAACTCTCACGCCATGTCCCTGATCCCATTTTGCATCACCATAGGGCCCAAGGAGGATAAGTCCTATTCTGTGTCGGTGACCCTGTCTGCCAGCTTTTTATGGCCTGTATGTGGAATCCCCATATCAATTACTACTCTATCTATCTTCCAGCAAAGTCTTAGGCCCTCATTCCGACCCTGGCGGTCTAAGACCGCCAGGGCCGCGGGCAACGGAAGCACCGCCAACAGGCTGGCGGTGCTTCAGTGCCCATTCTGACCGCAGCGGTAAAGCCGCGGTCAGAAAAGGGGATCCGGCGGTTTCCCGCCGGATTTCCCCTGGCTGGGCTGAACCTCCATGGCGGCGCTGCAAGCAGCACCGCCATGGGGATTCCGACCCCCTTCCCGCCAGCCTGTTTCTGGCAGTTTTGACCGCCAGGAACAGGATGGCGGGAACGGGTGTCGTGGGGCCCCTGGGGGCCCCTGCACTGCCCATGCCACTGGCATGGGCAGTGCAGGGGCCCCCTAACAGGGCCCCAGCATGATTTTCACTGTCTGCATAGCAGACAGTGAAAATCGCGACGGGTGCAACTGCACCCGTCGCACCCCTGCAACACCGCCAGCTCCATTCGGAACCGGCCTCTGTGTTGCAGGGCCTTTCCCGCTGGGCTGGCGGGCGGTCCCTTGGCGGGCGCCCGCCGGCCCAGTGGGAAAGTCAGAATGGCCTCCGCGGTCTTCTGACCGCAGAGCGGCCATTTGGCGGTTCCCGCCAGGCGGGTGGCGTCCGCCGCCCGTCCGGGTCAGAATGACCCCCTTAGACTCCATTACTGCCTACAAAAATTGCCTTTATGTTTTTCTAATATGGATTACATTTTCTTAAATGCGGTATTAAGGTGGAGAGCTCTCTGTGGAGGTGGGTATTGTGTTTTCTCAATTTGAGGGGGCTTGGTGATTTTAGATTTGACAACTGTGCAACAGGAAGGGTCTAGTGGAAGTTAATTCTCCACTTATCCCACAGTGAGCACCCCTGGCCTCAAAGACAAAGGTTATCTTTTCTTTGTCAAGAATGATCAAGTGAAAGGGTGCTACAGGGGTCCTGCAGTACCAAACTACAACTGGGTCAACTATGGCTCCATGTCTTGTGACTAGACATGAAGTCACTCAGGTGCATATTTATACTCTGCACCGAATTAGTGTCATTTTCTTTACTCTAATTCGGTGCAAAACTAACTCCATATTTATACTTTGGTGCTAGACCCGTCAAGCACCAAATTTATGGATTTAAAGTCATTTTTTGGAAGTGGAAACGTATCTTGCTTTAATGAGATGCAAGGCAGGCATTCCTGTGCAAAAAATGACTCTATGGCCGTAATGCCATATTTATACTCCTGTGCAAAAATGGTGCACAGGAGGGAGGAGGGGTCAAAAATTGGTGCAAAGCTTGCTTTGCCCAGTTTTTTAACTCCTGGGTCGGGCAGGCGTTAGGGGACCTGTGGGCCTTTTTCCATGGTGGTACACCATGGAATAAGCCTGCAGGTGTCCTCCCCAAACCCCAGGGGCATCCCCACCCACACCAGAGGAACTGCGGAGGATGGGGGACCCCATCCCATGTAAGTACAGATAAGTGCAGGTAAGTATTGCATTTTATTCTTTAAAGTGCCATAGGGGGCCCTGTAATGGGCCCCCGTACATGGCACAGGGTGCAATGGCCATGCTCAGGGGACCCTTCTCTCCTGTGCTGGCCATTGGGGTGGTGGGCATGGCTCCTGCCTTTTCTAAGGCAGGAGTCATGTGTCATGGTAGGTTTAGCACCATAAAAAGACGCTAATCTGATTAGAGTCTTTTTATTTTCTCACTCTAACCTGCCTAAAGTCATTTTTTGGTGCTAAACCCCTTTCTTCTATACTGCCAGCCCCACCAGACTAAAGTCTTTTTTTTTTACTCTAGCCTACCCTTTGCACCGGCTTGCACCATTTCATAAATATGGTGCCCGGCTGGTGCACAGAAATGGTGCAAGCCGGTGCTAAACTGTTTGGTGCAAAACTGCTTTAGTGCAGTTTTGCACCAAAAAAGTATAAAAAAGGGCCTGTGTTTTTTTTTCAATTTGAAACTTTCTGTATTGAAAGGAATAGAAATGGTACATGGTATATACATGGATAACCTCTGTGTCAAATGACAAAAGGTATAACCAAAAGACAATCTGGAGAAAATGGAAAGATGAAAACCACTGGGAGGGATGTGCATCTAGGGAGAAAGAGGAAAGGCTAGTCTATGGGATTAGAGCAGCCTATAGGCAAGGAAGTCACCAAGTTCTTTTGGGAGACCCGAGTCCTGACCAGTGTAAGTCCTGCCATTGTGGCACACAAAGGGCCAAAGGTTATATACCAGTAGTCCAATTTGTGTGTCATTGGCTCTTGCAGTAGTGTGATCAGCAGTTCCCAAATCCACCTTCTAACACCCAGAGTCAAGATGACCACCTGGAGTAAGAAATTATAAACCTCACTGGCAGGCAGCCCACACTCTCCGTTCCCACATTCCATAATTGGGTGTTGTGCCTCTAGGGGCGTATGTAGAAGCAAAAGTGGGCCCTTCATGATCTAGCCAGACCCGCACCCGTACCCCCGTTTCTGCAAGCCCGACCCCTCATGCTGTAGGAAAATCCAGCTTGTCAGACAGAACTCCAGAGGGGTATTAGGCTCATCCTCCGTTTGCAATAGCCATTACAAAGTCTTAAATTGGGGCCAGGTCTCTGGCCTGCAAAGGAAGCCAGAGCAGCAGTGCACAGCTCATAGCTCAGCCGTCGGAGTTCAGGAACTGCCATTTTACTGTCTGCTGGAGCTCCTGATTGCTGCTCAAACACCGCCTTGAAAAAATGTTTTGTCTCTCATGCCTCCCACGTTTGGCAGCTCACCTTCATCTACCGTGAGGGGCAGGCACTGGTAGGGGTCTAGGAGGATCATGGGGGTTTCCAGGGTGTCATTTAACACGGTGCCAAGCCAGATCCAGTCCCAGACATGCCACATCCCATTGCCTGGATAGTCAACCCCCGAGATAAGGAAGAATTCTTGGGCCCATATTTATACTTTTATGGCGCCGCATTTGCGTCATTTTCTGATGAAAAAGTTTCACAAACTGTCAAAATATAATTGTATTTTGTTAGTTTGCACCGCTTTTAAGTAAAAAAAGGACACAAATGTGGTGCTAAAAAAGTATAAATATGGGTCTTAGTCTTTCTGGGTGGCAGAGTAATGCACCTGGCCTAGGCTCACCTATTAGGATAAAATTAGCCTACTTTCATAATTTTTTTTTGCAGAGAAGACCTACATTTCTACTAGAGTTGGAAAGTAAGTCCTTTGAAGACACAGATGCTAGTGTAGGATTTCACTTTCAGTGGGCAATGTTTCATTACTCTTCATACTAATGCCAAGACACCCATTATTGGGATGCCTGTAGAGAGTGGGTCATTCGCTCTATATTCCACACTTTGAGGTCCTTGGTAACAGTACTTTTTTCAAGTTCTGATTTTCTTTTTGAGTCATGGGCAGAGAAAGGTTTACTCAGTTCTTCCTTTTAATTCACCTTTTAATTTTACAGGTTAAACGTTGGTAAAAAAAAGTGGTGATAGATCTTCACCTCCACTTTCCTAATTATTTGTCACTCATATAAACAATGCTCACTCGTGCCCTATTTTTATGTATAGTGCTCCGTTGCTTTCCAGCTAGGCTACGTACAAGTTTGTACATGCAGCGTTAAATCTTTTGGCGCAGACAACAATTTCTGAAAAGGAGGGAGTTTATACCAACTTTCCTAATTTCGTCCTGTGAGTTTATTTTACTTTTTAATGACTTTTAATCTATGTTTAAGGGGCGTTTCTTGTCAGTATCATATTTATTACATGATAGTACTTTAAATTGCTTCACTTCCGCTCGGTATGAGTGATGCAGTTTAATACTTAAAAAAAGTAATAGAAACAAATTCCCCAGGAATGATGTACCATATCCTTAGTTTCACAAAGAAAGTATAGCACGAAAGAATATATTCGCAACATTCGGGGTGAAGATATTCCCTTTAGAATTCTAAATATTCTAAATAAAAAAACTGATCATAATGCTACAAGAAATGTTGTCACCCTCATAATGCCCTCAGAAATAAACAAGAAGAGAATATTAGCTCTAGAAAATAAAGTATGAATAAATACTGTCTGGGCCTCTGTCTAAAAAAAATGGCATTGTATTATTGTGGTAAAAAAAACTTTCACTCAGTATGCCTGATTGCAGCACAGATATTATATTCACAGAAACATCCATTTCATCCCCACACGAAAACATCAGTGTATTATGGCATACCTCTTAATGTCCAAATACAGCTTTATAGACTTAACCGCAAGCTCAAATTCCCAGGACCAGCGTCAAATACCATCATAACATATAGGGGGTCATTCTGACCCTGGCGGTCCATGACCGCCATGGCGGAGGGCGGCGGAAGCACCACCAACAGGCTGGCGGTGCTTCCTGGGCGATTCTGACCGCGGTGGTAAAGCCGCGGTCAAAAAAGGGGAGCCGGCGGTCTCCCGCCGGTTTCCCGCTGGCCCAGGGAATCCGCCATGGCGGCGCTGCTTGCAGCACCGCCATGGGGATTCCGACTGCCTTCTCGCCAGCCTGTTTCTGGCGGTGTCCACCGCCAGACCAGGATGGCGGGAACGGGTGCTGTGGGGCCCCTGGGGGCCCCTGCACTGCCCATGCCACTGGCATGGGCAATGCACGGGCCCCCTAACAGGGCCCCACAAAGATTTTCAATGTCTGCTGTGCAGACAGTGAAAATCGCGACGGGTGCCACTGCACCCGTTGCACCCCTGCAACTCCGCCGGCTCCATTCCGAGCCGGCTTCATTGTTGAAGGGTCTTTCCCGCTGGGCCGGCCGGCGGTCTTCTGGCAGTCGCCCGCCGGCCCAGCGGGAAAGCCGGAATGGCCGCCGCGGTCTTTCGGCGGGAACCGCTGGGCGGGCGGCGACCGCCGACTGCCGCGGTCAGAATGACCGCCATAATGCCAGGCCCATTATCAAATATTAAGAACGCATTATAATCCAGATACAGTATCAAGCGTCCAGTCAAGAAATCATTCAAACATTACATTTTAAACTGAAATTACATTGTATTGGTGGATTAAGATAGGTAAGTAAATCCAAATTGACAGCCTGATAATGTAAGAGGCTGGCCTGGTTTATAGAGGGTACCTGATGGTACTTACACCTTGTGCCAGGTCCAGTTATCCCTTATTAGTAGATCAGTAGTGTTTTAGCAGTTTAGGCTGATAGAGGTAGCTATAGCAGAGCAGCTTAGGCTGAACTAGGAGACATGCAAAGTTCCTACCATACCACTTATATCATGTAGCAGTATACCATAAGAGTCACAATACTCAGAGTTACTAAAAATAAAGGTACTTTATTTTAGTGACAATGTGCCAAAAATATTTTAGCAGATATAGGGGGTCATTCCTACCCTGGCGGTCCGAGACCGCCAGGGTAGGGGACCGCGGATGCACCGCCAACAGGCTGACGGTGCATCCAGGCCCATTTTGACCGCGGCTTTAGAAAAGGGAAACCGGTGGTTTCCTGCCGGTTTTCCCCTGGCCTGCAGAATCCTCCATGGCGGCGCTGCAGGCAGCGCCGCCATGGGTATTCTGACCCCCTTCCCGCCAGCCTGGTTCTGCCGGTTTTGACCGCCAGAACCAGGCTGGCGGGAACGGGTGTCGTGGGGCCCCTGGGGGCCCCTGCAGAGCCCATGCCAATGGCATGGGCACTGCAGGGGCCCCCTAACAGGGCCCCACATTGATTTTCAGTGTCTGCATAGCAGACACTGAAAATCGCGACGGGTGCAACTGCACCCGTCGCACAAAAGCAACTCCGCCGGCTCCATTCGGAGCCGGCTTCATTGTTGCTGTGGCTTTCCCGCTGGGCGGGCGGGCGGCCTTTTGGCGGTCGCCCGCCCGCCCAGCGGGAAAGTCATAATGGCGGGTCGGAATGACCCCCATAATCCCTTAGGAGGTAAGTAAAATACACAAAATATACACACAAACCAAAATCAGGTAAGTAAACAGTTAGAAAAATAGGGCAAACACTGTAGAACACAATAGGATGCAATAGTCATAGGGGCAACACGAACCATATACTAAGAAAGTGGTATACGAACCACTTTGGGACCCCTGGCCTAGTGTAGTGTGTAGAGGGTCGCTGGGAGTGTAAGAAAACACTAAGAGTGTCCAAGACCCTGAAAAGTAGGAGTAAAGTGATACTACTTCCCCAGAAACACACTAAAGTCGCGATAGGAGATTCCGCCAAGACCACAACAGACTGCAAAGCACTGAAGATGGATTCCTGGACCTGAGGACCTGTAAATTAAGGGGACCAAGTCCAAGAGTCACAAAAGAGTCCGGGGGGGGCAGGAGCCCACTAAACCCCCGGATGAAGGTGCAAAATGGCTGCCTCTGGGTGGAAGAAGCTGAAGATTCTGCAACAACATAAGATGCTAGGAACTTCTCCTTTGCAGAGAAGATGTCCCACGGAGTATTGGAGGATGCAGAGTTGGTTCTTTGGAGAAAAACCACAAACAAGCCTTGCTAGCTGCAAAGGTCGCGTTTGAAGAAAAAGGGTGCTGCCAGGGCCCAGGGAGGACCAGGAGGTCGCGACTTGGAAGAGAAGACAGAGGGGGGCCCTCAGCAACACAGAGAGCCCACACAGCACCTGCAGAAGTACTTGAACATGGATTCAAGAAAACTGAGCACAGTGGTTGTCTCAACACCACAAAAGAGGGTCCCACGAAGCCGGTGGTCAGCTCAGCGAGTTGAGCAGTGCAGGAGGGAGTGCTGGGGACCTGGGCTGTGCTGTGCACGAAGGATTCATTGCAAAAGTGCACAGAAGCCTTAGCAGCAGCAGTTCACACAGTACACAGGATTACTGTCTGGAGAGGGGAAGCAAGGACTTCCCTCCTCCAAATTTGGACAATTGACCACTGGACAGTCTGGGTCACTTGAGTCCACCACCTGTGTTCAAGGGACCACGCTCATCAGGATGAGAGGGGACCCAGAGTACCCGTGACGCTGGAGTTTGGTGGCTGCTGGAGCAGGGGGAAGATTCCGTCGACCCACAGGAGATTTCTTCTTGGCTTCTAGTGCAGGGTGAAGGCAGACAGCCCCCAGAGCATGCAACACCAGGAAACAGTCGAGAAAGCCGACGTGATTAGGTGTTACAATGTTGCTGGTAGTCTTCTTGCTACTTTGTTGCAGTTTTGCAGGCGTCCTGGAGCAGTCAGCTGTCGAACCTTGGCACAAGTCGAAGAGGGAGATGCAGAGGAACTCTGATGAATTCTTGCACTTCATTATCTGAGGAAAAGCCCACAGGAGAGACCCTAAATAGCCATGAGAGGAGGATTGGCTACATAGAGAGGTAAGCACTTATCAGGAGGGGTCTCTGACGTCACCTGCTGGCACTGGCCACTCATCGGCCTCCAGTGTGTCCTCACACCTCTGGATTCAAGATGGCAGAGGTCTGGGACACCCTGGAGGAGCTCTGGGCACCACCCTTGGGGTGGTGATAGACAGGGGAGTGGTCACTCCCCTTTTCTTTGTCCAGTTTCGCACCAGTGCAGGGACTGGGGGTTCCCTGAACTGGTGTAGACTGGCTTATGCAAGGAGGGCACCATCTGTGTCCTTCAAATCGTTTCCAGAGGCTGGGGGAGTCTATTCCTCCCCAGCACTTAACACCTATTTCAAAAGGGAGAGGGTGTAACACCCTCTCTCAGAGGAAATTCTTTGTTCTGCCTTCCTGAGACTGGGCTGCCCAGACCCCAGGAGGGCAGAAGCCTGTCTGTGGGTTGGCAGCAGCGGTAGCTGCAGAGAAAACCCCAGAGAGCTGGTTTGGCAGTACCCGGGGTCCATGGTGGAGCCCCGGGAATGCATGGGATTGGCACCCCAATACCAGATTTGGCATGGGGGGACAATTCCATGATCTTAGATATGTTACATGGCCATATTCGGAGTTACCATTATGAAGCTACATATAGGTATTGACCTATATGTAGTGCACGTGTGTAATGGTGTCTCCGCACTCACAAAGTCTGGGGAAATTGCCCTGAACTATGTGGGGGCACCTTGGCTAGTGCCAGGGTGCCCTCACACTTAGTAACTTTGCACCTAACCTTCACTAAGTGAAGGTTAGGCATATAGGTGACTTATAAGTTACTTAAGTGCAGTGAAAAATGGCTGTGAAATAATGTGTGCGATATTTCACTCAGGCTGCAGTGGCAGTCCTGTGTAAGATTTGTCTGAGCTCCCTATGGGTGGCAAAAGAAATGCTGTAGCCCGTAGGGATCTCCTGGAACCCCAATACCCTAGGTACCTAGGTACCATATACTAGGGAATTATAAGGGTGTTACAGTGTGCCTATTAGAAATGGAAAAATGGTCACTAGCCTATAGTGACAATTTTAAAGGCAGAGAGAGCATAAGCACTGGGGTTCTGGTTAGCTGAGCCGCAGTGACACAGTTCGTCATTACACAGGTACACACATTCAGGCCACAAACTATGAGCACTGGGGTTCTGGCTAGCAGGATCCCAGTGAGACAGGCAAAAACAAACATACATACATATGAAAAATTGGGGTAACATGCCAGGCAAGATAGTACTGTCATACAGGTAAGTACTGCTAGGCCAAGCCAGTACTTCGATTCATGATTCATATGCCTGCCTTCACAGCTTAGTCACTTTTTAGTCTTCAACTCTGACTTTCTCTTAGGTTTTGATTACTCCCCACTGTCCTTCCAGGGTATTTTGAAATACTATTGCTGATTCTGTTTTTCTGCTCCTGCAATTATTGAGGTCTACATTTTGTGATAAACACACAGGGCCCTACTCACAAACTGCATTTTGAATAGTAGTACCCATGCACTACACATTTCTATCCATTGGCCTGAGTGTGGAGGTCTAGGCCTCCATCTCTCCTATCTTTTGTGGGTGGAGATCTCTGTTTCGACTTCAGAGATGTCTGAACATGAATGTGTAAGGAATTGGTGCATAAACTGATGGGGGCTGCGAACCCACCTCAAATAATAATCATAATCTTTGTTATGATGACCCAGAAATGTCAATAAATTAAACTTGTGGTTAACCTTCTGCACAAATGCAGTCAGGCTTAAATTAGAGGCAATGTGTGAAGTATTTAGACAGCTCTCAAGAAGTAATAAAGTTAAAACACAACTCAAGAAAAGTCCTACACTAGTTAAAAAATAGAGTACATTTTAATTAATAAAATGACTCCAAAAGAAAAAGGGCCATATTTATTCTTTTTGACGCACAACTGCGCCAACGCAGTTGTGCGTCAAAACTTTTACCGCCGGCTAACGCCATTCCAACGCGCCATGCGGGCGCCTTATTTATGAAATGACGTAGCGGGCGCTGTGGACTGGTGTGCGTAAAAAAAAATGACTCTCACCAGGCAGCGCCGACGTATGGGAAAATGGGGGTTGTGTGTCAAAAAATGGGGCAAGTCAGGTCTGAGGCAAAATTCAGGCCTCAAACCGGATTTGTGCCATTTGTTTTGATGCCCAACCTCCATTGACATGACTCCTGTCTTAGCAAAGACAGGAGTCATGCCCCCTTGCCCAATGGCCATGCCCAGGGGACTTAAGTCCCCTGGGCATGGTCATTGGGCATAGTGGCATGTAGGGGGGCCCAAATCAGGCCCCCCTATGCCACAAAATAAATCGGAAAAAAATATTTACCCGAACTTACCTTTACTTCCCTGGGATGGGTCCCTCCATCCTTGGGTGTCCTCCTGGGGTGGGCAAGGGTGACAGGGGGTGTCCCTGGGGGCAGGGGAGGGAACTTCTGGGCTCCTTTCGAGCCCACAGGTCCCTTAACGCCTGCCCTGACCCAGGCGTTAAAAAACGGCGCCCATCAGGCTCTGCGCTGTTTTTTAAGGCCCACCCCCTCCTGTGCGTCAAAATGACGTCAGAGTATAAATATGGGGCACAGGCCTTAAAGTCATTTTTTGGAAGGGAACGCCTGCCTTGCATATAATTAACGCAAGGCTGGTTCCCCCTTCCAAAAAATTACGCACATGGTGTAATTTTGACGCCCGCGTGGTCGAAGTTCAAAGTATAAATATGGGGCAGGGTTTGCGCCGATTGTGCGTCAACATTTTTGACGCACATTCGGCGCAAACAGAGTATAAATATGCCCCAAAGATCGAATTAGCAGAACCAGAGAAATACAGTTATAAATTTTTAATTTAAATTTGCACCAAAAGCACAAATCATCAACTTTGGTTATATAGTCATGCTAGACTGGGTCAAAGTCAAACGTTCAGTTTGACTTTGATAGAGCACGGGTCAGATACAGGGACCAGGATTGTCTCTATGGAAAGTTTACCTTCTGACTTGGTTGACAATCAGTTGACAGCAGAGGAAGCTGGATCCAAAGGAGGGCTCGAAATGGTTGTTGTAGACAGGGGTCCCAGTGCAGTCATAGCCAAAGTGGGAAATCTCTGAGTGGGCAAAGTCTGTGCCCAGGCAGGCGTTGTCGACATGTCAACATGTTGCTGGTTGTTATCGCCCAGAGGAAGCCCTCTATGTTTGGGCATAGGTACTGCTCTGGAAGTCAGATCTTCTTCAGTGGGGCAAACCAAAAACTTTAACACAACCAGTGGTTCAACACTGTTAGAAATGGGGTTTCTGGTTGGCTAGGTTATGCACCTTAACCAGGCAGAGCCCACCCACTCTAGTCAGGGCAAGGGAGTTACAAGTCTAAATATAACTCCTGCTCACCCCCTTGGTAGCTTGTCATGAGCAGTCAGGCCTAACTCGGAGGCAATGTGTAAAGCGTTTGAACAACACACACAACAAACACAACACAATATGTACACCACAAAAAAACACAACACTGATCTATAACTGTATTGCACAAAACATGATTAGACCAAACATTGCATGCCAGTAATACCCTGCTACCTTAGCAGCTGTCAGAATGTTACACAGGTTACTAATACTCTGAAAGAATAAGCAGTTGTCACATTAGAACATGTAAGTACTCAGTAATCTGCAACATAAGCAGTACTCAGGAATCACAGTAAAGAAATAAATGCACTTGTCATAAATGCCTATATCAGGAACATTTTAAAACATATGTCAAGTCAGGACATCATATCAGCATAGGGTGCCCCTAAAGGGAACATCGACACATGTATGTTACATGACACCCAGAGCAGGTTAGCCCAACAGCCCTCTCAAGCCCCTAAAAGAAACATCCAGAAAAAGTTTTGTGGCAAGAGTACCTGTTTTGAATTTGAGGGGTACCTCCCGTGCCAAGAAGCATACAAGGGGGACCCCGGCTCTCCTTGTGCACAACGGGGGCCTCGTGGTGATGGTTATGAGGAGGGGTGCGACACACACCCTCTCCGGTTTGTTTATCGGGCCCTTCCTGGGACCTGTGATCTCATGGGGTGGCCAAAACCCAGCAACCACCAGTATGGCCACCTTTGAGGGCCTCTCCCGACTCTCGCGGGGGGCCTCAGGAGGCAAAACACAGGTAAGAATTGGAGCATCCCACTCCTCTGGCAGCGACTGGGGAAGGGGGGATGTTCCCCTTGCCTCCCCCGAGTCCTACTTTCAGGGTGGCCCTGGGGTCCGGAGGAGACCTCCGATGAGGTCTCTCTCCCTCCTGGGTCTGCTGCCTTCCACTCGCCCGCACCCTATCTGTTGTGCGAGTGTTTTTCTCCTCGTCCCGGCTGCAGCGGTGATCAGGCCCTGAATTAAGGCCTTCTGGTGCCCCGGGGGCGCTCCCCAGTGCGAACCCTGCCCTGGGGGCACGGATAGGGGCAGGCTTGCTCCGGTTTCTTTCTCTTTGTGCCCCAGGGGCAATGAGCAGCACTCGCTCTTTCTCAAAAATATCCCACCTGGGCTGCGGCGGTGATTTTCCAAGGTGGCAGATGATGGCAGTTCCTCCTAGTGACTAGGCAGGTCACAGGTCAGCACAGCAGCAGCAGTCCCAGGTGGTCGTGGGAGTCTTATTCAGCAGTGTCTTGAGTCCAGTTTCAAGTAAGACTCTTCAGGTCTTCATGTCTAAATTGTGGGGAAAGTTCCCCTGTACGTATACTCAGTTTACAGTGTGTTTGACAAAAGAAGGGGAGAAGAGGTTCCAGCCAGTTACAACTGTGTCCTGCAGCACAGGCTCCAAACATCAGTGGAGGGTAAACAACCCTATTGTGGGAGGCCAGGGCACAGCCTTTACAAATGCAGGTGTGCCCAGCCTCTCCCTTCTCTCAGCCCAGGAAGACTATTCAGTATTTAGACGCACCTCTGTGACACCTCCACCCTCCATGTGTCCAGGCTGTCTGAAAAGTATGCCCAAAGCCCAACTGTCACTCTGCCCAGACGGGGATTGGAGTCTAGCTGCAAAACACCAGAGTCATAGGCACAGAGAAATGCTCACTTTCTAGAAGTGGCATTTCTGTAATGATAATATAAAATCCACCTACACCAGTAAGCAGCATTTCTCACTACCATTACAACCATACCAAACATGCATACGCTTCCCCTCATAAATCAGACAATCCCCCTACACTCAAGACAGGGCATTTCCAATGCAATCATATGAGAAGGCAGTACTCACAGCAGTGAGAAACCAAATTGGCTGTTTGTCACAACCAGGACAGGCCACAGTACTAGGCACATGTCCTGCCTTCTACATACATGGCACCCTGCTCATAGGGCTAGCTAGGGCGTACCTTAGGGGTGACTTACATGTTGTAAAAGGGGAGTTCTGGGCCCAGCAAGTAAATTTAGTTGCCAGGTCCTTGTGGCAGAAAACTGCATACACAGGCCCTGCGATAGCAGGCCAGGGACAGGTTTGAAAGGCTACGTCAGTGGGTGGCGCATGCAACACTGCAGGCCCACTAGTAGCATTTAATTTACAGGCTCTGGGTATGTATAGGGATACCACTTTACAAGGGACTTATAGGTAAATTAAATATTCCAATTAGGTGTAAGCCATTCATACCAAGTTTACAAGGGATAGCACATGCCTTTTAGCACTGATTAGCAGTGAAAAAGTGCCCAGAGTCATAACGTCAGCCAACAAGGGTCAGAAAAATAAGGAGGAAAAAGGCAAAAGGTTTGGGGAATGACCTGGTAAAAAGGGCCAGGTCCAACAAACACTGACAGCTCCAGCTTTCACTGTGGTCCTGACCTTTGATGGCTCTCCAGGCACAAAGTTGAAAAAAAGGTTTTAAGTCCTGTTGTGAAGCCATTTTAGCTATAGTTTTATACATGTTATTTTACCAAACAAGGCCTGCCACTGTGCACTTTAGCCTAGATATATTTTATTTAGCTTCCATATATTATTGTAACATTAGCCACATTTGCGGTCTTGTTTTATTTTCTCTATCTAGCTGTTCTTCTCCTATGTCAGCACTGAGTTCTTAAACAAGACATTTCTTTCACTCTGTGCTTTTCTCAAGGCTGAAGTAAGATAGGTTGCCGGCAAACGTGGTACACTTTGGGGGTGATTCTTACCTTGGCGGGCGGCGGAGGCCGCCCGCCAAAGAAACCCCGCCAGAACACCGCACCGCGGTTGTGAGACCACTGCGGTGATTCTGAGATTTGCCCTGGGCTGGCGGGCGACCGCCAAAAGGCCGCCCGCCAGCCCAGGGCAAATCAACCTTCCCACGAGGACGCCGGCTCAGAATTGAACCGGCGTAGTGGGAAGGTGCGACGGGTGCAGTTGCACCCGTCGCGTATTTCAGTGTCTGCAAAGCAGACACTGAAATACTTTGTGGGGCCCTCTTACGGGGGCCCCTGCAGTGCCCATGCTATTGGCATGGGCACTGCAGGGGCCCCCAGGGGCTCCGCGGCACCCCCTACCGCCATCCTGTTCATGGCGGGTTTCCCGCCATGAACAGGATGGCGGTAGGGGGTGTCTGAATCCCCATGGCGGCGGAGCGCGCTCCGCCGCCATGGAGGATTCACTAGGGCAGCGGTAAACCGGCGGGAGACCGCCGGTTTACCCTTTCTGACCGCGGCTGAACCGCAGCGGTCAGAATGCCCTTCGGAGCACCGCCAGCCTGTTGGCGGTGCTCCCGTGGTCGGTGACCCTGGCGGTCACCGACCGCCAGGGTCAGAATGACCCCCTTTGTCTCCAATGTTCACAGAACTCTTACGTGAGGATCCTTTTGTGGCACATCAGATGTTTTATCACAAAAACACTACTTTGGCCCATGTACTTTAGAGGGAGATTCCAGTCAGATGACCACGACTGTATGCTGATTGCTAACCGTACCGGTACAGCTGCTTATGTAGACTACAGGTATGAGGGATGATGTCTTCCCAGAAGGAACCTGAAAGGCAGAGTTACAGCTTAACATGCTGTGCTCTAACATAGCTTAGGTAGAAACTATCCCTTCATACCTAAGTGACAGCATGGTAGAGTTATTCTTGTGTTTTACTCTTCTTGTCACACTTTTAATCTTATTGTACTTTATCGTCCTAGTTATTGCAATAAATGCTCTCTAAGATGCAGTTACTTCAATAAAACCTTATTGAACTTTACTCTGCCTCTGATTGCATATGTGAGACTAATGTACCTGAGAGAAACAGATGAGATAGGAGTGACCACAGTTCCCCTGAGGAGTCATGTATGTCATGCGCCCGGTTGCCCCAATCATCCCTGCTCTTGGGTGGAGATGAGGCACTGCTAGTTATCCAGAACAAACCCGGATTAGGCCGACAGGTATTACATGGTGTGGGATCAGACTCAGTTCCCTGCAGTACAGGTGATTCTGCCACCTGAATCCAGTAGTCGCACTAGAATAATGAGAACCTACGTGACATGGCACCGCCAACTTTTGGTCAGGCACTAATTTTCGGTCCTCCTGAGTATCTCTGTCTCACTACATGCAATGATTCCTCAGTACTATATACGGAGATGTCCATGGTATTGAGGGTTCTTTTCCGACTCAGTAGGGAGTACCTAACTCATGCTGTAGGTTATTCAAGCTTGAACCCTAAAAGGATAATCCCCATTTGGTGTGCTTATCTCTGAAAACAATTTACCATTTGCCGTGGCAAAACCACAGCGGGTAGCAATTGCAGTCAATATATGTGACCGCCCCTTACTGCACATTTATTGGCGCATGGCCTAAGGCCTAGGGGGGGTCCAGTTACATTTGTTGTTGAAGCTCATGCCGCATACAGAGCAGAAATTTTCTGTTCTTGGGTCACATTTCCAGCAGTTAATGGGAACACAAATACATTTCAACACTATACACTTGCAAACATACCTGCACAAAATAGAGCTTATGCATATTTAGAGATCCCTCTATCTTATCAACACCATAATAATTGGCTTGATGGTGCACCTCTGTGACACCTCCACCCTCCATGTGTCCAGGCTGTCTGAAAAGTATGCCCAAAGCCCAACTGTCACTCTGCCCAGACGGGGATTGGAGTCTAGCTGCAAAACACCAGAGTCATAGGCACAGAGAAATGCTCACTTTCTAGAAGTGGCATTTCTGTAATGATAATAAAAAATCCACCTACACCAGTAAGCAGCATTTCTCACTACCATTACAACCATACCAAACATGCCTACGCTTCCCCTCATAAATCAGACAATCCCCCTACACTCAAGACAGGGCATTTCCAATGCAATCATATGAGAAGGCAGTACTCACAGCAGTGAGAAACCAAATTGGCTGTTTGTCACAACCAGGACAGGCCACAGTACTAGGCACATGTCCTGCCTTCTACATACATGGCACCCTGCCCATAGGGCTAGCTAGGGCGTACCTTAGGGGTGACTTACATGTTGTAAAAGGGGAGTTCTGGGCCCAGCAAGTAAATTTTGTTGCCAGGTCCTTGTGGCAGAAAACTGCATACACAGGCCCTGCGATAGCAGGCCAGGGACAGGTTTGAAAGGCTACGTCAGTGGGTGGCGCAAGCAACACTGCAGGCCCACTAGTAGCATTTAATTTACAGGCTCTGGGTATGTATAGGGATACCACTTTACAAGGGACTTATAGGTAAATTAAATATTCCAATTAGGTGTAAACCATTCATACCAAGTTTACAAGGGATAGCACATGCCTTTTAGCACTGATTAGCAGTGAAAAAGTGCCCAGAGTCATAACATCAGCCAACAAGGGTGAGAAAAATAAGGAGGAAAAAGGCAAAAGGTTTGGGGAATGACCTGGTAAAAAGGGCCAGGTCCAACAAACACTGACAGCTCCAGCTTTCACTGTGGTCCTGACCTTTGATGGCTCTCCAGGCACAACGTTGAAAAAAAGGTTTTAAGTCCTGTTGTGAAGCCATTTTAGCTATAGTTTTATACATGTTATTTTACCAAACAAGGCCTGCCACTGTGCACTTTAGCCTAGATATATTTTATTTAGCTTCCATATATTATTGTAACATTAGCCACATTTGCGGTCTTGTTTTATTTTCTCTATCTAGCTGTTCTTCTCCTATGTCAGCACTGAGTTCTTAAACAAGACATTTCTTTCACTCTGTGCTTTTCTCAAGGCTGAAGTAAGATAGGTTGCCGGCAAATGTGGTACACTTTGGGGGTGATTCTTACCTTGGCGGGCGGCGGAGGCCGCCCGCCAAAGTAACCCCGCCAGAACACCGCACCGCGGTTGTGAGACCGCTGCGGTGATTCTGAGATTTGCCCTGGGCTGGCGGGCGACCGCCAAAAGGCCGCCCACCAGCCCAGGGCAAATCAACCTTCCCACGAGGACGCCGGCTCAGAATTGAGCCGGCGTAGTGGGAAGGTGCGATGGGTGCAGTTGCACCCGTCGCGTATTTCAGTGTCTGCAAAGCAGACACTGAAATACTTTGTGGGGCCCTCTTACGGGGGCCCCTGCAGTGCCCATGCCATTGGCATGGGCACTGCAGGGGCCCCCAGGGGCCCCGCGGCACCCCCTACCGCCATCCTGTTCATGGCGGGTTTCCCGCCATGAACAGGATGGCGGTAGGGGGTGTCTGAATCCCCATGGCGGCGGAGCGCGCTCCGCCGCCATGGAGGATTCACTAGGGCAACGGTAAACCGGCGGGAGACCGCCGGTTTACCCTTTCTGACCGCGGCTGAACCGCCACGGTCAGAATGCCCTTCGGAGCACCGCCAGCCTGTTGGCGGTGCTCCCGTGGTCGGTGACCCTGGCGGTCACCGACCGCCAGGGTCAGAATGACCCCCTTTGTCTCCAATGTTCACAGAACTCTTACGTGAGGATCCTTTTGTGGCACATCAGATGTTTTATCACAAAAACACTACTTTGGCCCATGTACTTTAGAGGGAGATTCCAGTCAGATGACCACGACTGTATGCTGATTGCTGACCGTACCGGTACAGCTGCTTATGTAGACTACAGGTATGAGGGATGATGTCTTCCCAGAAGGAACCTGAAAGGCAGAGTTACAGCTTAACATGCTGTGCTCTAACATAGCTTAGGTAGAAACTATCCCTTCATACCTAAGTGACAGCATGGTAGAGTTATTCTTGTGTTTTACTCTTCTTGTCACACTTTTAATCTTATTGTACTTTATCGTCCTAGTTATTGCAATAAATGCTCTCTAAGATGCAGTTACTTCAATAAAACCTTATTGAACTTTACTCTGCCTCTGATTGCATATGTGAGACTAATGTACCTGAGAGAAACAGATGAGATAGGAGTGACCACAGTTCCCCTGAGGAGTCATGTATGTCATGCGCCCAGTTGCCCCAATCATCCCTGCTCTTGGGTGGAGATGAGGCACTGCTAGTTATCCAGAACAAACCCGGATTAGGCCGACAGGTATTACATGGTGTGGAATCAGACTCAGTTCCCTGCAGTACAGGTGATTCTGCCACCTGAATCCAGTAGTCGCACTAGAATAATGAGAACCTACGTGACATGGCGCCGCCAACTTTTGGTCAGGCCCTAATTTTCGGTCCTCCTGAGTATCTCTGTCTCACTACATGCAATGATTCCTCAGTACTATATACGGAGATGTCCATGGTATTGAGGGTTCTTTTCCGACTCAGTAGGGAGTACCTAACTCATGCTGTAGGTTATTCAAGCTTGAACCCTAAAAGGATAATCCCCATTTGGTGTGCTTATCTCTGAAAACAATTTACCATTTGCTGTGGCAAAACCACAGCGGGTAGCAATTGCAGTCAATATATGTGACCGCCCCTTACTGCACATTTATTGGCGCATGGCCTAAGGCCTAGGGGGGGTCCAGTTACATTTGTTGTTGAAGCTCATGCCGCATACAGAGCAGAAATTTTCTATTCTTGGGTCACATTTCCAGCAGTTAATGGGAACACAAATACATTTCAACACTATACACTTGCAAACATGCCTGCACAAAATAGAGCTTATGCATATTTAGAGATCCCTCTATCTTATCAACACCATAATAATTGGCTTGATGGTGCCCTACCACATACAATTCTACATGTTACGTTAGGTCCTCTTAGTAATGATGGTCCTACCTGGCCTTTATTGGCCACATATACACCGCACCCTGATGCAGTAACCTTGGCAGTAGCTGAGGTTTTCCGCTTATACTGAGCTTACGGCAATTGAGAGACTATTAGTACAGTTTGTATTGCAAATATTAAATACAAACCCAGCACATGCTGCCCCATGCCACCACATGCAGCAACACCAGGCATTAATCCTGAGACTGTACATTCGATCATGGGTAAGGTACCCACCAAACAGGAAGAGATTCCGTTTTGGTTAGCTCAAAACATAAATGCTCTGGAAGCAGTATTTCCCCATACGGGACCTCAGGATAGGCATATTAACCAGGCGCTTGCCATATGGGATGGTTTCCACAGTAGATAACTGCAGTACTTGGGGCAAGGTATTTGCCACGCTCTATACTACCACAGAGGGTACACCGACACTTGCCAATCTTCCAGAAGTGTTAAAACAAATTCAAGATGAATACAGGGCTGCCCTAGCCCTGGACTTGGGGATGTAACTTATGGGCAATTTTGCCACTGTAACTTCCATTATACTAAGTAACCTTAAAGGGGAAGCAGTTGCAAAAGCAGTAAATATGCAGCTCTGGGACATTCCTGTACAGCATCAAGAATGTGAGCTGCCAAAGGTTATTGCGGAACCCTATTCTAGTATTGGTCAAGATAGTCTGGGGTCCAGACCCATGAAACCACAGTTTCAGGGTAAATCTAATAAAGAGTCTACCAAGCAAGCACCTGAGGGTTTCTAAAAGATGCTGGGATAAAAACAACAAACACCTAGAAACGAAAGGGGGGAATCCCCGCATTCGGAGCCCCCTCGGAATAGATATAATCTCAGAAATAGAGAAAATATAAAAACACCTGACAGATATTATACTGATACACATCAATCTCGTTCCTTTCAGGAATCACCAGAAAAACATTGTGATAGAGGTGGGCCGTCAGAGCATAGAACTGAGCACGAAAAACTGCCACTAACATTACACCGCTGCTGCGGTTTATGGCTATCCATATTATGACCGACACATAACAATCCATCACTATACAGCCACACAAGCAAGTCCGCCAGCCCAAAGGTCAGTGATAAACTGACGGTATCAAAACCCACACCGTTACGCCAACAGAACTACGCCCACAACATTATGACCCACGAATCACCGCGGTGGACATTCAACCGCGGTAAACCACTGGCGGTATATACTGCAGTGCTTAAAATACACACACACATACAAAACAACACTACATTGGACAATTCAAACTACACACACCTGACACACATACACACACCACACCCACACACCCACACCACTATAAAACACCCACCCATACTACCCACACTACCCGCAACCCTTTACGACTCCAAAAAATTGACAACAGAGAGAGAGAGACACCAAGAGCATCCACAGAACCAGAGCCACAGAACACCATCTCCCATCCACCATCCACGTACCTTACAGCACACACCCAAACACATCACCCCACACACCCTCACACACACCACACACACTACGCCCATGACACCACAAAGACACCAGAGGTTCTCTGAGGAGGAGTTAAGGGTCATGGTGAAGGAAATCATCCTGGTAGAGCCACAGCTATTCGGCTCACAGGTGCAGCAGACATCCATTGCTAGGAAGATGGAGCTATGGCGGACAGGGTCAACCCTGTGGGACAGCACCCCAGAACAAGGGATGACATCAGGAAGAGGTGGAATGATCTATGGGGGAAGGTACATTCCATTGTAGCAAGACACCAGATAGCTGTACAGAGGACTGGCGGTGGACCCCCACTTCCTCCCCTACAACTAACAATATGGGAGGAGCAAGTCTTGGCAATCATGCATCCTGAGGGCATGGCAGGGGTAGCAGGAGGACTGGACTCTGGTAACTCAACTCTTTACTACTTTCACCCCCCCCACCTGCATGCTATCACATACCCCCACCTCTACCCTCCCCCCCATTATCCCACCACCTCACATACACCCCACCATCACAACCCACCCATGCCAATACCAAGCCCTGCATGCACCACCAATGAATGAACATCACTCACAGCCCTGAATGGACGCCCATCACTAAAGCATGCACATTAGAGAGAATCACCTAGCCCACAAAATCACTACTCACACATGGCAAAACTGACAGGGCAATCACAACCATACAGGGATAACACACCCATGCACAAGATTTCACACATAGAAACAATAACACTGCATTTATATCTCCACAGGTCTCCCACCCAACGTCACCGGAGAGGAGGTGCCAGCAACATCCAGTCCCCCCACAGAATAGGTCCACAGTGATGACAGCAGCTCTGGACACCTGGATCTGGAAGACTAACCTGGCTCATCAGGGATCTCCGGACGGTTGGTTACCCAGACACAGTCCCATACCACCACAGAGGCTCCCCCCTCAGGAAATACCAGCACAGCACCCACCCAGTGGGCCCATACCTCTGTCTCAGGACACGTCAATCAGCAGTGTGTCCACCACTACAGGGACCCCAGGCATCCCCACGAACACAGGAAGATCAGGGACCTGGGGTCAAAGGCAGTGGCCACACGGTTCAGGGGACAGAGGCACAGGACAACAGGGAAGCTGTGAGGACTGCTGAGCGACAGGGGGAGGACAGGCCCAGGGAACTGACTCTCCAGGAGGCACTCACCAACATCCTAGGAGCATGCCACCATTCCCAGGAGATGATGGGCCAGATACTGGGCAAGTTGCAGGAGACCCAGTGGCCGTAAGAGAGATAGTACCTGGGGATCAGGGAGGACCTGATGGACATCCATACGACGCTGATCACCATTGCAGGGGTGCTGGCAGATATGGCCAACACCATGAGGGAGGCAGTGGCACTCCACCGGCCCCTGACACTAGCCACACCAATGAACAGACCTCCACCTCTGCTGCCGCTAGTGGACAGGATGCCCTGCCACAGGAACAACAGGCCACCAGCACCCCTACCCTTGCAGAAGGAGAACCACCACGCAAAGGGTCCCTGTGATCCAGGCAGAAGCCAGAGATCATTGCCAAGACCACCCCCCAAGGGAAATTGGACTCTCTTGATTGTCACCCTTGTGTCCCACTCTGTCACCCTGTCCACCTTAAACTGCCATTGCTCCCCTTCCTGTGCCCCCTTGGACAATGCACCTGTGATACAAATAGGCTGGACTCTATCCTGGACTTTCTTCCACCATCACCCCAGCCCATTGCACATATCCCTCTACTTATTAGCACTTAAATAAACACCCTTTAAAAAAAACAAGTATGGAGTATGTCAAATGATTTGACTATGTATTCGTTTAACAAGGTTTAAACACTGTAATACAACTGTACAGTAATGTGTACAAAGGAATGACCTGTATTTGGCTGCAGTCAACACACCAGGTGCCAGAGTGGGGTACAGATATCTGAAAATAGAGATGCCAAGGGTACAGTAAGTTGCCATAGAATTTGGAGACTCTGCCTGCCATTTACAATGTCACATACAAAACTGTCAATCCAAAGTGAAGTCACAGAGTCTTACCTGTGTGTCACTGGAAGTACTGCCGTATAATAGCTGTTCTGTTGTCCTCATCCTCATCCTCTGTCTCCTCATCTTCACTGTCCACAGGGTCCACTGCTGCCACACGCCCATCTCCAGCCTCATCCTCCTGCAGAAAAGACACCTGGCATCTCAAGGCAAGGTTATGCAACATGCAGGATGCCACGTTTACCTTGCAGACCTTCTTGGGTGAGTAGTACAGGAAGCCACAAGTTAGATGGAGGCAACGAAACCTGGCCTTCAGGAGGCCGAATGTTCTTTCCATGTTTGCCCATGTGCCTCATTGTAACGTTCCTCTGCCCTTGTCCTGGGATCCCTCACAGGGGTCAGTAGCCATGAAAGGTTGGGGTAACCAGAGACACCTGCAAATATCGAGGGACAACTGTTAGACACACACTAACCCTTAGGGCCCACACCATATGCAAACACCAACACCAACTGGGTGGGAACCATGGGCTCACCTATTAGCCACACCCGGTGTCTCTGGAACTGAGCCATCACATAAGGGATGCTGCTAATCCTCAGGATATAGGCATCATGCACAGACCCAGGATACTTAGCATTGACATGGAAGATGTACTGGTCTGCCAGGCACACTATCTGCACATTCATTGAGTGAAAGCTTTTTGATTTCTAAACACCTGTTCATTTCTCCGAGGGGGGGGGGGACAAATGCAATATGTGTACCATCAATAGCCCTAATAATGTTGGGGATATGTCCCATTGCATGGAAGTCAGCTTTCACTGTGGCCAAATCCTCCACCTGGGGGAAACCAATGTAGCTGCACATGCGTTTAATCAGGGCAACCAACACTCTGGTCAGCATTATAGAGAACATTGGCTGAGACATTCCTGCTGCCAAGCCCACTGTCACTTGGAAGGAGCCAGTTGCCAAGAACTGGAGCACAGATAGGACTTGCACAAGAGGGGGGGGAGGGGTGCCAGTGGAGTGACGGATAGCAGAGATTAGGTCAGGCTCCAATTGGCACACAGCTCTGTGATTGTGGCCCTGTCCAGTCAATATGTGAGGATAATGTGCCTGTCCTCCATTGTTGCCAAGTTCACCAGGGGTCTGTACACGGGGGGATGTATCCATCTCCTATTCATCTGCAGCGGTTGTTATCTAGGGGGCAAAACAGTGAGCAGCTGGTCAGTATTCCACATTTCAAAACACTACACTGCATTGCATGTTGTGACTGTAACAGTATATTGTTGGATAAGCCCAAATGATGCCTAGGTGTACTGTGACGCAGTTAGGATGCATGGCCTGCCCCCCCGAAATGGCGCCCACCTGTCCTGTGTGGATAGACATGTGGAAATGAGGTAACGCCGCTGATGTTGTGCGCCGTTGCGGGAGGTGGTCGAATACCTCCGTGCAACTCCTCATTGGTTGTCATTAGGCCCTATGGTTCCAGTGGCCAATGGTGATGTACGGCAGCAGTGATGGTACGCACCGCCGTGGACGTGACCGCCATTTTCTATCTGTTCGGTCACTTGCCACCTGACCTTCAACAGAAAAGACCTACATTGCAAGTGCTGCTGTGACCTGTGTCTGGAACCGACCATGGCTCGTGTCACTGGGGATAGGGCCCCTGATTCAGATCTGCGGAGTTGGAGAGACTGGTGGATGGGGTCCTGCCCCAGTACCAAAATCTGTATGGGCCTCCAGACCAACAGGTGAGTACACTGTCAGCACGATGCATGGGGCATGAATGCCTGGAGTGCTGTGTGTGAGGGCCTGGTGTAGGGGGGATTGGTGGATGGGTTCTGGACAGCGTGCTGCATGTATGGTGGGCACTGTCTGTGCGTAAGGGGATATGAGGGCTATGGTGGGCCATGAGTTTAACAGGCCAGACGGTATGACTGATACCTTTTTCAATGTTTCTTTTCCTGCAGGTCAGCGCCCATCAGAAAATGGGTATATGGGGTGCCATCGCCAAGGACGTGCTGACCCTGGGGGTCTACGGCAGGCGGAGCACCCACTGCGTAAACGGTGGGAGGACCTGAGACGCTGGGCAAGGAAGATGGCAGAGGCCCAGATGGGGCTGGCCTCCCAACGAGGAAGGGGTGCCCATCGAACCCTGACCCCCCTGATGGACCACATACTGGTGGTGGAGTATCCGGAGCTGGATTGGCGCTTGAGGGCATCACAGCAGCCACAAGGTGGTGCATACAGTTTCCCAATATACTACTTGCGTGTGGTGGGGTGGTCTCTGGGTGGGGGATGTGGGCCTGTGGGTGCCCCTAGGCCAGGTTGGACATTGCAGGGTAGGTCCCATGTTGGGCAGGGGCTCATTAACACCACCTCCTACCAAGCTAGTAGGCATCCACTACTGGGCAGGGGTCTGTGGGTCTCAGGTATGCTGCTATTGGAGTTAGGAATTCCTGTCCATGGCCGGGTGACTAGCATTGTGACTGGTAGTGCTTTGCCTAGTGTGCAGGCCTGTTCCCTGTGTGTGTGTGTGTCGTGTATGGCAACGGTGGTGTTGTTGCTACCATTGACCAAGTGTATCCTTTGTCTATCCCCCCTTTTTGATTTGTCACCCGTCCTTATGTGCATTAGCGTCATCTGGCGGAGGAGCAGAGGCACCGGCGATGGAGAGAGCTGCATCCCACAGGGCCCAGGCGGCCAAATCCACTGACGGTGAGGGCACCAGTGGGACGGAGGGCGAGGGTAACACCATGGCAGAGACAGGAGGGGACAGTTCTGAAAGTGATACCTCCTCTGATGGAAGCTCCCTGGTGGTGGCAGACCACTCTGCCCAAGCGAACTACAGGTACCCCCCGTCCCAGCACCGCCCTCCCAGCAGCCCCTCAGCATGTTTCCTGTGCCCGCTCACAAAGGAGGGTGGGCATCGCCTTCGCCCCAGACACCTCAGGTTCTGCCCCAGTTACCCTTGCTGTCCTGAGTGAGGAGGCTATTGACCTCGTGCAATCCATCTCTGTTGGGCAGTCAACCATATTGAACGCCATCCAGGGGCTGGCAGCCCATTTGCAACAAACAAATGCATTCCTGCAGGACATTCACTCTGGCACGGCGGCCCAACAGAGATCAATCCAGGTTCTGGCCTTCTCCCTGATGCAGCCATTGTCCCTGTTTCTAGCCTCCCCCTCCAACTTCCTCTACTCTGTCCCATTCCCTTCAACCCCAACCTATCCCAAGCACACATTCAGACCAGCATGCACCCAAGACAACACACAGGAGTGGCTCAGGAAAACACAAGCACCACACATCTTCCCACAGGCACTCACACAAACACCATCTAGATGCAGACATATCAACATCCACTGCCTCCACTGTGTCCCCTCCTCCTCCACGTCCATCAACCTCCCAGTAGCGTCTCCACTCACACCTGCATGCACTACATCCTCATCCACTACCTTCATCACATCACGCCTATCACCACACACCCCTCACTGGCAGTCACCACCTCCACATCCATGCACATGTCCCCTGTGTCCTCTCCCACTGTGTTTGTGCCCCCTCCTCCCAAAGTACACAAACGCAAGCACTCAGACACCCAACAGCCATCCACCTCACAACAGCATCCAGCCCATGCACCTGCACCCAAACACAGCAGTCAGCCAACTCCTACAACCACTTCCTCTCCTCCACTCCCAAACCTTCTCCCTCTTCCCACCCCATTGTCCCTAAGAAGCTTTTCCTCTCCACCGTTGACCTCTTCCCAACACCTCCACCCCGTCCTTCGCGTCGGGCATGGGTGAACAGAATCCAGGCGAGCACCTCAGCCACCCAGTCCACGACCACAGTAGTGTCAGCAGCTACTGCAGGTGGGAGAGGCTCCAGGGAACCAGCCATTAGCACTGAAAGTGTGCCTGCAGCAGCTTCCAAAAGGAAGGGCAAGGAGGCACCACCAGCTGCCAAGGGGAAGGGCAAGGAGGCACCACCAGCTGCGAAAGGAAAGGGCAAGGGGTCTGCACCTGCAGGCAGGAAGGACAGGAGGCCTGGTGATGAGACTGATTCTGAGCCCCCACCACCAACCATGGCGGTTCAGCCATCTAAGGATGCAGGGGAAGGGCTGGAGCCTCCCACAACCACTGCCAGCACCGCCACCAGCAGCAGCAGCCCCAGTGGGCAGCCGTCTGAGGCTGCAGGGGAAGGGCTGGAGCCTCCCCCCACCACTGCCTGCACCCCCACCAGCACCACCACCAGCAGCAGCAGCCCCAGTGGGCAGCCATCCGAGGCTGCAGGGGGAGGGCTGGAGCCTCCCCCGCCACTGCCTGCACCGCCACCAGCAGCAGCAGCCCCAGAGGGCAGCTGTCCGAGGCTGCAGGGGAAGGGCTACAACCTCCACCCACCACTGGCATTCCCAACACCAGCACCGCCAATACTGACCAGCCATCACCGCCGGTGGGGATTGTGTAGTCCTGCCTCAATGGGCTGTAGTGCATCCTGGACCCTGCAAATCCTGTAGGTGTGACACCCAGGTGAGAGACTGTGACCTTGCACTCCCCAAGTGCTGCATCACAGGGCACAAGGCCCCCTCCAGAACCAGTGGAAGAAGCCATCCACTCACCCCCTCCTTCCCAGGATTAAGCACACAGGGCACAAGGCCCCCTCTAGAACCAGTGGAAGAAGCCATCCATTCACCCCCTCCTTCCCAGGATAAAGCACGCTGGGCACAAGGGCCCCTCCAGAACCAGTGGAAGAAGCCATCCATTCACCCCCTTCTTGCCAGGATGAAGCACACTAGGCACAAGGCCCCCTCTAGAACCAGTGGAAGAAGCCATCCACTCACCCCTCCTTGCCAAAATGAAGCACACTGGGTGCAAGGCACCCTCCAGCATCAGTGGAAGAAGCCATCCACTCACCCACTCCTTGCTAGGATGAAGCACACTGGGCACAAGGCTCCTCCAGAACCAGTGGGCAAACCACCCACTTGAGAGACTGTGGCCTTGCACTCCCCAGGACCAAACAGTGGGCAAACCACCCACTTGAGAGACTGTGGCCTTGCACTCCCCAGGACATCGTACAGGGCATGTAGCCCCCTCCAGGACCAGTGGGGTTGTACCATCTTCCAGCTGAGGTGCCCCCCATTCCCTGTCCTCCTGAGGTGCCTGTGTATTTTCGACCTGATGCCCCTGCAGTGTTCTCTCCGTGTTGTTGCAGGAGTGAGGTGGGGCCTTGGCCTATGTGATGTGGCTCTGTACTCCACAGACATTGAGGACTGGGCAGTGTCCCTCCATTTGTATATATGTATATACTGTTTTCATTTTGAAGCACGTATTTCTTCTTATTTATCTTATTACATTCACTTTAATCAATTCCTTTTGTCCTTGCATTATTCCTGAGGTGTACGGGGGAATATGTAATATTATTGCATCTGGTTGTGTGTATGGTGTTGGGGGTGGGGGTGTTGTGTGTTGCATGTGTGTGTCACTCTCTTTTTCCTCCCCCTCTCCCATGTGTGCTAGGCAGCAGTATTCTCCGTGGTCGTCTTCACCAGCGCTGATGTTCGGAATGCATGAAGAGGTATAGCAGCATGGGGAAGATGTGCAACTCAGGCTCCATGGCGTCGTGGTTCTTCCTTGGGTCTCCAGAGGTGAATCCTTTGGCTTCTGTGTACTATTTCCACTGTGCTTTTGATGTCGTTGGTACCTCCCTGGAAAAGGTGGTGGAGCGGTGTGTCATATTACTGTGGGCGGAACATTGTCTTCCGTCTGGCTGTTGGCGGTTACCGCCGCTGTGCTTGTTGCTACCGCCATGGCGGTCGGTGTGTTAGAGTGTCTGTCTGTGTGAGCATTTTCCGCCGAAGTCATAATTCAATTTTTTGACCGCTGGCCTGTCGGTGGAATTACGGCCGCTTTATCACCAACAGCCAGGGTTGTAATGAGGGCCATAATCTCAGAAGTTGAGATAACATAAAAACTCTTGACAGATATCAATATACGGACAAACGCCAATATCGTACCTTTCAGAACTCACCTGAAAAATGCTGTGAGAGAGGTGGGCAGTCAGAGCGGAGAACTGAGTATGTGAAACTGAGACAGGAATCACAATGCTCTACAGAAGTTTCTGTTAAAAAAGAAGAGAAATTTCCCCAACAAAAACCCCAATTTAAAAAGAAAAAAAGTGGCAGCAGTTGTGATTCTTCATGCCACTCAGGAAGAGGGCTCAATTGAAGAACAAGACTTGGGCACTAGCTCTGATAGACAGCGCAGCAGAGGTCACAATAGTTCACCGGAATCTTCAAGAGCATCTGGAGGTGAAAGCAACTGATGTCTTTCCAAAAGTTGAAACTGCTAACATGCGTGTCTCCACGCCTGACAGGGTGTACAAAGTAACAATACAGTTAGAAGGAGACATTGAATGCAAACTTTTGGGACCGCGTTGTCAACATTTATGATATTTTACTGGCGGAAAAGGATTGGCCACCTGAATATGTCTGTTATTGCCATATGGGGAAGAGGTTATCAAACCTTCTTTCCCGCCTATTGTTCTCGACGAGCTTGTAGAATCCTACGCCATTGAATGGGCATTAACGCAGGCACCCCCGTTATACCGCAACTATGTATGGTGGGATGAAGATTCCCTCTATCATGTAATTCAAATTAAGAATCAACCTCAACACCAATACCCAATAAAACATGATGCTAAATCACCTGTGAGGGAAATCCTCACACAACTAGAGTACCAGGGTGTAATCGAACCCTGTGTCTGACCAATTAATAATCCTTTATTCTCTGTAGTTAAACTGGACCATTCATACAGAATAGTCTTAGACTACAGACACTTAAGTAGACATACATGCACATATGCTTTGCAGAATTCTCATAGCACAGCACTTATGACGGATATAGAGCACAAAAAATACAAAACAAAATTGGATATTTCCAATGACTTCTTCTGCCAAAGTATAGCACCTGATAGTAGAGATCTAACAAGTTTCAGTGCACTAGACTCCCAGAAAAAAATCTGTCATTTACCACAGGGGTACAAGAACAGTCCAGGACTGTTCCCGACTCGTGTAACTTCAATATTGCATGACATTGACCCTGAAGCGTTGTCCTATGTAGATGATATCTACCTTACGGAGGATGAATTACTGCAACATCTAAGACGGGTAGCCAGCATTGTTGTAAGATTTGCCAAATTCGGCTAAATATACAACTTCAAAAAAACCAAAGGTGCCTTCCTTAATGTGATGTTTTTGGGATATGAATTATCAAGTGAAGGAAGGAGCCTAGTGCCACAATTCTTAGAAAAATGCGCACAGTTACAACCTCCAAATACCATTAAAAAACTCCAATCACTATTGTTGTTTTTTTATTTTGGCAGCACATACATTCCAGATTATGCATCACGCATCAAACCCTCATATGACTTGATACATACTAACTTTTCCAGTAAATTCTGGACAGTCGAGCACAACCGCATTCTCAGAACATTGCAACAAGATATGCTTGCAGCGCAACACCTACACACAAGAGACAATAAAAAACATCTGGTCATCAAACTAATTGCTGGTGCCATTGGTTTAATCTATATAACATTCAATTCAATGAGGGTGAGACAGTCCTGATTGCATACAAATCACATTTGTATTCAACAGCAGAACAAGGTTTTGCTCCCACTGAGAAAATTCTCACTGCTGTTCAAATGGCTATCATTAAAAAAAGACCATTAGCCCAGGGGAAACGCATTATTGTCATATCTCCAATCCTAGCCCTTGAGGCTGTTACCAAAGCCAGCATTTCAAACACTAAAGCATTACATCCATGTTGGATCCAATGGACAATGTCTCTTACAGCCCCTGATGTTTACTATGGCCCTCATTATGACATTGGCGGTAAATGCCACTTACCACCATGCTGACTGCCGCCAACTTACTGCCATGGCGGCGGATATCCGTTCACCATATTATGACACACATATACCAATCCATCACTATTCAGCCACAGACACAAATCCGCCACACCAAAGGTCAGTGATAAACTGGCGGTATCAAAACCCACACCGTTATACCAACAGAACTACGCCCACCATATTCGGACCCATGAACCACCATGGTAGACATTCAACGATGGTAAACCATTGGCGGTACATACCGCTGCACTCAAAATCGACACACACAAACAAAATAACACCACATAGAACAATTCAAACAACACACACCTGACACCCACCACACACCCTCACCACTATATAACACACACCCAGAGTACCCACGACCCTTTAACATTACAAACAATTGCCACCAGAGATACAGCACGACCACTGACACAACCAGAGCCACACACTACTCACACCTGTACAGTACTCATGCACCCCACATCACACACCCAACACACCGTCACCTACACACCGCACACAACAACCATGGCACGACAAAGACACCCCCGCTTCACAGAGGAGGAGTTAATGGTCATGGTGGAAAAAATCGTCAGGGTAGAGCCCAGCTATTTGGAGCACAGGTGCAGCAGATATCGATAGCTAGGAAGATGGAGCTATGGCTGAGAATCGTGGACAGGGTCAACGCCGTGGGACAGCACCCAAGAACTAGGGATGACATCAGGAAGAGCTGGAACGACCTATGGGGGAAGGTACGTTCCATTGTAGCAAAACACCAGCTCGCTGTACAGAGGACTGGCGGTGGACCCCACCTCCTCCCCCACAACTAACAACATGGGAGGAGCAAATATTGGCAATCCTGCATCCTGAGGGCCTGGCCTGAGTAGGAGAAGGACTTGAGTCTGGTAAGTCAACTATCCAATATTATCATTCCCCCCACCCACATTCCATCACATACCCACAGCCTCACCCTCACTCCCATCACTCCACCACTTCCCACAAACCCCACCATCACGTCTCATTTATCCCAATGCCAAGCCCTGCATGCTCTACGAATGCATGGACACCACTCACAGCCCTGCATGGAAACTCAGCACTTAAGCATGCACACTATACAGAACTAATCATCCCACCATACACCAACGTACACAAGTGGAAGATGCCAGGGCAAATACAACCAAAGAGGGCAAGTCACGGATGCACAACATGTCAGGCACAGAAACCATAACACATCATTTACATCCCCACAGGTACCCCAGCCAATGTCGCCGGAGAGGAGGTGCCAGCAACAGCCAGTCCCCCAACAGAAGAGGCCCACAGTGATGACAGCAACTCTGGTCTTCTGGATCTGGAAGACCAACCTGGCACATCAGGGACCTCTTGGCAGCCGGTTACCCAGGCCTAGTCACACACCACCACAGAGCCTCCCCCATCAGGAAACACCACCACAGCAGCCACCTAGCGTACCCATACCTCTGTCCCCAGGACACGTCAATCAGCAGTGTGTCCACCTCTACAGGGACCCCAGGCCACACCTCATACCCAAGACAATCAGGGACCTGGGATCACTGGCAGTGGGCACACAGTTCGGGGACAGCGGCACAGGCCAACAGGGAAACTGGGAGGAGTGCTGTGCACCAAGGGGAGGACAGGCCCAGGGACCCGACTCTCCAGGAGGAACTTGCAGAGATCCTGTGAGCATATCAACATTCCCACGACACGATGGGCCAGATCCTGGACAATGTGCAGGAGAATAGGCGGCTGCAGGAGGGACAGTACCAGGGGGTCAGAGAGGACTTGCAGGCCATCAACAACACCCTGATCTCCATAGCAGGGGTACTGGCAGACATGGCCAATATTAGGAGGGAGGCAGTCACACAACAGCGGGCCCCGGCCACTAGCCAGACATCTGAACAGCCTTCCACCTTTGCTGCCGCTAGTGGCCAAGATGCCCGCCACACAACTCACATGCCACCAGTACCCCTCCCACTGCAGAAGTAGAACCCCTGCGTAAATGTTCCCTGCGATCCAGACAGAAACCAGAGACACTTGCCAAGAGCCCTGCCAGGAAATGAGACTCTCCTGATTGTCACGCTTGTGTCCCACTCAGTCGCCCCGTCCACCTTGAACTGTCATTGCTCCCCTTCCTATGTCCCCTTGGACAATGCACCTGTACTACAAACAGACTGGAACAATACCCTGGACTTTCCTCCATCATCACCCCATCCAATTGCACTTGCCCCTCTATATTTTAGAACTTCAATAAAAACCCTTGGGAAAAAAAAGAAGTATAGAGTATGTCAAATTTTTCAAGTATATATTCATTGAAACAGGTACAAACATTGCAATTCAAATGTACAGAAAATGAACAGATTAATGACCTATATCTGGCTGCAGTGTTCGCAACAGGAGCATATGTGAGGTCACCAACATCTGCAAAATGAATTTGCAAAGGGCACAGTAAGTGGGCATAGAAGTGTGAAAAAAACAGCATGCTAGTGCCACAGATATTCAAACAAATGTGATAGAAAAGTGAAGTAACATTGTCTTACCTATGTGTCATTGGAAGTATTGTCTGATCACTGATGTTCTGTTATCCTCATCCTCATCCTCTGCCTCCTCATCCTCACTGTCCACAGGGTCCACTGCTGCCACACGTGCATCTCCAGCCTCCTCCTCCTGCAGAAAAGGCACATGGTGTCTCAGGGCAAGGTTGTACAGCATGCAGCATGCCACTACTATCTGGCAGACCTTCTTTGGTGAGTAGCACAGGGACCCACCTGTCAGATGCAGGCATCTGAACCCAGCCTTCAGGAGGCCAAATGTTCTTTTAATTATCCTTCTGGTTCGCCCATGTGCCTCATTATAACGTTCTTCTGCCCTTGTCCTCACATTCCTCACAGGGTCAGTAGCCATGATAGGTTGGGGTAACCCGATTCACCTGCAAATGTTGAGGGGCAACATTTAGCCACACACTATCCGATATGGCCCGCACCATACCCATACCCCAACATCTACTGGGTGGGGACCAGGGCTCATCTATTAGCCACACCCTGTACCTCTGCAGTTGGCCCATCACATTTGGGATGCTACTATTCCTCAGGACAAAGGCATCATGCACTGACCCGGGATACTTAGCATGGACGTGGCAGATGTACTGGTCCGCCAAGCACATCATATGTACATTCATAGAGTGGAAATTCTTCCAATTTCTGAACAACTGTTCATTCTGAAGGGGAGGCAAATGCAATATGTGTTCCATCAATCGCCCCAGTTCTGTTGGGGATATGTCCCATTGCATAGAACTCGGTCTTCACTGTGGCCAAATCTTCAACCTGGGGAAATACAATGTAGCTGCAACATGTGCTTAATCAGGGCAGACAACACTCTTGTTAGAACTATTGAGAACATTGGCTGTGACATTCTTGCTGCCAAGCCCACTGTCACTTGGAAAGAACCAGTTGCCAGGAAATGGAGCACTGATAGAACTTGCACAAGAGGGGGGGGGATCCCAGTGGGGTGACGGATAGCAGACATCAGATCTGGCTCTAATTGGGCACACAGCTTTGTGATTGTGGCCCTGTCCAGTCTATAGGTGAGGATAATGTGCCTGTCGCCCATTGTTGCCAAGTCCACCAGGGGTCTGTACACAGGGTATGTCTCCATCTCCAACTCATCCACAGCGGTAACATTCTATGGGGCAAAAGAGTGAGGAGCCGGTCAAAAACTGAACAATGGGGCTACAACAGAACTTTGCATGCTGTTAACTTGTAATGGGTCAGTGTGATTTGTACAGTATGTCCTAATTTCAACAATGAAGCAGATATTATCCAGGGCCTGCCCCCCCCCGAAATGGCATCCACCTGTGTGGAGGGACAGGTGACAGTGAGGTAATTTCTCTGACGCTGTGCGCCGTTGTGGGAGGTGGTCGGGAACTGCCATGCAACTCCTCATTGGTTAACATTGGGAACTATGCAGTACAGTGGCCAATGGTGATATATGCCGGCGGTGACGGTGTGCACCGCCGCAGATGTGACTGCCATTTTCTATCTGATCCCTCAATTGCTACCTGATCTTCAAGAGGAGAGGACCTACACTGCATGTGCTGCAGTGACCTGTGTCTGGAGCCTACCATGGCCCGTGTGACTGGGGAAAGGGCCCCAGCCTTCACTTCGGCGGAGTTGGACAGACTGGTGGATAGGTTCCCACCCCAGTACGGTCAGCTGCATGGGCCGCCAGACCAACAGGTGAGTACACTGTGGGCACGATGCATGTGGCATGAATGCATGGAGTGGTGTGTGTGAAGGGCTCATGTAAGGGGGTGGGTGGATGTCCTCTGGGTGGCATATTGGTTGTGTGCTGGGCCATGTGTGTGTAAATGGTGATGTGAAGGGGTATGGAGGGTCATAAGTGTAAGATGCAGGACTGTTTGACTAATTCCATTTCCCTGTGTGAATTGCCTCTGCAGGTCAGCGCGTATCAAAAGAAGGGTATACAGCTTGCCTTCGCCAAGGACGTGCCGACCCTGGGGGTCTACGGAAGGCAGAGCACCCCACTGTCGGAAACAGTGGGAGGACCTAAGACGCTGGACGATGCCCTCCCAACGACGAAGAGGTGTCTGTCGAACCCTGACCTCCCTGATGGCCTGCATACTGGTGGTGGCCTATCCTTAACTGGATGGGAGCTTGAGGGTATCACAGCAGCCACAAGGGGTGAGTACAGTGACCATCATTACAACTTATACATGGGAGGGTGGTATCTGGGTGATGGATGTATGTCAGTGGGTGCCCCTAGGCCAGGCCTGACATTGCAGCATAGGTCCCCTGGTGGCTAGGGTTCAGAAGGGAATATCTTTCTACCTAGCTCGTAGGCATCCACAACTTGTCAGGGCTGAGTGGGTTCCAGGTGTTCTGCATTTGGCGGTGTGTGCCCCTCCCCATGGCTTGGCTGCTAACTATTTCTCTGGTAGTGCTATGGCATATTGCGTAGGGCTGTTCCCTGTGTGTGAGGGTGCTGTGTACGCCAACGGTGGTGATGGTGCAGCCATTGACCCAGTGTATCCTTTGTCTCTCTCCCACCCTTTCTTGTTTTGTCACCCTTTCCTTATGTGCATTAGCATCATCTGGAGGAGGAGCAGAGGCACCGGCAACAGAGGGAGCTGCATCCCACAGGACACAGGAAGCAGAGTCCACCGACGCTGAGGGCACTAGTGGGATGGAGGGCGAGGGGAGCACCACGGCAGAGCCTAGAGGGGACAGTTCTGACACAGATACCTCCTCCGATGGAGGCTCCCTGGTGGTGGCAGACACCTCTGTGACCACCCCAGCTACAGGCACCACCGCCACCTATGTACCAGCACCGCCCTCCCAGCAGCCCCTCATTGAGTTGCCCATGCCCGCACACCCAGGATGGTGGGCATCTCCTTCGCCCCAGGAACCTCAGGCTCTGCACCAGTGAGCCCTGCAGCCCTAAGTGAGGAGGCTATTGACCTCCTGAAATCCATCTCTGCAGGGTAGTCAACCATTGTGAATGCCATCCAGGGGCTGATAGCCCAGATGCAACAGACTAATGAATTCCTGGAGGGCATTCACACTGGCTTGGCGGCGATCCCTCCTCTTTCTATCGAAACAAATTTAACACTATTGACTATGCTTAAATCTGGATCCCCTTTAGATCCTGTGCCTCCATCAATCTTAGTCCAAGGACTGTCAACAATAGTTCCTATTCTGACAGATCTATTCAATCTGTGACTGGACTTCTTCCATCACAGTCGAAGCATGCAATTATAAAGCTGCTGCTCAAGAAATCCAAATTGGATCCATTGGTACTGAATAATTACAGACCCATTTCAATGCTGCCAACCTCAATTTAGATTCTTGATAAACATGTTAATACTCATTTATCCACTTTTTTGGAAGACAATCAGATTCTCCATCCATCCCAGATGGGTTTCAGACCCTTTCATAGTACAGAGACTGCCCTGTTAGGAATGACAGAAGAGGTCAGGAAGCAATTAGACCAGGGAATGGTCTCTGCAATTGTGATCCTTGACTTCAGTGAGGCCTTTGACACCGTAGACCATACTACTCTACTCCTTAGAATGAGGGGAATGGGAATTACAGGACATGCCCTAAAATGGTTCACAAAGTTCTTAGACGCAAGATCTTTTCAGGTACTCTATCGCTCTTTCTACTCAAGCAGCTTTAAGAGCAATTAGGGATTACCTCAGCTCTCATATTTAAGCCCCACATTGTTTAACATTTATATGCTACCACTGGCAAGGATAGTGGAGCCATTTGGGCTCTCGCTGCTATCCTATATGGATGATACCCAGCTGGTAGTCTCATTTTCCTCTTTGCACAACTCTTTTGACTCTCGGCTGGCCCCTTGCTTACGGGAAGTCTCCAACTGGGTGGCGGAGTGTAAACTCAAGCTGAATGGAGACAAAACAGAGGTCATGATCATGGGCCATCATTCACATTCACTTCAAGTGACACCCACTTTGCACTTTTTAGGAGATATTCCATCGGCCAAGAGTTACATCAACAGCCTGGGTGTATTGCCTGACCCATGGCGTACCATGGACCATCAGGCAAAGAAAATATCTTCCACCTGTTTTGGGATATTCAGACTCCTCAGGAAAGTCTTCACAGTTCTCCCATTTATAACAAAGAGACTCATTGTACAAGCATTAATTATTTCATGTCTGGACTATGGGAATGCCCCGTTTTTAGGCTCCCCAAATTATGGTAAAAAGAAATTGCAGGTGGTTCAGAATATGGCTGCTCACCTTCTTTACAACGTGCCCAGACATCAATCAGCCAAATCTGCCTTTTTAGCCTTACACTGGCTCCCCATCGAACAACCATTAAAGTTCAAGGAACACTGTTGTATTCACAGAGCTCTCCATGCTAAGGGTCCTCTGTTTTTGCATACCTTAGCTACCCTGCATAAGCCAATCAGACAACTCAGATCATCAGCAGCAGCATTAGCATTGATTCCTCCAATCAAAAAAGCTAAATGGGATGGAAAATCAATGGCTTATCTTGGTGCTAAGCTTTGGAATTCCCTGCCTCTTTCTCTTCATCAAACTAGCCACAAACTATCATTTTGGTGGCTATTAAAGACATGGCTGTACTAACATCTGTTCCCTATGTTTAGTTGTTGGAGATTTCTGTCTCAAGCACTGGGAGGCTTCAGAGTAGAAAGGCGGTCTATAAATTTCCATAACATAACATAACAGCACAACATTACATAACATAACATGTTGCCCCCTCCAGAGCAAGTGGGCAAGTCACCCACTCAGGAGACTGTGGCCTTGCACTCCCCAGGACCAGGCACAGGGCAAGGAGCCCCCTCCAGAACCAGTGGTGTTATTCCATCTCCCAGCTGAGGTGCCCGCCCGTCCCACGTCCCACTGAGGTGCCTGCCTATTTACCAACTGATGCCCCTGCAGTGTTCTCTCCATGTTGATGCAGGTGACATGTGTGGCCTTGAACTTTGGCCTGTGGCCATTTGGCCTACGAACATTTTAGACTGGGCAGTGTCCCTTTTTCTGTACATATGTATATATCTATTATCTTGCCTAAGTAATTTATCTTGATGTGTTGCTCCCATTACATTCCCTTTTTGAAAATTGATTTGTCCTTGCATTATTCTTCCGAGTTATGTGGTAAAAATGTTTTTGTGATGCAGCTGATTGTGTATATGGTGTTGGGGGGGAGTTGCATGTGTGTGTCACTATCTTTTCCCTTCCTCCCTCCCTTGTGTGCTAGGCGACTGTACTCACTGTCGTTGTCTTCGTCGGCGTTGATGTTCGTGGTGGAGCAGCATGTAGAAGATCATGGGGAAAACATGCAGCTCAGGCTCCATGTTCCCTGTATCTCCAATAGTGAGTCCTTTCCCTTCTGAGCTCTGTTTCCGCCAGGCTTTTGATGTTGTTGGTACCGCCCCAGAAAAGGTGGCGGTTTCCTGTGTCTTAATAAGGTGGGTGGAACATTGACTTCTGCCTGGCTGTAGGCGGCTACTGCCGTGGTGGCTGTTGTTTCTGCCCTGGCTATCTGTGTAGTACATTGGCTGTCTATCGGAGATCTTTCCGCCATGGTCATAATTTGGTGGCAATTACCGCCGGCCTGTTGGCGGTATTACCACCACTTTAACACCAACTGTCTGGGTTGTAATGAGCGCCTACATTTTTGACCCAAAGTTACAAACTCAAGAGCTTTTGCAATATGAACTTGAATGCCCAGTTCCGGCAAATAGTTTACCTATTGATCAATATCAAAGAGTCAAGTACACCGATGGCTCAGCACAACCTGCTTTAGGCACAAAGCATCAATACTCCACTGCTTGCGCAATCGTAAGTGGCTACATGGAGGATAGTAAATTCTATCCACAACATACCTTTATGCAAACCCTACGGGATTGCACTGCGCAACTAGCAGAGCTAAAGGTTCTGGTGAAGGCATTGGAACATACGGATCCTGACCAGCTAACACTGATTGTCTGTGATTCGTACTATTGTGTCCAGTCCTTCAATGAATATCTGCATTACTGGTGCCAGAATGGGTTCAGAGACTCCTAAGGTAACACCATCAAACAAAGACTTCTGTGGTACGGGTGATTCTGCCACCCGAATCCAACAGTCTCACTAGGATAATGAGAACCTACGCGACAGTTCCACATCATGCAGGTTGGGAACAGAAGAAACACACTCTATCACCAACCAAGAATCCAGGTACTGAGAGGCACCACTTGTTAGTTTGGACTGACTCCAGCAGAGGCCATCAGCAGAGTCCAAGGTAGGTCTAGTTGGAACTGGTCAGCTAGGCAAATGCAAGGATAGAAACCTGTGGAAACTTGTTGTTTCCTTGTAATTCAAACAAAGGTCAGCCAACTGGCCCTTGGAGTCACTTTTAGGGTCCTGGGTTAAAGGCAAGCAGATCCAGTCTTCCATCAGGTTCGTCACACAGAACGGCAGTCCTTCCTCTTTTCCACACAGGTTCAGGAGTGTTCTGAGAGGAGTTTTTGGGGTCCACTTTATGCCCAGTGCTAGCCTTTAGGTGGGAAGCAAGCCTTTTTCACACCACTAAAGCAGTTCTGGGAAGTTCTTCTACCACCAATGAGTTTGGTGCCAGTCTGATTGGAGAGAGAAACAACAGACAGCCACAGCTGTGAGCTATATAGGCCAGCAACAGGGTAGGTACTTTTTGAAGTCAGGAAGAATCTGGGTACAGCCACAGTCTACTCTTTAAAGCTAAGGCAAGGGCTGGGTACAACCGCCAGACCATCCTGCTCAAAAGATAAACATCCATCCCCACATTTATGGCTCTTTGTCTACTGTTTGGGAGTAATATACTTAACACTCCAGGGCAACCCTCATGGGTAAGGTGATAGTGGACACTGGTGAAAAAGGCACATTTGGCTTAGGCTGTAAAATGACAACTTTTTAAGAGTGTTTTTTAAAGTAATAATATAAAATCTAACTTTACCACTAAGTTGCATTTTAAACTACAGTTCAAATGATTCCTTGAATCATATTCCTAGTTGCTCCCAAACTGAAGTTATGCTTTCTCAGTTGTTACAAGGTAATCTAAGTTTTTCCTATGGGAGGGCCAATCGTGCTACAGTGAGGTAACAACTTTGGAGGGTTTCACTGACAGGACATAAGGAACTCTAACTATACATGTCCTGTTTTAAGTACCATGCATCCTGTGGTATTTAGGGCAGACCTTACGGGTGACATATAATTACTAACAAGTAAGATTAAGGCCTGACAAAAGGTTTATTGTGCCAGGACAAAAGGTTTATTGTGCCAGGTCAGCTTAAAACTGGCCATTGATGCTGAAAGGGCAGGCCTGCAACCATGTTTTATATTGCTACTTAGTGGGTGACACAACGAGTACTGCTACCGATTAGTAGCATTTAATTTACAAATCCAGGGCAAATGTAGTACCATATGCTAAGGACTTTTTACGTAAATTAAATGTTCCAATCAGGTGCATGCAAATCTTATCATGTTTAAAAGAGAAGGCACACACACTTTACTTCTGGTTAGAATGGTGAAAGTGTACAGAGTTTTGTTGCCAACCAAAATGGGTTCAGTTAAAGAAGGCAAAAATCTAGAGTGACCCTGCAGAAAGGGACAATTCCTAACAGTATACATTTGATTTTGAAGTAATTTTGAGGAAGGACAGTGGAGTGGCTAGAAAATGGGTAATACGTTCTAAATGGGAAGGGTTAAAAGAGGAGTAAGGAGGGGTGAAGGAAGGATAAAGAAGTGATTTAGGGACAGACATGCACTCACCCACAAAAGAGTAAGCCCATTCCTGTTCAAACACAGCACTTCTAAAGTTACTGCAGCTAAAAAGGATCCACAATCATAGTAAAAGAACTCCAGCCAAGAGCTTTAGTAGGTCCAGCACCACATGTGCCTAAACACACACACTGCAACACCTTTGTATAGTAAATAATTGAGCCAACAACCTAAAATAAATCCCCAATGGAAATTTTGTTGAATTACATTTAGTTACATATATTATTTCAAAGTACAATTACATTTAATCTAATGTTACAAAAATATAAATAAATCATACTTTTTAATTTATTATAAAAAATTCAACTTTTTTTATTTTAGTAATTAATGTAGCTTTTAAATGTAAATAAATAAATTTAAATCAGTTATAAAACAAAACTTTATTATGTTTACTGAATATTAAATAATGAAAAAATGTTAGACCTTTGTTGGGATTTTTTTAACTTAAAAATAAGTGGGTTATTTAGAACAAAGCATACAACATTTGCAACAAAAGGGGTGATTGCTTTCAACTACACCACCCGTATCCTGTGAAAAACAGTTCAACGCCAATCAGTGAGAGCCAGCTTGATTACACATGACTTGATCTCTCATATCAAACCTCATTTCCTGCCTTCACTTTGTCAGTAAAAATGTTTTTTGCTTTGTGACTTGTTTTGTGGAATCATTATTTGAGGAGAAGGAGAGAGAGAATTTATAGGCAAAGGATCAACATCTTTGGTATTACAAGAGAAGCTGGTGTGATCCAGAATTTTGAAACCACGCCAGAGAGAGACACTACCAAAAACAACACTAGCATTCACAGAGTCACAACACCATCACTTACACAACATCCATGCATCTCAAACAACACACACAAACACCCCCCTCACACATCACAACAAACACCACCTCACACATCACCCACACCATATCATGGCACCTCAACAACACCCCAGGTTCTATGAGGAGGAGCTCAGGGTCATGGTGGAGGAAATCGTCTGGGTAGAGTCACAGCTATTCGGATCACAGGTGCAGCAGACATCCATTGCAAGGAAGATGGAGCTATGGCGCAGAATCGTCGACAGGGTAAACGCAGTGGGACAGCATCCAAGAACATGGGATGACATCAGGAAGAGGTGGAACGACCCACGGGGGAAGGTGCGGTCCGTGGTATCCACACACCAGATTGCTGTACAGAGGACTGGCGGTGGAGCCCCACCTCCTCCCCCACAACTAACAACATGGGAGGAGCAAGTCTTGGCTATACTGCATCCTGAGGGCCTCGCAGGAGTAGCAGGAGGACTGGACTCTGGTAAGGCAAATCTTTACTACTATATCCCCCCCACCCTACCTGCATGCCATCACATACTCCCACCCTTACCCTCACACCCATCATCCCAACAACCCACAGATACCCCACCACCACAAACCACACATCCCAAAACCAAGCCCTGCATGTAACACCAATGCATGGACACCCATTACCCAAGCATGTCCAGTAGAGAGACTCACTCATGTCCCAAAATCACCAATCACACAAGGACCAAGCCAATAATGCAAGCACTGGAGTACAGGGTCACTCACCCATTGCACACGATGGCACACACAGATACAATAACTATGCATTTACACCCCAACAGGACCCCCTACCCAACGTCACCGAACAGGAGCTGCTAGACATATCCAGTCCCCCCACAGAAGAGACCCACACTGATGACAGCAGCTCTGCATAACTGGATCAAGATGACCAGCCTGGCCCATCAGGGAGCTCGGGACAGTCGGTTCCCCTGACACTGGCACAAGTCACCACAGACCCCCCCCCCCTCAGGAAACACCAGCACAGCACCCACCCAGCAGGCCCATCTCACTGTTCCCAGGACACGTCAATCAGCAGTGTGTCCACCACTACAGGGAACCCAGGCAAACCCACCAACCCAAGAAAATCAGGGACCTGGGGGCAGTGGGCATGCGGTTCAGGGGACACAGGCACAGGATAACAGGGAAACTGGGAGGACTGCTGAGCGACGGGGGAGGACAGGCCCCGGGAACCCACTCTCCACGAGGCACTCTCCAACATCATGGGAGCTTACCATCATTCCCAGGAGACGATGGCAACGGTACTGGCCAAGTTTCAGGAGACCCAACAGCTGCAGGAGGAAAACTACCTCGGGATCAGGGAGGACTTGAAGTCCATTAACACCACCCTGGTCACCATTGCAGGGGTGCTGGCAGACCTCGCCAACACCAGGAGGGACACAGTGGCACAACAAGGGGCCCCTGACACTAGCCTGGACGATGAAGAGCCCTCCACCTCCGCTGGCGCTAGTGGACAGGAGGCACCGCCACAGGAACAATAGGACACCAGCACCCCACCCCCTGCAGATGGAGAACCACCCCGCAAATGGTCCCTGAGATCCAGGAACAAGACAGAGAACAATTCCAAGACCCCCTCCCAGCAAATGAGACCCCCCTGAATGTCACCCTTCTGTTCCACTATGTCACCCTGTCCATCCCTAAACTGCCATTGCTCCACTTCCTATTCCCCTTTGGACAATGCACTTGTGAAACAAATGGACTGGTCTCTGCCATGGACATTCCTCCACATCCCCCCAGACCATTTTAGAACCCCCTCCACTTATTTGCACAGGAATAAACACACTTCCATCACAAAACAATCTATAGTCAGTCTTTGCTTTGACAAAAGTGTAACACAGCTGTAGGCCAGCAGTAAACATAGCAGAGGGCACAAAGTGGAACCCAAATCTGTGAAATGGAAAGTCAAAGTGACAAGTCAGGGTCCATATACTAAATGAACATGACACACTTATGCTAGTTCCAACAATAGAATGAGATGTGGGAAGCAGTGGCATCTTCTAACCTGTGTCTCACTGGAAGTATTGCCTGAAGATGTTGTTTCAGTTGTCGATATCCTCTTCTTCTCCCTCTTCTTCTTCACTGTCCACAGGCTCCACAGCTGCCACAAGACCACCATCTGGCCCATCCTCCTGCAGAAAAGGAACCTGGCATCGCAAACCCAGGTTGTGCAGCATACAGCAGGCCACGATTATCTGGCACACCTTCTTCGGTGAGTAGTAGAGGGATACACCAGTCAGATGGAGGCACCGGAATCTGGCCTTCATGAGGCCGAAGGTGCGCTCGATCACCCTCCTAGTTCACCCATGTGCCTCATTGTAGCGTTCCTCTACCCTTGTCCTTGGATTCCTCACTGGGGTCAGTAGCAATGACAGGTTGGGGTAACCAGAGTCACCTGCAAATGTCGAGGGACAACTGTTAGACACACACTAACTCTTAGGGACAGCCCCATACCCAGACACCTATGTCAACTGTATTGGGACCTTGACCTTACCTAGTAGCCACACACGGTACCTCTGGAGTTGCCCCATCACATGAGGGATGCTGCTATTTCTCAAAATGTAAGCGTCTTGCACTGAGCCAGGATACTTGGCATTGACATGGGAGATGTACTGGTCTGCCAAACACACCATCTGCACATTCATCGAATGGTAGCTCTTCCGGTTTCTGTACACATGTTCATTCCTGTGGGGGGGGGGACAAATGCCACATGTGTCCCATCAATGGCACCAATGATGTTGGGGATATGTCCCAGGGCATAGAAGTCACCTTTCACTGTGGGCAAATCCTCCACTTGAGGGAAAACAATGTAGCTGCGCATGTGTTTCAGCAGGGCAGATAACACTCTGGACAACACGTTTGAGAACATTGACTGGGACATCCCTGATGCCATGGCCACTGTTGTTTGAAATGACCCACTAGCCAGGAAATGGAGTACAGACAGGACCTGCACTAGAGGGGGGATTCCTGTGGGATGGCAGATAGCTGACATCAGGTCCGGCTCCAACTGGGCACAAAGTTCCTGGATTGTTGCACGATCAAGTCTGTATGCGACCAGGATGTGTCTCTCTTCCATTGTCGACAGGTCCACCAGGTGTCTGTACACCGGAGGATGCAGCCATCTCATCACCTGCCCCAGCAGACGTGCCCAATGGAGGAGAATAGCGAGCAGAGAGTCATCCAACACTGAGGTATCACAATGTTTTATTTTCAGAAACGTAATAAATCTGCAACGTGCCAGTATCTGTCCATATTCCCGGCCTAGATAGGTGTAACGCAGTTAACATCCATCCAATGTGGCCTCCTGAAATGGCAGCTGCCTGACCTGTAAGATGGGGCAAGGGGATATGAGGTAACTGCGCCGGCGTTCTACACCGTCCCAGTGGGCGGTCGAAGATGGCGGCGCAATTCAGCTTTGGTTAACATTGGGCACTATGGGTCCCAGGAGCCAATAACGGTGTACGCCGGTGGTGACAGTACGCACCGCCGCCGACGTAACTGCCATTTTCTGTCTGTTCACCTCTGATGGGAGCCCCCTTGCAGTGGAGGGCACTTCTGAGTCCACTGCATCAACAGGTACAGCTGCCACCATCCCTCACTGTTGGGCAATCTACTATTGTGAATGCCATCCAGGGTGTTGAGAGGCATTTGCAACAAACAAATGCATACGTGGAGGGCATTCATTCTGGGCAGGCAGCGCAACAGAGAGCATTTCAGGCTCTGGCCTCAGCACTGATGGCTGCCATTGTCCCTCTGTCCAGCCTCCCCCCTCCAACTTCCTCCACCCAGACCCAATCCCCTATACCTCATCCTATCCCAAGCATACCATCAGACCAGCATGCACACTCATCAACACACAAGAGTGGACATGGCAAACATAAGCACCACACATCCCACAGGCACTCACACAAGCACCATCCCCATGCAGACACAGCAACATCCACATCCTCCACTGTGTCCCCCTCCTCCACGTCCGCCTCCTCCCTCCCTGTCTTGTCTCTACTCACACCTGCATGCACTACATCCCCAGCCACTGCCTCCATCACCAGCATTCCCATCACCACACACCGCTCATGTGCATTCACCACCCCCACTACCATGCACACATCCCCAGTGTCCTCTACCAGTTTGTCTGTGAGCCCTCCTCCCAAAGTACACAAACGCAGGCACACACCCACCCAACAGCCATCCACCTCACAACAGCCTCCGGCCCATGCACCTTCACCCAAATTCAGCAAACCTACACCTCCTACAACCACTACCTCTTCCTCCACTCCCAAACCCCCTCCATCTTCCCGTCCGAGTGTGTCTAAGAAACTCTTCCTGGCTAACATTGACCTCTTCCCTACACCTCCCCCCCGTCCTTCCCCTAGGGCCAGGCTTTCCAGGTCCCAGCCCAGCACCTCAGCCACCAAATCCCCAGCCACAGTGGTGCTAGAAACTGCGGGGTCATGGAGCGCACCACCCATCAGGGCTGCCAGTGTGCCACGTAGCGAGGGCAAGGACATTCCGCCACCTGCCAAGGTGAAAAAGGTGCCCACATCCTAGAGGGAGAAGCCTAAAGTACCAGCCACCAAGGGCTCAGCAAAAACCAAAGTGGATAGTCGGAAGACAACAGCAGCACCATCAAAGCTGGGGAAGAGCAAAAGCTGAAGAGCAGGTCAGAAAAGGGCATGGTGGCACCGACTGAGGGACCAGTGTCATACTTTCTGTCCACGACCACACCAACCTGTATGGCGGCGAACACCGCTAGCTGCCCCGCCACCACAACCGCCACCACAACCGCCACCTGCACCGTCACCTGCACCGCCCCTGCATGTCTACAGCCTCAGCGACAGTCCCCAGCATCTTCCCCAGTGGGCAGCCATCCAAGGCTGCAGGAAACATCCTGCTGTGTCCCTCTGCAGGTGCTGACCCAAGCACCGCCGCAACAGACACCGCTGCAAGCACCACCGCAACAGACAACGCAGCAAGCACGCCACCTGCACTGCCCCCGGCACATCCGCAGCCTCAGCAACAGTCCCCAGCATCTTCCCCAGTGGGCAGCCCTCCGAGGCTGCAGGAAACGTCCTGCTGTGTCCCTCTGCAGGTGCTGACCCAAGCACCGCTGCAAGCACCGCCATGAGCACCGCTGCGATAGACACCGCTGCAAGCACCGCCACGGCCCCGCGGCATCCTCGGACACAGGCATCACTGCTGACATGGCTACCATCTCCAGTGTTCAGTCGTCTGAGGCTGGTGGAGAGTTCCTGGACCCTGGGCAGCTTCCATGAGCAATTTCTTCCATCACTGTTTACACCTGCAGGTGGAAGGCGCAGCCGCAGCAGTGTGGGGTATGTCGCTGCCTCCATGGCGTATCATGCTACTTGAACCTCGTCAATCTCGTGGCACGCACACCCAGATGAGGGAATTGTACTGGCCACACTGCACGTGGAGCCCTCTGGGCACCAAGCCCCTCCAGAATTAGTGAAGAAAGACATCCATTACCTCTGTCCTTGGCAGGATGAAGCACTCTGGGCACCAGGTCCCCTCCAGAACCAGTGGAGAATGACGTCCACTACCTCTGTCCTTGGCAGGATGAAGCACTCTGGGCACCAGGCCCCCTCCAGAACCAGTGGAGAAAGACATCCACTACCTCTGTCCTTGGCAGGATGAAGCACTCTGGACACCAGGCCCTCTCCAGAACCAGTGGAGAAAGACATCCACTACCTCTGTCCTTGGCAGGATGAAGCACTCTGAGCACCAGGCCCCCTCCAGAACCAGTGGAGAATGACATCCACTTGAGAGACTGTGGCTTTGCACTCCCCAGGATAAAGCAGTGGGCAACCCACCCACTGGAGAGACTTGAGAGACTGTGGCTTTGCACTCCCCAGGATAAAGCAGTGGGTTGCATTCCCCAGGATAAAGCAGTGGGCAACCCACCCACTGGAGAGACTAGAGAGACTGTGGCTTTGCACTCCCCAGGATACAGCAGTGGGCAACCCACCCACTGGAGAGACTTGAGAGACTGTTGCTTTGCACTCCCTAGGATACAGCAGTGGGCAACCAACCCACTGGAGAGACTTGAGAGACTGTGGCATTGCACTCCCCAGGGTACATCAATGGGCATGGAGCCCCCTCATGCAGCAGTTGTGTCGTGCGTTCATCCGGCTGAAGTGCCCCCTTCCACTCCCACTGAGGTGCCTGTATATTTTCTAACTGATGCCCCAGCACTGTTCTCTCCGTTTCGAGTCAGGTATCATGTGTGGACCTCGCCCATGCATTTTGGGCCCAGTGGTCCATGGACAATGATTAGTACACTATCCAGACTTGTATAGTTGCTGTACATATTTGTATATACTGTTTTTTTAAATCTGATTTTTCATGATTACATTTGTTACAATCATTTCCTTTTGTCCTTGCGTTCTTCCAGGGGGTGAGGGGGTGTATATGTAATGTTGCTGCATGAATTTCTGTGTATGGTGTCGTGGGTGAGGGTGGGGGTGGGGTATTGCATGTTGCGTGTGTGTGTCACTCTCTTTTCCCTCCCACCCTACCCTGTGTTGTAGGTGTGGTACTCACAGTGGTCGTCAATGGCATCTTTGCTGCTCCTGATACAAGAGGAGGAAGGCCAGCATTGGTAAGACCTGTAGTTTGGGCTCCATGGCGTCCTGGTTCCTCGTTGGGTGTCGAGAGGTGAGTGTTTTCCCTTCTGTGTACTGTTTCCGCCGTGCTTTTGATAGCGTGTGTTCCGTCCCGGAAAAGGTGGCGAATAGGCCTCTTGCAATAGGGTGGGCGGTACTTTTCTTATTGGATATCATCTGCATCTGTGTGGTACTCACTTTTTAAAATCTGCGCTCTGCCATTCAGATCATTTAGTGCTGCAGCGTGGGCTACTACTTTTTAGCCTCGGGTCACTGATTCTCATGGCAGGTGGTGCATTTTCTTTTGGATTTTTGCAGCTTCTAATCTTCATAGAGGTGCTATCAGCTTCACTGCTGTTTTCAGGCTCTGAGTACGACTTTTAATCCTGATGGTTGCAAGGTACAGTTGATTTTGACCTCACACTTAGATACTTGATTGGTGGCAGTCTTTATTCTCCTTGTTCATCTTCTTCTCCTCCTCATTTAGTTATTGAAAAAGGTTATCAACTAAATTTTGCTTTGTGGGCAGATCTCTGAAACAGAAGGAATAGGCCAAACCCCACCATCTTCCACCACACTCATCATACAGTAATAAAGCCGCCAGCGGGACCTAGCCCCTGAGAATTTCGCCATTCTCATAAAGGGTGCCAGTGATTTTGGGATGGGGGGCAGTTCATCACCTTCTGGATCTATGTAATAAAAGATCTCTAGCTCAGTCAAAAGACCTAAGACTTTGACTCTCCTTTCAAATCACCCTCTCCTTTCACCTTTGAGGATGTGATGGAAGAAACAAGAGCCTTATATCCTTTTGTTGAGGGAACCAATGCAGCTCTTCATTGCACTGAGGAGAAATGGTCCACTCATTACCAACATATCATATCTATCAGACAGCAGATTAGTGATGTGCAGGACTCTATTCCAGATGTAACTCAGCTGACAAAGAAAATAAAGCAACTCAAACAGACTACTGATGATTTGGAAATCAGGAACCAGAGAAATAATTTGTGGCCTAACAGAATTCCAGAAAATTTATTTTGCCAGAAGGCCATCCCTTCTACTGTCCATCTACAAGATCAGAGCCCTCTTTGCATCTAAAGAGCACACCGCCTGGGCTTCAAAACATCTGCAGCAGTTCTTCATACTTAACTGAGAGGAATAGTTATTCTCTTTTTTAAGTTTACTGACTGCATATTCTTTCTGCAGCCAAACAAGGGTGGTCCTTACAGTGGTCTGGACACACTGTACATTTGTCACAGGATATCCACAATGCAACAGCTACTAGAAGGAAACACTTCCTTTAATTGTATCCACAACTAAAGCCCTTGAATATTAAATACAGTTTAGTCCACTCATGCTTTTTCAAAATTACATACAAAGACAACCCTTATACTTTTAAGGACCCAGCCCAACTGCTGGACTCCCTTCGTGAACATCAGCAGGAAGACATGAAGATTGGTGCCACTGCTAAAACATGATTGTTATTTCTGCCAAAGCTGATTCCTTTCATATCAAATCTTCTGTATTTTCTTATTAGGGCACTGCGTCGTCCGCTGGATTATTTTCTCATTTAACTTTTATATTTGTCTCCTTTTGTATTTCAAGACCATAATGATGTATGGAGTACTCCACCTGTTCTAGTCCTCCTTGTTCCAGTGTTGTTGTGTACTGTTACCAACCGACTCATATCCCTTGTATTCAATAGTATGTTTACATCATGCTATTTATCCTTCTGTTTGTACCTTCTTAGTGACTGTTTAAAATTGAAATGCCAACTTCAGTCCCACCTTCCCTATTTAGTAGCAGTCTGTTTTCTCTTCATTTTCACAGTTTCTCCCTGCTATGTATGCTGGGGCTGAGTTTGGTTCCATCTTCTTTAGGTGCTCAGTATCCTCTTCATCTTTTGATATGTTCTTTTTTGTCATTAGCAATATTACTCAAACCAATTAACTTTCTTCATATGTAGCCTCTCTGTTTTATTCATTTTTAGGGGTGCTTCTCTCCTTCTCTTTCTTTAGCTTTTTTGCGGCAAAATGTTTATTTCATAACGCCAGCCAGGCACCCTTATTTATGGAATGGCGCAAGATAGTGCTAAACTTGGGCTAGCGTCTTAAAAAAAGACTCTAGCCGGGTAAGGGTGTTGGTAGGGAAGGAGGGGGTTGTGCGTCAGAGGATGATCCTAGCCTGGTGAGACGCAAAGAAAAATGCCTCTAACGAGACTAGCGCCATTTCCTGGTGCACAACCACCAAAAACATGACTCCTGTTTTAGGAAGGACAGGAGTCATGCCTATCACCCCAATAGCCAGCACAGAAGACAAGTGTCTCCTGGGCATGGCCATTGCACCCTGTGCCATGCAGGGGCCCCAAGTTGGCAAAAAAAAAAAAAAGGGGAAAAAATACTCACCTGGACTTACCTGGGATGGGGTCCCCCAACCTCTGGCATTCCTCTGGTGGGGGTGTTCCTGGGGTTTGGGGCAGGCACCTGTGGACCCATTCTATGGTGTTTAACCATGGAAATGGGTCCACAGGTCCCCTAACACCTGGTATGACCCAGGAATTTAATAATGGTGCTAAGCAAGCTTACCAAGCAAGCTATAATTTTACAGCTGTAGACAAACCTTTATCGCATTTTCTTTGGCATGTGAAACCTTCCTGTATATCATTACTTCGGCTGTAAATCTCCAAGCCCACTGGTGGGGTGAATTTTCCTGATTTCTCTCTTTATCTTAAATACTTTAGCCACTCAATCGCGAATCCAAATTGTGGTACCACTGGAGCTCGCTACGATCTCTCCTTTTACGTATGTCTCACCCTCCCAAATACTGGATTCCTTCAGTCATATCTCATTCTTGCTCTATACTTTAGCCATAGTTGGTTGCTAATTTATACCCATATAAGCAATTTATACAAAGTCCCGTCTGGTATAACTAATGGCTCATGAAGAACGGAAAGCTGTTGATCTGCATGCTTAGTTAAATAAAGGTTTATTTACACTTACTACACCATAATAGTGCAGTTATACCATTTGAGTAGCTTTTTCTTTCTATAAGTTTCCCCTTAGATGTCTTAAACAATATCAGCGTTTAGAATCAATGCTTACTGATGCACTCTGCTCTTTCTCGTCCTCTCTAATTTGAGGTCATGGTTTACAGATCCCCCATCTTTCATCACTAATTCCTCTAAAACTGCACTATTATATAAAACACTGAGAACACTTCAAACAGATAGACCTAAATCCAAACTTGAATTACTATGGGAATTTGACCTACAAACTACATGGCCTATATCCTTGTTGGATATGATATGGGGAAAGATTTATGCCACTGCTCACCCAGGCAACCTTACCCAAAAGTTATATAATTGTTTTTTAGACTTTGTTTATACCCTAGAATATCTTTTTAAAGTAAAACCTTTCAAACAAGATGTCTGTTGGTGTTGCAACATTAACCATGGTAGCTACAACTATATGTTTTTTCTATGCCTTAAGTTATTTCATTTTTGGATGCATATCTGGAGAAAAAATGGGATTATTACTAGTGTTTTCATACCATTCTCCATGACCACTTTATTTTTGGGTTGTTGAAATGTTCTCTGGTCTTCTAATAAAATGTATGGGAATTTGGTGGATCTTCTATTTGCAACTGGTTTGCAGGCGATTATCTTCAAGTGGAAAAATACAGACAATACTACTCTCCAACAGTGGTGGAATATAGTCTGACCTAATCATTGACTGGATTGGTGTTATTTATATTCTAACGCTTTTTCTGCCAAATGCGACATGTTATGGGCTCCACTGTCCAGATATCTGTCTTCAATTGCAATTGATGCTGTTTTATCAACTTCCAAGGCATCCCATACTGTTCATCATTAATTTGTTTTCATAAGTATCATTTTTTGTCATATTGTTTTCATGAGTTGTTTATCATATATTTGTAAAAGTATAATTTTCGCTCTTCTGCCTTCTATTTGTTTCTCTCTCTACTTTCTCTTTTCTTCTACTAATTTTCTTCACAACTTATTCATTCAACTGCCTTCCATTGTGATGCATTTAGTATTTTGTTCCTTTGATGTGAACCATGATTGATATCTTATTCTCTTACCTGCAATGTAGTTGGCAACTGGTATGGCATGTTTGTTCTTATGTATACTCTGCTCTTACTTTAATAAACATAGAAAACTTTAAAAAAGAAATGGACAAGATCAAACAAGTCGGTGATTGGGGTGGGAGGTGTGCACTGATTCTGCTAGATTTACCGGCAGCGTTTGATACCATTTCACACTCTGTCCTGCTCAAACGGATGAGAGAGATTGGGATCAAGGGAAAGGTCTTGAATTGGTTTACCTTATTTCTTCTAAACTACTCTCAAATAGTCAGGCTGAAGAATTTTCATTCTTCGCTTAAACACATTACCACCCTAGTTTCTTTCTCAGGGGTCAGTGTTCAGTCCCAGCCTTTGCAAGCTTTATGTTGCTCCTTTGGCTATACTGATTTAGATCTTTAGCATCTTATTATTTATATATGCAGACAACATTCAGTTAATTGTTCAGTTAGATGTGAAACAGCTGAGGCAGCATCCAATCTTACAAACCACCTTAATGAGTTTGCTGAATGGATGTTTGCAAACTCCCTTGTCTTGACTAAGGTTGTAATTTTTTGATCCGAGAGACACTGGTCCTCCAGATGGTAGCCCATGAAAATAAGTCCCATTTCCATTCCAGTGGCATTTTCTGCACAGGTTTTAGGCTTTTACAAGTTGGTAGAAAGATTCTTCCTTTCATTCCTATGTTGTCCACAAAGGATGTGGTAAGGGCCAAGACCATTGCCTGGTTAGATTACTGTAATTCACTTTTGGTAAGGTCCTTAAATTACCTAATTCATAAACTACAATTTCTACAAAATATTGCTGCCAGGATTGTATTCAGCCTCGGAAAAACACTCCTAGTTCTGGACAGCTCCAGAAACTACACTGGCTGTCCATTAGAAAAAGGTGAATCTTTGAATCATTGTGCAGCCGCACAAATCCCTTTATATCAGAAAGTGCACATATCTTAAATCTCTTTTTGCCTGATATGCCCCCAGGTGGGAACTGAGATCTACCTTCTCGGCCTCCCTGAGAACTAGGAAAGCAAGACTGAAAAGATGTTCCTTGGCCTCACTGCAGGCAAGGTTTAGAATTCCCTACCTTATGACATTTGCAGCCAAGGAAATCTTCAGGTTATCAGGAAGATGGTTAAAACTCATCTGTTCATTCACCTAGGCTATTGGTCTTGGCCTGGTTTGGGGTTTTGCTGCAGAATAATCTTTAGGGTTCCTCTTGTGGGGCTCTGTGGTATAGGATCCAAATATTGTCCTCTTAATTCTAAAACTGGTGCACTTCTACAGACGTAGTCATTTTGTGCTATATAATTGGCCTCATCATATCAAATCAGCTGATGCCTGGTGTGTTATCTCTTTCAGTCTCTTCACATCCTGCTGATAGCCAACCACACTACATCAACCGAGGTACAATACATACACAAGTCATAAAAGAATGCACTTTTGGCATCTGGAAGTTGCACTTCAGATGTCTTGACCAACTGTGGGCTGGGGGGAGGAATTTGTAAGCAAGATTGTGATAATAAGTTGGCTAATACAGAACATTGTCATGTGACTGGGCATACATACCAGACTTTGACCCTGATCTATCCCCACTTCTTGGTCCCCTGGATGTGGTACTGAACATAAGTCTGGCTACACAGGCATTGGTTCAGCTAGTTAACTCTTCCTTTTCTCAATGATGCTAACATTTACCATTAACTAAACATAATCACACAATTTCACATTTGAGACTAATGTTGTAGGGCAAAGATATTTAAATCCTTACTTAAATACATAAAAAAGCAACACATGAAATTGTGTTTTTTTTAATTTAATTTTTAGTACTTACATGGGGTCTCTGCCCTGTATGCAAAGATTTTCTCCTCCACATGCGAAGGGTTCCCTCTTGCATATGGAGTCTCTGTCCCAAGTATAGAGTCTCACCTCATATGCAGGGTGGAATCCCGCATTGAGGGGAGAGACCTCGACCTACCGCAACAAACAGGCAATAACATACAAAAAGAAGATGTCAGTAATTTTGTGGTAATTCTGAAGCATCCTGAATTCTCCACAACGCCATCCTCCTCCACCTATTGCTCCTTACACACATCTTACGCCCAAACATGACTGAGGGACTTCACAAGAAGGCACCATTCACTGACATTGAATTAGATATCATAAGTGAGACGTTGTTGGAAAGCACCTTCAGCATTTTGGGAATCTAGAGACTAAGCTAAGTAATACCACAGACACAAATGTGCTGGAACATCACCACATGCTGCTGTGCAGTGGGTGTCCACTACCTCTGGAGTGACCTTCATCACTCTGCTTGAATTAAGGACCAGGATATTATGGATTTGTCACCCATGCCACATTCTCTGCATCCCCCCTGACAACACTGTAGAGGAGGGTCTGGAGAGCTACCTGGCTAACCCAACATGCACAGCTGGAAGAGATGCAGGTGCGCAAGACTGTGGAAGAGTTGCACATGTATTTTTTATTCACTTGTGCAGGCTTTTTGAGAGTGATGCACTATCAAGTGTTCACTGTGAGAGTTGTTATAACCTTCCATGGTATATTTAAAATGTGTTATTTTCATGTGGTGAAAGTATACATTTCCGATATGTATGTTTATTTGTTTTTCATATTGACTAATCAGCTGATCACGACATTATGGAATTGCTATTAAAAAGTTATATTTTGTAAAATCATTACACTTAAAACTGAAATTCAACATTAGTGTTCTGCTTAGACACGTTGTGTGCCAGAGTGAACTAAAGCATCCACTCTAGAAGCCTGTGTTTGACATCATGGTCACATGTTAAAATCTTAGAAGTTCCATTCAGTCATTCATCCTTCTAGAGTCGATAAATGAGTACAGTTGATTAACAATAAACATCTGTTATTCTGCTCCAAGATGCCCCAACAAATAAATGTGTGCTTTACAAATACAGGCTATGTTAGATTTACATTTTGACAAAGTTAGTTTATGTAAGGATGACATTATGTACCTCTACCTTATTTCTCAAGCACAACATTGTTGCACCTTATTACATTTTTGTTAAACAATGTGTGAAATATGTTGGTACAATTCCAGTGAAAAGATAATATTGTTCAATGCTTGGTTGCCCTGTACACATACTCTCTCATTTCAAATAACCAATGGATGGAAGATGTCTTTATCAAAATTTTGCAGAGGATAAGTCAAGTAAATAAGATCATTTATTCTTTTTTGAATGCTAACTAATTGGAAGAGCATAAACATTAGTTTCAAAGCATAGGATAGCAACATGTTTGTTATAGGTTGCACAATGACAACCTTAAATTTAGATAATTACCTCTGTAATTTTCTTAGGCAAGGCTTTTTGTCTTGCACTCTCTTCCCATGAAGTTCCAAAATATGCTTTGTACACTATTTTTGGCAGGTCTTGGTAATATTAAGAAATATTATCCAAGGCATGAGTCTGCCTCTTAATCTTCTGATGGACTATTTTAAGTGAAGCAGCTACCTCACAGAGACTAGCCCCTATTGCATGAATATCTTCCCACAGCAGCTAATGCTTATCTACCCATAAGCATGCCCAGATGTTGGCCCAGGAGGTAGAGGTTACCATCTCGGCAGCTGTGGTGAAAAATAATGAACATGGTATACCTGATAATCACCAGGGGTGTTCAGGCCCTCAGGTGATTGGGAGAAGACTTGAGCTGCACCTTAGTGGGCGGAGTGTGTAGGAGTTTGTACAGATGTACTTGTTAGTTGACTGCTGTGCGGAGGATTTTTTGTTGCATAGGTGGAATGAGCACTCTTGGCTTCTTAGCTGGGGACTGGCAATTCTCAGAACTGATTAAGAAGGAACACTGTTGCCCTGGTGTGAAGAGGCCTTATTGGTGATGTTCTGTGTGCAAGTAATAATGTCCTCCTCTTCTTCCATGTCCTCCTTCTCTTTGACCTGCACCTTCTCCTCCTCCCCATTCTCCTCCTCTGCTTTTAGTCAAACAGTGCTAGCCACTGGCATCGTTGATTGTAGGAGGATTGGATTTTCTCTCCTTGAAATGCCTGATGTTCTCTCCTTGTAGATTGTTCTGCATCATCACCATCTGGTCGATGTCCACCATGCCGGGAAGAAGAAGATCTCAAAAGTTAATGTTCATCAAGTCCAGTTCTGCCCATATTTCAAAGAATACTTTAATAAACAGCGTTCTGCAAATAAAAAGTGACATTATTACCATGTGAGCAAAATTATTATAAAATTAAGGGTTAATCTAGGGATGGATTTATACCCATCTCATTAATGTGAACTCACTAGATGTTTGAGTTTTAGAGGTCCCTATCGGGGTACCCTTGTAGGTGATGTTGCCAAAGTAGTTCAAGATCCAGAAGCTAAAGACATATATATTTTACGTACAGTAAATATTATCTCTCTGTATAATTCATCAGGAGCAGAAATGCTGACACATTAGATGTACATACACAAAAGAAAAACAAACATCACCAATCAACATACCTTTAAGATTTATTATACTTTCAAAATAGAGGTAAGTGACTTATTGAAAGATCTAATGATGAGATACCAAAGTAAAATCATGGGTTCCCACACTTAGTGACCAATGGATAGTAATGGGCCTTACCCTTGCAGGAGGAATGTTCCTTGATATCCTCAGTGTTGATGTTGTGAATGAGGACACAAGGGGCTGCTGCACGACAGAAGATAACAGAAGACAAGGTGATACACAGGGTGGAGAGAAATCCAAAATCAAGAAGGTGGTTTATAAAGGGTTTAAGTACTCTTTTTGAGACACACAAAGATTCATGTCCTACAATTATATATAACGTCTTAGAGATATTCCCTACTGCTACCATGATGTCCTTTCCCAGTGATGTACTGTTGTGACATTTTAAGTATTACATGTACCTACAGTGAACATAGCTTAGAGCCCGTAGGTTCATTCAGGCTCGCCGTGGCAGCAAGTGCTTTGTTTCCAGGAGCAAAAATCAGCCATAGCAAAAATGTTTGTAACAGCTTCACACTGCAGACCACAATTACAAAATATATATAGGCCTTTCATGGTTATGTAATGGTAAGCCACCCAGCTCTAAAAAGTAGCTCCTAGCCTCTTGGCCACTAGAAAAATGCCAGAATGGTAAGTCCAACCCTGTTTGTTTCACACCCAAGTACTCACATGCTGCCGGTAACTAAGATTTGGCTACCCAGACTCTGAGGCCCAGATGTAAGAGGGCCTAGCACCATTTTAGCGCCACCTTAGCATCATTTTTTTTATGCTAAGGTGGCCTTTTCCCTACACCAAAGTTAAAAGTGGTGCAATGCATGCATTGCACCACTTTGTCACCCTTTGCATTTCATTATGTATGTGCCATGCAAAATGGCAGGTGTTAAAAGGGGACATGCCATTGTTTTCAATGGGCCCGTGTGTACTGTTCAGGGTTAGCAACAACAGTTTAGTGCTAACCCTGAACAGTACATCAAGAGCATCAGAAATTATGATGCTACTGCCCCCTACCTTGTGCCATGGTGCGCTATATTTTAAATATGACACACACATGGTGGGGTAAAAGGCTCAAGTGGCTGCAAGAAAAGTGGTGCTACATGTACTGTAGCGCCACTTTTCATAAATCTGGCCCTTAGTCTATTTCTCTGTTTCTATCACCATTAGTTATATTTAGTAATGTGGCTAGGGGTGGGAATGGGTGCTGTTTCTGTGAAAAATAAATTTAGAGATCCTGATAATGTTTGACCTATTATCAATGCAGTGCACAATATTACAATCAAATAAAACCTTAAGCATTTTGTTAAATATACACCACAGTTCCCTTCATCCTATTGTCCAAACTACAACTCCAGAAATGCAAATGTATTAACTTCTTTAGCTGAGATATTTACTGGTATACTTGTAAAACTTGACAGCTGTGAACAAAAATGCCAATATTGTGCCGGAAAAAAACCTTTGCTTACTTTTCAAATATATAATACAGATTATTCCTGCATTGAGAGTGCTTGTACAACACCACAAAAGGACTCTTTTCATATTTTCGGCAAGATGTACAACCCAATTTTACACATACAAGCACTCCAATTTAGGGTGGCAGTATAGTTCCTTGCATCAGTTACATTTTAGAGGTCTGTAAACGTTGACCAACTCTTAAAATGGCATTGTGACCCCACAGTATTTGGTACATGTAAGGGATGTGTTTTAGGTGCCCTTCCCAAATACCAAATCAGTATGAGATGTGTCAATGTTTTGTGACCGAAATCTGGTCACAAAACATTGCAAAAATGAGTGATTCACAAATTGAAGAGGCCATCTATTTTCAAAGGGAATGCAGTTCCACTGGAACACCTGCCCTTCGTAAATATCAAACAAAAGTTTATTGAGTGGTAGAAGGAAACATTTTTCTAAATGCGTTAAGCTACATAAGGCTTTGTTTTTAAGAAAATGTACTTTATTTAAATGTGATCACAGACATGTTGTTCTGTTGACCCTAGCAGGCTACCATCCCTGTGATGGCCACTAACCAGAGTGAGTCACAATTAGTATTCAGGCTGTAGGTCAGATTACAACCCACTATGAATACCAGTTTTGAAAACCCACCTACTAGTACATAGGTCAGTTTGTAAAATTCATAACAGGTCTCTGAAATACTTGTTGCATATTGTGACCAGGTTTTGGTGACCAATATTTCATACACCAGGCTTCATTTACAAAACTGCCAAGTGACTGTGCACTCCCTGTGAAGCCATAAATCAGCCCTGATTTGTTAGCTAATAACACTTTGAAATCTGGTACGTGTAGACACCAACACACAGGAAAGCCTTTCATTAAATCTCCGAAGGACCTAACGCTAAAAGCCAGAAATAGCAAATGGCATTATGTGGAATATTGGGTCAATGGGCAGCTATGTTTTGCCCAAATGTGCACTTCTTCAGCATTTTGTTGAAAACATGCTTCACAGGAGAATTAAACATAATGTCTGAGGCTGGGTGCTTGAGTGCACTTTGAACACAAAATGACACACGAGCCATATACTGTTATTTGCAATTAGGCTCCTCTGTCATGCTTCTCAAATTCTACAGGGATCTCAAGCTATCTCCTGTCAGATCTGAATGTATTCTTCATATTTTGATACTCCATTACTTTTGCTAGAATAATGGAAACACACAGATAGACTATAGAGAAAACAGCATTTACATAAATTGCTGATTATTTGACACATATATAGAGGAAATATATGAATACCACTGGTTCTTGGATGAGAAGCAATATGTCTCTGCTTCTCAGAGCTGAGTGAACCTTTGGAATAAAAACGTTTTCGCTTTCTCTGAAAAAAAGTTGTCAAACAATGAGTGATGTTTAGCTAGAAACTAGGGGATCTTTGCACTGAGGGGATCTTTGCACTGAGGGATTCTTTGCACAGCTTCAATCAACGGGAGTCCGGATTTACAATTCTTTTCACTGGGCTCTTGTGCACCAGCAAGGTAGCTTCGTGCTGCAAAGCAGTGTAAACAAAAGCATAGACGAACTTTTGCTGCTAAAATATTTTAGGACTAACAGCCACCAACTCCCTACACTTTGTTGTAGAACTGGTTATTTCTCAAGTTAAACATACAAGAGAAGAGTACCTTACATAGAACTTCATTAACATTTCTACCTATGAGTGGCACAATTACCTCAAGCATGGTCACTATGAACTTTCAGTGGACGATAAATTACAGATGCTATTCTCTTGTGCCACTGCAAAGTAATGAGCATAATTTAATATCTTTTCATTTATGACCAGGCCACTCATATAAGCAATAGTAAATTCCTCGTGCATTATCATACATGCAGACGAAGGAAAACATAGTTCTTACTTTTCCATCACAGTAAACCCTTCCGTCTAACGACCATTCTACAGTCATTAGGAACGTTCAAGTTAAATGTTCAAAGTCGTTCAAATATAATTTTCACAACATGACTATTGTTTAAGAATACTTTGCTGTATTCCTAAAGTCCTTCAAAACAAAAACAAAAACAACTCCAAATAGATACATACCTTCTTGCCATGCCAATCAAATTCACGTAGTAAGGTATTGAATTCATGATTTTTGTTAGACGTTCCTGCTGCTTTTATATTTAGCATAGTACCTCTTTAGCATCAGCATGTTGGTATTCATGCAACACAATTTAGTAACACCAATTTGGAAAAACATCTAACTATGGCTCTATCAAACAGTGCATTTGGTACCTAGAAAGAAAAAGCAAATAGACATAGTAATCAACAGTCTAATTCATAATACCTATCCTCAGTGTGGATCAGCAAGCAAAGTCAGGCTTCGTCTTCAGGACATCAGTCGATCAGCAACGCATCAGGATTCAGCATCAAAGTTCAGAAAACACAAAGGGGGTCATTCTGGCCAGGGTTGGCGGGAGCACCGCCAACAGGCTGGCGGTCCCCCGCAGGGCATTCTGACCGCAGCGGTTTGGCCGCGGTCAGAAGAGGAAAACCGGCGGTCTCCCGCTGGTTTTCCGCTGCCCAAAAGAATCCTCCATGGCGTCGCAGCGGGGGATTCTGACACCCCATACCGCCATCCTGTTCCTGGCGGCTCTTCCGCCAGGAACAGGATGGCGGTATGGGGTGTCGTGGGGCCCCCGTAAGAGGGCCCCACTTTGAATTTCATTGTCTGCATTGCAGACAGTGAAATTCGCGACGGGTGCAACTGCACCCGTCGCACCTTCCCACTCCGCCGGCTCCATTCAGAGCCGGCGTCCTCGTGGGAAGGTTGTTTTCCACTGGGCTGGCGGGCGGCCTTTTGGCGGTCGCCCGCCAGCCCAGTGGAAAACCCAGAATCACCGCAGCGGTCTTACGACCGCGGTGCGGTATTCTGGAGGGGGGAACTCTGGCAGGCGGCCTCCGCCGCCCGCCAGAGTTAGAATCACCCCCAAAGTCTTTAAGTATTAAAGTAAAGCAAGTCTCTTGTCAAGACACAAAATAGTCAAGAATGAGCTATGGCAAAATGCTTAGGGCAAAAATGCAAAATGCAGAATGCTGGGTTCTTCTCGGTGCAGTCCCGTTAATTCAAAACTACAAAAACTATTTCCCAAATCCCTATTGGTCAATTAATTGCATGTTCACACTTTGTCCAATAAAACTAAAATTCCAAAGCTATGAATTCTACTATTACTCCGTTCACATGTCGTTGATTGGTTGTCCTACAATGCTCTCATCATCCGGCTCATTATGTACCAATATTGTTACAGCTTCTACTCCAGTTAGTATCTCCATTGTTCTCCTCCTGAGAAAGTCAGTCTTACATACATTACACCCAAATTAGCAAGAACAGTATCTTCTAGCAGTCGGTTCTCATGTGAAACTCTCAGTTATGAGCACATTTAAACAATGCAAAGGAAAATCACAGTTTAACTCTCTAGGACAGCCATTTATTAAATGTTAAGAAATACAACTTGACATAAGGCCTGGCAACTATGCCAAGGCCTTTGCTAAGTTAAGGCCTACAATTAATAAAGCTAAGACATAATGCATAACCTTTAATATGAGATATTAATACATTAGTCAAATATATATTCAACATTTCACAGCATTAGACTATTAATAAGCACACTTCTTGAACATTGGCGGCCACTCATCGTAATCACATTTTCAAATGCGTGCATTATTTTTCTACCTTTTTATATTTTCTACACAAATCCATTATTCAGAATACATGAACACTCATTAATAATTTTTATTAAAACACCTGTGCTAGCAAAAGTACAAGCCAAAAAGGCTTATTTACATTAAGGAATCATTACATAAGGCAAAAAACATAATGATTAGTTAATCAATTCAAAATACTAAAAATGCAAATCAATCTATATCAGCATTTGCAGTGCCATCTGAGCCCTAATCTAGCTAATTGCTAGAAATGAACAAGGTCTAGCACAAACCAAATAATGAGTCAAAGAGCATTTTGTGATAAGGACTTCTCAGTCTGATAGGAGAGAAGGAATATGAAAATATTCTGTTTACAGATCACTAAAAGTCTTGGCGTGAAGTCTGCCCCTAAGGAGAGCAAGGGACACAATACATTTATTGTTATTAGCATATTGCCTTACAATATAGAAATGTCAATAGAAACCACATACATTTTCAGTTTTGGTTAAATACAATTTAAATCGTGATTCAAGAATATCAACACATCACTATACAGTTGCATTATAAATAGTTACAAACATCCTAAGAATTGCTGTACAACCTGACATGGGTTATAGAGCAATTTCATGCAATACCCGATGGCCATAGCATATGAGATTTCTATGTCCAGGATGCCCATAACCTAACAACCATTAGGACAGTTATGTAGTTAACTTTCAAAGGATCTAACAAACATGCACAAATCATGTAAATGTTCCTATTAGAGAGCCCTTCAATTAAAACAATAACATAACATGATGTATTGCTAAAACCATAACATAGTATAACCATGATGTCAGTCTTTTAAAAACACAAGTCACAAAGAAGGTCATGGCATGCTAAATTCCTCAAATAATGTATTATTTTTAAATATGTATTTAGCAGATTTAAAACGCCAACTGATGCCTAAATTTCAACCATGCTTACATAAGTAAGAAAACACTGAGATACAATAAATAGATCATCTGTCCTTAAACAGAATGGCAGTGCCTTGGCTACAATTCAGGCACTGTACTACTTCTATAAAGAAAATAGCCAGCATTTGTGAACCTACATGAATTTTGTGGAAAACGACATAAAGTGCATACCACCAACATTGTTCCACCAGGTGAACAATTACAATTGCTATTCCCCTTTAGAAGCTTATTGCAGCTGACTAGTTATTCCTCTGTACAAAGAATCACCAGCCTAAGGGGATGATTTAGATCTTGGCGGTGTTACCACCAAGCTGCCTTAGTGGCAGACCCAAGAAGACATTTGAGTCGATAGTGTTCCTCCAGCCGTATTCAGATGTTACAACTCTGTAAGCGGAGGACTAGTGATGGACCGCTGATTGAAGGAGACATCGGCGGGACCCAGTGGACTTCATTAAATGGCAGTGGCTATGGAATTGTGGTAAGTGACACACACACACTCTACCTTAGCCCTGCACTGCACACTGTACAACACACCATTATTTGCTACAATTCCAACACAACACAACCCGTGGATGCCAAAAACACACATTGACATACATCCATGACACAATATATACACACCATTGACATTGCACCCACACACGACACAACCACAACACCCAACACAATTGTACACTTAGCTACACAGACACACTCACACACAAGCACAACTGCACACATCATGACAAGTCTGCCACACAACACTCACCTGAATGTGTCACACAGCAAAACAACATACACAACATCAGTCTCACATGTAAGTGACACATATACTGACACAACCATGCCACCCACTCCAGCTCCCTCCACCTAAAACAGCTAATCCACACACACACACACATACTGACACACATGCACAACAGATAGTACAAACCTACCTGTTTAGGTCCCCTTGTAACAAGTACCTCTAGTCTTTTGCCGACTGGGTAAATGTTGGAATGGACAGTCCAGCCTTGTATGTTTCACATCAAGGTACTCATATGCAACCTGCATATGATGCAAACACATGATCACCCTTGTCCAGTGTGAGTGTACCATCATTGTGATGGCAGCATTCATTTGGCAATGAATGATGACACCACAGTAACAGCTGTGTATGTGTGAGATATGCGTGTTGTGCCAGTGTGCCCCCAGCCATGTGTGACACAATTGTCTCCCCGACATGTGCATGTCACAGTGATTTAAAAAAATGACTGTGACTTGTATGCATTCCTAACCTCCCATGCCATGCCCACCCAATGTACTCTGGCAATGCGGCATCCCTACCTTCAAGTGAGGCAAGGGTCGTGTGTTCTCCATGGGTCGGTGGCAGCAGTGATGGCAGGTGTTGTCCCGTCATGTCTAGTCAAAGACGGAGGTGGAATTGATAAAAAGGTGCGTTTTCATCCCTTCTCCCCAATCTGCCAACACAGAAGTGATGGCGGACAACCACTTTTTTCATGACATTAAAGCACATCCAAATCTTCATGGCAGGAAGGGTGGCTGGGGTCCAGCCGGCATCCATTTTTCCCTCACCTACTGTCAACTCTGGCGGTGTTTTTTGGCAGAGATGGTGGTTTGACTGTGGGCCGGTGGATGGGTTTTCAGTCTAAAAGTTGACTGTGGGACCATTACCACCAACATCCAAATCAGGTCCTAAATCTTATATATATAAAAAAAAACATCTAAATTAGGGATGTAGCGAATCCAAGTTTTTATCAGTTCCTAGGGCCATTTTAAGGACAATGTATTTTGATGTTAAGCTACACTTGCAGGATTTCATTATATATTATTATATTGCACAACATCAGTACGACCGCTTGGCCAGCTTGATTTAAGGTGAACCAATTTGGGTAGTGTCCTTCCAATAGCACCCTAGCTGCAGAAATATGAATATACTTTTAACATAGTTCAACTAGTTACCACAATCCCTACCAATGAATACAGACATTTTTTACTTGTCTTTAAATAAATGGTAAAACAAGGAAACCTGTGCAGAACAATCCAGTACGTTATGGGTTTCAATGCTGCCTAATCATATATAGTACAAATGCCCAATTGAAGGTGCAAGGGCATCAGTGGAGCCCAAGGGCTTAAAATCTGCAGGGACCAAAGAAATGTATTCTCTTGTTTTTGGAGCTTTTTCAGGTTACCGTATCCCTATAATTTAACCCCATAGAAGCTGTCAGTGGCTGCTTTCTTTTGATACATTTTCAAAGTGATACTTAAAGACTGGCTGCCTACTATTTGCTTAAAGGAGAGTATAGGCCGAGTAATTTGTAACAGCCCCATAGTAGCCTTGCCTATCTCAGCTTTCTAAGTTAGCCTCTCTTAAAAGCATATGCCCAGGTAGTCGAACTAGGGAACACATTCTAGGGTACCACCATGTACCCTGAGCTTCCTTTTAAGGAAAAAGGTAAGCATGACCTTTGTTTTCATAGTATTTAAAATTAAGTCCTTTCGATTACAGTAGCCTATAAAAGCCTCCAATAATCCATGGAAGGCACTTTCAGTTGTTGCTAGTAGCACAACATCGGTTGTAAAGAAGAGGATCTGTGCTTTGTACCCTGCAATGGTAAGTATATCCAAGTTCATATTTAACTAATGATCTATCACCTTGTTAAAAAATAGGCAAAAAAGTGCTGGAGTAATCAAACAGCCCTCCTTGACACCTGATCCTTCAGAAAGGCATCACTGTGCTCAGCTGAGCCTTTCTGATGGATAGAACCTGTAATAGTTTTTAGTGTGAAGCCTGGCAGTAACATGCAAAAGAGCACTTTTGACACCCATATTATACAATGGAGACCACAACATCTTCCAATTAATAATGTTGAAAACTGACTTCAGGTCCACTAAGTTCAGATATAGTGGACTAGTCTTAACAGTGGGGTACTTAAAAGGGATCATATATAAACTAGCTACTTAATTCACCATTTTGATCATGGACCTAAAGCCTTTCTGTGTTTCTATCAAAAACTTCCTATTACTCATCCAGCCGTGTAATCTAGAGGAAGTACCTTGCCAAAGTTCTTCCTTAAACCATCCAGTGGGGAAATTGGGCGAGAGTGAAGGATTTTTCCAACTATGGTGATCATTACAACCCTGGCGGACGGTGTTAAAGAGGCGGTAAGACCGCCAACAGGCCGGTGGTAAAAAATTAGCAATTACGACGTGGCGGAAACCGCCAATAAAGACAGCCACTTTAACAATCAGACAGCCACGGCGGTACAAACAAATAGCGTGGCGGTCACCGCCAACAGACAGGCGGGAGACAATGTACCGCCCACACTATTATGACAGGCGAATCCACCACCTTTTCCAGGGTGGATTCACCGCAGATAAAAACACGGCGGAAAGAGGAATTCCGAAGGGAAAACGCTCACCTCTACACACCCCACGAGGAACGAGGACACCATGGACCCGGAACTCCAAATTCTACCTGCGATAGTCTTCCTGCTCCTCTACCAGGAGCACGAACGCCGGCGGCGAAGACCACGGTGAATACTGCACCTACGACACAGGGGAGGGGGAGGCAAAAAACTGGGACACACACACACAACACGCAACAGCCCCACCCCCACCCACTACAACACACACACTAATGCATATTAATAGATCACAGTTACACCCCCCAAACCCCCCGGAAGAATGCAAAGACAATAGAAAATGAGTGTAACCATTGTAATATATTAAAATCAAGTAAGCAGAAATATATATATACACCATTTACAAAATATATACCAAGCATAGTAGTCCAGGTAGTGCTCCAATTAAGTCCGTGGAACACTAGGACCACACGGTATGGGCGAGGCCCACACAAGATCCCCGACCATGACGGAGAGAACACTGCAGGGGCATCAGAGAGCAACTAAACAGGCACCTCAGGGGGAGGGAAAGGGGGGGCACCTCAGCCACTTGAGTGCACAACGTCAAATCCACGAAGGGGCCACATGCCCACAGTTCCATCCTGGGGAGTGCAAAGCCACAGTCTCTCAAGTCTCTACAGTGGGTGGCTTGCCCATTGTTCCATCCTGGGGAGTGCAAAGCCACAGTCTCTCAAGACTCTAACAGTGGGTGGTTTGCCCATTGTTCAATCCTGGGGAGTGCAAAGCCACAGTCTCTCAAGTCTCTACAGTTGGTGGCTTGCCCACTGTTCCATCCTGGGGAGTGCAAAGCCACAGTCTCTCAAGTCTCTACAGTGGGTGGTTTGCCCACTGTTCAATCCTGGGGAGTGCAAAGCCACAGTCTCTCAAGTGGATAACAGTCTCCACTGGTTCTGGAGGGGGCATGGTGCCCACAGTGCTTCATCCTGTTAAGGACAGAGGTAGTGGATGTATCTCCCCACTGGTTCTGGAGGGGGCCTTGTGCCCAGAGTGCTTTATCCTGCCAAAGACAGAGGTAGTGGATGCCATTCTCCACTGGTCCTGGAGGGGGCATGGTGCCCAGAGTGCTTCATTCACCCCGTGACGGACTCAGTAGCGTCAGTGCCCTTGGTGCTCATGGGCCAGAGGTGCTTGAGGCGGTGCCCTGTCTAGCGGTGCTTGAGGCGTTGGTGCCCTGTTCAGCGGTGCTGGAGACGACGGTGCCCTGTTCAGCGGTGCTTGAGACGGCGGTGCCCTGTTAAGTGGTGCTTGAGACGGCGGTGCCTTGTTCAGCAGTGCTTGAGGCGGCGGTCTCCATTGCAGGGACTCAGCTGCTGGAGGACCTTCATGGCCCAGCATGGCTTTTGCTTTTGCTGGCGGTCCTTCATGGCCCAGCGGGGCTTGTGCTGGTGGTCCTTCATGGCCCAGCGGGGCTTATGCTGGTTGTCCTTCATGGCCCAGCGGGGCTTGTGCTGGGGGTCCTTCATGGCACAGTGGGGCTTGTGCTGGTGGTCCTTCATGGGCAGCTGGGCTGGTGGCGGTGGGCTGGTGCTGGCGGTGGCCTCCTGGGCAGCTGGGCTGGTGCTGGCGGTTGTGTCCTGGGCAGCTGGGCTGGTGGTCTCCTGGGCAGCGGGGATGATGGTGGTCTTCGCTATGCTGCTCTTCCCAGACTTGATGGGTTTCTTGTGGCCCTTCCCCACCTTGGAAGGTGTCATAGCTGACTCCACACTCCCACCGGGACCCCTGGGAGAGGCTTTGGTGGCTGGAGTCTTCCCCCTCTCCCGCCGGGTACTGGCCAACTTCTAATGCTTCACAGGTGGGGGACTGTCTGTGCTGTGGCTCCGTGCCACACTGGCTGCCCTGGTGGCTGGTGCACTCCAGATTCTGGTGACTACAGGCACCACTGGTCCCGGAGATGTTGTGGCTGAGGTGCTAGTTTGGGCCCTATGAGATGGACGGGGTGGGGGAGGTGTGGGAAAGAGATCAAGGTTGGACAGGAAAAGTTTTTTTGACACACTGGGACCAGTACCTGGAGAGGGTTTGGGAGTGGAGGAAGAGGTGGTGGTTGTAGGAGGTGTTTGTTTGCTGACTTTGGGTGAAGGTGCATGCGCTGGAGGCTGTCGTGAGGTGGATGGCTGTTGGGTGGGTGTGTGCCTGCGTTTGTGTGTCTTGGGGGGGGCGTCACAGACACACTGGCAGAGGACACAGGGGACGTGTGAATGGAAGTGGGGGTGGTGACTGCACGTGAGCGGGGTGTGGTGGTGGGTGTGCTGGAGAGGGACGTAGTGGCTGTAGAGGTAGGGCATGCAGGTGTGAGTGTAGACGAGACAGGGAGGGGGGACGGAGACGAGGAGGCAGGGGACACAGTAGAGGCAGTGGATGTTGGCATGTCTGCCTGTGTGTGATGCTTGCGTGAGTGCCTGTGGGATGTGTGGTACTTATGTTTGCCTGAGCTTCCCTTGTGTGTTGACGTGTGTGCATGCTGGTCTGTAGGTGTGCTTGGGATAGGCTGAGGTACAGGGGATTGGGTCTGGGTGGAGGAAGTAGGAGGGGGAGGCTAGACACAGGGACAATGGCTGCCATCAGTGCTGAGGCCAGAGTCTGAAAAGCTCGCTGAAGGGCCACCTGACCAGAATGAATGCCCTCCAGGAATGCATTGGTTTGTTGCAACTGCCTTTCTACACCCTGGATGGCATTCAAAGTGGTAGACTGCCCAACAGTGAGGGACCTGAGGAGGTAAATTTCCTCCTCACTGAGGGCAGCAGGGGTGACTGGGGCAGGGCCTGAGGTGCCTGGAGTGAAGGTGATGCCCACCCTTCCGGGTGAGCGGGCACAGGACGAAGGCTGAGGGGCTGCTGGGAGGGCGGTGCTGGAAGGGGGAGTGGCGGCTGTACCTGTAGATGGGGGTGGCACAAAAGTTGCTGCCACCACAAGGGAGCTACCATCAGAGGACGAGTCTGTGTCACTGGGCTCAGCTCCTGTCCCCGCCGTGGAGCTCCCCCCGCCCTCCATCCCACTGGTGAAGTCCGATTCCGTAGTCTGGCCCTCCATGGCCATGTGGGATGCAGCCCCATGGTGCTCCGGTGCCACTGCTCCTCCACCTGATGATGCTAATGCACACAAGAACAGGGAGACCACAAAAACGGGGGGGGGGACAGAAGAAAGACATGTTTAGTGCATGCAATACCGCTACCGTTGGCGGACACGACAGACACAGAAGCCCCCTGCACTACGCCGCGCTCTTGGGCTCCACTGTTCAATCCCTGGGAAATGGCCTACTAGGCTATGGACGACATCTGCACACATAGATGACACAGGGGAATGACTAGGTGTAGTTGTCACTCTACAGAGGTGGGGTGCCACATGTCCTGCCTTATTGAGGGACCTTGCCTACGGAACTCGCACTGGCCTAGGGAAACCCACAGCCCACCTCCCCCACCCAGACCGCTCCACTGCGCGCAAAGTCAGCAGAATGCGAGTGTACGCACCCCCTTGTGGCTGCTGTGATGCCCTCAAGCGCCCATCCAACTCCGGGTACGCCACCGCCAGGATCCTGAACATCAGGGGGGTCATGGTGCGACGGGCACCCCTCCCACATTGGAAGGCCATCCCCAGCTGAGCCTCAGCCGTCTTCTTGCTCCAGCGGCGAATGTCCTCCCATCTCTTCCGGCAGTGGGTGCTCCATCTGTGGTAGACCCCCAGGGTCCGGACGTCCTTGGCGATGGCACGCCTAATATCTTTTTTCTGGTGGGCGCTGACCTACATGATTTGTACAGGGGAAAGAGAAAGTAATTACGAACTGCACCGTCAAAGTGATTGGCCTCATCCCTACACTTGCCATGTGGCACATGCACTCACCGTCGTTTCATGCACGCCGCACTCTCCCCCCTTACTTCTTACATCCACCCCTCTCCACACAGGCATAGCCCATACATCATGCTCCCAGTGTACTTACCTGTTTGTCTGGAGGACCGTAGAGTAGCGTGTACTGGGGGAGGACCCCGTCGACGAGTTTCTCCAACTCCTCCGATGTGAAGGCAGGGGCCCTTTCCCCAGACACTCGAGCTGTTGTCTCTTCCAAACCAAGGTCACAGCAGCACTTGCAGTGTAGGTCCTCTCCTGTCAAAGATCAGGTATCGAGTGATTGAACAGATAGAAAATGGCGGTCACGTCCACGGTGGTGCGTACCGTCACCGCCGGCGTACATCGTCATTGGCTCCTGGGATCCATAGGGTCCAATGTTAACCAATGCAGCATTGTGCCGCGGTCTTCGACCGCCTACCGCAACGGTGTACAACGCCAGCGCAGTTACCTCACATCCCATTTCCCCACTTTAGAGGTCAGGCAGCCGCCATTTCAGGGGCCCACATGGCTTCATTTTCAACTGCGTCACACATACCTAGGCCTAGACTTAACACACATACAGAACACTTTTTGAGTATGAATGGTGTTCTGTGTAAGCTGTGGGAACGTACCTCTGAGTTGTTTGACTCTGTGCTCACTGTTGTCCTTCATAGGCACCGTCCGCTGGAACATGTGAGGAGATGGCGGCATCCTCCGGTGTACCGACCGTTGGTGGACCTGTTGACAATGGACTAAAGACATGTTATAATCACATACAGGCTTGACGGTGCCACAATCCAGGAACTGTGTACCCAGCTGGAGCCAGACCTGATGTCAGCTATCCGCCATTCCACAGGAATCCCCCCTCAAGTGCAGGTGCTGTCAGTGCTCCATTTCATTGCAAGTGGGTCATTTCATACAACAGTGGCCATAGCATCAGGGATGTCCCAGCCTATGTTTTCCAACGTGTTGTCCAGAGTGTTGTCTGCCCTGCTGAAACACATGCGGAGCTACATCGTTTTCCCTCAGGTGGAGGATTTGCCTACAGTGAAAGGTGATTTCTATGCCCTGGGACATATCCCCAACATTATAGGTGCCATTGATGGGACACATGTGGCTTTGGTCCCCCCCACAGGAGTGAACAGGTGTACAGAAACCGGAAGAGTTATCATTCAATGAATGTACAGATGGTATGTCTGGCAGACCAGTACATCTCCCATGTGAATGCCATGTTCCCTGGCTCAGTGCATGACACTTACATCCTGCGTAATAGCAGCATCCCTTATGTGATGGGGCAACTCCAGAGGCATCGTGTGTGGTTAATAGGTGAGCACCTGGAAGCAAGACAGTGGGAATGGTTGTCTGAGTCTGGGGATATCCCTTCAGGTTAGTGTTTGCCTAACAGTTGTCCCTAACCATTTGCAGGTGATTCTGGTTACCCCAACCTGTCATGGCTACTGACCCCAGTGAGGAATTCCAGGACAAGGGCAGAGGAACGCTACAATGATGCACATGGGTGAACTAGGATGGTGATAGAGCGGACCTTCGGCCTCCTGAAGGCCAGGTTCCGGTGCCTCCATATGACAGGTGGATCCCTATTCTACTCACCAAAGAAGGTGTGCCAGATCATCGTGGCCTGCTTTATGCTTCACAACTTGGCTTTGCGACGACAGGTGCCCTTTCTGCAGGAGGATGGTCCAGATGGCGGTGTTGTTGCAGCTGTGGAGCCTGTGGACAGTGAAGACGAGGATGCAGAGGAAGAAGACATGGACAACAGGGACTCAGTGATCCATCAATATTTCCAGTGAAACACAGGTAAGGATACAAACCTGCCTACTACATGTACTTAAATACTACTGCCTCTCTACTGTCTGTCTTTTTCACCCAGTGTATGGTCACTGAGGTGTCACTTTCCCTTACGATTTCACAGATCTGGGTCCCACAGTGTAACATCTGCTTTGATTCCTCCTGGACTAGAGCTGTGTGACATAGGTATGTTGACATTACAAATGAAAGAGCTTTTTGTCACATTTATTGCTAATACAGTATTCCGAAATCACAGATAGACTCCAGATTGTTTTGTGCTTTAAGGCTGTTTATTTTAGTGCTCAAAATTGGAGGGGGTAGCAAAATGGTGAGGGGTGATGGCGGAGGAATGTCCATGGCAGAGTCCAGTCTATTAGTCTCACAGGTGCATTGCCCATATAGGCATAGGAGTAGAGCTGGGGCTGTTTAAGTATGGACAGGGTGACAAAGTGGGACAGTAGGATGACAATCAGAGTGGTCTCATTTCTTGGCGGGGTCTTGGCATCGTTCTCTGTCTTGTACCTGGATCTCAGGGACCGTTTGCGAGGTTATTCTCCCTCTGCAAGGGGTGGGGTGCTGGTGTGGGGGTCCTGTGGCGGGGCGTCCTGTCCACTAGTGCCAGTGGAGGTGGTGGGCAGTTCATTGTCCATGCTAGTGTCAGGGGCCCCTTGCTGTGCCACAGTGTCCCTCCTGGTGTTGAGTACTTCCTTCAGCACCCCTACAATGGTGCCCAGGGTGGAATTGATGGTTCTGAGTTCCTCCCTGAAGCCCATTTACTGTTCCTCCTCCATGCAATTGGTCTCCTGAAACTTGGCCAGTACTGTTGCCATCGTCTCCTGGGATTGGTGGTAGGCTCCCATGATGGAGGAGAGAGCCTTGTGGAGAGTGGGTTCCCTGGTCCTGTCCGCCCCCTGTCGCACTCCAGCCCTCCCAGTTTCCCTGTGTTCCTGGGCCTCCGTCCTCTGAACCGTGTGCCCACTACCACTGCCCCCAGGTCCATGATGTTGTTGGGGTGGTGGGTTAGCCTGGGTTCCCTATAGTGGTGGAAACACTGCTGATTGACGTGTCCTGGGGACAGAGGTATGAGCCCGCTGGGTGGATGCTGTACTGGTGTTTCCAGAGGGGGGAAGCTCTGTAGTGGCCTGTGACTGAGCGTGGGGAACCGACTGTCCTGAGGTCCCCGACGGGCTGGGCTGGTCATCTAGATCCAGTTGGACAGAGGTGCTGTCATCACTGTGGGCGTCTTCTGTTGGTGGTGTGGACATGTGTGGACCCTCCTGTGCGGTGACGTTGGGTAGGGGTCCTGCAGGGGTATAAAGGCATGATTATTGCATCTGTGTGTGTCAAGGTGTGCAACGGGTGGGTGACCGTGTACCCCAGTGCTAGAATTCCTGTGTGGGACCATGTGTGATGATGGTTTAGATGGGTGTATGGGTATGTGCAGTGGGCATGCTTTAGTGATGGGTGTCCATGCTTTGGTGTTGCATGCAGGGCTTGGTGTTGGGATGTGTTGTTTGTGATGTTGGGAAATTTGTGAGGAGTAGGAGTGATGGGGGTGAGGCAGATGGTGGGGGTATGTGATAGCATGCAGGTAGGGTGGGGGATGTAATAGTAAAGTTTTGACATACCAGAGTCCATTTCTCCACCTACTCCTGTGAGGCCCTCAGGATGCAGAATAGCCAAGACCTGCTCCTCCCATGTTGTTAGTTGTGGGGGAGGATGTGGAGGTCCGCCGCCAGTCCGCTGACCCGCCAGGTGGTGTCTGGAGACCATGGAACGCACCTTCCCCTGTAAGTCGTTCCACCTCTTCCTGATGTCCTCACGATTTCTTGGGTGTTGTCCCACTGCGTTGACCCTGTCCACTGTTCTCCGCCATAGCTCCATCTTCCTTGCAATTGTGCTGCACCTGTGATCCGAATAGCTTATGGCTCTACCCGGACAATTTCCTCCACCATGACCCTGAGCTCCTCCTCCGAGAACCTGGGGTGTCTTTGCCGTGCCATGGGGTGGTGTAGGTGATGTGTGGGGTGGTGTGTGGGGTGATAGTGTGCTGATATGTAGTGGGGTGTTGTGTGAGGTGCGTGGAAGTGTGGGTCATGGTGTTGTGTGCCTGTGGATGCTAGTGTTGTTGCTGGTGGTGTCTCTCTCTGGCTTTCGTTCATGATTTGTTGTCGTAAGGGTTTGTGGGTGATGTGGGTGTGTGTTTTATATTGTATTGGATGTGTGTGAGTGGTGTGTGTATGTGTATCAGGTGTGTGTATTTCGAATTGTCCAATGTGGCTGTGTTATGGAGATATGTGTGTATATTGAGCACAGCGGTGTGTACCGCCAATGGAATACCGCGGTCGAAAGACCGCTGCGTGGATTCGTGGGTCGTGATATTGTGGGCGTATTTCGGTTGGCGTGATGGTGGAGGTTTTGTTTTCGCCAGTTTATCACTGACCTTTGGTGTGGTGGACTTGTGTGGGTGTCTGAATTTTGGCGGATTCCGTGCTGTGGGTCATGATAGCTGTGGCGGATTTCCGCAGCCGCAGCGGTGTGTTGGCGGTGCTCTGCACGGCGGTAAGTGCCTTTTACCGCCAATGTTGTAATGACCCCCTATGTTTCTTGTGTAACGGTATTAAAACCACTGATCACTGAGAAATCAGAATCCTATCTTTTGTAACAGTGGGATTAAACATCCTACTGAGAATCTGGGGCAAAGCTTTAGGCTTCTTATTAAGTTAATCAGGTGGTATTTGATGAAGACCTGTCATTTCTTTTTCAGGCTAAGGATGGCTCTTTCTGCTTCTGGAAAGAAGATAGATAACGCCTCTTCTTTCCCCACTTGGTTCAGCTTTTGGCACAACTTTATAATTTACAAAATATTTATTGGAATATAGTTGCTTAAAGTGACTCTCCCATTCATTGGTGCCTATACAGCAATACAGAACCCTCATCCTATCTTTCCCTCATCCGAAACAATCTTCCAGAACTTCTTTATGTCCTTTCTATCTGCAGCACCCTTCAATTCGCCCCACTATGTTTATTATGCTTCTATTTTTTTTTTTTTTTTTTTTACTTTTTAATAGGTTTTTATACTCTTTTCTTAGTTACTGAAACACAACCTGAATTAACAAGTTAAGATGCCTTATGATTAGTGCCTGTGACACTGGGGCATATTTACAAGGAGTTTGCACCACCACTGCATCCTTTGTTTTGTTTCAAGGTAGGCACATTCAGTGCTCCATATTCACAAAGTGACGCCTTAGGCTTAATGCATAATTTTTCTCTGACCTGTGTCATATCTTACCTGTGCGACAACCGGCATGTGTTCCCCCTTAAAATTCAGTACCGAACTGATAGATCCATTTTAGCAAAATTATGCCTCTTTTGCAAATGTCCAAAATGCCTCAAAATTTCTATGCATCCTTATCCCAGCCATAAAAATGATGCATTTTTGGAAAATTTTCAATAAGAATCTGACCAGCTGAAGTCACTTTACACACTGAACTATGTCTGTATTTCACATTCCTTCTACTAGCAGTGGGTCTACATATGTGAGAATCATGTCGTAGGACCCCTTGACCAAGATGAGACCCTGGCACCTATGATTTCATCATCCACTGCAGCAAGGCTGTGTGACCTGTTGTATTCTTTGCAAGAGTGAGGCAAGGATTGTTACTTTTCCATAGAGGATGGGGTCACCTAGTCTAGTCCTACATGCTCCAAAAGGGCAACAGGTAGGTACACACATAAGGTGAGGAATACATGTATTGCCGCAGTACATTACACCATATACTTTTACTCACTCACTTAACACTGTCACTTACCATGTCACACATACTCAGGTCTCTGTATACACATATGTAGACTGCCCACTGTAAAGTGACACATAGGCATGCTGCATGCAGACCCTACTACATCCAGAACCAATGTAAAAGTGTACCAGTCCACCATTTTGCAGTCTTTTACATTGGTCCTGAACCATTAGGCTACTTGCATCAATTAAAACTGATGTAGCACCTCTAAATTTTGATGCATCAATTTAAGTTGCGGAATTTGTGAGGCCAACTTCAGCGATGTGCCACTTTTGGGGCGGAATCGTGACGGCAAAGTTCACACAGATGCATCAGAATTTCTGATGCATCTCGGGTCCTTGCACCATGGTGCCCTGTATTGTAAAGACGGCGCATCCATGGCATTGTAACGGATTCCTGCGCATTGTAAATAATTTGGACGTATTGCTGCTGCAAGCAGCGGTGCGTCATTTCTTGTAGATATGGAATACTTATGTTTAGCACACACACAATCTTGGTCAAACCAGCTTCTATACTCCCGAAACCCTAGTCTCTGATTACAAGTCCCAACTGGATTAGACCATAATAGTTTAATATTAGCTCAAATCCCCTGAAAAGGACCAATGCTTATATTGCTGTCAACTTCATTCAGGATAATGCCACCATATCTTGCAACTATGGTGTTCAGCATGTGAATATCTTTGGAGTACTTTTCACAGTTGTAGAATACTGTTTTCCCATTGCTTGATAGATAATATCAAGCATGTAGTTTAAAAAGCCCTCTCTTGTATGTTTCTTCTACCCATCTCTATTCGTAGATAAGTGAGCAATAATAGGGTTATGGTTACTTTCTGTCCCTGGAAGGACTTCCAAATCATTTACCTGTCCCCAAACCTCAATATTCATAATACAATAATCAGTTATTGAGGCCTTGGTCCCACGATTTAAGGTGGTATAGCTGGGAAATCTGAGGCTGTGCAGCAATTTAGAAAGCCCAAGCCTGGTTTTATCAAAAACAATGCACACAATTTCCCATTTTTACCACACATCTTCCAATTCAGCACTGGCATGAGAATACCTAGAATAAGATGTTCCTTAATCACCTTTGTTTGACTATCTCAAGGAAGGGGAAGGTGTTAAAATTGCACAAATAGCCAGCAATTTTCCTTTATTATTTGCAAGGCACATCATGTAATCTTCCAACTCACACAAGATTGCCTAGACTTCAGGTGAGCAGTGCAAATGAATATAAACATTGATAATATCAATACTACCACTTTCCTGGTCAATATCCATTAGCCTTATGTGTAGGATATTTGAATTATTTTGCCCCACATAAACCTGCTGCACCTTGCAGTTCAGCCAACAAGAAACCTATATGGAATGACCACCCATAGATCTACATGTTCTTAATCTTTTTTATGGTTTGCAAATTTCCATAAACCCCTGTATAACATTCTCTGTTAAACCCCAAGTTTCTTGGAGACAGCAGATCTTGCATTGCTTAATACATTTCATCCAATCTCCGTAATCGATTTTACAATTCAGACCAGCAATATTCGAGGATAAAATGTATTTTGAGTCATCACACTTCACTTCTGAGTGGCAAACCCAAGGTTTCAAATATCTTTCCAAAATGCTGCAGATTAGTAAACATTCAATCTGACCTTCCATAGACCTACTCACTGCTCTTGCTGGCCAGGGTTGTAGCTAACTTCCCCCGTCACCTGAACCTCTTTTATAATAAGCACATTTACAAAGTTGTTATGAGAAGCAGGACTTTTTACTGAATGCATAGTGAGCTTTGATGTTGGTATATCACTACACATATTCACCTTACTCAAGCAGGTACTACTTGTTGCAAATGATCTAACACTGCCTTTGGAACATAAACTAAGGGAATAACGTTATTGCTCATAACGGGAAAATCCTCCAGATGACCTAGGCTTGATCTGCTTATGTTGTAAGCAGAAAACTCAAATATAGTAGATGCTCCCATCTTCCATTGTTTACCCTGGATTCACTACTTTTATATCCTGAGAGGACACTAGTCATAGAGGGGGATAGCATAAAAAACTGATTGGAGACATGATCTAATCAAAGGTTTTATTATAGATGCATCAGGGAATAGATCTACAAATTCATAATAGCATGTAACTGGCTCAATTGTTGGTCCTGATGGCCAGTCTATCACTGATGAGCCCAGTTGCCCGCCAGAGGCAACTATTGCCTTCTCAAAGGTGAAGGAAGTGGCTAGTGCATTTAACAGCACCCTCCACAAGCTCAGCTACGCCAGAAGAGGAAAATCCTTCTGCAAGGGAGCCATCAGAGCTTGCTTCTCCAGATGTTACCTCTCTGACTCTCAATACATTACCTGCAATACTATGTGTTGCCTTCTTTTATGTTGCCCACTCTTCTTGTTTGTATGCCTTCTTTTTCCAAGAGCAGCTTGTCTACCATCTCCAGTTGTTTTTCAGTCAATATACAATATACATATACATCCTCAAGGCATTTAAAGATAGGGAAGATTCTGTGGGCAGCTGACTAGTAAGACCAATACTGACAATATTAATTAAATGGCTCAATTCTTAATTGTTCTCTTCTATAGATTTTTGCACTGTTCCCGTGTCCTAGCGATTGTCTTTCACTTAACAAGCTCTGTTTGCTTGCTCTATGTAGACTGGTTTATCAGAACCTTATTTAGCACAGTGTTGAGTTGAGATGAAACGTTGCTTGTAGCTTTTCTTTCCCTAGTCAAAGCTTGTAGAGTTGATAATATTCTACACGCCCGCCAGTACGTTTATTTTGCTGGCATTGGAACAGTAGAACAATGTTTGAATTTAAATCTTGTAATAGGCAAATATACAATTGCAAAACGCGTCCCACTGTATTTGGCATTTATGGGCCTGTCTATGGCATTTGAGTGTGTTAACAGGTCAAAGCTGTGGCAACTCCTAACAGAGCTGGGATTAGACATGGCCCTTGTGCATCTGCTAATCCCTATACATGCAAACACAAAAGCCAGTGTCAGGATTAGTCAGAATACTGAAGTGACATTGGGCGCGGAGTTCACCAAGGATTCGTGCTCACCCCACTGTTATTCATCCTATACTTTAACAATCTTAGCTCACACTTAATTAGGAGCTCGCACGACATTCCCAGAATTACGGGCATTTCCCTTCCTGCATTACTTTAAGTGGACAATTCCTTATTACTGGCTTGCACGCCAAGAACCTTACGTCAGCTAGTTCGCTCTTTTCTGCATTTCATGGCCAATTTAGACTTACTGAGTAACTTTTCTAAATCAATTATTTTGAGCTAGAGATTGTCTTTTACTTAACTAGCTCTGTTTGCATGCTCTATGTAAACTGGTTTATCAGAACCTTATTTAGCACAATGTTGACTTGAGATGCAACATTGCTTGTAGCTTTTCTTTCCCAATTCAAAGCTTGTAGATTAGATAATATTCTACAAAACATAGTTCCACCATCAATCAGTGATCTTGGAAAGAACTGTGTGATTAGCTTGGGCCTTGATTTGGATCCACAACTTATGTGAGGCACGCCTTTCAACTGGTTTAGTGTTGCCTGCATCAGTCTTTAGGTTAGCCTTTTGTTTATAGGAAGAGAAGTAACAAGTCTGTTGTAGACCCTTAAAGAGTGCCACAGCATAGATGCTTCTCATCAACCTTTTGTTTCTTACCCACCACCATAATTACCAGCAATTGAGTGCAACTAAGAACTAAAGAGACTTCTTCGGATTCTTCAAGTGCTTTATATAGTTGGTTGGCTATTATGGTGTAGATCAACAAAGCATATAGCATAAAGTCCTTAAATTGGTTGTCACATGACGCTTTACACCACAACACTCCCTTGAAAAATTAAAGAAATGCACCAACTGCTGCCCTTCACCTAGAGGGTGAGTTTTCAGTAGCTGTGGTATTTCTCACCATTGTTCATGAAGCCATTTGATATACAATACTTTTAACTAATTAATTTTGTTGTTTTGTTGATGTCAAGTTGACTCTGTAGGAGAAGCCCCAAGATCAATGCTGTAGAAAACTGTAACTTTACCTTAGAATGAGTCCACAGGATGGGGCATAGCCCCACTTTTACAAAATAGGTTCTATACATTTAGGCCCAGATTTACAACGTTTAAGAGCCTCTGTAGCACCATAATTTTTATTGCAACAGTTGCTAAAAATTAGGGCACTATTTACAAATTGGTATTAGATCTGTATAGCGCCACTTTTGTGGACATTGTGCCATTTTGTTTAGTAGTGCCGCCTAACTCAGTGCCATTTAACAAAAATCATATGTGGAGTAGGTGTTCCTGACTAATAAATGGCGCTAGCCACCTAACACCATATTTACAATCCTGTTGCAAAATCACACGTGGATCAGAAAAATGGTGCAAATGCCCATTAGCGCCAAAAATATAAAGCCTGCTCAGACCAGGCACTAAAATGGTGCAAAGACACATGCATAAAAGGAAAACACACATTAAGCACTCTGGCAACCACCCGGGAAACATGGACCTGTTACTGCTTCCTCTAGGCATGAGGAGAAGAAGATAGCGATGACACCAAGCACTGCCATTCTCACCGCAGGACCCTGCATCACCACCACTCAAACCACAAAGGCAGCGCATGAGGAGAGAGCTAATTTATCAACAACAGATATCCATCCTTGGCCAAAGAGAGGAAACTGTCATCAGATACTACCGGCTGAAGCCACCGTCCATTGTGTAAGTGCTTAATGACATAGCACCAGCAATCACACCAAGGATGAATAGGTCAACCAACATACTACCTATGACCAAGCTCCTGGCTGTGCTGCACCTGCTGGCCTCTGGCACCTTCCAGTCAACTGTGGCAGAAATGGGTGGATTATCTCAGCCCTCCCGCTTAACCCTACTGCCATGTGTGTTGGATGGCACCTTGCTCTTCACCATATCCTTTTCCCGAGTATCCAGCAACTGCAGCAGGAGACCAAACAGGGATTTTATGCAGTTGTCGGCTTTCCACATGTGCTAGGTGCCATGGACTGCACACATGTGCTACTTGCCCCTCCTGCTGAAACCGAATACCTGTACAGGAACAATAAGCACACACATTCAATTAAGGTACAGCCCATTGTTGACCACAAGGAACTATTCACCAATGTGTTGGCCAAGTATCCTGGAAGTGTGAATGATGCCTACATCTTCCGGCATTCCACTATCAACCAAAATTTTCAGGCTGGACAATATGGCAATGGCCTACTAGTAGGTAAGCAAACTTAACACCTACAACACACAACACACATGGTGCAAACTATACACACCCAACACTCCCCACACACGGTTAAGGACACATGCATCAACAATCACACACATGCAACATACATCAAAGCAAACTTACAAAACACATCTCCAACACAGAAAACCAACTGAACAAGTTCCTACTGCACTTGAGTGGCATTTACAATGATGCTCCTGTATAGCAGTGCCTGCTCTACATTCACAAATTTGTGTTTAGCAACTCATTTGGCTCTTTAAGCAGCTGTGACAACATAGCCGTATCACAAGCACCCGTTAGTGTGGAAAGGCCTTACATTGGGTCATGATGTGGGTGTTCCACCACAGAATATGTAGCATATTGACATTGGCACACATATACAGCAATATGTACACCCAAAGCAGCACTACAAACTAAGCCCGCCATAGGAGGTGAAAATAGTAGTGTGCAAAAAGGAGAAACACTCCACACGTTAATCGTTTTTTATCTCCCAATATGTACAGCAGTCTACAGCACACACAGAAATAGCAAATTAACAATATTGATATGTCATGTGTCATGTGCAGAAAAGAAAACAGTTATACACATAAGCAATCACCCCTGCAATGCAGGCATCATAGTATCATGGTGCAAGGGGTCCCATGTTGCAACTTGGCAGCTGAACAATTGTCAGCACAGTGGCTGAGGACAGCAATGTTCCATATCCAGTAGTCATGGCACACTGCTGATATGACCTAGTGGTACAGGGTAGAGCTTCAAGACAATTCCTGTCACATCCTGTGCTACAGGCACTATCCCAAAATCCACAAACATGTCCATACATCCTAAGCTACTATGCCACACTTTGCATGATGCCCACATACACACATGCATGCGAGTCAGGAAATATGGAAAATAGCAATTTGGATAGAGAAAGAGTACCATGACCAAAGAGGTGTGCTTTGCACGCTACACACAGGACACAACACCTGTCTCATTGCACAGAACACACACATAGGGATCAAACTCACACAGCATGGCTCTTTGGTACATCACTTGTTACAAATAAATTCATCTACATACATCTACATCTCATACATCCTTCATGGGTGACCTGTAATGCCATTCAAATAATACCCTTGAGGCTGCACACTCAACTGTAAGCAGTGTCACGGCACACAATATAATCATGTATGCAAACAGGAACTTGCACAACATGTGAAGTACGTCTGAGCCCCTAAATCATGCTCCAAAACTGTGTCAGGCCAGTCAAGTATACACAAGGGGAGTCTTGCCTCTCCCATTGCAGCAGAACAGGGATATGGCATCCAACTGTGGGTGATGACCCCATTTGGCAACCCACAAACAGACTCTGAGAAAGCCCATAATGAGGCACACAAAAAGACCAGGAATGTGGTGGAGAGGAAATTTGGCATATTATTGAGCAGCTTCAGATGCTTTGATTTAACTGGTGGCAAACTGTTGTACTCACCACCACTTGTGTGCTGAATCACAGTTGTGTATGCCATACTGCACAATACATTTGTGAGGACCAATGTCCCCTTGGCAGAACAGATGGAGGACTCCAGGGAGACAGATGAGGACAATGATGTCCCACCACATGAAAGAGAACTACTTAATACTGCTGGTGAGGCTCACAGAGTGGCAGTATTACAACAAAAAACATTTATTGAATACTGACAACATTAGGCCACTATGTACCATTGCTGTAAATAAATAACTTTCCTCATAACTGTTTTGGAGTAATTTTAGATGTAAGTATGCAACTGTAAAGCACCCACAAAGCCTAAACCATGAATAGCCCTCAAAAGTTGGAAGACAAGGACTCATACACTCTAGAAATCCCACCATACACACAAACTTCAGTGAGGAAGGACTGTGCAAGTGAAATGTATGCCCTGCCATTTGAACACAATTATCTCATAGCATCACGCATATCATACAAGTCTGTCAGTACAAAACATGACAGCATAAAAAAATCAAGATCCAAGTGATAAATGCCATCCATAGGTTTGGCAAAGGTAGGACAGTAGTAGGCGGTGTCAGCATCAGTGGGTCACTAAATGTGTGACAAATATTGACTAAATACAGAGGACACAGCACCTCAATGTCTAACCCTTTCACACTTGTCAGTTGACATCTTGCATGTATGTAAAAGTATGAGATTTCACGTTCCAAATTCAAGTAGAAATGCATGTGTAACATAGACACAGACATATTACCACAGGCATGTTGCATTCATATCTGTCAGAACTGATTGTACATGCAATCCCACTCATTGTGCATCTGACAAAGGATGTTGGCTGCAGCTGTGTAGGAGTGCACATGTGAAACCCACACATTTTGAAGGACATAATAAACACTCCTCTACTCATTTGGCGCATTCACTTTGTGGTAGGCCACGCACAGACTACATAAGTGTCGTAGCGGAAGTCAGCCACCAATCACGCGTGCACTGGAAATGCCACAGCAAATACTCCTGGATGTTAATCAAATTGTATGAGCAAGTTTTGTGTCAAGTAAATACTGTAAAATGCAAGAAGGACTGGATAGTGTAGATGAGGAAAATGAGGGGCTAATTTAAAATCTGCAAACAGTGGCAGCCAAGTGACAACAGACACCTACATTACATAAGGTAGCTGCAACATCTGAAAAGAATCACAAAATGTCATATTGAGTCTACAAATCGCCATTCTAACTATGTGAGCCCACACACAAGCTTACAATGTATACGTAACTTTACATCACACTCCCACTGTTAGGAAGTCCCCCAGTGTGATACCCCAGCACTAACAAGTATAAGTCAGGCATGTTGGCACTGACCCTATTTGTACCCCATGTTGCAACACATGTCCCTGTCCCAATGTCTATTAATGAATTACAACAGCACAGACGGAAGACATGGAAACCAAATATCACAGTGTCCTTTAAGTTCCTAGTAGATCATAGGGCATGGCTAACACCAATTGACCACTGAGTCCCAGGAGATAATGGGAATGACTAACACCAATTGACCTGTAAGTCCCAAGTAGATAATAGGGTAGTGGAGTTTATGCAATGGTTTTGTGTCACTGTACATCATTGTGCACTGATGTGTACCCTGCACTCCTTGTTTGACAACAGCCCTGCCATACAGAGTGTGTGTCAAAATTAAGTCAGTGAAATGACACATGAAGAGCAAGGCCACTGTTAAAGTTTATGTTTAAGGAACCTTTAGACAAGTTACTACCTAATTGGACTCCCTTGTTACCCCCTGCATTGTGTGTATCACTAATTTGAACATACACAAATGCAAAGATGCAGCAACAGACCTGGTGTATGGTCAAACCACTTCTGCACACCTAGGCACAGGAGAGAGGTCTCAACATTGGCCAGCATGTAATATACAATTATGAGCAAAGATACTGCACAGAAGGACTGCCTTGACCCACCATTCAGTTAATGGATTGTAAACTTTTACACCCAAAATGCACAACTGTAGGTTGCAAAAGATGAAGACACAAGGAGAACAATTGTCATTCACATGCATGTCATGTCATTAAACAAAACCCCATTGAAATTTTCCATCCATCACATCCTAAAACATGTCTTCAGCACTAAATGAACCTATCCACCCACCCACAACCTTGCATGCACTCAGTACTTTTGAATGTTGGACATAATATGTAACATGTGCATAAGCCTGTATGTTGATGTAACAATCAAATACCATGTCAAGTACATGCTATCGATGGGTGTGACATGGGCAGTGTAATTTGATGACAACACAATGTCAGCATATAAATCAAATATATGTAGTTCACATGTACAATTGCATCACAAAATGTAGCCATAACATGAACATATCCTTGTAAGGCATGTATAATCACCCCTGTAAACAGTTGACACAGATATTGTACACATGTAATGAGCAGTATGTGCCATACGAACGCATACATGCAGGTCATCATTCCATAAGACATGGAAAATGAGAACCTGTGTACTTCATGACAACATACATTTGCAAACACATTGCACACATTTCTACCCAAAAAACGTCACATGTGTGTTTTTAACACGTTTCCCAATGCATACCATGCAACACATATGTACTACCTTATGTTTTGATTTTGTTACATCATGGGAAAATTACTAATTTGAGCATTTCATTAAAAAAATGACATTCCAAAAAACGTGCCGCATATTGCCAGAAAACGATTTAAAAGAAACGGCATGTTGCCAAACAGGAGCTGCTAACTTAGTTTTGCTTTCATCTTCAACTAAGTCTTTTTGTCTGTCTTGGAGGGATGTTGAGATTGTTTTGTGCAGAGATTTGAAGTGCATTTGGAGAGGTATGTTGTGCTGTTGTGTCCCTGTATTTTTCCTTGTATCCATTTGGTGTATAATAACTGTTTTGTCTACTGTGTGGTCATTGTATTGTGGGGTGTTTGAATTAGGGGTAGTATAGTATTTGGGTCTGTTGGAGTTAGGGTATTGTTTGCATAGTTTTGGGGAGTATAAGGTCCTGTGGGAGGGTAGAATGTCAGGAGGGGTAGGCCCCATCATTCTGGAGCTGCTGAGTTGGGGGGATTCATATGGTTGGTCCTAAACTACCTCCCCCACATGGCGGCCCATGGTGGGAGGGTGATCCAGGGCTACAGCACCAACGACAGAAAGATGCATTGGGGAAAGGTTCTGGTCCATATGAGCCAGATCTTTCAGGTGGAGAGGATGGTCCGGCAGCTGAAACATTGATGGGCAGACCTGATAATATGTGAGGGTGACCTGCTGGACTTCCTCAGAGTTAAGGCCGGTGGAACAGTGGGTGAGTTTGAGGACTTTGTGGGTTATTCCAGTTGTGGGAATGCTACTGCATGTCTGTTTGACATATGCCCACATTTTGTTAAGTGAAGCATCAGTGCTGCCTAGTGAGTGGGGTCGATTTTGTACACATGCAACCATAAAACATGCTGTTGGAAATTAGCTCATCACTCATCTTATCCCCAGTATAGTATGTTGGATCTCTTTGTCACTGAGATCTAAAAATGTTGCTACAAATGTGTCATGGATGTATAGAACATGTTCACTGGAAGATATGTCTTTGACCACTAAGGCCTTGACAGATGGTGTAAGTTGCACATTCATATACATGTGATGATGGAAATGATAAAGGAATTAAGTAAACATGCCTGAGTGTGTCCCTTGATTCACGTATGTGCTGGGTGATATGACTATTGTCCATGTTTGCTAAATGATGCACTGATGAGACCTTTGCAAAACTGTCTACAATGTGGCTGAGACACGTATGTCTCGTCCCTACACACATGTTAACATGTCAAGCTGGCCTATGCAATTTGTGTCATAAAGACATCTCATTTAGCCTTTTTTGGATTATCTTTATCCAAAGTTCCCAATGTACTTTATGTAAATCTTTGTGATGTGCAAAATGTAACCATGCTGTTCCACATTGCAATATCTCAGGCTTACTCTTGTGGTGGTCCCCCGATTCTGCCAGAACGTTTCAATATAGTTAGCATCTCCTGTGGTGAGAGTATGGTGTGAGATGTGTCATGGTCATCTGTGATGGTCCTAAACAAATGCATGTATGCCTTTATAGTCCTCATTTGCAAAACATGGGTGTGGACTGATTTGTTGCATATGTGTTTGAGATGTGTATCCTTAGTACAAATACACTGGTGTCAACATGCCGGTAGAGACTTGTAAATATTTGTCGTGGTACAAGAGTCTCATAGACAGTGTTGACTGTTAGTAAATGTGCATGTTTATGAGGATCAGACATATATTTGGACAATGTTCATAAGTTGTTTGCTAAATATGTGACTGCAATGTGTGCCCCACGTGGCACACAACGACTCTGTACATGGTGAGATATTTTCATTCTTTGATTACTACCCAGATTATGGTGTATAGTGGCCCGGGTCCAACAAGTCAGTACTGCACACATCTCACCCAACATAACGGTGTCATACCCCATACTCAGTGCTGTTAGTCATTACATTGGCAACACATGTAATCCTCAGATATCTTGACCTGTGTGTGTGGTCTGAAGATTGTCAATACAACTTTGTCAGACCAGATTCCATCTGTTAGGGTAGGACCTGTAATTATCCATGATGTGAATCAAACAGCTTCACACTGTGTACAGTATTAGTAAGTGCTGACTCAAATTCCCAGTGCAGAATGTGTACATCCACATATGAGATGGCTGCACTGAGTGCTCTAGTGCTACTGCAATTAATATGCTTAACATAGTGCTAGACATGAAGGTACTCTTGGATTCTCCCCCCAGTTATGGCACAAGGAACCTGGTACAGAGCTGTGTTGATATTTGGAATGCGTCGCCCTCCTCTGTGTGACATGTGTGACTGGTATTCCCATCAATCTCCAATAATATATGTGTGGCAGACCTTTTCAACGTAGCAAGTGGTCAGACACTATCCCTGCCATCACAGGTACTAAATGCTGTGAGCCTACCTGTTAGTAGCACTCTTTGCTCAGATGGAAACTGTTGAAGCAATAAGAGCATGGGTCTATTTTGCATGAATGAGGGTCAAAGAAAAGCTAACCCACATGATGAATATGATGTAGCTTGGTCACATGGATGCTGTGTATGATAATAGTTGTCAATGGCATCATGGTCGTTAGGAGATGCTAAAGCACAGTGATTTTCTATTGGTCCACAGTTGCTAGCTGAGAAACCCTGTACAAGTTCCATTTCTAGGAAGGTTGAAATTGTCAATACCTTGCCCAAAAGAGCCTATTATTTCAATGTCGACTTCAATGTCAGAGCTTTGCAGTTGCTGTTTTCACTGCATATCTGTTTGTCTTTTGCCTGACAGACAGTAGCCTAACCTGTCCTATTTTTCATGCAGCTGCCAACATGACTCCAGCAGAAAAAAATACATTTTGCAAGAAGTGCTGAATGTTATTGTCCCATCAGGTAGGGCCATAGGGGGTACAGGAAAATGGAGGCCCTCTATAACCGCAATACATGCTCAGGGAGGTGGAGTGAATTCTCACTAGAGGGACAAGGAAGCAACAATGTTGATTCAACCACCCAACCAGCAAGCAAGTCAGCAATGACAGATGTAGGACCATCTTCGGCATCTATGCCACCTCCTGTAACGCCACCACATGCAGGATCTCAGTGACGGCAGCACCTTGTGGAGCCACCATACATACAGGACCTGCATACAGGTCTGGCCGATCAAAAGTACAGGATTGCTTGGCTGAAACATAAGATTGAACAAATCTTAACTGTAGTGAAGGACAAATAGGCCAATCAGAAGAGAAAATGATCTTGAAGATCAGTGATTGTGACAGTTTTGCCTGTTATTTTGTCTTTTTGGGGTTTCATTAGATAGTTAGTAAAGGTAAGTTAGTTTAGTGTAGGTATTTTTAGCCCTAGTTGTACATTATTAGGGGGGTGGAGTTAGTGTGTATCAGGGTGATAGTGGGGGTGGAGTGTGATGTTTTAGGTCAATGTTCCATGTATTTAGAAAAAAAGTTTCCAAAAATAAAACAAATATATATATATTTGTTTAGCATATATGTGTAGTTAGACAATGTTTAGCTTTAGTCACTGTTGTCTTTGTCAATGGATGTAGTTCAAGGGGGGTGGCAGGTTGATGTTCAATTGGGGTGTCTGATTTTTAGAATAGGTTAGGCTAAGCTAAGATAGTTGTAGTTACAAGGTAGGACAAGTTAATGTAAGTTAACATAGTTAAGTTAGGTATTACAGCTAGTGTGTACATAGACTTAAGTATATTGTTCAATAAATTCTGTTGTACCACACACCTTCCTCCCTATCATGTATATTGTGTAGGTGATAGCATGTCTATTCAGGAAATATTCTTGACACAATCCAGTGACCTGAGCAGCAGTACTTTGTGACATATGTGACAAGGTGTATCACCTGTGTTGTGCTTGCGGTCTGGTTGCCAATAGTGTGATATCAGCTATTGGAGACAAATTTCTGCAAGGTACCTGGCACTCTGGTTGTAGAAGGACACACATCCTGAAACAGGTCATCTCATGTTCATTTTCTGTGTGTTGAATTTTTGTGATTTGCACTGTCAATGGAATAACTGTCAATGATTTCCCCCTACATCAAGGTTTTAGGATAGGGTCACTCATGCCTGGGACTCACACTCTTACACATGCATCATGTCATTGTAACATAGATGATTTGGTGTAACTAACAGACTTGCATCACTACCCACATGTGTAATATTTGTGGTCAGGTGACATGATACACGCATGCCACAGGACACATGCCATGCTTGGATGACCATAATCATGTTGCAGTCAGCATATATGGCATTGTTCCAGACACATTGACACACATATCCCTTTGGTAGGTACTTAGGGCCAGATGTACGTAGCATTTTTCAAGTCGCAAATGGAGAATCGGGCAGTTTGCGTCTTGAAAAATGCCATTTGGGATGTACAGACCCATTTTTGCGATTTGGTAATCTATTTACCGAATCGCAAAAAGGGTTTGCGAGTCGCAATTAGGAAGGGGTGTTCCCTTCCTGTGAAAAAACAGGGCTGATTGCAGAGGCCCCCTAACTTTTTGCCCCCATTTTCCACTTTATGCTGGTGTTTTCCTGACTCTGATGGTGCCCTGGGTACTGCTAACCAGTCCCAGGGCCTGTGCTCTGTGTAAAATCAATATGCAAATTAGGCTAATTATAATTGGCTAAGTTAACCTACCTATAAGTCCCTAGTTTATGGTAGGGCATGTAGGTTTAGGGACCACAACATAGGTGGTGCACACCTAGGTGCACTGCTGAGGTGCCCAGTGTCATTTTAAAGGCAGGCCTGCCTTGCTGGCTGCTTTTAAATTAAAGTTATATGCAAATTCGACTTTGGAATTAAAAGTAGTTCCAAAGTCTTAAACTACCTTATTTTTACATATAAGTCACCCCTAAGGTGTGCCCTATGTGCCCCTAGGGCTGGGTGCCATGTAACTATAAGCAGGGACTTTATAAAAATAGATTTATAAACCCTGGCGAGGTAAAAACAGCCAAATTCGTTTTTCCCTAATTGAAGTAAATGGCCTTCATAGGCTAGAATGGGGAGACTTTATTTAAAATTTTAAAGTCTCCTTAAATGTTGCATACCAAGAATTTGATATCAAATTAATTGTTGTAATAAATCCCACAACTTCCAGTTGTTGGATTTAATATAACTTGTTCAGGTAAAGAGTTATAGACTTTACCTAAAAAGTTGCCAATTTCAGCCCTGCATGGTTTTTGCTGCTGTGCTCTGATTGGCCAGCCTGCAGCAGCTTTGCAGAGCTGCCTTGATGAGGTGTGAAGTGGCCTGGCTTCACACAAAGGAATGTGCTTGTGGGAGAGAATCTCCCCTCAGCAGATGGTGAGGCAGGAAGGGGGAGGGCTGCCAAACTGGTCTTCAAAGGCAGAGAAGGACATCTGGAGCACCCAGCAACACCCCCACATCCTGCAACCCCAGACAACTAGGTGCCCCCTTGATTAGATTAGGAGAGGGCAGGAGAGGGGTGTGTTCATGATTTTTACCCACACCAGTGGGTGGGCTCAGCCAGATGTAACCTCCAAAAATCAGATTCAGCCATGTTGGATTTTTAGAGACTGTTGCCTTTTGGGATGGATTTTTGCCACACTTCCCAGGAAGTGGTCATCACAGGGGGACGACCCTGTACCTGAGTGGAGGACCAGGACCCCCCTGCTTTTCACCCAGGAGCAAGGATAAAACTGGCAGACCTGTCCCCACACCTCAGATCCCTGCCAGATTTCAAGAAGAAAGGAACTAAAGGAGAAGAAGGACTGCCCTGCTGGACCCCTGGCCTGCACCTGGAACCTGCACTCAGAAGGACTGCACCAGCTACACACTTGGACTTCACCACAAGAAGGACTTTGCCTGGCTTCAACTGGTTCAAGGAGGGACTCCCTGTTTGCTACAGGTGAAAAATTGCTATCCAGAGTCCCCCTGCACCAACTCCTGAAAAGTGACCAGCTGACCACTGTCCAGTGGCCAAAAAGGAGTTTGCGCCAGGTGCATTCTGGGAGTTGAAGTCCGCACCCCCCAAGGGCCATCTCAGAACTTCTGGACCCTTGGGGTGAGCTGTGGACCCCAAAAGAACCTTAAAAGGACATCTGGGTGAAGCCCCAGAAGTTTGGAGAAGATTTGAGAATTTTTTTAAAAAGCTCCAGAGAGGGACCGACCCGCCGCGGAAATTCTAGCCGGCTTGCCTCAACCGCGACCCGGCCTGATTTGGTGGTTCGTCCCGTTAAAGAAAAATCTTCGAAAAAGAGACTAAGTCCGAAGGTAAAAAGTTGACCGGGACCTCCCAGCCATCGTATCCGAGAAGGGCTCCACGGACGTCGGATCAAGATCCAGGTTTACCCCGGTCGAAGGATTTTCACCTCGAAAAAACGACTAAGTCCGAAGGTAAAAATCTCCACCGAGGAATCCAGCATCGCGTATCCGTACAAGGGCTCCAGGAGGTCGGATTCGACTGGCAGGTTCGTCCCGCTGAAGAAAAATCTTCAAAATAAAGACTAAGTCAGAAGGTAACTTTTTAACCGAGGCCTCCCGCGACCTGTAGCCGAGCAGGGCTCCATCGCGGTCGGCCTGAAAGTTTGACTTTGCCCCGGTCGAGGTGCAACCAGATGACCCGATTGGCGCTTTTTGTTTCTAAGCGCTAGAAAAGTAATAATTCTTTAAAAATTCATATCTCCGGTTCCCTTTATCCGATTTTATTCGTTTTGGTGTCATTTTAAGGATAAAAATATAAACTATTTTTATAAATTGGTTTTGGATTTTTAAACTGTTTCCTGTGTTTTATTTGATTACTGTTTTGTGATATTTGAATGCTTTACACTCTGTCTCCTTAAGTTAAGCCTTGACGCTCGTTGCCAAGCTTCCAAGGGTTGAGCTGGGATTAATTTACTGAGACCTAACTGTACCTAGGTGGAGGTTAGTGGCTTGTTGCTAGGTGTAGGTACCTACCTGCCCTTACCAATAACCCATTTTCCAACATTTTTGGTGGCAGCGGTGGGATCCTGTACTTGTGTTCAGTATCACGTTACAGTTTTAAGTAAAACAAATTAAAAATCCTTTAAATTGTCTTAGTGCAAAAAAAAATTATTTTAATTTTTAATTATTTTTTTTTATTATTATTATTATTATTATTATTAATTTGGATTAATTTCAATTATTGAATTTTTGTAATTTTTCTAAATTCTTGTTTCCAATTTTTGCAAAAAGTTTTTGTTGACACAAAACTAGGGAACCATGGAGCTTGATCTGGCTAGCCTACCCACACTGACAGTAGTACAGCTTAGGGGGTTGTGTATTGAAAGAGGGTTGCCTGCAACCACGGATCTCAGGAAGCAAATCCTGATTAAATCCCTGACAGCATGGGCTGAGGCCCAAGAGCTAGGCACAGAGGAAGCTCCAGAGGAGGAAGAAAAAGGGGAGGATGCTAACTCTAACCTCTCAGGGGAGGGAAGGCATCTGAGCCCAAGTGAGGATGAGGAAGAACGGTCCTCAGTAGATACAGTCACTAGGGGCAGACCCAAAGCTAGTGGTAGGAAGGGGGTCCTTTCAGGAGGAGAGAACCCATCCATCAGAGAAAGAGAGCTGGAGGCCCAGCTAGCATACATAGCTTTGGAAGCAGATAAGCTGGCCCTAGAAAAGAAAAAGTGGGCAAACAAAGAAAAAAGAGATGGTGGCAGCGACAGAGAAGTTGAGGTGTCCATGGGTGGGGGAGTTTGCCCCAGATTACCCAAGGGGGTGGTTCCTGCTTATGTAGAGGGGGATGACATAGATAAGTGGCTGGGGGCCTTTGAGAGGGCCCTCCAGATGAGGAGAGTCAAGCCTCAGTACTGGGGTTCACTTCTTTGGGAGTTAGTTCCCAACTCAGGGAGGGATAGGCTTCTGACCTTAAGTGGGGAGGAGGCAGATTCGTACCCCAGTATGAAGGGTTGCTTGACTAAAAAGTTTGGTCTGACCCCAGAGCAGTATAGGCTCAAGTTGAGGGACACCCAAAAGACAAGCACCCAGTCCTGGGTGGACTTTGTAGACACCTCACTTAAGGCACTAGAGGGCTGGAGTATTGGTAACAAAGTAAATACTTATGAGGGGTTATACAATCTGATCATGAGAGAGCACATCTTGACCAATTGTACCCAAGAAAGGTTACGCCAGCATCTAGTGGACTCTAAGCAGACCAACCCTAGAGAGCTAGGGGAGGCAGCTGATGAGTGGTTGAGAACCAGGGTGGTTGTCAAATCCCAGGGGGGAGACTCCAAGAAGGGGGGGTCAGGTCCCCAAAAACCTAAGGAGGGAGGTGGTAAGCCCACCACAGAGACTCCCTCTGTACCCCAGAACCCTAAGAAGGAGGAGAGTAAATCCCACTCCCACTCTGACAAGCAGAGACAGGGAGACCCAGGGTTAAAAAAGCTTTTGGACAGTAGGGCTTGCTTTGACTGTCAGCAGACAGGTCATTTCAGAGGAGATGCAGCCTGTCCAAAGAAGGTGGTTAGCATTGGGCTGTCCAGTGTAGCCATGGAGGAGGACTCCTCAGATGATGAAGTCCTCCTAGCATTGAGCTGGGAGACAGGACCAGAGGGTAAGCTGGTGATCCCTGAGGGTGGGAGTAGGCACTTTCACCACATTCAAGTGAATGGGATCCCTACCACTGGCCTGAGAGACACCTGTGCCAGTCACACTATAGTGAGTGACCGGTTAGTGACCCCAGACATGTATGTCCCAAGAGAGACTAGGAAAGTCAGGATAGCCACAGGGGAGGTCACCACCAAACCTGTAGCCATAGTGCCCCTAGAGAGGGAGGGTATCCTTGACTGGATTAGGGTGGTAGTCAGTGCTGACCTCCCCCTAGATTGTATCCTGGGCAATGACCTCCCAGAGGTGGGTCTGGTCCCAGATGGGGCGGTCGCCCAGGGCGCCCCCCAAACCAAAGTCCTGGGGAGTCAGTCCCTACAGTTAGGAGACAGGGGCCCCCAAGAAAAGGAAAGAAGAAAAGGAAGGGTAGGCCACTCTTAAAGAGAGTTCCAGGGAGCCTAAGGCCTTCTGTCCCAGTAGGGGGGGAGCCCAGAGTTGGCACTGGTGAGGCCTCCCCTGACCCCAAGGAAGTCCTGAGTAGTCAGGCAGCTGTCCAGATACAGGGTGTTGCCCCTGCACTGACAGAAGGGAGAGTGGAAGGAGGGTGTCTGCCACAGGAGGTGGTAGCCCCCCACTCTAGACAGCAAGAGGGGTGCCAGGACCCCAAAGTTGCCCCTAAAGCAGCTCAGCCACCTGTCAGTGGAGAGCTTAGGGTGTGGTTCTGGGTACTGACAGCTGTGAGTAGCCTCTGCTGGGTGCTAGCCTTGATGGCAGCACTGTACTTGGCCTGGGAGGCAGACCCCAGGGCCAATAGCAAAGTAGGCCCCCTGACCCTGTTGGTCATGGTGGGGTTGCTCAAGTGTTGGGTGACCTCTTTGGGTAAGCTAGGTGTTGCCCTAGCAAAGTTAGGAGTAGGGGAGGTGGGCACCTCACTACCCAAGTTGGCAGAGAGAGAGGAGGAAGACCCCCTAGAGGGAAGTTTCAGTTTGAGATGGGTCCTTTCACTGTTGGGATGGCTTCACTACCCAGAGGGAGTGACCATGACAGGAGGATGTAAGGCAGAGTAGGCCCTGCAAAGGAACAGCCAGTTTTCTTCACTGTCTTCCTCGCCTAACAAGCCAGGAAGACTCTCACAGGGTTGGGCTGAGTCTCCTGGGCGTGTGGGCTGGGGGGGGGCTTGTGTGAAAAAACAGGGCTGATTGCAGAGGCCCCCTAACTTTTTGCCCCCATTTTCCACTTTATGCTGGTGTTTTCCTGACTCTGATGGTGCCCTGTGTACTGCTAACCAGTCCCAGGGCCTGTGCTCTGTGTAAAATCAATATGGAAATTAGGCTAATTATAATTGGCTAAGTTAACCTACCTATAAGTCCCTAGTATATGGTAGGGCATGTAGGTTTAGGGACCACAACATAGGTGGTGCACACCTAGGTGCACTGCTGAGGTGCCCAGTGTCATTTTAAAGGCAGGCCTGCCTTGCTGGCTGCTTTTAAATTAAAGTTATATGGGAATTCGACTTTGGAATTAAAAGTAGTTCCAAAGTCTTAAACTACCTTATTTTTACATATAAGTCACCCCTAAGGTGTGCCCTATGTGCCCCTAGGGCTGGGTGCCATGTAACTATAAGCAGGGACTTTATAAAAATAGATTTATAAACCCTGGTGAGGTAAAAACAGCCAAATTCGTGTTTCCCTCATTGAAGTAAATGGCCTTCATAGGCTAGAATGGGGAGACTTTATTTTAAATTTTAAAGTCTCCTTAAATGTTGCATACCAAGAATTTGGTATCAAATTAATTGTTGTAATAAATCCCACAACTTCCAGTTGTGGGATTTAATATAACTTGTTCAGGTAAAGAGTTATAGACTTTACCTAAAAAGTTGCCAATTTCAGCCCTGCATTGTTTTTGCTGCTGTGCTCTGATTGGCCAGCCTGCAGCAGCTTTGCAGAGCTGCCTTGATGAGGTGTGAAGTGGCCTGGCTTCACACAAAGGAATGTGCTTGTGGGACAGAATCTCCCCTCAGCAGATGGTGAGGCAGGAAGGGGGAGGGCTGCCAAACTGGTCTTCAAAGGCAGAGAAGGACATCTGGAGCACCCAGCAACACCCCCACATCCTGCAACCCCAGACAACTAGGTGCCCCCTTGATTAGATTAGGAGAGGGCAGGAGAGGGGTGTGTTCATGATTTTTACCCACACCAGTGGGTGGGCTCAGCCAGATGTAACCTCCAAAAATCAGATTCAGCCATGTTGGATTTTTAGAGACTGTTGCCTTTTGGGATGGATTTTTGCCACACTTCCCAGGAAGTGGTCATCACAGGGGGACGACCCTGTACCTGATTGGAGGACCAGGACCCCCCTGCTTTTCACCCAGGAGCAAGGATAAAACTGGCAGACCTGCCCCCACACCTCAGATCCCTGCCAGATTTCAAGAAGAAAAGAACTAAAGGAGAAGCAGGACTGCCCTGCTGGACCCCTGGCCTGCACCTGGAACCTGCACTCAGAAGGACTGCACCAGCTGCACACTTGAGCACAATAAGGACTTTGCCTGGATTCAACTGGTTCAAGGAGGGACTCCCTGTTTGCTACAGGTGAAAAATTGCTATCCAGAGTCCCCCTGCACCAACTCCTGAAAAGTGACCAGCTGACCACTGTCCAGTGGCCAAAAAGGAGTTTGCGCCAGGTGCATTCTGGGAGTTGAAGTCCGCACCCCCCAAGGACCATCTCAGAACTTCTGGACCCTTGGGGTGAGCTGTGGACCCCAAAAGAGCCTTAAAAGGACATCTGGGTGAAGCCCCAGAAGTTTGGAGAAGATTTGAGAATTTTTGAAAAAAAGCTCCAGAGAGAGACCGACCCGCCGCAGAAATTCTAGCCAGCTTGCCTCAACCGCGACCCGGCCTGATTTGGTGGTTCGTCCCGGTAAAAATAAATCTTCGAAAAAGAGACTAAGGGGGTCATTCTGACCCTGGCGGCCGGTGGCCGCCAGGGCCACCGACCACGGGAGCACCGCCAACAGGCTGGCGGTGCTCCCACGAGCATTCTGACCGCGGCGGTTCAGCCGCGGTCAGAAGCGGCAAGTCGGCGGGCTCCGGCCGACTTACCGCTGCTCGGGGGAATCCTTCATGGCGGCGGAGCGCGCTCCGCCGCCATGAGGATTCTGACCCCCCCTACCGCCATCCTGTTCATGGCGGGAAAGCCACCATGAACAGGATGGCGGTAGGGGGGGTCGCGGGGCCCCTGGGGGCCCCTGCCGTGCCCATGCCGATGGCATGGGCACGGCAGGGGCCCCCGTAAGAGGGCCCCGCAAAGTATTTCAGTGTCTGCCTTGCAGACACTGAAATACGCGACGGGTGCCACTGCACCCGTCGCACCTTCCCACTCCGGCGGCTCGATTACGAGCCGGCATCCTCGTGGGAAGGGAGTTTTTCCCTGGGCTGGCGGGCGGTCTTTTGGAGACCGCCCGCCAGCCCAGGGAAAAACTCATAATACCCTCCGCGGTCTTCTGACCGCGGAGCGGTATGATGGGGGCGGAATTCTGGCGGGCGGCCTCCGCCGCCCGCCAGAATCAGAATCACCCCCTAAGTCCGAAGGTAAAAAGTTGACTGGGACCTCCCAGCCATCGTATCCGAGAAGGGCTCCACGGACGTCGGATCAAGATCCAGGTTTACCCCGGTCGAAGGATTTTCACCTCAAAAAAACGACTAAGTCCGAAGGTAAAAATCTCCACCGAGGAATCCAGCATTGCGTATCCGGACAAGGGCTCCAGGAGGTCGGATTCGACTGGCAGGTTCGTCCCGCTGAAAAAAAATCTTCAAAATAAAGACTAAGGGGGTCATTCTAAGTCTGGCGGGCGGCGGAGGCCGCCCGCCAGACTTCCCCCTCCGAAATACCGCTCCGCGGTAGAAATTCTAAGTTTTTCCCTGGGCTGGCGGGCGGTCGCCAAAAGACCGCCCGCCAGCCCAGGGAAAAACTCCCTTCCCACGAGGATGCCGGCTCGTAATCGAGCCGGCGGAGTGGGAAGGTGCGACGGGTGCTGTTGCACCCATCGCGTATTTCACTGTCTGCCAAGCAGACAGTGAAATACTTGTAGGGGCCCTCTTACGGGGGCCCCTGCAGTGCCCATGCCAGTGGCATGGGCACTGCAGGGGCCCCCAGGGGCCCCGCGACCCCCCCCTACCGCCATCCGGTTCCCGGCGGGCGGACTGCCGGGAACTGGATGGCGGTAGGGGGGGTCGGAATCCCCTCGGCAGCGCAGCTAGCTGCGCCGCCTTGGAGGATTCCAATGGGCGGCGGTACACTGGCGGGAGACCGCCAGTGTTGCCGGTCTGACCGCGGCTTTACCGCCGCGGTCAGAATGCCCTGCGGGGCACCGCCGGCCTGTCGGCGGTGCTCCCGCCGACCCTGGCCCCGGCGGTCTAAGACCGCCGGGGTCAGAATGACCCACTCTGTCTCCTAAGTTAAGCCTTGACGCTCGTTGCCAAGCTACCAAGGGATGAGCTGGGATTAATTTACTGAGACCTAACTGTACCTAGGTGGAGGTTAGTGGCTTGTTGCTAGGTGCCTACCTGCCCTTACCAATAACCCATTTTCCAACACTTCCTAATTGCGATTTGCAGTCCCATATATGATTGTTTTGTGACCACGAATGCGGCCGCAAAACAATTGCAGTTAGCACCAGTTTCAAACTGCTGCTAACCCATTCGCAAACGGGAATGGGTCCCCAAGGGACCCCTTCCCCTTTGTGAATGGCAGCGAAAATATTTTTTCAGAGCAGGCAGTGGTCCTATGGACCACTGCCTGCTCAGAAAAAAATGAAAAGAAAACTCGTTTTCCTTTGATCCCTTCGCTGCCATGCCTTTTCCCTCTCAGGTGCCAGGCCTTTTTTTGGCTATAAAAACCCTGCACCTGCCTGCACAAAGGAAAGAACAACATGGGCCAGGAGGCCCAGAAGAAGACGTAATCTGATCTTCAAATACAGCATAATTTAAGAACTGAGGAAGATAAACAAAATCTGGATGCCATTCGGAGTGAGCTGGTCAGCTTATGCCAGAGAATGGACAACATGGTGGAGAAGGCCTTGGTGCTGCAACACCTATAGACATGTTAATGAACATTTTTATTTTCTGGTTACATTTTTAGTTTATTATTTTAATAGTTAGAGTAATAGTTTATAGGTAAATAAGATAGGATAGGTGTAGATTAGTTATGTTTTAGCTTTTGATAGTGTTTTATAGGTAAATGTTTTTATATATTTTTCTCTATGTAGAAAGCTTTTAGTGGGTGTGGGGTTGATGTTTAGGCTTTGTACAAAAATATTTAAAAAAACTAGAAAATATATCTTTGTTTAGGTTTACGAGTGTGGTTAGTTTATGTATAGGTGTGGCTCATGTTTTTATTTTGTCAATCTATGTGTATTAAGGGGGGTGAGGTGCTGATGTTTAACATGTTATTTCTGTTTAGTATTTAGGATGCTGTAGGGTGTTAAGTTAGTGCGAGGGAGTGTTAAGGTTAGTTAGTTTAGGATAATTAGATCTAGAAAGTTTAGGATAAGTTTACATAGTATAAGGTAGTTTTTAGGTTAGGAAGTTTTAGTTAACTTAGACAGATATGTTATTAGTAAAACGTTTCATACTTTCACAACATCGTAAATATTGCATAATTGTGAGCTTCTAACTTTAAGTATGTTGAGTTGAGTACATGATGTAGCTACTTCCCTGCAGTCTTTAAAGGTGTATGTTATTTTGTAAGAGACGTATGGTCAACAGTAAGCGTATTTCACATATGAGTCACTTAAGGACTATTTGACATTTTTAATGCATTCTAAGTGGTCATTTTAGTATGATTTGATACACAGCCCAACACAGATATTAGCCTACTGTTGCACTGTGTGAAAAAGACATACAACATATATAATTTGGGTAATTTAGTGACACGTATTACAGAATCCGGTTTGTGCTGGGACACACACTGGTGCCTGCCACTAACACACACACCCTTGCACCATTCTGCATGCAGGTATTTGTTAGCTGATTACAAATCATGAATGTGATCCACACCTGCCTGGAGAACCTCAATGAAACTTGACATTGAGTACTTGCTAAGAGTGGCCATACATGCATGTAACTTTGTGCAAGTAATTGCAAAGTTTGTGAAGCATAAGTCTTCCATTTCCTCTTAGCCCTGGGACGTGTAGCTTTGCTCCAGGGTCTGTGATCTGGCTCTAAATCAGTAATATGTGTGTATATTGTACAATTGATGTCATGTGTGGTTATACTCATGCTCAATACATGGGAGGCCTCCCAGTGATAGAGGAACACATTTACCATGCGTATCCCAGTGGACCTTTTAACATCATTTATCATTTCTAAATGGACCTCTAGCAATACAAAGTTTTATTTCATGCATACTGACAACCAAGGTGTTAGACTGAACTTGTACATCCTTGTGCAGCATAGAAATGTATGCTACTTCAGAAAGAGTCTGGCCATGAGTACCCTCCTATTATCAGTGCAAGCATATTTTTCGATCTTTAGGGTCTCTTCAGTATAAATATGCTATCATATGTTCTAGTTTACTTTGTCATGCTCACTGAGCTAGAAATATGTGGATGAGGTAAACAGTCATTGGCTCACATGCCTCACGTGCCCCATTTTGAACCTGTAGGAATTTGTGTGTTTAGGAAGGCCTTTTCATTGTGTGCCAGTCCAGTAACTGAAGCTTATTGTCACACCATGACTTTTAATTGGTAGACAAGATATTCCTGCATAATTTTCTGGCAGTGGATGTACATGATGTTTGGGCATAAACAACAACAGCAGGTGATAGTGACTGTAAATCAATCTCCTTGAGATGCTAAAAAGTTGGTTTTGTATGTACACATAAATCATGGTGTAAGTACTTTTTTCTAGAACAGACACACAGCACTCAGGTTTATAGGAGAGAATGTATTTACATGTGTGGATGAGTCACTATGAACATTTTTACTTTGAGGCTACAACATAAAAAATGATAGTCAGCAAAGGACGTCCAGCCAGAGTCAATTTGGAAAACAAATTTGCATTAGGGAAGGTCCACAGGTGGATAGGAATAACAGGTGCAGTCACAAAAAGTGACTTTTCTGTGTAACAAAAGAGGTGGCATGATGATAGACCCAGGACCACTGGGGAACTGTCCAGGGGGGGCAAAGACAAATGTTACCTGGCAGGTTTCTGACAGAAATTGGAGAAATACACATCTTCATTCTCTGATGGGTGTGGTGCCTCACCTGTAGCTGGTAGTGTTTGAGACACTTTAGGCAAACACACATCAGGGACGAAGATATGGCTCCCCTGTCCCTGGCAGCATTTGTCTGTGCCAGCAAGGAAGGCAGCACAGCACTGACCGGGTCTGATGGCTTCTCAGCTGTACAACAACATCTCTATGGAGAGCACCCATTGTTGGTATGTAGGAGTTCAACTTGCATTCCATAGATGACATACTGTTTTGTTGGTCCCCAGCTCGGTAGCAACCTCACTGGTGTCAGATGTTAAGGCCTGTGGTTCTTGCTTCTGCCTCATGACACCAGTAATACCCACTAGGGACTCATCCATACTATCGAGACAAATGTAGGTGCCTTTAATAGCCTCAGATATATCCTTTTTGGGACTGCGATACCTACAGACTCTTTCTAGGGTGCCAACTATGGTCTCCCCCCGCACTTCATCAACCATCTGCTGTCGGACACCTAACACTTGTCATTGGAAGACAACCTGGGGGTCCTCGGAGTCTACAGCTGGCTTGGAATAGCTGATGAGGCATTTTCTTTTGGTATTTATACATCTGGAGACCCTGCAATGCTGTCATCCCTTGCCACAAGAAGGAGGTTCTATGGATTCCATGAGTTGTTGGAAGATATCAACGTTCATGGGGGGCTGGAGCTCATCACCAACAGGTGGGTCATCCAGGACAGGCTGATGCACAGGTGGTGTTGTTTCTCCATCTGCAATGAATAACATTTATTTTTATCATGATCTATAATAGGTGTTGCTAATAGTATTTTAGATGACAAACTGACTTTTTTAACATTCACTTTATGTTACACATGGATGTGTTGAACATGTGTTACTAAGAGTGAATGAAGCGAAGTTTCACTATTTTTTTTTTCCAAATAAATACATCTGTACGTAGTTAACACAATCGCTGTGTGACAAGGGGGGGGTCATTTGTGTGTCATTGTACACATTGCAAGGCAGTTACAGAGTTGGCTGGCGTATCCTGGCTGAAATGGTGAGTGCATGTAATGATGCTGTTTAGCATGTTGCTGGACTTAACTTCACAACATGCCTATACTAAGGTTCACTTATAGACACTACTACTGAGAACACTGCACCCTGTCAACAGAATGCCTGCATTCCCTTTAGCCATTACTTAACTCTCGGCTCCAGACAACATGATATTAGTTCGGTCAACCATTATTTTTCATACATCTCTGTGCCTTTCATAAAGTACAGCACGCCAATCTGCCTCACAATGACGTATTGCATGCAATTTGTGCATTCATGTGGCCAAGGCTCATGCTTGACACACATCCACACAACTCTACACAGCAAGCAGCCTAGCTACACTGCAGAAATGGGTAAGGGCATTTAAGTACCATGGTTTACTTATTAGTGTGTACTCCTGTGAATTCCTAGCAGACAGTCATATCCAGAATCAAGAATTATAGGCACTGTGAACTATCTCTGAAGGGGTTATGCACCATCACGCTTGTTAAAATACAAAAAGTTAAGTTCTCCACACTTTGTAATTGCCCAAGTTGCCCTCTGCAGCGTATCACAGATATTGTCACCTAGCCCTGATCACTTGTTCAAGGACATGACTCCTCAGTCAGACATCATTTGGTCCCAGGACCAGGAATTACTTTCAGACACTGATGAGACCCAAATCTTACATTGACTCTCTGAGGACACCGACACGACCAACATTAGTTACAATATGCAACTGTCCAACATGCCTACCTGTATGTCAGAACTATTGCTCATGCCTAACCTCAAAAGACAACAGAGATGATAATCTGTAACATTTACCTACCGTGGTTGCCAACATGACAAGGCCCAGACACCTAACTCTCCAACCATCCCCAAACCCTGCCCATCATCCTGGACAACTGACTTATCCTGTTACATCACAATTCCCTGTTTAACATCATTGTGCTATGAAATATGCATAGTTAGACTTTTATGGTAATGCCTCCCTCCTGACATCTGTGATACCTTCTGTCACGCCCATATCACTTGTCAAGTGCAGTGTACTAATGGCCCCTTCTACAACATCCCTTCACAGCTTCCACACAAGTGCAACACTATCATAAAGAAGCATTGCATGATTGTCAGTCAGGCTACCTTGCAGCACATACATCACACCTCTCATCCTTGAGATCCCTTGGCTTCCCATTCAGACTCACTGCCAGTTCAATGTGCTAACCATACCTACATGGCACTACACTACCAGGGACACAGCAAGCTCCCTCACCATCAATGCTTTGACAAACACTCATGGAACTCTGGTGTACATCACTTGCATTCACCCCCATCCCCAATATTTATTTGTACAGGACAGGAGGTAGTATTGTCTCTAACATGGCAGAAAACACCTGTGAGATTTGACCCAGCCCATCAGGATGGCTGCTTGCATTGTGGTTTCATGCTAGTGTCTATACACATACCTCTTCACAGGATTCTTCTTTGACACTCCACATACTGAACCCCTGGATCCCCTGTCAGGTGAAAAGATGATCCTCTGGCTACCACAGTCCATTCCATTTGTTCACACTAAAAATTGGGCTGCATAGTCCAACAACAAATACATTTGCCTCATGGTGCAGGGGGCCTTTATTGTGACAGTCAGGTTGGGCAGGTTTGTAAGGTCCAATCATGATGTTCTGCTTCATTCCAAGTTTTTTGCTTTTGATTGGGGGACTTGTAGTCCCGGTCACACAAGTTGAACATTAGGCTGTATGTTGTAGTACTCAAAGGACAGACTGGACTGGGACAGCACGTCACACATGGTCAGCAGAAACTTGGCTGAGCTGGATTAGACTGGTCAAATCGTCACTTAGCAAAATAACTTACATGTCTGTGATATATGGGTTGACACATTAGATATTTCTGCCTTTTTCCTGGCACACAGAGCAATGCAGCACAAAAAGTGCGTTGCTGAACTGCACATTATGACATGTTCAACTGTATTGTTCATTGATGACACTTATCCTGTAGATCATTCTGGTCCTCAACTGCTGCAAAGTCTTGTTCAGCAACTCCTCCCACCAACATTGTTGTGATAAGTGACGCCACCTGCTCCTCCAATGGGTCCAACTTCACTTGTTCCTGTGGTCCTTCTCCAGACCGCATTGCTACTCTTAGGTTCTTGGCCAGTTTCTCCTTGGTCCTGAGCGTATAATCATGGCACCTTTTTCTCATCCAAGGCACAGTCCTTTGAGCTTGGCCAACACTATTGATCTTGTTAACTATGGACAGCTAAATGGCTTCCTTCTTCCTTTATGGCAATTTTGAGGTGACAACGAATAAGGTGTTCATTTTGTTGCACCTCAGCTATTAATATTTGGTTTTCCTTCTCGCTGAAATTGACATTCCTCTTCCTCCTCCCCGGGCCTGCTATCCGGTCATCTTGGCTGGGGTGTGGATTGTTGCCTTCCTGACTTATTGATGCTGTTGCCTTCATTTTCCACATTTGTTGTGCATTGCAGCTCAGATTTGTTTTCTCATCCCGGGATGCAAAGCACTGGTGTCACAATGCTGTCACAATGCTGAACTGTGGCACTTCCTAGTGCTTCCCTACAAGCAAATAAGCTTTGCCTCATGAAAGGGACAATTGCCATATGCCACGTTGCACTTTTTTTGTGTGTCCAAATTTTAGACAACTTAGAGCATTAGGATGTGGTTCACCGTTCCATAGATATGGTGCAGCCATGTCACATGGAAATGGTGCACCAAAACACAAGATTTTTTTATGCAAAGCTGCCGCAATGCAGTGTTGCGTCACGCTCACAAATCTAGCCCTCAGGTTTTACTACTACTTCAGGATGACTGGAGAGCTGTAGTACGGCTATTTCACCACCTTAGACAGTGATAAATAGTAGCTTGCCAGAGGAACGTTCCGGGCATGTACTGCTTTTGGCTTCAAATGTAACAGCATTTGTTTGCATATGTAAGCAATAAAACCAGCCACAAAAATAATAGAAAGTAATATAACAACAGATTGAAACGTAACATGTCACAACATAATAAAACAGTTACAAACCAAAACACAGCAACTGCAGCACAACACAACAAAATCATATTACAATAGGGTTGCACAAAAACACAGCAGAACATAAAATTAACCATGTCACCAGCACAATTAAATAACGCACAAAAAATATGCACAAACATTCATGACCCACATTATCACCTTCAGAATTTAGTTTTCATAATGCAACAGTAACAGGTGGTTAAAATAAGCACTGTCTTAACCTACCACAAAGGACATTAAAGGCTCATTATTTGATGCAAAAGCGGCAAAACCTTACAAAATATAATTATATTTTGTACGTTTGCGCCTCTTTTGCATAAAAAAAATTACGCAAAGGTGGTGGTAAGTTTTCATAAATCAGGCCCTAACTATCACCAGTCAGAAATGTTTTGTGGCCACAAAGTATGGCTGGTAGATATGCCACTGTACTTGAGCTTAACTGTTAATTGTGACTGCAGTTTCTAGCTAGCAGCCACTAAACTTTAATCCTCACTAATGTTCAACAGTGTTCTCATGGTTAACAAAAGCAAGCACACACTTACAAGTCCATGCATTCCTCAGTTAAATGTTATAAAATGCAAAACATGCTACCTCAGTCCACAAATGGGTAGTGCATTTTTGGACAGGTTGAAGAATTAGGGGGTTATTCTAACTTTGGAGGAGTGTTAATCCATCCCAAAAGTGACGGTAAAGTGACGGATATACCACCAGCCGTATTACGAGTTCCATAGGATATAATGGACTCGTAATACGGCTGGTGGTAAATCCGTCACTTTTCCGTCACTTTTGGGACGGATTAACACCTCCTCCAAAGTTAGAATAACCCCCTTAGTGTTGCTTGACCTCATGTCACCCAGATGCTGGGATCACTGCTTGTCAGGTCACTTTTTGCACATTGAAAGGTGCCATAGATTTGAGGGTTGGTTAGTATGCAGCTTACAATGTTCATACATGTAGCCACTTTGTGCAGGGCTCAGATGCTAGTTTGAGCTGGTTGTTGGCCTTTAGCTATTGTGAAGAGTGTGCTGGAGCCCTCCACATGCTCTAAAGACCGTAGGGGTAGGCTCAGGCAAACATGTAAGGCAGACAAAATATGCTCAATACCTTTTCCTGGGCAATGCATAATCTCAAATGAAAAAAGAAACCAGAGAACCCGACTCAAGTTATTTAATAATTGATATCAACGTTTCCCAATGATGGTTTCTGAAAATTGCAAACATTACATATTAGAATATCTTGCTTCATATACTCCTAATGAAATATCACATTAGGCTCAGGTACTCTATGCACTATATTTATTTAGAAGGAAATAATATGAGATCAGTATAATTGTACATCTCTTGTTGCGAATTCAAGGTATGGAAAGCAGGAATCTCTTGATAGATTGATAGATTGATAATTTCTTGAAATCTTATGACTACTGTTATAAAGGGGTTGGGGCACTTCTCTTGATGTCATTAAATTTAATGAACGGTTTGAAAATAATGTCCCTTGGGTGGATATTATGTGGCAGGGAGAAGGCTTCCCTTTGTGGGTTTATTCTTTCATATGTGTAAACAATAGCTCAAGCGTGAGAATTAATGGAATGATTTCCAGTGTCATCTGAAGACCATTTCCAGCACTTTAGGAATAATTTGCATTAATGCATCAGAGAAAGTAGTTAGTCAGCAAACTTATTTTCAGAGGTTATGGGAAGAAATCAATAAGGCCAGCACATTTCAGGAATGGCAGCGAAAGACGAGAAGAGCATAGAACTTGACAAGCTAATCTTCTGATCTAAAAATGAAAGTATTAAAAAAGTTCTTCAGGTAGAGGGAATCTATCATATTTAGAGAGGGAGTGTATCCTCTTTAATAGATTTCTAATTTGGCCAATTGGAAAGGTACAAGAGAAGATTGCTGCAGAAAACTAGCTGCATCAATGATGTTTAGTTTTAGTCAAAGATATAACCGATTATTAGGATGTTATTTGAAGGTATTATATTAGGATTGTTTCACATATTTGGTCAAATTCAGGTAACAATCACAAAACCTGCAATCTTACTACCCTGCACCTTTTCTGAGTACTGACTGTGAGAAATTACGTTGTTGGTCGAGGGGGAATGAAAGCCTTCTGAAGCAACAATCATAATTATTCTTAAGGTGCAGTCACAAGCAAATCCTAAACTAACCTGTGCTCAACCCTCGGGTAGGTTGGCAGAGAGAAATCAGGCTTCACTCAAACGCAATGTGTAGAGTAGTTGTGAAACAATCAGTAACACAGTGAAAACACATCACAAATGGAGCCCACCATAGCATTTAAAAAAGAGTAAATTTTAATAAATAAAACAATACAAAACAATGGGTCCAATCCACACAACACCTACAGTGCATTGGTTCTGCTCAGGTTTGTGCTGCATACCTGCTGAGATAGGTTGTTTTTGCTGGATCCACAGGCTAGAAGGCAACCTTAGGCCCATTTCCAAAGGTCCAAGACTGTGGTGGCAGGATAGACTTAAAGATGGCCAGGTGCAGATGCAAGGTTGATGGAAGCCTATGGTATCCCTGAGACTTCAGATGAGGAGGCCAGCCAAGTAGCCCTTGAAGTCACTCGAGGTTCTGTGGGTCAAAAGATGTAGGTCCAGTCCATCTCACCCAGGCAGGCGGGCAGGAGGCTGCAGGTCTGCACTGCAAAGCAGGAGTCCAGCAGTGTGCTGTCCAATGGACTGGTAGTTATTCAACAACATAGAAGCCCTTCTTCCTGGCAGAGTATCCACAGGTCCAGAAGTGTACTGACGTAGTGGTGTCTGAGGTCCAGAATGTATACCCAGTTGTGTCTTTGAAGTGGGTGAGAAGCTTCTAGAGGTCTCCCTTTGAATTCTCCAAGCATCCTGCCATCCTGCCCTGGCTCATGACCAACTACAGAGGGTATGAAGCCCTTTGTGTGCAGGAAGGACTCAGCTGTAAGTGGGTCTGTGCCCAGCTCCCCATGCCATCCTGCTAGTGATGTTCCACTAATGAACACCTAAGCTCCCTATTGCATGTGGTTGTATAGGAGGAATACATAAAGTTCAACTATACCCAATCATGTGACCAGAAACAGGCCACAGATATTCAATGAACAGCACAGGAAAATGGCAACTTTCAAAAGGTGATATTTTCAGAACTGCAATCTAAAATTGGACTTCAGAATAATTCAAGGTTTTAAAGGGACATCAAACATGAACTGATTATCTCTTCCCATTTGGTAATTACACTTAAATAATGTAATACGGTAATTCCAGTGTTATCCTATTAGTGAGGTATGACTTGACACTGATGAAAAACAAATTTAAGAGTTTTTCCCCAACTAGGACATTTAAAATTAAGAAGTATATGTGTTGTCTTTTAAATACATTGCAGGCTGCCCTCTGGGCTGTCCTGGGCCTACCTAGGGATGACTAATATGTAATTAAAAGGATGGTTTGGGCCTTGTAGGAAAGTACCATCTTGCCTGGCATGTTACCCCCATATTTCACTGTATATATGTTGTTTTAGTTGTATGTGTCACTGGGACCCTGCCAGCCAGGGCCCCAGTGCTCATAAGTGTGCCCTGTATGTGTTACCTGTGTTATGACTAACTGTCTCACTGAGGCTCTGCTATCCAGAACCTCAGTGGTTATGCTCTCTCATTCTCTTTCCAAATTGTCACTAACAGGCTAGTGACCAATTTCACCAATTTACATTGGCATACTGGAACACCCTTATAATTCCCTAGTATATGGTACTGAGGTACCCAGGGTATTGGGGTTCCAGGAGATCCCTATGGGCTGCAGCATTTCTTGTGCCACCCATAGGGAGATCTGACAATTCTTACACAGGCCTGCCAGTGCAGCCTGAGTGAAATAACGTCCACGTTATTTCACAGCCATTTACCACTGCACTTAAGTAACTTATAAATCACCTATATGTCTAACCTTTACCTGGTAAAGGTTGGGTGCTAAGTTACTTAGTGTGTGGGCACCCTGGCACTAGCCAAGGTGCTCCCACATTTTTCAGGGCAAATTCCCCGTACTTTGTGAGTGCGGGGACACCATTACACGCGTGCACTATACATATGTCACGACATATGTATAGCGTCACAATGGTAACTCCGAACATGGCCATGTAACATGCCTAAGATCATGGAATTGTCACCCCAATGCCATTCTGGCATTGGGGAGACAATTCCATGATCCCCCGAGTCTCTAGCTCAGACCCTGGTATTGCCAAACTACCTTTCCCAGGGTTTCACTGCAGCTGCTGCCAACCCCTCAGACAGGTTTCTGCCCTCCTGGGGTCCAGCCAGGCTTGGCCCAGGAAGGCAGAACAAAGGACTTCCTCAGAGAGAGGGTGTTACACCCTCTCCCTTTGGAAAAAGGTGTCAGGGCTGGGGATCAGTAGCCTCCCCCAGCCTCTGGAAATACTTTGATGGGCACAGATGGTGCCCATCTCTGCATAAGCCAGTCTACACCGGTTCAGGGATCCCCCAGCTCTGCTCTGGCGCGAAACTGGACAAAGGAAAGGGGAGTGACCACTCCCCTGACCTGCACCTCCCCTGGGAGGTGCCCAGAACTCCTCCAGTGTGCTCCAGACCTCTGCCATCTTGGAAACAGAGGTGCTGCTGGCACACTGGACTGCTCTGAGTGGCCAGTGCCAGCAGGTGACGTCAGAGACTCCTTCTGATAGGCTCCTTCAGGTGTTGCTAGCCTATCCTCTCTCCTAAGTAGCCAAACCTCCTTTTCTGGCTATTTAGGGTCTCTGCTTTGGGGAATTCCTTAGATAACGAATGCAAGAGCTCATCAGAGTTCCTCTGCATCTCTCTCTTCACCTTCTGCCAAGGAATCGACTGCTGACCGCGCTGGAAGCCTGCAAAACTGCAACAAAGTAGCAAAGATGACTACTGCGACCTTGTAATGCTGATCCTGCCGCCTTCTCGACTGTTTTCCTGGTGGTGCATGCTGTGGGGGTAGTCTGCCTCCTCTCTGCACTAGAAGCTCCGAAGAAATCTCTCGTGGGTCGACGGAATCTTCCCCCTGCAACCGCAGGCACCAAAGAACTGCATCACCGGTCCACTGGGTCTCCTCTCAGCATGACGAGCGAGATCCCTTGAACTCAGCAACTCTATCCAAGTGACTCCCACAGTCCAGTGACTCTTCAGTCCAAGTTTGGTGGAGGTAAGTCCTTGCCTCCCCACGCTAGACTACATTGCTGAGAACCGCGTGTTTTACAGCTACTCCGGCTCCTGTGCACTCTTCCAGGATTTCCTTTGTGCACAGCCAAGCCTGGGTCCCCGGCACTCTAACCTGCAGTGCACAACCTCCTGAGTTGTCCTCCGGCGTCGTGGGACCCTCCTTTGTGACTTCGGGTGAGCTCCGGTTCACTCCACTTCGTAGTGCCTGTTCCTGCACTTCTGTGGGTGTAGCTTGCTTCTGAGTGGGCTCCTTGTCTTGCTGGGCGCCATCCTGGTCCCTCCTGGGCCACAGCAGCATCCAAAAACCCTAACCGCGACCCTTGCAGCTAGCAAGGCTTGTTTGCGGTATTTCTGCACGGAAACACCTCTGCACGGCTCTTCACGATGTGGGACATCCATCCTCCAAAGGGGAAGTTTCTAGCCCTTGTCATTCTTGCAGAATCCATAGCTTCTACCATCCGGTGGCAGCTTCTTTGCACCCACAGCTGGCATTTCCTGGGCATCTGCCCACTCCCGACTTGATCGTGACTCTTGGACTTGGTCTCCTTGTTCCACAGGTACTCTCGTCAGGAAATCCATCGTTGTTGCATTGCTGGTGTTGGTCTTCCTTGCAGAATTCCCCTATAACGACTTCTGTGCTATTTGGGAAACTTAGGTGCACTTTGCACCCACTTTTCAGGATCTTGGGGTGGGCTATTTTTCTAACCCTCACTGTTTCCTTACAGTCCCAGCGACCCTCTACAAAGTCACATAGGTTTGGGGTCCATTCGTGGTTCGCATTCCACTTCTAGAGTATATGGTTTGTGTTGCCCCTATCCCTATGTGCCCCCATTGCATTCTATTGTGACTATACATTGTTTGCACTGTTTTCTATTGCTATTACTACATATTTTGGTATTGTGTACATATATCTTGTGTATATTTGCTATCCTCATACTGAGGGTACTCACTGAGATACTTTGGCATATTGTCATAAAAATAAAGTACCTTTATTTTTAGTATATCTGTGTATTGTGTTTTCTTATGATATTGTGCATATGACACTAGTGGTACTGTAGGAGCATCACTCGTCTCCTAGTTCAGCCTAAGCTGCTCTGCTAAGCTACCTTTTCTATCAGCCTAAGCTGCTAGACACCCCTCTACACTAATAAGGGATACCTGGGCCTGGTGCAAAGTGTAAGTACCCCTTGGTACCCACTACAAGCCAGTCCAGCCTCCTACAGGCCTGACAAAAGGTTTATTTTGACAGGTCAAAATGTCAGTTTAAAACTGCACACAGGATCTGCAATGGCAGGCCTGGACATGAAAAAAGGGTTACTTAAGTGGGTGGCACAATCAGTGCTGCAGGCCCACTAGTAGCATTTAAATTATATTGCTCTTTTACTATGGACATACAACTAAATTAAAGTAGTGTCCTATCTTTTTATGCGAGAATTCACAGTTGTAAAGATACTACAAGGAAAATACATTTGTGAATAGCAAACAACCATATACTTACAGAAAATTTAAAATTACATTTGTGACTCAAACCCTAAATGTTTTAAAATTGTGTTGGTAATCAGAAAACCTAGAGTTATTGATAATCAGGTGTGCCCTGAGAATCAGAGTTTATCCCTAGCAGATCTACAATTGATAACATTTGTTGCTTGTTTAAAATGATAAGTGGATGCTGGATTTGAGATACTGCTGTAGTGCTCTGATGGCAAAGGTAGAAGCTGAAAAAGCATTCCAATATATATTGTGAACTTACCAAATATGGCTACTAAGACACCTGGTATTCAGGCTACTTTTTGTGAAGTAACACCTGGAATATACCCGTTTGGTAGAGAGTGAACTGTTGAAGGGTGTATTGCACTTTGCAATCTAGTTTTATAATAGCACAGGACAGGGGTGTCCCCACTAATATGGGGCCTTGCCTTGGAGCCTTGTACTGCCATGTAATTCAACACATTGCTTGCAAGGATTTATAGTTCAGGCAATTGAGTCTCTATTTCATATTAGGCTGACAATAATTTGCTATATCTGAAACAAGACCATAGTAGGTAACCTTGATGAAGTGGCAGGCCTCAGGGTAAGCTTTGATATATCAGGGTTATTTCTGATTGGCCATCCTGATAGATACCTGTGAGAAGTTGGATTGTTGGTTGACTGTGGTGTGTTGCTCTGCTCAATCAGTAACTGTAATTCTTGTCAGGCTTAAGCAATTCCCAAATTAACCTATGCTCAACTTCTAGTAGCATGACACAGAGCAGTCAGGCTTAACTTGAAAGCAACATGTAAAGTATTTGTGCAACACTTCAAACAGTAGCACAGTGAAAACACCACACATATAGGATTCCACACCACACTGCAAACACTGAACTTAATTTAATAATTTAAAACACCCAAACCACAAAAAATACATAATTCAGAAATTAAATTATACACTTTAAAAGAATAAATTAGTGCCTAAAAGCAAATGTATCAATCAGGGATATGTGGTTGCGCCGGGCCATGACAAAGTCAAACGTTCAGGCTGACCGCAATGGAGCACCGGCCAGCTAAAGAGACCCAGTTATGCCAGCTGCACAAAATAACCTAAATCCTGGATGAGGAGCATTGCGTGGATCTGAGTCATAGATGTTTTGCACAGTTGATGCGATGTGTTGGTTCCAAGTTGTGGTGATGCTGCGGTGCGAGATCCTGTTACATCGAAGTCAGGGATCCTGTTGACTGGGTTTGTGATGCAAATGCCAGTGTCAGTGCTCTGGTTCTGATGAGTGGTGAAGCTGGGGTGCGGAGCTTTAGCCTTGTCGTCAAGGCTGTTGTCAATGAAGGATCCGAGGACCTGCTCCAAGGAGACACAACGGCGGCTCCAAAGGCAAAGCGTCAAGGCCAAGATGTGGGTTGTGGTGCCGATGCAAATCTTATGCACCAGGTCCTATCCACGCTGCAGCGGTGTTGCATTGGTTCTGCCTGAGGATGCACTGCTCAGCCAAGGAGATGTGTCTGTTCTGTTCAGGGATATGTGGCTCAGCAAAGAGGATGTGTTGGCTCTGCTGGGAAGCACCTAAGGCCCACTTCCAAGGGTCGAGGACTGGGGTGGCACAACTTGCCAGTGTAGGCTCACAGATAGCAGAGTCTAGGTGCAGAAGCAGTGTGGTTGGAAACATTTTATGTCCCTGAGTAATCAGATCAGTAGGCCAGCTAACTAGCCCTTGGAATCACTCTGAGTTCTGGATTGGTGGGATACAGGTTCAGTCCTTCTCAGTCCCTGGCAAGAAGGCAGCAGGAAACAGGTCAGCACAGCAAAGCAGAAGTCCACCAGAGTGCAGTCCAGCAAAGTGGCAGTCTTTCAGCAGCACAACAGTCCTTCTCCTTGGCAGCGTATCCACAGGTTCAGAAGTACACTTAAGTGGGATTGTGTGAGGTCTAGTTCTAATACTTAGTTTGACTTTGAAGTGGGGGAGAAATCAAAGACAGGTCAATGACATGCACAGAGGCCCTGCCCTTCCTTCCTTGGCTCTGGACTAACTACAGTGGGTGCAGCCCTTTGTGTGGGGACAGGACACAGGCTATTCAGGTGTTACTGAGGATGTGCCCAGCTCCTCCCCCAGGCCAGGATCAAGTCACACCTAAGCTCTCATTGTGTGTGGCTATCTGGAGAGAAACTACAAAGCCCAGCTGTCACCCACTCCAGACATATGATCAGGCATAAGCAGCAGGCACCAATTGGTTAAAGTCAGCAAATGACAACTTTCTAAAGTGCCATTTTCAAAATTGCAATGTAAAATCTTACTTCAGAGAGTTGGGATTTTAAATTGTGATTCCAGAGATGCCAAACTTGAAAAGTGTACCTCTTCAGAGTTGGGAATTACACTTATAAAATGTAATAAGGTTATCCTATGGGAAAGATGGACCTTGCAGTAATGAAAAACACATTAAAGAGTTTTTCACTCTCAGGGCATGCTAAACTAAGAAGTACTTGTCCTACATTTTAAACACATTACCCCCTGGGCTTTCCAGGACTTACCCTATGAGTGACTTATATGTATTTAAAAATATGGTTTGGGCCTGGCAAAAGGCTTAGTTTGCCAGGTCGACCTGACAGTTTGACTGCCCACATAGGCTCTGCAATGGCAGGCCTGAGAGATGTTTAAAGAGCCACTTAAGTGGATGGCATAATCAGTGCTGCAGGCCCACTAGTAGCATTAACGTACAGGCCCTGGGCCCATGTAGTACACTTTTCTGGGACATAGCAGTAAATTAAATGTACCAATTGGGTATAGGCCATGTTACCATGCTTTAAGGTAGGAACACAAGCACTTTAACATTGATTAGTGGTAGTAAATTGCACAGAATCCTAAAGCCAGCAAAAATAAAGTCAACAAAACAGGAGGGCTGAAGGCAAAAAAGCTAGAGGAAACCATGCCTAGGATGCCAGGTCAAACAAGATAGTTCTGAGTGCTTAGCAGGTGGGAGAAAGTATGGGCATATTAAATTCAAGTCAATTGGGTATAACCATGCACAGCATTCTTAAGTCATCCCCCATTCTCTCTTCAGCTCCGCTGAATGTAATTTCGAATAGTTCAGTTTTCTAACTTTTTTGAACTGTGTTGAGGTAGTGTTGGATTTTGAGATTTTCTATTGATGACTTTCTAGAGTGTAGCTAACTCCTAATATACTTCCTCTGTGTTTTAAACACTTTAATAATTCTTGATTGATCTGATGGCCATACATTGAATGAAAGGCTCTGTTAGATCCACATATTGGTGTCAGTTTCTACAGGCACACCAGGCCCTCAGCCCCATATGCTTTATGAATGAAGTAAAATACTTTGAATTTCATCCCAATGTGAACTGTTAACCAGTGGAGGGCTTTAAGGGTAGGTTAATATGGCCTCTTTCAGTTAGGATAAAGCAGAGATTGGTTGCCAGATTCCTCTACCCTTGGAGTCTACCACTGTCCTTTGAAGAAAGGTGGAGTCTATGTGGAAGCAGAAGAGTAGGAGGGTTTTTCAGAGGAGGCATGGCTGTGCATTTACATACATTGTCAATAGGTCAACTTGGGAGGTAAGGAAAAGGTTGACTGCAAAGAGCATTACCAGGTTCCTCACGTCTGGTAAAATAAGAAGTTGTTTTTTAAGGCACAAGGATGGAACAGTAGGTAGGGTCTATGATTACACCTCAAGTCCAACTTTATACCTGAAACCTAAGTTTACACCTTAAGTTTAAGTTTAGACTTAAATTCTAACTTGGATTTATACTTTCCAGTATTCAAAAAGGTAAATTACTACTAGTAAAGTTAGACATTTGTTCTCGGTTTAACCATATACTTAGGATTTAGGTATAAATTTAGACTTCAGACATAAACTTAGGGGATTACTTACAAGCTCCTCTGCACCGCTGGAACATCACTTTTAGTGACGTACTGGCGGCACACACTGCAGGGTCATATTTACAAGGCAACATAAAGCCACCCTGTGTGGCTTCTTATGGGCTTGTTTATATGGACTGAGGCAATGCTGTTCAAGTCCCTGCATTGGCTCACCCTGTGATGGGGAGGTGTGCCATGGGTGTGACAGTGGGTGTTCCCACGTAACAACATTAGCATTTGATACAGTTCCAGATTTACGAGATTTTGTAAAGATGGGGGTACCTCAAAATCTGATTCCTCCCCAGGGGAGGTGTAAGGGAGGTTTAGCAAGTAGAAATACCTTCATTTCTCTTTGTTTTTCCTTTTTCAAAGAGTGATGCAAATTATGAAAATGCCTCTTGTGATTGTTTTTGTGCAGGAAGGTGTCTCTTCCCGCACAAAATCAATAATTCCTTCAATGCAGACACCATTGCACCATGGAGAAAGGGTGCCTGCATTTGCGCATGGCAGCCCATAAGCCACCTGTACAGGGTAAAAGGACTATCTATGAGATACAGCCCATTCCTGCCCTTTTCTTTTGAAATAGGGCAATGCTGCAAGAAGCCTTGTGGCACTGACCTGCGTCAAAAACTTGTAAATATGCCCCATAGATTAATGGTCTAAACTCAGACTTAAGGTCTAAAGTTAGCCTTTGGGTCTAACTTTACGTTTGTGAATTTGGCCCCAAGTGTTTACAGGGTCTGCCTTTTAAGACAAGGCTGCTGCGACGCAGCTACAGTAAGGGGTGCCTGGCTGGTTGCACCTGAAAAAGTGCACACACTTGTGTACACATTTGCAGGCTGTGCATTTAAGACTATTGTTGTGCGCAGCCTGCTAATTGAGCACAGGTAGATGTGTGCAGAGGGAACTCTGCAAGGTTAGATGTTGACCTGGGATAGTCCTTAAAATATTAATGGGCACTCATAGGTAAAGTCATTAGGACTTACTGGTTTATTTGCAGTGCCACTAAATTATATACATGCTTCCCATAACCCTACAAATCCCAGTAAGGTATGAATATGCAGTGAAATGTGTGCACTAAGTTTGAATATGCATCTCCAAAGAACTAACCTCTAATCCTTATGGGTACCCCAGAACTTCACATCTTTCTGACTTAGCTCAGGATCAGATTCAAGGCCTTTTGGCACCCTGCTGGGCCAAATTAATTCCTCTGCTCCCCGGAAGAGGGAACAAAAACCTCCACACAAAAAATAAGTAATTAACAGTGCTTCACTCAGCTTCTGAGGAGGAAGAACTGGGGGGAAATCTCCATATGTTAATTAGCTGTCACTCTGTGCCAGGTTTGGCACAGCCCTGGGACATTGAACAAAGAAGGGAGCCCAAACAACAGGATCCAACAAAGGAGGGGGCTCCTCTTTGAAGTTTAACTGGGAAAGTTCCTTGCAGTGTTCTCAACTCAGGCAGAGCTGAGAACCGCAAAGGAGATTTGAACAGAGACCTCATGACTGCTCTATCTTGAATTGTCCTAGCATGCTGTGCAAGAGGTTTGAGACAGGGGTGAAAGGGTAATGTGGCACCCTGACATTGGCCATGTGTGCCTGACTTAGAGAAAGTTCCACTACCATTTAAAAACTCTTGCACAAGGCCTACTAAGCCCTGAGATCTGGACCTCTGTGCCCAGCTGAAAGAGAGGAGCACCAGAGTAAATGACTAGGATAAAAGCTGGCACATGGAGACATGCCAGTGGAAACAGCTCCTTTGTAAGTGTCCTGATTTTGAGACCAGAAGGCTGCTGAATCTTTTTGGTGACTAGAGCTCCCTTCCAGAAGCAAAATGAACCCAGGGTCACACAAATCATCCTAACGGGGACCAAGTTTTAGCCTTTTGAAGCTTTGTGATCTTTCATCCCCTGAAAACGGAGTAAATAGGAATTTTTGTTCCACAGCCTGGTATTTAGCTCCCTTTAGTGGTTGGTGGTTGTTTTTATGGCTGCTTTTTTATGTTGCCTGAAGGTGTATAAAAAAGACACAGTCACATTGCATTTAAACGTGGTCATTGATTTGGGTAAAATAAGGTAGATGTTTGTCTTTTAATGGGGCTGACATTTTCGCAAAGCCAATAGGCGTGGTACATCCGATGTGACACCCCCTTATATTGTGATGTTCTATTTGGTAGAGGTGGGGTGGGGTGTATTAAAAATGAGGCCTCTGGCTGGCAGTCAGCTGGCACTCTGTCTAAGCAGGAACCCTCACTCTTGTCAGGATAATGAAGATACACACCAAGGATAACCCCTGCTCACCCCCTTGATAGCTTGGCACATTATCTCAAAAGGCAATGTGTAAAGAATGTATACAGTCACACACAGTAACACAGTGAAAACACCACAAAAGTACTCCACATGTTATTAGAAGAATGACAAAAATCCAACATACACAAGTAAAAGTTATGAATTTTCGAGGATTAAGCTTCAATATGGCACTTAGAAACACAAATGGTTCAATTTGGTGTTATCCCGGTGTCATGATAGAGTCGTCCTAAACAATTCAACGCCAATCCTACTTATACCCATTTCTGCCTTTGAAGTAGGCAAACTTCAAAGGAAAGTCTCTGTTGTTGACAAGATCCTGCCTTGCCCAGGCCTGACCCCAGACAGACACCAGGGGGGTCAGAGACTGCATTGTGTGAGGACAGGCACAGTCCTTTCAGGTGCAGGTGTCAGCTCCTCTCTACCCCCACTCTAGCCCAGGAGGCCCATCAGGATATGCAGGACACTCCCCAGCTCCCTGTCTGTCACGGTCTTGGGGGAATTCACAAACAGCCCAACTGACAGTCTGACCCAGACGTGGATTTCACAAACAGTTAGAGGCACAGAATAGTTAAGCAAGAAAATGCCCATTTTCTAAAAGTGGCATTTTCAAGCTTACAATCTAAAAATCAACTTAACCAAACAACGTATTTTTAAAATCTGAGTTCAGAGACCCCAAACTCCATAATCTCCATCTGCTCCCAATGGAAAACTTCACTTAAAAGATGGTTAAAGGCAGTCCCCATGTTAACCCATTGGAGATACAGGCATTACAAATGTGAACAACGCATTTGGCAGTATTTCACTATCAGGACATACACAGCATACCAGTACATGTCCTACATCTCAAATAAACTGCACCCTGCCCATGGGGTTACCTACAGTCTACCTTAGGGGTGCTGTACATGTATAAAAAGGAAAGGTTTGGGCCTGGCAAGTGCTCCTAATGGATTGTTAGTGGCTAATATACCTAGAATTTTCCTACAAGATCTTGCATTTAGAAAAGACTGGGCACAAATTGCATGGAAGTGTACCAGAGATTGGCTGGTACTTATCATCAATACTTCCAAACGCATAGCCGATTCCATCACCATTCAAATAGCTGCTATGGAAAATACTATAAAAACTACAATTACATTGACAGCCTTCAAATGTCGCCTGACAGAAATCAATGCTGAACTAAAGGAGACAAAGGAGTTTTTAACTCAGCAAAAAATAACAAAACTCCAAAAAGACATAACAAAGTTCAGCAGGGAGAAGGCTTACCCTTACATTAAGGAAGATTATGACGCTGACAATCAGTCACGCTCCTCTGATGAGTCAACCACTTCTTATAAAAAACCACGCCAGTACAGTAGTGGTTCATCATCAGATGGGTGGAGCACCGATGAAAACATACCACAGCCTTTTTACAACTACCCACCCTATCCTATTAACCAATCAATGCCTTGGCAACCACCCTACCCATACTTCCAACCCCGTCCCATGATGCCTTTCGGGCCTTTTTTAGGCCGCGGCCGGGGCAGAGGCAGAGGCAGAAGAAGAGGAAGAGGCAGATCAGTTCAATGGTCCAAGGAAGAACCACAAATGGTGACAAGGAGCCACACAAGGATTCCCACACCCAGAACCTAGTGGTTAACTTATCCCAAAAAACACTCTCAGTTGACGAAACTAACGTCCTAAATAGGGGATTAGATTTTGTACCTACCCCAAAAGAGGATTTCTTCCGATTAAATATTGAACTAGCTCAATTTTTTCGAAAGATTCGCCTCCATATGTTCTTTAAAGACAAACCAGTTGAACCAAGGTGTGATTCTGGCCTCAAAAAACCTTCCACTTTCTTACCTCCTACAACGATGATGCCAATTGAAGTACTCACATTTGAAAAGGCAGTACTATCTGATGTCTCCCGGCTACGTCCAAAAAACTCGTATGTGAATATTCCAAAACGAGAAAAACAGGCACTTCAACAGCTATCTACTGATCCAGACATCGTGATTAAACAAGCAGACAAAGGTGGAGCAATTGTCATTATGGATACAGTAGAATATAGACGTGAGTGTTTACGCCTCTTGAGCGACACTACTTACTATACTAAGATTACTCAAGATTCAACCCAGAGACTCCAAATTCAGATTAGAAGTCTTTTGGAAGAAGCTAAGAGCAACTCATGGATAACTTCAAAAGAAGCAGAATTCCTTGATACAGAGGACCCTCTAACACCATACTTCTACTGTCTACCAAAAATACACAAGGGAATTCAACCACCTCCAGGACGACCCATTGAATCTGGCATTGGATCTGTCCTGGAACCTCTGTCTATCTTCTGCGACCACTTCTTACAGCCACTTGTGAGATCTTCCTCAACCTACTTACAAGACACAAAGGATTTCTTAAACTTAATTGACTCTATCAACTTGACTGGAGCAGTGCAGGGGATCATCACCCTAGATGTGGAAGCACTTTATACTAATATTCCTCAAGAAGACACTCTACGGGTAGTTGAATCAGCACTGTTGGATGACTCCACTGATTTAACAACACCCATACCTTTTATTATGCAACTCGCCACCTTAACTTTGACGGAGAACTTCTTTGAGTTTGAAGAACAATTCTTTCACCAGATTAGAGGGACATCGATGGGTAGCACTTTTGCCCCTAGTTTAGCATGCCTTTACATGTATGATTTTGAAAGAAAATACATTCTAACATCAACGAATCCCTTTAACAAAGACATAAATCTATGGAAACGCTACATAGATGATATTTTGATCATCTGGCAGGGCCCCCTTACACTAACTGAGGAGTTTATATCTTGGATTAATTCCCTTGATCCATTCCTGAAGTTCACAGCTTCAGTGTCTACTACTCAACTACCTTTTTTGGACTTAATGATCACTATTGATAAAGGTATATTGAGCACAAGTACCTACCATAAACCGACAGATCGAAACAGCCTTCTCTTATATGAAAGCCACCACCCTAAAGCCCTAAGGGATAATTTACCAGTGGGGCAATTTTTACGATTAAGGCGCAACTGCAGCCTCACCCAAGAATATGACAGACAGGCCGACATCCTTCAAACAAAACTTTGGGACCGTCATTATCCAGCTAAGACTGTAAATGCTGCTCGAAAAAGAGCTAGAAACAACCACAGGGAATGTTTACTTGAAAAAAACATAAGGATCCCCCAGTCACGCATAACCTGTGTAACCACATTTACCCCCCTGTCTAATACTATTAAAAAGGTATTTAACAACTGTTGGTCTATCTTAGAAAGTGGTGGCTCTACCATACCAAAACCCCTCTTCACTTTTAAGCGTACTTCCAATATAAAAGACATAGGTGGTCATTCTGACCTCGGCGGTAAAAGGCGCCTACCGCCGGTCAGAAATCCTCCATAATCCCGCCGCGGTCGCGGAAACCCGCCACGGTCATTCTGACCCGCAGAAGGCAAACCTCCGAAAATCCGACCGCCACAACAGACCGCCAGACCAGCGGTCGGCGGAAAGGTGGAGGTGACAAAACCTCCACCGCCACGCCAACAGAAATACGCCCATCCCATTACGACCCACGAATCCACGCGGCGGTCATTCAAACGCGGTATTCCATTGGCGGGACACACCGGCGCGGTCAGAATACACACAAACGAACAAAACTCACCCACATTGGACGATTTGAATCCCACACACCTGATACACATACACACACCACTCCCACACACACAATACAATATAAAACACCCACCCACATCACCCACAAACCCCTACGCTTAAAAATTCGTAAAGAAGGCAAGAGCGAGACACCAGCATCCAAAACATAACAGCCACAGCCACTCAACACCATCACCCACACACTATCCACACACAAAACAACACACACCACCACACTCAACTCACTTAAATACACATACTCCACCCCACACATCATACACACCACCCCATGGCACCCCAAAGACAACCCCGCTTCACAGACGAAGAACTCAGGGTTATGGTGGAGGAAATCGTTCGTGTAGAGCCCCAGCTGTTCGGCACACAGATACAATACACCAGCATTGCCCGGAGGACGGAGCTATGGCAGAGGATTGTCGACAGGGTGAACGCAGTGGGACAGCACCCCAGAAATCGGGAAGACATCAGGAAGCGATGGAACGACCTACGGGGGAAGGTGCGTTCCATGGTATCCAGGCACAACATCGCCGTGCAGAAGACTGGCGGAGGACCCCCACCTCAACCCCCACAATTCACATCATGGGAGGAGGAAGTCTTGAACATCCTGCATCCTGACGGCCTCGCAGGAGTCGGCGGAGGAATGGATACTGGTAAGTTGAAGCTTCAATACTGCTTCCCCCCCACCTGCATGCCAAATCAGACCCCAACCCTCACCCCCATCCTCGAACCCCACCCTCACCCCCACTCCCACCCTCACCCCCACCCTCACCCCCACCACCATCCTCACCCCCACCACCATCCTCACCCCCACCCCCAGCACACCTATTCCCCGCCAATGTCTCACCATCACAACCCACACATCCCAAAACCTAGGCCTGCATGCGTCCACTAAGCATGGACACCCATCACCAAAGCATGCCCAATGCATATACACATCCCCCCCACAAGCCACCCTCACCAAAGCCCCCACACACGAATGCCAGCACTTGGGGACACGGGAACCCACAGATACACCCATATGCCACACATTGAAACTATAACCATACCTCTATACCCCTGCAGGACCCGACCGTCAACACACCGCGGCGGAGGGGCCAGAATTATCCACACCCCCCACCCAAGAGGCCGTCAGCGATGACAGCAGCTCTGTCGATCTGGACACCGATGACCAGCCCGGACCATCGGGGACCTCTGGACAGTCGGTTCCCCTCACACAGGCACAGGCCACTATAGACCCTAACCCCTCTGGGAACACCAGCACAGCTCCCACCCAGCGGGCCCATGCCTCTGTCTCCAGGGCGCGTCAATCTGCGGTGTGTCTACCACTACAGGGCACCCAGGATAACCCACCACCCCAACAACAACAGGGACCTGGGGGCAGTGGTAGTGGGCACACCGGCCAGGGGGCAGAGGCCCAGGGAAACAGGGCAACTCGGCGGGCAGCTGTGCGACAGGGGGGGAGGAGAGGCCCAGGGAACCCACTCTCCACGAGGTCCTCACCACCATCATGGGAGCATACAACCGCTCCCAGGAGACGATGGCGACGGTACTGGCCCGGTTCCAGGAGATCCAGGTGCTGCAGGAGGAACACTATCGGGGGTACAGGGAGGACATCCGAGCCATCAACAGCACCCTGGTTACCATGGTAGGGCTGCTGCAGGACCTCGTAAACAGCAGGGCGGACACTGAACAACACCCAAGGGCCCCTGCCACTAGCCGGGACCAAGAACAGCCATCCACCTCCGCCGGCGCTAGTGGACAGGAGGCCCCCGCACAGCAGCAGCCCACCAGACCCCCACCTCCTGCAGGAGAAGAACCACCCCGCAAGAGGGCCCTGAGATCTCGCAAGACAGAGTAGGATGTCAAGACCCCCGCCAGCAATGGATACCACCTGATGTCATCCCACTGTCCCACATTGTCACCCTGTCCATCCTCGAACTGCCCATGCTCCATCTCTCCACAGGCCTCTGGACAATGCACCTGTGTGACTGTTACTCTGGACTCTGCCATGGACATTCCTTCACCATAGCCCCCACCCACTTGAAACCACCCATCCCATTTTGAGCACTTCAATAAACACCTATTTTGCACCAAAATATCAGGAGTCTGGCTGTGATTTCAATAGATTGTAATTGACATGACAGTGCAAATATGTCCTTGTACATGGTGAAGTCAACAAACAGCTGCCACAAAGCTGTAGTCCATGGGGAAACGAAGCACAGGACTCGTAGTGGGGACCCCAGATCTGAAATAGGGAGGGAAAAGCCAAAACTCAGTCATCATACACTGGGGCAAATAGACAGGCAGCAGAGATGCTGCAGAGTAGTTAACATTTACTAAATTATCTTTGAAATGTTACCTGTGTCCTATTGGAAGTACTGTTCAATGATTCTGTCCCTGTTGTCTGTTTCAGCCCCGTCGTCTTCCTCCTCGTCACTCTCCTCAGGTTCCACCGCTGCCACAACACCACCGTCTCGACCATCCTCCTGCAGGAAAGGCACCTGGCGGCGCAAAGCCAGGTTGTGAAGCATGCAGCAGGCCACGATGATGTGACACACCTTCTTAGGTGAGTACATTAGGGATCCACCGGTCATATGCAGGCAGCGAAACCTGGCCTTTAGGAGGCCAAAGGTGCGTTCGATCACCCTCCTAGTACGCCCATGGGCCTCATTGTACCGTTCCTCTGCCCTGGTCCGGGGATTCCTTACTGGGGTCAGTAGCCACGACAGGTTGGGGTACCCAGAGTCCCCCACTAGCCATACACGGTGTCTCTGTAGCTGTTCCATCACGTAAGGGATGCTGCTATTCCTCAGGATGTAGGCGTCATGCACTGACCCTGGGAATTTGGCATTTACATGCGAGATGTACTGGTCAGCCAAACACACCACCTGGATGTTCATTGAATGGTAACTTTTTCTGTTCCTGTACACCTGCTCCCTGTCTCTTGGGGGAACCAAAGCCACATGGGTCCCATCAATGGCACCAATTACGTTGGGAATATGTCCAAGGGCGTAGAAATCACCCTTCACTGTAGCCAGTTCGCCCACCTCAGGGAAAATGATGTAGTTCCTCACGGATTTCATCAGGGCAGACAACACTCTGGATAACACCTTTGAAAACATGGGCTGAGACATCCCGGAAGCAATTCCCACGGTTGTCTGAAATGACCCACTTGCCAAGAAATGGAGTACTGACATGACCTGCACCAGAGGGGGAATCCCTGTGGGTTGGCGGATGGGGGACATCAGGTCGGGCTCCAGCCGGGCACACAGTTCATGGATAGTGGCACGGTTAAGACGGTAGGTCAGGATAATGTGGCGTTCTTCCATTGTCGACAGGTCCACCAGCGGTCGGTACCCGGGAGGATTCATCCGTCTCCTCGCCCAACCCAGCGGACGGTGCCTAGGAAGGACAACATGGAGCACACAGTCAGGCAACCCACAGGTACGTACTCACAGCTAGCACAGTATACGATTCTCTATGCAGTGAATGGCGTGTCTGAGTGGCTATGCAAGGCCTAGGCCTGTGTGACGCAGTTGAAATTGAGCCATGTGGGCCCTGGAAATGGCGGCTGCCTGACCTGTGAAGTGTGACAATGGGATGTGAGGTCAATGCGCTGGCGTGGCACACCGCGGCGGGCGGCGGGCGAAGACCGCGGCGCGAAGCCGCATTGGTTAACATTGAAGCCTATGGGTTTCAGGAGCCAATGGCGAAGGGCGCCGGCGGTGGCGGGACGCACCGCCGCGGTACGCACCGCCGCGGACGTGACCGCCATTTTCTATCTACTTATCCACTTGCGACTTGAACTTTCACAGGAGAGGACCTATACTGCAAGTGTTGCTGTGACCTCGGTCTGGAAGGGACAATGGCTGCTGCGACTGGGGAAAGGGCCCCTGCCTTCACTGGAGAGGAGTTGGAGAAACTTGTGGATGGGGTCCTCCCCCAGTATGCGCTACTCTACGGTCCTCCAGACCAACAAGTGAGTTTAATTCTATCTGGATTTGGGGCCACTGGCTGGCTTGGGGGCCTGGCGGGGATGGGGGGCATGTTGGGCATGGCGGGGGGCCTGGCGGGGGGCCTGGCGGGGATGGGGGGCATGTTGGGCATGGCGGGGGGCCTGGCGGGGATGGGGGGCATGTTGGGCATGGCGGGGGGCCTGGCGGGGGGCCTGGCGGGGATGGGGGGCATGTTGGGCCTGGCGGGGGGCCTGGCAGGGATGGGGGGCATGTTGGGCATGGCGGGGGGCCTGGCGGGGATGGGGGGCATGTTGGGCATGGCGGGGGGCCTGGCGGGGGGCCTGGCGGGGATGGGGGGCATGTTGGGCCTGGCGGGGGGCCTGGCGGGGGGCCTGGCGGGGATGGGGGGCATGTTGGGCCTGGCGGGGGGCCTGGCGGGGATGGGGGGCATGTTGGGCCTGGCGGGGGGCCTGGCGGGGATGGGGGGCGTTGGGCCACTGGAAAGGAAAATGCTGAGTAACTTGAACGTGGTATTTCTCCCTCCCTGTACGTGTCACATAGGTCCGCGCCCATGAGAAGATCGGGATTTGGCGTGCCATCGCCAAGGAAGTCCGGGCCCTGGGGGTCCACCATCGACGGGGCACCCACTGCCGCAAGAGGTGGGAGGACATCCGCCGCGGGACCAAGAAGACCGCCGAGTCTCTGCTGGGGATGGCCTCCCAACGTAGGCGGGGTGCCTGCCGTCAACTGAGCCCCCTGATGTTCCGGATCCTGGCGGTGGCCTACCCTGATTTGGATGGGCGCGTGAGGGCAGCACAGCAGACACAAGGGGGTGAGTACAAGCATTATCTACTCTGTTGTTACGCAGTGGAGGTGTCTGGGTGGGGGAGGAGGGCTGTGGGTCCCCCTAGGCCAGGGCGATATCTGTAGGCTGGGCACCCCCGTAAGTCCCTGTGTCCCCAGCCACCACCCTCAGTAGTGTGTCAGTACAGCCATCCCTGGGCCGTGTCATCCATGGGTGCAGTTGTCAACTCTAGGCGTGTAGGGCATGTTCCACGGAATGCGTAGCGGACCCCAAGTGCGCAACTTAGTGCAGGGGGCATCTGTGTCTGTCATGTCCGCTAACTGTACCGGAGATCCATGTAATCATTATCCCTTTATTTCTCTCTCCCCCCCCCTTTTTGTTTGTCTTTCTGTGCTTGTGTGCATCAGCATCATCAGGCGGAGGAGAAGTGGCATCGGGGCAGGAGGGAGCTGCATCTCACATGGCCCAGGAGGGCCATGCCACAGAGTCAGACTGGACCAGTGAGACGGAGGGCGAGGGGAGCTCCACGACGGGGACGACTGGAGCCTGCAGCGACACGGACACGTCCTCGGAAGGGGGCTCCCTTGCGGGGGTGGCACCATCCGTGCCCCCCGCCATTACAGGTACAGCCGCCACCCAGCGCACCATCTCCGCCCTCCCAGCAGCCCCTCCGCGTTCGCCCCGTGCCCGCTCTGCCAGGAAGCCGGGCATCTCCTTCGCCCCAGGCACCTCAGGCCCTGCCCCTGTTACCCCCGCTGCCCTCAGTGAGGAGGTCATTGACCTCCTCCGAACGCTCATTGTTGGGCAGACTACCCTTTTGAATGCCATCCAGGGGGTGGAGAGGGAGATTCATCGCAGCAATGCGTACCTGGAGGGCATTCATTCGGGTCAGGCTGCCCATCAGCGATCGTTCCAGGCTCTGGCCTCAGCACTGACGGCAGCCATTGTCCCTGTCTCCTGCCTGCCTCTACTAACTCCCTCCTCCCAGTCTCCTGTTCCTCTGCCTGTCCCACCCACACCATCAGACCAGCCTGCACACACCTCAACACCCAAGAGAAGCTCATCCAAACATAAGCACCACAGATCACGCAGACATTCACACACGCAACATTCCGATGCAGACATGCCAACAGTCACTACCACCTCTGTGACCCCCACCTCCTCGTCTCCCTCCTCCCTCCCTGTGACGTCTACACTCACACCTCCATTCACCTCACCATCAGCCAGTGTTTCCATCACCAGCACACCCTCCACTCCAGTCCGCACACGTGCAGTCACCACCCCCACTGCCATTTACACGTCCCCTGTGTCCTCTCCCACTGTGTCTGTCACCCCCTCTTCCACACCACACAAACGCAGCCACCCACCCACCCAACAGCCATCCACCTCACGACAGCCTATCCCTCCTGCACCTGCACCCAAAGACAGCAAACGTGACTCACCTACAACCACATCCTCTCCCTCCACTCCCATTCCCACTGTACCTACCACTCTCCATTGTCCCAAGAAGCTCTTCCTCGCCACTACTAACTTCTTTCCTGACCCTGAGCCCCCCCCTCCTTCTCGTCGGGGTAAGAAGAGCACCTCAGCCACCACCAGCCCTGCAGCCCCCTTGACAAGGGTGCAGGGGTATTGGAGCCCGCCAGCCCGCATGTCTGGATCTTCGCCCAGCAGCAAGGGGACAGCCAGCCCACCCCCTGGGAAGAGGAGCAGAAGGCGGAAGGGGCGCCGCAGGAGCCCGCCTTCTACATCCCCCCCGGACACCACCCAGAGACAGTCACCAGCCACAGCTCCAAAGGGAGGAAAGGGCCACAGGCCGACGACTAAGGAGGGCAAGGGCAGCAAGTTGGAGAGGTCAGGCAGCAGGCCTGCTGCCCAGGAGGAGCCCACAACCCCCATAGCCGCTGCCCCGGGAGGAACCGGCACAGCTGCCCCGGGAGAGCCCACCAGCCCCATAGCCGCTGCCCAGGGAGGACCCAGCCCAGCTGGCCAGGAGGGCCCCACCACCCACAGCCCAGGTGGGCAGTGAAGGAGCACCATCCCCGCTGCCCAGGAGGGCACCACCAGGCATTTAGCAGTTGGCCATAGACCGTCCGCCGTCTCAAGAACCGCTGAACTGGGCCCTTCAAGGCAAGAACCGCTGAACTGGGCCCCGCCGTCTCAAGAACCGCTGAACTGGGCCCTTCAAGGCAAGAACCGCTGAACTGGGCCCCGCCGTCTCAAGAACCGCTGAACTGGGCCCTTCAAGGCAAGAACCGCTGAACTGGGCCCCGCCGTCTCAAGAATCGCTGAACTGGGCCCCGCCGTCTCAAGAACCGCTGAACTGGGCCCTTCAAGGCAAGAACCGCTGAACTGGGACCCGCCGTCTCAAGAACCGCTGAACTGGGCCCCGCCGTCTCAAGAACCGCTGAACTGGGCCCTTCAAGGCAAGAACCGCTGAACTGGGCCCCGCCGTCTCAAGAACCGCTGAACTGGGCCCTTCAAGGCAAGAACCGCTGAACTGGGACCCGCCGTCTCAAGAACCGCTGAACTGGGCCCCGCCGTCTCAAGAACCGCTGAACTGGGCCCTTCAAGGCAAGAACCGCTGAACTGGGACCCGCCGTCTCAAGAACCGCTGAACTGGGCCCCGCCGTCTCAAGAACCGCTGAACTGGGCCCTTCAAGGCAAGAACCGCTGAACTGGGACCCGCCGTCTCAAGAACCGCTGAACTGGGCCCCGCCGTCTCAAGAACCGCTGAACTGGGCCCTTCAAGGCAAGAACCGCTGAACTGGGCCCCGCCGTCTCAAGAACCGCTGAACTGGGCCCGCCGTCTCAAGAACCGCTGAACTGGGCCCTTCAAGGCAAGAACCGCTGAACTGGGCCCCGCCGTCTCAAGAACCGCTGAACTGGGCCCCGCCGTCTCAAGAACCGCTGAACTGGGCCCCGCCGTCTCAAGAACCGCTGAACTGGGCCCTTCAAGGCAAGAACCGCTGAACTGGGCCCTTCAAGGCAAGAACCGCTGAACTGGGCCCCGCCGTCTCAAGAACCGCTGAACTGGGCCCTTCAAGGCAAGAACCGCTGAACTGGGACCCGCCGTCTCAAGAACTGCTGAACTGGGCCCCGCCGTCTCAAGAACCGCTGAACTGGGCCCTTCAAGGCAAGAACCGCTGAACTGGGACCCGCCGTCTCAAGAACCGCTGAACTGGGCCCCGCCGTCTCAAGAACCGCTGAACTGGGCCCTTCAAGGCAAGAACCGCTGAACTGGGACCCGCCGTCTCAAGAACCGCTGAACTGGGCCCCGCCGTCTCAAGAACCGCTGAACTGGGCCCTTCAAGGCAAGAACCGCTGAACTGGGACCCGCCGTCTCAAGAACCGCTGAACTGGGCCCCGCCGTCTCAAGAACCGCTGAACTGGGCCCCGCCGTCTCAAGAACCGCTGAACTGGGCCCCGCCGTCTCAAGAACCGCTGAACTGGGCCCTTCAGGGCAAGAACCGCTGGCCCTTTGGCAGACGTGGCAGGGCAGGATCTATCTCGGGCAGGGCTGCAGGATGTCCTCTGGCCAACTTGCCTCCTCCAGTGGCAGTGGGGTCTGTTATGGACTGTATGGACTGTGGCTTTGCTCTCCCCAGGATGGCCCAGTGGGCAGGCCACCCACTGTATGGACTGTTTGGACTGTGGCTTTGCTCTCCCCAGGATGGCCCAGTGGGCAGGCCACCCACTGTATGGACTGTATGGACTGTGGCTTTGCTCTCCCCAGGATGGCCCAGTGGGCAGGCCACCCACTGTATGGACTGTTTGGACTGTGGCTTTGCTCTCCCCAGGATGGCCCAGTGGGCAGGCCACCCACTGTATGGACTGTTTGGACTGTGGCTTTGCTCTCCCCAGGATGGCCCAGTGGGCAGGCCACCCACTGTATGGACTGTATGGACTGTGGCTTTGCTCTCCCCAGGATGGCCCAGTGGGCAGGCCACCCACTGTATGGACTGTTTGGACTGTGGCTTTGCTCTCCCCAGGATGGCCCAGTGGGCAGGCCACCCACTGTATGGACTGTATGGACTGTGGCTTTGCTCTCCCCAGGATGGCCCAGTGGTCATGGAGTCCCCTCGTGGATCTGGCGTCGTGTACTCAAGTGGCTGAGGTGCCCCCCCTTCCCTTCCCCCTGAGGTGCCTGTCCTATTTTCTTTCTGATGCCCCTGCAGTGTTCTCTCCGTGGAGTTCTTGTCGTGGGACTGGGCCTTGCCCCTTTGCACAGGACCCCTGTGATCCACGGACAGTGGTTGGACTACATTTAGTAGCTGTATATATTTTGTACATAGTTTATTTTTTGGGATTAATGGCGTACATATTTCAATATATCTGCCCGTTTATGATCTCTTCTTTTGGTCTTTGCATTATTTCGGAGGGGGGTGGTTTGTGGGTTGTGACAGTGATCTGTGGGAATGCATTGATGTGTGTGTTGTAGTGGGTGTGGGTGGGTGGGTGTGTGCCGGTAATCTTTTCCCTCCCCTGTGTCGTAGGTGCAGTACTCACCGATGTCTTCCGCGCCGCCGGGCGTGCTCCTGGTATATGAGGAGGAATAGGAGTGCGGGGATGACCTTTAACTCTGGCTCCATACTGCCGGAATCTCGCGTGGAGTGCGTAGAGGTGAGCGTTTTCCCGTTCGTAGTCTGTTTCCGCCGTGTTCTTATCGGCGGTGCTCCCGCCCCGGAAAAGGTGGCAGATTGGTGGGTCGTAATAGGGTGGGCGGTACTTTGTCTGCCGCCGGGCTGTTGGCGGGAACCGCCGCGCTGTTTGTTTGTACCGCTGTGGCGGTCGGAGTGTTAAGTTGGCGGGCTGTGTTGGCGGTTCCCGCCAGGGTCAGAATGCCATTTTTAATACCGCCGGTCTGTTCGCGGTCCGACCGCCGCCTCTCCGCCGACCGCCAAGGTCAGAATGAGGGCCATAGTGATCCATACACGTCCACAAAGACGTGACATCCCGAAACAAAGAACTTTATGGGATCTTCCACCTGTTGAGGGTCATTTCCCTTGTGGCAACTGCAATGTGTGCTCTTTAACAAATAGAATGACATCACTTGATCTTGACCCTATCGGAAAATGGTTCCTAAGAAGGCATACCAACTGTAACTCCAAGAACTGTATTTATATGATCACATGCCCCTGTGGCCTACGTTATGTAGGTATGACAACTCGACCAGTAAAGATACGTATAAATGAGCACAGAAGCAACATTAGATGCCAGAGAGTAACTAAGAAACTCAGTGCCCATTTTTTGGATTCCGCCCATTCGCCAGATGAACTCCGATGGGTGGTCCTGGAAGCCCCTAAAAACCTCCCTAATGGTTCTAAATCACTTTTTAGAATAGAACAGAGATGGATTTTTAAATTAGGGACGGTGTTACGGGGATTAAACGATGACATACCTTGGTCCGCCCTCTTGACATAATCCCTTTTATGATGAATTAATATATTTAGGGAATTTTCACTCAAATTACCACCTCTTATGATTCTGGATTAGCATTACTAATGACCATTGCTGAATTGGCCTTTCAAATTGGATTCTTTTATATCTTTCTGAAACAGGCATAATACCTGTTTGTCCTTTTGACCCCAGGATTTTCACTTTTATCTAAAAACTCTATTAATACATACATCTTTTTAGAGTGTTAACTATTGTGGGCTTGTGGATCCTCTAGGAGTGCCCCTTATTTATGTTTACAGTAAAAATCCTTCGATCTATCGAACCGGATGATTTTTCACCCCGGCTCGAACAAATACTTCTGTAATTGTAGTCCGTTAACTCTTAATAAACTACTATCTTAAGTCTTTTTTCTTTTTTCATTAGATGCGAGCCGGTAAACACTTCCGGTCACGCATGTCGGGGTTTCTCTTTATAAACCCCGTTAGAACGTCGTACTAACGTTCTATATGGACACAAGTCTGCGGGGTAGGTCAAATCATCCTACTGGCAAGGAACTACAAGTAAGTCCTTTTGCCCTGCGCGTACCCTTTTGTCTCCCGTTGTTGTACTTCAAGACAACGAGGTTTAAGATCAGCGAGCCGCGACGGGCATTCATTTATTTACTGTATTACTTCTGTTTTTTCCTTTGTTAACGCATAGCCAACTAGGATTATACTGATATAACACAAATATCGTCTTTTCCTGGCCATTTTCCATATGCAAGGAGTATAGATAATATATTTACCCGAACCTCGTTATTACTTAACGACATTAGATTGAGGGATAGTTTGTAATCATAACATCTCCAATAAATCTCCTGGGTCTATTATTTCATGATATGAGAAATTTCTTCTTCACAACTGATAATAGCATGATTAACTTATTAACATTATTCTTTTACTAATCATGGAGTCTTGGCTTGTATCTGTGCAATACCTAATAATAAGCAATGGGTTTTATGCTTAACCAACCATTTGATTTGGCGAATTGAGAGCCAAGGACTTGCCGAGTTTTTCTAGTCATACTAACTTCTCTTGATTAAAAAATATAGAATAACAGTTCCTTTTCCTGACTTGTGATCCTTTAAGAACGCTATCCTGATATTGGGGATGGTAAGCTGTTTTTAAATATTTTGCTTTCACTAGAGTGAGCCACTGTTATTATACTAACTTCACATGTGCACTAATTTTGTAAGTGTTATTACACAATTTGATCATGATTATATTTTATCTACTTAGGGTGAACATTTTTTGCACAAGTAGAACTAAGTAAGTGACTACTTATCTTTAGATATTAATGAGTATTTGTTTTGAAAATTTTGGAGTAGATTTTCTTTTTCGGTCCTGAGGAAGCGTCATGGGATCCGGTTGGACCATTCGGTCGCGAAACATGTAGACCCGCTATAGAGAGACACCATACAGTGTCTATCCTCTTTTTGGGAGTAGGTGACCATTGTTTATCACCCATTACTCTCTGACTTGTTTTTAATCTTGGTCTTCATCATATAAAACTGATTAAAACTATGATTGAGAATCATTGATGATGAACCAATTTTAATTTTTTCTATTCACTCCATTGACATTTGGGTAATACCTATTTGGCACCCACTCAAACTAATTAAATGTTTTGGAAGTGCGACTATCTGAAGCACCACGGTTAAGAGCACCCCCTCTGGGGGAGCCCGTTAGGCATTGCAGCACCAGCCTAACGAGGAGCTTTCCCAATGATGAAGCCAGTCATCCATTGTGATGCATGAGGGTTCTTGCTCCTGTAGATATTCCAATAGGAACGGTGTACTTTTCTGATTTATAAAGTGGAGACACTTGCCAGGTCGAATTGACAATTTAAAACTGCACACACAGACACTGCAGTGGCAGGTCTGAACCATGTTTACACGGCTACTCATGTGGGTGGCACAATCAATGCTCCAGGGCCACTAGTAGCATTTGATTTACAGGCCCTGGGCACATCTAGTGCACCTTAGTATGGACTTAGTAGTAACTCAAATATGCCAATCATGGAAAAGCCAATTACAAATACAGATTACACAGAGAGCACTTTCACTTTAGCACTGGTCAGCAATAGTAAAGTGCCCAGAGTACCAAAACGAGCAGAAACAAAGTCCAGCACACAGTCAGAATTACAGGAAGCAGAGGCAAAAAGAAAGGTGAAACCACACCAAGGATGCCAGGTCTAACAGGGGGGTACTGTGATTTTGGGGCTCATGAACTAGTAGGGGTCAAATGTGATTTCACAATGTCACCTATGGTATTTTGATCTGCTTGATATAAATATTTGCCTGATTTTTATATTTGTAAATGAATGCATAGTATTCAATATTGTGTGTGTGTGTAATAAATGTACTTTTCCTTTTTCAAAGAAAAAACACTGATCATTTGTTAAGTGTTATTATTGTGTACTATCGAATGATGGTTGCTAGCCCACACCATCCCCCTTAAATACACCTTGGGCTGCTCTGCTTTTCTACCATGACAGAGAGTCAATACCTACAGTGTGTTCCTTGGTTCCCAGTATGGGAACATTGAGAAGCTATTGCCTATGCTCAGATAATAACTCAGCTTCTTACAGTGTCCTTTCTTAACTGCCCAGTGACATGAATGATAGTTTATGGTGATTCATTTGTACAGAACTAGGTGTAGGTGCCTAAATTTTTTCTTTGGAGGGCAACGCTAAATTTCACCCCTGGCATGGTCCACTTCCTCCACTGGCAAGAGGCATTAATTCATTAAAATCACCATATTTTGTGACCTGGGCTTTGATTGTGACTGACATCTTAGCACTTAAAACAATGAGCCACACATAGAATCTGTTTCCTCGCAGTACATGCAGGTTTCCTTTATTCATGTATGGAATTACATTTCTATTTACTTGGCTGCAGTTCATGATTCTGCTATGGGGTGGTGCATAGTAATCTGTCATATATTAAATATAGCAAATGAAGCAACTATATACAGCAGTGCTGCATACATTTAGGGCCTGATTTAGAGGTTGGCAGAGGGGATTACTCCATCACAAATGTGACAGAGATCCCGTCCGCTGTATTACAATCTCATTTTAGCCTATGGAAATCGTAATATGGTGGACGGGATATCAGTCACGTTTGTGATGGAGTAACCCGTCCACCAAACTCCAAATCAGGCCCTTAATCTTTAATAATTGGGTCTGCTTAGTAGGAAAAATATTAAGTGTCCCAGTCACCCTAAAATAAGTACTAGCTCAAATAAAGTACTGACATGCATAGGTTGATTTAGGATAGTCTCACAATTTTTTCTATAACAGCAACAATTGTGTGCAACCATTCATTCTTGGAACCCAGTTTCAATGAAGCATTGTAGCTGTTGTAGTAATTGGGCATACAGTTTATAGCTTCTGAACATGTTGAATACAGTCTGTTTGTTACAAAAAGTCTTCATTTGCCCTTAACTGTTGTGTCACCTTTATGTTGTATTTCATACTCTGTATTGTTAAATATTGTTATTCCTATCATAAGTGGTATTTTTACAGAGATTAAAATAATGGAAATGAAAAGAAAGGTGACTGCCAGATCAGAGCACAGAAGAGTGTTTGCTCATGAACATTATGTTCGGAGAACTCACAAATGCCTTTTGTATTCTCAACAAGTAACCTGGCTGGCATTACAAGGAAGTCAAAGTGGTTACCATGGTGTTGAAACCTGTCTACAATAAGGTTGGGACAATATAATAAGCATTAATTGCTACTGAAATTCTGCCCAAGCATTACGCTTTAATTCCATTAAACATTACTAGGTATTGGTCTTGACAAAATCTGGTCTTTTTAGTGACCTATATATTTTTTATTTCTTTATCACACTAATGGTTGTATCATATAAAATAAGCACTGGAAGAGCTAAGCTAAGACTCAGTTAAGACTCAGGGGCACATTTATGAGAGCCTTCCACCACCATTGAGCCAAACATTTCGAAGCATCAGCAGTGCAAGCACTACTCCAAATCTATGAGCTGACGCATTTGCCCAACTGCATTGTTTTTTTAGTTTTGCATCGTATAAAAGCTGTGCCTAACCAGCTGTGCCACACAGAAGGTAATATATGCAAGGTAGGTGTTCCTCAACAAAATTTCACAGAAAATGAATGCAGTGATATTTATGGCTTTAGCAATGTGTGATACATCGTATGGTTGTGGCACACAAAGGCTGAAATGTACTCTCAATTTCTGCGCATCGGTAACCCAGCCATGGGAAATGACGCAGTAGTTGTGCTATATAAACCAGAACATCCAAAAACACTTAGGCAAGTTCGACTACACCATGGAGCTAATGAACCTGTAGCTTGGTGTAGCAAGGACACCATCACCACCAGATAGGCACCAGAGGAGGAGGGAGCATGTGTTACATCAGTGCATCCCCCTCATCGACCTCAGGGAGGATGAGGTGATAAAGCTTTATAGGCTCAGGAGGGAGACCATTATAGAATTGCTTCAGATGGTTCAGCCAAGTCTACTGCCATCCCACGAATATTCCTCCCCAGGTGAAACTGATGGGTGTGCTCCACATGCTGGCCTCTAGGTCATTCTAGGTCACAGCAAGAGTGGCAGGAATGTCCCAGACATCTTTATCTGCCTTATTGCCCACTGTTCTGGATTCCATCATTTTCCTCACACCACAGTACTTCTTCTTCCACAAGACACAAAAACAACAGATGGAGACCAAGCAAGCCTTCTTGGATAGTATGTACTGCACATGTGTAATTGTCTCCCCCCCAGTAGAAACAGCGCACCTGTTCTGGAAGAAAATACATGTGTACTCCATCAAACATTCAGGCCATTGTGGTTTATCTGGGGGAGGCTCACCAATGTGCTTGCAAAATAACTGGGAAATGCACATGATGCGTGCATCTTTAGGCACAGAATCATAAACGAGCAGTTCCAGAATGGGCAATATAGGAATGGCCTATCTGTTGGAGAGTAAATCTGAAGCATATAATACACCATCTAAAATCTAGAAATGTATGACAGAATAGCCATCTCTGTGTCTGTCAATGGAGATAGGGCCATCTGTATGAGGGTTTCGATTAAAACGTGCACCATGCATCATGGTACATGTATAATGCAGATCCCTAAGGCTAATATGTCAAGACACACAAAGCACAGTTTTATGGTTTTGAATGTCAAAACATTTTGGACTAATGCAGCTCTGAGCAAAATGCAGTGTTGCATCACAGTGTGCAAGGGATATACTCCATGGGTGTTGTGTGGGTGTTTCTGTTAGAGCTGGCATCCTTGGCGTGGTCTCCCCTGTCTTTTTTGCCTCTGCTTCCCATGTTTTGAATGTGCTGGACTCTGTTATTGGTACTCTGGGCACTTTACCACTGCTGGCCAGTGGTAAAGTGCAAGTGCTCTCTGGGTAAATTGTATATGTAATTGGCGTTTCCATGATTGGCATATTTGAGTTACTAGTAAGTCCCTAGTAAAGTGCAATAGAGGTGCCCAGGGCCTGTAAATCAAATGCTACTAGTAGGTCTGCAGCGCTGATTGTGCCACCCACATGAGTAGCCCTGTAAACATGCTCAGACCTGTCACTTCAGTGTCTGTGTGTGCAGTTTTAACCTGCCAATTTGACCTGGCAAGTGTTCCCACTTGCCCGGCCTAAACCTTCCCTTTTTATACATGTAAGGCACCCCTAAGGTAGGCCCTAGGAGCTCCCTGGGCATGGTGCAGTGTATGTTAAAGGTGGAACATGTACTGATGTGTTTTACATTTCCTAACAGTGAAATACTGCCAAATTTGTTTTTCTCTTTTGCAAGGCCTATCTCTCTCATAGGTTAACATGGGGACTGCTTTCAAATAAATGTAAGTGTAGTTTCTCTTTGGTGGTAGATATAGATCAGAAGTTTGGGGTCTCTGAACTCACAATTTAAAAATACATATTTTGGTAAAGTTGTTTTTTAGATTGTCAGTTTAAAAATACCACTTTTAGAAAGTAGGAATTTTCTTGCTTAAACCATTCTGTGACTCTGCCTGCTTGTGTATTCCATGTCTGTGTCAAACTGACAGTTGGGCTGTTTGTGAATCCCCACTAGACAGTGATACAAAGGGTGCTGGGGCACAGCCTGCATATCCTGATGGGCCATCCGGGCTAGAGTGGAGGAAGGAGTGGTCACTTACACCTGAAAGAACTGTGCCTGCCCTCACACAATGCAGTTTACAACCCCCTGGTGTGAGTCTGGAGCCAGGTCTGGGCAAGGCAGGATCTTTGAACAATAGAGACTTTCCTTTGAAGTTTGCATACTTCAAAATCAGAAAGGGGTATAAGTAGTGGACACAAAACCCCAGGTTTTTGGATTACTTCTGGAACCAAGAGGAACCTCTGCCGAGGAGTAGAGCTGCAGGAGGAACACTAGCCATTTTCCTGTGACTATGCCTGGCTGGGTTGGCCTGCAGTTGCTGCTTCTGCCTAAAAGAGGACAAAGACTGGACTTTGTGGTATATTCCTGCTTGTGAAGTGTCTCCAAGGACTTGAACTTAGCTTGCTTCCTGTTTTGAAGTCCCAGGGCCATCAAAGACTTCCTCTGACAACACTGCTGAGACTCATGCCCTACAAAGTGGTGCTCGATCCATTCCCTGGGCCCTTAAAAGGTTAATCTGGCAGAAAAAGGACTGAAATCCATGCACAGGAAGCCGTGCGGGAAAAGTTTTGAAGCATCACCTGCATTGCGACTAGAGAAACGTTATAAACAAACGCTCGCGGCTGCTGAAAATGATCACAAACCCCTTGTAGAGAGGGTTTTCCATCACTGTGCGGACGGATTTCCCAAGCATCAGCGCTGGGCGTCAAAATCAATGTGAACCTACACGGACCCTAGGAGCCCCGTCTGGAAAATGGTGAACAGCCCCACTTGCAAGTTAGAAACCAACGCATCGCTGACTTTTTAGATGCACGCTCACCCATGCAGCTTTATTTTTTTTGCAATCCGAGTACTTTGTGTAACAACGTTTCCATTGTTTTCTATGGAGTAAGATTCTATTATTTAAAAAATTCATAACTTTACTGTGCATGTTGGATTTTTGTTATTTTAGTCTTGTTTGATTTAGATAAATATTGGCTCTTTTTCTAAACTCGTATGGTGTCCTTTTTTTAGTGTTTTCTTGAAGTGTTTTCACTGCAATACTGTGTGTGTTGGTACAAATACTTTACACATTACCTTTGAGATAAGCCTGACTGCTTGTGAAAAGCTACCATGGGGGTTTTCTTAAGCGTGTATCTCCATTGCCCTGATTAGAGTGAGGGTCCCTGCTTGGACAGAGTGCAAACTGTCTGCCAACCTGGGACCCCATTTCTACCAGTTTCCATTGAACTTTCATGGTTGATGTCATTGATATGATGCAAGTGAAACCTGGGAATGCATCCAAAAAATAGTTCCCCACCCAATGTGTACATGATACACATGCATAGTTAACTATGTCTCTAAGGGTAATTTATGTGCAGGAATGTGCCTCTTCCTGCTCAAAGACAATCCTGAATGCAACACAGGCCACCTTGCACGATGATGCAAGGGTGCCTATGTTTTTGCTACATAACCCATTGTGTGCCAGTGTAAGGTGAAAGGACAGGAATGCGCTGTTTGGCCAAAGTACTATGCACTGCTCCCCTTTCCCAATGATGCAGGGCAGCATAGATAGGTGACTTGCTGCACTGCACTGTGCTACTTTCCTAAATGTCAGGCCTCTAGTGTCACGTGCACTTAGTGGGAACAACGTACAGCAATAAGTAGCTGATGACTTCACATACTGACATTCTTTCACCAAACTGTCAAGATCAGTAGCTACAGAACATCTATGAGCAGTAATGTTTCACCCCACTCTGTGAGAATGAACTGAACTACATCGTCTGCACTGGTCAATGAATCACATCAAAAACATGTGAATGCTGGACTAGTCCACATGCGTACACAGGCTACACAATACATAAGTGTGTGATGAGTGTCTCCTCAATGGTGTACCTTCTCTTGGTTTCAAAGGTGCACAAATTTAATGTTGTGATAGCAAATACTGATAAAATGAGCATGCATGTCACACATGGCAGTTTACTTGTTTGTTGTCCAAAGTTTTAGAAGTAACACTAGAAGAAGTATCTGTAAAGTCTATGGGTGCCATGCAATGTTAGTGTAGGGCCCAGAAATGTTTAAATGTCAGTTGTAGGATAACTTTGTGACACCAATAGTACAAAACACATATATCTAGGTACACAAATATACAAAGTTATTAAGCCACATAGACATATGTAAGCAATGTAAGAGTTCATAAGTCTTGTGGTGTAAGTTTCCCAAATAAAGTGCATATTAATCCAGCAATGTGAAACTCATAAGGTCTAACACAATGCTGTCAAACATGCAATATATGTGCCATGAACATAGATTCAAATGCAACCTGTAAAAGGCATCACAGTACACTCAATATACCAATGTCAACATTCAGTGGTCACAGCAATGATGACAGAATTAATGCATAGAAGTACAGAATCTTCTCCAAGTAAGAGTCATGCACATATGTGTCAAAAACTAAAGTATTGTGTCTAGGTTTGTGGTAGACAGCTACTTGTAACAAAATCACTGTGTCCCACATAAAGATGTCCCACATTGCTAGACCCAAGTGTCAATCGAAGTGCACCATGACAAATTCTCAGTCACAAACAATAACTGAAGACTGACAATAAATTGTATGACAATACGTGTTACATGTTTGTTTGAATCACACCACACATATTCACCAAATTCACATGCTACAGTAAATGAACTATTAAACAGCTGTGCCAATGTCATGCAGGTCACCAACAACACCAGTTGTTTTACATGAACATTTGTATGTGTGAGTGTCAAACATGTTGGCAATGTCACTATCTACCTAGGGAGGACCAATTGGCTAAAACTCTGATCAGAAATCTGTCACTTTACGCATGTAGTGAGTGCACATAACATAGAGTAATCAAGAACATCTCAAAATACTGATCACAGTAAGCTACTGGATAAACATGAAAGTCAGGATGTAGAAGCGACCAAAGTATCAGGCCATGCTCATCATTTGCTATTACACAGAAAACTGGAAAAGACATATGTAAACCAATAGCCAACTGTATATGTGATACATATTGTTGACTACTGTTAGACATCACGCAATCCATGAATAAATGGACAGAGGATAGCCTGGACGAAATCATACCCCTCTCCTATACCAAAAATACATTCCGAAAGAAATCTGCCCCCTGGTTTAACGCTAGCCTCTTGGAAAAGAAAAGAGGTTGCAGGAAACTAGAAAGGAAATGGAGATACACCCAGGATGACTCTGCAAAAAAGGAGTACAAGATTATGATTCGAGATTACCACATTAGAAATTAGGAAAACACAGGCGGCATACTACTCTGGAAAAATTGAGGCAGCAGCTAACTCTCCTAAAGAGATATTCAATGCCTTAAAATACCTTATTAACCCCACTGAGGAGGTAGAAAGTAGGGACTTCCCACAGCAACATGTAGAGGATCTGGCAAGCTTCTTTTTAAGCAAAATGCAGAATATTTATGAAGCATTTCCCACTTCCCAAAGTAAAGATCAGGAGACGAGATATCAGGAGGTGCAGGAGGATATCCTCCTAACAAACTTTACTCCCATTAGTCTGGATGGAGTGGTAAAATCATTGAATTCAACGAAATCAGGTTCCCCGTTAGATCCTGCACCCCCCCAGATCTTAGCTATGGGATTACCAGTTTTAGGCCCATTAATTACCAAACTTATTAACACCTCATTAGTCTCTGGTATGGTACCAGACTCATGGAAACAGGCAATTGTTAAGCCTCTTCTAAAAAAATCTAATTTAGATTCAAGGCTACTGAATAATTATAGACCAATCTCACTGCTGCCTCTAATGGCTAAACTTACGGAGAAGCAGGTACACCTTCAGCTGTCTATGCTTTTGGAAGAAGGAAAACTCCTACATCCCACTCAGATGGGTTTCAGGCCTAAGCATGGAACAGAAACTGCACTGATTGCCATTACAGAGGAAGCAAAAAAAGGATGGACAAAGGAATTGAAACCGCGATCATCCTTTTGGATTTGAGCGCGGCATTCGATACAGTTGATCTAAATATCCTCATAGCTAGATTGCGGGAATGTGGAATCGCTGGCATTGCACTAGAATGGATCCTCTCATTTGTACATGGTAGATCCTTTCAGGTGCTGGATAGATCTTACATCTCTAAGCGTACCTTCAGTACTTGTGGTGTCCCTCAAGGGTCGGCCTTGAGCCCGCTACTTTTTAATGTTTATATGCAGCCTCTAGCAGGGATCGTGGAACCATTCGGACTAAATCTGGTTTTGTATGCAGAAGATACGCAATTGGTCGTCTCCTTCTCTAAAGCTCACCCAGATTTGGGTACGGCACTAGGGCCCTGCCTGAAAGCTGTGGCTACCTGGATGTCAGGAAGCAAACTGAAGCTTAACAACGAAAAAAATGAGGTGCTGTTCTTTGGGAGAAATATGCCCCTAGTTAATTCCAGCCTACTAGACGGAGTCCCCACCCTGCCTCCTCCTAAAAGCCTTATCAAAAGCTTGGGCGTCTGGCTGGACCCCCTATTATCAATGGCTCAACATGCCAATAGAGTAGCAGGAACTTCATTTGCCCTGCTCAGGACGTTGAGGAAGGTTCTAACGCTACTACCGTTTCTGGCTAGAAGACTGGTCATTCAGACGCTGATAGGTTCTCGGATTGATTATGGCAATGCCCTGTTTATAGGATCACCTAAATATGTTATCCAAAGACTGCAAAGAGTACAGAATGCTGCGGCACGCCTGCTTTTAAACATCCCCAAGCAACATTCTACACGAGCAGGAATCGTGTCCTTACACTGGCTCCCTGTAGAGGAGAGGATTCAGTTCAAGGCCCTGTGCCATATTCACAGAGCCATTTTCAACAAGGGTCCTGAAATGCTTAAAACACTGGCACAGGTCTATATTCCAGCTAGGCCACTCAGATCCTCATCAGCCAAATTGATCTTAGTACCGTCGGTGAAGAAAGCAAGATGGGGAGGAAGATCACTGGCATATCAAGGTGCTTTGCTCTGGAACAACCTGCCTATCAATATAAGATCTAACTCTCAAGAGACTTCCTTTAGGAAGGACTTGAAGACCTGGCTATTTAAAATCTAAACTCCTCTACGAACAAAAATAGCTCACTTCCGCTATGGTAATACAAGCGCTACGAGGCCTTCGGGCAGTTAGGCGCTATACAAATAAGTATAACATAACATGTGTATGAGGTATTCAGTACAAAGTACACACATGGACAAGAATGCTGCAGTAACAATGAGCAAATTAATTGGCAGTTGTAATTTCTTTTTAAATTTTAGTCGACCAAGGATATGATTTTCAGCCATGGGTCATGACCCCAATTGCACATCCCCAGACAGAGCCGGAGCAACAGTACTTCCAGGCACTAATCAAGACGCTGAATATCATGGAACATACTTTTGGTGTGCTGAAGCCCTAATTCAGATGCCTGGACATTTCAGGGGGAAGATTGCTAAACTAGCCCACTGTGGTATGCAAGATTATCCTAGTATGTACCATCCTCCACAACATCTGAATGGGACATGGACCATAATGACCTGTAACTAATGGAGAAAAGGAGCTGGTAGTCAGTGACACAACCACATTGTGCAAACACTTTTTATTTAAATAACTTGTACTTTGGTGGACACATTTTCATGAAAAATAATAGATATGTTTAACATGAAAACAAATGTTTGAATTCATTCTTTGTGTATGATTTTGTGTCATAGTCTCAGTAAACATCAAGTCACACACATCCCAACAACAAGAAGTAGGCTTTAACATGTTGCAACCATGTACTCTGACCCAGTGAGCAACATGGGGCAATGCCTCTCATTAATCAATTCTACCTATAATGAAAAACAATGTGGTGCACTGTACTGCACTAAAGGGACAGGCCATGCATGCCACATTGTCAAATCCAAAATTATAATTACTTTTCTCACACACTGGAGCAGTGCAGAGCTGCACAGCCAGCAGTTTTGCTGTGTTTTGCAGCAGCAAACTGTGCCACAGACGGCACTCAGTGAAGTTTGGAACACAAACCACCAACTATCATACCTGAGACAAACCTCACATTGTAGAGTGTCTCACCAATATGGTAGCATGGAGAATGACAGCAGTTTGCAGGGACTAATATTGTTGCAGATACCATCTGAGATAATGAGTGGCAGCTGTCATGGACAGAGGTCTAGTGTAATTTGAACATGTAAAAGTTGTCACTTGTGAGGAAAGCGTGCATGCTTACGTGGCCAACATCAAAACACAGCACACGTGACACAATTCCTGGCTACATTATCACATACACCACATCCTGTTGCAGGAGATAAATTCCCCAGTTGGTATGCATTGCAAAGCAATGTCATGCAATGTAATGACAGAAATGATAGAAAAAGGCTTGTAAAACAACAACATGAACCAATGAAATCATGCAGTGAATAAATAGCCAGAGATGTGACATTGGAGATGCTTTAAGAAAACATCTCAACAATTAGAGAATACAGAGATGTCAAGAGAGTGATTACTGTATGTTAAAAGTCAGAAAAAACTGTATGTGCATACACACTAACTAATTGCACATAGTCTGATGGAGAAAAACTGATGTAATCTTATCTTTGTGTAGCAAGGGTTGTTTACCTCTAACCTGAATGTACAAGTGAATAGTTGAGGGATCACAAATCATTTATCATCCCAAATGGGCAATGTGAGTTGAGAGTGTGCCACTACATATGCCTGTGTCAGAAAATGAGGTATCCTTAGATCAGAAGACCCACACAAAGACCTGCCCTCACAATGGATGTACTGCTACTAACATTGACAGGAGTATGTTTTGCAGCATTATGTAATTGAATATTACTAGTAAAATAGACTATCTGACCCTGGTTCACTGCAGTGATGCTTGAGGCTTCACTCACCTATTTCAAAGGTGTGTTGCTGTGTGTCACACTCACCCATAACTAACATCATCTTGTCAGAGGTATGTGTGTTTGATAACATGATGTGCATAGCACATGTGCCTATGCAAGACATACACAACAGAAAGGTTATAATGTGGAACAGTGTGCACATGCTGAGAGTGTGCTGCAACAATGTGTTCACCTTCAGATCCTCTAGCACAGTCAAAAGGGAGTGTAGTTCCAAACAGTGTGCAATGGCTGGCTGTGTGTGCTATTGACATATATGGAACACAGTGTACTTTCCATTATGTTTTGTGAGCGTAAACAGAGTGGCATATAATGAGCATGCCTACACAGTACAGCACAGGTAGTCTCCCCACGCCACAGCTATGTTTGAAAGTGAATTGCAAGATGAAACAACTCTTTAAAATCTTCCTTTTCCCCTGTACCAGTGCTGTTTTGGCTGCCATTGGGCAACAATGCAACTGTTGCATTCAGGAATACATGTAAGCATGAAGGTGCATCTTAGTGCTGACCAATATATCCTGTGAGCCACAGTCCTCCATCTATGTGTGCTGCGGTACACAGTACAGAAAGAAAAATGAAGTAGCGAGGAGATGTTAATGTTTAACTCCATGTAATGTCACCCCTGGGAAGTTTACTTACTGATGCATTGTAGTTTTCCCTAGTGTTGTTTGTTTGTAATTGCATATATTTTATCATCTTATATTAATTGCTACCTACATGCAACGGTCAAGGAACTTCTCTCTGGTTCAGAGTAAGACAATTCAGTGATTTGCAAAATATATTGTGGCACTTGTAGTTAATGACACTTGTCTTGGCTACTCAAGCTGGCCTTGTTATGCTCAAACAATAGGCAAACAGATCTGAAAAACACATTTACCACGGTGAATTGTGCAAGTGCCACATATTATTTCAGACAAATAGCCCTGACTGCAGACATGTCTGTACCACCACATTATATGGTGGAAGTTACCTAGTTTAGTCTGCAAATAAATGGCTGCCTGACAATCACATGTGCCACATTGGTAGTACACCATATTCATCAGATTAATTCAGTAAATCTGTAAGCTGGCTTCCACATACACCCTAAACTGGTGGATCCAGCCTGTCTCTGTGCTTCCCTAAGTGGGTGTTGCATCCATAACACTTCTTATGGCAGGAATCCTGACCGATTGTCTGAAGATATTTTGCACAATAGAGAATACAATAGCCTTTTATATAGGCATAGTAAAGCTGTATAATTGATATACTTTCTGCCTACACCACAGCTACCTACATTCACCCAACCATACTATAAGTCTCAAAAGGAAAAAAATAAACTGTAAATGTCTCCATACATTACAATAATTACTTGTTTTAGATTTAAATATTTTGTCACTCAACATAACACCACTAAGAAGGTAAAATCACATGCATCTCACACATTGGCACACTAGGACCACTGAAAAAACACACATGAGCAAATATTAAACCTGTCTGATAAGAAGAGGATCAAAGAACTTGAGTCCAAGGTGTGTTTTCCTACACTGCACAATTCTCTACAGTGCATCCCCCAGCATTAGGCAAGTTGCGTGGGTCAAAAACCATGAATTTACCCATTTGCACAGCATACTGCACCTGTTGGGCGGTCATAAGCTGTGCATTGATGCAAAGGCGTTAAAAACAAAGAATAGGTGTTAATGTAGTACATTAACTGTGCATTGCCTATTCTGTACTGATGCCCCATAAAAAATTATACATTTGTCAAAAACGGGAGGGGTACATCCAGGAAGTCTTGGAGGTGTTTGGAGAGTCTGTGCAAATTTCTAGTGATTTGGTTCTGTCAGTGTGTGCTTTGTCCCTATAATGTGTCTCTGTCATACCTTTTTGGGGTTTGTTTGTTGGGATAGTAATAGTTTGTAGGGGGTTGGCATTGGGTTTAGTGTGTTTGGGAATGATAGGCAAATGTCTGGGAGGGGTAAGAACATTTCGGAAGCACAGTTGGGAGGGCTGATATGACTTTGTTCCTGTGTCTGTGATTTGGCTTCAAATCAGTAATATGTGTATATATTGTGCAATGTATGTTGTGTGGTTACACTTACACTCAGTAAATGTGAGGCTTCTCAGGGATAGAGGAACACATTTACCCTACATATCCCAGTGGAACTTTCAACACCACTTATCATTTGTATATGGACCTCTAATAATATAAAGTTGCATTTCATGCATATTGACATCTAAGATGTTGGACTAACCTTGTACATTCTTGTGCAGCATGTGTATTGATGCTAATTTAGCAGGAGTGTGGCCATGAGTGCCTGTATATTATCAGGGCATCCATATTTTAAATGGAATCTTCAGTGTAAGCACTGAGGCTATCATAATTGCTTGTCTGTGTTGTCATGTTCACTGAGCTACACATATGTGGATGAGTGAAACGTTATTGGCTCACATGCCTCACAGGACTCATTTGGAGCATGGAGACATTTGTGTGTTTAGTAAGGCATTTTCACTGTATGTCAGTGCAGTAACTGAAGCTTATTTTCACACCATGACTTTAAATTGGTAAACAAGGCATTTCACATAATGCTATAGCAGTGGGAGTACATTATGGGGGTCATTCCGACCCTGGCGGTCATAGACCGCCAGGGCCGGGGACCGCGGATGCACCGCCAACAGGCTGGCGGTGCATCCAGGCCAATTCTGACCGTGGCGGTAAAGCCGCGGTCAGAAAAGGGAAACCGGCGGTTTCCCGCCGGTTTTCCCCTGGCCTGAGGAATCCTCCATGGCGGCGCTGCAGGCAGCGCCGCCATGGGGATTCCGACCCCCTTCCCGCCAGCCTGGTTCTGGCGGTTTTGACCGCCAGAACCTTGCTGGCGGGAACGGGTGTCGTGGGGCCCCTGGGGGCACCTGCAGTGCCCATGCCAATGGCATGGGCACTGCAGGGGCCCCCTAACAGGACCCCACAAACATTTTCCAGACACTGAAAATCGCGACGGGTGCAACTGCACCCGTCGAACCCTTTCCACTCCGCCGGCTCCATTCGGAGCCGGCATCCTCGTGGAAGGGGGTTTCCCGCTGGGCGGGTGGGCGGGCGGCCTTCTGGCGGTCGCCCGCCAGCCCAGCGGGAAACTCAGAATGACCGCCGCGGTCATTTAACCGCGGTGCGGTCATTCGCCCGCTCCCGCCAGGCGTGCGGTTACCGCCGCCATCGGGAGTCAGAATGACCCCCTATGTTTGGGCATATACAACAACAGCAGGTGATAGTGACTGTAGGTCAATCTCATTGAAATGCTAAAAAGTTGGTTCTGTATGTACACATAAACCATTTTATAAGGTAGTCTTTTCTGGAACAGAAAGACAGCACTCAGGTTTATAGGGGAGATTTTATTTACATATGTGTTTTGATCACTAAGAGCATTTTTACTTTGTTTGAGGGAACAATACAAAATCTGCAAATCAGCAAAGTCTGTCCAGAGTCCATTTGAGAAACATGTCATGCGCCAAGTAGAGGTGTTTAGAATTTCAGTGAGGAAAAACAAATTGCCATTAGTGGAGACAGGCCACTTCACAAGTCCAAAGGTGAATTAGATCCACAGGTGCACATAAAAAAGTAACAGTTTTGGATAGCAAAAGAGGTAGCATGATGATAGACACAGGACCACTGGAGAACTGTCCAAAGGGGCAAAGACAAATGTTACCTGGAAATTTTCAGATGGAAATTGGAAAAATCCATGTCTTCATTCTCTGATGGGTGTTGGCGGTGTTTGTCTGAGAGATATTTGAGGCAAACACACATCAGGGACCAAAGATGTGGCTCCCCTGTCCCCAGCAGCATTTGTTTGTGCCAGCAAGGAAGGAAGCACAGAACTGCCAGGGTCTGATGGCTTCTCAGCACTGCAACAATGTTTCCATGGAGGGTACCCATTGTTGGAATGTGGGAGTCTAACTTACGCTTCATAGATGACATGATGTTTATGATGGTCCCCAGCTTCGTGGCAGCCTCACTGGTGTCAGATCTTGCGGCCCATTGTTCTTGCCTCTACCTCACGACACCAGCAATGTCCACCAAAGACTCACCCATATTATGGAGGCAAGTGTAGGTGCCTTTAAGTGCCTTAGAATAATTTTTTGTGTCACTGAGGCACCTACAGTCTCTTTTTAGGGTTCTCACTATGGTCTCCATCCCTCCCACACCTCCTCAACCATCTGCTGTTGGATTCCTACCGCTCGCTGTCAGAAGACAGCTCGGGTCTCGGAGCCCACAGCTGGCTTGGAAAGGCAGATGGGGCATTTCCTTTGGGTGGCAGTTCATCTGGAGACCCTGCAATGCAGTTATCCCTTTCAGGTCTGGAGAATGAGATTCTTTGGAATCCAGGAGTTGATAAAAGGTGTCAATGTCAATGGGGGGCAGGAGCTCATCACCAACAGGTGGGTCATCCAGGACAGTTACTGCACAGGAGGTGTTCTTTGTCTATGTTCAATGTATAACATTTATTATTAGGATTATTTAAACTAGATGTTGTCAATAGTATTTTAGAAGACAAACAGACTTTTTTAACATTCACTGTAGGTTACAGATAAACATGTCGTGCATGTGTTGCTAGGAGTGAATGAAGCAAAGTCTCACAATTTTTACTTTCTAAATGGATAGATCTGTACATTGTTAACACCATCTCTGTGTGGGGGGTCGTTTGTGTGTCATTGCACAGATTGCAAGGCAGTTACACAGCTTGCTGGCCTATCATGGCTGAAAGGGTGAGCGCATGTAAAGACACCATTTAGCATGTTGCTGGACTTAATTTCACATCATAACTATAATGATGAAAGGGCCATTTATTGACACTACTACTGAGAACATTTTACCCTGTCGACAAGGTGCCTGCATCCCCAGTAGCCATTACTTAACTCACTGCTCCTGACAATGTGGTATTAGTTTGATCCACTATTAATTTTCGTACATCACTCTGTCTTTCAGACTGTACAGCACACCAATCTGCCTTGTAGGGATGTATTGCATGCATTTTGTGCATTCATGGGGCAAAGGGCTCATACTTGACACACATCCACACTTTTCACAGCAAGCAAACCTGCTACAATGCATGAATGGGTAAGGGCATTTAATTACCATGGTTTACTTATTTGTGTGCACTCCTGTGATTTCCTAGCACACACAGTCATCTCCAGAGTTCAGACCAATAGGCACTGTAAACTATCTCTCAGGGGGCTATGCACCATTACACTTGTAAAAATACAAACATTGAAGTTCTCCACATTGTGTAATTACCCATGTTGGCCCTCTGCAGAGTATCATAGATCTGTTCACTCAGCCCTAATCACTTGTACCTGGACATGACTCCTCAGCCATACATCATTTTAGCCCAGGACCAAGACTTACTATCAGACACTAATGACATCCAGATCATACATTAACTCTCTGGAGCCACTAATACAACCAACATTAGTTACAATATGCAATTGCCAAACATGTCTACCTGTATGTCAGAACTATGGCTCATGCCTAACCTCAAAAGAGAGTAGTGATGGTAACCTGTAACATTTACCTACCCTGGTTGCAGCACGACAAGAACCAGACACCTCACCCTCCTACCATCCCCACACACTACCCATCATTCTGGACAACTGAGTTATCCTTTCAGTTCACAATTCCCGATCAAAGACCGCCGGGGCTGTTTTGGAGTTTGTACCGCCAACAGGCTGGTGGTACAAAATTGGGCATTACGACCACGGCGGAAGCGCCGCGGTCGCACCACCGGGACCGGCAGTTTCACGCCACTTTTGCTCCCGGCGGTTTCCCGCCACTATTGTCCCGGCAGTAGTAATCCCCCAGGGCAGCGCTGCCCAGGGGATTACCAGTCCCCCTCCCGCCAGCCTTTTCATGGCGGTATGAACCGCCATTAAAAGGCTGGAGGAAAGGGGAGTCGCAGGGCCCCCTGCCACCGCCCCATGGAGCTTTTCAATGTCTGCATAGCAGACAGTGAAAAGCGCGACGGGTGCAACTGCCCCCGACGCACAGCCGCAACACCGCCTGCTCCATTTGGAGCCAGCTCCAGTGTTGCTGCCGAGATCCCCGCTGGGCTGGCGGGCAGAAACCAGGTTTCTACCCACCGGCCCAGCGGGGATCTCAAAATAGACCCCGCGGGAGTGCGGACTGCATTGGAGGCCGCCCTGCGGTTTCAACTTGCCGCCCGACAAAGTTGAAATGAGGGCCTTAGTCTCTTTTTTTGAGATTTTCTTCACTGGGACGAACCTGGAAGTCAGGCCGGGTCGTGGTTGAGGCAAGCCGGCTAGAGTTCCCTTAGCGGGTCGGTCCCTCTATAGAGCTTTTTTTTTCAAAAGTTCTCTAAACTTCTCCAAACTTCTGGATCTTCTTCCAGATGTTCCTTTAAGATTCCTTTGGGGTCCACAGCTCACCCCAAGGTTCCAGAAGCTCTGAGATGATCCTTGGGGGTGTGGACTACAACTCCCAGAATGCACCTGGCGCAAACTCCTTTTTGGCCACTGGACAGTGGTCAGCTGGTTAGTTTCTTCAGGAGTTGGTGCAGGGGACTCTCGTTAGCAATTTTTCACCTGTAGCAAACAGGGAGTCCCTCCTTGAACCAGTTGAAGCCAGGCAAAGTCCTTCTTGTGGTGAAGCCCAAGTGTGCAGCTGGTGCAGTCCTTCAGAGTGCAGGGTCCAGGTGCAGGCCAGGGGTCCAGCAGGGCAGTCCTTCTTCTACTGTAGTTCTTCCTGGTAGGGATTGGTAGGGATCTGAGGTGTGGGTGCAGGTCTGCCAGTTTTATCCCTGCCCCTGGGTGAAAAACAGGGGGGTCCTGGTTCTCCAATCAGGTGCAGGGCAAACATCAATCCCAGGGAGAAACATTCCTCAAAAATCCATCATGGCTGAAAGTGATTTTTGGAGGTTACATCTGGCTGAGCCCAAACACTGGTGTGACTAAAAATCCTAAACACACCCCTCTCCTGCCCTCTCCTAATCTAATCAAGGGGGCACCTAATTGTCTGGGTTTGCAGGATGTGGGGGTGTTGCTGGGTTGCTCCGAATGTCCTTCTCTGTCTTTGAAGACCAGTTTGGCAGCCCTCCCCCTTCCTGCCTCACCATCTGCTGAGAGGTGATCTCCTCCCACAGGCACATCTCACTGTGTGAAGCCAGGCCACTTCACACCTCATCAAGGCAGCCAGGCTGCCAGAGGCTGGCCAATCAGAGAACAGCAGCAAAAGCACTGCAGAACTGAAGTTGGCAAATTTTCAGGTAAAGTTTAAAACTCTTTACCTGAACAAGTTATATTAAATCCCACAACTGGAAGTTGTGGGATTTATTATAACAATTAATTTGATACCAAACTCTTGATATCTGTTACTTAAGGGGACTTTTACAATTAAAATAAAGCCTCCCCATTCTAACCTATTGAGTGCATTCACTACAATGAGGGAAAACGAATTTGGCTGTTTTACCTCACCAGGGCTTGTAAAACTATTTTCGTAAGGTCCCTGCTTATAGTTACATGGCACCCAGCCCTAGGGGCACATAGGGCACACTTTAGGGGTGACGTATATATAAAATTAATGTAGTTTAAGACTTTGGAACTACTTTTAATTTCAAAGTCGAATTTGTATGTAACTTTAATTTAAGAGCAGCCAGCAAGGCAGGCCTGCCTTTAAAATGACACTGGGCACCTCAGCAGTGCACCTATGGGGGCACTACATTTGCTGGGGTCCCTACACCTCCATGCCTTACCATATACCAGGGACTTATAGGTAGGTTAACTTTGCCAATTATAATTAGCCTAATTTGCATATCCACTTTACACAAAGCACTGGCCCTGGGACTGGTAAGCAGTACCCAGGGCACAGCCAAGAGTCAGTAACCACCAGTACCTGTCCAAAACGTTTGGGGGTGACCAGGGCAAAAAGGAGGACTTTCCTACACTCCCCTCCCCCCAGATTAAAGGTGATGGGTACTAACCTACACCCTGGTAGTCCTCATCAGCAAAGTGGAAAAACCTGGAAAGGCCATCTGTATTGACGTGGACAGTCCCAGGTCTGTGCTCCACTGTGAAGTCTATCCCCTGTAAGGAAATGTACCACCTTAAGAGTTTTGGGTTCTCCCCCCTCATATGCATCAACCATCTGAGATGGTCAATTTGTACACAGAAGTGAGTGCCAAACAAGTATGGCCTCAACTTCTTCAGGGACCAGACCACAGCAAAGGCCTCCCTCTCAATGGCACTCCATCTTTTCTCTCTGGGGAGTAGTCTACTGCTGATGACGGCAACTGGTTGATCTTGGCCCTCTTCATTAACTTGTGCTAACACTGCCCCAATCCCTTCCACTGAAGCATCTGTTTGCACTATAAACTCCTTGCTATAGTCAGGGGCCAGTAACACTGGTGCTGAACACATAGCCTGTTTTAGGGTGTCAAAAGCTTTCTAACACTCTGGGGTCCAAATGTCCTTCTTGGGCTGTTTATTGGAGGTAAGCTCAGTCAGAAGGGTCACTATGGTCCCATAATTCTGAACAAACCTCCTGTAGTACCCAATCAGGCCAAGAAAGGCCCTGACATGAGTCTGGGTTTTAGGAGTCTCCCAATCCAGGATAGTCTGGATCTTGGGATGGTGAGGTTGTATATGGCCTCCACCAACAAGGTGGCCCAGGTACACAATGGAGCTTTGCCCTATCTGGCACTTGCTTGCCTTGATATTCAGGCCTGCTTGAAGCAGGGCCTGAAGCACTTCCTGCAGGTGGACCAGGTGGTCCTCACAGGTGGAACTAGATACAGCTATATTGTCAAGATAAGCTGCACTGAAAAGTTCCAACCCAGACATGAGTGTATTCACCAACCGTTGGAAGGTGGCAGGAGCATTTTTCAGGCCAAAGGGCATCACCTGGAACTGAAAGTGGCCCTCTGGTGTGGAAAATTCTGACCTCTCCTTAGCTCCTGGACTTAAGGCAATCTGACAGTATCCTGAGGTCAGATCAAATGTGCTCAGGAATTTGGAGGCCACCAACCTATCAATGAGCTAATCAGCTCTAGGTACGGGGTGAGCATCAGTCCTAGTGACTGCATTAAGACCTCTGTAGTCCACACAGAATCTCAATTCCTTCTCCCCACCTTGGGGATTAGGCTTGGGCACCAGTACCACTGGACTGGACCAAGGACTGTCAGAATGCTCAATTACCTTAAGCTCCAACATCTTTGCTACTTCAGCTTTGATGTTGGCCTTGACCTGGTCGGACAGCCTGTACAGCTTGTTTTTGACAGGTAAGCTGTCACCAGAGTCAATGTCATGGACACACCAATTGGTGAGTCCAGGGGTCAGGGTGAACAGACTAGCAAACATTTCCACAACTTTTCTGCAGTCTTTTTGTTGCTGGTCTGTCAACTTGGGAGAGAGTACCACTCCCTCCACTGACCCATCTTGTTCATTTGAGGACAGGAGGTCTGGCAGAGGTTCACTCTCCTCCTCCTTCCCTTCATCAGTTACCATCAGCATGGTCATGCCTGCCCTGTCCTGGTGGGGTTTCAATCTGTTGACATGCAGGATCCTATGAGGATTCCTGGGGGTGTCAAGGTCCACCAGGTAGGTGACCTCACCCTTTTTCTCCACAATTAGATAGGGCCCAGTCCATTTGGCCTGAAGTGCCCTAGGAGCCATGGGCTCCAAAACCCACACCAGCTGTCCTGGGTGATACTCAGGCATGGTGGCCTGCTGATCATGCCAGAGCTTCATGAGCTCTTGGCTGGCCTCCAGGTTTCAGCTTGCCTTCTTCATGTACTCAGCCATGTGTGATCGCAGGTCCAGCACATAATCCAGCACATTCTCCTTGGACTCTTTGAGAGGCTTCTCCCAAGACTCTCTCACCAAGCATAATGGGCCTCTTACAGGGTGCCCAAACAATAATTCAAAGGGGCTGAATCCAACCCCCTTCTGTGGCACCTCTCTGTAGGCAAACAACAGGCATGGGAGGAGAACATCCCATCTCCTCCTGAGCTTGTCAGACGAACCCATAATCATGCCCTTCAGGGTCTTATTAAATCTTTCCACCAGACCATTGGTCTGTGGATGATAGGGGGTGGTGAACGTATAAGTAACACCACACTCATCCCACATGGCATTCAGATAGGTAGACATAAAATTTGTGCCCCTATCTGAGACCACCTCCTTTGGGAATCCTACTCTGGTGAACACACCAAGTAGGGCCCTAGCCACTGTGGGAGCAGTGACTGTCCGGAGGGGTATTGCCTCAGGGTACCTGGTGGCATGGTCCACAACCACCAAAATGTACCTGTTGCCTGAGGCAGTTGGTGGGTCTACGGGACCAACAATGTCAATCCCCTCCCTCTCAAAGGGAGTCCCAACCACTGGCAGTGATATCAAGGGAGCCTTTGGCTTGCCCCCTGCCTTGCCAGTGGCTTGGCAGGTAACATAGGAGCTGCAGAACTCCTGACTTTGTCTGACATTTGGGGCAATTAAAAATGGTTGACCAGCCTGTTCCAGGTCTTGGTCTGTCCCAAATGTCCAGCCAAGTTAATATCATGGCTTAAAGTGAGGAAGAATTCTCTATACTTCTGGGGGACCACTACTCTCCTGGTTACCCCTGGTTTGGGGTCCCTTCCCTCAGTGTAGAGAACTCCATCCTCCCTGTAAACCTTGTGGGTCCCACTGGTATCCCCTTGTTCTTTCCTGGCAGCAGTCTGCCTTAGGTCCTCAACAGTGGGACACTCTCTTTGTCCCTGGCACAACTCTTCTCTGGTGGGCCCACCTGCCCCTTGCAGTTCTGCCAAGTCAGGCAGAGCTTGCAGGGGAAGTGGCCCTACCTCGGAGGTCAGATCCTCCCCCTCAGGTTTGGATTTCTCCTCTCCTGATCCTCTGTACTTGTGGGTGCTGGCAAGCCAGACCCAGTGCCCTTTCTCTTCTTCATGGAGGATTGGCCCACTGTTCCAGGGTCCAAGTGTCCAGCACATCCCTGTTGTGCTGCCTGTGACCTGGTCACAGTACACACCCATTCAAGGAGGTCCAGCATCTGTGCATGGACATATCTCTCCACCTCTGACCATTCAGATGCTTCAAGATCATTTCCCAGCAGACACTCTACTGGGAGGGCAGGAGCTACAGCTACATTCTTAGGGCCAGTCACACCTCCCCATTCCAGGCTCACCATGGCCATGGGATGGAGTTGGGTTCTGCTATCTGCATAAGTCACTTGGTGGAAGACACCAGGTAAGACGTGTTCTGGAGAAATCAGCTTCTCTGTGACCATTGTCACACTGGCTCCTGTATCTCTCAGAGCTTTCACCTCAGTCCCATTGACTTTAGGCCTCTGCCTATACCTCTCCATGCTGGGAGGTAAGGTGGCCATAGTTGCAATGTCCACCCCACCCATGGATACTAAGGTGACCTCTGTGTACCCTGATCCCAGCCCTGGGCCAACTTCCACACCCATTCCTACACCAGCAATCCCCTGGGATTGCCCACCATTGGGGGGCTTCTTGAAGCAGATAGCATCTCCTCTTTTGTGTCCAGGTTGATGACACTCAAAGCACTTGCCGGCCTTAGCAAGCTCCTGAAACTTTCCTGCTTTAACAGGATCATAATGCTTCCCCTGATACCCTTTCCCCTTAGAAGTGGAATGGCTAAGGTCTCCCCCACCCTGAATTCTTGGGGACTCTTGTGAGGACTCCTTGGGTTTTTTATCATCTTTCCCTTTGTTCTTCTCCTGAGAAGAACCATGTCCCCCCTTTTTCTGATCACCCCCTGGGGGTTTCTGGTTAACCCTAGTTCTTAACCAGTCATCTGCTGCCTCACCCAGCTCTCTGGGGTTGGTCATCTTAGAATGGCGGAGCTTCTCTTGGACACAATTGGTTAGAAGGTGCTCCTTCATAATCAAATTGTACAGCCCCTCAAAGGTACTTACCTTGTTGCCCTGTATCCAGCCCTCTAGTACTTTAACTGAGATGTCCACAAAGTCCACCCAGGACTAGGTGCTTGTCTTTTGGGTGTCCCTAAACTTGAGCCTATACTGCTCTGGGGTCAGACCAAACTTTTTAATCAAGCATCTCTTCATACTGGGATATGAATCTGCCTCCTCCCCCCTCAAGGTTAGGAACCTATCCCTCCCAGAGTTGGGGACCAACTCCCAAAGAAGTGAACCCCAGTACTGAGGCTTGACTCTCCTCATCTGGAGGGCCCTCTCAAAGGCCCCCAGCCACTTCTCTATGTCATCCCCCTCTACATAGGCAGGAACCACCCCCTTGGGTAATCTGGGGCAAAATAAAACACCCATTGACACCTCAGCTTCTCTGTCGCTGCCACTATCTCTTTTCTCTTCCCTTGCCCATTTTTGTTTTCTAGGGCCAGCTTTTCTGCCTCCAAAGCTATAAATGCTAGCTGGTCCTCCATCGCTCTTTCCCTGAGGGGCAGGTTCTCTCCTCCTGAAGGGACCCCCTTCCCCCAACTAGCTTTGGGTATTACCCTGGTGACTGTGTGTATTGAGGACTGGTCTTCCTCCTCCTATCTTAGGCACAGATGCCCTCCCTCCCCTGAGTGGTTGGAGCTAGCATTCTCCCCTGCTTCTTCACCCTCTGGAGCTTCCTCTGAGTCTACCTCTTGGGCCTCAGTCCATGCAGTCAGGGATTTAATCAGGACATGCATCATGTGGTCAGTGGTTGCAGGCAACCCTCTTGCAGTACACAACCCCCTAAGCTGGACTACTGTCAGTGTGGGTAGGCTAGCCACATCAAGCTCCATGGTTCCCTAGTTTTGTGTCAACAAACACGTTTTGCAACAATTGGAAACAAGAATTTAGAAAAATCACAAAAATTCAATAATTGAAATTAATCCAAATTAAAAATTAAAAACAATTTTTGCACTAGGACAATTTAAAGGATTTTTAATTTGTTTTACTTAAAACTGTAATGTGATACTGAACACAAGTACAGGATCCAACCACTGCACACCAAAAATGTTGGAAAATGGGCTATTGGTAAGGGCAGGTAAGTACCTACACATCGCAATAGGCCACTAACCTCCACGTAAGTCCAGTTAGGTCTCAGTAAATTAAACCCAGCTCAACCCTTGGTAGCTTGGCCACGAGCGACACGGCTTAACTTAGGAGACAGAGTGTAAAGCATTCAAATATCACAAAACAGTAATTAAATAAAACACAGAAAACAGTTTAAAAATCCAAAACGCATTTATAAAAATAGATTATATTTTTATCTTTAAAATGACACAAAAACGAAGAAAACCAGATAAGGGGAACCGGAGATATGAATTTTTAAAGAATTATTATTTTCTAGCACCTAGAAACAAAAAGTGCTAATCTGGCCATCTGGTCGCACCTCGACTGGGGCAAAGTCAACGTTTAAGGCTGGCTGCGATGGGGCCCGGCTCGGCTACAGCCCGCGGGAGACCCCGGTCAAAAGTTTACCTTCTGACTTAGTCGTTTTTCTGAAGATTTTCTTCAGCGGGATGAACCTGCCAGTCCAATCCGACCTCCTGGAAATCTTCTCCAGATACGCATTGCGGGAGCCCTTGGTGGAGATTTTTACCTTTGGACTTAGTAGTTTTTTCGAGGTGAAAATCCTTCGACAGGGGCAAACCTGGATCTTGATTCGACGTCCCTGGAGTCCTCCTCGGATACGCTGGCTGGGAGGTCCCGGTCAACTTCCTACATTCAGACTCAGTCTCTTTTTTGGAGATTTTCTTCACCGGGAAGAACCTGCAATTCAGGCCAGGTCGCGGTTGAGGCAAGCCGGCTAGAGTTGCCATGGCGGGTCGGTCACTCTATGGATTTTTTTTTTCAAAAGTTCTCCAAACTTCTCCAAACTTCTGGATCTTCTTCCAGATGTTCTTTTAAGGTTCTTTTGGGGTCCATGGCTCACCCCAAGGTTCCAGAAGCTCTGAGATGATCCTTGGGGGTGTGGACTACAACTCCCAGAATGCACCTGGCGCAAACTCCTTTTTGGCCACTGGACAGTGGTCAGCTGGTTAGTTTCTACAGGAGTTGGTGCTGGGGACTCTGGTTAGCAATTTTTCACCTGTAACAAACAGGGAGTCCCTCCTTGAACCAGTTGAAGCCAGGCAAAGTCCTTCTTGTGGTGAAGCCCAAGTGTGCAGCTGGTGCAGTCCTTCAGAGTGCAGGGTCCAGGTGCAGGCCAGGGGTCCACAGGGCAGTCCTTCTTCTCCTGTGGTTCTTCCGTATTGGATTCTGATGGGGATCTGAGGTGTGGGTGCAGGTCTGCTAGTTTTATCCTTGCTCCTGGGTGAAAAACAGGGGGGTCCTGGTTCTCCAATCAGGTGCAGGGCCCTTCCCCCTGTGATGACCACTTCCTGGGAAGAGTGGCAAAAATCTGGCTGAGCCCACTGGTGTGGCTAAATATCCTAAACACATCCCTCTCCTGCCTTCTCCTAATCAAGTCAAGGGGGTACCTAATTGTCTGGGTTTGCAGGATGTGGGGGTGTTGCTGGGTTGCTCCAAATGTCTGTCTCTGCCTTTGAAGACCAGTTTGGCAGCCCTCCCCCTTCCTGCCTCACCATCTGCTGAGGGGAGATCTCCTCCCACATGCACATCTCTTTTTGTGAAGCCAGGCCACTTCACACCTCATCAAGGCAGCCTGGCTAGGCTGCCAGAGCCTGGCAAATCAGAGCACAGCAGCAAAAACACTGCAGGGCTGAAGTTGACAACTTTTCAGGTAAAGTTTAAAACTCTTTACCTGAACAAGTTATATTAAATCCAACAATTGTAAGTTGTGGGATTTATTATAACAATTAATTTGATACCAAACTCTTGGTATCTGTTACTTAAGGGGACTTTTAAAATTCAAATAAAGCCTCCCCATTCTAACCTATGGAGGCCATTCACTACAATGAGGGAAAACAAATTTGGCTGTTTTACCTCACCAGGGCTTGTAAAACTATTTTTGTAAGGTCCCTGCTTATAGTTACATGGCACCCAGCCCTAGGGGCACATAGGGCACACTTTAGGGGTGACGTATATATAAAATTAAGGTAGTTTAAGACTTTGGAACTACTTTTAATTTCAAAGTCGAATTTGTATGTAACTTTAATTTAAGAGCAGCCAGCAAGGCAGGCCTGCCTTTAAAATGACACTGGGCACCTCAGCAGTGCACCTATGGGGGCACTACATATGCTGGGGTCTTATAGGTAGGTTAACTTTGCCAATTATAATTAGCCTAATTTGCATATCCACTTTACACAGAGCACTGGCCCTGGGACTGGTAAGCAGTACCCAGGGGACAGTCAAGAGTCAGTATCCACCAGTACCTGTCCAAAATGTTTGGGGGTGACCAGGACAAAAAGGAGGACTTTCCTACAATGTTTAAATATATTCTTCATTAATTACACTCATCCTGTAAATCGTCCTGATCCTCAGCTGCAGCACCGTCCTATCCAGCAACTCCTGCCACCAACTCTGTTGGGATAGATGATGTTACCTGCTCCTCTAATAGGTCCAATTCCTCCTGTTCCTCTGGTCCTCCTCCTGTCTGCATGACTGCTCTCTGATTCTTAGCCAGTTTCTCCTTGGTGCTGCACTCATAATCATGGCACCTTTTTTTCAGCTAAGGCACTGTCCTTTTGGGTTTGCCTACACTGTTGATCTTATCCACCATGGTCTGCCAAATGCCTTCCTTCTTCCTTCATGGCAATTTTGAGATGACAAAGAGAAAGTGTTAATTTTTTGTCAACTCACCTATTAATATTTGGTTCTCCTCATCGCTGATATTGCTCTTCTTCTTCCCCTGGCTTGCAGTCTGGGATTGGGATTGTTGCCCTCCAGATTGTGGATCCTGTTGATTACATTTTCTGCATTTGTTGTGGGTTGCAGCCTAGATTTTTGAAATGTATCAATTTTTGTATAAATACCACAATGAAAAGCACTCCTAAATGTCACAATGCAGATTTGCAGCACTTCCAAGTGCTTTACAACACACCAATGAGCTTTGCCTCACGTAAGGGCCAGTTGTCCATGTTGAATTATGTCTTTTTTGACACATAAAACTTTTAGACAGATTAGAGCCTTACGATATGGTGCACTGTTCCACAGATATGGCTCATCCATGTCGTATAGAAATGGTGCACTAATGTGCAAGATTATTTGACGCAACCCTGCCGCAACGCAGTGTTGCATCACTCCCATAAAACTGGCCCTCAGTTTCTACCACTGCTTCAGGATGACAGAAGTTTTTAATAGCTGGAGCAGTGTTGTGTTTCTACCTTAGATAGTAAAAAATGTTTGCTTGCCACAGGACCTTTCCGGGCATGTACTGCTTTTGGCTAGAAATGTATCAGCATTTGTTTACATATGTATTCCTCAGTTAAATGTAAAAGAGTGCAAAACATGGTAGCTCAATTAAAAAATGAGTCATTCATTTTTGGACAGATTGAAGAATTAATTTGCTTGACCTCATGTCACCCAGACACCTGGGATCACTTCCTGTTAGATCACATTTTGCACATTGAAAGGTGGCATGGATTTGAGGGTTGGATAGTACGCACCTTACAGTGTTGACACATGATGTAGCCAGTTTGTGCTGGGCTCATATGCTAGTTTGAGCTGGTTGTTGGCCAGTAGCCATTGTGAAGAGTACGTTGGAGCCCTCCACGTGCTCTAAGGAGTGAAGAGTAGTCTTAGGCAAACATGTAAGATGGACAAAATCTGCTCAATTCCTTTTCCTTGGGCATTACATAATCTCGGAAATGACAATGAAAACAACCAGAGAACCCATCCCAAGTTAATTAATTATTTATATCAACGTTTGCCAATTACGGTTTCTGAAAATGGCAGACATTAAATTAGAATATCTTGCTTCATATCCTGCTGATACACCACATTAGGCTTCATGTTCTGGTAGGTAAACTATACCCTCTAATAACTTAGAAGGAAATGATATGAGAATAATGGTACATCTCAAGTTATGAATTGAAGGTACGGAAAGCAGGAATCCCTTGGTAGATTGATCATTTCTTGAAATCTTATTACTAATGTTAAACGGGTTGGGATACTTTTTCTGGAATTCTTTATATTTATTGAAGGGTTTGAAAACAATGTCCCTCAGCGGCAGATTATGGGGCAGGGAGAAGGCTTCCCTTTGTGGGTTAAGGCTTTCATACATGTGTCAACAATAGCTTAAGCGAGATAGTTAATTGAATAATATTCATTTTCTTCTGAAGAGCACTTCAAGCACTGAGTTGTTGGGAATAACTTACCTTAATGCATCAATGTGTATATTTAATGGAGAATGTAGTTCGTCATCAAACATTTTTAGAGTTTTTGGGAAGAAATCTATAAGGACAGAACATTTCTGGAATGCCAGAGAAAAAACGAGAGGAGCAGAGAACTTTACAAGCTAACCAAACAATCTAAAAATGAATGTACTAAAATTGTCTGTCTATCTATTAATCATTACAAAAAATGATTAATAGATAGACACACCATCATAAAGAGAAGTTTGGAAGATCTTCAGGCAGATGGAATCTCATATTTATTTTGAGAGGAAGCATATCCTCTTGGAAAGATTTTTGATTTGGCTAAATGGAAACATACAGGAAAAGATTGCTGCAGAAAACTAGCTGCATCAATGATTGATAGTTAACGTCACTCCACTATATAATCAGTTGATTACTATGATGCTATTATAGCCTTAGAACCCGCCGTAGCGGGCTCTACCGGCTAATAAAGGCCCGCTCCCTGAGTTAAATGCCCGAGCCAAAGGCTAGGGCATTTAACAAGGGAGAGGGACTTTAATAGCCGGTAGAGCCCGCTACGGCGGGTTCTAAGGCTATTAGAACATTCTGCCACACAGGGCAGAATGTTCTATTAAAAAAAAAAAATGTTCACGGAGCCCGAGGGGATTAAAATCCCCTCGGGCTCCGTGAGGCTTTGTTCACAGCTGTTGCTGTGAACAAAGCGAACATTGGAATGTTGGCGCTGCGGGCTTTTACCAGCCAGTAAAAGCCCGCAGCACTCCATTGTTTTCAATGGAGCCCCCAGCATTCCAATGTTCTAATTAAAGGTAATTGTTAGACCTGGCATCATTGGCATGGTCTTCCCTAACTTTTTGCTTCTGCTTCCCAGGCTGTTGCTGTGTGATGGGCTCAGCTTTTTCTGTTTTTGTTACTCTGGGCCCTTTACCACTGCTAATCAGTTTTAAAGTGCAAGTGCTTCCTATGTGAAATTGTAAGTGTAATTGGCATTTTCATAAGTGGCATATTAGATTTACCAATAAGTCCCTAGTAAAGTGCACTAGAGGTGCCCAGGGCCTGTAAATCAAATGCTACTAGTGAGCCTGCTGCACTGATTGTGCCACCCACATTAGTAGCTCTGTAAACATGGCTCAGACCTGCCACTGCAGTGTATGTGTGTGTAGTTTTAACCTGCCAATTTGAACTGGCAAGTGAACCCACTTGCCATGCCCAGACATTCTCTTTTAAGGCACCCCTGAGGTAAGCCGTAGGTAGCCCCATGGCAGGGTGCCGTGAATGTTAAAGGTAGGACATGTACAGATGTGTTTTCCATGTCCTAACAGTAAAATGCTGCCAAAGTCGGTTTTCACTGTTGCAAGGCATACCTCTCTCATAGGTTAACATAGGGGCTGCCTTTAAATATCTCTTAAGTACAGTTTCCTTTGGAAAGCAGATAGAGGAGTGGAGTTTGGAGTCTCGGAACTCACAATTTAAAAAAACATCTTGTGGTAAAGTTGGTTTTTAGATTGTTTGAAAATGACAGTTTTAGAAGGTAGGCATTTTCTGTCTTAAACCATTCTGTTACTCTGCCTGCTCGTGTATTCCATGTCTGGGTCAGACTGACAGTTGGGCGGTTTATGAATCCCCTATAGACAGTGACACAAAGGGAGCTGGGATGTGGCCTGCATATCCTGATGAGCCATCTGAGATAGAGTGGAGGGAGGGGTAGTCACTTACACCTGAATGGGCTGTGCCTGTCCTCTCACAATGCATTCTCTAACCCCCTGGTGTGTGTCTAGGACCGGGCCTGGGCAAGGAAAGATCTTGTGCAGAACAAAGACTTTCCTTTGAAGTTTGTCTACTTCAAAGGCAGAAAGGGGTATAAGTAGTGGACCCACAGACCCAGATTTTTAGATTATTTCAAGATTCACTTCTGGAACCAAGAGCTGAAGAGCTGAGAAGAAGTGCTACCCCTGCCTGTGACTGTGCTTTTTTGGGGTAATGTGCAGTTGCTGCTTCTGCCTGAGGAAGGGGACAAAGACTGGACTTTGTGGTATATTCCTGCTTGAGAAGAATCTCCTTGGACTGAGCTTTTCCCCTGTTCTGAAGTCTCAGGGCCATCAAAGACTTTTCCTGGCAGCACCTGTAGTCTCTGCTGGGACTCCTGCCCTGCCAAGTGGTGTCTAATCCAGTCCCTGGGCCTTTGAAAGGAGAAGCTGGTGGAAAACCAAGAAGATCCAAGGAAACGGACTTCCGATGACTCCGGACTGACACCGCTGCCTAATTCCATGACTCCGCCTGCAACTAAAGCCGTGGTCCTCAGTGGAGTGCGACAACTCTGTAGGCCCAACGCAGCTGCCACCTCGCTGAAGTCAGCGACGGCGGGGCATCGCCACACTACGTTGTGACCGCAGGATATTGACTTTTTCTTTCTGCTCCTGCCAAGCTACCAAGGGGTAAGCGGGGATTAACCAGGTGTGTTTCTCCTTTGCCCTGACTAGAGTGAGGGTCCTTGCTTGGACAGGTGGCAACCTGACTGCCAACCAAAGACCCCATTTCTAACAGTAATATATTAGGATATTTTCACATATTTTGCTAGACCCATATAATAATTATAAAACTTGCAGATCTTACTACCCTACACCTTTTCTGATTGGAACAAATTGTGTTGTTGATTGAGGTAGATGAAACCCTTCTCAAGCAACAACCACAATTCTTCTTAGGGTGAATTTTATGACTAATGCTTTATGAGTTGGGATACCTTTTCTGGATTTCTTTACATTTAATGAATGATTTGAAAATAATGTCCCTCGTGGGGACATTATGGAGCAGGAAGAAGGCTTCCCTTTGTGGGATAATGCTTTTATGCACTCTCTTAAGCGTGATAATTAATTGAATAATTTTCATTTTCTTCTGAAGAGCACTTCAAGCAGTGAGTAGCTCCTTGATGCCCATACGTAGTGCCTTGTGACCCTTACAGATGAGCAGTTGCTCTCAATGAATCCTGATTTGATTTTTGAATTGATTTGATTTTTAAGTCACAAGCAAACCCTAAATGAACATGTGCTCAACCCTCAGGGAGTTTGGAACACAGAGGAATCAGGCTTACCTCTGATGCAATGTGTAGAGTAGTTCTGCAACACTTCAATTAGTAACACAGTAAAAAAGAAATAATAAAAGGAGCCTATAACAAAGTTAGAAACATAGAGTGAATTTTAATAAATAAAACAATACCAAAATGACAACCATCCAATCAGTAGTAATGGAAACAATCAATTTTAAAGGTTTCAGTAAAAACAGAGCCAAAAGGTGTAAAGCACCAACTGTGATTATCCTGTCGTGCCAGACTAAGGGGGTCATTCTGACCCCCGCCGGCGGCGAATTCCGCCGGCCTGGCGGGAACCGCCAGAAGACCGGGCCGCGGCGGTCATTCTGAGTTTCCCGCTGGGCTGGGCTGCAACCCGCCCGCCCAGCGGGAAACCCCCTTCCACGAGGATGCCAGCTCCGAATGGAGCCGGCGGAGTGGAATGGGTGCGACGGGTGCAGTTGCACCCGTCGCGATTTTCAGTGTCTGCCACGCAGACACTGAAAATCTATGTGGGGCCCTGTTAGGGGGCCCCTGCACTGCCCATGCCATGCCACGCCGGCTTCCCTTTTCTGACGGCAGCTTTACCGCCGCGGTCAGAATGCCCCCGGAAGCACCGCCAGCCTGTTGGCGGTGCTACCGCGGTCGGGACCGCCAGGGTCAGAATGACCCCCTAAGTCACAAGTGGTCCTGTTGCATCATTTTCGAAGAGCTTGTCAACAAGAGTTTGTAATGCTATATCCAGAATTAGGTGTGCATGGAGCTGTTGGGGCGATTTGTTGGTTACGAGGAGCTGCAAGGATGCAATGCAGAGTCTGGCATCATTGTCAAGGCTGGCGTTGATGATGGATGTGACAACCTGGGCTGAGAATGCTTTATACAGCAGCAGTTGGAATGTAGTGACAGGCTGTGATTTGATGCAGGTCTTTGCTATGGGTCCAATCTACGCAGCATCTACAATGCATCGGTTCTGCTCAGGTTTGAGCTATATAGCAGCTGAGATGCATTGGTTTTGCTGGATCCTTGGGCGGGCATAGCACCTTAGGCCCATTTCTAGAGGTGCAGGACTGAGGGAAGCAGCTTAGACTCACAGATGGCCAGGTGCAGATGCAAAGTTAGTGGAAGTCTGTTGTGTCTCTGAGGCTTCAGATCAGGAGGCAAGCTAAGTGGCCCTTTGAGTCACTCTGGGTTCTGGGGTCAAGAGATGCAGGTCCAGCCCTTCTCACCCAGGCAGGCGGGCAGCAGGCAACACATCTGCACATTGAAACAGTAGTCCAGCAGACTGCTGTCCAGCAGAGTGGTAGTCCTTCACCTGCACAGCAACCCTTCTTCCTGGCAGAGTATTCACAGGTCCAGAAGTATACTGAAGCGGTGGTGTCTGAGGCAAGTATTTATGCCCGATTTTGTCTTTGAAGTGAGAGAGAAGCTTCTAGAGGTTTCCCTTTGAATTTTCCGGCATTCTCCTTTCCTGCCCTGGCTCAAGATCAACTTCAGGGGGTATGCAGCCCTTTGTGAGAAGACAGGAGACAACCTATTCAGATGTAAGCTGGTCGGTGTCCAGCTCCCCCCGCCCACCCTGCTAGTGCTGGTCTATCGAGCTCACTTAAGCTACCATTTGTATGTGGCTGACTAGGAGGAATACATAAAGCTCAACTGTCAGCTTCACTCAATCATGCGATCAAAAACATGCCACAGGCACTCAATCAATAACAGAGCGAAATGGCAGCTTTGTAAAAGTGGCATTTTCAGAATTGCAATTGAAAATCGGGCTTCACCGTAAGTAAGGATTTTAAAGAGAGATGAAACATGAACTGACTATCTTTCTCCATTTGGAAATTAAACTTATAAAATATAATAAGGTAACGCCAGTGTTATCCTATGGGAGAGGTAGGCTAAACTAAGAAGTATGTGTCCTATCTATTAAATACATTGCACCCTGCCCTATGCAGTGTCCAGGGCCTATCCTGGGATGATATATATGTATTAAAAAGCATGGTTTTGGCCTGGTAAACATTTTATTTTTCCAGGTCATTATGGTAGTTTAAAACTGCACACATGGGCTCTGCAATAGCAGGCCTGAGACATGTTTAAAGGGCTACTTAAGTGTGTGGCACAACCGGTGATGCAGGCCCATTAGTAGCATTTAATTTACAGGCCCTGTGCACATGTAAGCCCATTTAACTAGAGACATACAACTAAATTAAATAGTCTCAACACTTAAAAATAGTAGTGTCCTATCATTTCATTTGCAAATCTGCAGTCATAAAGATACTGCTAGTAAAATACCTTTGTGAAGAGCAAACAGTTGTATGCTTATTCAAAAATGGAAAATTACCTTTGTTTCAGGTAAAATAGTCAATATTCAGTAACAAACAGTTAAAATATATTTAAAATACTGTTAAAGTTTGCATTACTAATAAGGGATAAAATTCTGATAGCAGATAAAGACATCTGAAACCCACCCCTCTGAGCATTAAAATACACATCGATAAAACCTAAACGGCTAAGATATAAAAACAGCTATTTATGGGCATGCCCTCAGTCTGGCCCTCCACATAGCTATCGGAAAGCCTGATAGAGCAGTAACCAAACATTGTCTCGTTTCAGTCTTTAAAATTTTGCAAACAGGGATTATCCACTTTTCCTAATCTTTACGTTTGCCTGGTGCTAAAATAAGACATGCCATTCTGTCTCCCTCTCTGTTCCACAAATGGGACACTCAACTGAACCTGTTATGGTAGCCCATTTTTCAGGGAACTGCAAATGCAATTTTCAAGCTAGGGGTGGTTCGATTTCATCAAAAATTTGCTCCTGGTTATATACAACCTTAACCTGGAGAAAAGATGTACTTAGAGTAGCATACGAGAAAATACCAACATTTGCCCCTCCTTATGCTACTAGTACTTTCTTTTTAGCAAATCTTTGCCATTTACTAGAGCTACCTCCAGCTTACTCCACAGGTCACCACATCCCACATTTAATGAAATGTCTTTAACATATCTAATCCTGGGCATACTTCCTGAACTAGAAATTCCTAAGAATTCCTTACGGCCCTCTCAATATGATTGTAACTTAAGCGAGGTCCAAATTCATCTCCTATAAAGAAAAAGGCTAATGTTACCCCCTCTCAGATTGGTTTAAGGCCCAGGTGAAGCCAAAGAGGGAGAAAAGGTGTGCTATCAGGGAGCCCCATAACTGCCGTTAAAAACAGTTCCGGTGACAAGCAGTTCTGACATATCCTTAAACCCCCAAAGCTCAGCCCCGTAAAAGGTAGCAGTTTATACATTTGGATTGCAGGAGGAATTAGACGGAATTGGGAGCTTCTTATTAGTGCCCCAATATGTTGCATCAATTTTAACCTACGTTTTTCAATATGGCATCACCAATTTAAATCTTCCGTAGAGGTCAGCCCAAGATAATCAAAAACAAGCACACAATCTAAGCAGGCACCAATAAGTTTAGGATTTGATCTAGCAAGGTGGCCTGGATTCAAAACCACCATTTTGTTTTGTCTATGTTTGATTCTACCCCCCTCTAATTACAGAAGCTCTCAAAACAACATAAAGGCCCGTATTTATACTTTTTGACGCTAAACTGCGCTAACGCGGTTTAGCGTCAAAAAGTTTAGCGCCGGCTAACGCCATTCTGAAGCGCCATGCGGGCGCCGTATTTATTGAATGGCGCTAGCCGGCGCTAGCAGACCGGCGCTGCCTGGTGTGCGTGGAAAAAAAACACGTACACCAGGCAGCGCCGGCGTAGGGAAAAATGGCGTTAGGGCGTCTTAAAATGGGGCAAGTCAGGTTGAGGCAAATAAATCGCCTCCACCCGATTTGCGCCATTTTTAACGACGCCCAGACGCCATTTACATGACTCCTGTCTTAGTAAAGACAGGAGTCATGCCCCCTTGCCCAATGGCCATGCCCAGGGGACTTATGTCCCCTGGGCATGGTCATTGGGCATTGTGGCATGTAGGGGGGCACAAATCAGGCCCCCCTATGCCAAAAAAAATATTTATAAAAAAAAATAATTATACTTACCTGAACTTACCTGAATGTCCCTGGGATGGGTCCCTCCATCCTTGGGTGTCCTCCTGGGGTGGGCAAGGGTGGCCGGGGGGGTCCCTGGGGGCATGGGAGGGCAGCTGTGGGCTCATTTTGAGCCCACAGGTCCCTTAACGCCTGCCCTGACCCAGGCGTTAAAAAGAGGCGCAAATGCGGGGTTTTTTGCCCCGCCCACTCCCGGGCATGATTTTTGCCCAGGAGTATAAATACGACGCATTTGCGTCGCAGTCATTTTTTTAGACGGGAACGCCTACCTTGCATCTCATTAACGCAAGGAAGGCGTTCACGCAAAAAAATGACGCTCATTCCTCATACTTTGGCGCTAGACACGTTTAACGCCAAAGTATAAATATGGCGTTAGTTTTGCGCCGAATTTGCGTTGAAAAAAACGACGCTAATTCGGCGCAAACGGAGTATAAATATGCCCCAAAATGTTTTGTAACCCCATAGGATTTTCTGATATTAAGAGGGTTTCATCTGCAAACATTATTGCAGGAATCTTGGTGTTGGCCGACAGGGGAACATACCCGTCGCAATGTTTCAAATATGAAATCAAATCATTGACATAAAGTGAAAAAAGGATTGTGGTAAAAACAAAGTCTTGTTTTACCCTTAAATCAACATAAAAAGGGCCAGTCAGATCACTGAAGGTCCACAGTAAACTTGAGCAAAATTGTGGCTATGGAGTCTGATTATGTTGGTCAAAAGGTCAGTAGAGACCCCCAAATCTGCAACACCCTGCCATAACTTGAATTGGGGTACTAAATCAAATGCCGTTCACAAATCAACGAAAGCAATATATATACAACCACCATTTGAAACCATCAATCACGAAAAGATTAACTGAAAATGGAAGACCTGATCCACCATGCTGATACCCTGCCTGAGTTCCAAATGGAGGGTTTTCAACATTTTATTCTCTCCCATCCAGGTTTGCAACCGGTCATGGATTATGGTGCTAAGGGGTTGCGTGGATCAGCTGATGAATCCTTCTTATAGATAGGTATAATCTCTCCCCCTGACACATTGGAAAAGTTAGTGATCCTTCCATAATAGTATCAAATATTCATGTAAAATAGTGGCCCCAGACATCTGGCTTGTGTAGCTATAGACCCCCTGGGACTTTGTTCAACCCAGGTGCTTTGTTAGGAGCTACCTTAGCAATTGACCCCCTTATTTCTGTGATTAGAGTTTTTTATAGTAGTAGAATCAGTTCCTCTTTCCAAAGATGTCCTAACCAACAGGCATTTCAGGAGGGGTTTGCATCTCCTTTCAATGATTAAAGGGAGGATAAGTGGGTAACCCAGTCTGCTGCTGGAACATTGGATGCCACAGGATGGGTGCCACCCCTGCATCTCGTCAAGGCTAGGTTCCAGAAAATACATTGGTCCTCATTCCTGGTTGCGGCCAGAAAATCATCCCTATTACTATTTCCCAAACTCTTTTGGCTGTTTTAATGATCTTTTTGTGAAAGTCCCACTGGGCTTTTATTTCCCCCCATGCTGCTTTTTTCATTGCAGAAGTAAGAGCAAATGTAACTTCCTTGCATGCTTTATTATACCAGGAATGCGGAGGCCTCGTTTCAAAAGACTTGTCAGTAGCCAGAAAGAAGCTATCCTTTAACCCATAAACAAAGTATTGTGGATGGAGTGGATCTTATCCGAGCCACCCCACTGACAATAATCCCTCCCCTCAATAAGGAGGCCCCGATATTGCTTGCTACTAGACTATACATTTTCCCCGGCAGTTCCTGCAAATCTGCCATTCTAGCCCATTTCACTATTCACATATTGCTGGTCACTGGCAGCCTGTGATTAAATGGTTCTCAAGTACTAGCCTTCGTACATTGGACAAGGAGGTTAACCTCAATAACTAAAGCATTATTGTCGCTATCTTGTCATGTCACGACCGTCAAATCAATGAAAAAGGGCCAAACCCTTACATCCACTAGAATATAATCAATAAGGCTAGTACCAGGGACACCACTGAAAGTATGCTTCCCCTCACTATTAGACTTTGTTTTTCAATCGCAACTCGAAGGCCCTGTTCAGGGGCAGGGCATTAATTTGCAATGCCACAGGTGTTCATTTCTTTATACGTGCCAATAGCAGTTTAGGAATACACAAGCCATTGTTTTCTTCTATGGTGAAGTCTATGGCACTGTCATCTAGAGGCTCAAACTGACAATGAAAGTCACCACCCACAAACGTCAGGACTCCCCCGGTGCTGATGCCATATGAAAGTTTAGCAATTCAATAATATAGGGGCTAATTATAAGCTCCACCTGGCATCAGATACACATTATAGAAGTTAATTGTTTGAGACAGGGTAGTCAATGAAATACAAAGGATTTGGGAGAGGGAACCGGTATTTTGTTTAGCCTACAGGTTAACAAAGTTTTGGTTAATATAATTTTGACCCAGGTTGTCAATCCCTCTGAAGCTCGATTCTTACGTTTAGAAACAACATCTTTATTAAAATTGTCATATCCTGCACAACGTAATGATCTAAAGGACCAACTTTCCTGAAATAGCAGATATATTGAGAATTTACAAACTTAGCCCATTCGGTGTTATCAAGTTTAGATACTAATCATGCTATATTCCAAGACAACATTTTAGCAGCAGTGATAGGATATTCTGATTGTAATTCAGCATGATTACTCAATCCCAATGCTCATTCCTACTATCCAAAGGTCATTGAACCAAGGGCATGGACAGGGTACAGTAATCCACCCTCCTACTCTCTTAGTTTTTACAAAATGATTGTTTCATGAGGTGTTGTGACAAACGTGATAACTGACATTTGAAAACCAACAAGGGCAGTATTTCATGGTGAAGCCACAATAAAAATTTTGGGGCTACTCCCAGGATGATTGCTGTACTATCTTGAGTTGTAGGACTAGCCTTACTATGTTGAATCTTCCTAAGCCTGATAGAACAGCTCCTCCTCAGGTATTTTTCTTAGCCTAAAGATCTTGCTTGTCATTTACTAAAACACAAGAACTCTTTTTGTTCTACAGTACATTTGTAATAACATTTGAAGTGCATCTGGGAAGAACACAGAGATTATATTCATTAAGTTAACAAGGCTACACAATTGAGAGAGGAATGTGAAAATCTTGGCCTGGTCTGAATACATACACATTGAATAAGCACTGAAAGCATATTGGAATCACAATTATTGATTGGTTCTTTGCCATGTGTTATGAACAGTTATTTTCTTTTCGGTTGGTAACTGTACTCTGGTAATCCATTTATTTTGAATTGCTCACTTAATAATGTTTCATGTTACATCACTGTCATTAATACAATTTCTTAAATGATTTGTGAAGACTGTACCATTTGTATTTTTAAAAACTATACCTTTTTGGTTCCTCTAGGTTTGACAAACTCTCTGTTTCATGGACTTTTTAACCTTGTTACACTGGAGGTAACAAGGTTAATCAGTCCATGAAACGGAGAGTTTAGGGGAAACAGGTTTATTGGAAGTACGAAGGTCCCATCCACACACCAACCGTCTTTAGCGTCTCCAGCTTTCCCCCTCAACATTTTCCCCTGACCTAGGTATATTCTAAAACAGAATACATGGCAAAACCATAGGCTAAGGTTCTGCCAAAGGACACCGACACAGATATCGACTCCTACTACTAGCATTCTACATGGTGGTCAGCATAGATGATGTTCTTCCCTGAAGGCAGAAGAATTTCGAAATTTCTGTCAATTGCATTGCTGTTTGGATGAAGTAATTGAACTTCTGCTTAACTCTGATAAAACCCGGATCTTAATAGTGGCCAATCAAAAAGAATTACGTTCCAAATATTGGTGGCCAGAGAACATGGAGCAAGTACCAACACCAGTAAATAATGTCCAGAACTAAACATCAATATTGATGCTCAGGTCACCAATGTTGCTGAATCTTGTGCTGTTACATTAAAGACCTAAGGAGGATCCTTATGTTGTTACCAGTACACTGCCACAAGGCAGCTATAGAAGACACTATACCATCATGCTTGATAATAGCAATGCGTTATATTTTAGCCACAAAAATTTACTTTAAGATTAAGATATGGTTCCAATGTTTCAAAGCACAGAAGCCAGACTAATATTTGTCCTCTATAAAAGACACTTGATTTTAAATGTCCTCAGTTGCATGCACTGGGTTCTAATTGAAAGTTAAGGCCTGGTTCAAATACCTTTTCATTGTGCATAAGCCCTACTATGGCCAAGTAAAAATCTTTGTGCAAGGGAATTTAGAGAAATGCTTTCTTTCTCTGCTATCTTACCTCTTAATATCTCTGCTTCTTCAGAATCCCAAAGGACCATAAACTTTGGGTTGGAAGTAGGCCCTTTTCAATATACATTTCCCATTGTTGAGCTGCTTATGCATAATATTAAGGCAAGAATCAAATCACTTCAAATTCCTGAAATTGGTCAAAATGTGTCTGTTTTGCAATTTATGTTCTTTTTGGTCTATGTACCTCACCACCTTTCTGTTCATGAACATCTCTTTTGTTCAACTCCTTGTATTTCGCTACTCCGGTGCCAGGTACTCAGACACAGTTCTGGGTTACAGTATTGCACCTTACAAAATTCTAGTTTAATCTAATCTAATCTAATCTAATCTAATCTAATCTAATCTAATCTAATCTAATCTAATCTACTCTAACCATTACTTAAATAAATGTGTCATTTACTACTGTTAGACTACTACTGGTAAACTCAAATTTGTCTGTTATTAATATTGGGTCCCAGCAATGTCATCCTGTGGGTCTCATGGAAAGTCAGGCTGGTCCCACAGTGCCAGAAACTACACCGACAAGGAAGGGCACAACATTTTGACTGACTACATGGGTTGAGGACTAGACTGTTGGCCCAAGAAAGCAGGAGACATAAATATCCCGACATCTGATAACCAAAATACAAGATTATTACCCTAGGAAGATGTTTTTTCCCCAGGAAACAAGCCGAACCTTCCTCAAAAGGTGTTTTAAAGAAGCAGAAGTACAATATGTGGAGATTATCAGGCAAATTCTAATTTACCAGTAGTAGTCTAAGAGTAATAAATGACATATTTAAGTAATGAACAGATTAGATTAGATTAGATCAAACTAGAATTTTGTAAGGTGCAATACTATAACCCAGAACCATGTCTGAGTTCTCCCCGGTTGGTGGCAGCAGCAGCCATCTTTGAGGTAGGGGACCAGTGGGCGGTCTAGTTGTTGAATCGGCGGGCTCGGCCTGAATGGTAATCAGCACTTAAGCCGATGGGGATGCGGACGCACAGTGGGTGTGCCGATGGTGCACCAAAGGTGTGCCTAAGGCAAGCCCGTCTGCGCCCATCCGCACCCGACCGGACCCTGTGACCGGACTTTTTGAGGCAGAGTATCAAACCCCCACATCACAAAAGTATTCCAGACAGAAGCGTTTAGATATTTTATCTAGGAAAATCCATGAGGGATTAAGGGACTGAGGTGTGGGATATGCAACTGGGAATCCAAATTTGTGGGCAATAGAGACAGCCCACTAGCTAAGCCACAAGCTCTGACCCTGCAAGTGAAGCCAGGTAATAAGACCCTACAATACATCAAATATGGCCTGATTAACGCTCGCACCTTGAGCATACATTGTGTGGAAATTAGGGAGATGATTGAAACCTTTAATTTAGACTGCCTTTTTATCACAGAAACATGGGCTAGAGGGGACTCTAACCCTGACTTTCTGGTTGCCTCTCCCCCTGACTGCTTGTTTTCCAGGCTTGACAGCACTGGGAAGAAGGGAGGTGGTCTGGCATTAATCTTCAGGAGTAATTTGTATTGTGTACTCAACCCATCAAGGTCAGCCCGTCTGTCTATGAAGAGGGGCTATTTCAAGATAAGACGTCAATAATCCTTACTTTTGAGGGCTTATTAATTTATCGCCCCCCAGGAGTGAAAATCACCTTTTTCTCATCTTGGCCCATCCTGATTGAAACTATTGCCATGGCCCCCAGGGCGCTAATATTGGGGTACTTCAATATTTATCTTGAGGACACAAAGGACATAGCAACAGGAGAGTTTCTAGACCTGATGACGAGTCTTGACTGGGACATTACAGGCATATCTCGTACACATTATGCAGGACACGCACTAGATGCTATTCTCATTCGTCATGATAATTTTAGTAGACTAAATAACATTCCCCTGGATTGGACTGATCACCATTTGTTGACCATCGAGGCTGCTTGCACATCGGCCTCCATCAATGTTCCTCCAACCCCTAAATTCTCTAGACAATGGCACAAGATTGAGGAGCAGAGCCTGGCAAGTGCCCTCAAGGCTGGCTGGGATCAGGCAAGAGAAACAATACCTCAGAGTGGGAGGGTCTTGAGCAGGGTCTCAGGGGGGCCATTGATAGGCTAGCCCCCCTGGTTAAATTGGACCTAAAGTCTGAGAGGACCATATCCTCCTCATGGTATTCAGAGGAACTAAAAACGTACAGAGATTGTACAGACGCCAGGAACGGAGATGGAGGTTTCATGAGAACCTTGAGGAGAGAGCCAAGCTAAGGACTCTGCTCGAGAATTATAAATCAGCGATCAAAAAAGTTAAATCAGATTTTTTTACCCTCAAAATTAAAGAAGTTGACAATGGGCCTAGAGAACTTTTTAAGGTGGCCCGCATCCTAACTTCTCCTCCCTCCTCCCTGGAGCTGGAGAATTCTCCGGACTTTTGTCAAAGGGTCGCTAATTTCTTTAAGAATACAATTATCCAGCTTCACGCTAACTTCACGCAGCTGAGCGTGGAAGCTGAGCGTGGAAGGTCAAGGAACAGTCTTGGTCCTATATTCTGGACCAAAACTTACCTGTTTCTCAGCCCTACAGGTGATCAGAATTATAGAATTATTGGGGGGAGTGAAATCCGGGTCTCCCAATGATCCTTGCTCTCCCAAGACTTTAAAATTAGTTTCTGATCTGGTTTCGACTGCACTCAAACCGGTCTACCAGGAAATTTTGACAGAAGGGTGCTTTCCTCCAAGTTGAAAGAAATCCATTGTGAATCCTCTCACTAAGGAACCGGGTGCTAAACCTAATAATTAAAAAAATGTACGACCCATCTCTTTACTCCCCACCTAAAATTTTGGAGAAACACCCTACCATTGAATTGGCAGGTTTTCTTCAGACCAGCGGGGGTCTGGACCCTTCTCAACAAGGGCTCCGTAAACATCACAGCGCGGAATCCACTCTGGTCTCCTCTGCCGATATTATTAATCGAAGAGTAGATTCGGGGGAGGGCTCCATCCCAGTACTTTTGTACCTCTCCAGGGCATTTGATACCATATCTCCACATCTGTTGTTACAACGTCTTTATCAAGCAGGTGTTAGAGATAAGGCCCTTGGCAGACTAAAATCTTTCCTGATTGATAGATCGATTGCGGTTAGCTGCGGAGATTATAGGGCTCTCCCATTTCCACGAGGATCCTCACTTAGCCCCACCATGTTTATTTTGTATGTCCCCCCATTAGCCAGACTTGTCCGCTCATTTGGATTTCAAGTGGTGTCTTATGCCGATGACACCCAGCTGATTATACCTGCCAACCAGACCTGGGAGGAGGTGGCAGATAGATTTCACACGTGTATGAATGAGATTAACAATTGGATGAGCAATAACTGGTTAAAAATGAACGGAGAGAAGACGGAAATTCTCCTCTTCGGACTGGACACCAATATATGTAGCTCTCACTGGTGGCCAAAGTCTTGTAATGAATGTCCAGTTTCAAGTCTCTCGGTAAGAAACCTCAGAGGTTTATTTGACAGGACTCTCTTTTGAGCATCAAATCAACTGAACTGGTAAATGCTGCTACTGGTGTCTGAAAATGTAAAAAAAAATGTTCCCCTTTCTTCAAAAAGAACTCAAAATTTTGGTGACTTTAGCACTAGTTATTTCAAAACTGGACTATTGCAATGCACTGATGCTTAATATCAAGAAGGTCTCTCTCAAAAGACTGCAATTGATTCAGAATGATGCAGCTTGCTTAGTTTTAGATCTTCTGCGTTTTTCTTCTGCTAGCAGTAGCCTAAGACAGTTGCATCGGCTACGAGTGGAGAAACGGATTATGTTTAAAACACTTTGCCTTACTTGCAAGGCTCTTCACCAGGAAGGCTGTAATCACCTCAGCTCTGTCCTAAGGCTGTACAGTCCAGGACGTCAGCTCAGATCTTCTGCTTTGGATCTCATATTTATCCCTCGCTGCCGCAGGGCTAGTGGGGGACAAAGCCTTCTCAGTGATAGCGGCAAGACTCTGGAATTCACTTCCATTATCCATCGAGATGGAGGAGACATATCTCAGTTTCTGGAAGCAACTTAAAACCAGGCAATTCTCATACTACGGTTGGCATCCCTTTCCCTTTTTGGCCCCACTTTGTTCACTTTTTATTTTTGATAAAATTGGCATCTGGTCTCTCTCTTTACTCTTGCAAGGACTCCTTCGGCTTACTGTTAGTCTTTAGCGCTTCAGTGCTACGGCCAGAATGCACGCTATAAATGCTTTACAATACAATACAATTAGTCTTCTGCATAGGTTTTTAAAACTGCTTTAAACAGCTTGTATTTTTCTTTGCTTCTTAAAAGTAACACATCTGTTCATTGGCTTTGTTGGAGCAATAGAATACCCTGAAACTGAGACACCACAAGTTTTTCAAAATCAATTTTTTCCATTCTTGCTGGATCAGAGACAGTGTTAAATTCAATTTCATAAGGCACGTGTCCCTATGTAAAGGGACCTCTCAAAACACAACATCAAGCATAATACAGGTCATTAATTAAGATGGATCAGGAATTTAGTGGGCCCAATCGAAAATTGAGTTCTAGATCAACGAAACGTTAAATGAGTGTATTACTAAATTAAAAAATGAGCGGTACAGAATTACTGTCATGAAGGCTCTCAAATGCAGATTTATAGAGATATTGGAAAAAGGGAAGACATTTCAAGACCCAATGGGCAGCAAAATCAGGAAACAAAATAACAAAACGGCACCCCAAGTAAAACAGGAAATTCTTCTACAAATCTCCAAAAATTGGGGAGTTTGATACATAATTCTAATATTGAAAATAAGAACATTTGCAGAATAATCGTAGTGAGAGCAAATGTATCATGTCTAGCAAATCAGTGCACAAGAAAAATAAAAGTCACATTACCGTAATACCTAAGCACTAATCCACTGCGTTAATTATTCCGCACCCTCTCTGCTAACCTCATCAGTATGTGTTCTAACAAACAAGTTACATTTACAATGCACAATATTTGAATGGAAGACAGCAAATATGGAAACATGCTGGCGGTTACATTAAAGCTAGTGAAACTTCACTATGAGCAGAATAACAATGGAAATATCCTAATATATTTCAGCTTCACTGTATGCTGTGGCGCTTGTGGGGAGAGAATGGGTGCAGGGAGAAGCATAGAATTATGTTTTTAGGAAAACTGGCCAACCCTGCTAAAAATATAGGACCAGTAATACATTTAGATTACTTACCCCCCCCCAAAGCTCAGATTAAAGCCTTGGGAGTTTGGTTGTATCCCAAACTCACCATGGACCATCAAGCCAAGAGAACGTCAGCCACCTGTTTTGGGATTCTTAAGCTACTAAGGAAGGTTATTGGTCTGCTTCCGCCATTGGCCAAAAGATTGGCCGTACAAGCCCTGATTTTATCCAGATTAGATTATGGAAACAACCTCTTTTTGGGATCTCCAGGTTATGTGGTTAACAAACTACAGGTGGTACAAAATGCTGCAGCACGTCTGCTCTTTAATCTGCCTAGGACCACATCAGCTAAAAATGCTCTGAATGAATTGCACTGGCTTCCAGTGGCAAAAAGGATAAAGTTTAAGGCTCTTTGCTTCTTCCACAGAGCTCTATATAAAAAGGATCCTCATTATCTAAAATCATTAATTTCACTATATACACCCACAAGAGTTTTGAGATCGGCCTCTAAAGCCCTGGTAGTGGTACCCAAAGTAAAGAGAACATCATGGGGAGGAAGGTCCCTGAAGTACCAGGGAGCCAGACTTTGGAACTCCCTACCCACGAATATTCGCATGATGAATCAGGAGACTGAATTTAGGAAGGCCATTAAAACCTGGCTATTCTAAATTCTCCTAAGTTCCCCCTCTCCAGGGAAGTTTGAGATTCCTCCAGTATGTTCTAAACTTTTCAAACTGATCAGCACTACGAGGCCTCCGGGTAGCTGGCGCTATATAAGTCTCAATAACATAACATAACATAACATAACATAACATAACATAACATAACATAACAGAATGAGTGACAGGGATGACTTCTGTTTTAGTAAAAATGGCGTTTTGCTGAGAAATGTGGCCTACTTTGCACACATTAGAAAACACACTTCTACACATCATAGAAAACATGTTTCAAAGGCAATTCCATTAAATCAGTCTGCATATTTCGAAATTCGTATGGAAATGCATTTTGTTCATTTGTTTATAATGGACGAAAATATTTATCTTGTCTCACACCAACTTTAGTATAGAATAAATTATGCATTGCACCACCTCCTGCCCTCCATTTCAATCCATCACCAGACCTCCTCCCTAACACAGAATTACCTTCTTACAGTGAGACCCATGCTCACATTTTGAGCCTCTCAGATGCTCGGTTTGGTTTTAAAACGGCAAAGTGCAATCTAAGGAGCTTCTGAAACCCTGCTGATCGCTCATGCAAACTCGCGTTTTTCCTTGATTCGAATCGTTCATGCAAACTCACGTTTTTTCTTGATTAAATGTGACTTTTCTTTACATTAGAGCAGCCGGTTGCAGTGCTTTCCCTCTTTGGAAACGCCTGCCCTTGTTTTGCTCTACTAAACTCCCGGCTTGTTATTGATGACACCTTAAGTGGAAATTTGAAAAACTTCAGACCTGCCTCCTTAGTAATAAATAAAGGTGATGTACTGTGTGAAACTGTCTCAATGATTCACAAGGTAATATCATACAAGGACTAACCGTGGAGGGCTTCAGGATATTAATTGTCTGCCGTCCAGGATTCTAAGTGAGCGTCATAGGGAAGTAATAATATTCTGCTACTATGTTCAAACACTATAGCCCTCAGTAGAGTAGCCGTAAATAGAGTGATATTTAATGCCCCTGATAAAATCTGACTCAGCAGAATTGAAAGTTATCTGTGCGAAAACTACAACCTGGTTTTATATATGGGTGATAATTGACACACAACTAGTAATTCCAGTGCCTATGCAAATTCAGGTTTGCACAGTGATTGGAATTTAACCCTGATCTCAAAGTGAGGCCCTCTGTCTAGAAAAAACATAGGGGTCTGTGGTTCGGCCATTTGAGCCTTTGTTAACCTTTCTCAAAACAATGTTGCTCGAGGATGACAAGTGAGAAAGAGATGACAGGGCAAGAGAAAAATCACCGCCAAATGAAGTGGCCTTCTGAAATAATGCGAAGCTGGCGTGCTACCTTCCAGAGCCACCCATGAGCGAGAATGCAACAAGAAGATTGTAAACTGAAATTTACATTAAGGAAATGAAATATGAAATGCTTAGCTTAATTTTATTTAGAGGTTGGCAGAAGGGATCTGCTGCCAAAACATGGTAGAAAGGCTGCCCGCTGTATTACAAGTGCCTTGAGCTATAAAGGGCTCGTATTACAGAGGAATCTTTATCCACGACGTTTGTGATGAACTATCCTAGCAGCCACGCTCTAAAAGTGGCCACTAAAGATAGTCTTTCTTACTCCAACTTTTCCTTCCTCAACCTAGTCCTTCTTTTATGTGTCCACCTACACTCATCACCCCATTACCAAAGAAGAACTGTTATTTATTTCTAAGGAAACTGTCCTCTCTTCACCTTTGTCCCTTCCATGACTTGTTTTAGATCACACATGAGCAATGTATCCCAATACCTTCTGAGTCACTAAGCTAGATGTAAGTAATACAAGGATTACTTTCTTAAAACCTTTGTATCAATCCTCACTTCTTTGAGGATATACTAGAAAATAATGTCTTGCTCTCACATCAAATCATCCAAATAAAACACTGCATAAATATAGGCACTCACCGACCAAGTTAATTGCACCAGTCTGAAAGAAAAGTCCTCTCAAGACCCTATTTTTGTATGGTTCAGTGCTACCAAAGCCAGGTGCATAAACGTGGAAGCTTGCACCTTCTTCTGTAATGGTCTGTTGGATTTCCAGAGATAGGTCACATCCAAGATGGCCTGTGATTTCAATAGCATGAAACTGCATAAGCATTCATTGCCCTGTAAAGGAGGCTCATACATATTTAAGTGCCTTATTTAGAGTTTGGAGGATGTGTTATAGCATCACATACATTACCGATATCCTGTTGTCCTTATTATAAGTGCATTATATACTATGGCAGTTGTTTATTTAATCAGGGCTCCTGTGAAACCCTAGGGGTTCACAATGCCTAATCAGGAGGTCCACAACTCATAAGAAAATAAATTATGGTAACATATTAATAAATAGTATGAATATATACAAGCACAATGTAAAACTGTAAATATTCGTTTTGTAAATATAATGGAATTTGGAATTGAAGGCTAAAAATTACGTTGGTGTCCTTAGACTCATATGTGGGAGCAGTGTAAGTACATGGAACAGAATATAGTATGTGTAGCCTCAGTTAAATTTAGAAAAGCTTCAACCTTCCTGTTAGAAATGGGGTCTTTGGTTGACAGTCAGGTTACCCCCTGTTCAAGCAAGGACCCTCACTCTAGTTAGGATAAAAGAGAATCACCCTCAGCTAACCCCTGCTTACCCCCTTGGTAGCTTGGCAGAGCAGTAGGCTTAACCTCAGAGTGCTGGGCGTAAAGTATTTGTACCAACACACACAGTAACTTAATGAAAACACTACAAAATGACACAACACCAGTTTAGAAAAATAGGAAATATTTATCTAGACAAAACAAGACCAAAACGACAAAAATCCAACATACACAAGTCAAGTTATGATTTTTTTAAAGGTTTAAAATAAAAAGAGTCTTTAGGTAGTTGTAACACCACACTAGCGCTGCTAGCGTGAAAATGTACCTGGTTTGCGGCAAAAATAACCCCGCACGGGCGGTGTGCGTCGAAAATAACCCTGCACGGGTATATGCGTCGAAAACAGCTCGGCACGGCGAGGCGCGTCAAAAAAGCCAGCCACGCGACGGTCCGAAAGTCCCGCGGCGCTGGTTGCGATCTCTCAGCCTTCGTCAGCGATGCTGCGCGTCGTTTCTCCTGCTCCGGGCGTCGATTCTCCGGTCGCGTTTCCTGCGGCGTCGTTTCTCAGCTGCGGAGCCGGCGTCGCGTCGTTTTCTCAGCCGCGATCGGATTCGCGTCGATCTTTTCTCCGCACGGCGCTCGGTGCGTGTATTTTTGTCCTTAGGCTGCCAGCCTCTCCTTTCAGGGTCCCAGGAACTGGAAGGGCACCACAGAGCAGAGTAGGGGTCTCTCCAGAGACTCCAGGTGCTGGCAGGAAGAAGTCTTTGCTATCCCTGAGACTTCAACAACAGGAGGCAAGCTCTACATCAAGCCCTTGGAGATTTCTTCTTCAAGATGGAAGGCACACAAAGTCCAGTCTTTGCCCTCTTACTCTGGCAGAAGCAGCACTGCAGGAAAGCTCCACAAAGCACAGTCACAGGCAGGGCAGCACTTGTTCCTCAGCTATCAGCTCTTCTCCAGGCAGAGGTTCCTCTTGATTCCAGAAGTGTTTCTAAAGTTTGTAAGTTTGGGTGCCCTTCTTATACCCATTTTAGTCTTTGAAGTCACCTTTCTTCAAAGGGGATTCACACCTTCTTGTGAAATCCTGCCTTGCCCAGGCAAGGCCTCAGACACACACCAGGGGGCTGGAGACAGCATTGTCAGAGGCAGGCACAGTCCTTTCAGATGAGAGTGACCACTCCACCCCTCCCTCCTAGCAGAGATGGCTAATCAGGAAATGCAGATCACACCCCAGCTCCCTTTGTGTCACTGTCTGGTGTGAGGTGAAAAACAACCCAACTGTCAAACTGACCCAGACAGGGAATCCACAAACAAGGCAGAGTCACAGAATGGTTTAAGCAGAAAATGCTCACTTTCTAAAAGTGGCATTTCCAAACGCACAATCTTAAAATCAACTTTACTAAAAGATGTATTTTTAAATTGTGAGTTCAGGGGTCCCAAACTCCACATGTCCATCTACTCTCTAGGGGAATCTACACTTTAATCATATTTAAAGGTAGCCCCCATATTATCCTATGAGAGAGAGACAGACCTTGCAACAGTGAAAACGAAATTGGCAGTATTTCACTGTCAGGACATATAAACCACATTCCTATATGTCCTACCTTATCCATACACTGCACCCTGCCCTTGGGGCTACCTAGGGCCTACCTTAGGGGTGCCTTACATGTAAGTAAAGGGAAGGTTTAGGCCTGGCAAGTGGGTACACTTGCCAAGTCGAATTTACAGTGTAAAAATACACATACAGACACTGCAGGGGCAGGTCTGAGACATGATTACAGAGCTACTTATGTGGGTGGCACAACCAGTGCTGCAGGCCCACTAGTAGCATTTGATTTACAGGCCCTGGCACCTCTAGTGCACCTTACTAGGGACTTACTAGTAAATCAAATATGCCAATCATGGATAAACCACTTACATACAATTTAAACAGGAGAGCATATGCACTTTAGCACTGGTTAGCAGTGGTAAAGTGCCCAGAGCAACAAAAACAGCAAAATCAGAGTCCAGCACACATCAACAACCTGGGGAACAGAGGCAAAAAGTTAAGGGAGACCACGCCAAGGATGAAAAGTCTAACACGTGTCCCCCCCAGCTAAAAGTGGGGAGCAACTACCCAACCTCATGGGAGTTCTCATCACTAAGGCGGAAGAACCTGGACAGACCATCAGCATTGGCGTGCTCTGTACCGGGTCGATGTTCCACCGTAAAGTCCATCCCCTGTAGGGAAATGGACCACCTCAACAGTTTTGGGTTCTCACCCCTCATCTGCATTAACCATCTGAGGGGTCTGTGGTCGGTCTGAACTCGGAAGTGAGTCCCAAACAAGTAGGGTCTTAGCTTCTTCAGTGCCCAGACCACAGCAAACGCTTCACGTTCTATGGCACTCCACCTACGTTCCCTGGGTAGTAACCTCCTGCTAATGAAGGCTACGGGTTGATCTAGGCCCTCTTCATTCAGCTGTGAGAGTACTGCTCCAATACCATGCTCTGAGGCGTCTGTCTGTACAACAAACTCCGTGGAGTAGTCAGGTGCCTTCAGCACAGGTGCTGTGCACATGGCCGCCTTCAGGGCATCAAAAGCGTTCTGGCAAGCCTCTGTCCAGATCACTTTCTTGGGTTGCTTCTTAGAAGTCAACTCAGTTAAGGGGGTAGCAATGGTACCATATCCCTTAACGAACCTCCGATAGTATCCTGTGAGACCTAAAAAGGCTCTCACTTCAGTCTGGGTCTTGGGAGGCTCCCAAGCCAGAATCGTGTCAATCTTAGGCTGTAGGGGTGCCACCTGGCCACTCCCCACCTGGTGTCCTAAGTACACAACAGAACCCTGCCCTATTTGGCACTTGCTCGCCTTAATAGTGAGGCCTGCCTTCTGCAGGGCCTCTAACACTCTCCAGAGGTGTTGCAGGTGTTCCTCCCATGTGGAACTAAACACAGCAATGTCATCCAGGTAGGCGGCACTGAACTCATCCAGTCCTGCCAACACCTGGTTGACCAACCTCTGAAAGGTGGCAGGGGCATTCTTCATCCCAAAGGGCATCACATTGAAGTGGAAGTGCCCATCGGGGGTAGAGAATGCTGACCTCTCCTTTGCCCCTTCAGTTAAGGCAATCTGCCAGTACCCAGATGTTAAATCAAACGTACTGAGGTACTTGGCAGCTCCTAACCGATCAATGAGCTCATCAGCTCGGGGGATGGGGTGTGCGTCAGTCTTGCTGACCGCATTGAGACCCCGGTAGTCCACACAGAACCTAAGTTCTGGAGTGGCACCAGGAGCAGTAGCCTTTGGGACCAAGACCACTGGGCTGGCCCAAGGACTGCTGGAGTGCTCAATAACCCTTAGGGTTAACATTTTGGAGACTTCCTCCTTAATGCAAGCCCTCACCCTGTCAGTCACCCTGTAAACCTTATGTTTAACAGGTGTACTGTCCCCAGTGTCCACATCATGTGTGCACAGGTGTGTGACTCCTGGGATCAGGGAAAACAGTGAGGCGAACTGTCCCAGCACGTGGCGACAGTCCCTCTGCTGTTCCTCAGTCAGGGAGGGGGAGAGGATCACTCCCTCCACAGACCCATCTTTCTCTCCTGCAGACAGGAGGTCAGGAAGAGGCTCACTCTCTTCCTCCACCCCGTCATCTGTCGCTAGGAGCATGGATAGCTCAGTTCGCTCAAAGTGTGGTTTGAGGCGGTTGACATGTAGGACCCTCAAGGGGTTCCTGGGGGATTGCAAGTCTACCAGATAGGTGACCTCGCTCTTTCTTTCCACCACCTCAAAAGGCCCAGTCCACTTATCTTGGAGAGCCCTAGGCTCCACTGGTGCCATGACCCACACTTTTTGTCCAGGCTGAAACTCAACCAGAGTGGCATTCTGGTCGTACCACCGTTTCATGTCCTCCTGGCTTGCTTCCAGGTTCTCCTGAGCGAGACTCCTGAAGCGGGCAGTCTGGTTTCTTAGTGCCAGCATGTAGCTAAATACATCCTGGGGTGGTTTACTAGGAGCTTTCTCCAAAGCCTCCTTCACCAGACTGAGCGGTCCCCTCACAGGGTGGCCATAGATGAGCTCAAAGGGGCTAAAGCCAAGTCCCTTTTGAGGCACCTCCCTGTAAGCGAACAGAAGGCATGGCAAGAGGACGTCCCACTTACGCTTCAAGGGCTCTGACAGGCCCTGAATCATGCCTTTCAAGGTGCGGTTGAATCTCTCAACCAGACCATTACTTTGGGGGTGGTAAGGGGTGGTGAACTTGTAGGTTACCCCACACACCTTCCACAGAGACTTCATATAAGTGGATATGAAGTTTGTACCCCTATCAGATACTACCTCCTTGGGGAACCCCATGCGGGTAAAAACCCCCATCAAGGCACGTCCCACCACGGGGGCGGTGACCGTCCTTAGAGGAATAGCTTCTGGGTACCGTGTGGCATGGTCCACCAAGACCAGGATGAACCTGTTGCCCATGGCTGTCTTGGGATCCAGAGGCCCCACAATGTCAATTCCTACCCTTTCAAAGGGAGTACTGACTACCGGTAAAGGTTGGAGGGGAGCTTTGCATTTCCCCCCACTCTTGCCACTTGCCTGACAAGTCTGACAAGATCTACAATAAGCAGCTGACTGCTTGTTCATCAAGGGCCAGTAAAAGTGGGAGACAAGCCTCTTATAGGTCTTGTCCTGCCCTAGATGTCCTGCCAAAGGCACATCATGAGCCAAACCCAGTAGGAAGGTCCTGAAGCCCTGGGGTACCACCAGCATACGAGCTGACCCCGGCTCAGGAACCTTAGGCTCACTATACAGGAGGCCATCCTCCCAATAAATCAGGTGAGTACCTGGCGCCCCGCCAGCCGCCTGGGCTGCAGCCTGCTGCCGCAGTCCCTCAAGAGTAGGGCATTCCTTCTGCGCTGTGCAGAATACTTCCCTGGTGGGTCCCCCTTCCTGCTGCCACTGCGACAGCTCAGGGACCTCCCCCAGTTCAGCCACCTGTTCCCCTGTAGGTTCCGGGGCATCACCCTCAGGCTCTGCCTCCTCCCGGACCGTGGGAACTTCTGGGGCGGGTTTCCCGCGCCTCCTGCCTTTCCTCTTCTTGGCGGTCCCCTGGGCCACTGTTTCAGGCTCCAGGGGCTCTTGACTACCCTGATTGGCTGCCATAGACCGGGTGGATACGCATACCCACCCAGGCAGACCCAACATCTCCAAGTGAGACCTGTGTTCCACCTCCTTCCAAGGGGAATCCTCCAGGTCGTTGCCTAGCAAACAATCAACAGGCATGGTTGGACTCACAGCTACTTTCCAGGAACCTGAGACCCCCCCCCATTCAAAGGGAACCTGCGCCACTCTGCAGAGGCGCTCAGAGTTGTCTACTGCAACTACTTGGTGAAGTACCCGGGGATCAATCTGCTCTTCAGACACCAGGTGACTCCTCACTGTAGTCACACTGGCTCCTGTGTCTCTCAGAGCCTCCACCCTCTGTCCATTGATGGTCACCCATTGCCTGTACTTCTTAGTGTTATCAGGCACTAGGTTTCTCTGGACCATCTCACTGTCCCCTAGTGAGACAAGGGTCATTTCTGCTGGTTCCCACCCACCTGAAACCAACTCCTCCCCAAGCGCTACACTGGCCAAACCCTGGGACGGTGCACCAGTGGGTGCCGGTGTACTTTTGGGGCATTTGGGGTCCCCCCTCACATGACCCACCTGGTCACATGAATAGCACTTACGTAGGGGACCACCTGCCATTGGCTTCCCTTTGGAGAACCATGGCTTCTTTTCACTGGGGGGTTGGGAATCCTTACCCTGGGAATCAGTTTGGGGCCCTTTAGAGAACTCATCCTGTTTGCCCTTACCCCCCCCTTTCTTCTGAGAGGGACCCTGCCCACCCTTGGCGTGGTCTCCCCCATACCTCTTTTGGACCCTGGTGCTCTCCCAGCGGTCCGCTTCCTGTGCAAGCTTCCTGGGGTCAGTCAGCTTGCTGTCAATGAGGTGCTGGCGCAGCTCTGGAAAACATAAACTGTACAAGTGCTCCCAAGCAATTAAATTGTAAAGCCCCTCATACGTGTTTACCTTACTGCCCTTCACCCAACCATCCAGTGACCTGCAACAAGAATCAACACATTCCAACCATGTTTGGGATTCCTTTCTCTTGTAGGATCTAAACTTCTCTTTGTACTGCTCAGGGGTGAGACCATACCTGGTAAGTAAGGCCTCCTTCATGGCAGGGTAGGTGAGACTCTGAGCATCCCCTAAGGCCGTCAGTGTGTCCCTCCCCTCTGCCTCAAAATGCTTCCACAGGGCTGCCCCCCAATGAGCTTCAGGGACCAGGTTCATGTGGAGAGCTGACTCATAACCCTTGAACCACAAGTAGATATCATCCTCCCTCTTATAATCCCTCACAAGGTCTTTTGGGATGTGTACCCTTCTCTCAGGCTGCACTGTAGAATTTCTGCCACCATCCCTACTGGGCTGACTCCTCTGATCTATCTCTTTTAAACTGAGCTCATGAGCCATGTTTATCTTCCTTTCCTCAAGACTGAGCTTTTTCAGCTCCAACTGGTACTCCCTCTCTGCCTGTCTGTCCTGTAACTCTCCAGGTGTCAGACTCTTGGAGGACACACTGCTACCTGCCCTGGAGATTCTCCCCTGAGACATAGCAGGCCCACCCACTACATCAGTGTGAGTGACTTGCAACTCCTCTTCCCCCTCTGGCTCCTCATCTGTGTGCCCCTCAGCTGCTTTGGCTGTCACCCAGGCCCTCAGCGCCTTTTGCAGCTCATCCTTCTTGGATGAGCTCTTAATGGGACAGCCAACATTACTACAAAACTGCTTCAACTGAGCCACTTTGTAGCTCTCCAATTTCTCCAAGTCAAAAGCAGCTTCAGCTAGGGCATCTCCAGACTGAGACATGATGAGAGGTTAAAAAAATATGCACAGTTCCAAAAACAGAAAAGCAAGTTCTCAAATGAAGTTTCAGCAAAGTCAATCACGGGATCAGCGAAAAAAAAGAAACTGAATGCCGAGAAAAACAGTCCAAGTAAAAACAAAAATCACAAGACTAGTAGTATGTGGTCACGTAGTGGTCTGAGATCAAAACAGTAGTGTACACTTAATTACTGTATGTCAAGTACAAATACAAGTCCAAATCCCGACCGCTGGTCACCAATGTTAGAAATGGGGTCTTTGGTTGACAGTCAGGTTACCCCCTGTTCAAGCAAGGACCCTCACTCTAGTTAGGATAAAAGAGAATCACCCTCAGCTAACCCCTGCTTACCCCCTTGGTAGCTTGGCAGAGCAGTAGGCTTAACCTCAGAGTGCTGGGCGTAAAGTATTTGTACCAACACACACAGTAACTTAATGAAAACACTTCAAAATGACACAACACCAGTTTAGAAAAATAGGAAATATTTATCTAGACAAAACAAGACCAAAACGACAAAAATCCAACATACACAAGTCAAGTTATGATTTTTTTAAAGGTTTAAAATAAAAAGAGTCTTTAGGTAGTTGTAACACCACACTAGCGCTGCTAGCGTGAAAATGTACCTGGTTTGCGGCAAAAATAACCCCGCACGGGCGGTGTGCGTCGAAAATAACCCTGCACGGGTATATGCGTCGAAAACAGCTCGGCACGGCGAGGCGCGTCAAAAAAGCCAGCCACGCGACGGTCCGAAAGTCCCGCGGCGCTGGTTGCGATCTCTCAGCCTTCGTCAGCGATGCTGCGCGTCGTTTCTCCTGCTCCGGGCGTCGATTCTCCGGTCGCGTTTCCTGCGGCGTCGTTTCTCAGCTGCGGAGCCGGCGTCGCGTCGTTTTCTCAGCCGCGATCGGATTCGCGTCGATCTTTTCTCCGCACGGCGCTCGGTGCGTGTATTTTTGTCCTTAGGCTGCCAGCCTCTCCTTTCAGGGTCCCAGGAACTGGAAGGGCACCACAGAGCAGAGTAGGGGTCTCTCCAGAGACTCCAGGTGCTGGCAGGAAGAAGTCTTTGCTATCCCTGAGACTTCAACAACAGGAGGCAAGCTCTACATCAAGCCCTTGGAGATTTCTTCTTCAAGATGGAAGGCACACAAAGTCCAGTCTTTGCCCTCTTACTCTGGCAGAAGCAGCACTGCAGGAAAGCTCCACAAAGCACAGTCACAGGCAGGGCAGCACTTGTTCCTCAGCTATCAGCTCTTCTCCAGGCAGAGGTTCCTCTTGATTCCAGAAGTGTTTCTAAAGTTTGTAAGTTTGGGTGCCCTTCTTATACCCATTTTAGTCTTTGAAGTCACCTTTCTTCAAAGGGGATTCACACCTTCTTGTGAAATCCTGCCTTGCCCAGGCAAGGCCTCAGACACACACCAGGGGGCTGGAGACAGCATTGTCAGAGGCAGGCACAGTCCTTTCAGATGAGAGTGACCACTCCACCCCTCCCTCCTAGCAGAGATGGCTAATCAGGAAATGCAGATCACACCCCAGCTCCCTTTGTGTCACTGTCTGGTGTGAGGTGAAAAACAACCCAACTGTCAAACTGACCCAGACAGGGAATCCACAAACAAGGCAGAGTCACAGAATGGTTTAAGCAGAAAATGCTCACTTTCTAAAAGTGGCATTTCCAAACGCACAATCTTAAAATCAACTTTACTAAAAGATGTATTTTTAAATTGTGAGTTCAGGGGTCCCAAACTCCACATGTCCATCTACTCTCTAGGGGAATCTACACTTTAATCATATTTAAAGGTAGCCCCCATATTATCCTATGAGAGAGAGACAGACCTTGCAACAGTGAAAACGAAATTGGCAGTATTTCACTGTCAGGACATATAAACCACATTCCTATATGTCCTACCTTATCCATACACTGCACCCTGCCCTTGGGGCTACCTAGGGCCTACCTTAGGGGTGCCTTACATGTAAGTAAAGGGAAGGTTTAGGCCTGGCAAGTGGGTACACTTGCCAAGTCGAATTTACAGTGTAAAAATACACATACAGACACTGCAGGGGCAGGTCTGAGACATGATTACAGAGCTACTTATGTGGGTGGCACAACCAGTGCTGCAGGCCCACTAGTAGCATTTGATTTACAGGCCCTGGCACCTCTAGTGCACCTTACTAGGGACTTACTAGTAAATCAAATATGCCAATCATGGATAAACCACTTACATACAATTTAAACAGGAGAGCATATGCACTTTAGGACTGGTTAGCAGTGGTAAAGTGCCCAGAGCAACAAAAACAGCAAAATCAGAGTCCAGCACACATCAACAACCTGGGGAACAGAGGCAAAAAGTTAAGGGAGACCACGCCAAGGATGAAAAGTCTAACACTTCCCATTAAAATTGTAATTCTTAGTTAAATTTGCTTAAGAATTAAATACATTATTTAATAATTTGTGTTTGTTTGATGAATGCTTGTTTTTTTATTTTTGTGTACTGTTTTGCAGTTGAAATCATCCATATTGCTCACAATTCCAGCTTCTAGTAATAACTCCATTGGGGTCCCCAAACTTCAGTAATAGATCAGTGGGGGTCCTCAATTTCAGTAATGATTATTGGAGATCAACAAATGTCAAAATACTACAAACCACTGTTCTATCCACCAAACTCTAAATCATGACATTGCTAATCATTATGGACCTAGAAAACTGCATTAGTGAGCTACAGATTCCCTTAAATCTATCAATAGCCCCCATGAAAAGAAATAACAAGCACTGACAAATCATTAATTAGTGGGTTGTGTGTGGCTTTGGGTAGGTGAGTTGGTACATTGGATAATATGTGAGAGGAATGAGGGAGTGCCTAGATAAATATGTGGTGAGTGATCTTATGGCTGGATAAATGGTTGAATAAGTGATGTGCGGCTGGAAGCATATCAAGTGTATATAAAGGTAAATAATTTGTTTGTTTAGTTAAAATAAATATTACCTTGAAAGACACATGACAACACTATCAAATCACAATACAATCTTTAAAAAAACAATCACAGTACTATTATAAATATCACAATGCCCAAAACAAAAAATATATTCAGTCAGTACATGTTACATAATTTAATCAGTCAAGAGGGAAACGTGTATTCAGCTGGCTTCAATATACCAGAAATTATTACCATGCCCCTCTGATTTTGACAACACTGCTTGAAAAAAGGCCCATGTGCATACAAGTGGGAGTCTCCTCCAGCATGAGGAGAAACAGCATTGCTGGTCCTACTTGCTTAAAATCTGCTGGTCTAAAGATAGGTACTAAAAGATTTTTTTCTAGGAGAAGTGTATAAAGTGCACAATGTTACAACATGAGTAATGGTCTGAGCTGAGGTTTTGTGACACTCACATGGGCCTAAGGTGTCTTCAGCAGTTCTACCTTGGGGATAGCTGATTAAAGGGAGAAAATAATTCAATCTGAACTTGGATAAAAGTAGGTGGTGACAGAAATTATTAACCCAGGTCAGTTACAGCTCAATAGAGTTAACAGTGGTTATCAAACAATGGGCCAAAGCAACTGTTTTCTGCATTTCATGGCTTTTCCTGGCAACATAAAGACGTGATACAAACTTCTGTTTGACCCACGCGTAATTGGCCTTAACAATTTCTTTGGGGTGTGTGAATAAGCTGGGGCAAGCCAGAGCTGTAAGTTCAGACCTAATGTATATCAGACAGGGAATCTCTCTTGAGTTGTCCAGAGAGAGACAGTCCCTGATTATCATCCTGTTAAGTTTTGCTCATTCTTATGCCAAGTTGAAATCCAGCATAGCAGAGGATTTAGTTTCATGGCATCTGAAATATATTTAAATCCAAGTTCCCCATGCATGGCAAATACTGAGGAACTTTGTGATACCTCCAGCAACCACCTGGCAAACTTATTGTCTTCCAACTGGATAGGGCTGCAACCCCAGTACCTCGAGATGTCACTGCCATAACATGTTGCGGAAGTACACTTACCATTATAAATATGGATCAACGCTTTAATGGGCTTCCTGCCCACCCTTAAGACTGACATCCAGGACCGACCCACATAATCTGGCTAGTGTAAGTCTTTTCGTCAGCAAAGAGGAGCCCCAAGAGGTCCTATTATTAAACAGAATTCTGAAATGAGTAAAAGGGCAAACTTGGGTGATCTTGGTATTATTATGGAAGTGACTTTTGGTTTTGGCAGGTTTAACACCAGTGGCTATCACAAAAGATTTCGAAATGTCCAAGCCGAGATCCAAGCCCCCCATAAACTCAACAAACGAATCACGAAGCAGTTGGAGGATTAGTGTTATCTTTAACATAAGGACAGCATCTTCTGAATATACAAGCACTGGTAGTTGACAGGAACCCACAGAAGCAGTGGGGTCACCTTGTATTTTCCACAACGCTGTCTCTAGATTGTTGCTGTAGATAGTGAATAAAAGCGAGCCAGAATACAGCTCGGTCAAACTCCTCAGGTGGTTGGGAAACGTTTGGTGCATGAGCCATCCTTCCCATATCTAACTGAGGCAGACATATCCAAATGGGTGTCTGCCGGAAAAGAGACGAGGGCTGGATCAAAGAATAATAACAATGACCACAGCTTTGAACGATTCACCCAATTGAAAGCTGATGAGAGATCAATTAACCCAAGAAAAGCATGCCATTTTTGGTCATTGGATATTTCTGTATCACAAGGTACTAATTCAAACATTAGTCAGTGGTGCCCAAACCAGATCTAAATCCATACTTTGAGCCATTGATTATGTTCTTCTCTTCGGCCCACCTGGACAGCCTTTTTAAGACCACCTGACCCAGGACATTGACAGTCAATAAGAGATATGGGCCTATAGCATCTTGGAACTGCCCAATCACCTTTCTGAAATACTAGCACAATGATAGATTGGGACCAGGAACTAGAAGGGCCTATTGACGCAGCAGAATTTAAGATGTTTGTCAACAAGGGCACCCAGATGACTACGCTTTTCCTAAAATGGTCAGCCAGAACACCATCTGTACCACAGGCCTTCTTACATCCTTAACGTTTGATAGCACACATAACTGCAGTGATGGACGAGGGGAGGCAAGAGGTGCTCATGACCTTAATACCAGAGTTTGGAGTAGCTAACTCCTATCCTCAAAGGAATACGGTTGAGAAAAGTGAGTGAACCATTTATCTTCACACATCACAGTGGGCAAACAAGGGGTGGTTTCCAAACACTAAAAGAGGGTGATTTAATACTCTTCAAAATGCTGCACAATTATTAGAGTCACTAGTGTTAACTAGCTTTTCCCAAGTATCATCCTTAAGGGATTCCTTTCTCTCCTTCAAAACCCTCTTATAGTGGATTCTTAGACCCTGGATCTCCCCCCTGTTTCTTGGGCAATATTTAAGGACTTTCATTAGAGCACAATGGGCTTTATAGCATGCCTCATTAAACTACCTAGGTCTGCTCAAGACAGGAGACCATTGACTGGAACAATGAGGGCATGCCTCACCCTTGTACAGAAGGCAGAAACAGCAGTAAGGATGTCTTTTGAAGCGCAGGTCAGGGTTAAGACAGCATTCTAACTCAGGGTCCAGTTGCCTAAGCAAAATCCTGCAGAACCCCTCCAGAATTATTTTGGTCCACCTCAGGGGTCTACCTTGTTCTGAGGAAATCAAGTATTTCGGGGATTAGGCCAGTGATGGGGGTCACTGGCACTGATATTTTAGAACTGACACCATAGGGTTATGATAGCTCCAATCCATCCACTTGGTCTAGTACACCACTAGGAAAGTGGTGAGTGACAAAGAAATCAGGACATGGTCCACAATTGATTCTGTCTCTCTTTCTGCATGGATGGGAGCTACCTTAGTGCTATGCATAACCAAGTTCTGGGAATAAATGATCAGATTCACCTGATCCACTTGGGGAGAATGTTCAAAATGGAGAAATGGAGGATCATCTCCATCTGAGAGATCTTGAAGAACAAAACTGGGTCCTGAGCAAGGATGGATGTTAAAATCACCCATAACCACAATCAAGATGTTCTTAGTTAAACCTACACCCAGTACACCTAAGAAGTTCCTAAACTTTTCTATGAAAGAACCCATCGTGGAGATAACCTTCGAATGGGAAGAGTGACTATTAGGGTTATAGATGTCCACAAGTAACATCAAGGATGTATCTAAAAAGGTGATTAGGGTTGCCCCTACAGATAGACAGTCTGTCTCCACTTTGGTAATGGCACAATTTAAAGCTAATAAGATTAAGATACACAGCTCCACCCTGGATCACTCAGAGGGAGAAGGTACTGCTGGCTGGAAAAATGGGCAAAATCATCCAAAAAAAGGAGTGGTTTTGAGGGACCAAGTTTCCTGGAGGGCCAATACATGGAAGGGTTTGATTAAATCTAGCCATTTTGGATCCCTGATCTTGGCTTCTAGCCCAGCTATGTTACAAGAGAAAGTCTCAAGCTGGTCAGTGGTGCGAGGCACTGTGGGGTGACCCATAGCCACCTTGCCTATCTTTATTGTGTCCTTCCCCAGCTTAGAAAGGGATAATAAGACTACCTCTCAAAAGAATCAGGGATCTCAAACCTGTTAGAAGAGATAGAAGGGGCAGTGTTTACCGTGAAGGACTCACTATGAGGCACTGGAAGATCTTGAGATGCCCGAAGATGATGAGGACCACTCAATCCCATGGACAGATGAGCTAAGAGGCACAAATAGCTCCCTGGTGGGCTTAATGTGTGTAGCTTGGCAATCTTGAAATAAATGGTTAATGGTAACCAACCACCAGAGGGCCGGTCCCTTGCTTGTAGAAAATTCCTAAAGGGTGCAGCCTAATACCTAATCTTTCTATACCTTGCGAAGAAAATAGGATTCTGCCCGCAGCCCACAAGTTATTAAAATTCACCACAATGCAATCACACTTAAACATCTTGGGGCCTCGACGAACCCACCACACTCTTTCAACCAAATGTATCTGTTGTTGGATGCTGGAATGAGCCACGGCACTTGTGGAAAACCAATGAGATGCTTTATTGTTCAGCTGAGGGAACCCCTCATGAATGTTTGATTTGAAATGGGGTACAGCCATGGAATCACCACACAGGGAATACAATCAGGCAGAAGGTCTAAATGGTTATCCTTGGTTAAAAATAAAAATAAACAAGGCTCAAGGCTTCTCCCAGATAAGGGCTAGATATTGGCCCTAGCATGAGTAAGTTGAGTGGGGGCATGGCTTTATATTAGAGGGTGAGATGGGGAAGGACTAATAAGATTACCAGTGATGGATTTATCAAAACTAATGTTCCAAGCCAATTGGGTATCCCCATGTATTGTTGGTAAAAAAGCAGAGCTAGGACAGATAGGGGTCAACAGGGGCAAACAATACCCATTGCCATGGATGTTTTGTTAAAGCCCCAGAACCAGAAGAGCCAGTCATGTGAGAAGGCACAAGTTTGATTAATGCAAGACTCTCTAGCCAAAATAAGATCCAATACACTTGTATTTAAATAAAGGTCGACATCTTTAAAGGTCTTAATATCAGGTGTATAGACTGAGCAGCCCCTTTACACCAATAATATAGCCTAGTGCCTCAGAAAGTTGATTATTACTTGGTGTTGTTGTGAGGCCTCCCCGGGTAATAATGCCACAATCTTCATCAGGTCCAGTTAGGTTTCTTTCATAAAAACCCTAGGCTCAGTACTGGGTAGTTGTGGCACAAATTAGTCAGGCTTAATCAAAGGAACAAGCCTAAAGCATTTACAAGTAACAAACCAGTTTATCAGTAAGAAACATGATACAGTAAACATCTGAGACTGATTTTATAAAAATGGAGTACATTTTTACCCTTATTTAGGCACTAAAATGACAAAAATCTATCAAAGGAAATAGGAGATGTGATTTTTCAAAGGTAATTAAATCAGTTAAAGAGAAAACAATGAATTGTTGTAAAACATTTAGCAATTTGTAGCCAACTGGCTAGAATGGCTGCTGTCTTTACTTGGGTGGGCCACAATGGGTCAGGGGCCAGTCACAGGGGCAACTCAAGTCAAGATAGACAGTTACCTATCAGGTCCAGCTGTCTCAAAAAGTGGTCCTGGTGCTGGAGATACACAATGCTGAGGATGCTGCAGATGCTGAAGATACAGAAGAGATGCTGAAAAGATCCGGTGAGTGTCCTTGGGACCTCCCTGGTATCCGCAAGTGTCAGATGTCTTCTTCGACATCAGGACTCAATCTCCCACAATGCAGCCTGGATGTCCAGGGCAGGTCCAGTTGTCACTGGTCAACTTGTGTCCTGGTTACATCAGGTTTAGTGGTTGCTTATAGGTAAGCACATCTTTTCTTTCTGGGAGCCAGGGTCCACTTTGGGTATGGGTCTTTAGACATAAGGACACCTCAGGAAGGTCGTGATGTGGGCTCCCAGCAAGCACTTTGGCATCCAGCAGCAGTCAGGCCTTCCTGGGCAGCTTTGGTTTTGATTGGGTGCAGGTTTCTTAGTTTTGGTGGTCCTGAAGCTTAATAGGAAGCTCGCCAAGTAGCCCTTGGAGTCACTTCTTCAGTCCTGGCACAAATGGAGCTCTCCACAGGTGACAGACCCAGTCTTCTTTGTGAGTCCCTTGGGTGGAGCAGGTGCAGTCCTTATTGTGTCTTCTTTCCTGTCAAGTAGTGATTTGAGGCCTGTGTTTCTGGGGTGCCATTTTTATGCCATTTGCACATTTGTGGGAGGGGAGGTGATTAACCTGGCCCTCTCTGCAGGGCCACCCCTAATTGGTGCTTTCCTTTGCCTTTCTTTGCTGACCCTATTCATGTTGTCTTTCAGGACTACAGTGCTTGTGGTCTCTCCTTAATACATGGTAAAATGGAACTACACCTGACTGCAGTATTTAGTTTACTTGTAATTTCCTAGCAGATGGTACTACATGGTCCCCAGGCTGGTAAATTATTTGCTACTGGTGAGCTGCAACACTCAATATCCCACCCACTAAGGTAGACATTTAACACTTGTCTCTGGCCTGCCACTTCAGCCTGTAGTGCAGTTTCCAACTGCTATTTTGAGCTTGTAAAATAAACCCTTTGCCAGGTCAAAACCCTCCATTTTAATACCTATAGGTCACCCATGAGACCCTAAAAGATCATAAAACATGGTGTTTAAGTTAGAGTTAGGTTAAGTATTTATAACTGGTGCACTAAGGGAACAACTATAACTCGCACCCTTGCCATGCAGTTTTCTCATCAATAATTTTATTGCAAAAGCAATATTTGTAATGATGTCATAGAAATGCCATGTGTGATGTAATATCTTGGGTAGTTAGCACTACATGGTGAGGACACAAGTTATAGTTACTTAGGGCACAAGTTATAGTTACTTAATATGCCTCTAACTATAACAGCTGCACTTTATTGTTTTGTGGGAGTAAAATCTGAACCTAACCATAACTTCCTAGTAAACTTAGTTTTTTTGTGAATTTTCAATTATTTTAAAGTTCATTTTCCTAACTATAACGTGCTTGTAACTGTTGTTTTTTTACTGTGAATTTCTCGTTTTTTAAAAATTATAAGTAATATGCCCATTGCAATGGGTGGTGATGGGGTTTGGGTGCAGAACCTGGCCTGGCATTGGGCTGCCCCCACTGAAGCTTGCTGCTCCTGCCCTCCTACTCCGTGTCATCCATTGTCAAAGCCCATGCCCCTGCTCCCTCATTACAACCCTGTGTGGCTGTAGCTCCACCGCTACCCATCCTGCCTATCCTGAACAGTTACTTGCTGCCTCATCTACTTCCTCCATACCCTCTGTTGTCTGAGACTATGCACCAGCCCCCTTCCTCCTGCCCTGCTTGGTCCGATGTGCTGCCACTGCCCTCCATTTAGCTTGATGTTTGTGACCACTACTCCTGCCCTCTGTTGTCTAGTTCTAAGTCCCATCATTGCCTTCCTGCCTACCCCCTTAGTTAGATTGCTGCCCCTATCCTCCTTCCCCCTGCTTCTGTTGTCCATGTGCTAGCCTTTGCTCCCACTTTTTTGCCCACCATATTCCATTGTCCTGCCGCTGCCCCTCCTATCTACTCTGAGTTTTCTTTTGAGCTGACACTGCCCTCCCACCTGCCTAGCATGGTTATATGACTGCTACCTGTCTCTGCCACCCTGCCTGACCAAGTCCCTATCCCCTCCCTCCTGTCCTCCAAGGTCCATTTTGCTGCCACTTGCTTCTGCCCCATGCTCTGTTGTGCTGCAACTGTTTCTCCTGCTTACCATGCATGGGCTCACATTAAGCCCATTCCCCTGCCCTCTCTTGACTCTGTCGAGCCCGTACTCCTCCCTTCCTTCCTCCATGGTCCTTTCTGCATGCCCCTGCCTCTCCCTCTTGCCCGCCATGGCTGTTGTGCTGCCACAAACCTCCTGCTTGATATACAGGGCCTTATGTGCTGCCACAGCTTTTACCATATGCCCTGTATTGTCAGGTTGCTGTCCCTGACCCCCTCCGACTTTCCCTCCATTGTCTGTGTGTATGCCATTACATCCTCACTGTTGCCCTCCATGGTGTGTTGTGCTTCCAGTGCCCTTCCCAACTGCCCTCGATAGTCAGCTTGCTGCACCAACGTTGAACCTTTCCCTCTGCCCTCTGTTTTCCATAGGTGGCCCTATCCCCTCCCTCCTGCCTTGTTTGGTCCATTATCATGCCCCTGCCCCCTGCCCTTCATGGTCTGTTATGCTGCAGCTGCTTCTTGTGTCTGTCTGATATGGTCAGCTTGCTCTACTCTCTGTTGTCTATGTGCATGGCACTGTCCACCCCCTATTGCTTTCCATTGTTCATTGCGCTGCACTGCTGTCCTGCTTGCCCTGTGTGGTGTATTAGGCTGCTGCAAACCCTGATGCTTGCCCTGTAAGGTCAGTTTAGTGCCCCTGCCCATTTTCCTCCTGTCTTCTGTTATCTGAGTCAATGTCCCTTTCTCATTCCTCCTGCCCTCCGATATCCAATGTACCATACTTGCCAACATTTTAAACTTGGTAAGAGGGAGATTTTGAAAAATAATTTATTTTCCCTATTGACTTACATTGAAAAAGAGAAGATTTTAGGCTGGAGACAAATAAAATAAAGCCCTTTTGGGAATAAACAGATTGGGAGTTTACTGCCTGAATCAGGTCTGTTGGCATACATGGTTGTACTGCCTCTGCCTCTTCCTTCTGCCCTAAATGGTCTGTTATATTGCCACAGCCTGTCTTGTCTGCCCTGCATGCTTGGTTTGTTGACCAGGCCCCTCTTTCCCCTGCACTACATGTTCTGTTGTGCTACAACTGACCACCCCGCCTGCCCAGAGTGGTCAACTTGTTGCCTCTGCTCCCTCCTTCCTGCCCTCAATTACCCAAGTCTGTGCCCCTGACATATGGCTCCACACACTATTCTAGTGAACAACTAGATTGCTAGCATTATATGATTATTACAAAAGTGTGGCACACCAGATGTCATCTTGTTGTAATCAAAACTGTAGAAATTATAACAAGGAGAGGGTCTTATTCCCATAGAAATGATGGTTAGCGTAATAAAAACTGAAATGAGGACATATTTTCTGAGTTCTCAAATAGCAACAAAGCAATTTGAAATTATTTGCTATCTTGATTTATATCCAGCTGATCACTTGATCATATGTTACATTTAGGGTAGAGAATGTGGTGTTATGGCAAGAGTTGCAGACAGTGCAACTGGGGAACCAGGTTAGAGTTTCGGTGTCTGCTGGACAGCCTTTGACTCTGGGCAAATCACTTATGGCCATATTTATACTTTTTGACGCAAAACTGCGCCGATGCAGTTTTGCGTCAAAAATGTAACTGCTGGCTAACGCCATTACTTTGCACCGCTCGGGCATCAAATTTAACTCTGAGGCACAGCGGCGCAAACCACTGGTGAGAGTCATTTTTTTTTACACAAACCAGTTCGTCACATCGTTAAAAAAAATGACGTTAACGCAGCAAAAATGACTGTGAGACGGTTTACAACGTCGCAAATCAGATACGTGCCTTTTTTTAACGCAATTGCATCAAAAAGTGGCGCAAATATAGCAAAGTGCGCTAAGGAGAGCCAAAATGGTTCCCAGATGATTGCCCAGACCCTGAAAACAGACCAGGAACCAGCCAGGAGGACCCATAGAAGACCCAGGACAGGGAGAAGAAGAAAGGAAAGTGTTGCTTCAGTGCAGAGGATACATATATACATTAAACATTGGTCATGCGGCTGGGATAAATTAAACAAATTTCTAACAAGCAAAATACTCAATATTTTCTTGGCATATTTATTTCTTTATGAAATGAAATTTGTTACTCATATAGGGCAAAGAGAATCACCAATGAGACAAATTGTGCCTGTAACATAAATCGTATAACACAAAAAAACATTTGTATCACATCAAACTCCAACATTTACACAAAACAACATAAAGGTAATTATCCGTTCGTTCTGAAAATTGTCCCAATTCGTTCTCCTCCTTCAGAGGTAGTGGTACACAAATAACATAAAGGTGCTATCCACTTTTTAGCAATGGTTGTGGTAAAATTACATGAGTAAGAGCTAAGTCCAGATCAATTATTTCCTGAGGTTTCTTGCACTCTCCAATATACTTCTATAGGATCAAATATATTTTTTACCCAACCCTGCCGAAATCCACATGGTGTTGACGCGTTTCGGCCCATTTAATTTTAGGCCTCATCAGGACTACAATGGGACTACAACACCTAAATAAATTGGAAAAGACAAAATAAATACTCCAAAAACATAGCAAACTCTTATGTTAAAACCAACAATTAAATCACCTCGTGCTCGACCTGTGATACGGATGTCAAAACACCTTTCTTCCAATGTGTTTAACCATGCTTGAAGGTTAGTGTTGCCCAACCCTTTTTTTACGGCTGGTAAATCATAGTGAACGTGAGAAACACCCTCCTGTATTGCCCAATACTGTGGTCTACAAAAATGTAACTTTAATAGCAAATCCACTCCACGCAAATTAGTATCAATATTATTTGTACCTAGGAGCAGCTTGTGAATGGTCTCTACTCCTAAAAATCCTGTATAGAAAGGAGAAAATTAGTTAATTGTCTCTCGTGTGTTTAAAACCTTTGTAACTCTCCTAAGTAACTAGAAGTCTCCTACCTTACCTTGTTAAACTAGCTGGAGTCTTTACTGAAACTGAAAATCTATTTGTGCAAGCTCACAACCCTTGCTGTGTGAGCTGCATCCTTAGATCATCTCGTGCACCTGCCGTTTTGGAGCAACAGCTATCTGACTCGTGTACAGCGGTTACAAACTTATCCCAAGTCAAAGGCTTCAGCATCGAAACACGCGAAGCATCGGCTCAGCAACTTAAAGAACGGAGTGGGCGGGGCAAAGTTAGATTTCTATGGCGGGCATCTTAAAGTGATTGAAAACCACCACAAACCAGCAGCAAGACTTACAATACAAGGAATTGGCTGCTATTGTTAGTCGTTTTGAAGGTTAAAAAAAGAAGTGTTTTCTCTACTATGTTATTAGATCAGAAAGCTGCATTCAAACTATAAAAACCACTATCCATGTGTTCCAAGTCAGGGGCCAAGCTCTATTACAAATTTACCTAATCTTAAATGTCCCTCTCTGACTGAATACATATAGACAGCAGCACTTTGCCAATAGATACGAATTTTCACACTCAGGCTTGCACTAAGTAGCGGTGTTTTAAATATCAACTCGGAAAGAGGCTACTTAGACTCACTGTTCATATGCCCATCAAATTATTTTCAACAATTGTTAATAAATATGCTGTAGTATATGCATAGACCCACATTCTAAAAGGACCTTTGGAAATTTGTCTATCAACATATGGTCAATATTGTAGGCAAAGACAAGCACGCATCGGCATGATATTAAATCAGTGTCTATATTTCATCAATATCATTTAACCACTGTTGAGCTGTTTGATATTTCTCTATCAGTCGTGCTTCCAACCTGAGCAATTTTTTAGTCGTAGGCTGTCCATCCATCTTGGTTTGAACTACTGCCAACACAGTCCAATGGATGTCATCTACTGAATGTTTCATTTCCATATAATGCTCCACCATTGGTGCTCCTTTCGTTGAACATTTGATTCTTGATCTGTGTTACAGTATCAGTGTCTTCACCAACTGCGAAGTTTGACCGATGTACACCTTTTCACATGGACATGTGATACAATAAATAACATTCTTGGTGTTACATTTTGAAAAATACCTTTGAAAATGTACTTTCCCATTTATTGTCACTTCTTTTGAGTCACATGTGAACCTACATGCCAAACATTTAGTACATCTGTAGTGTCCTTGTATAGATGGTGACTGAAACATGGTCCTAAGTCCTTTTTCTTGTATTTGTGTGCTATCTGCTCGCACCCATTGATCTTGTAAACTACGGGCTCTTTTAAATGCGAACAAATGTTTTGTTATTCCTAAATTTCTCTCTAACTTCCAATTCCTCTCTATAATGGATCTGATCTTGTTGGCTTTCGGACTGAATGTGATAACACATGTAAGAGGAGTTTCTTTAGATTTTTCTTTCAGGACTAATAATGCCTCTCCTGGGGTGTACCAAGCTCTTTTTACTGCTGCTTTCACCAATTTTTTAGGGTAACCCCTATTGATCAGTATTTTTGTTAGCCTGTAGCATAATTAAAGAAATCTTCTCTATCGCTACAATTACGTCTAACATGAAGAAATTGGCTGTATGGTAAATTTTCTCTTAATGTCCTTGGATGTCCACTTGAAAAATGGAGAAGTGTGTTACGGTCTGTAGATTTCTTGTACAGACTTACTTCTAACTGACCATTTCTAGCTTGAATCCACAAATCTAAAAAATTGATTATTTTGTTGTCTTTATTCAAAGTGAATTTGATATCTCATGTGCGTTGGTTTAACCACCCATGAAATTAATTCAGTGTTTCTTCATTACCTACCCAGATAAAGAACACATCATCTATGAACCTATACCACTTAATGATGTTATTGCCAAAGGGGTTCAAATCTGAATAAATACATTTCTGTTTGAAACAATCCATCACTAGATTGGCTATTTCCGGTGCAAAGCTGCACCCCATCGCTACACCTTTGATTTGTCTATACCATTTATCTTTATATTTGAAAAAGTTATTTTTTAGACATAGGGGGTCATTCCGACCCTGGCGGTCATGGACCGCCAGGGCCGGGGACCGCGGATGCACCGCCAACAGGCTGGCGGTGCATCCATGGGCATTCTGACCGTGGCGGTACAGCCGCGGTCAGAAACGGGAAACCGGAGGTGTCCCGCCGGTTTCCCGCTGCCCTGGGGATTCCGACCCCCTTGCCGCCATCCTGTTCCTGGCGGTTTTCGCCACCAGGAACAGGATGGCGGTAACGGGTGTCGTGGGGCCCCTAGGGGGCCCCACCAAGATTTTCAGTGTCTGCCAAGCAGACACTGAAAATCGCGACGGGTGCAACTGCACCCGTCGCACCCCTTCCACTCCACCGGCTCCATTCGGAGCCGGCATCCTCATGGAAGGGGGTTTCCCGCTGGGCTGGCAGGTGGCCTTCTGGCGGTCGCCCGACATCCCAGCGGGAAACTCAGAATTACCGCGGCGGTCTTTTGGCCGCGCAGCGGTATTCTGACAGCGGAACTTTGGTAGGCGGCCTCCGCCGCCCGCCAAAGTAAGAATGACCCCCATAGTGTAGCTAAGGACACTAGAAATTCTGTAGGAATTTTCTCTTGCTCACTTCTGTTGTTAAGCACCTGCCTGATTACTTCTAAAGCTTCATCCTGAGGGATGTTTGTATAAAGAGATTCAATGTCAAATGTGACCAACAGGTGTGTGTTTTCATTAAATGGAACTACCTCAATCTTATTAATGATAGCCATGGAATCACGAATAAACGATTGAGTCAGAGTAACATATGGTTTCAGAAAAACATCTACAAACTGAGCTAGGGGTTCAAGAATCGACCCACAAGCTGATACAATAGGTCTCCCTGGTGGTTTATCTGTATTTTTATGAATTTTAGGTAGAATGTAGAAATATGGGATTCTTCCATCATTCTGGTTCAGAAACTCAAATTCTTTCTTACATATTCAATTGTTGTCTCTTGCTTCGCATGTGATCTGTTTTATCTGCGAGCTAATCTGTTTCAGAACATCTGCTTTTATCTCACAATAATTTGTGTATTATTTAGTTGTCTTAAAACTTCTTGATCATGTTGATCGCAATCCCATATTACTATTCCACCGCCTTTATCTGCTAGTTTTATAACGATGTCTTTCCTGTTAGCCAAGCTGGAAATATCTATTTTCTTCATTTTAGTGCAATTATATTTATACTTACTAGACGTTGAATTTAGTAGATCTAGTTCTCTGAGTACTGTGTCTTCAAAGACTTTGATCTCCAAGGGCATCTCACTCCTATCCGGAAGAAAAGTAGATTTGGGTCTTAATCCGCTCCCATTAGACTCTTCTTGTGTAGATGACTCATTAAAGTATGCTTTCAGTCTTACCTTACGAAGAAACCTCAAGACTTCTATTTTGCTGTCTAAAGGATCTTTATTTCTCAGAGGCACATACAATAGACCTTTACTCAAAATGTGTTTTTCTACTGAGTTCAAAGTATAAGTAGATAAGTTATATATGGGGATAAGGTCTTTTGTATTGTCTACCTCCTGTATGCTCTCCTCTGAGTACGGAAGACTCCTTGATCGCGAAACTGACCTCTCGATGTTCTGCCCCCTCTTACTCCTCTCAGTCCACCTGTGCCTAAAAAAAGTTGGGTCGGAGGATATAACCCCTGTGCTTCTGGGTCCGAATCTGAGGAGCACTAGATCACCATCAGTTCCGGGGCGGGAACCTCTGCCACGCAAAGCCAGGTGGAAATTAACAAAATAAAAGAAAACACTCACCAGAGACTTACACAACACGTCGAAGCAGACAGGGATAGAGAGCTGCAGATCATGCAAACCCTGCTTCTTGCCATATACCTCCACGACCGAGACCGCCGATGAAGACGACAAATAGTAAGTACTGCAATCTACTAAACAAGAGAAGAAAGGGCACAGTTGCATACCCACCCACTCCATCCACCCTGCAACGCTCCCCCAAACGTCACAGCAGCACAAGCCATACACCCCACAGCAAGAGGTACTTACCTGACAAAAGGCAAATCCAACCTTACCAAAGTACATACATGTGCCCCACACCCACAAACAATGAAACGAGAGACCACGGCTCCAGAGTGTGCCTCCATAAACACATGCCACACATTAAACTTTATTGTGCTCACTGAGCAACCGAAGTGCATATAAGGCCAATGGCCAGTCCTTCATAAAACAAGTCAGATGGGCCACAATGGCCCCAACCTGACTCCCACAAGTGCTACGGTACTCCACCTCATAGGAGCAACAATGGGGCATCCAGGCACCTCAGGGAACAGGGGCAGGGGGTGTTCGGGGTGGGGATTTATGACGGGTGGGGCTTAGATTTGCTTTCGGAAGGTGGAGGGGGTTTGAGTTTGGCCTTGGAAGGTGGTGGCGTGTGCTTGGACCGGGTGGCGGCAGATGGAACAGGTTCAGCACGGGGCATCTTCCCTCTGGGGAAGGCGCTGTCACGACTTGCGTGCTGCTTTACCCTGGAGGCCCCAGAGCGAGTGGTGTGGATCATGTTCTTGAAGGATCGGCCTTGGCCCAAGTAGGGGCGACTCTTTCTGGTAGCCACGGTGCTGCAGGCAATGGGTACGCCAAGAGAAGGCTGTGCCCCTCAGAAGTAGCGCCAGAGGGAAAAAAACCCTGAAAGGGGAAAAAACCTCCACAAAGAATGTTCCTAAAACAGGAACAAAAATGAAGAGATATCAACAAGAGCAAATACAGAAAAAAATATTCTGAACTGACGAGAACCAGCACAGGAATACGAGGAAGCAGGAGCGAATACACCATCCAAACAGAAAGTGTTGCAGCGCAAGGAGAGAAAGAATCACAGCCCTTAAATACTAACAAACCGGAAACGACCAACAGGAAGTAAAAGGACACCATCTTAGATAGGGAAAAGCACATAGAACAGAATGGACTAGGAACCATAGAGAATAGGGAACAAGGAATGCTGGGAAGAGAAAGGGAACATGGGAAGCAGTAAAAAATATAAACGAAGGCACAACCAGATGTCCAAGAAAAGAAGAAAAGAAGAAAGGAACAGGTGAGTGGGGGGTCAGACATACCTAAAAACACGGTGCACAGCAAAAGAACGAGGTCCCATGCCCAATTTTGGGCTTCTACGAGAACAGAGCAGACTGGGGGAGCGTCACGTCAGAGAAACGCGCGCTGCGGCCTGAGCCGAATGTTCGGCTCGTGCCGCGCGCAGCGGCGCGACAGGGGCACGGGAATGTGAAGGGCGGATAGGGGTGGGCTGTGACGTGGAAGGAGTGGACAGGGCAAGGAGGTGATCACGTTTAAGGAGGAGGTGGGGTTGGCCCGTGAGTTTGAAGAGGTCAAAACAGGTGAGAAAAACTTTCTTAGGTGCAATTGGGGTGGACCTGGAGCAAGCGTGGGAGTGGAGGTAGAGGGAGTGGTCGTAAGTGGTTTAGGTGTGCGTGATGTGGGTGCAGGTGACTGGACAGTATGCTTTGGTGTGGTGGTTGTGTGGGTGTTTGGGTTCAGTTGAGTATTTTGGGAGGCAGGGGTGGACACAGTGGGACAAGACAGGCTGCCAGTGTTGTCTGAGTGTCTGCAAGTCTGGTGAGTGTGCTGCATGTGTCAACTAAAGTAGTTGTGGTGAGTGCAGGTGTGGTGTCTGGGTGCATGAATGGATGTGTGCTATTGTGGTGTCTGCAGGAACAGGGTCAGCAACAGTGAATGAAGGTGTAGTGCCTGGGGGTGTGCATGTACTGGGGACTGAAAGGGAGGCGGAAGAGGTGGACACACTGAGGGAAGTGGATGTTGTTGTGTGTGCATGTGTATGTTGGCTGTGTGTATGCTTGTGGTGGAAGGTGTGGTGCTTGTGTGTTGAGGTGTGTGCCTGCTTGTCAGAATGTGTACTTTGGATGGGTGAAGGGAGTAGGGTGCTGGAAGGGGTAGAGGAGGTTGGAGGGGGATGGAATGACCAGGGACACCTGCTGGCATCCAAGAGGAGCCCAGAACCTGAAAATATCTCTGTAGGCCAGACACAGACTGTGAATGCCATCCAGATAGGCATTGGTCTGCTGCATCTCTGATGCTAGTCCCTGGATTGCATTGACAATGGTTGTCTGCCATACAGAGATGGTTCTCAGGAGGTCAATAGTCTCCTCTGTGAGGGCAGAAGGGCTGACTGGGGCAGGGAAGGAGGTGCCTGGGGCGAAGGAGACCCCCACCCTTCTGGGTGAGCGGACACAGGCAACTCAGTGATGGGCAAATGGGAGGGCGGTGATGGTATAGGGGTGGCAGAAGATGACACAGTAGATGTGGGCCCACTTGGGTCTGCCACCGCCAGGGAGCTCCCATCGAAGGAGGTATCAGAGTCACTACCTCCAGTGGTAGTTGCTCCCCCTGGTACTCCTCTCGCCTTCCAACCCACTGGTCCCCTTGGCATCGGACGACTCTGCATCAGGGGATCCGTGGGCCACTGCATCCCCACTAGCCAGTGCCTCAGCTCCCTTGCCAGATGATGCTGATGTACACAGGCAACACAAGAGAACAGGGATGGGGGACAAAACAGGAGAGATTTTGTAAATAGCTGAATGGAGGTACAATAGTGGTTCACACATACACCGACCCAGAAAACCCTCCAACAGGCTGCACCTACCACTCTACCCATGGCTATGCCCCTGTCTAGTGGCCATAACCATGCTCTACAGCCATTCCCCAAATTACTGAAGGACCTGAAGTGTAGTAGACCTGAAGGACCTGAAGTTTAGTAGACCTGACCAAAACACCCTACTCCCCACAGGGGGCATGATGTAGATGGACATCAGTCATAGTCCCTGCAACTAGGCAGCATAAATCCGAATGCACACACACACATCCATCAAGGGTCAAAAATATGGTATGTGTATTCACCCCCTTGTGACTGCTGTGCAGCCTTAAAGCGCCCATCCAACTCCAGGTACGCCACTGCCAGGATGCATTACATAAGGGGGGGTCAGTGCCCAACAGGCACCCCTTCCCCGTTGGGAGGACTTCCCCAGCTGGGCCTCGCAGATCTTTCGTGCCCAGCGCCGCAGGTCCTCCCATCTCTTCCGCCAGTTGTAGAGCCCCAAGGTCTGCAACTTCTTGGCAACAGCATGCCAAAGTCCCCTCTTCTGGTGGGTGCTTACCTATAAGGGACACACAGAAATGTAACACAGAGGTCAGACACTGGCCAATCATATAAAGCTGGCTATACGTCCACTATGGGACAGATAGTTCAAACTGACTAACAGCACATACACACGCAGCATGTCAGGAACCCTGGACCATCCAGTGTCAGAGGTGCACACATGTATGCAGCCAACACCAACCACTACACACATCCATGGTCCCCAATCCTCCTAAACACCTGTACCTCTGGCAGACCATAGAGCTTGGCGTACAGGGGAAGGACCCTGTCCACAAGCCTCTCCAATTCCTCTTGGGTGAAGGCCGGGTCCATTTCCCCTGCAACACGTGCCACTTCCATGACCAGAGGCAGGACACTACAGTACACTCAGTGGAGAATCTGCTTTCACGAGATCAGGGAGTCAAGTGAAGTTGGGGTGACGAGTTCGAGTATGCACCGCGGCTGTGTGCACCGTCACCGCCGGCAGCGATCATGATCCGCTAGGATTCACGATTGACATTCATGTTAACCAATGAATTTGCGCACGGCGGTCTGCCTTACGCTGTTACGTCAACTGCTAGCGGTATGAGGTCACTTCTCCAATGATAGTTCTGGATTACAGGGGGAAGACATTTTGCCCAAAACTACCCATTTGTAAAACTCTCAACTGCACCATGCAGACCCTATTGTGCCCCAAACACCCATAGGCATGTGACAAATAACTTTATTTCACCTGACCAGCCCTGATCTATCATTGTGGTCATGTTGCTGTAATGTCACACACACTATGCATTAGTGTCGACGAGAATCATGCCAGCAGTGCTGAATAAATAACAATGTGTGCAGATGTATGTGTGTTCCTCACTAGTGTTTTCAACTCCTCCTAGGTACAGACCCACAGACGAGGAAGGGCCCCATAAGTGTACAGACCACTTGTTGATTTTCAGACCATGGTGGAGCATCACATCATTATCAACTACAGACTCACTCATGCAACTATTCTTGAACTTTGTGCATTACTGGATCCTGCACTGACACCGGCAAATCGTAATCAGCATGCCATTCCTACTGAAGTGCAGGTCCTCTCTGCACTCCATTTCCTGGGCACGGGCTCATTTCAAGTGACAGAGGTCATGGGTGCAGGTTTTTCACAGCCAATGTTTAACATTATACTGTCAAGATTCCTCAATACCTTTGTACAACACCTGCAGTCCTATGTTAGGTTTCCCCAAAGTGCTGACCTGCCTGCCAAGTCAGACATCTATGCCTTTGCCAACATACCCCATGTGATAGGTGCCATCAATGGCACCCACATAGCTATCATCCTCCCAAGAGTCAGTGAACTTGTGTACAGAAACAGGAAGAACTTTCCTTCCATGAACATTCAATTGGTGTGTACTGCAGACCAGTACATCACACATGTGAATGCCATGTTCCCCTGGTTCAGTCCATGATTCATTTGTGCTGAGGAACAGTAGTGTGCCACACAACATGGGACAACTACAAGAGGCCAGAGGGTGGATCATAGGTAGGTTTTTCTGTCACTTATTGCCACATAGCAGACAGCCAGGCTGTCTGCCTCTGAGGCTTGTCAATCAAAGTTCTGTTTTGCAGCTATTTCGAGGTGATTCTGGCTATCCCAACTTGCGTTGGCTCCTGACACCAGTGAGGAATCCTGGAACAGATGCAGTGAGGAATTACAATGAGGCCCATGGACGTACAAGGAGGGTGATAGAGTGCACAATAGGTCTCCTGAAGGCTATACTTTGTTGTCTATGGATCTCTGTTGGTTCCTTGGCCTATGGGCCTGAAAAGGTGTGTAGTATAGTGGTAGACTGCTGCATGCTGCACAACGTGGCTGTGAGAAATTCTATCCCCCTCTTGGAGGAGGAGGGTGCTTTATATGCAGACCAGCTTCCTCTGAGAGGGGATGAGAGTGATGATGATGCTGAGGAAGGGAGAGGTGTAAATTCCAGGACCCAACTGATACAACTCTACTTCCATTAACTATGTGGGACAATTGGATGAGATAGGTGTCTGTGCATCATACTGTCAGTGTGCCTTGTCATCTAGGGGGGGTGTTGGGTCAATACTAATTGCCACTGTGACCAGGTCTGCATAGGACAGATTACAATTTAGTCTAATATTTCAACACATATGTCGGCACAACAACATGTAAGGCATGTGGTGCTTTTCATGCTACTCAGATACCAATAAAGGAGTTATCAACCAGTTGCATCCATACTTCACTTTATTCAAACTTAATGACAGGGGACATTGTAACAGGTGAAAAGGTGTTTTATTTGGTGCAGGGATTAAATTGTGCAGATTCCAGTGATGGGAGTGGCCTAATGGTGGTTGTCCAATATGGCAACATGGTTGCAGCATTGTTGGCAGTAGTGGTAGGTCCATCCAGGCTCACATGAGTTTGTGTTATTTGTAGCACTGTTTGGTGGTGGATTAAGTGGGACACTTGGACAACAGTTTTTTGCAGAGTCACTTCTTACAAGGGGTCTTGTTCTTTGCAGGTGTTCCTGTGCTATATCTTGGCCTGAGGGTCAGTTTGGGCACCTATTGTTGGCCTGTAGGGGTTGAGATGGATGTCCCCTGTGTGTCCTCAGAGGGTGGTTCATGTGAAGTTGCTGCTGATGCTCTTGTTGTCCGGTCTGTATCCTGTGCTGTAGTAGGGGCTTCCTGTTCTGTGTGGGCCTCAGGCTGTGTTTGGACAGGCTGAAGCAGTGCATCTGCTATGCTGGCCGTTGTGGCATTGTGCAGTTTCCACTGCTGCATGGCCTCTTGGTGGTGTGCTTGCTGCATCCTCTGACTCTGCTCCAGGGTGGATACTATCTGGGCCAATCTGTCCTGGGTATGGTGGTGGGCTCCCAGGACCTCAGAGATCACGTTCTGGGCTGCAGCATCTATCCTGTGGCCTCCCCCCCAGGCCAGGGATGCCCTCCTACTGGGCCTAGCACCCTGTGCATGTGTCCACTGCACAGGTCTGGTGGTACCACTTGTACTGGGGCCATCGTCTTCCTGCCTGTTGGTAGGGGGTGACTGTGGCCTCTGTACCTGTGTTCCACCAGTCTGTGGCCTGGATACACAGGTTTTAGGACGGTTGCCTTGGGCTGATGTTATTGGCTGGGTGGTAGGGGTGTCAGTGGTATCCTGGGTGGGGCTGCTGGATGGTGACAGTCCAGGACTGTGTGAGGGGCCAGGCTGATCGTCAGTGTCCAGGGTTCCATCCCCAGTGTCCTGGAAAGTGCTCTGTCTCCCTGTGGGGCACTGCCACTCCTTTTCCTGTCCATCAGGGTGGCATGGGTGGTGGTGCCTGTAGGGAGGAATAGACATGTCTGTTACATTAGCATGGTCTGATGTGGTGAACAGGCCTGGGCCGGTTTGTGCAGGTTACACACTTTGGGGCCATGCAGGATGCTTTGGTGAGGTTAGCATTGCTTTTAGCTTGGGATGTGGAGGTGCGTTGTGAGTGCTGTAGGCCATTGTGTTTCCTTGCAGGGGTCGGTGTCTGTGCACAGGGGGAGGGATGTGGGCCTGTCAGTGGGTTAGTGGGCATGCAGGATGACTGGATTGAGTGCTTTTGTGCTGGGTGGGGTAGTGGTCCTGGTGGGTGTTGGATGGGTGGGGTGTTGCATGCATTACAGGTGTGATGGATATGGGGTAATTGTATACGACTTACCCAAGTCCATTCCTTCAATGAGTCCAGTGAGGCCCTCAGGATGCAGGATGGTCAGTACCTTTTCCTCCTAGTCAGTGTAGTAGGTGGTATTGGTGGAGGTCCTCCCCCAGTCTTCTGGGCTGCATTGTGGTGCCTGGATGCCATGGCCCTGACCTTCCCCCGCAGGTCATTCCATCTTTTGCGGATGTTGTCCCTGGTGAGTGGATGGTGTCCCACTGCATTGACCCTGTTGACTATTGTCTGCCATAGCTCCATCTTCCTAGTGATGGGTGTGTGCTGCACCTGTGCCCCGAATAGTTGTGGCACGACCTTCAGTCTCATCGACCATGGTCCTTAACTCCCTTTCTGTGAAGCGTGGGTGTTTGGTGGTGCCATGGTGAGTGTTGTGAATGGTGTCTTGTGTGGATCTAGGTGGGGGTGCTCTTGTGTGGTTGGGTGTAAGTATTGTGGAATGTGGCGTTCGGTGTCTGATTCTGCAGTTCTCTGTCTTCGTTGGCCTACTTTCATTGCAAAGGATTGTGGGGTGTGTTTGTGAGTGTTTTATAGTTTTGTGGATGTGTGTCAGGTTTGTGGTTTTCTAACTTATCAAATGTGAGCACTTCTTACTGTTGGGTCTGCAACGCCAATGGTCGTTCGGCTTCCACTGACCACCGCAGTGATTTGTGCTTCATTATTTGATGGGCGGGTGTTAGTGTGCTCAGCAGTGGCAGGGTGGGAGGTCCAGCATTTCCGCCGACAAGAGCCTGGCGGTGACTGTTGGCATGGTGATTTTTGTCAGTTTTTTTCATCATTTTATGGCGTGTTTCTGTTCACTACCAATGGCGGTCTTCTGTTCATGGTCGCCATGGCGGTCGACGGTGTTTACCGCCGTATTCATCATGAGGGCCATAGTCTACATCAGTGGCTGTCAAAGACATGGCCAATTGTATCAATCGTGGATGTAATGCTTTAGCGTTAGGAATGCTGGCTTTTGTGACAGCTTCAAGAGCTGGAGTTGGTGAAACAACAATGATGCATTTGCCCTGGGCTAGAGGTCTCTCTTTAAGGACAGCCATCTGAATAGCAGTGAGAATCTTCTCATCGGGAGGAAAATGTTGTTCTGCTACTGAGTACAATTGTGATATGTATGCAATTGGGACGGTTTCACCCTCATTAAAAGTTAAAACCGATGGCACCAGCAATTACTCTGATGACCAAATGTGTTTTGTTGTTTCTAGTGTGTAGATGTTGTGCTGCAAGCATGTCTGTCTGCAGGTCTCTAAGAATGCATGTATGTTTGACTGTCCAAAATTTACTGGAAAAGTCAGGATGTATTAAGTCATATAAAGGTTTTATGCGTGATGCATAATCAGGTTGTGCCAAAATTTAGGAAACCCAACTGAGATTGGAGTTTTTTAATCGTATTTGGAGGTTGTAATCGTGCACATTTTTCTAATAATTGTGGCGCTAGGCTCTTTCCTCCACTCGATAGCTCATATCCCAGGAACAGGACGCTAGGGAAGGCTATTTTTGTTTTTTGAAGTTGAATTTGTAACCAAATTCAGCAAATCCCACAACAATGCGGGCTAACTGTCTTAAATGTTGTAGTAAGTCGTCATCCGTAACATAGATATCATCTACATAGAACAATACTTCAGGATCAATGTTGTGCAACATTGCAGTTACACGAGCTGCGAACAGTCCTGGGCTGTTCTTGTACCCCTGGGGTAAACTACAGATTTTTTTCTGAGAGCCCAGTGCGCTGAAACTTGTTAGGTCTCTACTCTCAAGGGCTATATTCTGGCAGAAGAAACCATTGGAGATATTCAGGGGCATATTTATACTCTGTTTGCGCCGAATGTGCGTCAAAATTATTGACGCACAATCGGCGCAAACCCTGCCCCATATTTATACTTTGACGTCTGACCCCGCGGGCGTCAAAATTCCACCATGTGCGTCATTTTTTGGAAGGGGGAACCAGCCTTGCGTTAATTATATGCAAGGTGGGCGTTCCCTTCCAAAAAATGACTTTAAGGCCTGTGCCCCTTATTTATACTCTGGCGTCATGTTGACGCACAGGAGGGGGTGGGCCTTAAAAAACGGCGAACAGCCTGATGGGTGCTGTTTTTTAACGCCTGGGTCAGGGCAGGCGTTAAGGGACCTGTGGGCTCAGAAGGAGCCCAGAGGTGCTCTCCCCTGCCCCCAGGGACACCCCCTGCCACCCTTGCCCACCCCAGGAGGACACCCAAGGATGGAGGGACCCATCCCAGGGAAGGAAAGGTAAGTTCGGGTAAGTATCTTTTTCAGATTTTTTTTGTGGCATAGGGGGGCCTGATTTGGGCCCCCCTACATGCCACTATGCCCAATGACCATGCCCAGGGGACATAAGTCCCCTGGGCATGGCCATTGGGCAAGGGGGCATGACTCCTGTCTTTGCTAAGACAGGAGTCATGTCAATGGAGGCTGGGCGTAAAAGAAAATGGCGCAAATCCGGTTTGAGGCCTGAATTTTGCCTCAGACCTGACTTGCACCGTTTTTTGACGTACAACCCCCATTTCCCCATATGCCGGCGCTGCCTGGTGTGAGTCATTTTTTTTTACGCATACCAGTCCACAGCGCCGGCTAACGTCAATCCATAAATAAGGCGCCTGCATGGTGCGTTGGAATGGCGTTTGCCAGCGGTAACATTTTTGACGCACAACTGCGTTGGCGCAGTTGTGCGTCAAAAAGTATAAATATGGGCCTCAGTGTTGTTTTGTATTTTTTGCGCACTGTGTTGTTCATTAGTGCTGTGCTATGTGAATTTTGTATAGCATATGTGCGAGTATGACGGTTTTGGTGTCTATAGCCTAAGACTATTCTGTATGATTGGTCTGGTTTAACTACTGGGAATAAAGGATTATTCATTGGGGAGACACAGGGTTCAATTACGCCCTGGTACTCTAGTTGTGTGAGGATTTCTCTCACGGGTGCTTTTGCATCATGTTTTATTGGATACTGAGGTTGAGGTTGGAGTTCATTTTTGATAGGAATTACATGATAGGGGGATTCTTTATCCAATCCTACGTGGTTGCGATATAATGCGGGTGCGAGCGCCAATGCCCAATCAATGGCATAGGATTCAGCAAGTTCCCCCGGAACAAGCGGTGAGAAACAAGGTTTAATACCCTCGTCCCCATGTGGGCAGGTACGGACAAATTCAGGTGGCCAGTCTTGTTCAGCCAACAAAATATCATATATATTTACCACGCGATCCCAAAATATTGCGCCTATTGTGCATTCAATGTCTCCTTCTAACTGTAGCATTACTTTATACACTATATCAGGCATGGAGACACACATTTCTGCAGTTTTTACTTGTATAAAGTAATCAGTTGCTTTCACCTCCAGATGCTCTTGAAGACTCCGGCAAACTATTGTGACCTCTGCCGCTCTGTCTAGCAGCGCTAATGCCCACTTCCTGTTCGTCAAGAGGACCCTTTTCTTGAGCGGCATGTCATATTGCAACTGCTGCTACCTTTTTCTTTTTAAATAAATTGGGGTTTTTGTTTGGGAGCTTTCTCTTTCTGTTTAACAGAATTCTCTGAGGAGCGTTGTGATTCCTGTCTTGGTTTCACGTACTCTCTTCTTCGCTCTGATCGCCCAGCTCTCTCACTGCGCTTTTCCGATGAGTCCTGAAAGGAACGCGATTTGCGTGTATCAGTATATTGATATCTATCAGGCATTTTTAGATTATCTCTATTTTTGAGATTATGGCCCTCATTACAACCCTGGCGGTCGGTATTAAAATGTCGGTAAGACCGCCAACAGGCCGGCGGTAAAAAAAAATTAATCAGGACCATGGCGGAAACCGCTAACATCGACAGCCACTTTAACACTCCGACCGCCACAGCGGTACAAACAAACAGACCGTTGGTCACCACCAACAGACAGGCGGAAGACAATGTACCGCCCACCCTATCACAACCCGGCAATCCACCACCTTTTCTGGGGCGTAACCAATGCGAACAAACAAAAAACACGGCGGAAACAGAACTTGGAAGGGAAAACACTCACCTCTCCACACCCCATGTGGAACCAGGACGCCATGGAGCCAGAACTCCAGATACCCCCTGCGATGGTCTTTCTGCTCTTCTATCAGGAGCACCAAAGACGGCGGCGACACGGGGGGAGGGAAAAGAGAGTGACACACACACGCAACACGCAACACCCCCACCCCCACCCTCACCCACATCACCATACTCACAAATACATGCAGCAACATTACATATACACTCCCCCACCCTCCATCAATAATGCAAGGACAAAAGGAATTGATTTGAACGAATGTAATCAATAAAAATCAGATAGTGCAATTTAAAAAATCAGTATATACAAATATGTACACCAACTGCACAAGTCCGGATAATACTCAAACATTGTCCGTGGATCAGAGTCCTAAAATTCATGGGCGAGGCCTCCACATGACACCAGACTTCAAACGGAGAGAACACTGCAGGGGCATCAGATCAAAATGGAACTGGCACCTCAGGGGGAGGGAGGAGGAGGGCACCTCAGCCTGATGAATGCACAATGCCACTGCTCCACGATGGGGCTGCATGCCCACTGCTGTATCCTGGGGAGTGCAAAGCCACAGTCTCTCAAGTCCCTCCAGTGGGTGGTCTGCCCACTGCTGTATCTTGGGGAGTGCAAAGCCACAGTCTCTCAAGTCTCTCCAGTGGGTGGTTTGCCCACTGACTTTATCCTGGGGAGTGCAAAGCCACCGTCTCTCAAGTGGATAACAGTCTCCACTGACTCTGGAAGGGGCTTTGTGCCCAGAGTGCTTCATCCTGCCAAGGACTGAGGTAGTGGTTGCCTTTCTCCACTGGTTCTAGAGGGGGCTTTGTGCCCAGAGTGCTTCATTCTGACAAGGACTGAGGTAGTAGATGCCATTCTCCACTGGTTCTGGAGGGGGCTTTGTGCCAGAGTGGTTCATCCTGCCAAGGACTGAGGTAGTGGATGTGATACTCCACTGGTTCTGAAGGGGGGATTGTGCCCAGAGTGCTTCATCCTGCCAAGGATTGAGGTAGTGGATGCCTTTCTCCACTGGTTCTGGAGGGGTAATTGTTCCCAGAGTGCTTCACCCTGCCAAGGACTGAGGTAGTGGATGTGATACTCCACTGGTTCTGGAAGGGGCTTTGTGCCCAGAGTGCTTCATACTGCCAAGGACTGAGGTAGTGGATGTGATACTCAACTGGTTCTGGAGGGGGCTTGGTGCCCAGAGTGCTTCGTCCTTCCAAGGACTGAGGTAGTGGATGTGATACTCCACTGGTTCTGGAGGGGGGTTTTGTGTCCAGAGTGCATCATCCTGCCAAGGGCTGAGCTAGTGGATGCCTTTCTCCACTGGTTCTGGAGGGGGCATTGTGCCCAGAGTGCTTCATCCTGCCAGGACTGAAGTAGTGGATCTGATACTCCACTGGTTCTGGAGGGGGCTTTGGGCCCAGAGTGCTTCATCCTGCCAAGGACTGAGGTAGTGGATGTGATACTCCACTGGTTCCGGATGGGGCTTGGTGCCCAGAGTGCTTCATCCTGCCAAGGACTGAGGTAGTGGATGTGATACTCCACTGGTTCTGGAGGGGGCTTTGTGCCCAGAGTGCTTCATCCTGCCAAGGACTGAGGTAGTGGATGCCTTCCTCTACTGAAAGTTGTGCATCATGTAAGCTGCTCAGGCTCCTGGAAATCACCACCAGCCTCGGACGACTGACCACTGGGGATGGCAGCCATGTCTGCTGTGGTGCCACTGGCTCAGGATGTCCCGGGGCCGCTGGCGGTGCCTGCGGCGGGGTCAGTTGCGGCGGTGCTGGCAGCGGGCTCTGTGGCAGTGGTGCTCGCGGAGGGCTCTGTGGCATCAGGGCTGGCGGCGGGCTCTGCGGCGGCGGTGTTGGCGGCGGCCTCTGTGGCATCGGGGCTGGCGGCGGGCTCTGTGGCAGCGGTGCTGGCGGCGGGCTCTGTGGCAGCGGTGCTGGCAGTTGGATCTGTGGCAGCGGTGCTGGCGGCGGGCTCTGTGGCAGCGGTGCTGGTGGCAGGCTCTGTAACTGAGGTGCTGGTGGCCGCCTCTGTGACTGCGGTGCTGGTGGCGGGCTCAGTGACTCGGTGCTGGTAGCGGGCTCAATGACAGTGATGCTGGTGGCGGTGCAGGTGACTGTGCAGGTGGCGGTCTTCTCCGCCGTACAGGTTGGCATCGGCGTGGACAGAAGGTGTGACTCTGGTCCCTCAGTCTGTGCCATCATGCCCTCTACTGACCTGCCCTTTATTTTCTGGCCTTTCCCCACCTTGGATGGTAGCGCAGCTGTCTTGCCACCATCCCCTTTTGTTTTCCCTGAGCCCTTGGTGGCAGGTGTTTTCTGCTTCTCCCTCCGGGATGTGGGCAACCTTTTTAGTTTTGCAGGTGGCGGAATGTCCTTGCCTTCACTCCGTGGCGCACTGGCAGCCCTGATGGTTGCCGCACTCCAATAGCCCACAGTTTCTGGCACCACTGTGCCTGGTGATGTGGTGGCTGAGGTCCTGGGTTGGGACCTGGAAAGCCTGGCCCTAGGGGAAGGTACAGGGGGAGGTGTAGGGAAGATGTCTATATTAGCCAGGGAAAGTTTTTAGACACACTGGGACGGGTAGATAGAGGGGGTTTGGGAGTGGAGGAAGACGTAGTGGTTGTAGGAGGTGTACGTTTGCTGAATTTGGGTGAAGGTGCATGGGCTGGAGGCTGTTGTGAGGTGGATGGCTGTTGGGTGGGTGTGTGCCTGCGTTTGTGTACTATGGAAGGAGGGCTCACAGACACACTGGTAGAGGACACAGGAGATGTGTGAATGGTAGTGGGGGTGGTGAGTGCACATGAGCGGTGTGTTGTGATGGGCGTGCTGGTGATGGAGGCTGTGGATGAAGATGTAGTGCATGCAGGTGTGAGGGGAGACGAGACAGGGAGGGAGGAGGAGGACATGGAGGAGGGGGACACAGTGGAGGCAGTGGATGTTGGTATGTGTTCATGGGTATGATGCTTGTGTGAGTGCCTGTGGGATGTGTGGTGCTTATGTTTGACTGTGCCACCCTTGCGTGTTGAGGTGTGTGCATGCTGGTATGATGGTGTACTTGCGATAGGCTAGGGTACTGGGGATTGGGTCTGGGTGGAGGAAGTTGGTGGGGGGAGGCTAGACTCAGGGATAATGGCTGCCATCAGTGCTGAGGCCAGAGCCTGAAATGATCTCTGTTCGGCTGCCTGGCCAGAATGAATGCCCTCCAGGTATGCATATGTTTGTTGCAAATGCCTCTCGACACCCTGGATGGCATTTACAATGGTAGATTGCCCAACAGTGAGGGATCTCAGGAGGTCAATAGCCTCCTCACTGAGGGCAGCAGGGCTGACTGGGGCAGGGCCTGAGGTGCCTGGGGCGAAGGAGATGCCCACCCTCCTGGGTGAGCGGCCACAGGACACACGCTGAGGGGCTAGTGGAAGGGCGGTACTGGTGGGGGGGTGGAGGCTGTACCTGTTGATGTGGGGGGCACAGAGAGGCCCGCCACCGCAAGGGAGCTCCCATCAGAGGAGGAGCCGCTGTCGCTGCTGTCACCTCCTGTCCGCACCGTGGAGCTCCCCTCACCCTCCGTCCCACTGGTGGCTTCAGACTCCGTTGTCTCGTCCTCCAGGGCCAAGAGGGATGCAGCTCCCTCCTGCTCCGGTGCCACTTCTCCTCCGCCTGATGATGCTATTGCACACAAGAACAGGGAGACCACAAAAAGGGGAGGAAAGACAGAAGGAAATCATGTTCAGTGCATGCAATACCACTACAGTTGGCAGACACTACAGACACAGCAGCCCTCTGCACTATGCTATGCACTTATAGTTCCTAGATTATTCACAGGACCATGGGTTACAAGGCCTATGCCCGATTGCTGCACACATGGAAGTCTCAGGAGCCTGATTAGGTGTAGATGGCTTTTACCACTGGTGGGGTTGGGGTGCCACATAGGTTTCCTCACAAAGCGACCTTGCATACAAAGCTCGTCCTGGCCTAGGGGAACCCACTACCCACCTCCCCAACCCAGACACCTCGTAATGCACACATAGTCAGATGGTTGTGACTGTACTCACCCCCTTGTGGCTGCTGTGATGCTCTCAAGCGCCCATACAACTCTGGATACGCCACCGCCAGGATCCAGAACAACAGGGGGGTCATGGTGCGACGGGCACCTCTCCATGTTGGGAGGCCATCCCCAGCTGGGCCTCTGCCGTCTTCTTGCTCCAGCGGCGAATGTCCTCCCATCTTTTCCGACAGAGGGTGCTCCATTTGTGGTGGACCCCCAGGGTCTGGACGTCCTTGGAGATGGCACGCCAAATACCCTGCTTCTGGTGGGCGCTGACCTACAGGAATAGTACAGGGGACAAGGAAAAACGTTAACCATCCGGACCGTCACAGTCATTGGCCCATGTTCCGACACTTGCCCTGATGCCCATACACTCACGGTCGGCTCATGCAGGGCTCAGACACTCCCCCATGTATCTTCCATCCACACCACTCCAAACAGCCATTGCCCATGCAGCATGCTCACAATGTACTCACCTGTTTGTCTGGAGGACTGTAGAGTAGCGTGTACTGGGGGAGGACCCCATCCACTAACTTCTCCACCTTTTCCGAAGTGAAGGCAGGGGCCCTTTCCCCAGACACATGAGCCATCTTCGCTTCCAGACTGAGGTTACAGCAGCACTTGCAGTGTAGGTCCTCTCCTGTTGAAGGTCAGGTATCAATTGAGTGTACAGATAGAAAATGGCGGTCACGTCCGCGGTGGTGCGTACCATCACCACCGGCGTACATCGTCATTGGCTCCTGGTACCCATAGGGTCCAATGTTAACCAATGCAGGATTGCGCAGCAGTTTTCGACCGCGTACCGCAACGGTGTAGAACGCCAGCGCAGTTACCTCATATCCCCTTGTCCCACCTTACAGGTCAGGCAGCCGCCATTTCAGGGGGCCACATGGCATTATTAATAACCTTGGCACACCTACCTAGGCCTTGCATACACACAGTAACAGGCACATTGCTGATTTAGAAATTTGTCAAAATGACATTTTGTAATACCTCTGTGTTGGCTGACTCTCTGCTCGCTGTTCTTCTCCATAGGGCATGTCCGCTGGGGCAGGTGATGAGATGGCGGCATCCTCCGGTGTACAGACCGCTGGTGGAACTGTCGACAATGGAAGAGAGACACGTAATAGTCACCTACAGACTTGATCGTGCAACAATCCATGAACTGTGTGCCCATTTGGAGTCAGACCTGATGTCAGCTATCCGCCATCCCACAGGAATCCCTCATCTAGTGCAGATCCTGTCAGTACTCCATTTCCTGGCAAGTGGGTCTTTTCAAACTACAGTGGCCATTGCATCAGGGATGTCCTAGCCAATGTAATCTAACGTGCTGTCCAGAGTGTTGTCTGCCCTGCTGAAACACATGTGCAGCTACACCGTTTTCTCTCAGGTGGAGGATTTGCCTACAGTGAAAGGTGACTTCTATGCCCTGGGACATATCCCCAACATCATTGGTGCCACTGATGGTACACATGTGGCATTTGTCCCCCCCACAGGAATGAACAGGCGTACAGAAACCGGAAAATCTACCATTCTATGAATGTGCAGATGGTGTGTTTGGCAGACCAGTACATCTCCCATGTGAATGCCAAGTATCGTGGCTCAGTGCATGACGCTTACATTTTGAAAAATAGCAGCATCCCTTTTCTGATGGGGTAACTCCAGAGGCACTGTGTGTGGCTAATAGGTGAGCCTAAAGTCCCCACACAGTTCCATTTAGTGTCTGGGTATGGGAGATTCCCTATTGTTTGGAGGATATCTAACTGTTGTCCCTCAATCTTTGCAGGGGACTCTGGTTACCCCAACCTGTCATGGCTACTGACCCCAGTGAGGAATCCCACGACAAGGGCAGAGGAACGCTACAATGAGTCACATGAGCGAACTAGGAGGAATATAGAAAGAACCTTTGGCCTCCTGAAGGCCAGGTTCCGGTGCCTCCATAAGACAGGTGGTTCTCTCTACTACTCAACAAAGAAGGTGTGCCAGATCAACGTGGCCTGCTGTATGCTGCACAACCTGGCTTTGCGATGACAGGTGCCTTTTCAACAGGAGGGTGGTCCAGCTGGAGGTCTTGTGGCAGCTTTGGAGTCTGTGGACAGTGAAGAAGAGGAGGCAGAAGAAGAGGATATTGACAGCAGAAACAACGTTATCCAGCAATACTTCCAGTGAGACACAGATAAGAAGATATCACTGCCTCACACATCTCATACGGTTGTTTGACCTATCATAAGTATGTCACTTTTACCCAGTGTATGGAACCTGACTTGTCACTTTACCTTTCCATTTAACAGATGTGGTTCCCACTCTGTGACCTCTTCTATATTACCTCATGGACTAGAGCTGTATTACATCGGTATGTTGACAATAAAATTGACATTGCTATGTTCCATAGTTATTGTAAATACACATTTGTGAAAGCACAGACAGACTCCAGATTGTTTTGTGATTCAAGGGTGTTTTTTCTGTGCAAATAAGTGGAGGGGGTTGTAAAATGGGTAGGGGTGATGTTGGAGGAATGTCCAAGGCACAGTCGAGTCTATTCATTTCACAGGTGCATTGTCTAAAGGGGCATAGGAAGTGGAGCTAGGGCAGTTGATGGATGGACAGGGTGACAAAGTGGGACAGAAGGATGACATTCAGCGGGGTATCATTTCCTGGCGGGGGTCTTGGCATTGTTCTGTGTCTTCTTCCTGGATCTCAGGGACCGTTTGCGGGGTGGTTCTCCATATGCAGGGGGTGGGGTGCTGGTGTCGTGGTCCTGTGGCGGTACCTCCTGTCCACTAGCACCGGCGGAGGTGGTGGGCTGTTCAACATCCAGGGTAGTGTCAGGGGCACCCTGTTGTGCCACAGTGTCCCTCATGGTGTTAACAAGGTCCTTCAGCACCCCTCCAATGGTGACCAGGGTGGTGTTGATGGACTTGAGTTCCTCCCTGATCCCCAGATAGTGTTCCTCCTGCAGCCGCGGGGTCTCCTGAAAGTTGGCCAGTACTATTGCCATCATCTCCTGGGAATGATGGTATGCTTCCATGATGTGGGAGAGGGCCTCGTGGAGAGTGGGTTCCCTGGGCCTGTCCTCCTCCTGTCGCACAGCAGTCCTCCCAGTTCCCCTGTTTTCCTGTGCCTCTGTCCCCTGAACCATGTGCCCACTTCCCCCAGGTCGCTGATCGTCCTGTGTTAGTGGGGTTGCCTGGGTTCCCTGTAGTGTTGGACACACTGCTGATTGAGGTGTCTTGGGGACAGAGGTATGGGCCCGCTGGGTGGGTGGGTGCTGTGCTGTTGTTTCCTGAGGTGGGAGGCTCTGTGGTGGCTTGTGCCAGTGTCAGGGGTACCGGCTGTCCCGAGGTCGCTGATGGGCCAGGCTGGTCATCTTGATCCAGTTGTGCAGAGCTGCTGTCATCACTGTGGGTCTCTTCTGTGGGGAGACTGAATATGTCTTGTACCTCCTGTCCGGTGACATTGGGTAGGGGTCCTGCAGGGGTGTAACAGCATGATTATAGCATCTGTGTGTGCCATTGTGTGCAATGGGTGAGTGACCCTGTACACCATTGCTTGCATTCTTGGCTTGGTCCTTGTGTGATATTTGGTTTGGGGTCTGTGTGGGTACCTGTAGTGGACGTGCTTTGGTGATGGGTGTCCATGCTTTAGTGTTGCATGCAGGGCTTGGTATTGGGATGGGTGGGTTGTGATAGTGGGGCATATGTAAGGTGTTGGAGTGTTGGGGTGAGGGTGAGGGTGTGGGTATGTGCTGGCATGCAGGTAGGGTGGGGGATATAGTAGTAAAGCTTTGACTTTCCAGAGTCCAGTCCTCCTGCTACTCCTGCGAGGCCCTCAGGATGCAGTATTGCCAAGACTTGCTCCTCCCATGTTGTTAGTTGTGCGGGAGGAGGTGGGGGTCCACCGCCAGTCCTCTGTACAGCAATCTGTTGTCTGGAGACCACGGAATGCACCATCCCCCGTGGGTCGTTCCACTTCTTTCTGATGTCATCCCGTGTTCTTGGATACTGTCCCACTGTGTTGACCCTGTCGACAATTCTGCGCCACAGCTCCATCTTCCTTGCAATGGAGTTGTGCTGCACACGTGATCCGAATAGCTGTGGCTCTACCCGGACTATTTCCTCCACCATGACACTGAGCTCCTCCTCAGAGAACCTGGGGTGTCGTTGGGGTGCCATAATGTGGTGTGGGTGATGTGTGAGGTGGTGTGTGTTGTGAAGTGTGAGGGGATGTGTTGTTGTGTGTTGTTTGAGGTGCATGGATTCTGTGTAAGTTATGGTGTTGTGTGTCTGTGGATGCTGGTGTTGTTTAAGGTAGTATCTCTCTCTGGTGTGGTTTCAAATTTCTGGTAGTAAGGGTTTGTGGGTGATGTGGGTGCGTGCTTTTTATTGGATTGGGTGTGTTGGTGTGGTGTGTGTATGTGTATCAGGTGTGTGTATTTCAATTTGTCCGATGTGATTGTGTTTTGTAACTGTGTGTGTATTTTGAGCGCGGCGGTGTGTACTGCCAATGGTTTACCGCAGTTGAAAGACCGCCGAGTTGGTTCGTGGGTCGTGATAGTGTGGGCGTATTCCTGTTGGCGTGACGGTGTTGGTTTTGTTATCGCCAGTTTATCACTGAACTTTGGTGTGGCGGACTTGTGTGGGTGTCTATATTATGGTGGATTCCGAGCTGTGGGTCGTAATACCTGTAGCGGAATTCCGCTGCCACAGCGGTATGTTGGTGGTCTTCTGCACAGCGGTAAGCGGCGGTAAGTGGCATTTACCACCAGGGTTGTAATGAGGGCGTATGCTCTGGCAGCGAGAAGGTGGATTCGGCCTTTCAAGTATTGGTCCGGCTTTTGGAGTAATTACCAAAATGCATCATCATTTGATGATAATCCATGGAGTGTGTGTGGGGTGCTGGGGAGATGGGAGTGGTCTGCAGCAGGTGACTAGCTGATGACATCACTCCCTCGCCCCCTCTGCGGTATGGGATCAGTGAGCCTTAGTGCCCTACCACTTGTGCTGTGTGCAACAAGCAGGCACTCCGGCCGATGTGGAGTCAGGACAGGGTGGCATTCCGTTGCACGTGGAACTCTGTAAAATTTCACAGACTTTTTAGACAACTCTGTGGAATTCCACAGAGTAGAACTCTGAGCTCCACCTATCTCTACTAATTACTCTGTATATTACAGACCCTTGACTTTACATCAAAGTTTATTATCCTTCATCTCCCCGCTGGTAAAATATAGTAGCACAGGAGATAGTGTTTGAGATCTTTACTCTGTTCAAAGATATTAGTAGACACCTTGCAGTTAACATAGCCATGTAGCACAGTTTATACTAGCTCTCAAAGGTCTTCTAAATAAGCCATTAGCTCTCTGTTGAGTTTTCACTTACAGAGACTGTTGTTGGAGGGTACTATGAGAAATGGATCACTGTTTGATAAAAGTGTACCCTGCACAATGTATAGTATGTTGAAAAGTAGTAATACAGAACCTAGGTTTTCTTTTGATACTTCTACTCACAGAGTTGTAATAGTAACAAGTCTGTAAGAAGCAGAAATAAATATTATGTATATTTTATTTTCTCTGTAGGACTTCCTGATATCTGAAGACACCAACGAAACAACAGAAGAAAAAGAAGATAAATCAACAGTACTACAAAGTAGCCTCCAAACATCAAATGCACCCAGAGAAACAGAATGATGGTAAAAGAAAACTCAAATCAAGTAAGATCACCCAGTCTCACATCATGTAAACTTTCTTCTACAGGTGTGAGCAGAGTGGAATGTGTTTGCAGCTCACAAAAAAATCATAATATTCTTCAAAAACGATAATTACACAACAAAATAGCCCAACCTGACAGATTTAAGTCAAAAGAAATTTAAAGAAATTTGTGAGGCCTTCTTCCATTGAACAGTAGTATGTAATATTAGGAGAAGCATGAAAGCAGTTACAGTAAAAGAGCTGTGCAAAACCTGAATTTTTTGTCCAGTGTCCTTTTGACAAGACTTTTGTATTAAAGCGAAAGCTTTTTATTCTCATTTTGAAAAGAATGATATATTTAGATAAACTGATCAATTCAGTGAAGAAAAAATATTGCCAAAGGTTAATGTGAATAAAGCAAACTTTTAGAGTATTTTCCAGGGAGAATGCAAATACACCTACAGTATCAAAGGCATTTTTTGTGAGGAGACTTATTTACAAGAAAATCAGTCTTTGCAATTGACAGAGATAGTCATAGATAATCAACGAACGTTCACTGATTGAAAAAAAAAAAAATTAGCACCTAGAAATGTAGAAGAAGAAGTCACTAATGAAGTATTAGGTGAACATCCTCAAAATCCAGTTTTTGAGTTGAAATGTAGAAACCTGCAACATAAGACAATAGTCTATTGAAAAACGTAACCTGTCCTTAAACAAATACAACAAAGGAACTGTGAAACAAAAAATGAAACTAATCCAAAGTCTTGATCCTTGTTGTGTAAGGAAACTTAAAAACCTTAAAGTACAATAATTGGCTTCCTTATCACACCAGATCTGAGACAGTACTTTCCGCCATATCCAACTGCTATCTGTGCACCACACTAAATAGCACAATCTTGTATGAAGATTGTACTTTGTTAAAAGTCCAGTGCTTCAGCTTCAAAAACTAAATGATATGCTATTAAGAGCTAGTCATTCTGAAGTCAGTTCTGTAATTGATGACATTCAGATGCAATATTTTGGGCCTGAAAGGCCAAGTGAAGAGACTGAGATGGGTGGTGAGACCAAAACTGAAAATTTGATTACTTGCACAGATATCATTTTAGAAAGGAAATTGATGCATTTGCAAGAACAACTGCAGAAATTGCAGACACAGCGTGTGTTTGTTGCAGGTTAACCCACTACAAATCAGAATTAAAAAAATTATATTTGTGGAGAAACAGAACACAGCAATCTAGTACAATGGTTTAAACTTGCTCTTTATTTGATTGATGAAGACAGTTTTGACTCACACATCAACTAGATTATCTGTAAATAGTGTATTGACAATTGGATGACAATAAAATGCTTGCTAGAGGAATTCATAAACAAAGTGGAGGTTTTTCCAATTCCTCCTCAGCTTCAAAATCTGATTGTGTATGAGACTATTCTCGTACAAACAGTGCATCCATTCCAAAGCATTATTAGAATGGAGACTAAAATAAGAAATTACCTCTTCTACTCTAAACTACTAAAAAGTTTGAAAGATTAAGTTGTATACTTTCCTTTGAAAATAAAGGAGATCATTGAAAGTATAGTAGTAGATCAAGAAGAAGAAGAATCACTAGTGATTCTAGTGAATGGATTACCTACCCAAGACAAAGGAATTTGGCAAGAACTTGTCATCATTGATAGAGTTAAGAGTGCTTTACAATATCTTAAAACAGAAACTGTATTTTGCCAAGATATTGATTTAGAGGGACGTTACCTGTCTTAGAATAGAAAGTTAAAGATCAGTTCCTTCTGCTCAATTTGGAAAGGTTGATTTAGCTGAAGTAAAAGACATTTGTGAACATACAGTATTCACCCTCTACATTCCAGAGATATGATAAGGGATCCCTTAGAATTATGCCAAATAAAACAAGTGAAAGGAGAACTAGTAAGTATGTAGAAAAAATAGCTTAGAAGCACAGTGTTTAATGATGTTGTTTCCTACAGGACAAGGTGGTCATTATGAAGAACGTCCACTGCAGATTCTTGCATCAGAATGTAAATGCAGTAGATGTGTATTCTGAAGATTCCTGCTTTAGGCAAAACAAACTGTAAAATGTCCACCTTTTGTTTGAGAGCGATCTCTCAGTGCTATCCTATGCTGTGGGCCATCTTATGAGAACAGGCACATGGTTTGATGACATTACTGCAAGAGGTTTTGTGGCAAAGATGAGGCACTAAAACGTAATTTGATTAATGTCATGGCTTGTCAATGTGGCACCAATGGATACTGGTTCCATTGTCATGGTGTTACACAATCTATTTTCAACCACCTGGTTTGTTACTTTGAGTTGTGCAGAGTATGCTTGGGATGATCTTCATGACTTTCTCAGGCAAGCTAATGCAAATATTTCAAGGACTGATTTCAAGTCTAGAGGTGAACTACGTTCCATTAATCATGCAAATGTTTGTCGATACTTCAAATACAGATTTTAAGCAATGCTTCATGTTATCTACAACAAAAAGAATCCACCACTAGGTGAGTTTTGGAACTTCTTTTGAAGAAACAAATTCCAAATAAGAGGACCATCACATATACATATGTTATTGTGGGTGAAAGATGCACCAAAGTTTGGTGAAGATACTGATGAGTCAGTGTCATCTTTCGTTGAGCAATATGTAACTTGTGACATTCCAAAAGAGTCTCTGAACAGAACTCTTAGGCAATAAGTCTTGCAATTCCAGATACATAAATGTGGCAAATATTGTTTGACCGAAGTACAGAGCAAAAGTGAAATGCTACATTATGTGTCAGTTTGGATTCCGTAGGCCTGCATTCTGCAAAGGAAGACTGAACAATTTTATGTCTGCTGCAGGCACACTATTACTGGGAAATCACCTAAAAATACATATAACCTGAATAAAAGTGAGGCTTTACAATGTATCAATGATTGTAATCCAGTAATACTGTCCATGCGGAATGCCAACAAGAATATTTAGTTTGTAGCAGACAATTCTATTGCTGTAGCTCAATACATCACTTCATATATAACAAAGTCAGAGATAAAGGATGTATAGGAAGAGATAGCAGCAGATAAGTCTTTAAGTAAAATGTCTTACATGTTCAGTTTACAGATGCCCTCACACAGAAAAATTGGATCTTATGAAGGTTTTGGCAAACTTAGGGCCTGATTTAGATACCAGCAGAGGGAATACCTTGACACAAAAGTGGCAGCTATCCCGTCAACTGTATTACGATCCACATGAATAGAATGGAATTGTAATACTGTGGACAGGATATCCATCATGTTTGTGACAGGGTATTTCCCTCCCCCGACTTCTAAGTCAGGCCCTTAGTTCTTCAAACGTATACAGAAAGTCCAAAGCAACAATTTTGGCCAGCTTAGGCCTGACATCAACACGAACATTTGTGTAAGGACTGTTTCCCTGAAATTGAGTCTCTTGCTCAGTTTGATCCAGAAACTATTGAGCTCCTTTAAATAAATATGATGAACACTTGTTACCCTAACTGAAGTGTTCATCTAGAAAGCATTTATTTGTATGAAGTACTGAAGTACTATACATACGGAAATAATGTAGTTGAGAACATTGAGCAAGGAAAGTTTGAGGAGACTGGCTGTAATGGATGTTTAGTGAGGCATGCAAAACCAAGTCTCATTAATCATTGTACATTGAGCTGTCAAACAAGTGAGAAAAGATAATTATTTTATCTGGCTCTGTTGCAAGTTTTTAAACTTTGGCATTCAGAAATTTAACTGCTAGGTGACTAAGACGCTATGAAGATGCTTTAAATGCAATCAAAGATAGCATCCGATGTGATGTGTTTCCAACGTATTAGAAAATGTTAAATGATGAAATCCAACAGGAGGAAACAATAGCTATAGAAGTTGCAAATGACTCCTCACAAGACTGCCATAGTTGAGGGCCTAATAGTCAAGATGCCCTTGGCTAGCCTATCTTTGTGGCATCCATAGCATTAATGAAGTAGAAAATGTTATGGGTCAAGTAAGAAGTAAGAGCATTGATGTAATCTCACAGCTAGATGACGAATAGCTAAAGATATTTCAACAAATAACAAAGGGGGTCATTCTGACCCTGGCGGTTGACTACCGCCAGGGCCGGGGACCGCGGATGCACCGCCAACAGGCTGGCGGTGCATCCATGGGCATTCTGACCGCGGCGGTACAGCCGTGGTCAGAAACGGGAAACCGGCGGTGTCCCGCCGGTTTCCCGCTGCCCTAGGGAATCCTCCATGGCGGAGCTGCAGGCAGCGCCGCCATGGGGATTCCGAACCCCTTACCGCCAGCCTGGTTCTGGCGGTTTTGACCGCCAGAACCTGGCTGGCAGTAACGGGTGTCGTGGGGCCCCTTTTGACCGCCGCCCGCCAAAGTCAGAATGGCCTGCTACAGCATGTCTAAATGTACTTTTAAAACCTTCAAGCCTGCATTTCTCTGTGTTAGTGGCCAGGCAAGTATAGGGGAAAGTTTTCTGATCAAGGTGCTCATTGTGTTTCTTTTGAGAAACACTAGTTGTGACTTATTGAAATGTGATTACTCCTACTGGACTAGCTGCTCACAACATAAAAGGACTTACAATGTACAGACTACTTATGTTGCCTGTGGAACATGACAAGAAACTAGAATACCTAACGTTATCTGGTGATGCTTGTCAGTAAGTTCTGATTACTGATGAGGTTAGCACAACATCTAACCTTAAGCTAGCGTTCATTCATCTGAGAATGCAAGAGGTCCTCGGAATTGACTATGATGTTTTGTTTGGAGGTAAACATGTTATAGATTTTGGTGATCTTCTACAGTTGACTTTGGTAAAAGGTTGACCAGTTTTAAAAAAACTTGTGCATGAAGAAACTAAAAAGTCTTTAGGGAGTATTGCAGATGTAAACATATGTTTAAATTTCGTGTACCCTCAGGTTGACAGAAAATATGAGACAGGCAGCGGATTTAGAGACTGGGAAGGTATTAAAAGACATGAGAATGGGAAAAATTTAAGAAAATAAATACATAAATAAATAAATAAGAAGCTAAAAAAGCTGTTGATTCTTGCATGGTTAGATTTCTATTCCCAAACAAGAAGTCACCAGTTTCTATAATGGAACACTTTATTAAAACTCAGAAACTAATTACATGCTTAATACCAACATTAGATGAGTGTGCACAATTTAACTTAGAAATGTTCCATTTGGAACAACAATAAATAATGACTCTTAATAGTCAAGACAAAATGGAACATCAAGGTTTAAACTTACCACTATGTCAATCATTGGTAAAAGAAATTGGAACTTTTAGAGAAAACAGTTTCACCTATTGCTGGTTTATAGAACACTCTAAGGGGGTCATTACAACCCTGGCGGACGGTGTTAAAGTGGCGGTAAGACCGCCAACAGGCTGGCGGTCTTTTTTTTTGTATTATGACGATGGCGGTTACCGCCATGGTCATCCGCCGCTTCACCGTTCCGCCCGCTGGGCTGGAGACCTGGGTCTCCAGTCCGGCGGCGGTCACAATACTGCCACCGGTATTTCGACCCGGCTTACCGCCGTGGATTTCCAGTGGTAGGAACCGCCATGAAATCCATGGCGGTAGGCCCTATCAGTGCCAGGGAATTCCTTCCCTGGCACTGATAGGGGTCTCCCCCGCCTCCCACCCCCACCCCCTCCCCTACACCCCCCACCACCCCTACCACCCCCAAAGGTGGCAGGGCCCCCCTCCCCATCCCTGACCCCCAACATCACATAACTCACACACACATGACACGCACGCAGGCACCACCAACACACATACACGCACACACACCAACATACATGTCTACATCCACACACTCAGTCAGACACGCACACACTTATACAGACATACACGCACATATCCATACAGACATACATACTGACATACACGCACTCATTCCCAACACACGCAACACACCTGCAAGCATACACACACTCACACCCCCTCTACATACACAGACGCACACCCCCATGCACCCACACAATACACAACACCCCCCCATCCCCCTCCCCTAACGGACGATCGACTTACCTTGTCCGTCGATCCTCCGGGAGGGGACGGGAGCCATGGGGGCTGCTCCGCCGACACCACACCGCCAACAGAACACCGCCGCGCCAAATCACAGGACTTGATTTGCTGGGCGGTGTTCTGTTGGTGTGGCGGTGGAGGTGGAGCAACCTCCACTTCCCCGCCGCTCGCCAGTATGGCTGTTGGCGGCTCTCTGTCGTAAAAAGGACAGAGAGCAGCCAACAGTCATGATACGCCGAGCGGCAAACTGCCACTACTGGCGGTCTTCCGCACAGCGGTCCCTCGGCTGTCTTGTTAAAAGACCGCCAAGGTTGTAATGACCCCCTAGATCTCTGTAAAAATTGAAGAATAATTTTGTGATGCAATCTGAGCATCGACGGGCGGTGAGTGAATTATGTAATGGGGAATGTGATAAACTTCATTACATATCCCAACTAAATATAGTTAAATATGTTCTGATTAAGTATGATCACATTAAGGAAAGAAAAAATAGGAAAGTACACTGCTAGATTACTCCCGGTAAATGATCTGTATGTGAAAAAACAACAGTTTCCTCTGTGTTTGGTCTATGCCATCACCAATCACAACTCTTAAGGATTAAGGGCCAGATGTAGCAAAAATAAAAATTGCGAGTCGCATTTTGCGAGTTGATGCCACTCGCAAAATGCGAGTCGCAAATTGGAATGTCAGAAACAAAAGCGATCCGATTTTGCGACTCGCAGCCGGACTCGCAACGCTGTGTGCGAGTCCGCAGTTTGCGAGTGTGCAAAAAACGAACTTGCAATTAGCGAGTGGGTGTCGCAAATTGCGAATACCTTCAAAATTGCTTGTAGGTGCAGCAGAACACTCCAGAAAGCTTACCAGAACACTGTGGAAACACTTCCTGGCACATGATGATGACATCACAGCCAGGAAGTTAACAAATACACCTGGGAGGAGGGCTCAACAGTGAGCAGTGTCTCTGCCACTGACAGTAGGGTGCTGAGGAGTGGTAGGCACAGCACCATGGACGCAGCAGGGACCAGCCAGGCTGGCAGGAGGGGCAGGAGATCATAGATAACAGCCAGGACAGATTAATGTGCACATGGCGTTAATGTGCCACATGACTGGTTGGCATTTTCCTGCCCATGGACAATTTCAACTTGTATATAGTATCTTCATGACATTAATAAAACAGTTATTTTTGTTCCACTTAACAAATGGTTAATAGGTGAGTATGGTGGGAGTTGACACGTACCGTCCAAAATATTGCGTTGCAATGTGGTCCCGTCTCAGTCTGCCTTGATTAGCTAGACTCCTGTCCCCATGATGGCGATGTGGTTGTTCTTGCTCTTCATCATCAGGATCTGGGTCTGCAGGGGTGAGAGGTAGCCCACGTCGGGTGGCTATGTTGTGGAGGATGGCGCATGCCACCACAATTTAGAAAGCGGTAATGGGGGTGTATTGGAGGGCGCCTCCACTGCGGTGGAGGCATCTGAATCTTGCCTTCAGCAGTCCGAAGGTGCGCTCGATCAGGTTCCTGGTCCTCTTATGCGCACTGTTGTATTGCCTCTCTGATTCAGTTCTGGGTGTTAAAAACTGAGTCATGATCCAAGGCCTGAGAGCATATGCACTGTCACCTGTTGGGCACAAAAGTACACGGTTAGGAAGTCCAGATTGTCGTGCACAGTGACCTGTGTGTATGTCTGCAAGTGTCTGTGGCTCTACCTAGGAGGTAACCGTCTCCAAATTCCCCACGTTCCAGGCATTGATGTATCCCACTATGCCTAAAAATGTATGAGTCATGGGTACTGCCAGGAAACTTAGCTACGATGTCCGTGATGACATAATGGGCATCACAAACAACCTGTATGTTGAGTGAGTGGGTACACTTCCTGTTGCGGAAAATGTGTTCCAGATTAGCAGGGGGGCATTTTGAATGTGTGTCCCATCTACACACCCTATGATATGAGGAAAGTGGGCAATCCGGTAAAAGTCCAGCTTGGTGCTGTTAATTTCTGCCTCATTCCTTGGTAAGTATATGAAGTGAGACATGTGCGTGACTAAGGCATCTAGGAATGCCCTGAGGAACCTTGACACTGCACTTTGGGATACCCCACCTGCCACGGCAATGACCCCCTGATAGCTCCCTGAGGCCAAGAGGTGCAGTGCGCATAGTACTTGCACATGCGTAGGGATGGCGCAGCCACGCAGAGTCTTGTGTTCTAGCTGTGGTTTCAGTAAATCTATTAATTCTAGAATGGCTGCGCTGCTAAGGCGGTATTTGTCATAGATCTCCTCTTCAGTTTGCTGAAAAAGAGTCTGCCTGGTTCTATATATCTTCTCCTGTCTGTGGCCCCTCCTCCTCCTCTGCTGGGCTGCGTAGACTCTCCTCCTCACTGCTATCAGGTATATCTCCGCCATCTTGAGTAACCCAGATGCCTTCTGGGTCCCTTTTGATACTTTGGTAATGGTTACCACCTGCTCTGAGTTAGTGGTAAATGGGACATGCAAACTGGGCTTTTTGCGACTAATCGCAATTTGCGAGTTGCAATTGCATATGGGTTGCGACTCGCAAATTGCGACTTGCAATTTGCGGGTCGCAAAATGGGGTCGCACCGGATGCGACTCGCAAACGGGTCCCATCGCTTTTTGCGAGTCGGAAATGGGCTTTTTGCATCCCATTTCCGATTTTGCACTGTCGCAAATTGCGATTCGGCCCTATGTTTGGGTGCAGCAATGAGAATTATAGGTCACATAGGGGGTCATTACAACCCTGGCGGACGGTGTTAAAGCTGCGGTAATACCGCAAACAGGCCGGTGGACAAAAAAAGGGAATTATGACCCTGGCGGAAACCGCCAACAAAGACAGCCACTTTAACACTCGGACCGCCACGGCGGTACAGACAAGCAGAGCGGCGGTCACCGCCAACAGACAGGCGGAAGACAATGCACCGCCCATAGTATCACAACCCGCCAATCCGCCACCTTTTCCGGGGCGGATTCACCGTGGATAAAAACACGGCAGAAACAGCTTTGGCAATGGGAAAACGCTCACCTGAACACATCCCACGAGGACTCCATGGACCCAGAACTCCAAATACTCCCTGCCGTTGTGTTTCTGCTCCTCTACGACCATCATCTACGTAGGCGCCGAAGACAATGGTGAATACTGCACCTACGACATGGGGAGGGAGGAGGCAAAAGTTAGGGGGACACCCACCAAACACCCCCACCCCCAACCTCGCATAATACAACTAACACACCAATGCATTCACAAAAATCACAGTAACAATCTACAATCCCCCCGGAAGAATGAAAAGACAAAGCGAAATTCGGTCAAACATTGTAATGTGGCAATATACATGTCTTACAAAAATATACAGATATATATGAAAATCAGTCATAATTATATACAGTACGAGAAGTAGTGCAGATATGTACACAACAATGTCCTTGCACCAACAGTCCAAAAAAGCATGGGCGAGGCCCACAAAGGATACCTGACCACAATCGTAGAGAACACTGCCAGGGCATCAGATAGAATTTCTACAGGCACCTCAGGGGGAAGGGAAGGGGGGGCAACTCAGCCGGATGACTGCAAAGCCAGATCCACGACGGGGCTCCATGCCCATTGATGTATCCTGGGGAGTGCAAAGCCACAGTCTCTCAAGTCTCTACAGTGGGTGGCTTGCCCACTGTGCCATTCTGGGGAGTGCAAAGCCGCAGTCTTTCAAGTCTATACAGTGGGTGGGGTGCCCACTGTGCCATCCTGGGGAGTGCAAAGCCACAGTCTATCAAGTAGATGCAGGTCTCCACTGGTACTGGGGGGGACTGGTACCCAGAGTGCTTCAGCCTGTGCAGGACAGACAGAGTGGATGCAGGTCTCCACTGGTTCTGGAGGGGGACTGGTGCCCAGACTGGATGACTCTCCCCGTGAAAGTTCCTGTCCTGTCACTGTCCCAGCTGCACATGGGATAAGGATGCCTGATGTGGCGGTCTATTCATTCCTACCCGATGCTTGCCCTGTTCAGCGGTGCTTTGACATGGCGGTTCAGGACTGTTCAGCGGTGCTTTGCCATGGCGGTCTTTGCACTGTTCAGCAGTGCTTTGCCATGGCGGTCTTTGCCCTGTTCAGCGGTGCTTTGACATGGCGGTTCAGGACTGTTCAGCGGTGCTTTGCCATGGCGGTCTTTGAACTGTTCAGCGGTGCTTTGCCATGGCGGTCTTTGCCCTGTTCAGCGGTGCTTTGATATGGCGGTTCAGGACTGTTCAGCGGTGCTTTGCCATGGCGGTCTTTGCCCTGTTCAGCAGTGCTTTGCCATGGCGGTCTATGCCCTGTTCAGCAGTGCTTTGACATGGCGGTTCAGGACTGTACAGCGGTGCTTTGCCATGGCGGTCTTTGCACTGTTCAGCGGTGCTTTGCCATGGCGGTCTTTGCCCTGTTCAGCGGTGCTTTGACATGGCGGTTCAGGACTGTTTAGCGGTGCTTTGCCATGGAGGTCATTGCCTGTTCAGCGGTGCTTTGCCGTGGCGGTCTATGCCCTGTTCAGCGGTGCTTTGACATGGTGGTTCAGGACTGTTCAGCGGTGCTTTGCCATGGCGGTCTTTGCCCTGTTCAGCGGTGCTTTGCCATGGCGGTCTTTGCCCTGTTCAGCGGTGCTTTGACATGGCGGTTCAGGACTGTTTAGCGGTGCTTTGCCATGGAGGTCATTGCCTGTTCAGCGGTGCTTTGCCGTGGCGGTCTATGCCCTGTTCAGCGGTGCTTTGACATGGTGGTTCAGGACTGTTCAGCGGTGCTTTGCCATGGCGGTCTTTGCCCTGTTCAGCGGTGCTTTGCCATGGCGGTCTTTGCCCTGTTCAGCGGTGCTTTGACATGGCGGTTCAGGACAGTTCAGCGGTGCTTTGCCATGGCGGTCTTTGCCCTGTTCAGCGGTGCTGTCCCATGGCGGTCTTTGCCCTGTTCAGCGGTGCTTTGACATGGCGGTTCTGGTACGGACATTGGTGTATGGCATGACGTTCCCTACACTGGGCATTGGTGTGTGGCATGACGTTCCCTACACTGGGCATTGGTGTGTGGCATGACGTTCCATCATAGCCCACTTGGGCTGTGGCAGCCGGGGCCCTCCTGGGCTGTGACTCCGGCAGTGGCGGTGGTTTCCTGACCAGTGACGATACTTGGGCCCTCCTAGGCTGTGACTCCGGCGGTGGTCTCCTGACCAGTGACGATACTTGTGCCCTCCTGGGCTGTGACTCCGGCGGTGGTCTCCTGACCAGTGACAATACTTGGGCCCTCCTGGGCTGTGACTCCGGCGGTGGTCTCCTGACCAGTGACGATACTTGTGCCTTGGCTCCGGGTCATACTGCCTGCCCTGGTGGCCGGTGCACTCCACATACCTTGAACAGGCACCACTGGAATTGGAGGCTTTTTGGCTGAGGCGCTACGACGGGACTGATGAATTGGAGGGGGGTGGGGGCAAAAAGGTCAACTTTACAGAGGGACAGTTTCTGACGAATACTTGGATGGGTAGTTGGAGGGGGCCCGCGAGTGGAGGAAGAGGAGGTGGTTGTCGGAGGTGTCACTTTAGGTGTTTTGGGTGCAGGTGCAGGTACTGGAGGCTGTCGTGAGGTGGATGGATGTTGGGTGAGTGATTGCCGGCATTTGTGTACTTTGGGAGTGGGCGTCACAGACACACTGGGAGAGGACACAGGGGACGTGTAAATGGCAGTGGAGGTGGTGAGTGCAGGTGAGTGGCTTGTGGTGCTGGGTCTCCTTGTGCGATTCATGGTGGCTGTAGATGTGGTGCATGCAGGTGTGTGTGTAGATGAGACTGGGAGGGAGGAGGGAGAAGAGGAGGAGGGGGACACAGTGGAGGCAGTGGATGTTGCTGTGTCTGTACGTGGGTGAGGCTTGTGTGAGTGCCTGTGGGTTGTGTCGTGCCTATGTTTGCTTGAGCTACCTGTGTGTGCTGACTTTTGTGCATGCTGGTCTGTAGGTGTGCTTGGGATGGGCTGGGGTACAGGAGATTGGGTCTGGGTGGAGGAGGTTGGAGGGGGAGGCTAGACACAGGGACAATGGCTGCCATCAGTGCTGAGGCCAGAGATTGCAGGGTTCGCTGAAAGACAGCCTGAACAGAATGAATGCCCTCCAGGAATGCATTACCGTGTTGCAACTCTCGTTCTACACCCTGGATGGCATTCACAATGGTAGACTGTCCAACAGTGAGTGACCTGAGGAGGTCAATGGCCTCCTCACTGAGGGCAGCGGGGTGACTGGGGCAGGGCCTGAGGTGCCTGGGGCGAAGGTGATGCCCACCCTCCTGGGTGAGCGGGCACGGGGCGAACGCTGAGGGGCTGCTGGGAGGGCGGTGCTGGTAGGGGAGGAACCTGTACCTGTAGAAGTGGGGCGCACAGATGGTGCCGCCACCACAAGGGAGCCCCCATCGGCGGACGAGTCCGTGTCGCTGCTTGGTGATCCGGTGGCCGACGTGAAGCTCCCCTCGCCCTCCGTCCCACTGGTGCATTCAGAGTCTGTGGTGTGGCCCTCCATGGCCATGTGGGATGCAGCTCCCTCGTGCTCCGGTGCCACTGTGCCTCCGCCTGATGATGCTGATGTACAAAAGGACAGGGAGAGCAGAAAAAGGGGGGGAGACAGAAGAAAGAGAGTTTTAGTGCATGGCAGACCGCTACCGTTGGCGGACAAGACAGACACAGCAGCCCCCTGCATTACGCCGTGCTCCTGCCCTCTGCACATGCAATTCCTGGGATATGGCCTACATGGCAATGGTGGACTCCTGCACACATGGATGCCACACGGACAACTATACCTCGACCTGGCACTCTGCTGAGGTGGGGTAGAGTGCCACATGGCCTACATTACGGAGGGGCCTTGCCTACCGAACTCGCCCTGGCTTAGGGACACCCACAATCCACCTCCCCCACCCAGACACCTCCACTGCACGCAAAGTCCGCATAATGAGAGTTTACTTACCCCCTTGTGTCTGCTGTGATGCCGTCAACCGCCCATCCAACTCCGGGTAGGCCACCGCCAGGATCTGGAACATCAGGGGGGTCATGGTGCGACGGGCACCCCTCCCACGTTGGAAAGCCATCCCCAGCTGAGCCTCCGCCGTCTTCTTGCTGCAGCGGCGAATGTCCTCCCATCTCTTACGGCAGTGGGTGCCCCGTCTCTGGTGGGCCCCCAGGGTCCAGACCTAATTGGCGATGGCACGCCAAATGTCCCTCTTCTGGTGGGCCCTGACCTACATGACATGCACAAGGAAAGAGGAACAGTCATTACCAACTGCACAGTCGTTGTGAGTGGCCCCCTCCCTACTCTGGCCATGTGGCCCATTCACTTGCATGCATTAATGTTCTATGAACTCTGCCCCCTTCCCTCTTCCAACCAGCCCTCTCCACCCAGGCCTAGCCCATACCACGTGCTCCCTGTGTACTAACCTGTTGTTCTGGAGGACCGTAGAGTAGCGTGTACTGGGGGAGGACCCCGTCTACCAGTTTCTCCAACTCCTGTGCAGTGAAGGCAGGGGCCCTTTCCCCAGACGCAGCAGCCATCGTCGCTTCCAGACCGAGGTCACAGCAGCACTTGCAGTGTAGGTCCTCTCCTGTCAAAGGTCAGGTATCTAGTGATTTAACAGATAGAAAATGGCGGTGACGTCCGCGGCGGTGACGTCCGCGGCGGTGCGCATCATCGCCACCGGCGCACCTGTTCATTGGCTCCTGGGACCCATAGGGTCCAAAGTTAACCAATGCAGCATTGCGCCGCGGTCTACGACTGCCTACAGCGACGGTGTGCAATGCCAGCGCAGTTACCCCACAATCCCATTGTCCCAGTTTAGAGGTCAGGCAGCTGCCATTTCAGGGGCCCACATGGCTTAATTTACCTCTGTGTCACACATAGCTAGGCCTACACTCAACACACATACAGGAAGGGTTCTGTGAGTGGTGTAGTCTTGTGTGTAACTGTGGGTACATACCTGGAGGAGTAATGACTGATTCTTCGCTGTTGTCCTTCATAGGCACCGTCAGCTGGGACAGTTGAGAAGATGGCGGAATCCTCGGGTGTACCGACCACTGGTGGACCTGTTGACAATGCAAGAGCGACATGTCATCGTCACCTACCGGCTTGACCGTGCCACAATCCAGGAACTATGTACCCAGTTGGAGCCAGATCTGATGTCACCAATCCGCCATCCGACTGGAATCCCCCCTGACATGCAGGTGCTGTCAGTGCTCCATTTCCTTGCAAGTGGGTCTTTTCAGACAACAGTGGCCATGGCATCAGGGATGTCCCAGCCTATGTTTTCCAACGTGTTGTCCAGAGTGCTGTCTGCCCTGCTGAAACACGTAAGGAGACACATCATTTTCCCTGAGGTGGCAGATTTGCCTACAGTGAAAGGTGACTTCTATGCCCTTGGACATATCCCCAACGTCATAGGTGCCATTGATGGGACCCATGAAGCTCTGGTCCCCCCCACAGGAGTGAACAGGTGTACAGGAACAGGAAGAGTTATCATTCAATGAATGTCCAGATGGTATGTTTGGCAGACCAGTACATCTCGCAGGTAAATGCTATGTTCCCTGGCTCAGTGCATGACGCCTACATCCTGCGGAATAGCAGCATCCCTGATATGATGGGTCAACTCCAGAGGCACCGTGTATGGCTATTGGGGGACTCTGGTTACCCCAACCTTTCTTGGCTATTGACCCCAATGAGGAATCCCAGGACCAGGGCAGAGGAACACTACAATGAGGCCCATGGGCGGACTAGGAGGGTGATCGTACGCACCTTCGGCCTCCTGAAGGCCAGGTTCAGGTGCCTCCATATGACAGGTGGATCCCTATTCTACTCACCGAAGAAGGTGTGCGAGATCATCATCACCTGTTCCATGCTCCATAATTTGGCTTTGCGACGCCAGATGCCTTTTCTGCAGGAGGATGATCCAGATGACGGTGTTGTTGCAGCTGTGAATCCTGTGGAGCCTGTGGGCAGTGATGAGGAGGAAGCTGTGGAAGAAGACAACGATTACAGGGAGTCAGTCATACAGCAATATTTCCAGTGACACACAGGTGAGAACATTTTCATGTTTAACATTACATTAACTTTCACACGTCTACCTCTATCCTGTCTGTTATTTAATAGCAGTATTTGGTAACTGAGTTGTACCTTTCCATTACGGTTTCACAGGTGTGGTTACCAACGTGTCATCTGCTTGCATCCTTCACGGACTTGTGATGTGTGACAAAGGTATGTTAGCCTTACAATGGGAAACGCATTATGAGACTGTCATTGATAATACATATTTAGTAAATCACAGACTGACTCAAGATTGTTTTGTGTTTCAAGGGTGTTTATTGAAGTGCTCAGAAATGGGAGGGGGTTGTAAAAAGAGGATGGGTGATGGCGGTGGAATGTCCATGGCAGAGTCCAGTCTATTAGTCTCACAGGTGCACTGCCCATATGGGCATAGGAAGTGGAGCTGGGGCAGTTTAAGTATGGACAGGGTAACAAGGTGGTACAGTGGGAGGACAAACAGGGTGGTGTCATTTCCTGGCGGGGGTCTTGCCATCTTGCTCTGTCCTGTTCCTGGATCTCAGGGACCGCTTGCGTGGTGGTTGTCCGTCTGCAGTGGGTGGGGTGTTGGTGTGTTGGTCCTGTGGCGGGGCGTCCTGTCCACTGGTGCCGGAGGAGGTGGTGGGCAGTTCATCATCCTGGCTAGTGTCACTGGCCCCTTGGAGTTCCACGGTGTACCTCATGGTCTGCTGGATGTCCTTCAGCACCCCTATGATGGTGCCCAAGGCGGGGCTGATGGTCCTGAGCTCCTCCCTGAACCCCAAATACTGTTCCTCCTGCAGGCAAAGGGTCTCCTGCAACTTGTCCAGGACCGTCGCCATCGTCTCCTGGGAGTGGTGGTATGCTCCCATGATGGAGGATAGGGCATCGTGGAGAGTGGGTTCCCTTGGCCTGTCCGCCCACTGTCGCACAGCAGCCCTCCCAGTTCCCCTGTGTTCCTGTGCCTCCGTCCCCTGGACTGTGTGCCCACTACCACTGCCCCCAGGTCCCTGTTGTTGTTGGGGTGGTGGGTTATTCTGGGTTCCCTGTAGTGGTGGACACACCGCTGATTGACCTGTCCTGGGTAGGGAGGTTTGGGCCCGCTGGGTGGGTGCTGTGCTGGTGTTACCAGTGGCTGGAAGCTCAGTGTTGGGCTGTGCCTGTGCAAGGGGAACCGACTGTCCCGAGGCCCACGATGGTCCGGGCTGGTCATCAGGATCCAGTAGGGCAGAGCTGCTATCGCACTGTGGGCCTCTTCTGGGGGTGGAGTGGTGTTGTCTGGACCCTCTGGTGGGGTGACGGTACTTCGGATTCCTGCTGGGGCATAAGAGCATGATTATTGCATTTGTGTGTGTAATGGTGTGCAATGGGTGGGTGACTGTCTACCCCAGTGCAAGCATTCCTGTGTGGGGGCTTGTGTGATGATGGTTAGGGGGTTGTTCTGGGTATGTGCAGTGAGTATGCTTTAGTGAGGGGTGACCATGCTTAGTTGTGTCATGCAGGGCTTGGTGTTGGGATGTGTGGTTTGTGTTATTAGTACATTAGTGAGGAGTTGGAGTGATAGGGGAGGGGGTGAGGGTGGGGGGTGTGATAGCATGCAGGTAGGGTGGGGGATATGATAGTTAAGATTTGACTTACCAGTGTCCCATCCTCCACCGACTCCTCCGAGGCCCTCTGGATGTATGATGGTCAAGACTTGCTCCTCCCATGCTGTTAGTTGTGGGGGAGGAGGTGGGGGTCCGCCGCCAGTCCGCTACACTGGGATGTTGTGCCTGGAGACCGTTGAACGCACCGTCCCTTGTAGGTCGTTCCACCTCTTCCTGATGTCCTCCCTATTTCTTGGGTGCTGTCCCAACTCTTTTCAATTCAGTACATGCACATACGATTTACTCTACTGCATTTATACTTCATATGGTTGACCACTGAAATGGCCGTACCCAGTTTTCTTCTAACGCACTACAAGATGCACAGATGTTAATGGTAGTGCTAAATGTGAAAATGAGGGCATTTAAAATAATTACTTCTTTACAACAAACTATTCATGGAACCATGAATGCGTAAATTTTCGCTATTCAGGCAGAACAGACATTCAGTCAAAGCAATATGTGTACCTTACAATACCAGATTGCAAATAACTGTCACTTGAAAAACTTTTTGTGAAAGCTGTACAGAACAGCTCCTGTACAGACTGCACATCAGAATTTTTGTCTACATTGTTTGCAAGAAACAAATCAAAATATCTTATTCTCGTACTACAAAGATGTAGAGCTGATGGTAGCAAAATAAATACTGATAAAACCAGCTTTAAAGATAGCAATTCATAAGAAAACTCACACTACTGTTGCTATTTATTTTTCATAATGTACACTCAATCAACTCTGGTCTCTACCCATCTATCTTAAAAAATAATCTGGCTGGAATTGGCCTTGATATGAGGATGCTTCTCTTATATTAAAGCAGAGATTACCATGGAAACTTCAAAATTCCTATCCTTTATTTCTATAACTAAAGGTTTACAAGAAACTATTGCTCTCTTCATGACATTGGCGGTAAGTGATGAAGTGGTGGAAATACCGTCAAAAGGAAGGCGGTAATTACCTCCAAATTATGACCATGACAGTGAGAACTCCCAAAGACAACCAATGTACCACACCATCCGCCAGGGCATTAAAACCATGCACCACGGGGGTCGCCATCAACAGCCAGGCGGAAGACAAAGGGGGTCATTACAACATTGGCAGTAAAAGCCGCTTACCGCCGTGCAGAAGACCGCCAATACACCTCCGCGGCCGCGGAATTCCGCCACAGTTATTATGACACACACCTCGGAATCCGCTGAAATTCAGACACCCACACAAGTCCGCCACACCAAAGGTCAGTGTTAAACTGGTGAAAACAATTCCTCCACCATCATGCCAACAAAAACACGCCCATGCTGTCACGACCCACGAATCCACGTGGCGGTCTTTCAACCGCGGTATTCCATTGGCAGTACACACCGCCGCGCTCAAAATACACACACTTTTCCAAAACACCACCACATTGGACAATTCAAAATACACACACCTGATATACATACAAACACCACTCCCACACACCCAACACAATATAAAACACACACCCACATCACCCACAAACCCCTACAACCAGACATTTTGAGGAAGCCGAGAGACAGAGACCACAGCAATTGAGAACCCCACCATACAGAGGCACACAACACCATCACCCATACAACATTCCACGCACAAAACACCACACACCACTACACATCACCACACACATCAACACATACACCACCCCACACATCACCCACACCACACCATGTCACGCCAAAGACACCCCAGGTTTTCCGAGGAGGAGCTCATGGTCATGGTGGAGGAAATCCTGCGGGTAGAGCCACAGCTATTTAGCTCACAGGTGCAGCACACCTCCATAGCCAGGAAGATGGAGCTATGGCGCAGAATCGTGGACAGGGTCAACGCTGTGGGACAGCATCCAAGAAATCGGGAGGACATCAGGAAGGGGTGGAACGACCTACGGGGGAAGGTGCGTTCTGTGGTCTCCAGGCACAATATCGCCGTACAGCGGACTGGTGGCGGTCCCCCACCTTCTCCCCCACAACTAACAACATGGGTGGAGCAAGTCTTGACCATCATGCATCCAGAGGGCCTCGGAGGAGTTGGTGGAGGAATGGACACTGGTAAGTCAAATCTTAACTATCATATCCCCCACCCTACCTGCATGCTATCACACACCCCACCTTCACTCCCTCCCCTATCACTCCAAATCCTCACTAATGTACTAATAACACAAACCACACATCCCAACACCAAGCCCTGCATGACACAACTAAGCATGGTCACCCCTCACCAAAGTATGCTCACTGCACATACCCATAACAACCCCCTAACCATCATCACACAAACCCACACACAGGAATGCTTGCACTGGGGTACACGCACACCCACACATTGCACACCATTAAACACACACATGCAATAATCATGCTCTTATATCCCTGCAGGACCACTACGGAACGTCACCACACAGGAGGGTCCAGACATCTCCACTCCACCCACAGAAGAGGTCCACAGTGACGACAGCAGCTCTGGCCAACTGGATCCTGATGGCCAGCCCGGACCATCGTGGGCCTCGGGACAGTCGGTTCCCCTTGCACAGGCACAGCCCAAAACTGACCTTCCACCATCTGGTAACACCAGCACAGCACCCACCCAGCGGGCCCATACCTCCATCCCCAGGACACGTCAATCAGTGGTGTGTCCACCACTGCAGGGAACCCAGGATAACCCACCACCCAACAACAACAGGGACCTGAGGGCAGTGGTAGTGGGCACACAGTCCAGGGGACGGAGGCACAGGAACACAGGGGAACTGGGAGGGCTGCTGTGCGATAGGGGGCGGACAGGCCAAGGGAACTCACTCTCCACGAGGCCCTCTCCTCCATCATGGGAGCATACCACCACTCCCAGGAGATGATGGCGACGGTCCTGGCCAAGTTTCAGGAGACCCAGCGCCTGCAGGAGGAGCAGTATTTGGGGTTCAGGGAGCAGCTCAGAACCATCAGCTCCACCCTGGGCACCATCGTAGGGGTGCTGAAGGACATACAGAACACCATGAGGGACACCGTGGCACTTCAAGGGGCCCCTGACACTAGCATGGATGATGAACTGCCCACCACCTCCACCGGCGCTAGTGGACAGGACGCCCCACCACAGGACCACCACACCGGCACCCCACCCCCTGCAGACAAAGAACCACCCCGCTACCGGTCCCTGAGATCCAGGAACAGGACAGAGCAAGATGGCAAGACCCCCGCCAGGAAATGAGACCACCCTGATTGTCCTCCCACTGTCCCACTTTGTTACCCTGTCCATAATTAAAATGCCCCAGCTCCACTTCCTATGCCCATATGGGCAGTGCACCTGTGTGACCAATAGACTGGACTCTGCCATGGACATTCCTCCACCATTCCCCATCACCATTTTACAACCCCCCTCCATTTTTGAGCACTTAAATAAACAATCTGGAGTCAGTCTGTGATTTGGTAAATTTGTATTATCAATGACAGTGTCAAAATGTGTTTTCAATTGTAATGCCAACATACCTATGTCACACATCACAAGTCCATGAAGGATGTAAGCAGATGACACACGTTGGTAACCACACCTGTGAAACCGTAATGGAAAGGTACAACTCAGTTACCAAATACGGCTACTAAATGACAGACAGGATAGAGGTAGAAGTGTGAAAGTGAATGTAATAGTAATAAAAAATGTTCTCACCTGTGTGTCACTGGAAATATTGCTGTATGGTTGACTCCCTGTTGTCTATGTCTTCTTCCTCAGCTTCCTCCTCATCACTGTCCACAGGCTACACAGGCTCCACAGCTGCCACAACACCGCCATCTGGACCATCCTCCTGCAGAAAAGGCACCTGGCGTCGCAAAGCAAGATTGTGAAGCATCGAGCAGCCAACACCTTCTTTGGTGAGTAGAATAGGGAACCACCTGTCATATGGAGGCACCTGAACGTGGCCTTCAGGAGGCCGAAGGTGCTTTCAACCACCCTCCTAGTCCGCCCATGGGCCTCATTGTAGCGTTCCTCTGCCCTGGTCCTGGGATTCCTCACTGGGGTCAATAGCCATGACAGGTTAGGGTAACCAGAGTCCCCTAATAGCCACACACAGTGCCTTTGGAGTTGACCCATCACATACGGGATACTGCTATTTCTCAGGATGTAGGCATCATGCACAGAGCCAGGGAACATAGCATTTACCTGGGAGATGTACTGGTCTGCCAAACATATCATCTGTACATTCATAGAATGATAACTCTTCTGGTTCCTGTACACCTGTTCACTCCTGCGGGGGGGACCAGATCTACATGGGTGCCATCATTAGCACCTATGATGTTGGGGATATGTCCAAGGGCATAGAAGTCACCTTTCACTGTAGCCAAATCATCCACCTGAGGGAAAACGATGTAGCTCTTTACGTGTTTCAGCAGGGCAGACAACACTCTGGAAAACACGTTGGAAAACATAGGCTGGGACATCCCTGATGCCATGGCCACTGTTGTCTGAAAAGACCCACTTGCAAGGACATGGAGCACTGACAGTACCTGCACGTCAGTGGGTATTCCTGTGGGATGGCGGATTGGTGACATCAGGTCTGGCTCTAACTGGGTACACAGTTCCTGGATAGTGGCATGGTCAAACCTGTAGGTGATGATTAAATGTTGCTCCTCCATTGTCAACAGGTCCACCAGCGGTCGGTACACCGGAGGATTCCGCCATCTTCTCAAATGTCCCAGCTGACGGTGCCTAGGAAGGACAACAGTGACCACAGAGTCAACAAATTCCCAGGTATGTACCCACAGGTAGACAGGACACGAAACCAAACACAAAACTCTTCCTGTATGTGTGTTGAGTGTAGGCCTCGGTATGTGTGACGCAGTAGTAAATGAAGCCATGTGGGCCCCTGAAATGGCGGCTGCCTGATCTCTAAAGTGGGACAATGGGATGTGAGGTATCTGCCCTGGCGTTGTACACCGTCGCGGTAGGCGGTCGTAGACCGCGGCGCAATGCTGCACTGGTTAACATTGGACCCTATGGGTCCCAGGAGCCAATGATGAAGTGGTGATGAGACGCACCACCGCGGACGTCACCGCCGCGGACGTCACCGCCATTTTCTATCTGTTGAATCACTTGATACCTGGTCTTCGACAGGAGAGGACCTACACTGCAAGTGATGCTGTGACCTCGGTCTGGAAGAGACAATGGCTGCTGCGTCTGGGGAAAGGGCCCCTGCCTTGACTGCTCAGGAGTTGGAGAAGCTCATGGACGGGGTCCTCCCCAGTACACGCTACTCTACGGTCCTCCAGACCAACAGGTAAGTACACAGGGAGCACGTTGTATGGGCTATTCCTGGGTGGAGAGAGATGGATGTTAGTTGGAAGGGGGCAGAGTTCAGGGAACATGAAGGACTGTGAATGCATGTGCCACATGGCAAGGGTAGGGATGGGGGCCACTCACATTGACGGTGCAGTTGGTAATGACATCTCTTCTTCCCCTCTACATGTCATGTAGGTCAGCGCCCACCAGAAGAAGGACATTTGGCGTGCCATCGCCAAGGACGTCCGGACCCTGGGGGTCCAACAGAGACGAGGCGCCCACTGCCGGAAAAGATGTGAGGACATTTGCCGCTGGAGCAAGAAGACGGCGGAGGCTCAGCTGGGGATGGCCTCCCAACGTGGGAGGGGTGCCCGTCGCACGATGACCCCCCTGATGTTCCGGATCCTGGCGGTGGCCTCCCCTGAGTTGGATGGGCGCTTGAGGGCATCACAGCAGACACAAGGGGGTGAGTACACTCTCATTCTGTGGGCTTTGCACGCAGTGGAGGGGTCTTGGTGGGGAGGAGGGCTGTGGGTTTCCCTAGGCCAGGGCGAGTTCTGTAGGCTAGGCCCCTCCGTAATGCAGGCCATGTGGCACTCCACCCCACCTCAGTAGAGTGCCAAGTACAGGTATACATGCCCCTGTGGCATCTATGTGTGCAGATGCCCACCATAGCCATGTAGGCCAGATCCCAGGAATTGCATCTGTAGAGGCCAAGAGCACGGCGTAGTGCAGGGGGCTGCTGTGTCTGTATTGTCCGCCAACGGTAGCTGTAAGCCATACACTCAACCTGTCTTTCTTCTGTCGTCCCCCCCCTTTTTGAGCTCTCCCTGTTCTTTTGTGCATCAGCATCATCAGGCGGAGGTACAGTGGCACCGGAGCACGAGGGAGCTGCATCCCACATAGCCATGGAGGGCCACACCACAGACTCTGAATACACCAGTGGGACGTAGGGCGAGGGGAGCTTCACGTCGGTCACCGGATCACAAAACAGCGACACAGACTCGTCCGCTGATGGGAGCTCCCTTGTGGTGGTGGCACCATCTGTGCCCCCCCCTTCTACAGGTACAGCCGCCACCTCCCCTACCAGTACCGCCCTCCCAGCAGCCCCTCAGCTTTCGCCCCGTGCCCTCTCACCCAGGAGGGTGGGCATCACCTTCGCCCCAGGCACCTCATGCCCTGCCCCAGTCACCCCTGCTGCCCTCAGTGAGGAGGCCATTGACCTCCTCAGGTCACTCACTGTTGGGCAGTCTACCATTGTGAATGCCATCCAGGGTGTAGAAAGGGAGTTGCAACACGGTAATGCATTCCTGGAGGGCATTCATTCTGGTCAGGCTGCCCTTCATCGAACCCTGCAATCTCTGGCCTCAGCACTGATGGCAGCCATTGTCCCTGTGTCTAGCCTCCCCCCTCCAACTTCCTCCACCCAGACCCAATCCCCTGTACCCCAGCCCATCCCAAGCACAACATCAGACAAGCATGCATACATCTCAACACACAAAAGTAGCTGAGGAAAATATAAGCACCACACAACCCACAGGCACTCAAACAAGCATCATCCACATACAGACACAACAACATCCACCTCCTCCACTGTGTCCCCCTTCTCGTCGTTTCCCTCGTCCCTCCCAGTGTCGTCTATACTCTCACCTGCATGCACTACATCTACAGGCACTAGGACTCGCACCAGAACATCCAGCACCACACCCCGCTCACCTGCACTCACCACCCCCACTACCATTTACACATCACCTGTGGCCACTCCCAGTGTGTCTGTGACACCCCCTCCCAAAGTACACAAACGCAGGCACCCACACACCCAACATCCATCCACCTCACGAAAGCCTCCAGTACCTGCACCCAAATCACCTAAAGTTACACCTCCTACAACCACCTCCTCTTCCTCCACTCCCCGACCCCCCCCCAGCTACCCATCCCAGTCTTCGTCAGCAACTCTTCCTCAGCAACGTTGACCTCTTTGCCCCCACCCCCACCCCTCCAATTGATAGGTCCTGTAGTAGCACCTCAGCCAAAAAAAGTCCAGTACCAGTGGTGCGTGTTAAAGGTGTGTGGAGTGCACCGGCCACCAGGGCAGCCAGTGTGACACAGAGCCAAAGCACTGCCAGTCCACCCCCTGTAAAGCACCTTAAGTTGGAAAGTGGCCGACGGGACAGGGTGAAGACTGCTGGCGGCAAAACTGCTCACAAGGGTCCCAGGGGGAGTGCTGAGTCAGCTGTGACTCCTCCAAAGGTGGTGAAGGGCCAGAAGAAGTCTGCACAGTCTGGTAAGAGCAGCACAATGGAGAAGGCCGCCATCCTCCCCGCTGGCCAGGACGTCACCGCCAGCACATCTTCACTGGTCCAGAGACCACCACCAGAGTCAGTGCCCTGGAGGGCAGCACAATCATCACTGGTCCGGAGACCACCGCCAGAGTCAGTGCCCAGGAGGGCAGCACAATCGTCACTGGTCCGGAGACCACCACCAGAGTCAGTGTCCTGGAGGGCAGCACAATCGTCACTGGTCCGGAGACCACCGCCAGAGTCAGTGCCCAGGAGGGCAGCACAATCTTTACTGGTCCGGAGACCACCGCCAGAGTCAGTGCCCAGCAGGGCAGCACAATTGTCACTGGTCCAGAGACCACCGCCAGAGTCAGTGCCCAGGAGGGCAGCACAATCGTCACTGGTCCGGAGACCACCGCCAGCGTCAGTGCCCTGGAGGGCCCCAGCAGCCACAGCCCCGCTGGGCAATGAGGGACCGTCATGCCACACACCAATGCACAGGTCAGACAGCAAAGGCAAGCACCGCTGAACAGGGAAAAGACCGCAATGGTGAAGACCGCTGAATAGGGCAAAGCACCGCTGAACAGGGCACAGACCGCCATGGCAAAGCACTGCTGAACAGGGAAAAAAACGCCATGGTGAAGACCGCTGAACAGGGCAAAGCACCGCTGAACAGGGCACAGACCGCCATGGCAAAGCACCGCTGAACAGGGCAAAGCACCGCTGAACAGGGAAAAGACCACCATGGTGAAGACCGCTGAACAGGGCAAAGCACCGCTGAACAGGCACAAGACTGCCATGGCAAAGCACCGCTGAACAGGGCAAAGCACCGCTGAACAGAGAAAAGACCGCCATGGTGAAGACCGCTGAACAGGGCAAAGCACCGCTGAACAGGGCACAGACCGCAATGGCAAAGAACCGCTGAACAGGGCAAAGCACCGCTGAACAGGGAAAAGACCGCCATGGTGAAGACCGACACCGCTGAACAGGGAAAAGACCGCCATGGCAAAGCACCGCAGAACAGGGGAAAGCACCGCTGAACAGGGAAAAGACCGCCATGGTGAAGACCGCTGAACAGGGCAAAGCACCGCTGAACAGGGCACAGACCGCCCTGGCAAAGCACCGCTGAAAAGGGCAAAGCACTGCTGAACAGGGCACAGACCGCCATGGCAAAGCACCGCTGAACAGGTAGAAAACCGCAATGGTGAAGACCGCTGGACAGGGAAACAAATGCCAAATCAGCTGGGACAGTGACGGAACAGGAACCGTCATGGGGAGCCTGATGCAGTCTGGGCACCAGTCCCCCTCCAGAACCAGTGGAGACTGTTATCCACTTGAGAGACTGTGGCTTTGCACTCCCCAGGATTGAACAGTGGGCAACCCACTCACTGTAGAGACTTGAGAGACTGTGGCTTTGCACTCCCCAGGATGGTCCAGTGGGCAAACCACCCACTGTAGAGACTTGAGAGACTGTGGCTTTGCACTCCCCAGGATGGTCCAGTGGGCAACCCACCCACTGTAGAGACTTGACAGACTGTGGCTTTGCACTCCCCAGGATTGAACAGTGGGCAACCCACCCACTGTAGAGACTTGAGAGACTGTGGCTTTGCACTCCCCAGGATACATCAATGGGCATGGAGCCCCGTCGTGGATCTGGCGTGGTGCTCTCATCCGACTGAGGTGCCCCCCCTTCCCTTCCCCCTGAGGTGCCTGTTGTATTTCAATCTGATGCCCCTGCAGTGTTCTCTCCGTTTGTGGACAGGTATCTAGTGTGGGCCTCGCCCATGCATTTTGGGCTCAGTGGTGCACGGACATTGATGTGTGCATACCTGCACTACTTATCGTAATGTATAAAATCTGGAATGTGTATATATATTTGTATATAGTAGGTCACTGTATTTTGGTACATTACAATGATTTCCTTTTGTCTTTGCATTCTTCCGGGGGGGGGGGGTTGTTACTGTGCTGTTTGAACATGCATTGGTGTGTGTGTTGTAGTGGGTGAGGGTCAGGTTGGGGGTGGGGGTGTTGCGTGTGTGTGTCCCTGACTTTTGCCTCCCCTATGTCGTAGGTGCAGTACTCACCGTTGTCTTCTGCGCCTACGTAGATGGTGATCGTAGATGAGCAGGTAGACAAGCGCAGGGAGTATTTGTAGTTCGGGCTCCATGGTGTCCTCCTTCCTCATGGAGTGTGTTAAGGTGAGCGTTTTCCCATTGCAAACGCTGTTTCCGCCCTGTTTTTATCCACGCTGAATCCACCCCGGAAAAGGTGGCGGATTGGCGGGTTGTGATACTGTGGGTGGTACATTGTCTTCCGCCTGTCTGTTGGCGGTGACCACCGTGCTGCTTGTCTGTACCGCTGTGGCGGGCGGAGTGTTAAACTGGCTGTCTATGTTGGCGGTTTCCGCCACGATCATAATTCCCTTTTTTTTTCCACCGGCCTGTTTGCGGTATTACCGCAGCTTTAACACCGTCCGCTAGGGTTGTAATGACTACCAAAGTGCCACCCACCATATTATGACACAGGAAACCGCCAGGATTTCCAGGGCAGTGTTAAAGCCATCAAAAGCCTTCCGGAAACAGGGCACAGAAAACGAAAGACTCACCAACAAGTACAGAGGACTCTGCTGCCACCATGGAACTGGAAATTCAAGTCTTTCTGACACTCTTCTACGCCATGCTCCACCTGGAACACCAACGCCAACAAAGACGACAACAGTGAGTACAGCTGCCTAGCACACAAGGGAGATAGGGAGGAAAAGGATAGTGACACACACACACTCGCACAACACACACCAGACACACACCATACACACAAACAGCTGCTGACGAAAACCAGTTGCACATGACAGACGGCACAATAAAACAAGGACCAGACATCAGAAGTACTGAAAATTTATTAGCAAGGGAAAAGCCACCACATGAACCTGATATGTACAATTGTTCACAAAGGGCCAATGCCCAGTCCAAAGTATGAGGGGCCCACATGGCAACAGGGGACAGTTCAATACCCAACTTGTCTCCTGACATCAACTGCACAGAACTCTGCAGGGGCATCCTTTTCCAAGTGGGCAGGCACCTCAGGGGGATGGGGGTGGGAGGCATCTCAGCCGAATTCAGGAACTTTCCCAATGGTTCTGGAGGGAGTTCCATGCCCATTTCTCTGTCATGGGGAGTGCAAGACAACAGTTTCTCAGGTTGGTAACTTGCCCACTGGTTCTGGAGGGGGCTCAATGCCCATTTCTCTGTGCTGAGGAGTGAAAGGCCACAGTCTCTCAGGTGGGTGATTTGCCCACTGGTTCTGGAGGGGGCTCCATGCCCATTTCTCTCTGCTGGGGAGTGCAAGGTCACAGTCTGTCAGGTGGGTGACTTGCCCACTGGTTCTAGAGGGGGCTCCATGCCCATTTCTCTCTGCTGGGGAGTGCAAGGTCACAGTCTGTCAGGTGGGTGACTTGCCCACTGGTTCTAGAGGGGGCTCCTTGCACAGCAGTCCCAGGAGAGTAGCCTACATGCCCTCTCCTGGAAGTGAGGGTTGCACTGTCTCATCTGAAGGTGAGGGCTGCACTATGTCAGCAGGTGGATGTGCCTCCTGGACAGTCTATGCTGGAGGTTAGGGCTGCACTGTCTCAGTGGGTGAAGGTGCAGTGTCTGCAGGAGGAGTGGGCTGCAGTGCCTCAGCTGGAGGTGAGGGCTCCGTGACCAAAGGTGGTGGTGGTTTCATCCTGCCAGCCTCTGCTGGACGTGAGGGCTGCACTGTGCCATCAGGTGAAGGTGCCTCCTGGGCAGCCTCTGCTGGAGGTGAGGGCTGCACTGTCTCAGTGGGTTAAGGTGCAGAGTCTGTAGGAGGAGTGGGCTGCACTGCCTCAGCTGGAGGTGAGGGATCTGTGACCACTGGTGGTGAGGGTGGTGTCATCCTGCCAGCCTCTGCTTTAGTCGAGGGCTTCTTCCCCTTCATGGTAGGAGTCAAGGGCTTCTTCCCCTTCATGGCAGGAAGTGCGGCCTCCTTCCCCTTCATGGCAGGAGGTGCGGCCTCCTACCTCTTCATGGCAGGAATCGAGGGCTTCTTCCCCTTCATGACAGTGGCTGTGGGATCCTTACCCTTCCTGGCTGGTGTAGTGGGAACCATCACTATCTTGCCTCAACGACTAGGAGGTACCTCCACTGTCGGCGTGGACTGTTTGGCTGAGGTGCTGGGCTGAGTCGTTGGGATACCGGCCCTTACGGGCAGGATGGGGGAGGGGGAGGGAAGAGGACAAGTTGAGCAAGGGGCGGTGGGGCAGGAAGAGGGAGGAGGGATGGGAGTGGAGATTGAGGGAGTGGTTGTTGGAGAAGCACATCTGCTAGACATGGGTGCAGCTGCTGATGTGAGCTAGATGGCTGTTGGGTGTCTTAGTGCTTGTGTTTGTGACCTTTAGGAGGAGGGGGGACAGGACACTGGGGACGCGTTTATGGAGGTGTGTGTGCCGCTTGGTGTGGTGATGCTGGTGGTGAATCTTGAAGCAGTGCATGCAGGTGTGAGTGTGAACGTGACTGTGAGGGAGGTGGATGAGGAGGAGGAGGGGGAGACAGTGGAGGCAGTAGATGTGGTGGTGTCTGCAACTGTCTGGGGTTTGCAAGAGTGCATGTGTGTTGAAGTGTGGTGTCTGTGTTTTGACTGTGCTACTCTTGTGGGTTGTCTTGTGTGCATGCTCGTCTGTATGTGTGCATGAGTTGGGGTGGAGGAGACTGGGACTGAGGAGTGGTAGTTGGAGGGGGGATGGTAGGGACAGGGACAATGGCTGCCATAAGAGAGAAAGCCAGAGCCTGAATCGATCTCTGTTGGGCCGCCAATTCACTGTGGATTCCTTCCAGAATGCATTGCATTGCTGGATCTGGGATGCCAGCCTCTGGATGGCATTCACAATGGTTGACTGCCCTACAGAGATGGATCTCAGGTGGTCAATAGCCTCCTCACTCAGGGCAGCAGGGCTCACTGGGGCAGGGCCTGAGGTGCCTGGGGCGAAGGAGATGCCCACCCTCCTGGGTGAGCGGGCACAGGCAACTCGCTGAGGTGCTTTTGGGAGGGGCACAGGGTGGAGGCTGTACCGGCAGCTGAGGTGGTTACAGAGGTGTCCACCACCACCAGGGAGCTTCCATCGGTGGAGGTATCTGAGTCTGTGTGGTCAACTCCTGTCTCCACTGTGGTGCTCCCCTCGCCCTCCGTCCCACTGGTTCCCTCAGCTTCAGTGGACTCTGACATCTGCGTCCTGTAGGATGCAGCTCCCTCTTTTGCCTCTACCAGATGACGCTAATGAACACATGGACAGGATGACAAAAGATAAAGGGGGAGAGAGAGAAAGAGAACACTGGGTCAATTACTGCACCAACACCACAGTTGCATACACAGCACCTTCACACACTGGCATCAGTACTGAGCACTATGCATTGCACTGGAATTGATTTGGGTAAATGCCACAGCAAGATGAGGGCCAAACACTGCCAACTGCACACCTCCTGGAACCCACTAAGCCCTGGCTGACATGGAATGCAACTTAGCTAGGTTACCTTGTTTTCCCTTTCAACCATTACCCTGGGATGGATCACGCTGCAATGTCTGGCCTGGTATTAAGGAGCTCCCACTAACTGACACCCACTACCCGGATCCCATGCCACCTACAAATTATTGTTGTAACGGCCACTGTACTCACCCTCTTGTGGCTGCTGTGATGACCTAAAGCACCCATCCAGCTCTGGGTAGGCCACCGCCACTATGGAGGCCATCAGAGGAGTCAGGTTCCGACAGACACCCATTCCTTGTTGGGAGGCCATACCCAGCTGTGCCTCCACAGTCTTCTGTGTCCAGCCTCTCAGGTCTATCCACCGTTTCTGACTGTGGGCGTTCCGCCTGCCATAGACCATCAGGGTCCACACGTCCTTGGCGATGGTACGCGATAATCCCTTCTTTTGATGGTCGCTGACCTGCAGAACCGTTACAGATGGGAGGACACCATTACAGATACAATTCAGCCTGTCACACATATGGCCTACCAATCCCTTTTCCTTCACCATTGGCACACACATCGTCCGGTGCACACTATGGCCCTCATTCTGACCTTGGCGGTCTTTTCGCAAGACCGCCGAGTTACCGCCGCGGTGAAGACCGCCGACCGCGGCGGTATGCCGCTGTGCGCATTCTGACCGCTGGGAGCGTTCCGCCGGAAAACCGCCAGCAGCCACACTGGCGGTCGGCGGGAAAGTGGAGACTGGTCAACCTCCACCGCCACGCCAGCAGAACACCGCCCACAGAATTACGACCCACATTTCTGTGTGGCGGTCTTCTGTTGGCGGTCTTCTGTTGGCGGTCACCTCCCCATGGCTCCCGTCGCCTCCCGGAGGACCAACGCACAAGGTAAGTTGACCGTCCGTGAGGGGAGGGGGTGGGGGGGTGTTGTGTGATGTGGGCGTGCATGGGGGTGTGCGTGTGAGTGTGTAGAGGGGGTGTGTGAGTGCGTGTATGCGGGCGGGGGGTGCTGCTGTGTCTATGGGTAATGTGTGCTGTTCGGCAGGTGCGCATGTCTGCATGTATGTGTGCGGGTATGTGTCCCCGTTGTGTATGTGTGTGTAGGGGGTGTGTATATGTGCATGTTGGGGGTGTGTGCATGTCGGGGTGCATGTATGTGCATGTCGGGGTGGGGGTGGGGAGGGGGTTCGTACCACCTCTGGGGGGTGGCAGGGGGGTGGAGGGTGTGGGGGAGGACTCGGGTGGGTAGTGGGGGGTGGGGGAGACCCCTATCAGTGCCAGGGAAGGAATTCCCTGGCCCCGATAGTGCTTACCGCCATGGTTCGCACGGCGGTTCCCGCCCGCAAGAAACCGCGGCGGTAGGCAGGGTCATAATACCCTTGGCGGTTTTGGGACGACCGCCGGGCCGGAGTGCGCAAACTCCAGCCCCGCGGTCATGACCGCCGTGGCGGTCGGAGTGGAGAAGTGGCGGTCGGTCGCGGCGGGGACCGCCGCGGTCAGAATGCCATTTTTAATACCGCCGGTCTGTTCGCGGTCCGACCGCCGTCTCTCCGCCGACCGCCAGGGTCAGAATGAGGGCCTATGTACCACACCACATGACATCACCCCCCATGACACGATGCTTGCACACACATCTCAAAGCATCCTTCACACATGCATCGTGCCCAAGGTGTACTCACCTGTTGGTCTGGAGGTCTATACAGCAGTCCGTACTGAGGTAGGACCCCATCCATCAATCGCTCCAACTACCTCCGAAGTGAAGGCAGGGGCCCTTTCCGGGTCACACGGCCATGGTAGGTTCCAGACACAGGTCACAGCAGCACACGCAGTGTAGGTGTTCTCCTGTTGAAGGTCAGGAAACAAGTGAGGAATCAGCTAGAAAATGGCAGTCATGTCCACGGCTGTGAGCACCGTCACCGCCGGCGCAGATCCTCATTGGCCACTGTACTCAATAGAGCCCCATATTATCCAATGAGGAATTCCAAGGCGGTACAATACCACCTTCCGCCACAATGCCCAGCGTTGGCGTAGTTACCTCACTTGCACCTGTCCCTTCATACAGGGCAGGCGGTTGCCCTGTCATGATGATGGTCAACCATCATATTAGCCTTTGCTGCATCACTGCCTAGATTTGCACATACCTTGTCATTCCCTCTGTCCCATCATATAAATGCAACGTGTACACTAAGGTTGTGGTTCCATTGTTCAAATTGTGACAGCCTGCTCACTCTTGTGTCCTTTGGATACGTACCGCTGCGGATGAGTGAGAGGAGAAGATAAACTCCTGTGTACAGACCCCTTGTGGACTTGGCTACACTGGAGGACAGGCACATTATACTGACTTATAGACTGGACAGGGCCACAATCACAGAGCTGTGTGGCCAATTGGAGCCTGACATGACATCAGCTATCTGTCATCCCACTGGGATTCCCCTTCTTGTGCAAGTGCTATCAGTGCTCCATTTCCTTGCAATTGGTTCTTTCCAATTGACAGTGGACCAATGCAGCTGGAATGTCACAGCCAATGTTTTCTATTGTGCTGGCAAGGGTCTTGTCTGCCCTGGTCAAACACATGTGCAGCTACATTGCTTTCCCCAGGTGGAAGATTTGGCCACAGTAAAGGCAGGATTCTATGCAATAGGCCATATCCCCAATATAATTGGTACGATTAATGGTGCACACATTGCGATAGTCCTCCCCCACCAGAATGAACAGGTGTTCAGGAATCGTAAGAGTTTTGACTCACTGAATGTGCAAATGGTTTGCCTGGCGGACCAGTACATCTCCCACGTCACTGCCAAGTATCCTGCTTCGGTGCATGATGCCTTCATCCTGAGAAATAGCAGCATCCCAAATGTGATGGCCCACCTACAGAGGCACAGGATGTGGCTAATAGGTAAGCCAGATCCCTCACCCACTGTATGTCAGTATTTGCCTTCCAGTGTTCTCCCCATAGCATTGTGTAAGGCTAAATGCTGTCCCTCAGTACCTGCAGGTGACTCTGGCTACCCAAACCTATTGTGGCTGCTGACACCTTTGAGGAATGCCAGGACAGAGGCTGAGGACCGTTATAATGAGGCACATGGGCGAACCAGAAGAATAATCAAGCGGACCTTCCGCCTCCTGAAGGCCAGGTTCAGTTGCCTCCATCTGACAGGTGGATTCCTGTGCTACTCACCAGGAAAGGTCTGCCAGATAGTAGTGGCATGCTGCATGTTGCACAACCTGGCCCTCAGACTACATATGCCTTTTCAGCAGGAGGAGGAGACTGGAGATGACCCTGTGGCAGCAGTGGACCCTGAAGGCAGTGATGATGAGGAGGCAGAGGATGAGGACAACAGAACATCCGTTATACGACAATACTTCCAATGACAAACAGGTGAGACAGTGGAACTGACAATTACTCTGACTATTGATTTATCTGTGTGCCTGTGGCATGATGACATTCACTTCTTTTGCATCTCGACTTAATGTCACATATGGCTTCTCATTTTCCATATGCTGCTGATATGACAACATTGTCCTGATGTGATCACTAAAGACAATTCCAGGTCATAATTTGTTAGCTATCACAGTGTTCAGATCATTTGCACTCGATGTGACTGCTCCCACAAATGCACATTTAAGACACATAAAACAGTTACTCAAATTGGGTTTAAGGGTGTTTATCGTAGTGCTATAAAATTTAGGGAAAGTGCAATGGAATGGGTTGATGCTGGAGGAAAGTCCAGCGTATTCAAGTTTGTTTGTAGCACAGGTCCATTGTCCAAGGGGCCATAGGAAAGGGAGCAATGGCAGTTCAAACTGGACAAGGCGACATGGTGGGTCAAAAGGGGGACAATCAGGAGAGTCTCATTTCCTGGGGGTGCTCTTGGTCTTGGCAAGTGTCTCTGGCTTCTGTCTGGTTCACATTGAATGTTTGTGGGGTGGTTCAACTCCTGTCCTCTGGGGCTGCCTGTCCACTAGCTGCAGCAGATGTTGTGGCCTGGTCAATATACTGGCTAGTGCTAGGGGCCCGCTGCTGTGCAGTCCATTCCTCATGATGTTGGCCATGTCTGCCAGATCCACTGCTATGGAGATCATGGTGGTGTTGAAGGCCTGCAATTCCGCCCTGATTTCCTGGTGGTGTTCCTCGTGCAGCCACTTGTTCTCCTGCATGTTGTTCAGGATCTGGCCCATCGTGTCCTGCGATTGTTGGTAGGCCCCCAGGACATTGGTGAGTGCCTCCTGGAGAGTCAGTTCCCTGGGCCTGTCCTCCACTGGTGCACAACGGTCCTCCCAGTGCCCCTGTTGCCCAGTGCCCCTGGCCCCTGAACGGTGTGCCCACTGCTACTGACTCCAGGTCCCTGATTGTCTTGGGTATGAGGTGTGGAATGGGGTCTCTGTACAGGTAGGCACCCTTCTGATTGGCGTGTCCTAGGGACAGAGGTGTGGGTAGGGTGGGTGGCTACTGTGGTATTGGTAACTGATGGAGGAGGCTCTGTGGAGGACTGTGAGTGGGCTGGGGTGACCGACTATCCAGTGGTCCATGATGGGCCAGGTTGTTGATCCAGATCCTGGAGTCCAGAGTTACTGTCATCACTGGGGACTGGATAGTCATGGAACCTCCTCTCCACTGAGATTGGCTGGGGCACCTGTGGAGATGTAAGTGACGTATAATGCTTCATGCCTGTGACATGTTGTACATCCCTATCTTCCCCTCTACGATTGAATTTGTCCTGCCACCTTAGATGGTGTATGGTGATGTATTGTAGGATTGTTAGTTCCCCTATTCTGTGCATGCTTTGGTGATGGGTGACCATGCAGGGCTGGGAGAGCTGTCCATGCATTGGTATGGCATGCAGGGCTGGGCATTGGAGTTAGTCATATGTGTAGGTGCAGTGTGTGGGATGGAAGGAATGATGAGAGTGAGGGTGAGGGTGTGAAATGGCATGCACGTATGGGGGGTGATAAGTGTTAAATATTGACTTACCAGTGTCCAGTCCTCTGGATGGCGAGCATGTGCCCTGCTGCCACAGAACACACCTTCCACCCTAGATCATTCCACCTCTCCCAGATGTTGTCCCTTGTTCTTGGAGGCTGTCCAACGGTATTCACCCTGTCCACGATTCTCCACTGTAGCTCCATCTTCCTTGCAATGCATATCTGCTGTACCTGTGCTCCAAACAGCTGTGGCTCTACCCTGACTATTTCCTCCACCATGACCCGCAACTCCTCATCTGTGAAACGGGGGTGCCTTTTTTGGACCATGGGTGTTGTGTGGTGTGTGTAAGTGTGTGGGTGTTGGGTGGTGTGATTGGGTCTTTGTGGTGGAGTGCATGAGTGATATATGGGTGGGTGTTTATTTGCCGCAGTGGTCTGGTTGTCTGTCTGGTGGCAATGATTTGTATTCATAAAGGATTGTCTGTAATGTGGGTGTTTGTTTTATAGTGGTGTGAGTGGGTGGGTGTGGTGTGTGTATGGGGGTCAGGTGGGTGTTGTTTGAATTGGCCAATGTTGTGTAGTTTAGTATTTGGGTGTACATTCTGGGTGCGGTGGTGTGTACTGCCAATGGTTTACCGCTGTTGAATGTCTGCCCTGGTGATTCGTGGGTCATGAAGTGGTGGGCGTTGTTCTGTTGGTGTAACAGTATAGGTGTGGGTACTGACAGTTTACCACTGACCTTTGGCTGGCAGATTTGTGTCTGTTACTGTATTTTATCGGTTTGGTGTGTGTGCGTGTCGTAATATGCCAAACAGATATTCGCCACTGCGGTGGTATGTTGCCAGCCATCAGCGTGGTGGTAAGCGTTTTTTACCGCCAATGTCAAAATGACCATCTATGTCTAGAAACATGTAAGTAGATGCAAATATTCACAAAAACATTAAAGTTCATTTTCATTATTATGTGGCCTACCAAGGATAATGACTATATAATGATTGAACCTTTTCTAATAATAATAAATGAGTGTCAGTGTGTGCTATGTATCAATGTTGGTCTCATGCACATAAAACATGTGGAATTGTTTCATACATCAGGTGATTTATTTTTCACCACAATTATATAATGGATAGTAGTCCTCGAGGGGAACACAGTGCCGCAGTCTTGGCACTTTGCCGTCATAGTCCTGATTTATTTGAAAGGGTGACCAAGGATGCCCTGTCAACTACAGGCTGATCTCTTTGCTGGATGGGGCAGGGAAGATCCTAAGGAAAGTTCTGCATAACCACCTCCAGGGATGGGTCGACGCCCAGGGTGTGATAACAGAAGTGCAAGCAGGCTTTTGTCCCCGAATTGGAACTATCGACCAGATCATTTGTCTCTACCTGATTTCATATAAATTTACAGTAAACAGGAAAAGTTTGCTGTATTTGGTCTTCAAGGATTTGAAAGCCGCCTTTGACTCAGTGGACAGGGGTAAACTATGGAGATCACAGTTAAGCTTAGGGGTCAATACATCCCTGGTGAAAGCCATAGCATCACTGCATACGGACAACACGGCCAGAGTGAGGTACGGGATGGGTGGGGAGTGTACAGATCCCTTCCAGGCGAAAAGGGGCATTCTGCAAGGCTGTGTCCTGACACCCTTACTCTTCAGCCTCTTTCTTAACGATGTGACATAATTCAAACTAGCAACTCTAAGGCTAATATTGTATTGGGTGAGGTTAGTGTGTAACCCTAGGGCGGCAGTGTACTTAGAAACTCTTGAAGAAGTTACCACGTGTGGTGGATCTGGGGGGTGTTCCTCGGGAGGCCATGTTAAAAAGACTCTAGGGAACCTTCAATTGGAGGACCTATGGGTGGATCCGGGTAGAGTTACCAAGGATACGGTGGGCCTGGTAAAAGACCGATACTGGAAATTTAATTAGATGAGGATGTACCAGGAACTCAGACCTCATTCAATTACACACTATTATTTTAACAATGTTTACGATCTAGCTCCCCAGGCTTATTTGGATTTGCTGTATCCTGAATTAAAGCAGACTCTCTATATGAAATACAGGCTGGGAGTGCTTCCCCTAAGAGGCTACTTGGTCTGCACTCATAGGATGGTGGCAGGGTTGGAGTTTTGTGACTGGGGAGGTGGATAACGTGGCTCACTTCACCCTGGCCTGCAAGAAATTTGATGAGGCAAGGTGTTGGTGGCTCCTCACTCTTTTTAAGTCTAGCGGAGCAAATTGCACTAAAACTGCACTCTCACTTTGCACAAGGTGGGGAGAAGTGAGCAAACATAACTTGATTGCTTCATACATATGGGCCACTTGTCCCAAGCTAATGGAATTGTCAACTAAATTAGGGATGGCTGACTTATAAAATCACACAAGACCTAACAGGGCCCTAGGCGCTAGTGGTGAGATGGAATAATGGCTCCCCCCCATGCTAACATCAGGTTTCCTCTCATTACTCTAAAAGGCCCCCCAGCCATGTGAGTTATTGCTGCTAATATAAAATGTTGTGAGCAGGAGTACTTTGTCCCCGGGCTCCCCCTGGAGTAGAGGGTAGGTATTGATAAAGGGCTGCCACCCTCGCAAGATGTGTACGGGGTGTAGCTGTTTCTAATTAAATATTTATATTTAATTGTTAGGGATATGTGATTTTTCTCCTTCTTTTTAATGAATCTGTCAGAGCAGAGTGACTGCTGCTTTTATGCTTTTAAATTATGATCATGTTTTTTTAATTAATTTTGAGTCTCTTTTTATGTGTACTATTTTGTATTATTTAAGGCTTGTTGCTGATACAATTTAATAACACAGAATATAATGGATTTCATTTCATTTAAGTAAACACACTGTTAGTATTCTGGTGTTTATACATTTAACATTCCATATCAAGATCTACTCAGTGTAAATGCAAATTCTATTATAAAAAGTACAATTTTGCTAGAGGTTCATAAGAGCAATCCAGAAAGGACTCCCTCCCTGGACTGAATGCAAGGGATTGCCTTCCCGGCTCTCGTGAGCTTTTGCGATCTCTAATTAGGGAGTCGTGAGAGCCGCTGATTACGTTGGCCTTCTCTGGTTGTCAAAAGACACTTTTTTTAAGAAGGAAAAAAAAGGAAACATAGCGCAAACAACATAGATCGCAAAAGTAGAGGGTAGCTTTAAAAAGGACAGTTTTTGTTAATAGTTTTCAGCAAGTTTACTTTTTACATTTTCAAACTTTTTTTATATTTTTGTGGCATTTTACATTTGTTTTAAAAGAGTACAATTGAAACACACAACTGGAAGTGTTAACCTTAACAGTGAAGGTTTTGGCCACTGGCCGACACCATCACTACTTCCCTGGTGCGGGTCATGACCAGTGGCCGACACCAGGGAGGGGGTTAAAAAATCCTCTGATGTTTCGCATCGGAGGATTTTTTTGTTATATGAAAAAAAAACTGGGAGACACGGAGGATCTTCTGTGTCTCCCCCTGCTCCCCCAACTACCCCTTTATGACGTCGTCATGGTTTGTTTTCTCCACCAGAGCAGGAAGCAGCTGGTGAGAAAAACAGCCCAAAATGGCCCATTCCCTACGTTCGGGAAGGCCTCCTTTGAAAGGGGAGGCTCTCCCCTTTCAAACAAGGCCTTCCTGAACTGGTTTCCTGGTTGAGGGCCAGGAAACCCCACTAGACACCAGGGATTTCACTTGGGGGGGTTGCCCCCTGGGAAAATGGGGCAGCACCTACCCCCATCCCCCCCAACGGAGCATACATTTTTTTTCAAAGTAGGTTTACACCTGGGGATGCATGATCGCACCTGATCGCGCCACCCAAGGGTATACATTTTTTTAAAAATTTAGAAAAAAACCCAAAATGAAATGAAAAGGGGGCCACCCATGAGCAGGGCAGCCCCCTTTGGGGGCAACATTTTTTTTTAACAGCTGTCCCCACTAGGGCCCCCAAGGAAACCATACAGCTGTTAAAAAGAAAATATAGATCTATATATATATGTCTATAGATGGATCTATCAATATGTATAAATATATCAAATATATCTGGCATTGACTGGAAGAGGCCAGGCTGGGCCAACTCTCTTAGTACCGGTACGGCGAGTGAGTGTTTTGACTCTACAGATTATTGTACAAATCATTATTGTTTTGGACCTCACCCCTGTGAGAAACTACTACTTTTACTTTTAAAAGTGGATGCAGCTGACCTACTGTTCCTTAGAGAAGCCCCCCCCTGGTATACTGTGAGGATGGGCAGGAGAAGGGCCCTCCAAACTGGGGACCAGTGTGGAGGAGGGAAGGGAAATTCAAATACAATGCTGGACTCCTTCCTTGCCAGAGCTGTTGGGTTAGTCACCAAGGAGATTGACTTGGCAGAGAGGAGGCTTTCTTTGGAAATGGGTGACTGGCAACAAGTCTCTATAGAAAATGAGGCTCTGGGATCATGAGAAGATGAGGTTGGACCCTTTTGGAGAGAGCAGGGAGGTGTATCTTAAATCCCGCTGCCAGCAGAAACAGAGTCAAATGGTTTGACTAGGACATTAAGGAAGAGTAAGAGGCTTCTGATGGTTTCCCCCCAGATAGTAGTAGCCCTCCCTTGAAAAAGAAAAAGGCAGTGAAAAAAGCTGGGAATAAATTAAAACCACCTCTGTCAGCAAATTTGAATCCTATGGGCTTGATGGATGGCACTGGCCTCAGTCCGTCCCTGGGTTGCGGTGTTGATAACATATTGATGAAGTTTAGGGAGAAGATTGAGGCTAGTTTGGCCCTGGTTCTGGAGAAATAGCAGGTGCTTGAAAAAGCAGTTTACCTGCTGTGTAGGCTGGAGAGGCTTAGCCCAGTCACAGTTGAGAATGGCTTCTTGAAATTTTAGTCATCAAAACCAACCATCCGAGGGGGGGTTCCTATGTGAGGGACAGCCTAGGGCCCTGGAAAGAGACATGCAGCAACCTACAAGCTTTTTAAATTTGGGGGCTCGGGGAAATTGCGTGGAGGCTGCCTCGGATGCCCCAGCTAATTTATCGGCAGATGTTAGGGGAAATAACAGGCTGAGAGATGGAAGGCGATCTGGCAGCAGGCATGGGGAGAATGAGAGGGAGTCTCAACAAAATAGTAGAGATCAAAATCTGCATCTGAAGAAAAGTTCCCCATTTGTTTGTTTGGAACTCCCTCCGGCCTGTGCCCCGTATGTGGTGGTGCTGACAGACATTCCTGCTCTAGCACCAGGTACTAGCGAATCCACAGACCATCTAAAAAACAAGACTTGCCATTTGCGTGTAAGGACCTTAGGGCTATTCTGTTTGTCAGAAGAATTGATTGGGTTGGGCCTCAAGAAAAAGTGGGAAACGGGGATTGTATTATTATAAATTGCAGATATCCAGGTCTGGCTCAGCGGCTCCTATTGACAAAAAGCCTGGCTTCTCAGAGGAAGGGAAAGATTGGTATGGTCCCCTTTGGCTTCTTTTATAATCATATTCTGCAGTCTGTTAAGGCTCCATTTAGTATTCCTAGGAATCCCCATCAAGGGCAGGGTATCCCACAGTCAAATAGTATGGGGAATGGTATTCCTGATCTGGAGGGGGAGGATTGATGCTATGTATGGAGATCATAGTGGGCATGGTACAACCCCCTAATGCTATTATGACCACAGATGACCAGGGTGGAAAGCCCACAAAGGGCTGTCTTATCTCATGGAATGTATCAGGGTATGACACTGAGGGCCAGATGTAGGTAGATATGATTTTGAGACTCGGAAATTTGCGAGTCGCAAAATCATATGCAGAATGGTGTCCATGACACCATCTGTGAATCGCAAGGGGGTCGCAAACACTCACCTCATTAATATTAATGAGGTGGGTCGCAATTTGGGACCCCCTTGCGATTCCCTGCACTCACAGGGATGGTGGCCTGCTGGAGACAGCAGACCTCCATGTCTGTGACTGCTTTTTCAATAAAGCAGTTTTTTTTTGTATTGCAGCCCTTTTTCCTTAAAGGATATTTGCAATACAAAAGAAAAAAATGAAACCATTTGGTTTCATTTTTTCAGAGTAGGCATTGGACCACTGCCTGCTCTGAAAAAATAGCTTTGTCGACATTCACAAAGGGGAAGGGGTCCCCTTCCCTTTTGCAAATGAGTCAGCACCCACTTGACATGGGTGCTAACTGCGAATTGCTTTGCGACCCCGTTCACGGTTACAAAGCAAACCCCTTCCTATTTGCGAGTCGCATTCCCATTTTGCAAGTCGGTACCGACTCGCAAAATGGGAATGTGCATCACGATGCCTGTTTTGCAGGGCGCAAACTGCGAATTTCGCAGTTTGCGCCATGTGAAACGGTTGCTATATCTGGCCCTGATTTATCAGATCATGAATGGATAAGGTTTCTGGCTCAGTATGATTTTATTTTACTTCAAGAAAACTGGTCGGATGGGCAGGCAGTCTTGGATGGCTGTCATAGGTTTGCAGTTCCGCCCATCGTCCTCAAGGAGGTCGCCCTAAATGGGGTCTAGTTACCCTAATCAATTCTTTAAAACAGCGAGAGTGTATCAAATTAACTGTAACCATCAGGGTATATTGATTGTTTGGGTAGTTTTTCCTAACAAATTTAGACCCTCGTTACAACCCTGGTGGTCGGTAATAAAGCGGCGGTAATACCGCCAACTAGCCGGCGGTAAAAAAAATTGAATTATGACCACGGCGGAAACCGCCCACACAGACAGCCACTTTAACACACCGTCTGCCATGGCGGTAGCAACAAGCACCGCGGCGGTAACTGTCAACAGCCAGGCGGAAGACAATGTACCGCCCACAGTATTACAAGAGGCCTATCCGACACCTTTTCCGGGGCGGTACCAACGACATCAAAAGCACGGCGGAAACAGATCACAGAAGGTAAACGACTCACCTCTGGAGACTCAGGGAAGAACCACGCTGCCATGGAGCCTGAACTGCAGGTGTTCCCCATGCTGATCTACCTCCTCCTACACTAGGAATACCAACGCCGGCAAAGATGACCACGTGAGTAATGCCACCTAGCACACAGGGGAGGGGGGAGGAAAAAGAGAGTGGCACAAACACGCAACACCCCCACCCCCACTCCCACCACCATACACACAAACTGATGCAACAACATTACACATCCACCCCGTAGCCCTCAGGAATAATGCAAGGACAAAAGAAAGTGATCGAATTGAGTGTAATAAGATAAAATACTAGAAATACATCCTCAAAAATCAAAACAGTATTTCCATATATACAAATGGAGAGACACTGCCCAGTCCATAATGTCCGTGGGCCACAGGGCCACATCACATAGGCCAAGGCCCCACTTGACTCCTGCATCAACACGGAGAGAACACTGCAGGGGCATCAGGTCAGAAATACACAGGCACCTCAGGGGGATGGGGAACGGGGGGGCACCACAGCCTGAAGATGGTACAACACCACTTGTCCTGGAAGGGACAACATTCCCTGTGCTTTGTCCTGGGAAGTGCAAAGCCACAGTGTCTCAAGTGGGTGGTTCACCCACTGCTTGGTCCTGGGGCGTGCAAAGCCACAGTCTCTCTAGTGGGTGGTTTGCCCACTGCTTGGTTCTGGGGAGTGCAAAGCCACAGTCTTTCTAGTGGATGGTTTGCTCACTGCTTGGTCCTGGGAAGTGCAAAGCCACAGTCTCTCCAGTAGGTGGTTTGCCCACTGCTTCTTCCTGGGAGTGCAAGGCCACAGTCTCTCAAGGGGCTTTGTGCCCAGTGTGCTTCATCCTGGCAAGGAGCGGGTGAGTGGATGGCTTCTTCCTCTGGTTCTGGAGGGGGCTTTGTGCCCAGTGTGCTTCATCCTGGCAAGGAGGGGGTGAGTGGATGGCTTCTTCCACTGGTTCTGGAGGGGGTCTGGTGCCCAATGTGCTTCATCCTGGCAAGGAGGGGGTGAGTGGATGGCTTCTTCCACAGGTTCTGGAGGGGACTTTGCGCCCTGGGATGCAGATCTTGGGGAGTGCAATGTCACAGTCTCTCATCTGGGTGTCAGACCCACAGGATTTGCAGTGGCCAGGATGCATTACAGTCCATGGAGGCAGGACTATACACTGCCTGCCCGCGGGAATGGCTGCTGAGTGGTGGTAGTGCCGGTGCTGGTGTTGGTGCTGCCAGTGGTGGGGGGAGGCTACAGCCCTTCCCCTGTAGCCTCGGACGGCTGCCCTTTCGGGGTTCTGCTGCTGGCAGCGGTGCTAGCAGCAGTGCAGGTGGCGGTGTAGGTGGTGGTGCTGGTGGCGGAGCTGGTGTCGGGCTGCCAGTGGTGGGGGGAGGCTCCAGCCCTTCCCCTGCAGACTCGTACTGCTGCCCACTGGGTTTGCCGCTGCTGGCGGTGGTGCTGGCAGCAGTACAGGTGGTGGTGCAGGTGACGGTGCTGGTGGTGGTGATGGTGTGGGGGCTGCCAGTGCTGGGGGGAGGCACCAGCCCTTCCTCTGCAGCCTCGGATGGCTGAAGCGCCATGGTTGGTGGTGGGGGCTCAGAATCAGTCCCAGCACTAGGCCTCCTGTCCTTCCTGCCTGCAAGGGAAGGCCCTTAGCCCTTGCCATCTGGTGGTGCCTCCTCGCCCTTCCCCTTGTAAGCTGGTGGTGCCTCCTTGCCATTCCCCTTGTAAGCTGATGGTACATCCTTGCCCTTGCCAGCAGTTGGTGACTCCTTGCTGTTGCCCTTGGCAGCTGGTGGTGCATCCTTACCCTTACCCTTGGCAGCTGGTGCAGGCACACTGCCAGTGCTGATGGGTGTTTCCTTGGAGACTCTCACACCTGCAGTAGCTGCTGACACTACTGTGGCCGTGGACTTGGTGGCTGAGGTGCTAGTTTGGGTTCTGACCACCCTGGTCTGACGTGAAGGACAGGGGTAGGGAAGAGGTCAACGGCAGAGAGGAAAAGGGATGGGAGGAGGGTGAAGGATTGGGAGTGGAGGAAGAGGGGGTGGTTGTTGGAGGTGTCTGTCTGCTGTGTTTGGGTGCAGGTGCATGGGCTGGATGCCATTGTGAGGTGGATGGCTGTTGGGTCTCCGAGTGCTTGCGTTTGTGTACTTTGGGAGGAGGGAGCACAGACACAGTGGGAGAGGACACAGGGGACGTGTGCATGGATGTGGGAGTGGTGACTGCTAGTGAGGGGCGTGTAGTGATAGGTGTGATGGTGATGGTGATGGAGGCAGTGGATGTGGATGTAGTGCATGCAGGTGTGAGTGGAGATGCTACTGGGAGGTAGGTGGATGACGAGGAGGAGGGGGACACAGTGGAGGCAGTGGATGTTGGTGTGTCTGCATCTGAATGGTGTTTGTGTGAGTGCCTGTGGGATGGTGTGTGGTGCTTGTGTTTGCCTGAGCCACTACTGTGTGTTGTCTTGGGTGCCTGCTGGTCTGAATGTGTGCTTGGGATAGGTTGGGGTTGAGGGGAATGGCACGGGGCAAAGGAAGTTGGAGGGGGGAGGCTAGAGACAGGAACAATGGCTGCCATCAGGGAGGAGGCCAGAGCCTGGAATGATCTCTATTGGGCTGCCATGCCAGAGTGAATGCCCTCCAGAAATGGATTCCTCACTCAGGATAGCAGGGATAACTGGGCAGGGCCTGAAGTGCCTGGGGCGAAGAAGATCCCCACCCTCCTGGGTGAGCAGCTACGGGAAACTCACTGAGGGGATGCTGGGAGGGTGGTGCTGTACCTGTAGTTGGGGTGGGCACAGAGCTGTCTGCCACCACTGAGCCCTGCCCAGTAGTGGATGCCGACTAGCTTGGTTGGAGGTGGAGTTAATCAGCCCCTGCCCAACATGGAACCTACCCTGCAATGTCCGGCCTGGCCTAGGGGTACCCACAGGCCCACATCCCCCACCCGAAGGCCACTCCACCACGCACAAGTATTATAATGTGAAACTGTACCCCCCCTTGTGGCTGCTGTGATGCCCTCAAGAGACGATCCAGCTCCGGATAGGCCACCGCCGGTATGCAGAACATCAGGGGCGTCAGGGTTCGATGGGCACGCCTTCCTCATTGGGAGGCCATCCCCTGCTGGGCCTCTGCCGTCTGACTTGCCCAGCGTGTTAGGTCCTCTCACCATTTGTGACAGTGGGTGCTCTGTCTGCCGTAGACCCCCAGGGTCCCCACATCCTCGGCGATGGCACGTCATATACCCTTTTTCTGATGGGCGCTGACCTGCAGAGAAATACACATAGAAAAAAGGTATCAGTCATACCATCCGGCCTGTTACACTCATGGTCCAACATATCCCTCCCATCCACTTACGCACATACATTGCCCACCATACATGCAGCACGCTGCCCAGGACCCCTCAACTCCCCCCCTTACACAAGGCCATCACATACAGCACTCTATGCATTCATGCCTCATGGATCCTGCTCACAGTGTACTCACCTGTTGGTCTGGAGGCCCATATAGCATTCGGTACTGGGGTAGGACGCCATACACTAGTATCTCCAACTCCGCACCGGTGAAGGCAGGGGCCCTTTCCCCAGTCACACGAGCCATGGTCGGTTCTAGACGCAGGTCACAGCAGCACATTCAGTGTAGGTCCTCTCCTGTTGAAGGTCAGGTACCAAGTGAGTGAACAGATAGAAAATGGTGGTCACATCCGCGACGGTGCGTACCGACACCGCCGGCGTACATCACCATTGGATACTGTAACCCATAGGGCCCAATGACAATCAATGAGGAGTTGCACGACGGTACTCGACCGCCTCCCGCAACAGCGCACAACGTCAGCAGCATTACCTAATTTCGACATGTCCATCCTCACAGGACAGGCGGACGCCATTTTAGGGGGCGCAGGCCATGGCACCTAACTGCGTCCCAGCACACATAGGCACCATTTGGCCTATACAACAACATACTTTTTTAGTCACAACATGCAATGCACTGTACATTTTGGAAATGTTGAATACTGACCAGATGCTCATTGTTTTGCCCCCTAGATTGCAACCGCTGCAGATGAATAGGAGATGGAGACATCCCCCGTGTACAGGCCCCTGGTGGATTTGGCAACAATGGAGGACAGGCACATTATCCTCACCTATAGACTTGACAGGGCCACAATCCAAGAGCTGTGTGCACAATTGGAGCCAGACCCGATCTCTGCTATCCGTCACCCCACTGGGATTTCCCCCCCTCTTGTGCAAGTCCTATCTGTACTTAATTTCTTGGCAACTGGTTCTTTCCAAGTGACAGTGGGCTTGGCAGCAGGAATATCACAGCCAATGTTCTCAATAGTGTTAACAAGAGTGTTGTTAGCCCTGATGAAACACATGCACAGCTACATTGTTTTCCCCCAGGTGGAGGATTTGGCCACAGTAAAAGCTGACTTCTGTGCAATGGGACATATCCCCAACATCGTTGGGGCACATGATGGTACACATATTGCATTTGTCCCCCCCCCCGGAGAAAGGAACAGGTGTTCAGAAATCTAAAGAGCTTTCATTCAATGAATGTGCAGATAGTGTGCCTGGCGGACCAGTACATCTCCCATGTCTATGCAAATTATCCTGGGTTTGTGCATGATGCCTTTGTCCTGAGGAATAGCAGCATCCAATAAGTGATGGCTCAACTCCAGAGGCACCGGGTGTGGCTAATATGTGAGCCCATGGTCCCACCCAGTATATGTTGGAGTATGTGTATGGGGTTGGCCCTAACGGTTAGTGTCTGGCTAACAGGTATCCTTCGATATTTGCAGGTGATTCTGGTTACCCCAACCTCTCATGGCTACTGACCCCAGTGAGAAATCCCAGGACAAGGGCCGAGGAATGTTACAATGAGGCACATGGGCGAACAAGAAGAATTATAGAGTGAACCTTCGGCCTCCTGAAGGCCAGGTTTTGGTGCCTCCATCTAACAGGAGCTACTCACCCAAGAAGGTCTGCCTGATCATCGTGGCATGTTGCATGTTGCACAACCTTTCCTCACGTCACCAGGTGCCTTTTCTGCAGGAGGATGAGGCTGGATATGGGTGTGTGGCAGCAGTGGAACCATGGACAGTGACGAAGAGGAGGCAGAGGATGAGGATGTTGACAATAGAACATCAATCATACGACAGTACTTCCAGTGACACACAGCTAAGACACTGTAACTTCACATTCCATTGCAGTTTTGTATGGGAAATTGTTACTGGCAGGCTGATATTCCCACTACTATGGCCACTTACTGTACCCTTTGACATGTCTATTTACAGATATATGTGTCCCATTCTGGCTCCTCGTGTATTGACTGCAGCAAACTACAGGTCATACCTATGTATACATTACTGTGCAGTTGACTTACAATGTCTACAGATTTTTTTATGAATACATAATTCAATCAATTGACAGACTCAGTACTTTTTTACAATGGTGTTTATTTATGTGATAATAAGTGGATAGGGTATTGCAATAGGCATGGGGTGGTGCAGGAGAGTCCAGGTAAGACTTCCAGTCTATTTGCATGACAGGTGCATTGTCCATGGGGGCATAGGAAGGGGAGCAATGGCAGTTCAAGGTGGACAGGGTGACAGAGTGGGACACAAGGGTGACAACCAGGAGTGTCTTATTTCTTGCCTTGGCAATGTTCTCTGGCTTCTGCCTGGATCAAAGGGACCGTTTGCGGGTTGGTTCTCCTTCTGCAGGGGGTGGGGTGCTGGTGGCCTGTTGTTCCTGTGGTTGGGCCTCCTGTCCACTAGTGTCAGCAGAGCTGGAGGGCTGTTCATCGGTGTGGCTAGTGTCAGGGGCCTGTTGGTGTGCCACTGCCTCCCTCATGGTGTTGGCCATATCTGCCAGCATCCCTGCAATGGTGACCAGGTTGGTGTGGATGCCCCTCGGGTCCTCCCTGATCCCAAGGTACTGTCCCTCCTGCAGCCGCTGGGTCTCATGCAACTTGGCCAGGATCTGGCCCATCGTCTCCTGGAAATGGTGGAATGCTTGCAGGATGCTGGTGAGTGCCTTGTGGAGAGTTGGTTCCCTGGGCCTGTCCTCCCCCTGTTGCACAGCAGTCCTCCCAGCTTCCCTGTTGTCCTGTGCCTCTGCCCCCTTAACCGTGTGCCCACTGCCACTGACCCCAGGTCTCTGATCGTCCTGTGTGTGTGGGGTTGCCTGGAGCCCCTGTAGTGGTAGAACACTGCTGATTGATGTGTCCTGGGGACAGAGGTATGGGCCCGGCGGGTGGGTGCTGTGCTGGTGTTTCCTGAGGGGGGACACTCTGTGGTGGTATGGGACTGTACCTGGGTAACCGACTGTCCGGAGGTCCCTGATGGGCCAGGTTGGTCATCCTGATCCAGGCCAGCAGAGCTGCTGTCATCACTGTGGGCCTCTTCTGTGGGAGACTGGATGATGCTGGCACCTACTCTCTGGTGACGTTGTGTGGGGGACCTCTGGGGATGTAAATGCAGTGTTATTGTTTCTGCATGTGACATCTTGTGCATGGGTGTGTTGCCCTGTATGGTTGTGATTGCCCTGGCAGCTTAGGCTTGTGTGAGTGGTGATTTGGTTGGATAGGTGATTATCTCAAGTGTGTATGCTTTGGTGATGGGTGTCCATGCAAGTCTGTGATGGGTGTCCATGCATTGGTGTTGCATGCAGGGCTTGGTAGTAGGAGGGCTGGGTTGTGTTGGTGGGGTGTATGTGAGGTGGTGGAGTGATGGGGGTGAGGGTAGTGTGGGGGTTTGTGATGGCATGCAGGTAGGGGGGTGATAGTAAAAGAGATTTGACTTACCAGAGTCCAGTCCTCCTGCTACTCCTGCCAGGCCCTCAGGATGCAGTATTGCCAAGACTTGCTCCTTCCATGTTGTTAGTTGTGGGGGAGAAGGTGGGGGTCCACCGCCAGTCCTCTGTACCGCTATCTGGTGTCTTGCTACCACGGAACGTACCTTCCCCAGTAGGTCGTTCCACTTCTTCCTGATGTCATCCCTAGTTCTGGGGTGCTGTTCCACGGCGTTGACCCTGTCCACAATTCTCCGCCATAGCTGCATCTTCCTAGCAATGGATGTCTGCTGCACCTGTGATCCAAATAGCTGTGGCTCTACCTAGATGATTTCCTCCACCATGACCCTTAGCTCCTCCTATGGGAACCTGGGGTGTCTTTGTGGTGCCATGGGTGTAGTGTGAGTGGTATGTATGAGGGTATGTGGGGTGATGTGTTGGGGTGTGTGCTGTGAGGTGCCTGGATGGTGAATGGGTGATGGTCTTCTGTGGCTCTGGTTCTATGGGTGCTCTTATTGTATCTCTCTGTGGTGGCAATTCTTTCTAGTCATAAAGGGTTGTGTGTAATGTGGGTGTGTTTTATATTGTGTGGGTGTGTGGGTGTGGTGTGTGTATGTGTGTCAGGTGTGTGTAGTTTGAATTGTCCAATGTGGTGTCGTTTTGCATGTGTGTGTGTATTTTGAGCACAGCGGTAGGTACCGCCAATGATTTACCTCGGTTGAATGTCTGCCATGGTGATTCGTGGGTGATAATGTTGTGGGCATAGTTCTATTGGCGTAACAGTGTGGGTTTTGGTACCGCCAGTTTATCACTGACCTTTGGGCTGGCGGACTTGTGTGTGTGTCTGTATAGTGACGGATTGCTATGTGTGTGTCATAATATGGGTAGCGGTAAACCGCCACAAAGGTGATATGTTGGTGGCTGTCAGCATGGCAGTAGCAGGACTTACCACCAATGTCATAATGAGGGCCTTAATGTCCTGTTGGTTAATTTTACAATGCTGTTTGGGACTGCGAATGTCAAATTAGAGTCCTCTTCTCAGTTCTTCAGATTTTGAAGTGTAGACTGGAGGGGGCTGGTTTGGAATTTTGTGTTGTGGTGTCAGGAGATTTTAATGCCAAAATACGGCAGTATAGTACAGTGCTGAATCCTTTTGAGTTGGATCACAAGGCATCTATAACTGAGGGATCTCAGGACCCAAGGGGCAGGGACTTGATTAAGGGCCTATGGGGTTTGGGTCCTTTGAACATTGACGACATGGAAGTTGCGTGTACACGAAGTCCCAACTTAAGTTGGCAGAGGGGCTGGAACAACAATTGATTATATCTTTGTGTCCCCATCTTTTAAAAAATTGGTTATGCATGGTGGGGTGGTAAAGAAGCACTTTAGTGACCATAACCCCCTCATGATATTCTTTAATTTCCCAGAGGTTTTACGCAAACCAGGGTGGGGATTGCCAATTTTGGTGAGGACAAAAGATCAGGGTAAGAGACTTGGTTGGAGACAGGTAAACATCCAGCAAGTAGTAGAAAGGGTGGTGGGTGACAGCTTAAATCTGATTACAGGTATACTTCTGGCAGAAACACTCTGATCAGGGAAAGTTATGGATGCTATGCTTAGAGAAAACATAGCTTTTAAAGATTGTTTGATTGTAGCTGCTCAGTCCTCCCGTAAGTATAAGGGTGGATGTTTTAATAAGCCTTGTTATGAGGCAAAGAAATCTCTGAGGACGGCCGTAAATGAGCACCCATGAGATAAGGCCCACATTAGAGATGTGAGCGCTCAGTTCAAAACTGTCCTGAGGTGAAGAAAGTAAAAGCTCAAGGAGCTAGCCTGGGAGAAATTGGAACGTGCGTTAGACCATAAGAACTCAGGCCTGTTTTGGAAGGTTGTAAATAGCGGATTCATTGAGACAGAAACATCTGAGGGCCTGAGCTGTAATATAGCCCCAAGGCTTGGGTAAGTAATTTTTGTAGGATTTTTCAGGGGAGTCCCCTAGGAGAGAAATTGGGTAAACAATATGATGCTCCCTCCAATTTAGCTATCAGGTTCACACTCCGAGAGGTAAGGGAGGAGCTTCATGGAAGCGCTAGTAATAAAGCCCCGGGCCCGGATACAATCCTAATGGATCTCTATAAATCTTGTCCTCAGCTGTGGGTGGCTATTCTGCTCAATGTCCTCAATACAGGAGATCTGCATGTATTATTCCTGTGTATAAAAAGGGTGACCGAAATGATCCCAAGTCATATCGCCCAATCTCTCTCCTTGATTCTTTGGCTAAAATCCTGGGATGGATTATCTTAAAACGCATTGAGGATTGGATGGCTGAAAATGAAATTATGAGCAGGGTGCAATATCGCTTTAGGGAAGGGCTTGGTACCCAGGAACAGTGTTTAAATCTGCTGATGGTGATTGGAAAATACACGCAAGCCAAGAAGGCACTCTATATCTTGCATTCATGGATCTTAGTTGTGCCTTTGATAAGGTCAATCGGAGTAAGCTGTGGGAGAGGCTAATCCGGTTGAGTATCGATCCCCAAATTGTGGAGCTGTTTCGGTATCTCCACTTAGGAACTAATGTTAACGTGAGGGTTGGGCCAAATGGGGAGTGCTTGGACTCTTTTGAGCTTAACAGGGGTGTATGCCAGGGGTATGTCCTGACTCCTACCCTTTTTCTTCTGTACACAAATGGGCTGTATGACTTTTTAGTTGAACGATCCAAGGATGCTCCCAAAGTTAATGGTAAGAGTGTCCCGGTAATGATCTACGCAGACAATGCAGTGCTTATGGCCCGCACTATGAATGGCCTTCGTGAGGCGGTTAAAGCCTATGAAATTTGTATGTCAGCTTTAGATCTAGAGATAAATTGCAGTAAATCATATTTTTGGTGTATGGGAAACCACTGAGCAGGGAGGGGGTGCTGAAGATAAATGAGCAAATAATTAGCAAGGTTCAGGAATTCCCCTATTTGGTGGTCAATTTTGATGATAAGGGCACCTGGAAATCTTGTATTTACAGGAGAGGGGTGCTTTTTAATGCCACAGTTGGTGCCATGTTTGAGTTTTCCGCAAGGATGGGAAATAAACCTATAAAGCCCTTGCTTGAAGTCTATAGGCGCAAATGTCTCCCAGTCCTGCTGTATGGGGCTCCACTTTGGAGCTTTACGGAAAATAGGGTCCCTGTGATAGAGGAAAATCGCCTCTGAAGAAGGCTGCTAGGAGTTGGTCAAAATACCACTGGCTTTTGTTTGCATGCTGAATTGGATCTAGACTTCATAGAAGATACCATCAAGATTGCTCCTTTCATGTTATGGATCTCTATCTTGACTAATGAGTTTGCCTCTTCAACAGAGAGATCCTATAGGATTGCATGTTATTTGATCATGCAAAGGATATTCCCCGGCTGATGTATGTAATAAAAGTTGCCTTTGCACTTGGGCAGCCAGATATGTTTGAGGCACCAGAGGGTTTAACTAGCTCTGACAAAAGTTGGGCAAAGGAGAATTTCTCTAAAATCTTAGGGGTCAAGAGGGAGGAGGAGGAACTAAGGAGAAAATCAGTAAGGGATTTTATAATGTTAAAGATGGGGGTGGGGCCAAAGGCTTATCTCTTGGAGATAAGAAATGTTAGGGAAAGGACTCTCCATTCGCAATTCCATTTGGGGGTTATCAGAAGTAATCTGTGTTTTCTTTACGCCAGTTTGATGAAAAATCTAAAAAAAATGCCCTTGTGATGGAGTGTTTACAGAGACTTTAATTCATTTTACTTTGTTCTGTGACTTTTATGCTCCCTTTAGGCGACATTACTTATTCCCCCTATTGAGGTCCAGGGGTTTTGTGCAATATCGTCCAGCTTTTTTGTGGTTGCGTATGGCTTCTGATGCGCTGGTGTGTTGGGGATGGGATCTTTCCTTAAGGGAGCTATAACCTGGCAGAATAATTTACATTATTTTGAAATGATTTAAATTTTTTATTCTTACTGAAATATTATTTTTGCAATGAAATTTGGAATGTAATTTTTATATGTGCTAAAATAATTAGTAGGTGATAAACACATTCGTTTAATGAATTTATTTTTAAAATTTTGTCTAAAAGTATTTGTTGGGCAGGATAGCTACACAATTGTAGTTTTGGTAGTGATTTTTGACAGTGCTATGTGATGTGTTGCTTATTTATTTGCATGGTTGATATAATTGACACCGAATAAAGTGTTTTGATGAATTTTGATATATATATATATATATATATATATATATATATATATATATATATAGCTATGTCTATGTCTAAAGATAGATATCTCTCTCTCTCTCTCTCTCTCTCTATATATATATATATATATATATATATATATATAGTGATCACTTTTGGCTGCGACTGGCCCCAGGAAAACCACACCCAATTATAAAAGTGATCTCCTTATATATATATATATATATATATATATATATATATATATCTATATATATATATATATATATGTATATTCGCCACCAGTTCTCTTGCAGTTGCATCTTGCGTCTTCAAAGCAATGCACATACTTCAACTGACACATTTCAACTGTAGCTTTTAGGCAGCAATAAAAAACTCAAGTAACTCTTCTGATTATGTTCCTGCTAGAAAAGGATCTCACTTTTGTCTAGTGGCAGTTTTGATACCATAAAGTAGCACAGAAGGTTTATATGCCTACTGAAAGGATCAAAACTATGTTACATGTGAATAGCTGAGTGGATTAGTAAAGGCATCCTTTACCTGCGCTATAATACAAATGAAATGTATGTGCGAGGGGGCTATGGAGTGATGAAATGCACTTATGCTGGGTGGTAGTGAGGGAATCGGAAGAGGAGGTAATGGGAGTGGGAGAACCAATAATGATTGTTGGACTGAGTGCTAGAGGCGCTAAAGACTGTAATGATTGGTATGTGACAAGGTGAAGTAATAGTGTGTCTTTTTTGTTTTTTTGAGTGTCTTGAGAGAACATGCTGATTGAGGGAAGAAGCGAAGGTAAGGTGACCTCTACTGTTGCAGGTATCACACACACACCCACCAGCAATTTTGTGACTGTCCACATAGGCTAGTGTTTTAGAGTGACAGTTTGGCCAATAGCAGAAATGGCATGTCGTTGGATGGCTGCTGCTCAAACCCTAACTCGAGTTACAGAGGACAGCTCCGACGTAGGATCAGAGACTGAGATAGCAGATACTGAGACAGCATCTGAGGGATAGGGCAATTGCGTAGACTCTGTGAGTGATTTTTCAGTTGTAGGAGTCCCATTCTATAACTCCTCTTCCAGTGTTTATGAGGGTCTGTACAGTCTGCAGTGGGACAATAGCGGGTTAGCCCACCCCAGAGAGTAGGTGTATGCAGCAGAAAGCACAGAGAGAGTGCTCTCTTGGGAGCTCCCCAATTTAGTTCAGCCCCAAATTCCACCGCCCAAATCATGTTTTGAGTCATCAAAAAATTATCGATCACAAAACAACCTGGTTTTGTAAGGTAGGTACCTGCGTTTTTGGTCCTGAGCACGACGGCCAAATAGGGAAACCTACAAAATCCAGACATTTCTGGAAACTAGACATCTGGGGCAGTCCACAGAGGTGTGACTTGTGTGGATTCCCCAAAGTTTTCTTACCCAGAATACCCTGCAAAGTTGAAATGTTAAATAAAAACTCTATTTGTTTCTTGCATTTCAGTCACACAAACTACAGGAAAATGCTGGGATCCATAAAATTCCTACCACCCAGTGTTTCCCCACCTGTCCTGATAAAAATGTTACCCCACTTGAGTGCCTGTACCTAGTGCCTGCGTCAGGAATTGATCACCCCAGGGTCAACAGTTGTCCTTATAAGAGGACCAACATTGACCGTTGTGCGCTCTATTCCTGACACCGGCACTACTCCTACCCACACAAGTGAGGTATCATTTTTATCGGGAGACTTGGGGGACTGCTGGAAGGAAGGAAATCTGTGGCTCCTCTCAGATTCCAGAACTTTCTGTCACTGAAATGTGGGGAAACGCTGTGTTTTTGGCCAAATGTTGAGGTTTGCAAAGGATTCTGGGTAACAGAATCTGGTGGGAGCCCTACAAGTCACCCCATCTTGGATTCCCCTAAGTGTCTAGTTTTAAAAAATGCACAAGTTTGGTAGGTTTCCTTGGGTGCCGGCTGAGCTAGAGGACAAAGTCCACAGCTAGTCACTTTGCAAAAAAACAGCTCTGTTTTCTTTGGAAAAATGTGATGTGTCCATGTTGTGTTTTGGAACATTTCCTGTTGTGGGCACTAGGCCTACCAACACAAGTGAGGTACCATTTTTATTAGAAGACTTGGGGGAGCGGTGGGTGGAAGGAAGTTTGTGGCCCCTCTCAGAGTCCAGAAGTTTCTGTGACCGAAATTTGAGGAAAAAGTGTTTTTTGGGCCAAATTTTGAGGTTTGCAAAGGCTTCTGGGTAACAGAACCTGGTGCGATCCCCACAAGTCACCCCATCTTGGATTCCCTAGATGTCTAGTTTTAAAAAATTCACAGGTTGGTAGGTTTTCCTAGGTGCCGGCTGAGCTACAGATCATAATCTACAGCTAGGGACTTTCCAAAAAACACTTCAGTTTTCAATGTAAGAATGGGATGTGTCCATGTTGTGTTTCCCGTTGCGGAAATTAGGCTTACCCACACAAGTGAGGTACCATTTCTATTGGGAGAATTGGGGAAACACAGAATAGCAGAATAAGTGTTATTGCCCCTTGTCTTTCTCTACATTTTTTCTTTTACAATGTAAGACAGTGTGTAAAAAAGACATTATTTGAGAAATGCCCTGTAATTCACATGCTAGTATGGGCATCCCGGAATTCAGAGATGTCCAAATAACCACTGCTTCTCAACACCTTCTCTTGTGCCCATTTTGGAAATACAAAGGTTTTTTATACCTATTTTTCACTCTTTATATTTCAGCAAATGAATGGCTGTATACCCGGTATAGAATGAAAACCCATTGCAATGTGCAGCTCATGTATTGCCACTGGGTACCTAGGGTTCTTGATGAACCTACAAGCCCTATATATCCCAGCAACCAGAAGAGTCCAGCCGATGTAACAGTGTATTGCTTTCTAAAATTTGACTTCATAGGAAAAAGTTACAGAGTAAAACATAGAGAAAAATTGCTGTTTTGTTTTACCTCAATTTGCATTTTTTTTTTATTTCAGCTGTTATTGTCTGTAGGAAAGCTTTGTAGGATCTAGACAAATGAGTCCTTTCTGAATTCAGAATTTTGTCTACTTTTCAGAAATGTTTAGCTGTCTGGGATCCAGCATTGGTTTCCACCCATTTCTGTCACTAACTGGAAGGAGGCTGAAAGCACAAAAAATAGTAAAAATAGGGTATGTCTCAGTAAAATGCCAAAATTGTGTTTAAAAATGTTTTTTTTTATTCAAGTCTGCCTGCTCCTGAAAGCTAGGAAGATGATGATTTTAGCACCACAAATCCTTTGTTGATGCCATTTTCAGGGGAAAAAAACACAAAAAAATGTTTGTTATATTTTGGTTCATTTCTTGGTCTCCTCCAGGGAAACCCACAAACTCTGGGTATCTTTAGAATCCCTAGGATGTTGGAAAAAAAAGGACATAAATTTGACGTGGATAGCTTATGTACACAAACATTTAGGACGGCCTAAGCGCGAACTACCCCAAATAGCCAAAAAAGGGCAGCGCTTGTGGGGGGAAAGGCCCAGCAGCTAAGGGGTTAAACAAACACTAACAGAATCTCCTTAAAAATAAAAAAGGAGAAAAACTTACAAGAATCTGATTTTTTTTTAAACTACTGCTTAGAGAGGCACTTGTGCTATTGAACAAGCTTGTCTCTTGAGAAAACATTTTCTGTTTGCACAAGCAGGAAAATAGTGCTTTATTTAAAAAAACACAGGATTCTTGTCCGCCTGTGTACTTAGAAGCAGCACAGAGACAGTATCTCCTGGAGCAAATAATGTTGAAGCCCCAGTAGAGTTGCCTAGCTCCCCACCACTAGCCAACCCTGCCCATGCAAGCCACAGACCTTAGGTGTCTCCATATCCCTGTGGTACTCATGCTATACTGTTTATGTATGCTCCACCAGTTGAACTCTTTGCTGCAAAGTTTACATGTGATGTACTTCCCAGAAACCTTTTGGGCACCTGGCCTCATTTAAAACAACTACCACACCAAGGATACTTTGGGTGGCTGAGGTGGCTGAGCTGATGTAGAAGCCCCTGGCTGTTTATCTGCATCAAATAAAGACATTTTTCTGGTGAAAGGGAAACAGGCTAGGAGAGCAAGACAAATATACCTATGCCCCCCAAGGCCAATAGTGAAATAAAGCAAAAAGGATGTAATCCTCTTCTTAGTAAAGACATCCATGGGAATCAATCAGAATCTTTCCTTAGAATGTGCTTCTTCTCCTGGATCTCCTGCGAGTGTCTCACAGGCGCCTCGTGAGACCGTTAAAAATATACTTCCTTTATATTGTTAATAGAGCAGGGCACAATTCATTTTTCTACCTCAAACAACATATATAATGTTCTTTTTTCTTCAAAATTACAGTAAAACACTGTAATTACCAATTCTAAATGTACGTTCTCATCAGTGGTTCACGAAAGCTGAATAGGAAGCACAGCTCCCCTTGGAGTTCACACCAGGGTACTGTGCACCCGACTCCAGCGAGCGTCTCGCAAAAGCCACCACTTTAAACAAAATATATATTCAACCATGTTTTATTTATTACTCTGTTATAGATTAGCATTAAATAATACATTGATTTACTTTTAACCTAGAAATTCACTAAAAAGGCAAAAGTTAAAGTAGTGCTAGGTAAATTTCTCAGTGACAATGGTAAAAATTTGAACTACAAAAAAACCACAGAAATTCAGCGGTTATAGTTAGCAGCACTACTTACGAATTCACATATGACATTACTCATGAGGTTCTGACATAATTTATGACATCGCTCAAATGTCATCATTGAAGACATCTTACAATAATACATATTGCACTATAAATTAGTATGACATTAGAGGCCTGTCACTAAGCATAAAATATTTCAGGAGAAAATCAACCATTACTATTACCATTGTCATCACAGACACAGTTAGGAGTTGAAAGGAAGCACTGTATGCGACATTGAGCCTATAGTAAACTGGCGCTAGACTGTTTTGCAGCACGTTTTTTGACTTAACTGCAATACCGTTAAAAAATAAAAAACGTGCAAGCAAGAAAAAAAACATTTGGGAAGACAAGATGGAGTATGGAGACATCCCAAGGAGATCCCAATCAGCCAGGTACCAGCCAGGAGGGTCTAGAAATGTCCCAGGAAAAGGAGAAATAGAAGCAGTGTTGCTTTAGTGAGAAGGAACATGACATCTTAGTCAGAAAGGTGAAGGAGCACCAACACCAGCTCTTCATCACCTCCAAATTGCTAATAGGTAGGAGGGAGGCCATATGGCAAGCAATAGTAGACAAAGTTACCAGCATGGCAGAGGTGAGAAGGACTGTCACTGATTGCAAGAAGCGCTGGCATGACTGCAAGCGCAGAGCTAAGGAGAAACTGGTAAGGGGCTGAAAGGTAGTGCTGCAGACTGGAGGAGGATGTCCTTCATCAGAGGAGGACCTTGATGACCTGGAGGAGATGGTAGCAGCGATCATCCCAGAGGAGCTGGTCACTGGAATCATAGGACAGGACAGAGCAGACTACCAAGAACTACCACAAAGCAGGGTAAGTTGCAGGAGGGGTGTAACGCCGGGCTGAGACGCAGCGTCTCTTTCTGTCCTCGCGGATGGAACGCGCTGCCGACACTCGGAGTGCTGTTCCCCGCGTTTTTTTGCTTCCACATCCTGGGAAGCATATATTTTGCTCCTGGTCACGCTACACTTAACTGTAGCCCTTTTTTATTCTTTTTTGTTGTTGGTGGTGGATTTTTCTGGTCTTCTTTCCTGTCTCTATCCATGTTGTGTCCATCTTGTCTTCTTCATGTTTTTTGTCCCAGCATGCTCTGGTTTCCTTTTCTTCTACTTTCTTTTTCCTATTCTTGTCTATGGGCTCTTCCCAATTCAAGATGGTGTTCTTTCTCTTTCCTGTCGTGTCACTTCCCTCTTCTCAGTGTATAAGTCAATCAGTCTTGTTCTACCTTGTGTTGCAAACACTTCCTTCTGGTTGTGCTTATGCCTGTTCTGTGTTCCTGTTGTTAAGTCCTGTTTTTTCTTGTTTTTTCTTCACGAGTTCCTGTTAGAGGTTTTTCCCCAGTGTTGGGGTGTTTTCCCTCTGGGACTCCTTCTGGAGGGTATGCTTTGGCACAGCCTGTCAAGTGGCACCTTGGCTACTAGAAGGGGTCGCCCTTATCTGGGAGTATCCAGAACCTGTAGAAGACCCGGTGTATTCACCAACTCGGTATCCAGAGGTGAAAAGTCCAGTGCAGTACGTAACAAGGGGACTATCTAGAATCTCGCAAACAGCAGAAGGGGGAGGCACATAAGACACACCCAATGCATGCTAAAGGGTCTCATCAGAACACATAGGCCCTGAATCAAAACACCCCATTGCTACCCAAGCCATACTAGCAGTGACGCTCTGGTTGCACAATGCACTCCGACATATGCACAACATGGTCATAAGCCACCTACTGTGGCTTAACACCACCTTGTAAATATGCAGCACATTGCATGGAAGGGACATGCAATGAGTATGGCTGTGGCTGTACCACAACAACACCCATTGCGTATTATTTTTCCACCAGATCCAACACAACATGTTCATCAGAGACTGTGACTGAAGTCAACACCACCCCAGGAGTGGTGTCAGGATGGCGCAACAAGGCATAGGTGGTCATTACAACCCTGGCGGACGGTGTTAAAATGGCGGTAAGACTGCCAACAGGACGGCGGTAAAAAAATTGCAATTACAACCGTGGCGGAAACCGCCAACAAAGACAGCCACTTTAACACTCCGACCGCCACAGCGGTACAAACAAACAGCGCGGCGGTCACCGCCAACAGACAGGCGGAGGACAAACTACAACCCACAGTATGACAACCTACCAATCCGCCACCTTTTCCGGGGCGGATTCACCTCAGACAAAAACACGGCGGAAACAGGACTTCGAAGGGAAAACGCTCACCTCTACACACCCCACGAGGAATCCGGATGCCATGGAACCAAAGCTGCACATCCTGCCAGCCCTTATCTTCTTGCTCCTCTACCAGGAGCACTAACGCCAGCGGCGAAGACAACGGTGAGTACTGCACCTACGACACAGGGGAGGGCGGTGGGGAAACAGGGACACACACACGCAACACGCAACATCCCCACCCACACCCTCACCAACGACAACACACACACTAATACAGCATGATACATTATAGTTACACCCCCCAGCCCCTCCAGAAGAATGCAAAGACAAAAGAAAATGAGTGTAACCATTGTAGTATATTAAAATCAATTACATAAAAATAGCTATATACACTATAAACAAAATATACACCAAGCTTAGTAGTCCAGGTAGTGCTCCAATGAAGTCCGTGGAACACTGGGCCCACACAGTATGGGCGAGGCCCACACAAGATCCCCGACCATGACGGAGAGAACACTGCAGGGGCATCATAGAGCAAGAAAACAGGCACCTCAGGTGGAGGGAAAGAGGGGGCACCTCAGCCGGTTGAGTGCACGACGCCAAATCCACGAGAGGGCCACATGCCCACTGTTCCATCCTGGGGAGTGCAAATCCACAGTCTCTCAAGTCTCTACAGTGGGTGGTTTGCTCACTGTTCCATCCTGGGCAGTGCAAAGCCACAGTCTCTCAAGTCTCTACAGTGGGTGGGTTGCCCACTGTTCCATCCTGGGGAGTGCAAAACCACAGTCTCTCAAGTCTCTACAGTGGGTGGGTTGCCCACTGTTCCATCCTGGGGAGTGCAAAGTCACAGTCTCACAAGTGGATGACAGTCTCCACTGGTTCTGGAGGGGGCATGGTGCCCAGAGTGCTTCATCCTGCTAAGGACTGAGGTAGTGGATGTGAATCCCCACTGGTTCTGGAGGGGGCATGGTGCCCAGAGTGCTTCATCCTGCTAAGGACTGCGGTAGTGGATGTGAAGCTCCACTGGTTCTGGAGGGGGCATGGTGTCCAGAGTGCTTTATCCTGCTATGGACTGAGGTAGTGGATGCATCTCTCCACTGGTTCTGGAGGGGGCATGGTGCCCAGAGTGCTTCATGCTGCTAAGGACTGAGGTAGTGGATGTGAATCTCCACTGGTTCTTGAGGGGGAATGGTGCCCAGAGTGCTTCATCCTGCTAAGGACTGAGGTAGTGGATGCATCTCTCCACTGGTTCTGGAGGGGGCATGGTGCCCAGAGTGCTTCATCCTGCTCGTGACGGACTCAGTAGCGTCAGTGCCCTTGGCGCTCATGGACCAGCGGTGCCCTGTTCAGCGTTGCTTGTGGCGGCGGTGCCCTGTTCAGTGGTGCTTGTGGCGGCGGTGTCCTTTGCAATGACTCAGTTGCTGTTGGTCCTGTCTGGCCCAGCGGGGCTGGTGCTGGCGGTCCTGTCTGGCCCAGCGGGGCTGGTACTGGCGGTCCTGTCTGGCCCAGCGGGGCTGGTGCTGGTGGTCCTGGCTGGCCCAGTGGGGCTGGTGCTGGCGGACCTGTCTGACCCAGCAGGGCAGGTGCTGGTGGTGGCCTCTTGGGCAGCAGGGCAGGTGCTAGCGGTGCCCTCTTGGGCAGCAGGGCAGGTGCTGGCCTCTTGGGCAGCAGGGCAGGTGCTGGTGGTGGGCTCCTGGGCAGCGGGGATGATGGCGGTGGGCTCCTGGGCAGTGGGGATGATGGCGGTGGGCTTCTAGGCAGCAGGGATGATGGTGGTCTTCTCTGCCGTGCTGCTCTTCCCAGACCTGCTGACTTTCTTGTGGCCCTTCTCCACCTTGGAAGGTGTTGCAGCTGACAACACTCCCACCTGTACCTCTGGGAGCGGCTTTGGTGGCTGGAGTCTTCCCCCTCTCCCGCCGGGCACTGGCCAACTTTAGATGCTTCACAGGTGGGGGACTGTCCGTGCTGTGGCTCCGTGCCACACTGGCTGCCCTGGTGGCCGGTGCACTCCAGATTCCGGTGACTACAGGCACCACTGGTCCCAGAGATGTTGTGGCTGAGGTGCTAGGTCGGGACCTGGAGAGTCGGGCCCTAAGAGGCGGACGGGGTGGGGGAGGTGTGGGAAAGAGGTCAAGGTTGGACAGGGAAAGTTTTTTGGAAACACTGGGACGGGTAGCTGGAGGAGGTTTGGGAGTGGAGGAAGAGGTTGTGGTTGTAGGAGGTGTTCGTTGGGTGACTTTGGGTGAAGGTGCATGCCCTGGAGGCTGTCGTGAGGTGGATGGCTGTTGGGTGGGTGTGTGCCTGCGTTTGCGTATCTTGGGAGGTGGCGTCACAGACACACTGGTTGAGGACACAGGGGAAGTGTGAATGGCAGTGGGGGTGGTGACTGCACGTGAGCGGGGTGTGGTGCCGTGTGTGCTGGTGATGGCAGTAGTGGCTGTAGATGCAGTGCATGCAGGTGTGAGTGTAGACAAGACTGGGAGGGAGGAGGGAGACGAGGAGGAGGGGGACACAGTGGAGGCAGTGGATGTTGGTGTGTCTGCATGTGTGTGTGATGCTTGCGTGAGTACCTGTGGGATGTGTGTGCTTATGTTTGCCTGAGCTTCCCTTGTGTGTTGAGGTGGGGGCATGCTGACCTGAAGGTGTGCTTGGGATAGGCTGAGGTACAGGGGATTGGGTCTGGGTGCAGGAAGTTGGAGGGGGAGGCTAGAGACAGGGACAATGGCTGCCATCAGTGCTGAGGCCTGAGTCTGAAAAGCTTGTTGAAGGGCCGCCTGACCAGAATGAATGCCCTCCAGGAATGCATTTGTTTGTTGCAACTGCCTTTCTACACCCTGGATGGCATTCAAAATGGTAGACTGCCCAACAGTGATGGACCTGAGGAGTTCAATGGCCTCCTCACTAAGGACAGCAGGGATGACTGGGGCAGGGCTTGAGGTGCCTGGGCCGAAGGTGATGCCCACTCTCCTGGGTGAGTGGGCACGGGGCAAAGGCTGAAGGGCTACTGGGAGGGCAGTGCTGGTGGGGGGGTGGCGGCTGTACCTGTAGATGCGGGGGCACAGATGTTGCCGCCACCACAAGGGAGCTCCCATCAGAGGATGAGTCCATGTCACTGGTGTCAGCTCCTGTCCCCGCAGTGGAGCTCCCCTCGCCCTCCGTCCCACTGGTGTACTCCGACTCTGTTGTCTCGCCCTCCAGGGCCATGTGGGTTGCAGCTCCCTCCTGCTCCGTTGCCACTGCTCCTCCGCCTGATGATGCTAATGCACACAAGAACATGGAGACCACAAAAAGGGGGGGAACAACAGAAGAAAGACATTTTGAGTGCATACATTACCACTACCGTTGGCGGCCTCGACAGACACAGAAGCCCCCTGCACTACGCCACACACTTGGCCTCCACTGTTCAATCCCTGGGACATGGCCTACAAGGCTATGGGCGACATCTGCGCACATCGATTTCACAGGAGCCTGACTAGGTGTAGTTGGCACTGTACACAGGTGGAGTGTGGTGCCACAGGCTCTGCCAGCACAAGTGGACCTTGCCTCCTAAACTCACCCTGGCCTAGGGAAGCCCACAGCCCACCTCCCCCACCCAGACACCTCCACTGCACGCAAAATCAGCAGAATGAGAGTGTACTCACCCCCTTGTGGCTGCTGTGATGCCCCCAAGCGCCCATCCAACTCCGGATACGCCACCGCCAGGATCCTGAACATTAAGGGGGTCATGGTGCGAAGAACACCCCTTCCACGTTGGGAGGCCATCCCCAGCTGGGCCTCCGCCGTCTTCTTGCTCCAGCGGCAGTGGGTGCTCCGTCTGTGGTAGACCCCCAGGGTCCGGACGTCCTTAGCGATGGCACGCCAAATATCTTTTTTCTGGTGGGCGCTGACCTACATGAGTTTTACAGGGGGAAAAGAAAAGTTATTACCAAATGCACCGTCACAGTCATTGGCCCCATCCATAGCCTTGCCATGATGCACATGCACTCACCGTTGTTTCATGCACGCCTCAATCTGCCCCCCCATCTTTCATCCACCCCACTCCACACAGGCATAGCCCATACAGCATGCTCCCAGTGTATTTACCTGTTTGTCTGGAGGACCGTAGAGTAGCGTGTACTGGGGGAGGACCCCATCCCTGAGTTTCTCCAACTCCTCCGATGTGAAGGCAGGGGCCCTTTCCCCAGTCGCACGAGCCATTGTCTCTTCCAGACCGAGGTCACAGCAGCACTTGCAGTGTAGGTCCTCTCCTGTCGAAGATCAGGTATCGAGTGATTGAACAGATAGAAAATGGTGGTCACGTCCGCGGTGGTGCGTACCGTCACCGCTGGCGTACATCGTCATTGGCTCCTGGGACCTATAGGGTCCCATGTTAACCAATGCAGGATTGCGCTGTGGTCTTCGACCGCCTACCGCCACAGTGTACAATGCCAACGCAGTTACCTCACATCCCATTGTCCCACTTTACAGGTCAGGCATCTGCCATTTCAGGGGTCCACATGGCTTAATTTTTAACTGCGTCACACATACCTAGGCCTAGCCTCAACACACATACAGGCCAAACTTCGGATTATGATTCGTGTTCAGTGTAAGCTGTGTTTACGTATCTCTGAGTTGTTTGACTCTGTGCTCGCTGTTGTCCTTCATAGGGACCGTCCGCTGGGACATGTGAGGAGATGGCGGCATCCTCCGGTGTACAGACCGCTGGTGGACCTGTCGACAATGGAGGAACGACTTGTGATCATCACCTACAGGCTTGACCATGCCACAATCCAGGAACTGTGTGCCCAGTTGGAGCCAGACCTGATGTCAGCAATCCGCCATCCCACAGGAATCCCCTCTCAAGTGCAGGTGCTGTCAGTACTCCATTTCCTTTCAAGTGTGTCATTTCAAACAACAGTTGCCATAGCATCAGGGAAGTCCCAGCCTATGTTTTCCAACGTGTTGTCCAGAGTGTTGTCTGCCCTGCTGAAACATATGCAGAGCTACATCGTTTTCCCACAGGTGGAACATTTGCCTCCAGTGAAAGGAGACTTCTATGCCCTGGGACATATCCCCAACATAGGTGCCATTGATGAAACACATGTGGCTTTGGTACCCCCCGCATCAGTGAACAGGTGTACACAAACCGGAAGAGTTATCATTCCATGAATGTGCAGATGGTATGTTTGGCAGACTAGTACATCTCCCATGTTAATGCCAAATTCCCTCGCTCAGTGCATGACGCTTACATCCTGCGGAATAGCAGCATTCCTTACGTGATGGGTCAACTCCAGAGGTACCGTGTGTGGCTATTAGGTGAGCACCTGGAAGCACGTCAGTGGAAATGGTTGTCTGGGTCTGGGGGTATCCCTACAGGTTAGTGTGTGTCTAACAGTTGTCCCTCACCATTTGCAGGTGACTCTGGTTACCCCAACCTGTCATGGCTACTGACCCCAGTGAGGAATCCCAGGACAAGGGCAGAGGAACGCTACAATGTGGCCCATGGACGAACACGGCGGATAATAGAGCGGACCTTCGGCCTCCTGAAGGCCAGGTTCAGGTGCCTACCAATGACAGGTGGATCCCTATTCTACTCACCAAAGAAGGTGTGCCAGATCATCGTGGCCTGCTGTATGCTTCACAACTTAGCTTTGCGACAACAGGTGCCTTTTCTACAGGGGGATGGTCCAGATGGAGGTGTTGTTGCAGCTGTGGAGCCATAGGACAGTGAAGATGAGGAAACAGAAGAAGAGGACATGGACAACAGGAACTCGGTGATCCAGCAATATTTCCAGTGAGACACAGGTAAGAATACAAACCTGCCTACTACATGTACTTTAACACTGCTACCTCTCTACTGTCTGTCGTTTTCACCCAGTGTATGGTCACTGAGTTGTCACTTTCCCTTACGATTTCACAGATGTGGGTCCCACTGTGTGACATCTGCTTTGATTCCTCATGGACTACAGCTGTGTGACATAGGTATGTTGACATTACAATTGAAAGAGCATTTTGCCACAGTAATTGCTAATACACTATTCCGAAAATCACAGACTGACTCCAGATTGTTTTGTGCTTCAAGGGTGTTTATTTAAGTGCGCAATATTGGAGGTGGTTGCAAAATGGTGAGGGTTGATGGTGGAGGAATGTCCATGGCAGAGTCCAATCTATTAGTCTCACAGGTGCATTACCCAAATGGGCATAGGAAGTGGAGCTGGGGCAGTTTAAGGATGGACAGGGTGACAAAGTGGGACAGAAGGATGACATTCAGGGTGGTCTCATTTCTTGGCAGGGGTCTTGGCATTGTTTTCTGTCTTTGTCCTGGATCTCAGGGACTGTTTGCGGAGTGGTTCTCCCTCTGCAGGGGGTGGGGTGCTGCTGTGGTGGTCCTGTGGCGGTGCCTCCTATCCACTAGCGCTGGCAGAGGTGGTGGGCAGTTCATCGTCCATGCTAGTGTCAGGGGCCCCTTGTTGTGCAATAGTTTCCCTCCTGGTGTTGTGTACTTCCTTCAGCACCCCTACAATGGTGCCCAGGGTGGAATTGATGGTTCTGAGTTCCTCCCTGAAGCCCAAATACTGTTCCTCCTGCAGGCGCTGGGTATCCTGAAACTTGGCCAGTACCGTTGCCATTGTCTCCTAGGAGTGGTGGTAGGCTCCCGTGATGGAGGAGAGGGCCACGTGGAGAATGGGTTCCCTGGGCCTGTCCTCCCCCTGTCGCACAGCAGCCCTCCCAGTTCCCCTGTGTTCCTAGTCCTCCGTCCCCTGGACCGTGTGCCCACTACCACTGCCCCCAGGTCCCTGTTGTTGTTGGGGTGGTGGGTTAGCCTGGGTTCCCTGTAGTGGTGGACACACTGCTGCTTGACATGTCCTGGGGACAGAGGTATGGGCCTGCTGGGTGGGTGCTGTGCTGGTGTTTCCAGAGGGGGGAGGCTCTGTGGTGGCTTGTGACTGTGTGAGGGGAACTGACTGTCCAGAGGTCCCCGATGGGCCGGGCTGGTCATCTAGATCCAGTTGGACAGAGCTGCTGTCATCACTGTGGGCCTCTTCTGTTGATAGTGTGGACATGTGTGGACCCTCCTGTCCGGTGACATTGGGTAGGGGTGCTGCAAGGGTATAAAAGGATGTTTATTACATCTGTGTGTGCCATGGTGTGCAATGGGTGGGTGTCCGTGTACCCCAGTGCTTGCATTCCTGTTTAGGACCTTGTGTGCTGACTGATGGTTTAGGGGGGTGTATGGGTATGTGCAGTGGCCATGCTTTGGTGATGGGTGTCCATGCTTTGTTGTTGCATGCAGGGCTTGGTGTTGGGATAGTGGGACATTTGTGAGGAGTAGGAGTGATGGGGGTGAGGGTGGGGGTATGTGATGGCAAGCAGGTAGGGTGGGGGATGTAATAGTTAAGATTTGACATAGCAGAGTCCATTCCTCCATCTACTCCTTCGAGGCCCTCAGGATGCAGAATCGCCAAGACCGCTCCTCCCATGTTGTTAGTTGTGGGGGAGGAGGTGGGGGTCCGCCGCAAGTCCGCTGAACCACTATGTGGTGTCTTGAGACCATGGAACGCACCTTCCCCGTAGGTCCTCCACCTCTTCCTGATGTCATCCCGATTTCTTGGGTGCTGTCCCACTATTCTTTGCCATAGCTCCATCTTCCTAGCAATGGAGGTGTGCTGCACCTGTGATCCGAATAGCTGTGGCTCTACCCGGACGATTTCCTCCACCATTACCTTGAGCTCCTCCTAAGAGAACCTGGGGTGTCTTTGCCGTGCCATGGGGTGGTGTGGGTGATGTGTAGGGTGGTGTGTGTGGTGATAGGTGGGGTGATATTTAGTGGTGTGTTGTGTGAGGTGCGTGGAAGTTCTGTGGGTGATGGTATTGATGCTTGGTAGTTGTTTGCCGTGCCTCTCTGTTGCCTTCGTTCGGGATTTTTGGTCGTAGGGGTTTGTGGGTGATGTGGGTGTGTGTTTGATATTGTATTGACAGGATGCAACACACATGAGAAGGGCAATGCCACAAGGAAGAAGGAAAACATTATGGCCCTCATTACAACCCTGGTGGTAAATCCCGCTTTCCGCCGTGCTGAAGACCTCCAACATACCATTGCGGCGGCTGAATTCCGCTACAGGTATTACGACCCACATCTCGGAATCTGTCACAATACATACACCCACACAAGTCCGCCACACCAAAGGTCAGTAATAAACTGGCTATACCAAAACCCACGCCGTCACGCCAACAGGAATACGCCCACACTATCACGACCCACGAATCAACGTGGCGGTCATTCAACCGCGGTAATCTATTGGTGGTATACACCGCTGTGCGTAAAATACACACACACTTACAAAACACAACTACGTTGGACAATTCGAAATTCACACACCTGATACACATACACACACCACACCCACACACTCACACCACTATAAAACACACACCCACATTACCCACAACCCCTTACAACGTAAAAATTGGAAGAAGGCCAGAGAGAGAGATTAGCGAACACAACACCAGCATCCACAGACACACAACACCATCACTTAAACAACATCCACGCACCTCAAACAACACCCACAACCACATCCCCCCACACATCACAACAGACAGCACCTCACACATCACCCACACCACATTATGGCACCTCAAAGACACCCCAGGTTTTCAGAGGAGGTGCTCAGGGTCATGGTGGAGAAAATAATCCGGGTAGAGGAAGTTGGAGCTACGGCAGGGAATCGTCGACAGGGTCAACATAGTGGGACAGCATCCAAGAACACGGGATGACATCAGGAAGAGGTGGAACGACCTACGGGGAAGATGAGTTCCGTGGTTTCAAGACACCAGATTGCTGTACAGAGGACTGACGGTGGACCCCCGCCTCCTCCCCCACTACTAACAACATGGGAGGAGCAAGTCTTGGCAATACTGCATCCGGAGGGCCTTGCAGGAGTATCAGGAGGACTGGACTCTGATAAGTCAAATGTTTACTACCATATCCCCCACACGCCTCCTGCATGCCATCACATACGTCAACCCTTACCCCCACTCCCATCACTCCATCATCTAACATATGTCCCACTATCATAACCCACACATCTCAATACCAAGGCCTTGCATGCACCACCTATACATGGACCACCGTCATCAAAGCATGTCAGGTACAGATACCCACATAGACCCCAAACCAACTATCACAAAAGGACTAACACAATGATGCAAGCACAGGTGCAGAGGGTACCTCACCCAATGCACAAGATGGCACACAGAGATACTAAAGCTATGCATTTACACCCCAACAGGACCCATACCCAACGCCACCGGACAGGAGGTGCCAGACATATCCAGTCCCCCCACAGAAGAGGCCCACAGTGATGACAGCAGCTCTCCACGCCTGGATCAAGTAGACCAGCCCGGCGCATCAGGGACCTCGGGACAGTCGGTTCCCCTGAAACAGTCCCAAACCACCACTGAACCTCCCCCTTCAGGAAACACCACCACAGCACCCACCCAGCGGGCCCATCTCTCTGTCCCCAGGACATGTCAATCAGCAGTGTGTCCACCACTACAGGGAACCCAGGCAAACCCACCAACCCAAGAAAATCAGGGACCTGGGGTCAGTGGCAGTGGGCACACGGTTCAGGGGACAGAGGCACAGAGGCACAGGATAACAGGGAGCTGGGAGGACTGCTGTGCGACGGAGGAGGACAGGCCCAGGGAACCGACACTCCACGAGGCACTCTCCATCATGGGAGCTTACCACCATTCGCTGGAGACCATGGGCACGGTCCTGGCCAAGTTTCAGGAGACCCAGCCGCTGCAGGAGTAACACTACCTGAGGATCAGGGAGGACTTGAAGTCCATTAACACCACCCTGGTCACCATCGCAGGGGTGCTGGCAGACCTTGTCAACACCATGAAGGACACAGTGGTACACCAACGGGCCCCTGACACTAGCCTGGACGATGAACAGCCCTCCACCTCTGCCGGCACTAGTGAACAGGAGGCACCACCACAGGACCAACAGGCCACCAGCACCCCACCCCCTGCAGAAGGAGAACAACCCCGCAAACGGTCCCTGAGATCCAGGAACAAGACAGAGAGCATTGCCAAGAACCCCGCCAGGAAATAAGACCCTCCTGAATGTCACCCTTCTATCCCACTTTGTCACCTGTCCACCTTAAACTGCCATTGCTCCACTTCCTATGCCCCATTGGACAATGTACCTGCGAGGCCAAGAGACTGGACTCTGTCATGGACATTCCTCCACCATCACCCCTGACTATTTCACAACCCCCTCCCCTTATGAGCACAAAAATAAACACCCTTCAATCACCAAAGATTCTTGTGTCAGTCTGTGCTTTCACAAATGTGTAATTGCAAAATCTCTGGAATATAGCAATGTCAATGTACTTGTCCACATACCAATGTTACACAGCTGTATGTCAGGAGTAAACATAGCAGAGAGCACAAATTGGGACCCAGATCTGTGAAATGGAAAGCCAAATTGACAAGTCAGGGTCCATACACAGAGGTAAAAAGGCAGACATATGCTAGGTCCTACAATTGTATGAGATGTAGGAAGCAGTTCCATCTTCTTACCTGTGTTTCACTAGAAGTATTGCATGATGATATTGTTTCGGTTGTCTACATCTTCTTCTTCTGTCTCCTCTTCTTCACTGTCCACAGGCTCCACAGCTGCCACAAGACCACCATCAGGCCCATCCTCCTGCAGAAAAGGCACCTGCCCTCGCAAAGCCAGGTTGTGCAACATACAGAAGGCACACCTTCTACGGTGAGTAGTATAGGGAGCAACCTGTCAGATAGAGGCACCGGAATCTGGCCTTCAGGAGGCCAAAGGTGCGCTCTGTTATCCGCCTAGTTCGCCCATGTGCCTCATTGTAGCATTCCTCTGCCCTTGTCCTGGGATTCCTCACTGGGGTCAGTAGCCATGACAGGTTGGGGTAACCAGAGTCACCTGCAATTATCGAGGGACAACTGTTAGACATACTCCAAACACTAGGGAATCACCCATACCCAGACAGCAAATGAAACTGTGTGGGGATTTTAGGCTCACCTATTAGCCACACACGGTGCCTCTGGAGTTGCCCCATCACATGAAGGATACTGCTATTCCTCAAAATGTAAGCGTCATGCACTGAGCCAGGATACTTGGCATTCACATGGGAGATGTACTGGTCTGCCAAACACATCATCTGCACATTCATAAATTGGTAGCTTTTCTGGTTTCTGTACACCTGTTCATTCCTGTGGGGGGGGACAAATGCCCCATGTGTACCATCAATGGCACCAATGATGTTGGGGATGTGTCCCAGGGCATAGAAGTCACCTTTCACTGTGGGCAAATCCTCCACTTGAGGGAAAACGATGTAGCTGCGCATGTGTTTTAGCAGGGCAGACAACACTCTGGACAGCACGTTAGAGAACATTGGCTGAAACATCCCTGATGCCATGGCTACTGTTGTTTGAAAAGACCCACTGGCCAGGAAATGGAGTGCAGACAGGACCTGCACTAGAGGGGCTATTCCTGTGGGATGGCAGATAGCTGACATCAGGTCAGGCTCCAACTGGGCACACAGTTCCTGGATTGTTGCACAATCAAGTCTGTAATTGATAATTATGTGTCTGTCTTCCATTGTCGACAGGTCCACCAGGGGTCTGTACACCGGAGGATGCCGCCATCTCATCACCTGCCCCAGCGGACGTGCCCTATGGAGGAGAATGGTGAGCAGAGGGTCACACAACACTTAGGTATCACAAGGCTGTTTAGCAAAAACGTAAAATTTTCTCTATGTGCCTTTGTCTGTCCGTATTCCTGGCCTAAATATGTGTGACGCAGTTATTTGGCCTGCCATGTGGCCACCTGAAATGGCAGCTGCCTGACCTGTAAGGTGGGACAAGGGGATATGAGGGAACTGTGCTGGCATTGTACACCGTCGCAGTAGGCGGTCGAAGACCGCAGGCAATTCTGCATTGGTTATCATTGGGCCCTATGGGTTCCAGGAGCCAATGACAACGCACGCCGGCTGTGACAGTACGAACCGCGGCGGACATGACTGCCATTTTCTATCAGTTCCCTCACTTGATACCTGACCTTCAACAGGAGAGGACCTACACTGCAAGTGCTGCTGTGACCTCTGTCTGGAAGCGACAATGACTACAGTGTCTGGGGAAAGGGCCCCTGCCTTCACTTCGGAGGAGGTGGAGAAACTGGTGGATAGGGTCCTCCCCCAGTACACGCAAGTGTACAGTCCTCCAGACAAACAGGTGAGTACACTGTGAGCATGGTGGATGGCACATGATTGTATGAAGTGTCGTGGATGGAAGAGGGGGGGCAGGCCAGCATGTGAGGATGGTGTGTGTATGTATGTCTGGGCCAGGATGGGAGGTTTGTGGCCAATGTGTGAGAAGAACTGTACAGAGAGTAACATGCATTCTAACTTCACATTTCCTCTAGGTCAGAACCCAGGTATTTGGCCTGCCATCGCCAAGGGAGTGCATACCTTGGGGGTCTACCATAGACAGAGCACCCACTGCCGGAAAAGATGGGAGGACCTGCATCTCTGGAGCAAGAAGACTGCATAGGCCCAGCTGGGGATGGCCTCCTAACGTGGAAGGGCTGCCCGTCGCACCATGACCCCACTGATGTACCGAATCATGGCGGTGGCATATCCGTAGTTGGATGGGCGCTTAAGGGCATCACAGCAGCCACAAGGGGGTGAGTACACTTTCATTCTGCTGACTCTGCACGCTTGATGAGGTGTCTGTGTGGGGGTGGTGGGCTGTGGGTTCCCCTGGGCCAGGGCAGAAGCAGAAAGGTAGATCGTATGATTTGCAGACTCATTTCCACTACTACCCCAAAGGTGGTATTAGCCCTCTACACCTAGTCAGGCTCCCATGGGTTCCAGCTGTGCATGAAATGTATCTAGACAGAGTCCCCCTTGGGGATGTGCTTTTCCCCTGCACTGTTCGAGCATGGCTTAGTGCATAGGGCTGGTCCCTGTGTGTTGTGTCCGCCAACGGTAGTGGTGTTGCATGCATTGACCATGTGTCTCTTCTGTCTTCCCCCCTTTTTGTTTTGTCACCCTGTTCTTACATGCATTAGCATCATCTGGCGGAGGGGCAGTGGCACCGGAGCTGAAGGGAGCTGCATCCCACATGGCCCTGGAGGGTGAAGTAAAAGAGTCTAAAGGCACCAGTGGGACGGAGGGCGAGGGGAGCTCCACGATGGGGACAGGAGCATACACCAGCGACAGTGACTCCTCCTCTGATGGGAGCTCCTTTGTGGTGGCGGGCACCTCTTTGCCCACTGCATCAACAAGTACAGCCGCTAAACCCTACCAGCACTGCCCTCCCAGCAGCCCCTCAGCGTGTTTCCTCTGCCCGCTCACCCAGGAGGGTGGGCATCTCCTTCTTCCCAGGCACCTTAGGCCCTGCCCTAGTCAGCCCTGCTGCCCTCAGTGAGGAGGCTATTGGCCTCCTAAGATGCCTCACTGTTGGGCAATCTACCATTTTGAATGCCAACCAGGGTGTTGAAAGGCATTTGCAGCAAACAAATGCGAGGGCAGTCATTCGGGCCAGGCGGCCCAACAGAGATCATTTCAGGCTCTGCCTCAGCACTGATGGCAGCCATTGTCCCTGTGTCCAGACTCCCCCCTCCCACTTCCTCCACCCAGACCCAATCCCCTGTACCTCAGCCTATCCCAAGCACACCATCAGACCAGCATGCACACTCATCAACACACAAGAGTGGACATGGCAAATATAAGCACCACACATCCCACAGGCACTCACACAATCTCCATTCCCATGCAGACACACCAACATCTACTGCCTCCACTGTGTCCCTCTCCTCAACGTCCTCCTCCTCCCTCCCTGTCTCTTCTCCACTCCCACTTGCATGCACTACATCCTCAGCCACTACCTCCATCACTAGCACGCCCATCACCACACATCGCTCAGGTGCAATCACCACCCCCACTACCATGCACACGTCCCCTGTGTCCTCTCCCAGTGTGTCTGTGAGCCCTCCTCCCAAAGTACACAAATGCAGGCACACACCCACCCAACAGCCATCCAACTCACAACATCCTCCAGCCCATGCACCTTCACCCAAATTCAGCAAACGTACACCTCCCACAACCACTACCTTTTCCTCCACTCCCAAATCCCCTCCATCTTCCCGCTGCAGCAAGAAGATGGTGGAGGCTCAGCTGGGGATGGCCTCCCAACTGGGGGGGGGTGCCTGTCGCACCATGACCCCCCTGATGTTCCGGATCCTGGCGGTGGCCTACCCGGAGTTGGATGGGCGCTTAAGGATATCACAGCAGAAACAAGGGGGTGAGTACAACCTCATTCTGCGGACTTTGCGTGCAGTGGAGGTGTCTGGGTGGGGGAGGTGGGCTGTGGGTGTCCCTAGGCCAGGGCAAGTTCGGTAGGCAAGGCCCCTCCGTAATGTAGGCCATGTGGCACTCTACCCCACCTCAGAAGAGTGGCAAGTTGAGGTATAGCTGCCCCTGTTGCATCCATGTGCGCAGATTTCCACCATTGCCATGTAGGCCATATCCCAGAAATTGCATGTGCAGAGGCCAGGAACACGGCGTTATGCATGGGGCTGCTGCGTCTGTCTTGTCCGCCAACGGTAGCGGTATGCCATGCACTAAAACTCTCTTTCTTCTGTCTCCCCCCCCCTTTTCCTGCTCTCCCTGTCCTTTTGTACATCAGCATCATCAGGCGGAGGTACAGTGGCACCGGAGCACGAGGGAGCTGCATCCCACATGGCCATGGAGGGCCACACCACAGACTCTGAATGCACCAGTGGGACGGAGGGCGAGGGGAGCTTCACGTCGGCTACCGGATCACCCACCAGCGACACGGACTCGTCCACCGATGGGAGCTCCCCTGTGGTGGCAGCACCATCTGTGCGCCCCACTTCTACAGGTACAGCCGCCACCTCCCCTACCAGCACCGCCCTCCCAGCAGCCCCTCAGCATACGCCCCGTGCCCGCTCACCCAGGAGGGTGGGCATCACCTTCGCCCCAGGCACCTCAGCCCCTGCCCCAGTCACCCCTGCTGCCCTCAGTGAGGAGGCCATTGACCTCCTCAGGTCACTCACTGTTGGGCAGTCTACCATTGTGAATGCCATCCAGGGTGTAGAACGAGAGTTGCACATGGTAATGCATTCCTGGAGGGCATTCATTCTGGTCAGGCTGCCCTTCAGCGAACCCTGCAATCTCTGGCCTCATCACTGATGGCAGCCATTGTCCCTGTGTCCAGCCTCCCCCCTCCAACTTCCTCCACCCAGACCCAATCCCCTGTACTCCAGCCCATCCCAAGCACACCTATAGACCAGCATGCACACAAGTCAACACCCAAAAGTAGCTCAAGCAAATATAGGCACCACACACACCACAGGCACTCACACAAGCATCACACCCATACAGACACAGCAACATCCACTGTCTCCACTGTGTCCCCCTCCTCCTCTTCTCCCTCCTCCCTCCCAGTCTCGTCTACACACACACCTGCATGTACCACATCTACAGGCACTAGGAATCGCACCAGGACACCCAGCACCACAAACCGCTCACCTTCACTCACCACCTCCACTGCCATTTACACGTCCCCTGTGTCCTCTCCCAGTGTGTCTGTGACGCCCCCTCCCAAAGTACCCAAACGCCGGCAATCACTCACCCAACATCCATCCACCTCACGACAGCCTCCAGTACCTGCACCTGCACCCAAAACAGCTAAAGTGACACCTCCTACAACCACCTCCTCTTCCTCCACTCCCAGATCCCCTCCAGCTACCCATCCCAGTGTCCATCAGAAACTGTCACTATGTCAAATTGACCTTTTTGCCCCCACCCCCCCTCCAATTCATCAGTCCCGTCGTAGCACCTCAGCCAAAAAGCCTCCAGTAACAGTGGTGCGTGTTCCATTGTTTTGGAGTGCACCGTCCACCAGGGCAGGCAGTAGGACCCGGAGCCAAGGCACTGGTAGCCCACCCCCTGTAAAGGCTCTGAAATTGGAGAGTGGACGACGGGACCGTGTCAAGACTCCTGGTGGGACAACAAGTGAAATGGGATCGAAGGCGATTGGTGAGTCAGCTGTAACTCCAAAAAAGGTGGGGAAGGTCCAGAGGAAGTCTCCCCAGCCTGTTGTGAGTGTCACGGCGGAGAAGTGTGCCATCATTTTCAGCAGTGCAGACACAACCACCAGCACCGTCGTCACTGGTCCAGAGACCACCGCCAGAGTCACAGCCCAGGAGGGCCCAAGTATCGTTACTGGTCAGGAGACCACCTCCGGAGTCACAGCCCAGGAGGGCCCAAGTATCGTCACTGGTCCAGAGACCACCGCCAGAGTCACAGCCCAGGAGGGCCCAAGTATCGTCACTGGTCCAGAGACCACCGCTAGAGTCACAGCCCAGGAGGGCCCAAGTATCGTTACTGGTCAGGAGACCACCGCCGGAGTCACAGCCCAGGAGGGCCCAAGTGTCATCACTGGTCCAGAGACCACCGCCAGAGTCACAGCCCAGGAGGGCCCAAGTATCGTTACTGGTCAGGATACCACCGCCGGAGTCACAGCCCAGGAGGGGACAGGATGCCACAACCCCACTGGCCAATGATGGAACGTCATGCCACACACCAATGTCCAGTGTGGAGATCGTCATGCCACACACCAATGTCCAGTGTGGAGATCGTCATGCCACACACCAATATCCAGTGTGGAGATCGTCATGCCACACACCAATGTGCAGTGTGGAGATCATCATGCCACACACCAATGTCAGTATCAGAACCGCCATGTCAAAGCACCGCTGAACAGGGCAAAGACCGCCATGTCAAAGCACCGCTGAACAGGGCAAAGACCGCCATGGCAAAGCACCGCTGAACAGGGCAAAGACCGCCATGGCAAAGCACCGCTGAACAGGGCAAAGACCGCCATGGCAAAGCACCGCTGAACAGGGCAAAGACCGCCATGGCAAAGCACCGCTGAACAGGGCAAAGACCGCCATGGCAAAACACCGCTGAACAGGGCAAAGACCGCCATGGCAAAGCACCGATGAACATGGCAAAGACCGCCATGGCAAAGCACCGCTGAACAGGGCAAAGACCGCCATGTCAAAGCACCACTGAACAGTCCAGTACCGCCATGTCAAAGCACCGCTGAACAGGGCAAAGACCGCCATGGCAAAGCATCGCTGAACAGGGCAAAGACCGCCATGGCAAAGCACCGCTGAACAGGGCAAAGACCGCCATGGCAAAGCACCGCTGAACAGGGCATGCACCATGTAGGAATGAATGGACCGCCACATCAGGCATCCTTATCCCATGTGCAGCTGGGACAGTACGGGAACTTTCACGGGGGGACTCATCCAGTCTGGGCACCAGTCCCCCTCCAGAACCAGTGGAGACCTGCATCTACTTGAGAAACTGTGGCTTGGCACTCCCCAGGATGGCACAGTGGGCAAACCTCCCACTGTAAAGACTTGAGAGACTGTGGCTTTGCACTCCCCAGGATGGCACAGTGGGCAAACCACCCACTGTAAAGACTTGTGAGACTGTGGCTTTGCACTCCCCAGGATACATCAATGGGCATGGAACCCCGTCGTGGATCTGGCTCCGCATTCATGTGGCTGAGGTGCCCCCCCTTCCCCCTGAGGTGCCTGTAGTGTTTCTATCTGATGCCCCGGCAGTGTTCCCTCCGATTTTGGTCAGGTATCTATTGTGGGCCTCGCCCATGCATTTTTGGACTGTTGGTGCACGAACATTGTTGTGTACAGATCTGCACTACTTCTTGTATTGTATATATAATTATGAGTGATTTAGAGATATATATCTGTATATTTTTGTATGACATGTATATTGGCACATTACAATGTTTGACCGAAATTCGCTTTGTCTTTGCATACTTCCGGGGGGATTGTGGGTTGTTAATGTGATATTTTTGACTGCATTGGTGTGTATGTTGTAATATGCGAGGGTGGGGGTGTTTGGTGGGTGTCCCCCTAACTTTTGCCTCCCCCCTCCCCGGTGTCGTTGATGCAGTACTCACCGGTATCTTCTGCGCCTACGTCACTGTTGGTCGTAAATGAGCAGAAAGACAAGGGCAGGGAGTATTTGGAGTTCCGGCTCCATGGAGTCCTCGTTCCTCATGGGATATGTTCAGGTGAGCGTTTTCCCATAGCAAAAGCTGTTTCCGCCGTGTTTTTATCGACGGTGAATCCGCCCCGGAAAAGGTGGCGGATTGGCGGGTTGTAATGGTGAGGGCTTGTTTGCGGTATTACCGCACCTTTTACACCGTCCGCCAGGGTTGTAATGACCACCATGGTGTCTGTATGGGTGCCCTAAGGAACACAGGAAGATTTGCACTGCGCTGGATGCAGCTACAGTATTCCTCTTTATTGAACTACATGTGAACATGCATGTCAGACATCTCCTAAGTACCAGGTACACACTTAGCATACACATTCTATGCACACGTGATGTGACCAAGTTCACATCCATCTGGAGCAGAGTTGCATTCTCATTGTTTACTCAATTGAGTGTTGGCCAGCACAATAGGTCTCTTTGTATGACTGCTACATCACATAAAATCTGAAGAGTAGTGAGGCACCGGTGGTGCAAGTGTCTCCTACATACACCCCTAGAGAACTCAACACATGTACATCATCTGTACAGTTTCCTGAGTAACTGAAAGCTACGTATGGCACATGGTGCTGTAAAAAGTGCTGTGACAAATATGTTGGCAGCAGGCATGCTAAGAAGATAAACATCTTCTCAGACACATATCTTGATTGACATCAATGTATATATGAGCATGCTTTCCATTTCATAATACTCACGATTCCATAGCAGCACATGTTGGCACTTGTGCAACAATCAACTCATTCTCCATCGTCAACATAGCATCAAACATGATGTCCATAGCCTAACTCAGATGACATCATCTCATGAGTCACACAAAACATTTCATCTTTGCATTGTACACATCATACCTCTCACACAAAACCCTGGAATGACACATTTGACGCACAAGGTGACAGTTACTGGCTGCATCGGGAATTTTCAAATCTGAACACTTCTCCACTGGTGTAGGATGGAGTTCCACCTGCAATACATGACAGGAAAAAATAGCTTGGTAATTTTTTGACATTTCTGTGCATGGCCAAGAGTTTAACATTCCACTTGTTAAACTGAGTAAGCAGGTCAACTTAGTTGTAGGTCAGAATAACTGCCAAACATTACAAATCTGGTTGTGATACAAAAGGCCAGATGTACATGGATTTGTAATGCAGCTGTTTTGTTATGTTACACCTCCATGTCCATATGGGGCAGAATAACACAGTATTCTGCATCAGAGGGGCATGCAATGGTTGGTGCAGTGGCTGTCCCATTGAAACACCCATTGCTTTTGACCCTGCCCCAGATGTTAAAGATATCTTACTCAGTTCAGCGACAACAGACTAACAACTGCTAGGGGTGGTGTGAGCGTAGCAAAGTGTAGAGGAATGCATTAATACATCCTTGTTTCTTGTTTCTAATATGTGTGTGCCATTTGAAGGCACACATACTAGAGCTAAAATGCCATGGCAGGTTCCTTATGTTTACATTGTTGTCCCTTCCTGCACATTACCTGAATAACATTAAGGATGGCTTGCCTCTATTATGTGGACAGCCACTGTCAGCATAGTAGACCATTTATGTCCAGGAAGGGATACCAACCTGCGCATATACACTCTCCTGAACACAGACAGACTTTCACTGTGGTCCACGTATGCCTGCGTTGATGCAGACTGCTGAGTAATGTGCTAGTGCTGGTGCAGATGCAGGCCTGCCCTATACTGTTGGTAAAATGGGGCAGGCCTGTGGTACAAACTCAGCAAATGTGCTGGATAATTGAAACATTATAGGGTGTATGTGATACAAAATTTACACAAAGAGCAATGTATAAGTAGTCTGAACCAGGTGTATAGCTATGCTCCCTTAAATGCTGTTGGCTAAAGACACAAAGGGGCAGATTTAAGGAAAGTGGTGCTGCACCTAGTGCATCACATCTGTTCTTGCACCCCTTAGTGCCCCCACTCCCCACCATGTGTGCTCCGTTTATAATATACAGCGCACCATGGCCGGGGTAAGGGGCAATCGTGTCATTTTATTTAGACGTAAATTATGTTTTCTGAAGGTGTAGCATCAAAATTTTGGCACAAGTCCTGCAGGGAACACAGAGGGCGATCATATATAATGGTATGCCCCCTTTTAATGACTGCTCTGAGTAGGCACTGAAAGTGCGGGAAAAGTGGCTCAAGGGTATATTAAAGAATTCCCTGGCCCGTTTATTTAGACACCCTTACAGGGGTAGGCCCCGTTGCATACATTATGCCTGGTGCAGCCATCATGTGTGCAAGGCTTAAAAAAGTGGCGCTATGCATGCATCACACCACTTTGTTAATATAGTCTGGGGAAAATGCCACGTCAGCGATGCCTTAGTGTAAATTATACATTTCCCAATGACAGTGCTAAGGTGGCGCTAGGGGCTCTTAAATCAGGCCCAAAACAACCTGTCCTAACCCTTGACAAAACATGCTGCATTCAACCTGTCATGCACAGGCAAATAATGCATATAAGGATGTTGCTATTGGTCCACCAATCTGAATCCCCAAATGATACAGTAGATCTTGCTCCCATGCTGTGAGATCTACCCAACGATGTTTTTATCTCGAGGTCAGTGCACACCACTCTGAATACTCTGCGTAGGTGGTGGAGTACCTTGCCTGACTGCAGCTTCCGTTCCTCTGTGCGGTAGCCCTGTATTACCAAGCTACCTAAAATTAGCATCATGGGAAGGTAAATACTGCACCAGCAAGATGAATCCTCCAAGTTCATCCCCTATCATCTTCTTTGTTCTCTCTTTCCCAGACATTTTACAGTATAAGGTAACTGCCAGTGAAAGAGCCTCAAAAAATAAGATTTAACTACCTCACCTAATCCCAAATACCCCAATAAAATATGCAACTCTAAGACAACCACCTCATAATACAATGACAAATACAGGACAAAAACTCTACAAAAGACTGAGTCAAATGACAAAAAGCACACAACCGCAATAAAACACAGCACAGAAGTTTCCAAAAACATCACTCTAGCACCAGCTCCACACACCCTCACACAGTTATAGACACAAAGATTGTGAAGTGAAAGTGAAATTGAAATCACTGTACATGTATGAAGTCACAAAGTCCTGTTTCATCACTTCCTGGGCATGTGCATCATATTTTCTGATATGCTTCATTTTATTTTACGCATGCTGGTCATGCGTCAGTTATTTCCCATTGAGGCTGAGAAGGCCTCAAGACTTGTGATTGATGCACTGGGACCAGGCTTAATTTTTTTTGTCATATTGGAGTATGGAATATTGCAGTTTGTGTCAAAATGTTTGACGCATAACAGGAATGTGTCGATTTTGTTGGAAAGGCTCACAGTGATCCAGATTCACATACAATGTCCAGGGGATATGCATGTATGTAGTCAGTATGGTATGTATGGGTACCTGTGTGTGCATGTGCATTCATATTTTAATGGTAAAATCAGTATGTGTTACCATTATGTTTGTATGTGTGCGTGATGCATTCAATGACTGATACCCTTTGTAAATGTGCATGTGTTGGTAAACTTTGTCCACACACATGTTACCACATGTGTACTAGGAGTGTAAATATGTGATCTAACACATATTTATGTGTTTACAAAATTGTCATGTCTGATTTTCAAATGTACGTTTGTCAACAACACAATAGATATGATGGGCTATGTCAAATACATGGTCATGCATGTGATAACCTTGACAAATAGTAGTCAGAAGATGCAGTGGAATACAGCTGGGACGATTTCACGGTATCCCTGGCAATGTGAGTGCATGTGAGTCCACACTGTGATGTGTTGTGAGGTTCAGGATTCATGATGCTCTGCTACACTTGTGACATATGGTGCAGGAGATGGTTAATCACATGCCAATGAAGGTTGGTATGTGTTCTGCGTGTGGAAAGACATGTATAGTGTCATATGTGTAAAAAATGCCACAGCGGTGTGCTTATGAGATATGAAACCTCGCATCTCTATCTTCCTGCATGGACACACGTTGGATATTACTAAATGGCTGTGTAGTCATTTCAGTGCCACCTGTGCTTCTGTATGGGGGAACACATCTGATGGTCATTTAGGTCTGTCTATGATCATGTGATACAAATGCATTTTCATTAGTGGAAAGTTGACTTTTGCGCAGACTCCAATACACAATACCAGGCCTGTGTCATTTGGGTGGTACATGTGTGCAGAGAAATTAGACATATGTGTGCATGCCACAAACTATGTGCTTATAATCAACCACAACATGTTTGTTATGACTCTCACACACAATGCCATACAACTGTGTAGCTGGCAATGATGGCAGCCTAGTCATCATTACTACTGTGGGACCTTTTATGCCCACACAGCCCCATGGTTGCATGTTTTGGCGCAGGTTGACGATGCTCCACTCTGCTCAGTCAACTATCCACTGCGCACATGCATCAGGCTCCTGACCGTGTCAAGAGTCAATGTAGCCTCAGCATTGGGGTTAGGGGGTGTTGGTCGGGGGTCTAGACTCATCATGATAGCACTTCTGCAGACAGACACATGCATAAATGTGATCACATGGCCTGGGTTTTTCTTTTTTCTTTGGGATACTTGATTTCAGGCTTGCCCTATCATGTACAGAGGTCTAGCTACTTGTAAGACGTGTCTCATCATTTGGCATGGTCTGACAGACATGGTAGTAGATTCTATGTGATTTTTTTAGCAACTTGGTTAGGGCTTGTATCTCTAGTGTAATTTGTTATTTTTGTATGACCCAGGGGGTAGATGATGTCATTTGTTACTGCCGACTGTCAGAATAGTATTCAATGGGCAACTACAATATTGTATTTGTAGCAAACATGAGTGGGTTATGTACTGACCTAGGCATCCTCTGTGAACATATGTTGGGTGATCACGTGGTGATGTTGTGTTGCAGAGTCAGTATTGGTCTTTGTATGTAACTTCTCCAACATTCACAGCATATCTTATTTCGAATAGATTTGGTCATCAAATGCTGGCATTCTACCGGCTGCCTACACTTTCTACACATCTTCTACTGTAACATTGTCCAGTCACACGTGGACAAGATGCTACGTGAGACTTATGTAAATTGAAGATGTACACATCTTTTACTACTGGCTGTATGATTGTTTCCCTCCCATTTCCAGGCTTTGTGAGATTACATGACTTCCACACACACATAACAGTACACCTGCCACAGCACATGTGTAGTCTCCAAGTGCCTCCCCATGCTGTATCTCCAAGTGCCTGTGGGATTCTTTTAGCTGTCCTTCCACATCCTTTGGTGTAGATGGGTATGCTCTCAAATCTCCATTCCACAACCTATGTCACTGTTACCATGAATGTACCTTGTTAATGTGTGAAATCATCTCATCGCTGGATTTTAAATTTGCCACTTGCAACTTATCTGTCTCCTTCTTTACCCATTCCATTTAGGATGGGTCTATGACATGTACGGACATTGCCAGACATACTTGCACATCCCACACCTGATACGCTTGTTGGAGAACTAGACATTTACAGGAATTTCGTCACAGTGGGTAACTTTCTCTTGGTCAGGCATGTGAGTGTCAATGAAAGGTGTGTTTTCATATGTCCTGTGTGATGGTATCATACAGACTATATTCGGTCACCTTGCTGACACTTGTCAACCATTGTAGGTAACTGCAAACCCTTTCCTACCTAGGCCATATACCCATATATCAGTCTTCACCTGTATATCTGGATTAGCTGCAGGCATGTGTCAAAACATTAGATTTGTGTGACCAGTGTGTGTTAGAATGTACATAGGAAGTGCGAACGACTCTGTCTACATTCCACCCAGACATTCATTTGGTGGTGCTTTCTCCCATTTTATTGTTAATTCTTGGCGATGGGCCACATGTATGGAGAATGGTTCAGCACCGATTGCTGTTTCACTTGTCTAGCAACCCTTAGTGCACTCAACAGCCAACATGTGTGTGCTATTTTTGAGGTATAGCACACCATGTGGAAGGGTTAGGCCCAATGGCGGTGCCGATCAGTAAAGCAATTGATACACGGTGCAGGGTTAGGCTCAAACTTTGGTTCCTAACCCTGAACAGTCAATGAAGGTCCATTGATACCAATGGTGTCCCCCCCTTGTCACAGGTGCTCAGTGTTGGCGTAGCAGCTGCCCGCCTGAGATGTGACACAGTTTAGTTCCTATCTTTCTAAAGCCCCATTTGGAAATAACCACTACTGTATACGCCCCCCTTGCATACATCTTGCTAGGTGTGTGGATGATGTGGAGAAAGGGGTAGGATTTGGCAAAATGCCTACTTAAAACAGAATATTTTTTGTGGTGCATGGATGTAGGCCTTTGAGACATGGCCCTGAGTTATGTGACACTGATGTGTGGCAGGGAGGCGCTAGACCCCGACCATCTTTGTAACTGTTGTTTTTCTTTCCTCCTCTCTGAGGTAGGAGCAACATTCCAATGGTATATGTAGTGGAGAATAAGTAGACCATGCACATTCTGGTGCAAAGTCATTTATTGGTGATATTTACAAAGTGAGATTAGTTGTACAGTATCTAGGTGCAGAAGTTCTGTATAATTTGTTGTCTTATGTGAAATCCAGCAGCAGCGTTATGTAGTTTCCCCTCTACCTGAGCTGCACCATTGTCATCCTCTTCCTCAATGGGGACCTCTACCAGTTCTTCCCGGGGACATTAGTCCGTATAACTATGTTATGCAAGATGCACATACAAGAATCGTCTTGCGTACCAGGGGTAGTGCATACAACAGGCTTCCTCCTGTCAGGGCAGGCATCTGAACCTTGACTTCAGAAACCCAAATGTCCTCTCCACCACGTTTCATGTCCTTATGTGACCTTCATTGTATGCCCGCTCTTTCACCGTTGTCGGGTTGCCAAAAGAAGTCACCACCCATGGCTGAAGGCCGTAAACGTGGTCCGCTGCAAAGGAATGATAGAACATGTGTCGGTAATACATATTTGTGGTTTCGTATGTTCCATGGCAGATGTTCATTTTAGGTCGAGTGGTGACTCAGACTTTCTTCTGGTATTGTGTGTGCTCCTGTTTTGTGGAATGGTTGCATTGGTTTGTGTTGATGGACATTACTATCATGGGTTGTGACTCAGGGACCTGGTGATTGTCAAAATAAATCCGAACTGACAGTTCAACCATGCCAAATATGTATTGTCCATATTTGAGGCTGTGTCTTATTGTTAGTGGAAAATACCACCTCCTTGCTCCACAATGGTGTCATTTGTATTGACACTATGGTAGCCCTACAAAGCCAAACTCAGGCCTCCATGTTACATTGTGGCATTACGCATGCAGTGCAACACTTAGTGACCCTTTGTGGTAGGTTATACCTGTGCGAGCCATCATGTGTATAAGGGTGCGAGTCACACAATTGGAGGAGTAGCAAAATATGTGCAGAGGAATCTCCATGGTTCCTAAACATGATTTATCATAGACACTTTCAACACATGCACAGTGCAGCTGTTGGGAGGGAGCACACAATATTTTTGCATGTGTCCCTATGTACGGTGCATGAAAGGTCAGGTATGTTGTGAGTACTCCTACAGAGTCCTAATATGGCATCCATAGTCTTGACAGTATTGCACCTACTCTGCACTTCGATGGGCCATTTCTTGTATACAGCGCACTCATGGCGGCTTTAGGGAGATCTAAAGGGTGCATGTGAAGTGGCACTGGACTATGTACTGCACCACTTTTCATTAATCAGCCCCATGGTCTTAAGAGGCTGGTGACACTGTATTCCTATGTGTGCAGCACAATGCAGCAGACAGGTGAAGTTGCATAAGATAGGTGCGACAGGTATGAGTAGATGACATGTAGTTGGTAATGGCAACACTTGGGTGGCATTTGATATTGATGCCACCAGAGGCTTGAACACCGTGGCAAATGTTGGGGCTGTGCCTCTGTGTGACTTTCTTTACATAGACATGGCCTGTGCCATTCACATAGCTGAGCTCTCCATTGCTGGGTGTTATGTTTATGGGATCTGTATTTAGTTGTCAACCAGTAGACACTTGTAGTGGTTTGGGCCCAGCTTCTATATTCAAAGGGAACATAGCTCCACCTGTTCTTCTTGTGGGGTTTCAGTCAGGTTGTGCCTGTATTATGTACATATGGATGTATGTGTGTGTGATGTGCAATGAATGCGGTGTAGTGTGGCATGTGGCATATGTGTCGCTGTCTGTACATCTGTGGTGTCCTGCCGATGTTTATTTAGTGTGGTATATGTCTTGTTTATCTTACAAGGTTGGTGTGTTATCTATGTAATGATTGGTATGGTGGCTTACCTACTAGTAGCCCATTGCCATACTGCCCATGCTCGAATCAATCGTTGATGGTGGAATGCCAGAATACATAGGCATCATGGACGCTGCCAGGATATTTGGCTAGGATGTTTGTCAAGAGCCCAAGGTGGCCCTCAATGGCCTGCATATTTATCAAATGGGTATGTTTGCAGTTGCTGTAGAGGTGTCTGTTCCTTGGCTGCAGGTGGTACAAATTGTACATGGGTGCAATCCGTTGCACCCAGCACATGCGGAACCCCAGCAATTAGGTTGAAACCTTGCTTTGTCTCCTGCTGCAGTTGCTGGGTGTTGTGGAAGCAGATATGGTAGAGTGTGAGGAGGATGATTACATCCAGAACCTTTGGAAGGAAGGCCGAGAAGGATTGCTGGAAGATACCACCCACTTGTGCACCTGTTGTCTGAAATGATCCTGATGCCAGCATATGGAGGACAGCAAGGAGTTTGGTCAGTGGTGGAATAATTGTTGGAGTTTCCATCCTGGCAGTTATGTCTGGTGCTATGTGATGCAGCAGGCATACAATTGATTCCATCTTCAGACATTAGGTTCTGATGACATCTTGTTCCCTGAGCCCAAGGATGGTTGTGCGCTGACAAAATATCCTCTCCTGTCATTTGCGCTGCTTTTGTGGCTTCTGTGGTGGTGTTTTGGGTTGCTGCAGTGGTGCTGGAGGGACCTGTTGTCGTCGCTGTCATCTGTAGATTAAGCCAAGCTGGAGCATTTATAGTTCCATGTTGTCCAGAAGGTTGCCAATTCTCCTTCTGTGTGTTTTACTTAAGTAGTAGTGTTTGGGCCTTAGTTTAATGCCTGGTTTGCAGAGGGCATTAACATTTGACACAAATCAGGCTTTGCATCATTTTTTGTGACCGGTTCCTTTATCTGCATCATTTTAACGTAGGGGGTAAATGTGGCACTGGAGGTCTAGCTTTTTTTTTTGAAGGTGTTGGACCTGGCTCTTTTTGCAGGGTTATCCCCATATTTTTTGCCTCCTTCCTCCTATTTTTTCTGATCTCTTGCTGTTGGTTCTAGGACTCTGAGCACTTTATCACTGATGATCAGTGCATGTGCTCTCCCTTGTAAACTTGGTATGATTGGCTTTTACCTGATTGGCACATTTAATTTACTTTTAAGTCCCTTGTACAGTGGTATCCCTATAGTCAGGGTCTGGAAATTAACTGCTACTAGTGGGCCAGCAGTGCTGCTTGTACCACCCACAGAAGGAGCCTTTCAAACCAGTCTCAGGCCTGCATGCGCAGTTTTCTGCCACAGGGACCTGGCATCTATATTTTCTTGTCAGGCCCAGAACTCTCCTTTTACTGCATGTAAGTCACCCTTAAGGGAAGCCCTAGCTAGCCTTATGGGCAGGGTGCTATGTATGTGGAAGACAGGACATGTGCCTGGTTGTGGGCTCTGTCCTGGTAATGTAAAACAACCTATTTGATTTCTCACTGCTGTGAGCGCTGTCTTGCTCATAGGATTGCATTGAAAATGCTCTGGCTTTTGACTGGGGGTATTATCTGATTTATGAGGGTAGCATAGGCATGTTTGGTATGGTTGTAATGGTAGTGAGAAATGCTGCTTACTGCTGTAAGTGACTTTTCTATTATCATTCTTGAAATGCCACTTCTAGAAAGTTTGCATTTTTCAGTGCTTGTGATACCGCTGTTTTGGAGCTTGACTCCAATCGATGTTTGGGCAGAGTGACAGTTGGGCTTTGTGCATTCTTTCCAGCCAGTCTTTACACAGGGTGGTGGAGGTATCACAGAGGTGCATCTGCATTTTGAATGCTCTTCCTGGGCTCAGAGAAGGGGAGTCGTGGCACACCTGCATTTGCAAAGGCTGTGCCCTGGCCTCACACATAGTGGTTGTTTACCCTCAACTAAAGTCTGGAGCCTGTGCTGGAGGAGAGAGGGGTCACTCCTAGAACCACTTGTAACTGTTTCTTGTAACACCTTAAAGAAATGGACACAGAATACTGCTGGAGGGACTCACCAGGAACAGCCTTGGACTGCTGCTGCTGACCTGTGACCTGCTGGTTCACTAGGAGGAACTGTCACTGACTGCATCCCCCTTGTGCTGGCCTGTTGGGCCCTACCACCCTGTGCTTCAATTGTGTCCCCAGAGGCTGGGTGCTGTGGCCCCTGCCCTCTGCAACCCTTGGCTTCCTAGCGTGAGGACAGCACTGTACATATAAGCTCCTATACTGGAGCATTGCGATTGATGAGCGCTCAGCCTTATTTCTTTTTGAAGCACATTGTGGGAGCTTATCACTCTCCCCGAACAAGAAAATCACTGCTGCGACCCGGAATCCCTAATCACATCCGAAATGCGCTGCTCAATGTGCCCCCGGGGCGTGGGAAAGATGGTGGTGGGAGCAGGCGTACTTCTGGCAAGGCTCAGAGGCTCACCTTCACAAATTTATTCAGTCATTAACACCTAACCCTTGGGAGATTGAAGTAACTTATCAAATTTCTAATTCCTCCATTGAATATCTAGATCTTTTGATTTATGTTGAGGATAACAAACTCCTGACAAAGTTTTTTCGCAAAATGACATCTGCCAATACGATTCTTCATGCCACCAGTTGTCACTCCGCTAGTACCATTCGGAATATACCCAAAGGAGAATTTCAACGTGCTAGACTCAATTGCTCCAATATAAATGACTATGACAGAACGTCCTCTGAAATGACTATGAGATTAGTTTCCAGGGGGTATAATCAGGCCTCTCTCAACACTACCAGAAATGAAGTGAGAAATATGGATCGAAATTCTCTGCTGAATAAACCTAAACAAATCAACAAGAACACGACCATTCGCTTCATCACAGCCTTTCACAATGGGCACAAGCATATTCGTAAATCACTCCAAAATTTTTGGTTTTTACTGGTGAATAACACTTCGATTAACCAACATATCACTAGCTATCCACAAATAGGATTTAGGAGGGCACCCAACTTACGTAATAAACTGTGTCCTTCATTCTTTCAACGCAAGTCTCCCACTACTTTCCTACCATCCAAACCTGAAGGCTTCTACACTTGCAGCAAATGTTCTATATGCAAATTAGGCCTGTCCAAATCTACAGCAGTAAGCATTAACAACTGCACATATCGGATCACCGACTTCATTAACTGTTCTAGTACCTCTGTTATTTATGCCATCTGGTGTCCCTGTAACTTGACTTATATTGGCAGTACGATTCGGCCCTTAAAAATTCGAATACAGGAACACTTTCGGAATATACACAAGTCTGATACCCAAGCACCCATGGTAGAACATTTTATCAAGTGTCACCAATACCAACGTACCTTTACTTTTTGTGGGTTAAGACGTATCACACCCTCCACTAGGGGAGGCAACACACCATTGGGATTACGCCAGGAAGAGAGCCGCTTGATAATAAAATATGATACTGTAAACAATGGGCTCAACAAAGACCATGAATGGCATTTTTGGTTAATGTAAAGAACCTGTAACCTAATGTCTTTTTTCCTTTTTTTCCTTTCTTTTTCCTTTTCGCTTTCTTTTCTTTCTTTCTCTCTTTCCTTTTTAGTCCCTTTTCCTTTTTTCTCCTTTCTTTTCTTTTTCTCTTTCTCTTTCTCTACCTTTCATTATTTGCTCTCATATTGCCCTTCAGTTTTCACTACAAGTATACTTCGTGACCTCATGTTAATTCTAACTATAGTTCGCTTGGAGAAAATGCAATTGGCTGATTTATTATTTGTATTTTCCTTATGTTAGGCAATTATACAGTCTCTCATTTTGTATTAGATTATTGGAATAAATACTTATATAGTACACAAGATTCTACCGTATCAGCATTCATGTATCTATTTGACTCTTCAGGACAACTATTTACGTCCATCCTTTAACAAAATGGCGCTACGTAGCGCGTAACGTGAGAGTCCTTTCTCCCTGTTGTTTCTATTCATTTTGACACGGGTTATTTAAACGCAACTTTAGACGCGGACGCATCCGTCCCGTTTCCCGTGTTCCCCTTTGTTGCTTCTGGCCGTATTTGCACGGCACTTTGATTTTGCAGCGTTTGAGGTAAGGGCGAAGATTACTAATGCTTTCTAAAGCGAACGTTCGGCTCTCTGAATGCCGCAACTTCGCTTTTTGCTTGTTTTCTATGAAGATGGACTTAAGTTCCACACACTGTGACCGCCATACAGTCGTAGTCAAATTACGTTTTCTATACAATGCGATTGTGCCCTGGAAACTAACAAATTTGTTGATCGACACTAGCTGCCTTGTTCCATTGATTTTTGTCCAGTACGTCATATTCAATAGATCACCATGTAGCATTTTTCTCTTTCTTTTTCTTTTTCTCTATCTGTTTTAAGTCTCCCAGACTGTTTTCCTTTCTTGAACACTGTAATGTAATTTTTGGATTTTAAGCCATATGGTGTTTCCTTAAAGTATAAGTACTACTTCCAAAAAATGTAAAATGTTGTAATGTATTCCTTAAATCTGGGCTATCAGTTGCTTGACTTGTCGTATTAAATTGTAAGATACTCTTTTATATATTTCTGTTAAACCTTAGAATGCTTTAACTGATAGACTATTGTTATCTTACAGAAAAGGATTATTACAATTTGTAACTAATACATGTCTGCCTCATTTCGCGAGGTATGTTTGCCAGTACCCTAGCATTTTCATCCTTCAGTCTCGAGCACTAGCTAACCTAGGTGATATCTTAGCTTTATCTGGCACTTGGGATTCTGGAAATAATTGCAGACTATTTTTTCTACAATCTCACCACTTCTCCTATCATTACCCTTATCTTGGAAAATGCCACTGGTTGCTTCTCTTTTCTTGGACTTTCAAATACATCTGGGTCTGACTGTAGTCACTAATTGCACTTACGCATCAACTTTCCTTTCTTCTATCAAGCAATTGGCTCCAATTATCTCACATCCTGACTTATCACACTCCCTTCGATCTTCGCATGGGATTCCCCTTTTTGTTCACTTTCTTGATGATGCTCTCAACGACATTTTATCTACTCATATGAATATTTTTGAATTGCAATTTGTCATCTCTTTTTTTATTTTCAGCCTTGAGAAAGCCGCGGCCTATATATAGCCAGAGGGGGCGAAACACGTGTTGGCTGATCTTCTATTCATCCTATGTTTATCATATTTGGATTTTGGATTTTGTTCTCTGTCCTATTAACCAGTGACTGACTGTAAAACTGGGACTTTAATGTTTGCACTACAATAAAATCAAGAACTTTCTGAGTGGGACTTCACCCTTTTTGTTTACCGTACTTCTGGTGGTGCCCGCGGGGTGTGGCGTACTGAGGAGTGCCCCTGGGGCACAGGCAGGAAGCAACTATTGGACCAAGTCACTGCTGCAGCCCAGAGATTTGATGAGCACTCACGCACCAGATTGGTTGCGGGCAATTGTGTGAATTGCGGCATGGCCCCAAGACGGCGGGAGACCTCATCAGAGGTCCTTCCTGCTCCCAGGGTCCGCAATGCCCTTCGAGGGGAGAAGCGTGGTTCCCAGAGGCACGAGAGGCTGCAGGAGCCTTTCTCCTGTAGAGCAGTCTGGAAATCTCATTGCAGGTCCCCCCTGGCAGGGAGGGTGTGCACGGTGCCCCCAGACTAGGAGGGAGCACCTAAAAAGCAGGATGCAGGGAGGTGAGGGTAAGTCCTTTTTACCCGGTCGCTTTGGCTCCCCTGCCCCACGGAGGGCCGGAGGTGGCCCTAGAGGCCATTGGTGCAATTGGCCACTATTTTTTTATGTGCAGGGAGAGCCCTAAAGAGGATCGGAGGGGGAGCATGCCGCCCCCCCTCCCTCATCTACATTCAGACGGTTTGCTGGGCCGGAGGACAGCTCAACGTATGCCCCATCCCCTCAAGGCTAGTGTTGGGACCCCCTTCTTAGCTTTGCAGGAGCATGGGAATCCCCCCATGTGGCCCCAGGCACTGGGCATATGACATATAGAGAAGACCTCAATATTAATGTGCATTTCTGAGGTTGTGTTGACTGTAGCAATATGAATCATGTTGGTATGTTTATGGTAATTGTTTGGCAGTGATATTCCTGTTGTGGGCATTTATGAGCGTGTTTCACTATGACCCATGCCATTGGGGATGACCCTGCAAAAAGGGCCAGGTAGGTCCAACAGATGGGAAAGTCCACCTTGCATATCACTGTCACACAACTATGCAAGATTGGTTGGCTCTGACAAAAAATTATGCTAGCACAGATATTTTGTTGCTGGACGGGTCCAGTGACAAAATATAAATATTGTGGTAGGTTAGAGCCACTTTTGCGTAAAAGAAGTGCCACAAAGGCAGCACAAACTTTTCTTAAATATGGGCCTAAGACTGTTGGTCCTGAACCAGAGTCCAATGAGATGTGCCCACCTCACCACACTTTGATGCTACCACGTTAGCAGACCTTCTATGTGACAGACTGAAAGCTCTACTGAACATTTGCCTTACACTGCTTTATGATCATTTGAGATACATAGACATCTTGCTTGCAAAGCATGAGGTCAAGGTCCTGGATAAGGTATCTGACCCCAATAAGTACCCAGGGCTAGAAAAGGTGATCTATCCCATCCTCAATCCGAGCCTATAGTAACTAATTTAGTATCTTTGCCAGCCCTGGATAACAAGGGGATCCTACCTTCCAATTGCCATGAAACGGAGAAACTAAGGCCCATATTTAATGGAAAATGATGGAGCGGGACACTCCATCAAAATTGGCGGCGTTGTGCTTCGTCATTTTCACAACACAGGCATGCACCATATTTAATTGAACACCGTGCACCCCTGTGTTGTCCCCTGCACTGGCGCTAAATTGAGCTGCCTAGTGCCAACGCAGGCATCCTTGCACCATCGTGCAAAGATGTCTGTATTGAGAGGTTTGACTGTTTATGTGTGGAAAGGTGTCCCTTTCTGCACATAAAGAATCACTAATTGCGATTTAGCACTTCTGTGTGTGCGTGTCCATGAACAATGTTTGCCTTTTTCCAGGAGATATCTCTTTACAATTTTAAATCAGCTGTAGTTTGGTGATTGTAGACCGCTGTTGCTATGCTTACTTATGTTACTATGTTTGCTCATGCTTCCATCAGTAGAGGTCTGCTTATTTGTAGGCCTCATTAAAATCAGCTGTAAGTTATCAAATATGTTTACTTTTTTTATGCAGTTTTATAGTGTTATTTAATTGTATGCAGAGAATTGCTTGATTGCAGCACACACAGAAGTGCAAAACTGTCATTTTTAAATGATTGTTTATGTGCAGGAAGGGACACCTTCCTGCACATAAACAATCATATCTGGCATTTTTCTCTTTATATGTGTGCTGCAAAATGCAGCGCAGATAGAAAAAGCAAAAAACGAGGAGCAATAAAAGTATTCCTCCTCGTTGCGCCTTGCTAACACCACCCCTGGATTGGTGTTAGATTTTGGCTCTGCCTCGGGTTTACGAAAACTCGTAAATCTGAGGCACTGTCAAAATGCAGTGGGTTTGCTGTGGGATGCCCCCAGCAACACCCATTGCATGCCCCTTCCACATAAAGGGCTGCGTGTGAAGGGGCTGTATTTATAAGGTAGCTTTAAGCCACAGAATATGGCTTAACGCCACCTTGTAAATACGGTGCAGGGGATTGCACCACTGGAGCATCACGAAAAGTGGCACTAGGGGCTCATAAATATGTCCCTAAGTACATAAGGAGGGTAACAGGTTCTGCAGGGTGCAGTAGGCAATCAGTTGGGGTTCTCCTGAGAGGAAGCCCCTGTTGTTGATCTTACGGCAGCTGTTTTTTCCTACGTTGTTGTTTTAACAGATTAACCCACCTAAGCCCCACAACAAACTAAGGCTGTCATTACAACATTGGCGGTAAAAGCCGCTTACCGCCGTGCACAACTAACAACATGGGAGGAGCAGGTCTTGGCGATTCTGCATCCTGAGGGCCTCGCAGGAGTCGGTGGAGGAATGGACTCTGGGAAGTCAAATCTTAACTATTACATCCCCCACCCTACCTGCATGCTATCACATACCCCCACCGTCGCCCCCACCCCTATCACTCCAACTCCTCACAAATGTACCAGTATCACAAACCACACATCCCAACACCAAGCCCTGCATGCAACAACAACGCATGGACACCCATCACTAAAGCATGCCCACTGCACATACCCATACACCCCCCTAAACCATCATCACACAAGCTCACACACAGGAATGCCAGCACTGGGGTACACGGTCACCCACCCATTGCACACCATGACACACACAGATGCAATAATCATGCCCTTCCACCCCTGCAGGACCACTACCCAGTGTCACCAGACAGGAGGGTCCAGACATGTCCACTCCACCCACAGAAGAGGCCCACAGTGATGACAGCACCTCTGTCCACCTCGATCTAGATGACCAGGCCGGACCATCGGGGGCCTCAGGACAGTTGGTTCCCCTCACACAGGCACAGGCCACCACAAACCTTCCCCCCTTAGGAAACACCAGCACAGCACGCACCCAGGGGGCCCATACCTCCATCCCCAGGACACGTCAATCAGCTGTGTGTCCACCACTACAGGGAACCCAGGATAACCCACCACCCCAACAACAACAGGGACCTGGGGGCAGTGGGAGTGGGGACACGGTTCAGGGGACGGAGGCACAGGAACACAGGGGAACTTGGAGGGCTGCTGTGCGACAGGGGGCGGACAGGCCAAGGGAACCCACAGAGTTCGTCGATGGGGTCCTCCCGCAGTACACGCTACTCTACGGTCCTCCAGACCAACAGGTAAGTACACAGGGAGCATGTTGTATGGGCTATGCCGGTGTGGAGAGGGCTGATTGTAAGAAGGAAGGGGGCAGAGTTCTGCGTCCATGAAAGACGGTGGGTGCATGTGCCACATGGCAAGGGTAGGGATGGGGGCCACTCACTTTGACGGTACAGTTGGTAATGACTTCTCTTCTTCCCCTGTACATTTCATGTAGGTCAGCGCCCACCAGAAGAAGGATATTTGGCGGGCCATCGCCAAGGACGTCCGGACCCTGGGGGTCCACCACAGACGAAGCACCCACTGCTGGAAAAGATGGGAGGACATTCGCCGCTGGAGCAAGAAGACGGCGGAGGCTCAGCTGGGGGTGCCCGTCGAACCATGACACCCCTGATGTTCCGGATCCTGGTGGTGGCCTACCCGGAGTTGGATGGGCGCTTGAGGGCATCACAGCAGACACAAGGGGGAGAGTACACTCTCATTCTGCTGACTTTGCGCACCTTGGAGGTGTCTGGGTGGGGGAGGAGGGCTGTGGGTTTCCCTAGGCCAGGGCGAGTTCCGTAGGCTAGGCCCCTCCGTAAGGCATGGCCCTGTGGCCCACCACCCCACCTGTGTAGAGTGCCAAGTACAGCCATTCATGCACCTGTGTCATCTGTGTGTGTAGCGTGACATAGTGCAGGGGGCTTCTGTGTCTGTCTTGTCCGCCAAAGGTAGCGGTAATCCATGCACTCAACATGTCTTCCTTCTGTTCCCCCCCCCTTTTTTGTGGTCTCCCTGTTCTTCTGTGCATTAGCATCATCAGGCGGAGGAGCTGTGGCACCGGAGCATGAGGGAGCTGCATCCCACATGGCCATGGAGGGCCACACTACGGACTCAGAATACACCAGTGGGACGGAGGGCGAGAGGAGCACTACGGCGGGGACAGGAGCTGAAACCAGCGACACGGACTCATCCTCCGATGGGAGCTCCCTTGTGGTGGTGGCAACATCTGTGTCCCCCGAATCTACAGGTACAGCCGCCACCCCCCCTACCAGCACCACCCTCCCAGCAGCCCCTCAGCCTTCGCCCCGTGTCCGCTCACCCAGGAGGGTGGGCATCACCTTCGCCCCAGGCATCTCAGCCCCTGCCCCTGTCACTCCTGATGCCCTCAGTGAGGAGGCCATTGACCTCCTCAGGTCCCTCACTGTTGGGCAGTCTACCATTTTGAAAGCCATCCAGAGTGTAGAAAGGCAGTTGCAACAAACCAATGCATTCCTGGAGGGCATTCATTCTGGTCAGGCGGCCCTTCACCGAGCCTTTCAAGCTCTGGCCTCAACACTGATGGCAGCCATTGTCCCTATGTCTAGCTTCCCCCCTCCAACTTCCTCCAACCACACCCAATCCCCTCTACCTCTGCCTATCCCAAGCACAACATCAGACCAGCCTGCCCACACCTCACCACACAAGGGAAGCTCAGGCAAACATAAGCACCACACATCCCACAGGCACTCACACAAGCATCACACACATACAGACACACCAACATCCACTGCCTCCACTGTGTCCCCCTCCTCGTTGTCTCCCTCCTCCCTCCCAGTTTCTTCTACACTCACACCTGCATGCACTACCTCTACAGCCACTACGTCCCGCACCAGCACACCCACCAGCACACCCCTCTCATGTGCAGTCACCACCCCCACTACCATACACACGTCCTGTGTCCTCTCCCGTTGTGTCTGTGACAACCCCTCCGAAGATACACAAACGCAGGCACACACCCACCCAACAGCCATCCACCTCACAACAGCCTCCAGCGCATGCACCTGCACCCAAAGCCACAAAACGTACACCTCCTACAACCACTACCTCTTCCTCCACTCCCAAACCCCCTCCAGCTACCCGTCCCAGTGTGTCCAAACAACTTTTCTTGTCCAGCCTTAACCTATTTCCCCCCCCCGTCCAACTCATAGGTCCCGAACTTCCACCTCAGCCACAAAATCTCCGGGACCAGTTGTGCCTGTGGTCACAGGTATGTGGAGTGCACCGACCACCAGGACAGCCAGTGTGGCACGGAGCCACAGTACAGCGAGTCCTCCCCCTGTGAAGCACCAGAAGTTGGCCAGTGCCCGTCGAGAGAGGGGGAAGACTCCAGCCACCCAAGCCGCTCCCAGGGGTCCCGGTGGGAGTGGGGACTCAGCTGTGACTCCTCCCAAGGTGGGGAAGGGCCACAAGAAACCCGGCAAGTCTGGGAGGAGCAGCACAGCGGAGAAGACCGCCATCATCCCCGCTGTCCAGGAGGGCCCCGCCAGCCCCATCCTCGCTGCACAGGAGGCCACCGCCAGCCCCATCCTTGCTGCCCAGGAGGGCCCCGCCAGCCACAGCCCTGCTGCCCAATGAAGGAGCGCCAGCCCCAGACCAGCTGGGCAATGAAGGACCGCCATCACAGGCACCCCTGAACAGGGCACCACCGTATCATGCACCGCTGAACATGGCACCGCCAACTCAAGCACCGATGAACAGGGCTCCGCCGTATTAAGCACCGCTGAACAGGGGACCACCAACTCAGGCACCCCTGAACAGGGCACCTCTGTATCAAGCACTGCTGAACATCGCACCGCCATCTGAAGCACCGCTGAACAGGGTACCGCCAACTCAAGCACCGCTGAACAGGGCACCGCTGTATCAAGCACCGCTGTACAGGGGACCGCCAACTCAGGCACTGCTGAACAGGGGACCACCGTATCAAGCACCGCTGAACATGGCTCCGCCAACTCAAGCACTGCTGAACAAGGAACTGCCAACTCAAGCACCGCTGAACAGGGCACCGCCAACTCAAGCACCGCTGAACAGGGCACCGCCGTATCAAGCACCGCTGAACAGGGCACAGACAACTCATGCACCGCTGAACAGGGCATCGCCAACTCAAGCCCTGCTGAACAGGGCACCGCCAACTCAAGCACCTCTGAACAGGGCACCGCCAACTCAAGCACCGCTGAACAGGGCACCGCCAACTCAAGCACTGCTGAACAGGGCACCGCCAACTCAAGCACCACTGAACAGGGCCCTGCCAACTCAAGCACCGCTAGCCCATGAGCGGCAGGGGCACCTACGCAACTGGGACCGTCACGGGGTGCGTGATGCACTCTGGGCACCAGTCCCCCTCCAGAACCAGTGATGACATGCATCCACTCCATCTGTCCTTCACAGGATGAAGCACTCTGGGCACCAGTCCCCCTCCAGAACCAGTGGAGACATGCATCCACTACCTCTGTCCTTAGCAGGATGAAGCACTCTGGGCACCAGTCCCCCTCCATAACCAGTGGAGACTGTTATCCACTTGAGAGACTGTGGCTTTCCACTCCCCAGGATGAAGCAGTGGGCAAACCACCCACTGTAGAGACTTGAGAGACTGTGGCTTTGGACTCCCCAGGATTGAACAGTGGGCAAACCACCCACTGTAGAGACTTGAGAGACTGTGGCTTTGCACTCCCCAGGATGAAGCAGTGGGCAAACCACCCACTGTAGAGACTTGAGAGACTGTGGCTTTGGACTCCCCAGGATTGAACAGTGGGCAAACCACCCACTGTAGAGACTTGAGAGACTGTGGCTTTGCACTCCCCAGGATTGAACAGTGGGCAAACCACCCACTGTAGAGACTTGAGAGACTGTGGCTTTGCACTCCCCAGGATATGGCAGTGGGCAAACCACCCACTGTAGAGACTTGAGAGACTGTGGCTTTGCACTCCCCAGGATTGAACAGTGGGCAAACCACCCACTGTAGAGACTTGAGAGACTGTGTCTTTGCACTCCCCAGGATTAAACAGTGGGCAAACCACCCACTGGAGAGACTTGAGAGACTGTGGCTTTGCACTCCTCAGGATACATCATTGGGCAAGGAGCCCCCTCGTGGATCTGGCGTCGTGCACTCTTCCGGCTGAGGTGCCCCCACTTCCCTTCCCCCTGAGGTGCCTGTTGTATTTCTATCTGATGCCCCTGCAGTGTTCTCTCCATTTTTATCTGGTATCGTGTGTGGGCCTCGCACATGCATTTTGGGCCCAGTGGTCCACGGAATATAAATGGTGCAATACCTGGACTAATTTTCTCGGTGTATATTTTGCAATTAGTGTTTATATGTATAATTTTGCGTATTGCATTTTGATATATTACAATGGTTACACTCATTTCCTTTTGTCTTTGCATTCTTCCGGGGGGCGTTACTATGATGTATAGATATGTATTAGTGTGTGTGTTGTAGTGGGTGAGGGTGGGGGTGTTGCGTGTGTGTCCCTGTTTTTTGCCTCCCCCTCCCCTGTGTCGTAGGTGCAGTACTCACCGTGGTCTTTGCCGCCGGTGTTGGTGCTCCTGGTACAGGAGCAGGAAGAGTATCACAGGTAGGATTTGGAGTTCCAGGTCCATGGTGTCATCGTTCCTTGTGGAGTGCGTAGAGGTGGGCGTTTTCCCTTCGAAATTCCTGTTTCCGCCGTTTTTTTTCTCTGCGATGAATCCGCCCCGGAAAAGGTGGCGGATTGGTAGGTTGTGATACTGTAGGCGGTACATTGTCTTCCGCCTGTCTGTTGGCGGTGACCGCCAAGCTGTTTGTCTGTACCGCTGTGGCGGTCGGAGTGTTAAAGTGGCTGTCTTTGTTGGTGGTTTCCGCCACGGTCGTAATTGCTAATTTTTTGCCGCCGGCCTGTTGGCGGTCTTACCACCACTTTAACACCGACTGCCAGGGTTGTAATGACCACCTAAGTCTACAAATCAATCAAAAAACAAAGTTTCACACTACCTAATGCATAATAATAGGCAAAAGCTGCCTCAGCTATACTGAAATCCTAATGGTGCAGAGAATATCTTGGATCAACCCATTGCCCAAGGCATTCAAAGATGACTGGTTTGTAGTTAAGATCGGGAGTCTTTATCCAGATGATGATCAGTTGGAGTCAGCTAAATTTGGCCGATAGTCTTTGTTGACCATTACACTGCTACTATCGGACACTTCTACAGACACTTACACCTGGTTCTCACACTTTTCCTGGTGCTCTACTTCCAAGTGGGTCACTTGCATCTGAGAAGTCCACAGCCTGCGTACCCACTTTCAACCGTTTTGTCCTTTTGCAGGCTAATCTGAAAACGACTGACAGCAAGGTCTCGAGCCATGTGATCTTGTGGGCCTCACCCAACCAGGGAAATGTGGAAATGTGGATACATCTTTTGAAGGTCTTAAGTCAATATATGCTTCAACAAGCACCGCTTCAATCCTGGTGCTGCTGGGTCAGCAGGGGCAGGCCTAGAGACCTGGTTTAAAACTACTTTCTATTGTAAAATGTCTCCTATCTGTGTGCACAGTAATGTGATTCAAGCATTTAATCTCCAGTGTACCGATTTTTAGTCTTACAATAATTCATTTTTATAGTGATTAATTTGCAGAAGGTATTAATACAAATGTTAGTGATGTGTTTGAACTTGTTGATGAACTGAGTAACAAGAACTTTATAGCAAGTTGGCCCTTTAATGTACTGATTGAATGAGATTTTAGTGCCAAGTTGGGTACCCATGGTTTGCTATCCACACTTAACCCCCTTAGCGTGAGGTAGGTAAGGGATTAGCTATCTGTTATGGATGCTAGAGGTCGACAGTTGTATAACCTGCTGCTGATGCGATCTAAGATGCATTCTGAATTTTTTGGACCATCTGTACCCCAGGAGTTCCCATTGTTGCACCAAATGTGTTTAGCGACCGGAACCCCCTTGATATCACACTGACTATTCCTGTAGTGCGTAAACATTTTGAAAGAAGGGGAGCTATGGGGGGTTTACATAAAAATGATGGACATAAACTGGTGTGGAAAACACCGACCTGGGTCAGGTTTTGAAGAGGCTGGTTAAAAAAACATCCGTGGTGCAGACCTGTGGTTTTTTTTTTTTAAAGCAGTACCTTCCGGTATAATTGGGACTTTTTCCATTCTAACCCATCATGTGAGGGAGGAGCTAACTAAACCAATTCGGTGGCTAATCAGCACTTCTCTGGGGTGGTTCGACTTTGCCTGTAGATCTGCATATTGTAACCTCTGCATTTATCTAAGGAGTGGTCCCCGGGACAGAGAGGAGATTCTTCTATGCAGTGGAGAATTTAAAAGAGCACTAAAGCAAGTAAAAGAGGGACCTTCAAATGGGATACTGGATTCTTGTAAGCATAAAGATACAGCTGCTGTTTGGAAAGCAGTCAATACGAACAAGTTATCCATTACCCCTGTGCAGGATTTTGCCCAGAACACTGGACCTGAAATGTGCGTTGTTTACTTTGATAACATCTATTCTGCCCCTCAAAGTGATAATAGTGTGCAGCCTTTGCCTCTATATCGTTTTGACATCTCTTTTGACTTTCAGTAAGCAGATGGTGCATTTAGTAGTCCCAGTCATAAAGCCCCAGGCCCTGATGGGATTCCTCTAAATGTATATAAAGAGAACGTTGAATTTGAGACATCTTTACTGACTAATGTCTTAAATTTGGCTTGTACGTCTGGACTCACTGAGACTTGGAAATCTGCAGCTATAGTGCTTGTCTTCACAAAAGGCAATCGTAGTGATCCACAGTGCTATTAACCAATATCTCTCTGGATTCGACAATTAAAATTGATAGTCCTAGAGAGGTTACAACAGTGGGTAGCATTTTTACAAGGATCCAACATGGCTTCACAGTGGGCTTAGGGGCGCTTGAACAGTGTTTATCTTCTTATATCAGAATACACTGTGGCTAAGCAAGATCCCTTTTACATGGACGTCATAGACCTCACTTTTGCATTTAATAGTGTCAATTATTCATAGCTGTGAGCAATTATGATTGAATATGGTATCAACTCTGAGCTGATCAGTTTTAGGCATGCACTACATTTTTATCTCTCAGCTTTTGTGCATTTTGGACCAGAAGGGGATTGCACAGGCCCTTTGACTAGGCTTGGGGGTGTCGGGCAGCGATGTGTCTTAGCGCCTATTTTAATCTTATTATATATCAGAGGTCCTGAGGCCACATTTATGGAAGATGCACAGAAAATGTCCATGGTCAACAATAGGCCAGTACCAGTCCTATTGCATGCACACGATGCAGTGATTATGGTTCGAACACCCATTGGCCTAAAAAAACCACTTACGTCTTTTCTTCAGTTTATGGAGTGGCTAAACTTAGAGACAAACTTCACCAACCCCTTTGCGATGGCCTGAAGTCTCATTGCCTAACTATCAAGTGTAACGGATGGCAGAGGACCTCCTTTTTTCCATACAGGGGATAACCTTTTATACCAATTGGAAATCAGGCCATTGCATGCTTGCTAGGAAAGAGTACGTTGTGGACAGTATTATCCCTGCGATGAAAATTAGGGAAAAAGCCAGTCATCCCCCTTTTGAAAAATTACAAATATAGGTTCCTGCCAATTTTAACAGTTGGAACTGGAATTTGAGGCTACTGTAATGTTATAAAGGATTGTCTTACCTGTGATTTTGGTCATACATTCACTGACTAAAATGTATTAAATTTACTGCTGAGAGTTAGGGCAGGCCATCCTTGTTCTCGAATGCTAATAATCGTACTGCCAGGGACAAGGCTTGGGTTACCCATAGTTCTACGAATGTTATACGTGGTGAACGAGAGAATGGGGAACTTTTTGAAAACAATCTGTTGAAGATTATTTTTTGGTCTCGAGCCATATCAGGAGATTGTTAAATATACATGGATGCATACTTTCCAGACAAGGTTCAGAATGGACCTAATTAGGTGGCAGTGGGCTTCCTGTTGTGACAATTTAATACAGAATCTATTTGCCTTTGCCCCTGTCATGAGTCATCCCTGTAGACCGTGCTTCATTTCATGTTTTTCTGTAAACAATGTTTGCCTTTTTCCAGGAGAAATATATTTACAATTGTAAAACAGCTGGGGTTTGGTGTTCGTAGACAGGCCTTGCTATACTGTACTTACATATGTTGCTATATTTACTCAGGCTTCCATCGGTAGAGGTCGGCTTAACTGTAGGCCTCTTATTAATATCAACTGAACGTTATCAGAAACGTTTATTTTTTTGATGTGATTTTATTGTGTTATTTAATTGTATGCAGATAATTGATTGTTTTGTATCGATGATTATATTATGGAAATTAAATATTTTAATGTATTGTGTATGATTTTAAAATTGTGCTTTTATGATCATTTTTTAATTTTCAAATAAATATATGCTGATGATGACTTAAGCATTCCAAGGAACATTTGGGATCGCTGCAATCGTATAAGATAGACAAAGACAAGATCACATCCTTAACTAGTAGCGTGCTCGATGTGGCTCAGGAAGAGTGTCCTTTTCTGCGGGAAATCGTAGTTGAGATAGTGGTAGGAGCGAAAATAGAGCCATGTACGATAACAATCTATGAGATGGTTGGAACTGTAGTTGTACTCCGTTGCTTTGAAAATCTAATAAATTCCAAATATTTAAAATAACACTTGATCAATTAAAAAATGTACATAGTTTATTGCCAAAAAAATATTTAAAAGCAAAACGTAAGTTATTAAAAATACAAATGTTTGCTTTAAATAAACTTCAACCATATTCCACTACAAACCCAACAACCAGAGATTACATTTTAAATTAATAATTGAATGTAAAGACAAAATAATAACACTTTAAAAATTCTGAACTATTATATAACAAATTTAAAACAATGATGTTAAGATTAGTTACACCTAAAATTAAACTAATGTTTAATGCATTAACATGCATTCAACATTTTTTAATACAACTATATTAAAGTGAACAATATATCAAACAATATGCTGTAAACCAATAGTATAAACATGAGAAATGATATACTTAACTTTTGTATTTTGTTTCACAATATTTTTGCAGTGACAAACTTCTTGACACGATATTTAGGTCACACAGTATTTTTGTCATTCACCTGGGTAAACTATCTCACTGAGGCTCTTTGGGTGTGAAGAGCTATGGGTTTTGGTCATTGGAAGCTGAAGTCTGAGAATTAATGATTCCACTAGAACTTTGGTTGCAGAATCAGACATTAGGCACAAGACAATCTCCAGCCACTATTGACCTGTCCATCTCTAGAGAGAATAGATACACTCTAATGAGGTATCCCACATTGCTACTGATACTGGTAGCACATTCTGTTTCAATAACTTTAGAAGCTGCACAAGGACACATTGGCTATTTACTTCACTGGGCATTTCTTCAGAGGTAGGAGCCACTAGAGGCTGTTTTTGAAGGTATATTGCAACTACTTCTGTCTCCAGCTTCCCAGGGTTTATTAGAGGAGGCACAGCAGGCAAAAAAGGGAGAGAATGAAAGAAAGAGACAGATAAAGAGTGGGAGAGAGACCAGGAAAGAATGGGAAAGAATGAAAGGAATTGGGAAGAAGGGAGACAGAAAGAAAGAGACAAGATGAGACATGGGGTTGGTTTGAACATTTTAACAGGGCTGGTCTGAACATTTGCCAAGGCTGTTTTTTCTCCACAGTCTGGCCATGAAGCTACAAACAGAGAATGTTCATTTGGGCTGAAAGGGTTATGGTGCTTATAGGGGAGGCTATAACCTCTGCTTCTGTATTGTATATTCTGCAGAGAGAAAAGAATCCCTTGCGTGCCTTAGAGTAATTTTTTTATGCTAAGGTGGCTTTTTCCCTGCACCAAGCATTGACTGCGCCTCTTTGTAACCCTTTGCGCCACATTATGCCTGCACCAGGCATAATGTATGCTGTGGGGCATTCCGGCACTAGGAGGCCTACAAAGATGTCACAGTGAAATGTATCAGATTTCACTGTGCCATTTTTGGAGTCATGTTTAACGCCTGCTCAGAGCAGGTGTTAAAATAACACCCCTATAGAAACCTATAGGCCTCCTTGCACTTTGCTACACTAGAGTCAACCTTTTTTGATGCTAGTGCACCAAAGCGCCACAATAGCATCAAAAATGTTGATGCTATTGCGCTAACGACTGCCATGGTGCACATATTATAAATAAGGGGCAATGATGGTTTCATTAGGTGCCGGTATGGGGGTTCAGAAAAAGTGGCGCATCAGCTCTGATGAAGCACTTTTTCATAAATATGGGCCAAAATCTCTGGTTCATTATTTTAGGTTGCGAAACACTGAGGTGATTGGCTCTGACTCTGCATCTTAGATTCTTAAAGAGGACATATGTTCTGGCTCTTCATCTTTAAATGCTGAACACAGGAAATAAGCTTTGACTCAGTAACTTAGTTTATTCAAGTTAAAGGCAAAAAACTCAGAGTCAGCTCCTTAGGCTGTGAATTTAGAGGCATAGCTTTGTCCTTGCATCGCAAGTTGCTGAACCCAGAAGAGATAGCCTCTGATTCTGCAACATAGGTTTTTAAAGAAGACATAAGCTCTGGTTCAGCCTCTTTGGTTGCTGACATAGAGTAGATAGGCTATGACATAACACAGTATGGTGGTCATTACAACCCTGGCGGACGGTGTAAAAGCGGCGGTAAGACCGCCAACAGGCCGGCGGTAAAAAATTTGGAATTATGACCGTGGCCGAAACCGCCAACAAAGACAGCCACTTTAACACTCAGACCACCACGGCGGTACAGACAAACAGTGCGGCGGTCACCGCCAACAGACAGGCGGAGGACAATGTACCGCCCACAGTATCACAACCTACCAATCCACCACCTTTTCCGGGGTGGATTCACCGTGGATAAAAACACGGCGGAAAAAAGGAATTTCGAAGGAAAAACGCTCACCTCTACACACTCCACGAGGAAGGAGGGCACCATGGAGCCGGAACTCCATATTCTCCCTGCGATAGTCTTCCTGCCCTTATACAAGGAGCATCAACGCCGGCGGCGAAGACCACGGTGAGTACTGCACCTACAACATAGGGGAGGGGGGAGGCAAAAACACAGGGACACACACAACCAACATCCCAACCCCCACCCTGACCCTCACCCACTACAACACACACACCAATGCATATCTATACATTACAGTAACACCCCCCAACCCCCCCGGAAGAATGCAAAGACAAAAGGAAATCAGTTGAACTATTGTAATATATCAAAATACAGTAAGGAAATATATACATATGTATACACACAATAAACAAAATATACACCACGATTAGTAGTGCAGGTATTGCACCATTCATAGTCCGTGGACCACTGGGCCCAAAATGCATGGGCGAGGCCCCCACAAGATACCCGATCAAAACAGAGAGAACACTGCACGGGCATCAGATAGAAATACAACAGGCACCTCAGGGGGAAGAGAAGGGGGGGCACCTCAGCCGGATGAGTGCACAACGCAAGATCCACGAGGGGGCTCCGTGCCCATTGATGTATCCTGGGGAGTGCAAAGCCACAGTCTCTCAAGTCTCAACAGTGGCTGGTTTGCCCACTGTACCATCCTGGGGAGTGAAAAGCCACAGTCTCTCAAGTCTCTGCAGTGGGTGGTTTGCCCACTGTACCATCCTGGGGAGTGCAAAGCCACAGTCTCTCAAGTCTCTGCAGTGGGTGGTTTGCCCACTGTACCATCCTGGGGAGTGCAAAGCCACAGTCTCTCAAGTGGATAACAGTCTCCACTGGTTCTGGAGGGGGCTTGGTGCCCAGAGTGCTTCATCCTGCCAAGTACTGAGGTAGTGGATGCAAGTCTCCACTGGTTCTGAAGGGGGCTGTGTGCCCAGAGTGCTTTCTCCTGCCAAGGACTGAGGTAGTGGATGCAAGTCTCCCCTGGTTCTGGAGGGGGCTTTGTGTCCAGAGTGCTTCATCCTGCCAAGGACAGAGGTAGTGGATGCATCTCTCCACTGGTTCTGGAGGGGGCTTTGTGCCCAGAGTGCTTCATCCTTCCCAGGACTGAGGTAGTGGATTCCTTTCTCCAATGGTTCTGGAGGGGGCTTTCTCCCCAGAGTGCTTCATCCTGCCAAGGACTGAGGTAGTGGATGCCTTTCTCCACTGGTTCTGGAGGGGGCTTTGTGCCCAGAGTGCTTCATCCTGCCAAGGACTGAGGTAGTGGATGTACCTCCCAGTTCCCCTGTGTTCTTGTGCCTCCGTCCCCTGGACTGTGTGCCCACTGCCACTGCCCCCAGGTCCCTGTTGTTGTTGGGGTGGTGGGTTATTCTGGGTTCCCTGAAGTGGTGGACACACAGCTGATTGACGTGTCCTGGGGCCGGAAGTATGGGCCCACTGGGTGGGTGCTGTGCTGGTGTTTCCAGAGGGTGGAAGGACTGTGGTGGGCTGTGCCTGTGTGAGGGGAACCGACTGTCCCGAGGCCCACGATGGTCCGGGCTGGTCATCTGGATCCAGTTGGACAGAGCTGCTGTCATCACTGTGGGCCTTTTCTGTGGGTGGGGTGGAGATGTCTGGACCCTCCTGTCTGGTGACGTTGGGTAGTGGTCCTGCAGGGGTGTAAAAGCATGATTATTGCATCTGTGTGTGTCATGGTGTGCAATGTGTGGGTGACCGTGTACACCAGTGCTAGCATTCCTGTGTGGGGGCTTGTGTGATGATGGTTGAGGGGGGTGTTATGGGTATGTGCAGTGGGCATGCTTTAGTGATGGGTGTCCATGCTTTGTTGTGTCATGCAGGGCTTGGTGTTGGGCTGTGTGGTTTATGTTATTAGTACATTTGTGAGGAGTTGGAGTGATAGGGGAGGGGGCGAGGGTGGGGGTCTGTGATAGCGTGCAGGTAGGGTGGGGGATATGATAGTTAAGATTTGACTTACCAGAGTCCATTCCTCCACCGACTCCTGCGAGGCACTCAGGATGCAGAATAGCCAAGACCTGCTCCTCCCATGTTGTTAGTTGTGGGTGAGGAGGTGGGGTCCGCCGCCAGTCCGCTGTACCGCTATGTGGTGTCTTGAGACCACGGAACGGACCTTCCCCCGTAGGTCGTTCCACCTCTTCCTGATGTCATCCTGATTTCTTGGGTGCTGTCCTACTGCATTGACCCTGTCGACTATTTTTCGCCATAGCTCCATCTTCCTAGCTATGGAGGTGTGCTGCACCTGTGCTCCAAATAGCTGTGGCTCTACCCGGACGATTTCCTCCACTATGACCCTGAGCTCCTCCTCCGAGAACCTGGGGTGTCTTTGCCGTGCCATGGGGTGGTGTAGGTGATGTGTGGGGTGGTGTGTGTGGTGATAAGTGTGGTGATATGTAGTGGTGTGGGGTGTTTTGTGCATGGAAGTTGTATGGGTGATGGTGTTGAGTGCCTGTCGCTGCTAGTTTGTTGATGGTGGTGTCTCTCTTTGGCCTTCTCTTGGTAATTGTGGTCGTAGGGGTTTGTGGGTGATGTGGGTGTGTGTTTTATATTGTATTGGGTGTGTGGGAGTGGTGTGTGTATGTGTATGAGGTATGTGTATTTCAAATTGTCCAATGTAGTGGTGTTTTGGAGATGTGTGTGTATTTGGAGCGCGGCGGTGTGTACCGCCAATGGAATACCGCGGTTGAAAGACCGCCACGTGGATTTGTGGCTCGTGATAGCATGGGCGTATTTCTGTTGGCGTGACGGTGGAGGTTTTGTTTTCGCCAGTTTATCACTGACCTTTGGTGTGGCAGACTTGTGTGGGTGTCTGGATTTTGTCGGATTTCGAGATGTGGGTCGTAATAGCTGTGGTGGATTTCCGCGGCCGCTGCGGTGTGTTGGCGGTCTTCTGCACGGCGGTAAGTGGCTTTTACTGCCAATATTGTAATGACCCCCCTATGTTCTTAAAGAAAACATAAGCTCTGGCTTTGCATCTTAGGCCACGAAACATAGACATTTAGGATCGGACTCAGCAAGGTAGGTTCAGCGATGACATAAGCTCGGACTTAGCATCTTAGATTGCTGACTGCAGAGACAATAGGCTCCTACTCAGTAACTTAAGTTATTCAAGAAGGCACAGGTTTTGGCTCAGCATCTTAGGTCACTGAAAACAGAGAGGACAGCTGCTGGCTCAACAACTTAGGTAACGCCTTTCTTCTTATGAGCCACATATCACTCAAGAACTTGGCAATCTAACAAGCATACAGAGGACAAGAATTTGATCTTAGAATTCTAAGAGCAGTACAACAGCTTTGAGTACCCAAATGTGGGCATAGGGGATTTATCCATATGGGTCGTGGTCAAGCATAAGCCAGACAAGCAAATAAAGCATAGGATACTGATTTATCCGCAATATTGCAACTGGGCATAATACAGAGCCAGTTGCTGTCTATTTACAAGTAAATGCTTTCAGAGATAAAGCACCAATTCTAAATTGAAAATAGAGCTTCCTGTCCATTGGGACAGCTATGATGTCCCAATATTGCTCAAAGGCACTAGTACATTTGAAATCAATAAATGATCCTTTCAATGGAGCTCTAGGAGTTCTTTGGGCTAAATTCTGCATTGTCCAGGACAAGAGCTCTTTGGAAGGAACATGATCTTGAGACCTAGATTCCCATAGTTCATTCATGCCCATAGAAGTCAACAGTTTTTTGATGTTCAAAAGCCAGGTGATGTTATTGAATCTATGTGCTTTTAATGACATCCTGCAAGGCTTCAGCATAGGAAGCAAGCTTGGCTGGACTACAACCTTCTCCAAAATAGTAGTGGGTGCAGTCTAACTTTTCTTTCAATTGCTTTCCTTCCCATGTCTAGTGTTATAATGGAGTAGTAGGTGGAAAGTGGGCTACATTCCTTATTCCAGCAACTTAGGTTCATAAAGAAGACATAAGCTCTGGCTCAGTATATTAGGTTGCTGAACACAGAGCTAATAGGCTCTGACTCTGCAGTTTAGGTTCTTAAAGAAAACCTATGCTCTGGCAGCATCATAGGTTTCTGAATGTAAAGATGATATGCTCTGACCCAGCAAATTAGTTACCAAAGAAAGACATAAACTCTGGCTCATCATCTTAGGTCTCAGATCACGGAGATATCTAGCTCTGACTGAGCTCGCTAGATTCTTAAAGGTTCCTAAAGAAGACATAAGCTCTTGCTCAGCACCTTAGGTTGCCCAACACTGAGATTATAGAATCTAGCTCATTAACTTAGGTACGAAAAGATGTCGGAAGCTCCAGCTCAACACAGAGTATATTGGCTGTGATGCAGTAACTTAGGTTGTTGAAGTCCGACGAAAATAACCAGGAGATAAATTCTGACTGCCACATAGAGTACCACTTATTTAAAATTGTTTTTTTGCCATAGAATAGTGGGAAGCTCCTAATCTAATCTTGTTCAAAACATGGGACAACCTGATATATTCATGTTTATAATTGGTTGTCTCAGGAACTAAGATTGTGCATCCAGCGGCTGCCAAGTAAGGAGATAATTTGGAACATGGGCACAGAGGCTGCTGTAGACCTGATGAAAAGTTACTTACAGTAATTCCTTTTCTAGTTGATACTTTCAAATGCTCACCTAAGAATACATCCCAGGCAGCAGACCGGATCTGAAAAGGCTTGTAACTTCAGCAAACAGATGTTGAGGCAGGCTTTCATCAAAAACCAGAGGCATTTGATCTCCATCTCCCCCAGATTAACTCCTCAAGCAAGACATTTATTGCTACTGCCAGCTATGGGTGAGGAAAAGCGAGCGGCCTGCAATGATCTAGTTGCAGGTGAATAGCCAAGGAACATAACTCAAATTTCCTGAACGTGTCGCAACAGACTACACTGTATCCAGGACAGCTCCAATGAAAGGCAGCCTCTGAGAAGGAGTCAGATGCAACTTTGGCTTGTTGATCGTGAACCCCAATGATGTCAGGATGTTTGCATTGTCTAGAGGTGGTTTAGGTTTCCCATCAACAGCCAGCCATCGAGGGAAGGGAATACTGGTATCCCCAACCTCTAAAGATGGGCAGCAACCACCACCATCACTTTTGTGAATACGCAAAGGACAAGGAGAGACCAAAGGGGAGCCAGGCAAACTGAAAATGCTCCTGGCCTACCTTGAAATACAAATAACAATGGTGGGACTGCACGAAGGAAATACAAAAATATGTGTCTACAGGTCCAAGGACAATATCTGGAACTCTTTCAGTAACGTCTTTAAAAAGTAAAGCTCACACACTTTGCAACAGAATGGACATATATTCCTCTGAGATTTCCATGATGTGGGGGCAAGATTTGGTAGAACAAAAATAAATGTTAGGGCATAGCCATGGTGAACGATTAAAAGGACAAATCTGTTGGGCGTGATGGATTGCCACTCTGACAAAAAGTGCTTCAACCTTCCTCCCTCAGGGTGGTTGTTTTGCAAGCGGAAATGGCATGGAGGGGAAGAGAACTGGGAAACAGGTGGCCTTGTTGGCCTGTCTGTTGCCTGCCATATACATGTCCCCCGACCTCAAAAGGACTGAGGTGATTAGAGCAGTGGCTGGAGAGACTGACTTGGCCTAGAGATCAGCCCATTGAGTAGCCTCAAAAATTCCTAAACTGGCAAGGAAACTGTTCAGCAGGGGTCAAAAGGCCCACAGAGCATGCTGTGGTCATACTTTATTTGAGTTGTTCCAAGGCAGTATCATCTTTCTCACCGAACAGGTGTTAACCATCTAAACGCATATCCATGACAGAGGCCTGTACCTCTCCATATCACATCCATGCACAGCATCATAGCCCCAAACTGGTGCCATGTGCCCACCCCAGACAACCCAAAGTATCAAGGCAGGCATGGATCACATATTTGGTCGCATATTGGCCATACTGAATTGTTTGAGCCATTAAGACCATAAGGTTTTCCCAAACTGCTGGTAGATCTCAGTATGTCTCAGTGGGCATACATATATCAGCCCAATAAGAAGAATGGGTTGACTGCTCTCAATGCAAGGCCAGTTGATTACACAATGTATTTTCTAAATGCGTCAGTCCTCTTAGACTCTCTAGCTGAGGGAGACATGGGGAACATTTGAGTGCCCACCTCGCTGGTTGAGGCCCAAACAACCAGATTCTCTGTAGTAGTAAGTTTAGTGCAGAAATCAGGATTACCAAGCATTGATATGTGACATTTGGCCACCTGCATATTCACCGGTGGTCAAGAACAGAGCTTTGACCAGGTGTACATCAAGTAATCAGTGAGGGCCTCCTTGAAAGGGAACAGGGACTTAGATGTTGCTGTCCCACGCTGTAAGTGTTCCATAAGGACTTTAGTCTTAGTCACAATAAAGGGCAGTCGTAGGTCCAGCATCTCAGCTGTAGGTCAGACTACTATTGCAAAGTATTTTGTCTCTTCTGTTGGCAGTTCAAATGACACATTTGACCATGTATCAGGGCAAGATCAAGCCTATTGTTTTTTATTCAGTCCATGCAAAAACTGTCATCATCATAATGAGGGGGGAGTAGATCATCCCTAACCCCAACATTATCATCTCTGGGTGGTGGTAAGCTTTTAGGATCTGAGCCAATCAGAGAATGAAGCCTCTGATGGCACATTCGTCCTAGTAGAGGAACTAGATCAGAAACAGGATCTATCCAACCAACATTGGTTGAGATCTGACGGAAGTTGGTTTGGGGTCATGCTTCAGAATCTGCACAGTATCTTTCCGGCAGCTGTGGAGTCAGTACCAATATTCACAAAGGAGGGCCTAGCACAGGTTGTGGAGCAGGTTGAAGAATTGTACCAGAGTTGGTACAGGGTCTGTAATAGGTACAAGGTGGGCAGACAGTGGCAAGAATAAGTCTCCTGGCTGTAGCCCAACTAGAGGACCCAAGAGATCCTTGGAGCCTGAACACATGTCAGAGGAAGCATGAAGTATGCCAAACATCTGCAACATGGCCTTCTTAAATGTGTCAGTTTGCTGCAATCCCACCAATAGCCCAAGAAATTAGGGGTGCACTGGTATCAGTTGTGGAATTGGCTCCACAACCTGAGGTATGGAGAGAGACTGACTAACATTGCAACACGCTTGCACCTTCTCTTTGGATAGAGTGGCATGATGGGTTGAATCCTGCTTTGCTTTCTTGTGCTTGCATTTAGACTTCAATTTTAAATTAACAGAGGACTTTGGCACCAATTTGACCACATGTGGAAGTGGCCTTCAGAGTGGGATCAAGTTTGCAGCCTCTGCTTGAAGCAGGAGCGGGAACTATGGAAGACACACAGGCCCGTATTTATACTTTTTGACGCTAAACTGCGCTAACGCAGTTTAGCGTCAAAAAGTTTTGCGCCGGCTAACGCCATTCTGAAGCGCCATGCGGGCGCCGTATTTATTGAATGGCGTTAGCCGGCGCAAGCAGACCGGCGCTGCCTGGTGTGCGTGGAAAAAAACCACGTACACTAGGCAGCGCCGGCGTTGGGAAAAATGGCGCTAGGGCGTCTTAAAAATGGTGCAAGTCAGGTTGACGCAAAAAATCGCCTCCACCCGATTTGCGCCATTTTTAACGACGCCCAGACGCCATTTACATGACTCCTGTCTTAGTAAAGACAGGAGTCATGCCCCCTTGCCCAATGGCCATGCCCAGGGGACTTATGTCCCCTGGGCATGGTCATTGGGCATTGAGGCATGTAGGGGGGCACAAATCAGGCCCCCCTATGCCAAAATAAAAAAATAAAAAAAATAAAAATGATACTTACCTGAACTTACCTGAATGTCCCTGGGGTGGGTCCCTGTATCCTTGGGTGTCCTCCTGGGGTGGGCAAGGGTGGCAGGGGGGGTCCCTGGGGGCATGGGAGGGCAGCTGTGGGCTCATTTTGAGCCCACAGGTCCCTTAACGCCTGCCCTGACCCCGGGCGCTAAAATCCGGCGCAAATGCGGGGTTTTTTGCCCCGCCCACTCCCAGGCGTCATTTTTGCCCGGGAGTATAAATACGACGCATTTGCGGCGCAGTCATTTTTTTAGATGGGAACGCCTACCTTGCATCTCATTAACGCAAGGAAGGCGTTCACGCAAAAAAATGACGCTCTTTCCTCATACTTTGGCGCTAGACGCGTCTAACGCCAAAGTATAAATATGGCGTTAGTTTTGCGCCGAATTTGCGTAAAAAAAAACTACGCTAATTCGGCGCAAACGGAGTATAAATATGCCCCACAACTTCTTATTCTTGACTTCAGCAGTGCACAGCATAGTCTCTTAATACCTCATCACCTTTGGGTCAATGAGGGCACCCTTGTTGCATGACTTTGAGTTGTGTCCTGAACCTAAGCACTAGAGACACATCTTGTGCATGTCCATGACCAATATCTGTTTTGACAGTCACAGTATGGTTTGATACCTGTGGTAACCTATGAAGCTCCGCTCCATTATCTATGGGTTGGCACAGAGTCAACATGGAGCTGCACAGTACCACCTAGCGACCTGCGGGAACATTTATAGGGAAACTTTTTCCAGATCTTGGGGGTTATTACAACTTTGGAGGAGGTGTTAATCCGTCCCAAAAGTGACGGTAAAGTGACGGATATACCACCAGCCATATTACGAGTTCCATAGGATATAATGGACTCGTAATACGGCTGGTCGTATATCCGTCACTTTACCGTCACTTTTGGATTAACACCTCCTCCAAAGTTGTAATAACCCCCCTAGTCTGGTGTCTGAGGAGCATTGAAAGATAAGAAATCAGCATGGTGTGAAACCTGTAATCTTTGAAGGGTACATTGTTCCCTAGAGCACTGGATTTTGTTCAGTAGGCTAACAGAATTGAGAGTGGAGCTACGGATCTGTACTGGAATGTGTTGGAAAAAAAGGATTTTATTTCAGCATGTAGAGGTGGTGTTTATATGTGGTTCCCCTTATTTATTCCTGGGATGGTACAGAGCCAACCCCTAGCAGCACAATACCATCTAGTGACCTGCGGGAATATTGCCAGAAGCAAGATTTCCTGATCTAGTGTGTTACCTAGGGGGCATTCAAAGGTGAGAAATTGGAAATTAGTAGTATCAAATCAGACACAACATTACCCATGGTTGTGGAAAGACCGAGGCACAGAACCTTATGACGCGCAGTACAGAAATATAAGGACAAAGACGGTAGCAGACAGGTCGCACATCAGCTCTTTCAACAGCACATTCGTGTTCAGAAAATTAAATCAATAATAATGATGGAAGCGAGAAGGCAGAGTAGGTCAGTGCTCTAGCAGGGGACGTGGAGTCCGAAACTAATTTCGTTGAGTGCACTTTCGACGCACCTCACTCAATCAAAATTCAACATTTTGATTGCATTCTCATAGAGCTAATATGTATTAGCCTAGCATAATTTGCATGCAGTGTTCCCTTACTCAGCCTTAATGTATTCCAGGCACGGGCTTGGAGCGCAGCAGATTCGTCTTTGCTGCTAATCCCCTGCTCTCCCCCTGGCGCTCCCTCCCCATGAATGTGTTTTAAAAAACACAGCATCACATCTTTTCCTTTAATAATCTTTGTAATCTTTTCCCACCTCAACCTGTCAGACGTAAAAACTGAATGTGATAAATCCTCAATGACTTCAGGGCCCTCAAGTTTACCACACAAAAAACATATCTGAGGAGTTATCATGAGAGAGACAGTCAATGCCATTGCGTGCACGTTGTGCATGTGTAAACAACTGATGCTCTAGAGAAAAAAAAAGTCAACGCTGTTGTGTCCTATTGTATTACTAGAAGTATATAGAGGAATGATGTAAGGATTCAGAGCACAATGTCACGGGCAAAAATACATTGTGCCTGTTGTGATCCATCCAAGCAAAAGGGACGATTCTGCAGTCTCCAGCTGAGAAACGCAGGATTCCTTCACTCCTTAAACCCACCTTATGGAAGTATCACTTATGGAAGCACTGTAGCTTATATTTAGCATCCCTAAAGATTTTATTATATTTGCACCAATTTTTTCCAAGAAATTTTTGTTGCAACACAATATAGCAGCCAGCGATAATGCACAAACTGAGCAGAACAACTTGGAATAAGCAACCTTTTGTGAATGAATAATTAAATGAATAAACAGCTATATTAGTTTAGATGTTCAGTCTAGGTTTTGCTAGGTGCTAATAGAAAGACAAAAAAAAGCTTTGTAACCCCTTGCGCCATATTATAGCTGCGCCAGGCAACATGTATGCATGGGTGGCATTCCGGAGCCAGGAGGCCCGCAAAAATGGTGCAATGAAATTTAACAGTTTTCACTGCACTATTTTTGGCATCATAGTAAACTATGGGCCTTCTTGCACTTTGGTGCACTAGTGTCAAATTTTTTGACGCTAGTGTAGCAAAGCTACACAATAGCGTCAAAAACGTTGATGCTAGTGTGCTAAGGACTGCCCTAGTGTGTTGTATTATAAATACTATGCAACCTTTATGATGTTAGGTGTCGGTAAGGGGGGCACATCTTAGCTGATGCACCACTTTTTTCTTAAATATGAGCCTTTGTTTTGAGCATCATGCCATCACACTTTAGCTCCTCTGTGCTTTTGAGGAAAGAAAAGTGCCATATGTAATATTGAAATAGAACGATTGTTTTAATTAGGGACAATATAATGATCTCACATTCGACTCCCCTCTGCCATCCCCACCTCCAAGACCACCACACACAAAGAAGAAGTTACAGAATTATATTTCAAAATGAAGTAAATAACGAACATTCTCCACTCTACAAGATGCTAAATGTGAAAAATCCTCTGCACAGGAATAGAAACATGCAGATTTAGGCCCTTGACAACGTTATTTTGGAGATTACCCTCGTACATCATGTTACTTTCTCGAAAGAATCCAAAAGAGAGACAAATTGCAGAGTGAAGTTTGGCCAAAAGTAAAATGGTCAACCTTGACCTGCCACCCCACACCCCCAAGTAGGCAATTACTGGTGTTGGCCAACCAGCGCCATTGACATATTTCACTATTGTATTACACATGATGATGTTTTGTAAATTTCTGTTCAATAGCCAGAAGGACCTTCTTCAGGTCTGCAATAATGCCTGAAAAGCCATGTAATTATTCAGAAAACAGAGAAAGTCCAGTCCTCAAGGCACATTGAGCTCACTCACTGAGATTTCTACCGTACAGTGAACAATTAAGCAACACAAACATTCCATGCATCATCTCATTCATGTTGGGAGGGAGGAGAAGCAATTAGGCCCATATTTGTACTTTTTAGCACAGCATTTGCATTATTTTTTTAAGCAAAAGTGGCGAAAACTTACAAAACATGGCCCATATTTATATTTTTTTAGCGCTGCATTTGCGGAACTTTTTTGACAGAAAAGTGTTGCAAACGTACAAAATACAATTTTATTTGTAAATTTGCGCCGCTTTTGCGTCAAAAAGTGGGGCAAATTCGGCGCTAAAAAATGCATAAATATGGCCCTCAGTATTTAAATGCGCATCCTATTTGGGATGAACTGTACTTTTCGGATGAGCAGGGTGCGCCGCACAACCGGCAGTGAGTTATTGATGGTTTGCAGAGTCGCTGATCTATAGGCTTCCTTAATGTAGGCTATTTGTTTTAATGAAGGGCATAATCTGCATGCATGCGCGGCTTCTTCCACACGCAGCGAGCCGATACATCTTCGTTGAGGGCATGCGCGGAAAAGGAATCCTTCAGGACCCCTTGACAGCTTCTGATCAATGTGCCAATGTTATTTAATGAGGAGGCCTATGGCTGGCCCATTCATGAGCAACCCATCTCTCTTCCCCAAATAGAGCTCGCCGCTAATGCTTGTTGGAAAGGATTATGTAAACATGCGGAGCAAATGAGAACAGAGGCACGGGGCTAATTAAGCGAATGACTTTTAGCAACGTTGGCTCCTGCCGGTTGCCGTTGCTGATTAGCGCTAACAGCAATCATGGCCATCAGCACGGTGCCATTTGTCCCATCGGAGCGCCCGCCATGCCACTATTTAAATGAATGGCTCATCCAACCTGATATACTGTGCACTGTGTGATTGCATCCTTGAAAGTGTTGGTACATACACAGCGCCAGCCTAGCTAGGGCACAAAGGGGGCTGTGCGTAGTCAGTCAGCTGTATGTCGTGTGAGTGGGCGGCAGGGGAGTGTAGCAACATTCGGACATTTCAGACACAGACAGTGCTGACCACCCCTTTGCCAGACCCGTCTGCATTGTGGTTGGATAGCAGGCTCAAAACTGATAAAACAGGTCAATTAGTGAAGTGGGTGTGCTCTGCAAGAGTGACAGTCAAATCATGGGCAACAGAACATTTGGCATTTATGCGATCATCACAAAACGAGAGATATTTTGGTATGTACTGTTAACGACTGGACAGCTTTAGGTGAGTGTCATATTTAAAAATATTGCTAGCATTACGTATCTGATTACTAACAAAAAGCGATCAAAACAAAATATTAGAGCTATTATTAATACTTTGGGGGATTTTTGTTATTATTATGACGGTTATTATTGCGGTGATTATACTACTACTACTACTACTACTAATAATAATAATAATAATGACAATAATAATAATAATAACACTTATTATTATTATTATTATTAGTATTATTATTATTAATAATATTATTATTATTAACATTAACAACTTTACTGATTTTACTACAAGCACTTATATTCTTACTTCTGTTTCTCCTCCTCCTTCTTCACCCCTCCTCCTTCTACTACTACTATTACTAATAATAATAATATCAACGATACATGGGATAAAGAACGCTGTACCTCTTCATACTGGAATTCACAAAAGAGTTCTTTGACCATATAGAGTAATGAGCTCAAGGAACCCCGAGGTTACTTGCAATATACCTTCATCATACAACCAAGAGTATTTTATTTTATTGGTTAAGTTCATTTCGGAAACTCAGGGACAGACTTAAGAAAAGTGGTGCTGCAACCAGTGCAGCAGCACTTTTCTAGCGCAACCTAGCTCCCCTCCTACTGCCACCATGAGTGTGCTGTATTCAAAATACAGCGCACCGTGGAGCAGGGTGGGGGACAATAGCATCAACATATTTGACGCTATTGATGTGCTGTTCAGGGTTAGTGCCTAAATGTTGGCGCTAACCCTGAACAATACAGAGGGGCCCATCATAAATCATAGTGTGCCACCTTTTAAAGCCTGTTTGGAGTAGGCGTTAAAAATATTGAAACAAATGGTGCAAAGAAATCTTTTAGATTTCTTTGCACCATTGTTTCTGCTCCCTCAAGTGGGGAACGACATCCTTGCATACATTATGCATGGCGCAGGCATAATGTAGCGCAAGGGGTTACAAAGTGGCACAATGCATGCATTGCGCCACTTTGTAAATCTGCCACAGCGATTCTGGCCTCGTTGTGCCACATTAGTGTAAAAAAAGAACGCTAAGTTGGCACAAGGAGGCACTAGGCCCTCTTAAATCTGGGCCATAGTTCAGTAGAATTGAAGAAACACCTCTTACTTTGAGCAGTTAAACAGCAGTTGTTATTCTTCACTTTGACCTGCCTTTCACACCGAACATTGTTGGCTCCCGCAGTAGGCACGTCTCAAGTCTACTGCAATGCGTTAATATCCATAGCTATGTTTTTTATTATTAAAAGTGACAATGTCATAACAACACTGCACGAAGAAACTTAAGGGCACTGATGTAGGATTTCATTAGGTATATAGTGTAGGTTATTATTATTTTGATTATTATTATTATTATTACTACAAAAAACAACATTAACCCCTTCGCTGCCAGGCCTTTTCCCCCTCCTGTGGCAGGCCATTTTTTGCCTATTTGGAATAGTTCTCGCTTAGACCCTCATAACTTTTTGTCCATATAAGCTACCCACGACAAATTTGCGTCCTTTTTTTCAACATCATAGGGATTCTAGAGGTACCCAGACTTTGTGGGTTTCCCTGAAGGAGGTCAAGAAATAAGCCAAAATACAGTGAAAATTTCGTTTTTTTAAAAAAAAAATGGGAAAAAGGGGCTGCAGAAGAAGGCTTGCGCTTTTTTCCCTGAAAATGGCATCAACAAAGGGTTTGTAGTGCTAAAATCACTAGCTTCCCAGCTTTCAGGAACAGGCAGACTTGAATCAGAAAACCCAATTTTTCAACACAATTTTGGCATTTTACTGGGACATACCCCATTTTTACGATTTTTTTGTGCTTTCATTCTCCTTCCAGTCAGTGACAGAAATGGGCATGAAACCAATGCTGAATCCCAGAAACCTAAACATTTCTGAAAAGTAAACAAAATTCTGAATTCAGCAAGGGGTAATTAGTGTAGATCCTACAAGGGTTTCCTACAGAAAATAACAACTGAAAAAAAGAATATTGAAATAGGGGTAAAAAACCAGCAATTTTTCTCTACGTTTTACTCTTTAACTTTTTCCTGAAATGTCAGATTTTTTAAAGCAATATACCGTTACAAATGTTGGACTCTTCTGGTTGCAGTGATATATAGGGCTTGTAGGTTCATCAAGAACCCTAGGCACCCAGAGCCAATAAATGAGCTGCACCCTGCAGTGGGTTTTCATTCTATACTGGGTATACAGCAATTCATTTGCTGAAATATAAAGAGAGAAAAATAGCTATCAAGAAAACCTTCGTATTTCCAAAATGGGAACAAGATAAGGTGTTGACGGGCGGTGGTTATTTGCACATCTCTGAATTCCCAGGTGCCCATACTAGCATGTGAATTACAGGGCATTTCTCAAATAGACGTCTTTTTTACACACTCTCTTATATTTGGAAGGAAAAAATGTAGAGACAAGGGGCAATAACACTTGTTTTGCTATTCTATGTTTCCCCAAGTCTCCCGATAAAAATGATACATCCCTTGTGTGGGTAGGCCTAGCGCCCGCAACAGGAAATGCCCCAAAACACAACATTGACACATCCCATTTTTTGACAGAAAACAGAGGTGTTTTTTGCAAAATGCCTACCTCTGGATTTTGGCCTCAAGTTCAGCCGGCACCTAGGGAAACCTACCAAACCTGTGCATTTTTGAAAACTAGAGTCCTAGGGGAATCAAGGATGCGGTGACTTGTGGGGCTCTGTCCAGGTTCTGTTATCCAGAATCCTTTGCAAACCTCAAAATGTGGCTATAAAAACACTTTTTCCTCACATTTCAGTGACAGAAAGTTCTGGAATCTGAGAGGAGCCACAAATTTCTTTCCACCCAGCGTTCCCCCAAGTCTCCTGATAAAAATGGTACCTCACTTGTGTAGGTGGGCCAAGTGTTTGTGACAGGTAAGAGCCAAAAACACGTCGAAATTGAGGGGGAACCAAAGTGGGTCCAAAAGGGCAGTTTGAAAAAAAATACATTTTTAGGCTGACAAGTGCAGCAGAAATTTTATCAGTATAGATGAGATAATGTGGGTCATAGGAAGTTTGTGGATTATTGCAGATTTCGGAAGGTTCCATCACAAAAATGTGGGAAAAATGTCTGCTTTCCAGCAAAGTTTTAGGTTTGCAGGGCATTGTGGGTAAGGAAATGGTGCGGGTGCATGTGAAGCACACCACCCTGGAATAAACTAGATGTTTAGTTTTCAGATGTGTTTAGGTCTTGTGGATTTTTCTACATGGCAGTGTCCCAAAGTAAAAAAAAGTGCAGCCCTCACCATTCCAAGTGGGCCGATTCTGAGAGTTACCAAGCTCTCATGGCCCAAATGTAAAACAAAAAACAAAAATAATCAAATGTCCTCTTGCTTGCCATGGGATAAGATGTTTTAGTGTGTGGGGGGGAGCTGAAAGACTGTTGGCTCCTTCAGTTCGGGAGGGGGCATAACCAGGCCCATACTGGTTGATAGCCACCATCCCACTATTTTATTTTTATTTTTATTCCCTGGCATCTAGTAGACTTTCTGTCCCCTCGGGGTGTGGATTGGGTGTAATTGCCCAATCTGCCCACTGGTGGGCAGAACAACTTTGGCCCCATTTATTTGGGGTGCGGGTATGGCCATACCCCAACCTCTTATTTTGAAAAAAAATCTTCCCTGGTCTCTGGTGGGCTTTCTGCCCCCCTTGGGGGCAGATGGTCCTTCCAAAATAGGCCAGTCTGCCCCCAAGGGGGGGCAGTTATGGGCAACAGTAAGGTGCCCCCAGGGGGAGAGACCCTTGCCAAAGGGGCTGCCCCCTCCAAATAAAACACACACATATACACACACCAATCCATGGTGTCTAGAGGTTTCTGCCCCAAAGGGGGCAGATTGGCCTTACAAAAATAGGCTGATCTGCCCCCCCCGGGGAGCAACCCTTGTCTAAGGGGTCGCTCCCCATACATAAAAACATAAAGTAAATAAAAAATATATATATATATCCCTGGTGTCTAGAGGTTTCTGCCCCTCCGGGGGCAAATCCACCTAATTATACTAGGATGATCTGCCTCCGGGGGGACAGAAAAGGCCTAAAAATATTTTGCCCCTCCCCCCGGGGAGTGGCCCTTGCCAAAGTGGCCGCTCCCCTTATGCGTTAGTATAAAAAAAATAAAAAATTCCCTGGTGCCTTGTGGTTTCTGCTCCCCCCCGGGGGCAGAAATGGCCTAATAATAATTTGCCCCCCCCCGGAGTGACCCTTGCCTAAGGGGTCGCTCCCCAAACATAAAAGAAATAAAAGTAAACAAAAAAAAAATATATCCCTGGTGTCTAGTGGTTTTCTGCCCCCCCCAATGAGGGCAATGCACAGGCAGATGCAGACACACAATGCCAATATGGGGGGGCTGCACAAGCAGTTGGAGTGTCTGAATGCAAACATCTGCAAGCTGCATGAGGGACAGCAAACAGCTGCGGAGAACACCAAGGAACTGACAAATGCCATTAAGGAACTCTGTACTGAGATCAGACATGAGCAAGTTAGCCACCGCAGGCGCGAAAGGCAATTCATGGGAATGTTTAATGGCTTTTGCAGATCTGTAAATCGTCTTGCTACATCTACTGCCCTGATATCACAAGGTGCTGTGGCCGCACAGGTGGAGGCAGCACATACCAGCCAGGATGTTGCCCAGGGATTGGTGTAAATTACCAACGTTCTGGATGCTATGCTGACAGCACGCATTGCTACACCCAGCGAACTGGGTGTTGGGGCTACTGAGGAGTCATCTAGCCTCAGCAGTCTTGCAGTGCCCATGATGGATCCTAGGCGTCGCAGTGCCAGGCACAGTACTGCCTGTGAGCCTGATACAAGAGGTGCCGGCGAGGCCACTGCGCACTCAAGTGGAATGCGTGGTCGTAAGAAGTGACATTGAGGGCCACAGGGGACTACCTTCACATGTAGCAATACAGTAAACTATGATGCCAATAGTGGGACACTGTTAATGGCTCATGTCTGACTCATGTGTATTGCTTTGTCCTAGTGACACGTATGTTACCTGAAGTCAAGATAATAAAGGTGCCTACTACCGGAATACATGTCAGTGAGGTTGTGTTGTCATAACTTACATCTGAAATGGTTGTGCGTGATGTCAGCACACCTTTGCCTGCCCTCGGCTGCACTGGTCCTGTCTGCTGGTTGTAGGGGTGGTATGGGATCATCATCCTCATCTGAGTCTGGGTCCGATATTTCCACAGGTATGCCCCTGGTGGTAGCTATATTGTTCAAGATCTCACATGTGGCCACTATTCTACAGGTCGTGTCCGGGCTGTACTGTAGTGCCCCTCCACTTTTCTGGATACATCGAAGCAACTCTCCAGCAGGCCAAAGGTGCACTCCACAACATTGCGGGTTGCTTTGTGTGCCGAATTGTATCTCCGCTCTGCTGGTGTTGCAGAATTTAGGTAGGGCGTCATCATGTAGGTGCGCACTACATAGGCACTGTCTCCAGGAAGGAACAGAGGGTATAATGAGTAGCTGTGCCATCTGATGTCACACTGCCATCAATGCACCATTGTAAAGAGGGAAATTACCTAGTAGATATCCTTCAACAAATTCCCCAGCTAGCAGTCTTGTGTGATTACCACTGTGGCGAAAGATGTACAAATGATGTGTGCTCCCTGGGTACCTGGCCACGAGATCAGTTATGTTGTAGGAGGCATTGCATATCACCTGTATGTTCATTGAATGTTGGTATTTACGGTTGCGGTACACATACTCTGTGGCCAATGGTGGACAGATTGCAACATGTGTCCCATCTATGGCACCTAGGACATGGGGGAACTGTGCTATCTCGTAGAAATCGATTTTTGTCTGCTGTATTTCCTGTGGGGTGTGGGGGAATCTGATGTACTGGTGTATCTTGCTCAGCAATGCATTTAGAAATGCATTGAAAAATCTAGAGAGGGCACTCTGTGATACCCCTCCAGCTGCTGCTATGACCCCATGATAGCTCCCTGAGGCAAGTAGGTGCAGGGAGCATAATGCCTGCACATGGGTGGGTATGCTATTGATCCTGTGTGTTGTGCGCTGCAGTATGGGTTGTAGCTCAGCTATCAGGTCAAGAATCATGGCTGAGCTCAACCTGTACTTCTCAAATATTTCCTCCTCAGTCTGGTCAAAAAGGGTAATGCGCACTCTGAAAATGCACTCCTGTCTCCTCCTCCCTCTCCTCAAACCTGCCAAGATCCTCATTCTCCTCGCCATGACGTAGAATGCAGCCATTGTAGAAAAGGGGCTGAGGCATTCTGGGCTTCTTTATGTAGGTTGCACCTGGTTACCACCTGGTTTCAATCCGTGGTAATTTGCATGTGCAAAAGGCCATTCTGCGAAAATTCACAATTTGCAAATTTTTGATGCAACGAATTGCGACATGGTTTTGCGTGTTGCAATTTGCATATCGCAATTTGCGACGATAAATACTGAATCTGTATTTGCGAGTTGCTATTCGGAATCGCAATTTGCGATATGCAAATAGCGATTCGGTATTTCATGTCGCAAAATGCGATATGCACATTGCGACACGCAAAACCATGTCACTTTGCTAAAAATCACAATTTTTGTGAGTCCTTGTTTTTGGCCTGCGAAAGCCTTTCATAGATCACAAATCACGTTTTTGCATTCGCAAATGGCCGATTTCTGCGAATCGCACCGTTTGAGAATGCAAATTCGTTTGATACATCTGGCCCTTAGTCTTTATTCAATATTCTTTATGTAGGATTTGCTTTACATTTACTAGCTTTGGATGAACTAAAGTTTTGTCTTGAAAGTATGGCAATGCTTTTGCCCTATGTTCGAAAGTCTACACTTCAAAGCTCTCTCATATTTTTTTGTTTCCCATTACTAAGATGCATTGTTTGCAGTCTCATTATCATTAACATCACAGTTAATTAAAACTTTGCTAGCCCAGCAGAGAAGGTCACCTGGTTTGTAAAATGACAGAAAACATGTATTCCTTTAAAGCAGAAAACCAAGTGGAATTAGGCAATTTTTCACATACCAAAAACAAAATGTATTTTTAGTGCAGATAATAAAACATGGTAGAATTATTGAGTGCAGCTTGCAACTAGGACTCCCAAATATATCCGTATATGCTAAACACATGGGATATATTTAAGAGGCCCTAGCACCATCTACCAACACATTAGCCTAATTTTTTGACGCTAATGTTTCTTTACATGGGCAAAATCCCTGAGCCATATGTACAAAGTGGTGCAATGCATGCAGTGTGCCTCTTTGTAAGTCTTTGTGCTACATTTTGCCTGTCCCAGGCATAATGAATGCAAAGGGGGCATTCCCCCGTTAAGGGGGCCAAAAAATGGCACAAGGAAATCTAACAAATTTCCTTGCGTCTTTTTTTTCGGCACTTTAAATGCCTGCTCAGAACAGTCATTAAAAGGGGGCACACCATTGTTTACAATGGGCCCCTATGTACTCTGCAGGAGTAGCACCAAAATGTTAACGCTGCTCCCGCAGAGCACATCAATAACATCATAAAAAATGACGTTATTGTCCCCTACCCTGCGCCATGGAGCGCTGTATTTTAAATATGGCGCATACATGGTGGCGGTAGTGAGGTGCTAAAGGGTGCAAGAAAAGCGGTGCTGAACTTTGTGCAGTACCTTTTTTCTCAAATATATCCCATGTTTCTAGCCTTGAGTTTTCATCTAACATGAGTGTTCACCAGGAGTTGTAATCTTTGTTTGCTTCATTTAACCCAGTAGGACAAAAACAGAACATACCAATAATTTGTAAATGGAAAGCCACAGGATTAGACATGTTTTTCTCGAGGTACACAGAGTGAACTAACAAGAGGCTTACAGGTACTGATTGCAGGCCTATATGTGTTTACTTTTAGCAACATAACTTGGACCACAATGGCCAAAGGAAGATCAATGCATTTAAAGAGGACGAGAATTAGCAGGCATATAGACTAAAGTCTTCCATAAATCACTGTAATTGATTTCTGCCAGAAAAGGTGAAGGAATGAACTGGTGTTGACCCTCCACTATTTTAGGCCCTTAAAATGTGATATTCATTTCACAGGTGTTACATATTATGTAGTCAAAAACCTAAGATTGACAAGCGCAAATTAAACCTCCCTTCATCAACCCAACACTCTATTTTTTCAATCTCATCTTTATTTCTGTAGTGGTAAATTACAACTCTCAAAGATCCTGAGGAAGTGGGGGATTGCTTAAACAAGCACAGAATGTGAGCAATCACAGATGAAACCTGCTCATCCTCAGGAAATGGGTACTAAAGAAAGTCATGAAATTGAATGTATACCAATAAAACATTATGGCCCATATTTATCAAAAATGGCATATAACTGCGCCATTGTTTTTAAATCCATTCCTTAAAGCCATTGGTGCAGCATATTTATGAAATGATGCATGATGGCGCTAAGGAATGGTTAGCGTCAGAAAAAAAGATGCTAGCTGATGGGGGATGGTGTTTGGGGAAATGGTGCTAGTGGGTCAGAAATGACATTAGGCTGGTTAGTGGCACAATTTCTGCAGCTAATCAACCTAGTGTCATTTTTTGACCCACAAGCAACAAAACAATGTCTCCTGTCTAAGCATAGATAGGAGTCATTACTACCACCCCAATGCCCACCACAGGGGACCAGTGTTCTCTGGCAAGCTCTACATGTTCAGTGCCATACAGGGGGCCCCATCTAAGTGGCCCCCAATGGCACAAAACACACATACCCTTACCTGCAACTTACCTGGGATGGGCTCCCTCCTCCAATAGTGTCCCTGTAGTGTGAGGGGTGGTGTTGCTGGGGTTGGGGTGGGCATTTTTGTGCCCATTCCATGGTGTTTCCCCATGGAAATGGGCCTGCCGGCACTTTAATGCCTGCTCTGACCAGGTGTTAAATAATGGCACTAAGAGGGCTTAGCGCAATGATTTTGGTCCGCCTCCCACCCACACGTCGTTTCTGTGCTTGCAGTTAAATATGGCGCTTGGGGGCTAGTGTCATTCAAATTAAACCCAGCTCAACCCTTGGTAGCTTGGCAATGAGCGACAAGGCTTAACTTAGGAGGCAGAGGGCCTGATTACAACTTTGGAGGACGGTGTTAATCCATCCCAAATGTGACGGATATACCACCTACCGTATTACGAGTCCATTATATCCTATGGAACTCGTAATACGGTAGGTGGTATATCCGTCACATTTGGGACGGATTAACACCGTCCTCCAAAGTTGTAATCAGGCCCAGAGTGTAAAGCATTCACATATCAAAAAACAGTAAGTATATAAAACACAGGAAACAGGTTAAAAATCCAAAACCAATTTTTAAAAATAGATTATATTTTCATCTTTAAAATGATACAAAAACGAATAAAATTGGATAAGGGGAACCGGAGATATGAATTTTTAAAGAATGATTGTTTTCTACTGCCTAGAAACAAAAAAGCGCCAATCTCGTCATCTGGTCGCACCTAGACCGGGGAAAAGTCAAAGTTTAAGGCCAACCGCGATGGAACTCTGCTCGGCTAGACCCACGGGAGACCTTGGTCAAAAGTTTACCTTCAGACTTAGGTGGTCATTACAACCCTGGCGGTCAGTGTTAAAGCAGCGGTAAAACCGCCAACAGGCCAGCGGAAAAAAAATTGGAATCACAACCGTGGCGGAAGCCGCCAACATAGACGGCCACTTTAACACTCCGACCGCCAAGGCGGTACAAACAAACACCGTGGCGGTAACGGCCAACAGACAGGCGGAAGACAATGTACCGCCCACAGAATTACAACAGTCCAATCCGCCACTTTTTCCGGGGCGGATTCACCTCAAACAAAAACACAGTGGAAACAGGCCTTGGAAGGGAAAACGCTCACCTCTACACACTCCATGAGGAATCAGGACACCATGGAACCCGAGCTCCAGATACTGTCAGCCTTTATCTTCCTGCTTCTCTACCAGGAACAACAAAGACGGCGGCGAAGACCACAGTGAGTACTGCACCTACGACACAGAGGAGGGGGGAGGGAAAAGAGAGTGACACACACACGCAACTCCCCTACCCCCACCCTCACCCATGACAACACACACACTAATACATTATGATAAATTACAGTAACCCCCCAACCGCCCCTGGAAGAATGCAAGGACAAAAGGAAATGAGTTGAATGATTGTAATATATTCAAATACATGAATCAAAAATACATACATATATAAAGATATTTACACTGTAAACAAATATATACACCAAGAATGCAAGTCCAAGGGATTCCACCGTCATAGTCCGTGGACCACTGGGCCCCAAATGCATGGGCGAGGCCGACACTCAATACCCGAACAAGACGGAGAGAACACTGCTGGGGCATCAGATAGAAATAAAACAGGCACCTCAGGGGGAAAGGAAGGGGGGGCACCTCAGCCGGATGAGTGCACGACGCCAGATCCACGAGGGAGCTCAATGCCAACTGCTTAATCCTGGGGAGTGCAAAGCCACAGTCTCTCAAGTCTCTACAGTAGGTGGGTTGCCTGCTGCTGTATCCTGGGGAGTGCAAAGCCACAGTCTCTCAAGTCTCTACAGTGGGTTGGTTGCCCACTGCTTTATCCAGGGGAGTGCAAAGCCACAGTCTCTCAAGTCTCTCCAGTGGGTGATTTGCCCACTGCTTTGTCCTGGGGAATGCAAAGCCACAGTCTCTCCAGTGGATAACAGTCTCCACTGGTTCTGGAGGGGGCTTTGTGCCCAGAGTGCTTCATCCTGACAAGGACTGAGGTACTTGATGCCATTCTCCACTGGTTCTGGAGGGGGCTTTGTGCCCAGAGTGCTTCATCCTGCCAAGGACTGAGGTAGTGTTTGCCTTTCTCCACTGGTTCTGGAGGGGGCTTTGTGCCCAGAGTGCTTCATCCTGCCAAGGACTGAGGTAGTGGATGCCCTTCTCCACTGGTTCTGGAGGGGGCTTTGTGCCCAGAGTGCTTCATCCTGCTCGTGGTGGCCTCAGTAGCGTCGGAATCTTTGGCGCTCACTGGCCTGCGGTGCTTGTTGCAGAGGTGTCCTGTTCAGCGGTGCTGGTGGCGGCGGTGTCCTGTTCAGCGGTGCTGGTGGCGGCGGTGTCCTGTTCAACGGTCCCAGTGGCGGTGGTGTCCTTGGCAGCGGTGCTGGTGGCGGCGGTGTCCTTGGCAGCGGTGCTTGTTGTGGTCTTGTCCGCCGTGCAGTTTTTCCCAGACTTGCCGGTTTTACTGTGCACCTTACCCACCTTGGATGGTGGCGCAGCTGTCTCCACACTCCCAACTGTGCCCCTGGGAGTGGCTTTGGTAGCAGATTTTTTTCCACTCTCCCGCCGGACACTGGCCAACTTTTTATGTTTTTGAGGTGGGGGACTGTCCGTGCTCTGGCTTCTTGCCACACTGGCTGCCCTGATGCCTGGCGCACTCCAGAAGCCAGTTACTACTGGCGCCAGTGTTCCCGCAGATGTTGTGGCTGAGGCGCTGGGTTGGGACCTGGAGAGTCGGGCCTTAGGAGACTGAAGTGGTGGGGGAGGTGAGGGAAAGAGGTCAAGGTTGGACAGGAAACGTTTTTTGGGCACCCTGGGACGGGAAGATGGATGGGGTTTGGGAGTGGAGGGAGAGGTAGTGGTTGTAGGAGGTGTACGTTTGCTGACTTTGGGTGAAGGTGCATGGGCTGGAGGCTGTCGTGAAGTGGATGGCTGTTGGGTGGGTGTGTGGCTGCGTTTGTGTACCTTTGGAGGTGGGCTCACAGACACACTGGGAGAGGACACAGGGGATGTGTGAATGGTAGTGGGGTGGTGAGTGCACGTGAGCGGGGTGTGGGTGTGCTGGTGATGGAGGTAGTGGCTGACGATGTAGTGCATGCAGGTTTGAGTGGAGACGAGACAGGGAGGGAGGAGGGAGACGAGGAGAAGGGGGACACTCTGGAGGCAGTGGATGTTGGTATGTCTGCATGTGTATGATGCTTGCATGAGTGACTGTGGGATGTGTGGTGCTTATGTTTGCCTGAGCTTCCCTTGTGTGTTGACGTGTGTGCATGCTGGTCTGATGGTGTGCTTGGGATAGGCTGAGGTACAGGGGTTTGGGTCTGGGTGGAGGAAGTTGGAGGGGGGAGGCTAGAGACAGGGACAATGGCTGCCATCAGTGCTGAGGCCGGAGTCTGAAAAGCTCGCTGTTGGGCTGCCTGACCAGAATGAATGCCCTCCAGGTATGCATTGGTTTGTTGTAACTGCCACTCTATACCCTGGATGGCATTCAAAATGGTAGACTGCCCAACAGTGAGGGACCTGAGGAGGTCAATGGCCCCCTCACTGAGGGCAGCAGGGGTGACAGGGGCAGGGGCTGAGGTGCCTGGGGCGAAGGAGATGCCCACCCTCCTGGGTGAGCGGCCACGGGGCAAACGCTGAGGGGCTGCTGGGAGGGCAGTGCTGGTAGGGGGGGGTGGTGGCTGTACCGGTAGATGCGGGGGACACAGATGGGCCCGCCACCGCAAGGGAGGTTCCATCAGAGGAGGAGTCCGTATTGCTGGTCTCAGCTCCTGTCCCCGCCATGGAGCTCCCCTCGCCCTCCGTCCCACTGGTGAATTCAGACTCCATTGTGTCGCTCTCCAGGGCCATGTGGGATGCAGCTCCCTCCTGCTCCGGTGCCACTGCTCCTCCGCCTGATGATGCTAATGCACACAAGAACAGGGAGACCACAAAAAGGGGGGGGAAGAATGTGGAAAGACATGATGAATGCATGGAATACCGCTACCGTTGGCGGACTCTAAAGACACAGAAGCCCCCTGCACTACGCTGTGCACTTGGAGTTCCCTAATCAATCACAGGGACATGGGTTACAAGGCTATGCCCGATTGCTGCACACATGGATGTCACAAGAGCCTGACTAGGTGTAGTTGGCTCTGTACACATGTGGGGTGGGGTGCCGCAGGGCCTGCCTTCAGAAGGGACCTTGCCTACTAAACTTGCACTGGCCTAGGGGAACCCACAGCCCACCTCCCCCACCCAGACACCTACAATGCTCGCTGAATCAGCTGAATGAGAGTGTACTCACCCCCTTGTGGCTGCTGTGATGCCCTCAAGCGCCCATCCAACTCCGGGTAAGCCACCGCCAGGACCCGGAACATCAGGGGGGTCATGGTGCAATGGGGACCCCTCCCACGTTGGGAGGCCATCCCTAGCTGGGCCTCCGCCGTCTTCTTGCTCCAGCGGCGAATGTCCTCCCATCTTTTCCGGCAGTGGGTGCTCCGTCTGTGGTAGACCCCCAGGGTCCGGACTTCCTTGGCAATGGCATGCCAAATATCCTTCTTCTGGTGGGCGCTGACCTACAGGAATAGTACAGGGGAAAAGGAGAAGATATAACCGCCTGCACCGCCACAGTCATTGGCCCGCATCCCTACCCTTGCCATGACGCACATGCACTCATCGTCGTTTCATGCACGCCTCATTCTCCCCCCTATCTTTCATCCACACCACTCCAAACAGCCATTGCCCATACAGCATGCTCACAGTGTACTCACCTGTTTGTCTGGAGGACCGTAGAGTAGCGTGGGCTGGGGGAGGAGCCCATCCACTAGTTTCTCCATGCTGAAGGCAGGGGCCCTTTCCCCAGACACACGAGCCATTGTCTCTTCCAGACTGAGGTCACAGCAGCACTTGCAGTGTAGGTCCTCTCCTGTCGAAGATCAGTTATCAAGTGATTGAACAGACAGAAAATGGCGGTCACGTCCGCGGTGGTGCGTACCGTCACCGCCGGCGTACATCGTCATTGGCTCCTGGGACCCATAGGGTCCAATGTTAACCAATGCAGAATTGCGCTGCGGTCTTCGACGGTGTACAACGCCAGCACAGTTACCTCATATCCCCTTGTCCCACTTTACAGGAAAGGCAGCTGCCATTTCAGGGATTATTTTGGACTGCAGCACACATATCTAGGCCTTGCGTAAACACTAATACAGCCATATGTAGATTTGCAAAATTTTCCGATTAAGTTGAGTTTACGTACCTCAGAGTTGGTTGACTCTCTGCTCGCTGTTCTCCTCCATAGGCAACGTCCACTGGTGCAGGTGAGGAGATGGCGGCATCCTCCGGTCTACAGATCTCTGGTGGACCTGTCAACAATGGAGGAGCGACATGTGATCATCACCTACAGACTTGTTCGTACCACAATCCTGGAACTGTGTGCCCAGTTGGAGCCAGACCTGATGTCAGCTATCCGCCATCCCACAGGAATCCCGCCTCTAGTGCAGGTGCTGTCAGTACTCCATTTCCTGGCAAGTGGGTCTTTTCAAACAACAGTGGCCATAGCATCAGGGTTGTCCCAGCCTATGTTCTCCAACGTGTTGTCCAGAGTGTTGTCTGCCCTTCTGAAACACATGCAGAGCTACATTGTTTTTCCCTCAGGTGGAGGATTTGCCTACAGTGAAAGGTGACTTCTCTGCCATGGGACATATCCCCAACATCATAGGTGCCATTGAAAGGGCACATGTGGCCTTGGTCCCCCCACGCAGGAGTGAACAGGTGTACAGAAACCGGAAGAGTTACCATTCGATGAATGTGCAGATGGTGTGTTTGGCCTACCAGTACATCTCCCATGTGAATGGCAAATTTCCTGGCTCAGTGCATGACGCATGCATTCTGAGGAATAGCAGCATCCCTTATGTGATGGGGCAACTCCAGAGGCACCGTGTGTGGCTATTAGGTGAGGACATGGACCCTATACAGTGTGAATAGTTGTCTGGGTCTGGGGATGTCCCTATGAGTTAGTGTGTGTCTAACAGTTGTCCCTCACCATTTTCAGGTGACTCTGGTTACCCCAACCTGTCATGGCTACTGACCCCAGTGGGATTAACACTACAATGAGGCCCATGGGCGAACTAGGATTATGGAGTGGACCTTCGGACTCCTGAAGGCCAGGTTCTGGTGCCTCCATTTGACAGACGATTCCCTATTCTATTCACCAAAGAAGGTATGCCAGATCATCTTGGCCTGCTGTATGCTTCACAACTTGGCTTTGTGACGCCAGGTGCCTTTTCTGCAGGAGGATGGTCCAGATGGAGGTGTTGTGGCAGCTGTGGAGCCTGTGGACAGTGAAGAGGAAGCAGAAGAAGAGGACAAAGACAACAGGAACACGGTGATCCACCACTACTTCCAATGAGACACAGGTAAGAAGACAACACTGCCTGCTACATCTGATTTAATTCTACTACCTCTCATCTGTCTGTCATTTTCACCCAGTGTATGGTCACTGAGTTGTCACTTTCCCTTACGATTTCAAAGATGTGGGTCCCACTGTGTGACATCTGCTTTGTTTCCGCATGGACTAGAGCTCAACATGTCTTTCTTCTTTCTCCCCTGCAACCTTTTTGTGGTCTCCCTGTTCTTGTGTGCGTTAGAATCATCAGGCGGAGGAGCAGTGCCAGCGGAGCAGGAGGGAGCTACATCCCCCATGGCCCTGGAGGGTGACAAAATGGAGTCAGAAGCCACCAGTGGGACGGAGGGCGAGGGGAGCTCCACGGCAGGGACAGGAGCTGAGACCAGCGGCACGGACTCCTCCTCTGATGGGAGCTCCCTTGTGGTGGTGGGCCCCTTTGTGCCCACCGCATCTAGAGGTATAGCCGCCACCCCCCCTACCAGCACCGCCCTCCCAGCAGCCCCTCAGCATGTGCCCCGTGGCTTCTCACCCAGGAGGGTGGGCATCTCCTTTGCCCAAGGCACCTCAGCCCCTGCCCCAGTCAGTCCTGCTGCCCTCAGTGAGGAGGCCATTGACGTCCTCAGGTCCCTCACTGTTGGGCAGTCTACCATTTTGAATGCCATCCAGGGTGTTGAGAGGCAGTTGCAACAGACCAATGCATACCAGGAGGGCATTCACTCTGGTCAGGCAGCCCAACAGTGAGCTTTTCAGACTCTGGCCTCAGCACTGATGGCAGCCATTGTCCCTGTCTCTAGCCCCCCTCTCCAACTTCCTCCACCCAGACCCAAACCCCTGTACCTCAGCCTATCCCTAGCACACCATCAGACCAGCATGCACACACGTCAACACACAAGGGAAGCTCAGGCAAACATAAGCACCACACATCCCACAGGCACTCACGCAAGCATCATACACATGCAGACATACCAACATCCACTGCCTCCACTGTGTCCCCCTTCTCCTCATCTCCCTCCTCCCTCCCCGTCTCGTCTCTACTTTCACCTGCATGCACTACATCTTCAGCTACTACCTCCATCACCAGCACACCCACCACGACACCCTGCTCACATGCAGTCACCACCCCCACTACCATTCACACATCCCCTGTGTCCTCTCCCAGAGTGTCTGTGAGCCCACCTCCCAAGGTACACAAATGCAGCCACACACCGACCTAACAGCCATTCACCTCACTACAGCCTCCAGCCCATGCACCTTCACCCAAAGTCAGCAAACGTACACCTCCTACAACCACTACCTCTTCCTCCACTCCCAAACCCCCTCCATCTACCCATCCCAGTGTGTCCAAAAAGCTTTTCCTGTCCAACCTTGACCTCTTCCCCTCACCTCCTCCACCCCTTCTGTCACCTAGGGCCCGCCTTTCCAGGTCCCAACCCAGCACCTCAGCCACATCATCTGCGGGAACAGTGGTGCCAGTAGTAACCGGCTTCTGGAGTGCGCCAAACAGCAGGGCAGCCAGTGTGCCAAGGAGCCAGACCAAGGACAGTCCCCCACCTCAAAAGCATAAAAAGTTGGCCAGTGCCCGGCGGGAGAGAGGCAAAACATCTACCACCAAAGCCTCTCCCAGGGGTACAGTTGGGAGTGGGAAGACAGCTGCATCACCATCCAAGGTGGGGAAGGGGCACAAAAAAACAGGCAAGTTGGCGAAAAAATGCACTGCGGAAAAGACCGCCACCAACACCGCTGCCAAGGACACCGCTGCTACCAGCACCGCTGCCACGGACACCGCCGCCGCAAGTACCGCTGCAAGGACACCGCCGCCACCAGCACCGCTGAACAGGACACCACTACCACAAGCACCGCTGCCAAGGACACCGGCGCCACCAGCACCGCTGCCAAGGACACCGCCACCACCAGCACCGCTGAACAGGACACAACCGCCACCAGCACCGATAAACAGGACACCGCCGCCACCAGCACCGCAGGCCAATGAGCGCCAAAGCTTCCGACGCTACTGAGGCCGCCATGAGCAGGATGAATCACTCTGGGCACAAGGCCCCCTCCAGAACCAGTGGAGTATCCCATCCACTACCTCAGTCCTTGGCAGGATGAAGCACTCTGGGCACAAAATCCCCTCCAGAACCAGTGGAGTATCACATCCACTACCTCAGTCCTTGGCAGGATGCAGCACTCTGGGCACAAAGCCCCCTCCAGAACCCGTGGAGAAAGGCATCCACTACCTCTGTCCTTGGCAGGATGAAGCACTCTGGGCACAAAGCCCCCTCCAGAACCAGTGGACTATCACATCCACTACCTCAGTCCTTGGCAGGATGAAGCACTCTGGGCACAAAATCCCCTCCAGAACCAGTGGAGTATCACATCCACTACCTCAGTCCTTGGCAGGATGAAGCACTCTGGGCACAAAGCCCCCTCCAGAACCAGCGGAGAAAGGCATCCACTACCTCAGTCCTTGGCAGGATGAGGCACTCTAGGCACAAAGCCCCCTCCAGAACCAGTGGAGTATCACATCCACTACCTCTGTCCTTGGCAGGAAGAAGCACTCTAGGCACAAAACCCCCTCCAGAACCCGTGGAGAAAGGCATCCACTACCTCTGTCCTTGGCAGGATGAAGCACTCTGGGCACAAAGCCTCCTCCAGAACCAGTGGAGTATCACATCCACTACCTCAGTACTTGGCAGGATGAAGCACTCTGGACACAAAGCCCCCTCCAGAACCAGTGGAGAAAGGCATCCACTACCTCAGTCCTTGGAAGGAAGAAGCACTCTGGGCACAAAGCCCCCTCCAGAACCAGTGGAGAATCCAATCCACCACCTCTGTCCTTGGCAGGATGAAGCACTCTGGGCACAAAGCCCCCTCCAGAACCAGAGGAGAAAGGCATCCACTACCTCAGTCTTTGGCAGGATGAAGCACTCTGGGCACAAAGCCCCCTCCAGAACCAGTGGAGTATCCCACCTACTACCTCTGTCCTTGGCAGGATGAAGCTCTCTGGGCACAAAGCCCCCTCCAGAACCAGTGGAGTATCCCATCCACTACCTCTGTCCTTGGCAGGATGAAGCTCTCTGGGCACAAAGCCCCCTCCAGAACCAGTGGAGTAAGGCATCCACTTGAGAGACTGTGGCTTTGCACTCCCCAGGATGCAGCAGAGGGCACCCCACCCACTGGAAAGACTTGTGAGACTGTGGCTTTGCACTCCCCAGGATAAAGCAGTGGGCAACCCACCCACTGTACAGACTTGTGAAACTGTGGTGTTGCACTCCCCAGGATAAAGCAGTGGGCAACCCACCCACTGTAAAGACTTGTGAGACTATGGCTTTGCACTCCCCAGGATACAGCAGTGGACAACCCACCCACTGTAAAGACTTGTGAGACTGTGGCTTTGCACTCCCCAGGATAAAGCAGTGGGCAACCCACCCACTGGAAAGACTTGTGTGACTGTGGCTTTGCACTCTCCGGGATGCAGCAGTGGGCAACCCACCCACTTGAAAGTCTTGTGAGATTGTGTCTTTGCACTCCCCAGGATACAGCAGTGGGCATGGAGCCCCCTCGTGGATCGAGCGTTGTGCACTCATCCGGCTGAGGTGCCCCCCCATCCCTTCCCCCTGAAGTGCCTGTTGTATTTCTATGTAATGCCCCAGCAGTGTTCTCTCTGTTTTGATCGGGTATTTAGAGTGGGCCTCGCCTATGCATTTTGGGCCCAGTGCACCACGGACTATGATGGTGGAATACCTTGGAATTGTATTCTTGGTGTATATGTTTGTTTATAGTGTAAATATTTATATGTATATATTTTTGATTACTGTATTTGAATAGACTACAAACGTTCAACTCATTTCCTTTTGTCCTTGCATTCTTCCAGGGGGGGTTGGGGGTTGTAAATGTATTGTATCTACATGTACTTGTGTGTGTGTTGTAGTGGGTGAGGCTGGGGGTGGGCGTGTTGCGTGTTGCGTGTGTGTGTCACTCTTTATTCCCTCCCCCCTCCCCTGTGTCGAAGGTGCAGTACTCACCGTGGTCTTCGCCGCCGTCTTCTTTGTTCCTAGTAGAGGAGCAGGAAGATAATGGGTGGGAGTATCTGGAGATCGGGTTCCATGGCGTCCTGGTTCCTCGTGGGATGTGTAGAGGTGAGCGTTTTTCCTTCCAAGTCCTGTTTCCGCTGTGTTTTTGTTCGCTGTGAATCCGCCCCGGAAAAGGTGGTGGAGTGGCCTGTTGTAATACAGTGGGCGGTACATTGTGTTCCGCCTGTCTGTTGGCGGTTACCGCCGCAGTGTTTGTTTGTACCGCTGTGGCGGTCGGAGTGTTAAAGTGGCTGTCTATGTGGGCGGTTTCCGCCACAGTCGTGATTCAATTTTTTTTACCGCCGGCCTGTTAGCGGTTTTACTGCCGCTTTAACACCGACCGGCAGGGTTGTAATGACCACCATAGTCTCTATTTTGGAGATTTTCTTCACCGGGACGAACCTGCAAATCAGGCCGGGTTGCAGTTGAGGCAAAGCCGGCTAGAGTTGCCGCGACGGGTCGGTCCCTCTATGGAGCTTTTTTTCAAAAGTTCTCCAAACTTCTCCAAACTTCTGTATCTTCTCCCAGGTGTTCTTTTAAGGTTCTTTGAGGGTCTACAGCACACCCCAAGGTTCCAGAAGCTCTGAGATGATCCTTGGGGGTGTGGACTACAACTCCCAGAATGCACCTGGCACAAACTCCTTTTTGGCCACTGGACAGTGGTCAGCTGGTTGGTTTCTTCAGGAGTTGGTGCAAGGGACTCTGGTTATCAATTTTTCACCTGTAGCAAACAGAGAGTCCCTCCTTGAACCAGTTGAAGCCAGGCAAAGTCCTTCTTGTGGTGAAGCCCAAGTGGGCAGCTGGTGCAGTCCTTCTGAGTGCAGGGTCCCGGTGCAGGCCTGGGGTCCAGTAGGGCAGTCCTTCTTCTTCTGTAGTTCTTCCTGGTAGGTGTTGGTAGGGAACTGAGGTGTGGGTGCAGGTCTGCCAGTTTTATCCTTGCTCCTGGGTGAAAAACAGGGGGGTCCTGGTTCTCCAATCAGGTGCAGGACCCTTCCCCCTGTGATGACCACTTCCTGGGAAGTGTGGCAAATATCAGTCCCAGGAGGCAAAATTCCTCAAAAATCCATCATGGCTGAAAGTGATTTTTGAAGGTTACATCTGGCTGAGCCCACCCACTGGTGTGGCTAAAAATCATTAACACACCCCTCTCCTGCCCTCTCCTAATCTAATCAAGGGGGCACCTAGTTGTCTGGGGTTGCAGGATGTGGGGGTGTTGCTGGGTTGCTCCAGATGTCCTTCTCTGCCTTTGAAGACCAGTTTGGCAGCCCTCCCCCTTCCTGCCTCACCATCTGTTGATGGGAGATCCTCTCCCACAGGCACATCTCTTTGTGTGAAGCCAGGCCACTTCACACCTCATCAAGGCAGCCTGGCCAGGCTGCCAGGGGCTGGCCAATCAGAGCACAACAGCAAAAACACTGCAGGGCTGAAGTTGGCAACTTTTTAGATAAAGTTTAAAACTCTTTACCTGAACAACTTATATTAAATCCAACAACTGGACGTTGTGGGATTTATTATAACAATACATTTGATACCAAACTCTTTGTATCTGTCACTTAAGGGGACTTTTAAAATTAAAATAAAGTCTCCCCATTCTAGCCTATGAAGGCCATTCACTAGAATGAGGGAAAAACAAACTTGCCTGTTTTTACCTCACCAGGGCTTATAACACTATTTATACAAGGTCCCTGCTTATAGTTACATGGCACCTAGCCCTAGGGGCACATAGGGCACACCTTAGGGGTGACTTTTATGTAAAAATAAAGTAGTTTAAGACTTTGGAACTACCTTTAATTCCAAAGTCGAATTTGCACATAACTGTAATTTAAAAGCAGTCAGCAAGGCAGGCCTGTTTTTAAAATGACACTGGGCACCTCAGCAGTGCACCTATGGGTGCACAACCCATGCTGGGGTCTCTAAACATACATGCCCTACCATATGCTAGGGACTTATAGGTAGGTTGACTCAGCCAATTATAATTAGCCTTATTTGCATACTGATTTTACAAAGAGCACAGGCCCTGGGACTGGTTAGCAGTACCCAGGGCACCATCAGAGTCAGGAAAACACCAGCAAAAAGTAGAAAATGGGGGCAAAAAGTTAGGGGGCCTCTGCAATCAGCCCTCTTCTCTGACACAAGCCCCCCAGCCCACACGCCCAGGAGACTCAGCCCAACCGTGGGAGAGTCTTCCTGGCTTGTTGGGCGAGGAAGACAGTGAAGAGAACAGGCTGTCCCCTTGCAAGACTTACTCTGCCTTACATCCTCCTGCCATGGTCACTCCCTCTGGGTAGTGAATCCATCCCAACAGTGAAAGGACCCATCTCAAACTGAAACTTCCGTCTTGTGGGGTCTTCCTCCTCTCTCTCTCTGCCAACTTGGGTAGTGAGGTGCCCACCTCCCCTACTCCTAACCTTGCTAGGGCAACACCTAGCTAACCCAAAGAGGTCACCCAACACTTGAGCAACCCCGCCATGACCAACAGGGTCAGGGGGCCTACTTTGCTTTTGGCCCTGGGGTCTGTCTCTAAGGCCAAGTACAGTGCTTCCAGGAAGGCTAGCACCCAGCAGAGGCTACTGACAGCTGTTTTCCCCACATTGACCTTGAGGTCAAAGTCTTTACAAAACAAGCAGAATTGGTCGACTACATTTTGTAGTCCCATAGGTGATTTTGCCATAATAATGGTTTCATACACATAAAGCAACCTCAGAATTTTCCGACAAGCCAACCGTGGTGAGTCATTCATGCAACTATTTAAATAGTTAATGCAGTTGTTAATGTACAAAAGAAAGAAGGTGCGGCCAAAAACACAGCCTTTCCGCGCCCCCTTTTGGTGATAGCTGGGTCGGCCAGTTCACCGGCCCTGCCGCATCTGATTCGTGCAAAAGTACCTTTGTGGAGTCAGACAATTAAGTTCAAGAGTCCACTAGGAACTCCCATTTTGATCAGTGTGTACCACAGCTGATGTCTGGGAACCAGATCGAGGGCTGCACGGAGATCGGTGAAGGCAATATATAAGTTCCCTCCACCAAGATCCACTGTCTTCTATCTGATTGCCACAAATCTCATCACTTGATCAATTGTGCTAACTGCATGCCCAAATCCTGCCTCCAAACTCAAAATGGCCCCACTCTCCTCAATCCACTCCTCCAAACAATATAAGATCTGCTTTGCGAAAACTTTTTATAGGTTATCTAGCATGCTTAAAGGCCAATAATTTCAGGAGGACTATTTCAGCTCCTTTCAATGTATGGGGGTGGGCGCACCTGCAGCCACTGCACTACAAACCTTATTTAGATAAGGTATCCAGATGTCAAGATTTGACTTATAGAGGTCACCCGGTATTTTATCAAGGTCGGGGGCTTTGCCCCACTTAAGGGAAGATATTGCTGCCTTGGTCCCAGCTAAGGAAAGCTTAGTTGGGAATACACTCTCTTCTCTACTAACACTCCACTCTGTGGGATCAAACTCATCTCTCTCATAGTAGAGTGAACTGAAGTGTTTAACCCATTCATCAGGAAGAACTGATGGCCCAAACAGAGGCAGGGATTCACCACTTTTGTTTGAGATGCCGATAACAATCCTTTGAAACAGGGGCCCAAATTATAGGTAGCAAACTACTGGTAGTGAGTATCAGTGGGTCATAATCGCTTTTCTCGTAATCCACTACCACCATATCTTCTATATCTCCCCACAAACATATATCCAGTAAGAAGTAGTCAATATGACTCCAACAGGCTCCTCGTCTAAATGTAGGAGAGGGATTTATATCTGAGCGACAGCACCCATTACATGCGCGAAGACCGTGGGCAAGCGTGATATTCACAGTTTGGAGTGCCATGCTAGTCAATATATGTCCCTTACTCTTTAGTAATTGCAGGATACTCTATACACTCTCCTCTTATTGATAGAGTTCCTGCACCAATGGATAAGGCTCAAATGTAGCATTAAAGTCCCCTGCAATCAAAATATAACAGGAACTATATCTGCTGGCTAAAATATTATCCGGAGCACTTAAAACTTGAGATTCTCAGCTTCTCCCAACACTCCTTCTATAAATGTTTACCAGTAGTAGCAATTGCTCTCTGTGGGTGGACAGAAGCAAGCTCTGTAAATCAGCACAACCAAAATCCAATTCACTCACTTGGCACTTAAGGGAGCCACTGACCCAAACAAGTAAACCCCTGAGGGTCTGCCTGAGGACATCCTGTTTGCTGGAACCCCATAGCTCTTGTCCCCTGGTCTATGCTTAGGCTCCATGGCCCACGTTTCCTAGACTAAGCAAACCATATGGTTTTCTATAAAAACAAACCATTCTGGGTTGGGCATTTTGGCTTCTAGCACTGCTATGTTCCAACTGATGATATTAACTGACTTCTCAGACAATGTGATAGACTCTGAGGTAAACCCACTGGAATTATTTTTTTGCATCTGTTCAGCCTTCTGACAAACATCTCCGTACCTAGGAGCATTAGGCAAATCAAAGGCTACCATCAACACCCCTCCCCCTGGAGGTCCCTGCTTATCCCCATCTTTAATTCAGTCCACTTCAGGCAATGTAGATGGAATCTGCCTACGCATGATCTGTTGGAGAGGGAGATCACCATTTTGAACACAAGAACTAACAGGGCCTCTGGGGCTAATTTCCAGTGTCCTAACAAAGAAGAGACCTCTATGGGGATGGAAAGCTGCAAGTCTGCACAGAAAAATCCCCCTAGGCAGCGGACCAACTTTACATCAATCTAAAAGGATCTGATTAACCATAGCAGGAGAGTTAAATTTTCAACAATACAATCTCCTTCACAGGACTTCTTCAATGAGCCCAACTACCCCACCCTCCTCACCGTTAATATTGAAGATACCATTGAGAATGGGAAGTTAGCATTGATATGTAACCATTGGATGACCTTGTTTTTTAGTTCTTTATAAGTCTCTGAACTGTTTAGTTGTAACCTGGGTACATTAATAATCATTGCCATATATGGGCTGGCCTCTGGGGGGAGATGTAGAATCCCCAGAAGTCTTTCACTGCTTCTTGCCATCTTCTAGGTGTTTGCAGCCTAACATTTAGAAGCCACCCTGTCGTGTTTGGTTATTAAATTGGTAGCATTTTCTCCCATGTTATTAGTGGCTGCATCTCCGAAGTGACAATCTTCCGAAACTTGGCCATGGTACCCAACCAGGTCCTTTCTCATGGACAGTCCTAGAGAGGCACTTTTACGGGCATGATTGCAACATACTTCAAGATGTAGTGAGGTTCCCTCTTGGCATAACAAAGCCCCATCTTGTAACCCAGACAATCGAGAGTTGCTCTGAAGCTGGCGCTGAAGGGAGAATATTGTAGGCAGTAAATCATTGGACTTGAATAGTTGGGCAACCCCCCCCAATTTCTCTTCAATGGCTATTAGGCAGTTCTCTATGAGACCCAATCTTTTGGCTAACTCCTCCACTATTCTCTGTTATTAGGGCATCTAGATCAACAGTATGCTCCTAGAGCCTCTCAGCCATTCCTCTTTCAATTCCATAGCTGTGGAGACCCACAGTACATGCACGTTTGTTCTTTGAGAAATTGTTACTTTACTTTCTTTTCCCTTTGACTGCTGGGATCTCTGACTCTGTCACCCCAACCAAAATGCCCCGTGAAACCGGTAGGAGCTCTTCCCTAGATAGATCAGTCAAGCAGGTGTCCGATATATTTCCTGACAACCATCTCACTTGAATCTCTGATAGTTAGCCCCGGGGGCTAATTGTGGTGTCAGTAGTAACCAGGGTTCAAAGGAAGAGGTGACCGGGGAAGCTGCAATGGACAGTAGTCATTCAGAAGATTCAACCTCCTATGGCTCCAACCACCCTTTGTAAGAAGCTGTCTTGTGTATTGTTAACTGTAAAACTGTCCTGTGAAGTTGCTATCTCCCATTTGCCCATCTTTTCCCAGGTACCAAGAGCATAGGCAATACAATCAAAAATAGTCTCAACTCTTGTAAAGCCACTAACTAACAGCAATTAGAAAATGCAAACCTAATTGTCAAATGAAGTGCCACTTACTATAGGTTACTATAGGTGAGTGGAGTGAGTGAACAAGTCAGAAAAGTGTCCGAGCCCAACCTTGTCACACGGGTCACACAGCGGACGGTACTGGCTCCCCAAAAGTGCCCAATGGCATCCACAAATGTGGCCTCTGGGACCCCCTCTGCTGCTAAGTCCGCTCCTGTTGGGGAGTGTGTAGATACTGACTGCTGCACAGTTCGTCTGCACATGGGCAAGAGCACAGTGTCCACAGCCAGGAAGCTGCAGCCCCTGCCTGGGGGATCTGGGTACCTTCATGCCCTCAGGTCTGTGGCTGCTGCAAGGGAGGCTCACTCCCGTGTACCTACGTTCAGTGTACTTACAGTGTACCTACAGGGGCAACCGGCTCAAGTGGCTAGGTGGTGTAAGATCCACAGGCCAAGGACCAACAAGATGGGATTTCCCGGACCAGCCACAGGGGGGACTGTCTTGTGTCTTGAATGGCTCACTCTCTGGGGCCCCATTACCTTCTCTTTGGTGGTGAGGGGCCAATATGGGCCGATGTAAGGTGGCAGGGAGGTTTGGTCCTGATCTCAAGGAGCCCTAGTTGTCACACTCCTAGGAAGCCCGTCCGTCCGATCTCTCAGTCCTCGGTTTGTGCATCCAGGGTTTCTGGGGCTCTGGATGTCTTCCTCTTGTCGGTTCAGGCCGACCCACTCGAACCAGCAGTCCAGCCCATTGTGGAGGGTACAGGGGCCCGGGAGAGCCCAGGGAGGGTCAAAGGGCCGCAAGAAACTGCTGCAGCTCCAACAACTGATGCGGCTCCAATGACTGCCGCAACTGCCGCACGCGCGCACACAAAGCTCCCCCCAATCCTTTATACTTACACATTATTTGTGGTATAGGGTTTTGAGGTATTGACTTTTGTGTAATAGCATGTTCGTTGTAAAAACATTTGCTAGTAAAACTTTTTTGTTGTTTAGACTTGAAGGTTAAGGCAAGTTGTGGCTAAGACAATGTGGTTGATTACAAGTTTGGCGGTGGGAAAAACCCGACAGCCAAACTCCCGATGAGGAGACTGCCATGGTGCTGGCAGGCTCCCCACCTGCTCATTATGAGTTTTCTGATGAGCTGCCTGGCAGAAACCAAGGTTTCTGCCAGTCAGCCCAGTAGATAACGTGGTGCGCCATTGGACTCGGCTCCAATGTCATTGCAAACGGAGCCCCCCTAGTACTCTCAGAAAGTGCAATGTCTGCTACGAAGAGAGTGTGCATTCTGGCGGTGCTGCAAAGGGGGGCCCCTGCACTGCTACAACAATGTCGTTGGCAGTGCAGGGGTCCTCCTGTGGCTCCCAGCACTTGTTCTCCACCAGCCTTTTCATAGCAGTTGAACCACCATGAAAAGGCTGGCAGAGAACACGGTTGTAATCAGCACAGCAGTGCTGACTTCACCGCCACTGTGGCTCATTACAACCATGGCCCCCACCATCCCGTCAGGATCAAAGATCCTGGCAGAGACAGCAGCCTTTTGGCAGTCCGACCACCAGGGTAGTAATGTGGCAGTCAGACTGCCACGGCTGCAGTGTTCCGACATCCATCGTAATAGTGCCCTTTATTGTAAACACATTTTCCCAATAAGAAATAGTCACACTACATTTACACATTTCTTGTGTGCTTATTACACACATTCCCTATGTGGTTATCAGTTTTACTGTTGAGTTTTAGGTACTCTTGTTCACACGTTGCCTTTATACCATCATTTCTTCTTTAGCTTCACCTTTACTTCTCATAAGTATTGCTCTTTTGAGTCTTTACAGGTGTGTTTTTTAAGCAATTTAAAGACTGGAGTCCTCATTACAAGTTTGGTGGTCTGACTGCAAGACCGCCATGGTGGCGGCTGCCAAAAAACTGCCATTTTGGCAATCAGACAGAACGTTGTTTTACGAGTTATGCAGCCATGCCTGCCAAAAGACAGCCAAAATTCTGACACCACCAGGACTCTGGAAGGGGGGAAGAGGCGGTCCAACTACTAGCACCATCAGCCTTCCAAATTTCCACCAAATGTATTATGACTCACAAATCAAAGTAGTGCAAACCACAAGAGTTGGCTGTCACCACAGTAATACACACCACCACATTGGATAGTTGGAATTACACACACCTGACACACATCCACACACCCAACACACCTACAAACTGCATTATAAAACACATTCCTTAACACCCCACAATCCTTTGCAACCCAAATGCTACACAGAGCAAGATAGAGATCGTAAATAGAAATTACGAACCATAGATTGGGCACTCCTCCACACTTCAAATACCACTCATCCCACATCTGCACAAAATACCCAGCATCCAAATACGTACCCTACACATCAGGCACCAACCATCACCCACTCACAACACAGCACCCACCTCACCATCCGTTTTTATTACATTTCCATGTCTTCCAGCACCATCATGTCCCCCCAAAACATCCCCATTTCACTGAAGAGTTGAGGGTCATGGTAGACACACACCTATTTGGAGCCCAAGCCCATCAAACTACTATTGCAAGGAAAATGGAGGTATTGCAAAGAGTAGTCAACAGGGTGAATTCTGTAGGCAACTATCCATGCACAAGGGAGGACATCAGGAAGAGGTGAAACTACCTCAGGGGGAAGGTCCATTCCATGGCCGCTAGGCACCAGCTGGCGGTCAGCAAGACTGGCGGTGGTCCCCAACCTCCTCCCCCAATGTTCACATCATGGGAGGAGAAGGTCCTGGCCATCCTGCATGCTGAGGACTTGACCGGAATACCTGGGGCAGTGGAGGTGAGTAAGCCACAACACCTATAACATAACCCACAAGTTTTTTCTTGCATGCTCACTGATAACCTTTTGATACAGCCAAACCACTCACCACCTTTATGTCCAGCGGTCCAAATACCCCTCTCTGGCATCCCACACGTCAACTTAACTCACCTGGGTACACAATGTCTGTGTATGGCATTGGTAGTACGGGGACAGAGGGCACTAAAGCTCCCAGCAGGCCTGTTGTACCAGTAAGAAAATCAGAACAGTGTACCACAATGAAAATTGCCTTGCATGTCAACTATACAATCAACTAAACCCACCTGAATGCTCCACAATTGTACGATCTATGACAATGACAACAATGCTATGGGCATCAGTCAATACAATACCACCAACACACAGCAATAGCTGTGACTTCCGCTAAACTGTCCTTTCTACCTCCCATCACCTACTGAAATATACTAACCTTGGGAGAACACTCATATATGCAGTGTGCTGTACTTGGTGCAACCTGACACATATGGCCAGGTAGAATGGTTACTCCTAATTTGATGGACAAGTCAGATTCCACATTACAATGTGCAGCTGTCCGTTGCCTCAATATTGAACTACTCCTAACTAGGCTGTAACATGAAAAATATAAATCGACACAGCTACCAAGACATCACTCTATGAACAGAAATCCAAATTCTAAGATACTCTGTCTTCCTGTAGCAAGGTGTATGATATAGGAATTGTCAGTATCCCACATAGCTGTTCTCCAGATTTGGACGGAGGAGTCACTCTCATATCAGGAGATCAAGCGAAGCCTTTCTGTACATGGCTCAAAGCATATCTACCTGTCAAAGTTTGATACTACATGTTGCATTACACTCTGTAACTGCCCGTTCCATTTCTTCAACAGGTTTATTTGCCATTGGGACCATGGAGAGGACACCCGAGACAGCCACTTCACTCCTGGATGAAGCCCTCAGTGATGAAAATACCCCTGGATGTGTTGACAATTTGGACGACTCAGGCCCTTCTGGAATCTGGACCTGGTCAGTCCACAACTGTCAAACACACCCTGCCAATATCAATTCTGCCCAGCCCTGTTGCGTCTATATCGCAGGCAGCCATTCACCCCCCCAACCTGTGTCTCTAGGACAGTTTCTATCATCATATGCCCCCCAGTCCAGGTACCAGAGTCACAACTGGAAAACCCTGACAATGAAGGACCTGCCATCAGTGGCAGTAGGCACACTGTGCCAAGGGCGCAGGCAAGTGGGTGTAGGGTACGTGGGAGGGATGGTGTGGGCCAGAAGATTGAGGCTGCTACAGATACAAGTGGACAAAATACATGAGGTGTGATATGCCAGGTACTTGCCCTGATGGGAGAAATCAAGCAGCTGTAGAGGGACAACCACCAGGAAGTGATGCAACATTGAGATTCCCTCAATTCCAACGTGGTCCCTCTAACTGGGGTGCTGTGCAACACCACCCTGAGCAGGGTCTGTCCACAACACCGAAACCTTTTCACTGGCCATGTAACATCAGTCCCTTCTACATCTGTGGCAGCCAGTGGAATGGAGGCTCTGCCAGGGGTAGGACATGTCTCAGACACCCCTGCATCTCTAGCTGAAGAACCCCCCCCAAATGTGGACATCCACCAAAACGACCAGGAGGTGCAGATGCCAAGACTACAACAACTGCCAGGAAGTGATCCTCTACTGACTGGTTCCCATTGTGTGCCACTGATATTCCCTGTTGACTCTTCTACAACCACTGTCCATTTTTCACATATAGTAGGATACTGGACTTGATACTGCAAGGGGCATATTAAAGAGCCCCTAGCCCCACCGGAGCGTCACTTTTAGAGACGCGCCGGTGGTGCTATGCACTGCACCATATTTACACGGTGGTTTTAAGCCACTTTTTTGTGGCTTAACGCCACCTTGTAAAATACGGCCCCTTCACATGCAGCACTTTGCATGGAAGGGGCATACAACAGGCATTGCTTGGGCATGCCACAGCAACACCCATTGCATTTTGACGCTGCCCCAGATTTACAAGTTACTGGAAACCTGAGGCAGTGCTAAAATCTAACGCCACCCCAGAGGCGGGGTTAGAGTGGCACAATGAGGAGAAATGCTTTCATTTCTCCTTTTTTTTTGCTCTTTGTATGTGTGCTGCATTTTGCAGCACACAGAAGAACAAGTCGCCATTTAAGATTGTGTTTGTGAAGATGTTCCTTCCTCCACAAAAACAATCTCCTCCTCAAACCAGCCATCCTTGCACTGTGGTGTAAGGGTTGTTGCATTGACGCATGGCAGCAAGTTTAGCATTGGCACAGGGAGAAACACAGGGGTGCAACGTATTCTAATGAATACAGATTATTTCTGCATTTTGAAAATGAAGATGCTCGACGCTGCTAAATTTGGTCCAGCACTTGCATCACCATTTTCTCTTGAATCAGGCCACAAATGTTGTAGCAGCTAATTTGATGATAACATCCACCATTATTGAACCCTTCGCTATTTGCACCATATTGCTTTGATCACATTCATTTTATTTTCTTGTGCACATGTAAATAAACACAACTAAAACACAATGGCCCATATTTATACTTTTTTTGCGCCGCATTTGCGTCATTTTTTTACGCAAAATCGGCGCAAACTTACAAAACACAATTGCATTTTGTAAGTTTGCGCCGATTTTTCGTCACAAAACGACGCAAAGGCGGCGCTAAAAAAGTATAAATATGGGTAAATATATGTTTAAGAATCAAATTTGAACTATTTTGAGCAGTTAACTGCGAAATGAATACACATGACACACTCAAATGTAGCAAATGTGACAAGGGACAAGTCATATATACAGTTGATTCTAGGTTCAATGCATACACAATGATACAAGTGGACAATCATCAATCACCATTCATAGCACTGTGCAGCACATAGGCTGACCACTTGCCAATGATCACACATTGAAGTACATCTTCACAATTTAGGGGCTGATTTAAGAGCCCCTAACGCCTCTTTGCGCCACATTAGTGTCATTTTTTTAGCTAACGTGGCCCAACAAGGCCAAAATTGCCACACTAAATTTAAAAAATGGTGCAATGCATACATAGCAAGGCATAATGTATGCAAAAGGGGCGTTCCCCTGTCAGTGGGTCGAAATAATGGTGAAAAGTAATCTGAGAGATTTGTTTGCATAATTTTTGCGGCACTTCTAACACCTACTCAGAGCAGGCATTAAAAGGAGGCACACTATTGATTACAATGGGCCTCAAAGGGCTTTGCAGGACTAGCAACATAAGTTTGGACACTAGTTCCCTGATTACCACCAAGGTGTGCCATATTGTGAATACTGTGCACACATGGTGGCATTAGGGGGGTGCAAAGTGGGGCAAGAGAAGTGGTGCTTCTCTGGGTGCAGCACCACTTTTCTTAAATCAGGCCCTTAGCGCGTCAGTATAAGTGTTAGTAACTAACATCCCACCGACCACTAAAGTAAGGGACATGTCAGACTTTGTCTATCCAAATAGGCAAACAGATTGGTGCAATTTGCCATCAGCTAAACGCTTATCACATACCCATACCATACTTACTAAATGAACATATCCCATAATACAAGCAGAGGTCAGTACAACTGTCACCAGTCAGGGAACCTTCACTTACCATGTTCAGGTATCTGAAGGCATGCTACTCACCTATGTCAGTCTTGTCACACTTGCACAGTGGCCTGTAATGAGGAAATGCAGTGACAGCTACATACATGTAAGATAGTACCATTATCAAACCAATGAGAAGGTTGAGTGAATAGATTGCACAAGAAGCCATTTGTGATAGACATATGATCACACACATGACACCATTGGGCTCTCATACCTTGGCAAACAGGTCTATTGTGTGGAACAGAACACTCTCATCCCACTGTCCTGACAGCCTGGGCATGGAACTCATATACCACCAATATAATGCCAGACATTACCTGGATCAATCCATGTTCACTTCACATTTCAGGCCAGCTGAACCCACCTGCCAGTGACACAATTCAGAAATGTCCACGTGAGGATGGCATTGTGAAGAGATCTGTAAAATACAAGTTTGATACTAGGATTTTAGGCAGGTAAGGGTAAACATGACCTAGAATTACATGTCCCAAATACAATGGTAACTTAAAATGTGCATTGTGACAAACACAAATAAAAACATCATCACAATAGTTTATATTTCATTTACTATGTTGCATTAAAAGCTGGGCTTTGTATAGAAAAGCAATGAATAACATGCCTGATGGTCATGGACGACCCTTCTCGAACACCCATAACCCCACCACTATCCCACTGAGTCAATCAAATTACAGAACATCACATACCTACAGTCAGGTGAAGTACTGATTGATAAGATCTGCCCGATGTCTCCACCTTCATCCTCATCACTGTCATCCTCACTTGGCATTTCTGCATTCTCACCTGGTGGAACTGCTGGCTCCCCCTTATCAGGAATGTATGGGACCTGAAACCTCAAGGCGAGGTTGTGGAGCATGCAGCAGGCCACAATGATCTGACACACATTGGCCGGTGAGTAGAGGAGGGCTCCTTCAGACTTACCAATGCTACGGAATCTTGCCTCCAGGAGCCCAAACGTCTGCTCCACGACACCTTGTGTCCTCCCATGGGCCACATTGAAGCTGACCTCAACTGGTGTGGTTGGGTACCTCACTGGTGTCAATAACCAGGGATGTATTTGGTAGCTAGAGTATCATAGATTAATGGAGTGGACGTTCTTTCTGTTCTGATACACCTTTTCATTGCCATATGAGAGAACCAAGGCTACATGGGTACTGTCAATGGCTCCCACTACATGTGGTATGTGTGCCAAGCCATAAAAATCTGCCTTTACATTGGCCAAATACTCATGTTGTGGAAATCTTATGTAGCTGTCCAGGTGTTTTAACAATGCAGACAGTACAGCCTTCAAGACCAGGCTGAATATGGGCTGGGGCATGCCTGCAGTTAAGGCCACTGTATTCTGAAAGGACCTTGTGGCTAGGAACTGAAGCACTGACATGACTTGTACAATGGGTGGTATGCTATTTGGATGACAAATGGCAGGCATCAGATCTAGCTCCAACTGATGGCAGGGATCCATAATTGTCTGCCTATCCAGGCGATAGATCTGAATGACATGTTGATCGTCTATGGTTTGAGGGTCTGCTAGTCCATGGTACACTGGAGGTTGTCTGACCAGTCTCATTCCAGGGTAACTATGTGAGGGGATATGAGAAGGTATGTTAATCACTCATTATGTAGTTTGTAAGTTTCAAAACATATGTATCATATCATAATGTGACACGCCATATGATACAGTAGGAACGTGGTACACATCACCGACCAATGCTATTGATGTCAAATTAGTGGAATCGCATCCCCTCCCATCAATTTTGACATGGACATGTACATGCATGATTCAGTGAGCTTCTGTTATATGGACATCCAACTATGCATTGCATTAAAAAGCCAATTGCCAAGTGGGTGCTGACTCTGCCACTAAAGAAACCTTCCTTTTATCTTATCAACATGACAACATGTCACTTCAATCTGGACATTCATACGTGGTTAGTTAATGCCAACACTCAAGACTATGCAGTAGATCTGTTTCCAACCTTGTGACAAATCATGAAATTAACTTTTATGACCATCCAAGGGCCTTAAAATAGCAACTGCTTGACCTACGATACTGGACAATAGGAAATCACCTGCAACCGCAGGCAGAAGTCGCCATGGTGGTAGGCAATTTCTACTGCGATGGACTTTGCCATTGGAACACATGTGCCCCTTTTTCAGGTGAATGAGTGATGGAACAGATTGTTAGCTCTGACAATATGGTAAGTGCAAAGTGTCACAGATCTCCTCCGGAAACATTGATGTACAGTAGTCATCTCCAGCATGCAGGTGTGCACATACAAATGTACTTTGAAACACGTTACTCAACTATGTTGTACCCTCAGTACAATGGCACATAATTGTGGTTGTCCACTCCTACCAATAGGTCAATCCTCCCAATGTCATAATGGTAAGGTATGTAGGTCCTTGCTCTCTGCAATGTCCCAAGATTCATGTCTATGTGCTACATAGAGTCAGCCATAATCAAGTCATCTCTAGTTTTCTAATGCAGATTCCTTTAAAGCACTGCTGCAGGTAGCAGCTCACTTTCGAATTTTAAGCATACCAAGATTTTTAAATGAGGACTTTGTCAGTACACATTTGTGCTTGGTTTGTGTTGGCTTCTCTGCTCTTGCTGCCTATGGTCTGTGTTTAGAGGCCGTAGGCAGTAAAGTTGTCCATTTTACTGTTCCCTGCCCCCCTCCTCCCATTTGCATTTCATGATCCCACTGTCTTACCGGATGTGTTCTCCTTGTCCCTGTTAATCAGGGTGTTGGTCTGCCTCAGCGTATTTTGTTGGCAGCCATTTTCCCCCTTCGTTTTGGACATTCTTAGATGCCATCTTTGGAGGTCAGCGGCCTAGCCGACAGACTCGCCTTAATTGCTGAGATCGCGCCCGGCCAGGCCCTGGGGCCAGTACCTTTGTCCATCCTAATACGTACAGGATAACCTATAGTGCAGATATTCTTCAGTCACTCAGACCAGAACTCGAAGAGGATTGCCATGGCTGAATAAATATTATGGAAGTACTCTTAACTTGTGCCATTTGCCGTTGGTGTCCACAGTCTAAAGAACTGACGGACCATGTGCTGTATATAGCCTCGCAAAGTACTTTCCTCCTGGCCAATTGCCGTTCACTGGCCACCCACAATCTGGATCTTAACCTTCTTTTGCATGACCTGAAACCCACAGCTTTTTTTCTCACATGAGGGATCAGCAATCGATGTAGCCTTGGCTTTGCCCAAAGATTACTTGATAATCAGGTTAGAGAGAGCCTCTGCAAAAGGTGGGGGAATTGCCATCATCTTTAGGGATTCAGTTGAGGTCACTTCCCGTTCCCTTCAGCTGCCAGACTGTGAGAGTTTTCCTTTCTCTATTTAATTAAATCCTCAGTCTAGTTTCTCACGGGCGTTAGTATATCGTCCCCTGGCCCAGTGCAACATTTTTTAACAATCATTCCCAGAGCAGGTCGCTGAACTAATTTGCAATAAGCCAAATTTCACTATTCTTGGTGATTTCAATATTCATGGAAAGAATCAATACAATACTGCGGTTAAAAGATTTTTGGCAGACATGGCTGCCCTGGACCTAATACAATTGGTCAGAGGCCCAACACTTCCTAAAGGTCATACTATTGACCTAGTTTTTGGTAATGCCTCTGGTCTAACCACCTTGTCCCCCACTCCTCTGGCTTGGTCAGACCATTTCTTAATCTCTCTGAACCTGCCCACTCCGGTAGCAGGTAAAACCTCTCAAATTATAACTCAGCCCCATAGGTTCTGGCATATGCTGAATGCTAGAGATTGGATAAGTGCTTTAGAGAGTTTGAAACCTGCCTTCAGGGGGAATATGATTTGTTCCACAGAGCTATTTAATGATTGGATCACCAAAAGCCTATATATTGTCCTCCCCTGTATTTCAAGGTCGGGAGGACATTTGAAAAAAGGTGCACCTTGGTTTTCCCTCCACCTATGTCTATTAAAGAGGGGTTGCAGACGTTTGGAAAGAAGATGGAGAAAAACTTCTGTTACCTCGCTGAAATAAGAATACAGGAAGGCCATTAGATTGTTTTCTGTGGAAATTAAATCAGCACAAAGAGCATACTATGCCACCAAAATAGAACAGACCTCTAACTCTCCTAAAGAGATCTTTCAGCTATTAAGAGAAATTGCCCACTCTCATTCTCATACTGAATCTATGGAAGCCTCTCATATACATAGTAATAATCTCGGATCCTCCTTCCAGCAAAAAATCTCAGACATTTTTCAGCCTTCCCAATGGGCACTCGCAGTTCCCATGCTCTTAGGATGGATTGTATAAACAGCACAGCGGTGCTCTTACAGTTTCCGCCTCTCTCTCTGGAATTGGTTTCAACATTATTGGATACCCTTAAATCTGGGTTCCCCCCTGGACCCAGCACCCCCCACAATCTTAGCGCTGGGGTCAATCGTTCCTATTTTGACTGACATGTTGAATCTGTCGTTGTCCAGCAATATCATTACCCATCAGTGGAAACAGTTTATAGTGATACCTTTGCTTAAGAAACCTAATTTAGATGCACCCATGCTTAATAATTACAGGCCCATTTCCTTGCTGCCAGCTCTCTCCAAGATACTAGAAAAACATGTGAACACTCATCTCTCCAATTTCCTTGAGAACAATAATATTCTTCATCCTTCCTAGACAGGCTTCAGACCTCTACACAGCACGGAATCAGCACTGCTCTGAGTCACTGAAGAGGTCAGGAAGCGCCTTCATCAGGGATTGGTGTCAGCGATTCTTCTTCTTGATCTCAGTGCCACTTTTGACACTGTGGACCTTATCATTCTATTGCAAAGAATGAGGGAAACTGGAGTTACAGATAAGGCTCTGAGCTGGCTCTCCTACTTTCTAGAGGCACAATCATTTCAGGTACTAGATCGATCGTTCTTCTCCAGTTGCTTCAATAGCAGCTGGGGAGTGCCACAAGGCTCTTCACTTAGCCTCCCTTTATTTAACATCTACATGTCGTCACTGGCAAAGATAGTGGAGCCATATGATCTCTCACTAGTTTCATATACGGATGAAACCCAGCTGGTGGTCTCCTTCTCAACTAAGCAGAACTCATCAGAGACGGCACTCACCCCCGGTCTAAGGGCAGTGTGCAAATTGATGTCTGAATGTAAACTTTAGCTAAATGGAGATAAGGCAGAGGACATGACCCTAGGCCATCTTTCTCGGCCGATTCTTACTTCCCCTGTGCTTTACTCCTTAGGGGATTTGCCGCCTCCCAAGAAATACATCAAGAGTTTAGGAGTATGGCTTGACCCATGGCTGACCATGGATCATCAGGCAAAGAAAATCTCCTCCATTTGCTTTGGTACACTGAGACCCTCAAAAAGGTGTTTCAAATACTTCCACCTATTACAAAGAGACTCATCACCGAGGCACTCATTATCTCTCGCCAGGATTATAGCAATGCCCTGTATCTCAGCGCTCCAAAATATGTTAAAAAGAAACTTCAAGTGGTGTAGCACACCACTGTCCGCCTTCTTTTCAATATACCTAGGCATGAATCAGCCAAATCAGCTCCCTATACTCTGCATTGGCTCCCAGTGGCGCAACAGATAAAAATTAAAATGGTGTGTTGCCTCCACAGAGCACTCTATAACAAAGGTCCCCCGCTTTTGCAAACCCTTGCCTCCTTCCATAATCCTGCTAGACATCATGGGTCTTCTTCAGCGGCTTTAGCCGCTATCCTTTTAATAAAAAGGTCTAATTGGGCGGAAGGTCCATGGCCTACCATGGTGCCAATTTGTGGAATTCTTTGCCCCTAGGCCTACGACAAACCAGCCATGAATTATCCTTTCATCGTCTACTTAAAACTTGGTTGTTTTAACCTTCGCCCTCAGTCGCCTTTGGGTATCCATGCGCTCTAAAGGTCCTCATAACATAACATAACATACCATAACATACCATAACATAACATAACATAATGCTTTCTAAGAAGTGTCAGGATTTGACATGTCACATGACATATAGGCCCTCATTCTGACCTTGGCGGTCTTTTCGCAAGACCGCCGAGTTACCGCCGCGGTGAAGACCGCCGACCGCGGCGGTATGCCGCTGTGCGCATTCTGACCGCTGGGAGCGTTCCGCCGGAAAACCGCCAGCAGCCACACTGGCGGTCGGCGGAAAAGTGGAGACTGGTCAACTTCCACCGCCACGCCAGCAGAACACCGCCCACAGAATTACGACCCACATTTCTGTGTGGCGGTCTTCTGTTGGCGGTCTTCTGTTGGCGGTCACCTCCCCATGGCTCCTGTCACCTCCCGGAGGACCAACGCACAAGGTAAGTTGATCGTCCGTGAGGGGAGGGGGTGGGGGGGTGTTGTGTGATGTGTGCGTGCATGGGGGTGTGCGTGTGAGTGTGTAGAGGGGGTGTGTGAGTGCGTGCATGCGGGCGGGGAGTGCTGCTGTGCCTATGGGCAATGTGTTTAGTTCGGCGGGTGCGCATGTCGGCATGTATGTGTGCGGGTATGTGTCCCCGTTGTGTATGTGTGTGTGTAGGGGGTGTGTATATGTGCATGTTGGGGGTGTGTGCATGTCGGGGTGCGTGTATGTGCATGTCGGGGTGGGGGTGGGGAGGGGGTTCGTACCACCTCTGGGGGGTGGCAGGGGGGTGGAGGGTGTGGGGGGAGGACTCGGGGGGCAGTGGGGGGTGGGGGAGACCCCTATCAGTGCCAGGGAAGGAATTCCCTGGCCCCGATAGTGCCTACCGCCATGGTTTGCATGGCGGTTCCCGACCGCCAGAAACCGCGGCGGTAAGCAGGGTCATGATACCGTTGGCGGTCTTGGGTCGACCGCCGGACCGGAGTGCGCAGACTCCAGCCCGTCGGTCATGACCGCCGTGGCTGTCGGAGTGGGGAAGTGGCGGTCGGTCGCGGCGGTGACCGCCGCGGTCAGAATGCCATTTTTAATACCGCCGGTCTGTTCGCGGTCCGACCGCCGCCTCTCCGCCGACCGCCAAGGTCAGAATGAGGGCCATAATGTTAACATCTTCACACCTGTTGCTAGGTAATCCCCCTTGGTAAGTGAGGGCTGTACATAGACATTTGTGATGTCTCATCAGAGTAGACAATATGCATGTTCGATACCACTGAGGTGCTGAACCATTTCTATAGGCACACATATATTGGTATCAGAGGTAGGGATGTAACTACCATTCTGATGTTCTGATAGTAGAGACTGGACACACAGCTTTGTCCATAGGCATAGGTATGTATGTATGATACATAGGCAATGATAGCCTATTTGCAGATATGACCCGGACAGTAATTTGTCAGTATTTTGTGTCAATGGAAAGGTTCAGTAATGACTCAACATTGGTATTTGTTATGTGTACTTCCTGGTGCTATGAAGGATATGTCAAATGAGGCCCGCCTGTTCTGCAGCCTTGTGTTTACCATGACACCCATTTGGTGCAGTTGTGGTAGTTAATATACACCTATGAGTAGGTTGGTAAGTGTGTCCAGGCTGTTGACCTACATCATGGTTGACTTACCAGTTATGTTAACATCACACATGCTTTGGCTATAGGAATCCTCCACAGACAGATGGCAGGTATGCCATGTCTTATGTGTGGAAACTGATGTTGTTAGTCAGTCAGTGGCCTATTGATGGACGATTTGCCTAGTTAGCTAGGTATAATTCTCACCTTCCTGCACAGTACAGTAGTCCACTTGATATATAAACTTTATTGACAACTTGTTATTGTGTGTGAGACATTGGTCTGAGGTTACTTGGTAGTTACATGACTGATATTGTTTGTTTCCTGGAGACCATTTTCCTATATGCCTTGGTCCACATTTTATTGTTACTCCTTGGTATGTCACAATTGGTGCATGTGTGTGTGACATATGTTCTAACTCCTTGACCAAAATGTGGCATGTTTGACAATTTGAGGTGTTACATGTTGGCATGTGTCCATAGTGTATGGTAGTAACTATAAAGGTGTGGCTTGTTTACATAAGTCCTGCTTGACTTTACTTTACTACATGGGTCATTGCCTGGTACATGACATCGGGGTAAAGTATTTGTGTGTTAAGTATGTGTTTTAGATTTGTGGTAAGCTAGCTCCCATTTATGAAATATTGCTTGATTGCTGCTTGATGATGTTGTTCTGGATAAGGAACCTATATCAAGTGGCATCAGCACACTCAAACTCCCTTCTGATGACCGTCCCCGAGTGTCTAAGAAAGTTTTCTTTTGTGAGCTTTACTCTTCCCCTCAGTGACACCTCTAAAAGATCTGTTACCCTCCCCAAGGCCATCCCTTCCACCTCCAAGGGATCCCCTATGACCTTGCCAGCACCCAAGCTCCTCCACCCACGGAAAAGAAGTCCACCCCCACCTAAAAAGGTCCACTCCCCTCCCAAAGCAATGCCTAAAGTCCCCCTCCAAAGCCTGACCCCCCATCCCTTACCACCCCCCAAGAATCCCTGAGGAGCCTGCCTGCCCCCTTGATGCCCTGCCAGTGGAGGTCACATAGCAGTCAGGAGTCAAGTAGAGCATCATTTTGTGCCTTTGGTGCTAATATGGAGGACTATGGACGACTGGCCTTATTAAGGCTGGCCATATTAACTGCCTATTTCCCCCCAATTAAAGTCAACCAGTTGTTGGTGTTATTGGTTACATCTTTGTCCTACATTTCCTTTCTTAGATTTGAGTTGTTCCTGGCTGACAGTGGTTGTGTGCAGTATTTGTGTGTGTGTACTGCTTGTGTTTTATGTATTTTTGAGCACTATGTGAGATTGTGTGTAGTGCTGTTGTCCTCCAGGGATAGGATGTGTGTTGTGTGATGGGTATGTAGCTGAAATGTTGTCATGGTATTGTGATGTGTTTGTGATGATATGTTTTTGCTGTTGTGCTGTGTGGCTTTGTATGTTAGGATTGTTTGAGTCTGAGTTTATTGTGCATGGCATTATAGGTTTGATGTGCTGTGTGTGTGTGTGTGATATGTGTGTTGATTGCTAAGTTGTATGATGGTGTTATTGTGTGTGTTCCATCACAGATGGTTGTTCATTGTGTTGTAAGTGGGTTGAGTCCCTGGCCAGTGTTGGTTGTGAGTGTGTGACATGTTTTTATATTTGTACAGTTGTTGTGTTATTGTAACAAGTTTGTATGTTATATGTTAATCTGTGAGCCTCTGCTGCCATGGGTAACTGTGCTAGAGACATGTGGTGTGCGTGTGTGTGTGTGTGTGTGCTGGCTGCAGTGTGTGTGTCCTTGATGTAGTATGTGTGTGTGTCATTATACTGTTACATGTGAGTGTAGCCCTCGCACATTCCTCCCTATGGTATGTTATGTAACTGTACAATTTATTACAATTGACAACTGTAACAGGTGAGTGTGTGTACTTACTGTTGTTGTCTTCTTCATCTGCGATTATTCCATTGTCTTTCTGTGAGCAGGAGCAGTTGGATGACATTTAGTTGTGGTTCAATGGCAGTTCCAGACGTGAATTGCTTCCTGGAGGTGAGTGTCTCCTCTTATACTGTTTGTTTCAGCCTGGTGTTCCTTGGTGGTTTGACCGTGGTGGTTATATTGACGGTGTGCACCTGCTAATGGATCCAGTGGAAACACAGTCGCAGTTGGACTGTTGGTGCCTACAGTCAACCGCCTAGCAGTGCCGGTGGTGCTTTGGAGGTTTTCTGTGTGCCCCACCAACAAACTCATAATTTGGCGGTCTTCTCTGCCAGCCTGTTATCGGTCGGACTGCCACCGCCAACATGGCAGTCACAAGACCACCAAACTCGTAATGAGGCCTTGGATGTCCAAGCTGGTTGAGAAAATACCTCCCTGTTCTTTATGTACACATCCTACATATTTTCAAGCTTTACCTGTTTTCTTACAGTCTTGTTTGTGCCAGGATTTTTACACTGTCACATTTTGAAATATTGTAATTTTTTTTTTTTGTGCTACTCCTATTCTGATTCAATAGCATTCCCATGCAGTCACATCAAATCAAATTATTTATTGCACACTTAAGCAAAACCTTTACAATTAATTCATTAAAAGAAACGTTTTAACAGATTACCAAACCTATTTCCAATACATTACAATCTCCAGTGCCGCAACCCTTTATTTAGCCCTATACATTGAGGAGGGCTGCATCTAACAAAAGTGCATAATAGATATTTTCATCATTAGGCATCTGAAGAACATATCATATGAAAGTGCAAATGCAGAACATTCCCGTTAGGGTCATGTAATACCAATAGCATATCAAATTCATAACTTTTATATAAAACTAGAAAGGGTAGGAAATTCAATCTAAGGGCCTGGTTATGAGTTTGGTTGACCGAACTTCAGCCCACCAGACCCGTAGTGAGGAGAGTGCCCCAGCCCAATTACAATGTTTCCACTGGGCTGTCCAGTAGAAATCTCCATATTATGAGGTTTCTGCCGGTCAACCTAGGGTGGAAACAGTGCGGCAGCTTTGGTATTGACTCCTCAGGGATCTCCAATGCTATCTCAGAGGGTGCCTCCAAAACCCTCAGAATGCACTCTGTCTGCCACAGCACACAGTGCGCATTCAGTGAGTGCTGTGCAGGGCGCCCCTGCACTGACCCCCTGTGTCTCCCAGCACTGTCTTTCCGCCAAACCTTTCATGGCAGGGCTTCACCATGAAAAGTCTGGCGGAAAGGGAAGTTGTGATCAGCATGACGGTGGTTAGGATCCATGATCCTGCCACTGTGAGTTTGGCGTCCGCAAGACCGCCAAACTCACACTTAGGGGCATATTTATACTCTGTTTTGTTTGCGCCGAATGTGCGTCAAATGTTTTGACGCACATTCAGTGCAAACCATGCACCATATCTAAACTTTGACCCCCGAGCACCGCAAATGCCAAAATTCCGCTGTGTGCGTCATTTTCTGGATGCTGGAAACCGCCTTGCGTTAATGACATGCAAGGTAGGCATTCCCGTCCAAAAAATGACTTAAACACCCATGCGCCTTATTTATCCAATCGCGCAAAAATCCTGCACGGCCAGGAGGCGGAAAATGACGCACTGCCCGATTTGCATAAAAAAGTAACGCCTGGGTCAGGGCCGGCATTAAAATGGGGCAAACACACCAGTACTTAAGGAAAACACACAGAAGCAACAGCAGAGCTCCAAAAGGAAGACATGGAGGTATTTTTCATCCCGCATGCACGCAGACGCAGAGCACAGGACAAACAACAGCAGCTTCTACAACACCAGCAGGGGCCTCAAAGGCAACGCAAAAGGCAGGAAAGGATATTCCGCACCAGGACAACCCTTCTGGAACTCCGCCAACAAGATGTCATCTAGAGGTACAGGCTCAACTGTCAAGCCATTCAGCAGCTGCTGTGCAACATTGAGCTGCAGTTGGCACCCAGCCTGCAGACACCCGCACCATTCCACCAGAAACCAAGCTGCTAGCTGTACTCCAGATGTTGGCAAGTGGCTCCTTTCAAATCACTGGTGCCCTGGTTGCTGGGATCTCACAGCCCTCATTCTCTGCCTTCATACCTAAGGGATTCGATGCCATCATCTCCCTCACACCCGCCACATCAGCTTCCCCAACACACAGCTGAAGCAGCAGGAGACAAAACAGGGCTTCTACCAAATCAATGGCTTCCCACACGTCCTTGGTGCCATTGACTGCCCACATGTACGCATTGTGCCACATGCTGCAACCGAACATCTATACCGCCACAGGATGCACACACTCCATCAATGTGCAGGCCATTGTCGATCACCGGGGTTTGATCACCAACATCGTGGCAAAAAAGTCTGGGAGTGTACATGATTCATTCATCTTCTGTCACTGCACCATCAATCAACACTTCCAGGATGGACGATATGGAAATAGCCTACTTGTTGGTAAGTACAGAAACCTACTTATATACACACAGCACTGCAACCCTCTAGGACACACAACACATACACCACTACATTGACACGTGGCCAGGAAGACAATGATGTTGTGATACTGCTAGGCATGTGTGATATCCTGACCCATTTGGATATACACCTATGGACAAATGACAGAACCAAATAACAACAGATGCCAATCCACAGACACAAGGGAACAATTTAAAACAACACAATGACAATGACATGGCCTCAACTGGCAGTACAACTTGGAAGATTAATCTTTCAATATCACATCAATAACACTCAATCAAACACCCTTCCAACCAATACGTACTGTGTAAGGGGTGTGTAATGTGTTTTACTGCAGGTCAAACACTATGAGACACATAGCATGATGATGACTACAATGAAGGTGACATGGAATCATTGAGGCTGTACCAATATCTCACATCACTCCTGCTCTCACATTGCCCACTACCAATAAGCAAGTGGACTGTGCGAAGAACACATATTGATGTGACAATATTGAAAGTGCACATTCCTACACATATGGATTGAGACAATTTCACACACGTGCACAACAGATGTACAGGCATGCGGACCTTCTGACACTCAAAATGACAACCTCGCAACCAAGTAACAAGCTGAACTAGAACATGTTCAGTAGTATAGGTACCAGTTACAACCTGAGTCAATTTGCTAGGGCAGAGAAATAGGTCTGCAGAGAATTTGTCACACATGTGAAATTTGTGCCTAGTCAAAACTCAACGCGTCAGTGATGACAACGTACGGAGGAGTGTTGTACATTGTCACCTTGCCAAATCTAAGGGTCTCACTGATGTTTAAATAATTCTATTACCAATGTGAAAATGGATGGGATGTCTGGGGTATATAGATGCAACCGAGATGTCACCACTGTGGAATTGATTTTGTGTATGGAAGTATCATGTCACCCCCCAGTTAAGACACATGGGCACCTCTTTCACAGTACATAATGCAAGGGAGTGCACAATGTACTGCAACTCTAAAAAAAACTGCTGACATCCGGTCAATCAGCCAAACACCCGTTCAGATAAGGAAACAACCCAATGCTGATGGTACATCCTAGAAGCCTAGGATTCCACACAATAACAAAAACACATATGAGTCACATACAACACAAGAGAACAACTGCTATGCTAGGTAATAATCATGGTGCAAGCTACATCAACAGGTTCTCACTCCTTTTCTCCTTCAGCTGATCAGGGGTATGGGATCCAGCCATGGATCATGACCTCATTTGCAAACCCAAGCACTTCAGAACAGCTTGCCTATAATGAGGCACATCAGAGGACACCCACCACAGTCGAGAGAATCTTTGGCATCCTGAAGTCAAGATTCAGGTGCCTCGTTATCACCGAAGGCAGCCTCCTATACTAACCTGAAATGGTGTGCAAAATCATTTTGACCTGTGCCATCCTGCACAACATATGTGTAAGAAGGAACATTCCCCTATATGAACCCAACCCACAAATGCCTGAAGAGGAGGATGCTGTCCATCAACATGAGGGTGACCATCCAAACACAGCTGCAGGATTGTGTCGGAGACAACATATTGTCCAAAATGTATTTTACCTCTACTCATCCATCACCACTGTCTTACCATATGTCAATAAACACCTATACTAGTCACCATATCATGGTTTAGATAATCATTTTTGCATAACATTATCCCTAACTATCAGACTCAGAGTGTAGCCTTATGGAGCATTGCAGAAATGCAGATTCGGATACAGAAAAATCCACATCAAATTTGATGTGTATGAATGTACAGCCAAATTCACACACACTGTAAATGACATATATCCTGTACATTTCACGTTTGAAGGGCAATAGCAGAGGACCACAGCTATTTCATACATACATGTTGGCAACATAGTTCATTGCAGCAAAAGGCACACAACTAAGACACCATCAGTCAATAAGGTAACAAAATGCCTCATACATGAGGCAGTGGATGTGCTATTGCATTGGTGACAAGAAGGTATGACCAGACCCGTGACATCAGTAAATGTTACATCAGCTATCTTTGCAAGGACTATGCGTGACAAGAATTCCATATAAGCAGCAAATGAATAGCACAAGTGCCCCAGGTATTACAAGCATTGCTCACAAGACATCCCCTGCACATGCCAGCCCAGGTCTTAAGTCCTGCCACACCCATGTTCCCTGTCTCACCCCACCCTTCTTCAGAGGTCCCTGCAAAGGGAATATGTGTACCCAGATAATCCCTCCTCTACACACATCCAGATTCACACTCTGAATCCAGTGTGCTTCCGTCTTTAGTATGGTATGCCATAGTCATTGTTCTTCTGTCTGCATGGACTTCTGGTTGAATAATGCACTGCCTTGTAGTTTGTAGGATCTGTAATCACCTGTACATTGCTTCCCATGTGAAAGGTACTGTTGGCCCTTTGAACTTGATTCTCACCTACAGGACTTGTGAGAGACTGAAGCTGCACACACCTGTGAGCACCTCCATGCAGACCAGCCATTTGAACATGCACTGCCCTTGCAGCTGCCTGGAATGGCATAGAAACTGCCGTTATATGTATAACACTTTTATGCATTGCCGTATAAATCACTTGTGTAACACAGGCCTTGGGTTATTGTGTTACGTTCCAACACACACGACAAACACAGTTTTCATTTTCCACAGTGTTGTTCCACCTTTGACCAGTCTCAGTCTGCTCACTGTGTATTTGCCTTGTTAACTTGTTTGATCCTGATTGACCCTGCATCTTGTTAGCCTGACTGGTTCCTGTCTTTGCGTTACCATAAAGGTTCCCTGTTGCTACATTTGTATCACAGTTGCTTTCCCAGCCCTCACTTTCCTCCTGGGGTATTGTGTCAGGTGGGTCTACAATGAGTACTCAAATACATTGAATAGCATAATCAGTTTACTTATCGTACAATGGGGTGGAACTTGTCTCCAAATAGCCTAATCATGGCCCATCCCTTGTCTGGGTTTCATGTATGCATGAGTGAAAAATAGTGACAGTGTACCATGGCTGCATGCATGGATTGGGTATGGTGCCTCCAGCACAACAAACATCGTCAGATAATGTGCATGAAATGTCAACACATGTTAGGACCCTGACAGTCCAAACACTGATTCACATTGCCCCCAACATATTGATGGAGCTTGCGTGGTGAATAGCTGTGAGATTAATCCGCACAGATGCACTGAAGTTCCCAGATGCAGTGGGAATTTTAGAGGCCAACCTGTGTACAAATGTTGTGAGGAAACCTGCTGGTTTAAAATTCCTGATTCATTAACTTTGTCAGCACACCAAGGTTGCCCTGTTGTCAGTCTCATAACATGGCTGCAGTGCCATAGCTGGACTATCCCCATGTGTGTTCTCAATTCCTCATTGGCTTTCCTTCAATTCACCTGTGAAGGATACTTTGTAGATGCAGGAAATGGCTCCACAGACTCATGACTAGACCTGCACGTAACTGTGACAACATGGACCCCAATAATGATACCGGCTAAACATTGGCCCACACACTTGAACCAGACACCTTTGTGCATTTTACCACTGGAAATATGTGAACACATGCTGCCTGGTCTGCTGGTCCTCTACTGCCACAGGAGAGACGTGGCTCATTTATATGACTCCAACTGTGCTATGACATGACATTTGTGGATTGTATTTGAGACTCGGTGTCACGAACACCGTACCCACATAGCATTATCCCAAGCCTGAGTCATGGGTAGTAAACAAACAAGTGCCTAGGAAGAAGTATCCAACATTCCAGGACATGTGATGGCTTAGTTTTGGAACATTGCCATGATCAACCATCTGCTATCTATCCTGTGCATGCTTTGTTATTGGTGGTGCTTATGTTCCAAAAATCCTAGGAAGTGCACTCAGCATTTGTTGCTACGTGTATGACAAACACATTTCCTCTCTCATTTCCACACTGAGTAGCATCTGATGATTGGACACATTGGCTCCACATGCATACAAGCAGATTCGTGAAAATGTGTCTTGTGATGTTCACACAGTAGGACAACTACAATAGTAAGCCAATTCACACACATTGACACATAGGCATTGAGTCACTGTATTGAGTTGCGTAGCCTTGCTATCCTCTCTTGACGGAAAACATGCCCAAACTGGGTAATACCTAATTGTATTCCTCACGTTTGGCCATCTATTGCATCAGTGAAGAGTGCAAATCCGGTACAATAACTAGAGGATCATGGTCCACACTAGTATAATCTGTCATGTGTGTGGATATGTGTGTATCACTCACTGGAGTCCTCGGGTCTGTACATGTTTGCAGTGGTATGTCAGATGCAGTATCATCATGTCTGAGAGGCTTGACTTTCTGATTTAATGTGACACATAGGGGCATATTTATACTCTCTCTGCCCTGAATGTGCGTCAAAAATATTGATGCACATTAGGCGCAAACCTTGCCCCATATTTAAACTTTGACGCCCAAGCCCGTGGACGTCAAAATCCAGCTGTGTGTGTCATTTTCTGGATGTGGGAAACTGCCTTGCGTTAATCATATGCAAGATAGGCGTTCCCGTCCAAAAACGGACTTAAATGCCTGTGCGTCGTATTTATGCTTCCGGGCAAAAAATCCTGCACGGCCGGGAGGTGGAGTCGGAAAATGACCCACAGCCCGATTTGCGGAAAAAATGAACGCCTGGGTCAGGGCAGGCATTAAAATGGGGCAAACACACCTGTATTTAATCAGAACACACAGAAGCAACAGCAGAGCAGCAAAAGGGAGACATGGAGGTGCTTCTCATCCAGCGTGCACACAGACGCAGAGCACAGCAACAACAACAGCAGCTACCACATCACCAGCAGGGACCCCAAAGGCAACGCAGAAGGCATTCCACACCAGGACAACCCTTCATGGCCTCAGGGAACATGACATCATCCAGAGGTACAGTTTGAACTGGCAAGCCATTCAGCAGCTGCTGCACAACATTGAGCCACAGTTGGCACCCAGCTTGCTGACCCCCCGCACCATCCCAACAGAAACCAAGCTGCTAGCTGTACTACACATGTTGGCAAGTGGCTCCTTTCAAACCACTGGTGCCTGGTTGCTGGGATATCACAGCCATCATTCTCTGCCTTCTTGCCCAAAGTACTGGATGCCATCATCATACTCACACCCCGCCACATCTGCTTCCCAAACACACAGCAGAAGCAGCAGGAGACCAAACAGGGGTTTTACCTCATTAATGGATTCCCATACGTCCTTGGTGAAATTGACTGCACACATGTACGCCTTGTGCCACCTGCTGCAACTGAACACCTATACCGCAACAGGAAGCACACACACTCCATCAATGTGCAGGCCATTGTAGATCACCAAGGATTGATCACCAATATTGTGGCAAAGTATCCTGGTAGTGTCCATGACTCATTCATCTTCCGTCACTGTACCAGCAATCAACACTTCCAGGATGGACGATATGGCAATGGACTACTTGTTGGTAAGTACAGAAACCTGCTTATATACACACAGCACAACAACCCTCTAGGACATACAACACACACACCACGACAGCAACATGTGGACAGGAACACACTGAGGTTGTGACACCGCTAGCCATGTTTGATAGGTCTGCATTGAATGTGTCACACATCTGAAATCAGTGTACAGTCTAATGTCAATACGTGAATGATCACAACGTATGGAGAGGTTTGGCTAATTGTCACCTTGCAAAATGTAAGCGTCTCACTGATGTTTAAATTAATCCATTGCATATGTCTAAAGGTATGGGATGTTCAGGGTACATAGATGCTAACGTGTTACCACCACTGTCAAATTGAATCTGTGTATGGAACTATCATCTCACCCCCAGGGTAGACACAGGGACACCTGTATCACAAGTCACAGTGCTAGGGAGTGCACACTGTACTGCAAATCACAAAACATACAGCTGACAACCGGTCAGCAGGCAAACACTCGATCAGCCAAGGAAACAACCCAGTGGAGATGGTGAATCCTAGAAGCCTAGGAATCAACACAATAACACAAAAGAGTCACAGACAACACAAGACAACTACTGCCATGGAAGGTGATATGAATGGGGCAAGCTACGTCAACATGATCCCAATCATTTTCTCTTTCAGCTGATCAGGGGTATGGGATCCAGCCATGGATTATGACACCATTTGGCAACCCAAGCACTGCAGCAGAGCGTGCCTACAATGAGGCACATAGGAGGACACGCACTATAGTCGAGAGGACTTTGGCATCCTCAAGTCGAGATTCAGGTGCCTTGACATCACTGGTGGCAGCCTCCTATATTCACCAGAAATGGTCTGTAAGATCATTTTAACATGTGCCATCCTGCACAACATTTGTCTTTGAAGGAACATTCCCCTATTAGAACCAGAGCCACAAATGCCTGAAGAGGAGGATGCTGGCCTGCAACATGAGGGGGAACAACAAAACACAGCTGCTGGATTGCGTAGGCATCAACATATTGTGAACAATTTCTTTTGAAACAACTCACCATCACCACTGTAGCAACATATGTAAATAAACACCGATAATGATCACCATATCATGGTCTGGCTAATCATTTTTTCTCACCTTTATCTCTAACTATCAGAATAAGAGTGTAGCCTCATGGAGCATTGCTGACATACAGATCAGGACACAGAAAATTCCAAAGCAATTGTGATGTGTGCTATACAACTGTCACATACACACACAATGTAAATGACATATATCCTGTTCATTTCACCTTTGAAGGGCAATAGCAGAGGACCACACCTATTTCACACATACATGTTGGCAACATGGTCCATCGCAGCATATGGCACACAACTAAGACACCATCAGTCAATAAGGGAAATAAAATGCCACATACATGAGGCAGTGGATGTGCTATAGCATTGGTAACAGGAATGTATGACCAGACCCTTGACAGCAGTACGTCGTACTGTATCTATCTTTGCAAGGACTATCTGTGACTAGAGTTCCAAATAAGCAGAACATAGACAGCAAAAGTGCCACACCTATGACAAGTCATCCCATGCCCTAACTCCTGACACACCTATGCTCCTGGTCTCACCCCACCTGTCTCAAGATGCCCCTGGAATGGTATTATGTGTACCCAGCTATTACCTCCTGTATACACACACAGACTAACAATAGTAATCCAGTGTGCTTCACCCTTTCGTATGGTATGCCATAGTCATAGTACATCTGACTGCTTGGACATCAGGTCAAATAATGCACTGGCTTGTAGTTTCTAAGCCCTGTTATCAGCAGTAGATTGCTTCCCATGTAAAAGGTACTGTTGGCCATTTGAACTCAAATCTCACCTACAGGACTTGTGAGAAACTGATGCAGCACACACCTCTGAACACCTCCATGCAGACCACCCATTTGAACATGCACTGCCCTTGCAGATGCTTGGAACAGTATAGAAGCTGCCATTTTGTTGATTACACTGTTATGCATTGCTACAAAAATAAGCCGTGTAACACAGCCCTTGGGTTTATGTGTCACCTTCCAAAACACAGGACAAACACAGTTTTCCATGTCAACTGTCTTGTTCTTCATCCGACCAGTCTTAGTCAGACCACTGAGTATGTACCTTATGAAATTGCTAGATCCTGATTGACCCTGCATCCTGTCAGCCTAACTGGCACCTGTCTGTGCGTTACTCTAAAGGTTCCTTGTGGCTACATAGGTAGCATACTTGCTTTCCCAATCCTCACATTCCTTGGGGGTATTTTGTCAGGTGCCTCCTCAAAGCATACTCAAATACATTGTATAGCATAATCTGCTTTTTTATTGGACCATAATTGTGAACTTGTCTCCAAATACCGAAATCATGGCCTATCCCTTGTCTGGGTATCATGTATGCATGAGCGACAAAGTGTGACAGTGTACCAGGGCCGTACTATTTAATGGCTTAGATAACCCTTGAGGAAGCATTCTTCTGTCCAACACAGCATTATGGTGTATAGGGGCATATTTATACTCTGTTTGCGCCGAATGTGCATAAAAAAATTTGACGCACAATCGACGCAAACCCTTCCCCATATTTATACTTTGACGTCCGATCCCGCGGGCGTCAAAATTCCACCATGTGCGTAATTTTTTGGAAGGGGGAACCAGCCTTGTGTTAATTATATGCAAGGTATGCGTTCCCTTCCAAAAAATGACTTTAAGGCCTGTGCCCCATATTTATACTCTGACGTCATTTTGATGCACAGGAGGGGGTGGGCCTTAAAAAACGACGCACAGCCTGATGGGCGCCGTTTTTTAACGCCTGGGTCAGGGCAGGCGTTAAGGGACCTGTGGGCTCGGAAGGAGCCCAGAGGTGCCCTCCCCTGCCCCCAGGGACACCCCCTGCCACCCTTGCCCACCCCAGGAGGACACCCAAGGATGGAGGGACCCATCCCAGGGAATTAAAGGTAAGTTTGGGTAAGTATTTTTTCAGATTTGTTTTGTGGCATAGGGGGGCCTGATTTGGGCCCCCCTACATGCCACTATGCCCAATGACAGAAGTCCCCTGGGCATGGCCATTGGGCAAGGGGGCATGACTCCTGTCTTTGCTAAGACAGGAGTCATATCAATGGAGGTTCGGCGTAAAAAAAATGGCGCAAATCCGGTTTGAGGCCTGAATATTGCCTCAGACCTGACTTGCCCCATTTTTTGACGCACAACCCCTATTTTCCCGGCTAACGTCATTCCATAAATAAGGCACCCGCATGGCGCGTTGGAATGGCGTTAGCCGGCGGTAAAAATTTGGACGCACAACTGCGTTGCCGCAGTTGTGCGTCAAAAAGTATAAATATGGACCATAGTGTCTCGATTCATCAGATATTACCCTCAGGAAGGGCATAGTATGGTAGAATCCAGGCCACTATACATAGTTAGCAGACTACATTATTTCAGGACAGTTGTATTGACAAGCTGTGTAATTCGACTGGAGGCAAAATTCAGTGGTCTACTGCACGAGTGATGTGTCACATTACACAGAGACAAAGTGGTTGTGTGAGTGCTATTTATTGAAAAATGCTATAAGTGCTATATGTACATTGTCCATGATTGAGAGTCCATTATAGTGACATCTTCCATTGTGATCCTACACAAGTGCTAAAGGACAATTCATTGGACATGCTGGGGTGATGTGTCAGACAGTGCAGAGGGAAAGGATTTGCCAATGAGTAAGTGAGAGACAATCACTAGGCAGGCTGACAAGATATACAGTGATTTGCAGAACAGTTCTTGAGTACAGTTGTTGCAAGACTGGCATGTTACGAAGCGCAGGACCTTGGTAATAGGTGGCCATGTGGCAGGGACTAGTGCTTCCGGGTACTTTTACATGTGAAGGTGATCTGTTCCATGTCTTCATCTTCTGATATGTGTGTTGCCTCCTCTGTCCTTGGTGGTGGTGGTCTTGAAGGGGCAACACACACCTCAGTGTTTGAAGACGTGGAGTCAGACATCCCGGTAGCTGCTACCTGTGGGTGCCTTAGGAGCAGTAGTGCTGCAAGGAGGATCTGCTGGTTCTTAAGAATAGCAGCCACATCACTTTACAGTTTGTTGTAATCCTTGCAGGATGGATGTTAGCGCTTGCATGGCTGCTGCCTGATCTGCAGATGACATCATGCATGAACGCATCCCCTCAAGGCTGGCACTTTTCTTGTGCCCCTTAGCGCCCCCCAGCACCACAATGTGTGCACCATATTTAAAATACAGCGCACTATGGCAGAAGTTAGGGGATTAGTGTAAAAAATGTTGACTCTAGTCTGGTGCTTTGTAGGATTAGCTTAAAATATTTCTTAAAATATTTCGCCACTAATCCTGTAAAGCACCCAAAGGCCCATTGTAAGCAAAGGAAGCCTCCTTTTAATGCCTGCTCTGAACTGGTGTTAAAAATGCCGAAAAAAATGGCGTAAGGAAATCTCTTAGATTAGGAACGTCCCCTTTGCACACATCATGCCTGGTGCAGGCATAATGGAGCGCAAAGGGTTACAAAGTGGAACAATGCATGCATTACGCCACTTTATAAATCTGGCACAGCGTTTTTGGCCTTCTAATGCCACATTAGCGTGAAAAAAATGATGCTAATGTGATGCTGGAAGGGCGCTAGGAGCTTTTAAATATGCCCCTTTGTGTACCGACAATGCAACATGGAGTCCATGGATTTTAAACTTAAAATTACTGCCTGCTGGTCCAAATCCAACACTGCACAAACAAGTAATTGTATGATACTTTCTTCCCCAGAATTACACAATCTGCAACACTCCTATGCAATCACCTTTTTCCTCAATTTTCTATTAATTTCACCTGTATGAAGACAACAGCGATGTTGCATGAAATCAATTTTTATATGCCTTAACCGCACAGCCTCTAAGTAGGATTGGCACTTAGGGGGTTATTCTAACTTTGGAGGAGTGTTAATCCGTCCCAAAAGTGCCGGTAAAGTGACGGATATACCACCAGCCGTATTACGAGTTCCATAGGATACAATGGACTCGTAATACGGCTGGTGGTAAATCCGTCACTTTTCCGTCACTTTTGGGACGGATTAGCACCTCCTCCAAAGTTAGAATAACCCCCTTAATTATCTTATATTCATTAAGAACTGACCAGGCAGGCGATCTACATGATAACATATCTTTGTTTTTTTAGCATAAATGCTTTTTTCATAATAACATTGATCAATTTTGTAAAGGCGGCTGGAGAGGGGGAATTTTCCCATATTGTGAGAATCCCTAGATCATTAATGGCCAGGTCAAGATAACCACAGGCAGGAGCAGTTTCATTCTTTCGCAGTTCCTTCTAAACAGCTTGACTCAGTTGACTTTGTGAAGCGCGCCGTATTATTTTCCAGGTTTTTACATATTCCCCTCTAATCGCTATTACCTGACTTGATACACCAAACTCCAGCCTTATCTGGGCTGGGGAAGCATTTGCAGGGAGGCGAAACAGCAATCTGAGGGGCATATTTATACTCCGTCTGTGCTGATTGTGCGTCAAAAATTTTGACGCACAATCAGCGCAAACGTTGCCCCGTATTTAAACTTTGATGCCCGAGCCCGCGGACGACAAATTTCCGCCGTGTGCGTCATTTTTGGGATGCGGCAACCCGCCTTGCGTTAATTATATGCAAGGTAGGCGTTCCCGTCCAACAAATGGCTTAAAGGGCCGTGCGTCGTATTTATGCTTTCGGGCAAAAATGACGCACGGCCGGGAGGCGGAGCCAGAAAATGACGCACAGCCCGATTTGCGTCAAAAATTAATGCCTGGGTCAGGGCAGGCGTTAAAATGGGGCAAACACACCTGTATGTAATCAGAACACACAGAACAAACAGCAGAGCAGCAACAGGGAGCCATGGAGGTCATTCTAATCCAGCATGCACGCAGACGCAGAGCCCAGCAACAACAACAGCAGCTACAACAACACCAGCAGGGACCCCAAAGGCAGCGCAGAAGGCAGCGCAGTCGCCCAAGAACAACCCTTCAGGGCCTCAGGGAACACAACATCATACATAGGTACCGGTTGAACTGGCAGGCCATTCAGCAGCTGCTGCGAAACATTGAAATGCAGTTGGCCCCCACTTTGGTGACACCCCACACCATCCCAACAGAAACCAAGCTGCTTGCCGTACTTCATATGCTGGCAAGTGGCTCTTTTCAAACAACTGGTGCCCTGGTTGGCGGAATATCACAACCATCATTCTCCGCCTTTTTGCCCAAAGTACTGGATGCCATCATTCGACTGACACCCGCCACATCTGCTTCCCTAACACACTGCAGAAGCAGGGTTCTACGCAATCAGTGGCTTCCCACACGTCCTTGGTGCAATCGACTGCACACATGTACGCCTTGTGCCACCTGCTGCAACTGAACACCTCTACGGCAACACATTCCATCAACGTGCAGGCCATTGTCGATCACCAGGGATTGATCACCAACATCGTGGCTAAATATCCTGGGAGTGCACATGACTCATTCATCTTCCGTCACTGCACCATCAATCAACACTTCCAGGATGGACGGTATGGCAATGGACTACTTGTTGGTAAGTACAAAAACCTACTTAGATATACACTGCACAGCAACCCACTAGGACACACAACACATACACCACAACAGCAACATGTCAACAGGAACACACTAAGGTCGTGACATCACTAGCCATGTTTCTGAAGTCACCATTGAACCTGTCACACATCGGAAATTACTGTACAGCCTAATGTGAAGACGTCAATGAGTGTGGTTGTCTAAATGTCACCTTGCAAATTGTAAGTGTCCCAATGACCTCCACATTAATACATTGCCTAAGTCTAAAGATATGGGATGTCCAGGGTACTTTCATATGAACGTGCTAACAACACTTTAAATTTTAACTCTGTATGGAACTATCATCTCACCCCCAGTGAAGACACACGGGCACCTGTATCACAAGTCACAATGCTAGAGAGGGCACACTGTACTGAAAATCCCCAAACATATTGCTGACAAATGGTTAGCAGACAAACACTTGTTCAGCCAAGAAAACAACACAATGCAGATGGTATAGCCTACAAGCATAGGATTTCACATTAGTACACAAAAGAGACACATACAACACAAGACAACTACTGCCATTAAAGGTCTTTTCAATAGTGCCAGCTACATCAACATGATCCCATTCATTTTCTTTTGCAGCTGATCAGGGGTATGGGATCCAGCCATGGATTATGACACCATTTGGCAACCCGAGTACAGCTGCAGAGCGTGCATACAACGAGGCCCATAGGAGGACACGCAGCATTGTCGAGCGGACCTTCAGCATCCTCAAGTCAAGGTTCCGCTGCCTCGACATCACTGGTGGTAGCCTCCTATATTCCCCCGAGATGGTCTGTAGGATCATCCTCACATGTGCAATATTGCACAACATTTGTGTCAGAAGAAACATTCCCCTCCTGGAACCAGAGCCACACATGCCTGAAGAGGAGGAAGAGGAGGATGATGGCCTGCAACAGGAGGGGGAACTACAGAACACAGCTGCTGGTATACGCAGGCGGAAACAGATTGTAAATAATTTCTTCTGAATATGCTCACCTTCACCACTTTAGTTAACAATTTTAAATAAACACCTATTACAATCACCATATCATGGTCTGGCTATTCCTTTTTTACACAGCTTCGTCTCTACTTATCAGAATAAGAGTGTTGCCTCATGGAGCATTGCTGACATACTGAGTAGGACACAGAACATCCGAGAGCTTATGTGATGCCTAACATACAATGGTCACATACACACACACTCTTAATGACATATATCATATACATATCTCCTTTGAAGGCCTATAGCAGAGGACCACAACTATTTAACACATACATGTTGAAAGCAAGGTCCAACACAGCATGGTGGTCTATGGTTTCTCACTTCATCAGATTATTCCCTCAGGATGGGCAGAGTATGATGCAATCTTGGTCACTGTGCAGATTTCTCTAACTACATAATATCGGGACAGTTGTATTGAGAAGCTACGTTATTTGATAGTAGGGACATTCCAATTATCTACTGTGCAGTTGATATGTCACATAACCCAGAGACAGATTTGTGGTATTAGGTCTATTTATTGAAAAGTGCTGTAGTGCTATATGTACATTGTCCATTTCTGTGAGTCCATTATAGTGACATTTTAAATTGGGATCCAACACAAGGGTTTCACCAAAATGCTTTTGTCATGCTGGGGTTGCTGTTTCAGACAGTGCAGAGGGACAGGATTTGGCAATGAGTAGGAGAGAGACAATCACTGGGCTGGATGACAAGATATACAGTGATTTGCAGAACAGTGCTTGAGTACAAATGTTGCAAGACTGGCAAGTTACAAAGCGCAGGACCTTGGTAAATGTCGGCCATGTGGCAGGGACTAGTGCTCCTGGGTACTTTTCCTTGTGAATGTGATCTGTTCCATGTCTTCTTCTTCTGATGTGTGTGTTGCGTGCTTTGTCCTTGTTGTTGTTAGTTGTGAAGGGGCAACACACACCTCAGTGTTTGAAGACGTGGAGTCAGACATCCCGGTCGCTGCTCCCTGTGAAGGTCTTAAGGGCAGTACTGCAGCAAGGAGGATCTGCTGGTTCTTGAGAATAGCAGCCACATCACGATGGTAGGCAGCCAGGTCGGCCCTGAAGGAGTCATGATTGCATTTGTGCATGCAGTGGAAGGTTTGGGGTGCGAGGTGTTGTGGCAACTCCCTTACTGCAGTGGTGAATTCCTTGACAGTTTCTTGTAGTCCTTGCAGTATGGATGTTAGGGCTTACATAGCTGCTGCCTGATCTGCAGATGACATCATGCACAAACGCATCCCCTCAAGGCTGGCTGCCATATTTTGCATCCCCACCCGCACCTCCTTGGCCAGCTCCCGCTGTACTCCCACTACAGTTCTCTCAAAGCTGGTGCCAGTGTCGTCTGAGTCCTCAGCTGTATTGGAGCTGGCAGGTCTTACAATTGGGGTGGTGGGTGGATCCTCTGCGATGGCTGCTTGTTCTGTGCTCCTCCTTGTGACTGAAGGTGGGGTCTGGAGGGTTTCAATGACCTTTTGGATGGTCTCCTGGGGAATGTTTATCGGCTCGTCATCCATGTCATCAGGGAAATCTGGGACAGGCATATCGGCAGGAGATCCATCTTCTTCTTCATCAATTTTGACGTGACATGCCTGCCTTTTGATGAATTCACTTTGTGATCTTCTTTTGTGTTAATATCTGCAGTCCTTCAGATGGGCATTCTTCCAGGCCTATGGCCCACCTGTGTGTTACATGTATGTTATTGAGTTATCAGACTTGTCAGCCTCATTGCCTCTAGGTGTTGCTTTATGCCAAATAGAGAATTGCCACCTTTTTGTCCTACTCGACCCTCCGTGTATATCCATTCTCATTGTCCACCTGATTTCGGTCAAGAGCTCGCTCCCCCAATTCGCAGCACCACCTTGCTGTGTCTGTGTCCCTGAACCCCGCCCACGCTGCTGCTAGCGTGTTCGAGGCCCTCCTCCACCCGCAGGCATCCACCTGCGCCTCATCCCTGGTGTCTAGTGGGCTTCTGGTAAGCGTCACTAGACTTGTGTGCATTGTGCCGTTTTCACCGTATTTGTGACTGTATTCTGTGCCTTGCTTTATTGTGCCTTTTTGCTCCATTTGCTTCCATTTGTGCTTTTTTTGCTTTTTTGTGACTGCTTTTGCCCCTTGTGCGCTCCCCTTCGCTGCATTTCCCCTTCGCTGCCTCCCTGCGGCCCCACCCCTCTCGTGCCCCCATTTGCCGCTCCCTCCCGCCTCCCAGCTGATCCTCCCTGCTCCCTCCCTTCTTAATGGCTGGCGCTGCTCGTCGAGGGTGAGCGACCTTTGACCTGAATTCGGTCAAGAGCTCGCTCCCCCACGTCTGCAGCACCACCTTGCTGTTTCAGTGTCCCTGACCCCCGCCCACGCTGCTGCTAACATGTTTGAGGCCCTCCTCCACCCGCAGGCATCCACCTGCGCCTCATCCCTGGTGTCTAGTGGGCTTCTGGTAAGCGTCACTAGACTTGTGTGCATTGTGCCGTTTTCACCGTATTTGTGACTGTATTCTGTGCCTTGCTTTATTGTGCCTTTTTGCTCCATTTGCTTTCATTTGTGCTTTTTTTACTTTTTTGTGACAGCTTTTGCCCCTTGTGCGCTCCCCTTAGCCGCGTTTCCCCGCCGCTGCCTCCCTGCGGCCCCGCCCCCCTCGCGCCCCCATTTGCCGCTCCCTCCCGCCTCCCAGCTGCTCCTCCCTCCCCCCTCCCTTCTTAATGGCTGGCGCTGCGCGTCGAGGGTGAGCGACCTCTGACCTGATTTCGGTCAAGAGCTCGCTCCCCCACGTCTGCAGCACCACCTTGCTGTGTCCGTGTCCCTGACCCCCGCCCACGCTGCTGCTAGCGTGTTCGAGGCCCTCCTCCACCCGCAGGCATCCACCTGCGCCTCATCCTTGGTGTCTAGTGGGATTCTGGTAAGCGTCACTAGACTCGTGTGCCTTGTGCCGTTTTCACCGTATTTGTGACTGTATTCTGTGCCTTGCTTTATTGTGCCTTTTTGCTCCATTTGCTTCCATTTGTGCTTTTTTGACTTTTTTGTGACTGCTTTTGCCCCTTGTGCACTCCCCTTAGCCGCATTTCCCCGCCACTGCCTCCCTGCGGCCTGGCCCCCCTCGTGCCCCCATTTGCCGCTCCCTCCCGCCTCCCAGCTGCTCCTCCCTCCCCCCTCCCTTCTTAATGGCTGGTGCTGCGCGTCGAGGGTGAGCGACCTCTAACCTGATTTCGGTCAAGAGCTCGCTCCCCCACGTCCGCAGCACCACCTTGCTGTGTCCGTGTCCCTGACACCCGCCCACGCTGATGCTAGCATGCTCAAGGCCCTCCTCCACCCGCAGGCATCCACCTGCGCCTCATCCCTGGTGTCTAGTGGGCTTCTGGTAAGCGTCGCTAGACTCGTGTGCATTGTGCCGTTTTCACCGTATTGGTGACTGTATTCTGTGCCTTGCTTTATTGTGTCTTTTTGCTCCATTTGCTTCCATTTGTGCTTTTTTGACTTTTTTGTGACTGCTTTTGCCCCTTGTGCGCTCCCCTGAGCCGCGTTTCCCCGCCGCTGCCTCCCTGTGGCCCGCCCCCCTCGCGCCCCCATTTGCCGCTCCCTCCCGCCTCCCAGCTGCTCCTCCCTCCCCCTCCCCCCTCGCGCCTGAGGCGCGCCAGAGGCAAGCCCGTCTGCGCCCGTCCGCGCCTGGACTGCGCCCAGCGCCACCCCACCAGGTCCGCACGACCCCCGCACCACCAGTCGCCGCTACTCGGGCAACCAGCTCATCTCCCTCAACCCCGGCTGCTCCACAACATGCTTCCAGGCCTCACCAAAGAACACCAAAGGACCCTTCTCCTGCCGCGCCTGCAATTTCACCTGCGACAGAACAAGGAAACCTGCAACAACCGGCACAAACCACCTCCACTGCATACTCCTCAACACACGCTCCGCACGCAAGCACGCCATCGAGCTCTGGGATCTGCTCGACACCACCGCCCCAGATGTAGCCTTCCTGACCGAAACCTGGTGGAACGACTCCTCAGCACCTGACATCGCCATAGCCATCCCGGACGGCTACAAGATCACCAGAAGGGATCGCCCCAATGGAATCGGAGGAGGAATAGCCATCGCCCACAAATCCACCCTCAAAATCCACACAGACGACACCCTCAAGACCGCCGAACACCTACACTTCCGGATCCACACTGACCCCAACACCACTCTCAGGGGAACGCTCATCTACAGACCCCCAGGACCACGAGCACCCTTCAGCGACTCCATCGCCGACTTCACGAGCACCCACACTCTCCCTTCTACGGACTACATCCTCCTTGGAGACCTCAATTTCCACTTGGAGAACAACAACGACGCTCACACCGCATCTCTGATTGACAACCTCTCCAACCTCGGCCTCAGACAACTGGTCAACACACCCACCCACATCGCCGGCCACACGCTTGACCCGATCTTCTCCGCAAGCAACCATGTCACCTTTAACCACACCACCGAACTTCACTGGACCAACCACCACTGCATCCACTTCACATTCAAGAAGCACCTCGAGCACCACCGCACCCAACAACCACCACACTGCCGCTGGAGCTAAGTCACCGAAGACCAGCTGACCAGCACCCTCGCCCAGAACCCACCCACCGACTCCACCGACCCAGAAACCGCCACACTCAACCTACGACGGTGGGTCAACGACTGCGCCAACACCCTCGCACCACTCAAGAGGTCCACCGACAACCAAGAAAGAAAAAAAGCAGCCTGGTTCACTGACGAACTCCTCACCTGCAAACGCATCTGCCAGAAACTAAAGAAGAAATGGCTCCTCGAACACACACCCGACAGCCTTTCAGCCCACAAGGAGGCCACCCGCAAGCACCACCAGTTAATCAGACTCGCCAAACGATCCCACTTCACGGAACGCCTGAACAACAACGCACACAACAGCAAAGAACTCTTCTGCATCATGAAAGAGCTCTCCAACCCCAGCGCCAACGTCAACGACATCCCACCATCCCAAGAACTCTGCGACGCCCTGTCCACCTTTTTCAGAAGATCGCCGACATCCACGTCAGCCTCAACACCACGCCACCGTCAGACCCCACCCCCGAAAACTCCACCTGCACCAACCGCTTGACCGCATGGACCTACGTAGACGACACTAAAACACGCAAGATCATGAACTCAGTCCACTCAGGATCCCCTTCAGACCCATGCCCCCACCACGTTTACAACAAAGCTGACTCTACCATCGCCCCCCAACTTCGAAAGGTCATCAACTTATCCTTCGAAACCGCAACTTTCCCGGAAAGCTGGAAGCACGCCGAAATCCACGCCCTCCTTAAGAAGCCCAATGCAGACCCCAATGACCTCAAAAACTTCCAACCGATCTCCCTGCTCTCCTTCCTGGCGAAGGTCACCGAGAAGATCGTCAACGCTCAGCTTACCCACCACCTCGAGGACATCTCCATCCTGGACTCCTCCCAGTCCGGTTTCAGATGCAACCACAGCACCGAGACTGCAATCCTCTCCACCACAGATGACATCAGACAGGAAATGGACAACGGCGAAACATCAGCCCTCATCCTCCTGGACCTATCCGCAGCCTTCGACACGGTCTGCCATCACACCCTGTTAACACGCCTCCACGAAGCCGGAATAAAAGAAAAAGCCCTCAATTGGATCTCCTCATTCCTCTCTGGCAGAACCTAGAGAGTCCGCCTCCCACCCTTCCGCTCCGAAGCCACCAACATCATCTGCGGCATACCCCAAGGCTCCTCACTAAGCCCGACGCTGTTCAACATCTACATGGCCCCCCTCGCACAACTGGCTGTCAACACAACCTCAACATTATCTCTTATGCCGATGACACCCAGCTCATCCTCTCCCTCACCAAAGACCCACACACAGCCAAAGCCAACCTCCACGAGGGAATGAAGTCCATTGCCGAGTGGATGAGAAACAGCCGGCTGAAGTTGAACTCTGACAAGACGGAGGTCGTCATCCTCAGACGCACCCCCTCCGCCTGGGACGACTCCTGGTGGCCCACCTCGCTGGGAGCCCCGCCAACGCCAGCCAACCACGCACGCAACCTGGGCTTCATCCTCGACTCCACCCTCACCATGTCCAAGCAGGTCAACGCAGTTTCCTCCTCCTGTTACAACACCATCCGCATGCTCCATAGAATCTACAAATGGATCCCGACGGAAACCAGAAGAACGGTGACCCAGGCCCTAGTAAGCAGCAGACTAGACTACGGCAACGCACTCTACACAGACATCCCAGCAAAAGACATCTGACGCCTCCAACGCATCCAAAACGCCTCCGCCCGGCTGGTCCTCGACGTACCCCGTCGCTGCCACATCTCCCACCACCTGAGAGACCTCCACTGGCTCCCCGTGGACAAGAGGATCACCTTCAAGCTCCTCACCCACGCTCACAAGGCACTCCACAACGCCGGACCAGCCTACCTGAACAACAGACTCAACTTCTACGCCCCCACCCGCCAACTCCGCTCTGCCAACCTCGCCCTCGCCATCGTTCCCTGCATCCAGCGCAAGACCTCCGGTGGCAGATCCTTCTCCTACCTTGCCGCCAAGACCTGGAACACCCTCCCGACCTCCCTGCGACAGACCCAGGACCTCTCACCTTGAGGAGACTTCTTAAGACCTGGCTCTTTGACCAGTAGCAGCACCCCCCCCCCCCAATCGCCTTGAAACCCTAACGGGTACATAGTGCGCTCTACAAATGTTGTGAGTGATTGATTGATTGATTGGTGAGACCTTTCACTGGCTGTGGGTGTTCTGATGGCCCTGGCAGCACACTTAACTATCAGGACCTGCCCCAATCCCTGATCTTTCACATCGACTTAATTGTAATTGACATGCAGCATATACTATGCATGGCAATGTTATGATGTGATATGGATGTTGACATTGTTAATGTGTCCTGCTGATGTTGGGTAATGTGTGGTACATTGGATTGCCCTGATAATCGTATCAGTGTCCTATTTCCCCCTCTGACTGTGCAGGTGTATTTTAGTGACCAGTTACATGTGTCCCCTCCTCAATGCTGTTCTCTGAGCAGAATTACATTTGTGATGTTGCCTTGTTACCCAGGCACAGGATGGACCCTGACATATGCAGCATGGGTGTGTCCTTAGTGCTGTGTCACTCCTATTGTTGTTAACATTGGCTGATGTTTGCGGCAACTATGGGCATTGACATTTGAGTGTACTTGGGCCTTTGTCTCGTTTCTGGAGATTGTTGCAGTTGTCATCCTCACCCCCTAATTTAGGTATGTATGTTCCATGGGGAGGTTACTGCCATTGGCTACTTGAGCTGCACACGGATCAGAGGTGGTAGTGGCAAATGTTGTTGCAGTTACATTGCAGTTGTCGGTTTGGCTAGAGGATTGCTAATAGGGCCCTAGTTAATGTAGGAGGTATGTTGGCTGATGAGTGCCAGGATGTCAGTTTGACGTAGTGGCCTTCCCTCCTGTCATGGCTTTCCCTTTGCTCCATCGTTGGCATGACAGCATGCCCCCAGGGGACTGTTGTTGGTGTAGTGTAATGGTGTGCCCCAGCTTATGTTTGTGCAGGCCATGCCCCCCTGCCATGCCCCTTTACCCATGCCACTCCATGTATATGATGACTTACATGCAATGTGTAGTAGGTATTCCCCCCCCATTTGCAGTTGACATTATTGCATTATAATTCCCCATGCGACTTACCCTGCATGTGCGTTGTCTCGTGGTAGTCTGCGCTGCCCTGTCCTTGAATCCCTGTGACGATCTCCTCAGGGATGACGGCTGCAACCATCTCCTCCATGTGGTCCAGGGCCTCCTGGTGTGCTGGACTTTCCACTCCAGTCTGCAGTGCTGCCTTCCTGTTACTGGCCATCTTTTCCTTGGTCCTGCGTTTGCAGTCATGCCAGCGTTTCTTGCACTCAATGTTTGTTCTGCGTACTTCTGCCACACTGTTAATCTTTTCAACAATTTGTTGCCATATAGCCTACTGATTGGCAACTTTGAGGTGACAAACAGTTGGTGCTGGTGTTCCGTCACCTCTTTAACCAGGATTTCCCGCTCCTCTGCACTGAAGCGAAACTTTCTTTTCTTCTTATAAGTGTCCTGGTTCTTGTGTGGATCCTACTGGCTGGTTCCTGGTCTGCTGTCATCTTCCTGGGGTCTGTAGTGGCATCTGGGATCCATTTTGGCTCTCCTCTGGTGAACTGGCAGTGTTTGCAGTTTTTTTTTACGATATTGTGTCAAAAAGCGGCGCATATCCGGTTTGCGGTGTCGTAAATCGACCCACTGTCATTTCCGCCGCATTAACATCGTTTTCCTTTACGACTTGACGCCACGGTGTGCGTCAAAAATAATGACTCCCACCTGTTGTTTGCGCCGCATTGCCTCAAAGTATAAATATGACGCCTGCACAGCGCACCAAAATGTCGTTAGCCGGCGGTAATTTTTTTGACGCAAAACTGTGCCGGCGCAGTTTTGCGTCAAAAAGTATAAATATGGGCCTGAATGTTTTAGATGAGACTGCGTTTATGAGTTCTGCATCTCTGCCCCAGAGCCTACATAGTACTCAGAATAAGTTTTGCCACTATTACTTTCAGTAAAGATAGAAAGTTTGGTCCATCCAGTGGTCTTTGTAGGGTATGGAAGGCCAGGATCAAAGTGTTACCTCTCCTCATTAAATCTTTCCTGTGCTGTTTAAATGAGCCTCATGAAAAAGTATTCCTAAATATTTATAGGTTGTTGTCAGCTAAAGTTGTTCACCATGTAAGAAACCATTTTTACCTTTTCTTTATCCTGTAGCTAACTTCCATAATCGTAGTTTCTTTGTTTTCTTAAGATTCCCTATCATGCTGTTGGTTGGAGAGAATAAGAATGACATATCTATAAGTGGTTGCAGCCCAATTTTTATCTGGCCGAGCAAGGTCACATCATACACATATAACACATTTAAAATGTGCATAGAACCTATTGTAGACACGTAAGTTTACTGCATCCAATTTGTATGATAGAGTGGCTAAATGCAGATTAAACAAATATGGACCTAAAACAAACCTTGCTGTAGGCCCTGGGATGTTTGTATTTTCCTGGATAAAATGGTACAACCTCCAATTAGCACCCGTACCCAGGTGTCCATATACAGCAACTCAATGGCTTTTAAAAGATGAACTGGAATAGCCTTGGATATTAACTTTTGCCAAAGAAGGTTATGTTGTACTCAATCAAATGCAGCCTTATAATCAATGTAACAAAGGTAAAGTAGTTGCCTTTTTTTCTTAAGTTTGTCCATTATTAATGATAATGCCAAAATGTTAGTGGCTGTACCTGCCCCGTGGGTGAACTCTGTTTGATTTGGTGGCACAATTATATTGTCTTGCGCCCACTTCAGCAGATCTGTAAGTAACAGACTAGCAAAATGTTTTGCCTCGATATCTGGGAGGGTAATCGAACAACAATTTTTGGGTTGGCGCTGATCGCAATTCTTGAAAATTGGGTACCTTATAGATCCCCTCCACAAATCTGGAATAATCTGTTGTTCCATTGTGGCAGACCATTTGTACCAGGCACCCTATCCTTTCTTCAACTTTGGATAACATTGAGTGTTTGTTCACGTGAACAAAAATACGAAACAACTACGTGGGTGTGTGGCGGCAACCTTGTAAAATAAGCCTTTTTATGAGCGTGAGATAGCCAGCACCATCAGAATACACACTGTGTAGACAGTGCGCATTATGAGGGTGCTGGCAGAGCCCCTGTGTGATGTCATTGGACTCAGCTCCACGTGGAGCCAAGTCCAATGCCGCCACTCATTTTCCACTTGGATGACCGTTGGAAAAATTGGTTTCTACCAGTCATCCCAGTTGAAAACTTGGAAAGCGGTCGGTGGGGAGACTGCCAGCTCCACTGCGGTCTCCTCACCACGGGTCTGGCAGTCTGGTTTTCTGATTGCCAAACTCGTAATCAGGCCCTTAAAATGTTAAGAGACTTGAGAGTGTCTTGGTTCACTGGATATTTGTTGGCCAAACTCTGAGCTTGGTTGCTCTCCTTTCTGACTACACAACAGTAATCCAATAATTTGATTCTTCTTTGATCTTCTACATATTCTTTACTTTGAAATGGCAATGGGCACCTAGTGAGTTGCTGATTGTTCATTATTTCTTCAGTGAAAGAGACCATTTGCGGATTGGACTAAAGAAGTCCTTGCTAAAATAACAATATATTGATATGGATAGGACTGTATGCTTAATACATTCTTTTGTGTTTTTAGAATAGTGGAACTTGCAATAGTTAGTTGTGTCAAAATATCCCAGTAAAGAGGATGGTTATGATGGAGCTAGTTTTTGGCATTCATTTCTACTTTGTTTTTGCTCATGATGACTGTTAGCCATATTAACTATCTTAAAAAACGTAACTAGGTAGAGTAGCATGATTGTGGCAGCTGTGTAATCTAATATGGAATTTGAGATGGTGGAATATTAAGACCACTCCGGTTGAGTATCTTGCTGGTATCTCCCATTCAGTACTCTCAGGCCTAGGGATTCTAGGTATTGTATCAAAGTAATCGCCTTGGTATCACTTAGGGCCTCATTATGAGGCTGGCGGTCACAAGAGCACCACCCTCACGGTGGTGGACGGACTGCTGCGGCTGTGGTAGTCTGACCACCACATTAAGAGTTTAGTGGGCGGACTTTCCTAAAGACCGCTGTGCAAACCAGGGACAAAGATCCAGATGGGCTGACGGCAATCCTGGTTGAAATCAACCAGGGTGGCGCTGAACTAAGTGTCACCCTGCTGATTAGAACCTTGTTCTCCACCAGTCTTTTCATGGCAGTTTCACCAGCATGAAAAGGCTGGCAGACAACAAATGTTGGGGGCCGCAGGGGGGCCCCTCCCCAGCACCATTGAAATGTGCACTGTCCGCTTTGCAGGCAGTGTGCATTCCAAGGTGCTGGTCGGCCCCCTCTGTGCTATGAGATAGCACTTGGCTCCATTAAGGGAGCTGAGTGCAATCTTGTAGCACTGTTCCTGCTGGTAAGACAGGAATGCTCTATTTCAAGGTTTCTGCCGGTCAGCCAAGTCAGGTCTGCGGAAATCCTGTAATACCCCCCCAGGGGATACCACCGCCATGACAGAGGTGTCCTCCTCACAAGTTTGGTGATCCGGAGTGGGACCACCAAACTCATAATGAACCTCTTCGTTTTTTACTTGGGTCCCTCATGGACCCAACAGGGAAGGACCATAAATAGTCCTGTTGGCTTATGTAATTGTCTCGCGTAAATGGATTCAGTAGATTCATTGTGATTAAAATAACAGGAGATATTTATTATTGCAAACTAAGGCCCAGATTTAAGAGGGCCTAGCGCCTTTCCAATGCCACATTAGCATAATTTGTTTTACACTAATGTGGCGCTGGAAGGCCAAAAACACTGGGCCATATTTACAAAGTGGCACAATGCTCACATTGTGCCACTTTGTAATGCAAGGGGGAGTTCCAGCGCTAGGGGAGCTGAAACAATAGTGCAAAGAAATCGAAGCAATTTCTTTGTGTCATTTTTATCTGCATTTTTAATGACTGCTAAGAGTAGGTGTTAAAGGGAGGATCCCATTGTTTTCAATGGGCCTCCGGGTGATTTGTGGGATTAGCTTCAACATTTGTTATGCTAATCCTGCAAAGCGCTGGACTAGCATAAAAAATATTGACGCTAGTACCCCTGACTTCTGCCATGGTGCTCCATATTTTAGATACGGCACACACATGATGGCATTAGGGGGGTGCTAACGGGTGCAAGAAAAGTGGTACTGCACTGGGTGCAGAGACCGCTCATGTTCTGCCGGCACCACCAGGCAGCACAGACCACCACAGTCACAAGACAGCACAAACAGGCCAGAGAAGACAGTGTTTCAGCTGAACTCGTTATGGGGTCACACACCCCCAATGTGACCATGGTGGTCCAACCTCCATTTCTCAGCTGGCAGAAACGGACAGTAAAAAAGGAGACACTCACCTGCGGGAAGCCTTGCACATCCTGTGCCTCCATGGAGCCCAACACACATGTCCTGCAGCTGCTGCTAATCATCAAAAGTGCACAAAATCCACACTACCGTGGACGCAACTGACCGTAGGTACACACACTTACCAGTGTCATTACGCTTAACAACAGATTGTTCTGCTGTAATCCACATGAGATGGGGATCATACTACAGGCATCAAGTGCATGTTATTGTGTCCCGGTTCGTAATCATTCATAAAGGACACAATCACAGACACAAAAGGCCCCCTTTGGGCAGGTCACTCACACTGCACCCCAACCCTGACAAAAACACATGTCTGCTCATCCATGCACAGGGACGGTGAAGTGTAAACAATATTGTGTAACACAATACCAACAACACAGCAACATCACATATACCAATAAAACACACACTCACAATGCATACATACCATGGGCTGCCGTCATATTCAACACACATATGTATGGATATGTCATGAAAGACAAACACCACTCCTAGTAAACAGCCCTGCAATGGACACACACATCACCCACAATGCAACGCAATGGAAGGACAATGGAATGAACAATAGTGACAGAGACAAATATACAAAGCTCACTATGTAAACAATACCTGCACAATAGGGTTGGGTGCATCAAGAACACTCAGGGAAGGATGCTGCACTGGGACACATTACACCTTGCACACGCCCCTAAAACAACATTTGCACAGGAACTGGCTCTAAACGTATCACAGGTACAAATAATACTAGAGTCAAGTGACATGACGATGCACAAGTAGAAGTGAAAGTCAAGAAAGCACATGCAACTCCAGCCGCATGGTACATACATCTACATGAAGTAGCTGCAAGGTACAAACAGCTAAATGGACACATGCACAGTAAAATGCAAACAAAGGTAGCACAATTCAACACCCTCTATTCCATGTCAGCACTAAGAAAAATCAAGCTGCCACACATGAGATGAATCTACAATCCATATAAGAGAGACATGTCTAATACCATACATCCTCATATTGAACAACACAGGATGTAATACTTACAATACCAAGCACAACACAATGTAATGACAGCAGAATTGCATTTAGATCCAAATAGCCATACAGTCAACAGCTACCTTGGTCTTTGATGGCACCATCACTGCCCACAAAGTCAGATTTTGAAAACAATAATAAATGGATCATCAAGCAGGTTGAAACAATCACAACTGTATGCAGACATCACAAATTAATTAGGAACAACATAAAGGTAGAATAGGAATTGCACAACATGTGTACCCAAAAAAAGACAACTGTTTGGGTTTATTTTAAACAAAATGTAACTTGTCTATTGTCATTGGCCAGTCCATATCATAGTCCTTCATTGCACAGTATTGTGCCAACACTTGACTCCTATTACTGCCAGGGAACCTCCACAGGAAGGGGCATCAAGTGGGCAGGCAGGTACCTCAGGGATCATTCTTGGAGGGCGGGTGGATTTGGGATGGGAAGGTTTGGGCTTGGGAGGGGTGGTATACGTCTTTGGAGGGGTAGGCTTCTTCTTGGGGGAAGGGGTATAGGCACTTGCAGGGGGGCAGGTGTGACAGGGGAGGACTTGGAAGTGAAAAGGATGGGTTGGGAGGTGGGTAGGGGCCTCTTGGGTATGGGATGGGGTGGAGGGAACAGGGGAATGGCAAGCTCAAACACAAAAATCTTTCTTAGGAACACAGGGTAGTCAGCAAAAGGGGGTCAGAATTTGGAGTTCCAAGGAGTGGTTGTCTGCTGTATCAGTGTGGATACCATGGGTGTGTGTTTGAGGTATGCTTATATGTGGGTGGTGTCTGTTGTGTGTGTGTGAATTGGCACTTGCATGTCTTGGGGGCTGGGATGTGGAGGTGCTAGGTGATGGAGTGGTGGATGTGTGTGTGTCTGTTGGGCTGGTGTCTGCGGGTATGCTGGATGTAGTGGATGTCTATGTGTTTGTTGGTGTGGTGTCTGGGGTATGGTAAATATGGTGGGTGAGTAACTGACTATTGTGGTGGTGCCTGCGGGTTTGCTTGATCAGGTATGTGGAACTATGGGTGTGGTGGGTGTGTCTGGGGAAGTGGTGGCTGATGCTGTGTGTGTGGGGATACATTAAGTGCTTGCATGCTGGCGTGTATTGTGGTGTTTGTGTTTATGTGTGCTGCTCGCATGTGTTGAAGTGGGTGCATGCAGATTTGTCATGGGATAGGTAGGGGAATGGGGGATATGGACTGGGAGGTGGAGGGGGGAGAGAAGGTGGGGGGATGACTGACTGTCATCAGTGAGGAGGTCAGAGCATGATAAGATCTCTGTAGGCCAGCAATTGCTCTGTGAATGCCTGCCAGGAACACATTTCTCTGCTGCAGTTTGGGTGGACAGTCCCTGCATACCATTCACAATGGCAGTCTGACCCACATTGATATATCTCAGGAGGTTAATAGACTCCTCATTCAGGGCAGCAGGGGTAACAGGGCCTGGGACAGAAGTGCCTGTGGCAAAGGAGACATCCACCCTCTTGAGTGAGCGGGCACGGCCAACTGGGTGGGGAGCACTGAGACACTCCTCAGGATGTCAATAGCCTCCTCACCCAGGGCAGCAGGGGTCACAGGGGCTGGTGCAGAAGTGCCTGTGGCAAAGGAGACGCCCACCCTCTTGAGTGAGTGGGCACCGCCAACTGGGTGGGGAGCAAGAGGGTCGGTGGGGATGGAGTGGCCACTGGATTAAGAATCGAATGATGATGAGGATGTAGATCCAGTCTCCCCTGTGGCACTCCCCTCACCCTCCTGCCCACTTGGTCCTTCTGTGTCTGTGGGGTATTAACCTGAGGTCCCATGGCCAGATGCTTCCCCACTTGGCTATGCCCTGTCTCCTTCACTCCCCTGGGCTGATGCTGCAAATACGAGGAGAAATAGGGTCATTGCATGTCCATGATCACACTCGAACTACAGCTGTGATCAGCAAAAATTACCATGACGTCAAGTAGGCCCCAGCATCAATCCCGACCTAAGTGGCCAAAACATGTACCATACCATATGCATACATGCCATGTGAACTGTCAACAGTTGTCCACAGGAAAATCAGGATCCCAGACAACTACAATTGCATGGATGAAGCTGTGCAATCACAGTAACAATTGAAGAACTAGGAGACCACATCATCTTCAATGCTTTGGTCCATGGAGCATACATCACCTACATGTTGTCATACAATAGTATGCCAATACCAACTCCATTCCCATAGATACCACACAAGGGCATGCACATATATATTTGCCAAATGCACAATAACACAAAAATAAAACATGATGCTCCCAGAACATGCCATGTTGCTGACAACAGTAATATATCCTGGAGAAGGTGACATGGAAATACTCATGTCACACTGGAAACATATCCACAATGCACACTTCACCAAGTGAGATTTGTCCCAATGGAGTCATGGAGGTTGTACTAATGTTGCTCATATATGCCACACGTTTGTCATAGAACTGTACACTGTAGCCACAATGTGCAAAATGTCAGGGAGATATCTCTCTAAAATCCAAAACACAGTAAATCAGCAGTTCCCAGGGAAATCACCGCTAATGTCTAGCACGCTGAACAAAAACATACTCTGAGTGCATCAGTAGATGCCATTAGTCCTTTGGATGTTGGAGAGTCCCAGAAATTTGCAAGTGTGTGTAGAAGGCCTTCAACATGTTGCCTAATAGGAAGATACATTGTTTTATCTAAGCTGGTCATGCAAACCCAGATGTCTGTGGATGAATGCTTGTACCCAACCACATGTGATTCCAACATAACTGCAAGTCACTCCATGATGTATGCCAATAGGTAGGTTACAAACCTTCTCCATTTCACATGTACAAAGCAGGTTGCTACATGATTCTACATCAATGGCATGGAAATGCAAATTGTGGGTAAACGTTCAAGGCCTTCCCATAATGTCCCTCTTTGCTACTGCAGTTATACATGTCAAATGACCTGTCATGACGGGTCAGGGTATGTGTCATGTTCTAATCAATAGTGACCCACTCTTGTCTGTGGCACCAAATACAATGTACCCCCTTTGTAAATGTCCTATTCCACACACTGGTTGGCACAGTGGTGTAACAAAACTGGAAGGAGTCTCCCTGCACAGAACATGAAGGGGGCATACCTTGGGACTCACTCAGGCCAGGTGCTGTGCTGAGGGGGTCCCCTGGTGTTTGGGTGCTCCCCACACTGCAGGGGCTATGGTGACCTTTGTTACACCCCTGGATTGGCAGGCAAATATATATGAGTGAATACAGAAATAATTCCATCAACAAAGGTAGACCATGCATGAAACAGCAGCTTTCAAATATTTTCCAAAATAGAAAGGGGCAAATGCTGACATGTAGGCACAAGGAATGTTGGCATCTGTGATAGCACATAAGACATGTCATTGGACATTCCCCACTTACAAAGGGGAAGTACTGATTTGTAGCTGCACCCAAAAAACATGTATGCTCTGTCACATGTATGATGGCCATCTTCACATTACAGACAGTAGTGAGGCACCAGCAACCATTACATGCTAAAGACAAGTAGCCTCTGGGTGGCAGATGCCAATCTGCTCATTTCACCAGACACACGGCTGAGGACAGTGATCGAGCACTACCTTACTTTTGCCTGTAACACTGAGGAGTAGTGTCTGTTGCACAGAATTGACACCCACTATAACAATAAACAGTACTTGATTGATCAATGTACACAGCCATATGTTGTCCCTGGAGAGCAAAATGTTTGTGGCTTGTACACAGTTGTGTCCTAGGTCCCCGGACCTATAGGCAAGACACATCAGTTTGCACCACATGACATGTCTACACAAACAATCACTCATCTACTATGTTACACTAGGACCATCCCTGATCGTCAGGGGGAGCTGTCAGAACCCAACACAATTACTTGGCATTGTGACAGACAAGAATATGTCCTGTACTCACCACCTTGTGGCTGCTATGCTGTCCTCAAAAGCCCATCAAGGTCTCAGTAGGCCACTACCAGAATTCGCACCATTAGGGGGGGTCATGGTCTCACGTGTGCCCCATCCACATTGGGAGGGCAGCCCCAGCTGGAACTCTGCAATCTTCTGGGCCCAGCTTCTCAGGTCCTCCCACCTCTTTTGACAGTGGGCGCCCCATCACCTGTGGACTGCTAGGGTCCACATTTTCTGGGCAATGGCTCTCTATAGCTCCAGACACACACACACACACATATATATATATATATATATATATATATATATATATATATATGCACAAAGATTCCTGCTACTTACTGACTTCTACCACCATGGGGGTTGGTGCTCAGCAGCGAGTGCAGGACCCGCTAATATCTATAATTGCCTTCCCCGTATTTTCAAAAAGGAAAAGCCGGCACTCCAGACTTGCTTCTAAATTGGTTTATTTTCCATCCATCATTGGCTGTATTGTACCAGCTGATACGTTTCAAAAGTTGCAGTCTTACTCCTAGCCCAAAATTCCATAACTAAGCCCCACCACATTTAAACACTATGGCCCTCATTATGACATTGGTGGTAAGTACTGCTTACCGCGATGCTGACTGCAGCCAACATACCGCCGCCGCAGCAGATTACTGCTACCCATATTATGAAACACACATAGCAAACCGTCACTATACAGCCACACACACAAATCCACCAGCCCAAAGGTCAGTGATAAACTGAGAGTAGCAAAACCCACACCGTTACACCAGCAGAGGTACGCCAACAACATTATAACCCACAAATCACTGCGGCGGACATTCAATGGTGGTAAACCATTGCCGCTACATACTGCCGCGCTCAAAATACACACACATACAAAACAACACTGCATTGGACAATTCAAATAACACACACCTGACCCACATACACACAACACCCACAACACTATAAAACACACACCCACATTACCCACAACCCTTTATGACTACAAACAAGTGCCACAAGAGAGATAGCAAGACCACAAACAAGACTACAGCCACAAACCACCATCCACGCACCTCACAGCACACACCCCAACACAAAACCCCACACACCCTCACCTACACCACTCACACTACACCCATGGCACCACGATACCCCAGGTTCTCAGAGGAAGAGCTAAGGGTCATGGGGGAGGAAATCATCCGGGTGGGCACCAGCTATTCGGATCACAGGTGCAACAGACATCCATTACTAGGAAGATGGAGCTATGGCAGAGAATCGTGGACAGGGTCAACGCCGTGGGACAGCACCCGGAACAAGGGAGGACATCAGGAAGAGGTGGTATGACCTACGGGGGAAGGTGCGTTCTGTGGCAGCAAGACAGCAAATAGTTGTACAGAGGACTGGCGGTGGATCACACCTCCTCCCCCACAACTAACAACATGGGAGGAGCAAGTCTTGTCAGTCATGCATCCTGAGGGCCTGGCAGGAGTAGGAGGAGGACTGGACTCGTAAGTCAAATCTCTATTGCTATCCCCCCACCTGCATGCCATCACTCACACCCACCCTTACCCTCACTCCCATCACTCCACCACCTCCCACACACCCCACCATCACAACCCACCCCTCCCAATACCAAGCCCTGCATGCTCTACCTATGCATGGACACCGTCCACACACCTGCATGGACACCTATCACCACAGCATGCACACTTGAGAGAATCACCTAGCCTACCAAATAACAGCTCACACAAGGCAAAGCTGCCAGGGCAATAACAACCACGGAGGGCAACACACCCATGCACAAGATGTCACACACAGAAATAATAACACTTCATTTACATCCCCACAGGTCCCACAGAGGAGGTGCCAGCAACATCCAGCCCCCCTCCCCCAGAAGAGGCCCACAGTGAGGACAGCAGATCTGGATGCCTGGATCTGGATGACCAACATGGCCCATCAGGGATCTCTGGACAGTCGGTTACCCAGGCACGGCCCCATACCACCACAGAGCGCCCTCCCTCAGGAAACACCAGCACAGTACCCACCAACCGGTCCCATATCTCTGTCCCCAGGACACGTCAATCAGCAGTGTGTCCACCAATACAGGGAACCCAGGCCACTCCACAAACACAGGACGATCAAGGACCTGGAGTCAATGACAATGGGCACACGGTTCAGGGGACAGAGGCACAGGACAACAGGGAAGCTGGGAGGACTGCTGTGCGACAGGGGGAGGATAGGCCCAGGGAACCGACTCTCCAGGATGCACTCACCAAGATTCTGGGAGCATACCACCATTCCCAGGAGACGATGGGCCAGATACTGGACAAGATGTAGGAAAACCAGCTGCAGCAGGAGGGACAGTACCTGGGGATCAGGGAGGACTTGAAGGCCATTAAAACCACCCTGGTCTCCATTGCAGGGGTGCTGGCAGACATGGCCAACAGTATGCCCCTGACACTAGCCAAACCGATGAACAGCCCTCCCCCTCCGCTGCCGCTAGTGGACAGGAGGCCCCGCCACAGGACCAACAAGCCAGATGCACCCTTCCCACTGCAGAAAGAGAACCACCACACAAACGTTCCCTGAGATCCAGGCAGAAGCCAGAGACTATTGCCAAGACTCCCGCAAGGAAATTAGACTCTCCTCATTGTCACCCTTGTGTCCCACCCTGTCACCCTGTCCACCTTGAACTGTCAATGCTCCACTTCCTATGTTCCCTTGTACAATGCATCTGTGATCCACATAGACTAGACTCTATCCTGGACATTCCACCACCATCACCCCAGCCCATTGCACATCCCCCTCTACTTATTAGCACTTAAACAAACATCATTTGAAAAAATACAAGTATGGAGTCTGTCAAATGATTGAACTATGTATTCATTTAACAAGCTATAAACACTGCATTGCAACTGTACAGTAATGTATCCATATGAATGACCTGTAGTTGGCTGCAGTCAACACACCAGGAGTGATAGTGGGGCACAAATATCTGCAAATAGAGATGCCAAAGGTACAGTAGTCGGAAAATCAGCCTGCCAGTGACAATGTCAAACACGAATCTGTCAATTAAAAGGGAAGTTACACTGTCTTATGTGTGTGTCATTGGAAGTATTGACAAATTATTACACTCTGATGTCCTCAGCCTCATCCTCTGCCTCCTCATCTTCACTGTCCACAGGGTTCACTGCTGCCACACGCCCATCTCCAGCCTCATCCTCCTGCAGAAAAGGCACCTGGCGATGTAAGGCAAGGTTGTGCAACATACAGCATGCCACGATGATCTGGCAGACCTTTTAGATGGAGACACCGAAACCTGGCCTCCAGGAGGCCAAAGGTAGGTTCAATGATCCTTCTTGTTCGCCCATGTGCCTCATTGTAGCGTTCCTCTGCCTTTGTCCTCGGATTCCTCACAGGGGTCAGTAGCCATGATAGGTTGGTGTAACTAGAGTCACCTGCAAATATCGAGGGACAACTGTTAGATACACACTAACCGTTAGGGCCCACACCATACCCATACACCAACATCCACTGGGTGGGAACCAGGGCTCACCTATTATCCACACCCTCTGCCTCTGGAGTTGAGCCATCACATATGGGATGCTGCTATTCCTCAGGATAAAGGCATCATGCACAGACCCAGGATACTTTGCATTGACATTGGAGATGTACTGGTCCACCAGGCACACTATCATTGAGTGAAAGCTCTTTCGATTTCTGAACACCTGTTCGTTTACCCGGGAGGGACGAATGCAATATGTGTAACATCAATAGCCCCAGTAATGTTGGGGCTATATCCCATTGCATAGAAATCAGCTTTCACTGTGGCAAAATCCTCCACCTAGGGGAAAACGATGTAGCTGCGCATGTGTTTAATCAGGGCAGACAACACTCTGGTCAGCACTATTGAGAACATTTGCTGTGACATTCCTGCTGCCAAGTCCACTGTCACTTGGAAGGAGCCAGTTGCCAGGAAATGAAGCACAGATAGGACTTGCACAAGAGGGGGGATCCTGGTGGGGTGACGGATAGCAGATATCAAGCCAGGCTCCCATTGGGCACACAGATTTGTGACTGTGGCCCTGTCCAGTCTATAGGTAAGGATAATGTGCCTGTCCTCCATTGTTGCCAAGTCCACCAGGGGCCTGTGCACGGGAGGATGTCTCCATCTCCTATTCACCTGCAGCGGTTGCAATCTAGGGAGCAAAATGGTGAGCTGTTGGTCAGTATCCCATATTTCCAAACACTACACTTCATTGTATGTTGTGCTTGTAACAGTATATTGTTGGATAGGCCCAAATGGTGCTTATGTGTACTTTGAAGCAGTTAGGGGCCATGGCCTGCCCCCCTCTCTGAAATGGCATCTGCCTGTCCTGTTAGGAGGGACATGTGGAAATGAGGTAATTCCGCAGATGTTGTGCACCATTGCAGGAGGCGGTCCAGAACCGCTGTGCAACTCCTCATTAGTTACCATTGGGCCTTATGGGTTACAGTGGGCTATGGTGATGTACGCCAGCGGTGACAGTACACACTACCGCGGTCGTGACCACCATTTTCTACCTGTTCACTCACTTGCTACCTGACCATCAGCAGGAGAGGACCTATACTGCATGTGCTGCTGTGACCTGTGTCTGGACCCGACCATGGCTCGTGTCACTGGGGAAAGAGCCCCTGGCTTCACCGCAGCAAAGTTGGAGAGACTGGTGGATGGGGTCCTACCCCAGTACCTAATGCTGTATGGGCCTCGAGACCAACAGGTGAGTACATTGTGAGCACGATGCATGGGGCATGAATGCATGGAGTAGTGTGTATGAAGGCCTCATGTAGTAGGAGGTTGGTGGAAGGGCCCTGGGCAGCGTGCTGCATGTATGTTGGGCCATGCCTGTGCGTAAGGGGATGTGAGGGCTATGGTGGGCCATGAGTGTAACAGGCAGGACGGTCTGACTGATACCTTTTCCTAAGTGTATCTTTCTGCAGGTCAGTGTCTATCAGAAACAGGGTATATGGAGTGCCATCGTCAAGGACGTGCAGACCCTGGGGGTCTATGGCAGGCGGAGCAACCACTGTCAGAAGACGCTGGGCACGGAATACCATGGAGGCCCAGCTGGGGATGGCCTCCCAACAAGGAAGGTGTGCCTGTCGAACCCTGACCCCCCTGATGGCCTGCATAGTGGTGGTGGCCTATCTGGATCTGGATGGACGCTTGGGAGAATCGCAGCAGCCACAAGGGGGTGAATACAGTGCCCCAATATACTACTTGCGCGTGGTGGGGTGGCATCCGGGTGGGGAATGTGGGCCTGTGGGTTCCCCTAAGCCAGGCCGGACATTGCAGGGTAGGCCCAATGTTGGAAAGGCTCTGATGTAGACTTCCTCCAACCAAGCTAGGAGGCATCCACTACTGGGCAGGGGTCTGTGGGTCTCAGGTGTGCTGCAATTGGCATTAGGTGTCCCTGTCCATGGACTGGTGACTAGCATTGTGACTGTTAGTGCATTGCCGTAGGACTGTTCCCTGTGTGTGTGTGTCGTGTTCGCCAACGGTGGTGTTGTTACCACCACTGACCAAGTGTATCCTTTGTCTCTCCCCCCTTTTTGTTTTGTCACTGTGTCCTTATGTGCATTAGCATCATCTGGCGGAGGAATAGAGGCACCGGCAATGGGGAGAGCTGCATCCCACAGGACCCAGGAGGCCGAATCCACCGACGGTGAGGGCACCAGTGGGACAGAGGGTGAGGGGAGCACCACGGCGGAGACTGGAGGGGACATTTCGGACGTGATACCTCCTCTGATGGAAGCTCACTGGTGGTGGCGTACACTTTTGTTTCCCGTGCCCACTCTCCCAGGAGGGTGGGCATCTCCTTCACCCCAGGCACCTCAGGCCCTGCACCAGTTATCTCTGCTGCCCTGAGTGAGGAGGCTATTACCCTTCTGTGATCCATCTCTGTTAGGCAATCAACCATTGTGAATGCCATCCAGGGTCTGGCAGCCCATTTGCAACAGATAAATGCATTCTTGAAGGGCATTCACTCTGGCATGGCGGCCCAACAGAGATCAATCCAGGCTCTGCCCTCCTCCCTGATGAATGCCATTGTCCCTGTTTATAGCCTCCCCCTTCAACTTCCTCTACCCAATCCCAGTTCCATTCCCCTCAACCCAAACCTATCCCAAGCACACAGGCAAACAGCATGCACACAGGACAATACACAGGAGTGCCTCAGGCAAATACAAGCACCACACAACATCCCACAGGCACTCACACAAACACCATCCAGATGCAGACAAAATAACATCCACTGCCTCCACTGTGTCCCCCTCCTCCTCGTCATCCACATCCCTCCCAATAGCGTCTACGCTCACACCTGCATGCACTACATCCTCATCCACTACCACCATCATGCCTATCACCTCACGCCCCTCACTGGCAGTCACCACCCCCACATCCATGCACACGTCCCCTGTGTCCTCTCCTACTGTGTCTGTGCCCCTACTCCCAAAGTACACAAACGCAAGCACTCAGACACCCAACAGCCATCCACCTCACAATAGCATCCAGCCCATGCACCTGCACCCAAAATCAGCAGACAGACTACTCCTACAACCACTTCCTCTTCCTCCACTCCCAAACCTTGATCCTCTTTTCTCCCCAATGTCACTAAGAAGCTTTACTTCTCCACCATTGACGTGTTCCATACCACTCCCCCCGCCCTTCACGTCAGGCCATGGTGATCAGAACCCAGGCGAGCACCTCAGCCTCCCAGTCCACGGCTGCAGTAGTGTCGACAGCCACTTCTGGTGGGAGAGGATCCCGGGCACCAGGCAGCCACACTGAGGGGTGCCTGCACCAGGTGCTTCAAGAAAGGGCAAGCAGTCACCACCAGCTGCATCTAGGAAGGGCATTGAAGGCATCCCCAGCTACTACAAAGAAGGGCAAGGGGCAATCCAAGGCTGATGACAGGAAGGGCAAGGGGCCTGCACCAGCAGGCAGTAAGGACAGGAGGCATGGTGCTGGGACTCATTCGGAGTCCCCATCACCAACCATGGTGGTTTAGCCATCCGAGGCTGCAAGGGAAGAGCTGGAGCCCCCCCCACTGACAGCACCGCTGCCAGCACCTCCGCCAGCACCGCCGCCAGCACCGCCGCCAGCACCGCCGCCTGCACTGTTGCCAGCAGCAGCAGCCCCAGGGGGCTGCCATCCGAGGCTGCAGGGGAAGGGTTCGAGCCTCCCCCCATCACTGTCAGCACCTCCACCAGCACCTCTGACAGCACCGCCGCCAGTAGCAGCAGCCCCGGTGAGCAGCCGTCCAAGGCTGCAGGGGAAGGGCTGGAGCCTCCCCCCACCACTGGCAGAATCGCCACCAGCAGCAGCAGCCCCAGTGAGCAGCCGTCCGAGGCTGCAGGGGAAGGGCTGGAGCCTCCCCCCACCACTGCCAGCACCGACACCTGCACAGCCAGTGCCACCACTGAGCAGCCATCACTGCTGACGGGCAGTGTGTAGTTCTGCATCAATGGGCTGTTGTGCGGCCTGGGCCCTGCAAATCTTGTGAGTCTGACACCCAGGTGAGAGACTGTAACCTTGCACTCCCCAAGATCTGCATCACAGGGCACACTGCCCCCTCCAGAACCAGTGGGGAAGCCATCCACTCACCCCATCCTTCCCAGGATGAAGCACACTGGGAACAATGCCCCCTTCAGAACCAATGGAACTAGTGGAAGAAGCCATCCACTCACACCATCTTTCTCAGGATGAAGCACAACACGCCGTCTAGGGCTGCAGGGGAAGGGCTGGAGCCTCCCCCCACCACTGGCCGTACCGCCACCAGCACTGCTGCCAGCAGCAGCAGCCCCAGTGAGCAGCCGTCCGAGGCTACAGGGGAAGGGTTGGAGCGTCCCCCCACCACTGCCAGCACTGACACCTGCACCACCACTTCCACCACTGAGCACCATCACTGCCGATGGGCAGTGTGTAGTCCTGCATCCATGGGCTGTTGTGCAGCCTGGGCCCTGCAAATCTTGTGGGTCTGACGCCCAGGTGAGAGACTGTAACCTTGCACTCTCCAAGATCTGCATCACAGGGCACATTGCCCCCTCCAGAACCAGTGGAGAAGCCATCCACTCACCCCATCCTTCCTAGGATGAATCACACTGGGAACAATGACCCCTTCAGAACCAGTGGAACCAGTGGAAGAAGCCATCCACTCACCCCATCCTTCCCAGGATGAAGCACACCACGCTGTCCAGGGCTGCAGGGGAAGGGCTGGAGCCTCGCCCCACCACTGCCAGCACCACCACCAGCACTGCTGCCAGCAGCAGCAGCCCCAGTGAGCAGCAGTCCGAGGCTACAGGGGAAGGGTTGGACCGTCCCCCCACCACTGCCAGCACTGACACCTGCACCGCCACTGCCACCACTGAGCAGCCATCACTGCCGATGGGCAGTGTGTAGTCCTGCATCCATGGGCTGTTGTGCAGCTTGGGGCCTGCAAATCTTGTGGGTCTGACGCCCAGGTGAGAGACTGTAACCTTGCGCTCTCCAAGATCTGCATCACAGGGCACATTGCCTCCTCCAAAACCAGTGGAGAAGCCATCCACTCACCCCATCCTTCCAATGATGAAGCACACTGGGCACAATGCCCCCTTCTGAACCAGTGGAAGAAAACATCCACTCACCCCATCCTTCCCAGGATGAAGCACACCGGGCACAATGCCCCCTCCAGAACCAGTGGAGAAGCCACCCACTCACCCCATCCTTCCCAGGATGAAGCACACCGGGCACAATGCCCCCTTCAGAACCAGTGGAAGAAGCCATCCACTCACCCCATACTTCCCAGGATGAAGCACACTGGGCACAATGCCCCCTCCAGAACTAGGGGAAGTAGCCACCCATTAGAGAGACTGTGGCCTTGCACTCCCCAGGACCAAGCAGTGGGCAAACCACCCACTTGAGAGACTATGTCCTTGCACTCCCAGCACCAAGCCACCCACTTGAGAGACTGTGGCCTTGCACTCCCCAGGACCAAGCAGTGGGCATGTAGCCCCATCCAGGACCAGTGGCGTTGTACCATCTTCCGGCTGAGGTGCCCCCCCATTCCTCAAGGTGCCTATTTTTGACCTGATACCTTAGCAGTGTTCTCTCCATGTTGTTGCAGGAGTGAGGTGGGGCCTTGGCCTATGTGATGTGGCCCTGTGGGCCACGGACATTGAGGACTGGGCAGAGCCCCTACATTTGTAAATATGTATATACGTTTGGATTTTGATGCACTTATTCATAGTATTTTGTCATATTACACTCACTTTCTTCAAATCATTTTGTCCTTGCATTATTCCTGAGGTGTACGGGGTGAGTATGTAATGTTACTGCTTCTGGTTGCGTGTATGGTGTTGGGGGTGGGGGTGTTGCATGTTGCGTGTGTGTGTCACTCTCTTTTCCCTCCCCTCTCCCTTGTGTGCTAGGCGTCAGTACTCACTGTGGTCATCTTTGCCGGCGTTAATGTTCATAATGCAGCAGAAGGTAGACAAGCATGGGGAATATGGGCAGCTCGGGCTCCATGGCGTCGTGGTTGTTCCCTGAGTCTCCACAGGTGAGTCCTTTGACTTCTGATATCTGTTTCCAGCAGGCTTTTTGATGTCGTTGATACCGCCCCAGAAAAGGTGGCGGATAGGACGGTCATAATAGTGTGGGCAGTACATTGTCTTCCTCCTATCTGTTGGCGGTTACCTCCGTGGTGCTTGTTGATTCGCCGTGGCGGTCAGTGTGCTAAAGTGGCTGTCTGCCTGAGCGGTTTCTGCCGCGGTCATAATTCCATTTTTGTTACTGCCAGCCTGTTGGCAGTATTACCACCACTTTATCACTGACCGCCAGGGTTATAATGAGGGCCTATTTCCTGCACTTCAATAGACATAAAGAAAATACTATCCGTTTTTTTCTCATATAAACAAATCAATCGTTTTGTTACACAACATTAACCAAAAATACCACCCATTTTTCAAATTAAATATATAAATTATCCACACAAATATATCTCATCCAAATATTTTTTGTAACCTAGGAAATTAAAAATGTAGGAATCTTTGTAAATTTTTTATTTCCTTACTCCTGCCGCTCGTGAATTAGGAGCCTTGCTGAGGAGACGTGGAGACGCGGTGAGTGGATTCCATTTGGTGTCTGGAATATCGAAGGAGACCACAAAAAGTACTGTGAGAGGCTAGCAGGGACAGGGGTTCTGTCTATGCTATAGTGTAGACAGTGGACGTTTTATGTTCAGTTAAAGAAAGAACCCAAGAACTTGCATATATTTGCATATATACAACGCCATAAAAGTGAAATCTTCGGGAATACAGGACAATGAAGGTAAAGGAGAAAGCGATATACGTACCCGACGGTATTCATGCACAACTTGGAATTTTACATTTAAAAGGTTATCAGTAAGGTTACGGAGATGAGTGAAGCAATTCGTTCTTGATTGGAAGCAGATTGTAACCTCTTTAATGAAAATGAGATGGGCTTATCAGTTGTGGTTAATAAAAACGATTGTGTTAGAACTAATGGAGTTACAAATATAAAACAGCAATTGTGGCTTTTGGAAAAACTATGTAAGAAGGAAATTAACAGAAGTTGGGAGGTTATATAATTGAATACTTACATCGAGGTAGGAAGAGTCCCACGTGGACTCAGGATAATAATTACTCCCACATATCTGAACCGACATACTAAACTGTTGGAGGAATGGTCTGTCCTGATGGCATCTACTTGTAAGGGGATGTTGGAGCTCTTGTCAAAATATGCAGCCATAGAATTAGAGCAAACAGGTGATGAGATTAGGAAATTGAGGGCCATATTGGAAATCAATGCGGCGAAAGAGGAAATTGCTACTTTTTCTAAGGAGATGGAAATGAGATTGTTGAAATATGAGGAAGAAATTGAGACCAGAAAGAAAAGACTAACAACAACTAACAACATGGGAGGAGCAAGTCTTGGCGATCGTGCATCTTGAGGGCCTCGCAGGAGTAGCAGGAGGACTGGACTCTGGTAAGGCAAATCTTTACTACTATAGCACCCCCACCCTACCTGAATGCCAGCAGAAACTCCTACCCCTACCCTCACACCCATCACCCCAACACCTCACAGATACCCCACTATCACAACCCACACATCCCAATACCAAGCCCTGCATGCAACACCAATGCATGGACACCCATTACAGACCTGCATGGACATCCATCATCAAAGTATGTCCAGTAGAGAGAATCACCCAGGCCACAAAATCACCACTCACACAAGGGCCAAAGCAATGATGCAAGCACAGGAGTAGAGGGAAACTCACACATTGCACAGGATGCCAGAACTAAACAGATACAATAACTATACATTTACACCCCAACAGGACCCCTACCCAACGTCACCGGACAGGAGGTGCCAGCCATATCCAGTCCCCCCACAGAAGAGGCCCACAGTGACGACAGCAGCTCTGCACGCCTGGATCAAGATGACCAACCCGGCCCATCAGGGACCTCTGGACATTTGGGCCCATATTTATACTTTTTGACGCGCAACTGCGCCAACGCAGTTGTGCGTCAAAAATTTTAACGCCATTCCAAAATGCCATGCGGGCGCCTTATTTATTGAATGACGTTAGCTGGCGCAGCTGACTGGTGTGCGTAAAAAAAAATGACTCACACCAGGCAGCGCCGGCGTAGGGGAAAATAGAGCTAGGGCGTCAAAAAATGGGGCAAGTCAGGTCTGAGGCAAAATTTTGGCCTCAACCCGATTTGCGCCATTTTTTTTGACGCCCAACCCCCATTGAAATGACTCCTGTCTTAGCAAAGACAGGAGTCATGCCCCCTTGCCCAATGGCCATGCCCAGGGGACTTATGTCCCCTGGGCATGGTCATTCGGCATAGTGGCATGTAGGGGGGCACAAATGAGGCCCCCTATGCCACAAAAAATTTACGAAAAAAATACTTACCTGAACTTACCTTTCCTTCCCTGGGATGGCTCCCTCCATCCTTGGGTGTCCTCCTGGGGTGGGCAAGGGTGGCAGGAGGTGTCCCTGGGGGCATGGGAGGGCACCTCTGGGCTCCTTCTGAGCCCACAGGTCCCCTAACGCCTGCCCTGACCCAGGCGTTAAAAAACGGCACCCATCAGGCTGGGAGCCGTTTTATAAGGCCTGCCCCCTCCTGTGCGTCAAAATGACGTCACAGTATAAATAAGGCGCACAGGCCTTAAAGTCATTTTTTGGAAGGGAACGCCTACCTTACATATAATTAACGCAAGGCTGGTTCCCCCTTCTAAAAAATGACGCACATGGTGGAACTTTGACGCCCGCGGGGTCGGACGTCAAAGTATAAATATGGGGCAGTGTTTGCGCCGATTGTGAATCCAAAATTTTGACGCACATTCGGCGCAAAGAGAGTATAAATATGCCCCTTGGTTCCCCTGCCACAGTCCCAAAACACCAAAGAGCCTCTCTCCATAGGAAACACCACCACAGCAACCACCCAGCAGGCCCATGCCACTGTCCCCAGGACACGTCAATCACTAGTGTGTCCACCACTACAGGGACCCTAGGCAACCCCACTAACCAAAGACAATCAGGGACCGAGGCACAGGACAACAGGGAAACTGGGAGGACTGCTGTGTGACAGGGGGAGGACAGGCCCAGGGAACCCTCTCTCCACCTTGCACTCTCCAACATCATGGGAGAATACCACCATTCTCAGGAGACCATGGGCACGGTACTGGCCAACTTTCAGGAGACCCAGCAGCTGCAGGAGGAACAGTACCTGGGGATCAGGGAGGACTTGAAGTCCATTAACACCATCCTGGTCACCATTGCAGGGGTGCTGACAGACATGGCCAACACCATGAGGGAGACAGTGGCACACCAACGGGCCCCTGACACTACCCCGAACGATGAACAGCCATCCACCTCCGCCGGTGCTATTGGACAGGAGGTCCTGCCGCAGGACCAACAACCCACCAGCACCCCACTCCCTGCAGAAGGAGAACCACCCGCAAACGGTCCCTGTGATCCAGGCAGAAGACAAAGAACATTGCCAAGACCCCCGCCAGGAAATGGGACTCTCCTGATTGTCACCCTTCTGTCCCACTATGTCACCCTGACCACCTTGAACTGCCATTGCTCCACTTCCTATGCCACCTAGGACAATGCACCTGTGATACAAAGAGACTGGACTCTACCGTGGACATTCCTCCACCATCACCCCAGCCCATTGCACATCCCCCTCCACTGATTAGCACTGAAATAAACACCTTTGAATCACAAAACTATCAGGAGTCAGTCTGTACTTACATAAATGTGTTCTTACAACTTCTCTAACAAATATAAATGTCAATGTTCATTTGCACATACCAAAGAATGACATTTATTGAGCAGCAGTTAACATAGCAGAAGGCAGAATGTGGTACCCAGATCTCTAAAAAGGAAAGGCAAAGCGAAGTGTCAGGGTCCATACACAGAGGTAAAAAGTCAGAATCATGCAATGTCCTACAGTAGTCTGATATGAGAGGAGCAGTGCCAGTCTCTTACTTGTGTCTCACTAGAAGTAGTGCATCGGTTGTATCGGCTGTCAATATCTTCTTCTTCTGCCTCCTCTTCTTCACTGTCCACAGGCTCCACATCTGCCACAAGACCAACATCAGGCCCATCCTCCTGCAGAAATGGCAGCTGATGTCACAAAGCCAGGTTGTGCAACATACAGCATGCCACGATTATTCGGCACACCTTCTTCAGTGAGTAGTATAGGGAGCCACCTGTCAGGTGGAGGCACCAGAACCTGGTCTTCAGGAGGCCGATAGTATGCTCTAAAATCCTCCTTGTACGCCCACGTGCCTTGCTGTAGCATTCCTCTGCCCTTGTCCTGGGATTCCTCACTGGGGTCAGTAGCCATGACAAGTTAGGGTAATCAGAGTCACCTGCAAATATCGAGGGGCATCTGTTAAACATACACAAATCCTTAGGGATTGTCCCATACCCAGACACCTATTCAAACTGTGTGGGGACCTTGGGCTCACCTATCAGCCACACACGGTGCCTCTGGAGTTGGCCCATCACATAAGGGATGCTGCTATTCCTCAAAATGTAAATGTCATGCACTGAGCAAGGATACATGGCATTCATTTGGGAGATGTACTGGTCTGCGAAACACACTATCTGCACATTCATGGAATGGTGGCTTTTGCGGTTTCTGGACACCTGTTCATCCCTGTGGGTGGGACAAATGCCACATGTGTACCTCAATGGCACAAATGATGTTGGGGATAGGTCCCAGGGCATAGAAGTCACATTTCACTGTGGGAAAATCCTTCACCTGGGGAAAAACGATGTAGCTGCACATGTGTTTCAGCAGGGCAGACAACACTCTGGACAACACGTTAGAGAACATTGGCTGAGACATCCCTGATGCCATGGCCACTGTTGTTTGAAAGGAACCACTGGCCAGGAAATGGAGAGCTGACAGGACCTGCACTAGAGGGGGGGTTCCTGTGGGATGGTGGATATCTGACATCAGGTCTGGCTCCAACTGGGCACACAGGTCATGGATTGTGGCTCGATCAAGTCTGTAGGTGATAATGATGTGTCTGTCTTCCATTGTTGACAGGTCCACCTGGGGTCTGTACACCGGAGGATGACGCCATCTCATCATCTGCCCCAGTGGATGTGCCCTATGGAGGAGAAAGGTGAGCAGAGGGTCATATACCACATAGGTTGCACAAGGGTGTTTTGCACTATTGTGATTTAATCGGTGTGTTGTGCCGTCTGTCTGTATTCCTGCCCAAAAGTGCTGTGACGCAGTTAGGTGCCCTGCCATGTGCCCCCCTGAAATGGCGGCTGTCTGACCTGTAAGGACGGACAAGGCGAAATGAGGTAACTGTGCTAGCGTTGTGCAGCATCGCGGAAGGCGGACGAAGACCGCTGCGCAATTCAGCATTGGTTATCGTTGGGCCCTATGGGTTCCAGGAGCCAACCACAATGTACACCGGCGGTGACGGTACGCACTGCCGCGGACGTGACCGCCATTTTCTATCTCTTCACTCACTTGATACCTGACCTTCAACAGGAGAGGACCTACCCTGCAAGTGCTGCTGTGACCTGAGTCTGGAAGCGACAATGTCTTCAGTGTCTAGGGACAGGGCCCCTGCCTTCATCGCAGAGGAGTTGGACAACCTGGTGGATGAGGTCATCCCCCAGTACACGCTACTCTACAGTCCTCCAGACAAACAGGTGAGTACTCTGTGTGCATCGTGGATGTGACATTAATGTATGGAGTGGCGTGAATGGACGATACATGGGGGGGGCTGTGGCCTGCATGTTAGGATGGTCAGTGTATGTGCTCCAGGGTGAGGTTGGGAAGTTGTGGCCAATGAGTAAAAAGAACCGGACGGGGGAGTAAAATCCATAATCCATTCTTACTTTACCTTTCCTGTAGGAGGACCTGCACTGCTGGAGCAAGAAGGTGCCGGAGGCCCAGCTGAGGATGGCCTCCCAACATGGAAGGGGTGCCTGTTGCAGCGTGACCACCCTGATGTTCCGGATCCTTGCAGTGGCATATCAGGAGTGGGATGGGCGCTTGAGGGCATCACAGCAGCCACAAGGGGGTGAGTACAGTATCATTCATCTGACTCTGCGCACTTTATGAGGTGTTTAGGTGGGGGAAGTGGGCCGTGTGTTGCCCTAGGCCAGGGCGAACTTTTAGGGTAGGTCCCTTGTTAGGCAGGCTCTGTGGCACTCCAACCCCAATAGTGGTAGTGGCCATCTACACCTAGTCAGGCTCCTTCGGGTTCCAGGTGTGCAGCAAATGGGCTTAGGCATCGTCCCCCATGGGCAGGAGATTTTCCTAAGAACTGTTAGTGCATGGCCTAGTGCATAGGGCTGCTCCCTGTGTGTTGTGTCTGCCAACAGTGGTGTTGTTGCTGGCATTGACCGTGTGTCTCCTCTGTCTTCCCCTCCTTTTTGTTTTGTCACCTTGTCCTTCTGTGCATTAGCACATCTGGCAGAGGAGCAGTGGCACCAGAGCAGGAGGGAGCTGCAACCCACTTGACTCAGGAGGGTGAATGTACGGAGTCTGAAGGCACCAGTGGGATGGAGGGCGAGGGGAGCTCCACGACGGGGACAGGAGGAGACACCCGCAACAGCGACTCCTCCTCTGATGGGAGCTCCCTTGCCGTGGCAGGCACCTCTATGCCCACCGCAATAACAGGTACAGCCGCAACCCCCCCACCAGCACCACCCTCCCAGCAGCCCCTCAGCGTGTTTCCCGTGCCTGCTCACCCAGGAGGGTGGGCATCTCCTTCGCCCCAGGCATCTCAGGCCCTGCCCCAGTCAGCCCTGCTGCCCTCAGTGAGGAGGCTATTGACCTCCTGATATTCCTCACTGTTGGGCAGTCAACCATTCTGAATGCCATCCAGGGTATCAAGAGGCATTTGCAACAAACAAATACATACCTGGAGGGCATTCATTCTGGCGTGGCGGCCCAACAGAGAGCATTTCAGGCTCTGGCCTCATCACTGATGGTAGCCATTGTCCCTATGTCCAGTTTCCCCCCTCCAACCTCCACTACCCTGACCCCTCTACCTCAGCCTATCCCAAGCACACCATCAGACCAGCATGCACACTCATCAACACACAAAAGTGGCTCATGCAAACATAAACACCACACATCCCACAGGCACTCTCACAAGCACCATACCCATGTAGACACACCAACAGCCACTGCCTCTACTGTGTCCCCCTCCTCCACGTCCTTCACCTCCCTCCCTGGCTCGTTTCTAATCACACCTGCAAGCACTACATCCCCATCTACTACCTCCATCACCAGCACGCCCATCACCACACACCGCTCACGTGCAATCACCACGTCCACTACCATGCACATGTCCCCTGTGTCCTCTCCCACTGTGTCTGCGAGCCCTCCTCCCAAAGTATACAAACATAGGCACACACCCACTCAACAGCCTCCAGTCTATGCACCTTCACCCAAAATCAGCAGACGTACACCTCCTACAACCACTACCTCTTCCTCCACTCTCAAACCCCCTCCATCTTCCCGTCCCAGTGTGTCTAAAAAACATTTCCTAACTTCCCTTGACCTCTTCCCTACACCTCCCCCCATCCTTCCCCTAGGGCCAGGATGTCCAGATTCCAGCCCAGCACCTCAGCCACAAAATCATCGTCCAGTGCGGTCCCTGCAAGTCCAGTAGCATCGAAGGTTGCACCCATCAGGGCTGCCAGTGTGCCACCTAGTGAGGCCAAGGACCACCCTATTCCGCCACCTGCCAAGGTAAAGAAGGGGCCCACATGCCAAAGAGAAAAGCCTCACCAACCATCCAACAAGGCCTCTTCCAGAACCAAAGAGGACAGTGCCAAGGTCCCAGCCACGACTTCCAAGGTGGGGAAGGAACACAAGGGCAAAGGGAAGTCAGCTCAGGGCACGGAGCCTCCGGGTGAGGGACTGGTGTCACCCCTTCTGCAAGACAGACCAGCAACCTGTTCGGCGGTGGTCACTGCCACCTCCACTGTCACCTGCACAGCCACCTGCACGTCTGCTGCCTCTACTACAGTCACCAGCATCATCCCCAGTGGGCACCCTTCCGAGACTGCAGGAGACGGCCTGGTGTCTCCCTCCACAAGTGCAGTCACCTGCACCACTGGCAGCATCTCTGCCGCAGCCACCTGTCCCACGACATGCCCAGCCAGTTCCACTACAGCGGACATCAGCATCATCCCCAGTGGGCAGCCATCCGAGGCTGCAGGAGACATGCTGGACCCTGCGCACACTACATGAGGCATCACAACCAGCACTGGCAGTACCAGCATTTGGCTGGCTGAGTTGCCGCAGGGTGGAGTGTGGCTCTGCCTCCATGAAGTATCATGCTACCTGTTCAATGAAAATCTCATGGCTCAGACGCCCAGGTGAGGGAATGGGACCTGCCACACCCCAGGTGCAACATCACTGGGCACAAAGCCCCCTCCAGAACCAGCGGAGAGATACATCCACTGCCCCAGTCCTTGGCAGGATGAAGCACTCTGGGCACCAAGCCTCCTCCAGAACCAGTGGAGAGATACATCCACTACCCCAGTCCTTGGCAGGATGAAGCACTCTGGGCACCAAGCCCCCTCCAGAACCAGTGGAGAAAGGCATCCACTACCGCAGTCCTTGGCAGGATGAAGCACTCTGGGCATGAGCCCCCTCCAGAACCAGTGGAGTGATGCATCCACTACCCCAGTACTTGGCAGGATAAAGCACTCTGGGCACCAAGCTCCCTCCAGAACCAGTGGAGAAAGGCACCCACTAGAGAGACTGTGGCTTTGCACTCCCCAGGACCAAGCAGTTGGCAAACCACCCACTTGAGCGACTGTGGCTTTGTACTCCCCAGGACCAAGCAGTGGGCAAAATACCCACTTTAGAGACTGTGGCTTTTGTACTCCCTGGACCAAGAGGTGGGCAAACCACCCACTTGAGAGACTGTGGCTTTGTACTCCCCAGGACCAAGCAGTGGGCATGGAGCCCCCTCGAGGAGCAGTGGTGTAGTCCCATCATCTGACTGAGGTGCCCCCCTCCCTTTACCCTTGAGGTGCCTGTGTTTTTTTTTACCTGATGCCCCTGCAGTGTTCTCTAAGTTTTGAGGAAGGTGTCATGTGTGGGCCTCGCCCAAGCTTTTTAGGACCACTGGTCCATGGACATTTAATGGAACAGTATACAGACTTGGGTACTTGCTCTAAATATTTGTTTATACTGATGATTGAAAGTTATCTTGGCCTATCTGAATTTTCAATGACTACACTCCTTACAATCATTTCATTTGGTCCTTGCGTTCATCCAGGGGTTGACGGGGTGTATCTGTGATGTAATTGGATGTGTTTGTGTTTATGGTGTTTTGGGTGAGGTTGGGGGTGCGGCGTATTGCGTGTGTGTGTCACTCTCTTTTTCCTCCCCCCCTCCCCTGTGTACTAGGTGCAGTACTCACTGTGGTCGTCGCTGCCATCGTTGATGGTCCTGGTAGATGAGGAGGTAAACCAACACGGGCAGGAGCTATAGTTCGGGCTCCATGGCATCCTGGTTCCTCATTGGGTGTCGTGAGGTGAGTGTTTTCCATTCCAAGTACTGTTTCCGCCGTGCATTTGATGGCGTTGGTACCGCCCTGGAGAAGCAGGCGGATTGGTGCCTTGTAATGGTGTCGGCGGTCCATTGTCTACCACCTGTCTGTTGGCGGTTACCGCCGCAGTGTTTGTTGCTACTGCTGTGGCGGTCGGAATGTTAAAGTGGCTGTCTGTGTTGGCGGTTTCCGCCATGGTCGTGATTCCATTTTTTTACCGCCGGCCTGTTTGCGGTATTACCGCCGCTTTATCACCAACCGCCAGGGTTGTAATGAGGGCCTATGTATTGGGGATCTCGAAGGTTTGGATATTTTGAGAGAATTGGAAGAGGGGGAGAGATTGTGGGACAGTGAAAGTGAGTTACTAACAGATTTTGGACTAGAAACGGGTAGGCTGATTGGTAGTAATTTTAAGCCAAATCCAAGTGTAATCCCACTACCCCCCATGACAACATTAAGAACTTCCATGAGGTGGTGGTGTTTGATTTGCTACAATTATAGAAGGAAAGTAGGAAAAGTTTTGCTAACAATTTAACATTGAACAACACAAATTGAGGGCCAAATTGGAAATCAATGCGGCGAAAGAGGAAATTGCTACTTTTTCTAAGGAGATGGAAATGAGATTGTTGAAATATGAGGAAGAAATTGAGACCAGAAATTAAATATTTCTAAGGGATAAAATGGATTATTCCACAGGCCGCATTCTAACATTTGGTAAGAAATGTGATATGGAAAGGAAGGAGTTCTGATGGAATAAATCTCTTAGACAACAGGAACTAATATCATCAGGGTTGAGTTCAGAGAATATGTCAGACCTGGAGGAACAACCAAGTACAAGTAGTGCTTTAGGGCAGCCATTCACCATGCTAGAGGGATATTGTTTTTTATAATTGAACCAACGACCCGAAAGGAAGCTTCCATGAGAAAAAGAAGGAAACACCTATGGAAAAAAAACAGGCGAGGGGGGACAGCTGGAAGGAAACAATGTGCTGCATGGGAGAAGTACTTGGCAGACCAGAAAGAAAAAGTAATGGATGAGAACAAACTGTCAATATTTCCTCTCATATTTTAACTCCTGATGAATGTTCCTTATTAGAACTCGGATTATCCTTTTGTACTGGAGCTAACTTTCATTATACAAAAACTTGTATTGATATTTTCCGATTTATCAGGAAATTAAAATTATTGAAGATATTTACTCAACAAAAGGATAAGCCTGGCATGTATGTTAATAAAGAGGATATGGATGCAGTTTAAATGGACTTATCTAAAGAACTATGGCCCTCATCACAACCCTGGCGGTAAATCACGCTTACCGCCGTGCTGACGGCCACCAACATACCGTGGCCATGGTGGAAATCCGCTACAGGTATTACTACCCACATCTCGTAATCTGCCACACTACAGACACCCACACAAGTCCGCCACACCAAAGGTCAGTGATAAATTGGCGATAGCAAAACCTACAGCGTCACACCAACAGGAATACACCCACACCATCACGACCCACAAATCAACGTGGCAGTCTTTCAATTGCGCTCAAAATACACACACATTTACAAAACACAACCACATTGGACAATTTGAAATACATACACCTGGCACACACACACACCACACCTACACACTCACAACACTATAAAACACACACCTACATTACCCACAACCCCTTACAATGACATTTTTTGAAAAGGCAGAGAGAGAGAAGATAGCAAAAACCAGCATCCACAGGCACACAACACCATCACTCGTACAATATCCACGCACCTCAAACAACACACACCAACACAACACATCACACAGCACAACAAACATCACCTCACACATTACCCATACCACATTATGGCACCTCAAAGACACCCCAGGTTTTCTGAGGAGGAGCTCATGGTCATGGTGGAGGAAATCATCCGGGTAGAGCCACAGCTATTCGGATCACAGGTGCAGCAGACATCCATTGCAAGGAAGATGGAGCTATGGCGGACAATTGTCGACACGGTCAGCGCAGTGGAGCAGCACCCCAGAACACGGGATGACATCAGGAAGAAGTGGAACAATCTACGGGGGAAGGTGGTTTCTATGGTATCCAGACACCAGGCAGCCGTCCATAGGACTGGCGGTGGACCCCCACCTCCTCCCCCACAACTAACAACATGGGAGGAGCAAGTCTTGGCGATCGTGCATCTTGAGGGCCTCGCAGAAGTAGCAGGAGGACTGGACTCTGGTAAGGCAAATCTTTACTACTATAGCACCCCCACCCTACCTGAATGCCAGCACAAACTCCTACCCCTACCCTCACACCCATCACCCCAACACCTCACAGATACCCCACTATCACAACCCACACATCCCAATACCAAGCCCTGCATGCAACAGCAATGCATGCACACCCATTACAGACCTGCATGGACACCCATCATCAAAGCATGTCCAGTAGAGAGAATCACCCAGGCCACAAAATCACCACTCACACAAGGGCCAAAGCAATGATGCAAGCACAGGAGTAGAGGGAAACTCACACATTACACAGGATGCCAGAACTAAACAGATACAATAACTATGCATTTACACCCCAACAGGATCCCTACCCAACGTCACCGGACAGGAGGTGCCAGCCATATCCAGTCCCCCCACAGAAGAGGCCCACAGTGACGACAGCAGATCTGCACGCCTGGATCAAGATGACCAACCCGGCCCATCAGAGACCTCTGGACAGTTGGTTCCCCTGCCACAGTCCCAAAACACCAAAGAGCCTCCCTCCATAGGAAACACCACCACAGCACCCACCCAGCGGGCCCATGCCACTGTCCCCAGGACACGTCAATCACTAGTGTGTCCACCACTACAGGGACCCTAGGCAACCCCACTAACCGAAGACAATCAGGGACCTGGGGTCAGTGGCAGTGGGCACACTGTTCAGGGGACAGAGGCACAGGACAACAGGGAAACTGGGAGGACTGCTGTGTGACAGGGGGAGGACAGGCCCAGGGAACCCTCTCTCCACCTTGCACTCTCCAACATCATGGGAGAATACCACCATTCTCAGGAGACCATGGGCACGGTACTGGCCAACTTTCAGGAGACCCAGAGGCTGCAGGAGGAACAGTACCTGGGGATCAGGGAGGACTTGAAGTCCATTAACACCATCCTGGTCACCATTGCAGGGGTGCTGACAGACATGGCCAACACCATGAGGGAGACAGTGGCACAACAACGAGCCCCTGACACTACCCCGAACGATGAACAGCCATCCACCTCCGCCGGTGCTATTGGACAGGAGGTCCTGCCGCAGGACCAACATACCACCAGCACCCCACTCCCTGCAGAAGGAGAACCACCCGCAAACGGTCCCTGTGATCCAGGCAGATGACAGAGAATATTGCCAAGACCCCCGCCAGGAAATGGGACTCTCCTGATTGTCACCCTTCTGTCCCACTATGTCACCCTGACCACCTTGAACTGCTATTGCTCCACTTCCTATGCCAGCTAGGACAATGCACCTGTGATACAAAGAGACTGGACTCTACCGTGGACATTCCTCCACCATCACCCCAGCCCATTGCACATCCCCCTCCACTGATTAGCACTGAAATAAACACCTTTGAATCACAAAACAATCTGGAGTCAATCTGTACTTACATAAATGGGTTCTTACAACTTCTCTAACAAATATAAATGTCAATGTTCATTTGCACATACCAAAGTATGACATTTGTTGAGCAGCAGTAAACATAGCAGAAGGCAGAATGTGGTACCCAGATCTGTGTAAAGGAAAGGCAAAGCGAAGTGTCAGGGTCCATACACAGAGGTAAAAGGCAGAATCATGCAATGTCCTACAGTAGTCTGATATGAGAGGAGCAGTGCCAGTCTCTTACCTGTGTCTCACTGAAAGTATTGCATCGGTTGATTCGGCTGTCAATATCTTCTTCTTCTGCCTCCTCTTCTTCACTGTACACAGGCTCCACATCTGCCACAAGACCAACATCAGGCCCATCCTCCTGCAGAAATGGCAGCTGATGTCACAAAGCCAGATTGTGCAACATACAGCAAGCCACGATTATTCGGCACACCTTCTTCAGTGAGCAGTATAGGGAGCCACCTGTCAGATGGAGGCACCAGAACCTGGTCTTCAGGAGGCCGATAATATGCTCTAAAATCCTCCTTGTATGCCCACATGCCTTGTTGTAGCATTCCTCTGCCCTTGTCCTGGGAATCCTCACTGGGGTCAGTAGCCATGACAAGTTAGGGTAATCAGAGTCACCTGCAAATATCGAGGGACATCTGTTAAACATACACAAATCCTTAGGGATTCTCCCATACCCAGATACCTATTCAAACTGTGTGGGGACCTTGGGCTCACCTATTAGCCACACACGGTGCCTCTGGAGTTGGCCCATCACATAAGGGATGCTGCTATTCCTCAAAATGTAAATGTCATGCACTGAGAAAGGATACATGGCATTCATTTGGGAGATGTACTGGTCTGCCAAACACACTATCTGCACATTCATGGAATGGTGGCTTTTGCGGTTTCTGGACACCTGTTCATCCCTGTGGGGTGGGACAAATGCCACATGTGTACCATCAATGGCACCAATGATGTTGGGGATATGCCCCAGGGCATAGAAGTCACATTTCACTGTGGGAAAATCCTCCACCTGGGGAAAAACGATGTAGCTGCTCATGTGTTTCAGCAGGGCAGACAACACTCTGGACAACACGTTAGAGAACATTGGCTGAGACATCCCTGATGCCATGGCCACTGTTGTTTGAAAGGAACCACTGGCCAGGAAATGGAGAGCTGACAGGACCTGCACTAGAGGGGGGATTCCTGTGGGATGGTGGATATCTGACATCAGGTCTGGCTCCAACTGGGCACACAGGTCATGGATTGTGGCTTGATTAAGTCTGTAGGTGATAATGATGTGTCTGTCTTCCATTGTTGACAGGTCCACCTGGGGTCTGTACACCGGAGGATGACGCCATCTCATCAGCTGCCCCAGCGGATGTGCCCTGTGGAGGAGAAAGGTGAGCAGAGGGTCATGTACCACATAGGTTGCACAAGGGTGTTTTGCACTATTGTGATTTAATCGGTGTGTGGCGCCGTCTGTCTGTATTCCTGCCCAAAAGTGCTGTGACGCAGTTAGGTGCCCTGCCATGTGCCCCCCTGAAATGGCGGCTGCCTGACCTGTAAGGACGGACAAGGGGAAATGAGGTAACTGTGCTAGCATTGTGCAGCATCGCGGATGGCGGACGAAGACCGCTGCGCAATTCAGCATTGGTTATCATTGGGCCCTATGGGTTCCAGGAGCCAATCACGATGTACGCCGGCGGTGACGGTACGCACTGCCGCAGACGTGACCGCCATTTTCTATCTCTTCACTCACTTGATACCTGACCTTCAACAGGAGAGGACCTACCCTGCAAGTGCTGCTGTGACCTGAGTCTGGAAGCGACAATGTCTTCAGTGTCTAGGGACAGGGCCCCTGCCTTCACCACGGAGGAGTTGGACAACCTGGTGGATGAGGTCATCCCCCAGTACACGCTACTCTACGGTCCTCCAGACAAACAGGTGAGTACTCTGTGTGCATCGTGGATGGGACATTAATGTATGGAGTGGCGTGGATGGACGATACATGGGGGGGCTGTGGCCTGCATGTTAAGATGGTCAGTGTATGTGTTCCAGGGTGAGGTTGGGAAGTTGTGGCCAATGAGTAAAAAGAACCGGACGGGGGAGTAAAATCCATAATCCATTCTTACTTTACCTTTCCTGTAGGAGGACCTGCGCTGCTGGAGCAAGAAGGTGCCGGAGGCCCAGCTGAGGATGGCCTCCTAACATGGAAGGGGTGCCTGTTGCAGCGTGACCCCCCTGATGTTCCAGATCCTTGCAGTGGCATATCAGGAGTGGGATGGGCGCTTGAGGGCATCACAGCAGCCACAAGGGGGTGAGTACAGTCTCATTCAGCTGACTCTGCGCACTTTATGAGGTGTTTAGGTGGGGGAAGTGGGCCGTGTGTTGCCCTAGGCCAGGGCGAACTTGGTAGGGTAGGTCCCTTGTTAGGCAGGCTCTGTGGCACTCCAACCCCAATAGTGGTAGTGGCCATCTACACCTAGTCAGGCTCCTTCGGGTTCCAGGTGTGCAGCAAATGGGCTTAGGCATCGTCCCCCATGGGCAGGAGATTTTCCTAAGAACTGTTAGTGCATGGCCTAGTGCATAGGGCTGCTCCCTGTGTGTTGTTTCTGCCAACGGTGGTGGTGTTGCTGGCATTGACTGTGTGTCTCCTCTGTCTTCCCCTCCTTTTTGTTTTGTCACCTTGTCCTTCTGTGCATTAGCACATCTGGCAGAGGAGCAGTGGCACCAGAGCAGGAGGGAGCTGCAACCCACATGACCCAGGAGGGTGAATGTACGGAGTCTGAAGGCACCGGTGGGATGGAGGGCAAGGGGAGCTCCACGACGGGGGGAGAAGGAGGGGACACCTGCAACAGCGACTCCTCCTCTGATGGGAGCTCCCTTGCGGTGGCAGGCACCTCTGTGCCCACCGCAATAACAGGTACAGCCGCCACCCCCCCACCAGCACCACCCTCCTAGCAGCCCTTCAGCGTGTTTCCCGTGCCTGCTCACCCAGGAGGGTGGGCATCTCCTTCGCCCCAGGCATCTCAGGCCCTGCCCCAGTCAGCCCTGCTGCCCTCAGTGAGGAGGCTATTGACCTCCTGATATCCCTCACTGTTGGGCAGTCAACCATTCTGAATGCCATCCAGGGTATCAAGAAGCATTTGCAACAAACAAATGCATACCTGGAGGGCATTAATTCCGGCGTGGTGGCCCAACAGAGAGCATTTCAGGCTCTGGCCTCATCACTGATGGTAGCCATTGTCCCTGAGTCCAGTTTCCCCCCTCCAACCTCCACTACCCTGACCCAGTCCCCTCTACCTCGGCCTATCCCAAGCACACCATCAGACCAGCATGCACACTCATCAACACACAAAAGTGGCTCAGGCAAACATAAGCACCACACATCCCACAGGCACTCACACAAGCACCATACCCATGTAGACACACCAACAGCCACTGCCTCTACTGTGTCCCCCTCCTCCACGTCCTCCACCTCCCTCCCTGGCTCGTTTCTAATCACACCTGCAAGCACTACATCCCCATCTACTACCTCCATCACCAGCATGCCCATCACCACACACCGCTCACGTGCAATCACCACGTCCACTACCATGCACACGTCCCCTGTGTCCTCTCCCACTGTGTCTGTGAGCCCTCCTCCCAAAGTATACAAACACAGGCACACACCCACTCAACAGCCATCCACCTCACAACAGCCTCCAGCCTATGCACCCTCACCCAAAATCAGATGACGTACACCTCCTACAACCACTACCTCTTCCTCCACTCTCAAACCCCCTCCATCTTCCCGTCCCAGTGTGTCTAAAAAACATTTTCTAACTTCCCTTGACCTCTTCCCTACACCTCCCCCCATCCTTCCCCTAGGGCCAGGATGTCCAGATTCCAGCCCAGCACCTCAGCCACAAAATCATCGTCCAGTGTGGTCCCTGCAAGTCCAGTAACATCGAAGGTTGCACCCATCAGGGCTGCCAGTGTGCCACCTAGTGAGGCCAAGGACCACCCTATTCCGCCAACTGCCAATGTAAAGAAGGGGCCCACATGCCAAAGAGAAAAGCCTCACCAACCACCCAACAAGGCCTCTTCCAGAACCAAAGAGGACAGTGCCAAGGTCCCAGCCGCGACTTCCAAGGTGGGGAAGGAACACAAGGGCAAAGGGAAGTCAGCTCAGGGCACGGAGCCTCCGGGTGAGGGACTGGTGTCACCCCTTCTGCAAGACAGACCAGCAACCTGTTCGGCGGTGGTCACCGCCACCTCCACTGTCACCTGCACCACCACCTGCACATCTGCTGCCTCTACTACAGTCACCAGCATCATCCCCAGTGGGCACCCTTCCGAGACTGCAGGAGACGGCCTGGTGTCTCCCTCCACAAGTGAAGTCACCTGCACCACTGGCAGCATCTCCGCCGCAGCCACCTGTCCCACGACATGCCCAGCCAGTTCCACTACAGCGGACATCAGCATCATCCCCAGTGGGAAGCCATCCGAGGCTGCAGGAGACATGCTGGACCCTGCGCACACTACATGAGGCATCACAACCAGCACTGGCAGTACCAGCAGTTGGCAGGCTGAGTTGCCGCAGGGTGGAGTGTGGCTCTGCCTCCATGAAGTATCATGCTACCTGTTCAATGAAAATCTCATGGCTCAGACACCCAGGTGAGGGAATGGGACCTGCCACACCCCAGGTGCAGCATCACTGGGCACAAAGCCCCCTCCAGAACCAGTGGAGAGATACATCCACTGCCCCAGTCCTTGCAGGATGAAGCACTCTGGGCACCAAGCCTCCTCCAGAACCAGTGGAGAGATACATCCACTACCCCAGTCCTTGGCAGGATGAAGCACTCTGGGCACCAAGCCCCCTCCAGAACCAGTGGAGAAAGGCATCCACTACTCCAGTCCTTGGCAGGATAAAGCACTCTGGGCACCAAGCCCCCTCCAGAACCAGTGGAGAGGTATATCCACTACCCCAGTCCTTGGCAGGATGAAGCACTCTGGGCACTAAGCCCCCTCCAGAACCAGTGGAGAAAGGCATCCACTACTGCAGTCCTTGGCAGGATGAAGCACTCTGGGCATGAGCCCCCTCCAGAACCAGTGGAGTTATGCATCCACTACCCCAGTACTTGGCAGGGTAAAGCACTCTGGGCACCAAGCTCCCTCAAGAACCAGTGGAGAAAGGCACCCACTAGAGAGACTGTGGCTTTGCACTCCCCAGGACCAAGCAGTTGGCAAACCACCCACTTGAGTGACTGTGGCTTTGTACTCCCCAGGACCAAGCAGTGGGCAAAATACCCACTTGAGAGACTGTGGCTTTGTACTCCCTGGACCAAGAGGTGGGCAAACCACCCACTTGAGAGACTGTGGCTTTGTACTCCCCAGGACCAAGCAGTGGGCATGGAGCCCCCTAGAGGAGCAGTGGTGTAGTCCCATCATCTGGCTGAGGTGCCCCCCCTCCCCTTACCCCTGAGGTGCCTGTGTTTTTTTTTACCTGATGCCCCTGCAGTGTTCTCTAAGTTTTGAGGAAGGTGTCATGTGTGGGCCTCGCCCAAGCTTTTTAAGACCACTGGTCCATGGACATTTAATGGAACAGTATACGGACTTGGGTACTTGCTCTAAATATTTGTTTATACTGATGATTGAAAGTTTTCTTGGCCTATCTGAATTTTCAATGACTACACTCCTTACAATCATTTCATTTGGTCCTTGCGTTCATCCAGGGGGTGACGGGGTGTATCTGTGATGTAATTGGATGTGTTTGTGTTTATGGTGTTTTGGGTGAGGTTGGGGGTGGGGCGTATTGCGTGTGTGTGTCACTCTCTTTTTCCTCCCTCCCTCTCCTGTGTACTAGGTGCAATACTCACTGTGGTCGTCGCCGCCGTCGTTGATGTTCCTGGTAGATGAGGAGGTAAAGCAACACGGGCAGGACCTATAGTTCGGGCTCCATGGCATCCTGGTTCCTCATTGGGTGTCGTGAGGTGAGTGGGTTCCATTCCAAGTACTGTTTCCGCCGTGCTTTTGATGGCGTTGGTACCGCCCCGGAGAATCTGGCGGATTGGTGCCTTGTAATAGTGTCGGCGGTCCATTGTCTACCGTCTGTCTGTTGGCGGTTACCGCCGCAGTGTTTGTTGCTACTGCTGTGGCGGTCGGAATGTTAAAGTGGCTGTCTGTGTTGGCAGTTTCCGCCATGGTCGTGATTCCATTTTTTTACCGCCGGCCTGTTTGCGGTATTACCGTCGCTTTATCACCGACCGCCAGGGTTGTAATGAGGGCCTATGTATTGGGGATCTCGAAGGTTTGGATATTTTGAGAGAATTGGAAGAGGGGGAGAGATTGTGGGACAGTGAAAGTGAGTTACTAACAGATTTTGGACTAGAAACGGGGAGGCCGATTGGTAGTAATTTTAAGCCAAAATCTAGGTGTAATCCCACTACCCCCCATGACAACATTAATACCTTTTATGAGGTGGTGGTGTTTGATTTGCTACAATTATAGAAGGAAAGTAGGAAAAGTTTTGCTAACAATTTAACATTGGGCCAAAGTAGAGCACTTAACAGGTTTAAGGATGCCACATCTTTTATAATCAAACCAGCAGATGAAGGTGGGAATGTGGTACTATGGGATCTCGAAAAATATAAAGAAGAAGCAAGGAAATTATTGGAATTATCAAATTGTTAAGAAAACTCAACAATTCTCTGTGGAGTCTTATTATTTCTTGATTTCGGATGGGTATGATCAGGGTCTTCTCACTGATGATGAACTACAATTTTTGACAATTAAGAAACCAGTGGTAGCCTGTTTCTATGGGCCTCATTATGACCCTGGCGGGCGGCGGAGGCCGCCCGCCAGGATGCCGCCCTCCATAATACCGCTCCGCAGTCAGAAGACTGCGGAGGGTATTATGAGTTTTTCCTTGGGCCGGCGGGCGGTCTCCAAAAGACCGCCCGCCAGCCCATGGAAAAACTCCCTTCCCACGAGGATGCCGGCTACGCAGACAGTGAAATACTAGCGGGCCCTCTTACGGGGGCCCCTGCAGTGCCCATGCCTTTGGCATGGGCACTGCAGGGGCCCCCAGGGGCCCCACGACAATCCCTACCGCCATCCTGTTCCTGGCGGGCGAGCCGCCAGGAACAGGATGGCGGTAGGGATTGTCAGAATCCCCTCGGCGGCGCAGCGAGCTGCGCCGCCTTGGAGGATTCTTACGGGCAGTGGAAAACCGGCGGGAGACCGCCGGTTTTCCCGTTCTGACCGCGGCCAAAGCGCCGCGGTCAGAATGCCCAAGGGAGCACCGCCAGCCTGTCGACGGTGCTCCCGCCCCCATTGGCCCTGGCGGTTCTCTACCGCCAGGGTCATAATGAGGCCCTATATGTTGCTGAAACTGACAGTACCAACCCACTGGGTAGGCCCATAGTGTTAGCAAATAGTGTAATCAAAAGGCAGCCTCCTCGAGAATACTTCTATTTATCTGGATTATTTCTTATGCCCCTATGCACTGAGTCTTGTCTCATATTGTAGAGATAGCATGGATTTTATTACTAAGATTCAGAATATCCCTTGGAAATCAAGTTGCATTATGATAACCATAAATGTTGTATCTTTATACACAAGTATCAAACATGAATTAGATATTAAGGCTTGTGAACATTTTTTCAGGGATAAGCCATTAAGTTTATATGAACACTCTAAAATTGTTCTACAAATGTTGAGATTCTGTTTGGAGAATAATTATTTCCTATATGAGGACCAATGGTATAGACAGGTCCTGGGGACGGCAATGGAGAGTTGCATTGCTCCAAGTTTTGCATGTCTGTTTATGGGTTGGTGGGAGACCCAGCATGTGAAGTAGGAAGAGAATGAAGGATGGATGAAATGTGATTCTTTGGACAAGATACATCGATGATTTATTATAGAATGATCTTAATTTGAGTCTCACATGTAAGTGGGACAAATCTGTTCTGGAATTTTTGGATGTTTTAGTGACATTGGAAGGGGAGACTGTGCATACCAGTCTTTTTAGAAAAAGTACGGCTGGTAATAGTATTCTGCATGCGAAACGCCATCACCCACCAAGATTGAAGTAGAGTATTCCTTATGGTGAATTACCCAGAGCGAAAAGGAACTACAGTACATATCAGATCTTTTCAAAAGAACAGAGGAATATGGTGGGAAGAGTTAGATCTAGGGGGTATCCAGTGAGAGTTATCAAAGAAGCATGTGGAAAGGTCTCTAGGGTGCAACAAGAGAGTCTCCTGATCCCTAGAAAACTGGAAAGTGAAGGTGATACAGTGAGATGTATTACTACCTTTAACTCAGATTCAGATAAAGTGATGAGGATTATGAAACAATACTGGCATTTGATAAGAGCAGACAAGGTGATAGGACAGTTGGTGAGACCTTTTCCTAGGATTATGTACAGGAAAAGTAATTCCTTGCGGGATATATTGGTACATAATTATACAACTAAGATGAAGGATTCATTTTTTGTTAACCAGAAAGTGTACCAAATGTAAGGCCTGTACACATAGTACCATTCATAACACATATGATATACCCACAGGGGAAGAAGTCAAGATCAATTAATTCAGGAACTGCAATTCTGATTTTAGAATTTATGTTATTTCTTGTCCGTGGGAACTCCGATATGTCGGCAGTACAATTTTTCCTGTGAAAAAAACATATTTTAGAACACTGGCCCGCCATAAAGAATAATGATGCAAATTACCCGGTTAGCACGACATTGCAGAAAGGTACATAATGGAAAACTTGATGGCATGTCTTCTTTTGGAATTGTCAATTGACAGGATGGTGCAGTCACTTAGAGGAGGAGACAGGGAACGTATTCTCAGAAAGATGGAATCCGAATACATAGATTGAATAAGTACTGTCCAAGCCAACCTGGAATGAGTAAAAGCAACCCCTGACATGCGTTTCGCTCTCATTAGAGCTCATCAGAGAGGTTTAGCTTTGTCCAGAAACAAGGGAGCACCAAGTATAAGTCAAAACAAATCCCTTTCTGCGTTAGAGTGATGCATAAATTATGCAAAAAAGAATAGAGAACTCTAGTAAGGAGCACCCTGCAACACCAGCTGCACTCTAGATTTGCTCACCTCAAATGTCTGCTTATCTAGCAAAGTTTTTAAGAATTGGATCAGCACAGTGCTATCCACGCCGAGCTAGATAGTGACAAAGTCTTTTGCCATTTGTACAGCAAAGTCTTTAAGCATAGGTTTGACACAGTGTCAACCTTGCCGAGCTGTAAAATGACAAAAGCCATTTACCACTCCAGGCACAATATTAGAGCTTTTGACTGGTAAAGTACTGTCCAAGCCAACCTGGAACGAGTAAAAGCAACCCCTGACACATGTTTCGCTCTCATTAGAGCTCATCAGAGAGGTTTAGCTTTGTCCAGACACAAGGGAGCACCCAGTATAAGTCAAAACAAATCCCTTTCAGGGTTAGAGTGATACATAAATTATGCAAAAAATAATAGAGAACTCTGGGTAGTTCCCAAGTTTAGGTGGACAGCAGCTCTAGTAAGGAGCACCCTGCAACACCAGCGACACTCTAGATTTGCTCACCTCAAATGTCTGTTTATCTAGCAAAGTTTTTAAGCACTGGATCAGCACAGTGCCATCCACGCCGAGCTAGATAGTGATAAAGTGACAAACCTATGCTTAAAGACTTTGCTGTACAAATGGCAAAAGACTTTGTCACTATCTAGCTCGGCGTGGATAGCACTGTGCTGATCCAATACTTAAAAACTTTGCTAGATAAACATTGAGATGAGCAAATGTAGAGTGTCGCTAGTGTGCAGGGTTACCCTTACTAGAGCTGTTCTCCACCTAAACGTGGGAACTACCCAGAGGTCTCTATTCGTTTTGGCATGTATATATATATATATATATATATATATATATATATATATATATATATATATATATATATATATATATATATATATATATTCATCTGCAGACTAAACCTGACATCAGGTAGCCCATGCTCCAACAACATGTACTGTGATGTGAGCTACAATGAAACACTACACATCTATGTGCTTTCTGAAGGGTAAACTCCTTAGATCTGAATAGACCAACAAATTCACACATTGTGCGATTGACTCACTGCATAGAGTCCTACAGGCAACTAACATAGTACAGACTTCACCATTACACTTGAGTGACAATCAAGGGACTGGCAAGGTGGGTATAGAAAGTGTCTTCCTTGTCCATGTTGGACATGTGGCCTAACAAATGCAGACTCATCCCACTTTAGGGGGTGGGTTATGTGGTATGTACCTGTACCACAGAACTCTCCTTTGGGCTTATGTGTTCATCCGACAGTGATAGCATTGAACATACAAAGGCATGCATTGTATAATTTCAGCTATGTGACCATATGACCAAGCTTCTGACTCACATATCATGGCCTCCCAGGAAGCAACACACTGGCTGCACTGTGGGGATGTCATTTGTGTAATACACCAGTGCAGGACACATATGACCTGTATAAAGGGAACAACAGGTTTGTGGGAGTAAGAACACACATTGACAATGATGCAAAATGCACATATGGACTAGTTCTGGGGTGTACCTCAGTAACCATTCCTAATCTAGTCAATAGACAGAAGCTTTCAGAGCAGATTTTGCCACTAGAGCATCATATTGTCCACATTCCAGGATCAGTGGGTGGACAGGGAGTTGACACAGTGCCACAGTTAGATAGCCACAGTGAGCTTATACCAGGTCCCATACTGGGAAATACCTTTGACAGGCCCTGGTCTCTGCAGGCTGAGGATACAGAACCTACATGACACTCCATTGCCATCACTTCCATGCACGATAGTACATCATGTGGCCATCAGCAATTTGGCATGTGGTGTGTGTGGCAACCTGAATGGCAGAGTGAGTCAGGATATGAATTCCAGACAACAGTTTGAAATACCTGTGGTACTACACACATTGCTTACAAGATCCTCAAACGATTCATACATATACATACAAAGCTCATGCTGTCATGCACATATGTGTTGTCCAACATTTACAACAATCATAAAGAAAGCTATGTCATTGGATGGCAGTAAAGTCCCCTTACCTAGTTATGTATGCAACACTAATGACCACAAAAACCGAACACAATACAATAGAACTGAACTTACAACATGGTACTGGCCTCCAATACCTGAACATTGTGCATCCTATTTATGCCCCACAGACTGCAACAACAGGCAAACAAGAAGTCTAACTGGCACACAGGGACACACTTTTGTTTGTGAGGATGAAAATGATTTTGAAGTACAGAGAAAATTGTGCACATGAGGTACTTACCTGGTCCTCTGGCGAGCTATAGAGCTGTTCATACAGAAGTAGGACCTCATTGCCAAGCCTCTCAATCTCCTCTGGAGAGAAGGCAGGGGCCCTATCACCTGATGGACGTGGCATGATTGCTCCCAGAGGTTGCACACAGCAGCTCAGGTCATGGAGGTGTTGCTGGCAGCAGTGTCAGGAGCCAAGTGAGAGAATCTGCACAGCATAGCGGTCATGTCTGCCACATACGCAGTCATCTCTTCCGGAGGACACAGCCATAGGGCCGTGACCACCACTGGCAACAATGTAAGCCTGTGGCTGTGTCTACCATGGTTGAAACCACCTACCACCATGAAGACTTCTGCCAGTGGTCATGGCGGCTCCTAATTTCAAGTGTCGTAGAGCAGGCATCTGCCATTTTGGTAGCCAGAAATGCTGCATTGGGCTGCTAAACTGCATCACACCTGCAATACATGTTTTGTTGCATCACAAACATTCTTATCATGTCTTGTCATGTAGGTCATTCTACTCAAGTACCATTGTAGTATGTTGCAGGGCACAGATGGCATTTTACAGGGGTGCATGGTACACCACTGCCGACGGTCATTTTGGAAGTCGGAATATACAGTCACATTTTGAGGACCAATTGTGTTGCACATCTATTAGTTTTGTTCAAATCCATGTTTTGGACACATGTTGAAAACTATGGGGGTCACATGTGACCCTTATGTAGTTGGCAGCTGTGATGTGTACTGGGTGTCATGTCCATTCAGTCAGAAATGCTTTGTCACATGATATAATTGGCATGCATTATGTATGTTGCTGTGGAAACACCGACTAATGTCACAACTCATGGCTCATCACACATAGGCACCCTCAGAGAGGGAGAGTGTGACAACCTCCTTTCTACCATCCACTGCTAGAACTTCAGACCACAGAAGAATGCCATATTATCATGTACTACCAACTGAATAGCCAAACAATAGTGGACTTACGGCGTCAATTGGAGCCGGATCTGATGCCAGCTATTCGTTATCCAACCTGCATGCCACCCATTGTACGACTCATGTCAGTATTGCACTTCAAACATACAGTGGCCCTAACTGCTAATATGTCCCACTCTACGTTTAGTCTGGTGTTGAAGGATTTCCTTTCAGCAATGTTGAGACACATTGACAGCTATATCATGTTCCCCCAACTTGACGATTTAGCCAATGTGACGGCTGACTTCTATGGTTTTGGCAACCTGCCACATGTGGTGGGGGCCACTGATGGCACTCATGTTGGATTGGTGCCACCTCAGGCCACTGAAAAAGTCTATAGCAACAGAAAGAACTTCCATTTCAATGACGTGCAAGTTATCTGTTTGGCGGATGTCTGCATTTCAAACATCTGTGCCCGTTATCTGGGTTCAGTGCATGATTCCTTCTTTATGTGGAACAGCACCATACCCCAGTTGATGTCACAACTGCACCCAGAGAGGGCCTGGCTGGTTGGAAAGTCACATCTGAACTGATTGTGTGTGAGCAATGTCAGGTGCTGCAATCCCAAAGTAAGTGTCCCATTGTTGGATTTCTGTTCCATTCCTTGACAGGAGACTCACCATATCCAAATCCTCCTTGGTTATTGACGCCACTGAGGAATGTAAATACGCCAGGGTAAATCAGCTTCAATGAGAGCCATGAAAGACCATGGGGTCCAGTGTAGTGGATTTTGGGCTCCTGAAGGCCAGATTTTGCTGTCTTGACCAGAGTGGTGGAGCCCTCCTCTACTCACCCAGGAAGTGTATCAGTTCACTGTGGCATGCTGCATGTTCCACAATATCGCCCTGTGGAGGAATATTCCATACATCCAATAGAAGGGGGAGCCTGCAGTGCCACTGGATGAGACTCCTGAAATGCCAAGTGAGGATGACAGTTGTGAATAAGAAGGAGCTGACTTGCGGGAAGATCTCATCAACAGCTACTTTTCATGAGTGTAAGTATATCATGTGATGGCATGACTGTACTTTGAACTGTAGTTGTGAAGATGTGTGGAGTTGAGTGTTTTGGAAACAGCTAGGATGCTGATACTCTGCAAAATTCAGACAAAGGCTGCTTGATAAGATAGCTTTTGACTCATTCCCACCTTCATGATGTTGCTTTGTTTGTGTCAGTTTCCTTGCATTCCAGTTGCTTGCTATTTGACTTGTGCCATAGGTATGGTTTCAAGCCTGTACTCCTTGTTTTGCTCTTTGTACAGGTGCCTTTACCATGTCATCTTCATGTGGGCATTTCAGAGTTGTGACATTGACAGGTATCTGATGCTGTTCTTACATACACATTGGGTATGGATTGTTCCAGGTAATGTAGGTTGCAGAGCTTGGATGTATGAGACCTGTACCATGAGAGTTTGCACGGTGTTTGGGTGGAAGTACAGAAGTGCATATTAGACTTGTTTTGTGTCTTGTGGTGGGTTCTTCAGCATCACATGTGTCAGCATGTGGTCATAAGATATGTAGTTCTATTCTTTTTTAAAAATTCATAAAGGTAAAGGAGGGTGAGATTCAAGTAGATTCTAAGGGTAGGTGGGTGGTGGTAAAAGTGGGCATGTTTGGGTGTTGGCTTATGATGGCAGGATATTATGGCCCTAACATAGATGATCCGGTACCATTTCAAGAGCTGTATAACCACCTACTTTTAGCTAAGCATCCTGTAGTGTTGGGTGGGGACTTCAATGTGTTGTTGGATCCCATCTTGGATAAATGTACCCCCGTGGTACGCTCAATTCTCCTAGGACATGGTCTTGGGTAAGGCAGGCCATGATAGATCTTGGTCTCGTAGATATTTGGCATTGGAAGGGGGTGAAGGCTCTAGATTTACATTCTATTATAAGAAATATGGTCATAAATCTAGAAAAGATTTTTTTAGGTCACAAAAGATTGTGTGGAGATGTTAATTATGTGGGTCATGTCCCAGCGCATCTCTCAGATCATTCAGCGGTAGAGCTACATTTTGGTTTTACGGTACAGCCTTCTAATTTTAGGTGGACAATAAATCGGGCACTATTTTTAGACAATTTGATAATCAAAGCTTTAAAGAAGGACACAAGAGAATATTTTTCACTAAACTATGTGTCAGCTACTTTACAGAAGGTGTGGGACACCTACAAGCATATATTAGAGGTAGACTTATTAGTTTTGCAGCTTATAAACGAAGAGAGGAAAAAGCTAAATTAAAAAGTTTTGAATCATCCACAGCTACTTGACAGGCATTAATACATAACGCCCATCAGGATGAGAATAAGTGTCAATTGGGGTGTTTGGAGCTTCAATATGAAAAAGCGTGTTCAGATGTGGATGTATTTCTAGAAAAACAAAATAGGAAAAAATGGGATAGTAGTCGATATGCACATTATGAGTACGGGGAGGGGTGCAGCAAACTTTTAGCTTGGAAAGTCAAGTCAGATCACTAAAAAAACTCATTTTCATCTATTAGGTCTGACACTACAGGTCAGCTCTGCACGGAGCCAACAGAGATAGGAGCAGCTTTTGTCTCCTTTTTTCAAAACACTTTATACGGACAATCTTGGGAACTCGGTAGAGCAGGTTAGAAAGTTTTTGATGGAAATTCATCTTCCTGTTTTGGATGACTCAGCACGGCAATTGTTAGGAGGGGAGATAAACGAGAGAGAATTGTTCGAAGCACTAAAGGGCTTGAGGAAAGGAAACGCATCTGGCCCTGAATGAGCTGTACATGGTACTTAGGGAGGAGCTAGCCCCAGTTCTGTTGGAACTGTTTAATTATGAGTCCTTTGAAGATGTGCGGGTACCTAAATCATGGGATGAAGCTATAATCTGTCTGTTGTTGAAACCAAGTAAGGATCCAACTCAGTGTATGTCTTACCGACCTATCTCGCTACTTAATTCTGATTATAAGCTTCATACCAGGATCTTATCTAGGAGACTTGGGAAAGTGATGGGTAGCTTGATACATGTAGATCAGAAGGGATTTATTAAAGGTAGACAACTCCAGGAATTAACTCATGACTTGTTGGATGCAGTGGATCTGGCATTGCAGGAGGAGGTCCCTTTAGCAGTTTTGACTTTCGATGCAGCTAAGGCATTTGATCGAGTTAATTGGTCTTTTTTTGCAGATAGTGATGGAATTCTACGGATTGAGGAATCCTTTTATTAGAGCAATTAAGAAGCTGTATAGATCCCCGACAGCGAGAATATTGATTAATGATAAGTTGTCACAAGAGTTAAGGATCGAGAGAGGGGTGTCCTTGTCTCCCCTTCTTTTTGATTTGTATATTGACCTTCTGGCAATACTGCTTAGGGCTAATACCAAGATCCTTCCCTTCCAAAGTGGTGGGTGGGAAAAAAAGTTGCACTGTATGAAGATGATCTGATGATTTATGATAGAGATGTGACTGCTTCCCCTCCCACCATTAATACGTTGATGGAAGCCTTCAGTAGAATGTCGGGCTACTGTGTAAGTGCAGAGAAGACAGAGATTATGTGTTGGAATGTGGCCTATGGTTCCCCGTTAGTTAAGCAAGAGATAAGATATCTTGGAGTTCAGCTTACAGCTAACTTTAGTGAAGTCGCAAAGGTTAATTTTGATAGAGCATACTTTGAAACCAAAAAACTCCTCAAGGCATGGGCCGCTCTTCCCCTTTCTCTGATTGGCAGGTCTAACATCTTAAAGATGATTATTCTCCCAAAATATACATTTCTATTTAATTCTATGCTGTTGGAATTTATGGTATGTTGGTTTAAAAGACTACAGGGGACCTTTCTACTTTTATTTGGGCATCTAAGGGAATAAGGATAGCATGGAAGAAGTTATGTAAGAAGAAGGAGTGGAAAGGGGATCGCATCACCAGACTTCTATAAGTATTACCTTGCATTTCAATGGAAGAACATAAGAATGCTTTTGCATAAGAAGTTAGAGTATACTCCTCTTTGGAAGGCTTCGATTGCACATCTCGCAGATGAGGGTGATAACTTCCTATATAAATTTGGCCACCCGAAGTTTTTCAAGAAGGTTCGACTCAAGATTCCTAAACAAGTTTGCAAAATCTGGGCACAGATTCGGGGTGTTTTAGGGATACCCTACTATTGCAGCTCGGCTCCCATTTGGGATTCACCAGGGACTCCTGTGTGCCTTTTGGGTAAGTTAGCAGTCCCGTTGAAAATTAATGGGGTGAGTGAATGGGGTAAAATTATAGAAGACTCTGAGTTGATATCTTGGCCTACATTCTTGGAGCGAGCAGGCGAGACAACCTCTAAGTTCAAGTATTATCAACTATCTAGCTGGGTTAAATCTCTTCAGGAAGGAGAAACTGGGAGGAGTCCCTGGGAGGAGAGACTAAGGCAGAAATCTATCAGTAAGGAAGTTGCTTTATGATACCATGCGCTGTTGGATGCGGCAGAAGAAGATCCGCCTCTCCCGGTGCTGAAATGGGAGAAGGTTTTTCCAACCTTTGATGTTGATCACCTATGGAAAACATCATGTTCTAGACTTTGGTTTACTATTAAATCTGCAGCTATGAAGAAAAATCACTTGTTTACTTTGCATAGGGCATATTGGTCACTGGTAAAAATGACGGCCATAGGGAAAATTGCAAAAAACTGCCCTCGTTGTGGTGATGCCAATGCAGACGACCTTCATATGTTTTGGTGGTGTCCGAGGTTGGCCAAGTTTTGGGAAGGGCATCGAAGAAACTCTTAAGGTAACATTTAGTGTGGATCTGGAAATAAATTCCCTGATGGTTATCTTTGGGTTATGCAATCAAGAGCTTCAAGGCAAGGAAGTCACTGTGCAGCAAGAACATCTGTTGTTAGTATTGATGCTCTTGGCTTGACGTGAAATTTGTTGTAAATGGGTCTTCCCATTACCCCCCACGATCCAGGAGTGGCAAATGCCGGTAAATCAGCTTTGCAATTTGGAACGAGCTGGTCTCGTTAGTAAAAGGGACGAGTTTTGGGCGATTTGGGATAATGCTTATCAAGACTGGAACCGATTGGGTTGAGAGTTTCCTCCTCTTGATTAACTGAGTCCGATGATTAAAAACTCCCCTCCACCTATTAGCTGGCGCTCTAGTAGGATCATTATGCAGGCAAATAAGGTTGGAGGGCCTTGCATTGAAATATGTGGGAAGAGTCGGAGAGTGTTGAACATTGAGGGGTTTGTGCCTTGAACATACAAACCGAAGGTCTCTCCTGCTGGAATGGAGTAGTGAGATGAGGACAAAAAAATAAATAAGATATGTTGTTCTAGCTTTTGACCAAGTAATTTTACCTTCACATTGGCTAAACATTCTTTTTTTCTCTGACCTGTACATAGTTGTAGATGTGTGTCATCATTGCAGGCCACAATGCTTGTGTTACATATAATGACAAATGTTTGTGTCATACCACCAGATGCATGAGCATTGGAGTATGATGGGCCTGTGATCAAGGACTCTTGTACGGCCATGTGTCTGTATCTTGGATAAGGTGATGTTGGATTACTTTGGTGTGGTATGTGATAAGGCTCAAGCTGGTGACATCACCCACTTTAATGTTTGCCTATCCGACATTACAAAGTCTGACAAAGCCCTTCCTTTGGTGGTCTGGGGTTCTGTATCTTAAAATATGTACTTTGACTCAGTATGAATCATACATTCTTGTTTCTATAAGTCCAGACATATATACAACTTATGTGCTGTATACTGGAATTACATTTTTGGTTTGACCTGACACGTGTACTAATGTGTTTGTTTGTAATGGTTGTAATCCTGAGCTGAACACAGTGTACCTGTAACATATCCCTTCTTGAACAATTAGTTTTTCTCTTCATCGTATGGTTCACGTGGTCTCAAGTGTCAACGTAGCAAAAAGATGAAAATTAAGGAAACAGACAATGAGTTTGTGATGGGTGAATTTATCACAAAGCTAATTCAGAAAATACATTTGGGACATGATGAAACAAAAAGTAAAGGCTAGGGTTCAGTCATGGTGAATGAAATCATTGGAGTATATGCCACACCATTGGGAGTCCAAAGTCCAAAGAACACCTCCCATTAAAAATGGTAGGTGGTTCAGGATAAGTCAACAGAGTGAATGTATGGCACACAAAGGAGGTTGTTTAAGAAGAGGTCACTTACTGGCAGTGGGTGAGTGTCTTGCCATCCATACCTTCTGGATGCTTCACTGGACGTCTCTGCTTACGTGATCGGGGGAATCACCTGTTACAGAGGCAGGGGTGTCTGGGGTTGGTTATCCCTTTGACAGGGCCTCCCTTTCAGTGGCTGGCATCGATGTAGATGGGCCTGGTGTTGATGAGCCAAAGGAAGGGGTAACTGTTGTTGAAAAGCACTGCTCAGGGTGGTGTGAATATCCCTTAGTACCCCTGTTAGGGAGGCCATGTTGTTATTATGGGTCTCCATCTTTTCTTGCTTGTCTCTGTTCATGACCCTATGCAGCTGCTTGATTTCCAGGAGTTAAGTCAAGGCCTGGCCCATCAAGCCTTGGGACTCCTGATAGACCCACAAGGCGTGGCTGATGGTGTACTGGCCACGAGCAGCCACTGTGGCCTCCACCACGCTGTCCCACAGAATCCTTCCCACACACCCTACTGTACAGGCTATTGCCCTTGCCACAGGGTACCCTTTCCAACTGGGTCTGGAACTTCATTGTCAGAAGTGTTGTGCTACAACCCAGGATCCAGGACTGGGGGCATACAAGATGGTAGGGACACAGATTGGGAGAAAGGAATGGTTGCCTTTGATGTTGAAACAAATGAGCAGGGAGGTGTTGATGTGGTCACAGTGAGACTCACTGTTGGTGTCTGACCACGTTGACCGGAAGGGCCAGAACCGTCCTCCATGTCGAGACATCCAGGAGTGACTTCTTCACTGAGGGCTTCATCCAGGGGGTAGTGGCAGTCTCATCTGTAGCCTCTGTGTGCCCAGTGGCAGCTTGAACTGTTGATGTGAAACGTACAATATTACTGGTTGTACTGTGACATTTATCTCCAACAGTTTAGTGTTACAGTAAGCAGAGACCTTGTACAAGGGTAAGTTGCAGTTAATCCTATTGTGACAAGCACCCATGGTATTGGTTGTATTGACATTTGTGAAGCATGTCAATTCCATTTAAGACAAGCAGCTGTTGAAATGTGCAGATCATTAGAACTAGGGAGGATGGCCTAAAAATTCCATCTTATCACCAGTGCAGGCAAAACAGTGGCTAGGCACGATATGGCCCTGGTCATTTTGAGGCCTACTTGATTGTGATACAGGCAGACCAGGACATTGATGTACATGTGACTACAGTCATCATGTGGTCAGTGCACTGTGAATGTGTCTGCTGCCAATACGTTTCTGGTTATACATCTTGAGGCCTTAGGGATCAGTGTTCTGAACATTGGGGTAAAGTGTCATTGTAGGAAAGTACCCTCTTTTTGCCATGGTTAACCCCATTTTCTGCCTGATGTCAGTGTGTTTAACTGTATTCTCTCGGATCCTGCTTACCAGGACCCAAGTGATTTTGCTCACTCTTCTCTAAAGTTTGTCACTGCATACTGGTAACCCAGTATTTCACCCAATATTGGCATACTGGTGCCCCCTTATAAGTCCCCAGTATATGGTACCTAGGTACTCAGGGCATTTGGGTTCCTGGGGATTCCTATGGGCTGCAGCATTTCTTTTGCCACCCATAGGGAGCCCATGCAAAGGCTTCTACCGGACTGCCATTGCAGTCTGTATGAAAAGGTGCATGAACCCTTTCGCTGCCATTTACACTACACCAGGTCACTTACGAGTCACCCCTATAGCAGGCCCTTCAGCCCTGAGGGCAGGTTGCAGAGTACCTGTGTGTGAGGGTACCCCTGCACTAACAGAGGTGACCCCTTGACCTCGAAGACCATTTTCCTGGACTTTGTGTGTGCGAGGACACCATTTTATGAATGTACTGGACATAGGTCACAACCTATGTTCAGCTTCATAATAGTAAGCATTGGTTGTATGATTCCATGCACTATGGGGGCTCCTTAGAGGACCCCCTGTATTGCCAAACCAGTCTTTTGAGCTTTTCCAGGCAGCCCCATCTTCTGCCACCTCTCAAACAGTTTCCTGCCCTCCTGTTGCTTGAACCCAGGAAGACAGAACAAAGGATTTTGTTTGGAAGAGGGGTGTTACACCCTCTCCTTTTGGAAACAGGTGTTACAGGCTTGAGAGGTGTAGCCACCCCAGGCTTCTGGAAATGCTTTGAAGGGCACAGATGGTTCCCTCCTTGCATAATCCAGTCTACAGCGGCTCAGGGACCCACCAGTCCCTGCTCTGGTGTGAAACTGGACAAGGGAAAGGGAAGTGACCACTCCCCTGTCCATCACCACCCCGGGGGTGGTGCTCAGAGCTCTTCCAGAGGGTCCCTGGGTCTTTCCATCTTGGATTCCAAGTTGGCGTGGAACTCTAGGAGCATCTGAGTGGCCAGTTCAAGCAGGTGACATCAGAGCCCTCCCCCGATAGGTGCTTACCTGTGTGGCTGACCAATCCCCCTTGCAGGGCTACCTAAGGTCTCTCTCTTGGGTGGGTCTTCAGATTCAGATTGATCGACTTCAGCAGGAATCCTTTGCATCTTTTAATTCACCTTCTTACTGAAGAAACTGCATCTGGACTTTCCAGGAACTCTACAAGCTGCAACAAATAAGCAAAGATGACTTATGCAACATTGTACATCCAACTCCTGCCAGCAACTGCAACTGTTTCCTAGCTGTGCATCCTCCGAGGACAGCCTGTCTTCAGCCTGCCCATGAAGAACAAAGGAATCTCCCTTGGAGTGAAGGAGTCACTCCCCTGCTTCAGGAGGTACCCCTCTACAGCGATGACGGGTGGCTTGGTCCCCTCTCCTGACAATGTGCATGGATCCAGCATCACAGGTGGTGGACTGAAGTGGTCCAGACGGTGCTGATGCCCTATTGTCCAACTGTGGTGGAGGTATGAGCTTACCTCCCACACAAGACAGTACCCCTGTGCACCACATGTTTTGCAGTTGCCAAGGCTTGTTGGGATCCTTACACAAAGTTCTTCATGCACCATGCAGCTCTTGTCCCCAGCACTCCTTCCTGTGAGGCACAGCTTCCTGCGTGGTTCTCCAGCAGTGTGGGACCCTTTGTTGTAGTGCTGCATGGGCCTCCGTTTGCACCTTCTTTGTCTCCGTCCTGTGGGACTCTTGTGTGAGCTGCCTGGTCTCCTGAGGGCTCTCTGAGTTGCTGAGACCCCCTATGACTCCCCCTCCTGGGTGGAGTCTGCCAGGTCCCACCTGGTCCCAGGCAGCGCCAATTTCCACTAACAGCAAGCTTTGCATGTGCCAAGGCTTGTTGACGGATTCCAGAGACACAAACCAGACTGCAATCTTCCATCCGGCATGGGACATCGTCTGTACCAACCAGAAACCCGCATCCATCTTCTTGGTGCAGTACTGACTATTCACCGGTGGTTCTTCTTTTGCACCTTCATCCGGGTTAGCAGGGGCTCCTGTTCTCCCTGGACTCTTCAGTGCTTCTTAGACTTGGTCCCCTTCATCCACAGATCTTCAGGTCCAGGAATCCATAATTGGTGTCTTGGAATCTCTTCTGGTTCTTGCAATATCTTCTTTCTTGTGTTCTTGTGTGTTCTAGGAAAGTTACTGTGATTTACTCCTGCTTCCCTGGGCTCTGGGTTGGGTTCTCTTACTTACCTTTGGTGTTTTCTAATATTCTAATACTCCCAGTGCCCCTCTACAGACTATACTTGCCTAGGTGGGAAACTGACATTTGCATTACATTTTCTTAGTATATGGTTAGTGTTCCCCCTAGGCACATTTCTAACTATTTTGATTTGTACTATTTGCACACTAGTGTATATATTTTGTGTATTACTTACCTCCTAAGGGAGTATAGTCTTTGTGGTATTTTTGGCATTTGTGTCACCAAAATAAAGTACCTTTATTTTTGTAACACTGAGTATTTTTTTTTTTTTTTATGAGTGTGAGTACTATGTGACTACAGTGGTATTGCATGAGCTCTGCATGTTTCCTAGTTAGGCCTTGGTCGCTCATCCACACTACCCCTAGAGTGCCTGGCTTCTAGACACTGTCTACATTTCACTATTAAGGGATAATTGGACCTGGTATAAGGTGTAAGTACCTTAGATACCCACTACAAACCAGGCCAGCCTCCTACAGTCATTGCTGGCCTCGAGTATTTCATTTTGGGTCAGCAAGTCAAGATGGATCTATGTTGACAGATATGTCTGTGATTTGTGCATGATCCATCCTTGATCACTCCCAGGTAAGTATACTTCATTTGAGAATTAACAAACAGATCTATTGTGGCATGTAAACACTGTGCTGGTGGTTGGAGTAAGAGAAACAGTGCCTCCTAGCAGTTGCAATCATGTCACTCTCTAACTACACACACTTGACAAATGTTATCCTCCCCGGTGAGTAAACTTAATTTTAAGGTTAACAAATAGGTGTATTTAGGCAGTGAATGCTGGGCTGGTGGTTGGAGTTGAAGAAACAGGGCCTATTGGGCTTTGCATTCAGATCACTCCTTCTACTTCCCATCACTATACAAATGGTATCCTTCCAGGTGAGTAACCTTCATTTGAGAGTTCACTAACAGATAGATTTGGACAAGTGAACCCTGGTCTAGGGTTTGGAGTTACAGATACAAGGCCTCCTGGCCTTAGCAGTCATGTTGGTCCCTGTACTACACACACTATACAAATTGTATCCCCCCAGATAAGTACACTTCACTTGTGGATTACCAAAAAATTGTATTTGGAGAAGATAACACAGGGCTGGTGAGTGGAGTAACAGTAATAGAGCCTCCTGACCTTAGCAGTCATGTCACTCCCTGTACAACACACACTATACAAATGTTATCTCCCTAGGTGAGTACACTTCAATTGGGAGTTGCCAAATAGGAGTCTTTGGACAAGTGAACACTGGGCTGGTAAGTGGAGTAACAGTAAAAGTGGCAAAAGGTGAGCCATGAGCATGCATGACATTGCAGTTTTGTGACTTTCTTTGTGTTGTGACTTACCAGACTCCACTCGACCAGGTATTCCTGTCAAGCCCTCAGGATGCAAGATGGCCAAGACCTTCTCCTTCCAGGGAAAGAGATGTGATGGAGCACTAGGAGGGAGCCTGCAGCTAGTGCCTGGTTACTAGGGAACAGATCTTGCCCCGGATATCGTTACACCTCTTCCTGATGTCCTCCTTTGTGCGCAGGGTGGTATCTACGACATTCACTCTGTCAGTGATTTCCATTTTCCTACTGAGAATAGTGTGCTGTACTTGTGCTCTAAACAATTGTAGCTCTACTCTTATGATTTCATCTACCATGACTGTTAACTCATATTTAGAAAAATGGGAATTTTTAGAACGTGACATGGTAAAAAAAAACAACTACGGGTGAGAGTGACTCACTAAACAGGGGAAGTGTAAAAGGGTGTGAATGGACAAAAGAGTGTGCATGGTGTTCTGTTTGATGAGAAAAAAAGGTGTGCCTATTCTATGGAATGTTTGTAAAAAAAGTCACTCTGGCGTCTGTGTATTGTGTTAGGAATGCAAAGGATTGTGGTGCGAGAAGAGGTCTGTTTTATGTGTGCTTTGAAGGTGTATCCACTGTGGTAATGTGTGTCAGCTGTGTTGTTTTCAAATTCATCCAATGTGTAGTTGTCTATTGCTTTGCTGACGGTGAACTACCATGGTTCAGACTGCCATTGGCTGGCCACCATGTGGGACCACTACGGCAACTGTGTGTTTGGTGGCTTGTCATGGTGCTTTTGGCACTGGAGGTTAGACCGCCTATATCCAGGCCGCTGAGCTTCTGGCAGTCTACCATTTTTGCTTGTCAGTCCTGCCTGTACAAATCGTAATATGGTGATCTGGAAGGCCGCCAGCATGGCGGTCCTTTTGGGACCACCAACATGGCGGTCTGACTGCTCGGAATGAGGCTCATGGAGTAAAGACCTAGGGTATGTGTGACCCACCAACCAGTGCTGACCCACTCCTGCATGTCGGGGTAACACTTAAACAATATACCCATTACATGTAACTATTTTCCAATACATTTTTGTATGCACATATTTAGATTGAATCAGATATCATCCTAAGAAAACAGGTTGATCATGTGTGAAACAGTAGTGTTAATTATACTACAAAAGTGAAAGGTACACATGCAAACATTTAGGCACAAATACTGATAGCAACAGTGATGTTTGCCATCTCATGTAACTGTCCTTTCCTCACTTATCAAGGGGAAGTATTGCTCAGATACTGTACCGCACTGTACTTTGTGCTGTGTCAGATGTAAGAGGCCCACCATCCTGACACACAGTAGTGATGTTGCATCACTCTTGACACACTGAAGGCATGTAACCTTTTGGGTACAAATGTTAATATATGCTTTCTTGAACAGACACATGGCTTAGTACAGAGATCAATCAGCTCATTTTTTTTGATGGTGTGGGTGACACACTGAAGACAAGTGGCCTCTTGGGTACAAATGTCACCCATCAGCGAGTTGATCATTGTACTCAGCCATGTGTCTTCACAAGATGGTATATTGGTAGTGAACTTGACTCTGGTGTGTACCTGGTCATTAGAACAATAGGCAATGCATGTGCATACTACCACACCTATACAATTACTCGTCACACATGTGCCACCTCTACTATCAATGGAGAGATGTCTGCATCTAACACACAAAGTTGGCAATGTGACGTGTGATTCTGCCCAGGACTCACCCCTTGTAGCTGCTGTGATTCCCGCAACTGCCCTTCAAGCTCCATGTAGGCCACCACCAGTATGCGATCCATTTGAGGGTCAGGGCCCAGCGCATGCCCTGACCACATTAGGAGGACAGGCCCAGCTGGACCTCAATGATTTCAAGGCTCAGTGTCTCAGGTCCTCCCACCTTTTCCGGCAATGTATGCTGCACCATCGATAGACCCCCAGCGTCCGCAACTTCCGGGTGATGCCTCTTCAAATGGCTTGTTTCTGATGGGTGATGACATAAATCGATGCAATATATGAAGAAAGATATAATAATTGCATATTTTAGGCTATTTGTTTGGTTAACACACATTTTGTAGACACCTACCACAAGCATTTTTAAATTCCTACACTAAAGGCCCAATTCACAAAGGTAAACTTAAACTTTTCATCTAAGTTTCGACCAAAAGTCTAATTTTATGACTTTTTGGTATTCACAAAGGTAAGTTACGAGTAGGATCTTTACGTCTGCACTCGGGCGGATATCCACTCTCGGGGCAGATTATCCACACTCAGGGCAGATCATCTGCACTCAGGGCAGATCATCAGCAGTCAGGGCAGATATCTGCATTTGGGGTGCATCATCCAACCTCGGGCCAGAGGAGGTAACCTTTCATACTGACACATCTGTGTCAGTGCCTACCATCCCCCCACCCAATTCCAGGTGAAACTCCTTAGCTCAACAGCCAATCCCAGCCTTGCTTCACACATGAAAGAGAGCTGCCACAAACAAACCCTTTCAGACCTTTCAACATGTCCCTGAATGTGTTTGTCTGTTAGGCCCTTGCAATGCAAAAGGATAATTTGAGGAGAAGTTGGAGAAGGAAGAGAGTAGAGAGGATCTTCAAACAAAGGATAAACCTCTTTGGGATGTCCAGCCAAAATGTAATGGCCATATACTGTTTTCCCGCGATTTCATCTTGGAGATGGTTTGTGAGTGGGAGCAGGATCTTGACTCTGTGAAGTGCCACTCTCATGCCATCCCACCCTATGACAAGATCCTAGCAGCCTTCCATTTTTTTGCTATGGGGTCATTCCAATAGGTCTACAGTGACCTTGTGGGCATCTCCCAGGCAATCCAGTCCCAATGCCTGCATAAGTTGCTGAGCTGCTTCATTAGAATAACCCATTGCCACTTGCAAATGCCCCATACACTGGCCAGAAGGCAAAGGGTAGCTAGGGATTTCTACCTCATGTCCCGCTTTCCATGTGTGCTGGGTGTTATTGGTTGCACTCATGTGGCTTTTCAGGCAACTCGCCACACCGCACACATCTTCTGCAATAGACACGGCTGGCACTCCATCAACTTGCAGAGTGTCTGTGATGCCAGTGGTAGCTGTACTGATGTCCAGGCTGTATCAATGACAGCTATGTATTCTGCAGGTCACTTCTTGCCTGGCAGATGGCAGCGGGAACATTTGGCAACATGTTGCTACTGGGTAAGTACCAAGCACCACACAAGTATGATTTGTATGAATGTTTTCCAATATGTACCACCATTATACAATGCTAATCCTCATGCCACATATATGACCCCAACAGACACAGCATGTACTATTTGGTGCACCATGTACTGTACAAATACAAGAGGTAGAGGGACATATTCAAATATTACTCCATTTCCCTCCTCAGGCGATGCTGCATATGCACTCTCCCCTCATCTCTTCATACCATAGAGATGTGCAACCTCTGTACCTCAGCGGAGGTATAATACGGCACACAGATGTACAAGAGCCATTATTGAACACAGTTTCAGTCTCCTGAAGTCAAGATTCAGATGTCTTGACCACGTGGGGTGCTGCTGTACTACTCTCAAGATGTGTGTAGGATTATAGTACAGACTCCCCACAACTGTGTGGCCTCTGCCACAAGGGCAGAGGCCCTTTGTGAACCTGGCACCTCGTCTGTGTGTGTTGCAAACCATGTGGCAGTGTGGCCATACATCTGTCAAATGTACACCATAGGACAAGTAGACCTGTGTAGAGCCATGGATAATCCATGCTCATAGCTGCCATCTTTGTCCACTGCTCATGGGATGTGCCACTCTAGTCCTGTGGTTTACTAAAGTGTCATTCCAAACCAGAGGGCCCCTGTAACTCTATAGTAGCCCCTCCAGGGAAGAATACACTTAAACTTGAATAAATGGCTACTCTATTTTTTACCTATACATAAATGGATGTATTACTTTTCTACAACTTCAGTAAGAAAGAAGACCATTTTTGGGAAAATGGAATGATACATATAGGCTCAAGAGTCATTTATTGAAGTTATAGGAAAGTCACACATCCATTTATGTATGGGTAAAAATAGAGTAGCCCTTTATTCTTGTTTAAGTGTTTACGATTGTGTAAACTGAGACGTATGTTCATGTTTCTCTATGGAATGACAAAGACTACAAGACCCAGAAATCATCACGATCATGTGGCCTGGCTCAGCACATCATGAATGGACCTGGGAAATTTGGCAGGGCTGTGTGATTAGAAACGGTCTTCCTCCTGAATCAGACAATTACTGACTGGTCACATTCTAAACGGTTAGCCATTTTGTATTGTGTGTAATGGAGAATGTATCGCACATCCAGGTCTAATGTACCCTGCTAGAAATGGGGTCCCTAGTTGGCAGAGGTATACACCCTTGTCCAAGTAGGGACCACAATCCTAGTCAGGGTAAGTCACACACAATCCAAATTATCCAGTGCCCACCCACTAGTAGCTTGGCACTGAGCAGTCAGGGTTAACTTAAAAGGCAATGTGTAAAGCATTTGTGCAATAAATCATAAAGTAACACCGTGGAAATACCTCAAAATTACACCACGCAGGTTTAGGAAAATATATGATATTTATCTGGTTAAATTAAGGTCAAAACAATAAAGATCCAATAAGCACAATTTGAGATATCACTTTTGCACGTTTAAAATGAGTCTCACATTTTAAAAATCAACAGTTGTCTCTTGATTACGCAAAGTACCTGGTTTGGGTCAAAAATACCATGCACGGAGACCAAAGAGGAGGAGATGCGTGGAAAAATAGGATGTGCTTCAGATTTTCAAATGCGGCACAGATAATGCGTCATTTCTTTCCATGCTGCAAGGGGCTTTTGCATCATTTTTCAGCACGCAGTCTTTATTCCTCACTGTGATGTGGGGATGTTTGTGGCGCCCACAGATGATGCATGAAAATCCTGGGCGTTGCGTTGATCTAGTTGTCAATGCATCAAATTTTCTGTTGAACGGCAGGTGCTGCATTGAATTTCCACTTGGGGAATCAGCTGCGTTGTGTCGGTTCAGCTCTGCATCACTAGGCAGGCTCTGCATTGAGTCTTCATTCGGGAAGTTAGGCTGCGTTGTTCTGGCTCGGATGTGCGGTGATTTCTTGGTCACAAAACGGCTGTGCATCGTTTCCAGCATGGTGTGTGTCGATTTTCGGTGCACAAGTAGTTTCCTGAATACATGAAATCTTTTTGGCCCTGAGACTTCAGAAAACAGGAGGCAAGCTCAACCCAAGACCTTGGAGAGCACTTCTCAACAAAGTCCGAGGGCAGCAGGGCAAAGCAGTCTCAGCAAAGCAGTCCAGATGAGTTTTTTTGGCAGCCAGGCAGTTCCTCTTGACAGGTTTCAGGTTAAGGTACAGAAGTGGTTGCTTTGGTGGGGTCAGAGACCCAGTTTATGTACCTGAAAATGTCTTTAAAGTGGGGAAGACTTCAAAAGTGGTTTTGAAGTGCACAAATTCCCCTTTCAGTAGGGGTCTGTCTGCCAGGGTCCCAGTAGGGGGTTTGGCAGTCCACTGTATGAGAGCAGGGTGCTAACCTTTTACATTTGTCAGGCCCTACACCCTTCAAGCCCAGGAAGCCCCATTCAATATGCAGATAAGTCAGGTGTGACTGAATGTCCTGTGTTTGTGGTTGTCTGGGTGAAGTGCACAAGGGAGCTGTCAACCAGCCTAGCCCAAATGTTCATTGGAGACAGGCTGTAAGGCACAGAAAGATTTTTAGTACTGAGAAATGCTCACTTTCTAAAAGTGGAATTTCTGAAATAGTAATATAAAATCCAACCTTAACAACAAGCATGATTTTCTATTACTATTTTGGCCATGCTAAATGTGACCTGGTTACCCCCTTTCTGATCAGAATCTACCACTCAAACAGTATATGAGGGCAGACCCAATGCTAGCCTATAAAAGGAGCAGGCCTCACTGTAGTGGAAAATGGATTTAGGAGTTTTCCACTACCAGGACATATAAAACACACATGTACATGTCCTGGCGTTTACCTACATGGCACCTGGCCCTATGGGTTACCTAGGGCTCACCTAATGGTGACATATGTAGAAAAAGGGGCTTTTAAGGCTTGGCACATACTTTTAAATGCCAAGTCAAAGTGGCAGTGAAGCTGCACACACAGGCCTTGCAATATCAGGCCTGTGACATGGTTAAGGAGCTAATTATGTGGGTGGCACAATCAGTGTTGCAGGCCCACTTGCAACATTTAATTTGTACGCCCTGGGCACAGGTAGTGCACTTTACTGAGGACATACAAGTAAATTAAATATGCCAATTGAGTATGAGCCAATGTTACCATGTTTTTAGGGAGAGAGCATATGCACTTTAGCACTGGTTAGCAGTGGTAAAGTGTCCAGAGTCCTAAATCCAGCACAAATGAGGTCAGAAAAAGTAGAGGAGGAAGGCAAAAGGTTTTGGGGTGACCCTCCAGAGAGGCCATTTTACAACATACCCTTTTGATTACATATCACGGTCTCTTGTCAACTAAGCAGGTACCTTGCAAGATATATGACATGTAGTGGCTGCCACTGTCTGAGCAGGTCGTGTTGTACTAACACACACAGACTGTCCTCTAATGATACATCTAGGCCTGCTGCAAGTAAAAAGGCACACTACCCTGCTGCACGCACTGAACTCTATTGGCTGTATGCTACAAAGTGCCCCAGGTACGCAACATGAATGTGCACCCGCCCTCTGCACCCCCAATGCACTTCTTTGGTATAGAAAGGACAGCAGACACTTGTGCTGCCCTTTCTGTAATACGGATAGTAATGGTGTACATATGGTGCCTGCACTGGCACCAGCAGGTCTCAACTAATAATCATGGGGCATAACCCCATGCTAATGATGGAATCCCTTTGCCACTGCATCCAAGCCACATACTAAATGTGGGTGCAGAGGCAAATAAACCTGTCAGAAGGTGCACTTAAAGTGTGCCTCATAAAAGGTGGGGCACTTCCACTCCATTCAATGTAATGGGGCACACTTTCCCATTCTGTGCTTTTTTAAAGGTCTGTTGTGGTACAAACAGAAGAGTCTGTCCTATGTGTAATAAGGCCCCACTTATCATTGTGGCCAGCAGGATGCATCTGTTTCTCTGGGCACAAAAAATGATTAGACTACCTATCAAGCATCCCCTCAATGGGTAAGTCCAAATCAGTATCACTGAATGTGTGGGTGCCTCATCCCCAGGTCCCACAGACATGTTGGGTGAGGTGGGTTCAACAGTGCAGCACAATGGTAGAGAATCCTGCTTGGAGGTGAGGCTGACTCTAAATGACCATAAAATGAATGTCAACCCCTTAAAGAAACATATATGGGCATGTTTCACAATGGGCCCTGCACTTGGAAGTCCTATTGTGGAGAATGCGCCTTATGTGCAATGACTGAGGGGTCTCTGCCACTAGTGCGGAGGCCGTTTGCAGGGCCAGGCTGGCCATAGGGGTTATCGAGTCTTTCCTTTGGGTAGGGTGACCAGAATTTGAAAGTTAAAAAACAGGACATTTCTTAAAAATAGAAAAAGGACAACACTTTTACTTCAACCAAGCGCACAAAATGACAGCACCTAATAGCACAGAATTACAGCAGAGGCAATGAGAACCATATTTATACTTTTTTAGTGCCATATTTGCATCATGTTTTGACGCAAAAGCAGCACAAACATACAAAAAACAATTATATTTTGTACGTTTGCGCCGCTTTTGTGTAAAAAAATTACGCACATGCGGCTCTAAAAAAGTATAAATATGGACCTAAGAACATATAGACAATACAATTTTAAAGTCAGTATGATGTCTGATAATTAACTTGCTTTCGTATAACAGTTGCTAACTATTTCTGATTTAGAAAACATAAAAAGGCACCTTGAACCGTTTTCAGTTGACCCTTTTTAAAAAACGGGATATAAGGTAAATTTCTGGAAATCTGCTGGGACAGCTGGTAAAAAAACGGGACAGTCCCAGCAAATCCAGAATGCCTGGTCACCCTACCCTGGGGGGCTGGTGGGATGCGGCCAAGTTTTGTTACTGGGTGTTGGTTCAGAATTGGTGCTGCAATATGGGCCCCCAGTAACAAAAGCAACAATGCTGCAAATACACACCCTTGTGTTTCCTGCCTCCTTGTGGGGGCTGGTATGCCAAGATTGCCAGTGCTGTTTTGGATTCCCAGTCCTGCTCTGGCTGTTTGTGAATCAGGCACTCTGTGTGCAGGGATAACCATCACTACCTACCCCCTTTTGTTGACATTACCGTCTACTTTGATGTAAGTGCCATTTGTTGACTGCATATACCATAATGCGAATGGCAAACCTGTGCTTAGTGTGTACCTATAAACTCTTAACTTCCTGATTTGGACTTTCTGCCCTTCTTACACATGTTTACATATTTGACACTTGTTAGACCTTGTTTTTCATCCCAAAGTGCATATTCTCCTCCCGAGTGGAGACTCCACGCCCCAGGTGTGGAGACCGTTCCCCAAGTGCAGATAATCCACACTCAGGGTGGAGAATCTAAAAACAGGCCAGAACCCAATGTATTTATCCAGCAAATGACACAGAAGAAATACAAGGCAGGAAGTTCATAACAAGAAGTTGCAGGCAGCCATTTTATTGTCATTCTGACTCATCTTCACCTACAGATAGGATCTTCTGCCATCCTGGTGCTCTGTTTTCCCTAAATTCCCCCTACATGGCTGAGTGACTCAATGAGAGGGCACCCCCTTTAGTGAGGCTGAAAAGGACATTTTAGCACAGAGGTTGCTTGACAATTCACTCAGGTATGGGGGGGGGGTCCAAGGGCCATCTGAGCAATGCAGTGCACACCCGACTCTGGGATATTGTGAAGTGCTGCAGTGCAGTGGGCGTGAACCATCGGAGGGCCACGACATGCCACAAGCACTGGGTGGACCTATAATGCTTGGCCCATCTCAAAGCCCAGGAATTATTGGGACAGTCCTCCCATCCCTATGTGCACAGGTCCTGCTTTACGCCACTGTACAGAAGTGCTCCAATGAGGTACTGGTCTTATGAATACTGCAGGGTGGTCCTGAGGGCTGCCTGGCTGACCCTCAATGCCAAGATAGAGGAATTGGAGTAGCAGAGACCTGGTAAGAGCATGGGCTGCAATGTGTCTGGTAGTACAATATACGTGGTGACAGAGCTGTACCACCAAGTGTCTCATGTCACAGTGACATAATATGAGCAATTGCTGCAGTAGTCATAAGGCCAATGCCTCATTGGAGCACATTGAGTGCACTAACCAAAGTGCATCCTGGGACTTGTAGTGTTCTGGACACTACTGGGGAAATGAGCCTCACACTTGCATTTGAATGAAGAAATTCACTGCCAATACCATGACTGGTGAATCAAGGGCCTTATCACTGCTGGGTGCAATGGCAAAGGGATGGACTAGACAATTTCCAGTGTGGGGTCAAAAAGCTTTTGGATGTCAGATATGGTATAATGTATGCCTTTTGTGTGTCTCTTGTTTCCTTTCATGAATATGAGCAGCTGCTACATTATTCATAAGACCAGTACCTCATTGGAGCACAATAGATGCATCAACCATAGTGCATTCTGAGATTTGCAGTGTTCCGAACACTACTGGGGAAATGATCCTCACACTTGATTTGAATGATGAAATGCAATGCCAACACCATGACTAGTGACCCTAGGGCCTTATTACTGCTGGGTGCAATGGCACAGGGATGGGCCAGACAATGTGCAGTGTGGGGTCAAGAATCCTTTGGGTGTTGAATGCGGTATCACGTATGCTTATTGTGTTTTATCAGTATACATTTTTATTTATTGTGTGTTGAAGTAAAGGCTGACTTTGGGACACATATCTCACACAAAATGGTACCAACACTTCCAAGGGAAACAAAGATACACATCTTCCCAACAGTGGCTTGTATGTCATATGTAATGTCTAGCTAGCTGTACTAACCATGCACACATGCCAACTAGTGTACAGAACCAACCAGCGGTCTAGACATTCTAAATGTTGCAGTTGCCATGTAGATTATCTGATGTTTTCAAGGATCTTCCAGGACATAGATTCACATCTTAGCAAATGTCATATTCAAGGCCTGGTTTGTATCTGTACACCCAATCAAGCATTTTTGTGGAGTCAAACCATACAACACATCAGATGGCATTCATTAGTCAGTGTAAGACTATAAGGATTGCACATTACAGAATGATTATAGGTACATGCTTAGGTATGGCAGATCCATCCAGACTGTCTCCCATCTCCACTTGTAGACTGACTTCTGAGGATGACTAGGTAGCAACGACAGGAAACACTATACCCAATTTACAAAGGTAAAGTTAGATGTTTGGTCTAAGTTTACAACAAATGCCTATATTTACCTGTGTGAATCGGGTACAATGATTGGTGAAGGTGAGGTTTAATCAATACAGAAGTGTACACTTCCAACAACTGTGACAGATGTCAATGTGTGAGTTACGTCAGGACATCACTGTGTTAATACACTTATATTTTGGCTCAAAGTCACATTTAATTGGTTAGTGAGATCAAAGAAGAACAAAGTCGGCACTCGCTTTATGTACTTATTTACCTTCCCTGAATTGTACACCAACTACATAATATTCTTATTTCTATTTCAGTGGCCAGGAACACCAGAGAGAGGACCATGGGCAGAGAAGGGCATCATTGGAACATCGGTGGACATGGACGCTTTTATCGACCAAGGAGGAAGAGGAGGAGGAGGGACCTGATACTTCTTCAGGCGGGGGAGTGTGCCCTCCTGGATGGGTACAACAGGGGAGTATTTTTACTCTCCCCCTGACATGATGTTGCCTACCCAATGGTGCAGGGACCTCTGTTCCAGTGTGTGACCATACTCTGGCTGTCTGTGGCAACACAAGGGAAAGATCATCAGACTCAAACAAGTTATAAATGTGTGCAACCTGTCACATACGTACACTTTGCTTAGACATACTAACATCAGTGGTAAGTGAATGAGGGACATTATCTATTGCCATTTACCAGTGTTAGGTGGATGATGCAGCAGTGATGGGCCACTGTTTGGGACTGATGAATTGGAAGCTGCAATTGCTATCACAAAGAATTCAGGGATTTGTAGTACTATGGACAAATATCACAGACATTGATCATATAGTGTAAAATTGAATATTCGCACACGTGTAATCCTAATATAGCATGTTAATCCATGCCAATAAACATAATATATCTACTCTCCCTAATATATTAATTTAATGCAAATCACAATAATACATAATCTACCAAAAAATCAATTGTCCAAATTCCAGATACAGATAGGTTTATACATAATTTCAATTGTCCATGAAATCAGTGTCCATCTCAAAGTAATCCTTGTAAATTTAACTAATACATTTCTATAAACCTACAAATAAACATAGATCAACAATGAGAGCGGACTAGCACATTCCCTAGTTATCATTCTGAAATTAGGTTATTTTCTTCTTCCGAAACCCTCAGTACCAATGTCTAAACTTAACAAATTATAACATTATAAGTGCAACACATGATTTATATGATAGTGATACCTTATACAGTAATAACTGCTACTCATATATTTATACTGTAAATCGCCACATTTGAACTTTTATCGTCTTCATACATTAATGCTAATGAAATCACACTGTCTGATTATAATGTGCGGTGTTATTACAGTATACATTATAGCTTAAGATTTTCTGACATCCAGTTCCCTGTTCATGTATACATAAATTACTTATCGCCCAAATAATATTCCATTTCATATTCCGTATTAAGACCATGTTCCACAGCTTGTAATTGTAAAATCCACTGAGATTCTTTTCTCCTGAGGGTGAGCTCCCTATTTCCGCCCCTAGGATTGGCCAAACAGTGATCAAAACCAAAAAATTTAAATGTTTTGTATTGGGTCTGTGCATTACAAATCTTCATATGGGACGCTATAGGATAACGATCATCCCCCACATTTATGGCCCTCCAGTGTTCCAAAATTCTAACCTTCAGTGGCCTTATTGTACTGCCTATGTATATCTTGTTACATTTACATATAATCATGTAAACTACAAATCTTGTATTGCAATCTATATGTGAATTAATGAGTGCTATTTTACCCCTGCCAATCGTAAACTCTTTCTTGGGCTGCAATGCCCATTTACATACTGTACATGAACCGCACTTAAAGAAACCTATATTTCGTTTGTCTAACCAATTCAAATCCTTACTCTCTGTTGGGTAACTGGGACTCAGTATATTATTGAGGGTATTTCCCCTCCTAAATGCAACATCTGGTCTGTTCCCTATGTATTTATTAAGTACTTCATCCTGAGTTAGTAGCGACCAATGTCTCTTCATACTTTTGATAAGTGTTTTAGATTTCTCTGTATAGTCTAAAATTATTCTGACCTTATGGTCTTCACCTCTATTCGATTTGCCACTATCCTTAATATTGCAACCTAGTGTTTGTGTACGTGAGATTCTTTTCACTTTTTGTATTGATTTGTCTATAGTAATCTCTAGATATCCCCTGGCCAAAAACCTTTGACCCATTTTGTCAATCTCATCAAAAAAATCACTATTCTTACTGCAGTTTCTCCTAGCTCTGATCATTTCTCCCAAATGTATCGCCCTTATCTGATGTTGCGGATGAGCACTAGTAGCATACAAAGTATTATTGCACGATGTCGGTTTTCGATACAGTCTGCTCTCTATTTTATTGTTTTCGATGAATAATTCCACATCCAGAAATACTATTCGTGTTTCACTATATTCATAAGTGAATTTGATATTCACAACATTACTGTTAAGATATGTGCAAAATTTCTGCAATGAAATGAGGTCTCCTGTCCATAGCATAAAGCAGTCATCGATATAGCGTCCCCAATATAAAATGTTAGTGTGCCATTCTGCTGCTCCTGGGCCCCAAATCCACCTTTCCTCTAACCATCCCATAAATAAATTAGCATACGAGGGGGAAAATTTTGACCCCATAGCCACACCCTGTTTTTGTCTATACCACTCTTTCTTAAAAAGAAAGTAGTTATTATTCAGTATAAGTTCTATCATATCAATAACCATCTGTGTATGTGCCATTAGACTGGCTGATCTCTTATGGAGTACATGCTCTATCGCACAGATCCCTACTTTATGTTGTATACTGGTGTACAGAGCCACCACATCTAAGGTGACCATGAACATGCCTGTGTCCCATTGTATATCTGAAAGTATACTTAAAATATGTTTCGTGTCCCTGATATATGAAGGCAGGTTACATACAAATGGTTGTAGAAAAACATCCACAAACTCAGATAACTTCTCCGTGGGACCACCCACTCCTGACACTATAGGTCTACCTGGTGGAAACATAGCTTGTTTATGAATCTTAGGCAGTGTATATATGCATGGATACCTAGGTCGATACACCTTAAGATATAGATATTCATTTTCATCCAATAGTCCTTTCTCCCTCCACTGCTTTAGCTTTTCATTGATCTCCCTAGTCAAAATATTAATGGGATTAAAGGGTATCCTCTCGTAACAGTTTACATCAACCAATTGTGTGCTAATTTCATGTTCATAATCCTTACGATTCATAACAACTATATTTCCCCCTTTGTCTGCTCTTTTGATTATCAAATCGTCATCCAATCTAAGAGTTTTCAACGCAATATACTCTTCCTGATTCAAATTTGATTTAAAATATTGTCTCTTTGAAGTCTCCTCTTTGTTCAGGTCTGCCCATACCATTTTATAGAAAGTCTCTATATTATTCCCTGTTGTTAGTCTCGGTATCCACTCTGATCTAGATTTCAAACCACTTGTAACATGTACATCAGATATAATACTCAAATCTTCCAATATAGTGGATACCACTGTAGGATATTCTTCGTAATCCGTGATTGTCATTAGAGCTGCAGTATCATGAATGTCCTGAATAGACAGACCACTGAGTACTGGGTTGTTATATGGCACTGTATTCGTATTCCTATTTCGTAACTCAAAATATTTCTTAATTTTCAATTTTCGAATAAATTTAAACAAATCAATTTTTGACTTACAAACATCCCCTTTCATAGATGGGCAGAAGCCTAAACCTTTATTCAGGAGACTTATCATACCTGACGATAATGATTTGTCCGACAAATTTATCACATTGTGCGCCTCATCCTTTATATATTGTGTGATTTTTTGTCCCACGATCTCGTCCTCATTCCTAAGCGATTTGCGCTTTTTTCTCCTCTATTACCTCTTCTTGTCTTCCTCCCTTGTTTCTCTGTGTGTTTATCTCCCAATTTCCTTGCTTTATTCTTTTCAGTTCCTGTAAAAAACCTCCACTATGTGTATTTCCACTTGTACGTAAGTCTGCTCCTTCTATATCGCTACAATCTGTCATTAGACTACTCCTGGAGGTGGATGCGGATTCTGATGACGTACTTGATTCTATTCCCTCCTTAGTACATTTAATCAAATGGTCATATTTACGAGCGAAGGTAAAAACCCTGCCATTCGCATAATCCAATTCATCCCTCTTGAATTTCCTTGCTTTTCTTTGTTTAATCTCATCTTGGTATCTTGAAATTATATCATTTAAAATAAGATAATTTTTCTCAATTGCTTCTTGTAATCCCATTTTCTTGATTTCTTGCTCCAAATTGTCTATATCTGCTTGTAATTTACCCACTTTCCTTTCAGCGTTATCAATCAGTATGTCCATTAGTTTCAAAGAGTTAGATCTCAATTCAGCTTCCCATTTTTTTAGTAAATCTGTATCTAAATCATCATACGTGGGGAATATGTGCGAGCGTAAACCCCTAGGTATCCTGTCCAATTTTTTATATTGTTGTAATGTAAAAGCATCCCACCATCTGGACATCTCATTTTTCTTAAGTTTCTCCAACCTTATAAATTTATCCTTAAGTCCTTCTTTTTTCTTGGGATTCCCACCCCCTACTGCTTGTCTCACTGTTACTCCCTGATCTAAACTCTTAAAAAGTTCCTCCGCTATTTTAGATCTATTGTCCATCTTATTCACCTCACAGTAAATATAGTTAAGATACGAAAAGAGGAGCTGCCCACTCTTAAATGTCTATAATAATGTGGGGGTAAACCTAAAGTGTCACAGCGCTCCTACTTTCCCAAATCCAAATCACCAATTTAATTACAACACACGGTGCCAAATACTGGGGTTATACCCTCCAATATCCCCAAACAGTAGCACAAGGTTACCACAATATAAAATTGAATATTCGCACACGTGTAATCCTAATATAGCATGTTAATCCATGCCAATAAACATAATATATCTACTCTCCCTAATATATTAATTTAATACAAATCACAATAATACATAATCTACCAAAAAATCAATTGTCCAAATTCCAGATACAGATAGGTTTATACATAATTTCAATTGTCCATGAAATCAGTGTCCATCTCAAAGTAATCCTTGTAAATTTAACTAATACATTTCTATAAACCTACAAATAAACATAGATCAACAATGAGAGCGGACTAGCACATTCCCTAGTTATCATTCTGAAATTAGGTTATTTTCTTCTTCCGAAACCCTCAGTACCAATGTCTAAACTTAACAAATTATAACATTATAAGTGCAACACATGATTTATATGATAGTGATACCTTATACAGTAATAACTGCTACTCATATATTTATACTGTAAATCGCCACATTTGAACTTTTATCGTCTTCATACATTAATGCTAATGAAATCACACTGTCTGATTATAATGTGCGGTAAGTAATATATGTATACATGAACAGGGAACTGGATGTCAGAAAATCTTAAGCTATAATGTATACTGTAATAACACCGCACATTATAATCAGACAGTGTGATTTCATTAGCATTAATGTATGAAGACGACAAAAGTTCAAATGTGGCGATTTACAGTATAAATATATGAGTAGCAGTTATTACTGAATAAGGTATCACTATCATATAAATCATGTGTTGCACTTATAATGTTATAATTTGTTAAGTTTAGACATTGGTACTGAGGGTTTCGGAAGAAGAAAATAACCTAATTTCAGAATGATAACTAGGGAATGTGCTAGTCCGCTCTCATTGTTGATCTATGTTTATTTGTAGGTTTATAGAAATGTATTAGTTAAATTTACAAGGATTACTTTGAGATGGACACTGATTTCATGGACAATTGAAATTATGTATAAACCTATCTGTATCTGGAATTTGGACAATTGATTTTTTGGTAGATTATGTATTATTGTGATTTGTATTAAATTAATATATTAGGGAGAGTAGATATATTATGTTTATTGGCATGGATTAACATGCTATATTAGGATTACACGTGTGCGAATATTCAATTTTATATTGTGGTAACCTTGTGCTACTGTTTGGGGATATTGGAGGGTATAACCCCAGTATTTGGCACCGTGTGTTGTAATTAAATTGGTGATTTGGATTTGGGAAAGTAGGAGCGCTGTGACACTTTAGGTTTACCCCCACATTATTATTGATCATATAGTGTCATTGTTAGTATCATGACATATTACCTAGCATCACATTGAGGTCATCACTCACAGGCAGCCAATGGAGCAGGTGGGGGCCCATGGTGGAGAGGATGTCCCTCTCAAGTGGGCTGAATTGAAGGGAGTGTGTAGTTGGTACAGCTGGAATAGCTCTGGCCTCCTCTATCCTGCTGTATTTCTCCTTCACCCTCAATTTCCCATCCTGCCACTTCTATCTAATATCAGTGACAGTCTGTATTTACTCCCCCAATGAAGTGACAGATGTGGCCAACCGCTGCTGTAGGGCTGACTTCTAAGAGGAACTGCCATTGTAGGGGGGTAAACTAGGCAGTCTTTTATAGTTCCTAACTATGAATGTGAGGATCGTGGTAGTCTCTTCCTCTGTGTAGTGTTTCTTTCTCCTGAGAGTTAGCATGTCTTCAGATCATTCAGAGCAGAGTGAGCAGGCAGGCACAGAGTTGTTGTGGAAAAACCTGAGCCGTGAAAGTGTACTGCTTTGATCTGGTTTTTGGTGCAGGGTTGCAGGTGGTATTTATAGTGTGCAGGTGCGTGTGTAATTACAATGATTCTGGCCCGAGGTCAGATAATCCCCCCGTGTGTGGATGATCCGCCTGGGGGGTGGATGATCTACCCCAAGTGAGGATAATCAGCCTGAGTGTGAATAATCGGTCCCGAGTGCAGACATAAAGATAACTCGTAACTTACCTTTGTGAATACCAAAAATCCGTAAAATTAGGGGCTCATTTAAGAGCACATTGAGCCCCCAAAGCATTCTCCCATCCGGTGTCACATTTACAAACGGATGCAATGGTAACATTGTACCACCTTGTAAACTACATTATACCTGCGCCAGGTATAATGTATGCAAGGGAGGCGTTTCCCCACTAGGAGGCCCACAGCAATCTACAAGATTTCACTGCATCATTCTAGCATCATTTTTAACACCTGCTCAAGGGCAGGCATTAAAGTGATGCTAGGCTGTTTAAACAAGCCTCCCCAAGCTTTCCTGGACTAGCGCAATATTTTAGATGCTAATCCAGCAAAGCACCACAACTGCATCAGAAAATATGATGCAGCTGTGCTAACGAGTGCCATGGTGTGCTGCATTGTAAATACAGCTCTATCATGGTGTCGTTAGGGGTCACAGGGTGGTGCAAGCAAACTGGCGCATCATGATTGATGAGCTAGTTTGTTGTAAATGAGGCCTTTAGACTTTTGGTTTAAACTTTGTGAATCGGGCCCAACATGCATAACTACACACTTTTGTAGTCATCTGCTGACTATCCACAACCCTAGTCGTGCCCTGCAATGACTAAGCCAGCTCAATACCATCATGTAGCCCAGGGCCATCCAACATGTACTGTAATGTGAGCCACTATGAAACACAATACACCATTGTAACCTTATGAAGGGTAAACTGCTTGTGCATGACTGTACAGACATATTTGCATCCAGGCACATTGACTTGTTGCATGTGGCCCATACAGGCTACTACATGATATAGACTACATCCGAAGACTTAGATAACAATGAAAGGGCTGGGATGGGTGTCAATGAGAGCTTCCTCTCTGTGGATGTGTGGACTACCTAATGGAAACTCATGCTGCATCTGATTGAATTTGTGTGGTATGTACTGGTATCACAGGAGACTCCTTTTTCCATACAAGGCACTTTATAGAGATGACATTCAACATACCAATGTATGTTTCGTCTGATTGGTTGAATGTAACAAAGCTAGTGACTCACGTGTAATGATCTCTCCAGAATTAACCAACTCTCTGCACTATATGTTTGTCATTTGTGCAATAGGCATGTACAGTGCAAACATGACTTATGGAAAAGTGACAAAAGACCTGTGGTCGTAAGGGGCCTGTCAGTAGTAAATGTCACAGAAGGTTAGTCAATGGAAGGATGTACCAGGTCGGGGGTTACCTCAATCACCATTCCAAATATGGTCAATGTAAAAGCATTAAGGGCTACTATTGGTTCAGAAGACTCAGTTTGGGAACATCCTAGGATCTGCAGGTCTACAGAGAGATTACCCAGTGCATCAGTTGCATTGCCACTGTAACTCTGCCCCAGCCTGGACCCTGGCCCATATTGGGCAAAACTCTTTGTCAGGCCTTCCTCTCTGCAGGCTGAGCATACTGAACCTGAGCATACTGAACATAGAGAGACGCACTCTTGTGACATCCTTTTCTCATCCAAGTAGCAGGAGGTGGAGCTTGTTTGCCGCACACCGGAACGTCGGAACGGTGTGCTGCCGGAGACGCTGGAGACACCGCAGTTGAAGCTGGCTCCGGTTTGGTGGAGCGAAAGGTGAAAGGAGAAAGTGAACGTGCTTTAAAGCGGTAAGGAACCTGCTCGACCACCGCATAAGGACTCCTGTACGAGAGGGACTTTTACACCATGCAGGGCTTATCGACCCCGTTTTTGAGGCAGTAACTGCATTTGGAAGCACAGGGGGGCAATGTTAAGGGTGACTTCCATGTTGCATTTACTGCCCCTCATCCCTCGCCCCACTGCCCCACCGCCTGGTTGGCCTCCTCGGCCAGTGGTTGCTGTTCCCTGGCACCTGGACTCCTGGGCCTGCTTGTGCCTGTTTGTGTAGGAACATCTGGGACACCTGGGTTTGGGGAGGCTGTGCAAGGGGCCTTGCTGGGCCAGCCACCCCTACCGGACGACAGGCGCCCCCTCGGTGGAGTGGATTTTGGGTCTTTGGGCCTGGGCAAATAGCGTCCCTTGGACTTCTTAGACCTGCCTGGATCACCCACATAGGAGCTTTGCAGGAGGTGGTGGCTTCAGGCATGTTCTTGCCATCCTGTAAGTTGGCCCTTGTGATAGTGTTGGGGAGCACGCTAAACTGTTGCATAGGCTGTAGGCAACTGGTTCTTGACGGAGGTGGCTGGCGCTAGGCCAGTGCGGCTTGTCTGGACTGTGTTGCCTTGCTCCTCCTGCCCTTCTGCCTCCTTCTGCCCTTTAACCTAAATGGCCCTCCCTTATTCCTTCCTTATTTCCAATCTTAATTGGAGCACAGCTACCCTACAGGTGTTCAAAGTACCCCTATAAGCATTGAAGGACTTAATGATCTACTCACCTACATTGAGCGCCACCTCTCCTTCTCTGAGTTTCTCCAGATTTGAAGTAAGGGTTTGGTGCCTGTCGCACAATGAGGTCTGCAAAGTAAGGAAGGGGCACAAACATATTCAAAAGTGCAAGAAATGCTGCCATAGTGCCGATGTGGGCAGTGCCACTTCACAACCAGTCTCTGCAAAGTGGTCTTACCCCCCCTTCACCAATTGCAATTATAGTGGCACTTCTTTCACCAGCTGCTGATCTGCCCAGTCCAGCAACTTTGAAGTCTCAACCTTCTGCTGTCCACACGTTGCATCCATGCCCCTTGAAGCTCCGTTATCTTCTCTTTTGACTTTTTTCAAGAAAAAAACAAAGTTGGAACTTTTGGCAAATGGTGGGGAGATTAAGTCGGAGTGAGGCTGGGGTGTTCCCACGGAGTCTGCAGTTACCGATCCCCTAACCATCGCTTGCGGTTATCTCACAACAGCGGCACAAGTCCACTGTCCAGTTTTTTCTGTCTCCCCCAGTTAGTATCGTAGAGTGAAGTAAGTCACTTACCTCTTCATGAGGACCAGCCGTCTGCATTTCTGTCAAAACACAAACTCCCACCAACTATGATCTCTAGCGACCACTCTTTAAACACAGGAGAGCGGGTGACTTCTTCAGTGGCTTCTCCAGCAGTCCCCCATCGGTTGGCTGGCAGGATGGGTCGACTGTGGGCTGCTGCGATTCCCCGCAGGATCACAGCATCCCTCCGCTACCCAGCTCTCCGGCAGCCCAATGGACCTGGAGTTCAACTGGCAGCATTCATTCAATATTACCAATAAGGTCTTTTAGCGGGACTGTTCTCAGCCCGCAAACCGAGTTCATTGAAGGTGAGCTCAATGATCAATCACTTCTTGACCTTTCTTAACTTCAATCTGATCCCTTGAGCCGTGCTGACAAGGAACTCAAACCTGTGCCTTCCCCTACAATCATGGCAACTGGTTCGGCTTGGCCTCAGCTACTGCAAACCCTTCAATCCACTGTGCTGGCCTTGATCTATCACTCTGACAAATTGGACCTCCAAGTTGCCCTACTGAGCACATTGGCTTCCCATGTAGCCGGTATTGATCAAAAAATTGAAAACCTTAACCAGTTGATTACTAGAGCACAGTCAAGCTCCAATTTTGTGCAATCAACATGTTGTTCCTCAATTGTTGAAAGCCTTTCATCTTTACTCACTTTTCTAAGTTCGGTTGAATGTGAAATTAAGAGGCTATCTTTAGCTCCTGTGCTCCTGTTGCCCCAGTCGTGCCTAAGCTCCATCTCTGATTTGGCCCGGGGGCCCATTCAACTGAAAACATTGGACAACTACTTTCTTCCAGCCAAGAGTGTAACCACCACCAATCTTCCTCGGCCAGTCGCTACTGGAGTCCAGGAGCCTGTCATTGAGACCAACGGTGCTGTCACGATTCCTTCCTTTCCGGAACTTAAGCCTACGGTGCCTGCCTGTTCCCATTTTCACCTCACTCCTGCACAACCTGTTTTAGTTCATCCAACACCCTTAGGAGTCAATCCTGTGGGTCATCTTCTGCTGAGCAAGAGGGAAAAGAAAAGACTCCATAAACAACGGAACAAAAGGCGGAGCCAACCTCCACAAGAATTTTCAACAAATGCTCAACTGTTGGTTCATCCTGAGGCGCAGCAGCTCTCGGAGTTGCAGAGTCCCTCTAGGGTGACATCACCATCCAATTTCTCGCCGACCTTACCCATTGGCTCTTCCCCCCAGATTGAGCCTGTTAAGGGCTTTTCGGTCGGTACTACTGGGCAGGGAACTGATCGCCCCTTCAAGGACCATTTGATTTTGGCTGAGAAAGGCAACCGAGTCAGTGTTTCGGTTTCGGTAGCCCCACATTGGGATAGTGGGGTACCTGCTTGCCCTGCCGCCACACAGTTTGTATCCAAAGCCTTTCATGGGATCACTGATGGTAATGCTTTGGACCCTGGTTCTTCCAATGTCCTCAAATTACCGCTTGATAATAGAAGCAGCCCTACTGTAATTTTGCCACCTAGCCTTCAGCCCATCTCTGCCGAAATCCCGTCCTTCGGAAGCCCTGCGGACTTTCGCAATGTAGAGAAACAGCTACAGCCTTCACTCCCCTTGTGTCCCTCCACTATTCCATTGGATCATTCAACTCTCAAACTTGTGTTTACCCGAGAATATCGCTCCAGGGGCCCTCATGATATATTGAATGGGGGAACATTTTGAGACTCTTCAATGCTATCCCGGACCTTAACTACATTGGTTCCAAGGACATTGCATTCATTGAATTTTTTAACTCTAGGGGGCCCTACCCAAGGGACTCCACCTTGGTTTCGCTAATTTCTGCCACAATAGCTCAGTCTATTCTCTCTAAGAGAGATTCATTCTTTTCGTGGGCCATCACAATAACTCCCTACAAGGAGTCTGGTTATCCTGTGTTACTATCAGAAACCCAAGGTTCAACGGCCCCCACAGTATTGAAGCCCTTTTCAATCTTGAAAAGTGCCCTAGGTGTCACCACTACTTTTAAGGACACTTTTCCTACTGGTTATGGCTTCCAGGGGTCCGTTAATTGGGATTGGTTGCCATCCACCCTCTCGCATGGACGTTCCTATTGACCCCCACGGGTAGGTGATGCTGCTCCAACACTTGGATATCTATCCTTAGTTTGCCTCGGCTGACCTCTTAACATTTTTGAACAGTTACGATATAATCACCCTTCAGGAAACCTGGGCCGAGCACAGCTGTCCATTGCCAGAGTATTTAGAAATATGGAAATCAGCCCACAGAACAAGCAAGAATGGCTGTGCTAAGGGAGGATTGGCCATCTATGTAACTGTTAAACTAAATGGGAGTATATTGCCACTGGTTTGGGATGATAATTGCATTCAGGTGATTGTTATAAGAAATGGGACTGCGCAGCAGACCCTTAAAGTAATTAATGTTTACATTGCTCCCGGGGAAAAGGAAAAAAAGGGGCAGGTTATCTCGGCTGATGGAGATCGTGGGCATCCTAGTTGAGGAATACCTATGTGCTAATTATATTACAACTGGTGATTTTAACACAAATCTGTTTCAGGACACAATTGGGGCGCTTGAGGGTCCCGATTTTAGTAACCGCGAGTTAATTCCTGATTAATTAAGGCCACAGGGTTGTCTGCACTGCCCGTTGGGAGAGTATTTAGTAATGCACCTTAACAGTATGGGCTTTAAAGTCTTGAATGGTTGTTTATGTGATGACGCCCCCCATCCCGGTGGACAAGATCACACGGTCACTCACACTTCTGTTTAGACTGCACCATTTGCAATATTGTATTATATTATAATTGTGCTCCATCCCAGTCCTTTGCAATCTCTAGGGAAACTAGGAATCTGAAGGAAACAAGGGCAATTAGAAAAAGTCCTGACTCTGAGTGTTTATTCATTGAATAAAATCAACTGAGGAAAGACTACAGGAAGGCTGTTTATGATGACCACCAGACATATCGCAGTCAGTTTTGGGCCAAACTTTTAAGTGCAAGCAAAGATTCAAACCCCACGAAATTTTGGTCCCTTATCAACAACTAAAATATTAATCATAGGGGCACTATTCAACAGGACCTTGGACATCTTACTTGACTACCCACTTTTCTGCCAGCGAGCAGGATGCAAAACTGCTGGATGAGGGGGCCCATAGATCTATTCTCGCTTTGTCTAATACATGTCCCGTGTTCACAGGGTCTTTAATTCCCTGGCAGGGAGTGATGAAGTTCTTTCAAAGTCTCCCCATATCATCTCGAGGGCTAAGCAATTTGGAGCCCCGGATCCCAATGGCCTTCCCCAGGCATTATTTAAACAGGTTCCTCTATTTTGGTCTAACCAACCTGCACATTTGTTCAAGCACTGCCTCTTGACTTCAACTAGACCTGAGTCCTGGCGTGGTGCCATCGTCCATCACCTATACAAAAGTGGTTCAAGGTTAGATCCCACCAACTTTAGGATTATAGCCCTGCTGGATAATGAGGCTAAGTTCTATGCTAGTCTTTTGCTGCAAGATCTCCGTGCCTGGGCTGAATCGAAAGCTTTAATTCCCATTGTCCAAACAGGGATTTCTGCTGTCTCAGGCACTTTGACCAATCTATTAATACTTTCTGTTCTGATCGACAGGGCAATTGTGTCAGATCTGATGTTGCACTGTTGTTTTGTGGATTTTAAGGAGGCATTCTATTGGATTCCGCAGAGTGTCCTGTGGGTTAAATTACAAAACTGGGGTATTCCCCCCATACTCCTAGGTGCTATTAAAAATCTCCATACAAACACCTGGGTCCATATCAAGCTTAGTGATGGGTGCTCTCTTTCTAGGAAAATCCCCACCACCCGTGGTGTGAAGCAAGGTTCTGTACTTGCTCCCCTTTTTTTTAATCTATTTATTGCAGACATGTCAACGTCTCTTGATGCCGTTAACTCCCATCCTCTCAAGCCTGGTGGCCTTAGGCTTAACCATCTGCTTTACGCCAATGATCTTGCACTATTTAGTTGCACTAAGATTTGCCTTCAACGGCTGCTTAACCAACTTGCATCTTATAATACCGCAAATCAATTGGAAGTTAATTCGCTAAAAACAAAAGCGGTCTCCTTTGGGAGGAAAAAACACTCTGGTTTTAGTTGGTATTATAAAAGCTGCAAACTTGTCTTTGATCAGTCCTACAATTATTTAGGGGTCCATTTTGATTCTAGGGGCAGTTTTGTTAAACATAAGAAGGAAATTGAACTTAAAGCAGTGGCATTGCAGGTGGCCTTTTCTAGAGTATCTAAAATTTTAAAGGGGCCACCCCTTCTTCCCCTAATGGAAGTTATGAGAGTAAAGATTATCCATTCGCTGGCTTATGGCTACGAAATTCTGTTGGGCAAAGGCTCTTACCTATTAAATAAGCTGGTTAATAAAATCTCTAAAAGAGTCTTTCAGTGCCCACGCCTGGCTTCACCCATGCAGGTACGGTTGGAATCTGGGATTCCGGATTTCATGGCAGTTGGTGCAGGTGCTTTTTTTGAAGCTTTGTTATAAATTGCACCAGGCCACGGATGGTCACTTGGAGGCAGTTTTGTAGCAAGAAATTAGTAAGCTGAAATTGAACTGTACTTATTCTCATTTCTTGGGTAAATGTAAACGGCGACTAGATGCAGGTGATCTTTCGGTAAGTAACCACACCTACTCTCTGTTTAAATAAGAAATTAAATGGCTTATTCAATTGTACTCCTATCATGCAGACTGTTCCCTCCTTGTTCAACAGAAGCAAGCCTGGACAATAATTGAATCTTTTAAGCCAGGCATGTCTTCTAGTTTTTTCTGTTGCCCTTATGGGTTTTGGCTGAAAAAGGCCTTCATGGCCTTAAGGATGGTAGATTGGGGATTTTTAAAACATCTGCCCCAATGGCAGCTACCCCCCGGGGATGGTGTGACATGTAGAGGCTGTAGTAATGCAGATGAAACGATTGATCATGTGGTTTGCCTGTGCCCATCCTTATTAAAGGAACGTAGATTTTAGCTTCGAAGCAAATGGAAGGAACTGGCAATCCGCTCCTGTTGACAGGCTATTATTCAGTCCTTGAACCCAGGTAACCCAATGTTAAATGTGTTATTGACTAAATTTATTAAAATTGCACAATCTAAATTTAATGGCACTGCGAGCAATGAACAGGTATAATCAGAACCTTTTCATGCTCTTGCCATATGTTGATGTTTAGTTCAATTACTATTTAAAGCACCATGCACTTTAGGGCTGTGCCTATGCATTTTGTCTTTGTGTACTATGCGGGGCTCCAGGTTGGGTGGTTTGTTTTATTTGTATATCCCAGTATGTCTTGCGCTTTTTAGGCAGGAATGTCTTTTATATATATGCATTTTCTGTATTTTTTATGTCATGTGTGTCTAATTTATGATGTGTTTTTAACATAAATTCAGTCTCTGAGGGTATTTATCCTTGATTGCGTTTTTGGTTCTTTTTTTGTATTGGAATTTATTATCGGTACAATAAATTATTATACATATATATATATATATACTGAACCAAACTGAACATCACATTTCCATCACTTCAAATAGTATATCTTGTGGCCATCATATATGTGAGCTCAAGGTTGTGTCTCATTCTGAAGGAGTCAGAGAGGTTTAGCTAGATCTCAGACAACAGTTTTCCAATGCCTGATCTGGACTAAGTGATGTGTGGGACTGTACGTATTGCTAGCATCCTCCTCATCTGCTTCTACCAGTATACAAACACAGCTCATGCTGTAATGAAAATAAATGTTGTCTGATAATCTGCTCGTCAAACATATCATTGTTACACTGAAAATTTACTTGCATAGATGTGTGAATGCAACAGGATGTGGGGCTAATCACGCAACATAATGGTCATTTGACATTCACTAAGCAGAGGGCTCCACAATCCATAACATGTGCATCCTATGTATGGACCACAAAATGTAACTTCAGTCATCCAAAAAAAACTCTCTGGGGCTCATAGGCACATTATAGCCTGTGAGAAAGGAAAGGATGGTATTGAACAGAGTCAAATATTTGTATGAGCTGTTACACTCTGTTCCTCTGGTGAGCCATACAGCTGACCATACAGGGCAAGGACCCCTTTAAACAGTTTCTTTAGCTCCTCCGGAAAAAAGGGAGGTGCCTCCTCACCTGCTTGGCCTGGCATGATTGCTCCCAGAGGTTGCATACAGCAGTTAGAGTGGCAGAGGAATTGATGGCAGGAGTGTCAGGGGGCAAGTGAGTTATTTTTCAAACCACAGCGTACGTATATGCCATGCATGCGGTCATCAGCATAAATGGGTACAGCCATTGGGCCGCGAATGTCACAGTCAACAATGTTAGCCCATGGCTATTCCCATTGTGGTTGGCACTGCCCGCCGGGCGGTCAACTTCTTCCTGCGGCGGACTTAAAGTCCAATGAATGAGGTAAGGCCTATGCTATTTTGGCAGATGTAGCTACAGTTTTGCTGACTGTTAAATGCATCACAACATAAATTAAAGTGTATTAACATCTCCACAGATGTAAAGCTCCCTTGTTATGTAGAGTCTCCTGCACAATCATAAGTGTAGTGCGTTGCTGGTCACAGATGCCATAAACCGCGGTGCACTGTACCCTGCCGGTGACTGTATTTTTGGTGGTCGGCACACACTTTACAATATCAAGGGACACAAGAGGAGCAGATAGGTGTGTTATTTGCACATATATGTTGTAATTACATGTCTGGACAACCATTGGGATTATAGCTGGACCTTGAGTAGTAGACAGTTTTGATGTGTAATGGGTATAATGTATTTCCAGTCAGTAATGTTTTTTCACATGACCTTGGTCTTACTCATCAGATATGTTAGTTTGGACACAGTGACTAATGCTCCAATTCATCTTATTCCACAAATAGGTACCCTGGGAGAAGGCGGATGTGACAACCTCCAGTCTAATTTCCATCTCCAGACCTTCAGACCGTGGAAGAATGTGACATAATAAAGCAGTTCTGTCTGAATAGGCCAACATTCCAAGATCTATGTCATTATTTGGAGCCTGATCTCGTGCCTCAAAACAATAATCTAACATGTATACCACCCATTGTGAGACTCAGGGCAGTATTACACTTCATGGCCGCAGGGCCATTTCAGTATACAGTGGGTATATCTAGTGGTATGTCACAACCTATGTTCAGTGACGTTTTAAAAGACGTCCTATCAGCAATGATAAAACACATTGACAGCTAAATCACATTCCCCAGATGTGAGGATTTAGCCAATGTGAAGGTTGACTTCTATGGACATGATCACCTCTAACATTTTGTGGGAGCTATTGATTGCACCCATATTGCATTGGTGCCACCGCATACCACTAAACAACCCTATCACAACAGCAAGAACTTCCATTTGATCAACGTGCAAGTTGTCTGCTTGTCATATCTGTAAATTTCAAACATCTGTGCCTGATTCCCAGATTCAGCCCATGATTCCTTTGCTATGCAGAACAGCACCATATCCCAGCTGATATCACACCTGCAACCAGAGAGTCTGGCTTGTTGGTAAATTACATCTGTTGTGATCTTGTGTGTGCAATGTCAGCTGCTACAATCAGGAAGTGTGTGACACATTGTCACACTTATGTCTCATTGCAAAAAAACTGGAGATTCAGCATATCCCCACCTTCCTTGGTTGTAAACAACGCTTATGAATCAAACTATGCCTGGGAAAGTCTGCATCAATGAGACCTATAGATGACCTCCGCGGCCAGTTGAGCAGGTGTTTGGGCTCCCGAAGGCCAGATTTTGCTGTATGGACAAGACATGGGAAGCCCTCCTCTACTAACCCTGGAAGGTGTGTCAAACCACTGTGCTGTCCTGCATACTTCATAACATTGCCCAGCAAAGGAACATCCCTTACATCCCAGAGGAGGTGGGGTCTGAAGTGCCACCGGGTAAGAATCCAGAAATGTCTAATGAAGATGTTAGTGGTGAATAGGAAGGAGATGGCTTGTAACAAGGTCTCACTAACAGCTTCTTCTTGTGAGTTTAAGTATGTTATGAGATGTCAATACTTTGACTGTACAATGAACTCTTGTTGTGATGATGTGAGGAGTATATTTGTTACAAAAGTTAGGGGTGCTTAGGGACATCCATATAACCCTAAGCAGAGCTCTTCCACCAACAACTACTGTACAATGAACTTGTTGTGATGATATGAGGAGTATATTTATTAGAAAAGTTTGGGGTGCTGAGGGACATCCATGCAACCCTGAGCAGGGCTTTTCCAACAACATCTACCCCTTCCTGTGGGCCGACTACATCAAGTCCTGGCAAATACTGGCAAAGTGTGTCTGATTAGGAAGCTTTTGACACAATCACATTTTGTAGATGTTGCATTGTTTGTGTGAGATTTATAACATGGGCTGCATTCTCCAGACATTTGCTATGTGGATTGTGTCATATGTATGGTTTCATAACTATACTCCTTGTTTTTGTCTTTGTTCAGGTACATTCACCATGACATCTTCATTAGGACATTTCCGAGTTGCAACATTGGCGGGAATATGATGCTATTCGGACCTACAAAGTAGACATGGTTTGTCACGGACCTTGGATGTACAAGACCTGTGCCAAGACAGCTTGCACGATGTTAGGATAGACGTCTTGAAGACTCTATTGGACTTGACCCTGGTCATGTGGTGGCCCTGATTCATCATGTGTGTCATCATGTGGTCAGAAAATATGTAGTCATAGTCTGAATTCATGTTAGTTTCCCTTCACATTGACTAAACACTCTTTTTGTATGGACTATGGCCCTCATTACAACCCTGGCGGTCAGTGTTAAAGCGGCAGTAATACCGCAAACAGGCCGGTGGAAAAAAAATGGGATTACGACCGTGGCGGAAACCGGGAACATAGACAGCCACTTTAACACTCCCACCGCCACGGCGGTACAAACAAACAGCGTGGCGGACACCGCCAACAGACAGGCGGAAGACAATGTACCGCCAACCCTATCACAACACGGCTATCCACCACCTTTTCCAGGGCGGAACTAACGTGAATAAAAACACGGTGGAAACAGTACACAGAAGGGAAAACACTCACCTCTCCACACCCCACGACGAACCAGGACGCCATGGAGCCTAAACTGCAGATCCTGTCGGCGATGGTCTTCCTGCTCCTCTATCAGGAGCTCCAATGACAGCGGCGACCACCACATTGAGTACTGCACCTACAACACAGGGGAGGGGGGAGGGAAGAGAGAGTGACACACACACGCAACATGTAACACCTCCACCCCACCCTCACCCACAACACCATACACACAAATACATGCTGCAACACTACATATACACCCCCATCCCCTCTTGAATATCACAAGGACAAAAGGAAATGAAATGATTGTAACAATTGTAATCAATAAAAATCCATTAGTCAAAACTCAAAATCCAGTATATACAATTATGTGCACCAACTACACAAGTCCGGATAGTGCACCAATCATTGTCCGTGGACTACTGGGCCCAAAATGCATGAGTGAGGCCCACACTAGATACCTGACTCCAAACGGGGAGAACACTGGAGGGGCATCACATAGAAAATATGCAGGCACCTCAGGGGGAGGTGGACGGGGGGAACCTCAGCATGATGAACGCACAACGCGACTGCTCCACGAGGGGTCTCCATGCCCATTGATGTATCCTGGGGAGTGCAAAGCCACAGTCTCTCAAGTCTTTCCAGTGGATGTGATTCTCCACTGGTTCTGGAGGGGGCTTGGTGCCCAGAGTGCTTCATCCTGCCAAGGACTGAGGTAGTGGATGTCATTCTCCCATGGTTCTGGAAGGGGCTTTGTGCCCAGAGTGCTTCATCCTGCCAAGGACAGAGGTAGTGGATGTCATTCTCCACTTGTTCTGGAGGGGGCTTTGTGCCCAGAGTGCTTCACCCTGCCAAGGACTGAGGTAGTGGATGTGATACTCCACTGGTTCTGGAGGGGGCTTGGTGCCCAGAGTGCTTCATCCTGCCAAGGACTGAGGTAGTGGATGTGATACTCCACTGGTTCCGGAGGGGGCTTTGTGCCCAGAGTGCTTCATCCTGCCAAGGACTGAGGTAGTGGATGTGATACTCCACTGGTTCTGGAGGGAGATTTGTGACCAGAGTGCTCCACGTGCATTGTGGCCGCAACAATACATTCGCCTGGGTGTGTGAGCCAAGAGATTGCCGAGGTACAGGTTGGTTGATACGCCATGGAGGCAGAGACATACCCTACACTGCTGCGGCTTCGCATTCCATATGCAGGTTACAACTGTGATGACAGTGATGCTTCATGGAAGCTGCCCAGGCTCCTGGAAATCACCACCAGCCTCATACGACTGACCACTGGGGATGGCAGCCATGTCAGCGGTGGTGCCACTGGCTCAGGATTTCGCGGGGCCACTGGTGGTGCTTGCAGCGGTGTCAGTCGCAGCGGTGCTTGGGGCGGGCTCTGTGGCAGCGGTGCTTGCGGCGGGCTCTGTGGCGGCAGTGCTGGTGGCGGGGTTTGTGGCAGCTGTGCTGGCTGCGGGATCTGTGGTGGCGGTGCTGGCTGCGGGCTCTGTGGCTGTGGTGCTTGCAGTGGGCTCTGTAGCAGCGGTGCTGGTGGCGGGCTCTGTGGCGGCAGTGCTGGTGGCAGGCTCTCTGGCGGTGCAGGTGGTGGTGCAGGTGGCGGTCTTCTCCGCCGTACAGGTTGGCGTCAATGTGGACAGAAGATGTGACACTGGTTCCTCAGTCGGTGCCACCATACCCTCTCCTGACCTACCTTCAGTTTCTGGCCCTTCCCCACCTTTGATGGTGGCGCAGCTATCTTGCCACTATCCCCTTTCGTTTTCCCTGACCCCTTGGTTGCAGGTGTTTTCGGCTTCTCCCTCCAGGATGTGGGCTTCTTTTTCACCTTAGCAGGTGGCGGAATGTCCTTGCCCTCGCTCTGTGGCACACTGGCAGCCCTGATGGTTGGTGCACTCCATGACCCCGCAGATGTTAGCACCACTGTGCCTGGGGATGTGGATGTGGTGGCTGAGGTGCTGGGCTGGGATCTGGAAAGCCTGGCCCTAGGGGAAGGATGGAAGGGAGGTGTAGGGAAGAGGTCAATAGAACCAGGAAAAGTTTTTAGACACACTGGGACGGGTAGATGGAGGGGGTTTGGGAGTGGAGGTAGAGGTAGTGGTTGTAGGAGATGCACGTCTGCTGAATTTGAGTGAAGGTGCATGGGCCGGATGCTGTTGTGAGGTGGATGGCTGTTGGGTGGGTGTGTTCCTGCGTTTGTGTACTTTGGGAGGAGGGCTCACTGACACACTGGGAGAGGACAATGGGGATGTGTGAATGGTAGTGGGGGTGGTGAGTGTACGTGAGCGGTGTGTCGTGATGGGCATGCTGGTGATGGAGGTAGTGACTGAGGATGTAGTGCATGCAGGTGTGAGTGGAGATGAGACTGGGAGGGAGGAGGGAGACGTGGAGGAGGGGGACACAGTGGAGGCAGTGGATGTTGGTATGTGTGCATGGGTATGATGCTTGTGTGAGTGCCTGTGGGATGTGTGGTGCTTATCTTTGCCTGAGCCACCCTTGTGTGTTGATGTGTGTGCATGCTGGTCTGATGGTGTGCTTGAGATAAGCTGAGGTACAGGGGATTGGGTCTGGGTGGAGGAATTTGGAGGGGGAAGGCTGGACACAGGGACAATGGCTGCCATCAGTGCTGAGGCCAGAGCCTGAAATGCCCCCTGTTGGGCTGCCTGCCCAGAATGAATGCCCTCCAGGTATGCTTTTTGTTGTTGCAAATGCCTCTCAAACCCCTGGATGGCATTCAGAATGGTAGACTGCCGAACAGTGAGGGATCTCAGGAGGTCGATAGCCTCCTCAATGAGGGCAGCAGGGCTGACTGGAGCAGTGCCTGAGGTGCCTGGGGCAAAGGAGATGCCCACCCTCCTGGGTGAGCGGGCACGGGACACACGCTGAGGGGCTGCTGGGAGGGTGGTGCTGGTAGGGGGGGTGGCAGCTGTACCTGTTGATACGGGGTGCACAGAGGGGCCGGCCACCGCAAGGGAGCTCCCATCAGAGAAGGAGTTGCTGTCACTGCTGTCTGCTCCTGTCCCCGCCGTGGGGCTCCCCTCGCCCTCCGTCCCACTGGTGGCTTCCGAATTCGTTGTTTCGCCCTCTAGGGCCAAGTGGGATGCAGCTCCCTTATGCCCTGGTGCCACTGCTCCTCCGTCTGATGATGCTATTGCACACAAGAACAGGGAGACCGTCTACCGCAACAGTGTACAACGCCAGCGCAGTTACCTCATATCCCCTTGTCCCACCTTACAGGTCAGGCAGCCGCCATTTCACGGGGCCACATGGCATTAATTTTAACAGCGTCACACCAATGTAGGTCTTGCATACACACAGTAACAGGCACATTGCGGATTAATAAATGTGTGCAAATGACATTTTCTGATACCTCAGTGTTGGCTGACTCTCTGACTGCTGTTCTCGTCCATAGGGCACGTCCGCTGGGGCAGGTGATGAGATGGCGGCATCCTCCGGTGTACAGACCGCTGGTGGACTGGTCGACAATGGAAGAGAGACACGTAATAGTCACCTACAGACTTGATCGTGCAACAATCCATGAACTGTGTACCCAGTTGGAGCCAGACCTGATGTCAGATATCCGCCATCCCACAGGTATCCCCCCTCTAGTGAAGGTCCTGTCAGTACTCCATTTCCTGGCAAGTGGTTCCTTTCAAACAACAGTGGCCATTGCATCAGGGATGTCCCAGCCAATGTTCTCTAACGTGTTGTCCAGAGTGTTGTCTGCCCTGCTGAAACACATGCGCAGCTAGATTGTGTTTCCTCAGGTGGAGGATTTTCCCACAGTGAAAGGTAACTTCTATGCCCTGGGACATATCCCCAACATCATAGGTGCCATTGATGGGACACATGTGGCCTTGGTACCCCCCGCAGGAGTGAACAGGTGTACAGTAACCGGAAGAGCTACCATTAGATGAATGTGCAGATGGTGTGTTTTGCCGCCCAGTACATCTCCCATGTGAATGCCAAATTTCCTGGCTCAGTGCATGATGCTTACGTTCTGAGGAATAGAAGCATCACTTATTTGATGGGGCAACTCCAGAGGCACCGTGTGTGGCTAATAGGCGAGGACAAGAACCCTATACAGTGTGAATAGTTGTCTAGGTCTGGGGTTGTCCTTGCGGGTTAGTGTGTGTCTAACAGTTGTCCCTCGACATTTGCAGGTGACTCTGGTTACCCCAACCTGTCATGGCTACTGACCCCAGTGAGAAATCCCAGAACAAGGGCAGAGGAACGCTACAATGAGGCACATGGGCGAACTAGGAGGGTGATTGAACGGACCTTTGGCCTCCTGAAGGCCAGGTTCCGGTGCCTCCATATGACAGGTGGTTCTTTCTACTACTCACCAAAGAAGGTGTGCCAGATCATCGTGGCCTGCATTATGCTGCACAACCTGGCTTTGCGACGGCAGGTGCCTTTTCTGCAGAAGGATGGTCCAACTGGTGGTCTTGTGGCAGCTGTGGAGCCTGTGGACAGTGAAGAATAGGAGGCAGAAGAAGAGGATATCGACAACAGAAACAACATTATCCAGCAATACTTCCACTGAGACACAGGTAAGAAGATGTCACTGCCTCACACATCTCATACTATTGTTGGAGCTAGCATAAATCTGTCATTTTCACTCAGTGTATGGACCCTGACTTGTCACTTTGCCTTTCCATTTAACAGATGTGGGTCCCACTGTGTGACCTCTGCTAAATTTCCTCCAGCCCTACAGCTGTGTTTCATCGGTATGTGAACAATTAAATTGACATTGCTATATTCCATAGTTATTGCAATTACACATTTGTGAAAGCACTGACTGAGTCCAGATTGTTTTATGATTGAAGTGTGTTTTTTCTGTGCAAATAAGTGGACGGGTTGTAAAATGAGCAGGGGTGATGGTGGAGGAATGTCCATGGCAGAGTCCAGTCTATTTGTTTCACAGGTGCATTATCCAAAGGGGCATAAGAAGTGGAGCAAGGGCAGTTGATGGATGGACAGGGTGACAAAGTGGGACAGAAGGGTGACATTCAGGGGGGTCTTATTTCCTGGCGGGGGTCTTGGCATTGTTCTCTGCCTTGTTCCTGGATCTCAGGGGCTGTTTGCGGGGTGGCTCTCCATCTGCAGGGGGTGGGGTGCTGGTGGTGTGTTCCTGTGGCGGTGCCTCCTGTCCACTAGCGCCGGCGGAGGGATGTTCATCATCCAGGCTAGTGTCAGGGGCCCCTTGTTGTGCCACAGTTTCCCTCCTGGTGTTGACAAGGTCTTGCAGCACCCCTGCAATGGTGACCAGGGTGGTGTTAATGGACTTTAGTTCCTCCCTGATCCCCAGATAATGTTCCTCCTGCAGCCGCTGGGTCTTCTGAAACTTGGCCAGTACCGTTGCCATCATCTCCTGGGAATGATGGTACGCTCCCATGATGTTGAAGTGTGCCTCGTGGAGAGTGTGTTCCCTGGGCCTGTCCTCCTCCTGTTGCACAGCAGTCCTCCCAGCTCCCCTGTTTTCCTGTTCCTCTGTCCCCTGAACCATGTGCCCACTGCTACTGCCCCCAGATCCCTGATTGTCTTGGGATGGTGGGTTTGCCTGGGTTCCCTGTAGTGGTGGACACACTGCTGATTGATATGTCCTAGGGACAGTGGGATGGGCCCGCTGGGTGGGTGCTGTGCTGGTGTTTCCTGAAGGGGAGGCTCTGTGGTGGCTTGTGACAGTGTCAGGGGAACTCACTGTCCCGAGGTCCCTGATGGGCCGGGCTGGTCATCTTTATCCAGTTGTGCAGAGCTGCTGTCATCACTGTGGGTCTCTTCTGTGGGGGGACTGGATATGTCTGGTACCTCGGGTCCGGTGACGTTGAGTAGGGGTCCTGCAGGAGTGTAAAGGCATGATTATTGCATCTGTGTGTGCCATTGTGTGCAATGGGTGAGTGACCCTGTACTCCAGTGCTTGCATTCTTGTCTAGGTCCTTATGTGATAATTGGTTTGGGGTCTGTGTGGGTATCAGTAGTGGACATGCTTTGGTGATGGGTGTCCATGCTTTGGTGTTGCATGCAGGGCTTGGTATTGGGATGGGTGGGTTGTGATAGTGGGACATATGTGAGGTGTTGGAGTGATGGGGGTGAGGGTGAGGGTGGGAGTATGTGATGGTATGCATGTAGGTTGGGGGATAAGTAAGTTGACTTACCAGAGTCCATTTCTCCTGCTACTCCTGCGAGGCCCTCAGGATGCAGTATTGCCAAGACTTTCTCCTCCCATGTTTTTAGTTGTGGGGAAGGAGGTGGGGGTCCACCGCCAGTCCTCTGTACAGCAATCTGGTGTCTGGAGACCACGGAACGCACCTTCCCCCTTAGGTCGTTCCACCTCTTCCGGATGTCATCCCTAGTTCTTGGATGCTGTCCCACTGTGTTGACCCTGTTGACGATTCTGCGCCATAGCTCCATCTTCCTAGCAATGGAGGTGTGCTGCACCTGTGATCCAATTAGCTGTGGCTCTACCCGGACAATTTCCTCCACCATGACCCTGAGCTCCTCCTCAGGGAACCTGTGGTATCGTTGAGGTCACATGATGTGTTGTGGGTGATGTGTGAGGTGGTGTGTATTGTGATGTGTGAGGGGATGTGTTGTTGTGTGTTGTTTGAGGTGTGTGGATGTTGTGTGAGTGATGATGTTTTGTGTCTGTGGATGCTGGTGTTGTTTCTGGTGGTGTCTCTCTCTGGTGTGGTATCAGGATTCTGGTAGGGTTTGTGGGTGATGTGGGTGTGTGTTTTATATTGGATTGGGTGTGTGGGTGTGGTGTGTGTATGTGTATCAGGTGTGTGTATTTTGAATTGTCCAATGTGGTTGTGTTTTGTAAATTTGTGTGTACCGGCAATGGAATACTGCGGTTGAAAGACCGCCGCGTGGATTCGTGGGTCGTGATAGTGTGGGCATATTCCTGTTGGCCTGATAGTGTTGGTCTTGTTATTGCCAGTTTATCACTGACCTTTGGTGTGGCCGACTTGTGTGGGTGTCTGGATTTTGGTGGATTCCGAGCTGTGGGTCGTAATAGCTGTAGCGGAAGTCTGCTGCTGCAGCGGTGTGTTGGCAGTCTTCTGCACGGCGGTAAGCGGGATTTACCGCCAGGGTTGTAATGAGGGCCTTTGTGTAGCTGTTGATGTGTTTCATCATTATAGGCTAAAGTGCCCGTGGTACATCACTGACATTTGTGTGTCATACAATCACATGCAGAAGCACTAGATTGTAGTGACCCTTTGATCAGAAACTGTTGTACTGCCATCAGTATGAGTCTTGCATTATATGATGTTCCATTCCTTTTGTGAGGTAGGCGATATGGCTCCAACTGATGACATCAACCCATTTCATTTTTGCCTATTCTACAGGACAATGGCCCTCATTGCAACTTTGATGGTCTTCACAGAAGACTACCAAAGCTGCGGGCGCCAGAAGACCGCTAATGCTGGCGGTCTTCCGTCCACCATATCATGGGTGCTGCCAGATTTCCACCACACTTTCGGCAGGAATCCTACAGTAGTCGTGCTGACAGGCAGAGGCGTTCTGACGGTTCCCCCACCAGCCCTGCCCTACCAGTAGGAGTCCACCAGCTGTATTATGGCAATAATATGGTCTGGTGGTGTCCTGCTGGCAGGATGCTGCAGGCGGTGCAAGCGCCCTTTCCTGTTCCCTGCCAGACGACCTTCGTCCCGGATCAGGTAAAGTGATCCGTCCAACAGGGCAGGCGGATGGGAGGGTAGGGGTGTTGTATGTGCATGTGTGAGTTGGTGGTATATGTGTGTGTGTGTATGAATGTGTGCAAGTGTTGTTGTATGCATGCCTGAATGTTTAAGTGAGTGCATGCATGCATGTAAGTGTGTATGTGTGTGTTGTGGTGAATGCATGTTTGTCTGCATGTGAGTATGCGTGTTTGGATAGGTGTGAGTATGCATGCTTGAGTGCGTGTACGAATGTTGAAGTGAATACGTGTATGGATGCGTGTGAATGAATGAGTGTATGTATGTGTAGGTGAATGGAGGTATGTGTGGTGTGTGTGGGTGTCTGTGTGCATATATGCAAGGTGGAGGTGCTGTGTCTGGACAGGGTGGGGTTGGGGGGAGGGGACGCTGCGTCTTGAGGAGGGTAGGGGAAGAGGAAAAGTGTGGTTGCAGAGGGGAAGGGTGGTCTAGTGCTTGCTCGGGTGGGGGCATTGTCTACTGGTGACAGGGAAGATATGATTTGCCACCAGTTGTCTTTCTGCCATGGTTTTTGTGGCGATGCCATGGTTTTTGTGGAGATGCCCTGGCTGTATGAGTGGAGATGTGGAAGGTTGGCAGACGCCAACCCGCCATACTCATAGTGTGGCGGTCTGCACCGCCAGCCTATTGGCCGTGGGACCACCACACTTACCCTGATGATCAGAAGACCACCAGGGTTATAATGACCACCAATGTCTGACATATCCCATTCTTCCATGGTATGGAGGTCTGTACCTATAAATTTGATCATTTAGCCAGTATGATTAGATCATGTGGGATTTGCTATGTTTCAGACAAATTGACAGCCTATGACCTAAAATATTTAATAAAATGGTGTAATTGACAAGACACTTGTATGTAAAGGTTTGTGATGAATGGTTGTAATACTGAGCTAGACATTGTGTACACACAACATATCCCTGTTTCCCCAAGTAGCTTGTTTTTTCACTGTAAATGGTCAGATATTCTGACATATCTACATTGCTAAATAAATGTGAAATTTAAGACAAAAAAAATGAGTTTTTGACTGGCGAATTTATTACAGTGCTAAGAGTGAAAACAATATTATGGCAAGAATTAACATGAATGAAAAGTAGGGGGGTCAGTCATGGTGAAGGAAATCATAGGAGTAGATGCCACACCACCGGATGTCCTAAGTATGGAGGTACTCCTCCCATCTGAAATGAAATGGGGTTCATGGTCTGTCCATAGATTGAATGTGTAACACACAAAAGTGGACATTAAGAATGAGGTTTCTTGCTGGAAGAGCAGGGGCACCTCCTGGATTTTTACATGGACATCCCCTCTTGCGAGGGCAGGGGTGTTCAGCTACTGCAGAGACAGGGGTGTCTGAGAGTGGTTGGACCTCTGGCAAGGCCTTCCTTCCTCTGTCTGCTGCAGATGTATTTGTCGTTGTTTTTAGTTGGCCCACAGGAAGGGGTAGATGTTGGTGGAAAAGCCCTGCTCAGGGTTGCATGGATGTCCCTCAGCACCCCTGTTAGGTTGGCATGTAAAACGTATGGTCCTCCATACATTGGTTCATGTCCCTCTGCAGCTGCTTGATTTCCCGGAGTTTGGTAACCACACGGCCATCACGCCTTGGGACTCCTACTAAACCTCCAAGATGGCTGATAGTATCCTGGTCATGGGTAGCCCCAGTTGCCTCACTCTGCTGGCCCACAGCATCCCTCCCACAGACTCTTCACTCTGGAGCCTATGCCCCTGGCACAGGATGCTCTCTTCAGAGGGGTCCTGGACCATCATTATCAGGAATGTTTGATTAGCAACTCAGAATCCAGGACTGGGGTGCACAAGATGGTAGCAACTGTGCTAGGTACACAGGTTAGGGGCACATTGTTGTCTGTGATTTAAAAGCACTTGGGGTGGGCACAGTGAGACTCACTGTTGCCATCTGACTAGGATGCCCAGATGGGCCAGGACCATTATCCATGCCCACATGTCCAAGAGTGTTGTCATCCATGAGGGCTTCACTCAGAGTTGGGTTGGGAGTCTGGTCAGTGGACAATCTCTGGCCAGTTGGTGTGCCAGCTCGACATGTTGAGAAATAGTGTACATTGTTATTGGTGTAAGTGTGAAATCTACATCCAAAGGTTTAGAGTCACTGTAAGTAGGGACCTTGGACAGTTATAAGTGGTAGGTTTGCTGATTGTGCTATGTTACCATAGTATTTAAGTTCTTGACATGACATGTGTGAACCTTGGAGAAACTGTTAGACTCAAACAGCTCATTAGGGGGCATATTTATACTCCGTTTGCGCCGAATTTGCGTCATTTTTTTTTACGCAAAACTAACTCCATATTTATACTTTGGCGTTAGACGCGTCTAGCGCCAAAGTTCATGGAGTTAGCGTCATTTTTTTGCATGAACACCTTCCTTGCGTTAATGATATGCAAGGTAGGCATTCCCGTCTTAAAAAATGACTCCGATGCATATGCGTCGTATTTATACTCCCGGGCAAAAATGACGCCCGGGAGTGGGCGGGTCTAAAAAACCAGCATTAGCGCCGGATTTTAGCGCCTGGGTCAGGGCAGGCGTTAAGGGACCTGTGGGCTCAGAATGAGCCCAGAGGTGCCCTCCCCTGCCCCCAGGGACACCCCCTGCCACCCTTGCCCACCCCAGGAGGACACCCAAGGATGGAGGGACCCACCCCAGGGACATTAAGGTAAGTTCAGGTAAGTATTTTTTTTAAATTTCTTTTGTGGCATAGGGGGACCTGATTTGTGCCCCCCTACATGCCACTATGCCCAATGACCATGCCCAGGGGACAGAATTCCCCTGGGCATGGCCATTGGGCAAGGGGGCATGACTCCTGTCTTTGTAAGACAGGAGTCATTTCAATGGGGGTTGGGCGTCGTAAAAAAATGGCGCAAATCGGGTTGAGGCGATTTTTTTGCCTCAGCCTGACTTGCACCATTTGTGGACGCCCATACGCCATTTTCCCCCTACGCCGGCGCTGCCTGGTGTACGTGTTTTTTTTTAACGCACACCAGACAGCGCCGGCGGCTAACGCCAGCTAACGTCATTGAATAAATACGGCGCCCGCATGGCGCTTCAGAATGGCATTAGCCGGCGCTAATTTTTTTGGCGCAAAACTGCGTTAGCGCAGTTTTGCGTCAAAAAGTATAAATATGGCCCTAGATGTGCTGATCAGTTGCACTTTAGATGAGGGAATAAACATGACATCTTAGAAACAGTTAAGCCAACACAGTGGACAGGAGACAGGTATTTGCCCAATCCATGGCCTAGTTGTATGAGATACAGGCAAAGACACAACTTTGTTGTGTATTTAGTGTAGCCATCGTATGAGCACCGCTGAGTCAATGAGTTTACTGCCACTACTAGTCTGAGGAAGGAGCTTAGGGCCAGATGTAGGTAGGTCCGATATTGCGAATCGGAAATTGTGAGTCGGTGTGACTCGCAATTTCCGATTCGCAAAATCGGATGCAGAACGGTGTCTCAGACACCGTCTGCGAGTCGCTATGGGGGTCGCAAAGAACCACCTCATTAATATTAATGAGGTGGGTCGCATTTTGCGACCCATAGCGAGTCCCTGCACTCACAGGGATGGTGGCCTGCTGAAGACAGCAGACCTCCATGTCTGTGACTGCTTTTTAAATTAAATCAGTTTTTAAAATTTATTTTGTGGCCCGTTTTACGTAAAGGAAAATGAGTTGCAAAAAAAAAAAAATACTGAAACCATTTGGTTTCGTTTTTCTGCTCTGAAAAAACATTTTGGGCAACATTCACAAAGGGGAAGGGGTCCCCGTGGGACCCCTTCCCTTTTGCGAATAGGTTACCACCAGTGTGACACTGGTGGTAACTGTGAATTGCTTTGCGACCGCATTCGCGGTCACAAAGCAATTTAGCATAGTGATGCGAGTCGCAAATAGGAAGAGGCACCCCTTCCTATTTGTGAGTCGCATTCATAATTTGCAAGTCGATACCGACTTGCAAATTGTGAATGAGCATTGCAATCGGCATTTTGCATGGCGCAAACTGCGATTTACGCAGTTTGCACCATGCAAAATGCTTGCTACATCTGGCCCTACATGCCTTAGGAATAGTTGATGTACTCACTTGGTAAGGTGTCATTCCTGCCCTCAGTAGTTTCATTTTGGGATACCAGGACAAGAGCAAGCTAGGTGGACAGACACGTCTCTGAGTTGAGCATGATATACGTATTGCTCACTCCCATGTGAGCGAACATCATTTGAGAGATGGCACACAGGTGTATTTGGACATGTGCAGAATGGCCTGTTGATTGGAGGAACAGAACCAGGGCCTCCGGGTAGTTGTAGTCATGTCACTTCCTGGCTCCCCACACCACACAAGTGCTAAACTCCAAGGGGAGGGTACATCAATTGAGAGATGTCACAGAGGTGTGCAGAAAGGCCCGTTGGTTTGAGGTACAGAAACCGGGACTCCTTGAAGTTGTATTCATGTTACTCTGGGTACTTTCCAACACTTGACAAATGTTTAGTCTTACATATCTATTTCCACACTGCAGTTAGGTTGGACCATTCATTTACATGCTGACACACACCATTTGTCTTGAGATGATCTTTTCATATTTTAACACTTACAGGCCCCATTCCAACATATGGCACGTAATGGGGATTGAAACATGTGAGGTTCTGTACTCCATTACGCATTCTCAGGGTTACATCTCTGCAACTCTCTGTATTGCATGTTGGGAAAGTAGATGAAGCACATGGTGGCAAAAGGTGAAATTTGAGCATGTCAGACATTGAAGATTTGTGACAATTTTTGTGTTATACCTTGCCAGACTCTACTAACCCAGCTATTGCTGTCAAGCCCTCAGGATGCAGGATGGCTAAGACCTTCTCCCTCAGGGAAAGAGTTGTAATGGGGCACTGAGAGGGCTACTATCAGTCTTCATGTGCTCCATGCACTGCCTCAAGGCCAGGGAATTCACCTTCTCTCTCAGGCCATTCCACTTCATCCTAATGTCCTCCTTTGTTTGCAGGGTGGTGCCTACAGCATTCACTCTGTCGACTGTCCATTGCCACGTTTCCACTTTCCTACTGAGAAGAGTATGCAGGACTGGTGCTCCAAACAATTGTGGTTCCACTCTTATGAATTCATCTACAATGACTCTCAACTCATCTTCAGAAAAATTAGTACTTCTGGGATAAGGCATGGATGTAAGTTAAAGTGGATGACAGGGACTTACTTAACACAAAATGTGATATAGGGAGTAAATGGACAAAAGTGCATGAAAGGTGTTAAATTGGTTGGTAAAAAAGGAGTGCCTTATCTATCAATGATGAGAAAAATGGTGGGCTCTGATTTATTTTTTTGCACTGGAGAGCTTAAGGAGCATGGTCTGGGAAGGGGTGTGTTTCATAGAGTGATTTGCAAGTGTGTCCACGTGCCAATGTATGTCAGCTGTGTTGTTTTTTAATCCATCCAATGGTCATTTTCCTGTTGCTTTGCTGAACATGTAAATGGGCAGCCAACGGCTGTCAGCTGACCACTGGAAAAAGCCCACCATATTGACTGTGTTTTTTAAATGGGCTTGGCGTCTCTGCACAGCCATAATAGCGATGGAGTGAACACTGCCAAGATTGCAGGCTACGAAGCAGCAGGAGGGCGGCCATATGTTTTGGCAGTCGTCAGTTCAGGCTGCATACATCATTTTACGGTGGTCTGGAAACTGCTGGTGCAGAAGCCTTTTTTGGACTGCCACCTTGGTGGTCTGGGGGTCCAACAGCCAGGCTTGTAGTTGGTCCCTGAGTAATCATGATCCTGAGTGGGACTAGTTTGAGGACATCACAAAACATGCAGATCAGGTGGGCCCTGAGATGTTGCCACCATGTGTGAGCAGTAAAGTTTGAGATAATTCCAACAATTCTAAAAAAGGGCAATCTGAGGACCCCAGCTTAATCTGCCACTTCTTAGCTTGCCTTTCCAAATCATCAAGTGAATACATATTAAAATCTTTAAAGAGTTGCTGAATAGTGCACTGTTCGCTCCCGACAAGCCGCTCCATCAATTCTACTTTTTCAAATCCCCATGGGCCCCTACCCTTCCTAATTAAAAAATCCCAAATTTGCAGATACATGAAAAAGTCTTTCTGAGGGACCTCAAAATTAGAACATTGCTCATCAAAAGACATTTTTTTCATCAGTGGTAAAACCGTCATCCAGCCTCTTTAGCCCTTGGACCTCCGAACCCATCAAAGATGGACCCCTAAAGACTTCAGGTAGTAGTGGATTTGTGTGGAGTAATGTATAGTAATCAACCCACCCTAACCCTGTCTTTTTCAAAAGTGATGTCCACACTTTAAAAACTCCCTGCAGAGTTATATACCATACTTTCATGAAAAGCGTATCCCTAACAGGCACAGAAAACAACCACAAACTTCTTTTCCCAGTAGTAATTCAAAGATAGAATGAAGCCCACCTGCCCCTTCTTCCCCCCTTGGCTTTCTGAATAGCATACACATATATTGGCAGGCTGCAGCCCAATTATAAGAGAAATTAAAGTCTGTTACTGCCAAGTAACCTCTATCTCTATGGAGAGTTAAATATTTAAGAGACCTTCTGGTCTTCCAGTAGGCTTAGATAGAACGTGTGGCCATGTTGTTTATAGCCTTCTGCCAATGATTATTGAATTCAAGAGGAATAGCCTAAAACAAATATAACACTTTTGGCCGACAAATCATCCTAATGATGTTATTACATCCTACTATAGATATATGTAAATTATAAAAAAAATTGCAGGTCTTTACTTTCTTTCCTGGTGGCATGGGCTAGGTTGGTTTCGACCTATAGATCCAGCTTGGCCGCCTTAGCAACCCGAAGTACACAGCCTTCTTGACTACTCTTTCATCCTTGTACAGAACAAATCTATTAAGAACTACTTGGGTTTTACTTTGATTTAGCAGATACCCAGAAAAGCTCCCTAGGGCCAGGGTGTTCCTTCCAATTTGATTTATAGCCTGGGGCTGGGTGTAACTATGGCCACACGATTCACATAAGCAAGAATTTTAGTATACCAGCAATGGCACTGCAGAGGTACTATTGAGGGGTTCAAGTCTAACTTTGATATCAGGGGTCTTAGATACAGCAAAAAAGCAGGGAAGAACACAGACAATCCAGCCTGGTGCCTCTTTGTATTTGAATTTCACCTGACTGAGAGCCCACCAACTGGAGTCTGGCAGTAGGTCTGTGAAAAACTGATCTTATTGCTTTGATATATTCAGATCCAATTCTGAAGTGACTCATACACGTCCAAAGGCATTTCCAGGAAACCCTACTGAATACTTTTTCTACATCTAATAAAATCAAGGACATAGGATTCCCAGACGCAGCTGAGGCATCAACTAGCTTGATGACATGGCAGACGTGGTCCGTGTTTCCCTACCCAGGTATAAAACCATGTTGTTTTGGAGAGACAATCTTTACTATAACTAGGCTCAGATGTGTAGGGAGCACTTTAGAATACATCTTTGTGTCACTGTTAATAAGAGTTATCGATCTGTATGACCCTGGCTCTTTTGATGACTTGCCTTTTTTCAGAAATACAACTATATTAGCCATAGACCAGGAGTATGGAGCTGGCTGCCCCTTCTGGATTTTGCAAAATTGTGAACAATAAATCTTGCTCTAGATGGAAAAAAAAACTTTATAGAGCTCAGAGGAATCTTTTTTTTTTTTTTTTTTTTGAGGATGTTTCTGGTGTATTTTTTCTTTTTTTTTAACTTTTATTGGAAATTGAATGATAGTACAAAATACATTGTGGGCCATCGCCCATATGCTTCATAACAAAGACTAGAGTCACAGTTAACATATGAGTGAGTTTAACTGAAAGAAAATATGAATAATAGGGTATGAGGTTAGGAGTGATGTAGGAATGGGTAGAAGGGGAGAGGTGGGAAGAAGTATTAGGGACGGAGATAGGTGAGGAGGGAAGAAGGGGGGAAAGGGCGGGGGAGAGTAGAGGTGGGTAGAGAGAGAATAGGGAGGGAGGGGTGGGGAGAGGGTTGGGTCAGCGAGCCAGGGTAGCTGGAAGAGTATGTTGATGATTTCTTTCATAAGATGAAACATCATGTGAGCTTATGCATAAGTACACATGTATATCCTTATAATGTGGGGCACGGGATCCAGGTTGTTAAGATTGGAGTATCCAGGGTATGGGCGAGATGGGGGGGATTGAGCGGCGGTTCGGGACATTATTGTTGCCTTTGTTCGAGTGACCGGGGGGGGGTTAGGGTGGAAGCTCCTAGGGATGACTTACCACAGGATGTTGGAGGTATGTAGCTCTAATTTATAGGTGTGTATGCGCGCTATTGTTGGACTATGGAACCATCCGGCAGGAGAGTGATATCCCAGCGCATTTTGTTAATATCTTTCCTACTGGTTAAGAGATAGACGAAAGGGGTGTTTGTTCTATGGGTCGGTCGATTGTGTGTGGAGAACAGTATGGGTAATTTCTCTGCTATTGCCTTTTTCATATCTCGAGAGTCGCCTCCTCATTGATTGAGAGGAAGAGGGTTTGAGGGATGTCTGAGTGGATGTCCTTGACAGCTTTAACCTCTTGGGATCGGGTCTAATAGTTCTGCACTGGTCGGACTAATGTAGGCTGGAAAAAAAGAGAAGGATAGAAGGAGAAGAGGGGGACAGCATTTCGACCCGGGGGGGAGTTAGGAAGAGTGGGGCTATTGATAAATATTTAAGCATTGTGGGGCCGAGGGGTTCTGTCCGAGATAGGTGATCTAGGAGTCGGAGAAAAGGAGGTGTGCGTTGGCGCGGGGAGTAAGTAGGTGAGTAAAGACGAGACGTGTGGGACCAGAAGGAAGGAAGAAAAGAGGGGGGGGGACTAAGTTGACATCTGTCGACTGTCCACCAGCTGGAATGATACAGGAGGGGGGGGAGGTGGGAAGGGATGTGTGGCAGAGGTGATAGTTGTAAGGGGGGGGAAGAGGTTTTTGTCAATTACGGTCCTATTAGAAAAGGTCTCCAAACTTCTGTAAACAAGGCTGCCTGATCCTGTAGGTTGTAGATTACCCGTTCATGAGTAGTGGTGTGGATCATAGCAGTCATCCATTCTGTCGGGGTTGGAGCGGTACTGGATCTCCAGTGCCGAAGTATGCAAATTTTGGCTGTGGCGAGTGCTGTATGTAGTAATCGCTGCTGTGATCGCGGTGGGGGGGTATGGGCGCATGTCGTGGAGGAGAATAAGTGGCATCAGGATCGGGTGCGGTATCTCATGGGGGTCCAATACCAGTCCTGGAGGACTTTAAATAGACAGAACTTCAGTCGTGCCTCACGGGTGCCTCTGTCGAGGGCCTCCAGGATATCCGACCAGTCCTGCTCGGTATAGGTAGTCCCAAGCCGGTCTTGCCACTTGAGGCGTAACCTTTCAAGAAGGGGTAGTGAGTAAAGGTGATTTACTAGCACTTCGTATAAGCCGGCCATTATACCTCTGTGGCAACCCCATATCTGTAGATAGGCGACAATTGGTGAGGCCTTGACCTTCCATGAGAGGGTTGCCAGTATTTTATGCAGGCAGTGCTTAAGCTGTAAGTATCGCCATTCTTGACTATTATGAATGTCGAACTCCTCTCTTAGTTTATCAAAGGATTGGAGCCGATCGCCATCTATGATTTGGGCTATACAGCGGATACCGGTGTTGTTCCATTGGGGCCAACTGAGGGTGCTTCCCCCTATTTTAATGCTTTTGTTACCCTCTATAGGGGCTTGGGTGTGTAAGAAGGGATGTACTCCTAGTAGGCGATAAGCCCTGCGCCACACCGCGTTTGTTGCGTAAGGACGGGATTCGGCCATTGGGACGATCAGTATATATCCCTTCTAGCCCTTCGAGCTGGTCCCGAAGAAGTTTCTCCAACTCTGCCAATTGCGATAGCTGTAGGGCTAGTGAGTGTTGTTCCACTGAGGGGAGTCCTAAACCTCCGCAGGATCGTCGTGTCAGTATTTTTGCCGGCGCCAGCCTCGGGCACGTAGAGCCTCAAACAAAAGTTCTTATTGACGCATCTATCATCCGGAGCATGGGGAGGGGCACATGTAGGGGAAACATGCCCAGTATGTACGTAAAGCACGGTAGGGTGACCATCCTGACCGCCTGCGTCCTGCCACACATGGAAAGGCCCAATAGCGACCACTTTGCGAAGTCCTGTTTCATCCGGGATACAAGAGGGTCTAGGTTATCCCTAACCATGTGCTCCAGGCCCCTGTTGACTAGCGTTCCCAGATATTTGAGGTGTGTCGGAGTCCATTTGAATGGGAGTCCGTGGATTGCGGCCCTCATCGTTACTCGTTAGAGGGGTACTGATTTGCTCTTGTACCAGTTTACCCGGTGTCCAGATAGGGACGTGAAGCCCTCTATGATTGAGAGCAGCGATCGTAGGGATCTTTCTAAGTCAGACAGGCTTAGCAGAATATCATCAGCATAGAGATAGATTTTGGAAGAGCCGCCTGTTAAAGGGATGCCTTATATCTGCTGGGAGTTTCATATGGTAGCTGCCAGAGGTTCCATTTCTAACAGGAACAAGAGTGGTGACAAGGGGCAACCATGTCTCATACCACTTCCGATGGGGAAAGGGTCCGATAGAAAACCCCCGCAGTTAACTTGCATGGTAGGATGATCGTACAGTAAGTGGACTTTGGAGATAAATTGTTCTCCGAGGCCAAAGTGTTTCATAGTAGCGAACATATAGGGCCATTTGATGCGGTCAAACGCCTTCTCTGTATCGAGGGACAGGGCCAAGGCTTCCTCTGACATGTTTAATGATTCATATAGAGTGTGACAGAGGGTGCGCATATGGTTTTTGGAGGTGCGGCCCGGTCCAAACCCTACCTGGGTATTATGGATCAGGGACAGTATAACTTTACGTAAGCGTGCCGCCAGGACACTAGCCAAGAGTTTGACGTCTCCGTTCAGGAGAGAGATAGGACGATAGCTACCGCAGAGCAGGGGGTCTCTACCAGGTTTGGGTAGGACGACAATGGTGGCCTTGTTGGTCAATGCACCTAAGGAGCCCTCTTGGCATGCCTCCCCGACTGCCTCATGCACAGCAGTGACTGCCTCTTCTCCTGCCCACCTATAAAACTCAGCAGGAAAGCCATCCTCGCCCGGGGATTTGTGGTAGGGGAGATTCTTATTGGCTTGCACTATTTCTTCCCTACTTATGTCACCCTCTAGGAGAGCCTGGCCCGCCTCCGAGAGGCGGGGTAGGTTGGCCATGGTGAGAAAGGACTCGATTTACGCATCACTAGCCGCTGTTTCAGGGGTATAAAGATGATGGTAGAAGGCCACAAATTCATTTACAATATCTTGTGGACGAGTTAGTATTGCTCCTGAGGGGGACGTTATGGCCGGGATGGCGGATGCAGCTTCTCTCTGCCGGAGTTGTGCCTCAAAGAGTGGTCCCGCCTTGTCACCTTGTTCATAGTGGCAGCCACGTAGTCGTTGCAGTGCGTATTCTGCCTGAGGTGTAAAGCTCGTTGTGTGCCATTCGGGCTTGTTCGAGGGAGCGACGTAGTGCAAGAGACGGCTGGGTGGTGTATTGTCTGGTGAGACTCTGAATGTCGTCTTCGAGGGTTCGTTGGCAAGTCACTCTGTCCCTATTAGCCAGTGCTGCATCGCGCATCATATTGCCTCTCAGGGTTGCCTTCGCCACCACCCAAAGAACCCGTTTAGAAGTCACAGTGCCAGTGCTGTCAGCCATATATGTGGATACATGGGTCCTCAGTTGTTCTTTCTCTTGTGGGGAGCGGTACCTATGCACCGTAAAGCGCCATGGTTTGCGACCAGAGGAAGTGAGGCCCGTTTGGATCAGAAGCAGAATGGGGGAGTGATCTGAAAGTCCGCTGTCTAGTATACTGGCATCTTGGAGTTGGGGGATTACGGTGTGGGCCATGAAAAAATAGTCCAAGCGAGATTGGGTGCTGTGGACAGGCGACAGGAAGGTATATTCCTTGTCCTTTGGGTGTATCAGTCTCCAATAATCGACTAAGCCCGCATCAGTGGTTAAGTCTGTCAGCAGTGCCCTGTCGTGGTTGTTACCCGTATCAATGGGACCCGTCCTGTCTAATATGGCATCCCGGGAGAGGTTCCAGTCTCCCCCTATGATGTAGCGGGTGGTCCCGATTTCGGTCAGGATGCGGTTTAGTTGCAAGAAGAAGGGTCGCTTAGTACCAGTCGGTGTGTAGACTGAGTCCACACATAGAAAAGTGTCTCCTATCCTCAGTTTTGCGAATACAGATCTCCCCTCCGGATCGTTCCAGGTTTTGATAATTGTAACCAGGAGTGATTCACGTAGTAGTATCGCTACTCCGCATTTGCGAGGAGTGCTTCCTCTGGTCTCTTGGGTTTCTGGGCAGCAGCTAAAGGAAACCCTTCCTACCCAGTCTCAATGGAGCTTGCTAGTCTCTGTACTGTCGAAATGTGTTTCCTGAATCAGAGCTATGTCTGCTCTTTTCGAATGGAGGTAGGACAGTACCTTTTTTCGTTTGATGTAATTCGTCATGCCATGCACATTCCAGGAAAGGATTCGTAGTGGGTGTGTCGCGCGAGGGGCAACTCCCGGCATGCTGGATATCAGGGTAAAGCCTCAGCAGTTCAGAGTATGGTGGAGAGGGTTACCATTTATCGTTGGGGCAGGGACTATGGCGGTCATTCTGACCGCGGCGGGCGGCAGACGCCGCCCGCCATGCGGTCACCGCCAAATGGCCGTTCCGCGGTCAGGAGACCGCGGATGCCATTCTGGCTTTCCCGCTGGGCCGGCGGGCGACCGCCAAAAGGCCGCCCGCCGGCCCAGCGGGAAAGCCCCCGCAACATAGAAGCCGGCTCCGAATGTTGCAGGGGTGCGACGGGTGCAGTAGCACCCGTCGCCATTTTCACTGTCTGCAAAGCAGACAGTGAAAATCTTCATGGGGCCCTGTTAGGGGGCCCCTGCACCGCCCATGCCAGTGGCATGGGCAGTGCAGGGGCCCCCAGGGGCCCCACGACACCCGTTCCCGCCATCCTGTTTCTGGCGGTGTAAACCGCCAGAAACAGGCTGGCGGGAAGGGGGTCGGAATCCCCATGGCAGCGCCGCCATGGAGGATTCCCTGGGCCAGGGGAAAACCGGCGGGAAACCGCTGGTTCCCCTTTTCTGACCGCGGCGGCGGTGCTTCCGTGGTCCCCGGCCCTGGCGGTCATGGACCGCCAGGGTCGGAATGACCCCCTATATCTTTTGGCAATGTATTGGTTTGGGAGGGGGATATCTGGTGGACGTCGAGTGGTCCTTCAGAAGGAAAAGAGAAGGAAGGTAGATAAGGTTTGAGAGAGGGAGGGGAAGGAGGGAATAGAAGAGAAGATGGGGAGAGGAAGAAGGAAGTGGTTAGCGTGAAGAAGTAAGAAGGAAAGGAGGGGGGTATGTAATCAGGAGGAGAGAGGGAGAAGGGAGAGGAGGGGCAGGAAGGAATAAGGAGAAAGGAGCTAGGCTAGGAAAGCTAGGGGAGCAATGTCCCCTGGTGGTAGATCTGTAGACTGTGGGTCCAATTCCTATACGAGCTCTCAGCGCCACCGACCAGGTCCCCACCGGGGAGGCAGGGGAGGGGAGTGGCCGCACCCTGTTAACGGTCTCTCTATCTCTGGAGGAAGGAGGGTCGTTATGGGTTTGTCGCGAAGGAACTTAGGAGAGAGTGGTGGCAAAGAGATTTATTATCGTGTGTGGGGGGAGGGGAAGGAGGGGAAGAGTTGGAGCGGATGGGAGGGTATAGAGTATTTATAGCTATTGGCAGAGTAGCATCCTATTGTTATGGTGATGGGGGGGCGTGTGGCCACATATAGAGGGGAGTTGTTCTGCTGACGGATGAGGATTGATATTATTTATATACCCCTGGTGGTGGGGCAGGGAGCCGCTATGTCTAGTTGTCGCTGTCATGCAGGATCCATACCTAACCATAGAGACGGTTTGATGAGAGGAGGGGGATAAGGAAGAAGGGAAAGGGCAGGGGAGGAGGAGGAGGCGGAGAGGGACAGATCAGCATTGGGCCAGGAGGAGGCTTTAAAGTGCACATATATCCAAATGCATATATACTACCAGTCATAGATAACATCTCTGTGACGTAATATCATAATGCTACACGTAGGACATTGATTTATAAGGCATATCCCTGGCCTGTGCGTAAACAGTGGAAGTCAACAAGGTCTAGTCTAAATACCGGCACTGTGAACTCGGTGATAGACTAGAGATAACTTATATTACGTTTTTGCATCATGGTACTTTGCATTATATGGGTAGGAACGTGTTAACTACACATTAGCAACTCCATCATAGGGCAGATCCCTGGCCTATGAGTAAACAATGGGTGTAAACAAGGTCTAGCCTGAATACAGATAATCTGTGCTCGGTAATCAGCTAGAGATAACTTACATTGCGGTATTACGTTATGTAAGCTACATTGTAGGGATAGGAACATATTAGCTACTTATTGGTAACATCATCAACAACAGTAAAGAAAATGCAAATGCAAAGTCCGGACAGGTACTCATCCGTCTGTCGGATTGGCGACGATCGTACTCCGAGGCTCTCGCCGTTGTCTCATATAGTCGCTGTGCAGATCACCGTATCAGGGGGGTATTGATGGCGGCTTCAGGGGTGAGCTGGATTTTTCCCTCTCCGAGAGCTGGGTGTGGAGTGCCACGGCGTGTAAGACCAGGCCCCTATCGTCGTGTGACCTGGTTAGCTTCTACAGGTCCCTGTCTCTAGAGCAGTTGTCGGGGTCGTACCGTTCCATTCCTCCTCTCTCCGGACCTGGGAAGGGGTATAGCCGTGGTCTTCCGAGATGTCCTGTGGTCGGGTCGAAGTGGTGGAATCCATGGGTTGGTGCTGGAAGGAATCCAAGAAGAGTCTCAAGTCCTCTGGGTTGTAGAAGACTTTAGATACCCCATTTTTGGTGACCCACATTCTCGCTGGATCGAAGAGGTCGTATTTCATCCCCAGCTGACGGAGCTGGGGTCTTAGAGCCAGAAAAGCCTTTCTGCGGTCGTTGGTGTCTTTGGAGTAATCAGCCATTATGCGGAAAGGTCCATGGTTTCGTGCTGCTTGGAGAAGTTAGCGAGTCTGGGTGTGGCGTAGCCGGCATGCGATGATCGGACGAGGTCTTAAGGCCCCATCGGGGCATTTTGGGCCCACTCTGTGGGGGTCGAAGGTCAGCGAGGTCAGCTTGGGGAGGCCTGTACATCTGGTCCCTCTTCATTTTCTGGGATTCCAAAAAGGCGAATATTATCTCTTCGGCTTCTGTCTTCCAGGTCCGTTATTTTGCTCTGAAGAGAGAGAAGGTCCTGATCCCTGTCCTGGGCTGTGGCCACGTGGGCTTCAAGGGGCCCCATGCGATGCTCCAACCCAGTCACCCTGGATTGGAAGCCTGCAATGTATGAACGCATGGATTTGGTCTCCAGGGTCAGGGAGGATATGGAGGCATCCATCCCCTCTATCCGTCAGCTGACGGCGGTGATCTCCTGTAGTATCCATTCCATGGTTGTAGGCTGGTCCTCATCAGACATCATAGGAGGCTGGGCTGGAATTGGGGATGTGTGAGGTCCTACTATTGGGGAAGCAGAGTGTTTATGTTGGAGCGCCTCGGAAAATAGCAGTTGTCGCACCGGTTTGCCTGTGGATTTGTGCCCTGTATTGCCACCGGGCATCTCAGTACCAGCCTGTAGGAGAAGCCCTGTTAAGCCCAAGACCCTTTTTCCCTTACTTCTCAGGGACTGGTGAGGTTGGTGGTGCGTGGGCCAGTCGGTACTCGGCTCTCCCTCTTTTTTCCCTGTGTGGCGCTGGTGTCCAATATAGTATGCAGTGGTCTTCTAATATTGCCAGTTAGGAGAGATGCAATGAGGGGCGTGAGTGGAAATGGCGATATGGGCGTAGGTTCGGCTAGGTTATGGGGACCAGGTGGTAGGGTGATATTGTCGGACGGTTATAATGTTCCTTTGAAGACCATGAGGTGGCAATAGAGCGGGCCCCCTCGTTAATGTTGAGTGACTGTAGTGGGGAGGCCTGGAATAGGGATATCTTGAGAGGTGAAGATGAAAAATCAAAGGCCTCTGCCTACTTGTGTCATTGAACTGAACTCGCCGCTGTGGAGCTGCCCGTCTTTTAGGGTGCTGGAGGTTGTTAGAGAGAGGGCGGGTGATCTCGTTCCAGCGTCGCCCTCCTCTATGTTATGTCCGGGTTACCGTGTCCAGGGGTATGTGCTCCTGTGGGTCCCCTTTCCTAGGTAGTAACCCTGTTGATACCAGGGCACTTGCGAGTGCTCTAATATTTGAGCAGCCAGAGGGGGCAGGCCTGTGCCAGTATCCCGTCGCCCCATTTTTCCGTGAGGGGGCGGGCACCTTCCCCTCTTTAATTACTGGCTTCCGTTCTCTGGAGAAGGGGAGGGGGGTGGGGGTGTATGCTGTTCAGATGGGTGGCACAACGCTATGATCCGATGATGAGGTGTGTGGGTCGGCGCCTCCGTCTTTGCCGGGCTGGTCTACTCTGGTTTCGAGAGATGCGACTCCGCCCCCCAAACAAGGCCTTCACTGCTGAGTTGCGCAGCAGTCTTCCCGGCTATATGTTATGAGCCTCCTCTGCAGGGATCGGGGCTTGGCATATTCGGAGAGCCTCCGGAGCTGGTGGTGTTGTGTTTACGGCAGCCGCAGGTCCCCGCCGCCTCCCTGAGTCCGTCGCACCGCGGAGCTCCCAGGTTAGGTGGCCATATTTCGTCGTGGCCTGACCACGCTCCCTCCGATGGGATCTTATCCACCCCAACTGCAATCCCTGAGGAGGAATGTTTAATGGAGGTTTGTACTTCTTCCCAAAAAGCAGGGGCTGCTGAAAAGTATTCAGTGATGGAGGGCAGGGGATGCATCATAGGCCCTTGCTGACCCCTCTGATTACCTCGTTGTGCCTGAACCTGGCTAATTGTTTTCCTCACCATCGGCACCTGGTGAAAATCATCTCCATCTTTACCAGCGCTTGTCTTGGGATTCTTAACCCCTGAGCTACTCCATTCAGGTATCACACACACTTGTCCAGAGGTCTGCTGGAAAGCCAGTATTCCCTGCTGATAATTTTCTTTTGGGGGGCCACTGTAATAAGATAGTCGATCCACTCTTAGACAGATTTTCAATGGTTGAATTCATCCCCTATACTACACATGGAATTTTCAGACTGCAATTTCCAATAAATGTCTAGTAGATGTGTGGAGATTAGTTAACCCAGATCTCAGAGAATATACTTTCAATTCTGCATTACACCAATCTTAAACAAGGATGAAAAACCTTTTCATTAGTAAAAATATGACTCTGGACTTATATAATTCAGAGATTGTTTTCATAGTCATTTCAGACCAGGCGCCATTTTAGTCAGATCATGACCCGCTACATAACAAATAAAAATCCTTAAGCTAGAGGTTCAACAACACTTTATTAAATGACCTGTCTGTTTGAACATAATACCAACAATTTGCTGAGGAATGTATCCCCTTTAATTTGAATGACAATATTGCAATGCATACAGTTTAGGATGTTTTTAAAGCTGAATCAAGGTGGCCAAGATGGAGACAAGTTAGGATGTGTTTTTCTGGTCCTCTGTCCTCCGCTGCAACAAAGATACCTAGCGCGGGTGTTGAGAGGCATTGCAGAGCAATGGTACTGCAGCAACCGGGAGAAGGATGAGGAGATATCTGGGGAACGGCCTAGTGTGCGGCAACCAAGACTGCAGAGGTTCCTGGACTAACAGACAAGATGGCGGCTGGACCGTCTTCCCACTGAGCGGCGAAAGGGCCAGAGAATCGTGCCCTTCACTGGGGGTGAAACACAGAGTGGACTGAGACTAAGGGGCTCTGAGGTGCCCCAGGGGGAGATGCAAGAAAGGATGCGTGAAGCGCGATGTGCACAGAAGTGTGCTGCACGGGAGGGGTGCAGAGAGAGCCCTTGTTTGGGGCCGAACAGGAGGAGCAGTGAGGGTGTGCAGCATCAGCAACACCGCTTCAGTGTCAGGGCACGAGTTCTGGAAGAGAACTATGCTGATGACCTGTGCCAAAGGAGCACACCGGCCTCACTGAATCCACAGGGGAGCAGCGCCTGCATCGGAGGAAGAAAGACAATTCTGCCAGGAGACAGGAGGAGGAGGCTGGGCCGGGGCCCAGGAGACAGCAGCAGCACTGGTCGCGTGCCGGTGGGGGGTGCGTCCCGTGCCCGGGATGGAAGTGAGTTGTGGCCTAAAGTAAGCTATGAGAACCATCCCACAAGAGAGCTACAGGTTCTGCCACAGGGTGGACAGAAAAGAGATAGTCTGGGGAGTTGAGATCAGAGAGACGGTCCCCGGAGGCCACGCTGCCCTGTGGGCCTTAGGGGTCGTCTTGACCCTCCGCACTGGAGAGACTGGGGATTCCAGAAGACTGTTGGTGCTCCTCTGTGGCATGGAGATGCCGCAAGTGCCCTGCCAGCCAAGGAGTGCTGCTACCATGGTGCCCGACCCTAACACCTGAAGCACAACAGGAGAAGATAGGAGGTGGGAAAAAGGTCGGAGGTGGGAGAGCGGTCCGTGCTGAGCCAGACTGGTCTTCTGGTGATCCCCGCTGGGCTACAGCACAGACTCTGGTACCCCCTGAAGACTGCCTGCAGGCCACCTTGAAACCAAGGGCCCCCCTGCAGATATTTTCTGTGGATCCCGAGGAGGGGGAGATTGGGTGCCTCGTCCTGGAGGAACTTGGGGGTGGTGCAGTCCCTAGCAGTGCCCCAGCTTTTCCTGTTGGCGAAGGCTGTGTTTCTGTGTCCGGAGTGGGAGGCGACCACCCCGACCGGCATGGTGTGAAGACCACAGACAGAGAAGGGAAAGGGCAGATGTGGAGCATGACCCTAGACTCTGAAGCTGACTCACTTGACCACTTCTTGAATCCCTGACCCCAGTCGCTGAGGCCGGACGTGAAGGCCCAGTCTCCGGGGGACAGAGAGCGCCTCAGACATTTATAGCCTCCACTCGCTCCAAGAAGGAGCACTCCCTAAAGGAAATGCTGACAAATATGACCGCTCCAAAGCATCCACATCAGTCAACCCAAAGCGTACCCGGAGGGGTGGATGAGGCAGAGGGAACGGTTACACGCTCCTTTCTTGAGGCACTCTTCATCTCCCTGAAAGATGACCTCCTAACCCTCAATAGGGACCTGTCTCAAGACCTGAAGACCTCCAAAAGGACCTTGCTGACATTTGGAATAGAGTTTCTACTTTGGAGGACAATACTTTTAGCAGAGATGATGCAATAGAGGGCCTACAACAAGAGATTATCTGCCCCTGCGACCAACAAGTGGATTTGCAGGCACACGCTGAAGACCTTGAGAATAGATCGTGTAGTAACAATATTCGCATACAAGGAGTGCCCACGGCTGCAGAGGGAAATTATATTACCACATATGTACAAGCTCTCTATGCCCACCTATTGGGTCCTGACGACCCTCTTGTGAGGTTGGACAGGGCACACAGGGTGAATCTTCCTTGGGCCTCGTCCTCTCGCCTAGTAGATATCCTGGCATGCTTCCATGAATTTCCTGTAAAGGAGAGGATTTTATGGCAGGCAAGCGAGCTCCAGAAAACCAAAGAAGGGGAAAAAGAGGGTCCCTGATGTGAATGTAGTAGCTCAACCAGGGAAAAACAAGCTAAAGTAGTAAAAAGACTAAGAGCTACTCTAAGATCGAAATATACAGATATATATACAACCAAAAAAATATAATTATAGATATAAATAAATTCACCTTATAATGTATGTCAACAATAATTTGCTGGCTATATGTCCAATCTAAGGCTACACAATAACAAAACCTTCACTACAACAGATTTCATTTCATAGGGTCATAAAGTGATTTCATCAATATTTTATTTATAATATCAAATGCATAAAAAAAAAGACAATACATCACATAAATCCTACCACAATCACACAACAATAATAAGTGCAAAAATATATACAAAAATACAATCAATATATTATATACCTATGACATACAAATGAAGTAGAATATTATTAATACATAAATACACATATATAAGGCTATAAAGCCTAATATCTGTTATCACAATACACTAGTATAATATTCTAGGAACATAGTAGGAACCCAAATCCTACGCAAGTTTTGGTACTCTTCACAATGGGGGGTAACTCAGGCTCTCAGGTACTGCCCCAGTTCAATGGACTAACAACACTATCCCCTACTTGGGTATTCAACTGGCCACAACAGTATCTACCACTGTTCAAGTGAATTAAAGGGCTCTCATGCAGCATGTCAAGAGTGGCCTTACTAGGTGGCACCAATACTCCCTTTCGGAGCTAGGTCATATTGCATCAGTCAAGACGAACATGCTACCCAAAATCTTTTTTCTAATCCAGACTCTACCTGTTGCTCCCCCACCCAGCACAATTGAAAAGTTACAGATACAGCTAGCTTGCTTTATCTGGGCATATAAGCATCCCCAGATGTCTCAGGCCCTGAGTCACAGATCCACGAGGGAAAGCAGGTTGGGCATCCCAAATCTCCACACATATTATCAGGTAGCACAGCTCTGCTATCTGGTTGAATGGTCGAGGGCAGAATCTTAGAAGCCTTGGCTCCTCATGGACTGGGCAATAGTGAGTATACAGCTATGGAAGGTGCCTTTCCTCAGGAAACCACAGTGACCTTGGGGTCTTTATTCATCCCTGGTCATGAAACCCACACTCAGAGCCTGGGACAGGACAGCCTTAGTGGGGAGTCTGACCACTTTTCCGTCCCCCCAGCCCCTATGCTAGACAACTCAGATTTAATGATAGGGCCATATTTTTGATCATTCAGTTGATGGAAGAATAGTGGTTTCAGGTCTATTGGTCATCTATATGATGCAGACGAGGTCCGTCCCTTCCAAAATCTAAAAGCGGAGTTTAGGCTTCCAGAATCGGAGAGACACAGATAATTTCAGGTCCACCATTGGGTCACACACCCTGCTCTCTGACCTGGTGTCCAGACACCGTTGACACCCTTTAAACAATGGTCTCTCCGGAAGCTTGCAGATAAAGGAATGGTGTCTGTCCTGTATGCCATCCTCCTCTGGGATCCCCTGACCCAGTGACCCTCAGGACAATGTCACTTTGAACAGGAGCTGGGCAGAGGCATGACACCCACATAGTGGGGAGAGATTTACTATAGAGCCTATCACACGTCCCTCAACTTAAAAAAGCATTGAGACAATAGTCAAAATCACTATGTACTGGTATCAAACACCCCCGACTCCGACAATAATATTCCACTCAATCAGATGAGTGTTGGAGATTGTGTGGAGTACAAGGCACACTGCTTCTCATTCTTTGGGAATGCCCTGGGATCTCTCAGTTCTGGACCCAAGTCCTACAGGATATAGATACTCACCTGAACACCCAGATAGCAAGGTTCCCGGTGTACACTATACTGGATCTCAGCAACCCACTCACGTTCCCGCTCAAAACACGAAGGGGGCACCAGATAGGTCTGGCACTGGGGATGGCCCACCAAACCATAACACTTAATTGCAACAACACTGGATATGCCCACAGACAGCTATATCACTTAGGAAATACCACATGTGATATTGGTCCATACTACTTCTTTTATTAAGCTTGAGTGCCAACAAAAGGGGTGGGATGGGGAGAAGCAGCACGTTAACATTTATGAGAATGTTTTTAAGGATGTTACCTTTTATGTCCATCACTGTTTTCTAGTGGTATGTGGCTGATGTTTGATTTTCTATCACAAAATGATAATAAAAAGATATAAATCATAAAGCTGCATCCTGCGGTTTTAATATAAATTATGTTTCTGGGAAGATAAAAAAGCTTTGGCACTTTTAAACTAAATCAAAACACTCGAACACAAATTTTACATGACAAAACATGATCAAGAAAGCTTAGAAGAACTAATCAAAGCTAAGCTACAATTTAATTTAACTTTCACAAATAGGGCATCATGTTACTAATTGAAATCAATGCTCAGTACTGTGGAGACAGGAACAGATCTGGTACACTTCTGGCCAATTAGCTGAAATCGAAAAAGAGAAGAAAAATTCAAATTCTATTCCCAATTCACAAGGATCTAAAGTTTACAAAGATACAGGGATTTTAAATGTTTTTATTCAATGTTCTACAAACTTGTATTCTTTATTAAACAATTACTTCTCATCCTTAAGAAGATTTCTCTCCACTGAGATTTTTCTTACTTAAATCGGGCCATCACAATCCATGAACTTTTGACCACGCTAAAAAAACTGCCTAGTTGTAAATCATCTGGACCTGGTGGGGTCACAGTTGGAATTAATTTCAAGATTAAAGTGCTGGGCTTTGGTATTGTAATTTACTTTCTTGATACTCTTAAAGTAAATACCAATGCATTATTAGACAAACTTAATGCTCATACACAAAAAGGTCCCCTTTGTACGCCATGGTGTGGCACATTAGGCACAATTAAAATTATGCTTCTTCCTCTTATAATTTTTTTCATTTTCCTTATGATGTTCCCAATTAATATCCCACCAATATTTTTTTCGCCAATAGACAACATTTTAAAAACTTTAAATGGAATTGGAAAATTGCACATTTCCCTTGCACAACTTAATCTGCCCAAGATGTATGGTGGAGTTAATTATCCTGATTTTCCTCATTATCACAAAGCGTTTGGTTTTAAACAAATTCAAGGTTTTTCACTATATCCTACTACTACTCCAAATATGTTATGATCTGATTTGGAACTGGCACTTATTCATCCATTCGCCTATTTACATTGGTTGTATATCTCTTCACCTCCTAAGCCTTAGATGCCTTCTGTTACATCACACACTTGTATCTTCATGAAACCTGATATGGTTTATAATAAACCGCCCTTGGGCCGCTTTATTTCTAGTCCCATTTGGTACACTAAAATTCTTATGCATAAGGGCTGAATTCTTCATTGGAAGGATTGGATGGATAAGATAATAATGATTGTTTCACATTTGATGCATATTAATAGCGTTCTTCCAATCTCTGACATTTCCTCCAAATTTAACTAAACAAACTTGCATCTCAAAAAGACTCAATTACTTTGTGCTAAAATACCTCTACTGCTTGCAGCTTTTTCCCAACTCTCCTTGGACCCTCAGAACAATAAGGATAGTTCAATAGGTCATACAGTTCACAGTAAAGCATATATAAATTGATGGTTAGTCTCATTTTATTAGAACTAAAATTAAAGTTGAAACCCTATTGTAGCGTCTTACCCAGACTGGATACCCACCAATGTATACGCCACACATAGAACTATGTATTACATGTCTTTATTCTTCAGCGTGTAACCGTGAACTTAATATTCTAAACATGCATTCACTCCACATGTCCTACAACTTATGTCATCATTCTATCGAGTCTTTCAGGATCCTAAAATGTTCAATCATAGATATATATGATACACAACATCTCCCAGTCTATAAAATAGAAAAATGACAATTGTTCACAACATATACACATTCTAACTCTTCAATTAGTCGTCTTGGTGCTTTGATAACTTGTCCAAATCATGTCTTTGGAAATTGGAATCAGTAATCAGAGTGCCCATGATCTGCTTCGGCGATGTAGGAGCAAAGGCAGTCTGGGATTTTCCGATTGTCCTCTCTGAGACAGTCTCTGCATTGACATTAGGGTCCAATGAGCATTGAGACACATGTTTAAAGTGTGAGGAATCTCATGTGATGGATTATCTGGACATTGGGCAGCCACCATGTGCCCTTTTCTGGTTACAACGTGAAATGGCTTAGAATCTAAAGAAGCATCAGATTTATGTCTTTGTGGCAGACGAATAAGCACTCAATCACCTTATGTGAAGATAATGTTTTTTGCAAGTCACCATTTGTCAGCAAAGGCCTTCATTTTCTGTTTACAACTCAAGTCTGTTGTACGTGTCTCTGTATCAGTTTTTATCTGGTGTTGGTTCACTGAGGTAACTGGGTCGCTATGGCTCTCCTGCACATCAAAGCTGCAGGGCTTTCACCTTTGGTCATGTGAGGAGTTTAACAGTAATCTCGTAAAGTGGAATTCAAGACAATCTTGAGGATGAGCTTCTCTAAAGTAGGATACTGAACAGCTTTCTTTAACATACTCATGAAACATTCAGTGAGGCCAGTAGCCTTTGGCCAAAGAGGTGTGCTCTTCTGATGCTTCACATTCAGCAGATTGAGGAAGGCTCTGAATTCTCTGCTATTAAAAGGTGGGCCATTGTCAGTTTTCAAATCATAGAAATGCCCTATGTTACATATAGGCCATCTAATCTCTCAATGACTCTGCTCTGAGTGACAGACAAGAGATTTTCAATCAATGAGAAGCTAGAGTATTTGGCCACAATCACCATCAAGTGTTGTCTGTTATCAAATGGACTGAAAAAGTCAACAGCAATCCTTTCCCAATGCATGGTTTGGCAACTCTGAAATGTTTAAGGGGCGTTGAATACTTTTCAGTGATGGGCAGTTATGTAGATGATAGGTTTTTATCTCTCTTTCAGCTTGTTCATCCAGATGAGGAAACAATTCTCGATCTCAGAGAGCGCGATTAGCGGCAACAATTCCACAATATCCTTCATTTGCTGTCGCAGACTCTCCAGAATGACAATTCTTGAACCTTTCAGGATAATTCCTTCTTGTTTTACAAACAGTTCATCTTTGACATGTTTAGTATTAAACCTGAATCAACAAGTAAACAACACACGTGTCTTCAATCTTTGCCATATTTCTTTTGTGTAGCTCTAAAAGCCAATATGTCATTGCTATAGTTGAAAGCATTTGCAACATATTGTATGAAACGTCTAATGACATCTTGAAAATCTCAGCAGCTGATGACACACCAAAATTTAGAGCCTGATTTAGATTTCGACAGATGGAGTACTCTGTCACTACAGTGAGTGATATCACATCCATTGAAATATAAATCCCATTGTTTCCTATAAGATTTACGGAGCAATCCCTGTGCCGAAATTTAATTGAGGCCCCTAGTCTTTTGTATCTAAACAGACCAATATGCATAGAAAATGTTGGATTGTACCTGCAACTCTCCTTGAGTTCCAACTGATGATATCTTTTATTTAAATAAAGGTAAGAGAAGACCTTTGCACCATTCAATTGTGTTATCATGTCAGCAATGTGCAGACGTGGATGTCATTCACTTTCAGTTGCCTTGTTCGCTTGACGCATATCCAAGCAGATGCATATGGCTTCTTCACTGTCCTTTTAGGGCACTACAGCTATGGGAGAAATCCATGGTGTCAGACCAGTAGAATGCTCAATGATATCATGATTAAGTATTGATTCAAGCACCTTTATGAACCGCTTCATGTAAATGAAATTCAATTCTACTGTGTCATTGAGGAACAGGATGGACATCCCCTATTGATATGCAACTGTACTTTCATAGTCGTAATTTTTCCTAGCCCATGAAATAATGAAGGACACTGACCTACTATTTCATGATGAGCATTCATATTGTAGTTCACTGATATTAGTCTCATATTAGCAGCTGTGCTGAAGCTGAGTAGACAATGGACAGACACTTGACACTGTACACTGAAGTTCACGCATGGGTGCTTGCAGTTTTGTTTTCTCATGCTTCATAGTCGCTACGAATTGACCTTTACTTTTCAAAAACATTGATACAGCCCTTGTGTACACTTTGGTTTTTGATGGAATCAGTTGTGTTAATGGAGACAGTTCATTATATTTCTCCTCAGGCATAATATTTATCTACATACCACTGTCGGTAATAAAAGGCATTGCACAACCATTTTTTCTCCAGTGTAATCTTTGGGAAATGTTTGAATGACTTGGGTGTTTTCTCATGTTGAATTTACTTTGACTGGTGCTTCTCTTATCATGTGGCCAGTCCAATGTGTGAACATTTTTCTGAGGTTAACATTGACACTGCACAATCATCTTCTTCACTTTCACTCAATGCTGATACTGCCAAAAAGTTTCACGATGATTTAGATGATGATCAACTTTGTTTATTCTCAATTTGTCTCAACTGATGTTGAAGCTTGGCCTTGTGGGTGGGTGTCAAATGTCCCTTCTGAAACATTCGGTCAGCCATTTTGTCTTCTCGGCGTGATGCACTTACTTTTTCTTTTGCCTTGCAAACCTTCACAAAATGGTTCCCTTTACCACAGCCTTTGCATATTTGTTCAATGGCGGGATATTTATCTTTGTGTGGCAATGACAAGACACATAGGCCCTCATTACAACCCTGGCGGTAAATGCTGCCTACTGCCGTGCTGACAGCCGTCAACATACTGTGAACGCGGTGGTATACCGCTAAGAGTATTATGACCCACGCAGAGAAATCTGCCACTGGACAGACACCAACACAAGTCCACCAAACCAAAGGTCAGTGATAAACTGGCGGTACCAAAACCCATACCGTTACACCAACAGGAGTACACCCACAGTATCATGAATCACGAATCACTGCAGCGGTCTTTCAACCGCGGTAAACCATTGGCGGTACATACCGCCGAGCTCATAATACATACACACTGACAAAACTCCACCACATTGGACAATTCAAACCACACACACCTGACACACATACACACACCACACCCACAACACTATAAAACACCCACCCATATTACCTACAATCCTTTCTATGAAAAAAATAGCAAACAGAGAGAGACAAGCCAGGAGCACCCACCCAATCTGAGCCACAGAACACCATCACCCATACACCATCCACGCACCTCACAGCACACACCACAACACATCACCCCACACATCCTCACACATATCACCCACACCACATCCATGGCACACCAAAGACACCCCAGGTTTTCAGAGGAGGAGCTAAGGGTCATGGTGGAGGAAATCATCCGGGTAGAGCCACAGCTATTCGGATCACAGGTACAGCAGACGTCCATTGCCAGGAAGATGGAGCTATGGAGGAGAGTCGTGGACAGGGTCAACGCCGTGGGACAGTACCCCAGAACAAGGGATGACATTAGGAAGAGGTGGACCGACCTACGGGGGAAGGTATGTTCCGTGGTTGCAAGACACCAGGTAGCTGTACAGAGGACTGGCAGTGGACCCTCGCCTACTCCCCCACAACTAACAACAGGGAGGAGCAAGTCTTGGAGATCATGCCTCCTGAGGGCCTCGCAGGAGTAGCAGGAGGACTGGACTCTGGTAAGTCAAATCTTTACTACATAATCCCCCATACCTGCATGCCATTACAAACCCCTACCCCTACCCTCACTCCCATCACTCCACCACCTCAAATAAACCACACTATCACAACCAACTCATCCCAATACCAACCTGCATGCCACACCAACCCATGGACCCCCATCACAGACCTGCATGGACACCCATCACGACAGCATGCCCATCAGAGAGAATCACCTAGTCCACAATATCACCACTCACACAAGGCAACGCTGACAGGGTAATCACAACCATACAGGGAAACACACCCATGCACATGATGGCACACGCAGATACAATAACACTGCATTGCATCCCCACTGGACCCACACTCACCGTCAATGGAGAGGAATTGCCAGCTACATCATGTCCCCCCCAGAAGAGGCCCACAGTGATGACAGCAGCTCTGCATGCCTGGATCACAATGACCAACCTGGCCCATCATGGACCTCTGGACAGTCGGTTACCCTGACACAGTTCCATACCACTGCAGATCCTCCCCCCTCAGGAAACACCAGCACAGCACCCAACCAGCAGGCCCATGCCACTGTCCCCAGGACATGTAAATCAGCAGTGTGTCCACCACTACAGGGACCCCAGGCAACCCCACAAACTCAAAACAATCAGGGACCTGGGGTCAGTGACAGTGGGCACACGGTTCAGGGGACAGAGGCATACGACAAAAGGGATGCTGGGAGGACTGCTGTGCGACAGGGGGAGGACAGGCCCAGAGAACCCATTCTCCAGGAGGCACTCACAAACATCCAGGGAGCATACCATAATTCCCAGAAGTCGATGGGCCAGATACTGGCCAAGTTGCAGGGGACCGAGCGGCTGCAGGAGGGACAGTACCTGGGGATCAGGGAGGACCTCAAACACTTCTACATTATCCTGGTCACCATTAATGGGGTGCTTGCTGACATGGCCAACACCAGGAGGGAGGCAGCGGCCCACCAGTGGGCCCCTGACACTAGCCAAAGAGATGAACAGCCCTCCACCGGCACTAGTGGACAGGAGGCCCCGCAACAAGACTAACAGTCCACCATCACCCCAGCCCCTGTAGAAGGAGAATCACCCCGCAAACTGTTCCTGCGATCCAGGCAGAAGCCAGAGAACATTGCCAAGACCCCCACCAGGAAATAAGACTTTCCTGATTGTCACCCTTCAGTCCCACTCTGTCACCCTGTCCACCTTCAACTGCCATTATTCCCCTTCCTATGCCCCATTGGACATTGCACCCGTGATACCAAGAGACTGGACTCTATCCACCATCACCCCAGCCCATTGCACATCCCCCTCTACTTATTAGCACTTAAATAAACACCCTTGGAACAAATACAAATCTGGAGTCTGTCAATTGATTGAAATATGTATTAGTGTCAACATTCTGAAAACATTGCAATTCATATGTACAGTAATAATACATTGGTATGACCTTTAGTGGGCAGCAGTAAATATACCAGGTGCCAGAGTTGGCGACAGAAATCTGAAAATAGAGATGCCAAAGGGTACAGTAAGTGGCCATAGACATAGGGAAATCAGGCTGCCATGTACAATGTCCAACAGAAAACTAAAAAGTAAAGTGAAGTTACAGTTTCTTACCTGTGTGTCACTGGAAGTACTGCTGCATGATATTACTTCTGTTGTCCACATCTTTTTCCTCTGCCTCCTCTTCGTCACTGTCCACAGGCTCCACCACTGCCACAAGACCATCTCCAGGCTTATCCACCTGCAGAAAAAGCACCTGGCATCTTGAGGCCAGGTTGTGCAACATGCAACATGCAACATGCAACGATGAGCTGGTACACTATTCTTGGGTGAGTAGTATAGGGATCCACCTGTCAGATGGAGGCACCGGAACCTGGCCTTCAGGAGGCTGAGGGTTCACACAATTATCCTCCTTGTTCGCTCATGTGCCTCATTGTAATGTTCCTCTGCCCTTGTCCTGGATTTCCTCACTGGGGTCAGTAGCCATGAGAGGTTGGGGCAAACAGCGTCACCTGAAAACAATGAGGGACAAATGTTAGACACACTAGCCCTTAGGGACAACCCCATACCCAGACACCAACAAATAATGGGTGGGGACCTTGGGCTCACCTAATAGCCACACCCGGTGCCTCTGGAGTTGAGTCATCACATATGGGATGCTGCTACTCCTCAAGATAAAGGCATTACGCATAGAGCCAGGATACTTGGGATTCACATGGGAGATGTACTGGTCAGCCAAACACACCATCTGCACATTCATAGAGTGATAGCTTTTCCTATTCCTGAACACCTGTTCATTTGTCCGGGGGGGAGGACAAATGCTACATGTGTACCATCAATGATGTTGGGGATATGTCCCAGGTCATAAAAGTGAGCTTTCACTGTGGCCAAATCCTCGACCTGGGGGAATACTATGTAGCTGCGCATGTGTTTCAGCAGGGTAGACAACACTCTGGTCAACAGGTTGGAGAACATTAGCTGAGACATCCCTGATGCCATGGCCATTGTTGTTTGGAAGGAACCACTTGCCAGGAAATGGAGCACTGACAGGACCTGCACTAGAGGGGGATACCTGTGAGCTGGCAGGTAGCTGACATCAGGTCTGGCTCCAATTGGGCACACAGTTCTTGGATTGTGACCTGATCAAGTCTGTAGGTTGGTATAATGTGTCTGTCATCCATTGTCGCCAGGTCCACCAGGGGTCTGTTCAATGGAGGATGTCTCCATCTCATATTCATCCTCAGCAGGTGAAACCTATGGAGGAAAACGTTGAGCAGAGGGTCATAATCACACATCTACTGAAATAATGATGCATCTTTTCCTTTACAGAACCAGCATGTGAATCCGATAGTCAGTTGCTGTGCCAATGTCTGCTGTGACGCAGTTAGGTGCCATTGCCTGTGCCCCCCTGAGATGGCAGCTGCCTGACCTGTGAGGAGGGACAAGTGGAAACAACGTAATTCTGCTGGCGTTGTGCGCCATTGCGGTAGGCGGTTGATGACCGCAGCGCAACTTCACATTGGTTATCATTGGGTCCTATGGGTTCCAGGAGCCAATGGCGATGTACACCGGTGGTGACGGTACGCACCACCGCAGACATGACCGCCATTTTCTATCTATTCACTCACTTGCTACCTGACCTTCAACAGGAGAGGACCTACACTGCAAGTGCTGCTGTGACCTGTGTCTGGAAGCGACAATGGCTCATGTGTCTGGGGAAAGGGCCCCTGCCTTCACTTCGGAGGAGTTGGAGAGACTAATGGATGAGGTCCTACCCCAGTACACTTTAATCTACGGTCCTCCAGATAAACAGGTGAGTACACTTTGAGCATGATGCGTGGGCCATGAATGTATGAGTGCTGTGTGGGCAATCCACATGTAGGGGAGGGGCTGAGGCATCCTGGGCATAGTGCTGCATGTATGGTGGTCAATGTATGTGAATCAGGGGATGGGAGGGATATGGTGGGCCATGTGTGTGTCACGGTCTGATTTGTCACCCTGTGCTTCTGTGCATTAGCATCATCTAGCTGAGGAGCAGAGGCACCTGCGACGGGGGGGCTTCATCCCACATGGGCCTGGAGGCCAAATCCACCGAGGGTGAGGGCACCAGTGGGACAGAGGGTGAGGGGAGCACCACAATGGAGACGTGAGGGGTTACTACAGACAGCGACTCCTCCTCTGATGGAAGCTCCGTGGCGGTGGCGGACACCTTTGTGCCCACGCCAACAACAGGTAGAGCCACCACCCCCTCTACCAGCACCACCCTCCCAGCAGCCCCTCAGCGTGTTTCCCGTGCCCGCTCACCCAGGACGGTGGACATTTCCTTTGCCCCAGGCACCTCAAGCCCTGCCCCAGTCAACCCTGCTGCCCTCACTGAGGAGGCTATTGACCTCCTGAGATCCCTCACTGTCGGGCAGTCAACCATTCTGGGTGTCGAGAGACATTTGCAACAAACAAATGCATACCTGGAGGGCATTCACCCTGGCGTGGCGGCCCAACAGAGAGCATTTCAGGCTCTGGCCTCTGCACTGTTGGCAGCCATTGTCCCTATCTCTAGCCTGCCCCCTCCAACTTCCTCTACCCAGTCCTAATCCCCTCAACCCCAGCCTATCCCAAGTACACCTTCAGACCAGCATTCACCCAAATCATCACACTTAAGTGGCTCAGGCAAACACAAGTACCACACGTCATCTCACAGGCGCTCACACAAGCACCATCCCCATGCAGACACACCAACATCCACTGCCTCCACTGTGTCCCCCCCTCCTCCTCATTCACCTCGCTCCCAGTAGCGTCTCCACTCACACCTGCATGCACTACATCCTCAGCCACTACCTCCATCACCAGCACCCCCATCACTATACACCCCTCACTGGCAGTCACCACCCCCACATCCACGCACATGTCCCCTGTGTCCTCTCCCCCTGTGTCTGTGACCTCTCCTCCCAAAGTACAGAAACGCAAGCACCCACCCACCCAACAGCCATCCACCTCACAATAGCTTCCAGCTCATGCAGCTGCACCCAAACACAGCAGACAAATACCTTCTACAACCACTCCTTCTCCCTCCACTCCCAAACCTTCACCCTTCTCCCGCCCCAATGTCCCTAAGAAGTTTTTCTTAGCCAACATTGACCTCTTCCCTACTCCTCCCCCGTTCTTCCCATCGGGCCAGGGTGGCCAGAACCAAGCCCAGCATCTCAGCCACCAAGTCCACGTCAGCTGTGGTTCCTGCAGCTGTCAAGGCAAAGAACATCTTGCCACCTGGCAAGGTGAAGAAGGGGACAGCATCCAGTAAGGGGAAGGAGCAACAACCACCCAGCAAGGCCACGTCAAAGACTCCAGCTGCCAGACCCAAGGTGACACCACCATCTGCCAAGGGCAGGAAGGGGCAGAAAACAGCAGCCAAGGCATTTCCGCTATCCAAGCCTGCAGGTGATGGCCTGGTGGCTACCAGCACAAGAGCCAACACCGCCATCTGCACTGCGGCCAGCACGGCCGCAAGCACCAACACAAGCACCGCCACCTGCACCCCTGCAAGCACCGCTGCAAGCACCGCCGCAAGAACTACCACCTGCACCGCTGCAAGCGCCACTAATGTCATCAGCAGCAGCCCCAGTGGGCAGCCATCCAAGGCTGAAGGGGAAGGGCTGGAGCCTCCACCCACTAATGGCAGCACCGGCACCTCCACCGCAGCACAGCCGCAAGCCCCGCCGCAAGCACCGCCGCAAGCACTGCCACCTGCACCGTTGACAGGAGCACCACTGGCAGCAGCAGCAGCCCCAGTGGGCAGCCGTCTGAGGCTGCAGGGGAAGGGCTGCAGCCTCCCCCCACCACTGGCAGCACCAGCACTACCACCACTGTGCATCTGTGGCTGCCGGTGGATGGACTGTAGCCCTGCCTCCATGGACTATCATGCATCCTGACCACTGCAAATCTTGTGTCTCTGACACGCAGGTGAGGGACTGTGACCTGGCAGTCCCCAAGTGCTGCATCACTGGGCAGAAAGCCCCTTCCAGAACCAGTGGAGAAAGGCATCCACTCACCCTATCCTTGGCAGGATAAAGCACACTGGGCATAAAGCCCCCTCCAGAACCAGTGGAGAAAGGCATCCACTCACCCTATCCTTGGCAGGATAAAGCAGACTGGGCACAAAGCCCCCTCCAGAACCAGTGGAGAAAAGGCATCCACTCACCCGCTCCTTGCCAGGATGAAGCACACTGGGCACAAAGCCCCCTCCATCCACTAGAGATACTGTGGCTTTGCACTTCCCAGGACCAAGAAGTGGGCAAACCACCCACTTGAGAGACTGTGGCCTTGCACTTCCCAGGACCAAGTGATGGGCAAACCACCCACTTGAGAGAATGTGGCCTTACACTCCCCAGGACCAAGCAGTGGGCAAACCACCCACTAGGGAGACTGTGGCCTTGCACTCCCCAGGACCAAGCAGTGGGCAAACCACTCACTAGAGAGACTGTGGCCTTGCACTCCCCAGGACCAAGCAGTGGGCAAACCACCCACTTGAGAGACTGTGGCCTTGCACTCCCCAGGACCAAGCAGTGGGCAGACCACCCACTTAAGAGACTTGAGAGACTGTGAAGACTGTGGCTTTGCACTCCCAGGACATCACTGTGGGCATGAAGTCCCCTCGAGGAGCAGTGGCATTGTACCATCTTCCGGCTAAGGTGCCCTCCCTGCCCCATCCCTTGAAGTGCCTGTGTGTTTTCGACCTGATGCCCCTGCAGTGTTCTCTCCATTTTGAGGCAGGAATCAAATGTGAGCTTGACCCATGTGTTATGGCCCAGTGGGCCACGGACTATTTTTATATGGACATTGTCCCTCATTTTGTATATATTGTATACATTGTACATACTGGTTATTTATTTATGAACGTATTACTCGAGATTTCTCATATTACACTAATTTGACTCTATTCCTTTTGTCCGTGAGTTATTCCTGAGGGTTATGGGGTGTATGTGTAATATTGTTGCATGTGTCTGTGTGTATGGTGTTGGGGGTGAGGGTGGGGTGGGGGTGTTGCGTGTGTGTGTCACTCTCTTTTTCCTCCCCCCTCCCCTATATACTAGATGCAGTACTCACCGTGGTCGTCGCCGCCGCCGTTTGTGCTCCTGATATATGAGAAGATACACCAGCATGGGCAGGACGTGCAGCTCGGGCTCCATTGCATCCTGGTTTTTTATTGAGTGTCGAGAGGTGAGTGGTTTCCCTTCCAGTACTGTTTTGCTGTGCTTTTGATGGCATTGGTACCGCCCTGGAAAAGCTGGCGGATGGGCGTGTTGTAATGGGATGGGCGGTACATTGTCTTCCACCTAACTGTTGGCAGTTACTGCTGCAGTGTTTGTTGCTGCCGCCGTTGCGGTCGGAGTGTTAAAGTGGCTGTTTTCGGTGGCGGTTTTCACTGTAGTCATGATCTCATTTTTCTTACTGCCTCTCTTTAACTTCAACCACCAGGGTTGTAATGAGGGCCATAGTTTATCTCTGCCTCGCAGTGTTTCTGAATTAAGCATTATTACATACTCTGCCTTTGCTAATTGCTACATTTTCAAAACCTGGCTGTATCCACCTTCAGCAGTAGTGCTCTGTATACTGTATAACTCTATATTGCATAGTAGTGCTGTACATTTCTATATTGCCTTGTTTGTACTTTCTAGACCGTAGACTTCTCAGTAAAGCTTTCTTTATCTTCAAATGCTCTACATCGGCTGGAGTTGCTCTTTGACTCCACATGCATCAACTGTCGATTCACCACTTTGATGAAGACACATGTAGCACGCACAAGCAGTTTGGTTGGACCACGGCAAACATTCTGGAGAGCACTGTTGATCAGTGGGTTACTTATCCCCATCTTGTCATCAGTAGAGTCCTCCCAGTCAGAGTGCCGATCAATGAATATGGCATACACAGAGCTATGTGTTTTTTATCAAGAAACTGCAAACTCAACATTCTAAACTTGCATTTTCATCATCATTCTACGGAGTCTTTCAGGATCTGAAAAGGTTCCATCATACACACTCACAAGACACAACACATATGGGAATCCGACTTAGCTTGAAAATCATCGATGTATGGATGGGTTAATATAAGGTTGAAACTACATTCCACTGCATGTTTGGTCTCTCTAACGCAAACTAATCTTCTTTTATAACAGAGAATACTACGCACCTGAAAAACGATCTAAATTTACACTTGTGGGTCAACAGACATTTTGGAGGTGTAATAATTTTGATGGTTCATATATGCACATGTTTTCTCATTGCCCTAATGTATTAGAGTTCTGTAAGTCAGTATCGTTTAAAATTAATGATATTCCAAAAGTTTTTGACTTTTTCATTACAAGTTATTTTTGGGAGGGTAAACAATAATTGGTCTCGTGATCGTCTTCTTGGAAAATTGATAGACTTGCTGATTGCTATTGCTATAAAGGTCATTACGCCTAATTTCAAAACAAAGACAAAGTTTAATACACATATTAAACATTGATGGAATTTAATGAGTTACATTCAAAGGTTAGATACATATCACCTTCATGCCACCTCATTTTGCAATCAAACGTGACAGACTGTGGTTGCCTGTTAGTAATTATTTATTATAGATTTCCCAGTGTTTCATTTCATCCTTTAAACATGTATACCTTAAATATAGAAAGTATTAATGCTTTCATATGGTTCATGACATTTTATATAATTATTATAGCGTCTGGATATTATCTTGTTCTAGATATATAATTTCACTGCCATATGATTTCAATATCTTCTACTATTTTCTTTTTCTCCTTCGTTTTCTTTTCTGTCTTCTCCTGCTTTAATTTGTAACCTCTCTCAATAGGATCATTGAAATGGTGTCATATGCCAAAAATGTTATTACATTATTTGTCTATTGATGTACTTTGTATCTTGTTCTATTTTATATCATAATTAAGCTATTTAAGAAAAACAGAAAGAAATCATCCCTTTTGTAATGTTTATATTACATTTTAAGAGTATTTATGCAACACTAGGTTAAATAAAGATAGATGCCTCTTATTACTGTCTTGTTAATCCCTTTGTTGAGTATTTGTGCCTAAGCCAGGTAAGATGGAACTACATGGTAATGGAGGGTCAAGCTATATGAGAGCTTGAAGAAACTGAGTTGCAAATTGCATGTAAAAAGCAAGTCAAAATAACCACCGAGGAAATTTATAGTTTGAGTATATTACACAATTAAGGGCAACATATGTGACTTAGGGCCAGATGTAGCAAACGATTGTGACTCGCAAACGGGCCGAATCGCAATTTGCGACAGTGCAAAATCGGAAATGGGATGCAAAAAGCCCATTTTCGACTCGCAAAAAGCGATGGGACCCGTTTGCGAGTCGCATCCGGTGCGACCCCATTTTGCGACCCGCAAATTGCAAGTCGCAATTTGCGAGTCGCAACCCATATGCAATTGCAACTCGCAAATTGCGACTAGTCGCAAAAAGCCCAGTTTTCATGTCCCATTTACCACTAACTCAGAGCAGGTGGTAACCATTACCAAAGTATAAAAGGGGACCCAGAAGGCATCTGGGTTACTCAAGATGGCGGAGATATACCTGATAGCAGTGAGGAGGAGAGTCTACGCAGCCCAGCAGAGGAGGAGGAGGGGCCACAGACAGGAGAAGATATATAGAACCAGGCAGACTCTTTTTCAGCGAACTGAAGAGGAGATCTATGACAAATACCGCCTTAGCAGCGCAGCCATTCTTGAATTAATAGATTTACTGAAACCACAGCTAGAACACAAGACTCTGCGTGGCTGTGCCATCCCTACGCATGTGCAAGTACTATGCGCACTGCACCTCTTGGCCTCAGGGAGCTATCAGGGGGTCATTGCCGTAGCAGGTGGGGTATCCCAAAGTGCAGTGTCAAGGTTCCTCAGGGCATTCCTAGATGCCTTAGTCACGCACATGTCTCACTTCATATACTTACCAAGGAATGAGGCAGAAATTAACAGCACCAAGCTGGACTTTTACCGCATTGCCCACTTTCCTCATGTCATAGGGTGTGTAGATGGGACACACATTCAAATATGCCCCCCTGCTAATCTGGAACACATTTTCCACAACAGGAAGTGTACCCACTCACTCAACATACAGGTTGTTTGTGATGCCCATTATGTCATCACGGACATCGTAGCTAAGTTTCCTGGCAGTACCCATGACTCATACATTTTTAGGCATAGTGGGATACATCAACGCCTGGAACGTGGGGAATTTGGAGACGGTTACCTCCTAGGTAGAGCCACAGACACTTGCAGACATACACACAGGTCACTGTGCACGACTATCTGGACTTCCTAACAGTGTACTTTTGTGCCCAACAGGTGACAGTGCATATGCTCTCAGGCCTTGGATCATGACTCCGTTTTTAAAACCCAGAACTGAATCAGAGAGGCAATACAACAGTGCACATAAGAGGACCAGGAACCTGATCGAGCACACCTTCGGACTGCTGAAGGCAAGATTCAGATGCCTCCACCGCAGTGGAGGCGCCCTCCAATACACCCCCATTACCGCTTTCAAAATTGTGGTCGCATGCGCCATCCTCCACAACATAGCCACCGGACGTGGGCTACCTCTCACCCCTGCAGACCCAGATCCTGATGATGAAGAGCAAGAACAACCACATCGCCATCATGGGGATAGGAGTCTAGCTAATCAAGGCAGACTGAGACGGGACCACATTGCAACACAATATTTTGGACGGTACGTGTCAACTCCCACCATACTCACCTATTAACCAATCCATTTGTTAAGTGGAACAAAAATAACTGTTTTATTAATGTCATGAAGAAACTATATACAAGTTGAAATTGTCCATGGGCAGGAAAATGCCAACCAGTCATGTGGCACATTAACGCCATGTGCCACATTAATCTGTCCTGGCTGTTATCTATGATCTCCTGCCCCTCCTGCCAGCCTGGCTGGTCCCTGCTGTGTCCATGGTGCTGTGCCTACCACTCCTCAGCACCCTACTGTCAGTGGCAGAGACACTGCTCACTGTTGAGCCCTCCTCACTGTCTTGGGGTGTTTCCCCGGTGGCCCTCGACATCTCCCGTGTCTCCATAAGTTCAACTATGTGGGTGAGACGTCCCAGGCCCCTGGCAACATCCCCAGCAAAATGGCCCATCTCTATTTGCAGGCCAACTGTCCTCCTCGACAGGCCTGTTGTATTGATGGCTAGCCTGCCGATCGATGTGGCCATCCTGTCCAGTCTTAGCATTATCTGGCGATCTCTGCGCCGCCCAGCCTCTGCCTGGCCCAGCAGTCTGGCCGCCAGTTCCCTGATGGCAAGGGCAATGCCCCCAGTGTTCTGGCACATCTGGTCCATGCGTCTGTTGAGGTGCTGCATGCTTGCATGGTTGTGTCTAACAAAGCGGTGCAGCACACCACTAATCCTGCCCAATGTTCTGTTCTGCAGGCGCTGACCCCGCAGCAGATGTGCCTCACTGCTGGTTGGAGGAAGTATCCCGGATCCAGATGGTCTTGCCCTGCGCCGCCTGCGCAGCGGTGGCTGCCCTGTGCTCACACCTGTATCCTCCCTGCCTGTTGCTGGGGCAGCTCCTGGCGTGATTGTTGCAGCAGGCGTCACCACTGCAGGAATGCTGCTGACTGTGCAGGTGGGGGTGCTGGCGGGTCCTGGGGTGTCCTCCTGGGCCTGGGTGGTTGGGGTGTTGGGGGTGTCTTGCTGGAGACCTGTGGGACATGGGGAACACACTGTCAGTGTCTAGTATCTATTGCACAATTCCTAATAAACATTTGCCTTTGAACTGCCTCTTTGACTACATTTCCCATAATGCATCATTCTGGCTTTTTCTACCCTGAAATGGAGCTAATTTGGTTGTGCATGCACCTGTGTACATGGTGGGTGGGGTATGACATTGATAGGGGTACAGGCTTATCACATGGTACTCACCGGTTGATGTGCTGGGCTCTGAGGTGTCCAGGTCCCCAAATCCACACACTGCCTCCTGCTCAAATGTTTCCTCAACCCTTTCTTCCAGGGGTGTGGGTGGTGGCACAGATGATGGTCCCCCTCCAGTGCCTCTCATCTCCCGGAGCCTTTCTGCCACCCTCTCCTTGGTCCGGGAGCGGAGGTCATACCACCTCTTCTTTATGTCCTCAATTGTCCTGTGGCTCACACCCAGGGAATTAATTTTTTCTTGCATGTCCTGCCAGAGTTTCTTTTTGGTTGCCTCAGGAACAGTGAGGGCTGCTCTCCCAAAGAGCTCATCATGGTGCTGACAGCATTCCTCAGTCAGCACCTCCAGCTCCCTCTCAGAAAATTTGTTTTTTCTTTTTCGTGGGGTTCCCTCCATGGCTGCTGCTGCTTGTTCAGTGTGAAGACTGGCAGTTATAAAAGGGTGTGGTCCTGCCTCCTCCCAGGTGTATTTGTTAACTTCCTGGCTGTGATGTCATCATCATGTGCCAGGAAGTGTTTCCAGAGTGTTCTGGTATGCTTTCTGAAGTGTTCTGCTGCACCTGCAAGCAATTTTGAAGGTAATCGCAATTTGCGACACCCACTCGCTAATTGCCAGTTCGTTTTTTGCACACTCGCAAACAGCGACCTCGCAAACTGCGGACTCGCACACAGCGTTGCGAGTCCGGCTGCGAGTCGCAAAATCGGATCGCTTTTTTTTCTGACATTCCAATTTGCGACTTGCATTTTGCGAGTCGCATCAACTCGCAAAATGCGAGTCGCAATTTTTATTTTTGCTACATCTGGCCCTTAATTTCCTAGCTATCTTGACTTTTTCATATACATTGATTCAAAAAGTATTCCAATGTTTTAAAATGCATAGGAGTCTTAAGCAAATAATTTATGCACATACACTTTAATGCTGTCAAAATATAATTCACCAGAAAGTAATCATTTTGTATTGCTGCACGGCATGAAGAACCATTTTATTGGCACTGTCCCTTCTCCCTAAAAGGGGAAGCAGGCTTCTTATGATAAAAGGAATGCTTATTTTATTCTGCCATTTCACATATTTTTTGCTTGCAGTTTCAAATTCATTTTATGGGCTCTGGAAGCACGTCTTTTGCTTAAGAAGTAGCTTAGCACTCTTATGAAACAACTTCTGCTTTCAGCATATTGTCTGAGATGTAAAACGTGAATTTCATGAATAATGAATAAAACATTTCATGATGAAGACTGTTCTAATATTTCTATTCTGTTTGAATTATATTTAAATATATATAGCCAATTCCATGCCTCAGAAAAAGGAGTGGCAGCCTGCCATGATGTTGGTACATTACCACCACCAGGACAACATTCTCACCTTTTAATGTGTGGATACAACAATCGACAGATTAAAGGTGACCAGTTAGTTTTTGTGAAATTCTGTTCAGTATGTTTTACCCTGTATGCAGAATGTTTGGTAATTTTGATGTGGGAACCAATTCGTATTTGGTAAAACGTGCAGATTTTACAGCGGACTGTCAATTATGTGACAAGTCTGCTGAATCAAGAATCATGTTTGTGATATCATGCTTAACAGGTGAACAAGACGCAGACTTTCCATAACATTTCAAGAATCAAATCAACAAAGATGATAAGTGCTCTCAGTGGCATTTAATGAAATTATGCACAGATGAGGATTAGGAAAAAGAAATAGTATTTTGATGTAGAAGTTAAACAGATTAACTCATACATTTAAACCATATTTCTGGTGTAATTTACACATTTGGTGTATGAATATTATTTGCTAGATAGGTTCACCTTCCTCGTAAGGTTGTTGGATCTTGTACAGCGAACAAGGTAGTAATACTGAGGAAAACAAGAGCCTAACATCAACGACTTGTCTTTAAACAAGGCAGACTAGATGCGGTGACACACTTACTGACAGACCCAATGAGGGATCCTGATCCATATGAATCCTCCTGATGCTGCTTCCTTGACCTCCCCGTCAAGAGCGCTCATAGCCAAACGCACTAGGAGGGGAGGTCGGGTCAAAGCATCTGGCAAAATAAGGCATGAGCTTGCCCCAACCAACAAAAATCGCAAAGGAAGGAAGCAATATCTTTGTTACAGAAGTTAAAAGAATACATCACAGAGGTTGGTGTGTTTTCTTCTGACTAAAATATGCCAGTTTAGCCACTTCCTGCTAGTGATTCATTGGTATAAATGGTATGCTTCAGTACTGTTTCGTACCCCATATGAACCCTGCAAAGTGGATGCTGTGCACTAAGAGGCATTTTTATATTCCATTTGCACCTAATTTTCATAATTTTTTTACGCAAATTCGGCAAAAAAATAACTCCAATTTATATTTTGACGCTAGACCCGTCTCATGTCAAAATATTGGAGTTTGCAACATTTTTTTAGATATGTGAACCTACCTTGCCGCAATGAGATGCAAGGCAGGCGTTCCCATATAAAAAATGGTGCTAATCCCATAGTCCCATATTAAAACCCCATTTTAAAATGACGTGCAGGTGGGAGGAGGGGCTAAATAATGGTGTAAAGCTTGCTTTGCACCATTATTTACCACCTGGGTCAGACCAGGCGTTAGGGGACCTGTGGACCAACTTCCATGATTAAACACCATGGAATAGGCCCAGAGGTGCCCTCCTCAAGCCCCAGGAACATCCACACCCACATCAGAGGGACACCGGAGGATGGGGGACCCCATCCCAGGTAATTAGGGTAAGTATAGGTAAGTATTTTTTTTAAAATTAAAGTGCCATTGGGGGCCCACTTTGGGGCCCCTTGCATGGCACAGGCTGCAATGGCCATCCCCAGGGGACACTGGTCCACTGTGCTGGCAATTGGGGTGGCGGCTTGACTTTTGTCTTTTCTAAGACAGGAGTTGTGATATGGATGGCTTTGCGTCAGAAAATGATGCTAGGCTGGTTAGATGCTTTTTTTGGCCTCTAACCAGCCTAATGTCATTTTTTGGTGCAAAACTCCCTTCTCCCATACCGCCAACCCCACCTGGCTAACGTAATTTTTTTTTAATGCTAGCCCACCCTGTACGCCGGCTTGCGCTATTCCATAAATATGGTGCCTAGCTGGTGCTCAGGAATAGCACAAGCCAGTGCAAAACTTTTTGATGCAAAACTGCATTAGTACAGTTTTGCATCAAAAAGTAAAAATATGCCCCTAAGTTGTTTCTAGTTGTCAGGTTGTTGATGGGTGCTCATGATGGGGGCTCAAAATGTCATGCTTTACCTCATCCTGATTTCCATAATTTTTTGCTTTTTCTAAATGACATGTTTCAGTACTGTTTCATGCCACATATGACCCCTGCATAGGTTGTTGATGGGTGTTCATGATGGGGCTTAACATTTCATGCTTTATATCATCCTGAATTCCATACAAGTTTCTGCTTTTTCCACATGCTGTGTTTTGGTACCGTTTTATGCCACTGCAGTGAACTATATTCCTCAGGTCCTCAGGATAGGACACAATTTGAGAGCTGGAGTCAAGGATGAAGGTAGCATGAGTTTCTCAAAAAGCCTACCATTGTGTCATATGTGTTTTTAGTGGAGGTCACCACTGGGTAGTCCTAGTTAGGACTGTGTTTCCACATGAAATACCTTTTTGGACTGCTAATAAGTTTGGAGCTGTTTGGCAAATCTCCACAAAAAAGTTTTACTTTTTCACTAGGCTACACATGGAAAGTTTCAGGGTGATCTGTCAAGTGGGGTCTGAGGAAATGGGGGGGTTCCCAAAATGTATTTTGATAGTAACTTTAGGTGCCACTACAGCCCAAGTTCCTGAACTGCATCACGCCAAGTTTGGCAGAAAGCGAGATCCTGGTCCATACTCAATGCTCAGTTTTTAAGCAATTAATGCTCAAAAACTCTGTACATATCACACCTATATGGATCCTCAAGTCTGATAAATCTCAAGCTGAGATTTGATTGGTTGTCACCACATCAACAGCAATGTGGCAGCAGCCATCTTAGAACTTGGGGTTAGTCCTACCAATAAAGATGAAAAAAACATAAAGAGGCAGCGTAGAGATACTCTGACCCTCTAAGCCTGGTGGTGGGATCCCAATTGTTTTTTATTTGGCATAAATTTGCAGAAAATCCATTTTTTTTTTAAAAAAGCATGGGCTACTGCACTACTCTTTGAAAACCCTCCAGGTTGGGTGACTCCGGGAAACTTTGTGGCTCATGGGGGAGGATGGACAGGGGTTGGAGCTACACGTGCCCATCCCTTTCGGAAAAATCTTTCTTTTGGTCCCCGGAAATTGGGAACCAGGGCCCCAAAGTGACTCAGAGAAGATACCAAATGCTCCCTCACCTTTAAAAAAAAAAGCCTTGTGGATGGAGTTCCCAGGCCCAAAGTGGCTTGGTGAGGGGGACTGCACTAATGAGTTGGATGCAAGTGGATGCACCAGCCCCACGCAGCGTGGGATTGGCTGCAGGGCCTGACCGCATTTAGGGCCATATTTATACTTTTTGATGCACAACTGCGCCAACGCAGTTGTGCGTCAAAAAAGTTAACGCCGGCTAACGCCATTCCAAAGCGCCATGCGGACGCCTTATTTATGGAATGACGTTAGCCGGCACTGCGGACTGGTGTGCGTAAAAAGAAATGACCCAAACCAGGCAGCGCCGGCGTAGTGGAAAATGGAGCTTGGGCGTCCAAAAATGGGGCAAGTCAGGTCTGAGGCAAAATATTGGCCTCAACCCGATTTGCGCCATTTTTTTTTACTCCCAACCCCCATTGAAATGACTCCTGTCTTAGCAAAGACAGGAGTCATGCCCCCTTGCCCAATGGCCATGCCCAGGGGACTTATGTCCCCTGGGCATGGTCATTGGGCATAGTGGCATGTAGGGGGGCACAAATCAGGCCCCCCTATGCCACAAACAAATTAAATAAAATACTTACCTGAACTTACCTGAACTTACCTTAAGTTCCCTGGGATGGGTCCCTCCATCCTTGGGTGTCCTCCTGGGGTGGGCAAGGGTGGCAGGGGGTGTCCCTGGGGGCATGGGAGGGCACCTCTGGGCTCCTTCCGAGCCCACAGGTCCCTTAACGCCTGCCCTGACCAGGCGTTAAAAAATGACGCTAAAGTGGCTGGACGTCATTTTTTCTGACCCGCCCACTCCCGTGCGTCATTTTTGCACGGGAGTTTAAATAAGGCGCACATGCCTTGGAGTCATTTTTTAGAAGGGAACGCCTACCTTGCATATCATTAACGCAAGGTAGGTGTCCACGCAAAAAAATGACGCAAACTCCAAGATCTTTGGCGCTAGACGGGTCTAAGGCCAAAGTATAAATATGGAGTTAGCTTTGCGTCGGATTTGCGTAAAAAAAAACGACGCAATTCCGGGGCAAACAGATTATAAATATGCCCCTTAGGGCTTGTGGCTTGGTTGGCTTTACATAGTGAAACAAAACATTACTACCAATGTTAAAAAGAGAAGAAAAACCCTGTGCTCTAAGGTAACCAAAACTAACACCCTCAACATGTACTGCTAATTACCCCTCAAATTACATCACCAATGACATCGTCTATGGCATCGTTGATAATATCACTGCCACATTTGCAATGATATTATTGATGAGAAACTCTGCATGTCAGGGGTGGGAATTTTAGCTACCTTGGGGCATGAGAAATAATTAATTAAGATGACTACACCTGGTGAATTGCTTGGTTTTGTACATTTAAGATGTTACTTTGGTGCAGAAATTCTCTCCAAACTATAACACTATGACGTTATTTTATCCTTTGTTTTATATAAACAAATATATAGGATGTGGTGTAACAGCCAGAGCTGCAAACTTTCAAGCTGGGGAACCAGGTTCAAGTCTTGGTGTCAGCTCAACAGCCTGAGATTCTGGGCAAATCGCTTAATCACCACGTGCTTTTAAAAAATGAATGTGTTCCTGTGGAATGTAACTGGTGCTCATGTAAAGCACTCGAAAACCTTCAGGTTGAGCATGCATTATATGAAATTAGAAAAAAAATACATGTATATATATATATACTGCCAGTTGTTAGTAGGTATAGTTAGGACCTAGATTCCATAAGAAAAGCATTTTTTGTTTTGCCGATAACTTTAGCACCGTTTGGCGAATCTTCCCGAAATCTTCAAACTAATATGCCACTCACTTCAGCTGCTGTCTTGAAAGTGTTAGGGTGATTTATCAAGCAGGAGCCAAGAAAAATAGGATGTCCCTATTGGCTTTTGTCCCATGCACTTTCCATAGGGTTTTTAGACACAACTACAGCCTGAATCACTGAACAGAATCACACCAAAGCTAGTTTTTTGTACAGAAAGTGTGCTTTTTTGTGATTTGGTGGAAATCTGTTCAGTAGGTTTTGATATATTAAAATTAAAAGAAAAATAAATATAGGTATTGAGGGATGCGGATCCTCTACGGTTCCAACAGTCACTGTGATAATATCTGATTGGCTGCCATCACTTCAACCAGGAAGTGTTGGCATTGAATTTGGTACTCTAACTCAGGCGAGTCCCAAATAAATAAAACAAATAAAGAAAAGGGGCAAGGTAGAAATATCATGACCTCCTAACCCTGATGCTAGGGTCCCCCTGGGACCACACCAGGAGCATAAATGTTTTTTTTTAAATTTTGCCAGAAAATTGCAGAGGATCTGTGAATCCATGGCAAAACTGAAAAAAAACAAGTGGAGTCTGTTGTGCTTGTTGATCATCCAGCCCAAGAGTGGGCCAGGTCCCTGTGGCATAAGGCTATATAATTTATTGGTAGGGGACATGCAGGGCCCCGTACTTGCATTTGATAGTGCCCCGGGACCAAAACCTCCCTGGGGCTTTACTATATAGAGGACGGCCCCACTCCTTTATCTCCAAAGAGCCCCAAGGACTACCACCTTCCCTGGGCTTTCAAACAAAATAGGAGAGGTCATTGCCATTCAAAGTTTTTGCATCAATATTTTAACTATAAATAATCCTATGATATTATCAATGGTGTCATAGAAGATGTCATGAGTGATGGAGTTACCTTAGGGCACAAGTTACAGTTTCTTGAAATAACTGTAACTATATTATCTGAATTTCTATGGTTTTGTGTGTTTGAAATGATAGCCTAACTATAATGTCCCTGTAACCTTTTTTAAGTGAATTTCTATAGTGTTTTAAATTCTATTTCCTAACATTAACACCCCTAGAACCTTTGGAGTTTTCTGTGAATTTCTGTGGCTTTTTTGATGTGAAGTAATTGTAATTACTTTGGCCCTCATTACAACCATGGCGGTAAATCCCGCTTTCTGATGTGCTGAAGACCGCCAACATACCGTTGCGGCAGCGGAATTCCGATACAGGTATCACGGCCCACCGTTCGTAATTTGCCACAGTACAGACACCCACACAAGTCCGCCACACCAAAGGTCAGTGATAAACTGGTGATACCAAAACCTACACCGTCACGCCAGCAAGAATACGCCAACACTATCACGACCCACAAATCAATGCGGCGGTCATTCAACTGCAGTAATCCATTGGCAGTACACACTGCCACGCTCAAAATACACATACATTTACAAAACACAACTACATTGGACAATTCAAAATGTACACACCTGATACACATACACACACCACACCCACACACCCAATCCAATATAAAGCACACACCCACATTACCCACAAACCCTTACAAACAAAAATCTGAAAGAAGGCCAGAGAGAGAGATTAGCTAACACAAAACCAGCATCCACAGACACACAACACCATCACTTATACAACATCCACACACCTGAAACAACACTCACCAACACATCCCCTCACACATCATAACAGAGAGCACCTCACACATCACCCACACCACATTATGGCACCTCAAAGACAACCCAGGTTTTCTGAGGAGGAGCTCAGCGTCATGGTGGAGGAAATCATCCGGGTAGAGCCACAGCTATTCGGATCACAGGTGCAGCAGCCATCCATTGCTAGGAAGATGGAGCTATGGCTGAGAATTGTCGACAGGGTTAACGCAGTGGGACAGCATCCAAGAACACGGGATGACATCAGGAAGAGGTGCAACGACCTACGGGGGAAGGTACGTTCCGTGGTATCCAGACACCAGATTGATTTATAGAGGACTGGCGGTGGACCCCCGCCTCCACCCCCACAACTAACAACATGGGAGGAGCAAATCTTGGCAAGTATGCATCCTGAGGGCCTCGCAGGAGTAGCAGGAGGACTATACTCTGGTAAGTCATATCTTTACTACTTCATCTCCCCAATCCCACCTGCATGCCATCACATACTCCCACTCTTACCCTCACCCCTATCACACCATCAACTCCATATGTCCCACTATAACAACCCCCACATCTCAATACCAAGGCCCTGTATGCAACACCTATGCATGGACCACCGTCAACAAAGCATGTCCAGTACATAAACCCACACAGACCCCAAACCAACTATCACAAAAGGGCAAACACAATGATAAAAGCACAGGAGTAGAGTGTACTGCACCCATTGCACAAGATGGCACACACAGATACTAAAATTATGCATTTACACCCCTATAGGACCAATACCCAACGTCACCGGACAGGAGTTGCCAGACATATCCAGTCCCCCCACAGAAGAGGCCCACAGTGATGACAGCAGCTCTGCACGCCTGGATCAGGATGACCAGCCCAGCCCATCAGGGACCTCTGGACAGTCGGTTCCCCTGACACAGTCCCAAAACACCACATAGCCTCCCCCCTCAGGAAACACCAGCACAGCACCCACCCAGTGGGCCCATCCCTCTGTCCCCAGGACACATTAATCAGCAGTGTGTCCACCACTACAGGGAACCGAGGCAAACCCACCAACCCAAGACAATCAGGGACATGGGGTCAGTGGCAGTGGGCACACGGTTCAGGGGACAGAGGCACAGGATAACAGGGAAGCTGGGGGGACCACTGTGCAACAGGGGATGAAAGGCCCAGGGAACCCACTCTCCACGAGGCACTCTCAAACATAATGGGAGCATACCACCATTTCCAGGAGACCATGGGCACGGTACTGGCCAAGTTTCAGGAGACCCAGCGGCTGCAGGAGGAACACTACCTTAGGATCAGGGAGGACTTGAAGTCCATTAACACCACCCTGGTCACCATTGCAGGGGTGCTGGCAGACCTTGTCAACACCATGATGGACACAGTGGCACACAAACGGGCCCCTGATACTAGCCTGGACGATGAACAGCCCTCCACCTACGCCGGCGCTAGTGGACAGGAGGCATCGCCACAGGATCAACAAGCCACCAGCACCCCACCCCCTGCAGAAGGAGAACCACCATGCAAATGATCCCTGAGATCCAGGAACAAGAAAGAGAACATTGCCAAGACCCCCTCCAGGAAATAAGACCCTCCTGAATGTCACCCTTCAGTCCCACTTTGTCATCCTGTCCACCTTAAACTGCCATTGCTCCACTTCCTATGCCTCATTGGACAATACACCTGTGATACAAATAGACTGGACTCTACCATGGACATTCCTCCACCAACACCCCAGCCCATTTCAAACCCCCCTCCACTTATTTGCACAGAAATAAACACCCTTGAATCACAAAACAATCTGGAGTCAGTCTGTGCTTTCACAAATATGTAATTGCAACGTTTCTGGAATATAGCAATGTCAATGTACTTGTTCACATACCAATGTTACACAGCTGTAGGCCAGGAGTAAACATAGCAGACTGCACACATTGGGACCCAGATCTGTGAAATGGAAAGCCAAAGTGACAAGTCAGGGTCCATACACAGAGTGAAAAAGGTAGACTTATGCTAGCTCCTACAATAGTATGAGATGTTAAAAGCAGTTCCATCTTCTTTACTGTGTCTTATTGGAAGTATTGCATGATGATGTTGTTTCGGTTGTCTAAAACTTCTTCTTCTTCTGCCTTCTCTTCTTCACTGTCCACAGGCTCCACAGCTGCCGCAAGACCAACATCAGGCCCATCCTCCTGCAGAAAAGGCACCTGGCGTCGCAAAGCCAGGTTGTGCAACATACAGCAGGCCACGATGATCTGGCACACCTTCTTCGGTGGGTAGTATAGGGATCCACCTGTCAGATGGAGGCACCGGAATCTGGCCTTCAGGAGGCCAAAGGTGCACTCTATAATCCTCCTAGTTCGCCCATGTGCCTCATTGTAGCGTTCCTCTGCCCTTGTACTTGGATTCCTCACTGGGGTGAGTAGCCATGACAGGTTGGGGTAACCAGAGTCACCTGCAAATATCGAGGGACAACAGTTGGACATCCTCCAAACATTACGGAATCTCCCATACCCAGACACCAAATGGAACTGTGTGGGGACTTTAGGTTCACCTATTAGCCACACACAGTGCCTCTGGAGTTGCCCTATCACATAAGGGATGCTGCTATTTCTCAAAATGTAAGTGTCATGCACTGAGCCCAGACACTTGGCATTCACATGGGAGATGTACTGGTCTGCCAAACATACCATCTGCACATTCATAGAACGGTAGCTTTTGCGGTTTCTGTACACCTGTTCATTCCTGCTGGGGGGACAAATGCCACATGTGTACCATTGATGGCACCAATGATGTTGGATCCATCGATGGTATATGATGATGATATATCCCAGGGCATAAAAGTCACCTTTCACTGTGGGCAAATCCTCCACTTGAGGGAAAACAATGTAGCTGCGCATGTGTTTCAGGAGGGCAGATAACACTCTGGACAACACGTTAGAGAACATTGGCTGGGACATCCCTGATGCCATGGCCACTGTTGTTTGAAAAGACCTACTGGCCAGGAAATGGAGTACAGACAGAACCTGCACTAGAGGGGGGATTCCTGTGGGATGGCGGATAGCTGACATCAGGTCTGCCTCCAACTGGGCACACAGTTCATGGATTGGTGCACGATCAAGTCTGTAAGTGATAATAATGTGTCTCTCTTCTATTGTTGACAGGTCCACCAGGGGTCTGTACACCGGAGGATGCCGCCATCTCATCACCTGCCCCAGTGGATGTGAGCTATGGAGGAGAAGGGTGAGCAAGGGTCATACAACACTTAGGTATCACAATGTTTTTTTTCCCAAAACGTTACAAATTCTCCATGTGCCTTTGTCGGTCCGTATTCCTGGCCTAAATAGGTGTGATGCAGTTATTTGGCCTGCCATGTGGCCCCCTGAAATGGCGGCTGCCTGACCGGTAAGGTGGGACAAGGGGAAATGAGGTAACTGCACTGGCGTTGTACACTGTCGCAGTAGGCGGTCAAAGACTGCGGCGCAATTCAGCATTGGTTAACATTGGGCCCCATGAGTTACAGGAGCCATTGAAAATGTACGCCGGTGGTGACGGTACGCACCGCTGCGGACGTGGCCGCCATTTTCTAACTGTTCCCTCACTTGATACCTGACCTGGAACAGGAGTGGACCTACACTGCAAGTGCTGCTGTGACCTGTTTCTGGAAGCGACGATGGCTACAGTGTCTGGGGAAAGGGCCCCTGCCTTCACTTCTGAGGAGTTGGAGAAACTAGTGGATGGGGTGCTCCCCCCTAAGGACACGTAACTGTATGGTCCTCCAGACAAACAGGTTATTACACTGTGAGCATGGAGTATGGCACATTATTGTATGGAGTGTCGTGGATGGAAGAGTGTGGGGAGGGGGACAGGCCAGCATGTGAGGATAGTGTGTGTGTATGTATGTCTGGGCCAGGGTGGGAGGTGTTTAGGCAATGCATGAGAAAAACTGTATGGGATAGTAACATCCATTCTTACTTCACTTTTCCTGTAGGTCAGTACCCACCCGAAGAAATGTATTTGGAGGGCCATCGCCAAGGACGTTCAGACCCTGGGGGTCTACCATAGATGGAGCACCCACTGCCAGAAAAGATGGGAGGACCTGCACCGCTGGAGCAAGAAGACAGCCTAGGCCCAGCTGGGGATGGCCTTCCAAAATGGAAGGGGTGCCCGTCGCACCATGACCCCCTGATGTTTTGGATCCTGGCGGTGGCATATCCGGAGTTGGATGGGTGCTTGAGGGCATCACAGCAGCCACAAGGGGGTGAGGTCAGTCTCATTCAGCTGACTCTGCATGCATTATGAGGTGTCTGGCTGGGGGAAGTGGCCTGTGGGTTCCGCTAGGCCAGGGTGAACTTGGTAGGGTAGGTCCCTTTTTATACAGGCTCTGTGGCACTCCAACCCCAATGGTGGTAGTAGCCATCTACACCTAGTCAGGCTCCTGTGGGTTCCAGGTGTTCAGCAAATGGGCTTAGGCATCGTCCCCCCATGGGCAGGTGATTTTCCTAAGAACTGTTAGTGCATGGCTTACTGCATAGGGCTTCTCCCTTTGTGTTGTGTCTGCCAACAGCAGTGGTGTTGCATGCACTGACCATGTGTATCTTCTTTCTTTCCCCTCCTTTTTGTTTTGTCACCCTGTTCCTGCATGCATTAGCATCGTCTGGTAGAGGAGCAGTGGCACTGGAGCAGGAGGGAGCTGCATCCCACATGGCCCTGGAGGGTGAAGTAATGGAGTCTGAAGGCAACAGTTGCACGGAGGGTGAGGGGAGCTCCACGACGGGGACAGGAGCATACACCAGCGACAGCGACTCCTCCTCCGATGGGAGCTCCCTTACGGTGGAGGGCACCTCTGTGCCCACCGCATCAACAGGTACAGCCGCCCCCTCTACCAGCACCGCCTTCCCAGCAGCCCCTCAGCATGTGTTCCATGCCCGCTCACCCAGGAGGGTGGGATTCTCCTTCGCCCCAGGCACCTCAGCCCCTGCCCCAGTCAGCCCTGCTGCCCTCAGTGAGGAGGCTATTGACCTCCTGAGATCCCTCACTGTTGGGCAATCTACCATTTTGAATGCCATCCAGGGTGTTGAGAGGCATTTGCAAAAAACAAATGCATACCTGGAAGGCATTCATGCTGGGCAGGAGGCCCAACAGAGAGCATGTCAGGCTTTGGCCTCAGCGCTGATGGCAGCCATTGTCCCTGTGTCCAGCCTCCCCCCACCAACTTCCTCCACCCAGACCCAATCCCCTTTACCTCAGCCTATCCCAAGCACACCATCAGACAAGCATGTACACTCATCAACACACAAGAGTGGACATGGCAAACATAAGCACCACACATCCTACCAGCACTGACACAGCACCTTCCCTATGCAGACACACAAACATCCACTGCCTCCACTGTGTCCCCCTCCTCCATCTCCAATCACACCTGCATGCACTACATCTTCAGCCACTACCTCCATCACCAGCATGCCCATCACCACACACCGCTCACGTGCAATCACCACCCCCACTGCCATTCAAACATCCCCTGTGTCCTCTCCCAATGTGTCTGTGAGCCCTCCTCCCAAAGAACACAAACGCAGGCACACACCCACCCAACAGCCATCCACCTCACAACAGCCTCCGGCCCATGCACCTTAACCCAAATTCAGCAAACCTACACCTCCTACAACCACTACCTCTTCCTCCACTCCCAAACCCCCTCCATCTTCCCGTCCCAGTGTGTCTAAGAAACTTTTTCTGGCTAACAGTGGCCTCTTCCCTCCACCTCCCCCCATCCTTCCCCTAGGGCCAGGCTTTCCAGATCCCAGCCCAGCACCTCAGCCACCAAATCGCCAAGCACAGTGGTGCCAGCAACTCCGGTCTCATCGCGGGTGCCACCCATCAGGGCTGCCAGTGTGCCTCCTAGTGAGGCCAAGGAGCAGGCCATTCCACCACCTGCCAAGGTGAAGAATGTGCCCACATGCCGGAGGAAGAAGCCGCACCTGCCACCAAGCCCCTTGCAGAACCAGTGGAGATTCACATCCACTACCTCAGTCCTTGGCAGGATGAAGCACTCTGGGCACAAAGACCCTCCAGAACCAGTGGAGATTCACATCCACTACCTCAGTCCTTGGCAGGATGAAGCACTCTGGGCACAAAGCCCCTCCAGAACCAGTGGAGAAAGGCATCCACTACCTCAGTCCTTGGGAGGATGAAGCACTCTGGGCACAAAGCCCCCTCCAGAACCAGTGGAGAAAGGCTTCCACTACCTCAGTCCTTGGCAGGATGAAGCATTCTGGGCACCAAGCCCCCTCCAGAACCAGTGGAGATTCACTTCCACTAACTCAGTCCTTGGCAGGATGAAGCACTCTGGGCAACAAGCCCCCTCCAGAACCAGTGGAGAAAGGCATCCACTACCTCAGTCCTTGGCAGGATGAAGCACTCTGGGAACCAAGCCCCCTCCAGAACCAGTGGAGATTCACATCCACTAACTGAGTCCTTGGCAGGATCAAGCACTCTGGGCACCAAGCCCCCTCCAGAACCAGTGCAGATTCACATCCACTATCTCAGTCCTTGGCAGGATGAAGCACTCTGGGCCCCAAGCCCCCTCCAGAACCAGTGGAGATTCACATCCACTACCTCAGTCCTTGGCAGGATGAAGCACACTGGGCAGAAAGCCCCCTCCAGAACCAGTGGAGACTGTTATCCACTTGAGAGACTGTGGCTTTGCACTCCCCAGGATAGAGCAGTGGGCAAAACACCCGCTGGAGAGACTTGTGAGACTGTGGCTTTGCACTCCCCAGGATACAGCAGTGGGCATGAGGCCGCCTCGTGGAGCAGTGGCGTTGTGCGTTCATCCGGCTGAGGTCCACCCCTCCCCCTGAGGAGCCTGTTTTATTTCGATCTGATGCCCCTGCAGTGTTCTCTCTGTTTCAAGTCAGGTATCTTGTGTGGGCTTTGCCCATGCATTTTGGGACATTGATCCATGGACGATGTTTGTGTAATATCCAGACTTGTGTAGTTGGTGTACATATTTGTATATACTGATTTTATAACTTGCACTGTCTGATTTTTATTGATTACAATTGTTACAATCATTTCCTTTTGTCCTTGCATTCTTCCAGGGGGCGAGGGGGTGTATACGTAATGTTGCTGCATGTATTTACGGTTTTGCATGTTGCTTGTGTGTGTCACTCTCTTTTCCCTCCCACCCTCCCCTGTGTTGTAGGTGCAGTACTCACCGTGGTCGTGGACGGCGTCTTTCCTGCTCCTGATACAGAAGGAGGAAGACCAGCATGGGCAGGACGTGTAGTTCAGGCTCCATGGCGTCCTGGTTCCTCATTGGGTGTCGAGAGGTGAGTGGTTTCCCTTCCAAAGATTGTTTCCGCCGTGCTTTTGATAGCGTTGGTACCGCCCCGGAAAAGGTGGTGGATAGGCCTCTTGTAATAGTGTATGCGGTTCTTTGTCTTCCACCTGTCTGTTGGCGGTTACCGCCGCAGTGTTTGTTTCTACCGCCGTGGTGGCCGGGGTGTTAAAGTAGGTGTCTGTGTTGGAGGTTTCTGCCATGGTCGAGATTCCATTTTTTTTTCCGCCTGGCTGTTGGCGGTATTACAGCTGCTTTAACACCGATAGCCAGGGTTCGAATGAGGGCCTTTATGTTAATCCAATCACTGCCTTTGGCTGTGCACATCGTGGATGGCTGACCCTGCGGCTAAAAAGTATAACCACCCAACGCTGTGCCAAGCACGACCTGCGGCCTACCCCACAACACTCATGAAGTGCTTTTTTTGTTTGGTGGATATGTGATAATATTCCTAAGTATCAAAAACGAGTCTTCAAATCGGTGGGAAACACACTCGGGTAATTTTAGGAAGCTCTCCATCTTCCAGGGAAAATGGGGTGAAGACGTTGCATATCGTTAAGGTAAATGGAGCAGGGCCAAATGGGGGGGTCTTCTAGGGAAGTTTACATTCTTGTAGCAGGCAAATTTATTTACCTGTAGTTTTTAAAAGTTTAGAACACGATCTCTGGTCTCAGCAGCAGATGACAAGAAAGAACTCAGTCACCACACACATTACATGAGATATTGCCATAGAAAAAAGCAAGGATGAAAACACAGCCTTCAAGGATTACAAATGACTGGTCACAGCGGAAATGAGTGTAGGAGGCTGGCCTGGCTTGTAGTGGTTACCAAGGGGTACTTACACCTTGCACCAGATCCAGATATCCCTTATTAGTGTAGAGGGGTGTCTAGCAGCTTAGGCTGATAGAAAAGGTAGCTTAGCAGAGCATCTTAGGCTGAACTAGGAGACGAGTGAAGCTCCTACAGTACCACTAGTGTCATAGGCACAATATCATAAGAAAACACAATACACAGATATACTAAAAATAAAGGTACTTTATTTTTATGACAATATGCCAAAGTATCTCAGTGAATACCCTCAGTATGAGGATAGCAAATATACACAAGATATATGTACACAATACCAAATTAAGCAGTAATAGCAATAGAAAACAGTGCAAACAATGTATAGTCACAATAGAATGCAATAGGGGCACATAGGGATAGGGGCAACACAAACCATATACTCTAGAAGTGGAAGGCGAACCACGAATGGACCCCAAACCTATGTGACCTTGTAGAGGGTCGCTGGGACTGTAAGAAAACAGTGAGGGTTAGAAAAATAGGCCACGCCAAGACCCTGAAAAGTGGGTTCAAAGTGCACCTATGTTCCCCAAAGAGCACAGAAGTCGTGATACGGGAATTCTGCAAGGAAGACCAACACCAGCAATGCAACAACGATGGATTTCCTGACTAGAGTACCTGTGGAACAAGGAGACCAAGTCCAAGAGTCACGATCAAGTCGGGAGTGGGCAGATGCCCAGGAAATGCCAGCTGTGGGTGCAAAGAAGCTGCCACCGGATGGTAGACGCTGTAGATTCTGCAAGAACGACAAGGGCTAGAAACTTCCCCTTTGGAGGATGGATGTCACACGTCGTGAAGAAGCTTGCAGAGGTGTTTCCGTGCAGAAAGACCGCAAACAAGCCTTGCTAGCTGTAAGGGTCGGGGGTTAGGGTTTTTGGATGCTGCTGTGGCCCAGGAGGGACCAGGGTGTTGCCAATTGCGTGAGGAGACAGAGGGGGCGCCCAGCAAGACAAGGAGCCCACTCAGAAGCAAGCAGCATCCGCAGAAGTGCCAGAACAGGCACTATGAAGTGGAGTGAACCGGAGCTCATCCGAAGTCACAAAGGAGGGTCCCACAACGCCGGAGGACAACTCAGGAGGTCGTGCACTGCAGGTTAGAGTGCCGGGGACCCAGGCTTGGCTGTGCACAAAGGAAATCCTGGAAGAGTGCACAGGAGCCGGAGCAGCTGCAAATCACGCGGTTCCCAACAATGCAGTCTAGCGTGGGGATGCAAGGACTTACCTCCACCAAACTTGGACTGAAGAGTCGCTGGACTGTGGGAGTCACTTGGACAGAGTTGCTGAGTTCAAGGGACCTCACTCGTCGTGCTGAGAGGAGACCCAGAGGACCAGTGATGCAGTTCTTTGGTGCCTGCGGTTGCAGGGGGAAGATTCGGTCGACCCACTGGAGATTTCTTCGGAGCTTCTAGTGCAGAGAGGAGGCAGACTACCCCCACAGCATGCACCACCAGGAAAACAGTCGAGAAGGCGGCAGGATCAGCGTTACAAGGTCGCAGCAGTCGTCTTTGCTACTTTGTTGCAGTTTTGCAGGCTTCCAGCGCGGTCAGCAGTCGATTCCTTGCAGAAGGTGAAGAGAGAGATGCAGAGGAACTCTGATGAGCTCTTGCATTCGTTATCTAAAGAATTCCCCAAAGCAGAGACCCTAAATAGCCAGAAAAGGAGGTTTGGCTACTTAGGAGAGAGGATAGGCTAGCAACACCTGGAGGAGCCTATCAGAAGGAGTCTCTGATGTCACCTGCTGGTCCTGGCCACTCAGAGCAGTCCAGTGTGCCAGCAGCACCTATGTTTCCAAGATGGTAGAGGTCTGGAGCACACTGGAGGAGCTCTGGGCACCTCCCAGGGGAGGTGCAGGTCAGGGGAGTGGTCACTCCCCTTTCCTTTGTCCAGCCCTGCCAGAGCAGGGCTGGGGGATCCCTGAACCGGTGTAGACTGGCTTATGCAGAGATGGGCACCATCTGTGCCCATCAAAGCATTTCCAGAGGCTGGTGGAGGCTACTCCTCCCCAGCCCTGACACCTTTTTCCAAAGGGAGAGGGTGTAACACCCTCTCTCTGAGGAAGTCCTTTGTTCTGCCTTCCTGGGCCAAGCCTGGCTGGACCCCAGGAGGGCAGAAACCTTCTCTGAGGGGTTGGCAGCAGCAGCAGCTGCAGTGAATCCCCCGGAAAAGGTAGTTTGGCAGTAACCGGGTCTGTGCTAGAGACTCGGGGGATCATGGAATTGTCTCCCCAATGCCAAAATGGCATTGGGGTGACAATTCCATGATCTTAGACATGCTACATGGCCATGTTCGGAGTTACCATTGTGACGCTATACATATGTCGTGACATATGTATAGTGCACGCATGTAATGGTGTCCCCGCACTCACAATGTCCGGGGAATTAGCCCTGAACAATGTGGGGGCACCTTGGCTAGTGCCAGGGTGCCCACACACTAAGTAACTTAGCACCCAACCTTTACCAGGTAAAGGTTAGACAAATAGGTGGCTTATAAGTTACTTAAGTGCAGTGGTAAATGGCTGTGAAATAACGTGGACATTATTTCACTCAGGCTGCAAGGGCAGGCCTGTGTAAGAATTGTCAGAGCTCCCTATGGGTGGCAAAAGAAATGTTGCAGCCCATAGGGATCTCCTGGAACCCCAATACCCTGGGTACCTCAGTACCATATATTAGGGAATTATAACGGTGTTCCAGTATGCCAATGTAAATTGGTGAAATTGGTCACTAGCCTGTTAGTGACAATTTGGAAAGAAATGAGAGAGCATAACCACTGAGGTTCTGGATAGCAGAGCCTCAGTGAGACCGTTAGTCATAACACAGGTAACACATACAGGGCACACTTATGAGCACTGGGGCCCTGGCTGGCAGGGTTTCAGTGACACATACAACTAAAACATATATACAGTGAAATATGGGGGTAACATGCCAGGCAAGATGGTACTTTCCTACAATGAGTGAAAACACCCTTGCTTCGCTTTGGCCGTGCACACAAAGTTAGTATGATTGGGAGACCGGTGGAGCCTCAAGGCACCTGACGTCCCAGCCAGCTCCCCACATCATGTGGGAGCCAGCATTGTTTCTGCACACTGGGAGCTGCTGAAAATCCAGCTGTCTGCATGCGAGTGCAATAGTGTATTTTGTTTCATGCCCATGTTAGCTGGCAGAGAAAAAGATGAAAACTACACTTCCAGCAAGCGGGAGCATTTTCACAGCTCCTGCTTGCTGGAAGCAGAGTTGCTGGATGCAAAGTGTTGGCTTTTGCTTGGTAGGAGCTGTCACAGCTCCAGTCAAGCAAAAGCAAACAACTACCTCCTGATGGTGGGCGGTAGGTAGCAAGAATTAGCACTTAGGTGTTGTGGTCTCCAGGGCCATATATGGCTCAAGGAGGGAGTGGCATGGCCCCCTTTCTTCTTTCTTAATATCTATTTGGCAATGGGGAGATGGTGGTCCCCAGTGCTAGGGATGTTCTGCACAGACGCTCTTGTTAATTGCTATAGTAATCCTGGAGACATTGCAGTCCCCGGGGCCCAGAGGGGTCAGGCAGCCCTGCCAACTATTTATTGTTTAAACCCAGGAAGGTGGTGGTCCCAGGTGCAAAGAAGGGTGTGCACAGACCCTTGCATTTTTGAAGAATGTAGCTCCAGGGAGGTGGTGGTCCTACAAGGGGGGCCTGTGCTCAATTATCAAACTAGGGCCCATATTTATACTTTTTTAGTGTTGCATTTGCGTAATTTTTTTACTTAAATGCAGCTGTAAAAAAGTATACATATGGGCCTAAGTATGCCCCTGGAATATGGCCCACCCTGGGGAAAAATGAACAGCAAGCGCAAGAGACTGCACTTGCTTTCTTTAAAAAAATTATGGCAAAATTTGTGTTGCAAACATCAAAGCTTTATTCGGTCTAAAAGGCCATCAAAGCATAAAATACATACCGAGCAAAATTAAAACAAGGGTAAAACAACTAGCTCAATAACTTCATAAATATGTATACAATAATTAAAAACAAGGAAGGTGTATCCCTATGGTCGTATCTTCAATTGATAGTTGGTGGCAAAGCTAAAAGGATTTAATTCAATAAACAATGTCGTATACGCCATACGGTCACAAGGAACTTGCTAACCGCGAGGATTACAGATTTAGAAGTATCACTCTTTAAAATCCTGATAGCTGTAGAATACTGGCTCAAGCCCAGGTCTCGACACATTGGACGTAACCATTTTGATCTTGGACCAGTATGTACAGAGCAAAAAAACATGAAGTGTTCAATAGTTTCAGGACAGCCACGACAAGCAGGACAAAGATCAATAGATGGGATAGTGCCCCAGCTTTTTGTAAAAGATAGCAACGGGAGGCTTCCAAAGCGGAAGCGTGCATAGAGACCCTTCCCCAGTAAATCGGGAATCAGATCAAGATATGGTTCGAATTGGGGATACCACTTGAGATCGATGAATGAGTTGGTCAGCTGGCCATAGGATAAACCATGGACCAGGTTGTTTTTTACATAAGACCAGTACGCTGTCTTCAAAAAAGTTTCATCAGATCTTTCCAGCTTGTGTGGCTCTCCCAAAACCTTCGTAATCCAAGAATATAAAACCAATTGGAAACATACTTGACCCATGGAACAGTGGCTGCTTTCGGCCTCCTTAAAAGATAGAGTACTGAATCTCTGTATACAAATAGCTCAGGGACAGTCCAAATCCTTGCCCAGTATAGAAGGGGTCTTAAAGCTATCAGGTCGGCTATACGTTTGAAGCCTAGGTCCAAAAACATAGGGATCAAGGTTGTACTACGGGGACATGCTAGTAAGGCCCTAGCAAATTGTTTTCTCCTACTGTTAATCGTTTGCTATCGGAGAATACCCATATTTCGGCACCATAAGTGGTGGCAACCTGCGCCTTTGCCAAGTAGATTTTATTGGCTGGAGATACAGCTTTAGATAAAGAATTCTTATAACAGCGTAGGATAGTGGCCGTTCTGTGCTGAAGAAGCCCCGAGCTTTTGTTGATTTGATCCTCCCCGTGCAAGTTGTTTGATAAATGCACTCCCAAGTAGTCTATAGTCTTAACTCTGCTTAATGCAGCCCCATCCAAGTTGATGGTGCACCTCCGACCAGAGCCGGAAGTGACCACCATAAACTTGGTTTTATTGGCATTCAATTCCAAACCATGGTCATCGCAGAAAGACTTAAATCTATCCACAAGGATTTGGAAACCCATGGGGGTCTAAGAGATAAGAAGTGAATCGTCGGCAAACAATAATATTGGGATCTTCTGCCCATTCAAGGTGGGAGCATCATTTGAACAGGAGGATAGGATTTGGACCACTTTGTTAATAAATAAAGTGAATAATAATGGGGCCAAGACACAACCCTGGCGGACTCCCCTCCGTATGGGGATTTTGTCTGTCAGTTCTCCCTGGGCACCCCACCTCACTTGCACGTACGTATTAGCATGTAGCCGCTGGAGAAGAAAAACTAAATTTTTGGGGACACCCATCTGGAGTAGTATTTCCCACAGCTTTTCTCTAGAGACCAGATCGAAAGCAGCTCTAAAGTCCACAAAAATGACATATAAAGGTTGTTTAGCAAGAGCCACGTATTTCCAGTACAAAAGTGTCAATCTAAAAACCTGGTCAATCATACTAGTTTTGGATCGAAAACCCGCTTGTAACGTAGAGAGGGCCTGGTGATCTTGAACCCAAGTAGTTAACCTCTCTAACAATTGTTTGGCAAACATTTTTTGCAGATTATCAATCAAGCTAATGGGTCTATAATTGGCAGGAGAATTTGCGTTGCCCTTTTTAAAAATAAGAATTATTTCTGCTCCCTTCCAGGTGCTTGGAATTGCACCGCCAGGGGAAATTCTATTTGAGATCAGGTTACTGTACCATGCCCAAATGGAAATTTCTGATTTATAAAGATCACTTGGTATCTTATCAGGCCATGGTGTTTTCCCTGGTTTTAAAGAATTTATTGCAAATTTAGTTTCCTCTACAGAGAAAACAAGTGGTTCATACCAATTCTCCCGGCTAGCCAACTGTGAGGTTAATGAATCATTTGCTGGAAACTGGCCAGCCAAGGAGTTATAGGGGGTAGCGTAAAGTTGGGTGAAGTGATTTACCCAAATCTCGGGTTGAATGTGATTCTTGATCGACCTCCTACTTCCTCCCTGCCCTCTGGACAATAAGTCCCAAAACATCACATCATTTTTGTTGACTGTAGCAAGGAACAAGCCTTGCCATAATGCATCTTCCCATGACTTTTTGGCTACTATTTGAACATTCTTGTATAATCGCTTGGCTGGTTGAATCTCTGTTGGGCAACCATCCTTAATAGCAGCTTTTAGTTCGGATTTGGCCCTAAAACAGCCCTCATCAAACCACCCTTTCTCGCCATTGGTGAAAACAACACCTGATTCAACACTAGGGGCCTCATTCTGACCCTGGCGGACGGCGGAGGCCGTCCGCCAGGGTACCGCCGCTGAATGACCGCACCGCGGTCAAAAGACCGCGGCGGCCATTCAGACATTTCCTCTGGGCCGGCGGGCGCTCTCCAAAAGAGCGCCCGCCGGGCCAGAGGAAATGCCCCTGCAACGAGGACGCCGGCTCAGAATTGAGCCGGCGTAGTTGCAGGGGTGCGACGGGTGCAGTTGCACCCGTCGCGTATTTCAGTGTCTGCTTAGCAGACACTGAAATACTTTTCGGGGCCCTCTTACGGGGGCCCCTGCCGTGCCCATGCCATTGGCATGGGCACGGCAGGGGCCTCCAGGGGCCCCGCGGCACCCCCTACCGCCATCCTGTTCCTGGCGGGCGAACCGCCAGGAACAGGATAACGGTAGGGGGTGTCAGAATCCCCCATGGCGGCGCAGCAAGCTGCGCCGCCATGGGGGATTCTAAGGGCAGCGGTAAACCGGCGGGAGACCGCCGGTTTGCCTCTTCTGACCGCGGCCGAACCGCCGCGGTCAGAATGCCCTGCGGGGCACCGCCGGCCTGTCGGCGGTGCTCCCGCCGACACTGGCCCCGGCGGTCTTAGACCGCCGGGGTCAGAATGACCCCCTAGATGTTTTGTAGAAGAACCTCTGCAGTCCCTTCAATATTTCTTGATGAATATCCAGAATGGGGATGATATCAACTTCGCAATCTGCATAGGTTGCCAGCTTATCCATGAACAGTTTATAAATCCCATTATTCGCATAGGGGCTAGACAAGACCTTTGACCATGAAACCCTAGTGTAATTGTTATTCAACAATGGGGAGGGAACCACTGTGCGCTGTAGGTTCAGAGTTCTCCTAAAAACTTCCCCATCCATGGATAGTAACAAGGGGTTATGATCACTTTCACATCGAAGTTCCACCTTCATATCCTTCAATAGTGGCCACAGTCAGACATTGAGTAGAAAATAGTCAATTACACTTGAAGATATCCCATCTTTGAAATTAGGTATCATATTTAAATCAGATGGTGTACGACCGTTGCAAGCCCGTATCTCAAGCATAGAGAAGTCAACTGGAGGGCTACGCGAGATTGGGTACATGGGTGATTGCATGTAAGCTGCGGGATTCCCCACATTTCATCTTCCTCTTCAGTTAGTCCAGTAACCAAATTAGAGGGTTCAAAGGTACAATTTAGGTCACCTGCTATTATTAGATAGAATGGGGGACATAGGGAGTCAAGAAATTCAGAAAGTTGTGTCAAAATCTGGGACTCAGTACCAATTGGGACAGTTCTATCGTATACATTAATACCAATGATTTTAAATTCTCGATGAAAAGTAAATTGAACTCCCATTAGATCCACTGAATCTATTTTTAACATGAGATGCTCACATTGCGAATTCTTATTGATGAGCATTAGCAGACCCCGTTTAGCGCGGCCTCGATACTTCTCTGGTGGCTGGGCGGAAATATTATATGAGAAAAACCCATCAATATAAGTTTGCCCAACAGCCCAGGTTTCCTGAAACAAGCAAATGTAGAAATTGTTAATGAAGGTGGCCCACTCCAAATCCCCTAGCTTCTTACCAAGACCCGCTACATTCCATGTTAAAATTAGAAGCTCAGGATTAATTGTATCATGGCTGTGAGCAGGGCTCGATCCCTCTTCCATACAGTTAACCCCAGTATTATCCCCAGATCCCACTTCCCGATTACTGTTTAGTCAATCGATGGCATCCAGGGAATGGGATGAGTTATGATCAGCAGGAGGTTCACATCCCAAGACCAGGGCTGGCTCAGTGTGATTCTCTCCTGTGCAGGTAAGTGGTGGTTTTATAGATAAATTGATGCCGACCCTTCTCTTGACCCATAGCTCGTTGGTACGGATTACCAGTTCCATAAGTTGATCCACCATTTCTTTTTTAATGAAAGAAACAGAGATATAATCGTAATTTACCCTGGTAGATCATGTCTGCCTACCTCTAGAATATCCGATCGGATGACCGAGAGACAGTGACGTCTAACTCTTAGCCAATGGATGACCTTATTGGTCAGAGACTTGTGGTCCTCAAAGGAACCATATGACAGTTTGGGAACATTAATCATATAAATAGTGTAATCTTAACTAGGTTGGGCCGAGTGTTGAGTCTGTTGTGCCTGTCGTGGTGTATCAGTCAAAGACATCCCTACTCCTCTGGAAATCACATGAGAGCCAGCCACTCCACCTGAACCTCAGGAAGTGACTACCCCCTCAGGTCTAGCTACCAAGGGACCAGAGCATGTCTCAGGAGGAACTCCCCCCATGAACCCCTAGTGTTGAGAGCCCCAGTGTACTTCTGGCACAGCCTAACAGCTTCTTGCTGATTGCATATGGCGAGGGTCGGGGGTAATTCAAGCGGGAGGGGATTCATGGCAGCCTTAGCGGGAGAAACAACTGGTTGTGATCCATACTTGGTCACGGCTGTAGATCCAGTACCGGTTTCCGCCTTTTTTATGGTTGTTCAGCAACTACAAACACATTTCGGCACCAAGTTCTCTTTCAACAGCCCCATTAAAGACACTACCACGGTCTTTAATTCATCTACCTTTTGTAATACGAGATCTAAATTACCATTCACACAGCAAATTTGTACATCATCAGAAGTGAGATCACTTAACGTAACTTTCGGTGGCAGCTCCATGTTGATCATGTGGTACACAAGCAGTGGAGCCTCCCTCTTCCACCAATAGCCCAAATAGGTTTGTACATGGGATATTAGGGATCACCACAATCTCACGGCTAAGTGGAGGGGGGTTAGCCATAGTACCCGTGAAAGGGAGACCCGGATGTCTGGGTAAAGCATCAGAGATGCTACAAGAAATTACTGCCGTCTTGTGCGTGGATTTGCCTCTAGGAGCAGAAGAGACCTCACTAGAAGAATTTAAGGGTGGAGGGTAGGTGACTGATGACTTCTTCTTCTTTGCAAAGATTTCCGGTATCTTCCCCACCCCTATTGTTTCGCTCTTTTTCATGGGCTTGTGAGAGTTATAGTTTAAAATGTCATCGACCTCCTTAAACAACAGATCAATTTCATCCAGGGGGTTAGTTCCTTTGCTAGTTGCGAGGCTCACTGTGTTTTTAGATGTTTTTTGGATTTCTTAATACCATTTTGGCGGGTTGGAACATCCCCAGCTTTGCGTTTCCCCATTCCTTAGGGCTGCCAGCAGATAGGTCACACAATCAAAGGTAATAGAAACAGCCCTGCACACTTGCCCTTTTTGGGGAGAACTTGTCCAGCCTCAACCCCTAGAAGGAACCCTTATCGCCACCCTAGGGTGACCTAACAGTTTGACTGTTTGGGGAAGGGATGTTCGGCCCACAAAATAGTTAAACGATTACAAAACAGGAGGGGGTCAGTGCCGTACCTTGGGGCCCAGAGGGGGGGCCCAGCCCAGCCTCCAACAGGCTCTGACGGGCGCAGCAGTGATGCGCGGCACGCTAAATAGTACCCGCAATGTTCCCCTGGTGTTTTGGAGCAAGGAGGTGCCTGGGACTTGGAGTCCCACCAGGCAAGGTCAGTGGCAGCAGCAGCGGTGATGCACGGCGCGCTTAATAACGCCTGTGATGTTCCCCCAGTGTTTTGGAGCGAGGAGGTGCCTGGGACTTGGAAATTTGTGAATATTCCAGAATCTTGCCGTGAATTTTTAAGAAATGCTTTTTTCCCTGGTGTGGCCACCGGGGGACCATTGGTAACGGTACACTGCTCTCTTCCATTTTGTTTTGCGGCTTAGCTGAAGCCAATTCCCAAAATGGCTGCCAACACTTCCTGGATGAAATGTTGACAGCCAATCAAATCTCAGCACAAGCTTGGGACTATTCACTAAGTATTTCCACTTCTAGATATACAAATTTCGATTTCCTTTGTTATCCCAAAAACTACTAAACAGATTTACGCGAAAATACATGATCTATAGTCCAAAGGCTTGACCTTTCTGCCAAATTTGGTGTAATTCTATCTAGCGGTTCAGATTGTAGGCATGTCTAAAGAGTCCCTGGGAATTAACATGGGAAGCTCACCTTTTTTTACATCCCCTTTTTCTCAGCCCCCACCTAAAAGGTAATCCAAAAATTTCCATGCACAACAAGACCGTAGTGCACTTTGGTTTAGAAAATTCCATGAAGATTTGTCAAACGGTGCCAAAGCAATAGCGAAGGCAAAAAATGCAGTTTGTATGGAAACTAGGTCCTACTATAACTACCTACTGGCAAACGGCAGTAGGATATATATATATATAGAGAGAGAGAGAGATATATATATATATATATAGAGAGAGATATATATTTATATATATATATAGGGAATGACCTTTTTTTGCATGGTTATCCCCAAACCTTTTGCCTCTGACCTCCTGTTTTGAATGTGTGCTGCATTTTGTTTTTGCCGGCTTTAGGACTCTGGGCAATTCACCACTCCTGACCAGCGTTAAAGTGCAAGTGCTCCCTGTCAAAATTATGTTGGTGATTGGTTTATCCATGATTGGCATATTTGATTTGCACTATGATTTATGATTTAAAAATAAGAAAAATAAGAATTTATGATTTATGATTTATGATTTATGATTTACTAGTGATTTATCACTATGTGTGCCTAGGGCCTGTAAGTCAAATGCTTCTTGTGGGCCTGCAGCACTGATTGTGCCACCCACATAAGTAGCCTTGTAAACATGTCTCAGACTTGCCACTGTGTGAGCAGTTTTGAAGTGCAGTTTCATCCAGGACGTACACCCATTTGCCAGGCCCAAACCTTCTCTTTTACTACATATAAGGCACTCCTAGGATAGGATAAAAGCAGCACCATGGGCAGGGCACAGTGTATTTAAAAGATAGAACATGTACTGGTGTTTTTCACATGCCCTGATAGTGAAGTTCTGCTAAATTCAGTTTTCAGTAGTGCAAGGACTATCTCCCCCACAGGGTAACATGAGTATTGCCTTGAAATATCTTTTAAGTGTAATTTCCAAGTGGGAGCAGATATGGAGTTTGGGGTCTCTGAACTGACAATTTAAAAATACATCTTTTGGTGAAGTTGGTTTTTATATTGCAAGCTTGAACATGCCACTTTTAAAAAGTTGCCATTTTCTTGTTTAACCATTCTGTGCCTCTGCCTGTGGAATACACTTCTTGGTCAGGATGACAGGTGGGCTTTTTGAGAATTCACTGTAGACAGTCACCCAAAGGAAGCTGAGGTGTGTCACACGTCTTGGTCAGGGTCACAGTTGGGCTGTTTGAGAATTCACTCTAGACAGTCACCCAAAGGAAACTGATGTGTGCCCTGCATATCCTGATGGGTCTTCCTGAGTGGTGGAAGGAGCTGTCACTTGCACCTGAATAGGGCTGAGCCTGTCATTACACAAAGGAGTCTTAAACTCCCTGGAGTGTGCCTGGGTCCAGGGCAGGAAAGGCAGGGTCTTGTGCACTACAAAGACTTTTCTTTGATGTTTTCCTACTTCAAAGGCAGAAATAAGTATACGTACTGGACCTCTAACCCCACAAAGTTAAAATTCTTCAAGGCTGAGGATATTCTGCCTGGAAGAAGAACTGGATGCTTTAGGAGGGACTGCCACTCTGACTGTTGCTTTGCTGTGCTGGCCTGCTGCTTGCTGCTTCTGTCCTGGGAGCGTAGGGACTGGGATTTGCTTTCTACATCCTTCTTCCAAAGGTTCTCAAAGGACTTGGGCTAAGCTTGCCTCCTGTTAAGGAGTCCCAGAGACATTGAAGATTTAGGGCCTCATTTCAACCTCGGCGGTCTTCAGCCGTACTGAAGACCACCAGTGCAGGCTGTTTTACGCACAGCGTATCATGACTGCTGGCAGCCCTCCGCCCTTTTTCGGATAGAGAGGCACCAGCAGCTATAATGGCGTTCGGCGGGGAAGTGGAGGCTGCTCGACCTCCACAGCCAAGTCATCAGAACACCGCACACTGAATCAAGTCCCATGATTCAATGTGACGGTGTTCTGGTGACATGGAGCTGGCAGTGGAGCAGCCCCCATGGATCCCGTTCCCTCCCAGAGGATCACCAGACCAGGTAAGGTGAACATCCATAGGGGATGGGGGTGGGGGGGTGTTGTGTGTTGTTTGCGTGCATGGGGTTGTGCGTGGGCGTGTATAGAGGGTGTGTGCATGCAGGGGTGTCTTGTGTGTTTGGAAAATGTGTGCATGTCTGTATGTGTGCGTGTATGTGTAGTTATAGTGTAAGTGTGCATGTGGGTGTGTGTGTGTCAATGTTGGGGGGTGGGGAGGGGGGTCCTACCACCTTTGGGGGGTGATAGGGGAGTCGTGGGTTTGGGGGAGGACTCTGGGGAGGGAGATGGGAGAGACCCCTATCAGTGTCTACCACCATGGATTTTTTGGCGTACAGGACCCCACGAAATCCATAGCGGTATGCGGGGTCGTGATGCCGCCGGTGGTGTAGTAACGGCCGCCAGGCTGGAGACCGAAGTCTCCAGCCCCGCGGTCTTTACCACCCTGGCGGTCGGAGTGGAGAAGTAGCTGTTTTGCATGGCGGTCACCACCATGCTTGTAATTCCAATTCTTTTACCACAGGCTTGTTTGCGGTATTACCGCCACTTCTCCACCAACCGCCAGAGTTGTAATGAGGGCCTAAATCTACCAGCATCTACCCGCACCTGGGCTCTCTTAGTGAAAGTTTTGACTTTCCAAGTGGTGCCAAATCCAGTTTCTGGGACCTTGGGATTGAGTTCTGGTGCAACCAAAAAGAAACCAACTACATTGACTCCGGAACGACTTTGGCACTGGCGCTGCCGTCCAACTCCGCACCCCTGCAGGCCCCAGAGTCATGGTCCCTGCTGACTGCAACAACCAAGACCGACGCCGCAGGTCTGACACTGCCGCAGTGCCTCTGCAGTCCCGCCACAGCGTGAGACTCGAGTGCCTTGCCACTGATGTCTGTGACACCCAACTCTGACTCCGCCAGAGCACCTGTGGCCCCGTGATGTGATCAAGACACCACAAAGCTGATGCTTCACATCTTCACCTGCTGGATTCATCAACACCACTTTGTTGTAATGAACCAATGCCTTGTCACCGACACTACATCACCTCCCCTGCATTCGTAAGGAACCAAAGCCTCACCTCCCCTTCCTAACAGTAAGGAACTGACACCTTACCTCCCCAGTAGCAGTAAGGAACTGATGCTGCACCAGCTCTGGGGACGCCCCACCTCCCCAACTCCATGCAACGTCTCTGATTACTCATAATTTTCTAAGGGACTGTGTAGGAGGCTTATAGTGGGTACCTTGTCGTACCTACACCTTGTGCCAGGTCCAGTTATCCCTTGTTAGTAGAATAGAGGTGTTTCTAGCAGCTTAGGCTGTTAGAGGTAGCTATGGCAAAGCAGCTTAGGCTGAACTAGGAGACATGCAAAGCTCCTACTATACCACCTATATCATATAACACAATATTATAAGAAAACACAGTACTCAGAGTTACTTAAAATAAAGGTACTTTATTTTAGTGACAATATGCCAAAAGTATCTCAGAGGATACCCTCACTTAGGAGGTAAGTAATATACACAAATTATATGTACACAAACCCAAAACAGGTAAGTAACAGTAAGAAAAGTAGTGCAAACAATGTAGAATTAAAATAGAATGCAATAGGTAGACATAGGCCTAGGGGCAACACAATATACTGCAAAAGTGGAATGCGAATCACAAATGGGCCCCAGGCTCATGGGAAGTTGTAGAGGGTCGCTGGGACTGTGAGAAAACAGTAAGGGTGTCCAAAATACCCCACCCCAAGACCCTGAAAAGTAGGAGTAAAGTTACCCTACTACCCCAGAAAGACAGTATAGTCGAAATAGGGGATTCTGCAAGAACCACAACCACCAGCCAAACACCGAAGACGAATTCCTGGACCTGAGGACCTGTAAAGGAACGGGACCAAGTCTAAGAGTCATGCAAGTGTCTGGGGGGGCAGGAGCCCACTAAACCCCGGATGAAGGTGCAAAAGGGCTGCCTCTGGGTGGAAGAAGCCTAGAATTCTGCAACAACAGATGGTGCCAGGAACTTCCCCTTTGGTGAGAAGATGTCCCATGGCGTGCTGAAGGTGCTGGAGGTTGCAGAAGTGTTTCCACACAAAAATAATACAAAAAACCCTTACTAGCTGCAAGAGTCATGGTTGAGGATTTTGGGTACTGCTGGGTACCAGGAAGGACCAGGATGTCGTCCCTTGGAGGAGGCGACCGAGGGGGCACTCCGCAACTCAGAGAGCCCCTACAGAAGCAATCAGCACCCGCAGAAGTACCAGAACAGGCCCTTAGAAGATCTGAGGACAGCGGTTGACTCAGAGTCACAAAGGAGGGTCCCACGACTTCGGAGTCCAACTCAGTGAGTTGGGCAATGCAGGACGGAGTGCTGGGGACCCAGGCTCGGATGTGCACAAAGGAAGTCCTGGAAAAGTGCACAGAAGCCGGATCAGCTGTAAGTCATGCAGTACACAGGTTTGCTATCTGGTGTGGGGAGGCAAGGACTTAACTCCACCAAATTTGGACAGAAGGGCCACTGGACTGTGGGAGGGCATGGGATGAAAGGGGGACCAGAGGACCAGTGATGCAGATGGTTGGTGCCTGCGTTGGCAGGGGGAAGATTCCATCGACCCACGGGAGATTTCTTCTTGGCTTCCAGTGCAGGGTGAAGGCAGACGGTCCTCAGAGCATGCACCACCAGGAAACAGTCGAGAAAGCCGGCAGGATGAGGCACTACAATGTTGCTGGTAGTCGTTTTGCTACTTTGTTGCGGTTTTGCAGGCGTCATGGAGCAGTCAGCGGTCGATCCTTGGCAGAAGTCGAAGAGGGAAGTGCAGAGGAACTCTGGTGAGCTCTTGCATTCGTTATCCGAGGAATAGCCCAGAGGGAGACCCTAAATAGCCACAAAAGGGGGTTTGGCTACTAAGAAAGGAGGCTTGGCTACTGATAGAGGTAAGCACCTATCAGGAGGGGTCTCTGACATCACCTGCTGGCACTGGCCACTCAGAGCTGTCCATTGTGCCCCCACACCTCAGAATCCAAGATGGCAGAGGTCTGGGACACACTGAAGGAGCTCTGCTCCCCTGGGAGGTGCAAGTCAGGGGAGTGGTCACTCCCCTTTCCTTTGTCCAGTTTCGCACCAGAGCAGGGATGGTGGATCCCTGAACTGGTGTAGACTGGCTTATGCAGAGATGGGCACCATCTGTGCCCATCAAAGCATTTCCAGACGTTGGGGGATGCTACTCCTCCCCAGACCTTTACACCTATTTCCAAAGGGAGAGGGTGTAACACCCTCTCTCAGAGGAAATCCTTTGTTCTGCCTTCCTGGGACTGGGCTGCCCAGTCCTCAGGGGGGCAGAAACCTGTCTGAGGGGTTGGCAGCAGCTGCAGTGGAGACCCTAAAAAGGTAGTTTGGCAGTACCCAGGTTCTGTGCTAGAGACCTGGGGATGCATGGAATTGCCCTCCCAATACCAGAATGGTATTGGGGTGACAATTCCATGATCCTAGACATGTTACATGGTCATGTTCGGAGTTACCATTGTGATGCTACATATAGGTAGTGACCTATATGTAGTGTACGCATGTAATGGTGTCCCCGCACTCACAAAGTCCGGGGAATTTGCCCTGAAGTAACTTGGCACCTAACCTTCACCAACTGAGGATTCGACATATAGGTGACTTATAAGTTACTTATGTGCAGTGAAAATGGCTGTGAAATAACGTGGATGTTATTTTACTCAGGCTGCAATGGCAGTCCTGTGTAAGAATTGTCTGAGCTCCCTATGGGTGGCAAAAGAAATGCTGCAGCCTATAGGGATCTCTTGGAACCCCAATACCCTGGTGTTAGAAATGGGGTTTCTGGTTGGCTAGGGTATGCACCTCAGCCAGGCAGAACTTACCCACTCTAGTCAGGGCAAGGGAGTTACACGTCCAAGATAACCCCTGCTCACCCCCTTGGTAGCTTGGCACGAGCAGTCAGGCTTAACCCGGAGGCAATGTGTAAAGCGTTTGCACAACACACACACACCTGTGACGCAATATCCCCACCACAAAGGAAACACAACACCAGATTATATGAAAATATACTGTATTGTACACAACGTAATTATCAGACCAACATCACATAATAGTACTATCCCGCTACCTTAGCAGTTGTCAGAACGTTACACATTAGTTACTCTGCAAACTAGCAGTAGTCACACATAACACACAGGTTACTCAGTATTCTGCAACATAAGCAGTAGTCAGGAAACACGTAATCACATTAGAACACTTGTCATAAGAATATCATAAAACGCCCATAGTAGGAACATTAGAAAACCTATGGCAAGTTAGGGAAACATATTAGCAAGTCACGCCCATAAAAGGAACATGTGCACACATATGTAAAAGCATCATAGAACAGGTAGGCAATATATCATAATAGCAAAGTCTGTAGAAAGAACTTTAGATTAGGAACATATTGGTCCATTTAAAAGTACCTGTCTTGATGGGGAGGCACTTCCAGTGCCTAAAACAACTAATGGGGCCCCCGGCGCTCCTCTGCGCAAAAACGGGGGCCTCCCTCAACATGGCAGACCGAGAGGGGCGGCACGCACCCTCTCTGAATTTTTGACGGGCCCCTTCTGGGACCCGTGATCACTGGGGGGCCCCCCGGGCCTCCACCGGCCCTCTCCAAGGGGGGGCCCAAGTCAGGGAAATCCTTTAAAGGGGGAGGGGGGGTGACTCGCGCTCCCTCCTGGCAAAGATGTAAAAGATTGTTGCAGGGGTCAGGGGCCACAGCACCCTGCCCCTGGGAACAACTAAACAAGAAGGAGCACAGGGCTGGTGGGCCCAGCTACAGGCCAGCACAAGGGGTGCAGATGGTGGCAGTTCCTCCTAGTGATCAGGCAGGTCACAGGTCAGCACAGCAGCAGCAGTCCATGGCGGTTTCCTGGTGAGTCCATTCATCAGCGTTCTGTGTCCAGTTTCAAGTTCCAAGAATGTTCAAATTGTGGGGAAAATTCCCCTGTACTTATAGTCAGTTCTTACAGTGTTTTACAGTGGTAGGGAGAGGAGGTTCCAGCCAGTTACAACTGGTTCTGGGAGTGCCCCCTCTCTCCTTTCAGCACAGGCTCCAAACATCAGTGGGGGGTTAACGACCCTATTGTGTGAGGCCAGGGCACAGCCTTTACAAATGTAGGTGTGCCCCGCCTCTCCCTTCTCTCAGCCCAGGAAGACTATTCAGTATGTAGATGCACCTCAGTGACACCTCCACCCTCCCTGTGTACAGGCTGTCTGAAAAGTATGCACAAAGCCCCAACTGTCACTCTGCCCAGACGTGGATTGGAGTCAAGCTGCAAAACACCAGAATCATAAGCACAGATAAATGCGCACTTTCTAGAAGTGGCATTTCTGTGATAGTAATAAAAAATACACCCACACCAGTAAGCAGTATTTATTATCACCATCACAACCATACCAAACACGCCTACGCTAGCCCTCATAAATCAGACAATACCCCTACACATAAGGCAGGGCATTTCTAATGCAATCCTATGAGAAGGCAGCACTCACAGCAGTGAGAAACCAAGTTAGGCTGTTTGTCACTACCAGGACAGGCCATGCAATATGGCACATGTCCTGCCTTTCTACATACATGGCACCCTGCCCACAGGGCGTACTTTAGGGGTGACTTACATGTAGTAAAAGGGGAGTCCTGGGCCTGGCAAGTAAATTTAGATGCCAGGTCCCTGTGGCAGAAAACTGCGCACACAGGCCCTGCGCTAGCAGGCCTGAGACAGGTTTGAAAGTCTACTTCAGTGGGTGGCGCAAGCAGCGCTGCAGGCCCACTAGTAGTATTTAATTTACAGGCCCTGGGTATAGAGATACCACTGTACAAGGGACTTATAGGTAAATTAAATATGCCAATCAGGTATAAGCCAATCATACCAACTTTAGATGGGAGAGCACCTGCACTTTAACACTGGTCAGCAGTGATAAAGTGCTCAGAGTCCTAGAGCCAACAGCGAAAGGTCAGAAAAACCAGGAGGAAGGAGGCAAAAAGACTAGGGATGACCATGCGTATGGCCAAAAGTCCAACACAACCCCCTACCAGCCAAAAGCCAGGGGAGAACAATCAATACCTTGATGGACTTCCCTGATTGGGGCGATAGAACAAGGACCCAGGCCCACAACAGCAGGGGCATGTTCCAGTTCTACGCCTTCCTGACTCCACTGGGATCTCTCTGTCAATGCGTCCCAGGCAGCCTAGACCAACCCACTGGGATTCTCTAGCTGCCAATGGCCAGAACCAGGCCCCAGGCCATCTAGGAGCCTCTGGTCTCTGAAACCATAATGAGTGGGGGGCGGTAGCCCCAGGTGCAAAGCAACCTGTCTCCACTCCATTTCTGATCAGTTCAGGGGCTCTACCCTGCCACTGATCCACCAACCTAGGGTCCGCACCCATAGGTTCTACAGGGGCTAGAGGCGAGGCTCTCCTCCCTCTACCCCTCCTTCTAGGATCCCGCCCTCCTCTCCTAGGAGGGGTATCACCAGAATCCACACTTGCCAGGGTGCTGGGTACAGCAGCCCTGCACAACTTTCTCGCCAGCCCAGGATCACTACCTGGCGACTGACCACCCAACCCAGGGACGACACCCTTGGGTTGCACCGGGGTCCAGGGCGGGCTTCCCCCTCCCTGAACCCCACTTCCAGAGTCCTGCATCTCCCCACCTCGGGAGAAGCCACCAGAAGTTTCACACGGGGAGGTGAGCGCACTAACCGCCCCCCCAACCAGGTCAGAGTTTACCCCCTGAACCTGTCTATCTAGTCCAGGGACGACACCCTTAGACTGGACCATTGCCCAGCGAACCAGGACTTCCTTGGGAGCACACCTACCCCCTACCAGATCAGAGCTTACCCCCTGAATCTGGCAATCCAACCCAGAGTCACTACCCTGCGGTTGAACCACTGCCTGGCGCACCAGGACTTCCTTGGGAGCACACGTACTCCCCATCAGGTCAGAGTTTACCCCCTGAACCTGATCATCCAACCCAGAGTCACCACCCTGCGGTTGAATCCTTGCCTGGCGCACCAGGACTTCCTGGGGGGCACACCTACCCCCCACAAGGGAAACACTTTCCCCAAGGGCCATACAAGAGTCTGGCTGGCGCAGGTCTCCTGACCTCTGCCCATCTGACAGAGTCTGGATTCCCCCCAGCCCAGAAATGGTCTCACCAAGGTCATTCCTGGGGGGCTCTGCTCTCAGAGCTGACCCCTGACCCTCCAGGTTCTCCACTGGGGCCCGCAGCCCCCTCTCAACCCTATGCCTGGATTTCCGCCTCCTCCGCTGTAGAGCGAGACTACCAGACACCAGGACCGGCGGAACGCTATCACCAGCCACCCGCCCAAGTCCTAATGACAAAATGGGATCCTTCTGAACAGCTGGCCCTACGGCACAGGCTAGGCTCACCTCCTGGCGTTCACTCATGGAACCCTCCAGGACCTGGGACTGGAGCTCGGGTACCCTGGGCCTCAGCCCAACCCCATTCCCTCTCCTCTGAGACTGGACATGGGGTGCCTTACCCGCCCCAATACACTGGGACCTACCTGGGACACAAGCCTTTCCCACCACACCTGGTTGGGAAACACCTAGACCACTCTCATTAGGAACACCCCCTAATGTCACACCAGACCCTCTGGTACGCAACCAGAAGTCTGCCTCCTTTGCAAGCTCCCTGGGGTCAGAGAGCTCACACCCTGACAAGTGTTGGCGTAACTCTGAAAAACAACAACGAAACAGGTGCTCTCTGAGAATCAGATTAAACAGCCCTTCAAAATTGTTTACTGTGCTACCCTTCACCCATCCATCTAGTGCAATGCAGCAAGCCTCCACAAACTCCTCCCAAGACTGGTGGGACAGTTTCTTACCACCCCTAAACCTTTTTCTGTATTCCTCAGGGGAGAAACCATACTTCACAATCAGTGCGTTCTTCACAGCGGAGTACCCCTCCCTGTCACTCTCTTCTAGAGTCAGTAGGGCATCCCTCCCCTCCTCAGGAATAAAACTCCCTAGGCCAGTTCCCCAATCCTTCTTAGGGATCCTGCGCTCTACCAGAGCCTTCTCATATTCCTTTAACCACTGACGTATGTCACCCCCCTCTTGGAACCTAGGTACCAGATCTATGGGTATGTGAGGAACATCTTTGCTACAGCACTGTACATTGCTGCCACCACTGGACTCCACCTGCAGCGCTGGTGAGTCCAGAACCTTCAGACTGCGCTCTAGAGCGAGTCTTTCTCTGGCAAAGGCCCTCTCTGCCTCTGCCATTCTCTCCTGTACTAAGGCCTTCTCTACCTCAGCCCTTCTCTCCTCAACAGCTAGGCTCGCTAACTGCAACTTCAGGTCCCTCTCTTCCCGCCTATCTCTTAGCTCATCAGGCGTCAAGGAATGAGAGGTAGCCCTGCTTCTTACACTGGACCCAGCAAGGGACTCCCTATCACTGGGGCCTTCCCTGTCAACTGGCGTCCCCAACCGGTCATTCTCACCCTCCTGATCAGTCTCTCTACCCCTCTCTAGGGATGAGGTCTGGGAGCCCTCCCATTGGGAACCCTCGCTACACTCAGGATCCTCTGGGTACCCCCTAAGCACACTCCCTCCCTGGGTAAATGTCACAAACCTTTCAAAGAAATTCAGAGATCTCCTGAGGTCCCCTTCTACAGGCAGCCCTCTCTCTCTACAGAACCCCTCTAATTCCCCCTGCGTGTAAAACGGCAGGTCCTCTAAATCAAAGGTAAGCCCCATCTTGAAAAGGTACAAATAACTCAACTGTGACAACCACAATACCCCAGCGTGAGAACTGAAAACAGGAAAAATGACCAAAGAGAGAAAGTTAAGAGAAGCCAAACATGTGATGGTCTAAACGCAATCCTTGTAGTGAAATAATGAGTCACAATGGTATTGTGCAAGCGCAAGTCCTATCCTCACCGCTGACTTCCAATGTTAGAAATGGGGTTTCTGGTTGGCTAGGGTATGCACCTCAGCCAGGCAGAACTTACCCACTCTAGTCAGGGCAAGGGAGTTACACGTCCAAGATAACCCCTGCTCACCCCCTTGGTAGCTTGGCACGAGCAGTCAGGCTTAACCCGGAGGCAATGTGTAAAGCGTTTGCACAACACACACACACCTGTGACGCAATATCCCCACCACAAAGGAAACACAACACCAGATTATATGAAAATATACTGTATTGTACACAACGTAATTATCAGACCAACATCACATAATAGTACTATCCCGCTACCTTAGCAGTTGTCAGAACGTTACACATTAGTTACTCTGCAAACTAGCAGTAGTCACACATAACACACAGGTTACTCAGTATTCTGCAACATAAGCAGTAGTCAGGAAACACGTAATCACATTAGAACACTTGTCATAAGAATATCATAAAACGCCCATAGTAGGAACATTAGAAAACCTATGGCAAGTTAGGGAAACATATTAGCAAGTCACGCCCATAAAAGGAACATGTGCACACATATGTAAAAGCATCATAGAACAGGTAGGCAATATATCATAATAGCAAAGTCTGTAGAAAGAACTTTAGATTAGGAACATATTGGTCCATTTAAAAGTACCTGTCTTGATGGGGAGGCACTTCCAGTGCCTAAAACAACTAATGGGGCCCCCGGCGCTCCTCTGCGCAAAAACGGGGGCCTCCCTCAACATGGCAGACCGAGAGGGGCGGCACGCACCCTCTCTGAATTTTTGACGGGCCCCTTCTGGGACCCGTGATCACTGGGGGGCCCCCCGGGCCTCCACCGGCCCTCTCCAAGGGGGGGCCCAAGTCAGGGAAATCCTTTAAAGGGGGAGGGGGGGTGCCTCGCGCTCCCTCCTGGCAAAGATGTAAAAGATTGTTGCAGGGGTCAGGGGCCACAGCACCCTGCCCCTGGGAACAACTAAACAAGAAGGAGCACAGGGCTGGTGGGCCCAGCTACAGGCCAGCACAAGGGGTGCAGATGGCGGCAGTTCCTCCTAGTGATCAGGCAGGTCACAGGTCAGCACAGCAGCAGCAGTCCATGGCGGTTTCCTGGTGAGTCCATTCATCAGCGTTCTGTGTCCAGTTTCAAGTTCCAAGAATGTTCAAATTGTGGGGAAAATTCCCCTGTACTTATAGTCAGTTCTTACAGTGTTTTACAGTGGTAGGGAGAGGAGGTTCCAGCCAGTTACAACTGGTTCTGGGAGTGCCCCCTCTCTCCTTTCAGCACAGGCTCCAAACATCAGTGGGGGGTTAACGACCCTATTGTGTGAGGCCAGGGCACAGCCTTTACAAATGTAGGTGTGCCCCGCCTCTCCCTTCTCTCAGCCCAGGAAGACTATTCAGTATGTAGATGCACCTCAGTGACACCTCCACCCTCCCTGTGTACAGGCTGTCTGAAAAGTATGCACAAAGCCCCAACTGTCACTCTGCCCAGACGTGGATTGGAGTCAAGCTGCAAAACACCAGAATCATAAGCACAGATAAATGCGCACTTTCTAGAAGTGGCATTTCTGTGATAGTAATAAAAAATACACCCACACCAGTAAGCAGTATTTATTATCACCATCACAACCATACCAAACACGCCTACGCTAGCCCTCATAAATCAGACAATACCCCTACACATAAGGCAGGGCATTTCTAATGCAATCCTATGAGAAGGCAGCACTCACAGCAGTGAGACACCAAGTTAGGCTGTTTGTCACTACCAGGACAGGCCATGCAATATGGCACATGTCCTGCCTTTCTACATACATGGCACCCTGCCCACAGGGCGTACTTTAGGGGTGACTTACATGTAGTAAAAGGGGAGTCCTGGGCCTGGCAAGTAAATTTAGATGCCAGGTCCCTGTGGCAGAAAACTGCGCACACAGGCCCTGCGCTAGCAGGCCTGAGACAGGTTTGAAAGTCTACTTCAGTGGGTGGCGCAAGCAGCGCTGCAGGCCCACTAGTAGTATTTAATTTACAGGCCCTGGGTATAGAGATACCACTGTACAAGGGACTTATAGGTAAATTAAATATGCCAATCAGGTATAAGCCAATCATACCAACTTTAGATGGGAGAGCACCTGCACTTTAACACTGGTCAGCAGTGATAAAGTGCTCAGAGTCCTAGAGCCAACAGCGAAAGGTCAGAAAAACCAGGAGGAAGGAGGCAAAAAGACTAGGGATGACCATGCGTATGGCCAAAAGTCCAACACCTGGGTACCTAGGTACCATATACAAGGGAATTATAAGGGTGTTCCAGTGTGCAAATGAGAATTGGTAAAATTAGTCACTAGCCTGCAGTGACAATTTTAAAGCAAAGAGAGAGCATAAACACTGAGGTTCTGGTTAGCAGAGCCTCAGTGATACAATTAGGCACCACACAGGGAACACATACAGGGCATACATTATGAGCTCTGGGGTCCTTCCTGGCAGGATCCCAGTGACACACAGGCAAAAACAAACATACATAGAGTGAAAATGGGGGTAACATGCCAGGCAAGATGGTACTTTCCTACAGACTATATCTGGGTTTGTGCAACATCGTGATCGCCCTACACTCCCTCGTGATCAACATCAGACTGTTGTAAACAACTACATCAAGACATTGTGGTAGCCACAGTTGGGGGTATTGTGTTTCTAAGCACTGTACTAGAGTTGAATCTTTGAAAATTCGTATCTTTAGTTGTGTATCTCGGAATTTGTTGTTTTGGTCTTGTTTTACTCAGATAAATATTGTCTAGTTTTCCAAATTGGTATGGAGTATTTGTGTGGTGTTTTTACTGTGTTACTGTGTGTGTGTGTGTGTACAAATACTTTACACATTGCCTCTAAGAAAAGCCTGACTGCTTGAGCCAAGCTACCAAAGAGGTGAGCAGGGTTTATCTTAACTGTATGACTCCCTTGCCCTAACTAGAGTGAGGGTCGCTTCTTGGACAGGGTGCAAACCACTGCCAACTAGAGACCTAATTTCTAAATCTGGTGATCAGCGGTGAGGGTAGGACTTGTATCTATACTTCACATACAGTGATTGGAATATACTACTTCTATATCACAGACCATTACACCCCAACATACTGGTTTGATTTGTTCTCTTTTTGCAACTTATGAGTTTGAATCACAACCATGTCTCAGTCCGGTGAGCGATCAGTTGGAGCTGCAGAGTTGATGTTTGAGCAGGAGAGGTTGGAGACCTATTCAGTGCCTCAGCTCAATAAGTTCTGCAAGGATGTCAACTGTCCTTATTTAAGACTTCACTAAAAAAGGACAAGCTGCAAAAGGCACTGAGGCCCTGGCAGGTGGCAAAGGAAACTGGAGAATGCTTTAAGGAGGGAGAGGAGAAAAACCTGCATCAAGATTTGATGGAGAATCAGGATCTGCTTGGGAGGAGGCACCTACCAGGGCAAGCATCAGTGCTTCCTCAAAAGCTCTGACCCCAGAGGAGCTGGAGGTCAGATAGGAGGCTCCAAATGGAGTTGGAGAAGTTCAAGCTGAAAAATATGATGGAGCTTCAGTTGTATCTAGCCAGGATCAAATAGGAAGCAGAGAAAGAGAAAACCACCACGGAGCAAGAGAAAATTGCCATACAGGAGAATAAAAAGATTTTAGTTCAAGAGCTGAACTTGGATGAGCTGGATCTAAAAGGAAGGTCCAGCACAGATGGAGGAAGCAGTTCTCTAGTGCAGTCTGAGGGGAAGGTACATCTACCCAAGGATGTGGTGAAGGATTTTGTTGTGGGAGATGACATAAAGAAGTGGTTCAAGTGGCACTGAGAATGAACAGGGTTCCTGAGAAAGATTGGAGGACAGGCCTGTAGAAGTACTTCTCAGTATACGGATGGGATACCTCAATGACTTTAGAAGAAGAGAAAAGGATGAGCTTCCCTGCCATGAAGAATGCCCTGACCAGACGGCATGGTCTCACCCCAGAGAATTAGAGGATAAAGGTTAGGAAGAGTCCTAAACTTGGTTCTCACACTTGGGTGAAATATGGTGATTCCTTTTGCAGAGCACTGGATGGTTGAGTGAAGGAAAGTGAGGTAGCAAACAATCAGGGGCTGTATAATGTGATTACATGGGAGCAGTTTTCCATAGCATCATCAGCACTTGATTGACCGCAAGATAACTGACCCAGGAAGCTTGCCAAGGAGGCAGACCGCTGGCTCAGCACCAGGGTCAAAAAGAAGTTGTATGTGGGAGATTCAGCCAATGGTGGACGGTGTTCCCAAAAGAAGGGGGGGGATTGAAGTGAGACCTAGACAGACCCCCAGAATAATGGAGGGAATAAAGGTTCCTATGTCCCTTCTGACAGGAACTAGGGAGGTTCTAGTGGGCGGTGGCCTAGGGCACCCCATTTTCAAACTTGTTACTTTGAGTGTTCCCTGCTAGGACACAAGAAAGGGGTTTCTGTGTGTCCTAAGAAAACCCCACTTGTTGTCCCTCTATAGGGGTATCCAATGTGGCCTTATGAGGAGATAATCCCCAGTGGCAGGCCATAGACCATGCCACAAACTCCCTTAGTTGGGAGGTGAACTAAGAGGGTGAGTTGGTGATCCCAGAGCATGGGAGTCATCACTTCCACCAGGTAAAAGTGGTGGAGATCCCAGTCACTGCTCTGAGGGACACCAGGGCTAGCCGGACCATGCTTGTGGAAAGTTTCCCCAAAGCAGTACATCAGCCAGGTGTGTAGAGTGAATCCAACCCATGGGCACACATTAGGGCATTTTCTACCCTTCGGCTCTGGTATCCCTAGAGTGGGGAGGCGACCCAGAGAAGGGTCATAATTAGTCCCCAGATGCCCATAGACTGCATTCTGGGGAATGAGTTGCTCCTCAGGGGCCGCTCCTTGAGGGGTTGCTGCCAAAGGAGTTTCTGGGGGTACCACTCCAATGCAGAAGGTACAGGACCCCAGCAGGAGGAACAGGAAGAGGAAGAGCCCACCCCATCCTCTGCTCTGCCTGAGGGTACAGACCCTAAGTTGAGTAACCAATCTCAGGATACCCCCACTAAACTGGAGGGAGGTGAAGTGGAAAAGGTGTGAGGTACCTGGGACTACTGGCCCCCACTTTTCAAAACCACAGAGGCTAGAGACCCGGGATGACCTGGGGACTGGCTATTGGTAGTGACAGCTGTCAAAGGCCTCTGTTGGTTGTTGTCCTTATGGACAGAGTTTTCCCTTGATTGGGGACCGACGTCAGACCAAGGGGTAGAATTGGCCACATCACATTGTTGGCCATGGTGGTACTCTCTGACTACTGTGATGCATCTGTGAGGAAGGTAAGGTTAAGTACTGCACAGATGTCCACAGATAAGGAGAAGGGTTCTCCCTGAGTTAGTTCAGTGGGCCCTGAGAGTGTAGACATAGGGATCCAGCTGGGTTCAGAGAGGCATAGAACTGGCAAGAGGCCTTGCAGTGGTGGGCCATTCACCAGGTCCTATAGCCCTAAGCAGGGAAGTCCATCAAGGTATTGATTGGCCTACCCTGGCTTTGGCTGGGAAGGAGTTGTGTTGGAAATGGCCCTTCTTGCAGGATTATCCCTAAACGTTTTGCCTCTGACCTCCTGTTTTTGACTGTGTGCTGCATTCCTTTTTTGCTGGGCTCTGGGCACTCTACCACTGCTGCTCAGTACTAAAGTGCAAATGCTCCCTGTCTAACTAGTATTGGTAATTGGTTTATACATGACTGGCATATTTGATTTTCTAGTAAGTCCCTAGTAAAATGCACTATGTGTGCCCAGGACCTGTAAGTCAAATGCTACTAGTGGGCCTGCAGCACTGACTGTGCCACCCAAATGAGTAGCCCTGTAAACATGTCTCAAACCTGCCAATGCAGTGTCTGTGTATAGAGTTTTAAACTGCAATTTGGACCTGGCAAGTGCACCCACTTGCCAGGTCCACATTTACTCCTTTTACTACATCAGACACCCGTAAGGTAGACTCAAGGCAGCACCATGGGCAGGGTGCAGTGTATTTAAAAGGTAGGGCATATAATGGTGTGTTTGACATGTCCTGATAGTGAAATACTGATACATTTGTTTTCTCTATTGCAAGGACTTTCTCTCCTACGGGGTAACATGGCAATTGCCTTGAAATATCTTTTAAGTGTAGTTTCCCAATAGGAGCAGATACAGATATGTACTTCTGACCACAACAACAGTGATCAACACCGCAAGTTCGATTCCACTACAGCACCTCTGAAGTTCTGACTCTGCAGCAGCACCTGTGATACCATGGTGTGATTGCTACACTGCAAACTCAATGCTTCGCATCTTGACCTGCTGGATTTATCGACATCACCCTATCATAAGGAAAGAACGCCTCACCACTGATGCTGTATCTCCTTCCCTGCAAGTGTAAGAAACCAAGGCCTCACCTCCCCTGCCTAACAGTAAGGAAGTTGCGTATCTTAGATTTTTTTCGTTTTGGTCTTGATTTAACCAGATAAATATTGACTATTTTTCTAAATTGGTATGGAGTATTTTAATTTTTATGGCGTTTTCACTGTGTTACTCTATGAGTGTCCAAATACTTACCTCTGAGATAAGCCTGACTGCTTGACCCAAACTACCAGGGTGGTGAGCAGGTGGCGAGCAGGTGGCTCTCTTACCCTGACTAAAGTGAAAGTCCCTACTTGGACAGGGTGCAAACCACTGCCAACTAGAGACCCAATGACCCAATTTCTAATTATATATATATATATATATATATATATATATATATATATATAGATAGATATATATTTATAAATTTTAAATGTTTCAAACCATCGAAATCCACCTGTTATAGTTAGAATTATTTCAAGTAACTAGAACTCGTGCCCTAACGTAACTAGAACTCGCGCCCCCACCATGCACAGTTCTGTTCGTCAAAACCTTTGCTGCAAAATTACACATTGATATTACCAAATATGTTATCAAAGGTGTCGTAAGTGCTGTAATTTTTGTGGTAATTAGCAGAGCATGGTGCGGGTGCGACATATATATATAAATATGGAAAGCGCAGACTAAACCACCTGGAAGAAGACATTCTGTCAAAACGGGTTGTGGTGTCTGTTGAACAGCTTTCTTTAAGTGAATAAATGAACTGCAATGATTTCAGTCTCCGTTTTGTTGGCTATTTATGAGGGTGTTGGTCTTAACCCTACCCTGAACCGGCAGTAAGGCGCGTCACTATTTTGGACCAAGTGCTTGTGGATACATTATTAACATAGTGACAGTGACAGGCAATGAAGGACTGTGGATAACATTTGGAGTGAGCAAGGAAATACTTAGAGGCATATTTATAGTCTGTTTGTGCCGGAATTGCGTCATTTTTTTTGACGCAATTCCGACGCAAAACTAACTCCATATTTATACTTTGGCGTTAGACGCGTCTAGCGCCAAAGTCCATGGAGTTTGCGTCATTTTTTTGCGTGGACACCTACTTTGCGTTAATGATATGCAAGGTAGGCGTTCCCGTCTAAAAAATTGACTCCGAGGCATGTGCGCCGTATTTACACTCCCGGGCAAAATTCACACCTGGGAGTGGGCGGGTCAAAAAAAATGAGGTACGGCCGCTTTTGCGCCGTTTTTTAGCGCCTGGCAAGGCAGGCGTTAAGGGACCTGTGGGCTCGGAAGGAGCCCAGAGGTGCCCTCCCATGCCCCCAGGGACGCCCCATGTCACCCTTGCCCACCCCAGAAGGACACCCAAGGCTGGAGGGACCCATCCCAGGGACATTAAGGTAAGTTCCGATAAGTATTATTTTTTTTTTTTTTTGTGGCATAGGGGGGCCTGATTTGTGCCCCCCTACATGACACTATGCCCAATGACCATGCCCAGGGGACAGAAGTCCCCTGGGCATGGCCATTGGGCAAGGGGGCATGACTCCAGTCTTTGCTAAGACAGGAGTCGAAAAAAATGCCTCAGCCTGACTTGCCCCATTTTTTGGCGCCCAAGCTCCATATCCCCCTACGCCGGCGCTGCCTGGTGTACGTCGTTTTTTTCCACGCACACCAGGCAGCGGCGGCGGCTAACGCCGGCTAACGTCATTGATTAAATACGGCGCCCGCATGGCGCTTCAGAATGGCGTTAGCCGGCGCAAATTTTTTTGACGCAAAACTGCGTTAGCGCAGTTTTGCGTCAAAAAGTATAAATATGGCCCTTATTTCTTGCGTGTGTGTACATACACTGGAAGATAACGGTATGGATTTTAACCAACTTCCGAAAGCGCCTGGTGCTACTCTATATTGTACGGCATTCCTCATCACAATAAGGTGAGTGGCTGCCTTTCAAGTCTTTTTTGAAAGCACGCGAACAAGAATTGGCTTTAGTATTTAGACTTTGCCTGGAAACAAAAAGACATTCAGGGGCATATTTATACTCCGTTTGCGCCGAATTTGCGTCGTTTTTTTCTACGCAAATTCGACGCAAAACTAACTCCATATTTATACTTTGGCGTTAGACGCGTCTAGCGCCAAAGTTCATGGAGTTAGCGTCATTTTTTTGGGTGAACACCTTCCTTGCGTTAATGATATGCAAGGTAGGCGTTCCCATCTTAAAAAATGACTGCGATGCATATGCGTCGTATTTATACTCCCGGGCAAAAATGACGCCCGGGAGTGGGCGGGACAAAAAAACCCGCATTTGCGCCGGATTTTAGCGCCTGGGTCAGGGCAGGCGTTAAGGGACCTGTGGGCTCAGAATGAGCTCAGAGGTGCCCTCCCAAGCCCCCAGGGACACCCCCTGCCACCCTTGCCCACCCCAGGAGGACACCCAAGGATGGAGGGACCCACCCCAGGGACATTAAGGTAAGTCCAGGTAAGTATTATTATTTTTTTTTTTTGTGGCATAGGGGGGCCTGATTTGTGCCCCCCTACATGCCATTATGCCCAATGACCATGCCCAGGGGACAGAAGTCCCCTGGGCATGGCCATTGGGCAAGGGGGCATGACTCCTGTCTTTGCTAAGACAGGAGTCATTTCAATGGGGGATGGGCGTCGTAAAAAAATGGCGCAAATCGGGTTGTGGCGAATTTTTTGCCTCAGCCTGACTTGCACCATTTCTGGACGCCCATACGCCATTTTCCCCCTACGCCGGCGCTGCCTAGTGTACGTCGTTTTTTTTAAAGCACACCAGACAGCGTCGGCGGCTAACGCCGGCTAACGTCATTCAATAAATACGGCGCCCACATGGCGCTTCAGAATGGCGTTAGCCGGCGCTAATTTTTTGGACGCAAAACTGCGTTGGCGCAGTTTTGCGTCAAAAAGTATAAATATGGGCCTCAGAATAATGTTTTAAAGGGCACGACCTGTTATTAACATGGTGAAACATGAAAGGACTTCTTTCTTCTGAATCGGAAAATGAGAGATGTGTGCTACAGCCATACATTTTGCGAAGTTTGAATTGAAAAGAGAATGAGAATGGCATTAAGAAAAGCGCAGACATTCACAAAGATGAGGAAATGTTAAAAGTAAAAGAGCTCATTATCGTATTATTCAAAATGGAACGTGCATATGTGAAGGGAGGAGAAGTGTCCTAATTGTTCCCAGGTGTGGAAATCTCTTGGACTAACAATCCCACAATGCCTAGTTTAAATCAGGGTGAGGAGAGAAAATATGGAGAGAGCAGACAAAACCACCTGGAAGAAGACATCCAGTCGAAATGGTTGTGGTGTCTGTTGAACAGCTTTCTTTAACCTCTTAGCTGCTGGGCCTTTCCCCTCCCAGTGCTGAGCCCTTTTTTGACTATTTGGGGTAGTTTGCGCTTAGGCCTTCATAACTTTTTGTCCACATAAGCTATCCACGCCAAATTTGCGTCCTTTTTTTCCAACATCCTAGGGATTCTAATGGTACCCAGAGTTTGTGGTTTTCCCTGGAGGAGACCAAGAAATTAGCCAAAATACAGTGACAATTTTTATTTTATTTTTTAAATCGGAAAAAAGGGCAGCCGATGAAGGCTTGTGGTTTTATCCCTGAAAATGGCATCAACAAAGGTTTTCTGGTGCTAAAATCACCATCTTCCCAATTTTCAGGAACGGGCAGACTTGAATCAGAAAACCAAATTTTCCAACACAATTTTGGCATTTTACTGGGACATACCCCATTTTTACTATTTTTGGTGCTTTCAGCCTCCTGTGAAACCAATGCTGGATCCCAGTAAACTAAATATTTCTGAAAAGTAGACAAAATTCTGAATTTAGCAAGGGGTCATTTGTGTAGATCCTACAAGGTTTTCATACAGAAAATAACAGCTGAAATAAAACAATATTGAAAGTAAGCTGAAAAAAACAGCCATTTTTCTCCATGTTTTACTCTGTAACTTTTTCCTGCAATGTCAGATTTTTTAAAGCAATAAACCGTTACGTGTGCTGGACTCTTACGGTTGCGAGGATATATAGGGTTTGTAGGTTCATTAAAATCCCTAGGTACCCAGAGCCAATAAACGAGGTGAATCTTGCAATGGGTTTTCATTCTATACCGGGTATACAGCAATTCATTTGCTGAAATACAAAGAATGGAAAATAGGTATCAAGAAAACCTTTGTATTTCCACAATGGGCACAAGATAAGGTGTTGGGAAGCAGTGGTTATTTGCACATCTACGAATTCTGGGGTCCACATACTATCATGTGAATTCCAGGGAATTTGTTTTCAAAGTGACGTCTTTTTTGCACACTGTCTTACATTTGTAAGGAAAACATGTAGAGAAAGACAAGGGGCAACTACAGTTGTTCTGCTATTCTGTGTTCCCCAAAGTCTCCCGATAAAAATGGTACCTCACTTGCGTGGGTAGGCCTAATGCTCGCTGCAGGGAACGCAACACAGACACATCACATTTTTACATTGAAATCTGACGTGTTTTTTGCAAGGTGCCTAGCTGTAGATTTTGGCCTCTAGCTCAGCCGGCACCTAGGGAAACCTAGCAAACCTTGGCATTTTTGAAAACTAGGCACCTAGGGGAATCCAAGATGGGGTGACTTGTGGGGCTGCTCTGACCAGGTTCTGTTACCCAGAATCCTTTGCAAACCTCATAATGTGGCCCAAAAAACACATTTTCCTCACATTTTGGTGACAGAAAGTTCTGGAATCTGAGAGGAGCCACAAATTTCCTTCCACCAAGCGTTACTCCAAGTCTCCCGGTAAAATTGATACCTCACTTGTGTGGGTAGGCCTAGCGCCCACGACAGGAAATGCCCCAAAACACAACGTGGACACATCCCATTTTTTGACAGAAAACAGAGGTGTTTTTTGCAGAGTGCCTACCTGTAGCTTTTGGCCTCTAGCTCAGCCGGCACTTAGGGAAACCTACCAAACCTGTGCATTTTTGAAAACTAGAGACCTAGGGAAATCCAAGATGGGGTGACTTGTGGGACTCTGACCAGGTTCTGTTACCCAGAATCCTTTGCAAACATCAAAATTTGGCAAAAAAAAAAATGTTCCTCACATTTCGGTGACAGAAAGTTCTGGAATCTGAGAGGAGCCACAAATTTCCTTCCACCCAGCGCTCCCCCAAGACTCCCGATAAAAATGTTACATCACTTGTGTGGGTAGGCCTGTCGCCCGCAACAGGAATAGATCACACAACGGTCAATGTTGGTCCTTACATGAGGCAGCTGTTGACCCTGGGGTGATCCATTCCTGACGCAGGCACTAGGTGTAGGCACTCAAGTGGGGTAGTGTTTTTATCAGGACAGGTGAGGAATCACTGGGTGGTAGGAATTTTGTGGATCCCAGCATATTCCTGTAGTTTGTGTGACAGAAATGCGAGAAAAATAGAGTTTTTATTCAACATTTCAGCTTTGCAGGGTATTCTGGGAAAGAAAACTTTGGGAAATCCACACAAGTCACACCTCTGTGGACTCCCCCGAATGTCTAGTTTCCAGAAATGTTTGGGTTTAGTGTGTTTTTCTATATGGCCGCCGAACCCAGAACCAAAAACACAGGTGCCTGCCTTACAAAACCAGTTTGTTTTGTGATAGATAATTTTGATGTCTCCACAATACGATTTGGAGGTTGGAATTTGGGGCTGCACTAAATTGGGGAGCTCCCAAGAGAGCACTCTCTCTCTCTGCTTGCCGCCGCATTCACCTGCTCTCTGGGTTGGGCTAACCCACTATTACCCCGTTTCACAGACTATGCTTGCGAAGGGACAGCAGGACTGTCCTTATCACCTCCCTCATAATTTACTTGAAGAGGAGTTATCGTATGGGACTCCTCCGACTGAAAAATCACTCCCAGAGTCTGCGGCATTGTCATATCCCTCAGATGCCTTCCCAGTATCTGATGTCTCAGTCTCTGATCCTATGTCATAGCTGTCCTCTATAACCAGAGTGACGGAAGCCAGCCATCATGATGCCATCTCTGCTATTGGCTAAACTGTTGCTCCAAAACACTAGCCTACGTAGACAGTCACAAAATCGATGGTGTGTGTGGGATACATGCAACAGTAGAGGCCACCTTACCTGCGCTTCTTCCCTCAATCAGCACGTTCTTTCAAGGCACTCAAAAAACACCTTGTCACATACCATTTGTCACAGTCTTTAGCACCTCCTGCGCCCAGTCCAACAATCATTATTGGTGCTCCCACTCCCTCCTCCTCGGATTCCCTCATTACTACCCAGCAAAAGTGCCCTTCATCTCTCCATAGCCGCCCTTCACCCTGCACATACATTTCATTTGTATTATAGCACAGGTAATGGCTGACTTTACTAATGTACTCAGCTATTTACATAAAATACAGATGTGCTCTTTGCAGTAGGCAAATAAACCTTCTGCGCTTCTTTATGGCACTAAAACTTCCCCTAGACAAAAGTCTGACCCTTTTGTAGCAGAAACATAATCACAATACTTACCTGACTTTTTTATTGCTGCCTAAAAGCTACAGTTGAAATGCATCAGTTGAAGTATGTGCATTGCTTTGAAGACGCAAGCTGCAACTGCAAGACAACTGGTGGCAAATATTTATATATATATATATATATATATATATATATATATATATGTCTTGTTTTCCTGGGGGACGATCGCAGCCCCCAGGGAAACCACACATGTATTGACAAAAGTGATTTATATATATATATATATATATATATATATATATATATATATATATATATATATATATATATATTTATATATATATATATTTATAGCTCTATCTTTATATCTATCTATCTACATAGATATATATCTACATGGATATATCTATAGATAGATGTATATATATATATATATATATATATATATATATATATATATATATATATATATGTATATATCTCCAAAAAAACACCTGACTTATTGGGCCTCAATTGCGACGGTCTTGATATGGGATCGGGAATCCCATAATATATTACCAAACTTTCTCACCCATCAGGATAGAAAATCAAGACACAAAGCGGACGATTAAAAAATGTATTGAGAGAAACAAACTGGTCCTCCTCCCAACGCGTTTCGGCCGTAGCCTTGTTTCCGAGGGGGCCGACCCCCCAAGTGAAATCCCTGGTGTCTAGTGGTGTTTGCGATCGGGGGCCAGGAAACACTTTCAGGAAGACCTCGTAAGAAAGGAGAGAGTCTCCCCTTTCTTACGAGGCCTTCCCGAACGTGGGGAAGGCTGTTTGGGGCCGTTTTCCCCATTGGAGTAGGAAGCAGCCGCAAGGCCACTTCCTGCTCCGATGGGGAAATAAAAAAGTGACGTCAGCGCGTCACAAAGGGGCGGGTGGGGGGCGGGGGGAGACAAGGAAAAGCTTCTGTGTCTCTTGGGGTATAAAAAAAAAAAAAAAATCCTGGGGTGCGACGCACCCGAGGATTTATTAACCCCCTCCTTGGTGTCGGCCACTGGTCGTGACCCGCAGCAGGGAGGTAGTGCCCAAAGGGTTAAGTGAATAAATTAACTGCAATGATTTCAGTCTCCAGGAGTGCAGTGTCGTTTTGTTGGCTATTTATGAGGGTGTTGGTTTTAACCCTAATGCTGAACCGGCAGTGAGGAAGGTCACTATTTTGGACCAAGTGCTTGTGGATATATATATATATATATATATATATTTATGACTTGGTTACTGACCGTCCGTTGGTATGATGTTCACAATGATTTACCAATAATTTCTGGAGAAAATGAGTGATATTTATATCATGAGGTATGGCGTTTTCGATTTACTCTTTTTCTCTTCTCTTCGTTGTCTGTGGGTTAATTGATAAATAGGATTACCCCTATGTGCTAATTCTGTATTTAAAATTAAAAAAAAAATTAATGAATGGTTCTATTGTCCAATAATAACTTTTCAAATATTCAAATTATTATCTACATATATGTTTTTTATGATTATCTGTGGACTGTTTGTCTTTTCTTAGTTTTAATGTATTTATTATGCCAGTTTTTGTGTATCTCATTTCACTTTGACAGTGATTGTTTTTTGTCAGTTTCTTTGATTATTTGCACAACTGTTGTCCAACGTTTGTTGTTTGCTTTTGTTGTCCCTTGCCTGTATATATATTTATATACATTTTTGATATATGTTTTATTGAAATATTTTTTGTATGTCTTTGTATATTCTTTGTTCGTATTATCAATAATATGTTTGTGCTTATATGTATTTAGACACTTTTTTCTGTTTTGATCATGTTCACAGCCCTGAAGAAGTCCTTCATTAAGGACGAAACGCGTTGGCTGTTTTGTTTTTACATCCAAGGACACTTTAATAAAGAGAAATCACTTTCATTACAATATGGACTAAATTGATTTAATTATTAATTATTCCTTGTGGTGCACGTTCAAGAATTTCTTAGTATATATATATATATATATATATTAGACTTCTTTTACATGGGCTATAGCAAAAATTGCTGAACAGAATTACACCATATATAGTAGAATGCTAGATTTGGTCCACAATTTGTGATTTGGTAGAAACACATTTGTTAGGTTTTGAGAAATTCAATATAAAAAATAATTACATGTCTGGACAGTTGGGCTTGTGAGAGTCTTGAGAGACTCTTGCAGGAGCACCAATTTAAAAGGTAGAGTGTTCTGATTGGCCTAGTGTACTTATTTTGGGACATCTCGCTCCCGCGGCAGCCATTACAGGACTTTGGGACTTAATCCCCTGTCCTAAAGTTATTAAAAAATAAAGATATATGGGGAAGAGTATAGATACCCGAAGACCCCATGGGGAAACCCAGAGGTACTCCAAGTGAAAACATTAGCAAAAAATGCTGTGATCCTGCAAGACTCTTACGGGATAGAACTGAAAAACCAAAATGGAGGACAGGCTGCATTCCTTAGTTGTAGAGTCCAGGGAGCCCACCCCTGGGGCCAAAATCACCAGAAAAGGAGAGAAGGCCACACAAGCCCTTTCCTCAATCCTCCAGAAGCCCTGAGGTCACAATCCCACATGGTCAAATATATTAATAAAGGGTAGGGCACCCATGTGCCCCCTGCCCTAAGGCATAACTAGCCCATGGAGCCCACCACTGGGGCCAAAATGTGTTAAAAAAGAGAGGGGAGCCACAAGGTCACCCCTTCCCGAGCCACTAGAGGTCCCAGGGTCCCCCATCCACTGGTGCCAAATTCTTTAATGAAGGGGAGGGGGTGGGGGCATGCAGCCCCAGTCCATGAGCCTCTAAAGGCCCAAGACCCCATTCCCAGGGACTTCTAAACTTCATCAAATCGGAAAGGGGGCAAAAAGGCCCCCTTTCCTGATCCATTAATGGCCCTGAGGATCCCAATCCCCTGCCCCCTGAGGGTGGGAGGAATGCTGGATCCTGCTGTATGAGGGGAGCCAGCTGGGGCCATGCGGGTCTGGGAGCTACACCATAGCCCCCAACAAGAGCATGGTGCATGCCCTGCTTGGCACCCACTTTTCACTAGACTAAGCCCTGGGGGATAGGGTCCCCACAGCCAAAATCAACCCAGGAAGGAGGGATTGCAAGCTCCCTTACCCTAAAAATCACAAAGGACCGCATAGGGATGGGGGTCTACGGGACTGAGAATGGCACCGGGATGGGTTCATGCAAGCTCCCTCTCCAATATTTAAGAGAATAGCCCTGGGGGCAGGGGTCCCTAGGGAATTAAAAGGCTTGGGGAGGTGGGCAACACAGCCCCTCCTCTTTATTTAAATAAATGGCCCTAGTGGATGGGGTTCCGAAAACTAATAGCGGTTTAGGGAGGGGGCTACACTGGCCCCCTCCTCTTAATTTAAAACAATATGCAGCCCTGGGGGTGGGGTACCCAGGGCCTTAAGAGGCTTGGGGAGAGGGGAGTGTGCCTCCCCTTTATTTAAATAAGTGACACCGGGGGATGGGATTGATAAAGTGCAGCACACCTCCCCTTTATGTTAAGAAATGGCTCTGGCAATGAGTGTCCTCATGGCGTAACAAGTGAGGGGGGCCCTCCTTCTGTTTCATTAAAAAACAAGCAACCATGGGGAATGGGGTCCCCAGGGCCCAGTCCAATGGCCAACTCCCCATTCTACATGGCTGAAGGCAGTGCAGTGTGGGGTTGTCTGTATGGGGGGGGGTTGACTGCAATCAGGCATTAATGTATGGTAATTAGGTATTACTTTACTTTTTTTTTTTAAACTAGAAATGTGCTGAAAAAACAAAGGGGGTTATTTACAAGCCCGGGCAGTGCACACGGCAGTGCAAAAAGTGACCTGCTCTGCGCCACAGGGAAAGGACAAAAATGTTCTGTATCAACAAGATTCTGCGTATTTCTGTCCTCTACCCCTGAACTGGTGAACAATGGGCTGCTAAGCACTGACGCAAGCACCCTTGCACCATGGTGCACGGATGCCAGCATCACAGACAGGATTGTTTCTGTGCCGGAAGGGACATCTTCCTGCATAAAAACAATCCATGGAGGTTTTTTCCTCTTTCCACGTGTGCTGTGGAAAGCACTCATACAAAGGAACAAATGAGAAGAAATAAGGATATTTCTCCTAGTTACGCCTCCCCTGGGGAAGCATAAGGTGTTGACCCATTACCAGGTGTACAGAATCTTGTAAAGCTTGTGACTTGCGCTGGAAAACCCATTGCAATGCCCATGGAATGTCCTGCTGATGCAGTGTTAGGCACCCTAGCGATTTGCACTGGTTGCCTTACATCAAATCCACAAGGTCTTGAAAAGCCAGGTAAAGTGCTTGCACCGTGCACCGCCGGTGCGTCACAAAAAGTGATGCACCGGCAGCACACAGGGCTTGTAAATAAGCCAAGAAGGATACAGCCACAGTTTAGGCAGGTGAATACATCAGTGATAACATTAACGTGTTGAACTACTAAAAACACAGAAAATCACCAGCTATATTTAGCAGCACTATCTATAACTTGCTCCTCTGACATGCAGTGCTTTTGACCTGGCATATTACATCACTCATGACATGTTATATGACATAATTTATGACATCACTGATGACATCTTGAATGACATTATTGATGACATCACTAAGGACATCATCCAAGCTTCTTTCGCATACGTTGCTCTATAAATGATTATAGCATTAGAGCTATGAAACTAAGTACAAAATATTATTGCTCAGAAGAATATGAGGCATCATTAATGCCACTGCATAGGTTTAGAAATCATGGATTATCTGCAACATTAACTCCATATCGTACTTCACATTAACAATCAACCACTGATATATCAGAAACCCTCTTAGCATATCTGTATGCAACTGTACAGGAAAAGACAGGTTCATAAAAATACTGAATGTTGGTTCCAAAACGAATGTGCTACTGTTTACAGCTTTGTCAGTCACCAAACCTACATTGACAAATGAAGTTGATATGAGGAGAAAGTTGGTACTATAAACAGCATTCACTCTATGGAGATATTTTTGTCCATACTACACTGTTTGCAGACAGTAAAACCCTGATGAGAAATACATGACAGAATATTTAAAAGTATCTACTCAGAACCGTGTACACTCTATGCAACACTTGGCAAGAAAGACACTATTAGCTTAAGATAAGCAATGCATATCAGCCTCATTTCACATTATAGTGTACTGCCCTCACCCTCAGACCTTGGGCCAGTTGTACAAAGCCCTTTCGCATTTCTTAATGGTTTGAATTGGTATTTTGGGCCATTAGGAAATGCAAAACGGCCTTTTCTAATGTACAAAGGCCTTTAGTGAATCGCAAATTGCAATTTCTACCCTGCAGAAATCACACCTTGTGATTCCCAGAGTAGGAAATCGCAAATAGGGATTTCCAATTTGTGATTCCTATTTTATGTACAAAGTGTTACAAATTGGGTCTCTAGTTGGCAGAGGTATTCACCATTGTCCAAATAGAGACCACAATCCTAGTCAGAATAAGTCACACACAATCCAAATTATCCTGTGCCCACCCTCTGGTAGCTTGGCACTGACCAGTCAGGCTTAACTTAGAAGGCAATGTGTAACATATATGTGCAATAAATCATACAGTAATACAGTGAAAACACCACAAAAATACACCACACAGTTTTACAAAAATATATGTTATTTATCTGGATAATATAAGGTCAAAAACTCTATAAACTGCAAGATTATAAAGGGTCTCAAATCTTATAAATCAACAGATGTCTCTTGTTTGCACAAAATACCTGTTTTGCATCAAAAATAACATGCATGGAGACCGCAGAGGTGGAGATGTGTGGAAAATAGGAGGTGTGTGTCAGAATTTCCGGTGCAGCACAGACTATGCGTCGTTTCTTTCCACGCTGCAAGGGCTTTGCGTCGAATTCCAGCACGCAGTCTTGGTTCCTCACTGCGATGCGGGGATCTTTTTGATGTCCAGGGACGATGCGTGGAAATCCTGGACATGTGGGATGAAGTAGCAGACGTTGCATTTTCCGGAAGGTGATGCATTGGAGTTTCTGTCACACGGCAGGCGCTGCGTAGATTCTTCACAGAGGAAATCAGACTCTATCATTCCGGCTTTGCTGTGTGTCGAAGTTCCGGTTGCAACGCAGGCAATGCGTCAATCTTCACTCAGGAAGCCTGGCTGTGTAATTCCAGCTTGGCTATGCGTCAATTTTCTTGTCGCATGGAGGCTCTGCATCATTTCAAACAGGCTGTGTGTCAATTTTCGGCGCACAAGGAGTTTCCTTGAAAAGCCTAAGATCTTTTGGCCCTGAGACATCAGAAACAGGAGGCAAGGTCAATCCAAGCCCCTGGAGAGCACTTCTCAGCAATGTCAAAGGCCAGCAAGGCAGCAGGGCAGAAGCAAGACAGCAAAAAAGCAGTCCAGGTGAGTCCTTTGGGCAACCAGACAGCTCCTCTTGTCAGGTTGGAGGTTCAGGTCCAGAAGTGTCTTTTTAGTGGGGTCAGGGACCCAGTTTATATACCCAAAAATGCCTTTGAAGTGGGGAAGACGTCAAAGAGTGGTTTTGAAGTGCACACGGTTCCCCTTCAGTACAGGTCTGTCTGCCAGGGTTCCAGTAGGTGGTTTAGCAGTCCATTGTGTGAGGCAGGCCACTCCACCCTCCCAGGCCATTCAGTGTGCAGTTGAGTGCAGATGAGACTGAGTATCCTGTGTTTGTGGTTGTCTGGGTGAAATGCACCAGGGAGATGTCAACCATATCAGCCATATGTGGATTAGAGACAGACTGTAAGGCACAGATGGATTTCAAGTGCAGAGAAATGCTTACTTTCTAAAAGTGGCATTTCTAAAACAGTAATATAAAATCCAGCTCAACCAATAAGTAGGATATTGTATTACCAGTCTGGCCATACTAAATATGACCGTGTTACCTCTTTCTGATCAGAATCTACTACTCAAACAGTATATGAGGGCAGTCCTAATGTTATCCTATGAAAGGAGCAGGCCTCACAGTAGTGGAAAATGAGTGTAGGAGTTCTCCGCTACTAGGACATATAAAACACACATACATGCCCTGCCTTTTACCTATAGCATCTTGCCCTATGGGTTACCTAGGGCCTACCTTAGGGGTGACTTATATGTAGAAAAATGGGAGCTTAAGGCTTAGCAAGTACTTTTAAATGCCAAGTAGAAGTGGTAGTGAAACTGCACACACAGGCCTTGCAATGGCAGGCCTGAGACATAGTTAAGGGGCTGCTTATGTGGGTGGCACAACAAGTTGTGCAGGCCCACAAGTAGCATTCAATCTACAGGCACTGGGCACATGTAGTACACTTTACTAGGGACTTACATGTAAATCAGATATGCCAATTGGACATAAACCAATGTTACCATGTTTAAGGGGGAGAGCATATGCAGGTTAGCAGTGGTAAATTGAGCAAAGTACTAAAACCATCAAAACAGTGTCAGAAAAGTGGAGGGTGGCAAGCAAAAAGGTGGGGGATGACCACACTAAGACTGTCAGGTTTAACAGTAATTCATTTTACTACCATTTTATTTTTTACCTTTGCTGCTCTGGCAGGAGAGGGCTGAAACTCTACTGCCCTAATGAGGAGGCCGCCTCTGTTTTAATGCCATTTTCATCCCATCACAGCGTTGGCTTGTAGCATTCGCGTCTGTCCTAGACTCACCATGTAGCAGTGCTGCCAGTGCTTTATAAATGTATATATGGCAGCAAAGAGTGAATGTCGAGACCGAGTTCTCCTGACAGCACCTATTTCTGTGCGGAATGTTTCTCCTTCCATGCTTTGTTCATGCAGCTTGCACTGCTAAAAAATAGGGCATCAAGGTAAGGGGGGCACCACAGAAATTTTCCATTGCTGGATTTACCATGGATCATATGGTGCTTAACTGCAAATTGTGCAGCTGAACCAGGCTCCACAAAAAGGGGCTCCCATTAAAAAATATATACATACATAAACAATAACAAAAATAATGATAAAATAGAAATAACAGAGGTTATTGATATACATTAATCTTGGGAATACAAAAAAAATTAGACTCTGGTAACTGCCACACGGTGTGAACTTAAAAACATGTGCAGATCTGTATGGATCATTAGCTGACCAAGTGTGCACTTCACAAGATGAATTTGAAAGATATGAAGCAGCTACAAAGGAAATGCTACAAGATGTTTATTGCAAAGCAGCTCAGACTCGCATATGTATCAGAAAGACACTACACAATGATGGAGACACTGTACCAGAAGAATGAATGCCACAGATCAATTTCATATCACCACCTTTTACACAAGTGTTGACAAACTTGAAACTGAGATGACCAGAAGAGGAGAGACATACAAAGACACAGTCTACGTGATGTGCCACATAATGTCATTTCTTCATCTACTGAAATTGAAAGGTAGTCTCAGTGTTGACAAAAGCTGATTGCTGCCTGCCCAGTGAACTTGAACACTAAGTTCAGTGCAACAAAAAATGCAAAAACAAGAATCAGTCATGCTGAACTTTATAAAGTAATTGTAAAAGACAATATTGAGTGTGTCTTTCCAAATGTAGACATTTGCGTTAGTACATTTCTAACATTAATTGTCACAAATTGCTCAGCTGAGCCTTCATTTTCTCAGTTGAAGTATATTAAAAATCCCAACAGAAGAACTATGCAACAAGGAAGACTGGGTGCCTTATCACTTCCATGTACAGAAGCAGATGTGTTATACAAGATTAGTTTTGGGAATCTGAGACTTTACAATTAGAAAAAGTAGGCAAAAACTTTTCAAATATAAATAAAGTGGAAGTATACAAAAATAAACATTATTTCCCATCTTACTGTAAGTATTGTTTCATTTTGAAAAGTAAAATATTATTTTAAGGTTTATTATTGTTTAAATTTTGAATTAGATGTATATTAGGCCACCAAAATATTTTAAGTGTCTAGGGCCTAAAAAGGCCTTAATCAAGTGTTGCTCAGACCCCATCAAACACTACCTGACCTTGACTTCTATTTTTATAGCACAAGCACACTCATGTTCGCTCAAATGCAACCAAACAGCAATGAGCAAAGTAGCTTGCACCCAAATAGCAAAGTGCACTGAAAATATCTTCCACCTTTACCTTTGCTAAAACATCAACTGTGCTCCTCGTCTTCCAGTATTAGCTCGAGATTATGCTAGTATTACTGAAAGCATCAAAACCTATTCTAAAACACTGCTTTAGTTCTTTATTTTTCTTCTCTAGTGGAGTACTACTTCAACAGAAGGCATAGCATGTGTGACAAATGACAGCCTTTCTGCCCAAAACTCCATGCAGCAATGATAGTTATTAGTTTATATTCCGGCCTGCACCAGTGAAGGAAATTGAACAACGAAGGCGAGATTTTCTAAAGGTTGCACTGCACTTGGATCACATAAGGTGAAACAAGGCAACAAAAGACTGTAACTGGGATTTACTAAGCATGCACGGCTTTGCATGGTTTAGTAAAACTATTGTAATACAATGTAGAGCATTTTGCTGCCTTATTTACCTTGTGACATACCATGGGTGGCGTGTCGGCATACCCATGCATCCATCCATACATTTTGGTGCATTCCCAGATTTACAAAGAGTTGTAAACCTGCAAATGCATCAAAATGCTAAATACCAGACCCAGGTGTAACAACGAGAAACATCTGTAGTTCTTCTTGTTACTTTCTTTTTCTAAGTGGGATGCATTCCACATCACACACAGAAAAAATGAAAATGCCTTTAAGGTTTATTTTGTGCAGGAAGGTGTCCCTTCTAGGGCAAAAAAATCCTGCTCATTCCTCAGGCACCCTTTCACCATGGTTCAAGGGTGCCTGTGTAGATTCCAGGCAGCACACTGTTTGCCAGAGCAAAGAGGCAGCAGACATGTGCCATATCTTTGTAAAGATTGTGTGTTTCTTATGTATCCGTTTCCTGCAAAGCAGAACAGTAAGTTACCTTGCTGCACTGCATTGTACGAAACGTAGGTAAATCTTCCCCTCAGCATGCCAGGCCGCTACGAGAAATAAAAGGCAAGTACATCAAAATGTGGATACTTTATGTGAATCACATACTGTATCACACAAGTGATATTTGTATTAATGATGTAAACATCACAAAGCAGGTGTAGAAGCCAGAGTCAACACTTAGAGCTCTATACCCTTCATTGTGAAAGGCAACTACAAATTATTCTTTAATATTAGTTGAGTTGTAACTCATATCTTGCATGTGTAGTTAAAGACTATTGTAAAGCCATCTAATGCCCATTATGATGCAGCCCTACAGTAAAATACATAACTATATAGACTTAACTGTATTACATAATGGCCCATTAGTTAGTTTGCAACACTCTGCATTTTGGGGAATCAAGCAATGAGTTTTTGTACCAGTATAGAGATGTTTTATTTTGTATGTGGATGAAAGTTGACCATGTGATGCAAGGAATGCGACAATGTGAAGGAACTTAAACTGCTAGACGAATGTCATGTGTGCATGCTACCCTGGAGTCAATTTCCAAGAGGGTCACACAACATTCCTAGTTTGACCCTGTTGGAAAATGTGTTATTGGTAAGGGAAGGTAAGTACCTACAGTTAGCAATAGGCCACTAACCTCCACTTAGGTCCAGTTAGGACTCAATAAATTAAACCCAGCTCAACCCTTGGTAGCTTGGCAATGAGGCTTAATTTAGGAGACATATGTGTAGAGCATTTAAAAATCACAAAACAGTAAATAAGTAAAACACAAAACACAATAAAAATACAACACCATTTTATAACAATAGATTATATTTCTATCTTTAAAATTACACCAAAACAACTAAAATCAGATAAGGGGAACCGGAATAATGAATTTTTAAAGAATTAATGTTTTCTAGCTCATAGAAGCAACTAGCGCTCAAAGGGTTAAAAAAGGTCACAATAGAAAGGAACAAAGTCCAGAGTTCAGGCCTCCCACGAGGTAACAGTCACACTTACTTTCAGAAGTGTTTCTTGATTCAGGAAAGTGGTCCACAGCACCAGCCAAGGGTTCAGAGTCTCTGGTTTGCCTCTGTGAGTCTGGGACTACAACTCCCACAAGGCACCTCTTCAACTTATGGAGTTGCTCCAAATGTCTCCAAACTTCTGGATCTTCTTCCAGTGGTCCTTTTTGGGTCCTTGAAGGGTCCTCAACTTGATCCAAGGTTCCAAAAGCTCTGAGTTGCTCCTTGGGAGTTGGGCCCACAATTCCCAGAATGTACCTGGCCAGAATCCTTAAATGGCTACTGGACACTGGTCAGCTGGGCTCTGCTTGGAGGACTTGATGCAGGGGACTCTGGGCAGCTCCTTTGTACCTTTAGCAAACAGGGAGTCCCTTCTAGAAGCAGTAGAAGACAGGCAAAGTCCTTTTAGTGGTGAAGCCCGTGTGTGCAGCTGGTGCAGTCCTTCAGAATGTAGTGTCTAGGTGCAGGTCAGGGTCGAGCGGCGTCAGTCCTTTTCCTTCTGAGGTTCTTCCTTGTCGGGATCTAGTAGGGAACTGAGGTGTGAGTGCAGCTCTGCCATATTTATCCTTGCTCCTGGGTGAAAAACAGGGGGGTCGTGGTTCTCTAATCAGGTGCAGGATCCTTACCTCTGTGATGACTACTTCCTGGGAAGTGTGGCAAAAATCTATCCCAGGGAACAACATTCCTCAAAAATCCATCATGGCTGAAACTGATTTGTGGAGGATACATCTGGCTGAGCCCACCTACTGGTGTGGCTAAAAATCTTGAACCCTTCCCCTGCCCTCTCCTAATCTAATCAGGAGGGCACCTAATTATCTGGGTTTGCAGGATGTGAGGGAGGTGCTGGGTTGCTCCAAATGTCTTTCCTTGCCATTGAAGATCAGTGTGGCAACCCTCCCCCCTTCCTGCTTCTCCATCTGCTGAGGGAAGATCTCCTCCCACAGGCACATTCCTTAGTGTTGTTCAACCCAGGCTTCTTCACACCTCATCAAGGTAGCCTTATATGTAAAAATAAAGTAGTTCAAGACTTTGGAACTACTTTTAATTCCAAACTCAAATTTGCATGTAACCATAATTTAAAAGCAGCCAGCAAGGCAGCACAGGGCACCATCAGAGTCAGGAAAACACCATCAAAAAGTGAAAAATGGGGGGAAAAAGTTGGGGCGCCTCTGCAATCAGCCTCGTTTTCTCACACAAGCCCCCACTCCCAGCCCACTTGCCTAGGAGACTCAGCCCAGCACTGGGAGAGTCTTCCTGGCTTGTCAGGCGAGGAAGACAGTGAAGAAATCTGTCTATTCCTTTGAGGGCCTTCTCTGCCTTACATCCTACTGTCATGGTCACTCCCTCTGGCTAGTGAACCCATCCCAACAGTGAAAGGACCCATCTTAAACTGCAAGTCCCCCTAGGGGTGTCTTCCTCCTCTCTCTCTGCCATTTTGGGTAGTGAGGTGCCCACCTCCCCTACTCCTAACTTTGTTAGGGCAACACCTAGCTTACCCAAAGAGGTCACCCAACACTTGAGCAACCCCACCATGACCAACATGGACAGGGGGCCTGTTTTGCTTTTGGCCCTGGGGTCTGCCTCCGAGGCCAAGTGCAGGGCTGCCATAAAGGCTAGCACCCACCAGATGCTACTGACAGCTGTCAGCACCCAGAACCACACCCTAAGCTCTCCACTGACAGATGGTTGAGCTGCTTTAGGGGCAACTGTGGGGTTCTGGTACTACTCTGACTGTTTAGAATGGGGGGCACCACCTCCTGGGGCAGACAACCTCCTTCCATTTTGCCTTCTGTCAATGCAGTGGCAACACCCTGCATTTGGACAGCTGCCTGACTACTCAGGACTTCCTTGGGGTCAGGTGATGCCTTACCAGTGCCAACACTGGGCTCCCCCCCTACTGGGGCAGAAGGCTTTTGGCTCCCTGGAACTTTCTTTAAGAGTGATCTACCCTTCCTTTTCTTCTTCTCTTGTCTTGGGGACCCCTGTCACCTAACTGTAGGGACTAGCTCCCCAGGACTTTGGGTTGGGAGGATGCCCTGGGCAACTGCCCTATCTGGGACCAGACTCACCCCTGGGAGTTCATTGCCCTGGATACCTTCCAAGGGGAGGTCAGCACTGACTTTCAACTTAAACCAGTCAAGGATGCCCTACCACTCTAGAGGCAGCAGGGCTACAGGTTTGAAGGTGACCGGCCTCTCCGGGGACATACATTTCTGGGGTCACCAACCTGTCACTCACTATGGTGTGACTGGCACAGGTGTCTCTCAGGCCAGTAGTAGGAATCCAATTATGCTGAATGGGGTGAAATTGCCTACTTCCACCCTCAGGGATCACCAGCTTACCATCTGGTCCTGTCTCCCAGCCCAATGCTATGAGGGCTTCATCATCTGAGGAGTCATCTTCCATGGCTACACTGGACAACCCAGTGCTAACCACCTTCTTCGGACAGGCTGCATCTCCTCTGAAGTGGCCTGTCTGCTGGCAGTCAAAGCAAGCCTTGCTGTCCAAGAGCTCTTTCAACCCTGGGTCTCACTGCCTCTGCTTGTCAGCATGGGAGTGGGATTTACTCCCCTCCTTCTTAGGGCTCTGGTGTACAGAGGGAGTCTCTCTGGTGGGCTTACCACCTCCCTTCTTAGGTTTTTGGGGATCTGACTCCCCCCCCCTTGGAGTCTCCCCCCAGGGAATTGACAACCACTCTGGTTCTCAACCACTCACCAGATGCCTCCTCCAGCTCTCTTGGATTGGTCAGCTTAGAGTTCACTAGATGCTGGCATAACCTCTCTTGGATACAATTGGTCAAGATACCCTCTCTTCTGATCAAATTGTATAACCCCTCATAAGTATTTACTTTGTTACCACGTATCCAGCCCTCTAGTGCCTTAAGTGAGGTGTCTACAAAATCAACCCAAGACTGGGTATTGACCGTTTGGGTGTCCTGAATTTCATCCTGTACTGCTCTGGGTTCAGACCAAACTTCTTGGTTAAGTACCTCCTCATACTAGGGTACGAATCTGCCTCCTCCCCAATTAAGGTTAGAAGCCTATCCCTCCTAGAGTGTACTCATGGCCCAAAAGCAGGTCAGGGGTCACACTCAGCACCGTGCGGCGGTCACCATTAAGAAGGGGAAGTGGGAGGGAGCAGCAGCTGGGAGGCGGGACGGAGTGGTCAATGGAGGAGCGAGGGGGCGGGCCACAGGGGACGCAGCGGCAGGGTCTGAACAACCGGCAAGAGCCGGGATAGAGCACGGGCACAATCAGAGAGGGCAAAACAAAACAGAGCAGCAAAAGGGCACAGGCAATGCCAAAAACAGTGCACAAAATGAAATACCAATTACAAAAAACAAAATACAATTACGAAAGGCCCTGGGACTGGTTAGCAGTGCCCAGGGCACCATCAGAGTCAGGAAAACACCAGCAAAAAGTGAATAATGGGGGCAGAAAGTTCAGGAGCCTCTGCAATCAGCCCTGTTTTTTCACAACCCCCATTCCCACTGCTGTTTCTAGAAGGTAAAAATATTGCTGCTGATTGGTGGGTTTTCTAAAAAAAAAATTAGAGCCCCAATACTTAGGTAATACTCCTCTACACAAGAAGTCCTACTATGTCTACTCGTGACAAGAATGAGAGAAATTAATATCATGCAGAAATGTAGTCTGTAATGAAAGGAGGCTATTACCTGCCTCATTGTTAACACATCTGAGAATATCTCAGAAGAGAAAAAATCTAGGGTGACTGTTGACATAAAGGCAGATGATATAAGTACTGTGCAAATTTCTCAGATACTTTTTAACATATATAGGGCCATATTTATTAGAGGTTTGCACTGCAGCTGCATCCCTTTTTAGTAAAGCAACAGCAGTGCAAACCTTTCAACCATATCTATGAGGCCACGCAAAGACCCTTTGCATTGCTTTGTATGGCCTTATTGAAATGGAGTAAGACAAGCAGTGCAAATCGCTGCATTGCCTTATTCTGCATTAGGGAGGCATTCCATGGACACTGCAGAGGGTGTTCCCACACAATACCTATGGATTTTAATGCATCCCCAGGTTAACAAGGCTATGTAAACCTGGGGATGAGTTGAAACCTTACGCCTTACCAGGGGAGGCACAACAAGGAGAAATATATTTATTTATCTTTGTTTTTAATCTTTCTCAGTGTGCTGCATTCTGCAGCACACATAGAAAGAGGAAAATGCCTCCCAGGATTCTTTTTGTGTAGTCCTTCCTGCACAAAACAATGCTACCAACATTGCAGACACCCTTGCACCATGGTGCAAGGGTGCCTGCATTGGCGTTAGGCAGCCAAAACAGCGTAAGAGCAGTGGGAAAGGACAGGAATGTGCTGTACTACGTAGATAGGGTGCATTACAGCCTTTTCCTCTAGACGCAGGGCCAGATAATGGAGAGCTGAATTACAGGAGTACCTTTATATATAACCTAATCATTTAATTACTTGTATCCTACAATTCAATTTTTGTTGAAAATGTAATTTAGGCAATGTTTTGGTCACCTTCTTTAAAAGGAAAGGCTGAGACTGACACACAATATAATTTGTCAATTTGAAACAACTACAGTCTGAAAAGTGTCTCATTCACCCGCTGACCGGGGATCTTCAATTACATGCTTCTAATCGAAATCCAGAATTGAAAATGTAAGAATACTGGGAAAATGGTATTTCCAATTTTAAAAAGAAGATTGAAGTCTAGTGAAATGTTGGAAATGGGTTGCTCTCATCACATGCAACAAGCAACCCTTTGTACTAGTGGAAGCCAACAACTCAAGCATATTTGTAGGCCCCTTTAACATAAACAAATCAACTGAGCATTACTTTGAATATCAGAGGTATTGTTGGAACCTATATTTAATGGAAGCAAAAATATTCAAAGCTAAGTAGTTCATTACTTTGACTTTTTTTCAGGGTAGGTTGAGAAATAAAAATACAATATAATTTCCCTAACTAAAATAATATTACGAATGCAATTTGAACAGAAATTTCTGATAAAAGTTGTATTTCAGGGTTGTTAATAGCCTCTTTTGATGAGTAATATCAATTACAGCTGTCAATGAAGTTGTTTTTCATGAGCGTGGATCACTCTGCACTTGGACACGGGGGTGGAAGGCTGGGCTGAACCACACCTCCCAGCAGAACCTCAGGGAGGAGGTCGCCCACAAGGCTCTGACGCGCCAAAGGTGCCTTAATTGGGACTTGCGCTCCCCCTGCATGCATCACTGTGCACCTGGACGCGGGGACGGAAGGCTGGGTTTGAACCACACATCCCAGCAGAACCTGAGGGAGGATGCTGCCCACAATGCTCCGACACGCCAAAGGCATCTGAATCGGGACTCGTGCTTCCGCTGCATGGGCAGCGCATGGACGTGCCTGTGCACGTGCCCGGATAAAGACCGGGCCAAGAGCGGGCCCATCTGCGTCCGTCAGTGGCTGACAGAGGCTGGGCTGGGCCCACTCTCTTGGTTTTTTAACCTTTTGTTCCTTATGTATTATATTTATACATTCTTATAGACCTTTTAAAACTTCCATGTTATCTAGCATATGGTGTAATAAGAATAGACCTGCAACCAGGACAGATTCAATACCACAGATTTAGGCTTTTGGGTAACCAGCCATAGAGAGCACACAGCTACTTAAGGAGGTGGTAAATCTAAATCCTAATTATGGGCAAGAGGAAGGTGGGGGAACAGAAGGTAGATACGGAACCCGGTTGCACAATGATAAACTCCTTCCTAGTTAGAGCGGTAGGGGTCATCTCAAAAGAAATTGACCTCGTGGAAACACACTTATCCCTGGGGGCAGCTTGATTGGGAGAAAGGATAGGGGGAACTTTAGCACCGCATGAATATACACCAGTTACTCACCCATAAGCTGACACAGTGGCTCTGGTGAATGGAGATTCCCAGATAGAGCCAATGACTCCCACAAGTATAATCCCCACACCTCAAAGTCAGTCACCCATTATATAAAGTAAAAAACAATGCAGAAGGGGGTCTGATAGTAACCTGGGCCCTACCATGGTTGAAAATATGATATCTAGTGACTGGAAATATCTCACATTCCTCCTTGATAACCTGCTTAAACCTATATACAATATTGAATAAATTAGAAGAGGAGGTGAGGAAAATTCAGGAAATCTGCCAGAAATCCCCCTTGCCAATGTTATCCCTTAACCCCAAGAACACTGTGGTAGAGAATACTACTCCTAATATGACAGGCCATTCACATGTATCACAGTGCACAGATACCTTAGATCTTCAAGGAACTGTATTGAGCACTAATCTTGGGGTCCCTACACAAGGGCAAGGAAAGGAGGCCTTAAATACAGACCATCCCTGGCAACTAAGGGTGGCCCAAAATATTAATCATCCTAGTGGGTGGCACATAGCCTCTAAGAGCAGAACACCAGGCCCTGCTCCAGATGACCCACATCCGATACCAAACCTCGTAGCTGCAGGACACTTTTACTGAAACCCCCAGAAAAATGGGTCAGCCCGCCTACACATAAGAGAAGAACTTCCTATTGTTAATCTACCCCCTGAGTCTTGCCCCTATGTTAATATCATGACCAAAGTCCCTCCTCTACGGTCTGATCAGAGTGAGCAACAGGGTGACCTGAAGAACAAGATTATGCACTGGTTAGCACAGAACAATCTTTTGTCAAGGACTGATGCCCACCAGATAATTCTAACTCAGAGATTAGAGTGGGTGGGCCCATTAGGGAAAAACCATGGGGGGGATTGCATAATTATTAATTTCAGAAACCCCTGGAAGGTGAGGGATATCTTGTGCAGGGCCTCATTTCACTCCCAAGATAAGAGCTCCCCGGAATTGTTCCCGCTAGGTGTATTTTATAGACATTTGCAACCGGGCCGGTCAGGAAGTAAATCCGTGCCCCGCATACTGCTACAGTCTATATTGGCATACCCAGGCCCTGATCCTATCAATAATGTACACTCTACCACTGTGATGCCAATAAGTAAAAAATATCAGACATTAAGTTCACTGTCAGATAATGACTGACTGTTATGCAAGGGTTCTGTAGCCTGCGAGGGAATGAGGTTAAGGGCAGAGGAAACAACCAAACATAAGATGGATACGAGCCCTAACAGGCTATTATTAGTCCAGCAGGGCAAGGATGATATGGGCATTGGGGATACAACACATAATGGAGATAGGGAATCAATTGAAGTAGCTCCAAATGCAGTTAACCATGATAGGGAACATTCACGGAATCAGAAGCCTGTCGGTAACACCTTTGGGCGCCACTTTTTCTCTACATGGAATGTGCATGGCCTACATGGCAAAATTGAGACTGAAGAGTGGGTTTCATTAATCAGTGAGCTATATGTGGTTTGCGTCCAAGAATTCTGGTGTACCTCGTCTGCCTATGTGCATGGATTTACCTCACACTCACTGCCAGCTACATCATCACAATCTGGGACAGCCATTGGGGTGCTCCTGGTGCATATTTCTAATAAACTCCCTGTAGTGGTTAAAAAGACCTTTATGGAGACCACACGTTTCCAATTGCCGCAGCTTAAGTACAAGAATGAGGCAGATATGGTCATAGTTAACTACTATAACAACATCTTTGATGCCACCCGATGTAGGGTTGCCCACACCCTGGATCAAAGCCTAAATAGGTTTCTATACCCCATCAGCTCTAATCCCATTATTATTTGGGCTGGGGATTTAAATTTACAGCCTTGTACCCGTACCTCCCCTGGGTCCTGTGGACTTACTACCCCCGATGGGACAGGATTTGACCTATTTTGCCATAATGATTATGGAGAGGCCCTTAATTTGATGCTGTCCACTTTTGACTTACCTTTTATGGAACGTAAGCACGGAGTTTCTGACTCCAACTCATAGGGGCCCCAACTCATCACCCGTTATAGACCACATTATTTTGTCATCCTTTGCACTAAATGGCTGTGACACACCCTGTATTGAGCTGATCCTTCTTAGTGATCATGATCCGATTATCCTCCCTACGTCCTTATGGTGGCCAAGGGGTGTGTTTTATTCTACACTGAATTGGATGAAAGTACATAGAACCATGGGGGTGAACCAGAAATGGGAAGACATTGAGCCTTCTGATCTTCTGCGGGATGTTGTATGAGGCTGCCTGCATGAGATTGGTTACTGCCTACAGGAGGATATTGGGGTACCTATGTTGTTAAGATGTTTTGGTTCAATCACTGCTTAGATACAGGGGCTCCTGACCTACAGCCCACAACATAGATCACCTTTGCATAAAAAGGGGTGGTTGAACCAGAACTGCACAAAAGCTGGGAGGAATCTTAAACTAGCCCAACAGACATCTCCTAGAGACCCCATAGTAATTAAGTCCCTCCGAATAAAATATAAGAAGACACAGGAACAAAGGAAAAAAGGAACTAAGGAAAGAGGCATGGTCCAAACTAGCCCTGGCAACAGAGACTAATAATATCAAACTGTTTTGGGAAACCATTAATGCCCCCTTCCTTTCAGAATGGATGCCATTAGAGGTGGGATCAAGTATAGACTGTGTAACATGGGTGGCTCACAACTCGGAGTTTTTTAAGGAAGGGACTGGGTCGGTAGATATTATTGGGCAGACCGAGCTGGGTCAACCCAACTATCAACAGATTACTACAGATGAGGTTTACTCTGCTATCTTAGCTGGTGCTGAAGATAAGGCACATGACCAGATGGTTTTCCAGTGGATGTCTTTAAACATAACCTCCTTTTTTGGGTACCAATTTTGATTAGAATATTCAATTCGGCCATATCTGGTGACATCCTGCCGACGGTACACAATACATAAGAAGGGAGATAAGGCCGACCCTAAAAAATCGACCTGTTCCTCTGCTGGACTTCTCTTGGAAAACATTGAGTAGAATCATATTGGAAAGATTAAATGACTGGGTCATAGTAAATAACATCTTATCACTGGTAGTTTGGTTTTAGGAAAAGTCTAGGAACCATAGAGCAATGTGTTAACCTAGACCTAATTATAGGAAAGTATATCAAGGCTGAAAAAGGTGCCCTATATCTATGCTTTGCAGACCTCAGTAGTGCTTTTGACCTAGTAGAACACGCAATCCTATGGTCTACTCTAATTGAGATGGGCGCCCCAAGATATATCATCAGTTTTTTGGCCTTCCTGTATAGAGATCTGACATGCAAAGTCAGTTTCGGCCAACTTGAAGAATGTACCACCTCTTTCAAGATAGGTAGAGTTATTCGCCAAGGTTGCGTCCTTGCCCTGTTACTGTTCTCCCTATACATTAATGGGGTAGATAAACTTTGCAGGGTTTACAGGCTGATCCCCGTACATGGCTGGGCGTCCTGTGCATGCCCTACTCTATGCGGACAATGTTATCCTGATCTCCAGAGCACCCATGGGGCTCCAGAAGGTAATGTGTGGATTTGAACAGTTTCTGTCATCTAGGGGTATGATAATTAATAAATCCAAAACATTTACTATTGCCTGTGGTAAGAAGATAAAGATCTCCAGAAGTTTTCACATTCAGAATATGATGGTACTGTCAACTGCTTTAAGTGTTTGGGAGAATTATTTTCTAGCAATGGAAAGTGGGACCAGCTGGTTTGTTCAGGTAGGAACAAACTTAGAAGAAATTCAGGTGCTAGATTCAGATTAGGGAGTCACCCTAAAGGCACTACGCTGAACAGGGCTAGAGTTGTTTCCACGGTTGCGTATGGTGCCGGGGCGTGAGGTTACACCAAAAGTGCTCCCCTACAATTAGAGGAGAATTTTTTCCTAAAACGCATGTTATGTCTACCCACATCAGCCTCTAATTGGATCACGCATCAAGAAATGGGCATACAATATTTGGAAGATGTGTTACAGGTGAGACCCATGCTTTTATGGCACAGCATATGGTCTAAGGAAGCCACTGGTTTTACTGAAGATCTTATATTAGACTGTATGAAACTGGACAACGCCATGTGTATACCCCGGATAGCTTTTATTGGATCCTCCTTTAAATCTGTTTTTAACAGATCTATAAAACATAATCCAGAGGACATGCTGTCTTTATCAAAAAAATGTATCAAGGACACTTTTATGATATTTAAGGCAGACACTAGGAATCTAACTGAATCTACCAAAACCACTGTGGGTCTTTAGTTGTTTTACTCAGTAGATGCAAGTAGGTTTGGTTATCTTTCCATAGTCACGAACATGCAGCACAGGTTTGTGTTAAGTAGACTAAGGCCCTCATTATCAATTGGGTGGGAAAACCCAGAGAGTTCGGCGCTGACGGCAACAGAAGACCGCCAGCATGCAGAACCCCTCATGGCCACATAACGAACATTCAGCTGGGCAGGCGAGCAGAAACTGTGTTTCCGCCAGCCGGCCTAGCTGAATGCAGGGCCTGAACATTGACGCCGGCTCCAAATGGAGCTGGTGGCAATGTAGCAGTGCAGCGGGTGTAAATCGGGAGGTGAAATGAGTGATGGGTCTGTGCATGGGGGCCCCTACACTGCCCATGCCTTGTGCAGGGGCCCTCAGGGGGGCCACAAGTCACCCATTTCACCTCCCGATTTACACCCGCTGCACTGCTACATTGCCACCAGCTCCATTTGGCGCCGGCGTCAGTGTTCAGGCCCTGCATTTCGCGAGCCCTGTTAGATATGAAACACTGACAGCCTGCCTGGTGGAGGAAGCCTGGCGGTGGCAGAGTTTTAAAAGTGGCGGTTCTGCCACGTTTATCTTATGGTGGTCTGGACCGCCATGCCGGAAGCTGTAATTACTGCCACTACCGGCATGGTGTTCCAGACCCCCATGTTCGTAATGACCACCTAAGACTGAGCATTGCGCCCCACCTAGTAGCATTTCCTCAAACAAGGCATTGCCCTCTAGAGTCAGATAGATGCCCTTGTGATGCAGTTAGCAAACAAAGCACTTTGCATTTTGTCCTATTCTGTAAATTCTATGAACATCTTAAGGTCACCAACCTTAAACCACTTTTTAATGTACTTAATATAAGAACTTATCAGGAAACACTGGAACTCTTGTTAGCCTTAGACTCCCCAAATGTATGCTGTAGGGTGGCAAATTATATCCTAAAAGCAATTCATGTTAGGAAAAGTCTTAATGCACTCTAAAATTTGTTTTAAGTACCAATTGTATTTTATCTATTTTATCATTTTACATTTTAATTTCCAATCCTTTTATGAGCTTACTTGATCCATGTTCTACTGTTTTATTGTATTTTATCATGCGCTTTTATGGCTTACTCTTGGTATAGGTGAATAAAGATTATGAACTGAACTGAACTGAGCGTGGAATGTCCGTATCAGCTGAGGGGCCACATCTCCATCTTTTTCCTGGCAAGAAGAGTGTCTGTCAGGCTAAACAAAGGTAATCATGACAGCCCCGGTTCTTGTTCTGATAGGGCAACCAGGCGCTAGACATGCACTAAATATGCATGCTCCAGGCTCGCTGAGCTGAACTTTGCCAGGCTGAAGATTTCATAGCCCTATGTGCGTCACCTCCTCAGCCTGGCAAACGTGCCTTCAGGCCCACCCCTCATAATGATGGGAAGCATCACTGATTGCCTCATACCTCGGCCCTTCAGTTTTAAGTTCTGAAGTTCCCAGAGCCCAGTGTCAATCAGTGACACCTTGTCACAGTGTGCGGTGAGCAGTCTCACTGACACCATCCACTCTACGATGAGTGAGTTACTGGTCCTCCCCTTATTGGTTGGCCTTAGGCAGCAGTCACAACCCTCTAGGGACCTCTCAGGTTTCGCTCTCTACAGTGAAGGTAAGTTTTATGTTTTATTTTTATTTTTGGTGCATGCATGTGTATATCTATGAATGTATGTGTATTTGTGAGTGAGTGTTGTGAATAGGTATTTGTGTGCATGTGTGAATGCATGGGGGTGAGTGAGTGTATATGTATGTGTCTGTGTGCCTCCCACCCACCATCCTTGTAAATTTAATGAACGTCACTGATCATGAATGAATTGATGCTTCTGGGTTTGCTTTCATTCTGTGCCATTCCATTTACTGTTGCAATGCCATTTTGTGCATCAGACAGCAGCAAGCAAATTGTGAAAATCCACAATACCCATAAAAAATGTATATATAACCACCCTCTATAAACGTCTGGGCCAAAGGGAGATGGGTGCCCTACTAAGAAACAAAATCATATATTCAGTGTACATTGACGGGTATATTTACAAATTTTTTACGCAACTGAGGGCAGCAGCATAAGTTACTGTGCTGCGTTGTGTGAAAGAGAGAGCAGAAATGCTCCATATTTACAAAGATATGGAGCATTTCTGCTCTCTTATTGCACTGGTTCAATGAGTGCAACTTAGTGTCAATGCAGATATTCTAGTGCAAAGCTGCCTGCGATATGGGTAGGATTGTGTTTGTGCAGGAAGGTGTCCTTAGAAGCATTTTACTTTTTCCATATGTGCTGCAGAAAGCACCAAAAGTGGAAATCGAAAATAACAAAGTGAAATTAAGATTTGCCTCATTGGGGAAGACATAGCATTTTGATACTTTCCTGCATTACTAGCTTTGGTAAATCTGGGAATGCACCAAAATCCATGGGTGGATGCTCCACCCATGTAATGCCTCCCAGTTTGTAATGTAATGTAGTGCAACAGAAGCAGCTGCATTGTGTAATATGTCCTTACAAAGCCACATAGGCGGTATAAATTATCCCTTGAGTGGCCTTGTTAATATTACTGAAACCTTTACGTTGTTCTTGCATGACCTTGTGCGACGCAAAGACAAAGCAAAGGCTTGCTTAAAATGCTCCCACTTGCGGTGCTCTCAAAGACAGCAAACTACTGTTTTCAAGGACCTCTTCATTATTTGAAGCGCTTTCCTGTTACCTGCATAATTTTTTAGTTAGTTCAGAAATGTATGCCTTTGACTTTGTCAAAACTGGAGGAGTCATTTCTTGAGCCATGTGCATCAAGATAATTATTTCATTCAAAAGTGTGCTGACATGTTCCAACACTCTCCGGAAACCTTGTCTCCATTAGCATTTGCGGATTGCAAGGCCTCTTCTGCAATACCATATGTGCAGGCAGTGTTGCCGCTTCAAGCACTCTAGTGCCACGATAATTAGCAGGCGAGGTGGGTGTATGCTACACTCAGAAAATGGCAATACCATAGGGTGACATACTTACTGGGTTTTCTCCTTTCTCTTTAAAGATGTGGGATAGTATATGAAATTCTGTGCCTACCACAATGACTTCTGCATGTGTCAATATTTAATAGCCTAATTAGGACATTCCTATGAGCCCAGTGAGGCTAATAGACCATGAGAGATACATTTCATTTGACCTATTAATGTATATGGTGCTCCAAGAAAACAAGATGGGATCTCGGCACCTAGACTTCAATACAATAAATGTTAAATTCCCATTATAAACACAGAAAACTAAATACCATATCATCAAATCAGAAGATGGATTTTGGGACCTTGCTAAATTTTGTAAGATTCGAGCATATAAAGAAAGGAAATTGGAATTTTGTTTCAGAGGGAAGGTGCCTGAAATGAAAATTGACAGGCTCTGCTGCATTTGGGAAATGAATAGGAAATACCCAACAGACATTTGTTCTCAGAGAATGGCCTACGTGTAAGGTTGATTTCTTTCTTTATAAAAATGGAGGTGGTTGCCTAGCAAAATATTGTGACACAAATTATCGAGAGACAGAAATATATATATATATATATGTATATATATATATATATATATATATATATATATATATATATATATATTGCAGCTAAGTTCATTTCCCCAGCATGACGCGTTTCAGCTAAATGCCTTTCTCAAATGCCAGCAAAATAAAAAGACACTCGTATTTGGCTGTTTAAATAGTTTCCCTTCATTGTTAGTTTCGATATTAGTCATCAGTGAGAAAGGACTTCAATTCATCCATAAATCACTCTGCTCAGAGCGCTGCCATTTTTTTTTTTTGTCCTCATTCCACCACCCTCGCTTTGGTAGAGAGAGAAAAGAAAGAGCCAAAAGGCCTTTGATGTATGCATCCAAGGGCGAGGCCCACAGTACCACTGGCCCACACCGCCTGTCTTACACGCACCAATTTTCCCCCCGACTGCCATCGGCCACATCTTATTGTTTTACTCAGCCTGTGGTCATACCAAAGTGACACCCAATTAGGTGGAGGGAGTTTTAATCATTGGACTTAATTTTTGAGAGGAGCAAACCAGAAAGAAAACAGGAAATTAAACATTGAAACACACTCCAGACTTATTAACTACTGGTAAACATTTTCCCAATCCACCCAAAAATCGTCTCTTCTACTAAGAGGACCAAATTGTTCCATTTTACATAACCGTTTTACTGATGATTGCCAGTCCTGAACAAAGGGGGGTAATGAGTTCGCCCATTTACAACATATTTCCCGTCTAGCCAAAAGCATTAATACAAACAACAAGTGCTCTTGCTGCACAGTCACTTTCTGAACCTTTAGATCTTGATCGCATACCCCAAACATTACCATAAGGAGATTTATTCTTAAGTTATCACCAAAAATTACCTTAAGAATACTTCCTATATCCTCCCAGTACTTACTCAATATTGGACATTGCCAAAACATATGAACATCATCTGCATTGGCATCCCCACACCGCAGACAATTTTTGTTGAATTTCCCAATGGCCGTTAATCTAGCTGGCGACCAATATACCCTATGTCATGTAAACAGATGATTCTTCTTCAATGCCGCAGATTTAATAGTACACCACAACTCAGAACATGACTTTTGCCATAGAGAAGTAATTTCTAGAGTATGAAAAATCTTCCCCCATTTCAACACAGGGAGAGAAAAAACATCTTCTACTACTTCCAACTGCACATGATACCAAAAGGCAATCTCCTTCTTAATACATGTCTGATTTAATTTCCCCTCCCACAAACTCCTCCCTATTTCTCCTACTTGGCAAAACTTAACCGAACTAGATAATTGGAGATACTTGAACTTAGAAATTGTCTCACCTGTACACTCCTGGAGTGCAGACCAAGATATTAATTCAGAGTCTTCCATGATCTGCCCCCATTTTCCCACACCATTAACTCTCAGTGGAATTGAAAACTTATCCATAAGACAATCAGGAGTACCTGGTGAATCCCAAATGGGAGCAGAGCTGCAATAATAAGCTATCCCTAACACCTTTCGAAATTGCATCCAGACCTTACAGGCATGTCTGGGGATCTTCAAGCGAACCTTCTTAAAAAACTTTGGATGCCCAAATTTATATAGAAAATCAGCTCCTTCCGCAAGATGCACCGTCAAGGCTCTCCAGACCGATGAATAATCTGACTTATTATTCAATAACACTCTAATATTCTTTAGTTGGAAAGCCAGATAGTACCTATAAAAATCTGGAGATGCTATGCCCCCCCACTCCTTCTTTCTACATAGCTTCTTCCATGATATCCTTACTCCCTTAGAAGCCCAAACAAATGTAGATAAGTCCCCCAGTAGTTTTTTAAACCAGTCCGACTTGAACTCTAAAGGAATAGTATTAAATAAGAAAGCAAACTTTGGAAGAATGCACATCTTTAAAATATTAGATCTTCCAATTATAGAAAGGGGAAGAGCAGCCCATGCCTTTAGAAGTTTTTTAGTTTCCATATAAGCTCTGTCCAAATTAACCCTAGCCACATCACTAAGATCAGCCGTAAGCTAGATTTCCAAAAATGTAATCTCCTGTTTAACTAACGGAGAAACATAGACCGTATTCCAACACATAATTTCCGTCTTCTCTGTATTTATACTATAACCTGAAATTCCACCAAACTGCTCCATCAATGTACTAATAAAAGGTAGGGAGCCCTCCACATCACTAGTATACAGCATCAGATCATCCGCATATAATGCTACTTTCTTTTCCCAACCCCCACTCCAAAAAGGGGAAATATCCCTGCAGGCCCGTAACAGGATTGCCAAAGGTTCAATGTATAAATTAAAAAGCAAAGGTGACAAAGGACAACCCTGTCGATTACACTGACCAATCCTAAATTCTTGAGACAACAAACCGTTAACCAAGATTCTCGCAGTTGGGTGTCTATACAGTTCCCTAATAGCCCTAATATAAGAAATTCCCAGTCCACCTGATTCCATCACAACCTGCAAAAAGAGCCAATTAACACGATCAAAAGCTTTGGCTGCGTCGAAAGTCAAAACCGCCAAGGGAGCCTTTTCCTGTAACGCCAAATCTACTGCAGCAAGTAAATCATGGGTTAACTCTTAAAGCTGTCTGCCTTTCATAAAACCCTTCTTATCTGGGTTAACCAAGTTACCTATAACTTTCCATAATCTTCTGGAAAGGATCCCTGTATACAACTTGTAATCTGAATTTAGTAATGAGATAGGTCTATACGATGAACATAACATTGAATCCTTGCCTGGTTTTAACAATAAACAAATTATAGCTTCATTCCATGATTTAGGTACCTGTGCCCCCTCTAGAAGCATAGAATTAAATAATTCCAGTAAAATTGGTATAAGTTCCTCCCACAGTACTTTATATAACTCATTTGGTAGACTATCAGGCCCAACTGCCTTGCCTTTCTTCAAAGCTTTTATAACTTCAACAAGCTTTCCCCGCTTATCTCACTACCAAGTAACTGCCTTGCCGATTCATCCAAAACAGGGAGATGGGTTTCTTTAAAAAATGCTCTGATCATCTCCTCTGAATTTTCAGGATACTCCGTATATATTTCTTGAAAAAACGACACAAAGGCTCTCTCTATTTCTGACTGCTCCACACAAGGCTGACTTGCAGTATCCAATTTAATCGATGAAATATACCTATTTCAGTAATCTGACTTGACCTTCCAAGCTAACAGTTTGCTACACCCTTCCCCATATTCATAATGCGCGTACCGACTACTTTCCCACTTTAATCTATTTCGATTCTCCAGAAAGAAATCTAACTCCATCCGTGCTTTTTCCTCTTGACGCACCAATTCCTCTAGTTGCCCTTCCTTCCCTTCTCTTCGTGCATTGTGCATTAATACCTGTAAGGCATTTATAGATGTTTCAATACTTCCCAACTTCTCTTTCTCTTCTCAACGCCTATAGGCCGCCAAACTAATAAGTCTCCCTCTAATATATGCCTTATAAGCATCCCATACACACCATAAACTTGCTGATCCACGATTCAAATCAAAATACTCTCTCGTATCTTTCTTTAGCACCTCCACTATTGAATTATCTAAAAATAAAGAGCGATTTATTGTGCACCTAGGACCCGGACTCTCCACCTTAATACTCAGATGTAACTTTAAAGCTGAATGATCCAAAAGGTGTGCTGGGATATGAGCTACTTTTATCACATCTGTACACAAGCTCTTATGTATTAACCCCTTCTGTGCCGCAGACGTAGTGGTTACGTCCTGCGGCACAGTGCTGCTGTGCCGAGGACGTAACCACTACGTCCTCGGCACACAGCCCAGAGGGAGCGCTCTCGCTCCCTCTGTGTGCTTCCCCCCACCCCCCCAAAGTCAGGGATGGAAGGGGAAGCCCTTCCCCTTCCACCCCCGACCCCCCCACCCCCCCATAATGACGTCAGTGCGCGATCGCGCGCTGACTTCATTATGGGGATTTCGCCGCACAGGAAGCCATTTGCTTCCTGTGCGGCGAACGGAGAAGAGGTGAGTTCCTCTTCCCGGTGGGTGGGGGGTTTGGGCTAAAGAGGCACCGGGGGAAAGGAAAGGCTTTTCCTTTCCCCCGGTGTCTCTTTGAGCATTCCTGCTGCCCGATCGCATTGCGATCGGGCAGCAGGAATGCCCACTAGACACCAGGGATTTTTTGTTGTTGTTGTTCGTCACTGTTTCTTGTTTGCAGGGAGCGGCCCCTTGGGCAAGGGTCGCTCCCCTTGTGGGGGCAATTAGTTACGGCCATTTCTGCCCCCCTTGGGGGCAGATTGGCCTACTTTTTAAGCGGATCTGCCCCCAAGGGGGGCAGAAACCACTGGATCACCAGGGATTTGTATTTTCTGTGCATTTATGTTGGGGGGGGTGCCCCCTTGGGCAAGGGGCGCCCCCCCCAAGGGGGCAGAGAACTGTTGGCCTTTTCTGCCCCCCTTGGGGGCAGATCGGCCTATTTTTTTTAGGTCCATCTGCCCCCAAGGGGGGCAGAAGCCACTTAGGCACCAGGGATTGTGTGTGTAGTGAATGGGGGGGCGCCCCCTTGGGCAAGGGTCACTCCCCTGTGGGGGGCATGTCCTTTAGGGCCATTTCTGCCCCCCTTGAGGGCAGATTGGCTACTTTTTAGCCAGATCTGCCCCCAAGGGGGGCAGAAAACACTAGATCACCAGGGTTTTTTATTTTTATGTGTATTTATGTGGGGGGGGTGCCCCCTTGGGCAAGGGGCGCCCCCCCCAAGGGGGCAGAGAACTGTTGGCCTTTTCTGCCCCCCTTGGGGGCAAATCGGCCTATTTTTTTTAGGTCCATCTGCCCCCAAGGGGGGCAGAAGCCACTTAGGCACCAGGGATTGTGTGTGTAGTGGATGGGGGGGCGCCCCCTTGGGCAAGGGTCGCTCCCCTTTGGGGGGCATGTCTTTTAGGGCCATTTCTGCCCCCCTTGAGGGCAGATCAGCCTATTATTTTTAGGCTGATCTGCCCCCAAGGGGGGCAGAAACCACTAGAACGCCAGGGATTTTTTTTTATGTGTTTATTTTTGTGGGGGGGCGTCCCCTTGGGCACGGGGCGCCCTCCCAAGGGGGGCATTGACCTGTTGGCCATTTCTGCCCCCCCTGGGGGCAGATGGGCCTATTTTTCTAGACCCACCTGCCCCCAAGGGGGGCAGAAGCCACGTAGACTCCAGGGATAGTGTGTGTGTGTGTGTGTGTTAGTGGATGGGGGGGGGCTTGGGCAAGGGTCGCCCCCAACTTTGGGGGCACATGTACCCAGGCCATTTCTGCACCCCTTGGAGACAGATCAGCCTATTATTTTTAGGCTGATCTGCCCCCAAGGGGGGCAGAAACCACTAGAACGCCAGGGATTTATTTTTATGTGTTTATTTTTGTGGGGGGGCGTCCCCTTGGGCACGGGGCGCCCCCCCAAGGGGGGCATTGACCTGTTGGCCATTTCTGCCCCCCCTGGGGGCAGATGGGCCTATTTTTCTAGACCCACCTTCCCCCAAGGGGGGCAGAAGCCACGTAGACACCAGGGATAATGTGTGTGTGTGTTAGTGGATGGGGGGGGGGCTTGGGCAAGGGTCGCACCCCACTTTGGGGGCACATGTATCCAGGCCATTTCTGCACCCTTTGGAGACAGATCAGCCTATTATTTTTAGGCTGATCTGCCCCCAAGGGGGGCAGAAACCACTAGAACGCCAGGGATTTTTTTTTATTTGTTTATTTCTGTGGGGGGGCGTCCCCTTGGTCACGGGGCGCCCCCCCAAGGGGGGCATTGACCTGTTGGCCATTTCTACACCCCCTGGGGGCATATGGGCCTATTTTCTTAGGCCCACCTGCCCCCAAGGGGGCAGAAGCCACTTAGGCACCAGGGATAGTGTTGTGTGTGTTTTTTTTGTTTTTTTTGTTTGAGGGCTGTCCCCTTTGGCAAGGGTCGCTCTCCATGGGGACACAGTACTAAAGGTATTTTTTGGCTTCCTTGGGGCAGACAGGCCTATTTTTTTAGTAGGCCCATCTGCCCCTATGGCAGAATCCACTTAGGCACCAATTTCTAAAATGTTTGATGGTGGGGTGTTTGTCAACTGAAGAAGTCTTTGCATTTGTGATAAAAAATGTTTTCCTCCTTTTTGTTCTAGTTCAAAGCTTTTGCTTTATTTGCTGTGGCTCCTTGCGGTTTTGGCGGTGGTTGACCTGCAGTTTGCACAGTTGCATGTTTTAGGTAAGTAAAAACAATTTACTCCAAAGGAGTATTGTTGCCATGCATGAATGACATGTTTGTAGGGGGTGTACTAAATGCAGGATTGTGTGTGAAATTGTCCTTAGGTTTGTGCACAATGATATTTGTTTTGTCTTATTTCTAATTTGCCTTTCTTTCTTTCTTTTTAGTGGGATATCATTGGTGATTGCTGTGTAGTTGCTGGTGAATCAAGCTTTTTCAGGCAAGTGAGCGGTATAGTTTTTGAGTTTGTAACTCTTACTAACAAAGCTACACTTTGTTACTTGTCTTACACAGTGCTGGTTGTTGGTGGTGAATTTGTCCAGTTAATTTTAGCAGGAGAGATCATGGCTAGCCGCAGGATGACCGCTCAGCAGGTGGTTGGTATGCTTTTTGAGTCACAGTCTGATCATGACTATGAGACGGACTCTGCATCTGAGGCAGAGGAGGAAGTCAGAGATTCTGGCAGTGATGTTTCTGTTGGAGGGGAATCTTCTGATGATGAAGCCACACTCAGTGCAGATGAAGGTTCTGTTTTAGAGGAGGACATTGATGTGCCAATAGTGCAGCAACCTGGGGCTGAAAGGTTTCCCGTTAGAAGACCTGATGTCTGGGTTGCCCCAAACATGGAGCAGCCAGAGTTGCCTGCCTTTACTGGTCTCCCGGGGTGTAACGCCAATACCGAGAACTTTATGCCTATCAATTTCTTTGAGTTATTCATGGATGATGTGTTTTTGGAAGAGATTGTTGAGCAGACTAATTTGTATGCGGAGCAGCATTTGAGGGACAACGCTGCTAGACTTAGGCCACACTCTAGAACTGCCCAGTGGATTCCCACAAATTTGGAGGAGATAAAAAAGTTTTTGGGTTTGACTTTTTTGATGGGGTTGATAAGGAAGCCGTCACTGGCTTCTTATTGGTCTACTAGTCCCTTGATGGCAACAGCTATATTTCCAGCTACCATGAGTCGTAATCGGTATTTGCTTCTTCTTAGGATGCTGCATTTTGTTGACAATGCATTAGCCTTGCCACGAGATCACCCAGATTCTGACCGTCTTTTTAAGATTAGGCCTGTCCTTGATCATTTTGTAGATCGGTTTTCGGAGGTCTATGTTCCAGGCAAAGAGATAAGTGTGGACGAGTCTTTGGTCCTCTTCAAGGGTCGTTTGGTTTTTAGGCAGTACATTCCTAGCAAAAGGGCACGATATGGAATTAAATTGTATATGCTGTCTGAAAGTAGGACAGGATATGTGTATAGTTTCCGTGTGTACACTGGTAGGGATTCCAATATTGACCCCCCTGGTTGTCCTCCCACTTTTGGAGTTACTGAGAAAATTGTGTGGGATCTTGGTAGACGACTGTTCAACAAAGGTCACCATTTGTATGTAGATAACTTCTACACTGGTGTGCAGTTGTTCAAGGAATTGTTTAGAGTGGACACAGTTGCTTGTGGCACAATCCGTTCTAACCGGAAAGGCTATCCAAGGGAGCTTGTCTGTAAAAAACTTGAGAGGGGACAGTGCTGTGCCTTGCGGAACGAGGAGCTGCTAGCTTTGAAATTTTCAGACAAGAGGGATGTCTACATGCTAAGTACCATCCATGATGAGAGTACTTCCCCTGTGACTGTTTGGGGCCAGGTTGCTGAAGTGCGCAAACCTGTGTGCATTTTAGATTATAATAAGCACATGGGAGGTGTAGATAGAGTTGACCAGAGGTTGGAACCTTATACTGCTATTCGTAAGTCTTATGTTTGGTATAAGAAGTTAGCACTTCACCTCTTCCACTTAGCAACCTTCAATGCTTTTATTGTGTTTAGGGATAGGTCTCCAGACTCAAAGATGACATTTGTGAAATTTCAGGAGTCAGTGATAGAGAGCCTTATTGTGGTGGAACAGGCCAGAGTTCCTAGAGAAGCAGTGGTGGAGGATGTGGCTAGATTGAAAGATCGCCACTTTGCTGAGCACATTCCTCCCACACCCAAAAAAGACTTTCCAGCTAAGAAATGTAGAGTGTGTTTTCGAAGAGGTATCCGGAGGGAGTCTCGAATGTACTGCCCAGATTGTCCTTCAAAGCCTGGGCTGTGTGTCGGTGCTTGTTTTAAGAATTACCACACCCAGAAGAATTTCTGGGAACAACCATGAGTGTAAACTCATGTCTGTTTTGTATTTTCATGTGTTTAGTTTCATGGTTAGCATTTCTGTCATGTTCTTAGTTAGAGCTTTTGTGTTTGTTGTTTTGTAATTCTTTCTACTTAGTTAGGGGTTCCTCTGTTTAAAAAAATAATAATAATATGATGCCATTGTGTGTGGAGTGGGGCTTGGCTGAGACTGTACATATTGACTTGATGTTGGCTACTGCAACACACTGCCAGCCAAACACCAGTCCACACACTCCCATCAGCTGGTATGATTGTTGTATCAGGCATGTGGGCGTATGTAAGTGATGGGCCCTTGAGTGGCGCTGTCTGTCGATGTGAGTGTTGTAATGTGCTGGGCCCGTGGCTGGCGGTGTGAATGGCCTTGTGTGTGTCATGTATGAAAGTTGTGTGAATGGACTGTAAAGCGGTTGGTGCCTTGTCGCGGCTTTACAGCTCACGAGCTGTGAGTCATTGGTTCAGTTTTTTGCCTTTCAGTTACTAACAGTGCTTTTCATTTTTGTGAAAGCTCTTGTTAGTAAAATTTGATCCACTGAACCATCACTCACCCTCGTGCCAAATCCAACCAGTATGTGTGGTAAAAATGACCAAACCTGCTCCGCTGTAATCAGGCGTCGCAGCACACCTATGACACGCTAGGTGCCTCAGGTGGGACCCCGATGATGAAGCATGCCACCAACTTGGTTGGTGGGTGAGGGGTCTTTTTCACATAACCTAAGTGTGTTTCTTTTCAAAATTTTAGTGTTTGGCACATCACGGACGTATGTGGGCACATCAAAACGATATATTACAAAACTACCTGTGTTTGGGGGGGGAGAGGGCACCTATGTTTTTGGTCCTGTGTGCGGCCTTCATCTAGGGAAACCTACCAAACCCAGACATTTTTTAAAACTAGACACCCCAAGGAGTCCAGGGAGGAGTGGCTTGCGTGGATCCCCCAACATTTTCTTAACCAGACTCCTCTGTAAACCTCAAAATGTGCTTAAAAAAAGCATATTTTCCTGACTTTTCTTCGTACGATCACCACTCCAGCACAAAATTCCTACTCCCCAGTGTTCCCCTCAGTCTCCCAAATAAAATGACACCTCACGTATGTGGGTCCCCAAAGCAGAGTCAGTCTAAAGATGTATAAAAGAATATGTCCTTATAAACTCGCAGTACTATCCCCTGTATCTCTACAAGTTTTGGGCCTTATTCTGTTGGAGGCACCTGGCCCACCCACACAAGTGAGGTATCATTTTTATCGGGAGACTTGGGGGAATTCTGGGTGAAAGGAAATTTGTGGATCCACTCAGATTCCAGAACTTTCTGTCACCGAAATGTGTGAAAAATGCGTTTTTTTTAGCCAAAATTTGAGGTTTGGAAAGGATTCTGGGTAACAGAACCTGGTCAGAGCCCCTCAAGTCACCCCATCTTGGATTCCCCTAGGTCTCTAGTTTTCAGAAATGCACAGGTTTGGTAGGTTTCCCTAGGTGCTGGCTGAGCTACAGGCCAAAAACTACAGGTAGGCACTGTTTTCAATGAAAAAATGTGATGTGTCCACGCTGCGCTTTGGGGCGTTTCCTGTCGCGGGCGCTAGGCCTACCCACACAAGTGAGGTATCATTTTTATCGGGAGACGTGGGGGAACGCTGGGTGGAAGGAAATTTGTGGCTCCTCTCAGATTCCAGAACTTTCTGCCACAGAAATGTGAGGAACATGTGTTTTTTTAGCCAAATTTTGAGGTTTGCAAAGGATTCTGGGTAACAGAACCTGGTCCGAGCCACACAAATCACCCCATCTTGGATTCCCCTAGGTCTCTAGTTTTCAGAAATGCACAGGTTTGGTAGGTTTCCCTAGGTGGCGGCTGAGCTAGAGGCCAAAATCTACAGGTAGGCACTTTGCTAAGAACAGGTCTATTTTCTGTGATGTGTCCACGTTGCGCTTTGGGGCGTTTCCTGTCGCGGGCGCTAGGCCTACCCACACAAGTGAGGTATCATTTTTATCGGGAGACGTGGGGGAACGCTGGGTGCAAGGAAATTTGTGGCTCCTCTCAGATTCCAGAACTTTCTGCCACAGAAATGTGAGGAACATGTGTTTTTTTAGCCAAATTTTGAGCTTTGCAAAGGATTCTGGGTAACAGAACCTGGTCCGAGCCCCGCCAGTCACCCCTCCTTGGATTCCCCTAGGTCTCTAGTTTTCAGAAATGTACAGGTTTGGTAGGTTTCCCTAGGTGCCGGCTGAGCTAGAGGCCAAAATCTACAGGTAGTCACATCGCAAAAAACACCTCTGTTTTCTTCCAAAATTTTGGTGGTGTCCACGTTGCGCTTTGGGGCGTTTCCTGTCGCGGGCGCTAGGCCTACCCACGCAAGTGAGGTATCATTTTTATCGGGAGACTTGGGGGAATGCTGGGTGCAAGGAAATTTGTGGCTCCTCTCAGATTCCAGAACTTTCTGCCACAGAAATGTGAGGAACATGTGTTTTTTTAGCCAAATTTTGAGGTTTGCAAAGGATTCTGGGTAACAGAACCTGGTCCGAGCCACACAAATCACCCCATCTTGGATTCCCCTAGGTCTCTAGTTTTCAGAAATGCACAGGTTTGGTAGGTTTCCCTAGGTGGCGGCTGAGCTAGAGGCCAAAATCTACAGGTAGGCACTTTGCTAAAAACAGGTCTGTTTTCTGTGATGTGTCCACGTTGCGCTTTGGGGCGTTTCCTGTCGCGGGCGCTAGGCCTACCCACACAAGTGAGGTATCATTTTTATCGGGAGATGTGGGGGAACGCTGGTTGGAAGGAAATTTGTGGCTCCTCTCAGATTCCAGAACTTTCTGCCACAGAAATGTGAGGAACATGTGTTTTTTTAGCCAAATTTTGAGGTTTGCAAAGGATTCTGGGTAACAGAACCTGGTCCGAGCCACACAAATCACCCCATCTTGGATTCCCCTAGGTCTCTAGTTTTCAGAAATGCACAGGTTTGGTAGGTTTCCCTAGGTGGCGGCTGAGCTAGAGGCCAAAATCTACAGGTAGGCACTTTGCTAAAAACAGGTCTGTTTTCTGTGATGTGTCCACGTTGCGCTTTGGGGCGTTTCCTGTCGTGGGCGCTAGGCCTACCCACACAAGTGAGGTATCATTTTTATCGGGAGACGTGGGGGAACGCTGGGTGGAAGGAAATTTGTGGCTCCTCTCAGATTCCAGAACTTTCTGCCACAGAAATGTGAGGAACATGTGTTTTTTTAGCCAAATTTTGAGTTTTGCAAAGGATTCTGGGTAACAGAACCTGGTCCGAGCCACACAAATCACCCCATCTTGGATTCCCCTAGGTCTCTAGTTTTCAGAAATGCACAGGTTTGGTAGGTTTCCCTAGGTGGCGGCTGAGCTAGAGGCCAAAATCTACAGGTAGGCACTTTGCTAAAAACAGGTCTGTTATCTGTGATGTGTCCACGTTGCGCTTTGGGGCGTTTCCTGTCGCGGGCGCTAGGCCTACCCACACAAGTGAGGTATCATTTTTATCGGGAGACGTGGGGGAACGCTGGGTGGAAGGAAATTTGTGGCTCCTCTCAGATTCCAGAACTTTCTGCCACAGAAATGTGAGGAACATGTGTTTTTTTAGCCAAATTTTGAGGTTTGCAAAGGATTCTGGGTAACAGAACCTGGTCCGAGCCACACAAATCACCCCATCTTGGATTCCCCTAGGTCTCTAGTTTTCAGAAATGCACAGGTTTGGTAGGTTTCCCTAGGTGGCGGTTGAGCTAGAGGCCAAAATCTACAGGTAGGCACTTTGCTAAAAACAGGTCTGTTTTCTGTGATGTGTCCACGTTGCGCTTTGGGGCGTTTCCTGTCGCGGGCGCTAGGCCTACCCACACAAGTGAGGTATCATTTTTATCGGGAGACGTGGGGGAACGATGGGTGGAAGGAAATTTGTGGCTCCTCTCAGATTCCAGAACTTTCTGCCACAGAAATGTGAGGAACATGTGTTTTTTTAGCCAAATTTTGAGGTTTGCAAAGGATTCTGGGTAACAGAACCTGGTCCGAGCCACACAAATCACCCCATCTTGGATTCCCCTAGGTCTCTAGTTTTCAGAAATGCACAGGTTTGGTAAGTTTCCCTAGGTGGCGGCTGAGCTAGAGGCCAAAATCTACAGGTAGGCACTTTGCTAAAAACAGGTCTGTTTTCTGTGATGTGTCCACGTTGCGCTTTGGGGCGTTTCCTGTCGCGGGCGCTAGGCCTACCCACACAAGTGAGGTATCATTTTTATCGGGAGACGTGGGGGAACGCTGGGTGGAAGGAAATTTGTGGCTCATCTCAGATTCCAGAACTTTCTGCCACAGAAATGTGAGGAACATGTGTTTTTTTAGCCAAATTTTGAGGTTTGCAAAGGATTCTGGGTAACAGAACCTGGTCCGAGCCACACAAATCACCCCATCTTGGATTCCCCTAGGTCTCTAGTTTTCAGAAATGCACAGGTTTGGTAGGTTTCCATAGGTGGCGGCTGAGCTAGAGGCCAAAATCTACAGGTAGGCACTTTGCTAAAAACAGGTCTGTTTTCTGTGATGTGTCCACGTTGCGCTTTGGGGCGTTTCCTGTCGCGGGCGCTAGGCCTACCCACACAAGTGAGGTATCATTTTTATCGGGAGACTTAGGGGAACATAGAATAGCAAAACAAGTGTTATTGCCCCTTGTCTTTCTCTACATTTTTCCCTTCCAAATGTAAGACAGTGTGTAAAAAAGACGTCTATTTGAGAAATGCCCTGTAATTCACATGCTAGTATGGGCACCCCGGAATTCAGAGATGTGCAAATAACCACTGCTTCTCAACACCTTATCTTGTGCCCATTTTGGAAATACAAAGGTTTTCTTGATAGCTATTTTTTACTCTTTATATTTCAGCAAATGAATTGCTGTATACCCGGCATAGAATGAAAACCCACTGCAGGGTGCAGGTCATTTATTGGCTCTGGGTACCTAGAGTTCTTGATGAACCTACAAGCCCTATATATCCCCGCAACCAGAAGAGTCCAGCAGACGTAACGGTATATTGCTTTCGAAAATCTGACATTGCAGGAAAAAGTTACAGAGTAAAACTTAGAGAAAAATTGATGTTTTTTTCACCTCAATTTCAATATTTTTCTTTTTCAGTTGTTATTTTCTGTAGGAAACCCTTGTAGGATCTACACAAATTACCCCTTGCTGAATTCATAGTTTTGTCTACTTTTCGGTTTATGGGATTCAGCGTTGGTTTCATGCCCATTTCTGTCACTGACTGGAAGGAGGCTGAAAGCACAAAAAATAGTAAAAATGGGGTATGTCCCAGTAAAATGCCAAAATTGGGTTGAAAAATTGGGTTTTCTGATTCAAGTCTGCCTGTTCCTGAAAGCTGGGAAGCTGGTGATTTTATCACTGCAAACCCTTTGTTGATGCCCTTTTCAGGGAAAAAACCACAAGCCTTCTTCTGCAGCCCATTTTTCCATTTTTTTTTTAAAAAAAATGAAATTTTCACAGTTTTTTGGCTAATTTCTTGGCCTCCTTCTGGGGAACCCACAAAGTCTGGGTACCTCTAGAATCCCTAGGATGTTGGAAAAAAAGGACGCAAATTTGGCGTGGGTAGCTTACGTGAACAAAAAGTTATGAGGGCCTAAGCGCGAACTGCTCCAAATAGCCAAAAAAAGGCTCGGCACAGGAGGGGGAAAAGGCCTGGCAGCGAAGGGGTTAAGAAGAAATCTATTCTAGATTTATGGCCATATTTTTTATTATAGAATGTATATCTAGATCCTTCACCCCCTTTCCAATGCCAGATATCTACCAATCCTAAATCCAGCATGGCCTGCTTCACCTGTGACCTAGTTTTAGGTGAGTTAACCGTACCCCGAGGAGTGGACTTATCTAGACCAGGATCCAACAGTATTTTAAAATCACCTCCTAACACCACCGGATACCTAGCTAAAAGTAGAATATTATATAATTCTTGAAATGGTGTTGGATCGTCTAAATTTGGGCCATAATAACCTGCCACTGTGACCCAGTATCCATATAGACACACTTCCACCACTACCCATCTACCCCTGGAATCTACTTGCACATTACCTACCTTAAACCTTATAGAATTTTTAAACAAAATTGCCACACCTTTGACTACACAAGATTGAGTAGAGCATGCACTATATAACACCGATTTCATTTGTTTAAGCCAATTTTCCCACTCTTCTCGTTGTAAATGAGTTTCCTGCAGTATAATTATCTCTTCCTCGGCCAGTCTTAGATTTTCAATAATCTTCCTCCTTCTATGCATCACCCTTAAGCCATTAACATTCCATGAGAGAATCTTTAACTGTGATCTTCCGTACTTAGTCATTTTCAAAAAAAGAAATCTGGACACTATCCTCCCCCCTCCTATCTAAACAGATTATGAGGACTCTCTTATTTTTATCTTTTTTTGCCCACATGCCCCTACACCCAGTGCAAAACCACCCCTCCACCCACCAAACCACCACCCAACCAAAACCCCACCCCAGGGGAACCCTCCCTACTTCTTTTAGGATAACCATCATGCTACCCTTATTTGAGCTGTCCGTCGGACATGATTTCCCATTTCCTACTGAGACGCCTTAATCTGCTCTATAAAAGCCCTGACCTCCGCCGGATCTCTCATATTGTGCATTTTGTTTCTCCACATAATGCGTAAAGCAGCCGGAAACCTTAACTGTACCGTGGCCCCAAGAGATCGAAGCTCTTGCATGAAGTTCCCCAATTCCCACTGCCTATCCAACGTTGCTCTAGACACATCTGATCTCACACGAAAAGACCAATCTCCTTTAGAGAAAGTTCCGATTTTAAGGGCTTCGGACAGGATTTTCTCCTTGATTGTATATGTAGCAAAGTTTATCAAAATCCTCCTGGGGTTTTTCCTTCTGGGGTTCTTCCTAAACGGATCCCGATGAACTCTTTGGATATCCTTCTCTAAATTCAAAGAAGCTAAGCTTGGAATAGCCTCCTTGATCAGTGAAATCACATACCCTTTAATATCCTCCCCTTCTAAGCCCTCAGGAACTCCCAGCAGCCTAATATTGTTGTTTCTCATATTGTTCTCCAACGACTCCAACTTATCCTGCAACATCTTTTCTCCAAGTTTTAGCTGTGAGATATCCTTAGTATGTACCAACAACCGCTCCTCCTGGGCCTCCACCACAGCTTCCAGCTTACCCAGCCTATCAGTTAACAAATAAATTTTGCTCTCCAACACTTCACAGGCTTCCTGAATTTTGACTTGATTAGTTTCTGAGATCTCAAACTTCTCCCTAATCTCTTTAGTGAGAGAAATTAGCAATTCCTGCACGTCTGAGCTATTAGTCGCTGAAACGGCTGAGGGAGTAATCTCTACCTCCGCCAAGGTTGGTGTGGCAGAAGAGGCCTCCATTTGTCCTACTGGGTCCTCAGCTGGCTGGTCTAGCATATTACTATCAGAGCCCGCAAATTGTTGTGTTGACCCCAGACCACCTAAAGAAAATCAAACGTCAGCCGTGCCCTGCGGGGGAAGGGCTGTATTTCGAAAGTATCTAGTAATCAAAAACTCACTTTTCCCCGCAAGATCAGCCCGACCCTCCTTTGAGAAAAATTGGGAAACCTCCAGGGGTAGTTCTTTATGTTCAACGCCCCTCCGCTCACCACCTTGCCTCAAGTCTCAAATCCACTTTCACCTCTGTTTTTTGTTTATAGCCGTTACTGGTAAATGGGGAGTAATACTCGCCCCCAGGGGGCCAGGCTTACCTTTCTTTACGCTCTCCAACTCACCGACCACTGCCCGGGCACCCCTGGGGAGACGCTTGACCGGCGACATACACTGTGACGCTCTTGTGCAGTCCCCAACTCCTCTCCTCCAACTTCCACCCAGGTTTTTCCTGAGAGAAAGCCCAGGAGTTTCTGGTAATGCTCCACGAAGAGAGCAGCGAGAGGTATAGCGTCTCGCACGGCACACACCCCTTACAGCCTCTGCCCATATGCTGGAGTCCGACGCGCGCTTCAACCACTGCTCCTCATCACCCTTCGCCGGAGCTCGTGTCTCCCCTGGCGCGTCTTTCTTACCCGCAGTATTCCCTTTTTTTTTAACGACCCGTCCGGGGCCGAAAACAAACGCGGCTTGAAAACTCCTTGCGGCTCACACGCTCCGTTTCCTCGATCCGGGCTCTAACTCCTCACGTCCGACGGAGAGCTCTCGGACCAGCTCTCTAACTGGCCGCCATGTTCCCCTCAAAAAGACTTCCGAGAGACAGAAATATTGTGTCAAATATATTTCAGAAGAAAGTATCAACCAGAAACAGGTAAGAATATATATTTAATAAATATTGACTTTAAAGGAATGTATTTAAAATAGTTAATTATGTAAATATAATAAAATGTTAAGTAAACATTTGTAATTATTTATTTAAACATATGTACCCTATACATAATCATAAAGAAATTAGGCTATGCAGTATATATCATTTTAAAGAAGATAGATAGATGGATAGATAGATAGATAGATAGATAGATAGATAGATAGATAGATAGATAGATAGATAGATAGATAGATAGATAGATAGATAGATAGATGGAATAAAGATGCAATATGAATAAACAAACGGTTTTATAAATACATGTAATTTTAAATATTAGCAGTTTGCATGCCAAACAGGATGGCAACGGACCTGTGAGCTCCATCATGCTATGGAGCTTCTGCTTTAAATATCACCACTTGCTGGGCTGGAATCTTTATTCCTGTGGCTTCCTTGTGTTTCCGAGTGGGTCCTACTTATTGGGGAATTAATCTTTCTCTCTTGCTGAAGCTTATGTACCATCTGTTAATTATCATCTTCCAGTATGAGGCCATCATTTTGTGTTTCTACATTTTTCACTTCATGGTGGTTGTTGAACATTGTTTTTTCCCCTTGGCTCAAACTATTTCAACCCCTCCTGCTGTGGAACGACTGCAACCTACTTGACCAATAAAGCACTTTTTAACCCCTTAACTGCCAGGCCCTTTTCCCCTCAGGTGCCAGGCCTTTTATTGGCTATTCGGGGCAGTTTGCGCTTAGGCCCTCAGAAGTTTTTGTCCACATAAGATATCCATGCCAAATTTCCGTCCTTTTTTTCCAACATCCTATGGATTCTAGAAGTACCCAGAGTTTGTGGGTTCCCCTGAAGGAGAGACCAAGGAATTAGACAAAACACAGCAAATATTTCATTTTTTTCTAAAAATCGGAAAAAGGGTGGCAGAAGGCAGCTTGTGTTTTTTTCCCTGAAAATGGCATCAACAAAGCATTTGCGGTGCTAAAATCACCAGCTTCACAGCTTTCAGGAACAGGCAGACTTGCATCAGAAAACAATGTTTTTCAACACAATTTTGGCATTTTACTGGAACATACCCCATTTTTACAACTTTTTGTACTTTTAGCCTCTTTCCAGTTAGTGACAGAAATGGGTGTGAAAACAATGCTGGATCCCGGTAGGCTAAATATTTCTGGAAAAAAGTAGGCACAATTCTGAATTCAGCATGGGGCCATTTGTGTAGATCCTAAAAGGCTTTCGTACAGAAAATAACAGGTAAAATAAACAAATATTAAATTTGAGGTGAAAAAAAAGAGCAGTTTCTGTCCACGATTTTTCAAAGCAATATAATGTCATGTCTGCTGGACTCTTCTGGTTGTGGGGATATATCGGGCTTGTAGGTTCATCAAGAACCCTAGGTACCCAGAGTGAATAAATGAGATGCACCTTACAATGAGTTTTCATTCTATACCGGGTATACAGCAATTCATTTGGTGAAATATAAAGAGTGGAAAATAGGTATTGAGAAAACCTTTGTATTTCCACAATGGGCACAAGATAAGGTGTTGGAAGCAGTGGTTATTTGCACATCTCTGAATTCTGGGGTCCACATACTATCATGTGAATTCCGGGAAATTTTTCAAAGGGACGTCTTTTTTACACACTGTCATACATTTAGAAGGAAAAAATGCAGAGAAAGACAAGGGGCAACAACACTTGTTCTGCTATTCTGTGTTTCCCCATGTCTCCAGATAAAAATGGTACTGCACTTGCATGGGTAGGCCTAACGCCCGTGACAGGAAACGCAATATGGACATATCACATTTTTACATAGAAAACTGACGTATTCTTTGGAATGTGCCTAGTTGTGGATTTTGACCTCTAGCTCAGTCAGCACCTAGGAAAACCTACCAAACCTGTGCATTTTTTAAAACAAAAATCGTAGGGGAATCCTGGATGGGGTGACTTGTGGGGCTAGCACCAGGTTCTGTTACCCAGAATACTTTGCAAACCTCAAAATTCGGCCAAAGAAACACTTTTTCCTCATATTTCAGTGACAGAAAGTTCTGGAATCTGAGAGGAGCCACAAATTTCCTCCTACCCAGTGTTCCCCCAAGTCTCCCAATAAAAATGGTACCTCACATGTGTGGGTAGGCCTAGTGCCCACAACAGAAAATGCCCCAAAACACAACATGGACACATCACCTTTTCACAAAGAAAACCAAGCAGTTTTTTGGAAATTGCCTAATTGTGGATTTTGGCCTCTAATTCAGCCAGCACCTAAGGAAACCTAGCAAATCTGTGCATTTTTAAAAACTAGACACCTAGGGGAATTTAAGATGGGGTGACTTGTGGAGCTCTCACCAGGTTCTGTTACCCAGTATCCTTTGCAAACCTCAAAATTTGGCCCCAAAAAGCTTTTTCCTCACATTTCGGTGACTGAACATTCTGGAATCTGAGAGGAGCCACAAATTTCTTTCCACCCAGCATTTCCCCAAGTCTCCCGATAAAAACAGTACCTTACTTGTGTGGGTAGGCCCAGTGCCTGTGACAGGAAATGCCCCAAAACACAATGTGGACACATCACATTTTCCCAAAGAAAACAGAGCTGTTGTTTGCAAAGTGCCTAGCTGTGGATTTTGATCTCTGGCTCAGCCGGCACCTAGGAAAACCTACCACAGCTGTGCATTTTTGAGAACTAGACACCTAGGGGAATCCAGGATGGGGTGGCTTGTGGGGCTCTCACCAGGTTCTGTTACCCAGAATCCTTTGCAAACCTCAATGTTTGCCCAAAGAAATACATTTTCCTCACATTTCAGTGACAGAAAGTTCTGGAATCTGAGAGGATCCACAAATGTCCTTCCACCCACTGTTCCCTCTAGTCTCCCGATAAAAAAGAGTACCTCACTTGTGTGAGGAGGCCTAGTGCCCACAACAGGAAATGCCCAAAAACACAACATGGACACATCACCTTTTCCCTAAGAAAACAGAGCTCTTTTTTGCAAGGTGCCTAGCTGTGGATTTCAGCCTCTAGCTCAGCCAGCACCTAGGGAAGCCCACCAAACCTGTGCATTTTTTAAAACTAGACACCTAGGAGAATCCAAGATGGGGTGACTTGTGGGGCTCTCACTAGGTTCTTTTACTCAGAATCCTTTGCAATCCTCAAAATTTGGTCAACAAAACACTTTTTCCTAACATTTCGGTGACAGAAAGTTCTGGAATCTGAGAGGAGCCACAAATTTCCTTCCACCCAGCGTTTCCTCAAGTCTACAGATACAAATGGTACATCGCTTGTGTGGGTAGACCTAGTGCTCGCCACAGGAAATGCCCCAAAACACAACATGGACACATCACATTTTCCCAAATAAAACAGAGCTGTTTTTTGCAAAGTGCCAAACTGTGGATTTTGGCCTCTAGCTCAACCAGCACCTAGGAAAACCTACCAAACCTGTGCATTTTTAAAAAATAAACACCTTGGGGAATACATGATGGATGGGTTGACTTGTGGGTCTCTCACCAGGTTCTGTTACCCAGAATCGTTTGCAACCTCAAAATGTGGCTGAAAAGAAAACTTTTTCCTCACATTTCAGTGACAGAAAGTTCGAGAATCTGAGAGGAACCACAAATTTCCTTCTACCCAGCTTTCCCCCAAGTCTCCCAATAAAAATGGCACTTCACTTGGGTGGGTAGGTCTAGTGCCCACAAAAGGAAATGCCCAAAAACACTATCTGGACACATCAAAGTTATCAAATACAAAACTACCTGTTTTTGTGGGGGGCACCTGCGTATTTGGTCCTGGGTCAGCAGCCATATAGGGAAACCTACCAAACCCAGACATTTGTGAAAAGAAGACACAAAGAGAATCCAAGGAGGTGTGACTTGCATGTATCCCACAGTGTTTTCTTACTCAGAATCCTCAGCAAACCTCAAATTTAGAAAAAAAATCAAATTTTCCCCACATTTTTGTGTGGGATCATGGCACCGGGACAAATTTCCTACCACCCAAAGTTCCCCTCAGTCTCCCGGTAAAAATGATACCTCACTTGTGTAGGTGGGCCAAGTGCCCTTGACAGGGAAGAGCCAAAAACATGTCCAAATTGAGGGAAACCAAAGTGGGTTCAAAAAGGCAATTTGAAAAAAAACATTTTTAGGGTGACAAGTGTGGCAGAATTGTTATCGGTATAGATGAGACAATGCTGGGTGGTAGGAATTTTGTAGATTCCTGTAGATTCTGGACGATTCCATCACAACAATGTGTGATTTCCAGCAAAGTTGGAGGTTTGCAGGGCATTGTTGGTAAGAAAATGGTGTGCACAGCAGATTTTTAGTTTCCAGGTGTGTCTAGGTCTTGTGGATTTTTCTACATGTCAGCGTCCCAAAGTCCAAAAAGTGCAGCCCTCACCATTCCAAGTGGGACGATTTTGAGAGTTAGCCCAGCTCTCATGGCCCAAATGCAAAACCAAAACCCAAAATAATCAAATGTCATTTTGCTTGCTGTGGGATAAGCTGTTTTAGTGTGCTGGGGGAGAGCTGAAAGACAGTTACCCCCTTCAGTTGGGTTGGGGGCATAGCCAGGCCCATATTGGTTGGTAGCCACCACCCTACTTTTTTTTTTTAATTCCCTGGCATCTAGTAAACTTTCAGCCCCTCCAGGGTGTGGATTGGGGGTAATTACCCATTTTGCCCACTGGTGGGCAGAACAACTTTGGCCCTATTTATTTGGGGTGGGGTATGGCCATACCTCTACCCTCTTATTTTGAAAATAAAATATTCCCTGGTCTCTGGTGAGCTTTCTGCCCCCATTGGGGGCAGATGGGTCTTCCAAAATTAGCCCAATCTGCCCCAGGGGGGGCATATATGGCCAACAATAATGTGCCCCCAAGGGGAGCAACCCTTGTCCAAGGGTCTGCCCCTCCAAACAAAACACACACAAACACACATACCAATCCCCGGTGCCTAAGTGGTTTCTGCCCCATGGGGGCAGACTGGCTTAATAGAAATAGGCTGATCTGCTCCCAAGGCGAGCTGAAATGGCCTAAAACACATTTGCCCCCCCAGAGAAGCAACACTTGCCTAAGAGTTTGTTCCCTTTGCGTGAAATTGACACAAAAAAAATTCCCCGGGCCTAGTGATTTCTATTTTTTATTAGTGGCCTAATAAAAATAGGCCGATCTGCCCCCAAGTGAGGCAGAAATGGCTTCAAATGAATTTGCCCCTCAGGGGAACGACCCTTGCCTAAGGGATAGCTCCTCTTGTGTGAAAATGAAGCAAAAAAATATAAATCCCAGCTGTCCAGTGATTTCTGCCCACCTTGGGGGAAGATTGGCATAATACAAATCGGCCGATCTGCCCCTAAGGGTGGCAGAAATTTCCTAATGACAATTTTCCACCCTAGGGGAGCGACCCTTGCCTAAGGGGTCGCTCCCCACATATAAAAAAATAAAAGAAACAAAAAAAACCCTGGTGTCTAGGGGTTTCTCTGCCTAATTACAATAGGCCGATCTTCCACCAAGGGGGGCAGAAATGGCCTAAAACAAATTTTCCCCACCAGGGGAGGGACTCTTGTCTAAGGGGTAGCACCCTCACCTGAAACTGACAAAAGAAAATAAGAATCCCAGGTGTCTAGTGGTTTCTTCCCCTTGGGGGCAGTTTGGCCTAATAAAAATATGCTGATCTGAGCTAAGGGGGGCAGAAATGGCCTAGCCTTAATCTTGCCCCCAGGAGAGCGACCCTTGCTAAGGGGTCGCTCCCCACATAAAAAAAATAAAAAAATGATCCCCACCTGGGGGCAGATCAGCCTAATAACATTAATTAATTAATGTATTAATAATAATTTATTAATAATAATAAAATTCCTTTGTGCACAGCCTGGCCCAGGTCCCCAGAACTCTATCCTGTGACACTCAACTCGCTGAGTTGACCTCCAGCGGAGTGGGACCCTCCTTTGTAGTGCTGCACCAATCATATTTTGAGCCTCCTTTGTCCCCGTGTCCTGGAACTCCCGTGGGTGCTGTCTGATCTTCTGAGGGCTCTCTGAAGTGCTGAGTGGCCCCTCTTCCTCCTCACACAGAGTTGAAGCCCCCAGGCCCCCCCTGGGTCCAGACAGCGCTACTTTGATGCAAAACGTGACGTTGCCGGAACCAAGGCTTGTTGGAGGAATCCAGCGCCAAAACCCGCCTGCATCCAACTTCTCTCTGTGGGACATTGAGTGCATTATGCGGGAACCTGCTGACATCGTCCTTGGGTGCATTTCTGCAGTCTTCGTCCTACCGGGGACTCTTGTTTTGCACCCTCTTCTGGGTTGGCTGGGGCTCCTGTCCTTTCTGGAACTTCTTTCGACTTCTGGCCTTGCTCTCCTTCCTTTGCAGGTCTTCAGGTCAAGAAATCCACCATTTGTTGTTTGCAGTCTTGCTTGGTTCTTGCAATAACTCTAATCACGTCTTGTAGTGTGTCCCAAGGAAACTTGCAGTACTTTACTCCTACTTTCCTGGGCTCTGGGGTGGGGTATTTTACTTACCTTTGCTGTATTCTTACTCTCCCAGTGATTCTCTACACACTACACTTGTCTGCGGGGAATTTGTGATTCGCATTTCACTTTCTTAGTGTATGGTTTGTGTTGTCCCTAGACCTATTTTCTCCCATTGCATTCTATAGCATTTCCTATTGTTTGCACCAATCCTATGTCTAATTACTTACCTTATTTTGGTTTCTAGTGTGTATATTGTGTATAATCCTTACCTCCAGAAGGAGTATTGCCTCTAAGATATTTTTGGCCATGTGTCACCCAAATAAACTACCTTTATTTTTGGTAATACTGAGTATTTTCTTTACTTGTGTATAAGTACTGTGTAACTATAAGTGGTATTGCAGGAGCTTTGCATGTCTCGTAGTTCAGCCTAAGCTGTTCTGTTATAGCTACCTCTATTAGCCTAAGCTGCTAGAACACTGCTACATATCACTAATAATTGATAACTAGACCTGGTGTAAGGTGTAAGAACCCAAGGAACCCACTACAAACCAGACCAGCCTCCTACATTGGTGGCAGCGGTGGGATAAGTACTTGCAATTGCTTTATCACTTTGTTACTAGTGCTTTTTAAAAGAAAAGCTTGCTCCAATACTTAGAGCTATACATAATCTAGACCTAGAAGTAATTTCTAACTTTCTAAAAAGTTCTTTAAACTTTGCAAAAAGTTTACAAAGTTTCTGAAAAGTTTTTCTTCTTTTCTCTAAAAGGTTAGTTCTGTTAGTCTACTAACTTTTTACTCACTTGCCTAAACTTTTTCTCTTTCAATACGTCTTCAGTAGAAGCTACCCTTGGAGTTGTGAAAAAAACATATGAGAATCTTAACGTTAAAATTTTTAGGGGTCTCTGTATTCAAAGAAGTTTAGGGATTGGGAAGAACCCCAATAAGGAATTCCTCTTAAATCTTCTCCTGAAGGATAACCAGGGACTTAGCACTGTTAGGGAACCCTCATTCGATTCAAGAAATCTGCATAAAGTTGTCCCTCCTTACAAGGATGAGATGACATATACAAGTGGTTTGCTGCACTTGAGAGGGCCTGTAAAGTTCAGAGGGTCCCTCAAGCTCAGTGGGCTGCTATCCTGTGGCTATCTTTCTCTGGCAAGAGGCGGGACAGATTCCTTATTGTCAGAGAAGATGATACAGATAATTACCATATTCTTAAAAGTGCACTCTTAGATGGTCTGTCCTTAACCACTGAACAATACAGGATAAAGTTCACAGAGACCAGAAAGGAGTTATCACAGGATTGGACAGACTTTGTAGACTGTTCAGTGAAGACCCTAGAAGGTTGTTTAAATGGCAGTAAGGTGACTGACTATGAAAGCCTATATAACTTGATTCTGAGAGAGCATATATTGAATAAATGAGTGTCTGACTTGTTGCTTCAGTATCTTGTGGACTCAGATCCGACCTCACCCCAAGAATTGGGAAAGAAGGCAGACAAATGGGTCAGAACAAGGTTGAACAGAAAAGTTTATACAGGGGGTGAAAAAGACAGCAAGAAGAAGGATGGTAAGTCTTGTGACAAGGGTGGGGACAATGATAAAAAAACCTTCTGAGTCGTCATCATGCCCACAAAAATCCTCTAGGGGTGGTGGGTCCAAATCCTCTTCTCACAATAATAAAAAGCCATGGTGTTATGTCTGTAAAGTTAAAGGTCATTGGGCAAGTGATCCCACTTGTCCTAAGAGAAACACCAAACCTCCTACCACCACAACCCCTACTGCTTCCACTAGTGCCCCTAGTAATAGCAGTGGTGGTGGGAAGAGCACTACTAATAGCCAGTCAAAAGGTGTAGCTGGGCTCACCATTGGTAATGTAGTGGGGGTTGGTCTAGTTAGGGAGACCACTGAGTCTGTTTTAGTCTCTGATGGTGTAATTGACCTTGCCACCTTAGTTGACTGTCCCCTTAATATGGGTAAGTACAAGCAACTACCCCTAATAAATGGTGTTCAGGTTGAAACCTACAGGGACAAAGGTGCCAGTGTCACCATAGTGATGGAGAAACTGGTTGCCCCTGAGCAGCACCTACTTAGTCATCTGTACCAAGTGACAGACGCCCATAGAAACACTGTTAGCCGCCCCATGGCTGTTGCAAATCTTAACTGCGGCTGTTACTGGTCCAAAGAATGTTGTGGTAGCCACAGACTTACCTGTAGAATGTCTGCTAGGAAATTATTTGGAGACTTCAGCTTGGGCTGAGGTGGAGTTGGAGGCCCATGTAGCAATGTTGGGCATTCCTGGGCATATATTTGCTCTTAGTAGGGCTCAGGCCAAGAAGCAAAGAGGACAGGGAAACTTGGATCCTGGAATAATGGACCAAGTGCTCCCGAAAACTAGGGGTAGGAAGGGCAAACCCTTGTCCACTATCCCTCACTCTCCAGATGATTCTCCTTTTGAGGAAGAGGAATCCTCTCCCCGTGCAACACCTACACCAGAGGAGCTGGAAGCTGATACAGCTGAGCTTTTGGGTGCATGGGGGCCTGCCAGGGAGGAACTGAGTGTGGCACAGAAGACCTGTCCCACACTAGAGGATCTCAGACAGCAAGCTGTCAAACAGCAGAATGGGGATGTCAATGACAGACAAGAGTTTACTGAGAGAATAATCTCCTCTCTACTGAAGCAAGGACCCTAAACCTGGTGCCACCAGGAGACTGGTCATCCCCCTCCAGTATTGGGAATTCCTCCTAACTCTAGCTCATGACATTCCCTTGGCTGAGCATTTTGGCCAGAATAAAACATGGGACAGACTTGTTCCACATTTTCACTGGCCCCATATGTCAGAAGACACAAAGGAGTTTTGTCGCTCCTGTGTCACCTGCAAGCCAGTGACAAGACTGGTGGTACCCCAAAGGCCCCCTTAATCCCACTGGCAGTGGTTGGGGTGCCCTTTGAGAGGGTAGGGGTTGACATTGTTGCCCCCCTCGACCCTCCTACAGCTTCTGGAAATAGATTCATCCTTGTGGTAGTGGACCATGCCACAAGGTATCCAGAAGCTATCCCCTTAAGGACCTCTACAGCACCTGCAGTGGCAAAAGCCCTCCTGGGAATTTTTTCCAGGGTGGGTTTCCCTAAGGAAGTTGTATCAGACAAAGGTAGTAACTTCATGTGCCAGCCTCCTACAATATTTTAATTGTAATTTCTTTAAAGTAATATTTAATTTTTGGAAGGACTATTCCAAAGTTGTCTGTGCTTAATTGATGGCAAATCGTACAGTCACAGATTACATACTGCTTCTTCTATTACTCTTCAAAAAAGATTTATTTTGCATACCTGTTACAACCTTCTCTCCTTGCAATCAATTCCTACTCTTAACATACATTCATCTTAAAATTATGATTCTTCTTTCATTTTTTTCACTTTCGTTCCTCTTCTTCTTTTCAGCCTTCATGAACGTTCTGGTCCTCTTTTTCTTCATACTTCTTTTTTATATAGATAAATGCTTTCTGTCTCAACTAGTATATGCAAATTATTTATATGTTTTTATTATATATGATCATAACAGTGTCTTCTATATTGCTACTTTGTTTTCAAAATAAAAATTATTAAACCACAAAGTAAAATAATATTAAAATGATCTAACATATATACAATCAACCAAATATGTAACCTAATTTGAATATTAAAATAGTCTTAATGAAATAGTGTCACTTAATACTACATATAGAAATGTATACACCTATATATGTTTTTAAATATAATAATAGTTTCCAATTGAAAAATGTACAAAAATAATAGTACCAGAAACTAAAATAATTGAAAAAGTATACATACAGAAAATAATAATTAAATTAATATATGAAGTATAAAATACAATTGAAAAATATTTTCTCAAAGGAACTTTAAAAAAAAAAAAAAAAAAAAAAAAAAAGCAAATGAATTCAAACAGCAAAATTATGAATCAAGCATTGTTCCCACTGGGCTGACTGGCGGGAACGTCTTAATGTGATGTTTGACTTTGGCAGTGTTAGATTTACTATTCCCAAAGCAGTCTGAGCAATAGTAAGGGAAGTGTTGGGCTTTGGAGAGGGTAGAATTTCTATTCCCACTTCAATGTATGCAACAGTAGGGAGAGTGTTGAACTTATTGAGGTGTTTCTAGTAAATATTGAAATACCTAACAGCAATACATTTTTCAGTCCTGTTTAATTTGAAAATTAGATTAATTAAAATTAAATTTACTTTTTTCCCAACTAAAATAAACAGAAACAAACACAAATCTTTAATTATATTTAAATTTCTTAAATTAATCAACTACAATTAAAAAAATCTATTTTACAAGTATTAATACAAAAATGTGTTAAGTAAATAAAGGAATAAATCAAATAAAACATATCTAAATAATAAGCAAATATTCATGCACATAAAGTATTATTAAGAACACATTTGTTGAAATAAGCAATTAATGGAAAAAATATATTTCAATACCTTCCCACCTTGTTCACCTACAAACCCAACAACTTGCTAATATAATATAACTTATTAACGAAAGTATACAGATTCGAAATATACACTATAATTTGCAATCAATAGTAACAATAAATGATTAAACGATTGGCATAATTTATAATTAATTACATTTTTAATTAAGAATAAAATATATTGTCGTTAACATGTACTTAATTATATTTGAATTTACTTCTCACCTTATTGCCCTACAAATCCATCAATTCAATACGACATTGTAATTTAATAATAACATCAAAACATATACATTACACAGTTAAATTCATAAATTATATTAAAAAAATTAAAAACAATTCTACTAACATTACCTGCAACAAAAATTAATGCACTACTGACTATTTAATAAAACTTATGTTATTTACCACTGTATTAAAGTAAACAATATATAATACACTATTCTTAACAACAATAGTATATACCAAAAAATGATATTCTTACTATAGATATTCTACACCATGATATTTTCATGGTAACTGTATTTTTGACACAAAATCCATGTGACAATATATTTTTGTTCTATGTTTTTATTTATTTATCAAACAATGGAAGTCTCTCCGAGAAAGAAAAGGTCCGGTGTGTTTAGTTTGAGAAAGAGATGTAACATAGCATGTCTCACATTCTGCATTATCTCCATTAGATGTTTCGACAGTCCATCTCAGTGCATCTCATTTGAAATTCACAAGGAATGTAACAACTCTTTTGAGCAGTTCCCTTTGAATTAACTAAATAATATGTAGCAGTTGATGCACTTTAAAAATGTCAGTTTACCACCACTGCCATCTGAGCGATCATATTGAAATCCTTATCACACAAGATACTCACTTTTTTGGATTTATGGTAAACAAGACCTTGTAGTCACAGTTAATCGGAGATAAAAGCTTCTAAGCTGGCCACTTGAGAAATCAGAAAGACCCTAAAAATTAAACTTCCATGGTTTCACCTTTAACCTGTGTCTGCTTCTGTTGACCTATCCTGCGTATGACTGAAGAACGACTGCCACTGACATGCACATAGTGCATCTTCAAGATAAGAGTGGGCTGTGAGAAAATACCTTCACAAACATATTAAACATCATGGAGGACAGGAACGAGCCCTGGGGAGTAATTAATTCTGCTAACAGTGTAGACAACTCAATAGTCATGAGCTTCACCAGTAGTTCCTGACCAGACAGAAAGGGTTGACCCACAAATACAAGGACCACTCCAAAACCCAGGCCAACAAGGTTTTGTGATCTAAAGCAAGGCCTAATGCACAGTGTCAAAGAAGACTAACCAGCATAGAAGGGCTTTCCCGCTATCATCCATCACTGGAAGAATATCACCCAAGCTAGCTATGAAAGCGGAGATTTGAGTAAAACCCAATTTGATGGGGTCTGCAATGTCCTTTCACTAAATCAAAGGAGGTGCACACCATAGACAACTTCAACACAGACACACGCCCATTAACTCAAAGACCAGTATTTATAACAGTGTTTTTGTTCATGGAAAGGGTATAAACTCGTACCTTTGCAATGCATCATGATTGACTCATTGTTTGCTTGTTAATGTATCTCGGATATTTCTCCTATGATGTAAAATGCGCTGATCTTCCTGCAATGGATTAGTTCACTCTACACATAAATATACAAATAAATATTTAAAGGCACCAATGTGAATAGCTAAAGGGTATAGTTTAGCCAGTGCTGAAATAACTTTTAACAGAAGACGAAATCCTGAACTTTGAGAGGCCCAGAGCTGTAGAGCTATTTCAGAAGCTTCAATGCATACTTTTGCTCATCCCGTATTCTAGACTGTTCAACTGGGTTGATGTAGGTCACAGTACAGAGAGAAAAAACAGCAAACGACAGCATTTGTGAGTGCAGGGTATGGACCACCACTATATTATCACGGTAAATAAAGAGGAAAGTGAAGATTGTGTGTTATTACGTCTACGTATACACACCTTGAAGATATATGCATTGGTCATAAAGTTACATTCACATGGAGTTAAAAATAGCATGCATTTGCGAATACATACCTTGGCAGGTATTGATAGTTGATATCTTGTACTCGCTTTTGCTACATGTCAATATTCCGCATTTAATGTTGGGATATAACATAAACCGAGAACAAATCTCCAGAGGTTTCAGCACTGTATTTCAGATGTATTCAAAATTTCTGACCGTGAATCTCTGGTGACTTTCATTTCCAGGAAACAGTGTGGCTGAAATTGTGTGATTTCTGGTCTTGTGCATGCTCTGTTAGCTGCACTTCAGGTTTTTCCAAATGCACTGGTTTCTGACACGTGTAAATAATAGCGTATATTACTCATCTTGCAAACACAGCCATGGCTGTCAGTTCCAGTCAGAAGAATGTTCACAGTAATAAATTTGATTCACGAAGTTGTTGTCAACGAATGTATTATGTCACATACTCAGGTTTAGGGGCAAGGTCACAGAAAATATTGCACTAGTTAAACGCAGATCAAATAGACCTTGCTCTATTTTAGGTTCTTACAGAATAAAGAGTTGTGCAACCAGACAAAGGCCTTGATTTATAGTCGGGCAGGCAGATACACCATCACATCCGTGACGGACATCCAACATTTGAGGAGGAGAAATATTTTTACTTCGTCTCATTTTCTCCTCTTTCTATGTGTTCGGTAGCACACATAGAAAGAGTAAAAAGCCTCAGGTGATTTGTTTGTGAAGGAAGGTGCACAACCTTCCTTTTTACATGTACATTCATTATATAGCCATCCAGCAAACTCCAAATCAGGCCCTAAATGTTGTTAATAGACATGAAATCTATGACTGAACACAATTTATTGAGCACACTAGAAAAGCGAAATGTGAACTTGAAAATAGGTACTGTAATGGGTGAAAACATGGAAATTGGTGCAGAAACACCAATTCCTAATGTTATTACCCATTGTTCAGGGGTAACGCATAATGTGCCCCGTTTCCCGCATTCTTTACGACTGGTGCGTCCCGGAAGTGCTGATATCCACAGTATATGTACTGCCAAGTGAAAGAGTACCGATTCTAGACTACTGCACATGATGTAATTAGGCATAGAGGCCCATATTTATACTTTTTGACGCAAAACTGCGCTAACGCAGTTTTGCGTCAAAAAAACTAGCGCCGGCTAACGCCATTCTGAAGCGCCATGCGGGCGCCGTATTTATTGAATGACGTTAGCCGGCGTCTGGTGTGCGTTAAAAAAAACGACGTACACCAGGCAGCGCCGGCGTAGGGGAAAATGGAGCTTGGGCGTCAAGAAATGGGGCAAGTCAGGTTGAGGCAATTTTTTCGCCTCAACCCGATTTGCGCCATTTTTTTTCACTCCCAACCCCCATAGAAATGACTCCTGTCTTAGCAAAGACAGGAGTCATGCCTCCTTGCCCAATGGCCATGCCCAGGGGACTTCTGTCCCCTGGGCATGGTCATTGGGCATAGTGTCATGTAGGGGGGCACAAATCAGGCCCCCCCTATGCCACAAAAAAAAAAAAAAAAAAACACTTACCTGAACTTACCTTAATGTCCCTGGGATGGGTCCCTCCAGCCTTGGGTGTCCTCCTGGGGTGGGCAAGGGTGACAGGGGGTGTCCCTGGGGGCATGGGAGGGCACCTCTGGGCTCCTTCAGAGCCCACAGGTCCCTTAACGCCTGCCTTTTGCAGGCGCTAAAAAACGGTGCAAAAGCGGCCGTACGTCATTTTTTTGGACCCGCCCACTCCCGGGCGTGAATTTTGCCCGGGAGTATAAATCCGACGCACATGCCTCGGAGTCGATTTTTTAGACGTGAACGCCTACCTTGCATCTCATTAACGCAAAGTAGGTGTCCACGCTAAAAAATGACGCAATCTCCATGGACTTTGGCGCTAGACGCGTCTAACGCCAAAGTATAAATATGGAGTTAGTTTTGCGTCGAAATTGCATTAAAAAAAACGACGCAATTCCGGCGCAAACGGAGTATAAATATGCCCCAGACTGTTTTCACCACTTCATCCCTTACTAGCGTGGCCATAGCCTTCGTGAATATATATTAGAGAGGTGTTCCAGATAGAGAAACAAGCATTGTTTCCAACTCCAGCCTACCTGTAAATTGTTAACAAGATCACTTCACTGCATACCTTACAAGCACATTTAGGAGTAAGGCTTTAACCTTGTAGTGTAAGTGCACTACATAATTCACGGTATGTTGCTGCATTATGCAGAATTCAGGCAATTAAAAGTGGAGACATTTTTCAAGATAGAAATACAAAGAAAATACAATGACAGAGAAAGACGTTTGCTGCAGGTAAAAATATATAATATTGCTCGCATTATTGTGAATATTATTAATAGAACAGCAAGGCCACTGCAGCACAGAGATATACAGAAGGTTGACAAGTGACAAAGGACAAGCCTTGGCACCTCTTCTATTCTTGCAATTGATTTTCCATTTTACATGAGCATTTTGATGCTTGTGAAAAGCTTTGAAATGAAAGTATGTCAGTTCGCATCCTGCCACCACTGGATTGAGCATGTCAAATGGGGGAAAGGATATCACAAATCTGGGGGCATATTTATGGGGATTGTCAATAGAGAGCAGCAAGTCACCTTGCTGCACCGCACGGCGTGACAGGGAAAGAGCAGGAATGCATCACATTTAAAAGAATATGGCATATTCCTGCCTTTTCCCCAGTGCCGGCGTCATTTTGGCTGCCTAGAGCCAATGCAGGCACCTTTGCACCATGGTACAATGGTGCCTCTGTTGTGCACCTGATTTATTTTGTGCAGGAAGGGGTACCTTCCTTCACCAAAAAATCACCTGAGGCTTTTTACTCTTTCTATGTGTGCTACCGAACACATAGAAAGAGGAGAAAATGAGACAAACTAAAAATATTTCTCCTCACACCTCTCCTGGGGGGGGCATACCTTTTGGGCGCATTCCCAGTTTGACCAGTTCTGGTAAATCTGGGGATGTGTCAAAAACCATGGGAGATGGGTGGAATCACCCACACAATGCCTCCCTACTGCAGAGTAAGACAATATAGTGATTTACGCTGCGTTGTTTTACACCAGATTTATGGAGCCACTCAGGGCCATGCAAAGTGACCTTGCATAGGTTCATAAATTTCACTTAAAGTTTGTGTTGTGCATGTACCATGTTGCAAACATGATGCAAACTGGGTCATAAATATGGCACCTAAAGTTTTGTCAGTATCTGCATCTTCTGCCACAAATTCGATTCGTTGTGGTTAGTAAGCACTCTAGAAGTGCAACTATATTACAATACAATGTTTGTAATCAACTGCACCACAACCACTGCACCACAATAAGTGAAGCACATGGCCATATGCCCATAAATTGCCATCGCGTGTGTTGAAGCTGGATGTAAAAACAAAAATGATATGGGGCGGTGTAGGGCTGTTTTTGTGAAGATTTCAACTTTTACTGTGGATGGTTGTATGTGATTATAGCGAAAAACCGACCTAAAGAAATTGGTTCTGACATATTTTTTTATTGAAACTTTAATGACAATTTAGTCACCAAGAATGGCTTTCCCTAAGCTTGCAAAACTAGAAGTGGGAGAAATGTGTGTAATCTGCATTTGAGTAACTATTCATAAATTCGTAAACATGATGTCCATTTTTGCATAATTACATGAAATGAAAAAAAACACCAATAGGCGTTTATTTTAGCAGCAAATGCATCCCTCTTTCCATTTTGGATGAGAAAATACTTTTTGCATTAAAAAAGAGCAAAAAAACACAACAGGCACTCATGTTCTGGTTATTCGAGTTGTTCGAGTTGTGCTCTTGTGCTAGATCTTTGCAGCAAACACCACATAATTATGTGACATGACATAATAGCATATTTTTTAAGATTTTGTGTACCAATGTTAAATTACCAAAATGATGCCAGTGCAAATAAAATTACACACGGTCCAAAAAAAAAAAAACCTGGCAAGAGCCCTTGATGGTGAAAAATATTTTCTTGCAGGTTTTTAACAGTTTCATTCCCCCTTTCATCCTTTCCTCTCTTTTGTTACTCTTTTTTAAGGGAGTACCCCTCCCCTCAACTATCCTTGTTTCTTTACTTTCTCTTTTTCTCTACCTTCCCCTTTGAACTGTCTCTTCTGTCTGTCATTTCACCTTTATTTCGCCCTTTCGCCCACTCCCCAACTTTCCCCTAAGAGCAGTGTAGCCCTGCCCTCTTAACCTCTATTTTGTGTACTCCTAGTCCTTTTCCCTCCTCTGCCTACTTACCTTTGTTGCTGTCCTGTCTTTTCTTTTTTTCTTGTGCTGTCACTTCGTTCTCCTTTCCTCCTATACAGAGCAACATTTTCAGTGAACTAATTGGATTTTCATGGAGAAGTAATTTTGTCAAAATGACTATACCCTAGCTGGAGATTCATCAACCTGATTTTGTCAGGAGACCTTCTTTATTTTGGGTTTTCGTCATAATGAGGAAATTCCAATGCAGTGCTGTACTATATATATCCAAGGTGCAGGGGTGGTAAATATTTCCACACATTGCTGCTTCTGAATAGTATCTTTTTGGTCGATTCATAATTTATCTACTTCAAGGGTCAATTTCCCAATGCTAATAATACTTAGAAACACTGACGAATTTGAGTAATGCATTAACCAAATAATGTGATAAACAACAGTTAACATTGATTGATTACTAATAAACATTTTTTTTTTCTGTGGCATGAAAACAGATGCATATTGGGCACTGTGATTACTGAAGGATGTTTCCAATTAATTACTCAAAAAGAACACTGTGTAGATATATTGCAGCGGATCTTATTCAGCATTCGTGGCACATACATTTTACAACATGCTACACAATTCTAACGATATGATAGACTATTCTTTGATTGTTTCAGTGTTTCATAAATTTTTCTCAGCCTGCAGCAGGAAAAGTAACAATAATTTCTAAAACTCATCTGATCCTTGCTCCTCCCTATTGTATTCCAAACCAACAGGTGATAGTTAAAACTGGCATGAAATACAGATTCCATGATCCTGATTCCCATTCATCCTCCTTGTTACATGTAAGTGCTGGTACATACACCACGTTCTGTTTGGAAAGCCCTGGGCTGGAAAGTCCAATGGTTGGACTTGACTGATGACAATCAGGGGACTGAAGGCATGGGAATTGGCTCTGTAGTCTGTGGGGGTTTCTGTGGAGGAATAATGTTGCAAAAATGTGCCTTTGATATGCCCCAGTGAAAAAGGTAATTAACTCATTTCGGCATGACTGCACCAGTGGTTATTTGTGATGTAATGGACTCTTTCAGGGTTAACCATGCCAATGCTTTATCACTCAAGAAAATGTATAAACTTTAATGGAAAGTTGCACAAGACTACGAGATCTCAGTATCCATTTAGAATGACAGAATATAAGTACTTTGCAAACACCTGCAGGGCAAGCTAGGCAATGGAGGGCCACATTTATAACCCTGGTTAAGTCGCTCTTGCGCCACGAGGGACGCAAGTCCTATGGCAGATTTATGAAACCATTCAAGGCCAACTTAAGGTGGCTTTGCATGGCTTATTAAATCTGGAGTAACGCAATGTAACAAGTAGCGCTGTGTTACTCTGCCTTAGGAAGGTGTTTAATGGGCATTGCATGGGTGTTCCCACACAACTCTCATGGATTTTGACGAATTGCCAGATTTACAAGAAGTTGTAAACCTGGGAATGAGCCAAAATGCTACGGCTTTCAAGGGAAGGTGGAACGAGGAGAAATATCTTTATTTTTCCTCATTACTCCTATGTCTCTTGGGATTGTTTATATGCAGGAAGGTTTTGTAGGAAAGTAGCCTCTTTCTAGCATAGTTACCCCCACTTTTGGCCTGTTTGTGAGTGTGTGTCAGTGTGTTTTTACTGTGTCACTGGGATCCTGTTAACCAGGACCCCAGTGCTCATGGATAAAAAAACTGTATGTAAGTGTGTTTTGCCTGTCTCACTGGGATCCTGCTAGCCAGGACCAAAGTGCTCATAGTTTGTGGCCTAATGTGTATGCCTGTGTAGTGCCTAACTGTGACACTGAGGCTCTGCTAATCAGAACCTCAGTGTTTATGCTCTCTCTGCTTTTAAATCTGTCACTGTAGGATAATGACTTCATTTACCAATCTCAATTGGCACACTGGACCCCCCTTATAAATCCCTAGTATATGGTACCCAGGGCATTGGGGTTCCAGAAGATTCCTTTTGCCACCTCTAGGGAGCTCAGACAAACCCTTATACAGGACTGCCATCGCAGCCTGCGTGAAATAGTGCACACACTATTTCACAGCCATTTTCGCTGCACTTAAGTAACTTATAAGTCACATATATGTCTAACCTTCACTTTCTGAAGGTTAGGTGCAAAGTTACTAAGTGTGAGGGCACCCTTGCACTAGCAAAGGTGCCCCCAAATAGTTCAGGGCCATTTCCCTGGACTTTGTGAGTGCGGGGACACCTTTACATGAGTGCACTACATATGGGTCAATACCTATATGTAGCTTCACAATGGTAACTCCGAATATGGCCATGTAACATGTCTACAATCATGGAATTTTCCCCCATTCCAAATCTGGTATTGGGGAGCCAATGCCATGCATCCTGGGGGCTCCACCATGGACCCCCAGTACTGCCAAACCAGCTCTCTGAGGCTTGCACTGCAGCTACAGCTGCTGTCGCCTCACAGACAGGTTATTGCCCTCCTAGGGTCTGGGCAGCCCAGTCCCAGGAAGGCAGAACAAAGCATTTCCTCTGAGAGCAGGGTGTTACACCCTCTCTCTTTGGAAATAGGTGTTACAGGCTGGGAAGGGGTAGACTCCCCCAGCCTCTGGAAATGTTTTGAAGGGCACAGATGGAGCCCACCTTGCATAAACCAGTCCACACTGGTTCAGGGGCCACTTCTCCCATGTTCTGGCGGGAAACTAGACAAAGGAAAGGGGAGTGACCACTCCCCTGTCCATCACCACCCCAGGGGTGGTGATCAGAGCTCCTCCAGTGTGTCTCAGACTTCAGCCATCTTGCTTTGCCAGGTGTGTGGGGCACTTTGGAGGGCTCTGAGTGGCCAGTGCCAGCAGGTGACGTCAGAGACCCCTTGTGATACATCTATACCTGATAAGGTAGCCCTTCTCAGGGCTATTTAGGGTCTCTCCTGTGGGTTCTCTTCAGATTCTGCTTGCAAGTTTCCTTCAGGAATCCTCTGCAACAACTTCTGACCTCGGATCATCCGCAGCCTGCTCCAAGAAATGCTGTAACTCCAACAAAGCATCTACAAGAGACACTTTTCTTCAGCAACCTCAGCTCCAAGTCAGCAACTGAAACAGTTTCCATGGTGTGCATGCTCTGGGGACTCCCAGTTTTCATTCTGCACCAGAAGGACCAAAGTAATCTCCCGTGGAGTGACGGAGTCACTCCCCTGCTCCAAGCAGGCACCTTCAAAGACAACGACCAGTACCCTGGGACTCCTCTCATGGTGATGAGATTCTGCCTCAGGACACAAAGCATGGACATCATTGACATGGACTGTCCTGAGGTCCAGCTGACGCAATTTGGAGGAGGTAAGACCTTGCCTTCCCCCAGAACGATGGTACCCCTGTGTATTGTTTCTTCTTCACCTCCTGAGGCCTCTGTGCACTCTTTGCAAAATTCCTTCATGCACAGCCTGGCCCAGGTCCCCAGCACTCCTCCCTGTGATGCTCAACTTGCTGAGTTGTTCTCCAGTGGTGTGGGACCTTCTTTTGTTGTGTTGCATTAACCACATTTTTTTCCACCTAATTTGACCCTAGATCCTGTGGCTTCTGGGGGTGTTGGCTGGCATACTGAGGGTTCTCTAAAGTGCAGAGAGCCCCCTCTTCCTCCTCACACAGAGTTGAGGCCCCCAGGACTCTCCTGGTTCCATCCAGTACCATTTTGATGAAAAATTCACTTTTGTCATAGCCAAGGCTTGTTCGTGCCTTCCAACATGAAATCTCATCTGCAACAATCTTAACACCGTGGGACATTTTTTGCATCATATAGGAACACGCTGGCGTCTTCCTAGTGTGCATTTCTGCAGTCTTATACTAACAAGAGAATCTTGTTTTGCACCCTCTTCTGGGTTGGCAGGGGCTCCTCTCCTTCCTGGAACTTCTTTTGACTTCTGGACTTAGGTCCCCTTCATTTGCTGATCTTCAGGTCCAATATTCAAGCAGTTGTTCTTTTCAGACTTGTTCAGCTGCTGCAAAATCTCAAAAACGAGGTGTAGTGTGTCCTAAGGAAACTTGCAGTTCTTTACTCCTGCTTTTCTGGGCTCTGGGGTGGGGTAATTTACTTACCTTTACTGTATTCTTACTCTCCCAGCGATTCTGCACACACTACACCTGTCTAGGGGGGAATTCATGATTCATATTCCACTTTTTTAGTACATGGTTTGTGTTGCCCCTAGACCTATTTTCTCCCATTGCCTTCTATGGGATTTCCTACTGTTTGCATTGTTCTATGACTATTTACTTGTCTAATTTTGGTCTCTAGTGTATATATTGTGTATAATACTTACCTCCAGAAGGAGTATTGTCTCTAAGATATTTTTGGTACTGTGTCACCCAAATGAATACCTTTATTTTTGGTAACACTGAGTATTGTCTTTACTTGTGTATAAGTACTGTCTAACTATAAGTGGTTTTGCATGAGCTTTGCATGTCTCCTAGTTCAGCTTAAGCCGCTTTGCTATAGCTACTAAAACACTACTACATTTCACTGATAAGGGATACCTGGACCTGGTATAAGGTGTAAGTACCCAAGGTACCCACTACAAACCAGGCCAGCCTCCTGCAGGTGTCCCTTCCTACACAAAAACAATCCTTGCGAGAATGCCTACAGCAGCCATTTGTGCACCAGCGCAGGACGAAAGGACAAGAATGCACTGTATCTTGTACACATGGTACATTTCTGCCCTTTCCATGTGGCGCAGGACAGCACAGCAAGGTCACTTGCTACACTTCCCTGTGCCACAGGGTTGTAAATATGCTCCTGAGTGTCTGGAGGAGAAAGATTTACCTGAGCTGCCTCGTATCCAGGACTGGCAAGGGGTGGCAGTGGAGAATCGTGTGCAGCAACTTCACAGAATGTCAGTTATCTGCAAGCTCAGCCTTCGAAGTTCTGTGTTCTTGAAAGAGAAGAAAAGAGAAATGAACCTAAACACTATCAAATCAGTGAAAAGTCTATGGGGCATATTTATACTCCGTTTGCGCCGAATTTGCGTCGTTTTTTTCGACACAAATTCGACGCAAAACTAACTCCATATTTATACTTTGGCGTTAGACGCGTCTAGCGCCAAAGTTCATGGAGTTAGCGTCATTTTTTTGCGTGAACACCTTCCTTGCGTTAATGATATGCAAGGTAGGCGTTCCCGTCTTAAAAAATGACTCCGATGCATATGCGTCGTATTTATACTCCCGGGCAAAAATGACGGCCGGGAGTGGGCGGGTCTAAAAAACCCGCATTAGCGCCGGATTTTAGCGCCTGGGTCAGGGCAGGCGTTAAGGGACCTGTGGGCTCAGAATGAGCCCAGAGGTGCCCTCCCCTGCCCCCAGGGACACCCCCTGCCACCCTTGCCCACCCCAGGAGGACACCCAAGGATGGAGGGACCCACCCCAGGGACATTAAGGTAAGTTCAGGTAAGTATTTTTTTTTTAAAAAAATTGTGGCATAGGGGGCCCTGATTTGTGCCCAACTACATGCCACTATGCCCAATGACCATGCCCAGGGGACAGAAGTCCCCTGGGCATGGCCATTGGATAAGGGGCATGACTCCTGTCTTTGCTAAGACAGGAGTCATTTCAATGGGGGTTGGGCGTCGTAAAAAAATGGCGCAAATCGGGTTGAGGCGATTTTTTTGCCTCAGCCTGACTTGCACCATTTGTGGACGCCCATACGCCATTTTCCCCCTACGCCGGCGCTGCCTGGTGTACGTCGTTTTTTTTAACGCACACCAGACAGCGCCGGCGGCTAACGCCGGCTAACATCATTGAATAAATACGGCGCCCGCATGGCGCATTAGAATGGCGTTAGCCGGCGCTAATTTTTTTGGCGCAAAACTGCGTTAGCGCAGTTTTGCGTCAAAAAGTATAAATATGGCCCTATGTTTTTAAGGGTTGTTGAGTAATTAGGTGAAATGCTAGAAACCAAACTGTGAAAGAACTTTCTTAAAACTATGTTCAATCATTGTTCTTGCACAACTGTGTGAAGGTGGATTTAATAGGGTAAATCGGTAGAGAACAACGAGTAACCTACTCCAAGAAATGCTTAGGACAATTAATCAAGAAACTTGGACTCATATTTATCAAAAAATCATGCAACACAGAAAGTCACCTGCGTGAAAGGAAGATGGTAGGAATGTGTAAATTTTACCATTAGACTGCACATTCCTGTCCTTTCCTAGGACTGGCACAATTTTGGCTGCCTAACGCCAAATGCAGGCACTGTTGCATTATGGTTTAAGGGTGCCTGCCTTGTAAGCAGGATTGTTTTGTGCAGGTAGGGGCAGCTTCTTGAGAAGAATTTCCTCTTTCTATTTGTGCTGCATAATGCAGCACACATACAAAGAGAAGAAAAGAAGGAGAAATATAGATATTTCTGCTTGTTACGCCTCACCGGGGAGGTGTAGCATTTGGATGCATTCCCCGGTCTACGCTAACGGTAAATCTGGGAACGTGCCAAAATCCATGGGTGGATGCATAGGAACGCATAGGAATGCATAGGAACGCCCACGCTCCACCCATGGCAGGCCTCCTTGCTGCAGGGTAACGCAAGGGAGTGATTTGCGCTGACTTGAGTTACTCTAGATTTATCAAGCCAATCAAGGCCACACAAGGTGGCCTTGGCTGGCTTGACAAATCTCGTTTAAGTTTGATGTTGCCCTTGTATCCCCTTGAGTGGCGCAAGGTTGAAGCAAACCTTGCTAAATATGTCCTTTGGAACATAATTAGGGAAAGAGTTGAAGCAGGCTTTAAAGGAGGCATTTCAGGTAAAGCTCAAAATCAAAACAACAAATGGATATTTAAAGTTGAATATAAAATTAAATACGTTTTCGAAAGTTTAGGTCACAGAATTCAAAAGTGAGAAAAACTAAATTAAGCAAAATTGGATTGGTGAATAACATCAGTGAACTTTGCCTCTTTCTCTCAAACCCAAACTTTTTTCCCCTTGTGCTCAGCTAATGATTATTAATAATAATAATAATAATAATAATGCATTTTCTAAAGAATATAGATACCTCCAATGAGGTGTCCCAGTGCTAAGTATCCACATCCCTAAATGCAGCAATTAAACTCCTCTAGATCCCACATTGAAGAGCCAATTTTTAGGTTTTTTCCTGAAAGCACACTCTGACTGAACCTGACGCATCATCAGTGACAAAGCATTCAACAACTTTGATGGCAAGTAATTAAAAGAACTGCCACCTGAATGAGCTTTCTTTACTTTATGAACAGAAGTCAACATCTTCCCTGCCAATCTTAAGTTTTTCCATGGTACTTATGGTCTAACCAAAGATTGAAGGTACTGTGGACCTTTATTAGCAAACTCCTTGTGACAGTGAAAGAAGGCTTTAAATGAAGACCTCTGCCTCACCATAAACTATTGCAGATTCTTAATGGTGGCCCATGCTTTGAAAGGTTCAATAAGAGTTGCGCAGCAGCAATCTGCACACTTTGGAGTCTCTTCGTCTGGACCTGTGTGAATTTAAAATACATTTACTAAACCCAGGTCTGTGTGCAGGTGAGGGGGGTGGATATACATCATTCTCACCAGGCCAAGAATCCAGGCTAGTGCCAAAGACATGGTGACAGATTAACTGGTAAACATATAAACTTGTCCTGAGTGATGGATACTAAAGAGTACTGACAACAATTATGGAGGAAATATAATAAAAAGAAGATAATATAGAATATCGATCTGTGAACCAATCATTAAGGAATGAAGTAGCAATAATAAGATGGGAAATAGCAGGAATTTCAAGCGCTTGGGATTGGTGAGTAGGAACCAAATATGAGCTGGATGATGGGTTGATTTAAACCTTGGGCACTGCCTCCTCCAGCAAGTCAAGTTCGCAGAGAGCCTTATGTAGCTACGTCTGTTCTCAGTCAGGTAGTGACAGTTCCCTCAAATCCAACTCATGAGGCAATGGATGAACCACACATATTGAGGTTTTGCAGCCATCAGTTATTCTTTTGGCTCCACCAGAGATTTTCTATGGTGATGCAAAGAAATGTTTACTGTTTCTATGACAATAAAACTACATTTTATGTGTAAACCAATTACATTTCTTGATGAGTGATCTAAATACGATCGTTTATCTATGGGGAAATGAAACAAATTGGTCTGTCCCAATAATTGAACACATTGATCCTGTTCTGTTAAATGTCTTCATATTTGTTTAGGAAAATTAGGAACTTGATTGCTAGAGAGACAGATGCATTGTTATTAGACAGGATATTACCTACCTTGAATCAAGGATCACAAGTTTGGTTAACCTATATTACAACATGTAATAGATTAGTGAATGAAACCAAATGGTCAAAACAAAAGAGGAAATTAATCTTCAAACCCCAACCCCCTTTTTCCTTTTGTACAGTTTCACATAACTCCAGTATATAAATCAATTGAGGCAAAAAAAATGTGGACCTCATGGTAACGTTAAATCAGACATGTGGCGAACTTTGTGATAAGTGGTGTCTGTGCCAGTGACTAGCAATACATATTATTTGTTGACATCTAAAGGGAGAAGAAAGGCTGCCACAGAAGGTAATGGAAGGGCTGTGCTGTGGTGGAAGGGGTAGGGCTGAAAAGAGAAGGGTAAAGAGGGAAATGGATAATAGAAGAAGGCACATGAATGAATAATTGATGAAAAGCGAGAGAGTGTGAGGACTGTTTTGTGGAATAGGAGGAGCAACGGTCAAAGTGATTGGAATGGAGACTAAAAGAATGGGGTTTATGCTCAGCTTTGCCTGTGAATGAACCACTTATTTTTGCCATTGTGATGCTGTTCACAGACTAGTGGTATACATAGGAAATGAAGGAGAGGGAGAAATGAACAAAGAAACTGATGGAGATACAAAGAAAGAGGGACTGAAATAAGAAGAAAGACAACGACATACAGAAAGAGAGAAGTAATTTGATATTTACAGAGAATGACATAGATACAATATATCAGAGACAGAGGCCCTCATTACAACCCTGGCGGTAAATGCCACCTACAGCCGTGCCGACGGCCGCCAACATACCTTGACCGCGGCGGTATTCCGCTAAAGGGTATTATGACCTACACAGAGAAAACCGCCACTATACAGACACCTACACAAGTCCGCCAGCCCAAAGGTCAGTGATAAACTGGTAATAGCAAAACCACACATGTCTCTCCCCCCCTTTTTGTTTTGTCACCCTGTCCTGGTGTGCATTAGCATCATCTGGCAGTGGAGCAGAAGCACCGGCGACGGAGGGAGCTGCATCCCACATGGGCCTGGAGGCCGAATCCACCGAGCGTGAGGGCATCAGTGGGACAGAGGGCGAGGGGAGCATCACAGACAGCGACTCCTCCTCCGATGGAAGCTCCCTGGCAGTGGCGGACACCTCTGTGCTTACCCCAACAACAGGTACATCTGCCATGCCCCCTACCAGCACCGCCCTCCCAGCAGCCCCTCAGCATGTTTCCCATGCCCGCTCACCCAGGAGAGTGGGCATCTCCTTCACCCCAGGCACTGCAGGCCCTGCCCCCATAAGCCCTGCTGCCTTCAGTGAGGAGGAGATTGACCTCCTGAGATCCCTCACTGTTGGGCAGTCAACCATACTGAATGCCACTCAGGGTGTTGAGAGGCATTTGCAACAAACTAATGCATACCTGGAGGGCTTCCACTCTGGCGTAGGGGCCCAACAGAGAGCATTTCAGGCTCTGACCAACTCCCTGATGGCAGCCCTGGTACCTGTCCCTACCCTCCCCCCTCCAACTTCCTCTACCCAGACCCAAACCCCTCAACTCCAGCCTATGCCAAGCACGCCTTCAGACCAGCATTCACCCAAATCACCACACAAAAGTGTCTCAGGCAAACACAAGCACCACACTTCATCTCACAGGCACTCACACAAGTACCATCCCCATGCAGACACACCACCATCCACTGCCTCTACTGTGTCCCCCTCCTCCTCCTCGCCCACCTCCCTCCCAGTAGCATCTCTACTCACACCTGCATGCAATACATCTTGATCCATTACCTCCATCACCAGCACATCCATCAAAATACACCCCTCACGGGCAGTCACCACCCCCACGTCCATACACATGTCCCCTGTGTCCTCTCCCGGTTGTCTGTAACCCCTCCTCCTAAAGTACACAAATGCAAGCACCCGCCCAACCAACAGCCATCCACCTCACAACAGCATCCAGCACATGCACCTACACCCAAACACAGCCCTCCTAAAACCACTCCCTCTTCCTCCATTCCCAAACCCTCTCCCTCTTCCCGCCCCAGTGTGTCTAAGAAGCTTTTCCTGGAAAACATTGACATCTTCCCTACCCCTCCCTCCTGTCCTTCACCTCAGGCCAGGGTGTCCAGAACCCAGGCCAGCACCACAGCCACCAAGTCGCCGTCCGCTGTGGTATCTGAAACTCACAGGGGCTCACCCGTCAGCCAAGCCAGTGTGCCACCAACCCCTGCAAAGGACAAAACCATTCAGCCACCTGCCAAGGTGAAGAGGGGGACAGCATGCAGCAAGGCCAAGGAGCACAAACCACCCAGAAAAGCCTCCTCAAAAACCCCAGCTGCCAAAGCCAAGGTCACACAACCATCTGCCAAGGTGAGGAAATGGCAGAAAACACCAGGCAAGGCACTTCAGCTGTTGGAGGCTGTAGGTGAAGGCCTGGTGGCTACCAGCACAACCGCCAGCGCCATCACCTGCACCGCGGCCAGCACTGTCAGCAGCCCCGCCGCTAGCACCGCCACCTGCACCACCACCTGCACCGCCACCTGCACCCCCGGCTGCACCGCCGCTAGCACCACTATTGTCAGCAGCCCCAGTGGGCAGCTGTCTGAGGCTGCAGGAGAAGGGCTGGAGCCTCCCTCCACCACTGGCAGCACCCCCACCTGCACCACCGCTAGCACCGCCGCAAGCACGGCCTCCTGCACCGCTGACAGTAGGACCACTACGAGCAGCAGCAACCCCAGTGGGCAGCTGTCCGAGGCTGCAGGAGAAGGGCTGGAGCCTCCCACCACCACTGGCAGCACCCCCACCAGCACCAGCACTACCAACAGTTTGCCTCCATGGACTATCATGCAACCTGTTACCTGCAAATCTCGTGCCTCGGACACCCAGGTGAGGGACTGTGAACTGCCACACCCCAAGCGTTGCATCACTGGGTACAAGGCCCCCTCAAGAACCAGTGGAGAAAGGCATCCACTCACCCTATCCTTGTCAGGAAGAAAAACACTGGGCACAAGGCCCCCGTCCAGAACCAGTGGAGAAAGGCATCCACTCACCCTGTCCTTGGCAGGATGAAACACACTGGGCACAAGGCCCCCTCAAGGACCTTTGGAAGAAGCCATCCACTTGAGAGACTGTGGCTTTGCACTCCCCAGGAGCAAGCAGTGGGCAAACCACCCACTTGAGACACTTGTGAGACTGGTGCTTTGCACTCCCCAGGACCAAGCAGTGGGCAAACCACCCACTAGAGAGATTTGTGAGACTGTGGCCTTGCACTTTCCAGAACCAAGCAGTGGAGTTATTCCATCTTCCGGCTGAGGTGCCACCCCTTCCCCATCCCCCTGAGGTGCCTGTGTGTTTTTGACCTGATGCCCCTGCAGTGTTCTCTCCATATTGAGGAAGGAGTCAAATATGGGCTGGGCCCATGATTTTTGTCCCAGTGGCCCATGGACATTTTGAATGGACAATGTACCATCTTATGTACATATTGTATATTTTTGTATATACTATTTTTCTATTTATTACGTATATCTGTCTATTTCAAAAATATCACTGTTTAACTCAATTCCTTTTGTCCTTGTGTTCTTCCAGGGGGTTAAGGGGTGTTAATGTAATGTTGCTGCATGTGTTTGTGTGTATGGTGTTGTGGGTGGAGGTGGGGGTGTTCCATGTGTGTGTCACTCTCTTTTTTCTCGCCCCCTCCCCTGTGTACTAGGTGCAGCACTCACCATGGTCGTCGCCATCTCCTTTCGTATTCCTGGTAGATGAGGAGGTAGACCAGCATGGGCAGGACCTGCAGCTCAGGCTCCTTGGTGTCCTGGTTCTTCATTGAGTGTCGAGAGGTGAGTGGTTTCCCTTCTGGGTCCTGTTTCTGCCATGCTTTTGATGGCTTTGGTACCAGCCCGGAAAAGGTGGCGGATTGGCGGGTTGTGAAGGGGTGGGCCGTACATTGTCTTCCACCTGTCTGTTGGCGGTTACCGCCACAGTGTTTGTTGCTACAGCCGTGGCAGTCGGAGTGTTAAAGTGGCTGTCTGTGTTGGCGGTTTCGGCCATGGTCGTGATAAATTTTTTTTTACCACCGGTCTGTTGGCGGTTTTACCGCTACTTTAACACCGACCACTGGTGTTGCAATGGGGGCCAGAGAGACTCAGATATCGAGACAGATGGTGAAAGTGTGAGAGAGACAAAGAGAGAAAGAATGAGAGGTAGACAGAGAAACAGAAAGACTGAGAAAAGAGAGGAGAAAGCCATGTCCATGTTTAGAGCCAAATTCAATGCCTTTTGTAAAATATTCCAGTGTAATACGTCAATAATTGTCTTTTTCTTGACCATGATTACCCCCCTGCCTGTTCGAAATATTTTCAATTGTATTTTAAGTTTTCCCCCTCCACTCCTGTATAAAGCCAGTTCCATATATTTCTATTGTTTCTGCTACTTTATCTATATGCTGCCAGTGTTTAATTTGAGCTGGTGTTTGTCGGTGGACCCACCTGCACTTATAATTGGGGCTCAACACATATTTTTCTGCATCTGAGATTTACAAAGAAAAGGGGAGGAAAGTAAGACAATTAAAAGTAACAAAGGAAGGAAACAGGAACCTGCAAGAATGAGATAAAGGCCAAAAGGTGGCTTGAGGAGGTGGCTTGTGGAGGGGGCTCATGCCCCACCCCAATAAAAAATAACAGCACCTCCAAGGTTGGAGTCCCCTACATCTAAAGTGGCTTGGGGGACTGCTCGCCCTCACCTTATTAAAAAAAATGCCCCAGGGAAGAGATACTTGGAGCCAATATAGGCTTCAGGAGGGGGGTGCCTCCCTGCCCTTTATAAAAAATGAAGGCACTGGGAGATCTGTTCCCTGGGGCCCATAGAGACTTGGGAGATGCTGTGTGCCAACCTCCCTTTCAGAGGGGAAGGCCATGGGGGAAAAGTGACCCTTTTGTGTGGCCATTCCAATTTTTTGTGGACAAATGCTTCTGTTGTTTTTACTCTCTGCATTGGGGCACTGCTAATCAAGCCCCAGTGCTTGTTCTCCAACAATTAAACAATGACAGTTTGCACCTAAACCTTAAACCTTAACCAGTCGATTAAGGGGACATGAGGTGGAGTCAAGGCTACACAGCCTTAGTATTTGAGGTTCTGACACTTAATAGCACTGGACGCTAACTTCTTAGCGGAGGCTGAGTCGTAGAGCTCATTCTTTTACAAATAAAGTCCTCTATGCAGTATGTGAGCAATCATTTCTTCTCTGAAACACCCTGCCGTGTTCTCTGTGAAAGCTTTACAAATTCAGCGTACTTAAGTGGTAGCACAGATATTCTTCATGCAATCCTTTTAAAGTTATTTCCAGAAACAATGATACTCTTTCTGTTTATCTGAGAACATGCATGTAGTTTATATGATTGCTTAATTTCTCAATTCTATGGTTGGCTCTCCGGATAGAAACATTGGACTGTACCGTGATGATTTCTGTGGGGTAGATCGGAGACCAGTGTCTATTCTATGTGCCTGCAGTACATAGATTTGAATTATTAAAACAAGTTAATTCACTATTTTAGACAGCATGTTTCATGAACAGAAAGATTTTCCAAAATGCACACAAGGTCATTGGTTGCATTTTCTCATGGTCCATTACACAGCTGTAGTGTAAAATACGTACTGGACATTCACCCAAGGCGGCAGAAAGAATTCCACTTGGGTAGATATTTCATGCAAAGCTGTGGACTCTTGTTGGATAAAAGGGCAGATGAGGTTCCTTTGTGGAAGTCACTTACACAGCTACCGACACACTCACACACCCACTTACAGATGTACTCAAACACTCATACACCTACTCACAGACCCATTCAGATACTCATGCACCCACTCACAAACCCACTCAGGGACTCATACACCCACTCACAGACCTACTCAAAGACTCATGTACCCACTCACTGACACACTCAGGCACTAACACACCCACTTGCAGATTCACTTAGACACTCACACACCACCACACAGCTCCACCTAGACGCTCACACACCCACTCACAGACCCACTAAGAGACACACTGTTAGACCTGACAGCCTTAGGGCGATTTCCCCAACTTTGTGCCTGCCTCCCTACATTTTTCTGATCTCCTTTATTCTTTTTTAAGGACTGCTGACCAGTGCTAAAGTGCTTTTATTCTCGCCCCAAACTTGGTAACATTTGCTCTAGTAAAGTGCATTAGATGTGCTCAGGCCCTGTACGTTAAATACACTGATTGTGTCACCCAGATAGGTAGCCACTCAACCATGTATCAGGTCTTCCATTGCCAGGTCTGGGTGTGCAGTTTGACTTCCACCTGGTATTTAAAACTACTTGCCAAGCCTTAAATTCCCCTTTCCTTACACATAAGGCACCCCTAAGGTAGGCCCTAGGTAACCCATTTGGAAGGGTGCTATGTAAGTAAAAGGCAGGGCATGTAATTATATAATTTAGATATTCTGATAGTGAAACACCCCCAAAGTCATTGTTCATGATTGTGAAGCCTGTTCCTCTCACAGATTAGCATTAGAAATGTCCTGATATACTTTTGAGTAGTATTTCCTGATCTGAGAGGAATAGACTTGTCATGTTTGATATGGTCGGAATGGTAGTGAGAAGTCCTACTTAATGGTGAAGTTGGATTCTACATTATTATTTCAGAAATGCCACTTTTAGAAAGTAGGCATTTATCTGCACTTGATGCTTTCTGTGCCATACAGCCTGTCTCCAATCCACATCTGGTCTGTACTGGTTGACAGCTCCCCTTGTGCATTCCACCCAGACAGCCATAAACACTGGGCACTCAGCTGCATCTGCATTCATCGGCATACTGATGGGTCTTCCGGGGCAAAAAGTGTGGAAGAGCTCTCACTTATTCTTCAAAGGCTATTGGCCTGCCCTTACACAAAGGACTGATGCCCTCTACAGTGCTCCAGTCAGGCAGGCCCGGGTTGAAAGGGGAATGTGTGTCCTTCTAAACCACTCTTTGAAGTTTCCTCTACTTCAAAAGCACTCGTGGGTGTATATGCTGTGTCTGTGAACGCACCAAATCATACACTTCTTGACCTCCAACTGGACTTTGTCAGAGGGACTGCCTGCCCACAGGACACATCTGGACTGCTTTGCTGAAAGGACTGCTGGCCTGCTTTTTGCCCTCCTGCTTGCTGACCCGTGACTCTACTGGAAGTACTCTGCCTTCTTCCACAAGTGCTCTCCAGGGGCTTGTTATGAGCTTGCCTCCTGTTCTGAGGTTTCAAGGCTATCAAAGACTTCACCAAAGAGAATAAAATCGTGGGTGATGGTAAATTGAGGCAACACCTTCAAAATTCAATGCCACGCCTGCCAGATCGACGCAGTGCCTGCCTTGAGGCTGAAAAATCACTACATCACCTGCCGGATCGACACAGCACCTTCTTCTCAACGTGTTATGGATTTTCCATGCATCATCTCTGGGTGTCAAAATATCCCTGCATCACAGTGAGGAACTGTTGTCTAGCATTTTAACAATAATTTTATACACGTTATTTTAGCATACTAGGCCTGTCGCTGTGCACTTTAACCTAGATATATTTTATTCATCTTTGTTTTATTATTTTAACATTAGCCACATTTGCGGTCTTTTATATTTTTTCTATTGAGCTGTTCTTTGCCTAGGTCAGCACTACGTTCCTAAACAAGATATTTATTTCACTTTGTGCTTTTTTCAAGGCTGCAGTAAGATAGGTTGCTGGCAAAAATGGTACACCTTGTCTCCAATGTTCACGGAAACATACACACTCTTATGCGGGGATCCTTTCTTGGAACATCAGTTGTTTTACTATAAAAACACTACTTTGACCCATGTACGTTATAAGGAGATTCCAGCCAGATGACCACGATTGTATGCTGATCACTGATCGCTTCGCTCCAGCTACTTATGTAGACTACAGACCTCTTGCTCAGGTATGAGGGATTATGTCGTCCCAGGGGAACCAGAAAGGCAGAATTAGAGTTTAATATGCTGTGCTCTAACATAGCTTAGGTATGAACTATCTCTGCAAACCTTTGTGACAGTATGGTAGCATTATTCTTGTGTTTTACTCTCCTTGTCACAATTTTATTCTTATTGTGCTTCATCATCCTACCTATTGCAATTACTGTTTTATTATCTAAGATGCAGTTACTTCAATAAAACATTATTGAACTATACTCTGCCTCTGAATGTCCTTGCATATGTGAGACTAATGTAACTGAGAGAAACAGATGAGATCTGAGTGACCATGATTCTCCTGAGGAGTCATGTATGTCATGCACCCGGTTGCCCCAATAATCCCAGCTTTTGGGTGGAGATGAGGCACTGCTAGTTAGGCGGAACAAACCCAGATTAGGCCGACAGGTGTCACCTGGTGCGGGATCAGACTCAGTTCCCTGCAGTACAGGTAATTCCGCCACCCAAATCCAGTAGTCTCATTAAGAGAACCTACGCGACAGAACCAAGGCTGCACTCCCAGAAACCGACACATTGCTTTGCAGCGTGGAAAGAAACAATGCATCGCCTTTACCATGCAGGAAAAATTGACACATTGCTTTACTTTTCAATGCATCTCCCCCTCTGTGGCCCCTCTGCCTCGCTATTTTTGACGCATCCAAGAGACTCTGGCCCTCATTACAACCCTGAAAGTAAATTTATGGTCAAAGCAAGGAGGAAGTATACCTAGACTTCCACGGTGATCTAGTAGCATCTGTGTAGCAACGTATTCTGCACTATAATGCAATAAATCACTATTTTTGCAACACAGATTGTATATTTATAATTATTTTAGCTACTAGATCACAGTGGAAGTCTAGGTATACTTCCCCCTTGCTTTGACCATTAATTTACTTTCAGTTACTACCCTAGTCGAAAGGATTAGAGGGTATTTGCCTCATTGTCCTTACATCTCATTGCAAACCTGGCGAATGGTGATAAAGTGGCAGTAAAATCACCAACAGGCTGGCGGTTAATACTGCCAAATTATGACCATGGCGGAAACAGATCAGACAGACAGCCACTTTATGAACACCGACTGCCAGGGTGGAAACAACAGCCACTATGGCTGTAACCGCCTACAGCCAGGCAGAAGTCAATGTTCCGCCCACCGTATTATGAGACAGGAAACCGCCACCTTTTCCGGGGCGGTACCAATGACATCAAAAGCTTGGCGGAAACACTGCACAGAAGGGAAACGACTCACCTGTGGAGGCTCAGGGAAGAACCATGCCATGGAGCCCGAACTGTATACACTACCAATGCTCTGCTACATCCTGCTCCACCACGAAGATCAACTCTGGCGAAGACAACCACAGCGAGTACTGCCACCTAGGACACAGGGGAGGGAGGGAGGAAAAAGAGAGTGACACACACATGCAACACGCAACACCCCAACACCATGCATACAAGCAGATGCAGTAAGATAACATATTGACCCTGTATCCTCAGAAAAAATGAAAGGACAACCCCAATAGATCAAAGTGAGTGTGATAAGATAAATATAGTAGTAATATGTGCATCCAAATCTAAAACTATACACAAATTTACAAATGAAGGGACACTGCCCAGTCCTCAATGTTTGTGGACCACAGGGCCACATTACAAAGTCCAAGGCCCCACTTGTCTCCTGCAACAACACGGAGAGAACACTGCAGGGGCATCAGTTTGAAAATAGGCAGACACCACAGGGGGATGGGGAACGGGGGGCTCCTCAGCCGGAAGATGGAAAAAATCCACTGGTCCTGGAGGGGGCAATGTGCCCTGTGCTTGGTCCTGTGGAGTGCAATGCCACAGTATCTCAAGTGGGTGACTTGCCCACATGTTCTGGAGGGGGCATCGTGCCCTGTGATCTTCATCCAGGGTAGAATGGGGTGAGTGGATGGCTTCTCCACTGGTTCTGGAGGGGGAATCGTGCCCTGTGATCTTCATCCTGGGGAGGATGAGGTGAGTGGATGGCTTATCCACTGATTCTGGAGGGGGCATCATGCCCTGTGATCTTCATCATGGGCAGGATGGGGTGAGTGGATGGCTGCTCCACTGGTTCTGGAGGGGGCATCGTGTCCTTTAATGCTAATCTTTGGGACTGAAAGGTCACAGTCTCTCAGCTGGGTGTCATACCCACAGGATTTGCAGGGGCAGCCCGCACAACAGCCCATGGATGCAGGACTACACACTGTCCGCCGATGGTGACGGACGCTCATGGGTGGCAGTGGTGGTGCTGCTGCTGCTGCTGGTAGTGGTGGGGGGAGGCTCCAGCCCATCCCCTGCATCCTCTATTGGCTGCCCACTGCTGCTGCTGGTGCTGGTGGCGGTGCTGCTGGTGGAGCTGGTGATGGTGGTGGGAGGAGGATCCAGTCCATTCCCTGCAGCTTCAGATGGCTGCACCATCATGGATGGTTGTGTGGGCTCCAAATGAGTCCCAGCACCAGGCCCCTTGTCCTTTCTGCCTGCTGGTGCAGGTCCCTTGCCCTTTCTGGCAGCAGCTGGGGATTCCTCCTTCCTGCAGCAGCTGGGGATTGCTCCTTGCCCTTCCTTACAGCAGCTAGGGGTGGCACCTTTCCTTTCCTTACAGCAGCTGGGGGTTGCACCTTTCCCTTCCTTACAGCAGCTGGGGGTGGCACCTTTCTCTTCCTTTCAGCAGCTGGGGTGGCTCCTTACCCTTCCTAGCAGCACTTGGGGGAGGCACCCTTTCCGTGTGGCTGCCTGGTGCCTAGGACCGTTTCCCACCAGAGTTGCTGTGGACACTACTGAGCCATTGGACTGGGTGGCCGAGGGGCTGGCAGGGGTTTGACGTGAAGGACAGGGGGAAGAGGGGTAGGGAAGAGGTCAACGGTGGAGAGGAAAAGCTTCTTAGGTACATTGGAGCAGGAAGATGGAGAAGGTTTGGGAGTGGAGGAAGAGGGAGTGGTTGTGGGAAGTGTCTGATGTGTTTGGGTGCAGGTGCATGGGCTGGTTGTGAGGTGGATGGCTGTTGGGTGTCTGAGTGCTTGCATTTGTGTACTTTGGGAGGAGGGGGCACAGACACAGGGGAAGAGGACACAGGGGATGTGTGCATGGAGGTAGGGGTGGTGACTGCCAGTGAGGTGTGTGCTCTGATAGGTGTGCTGGTGATTGTGGTAGTGAATGAGGATGTAGTGCATGCAGGTGTGAGTGTAGATGCAACTGGGAGGGAGGTGGAGGACGATGATGAGGGGGACACAGTGGAGGCAGTGGATGTTGGTATTTCTGTATCTGTGTGAGTGCCTGTGGGATGATGTGTGGTGCTTGTGTTTGCCTGAGCTACTCCTGTGTGTTGTATTGGGTGCATGCTCATCTGCCTGTGTGCTTGGGATATGTTGGGGTTGAGGGGAATGGGATTGGGTAGAGGAAGTGGGAGGGTAGAAACAGGGACAATGACTGCCATCAGAGAGGAGGCCAGAGCCTGGATTGATCTCTGTTGGGCCGCCAAGCCACTGTGAATGCCCTCCAGAAATGCATTGGACTGTTGCATTTGGGCTGCCAGCCCGTGGGTGGCATTCACAATGGTTGACTGCCCTACAGAGATGGATCTCAGGAGGTCAATAGCCTCCTCACACAGGGCAGCAGGGCTCACTGTTGCAGGGCCTTAGGTGCCTGGGGCGAAGGAGATGCCCACCCTCCTGAGTGAGCAACTCGATGAGGGGCTGCTGGGAGGGAGGTGCTGGTACGGGGTGTGGCGGCTGGAGCTGGGGTAGGCAAAGAGGTGTCTGCCACCACCATGAGCTTCCATCGGAGGAGGTATCTGTGTCTGAACTGTCCCCACCAGTCCCCGCTGTGGTGTTTCCCTCGCCCTCTGTCCCACTGTGCCCTTACTGTCAGTGGACTCTGGCTCCTGGGTCCTGTGGGATGCAGCACCCTCCGGCGCCGGTGCCACTGCTCCTCCACCAGATGATGCTAATGCACATAAGGACAATGTGACAAAACAAAAAGGGGGGAGAGACAGAGGATACATTTGGTCAATTGCTACACCAACACCACCGTTGGCATACACAACACACTCACACACAGGGAACAGCCCTACATACTAGGCAATGCACTACCAGCAGCAATGCTAGTCACCAGGGCATGGGGAGGGACACTTACCGCCAACTGCAGCATACCTGGAACCCACACAGCCCTGCCCAGTAGTGGATGCCTACTAGGTAGTTTGGAAGAAATTCACATCAGAATCCTGCCCAACATGGAACCTACTCTTCAATGACATGCCTGGCCTAGGGGCACCCTCAGGTACACATCCCACACCCCGATACCACCCTACCAGGCATAAGTAGTGATGATGGACACTGTACTCACCACTTGTGGCTGCTGTGATGCCCCCAAGTGCCCATCCAGCTCCAGATAGGCCACCACCAGTATGCGGGCCATCAGGGGGGTCAGGGTTCGACAGGCAGCCCTTCCTCTTTGGGAGGCCATCCTCAGCTGGGCTGCCGCCGTCATCCGTGCCCAGCGTCTCAGGTCCTCCCACCGTTTCCGACAGTGTGTACTTCGGCTGCCATGGACCCGCAGGGTCTGCACATCCTTGGCGATGGCACACCATATACCCGTCTTTTGATGAGCCCTGACCTTCAGAGGGACTATACAGAGGGAAAGGTGTTAGTCAGACTGTCCTGCCTGTTACACTCATGGCCCACTATATCCCTTCCCATCTCCATTATGCACAGATAAGGCCCAGCATACATACTGCACGCTGCCCAGGGCCCATCCACCAACACCCCGCAGCACAAGGCCTTCACACACAGCACTCCATGCATTCATGCCCCATGCATCGTGCTCACAGTATACTCACCTGTTGGTCTGGAGGCCAATACAGCAGTCAGTACTGAGGTAGGACCCCTCTCACCAGTCTCTTCAACTCCGCTGAGGGCCCTTTCCCCAGTCACACGAAGACATGGTAGAAGCGAGACACAGGTCACAGCAGCACATACAGTGTAGGTCCTCTCCTGTTGAAGGTCAGGTAGCAAGTGAGTGAACAGAAAATGGCTGTGACGTCAGAGGCGGTGCATACCGTCATTGTCGGCGTACATCACCATTGGCCACTGTACCCCATAGGGCCCAATGATAACCAATGAGGACTTGCAAGGCGGTTCCCGACCGCCTCCCGCAATGACGCACAGCGTAATTACCTCACTTCCACCTGTCCCTCCATACAGGACAGGCAGATACCATTTCAGGAGGGAGCAGGCCATGGATCCTAACTGCGTCACAATTCACAATTGTACATTCAGAAATATACCACTAATAAATGGTGGACTTGGCAACAATGGAGGACAGGCACATCATCCTCACCTACAGACTTGACTGGGCCACAATCACAGAGCTGTGTGCCCAATTGGAGTCTGACCTGATAGCTGCTCTCTGTCACCCCACTGGGATCCCCCCTCTTGTGCAAGTCTTATCTGTGCTCAATTTCTTGGCAACTTGTTCTTGCCAAGTGATGGTGGGCTTGGCAGCAGGAATGTCACAGCCAATGTTTTCAACAGTGTTGACAAGAGTGTTGTCTGCCCTGATTAAACACAAGCGCAGCTACATTGTTTTCTCCCAGGGGGAGAATTTGGCCACAGTGTAGGCTGACTTCTATTCTATGCAATGGGACATATCTCTAACATTATTGGGGCTATTGGTGGAACACATATAGCATTCGCCCACCCCCGGCAAAATGAACAGGTCTTCAGAAATTGAAAAAGTTTTCACTCGATGAATGTGCAGATGGTGTGTTTGGCGGACCAGTACATCTCCCATGTCAATGCTAAGTATCCTGGGTCGGTGCATGATGCTTTTATCCTGAGGAATAGCAGCATCCCAAATGTGATGGCCCAACTCCAGAGGCACAGGGTGTGGCTAGTAGGTGAGCCCTGGTTCCCACCCAGTGGATGTTGGTGTATGGGTATGGTGTGGGCCATAAGGGTTAGTGTGTGGCTAACAGTTGTCCCTCAGTATTTGCAGGTGACTCTGGTTAACCCAACCTCTTATGGTTACTGACCCCTGTGAGGAATCCCTGGACAAGGGCAGAGGAACGTTACAGTGAGGCACATGGGTGAACAAGAAGGTTAATTGAACATACATTTGGCCTCAGGAAGGCGATGTTTCAGTGCCTCCATCTAACAGGTGGATCCTTGTGCTACTCACCAAAGAAGGTCTGCCAGATCATCGTGGCATGCTGTATGTTGCACAACCTTGCCGAGTGGCAGCAGTGGACCCTGTGGACAGTGAAAATGAGGAGGCAGAGGATGAGGATGAGGACAACAGAACTGCAATGATTCATCAATACTTCCAATGACACACAGATAAGAAAGTGTAACTTCACATTTCTTTGACAGTTTAATGTTTGACATTGTCACTGGCAGGCTGTGAATTCCTACTTCTATGGCCACTCACTGTACCCTGTGGCATCTCTTTTGCAGATGTTGGTGCCCCACTATCACTCCTAGTGTGTTCACTGTAGCCAACTACAGGTCTTTCCTATGTAACCATTACTGTACAGTTGGATTTCATTGTTTAAACCTTGTTACATGAATACATACTTAAATCATTTGACATACTCCATACTTGTATTCTCTCAAAGTGTGATTATTGCTGAGCTATGAAGAAAAGGGAGTAGTGCATTGGGCTGGGGGGCTGATGGAGGAAAGTCCAGGTTAGAGTCAAGTCTATTGGTAACGCAGGTGCATTGCCCAAGGGGACATAGGAAGGGGAGCAATAACAGTTCAAGGTGGACAGGGTGACAGAGTGGGACACCAAGGTGGACAGGGTGACAGAGTGGGACACCAAGGTGGACAGGGTGACAGAGTGGGACACAAGGGTGACAATCAGGAGAGTCTAATTTCCTTGCGTGGGTCTTGGTAATAGTCTTCGCTTCTGCCTGGATCACAGGGAATATTTGCAGGGGGGTTCTCCTTCTGCAAGGGGAGGGGTGGTGGTGGCCTGTTTGTCCTGTGGTGGGGCCTCTTGTCCACTAGGTTCAGTAGTCTTGCTAGTGGTAGGGGCCCACTGCTGTATCACTGGCTCCCTCATACTGTTGCCCATGTCTGGCAGCACCCCTGCAATGGAGACCAGGGTGGTGTTAATGGACTTCAAGTCCTCCCTGATCCCCAGGTACTGTCCCTCCTGCAGCCACATGTTCTCCTGCAACTTGTCCAGGATCTGGCCCATCGTATCCTGGGAATGTTGGTTTGCTCCCAGGATCGCGGTCAGTGCCTCCTGGAGAGTCGGTTCCCTGGGCCTGTCCTCCCCCTGGCACACAACAGCCCTCCCAGCTTCCCTTTTGTCCTGTGCCTCTGTCCCCTGAACCGTGTTCCCACTGCTACTGACCCCAGGTCCCTGATTGTCCTGGGTTTGTGGGGTGTCCTGGGGTCCCTGTAGTGGTGGACACACTGCGGATTGACGTGTCCTGGGGACAGAGGAATGGGCCTGCTGGGTGGGTGCTGTGGTGGTGTTTCCTGAGGGGGGAAGGCTCTGTGGTGGTGTGAGACTGTGCCTGGGTAACCGAGTGTCTGGAGGTCCATGATGGGCCAGGTTGGTCATGCAGATCCAGGCGAGCAGAGCTGCTGTCATCATTTTGGGCCTCTTCCATGGGGGGACTGGAAGTTGCTGGCACCTCTTCTCCTGTGACATTGGTTGGGATACCTGTGGGGATGTAAATGCAGTGTTATTGTTTCTGTGCATAACATTTTGTGCATGGGTGGGTTGCCCTATATGGTTGTTATTGGCTTGCCAGCTTTGCCTTGTGTGAGTTGTTATTTAGTGGGCTAGCTGTTTCCCTCTAGTGTGCATTCTTTAATGATAGGTGTCCAAGCAGGTCTGTTAGTGGTATCTATGCATTGGTATTGCATGCAGGGTTTGGGATTGGGATAGATGAGATGTGATGGTGGGGTGTGTGGGAGGTGGAGTGATGGGAGTGAGGGGCATGTGATGGCATACAGATAGTGCGGATGTAGTAGTATAGAGTTGATATACCAGAGTCCAGTCCTCCTCCGACTCCTGCCAGGCCCTCGGGATGCATGATTGCCAAGACTTGCTCCTCCCATGATGTTAGTTGTGGGGGAGGAGGTGAGGGTCAACCGCCAGTCCTCTGTACAGTGAGTTGGTATCTTGCTGCTGTGGAATGCACCTTCCCCCTTAGGTCGTTCCACCTCTTCCTGATGTTGTCCCTTGTTCTGGGGTGCTGTCTCACGGCATTGACCCTGTCCATGATTCTCCGCCATAGCTCCATCTTCCTGGCAATGGATATCTGCTGCCCCTGTAATCCAAATGGCTGTGGCTCTACCCGGATGATTTCCTCCACCATGACCCTTAGCAACTCCTCAGAGAATCTGGGGTGTCGTTTTGGTACCATGGGTGTAGTATGAGTGGTGTGGGTGAGGGTGTGTATGGTGATGTGTTGGGGTGTGTGATGTAAGGTGTGTGGGTGGTGTAAAGGTGAAGGTGGTATCTGGCTCTGGTTGTGTGGGTGCTCTTGTTGTCTCTCTCTGTTGGCAATTGTTTGTAGTCGTAAAGGGTTGTGGGTAATGTGGGTTAGTGTTTTATAGTGGTGTGGGTGTGTGGGTGTGGTGTGTTTGTGTGTCAGGTGTGTGTAGTTTGAATTGTCCAATTTGGTGCTGTTTTGTTTGAATGTGTGTATTTTGAGCGCAGTGGTATGTATCACCAATGATTTACCGCCATTGAATGTCCGCCATGGGGATTTATGGGTCATAATGTTATGGGCGTTGTTCTGTTGGCATAACGGTGTGGGTTTTGATACCACCAGTTTATCATTGACCTTTGGTGTGGTAGACTTGTGTCTGTGGCTGTAGAGTGACGGATTGGTATGTGTGTATCATAATATGGTAAGCGGATATCTTCCGCGGCAGTAGTATGTTGGCGGCAGTCAGCACGGCGATAATGAGGGCCTCTAAGTTAAAAGGATACAACCACTGATTCTTAAGGATTGAGACTTATCTAAACCTTTAAAATTGATATCTTGACTTGTGCATATTGGATTTTTGTCATTTTTGGTCTTATTTTATTCAGATTAATATTATTTGTTTTCCTACACTGTTGTGGAATACATTTTGTGGTGTTTTCACTGTGTTACTGTATGAGTTATTGCACAAATACTTTACACATTGCCTTCTAAGTTAAGCCTGCCTGCTCTGTGCCAAGCTACCGGAAGGTGAGCACAGGATAATTTAAATTGTGTTGTGACTTACCCTTACTAGGATTGTGGTCCCTACTTGGACAGGCTGCATACCTTTGCCCAACTAAAGACCCAATGTCTAACACTCATGCACTCACTAACAGACCCACTGAGACACTCATGCACCCATTCACAGTCCTACTCAGATATTTGTGCACCCACTCACAGACCCACTCAGACTCTTACACACACACACTCACAGACGCACACAGACAGTCATATACCCATTCACAGAAACACTGTCACACCAGGTCACATCCAGAGACACCCTCTCACACCTACTCTCACACCTAGACAGACACTCTTACACATACTCGCATTCCCACGTAGACTCTCTCACACCTACTCTCACACCCAGACACACACTCTCATATCTTCTCTCACACCCAGAGACACTCTCTCATACCTATTCTCACACACAGAGAGACAGGCCCTGTGGTCAACTCTCGCCACGCATGGCCAAAGGCTATGCGTAGTACAGGGTTGGGTGGTTATGGGCCTTGGCAGCAGGGTCTGGCCTCAGCTTGGATTAACATATAGCAATGAGAACTACTTTCCATTAATAAAAACCATGGACTTTCACAGAACAAAAACAAAGATGACAGGGATGTTATAGTTAGGAAATAGAACTAAAAATATAGAAATTCACTCAAAAAGCCAAAGGTTACAGTGACTTTATAATTAGGTTATGAATTTACTTGCACAAAACCAGAGAAATTAAGCAGATGTTGTTAGAGTTATTTCAAGTAACTATAACTCGCAGCCTAAGGTAAGTATAACTTTCCCTCCACACAATGAACTGCTAATTTTCCCAGATATTACAGGACTCATGAACACTTTTATAATGCCAAAAAAATATCAATGAAACATTAGCAGTCGAATTATTGAAGAAAAAAATGTGCATGCTGGGGGCTCGCTCCTTCACTCAGAGCCCCACTCAGGTATTTACGCAGTTATTTACAGACTCAATGATACACTCACAGACCTGGTCAGCCACTCATGCAGCCACTCATAGACTGACTCAGACTCTCACTCACAAACTCACAGACCCACTCAGTAACTCATGCACCCACTTATAGACCCACTCAGACACTCATGCACCCACTAACACAGACCCACTCATACATCTGCTCACAGACCCACTCAGACTCTCACTCACCCACTCACTGGCCCATTCAGTGACTCATGCACCCACTCATCGACCCACTGAGACACCCACACCCACTAACAGACCCACTCAGATACTTATACACCCCTCACAGACCAACTCAATCACTCACACATCCACTCACAGACCTACTCAAATACTTAGGCACCTACTGACAGACCCACTCAACCACTCACACACCCACTCACAGACCCACTCAGAGACTCATGCAACCACTCACAGACCCACTCAGCCACTCAAACACCCACTCACAGAGCTATTAAGATACTTATTCACTCACTCACGGACCCACTCAGATACCCACCCACCCACTCACAGACTCACTCAGTCAGTAACACACCCACTCACAGACCCACTGAGACACTTATGAACCCACTCAAAATCTCATTCAGACTCCATCACCCATTCACAGACCCACTCAAATACTCACACACCTACTCACAGACCCACTCAGACAATCATGTACTCTCTCAAAGACCCACTCAGGCAGTCATGTTCACATTCACAGACTCAGTCAGACTCTCATGCACTCACTCACAGACCACCTCAGACTCTTACTCACCCACCCACAGACCAACTCAGTGACTCATGCACCCACTAAAAGTCCCATACGTACACTCACGATCCCACTCACAGACCCACTGAGACTCTCACCCACCCACTCACAGACCCACTCAGATACTCATGCACCCACTAACAAACCCAATGAGAAACTGATATACCCACTGACAGATGAATTCATCCTCTCACTCTCCCAGTCACAGTACTACTCAGATACTTATGCACCCACTCACAGACTTACTCATACACTCACACATCCACTCAGCCATTCACACATCCCCTAAGACAGGTCCCCGTCAATGTCACTCTTTCTAGCATACTCACTAGCCCAAAAAACATAGCTCTGTCCTACAATCCTCATTCTAACCATTTTGAAGGGAAGGAGCAGTAGCACACAGGAGAAGGCTGCAGCTCAATGATGGAGTTTTCATAATTAGAGGTAGTTAAAATGGAGGGAAGCACCTGGTTTAAAAAAACAAACAAATTTAGTTAAATGTAGTAAATACATTGGTAGATAAAAATAGGTGGTGATTTAAAATATATTAAGTAAGTAGATCCGCGATTGGCTCTGATTATTTAACAAACAGGTAATGCTATTTTGGATATTCTTACATTCTGTAAAAGTCAACCAATTAACCAATTAAAGCTAGTATGCTTCTGACAGATGATGCTATGAACTTTTGAACTATTGGTATAGTGGAGTGGGCCAAAGGAGGTTACTATGGCAGCTGAAGTGAAAGACTGTGGGAGGAAGGGTGGTTAGTAATGCAGACTTAAAATCTTCAAATAAGTTTGGTTTTGTCATTTTAGGAAATGATTAACACTAGGGGGAAGAGATACGCTGAGAATGGAGAGGGACTCCAGGTTTCAGACTGCTCAGGGGTAATTGCTCTCATATGACATCGCAACTGTTGTGCCTGGAGGCACACTTTAAAATTGCTTTGGTGCTCCCACAGCCTGTGGGAGACGTGCTGAGAACTGAGAGGGACTCCAAGTCTCAGACAGCTCAGGGGTGATTGCTCACACCTGACATCACACCCGTTTTTCCTGGAGGCACAGTTTAAAATTGCACCGGCACTCCCGCAGGCTGGGAGGAGAGACGCTGAGAGCAGAGAGGGGGTCCAGGTCCCAGTCTGCTCGCACCTGACATCAGGCCTGTTGTGCCTGAAGGCACATTTTAAAATTGCTTTGCCGCTCCTGCAGTGCTGGATGTGCCTAGGTGAAGGCCAGGCCAAGACGAGGCTGGGCCACCCCTCTTGGTTTTGTTAGCCTGCAAGGTACAACGTTTCGCTATTTAACTTTGTCTCTCTGCTAAGAAGAGGCCACTGTGTTGTCCTGTCCTGCCATGTGATGGGGAAAAGTAAGGCCTGTACACATGTAAAAGGCTGGAATATCTCTAATACCTTATTTGGTTTTATTAGAAAAGCTGTAGGTGCCTTGGATAATGAAATTGCCTATGTGGGATGCTATCTATCTAACACTATTGCACCAACTTCTGGGCCTTTACTTCAGGCTGGGGCAGGAAATACTGCCAACTCTACTGCTTACTCAGTTGACCAACCACCAAGTTTACTTTTGGCCGAGCACCCAGAGTCTCTTGTTGATACATTGCCTGGTGATGGCCTGTATGGTAATAATAGTGTGCTGGTTCCCCACAAACATCTGTACCTGCAGCCAAGCAGAAGAGGTGGCAAAGTGTAAGGAAAGGGACTACCATGTCTGAAACACATGCCTCCAATGTTGTTTCTAATACAAATCCTTGCACTGCTGTGAATACGGTTTCATCCCAGTTGGAGTTACTGGACAGTTTCAAAGGGCTGACAGAGCATTTGTTAGCACGTATCATTAAGCATCTGAATATGTTAGAACAGTCACTATGTATGCTTAGGTTTTGTCAACCAAGGGGAAGTACATTGATTGATTTGTTTTCTTTATCGCAGCAATGGGGATATGTCCTTCTGACTCCTAACATGTCTGCTAACATTAGGGATGCAAAGGCAGACTGTGCTAAAGCTCAGTCAGCAGGTTGTAATCAACATGTTCTTTGTCCCCCCACGTTGGCAGCCAGAATCCCGGTTGGCCTCCCTGGACACTGTGACACAGCCGTCAAGATATTCCACATGATGGGACCCTTCCTGCCCTATGCTCGCAGCCTTTGGTTTACAAGGAAAATGACAAGTCTGTGGGGATGAATAAGGCCCTCATTACAACACTGGCAGTCAGTGATAAAGTGGCGGTAATACCGCCAACAAGCCGGCAGTAAAAAAAATGGAATTATGACCACAGTGGAAACCACCAACACAGACAGCGACTTTAACACACTTACCGCCACGGCGGTAACAACAAGCAGTGGTAACCGCCAACAGCCAGGTGGAAGACAATGTACTGCCCACTCTATTATGACCTGGCCTATCCACCACCTTTTCCGGGGCGGTACCAATGACAACAAAAGCATGGCGGAAACAGTACACAGAAGGCAAAGGACTCTCCTCTGGAGACTCAAGGAAGAATCACGACGCCATGGAGTTCGAACTGCAGATCTTCCCCATGCTGGTCTACCTCCTCCTACACCAGGAATACCAATGCCGGCGACAATGACCATGGCGAGTACCGCCACCTAGCACACAAGGGAGGGGGAGGAAAAAGAGAGTGACACACACACAAAACACGCAACACCCCCACCCCAACAACATACACACAAACAGATGCAACAACATTACACATCCACCCCGTACGCCTCAGGAATAATGCAAGGACAAAAGAAAGTGATTTAAGTGAATATAATAAGATAAAATACTAGAAATACTTCCTCAAAATTCAAAACAGTATTTACAGATATACAAATGGATGGACACTGCCCAGTCCATAATGCCCATGGTCCACAGGGCCACATCACATAGGCCTACTCCCCACTTGACACCTGCATCAACATGGAGAGAACACTGCTGGGCCATCTGGTTGAAAATACACAGGCACCTCAGGGGGAAGGGGGATGGGCAAGCACCTCAGCCGGAAGATGGTACAACCACTGGTCCTGGAGGGGGCTACATGCCCATCATTCTGTCCTGGGCAGTGCAATGCCCCAGTCTCTCTATTGGGTGGTTTGCCCACTGCTTGGTCCTGGGGAGTGCAAAGCCACAGTCTCTCTAGAAGGTGGTTTGCCCACTGCTTGGTCGTGGGAGTACAAAGCCACAGTCTCTCTAGTGGGTGGTTTGCCCACTGCTTGGTCCTGGGGATTGCAAGGCCACAGTCTCTCTAGTGGGTGGTTTGCCCACTGCTTGGTCCTGGGGAGTGCAAGGCCACAGTCTCTCTAGTGGGTGGTTTGCCCACTGCTTGTTCCTGGGGAATGTAAGGCCACAGTCTCTCAAGTAGATGCCTTCTTCCACTTGTTCTGGAGGGAGCCTTGTGCCCAGTGTGCTTCACCCTGCAAGGAGGGGCTGAGTGGATGTCTTCTTCCTCTGGTTCTGGAGGGAGCCTTGTGCCCAGTGTGCTTCATCCTGGCAAGGAGGAGGTGAGAGGATGCCTTCTTCCACTGTTTCTGGAGGGGGCCTTGTGCCCAGTGTGCTTCATCCTGGCAAGGAGGGGGGGGTGAGTGGATACCTTCTTACACTGGTTCTGGAAAGTCCATGTACCCTGTGATGCAGCACTTGGGGAGTGCAAGGTCACAGTCTTTCACCTGGGTGTCATACCCACAAGATTTGCAGTGGGCAGGATGTATAACACTACATGGAGGCAGGAATACAGTCCAACCGCCGGTGGCGGCGGCTGCACAGTGGTGGCAGTGCCGCGGCTGGTGTTTGTGCTGTGGTGGGGGGAGGGTCCATCCCTTCCTCTGCAGCCCCGGACAGCTGCCCACTGAGGCTGCTGCCAGTGGTGCTGGTGGCGGTGCATGTGTAGGTGCTGATGGCTGTGCAGATGGGGGTGCTGCTAGTGGTGGGGGAGGCTCCAGCCCTTACCCTGCAGCTTCAGATGGCTGGAGTGCCATGGTTGGTGGTGGGGGCTCAGATCCTGTCACAGCACCAGGCCTCCAGTCCCTCCTGCCTGCAGGGGCAGGTCCTTTGCCCTTGCACTTGGCAGCTGGTGGTGCCTCCTTGCCATTGCCCTTGACAGCTGGTGGTGCCTCCTTGCCTTTAGCCATGGCAGCTGGTGGTGACTCCTTGCCTTTGCCATTGGCAGCTGGTGGTGCCTCCTTGCCCATGTTGTGTGGTGGTGCCTCCCTGCCCTTGCCTTGTGGTGATGCCTCCTTGCCCTTGGAAGCTGGTGGTACCTCCTTTCCCTTCCCCTTGGCAGCTGGTGCAGGCACACTTCCAGTGTTGATGGGTGTCTACTTGGAGCCTCTCACACTTGCAGTAGCTGCCAAAACTACAGTGGCCGTGGACTGGGTGGCTGAGATGCTGGCCTGGGTTCTGCCTACCCTAGCCCAAAGTGAAGGACAGGGGGGAGGAGCAGGGAAGAGGTCAAGGGTGGAGAGAAAAAGCTTCTTAGGGACACTGGGGTGGGAAGAGGGTGAAGGTTTGGGAGTGGAGGAAGAGGGAGTGGTTGTAGGAGGTGTCTGTCTGCTGTGTTTGGGTGCAGGTACATGGGCTGGATGCTGTTGCAAGGTGGATGGCTGCTGGGTGTTTGAGTGCTTGTGTTTGGGTACTTTGGGAGGAGGGGGCACAGACACAGTGGGAGACGTCACAGGGTACATGTGCATGGATGTGGGGATGGTGACTGCCACTGAGGGGAGTGCACTGATAGGCGTGATGGTGATGGAGGCATTGGGTGTGGATGTAGTGCATGCAGGTGTGAGTGTAGATGCTACTGGGAGGGAGGAGGACAAGGAGGAGGAGGGGGACACAGTTTAGGCAGTGGATGTTGGTATTTCTGCATCTAGATGGTGTTTGTGTGAGTGCCTGTGTGATGATGTGTGGTGCTTGTGTTTGCCTGAGCCACTCCTGTGTGTTGTCTTGGGTGCATGCTGGTCTGAATGTATTCTTGGGATAGGTTGGGGTTCAGGGGAATAGGACTGGTTAGGGGAAGTTCGAGGGGGGAGGCTATCAATCAATCAATCACTGCATTTGTAAAGTGCGCTACATACCCGCGAGGGTCTCAAGGCGCTGGGGAGGGGGGTTGCTACTGGTCGAAGAGCCAGGTCTTGAGGAGTCTTCTGAAGTCCATCAGGTCCTGGGTCTGTCGTAGGATGGTGGTGAGAGTGTTCCAGGTCCTGGCGGCGAGGTAGGAGAAGGATCTGCCACCGGCGGTGGTTTTTCGGATGCGGGGGACTGTGGCGAGGGCGAGGTTGGCTGAGTGGAGGCTTCGGGTGGGGGTGTGGAAGCTGAGTCGGTTGTTGAGGTAGGTGGGTCCGGTGCTGTGCAGTGCTTTGTGTGCGCGGATCAGGAGCTTGAAGGTCATCCTTTTGTTGATGGGGAGCCAGTGCAGGCCTCTCAGGTGGAGTGTGATGTGGCTGTGGCGGGGGACATCGAGGATGAGTCGGGCCGAGGCGTTCTGGATGCGTTGAAGTCGTCTCAGGAGCTTGTTTGTAGTTCCTGAGTAAAGGGCGTTTGCGTAGTCGAGTCTGTTGGTGATGAGGGCCTGGGTAACGGTTTTTCTTGTGTCGAGGAAGATCCATTTGAAGATCCTGCGGAGCATACGGAGGGTGTTGAAGCAGGACGCGGAGACGGCGTTGACTTGCCTGGTCATGGAGAGAGTGGAGTCGAGGATGACCCCCAGGTTGCGTGTGTGGTCCGTGGGTTCTGGGGCTGTGCCTAGTGACGTGGGCCACCAAGAGTCGTCCCAGGCTGATGGGGTGGGTCCGAGAATGAGGACCTCTGTCTTGTCTGAGTTCAGCTTCAGTCTGCAGTCCTTCATCCAGTCGGCTATGGCCTTCAATCCTCGGTGGAGGTTAGCTTTGGCGGTGTGGGGATCTTCGGTGAGGGATATGATCAGCTGGGTGTCGTCGGCGTAGGAGATGATGTTGAGGTTGTATTGTCGTGCGGCAAGGGGGGCCATGTAGATATTGAGCAGTGTCGGGCTGAGGGAGGATCCCTGTGGGACGCCGCAGATGATCTCGGTGGTTTTGGAGCGGAAGGGTGGGAGGCGGACACTCTGGGTTCTGCCGGAGAGGAAGGATGTGGTCCAGGCCAGGGCCTTCTCTTGGATACCGGCGTCATGGAGGCGTGCTGATAGGGTGCGGTGGCAGACCGTGTCAAAGGCTGCTGATAGGTCCAGGAGGATGAGGGCGGCTGTTTCTCCTTTGTCCATCAGGGTCCGGATATTGTCAGTGGCGGCGATGAGGGCGGTCTCGGTGCTGTGGTTACTGCGAAAACCGGATTGGGAAGGGTCCAGGATGTTGTTGACTTCGAGGTAGCGGGTCAACTGTTTGTTGACAATCTTCTCTGTCATTTTTGCCGGGAAAGGGAGCAGGGAGATGGGCCGGCAGTTCTTGAGGTCCTTGGGGTCTGCCTTGGGCTTCTTCAGAAGGGCGTTGATCTCGGCGTGCTTCCAGCTTTCTGGGAAGGTTGCTGTCTCGAAGGAACAGTTGATTGTTTTCCGGAGGTGGGGCGCGATGGCTGCGCTGGCTTTGTTGAAGACGTGGTGAGGGCAGGGGTCCGATGAGGATCTGGGGTGGATGGAGTTCATAGTTTTGATGGTGTCTTCGTCGCTGACTCTGGACCAGACGGTCAGGCGACTGGTGCGAGTGGTAGTCGCAGGGGTGGTGGACTCGGTGGTGGGTGCGGGGGGTTCGGGGTTGAAGCTGTCGTGAATGTCGGTGATCTTGCGGTGGAAGAAGGTGGCCAGGGAGTCGCACAGGTCTTGAGATGGCGGGATGTCGTTGGTGATGGAGCTGGGGTTGGAGAGTTCTTTCACAATGCTGAAGAGCTCTTTGGTGTTGTGTGTGTTGTTGTCTAGGCGGTCCTTGAAGGCAGTCTTCTTGGCGGTCCTGATGAGTTGGTGGTGTCTGCGGGTGGCGCTCTTGAGGGCTGTGTGGTTGTCTGGTGTTCGGTCGTGGAGCCATTTCTTCTCCAGCTTCCGACAGGTGTGCTTGGAGATCCGGAGGTCCTCGGTGAACCAGGCGGCTTTCTTGTTGGTGTGGTTGGTTGTAGAGGTCTTGAGAGGGGCGAGGGTGTTGGCGCAGTCGTTGATCCACTGTGTGAGGTTGGTCACGGCGGTGTCTGGGTCGGTGGGGTCGGTGGGTGGTCTCAGGGCGAGGGCGGTAGTCAGTTGGTCCTCGGTGACCTTGCCCCACCAGCGGCTTGGTAGCTGTTGGGTGCAGTGGTGTGTGGTGGGTTTTCTGAAGGTGAAGTGGACGCATCTGTGGTCGGTCCAGTGTGGTTTGGTGGTGTGGTTGAAGGAGACATGGGGGTTTGCGGAGAAGATGGGGTCGAGCGTGTGTCAAGCGGCGTGAGTGGGTGTCATTACGAGCTGTTTGAGTCTGAGGTTGGCGAGGTTGTCGATCAGGGCGGTGGAGTTGGCATTGTTGTTGTTCTCAAGGTGGAAGTTCAGGTCCCCGAGGAGGATGTAGTCCGTGGAAGCGAGGGCGTGGGTGCTAATGAGGTCGGCGATGGTGTCACTGAACTGTGGGCGGGGTCCGGGAGGTCTGTATATGAGAATTCCTCTGAGGGTGGTGTTGGGGTCGGTGTGGATCTGGAAGTGCCTGTGCTCGGCGGTGGTGAGGGTGTCATCGGTGTTCGTTGAGATTTTGATGGAGTCTTTGTGGATGATGGCGATTCCTCCTCCCACTCCGTTGGTGCGGTCTCTGCAGGAGATCTTGTAGCCCTATGGGATGGCTATGGCGACGTCTGGTGCTGAGGTTGCATTCAGCCAGGTCTCCGTCAGGAAGGCGACGTCGGGGGCGGTGGAGTCTAGGAGGTCCCAAAGTTTGATGGCGTGCTTGCGAGTGGAGCGGGTGTTGAGGAGGATGCAGCGGAGGTGGTTGTGTTCTCTGGCTGGTGGTGTGGAGGGTTGGATGCTGGTGAATCTGCAGTTCCGGCAGGTGAAAGGCCCCTGGGTGCGTTTCGGGGTGGCCCGGTAGCAGTGGTGGTCTCGTCTGGTGTTGAGTGTGTGGAGGGTGCTTGCATCGTAGTGCAGTCTGTCATTGCGGGGGGTGCGGGTTCCAGGGGTTCTGGTGCTGGTCGCAGCCTCCATATGAGGGCAGAGGGAGGGAGGAGCAGCTGGGAGGTGGGAGCGGGGCGGACAATGGGAGTGAAGGGGGCGGGGCAGCAGGTGCTCAGCGGTGAGGGAAAAACCCGGGGAAAAACGGGGAAAAAACGGCGGGAAAAGACAGCGGGAGAGGGACAACAGGGGTACAGAAAGCAAAACACAGGGGCACAGAATGAAAAAACGAAGTGGCACAGAAGCCAAGCGCAGGGGTACAGAAAAAAGGGAGCGAGTAGTCATGCGGCAAAAGCGGCAATGGAGGTTCAACCCACAGGGGGCTGCGTGGCAGATGGGGGTAGCGACCTGCCTGGTGACAGGGTCAAAGGTCGCTCTCTACCACCGCTTCGCGGCCTCCATATGAGGGCAGAGGGAGGGAGGAGCAGCTGGGAGGTGGGAGCGGGGCGGCCAATGGGAGTGAAGGGGCGGGGCAGCAGGGGCTCAGCGGCGAGGGAAGAACCCGGGGAAAACCCGGGAAAAAAACGGCGGTGGCACAGAAGCCAAGCACAGGGGTTCAGAAAAAAGGGAGCGAGTAGTCAGGCGGCAAAAGCGGCAATGTAGGTTCAACCCACAGGGGGCTGCGTGGCAGATGGGGGGAGCGACCTGCCTGGTGACAGGGTCAAAAGAGGCTAGAGACAGGGACAATGTTGCCATCAGGGAGGAGGCCAGAGCCAGGAATGATCTATGTTGGGCCACCACGCCAGAGTGAATGCCCTCCAGGAATGCATTTGTATGTTGCAAATGTCCTGCCAGGCACTGGATGGTATTCACTATGGTTGACTGCCCAACAGAGATGGATCGCAGGAGGTCAATAGCTTCCTCACTCAGGGAAGCAGGGCTAACTGGGGCAGGGCCTGAGGTGCCTGGGGCGAACGAGATGCCCACCCTCCTGGGTGAGCGAGCACAGGAAACACGCTGAGGGGCTGCTGGGATGATGGTGCTGGTAGAGGGGGGTGGCAGCTGTACCTATAGTTGGGGTGGCCACAGAGGTGTCTGCCACTTGCAGGGAGCTTTCATCGGAGGAGGTATCACTTTCAGAACTGTCCCCTCCAGTCTCTGCCGTGGTGCTCCCCTTGCCCTCCGGCCCACTGGTGCCCTCACCGTCGGTGGATTCAGCCTCCAGGGCCCTGTGGGATGCAGCTCCCTCCGTCGCTGGTGCCTCTGCTCCTCCACCAGATGATGCTAATGCACAGAAGAACAGGGTGACAAAACAAAATGGGGGGGGAGAGACAGAGGATACACGTGGTCAATGCCAGCAACAACACCACCGTTGGCGAACACAACCCACAGGGGAGAGCCCTACGCACTAGGCGATGCACTACCAGTCACAATGCTAGTCACCAGGCCATGGACAGTACTACCTAACACCAGTTTCAGCATACCTGAGACCCACAGAGCTGTACCCAGTAGTTGATGCCCACTAGCTTTTTTGGGGGTGGAGTGCATCAGCCCCTGCCCAACATGGAACCTACCCTGCAATGTCGGGCCTGGCCTAGGGGCACCAACAGGTGCACATCCCCTACCCAAAGACCACCCCTCCACACAAGTAGTATATTGGGAACTGTACTCACCCCCTTGTGGCTGCTGTGATGCCCTCAAGTGCCCATCCAGCTCCAGATCGGCTGCCACCAGTATGCAGATTATCAGGGGTTCAGGGTTCGACGGGCACCACTTCCTTGTTGGGAGGCCATCCCGGATGGGCCTCCGCCGTCTTCCGTGTCCAGCGTTTCAGGTCATCCCACCGTTTGTGAGAGTGGGTGCTCCACCTGCCATAGACCCCCAGGGTCTTCACGTCCTTTGTGATGGCACGCCATATACCCTTTTTCTGATGGGCGCTGACATGCAGAAAAATACAAATTGAAAATGGTATCAGTCATACCGTCCGGCTTGTTAGAGGCATTGCCCACCATATCCCGCCCATCCCCTTACGCACATACATTGCCCACCCTACATGCAGCACCCTGCCCAGGACCCCTCAACCACCCCCTTACACAAGGCCCTCACACACAGCACTTCATGCAGTCATGCCCCATGCATCATGCTCAGAGCGTACTCAACTGTTGGTCTGGAGGCCCATACAGCACTCGGTACTGGGGTAGGACCCTATCCACCAGTCTCTCCAACTCCGCAGCGGTGAAGGCTGAGCCCTTTTCCCAGTGACTCGAGACATGATTGATTCCAGACACAGGTCACAGCAGCACTTGCAATGTAGGTCCTCTCTTGTTGAAGGTCAGGTAGCAAGTGAGTGAACAGATAGAAAATTGTGGTCACTTCTGTGGCGGTGTGTACCATCAACGCTGGCGTACATCACCATTGGCTACTGTAACCCATAGGGCCAAATGATAACCAATGAGGAGTTGCACGGCGGTGCTCGACCGCCTCCCGCAATGGCAAACAATGTCAGCCACATCACCTCATTTCCACACATCCATCCACACAGGACAGGCATCCGCCATTTCAGGGGGGCAGGCCATGGCACCTAACTGCGTCACAGCAGACATAAGCACATTTTGGGATTAAACATCAACATATTGTTTCTGTCACTACATGCAATGCATTGTACATTGAGGAAATATCAGAAACTGACCAGTTCCTCATCGTTTTGCCCCCTAGATTACAACCTCTGCAGATGAATAGGAGATGGAGACATCCCCCCATGTACAGGCCCCTGGTGGACTTGGCAACAATGAAGGACAAGCACATTATCCTCACCTACAGACTTGATAGGGCCACAATCCAAGAGCTGTGTGCCCAATTGGAGCCAGATCTGATCTCAGTTATCCGTCAGCCCACTGGGATCCCCCCTCTTGTGCAAGTCCTATCTGTGCTCCATTTCTTGTCAACGGGCTCCTTCCAAGTGAGAGTAGCCTTGGCAGCAGGAATGTCACAGCCAATGTTCTCAAACATGCTGACCAGAGTGTTGTTGGCCCTGATGAAACACATGCGCAGCTACACTGTATTCCCCCAGGTGGAGGATTTGTCCACAGTGAAAGCTGACTTATATGCAATGGGACATATCCCAAACATTGTTGGGGCTATTGATGGTACGCATATTGCCTTTGTCCACCCTGGGAGAAATGAACAGGTGTTCAGAAATCGAAAGAGCTTTCACTCAATAAATATGCAGATAGTGTGCCGGGCGGACCAGTTCATCTCCCATGTGACTGCAAATTATCCTGGGTCTGTGCATGATGCCTTTATCCTGAGGAATAGCAGCATCCCTTATGTGATGGTTCAACTCCAGAGGCACCGGGTGTGGCTAATAGCTGAGCCCATGGTCCCCACCCAGTGGTTGTTGGTATATGGGTGTGGGGTTGGTGCTAGAGGTGAGTGTCTCGCTAACAGGTATCCCTCAGTATTTGCAGGTGACTCTGGTTACCCCACCCTCTCATGGCAACTGACCCCAGTGAGGAATCCCAGGACAAGGGCAGAGGAACGTTACAATGAGGCACATGGGTGAACAAGAAGAATTATAGATTGAACCTTTGGCCTCCTGAAGGCCAGGTTTCTGTGCCTCCATCTAACAGGTGGTTTCCTGTGCTACTCACCCAAGAAGGTGTGCCAGATCATCGTGGCATGTTAGATTTAGCAAAACCTTGCCTTACGTCGCCAGGTGCCTTTTCTGCAGGAGGATGGGGCTGGAGATAGGCGTGTGGCAGCGGTGGAGCCTGTGGACAGTGACAAAGAGGAGGCAGAGGATGCGGATGTGGAAAACAGAACATCTATCATTCGACATTACTTCCAGTGACACACAGGTAAGACACTGTAACTTCACCTTCCATTGCAGTTTTGTGTTGTAAATTTCCACTGGCAGGCTGCTGTTCCCACTACTATGGCCACTTACTGTACCCTTTGACAGGTCTGTTCACAGATATCTGTGCCCTACTCTGGCTCCTGGTGTATTGACTGCAGCACAATACAGGTCAATCCTACGTATACATTACTCTACAGTCTAATTGCAATGTCTACAGATTGTTAAAGGAATACATGCTTAAATCATTTGACATGCTACATACTTGTATTTTTTCAAAGGGTGTGTATATAATTGCTGAGAAGTAAATGGGGATGTGCAATGGGCTTCAGTGATGGTATAGGTGAGTCCAGGATAGAGTCCATTCTATTTGTATCGCATGTGCATTGTCCAAGGGGGCATAGGAAGTGGAGCAATGGCAGTTCAAGGTGGACAGGGTGACAGAGTGGGACACAAGGGTGACAATCAGGAGAGTCTTATTTCCTGGCGGGGGTCTTGGCAATGTTCTCTGGATTCTGCATGGATCACAGGGACCGTTTTGCATGGTGGTTCTCCTTCTGCAGGGGGTGGGGTGCTGGTGGCCTGTTGATCCTGTGGCAGGGCCTCCTATCCACTAGCATTATCAGAGGTGGAGGGCTGTTCATCGGTGTGGCTAGTGTCAGGGGGACGGTGGTCTGCCACTGCCTCCCTCATGGTGTTGGCCATGTCTGCCAGCACCCCTGTAATGGTGAACAGGGTGGTGTGGATGTCCGTCAGGTCCCTGATCGTCCTGTGTTTGTGGGGTGTCCTGAGGTCCCTGAAGGGGTGGACAGACTGCTGATTGACGTGTCCTTGGGACAGAGTGATGGGCCCACTGGGTGGGTGCTGTGGTGGCGTTTCCTGAGGGGGGAGGCTCTGTGGTGGTATGGGACTGTGCCTGAGTAACCGACTGTCCGGAGATCCCTGATGGGTCAGGTTGGTCATCCAGATCCAGGCGAACAAAGCTGCTGTCATCACTGTTGACCTCTTCTGGGGGGGGACTGGATGTTGCTGGCTCCTCCTCTCCAGTGACGTTGGGTGTGGGACCTATGGGGATGTAAATGCAGTGTTATTGTTTTTGCGTGTGACATCTTGTGCGTGGGTGTGTTGGCATCTATGGTTGTGACTGCCCTGTCAGCTTTGCCTTGTGTGAGTAATTATTTTGTGGGCTAGGTGACTCTCGCTAGTGTGCATGCTGTGGTGATGGGTGCCCATGCAGGGCTGTGAGCGGTGTCCATTCATTATTGTTGCATGCAGTGCTGTGTGTTGGGATAGGTGGGTTGTGATGGTGGGGTGTATGTTAGGTGGTGGGGTGATGGGGGTGAGGGTAGGGGTAGGGGTATGTGATGGCATAAAGTAGGGGGGCTGGTAGTAATAGAGATTTGACTTACCAGAGTCCAGTCCTCCTGCTACTCCTGGAGGCCCTCAGGATGCAGTATTGCCAGGACTTGCTCCTCCCATGTTGTTAGTTGTGGGGGAGGAGGAGGGGGTCCACACCCACTCCTCTGTACAGCAATCTGGTGTCTTGCAACCACGGAACACACCTTCCCTCGTTGGTCATTCCACCTCTTCCTGATGTCATCCCTTGTTCTGGGGTGCTGCCCCATGACGTTGACCCTGTTCACGATTCTCCACCATAGCTCCATCTTCCATGCAATGGATGTCTGCTGCACCTGTGATCTGAAAAGCTGTGGCTCTACCCGGATGATTTCCTCCACCATAATCCTAAACTCCTCCTCTGAGAACCTGGGGTGTCTTTGTGGTGCCATGGGTGTAGTGTGAGTGGTGTGTGTGAGGGTGTGTGGGGTGATTTGTTGGGGTGTGCGCTGTGAGGTCCGTGGATGGTGTATGGGTGATGGTGTTCTGTGGCTGTGGATCTGTGGGTACTCTTGGTGTGTCTCTCTCTCTCTCTGTTGGCAATGGTTAGTAGTCGTAAAGGGTTGTGTGTGCGTGTATGTGTTATATAGTGGTGTGGGTGTGTGGGGGTGGTGTGTGTATGTGTGTCAGGTGTGTGTATTTTGAATTGTCCAATGTGGTTTTGTTTTGTTAGGTTGTGTGTATTTTGAGCGCAGCGGTATGTACCACTAATGGTTTACCGCGGTTGAATGTCCGACGTGGTGATTGGTGGGTCATAATGTTGTGGGCGTAGTTCTGTTGGCATAACAGTGTGGGTTTTGCTACTGCCATTTTATCACTGACCTTTGGGCTGGCGGACTTATGCTTGTGTCTATATAGTGACGGATTGCTATGTGTGGGTCATAATATGGGTAGCGGTATACCGCCGCGCTATGTTGGCAGCAGTCTGCATGGCGGTAAGCGGGACTTACCGACAATGTCATAATGAGGGCCTAAATGAGGTAATCATCAACTTACCCCTGGCATGCTGCCCTAATATCATCATAATGGTGAATGTCCCACCTTTGGCTCCCAGAGTGACAGAAATGCCAGTTTTGTTGCAGTACAAAGTCTTTCATTGCCTGCACACCAAATTCATATTTCCTGTTGCAAACGCCAATCAAATCCTGTTGATGAGGCGAGTGGGATGGATTGCTCCCCCAGAAAAAACATTTAAAGGGGTTTGTATAATTATCAGTTTTAGACTGCCAAGCGAGAGAGTCTTTGGCAAGAGTGGTGTCACTCACTCCTGTTGGTAGGAACATTGGACTTCTCCCCTTGGGTTTCTTTTATAGGCGCATCAAGTGTGCCTTAGATAACTGTCCTGATTGAAATCCCCAGAAATGCCCTAATCCCAACTAGTCCACTATCCGATTGTCAGACAGGTTCTATGATCTGGGTTCTCTGCCGGAAATTGATTGACTCTCTGAGGTTCCTACCTCTCCCAGGTTAACCAGCAGTCGTAAATGTACAAACAGGGCCCAGTTAAAAGGTTATTTGTGGGATGATGTTAGTAGTAGACATTTGCCTCCAGTTGAATGCAATGCTATGGTAACTGAAAATCCGGAGGGCCCAGGGTCCCCTGATATTGGGCACATTTATCAGGAAGAATTAATTTAATTGAATGCCCGCTTGAAAATGGAAAGTAGTGGACAAATTATGGTAGGTAATCTCACCTCTTGTAATGTATTGGTGCTATGTAATGCTATCATTATTCAACCACCAGCTGCATCTTGACCACTGGCTCCATTATGTGTTTATCTTAGCTGCAAACACTGTCACATTTGTAACACAGGTATTTTTCCGCACCCAGCTTGTGCAGCTTGTTTCTGTTCTTTCTCACCAAAGCTGGGCACATAACAAGGGGGAGTGGTAATGATAAGATGTACCAGGCTGAAAATGTTTATGGCAAAACAGGGAACAGCTCGGTCTTGGAAGTGCACCTTGGGATTTGGCCAGTCTCCAAACGTGCTCTCTCAACACTGACCTCGGATGGCCAGCGTTTGAACAACTACTTACCAAATGGGAGGGGGTCTTCTAGAATCTTCCTCTTAAGGTTGTTTAAAGTATGTAAGGTAGTGGGAGCTTGACGGTTGGGAAGAAGGACCTCATCTGAGAAGGGACACATTGTTCAGAAAATAATTTGATTGCAGGCATTCTCTCTCTTTTCGGTTGTCTGGGTTCCACAACCTAAAGTTGGCAGATAAAGGGATGATGTCATTGTCAAGCCCTATGGTGATGCATTTTTAATTCTTATTTCTTATTTTTAGCTTTTTTTTATGCATGAATATATATATATATATACACATACATTTACATAATATCCATTGTTGAAATATTGCATTTTCTCTGTTTCTGTAATCATTATTATTCTACTGCGATCATTAGAATTGCACAGGTGTTGCTGCACTTGAAATAAAAGCTCACGTTATTCTTTCCATGTATGAAAATTGGGAAGTGCCTTAACAATGAATCACTCAGAGTAAGAGTGCTGCATTCTTTACATTCCTTTCACTGCATTCCCTCTCAGTCTGAAGCAAAACAGGCTATGAAGTAAGTTGGATTATCCAGACTGGCTTAATGTTAGTTAAGGTTCTGCTATTGTTTGCATACAAAAGATTTAGGGGCATCTCTATACTCCGTTTGCGCCGAATCTGCGTCGTTTTTTTCGACGCAAATTCGACGCAAAACGAACTCCATATTTATACTTTGGCGTTAGACGCGTCTAGCGCCAAAGTTCATGGAGTTAGCGTCATTTTTTTGCGTGAACACCTTCCTTGCGTTAATGATATGCAAGGTAGGCGTTCCCGTCTTAAAAAATGACTCTGATGCATATGCGTCGTATTTATACTCCCGGGCAAAAATGACGCCCGGGAGTGGGCGGGTCTAAAAAACCCGCATTAGCGCCAGATTTTAGCGCCTGGGTCAGGGCAGGCGTTAAGGGACCTGTGGGCTCAGAATGAGCCCAGAGGTGCCCTCCCCTGCCCCCAGGGACACCCCCTGCCACCCTTTCCCACCCCAGGAGGACACCCAAGGATGGAGGGACCCACCCCAGGGACATTAAGGTAAGTCCGGGTAAGTTTTTTTTTTTTTTTTTTTGTGGCATAGGGGGGCCTGATTTGTGCCCCCCTACATGCCACTATGCCCAATGACCATGCCCAGGGGACAGAAGTCCCCTGGGAATGGCCATTGGGCAAGGGGGCATGACTCCTGTCTTTGCTAAGACAGGAGTCATTTCAATGGGGGTTGGGCGTCGTAAAAAAATGGCGCAAATCGGGTTGAGGCGATTTTTTTGCCTCAGCCTGACTTGCACCATTTGTGGACGCCCATACGCCATTTTCCCCCTACGCCGGCGCAGCCTGGTGTACGTGGTTTTTTTTTTAACGCACACCAGACAGCGCCGGCGGCTAACGCCGGCTAACGTCATTGAATAAATACGGCGCCCGCATGGTGCTTCAGAATGGCGTTAGCCGGCGCTAATTTTTTTGGCGCAAAACTGCGTTAGCGCAGTTTTGCGTCAAAAAGTATAAATATGGCCCTTAGTGCACCAGTCCAACCAATATAGAACTGTTTATGTAATTCTTCTTGGGTGCAACCCCTTCCCCAGCTGGGTGGGCTAAAGAGAGTCTACAGATTCTAGTGTCAAATCTGCTGCCAGTCATTATTAGGAAGGTGGTGCCTGTTTCACTCTGTGAATTTCTTCTTTGGATGACCCCCAAGCAGGGGCCTGATCTGATTGTGGTCATCATAACACTGTTTTTGATGCTAGTCGTAGTAATGTTTTCCATGCTTTAGGTGCTGGGTTAGAGGCGTTACTGAAACTAGTTTGCTCCAGTTATTCCATTTTATGGGTAGGATAGTTAAGCATCTTGATGTGCTCATTCTCTTATTGAGTGTGTGTGGTAACTGACGCTATAGGTAAAAATCCCTTCATTTCTGTCATAATTAATCTGGAAAAGGTCTTAAATTTGCTGATTTTTAAATATGACCTCATCCTCCTCGAAAGGTATGATATAGACAGTGACTCTCCTATCCCCATTTTTATTGGTAGCGATCCACATACTATCATTGATCATGCCTTGGTTTGTCATTTTGCAAGGAATATAATTAGATCCATCAACATTGTTCCAACAGCGGTTAGTGACAATAATCCTCTGGTGCTCTCGGTGATACCTTTAGAACATTAGATTGACAGGGTCACCACTGTTACAAACATTACTCTGATTAGATCTAACGGTGTAAATATGAAATGGTCTGGAGTAATTGTGGTCAAAATGCTGCAGGAATTACTGATAAAGAATTAGGATGACTTTAATGATTGCCTTGGTGAAACAGTAGATCATTGTAAATTGTTAGATGTGTTTAAATTGATTATTAGGTCATTAAACTCATTATTTATATGAGCCTCACACCATGGTAATGGTAGTAAACAGGGTTGGTTCAACCATGATTTTATCCAGGCATCTAAGCAACTGAAGGATGAGTTACATTGCTCCCTCTAGGACTATCTGTTTATTCAAAGCCTACCGAAAACTACTGATAGATAATTCTTGCTTGGAAAAAGGAACTACAGGATAAAGCTTGGTCAAACTTGTTTAAAGCTGTAGAGACTAAGGATTTAACATTATTTTGGAATATTGATAATGCTAGTTAAATTATTGAGCAAGGTGCTTTTGGGAAGGTTGGAGGAGTGGGCCGAGAATAATCACATCATAACTGTGGTACAATATGGCCTCAGGAAAGCCTTGGGTACAGTGGAACAGTGCATTAAGCTCAAATTACTTGGAAATATACTAAAGCTAAAGAAGGGTATCTTTATCTATGTTTTGCAGACCTTTGCTGTTGCTTTGACTTAGTTGATCATCAGATTCTTTGGTCCATGTTGACAGCTCTGGGAGTTCCGATTGACATTGTTAATTTTCTTGCACATTTATATGGGAATTTAGGGGTATATTTAAGAGCATCTAGCTTTTCCTTGAGCCACATTTGCAAAATACAAATGTGGCACAACAAGGCCAAAAACGCCGAGCCATATTTTCAAAGTTGCACAATGCATGCATTGGGCCACTTTCGCTACATGGTGCCTGTGTCAGGCATAATGCATGCAAGGGGGCGTTCCGGCACTAGGGGGGGCTTAAAATGGCACAGAGGAATCTATGAGATTGCTTCACGCAATTTTTATCTGTACTTTTTAATTCCTGCTAAGTGCAGGCATTAAACATAATGCAATGGGCCTCTGAGTGCTTTGCCGGATTAGCATCATAAAGCGTCGGACTAGCGTAAAATATTATGACACTAGTCACCCTAACTAGGACCATGGTAAGCCCTAATTGGAATATAGCACTACCCTGGTGGTGTTAGGGGGGCACTAAGGGGTGCAAGAAAAGCAGCACTGCACTATGTGCAGCACCACTTTTAATAAATCTGCCCCTTAATTTCAACAATCCGTTATGGCCAGATGGGGAAAGTTCCCCTTTGTTTAAAGTCAAGGGGCGTATCAGGCAGGTCTGTGCATTGGCCCCATTTCTTTTTTTTCCCTTTTATTAACTGGGTGTATGGAACCCTTCGGTCCCAGCTAGCCGATGTGCCCATGGTGGAGGGTCAACCTGTTCCAATCTTATTATATGCCAAGGACGCTGTTCTATTATCTAGGATACTTCTCCACCTGCGGAGGCTGATGAGCACTTTTGAGAACTTCATGGAATCTAGGAAGATGACTATCAATAAGGAAAAGACATACGCAATGGTTTGTGGGAGGAATCTCAAGAAGTATAGGACATTTTTTATTGGGGATACACCAATTAGGAATATTAAGAATTTTTGGTACCTTGAAATTCTATTTAGCAGCATTGAGTCTCAGGGTCAAAAGATTTTAAAAATTTGACTCCGGATGAATCAAATCTGTACTGGAGTTTTTAGATTTGCAAGTTAAATAGGCAACCACCCTGTTATAGAAAAGGTCAAACTATATAAGGCAATCAAATTGGCCACTGTTACCTATGGTGGAGGGTTGTGGGGCTATGCCCTGTGCAATCTCCTGCAGATAGAGAAAAGTTTTTCCTAAGGTGGCTCCAGAGCTTACCAGCTTCCACACCCTCATTAGTTTTTTTAGAAGATACTTTAGCAATGAAACCCTTATTAGTATGCCAGTCTATTTGGTCAAGAGTGGAAACTGGTTTAAAAAAATCCATTATTTTTGATTGCTTAGCACTAGAGTACACTTTTAAAACCCATGGCTTTCCTATATTGATGAATCACTTACTAGTGGCTTTAATATATCAATTAGGGAGACCCCCCTAAAATATTTTACTCCGGAGAAGAGTGTTTTTAAGTCATCCGTCAGGTTCACAGGGCTTCTGTGGACTAGAGACAGCATATGGTAGCTAATTATGTGTCATATGGTTTTTATTAAGGATGTCAACCTTATTTGAGTTGGGTGACTAATATTCAACATCACTATGTTTTATCTAGAATATAAATGGGTACTGTGCACTATTTAGTTGCCTTTCCTGAAATGAAGAAGCCACCATTAGTTTCAATTCCCTGCCTATGTGATGGCGTTTCTGTACAGAACATGCAGAACTTTATTCTATTTTGTGGTTTATATATAGATTTGAGAAGGGAATTTTTGAAACATATTCGCATTAGGAATTATAAGGCAACTGCTTGTTACGTCATTGCGCTTGATAGCCCACATGTTTGCTATAGCACACACTTTATATCCGGAAAGCAATATGTGTTAGGAATTGTCTGTTTCTGTCATAAAATAAAACACATCATGGATATTTTTGCATTTATGATGCTTTTTATTATTATGTTTCTATTTTACTAAATTTATGGATGATGTGCTTTATGTTCTTTTATGGCAGTTTTAGTGTGCTGAATAAAGACTTTGAATCAAATCGATTTACACTGGTAATTTTTTAACAATGCTTTTTTACGTGTCACAACAAAGAGCTATACCGTGATTTTGTAGTTTATCACTTCTGAACTTTCAGATGATACGGTATTATATAAGTGCAGTATTTCACCTATACTGTGTGTCACAAACTTGCTCTCTAAAGCTTAGTTGTACTCACCTACCCAGTCAAAAAAGATATTTAGGAAATTATTTGAAAACATACAGAGCACCCCCATTCACACACTCATGCATACTCTAAGATAGCTAGGCACACACTCTTGCACACACTAACATACCCAGGCATACACACATGCATACACTAACATGCCCAGGTACACCCTGATGCTTTCACTGACACACCCAGACACACACTGATGAATACACCTGCACAATGTTAAAGAGGAGATAGGTGAAGAGGTTCAGGGAAGGTGCAGAAAGGCCCTATATACACATGGAACTCTAGCAGTATTTGTAGTATTCAGCAGCAATCTATTGGTTTATTAATAACTTTTGTACACAAGTTTCCATGCAGAAGTCTGGAACAAAATAATTTAAATTTGCAAGGATTAGATTTATGCAAAACAAGAAAGTACAGTAATTTACAACGACATTCGCTAGCATGTCTATCAAAGTAAGTGTAAATAAGCACTTTTCTTTACTTTACAATTTTGGCAGTTCATTACTCAAAAGTGTGACATTTAGTTAGGGGAGTTTACTCTGTGAAGCCTACAGCCTTATATTTTGGAGAAATGAATAGAGTATGTTTGCATGGTACAGTGGCAAAGGTATAAAAAGTTAGTGAGGATGTGCAGATTTTTGTCTTTGGTCCTGTAGAAAAGTGTATTGAAAATTAGGAGCCTGTAGGTATAGGTGTTGTGGAACAGAGCACAGGTATTAGTACTGAGAACCATACTGTATTTGTATTTGTTGTCAATGCACTCACTACAAAAATCAAATTCGCAATGTAGCTTTATTTTCCAAAACTGAAGTGGAAACAGAGAAAAGTGGCAAAAATGTGCTGCTTATTTATTTGTAGAGGAGCACTTTGACTTGTCCATGCAACAAGTTATATGTAAGTACTGCTATGATAAGTTAGAGGATAATAAAATGCCAGCTAAAACAGTGTATAACAAGTTAGAACTAGTGACTATTCTAGAACAACTAGGAGATTTATATGCATATGAATCAATCATTATACAATGTGCACATCCATTCAAGCAATTATATGATTGGAATCAAAAACAGGGAACTTACATTCCACAGAGTTACAGAAAGGCCTTAAAGGAAGGAGTGAATTTGCCATTATAGAACAGAATATTGAAATTGTGAGGTTAGACAAAGAGATTGATGAGCCACGTATAAATCTAGTAAATGGTGTGCCAACTAAGAATAAAAAAAACGTACAAGAGTTAGTTGATGTTAGTAAAGTAAAACAAACAACATTATACCTGATACTAAATAATGTTTAGTATAAAAATGTCGATGTTGAACAAGATATAGCAAATGATGATGATGAAAGTTTGCCAGCAAGTGGGCAAATAAACAAAAGTGGATCGATCCAGATCAGAAGAAATTTATGAGCACTACATCATCTATCCGTTACATTCTAAAGAAGTCATTGGTGATGCTATTGAGCTCTTTCAAATGAAACAAGCAAAAGGCTTTTGTGTGGGAAAAAGGTTTAGAGGCTCGCTGTTTTCCCCAGTTTTTTCCCACTGGAGTAGGTAGTCGATATGATGACCGGCCAATACAAATACCAGGAACTGAATACCGATCAACACAATTACATTCAGAGAATCCAAAATTCCAATAGTATGTTCCAAACATATTTCACCTTCTATTTCAGAGTGACTTGTCTGTGCAGTAAATCACATTCTAAAGACAGGAGTTAATCTTCAAATTCTGTCTGCAAGAGATTTGGTTGACAAAGTTCATGGAAAGGAGGAAAACTTAAAATACAACTTGGTTAATTTAAGGACGTGCAAACGTGGCACCAATAAGTATTGGTATTGTCATCATGGGAAACTGAAATGCAAGCTGAGAAACCTGGGAGCACCTTCCTGGTTTGTGACACTCAGTTGTGCTGAGTATGCATGGTCTGACTTGCTTGAATTCTTGAGAGTGGCAGCTGGAGAACTTTGTTCATTAAATCCCGCTAACATTTGTAGATAGTTTAATCACAGGTTCCAAGCTATGCTGGCTTTCATTTGCAACAAAAGAGATTCTCCCCTTGAAGAATTAAATGATTTATTTTGGAGTAAAGAGTATGAAGCAAAAGCTGTTCCTCATATTCACATGCTGTTATGAATAAAAGATGCACCCAAATGTAGAGCATATAGTGATGAGTCTGTACTGTCTTTCATAGAACAGTATGTGACATGCACCATACTAAAATACACTGGTCACTTGTTAGTGCAACAGGGTACAAGGTAGACCCTGATATAAGAGACCATGGTAAGTCTTATGCCTGTAGTGGAGTTCTGCAACAGCGCAGGAAATGATGTCCGACCAGGAGTTGCACTAACAAGTGATTGACCTCATTTCAACCCTCTGTTCTACTGTGCCGCTCAAAGACATATGCATTTGGATCTCTCAAATAGCCTTGAAAAAGTAACCTGTTGTGAAGAAACACATGTTGGCTGTGATTGTGGAACAGTGCTCCTCCTATTACTATGATGTCCATGTCTACAAATAAAAGGAACCTACTACAACTAACTCATCTGGATGACACATTAATTGCAAACTTTCTTGAGTGCTACAGTATCTTTGTAATATTATATGCATGGTGTTTCCTTGTAACACTATACTATGCTTTTAGGTAGTGGAGCATACCTCACTGCAGAGCACCGTGGTCCACCTTAACTTTGAGCAACCTTCAACTTTAACTATCATCAACTGTACTCGCATAATGCTTGGGAAATGCACCCCTTTAAACCACATCTACCCATACCTCTCTTTGTAAAGTATAAGCCTGTGAATCTTAAAATGAGGAATGCTAAAACGGACATACAATTTGTTGCAGACAACGCCATTGCTGTGGCTCAGTATGTCACTTCATACATTACAAAATCAGAAAGGACAGAGATGAAGGAGATGTGGGCGGAGATTTCTCCTGAAAGGACACTTACTAAGAAAGTGTATTCCTTCAGCTTGGCAATGCTTTCCCATAGGGAATTGGGGATTCTATGAAGCCTGTGACTGGTTGAGTTCTGCAAGTTTGTTCTCAAATTTAAGAGGGTAAATTTGGACCCAGCTAGTACACAAAATAAAGTGTTAAAGTATTTTCCAGAAATGCAATACCTAGCAGAGTTTCATCCACAAAGTATTGTGAAATCAAATATGTTGAATGCATACTATCCAAAAAGGAGTCCACATCTAAAAGAAAAGTGCCTTTATGAAATTCTTCAACACTACAGATATAGAAGCAATGTAAGTGAAAACATAAAAGAAAGGGAACATAGAACACTTGGATATGATGGTTGTTTAGTCAAACTCAAAAGTAGATCTAATTGACCACCAGAAATGTAGGGCCTCATTACTAACACAGCGGGAATTCCCGCCGTGTTCGGGCTGGCGGTCTTTCCATTGACCGCCAGCCTCCTGGAAAACCCGCCAGCCGTATAATGAACTCCCCAGCCGGCGGAGGCAGTGTCTCCACCCGCCGGCTTGGCGGGGAACACGGCCGCAACATTGAGGGCAGTTCCATGAGGAGCCGTCGCCGATGTTGTTGTGCGGCAGGTGCAGAAGCACCCGTCATGCATGTCATTGCCCGTCAGGAAAAGGCTGGCGGCATTGGAAACATTATCGGCAGGGTAGCGCAGCTACCCTGGCGGATGGTGTTTCCTCCCGCCACCAGGCTGTCTGGCGGCGGGAGCATGACGGGGGTGATGGCTGCCGCTGGCAGCCGTCACCATGTTGTTTATACAGCCGGCATGGTGGGCCGAACCGCCAAGTTCGCAATGAGGGACTTAGTTGCCAAACTCTTGACAAAAGAGAGCTTTTCTATTTGGTTCTTCACCTGTTTAAACCTTGGCTGAGAGAATTGGAATTACTTGCAGGTTATGACTGCTATGAATATTACTTCAATGCAGTCAACAATGCTATTCAGTGTTCAGTTTTCACAAACTTTACAAATGTTAAATGATGAGATACCACATGAAGAAACGATTGCTGCTGCGGTAACTACCAGTAGTTCTCAAAGCAGCCAAAGTTGAGTACCACTGGATCAGTATCCTCTTGGGCAACCCAATATTGCAAATGAGGCTGTAATAGCTATAAATGAAGTGGAAACTGTAATGGAGCAAGCAAGACAGGAATCTATAGATCTGGAACAGTTAGTTGCATAACTTAACAATGAACAGAAAGACATTTATCCTGAAGTAAAAGACAAAATAGAACATGGATTTCTACATGAGAGGAAATAATTCAATTGCTTATTATTAAGGCCAACACTATTAATTATCAATAGACAAGCTGGCACCAAGAAAAGCTTTTTAATTAAAGCTCTCCCCAGTTACCTACAAAAATCTACAGAATCAAATGTATCATGTGTAGTTCCATCACCTACTGGATTGGCTGCACACAATATCAAAGGAATAACTTTACAAAGACTACTCATGCTACTGGTTGAACTCGACAATAAACTGGAACACCAGACGTTATCTGGTGAAGCTTGCCATGAGGTGGCAAGAGTTTTGAAGAAACTGAAGCTTTTGATTATTGATGAGGTAAGCATGGTTTTAAACAAAAAGCTTGTTTTTGTTCACTTGAGTATTCAACAGATTTTAAAAACTGAATACGATGTCTTGTTTGGGGGAAAGCATGTCATTCTTTTTGATTACCCACTACAACTTACCCCTGCAAAAGGATAGTCTGTTTTCAAGACCCTTTTAAATGAAGAAACTGGGAACTCATTGGGAAGTATTGGTAATGTGCACATTTGGCAATATTTCAAATACAAATAATTTGTCAAAAATATGTGTCAGGCCTCTGACATGGAATAAGCAAACATTCTAAAAGACTTCAGGATAGAGGTTCTGACAGAGGACGGAAAATGTACCTTGGAATGTTGACTTATTAAGAACATGTTTTCATCTAGCAACACTGCTGCAGAGCTAATGTTTAGTTTATGTAAGGAAGGGAAATCCATAATTTCCTTAATGCCTACTCTTCAAGAGTGTGCCAATTTTAATGAAGAATTTTTGAAACTGGAGAAAGTAGAAATTTTGGAAATTACAGCTACTGACAAAATGGAACACCAGGGAGTGACAGTGCTGCTGAAAGGAAAACTGCAAGAAAATTAATCTCTTTGGAGAAAACTGTATCCAGGACTGCTGGACTAGAAAAGTGTTAACAAAAACTGTAGTGTAATTTTGAGACATTACTTAAATGTGGAAGTAGGACTAGTAAATTGTGTGATGTGTAAAGTTATTGATTTCATTAAATTCCCTAACCGTGATGAGGTTAAATTCTTAGCTATTAAATTTGATCAGGTTGATGGCTTGAAGCAAATTGGACGATGTATTGTCTGTTTTTTACATCTAAAAGACTTATATGTCCAGCAGAAGCAGTTCCTCATCAATCTTGAGTATGTTGTAACTATCCAGGTTTACGTGTAAATTCTGCATTTGTTAATATTGAAATTACAGTATTTAAAGAAGGCATGAAATATGTAGCATTGCCACAAGTTCGAACATTGTCAGGTTTCTTTCTGGTTGATATTGATCATAAGACGCTTAGAGCAGATGCAAGTTGTGTTAAAGAGCACAACAGATTAATAAGTATATATGGTCCTCATTTAGAACAGTATCCTGTTTCCAAAAAGTTGAGATTATGTCCTAAGCAGAAACTTAGAAAAGAATCAGCTCAAATTCCTGAAAAGACAGTCAACGAGGAGAAACAAAAAGAAGCTAAGTAAAGAAAATGATAAAATGATGGAGATATTATTATTAGTTACTAGTAGAAGAACACTAATGGTGTAAACTGCTATGCTAATGCTGCTCTCAATGTTCTCTTCCATTTACCACATGTTGTAAAAGCAATTCAAGAAAATCTAAGAAACACGTTGTGTACAGCCTTCTTCCATTGCCTCCAATGCTTATCTTGTGATAGAACTGCAACGCAATCTGAGGCCAGGCATTCAACAACTAGTAGACATATATGGGTGGGGTGGGTGGCAAACTCTGCACTGCTGGCAGAGTTCTAGGAGTTTTTGCTACTCTGCACTCCACTTGGAGCACAGAGTTCAGCAAAAAACTCTGCCTAATGTTGGCTGAACTGAGTTTACCGGCATGCTCACAAAACAACAAGCCCGTTCTGCCCTCCTCTGCTAATCCACATGTGTTCAGAGCCCCTGCTGAGTGTCAGGTCAGCCTCACTGTCTCCCAACAGACGGCTCTGTCTGTGGCAGTAGGGCACATGTGCACCCACCATCTTGTTCGCCCCTTCTCTAGAGCGTGGACGACCCGCCCTCTCCAGGTCAAAATGCAGTAGCATATCGTCGCCCCACCTGTTGTGACGAAGATGGAGCAGCCAACGTCCAGGAGGGGCAGTGCTTAGGAAGCTGTCTCAAGAGACATCTGAGCCTGGACTAGCAGCTGCTGGGCCTGCAGACCCCACTCCAGCCCACGGGCCAAAGAAGAAGAGTCGTTTTGAGATCACCAGCATGACCCTTGCACAGGCCTTGGCCAGCCTGACCTCCAACAACAGACATTACCTCTGGTTGATTGCGAGAAAGACAGGTAAGGTCATGTGGGTTAGCATGTATGTGATGTGTTTATGTGTGTGTGATGATGGGTGTGTATGTGTGTCTGTCTGTGTGAGGATGGGTGTGTGGGGGTGTGCAATATATGTGAGTCTGTGTGATAAGCCCCTTTTATGGGACATCCCCTGGGGCTGAAGGCGGAACTCGCACAGGGACCGTCTGGGCCTGTCAATCAGTAAACATACTAAGGGGCTGATTTAAGAAAAGGCACTTTCTTTGCATCCCTTAAAATCCCCCTATTGAAACAATGTGTGTGTCGTATTTAAAATACAGCACACCATGGCGCAGGGGAGGGGGCAATAGTACCATTATTTTTTTAACCTATTGAACGCTACTCCTGCAGAGTACATAGCGCGCCATTCTATTCAATGACATGCCCCCTTTTAATGCCTGCTCTGAGCAGGCTTTTCAAGTGCTGAAAATAAATGCTGCAAGGAAATCTCTTAGATTTCGTTGCACCATTCTGTCATCCCCTCCTAATGAGAGAACACCCCCTTTGTATATATTATGCCTGGGGCAGGCATAATGTAGTGCAAAGATTTACAAAGTGGCACAATGCATGCAGTGCACCACTTTGTAAATATGGTGCAGCACTTTTAGCCATCTAACACCACATTAGCGTAACAGAAATTATGGTAATGTGTAGTTAGGATGGTGCTAGGGGCTCTTAAATCAGCCCTTATGAGTCTAGGAAATGGTTTCATATTGTCATGGGCTTTAACCTTCCTGCTCCAGATTGTTTGCAGGACACCACACTGTGATCTTGTTGCAAAATATATATTAAGGAAATGGAACATAATGGAGAGTCCTAATGCTGAGGTTGATCTGCTGGTGCTTTGTCCAACGTGTATGTGCGTGCCTTGAAATGACCCCCATTTTGCTCTTGCCCCTCTTGGTTTTCTCGCCAGGTTCATTCCCTTATTTCTTAATGGCGCACATAATGCGAACGGTTCTTCCTGGACTTATCTTTTATTTTCTTTGATGGTGCAACACAATGCCTTTAGTGATTGCAACTTCATTTGATACTGTTATATCCTTTCAATGGCATTTTCCAAAACATTAAAAACCTTTTTAAAGAGGCTTTAACTTTATTAAGTGATAAAGATGTGTTAACTCTATTAGTCTAGAAATGGACTTCATTGCTAGTACTACTCTGCCTGCAAACAGAGCTCTGCGGAATTCCACAGAGTTTTTCAGTGACTCTGGAGTACAGTCGAATGACATTCTGTTAGCTATGCCCAACCCAGCCTAGCCCTAACATTCTTTGGAACTGTAGTATTTAATCTCAACACACAACAAACCATACAGGAATTTACTATGGTGATCCTTGGAGTTTTAGAAAAAGAAGATATAAATATTGATGACATATTTGGACTGAGTTACACATGGAACCATGCAAGTTAAAATTGCTCTTTTTTATCTACCACTGAAATCCATTGTGAGCGATTTCTCTACTTAACTCTGCCAGATTCTAATACTTTGCCTTTTGATAAATTAATATAAAAAGAGTGACCTGTCCAAATTGAAAATGAAATGTATGACTAAATTGCTTATACAGAGAAGTGGCAAATACATTATAGCAATGCAACAATACAACAATGCTGAGCAGATGGATCTAAATTGGACACCAAAATTACACACTTTAAAGCTGGACAAATATCAGTTTCTGAGAGAACATATTGTACTTTCTGTATCATCATCCATAAAGGCCTTAAGACCACATCTGGACGATATACTGTATATTTAAAGGCTCAAACTGGGTGGACGGAATGGAATGACAGCAGTCTGCAATTCAAACAAAAACTACAGTTCAAACTTCCTCATTCTTACCTATTATTTCTTCAGCCAAAGTTTTAAGGAAGATTTCTGGAAACAAATATGGGATATGGACCTCTGCCTATGATGATCATTAATGCTTAAAACATAATTCGGCCTATCTGCGGTGATGTCTTGAAAAAGATATAAAAAAATGAAGTGTGGATGAAATGTGTTCATAGGATTCCTGGTAAAAATGGGTATTCTGTCTTCTCTCTGCGTGGATCATCACTGTCTAAGGTATCATTTTGGCTATTGAGTGTGATCTCTACAAAGGAATAAAATGTGTTCATAGGATTTCTGGAAAAAATAAGCATACCGTTTACTCTCTATGTGTATCACCACTGATTAAGACATCATTCAGCCTATAGGGGTTATATTTACAAAAGGGTGTGCAACATTTCGGTATGGATTATATCTGGTTGTATTTCTGAACCAGTTATAATGATAAGGAAATGTTTTAAACATACAGGCGGTCATTCTGACCCTGGCGGTCAAAGACCGCCAGGGCGGAGGACCGCGGGAGCACCGCCGACAGGCCGGCGGTGCTCCAATGGGGATTCCGACCGCGGCGGTAAAGCCGCGGTCGGACCGGCACCACTGGCGGGCTCCCGCCAGTGTACCGCCGCCCCATTGAATCCTCCGCGCCGCCGAGGGGATTCCGACCCCCCCTACCGCCATCCAGATCCCGGCGGTCCGACCGCCGGGATCCGGATGGCGGTAGGGGGGGTCGCGGGGCCCCTGGGGGCCCCTGCAGTGCCCATGCCACTGGCATGGGCATTGCAGGGGCCCCCGTAAGAGGGCCCCTAAATGTATTTCACTGTCTGCTGCGCAGACAGTGAAATACGCGACGGGTGCAACTGCACCCGTCGCACAGCTTCCACTCCGCCGGCTTGATTCCGAGCCGGCTTCATCGTGGAAGCCTCTTTCCCGCTGGGCTGGCGGGCGGCCTGAAGGCGACCGCCCGCCAGCCCAGCGGGAAAGTCAGAATTACCGCCGCGGTCTTTCGACCGCGGAACGGTAAGCTGACGGCGGGACTTTGGCGGGCGGCCTCCGCCGCCCGCCAAGGTCAGAATGAGGGCCACAGATTTTTGGTTAGTGTAGTAACTGTAGCTTAATTAAATAATTTACAAATTGTAGTGAGTGCAATTCACAGTGCCACTTATTTGTAGTGAAATACTGTGGAGTTATGGGTTTTTGCTGCAGCCTATATGATCGTTTTTCCCCACTTTTCAATGTTGGTTATACAGTACTCCATTTATATGTACTAGTATAAGGGCTGAGAACAGGAAAGAGGCAAAATAAAATGCGTTACTAAAATGTCATATTCTATTACAGCATAAGTAATGTATACTGTTTTGTTTCAGAGCTCTTCTAAACATGATACTACCATATTAATGTTCTTTTTCTTTTTAAACAGTGTTTGGAGACATACGTCATCAAATCTGTCAAGATACTAGTTGTGGCAAAGAAATATTTCTTTCACATACTTCTGGAGACAGTTTTCTTCTATGGACAGTATTTTATATGCGTTGATACCAGTTTTTTTTTTTTTTCCAGTCAACCATATAGTACCTGACACACACTCAGTTACTCTCCCATGTAAGCACTCACACAACTGTACATACACCATATATACACTCTCTCATTCATGCAGCTATGCTGTCACTCACTCACACATACACCACTCATAGTCATTCACTCATCCATACACCATTGGTACATTCACTCATCAATCCACTACTCGTACTCATTCAATCACCCATACCATAGAGCCACTCATTCAACCTGTCACTCACCCATTCAGCCATTTGCTCACCCCATCACTGACCTATATATCCACTCATGCACTAACTCACTCACCCATAAAGCCAATCATGCACCCACTCACTAACCCATACAGCCACTCATGCAGTTTTTCACCAAAGCATTCACTCAAGCAGCCACTCACTCATCCATACAATCACTCACGCACACTCTCACTCACCTATACACTCACTCATGCACCCACTTACTCACCCATACTCCTAGAGTAAGTGATTCTAAAGAGAACAGGTGTTTTTGTTTTTTAACATTTTATGTTTTTTTGTTTTGTTTTTTCTAACTATTTTGATTTCTTTGTGTTTTTTTGTTTCTTCAAAAAAGCAATTGAATGTCCTGTCAAATAGCAAGCAGAAAAATCTGAAACTGTGCTTGAACAAAAACAAGTAGCATTAATAATTTGCACAAGTGAGGAGACTGCTTGCTCACCTTCACTGAGTGTAGCGGTACACTTGGGACGGATAATGCCAACTTTTCCAAACTCCGGAATAACAGTTGGTGCATGAGAAACTTGTGCAGCAGCAGAAGACGTTCCAGGTTCATTGTTTAGGGTTGCAGTAGTTTTCTGTTGGTTTTGAAGTTTCTGCATTTCTGCTTGTGCCAAACATTTACCATGTATCACATGAATACTTCTTCCCACTGCCACATGAAAGGACTTTCTGGCACAAAGGTCATGTCATTTTGCATGCATTTACTTTTTTCTTTCCTTCTAGTATCCTGAAGAACTCCCACACATACTCTCCTTTTTCTTCTATGGGGGCTCTTCATCATCCTCCAGAATATTCTGGTCTTCTTCCTATATAGGCTCTGGTGCAGATGCCATTTTCAAAAGCAAGGAGTCCACAAAAAAACACAATAGAAATTCAAGGTGGCAACTCCCTAAAGAAGATGTGAAAATTTCCAGCCTTTCCCAAAATAATAGAGACAATGGGTGGGCCTTCCTGTAGTTATTACAGAAAGGTGTTCCATCTATCAGATCCATTTGTTTCTGTGTCACATGGGGTGCGCAACCCCAGCACGTCTTGGTTGTGCCTTGGTAGCAACTGTATTAAAAAACCTTAAAAATAAATATTTTCTTTAATTTTATTTCTTTAATAATACATTATTGTTTAAACTATTAGTGAACCTCTTTCCTTAAAGTAAACTTTAAAAGTGTCTATGAATGTATTTTAATATTGGTCAAGAACCCACAGCGGTTCTAGAAATAAGTGCCAGAAATATAAGCAACGGCATTGCAACACTCCTAAACCTACTAAAACTACCATAAAAATATGTTTTATTTGTTATAACACAACTTTCTTTACTGTATTACCAAACTTCTTCCCAAAAAGTAGACCCTTTGACTGTCTATATATATATATATATATATATATATATATATATATATTATATATATATGTATTTCTACTACTATCAAAACTAAGAGTAGTGTACCCTGCATTAAGGGTTGCGACGGGTGTACAACTCCTAATATTTTATAAATAAAACTCCATAAGTCTAACTAAGATATCAGTATATACTGCTCACAATCTCACTATCAGGGCTTTAGTGGTCTGGGTTCTGTGGGTGCTCAGCACCGGCAATTCTAAAAACCAGGTGCTGTGATGGGTCCCTAACAAGCTTTCTATTTTTGCCATCACCCTCTGGGTAAAAACTAAATCTTAACTTCGCAGCAGTACCACCCTGTGCTGCCTTTATTGTAACTTGAAAGAGACTCATCATAGTTACTCCAGTCTCATCATTTCAGAACTGAAGCATATTCATTATATGCAATGAAGCCATTGTTACCTATATATCTTATGCAACTAACAAGCCAATAGTTCTGGCTTTTTGCAGGTGTAATCTTACTTGTTGTATTATATATGTGGATGCTATAATAGAAAGAAGCAGCAAAAAAGTCATTTGGCACACTGAGCTAAGTACACATTTCTAGTTTACATGTTTTTAAGCCACACCGTTAATTATTATGGTCACGCCCTCATAGATAGACCCCCCTAGTTTTTTAATTCCACTTAAAGTCCTCCTCACAATCAATTTTACAAACATGATGGGCAGCATAACAAAATATTCCCCAGTGGAGATCTCTTCTAAATGATAATCCATAAGCAGCATAATAATCCCAGGCATTTTTATAAAAGAAACTCACAGTGGAGGTTGCTATTTTATACAGCTGTGCATTCATTAGGCTATATGAGTAGCAGAAAATGGATTACCATCAGAATTGATACAAAATGGTACACTGATATGCCCACTACCAATGATGTTTCTGTCACAATGGCTCTTTGCAGAGACCCTCATGTTCACAGCTAAATGTAGTTTTAACTTTTTGTGCATGTGGTAGCAAACTGGATTTAACAATCCAAATAGGTAAAGGGCATCGTATTCCACATAACAAAGGAACCAAGCAAAACTAGGTAGGACAAACAACACAATTATAGATACACTACAGAAGAAAGCAAGCAAAAGGTTTCTAAATTATTACAAACTGCCATATATATATATATATATATATATATATATATATATATATATATATATATATATATATATATACATATATATATCAATTAAAGCTAAGAGTCAGATAAATGATAAATTTCAAAACAATGACAACAAGGTTTTGAACTCCTTTGTAATGCCGACTCTCATCATGATCAATAGATATAAGGGGCACCTGATGGAAGCATAGATGAAAGAATTAAAAATAATATAACACATGAACAACAAAAACGTGCTATAAGGACAAGGGTGACTCACATAGGGTACTCATAGACCCACTGAAAGATGTATGTACTGACTCTCAGAGTTTCACACAACCACTCACAGGCCTCATGCACCCACTGACAGACCCACTCAGACACTAATGTACTCACTCATAGACTGACTGACATACACATAGGGGCACCTACAAATCCAAGCAGACCCTCTCGCACCAACAAACAAACCCACTCCGACATTCAATCAGACACTCATAAAACCACTCTGATATCCCATTCAGTCACTAACACACCCACTAACAAACCTACTCAGACAGTCATGCACCCACTCACACACCCTGTGAATAACTTATTCATACACTTTAAGCCCACTCAGACACTCATTCACTCTCTATAACATCCTATAAACACTAATGCACTCACTCATACACTTACTGAGACACGTATGCAGATACAGTTAGAAAATAAAATGGGAAACCTTGGGAAATCAGTGAAAAAAGGTTACAGGGACATTATAGTTACAAAATAGAATTTCTAAAACGTTAGAAATTTCCAGAAAAAAACAAGGGTTAGTGTGGTGTTATATTCAGGTATATTTAGGAAGCAGAATTTAAAAAACCTTAGAATTTCACTTAAAAAAACAAAGATTACAGTGACATTACAGGAAGGAACAAAAATGTAAAAAAGCCTTAGAAATGTATGGAAAAAAAAACAAAGATTGCAGGGACGTTATAGTTAGGCTCACATTTCACTCGAACAAAACCATAGAAATTCAGCAATTATAGTTACCTGAGCTAATAATAAATTATGCCCCCACAATGCACTGCTTATGACCTTATATATTATATCACTCTTGATTAGAAAGAGTGAAGTACATCCAGGAAACACACAGACAAAGGAATGACACAGAATGTTACCTTAGGGTTGATCAAACATATTTGAGTGACTTGCAACACGGATACATTGAAATAGTTCAGTTTTGGTATGACACGTAACTTTTGAATTGAGATGAAAGACTATTTTTGAAGAATGAGGCACCAGTTACACCAACCCTATATTTGCTTCCTAAGGTGCATAAATGTTTAGTGAACGCTGTGGCTATTCCATCGTTTTACCAAAGAATAGCTTATTTGAAATTAAATCCATTTTTGTTGAGCATTTTCTATCTCCTTTTGTGAAAGATTTGAACTGGTATGAAAGGGATACTAAAGATTTCCTGCTGTGGAAACATGATTTACATTGGGGAGAAGACCATTGGTTAGTATGTTTAGATGTAGAGAGTCTCTATACAAGCATTGGACGCACATATGGACTCAAAGCTTGTAAGTATATTTTGGGAGAAAGAAGTATACACATGCTGGAACACACACACATGATCTTAGAGATGATTAAGATTTGTTTAACTGAGAATGCCTTTATGTTCCAGAATGAGTGGTTCAAACAAATACAAGGAACATTTATGAGCACCTGCTTTGCTAGCAGTTATTCCAATCTGATGGTTGGCTGGTGGCAGGAGCAGGTGCTTTGGGGCAACAACATGGCAAAATGGACAAACAAGGTCAATGTTTGTCTAAGATATATTGATGATATATTTTTGTAAGGGAAGGAAATGAAGCTGATTTAAAAGAGTTCCATCTGAATATAAATATGAACGAAGTAAATCACACAATGCAGTACAGTAAGGCTGTAATTGATTTCTTAGATTTGATACTAATGATTAGCAATGGAACTATACACATGGATCTATTAAGGAAACAGACTGTAGGGAACTCGATTCTACATGCAATGAGCTGTCACCCCCCTAGTTTTGGGTGGAGTATCCCTTTTAGTGAATTTCTCCATGCAAAAAGGTAGTGCAGTTCTAAACTTGCATACCAGAGAGCTAAGAATGAGATGTGTAGGTGACTGCTGGTCAGAGAATACCCTAAAAAGCATTACAGCAAGGTAGTACAATAACAGATGGTCTTAAAAGAGAAGAGGTCTTATTTCAGACCCCTCGGTCTCAAGTGGAGAAGAACAAAGTAGAAGGCCTCACATGCATTATTACTAAATTTACCAACCAATCAAGGGAGTTGAGACAGATCTTAAAACATTACTGGAACATTTTGACACCAGATCCGATTCTAAAACCTAAAGTGGGGTCAGACCCCTCAGTTACGTATCAGAGGAACCTTTCCCATAAGGGCATGTTGGTACATAGGGGGTCATTCCGACCCTGGTGGTCATGGACCGCCAGGGCCGGGGACCGCGGGAGCACTGCCAACAGGCTGGCGGTGCTCCCAAGGGCATTCTGACTGCGGCGGTACAGCCGCGGTCAGAAACAGAAAACCGGCGGTGTACCGCCGGTTTTCCGCTGCCCTGGGGAATCCTCCATGGCGGCGCAGTAAGCTGCGCCGCCATGGGGATTCCGACCCCCATACCGCCATCCTGTTCCTGGTGGTTTTGGCCGCCAGGAACATAATGGCGATATGGGGTGTCGTGGGGCCCCTGGGGGCCCCTGAAGTGCCCATGCCAATGGCATGGGCACTGCAGGGGCCCCCGTAACAGGGCCCCACCATGATTTTCAATGTCTGCCATGCAGACACTGAAAATCGCGACGGGTGCAACTGCACCCGTCGCACCCCTTCCACTCCGCCGGCTCCATTCGGAGCCGGCATCCTTGTGGAAGGGTGTTTCCCGCTGGGCTGGCGGGCGGCCTTCTGGCAGTCGCCAGCCAGCCCAGCGGGAAACCCAGAATACCTGCGGCGGTCTTGTGACCGCGCAGCGGTATTCTGGCGGCTCCCGCCGGCCCTGCGGATACCGCGGCCGGCGGGAGCCAGAATTACCCCCATAGTAATTTGTCCCCAGTGAATACCAGTTGGATGGAGTAGGTGAAAGGTTTTCGGATTGTGGGCATTGTAAGGCCTGCAAACATAGTGTGAGTATTCAAGTGGTTGATTTTAAAAGAGTGAATAAAAGTGGGCAATTACGACATTAATCACTTGCGGTACTGACTTTGTAGTCTATGTTATAACGTGTCCTTGTGACAAGATGTATATAGGATCTACAACCTTCCCTGTAAAGGAGCGTACTATTGAACACTGGAGGGCCATTTTTAAAAATGAGCGTAGCTCTGGGACTGCAAGGCATTTTCATGAGGCACATAATGGTGATTGGAGGGCTACGAGGTATTTTGGCATTGATTCAGTCTCCAAACATTCAAGAGGTGGTAATCGAGTAACTGCATCACGCTTGCTGGAATCGCATTACATTTTATAAAACAGTATTATTATACTGTGGAGGCTGGAGGCCAATCATTTGTCCATAATGTTCAGTGGCAGATTTTGGGATGTGTTATAATTCTGTTAGAGGAAATGCTTTGATATGACCCTGTTTTTTCATACTTTTCTTTTGATAACATTCCCAATTAGGGACTGAAGTAGAGGAGACCACATGAACATTAGAATTAATTTTGAGTTGTTCCTTGACGTTAATGAATTGCGGCACTAACGTGGTTGTTATAGTTATAGTTTTCTAGGATTACCGGGTACAGAGCGAGTGGAGATTGTCAGTGTAGGTGTAGTTAGACAGTTATGCATCTAGCCGGGAAGAAGATGGACACTGGAATTTTTCTCGACCGTGGAAGAAAGGGAAATAATACCAGCTAGAGAGAGAAGCAATTGAGCTAAGCAATCAGTTTGAATTTTGAGTTATATTAATTGTAAGAACGGTCTAGAGGCGAGTTGGTTTTAAGTATTTAATTCCTTTATGAAGTATCGTTTCAAGCCCCTCACACCAAGAAACGTCTCGTCCCAGCCACAGCTCCAACTGTCTCCCCGAGCTGAAGTTCCCATTTACAACTCTACGCATACCATTCTATTAATACGCATAGCAATCTATTAACATTCTAATACCCATTACTACACATCTCCCCCCAAAACATATATATATTTTTTTTATATACAAGCAAATCTCGTAAGTCAACTAGCGATAAAACATTTTGCTATACAACTCACAACGGAAATTGCAAATTCCCTCTAAAAAAACCTTAACCTTATTAATGTACAAAATCTCTCAATTTCAATGGTGTTCTGATATTCCTTCCAAACCTTCCCATCCTTCCTCCAGAAATAGTATCTTTATGTTCATTTCCAGTACTTTTTTCCAGACTTTCCACTTCTCTTCCGATGATATTTTCCTCATGTTCATTCTCAGTTCTTGCTTCCTGACTTTCCACTTCTCCTCCGATGACATTTTCCTCACATAGATCGTCCATCCAGTTATAATTCCTCAATCTGCCACCCTCAGACTTTTCCTTGCATTTAGCCAAGTGACTTAGATCAGACTCATACTTGCATTTAGCCAAGCGGCTTAGATGCCACACCTTCCCATCACTCAACCGTGCTGAATTACAAAATAACTCACTAACTACTAAAGGTTCACTAAATCTACTTTCTCCCTTTCGTATCATACCATTTTTTCTAACTCTTACCCAGTCTCCCACCTTCACAGGCACCAATTTCACATTTTGTTTCCGATCGTAATTCAACGTATACATTTTTTTTGCTTCTAATAATTTTTTTAAAACATTTTCTAAGGACCATTCAGAAACTTTTCCTTCCCGGATCCATGCACATTCCTTACTCACGGGTTCCCTACCTCTCATGATGACAAATGGACTTTTACCCGCACTACTACTAGGTGTTATCCTGTATGCCCAAATCATTTTGAATATTTCATTTTCCCAATTCAATCCACTACTTGTTGCTAATTGCATCGTACTCTTGATTACACAGTTAAACCGCTCAACTAAACCATTCCCTTCTGGATGGTATACAGAAGTCAATTTGTGTATAATTCCATTCCTTTGCAGAAATTATTTGAAAGTATCAGCAATAAATTGAGGACCGTTATCAGAAATTACACATCTTGGTAGACCTTCCTTAACAAATAACTTATCCAGAAACTTCACAACATCCTTACTCTGCACATTACCCGTGATTTTCACTTCCGGCCATTTAGAGAAATGATCCATTGCTACTATAATGAATTTCTTTTCACCCAGATCACTTTCAACCGGTCCCAGGATATCGATACCAATTTTTTCCCATGGCAAATTTGGGCAAAGTACAGGAATTAATGGAGGTGTGTACGTTTTCTGTATTTTATCTGCATTGTCACACATGAGGCACTCTCTAACTAGTCTCTCCACCTGAACATCCAAGCCAGGCCACCAGTACATGTTCTTCACTCTCGCCTTGGTCTTAGAAATATCTAAATGCCCTTCATGGCACACACCCACAATTTTCGTGTGTAACAATTTTGGTGGTACAAACCTGCCACACCTCAAGAGAACATTTTGCTCTTCACTAAGCTCATTACGAACTTCCCAAAAACTCCGTTCTGTTTCACTGAGAATTCTTTTATTCGGCCAACCAGAACGTACATAAGTCAATATCTTCTGCAATTCTTTGTCAGTCGCCATGGTTTTTTTCCATTCATCTATGTTGATACCATCCTGTCCCTCATCAAATAGTAATGCGACTTTCTCATCCTCCACAAACTTCTCATCCCCTTCATCCCTAGAAACCAAAGGTAATGGTAACCGACTTAAAAAATCAGCCACCCTATTCTTGGTGCCAGGTATGTATTGTACTTCGTAGTTGAAATCTAGAAGTTTTACAGACATTCTGGCCAGTCTTGGGGAAGCTTTTTGTAACCCCTTGCTAGTAAGAACTTTTGTCAAGGGCTTGTGGTCGGTTTTAACTATCACTCTAAGTCCCCATATGTATTGTCTGAAATGCACCAAAGCCCAAGAACACGCCAACATCTCTTTTTCTATTATTGAATATTTACTCTCTGCATCAGATAACGATCTTGAAGCAAAACCAACAATCAATTCTTCATTCACATCATTTATTTGTGATAAAACGGCTCCTAACCCTTTCGCACTGGCGTCCGTGGTGATAATAATTTAACTTAAAGGATCAAAACCTTGTCAAATTCCTCCTGACAATTCTTGGACCAGACAAACTTAACTCTGGTCTTAAGTAGTTGTCTAATGGCAAACGTTTTTTCAGAAAAATTCTTTATGAATTTCTGAAACAAACTCAACCAGACCCAAAAAAGCACGTACTTCGTCCTTATTATGTGGCACGGGTGCCAACCTGACAGCTTCCACTAACTCTTCCTTTGGTTTTATACCATTCACACTGATTTCATGACCAAGGTATTTAACGCCTCTACAGGCAATCTTGCTTTTGCCAAACTCTACAGTCAAACCTTTCATTTGAAACACGTCCAATACCCGATGCAATCGTTCATCATGTTCTTCCTTTGTATTCCCCATTATAAGTACATCATCTTGAAAGAACATGACACCATTTATACCCAATAATAAGTCACTCATAATTCTCTGAAACATCGCAGCAGCAAAAGCTAGCCCAAAAGGTACCCTTGCGAATTGATAACAACCAAATGGTGTAATGAACGTTGTTTGTTTTTTGCTATCAGGATCTAACTTAATTTGGTGATAGGCTGATTTTAAATCAAGTGTAGAGAACCAACTCATACCCTTCGTGTAAGCAAACATTTGATTAATCTTCGGTAATGGATACTGATCAACGATTATACTATCATTCAAGCTTCGCAAGTCGACACACAATCTGATCTTACCATTCGCACGTTTCACAACAACCAGTGGAGAAATCCATTCTGCTGATTCTACACGCTCTATTATACCCTCATTCGTAAGTCTTTTAAGTTTGCATAAAACATCTTCTCTGATCAAGAAGGGTAGGTATCGAACCTTATGAACTACTGGTCTGACACCACTTCTCAATACAATCTTATGAGTAAAGTCGTTCAAACACCCCACATTCCCTGAAAACACATTGGTATATTTGTGAACAATTTCATCACTATTTACCACACTTTCCGTTGATAGTAAAGGTTCGAAACTATTTGGGTTCAGGATTATATCAAATTTTCCTTGATCTTCCCACCCCAAAACTGAAGGACCTTTTTCTGAAATATACAATTTGCACAATGCCTTTTTACCTTTAAATTCGAATTCCATGTTTTTGTAAGCAATACAATTATTTCTCTCCCCAGTATAACTCTTCGCTTTCACATCCGTACTATCTAAACCATAGGTTTCTTTGAATTTTTCTAACCATAATTTCTTTTCTAATATAGAGAAAGGCGAACCAGAATCAACTGTTACTTTGACAGTAATACCACCCATGCACAACTCGCATACAGGCTTTTTTTTCAATGTTTGCTCTATATTGACGCTTTGACGCATCTACCATTAAATTCCGCTTTTTTAACTAGCGCAATAACTTCTTTTAATGGTGCCTCACCATTTACCCACAATTTGTCTTGAATGTTAGAATTACTGGTGTGCATAACTATTTGATCACGTATGAATTCTTCTTGTAATCCTCGAAATCTACACGTTTTAGCCAAGTTTCTAAGAGCGGATACATACTCTTCAACAGATTCAGACTTAAACTGTTTCCTTTGAAAAAATTTGAATCTGTCCACTGCTACGCAAACCGTCGGAGAGAAATGAGCGTCCAAATCCTCTAACGCTTGGGTAAATACATCTCCACTATCAGCATCGCTCCTAGTTTTTTTTTCCATCTCATTGTACAACTTCAAACCTCCAGGTCCAATGCAATGCAATAAAATGTTCTTTTTTTTCTCAGCAGAAAATTCCTCTTCCTCGAAAGTATCAATGTAATTACAAAAATGTTCTCTTCATTCTTGCCATCTCATGACAGGCTCTCCTTTCGCTAAAAGAAATGGTTGGGGTGCGTGTAAATTCAGACTAGACATTTTTTATTTGCTCCTCTAATAAACCTTCAATGAGCCAGAAATAACTGTGAAACGTATGGTTTATAAAAAACTCTATTCAAGCTTGAAAGCGTGTTGTTAACATGAGTCTTGGTTCAATTGTTTAGTATCTCAAAAGTTTATTTTAATTCCAAGCGCGTGGTAACAACCACTGTGCGCGCGCCAGATTTTTCAAAAGACGCACAAACAGCTGACACAGCGCGCCCAGGATGATATTGCAGACATTGATGCTGCTCGAGCTGTGCCGAAACAGTGCATGAGCAGAAAAGCTGAGTGTGGAGGGGTGTGCCACTCACCAGGATCCGGAAACAAGAAACATGAATCAATAGAAGACACCTCCCAGAGTGTCCTACGGTATGGAAGACGCGAAGAAGCAGCAGGTATCCGTCCGGATGGACCTGAAGGAAGGTGGTGGTGTGGGGGGCTGACTTTTTACCTCGTCACCAATTTCTGTAAGAACGGTCTGGAGGCAAGCTGGTTTTAAGTATTTAATTCCTTTATGAAGTATCGTTTCAAGCCCCTCACACCAAGAAACGTCTCGTCCCAGCCACAGCTCCAACTGTCTCCCCAAGCCGAAGTTCCCATTTAGAACTCTACGCATACCATTCTATTAACACGCATAGCAATCTATTAACATTCTAATACCCATTACTACAATTAATGTGATATCTTTGTTTATTTTGTTTTTTTGGGGGGTGAATTTCATGAAGGGCCAGGGTACTACACCCTTGGTTATTATTATTATTTTCTGAGTACTATTTCTCTGGAAAGAAAATAATTGGCATGAGGCAAGATGAAGTTAATGAATTACAATGCGGGTACAGAAGCCATAATAATGTTTTCCAGTGTGCAAGCCCAATTGATTATTATTTTTAACTTTCCATTCAGAATGCCTACTATTATGGGATTTACACCTCCATGATATTAGGCAATATGAATCCATTATCTCAGGTGTTTGCATGACAATATATATTTTTAACTGACAAATTATGAAAACTATAAGCATGTTAATTGGACCCCCAGAGGGATGTAAGAAAGGCAATTGAATTGTTATGTCATAACAACCGCAAGCATGAATTGTTAAAGTGAACAGTTTGCAATGTCACGAATTGTAGGAAGGCTGTTACGACATTGGGAAAAAAAAATTATTAAACAAAAAACCGTTGGGGAGGATTGAATTCTTGTATTTTGAGCACTTTATAATTTAGAAGTTGGACACAAGGCACATTAAGGTTAATTAAAGAAAGATATAGGGAGTTCTTTTAACCCTAGCGGTACGAGACCGCCAGAGCTAAAATGACGGAAGCACCACCAACAGGCTGGCGGTGCTTCCTGGTGGATTACGACCGCGGTGGAAGCGCCGCGGTCGCACCGCCAGGGCTGGCGGTTCTCCGTCACAATGGCCCTGGCTTGCAGCGCTGCCCAGGGGATTACGAGTCCCCGACCGCCAGCCTTTTCCTGGCTGTTTGAACCGCCAGGAAAAGGATGGCGATACGGGGAGTCGCGGGGCCCCTGCACTGCCCATGCCACAGGCATGGCAGTGCAGGGGCCCCCTGACAGGGCCCCATGCGGCTTTTCACTATGCAGACAGTGAAAAGCCCGACGGGTGCAACTGCACCCGTCGCACGGCCGCAACACCACCGGCTCCATTTGGAGCTGGCTCCCATGTTGCGGCCCAGCGGGGATATCAAAATGGGCACCACGGGAGTGTGGCCGCATTGGCGGCCATCCAGCAGTTACAACTTGGCAGGCGGCAAATGTTGTAATGACCCCCATAGGCCCTCATTACGACCCTGGCGGTCGGTGGTAAAGCGGCGGTAAGACCGCAAAGAGGCCGGCGAAAAAAAAAATTAAATTAAACCGCCGCGGTCATCCGCCACTTCACCATTCCGACCGCCATATCGGTGAAGACCGCAGGGCTGGAGATTGTGGTCTCCAGCCTGGCGGTCGACACGAGACCGCCGACGGTATCAGGACCCTGCATACCACCATAGATCTTGGGTGGTTGGGAACCGCCATGAGTTCCATGGCGGTAGGCACTATCAGTGCCAGGGAATTCTTCCCTGGCACTGATAGGGGTCTCCCCCACCCCGCTACCCCCCATGAATCCTCCCCCCACACTCCCCACCCCCCTGCCGCCCCCCCAAAGGTGGCACAACCCCCCTCCCCACCATGACCCTGAACATGCACATATACACACACCTACACGCAAACATACACCCCGACAACACACACCCACACACATATAAACAGACATGCACAACGTCCGACACGCACACATTTCCCATACACACAGCACCCCCCGCATGCATACACTCACTCACCCCTCTACACTCTCACATGCACACCCTCATGCACGCACACAACACACAACACCCCCCTCCCCCTTCCCTAACGGACGATCAACTTACCTTGTCCGTTAATCCTCCGGGAGGGAACGGGATCCATGGGGGCAACTCTGCCACCAGAACACCGTCATCAGAACACCGCCACACCGAATCATGGGACGTGATTCAGTGGGCGGTGATCTGTTGACGTGGCGGTGGAGGTTGAGCAACCTCCACTTTCCCGCCGTCCTCCAGCATGGCTGCTGGCGGCTTTCCATACGAAAAAGGACGATGGGCTGCCTGCTGTCATAATACGCGGCACGGAAGACCGCCACCACTGGCGGTCTTCAGCACTGCGGTACCTCGGCGGTCTTGCGAAAAGACTGCCGAGGTCGTAATGACCCCCATACTGCTTACATGTTTGGCAGATACATCCGTGTATATGGTTGAATGGACAGCAGTATGTCCTCTTCTTTCATGGCGGCACCGCGTACGTCGCTCATTTTGTAGGTTTATTATTATGAACATTGAGAAAGGAAAATGGATTTAGTGACCAAGACCCCGTGAAAGGTCGAAAATGCATCTGTAACTTCTGCAGTAGCTTCTGCGTACAACAATAAACACAGACTTGTGTTAGGTTTAAGGTGAGGAAATTTGTTGTGTATATATATATATATATATATATATATATATATATATATATATATATAAATATATATATATATGTATGTAGATATATATATATATATATATATATATATACCTATATATACAAATACATATATATATATATTTCCAACCATTGACAAATAAGTAAAACGCGGCACTCCAAGGATTCCAATGTTTAATCATTTCCACAGAACAAATCACCCATCACCTACGCATTTCGACCAGTCAGGTCTTGTTCAAGGTTAGTGAGCACATCATTAGTTTCTCTTTTATTTTGCTTCCCATCCAATGCCATAATGTTGCATGGTGGAATATGCAGTTACATCACATAGAAACAAATGAAAATACAAATAAAACAATTACCCGGACTCAATACCCAAACATTAATTAGTGTAACTAAAAATGCATTCTGAACTCGTTATCTGTTCCATAAAATATGTACCATAAATTAATTCATATAAACACGCATTTGTTTATACAGTCTCCAATTTGCCAACATCTTTGGTAAGATTTGTATTAATACTTTGCCATATATCTATTGCTAGTATTACTCTTAAGTGTTCCTTCATAAGACATATGTGGATTCGATTCTGGGCATAGTACCCTTATACCATCTTTCTTACAACATATGTATACAGATTCAGTACCATCTAATTCTTTTGGAGAGGAACCATAGTCCAATCTACTAATCTAAATGGCAAAATAATTATTTGGCCTCATTGATCCCATATGGTTTTGAGTCTAATAATGAATTTAGTTTACAACCGTCTAAGTTACAGTACTCTGTCTCCCCCTCTCTCATGTTTTTTGATTGTGGCTATCCGAAAATATTTCAAATGTAGCCAATCTGCCCCATTGTGGCTTCTAAGATGTTTTGTCATGACATAGTTCAGATCCCCATTCTGTACTGCCCTGCTATGCTCTAATTTCTGCTTTTTTAAAAGACAGATGGTGCTCCCCACATATCTCATCCCGCAGAGGCACTCTACTACATACACCACAAATATTGTATCGAAGGTATTCTGCCCAAATGGGGATTTCTCTTCCTTGTTCGTCCATGATTTTATATTTATTACATCCAATTCGGCATGCCTTACATTTATTGCAACATTTAATGCAAGATATGAAACCTTTATTGTGTATTGTTAGCCAACTAGATGTTTGTGGGAGTGCAAAATGACTCTTTACCAATTGATCTTTCAGGGAAGGAACCTTCCTGTAGGTCACACTTGGTTGCGCTCCTACTCGTGATCCATTATCCGGGTCTCTCTTTATTATATGCCAATGTTTGTTTAAAATAATAAAAATTTGATGATTCTCTTTGATATATGTTAGTATGAGTCTGATTGTTTCTTCTTCTTCCTTAACCACATCATCAGGTGTATTTACAAGAGTCTGTGCACGTTTTATCCCTCTTGCTCTCTTTTCACCATGTTTTACCTCACAGGCCTTATATCCTCTCCTCATAAATCTCTGTTCTATATCTTTGAACTTAACATCCACATCCTTGCTGTCCGAACAGTTCCTTTCTGTCCTAATAAATTCTCTGTAGGGAATACTTTCCATCAGTGATTAAGGATGGAAACTGGACCCATGTAGTACACTATTAGCTGCTGTCGGTTTGAGATGTAATGTCGCTTGTAATTTCTCATTTTCTATACAAACCATTACATCCAAAAAGTCAATACACGTTCTACTGATTTTATGTGTAAATTGCAAACCCACATTATTGATGTTCAACTTTAGAAGAAACTCATTATATTGTGTTTCCGTACCATTCCAAATTAGGAATAAATCTTAAATGTAGCGGAGCCAGACTATTACCTTCTCCATGTGTTCCACATTCTCCTCTCGCCAAGCTGTATGCTTTTCCCACCAACCCTTTGTTAGATAGGCATAGTTTGGAGAAAAGGAAACTCCCATAGTAGTCCTGCAGACTTGTGAATAAATCTTCTGATTGAATATTAACACATTGTTCCTCAGGCACAGCTCAATTATTTCAAGCAGTATTTCAAAATGCTTCTATTCATGGATACTCCTCTGTTGCAAATAAAAGTTTACTGCTTTTAGACCCACTTCATGTGATATCGATGTATATAAGGAAAACACATCTATAGTCACCAATAGATACTCATTTTGCCACAATACATCCTCTAACAGTCTTAAAAAAAATAACTTCTATCTTTAGTGTATGAGGTAAAGTTTTTACCATTGGAGCCAGAAAGTGATCCACGTATTGTGAATTATTCTCATATAATGATCCACAGCTAGAAATGATTGGTCTACCTGGAGGTTTATTGAGAGTTTTATGAACCTTTAGTAAAAAGTATAAAGTAGGTATAATTGGACTCTCATTGGTTAGGAATTTCAATTCCTCAATACTAAGGAGGCCAAAGGACTGCCATTTCCTCAGTCTCCTTTGTACATCCAAAGTGAGATAGTTTACGGGATTCTAATGAACTTACAGTAATTTGATTTCACTTTCAACTGCATGGAGGCCTCCTCCAAATATTCCTTCTTATTCAAGATGACAATATTTCCACCCTTGTCTGCCAGTTTGATATCAATTAATTGGTTATGCATCAATCTCCTAAGAGCATCTCATTCCCCGATACTCAAATGTTCCTTTCTAGTCTTGTTATCCACATATTTTATTTTTTCCAAATCAGTTACAATCAAGACCTGAAATATGCCTATCTTATTAGCTGGCATTATGCTAGGACAGAATTGCGATCTTGGTTTGGACTTGGTGTATTTATTCTCTTCTGTGTTGATCCCCACTTCTGATAGTACTTATGTCTCTTTAAGTTCATCTCCCTCATAGAAAGCATTTGACACAGTGGACTGGGAGCTCATGTTCACAACACTTTTGAAACAGGGCATCAAAGGCAGACTTTTGCACCTCATACGTCTCTACTATACAGGCCCCACGGCCTGGATGAAGACTGGATAGCACGTCTCAGATCCTATAACAATAAGTAGAGGAAAGAATTAGGGATGCCCTCTGTCACCAGTCCTCTTTTACTCTTACAATGGAGCCACTGGCACAGTAGCTGCAGCAGAAGAGACAGGCATGGGCATCCTGATGGGAGAAGAAATGCATGTTGTCTCACTTTATGGAGACAACATGCTTATTTATGTCTGAGACATACGACGAGGGATATAGGATATTGGGGATGTCGTTGAAGAGTTCCAGGCTGCCTCAGGTTTGAGAGTGAACTGGACTAAGTTGTGCCTGTTTTTCTGCAGTCCAGACTATCCACCACAGTTTCTAACAGTGGATTTACATCCTAAACGATGGGAACTGCACATTCCGATACTGCATTTACCATAACACACAAGACATTGACAATGTCAATCTCACTAGAACCGTCACCTCCCTATGCCCCCAACTGAGGTTCTGGAGCACACTCTGGCTCACCATTCAGAGTCGAGTGTCTCTGTCCAAAACGGTGATGCTCTCATGACTACTATACTCCACAATCTCCCTGTGCACCTACCCCGTCACACATAACATGCTGGGGAGCTGCCTCTGGAACAAGAGCAGATGACAAGTTGCATTACAGAAACTCCAGCTCTCAGAGGAGAAAGGAGGACTTGAAGCCCCCAATTTTGAGCATTATTACTTGGCGGCACAACTGCAATGGCCTTCCCATTTGTTAGCAGGTTGCTTCCAACAGTTGTTGGGATCTTCCACAATAGACAAAGCTCATCTTTCTGAGCGAAAGGCTTTCCTACCACAGGAAAAGTCCCTAGGCAGTCCTACACACTCTTATAAATAGCACACACCAGTTACCACAGGAATCTAAGACTGCTCCCAGCCCTCACACAGTACAAGCCGGAGAACCACATTAGCCACAGAGCTTCACGTGCTCCAGGATTGCACTGGAATGTCAAAGGCTGGGAAGCTTCAAACAGCCATAACTTGGGCTGATTTAAAGACCTTGGTCTCTTTTTGCTCATGGTGGTGAGACCAATCTACCTGGAGCACTTTCCGAAGGCCTCTTGGCATCCAGCTTCCCTAGTCCTGGGGCATTCCCCACTGGTACTGGTTTCAATCAGAGGCAGTGTTCTTAATCCAGATGGCAGTCAGGGGGTTCTTCCTTTCAATTGTCCATGGCACAAACCTCCAGTCCCAGTGTTTTGCAGAAAGGCACAACCAAGAGAGCTCTCACCCCTGTATAGGAACTTTTAACTGGGGGAGGGAGTGTCCAGCAGGGCTGGGCCTCTGGCCTAACCTGATGTGCCACATCACCTCCCCCGTTCCAACCTCCCTACACAGTCTTCTGGGAGAACTCAAAATCGTGTCACCCATGAGCTCTTAGGGTCTGAGCTCTACCCCTCACTGACATCTCTTTCCCTCAGAAAATCTTCAAAGGAGCTCTGCCCCTCTGCTTTGGCTTCAGAGACCTGAATTCACTCCTTTGTTGAATGGCCTAGGGCAGACCCGCTTCTTGGCACAGGATGTCATCTGGCTGATTGATGCAGAGCAATTCACCCAGTCCCTTCCTCCTTCAAAGCTGACTTAAGCACTTTTAATTGCTTTCTTTGATGGGTGAGGCCTTTTTCCTGCAGCTGGAGAAAAAAGTAATTAACCCAGCCCAGAAAGATCATAAAAGGCCTAGGCTCTGATCCTGAGCTGAATCAGAAAAATATGCCATTCCTCTAAGACCCATACGCTGTACAGTTATGCTTTTGGATTTCACTGAGGTATTCTATTCACACTGGTTACAGTGTACATTGGTGCAACTCTGGAGTCTGTGGACCCGAGGGAACTGGAGATGCACTCTACGGCAGCCTTTCCCGTAAGAGTATAATATAGTGTTACTACAGTCACGACAGGAAAGCACACTGACTTTCGCTACATGTGTACATCAACAATAAAAGGCCTATTCCAGGTCACCACCCACTCTGCATAGGCCCTTCTGAGCCAGGCTACCTGTGTGCAGTTCTTTAGCTGTGCATGACATATGTCTCCCTCGTACAGCCCTCACAAGTGTGAACATACATGTGCACACCTGTTTACATGTAAACAGCCAAGTGCCTCTTATCCTTGCTGTGTCACAGTAGCCTTATCTTAAAAGGTAGACACTGATGATAAACACTCAGTTTAAATTACCATAATTTTGCTGTGGGTGAGGAAGGAGGCACAGGCCAACAGGGGCACTGAGTGGGCCGCTGTGCGCCAGGCAGAGGACAGTCCCAGGGAACTGACTCTCCAGGAGGCACTCGCTGAGATCCTGGGAGCCTACCAACATTCCCAGATCACGATGGGCCAGATCCTTGACAACGTGCAGGAGTGCAGGCGGCTGCAGGAGAAACAGTATCAGGGAATCAGGGAGGACTTGCAGGCCATCAACAGCACCTTGATCTCCATAGCAGGGGTGCTGGCAGACATGGCCAACATCATGAGGGAAGCAACAGCACACCAGAGGGCCCCTACAACTAGCCAGTCCATTGACCAGCCCTCCACATCCGCTGCAGCTAGTGGGCAGGAGGCCCCACCACAGGACCCACCAGCCACCAACATCCTCCCCTGCAGAAGGTGAACCACCCTTCAAACGTTCCCTGCGACCCAGACAGAAGCCAGAGACACTTGCCAAGACCACTGCCAGGAAATGAGACTTACCTGATTGTCCCCCTTGTGTCCCACACTGTCACCTTGTCCACTTTGAACTGTCTTTACTCCCCTTCCTATGGCCCCTTGGACACTGCACCTTGCTACAAACAGACTGGAATAATACCCAGGACTTTTCTCCATCATCACCCCATTCCATTGCACTTTTCCCTTAATTTCATAGCACTACAATAAACACCCTTGAACATAACTTGACTACTAGTAGGTTATGTGTTGGAAATGTGCATTTATGGAAACAGTCACATCTAGTGCAAATGATCTGATAACTGTGAGAACATAGAAATAATGACCTGTAGCTGTCTGTACTCATCACATCAGTACACAGTTATTATCTCACCCACATCTGTAAAATGACAAGCCATAGGTGACAGTAAGTTGAGGTGCAATGGAAGTTAATACCATCATGCCACAGCCACGCAGAAAACATCATTAGTCAGAGGAATGGTCATTTGCACTGTCTCACCTGTTTGTCATTGGAAGTATTGACGTATAACTGATGTTCGGTTTTCCTCATCCTCATCCTCTGCCTTCTCATTCTCACTGTCCTCAGGGTCTAAAGCTGCCAGAGGGGCATCTCCAGTCTCTTCCTCCTTCAGAATAGGTACATTCAGTCTGAGGGCCAGGTTGTACAACATGCAGCATGACACTACTACCTAGCAGACCTTCCTGGGTGAGTAGCACGGGGATCCACCTGCCAGATGGAGGCACCTGAACCTGGCCTTCAGGATGCAGAAGGTCCTTTCAATTATTCTTCTGTTTCACCCATGTGCCTCAATTTAACGTTCACAAAAAAAGGGGGAAAAGGAAGGTTGATTGGTCCAGTGTACGACCTCCCTATCATAACATGATAATCAAAAAAGGTACACTGTTCCAAAAGACATAACGAACAATCCCAGAAAAATCTAGAATGGGATTGCTACAGAAGCGGAGGCTCTCTCAGAAGCAGGGGCCCTCAGGTTTCATCATCAGGCTTCCACCAAGCCAGACTGGCACTGCAATGTCTGACGGGACCCTCAAGGGGGTCACTAAGCCAACTTCTTAGTTAACTTGAACAAACCATTGGAGAGAAAAAGGGAAAAATATACAACGAATACGTAAAAATTAAAATTAACTCAACTCTCCTCAAAAAATTATTTTACTTGGTGATGGGGGATGTTGGTCAAGATTAAAAACAACAAACAGAGTTTAAGGGAATTAATGGCCCTTTACTCTTTCAAAAGAATGTGGTTGGGAGTGCTGTTTCTGTCACTACCAAGAAAGTCAACATGTTTCGCGCCTACTTACATCTTAAAAGATCTCTTGGTGCTTCTTCAGGACTATAAATAATCTTCTCCAATCAAAAACGAAACAAATAATAATATCGCACAGGTAACTAAAGGTGAGATTGTACTCACTTACTTATTCATTGAGCTCCTGCCCGTCTCCTAAGCCTGGAATCAAAAAACAGTATAATTGCAGTATGTTGCTAGTATTTTTACATTTTTTTCATATTCCAACACAATTGAAACATAAAAACGCAAGATAAAGAAGACAAAGGAAATTGATATGCTTCAATTGAAAGAGAGAAAATTGTTTTAGAGGGAAAAAAAAACTAGGGGAGAGAGATGTTAATGCAAACTTACCACCTATTCTGGAGGCAAGGTATCTCTTAAGTCAGGGTATCCCGGCAATTTGCCATGTTTCCTGACGAAAGGGGAAAATGTGCCCACAAACAATTGAAAAAGTTGCTGATTATACACAAATGCCTAAGCGGGAATGGCCTAGATACATCTAAATCATTCCATTTTCATATGATGCCACATTGGCACATCATTAGCATCGAATGGCATTCTAGAGGCAAAAAAGTGTATACATCAATACAAAAACCTCCATACATCAAGGAAAAACAGATGCCATCTCTACAAATAAAGCAGCTGGCACCATTAAGTAAAGCAAGGGGAACCAACTATAGTTTACCTTTTTATTAAGAAACCCCGACCACAGGCATAAGATGTATGCTACAATGCGCGGGTCAAAAAGACACCAGTGACAACGCAGTAACATAGACGCAATATTGTGTTTAGAGACTGGTGACACCAAAAGGTAGTGTAAGGTAATCCATTCTAGTTCTGAACTTTAGAAAAACCCCATACCTAATGTATAAATCGTGTACGTCAAAACGCTAAATACCGACACACAAGCAAAAAAAGCAACGGGAAAGGTAAAGCTCATGCGACCTATCATACCCACAAAGCAGCTTCTGTGCGGCCGCTGGTCGCAGGGATGCTGCGGTTGCAGTACACCATACAAACATAAAAAATTGAAAAAATGCGAGTCGCGTCTTACCTCCGAGGAAGTTTCTCAGCGATTGTTGTACCTCGGGTAGACGCCGTCTTGCCGGTTTTGAAGGATGTGCTAGATTACTCCATCCAGTCACAGACCAACTAGGACGAGAGATATCAAAGAAACAGAAAAGGACTAAAAAAGGTCCTGCAGGTATACACGCCACCGAAGTTGCTGACACAAAGAGGGGACTTTAGATTCTGATAAATAGAGAAACCTTCTTTGGTAGAATAGAAAAAGAATAAGAAAAAGAATAGCTCTAATAGGTCTAAACTGTCACAGGGTAAGAAGGATGATTCCGACTTTTGATATTGAAAACAGCAGTTCTTCAGAATATATTTAAAAAAAAAGAGATATAACAATAGATTTCAATTATCCAAATGATCAATCAGGCTCACTAGTACTGAATCAATGAAAAAAAACCACAAAGCAGCAAAATAATACTATTTAATCAATCACTAATCTGCCAAAAAGGGGAAGAAGATTTTTAAGAAATGGTGTGATGTCTATAGAATAACGGGGTCTCATGTAATTACCAAACATAATTCTAAGGTGCAGCTTAGCAGAAAGTATCTGCCATGATGCCGAAGGTATAGAGATCTAAGTCAGAGTTATGTGCTACAGAAATGGTAGCTGCCATGATGCCAACGGTATAGAGATCCAAGTCAGAGTCATGTGCTACAGAAATGGATTGACCCCATTGCTGTCAGGGAAAGGCAAAAACCTAGAGAACATAATCAACATCTATAACTCCCTGCAACACTTAACCAGGGTATCTAATCGTTCAGCCCCAGAATGTGTGTGCCCAATCTGATCACCCAACGTTGTTCGACTTGTAAAAGTGTTTTCGTGGGTGACTGCACAACTTCTAAGACGATCCACCAGAGGTCATCAGGAGTGTGCTTGGCATTGAGATAATGAATACTGAGTTTCGTTGTCAAATGCCCACATCGAATATTACTCCTGGGTTCGTTGATTCTGATCTTCACTGGTCTTGATATCATTCTATGTAGCATAATCCACATGGACAACGGATCATATAGATGTAGTTTGTTGTGTCGCAGTTAGTAAGTTTGTTCAGATACCATAAGCCAATAGGTTCTAGTGTAATTACTTTAGTACGTTCAGTCAAGGAACAAACATTGCAGTTAACACATGAAAGTGTCCTTTAACTGGTGGTAAAGACCACAACTGATTTTGATCACTGGTCTTATACAGGGAAGCTGGTCTAGTATGTACAGCTGAGTCCTTTATATTAGATGTTCTTTTGAAGGCAAACAGTGGTTTAGGTATGTTTGTACCTCCGCTGATGAGAATTGTCCAGTGTTTGTTGATCTCCTTTTTCAGAGAATTGGCAATAGGGGAAAAGGTTGACACACAAGTTAACGGCATTGATGGCATTAACAATGGTTGTCTGCCCTACAGAGATGGTTCTCAGGAGGTCAATAGCCTCCTCCGTGAGGGCAGCAGGGCTGACTGGGGAAGGGGAAGAGGTGCCTGGGGCGAAGGAGATGCCCACCCTTCTGGGTGAGCGGGCACGGGCAAATCATTGGGGAGCAAATGGGAGGGCAGTGATGGTATGGGGGTGGCGGAAGACGACACAGTAAGTGTGGGCCCACTAGGGTCCGCCACTGCCAGGGAGCCCCCATCGGAGGAGGTATTGGAGTCACTACCTCCAGTGGTAGTTGCCTCCCCCATGGTACTCCCCTCGCCCTCTAACCCACTTGTCCCCTTGGCATCAGACGACTATGCCTCCGAGGATCCGAGGGCCGCTACATCACTACTCGCCGGTGCCTCAGCTCCCTTGCCAGATGATGCTGATGTACACAGACAACACAAGAGAACAGGGATGGGGAGACAAAAAAGCAGAGACATTTGTAAATTGCAGAATGGAGTGAACATAGTGGTTTATACATACACCCACCCAGAAGACCCTCCAACAGGCAGCACCTACCGCTATAACCATGGCTATGCCCCTTACTAGTGCCCAGAACCCTGCTCTACAGCCATTCCCTAAACAACTTAAGGTCCTGATGTGTAGGAGACCTGACCTAAACACCTCCACTCCCCATGGGGGCCATAATGTAGTTGAACATCAGTCAGAGTCCCTGAAACTAAGCAGCATAAACCTGAATGCACACACAGACATCCATCAATGGTCAAATATATAGTATGTGTACTCACCCCCTTGTGACTGCTGTACAGCCTTCAAGCGCCCATCCAGGTCTGGGTACGCCACCGCCAGGTTGCGTAGCATAAAGGGGGTCAGTGCCCGACGGGCACCCTTTCCCCATTGGGAGGACTTCCCCAGCTGGGCCTCGCAGATTTTTCATGCCCAGCGCCCCAGGTCCTCCCACCTCTTCCTGCAGTGGGTGCTCCCCTGGTTGTAGACCCCCAGGGTCTGCATCTCCTTGGCAATGGCATGCCAAAGTACCCTCTTCTGGTTGGTGTGAGAAAATGGCTGATTGCACAGGCCCCCTAACCTTTTGCCCCCATTTTCCAATTTTTGCTGGTGTTTTCTCGGCTCTGATGGTGCCCTGTGTACTGCTAACCAGTCCCAGGGCCTGTGCTCTGTGTAAAATCAATATCCAAATTAGGCTAATTATAATTGGCTAAGTCAACCTACCTATAAGTCCCTAGTATATGGTAAGGCATGGGATGAGTCTCCTGGACGTGTGGGCTGGGGGGCTTGTGTGAGAAAACAGGGATGATTGCAGAGGCCCCCTAACTTTTTGCCCATATTTTCCACTTTTTGCTGGAGTTTTCCTGACTCTGATGGTGCCCTGGGTACTGCTAACCAGTCCCAGGGCCTGTGCTCTGTGTAAAATCAGTATGCAAATTAGGCTAATTATAATTGGCTAAGTCAACCTACCTATAAGTCCCTAGTATATGTTAGGGCATGTAGGTTTAGGGATCACAGCAAAGGTAGTGCACCCATAGATGTACTGCTGAGGTGCCCAGTGCCATTTTAAAGGCAGGCCTGCCTTGCTGGCTGCTTTTAAATTAAAGTTATATGCAAATTCGACTTTGGAATTAAAAGTAGTTCCAAAGTCTTCAACTACCTCATTTTTATATATAAGTCACCCCTAAGGTGTGCCCTATGTGCCCCTAGGGCTGGGTGCCATGTAACTATAAGCAGGGACCTTGTAAAAGTAGTTTTTAAAAGCCCTGGTGAGGTCAAAACGCCACATTTGTTTTTCCCTTATTGTAGTGAATGGCCTCCATAGGCTAGAATGGGGAGACTTTATTTTAATTTTTAATGTCTCCTTAAGTAGTGGAAACCAAGAGTTTTGTATCAAATTAATTGTTATAATAAATCCCACAACTTCCAGTTGTTGGATTTAATATAACTTGTTCAGGTAAAGAGTTTTAAACTTTACCTGAAAAGTTGCCAATTTCAGCCCTGCATCGTTTTTACTGCTGTGCACTGATTGGTGAGCCTCTGGCAGCCTGGCCAGGCTGCCTTGATGAGGTGTGAAGTGGCCTGGCTTCACACAAAGAGATGTGCCTGTGGGAGGGAATTTCCCCTCAGCAGATGGTGAGCCAGGAAGGGTGAAGGCTGCCAAACTGGTCTTCAAAGGCAGAGAAGGACACTTGGAGAACCCCAGCAACACCCCCAATCCTGCAACCCCAGAAAACTAGCCCCCTTGATTAGATTAGGAGATTAGGAGAGGGCAGAAGAGAGCAGGAGATGGGTGTGTTTATGATTTTTAGCCACACCAGTGGGTGGGCTCAGCCAGATGTAACCTCCAAAAATCAGATTCAGCCATGATGGATTTTTGAAGAATGTTGCCTTCAGGGACTGATTTTTGCCACACTTCCCAGGGAGTGGTCATCACAGGGGGAAGGACCCTGCACCTGATTGGAGAACCAGGACCCCACTGTTTTTCACCCAGGAGCAAGGATAAAACTGGCAGACCTGCACCCACACGGCAGTTCCCTACCAGATCCCCATCAGATTCCAACAAGGAAGAACCAAAGGAGAAGAAGGACTGCCCTGCTGGACCCCTGGCCTGCACCTGGAACCTGCACTCAGAAGGACTGCACCAGCTGCACACTTGGACTTCACCACAAGAAGGACTTTACCTGGCTTCAACTGGTTCAAGGAGGGACTCCCTGTTTGCTACAGATGAAAAATTGCTAACCAGAGTCCCCTGCACCAACTCCTGAAGAAATCAACCAGCTGACCACTGCCCAGTGGCCAAAAAGGAGTTTGTGCCAGGTGAATTCTGGGAGTTGTAGTCCACACCCCCAAGGATCATCTCAGAACTTCTGGACCCTTGGGGTGAGCTGTGGACCACAAAAGAATCTTAAAAGAACATCTGGGAGAAGCCCTAGAAGTTTGTAGAAGTTTGGAGTACTTTTGAAAAAAAGCTCCACAGAGGGACCGACCTGCCGCGGCAACTCTAGTCGGCTTGCCTCAACCGCCACCTGGCCTGATTTGCAGTTTCGTCCCAGTGAAGAAAATTTCCAAAAAAGAGACTAAGTCAGAAGGTAAAAAGTTGACCGGGTCCTCCAAGCCAGCGTATCCAAGGAGGGCTCCAAAAACGTCGGATCAAAATCCAGGTTTACCCCGGTCGAAGGATTTTCACCTCGAAAAAACGACTAAGTCCGAAGGTAAAAGTCTCCACTGAGGGCTCCCGCGATGCGTATCCAGAGAAGAGTTCCAGGCGGTTGGATTGGACTGGCAGGTTCATCCTGCTGTAGAAAATCTTCAGAAAAACAAATAAGTGCGAAGGCAAACTTTTGACCGAGGCCTCCCGTGGGCTGTAGCTGAGCAGGGCTCCATCGCGGTCAGTCTTCAACTTTGACTTTGCCCCGGTCGAGGTGCCACCAGATGACCAGATTGGTGCTTTCTGTTTCTAGGAGCTAGAAGACAATAATTCTTTAACAATTCATATCTCCATTTCCCCTTATCCGATTTTATTTGTTTTTGTGTCATTTTAAAGATAAAAATATAATCTATTTTTATCAATTGGTTTTGGATTCTTAAACTGTTTCCTGTGTTTTATTTAATTACTGTTTTGTGATATTTTAATACTTTACACTCTGTATCCTAAGTTAAGCCTCGTCGCTCATTGCCAAGCTACCAAGGGTTGAGCTAGGTTTAATTTACTGAGACCTAACTGGACCTAAGTGAAGGTTAGTGGCCTATTGCTAAGTGTAGGTACCTACCTGCCCTTACCAATAACCCAATCCAACAGTGGGCGCTTACCGAAAAGGGACACACATAAATGTAACACAGAGGTCAGGCACTGGCCAAATATATACAGCTGGCGATACGTCCAATATGGGACGGGCAGTACAAACGGACTAATAGCACATGCACACGCAGCATGTCAGGAACCCTGGCCCATCCAGGGTCAGAGGTGCACACATGTATGCTGCCAACACCAACCATTACACACATCCATGGCCCACAATTCTCCTCCTCACCTGTACCTCTGGCCGTCTGTAGAGCTTGGCGTACAGGGGTAGGACTCCGTCTGGGAGCCTCTCCAATTCCTCTTGGGTGAAGGCTGGGGCCCTTTCCCCTGCAACATGTGCCACTTCCATGACCAGAGGCAGCACACAGCAGTACACTCAGTGGAGTACCTGCTTGCAAGAGATCAGGGATTCAAGTGAAGTAGGGGTGATGACTTTGCGTACGCACCGCAGCGGTGTGCACCATCACCACCGGCTGCGATCATGATACGCTAGGATTCCCCATTGACATTCATGTTAACCAATGAATTTCCGTACACCGGTACACACCGCCTTACGCTGTTACGTCAACCGCTAGTGGTATGAGGTCACTTCCACAGTGACATTTCTGTATTACAGGGGACAGACATTTTGGCAAAAACTACGCATTTATAAAACTCCCATGTGCACAATGCAGGCCCTACTGTTCCCCAACACACATATGCATGTAACAATGAACATTACCTCACCTGACAAGCCCTAATCTATCATTGTGGTCAAGTTGATGTGATGTCATACACATTATGCATTTGTGTCGCTACAATCAAGCCAGCAGTGCTCATTGACTGACAATGTGTGCCCATGTATGTGGGTTCCTCACAAGTGTTTCCAACTCCTCCTAGGTACCGACCCTTGTGGCGAGGAAGGGCCCCATCGGTGTACAGACCCCTTGTGGATTTGCGGACCATGGTGGAGTCTAACATCATTATCAATTACAGACTCACCCATGCAACTATTCTTGAACTTTGTGCATTACTGGACCCTGCACTGACTCTGGAAAATCGTAATCAGCATGCCATCCCTACTGAAGTGCAGGTGCTTTCTGCACTCCATTTCCTGGTCACGGGCTCATTTCAAGAGACAGTGGGCATGGGTACTGGTTTTTCGCAGCCAATGTTTTGCATTGTACTGACAAGAGTCCTGAATGCATTTTTACGACACCTGCAGTCCTATGTGAGGTTTCCCCAAAGTACTGACCTCCCTGCCATCAAGTCGGACTTCTATGCCTTTGCAAACATACCCCATGTGATAGGTGCCATCGATGGCACCCACATACCTATAATCCCCCCAAGAGTAAGTGAACAGGTGCACAGAAACCGGAAAAACTTTCACTCCATGAACATTCAGTTGGTGTGTACTGCAGACCAGTACATCACACATGTGAATGCCATGTTCCCTGGTTCAGTCCATGATTCATTTGTGCTGAGGAACAGTAGTGTGCCACAGAAGATGGAACAACTACAAGAGGACAGAGGGTGGATCATAGGTAGGTGTTTCTGTCACTTATTGCCACCCTGCAGACAGCCAGCCTGTCTGCTTCTGAGGCTTGTCATTTTAAGTTGTGTTGTTAAACTTTTTCTAGGTGATTCTGGCTATCCCAAAAGGTGTGTAGAATAGTGGTGACCTGCTGCATGCTGCACAGCGTGGCTGTGAAAAATTCTATCCCCCTTTTGGAGGTGGAGGGTGCTATATATCCAGATCAACCTCCTCAGACAGGGGATGAGAGTGATGGTGATGATGAGGAAGGGGAAGATGTAAATTCCAGGACCCAACTGATACAATTCTACTTCCAGTAACTATGTGGTACAATTGGATGAGATTGGTGTCTGTGCATCATACTGTCAGTGTGCCTTGTCATCTGGGGGGGGGAGGAGGGGTTGGAATATACTAATTGCCACCGTGTCCAGGTCTGCATAGCACAGAATACAATTTAGTGGGTTTTTTTCTAAAAATTTTTAGGAACAACAACATGTAAGGCGAGTGGTGCATTTCATGCTACGCAGGTACGAATAAAGGAGTTATCAACCAGTTGCATCCATACTTCACTTTGTTCACAATCAGGAGGGTGGGTATCTCCTTTGCCCCAGGCACCTCAGGCCCTACCCCAGTGAGCCCTGCTGCCCTGGGTGAGGAGGCTATTGACCTCCTGAGATTAATCTCTGTAGGGCAGTCAACCATTGTGAATGCCATCCAGGGCCTGGCATCCCAGATGCAGCAATGTAATGCATTCCTGCAGGGCATCCACAGTGAATTGGCGGCCCAACAGAGATTAATTCAGGCTCTGGCCTCTTCTCTGATGGCAGCCATTGTCCCTGTTCCTACTTTCCACCCTCCATCTACCACTTCCCAGTCCCAGTTTCCTCAACCCCAACACATACCATGCACACATACAGATGAGCATGCACACAATCCAACACACAAGAGTGGCACAGTCAAACACAGGCACCACACTTCATCCCACAAACACTCATGCAAACACCAGACATTTGTTGAAGACACAACCACATCCACTGCCTCCACTGTCTCCCCCTCCTCCTCTTCCTCCACCTCTTTCACAGTCACGTCCACACTCACGCCTGCATGCACTGCATCAACACCCACCACCAGCATTACCACACCAAGCAGCACATACACCTTACTAGCAGACACCTCCACAACATCCATGCACACGTCCCCTGTGTCCTCTTCCACCCTGTCTGTCCTCCCTCCTAAAGGACACAAAAGCAAGCACTCACACACCCAACAGCCATCCAACTCACATCAGCACACTGGCCATTCACCTGCACCCAAGTCCAGCAGACATACACCTCCAACAACCACTCCCTCAACCTCCATTCCCATCCCTCCTCCTTCATCCTGCCCCACTGTCCCTAAGAAGCTTTTCCTTGCCCAACTTGACCTCTTCTCTCACCCTCCCCCCATCCTGCCCATAAGAGCAGGGTCCCAGTGACCCAGTCCACCACCTCAGCCAAGCAGTCCAATCTGACAGTGGAGGCACCACCTAGTCATGGTGGCAAGTCAGTGAAGGATCCCACTCCACTAGCCAGGAAGGTAAAGGATCCCACACCTCCTGCCATGAAGGGGAAGGAGCCAGCACCTCCTGCCATGAAGGGGAAGAAGCCCTCAACTCCTGCCAGGAAGGTTAAGGAGCCCTCCCATCCTGCCATGAAGGGGAAGAAGCTCTCAATCCCCGCAAGGAAAGGTAAGGATCCAACAGCTCCTGCCATGAAGGGGAAGAAGCCCTCAACTGCAGTAGAGACTGTCGGGGTGACACCACCACTGGTCACGGGGCCCTGACCACCAGCTGAGGAAGCGCAGCCCTCACCTCCAGCGGAAACTGCCCAAGAGGCACCTCCACCTGCAAACACAGTGCAGCCCTCACCTTCAGCAGAGGCTGCCCAGGAGGCACATCTACCTGCCAACGTAGTGCAGCCCTCACCTCCAGCAGAGGCTGTCAGGGTGACACCACCTCCACCAGTGGTCACAGGCCCTCACCGCCAGCTGAGAAAGTGCAGCCTACTCCTCCAGCATAGTCTTCCCAGGAGGCACCTTCACCTGCTGACACAGTACAGCCCTCACCTTCAGATGACACAGTGCAGCCATCACCACCAGTGGAAGCCATGTAGGCCACCCTCTGGGGACTGCTGCACAAGGGCCCCACTTCAGAAGCAATGGGCATGTTCCCCAACTGAGAGACTGTGACCTTGCATGCCCCAGCAGAGGAACATGGGCATGGAGGCCCCTCCAGAACCAGTGGGAAGGTCACCCCCTCCAGACACTGTGGCCTTGCATTCCCCAGCAAAGAGAAATGGGAATGGAGCCCCCTCCAGAACCAGTGGGAAAGTCACCCACTGCAGAGACTGTGGCCCTGCACTCCCCAGCAAAGAGCAATGGGCATGGAGCCCACTCCAGAACCAGTGTGAAAGTCACCCACTCCAGAAACTGTGGTCTTGCACTCCCCAGCAGAGAGAAATAGGCATAGATCCCCCTCCTGAACCAGTGGGAAAGTCACCCACTCCAGAGACGGTGGCCTTGCACTCCCCAGCAGAGATAAATGGGCATGGAGCCCCCTCCAGAACCAAAGGGAAAGTCACACACTTTAGATACTGTGGTCTTGCACTCCGCAGCAGAGAAAATGGGCATGGAACCCCCTCCAGAACAAGCGGGAAAGTCACCCAATCCAGGGACTGAGCCTTGCACTCCCCAGAAGATAAAATGGGCATGGAGCCCCCTCTAGAACCAGTGGTAAAGTCACCCACTCTAGAGACTGTGGCCTTGCACTCCCCCGCAGAGAAAATGGGCATGGAACCCTCTCCAGAACCAGTGGGAAAATCAACCACCTGAGAGACTGTGGCCTTGCACTCCCCAGCAGAGGGAAATGGGCATGGAACTCCCTCCAGAACCAGTGGGCTTGTTCCTGTATTAGGCTGAGGTGCCCCCTACACCCATCCCCCTTAGGTGCCTGTCCACTTGCAAACTGATGTCCCTGCAGAGTTCTATCCGGATGAAGCCAGGATTCGAGTTGGGCCTTGGACTGTGCCCTGTGGCCATGTGGGCCCCTAGTAATTTGGACTGGGCATTGGCCGTTTGTGTACATTTGTACATATCTGTTTTATGTAAAATTGGTTCATTTGGTAGCTGTTTACAATCAATACACTCTCATTACTGCATTCTTGTTGTCCTTGCATTATTCTGTTGTGTATCGTGTGCCATTGTTTTTCGTCTGCAGCTGGTTGTGTGTATGGCGTCTGTGGGTGTTGGGTGGGTGTTGTGCATGTGTGTGTCACTCTTGTTTTCCTTCCTCCCTGTCATCATCAGGGCAGTGCGTGCTCTACAGGCGACTGGAATGCAAAAATCCAGCACTTCCAAGATAACGTAATTCATGCATTATGCTGATGTGCTTCTGTTTAACCTTTTGAATTGCAGAGTTTAACCCCTTCGCTGCCAGGCCTTTTCCCCCTCCTGTGCCAGGCCTTTTTTTGCCTATTTGGGGCAGTTCGCGCTTAGGCCCTCATAACTTTTTGTCCACATAAGATAACCAATCCAAATTTGCGTCCTTTTTTTCCAACATCCAAGGGATTCTAGAGGTACCCAGACTTTGTGGGTTCCCCTGAAGGAGGCCAAGAAATTGGCCAAAATACAGTGAAAATTTCGTTTTTTTCAAAAAAATTGGAAAAAGTGGCTACAGAAGAAGGCTTGTGGTTTTTCCCCTGAAAATGGCATCAACAAAGGGTTTGCGGTGCTAAACTCAGCAGCTTCCCAGCTTTCAGGAACAGGCAGACTTGAATCAGAAAACCCAATTTTTCAACACAATTTTGGCATTTTACTGGGGCATACCCCATTTGTGCAATTTTTTGTGCTTTCAGCCTCCTTCCAGTCAGTGACAGGAATGGTCATGAAACCAATGCTGGATCCCAGAAACCTAAACATTTCTGAAAAGTAGACAAAATTCTGAATTCAGCAAGGGGTCATTTGTGTAGATCCTACAAGGGTTTCCTACAGAAAATAACAGCTGAAAAAGAAAAATATTGAAATTGAGGTGAAAAAACCATCAATTTTTCTCTACGTTTTACTCTGTAACTTTTCCCTGCAATGTCAGATTATCGAAAGCAATATACCGTTACGTCTGCTGGACTCCTCTGGTTGCGGGGATATATAGGGTTTGTAGGTTCATCAAGAACCCGAGGAACCCAGAGCCAATAAATGAGCTGCACCCTGCAGTGCGTTTTCATTCTATACCGGGTATACAGCAATTCATTTGCTGAAATATAAGGAGTAAAAAATTGCTATCAAGAAAACCTTTGCATTTCAAAAAGGGCACAAGATAAGGTGTTGAGGAGCAGTGGTTATTTGCACATCTCTGAATTCCGGGGTGACCATAGTAGCACGTGAATTACAGGGAATTTCTCAAATAGATGTCTTTTTTACACACACTCCTATATTTGGAAGGAAAAAATGTAGAGAAAGACAAGGGGCAATAGTACTTGTTTTGCTAATCTATGTTCCCCCAAGTCTCCCGATAAAAATGGTACCTCACTTGTGTGGGTAGGCATAGCGCCCGCGACAGGATATGCCCCAAAACACAACGTGGACACATCACAGAAAACAGAGCTGTTTTTAGCAAAGTGACTACCTGTAGATTTTGGCCTCTAGCTCAGCCGCCACCTAGGGAAACCTACCAAACCTGTGCATTTCTGAAAACTAGAGACCTAGGGGAATCCAAGGAGGGGTGACTTGTGTGGCTCGGACCAGGTTCTGTTACCCAGAATCCTTTGCAAACCTCAAAATTTGGCTAAAAAAACACATGTTCCTCACATTTCTGTGGCAGAAAGTTCTGGAATCTGAGAGGAGCCACAAATTTCCTTCCACCCAGCGTTCCCCCACGTCTCCCGATAAAAATGATACCTCACTTGTGTGGGTAGGCCTAGCACCCGCGACAGGATATGCCCCAAAACACAACGTTGACACATCACAGAAAACAGAGCTGTTTTTAGCAAAGTGACTACCTGTAGATTTTGGCCTCTAGCTCAGCCGCCACCTAGGGAAACCTACCAAACCTGTGCATTTCTGAAAACTAGAGACCTAGGGGAATCCACGGAGGGGTGACTTGCGGGGCTCGGACCAGGTTCTGTTACCCAGAATCCTTTGCAAACCTCAAAATGTGGCTAAAAAAACACATGTTCCTCACATTTCTGTGGCAGAAAGTTCTGGAATCTGAGAGGAGCCACAAATTTCCTTCCACCCAGCGTTCCCCCACGTCTCCCGATAAAAATGATACCTCACTTGTGTGGGTAGGCCTAGCGCCCGCGACAGGATATGCCCCAAAACACAACGTGGACACATCACATTTTTTTATAAAAAGCAGTGCCTACCTGTGGATTTTGGCCTGTAGCTCAGCCCGCACCTGGGGAAACCTAGCAAACCAGCGCATTTTTTAAAACTAGAAACCCAGGGGAATCCAAGATGGGGTGACTTGCGGCGCTCTGACCAGGTTATGTTACCCAGAATCCTTTGCAAACATCAAAATGTGGCCCAAAAAACACTTTTTCCTCTCATTTCGGTGACAGAAAGTTCTGGAATCTGAGAGGAGCCACAAATTTCCTTCCACCCAGCGTTCCCCCAAGTCTCCCGATAAAAATGGTGCCTCACTTGCGTGGGTAGGCCTAGCGCCCACGAAAGGAAATGGCCCAAAACACAACGTGGACACATCACATTTTTTTATAAAAAGCAGTGCCTACCTGTGGATTTTGGCCTGTAGCTCAGCCCGCACCTGGGGAAACCTAGCAAACCAGCGCATTTTTTCAAACTAGAAACCCAGGGTAATCCAAGATGGGGTGACTTGCGGGGCTCTGACCAGGTTATGTTACCCAGAATCCTTTGCAAACATCAAAATGTGGCCCAAAAAACACTTTTTCCTCTCATTTCGGTGACAGAAAGTTCTGGAATCTGAGAGGAGCCACACATTTCCTTCCACCCAGCGTTCCCCTAAGTCTCTCGATAAAAATGGTGCCTCACTTCTGTGGGTAGGCCTAGCGCCCACGAAAGGAAATGGCCCAAAACACAACATGGACACAACATATTTTTTCACAGAAAACAGAGGTGTTTTTTGCAAGGTGCTTACCTGTGGAGTTTGGCCTGTAGCTCAGCCGGCCCCAGGGGAGGGGGGGGGGCAGAAATGGCCTAAAATAAATTTCTTCCCCCCAACCCCCACCTCCCCCGGGAGCGACCCTTGCCTACGGGGTCGCTCCCCCTGCGTGACATTGGCGCCAAAAAACAAATCCCAGGTGCCTAGTGGTTTCTGCCCCCTTGGGGGCAGATTGACCTAAAATCGGCCAATCTGCACCCAAGGGGGGCAGAAATGGCCTAAATTCAATTTGCCCCCCAGGGGAGCGACCCTTGCCTGATGGGTCGCTCCCCATCTCGAAAAAAACAAACAAACAAAAAAAAAAACACACCAAAAAAATTTGCCCTGGTGCCCTGAGGGTTCTGCCCCCCCCCCCTGGGGGCAGTTCAGCCTAATAATAGGCCGATCTGCCCCCAGGGGGGGCAGAAATGGCCTAATATAAATTTGCCCCCCCAGCCCCCACCCCTTCCCTGGAGCGACCCTTGCCTACGGGGTCGCTCCCCCTGCGTGACATTGGCGCCAAAAAACAAATCCCAGGTGCCTAGTGGTTTCTGCCCCCTTGGCGGCAGATTGACCTAAAATCATCGGCCAATCTGCCCCCAAGGGGGGGCAGAAATGGCCTAAATACAAGTTGCCCCCCAGGGGAGCGACCCTTGCCTGATGGGTCGCTCCCCATCTCGAAAAAAAAAAAAAAACACACAAAAAAAAAATTGCCCTGGTGCCCTGAGGGTTCTGCCCCCCTCTGGGGGCAGTTCGGCCTGATAATAGGCCGATCTGCCCCTAGGGAGGGCAGAAATGGCCTAAAATAAATTTGACCCCCCAACCCCCACCCCCCCCCCCGGGAGCGACCCTTGCCTACGGGGTCGCTCCCCCTGCGTGACATTGGCGCCAAAAAACAAATCCCAGGTGCCTAGTGGTTTCTACCCCCTTGGGGGCAGATTGACCTAAAATCGGCCAATCTGCCCCCAAGGGGGGCAGAAATGGCCTAAATACAAGTTGCCCCCCAGGGGAGCGACCCTTTCCTGATGGGTCGCTCCCCATCTCGAAAAAAAACAAACAAACAAAAAAAAAACACACAAAAAAAATGTGCCCTGGTGCCTAGAGGGTTCTGCCCCCCCCCTGGGGGCAGTTTGGCCTAATAATAGGCCGATCTGCCCCCAGGGGGGGCAGAAATGGCCTAAAATAAATTTGAACCCCCAACCCCCACCCCCCCCCCGGAGCGACCCTTGCCTACGGGGTCGCTCCCCCTGTGTGACATTGGCGACAAAAAACAAATCCCAGGTGCCTAGTGGTTTCTGCCCCCTTGGGGGCAGATTGACCTAAAATCGGCCAATCTGCCCCCAAGGGGGGCAGAAATGGCCTAAATACAAGTTGCCCCCCAGGGGAGCGACCCTTGCCTGATGGGTCGCCCCCCATCTCAACAAAAAAAAAAAAAAACACAAAAAAACACAAAAAAAAAAATTGCCCTGGTGCCCTGAGGGTTCTGCCCCCCTCTGGGGGCAGTTCGGCCTGATAATAGGCCGATCTGCCCCTAGGGGGGGCAGAAATGGCCTAAAATAAATTTGACCCCCCCAACCCCCACCCCCCCCCGGGAGCGACCCTTGCCAACGGGGTCGCTCCCCCTGCGTGACATTGGCGCCAAAAAACAAATCCCCGGTGCCTAGTGGTTTCTGCCCCCTTGGGGGCAGATTGACCTAAAATCGGCCAATCTGCCCCCAGGGGGGCAGAAATGGTGTAAATACAATTTGCCCCCCCCAGGGGAGCAACCCTTGCCTGATGGGTCGCTCCCCATCTCTAAAAAAACAAACAAACAAAAAAAAAACACAAAAAAAATACTTGCCCTGGCGCCTATAGGTTTCTGCCCCCCCTGGGGGCAGATCGGCCTAATAATAGGCCCCCAGGGGGGGCAGAAATGGCCTAAAATAAATTGCCCTCCCACCCAGGGAGCGACCCTTGCCTAAGGGGTCGCTCCCTTTGCGTGAAATTCACGCAAAGAAAAAACTCCCTGGTGTCTAGTGGTTTCTACCCCCCTTGGGGGCAGATTGGCCTCATTAAAATAGGCCAATCTGCCCCCAAGGGGGGCAGAAATGGCCAAAATATAATTTTACCCCAAGGGGAGCGACCCTTGCCTAAGGGGTCGCTCCCCACCCAAAAAAATAAAATAACACATAAAAAAAAAAAAAAAAAATGGTCCCTGGTGCCCTAGAGGTTTCTGCCCCCCCTTGGGGCAGATCGGCCTAATAGTAGGCCGATCTGCCCCCAGGGGGGGCAGAAAAGGCCTTCCAGAAAAAATGCCCCCCATGGGAGCGACCCTTGCCCAAGGGGTCGCTCCCTTTTGTCAATATCATAAAAAAAATAAAAATCCCTGGTGTCTAGTGGGGTTTCAAAAGCTTTTCCTTCCCTTTGAAGCCCCTCCGGGCCTCCCCGGTGATTGAAAGAGCAGAGCTTCCAGCGCGACGAGGGAGGCCCCTGTGACACATCAGCGCGCGCGCGCGCTGACGTCACAGGGGGGGGGCGGGGGGGGCGGGGGTGGAAGGGGAAGGTCTTCCCCTTCCATCCCCGCCTTGGGGGGGGAGAGGGGGTGCACGGGGGGCTGTAGCCTTGGACGAGATCATCTCGTCCAAGGCACCCAAGAGGTTAATCCTGAAGACTTATTTTCAAGGTGTTTATAAATAATGTTCATTTGCAATGTATTGCTGCAGGCTTTCAGAGTGTGTCAGGGTTTGGTCCCTTTCCAGGGCCTTCTAGAAGCTTCCTCTGCAGCATGACTGGGTGTGGTTGTGGACTGGGCCAAGACGCTATATAAGGGAGCCAGCCTAGCTCCACATGCTCACTATTTAGAGGTCCCGGTGCAGAGCAGCAGCAACTTCCTGAGCTCCTGTTCCGGAGGCCTACTTTGATCTTCCGGGCCTTGCCCTTCACTTTGTTGGTGATTCTTGATCAGGGCGGTAAGACGGAGGTTGGGCTGGGCCCCCGATCCTGTTCATGTGGCATTTGAATCGGCAAGACGCACGATTCATTTCTTGTGCTTGACTCATGATATTCAGTGTGTACTACCATTTCATGGCATTTACAAGGGAACATTCGAATCGGCAAGATGCGCGATTCATTTCTTGTGCTTAATTCATGATATTCATTGTGCGCTACCATCTCATGGCATTTACAAGGGAGCATTCGAATCGGCAAGACGCACGATTCATTTCTTGTGCTTAATCCATGTGGTTCATTGTGCGCTACCATTTCATGGCATTTACAAGGTAGCATTCGAATCAGCAAGACGCACGATTCATTTCTTGTGCTTAACTCGTGATATTCATTGTGCGCTACCATGTCTTGGCATTCACATGGTGGCATTTGAATCGGCAAGACGTGCAATTAATTTCTTGTGCTTAACTCATGATATTCATTGTGCTCTACCATTTCTTGGCATTTACATGGTGGTTTTCGAATCGGCAATACGCGCGATTCATTTATTGTGCTTAATTCATGATATTCATTGTGCGCTACCATCTCATGGCATTTACAAGGGAGCATTCGAATCGACAAGACGCAAAATTAATTTCTTGTGCTTAATCCATGTTGTTCATTGTGCGCTACCATTTCATGTCATTTACAAGGTAGCATTCAAATCGGCAAGACGCGCAATTCATTTCTTGTGCTTAATTCATGATATTCATTGTGCGCTACCATTTCATGGCATTTACAAGGTAGCATTTGAATCGGCAAGACGCGCGATTCATTTCGTGTGCTTAATCCATGTTATTCATTGGGTGCTACCATTTTATGGCATTTACAAGGTAGCATTCGAATCTACAAGATCCGCAATTAATTTCTTGTGCTTAACTCATGATATTCATTGTACGCTACCATTTCATGGCATTTACAAGGTAGTATTTAAATCGGCAAGAAGCGCAATTCATTTCATGCACTTTATCCATGTTATTCATTGTGCGCTACCATTTCATGACATTTTCAAGGTAGCATTCGAATCGGCAAGACGCGTGATTCATTTCTTGTGCTTAATTCATGTTATTCATTGTGCGCTAACATTTCATGGCATTTACATGGTGGCATTCGAATCGGCAAGACGCACGATTCATTTCTTGTGTTTATCTCATGATATTCATTGTGTGCAACCATTTCATGGCGTTTACATCTTCTTGTGGAAACAGCAATGTGAGCAATTCATGTTTCTGCATTTTAAAAAACTAAGGTGGCCATTACAACCCTGGCGGTCGGTGTTAAAGCGGCGCTAAAACCGCCAACAGGCCAGCGGTCTAAAAATGGAATCATGACCGTGGCAGAAACCGCCAACATAGACAGCCACTTTAACACTCCGATGCCAAGGCGGTAGAAACAAACACCGCGGCGGTAACCGCCAACAGACAGGCGGAAGACAATGTACCGCCGACATTATTACAAGGCACCAATCCGCCACCTTTTCCGGGGCGGATTCACCGCAAACAAAAACATAGCGGAAACAGGACTTGGAAGGGAAAACGTTCACCTCTGCACACCCCACGAGGAATCAGGACGCCATGGAACCCGAGCTCCAGTTTCTCCCAGCCTTTATCTTCCTGCTCCTCTACAAGGAACAACAAAGACGGCGGCGAAGACCACGCTGAGTACTGCACCTAGGACACAGGGGAGGGGGGAGGGAAAAAAGAGTGACACACACAGGCAACGCGCAACACTCCCACCCCCACCCTCACCCACTACAACACACACACAAGTACATGTTGATACATTACATTAACAACCCCCCCGGAAGAATGCAAGGACCAAAGGAAATGAGTCAAATGATTATAATATATTCAAATAAATTAATCAAAAATATATACATATATAAAGATATTCACACTCTAAACAAATATATACACCAAGAATACAAGTCTAAAAATGCATGGGCGAGGCCCACACTCAATACCCAAACAAGACGGAGAGAACACTGCTGGGGCATCAGATAGAAATCAAACAGGCACCTCAGGGGGAAGGGGGCACCTCAGCCGGAGGAGTGCACGATACCAGATCCATGAGGGGGCTCCATGCCCACTGCTTTATCCTGTGGAGTGCAAAGCAACAGTCTCGCAAGTCTCTCCAGTGGGTGGTTTGCCCACTGCTTTATCCTGGGGAGTGCAAAGCCACAGTCTCTCAAGTCTCTCCAGTGGGTGTGTTGCCCACTGCTTTATCCTGGGGAGTGGAAAGCCACAGTCTCTCAAGTCTCTCCAGTGGGTGGTTTGTCTACTGCTTTATCCTGGGGAGTGCAAAGCCACAGTCTCCCAAGTCTCTCCAGTGGGTGGGTTGCCCACTGCTTCATCCTGGGGAGTGCAAAGCCACAGTCTCCCAAGTCTCTCCAGTGGGTGGTTTGCCCACTGCTTTATCCTCGGGAGTGCAAAGCCACAGTCTCTCCAGTGGGTGGTTTGCCCACTGCTTTATCCTGGGGAGTGCAAAGCCACAGTCTCTCAAGTCTCTCCAGTGGGTGGGTTGCCCACTGCTTTATCCTGGGGAGTGCAAAGCCAAAGTCTCTCAAGTGGATACCAGTTTCCACTGGTTCTGGAGGGGGCTTGGTGCCCAGAGTGCTTCATCCCGCCAAGGACTGAGGTAGTGGATGCCTTTCTCCACTGGTTCTGGAGGGGGCTTTGTGACCAGAGTGCTTCATCCTGCAAAGGACTGAGGTAGTGGATGTGATACTCCACTGGTTCTGGAGGGGGCTTTGTGCCCAGAGTGCTTCATCCTGCCAAGGACTGAGGTAGTGGATGCCTTTCTCCACTGGTTCTGGAGGGGGCCTGGTGCCCAGAGTGCTTCATCCTGCCAAGGACTGAGGTAGTGGATGTGATACTCCACTGGTTCGGGAGGGGGCTTTGTGACCAGAGTGCTTCATCCTGCCAAGGACTGAGGTAGTGGATGTGATACTCCACTGGTTCTGGAGGGGGCTTTGTGCCCAGAGTGCTTCATCCTGCCAAGGACTGAGGTAGTGGATGCCTTTCTCCACTGGTTCTGGAGGGGGCCTGGTACCCAGAGTGCTTCATCCTGCCAAGGACTGAGGTAGTGGATGTGATACTCTACTGGCTCGGGAGGGGGCTTTGTGCCCAGAGTGCTTCATCCTGCCAAGGACTGAGGTACTGGATGCCTTTCTCCACTGGTTCTGGAGGGGGCTTGGTGCCCAGAGAGCATCATCCTGCTCGTGGTGGCCTCAGTAGCGTTGGAATCTTTGGAGCTCACTGGCCTGCGGTGCTTGTTGCGGTGGTGTCCTGTTCAGCGGTGCTGGTGGCGGCGGTGTCCTGTTCAGTGGTGCTGGTGGCGGCGGTGTCCTTAGCAGCGGTGATTGTGGGGGCGGTGTCCTTGGCAGCGGTATTTCTGGCGGCGGTGTCCTTTTCAGCGGTGCTTGTGACGGCGGTGTCCTGTTCAGCGGTGCTGGTGGCAGCGGTGTCCTTGCAGCGGTGCTTGTGGTGGTGGTGTCCTGTTCAGCAGTGCTGGTGGTGGCGGTGTCCTCTTCAGCGTTGCTGGTGGCGGCGGCGGTGTCCTGTTCAGCAGTGATGGTGGCGGCGATGTCCTATTCAGCGGTGCTTGTTGCGGTCTTGTCCGCCACGCAGGTTTTCCAAGACTTGCCTGTTTTACTGTGCCCCTTCCCCACCTTGGATGGTGGCGCAGCTGACTCCACACTCCCAACTGTACCCCTAGGAGCGGCTTCGGTGGAATATTTTTTTCCTCTCTCCCGCCGGGCACTGGCCAACTTTTTGTGCTTTTGAGGTGGGGGACTGTCCGTGCTCTGGCTCCTTGGCACACTGGCTGCCCTGCTGCCTGGCGCACTCCAGAAGCCGGTTACTACTGGCACCACTGTTCCCGCAGATGTTGTGGCTGAGGCACTGGGTTGGGACCTGGATAGGCAGGCCCTAGGAGACTGAATGGGTGGGGGAGGTGAGGGGAAGAGGTCAAGGTTGGACAGGAAAAGTTTTTGGGACACACTGGGATGGGTAGATGGAGGGGGTTTGGGAGTGAAGGAAGAGGTAGTGGTTGCAGGAGGTGTACGTTTGGTGACTTTAGGTGAAGGTGCATGGGCTGGAGGCTTTCGTGAGGTTGATGGCTGTTGGGTGGGTGTGTGGCTGCGCTTGTGTACCTTGGGAGGTGGGCTCACAGACACACTGGGAGAGAACACAGGGGATGTGTGAATGGTAGTGGGGGTGGTGACTGCACGTGAGCGGGGTGTGCTGTTGGGTGTGCTGGTGATGGACGTAGTGGCTGACGATGTAGTGCCTGCAGGTGTGAGTGGAGACGAGACTGGGAGGGAGGAGGGAGATGAGGAGGAGGGGACACAGTGGAGGCAGTGGCTGTTGGTATGTCTGCATGTGTATGATGTTTGCGTGAGTGCTGGGATGTGTGCTGCTTATGTTTGCCTGAGCTTCGCTTGTGTGTTGACGTGTGTGCATGCTGGTCTGTAGGTGTGCTTGGTGTAGGCTGAGGTACAGGGGATTGGGTCTGGGTGGAGGAAGTTGGAGGGGGAGGCTAGAGACAAGGACAATGGCTGCCATCAGTGCTGAGGCCAGACTCTGAAAAGCTTGCTGATGGGCTGCCTGACCAGAATGAATGCCCTCCAGTTATGCATTCGTCTGTTGCAACTGCCTCTCTACACCCTGGATGGCAATTAAAATAGTAGACTGCCCAACAGTGAGGGACCTGAGGAGGTCAATGGCCTCCTCACTGAGGGCAGCAGGGCTGACAGGGGCAGGGGCTGAGGTGCCTGGGGCGAAGGAGATGCCCACCCTCCTGGGTGAGCGGCCACGGGGCAAACGCTGAGGGGCTGCTGGGAGGGTGGTGCTGGTAGGGGGGGTGGCGGCTGCCCCTGTAGATGTGGGGGGCACAGAGGGGCCCGCCACAGCAAGGGAGCTCCCATCAGAGGAGGAGTCGCTGTCGCAGGTGTCTGCTACTGTCCCCGCCGTGAAGCTCCCCTCGCCCTCCTTCCCACTGGTGGCTTCTGACTCCGTTGTGTCGCCCTCTAGGGCAATGTGGGATGCAGCTCCCTCCTGCTCCGGTGCCACTGTTTCTCCACCTGATGATGCGAATGCACACAAGCACAGGGAGACCACAAAAAAGAGGGGGGGAAACAGAAGAAAGACATGTTGAGTGCATGCAATACCGCTACAGTTGGCGGACACTACAGACACAGAAGCATGCCGTGCACTTGGAGTTCCCTAATCAATCACAGGGACATGGGTTACAAGGCTATGCCCGATTGCTGCACACATGGATGTCACAGGAGCCTGACTACGTGTACTTGGCTCTGTACACATGTGGGGTGGGGTGCCACAGGGCCTGCCTTAAGAAGGGACCTTGCCTACTAAACTCGCCCTGGCCTAGGGGAACCCACAGCCCACCTCCCCCACTGAGACACCTACAATGCGCGCTGAATCAGCTGAATGAGAGTGTACTCACCCCCTTGTGGCTGCTGTGATGCCCTCAAGCGCCCATCCAACTCCGGGTATGCCACCGCCAGGATCCGGACCATCAGGGGGGTCATGGTGCGATGGGCACCCCTCCCACGCCATCCCCAGCTGGGCCTCCGCCGTCTTCTTGCTCCAGCGGCGAACGTCCTCCCATCTTTTCCGGCAGTGGGTCCTCCGTCTGTGGTAGACCCCCAGGGTCCAGACTTTTTTGGCGATGGCACGCCAAATATCCTTCTTCTGGTGGGCGCTGACCTACAGGAATAGTACAGGGGAAAAGGAGAAGGTATAACCGTCCGCACCATCAAAGTCATTGGCCCACATCCCTACCCGTGCCATGACACACATGCACTCACCGTCGTTTCATGCACGCCTCATTCTCCCCCCCATCTGTCATCCACACCACACCAAGCAGCCATTGCCCATACAGCATGCTCACAGTGTTCTCACCTGTTTGTCTGGAGGACCGTAGAGTAGCGTGTACTGGGGGAGGACCGCACCCACTAGTTTCTCCAACTCCTCCGTGCTGAAGGCAGGGGCCCTTTCCCCAGACACACAAGCCATTGTCTCTTCCAGACTGAGGTCACAGCAGGACTTGCAGTGTAGATCCTCTCCTGTCGAAGATCAGGTATCAAGTGAGTGAACAGAGAGAAAATGGCGGTGACGTCCACGGCGGTGCATACCGTCACCGCCGGTGTACATTGTCATTGGATCCTCGGACCCATAGGGTTCAATGTTAACCAATGCAGGATTGAGGCGCGGTCCTCGACCGCCTACCGCAACGGTGTACAATGCCAGCGCAGTTACCTCATATCACCTTGTCCCACATTACAGGTCAGGACAAGGGCAGAGGAACGCTACAATGAGGCACATGGTTGAACTAGGAGGATTATAGAGAGGACCATCGGCCTCCTGAAGGCCAGGTTCCGGTGCCTCCATATGACAGGTGGTTCCCTATTCTACTCACCAAAGAAGGTGTGCCAGATCATCGTGGCCTGCTGTATGCTTCACAACTTGGCTTTGCGACGACAGGTGCCTTTTCTGCAGGAGGATGGTCCAGATGGAGGTGTTGTGGCATCTGTGTAGCCTGTGGACAGTGAAGACGAGGAAGCAGAAGAAGAGGACGTAGACAACAGGAACACGGTGATCCAGCAATACTTCCAGTGAGACACAGGTAAGAAGACAACACTGCCTGCTACATCTGATTTAATTCTTCTACCTATCATCTGTCTGTTACTTTCACCCAGTGTATGGACCCTGAATTGTCACTTTGCCTTTCCATTTCACAGATGTGGGTCCCACTGTGTGACCTCTGCTATGTTACCTCATCGACTAGAACTGTGTGACATAGGTATGCTGACAATAGAATTGCCATTGCTATTTTCCTCAGTTATTGCAAATACACATTTGTGAAACCACAGACTGACTCCAGATTGTTTTGTTACTTAAGGGTGTTTATTTAAGTGGTAAATATTGGAGGGGGTTGTAAAATGGTCTGGAGTGATGATGGAGGAATGTCCAGGGCAGAGTCCAGTCTATTAGTCTCACAGGTGCATTGTCCAATGGGGCATAGGAAGTGGAGCTGGGGCAGTTTAAGTATGGACAGGGTGACAATTTGGGATAGAAGGATGACAATCAGGTGGGTCTCATTTCTTGGGAGGGGTCTTGGTATTGCTCTCTGTCTTTGTCCTGGATCTCAGGGACCATTTGCGGGGTGGTTCTCTATCTGCAGGGGTGGGGTGCTGGTGTCGTGGTCCTGTGGCAGTGCCTCCTGTCCACTAGTGCCAGCGGAGGTGGTGGGCAGTTCATTGTCCAGGCTAGTGTCAGGGGCCCTTTGTTGCGCCACAGTGTCCCTCCAGGTGTTGACGAGTTCCTTCAGCATCCCTACAATGCAGCCCTGGGTGGAATTTATGGATTTGAGTTCCTCCCTGAACCCCAAATACTGTTCCTTCTGCAGCCACAGGGTCTCCTGAAACTTGGCCAGTACCATTGCCATCATCTCCTGGGAATGGGGGTATGCTCCCATGATGTTAGAGAGGGCCTTGTGGAGAGTGGGTTCCCTGGGCCTGTCCTCCCCCTGTCGCACAGCAGCCCTCCCAGTTCCCCTGTTTCCCTGGTCCTCTGTCCCCTGAACCGTGTGCCCACTACCACTGCCCCCAGGTCCCTGGTGTTTTTGAGTTGGTGGGTTAGCTTGGGTTCCCTGTAGTGGTGGACACAATGCTGCTTGACGTGCCCTGGGGACAGAGGTATGGGCTTGTTGGGAGGATGCTGTGCTTGTGTTTCCAGAGGGAGGAAGCTCTGTAGTGGCCTGTCCCAGTGTGAGGGGATCCGACTGTCCCGAGGTCCCAGATGGGCTGGGCTGGTCATCTTGATCCAGTTGGACAGAGCTGCTGTCATCACTGTGGGCCTCTTCTGTGGGTGGAGTGAACATGTCTGGACCCTCCTGTCCAGTGACGTTGGGTTGGGGTCCTGCAGGGGTGTAAAAGCATGATTATTGCATCTGTGTGTGCCATGGTGTGCAAAGGGTAGGTGACCCTGTACCCCAGTGCTTGCATTCTTGAGTGGGACCTTGTGTGATAATGGTTTAGGGGGGTGTATGGGTGTGTGAGGTGGACATGCTTTGGTGATGGGTGTCCATTCTTTGGTGTTGCATGCAGGGCTTGGGTTTGGGATGTGTGGTTTGTGATATTGGGACATATGTGAGGAGTTGGAGTGATGGGGGTGAGGGCGAGGGTGGGGGTATGTGATAGCATGCAGGTGGGTGGGGGATGAAGTAGTGAAAGATTTGTCTTACCAGAGACCATTCCTCCAGCTACTCCTGCGAGGCCCTCAGGATGCAGTATAGCCAAGACCTGCTCCTCCCATGTTGTGAGTTCTCGGGGAGGAGGTGGGGGTCCACCGCCAGTCCTCTGAACCGCAATCTGGTGTCTTGAGACCACGGAATGCACCTTCCCTCGTAGGTCGTTCCACCTCTTCCTGATGTCATCCCTAGTTCTTGGGTGCTGTCCCACTGCGTTGACCCTGTCCACGATTCTTCGCCATAGCTCCATCTTCCTAGCTATGGTGGTGTGCTGCACCTGTGATCTGAATAGCTGTGGCTCTACCCGGATGATTTCCTCCACCATGACCCTGAGCTCCTCCTCAGAAAACATGGGATGCCTTTGCGGTGCCATTTGGTGGTGTGGGTGATGTGTTGGGTGGTGTGTGTTTTGATGTGTGGGGTGATCTTTAGAGGTGTGTTGAGTGAGGTGTGTGGATGTTGTGTGAGTGATGATGTTGAGTGCCTGTGGATGCTGTTGTTCTTTCTGGTGGTGTCTCTCTCTGGCCTTCTGTCGCAATTGTTGTCGTAAGGGTTTGTGGGTGATGTGGGTGTGTGTTTTATATTGTATTGGATGTGTGAGAGTGGTGTGTGTATGTGTATCAGGTGTGTGTATTTGGAATTGTCCAATGTGGATGTGTTTTGTAAATGTGTGTGTATTTTGAGCGCAGTGGTGTGAACCGCCAATGGAATACTGCGGTTGAAAGACCGCCGCATGGATTCGTGGGTCGTGATAGTGTGCGCGTATTCCTGGTGGCGTGACGGTGGAGGTTTTGTTATCGCTAGTTTATCACTGACCTTTGGTGTGGCGGACTTGTGTGGGTGTCTGGATTTTGGTGGATTCCGAGCTGTGGGTCATAATGGCAGTGGTGGTATTCCGCGGCGGTGAGTTGGCGGTCTTCTGCACGGCGGTTAGCGGCTTTTACCGCCAATGTTGTAATGACCCCCTAAGTGTTAAAATTCTAGATGTTACATTATATGTGCATAATAAGCCCCTTAATACAACTACTATGGTGTTCCTGAAAACTTTCAGATTATTTCCTTGTCCTCATGCAAACAGATTTGATTCTGAAGACATAATCCTAGAGGGTGCTTATGTTTCTAGTCAATGTGTAACAATTCATTAAGAGGTTTTATTGAGAAGTTGTATTAATCATTCTTAATTTCTTCCCAGGTAACCAGACGTCTTGAAGCCTAGTTAATTAGTCCATGCTTAAGTTATCCATGGTTACAATATGACAATGCTTAGAATCATAGTCTAGTAAAGATTAATCTGATATAATTTTGATATTGTGTGTTTTAACCTTTTGCTTCCTACAGGTCTCCTTCCCAGCTGTTCCCTACCCAATCCCCTTTTCCCCACTTGGACTCTCTTAGACTCTGTGACATTCTATTCAGAGTATTGGATCTGCTTTGTGGTGGACATGTTGGGAATGTGCCCAGACCCCGAGGATCTGGTGACTCTGACACTCCGTCCCTTGTGTAATAGGCGGCTTTAATCACCGTTGTCGTCTTTGTCACGTTGGTGTTCCAGGTGGCGCATGATGTAGATGAGCTTCGGGTAGACTTGTAGTTCCTGTTCCATGGTGGCATTGTTCTTCCCCGTGTCTCTGATGGTGAGTCTTTGCTCTTTTGTGTTCTGTTTCCATCAGGCTTTTGATGGCATTGATACTGCCCCGGAAATCCTGGAGGATTACAGGGTCAAAATATGGTGGGTGGTACTTTGTCTTCCGCCTGGCTGTTGTTGGCTACTATCGTGGTCAGTGGTGTTAATGCCCTAGCGGTTGGTGTGGTACATTGGCTGTCTTTGGGAGTTATCTTCGCCATGGTCATAATTTGACGGTAATTACTGCCAGCCTGCTGGCGGTAATACCGCCACTTTATCACTCACTGCCAGGGTCATAATAAAGGCCTCAGTGTTACCAAAATTAATGGTACTTTATTTTAGTGACACAATGCCAAAAATACTTTGGAGACTATACTCCCTTAGGATACAATATAAACACTAGTAACCAAAAACAGGTAATAAATAGTCTGAAAATAGTGCAAACAGTGAAAATCACAATGGGTTGCAATAGGCCTATTGCTGTATCAACACAAACCATAAAATAGTGGAATGCAAAAGTCGGTTTCCCACCTAGGCAAGTGTAGTGTGTAGTGGGGTGCCAGGAGAGTAAGGAAACACCAAAGATAAGTAAAGTACCCCACCCCAGAGCCCAGGAAAGCAGGAGTTAAACACAACAAGTTTCTTAAACCACACTAGAAGTTGTGGTAGAAGATAATGCAAGAACCAGAAGAGACTGCAAGACACTAACAATGGATTCCTGAGCCTGAAGACCTGTGGAAGAAGGGGACCAAGTCGAAGAAGCACTGAAGAGTCCAAGGAGAAGAGGAGCCCCTGCTAACGCAGATGAAGGTGCAATTGAAAAACCAACAGTGTGAAGACAAAGTCAGTATTGCACCAAAGTAGACAAATTCAGGTTCCTGGTTGGTGAAGAAGATGTCCCACTCCGGATGGATAAATGCAGTCTGGTTTGAGTTGCTGGATTCTTCCAACAAGCTTTGGCATATGCAAAGCTCGTGGTTAGCTGAAAATGGTGCTGCTCGGGACCAGGAGGAACCTGGTGGCTTCTACCCAGGAGGGGGATATAGAGGGGGCTCTCAGCAAGTTAGAGAGCCCTCAGAAGACCAGGCAGCTTGCACAGGAGTCCCACAGCATGGGGACAAAGACGGTGCACATGGAGGCCCACGCAGCATGACACAAAGGAGTCCGCCACCGCCGTAAAACCACTCAAGAAGCAGTGCGTTGAAGGATGGAGTGCTGGGGGCCTAAGCTGTGGTGTGTACGAAGAACTCCTTGGAAGGTCACCCACAAGCCTTGGCAACTGCAAGTAATGTGGTGCAAGGTGGGTACTGCCTTGCGTGCGGAGGCAAGCTCTTATCTCCACTAAATTTGGACAGTTGGACGTTGGGACTATCAGAGTCACTTTAGTCCACCACCCATGTCTCTGGGTCCACGCCTGTCAACTGGAGAGGGGACCCAAGCCACCGGTCGTCGCTGCAGAGAGGTGCCTGCTGAAGCAGGAAAGTGACTCCATCACTCCACAGGAGATTCCTTCGGCTCTTCTGGTGCAGACTGAATACAGGCAGTCCTCGAAGGATGCACAACGTAGAAACTATTGCAGTTGCTGGCAGGAGCTGAAGATACAGGGGGTCATTCTGACCCTGGCGGCCGGGGGCCGCCAGGGCCACCGACCACGGGAGCACCGCCAACAGGCTGGCGGTGCTCCCATGAGCATTCTGACCGCGACGGTTAAGCCGCGATCAGAAGCGGAAAGTCGTCGGTCTCCCGCCGACTTCCCGCTGCTCGGGGAAATCCTCCATGGCGGCGGAGCGCGCTCCGCCGCCATGGGGATTCTGACACCCCCTACCGCCATCCGAGACCCGCCAGGAACAGGATGGCGGTAGGGGGTGCCGCGGGGCCCCTGGGGGCCCCTGCAGTGCCCATGCCAATGGCATGGGCACTGCAGGGGCCCCCGTAAGAGGGCCCCACTGTGTATTTCAGTGTCTGCAATGCAGACACTGAAATACGCGACGGGTGCAAACTGCACCCGTCGCACATACCCACTCCGCCGGCTCCATTCGGAGCCGGCTTCCTCGTGGGTTGGGGTTTCCCGCTGGGCTGGCGGGCAGCCTCCTGGCGGTCGCCCGCCAGCCCAGCGGGAAAGCCTGAATGGCCTCCGCCGTCTTTCGATGAGAATCACCCCCACAATGTTGCAGAAGTCATCTTAGCTTCTTTGTTGTAGTTTTGTAGAGTTCCTGGAGCAGTCAGCAGTTGATCCGTCGGTAGAAGATGAAGTAAAGGGTGCAGAGGATTCCTGCTGGAGTACTGCAATCTGAATCTGAATAAAAACCAAGAGTAGAGACCCTAAATAGCCCTGAGAGAGCGATTGGTCACCTAACCAGGTAACTACCTATCAGGAGGGGCCTCTGACCTCACCTGCTGGCACTGGCCACTCAGATGCTGCCAGAGTTCCCTTTCCATCTTGAAAACAAGATGGCAGAACCCAGGGACACTCTGGATGAGCTCTGGGCATCACCCCTGGGGTGGTGATGGACAGGGGAGGTGTCACTTCCCTTTCCTTTGTCCAGTTTCGCACCAGAGCAGGGACTGGGTGTCCTTGAACCAGTGTAGGCTGGAATATACAAGGAGGGCACCATCTGTGCCCTTCAAAGAATTTCCAGAGGCTCTGGGAGAATACCCCTCCAATGCCTGTAACACCTATTTCCAAGGGGAGAGGAAGTAAAACCCCTCTCCTAATAGAAATGCATTGTTCTACCTTCCTGGGATTGAGCTGCTCAAGCCCTAGGAGAGCAGAAGCCTTTCTGTGAAGTGGCAGCAGCTGGGGCTGCAGTGGAAACCTCAGAAGGCTGGTATGGCAGTACAGGGGGTCCACTGTGGAGCCCCCAGAGTACATGGAACTGTGCAACCAATACTGGAATCAGTATTGGTGTACAATTCTCAGTTGTTAGACACCTTACATGGCCATATTCAGAGATACCTTTGTGAAGCTGTGCATAAGTATTGACCTATATAAAGTGTACACTTAAAATGGCATCCCCGCACTCACAAAGTCCCGGAAGATGGGCCTGGACAACGTGGGTGCACCTCTGCTAGTGCAGGGGTGACCTTACACACAGGTACTTTGCACTCAGCCTTCAGGGTCTGAAGGCCTGACATATAGGTGACTTATAAGTGACCTGGTGCAGTGAAAATGGGTGTGAAAAAGTGCATGCACTATTTCACACATGATGCAATGGCAGTCCTGTAGAAACCTTTGAATGGCTCCCTATGGGTGGCAAAAGAAATGCTGCAGCTCATAGGGATCCCCTGGAACACCAATGCCCTAGGTACCTAGGTACCATATACTAGGGGCTTATAAGGGGGGACCAGTATGCCAATTTGGAGTGAAATACTGGTTTACCAGTACGTATGTACAAATTTGGAACAAGAGAGGGCATAAGCACTGGAGTTCTGGTTAGCAGGACTCTAGTGACATAGTTAAGCATACTGACAAAAACAGTGAAACAGACTGACAAGTAGGCCACAAACCATGAGCACTGGGGTCCTGGCTAGCAGGATCCCAGTGACACAGTTAAAACACACTGACAAACAGGCCAAGAATGGGGGTAACTATGCTAGAAAGAGGCTACTTTCTCACAGTAAGTCACACACAATCTAAACTATCCTGTGCCCACCCTCTGGTAGCTTGGCACTAAGCAGTAAGGCTTATCTTAGAAGACAATGTGTAAAGTATTTGTGCAATAAATCATACTGTAACACAGTGAAAATACCACAAAAATACACCACACAGGATTAGAAAAATAGATAATATTTATCTGAATACAGTAAGGTCAAAAAAACAAAGGTTAAATAAGCACAAAATGAAATATCACTTTTGAAATGTTTAAAGAGTCTTAGGCCCCCATTGTAACCCTGGAGGTAAATCCCGCTTTCCGTCATGCTGAACACCGCCAACATACCGTTGAGGAGGCAGAATTCCACTACAGGTATTACCACCCACATCTCGGAATCCGCCACAATGCAGACACCCACACCAAAGGTCCGTGATAAACTGGCGATGACAAAACCCACACTGTCACGCCAACAGGAATATGCCCACACTATCATGACCCATGAATCAATGCGGCGGTCTTTCAACCGCGGTAATCGATTGGAGGAACACACCGATGTGCTCAAAATACACACACACTTACAAATACAACTACATTGCACAATTCGAAATACACACATCTTATACACATACACATACCACACCCACACACTCACACCACTATAAAACACACACCCACATTACCCACAAACCCTTACAACATAAAATTTTAAAGAAGGCCAGAGAGAGAGACTAGCGAACACAACACTGTAGGAAAGTACTATCTTGCCTGGCATGTTACCCCCATATTTCACTGTATATATGTTGTTTTAGTTGTATGTGTCACTGGGACCCTGCCAGCCAGGGCCCCAGTGATCATAAGTGTGCCCTGTATGTGTTACCTGTGTGATGACTAACTGTCTCACTGAGGCTCTGCTTACCAGAACCTCAGTGGTTATGCTCTCTCATTTCTTTCCAAATTGTCACTAACAGGCTAGTGACCAATTTCACCAATTTACATTGGCATACTGGAACACCCTTATAATTCCCTAGTATATGGTACTGAGGTACCCAGGGTATTGGGGTTCCAGGAGATCCCTATGGGCTGCAGCATTTCTTTTGCCACCCATAGGGAGCTCTGACAATTCTTACACAGGCCTGCCACTGCAGCCTGAGTGAAATAACGTCCACGTTATTTCACAGCCATTTACCACTGCACTTAAGTAACTTATAAGTCACCTATATGTCTAACCTTTACCTGGTAAAGGTTGGGTGCTAAGTTACTTAGTGTGTGGGCACCCTGGCACTAGCCAAGGTGCCCCCACATTGTTCAGGGCAAATTCCCCGGACTTTGTGAGTGCGGGGACACCATTACACGCGTGCACTATACATATGTCATGACATATGTATAGCGTCACAATGGTAACTCCGAACATGGCCATGTAACATGTCTAAGATCATGGAATTGTCACCCCAGAATGGCATTGGGGAGACAATTCCATGATCCCCCGAGTCTCTAGCAGAGGCCCGGGTACTGCCAAACTACCTTTCCCAGGGTTTCACTGCAGCTGCTGCTGCTGCCAACCCCTCAGACAGGTTTCTGCCCTTCTGGGGTCCAGCCAGGCTTGGCCCAGGAAGGCAGAACAAAGGACTTCCTCAGAGAGAGGGTGTTACACCCTCTCCCTTTGGAAAAAGGTATCAGGGCTGGGGAGGAGAAGCCTCCCCCAGCCTCTGGAAATGCTTTAATGGGCACAGATGGTTCCCATTTCTGCATAAGCCAGTCTACACCGGCTCAGGGATCCCCGAGTCCTGCTCTGGCCCCGAAACTGGACAAAGGAAAGGGGAGTGACCACTCCCCTGACCTGCACCTCCCTTGGGAGGTGCCCAGAGCTTCTCCAGTGTGCTCCAGACCTCTGCCATCTTGGAAACAGAGGTGCTGCTGGCACACTGGACTGCTCTGAGTGGCCAGTGCCAGTAGGTGACGTCAGACACTCCTTCTGATAGGCTCTTACCTGTGTTGCTAGCCTATCCTCCTTCCTAGGTAGCCAAACCTCCTTTTCTGGCTATTTAGGGTCTCTGCTTTGGGGAATTCTTTAGATAACAAATGCAAGAGCTCACCAGAGTTCCTCTGCATCTCTCTCTTCACCTTCTGCCAAGGAATCGACCGCTGACTGCTCTGGATGCCTGCAAAACTGCAACAAAGTAGCAAAGACGACTACTGCGACCTTGTAACGCTGATCCGGCCGCCTTCTCGACTGTTTTCCTGGTGGTGCATGCTGTGGGGGTAGTCTGGCTCCTCTCTGCACTAGAAGCTCTGAAGAAATCTCCAGTGGGTCGACGGAATCTTCCCCCTGCAACCGCAGGCACCAAAAGACTGCATCACCGGTCTTCTGGGTCCCCTCTCAGCACGACGAGCGTGGTCCCTGGAACTCAGCAACTCTGTCCAAGTGACTCCCACAGTCCAGTGACTCTTCAGTCCAAGTTTGGTGGAGGTAAGTCCTTGCCTCCCCACGCTAGACTGCATTGCTGGGTACCGCGTGATTTGCAGCTGCTCCGGCTCCTGTGCACTCTTCCAGGATTTCCTTTGTGCACAGCCAAGCCTGGGTCCCCGACACTCTTACCTGCAGTTCACGACCTCCTGAGTTGTCCTCTGGCGTCATGGGACCTTCTTTTGTGACTTCGAGTGAGCTCCGGTTCACTCTTCTTCGTAGTGCCTGTTCCGGCACTTCTGCGGGTGCTGCTTGCTTCTGAGTGGGCTCTTTGTCTTGCTGGATGCCCCCTCTGTCTCCTCACGCAATTGGCGATATCCTGGTCCACAGCAGCATCCAAAAACCCTAACCGCGACCCTTGCAGCTAGCAAGGCTTGTTTGCGGTCTTTCTGCACGGAAACACCTCTGCAAGCTTCTTCACGACATGGGACATCCATCCTCCAAAGGGAAAGTTCCTAGTCTTCTTCGTTCATGCAGAATCCACAGCTTCTACCATCCGGTGGCAGCTTCTTGGCACCCACAGCTGGCATTTCCTGGGCATCTGCCCACTCCCGACTTGATTGTGACTTTTGGACTTGGTCCCCTTGTTCCACAGGTACTCTCGTCTGGAAATCCATCATTGTTGCATTGCTGGTGTTGGTCGTCCTTGCAGAATTCCCCTATCACAACTTCTGTGCTCTCTGGGGAACTTAGGTGCACTTTGCACCCACTTTTCAGGGTCTTGGGGTGGGCTATTTTAATAACCCTCACTATTTTCTTACAGTCCCAGCGACCCTCTACAAGGTCACATAGGTTTGGGGTCCATTTGTGGTTCGCATTGCACTTCTAGAGTTTATGGTTTGTGTTGCTCCTATCCCTATGTGCTCTCATTGCAATCTATTGTGACTGTACATTGCTTGCATTGCTTTCAATTGCTATTACTGCATATTTTTGGTATTGTGTACATATATCTTGTGTATATTTGCTATCCTCATACTGAGGGTACTCACTGAGATACTTTTGGCATATTGTCATAAAAATAAAGTACCTTTATTTTTAGTATATCTGTGTATTGTGTTTTCTTATGATATTGTGCATATGACACCAGTGGTATAGTAGGAGCTTCACACGTCTCCTAGTTCAGCCTAAGCTTCTCTGCTAAGCTACCTTTTTTATCAGCCTAAGCTGCTAGACACCTCTTCTACACTAATGAGGGATAACTGGACCTGGTGCAGAGTGTAAGTACCCCTTGGTACCACTACAAACCAGGCCAGCCTCCTACAAACACCAGTATCCACAGACACACAACACCATCACTTATACAACATCCACGCACCTCAAACAACACACATCAACACATCCCCCCACACATCACAACAGACAGCACCTCACACATCACCCACATCATGGCACCTCAAAGACACCCCAGGTTTTCAGAGGAGGAGCTCAGGGTCATGGTGGAGGAAATCATCCGGGTAGAGCCACAGCTTTCGGATCACAGGTTCAGCACACCTCCATTGCGAGGAAGATGGAGCTATGGCGGAGATTCGTCGACAGGGTCAACGCAGTGCGACAGCATCCAAGAACACAGGATGACATCAGGAAGAGGTGGAATGACCTATGGGGGAAGGTGCGTTCTGTGGTTTCAAGACACCAGATTGCTGTAGAGAGGACTGGCAGTGGACCCCCACCTCCTCCCCCACAACTAACAACATGGGAGAAGCAAGTCTTGGCAATACTGCATCCTGAGGGCCTCGCAGGAGTAGCAGGAGGACTGGACTCTGGTAAGTCAAATCTTTACAACCATATCCCCCAGGCCCCACCTGCATGCCATCACATACCCCCACCCTTACCCTCACTGCCATCACTCCATCATGTCACATATGTCCCACTATCACAACCCACACATCTCAATACCAAGGCCCTGCATGCACCACCTATGCATGGACCACCATCACCAAAGCATGTCCAGTACAGATACCCACACAGACCCCAAACCAACTTTCACAAAAGGGCAAACACAATGATGCAAGCACAGGAGTAGAGGATACCTCACCCAATGCACAATATGGCACAGATACTAAAACTATACATTTACACCCCAACAGGACCCATACCCAATGTCACCGGACAGGAGGTGCAGACATATCCAGTCCCCCCACAGAAGAGGCCCACAGTGATGACAGCAGCTCTGCACGCCTGGATCAAGATGACCAGCCCGGCCCATCAGGGACCTCGGGACAGTCGGTTCCCCTGACACAGTCCCAAACCACCACAGATTCTCCCCCTCAGGAAATACCGCCACAGCACCCACCCAGCGGGCCCATCCCTCCGTCCCCAGGACACGTCAATCAGCAGTGTGTCCACCACTACAGGGAACCCAGGCAAACCCAACAACCCAAGAAAATCAGGGACCTGGGGTCAGTGGCATTGGGCACACGTTTCAGGGGACAGAGGCACATGATAACATGGAAGGTAGGAGGACTGCTGTGCGACAGGGGGAGGACAGGCCCAGGGAACCGACACTCCACGAGGTACTCTCCAACATCATGGGAGCTTACCGCCATTCCCAGGAGACCATGGGCACAATACTGGCCAAGTTTCAGGATACCCAGCGACTGCATGAGGAACACTACCTGGGGATCAGGGAGGACTTGAAGTCCATTAACACCACCCTGGTCTTAATTGCAGGGGTGCTGGCAGACCTTGTCAACATCATGAGGGACACAGTGGCACACCAACAGGCCCCTGACACTAGACTAGCCTGGACGATGAACAGCCCTCCACCTCCACCGGCGCTAGTGGACAGGAGGCACCGCCACAGGACCAACAGACTACCAGCACCCCACCCCCTGCAGAAGAAGAACCACCCCGCAAACGGACCTTGAGATCCATGAACAAGAGAGAGAACATTGCCAAGACCCCCGCCAGGAAATAAGACCCTCATGAATGTCACCCTTCTGTCCAACTTTGTCACCCTGTTCACCTTAAACTGCCATTGCTCCCCTTCCTATGCCCCATTGGACAATGCACCTGTGAGACCAAGAGACTAGAGTCTGCCATGGACATTCCTCCGCCATCACCCCATCCCACTTCACATCCCCCTCCACTTATTAGCACAGAAATAAACACCCTTAATTTACCAAAAAATCTGGAGTCAGTCTGTGCTTTCACAAATATGTAATTGCAAAATCTCTGGACTATAGCAATGTCAATGTAGTAAACAGGAGTAAACATAGCAGAGGGCACAAAGTGGGACCCAGATCTGTGAAATGGAAAGCCAAAGTGACAATTCAGGGTCCATACACAGAGGTAAAAAGGCAGACTTATGTTAGGTCCTACCATAGAATGAGATGTGGGAAACAGTTCCATCTTCTTACCTGTGTCTCACTGGAAGTATTGCATGATGATGTTGTTTTGGTTGTCTACATCTTCTTCTTCTGCCTCCTCTTCTTCACTGTCCACAGGCTCCACAGCTGCCACAAGACAAGCATCAGGCCCATCCTCCTGCAGAAAACGTGTTGCATGGGCTCTCATTATCCTAAATGAGACTACTGGATTTCTGGGCAGCAGGATCGATAACGGTGTGGGGGACTGAGTCTGACCCACGTGTAAGGAACTCTGTCACCCTAAATCCGTTTTTTGCTCCGGCTAACTAGCAGTGCCTCATTTCTCCCACGGGGAAGAAATGATTAGGCAGCCGAGCGCATGACATCTTTGGAACTTCTCAGGGAAGTCGTGGTCACTCAGATCCAAACCAACTCTCTCATTTACAATATGATCTCATATACAAATGACAAAGACAGGATAAGTTTTATATAATGTTTTAATAAAACAACTTTATTTTAGATAATAAGGCGTGAGCCGCAATAACCAGAACAATACAACACAGTAGGATTGAAATAGTCACCAGGAGAGTAAAACATAAGAACAAAGCTATCATAGTGCCTAACAGTTTCTACTCTCCCTCTGCTTGTTCTATTTAGAGCACAGCATGTTAAGCTTCTAGCTTGCCTTTCCGAATCACCGGGGAGACATCAGCCCTCATACCTGAGCAAAGACCTGTGATCTGGTTCAGCATCTGCAACGAGGCAGTCAGCGTCTAGTTGTGGTTCCCTGGTCGGAATCTCCCTCTTGCGTGTATTGGGACAAGGAAGTGATTTTATAACTAACATGTCATCGTGATCACAAAATGTCCCTACGCAGGCATGCCAAATCTAAACTCCTACCACGTCTATCGGCAATGTACCAGACTGTATCCTTGACTGAAGCACAGAGTGAATATGTTATGGAGAACTCCAGTGCTGAAGTAGGCAAAACAGTGTGATATGAATAAAAAAAACAACACCGTAGAACTGGCTATTTGAAAAATAACAGTACGAAGCCTAATAAAAAGCATTTAGAGCAAAGTGCACAGAGGCTCTAAGCTGCCAGCAAATGAATAAAACACATCCAGGGCAAAGTGCACAAAGGCCCAAAGCCTGAAGCTAATGCGCAAAGGACACGCAAAACCAACTACACTACACTCTCCCCTTGTCGGTAGCAAGTGGTTCCAATAATATAAAAGCAAGCCCCAAATACAAACAATACATAAAACTATATATTTCGACAAGGTCAGAAGACAACAAAGTCATAAATTTAGGAAACATGTGACGATAAAGCCAAATTCAATAGCGTGTCAATTTTGCAGGAGAGAAAAAAATCCAATTGTCAGACAGAAGCAATAGAAGGTAGGAGCTCCTCCACTTCGATATATGTTAATATCGGAAGATCCACGCCACAAAGTACCATGGAGCAGTTATGTTCCAAAGCCCCAAAACCATCCAGGGCGGCACCCCGTGCAGGGCCTAGGAAAGAGACAACACCATCTTCCTCCAGGAAGGGAATCTCATAAACCGCCTCACGAAGCAAACGCAACCGTAGTGCACAAGTCTGGGAATGAGCCCTAATCGGGAACATCAACAGATCAGTTTCGACCACTGGATGGCGCTGCAGTGAGAGACAGAAAGCCAGTGCATGTTCAAACGAGCACCAAAGGCACCGAAACACGGGTTGCACACAATCCAAAACTGGTCGGAATGATAGAGACCAGTCACACTCCAAATGTCCCAGGAGTGTTGCTCCAAAATGCTGCATCATGCGTTCACGACACAGCTGCGCTGACGGGAGCAGCAATATAGGATCTCGTCGTGGCGGGACATCCATTGCGAAAAAATAGCAACAATAGCAAAACTCCAGCCAACAAAGCCAAAGTAATCGGTAAACCCCCAAAAATGCTTCCGAAAATAGAGTGTATAGCCGAGGGTATCAAACCGAACATGGAAGAGAAGGTGTGAGCAAAACCAACACCAACGGCTTTGAAAAAATGAGCAATACCAGCAGTGCTGGATGCATTAAATATACATCCCACAAGTTCACCGAAGTGACTCGGAAAGTTAGTATTCAAAAGGGACTGTATCTCCGCCGATGACCTTGCCACCTGAAGTGCGTAGGTCTCGCTAGCAGATGTAAGGGCCACATGCTTTTGAAACAATAAAGCTTTTAGCCGACTCAACTTGTCGAAATTAACCTTGGAAGTAGCAATAAGAGGCCAGATGTCCGCTACCTCCCTAATTTGAGTGGGGGGAAATAACACATTCCCGCAGCACGTAACGGCCTTGTTGACAACGATAACATAAACTATTCCGGCACGCATGCCAAAGCAGCGTTCGCTGTTAAGAACAATGTAACTGCCGTTAGAAAGCACCTGGAAAGTGTTTTTAATAACCTGGACTGGAACTCCCTTCAGATAACAAGCTAAGTTAGCAATCCAAGCGTTACACGCCCCGTGCAAGGACAGCTGTTTACAAACCATGGAATGGCTGACAGAAGCTTCGCATTCGCTACCGCTAAGAAAAACCTCCCTCAAACCATTAACACATCTGTATTGAAAGGGAAGCTCCCACACCTCGTGTATGTAACTGTCTCCTAATAGTTCATATCTACCCACTGGAATGTGCTTCAAACAAGAAGTAAATTGCAGAGTGGAGATAGGCAAATTAATAACCCCATGAATCAACCACTCAGCTGATGGAATCTCAGCCACCGTGAAAGGCAGTTTCACCAATTTCTCAATATTCAACATAACATATGTTGCTTCCTTTTTAGCCATCAGCTGTAGTTGACGAGTTAAATTAAAGGAGACAAAGATCTCTCTGGCAAGAATGTGCTGCCATGGAACGCGACCTGCCTTCAAGGTCAGAAGAGTCCAACCCAGCTGCATGATGGACCGCGTCTGACTCTGCCCATGATATAAAGAAGACATGTCTGATTTAATAATGTCAATAGCAGAGGAAACAATGCTGTCAATTGTGTAAACACGGTCAGAAAGGGTATGCATGCCATTATCAACAACAGACAAAGGCGGTCATTCTGACCCTGGCGGTCGTGGACCGCCAGGGCCTGGGACCGCGGGAGCACCGCCAACAGCGGTGCTCCCAAGGGCATTCTGACCTTCAGAGACGGAAAACCGGCGGTCTCCCGCCGGTTTTCCGCTGCCCTGTGGAATCCTCCATAGCGGCGCAGCTTGCTGCGCCGCCATGGGGATTCCGACCCCCTCACCGCCATCCTGTTCCTGGCGGTTTTGACCGCCAGGAACAGGATGGCGGTGAGGGGTGTCGTGGGGCCCCTGGCCAATGGCATGGGCACTGCAGGGGCCCCCGTAAGAGGGCCCCACAAAGATTTTCAGTGTCTGCCATGCAGACACTGAAAATCGCGACGGGTGCTACTGCACCCGTCGCACCCTTCCCACTCCGCCGGCTCCATTCGGAGCCGGCTTCCTCGTGGGAAGGGGTTTCCCGCTGGGCTGGCGGGCGGCCTTCTGGCGGTCGCCCGCCAGCCCAGCGGGAAACACAGAATAACTGCGGCGGTCTTCTGACCGCGCAGCGGTATTCTGGCGGCTCCCGCCGGCACCGCGGTTACCGCGGCCGGCGGGAGTCAGAATGACCCCCAAAGTTTGCATCAGGTTTTCCTGGTCAATATGCCTCAACCGGGCTGCAGCCTCCTGTTGTGAAAGCTTCCAAATCTCATTATACACTTCGTATAAGAACCTTTTCTTCCGTGGTACCTTGGGACCTGACAAAAAATCTTGTAAATCAGTATCATTAGACAGTAACGTGAGATGTGACTTAACTGCATCCAGCGTGGATGACTTAAACCATTGCTGACAAAGCTTCCCCACGCTGTATGTAGATATAATATCAGCATGTTCTGGTGAAATGTAACGAGGGTCTGCCCTACTAGTCCTGAACCCCCCTGAAGAGGTGACAAAACGTTGATGACACTCATTAGTGTCTATAGGCCATAATAACCACCCGCCCGGATGTATCGATGAAGTGTTAAGCGTACCATTCTGGACCCAATGTGTAAATTCACTAAAAGTAGCATTCACATAGTGCTGCCAGTTGTTTAATTTGGAAGGGACAGGTATACTAGGCAAATTTAACTCTCTAATTGTCGCCAAGCCCAAACAGCTAGTCTGTTGTACAGTGTCATTGAGGAAAATCATCTGCACAGGGATAATACATGCTCTAAATAATGTGTCCCTGCCTTGCATCTGCCAATTTTTCAAGTCAACAGTCTTAAACCAGTATTCATACCCCTCGACCGAAAGTTTAGATACAAACAAATTTGAATACAGTAATTTAGTATCGGTTAATAACATTTGCTTATTAGAATACGGAGTAACTTTAAAATAGTAAGACCTAGCATTTCGTTGATTATGCCCAGAAAAATATGCAAATTTATCATAATACGTTTTCGAACTGCCTTGTGGAGGAGTCGAGCAATGTTCCCATTGCACATAATTAAATATGGACTTAGGGCTTCTAGCTTTATGAATAAAGTGGTGTCCATAATAGTTGTAGCAAAACATGTCACCATGATTATCTCTAAATTGGTAAGCATCTTCATTGTCATAGACAGTATAATATTGCAAATCTGTTAGCATAGAATCTACTGTCTTCACATCCCAATCATCAGAAACAATGCCTGGTATAACAATATAATTCATTGATAACTTAAGGACATACAGTATTTGAATCAATTCAGTGGGACCATATATATCAAACATTACTTTATCCCACACAATCCCATCCGGAATCGGTATTGCAGAAATGTTTACATTGGACAAGTCTCTTCGAACCATATGAGACGAAAAATGTGGTTTTAACACAGTCTCCACGTGCTCAATGTCAGATCGATCAGGAAGAAAATGACCATGTATTACTAGAAAAAAAGTAACCACAAATCCCAACCATAAAAAAAGAGTCATTACAGCCATAAAAAGCCACAAATAGTTCCAAGGAAAAACAAAATATGTGCGTTTAAGCCAACCCAGCAGCTTACGTGGACCTCGGACAGAAAATATCGAGGACGAGGAGCTGGACACTGCATCATCAGCGTCGTTGAAGCAGCCAGAGGCAGTTCTTGCAAAAGGTGCAATTGTGAACAAAGAAGCAGATGGAGGCTCTCGCCTAGGCACGCTATAAACCACATGTTCAGAAACATCAGTAGAACGTACAGCAACTTGATCAAAAGATTCCATATTAATCGTCGTCTGTGGAAAAATCGCAAGATCATCATCCACCCTCCCCAAGCTCGGAGAGGAAACAGCGTCGGTGTAAATCACCTGCAGCGGGACTTCTTCCCCAGTAGTGAGAGGGATTCCGGAACTACTGGGTGTCCCTCTTGGTCTGCTGTGCAGAATCGGCCACATGTTGTAACTTGACATTATCAATGGAAACAAAGCGATTTCCTTTGGCCCCTTGCAGCTGCAGTAAAATCACAGTTCTCGTGCCGCTAACCCCTAACACAGGGACAGGTGCTCGATAAGAAGGACCAAATTCTTTCTTTACTGCAACCTTTTCACGCACTAGATCCCCAATCCTGGGTATCCAACCAGTAGGAGTTACTGGCTCATCCTTAATTCCTGAGGAGGCAGCACTTGCAGAAGAGTTATCTTCACGGAATTGTTGTAAATCCTGCAAAACAGTGACACGATCATTTATGTCAAAGGGCGTATCCCCCGCCTCCACACCAGGACCATCTAGATCAGTAACATACATTTGTGTTCCAAACAGGCACTCATATGAAGTACGACCCCCCAGTGACCTTCTAGGCAAGTTAGTAGGTGCTCTCTGTACTCCATACAGGTGGGCTAGCCAACCTGACCGGTACCTATAACTCTGGCCGTTAAGGAGTGCTTTAAATCACGATTTAAACGCTCCACGACAGAATTTCCCTCTGGATGAAGTGGAGACGAGAATTGGAGTTGGACCCCCAACGAAGCCATGGTGTCCCTGAATGCCTTAGAGGCAAAAGCAGGGCCCTGGTCCGAATGAAAAGCCGCAACTGCAAATGTATCGACAAAGATGCGCAAATCTTTAATAACAGTTCGAGCGTCAGCCGAGCGTTGTGGCCATACCCACACAAATCTGGAGCACGAATCTACAGCAACCAATATATATTTGTATGCACTATCTGGTGTCAGCAGACAACAATGATCCAAGTACACACACTGTAAAGGTTTATTTGAAATCAGAAGGGGCGTCTGCTGCGGGCGTCTAGCCGACGAAGCTTTAATTTGTTGACAAACGTCACAACAAAGGTCATACTGCTTTGTCTCTTTATAGAGACCAGGCCACCAGTAACGAGCCTGTAAAAGTGAAATCGTGGCAGCCACACCAGCATGTGCAGATGCCACCCCCTCATGTGCTGCAGAAATTAATCGAGGTCTCTCAATTTTATTGGGTAGTTCACGTACACCAATGCCTGAAATATTAACAACAGCATTTAGCGCACTACTCAAGCAGTAACCATATTTAGAAGGAAATCCTTTAGGAAATGGCGTGCCATCAGTTGTAGCTTTTATGGCAGCTGAAATCTCTGTGTCTGGTTTGGAACTCGAACGAGTCACTGCGGCCACAGTGGCGACAGCCACTGCCGACTTTGCGGCTTCATCAGCCAAAGTATTCCCAGCAACGTGTATTCCAACGCGCTGGTGTCCAAGTGTATGCACAACATGGACCTTAGGAAGCATTTCTTTCAGATCCGCAACCTTACCCCACAACAATTTATGTTTAATGGTGTTGCCTTTAGAATCTCTGAACCCATTCAACTTCCAATAGTGCAGATATTCATTGAAAGACTGAACACAGTAGTCGGAGTCACAGACCAGCAAGGTCAAAATCGCCGGATCCGCGTGCTCCAACGCTAACAATAGAGCTTTGAGCTAAGCCAGCTGTGCCGTGCAATCCCCCAAGATTTTAGTGTAAGTATGTCGGGGGCAGAACACTTCCTCCTCCATAGTGCCGCTCACCACCGCACATGCAGCAGAATACTGTTGTTTAGTCCCAACCGCTGGTTGCGCAGAGCCATCGGTATACATGACCACCTGATATTGGTCAATAGGCAACGTACCAGCAGGAACTGGGTACTCCATTTCATATTGAAGAAATTCTTGAGTCTGCAGTTTAGGGTCAAATATGTAATCTACATCAGTGGCTGTCAAAGACGTAGCCCATTGTATCCATCGCGGGTGTAAAGCTTTCGAATTAGGAACACTCACTTTTGTAACAGCCTCTAAGGCCGGAATCGGGGAAACGACAATGATGCGTTGGCCCTGGGCAAGCGGTCTTTCTTTAATCATAGCCATCTGTACTGCAGTGAGTATTTTCTCAGTCTGTGCAAATCGTTGTTCTGCAGCAGAATACAAGTGGGACTTGTATGCAATCGGGACTGTCTCACCCTCATGAAAGGTGACATAAGTAAACCCAACAGCCCCAGGTATCACCCAGATGACTAAATGTGTCTTATTGTCCCGTGTGTGTAAGTGTTTAACTGCTAAGAGATCAGTCTGTAACTCTCGTAGTATGTGTGTATGCTCAATCGTCCAAAATCTACTCGAAAAATTTGGGCGAATCAATTCTTATAAGGGTTTTATACGCGTAGCATAATCAGGAATGTAAGTTCTGCCAAAATTCAGAAAACCCAACAATGACTGGAGCTTCCGAATCATATTAGGAGGCTGCAATAAAGCACATTTCTCCAAAAAATGTGGCGCTAAGCTTTTGCCCTCACTCGACAACTCACATCCCAGGAAAATGACGCTCAGGAAGGCAATCTTTGATTTCTTAAAATTAAACTTATAGCCAATATCAGCAAACCCCACAACAATGCTCGATACACGCCTTAGATGTTTCAGAATCTCATCGTCTGTCAGATATATGTCATCAACATATGATAACGCTTCAGGGTCCAACTCGTGTAGCATTTCAGTCACACGAGCGGAAAACAGTCCTGGGCTATTCTTATACCCCTGAGGCAAACGACAAAACTTTTTTCTGAGAGCCAAACCCACTGAAACTGGTATAGACCCGACTTTCGGGCGCTATATTTTGGCAGAAAAATCCATTCGAGATATCTAACGTTGTTTTGTATTTCTTACGTACTATATTATTCATAAGCGCTGTGCTATGTGAATTCTGTATTGAGTATGTGCGTGTATGACTATTCAAATGTCTGTAAACCACCACTATCCTATATGAATGGTCCGGTTTAGCAACCGGAAATAAGGGATTATTCATCGGCGAGACACAGGGCTCAATTACACCCTGGTACTCCAATTGGGTAAGAATTTTCCTAACCGATGCCCTTGCCTCAAATTTGATAGGATACTGCGGCTGTGGCTGAGGTTCGCCCTTTATTGGAATTACATGATAAGGTGATTGTCTATCCCACCCCACGTTATTTCTATATAGGGCGGGAGCTTGTGCTAGAGCCCATGTTTTACTATAGGACTCCGCTAGTTCTCTCGGAACAAGTGGTGAGAAGGAAGGTGCAATAACCTCCTCCCCAACCGGACAGTCGCGAACAAAGTCAGGTGGCCAATCCTGTTCGGCAGCAGACCATCATATGATTTTACCACATGGTCCCAAAAGATGGCGTGTACATTGCGGTCAATGTCCCCTTCTAATCGTAGAGTCACTTGATAAACCCTATCAGGATCAGAGACACGCATATCCGCCGTTTCGACTTGTATGAAGTCATCAGTTGCTTTCACCTCCAGATGCTCTAGAAGACTCCGGCGAACTATTGTGACCTCTGCCGCGCTGTCTAACAGTGCTAACGCCCATGTCCTGTTCGTCAAGAGAACTCTCTTCTTGAGCGGCATGTCTAACTGAGACTGCTGCCACTTTCTTCTTCTTAAATTGCTGTTTCTGTTGCAGCGGTTTCTCTTCTTGTTTAATAGAAACCTCCGTTGAGCGTTGTGAATCCTGTCTCGGTTTCACGTACTCCGTCCTCCGCTCTGACCGCCCACCTCTCTCACTTCTCTTCTCTGAGGAGTCCTGAAAGGAACGAGATTGGCGTGTATCAGTATACTGATATCTATCAGGCGTCTTCAAATTATCCCTATTCCTGAGATTATACTTATTCTGTGGGGTCTCCGGTTGCGGAGAGTGTCCCCCATCTTTCTTAGGTGTTTGCTGTTTCTTTTCCCAGCGCTTTTTTGGTACCCTCAGGTTGCTGCTGTTTAGCATTATCTTGATTATTTTTACCCTGTAATTGGGGTTTTTGTGGTCTAGCCCCTAGGCTATCGAGACCAATACTGGAATATGTTTCTGCTATTATTCTCGGAAGTTCCCGCTCCTGATCAATCTGCGGAACATCCCGAAGACGCATTCGCACTGCTAGTGCTACTGCCTCTTCCTTGAGATTACTCAAAATAATGGAAGAAACCGTGGCAAAATTGCATATTGACTACATGCCCAAATCTAAGGCAGGGGCAGCCCCATATTCATCTTGAATTTGTTTAAGCACTTCCGGTAAATTAGCTAATGTCGGTGTACCGTGTGCAGCAGTGTAGAGCGCGGCAAACACCGTGCCCCAGGTATTACAAAGGTCCACCGGAGGAACCATCCCATACGGCAAACACATCGTCAATATTCTATGTTTATCCTGAGGGCCCGTATGGGGAAATACTGCTTCCAGCGTATTAATTTTTTGCGCCAGCTAAAATGGAGTCTCCTCACGTTTAGCTGGTACCTTACCCATAACTGAGTGTACAGTGGCCGGATTGATACCCGGAACCACTGCTTGTGGGTGAGCCGGAGCAGCACGCGCTGCATTAGTACTTAATGCCTGCATTACAAACTGAACCAGTCTTCTGTATGTAGTTGCCAAGTCTATATATAAACGACGCACGTCAGCCACTGCCAAATTTGCAACCGCAGGATATGGTGTGTAAGTAGCCAATAAAGGCCAGGTCGGACCATCATTACTCAGTGGACCTAACCTCACTTGTGCTACTGTGTGTGGGAGGGCGCCATCAAGCCAATTATGGTGTTCTTGATAAGATAAAGGTATCTCTAAGTATGCGTAAGCCCTGTACTGTCCAGGGACATTCGCAACAGTATATTCGTGAAAAGTATTTGTACCCCCATCAACTGCCGGAAATACGACCCAAGAATAAAAAAGTTCTGTTCTATAGGCTGCATGGGCGTCCACCACAAAAGTGACCGGACCCCCCTGGACTGCCAGTCCATGTGCTACCAGATGTCCTGTGAGCGGGTGACGCATATTGATTGCTATATTCACTACATTAGGATTCGCCATTTGTTAAAAAAATAAAAATAGCTCTAGGTCAGAGAAGGCACACCAATATCGGGGTTTTTCCTTTCAAAGTTCAAGCTTGAACAACCAACCACTAAGCAATAGGAGGTACCTATCCCGTGGTGGCGGAAACCCTCAGCCCCACGGACGTCTCCGCGTACGGAACTGAGGAGTCAAAATATATATGAGACCGAGAGAGTCAGTCGGACCTAAATATTAGAGCCAGACCAAACGTTGGCGGCGCCATGTCGCGTGGGCTCTCATTATCCTAAATGAGACTACTGGATTTCTAGGCAGCAGGATCGATAACGGTGTGGGGGACTGAGTCTGACCGACGTGTAAAGAACTCTGTCACCCTAAATCCGTTTTTTGCTCCGGCTAACTAGCAGTGCCTCATTTCTCCCACGGGGAAGAAATGATTAGGCAGCCGAGCGCATGACATCTTTGGAACTTCTCAGGGAAGTCGTGGTCACTCAGATCCAAACCAACTCTCTCATTTACAATATGATCTCATATACAAATGACAAAGACAGTATAAGTTTTATATAATGTTTTAATAAAACGACTGTATTTTAGATAATAAGGCGTGAGCCGCAATAACCAGAACAATACAACACAGTAGGATTGAAACAGTCACCAGGAGAGTAAAACATAAGAACAAAGCTATCATAGTGCCTAACAGTTTCTACTCTCCCTCTGCTTGTTCTATTTAGAGCACAGCATGTTAAGCTTCTGGCTTGCCTTTCCGAATCACCGGGGAGACATCAGCCCTCATACCTGAGCAAAGGCCTGTGATCTGGTTCAGCATCTGCAATGAGGCAGTCAGCGTCTAGTTGTGGTTCCCTGGTCGGAATCTCCCTCTTGCGTGTATTGGGACAAGGAAGTGATTTTATAACTAACATGTCATCGTGATCACAAAATGTCCCTACGCAGGAATGCCAAATCTAAACTCCTACCACGTCTATCGGCAATGTACCAGACTGTATCCTTGACTGAAGCACAGTGTGAATATGTTATGGAGAACTCCAGTGCTGAAGTAGGCAAAACAGTGTGATATGAATAAAAAAGCAACACCGTAGAACTGGCTATTTGAAAAATAACAGTACGAAGCCTAATAAAAAGCATTTAGAGCAAAGTGCACAGAGGCTCTAAGCTGCCAGCAAATGAATAAAACACATCCAGGGCAAAGTGCACAAAGGCCAAAAGCCTGAAGCTAATGCGCAAAGGACACGCAAAACTAACCACACTACAAAGGCACCTGCCATCGCAAATCCAGGTTGTACAACATACAGCAGGCAACGATGATCTGGCACACCTTCTTCGGTGAGTAGTATAGGGAGCCACCTGTCAGATGGAGGCACCAGAATCTGGCTTTCAGGAGGCCGAAGGTGCGCTCAATTATTCTCCTAGTTCGCCCATGTGCCACATTGTAGCGTTCCTCTGCCCTTGTCCTGGGATTCCTCACTGGGGTCAGTAGCCATGACAGGTTGGGGTAACCAGAGTCACCTGCAAATATCGAGGGACAATTGTTAGGCATAATCCAAACATTAGTGAATCTCCCATACCCAGACAGCAAATTAAACTGTGTGGGGACTTTAGGCTCACCTATTAGCCACAGAATGTGCCTCTGGTGTTGCCCCATCACATAAGGGATGCTGCTATTCCTCAAAATGTAAGCGTCATGCACTGAGCCAGGATACTTGGCTTTCACATGGGAGATGTACTGGTCTGCCAAACACACCATCTGCACATTCATAGAATTGTAGCTTTTCCGGTTTCTGTACACCTGTTAATTCCTGCGGGGGGGACAAATGCCACATGTGTACCATCAATGGCACCAATGATGGTGGGGATATGTCCCAGGGCATAGAAGTCACCTTTCACTGTGGGCAAATCCTCCTCTTGAGGAAAAACGATGTAGCTGCGCATGTGTTTCAGCAGGGCAGACAACACTCTGGACAACATGTTAGAGAACATTGGCTGGGAGATGCCTGATTCCATGGCTACTGTTGTTTGAAAAGACCCACTGGCCAGGAAATGGAGTACAGACAGGACCTGCACTAGAGGAGGTATTCCTGTTGGATGGCGGATAGCTGACATCAGGTCAGGCTCCAACTGCGCACACATTTCCTGGATTGTTGCACAGTCAAGCCTGTAAGTGATAATTAACTGTCTGTCTTCCATTGTCGAAAGGTCCACCAGGGGTCTGTACACCGGAGGATGCCGCCATCTCATCACCTGCCCCAGCGGACGTGCCCTATGGAGGAGAACGTTGAGCAGAGGGTCATACAACACTTTGGTATCACAAGGCTGTTTAGCAAAAATGTTAAATTTTCTCTATGTTCCTTTGTCTCTACGCATTCCTGGGCTAAATAGGTGTGACGCAGTTCTTTGGCCTGCCATGTGGCCCCCCTGAAATGGCGGCTGCCTGACCTGTAAGGTGGGACAGGGGGAAATGAGATAACTGCGTTGGCATTGTACACCGTCACGGTAGGCGGTCGAAGACCGCGGCGCAATTCAGCATTGGTTATCATTGGGCCCTATATGTTCCAGGAGCCAATGACGATGTACGCCGGTGGTGACGGTACGTACCGCCGTGGACGTGACCACCATTTTCTGTCAGTTCCCTCACTTGATACCTGACCTTCAACAGGGGAGGACCTACACTGCAAGTGCTGCAGTGACCTGTGTCTGGAAGCGACAATGGCTGCAGGGTCTGGGGAAAGGGACCCTGCCTTTACTTCGGAGGAGTTGGAGAAACTGGTGGATGGGGTCCTCCCCCAGGACACGCAACTGTACGGTCCTCCAGATAAACAGGTGAGTACACTGTGAGCATGTTGGATGGCACATGATTGTATCGAGTGTTGTGGATGGAAGAAGGAGTGGGGGACAGGCCAGCATGTGAGGATGGTGTTTGTATGTATGTCTGGGCCAGGGTGGGAGGTTTGTGGGCAATGTGTGAGAAGAACTGTACGGGAGAGTAACATCCATTCTAACTTCACTTTTCCTCTAGGTCAGCACCCACCAGAAGAAGGGTATTTGGGGCCTTATTTATACTTTTTGGTGCAAAACTGCACTGAGGCAGTTTTGCCCCAAAAAGTTTTGCACCGGCTTGCACCATTTTTTAGCACCAGCTGGGCACCATATTTATTGAATGGTGCAAGCCGGTGCAAAGGGTAGGTTAGCTGAAAAACAAAATGACGTTAGGCAGTTTTGAGTCAAAATAAATGATTCTGACCAGATTAGCATCATTTTTTGATGCTAAGGGGCATATTTATACTCCGTTTGCACTGAATTAGCGTCATTTTTTAAAAACTCTAATTCAGTGCAAAACTAACTCCATATTTATACTTTGGTGCTAGACCCGTCTAGCACCAAATTTATGGAGTTAAAGTCATTTTTTGGAAGTGGAAACCTACCTTGCCTTAATGAGATGCAAGGTAGGAGTTCCCGTGCAAAAAAATTACTCTATGGCCTTAACACCATATTTATACTCCCATGCAAAAATGGTGCAAGGGAGGGAGGAGGGGTCAAAAAATGGGGCAAAGCTTGCTTTGCCCCATTTTTTAAGACCTGGGTCAGGGCAGGCGTTAGGGGACCTGTGGCCCTATTTCCATGGTGAAACACCATGGAATAAGCCCAGACGTGCCCTCCCTAGGCCCTAGGGGCACCCCCAACCACACTAGAGGGACTGCGAGGATGGGGGACCCCATCCCAGGTAAGTACAGGTAAGTGCATTTTATTTTTGAAAGTGCCATAGGGGGCCCTGAAATGGGCCCCCATACATGGCACAGGGTGCAATGGCCATGCCCAGGGGACCCCTGTCCTCTGTGCTGGCCACTGGGGTGGTGGGCATGACTCCTGCCTTTTCTAAGGCAGGAGTCATGTGGCATGGTAGGTTTAGCACCATAAAATGACGCTAATCTGGTTAGAGTCATTTTTTTTTACTCTAACCTGCCTAAAGCCATTTTTTGGTGCTAAACCCTCTTCTTCTATACTGCCAGCCCCACCCGACTAAAGTCATTTTTTTAAACTCTAGCCTACCCTTTGCACCGGCTTGCACCATTCCATAAATATGGTGCCCGGCTGGTGCACAGAAATGGTGCAAGCCGGTGCTAAACTTTTTGGTGCAAAACTGAGTTAGTGCAGTTTTGCAGCAAAAAGTATAAATAAGAGCCAATATTTTGTACGTTTGCACCACTTTTGTGTCATAAATGACGTTAATGCGGTGCAAAAAAAGTTTAAATCAGGGCCTTGGTGCTAGATGGGTCTAGCACCAAAGTATAAATATGGAGTTAGTTTTGCACCGAATTAGAGTAAAAAAAAATGACACTAATTCGGTGCAAACAGAGTATAAATATGCCGCAGAGTATAAATATGCCCCTAAAATGGCGTTAAGGCCATAGAGTCATTTTTTGCACGGGAACGCCTACCTTGTATTTCATTAAGGCAAAGTAGGTCTCCACTTTCAAAAAATGACTTTAACTCCATAAATTTGGTGCTAGAGGGGTCTAGCACCAAAGTATAAATATGGAGTTAGTTTTGCACCGAATTAGAGTAAAAAAAAATGACACTAATTTGGTGCAAACAGAGTATAAATATGCCCCTTGGTGTGCCATCGCCAAGGGAGTGCGGACCCTGGAGGTCTACCATAGACAGAGCACCCACTGCCAGAAAAGATGGGAGGACCTGCTCCACTGGAGCAAGAAGACAGCGGAGGCCCAGCTGGGGATGGCCTCCCAACATGGAAGGGGTGCCCGTCGCACCATGACCCCCCTAATGTACCGGATCCTGGCATATCCGGAGTTGGATGGGCGCTTGAGGGCATCACAGCAGCCACAAGGGGGTGAGTACACTCTCAATCAGCTGACTGCACACATGACAAGGTGTCTAGGTGGGGGTGGTGGTCTGTGGGTTCCCCTAGGCCAGGGCAGACATGCAAAGGTAGATCCATTGATTTGAAGGCTCATTCTCACTCGACCCCCAAGGGTGGTATTTGCCCTCTACACCTAGTAAGGCTCCCATGGGTTCCAGATGTGCATGTAATGGGTCTAGACAGAGTCCCCCTTGGGCATGTGCTTTTCCCCTGCACTGTTAGTGCATGGCTTAGTGCATAGGGCTGCTCCCTGTGTGTTGTGTCTGCCAACGGTAGTGGTGTTGCATACATTGACCATGTGTCTCTTCTGTCTTCCCCCCCTTTTTGTTTTGTCACCCTGTTCTTGAGTGCATTAGCATAATCTGCCGGAGGGGCAGTGGCACCGGAGCGGGAGGGCGCTGCATCCCACATGGCCCTGGATGGTGAAGTAACGGAGTCTGAAGGCACCATTGGGACAGAGGGCGTGGGGAGCTCCACGACGGGGACAGGAACATACACCAGCGACAGCGACTCCTCCTCTGATGGGAGCTCCCTTTTGGCGGCTGGCATCTCTGTGCCCACCACATCAACAGGTACAGTCGCCACCCCCCCTACCAGCACCCCCTCCCAGCAGCCCCTCAGCGTGTATCCCGTGCCCGCTCACCCAGGAGGGTGGGCATCTCCTTCGCCCCAGGCACCTCAGGCCCTGCTCCAGTCAGCCCTGGTGCCATCAGTGAGGAGGCTATTGAACTCCTGAGATCGCTCACTGTTGGGCAATCTACCATTTTGAATGCCATCCAGGGTGTTGAGAGGCATTTGCAGCAAACAAATGCATACCTGGAGGGCATTCATTCTGGCCAGGCGGCCCAGCAGAGAGCATTTCGGGCTCCGGCCTCAGCACTGATAGCAGCCATTGTCCCTGTGTTAGCCTCCCCCTCCAACTTCCTCCACCCAGACCCATCCCCTGTACCTCAGCATACCCCAAGCACACCATCAGACCAGCATGCACACTCATCAACACACAAGAGTGGACATGGCAAACATAAGTGAGAATTACTGCAAGGTGGTTGATGCTTATATATCGCACATCTGAAACGAAAAGCAACAAAGTTCATGTGGAAAAAGCAGAGTCATGAGGAGGGTGCCAGCCTGCTGTAGATACCCAACCACCATGGGTATCGACATGCACAGAACAAAGAAGGATCGCAAGATGCCTCCTCTGTGCCGTGCTGTACATACAAAGTGAAAACAAAACAGAACCAGGGCACTCCGAGTAATAAGTCCACGATGAAGTAAGATGCAGATTTCTTTATTTCCTTATGTTGAGAAATATCACATCTGACCTCTCTCGGTCCCGCCGTTTTATTCATTCGTCCCTGCCTCTCGGGACCGAGAGAGGACAGATGTGGGCTTATCAAGGCCCTAAAACATACCATCCCTCAAATTCCGGATGTCTTTGATGTATGCAGTCCTTGCACCATAAAGGACCTTCGCTTTCCTGCTCAATAAGGGACAACATTGGATACATTTGTTTTCAACCATCTTTATGCCTTGAAAAAGTCAGTGTGGACGAAACACGTGTTGGCTGTCTCTGAACATTGATGTGATTTTTCTCAACATGAGGAAATGGCTGTCTCTGAACACTGATTTGATATTTCTCAACATAAGGAAATAAAGAAATCTTCATCTTTCTTCATCGTGGACTTATTACTCTGAGTGCCCTGGTTCTGTTTTGATTTCACATGGCAAACATAAGCACCACACATCCCACCGGCACTCACACAAGCACCATCCCCATGCAGACACACCAACATCCACTGCCGCCACTTTGTCCTCCTCCTCCACGTCCTCCTCCTCCTTCCCTGTCTTGTCTCTACTCACACCTGCATGCACTACACCCTCCACCACTTCCTCCATCACCAGCACGCCCATCACCATACACCACTCACGTGCAATCACCACCCCGACTACCATTCAAACATCCCCTGTGTCCTCTCCCAGTGTGTCTGTGACCCCTCCTCCCAGCCTACACAAACGCAGGCACACACCCACCCAACAGCCATCCACGTCACAACAGCCTCTGGCCCATACACCTTCACCCAAATTCAGCAAACGTACACCTCCTACGACCACTACCTCTTTCTCCAATCCCAAACCCCCCCTCCATCTTCCCATCCCAGTGTGTCTAAGAAACTCTTCCTTGCAAACTTTGACCTCTTCCCTACACCTCCCCCTCCCGTCCTTCCCCTAGGGCCAGGCTGTCCAGGTCCCAGCCCAGCACCTCAGCCACCAAATCCTCAAGAACAGTGGTCCCAGCAACTCCGGTCTCATCGCGGGCGCCACCCATCAGGGCTGCCAGTGTGCCACCTAGTGAGGCCAAGGAGCAGGCCATTGCGCCACCTGCCAAGGTGAAGAAGGTGCCCACATGCCAGAGGGCGAAGTCACACCTACCAGCATGCAAGGGCTCCTCCAAGCCAAACGGGGACAGTGGCAAGGCACCAGCAGCGACATCAAAGGTGGGGAAGGGACGCAAGCCGAAGAGCAGGTCAGGGCAGGGCACGGTGGCTCCGGATGAGGGACCAGAGTCACCCCTTCTGTCAACCACAACATCAACCTATACGGCAGTGGACACCTCCAGCTGCACCGCCACCTGCACCAGCACCACCACCACAACCTGCATGTCTGCTGCCTCAGCAACAGTCCCCAGCATCATACCCAGTGGGCAGCTGTCTGAGGCTGCAGAAGACGTCCTGCTGTATCCCTCAACAGGTGCAAACACATGCAGCACCACCAGAACCTCTGCCATAGACACCGCCGCAAGCCCCGCCACCAGCGCTATGACATTCTCAGACAGTGCCACCACAGCTCACATGGCAATCATCCCCAGTGGGCAGACATCCAAGGCTGCAGGAGATGTCCTGGATTCTGCCCAGCGTATATGAGGCATGACTCCCAGCAATATTTGTACCTGCAGGTGGCAGGCGAAGTCGCAGCAGGGTGGAGTGTGTCTCTGCCTCCATGGAGTATCATGCTACCTGTTCCCAGACAATCTCGTGGCACAGAGTGCTTCATCCTGCCAAGGACCGAGGTAGTGGATATGAATCTCCACTGGTTCTGGAGAGGGCTTTGTGCCCAGAGTGTTTCATCCTGCCAAGGACAGAGGTAGTGGATGTGAATCTCCACTGGTTCTGGAGGGGGCTTTGTGCCCAGAGTGCTTTATCCTGCCAAGGACAGAGGTAGTGGATGTGAATCTCCACTGGTTCTGGAGGGAGCTTTGTGCCAGAGTGCCTCATCCTGCTTGTGGCGGCCTTAGTAGCGGCGGTGCTTGTGGCGCTCATTGGCCTGCGGTGCTGGTGGGTGGCTCAGTGAGCTTGTTGCTGGCGGCGGTGTCCTGGGAAGCGGTGCTGGTGGCGGCGGTGTCCTGGACAGCGGTGCTGGTGGCGGCGGTGTCCTTGGCAGTGGGGCTGGTGGCGGTGCTGTCCTGGGCAGCGGTGCATGCAGGTGTGAGTGGAGACGTGACAGGGAGGAAGGAGGGAGACGAGGACGAGGGGGACACAGTGGAGACAGTGGCTGTTGGTGTGTCTGCATGGGTATGATGCTTGTGTGAGTGCCTGTGGGATGTGTGGTGCTTATGTTTGCCAGAGCTTCCCCTTTGTGTTGAGGTGTGTGCATGCTGGTCTGATGGAGTACTTGGGATAGCCTGAGGTACAGGGGTTTGGATCTGGGTGGAGGAAGTTGGAGGGGGAGGCTGGACACAGGGGCAATGGCTGCCATCAGTGCTGAGGCCAGAGTCTGAAAAGCTCGCTGTTGGGCTGCCTGGCCAGAATGAATGCCCTCCAGGTATGCATTAGTCTGTTGCAACTGCCTCTCTACACCCTGGATGGCATTCAGAATGGTAGAATGCCCAACAGTTAGGGATCTAAGAAGGTCAATGGCCTCCTCACTGAGGACAGCTGGGCTGACAGGGGAGGGGGCTGAGGTGCCTGGGGCGAAGGAGATGCCCACCCTCCTGGGTGAGCGGGCACGGGCAACTTGCTGAGGAGATACTTGGATGGCGGTGCTAGCACGGTGGTGGCGGCTGTACCTGCCGCTGGGGTGGTCGCAGAGGTGTCCACCACCTCAAGGGAGCTCCCATCAGAGGACGAGTCCGCGTCGCTGGTCTCAGTTCCTGTCCCCGCCGTGGAGCTCCCCTCGCCCTCCGTCCCACCGGTGGCTTCAGACTCCGTTTTCTCACCCTCCAGGGCCATGTGGGATGCAGCTCCCTCCTGCTCTTGGTGCCACTGCTCCTCCGCCTGATGATGCTATTGCACGTAAGAACAGGAAGACCAAAAAAAGGGGGTGGGGGAAGACAGAAGAAAGACATGTTGAGTGCATGCAATACCGCTACCGTTGGCGGACACTACAGACACAGAAGACCTTTGCACTACACCATGCACTTAGAGTTCCCTAATTAATCCCAGGGACATGGGGTACAAGGCCTATGCCCGATTGATACACATGGAAGTCACACAAGCCTGACTAGGTGTAGTTGCCTCTGAACACTGGTAGGGGGGGGCGCCACATGGCCTGCCTTACAAAGGGACCTTGCCTACTAAACTCACCCTGGCCTAGGGGAACCCACAGCCCACCTTCCCTACCCAGACACCTCGTAATGCGCGATGAATCATCTGAATGAGAGTGTACTCACCCCGTTGTGGCTGCTGTGATGCTCTCAAGCGCCCATCCAACTCCGGATACGCCACCGCCGGATCCAGAACATCAGGGGGGTCATGGTGCGATGGGCACCCCTCCCATGTTGGGAGGCCATCCCCAGCTGGCCCTCCGCCGTCTTCTTGCTCCAGCGGCGAATGTCCTCCCATCTTTTCCGGCAGTGGGTGCTCTGTCTGTGGTGGACCCCAAGGGTCCAGACTTCCTTGCCGATGGCACGCCAAATATCCTTCTTCTGGTGGGCGCTGACCTACAGGAATAGTACAGGGGAAAAGGAGAAGATATAACCGTCCAGACCGTCACAGTCATTGGCCCGCGTTCCTACCCTTGTCATGATGCACATGCACTCACCGTCGTTTCATGCACGTCTCATTCTCCCCCCACCCTATCTTCCATCCACACCACTCCACACAGGCATTGCCCATACAGCATGCTCACAGTGTACTTACCTGTTTATCTGGAGGACCATAGAGTAGCGTGTACTGGGGGAGGACCCCATCCACTAGTTTTTCCAACTCCTTCGTGGTGAAGGCAGGGGCCCTTTCCCCATTGTCTCTTCCAGACGGAAGTCACAGCAGCACTTGCAGTGTAGGTCCTCTCCTGTCGAAGATCAGGTATCAAGTGAGTGAATAGATAGAAAATGGCAGTCATGTCCGCGGCGGTGCGTACCGTCACCGCCGGCGTACATCTTCATTGGTTCCTGGGACCCATGGGGTCCAATGTTAACCAATGCAGGATTGCGCCGCAGTCTTCGACTGCCTACCGTGACGGTGTACAACGCTAGCGCAGTTACCTCACATCCCCTTGTCCCACATTACAGTTCAGGCAGCTGCCATTTCAGGGGGCCACATGGCATTCATTTTAAATGCGTCACACATATTTAGGCCTTGCATACACATTAAGACAGTGACATAGCGGATTGAAAAATGTGTGCAATAAAGTAGTGTTTTCGTACCTCAGTGTTGCCTGACCCTCTGCTCGCTGTTCTCCTCCATAGAGCACGTCCGCTGGGGCAGGTGAGGAGATGGCGGTATCCTCCGGTGTATAGACCGCTGGTGGACCTGTCGACAATGGAAGAGCAACATGTAATTGTCACCTACAGACTGGACCGTGCCACAATCCAGGAACTGTGTGCCCAGTTGGAGCCGGACCTGATGTCAACTATCCGTCATCCCACAGGTATCCCCCCTCTAGTGCAGGTGCTGTCAGTACTCCATTTCCTGGCAGTGGGTCTTTTCAGACGACAGTGGGCATAGCATCAGGGATGTCCCAGTCTATGTTTTCCAACATGTTGTCCAGAGCCTTGTCTGCCCTGCTGAAACACATGCGCAGCTACATTGTTTTCCCTCAGGTGGAGGATTTGCCAATAGTGAAAGGTGACTTCTGTGCCCTGGGACATATCCCCAACATCATAGGTGCCATTGATGGGACACATATGGCCTTGGTCCCCCCGCAGGAGTGAACAGGTGTACAGAAACCGAAAGAGTTACCATTCTTTGAATGTGCAGATGGTGTCTTTGCCCGACCAGTACATCTCCCATGTGAACGCCAAATTTCCTGGCTCAGTACATGATGCTTACATTCTGAGGAATAGCAGCATCCCTTATGTGATGGGGCAACTCCAGAGGCACCGTGTGTGGCTATTAGGTAAGGACATGGACCCTATAAAGTGGAAATAGTTGTCTGCGTCTGGGGTTGTCCCTAAGGGTTAGTGTGTGTCTAACAGTTGTCCCTCGACATTTGCAGATGACTCTGGCTACCCCAACCTGTCATGGCTACTGGCCCCAGTGAAAAATCCCGGGACAAGGGCAGAGGAATGCTACAATGAGGCCAATGGGCGAACTAGGAGGGTTATAGAGAGGACCTTTGGCCTCCTGAAGGCCAGGTTCCGGTGCCTCCAGATGACAGGTGGCTCCAGATGACAGGTGGCTCCCTATTCTACTCACCAAAGAAGGTGTGCAAGATCATCGTGGCCTGCTGTATGCTTCACAACTTGGCTTTGCGAAAACAGGTGCCTTTTCTGTAGGAGGATGGTCCAGATGGCGGTCTTGTGGCAGCTGTGGAGCCTGTGGACAGTGAAGGCGAGGAAGCAGAAGAAGAGGATTTCGACAACAGAAACACAGTGATTCATCAATACTTCCAGTGAGACACAGGTAAGAAGACATCACTGCGTGCTACATCTGATACACTTGTTCTACCTCTCATTTGTCTGTCACTTTCACCCAGTGTATGGACCCTGACTTGTCACTTTCCCTTTCGATTTCACAGATGTGATTCCCACTGTGTAACATCTGCTTTGTTTCCTCCTGGACTAGAGCTGTGTGACTCCTGGTGTTCACGAGTTCCTTCAGCACCCCTACAATGGTGCCCAGGGTGGAATTGATGGCTTTGAGTTCCTCCCTGAACCCCAAATACTGTTCCTCCTGCAGCCACTGGGTCTCCTGAAACTTGGCCAGTACCGTTGCCATTGTCTCCTGGGAATGGTGGTAGGCTCCCATGATGTTAGAGAGGGCCTCGTGGAGAGTGGGTTCCCTGGGCCTGTCCTCCCCCTGTCGCACAGCAGCCCTCACAGTTCCCCTGTGTTCCTGGGCCTTTGTCCCCTGAACCGTGTGCCCACTGCCACTGCCCCCAGGTCCCTGCTGTTGTTGGGTTGGTGGGCTAGCCTGGGTTCCCTGGAGTGGTGGACACACTGCTGCTTGACGAGTCCTGGGGACAGAGGTATGGGCCCGCTGAGTGGGTGCTGTGCTGGTGTTTCCAAAGGGGGGAGGCTCTGTTGTGGCTTGTGCCAGTGTGAGGGGAACTGACTGTCCCGAGGTCCCAAATGGGCCGGGCTGGTCATCTTGATCCTGTTGGAAAGAGCTGCTGTCATCACTGTGGGCCTCTTCTGTGGGGGGAGTGGACATGTCTGGAACCTCCTGTCCGGTGAAGTTGGGTAGAGGTCCTGCGGGGTGTAAAGGCATAATTATTGCATCTGTGTGTGCCATGGTGTGCAGTGGGTGGGTGACCCTGTACCCCAGTGCCTGCATTCTTGTGTAGGACCTTGTGTGATAATTATTTAGTGGTGTGTGTGGGTATGTGCAGGGCCATGCATGGGTGATGGGTGTCCATGCTTTGGTGTTGCATGCAGGGCTTGGTGTTGGGATGGGTGGGTTGTGATAGTGGGACATATGTGAGGAGTGGTGGGGGTGAGGGCGAGGGTGTGGGTATGTGATAGCATGCAGGTAGGGTGGGGGATGAAGTAGTGAAAGCTTTGACTTACCAGAGTCCATTCCTCCAGCTACTCCTGCGAGGCCCTCAGGATGCAGTATAGCCAAGACCTGCTCCTCCCATGTTGTTAGTTGTGGGGGAGGAGGTGGGGGTCCGCCGCCAGTACTCTGAACTGCGATGTGGTGTCTTGAGACCACAGAATGTACCTTCCCCCGTAGATCGTTCCACCTCTTCCTGATGCCATCCATAGTTCTTGGGTGCTGTCCCACTGCATTGACCCTGTCCACGATTCTGCGCCATAGCTCCATCTTCGTAGCTATGGTGGTGTGCTACACCCGTGATCCGAATAACTGTGGCTCTACCCGGATGATTTCCTCCACCATGACCCTGAGCTCCTCCTCAGAAAACCTGGGGTGTCTTTGTGGTGCCATGGGGCGGTGTGGGTGATGTGTGAGGCGTTGTGTGTTGTGATGTGTGGGGTGATCTTTAGGGGTGTGTAGTGTTTTGTGCGTGGATGTGTATGTGTGATGGTGTTGTGTGCCTCTGTATGGTGGTGTTGTCTTTGCTGTGCTGTCTCTCTGGCCTTTGTCTAAATTTCTGGTCGTAAGGGTTTGTGGGCGATGTGGATGTGTGTTTTATATTGTAATGAGTGTGTGGGAGTGGTGTGTGTATGTGTATCAGGTGTGTGTATTTGGAATTGTCCAATGTGGTAGTGTTTTGTAAATGTGTGTGTATTTTGAGTGCGGCGGTGTGTACCGCCAATGGAATACCACGGTTAAAAGACTGCTACGTTGATTCGTGGGTCGTGATAGTGTGGGCGTGAAGGTGTTGGTTTTGTTATTGCCAGTTTATCACTGACCTTTGGTGTGGCGGACTTGTGTGGGTGTCTGGATTTTGGCAGATTCCGAGCTGTGGGACGTAATAGCTGTAGAGGAGTTCCGTTGCCGCAGCGGTGTGTTGAGGGTCTTCTGCACGGCGGTAAGCGGCATTTACTGCCAATGTTGTAATGACCCCCGAAGTCTTTTTGGCCCTGAGACTTCAGAAAACAGGGGGCAAGCGCAATCCAAGCCCTTGGAGAGCACTTTTGGGGAAGGCAGATTCCTTCTCAGCAAAGTCAGAGGCCAGCAGGGCAACAACAGAGCAGCAGTTCTTCTCTGCAAAGCCGTCCAGATGAGTCCTTTGGGCAGCCAGGCAGATCCTCTTGACTGGGTGCAGGTGTAGATGTAGATGTGTCTGAGTTGGTGGGGTCACAGATACAGTTTATATACCCAAAAATGCCTTTGAAGTGGGGGAGACTTCAAAGAGTGGTTTTGAAGTGCACAAGTTCCCCTTTCAGTACAGTCCTGTCTGCCAGGGTTCCAGTAGGGGGTTTGGCAGTACATTGTGTGAGAGCAGGCCACTAGCCTTTGAAATGTAAGTGTTAGGCTCACCACCCATCCAGCATAGGAAGACACATTCAATATGCAGATGCGTGCAGGTATGAGTGAGTGTCCTGTGTTTATGGTTGTCTGGGTGAAATGTACAAGGGAGATGTCAACAAGCCCAGCCAGATGTGGATTGGAGACAGGCTGCAAGGCACAGATGAATTTTAAGTGCAGCAAAATGTTCACTTTCTAAAAGTACCATTTCTCAAATAGTAATTTAAAATCCAACTTTAATAGGCAGGTGTTTGTATTACCTTTCTGGCCATACTAAATATGACCTGGTTACTCCTTTATGATCAGAATCTACCACTCAAACAGTATCTGAGGGTAGCCCTAATGCTATCCTATTAAAGAGACAGGTCTCACAGTAGTGGAAAACAAATTTAGGAGTTTTCCACTACCAGAACATATAAAACACATATGTACATGTCCTGCCTTTTACCTACATAGCACCCTGCCCTATGGGTTGCCTAGGGCCTACCTTAGGGGTGAGTTATATATAGAAAAAGGGGAGTTTAAGGCTTGGCAAGTACTTTTAAATGCCAAGTTAAAGTGACAGTGAAACTGCACACACAGGCCTTGCAATGGCAGGCTTGAGACATGGTTAAGGGGCTACTTGTATGGGTGTCAAAACCAGTGCTGCCGGCCAACTGGTAGCATTCAATCTACAGGCCCTGGGCACATGTAGTGCACTTTACTAGGGACTTACAAGTACATCAAATATGCCAATTGAGTATGAAACATTGTTACCATGTTTAAGTGAGAGACATATGCACTGTAGCACTGATTAGCAGTGGTAAAGTGCGCAAAGTCCTAAAACCAGCAAAAAGAGGGTCAGAAAAGTGGACGGAGTCAAGTCTAAAACTGACCAATAAGGAAATGGTACAACAGGGCTGATTTAGGTAACTTTTAGGAAGAGTCCTAAAACGTGTTACCTGCAATAGTTATAGTAAATCTAACATTGCAAGTTGATGGATTTATTCAAACTGTTAATTTGATGTCTTACATGACACATTTAGCTCTTTCCTATCAGAACTAGGACTTTATTATTTTAAAATAAAGCATTCCAATGTTAGCGTTTGGCGCTAATGTACTACAATGAAGAAAAACAAAATTGGCAGTTTTTCCCTTACAAGGACTTATAAATTATCTTTTATAATGTCCCTAGTTATATTTACACTGCATCCAACCCCTGGGGCACCTAGGGCCGACAGACTTTAGGGTTGATATATATCAAAATAAAGTAGTTTAAGACTTTGGAAGTAATTTTAAATCCAAAGTTGAATTTAGAGTTCATTTTATTATAAAAGTAGCCAGCAAGGGAGGCCTCCCCAAACACCACAATGAAGGTGCACTAACATGACTGGGGTCCTTAAACATACATGCCCTAAAAATATACTAGGGACTTACAGGCAGGTTGTCAGACCCAATTTTAATTATGTCTAATAAGCATATACCTTTTGAACAGAGGACTGGCCCTGGGCCTGGTTAGCAGAACCCAGGTCACAGTCAGTTTCAGTAACCGCCAGTATCAAGCAAAAAATGGGAGCCAAAAGGATGACTTTCTCACATGATTTAATAGTTACTTTACAACTGCAGAGACTGTGCAGACGGGGCAGAAACTCCACACATAAAAAGGTAGGACAGGCCGCCACATTCGTAAACTTACTATTGAATCACAATTTGTGAACAGTGAAAAAGAGTAAAGGTACGCAAAAGTGTATGCTTACCTTTGTAAACCAAGCCCATTGTGTCTGAACAGGAAGCTTAATTTCTCTGGTGCGATATTACAAGATTTTGAGAATTTACATAAGATATATATAGACCCCGAAAAAATATATGACATGCGCTTGGCACAGATTTTCAGGCACACTTCTGGGAATGTCTATGAATAGGAAAAAAAGGCTAAAAGTATGTTCAGGCAGAGATGTCCATCTCCACCATTCATTTTACCCTTTTTGTGGGACCACAACTATTAATTACTGTTTCACCGAATTCAAAGAAAAAAAGATGAAGGGAAGATTTAGAAGGACAGGGAGGTGATCCAGATAACCTCAGACTAGCACAGTTCTTTTGTGTTTATAAGTAACGTTTTTCTAACCCTAAGCCAAAACTTGCAAACTATACCACACTTCTAAAATGGATGAGATGCAGCATTATTTCGAATTCTAAAAACCATAAACCTTATCGGAAGTAAGTCTGAGAAGAACATTTTCATTAATTGCATTTCGGTTTCCCCTGCACAGGTCTGACTTTCATAGACTTAAGTTAGTTGAAGTGCGTTTACAAGTCTCAGACTCACAGTGTGCAGCAAATTCAATCTTTCATATTTTTGTCACATGGAAGAGGCCACCTAAATGATGATTCAGGAAAAAAAGCACAACAGCAGTAATAAATCAAAAGTGAAGCGCATTAGCCATCTAAGATCCGATCTCCCTTAGGCCAATAAATCCTCTGCCTAAAAGTGCAAAAAATGTGTATAAACTGGCAAAAAAAAAGTAATGTTTCAACAACACAGATTCAATCTTCTTCGTGAAATAGAGTTTAATTGCAAAGATGTTTGATAATTCTTCAGAATCAATGAGCGATGGTAGAAATGCTTGACTCATTCTCACAGGACATCTCATACTCTCCTGCGCCTCGCATTTGCTCATCGCGTAACTCCTCGCTGTCTTCCAAGGTGTCTGATTGTCAGCTTGACGTGCTGGCTGAAGATGTCATGTAGTTACGTCAAACCAGAGACACGAAGCATAAAGACTAGTTTTCTGCAAAGCTCTGGAAGCTCTTGGTGGCTTTGCGCTGACACTGTCAGTCCTAGAGATATGTTGGCGTACCTGTAGCTGGATAGAAAAAGAGATGAAAAAATTTAACATCAAGCTCTGATTGCAAGATTTATCCAGTGACAGCAACATTTAGGGACCTGCTTGTGCTGTAAGATGAGAAGTTTTGAAGAGGCATAGTACCAATTTAGGGCATTTATGTCCTCACTGTGGTTACTACAGTCAGATTCAGATCACATATTAACAGTCATTGTAATTGATTGAGCCATGTTTCATGCTAATAGCTATTTTACCATAATTATTTGACCATCATTTTTGACAACCCTATTCTCTTCAGGCAATATCTAAAATTATGTGATGAAGGAACTACTGCACAGTAAAACGTGTCTCAGAGAGCCTGATTCAAAGTTGTGGGATATTTATAACATGTTGTAAATACCATTTCCCTGGTGTGAGGTATTTTTCTAATGTAAATAGCGCCTTTTCCTAATTTTGAACTAGTCAATGAGGCGTAACATGCAGACACGGTATTTAATACAAATATTTCCACGTTTTGCCTTGTGCTGGTGCTCCCCCTCCATTCTTTTCAGCAGGTTAGGCCTGTCAAACGCTATCTGAAGAAAACTGCCGGGATGTCAAAATTGTTTCACAAGTCGTAATACCAGTGAAACTTCCAAATTGAACAGGGACTGGAATATACCACCGAAGTTGTTATCAGGACCAAAAACCGTTAAGTTCCAGCATTTTCAATTAACGGTGGGTAATTTAGAATGTGGTGTTAAACCAACACTATTAATGCAATAATTGTACTTTCACCAGACAGGTTTTGCTCCTGATTTGAACTCCCCATTTCCGGTTGTCATAACACTCAATAGAAAGCCTACTTTACACAATACATTTAGGTGGTCATTTTGACATTGGCAATGAGTGATAAAGTGGTGGAAATACTGCCAACAGGCTGGGGGTAATTACTGCCAAATTAAGAGCATGGCGGTGAGATCGCCCATAGACCTCCAATGTACCGCACCTTCGGCCAGGGCGTTAACACCACTCACCACGGTGGTAGCCATCAACAGGCAGGCAGAAGACAAGGTACCGTCCCATATCATGACACTGCAATCTGCCAGGATTTCCGGGGCGGAACCAACGCCATCAAAAACCTGGAGGAAACACTGCTTAGAAGACCAAAGACTCACCATCAGAGACACAGAGAAGACCAACACCACCATGGAACCGGAACTGCATGTCTTCCTGATGCTCTTCTACTCCATGCTCCACCTGCAAGACCAACGCCGACAACGACGGTGAGTACAACAGCCTAGCACACAAGGGAGGGAGTAAGAGGAGAGTGACACGCATACGCACAACACACACCAGACACACACACCATACACACAACCAGCTGCAGATGTAAACCAATGGCACACAACACACGGCATAATAATACAAGGACTAGATTTCGGAAGTACTGAAAATGTATTAGCAAGACAAAAGCCACCACATGAACCAGATATGTACAATTGTCCACAAAGGGATAGTGTCCAGTCCAAAATACTAAGGGCTCTCTTGGCCACAGGGCAGAGTCCAAGGCCCAACTCGTTTCCTGACAACATCCTCACAGAACTGGCAGGGGCTTCATTATTGAAGTGGGCAGGCACCTCAGGGGGAAGGGAGGTGGGGGGCACCTCAGCCTAAGTCAGGAACTTGCCCACTGGTTCTGGAGGGGGCTCCTTGCCCATTTCCCAATGCTGGGGAGTGTAAGGTCACAGTCTCTGAGGTGGGGGACTTGCCCACTGCTTCCGGAGGGGGAGGGGGCTCCATGCCCATTTCCCAATGCTAGGGTGCGCAAGGTCACAGTCTCTGGGGTGGGGGACTTGCCCACTGGTTCTGGAGGGGTCTCCATGCCCATTTCCCAATGATGGGGAGTGCAAGGTCACAGTCTCTGAGGTGGGGGACTTGCCCACTGCTTCTGGAGGGGGCTCCACGTACAGCAGTCCCTGGACGGTGGCCGGCATATCCGTTGCTGGAGGTGAGGGCTGCACCGTCTCAGCTGGAGGTGAAGGCTCTGTGATCACTGGTGGCGGTGGTGTTGGTACCCTGTCATCCTCTGGTAGAGGTGAGGGCTGCTGTGTCTCATCTGTGGAAGGTGCCTCCTGGGCTGCCTCCGCTGGAGGCAAGGGCTGCTGTGTCTCAGCTGGAGGTGATGGCTTCTTCCCTTTCATGGAATGAGGTGAGGGCTTCTTCCCTGTCCACGCAGGAGTGGAGGGTTCCTTCCACTTCCTGGCTGTTGGAGTAGGATCCTTCCCCTTCCTGGCTGTTGGAGTGGGGTCCTTTGCTTTCCTGGCTGGTGGAGTGGGATCCTTCCCCTTCCTGGCTGGAGGAGTGGAATCCGTCCCCTTCCTGGCTGGTGGAGTGGGATCCTTACCCTTCCTGGCTGGTGGAGTGGGATCTTTCACTGTCTTGTCTCCGTGAACAGGAGGTGCCTCCACTGTCCCCGTTGACTGTTTGGCTGACGTTCTGAGCAGGGCCATTGAGGCCCTGCTCTTACCAGCAGAACGGGAGAGGGTTGGAGAGGGGTGGAAGAGGTCAGATCGGGCAAGGAAAAGCTTCTTACGGACGGTGGGGCGGGATGAGGGAGGAGGGATGGGAGAGGAGGTTGAGGGAGTGGTTGTTGGGCTAGTAAGTCTGCTGGACTTGGGTGCAGGTGCATGGGGAGTGTGCTGATGTGAGGTGGATGGCTGTTGGGTGTCTGAGTGCCTGCGTTTGTGTCCTTTAGGAGGGGGGGCAGACAGAGTGGGAGGGGACACAGGGGATGCATGGATGGATGTTGTGGAGGGCTCTGCTAGTGAGGTGTGTTTACTGCTTGGTGTGGTGATGCTTGTGGTGTATGTTGAAGCAGTGCATGCAGGTGTGAGTGTGGACGTGACTGTGAGGGAGGTGGGAGAGGAGGAAGAGGGGAGACAGTGGAGGCAGTGGATGTGGTTGTGTGTGCAACTGTCTTGTGTTTGCATGAGTGCTTGTGGGCTGAAGTGTGGTGTCTGAGTTTGACTGTGCCACTCGTGTGTTGTTTTGTGTGCATGCTGGTCTTTATGTGTGCATGGGATGGGTTGGGGTTGAGGAAACTGGGACTGGAAAGTGATAGTTGGAGGGGGAAGGTAGGAACAGGGACAATGCCTGCCATCAGAGAGGAGGCCAGAGCCTGAATCGATCTCTGCTGGACCGCCAATCCACTGCGGATGACCTCCAGGAATGCATTGGATTGCTGAATCTGGGATACCAGCCTCTGGGTGGGATTCAAAATGGTTGACTGCCCTACAGAGATGGATCTCAGGAGGTCAATAGCCTCCTCACTCAGGGCAACAGGGCTTACTGGGGCAGGGCCTGTGGTGCCTGGGGTGAAGGAGATGCCCACCCTCCTGGGTGAGCGGGCACGGGCAACTTGCTGAGGAGCTACTTGGATGGCGGTGCTAGCACTGTGGTGGCGGCTGTACCTGCAGCTGGGGTGGTTGCAGAGGTGTCCACCACCACCAGGGAGCTTCCATCGGAGGAGGTATCAGAGTCAGTGTTGTCACCTCCTATATCCGCTCTGGTGCTCCCCTCGCCCTCCGTCCCACTGGTTCCCTTGGCGTCGGTGGACTTTGCCTCTTGGGTCCTGTGGGATGCAGCTCCCTCTGTCACCGGTGCCCCCTCTCCTTCGCCAGATGATGCTAATGCACACATGGACAGGATGACAGAAGATAAAAGGGGGAGAGAGAGAGAAAGAAAACACTGGGTCAATTACTGCACCAACACCACATTTGGCATACACAGCACCATCACACACAGGAATCAGGATTGAGCATTATGCATTGTACTGCCATTGATTTGGCTGGATGCCACTGAAAGATGAGGGCCAAACACCACCAACTGCACACCTCATGAGACCCACAAAGCCCTGACTGACATGTAATGCCAACAAGCTAGGTTACCTGCATTTGCCATACACGAATTACCCTTGAGCTAGATCACGCTGCACTGTCTGGCCTGGCATTAAGGGGCACCCACTAAGTCACACACAGCACCCGGATCCCATGCCACCTACCAATTATTGTAGTAATGCCACTGTACTCACTCCCTTGTAACTGCTGTAATGTCCACAATTGCCCATCCCGCTCTGGGTAGGCCACTGCCAGTATGCGGCCCATCAGGGGTGTCAGGTTCTGATAGGCACACCTTCCTCGTTGGGAGGCCATCCCTAGCTGGACTTCTGTGGTCTTCCCTGCCCAGCATCTCAGGTCCTCACACCGTTTCCAGCATTGGGTGCTCTGCCTGCTATAGACCCCCAGGGTATGCACATCCTTGGGGATGGCAAACCACAATCCCTTCTTTAGACATGCAGAGGGAATGCAGGCAGGAGGACACCATTACACATACAATCCAGCCTGTCACACATATGGCCCACCAATTCTGTTTCCATCACCATTGGGACACACATCGTCCGGCCTCCACCATGAACACTACCACCAGACATTCGCCCCCAATGACACAATGCTTGCACACACATATCCATGCATCCTTCCCACGTGCATCGTGCCCAGGGTGTACTCACCTGTTGGTCTGGACCACCAGTCACTCCAACTCCTCTGAAGTGAAGGCAGGGGCCCTTTCCTCGGTCACATGGGCCATGGTAGGTTCCAGACCCAGGTCACAGCAGCACACGTAATGTCGGTTTCATCTTGTGGAAAGTCAGGAAACAAGTGAGGATTTGGATAGAAAATGGCACTCATGTCCGCGGCGGTGTACACCGTCATTTCCGGCGCCGATCCCTATTGGCCACTGTACTCCATAGAGCCCCATATTAGCCAACGAGGAATTGCACGGCGGAGCAAGACCACCTTCTGCCACGAATGTAGGCGCATTTACCTCACTTCCACCAGTCCCAAGATACAGAACAGGCGGTCGCCATTTCATGGTGGTGGACAACCATCAGATAAACCATAACTACGTCATTGCCTAAAATTGCACATACATTGCCATTCACACTGTCCCATCACAATGATGCTGTATGTACACTGAGGTGGTGGTTCCATCGTTCAAATTGTGACAGCCTAGTCACTCTTGTGTCCCTTAGATCCCTAAAGCTGCGGATAAATAGGAGGAGGAGACAAACACTTGTGTACAGACCCCTTGTGGACTTGGCTATGCTGGAGGACAGACACATTATACTCACCTATAGACTGGACAGGGCCACAATCACAGAGCTGTGTGTCCAAATTGGAGCCTGACCTAATATCAGCCATCCATCATCCTACTGGGATCCCCCCTCTTGTGCAAGTGCTATCAGTGCTCCATTTCCTGGAAAATGGTTCTTTCAAAGTGACAGTGGGCTTGGCAGCAAGAATGTCACAGCCAATTTTCTCAATTGTGCTGGCAACGGTTTTGTCTGCCCTGCTGAAGCACATGTGCAGCTACATTGTTTTCCACCAGGTGGAATATTTGGTCACTGTTAAGGCAGGATTCTATGCAAGGGTGCATATGCCCAATATTATTGGGCCGATTGACTGTACACATATTGCGTTTGTCCCCTCCGGCAGAATGCATATGTGTTCAGGAATCGGAAGAGTTTCCATTAAATGAAATGGTATGCCTGGCGGACCAGTACATCTCCCACGTCACTGCAAAGTATCCTGGGTCGGTGCATGACTCCTTTGTCCTGAGGAATAGCAGTATCCCAAATGTGATGGCTCAACTACAGAGGCACAGGGTGTGGCTAATAGGTGAGCCAGGATCCCAACCCACTATACAGTATGTCAGTGTATGACTTCAGATATTATCCGCTTGAGATTGTGTTAGGCTAATGTTTGACCCTCAATACTCAGGTGACTCTGGCTACCCAAACCTATCGTGGCTCCTGACCTCTGTGAGGAATGCAAGGACAGGGGCTGAAAACCATTATAATGAGGCACATGGGCGAACCAGAAGAATAATTGAAAGGACCTTCTGCCTCCTGAAGGCCAGGTTCAGGTTCCTCCATTTGACAGGTGGATCCCTGTGCTACTTACATGGGAAGGTCTGCAGATAGTAGAGGCATACTGCATGTTTCACAACCTGGCCCTCAGACGAGATGTGCCTTTTGTGCAGGAGGAGAAGACTGGAGATGCCCCTGTGGCAGCAGTGGACCCTCAGGACAATGATAATGAGGAGGCAGAGGATGAGGATGTGGACAACAGAACATCAGTTATACGTCAATACTTCCAATGACACAAAGTTGAGACAGTGGAACTGATCATTGCTCTGAAAATTGATTTCATTTGTGTGACTGTGGCATGATGGCATTCGCGTCCTTTGCATCTCAACTTACTGTCACCTATGGCTTCTCATTTTACAGATGTTGGTGATATGACAACAGTGTCCTGATGTGATTACTACAGACAGTTACAGGTCATTAATTGTATGCTATCACATATGTGGTTGTTCCCCTAAATGCACATAAAATACTATCAGTCAAGTTGTGTTCAAGGGTGTTTATTGTAGTGCTATACAATTGAGAGTAAAGTGCAATGGAATGGGGTGATGGTAGAGGAAAGTCCAGGGTATTGTTCCAGTCTGTTTGTAGCACAGGTGCAGTGTCCAAGGGCCATAGGAAGGGGGAGCAAAGGCAGTTCAAAGTGGACAAGGTGACAGGGTGTGACAGAAAGGGGACAATCAGGAGAGTCTAATTTCTTAGCAGTGGTCTTGGTAAGTGTCTCTGGCTTCTGTCTGGGTCTCAGGGAAAGTTTGCAGGGTGGTCCACCTTCTGCGGGGGTGCTGGTGGCCTGTGGGTCCTGCGGTGGGGCCTCCTGCACACTAGCTGCAGCGGAGGTGGTGGGCTGGTCAATAGACTGGCTAGTCGTAGGGGCCCACTAGTGTGCTGTCGATTCCCTCATGCCATGTCTGCCAGATCCCCTGCTATGGAGATCATGGTGGTGTGAGATCCTGCAAGTCCTCCCTGATCTCCAGATGGTGTTCCTCCTGCAACCGCTTGTTCTCCTGCATTTTGTCAAGGATCTGGCCCATCGTGTCCTGGGATTGTTGGTAGGCACCCAGGATCTTGGTGAGTGCCTCCTGAGAGTCCTCCCAGTGTCCCTGTTCCCCTGTGCCTCTGTCCCCTGAGCGGTTTGCCCACTGCCACTGACCCTAGGTCCCTGATTGTCTTATGTGTGAGGTGTGGCCTGGGGTACCTGTACAGGTGGGCACAATGCTGATTGACGTGTCCTGGGGACAGAGGTGTGGGGATGCTGGGTGGGTGTTGTGGTGTTGGATACTGAGGGGGGAGGCTCTGTGGTGAACTGTGAGTGGGCTAGGGGGACCGACTGTCCAGTGGTCCCTGATGGGCCAGGTTGTTGATCCAGATCCTGAAGTCCAGAATTACTGTCATCACTGGGGGCATCTTCTCTTGGGGGAATGGTTTGTCATGGCACCTCCTCTCCGCTGACATTGACTGGGGCACCTGGGGGATGTAAGTGATGTAGTATGCTTCACGCCTGTGACATATTGTACATCCTTAGCTTCCCCTCTATCTTTTCTGTTGCCCTGCCACCTTGGTTTGTGTATGTTGATGTATTGTGGGATTGTTAGTTCCCCTATGCTGTGCATGCTTTAGTGATGGATGTCTATGCAGGGCAGGGCAGGCTGTCCATACATTGGTATTGCATGCAGGGCTGGGCCTTGAGGTTAGTCAGATGTGTAGGTGCAGGGTGTGGGATGGCGTGGAATGATGGGAGTGAGGGTGTGAGATGGCACGCAAGTATGGGGGTTGATAAGTAATAAATGTTGACTCACCAGTGTCCAGTCCTCCAGCAACTCCAGCGAGTCGCTCAGGATGCAGTATTGCCAAGACTTGCTCCTCCCATGCTGTGATCTATGGGGGAGCAGGCAGGGGTCCACCGCCAGTCCTCTGTATGGTGAGCTGGTGCCTTGCTGCTATGGAACATACCTTCCCCGAAGGTCGTTCCACCTCTTCCTGGAGTCGTCCCTTGTTCTTAGATGCTGTCCCATGGCGTTCAACCTGTCCATGATTCTCCGGTATAGCTCCATCTTCCTTTCAATGGATATTTGCTGTACCTGTGCTCCAAACAGCTGTGGCTCTACCCTGACTAGTTCCTCTACCATGACCCTCAACTCCTCATCTGTGAAACGGGGGTGCCTTTGTGGGGACATAGGTTTTGTGTGGTGTGTGTAAGTATGTGGGTGTTGGGTATTGTGGTTGGGTGTGCGTAGTGGGGTGCATGAGGGATGTAGTTGTCGCAGTGGTCTTGGTGTCAGTCTGGTGGAAATAATTTGTATTCGTAAAGGGTTGTGGGTGTGTTTTATAGTGCTGTGGGTGGGTGGGTGTGGTGTGTGTATGAGTGTCAGGTGGGTGTTTTTGGTATTGGCCAGTGTAGTGCACTTTAATATTTGGCTGTCTATTCTGAGCACACCAGTGTGTACCGTCAATGGTTCACCGCCGTTGAATGTCCGCCGTGGTGATTCATAGGTCATGATGTAGTGGTTGTTGTTTTGTTAGTGTAACAGTATGGGTGTTGGTACCGCCACTTTAGCACTGACCTTTGGGCTGATGGATTTGTGTATGTGGCAGTATTCTGTCGGATTGGTATGTGTGTGTCACAATATGGTGAACGGATATTCGCCACCGCAGTGGTATGTTGGCGGCTGTCACAGTGGCGGTAAGCGGCATTAACCACCAATGTCATAATGAGGGCCTTAGGGTCCTTTCAATATTTGGCCAAAAATCACGTTCTGGGTAGAAACTCCTATTTGGTCCTAAAAAAAAAGCATAATATTGGTGTAACTCACAGGTATTGATCCAGTGATTGCCATCAATCTCACGCATGCTGTTTACGCGCTTCTATTTGGGGAATCACGTGTTATTTGCTTGTTGTTCCTAGTGCTAATCTAGGAATTGAGTTTAGCTTCCACACAGGCAACTTTGATAAGGTCATAATGTGAGATGTTTGTTTTTCACTTCAGCAGATGGCATTGTGCAGCAAAAACTAGTCTGCAAACAAAGTTTGTGTGGATGAAGCACAAACTTTATTCTTCACATAGTAGCTGGGTTGCATTCATAGGTCACTGGTTGTTCTGATCCAATATAATTTACAGACCAAGGGCCCATATGGTGCAGTTTACTGGGAACTTATCAGTAAATGAATTATGCCAATTGGGTGTATGCCAGTTTTGCCATAGTTTATGGAAAAAGCACAAACACTTCAGCACTTTGACAGTGTTAAAGTGTGCAGGCTTCAAAGGCCAGCAAGTACAAAGTCAGCAAAACAGCAGGTCTGAAGGCAAAATGTTAGGGGGGAACCATGCCAAGGATGCCAGGTCTACAGAGGGCGTTTATCTCTCCAACATAAATGTCTTCTGTCCCAGTGTGCATTTGTGTTTTCAAATATACAATTGAAAATGGAAAGTATGTATTTTATAATCTCTTATTTTTTAAATTGATGGGACTATTCACAAGACAACCTTTTAGATGACAGTGTGGATGACAAAGCGAACCACATTGAAAAGTGACAACTGTATTTAAGTAGTGAGAATACATTGTCAGTTTAGGTAATAATAAACATATTTGCTACAGAAAGTGTCTCATTATGATGACAGGTAATCTTGGAGTCTGTGATCTCACCTAGCTCGTGGTGTTGCAATATTTTGATAACTAATTTTTGAAAGAGAGACAGGAAATGATTGTTTTTCATTTATATGAAAAGAAGTGCTATTATCAAAAAATACTTGAATGCGTGTGATGTGGAATTTTGTGCTAAATGTCCTACTTGGCAAGCAATGCTTTTGGCAAGTTGAGGAATGAGCCTAGAGTCTGATCATATGGAATAGACAAACAACATTCATGTGTCATCAGTCTAGAAGATGCAAAAACTACTATGAAGCGTCTCAAAGGACTTGACATCACGGAAGGGTAACGCTTTTTCCACTTGGAGGGTAGGAGAGGGGAAAAGATTGTGTGTGGAAGACAGAGGACAAGTATGCAGCCTGTGGGTTGTATAAACCTTCAGGAAGTACTGGATGGGTACTTGATGCAGAGGTATGGAAAATTTAACATTTGCCATAATGTGTTTAATGACTTTGCAACTCTTCCTGTCCCCCCATTGCATTGGAACCAAGACCTGCAGCAGGGGGCACAACAAAGGTACCCAGTTAATTTTTTATTTTGGGGAGATCTTGGGGAGATCTTGATAAAGTGATGCCATTCTCTGGGCTTAGGGCAACAGTGTTTAGAGCATGGCTTAGCATAGTAAAGCATGGTATATCATAGCAGAAGAAGGTGATATTGACATCTTTGTAGTATAGCTTCAGGGAGAGCAGGTACGAGTTGCAGGTGCATACTAGGAAGTGCTGTTTTGGGCAGAGATTGTCATGGCCAGTATGGTATGTACTGGCATAGCATTCCAGTTTCTTAGTGCAGTACCAGTATCAGAGTACAACTGATGGTGGGGGACTTCCCGGATCTGTGTCCAGCTTGAACAGAACTTGGTTTGTTAAGTGTATTGTTCATGCAAGAACATTGAAGCTTTTTTTTAAAAGTAGTCATGTGATGCATAGCACGTTTTATATTGAGTGGTAGTCCTTGGGTCCAACTTAGTGATCTAAGAACCAGTGAAAATCACTGTAATCATTTTGAATTGAGGACCAGATGAGTCTCAAAAAGATGATCCATTTGGGGTGATCTAGGCAAGATTGGGTCAGGCCAATCAGTAGAGCATTTCTACAGGATTAACATTGACTTACTAGCTCTTGGACTGATTACCTGATTTGGAAGGAAAGGTGTGAGGCTAGGAAGAAGATGCAGTTGGAACATGCATTCTTGGGAATTTATTTGATGTGGAGGTCATGTTGGAGTAGCCTGTTAAGTCTGATGTCAAAAGATTGGAAGCAAGGTCAATGACCTTGAATTGCTTTGCTCACTTGACATTGATAGGAAGCTCGTGATTTATTTGAGGAGAACAGGAGAGGTTCAGCCTCATGAGGGTTCAATTTTAGGTTTGGAATTGAGGAAGGTTCCTCTGGCTGTTGCAGCATTCAGTGTTTCTCACCCAGTTTTTTTAGAAATCAGATGATGTTATTGAGTCTTATGGAACACTCAGGGCCATATTTATACTTTTCGACGCACAACTGCGCCAACCCAGTTGTGCGTCAAAAAATCTAACGCCGGCTAACGCCATTCTGAAGCACCATGCGGGCGCCGTATTTATTCAATAACGTTAGCCGGCGTTAGCCGGCGGAGCTGCCTGGTGTGCGTTAAAAAAAATGACGTATACCAGGCAGCGCCGGCGTAGGGGAATATGGAGCTTGGGCGTCAAAAAATGGGGCAAGTCAGGCTGAGGCAAAATTTTCGCCTCAACCCGATTTGCGCCATTTTTTTTTACTCCCAACCCCCATTAAAATGACTCCTGTCTTAGAAAAGACAGGAGTCATGCCCCCTTGCCCAATGGCCATGCCCAGGGGACTTCTGTCCCCTGGGCATGGTCATTGGGCATAGTGGCATGTAGGGGGGCACAAATCAGGCCCCCCTATGCCACAATTTTTTTTAAAAAAAAATACTTACCTGAACTTACCTTAAGTTCCCTGGGATGGGTCCCTCCATCCTTGGGCGTCCTCCTGGGGTGGGCAAGGGTGACAGGGGGTGTCCCTGGGGGCATGGGAGGGCACCTCTGGGCTCGTTCCGAGCCCACAGGTCCCTTAACGCCTGCCCTGACCAGGCGCTAAAAAACGACGCAAAAGCGGCTGGACGTCATTTTTTTTGACCCGCCCACTCCCGGGCATCATTTTTGCCCGGGAGTGTAAATACGGCGCACATGCCTCGGAGTCATTTTTTAGACAGGAACGCCTACCTTGCATATCATTAACGCAAAGTAGGTGTCCACGCTAAAAAATGACGCAAACTCCATGAACTTTGGCGCTAGACGCATCTAACGCCAGAGTATAAATATGGAGTTCGTTTTGCGTTGAATTTGCGTTAAAAAAAAATGACGCAAATCCGGCGCAAACGGAGTATAAATATGCCCCTCAATGTTTCTCAAACAGTTGTTTAAGGCATTTGGGTCCTCATTACCACATTGGCGGTAAAAGCCGCTTACCGCCGTGCAGAAGACGGCCAACACACCGCCGCGGCCACGGAATTCCGCCACAGCTATTATGACCCACAGTTCGGAATCTGCCAAAATCTAGACACCCACACAAGTCCGCCACACCAAAGGTCAGTGATAAACTGGCGAAAACAAAACCTCCACCATCATGCCAACAGAAAGACGCCCACACTATCATGACCCACGAATCCACGCAGCGGTCTTTTAACCGCGGTATTCCATTGCCGGTACACACCGCCGCGCTCAAAATACACACACATATACAAAACACAGCCACATTGGACAAATCGAAATACACACACCTGATACACATACACACACCACTCCCACACACCCAATATTATATAAAACACACCCACATCACCCACAAACCGCAACTACCAAAAATTCCAAAAGAAAGCCAGAGAGAAACACCACCAGCAAGAACAACAGCATCCACAGGCACACAACACCATCACCCACAGAACTTCCACGCACCTCACACAACACCCCACTACATATCAGCACACTTATCACCACACACTCCACCCCACACATCACCTACACCACCCCATGGCACGGCAAAGACACCCCAGGTTCTCGGAGGAGGAGCTCAGGGTCATGGTGGAGGAAATCGTCCGGGTAGAGCCACAGCTATTCGGATCACAGGTGCAGCAGACCACAATTGCAAGGAAGATGGAGCTATGGCGAAGACTAGTGGTCAGGGTCAACGCAGTGGGACAGCACCCAAGAAATCGGGATGATATCAGGAAGAGGTGGAACGACCTACGGGGGGAAGGTGCGTTCCTTGGTCTCAAGACACCACCAGGCGGTTCAGCGGACTGGCGGCGGACCCCACCTCCTCCCCCACAACTAACAACATGGGAGGAGCAGGTCTTGGTGATTCTGCATCCTGAGGGCCTCGTAGGAGTAGGTGGAGGAATGGACTCTGGTAAGACAAATCTTAACTATTACATCCCCCACCCTACCTGCATGCCATCACATACCCCCACCCTCACCCTCACCCCCATCACACCAACTCCTCACATATGTCCCAACATCACAAACCACCCATCCCAACACCAAGCCCTGCATGCAACAACAAAGCATGGACACCCATCACTAAAGCATGCCCATTGCACATACCCATACAACCCACTAAACCATCATCACACAAGGCCCCACACAGGAATGCAAGCACTGGGGTACACGGTCACCCACCCATTGCACACCATGCCACACACAGATGTAATAAACATCCTTTTATACCCCAGCAGGAACCCTACCCAATGTCACCGGACAGGAGGGTCCACACATGTCCACACCACCAACAGAAGAGGCCCACAGTGATGACAGCAGCTCTGTCCAACTGGATCTAGATGACCAGCCCGGACCATCAGGGAACTCGGGATAGTCGGTTCCCATCACACAGTCACAGGCCACTACAGACCTTCCCCCCTCTGGAAACACCAGCACAGCACCCACCCAGCGGGTCCCTACCTCCGTCCCCAGGACACGTCAATCAGCTGTGTGTCCACCACTACAGGGAACCCAGGCTAACCCACCACCTCAACAACAACAGGGACCTGGGGGCAGTGGGCACACGGTCCAGGGGACGTAGGCCCAGGAACACAGGGGAACTGGGAGGGCTGCTGTGCGACAGGAGGCAGACAGGCCCAGGGAACCCACTCTCCACGAGGCCCTCTCCTCCATCATGGGAGCCTACCACCACTCCCAGGAGACGATGGCAACGGTACTGGCCAAGTTTCAGGAGACGCAGCGCCTGCAGGAGGAACAGTATATGGGCTTCAGGGTGGAACTCAGAACCATCAGATCCACCCTGGGCACCATCGTAGGGGTGCTGAAGGAACTCATGAACACCGGGAGGGACACTGTGAAACTACAAGGGGCCCCTGACACTAGCATGGACGATGAACTGCCCACCACCTCCGCTAGTGGACAGGATGCCCCGCCACAGGACCATCACACCAGCACCCCACCCCCTGCAGAGGGAGAACCACCCCGCAAACGGTCCCTGAGATCCAGGAACAAGACAGAGCACGATGCCAGGACCCCCGCCAAGAAATGAGACCACCCTGATTGTCATCCTACTGTCCCACTTTGTCACCCTGTCCATCCTTAAACTGCCCCAGCTCCACTTCCTATGCCCATATGGGCAATGCACCTGTGAGACTAATAGACTGGACTCTTCCATGGACATTCCTCCGCCATCACCTCTCACCATTTTTCTACCCCCTCCAATATTGAGCACTTAAACAAGCACACTTAAAGCACAAAACAATCTGTAGTCTGTCTGTGATTTCGAAATAGTATATTAGCAATTACAGTGACAAAATGCTCTTTCAATTGTAATGTCAACATACCTATGTCACACAGCTCTAGTCCATGAGGAATCTAAGCAGATGTCACACAGTGGGACCCAGATCTGTGAAATCATAAGGGAAAGTGACAACTCAGTGACCATACACTGGGTGAAAACGACAGACAGTAGAGAGGTAGTAGTGTTAAAGTACATGTAGTAGGCAGGTCTGTACTCTTACCTGCGTCACACTGGAAATATTGCTGGATCACTGAGTCCCTGTTGTTCATGTCTTCTTTCTCTGCTCCCTCGTCTTCAGTGTCCACAAGCTCCACAGCTGCCACAACACCGCCCTCTGGACAATCCTCCTGCAGAAAAGGCACCTGTCATCGCAAAGCCAAGTTGTGAAGCATACAGCAGGCAACGACGATCTGACACACCTTCTTTGGTGAATAGAATAGGGATCCACCTGTCATATGGAGGCACCGGAACCTGGCCTTCAGGAGGCTGAAGGTCCGCTCGATCACCCTCCTAGTTCGCCCATGGGCCTCATCGTAGCATTCCTCTGCCCTTGTCCTGGGATTCCTCACTGGGGTCAGTAGCTATGACAGGTTGGGGTAACCAGAGTCACCTGCAAATGGCGAGGGACAACTGTTAGACATGCACTAACCTGTAGGGATATCCCCAGACCCAGACGACCATTCCCACTGTCTTGCTTCCAGGTGCTCACCTAATAGCCACACATGGTGCCTCTGGAGTTGACCCTTCACATAAGGGATGCTGCTATTCCGCAGGATGTAAGCATCATGCACTGAGCCAGGGAACATGGCATCCACAATGGAGATGTACAGGTCCGCCAAAGATACCATCTGTACATTCATTGAATTATAACTCTTCCGGTTTCTGTACACCTGTTCACTCCTGTGGGAGGTTACAAAAGCCACATGGGTCCCATCAATGGCACCTATGATGTTGGGGATATGTCCCAGGGCATAGAAGTCACCTTTCACTGTAGGCAAATCCTTCACCTGAGGGAAAACAATGTAGCTCCGCATGTGTTGCAGAAGTGCAGACAACACTCTGGACAATTCGTTGGAAAACATAGGCTGGGACATCCCTGATGCTATGGCCACTGTTGTTTGAAATGACCCACTTGCAAGGAAATGGAGCACTGACAGCACCTGCACTTGATGGGGGATTCCTGTGGGATGGCGGATTGCTGACATCAGGTCCGGCTCCAACTGGGTACACAGTTTCTGGATTCTGGCACGGTCAAGCCTGTATGTGATAATCACATGTCGCTCCTCCATTGTCGACAGGTCCACCAACGGTCAGTACACCGGAGGATGCCGCCATCTCCTCACATGTCCCAGCGGACGGTGCCTATGAAGGACAACAGCGAGCACAGAGTCAAATAACTCAGAGGTACGTACCCACAGTTTACACAGAACACCATTCATACACAAAAGGTGGCCTGTATGTGTGTTGAGTCTAGGCCTAGGTATGTGTGACGCAGTTCAAAATTAAGCCATGTGGGCCCCCTGAAATGGCGGCTGCCTGACCTCTAAAGTAGGACAATGGGATGTGAGGTAACTGCGCTGGCGTGGTTCACCGTCGCGTTAGGCGGTCGAAGGCCGCAGCGCAATCCTGCATTGGTTAACATTGGACCCTATGGGTCCCAGGAGCCAATGACGATGTACGCCGGTGTTGACGGTACGCACCGCCGCGGACGTGACCGCCATTTTCTATCTGTTCAATCACTCGATACCTGATCTTCGACAGGAGAGGACCTACACTGTAAGTGCTGCTGTGACCTCCGTCTGGAAGAGACAATGGCTCGAGTGTCTGGGGAAATGGGCCGTGCCTTCACATCGGAGGAGTTGGCGAAACTCGTGGATGGGGTACACCCCCAGTACACGCTACTCTACGGTCCTCCAGACAAACAGGTAAGTACACAGGGAGCATGTTGTATGGGCTACGCCTGTGTGGAGAGGGCTGGATGTAAGAAGGAAGGGGGGAGAGTGCGGCATGCATGAAATGACGGTGAATGCAAGTGCCACATGGTAAGGGGAGGGATGGGGGCCAATCACTTTGACGGTGCAGTTGGTAATAACTTACTCTTCCCCCTGTAGATTTCATGTAGGTCAGCGCCCACCAGAAAATACATATTTGGCGTGCCATCGCCAAGGATGTCCAGACCCTGGGGGTCTACCACAGACGGAGCACCCACTGCTGGAAAAGATGGGAGGACATTCGCCGCTGGAGCAAGAAGGCGGCGGAGGCTCAGCTGGGGATGGCCTCCCAACATGGGAGGTGTGCCCGTCGCACCATGAACCGCCTGATGTTCAGGATCCTGACAGTGGCCTACCCGGAGTTGGATGGGTGCTTGAGGGCATCACAGCAGCCACAAGGGGGTGAGTACACTCTCATTCTGCTGACTTTGCGCGCAGTGGAGGGGTCTGGGTGGGGGAGGTGGGCTGTGGGTTTCCCTAGGCCAGGGCGAGTTCTGTAGGCAAGGTGCCTCCGTAAGGAAGGCCATGGGGCACCCCACCCCACCTCTGTAGAGTGCCAAGTACACCTAGTCATGGCCCTGTGTCATCTATGTGTGCAGATGTCGTCCATAGCCTTGTAGGCCATTTCCCAGGAATTGAACAGTGGAGCCCAAGAGCGCGGCGTAGTGCAGGGGGCTACTGTGTCTGTCATGTCCGCCAACGGTAGCGGTAATTCATCCACTCAACATGTCTTTCTTCTGTCGTTCCCCCTTTTTGTGGTCTCCCTGTTCTTGTGTGCATTAGCATCATCAGGCGGAGGAGCAGTGGCACCGGAGCACAAGGGGGCTGCATCCCACATGGCCATGGAGGGCCACACTACAGACTCAGACTTCACCAGTGGGACGGAGGTGAGGGGAGCTCCACGGTGAGGACAGGAGCTGAGACCAGTGACACAGACTCATCCTCTGATGGGAGCTCCCTTATGGTGGTGGCAACATCTGTGCCCCCCCCATCTACAGGTACAACCACCACCTCCCTTCCAGCACCTCCCTCCCAGCAGCCCCTCAGCCTTTGCCCTGTGCCAGCTCACCAGGGAGGGTGGGCATCACCTTCGTCCCAGGCACCTAAGGCCCTGCCCCAGTCACCCCTGCTGCCCTCAGTGAGGAGGCCATTGACCTCCTCAGGTCCCTCACTGTTGGGCAGTCTACCATTTTGAATGCCATCCAGGGTGTAGAAAGGCAGTTGCAACAAACAAATGCATTCCTGGAGGGCATTCATTCTGGTCAGGTGGCCCTTTAGCGAGCTTTTCAGACTCTGGCCTCAGCACTGATGGCAGCCATTGTCCCTGTATCTAGCCTTCCCCCTCCAACTTCCTCCACCCAGACCCAATTCCCTGTACCTCAGCCTATCCCAAGCACATCTACAGACCAGCATGCACACACGTCAACACACAAGGGAAGCTCAGGCAAACATAAGCATCACACATCCCACAGGCACTCATGCAACCATCAGATGCATGCAGACACACCAAAATCCACTGCCAAGAATTTCCAGCCACCTTGACGGCAGCATTGGAAATAGGGGCTGATCGCAGAACTCCAACCACCTTTACCACCAAGCAGATGTGGATGTGCCTTACCATCAAGCAACTGTGGTGGTCTGAACTCCACACCTGAGTTGGCGGATTGGAGGGGGAATGGGGTCCAAACCTACCTTTTTTCCCCATTCAACTTCCATTTTTGACTGGACACAACTGGACATGACCATCCATAGCTGCTGCCACTGGACCACAGAGAAAATACAACCTCACACGCCACTGGACTTAAAGGTAGGGAACCCGCATTGGCTGTGTATGTTGTGTGGATATCACATGAGAGCTCGGCACATTTACATTCATAATCATGTCACAGTGATTTATGAAATTACTGTGCCATGCATAAGTCAGGAGCCCATTTGTGTGGGACAAGGATGGGGACACACTGGTACATGACGCATATCACACACATACATAACTGCCATTTTGGTGTCAGCATTAATTTTAAAATGAATGCTGGCACCACAGTGACATTGCATTCACATCTGTCGACTATCTCCATGTGGGCACATTGTAAGGGGACCTGTACCTGTGATGTTGTGCTTCCAGTTGTGAATGTGAGTCAGTATGCCTATGTGTGCCTATGTGTGTGCGCGATTCAATTGGCTGGTTTAGGCATAGGGAGCTGGAGTGGTTGATGTGGTTGTGTCTGTATGTGTGCCACTTGCTTGTGGGTTTGATGTTTTTGTATATGTTTGGGTGTGTGCTGTGTGCAACATTCAGGTGAGTGTTGTTGTTGCATGGTGGTTGTTGTTGTGATACTTATAGTTGTGCTTGAGTATGAGTATGTTTGTATAGCTAGGTGTGCAGTTCTGTTGGTTGTTGTGGTTGTGTTGTGTGTGGGTACAGTGTCAATAATGTGTATGAGTGTTGTGTCATGGATGTATGGCAATACTTGCTTTTGGCATGCATGTGTTGTGTGGTGTTGAAATGGAAATGGATTATTGTGTGAATGTTATGTGTGTGTAGTGGGAGGGTGGGCACATATAGCTAAGGTACAGTATGTGTGAGTGTGTGACTTACTTCTATTCCATTGCCACTGCCATTGTACAATTGCCATTACACCGCCTGCAGTACTGTAACATTTAAATATGGTCGGTGTGAACCAGCCAGCCTGACATCTAGGAAGAGCACTGTGTCATGGTGGTCTTCGACTCTGTCGCAATACATATAAATATGGTGGGCCAACACTGTTGACTTGACTTGACGGTGTTTTCAGGTCCGCTGAGGATTGGCGGTAATACCACCAAGATCAGAATCAGGCTTGTAGACACTGCTCAAGGGAGTCAAAATAGGAATATAACTGATATTTCCTATCATTACTGCCACAACTCTCATCAGAGGCACAATTGAGCCCTTGCAAAGCATTAATGTAAATGCGTTCAGTGATAACATACCAATGAGAGAGTTACAAATGACTGATACATAGAACTCATGTAAGGTATTCACAATAGTCCTTCCAATCACAAAAAGGGTCTGACTCAGAATAAATATTATACAACACTTCAGGGAAACAGGATCCTTTATCACTCTTCAGTAAGCATACACGCATGTCACATTATATGACATGCCTAATTTAATGTAACAATTAAGTTAATGATTGTGTTCTTATCCTTTCTGATAGAGGAATGGTGCACCAGGATGTAAAGTAGGAACCCTTGTTGCCTAATGCACGTCTACACATCCAACCAGAAATCTAAATATTTAGTAAGAATGTATATCCTCTTTGAGACAATCCCAATTTGACCTGACAGTGACTGTGACTAAAAACAGTTGTATATCAGAGTTGAAGGACATCTTATAAGAATCACCAGAGCCTAAAAGAATCTAAGAGGAATAAATAAACAAGAAAGGAAAAACTCCTCATTATCAACAAAGTGTTACTATTCCCTAAGAAAGGACATTATCTATGGTATTTCGATTCACATTTCACTAGTCATACTTATTTTACAGAAACCCTGGTCTAAAACATCTTAACCTGGTGGTCAACTCTTATTAAGTAAAATAATATGTTTTGTTGGGTTATTTTTCACTGGGTCTACCCAATGTAAATCTGACTTCTTCAGGTGATCAATGAAGGAAAGTGACAACACAATCTATGCCCCTAACACAAAAATTGCATTATTTTTTTTTTGTAATGGTATTACTTTAAAACATACACCAGTCATCCTATACTCAAGCGTGACTTCTCCACCCACACTTTCTTTTGTATTCCTTAATGTTCCTCAGTGCAACACCCTAACTGTAGTGGGTATGCCAAGGCATAGGCCCCATGTTTTCTGTGCCAGAAGAACCAAGCAGCATTCTCTTGGAGACTAGGGGTGGGTTTAACTGACATAACTGTGTGTACGTAATCACACAGAATTATTTAAAAAATCAGCGTGATTAAGCAGAATTACGCAAGAAGAGTAGTTCTGCATTCAGTACCTGCTAAATGTGCACTTGGGGTAGGATTTCCTTCTAATTTACTCCCAGCATATAGAGTTATTTTCTTAGTGCAAAGATGCCACTGTGTGTCCAAAATGGACGTGAGGATGCAGTTTGCTGTAAGAAAATAGTGTTAAATGCAATAGGACATAAACATCAGCACTAGCAGCAGTTCACAGTCACTCAGGCCCTCATTATGAACACGGCGGGAAACACCGTCAACCGCCGTGGCGACGGCGACCAGAAGCCGCCATTGGTGGTGAACAGAAACCTGCCATAAATGATGCAAAAATCTGAATCTGACAGAAATCACCCTGCCACCAGTCACTGCCAGCACCATGTCGGCGGAAATGCTGGACCTCCCACCCTGCCACCGCAAAGCACACAAACACCCTGCCCTTCAAATAATGAAGCACAGATCACTGCAGCGGTCAGTGGAAGCCGAACGACCATTAGTGGTGCAGACCGCCACGGGCGGCAAGTGGACCCAACAGCAAAAAATGCATACATTGGATAAGTTTGAAACGCACACACCTCACACCCATCCACAACACTATAAAACACTTACAGACACACCCCACAATCCTTTGCAATAAAATTAGGCCAACTAATACAGAGAGCACCAGAAGCAAACACCGAACGCCCCAATCCACGATACTTACACCCAACCACACAAGAGCACCATCACCTGGATCCACACAAGACACCATTCACAACACTCACCATGGCACCCCCCAAACACCCACGCTTCACATAAAGAGAGCTAAGGACCATAGTGGATGAGATCCTGAAGTTCGAGCCACAACTATTCAGGGCACAGGTCCAGCACACACCCATCGCCAGGAAAATGGAGCTTTGGCAGACAATAGTCAAAAGGGTCAATGCAGTGGGACACCATCCACGCACCAGGGAAGACATCCGCAAGAGATGGAAAGACCTGCGTGGGAAGGTCCAGTCCATGGCATCGAGGCACCACATTTCAGTCCAGAAGACTGGGGGAGGACCACCACCAACACCACCTGACTACACTGACTGGAGAAAAAGGCACTGGCCATCCAGCACCCTGAGGGACTCACTGGACTCACTGGAGGAATGGATTTGGGTAAGTCATCTACAATTACCCCATATCCATCACACCTGAAATGCATGCACCCTCCTCCAACATTCACCAGGACCACAACCCCACCCAGGCCACAAGCACTTAATCCAGTCCCCCTGCATGCCCACAAACCCAATAACAGGCCCACATCCCACCACCTGTGCACTGACACCCACCCCTGCAAGGAAAGACAGTGGCCCACAGCACCCACAATGCACCTCCACATCCTAAGCAAAAAGCAATGCTAACCTCACCAAAGCATCTTGCTTGGCCCCAAAGTGTGTAAGCTGCAAAAAAACGCCCAGGCCTGTGCACCCCATCCGATCATGCTAATGTTACAGACATATCCATTCCTCCCAACAGGCACCACCACCCATGCCACCCTGACGGACAGAACAAGGAGTGGCAGTGCCCCACAGGGAGACAGAGGCACCTCCCAGGATACTGGGGATGGAACCCTGGACACTGACGATCACCCTGGCCCCTCAGACAGTCCTGGACTGTCACCATCCAGCAGCCCCACCCAGGATACCACTGACACCCCTACCATCCAGCCAACATCAGCCCAGGGCAACCGTCCCACACTTGTGTATCCAGGCCACAGACTGGTGGAACACAAGTACAGAGGCTGCAGCCACCCTGTGCCAACAGGCAGGAAGATGATGGCCCCAGTACAAGTGGTACTGCCAGACCTGTGCAGGGGACACAGGCATAGGGGGCTAGCCCAGTGTGAGGGCATCAGTGGTCCGGGGGGGCACAGGATTGCTGCTGCAGCCCATGACGTGATCACAGAGGTCCTGGGAGCATATCACCATACCCAGGACAGATTGGCCCAGATAGTATCCACCCTGAGCAGAGTCAGCTAGCACACCACCAAGAGGCCAGAGAGCAGTGGAAACTGCACAATGCCACAATGGCCAGCATAACAGGTGCACTGCTACACCTTGTCCCAACACAGCCTGAGGCCCACACAGACCAGGAAGCCCCAACTCAGCCCAGGATACAGACCGGACAAAAACAGCATCAGCAGCAACTTCACATGTACCACCCTCTCGGGACACACAGGGGACATCCACCTCAACCTGTACCGGACAACACCAGGCACCCAAACGGACCCTGAGGCCTAGATATGGCACAGGAAGACCTGCCAAGAACAAGGTCCCCTCTAAGAAGTGACTCTGCCAAAAACTGTCCTCCAAGTGTCCCACTGAATCAACCACCAAATAGTGCTAAATATACTACAAACTCTTGTAAGCATGGATGGACCTACCACGACTGCCAACAATGCTGCAAGCATGTTGCCATATTGGACAACCACCAGTAGCCCACTCTCACCACTGTAATCTGCACAATTTAATCCCTGCACCAAATAAAACACCTTTTCACCTGCAACAATGTCCCCTGTCATTAAGTTTGAGCAAAGTGAAGTATGGATGCAACTGTTTGATAACTCGTTTATTGGTTTCTGACTAGCAGGAGAAGCACCACACGCCTTACATGTTGTTGTGCCTACATATGTGTTGAACCTTTAGACTATATTGTAATCTGTCCTATGCAGACCTGGTCACAGTGGCAATGAGTATTGACCTAACACCCCCTAGATGACAAGGCACACTGACAGTATGATGTACTGACAGCAATCTCATCCAATTGCCCCACAAAGTTACTTGAAGTAGAGCTTTATCAGTTGTGTCCTGGTATTTACATCTTCCCCCACCTCATGATCACCATCACTCTCATCCCCTCTCTGAGGAAGCTGGTCTGGATTTACAGCACTCTCCTCCTCCAAGAGGGTGATAGAATTTCTCACAGCCACGTTGTGCAGCATGCAGCAGGCCACCACTATTCTACACACATTTTCAGACCCATAGGCCAGGGAACCGCCAGAGATATGCAGACTACGAAATCTAGCCTTCGGGAGACCTATTGTGCGCTCTATTACCCTCCTAGTACGTCCATGGGTCTCATTGTAATTCCTCTCTGCATCTGTTCCAGGATTCCTCACTGGTGTCAGGCGCCAACGCAAGTTGAGATCACCAGAACCACCTACAAAAAGGTGCAAAACAGGACTTTCATTAACGAGTCTCAGAGGCAGGCAGCCTGGCTGTCTGCTATGTGGCAATAAGTGACAGAAACACCTACCCATGATCCACCCTCTGTCCTCTTGTAGTTGTTCCATCTTATGTGGCACACTACTGTTCCTCATTCAAAGGAATCATGTACTGAACCAGGGAACATTGCATTCACATGTGTGATGTACTGGTCTGCAGTACACACCAATTGAATGTTCATGGAATTAAAGTTCTTTGTGTTTCTATATACCTGAAAGTTTTTCCTGGTTTCTGTACACCTGTTCACTTACTCTTGGGGGGATTATAGGCATGTGGGTGCCATCGATGGCACCTATCACATGGGGTATGTTGGCAAAGGCATAGAAGTCCGACTTGATGGAAGGAAGGGCAGTACTTTGGGGAAACCTCACATAGGACTGTAGGTGTCGTACAAATGCATTCAGGAATCTTGACAGTATAATGCAAAACATTGGCTGTGAAAAACCTGCACCCATGCCCGCTGTCACTTGAAAAGAGCCCTTGGCCAGGAAATGAAGTGCAGAGAGCACCTGTACTTCAGTAGGGATGGCATGCTGGTTACGATTTGCTGGTGTCAGTGCAAGATCCAGTAATGCACAAAGTTCAAGAATAGTTGCACGAGTGAGCCTTTAATTGATAATGATGTGATGCTCCACCATGGTCCTCAAATCAACAAGTGGTCTGTACACCAATAGGGCCCTTCCTCGGAACAAGAGTCTGTACCAAGGAGGAGTTGAAAACATGTGTGAGGAACACACATACATCTGCACTCATTGTTTCACATTCAGCACTTCTGGCATGATTGTTGACGACACTAATGCATAGTGTGTGTGACATAACAGCACCATGACCAAAATGATATATCAGGGCTGGTCAGGTGAGGTAATGTTTATTGTTACATGCCTGTGGGTGTTTAGGGGACAATAAGGCCTGCATTGTGCAGATGAGAGTTTTACAAATGCATAGCTAAGGCCAAAATGTCTGCCCCTGTAATCCAGAACTGTTGTTGTAGAATTGACCTAATACCACTAGCGGTTGACGTAATAGCGTAAGGTGGTGTTTACCACCGTGCGCAAATTCATTGGTTAATATGGATGTCAATGGGGATTCTTAGCGTATCATGATTGCCGCCGGAGGTGACGGTGCACACCGCTGCGGTGCGTATGCAAACTCGTCACCCCAACTTCACTTGACTCCCTAATCTCGTGCATGCAGGTACTCCACTGAGTGTACTGCTGTTTCCTGCCTCTGGTTATGGAAATGGCACGTGTTGCAGGGGAAAGGGCCCCGGCCTTCACCCAAGAGGAATTGGAGGGGCTCGTGGATGGGGTCCTGCCCCTGTACGCAAAGGTATACGGACGGCTAGAGGTACATGTGAGTAGGAGGATTGGGGGCCATGGATGTGTGTAGTGGTGGGTGTTGGCTGCATTCTTGTGTGCAGTTGTGACACTGGATGGTCCAGGGTTCCTGACATGCTGCATGTGTGTGTGCTGTTAGGCGGTTTGAACTGTCCGTCCCATAGTGCATGTATAGCCAGCTATATATGATTTGCCAGTGTCTGACCTCAGTGTTACTTTTGTGTGTGTCCCTTATAGGTAAGCACCCACCAAAAGAGGGGACTATGGCATGCCATCACCAAGGAGGTGCGGGTCCTGGGGGTCTACAACTGGCAGAGCACCCACTGCAGGAAGAGGTGGGAGGACGTGTGGCGCTGGGTCGTGAAAGATCTGTGAGGCCCAGCTGGGGAAGTCCTCCCAACGGGGAAGGGGTGCCCGTCAGGCACTGCCCCCCCCCCCCATGCAACGCATCCTGGCGGTGGCGTACCCAGACCTGGATGGGCGCTTGAAGGCTGCACAGGGGGTGAGTACACATGCCATATTTTGGACCCTTGATGGATGTGTGTGTGTGTCCATTCCTATTTCTGCTGCCTAGTTGCAGGGACTATGACTGATGTCCATCTACAGAATGGCCCCCGTAGGGAGTAGGGGTGTTTGGGTCAAGTCCATAATACGACATGTCCTTAAGTTAGTTGGGGAATGGCTGTAGAGCAGTGTCCTGGCCACTAGTCAGGGGCATAGCCATGTGTATAGCATCAGGTGCTGCCTGTTGGAGGGTTTTCTGGGTGGGTGTATGTGTGAACCACTAATGTTGCTCCATTCAGCTAATTACAGTTTCTCTCCTGTTTTGTCTCACCATCCCTGTTCTCTTGTGTTGTCTGTGTACATCAGCATAATCTGGCGAGGGAGCTGAGGCACCGGCAAGTGGGGATGCAGCGGCCCACAGATCCTCGGAGGCAGAGTCGTCCGACGCCAAGGGCACCAGTGGGTTGGATTGTGAGGGGAGTACTGTAGGAAAGTACCATCTTGCCTGGCATGTTACCCCCATTTTTCACTGTATATATGTTGTTTTAGTTGTATGTGTCACTGGGACCCTGGTAACCCAGGGCCCCAGTGCTCATAAGTGTGCCTGAATGTGTTACCTGTGTAGTGACTAACTGTCTCACTGAGGCTCTGCTAATCAGAACCTCAGTGGTTATGCTCTCTCATTTCTTTCCAAATTGTCACTGACAGGCTAGTGACCATTTTTACCAATTTACATTGGCTTACTGGAACACCCTTATAATTCCCTAGTATATGGTACTGAGGTACCCAGGGTATTGGGGTTCCAGGAGATCCCTATGGGCTGCAGCATTTCTTTTGCCACCCATAGGGAGCTCTGACAATTCTTACACAGGCCTGCTACTGCAGCCTGAGTGAAATAACGTCCACGTTATTTCACAGCCATTTTACACTGCACTTAAGTAACTTATAAGTCACCTATATGTCTAACCTTTACCTGGTAAAGGTTAGGTGCAAAGTTACTTAGTGTGAGGGCACCCTGGCACTAGCCAAGGTGCCCCCACATTGTTCAGAGCCAATTCACTGAACTTTGTGAGTGCGGGGACACCATTACACGCGTGCACTACATATAGGTCACTACCTATATGTAGCTTCACCATGGTAACTCCGAATATGGCCATGTAACATGTCTATGATCATGGAATTGCCCCCTCTATGCCATCCTGGCATTGTTGGTACAATTCCATGATCCCAGTGGTCTGTAGCACAGACCCTGGTACTGCCAGACTGCCCTTCCTGGGGTTTCACTGCAGCTGCTGCTGCTGCCAACCCCTCAGACAGGCAGCTGCCCTCCTGGGGTCCAGCCAGGCCTGGCCCAGGATGGCAGAACAAAGAACTTCCTCTGAGAGAGGGTGTGACACCCTCTCCCTTTGGAAAATGGTGTGAAGGCAGGGGAGGAGTAGCCTCCCCCAGCCTCTGGAAATGCTTTGTTGGGCACAGATGTGCCCAATTCTGCATAAGCCAGTCTACACCGGTTCAGGGACCCCTTAGCCCCTGCTCTGGCGCGAAACTGGACAAAGGAAAGGGGAGTGACCACTCCCCTGACCTGCACCTCCCCTGGGAGGTGTCCAGAGCTCCTCCAGTGTGCTCCAGACCTCTGCCATCTTGGAAACAGAGGTGCTGCTGGCACACTGGACTGCTCTGAGTGGCCAGTGCCACCAGGTGACGTCAGAGACTCCTGCTGATAGGCTCCTTCAGGTGTTAGTAGCCTTTCCTCTCTCCTAGGTAGCCAAACCCTCTTTTCTGGCTATTTAGGGTCTCTGTCTCTGGGGAAACTTTAGATAACGAATGCATGAGCTCAGCCGAGTTCCTCTGCATCTCTCTCTTCACCTTCTGATAAGGAATCGACCGCTGACCGCGCTGGAAGCCTGCAAACCTGCAACATAGTAGCAAAGACGACTACTGCAACTCTGTAACGCTGATCCTGCCGCCTTCTCGACTGTTTTCCTGCTTGTGCATGCTGTGGGGGTAGTCTGCCTCCTCTCTGCACCAGAAGCTCCGAAGAAATCTCCCGTGGGTCGACGGAATCTTCCCCCTGCAACCGCAGGCACCAAAAAGCTGCATTACCGGTCCCTTGGGTCTCCTCTCAGCACGACGAGCGAGGTCCCTCGAATCCAGCGACACTGTCCAAGTGACCCCCACAGTCCAGTGACTCTTCAGCCCAAGTTTGGTGGAGGTAAGTCCTTGCCTCACCTCGCTGGGCTGCATTGCTGGAACCGCGACTTTGCAGCTACTCCGGCCCCTGTGCACTTCCGGCGGAAATCCTTCGTGCACAGCCAAGCCTGGGTCCACGGCACTCTAACCTGCATTGCATGACTTTCTAAGTTGGTCTCCGGCGACGTGGGACTCCTTTGTGCAACTTCGGCGAGCACCGTTTCACACATCCTCGTAGTGCCTGTTTCTGGCACTTCTTTGGGTGTTACCTGCTTCAGTGAGGGCTCTTTGTCTTGCTCGACGTCCCCTCTCTCTGCAGGTCCAATTTGCGACCTCCTGATCCCTCCTGGGCCCCAGCAGCGTCCAAAAACGCCAAACGCACGATTTGCATGTAGCAAGGCTTGTTGGCATCCTTCCGGCAGGAAAACACTTCTGCACGACTCTCCAAGGCGAGAGGGATCAGTCCACCAAAGGGGAAGTCTCTAGCCCTTTTCGTTCCTGCAGAAACCTCACTTCTGTCCAGTCGAAGCTTCTTTGCACCCGCAGCTGGCATTTCCTGGGCATCTGCCCATCTACGACTTGCTTGTAACTTTTGGACTTGGTCCCCTTGTTCCACAGGTACCCTAGATTGGAAATCCACAGTTGTTGCATTGCTGGTTTGTGTCTTTCCTGCATTATTCCTCTAACACGACTCTTTTGTCCTTAGGGGAACTTTAGTGCACTTTGCACTCACTTTTCAGGGTCTTGGGGAGGGTTATTTTTCTAACTCTCACTATTTTCTAATAGTCCCAGCGACCCTCTACAAGGTCACATAGGTTTGGGGTCCATTCGTGGTTCGCATTCCACTTCTGGAGTATATGGTTTGTGTTGCCCCTATCCCTATGTTTCCCCATTGCATCCTATTGTAACTATACATTGTTTGCACTGTTTTCTAAGACTATACTGCATATTTTTGCTATTGTGTATATATATCTTGTGTATATTTCCTATCCTCTCACTGAGGGTACACTCTAAGATACTTTGGCATATTGTCATAAAAATAAAGTACCTTTATTTTTAGTATAACTGTGTATTGTGTTTTCTTATGATATTGTGCATATGACACTAAGTGGTACTGTAGTAGCTTCACACGTCTCCTAGTTCAGCCTAAGCTGCTCTGCTAAGCTACCATTATCTATCAGCCTAAGCTGCTAGACACCCTATACACTAATAAGGGATAACTGGGCCTGGTGCAAGGTGCAAGTACCCCTTGGTACTCACTACAAGCCAGTCCAGCCTCCTACAAGTACCACGGGGAGGCAACTACCACTGGAGGTAGTGACTCCGATACCTTCTCTGATGGGATCTCCCTAGAGGAGGTGGACCCTAGTGGGCCCACCCCTACTATGTCAACCCCGGACCATCACCGTCCAACCAGTTGTTCCCCACCGAGTTGCCCGTGCCCGCTTGCCCAGAAGGGTGGGCGTCTCCTTTGCCCCAGGCACCTCCTCCCTTGCCCCAGTCAGCCCTACTGCCCTCGCGGAGGAGGCTATTGACCTCCTGAGAACCATCTCTGTAGGGCAGACAAGCATCGTCAATGCCATCCAGGGGCTAGCATCAGAGATGCAGCAGACCAATGCCTATCTGGATGGCATTCACGGTGCCGTGTCTGGCACACAGAGATCTTTTTAGGTTTTGGTCTCCTCTTGGATGGCAGCCAGTGTCCCTGGTCATTCTGTCCCCCCTTCAACCACCTCTACCCCTTCCATCACACCACTCCCTTCACCCGTCCAGAGAACAGACTCTGACACGCAGGCACACACCGCTACACACAAGAAGCACACTTCAAAACACAAGCACCACACCTGCCACCACAAGCATACACTCAGCCAACATACACATGCACACACACCAACATCCAATTCCCCCAGTGTGTCCACCTCTTCCGCCTCCCTGTCTGTCCCCTGCACATGCACACCCTCAGGTACTGCACCCTTATTCAATGTTGCTGACCCTATTCCTGCAAGTCCACCCCAATTGCACCTAAGAAACTTTTCCTCTCCCGTGTTGACCTATTCCAACCCACTGGCCCACCCCGTCTCATCCATAAACGTGCTCACCTCCTTGCCCTGTCTACTCCTCCCACGTCACAGCCCGCCCCTGTCTGCCCTTCATATTCCTGTGCCCCTTTCCCAGAGCGGAAGAAGCCCTGTGCTGAACCAGGTCCATCTGCCACCCCCTGGTCCAAGCCCACTCCCCTCCCCTTCCAAGGTCAAAATCAAACCCCCTCCACCTACCAAATGAAAATCTAACCCCCCCTTCATAAAACCTCACCCCCACCACCCTCACCCCTGTTTCCTGTAGTGCGTGGATGCCCCACTGTTGCCCCTATGAGGTGGAGGAACGTAGAACTTGTGGGAGTCAAGTTGGGGCCATTGTGGCCCATCTGACTTATGTTCCTATGGACTGGCCATTGGCCTTCTATGAGCTTCAGTTGCTCAGTGAGCATAATAAAGTTTAATGTGTGGCCTGTGTTGTTAGAGGCACACTCTGGAACCGTGATCTCTTGTTTCATTGTTTGTGGGTGTTGGGCACATGTATGTACTTTGGGTAGGTTGGATTTGCCTTCTGTCGGGTAAGTACCTCTTGCTGTAGGGTGTATGGCTTGTGCTGCTGTGAAGGGTTGTGGGAGTGTTGCAGGGTGGGTGGAGTGGGTGGGTATGTAACTGTGCCCTTTCTTCCCCTTTTTTAATAGGTTGCGGTACTTACCGTCGTCATCTTTGTCGGCGGTCACGGTCATGAAGGTATATGGCAAGGAGCAGGGCTGGCATGATCTGCAACTCTCTATCCATGTCTGCTTCAGCATGTTGTGTGAGCCTCTGGTGAGTGTTTCCTTATATTTGTTTCATTTCCACCTGGCTTTGCGTGGCAGTAGTTCCCCCACCGGAACTGACGGCGGTCTAGTGCTTCATTATTTGATGGGCAGGTAGGGCCTTTCCGTCGGCCAGAGGGCGGGCTCTGCCATCGTTGCCAGCACTCCTCTACTGGCGGTGAGTGGTTTTCAGGATGTCTGTGCTTCAGTTGGTTCATTATTTGGCGGTACGGTCCGCACGTCTGTTGGCAGTTGTTACCGCCACCTCCGGTGGTGCGGTGTTTACCGCCGTGTTCATAATGAGAGCCTGAATGTTCTCTTGTGGTAGGATTTCACCCAATCAATAACCCTTAATAACGCAAGCAAGTGTAATTGCATTATTATTGGTACTTTTTGGAAAATAGTAATGCAGAATTACCAAAATTGCTCTGATTACACCTGCGCAATTGACATTCCACCCAGGCCTACTGAAGAGGCCCAAATAGGTCTAACACTGGTCTGGGTTGCCTCTGTTCCAATTCAGATGGCACCTGGCGTAGGTTTCTATTTGAGTAGGATCAAGGCTGATTTGCAGTTGGCTGGTTCCTGTCTGGGGTTGGCCAAGATGCAGCCTGATTAATTACCAGTGGCTGAATATAAGTGCAGCATTCCACAATTAACTTTTTACATTTTTCGGGGAAAGGAGGAGGACAAGTACTCTCATCCCTTAGACAATCCTGACACTGAATAACAGATATTTATTGTTACTTAACTCAATTGTACTTATTTATTGAACTAGGCAGGATAGAAGGCTTAGTAAACCTACCTGAATTTGGATTTTGTGGGGATGAGATCCTGATGAGTGGATGCATTCATTCAATGAGCTGTCACACACATTATGGGTTCTTATGTAGGCATACCATCTTAATCCGAATATTCGACTGAGGAGTGGTCTCTCTTACTTTTTGGCAGCTTTAGAACCAGCTCACACATGATAACCATGAATGGCCAATTCCCTTCTTTCAAGAAGTTTGCAATACTTTACCCATCAGTGAGTAGAGGCATGTTCAAGGGAACAAAACCAAAGATGACACCAATACCCTCTACTTTGAAGCTCCCAAATGTCTTCTTCATAGACCCCAAAGGTTACAACTTTCTATCAGTTATTCTCATGTATCTATGGCCGTGTGACTACATAAGCACAGCTCTCTGTGTCCAGTATGATTCACCTTTAAAACCATACACTACAAAGACTAGAATGATCCGTACTCAAAAAGAAAGTGCATAAACAGTGTCTACTCTCAAATACCTATCTCCAAGTCGAAATTCTGACACACAACCCACCATAGTGGGAAGGCTCAACATCCTCTACTTGCCATTGAAGCCCTTCCACTTATTCCTGGTCTTCATAAGGAATATGTGTGGCCATCTGGTCTTTTGCAAAGCTCTAAAGACAGGGTTGTTTCCATATTTGAGTGACCAACTTTGACAAGCTCTTGAAGAAGAAAACTGTGGAAGACAACAGTCATGTACCTAATATTAGTGGAAATAAGGGGATATCTGTCAGTAGACTTGGCAATTCCCACATATCTGAATAAGCCACTGTTGGCATGTCCTCAGCTATCATAATGTGATTTCTGGTTAGCCATAGGGTACGTATCTGAATACTTTTCCCAACCTCCTATCTGTGTTTGCTGCACGTGTCACCATGATTGGAGTATAATGCTACCCATCACATGGCACTAACTCATGCATTAGCGGTTCCTTTGTACATTATTGCAAACCCAAACCAGCTATCTCTTCACTTAGCTGAACATATTGTGATCTGTGTCACACCATCAGTATCTATCTCTTGGCCCATATGAACATTGCATACAAACACAAATAAATAATCTCCAAACCCCCAACTCACTGCCACACTCAACACCTTTCCTACATTGTTGTACAAAGACTGACCACCCAGCTATTTGACACACAGATCGTATCACATGTATCTGCTGCACTATGCTAAGAAATGTGTCTGCAATACAAATGAAGCACCTTTTCAGAGGTCACCCATAACCGTTTACACACTACAAATTGACCACACCAACCAACACACTTCACATCCATGCACACACTCACTTTCATTCCATAAATGTTGAAGTAAAACATGCTTCCCACACTACTGACAGCAATGCACACTGGAAAAGGGCTGAATAAAATCTAGAGATATATTTTTGAGTATTGTTAGAAATTGGGTTTCTGGATGACCGAGGAATAAGCACTTTCTAAGCAAAATGTCAAAATACTAGTCAGGGTAAGTAACAAACACACCTTATATTAACCTGTGCTCTCCTCTGGTAGTGTGGCACAGAGCAGTCAGGATTAAATTAGAAGACAATGTGTTAAATATTTGAGCAAAACTTCAAACAGTAAAACATTGGAAACACCAAAAAAAAAGATACCACACTTGGTTAGAAAAATAGATCTTACTTTAATGAACCAGACACAATCAAAATGGCAAAAGAGTAAAACCTGCTTCCTACACTACTGACAACAATATACACTGGAAGATGTGCAAATAAAATCTGGAGATATCTATTTGAGTATTGTTAGAAATTGGGTTTCTGGACAGCAGAGGTATACACCCTGTCTAAGCACGAACCACCATCTTAATCAGGGTAAGTCACAAACACACCCCATATTAACATGTGCTATACCCCTGATAGTGTGGCACAGAGCAATCTTAAATTAAAACGCAATGTTTTAAGTATTTGTGCAACACTTCAAACAGTAAAACAGTGGAAAACCACTCAAAAAGATACCACACCTAGTTAGAAAAATAGATCTTAATTTAATGAGCAAAACAAGATAAAAACATCAAAAATCCAATTAGTAGAACTCTAGATATGACTTTTCTGAAGACTAAACTTAGTTGCAGTGCTTAGAAGCATAAATTCCAACTGGAGCTATCTGGTCTCACTAGACCGGGTTAAATTTGAAAAGTCAGTCCGACCGCAATGGAGTGTAAGTCTAATACAGGATCCAGTCTTGGCCCACTGAAAACAATACCTTGGTTCAGAGTTGCATACGCGTCGGGTGCAAGATCTGAGGATCAAAGGAGGCACTGCATCGGTGTTGATCGTGCAGATGTAGGTGATGCGTCAGCTCTGAGCTGTGCGACATTGGAAAGTCGTAAGGAGGTGATGCATGGCACCGCTAGTAATGCAGTGGTCCCGATCCTTGCAGTGATGTGCCTGTATCGATGGCTATGCGGTGTCTGGCATTGATGCATGGATTTTGCACTGAAGCAGCAATTTTTACCCACTTCCAAGGGCCCAGAACTAGATTGGAACCAGGTGGCAGGGCAAGACATGCATCAGACAAAGTCCTGGTGCTGTAGGTGATGAGTTGGATGTCTTTTGTAACCCTTATACTTTAGAAGAACAGGAGGCAAGCCAGCAGGAGTATTTCTAGTTATGGGTTCAAGAGTCATGGGTCCAGTCCTTCTCACTTAGGAAGGAAGGCAACATGCAGCAGATCGGCACAGCAAGAAAGCAATTCTCCCAGAGCAACAGCCCAGCAAAACAGCAACCCTTGTAGAAGCACAGCAGCCCTTCTTCATGGCAGAGTATTCACAGGTCTAGAAGTGTACTGAGTTGGCAGGGTCAGAGGTCCAGTTCTCATAACCAGTGGTGCTTCTGAAGTAAAAGAGACTTCAAAGAATGGCTTTGAAGTGCACAGAGGCCCTACCTTCCTTCCCTGGCTCGAGGTTCACTAAAGGGGGTATGCAACCCTTTGTGTATCGACAAAACAATGCCTAGTCAGGTGTAAGTGTGCGCCCTTCCCTCCCATTCTGCCCAGGATGGCCCATCATGATGTTGATGGCCCATTAGTCACACCTAAGTTGCCTTTGTGTGCGGCTGTCTAAAGGGAATTCACAAGTCCATCTGCCACCACACCCCAGCCGTGGGTTGGAGACGGGTTGCAGGCACACAGGGCTAAAAGCAGAAAAATGGCAACTTTCTAAAAGTAGCATATTTAGAATTGCGATAATAAATCTGACTTTACCAATGTAAGAGGATTTATTATTAAAATTCCATAGGTATTAAACATGACAGGTCTACACCGTTTCAAGCAAGAATTAGAACTTATTAAATATAAAAAAAAATCCCCAAAGTTTTTTTATGAAAGGGGTATGCCCCACAGTACTTAAAAACAAATCTTAGATTTTTCACCAGCATATGTCCTGCCTTTAATTACATAGCATTTTGCCCTGTGTGCTACCTAAGGCCTACTTTAGGCATGACGCATATGTAATAAAAGGGGAGTTTAGGCCTTGGTAATGGGTTTTAAATACCAGGTTGACATGGCAGTGTAATACCGCATTCAGCCAGCAGTGGCAGGGCTGGGACATGTTGTAGAGTTCTACTTAAGTGGGTGGCACAAGCACTGCTGCTGGCCCACTAGTAGTATTTAATTTACAGGCCCTGAGCACATGAAGTGCACTTCACTAGGGACTTAAACATAAATTAAATATTCCAATTAGGTGCATACCAATTAAACCATGTTTTAGGGAGAGAGCACGTGCACTTTAGCACAGGACATCAGAGGTAAAGTGCTCCTAGTCTTAAGTCCAACCAAAAAATAAAATAAGCCAAAATTTGAAGTAAGTAGTTAAAAAGTTTGAGGCAAGACCATTCTAAGGCTGTCGGGTCTAACAAATATCAATTAGAACACAATAATAAGATGAAAAATGTTACTTGACCATTGAAATACCTGTTAGTCACAAAATATTATTTCCTGATTTTCATCTATTGTCATATTCATTGAACACTGATAACAGCAAGAATCTACATTTGAATGGGAATTACGCATGTTCTGACCCAGGGAATTCTCTTTTATTTGACCAATAAACCGAAATAGTACAGAATATAAACACATAAATGACATAATTCATTTTGGTCTGGGTGAAACGTTCTGATGTATAGAGCTCTATTGTTGTAGTTGGGCTCTTGCTCTAGGCAAGACTGCTGATTACAAGATGACAGTACTTACGTTTGTAGGCGACTATGCTAGTCCTACAACAAGTCACAACTGTCGCTCCAACCCTCCCAGCTTACGCGCAGCACCTCACCAAAAACTCAAACAGTAAAAGGTGATTTGTGGCAGCCTTTACACATGGACTCAAGAGTGTGACATCTCAAGGAGTGTCGTGGTTAAACAGAGATTACCCCTTTCTCACATGAACAACATGTCTCAATCAAACACAGGAAATAAAGAATATGTAGTAAAGTTTTAATAGGTTTTTATTGTAGCAAAACTGAAATCTGTGATAAGCTGCACGAGCTGCAAAGATTAGGATAATGAACAGTGCAAGAAACAGAATGGCAAAGACAAGAGTTATTAACACAAAGACCCCCACCATCTTGCAAAAACATAGAAAGACATAAAGTATGGGAGAGAGCTGGCGTGTTAACCTAATCTGCGCATGCATGTCCATGAGAAGAGCCCCCAACCCTTGTTACCTTGGAATAAGGTCTGTAGCTCAGACTCCGTAGGGACACAAAGACTGGGTCAGCATCAAGACGACGTGCAGCATCAATAGCAGCGATCCCATCTGGTCGGAATCCCTCTGACTATCTGTTTAAGTGAGGAGTATTTATACAGGTCTGCTTGGACCCCTAACGTAAGTCTGTTCCCAAACAATAGATAACAAGGCATTCTTGGGATGGTAATTTACATAAACAATTCACTTGAAAGCATGTGGCACTGTTAATGCAAACTAAAACATTGGCTTACCTAAAAACAAGGCAGCCATCTTAAAAGATTTAATTAAATAAATGTGCTAAAACAGAGCAAGCTAAGTAGGGTAACAATCACTAGGTGATGGGGGCACGAGTCTGCAAGCCAAAGGCTAAGCTAACTCCTGTAACCCATTAAAAGAAACTAGGATTCACTACACCCCCCCATTGCCGTAATAAGTATGACACCATAACTTTACGCCACCGAAGATGAATGAATCAAATGCTAAAAATGCTCAGGACTAAAAGCTAAAAGCATAAAAACTAGCAAAAAAATGACATTTAAAACATGCTAAAAATCGATAGCTAAAAAAAAAAAAAAACAAGGGATATAGGCCCTCATGATGACATTGGCGGTAAATCCCACTTACCACCATGCTGACTGCCGCCAACGTACCGCTGCCGCCGCGGATATCTGTTCACCATATTATGACACACGAACACCAATCCGTCACTATACAGCCGCAGACACAACTCCGCCACACAAAAGGTCAGTATTAAAGTGGCGGTATCCAAACCCACACCGTTACGCCAACAGAACAACACCCATCACATTATGACCCTTGAATCAATGAGGCGGACATTCAATGGCGGTAAATCATTGGAGGTACATACCGCCGGTCTCAAAATACACACACTCCAACAAAGGAGCACCACATTGGACAATTCAAACTACACATACCTGACATCCATACACACACCACACCCACACACCTACAGCACTATAAAAAACACACCCACATTACCCACAACCCTTTACAACTATAAATAATTGTCACCAGAGAGAGACAGCAAGACCACTCACACAACCAGAGCCACATGTCACCATTACCTATACACCAACCACCCACCCACGTACCTCACAATACACATCCCAACACATCACCCTTCACACACTCACACACACCATCACAATACACCCATGGCACCACAACAACACCCCAGATTCTCTGAGGAAGAGCTAAGGGTCATGTTGCAGGAAATCCTCCGGGTAGAGCCACAGCTATTTGAACACAGGTGCAGCAGATATCCATTGCTAGTAAGATGTAGCTATGGCAGAGGATCGTGGACAGGGTAGACGCTGTGGGACAGTACCCAAGAACCAGGGATGGCATCAGGAAGAGGTGGAGTGACCTATGGGGGATGGTACGTTCCATTGCTGCAAGACACCAGCTCGAAGTACAGAGGACTGGCGGTGGACCCCCAACTCCTCCCCCACAACTAACAACATGGGAGGAGCAAGTCTTGGTAATCATGCATCCTGAGGACCTGGCAGGAGTAGGAGTAGTACTGGACTCTGGTAAGTCAACTCTATACTACTACTACCCCCATACCTGAATACCATCACATACCCCCACACCACCCTCACTCCCACCAATCCACCACCTCCCACACACCCCACCATCACAACCCTCTCATCCCAATGCCAAGCCCAGCATGCACCACCAATGCATGGACACCACTCACAGACCTGCATGGACACCTATCAATAAAGCATGCACACTGGAGAATCACCTAGCCCACCCATGCACATTTTGTCACACACAGAAATAATAACACTGCATACGCTTCCCCATAGGTATCCCAGCCAATGTCACCAGAGAAGAGGTGCCAGCAACATCCAGTCCCCCCACAGAAGAGGCCCACAGTGATGACAGAGACTCTGGATCTGGATGACCAACCAGGCCCATCAGGGACCTACGGACAGTTGGTTACCCAGGCATAGTCATACACCACCACAGAGCCTCCCTCCTCATGAAACACCAGCACAGCACCCACCCAGCGGACCCATACCTCTGTCCCCAGGACACATCAATCATCAGTGTGTCCACAACTACAGGGACCCAGGGTAGCCCCCATACCCAAGACAATCAGGGACCTGGGTTCAGTGGCAGTGGGCACACAGTTCAGGGGAAAGAAGCACAGGACAACAGGGAAGCTGGGAGGACTGCTTTGCGCCGGGGGAGGACAGGCCAAGGGAACCGACTCTCAGGACGCCCTCACCGTGGTCCTGGGAGCATACCAACATTCCCAGGATATGCTGGGCCAGATCATGGACAAGTTGCAGGAAAACATGCGGCTGCAGGAGGGACAGTACCAGGGGATCAGGGAGGACTTGAAGGTCATTAACACCACCCTGGTCTCATTTGCAGGGGTGCTGGCAGACATGGCCACCATTATGAGGGAGGCAGTGTCACACCTGCGGGCCCTTGACACTAGCCAAACATCTGAACATCCCTCCACCTCCACTTCTGCTAGTGGACAGGAGGACCTGCCACAGGACCAACAGGCCACCAGTATCCCTCCTCCTGTAGGAGTAGAACCACCCCGCAAACATTCCCTGCAATCCAGGCAGAAGTCAGAGACTATTGCCAAGACCCCCGTCAGGAAATAAGACTCTCCTGAATGTCACCCTTGTGTCGCACACTGTCTCCCTGTCCACCTTGAACTGCCATTGCTCCCCTTCCTATGCCCCCTTGGACAATGGACCTGTGCTACCAATAGTCTGGACTCTACCCTTGTCTTTCCTCCCTCATCACCCCAGCCCATGGCACTAACCCCTTTTCTTTATAGGACTTAAATAAACACTCTTTGAAAAAATAAAAGGATGGACTATGTTAAATGATTTAAGTATGTATTCGTTTAACACGGTTTAAACATTGCAATTCAACTGTACAGTAATGTATACATTGGAAAGACATGTAGTTGGCTGCAGTAAACACACCAGGAGCGATACTAGGGCACCAACATCTGCAAAAAGAGTTTCCAAAGGGTACAGTGAGTGGGCATAGACGTGGGAATTCACAGCCTGCCAGTGACAATGTCAAACACAAAACTGTCAATGAAATGTGAAGCTACACTGTCTATTGACATATCACTGCAGTTCTGTTGTCCTCATCCTCATCCTCTGCCTCCTCATCTTCACTGTACACAGGATCCACTGCTGCCACATGGCCATCTCCAGCCTCCTCCTCCTCCTCCTGCAGAAAAGGCACATGGCAAACTTGGGTGAGTAGCACAGGGATTCACCTGTTAGATGGAAGCACCAAAACCTGGCCTTCAGGAGGCCGAAGTTTTGTTCTATTATCCTTTCTGTTCGCCCATGTGCCTCACTGTAACATTCCTCTGCCCTTGTCCTGGGATTCCTCACAGGGGTCAGTATCCATGAGAGGTTGGGGTAACCAGAGTCACCTGCATATTTCGAGGGACAACTGTTAGCCACACACTGTGCCATATGGCCCACACCATACTCATACACCAACAGCCACTGGGTGGGCACCAGGGCTCAGCTATTAGCCACACCCTGTGCCTCTGGAGTTGGGCCATCACATTTGGGATGCTGCTATTCCTCAGGATAAAAGCATCATGCACCGTACCTGGATACTTAGCGTTGACATGGGAGATGTACTGGTCCGCCAAACACACCATCTGCACATTCATTGAGTGAAAACTTTTACGATTTCTGAATACCTGTTCATTCTGGCGGGGGGGGACAATGCAATATGTGTTCCATCAATTGCCCCAATAATGTTGGGGATATGTCCCATTGCATAGAAGTCAGCCTTCACTGTGGCCAAATCCTTCACTTGGGGAAAAACAATGTAGCTGCACATGTGTTTAATCAGGGCAGACAACACTCTGGTCAGCACTAATGAGAACATTGGCTGTGACATTCCTGCTGCCAAGCCCACTGTCACTTGGAAAGAAACAGTTGCCAAGAGACGGAGCACCGATAGCACTTGCACAAGTGGGGGGATCCCAGTGGGGTGACGGATAGCAGATATCAGGTCAGGCTCCAATTGGACACACAGCTCTGTGATTATGGCCCTGTCAAGTCTGTACGTGAGTATAATGTGCCTGTCTTCCATTGTTGCCAAGTCCACCAGGGGTCTGTACATGGTGGAATGTTTCCAGCTCCTATTCATCTGCAGCGGTTGCAATCTATGGGTCAAAATAGTGAGGAGCCAGTCATAATCTGTACATTGTAGCCTCTACAGTTCAATGCATGATATGATTTATTAATGTATTAGTGGCATATGTCTTGAATGTACAATTGTGATCTGTGATGCTGTTAGGATCCATGGTCTATCCCCCTTAGAAATGGCATCCGCCTGTCCTGTAGGAGGTACAGGTGGAAGTGAGGTAATTCTTCTGACGTTGTCCGCTGTTGCAGCGAGGTGTCGGGAACCACCATGCAACTCCTCATCGGTTGTAATTGGGCCCTATGGGTTACAGTGGCCAATGGTGATATACACCAGCGGTGACGGTATGCACCGCTGCGGACATGACCACCATTTTCTATCTGTTCACTCACTTGCTACCTGACATTCCATAGAAGAGGACCTACACTGCATGTGCTGCTGTGACCTGTGCCTAGAATCTACCCTGGCCTGTGAGACTATGGAAAGGGGCCCTGCTTCACCTCGGCGGCGTTGGAGCGACTGGCGAATGCGGTCCTACCCCAGTACGGACTGCTGTATGGGCCTCCAGACCAACAGATGAGTATACTGTGAGCACGATGCATGGGGCATGAATGCATGGAGTGTTGTGTGTGTGCAGGCCTCTAGTAGGGGGGGTTGGTGGATGGGCCCTGGCAAGCATGCAGCAAATATGCTGGTGTCAGCGAGACCAAATCCTCAGGGTACACGCGTTGTTGCAAATAAGCCCACCTCCTGGCATCTCCAACTATACAAGCCTTAACAGCGCAGAGTCTTAGAAAGGCCAAGTGGGGATAGGGAGTTAAGGAAGGGTACAGCGGGGAATGAGACCTGCGGAAATGAGAATCATAGATACTACAGAGAAATATCAATCACAGATCTCTTCAGAATCTGTCAACTATAAATCCAGCAGTCACTTGGAAGAATAGTAAATCATAGCGCCTTTCACAAGTTTCAAGAAATGAAAGGTAAACACGGTATTCACTCAAAGAAATGTTACTTCACATTTCAAAAACTTTCCAAGATACACGATTTCAGTTTGTGTCTGTATTTGACATTAACCTTAATAAAATATTCCCTTGATTTCAAATTATTGCCTTAGCATTTATTCTTAACCATTTAAACCACTTTGCTTATGCAATGTATCTCTGTCGCTAGCGAGCGACTTCACAAGTAAGCAGCTGAAGTTGAAAAGTGACTGCGAGAAAGCGGTAACACTGTAACAGCAAAACATTCACTTGGTTTGTTATCAATTTACATATTTACAGCTGATTGCCAAAGATTACTACTTTCTCCAAAAAAAAGAATATCAACCTTTAAACAGTTTTATCGAATAAGAAAACGGATGATGGAAGCTAGAAACCACCATCAGTCTTACCGCCCTGAGTGTCTGCTACTCGCTGCTTCAAATGCCTCAACACAGGTAAATCCCAGGTGAATAAGCAGGAACATGGAAACTCCCGACTTCAAACAGAAAAGCTCCGGTCCTCACAAGATCCTCAGAATAGTGAGCAGTGAGAACTGGGCAGGGTCACTTAAATAGAGTTGTGCCCCGCCCCAAATGCCACACCTAAAGTGCCCCGCCCAATGTGCCACACCCAAAGTGTCGCGCCCAAGATGGCTGTTATAAAGATACTTGGGACCAATGCCATGAATAAAAGATAACGCGCGTATAGCACGCTGCAGCAGCTACTAGATTCTGCAAATGGCAGTTTCTGGACTAAGAATGTGTGATGGAAACAGTAATGCATGAATCCTGGCATCAGGCGGGCCCAAGAGCGTGAGTGCAGCCATGGTGTTGACAGCTGGGCCATGTCTGTGCATAAAGGGTTGGGAGGGCTATGGTGGGCCATGAGTGTAACAGGGAGGATGGTCTCACTAATACCTTTCCCTGTGTATATTTCCTCTGCAGGTCAGCACCCACCAAAAGAAGGGTATTTGGCATTCCATCGCCAAGGACGTGTGGACCCTGCAGATCTACGGCAGCTGGAACACCCACTGTCCGAAATGGTGAGAGGACCACAGACGCTGGGCACGGAAGACGGCGGAGGCCCAGCTCGGGATGGCCTCCCAATGAGGAAGGGGCGCCAGTCGAACCCTGACACCCCTGAAGGCCCGCATACTGTCGGTGGCCTATCCGGAGCTGGATGGGCGCTTGGGGGCATCACAGCAGCAACAAGGCGGTGAGTTCAGTGCCCATTATTACTACTTACCTCTGATGGTGTGGTATCCGGGTGGGGGATGTGTACCTGTTGGTGCCCCTACGCCAGGACTGACATTGCAGTGTAGGTCCCATGTTGGGCAGGGTTCTCCAACCTAGTTAGTAGGCATCCACTACTGGGCAGGGGTGTGTGGGAAAAGGTATGCTGCAGTCAGCGGTATGTGTCCCTCCCCATGCCCTGGTGACTAGCATTGTTTCTGGTAGTGCCATGCATAGTGCGAAGGGCTGTTCCCTGTGTGTGAGGGTGCTGTGTACGCCAACAGTAGTGTTGGTGCAGCTATTGACCAAGTGTATCCTTTGTCTCTCCCCCCCTTTCTTGTTTTGTCATCCTGTCCTTATGTGCATTAGTATCATCTGGCGGAGGAGCAGATGCATGGGCGACGGAGGGAGCTGCATCCCACGGGACCCAGGAGGCAGAATCCACTGACCGCGAGGGCACCAGTGGGGCGGAGGGCAAGGCGAGCACCACGGCGGAGACTGGAGGGGACAGTTCAGACAGGGATACCTCCTCTGATGGAAGCTCCCTGGTGGTGGCGGACACCTCTGAGCCCACCCCGTCAACAGGTACAGCCACCACCCCCGTACCAGCACCGCCATCCCAGCAGCCCCTCAGCGAGTAGCCTGTGCCTACTCACCCAGGTGGGGGGGTGTCTTCTTCACCCCAGGCACCTCAGGCCCCTGCCCGAGTTAGCCCAGCTGCACTAAGTGAGGAGGCTATTGACCTCCTGTGATCCATCTCTGCTGGGCAGGCAACCATTGTGAATGCCACCCAGGGGCTGGCAGCCCAAATACAATAGTCCAATACATTTCTGGAGGGCATTCACACTGGCTTTGTTGCCCAACAGAGATCAATTCAGGCTCTGGCCTCCTCTCTGATGGCAGTCATTGTCCCTGTTTCCATCCTCCATCCTCCCCCTCCAACTTCCTCTACCCAATCCCATTCCCCTCAAACCCATCCTATCCCAAGCACACAGGCAGATGAGCATGCACACAAGACAGCACACAAAAGTGCCACAGGCAAACACAAGCACCACACTTCATCCCACAGGCACTCACACAAACACCATCCAGATGCAGACATACCAACATCCACTGCCTCCACTGTGTCCCCCTACTCCTTGTCTTCCACCTCCCTCCCAGTTGCGTCTACACTCACATCTTCATGCACGACATCCTCCTCCACTACCCCCATCACCAGCACACCCATCAGAAACACACCTCACTGGCAGTCACCACCCCAACATCCATGCACACGTCCCCTGTGTCCTCTCCCACTGTGTCTGTGCCCCCTCCTCTCAAAGTACACAAAGGCAAGCACTCAGACACCCAACAGCCATCCACCTCACAACATCATCCAGCCCATGTACCTGCACCCAAACACGGCAGACAGACACCTCCTACAACCACTCCCTCTTCCTCCACTCCCAGACCTTCTCCCTCTTCAAACCCCTATGTCCCTAAGAAGCTTTTCCTCTCCACCATTGACCTCTTCCCTACCCCTCACCTCCATTCTTCGCATCTGGCCAGGGTTTGTAAAACCCAGGCAAGCACCTCAGCCACTGAGTCCACAGGCCCAGCAGTGTCCACAGCAATTCGTGGTGGGAAGGGATCCCGGGCACCTGGCAGCCACACGGAAAGAGTGCCTGCCCCAAGTGCTGCCAGGAAGGTAAAGGTGCCACCCCCAGCTGCTACCGTGAAAGTAAAGGTGCCTTCCTCAGCTGCTGCTAAGTGGAGCAAAGAGCCATTCCCAGCTGCTGCCAAGAGGTGCAAGGAGCCATCCCCAGCTGCTCCCAAGAGGAGCAAGGAGCCATCACCAGCTGCTTCCAGGACACCCGCAGGCAGAAAGGAAAAGGGGCCTATTGCTTGGACTCAGTTGGAGCGCCCACCTCCAACCATGGTGGTGCAGCTGTCCAAGGATGTAGGGGATGGGCAGAAACTTTCCCCCACAACCACCAGCAGCAGCAGCACTGCCACAAGCAGTGGGCAGCCATCCGAGGCTGCAGGGGATGGGCAGGAGCTTCCCTCCACAATCACCACCAGCAGCAGCACCAGTGGGAGGCTGTTCGAGGATGCAGAGTGTGGGCAGGAGCTTACCCCCACAACCAACGGCAACATCACCATCACCACCACTGAGCAGCCGTCAATGCCCACGGACAGTGTGTAGTCCTGCGTCCTTGGGCTGTTATGCGGGCTTCTCCTGCAAATCCTGTGGGATTGACACCTACCTAAGAGACCGTGACCCTGCCCTCCCCAAGACCTGCATCACAGGGCACAATGCCCCCTTCAGAACCAGTGGAAAAGCCATCCACTCGCCCCATCCTCCCCAGAATGAAGTGCACAGGGCATGATGCCCCCTCCAGAACCAGTGGAGAAGCCATCCACTCACCCCATCTTCCCCAGGATGAAGAGCACAGGACACAATGCCCCCTCCAGAACCAGTGGAGAAGCCACCCACTCACCCCATCCTCCCCAGGATTAAGAGCACAGGGCATGATACCCCCTCCCTGACCAGCAGGTAAGACACTCACCTACTCCAGCCTCCCCAGGTCCAAGCACCGGGCATGTTACCCCTCCAGAGCCAGTGGGCAAGTCACCCACTTGAGAGACTGGGGCCTTTCACTCCCCAGGACAGCTCACGGGGCATGTTGCCCCCTCCAGAGCCAGTGGGCAAGTCACCCACTTGAGAGACTGTGGCCTTGTACTCCCCAGGACAGCACACAGGGCATGTTGCCTCCTCCAGATCCAGTGGGCAAGTCACCCATTTGAGAAACTGTGGCCTTGCATTCCCCAGGACAGCGCACAGGGCAGGTTGCCCCCTCCAGGACCAGTGGTTTTCTTCCATCTGCAGGCTGAGATGCCCCCTCATTTCCCACCCCCCTGAGGTGCCTGCCTATTTTCAAACTGATGCCCCTGTAGTGTTCTTTCCATGTTGGTGCAGGAGACAAGTGGGGTCTTTGACTTTGTGATGTGGCCCTGTGGCCCACAAACATTGAGGACTGGGCATTGTTCCTTGATTTGTACTTTTATCTATTCGTGCTGTCCTTGATTTATTGCTGAGGGGTGTGGGTGTATATGTTATGTTACTGCATCTGCTCTTGTATATGGTGTTGGGGGTGTGGATGTTGTGTGTGTGTGTGTGTCACTCTCTTTTTCCTCCCCCTCCCCTGTGTGCCAGGCAGCTGTACTCACGATGGTCATCTTCTTCGTCATTGGTGTTCATGGTGGAGCAGGACATAGAACAGCATTGGGAATATATGCAGTTCAGGCTCATTGGCGGCGTGTTTCTTCCCTGAGTCTCCTAAGGTGAGTCCTTACCCTTCCGCCAGGCTTTTGATGTCGTTGGTACCGCCCCGGAAAAGATGGTGGACTGGTTGTCCTGGAGGTCGGTGTGTTAAAGCGGCTGTCTGTCTGAGCTCTTTCCACCATGGTCATAATTTATTGGTATTTACCGCCAGCCTGTCAGCTGTATTACCACCACTTTATCACTGACCGCCAGGGTTGTAATGAGGGCCATGTTGACCATGACAAGCACAGCAAGCCAAAGTAAGGGCAATAAAGGTATACTTTTTTATTCAGTGTAATATGCCAAACATCAAATCATTGAAAAATAGTCATGATCTTGAAGAGCATCTTCAAAACCATCAAATGGAAAGGACCTCAGGAAAGAGGACACATCATCAGATGTTAGATTGATCACAGGATGGGAAGACAGATCCATGGAGCAGTAGTGCATAGCAGTCTCTTCTGCAGGTCCACCTGCAGTATTGGCATCTTCCATATTGCAAAGCGCCAACTTGGTCAGCAAGGAAGGGCTCATTAGTGGCCTCGCAAATCAGCCATAGTCTCAAGGGGCACGACCATGAATGAACCCTCCTCGGGGACATCAGCAGTTCTTGGTCCACAGGAGGCAGTGGCATAACAGCAAGAAACACTGTGAGGAAGTGTTCAAAGAGGCACCAGAGGCAGCGAAAGACTGGTTGCATGCACCATAGGATTGGTCGGAATGACAATGACCAATCACGCTCCAATTTCTCCAGCAAGGAAGCATGGAAGTCCTGAACCATGTGTTCATGGCACGGTTGAGCTGGTGGCAGCAGCTCCATTGCTTTGCATAGCTGGAAAGTCACAACCACTGCAAATCAGACAAAATAGCAGTAGTATTCCGCCAATCAATGCCAAAGTTATAGGAAAGCTGCCAAACGCACTTGAAAAGAGTGAATGGGTGGCCGATGGGATGACTCCGAAGACAGTATGGAAGGTGAACACAAATCCAGACCCGACAGCCTTAAAGAAATGGACAATGCCAGTAGTGCTTGAGGCCTTGAATATTCTGGATACCAGTTCTCTAAAGTGCTTGGAGAAGTTTGCATTTAATAGGGATTGTATCTCGGCTGACGATCTCACTATCTGGAGAGCGTACGTCTCACCAGCTGATGCCAACGCAACTTGTTTTTGAAACAGTAGCGCCTTTAGTCTGCTCAGCTTGTCATAATTTACATTAACAGTATCAGTGTGAGGCCACATTTCTGATACTTTTTTTCTCCCGTGTAGGGGGGAATAAAACTTGCCCACAACACGTAACGACCTTAGAGACTGAAATTGCGTAGGCAATTCCTGGTCGCATACCGCAACAGCTTTGGTCGCTCAGCACTGTTGTGTAGCTATTTTAGCTGTAGCACCATGCACATTATTTTAACACACGAGGCCAAGCCGCTGTGCGCTCTAACCTAGATATATTTTTTTCTGCATTACTTTATTATTGTTACAAAAGCCACTTTTATGGTCTTGTTTTATTTTCTGTTTATCTAACTGTTTTTGCCTTGGCCAGCACTCTGTTCTCAAACAAGACATTCTTGCTCACTCTGGGGGTCATTCCAACCCTGGAGGTAGGTGTTAAAGCGGCGGCAAAACCGCTAACAGGCTGGCGGTAAAAAAAATGCAATTCTGACCCTGGCGGAAACCACCAACAGAGACTGCCACTTCAACACACCGCCCGCCACGGCGGGACAAACAAACAGTGCGGCGGTCACCGCCAACAGACAGGCGGGAGACAATGTACCGCCCACCCTATCACAACCCACCAATCCACCACCTTTTCCGGGGCGGTAGCCGCGCCGATAAAAACACAGTGGAAACAGCCATTTCAAATGGAAAACGCTCACCTCCATACACCCCACGAAGAATCTGGACACCATGGAACCCGAACTCCACATCCTCCCAGCGATTGTCTTCCTGCTCCTCTACCAGGAGCACGAACGCCAGCGCAGAAGACAACGGTGAGTACTGCACCTACGACACAGGGGAGGGGGGAGGCAAAAAATTACGGGGACACACATATGCGGTACACCCACCCTCACCCACTACAACACACACATCAATGCATAGCAGGACATCACAGTTACCCCCCAAACCCCCTGGAAGAATGCAAAGACAAAAGGAAATGATTATAAACATTGGAATATATTGTATGACTGGCTTTAAAATATATCACACATCTAAAACTTTTATATACATAAATTGCCCAGTCCGATATTTGTATCAGGCATTGTTCGTGGACCACTGGGCCCAAATCACATGGGCAAAGCCCACACAGGATACCTGACTCCAACGGAGAGAACACTGCAGGGGCATCAGATACCAAAACTACAGGCACCTCAGGGGGAAGGGAAGGGGGGGCACCTCAGCCAGATGAGTCCACGATGCCAGATCCATGAGGGGCCTCCATGGCCACTGTTCCATCCTGGGGAGTGCAAAGCCACAGTCTCTCAAGTCTCTACAGTGGGTGGCTTGCCCACTGTTACATCCTGGGGAGTGCAAAGCCACATTCTCTCAAGTCTCTACAGTGGGTGGCTTGCCCACTGTTACATCCTGGGGAGTGCAAAGCCACAGTCTCTCAAGTCTCTACAGTGGGTAGCTTGCCCACTGTTACATCCTGGGGAGTGCAAAGCCACAGTCTCTCAAGTCAATATCAGTCTCCACTGGTACTGGAGGGGGACTAGTGCCCAGAGTGCTTTGTGCAGCCCTGCCCGACACAGATGCGGGCCTGCCCCTTCCGCCAATGGGCCAGCGGTGCTTGAGACGGCGGTGCCCAGTTCAGCGCTGCTTGAGACGGCGGTGCCCAGTTCAGCGGTGCTTGAGATGAAGGGCCCAGTTCAGCGGTGCTTGAGATGGCGGTGCCCAGCGCAGCGGTGCTTAAGACGGCGGTGCCCAGCGCAGCGGTGCTTGAGATGAAGGGCCCAGTTCAGCGGTGCTTGAGACGGCGGTGCCCAGCGCAGCAGTGCTTGAGATGAAGGGCCCAGTTCAGCGGTGCTTGAGACGGCGGTGCCCAGCGCAGCGGTGCTTGAGATGAAGGGCCCAGTTCAGCGGTGCTTGAGACGGCGGTGCCCAGCGCAGCGGTGCTTGAGATGAAGGGCCCAGTTCAGCGGTGCTTGAGACGGCGGTGCCCAACGCAGCGGTGCTTGAGATGAAGGGGCCAGTTCAGCGGTGCTTGAGATGGCGGTGCCCAGTTCAGCGGTGCTTGAGATGGCGGTGCCCAGTTCAGCGGTGCTTGAGATGGCGGTGCCCAGTTCAGCGGTGCTTGAGATGAAGGGCCCAGTTCAGCAGTGCTTGAGATGGCGGTGCCCAGCGCAGCGGTGCTTGAGATGAAGGGGCCAGTTCAGCGGTGCTTGAGACAGCGGTGCCCAGTTCAGCGTTGTTTGAGATGGCGGTGCCCAGTTCAGCGCTGCTTGAGATGGCGGTGCCCAGTTCAGCGGTGCTTGACATGAAGGGCCCAGTTCAGCGGTGCTTGAGATGGCGGTGCCCAGTTCAGCGGTGCTTGAGATGGCGGTGCCCAGTTCAGCGGTGCTTGAGATGAAGGGCCAAGTTCAGCGGTGCTTGAGATCAAGGGCCAAGTTCAGCGGTGCTTGAGATGAAGGGCCCAGTTCAGCGGTGCTTGAGATGGCGGTGCCCAGTTCAGCGGTGCTTGAGATGAAGGGCCCAGTTCAGCGGTGCTTGAGATGGCGGTGCCCAGCGCAGCGGTGCTTGAGATGAAGGGGCCAGTTCAGCGGTGCTTGAGACGGCGGTGCCCAGTTCAGCGGTGCTTGAGATGGCGGTGCCCAGTGCAGCGGTGCTTGAGATGGCGGTGCCCAGCGCAGCGGTACTTGAGATGAAGGGCCCAGCGCAGCGGTGCTTGAGATGAAGGGCCCAGTTCAGCGGTGCTTGAGACGGCAGTGCCCAGCACAGCGGTGCTTCGGATGAGTGCCCAGTTAGGCGGATCCACCCATGGCGTGGAGGTCATTCGCCACCTGACCTGTGGCTGGCTGCGCCTTCCTGCCCACCTGGGATGGGCCTGGTGGGGCCCTCCTGGGCTGCAGTACCGGGCCTGTTGGTGTCCTCCTGCCCACCTGGGATGGGGCATGCGGGACCCTCCTGCACAGCTGGGCTGCTGGTGGTCTTGTCGGGCGTGCTGCCCTTCCCAGCCTTCCCTGTTCGCCTGTGGCCCTTCCCCACCTTTGGCGGTGTGCCAGCTGGCACCACACTCCCTGCCGGAGCCATGGTAGGGATTTTGGTCCCAGGTGTTTTAGGCCTCTCGCGCCGGCCACTGACAATCTTTGCATGTTTTTGCGGGGGTGGGCTGGCCGTGCCTTGGTTCCCTACTAAACTGGCTGCCCTTGAGGGTGGGGGACTCCACAGTCCATGGCAGACTGTCTTCACAGGGCCCGCTTTTGTGGTGGCTGAGGTGCTGACTGGAGTCCTATTAGATGGACGGGGTGGGGGAGTTGTTGGAAAGAGGTCAAGTTTTGATAGGAAAATAAGTTTAGGAAGAGAGGGACAGGTAGGTGTAGTAGGTATGGGAGTGGATGAAGAGGTTGTGGTTGTAGGAGTTTGAAGTCTGCTGTCTTTGGGTGCAGGTGCTTGGGCTGGAGGCTGTCATGAGGTGGATGGCTGTTGGGTGGGTTGCTGCCTGCGTTTGTGTAGCTTGGAAGAGGGGGTGACAGACACACTGGGAGAGGACACAGGGGACGTGTGAATGGTAGTGGGGGTGGTGACTGCACGTGTGCGGGGGGTTCTGGTGTGTGTGCTGGTGATGGACGTAGTGGCTGAAGATGTTGTGCATGCAGGTGTGAGTGGAGACGTGACAGGGAGGGAGGAGGGAGACGAGGAGGAGGGGGACACAGTGGAGGCAGGGGGTGTTGGTATGTCTGCCTGTGGAGGTTGCTTGTGTGATGTGTGGTGCTTATGTCTGTCTGAGCTTCCCTTGGGTGTTGAGGTGTGTGCAGGCTGGTCTGATGGTGTGTATGGGATAGGCAGAGGTACAGGGGATTGGGTATGGGTGGAGAAAGTTGGAAGGGGGAGGCTAGAGACAGGGACAATTGCTGCCATCAGTGCTGAGGCCAGAGTGTTGAACGATCGCTGATGGGCAGCCTGACCAGAATGAATGCCCTCCAGGTATGCATTACTCTGGTGCACCTCCCTTTCTACACCCTGGATGGCATTCAAAAGGGTAGACTGCCCAACAATGAGCGTCCTCAGAAGGTCAATGACCTCCTCACTGAGGGCAGCAGGGGTGACTGGGAAAGGGCCTAAGGTGCCTGGGGTGAAGGAGATGCCCACCTTCCTGGGTGAGCGGGAACGGGGCAAACGCTGAGGGGCTGCTGGGAGGGTGGTGCTGGTGCGCTGGGTGGCGACTGTACCTGTTGTTGCGGGGGGCACGGATGTTGCCGCCACCACAAGGGAGCTCCCTTCAGAGGACGAGTCGCTGTCACTGACATCCGCATGAGTCCCTGCTGTGGAGCTCCCCTCGCCCTCCGTCTCACTGGTGAATTCCGATTCAGTTGCATGGCCCGCCATGGCCATGTGAGATGCAGCTCCCTCGTGCTCCGATGCCACTTCTCCTCCGCCTGATGATGCTAATGCACAAATGAACAGGAAGACAACAAAAAAGGGGGGGGTGGGGAAAAATAAAGAAATGTTGAGTGCATGCATTGGCTACACCGTTGGCGGAGAGGACAGACACAGAAGCCCCCTGCACTACGCCGCGCACTTGGGGTCGACTACGCAATCCGTGGGACATGGCCTGCAAGCCTATGGGCGACCTCTGCTCACATACATGACACAGGGCAATGAATAGCTGTACTTGGCACCCTACAGAGGTGGGGGGCAGGGGCACAGGGCCATGCCTTACGGAGGGGCCTAGCCTACAGATATCGCCCTGGCCTAGGGATACCCACAGCCCTCCTCCCCCACCCAGACACCTCCACTGCGCGCAAAGTCACCAGGATTTGAGTGTACTCACCCCCTTGTGTCTGCTGTGATGTCCTCACGCGCCCATCCAAATCGGGGTAGGCCACCGCCAGGATCCGGGACATCAGGGGATCACAGTACGACTGGCACCCCTCCCACGTTGGGAGGCCATCCCCAGCTGAGCCTCCGCCGTCTTCCTGCTCCAGCGTCGGATGTCCTCCCATCTCTTCCGGCAGTGGGTGCCCCGTCTGTGGTGGACCCCCAGGGTCCGGACGTCCTTGGCGATGGCACGCCAAATATCGATTTTCTGGTGGGCGCTGACCTATGTGACATGTACAGGGAGAGAAGAATAATCATCACCTTCTGCATGCTCGATGTGAGTGGCCCCGCCATCCCCACCCTTACCATGTGGCACATGCTCTCATCTGTCATTTGATGCATGCCTCAATCGCTCCCCTCACCACCATCTTTCATCCACCCCACTCAACACAGGCATTGCCCATAAAGCATGCTCCCTCAGTACTAACCTGTTGGTCTGGAGGACCGTAGAGTAGCGCATACTGGGGGAGGACCCCATCCACGAGTTTCTCCAACTCCTGAGCAGTGAAGGCAGGGGCCCTTTCCCCAGTCGCATGAGCCATTGTCTCTTCCAGACCGTGGTCACAGCAGCACTTGCAGTGTAGGTCCTCTCCTGTCGAAGATCAGGTATCGAGTGATTAAGCAGATAGAAAATGGCGGTCACGCCCGCGGCGGTGCGTACCGCGGCGGTGCGTACCGCGACCGCCGGCGCACATTGTCATTGGCTCCTGAGACCCATAGGGTTCAATGTTAACCAATGCTGCTTTGCCACGGTGTGCCACGCCAGCGCATTGACCTCACATCCCATTGTCGCACTTCACAGGTCAGGCAGCCGCCATTTCAAGGGCCCACATGCCTTATTTTCTACTGCGTCACACATACCTAGGCCTTGCACCGACACTCATACAAGCCATTCCATGCATTGGGAATCGTGTTTTGCGATAACTGTGGTTACGTACCTGTGGGCTGAATGACTCTGTGCTTGCTGTTGTCCTTCATAGGCACCGTCCGCTGGGACATGCGAGGAGATGGAGAAATCTTCCCGTGTACAGACCGCTTGTGGACCTGTCGACAATGGAGGAAAGACATGTCATACTGACATACAGGCTTGACCGAGCCACTATACAAGAACTGTGTGCCCAGCTGGAACCAGACCTGATGTCACCAATCCGCCAACCCACAGGGATCCCCCCTCTAGTGCAGGTGCTGTCAGTACTCCATTTCCTTGCAAGTGGGTCATTTCAAACAACAGTGGCCATATCATTAGGGATGTCCCAGCCCACGTTTTCCAAGGTGTTGTCCAGAGTGTTGTCTGCCCTGCCCAAACACATGCGGAGCTACATCGTCTTCCCTGATGTGGGGGATTTGGCTACAGTGAAGGCTGATTTCTATGCTCTTGGACATATACCCAATATCATTGGTGCCATTGATGGGACACATGTTGCTTTGGTCCCCCGCAGCAGGAGTGAACAGGTGTACAGGAACAGGAAGAGTTATCATTCCATGAATGTCCAGATGGTGTGTTTGGCTGACCAGTACATCTCCCATGTTAATGCCAAGTTCCCTGGGTCAGTGCATGACGCGTACATCATGCGGAATAGCAGCAGCCCTTATGTGAGGGGTCAACTCCAGAGGCACCGTGTGTGGCTAATTGGTGACTCTGGTTACCCCAACCTGTCATGGCTACTGACCCCAGTGAGGAATCCCAGGACAAGGGCAGAGGAACGGTACAATGAGGCCCATGGGCGAACTAGGAGGGTGATCGAGTGGACCTTCGGCCTCCTGAAGGCCAGGTTTAGGTGCCTCCATATGACTGGTGGATCCCTAATGTACTCACCAAAGAAGGTGTGCCAGATCATCGTGGCCTGCTGTATGCTTCACAACCTGGCTTTGCGACGCCAGGTGCCTTTTCTGCAGGAGGATGGTCCATATGGTGGTGTTGTAGCAGCTGTGGAGCCTGTGGACAGTGAAGAGGAGGAAGGCAAAGTGGACGACATAGAGAACAGGAACACAGTAATACAGCAGTATTTTCAATGACACACAGGTAAGAATCCACACCGGCATATTACATATACTTAACCCCTACTACCTCTCTACTATCTGACCTTTTCCCCCAGTGTATGGTAACTGAGTTGTGACTTTCCCTTCCGATTTCAGAGATGTGGGCCCCACTGCGTGACATCTGCTTTATTTCCCCATGGACTACAGCTGTGTGACATTGGTATGTTGGCATCACAATGTGAATATGCCATTTGGCACGGTAATGTCTAATACATTTGTACAAAATCACAGCCAGACTCCAGATTGTTTTATGCAATAAGTGTGTTTATTACAGTGCACTAAATTGGTGGGTGGTTGCAAATCGTTGAGGTGTGATGGTGGAGGATTGTCCATGGCAGAGTCCAGACTATCAGTATCACAGGTGCATTGTCCAGATGCCTGTGGAAAGTGGAGCAGGGGCAGTGTAAGGTTGGACAGGGTGTCAATGTGGGACAGTGGGATGACAATCAGGAAGGTATCCTTTCCTGGCTGGGGTCTTGGCATATTACTCTGTCTTCTTCCTGGATCTCAGGGCCCGCTTGCGGGGTGGTTCTCCTTCTGCAGGGGGTGGGGTTCTGGTGGCCTGTTGGTCTTGTGTCGGGGCCTCCTGTCCACTAGCGCCGGCGGAGGTGGTAGGCAGTTCTTGGTCCATGCTAATGTCAGGGGCCCTTTGTGGTGCAACAGTGTCCCGCAATGTGGTGACTACCTGATGCAGAGCCACTACGATGGTGCCCATGGCGGAACTGATGTTTCTTAGTTTTTCCCTGAACCCCATATACTGTTGCTCCTGCAGAAGCTGGATCTCCTGAAACCTTGCCAGTACCGTGGCCATCGTCTCCTGGGAGTGGTGGTATGCTCCCATGATGGAGGAGAGGGCCTCGTGGAGAGTGGGTTCCCTGGGCCTGTCCCCCCCCTGTCACACAGCAGCCCTCCCAGTTCCCCTGTTTCCCTGGGCCTCTGTCCCCTGGACCGTGTGCCCACTACCACTGCCCCCAGGTCCCTGTTGTTGTTGGGGTGGTGGGTTAACCTGGGTGCCCTGTAGTGGTGGACACACCGCTGATTGAGGTGTCCTGGGGACAGAGATATGGGCCCGCTGGGTGGGTGCTGTGCTGGTGTTCCCAGAGGGGGGAAGGTCTGCTGTGGCCTGTGGCTGTCTGAGGGGAACCAACTGTCCAGAGGTCCCCGATGGGCTGGGCTGGTCATCTAGATCCAGGGAGACAGAGCTGCTGTCATCACTGTGGGCCTCTTCTGGGGGTGGAGTGGACATTTGTGGACCCTCCTGCGCTGTGACGTGGCGTTCGGGTCCTGCAGGGGTATAAAAGTATGATTATTGCTTCTGTGTGTGCCATAGCGTGCAACGGGTGGGTGCCCGTGTACCCCTGTGCTTGCATTCCTCTGTGGGGGCTTTTGTGATGGTGGTTTGGTGGGGGATGGGAATGTGCAGTGGGCATGCTTAGGTGATGGGTGTCCATGCTTTGTGGTCGCATGCAGGGCTTGGTGTTGGGATGGGTGGGTTGTGAGAGTGAGACATTTGCAAGGAGTAGGTGTGATGGGGTGGGGGTGAGGGTGGGGGTATGAGTTGGCATGCTGGTGGGGTGGGGGGATGAAGTAGTTAAGATTTGACTTACCAGAGTCCATTCCTCCGCCTACTCCTGAGAGGCCCTCAGGATGCAGGATTGCCAAGACCTGCTCCTCCCATGTTGTAAATTCTGGGGGAGGAGGTGGGGGTCCGCCGCCAGTCCGCTGCACCGCGATGTTGTGCCTGGATACCATGGAACGCACCTTCCCCCGTAGGTCGTTCCACCGCTTCCTGATGTCGTCCCGATTTCTTGGGTGCTGTCCCACAGCGTTGACCCTGTCCACTATTCTGCTCCATAGCTCCATCTTCCTGGCAATGGTGGTGTACTGTACCTGTGTCCCGAAGAGCTGTGGCTCTACCCATACAATTTCCTCCACCATGACCCTGAGTTCAGCCTCAGAAAACCTGGGGTGTCTTTGCGGTGCCATGGGGTGGTTTGGGTGATGTGTGGGGTGGATTGTGTGGTGCTAAGTGTGGTGATGTGTATTGGTGTGTAGTTTGAAGTGCGTGGTAATATTGCTGGGTGACAGTGAATTGCGCGTCTGGGTGCTCGGGTCTCTTATCTCTGTGCGTGTTCATGAATCTCTAGGAGTGGGGGTTTGTGGGTGATGTGGGTGTGTGTTTTATATTGTGTTGGGTATGTGGGAGTGTTGTTTGTATGTGTATCAGGTGTGTGTATTTAGAATTATCCAATGTAGCTGTGTTTTATAGATGTGTGTGTATTTTGAGCGCGGCGATGTGTACCGCCAATGGAATACCGCGGTTGAAAGACCGCTGCATGGATTCGTGTGTCGTTATAGTGTGGGCGTATTTCTGTTGGCGTGACGGTGAGGTTTGGTCATCGCCAGTTTCTCGCTGGCCTTTGGTGTGGCGGACTTTTGTGGATGCCTGTATTTTGGCGGTTTGCCTGTTGTGGGTCAGAATGACCGTGGCGGTTTACCGCGGCCGTGGCGGTGTTATGGCGGTCTTCTGCACGGCGGTAAGCGCCTTTTACCGCCGAGGTAGGAATGACTACCTCTGTGCTTCTTCCAAGACTACAGCATGGTACATTGCCGGTGAACGTGGCAGAAGTTTAGTCTCCAAAATTTGTAGAAAACACACATCCTTACGTAGGGGCATTTTCTCAGAACATTAGCTGTATTGTTATAAAAACACTTCCTTGTCCCTTACACGTTAGAGGAGATTCCAGCCAGAGAACCACATCTGTATGCTGATTGCCAAATGCTTCACTACTGATGATAACACAGACCGCAGGCCTTTGTTCAGGTGTGGGGGATGATGTCTTCCCAGGGGAACCTGAAGGGCAGAATTAGAGCTTAACATGCTGTGCTCTATTATAGCCTAGGTAGGAGTTAGTCTATTGACCATAGTGACAATATGATAGCGTTATTTCTATGCTTCACTCTCCTTTTCACAATTTTATTACTGTCATGTTGTGTCATCCTGGTTATTGCAGCTCACGCTTTGCTATCTAAGGTGCAGTCATTTTATTAAAGTCATTATTGAAACATACGCTGCCTCTGTTTATCATTTATATATGAGACTAAGGTAACTGAGAGAAACTGATGAGACCTGAGTGACCACGGCTTCCCAGAGAAACCAATGATGTCATGCACTCGGCTGCACAGTCACCCCTGCCCTCGGATAGAGATGAGGCACTACTAGTTAGCCGGAGCAAAACCTGGATTGGAGCGACAGGTGTCACCCTCAGTGGGTCAGACCTAGGCTCTTATTTTAACCCTGGAAGTCGGTGTTAAAGTGGTGGTAATACCTCCAACAGGCCGGTGGTAAAATAGATGGGATCACGACCACGGCGGAAGCCGCCAACACAGACAGCCACTTTAGCACAACGACCGCCACAGCGGTAGCAACAAACACTGCGGTGGTCACTGCCAACAGAAGGCAGAAGACAATGTACCACCCACCCTGTCACAACCTACCAATCCGCCAGCTTTTCTGGGGCGGTACCAACGACATCAAAAGCACAGCAGAAACAGTCTTTGGAAGGGAAACAACTCACCTCTCGACAAGCAATGAAGAACCAGGATGCAATGGAGCCCGAGCTGCAGGTCCTGCTGATGCTGGGCTACATCCTCATACACGACGAATATTAAAGGCGGCAGTGACGACCACAGTGAGTACTGCACCTAGCACACAGGGGAGAGGGGGATAAAAAAGAGAATGACACCCACACACAATACGCAACACTCCCACCCCCACCCTCACCCACAACACTATGCACACAAACAGATCCAACAACAGTACATTTACTCCCCGTTACCTCCTGGAAGAACAGAGGGAATTGATTTATATCTGTGATATTTTGAAATATGCAGATATACTTAACGAATGTAGAAAAACAGTATATACAAATATTCACAATATGTACAGACGGCTGAACAATGTCCTTTGCAAATTTCCGTGGCCCACTGGGCCAAAAATCATGGGCCAAGCCCACACTTGACTGCTGCCTCAATACAGAAAGAACACTGCAGGGGCATCAATTCGTAAACACACAGGTACCTCAGGAGGATGGGGAAGGGAGGGCACCTCATCTGGAAGATGGTAAAACGTCACTGATCCTTGAGGGGGCTCCATGCCCACTGCTTGGTCCTGGGGAGTGCAAGTCCACAGTCTCTCTAGTGGGTGGGTTGCCCACTGCTTGGTCCTGGGAAGTGCAATGCCACAGTCTCTCTAGTGGGTGGGTTGCCCACTGGTTTTGGAGGGGGCTTTGTGCCCAGTAGGCTGCATCCTGGCAAGAAGGGGCTGAGTGGATGCCTTCTTCTACTGGTTCTAGAGGGGGCTTTGTGCCTAGTGTGCTTCAACCTGACAAGGAGGGGCTGAGTGGATGCCTTCTTCCATTGGTTTTTGAGGGGGCTTTGTGCCCAGTGTGCTTCAACTTGGCAAGGAGGGGGTGAGTGGATGCCTTCTTCTATTGGTTTTCGAGGGGGCTTTGTGCTAAGTGTGCTTCATCCTGCCAAGGATAGGTGGAGTGGATGCATTTCTCCACTGGTTCTGGAGGGGGCGTTGTGCCCAGTGATGCAGCACTTGGCTCGTGGCAGTTCACATTCCACCACCTGGGTGTCTGAGGCACGAGATTTAAAGGGAACAGGTTGCGTGATACTACATGGAGGCAGGGCCAAACTCCATCCTGCAGCGACTAAGGCTGCAAATTGCTGGTAGTGCCGATGCTGGTGGGTGTGCTTCCAGTGGTGTTGGGAGGCTCCAGGCCATCTCCTGCAGCCTCAGACAGCTGCCCACTGGGGATGCTGCTGCTGACAGTTGTTGTGGCAGCGGTGGGGCAGGTGGCGGTGCAGGCGGCGGTGCTTGCGTCTGTGCCTGCGGGAGGGATTCTGGCAGTGCTGACCGTGGTGCAGGTACTGGTATTGGTGGAGGGAGGCACCAGCCCGTCTCCTGCAGCCTCGGACGGCTGCCCACTGGGGATGCTGCTGCTGACAGTTTTTGTGGCAGCGGCAGGGCAGGTGGTGGTGCTTGCAGCGGTGCCTGCGGCAGGGATGCTGGCGGTGCTGGCCGTGGTGCAGGTGCTGCTGGTGGTGGAGGGAGGCACCAGCCTGTCTCCTGCAGGCTCGAACGGCAACCCACTGGGGATGCTGCTGCTAACAATTGTTGTGGCAGCAGCAGGTCAGGTGGCGGTGCAGGTGGTGGTGCTTGTGGCGGTGCTTGTGGCGGTGCTTGCTGCGGTACAGGTGGCGGGGCTGTCGGGTCTGAAGGTGGGCACCAGGCCCTTACCTGGAGCTTCCGAGGCCTGAAGTGCCTTACCTTGGCTTTTCTGCTCCTTCCTCACCTTGGCAGATGCTGCTGGGACCTTGTCACTGGCAGCTGGAGTTTTGGAGGAGGCCTTGCTGGGTGGGTGGTGCTCCTTGGCTGTCCTGCATGCTGGCCCCTTCTTCACATTGGCAGGTGACGGAATAGGTTGGTCCTTTGCAGGGGTCGGTGGCACACTGGCTGGCCTGACAGATGCCCCCTTTGATCCTCTGGGAGTTGCAGGTACCACAGCATCCGCTGACTTGGTGGCTGAGGGGCTGGCCTGGGATCTAGACACCCTGGCCCGAGGGGAAGGATGTGGGGGAGGCATAGGGAAGAGGTCAATGTTAGCCAGGAACAGTTTTTTAGACACACTGGGAGGGGAAGATGGAGAGGGTCTGGGAGTGGAGGAAGAGTGAGTGGTTGTAGGAGGTGTCTGTCTGCTGAGTTTGGGTGAAGGTGCATGGGCTGGATGCTGTTGTGAGGTAGATGGCTGTTGGGTGGGTGGATGCTTGCGTTTGTGTACATTGGGTGGAGGGGTCTCAGGCACACTGGGAGAGGACACGGGTTGTGTGCATGGATGTGGGGGTGGTGATTGCTTGTGAGGGCTGTGTTGTGATGGGCGTGCTGGTGATGGATGTAGTGGATGAAGATGTAGTGCATGCCGGTGTGAAAGTAGATGCTACTGGGAGGGAAGTGGATGATGGTGATGAGGAGGAGGACACAGTTGAGGCAGTGGATGTTGGTGTGTTTGAATGGGCTTGGTGCTTGTGTGAGTGCCTGTGAGATGAAGTGTGGTTCTTATGTTTGCCTGAGCAACTTTTGTGTGGTGATTTGGGTGAATGTTGGTCTGAAGGTGAGCTTGGGATAGGCTGAGGTTGAGGGGATTGGGTCTGGGTAGAGGAAGTTGGAGGATGGAGGCTAGACACAGGGAAAAGGGCTGCCATCAGTGCTGAGGCCAGAAATTCTCTCTGTTGGGCCGTCACGCCAGAGTGAATGCCCTCCAGGTATGCATTTGTTTGTTGCAAATGCCTCTCGACACCCTGGATGGTATTCAGTATGGTTGACTGCCCAACAGTAAGGGATCTCAGTAGGTCAATAGCCTCCTCACTGAGCGCAGCAGGGCTGACTGGGGCAGGGCTTGAGGTGCCTGAGGCGAAGGAGATGCCCACCCTCCTGGGTGAGCGGTCACGGGAAACACGCTGAGGGGCTGCTGGGAGGGCGGTGCTGGTAGTGGGGTGGTGGCTGTACCTGTTATTGGTGTGGGCACAGAGGTGGAGGAGTCGCTGTTTGTTGTCTCCCCTCCTGTCCCCGTCGTGGTGCTCCCCTCCGTCCCACTGGTGCCTTCACCCTCTGTAGATTCGGCTTCCAGGCCCATGTGGGATTCAGCTCCCTCCATCACCGGTGCCTCTGCTCCTCCGCCAGATGATGCTAATGCACACAAGGACAGGGTGATAAAACAAAAAGAGAGGGGAAGAAACAGAGGATACACTTGGTCAATGCCAACAACAACACCACCATTGGCCTACACTACACACAGGGATCTGTCCTATGCACTAAGCCATGCCCAACTACTTACTGAGACAGTCACCAGCCTATGGGGTACAATGCCTAATGTCAGCATCTGCACACCAGATACCCACAGGACCGTGCTCAGTGAAAGATGGCCACTTACACCATTGGGGTAGGAGTGCTCCAGAGCCTGCACAACAAGGGACCTATCCTGCCATGACCGTCCTGGCCTAGGGGCACCCACAGCCCACATCCCCCTCCCAGCTACCTCCAAACACGTGCAAAGTCAGCTTTCATAATCTTTACTCACCCGCTTGTGGCTGCTGGGATGCCCTCAAGCGCCCATCCACCTCCGGATAGGCCACCGCCAGGATGCAGAACAACAGGGGGGGTCATGATGCGACGGGCACCCCGTCCACGTTGGGAGGTCAGCCAGCTGTGCCTCTGCCGTCTTCTGTAACCAGCGGCGCAGGTCCTCCCATCTCTTGCGTCAATGGGTGCTCTGCATGTGAAAGACTCCCAGGGTCCGCACCTCCTTGGCAATGACACACCAAATACCCTTCTTCTGGTGGGCGCTGACCTGGAGGGAAAAGACAGCAGAAAATGAAATTACTCACCCGTCCGGACCGTCATACTCAGTGCCCACCAGTTCCCACCCATCCCCTGACGCACATACATTGACCACCTTACATGCTGAACTCTGGCCAGGACGCCTCAGCACCCCCCAACATGTGTCTTACATCCACAGCACTCCAAACATTCATGGCCCACGCATCATGCTCACAGTGTACTCACCTGTTTGTCTGGAGGACAATAGAGTAATGTGTACTGGAGTAGGACCCCATCCACCAAGTTCTCCAACTCCTCCACAGTGAAGGCAGGGGCCCTTTCCCCAGACACATGAGCCATTGTCGCTTCCAAATACAGGTCAAAGCAGCACTTTCAGTGTAGGTCCTCTCCTGTTGAAGGTCAGGTAGCAAGTGAGTGAATATTTAGAAAATTGCGGTGACATCCGTGGCGGTGCATACCGTCACTGCCGGCGTACATCGCCATTGGCTCCTGGAACCAATAGGGCCCAATAATAACCAATGCGAAGTTGTGCAGCGGTCATCAACAGCCTGCCGCGACGGCGCACAACACCAGCGCAATTACCTCATTTCCATTTGTCCCTTCTCACAGGTTAGGCAGCCGCCATTTCAGGGGGGTCACAGGGCATGGCACCTGACTGCGTCACAGCAGACATTGGCACATCAACTGACTCTTGAATTTACATACTGCTTCTGTAAAGTAAATTCATCAACATTAGTGCAATAGATGTGGAAATATGACCCTCTGCTCACCGTTCTCTTCCATAGGCTTCAACCACTGAGGCAGAATATGAGATGGCGGCATCCTCCCGTGTGCAGACCCCTGGATGACTTTGCGACAATGGAGGACAAACACATTATCATCACATACAGACTTGATTGTGCCTCAATCCTAGAACTGTGTATATATTTATACTCCGTTTGCGCCGAATTAGCATCGTTTATTTCGACGCAAATTCGACGCAAAACTAACTCCATATTTATACTTTGGCGTTAGACGCGTCTAGCGCCAAAGTTCATGGAGTTAGCGTAATTTTTTTGCGTGAACACCTTCCTTGCGTTAATGATATGCAAGGTAGGCGTTCCCGTCTTAAAAAATGACTGCGATGCATATGCGTCGTATTTATACTCCCGGGCAAAAATGACGCCCGGGAGTGGGCGGGACTAAAAAACCTGCATTTGCGCTGGATTTTAGCGCCTGGGTCAGGGCAGGCGTTAAGGGACCTGTGGGCTCAGAATGAGCCCAGAGGTGCCCTCCCAAGCCCCCAGGGACACCCCCTGCCACCCTTGCCCACCCCAGGAGGACACCCAAGGATGGAGGGACCCATCCCAGGGACATTAAGGTAAGTTCAGGTAAGTGTTTATTTTTTTATTTTTTTGTGGCATAGGGGGGCCTGATCTGTGCCCCCCTACATGCCACTATGCCCAATGACCATGTCCAGGGGATAGAAGTCCCCTGGGCATGGCCATTGGGCAAGGGGGCATGACTCCTGTTTTTGCTAAGACAGGAGTCATTTCTATGGGGGTTGGGAGTCGAAAAAGATGGCGCAAATCGGGTTGAGGCGAAAAATTTGCCTCAGCCTGACTTGCCCCATTTTTTGGCGCCCAAGCTCCATATCCCCCTACGCCGGCGCTGCCTGGTGTACGTCGTTTTTTTTTACGCACACCAGGCAGCACCGGCGGCTAACGCCGGCTAACGTCATTGAATAAATACGGCGCCCGCATGGCGCTTCAGAATGGCGTTAGCCGGCGCTAATTTTTTTGACGCAAAACTGCGTTAGCGCAGTTTTGCGTCAAAAAGTATAAATATGGCCCAAAGTGTTTCTTATATGAAGTATACAATGAAATTTGGAAGCTTTCCCAACAAGAAACAGCGGCTAACGTCATTGAATAAATACGGCGCCCGCATGGCGCTTCAGAATGGCGTTAGCCGGCGCTAATTTTTTTGACGCAAAACTGCGTTAGCGCAGTTTTGCGTCAAAAAGTATAAATATGGCCCAAAGTGTTTCTTATATGAAGTATACAATGAAATTTGGAAGCTTTCCCAACAAGAAACAGCTGCCCGATTAAGGTAAATATTCCGACCGAATATACACCTTAAATAACATTGGGCCTCATTCCGACCCTGGCGGCCGGGGACGGAGGAAGCACCGCCAACAGGCTGGCGGTGCTTCTGGGGCAATTCTGACCGCGGCGGTAAAGCCGCGGTCAGAAAAGGGGAACCAGCGGTTTCCCGCCGGTTTTCCCCTGCCCCAGGAATCCTCCGTGGCGGCGCTGCATGCAGCGCCGCCATGGGGATTCCGACCCCCTTCCCGCCAGCCGGTTTACACCGCCAGGAAGAGGCTGGCGGGAACGGGTGTCGTGGGGCCCCTGGGGGCCCCATCAAGATTTTCAGTGTCTGCAAAGCAGACACTGAAAATCGCGACGGGTGCAACTGCACCCGTCGCACCCCAGCAGATCCGCCGGCTCCATTCGGAGCCGGCTTCATCTTTGCTGGGGCTTTCCCGCTGGGCCGTCGGGAAAGTTAGAAGGCTCCCCACGGTCATCATACAAACAGATATGTTTTCTTTACACCTTGGACAGAGTCAGCTAAGGTCCATTATGCAGTTGGGTTGGACACTTCAAACATTGAAGGAGGATCGCCTTTCCTGGCAGCATGTCAGCGCTTGGGAAATGTTTTCTTCCTTTAATTTAACATGACAACAATAACTAATGGCTTAGAAATAAGCGACTTATGTCATGCTAAGCATTGAGAAATTAGAAAAGTTGCCTTTTACTGTGGCTGAAATACCATCTGCTGAGTGGCTAATACACGAGGTCATCAATCTGCCTATTTCTACACTTCAATCAACCTCCTGTTTAAAACACATTCCGGTAGGCAGATATGAAAGGCTGGGAGATAGTTATATCCATGAGGTGTGGGAGCTTCCCTTCTTATACAAATGTCTCAGTGGCATGAAAGAAGTCTATCTTACCGGTAGTGAATGTGAGACTTCAGACAGCCATTCGATGGTTTGTAAATAGCTGTCCTTGCATGGGGCGTGTAACGCGTCTGCAGCAAACCTAGCTTGTTATCTGAAGGGAGTTCCAGTCCCCTTGATTAGACTTACATTCCAGGTGCTTTCAAATGGCAGCTATGACCTCCTCGACGGTGAAGATTGTTGTGGGATGCGAGCCGGAATAGTTTATGTTGTTTCGGTCTCTAAGATAGTTGCATGCTGCGGGAACGTACCTTTTCCCCCACTAAGATAAAAGAGGTAGATGACATTTGACCTCACATTGCTACTTAAAATGTGAATTTTGACAAGTTGAGCATACTCAAGGCATTATTGTTTCAAAAGCATGTGGCCCTAAAATCTGCAAGCAAGACCTAAGTACTTCAGGTGGCAAGGTCGTCAGCAGAAATACAGTCCCTTTTAAATACAAACTTTCTGAGAAACTTTGGTTAACTCGTGGGACGGATATTTAGTGAGTGCAGTACAACTAGAATCGCACATTTCTTTAAGGCTGTTGGTTCTGGTTTCATTCACACCTTCTCCTCCATATTCGGTTTAATACCATCAGCCATCCACTCAATTTCTTCTAGTATTTTTGGAGGATTTCCAATAACTTTGGCTTTATTAGCTGGCATTTTGCTGTTGCTATTTTTTATGAGCAATGGCTGTTCCGCCGCAACAAGGAGGAATGAAAGCGCTCCCATCAGCGCAGCTATGTGGTGAACGCATGATGCAGTATTTTGGAGCAACACTCCTGGAGCAATTGGAGTGTGGCTGGTCTCTGTCATTTAGACCAGTTTTATATTGTGTGCAGCCTGTGTTTCGGTGCGTCTGGTGCTCTTTCGAACACGCACTGGAAGTCTGTCTTTCTACGCAGCGCTTGCTTTCATTGGACGCTGATCTGTTTATGTGCTAGCTGAGGGCTCATTACCGGACATGCGCGTTGAGGTTGCGTTTGCTACTTGAAGCTACTTATGAGTTGCCCTTCCTGGAGGATATGGCTCTCGACTCATCTTTGGGTACACCACAGATGCCGCCTTGGCTGAAGCTGAGGCTATGGAACACGACTGCTCCTTTATCCTTCTTGTCGATGACTTTCCAACTTTAACAACTGCCGAAGTGGAAGATTTCCTGTCCTCTATGGTCCCGGAATCGATTGGAACTTTTCAAAAATAACTTTGCCTTTTGAATTTTTTTTTTTTATGCCACATGTTCACGTTTCAAACTGTCCTTCTACATGCTCTCGTGTCCCTTCGACTTGTCATAATTGACATTGATTTTTACATATATATCTTAGGTTGAGTTTTTAGTAGCAATTGTATATGTCTTTAGGCTTTGAACCACCTTCAACCGACAGGGGGAGGGTGTTGTGTAGCTATTTTAGCTATAGTTCCATGTACGTTATTTTAACACACTAGGCCAAGCAGCTGCGCACTCTAACCTAGAAATATTTTATTCGGCTTTACTTTATTATTGTTACAATAGCCACTTTTACGGTCTTGTATTATTTTCTGTTTATCTAACTGTTTTTGCCCAGGCCAGCATTCTGTTCTCAAACAAGATATTCTTGCTCACTCTGTGCTTCTTCCAAGGCTGCAGCACGGTACATTCCCAGTGAACGTGGTAGAAATTTAGTCTCCATCATTCGTAGAAAACACATAGCCTTACGTAGGGACATTTTCTCAGAACATCAGCTGTGTTGGTATAAAAACACTTGCTTGTCCCTTACACGTTAGAGGGAAATTCAAGCCAGAGAACCACAACTGTATGCTGATTGCCGAATGCTTCACTACCGATGCTCACGCAGACCACAGGCCTTTGCTCAGGTATGGGGGATGATGTCTTCCCAAAGGGAACCTGAAGGGCAGAATTAGAGCTTAACATGCTGTGCTCTGTTATAGCCTAGGTAGGAGGTAGTCTATTGACCATAGTGACAATATGATAGCGTTATTTCTATGCTTCACTCTCCTCATCACAATTTTAATACTGTCATGCTATGTTGTCCTGGTTATTGCAGCTTACGCTTTGCTATCAAAGATGCAGTCATTTTATTAAAGTCATTATTGAAACATATACTGCCCCTGTTTATCATTTATATATGTGACTAAGGTAACTGAGAGAAACGGAGGAGACCTGAGTCACCACGGCTCCCTGAGAAACCAATTATTTCATGCGCTCGGCTGCCCAGTCATCCCTGCACTCGGGTAGAGATGAGGCACTGCTAGTTAGCTGGAGCAAAACCCGGATTGGAGCGAGGGTCAGACTTAGTCTCCCATGCCGCGGGCGATTCTGCTGCTCAAAATCCAGGAGTCTCATTAGAAGAGAGCCTACGCGACAGCATCACATAACTTCCATTCGAAAGTACATGAAATACTAGTCGAATCAAAGGGATGGGAGTCCCCTTCAGAAAACAGGCCAAGTTCGCGACCCCTGCATTGCAAAGGCCATGAAGGGAAACCTGCTTGCATATGAAGCATGGTGAAACTCGCTTCCCTTTTAGCGATTGTCTGCTGTTCCCTAGAGAAATTAAAAGCAATGAACAATTCACTACCGTGAATGTATTTCCATGGAATTGGGCCATTTTTTAATGTTTGTAACATCCAACCTAACTGCATGATGGAACGCAGCTGACTTTGTCCATGACGTAAAAGGGACATGTCTGTCTGAATTATATCAGTCGCAGATTATCCCCTGACCAAGCAACGACCCTCACTCTAGTCAGGGTAAGTCACACACGATCCAAATTATCCTGTGCCCACCCTATGTTAGCTGAACACTGAGCAGTCAGGCTTAACTTACAAGGCAATGTGTAAAGTATTTGTGCAAATAATCATGCAGTAACACCGTATAGCACCACAAAAATACAACACACAGTTTTTAGAAAAGTATATAATATTTATCTGATAAGATGCAGGTCAAAACAATTAAAATGCAATAAGTATAAGTTGAGATGTCACTGTAAAAGTGATATAAAGTGTCTAAAGTCTTTTAAAAGCAATAAATGTCTCTTTCAAGCACAAAGTACCTGGTTCACGTGCAAAATCTCCACAAAGAACTGCAGAGGAGGAGATGCAGGAAAACAAAGGGGGGTGTGTTGATTTCTCAGGCCGCACACGGCGACGTGTTGTTTAGTTTTCACGCAGTCCACGGCGGTCCTCTTCAGGTTGCAGGGTATTCGAATGCACCGGGGACGATGTGTGGATTTCCTGTGCTGGCAGGGAGAAGTCACAGGAGCTGCGTCGATTCAGTGGGCGGTGCATCGAAATTTCTACCGCACTGCAGGCGCTGCGTCGATTCCTCTCTGGAAGTCGGGCTGCGTCATTCCAGCTCTGCTGTGCGTTGATCCAGTGGGCCGTGAGTCGAATTTCCGGTCGCTATGCTAGCGCTGCATCGATCTTCTCAATGCAAAGTAAGGCTGCGTTGTTCCGGTTTGGCGTGCGGTTAATTTTTCACCACGGTCCAGGATGTGCCTCATTTTCCAGCAGGCTGTGCATCAAATTTCGTCGCACAAGGAGCCCTTCTTGTAAAGATGAAGTCTTTTTGGTCCTGAGATGTAAGGGAACAGGAGACAAGGTCTAACCGAGCCCTTGTAGAGCACTTCTTCATCACAGGCAGAAAGCGGAAAGACAGTAGGGCAACAGCAAAGCAGCAGTCCTTCACAGAAAGCAGGCAGGTGAGCCCTTTGGGCAGCCAGGCAGTTCTTCTTGGCAGGATGCAGGTTCTGGTTCAAGTTTCTTCACCAGTAAGTGTCAGGCCATCCACCCTCCCAGCCCAGGAAGGCCCATTCAAAATGCAGATGTATGCAAGTGAGGCTGAGTTTCCTGTGTTTGGGGTGTGTCTGAGTGAATGTACAAGGGGACTGTCAACTAAACCCAGCCAGACGTGGATTGTAAGGCACAGAAGGATTTAAGTGAAATGTTCACTTTCTAAAATAGGCATTTCTAAAATAGTAATCATAAATCCAATTTCATCAGTCAGCAGGATTTTGCATCACCATTCTGGCCATACTAAATATGACCTTCCTACTCATTTCAGATCAGCAGCTACTACTCAAACAATACATGAGGGAAGCCCCAATGTTAGCCTATGAAGGGAGCAGGTCTCACAGCAGTGTAAAAACGAATTTAGGAGTTTTTTACTACCAAGACAAGTAAACTACACAGGTACATGCCCTGCCTTTTGTCTACACAGCCCCCTGCCCTATGGATTACCTAGGGCATTCCTTAGGGGTGACTTATATTTAGAAAAAGGGGAGTTTTAGGCTTGGCAAGTACTTTTAAATGCCAAGTCGAATTGACAGGGAAACTGCACACACAGGCCTTGCAATGGCAGGCCTGAGACAAGGTTACAGAGCTACTTAAGTGGGTGGCCAATCAGTGCTGCAGGCCCACTAGTAGCATTTAATCTACAGACCTTAAAAGTAAATTAAATAATCCATTTGGGTATGATCCAATGATACCATGTTTAAAGGGAGAGAGCATATGCAGTTTAGTATTGGTTAGCAGCGTTAAAGTGTGCAGTCTTAAAACCAGCAAAAACAGTATCTAAGAAGTGGAGAGAAGCAGGCAAAAAGTTAGGGGTGACCACCCTGAGGCTGTCAGGTCTACCACTTATCTATTTGCCTTAAGCGTGCTGCAGCTTCTATTTGACAAAGCTTCCAGATTACATTGTACATAGCCTAGATGAATCTTTTAGAGCGCTGTTTCCTAGGACCTAGCAAAAAGTCCTGCAAGTCTTTATTCTCAGAAAGAGTGTTAAGATGTTCTTTAACTGCGGCTAACATGTTAGACTGTATCCATTGTTGGCACAGTTTACCCACACTGTATGTTGTAACTATACCTGTGAGTTGACCTGAGACAAAGTGAGGGTCTGGCCAGCTAATCTTGAAATCCCCTGAGGAATTCAAGAAACGTGCCTGACATCCATTGGTGTCTACTGGTTAAATCAACCACCCACCAGGACTGGAAAGTGAAGAATTATAGGTACCAGCCTGAACCTTTGCATCTAGCTCTTCCTCGTTGACATTCAGGAAGAATTGCCAATCATTAAACTTCACCGGTGTGGGGATACTGGGTGTGTTCATTTCTTTTATTTTTGCTAATCCCAGACAGAATGTCTGTTGAATGGTGTCATTTAAAAAGATAATTTGCATGGGAAGTAAAGCTTCCCTACCCTGTATTTGCCAATCTTGTGTTCCTCATACACTCTTTAAATCAATAGTGTTCTTCCAGTATTCATAATCTTCAACTGCAAGACGGAAAACAAAGGAATCTGAATAGATTAGCTTCGTATCAGTTAGCCAGATTTTCCTAATTTTGGAAGAAGGTAATTTGAAATAATATGACTCAGAATGTTTTGTGTCATGCCCAGAAATATAAGTAAATTTATCTATATAACGTTTTGGGCTCTCCACTCGTGGTGTTGAACAGTGTTGCCACTCTGTGTAATTAAGTACTGATCTGTGTCTAATAGCACAGTGCAGGTAGTAATGTCCCCAGTTGTTGTAACAGAACATTTCCCCATAATTCATTGTATGTCTATATACATCACCACTTGCAAACACTGAATAGTCCTTCATTTCAGTTAACATGGAACCAACTGTCCGGACATCCCAGTCATCAGATACAACACTGGGTGTAATTAGTTCTGTCATAGAAATTATAAATACATATGGAATTTGAATGACCTTAGTAGGCCCACATATATCAAACAGAATGTTGTCCCACACAATCCCATCAGGAATTGGCACAGCTGAAATGTTCACAAGGGACAAGTCTCTTCGGATCTTATGTGAGGAAAGATATGGAGTTAGGATTGATCCACAAGCTCGACTGAGGACCGTTCAGAAGGTAATGACCATTTATGAGCAAACAAATACAGTCACTAAGCCAATCCATTGAAACAATGCAAAAACTGTCAAGCAGAAGCATAAATAGTTCCATGGGTGTATTAAATAATTATTCTGAAGCCATAGTTACAGCTTACGTGTCTTTGAAACATTTTCAGTCACTGGAGTGGATGAGTCTAAAGAAAAGTGATCAATGTCAAAGAAATAACGGGAGGCAGCCTCTGGAAAGGCTGGAGCAGGTGCTTTACTGGTGGATGGATCCACTTCGCGTGGAGGCTCATAGTAGACGGTGTCATCAGTCTGTGTAGTGTTGGTATAGAAAACAGCCAAATCTTGGACAGGTGCTGTCGTTGAAGTGGTAACTGGAATCAGCAAGAGCTCATTTTCTGCCCTCCTTACGATCAAGGTAGTATTTGTAGCACCATTGAACATTGTTGTGTAGTCCGAAGTAATGTGGTTATTCCTTCTTTCAAGAGGTATATCCTGTTGAGTAGTGAGAAGAAACCGGTAAATACCCAAGGGATCTCTGGGTCTACTGTGCAGGATCGGCCACATGGTGAACTTTTACATCATCAGTGGAAACAAATCTGCTTCCTTTGGAACCAGGCAGTGGTGGTAAGATGACTGTTCTAGTACCTTGCACTCCCAGGACTGGGAACAGTGCTCTGTAGTTGGACCGAATTCCTTCTTCACAGCGATCTTCTCACAAACCAGATCCCCACCTTTAGGAATCCAGCTAGTGGAAGTTGTTGATAAATCCCTTATTCATAAGGTGGCAGCACTGGCGGATGATTTATCATCATGAAATTTCTGAAGCTCCTGTAAAACAGTGAGACGTTCATTTATGTCGAAAGGTGTGTCTGCTGCCTACAACCAGGGCCATCAAGAACTGGGACATACAGAGGTATCCCAAAGTGAACCTCATAAGAAGTGAGTCACCCCAAAGACCGTCTTGGCAGATTGTTCAGTACACTCTGAACCCCATATAGATGATGAAGTCAGCTACGGCCAGAACCTAGTACTCTAGCTGTTAAGGACCACGTTAGATCATGGTCCCGCCTCTTTCCCTTGGTATTGTGTGGTGAGGAGTAATGGAGTTCAACACCCATCGTCCCCATGGTGTCTCTGAAAGCCTTAGAGGCAAATGCAGGGCCCTGGTTCGAAAGGAATGCTGCAACCGCATATGTACCAATAAATATCAGCAAGTTTTTTATAACAGTTCAAGCGTCAGCTGACCGCTAAGGCCAAACCCACAGGTATCTAGAACAAGAATCTAAAGCAATTAAGATGTATTTGTATGCACCATCAGGTTGGAGTGGACCGCAATGGTCCAGGTACACACAACGTAGTGGCCTGCTGGACACTAAGAAGGATATCTGCGGTGGGTGTCTGATATTAGAGCCCTTTATTTGCTGGCAAATGTCACAACACAGGATGTATTATTTTGTCTGTCCATATAGACCTGGCCACCAGAATTGTTTCTGTAAAAGTATTACTGTGGCGAACTACCAACATGAGCACAAGCGGCATCCTCATGTGCTGATTTTATTAGATCTAATATCTGGTCTTGATTGGGGATCGCTCAATCTCCAACCCCAGGAAATGTTGTGTAGGCAACATTCTGCTCACTGATGTGGTAAGAATATTTTGTAGGGTATGCTTTTGGGAGAGACTTGCCTTCAGGCGAAGCTTTCACGGCAGTCAGAATTTCATTATCCAATCTCGTCTGAGAACAAGTCAGTGCAGCCACAGAAGCTGTAGCTACGGTGGATTTGGCTGCTTTGTGAGGCCAAAGTTTTGCTGATAACGTGTACTCCTACAGTTGGTGGCCCAATGTATGTACTACATTGACACACTGTAGCTTATCCTTGAGATCAGCCACCCTCCCCACAATGTTTAGTGTTTTATGGTGTTCCCCTTGGAATTTCTAAACCTGTTCAGCTTCCAATGAGTCACAGACAATTAGAGTCAGCAAGCCTGGCTCTGTGTGTTCTAGCGCTAGAAGAAGGTCTTTGAGTTCCTTCAGCTGAGCTGCTCAGTCCCCTAGGGTCAGCGTGTAGGTATTATGAGGGTGGAAAACTCCATCCTTCATCACTCCTCTCCCAGCTGCACAAGTGGCTGAATATTGATGTTTCAAACCTACAGCTGGTTGTGCTGAACCATCAGTATAAATGACAGTATGGTATCTGTCAAGTGGCAAAATATCTAGAGGATCGGGGTACTCCTGTTTGTATTGGAGAAATTCTTGTGTCTGAAGTTTTGGATGAAAGATGTAGTTGACATTGGTGGCAGTCAGGGAGGCTAGGCTCTTTCCCTCGTTTGATAGCTGGTATCCCAGAAACAGTATCCTGAAAAAGGCTATTTTAGTTTTCCTAAAATTTGCCTCGTAGCCAAGTGCTGCAAATCCTAAGACGACCTGATCGACCCTAGCAAGATGAATGTTGAGGTCGTCATCTGTGAGATAGACGTCATCCAAGTCCCTGGGCTGTTCTTGTAGCCTTGGGGCAAATGGCAAAAGCGTTTCTGTGAGCCAAACGAGAATGCACTCAGGTCCCAACTTTCGTGTGCTAAGTTTTGGAAGAAAAACCTGTTTGAAAAATCCAACCTTGTTTTGTATTTTTTATGCACTATATTGTTAATTAGTGATGTGGTATGTGAATTTTGTATAGCGTATGTATGTGTATGACTATTTAAGTGTCTGTAATCTAAGACTATTCTGTATGAATGGTCTGGTTTCGCAATGGGGAATAATGGGTTATTCATTACAGAGACACAGGGCTCAATTACTCCCTGTTACTCAAGTTAAGTGAAGATCTCCCTCACTAGAGCTTTTGCTTCGTGTTTAACAGTATATTGTGGCTGAGGTTGGGGTGTAGACCTGATGGGTATTACATGACAAGGAGAGTCCTTGTCCCAATCTACATGATTGCGGTATAACGCAGGTGCCTGTGCCAAAGCCCAATTGACAGCGTAGGCTTGTTTTACAGCTTCCGGAACAAGATCAGGGAAAGAAGGCAAAATGACATCTTCCCCATGTGAGAGCTTACATATGTGCTCCGGTGGCCAGTCTCTCTCAGCCAGCAGGATATCACAACTAATTTCATCCCAAAATATCACACCAATGGTGTGCTCCACATTTCCCTCTTCTTGAATATTTAAATCATAAACCCTGTCGGGTGGGAGAACATGGCCGTCTGCAGTCTCAACCACAATGTAATCACTAGTTGCTGTCGCATCCAGATGATCTTTCAGACTCTGGCGACATATTGTGACCTCTGTTGCGCTGTTCAACAGTGTCACTGCCCATGTCTTGTTCTTCAGCAATGTTCTCAAGTGTACTGCCATTTTTAAATGACAGTGCTGCCATATTTTTCTTTTTAAACTGTAGCTTTTGCTGTGGGGACTTAACTTCTTTTTTGTCTGAAGACTGTGGTGAGTCTTTCTTCTGGTTCACGTATTCAGGACATCAATCAGGACGGTCCCCTCTCTTACTACGTCTATCCGGTGCATCCTGAAAGGAACGAGAGGGACGTGGATCAGTATATCTTTCAGGAGCTTTTATATTTCTATTTTTGAGAGTATGGCCCTCATTCCAACCCTGGCGGTCTATGACCGCCAGGGTGGAGGTCGCCGGAGGCACCGCCAACAGGCTGGCGGTGCTTCATCTGGCATTCCGGCCGCGGTCGCCCAGCTGGGTCTGGCGGTTTCCCGCCGGATTACCCCCGGCTGGGAGAATCCTCCATGGCGGCGCTGCAAGCAGCACCGCCATGGGGATTCCGAACCCCTTCCCACCAGCCTGTTTCTGGCGGTTTTCACCGCCAGAAACAGGATGGCAGGAATGGGTGTCGTGGGGCCCCTGGGGGCCCCTGCCCTGCCCATGCCACTGGCATGGGCAGTGCAGGGGCCCCCTAACAGGGCCCCAGCATGATTTTCACTGTCTGCATAGCAGACAGTGAAAATCGCGACGGTTGCAACTGCACCCGTCGCACCCCTGCAACACCGCCGGCTCCATTCGGAGCCGGCTTCAATGTTGCAGGGCCTTTCCCGCTGGGCCGGCGGGCGCTCCCTTGGCGGGTGCCCGCCGGCCCAGCGGGAAAGTCTGAATGGCCTCCGCGGTCTTTTGACCGCGGAGCGGCCAATTGGCGGTTCCCGCTTGGTGGGCGGCGGGCGTGTCGGAATGACCCCCTATATCTCCTATCGGAGTTCTCCGGGTGTGGAGAATCAGCTCTCTGATTTCCTTTGTCTTTAAATTGTTTTTGTTTATTCCAGCACTTTTTAGCACCATCCTGTGCTTGTTTAGTACCTTCTTTAGGGGTGGTACTCTGTAATTCGAGCTTCTTCGGCTTGGCTCACAAACTTTCCCGTCCCATACTGGTATAGGTGTCAAAGTTAATTTTCGGTAGCTCTTTCTCCATTTCCAAATGTGGAATCTTTCAGAGACACTGGTGTATAGCCAGTGCTACCACTTCCCCTTTGTTATTACTGAGTATGATTGAGGAGACTGCGTCAAAATTATGCATTCATTTTATCCCCAAATCTAGGGCTGGTGCTGCTCCGTGCTCATTCTGTATTTGTTTTAATACTCACAATAAATTGGCAAGTGTCGGGGTACCATCTGTGGTAGTATAAATTGCAGCGAAGATTGTACTCCATGTGGCGCAGTCATCCACCAAGGGAACCATCCCGAAGGGCAAGCACATTGTGAGACTTCTATGTTTCTCCTGTGGTCCCGTATGGGGAAACACAGCTTCCAGCTGATTCGTTTTCTGGGTATTTTCTCCCGTTCTCTGGGTACCTTACCCATGATAGTATGTACTGTTTATGGATTTATCCCAGTAGCCAATTGGTATCCAGCAAGTGCTGGTGGTGCTGGACACACTGGTGTAGTGTTCAGTGATCGCATTACGAACTGAACAAGTCGTCTGAAGAGTGTTACTAGTTCAAGATATAGGTTTTGCACGTCTGTTGCCTGCATGTTTTGTATACCTGGGTAAGATGTGTATGTGGCAAACATAGGCCACGTTGGTCCTTAATTACATAAGGGACCTAATCTCATGGGTTTGGTTACATGTGGTAGGGTGCTATTAAACCAGTTATGGTGCTCTTGATAAGGAATCAGAATCTCAAGATACTGGTATGCTTGGTACTGTTGAGGTAGGTTTGCAATTCTGTATGTGTCTAATGTAAATGATCTCTGGTCTTCCTCAGGAAAGGTGACCCAAGAGTAGAATGTTTCTGTTTGGTAAGCTTCAGTCGGTTCTACTATGAATGTAACATCCCCCCCCCTCATCTGTTAAGCCATGCCCTACTAGGTGTAATGTTAATGCATGTGTAACATTCTCTGGAATGTCTATGGCATTAGCCATATTGTAAAATAGTTAAGAGAGATGGGACACCAAATGGGGAGTAAAGTCCTTTAATGAGTTTGAGCTCGATCAACCTACAGCCTAATTACATGCTCTCTGTTCAGCTGAGGAGGATCTTCCCCAAGACCACGGACATCTTTGTATAATGGTACTTAGGGTACCTGTTTTCTGTGCCAAAAGGCCGCCCGCCAGCCCAGGGCAAATCTACCTTCCCACGTAGTGGGAAGGTGCGACGGGTGCAGTTGCACCCGTCGCGTATTTCAGTGTCTGCTTTGCAGACACTGAAATACTTTGTGGGGCCCTCTTACGGGGGCCCCGCTGCACCCCCTACCGCCATCCTGTTCCTGGCGGGAGACCCGCCAGGAACAGGATGGCGGTAGGGGGTGTCAGAATCCCCATGGCGGCGGAGCACGCTCCGCCGCCATGGAGGATTCACAAGGGCAGTGGTAAACCGGCGGGAGACCGCCGGTTTACCCTTCCTGGCCGCGGCTGAACCGCCGCGGTCAGAATGCCCTTGGGAGCACCGCCAGCCTGTTGGCGGTGCTCCCGTGGTGGGTGACCCTGGCGGTCACCGGCCGCCAGGGTCAGAATGACCCCCAAAGTATGGGATATGTCCTAATACCCTAGCATAATGAGCATAACCTCTAAACTAGAAGAGAGCTAGGCACGTTAAACCTAATCTGCCAATGCCATGTGCATGAGAAGAGCCCCCGACCCTTGTTACCTTGGAATGAGGTCTCTAGCTCAGACTCCATAGGGACAGGAAGGCTGGGTCAGCATCCAGACTACAGGCAGCATCGATTACAGCGATGCCATCTGTTCTTAATCCCTCTGACTATCTGTTTAAGTGAGGAGTATTTATACAGATCTTCTTGTACCCCTGATATAAGTCTGTTCCCAAACAATAGACAACAAGGCATGCTTCGGAAGGTAATTTATATAAACAGTTCCCTTGAAAGCGTGAACAGGGAAAGCACCTCAAGTGAACACCTATAGTTTGTTTATTTTTGCTGCTTGACATTGACGCCTTCATATTGATATTAACAAAAACATGGGCCTAACTAAAAACTAGACAGCCATCTTAAAATATTTAATTAAATAAATGTGCTAAAACTGAGCAAGCTAAGTAGGGTGAAAGTCACTAGGTGACGGGGGCACGAGTCTGCAAGCCAAAGGCTAAGCTAACTCCTGTAATCTATTAAAACAAACTTGGATTCACTACACTGTTGGGAACAGATGTACACAGAAGGCTTAAAAATAGCTGAGACTATGATTGCCTGTATTTCAATCTGTTAAGTGTGTTGTAGTGTATTGATAGGCAACGTTTGGTTCAGATGTAATCAGTGGCAGCAGGGCAGTGAGACTGTTCTATGTTCTGCTTGTGAAAACCTTAACATTTATATTGTTTGGCTATGGCCTGTCCTTCAGCATTTTTTCTGGGTAAATCTAATCCCTTGCATTATATTCAAGGCACAGTAGTATTGATATTCTGGTTTGAGGGTGTTATGATTTGTCAGAAATTATTTTAGGTTATTCAGATCAAATATTTAGGACTTAAAAGCACCTTTCCTTATAATATAACCATATCTTTATGAGAAATGGGTGTTAGTGTTATGGAGGGATTTTGTCAGGGACATTGACAGGGAGGTGGGGGAAGAGGTGGCATCTGGGAAAGACAGTTATACGGAAGCAGAATGGAAAGAGGATATATGCCTATGGTGACTGGAGGGAGCAGAGGTGTGGAGAGAGGGTGAGAGAGACAGAGACACACATCAACACACTAGGAAAAAGGGGAGAGGTGGGACATGCACTCACATTGAGTGCTGTGTCTCAAATGTCACAGAAACATGCCAAAAGAAAAAAGTTACCTGACATCAGCAGTGAAAGGATACACTCAACCACCAAAATACAGGCTGATACCAAAATGCTCCAGACCCCGGATAAACACAAGAATACGGAGTAAATCCTTACATCCTGAGTGAGGAATTGAAACACGCAAGCATAAGGACAGACCAAAATCCACTCTAAGTATATGTTAAACCATTGGTTACAATGCTATCTGTAGCCTCAGTACTTTAAGGAAGAACAGGATTCTCTCCATTAGCTCTGAGCCTCTCAGATAAAACTCATTTTCAACATAAAAATAATGTACAATTTACAACAGAGTTGATCTTCCACACAAATATGTAGTGATGGAACAGTGATCCTTATACCTCACATTCTTAATTGTTATTAAATAGGATCCTCCGTTGATCCTATGGACCTTTGACTGTTGACATGAAGCATAAGAGAAAAGCTAGTATTAATAATATATTTCAATTACAGTGAAAGAAATGTGGTTCCACAGGAACGAGGGAGAGGAAGACGTCCGAACTATAAGGTTTTATCAACAATTTAGTAAAAGTTACATTCTATCAATAATGAGATAAGTTAGTTTACGAAATATGCATTTATAGTCAAAGGATCATGCAATCTGAGTTTGTGAACTATTAAGAAAAAGATGCAAAATACAACAAAAAAAGAAGACTGAATAATAAGAAGACTGGTTCCACAAGAAACCTCTCTATCCTAAATAAGTATAGAAAGGGAACAGGGGATTTTTAAGAGGAAGGTGTCTGAACCAAACAAACCAAATGTAAGGTTTAGGAGACATGCAAAAATACTTAAGTATGTACTCCAAGCAGGGAAAAACAGCAGTGTTAAGCAATCTTCTCTTGACGAAGCAGGACAGGATAAGTCTAACTATACTACAACACACATAATTATTATGTGAAAAAAAATTCTGGAAGCCTCTCCACATGGGTTCCCACCAAACAGTTGAATCAGTAGTTGTTGTTCTCTGGGAGCAGATAGACTCCCTAGTTTCACAGAGCCAGACAAAGAAGCACACATCTGGTCAAACATGTGTTCAACACTGGTCTGGTATTCATTGTACAGCCGTCTCTCAGAGCACCACAGTCTTTGGATTCACAGCCAACTTCCTATGAATTCCCAGATATCCGATTTAAAATACAAGAATAATGATTCTATCCTAGCTAACAAGAATCTCGACAAGACACCAGCAGAAGAAAAAAGAACATGAGACATGTAGAGCATTTTATTAACATGAAATACATTGGAACTGGTTACAAGTTTATGCTAAGTTTAGGAAAACATGATTTCTAAACAACTGCACTTAGCATGAGTAAATGCATTGATTACATTTCTATACTATGGCCCTCATTATGACATTTGCAGGTGGCGGAGGCTGCTCGCCAATACCATACCGCCATCAGTCCACTTGTGTGGCCTGAACCCCTCCGGCCCTTTTATGGTTTACCTGCTGGGCCAGCGGGCGGAAACAGTTTTTCTGTCCACCGGCCCAGCGGGGAACAGGGCCTTAACATTGCAGCTGACTTCTAATGGAGCTGGCTGCAATGTGGCAGTGCAGTAGCACCCATCATGCCTTCCACTGCCCATAATCAGGGCAGTGAAATGCATGATGGGGCTATGCATGGGGTCCCCTGCACTCTCCATGCCAAGTGCATGGGCAGTGCAGGGACCCTCAGGGGACCCCAAGTCCCCCATTCCGCAAGCCTCTCCATGGCAGTGTTTACCACCATGGACAGGATGGCGGATGGGGACTCATAATCCCCAGGGCAGTGCTGCCCTGGCAAATTACAACTGCCTGGACCGCCAGGCTGCAGGCTGGTGGCAGCCTGGCGGTGTCTGCAGTTGGAAGGTCATAATGTTGCAGTCGGACTGCCGCGACCACGGTGGTCCAAACGCCATCATGTCCCTGGCAGTCTAGTGACCGCCAGGGTCACAATAACCCCCTATTTGTTCTCTAAGGTAAATACAACCACCAACTACATCTGATCAATAATATTTGCACACAGATTAATATTGTTAAACATAACAACTCCAATTCCTCCTCTGATGATTATTAGCAATTACACAGAACAAATCAACCTTTTTATGCCATTTTAAAATGTTGTTGTATTCAACAGCTTATGTCTTGACTCCTTCAACTCCTTCATCATATCATAGGCCTCACACCTCTTCTCTTCTAATTCTACTTTATCCCATTTCCTTTGTATGCCTTTTTCTTCAACCAAAGCTTTCTTTGATTTCATGTTTTTAAATCCCTAGATAAAAGAAAATACAACAGTCAAGCATATGCCAATAATAAAAACAGGTCTCAGTATAGTGCCTAAAGGTTCACAACCAATGTTGCCAAGGCAACAAACCAAGGCTCTCATTATGAGTGTGCCCGTCTCAAGAACGCCATATTCGCGATGGTGGTCAGACTGCTGCAGACAGAACGGTCCGACTGCCCTGATTATGACCGTGGCACTGCCAGGTTTCTGCCTGTCGACAGCCTGGCGGTCTCGGCGGTCGCAATCTGCCGGGGCAGCGCTGCCCTGGGGATTACGAGTCTCCTTTTCACCAGCCTTTGCATGGCGGTCTCACCGCCATCCAAAGGCTGGTGGAAAGGGGGTGTCGGGGGATCCATGGGGGTCCCTGCACTGCCCATGTGCCCATGCACTTGGAATGGGCAATGCAGGGGCCCCCATGGACAGACCCGTCGCGCATTTCACTGCCCGAATTACGGGCAGTGAAATGCACCACAGGTACTGTCGCACCCGACGCACAACATTGCTGTTGGTTCGATTACGAGTCGGTGGCAATGTTGTGGTGAGTCTTGCGCTGGGCCAGCTGGCAGAAACGTTGTTCTCATAAGCTGGCCCAGCGCAAAACTCCTAATAGGGCGGCCAGTATACCGCCAGCTCTGGCAGTTTGCTGGCTGCTGCGGCGTAATTAGGGCCCAACTCACAAAATCACTTTCCAACTGCTCTTTAAGTACCTGTTGTTTCTAATTCCTCACAAATAGTTTCTAGCCCAGTTATATTCTTTACATAGCCACTTATTTCTTTGCTCTTATCCGGAATAAATGTGCAACATTGTTGATGCTTCAACATCTTGCAAATCGTCCTCTTTTGCTAGAAAAATGTCTAAAACAAGTTAGTTCTGAAGAGCCATAGACCAAATTGCTATCAATTTAGTATCAATAGTCAGTAGAGAGCCAGCTGTCTTAGCCACAAGATTATCCACTATTCCTACTGAGAGAATCATAGCTCCACAAATGTCTCCTACTGTCTGTGATGTACTGCTGTGTTAAGTTCTAGCAGGTAATCCAGCTTCTTGAGTATCTAATCTGTCTACATGATACATCTTAGGAAAACTGCAGCTCAATAATATGAACTGCCCAATTCGCAGGCAGCTTAAAATACGCATTGTTGGAAATGGCACTTCTTGCAGGGTCATCCCTAAAGTTTTTGCCTCCTTCCTCCTAGTTTTCATGACCAGTTTTTGTTGCCTTAAGGAATCTGGGCACTTTACTACTGCTAACGGGTGCTAAAGTACATATGCCCTCTGTGTAAATTGTATTGGTGATTGGTTTATCCATGATTGGCATATTTGGTTTACTAGTAATTCCCTAGTAAAGTCCACTAGAGGTGTCCTGAGTCTGGTAATCAAATGTCACTAGTGGGCCTGCAGCATTGGTTGTGCCACCCACATTAGTAGTCCTGTAAACATGTCTCAGACCTGCCACTGCAGTGTCTGTGTGTGCAGTCTTGCACTGCCAATTCAACTTGGCAAGTGTACCCACTTGCCAGGCCTAAACCTTCCTTTTTTATTCATGTAAGGCACCCCTAACGTAGGCCCTAGGTAACCCCATGGGCATGGTGCAGTGTATATTAAAGGTGGTACATGTATTGATGTGTTTTACATGTCTTAACAGTAAAATACTGCTAAATCTTTCTCATAGGTTAACATGGGAGGTGTCTGTAAATGTTATTAAAGTGAAGATTTCCTTTGAGATCAGATAGAAATATGGAGCTAGGGGTCTTTGAACTCACAATTTAAAAATACAACTTTTGGTAAAGTTGTTTTTGGATTGTTTGTTTGAAAATGCCACTTTTAGAAAGTAGGCATTTTCTTGCTTAAACCATTCTGTGACTCTGCCTGTTTGTGGAGTACCTGTTTGGGTCAGTTTGATAGTTGGTCTGGTTGTGAATCCCCTCTAGTCAGTGACACAAAGGGAGCTGGGGAATAGCCTGCATATCCGGATGAGACATCTGTGCAAGAGTGGAGGGAGGATTGGTCACTTACACCTGAATAGGCTGTGCCTACCCTCTCACAATGTAATCTCTGACCCCCTGTTGTGTGTCTGGGCCAGGCCTGGGCAAGGCAGGATCTTGTGAACAACAGAGACTTTCCTTTGAAGTATGCCTACTTCCAAGGCATAAAGGGGTATAGGTATTGGACCAAGAACCCCAGAATTTAGATTACTTCAAGATCACTTCTGGAACCAAGAGGAACCTCTACCAAGGAAAAGAGCTGAGGAGAAGTGCTTGAGTTGAGCTTCCCTCCTGTTTTGAAGTCTCAGGGCCATCAAAGACTTCCTCTGCTAACATTTGGACTCTCTGCTGAGACTCCTACCCTGCCAAGTGGTGTCCTGTCCACTCTCTGGGCCCTTGAAAGGTGAAATTGACACACATAGTACGCTATGCGGGGAAATTTACGAAACATGATCTGCAATACAGTTGATAAACGATGCGTCGGCAGCTTTGCGGCTAAAATCGATGGTCTACCTGCATCGCGCCTGGAGAAACGACGTACAACAGCCACTTGCAGCTGCTGATAACAATGCAAACCCTACGCACTGCAGTATTGTAACACCGTGCAACAGGATTTTACACACATCGTCCCTGGGCGTCAAAGTCAACCTGACTCTGAGTAGATCTGAGGTGCCCCGTCCAAAAATCTATGTGATTGGTTGCGAGGGAGAAAAAAGGACACATCGCTACTCTGACCAGAGTAGAAAATGACGCACGGCCACCCTTGCAAGAAAGGAATCGACATATTGCTGCCTTTTCTGATGTACGCTCCCCCATGTGGCTTTATTTTCAAAGCAAACCATGTACTTTGTGTATTCTCACTGTTTTCTAAGTATTAATGGCCTCATTATAACATTGGCGGGCGGCAAGCGCCGCCCGCAAATTGTAACCGCCAATGCGGCCGCACTCACGTGGTGCCCATTTTGACATCCCCGCTGGGCCGGCGGGCGGAAACCGAGTTTCCGCCCGCCGGCCCAGCGGGGATGTGGGCCGCAACATGGAGCCGGCTCCAAATGGAGCCGGCAGTGTTGCGGCCGTGCGACGGGTGCAATTGCACCCGTCGTGCTTTTCACTGTCTGCTATGCAGACAGTGAAAAGCCACATGGGGCCCTGTCAGGGGGCCCCTGCACTGCCCATGCCAGTGGCATAGGCAGTGCAGGGACCCCCAGGGGCCCCGCGACTCCTCGTACCCTCATCCTTTTCCTGGCGGTTCAAACCGCCAGGAAAAGGCTGGCGGTAGGGGACTCGTAATCCCCTGGGCAGCGCTGCAAGCAGCGCTGCCCTGGTGGATTAATACCGTCGGGGCCATTGTGGCGGCAAACCGCCGGCCCCGGCGGTGTGACTGCGGCGCTTCTGCCGCGGTCGTAATCCCACAGGAAGCACCACCAGCCTGTTGGCGGTGCTTCCGTCATTTTAGCCCCGGCGGTCTCGTACCGCCAGGGTCAAAATGACCCCCTAAGACTCTTATTCTTTTGAAAAGTCATATCTTGACTAGTGTATGCTGGATTGTTGTAATTTTTGACTTATTTGATTTAGATAACTATTACCTATTTTTCTAAACTGGTGTGGTGTTCATTTTGAAGTGTTTCACTATATTACTGTGCATGTTGGTACAAATATTTTACACATTGCTTCTGAAGTTAAGCCTGCCAAGCTACCAAGGTGGTGAGCGGAGGTTAACTGAGTGAGAGCCTCCTTTATCCTGGCTAGAGTGAGGGTCCTTGCTTGGACAGGGTGTAACCTGACTGACACCAAAGACCCCATTTCCAACACACAAGTTGTCCACAGACATAAGAAATTACAGGAATGATGGGGTCCCTTAATGCAAGCAATTACTCATTATTGCCTTAAACTTCAAAGATGTACTCACATGACTCATTCCCACAAACTGGATGTGAATCTATATTCTCCTGCCTATAAATACACAATTCATCTTGGTGATACCAACCTAAATTCAGTCTGGGGAAACTCCCATTGAATTAAACTTCTCCTCTTCCTACCACACATCTTTCAAGATGCCCATCCCATTCATGGTTCTATAATGTATCATTACTCTCCCATTGTCCCAATCATCAATATATTTCTTATCAATGGAACTAATTCAATAAGTCAGATTGTATCTGTGAGCTCCGACAGTATATAATCTAGTCAAGGATTTAAAGAATTGCCAAACTGTCTCCATTTCCTTAGTATTAGCATGAGTATTTAAATATTTATACAAGGGAATTTCTGACAAAACTAAACCAAGTAATATTCAATGTGACATTCACAATATAAAAATGCAAACCAAATTACTACAAGTGATACCCCATGTTAGGGGAACGTGATTATATGTAATGCCCTCAGCTACTGATGTGGACAAGTGGGTTCAGGCATAACAGTCTTAATTGTCCAGTATCAGTGTGTCCCCGTAAAGCAACTTGATGAACATGTTTGTTGAAAATTTTTCCTCAGAAGCATCATTATGTAGAATCCTAAGGTCAATACTACAATGAATGTCCACTGAAGGAGCATGTGTAACAAGCCTAGGTGTGGTCCTAATGGGACTGGTGTAGCAAAGCAGCCACAAAAATTATGGAAACAATCAGTGTTAGAGTTATCACTACTCTACTCTCTGGTTCTGGGTACGGATGTGCATATTTTCCCTACAGTCAGACCTCAAGAGTAGAATAGCAACAAGCAGGGTTATTCATTGTGAAATATTTATACCTGTGTATTTTAGCATAACTGCTTCATCGACCTAGGAATATCTTATGAAGAGATGTCTTTGTGAGTCACCACTATCCCTATTCCATCTTTTTCTAAATGACAACCCTACTCTTCTACTGAAACCTTGGACCTTGGGAATCTTCAGAATTCCGATTAAAGCAACATTTAATACATTTCAATAAATAAACACAGTTTGGTATAATGATTTCGATAGATTTCAGGAACCCAGACTTTCATTGTGATAGTCTTGATCATGGCTGTTCTTTAGGAACTGCTCTCTGCTCCTCCAACATATACACAGTAGGATCAAGTTCACTGCACTGTCAGTGGAGTTTGTCTACTCCTGGGCTGAATAACTTCTTCCAAAGGGTACTTTTTTTGACCTCCTGAGTACTAACTGTTCATCTTCGATGACACTCAACCCATTTGACTTAATCTGCAGAATGCTTTCTACCAACAAGCTTGGTGACAGTCTCTATCATCTCCATGGCTACTGTTCTCTTCCAGAGTCACTCCTTGTCAAACTACTTGGCCCTTCACCAGGGTCAGTATCACCAATCACTTGTTTATGACGTTCATTTACTGTAGCTACTACTGATTTCCTCTCCACAGGCTCATAGCAAACATCAATTCCACTTTGTGTCATGTCTAGAACTTGGGCGGCAGGTTGACTCTGAGGCTCTGGAGTGCTTACTTCATCCCAATCTGGTCTTTTGAGGTGATCACAGGATTGTGGTTTCAAATGAGTGGTAGGCATTACCAGGCATTACCACTTTTCTATTTGCGCATCTCACCTGCTGGGTTAGAAGACATGTACACAGTTCGGCACTCCACCACAATTGATGGTTGTTTTTAGTCAACAAAATGATAATTTGGACTTGTGACATAATGGGATTCTGTGGTCTCTGCAGCTGTACATTTTGCATCTCCATAGAGTTAACATTCTGCATACGACTCTCACGAGACAATTCATCAGCAGTCTTGATTCTAATATCCCAACTTGTTACCATAATGAAATGGATTAGACCACCTCAGCATTGCTGTATCTGTCCCTGTCCTTGGATCAATAGGAACACCACTGTCCTCCACCTTGTAATCCAACTCCTTGTATTCTGCCCCCATTTCTTACACAGGTACTGTTAGAAATGGGGTCTCTAGTTGGCAGAGGTATACATCCTTGTCCAAATAGGGACCACAATCGTAGTCAGGGTAAGTCATACATAATCCAAACAATCCTGTGCCCTGGTAGCTTGGAACTGAGCAGTCAGGCTTAATTTCGAAGGCAATGTGTAAAGTATTTGTGCAGTACATCATATTGCAACACAGTGAAAACACTACAAAAAATACATTGCACAGGTTTAGGAAAATATAAGATATTTAGCTGATTACATTAAGGTCAAAACAATAAAGTTTCAATAAGCACAAGTTGAAATATCACCTTAGCAAATTTAAAAAGAGTCTTAATTCTTAGAAATCAACAGTTGTCTCTTGTTTGCGCAAAGTACCTGGTTTGCTTCAAAATTACCACGCAAGGAGACCACACAGGAAGAGATGCGTGGAAAAATAAGGTGTGCGTCGGATCTTCCGATGTGGCACAGACAATGTGTCATTTCTTTCCACGCTGCAACGAACTTTGTGTCGATTTCCAGCAGGCAGTCTTGGTTCATCACTGCAATGCAGTGATCTTTTGCCACCCAGGGTTGATGCAGGGAAAATCCTGAACGTGCGGGATGAAGTCACAGGCGTTGCGTCGATCTGGTAGGTGAGGCATCTTTTCGATGCTCAGGAAGTCGGGCTGCATCGTTTCAGCTCTGCTTTGCCTAGATCCAGAAGGGCTTTGCATTGAATTTCTGATCGCAACGCAGGGGCTGCGTCGATCTTCGCTCGGGATGTCGGGCTGTGTTATTCTGGTTCGGCTGTGCAGGGATTTCCTCATCAACGGGCAGGCTGTCGATCGTGTCCAGCTGGGTGTGCGTAAATTTTCAGCAAACAAGGAGTTTCCTTGAAGAGATTAAGGCCCTCATTATAACCTTGGCGGTCGGTGATAAAGCGGCAGTAATACCACCGGTGAGTGGATGCTTTCTTCCACTGGCTCTGGAGGGGGCTTTGTGCCCAATCTGCTTCATCCTGCCAAGGAGGGGGTGAGTGGATGCCTTCTTCCACTGGTTCTGGAGGGGGCCTTGTGCCCAGTGTGATTCATCCTCGCAAGGAGGGGGTGAGGGGATGCCTTCTTCCACTGGTTCTGGAGGGGGCCTTGTGCCCAGTGTGATTCATCCTGGATGGTGCAAGGTCACAGTCTCTCACCTGTGTGTCACACCAACAGGTGTTGCCCGGGGCCAGGGTGCACTGCAGCCCATGTAGTCACCACTACACACTGCACGCCAATGGTGACAGCTGCTCAGTGGATGCCAGTTGTGCTGTAGGTGGCTGTGCTGGCAGTGGTGGTGGTAGTCCCCAGGCCTTCATCTGCAGCGTCGGACGGCTGCCCACTGGGGCTGCTGCTGCTGGCAGTGGTGCTGCTGACGGCGATGCAGGTGGCGGTGCTGGCCACAGTGCAGGTGGCGGTGCTGGTAGTGGAGGTGGTAGCCTTCAGGCCTTCACCTGCAGCCTCGGACAGCTGCCCACTGGCGCTGCTGCTGCTGGCAGTGGTGCTGCTGGTGGCGGTGCAGGTGGCAGTGCTGGCCGTGGAGCAGGTGGCGGTGCTGCCCGCAGTGCAGGTGGTGGTGCTGGCAGTGGTGGTGGTATCCTCCAGGCCTTCACCTGCAGCCTCGGACAGCTGAAGTGCTATTGCTGCTGTTGTATGCCCCTTCCGACCCTTGGCCGAAGGTGGTGTCTCCTTGCTTCTGCCAGCTCGTGCATTTGTCTTGCCCTTGCTGGCTTGTTGTGCCTCCTTCCCCTTGCTGTCTGGTGTCCCCTTCATGCCCTTGCTAGGTGGCGGACCCTTCTTGGCCTTGGCAGGTGTTGCTGGCACACTAGCTAGGCTGATGGGTGCCCCCTTGGAGCCTCTCACACCTGCAGTAGCTGCAGAAACCACAGTGGCTGTGGACTGGGTGGCTGAGGTGCTGGGCTGAGTTGTTTCCACCCTGGCCCAAGGTGAAGGACAGGGGGAGGGGTAGGGAATAGGTCAATGTTGGTGAGGAAAAAGCTTCTTAGGGACACTGGGGGAAGAGGGTGAAGGTTTGGGAGTGGAGGAAGAGGGAGTGGTTGTAGGAGGTGTCAGTCTGCTGTGATTGGGTGCAGGTGCATGGGCTGGATGCTGTTGTGAGGTGGCTGGCTGTTGGGTGTGTGTGTGCTTGGGTTTGTGTACTTTGGGAGGAAGGGTCACAGACACAGTGGGAGAGGACACAGGGGATGTGTTCATGGATGTGGGGGTGGTGACTGCCAGTGAGGGGCATGTAGTGATAGGCATGATGGGGATGGATGGTAGTGGATGAGGATGTAGTGCATGCAGATGTGAGTGGAGATACTACTGGGATGGAGGTGGACGATGAGGAGGAGGGGGACACAGTAGAGGCAGTGGATGTTGGTGTATCTGCATGTGGATGGTGCTTGTGTGAGTGCCTGTGAGATGAAGTTTGGTGCTTGCGTTTGCCCGAACCACTTCTGTGTGTTGATTTGGGTGATTGCTGGTCTGAATTTGTGCTTGGGATAGGCTGGGGTTGAGGGGATTGGGACTGGGTACAGAAAGTTGGAGAGGGAAGGCTGGAGACAGGGACAATGACTGTCATCAGTGTATCAGCCAGAGCCTGGAATGCTCTTTGTTGGGACGCCACGCAAGAGTAAATGCCCTCCAGGTATGCATTTGTTTGTTGCCAATGTCTTGCTACACCCTGGATGGCATTCAGTATAGTTGCCTGCCCAACACAGAGGGATCTCAGGAGGTCAATAGCCTCCTCACCGAGGGCAGCAGGGCTGACTGGGGAAGGGCCTGAGGTGCCTGGGGTGAAGGAGATGCCCACCCTCCTGGGTGAGCGGGCGTGGGAAACATGCAGAGGGGCTGCTAGGAGGGCGGTGCTGGTACTGGGGTGGCGGCTATACCTGTAGTTGAGGTGGCCACAGAGGTGTCCACCACCGCCAGGGAGCTTCCATCAGAGGAGGAGTCGCTGTCGGCAGTGTCCCCTCCTGTCTCCATCGTGGTGCTCCCATCGCCCTCCATCCCACTGCTGCCCTCACCGTCGGTGGATTCGGCCTCCAGGCCCATGTGGGATGCAGCTCCCTCCATCACCGGTGCATCTGCTCCTCCACCAGATGAAGCTAATGCACACAAGGACAGGGTGACAAAAACAAAAAGGTGGGGAGAGACAGAGGATACACTTGGCCAATGCCAGCAACAACACTGGTGTACACAACACAGCCCTATGCACTAGGCCATGCACTACCAGTTACACTGCTAGTCACCAGCCCATGGGGTACAATGCCTAATGCCATTAGCTGCACACGTGAAACCCACAGTAACCTGCCCAGTAGTAGATGCCCACTAACACTATTGGGGTTGGAGTGCATCTGATCTTGCCCATCATTGAACATACCCTGCCATGTTCGCCCTGTCCTAGGGGCACCCACAGCCCACATTATCCACCCAGGTAATACCTTAACGTGCACAAAGTCATGATTCTGAATCTGTACTCACCCCCTTGTGGCTGCTGTGATGCCTTCAAGCGCCCATCCAACTCCAGATAGGCCACTGCCAGGATGCAGAACATCAAGGGGGTAAGGGTACGACGGGCACCCCTTCCTGGTTGGGAGGCCAGCCCCAGCTTTGCCTCCCCCGTCTTCCTTCCCCAGCAGAACAGGTCCTCCCACCGTTTACGGCAGTGGGTGCTTCACCTGTCAAAGCCCCCCAGGGTCTGCACCTCCTTGGTGATAGCACGCCAAGTATCCTTTTTCTGATGTGCACTGACCTGCAGAAAAAATACAGCAGAAAAGGTATTAGTCATACCGTCCGAACTGTCATATTCATGACCCACCATATCCCTCCCATCCCCTTACGCACATACATTGACCACCTTACATGCAGCACTCTGCCCAGGACCCCTCTGCCCTCCACTACATGGGGCTTACACACACAGCAATTCATACATTCATGGCCCACACATCATGCTCACAGTGTACTTTCCTGTTTGTCTGAAGGACCATAGAGTAAAGTGTACTGGGTTAGGACCCATCCACTAGTCTCCCCAACTTCTCGGAAGTGAAGGTAGGGGCCCTTTCCCCAGACACTCGAACCATTGTCGCTTCCAGACACAGTTCACAGCAGCACTTGCAGTGTAGGTCCTCTCCTGTTGAAGGTAAGGTAGCAAGTGAGTGCACAGATAGAAAATGGCAGTCACGTCCACGGCGCTGCGTACCATCACCGCCAGCGTACATCGCCATCGGCTCCTGGAACCCATAGGGCCCAATGTTAACCAATGCGATGTTGAGCGGCGGCGCACAACGCCAGCGGAATGATCTCATTTCCACTTGTCTCTTCAAACAGGTCAAGCAGCCCCCATTTCAGGGGGGCCCAGGCCATGGCACCTAACTGCATCCCAGCAGACATTGGCACATCAACTGACTTATGAGTTCTCATACTGTTTCTGTAAAGGAAGAAATGCATATTAATTTTGACATAACTGTGAATATGCCTTCTGCTCACCGTTTTTCACCCTAGAGTTCAACCATTGAGGATGTAATGTAATGTAATTCGAGATTTATAAAGCGTGTTCCTACTCAGAGAGCATCGAAGCGCTGGGAAGAAAGCACGTAGTAAAAAATAGACAGAGGATAAGAAAAATAACAGAAATAATGAAGATAGAAAAACATCCAATAGAAGAAACTGAAACAAACTAAATCAAAGACCCTGATCTTGATGTACCAAAAAATTAACGAGGAAAGGGCCAAGTTTTCACCATTTTCCTAAATTTCATATAACCTGATTCTTGCCTAATATTCTGTGGGAGAGAGTTCCATCCTCTGTCTGCAGCTACTGTAAAAGCTTTGTCTCCCCATTTGGCTTTATGTGCGCGAGGGACCTGAATCAAGTGAGCTTGGGAAGACCTCAAGCTTCTTTTAGGTACATGCAGGAGGAGTCTGGAAGTCAGGTACCGTGGTCCTATTCCATGAACTGCCTTAAAAGTAAGACAGAGGCGGTCATTCCAACCGCGGCGGGCGGCGGTAGCCGCCCGCCATGCAGTTACCGCCGAATGACCGCACCACGGTCAAAAGACCGCAGCGGCCATACCGCCAAAAGGCCGCCCGCCGGCCCAGCGGGAAAGCCCCAGCAACGATGAAGCCGGCTCCGAATGGAGCCGGCGGAGTTGCTGGTGTGCGACGGGTGCAGTGGCACCCGTCGCGATTTTCAGTGTCTGCTTTGCAGACACTGAAAATCATTATGGGGCCCTGTGAGGGGGCCCCTGCACTGCCCATGCCAGTGGCATGGGCAGTGCAGGGGCCCACAGGGGCCCCACAACACCTGTTCCCGCCATCTTGTTCCTGGCGGTATTTACCGACAGGACCAGGATGGCGGGAAGGGGGTCGGAATCCCCATGGCGGTGCTGCAAGCAGCGCCGCAATGGCGGATTCCTTGGGCCAGGGGTAAACCTGCGGGAAACCGCTGGTTGCCCTTTTCTGACCGCGGCTTTACCGCCGCGGTCAGAATGGCCCTGGAAGCACCGCCAGCCTGTTGGCGGTGCTTCCGCGGTCCCCGGCCCTGGCGGTCATGGACCGCCAGGGTCGGAATGACCCCCAGAGTGTCTTAAACTGGATACGCTGCGCCACTGGTAACCAATGTAATTTCCTAAGACTCTCTCTAACTGATATACATCGTGGGAGATTAAGAACCGCTCTGACAGCGGAATTCTGAACTAACTGGAGTCTTTTTATCAGCCCCTTATCCAGATTAAGGAACAGTGCATTACAGTAGTCTATCTTGGACATTACCAATGCCAGGATAGCAGACACTCTCCATTCATTGTAAAAGATAGGGGAAGATTTTTCTGAGCATTTTAATTGGCCATTGGATGAATAGGAGATGGAGACATACCCCCTTGTACAGACCCCTGGTGGACCTGGTGTCAATGGAGGACAGGCACATTATCCTGACCTACAGACTTGATAGGGCCACAATCCAAGAACTGTCTGCCCATTGGAGCCAGACCTGATTTCAGCTATCCGCCACCCCACAGGTATCCCCCCTCTAGTGCAGGTCCTGTCAGTGCTCCTTTTCCTGGCAAGTGGTTCCTTCCAAGCGACAGTGGCCATGGCATCTGGGATGTCGCAGCCAATGTTCTCAAACGTTCTGACCAGAGTGTCAGAGTGCCCTGCTGAATCACATGTGCAGCTACATCATATTCCCCAGGTGGAGGATTTGGCCACAGTGAAGGCTGGCTTTTATGCACTGGGATATATCCCCAACATCATTGGTGCCATTGATGGTACACCTATTGCATTTGTCCCCCAGGAGAATGTGCAAATGGTGCATTTGACGGACCAGTACATCTCCCGTGTCAATGCCAAGTATCCTGGCTCTGTGCATGATGCCTTTATCTTGAGGAATAGCAGCATTCCATATGTGATGTCTCCATAGGGTGTGGCTAATAGGTGAGCCCATGGTCCCCACCCAGTTGATGTAGGTATATGGGTGTGGGTTTGGGCCTAAGGGTGAGTGTGTGGCTAATAGGTATCCCTCGATATTTACAGGTGACTCTGGTTACCCCAACCTCTCGTGGCTACTGACCCCAGTGAGGAATGTCAGGACAAGGGCACAGGAACATTACAATGAGGCACATGGGCGAACAAAGAGGATCATTGAGAGAACCTTTGGCCTCCTGAAGGCCAGATTCCAGTGCCTCAATCTAACAGGTGGATCCCCGTACTACTCACCCAAGAAGGTGTGTCAGATCATCGTTGCATCTTGCATGTTGCACAACCTGGCCTTGAGACGCCAGGTGCCTTTTCTGGAGAAGGATGAGCCTGGGGATGGTTGTGTGGCAGCAGTGGAGCATGTGGACAGTGACAAAGAGGAAGCAGAGGAAGAAGATGTGGACAACAGAAGAACACTAATTCAACAGTACTTCCAGTGACACACAGGTAAGACACTGTAACTTCACCTTCCATTGCAGTTTTGTGTTTGATATTGAACATGGCAGCCTGATTTCCCTATTTCTAGGGACAATTATTGTACCCTTTGACATCTCTATTTTCAGATCTCTGTCCCCCACTCTGGCTCCTGGTGTGTTTACTGCTGCCCACTACATGTCATACATATATAAATACTATAGTACATTTGAATTGCAATGTTTACAGTTTGTGAAATTAATACATTTGTCAAAGATTTGACAGACTCCATATTTGATTTTGTTCCAAGGGTGTTTATTTCTGTGATAATAAGTTTAGGGGGTATTGCAATGGGATGAGTTGCTGATGGAGGAAAGTCCAGGGTAGAGTCCAGTCTATTTGTATCACAGGTACATTGTCCAAGGGGGCATTGGAAAGGGAAAAATGGCAGTTCAAGGTGGACAGGGTGACAGAGTGGGACACAAGGGTGACAATCAGGAGAGTCTTATTTCCTGGCAATGTTCTCTGGCATCTGCCTGGATCGCTTGGACCTTTTCCGTGGTGGTTCTCCTTCTGCAGGGGGTGGGGTGCTGGTGACCTGTTGTTCCTGTGGCCGGGTCTCCTGTCCACTAGCACCAGCAGAGGTGGAGGGCTGTTCTTTGGTTTAGCTAGCGTCAGGAGCCCTTTGGTGTGCCACTGCCTCCCTCATGCTGTTGGCCATGTCTGCCTGCACCCCTGCAATGGAGACCAGGGTGGTGAGGATGTCCCTTGGGTCCTCCCGGATCCCCAGGTACTGTCCCTCCTGCAGCTGCTGGGTCTCCTGCAACTTGTCCAGTATCTGGCCCATGGTCTCCTGGGAATGGTGGTATGCTCTCAGGATGTTGGTGAGTGCCTCGTGGAGAGTTGGTTCCCTGGGCCTGTCCTTCCCCTGTCGCACAGCAGTCCTCCCAGCTTCCTTGTTGTCCTGTGCCTCTGTCCCCTGAACCGTGTGCCCACTGCCACTGACCCCAGGTCCCTGATCGTCCTGTGTTTGTGGGGTTGCCTGGGGTCCCTGTAGTGGTGGACACACTGCTGATGTACATGCCCTGGGGACAGAAGGATGGGACCTCTGGGTGGGTACTGTGGTGGTGTTTCCTGAGGGGGAGGCTCTGTGGTGGGTTGGGACTGTGGCTGGGTCACCAACTGCCCGGAGATCCCTGATGTGCAAGGTTGGTCATCGTGATCAAGGTGTGCAGAGCTGATGTCATCACTGTGGGTCTTTTCAGGGGGGTACTGGATGTGGCTGGCACCTCCTCTCCAGTGACGTTGAGTGGGGGTCCTGTGTGGATGTAAATGCAAATCTATGGTTGATATTAGCAATGTAGCTTTGGGTTGTGTGAGTTGTGCTTGGTCTCGCTAAGTGATTGTCACTTTTGTGCATGCTGTGGTGATGGGTGTTCATGCAGGTCTGTGATGGGGGTCCATGCATTGGTGTTGCATGCAGGGCTTGCTATTGGGATAGGTGGGTTGTGATGGTGGGGTATATGTGAGGTGGTGGGGTGATGGGGGTGAGGGTAGGGGTTATTGTTTGTGATGGCATGCAGGTAGGGTGGGGATAAAGTAGTAAAGATTTGATTTACCAGAGTCCAGTCCTCCTGCAACTCCTGCCAGGCCCTCAGGATGCATGATCGTCAATACTTGCTCCTCCCATGTTGTTAGTTGTGGGGGAGGAGGTGGGGATCCACCGCCAGTCCTCTGTACTGCTATCTGGTGTTTTGCTACCATGGAACATACCTTCCCCCATAGGTTGTTCCACCTCTTCCTGATGTCATCCCTTGTTCTTGGGTGCTGCCTAACGGCGTTGACCCTGTCCTCGACTCTCCACCATAGCTCCATCTTCCTAGCAATGGACGTCTGCTGCACCTGTGATCCAAATAGCTGTGGCTCTACCCGGATGATTTCCTCCACCATGACCCTTAGCTTCTCCTCAGAGAACCTGGGGTGTTGTTGCAGTACCATGGGTGTATTGTGAGTGGTGTGGGTGAGGGTGTGTGGGGTGCTGTGTTGGGGTGTGTGATGTAGGGTGCGTGGATGGTGTATAGGTGATGGTGGTGTGTGCCTGTGGTCTTGCTATCTCTCTTGTGGTACTTGTTTGTATTGGTAAAGGGTTGTGGGTAATGTGTGTGTGTGTTTTATATTGGTGTGGGTGTGGTGTGTGTATGTGTGTCAGGTGTGTGTAGTTTGAATTGTCCAATGTAGTTTTGTTTTGTTAGGTTGTGTCTGAGCGTGGCGGTCTGTACTGCCAATGGTTTACTGTGGTTGAATGTCTGCCGTGGTGATTCGTGGGTAATGATGCGGTGGGTGTATTTCTGTTGGCGTAACAGTGTGGGTTTTGTTACCGCCAGTTTATCACTGACCTTTGGGCTGGGGGACTGGGTGTCTGTATGGTGGCGAATTTCTATGTGTGGGTCTTAATACCCGTAGCGGTATACCATCGCGGTATGTTGGCAGCAGTCAGCATGGCAGTAAGCGGCACTTATTGCCAATGTTGTAATGAGGGCCCAAGTCTTTTTGGCCCAGAGACCTCAGAAAATAGGAGGCAAGCTCAATCCAAGTTCTTGGAGAGCACTTCTCAGCAAAGCCAGAGGGAAGCAGGGCAGCAGGGCAACAGCGGGGCAGCAGTCCTTAACAACAAAGCAGTCCTGATGAGTCCTTTGGGCAGCCAGGCAGTTCCTCTTGACAGGTTGCAGGTTCCGGTCCAGAAGTGTCAGATTTGATGGAGTCAGAGACCCAGATTATGGCCAATATTTATACTTTTTGACGCAAAACTGCGCTAACGCAGTTTTGCGTCAAAAAAATTAGCGCCGGCTAACGCCATTCTGAAGCACCATGCGGGCGCCGTATTTATTGAATGACTGTAGGAGGCTGGACTGGCTTGTAGTGAGTACCAAGGGGTACTTGCACCTTGCACCAGGCCCAGTTATCCCTTATTAGTGTATAGGGTGTCTAGCAGCTTAGGCTGATAGATAATGGTAGCTTAGCAGAGCAGCTTAGGCTGAACTAGGAGACGAGTGAAGGTCCTACAGTACCACTTAGTGTCATATGCACAATATCATAAGAAAACATAATACACAGTTATACTAAAAATAAAGGTACTTTATTTTTATGACAATATGCCAAAGTATCTCAGAGTGTACCCTCAGTGAGAGGATAGGAAATATACACAAGATATATATACACAATACCAAAAATATGCAGTATAGTCTTAGAAAACAGTGCAAACAATGTAAAGTTACAATAGGATGCAATGGGGACACATAGGGATAGGGGCAACACAAACCATATACTCCAAAAGTGGAATGCGAACCACGAATGGACCCCAAACCTATGTGACCTTGTAGAGGGTCGCTGGGACTATTAGAAAATAGTGAGAGTTAGAAAAATAACCCTCCCCAAGACCCTGAAAAGTGAGTGCAAAGTGCACTAAAGTTCCCCCAAGGACAAATAAGTTGTGAGAGAGGAATAATGCAGGAAAGACACAAACCAACAATGCAACAACGATGGATTTCCAATCTAGGGTACCTGTTGAACAAGGGGACCAAGTCCAAAAGTCACAAGCAAGTCGGAGATGGGCAGGTGCCCAGGAAATGCCAGCTGTGGGTGCAAAGAAGCTTCTACTGGACAGAAGAAGCTGAGGTTTCTGCAAGAACAAAAAGGGCTAGAGACTTCCCCTTTGGTGGACGGATCCCTCTTGCCGTGGAGAGTCGTGCAAAAGTGTTTTCCCGCCGAAAAAACGCCAACAAGCCTTGCTAGCTGCAAATCGTGCGGTTAGCATTTTTGGATGCTGCTGTGGCCCAGGAAGGACCAGGATGTCGCAAATTGTGCCAGGAGGTAGAGGGGACGTCGAGCAAGACAAGGAGCCCTCTCAGCAGCAGGTAGCACCTGGAGAAGTGCCAGAAACAGGCACTACGAGGATGTGTGAAACAGTGCTCACCCGAAGTTACACAAAGGAGTCCCACGTCGCCGGAGACCAACTTAGAAAGTCGTGCAATGCAGGTTAGAGTGCCGTGGACCCTGGCTTGGCTGTGCACAAAGGATTTCCGCCGGAAGTGCACAGGGGCCGGAGTAGTTGCAAAAGTCGCGGTTCCCAGCAATGCAGTCTAGCGAGGTGAGGCAAGGACTTACCTCCACCAAACTTGGACTGAAGAGTCACTGGACTGTGGGAATCACTTGGACAGAGTTGCTGGATTCGAGGGACCTCGCTCGTCGTGCTGAGAGGAGACCCAAGGGACCGGTAATGCAGCTTTTTGGTGCCTGCGTTTGCAGGGGGAAGATTCCGTCGACCCACGGGAGATTTCTTCGGAGCTTCTAGTGCAGAGAGGAGGCAGACTACCCCCACAGCATGCACCACCAGGAAAACAGTCGAGAAGGCGGCAGGATCAGCGTTACAGAGTTGCAGTAGTCGTCTTAGCTACTATGTTGCAGTTTTGCAGGCTTCCAGCGCGGTCAGCAGTCGATTCCTTGGCAAAAGGTGAAGAGAGAGATGCAGAGGAACTCGGATGAGCTCTTGCATTCGTTATCTAAGGAATCCCAAGAGGCAGAGAACCTAAATAGCCAGAAAAGAGGGTTTGGCTACCTAGGAGAGAGGATAGGCTAGCAACACCTGAAGGAGCCTATCAGGAGGAGTCTCTGACGTCACTTGGTAGCACTGGCCACTCAGAGCAGTCCAGTGTGCCAGCAGCACCTCTGTTTCCAAGATGGCAGAGGTCTGAAGCACACTGGAGGAGCTCTGGGTACCTCCCAGGGGAGGTACAGGTCAGGGGAGTAGTCACTCCCCTTTCCTTTGTCCAGTTTCGCGCCAGAGCAGGGCTAAGGGGTCCCTGAACCGGTGTAGACTGGCTTATGCAGAAATGGGCACCAAATGTGCCCATGAAAGCATTTCCAGAGGCTGGGGGAGGCTACTCCTCCCCTGCCTTCACACCATTTTCCAAAGGGAGAGGGTGTAACACCCTCTCTCAGAGGAAGTCCTTTGTTCTGCCATCCTGGGCCAGGCCTGGCTGGACCCCAGGAGGGCAGATGCCTGTCTGAGGGGTTGGCAGCAGCAGCAGCTGCAGTGAAACCCCGAGAAAGGCAGTTTGGCAGTACCAGGGTCTGTGCTACAGGCCACTGAGATCATGGGATTGTGCCAACTATGCCAGGATGGTATAGAGGGGGCAATTCCATGATCATAGACATATTACATGGCCATATTCGGAGTTACCATTGTGAAGCTACATATAGGTAGTGACCTATATGTAGTGCACGTGTGTAATGGTGTCCCCGCACTCACAAAGTCCGGGGAATTGGCCCTGAACAATGTGGGGGCACCTTGGCTAGTGCCAGGGTGCCCACACACTAAGTAACTTAGCACCCAAGCTTTACCAGGTAAAGGTTAAACATATAGGTGACTTATAAGTTACTTAAGTGCAGTGTAAAATGGCTGTGAAATAACGTGGACGTTATTCCACTCAGGCTGCAGTGGCAGGCCTGTGTAAGAATTGTCAGAGCTCCCTATGGGTGGCAAAAGAAATGCTGCAGCCCATAGGGATCTCCTGGAACCCCAATACCCTGGGTACTTCAGTACCATATACTAGGGAATTATAAGGGGGTTCCAGTAAGCCAATGTAAATTGGTAAAATTGGTCACTAGCCTGTTAGTGACAATTTGGAAAGAAATGAGAGAGCATAACCACTGAGGTTCTGATTAGCAGAGCCTCAGTGAGACAGTTAGGCACCACACAGGGAACACATACATATAGGCCACAAACTTATGAGCACTGGGGTCCTGACTAGCAGGGTCCCAGTGACACATAACAAACATACTGAAAACATAGGGTTTTCACTATGAGCACTAGGCCCTGGCTAGCAGGATACCAGTGAGACAGTGAAAACACCCTGACATACACTCACAAACAGGCCAAAAGTGGGGGTAACAAGGCTAGAAAGAGGCTACTTTCTCACAATGACGTTAGCCGCTGGCGCCGTCTGGTGTGCGTTAAAAAAAACGACGTACACCAGGCAGCGCCGGCGTAGGGGGAAATGGGGCTTGGGCGTCAAGAAATGGGGCAAGTCAGGTTGAGGCAATTTTTTCGCCTCAACCCGATTTGCGCCATTTTTTTTTCACTCCCAACCCCCATAGAAATGACTCCTGTCTTAGCAAAGACAGGAGTCATGCCCCCTTGCCCAATGGCCATGCCCAGGGGACTTATGTCCCCTGGGCATGGTCATTGGGCATAGTGGCATGTAGGGGGGCACAAATCAGGCCCCCCTATGCCACAAAAAAAATAAAAAAAAACACTTACCTGAACTTACCTTAATGTCCTTGGGATGGGTCCCTCCAACCTTGGGTGTCCTCCTGGGGTGGGCAAGGGTGACAGGGGGGGTCCCTGGGGGCATGGGAGGGCACCTCTGGGCTCCTTCAGAGCCCACAGGTCCCTTAACGCCTGCCTTTTGCAGGCGCTAAAAAACTGCGCAAAAGCGGCCTTTCGTCATTTTTTTTGACCCGCCCACTCCCGGGCGTGATTTTTGCCCGGGAGTATAAATCCGACGCACATGCCTCGGAGTCGATTTTTTAGATGGGAACGCCTACCTTGCATATCATTAACGCAAAGTAGGTGTCCACGCTAAAAAATGACGCTAACTCCATGGACTTTGGCGCTAGACGCGTCTAATGCCAAAGTATAAATATGGAGTTAGTTTTGCGTCGAAATTATGTCAAAAAAAACGACGCAATTCCGGCGCAAACGGAATATAAATATGCCCCTATATACCCAAAAATGCCTTTGAAGTGGGAGAGACTTCAAAGAGTGGTTTTGAAGTGCCCAAGGACCCCTTTCAGAACAGGTCTTTCTGCCAGGGTCCCAGTAATGGGCCTGTCAGTCCATTGTGTGAGGGCAGGTCATTAGCCTTTAAAATGTAAGTGTCAGGTCCTCCACCCTTCCAGTCCAGGAAGACCCATTCAGTATGCAGAAGAGTGCAGGCGTGACTGAGTGTCCTGTGTTTGTGGTTGTGTGGGTGGAATGCACAATGGAGCTGTCAACCAGCCCAGCCAAGACGTGGATTGGAGACAGACTGTAAGGCACTGATGGATTTTAAGTACAGAGAAATGTTCACTCACTAAAAGTGTCATTTCTGAAATAGTAATCTTAGATTCATCTTCACCAATAAGTAGGATTTTCTATTACCATCCGGGCCATACTTAAGATGACCTGTTTATCCCTTTCTTATCAGTATCTACCACTCAAGCAGTATATGAGTGTAGACTCAATGCTAGCCTGTGAAAGGAGACAGTCTTACAGTAATGGAAAACAAATTTAGGAGTTTTCCACTACCAGGACATAGAAAACCCACATGTACATGTACTGCCTTTTACCTACATAGCACCCAGCCCTATGGGTTGCATAGGGTTGACCTTAGGGGGTGACATGTGGCACAATGTTTAGAGCGACAGACCCTGATGCAGAGATCTGGCCTAGGACCAGGGTTAATTTCCCGCCTCGGTGGGTCTTGGGCTCAATTCCCTTGGACTTGATAATTCTTGCCTTGGTGCCTAATTTGATTAATGGGTCCCACTCTGTAACTCTGGACAATAGCTTGCTTAATCTCCACAACAGCCCTGACAGCAGTTGGATGCCTGGCTTCACCCTGGGGGTTGTCCAGGAGCGGGTGCCTCACAGGGAAAAGCCAGGAGGTGTTCCACAGCTGTATGCGTACATCACCTTGAGACCCTAACAGGTGAGTAGTGCACTATACAAGTGTGAAATTTACAATTTACGTATATGTAGAAAAAGGGGAGTTTAAGGCTTGGCAAGTTTTAAATCCCAAGTCAAATTGGGAGTGAAATTGCACACACAGGCCTTGCAATGGAAGGCCTGAGACATGGTTAATGGGCTACTTATGTGGGTAGCACAATCAGTGCTGCGGGACAACTAGTAGCATTTAATTTACAGGCCCTGGGCACATGTAGTTCACTTTACTAGGGACTTATAGGTAAATTAAATATGCCAATTGGGTATGAGCCAATGTTACCAAGTTTTTAGAGAAAGAGAGCACCTGCACTTGAGCACTGGTTAGTAGTGGTAAAGTGTCTAGAGTGCTAAAGCCAGCATAAATGAGGTCAGAAAAAGAGAAAGAGAAAGGCAAAAGGTTTGGGGGTGACCCTGCAGAGGGGTCATTTCCATTTGGTACCATTCTGAAATCCCGTCTTCGCATGCTTAGTTTGAGCTAGCATGAACTTTCCCTTGAGCCTTTTCTGTTTCATCTGCTGCTCACCACTGTAATTCTCTGTATATCAAAATATCTTGTCCAAAGGTTTACTTTGCCAACAAATCATATTCTGCTGAATATGTCAGCTAATTTCTGTGTGCAACCTAAGAGCAAACTGTGACACAAAGTTCCTCCTGTCTCACCTTTCTGGATTATCGACAGCGCTGTGCTATTGAAACACCTGCAACAATTGCTCATAATAAGCATGTACTGATTTTTTTTGTCACCTCCATAGTTCAATTTATTTTACCCAATCAGTTTCTTTCTGTTGAACTTTACCCTTCAGAAAAGTAATCACTTTGTTATATTTCTACATCAGCTTGGGAGATGGTGCATTTATCTGAGGTAGTCCTAGAGGCTCAGCATTGGGCCACTGTCCTGACACCTTGTATTTAGTCTACAAATTACTGGGGACCACAGTGTTAAAAATGTACTCAACTTCTCCCATAAAACTTTAAGAATCTTAATAAATTGATCAACCAGAGTGTACCCCAAGCGGAGATTCTTCCTCAGTTTTGGGAATTGATTTGTGAATTTTGCAAGATCGTCTCAACTGTGGGGCACATGAATTTATCCCTTCCATCTTTCTCCCATAAAGGTAAATTATTTACAGTAGTGCCATTTCTGGTGGTGGGCATCTTTTGTTTCCCCCAGTATCTTCATTTTTCTTTCTTTAGTCCTCCTTCTTTGCCCACATGTCCCTTAACCTATGTAGGTCACTCCACTTTTATATGTTGCCAACCAGTTCTTTAATGTGTATCTTATTCCTAGAAGTCTTCATGTTTATAATCATCTCCTCTTCCACATTCAGTCTAAAACTCCTTGCAAAGCAGCACTCCTAGAAATGCCCACATTGGTCAAAAATGTTTTTGGTGGGTCTGTACAGCACAAAGAGTGATCTTTTTATCCATATACATGAGTTAATTCTCCTGATACCTGTCTATGCATCTCAGATCTAAATTTCCCTTAACAAATTGATTGAGTTCAACAAGCAATCTAGAGACATCTAGGAGTCCTCAATCTAGCCAAAACATTGGATCATCACCCGTCTCCCCTGTGTCTGTACTTTCTTGAGACCAGGCCAGACATTTGGGGTACTGCTCTTAAATTCAGAAATCCAGTAGCACCTTGCCCAATGGCGGTCATAAATACTAAAGTTTGTTTGGAACATCCACCTTCTGTAAGTGGGTTAGGGTTACCTGTTCATTTTGTGTTATGGGAACAGTAGTGGCAGTGGGCACACCTAGTAACTCCTGAGACCATAGGCATTGGGGCCATGGTTTTTGGGTCAATCACCGTGGGAATAGTCATCACCTGTGTTCTTATGACAGGGTTCATCACTAAGGGTGCTGGTATGACTAGGACAGTAGTAATAGGGTCTGTACCAATAGGGGCTGTCTGATTGGGAACAGTCACAACTGTAACTATCAGGGGAGGTCCTCCTGTCTGGGCTTCAGTATAATCAAAAAGTGGATGCACCAGTAATGCTATTTGGGGTACCTCCACCACCAGTGTGCTGAACATTATAGCACAGTTGTCTGGAAGACAATGCATTCTCCCAAAGGTTTTTACTGGAATCACTGTCAGAGCTAGACTTTTCCTGTGCTCTGTATTCTTCTCTCCCTGGGCTTTTATCTGCTTAGTCTTATCATTTGTCAATACTCCATACAATCTATCTCCTTCAAAAATGTCTCTTCCCCACATTTGCTTCTCTTCATCCCACTTAGCATTTACACAACCATGAGCAGCCTTTTTTTCTATTCTGATAACTTTCCTTGATCTTTCCTTGTGCAACATGCTTCCAAGCATTCAAATCCTCATATTGTGCTGGTCTGGGTTGGAGTTTAGATTCATATAACACTCTTTTCAAATTTTCAATAATGATCACATTTCGATACCTGCAGTACGATATCTAGGAAACTGCACAAACACTTCTTTCTCAGTGATCTTGGTACGTTGGTTAAGTCAAAGGCATGTGTGGATGTCAATTTTTAAGACTATTTAATGGCCTGGCATGAGGTGGAGCTTCCTCATCATCTGGAATAGGAACTCTCACATCACCCACCTCTCACTAAAACACTCACTGCTTTGAAACATTTGATTTTTGTAGTGATTTTTAATCAATTAAGAATGAAACAATCAGAATTTAAACAATTGGCGATTTCACCAAATCACAATATAATATAGATATACCAGTGACCAATCTCAGTGTGGCATCCTCTATACAAACCTATCACAGAGCAGCACCTGATGATGCAACATCTAATGCCAGCATAGCACCTACACCAACCGACCAATACTAGTGTGATATTTGATTACATGAATAACGGTACCCTGCAGCGGTGCTCCCTCATTTACAATTCTTTTTCAAATGAACAAAGTTTTACAAAAACGCCAAAGTAAGTACAATTAACAAACTATTCTTATCACTAAAGAAGTTTAAAGTATCGCTCATTCAAGGGGATAACAAGGAATACTGCTTTCCAGGGTAAGCACACACATGTGAGATTTCCATCAGCAAGAAATCACCTTGATTAATGCAGTTTCTCCTCTGCACAACATGATTCGCTGATCCAATGTGAAAGTGAAAGTTAATGTTATAAGATTTACAAGGCTATTTAAGTTACATAACTCTTTTAAAACTAAACAGTCATCTATTTTTGAGAAGAAAGACAAAGGATAAAGAAATTAATTGTATTAACCATCAGTTATCAAACATCAAGATTATTTCCTTTGCTGAATCTGAAAAATGATATGGAAAAAAAAGAAAATAGCTTCATTGTAAAACTATTGCTTCCCTGGCACAGCCGTGTCATTCGCATGTCACCCTCCAGCAGTCCATCCAGCAACCCAGAGGGGCCCCAGACAATCCCCTCCCAGTCTAGCTCAAAACTCCTTGGTCTCTCCTTCCCCTGCCAACACAATGGGCTGGCACCAGAAGGCAGTACCAGCACCAATGCAACAGGCCACTGGAAAGCAGACGAGTGCATCAGAGACGCCTCTTGCTGTCAACCCAACAAATCATTTGCAGCCTCCAGATGATAAACTAGGGTAGGTCCTAGCCACCATTGAAAGCTCCCACCTCTCCATGGAGTCAAACGTGGGAACACTGATGACTGGACTCAGGTTTCTCTGAAGAAACCAACAAAAACTATCTGATTTTGAGGAGGAAGGCACAAAGGAGCTGTTTATGCTGCAACCCTAGATATCAGACGCCCACCAAGCAATAGAAGACATCCAGGCCTGAGTGAAAACCCTGGAGGAGCAAGCTGCCCTCCTGGGAACTGACTCCGGCAGTCTCCGGCGGTGGTCTCCTGACCAGTGACGATTGTGCTGCCCTCCCGGGCACTGACTTCGGCGGTGGTCTCCTGACCAGTGATGATTGTGCTGCCCTCCTGGGCACTGACTCCGGCGGTGGTCTCCTGACCAGTGATGACGGGGCTGGCGGTGGCGTCCTGGGCAGCGGGGATGATGGCGGCCTTCTCCGCTGTGCTGCTCTTCCCAGACTTTGGCGCTTTCTTCTGCCCCTTCCCCACCTTGGGAGGAGTCACAGCTGACTCAACACTCCCCCGGGATCCTTGTGAGGGCCTTTGCCGGCAGGAGTCTTCACCCTCTCCCATCGGGCACTGTCCAACTTCTGGTGCTTCAAAGGGGGGGGACTGGCTGTGCTTTGGCTCCGTGTCACACTGGCTACGCTGGTGCCCGGTGCACTCCACATACCTCTAACAGGCACCACTTGTACCTGACTTTTTTTGGCTGAGGTGCTACTACGGGACCTATGAATTGGAGGAGGGGGTGGGAAAGAGGTCAACGTTGCTCAGGAAAAGTTTTTGACGAACACTGGGATGGGTAGCTGGAGGGGGTCTGGGAGTGGAGGAAGAGGAGGTGTTTGTAGGAGGTGTAACTTTTGATGATTTGGGTGCAGGTGCATGTTCTGGAGGCTTTCGTGAGGTGGATGGATGTTGGGTGTGTGTGTGGCCGCGTTTGTGTACTTTGGGAGGGGGCGTCACAGACACACTTGGAGAGGACACAGGGGACGAGTAAATGGTAGTGGGGGTGGTGAGTGCAGGTGAGCGGGATGTGGTGCTGGGTGTTCTGGTGCGAGTCCTAGTGGCTGTGGTGGTAGTGCATGCAGGTGAGAGTGTAGACGAGACTGGGAGGGAGGAGGGAGATGAGGAGGAGGGGGACACAGTGGAGGCAATGGATGTTGCTGTGTCTGTATGTGGGTGATGCTTGAGTGAGTGCCTGTGGGATGTGTGGTGCCTATGTTTGCCTGAGCTGCCCTTGTGTGTTGAGGTGTGTGCAGGCTGGTCTGATGGTATGCTTGGGATAGGTTGAGGTACAGGGGATTGGGTCTAGGTGGAGGAATTTGGAGGGAGGAGGCTAGACACAGGGACAATGGCTGCCATCAGTGCTGAGGCCAGAGATTGCAGGGTTCGATGATGGGCAGCCTGACCAGAATGAATGCCCTCCAGGAATGCATTAGTGTGTTGCAGCTCCCTCTCTACACCCTGGATGGCATTCACAATGGTAGACTGCCCAACAGTGAGTGACCTGAGGAGGTCAATGGCCTCCTCACTGAGGGCAGCAGAGGTGACAGGGGCAGGGGCTGAGGTGCCTGGGGCGAAGGTGATGCCCACCCTCCTGGTGAGCGGGCACGGGGCAAACGCTGAGGGGCTGCTGGGAGGGCGGTGCTGGTAGGGGGGGTGGCGGCTGTACCTGTTGAAGTGGGGGGCACAGATGGTGCCGCCACCACAAGGGAGCTCTCATCGGAGGACGAGTCCGTGTCGCTGTTTGCTGATCCGGTGACCGCCGTGAAGCTCCCCTCACCCTCCGTCCCACTGGTGTAGTCAGAGTCCGTGGTGTGTGAAGGACAGTACCATCTTGCCTGGCATGTTAACCCCATATTTCACTGTATATATGTTGTTTTAGTGAATGTGTCACTGGGACCCTGCCAGCCAGGGCCCCAGTGCTCATAAGTGTGCCCTGTATGTGTTCCCTGTGTGATGGCTAACTGTCTCACTGAGGCTCTGCTAACCAGAACCTCAGTGGTTACGCTCTCTCTGCTTTCTAAATTGTCACTAACAGGCTAGTGACCAATTTCACCAATTCACATTGGCATACTGGAACACCCTTATAATTCCCTAGTATATGGTACTGAGGTACCCAGGGTATTGGGGTTCCAGGAGACCCATATGGGCTGCAGCATTTCTTTTGCCTCCCATAGGGAGCTCTGACAATTCTTACACAGGTTCTGCCACTGCAGCCTGAGTGAAATAACGTCCACGTTATTTCACAGCCATTTACCACTGCACTTAAGTAACTTATAAGTCACCTATATGTCTAACCTTTACCTAGTAAAGGTTGGGTGCTAAGTTACTTAGTGTGTGGGCACCCTGGCACTAGCCAAGGTGCCCCCACATCGTTCAGGGCAAATTCCCCCGACTTTGTGAGTGCGGGGACATCATTACCCGCGTGCACTGTACATAGGTCACTACCTACGTACAGCGTCACAATGGTAACTCCGAACATGGCCATGTAACATGTCTAAGATCATGGAATTGTCACCCCAATGCCATGATCCCCCGAGTCTCTAGCACAGACCCGGGTACTGCCAAACTGCCTTTCCCGGGGTTTCACTGCAGCTGCTGCTGCCAACCTCTCAGACAGGTTTCTGCCCTCCTGGGGTCCAGCCAGGCTTGGCCAAGGAAGGCAGAACAAAGGACTTCCTCAGAGAGAGGGTTTTACACCCTCTCCCTTTGGAAAAAGTTGTCAGGGCTGGGGAGGAGTAGCCTCCCCCAGCCTCTGGAAATGCTTTGATGGGCACAGATGGTGCCCATCTCTGCATAAGCCAGTCTACACCGGTTCAGGGATCCCCCAGCCCTGCTCTGGCACGAAACTGGACAAAGGAAAGGGGAGTGACCACTCCCCTGACCTGCACCTCCCAGGGGAGGTGCCCAGAGCTCCTCCAGTGTGCTCCAGACCTCTGCCATCTTGGAAATAGAGGTGCTGCCTGCACACTGGACTGCTCTGAGTGGCCAGTGCCAGCAGGTGACATCAGAGACTCCTCCTGATAGGCTCTTACCTGTGTTGCTAGCCTATCCTCCTTCCTAGGTAGCCAAACCTCCTTTTCTGGCTATTTAGGGTTTCTGCTTTGGGGAATTCTTTAGATAACGAATGCAAGAGCTCATCAGACTTCCTCTGCATCTCTCTCTTCACCTTCTGCCAAAGGATCGACCGCTGACTGCTCAGGACGCCTGCAAAACCGCAACAAAGTAGCAAAGACGACTACTGCAACCTTGTATTGCTGATCCTGCCGCCTTCTCGACTGTTTTCCTGGTAGTGCATGCTGTGGGGGTAGTCTGCCTCCTCTCTGTACTAGGAGCTCTGAAGAAATCTCCCGTGGGACAACAGAATCCTCCCCCTGCAGCCGCAGGCACCAAAAGAACTGCATCACCGGTCCTCTGGGTCCCCTCTCAGCACAACGAGCGTGGTCCCTGGAACCCAGCAACTCTGTCCAAGTGACTCCCACAGTCCAGTGACTCTTCAGTCCAAGTTTGGTGGAGGTAAGTCCTTGCCTCCCCACACTAGACTGCATTGCTGGGTACTGCGTGATTTGCAGCTGCTCTGGCTCCTGTGCACTCTTTCAGGATTTCCTTTGTGCACAGCCAAGCCTGGGTCCCCGACACTCTAACCTGCAGTGCACAACCTCCTGAGTTGTCCTCCAGCGTCGTGGGATCTCCTTTTGTGACTTCGGGTGAGCTCCAGTTCACTCCTCTTTGTAGTGCCTGTTCCAGCACTTCTGCAGGTGCTGTCTGCTTCTGTGAGGGCTCCCTGTCTTGCTGGGCGCCCCCTCTGTCTCCTCACACAAGTGGCGACATCCTGGTCCCTCCTGAGCCACAGCAGCATCCAAAAACCCTAAGCGCAACCCTTGCAGCTAGCAAGGCATGTTTGCGTTCTTTCTGCATGGGAACACCTCTGCAAGCTTCGTCACGACGTGCGACATCCATCCTCCAATGGGGAAGTTCCTAGTCCTCTTCGTTCTTGCAGAATCCACAGCTTCTACCATCCGGTGGCAGCTTCTTTGCACCCTCAGCTGGCATTTCTTGGGCATCTGCCCAATCTCGACTTTGTCGCGACTCTTGGACTTGGTCCCCTTGTTCCACAGGTACTCTCGTCCGGAAATCCACTTTGGTTGCATTGCTGGTGTTGGTCTTCCTTGCAGAATTCCCATATCACGACTTCTGTGCTCTCTGGGGAATATAGGTGCACTTTACACCTACTTTTCAGGGTCTTGTGGTGGGCTATTTTTCTAACCCTCACTGTTTTCTTACAGTCCCAGCGACCCTCTACAAGCTCACATAGGTTTGGGGTCCATTCGTGGTTCGCATTCCACTTTTAGAGTATATGGTTTGTGTTGCCCCTATACCTATGTGCTACTATTGCAATCTACTGTAACTTTACATTGCTTGCATTACTTCCTTTTGCTATTACTGCATATTTTTGGTATTGTGTACATATATCTTGTGTATATTTGGCATCCTCATACTGAGGGTACTCACTGAGATACTTTTGGCATATTGTCATAAAAATACCTTTATTTTTAGTATATCTGTGTATTGTGTTTTCTTATGATATTGTGCATATGACACCAGTGGTATAGTAGGAGCTTTGCATGTCTCCTAGTTCAGCCTAAGCTGCTCTGCTATAGCTACCTTCTACCAGCCTAAGCTGCTAGAAACACCTCTTCTACACTAATAAGGGATAACTGGACCTGGTACAGAGTGTAAGTACCCCTAGGTACCCACTACAAGCCAGGCCAGCCTCCTACAGTGTGGCCCTCCATGGCCATGTGGGATGCAGCCCCCTCGTGCTCTGGTGCCACTGTACCTCTGCCTGATGATGCTGATGCATAAAAGAACAGGGAGAGCACAAAAAGTGGGTGGGAAACAGAAGAAAGACAGGTTGAGTGCATGGCTTACCGCTACCGTTGGCGGACAATACAGACACAGCAGCCCCCTACACTACGCCGCTCTCTTGGCCTCTACATATGCAGTTCCGGGGATATGGCCTACATGGCTATGGTGGACATCTGCACACATAGATGACACAGGGGCATGTATACCTGTACTTGGCACTCTACAGAGGTGGGGTGGAGTGGCACATGGCCTGCATTACGGAGGGGCCCAGCCTACGGAACTCGCCCTGGCCTAGGGAAACCCACAGCCCTCCTCCACCACCCAAACCCCTCCACTGCGCGCAAAGTCAGCAGAATGAGAGTGTACTAACCCCGTTGTGTCTGCTGTGATGCCCTCAAGCGCCCATCCAACTCAGGGTAGGCCACCGCCAGGATCCGGAACATCAGGGGGGTCATGGCACGACGGGCACCCCTCCCTGGGTTGGGAGGTCATCCCCAGCTGAGCCTCTGCCGTCTTCTTGCTCCAGCGGCGAAAGTCCTCCCATCTTTTACGGCAGTGGGTACTCCGTCTCTGGTGGACCCCCAGGGTCCGGATGTCCTTGGCGATGGCATGCCAAATATCCTTCTTCTGGTGGGCGCTGACCTACATGACATGTACAGGGGAAGAAGTGAAGTCATTACCAACTGCACCGTCGAAGTGAGTGGCCCACATCCCTGCCCTTGCCATGTGGCACATGCATTCACACTCATTCATGGTCGCAGAACTCTGCCCCTTCCTTCTTACATCCAGCCCTCTCCACCCAGGCATAGCCCATACAACTTGCACCCTATGTACTCATCTGTTGGTCTGGAGGACCGTAGAGTAGCGTGTACTGTGGGAGGACCCCGTCCACGAGCTTCTCCAACTCCTGTGCAGTGAAGGCAGGGGCCCTTTCCCCAGACGCACGTGCCATTGTCTCTTCCAGACCAAGGTCACAGCAGCACTTGCAGTGTAGGTCCTCTCCTGTCGAATATCAGGTATCGAGTGATTGCACAGATAGAAAATGGCGGTGACGTCCGCGGCGGTGCGTATCATCACCGCTGGCGCACTTCCTCATTGGCTCCTGGGACCCATTGGGTCCAATGTTAACCAATGCAGCCTTGCGCCGTGGTCTCCGACCGCCTACCCCGACGGTGTACAATGCCAGCGCAGTTAACTCACATCCCATTGTCCCACTTTAGAGGTCAGGCAGCCGCCATTTCAGGGGCCCACATGGCTTCATTTTCAACTGCGTCACACATACCGAGGCCTGGACTCAACACACATACGTACAACATTTTGGAATTTGTTTCGTGTTCTGTGTAGCTGTGGGTACATACCTCTGACTTGCTTAACTCTATGGTCGCTTTTGTCCTTCCTAGGCACCATCACCTGGGACATGTGAGGAGATGGCGGAATCCTCCGGTGTACCGACCGCTGGTGGACCTGTTGACAATGGAGGAGCCACATTTAATCATCACCTACAGGTTTGACCGTGCCACAATCCAGGAACTGTGTACCCAGTTGGAGCCAGACCTTATGTCACCAATCCGCCATCCCACAGGAATCCCCCCTCAAGTGCAGGTGCTATCAGTGCTCCATTTCCTATCAAGTGGGCCATTTCAAACAACAGTGGCCATGGCATCAGGGATGTCCCAGCCTATGTTTTCCAACGTGTTGTCCAGAGTGTTGTCAGGTGGAGGATTTGGCTACAGCTAAAGGTGACTTCTATGCCCTGGGACATATCCCTAACATCATAGGTGCCATTGATGGGACCCATGTAGCTCTGGTCCCCCCCACAGGAGTGAACAGGTGTACAGGAACCAGAAGACTTATCATTCCATGAATGTACAGATGGTATGTTTGGCAGACCAGTACATCTCGCAGGTAAATGCTATGTTCCCTGGCTCTGTGCATGACGCCTACATCCTGCGGAATAGCAGCATCCCTTATGTGATGGGTCAACTCCAGAGGCACCGGGTGTGGCAATTAGGAGACTCTGGTTACCCCAACCTGTCCTGGCTACTGACCCCAGTGAGGAATCCCAGGACCAGGGCAGAGGAACGCTACAATGAGGCCCATGGGCGGACTAGGAGTGTGATCGAACGCACCTTCGGCCTCCTGAAGGCCAGGTTCAGGTGCCTCCATATGACAGGTGGTTCCCTATTCTACTCACCAAGGAAGGTGGGCCAGATCATCATCTCCTGCTCTATGCTTCACAATCTTGCTTTGCGATGCCAGGTGCCTTTTCTGCAGGAGGATGGTACAGATGACGGTGTTGTGGCAGCTGTGGAGCCTGTGGACAGTGATGAGGAGGAAGCAGAGGAAGAAGACATTGACAACAGGGACTCAGTCATACAGCAATATTTTCAGTGACACACAGGTGAGAACACTTTCTTTACTAATATTTTACTTTCACACTTCTACCTCTATCCAGTCTGTCAATTTCAAACCAGTATTTGGTAACTGAGTTGTACATTTCCATTACGGTTTCACAGGTGTGGTTACCAACATGTGTCAGCTGCTTGCATCCTTCATGGACTTGTGATGTGTGACATAGGTATGTTGACATTACTATTGTGAATGGATTTTGTCATTGGTATAGCTAATACACATTTTCCAAATCACAGACTGACTCCGGATTGTTTTGTGGTTCAAGGGTGTTTATTGAAGTGCTAAATATTGGAGGGGGTGGTAAAATGGTGATGGGTGATGGTGGAGGAATGTCCATGGCAGAGTTCAGTCTATTAGTCTCACAGGTGCACTGTCCATTTGGGCATAGGAAGTGGAGCTGGGACAGTTCCAATCTGGACAGGGTTATAAAGTGGGACAGTGGTATGACAATCAGGGTGGTCTCATTTCTTGGCGGGGGTCTTGCCATCGTGCTCTGTCCTGTTCCTGGATCTTAGGGACCGCTTGCGGGATGGTTCTCCGTCTGGAGGGGGTGGGGTGCTGGTGTGGTGGTCCTGTGGCGGGGCGTCCTGTCCACTAGCGCCGGCAGAGGTGGTGGGCAGTTCATCGTCCAGGCTAGTGTCAGGGGCCCCTTGGAGTGCCACGGTGTCCCTCATGGTGTTCTGTATGTCCTTCAGCATCCCTACAATGGTGCCCAGGGCGGAGCTGATGATTCTGGGGGTCATTCTGACTTTGGCGGGCGACGGATGCCACCCGCCAAAGTTACCCCGTCGAAAGACCGCTCCGCGGTCAAAAGACCGCGGGGGTCATTTCTACTTTCCCGCTGGGCCGGCGGACGACCGCCAAAAGATCGCCCGCCGGCCCAGCGGGAAAGGTCCTGCAACAATGAAGCCGGCTCCGAATGGAGCCAGCGGAGTTGCAGGGGTGCGACGGGTGCAGTTGCACCCGTCGCGATTTTCACTGTCTGCAATGCAGACAGTGAAAATCCTTGTGGGGCCCTGTCAGGAGGCCCCTGCACTGCCCATGCCAGTGGCATGGGCAGTGCAGGGGCCCCCAGGGGCCACACAACACCCTTTCCCACCATCCTGTTTCTGGCAGTGAAAACCGCCAGAACCAGGCTGGCGGGAAGGGGGTCGGAATCCCCATGGCGGCGCAGCAAGCAGCGCCGCCATGGAGGATTCCCCCAGCCAGACCCAGCTGGGCGACCGCGGCTTCACAGCCGCGGTCGGAATAAGAAATGAAGCACCGCCAGCCTGTTGGCGGTGCTTCAGCCGGCCTCCACCCTGGCGGTCATAGACCGCCAGGGTCAGAATGAGGCCCTCTGAGTTCCTCCCTGAAGCCCAAATACTGTTCCTCCTGCAGGCGCTGGATCTCCTGAAACTTGGCCAGGACCGTAGCCATCGTCTCCTGGGAGTGGTGGAATGCTTCCATGATGAAGGAGAGGGCCTCGTGGAGAGTGGGTTCCCTTGGCCTGTCCGCCCCCTGTCGCACAGCAGCCCTCCCAGTTCCCCTGTGTTCCTGTGCCTCCGTCCACTGGACCGTGTGCCTACTACCACTGCCCCCAGGTCCCTGTTGTTTTTGGGGTGGTGGGTTATCCTGGGTTCCCTGTAGTGGTGGACACACAGCTGATTGACGTGTCCTGGGTACTGAGGTATGGGCCCGCTGGGTGGGTGCTGTACTGGTGTTTCCAGAGGGTGGAAGGTCAGTGTTGGGCTGTGCCTGTGCGAGGGGAACCGACTGTCCTGAGGCCCACGATGGTCCGGGCTGGTCATCTGGATCCAGTTGGACAGAGCTGCTGTCATCACTGTGGGCCTCTTCTGTGGGTGGGGTGGAGATGTATGGACCCTCCTGTCTGGTGACGTTAGGTAGTGGTCCTGCAGGGGTATAAAAGCATGATTATTGCATCTGTGTGTGTCATGGTGTGCAATGGGTGGGTGAGCGGTACCCCAGTGCTAGCATTCCTGTGTGGGGGCTTGTATGATGATGGTTAGGGGTTGTTATGGGTATGTGCAGTGGGCATGCTTTAGTGATGGGTGTCCATGCTTTGTTGTGTCATGCAGGGCTTGGTGTTGGGATGGGTGGTTTGTGTTATTAGTACATTAGTGAGGAGTTGGAGTGATAGGGGATGGGGCGATGGTGGGGGTGTGTGATAGCATGAAGGTAGGGTGGGGGATATGATAGTTAAGATTTGACTTGCCAGTGTCCATTCCTCCACCGACTCCTCCGAGGCCCTCAGGATGCATGATGGTCAAGACTTGCTCCTCCCATGTTGTTAGTTGTGGGGGAGGAGGTGGGGGTCCGCCGCCAGTCCGCTGAACCGCGATGTTGTGCCTGGAGACCACGGAACGCACATTCCCCTGTAGGTCGTTCCACCTCTTCCTGCTGTCCTCCCAATTTCTTGGGTGCTGTCCCACTGCGTTGACCCTGTCGACTATTCTTCGCCATAGCTCCATCTTCCTAGCTATAGAGGTGTGCTGCACCTGTGATTCAAATAGCTGTGGCTCCACCCGTACGATTTCCTCCACCAGGACCCTGAGCTCCTCCTCGGAGAACCTGGGGTGTCTTTGGCGTGCCATTGGGTGGTGTAGGTGATGTGTGTGGTGGTGTATGTGTTGATGAGTGTGGTGATGTGTAGTGCTGTGTGGTGTTTTGTGCGTGGATGTTGTGTGGGTGATGGTGTTGTGTGCCTCTGTGTGGTGGGGTTGTCTATTGCTGTTCTTGCTTTCTCTGTCGCCTTCGTCTCTAATTTTTGGTCGTAGGGGTTTGTGGGTGATGTGGGTGTGTGTTTTACATTGTGTTGGGTGTGTGGGAGTGGTGTTTGTATGTGTATCAGGTGTGTGTATTTTGAATTGTCCAATGTGGTGGTGTTTTGGAGATGTGTGTGTATTTTGACCGCGGCGGTGTGCACCGCCAATGGAATCCCGCGGTTGAAAGACTGCCACGTGGATTCGTGGGTCGTAATAGCATGGGCGTGTTTCTGTTGGCGTGACGGTGGAGGATTTGTTTTGCCAGTTTATCACTGACCTTTGGTGTGGCGGACTTGTGTGCGTGTCTGAATTTCGGCGGATTCCGAGATGTGTGTCATAATAGCTGTGGCGGAATTCTGTGGCCGCGGCGGTATGTTGGCGGTCTTCTGCACGGCGGTAAGTGGCTTTTACCACCAATGTTGTAATGACCCCCTATGTCTTCTATCTTAGCTGCCATTGTCAAATTTCACAAATCCAACTATTGCCTTCAACTCTTTGGTCTTTGAAGACCTATGAAGTTGCTCTGATCCCTACTTGGCAGCCTTGTGGGCACTGGCTCCGGGTCTGGACAGCTCCATAAGCCCAACAATGAGCACTTCTCCTTGTGCCACATTGCCGAATGTTGTGGCATGAGGAGCCTCTTTAGCGGGGTTTATAAGTTATCTATTTCCTCCTTGCTGCACATCAGTTTGCATTTTCTGACACCTGGTCGATATCTGCCTTGCAGTGCTTTTGTTGGCAACTTCCTTTGGAAAGTTATAATTGTCTTTGATTTTGCTTCCTAAACCTGGTTGTATCCGCCTGCAGCATTACCACTCCCTACTATGTGTACATTTACATTGCGTGGGAGCATGATACCTTTTAGAATGGCCTTTGTCATAGTTTCTTGAACAACGATGCATAGAAATCTCTACGTTGTGCTGAAGTTGTGCTTTGACTCTACGTATGCCAACCGTCAACTCAGCACTTTGACGATGGCACACGTGGCACACTTGAGCAGTTTAATTGGACCATGGCAAATTCTCTGAAAGAGCACTGTCCTTTGTTGGGTTACTTACTACCTATCTCTTCACCAGCAATAGCACCCTTCCCAGCATCAGTGTACCAATGACTACACCACTCACTGAGTTGTAAATCACACTTTTTTTTCTTTTGCGTGTTCTTGTGAACTCAAAACCAAGATTCATTACGTTCGTTGCTAGCGATTACATTACACTGGTCCGTTTGGAGCCAAAGGGGTTCTGGCCGAACACTCGTAAGACACTACACGCGTCATCTCGAATAATTGATCAAAGTTTGTATCTATTAGAGGTCTGGTGGGCTGACTGACTCTCTGGTAGCAAGTGCTGTAAGTTCTGGATAGATAGGGTAACTGCCAAAATGTCAGAAAACAATCAATATACAGGTGGCTTCACCGTCAAACATGGCAGACATGTGAGGCTCTTGCTCTATTCCGGCCCTGTTCCTTTTTGCTCTGGCTGAATGATCCTGGGGACCGTTTTGGAACAGATTCTGGTAGCAGAGAGGAGGGTTGCCCCCACTGCAGATGCCAGGGCACAGCTGGGCCACGCGCAGGGCATGCTGAGACTCCTGTGTTAGTCCAGCACACAGGGGAGCGGCCACTGCCTGGAAGCATCCAAGGCCTTGTGGTGCAGCAGTGATCAGCATGAGCATGAGAGAGGCACCTGCCCCAGGTGAATTGGATGTTGACTTGTGGTCCCTGAGTGCCAGACAACAGTGAAGGCCCCAAGGACTACAAAGGATGGTAAGGAGAAGTCTGGGGATGTTGCTCAATGCTTCCCTACAGGCCTACCTGAGTCCCTGATTGGTCTGCCTCACCGAACACTTCAGGCCCAGTGATATGAAGTATGCAAGCACCTCCCATCAAACTGGTGCCAGGAAGTTGGGGGTCAGTCCCCCCAGGGTCATCTTGACACCAGATCTCAGTCTTTGGGGCCTGGACACATACAAACTGCCTACTCCCTACTGTTGTCCTGTGGGGAAGTCCTGTAAATGATGCAACACCATAGGGAAGCACTTGGTACTGCCTAATCAACCAGGCAACTAGGCTTGGTAGCTGCCATGCCCCTAAAAGAAGAAAAAAAAACCTTTGGACCTGCAAAGGCACCCCTTCCTGTTGGGCCAGGATTGTAGTGGAGACTGGTACATCAAAAGGTTGTGCAATGAGGGGGAGGTGCATCTGGGGGATTAATACTTTGAAGGTATTGATAAACATCTATGCATGCTCTTTGAAGTTGCAGCAGGATACTCCATGCCTGAGGAGGGAAGGACCCATTGCCCAGCCCCGGCATGACTGAAGTACGATGGAGAGGAGACCGGATGCTGGGCTCTCATGGCCTTATTTGGGGTTCTGGAGGTTGGAGGCACTACAGACCATTTTAGTCTGGTACAGTAATGGGCAGAACCAATCCAAGGAAAGGAGCACAATGGTGGAGACCCAGGGGGTTCACAAGATGGAAAGTTCACCTCCGGGATGCAACGTGGAATTCCTAGTGCCTGCTTTACAGCTTACATTAAGCAAAATCCTATTGACAATTGTGGACTTTAAGCAAACTCTCCAGCAGCAGACTGTAGAGGTAATGACAGTGCTGGGCCTCCTCAGGCGGACCATCAAAAACTGATGGACAAGATTAAAGCAGCTGAGGCAACAGTCAGTGAGCTGCAAACAGTGCAGTGCTCCTTGCGGCAGGAAATGTCCAACCATCGAGAGAGTGAAAATACTAGAAAACAGAGCCGATGATTCAGAGGGGTGCAATTGGTGCACCAATATCAGGATCGCAAGGCTGTCTGAATGTGTAGAAAGAAATTACATCATCAAGTTCCTAGAACTTTGGATGAAAACAAAGGTGGCACCCTTTGACCTTTTTTTTCTCTTTTCCCTGGAACTGGAACCCTTGGTTCCAGAAAGACCTCCTGCTCCGGGATGGCTGCCGTGTCCAGTGGGGGCTAGGTTTTTACATTGTAGGAATCGTGACCCACTGCTCCAGAAGGCATGCACTGCTGGCCCCTCCTATGTAGAGAATGCAGTGGTGACTAGGTTTCCCTACTTTTCTGCAGCACTCTAGTCCAAGTGGGCATCCCTCTTGGAGGAGAAGAGGGGTCTCGGAAAGTTGGGGTATAAAAGTCCTTTTTATTCCCAGCAAAGGTAAGGGTAATATTCAATGGCACCCAACACATTTTTCTGACCCAACTTTGATGCCTGGGACTGGCTCAAATGTACTTAAGCTGGAAGACCGGGCTAGGGAGCACTGAAAGGAGATGCCATACAACGGTGCAGACCACAGAGGAACTGCCGGGACCCAGAAAATTGGGAGTCTATGCAGAAAAAATCCGGTAGCATACAGAGGAGGCCAAGGTGGAAGCCTTTGCAGGTGGCCTCCAAGCTGACTAGCTGGAGTCACATAGACTCTGAAAATGGAGCACACTCCAATGGTCACTCTAGAGGATCGGTCTTGGATGTCACAACCATCAGTAAACAGAGTATGCCTCGAGGGCAGAAGAACTGATCTGACTCCAGGTGTTTGAGTGAGTTATCTGTAAGAGAGAGGGTTGTGGGGGAGGGACACTGTTCTGTTGTTAGAGTTGGAGATCCAACCGCATTTTGTAAAGGGGGAGTGGAGAGATTGCCTGACAGACTGACAGACTGAGATGAAGGAAGACTTGATGGATCCTGTCTTGCCGCCTGGGTCTTGTGGATGACCCCCACCTGAAGCCAATGGGGGAAAGGCTGTTATTGGCTCCTAGGATTGTACAACATAGGCCTACTATAAGCAGCTGATGAGGACGGGCCCACTCCAAGATAAATGGAGAGGGGAGCCTGCATGCACTACCTGTGCAATTGTTTTGCCCCTTCCCATTGTCCACGGGTACGTGAATAACGGTAGTGCATTGCACTGTAAATTATTGAGTATGTTTTTGTTGTGCTACTGAGTTCTGTGTCTCTAACCCACAGAACCTCAGAATAAACTATGGACTGCTGTGCCTGACTAACCTGACAGTCAAGTGCTAAAAAGGGGCACTTGGTTTGAAGCTGGAGGGTCCACAGTTTAAGGTCCTAGGACACCAGTGTGTAGAAAGACACTGTTTGTCACAATATTATCCAGTCGGCCAACTGCCCTGGAACTCTCTGACCAAGATTCCTTACAGGGTTTTTCTAAGAATTCTTTCAATTTGAAACCAGTATTGAGGTACATTGGCTAATACATTGGGGCATTTTAGGTCCAAATAGCAGTTTACAATTATATCATTAAACTGGCTGTTTCCCCCTTTGCCTATTAAAGTGTCTGCAAGGCTCCCCAATAATCTTTACACACTTCCCTCTCCCTTCCAAATGGGTTCTAACTGTATGGTTCTTAGTCATTCTGTGCCAAATATATTGCTTCATTGTCTTTCAATTGTTCCCTTCTTAAGACTTTTTATTTCCTATTTAGAGATCTACTGCTCTTAACCACTGAGCACATACGATTTCTCTCTAGTTTCTTCCCATGTATGGTAGTAGCAGAAGCCAAAATTCTAGTAAGTTTTTCTTATGTTTCACTATATAAGTTGGTAGTTTAACCATTCATATCACATCATTAACCTGGATAGTGTTGCCTTTTTCTGGTTTCTCAAGTGTAGGAAAAAATAATGGATGGAATGCTTGAATTGATGTCAGACACTAGTAATTACTCAGGCTACATCCCATTCAATAATTATTTTGCTCACTATGCCACCTTATTTTGGACCCAGCCATATGCAAATCAGTCCTGACCCGGCTTCACTGGGAACAGTCCAGCTCAAACTGCCAGACTAGGTCCGCCCTAAACCAGAACACAAGCAGCCCAGGAAATGGTGTACCCTTACTAGGGCTCGTCAGCCAGGTATAGCTTGGTTCCAGTGGCACAATGTGTAAAAAAGCCACATCCTGGCATAACCATCCAACTGAGGGCTTAATGATTATGGATACAAAAATGTCACGGATGGAATGCTTGAATTATTCATACCATTGGCAATTACTCAGGCGGCGTCCCAGTCAATTGTTATTTTGCTCACTATGCCACCTCAATGGGACCCAGCCTGATGGAAATCAGGCTTGACCTTGTCTCAATGGGAATAGTCCTGACTGAACTACTGCTAGGCCATGTCCTCCCCGTACAGGAACACAAGAACTGTCTTGCACTTATTAGGACTCATCAGCTGTGTACAGCTTGGTACTAGTGTCACAGTGTGCAACGGACCCATGTCTAGGCATACGTTTTCCTCTTAGGGTGTTACACTAAATAATACAAAAAGTGATAGGTGGAATATTTGAATTAATCTCAGCCACTAGTAGTTACTCAGCCTGCATCCCAGTCCATCATTATTTTGAACACCATGCCTCCTTAGTTTGGACCCAGCCATATGCAAATCAGTCTTGATTGTGCTCCAATTTGAACAATCCAGCCTGAACTGCCATGGCAAGTCCTCTCTGAACCAAAACACAAGAAACCCAGGATAGATTTCACCAATTTTCACCTTTGCTGTAGCCAACAACTAGAATATCAGCTTTAACTCAAGGTTTCTGAAATATTGATCATCAATGAAGTATTATCGTTCATGCATCTTTCAGAGGAAGGTGTATTATTCACCTGATGACTGGCAATACTCCTTTCATAATATTGGAAATCTGGGACATTCTCACCAATTATGAAATGTATTTTTTCCACAGCCCCTAAAACTGTGATTGGAGATAAGGTTCTTTTGTGTAAAGGGATTAAGATACCAAAGCATTATAGTTTAAGCAGATGTTTCTCTATCAAATAGAAATTCATTTTGATGCTTAACCACTACGGTGCCCTGGACGAGGTGATCTCGTCCAAGGCACCGGTTCCAGGGTGCCTTGGACGAGATCACCTCGTCCTGCACCCGGGAACTGGGGGGAGCACTTGCTTGCAATCCGGCTTTTGAAACGGCCACTTGACACCAGGGATTTTCTTTTTTGTGTGAAACTGGCATGAGGGAGCGACCCCTTGGGCAAGGGTCGCTCCCAGGGGGGAGCATTTTTTTGGAAAGCCTTTTCTGCCCCCCCCGGGGGCAGAAACCTCTAGGCACCAGGGATCATTTTTTGTTTTTTTTGGTTTTGTTTTGTTTTTTTACAGGTGGGGAGCGACCCCTTAGCCAAGGGTCGCTCCCCTAGGGGGCAAATTATATTTAGGCCATTTCTGCCCCCCCCCCCCTTGGGGGCAGATCGGCCTATTTTTGCTACGCCAATCTGCCCCCAAGGGGGGCAGAAACCACTAGGCACCAGGGATTTTTTTTTTTGCACCAATGTCACGCAGGGGGAGCGACCCCGTAGGCAAGGGTCGCTCCCAGGGGGGTGGTTGGGGGGGCAAATTTATTTTAGGCCATTTCTGCCCCCCCCTGGGGGCAGATCGGCCTATTATTAGGGTGATCTGCCCCCGGGGAGGCAGAAACCTCTAGGTGCCAGGGCAAATTTCTTTTGGGTGTTTTTTTTTTTCTTGTTATTTTTTTAGATGGGGAGCGACCCATTAGGCAAGGGTCGCTCCCCTGGGGGGCAAATTGTATTTAGATAGACCATTTCTGCCCCCCTTGGGGGGGCAGAAACCACTTGGCACCGGGGATTTTTTTTTGGCGCCAATGTCACGCAGGGGGGGGCGACCCCGTAGGCAAGGGTAGCTCCCAGGGGGGTTGGGGGGAGTTTGTGGGGGCAAATTTATTTTAGGCCATTTCTGACCCCGGGGGGGGGGCAGAAACCTCTAGGAGCCAGGGCAATTTTTTTGTGTGTTTTTTTTTTTTTTTTTTTTTTTTTAGAGATGGGGAGTGACCCATTAGGCAAGGGTTGCTTCCCTGGGGGGGAAATTGTATTTAGACCATTTCTGCCCCCCTTGGGGTCAGATCGGCCAATTTTAGGTCAATCTGCCCCCAAGGGGAAAGAAACCACTAGGAACTGGGGATTTCTTTTTTGCGCCAATGTCACTCAAGGTGAGAGACCCTGTAGGCAAGGGTCGCTCCCGGGGGGAGGAATTAGGGGGGCAAAATTAGTTTAGGCCATTTCTGCCCCCCCCTGGGGCCGGCTGAGCTAGAGGCCAAAATCCACAGGTAGGCCCTTTGCAAAAAACACCTCTGTGAAAAAATGTGATGTGTCCACGTTGTGGTTTGGGCCATTTCCTTTCGTGGGCGCTAGGCCTACCCACACAAGTGAGGTACCATTTTTATCGGGAGACTTGGGGGAACGCTGCGTGGAATTTGTGGCTCCTCTCAGATTCCAGAACTTTCTGTCACCTAAATGAGAGGAAAAAGTGTTTTTTTGGCCAAATTTTGATGATTGCAAAGGATTGTCGGTAACAGAACCTGGTCAGAGCCCCACAAGTCACTCCATCTTTGATTCCCCTAGGTTTCTAGTTTTCAAAAAAGCGCTGGTTTGCTAGGTTTCCCTAGGTGCCGGCTGAGCTAGAGGCCAAAATCTACAGGTAGGCACTTTGCAAAAAACCCCTCTGTTTTCTGTCAAAAATTGTGATGTGTCCACGTTGTGTTTTGGGGCATTTCCTGTCGCGGGCACTAGGCCTAGCCACACAAGTGAGGTATCATTTTGTATCGGGAGACTTGAGGGAACGCTGGTTGGAAGGAAATTTGTAGCTCCTCTCAGATTCCAGAACTTTCTGTCACCGAAATGTGAGGAAAACGTGTTTTTTTAGCCAAATTTTGAGGTCTGCAAAGGATTCTGGGTAACAGAAGCTGGTCAGAGCCCCACAAGTCACCCCATCTTGGATTCCCCTAGGTCTCTAGTTTTAAAAAATGCAGAGGTTTGGTAGGTTTCCCAAGGTGCCGGCTGAACTAGAGGCCAAAATCTACAGGTAGGCACTTTGCAAAAAACACCTCTGTTTTCGGTCAAAAATTGTGATGTGTCCACGTTGTGTTTTGGGGCATTTCCTGTCGCGGGCGCTAGGCCTACCCACACAAGTGAGGTATCATTTTTATCGGGAGACTTGGGGAAACATAGAATCGCAAAACAAGTGTTATTGCCCCTTGTCTTTCCCTACATTTTTTCCTTCCAAATATAAGAGAGTGTGTTAAAAAGACGTCTAAAAAGAAAAAGGGAGCACACTGCCTTGCATTCAAGCGGAAAATAGCCCCAAGGCATCATGGTAAATGCAGTCATTTAAATATAAATAGCGAGAATTTTTCAAAAAATATTCATCCTAAGTAGGTGCAGCAAGTGCCGTATCGCTGTAGAAAGTCTTTCACCTAAGGTAGGTGCAGCGAGTGCCGTATCTCTGGACACGTGTTTCTGGCTTTCGGCCGTCATCAGCAGAGAGCGTATGTAACTGAAGGGGTCGCTTGAAATGCCGCCAAACGTCTTCACAGGTTTTTGTACCACTCAGTAGGCGCACAGGTGCATCGCCAGTGCTCGTCAGCAAGAGGCTCACGGGAGCCGTCATTTAGACATCCAAAAAGAAAAAGGGAGCACACTGCCTTGCATTCAAGCGGAAAATAGCCCCAAGGCATCATGGTAAATGCAGTCATTTAAATATAAATAGCGAGAATTTTTCAAAAAATATTCATCCTAAGTAGGTGCAGCAAGTGCCGTATCGCTGTAGAAAGTCTTTCACCTAAGGTAGGTGCAGCGAGTGCCGTATCTCTGGACACGTGTTTCTGGCTTTCGGCCGTCATCAGCAGAGAGCGTATGTAACTGAAGGGGTCGCTTGAAATGCCGCCAAACGTCTTCACAGGTTTTTGTACCACTCAGTAGGCGCACAGGTGCATCGCCAGTGCTCGTCAGCAAGAGGCTCACGGGAGCCGTCATTTAGACATCCAAAAAGAAAAAGGGAGCACACTGCCTTGCATTCAAGCGGAAAATAGCCCCAAGGCATCATGGTAAATGCAGTCATTTAAATATAAATAGCGAGAATTTTTCAAAAAATATTCATCCTAAGTAGGTGCAGCAAGTGCCGTATCGCTGTAGAAAGTCTTTCACCTAAGGTAGGTGCAGCGAGTGCCGTATCTCTGGACACGTGTTTCTGGCTTTCGGCCGTCATCAGCAGAGAGCGTATGTAACTGAAGGGGTCGCTTGAAATGCCGCCAAACGTCTTCACAGGTTTTTGTACCACTCAGTAGGCGCACAGGTGCATCGCCAGTGCTCGTCAGCAAGAGGCTCACGGGAGCCGTCATTTAGACATCCAAAAAGAAAAAGGGAGCACACTGCCTTGCATTCAAGCGGAAAATAGCCCCAAGGCATCATGGTAAATGCAGTCATTTAAATATAAATAGCGAGAATTTTTCAAAAAATATTCATCCTAAGTAGGTGCAGCAAGTGCCGTATCGCTGTAGAAAGTCTTTCACCTAAGGTAGGTGCAGCGAGTGCCGTATCTCTGGACACGTGTTTCTGGCTTTCGGCCGTCATCAGCAGAGAGCGTATGTAACTGAAGGGGTCGCTTGAAATGCCGCCAAACGTCTTCACAGGTTTTTGTACCACTCAGTAGGCGCACAGGTGCATCGCCAGTGCTCGTCAGCAAGAGGCTCACGGGAGCCGTCATTTAGACATCCAAAAAGAAAAAGGGAGCACACTGCCTTGCATTCAAGCGGAAAATAGCCCCAAGGCATCATGGTAAATGCAGTCATTTAAATATAAATAGCGAGAATTTTTCAAAAAATATTCATCCTAAGTAGGTGCAGCAAGTGCCGTATCGCTGTAGAAAGTCTTTCACCTAAGGTAGGTGCAGCGAGTGCCGTATCTCTGGACACGTGTTTCTGGCTTTCGGCCGTCATCAGCAGAGAGCGTATGTAACTGAAGGGGTCGCTTGAAATGCCGCCAAACGTCTTCACAGGTTTTTGTACCACTCAGTAGGCGCACAGGTGCATCGCCAGTGCTCGTCAGCAAGAGGCTCACGGGAGCCGTCATTTAGACATCCAAAAAGAAAAAGGGAGCACACTGCCTTGCATTCAAGCGGAAAATAGCCCCAAGGCATCATGGTAAATGCAGTCATTTAAATATAAATAGCGAGAATTTTTAAAAAAATATTCATCCTAAGTAGGTGCAGCAAGTGCCGTATCGCTGTAGAAAGTCTTTCACCTAAGGTAGGTGCAGCGAGTGCCGTATCTCTGGACACGTGTTTCTGGCTTTCGGCCGTCATCAGCAGAGAGCGTATGTAACTGAAGGGGTCGCTTGAAATGCCGCCAAACGTCTTCACAGGTTTTTGTACCACTCAGTAGGCGCACAGGTGCATCGCCAGTGCTCGTCAGCAAGAGGCTCACGGGAGCCGTCATTTAGACATCCAAAAAGAAAAAGGGAGCACACTGCCTTGCATTCAAGCGGAAAATAGCCCCAAGGCATCATGGTAAATGCAGTCATTTAAATATAAATAGCGAGAATTTTTCAAAAAATATTCATCCTAAGTAGGTGCAGCAAGTGCCGTATCGCTGTAGAAAGTCTTTCACCTAAGGTAGGTGCAGCGAGTGCCGTATCTCTGGACACGTGTTTCTGGCTTTCGGCCGTCATCAGCAGAGAGCGTATGTAACTGAAGGGGTCGCTTGAAATGCCGCCAAACGTCTTCACAGGTTTTTGTACCACTCAGTAGGCGCACAGGTGCATCGCCAGTGCTCGACAGCAAGAGGCTCACGGGAGCCGTCATTTAGACATCCAAAAAGAAAAAGGGAGCACACTGCCTTGCATTCAAGCGGAAAATAGCCCCAAGGCATCATGGTAAATGCAGTCATTTAAATATAAATAGCGAGAATTTTTCAAAAAATATTCATCCTAAGTAGGTGCAGCAAGTGCCGTATCGCTGTAGAAAGTCTTTCACCTAAGGTAGGTGCAGCGAGTGCCGTATCTCTGGACACGTGTTTCTGGCTTTCGGCCGTCATCAGCAGAGAGCGTATGTAACTGAAGGGGTCGCTTGAAATGCCGCCAAACGTCTTCACAGGTTTTTGTACCACTCAGTAGGCGCACAGGTGCATCGCCAGTGCTCGTCAGCAAGAGGCTCACGGGAGCCGTCATTTAGACATCCAAAAAGAAAAAGGGAGCACACTGCCTTGCATTCAAGCGGAAAATAGCCCCAAGGCATCATGGTAAATGCAGTCATTTAAATATAAATAGCGAGAATTTTTCAAAAAATATTCATCCTAAGTAGGTGCAGCAAGTGCCGTATCGCTGTAGAAAGTCTTTCACCTAAGGTAGGTGCAGCGAGTGCCGTATCTCTGGACACGTGTTTCTGGCTTTCGGCCGTCATCAGCAGAGAGCGTATGTAACTGAAGGGGTCGCTTGAAATGCCGCCAAACGTCTTCACAGGTTTTTGTACCACTCAGTAGGCGCACAGGTGCATCGCCAGTGCTCGTCAGCAAGAGGCTCACGGGAGCCGTCATTTAGACATCCAAAAAGAAAAAGGGAGCACACTGCCTTGCATTCAAGCGGAAAATAGCCCCAAGGCATCATGGTAAATGCAGTCATTTAAATATAAATAGCGAGAATTTTTCAAAAAATATTCATCCTAAGTAGGTGCAGCAAGTGCCGTATCGCTGTAGAAAGTCTTTCACCTAAGGTAGGTGCAGCGAGTGCCGTATCTCTGGACACGTGTTTCTGGCTTTCGGCCGTCATCAGCAGAGAGCGTATGTAACTGAAGGGGTCGCTTGAAATGCCGCCAAACGTCTTCACAGGTTTTTGTACCACTCAGTAGGCGCACAGGTGCATCGCCAGTGCTCGTCAGCAAGAGGCTCACGGGAGCCGTCATTTAGACATCCAAAAAGAAAAAGGGAGCACACTGCCTTGCATTCAAGCGGAAAATAGCCCCAAGGCATCATGGTAAATGCAGTCATTTAAATATAAATAGCAAGAATTTTTCAAAAAATATTCATCCTAAGTAGGTGCAGCAAGTGCCGTATCGCTGTAGAAAGTCTTTCACCTAAGGTAGGTGCAGCGAGTGCCGTATCTCTGGACACGTGTTTCTGGCTTTCGGCCGTCATCAGCAGAGAGCGTATGTAACTGAAGGGGTCGCTTGAAATGCCGCCAAACGTCTTCACAGGTTTTTGTACCACTCAGTAGGCGCACAGGTGCATCGCCAGTGCTCGACAGCAAGAGGCTCACGGGAGCCGTCATTTAGACATCCAAAAAGAAAAAGGGAGCACACTGCCTTGCATTCAAGCGGAAAATAGCCCCAAGGCATCATGGTAAATGCAGTCATTTAAATATAAATAGCGAGAATTTTTCAAAAAATATTCATCCTAAGTAGGTGCAGCAAGTGCCGTATCGCTGTAGAAAGTCTTTCACCTAAGGTAGGTGCAGCGAGTGCCGTATCTCTGGACACGTGTTTCTGGCTTTCGGCCGTCATCAGCAGAGAGCGTATGTAACTGAAGGGGTCGCTTGAAATGCCGCCAAACGTCTTCACAGGTTTTTGTACCACTCAGTAGGCGCACAGGTGCATCGCCAGTGCTCGTCAGCAAGAGGCTCACGGGAGCCGTCATTTAGACATCCAAAAAGAAAAAGGGAGCACACTGCCTTGCATTCAAGCGGAAAATAGCCCCAAGGCATCATGGTAAATGCAGTCATTTAAATATAAATAGCGAGAATTTTTCAAAAAATATTCATCCTAAGTAGGTGCAGCAAGTGCCGTATCGCTGTAGAAAGTCTTTCACCTAAGGTAGGTGCAGCGAGTGCCGTATCTCTGGACACGTGTTTCTGGCTTTCGGCCGTCATCAGCAGAGAGCGTATGTAACTGAAGGGGTCGCTTGAAATGCCGCCAAACGTCTTCACAGGTTTTTGTACCACTCAGTAGGCGCACAGGTGCATCGCCAGTGCTCGTCAGCAAGAGGCTCACGGGAGCCGTCATTTAGACATCCAAAAAGAAAAAGGGAGCACACTGCCTTGCATTCAAGCGGAAAATAGCCCCAAGGCATCATGGTAAATGCAGTCATTTAAATATAAATAGCGAGAATTTTTCAAAAAATATTCATCCTAAGTAGGTGCAGCAAGTGCCGTATCGCTGTAGAAAGTCTTTCACCTAAGGTAGGTGCAGCGAGTGCCGTATCTCTGGACACGTGTTTCTGGCTTTCGGCCGTCATCAGCAGAGAGCGTATGTAACTGAAGGGGTCGCTTGAAATGCCGCCAAACGTCTTCACAGGTTTTTGTACCACTCAGTAGGCGCACAGGTGCATCGCCAGTGCTCGTCAGCAAGAGGCTCACGGGAGCCGTCATTTAGACATCCAAAAAGAAAAAGGGAGCACACTGCCTTGCATTCAAGCGGAAAATAGCCCCAAGGCATCATGGTAAATGCAGTCATTTAAATATAAATAGCGAGAATTTTTCAAAAAATATTCATCCTATGTAGGTGCAGCAAGTGCCGTATCGCTGTAGAAAGTCTTTCACCTAAGGTAGGTGCAGCGAGTGCCGTATCTCTGGACACGTGTTTCTGGCTTTCGGCCGTCATCAGCAGAGAGCGTATGTAACTGAAGGGGTCGCTTGAAATGCCGCCAAACGTCTTCACAGGTTTTTGTACCACTCAGTAGGCGCACAGGTGCATCGCCAGTGCTCGTCAGCAAGAGGCTCACGGGAGCCGTCATTTAGACATCCAAAAAGAAAAAGGGAGCACACTGCCTTGCATTCAAGCGGAAAATAGCCCCAAGGCATCATGGTAAATGCAGTCATTTAAATATAAATAGCGAGAATTTTTCAAAAAATATTCATCCTAAGTAGGTGCAGCAAGTGCCGTATCGCTGTAGAAAGTCTTTCACCTAAGGTAGGTGCAGCGAGTGCCGTATCTCTGGACACGTGTTTCTGGCTTTCGGCCGTCATCAGCAGAGAGCGTATGTAACTGAAGGGGTCGCTTGAAATGCCGCCAAACGTCTTCACAGGTTTTTGTACCACTCAGTAGGCGCACAGGTGCATCGCCAGTGCTCGTCAGCAAGAGGCTCACGGGAGCCGTCATTTAGACATCCAAAAAGAAAAAGGGAGCACACTGCCTTGCATTCAAGCGGAAAATAGCCCCAAGGCATCATGGTAAATGCAGTCATTTAAATATAAATAGCGAGAATTTTTCAAAAAATATTCATCCTAAGTAGGTGCAGCAAGTGCCGTATCGCTGTAGAAAGTCTTTCACCTAAGGTAGGTGCAGCGAGTGCCGTATCTCTGGACACGTGTTTCTGGCTTTCGGCCGTCATCAGCAGAGAGCGTATGTAACTGAAGGGGTCGCTTGAAATGCCGCCAAACGTCTTCACAGGTTTTTGTACCACTCAGTAGGCGCACAGGTGCATCGCCAGTGCTCGTCAGCAAGAGGCTCACGGGAGCCGTCATTTAGACATCCAAAAAGAAAAAGGGAGCACACTGCCTTGCATTCAAGCGGAAAATAGCCCCAAGGCATCATGGTAAATGCAGTCATTTAAATATAAATAGCGAGAGTTTTTCAAAAAATATTCATCCTAAGTAGGTGCAGCAAGTGCCGTATCGCTGTAGAAAGTCTTTCACCTAAGGTAGGTGCAGCGAGTGCCGTATCTCTGGACACGTGTTTCTGGCTTTCGGCCGTCATCAGCAGAGAGCGTATGTAACTGAAGGGGTCGCTTGAAATGCCGCCAAACGTCTTCACAGGTTTTTGTACCACTCAGTAGGCGCACAGGTGCATCGCCAGTGCTCGTCAGCAAGAGGCTCACGGGAGCCGTCATTTAGACATCCAAAAAGAAAAAGGGAGCACACTGCCTTGCATTCAAGCGGAAAATAGCCCCAAGGCATCATGGTAAATGCAGTCATTTAAATATAAATAGCGAGAATTTTTCAAAAAATATTCATCCTAAGTAGGTGCAGCAAGTGCCGTATCGCTGTAGAAAGTCTTTCACCTAAGGTAGGTGCAGCGAGTGCCGTATCTCTGGACACGTGTTTCTGGCTTTCGGCCGTAATCAGCAGAGAGCGTATGTAACTGAAGGGGTCGCTTGAAATGCCGCCAAACGTCTTCACAGGTTTTTGTACCACTCAGTAGGCGCACAGGTGCATCGCCAGTGCTCGTCAGCAAGAGGCTCACGGGAGCCGTCATTTAGACATCCAAAAAGAAAAAGGGAGCACACTGCCTTGCATTCAAGCGGAAAATAGCCCCAAGGCATCATGGTAAATGCAGTCATTTAAATATAAATAGCGAGAATTTTTCAAAAAATATTCATCCTAAGTAGGTGCAGCAAGTGCCGTATCGCTGTAGAAAGTCTTTCACCTAAGGTAGGTGCAGCGAGTGCCGTATCTCTGGACACGTGTTTCTGGCTTTCGGCCGTCATCAGCAGAGAGCGTATGTAACTGAAGGGGTCGCTTGAAATGCCGCCAAACGTCTTCACAGGTTTTTGTACCACTCAGTAGGCGCACAGGTGCATCGCCAGTGCTCGTCAGCAAGAGGCTCACGGGAGCCGTCATTTAGACATCCAAAAAGAAAAAGGGAGCACACTGCCTTGCATTCAAGCGGAAAATAGCCCCAAGGCATCATGGTAAATGCAGTCATTTAAATATAAATAGCGAGAATTTTTCAAAAAATATTCATCCTAAGTAGGTGCAGCAAGTGCCGTATCGCTGTAGAAAGTCTTTCACCTAAGGTAGGTGCAGCGAGTGCCGTATCTCTGGACACGTGTTTCTGGCTTTCGGCCGTCATCAGCAGAGAGCGTATGTAACTGAAGGGGTCGCTTGAAATGCCGCCAAACGTCTTCACAGGTTTTTGTACCACTCAGTAGGCGCACAGGTGAATCGCCAGTGCTCGTCAGCAAGAGGCTCACGGGAGCCGTCATTTAGACATCCAAAAAGAAAAAGGGAGCACACTGCCTTGCATTCAAGCGGAAAATAGCCCCAAGGCATCATGGTAAATGCAGTCATTTAAATATAAATAGCGAGAATTTTTCAAAAAATATTCATCCTAAGTAGGTGCAGCAAGTGCCGTATCGCTGTAGAAAGTCTTTCACCTAAGGTAGGTGCAGCGAGTGCCGTATCTCTGGACACGTGTTTCTGGCTTTCGGCCGTCATCAGCAGAGAGCGTATGTAACTGAAGGGGTCGCTTGAAATGCCGCCAAACGTCTTCACAGGTTTTTGTACCACTCAGTAGGCGCACAGGTGCATCGCCAGTGCTCGTCAGCAAGAGGCTCACGGGAGCCGTCATTTAGACATCCAAAAAGAAAAAGGGAGCACACTGCCTTGCATTCAAGCGGAAAATAGCCCCAAGGCATCATGGTAAATGCAGTCATTTAAATATAAATAGCGAGAATTTTTCAAAAAATATTCATCCTAAGTAGGTGCAGCAAGTGCCGTATCGCTGTAGAAAGTCTTTCACCTAAGGTAGGTGCAGCGAGTGCCGTATCTCTGGACACGTGTTTCTGGCTTTCGGCCGTCATCAGCAGAGAGCGTATGTAACTGAAGGGGTCGCTTGAAATGCCGCCAAACGTCTTCACAGGTTTTTGTACCACTCAGTAGGCGCACATGTGCATCGCCAGTGCTCGTCAGCAAGAGGCTCACGGGAGCCGTCATTTAGACATCCAAAAAGAAAAAGGGAGCACACTGCCTTGCATTCAAGCGGAAAATAGCCCCAAGGCATCATGGTAAATGCAGTCATTTAAATATAAATAGCGAGAATTTTTCAAAAAATATTCATCCTAAGTAGGTGCAGCAAGTGCCGTATCGCTGTAGAAAGTCTTTCACCTAAGGTAGGTGCAGCGAGTGCCGTATCTCTGGACACGTGTTTCTGGCTTTCGGCCGTCATCAGCAGAGAGCGTATGTAACTGAAGGGGTCGCTTGAAATGCCGCCAAACGTCTTCACAGGTTTTTGTACCACTCAGTAGGCGCACAGGTTCATCGCCAGTGCTCGTCAGCAAGAGGCTCACGGGAGCCGTCATTTAGACATCCAAAAAGAAAAAGGGAGCACACTGCCTTGCATTCAAGCGGAAAATAGCCCCAAGGCATCATGGTAAATGCAGTCATTTAAATATAAATAGCGAGAATTTTTCAAAAAATATTCATCCTAAGTAGGTGCAGCAAGTGCCGTATCGCTGTAGAAAGTCTTTCACCTAAGGTAGGTGCAGCGAGTGCCGTATCTCTGGACACGTGTTTCTGGCTTTCGGCCGTCATCAGCAGAGAGCGTATGTAACTGAAGGGGTCGCTTGAAATGCCGCCAAACGTCTTCACAGGTTTTTGTACCACTCAGTAGGCGCACAGGTGCATCGCCAGTGCTCGTCAGCAAGAGGCTCACGGGAGCCGTCATTTAGACATCCAAAAAGAAAAAGGGAGCACACTGCCTTGCATTCAAGCGGAAAATAGCCCCAAGGCATCATGGTAAATGCAGTCATTTAAATATAAATAGCGAGAATTTTTCAAAAAATATTCATCCTAAGTAGGTGCAGCAAGTGCCGTATCGCTGTAGAAAGTCTTTCACCTAAGGTAGGTGCAGCGAGTGCCGTATCTCTGGACACGTGTTTCTGGCTTTCGGCCGTCATCAGCAGAGAGCGTATGTAACTGAAGGGGTCGCTTGAAATGCCGCCAAACGTCTTCACAGGTTTTTGTACCACTCAGTAGGCGCACAGGTGCATCGCCAGTGCTCGTCAGCAAGAGGCTCACGGGAGCCGTCATTTAGACATCCAAAAAGAAAAAGGGAGCACACTGCCTTGCATTCAAGCGGAAAATAGCCCCAAGGCATCATGGTAAATGCAGTCATTTAAATATAAATAGCGAGAATTTTTCAAAAAATATTCATCCTAAGTAGGTGCAGCAAGTGCCGTATCGCTGTAGAAAGTCTTTCACCTAAGGTAGGTGCAGCGAGTGCCGTATCTCTGGACACGTGTTTCTGGCTTTCGGCCGTCATCAGCAGAGAGCGTATGTAACTGAAGGGGTCGCTTGAAATGCCGCCAAACGTCTTCACAGGTTTTTGTACCACTCAGTAGGCGCACAGGTGCATCGCCAGTGCTCGTCAGCAAGAGGCTCACGGGAGCCGTCATTTAGACATCCAAAAAGAAAAAGGGAGCACACTGCCTTGCATTCAAGCGGAAAATAGCCCCAAGGCATCATGGTAAATGCAGTCATTTAAATATAAATAGCGAGAATTTTTCAAAAAATATTCATCCTAAGTAGGTGCAGCAAGTGCCGTATCGCTGTAGAAAGTCTTTCACCTAAGGTAGGTGCAGCGAGTGCCGTATCTCTGGACACGTGTTTCTGGCTTTCGGCCGTCATCAGCAGAGAGCGTATGTAACTGAAGGGGTCGCTTGAAATGCCACCAAACGTCTTCACAGGTTTTTGTACCACTCAGTAGGCGCACAGGTGCATCGCCAGTGCTCGTCAGCAAGAGGCTCACGGGAGCCGTCATTTAGACATCCAAAAAGAAAAAGGGAGCACACTGCCTTGCATTCAAGCGGAAAATAGCCCCAAGGCATCATGGTAAATGCAGTCATTTAAATATAAATAGCGAGAATTTTTCAAAAAATATTCATCCTAAGTAGGTGCAGCAAGTGCCGTATCGCTGTAGAAAGTCTTTCACCTAAGGTAGGTGCAGCGAGTGCCGTATCTCTGGACACGTGTTTCTGGCTTTCGGCCGTCATCAGCAGAGAGCGTATGTAACTGAAGGGGTCGCTTGAAATGCCGCCAAACGTCTTCACAGGTTTTTGTACCACTCAGTAGGCGCACAGGTGCATCGCCAGTGCTCGTCAGCAAGAGGCTCACGGGAGCCGTCATTTAGACATCCAAAAAGAAAAAGGGAGCACACTGCCTTGCATTCAAGCGGAAAATAGCCCCAAGGCATCATGGTAAATGCAGTCATTTAAATATAAATAGCGAGAATTTTTCAAAAAATATTCATCCTAAGTAGGTGCAGCAAGTGCCGTATCGCTGTAGAAAGTCTTTCACCTAAGGTAGGTGCAGCGAGTGCCGTATCCCTGTAATTCACATGCTAGCATGGTCACCCCGGAATTCAGAGATGTGCAAATAACCACTGCTCCTCAACACCTTATCTTGTGCCAATTTTGGAAATACAAAGGTTTTCTTGATAGCTATTTCACTCTTTATATTTCAGCAAATGAATTGCTGTATACTCGGTATAGAATGAAAATGCACTGCAGCTTGCAGCTCATTTATTGGCTCTGGGTACCTAGGGTTCTTGATGAACCTACAAGCCCTATACATCCCCGCAAGCAGAAGAGTCCAGCAAAGGTAACGGTATATTGCTTTAAAAAATCTGACATTGCAGGAAAAAGTTACAGAGTAAAACGTAGAGAAAAATTGCGTTTTTTTTCGCCTCAATTTCAATATTTTTCTTTTTCAGTTGTTATTTTCTGTAGGAAACCCTTGTAAGATCTACACAAATGATCCCTTGCTGAATTCAGAATTTTGTCTACTTGTCAGAAATGTTTAGGTTTCTGGGATCCAGCATTGTTTTCACGCCCATGTCTGTCACTGACTGGAAGGAGGCTGAAAGCACAAAAAGTCATAAAAATGGGGTATGTCCCAGTAAAATACCAAATTTGTGGTGAAAAATTGGGTTTTCTGATTCAAGTCTGCCTGGTCCTGAAACCTGGGAAGCTGATGATTTTAGCACCGCAAACCCTTTGTTGATGCCATTTTCAGGGGAAAAAAAAACACAAGCCTTCTTCTGCAGCCACTTTTTCCCATTTGTTTGAAAAAACACAAAATTTTCACTGTATTTTGGCTAATTTCTTAGCCTCCTTCAGGGGATCCCATGAAGTCTGGGTACCTCTAGAGTCCCTAGGATGTTGGAAACAAAGGACGCAAATTTGGCTTGGCTAGCTTATGTGGACAAAAAGTTATGAGGGCCTAAGCGCGAACTTCCCCAAATAGCCAAAAAAAGGCCTGGCACAGGAGGGGGAAAAGGCCTGGCAGCGAAGGGGTTAATATCCGTCCAAAGTCTTTCCTATTCCGTTCAAACAATTTTCGTCTTGTATTGTTTTCCGCTATTGCAATATCCAGTGGGTGCGTTGGAGTTTGTCAAAATCACCTAGACGTCTGCCGAGACCACCTTGGGACCTTCCAAGGAAATCTCAAACGTTTTCAAAGCTTACTAGGTTTCTAGTCCTAGCTGATCTTTTTATCTTTTGAAAAATATTTATTAGTGCATACAAGATGCAAGGAGATGCTGTACATAGGGTATGGCACTAGCTGCATAATAACATTATGAATTAAATACATTAGATGGCACTAAATGCATAGTACAAAGATAAGCATTGAAGATAAAACAGCTTTATCAGTCAAATGTATAGGGTGTTACATAAAATCAGTGAAATTACCGACCTAGTGTAAGGAATGAAGGTTTTTGAAAACTACGTTATCAGCACTAACCGTTAAACACAATCAGGTCCACCAAGTGTAAAATTAAATATTTTGGGAACTTTTCCATCCCGTAATGTTGAGCTTGTACCCATCACCAGCATGAAGTCTAGCAGATTAAGGTCAGATGGGCTATGGGTAAAGGTATTTACCATCAACTGTATGCCTAGACTGGCATTATTATGGTTATTGGAGAACTGTATATCAAATGGCTATCAAGTGGAAACCTGAATATTAAGCCAGAGTGGGAACACATACTTGCAATTTAATAGAGTATGGTGTAAATATCCTGTGTCCAAATAACTATTCCAGCACAGATCAGACTCTATGAGGCCTAAGTTATGAAATTTAACTGGCATCCAGTAGGGAGAATGTATTGCCCAAAATTTTATTTCACTAAACGAACAAGTTTATTACCTACGGTAATGCTTTTTCTGGTGGATATAGTAGCTTTCTGTGGATTCCTCACCCTATGAATTTTCCCAAAGCGCCAGCATTGAATGGTAATTTTCTTCCTAGCTCTTCATGTCGACAAGGATGTCACAGTTGCACGGCTCCGCAAGCGACTCCATCTGACATCATCGTGGCAATAAGAAGTCCTCACCGGTGTGCTAATGTCAGTTTCACCATTTTTTATGTGCCTTTGAGGCAAACGAACGAGTTACTTACCTTCGGTAACGACTTTTCTGGTGGATACATTAGCTACCTGTGGATTCCTCACCTGATGAATACTCCCATGGCGCCAGCATTTGACGGAAATCTTCTTACTAGTCTCTGCACGTCGACGAGGACGTCACTCTAGCCCACGCGACGCCGTCTGACGTCATACAGGCAATAAGAAGTCCTCGCCGACGTGCCGATGACAGTACCAACATTTTTTACGTGCATGAGAATAATAAAAATAACCCAATACAATGAAAGAGCAAAGCAACATCTCTTAATATTGTAAATCACACAACATTGCAATAAAATAGCTGTAGATTTAATATAACCTTTTTTTTTTTTTTTTTTTTTTTTTAAACAAATAAATATATTTATACATACGAATCATGTATATACCCAATATATATATAGATTTATATATAAATATACACATATATACAAATATCATACATGCAAAATGTATTGCAACTTTGAAGACCAAAAGGAGCACACTCAAGGATTGCTTGGAGAGACCAAAAAGGCAACGGGGAGGCGGGTGGGACCGTGAGGAATCCACAGGTAGCTAATGTATCCACCAGAAAAGTCGTTACCGAAGGTAAGTAACTCGTTCTTCTGATGGATACAACTACCTGTGGATTCCTCACCTGATGAATAGAGTCCCAAAGCAGTACCACGCCCGGCGGTGGGTGCCTAAATGGTCAAACCAAGAAATCCTGCAGCACTGACCGTGCAAAATGACCGTCCCTTCTGACCTCAGAGTCCAAACAGTAATGTTTCACAAAAGTGTGAAGGGACGACCAAGTTGCGGCCTTGCAGATGTCAACCACAGGAACACCCCTGGCCAAGGCCGAAGAGGCCGACTTAGCTCTGGTGGAGTGAGCTCTAATGCCCTCAGGCGGATCCTTCTTTGCCAAAGAGTAACAGATTTTAATGCAAAGAACAACCCACCTGGAGAGTGTTCTCTTGTGGACTGCCTTTCCTCTCCTCTTGCCCACGTATCCGACAAACAGCTGATCCTCCAGCCTGATATCCTTCATTCTGTCGATATAGAAGCTCAACGCCCTTTTTGGGTCCAGGCGATGTAGTCTTTCTTCCTCCTTTGAAGGATGAGGCGGAGGATAAAACGTGGACAAAGTGATTGTCTGAGCCAAATGGAAGGGTGAAACAACCTTCGGAAGGAAAGCAGCCTTGGTCCTCAACACCACCTTATCCCCATAAAACGTTATATAAGGGGGTTTAACCGATAAGGCCTGCAACTCACTCACTCTCCTTGCAGATGTTATAGCTACCAGGAATACTGTTTTAATAACCAAATACCTTAAGGGGCAAGAATGCATAGGCTCAAAAGGGGACCCCATAAGGAAAGTCAGGACCAAGGACAAATCCCATTGAGGCATAACGAATGGTTTTGGAGGATATTGATTCAGAAGACCTTTCAAGAATCTGAGAACAATAGGGGATTTAAATAACGATGGTTGGTCTGGAAGACAAATGAAGGCTGACAAGGCCGACAAATAACCCTTAATGGTAGCTACTGCACAACCTTTCTGCGCTAGAGACAGTGCAAAAGACAAAACATGTGACAGATGAGCATGTAAGGGATCAATCTGTCTCTCTCCACACCACATAACAAATTTAGACCACCTATTAGCGTAGATAGATTTAGTGGAGTGTCGCCTGGCCGCTAAGATAACATCCACTACATCAGGCGGGAGAGAGAAGGAACTCAGGTTGCCCCGTTCAATCTCCAAGCATGTAGGTGCAGACTCTGGAGGTTGGGGTGTAAAACCTGCCCCTGCGACTGCGAGAGGAGGTCTGCCCTGAGAGGGAGACGGAGCGGAGGGCACAGTGAGAGTTGGAGAAGGTCGGAGTACCATACCCTCCTTGGCCAATCCGGAGCTATTAAGATGACTTGGGCCCGGTCTTGGCGAATTTTCCTCAACACTCGAGGAATCAAGGGTATGGGGGGAAACGCGTAAAGCAACTGGTCGCACCAGGTTATCTGAAACGCGTCCCCCAACGCTCCCTGCATCGGATACTGGAGGCTGCAGAATAACGGGCAATGCGCGTTCTCCCGAGTGGCAAACAGATCTATCCGAGGAAACCCCCACATCTGGAAGATTAAACAGACTTGATCTGGATGGAGACGCCACTCGTGGTCTGCCGAGAATTGGCGACTGAGACTGTCCGCACGTACATTCAAGACCCCGGCCAGATGATTTGCCACCAAGCAAATCTGATGGTCCTTTGCCCAGGACCATAGCCGAAGAGCTTCTCTGCAGAGAAGGTACGACCCTACTCCTCCCTGTTTGTTTATGTACCACATCGTGGTAGTATTGTCCGTCAGGACCTGTACCGACTGACCACGAAGGGATGGGAGGAAGGCCTTGAGAGCCAAACGTACAGCCCGTAACTCCAACAGATTGATATGAAACACCTGTTCCTCTGGAGACCAAAGCCCTTTGATCTCCAGATCCCCCAGATGAGCTCCCCATCCTAGGGTGGAGGCATCCGTTATTACCGTGGCCACTGGTGGCGACTGCGCGAACGGCTTCCCCTGTGAAAGATTGTTGCCCGCAATCCACCACTTCAATTCCACAGCAGCATCTCTGGAGATCTTGACAGTACCTTCTAAATCTCCCTTGTGTTGAGACCACTGCCTTCGGAGGCACCACTGAAGAGCCCTCATGTGCCAGCGAGCATGCGTGACCAACAGAATGCAGGAGGCGAACAGACCGAGCAGACGAAGGACCTTGAGGACTGGAACTACCGCTCCATTTCGAAACATTGGAACCAATTCCTGAATATCTTGAATCCGCTGAGGCGGAGGAAAGGCTCGACTCAATGTTGTATCCAGTACTGCCCCTATGAACAGGAGGCGCTGAGAGGGCTCCAGGTGAGATTTGGGCACGTTCACCGAAAAGCCCAGGTCGAACAACAACTGGGTTGTTGACTGCAGATGATGCGACACAAGCTCCGGGGACTTGGCTTTGATCAACCAGTCGTCCAAGTAAGGGAATACTGCTATCCCCTTCCTTCTGAGCTCCGCCGCAACCACTGACATCACCTTTGTGAAGACTCGAGGTGCTGAAGTAAGACCAAACGGGAGGACCGCAAACTGATAGTGCTGCGACCCTACCACAAACCGGAGATACTTCCTGTGCGACTTGAGTATCGGGATATGAAAGTAAGCATCCTGCAAGTCGACAGACACCATCCAATCTTCCTTGTTCAACGCCAAAAGCACCTGTGCTAGGGTCAGCATCTTGAACTTTTCCTGTTTGAGGAACCAATTCAAGATCCTCAGATCCAGGATTGGTCTCAACTGACCATCCTTTTTGGGAATCAGGAAGTATCTTGAGTAACAACCTCGACCCTTTTCCTGCTCTGGGACCAACTCTACCGCGCCCTTTGAAAGGAGGACTTGAACCTCCTGTTCTAGCAACAGGAGGTGTTCTTCTGAACAATAAGATGGGCGGGGCGGGATGAGGGGCGGGAACTCCCGAAAGGGAAGGGCGTAGCCTTTCCCCACAATGCCGAGAACCCAAGTGTCCGTTGTGATAGACTTCCACTTGTGGAGAAAACGCTGTAATCTTCCCCCTACAGGAGAGGAGTGAGTGGGAAACGGTGGAAGCCTAAGGCTGCTTCCCCTGCTGCACCCCTCCAGAGGACGAGGAAGAGGCAGAGTGCTGTTGAGAGGCTCCTCTGGTACGGACCCCACCCCTCCCCCTCCCTCTAAATGACCTATAGGGGAGGGAAGAGGCAGGTTGCTGGAACCTCCCCCGAAAGGAAGAGGAATAAGAGCCACGCCCAAATCCCCGAAACCTCCTGAAAATTCTAGAAGAGGCAGAGGAAGAAGGAGCTTGCAGTCCTAACGATTTGGCTGTGGCTCTGCTCTCCTTAAATCGTTCCAAGGCTGAATCTGCCTTGGCTCCAAACAGTCTGTCCCCATCAAACGGGAGGTCCAGCAGGGTCGACTGCACATCCGCAGAGAACCCTGAGTTTCGGAGCCAGGCCTGTCTTCTTGCCACCACAGCCGTGCCCATCGCCCTGGCCACCGAGTCGGTCGTGTCCAGCCCAGACTGGATAATCTGGGTCGCGGCAGCCTGGGCGTCCGAGACCACATCCAAAAGACCCTGGGGAAGCTCCGTGAATGAAGACGAAATATCATCCATCAGCGCATGGATGTACCTCCCCAGAATGCACGTGGCGTTGGTGGCCTTCAACGCCAAACTGCATGACGAAAATATTTTCTTGGACTGCGCATCCAGTTTCTTGGAGTCTCTGTCTCCAGGCACCGTCGGGAAGGAACCAGGCGCTGACTTTGAGGAACAGGAGGCTTGCACCACCAAGCTCTCCGGCGTAGGGTGTCTAGAGAGAAAGCCAGGGTCAGATGGTGCAGCTCGATACCTCCTGGCCACAGCCCTATGAACGGCCGAGGAAGACACCGGCTTCTTCCACACCTCCAACACCGGATCCAGCAAAGCCTCATTAAATGGCAAGAGAGGCTCAGCTGCAGCAGAGGCCGGATGCAATACCTCTGTCAGCAAATTCTGCTTAGCCTCTGCCACCGGCAAAGGCAGGTCCAAAAAGCTCGCGGCCTTCCTCACCACAGCATGAAAGGAAGCAGCCTCCTCCGTATATTCCCCTGGAGATGAAAGGTCCCACTCAGGGGAAGTGTCCAGCCCACTGGCTGTATCCAGACCATGCAGTCCGTCAGAGTCCTCAATCTCTCCCTCCTCTAGGACTCGCTGGTACTCTTGCTCTTCTAAAAGACGGAGAGCACGCCTCCTCGAATGAAGTCTCTCCTCGATACGCGGAGTCGACATGGCCTCCGCCGACGTCGAAGAACGGCGCCGATCTCCAGAAGCATCTGACGCCGCGTCCGGCGCCACAGGCAGCTTCGGCGCCGAGGCAGGAGCCGGAGGACGAGGTCTTGGAGCCGATGGACCAACCGGAGTCACAGGGCAAAATCCTGACTTCGACGGAGGGGCAACCTCCGGGGCCGAAACATCCGAAGCCACCGGAGCGGCCACCGACGCCGGCACCGGCGCCGAGCCCACATTCCCAAAAGGGAGAAAGGGCATAAAGGGTGCCGGCCGAAGAGGCGCAGGATCACCCAACGAAAAGGCCAAGGGCCCCGAAGGACCAGCCGGAGCAGCTCCTGGAGCCATCTGCTGAAAGATGGTATACATCGCATTAAGAAACGCGGTACTATCGGCTCCAGGAGTGGGAAAAGCCGGATACTGGGGTGCCTGGATCGAGGGCGACCCCGACGCCGGCCTCGACGTCTGCGACGCCGGAGAAAACACAAGAGGCTGCACCACCTCAATCACTGACGCCTGACCAGGTGAAGTCGGTGACGCCGGAGAGGGCAACGCCGTCGATGGATGCGGCGTGACCGTGGGGCTGACCTCCCAAGTCCTCCGACGCCGAGCCGAAGGTGACCTCGAACGAGACTCCTTGCTGGAGTGACGTCGTGAGTCTCTACGGCGCCGGGAGTCTCGATGACGCCGGTGAGACCTTGGCGAAGAAGACTTCTTATGATGTTTCTCCTTCTTCTTTGACTTTGCCATGAATAACTTGGCCTCGCGCTCTTTGAGGGCCTTCGGATTCATGTGTTGACATGAATCGCAAGTCGAGACGTCGTGGTCGGAGCTCAAACACCATAGACAGTCGGAGTGAGGATCTGTAACTGACATCTTGCCCCCACACTCTCGACAGGGCTTGAACCCCGACTTCCTCTGAGACATTGTTACCGCAGAGAAGACTACGCAGCAGACAATACACTGTAACCACGAAGGTAACAGTAACTCCCTCGAAGATAACCGTTTCGAATGCACGGAAAAAAGGGAACTGTCATCGGCACGTCGGCGAGGACTTCTTATTGCCTGTATGACGTCAGACGGCGTCGCGTGGGCTAGAGTGACGTCCTCGTCGACGTGCAGAGACTAGTAAGAAGATTTCCGTCAAATGCTGGCGCCATGGGAGTATTCATCAGGTGAGGAATCCACAGGTAGTTGTATCCATCAGAAAGGTGAATACTGACTTCACAAGAACAATATATACCAATCCAAATATAAACCACATTTGATTATATAAAAACACCCAAAACGTATATAAATTTATAATAAAAGAAGTCTTGGTATGACAAGGCATGCAACGGGGAGGCAGGTGGGACTGTGAGGAATCCACAGGTAGTGACTGTATCCAGCAGAAAAAGCATTAACCAAGGGAAGTAACTTGTTCTTCTGATTGATACAGATACCTGTGGATTCCTCACCTTATGAATAGAATCCCAAAGCAGTCCCACATTCGGAGGTGGGTGCCTGACTGGTCAAACCAAGAAATCCCGCAAAACAGAACGCCCAAACTGGCTGTCCCTCCTTACTTCCGAGTCTAAGCAATAATGCCGTGTGAAAGTGTGAAGGGAAGCCCAAGTTGCAGCCTTGCAAATTTCAGCAACTGAGACACATCTAGCCAAGGCCGAAGTAGCAGATTTAGCCCTGGTGGAATGGTCCCTTCAGGAGCAACCTTCTTTGCCAGTGAATAACAAATCTTTATGCAAAGAATGACCCACCTGTAAAGGGTTCTCTTGTGGACGGCCTTGCCCCTCATTTTGCCCACATATCCAATGAAGAGTTCATCATCAACTCAAAAGTCTCTTGTCCTCTCAATGTAGAAACTCATAGCCCTTTTTGGATCCAAACGATGAAGTCTTTCCTCCTCCTTTGATGGATGAGGAGGAGGGTAAAATGACGAGAGTGTTATAGACTGACCCAGATGAAAGGGAGTGTCTCCTATAAGAAGGAAAGCCGACCTGGTTCTCAGCACCACCTTGTCAGCATAAAAGGTTGTAAAAGGAGGTTTCACACTAAGAGCCTGAAGCTCACTCACACACCTAGCTGTTGTGATAGCTGTTAAAAAACTGTTTTTTAAAACTAAAAGCCTCAATGGGCAAGAATGCATAGGTTCAAACGGTGAACCCATCAAAAAAGTCAGAACCAAACTCAAATCCCACTGAGGCATGACAAACGGGGTGGGAGTCAAACCTTTTAGGAATCTAATAACTATAGGGGACTTAAATAAGGAAGGCTGATCAGGAAGGCACAGAAAGGCCGATAGTGCTGATAAATAACCCTTCACAATCACAACTGCACATCCCTTCTGTGCCAAGGAAAGGGCAAAAAGCAAAACATCAGACAAATGGGCCTTTAAGGGATCAATGTGTCTCTCTCCACACCAAGCAACACATTTTGCCCATCAGTTAGCATAGACAGTCTCCAAGCTTGTAGGTGTAGGCTCTGGAGGTGGGGCTGTAGAACCTACCCCTGCGATTGTGAGAGGATGTCTGCCCTGTGAGTGAGACAGAGCAGAGGGCACAGTGAGAATTGGAGAAGGTCTGTGTACCACACCCTTCTTGGCCAATCCAGGGCTATTAAAATGACTTGAGCCCGATCCTGGCGAATCTTCCTCAGAACCCGAGGAATCAAGGGTATGGGAGGAAACGAGTAAAACAACTGGTCACACCAAGACATCTGAAATGTGTCCCCCAACGCTCCCTGCACTGGATCCTGGAGGCTGCAGAATGACGGCAATGTGAGTTCTCCTGAGTAGCAAACAGGTCTGTCTGTGAAAATCCCCACATCTGGAAGATGTGAAGAAACAGGTCTGGATGGAGACGCCACTCATGATCAGCTGAGAAAAGCCAACTGAGACTGTTAACACGTACGTTGAGAACACCGGTCACATGGTTTGCAACTATGCAAATCTGATGGTCCTGTACCTAGGACCAGAGTCGCAGAGCCTCTCTGCAGAGAAGATACAACCCTACTCCCCCCTGCTTGTTTATGTACCTCATCGTGGTAGTGTTGTCTGTCAAGACTTGTACTGACTGACCGCAAATGGACGGGAGGAAGGCCTTGAGAGCCAGACATATTGCCTGCAGTTCTAACAGATTAATGTGAAACATATGTTCTACTGGAGACCAAAGGCCTTTGATTACCAGGTCCCCCAGATAAGCTCCCCACCCTAAAGTGGAAGTATGCGTTATGACCATGGCCACCGGAGGTGGGAGGCAAACCGGCCTTCGTTGGGAAAGGTTGCCGTCCACAGCCCACCATCGTAGATCCACTGCATCATCTCTGGAGATCGTTATCGACTTCTCTAGAACCCCTTTGTGTTGAAACCACTGCTTGCGGAGGCACCACAGGAGAGCCCTCATGTGCCAACATGCATGAGTGACCAACAGACTGCAAGAAGCGAACAGACCGAGCAGACGTAGGACCTTGAGGACCGGAACAGCAGCTCCCTTTTGAAACATTGGAATCAACACCTGAATGTCCTGAATCCACTGAAGCAGAGAGTAGGCAAGATTCAATGTTGTATCCAGTACTGCCCCTATGAACAGGAGGCACTGAGAGGGCTCCAGATGAGACTTGGGCACGTTTCCCATAAAGCCCAGGTTGAACAACAACTGTGTTGTCATTTGAAAGTGATGCAGCACATGCTCTGGGGACCTGACTTTTATCAGCCAATCACACAGATACTCCGTTCCTTCTGAGGTCTGCTGCAACCACCATCACCTTCGTGAAGACTTGAGGTGCGGAAGACCAAAAGGAAGGACCGCAAACTGGTAGTGTTGCAACCCTACCACAAACCGGAGATACTTCCTGTGCGACTTCAGAAAGGGGATATGAAAATAAGCATCCTGCAAGTCGACAGACACCATCCAGTCTTCCTTGTTCAATACCAGAAGCACTTGTGCCAGAGTCAGCATTTTGAATTTCTCCTGTTTGAGGAACCAATTCAAAATCCTCAGGTCCAGGATAGGCCTCAATCAACCATTGTTCTTGGGAATCAGGAAATACCTTGAATAGCATCCCAGATCCTTTTCCTGCTCTGAAACCAACTCCACTGCACCCTTTAACAAAAGGACTTGCACCTCCTGCTGAAGCAAGAGGAGGTGATCTTCCGTGCAAAAAAGAATGACGGGGAAGGTGAAACTCCCAAAAAGTAAGGGCATAACCTTTCCTCATAATATTCAGCAGCCAAGAGTGTGATGTGATTAACTCCCACTCATGGAGAAAATGAAATAGCCTTCCCCTACGGGAGAAGTATGATGCAAGATGGAGAGAAAACTAGGGCTGCTTTCCTTGATGGGTTCCCCCAGAGGAAGAAGCTGAGACAGGAGGCTAGTGAGTGGCTCCTCATGTTCTAACCCTCCCCCTGCACTCTATAAGACCTATAGACAGGGTTGGCAGGCTGTTGCATGCTGGACTGTGGCCTCCCGTGAAATGAGGACCCACATCCAAACCCCCTGAACCTCCAAAAAGATCTAAAGGGTGTGGACGCTGAAGCCTGGAGTCCCAAGGACTTTGCAGTAGCCCTGCTGTCTTTAAAACGCTCCAAGTTGAGTCGGCCTTGGATCCAAACAACCTGTCGCCATCAAATGGAAGGTCCAACAAAGTTGTCTGAACATCCGTTGAAAAGCCAGAAGACCTAAGCCTTGCATGCCTGCTGGTCACCACCGAAATGCCCATTGCCTTGGCAACTGAATCTGCCATATCCAAACCACACTGGATAACCTGCTTGGCCACCGCTTGAGTGTCCAACAGGAGTTCATCAAACTGCCCCTGCACATTCTGAAGCCACAGCTCTTGCTGTGTCCATAAAAACATGAATATACCTCCCCTGCACACAGGTAGCATTGACAGACTTCAAGGCCATACTGCATGAGGAGAAACCCTTCTTTGCTGTTTGCTCCAGTCGCTTAGACTCTCTATCTGATGGAATAGCAGGGAACGAACCAGGTGCAGACCGGGCAAAACAAGAGGCTTTGCACTACCAATCTCTCAGGTGTTGGATGCTGAGACAAAAACTGTGGATCCCCTGGAGCAACTTTGTACCCCCTAGCAACAGTCCTGGAAACCGCTAGAGTCGTGACAGGTTTACCCCAAATGTTTAGAATAGGCTCAGAAGGGCATCATTAAAAGGGAGTAGGGTCTCCATAGACGTAGAGGAAGGATGGAACACCTCAGTCAGAATGTTCATCTTCACCTCCAATGCTAGTAAAGGAGGTTCTAAGAATTCAGCAGCCTTTCTTATCACACTGTGATAAGATGCTGCCTCCTCTGTAAATTCACCAGGGGATGAAAGATCCCACTCAGGGGATGTATCTAGGCCACTTGCAGAGTCCAGGCCCTGAAATTCACCGATAGGCTCAGGAATCTCCCCTTCCTCAAACAGCTGTTGCTGATACTCCTGCTCCAAGAGCGTCAATGCCCTCCTTCTTGACCTCAGTCTCTGGCCTCCAGCCGCGACGTCAACAGAGAATTAGAGAACATCGATGAAGCCGGTTTCAAAGCAGATGGATGATCCGGTGGAGGAGAGTTTGGAGAGACACTGCGTCCCGATCGGGACCCATCCGGCGCCAGCATCGACTCCTTCGGTGCCATCGGCAACATCATCTTGGGTGACAATGTCATTGGCACCAAACCAGTACCTTCAGCTGGGTTGAAGGGTACAAACAGCGCCTGTTTGTACGGCGCCGGCGAACCAAGCATGAAAGCTAATGGACCCGTGGGACCAGCCGGTGCACCAGCAGGGGCCATAGTTCTGTTGAAAATGCTAAACATAGCATTAAAGAACGCTGTTGGATCCGCTCCCGAAGTCGGGAAGGCAGGAAAACTCTGCTCGTCCTGGGGCACTTGAACCGAATCCGAAGCTTGTGCCACCGGATCCTGAGTTGACATAGGAGAAAAGTGAACCAGAGGACTCGCCAGGGACTCGAAGACCTCTATCAACGACTGCGCAGGAGAAGCCTGTGGACTCTGAGGAGTGATCGTTGGACTGACCTCCCACGCTGTACGGCACCATCTCGGAGGGGACCAAGACCGATCCTTGGAAGAATGGCATCAAGAATCGTGTCGGCACTGCTTCTTATGTGACTTTGAGGACTTATGTGAAGGAGAGTCCCTCGCCTTAGATCTTCGATGACCCTTATGCTCCTTTTTAGCATTTGCCAAGAGGAGCTTAGCCACTCTCTCGTTCAAGGCCTTCGGATTTATCCGCTGGCCGGAAACGCACCCCTCCACATCGTGGTCCGAGCTTAAGCACCACAAGCAGTCCTTATGAAGACCTGTGACCAACATGCAACCCCCAATTTCTTCGGTGGAGACTTTGTAACTACACAACTACAACACCTTCGAAACAGTAACTGTTCGAGAGCCAGGAAAAAACGTTAGCATCAAAGGCACAGAAAAAAGGGAACTGACATCAGCACGCCGGCGAGGACTTCTTATTGCCACGATGAAGTCAGACGGAGTCGTGTGCGGAGCCGTGCAGTTGTGATGTCCCCCTCGACATAAAAAGCTAGGAAGAAAATTTCCATTGAATGCTGGCGCCTTGGCCATTCAAGGTGAGGAATCCACAGGTAGTTGTATCCATCAGAACAGGAGTAATTTTCCCTATAAAAGGTGAATAGCAAATGGAGGGGGATTTAGGGAGGTTTGACTGCAAAGACTGATGGTTATTCTAGAATTTAACAATTTTACTGGCCAGATACTCTCTGGATGGACTTAATAGACTATACATTTTGAGGCCATATGCCCAGTTTGCTTTAATTCCGTAAGGAGGACAGGTAGATTAGGAGGCTAAGAGTGTTTAAATTGTTGTAATACCACTTTTAGAAATTTATAAATATCCAGACTGGATAGAATTTCCAGATTGGGTAGGCAGTGTTGTAATTGCAAATCCACAAAACATTTAGAACAGGTATGGGGAACAAGGTCCCAGATAGTATCATTCCTTTGAGGGCCCAATCCTCCGAAAAGGGGAAAGGCTATCTTGATGGCATTTTAGTGCAGAATGAGCAGTGGCGGTTGGTAGCAAGATAGCCTTTCCCCTTTAGCTCTTATGCATGAATTCATTTTTGCAACAAGCCCAACGTTTATGAGGAGGGATGGAGGGAGTTTCTGCCCTTTGGGAAATTGTTTTAAAATTGGGGTATTTTGGTCAAATTTTCAGCACTACGGCAGTGATAAGCTAACCAATAATACTTTTTTTCTAGGAATTTATAAAGGATTTATTTACAAGGCTGTGTCTGTGTTTTTGATCTCATCCCGCTAGTTTGAGAGATTCACATATAACTGCTGAAATACCTACATAAATAGCTGTACCACGGAATATACGAGTGGCACCTGCACTTGAAAAAAAAAAAACACAAAACCTGCATTTGTGATCAGGATCTGAATTCTAATCTGTAAATCTAATCTGTATTTTTACTGCCACAAAATACTAATCTTTTCAAACTTCCTTATGTGAAGCTACCATTGCTTGATAGTGATAACACCAACCTTTTGCAGAAGGACTGCTATACTTCTAACAAGTCATTTTTGGAACTTTACAACTGAAATACCTTACGTTGTGAAGGCACTTCCAATACCTCACAACATTGCTAGTAATGTGTTGGGCTAATTATGTCAGGGTATACATGTATGAATAGCAGCAACCTTTATAAACTATGGCTGGCTTATATTCAAGATTTGTAATCAATGATTGCACACCCTTAACAATGATAAAGTGAAACTACATAACCCATCACTTTCACATATTTATCTGAAAACGTAAGACTAATTAACAGGTGCACTTCTGCTGTTGGGCCTGTTGGGGGCAGTACATGAAAATGACCTTCAGCACTGGTTATCTCTAGGTTGCATAAGTATTAGTACTATGGAAATTTATTAACGTTTTTTGAGATGCAGGTATTTTGGTGGCAGGTTCAGTCCCAAGAGGGCAGTGTAATGGAGTTTTTGATCTGACTGCCACACTCCCCATGAAGATTAATAAGAAAATTCCAATCAAAAGCAAGGAGAGCGATTACAATTGTATTGTTTTAAGCAAGCTATGCTAATGGGATTAAATATGCTCCTTGCCAGTTTTAATTGTATCCATTATGAGCAAGTGACTGTATTATGCAATGCTGAAAACACATAGGGGCATATTTATACTCCGTTTGCGCCGAAATTGAGTTGTTTTTTTTGACGCAATTTCGACGCAAAACTAACTCCATATTTATACTTTGGTGTTAGACGCGTCTAGCGCCAAAGTCCATGGAGTTAGCGTCATTTTTTAGCGTGGACACCTACTTTGCGTTAATGAGATGCAAGGTAGGCGTTCCCATCTAAAAAATCGACTCCGAGGCATGTGCGTGGGATTTATACTCCCGGGCAAAAATCACGCCCGGGAGTGGGCGGGTCAAAAAAAATGACGTACGCCCGCTTTTGCGCCGTTTTTTAGCGCCTGCAAAAGGCAGGCGTTAAGGGACCTGTGGGCTCTGAAGGAGCCCAGAGGTGCCCCCCCATGCCCCCAGGGACACCCCCTGTCACCCATGCCCACCCCAGGAGGACACCCAAGGCTGGAGGGACCCATCCCAGGGACATTAAGGTAAGTTCAGGTAAGTGTTTTTTTTTTTTTTTTGTGGCATAGGGGGGCCTGATTTGTGCCCCCCTACATGCCACTATGCCCAATGACCATGCCCAGGGGACAGAAGTCCCCTGGGCATGGCCATTGGGCAAGGGGGCATGACTCCTGTCTTTGCTAAGACAGGAGTCATTTCTATGGGGGTTGGGAGTGAAAATAAAATGGCGCAAATCGGGTTGAGGCGAAAAAATTGCCTCAACCTGACTTGCCCCATTTCTTGACGCCCAAGCCCCATATCCCCCTACGCCGGCGCTGCCTGGTGTACGTCGTTTTTTTTAACGCACACCAGACGGCGCCGTCGGCTAACGCCGGCTAACGTCATTCAATAAATACGGCGCCCGCATGGCGCTTCAGAATGGCGTTAGCCGGCGCAAATTTTTTTGACGCAAAACTGCGTTAGCGCAGTTTTGCGTCAAAAAGTATAAATATTGGCCATACTTTTAGTCACAAATCGAGCAGAACTTTTGGGAATTAACACTTCCAGACATTAGCAACCATAGAGATACAAACTAGTTTACATATATCAAGGCAGCAATGCACACTGTTGGATAAAAACACAAATTGCATGCCACTTCTTAGAAACCAAACACAATATTTATAATCATGTTTCTATTGTCTCCTGACGTATCTTATAGCACAACATGCTTGCAATAACAGTATTATGAATTTGAAAACTGTGGGCTCTATATGCCTTTGTAGCCAGCACTATGTTTTCATCTGGTGGTTACTGTTCTGCAGGGCTTTAAGTGGGCTGGGTTCATCCGAGACTCATGCCCCAGAGTAATTATGAACGGACATTGAAATGGTCTGTTGGGCCCTATATTCATGCGCTTAACATCACAGGCAAAAACACTAGTGCAGTTTCTGAAAAATGAAAGTAAAAAAGTTAGCAATATATGTCAGTGATTTAGTTTCTGTTTATAATTTACATTTTACTTAATCTAAATTGGCTAAGAGTGTTAGCCTGCTCCCAAAGTGCTGTGTTGTTGTGCTTTTTTTCCTGTAGCACTTTACTTTTGTTTAGTGCGTAGTTTGGGCTGATACAACTCCATATTTTTAAATTGGGCCATGATAGTGAGCCCTGGAATTCAGGCTGTTAGCAGTGCACGTTTCTTACAGTGCCCGTCAGTGGCTTCAAAAGGTGTTCAGAATGAAGACTATGGGGACATCCAGGGGCATATTTATACTCCGTTTGCGCCGAATTTGCGTCGTTTTTTTCGACGCAAATTCGGCGCAAAACTAACGCCATATTTATACTTTGGCGTTAGACGCGTCTAGCGCCAAAGTATGAGGAAAGAGCGTCATTTTTTTGCGTGAACGCCTTCCTTGCAATAATGAGATGCAAGGTAGGCGTTCCCGTCTAAAAAAATGACTGCGACGCAAATGCATCGTATTTATACTCCCGGGCAAAAATCACGCCCGGGAGTGGGCGGGGCAAAAAACCCCGCATTTGCGCCTCTTTTTAACGCCTGGGTCAGGGCAGGCGTTAAGGGACCTGTGGGCTCAAAAGGAGCCCACAGCTGCCCTCCCATGCCCCCAGGGACCCCCCCTGCCACCCTTGGCCACCCCAGGAGGACACCCAAGGATGGAGGGACCCATCCCAGGGACATTCAGGTAAGTTCAGGTAAGTATAATTTTATATTTTTTTTATTTATTTTTTTGGCATAGGGGGGCCTGATTTGTGCCCCCCTACATGCCTCAATGCCCAATGACCATGCCCAGGGGACATAAGTCCCCTGGGCATGGCCATTGGGCAAGGGGGCATGACTCCTGTCTTTACTAAGACAGGAGTCATGTAAATGGCGTCTGGGCGTCGTTGAAAATGGCGCAAATCGTGTGGAGGCGATTTTTTGGCGTCAACCTGACTTGCACCATTTTAAGACGCCCTAACGCCATTTACCCCAACGCCGGCGCTGCCTGGTGTACGTGGTTTTTTTCCACGCACACCAGGCAGCGATGGTCTGCTAGCGCCGGCTAACGCCATTCAATAAATACGGCGCCCGCATGGCGCTTCAGAATGGCATTAGCCGGCGCAAAACTTTTATACGCTAAACTGCGTTAGCGCAGTTTAGCGTCAAAAAGTATAAATACGGGCCCCAATCCTTGGCCTCTCAGCACAGGGCACAGAGCAGTGGTCATGCTTCAAGGCAGCATTGTAAACTTTGCCAGATGAAGAAGAAACAAATCTAATGTTACTGAAAAGTAGTCATTTGCTCAGTACATCTAATCAGCCAACTTGTAAAATATGCCTCTGTGATAAATTACTGCATTTTAGAAACATCACATATGGGCTTTCACTTATATTCTATGTCTAGAAACAAAGTTCCATCATGTAATCACTTTCTAGACACAGAATGTGCTGAATAAATTGTGTGCTGCTTCCCAACCGGGCAGAATTGACAATGCTGCCAAAAGCCAAAGTATCCCATTAATTGCTTGATGCTGCGCCTCCTACACAGAAAGAGAGAAAATAGAAAGTGAAGAAGAATGGAGAGAGCAATGGAGGTAAAGAGGTAGTAAGGGAGGGGTGAACCTCGGCGTGAAGGATTTAAAAAGAGAAGCGAGAGGGAGAAAGAAAAGCGAGAGGAAAGTTAAAGAAACAGACTATTAAGTTACACAGCAGCCATGTCTCGAAATGTGTTCAGCTGTATGGCTGGTGTGAATGAAGGTCTTTTCTAGGAGGAAGCCACTTGTGACCTGCCCTGGCATCACAGGTTTCTCACGTTCTGCAAGGCCTCTCGCAAAGGGTGTAAACCACACCCCAGCCCCACCCATTCCAAACTCGCCACCTTGTGACACTTGGGAAAGGGGGGGGGGGGAGGGATTGTGAAATAACTGAAAATCAGCCCCAGGAGTACAGGGCTTACACTGTACACAACAGAAGCTGCTTTAAAATGTGACGCTTTATCAGGTCATTACTGGGTGGTCCCTCGGGACCCCAAAGTGTTGGAGACCTAGGCTGGCAGCATGTCGGCCCTTAGGCTGCTTAAATTAATTTCTCCAAGACCGTGATGTAACTGGAAGGTGTGCACTAAGGTATGTGCCTAATGAAAACTGCCTTGTTGTCTGACATCTGTTTTAGTGATGCAGCACTGCACAGCACCAATTTACTAGAATATGAATGGTAATTGTGTTTTGCAATTACCATTCATAACGCTGTAAAATTAGAAGGGTATAGCCTCTCAGCCCACCAATACAAGCCGCCACTGAGAATTAGGCCATGGGTGATCTGGGGAATTGCTTATTCATTTTTTTTCACTATGGCATTTATAGTTTTGAAGATTATTTCTTCTGATTGAGGGATTTTAAGGTTCTTAACTTTATTATTTGTTAGCAATCAGGCAGTGGAAGTGGTGACACCAATCCAGTTTCTGTTTGTAACCATAGTGGTCTAACAGAAGATGGTTTGGTCAGTCGCTATTACCCTTGACAGACTAAAAAGGCTTTCTCACATCTAGTGAAATCTAGCAGTTTACATCCACCTTTATTCTTGTCTAGCTTTAGTTCATTGATGAAGATCCAGGCCCTTTTGAATTTCCAAATAATCTCTGATATAATTTTTTTAATTGTTCTATAGGAATTTACCTCCCAGGGAACCAAGACATTTATATGATTTTGTTTTTTCACCATCGTATAGTCCTATTCTTGATTTGGCTGCCGAAATCCGGTATGTCAGAACTTTTACATCATTGCTCCTTCCTTGAATCCCAACATGCATTATCTGTATTGGATTTATTTCCCTGTGCAGGATCATGCAGAGCATTTAGCCTTTGGAAGATGAGTTTCATATTTGTGTTCAGACCTACTTTGGACATATTTGGAAACTTTAGAACAGGAGGATCAGACTCCGATATTTTATGACCTACTCTGACATCTTTGGATTTCTTGGTATCTTTTTCCTTTGAGCCTGTCATGTTGCAGATGTGAGCCAAGAAAGTGGTTCTGTTATTAGTAAGTAGAAGGAGACTCACTACAGGATCAAGCGGGTAAGGAGATAAGCACTAGGCTCATAAATCAGTGGTATCCCTCAGAGTATAGGGATCTATGGAAGCCAGATATTTTGCACTCATTCTGAGATGAATTTATAAAAAACAACTAGAGATTTTGACTATAAAGTAGAAGTGTGCCAGCAGTTGAGGCTGTGGTAAAGGTTTACGAACAAAGTTCATAGCTGAAATACTAAGCATGAGCACACATACCTACTGTGGTTCCTTTAAAGAGGATCAATCATTTTGTGAAACCAGCATTGTGGCATTGTGGTTGTGGAGCAGCTATAGACTAGCTTTCCTTGATTGTTTAAGCTTAGAAAATTAGGTATAGCCTCACCACTATAGTCGGAAACAGGTGCAAAAGAAGCATGCAATCACAATGCTTCAATACGACTTCAGAATATCTGAGTATCTTTAGGTTGATTTTAGTAGTACTGGAGTGCTGTTTAGGTAGCTGCACAGGATCTAGCCTGTCGATGAAGCAATAAGTGTTGGCTACCTTCTTGGTAAAAGAGCCACCTTGAACTGCAGCCATTAGAATCAGACCTGACAGCAAGGGATGAGCAGGGCCTCACACGATATATAGTCCTGTTCAAACACAATTGGAATGTGAGATGTGCGGTAGGGTGGCAAGTGCCTCCCACAGAGCAAGCTCATTACATCTTGACTTCCCCATAGAGAGCAGAGTGGCTGAAGTAGCAATTTGGGAGAATCCGAAGGGAGTCTCTTTTGGTGCTGATGTCTCAATGGGTAGTGCTCCTGTGGGTTGCACTAAGGGCCATATGGCAGTTGGAGATGGACTGCGCTAGGCTGTATTCTCCCAGTCCTGACCATTTTGAAAGGGGGGGTCTGCCTGTTGCCGATGTGGTGAGGGTTCAGGATGATGCTCAAATGCCAAAATCCACCTCTTTTTCGGCCTGTAGAGCTCAGCATGGTTTATATAAAGGGTGCAATTCTACATCAGGTTGGAGAAGCAACTATATTGGGACTAGGCAGCTGAAAAGAGGATTGCTCATGAAGAGGAACAGCTCCAAGGGGCTTACTTTCTTAGGTCTTAGCCACACTCCCCAGTTCTAGTTGATCTAATGTAGGGTGCATAGCTCAATTTCTGAGTTGGTGATATCTGAATCTCTATCTCATAAGTACTCTAAACATTTTGTTGTATTCTCCAGCACACATAGGAAGAGGAAAATGCCTTAAAGAATAGTTTTTGTAAGGGAGGGACCATTTCCTGCACCAAAAATATACGCACAACTATGGTGCAAGGATGTCTGCATTGACACATGGCAGTTAAAAGTACGCCATTGCAGGGAGAGGGTAAAATATCTTAGTAGATAGAACACTATTCTACTCTCTCCCATTCATGCAACATGGCCCAGCAACTTCACTTGAAGGTCTGCGTTGTGTGATTTTGTTTGGGAATCTAGGCGCAAGTATCTATATGAGGCATTTATCAATCATTCCCCAAAATCTGAATATTTACCGCCCTATTGTAAGTTTTAATATCCTGAAATCCCAGACCTCCCTAATTTTCTATTGGCCTTTGAAACTTTTTGCTATTTTCTTGCAGGTTTACTTTGCCATATAAAATTTGGAGTGATTTTTTGTACAATTATAAAAGCTAGCTAATTAACAATTACGATTAGAATTTGGATTATGTATAATGGTGGGGCTATTAATATTTTATTTCAATTCTTTGTCCACACCAGGATAAAAACATATTTTGCCATAAAGTCAGTTCTGATTTAACACTAGGTACTATGGGTGTGATATTAGCTTTATGAAGCTAGGAGATGAATGGTGTTATGTGGTACTTGAAGGATTTATCATTAAATGAAAAGTATTATTTCGGTCTTTAATTAAATATACCAGTATTAGTTTGTTTGTCTGAGTTCTATCCTGAAGGCTTGTTACATTTCTGCAGTATCTACAGTAGGAGGTATTGAGTGCTTTAAATTAGTTAAAATCAAGACATTGGGGGTCATTACGACCCTGGCGGTTGACGGAGAAGTGGCGGTTTTACCGCCAACAGGCTGGCGGTAAAAAATTGGAATTATGACCGCCATCCGCCATTTCTCCGATCAGACCGCCATGGCGGAGATGACGGCTGGGCTGGAGACTTGGGTCTCCAGCCTGGCAGCCGTCACAAGATCGCCGGCGGTGTCATGACCCGGCTTATCACCATGGATTTCATGGGGTTTGGAACCGCCTTGAAATCCATGGTGGTAAGCACTATCAGTGCCAGGAAATTCCTTCCCTGGCACTGATAGGGGTCTCCGCCACCCCACACCCCCTCCCCCGAGTCCGTCTCCAACACCCCCCACCTCCCTGCCACCCCCCAAAGGTGGCAGGACCCCCCTCCCACCCCTACCCCTGACATCACAACACAGACACACACCGAACACGCATGCAGACACCACCAACACAAATTCCCGCACACACACGAACAAACATTCCAACAGACACACACACAGTCATACACGCACACCCTCATTCAGACATACACGCACACATCCATACAGACATACATACAGAAAGTCACGCACACATTTCCATTCACACTACACCCGCATGCATACACGCACTCACACATCCCCTCTACATACCCACACGCACACCCCCATGCACCCACACATCACACAACACCCCCCACCCCCGTCCCCTAACGGACGATCAACTTACCTTGTCCGTTGATCTTCCGGGAGGGGACGGGATCCATGGGGCTGCTCCGCCGCAACCACACCGTCAACAGAACACCACCACGCTGAATCACAGAACGTGATTCGGTGGGCGGTGTTCTGTTGACGTGGCGGTGGAGGTGGAGCAACCTCCACTTCCCCGCCGCCCGCCAGCAGTCATAATACGCCGAGCGGAAAACCGCCACCACTGGCGGTCTTCAGCAGGGCGGTCCCTCTGCGGTCTTGTGTAAAGACCGCCGAAGTCGAAATGACCCCCATTATCTTTAAAATCTGAGCTTTACAGATTGTTCTGACTTGCTATAGTTACAGCCTGTCTCATGCCTATAGCTAATGATTCAATTGCAATATCAAAGATGAGAGGTGACATCATGCAATCCTGTCTCCTTCCCCTCTGATTTGCAAAGATATTTGAGAATATCCTGTTTACAAATATTTTAGCCCATTGATCTTGCATATTCCATATTGTGGCATGAATATCCATGTCCAGGTCATTGCAAAACCAGAATCTTTTTATTTGCAATTTCAACTTGGTTAAATGTAGCTTGCATGATATCAAATGTTTGTCTGTTACAGACAAAGGGGGTCATTCTGTCTCCCGCCAGGAACAGGATGGCGGTAGGGGGTGCCTCTTTTGGAGAGCGCCCGCCGGCCCAGCGGAAATGTAAGAATGGCCGCCGCGGTCCTTTGACCGCGGTGCGGTCATTTGTCGGCGGGACTCCATTACAAATGCATCCCTAACTGTGTGTCGATTGGAGCTGACGCATAGCCTACATCCTCGGGATTGATGCCAACGCACTGCCTCCTGTATTCCCAGCACCTTGTCCTCAAAGCCGACACAACCGTGAACCAATGTTCTGTTTCAGCGGGCCAATCTGGTCCCTATATGCAATCCGTGCTCCATCCCGGTCGGCCTGAAATTTGGGATTTTACCCCGCCTAGCAGTTCATTAGGTTTACTTGTGTTGAAGATATACATCAAAAACTATTGGGAAGATTTTCATATGTGATATAAATGTAGCACAACTTAATTTGAGGTATAAATAGAATAACTGAGATGGTGTTAAGATGGCAGGTGCTGTAGTAGTAGGTACACTGTCTGGTTTTTATGCTCACGCTGATAAAGGGAAAAGATGGCGCCGACCAAGATTTTGCATGGTGTACTCGCTAAGATCACTTGCACATATATGGCGCAATTCAGACATGCATTTATTGGTGTGTACGGGGGGCAACAGTTGTAAAGTGTGAAGAGTTATAATTAGTGGTACCGGCTCTTAGTGGATATAACCTGATATGCTTTTGACATTAATCATAGCTATTGCTGACCTATTAATGATGCTTATTAATATTCTTTCAGACTGGACTCATGACGGGTCGTTCATTTTACGAGGTATGAGCTGTTTCACACCCAGTGATGGAAAAAAACGGATTGATCGATAGATTTGGTTTCAGTAGTAATCTGTTCTATTTTGGTTTAAGACACGTGTAGCAAGTATAAGGAATTTTGTGCGCATTTGTTGGTTTATAATGTGGGACATATTGATTAGTTTACACTGAATTAATGTGGATAGAGGTGCATTTTGGCATGTGGCACAAGGGAACATGCATGTAACTTTGACAGTGTTATTTAACTGTTTGCGTGCATGGTTTGGTTTTATTTTGGAGTGAACTACGGAGGAGTCATATTTGTGACCCACAACAGGCTAGATATGCTTTTGAATATATATTTTGCACTGCAATTAGTAACTACAGGGGACACTAACCTTGAATCAGTAATATACATTGATTTTGTATATATATATTGGCTATGTATGGGTTTACACAAAATGTCACATATTTGGTATAGTGTGGCCTTATGTATCATTTCACAGGGTGATAGTACTCATGTTGAGAACATCAATTTGGCCTATGTAAAATTTAGGCTTTGTTTTGTTTAAGCCTCGATAAAGTTGTGTAGCAAGATGTTCGATCAATGAAACACATGTTGGCAGTGGAGAAATAAAGATTGAACATGTGACATCACAGAATTTTTAAAAGTGTGAAAAAAGTATCCCAGGGCTCTGTGCTTAACCGGTTCTGTGCTCAATCCGGCTTTTGAAACGCTCACTAGACACCAGGGATGTTTTTTTGGGGGGGAAATTGTCATAAGGGAGCGACCCCCTGGGCAAGGGTCGCTCCGGGGGGGGGCATTTTTTTTTAAGGCCTTTTCTGCCCCCCCTGGGGGCAGATTGGCCTATTATTAGGCCGATCTGCCCAGGGGGGGTGGGGCAGAAACCTCTAGGCACCAGGGATAATTTTCTTTTTTTTTGTTTTCTTTTTTGTTTTAGGTGTGAGGAGCGACCCCTTAGGCAAGAGTCGCTCCCATAGGGGGCAAATTATATTTAGGCCATTTCTGCCCCCCTTGGGGGCAGATTGGCCTATTTTTATGAGGCCAATCTGCCCCCAAGGGGGGCAGAAACCACTAGACACCAGGGAGTTTTTTGTTGTTGTTTGTTTTTCACGTAAGGGGAGCGACCCCTTAGGCAAGGGCCGTTTCCCTGGGGGGCAAATTAATTTTAGGACACTTCCGCCCCCCATGGGGGCAGATCAGCCTATTTTAATTAGGCCGATCTGCCCCCAAGGGGGGCAGAAACCACTAGGCACTGGGGATTTTTGTTGTTGTTGTTGTTTTACAGATGGGGAGCGTCCCCTTAGGCAAGGGTCGCTCCCCTGGAGGGGCTAATTGTATTTAGGCCATTTCTGCCCGCTTTGGGGGGAGATCGGCCGATTTTAGGTCAATCTGCCCCCAAGGGGGGCAGAAACCACTAGGCACCAGGGATCTTTTTTTTGCGCCATCACGCAAGGCGAGCGACCTTGTAGGCAAGGGTCGCTCCCCAGGGGTGTGGGGGGGCAAATTTATTTTAGGCCATTTCTGCCCACCCTGGGGGCATATCGGCCTATTGTTATTAGGCAGATCTGCCCCCACGGGGGAAGAAGCCTCTAGGCGCCAGGGCAATTTTTATTTTTATTTTTATTTTTTATTTTTTTTAGAGATGGGGAGCGACCCCTTAGGCAAGGGTTGCTCCCCTGGAGGGGCAAATTGTATTTAGGCCATTTCTGCCCGCTTTGGGGGCAGATCGGCCGATTTTAGGTCAATCTGCCCCCAAGGGGGGCAGAAACCACTAGACACCAGGGATCTTTTTTTTGTGCCGTCCCGCAAGGGGAGCGACCTTGTAGGCAAGGGTCGCTCCCTGGAGGGGGGGGTGGGGTGCAAATTTATTTTAGGCCATTTCTGCCCCCCCTGGGGGTAGTTTGGCCTATTGTTATTAGGCCGATCTGCCCCCAGGGGGGGCAGAAACCTCTAGGCGCCAGGGCAAATTTATTTATTTATTTTTTTAGAGCTGGGGAGCGACCCCTTAGGCAAGGGTCGCTCCCCCAGAGGGGCAAATTGTATTTAGGCCATTTCTGCCCGCTTTGGGGGCAGATTGGCAGATTTTAGGTCAATCTGCCCCCAAGGGGGGCAGAAACCACTAGGCACCAGGGATCTTTTTTTTTGCCCCGTCACGCTAGGGGAGCGACCCCGTAGGCAAGGGTCGCTCCCCGGGGGGGTTGAGGGGCAAATTTATTTTAGGCCATTTCTGCCCTCCCTGGGGCCGGCTGAGCTAGATGCCAAAATCCACAGGTAGGCACTTTTCTAAAAACAACTCTGTTCTCTGTGAAAAAATGTGACATGTCCACGTTGTGTTTTGGGCCCTTTCCTTTCATGGGCGCTAGGCCCACCAACACAAGTGAGGTACCATTTTTATCGGGAGACTTGGGGGAACGCTGGGTGGAAGGACATTTGTGGCTCCACTCAGATTCCAGAACTTTCTGTCACCGAAATGAAAGGAAAAAGTGTTTTTTTGGCCAAATTTTGAGGTTTGCAAAGGATTCTGGGTAACAGAGCCCCACAAGTCACACCATCATGGATTCCCCTAGGTGTCTAATTTTCAGAAATGTGCTGGTTTGCTAGGTTTCCCCAGGTGCCGGCTGACCTAGAGGCCAAAACCCACAGGTAGGCACTGTTTTCTGTGAAAAAATGTGATGTGTCCATGTTGTGTTTTGGGCCATTTCCTTTCGTGGGCGCTAGGCCTACCCGCACAAGTGAGGTATCATTTTTATCAGAAGACTAGGGGGAACGCTGAGTGGAAGGAAATATATGGCTCCTCTCAGATTCCAGAACTTTCTGTCACCAAAATGTGAGGAAAATGTGTTTTTTTAGCCAAATTTTGAGGTTTGCAAAGGATTCTGGGCAACAGAACCTGGTCAGAGCCCCACAAGTCACCCCATCTTGGATTCCCATAGGTCTCTAGTTTTAAAAAATGCACAGGTTTGGTAGGTTTCAATAGGTGCTGGCTGAGCTAGAGGCCAAAATCTACAGGTAGGCACTTTGCAAAAAACACCTCTTCTTTCTTTAAAAAAATGTGATGTGTCCACGTTGCGTTTTGGGGCATTTCCTGTTGCGGGCGCTAGGCCTACCCTCACAAGTGAGGTGGCATTTGTATCTGGAGACTTGGGGGAACGCTGGGTGGAAGGAAATTTGTGGCTCCTCTCAGATTCCAGAACTTTCTGTCACCGAAATGTGTGGAACATTTGTTTTTTTAGCCACGTTTTGAGGTTTGCAAAGGATTCTGGGTAACAGAACCTGGTCAGAGCCCCACAAGTCACGCCATCTTGGATTCCCCTAGGTCTCTAGTTAAAAAAAATGCACAGGTTTAGTAGGTTTCCCTAGGTGCCGGCTGAGCTAGGGGCCACAATCTACAGGTAGGCACTTTGCAAAAAACGCCTCTGTTTTCTGTAAAAAAAAAAAGGGATTTGTCCATGTTGTGTTTTGGGCCATTTCCTTTCGTGGGGGCTAGGCCTACCCACACAAGTGAGGCACCATTGTTATCGGGAGACTTGGGGGAACGCTGCGTGGAATGAAATTTGTGGCTCCTTTCAGATTCCAGAACTTTCTGTCACCGAAATGTGAGGAAAATGTGTTTTTTTAGCCAAATTTTGAGGTTTGCAAAGGATTCTGGGCAACAGAACCTGGTCAGAGCCCCACAAGTCACCCCATCTTGGATTCCAATAGGTCTCTCGTTTTAAAAAATGCACAGGTTTGGTAGGTTTCCCTAGGTGCCGGCTGAGCTAGAGGCCAAAATCTACAGGTAGGCACTTTGCAAAAAACACCTCTGTTTTCTTTAAAAAAATGTGATGTGTCCACGTTGCGTTTTGGGGCATTTCCTGTCACGGTCGCTAGGCCTACCCACACAAGTGAGGAATCATTTTTATCGGGAGACTTGGGGGAACGCAGGGTGGAAGGAAATGTGTGGCTCCTCTATGATTCCAGAACTTTCTCTCCCCAAAATGTGAGGAAAATGTGTTTTGTTAGCCAAATTTTGAGGTTTGCAAAGGATTCTGGGTAACAGAATATGGTCAGAGCCCTCAAGTCACCCCATCTTGGATTCCCCTAGGTCTCTAGTTTTCAAAAATGCACAGGTTTGGTAGGTTTCCCTAGGTTCCTGCTGAGCTAGGGGCCAAAATCTACAGGTAGGCACTTGGCAAAAAACACCTCTGTTTTCTGTCACAAAATGGGATGTGTCCACCTTGTGTTTTGGGGCATTTCCTGTCGCGGGCGCTAGGCCTACCCAAACAAGTGAGGTATAATTTTTATCTGGAGACTTTGGGGGACATAGAATAGCAAAACAAGTGTTATTGCCCCTTGTCTTTCTCTACATTTTTTCCTCCCAAATATAAGAGAGTGTGTAAAAAAGACGTCTGTTTGAGAAATGCCCTGTAATTCACATGCTAGTATGGGCACCCCGGAATTCAGAGATGTGCAAATAACCACTGTTCCTCAACACCTTATCTTGTGCCCATTTTGGAAATACAAAGGTTTTCTTGATAGCTATGTTTTACTCTTTATATTTCAGCAAATTAATTGCTGTATACCCGGTATAGAATGAAAACGCACTGCAGGTCATTTATTGGCTCTGAGTACCTAGAGTTCTTGATGAACCTACATGCCCTATATACCCCCGCAACCAGAAGAGTCCAGCAGACGTAACAGTATATTGCTTTTAAAAATCTGACATTGCAGGAAAAAGTTACAGAGTAAAACGTAGAGAAAAATTGCAGATTTGTTCACCTCAATTTCAATATATTTTTTTTTCAGTTGTTATTTTCTGTAGGAAACCCTTGTAGGATCTACACAAATTACTCCTTGCTAAATTCAGAATTTTGTCTGCTTTTCAGAAATGTTGCGGTTTCTGGGATCCAACATTGGTTTCATGCCCATTTCTGTCACTGACTGGAAGGAGGCTGAAAGCACAAAAAATTGTAAAAATGGGGTATGTCCCAGTAAAATGCCAAAATTGTGTTGAAAAATTGGGTTTTCTGATTCAAGTCTGCCTGTTCCTGACAGCTGGGAAGCTGGTAATTTTGGCACCACAAACCCTTTGTTGATGCCATTTTCAGGGAAAAAAACACAAGCCTTCTTCTGCAGCCCCTTTTTCCAATTTGTTTGAAAAAAACAAAATGTTCACTCTATTTTGGCTAATTCCTTGGCCTCCTTCTGGGGAACCCACAAAGTCTGGGTACCTCTAGAATCCCTAGGATGTTGGAAAAGAAGGACGCAAATTTGGCGCGGGTAGCTTATGTGAACAAAAAGTTATGAGGGCCTAAGCACGAACTGCCCCAAATAGCCAAAAAAATGCTCGGCACAGGAGGAGGAAAAGGCCTGGCAGCGAAGGGGTTAAGGGCTGTTTGCTGTTCTATTGTAAGCCTTAGGGTGAATTGAGGGTGTTGTGTGAACACCTTCCCTTTGGGAAGAGCACTACAGATTTATGTCAACACTGAATATTGTGTGAGACACATAAGTGAGCTGCAGTAGTTCCTAATATCTCCCTTTTTTAGCCTAGCACGACCAGATGATCCCGGTTTGCGCCTTATGCTTTTAAGCACTACATTTCAGTTCAATCTTTAAAAATTCATAACTCCAGTTATACTTATAGTTGTTTTGTTGTTTTAGTCTTGTTTTGTTCATTAAATTAAACTCTATTCTTCTTACCAGGTGTGGTATCTTTTTATGTGATGTTTTCACAGTTTCACTATTTAAAGTGTTGCTCAAGTACTAAACACTTTGCCTCTTAAGTTAGGCCTGACTGCTCGGTGCCAAGCTACCAGAGGCAAAACACTGGTTTCGTAGGGTGTCTTGATGACTTACCATGACTAGGGCTGTGGTTCCTGCTTAGACAGGGTGCATACCTCTGCCAACCAGAAACCCAATCTCTAGCATCTTATCTATTCCATAAAATGCAGCTAACTCTGGTGCATCTGATACTGTGATCAAACCGATCTCACCTTGGACACCAGGGCCCATATTTATACTTTTTGACTCAAAACTGCGCTAACGCAGTTTTGCGTCAAAAAAATTAGCGCCGGCTAACGCCATTCTGAAGCACAATGCAGGTGCCGTATTTAATCAATGACGTTAGCCGGCGTGAGCCGCCGGCGGTGCCTGGTGTGCGTGGAAAAAAACGACGTACACCAGGCAGCGCCGGCATAGGGGGATATGGGGCTTGGGCGTCAAGAAATGGGGCAAGTCAGGTTGAGGCAAATTTTTTGCCTCAACCCGATTTGCGCCATTTTTGTTCACTCCCAACCCCCATAGAAACAACTCCTGTCTTAGCAGCTTCTGTCCCCTGGGCATGGTCATTGGGCATAGTGGCATGTAGGAGGGCACAAATCAGGCCCCCCTATGCCACAAAAAAAACCAAAACAAAAAACCACATACCTGTACTTACCTTAATGTCCCTGGGATGGGTCCCTCCAGCCTTGGGTGTCCTCCCGTACGTCATTTTTTTGGACCCGCCCACTCCCAGGCGTGAATTTTGCCCGGGAGTATAAATCCGACGCACATGCCTCGGAGTCGATTTTTTAGACGTGAACGCCTACCTTGCATCTCATTAACGCAAAGTAGGTGTCCACGCTAAAAAATGACGCAAACTCCATGGACTTTGGCGCTAGACGCGTCTAACGGCAAAGTATAAATATGGAGTTAGTTTTGCGTCGAAATTGCGTCAAAAAAAACGACGCAATTCCGGCGCAAACGGAGTATAATTATCCCCCCAGATGTTTTAGGTTGATACAAACAAATATGTCCATGAGAATAGAATGTGAAGTCCTCTTTCTTGGGTGTTTCAGGTGCCAAGTTGACAATTGCTGTATCCATCAACTTTTCCTGTGAGTGAGAGATTCAGAGGGTCATTCTGACCCTCCGGTCAGAAGACCGCGGATGCCATTCTGGCTTTCCCGCTGGGCCGGGGGGCGACCGCCAAAAGAGCGCCCGCCGGCCCAGCGGGAAAGGCCCTGCAACAAGGAAGCCGGCTCCGAATGGAGCCGGCGGAGTTGCAGGGGTGCGACGGGTGCAGTTGCACCCGTCGCGATTTTCACTGTCTGCTAAGCAGACAGTGAAAATCTTTATGGGGCCCTGTTAGGGGGCCCCTGCACTGCCCATGCCAGTGGCATGGGCAGTGCAGGGGCCCCCAGGGGCCCCATGACACCCGTTCCCGCCATCCTGTTTCTGGCGGTGTAAACCGCCAGAAACAGGCTGGCGGGAAGGGGGTCGGAATCCCCATGGCGGCGCTGCAAGCAACGCCGCCATGGAGGATTCCCCCAGCCGGGGGAAATCCGGCGGAAAACCGGCGGACCCGGCTGAGCGACCGCGGCTGTGAATACAAAATGAAGCACCGCCAGCCTGTTGGCGGTGCTTCAGCCGGCCTCCACCCTGGCGGTCATAGACCGCCAGGGTCAGAATGAGGCCCTCAGTCTAGATCTATCCAGAAGAATAGTCCTACTTTGATAAGTCCCCTCCAATTATCATTTCCATTTCAGGAAAGGCCTGAAGACTTTGCATTGCTTTTTGTAACTGCATCACATCCTTTTTCAGGAGGCATTGATACTATTGTGATGATTACAGTCAACAATCAGCATTTTGCAAAGATATACCTGTTCTTTTTATCCAACATGGATTCAAGTATTTCTGCTCCTAAGGTGATGAAAATTCACTCTTCATAGATTTTAATGTCTGCTAGTGAATGGATCATTACTTTGTAATGTCACTGTCCGAACTCTTCCAATCATCTTTTTTAGCAAATTAAACTCTTGTAAGACCATATCTTTGCTTCACAATTTTTTTATTCAAAATATAGGTGGTCATTACAACCCTGGCGGACGGTGTTAAAGGTGCGGTAATACCGCAAACAGGCCGGCGGACAAAAAAAGGGAATTATGACACTGGCGGAAACTGCCAACAAAGACAGCCACTTTAACACACCGCCCGCCACGGCGGTACAGACAAGCAGCGCGGCGGTTGCCGCCAACAGACAGGCGGCAGACAATGTACCGCCCACACTATTACAACCCACCAATCTGCCACCTTTTCTGGGGCGGATTTACCGTGGATAAAAACACGGCGGAAACAGTTTCTGCAAAGGGAAAACGCCCACCTTAGCACATCCCACGAGGAAGGAGGACACCATGGAGCCAGAATTACAAATCCTACCTGCCCTTGTTTTTCTTCTCCTTTAGGACGAACAGCTACGTAGGCGCAGAAGATACTGGTGAGTACTGCATCTACGACACAGGGGAGAGGGGAGGCAAAAGACAGTGGGACACCCACCAAACACCCCCACCCTCGCATTATACAACATACACACCAATGCAGTCACAAAAATCACAGTAACAACCCACAATCCCCCCGGAAGACTGCAAAGACAATGCGAAGTTCTGGCAAACATTGTAATGTGCCAATATACATGTCATAGAAAAATATACAGATATATATCTCAAAATCACTCTTATTTACACATAAAATCCGAGAAGTAGTGCAGATATGTACACAACAATGTCCGTGCACCAACAGTCCAAAAATGCATGGGCGAGGCCCACAATAGATACCTGACCAAAATCGGAGAGAACACTGCCGGGGCATCAGATAGAAACACTACAGGCACCTCAGGGGGAAGGGAAGGGGGGGAACCTCAGCCAGATGAATGCGAAGCCAGATCCACAACGGGGCTCCATGCCCATTGATGTATCCTGGGGAGTGCAAAGCCACAGTCTCTCAAGTAGATGCAGGTCTCCACTGGTTCTGGAGGGGGACTGGTGCCCAGACTGGATGAGTCTCCCTGTGAAAGTACCTGTCCTGTGACTGTCCCAGCTGCACATGGGATAAGGATGCCTGATGTGGCGGTCCATTCATTCCTACACGGTGCATGCCCTGTTCAGCGGTGCTTTGCCATGGCGGTCTTTGTCCTGTTCAGCGGTGCTTTGACATGGCGGTCTTTGCCCTGTTCAGCGGTGCTTTGACGTGGTGGTTCTGGACTGTTCAGTGGTGCTTTGCCATGGTGGTCTTTGCCCTGTTCAGCGGTGCTTTGACATGGCGGTCTTTGCCCTGTTCAGCGGTGCTTTGACATGGCGGTCTTTGCCCTGTTCAGCGGTGCTTTGACATGACGGTTCTGGACTGTTCAGCAGTGCTTTGCCATGGCGGTCTTTGCCCTGTTCAGCGGTGCTTTGACATGGCGGTCTTTGCCCTGTTCAGCGGTGCTTTGCCATGGCGGTCTTTGCCCTGTTCAGCGGTGCTTTGACATGGCGGTTCTGGACTGTTCAGCGGTGCTTTGCCATGGCGGTCTTTGCCCTGTTCAGCGGTGCTTTGACGTGGTGGTTCTGGACTGTTCAGTGGTGCTTTGCCATGGTGGTCTTTGCCCTGTTCAGCGGTGCTTTGACATGGCGGTCTTTGCCCTGTTCAGCGGTGCTTTGACATGGCGGTCTTTGCCCTGTTCAGCGGTGCTTTGACATGACGGTTCTGGACTGTTCAGCAGTGCTTTGCCATGGCGGTCTTTGCCCTGTTCAGCGGTGCTTTGACATGGCGGTCTTTGCCCTGTTCAGCGGTGCTTTGCCATGGCGGTCTTTGCCCTGTTCAGCGGTGCTTTGACATGGCGGTTCTGGACTGTTCAGCGGTGCTTTGCCATGGCGGTCTTTGCCCTGTTCAGCGGTGCTTTGCCATGGCGGTCTTTGCCCTGTTCAGCTGTGCTTTGACATGGCGGTCTTTGCCCTGTTCAGCGGTGCTTTGCCATGGTGGTCTTTGCCCTGTTCAGCGGTGCTTTGACATGGTGGTCTTTGCCCTGTTCAGCGGTGCTTTGCCATGGCGGTCTTTGCCCTGTTCAGCGGTGCTTTGCCATGGCGGTCTTTGCCCTGTTCAGCTGTGCTTTGACATGGCGGTCTTTGCCCTGTTCAGCGGTGCTTTGCCATGGCGGTCTTTGCCCTGTTCAGTGGTGCTTTGACATGGCGGTCTTTGCCCTGTTCAGCGGTGCTTTGACATGGCGGTCTTTGCCCTGTTCAGCGTGCTATGACATGGCGGTTCTGGACTGTTCAGTGGTGCTTTGCCATGGCGGTGTTTGCCCTGTTCAGCAGTGCTTTGACATGGCGGTTCTGATACGGACATTGGTGTGTGGCATGACGATCTCTACACTGGGCATTGGTGTGTGGCATGACGATCTCTACACTGGGCATTGGTGTGTGGCATGACGATCCCTACAATGGGCATTGGTGTGTGGCATGACGTTCCATCATTGCCCAGCGGGGCTGTGGCATCCTGGCCCCTCATGGGCTGTGACTCCGGTGGTGGTTTCTGGACCAGTGACAATACTTGTGCCCTCCTGGGTTGTGACTCTGGCGGTGGTCTCTGGACCAGTGACGATACTTGTGCCCTCCTGGGCTGTGACTCCGGCGGTGGTTTCTGGACCAGTGACGATACTTGTGCCCTCCTGGGCTGTGACTCTGGTGGTGGTCTCTGGACCAGTGACGATACTTGTGCCCTCCTGGGTTGTGACTCCGGCGGTGGTCTCTGGACCAGTGACGATACTTGGGCCCTCCTGGGCTGTGACTCCGACGGTGGTCTCTGGACCAGTGACGATACTTGGGCCCTCCTGGGCTGTGACTCCGGCGGTGGAATCTGGACTAGTGACGATACTTGGGTCCTCCTGGGCTGTGACTCCGGCGGTGGTCTCTGGACCAGTGACGATACTTGTGCCCTCCTGGGCTGTGACTCCGGCGGTGGTCTCTGGACCAGTGATGATACTTGGGCCCTCCTGGGTTGTGAATCTGGCGGTGGTCTCTGGACCAGTGACGACGGCGCTGACGGTTGTGTCTGGACCGCCGGAAATGATGGCGCACTTCTCCGCCGTGACAGTCACAACAGGCTGGGCAGACTTCCTCTGGACCTTCCCCCCCTTTTTTGGAGTTACAGCTGACTCACCAATCGCCTTCGATCCCATGTCACTTGTTGTCCCACCAGGAGTCTTAAGATGGTCCCGTCGTCCACTCTCCAATTTCAGAGCCTTTACAGGGGGTAGGCTGTCAATGCCTTGGCTCCGGGTCCTACTGCCTGCCCTGGTGGCCGGTGCACTCCAAAAACCTGGAACACGCACCACTGGTACTGGAGGCTTTTTGGCTGAGGCGCTACGACGGGACTGATGAATTGGAGGGGGGGCAAAAAGGTCAATTTGACAGAGGGACAGTTTCTGACGAACACTGGGATGGGTAGCTGGAGGGGGTCTGGGAGTGGAGGAAGAGGAGGTGGTTGTAGGAGGTGTCACTTTAGGTGTTTTGGGTGCAGGTACTGGAGGCTGTTGTGAGGTGGATGGATGTTGGGTGAGTGAATGCCGGCGTTTGTGTACTTTGGGAGGGGGTGTCACAGACACACTGGGAGAGGACACAGGGGACGTGTAAATGGCAGTGGAGGTGGTGAGTGCAGGTGAGCGGCTTGTGGTGCTAGGTATCCTGGTGCGAGTCCTAGTGCCTGTAGATGTGGTGCATGGAGGTGTGTGTGTAGACGACACTGGGAGGGAGGAGGGAGAAGAGGAGGAGGGGGACACAGTGGAGACAGTAGATGTTGCTGTGTCTGTATGTGAGTGAGGCTTGCGTGAGTGCCTGTGGTGTGTGTGGTGCCTATGTTTGCTTGAGCTACTTGTGTGTGCTGACTTGTGTGAATGCTGGTCTGTAGGTGTGCTTGGGATGGGCTGGAGTACAGGAGATTGGGTCTGGGTGGAGGAAGATGGAGGGGGGAGGCTAGACACAGGGACAGTGGCTGCCATCAGTGCTGAGGCCAGAGATTGCAGGGTTCGCTGAAGAACAGCCTAACCAGAATGAATGCCCTCCAGGAATGCATTACCGTGTTGCAACTCCCTTTCTACTCCCTGGTTGGCATTCACAATGGTAGACTGCCCAACAGTGAGTGACCTGAGGAGGTCAATGGCCTCCTCACTGAGGGCAGCAGAGGTGACTGGGGCAACGCCTGAGGTGCCTGGGGCGAAGGTGATGCCCACCCTCCTGGGTGAGCGGGCACGGGGCGAACGCTGAGGGGCAGCTGGGAGGGCGGTGCTTGTAGGGGAGGTGGAGGCTGTACCTGTAGAAGTGGGGTGCACAGATGGTGGTGCCACCACAGGGGAGCTCCCATCGGCGGACGAGTCCGTGTCGCTGGTTGGTGATCCGGTGGCCGACGTGAAGCTCCCCTCCCCCTCCGTCCCACGGGTGCATTCAGAGTCTGTGGTGTGGCCCTCCATGGCCATGTGGGATGCAGCTCCCTCGTGCTCCGGTGCCACTGTACCTCCGCCTTATGATGCTGATGTACAAAAGGACAGGGAGAGCAGGAAAAGGGGGGGAGACAGAACAAAGAGAGTTTTAGTGCATGGCATGCCGCTACCATTGGCGGACAAGACAGACGCAGCAGCCCCCTGCATTACGCCGTGCTCCTGACCTCTGCACATGCAATTTCTGGGATATGGCCTACATGGCAATGGTGGAAATCTGCGCACATGGATGCCACAGGGGCAACTATACCTCAACTTGGCACTCTGCTGAGGTGGGGTTGAGTGCCACATGGCCTACATTACGGAGGGGCCTTGCCTACCTAACTCGCCCTGGCCTAGGGACAACCACAGCCCACCTCCCCCACCCAGACCCCTCCACTGCACGCAAAGTCCGCAGAATGAGGTTGTACTCACCCCCTTGTGTCTGCTGTGATGTCCTCAAGCGCCCATCCAACTCCGGGTAGGCCACCGCCAGGATCTGGAACATCAGGGGGGTCATGGTGCGACGGACACCCCTCCCACGTTGGGAGGCCATCCCCAGCTGAGCCTCCGCCGTCTTCTTGCTGCAGCGGCGAATGTCCTCCCATCTCTTCCGGCAGTGGGTGCCCCGTCTCTGGTGGGCCCCCAGGGTCCGGACCTCCTTGGCGATGGCACGCCAAATGTCCCTCTTCTGGTGGGCGCTGACCTACATGACATGCACAAGGGAAGAGGAACAGTCATTACCAACTGCACCGTCAATGTGAGTGGCCCCCTCCCTACTCTGGCCATGTGGCCCATTCATTCCCATGCATTAATGTTCTATGAACTCTGGCCCCTTCCCTCTTCCACCCAGACCTCTCCACCCAGGCCTAACCCATACAACGTGCTCCCTGTGTACTAACCTGTTGGTCTGGAGGACCGTAGAGTAGCATGTACTGGGGGAGGACCCCATCCACAAGTTTCTCCAACTCCTGTGCAGTGAAGGCAGGGGCCCTTTCCCCAGACGCAGCAGCCATTGTCGCTTCCAGACCTAGGTCACAGCAGCACTAGCAGTGTAGGTCCTCTCCTGTCGAAGGTCAGGTATCTAGTGATTGAACAGATAGAAAATGGCGGTAACGTCCGCGGCAGTGACGTCCGCGGCGGGGTGCATCATCACCGCCGGCGCACCTGTTCATTGGCTCCTGGGACCCATAGGGTCCAATGTTAACCAATGCAGCATTGCACCGCGGTCTACGACCGCCTACAGCGACGGTGTGCAACGCCAGCGCAGTTACCCCACAATCCCATTGTCCCAGTTTAGAGGTCAGGCAACCGCCATTTCAGGGGCCCACATGGCTTCAATTACTACTGCGTCACACATAGCTAGGCCTATACTTGACACACATACAGGAAGGGTTTATTATCTGGTGTAGTCTTGTGTGTAACTGTGGGTACATACCTGGAGGAATAGTGACTAGTTCTTCGCTGTTGTCCTTCTTAGGCACCATCAGCTGGGACATATGAGAAGATGGCGGAATACTCCGGTGTACCAACCGCTGGTGGACCTGTTGACAATGGAAGAAAGACATGTCATCATCACCTACAGGTTTGACCGTGCCACAATCCAGGAACTTTGTACCCAGTTGGAGCCAGACCTGATGTCACCAATCCGCCATCCGACTGGAATCCCCCCTGACGTGCAGGTGCTGTCAGTGCTCCATTTCCTTGCAAGTGGGTCTTTTCAGACAACAATGGCCATGGCATCAGGGATGTCCCAGCCTATGTTTTCCAACGTGTTGTCCAGAGTGTTGGCTGCCCTGCTGAAACACGTAAGGAGATACATCATATTCCCTCAGGTGGAGGATTTGCCTACAGTGAAAGGTGACTTCTATGCCCTTGGACATATCCCCAACGTCATAGGTGCCATTTATGGGACCCATGTAGCTCTGGTCTCCCCCCAGAGGAGTGAACAGGTGTACACGAACAGGAAGAGTTATCATTCGATGAATGTCCAGATGGTCTGTTTGGCAGACCAGTACATCTCACAGGTAAATGCAATGTTCCCTGGCTCTGTGCATGACGCCTACATCCTGCGGAATAGCAGCATCCCTGATATGATTGGTCAACTCCAGAGGCACCGTGTATGGCTATTGGGGGACTCCGGTTACCCCAACCTTTCCTGGCTATTGACCCCAGTGAGGAATACCAGGACCAGGGCAGAGGAACGGTACAATGATGCCCATGGGCGGACTAGGAGGGTAATCGAACACACCTTCGGCCTTTTTAAGGCCAGGTTCAGGTGCCTCCATATGACAGGTGGATCCCTATTCTACTCACCGAAGAAGGTGTGCGACATCATCGTCGCCTGCTCCATGCTCCATAATTTGGCATTGCGACGCCAGGTGCCTTTTCTGCAGGAGGATGATCAAGATGACGGTGTTGTGGCAGCTGTGGAGCCTGTGGAGCCTGTGGACAGTGATGAGGATGAAGCTGAGGAAGAAGAAAATGACAACAGGGATTCAGTCATACAGCAATATTTCCAGTGACACACAGGTGAGAACATTTTCTGGTTTAACATTACATTAACTTTCACACGTCTACCTCTATCCTATACCTACATTTCACTCACTATTTGTTAATTGAGTTGTACCCTTCCATTTCAGTTTCACAAGTGTGGTAACCTATGTGTAAACTGCTTGCATCCTTGAAGGGCTTGTGATGTGTGACATAGGTATGTTAGCCTTACAATTGGTAACCCATTATGACACTGTAATTGATAATACAAAGTTCCAAATCATAGAATGACTCCAGATTTTTTTGTGTTTCAAGGGTGTTTATTTAAGTGCACAAAAAAAGAAGGGGGGTTGTAAACTGGGGATGGGTGATGGTGGAGGAATGTCCATGGCAGAGTCCAGTCTATTAGTCTCACAGGTGCACTGCCCATCTGGGCATTGGAAGTGGAGCTGGGGCAGTTCAAGTATGGACAGGGTGACAAAGTGGGACAGTGGGGGGACAATCAGGGTGGTCTCATTTCCTGGCGGGGGTCTTGCCATCTTGCTCTGTCCTGTTCCTGGATTTCAGGGCCCGCTTGCGTGGTGGTTGTCCGTCTGCAGGGGGTGGGGTGCTGGTGTGGTGGTCCTGTGGCGGGGCGTCCTGCCCACTAGCGCCGGCAGAGGTGGTGGGCAGTTCGTCATCCTGGCTAGTGTCAGGGGCCCCTTGGAGTGCCATGGTGTCCCTCAAGGTCTTTTGAATGCCCGTCAGCACCCCTACGATGATTCCCAGGGTGGAGCCGATGGTCCTGAGCTCCTCCCTGAACCCCAAATACTGCTCCTCCTGCAGACGCAGGGTCTCCTGCAACTTGTCCAGGACCGTCGCCATCGTCTCCTGGGAATGGTGGTATGCTCCCATGATGGAGGAGAGTTGGTTCCCTTGGCCTGTCCTCCATCTGTCGCACAGCAGCCCTCCCAGTTCCCCGGTGTTCGTGTGCCTCCGTCCCCTGGACTGTGTGCCCACTAACACTGCCCCCAGGTCCCTGTTGTTGTTGGGGTGGTGGGTTACCCTGGGTGCCCTGTAGTGGTGGACACACCGCTGATTGACCTGTCCTGGGTAGGGCGGTTTGGGCCCGCTGGGTGGGTGCTGTGCTGGTGTTACCAGAGGGTGGAAGCTCGGTGTTGGGCTGTGGCTGGGCAAGGGGAACCGACTGTCCTGAGGCCCACGATGGTCCGGGCTGGTCATCAAGATCCAGTGGGGCAGAGCTGCTGTCGTCACTGTGGGCCTCTTCTGGGGGTGGAGTGGTGTTGTCTGGACCCTCTGGTGTGGTGACGTTCCTTCGGGTTCCTGCATGGGTATAAGAACATGATTATTGCATGTGTGTGTTTCATGGTGTGCAATGGTTGGGTGTGCGTGAACCCCAGTGCAGGCATTCCTGTGTGGGGGCTTGTGTGATGATGGTTGGGGGGGTATTCTGGGTATGTGCAGTGAGCATGCTTTGGGGAGGGGTGCCCATGCTTAGTTGTGTCATGCAGGGCTTTGTGTTGGGATGGGTGGTTGGTGTCATGGGTAGATTAGTGCGGATTTGGGGTGATAGGGGAGGGTGTGAGGGTGGGGGTGTGTGATAGCATGCAGGTAGGGTGGGGGATCTGATAGTTAAGATTTGACTTACCAGTGTTCCATCCTCCACCGACTCCTCCGAGGCCCTCAGAATGCATAATGGTCAAGACTTGCTCCTCCCATGTTGTTAGTTGTGGGGGAGGAGGTGGGGGTCCGCCGCCAGTCCGCTGCACCGCGATGTTGTGCCTGGAGACCATGGAACGCACCTTCCCCCGTAGGTTGTTCCACCTCTTTCTGATGTCCTAACTATTTCTTGGGTGCTGTCCCACGGCGTTCACCCTGTCCACTATTCTGCGCCATAGCTCCATCTTCCTGGCTATTGATGTGTGCTGTACCTGTGAGCCAAATAGCTGTGGCTCTACCCGTAGGATTTCCTCCACCATGACCCTGAGCTCCTCCTCGGAGAAGCGGGGGTGTCTTTGGCGTGACATGGGGTGGTGTGTGTGATGTGTGGGTGGTGTATGTGTTGATGAGTGTGGTGAGTGTAGTGGTATGTGGTGTTTTGTGCGTGGCTGTTGTGTGGGTGATGGTGTTGTGTGCCTCTGTGTGATGGGGTTGTCAATAGCTGTGCTCTCTCTCTGGCCTTCTCTCAGAATTTCTGGTTGTAGGGGTTTGTGGGTGATGTGGGTGTGTATTTTATATTGTGTTGGGTGTGCGGGAGTGGTGTGTGTATGTGTCTCAGGTGTGTGTATTTGTAATTGTCCAATGTGGCGGTGTTTTGGAGATGTGTGTGTATTTTGAGCGCAGCGGTGTGTATCACCAATGGAATACCGCGGTTGAAAGACCGCCGCGTGGATTCGTGGGTCGTAATAGCATGGGCGTGTTTCTGTGGCGTGGAGGTGGAGGATTTGTTTCCGCATGTTTATCGCTGACCTTTGGTGTGGCGGTGTTGTTTTGGTGTCTGAATTTCGGCGGATTCCGTGATGTGTGTCATAATAGCTGTGGAGGTCTACCGCGGCTGCGGGGGTGTATTGGCGGTCTTCTGCACGGCGATAAGCGCCTTATACCGCCAATGTTGTAATGACCCCCATAGTCTTCCTAATTTAGTGGGAGAGTTCAACACACTTACATTAAATGTTAAGACCATATATGTCCTTCTCATATTTCCCGCTCTCCAATTAAACTGAAATCAATAAAATAAAACTTTGGACATTCAGCAAGTATTTCATGTTAACACAGGTAGGCCAATATTTACAAAAAAAATGATGCAGTGTGGCACTGCAAGCCAGCTTGCTGAGCCACACTGCATCATTCAGAAAGTGCAGGGATGCATCTTATTTACAGCAATACGATGAATCCCTGTACTCTCCTCTGTGCTGGCGCACAATTGGCTGCCTTTGGCCAAAGCAGGCACCCTTGCATCATTGTGCAAGGGTGCCTGCATTGCAGGGATGATTGTTTATGTGCAGGAAGGGGACACCTTCCTGCATGTAAACAATCCTCAATGTTGTTTTCCTCCTTCACTGTGTGCTGCAGAATGCAGGGTGCTGCAGGGGCAATGTATATATGCCCCATATTTTCCAAAGAGGTGCACCCAATGAGGGCCTGCAAACATATCTGTTGTCTGCAGCTTTATCCAGCTCTACATCACCGCCATTCCCAAATGCACTTTAGATTTCTAGCAGTTGAGGTTGCTTAATAGAAGAATTGTTCCTTTTTGGTTCCATATTTTAGCTCGATCTAATGGCAAGTTGGCATGCAAACTCTATTACCCTTCTAAGAACTAGTTCTTGCTTCTACTGTCTGCTATGCTATTAGCTGTTTTCTAGTACATCTAATGGCCATTCACATTCTAGGAACCCTTATTTTCATTCTGAACAAGCAGTGTCCCTTCTGTTATTTGGATGCCCTTACATACTTTTTCTTGCATTAACAGTGCAGCTTATGGTTGGTGAAGGAATTCACTCGGTAATTCAAGAACTTTCTGGCCTTAGTTTACTGTTATACACTGTTGGTGTCATTTAAGCTTAAAGTATTTCACAAAGGCGAGTGTCTATCGAAATCATATTACTCTCTTGGAGAGCTTTTCTACTACAGGTCTGAAAATGTTCTACCTGGCAAGAGTGGACACAGTTGTTGTCGTTTTTTGTTAAGTACATTCTTTGTGCATTATTAATAACATGCAGAATGTTGATTTGTTTTTAAATGTATATGTGCACACTGACCTGATGCTATTGCACTTGAAACAAATTTCCTTTGACATGTAGAAGTTTGTTTTCCTGGCTCTTGTGAACTAGGTCTCAAATTAGGCCTAAACACAATTTTTTCCGAAATGGCTGTCTCCTCCTGCCTGTGCACTGCTTATTTTTTCTTCAGCAAACAGTTAACAGAGTCAAGCTGAGCCATGTTTTTTTATTTCCACTGATGTTTTTCTTGCTGTTCTAGAGGAAAACTTCCCAGTGTGATCACAATAAGGTTTATTTTCCATGGATCTTTCATTATCTCACTTTACCCTATTCATTCAAAATAGTTCACTGTTGTTCATGCAGTTAGTCTATTCGTCCATCACCACACAGAGTGGACAGAATCAATATTCATGGAGTGGGATAGTGCTTAGGTGCTAAGGCTATATGACGTTTCATCTTATTGTACTCTTATTTGCTAAGAATGTAATTTGCTTGCTCTCACTCTCTCTCTCTCTCTGCAGAGTTAATGATACTCTATGAGAAGATTTCCTATATAAACCCCTGAACTCGGGGGTGAGCCAGAAAGCTTTCAGATGCTATAGGGATGCTGTCCGTTTCTCCGTTGATTTGGCTTGCAACTTTGGACTTGCAATGTTTACTCATTTGCACATTATTCTGCAGTGCCCTTTTCTGAGAGCCTTTATGGCATTGACATAATGCTTTTGAATTTATTATCCCTGGATTGTATCTTTTGACTATTTTATAATACAGCTTTTAAATGTATTCCTCATCTAGAACTCAATAATTGTGTGAGTCCTTATTTAATTTACAGAATGTTTTATATGTTGTGAAGTGCCTTATTTTCAGGACATATTGCCTCATGAAAATGAGATTTAGCCAGCCTCTGATTCATCAAACCATGGGCACGTTGTTGCAGCAAACTTTGGGGTGTACAAATGTAGGACGTCCCATGCATCCACAGAATCAAATTGAGCAATAATATTCCTCTCTATTTAAATTAATTTGGCTTGTCTGCCTGGTTTCTTCATTAATAGCTCTTTTCATATGAATAAAAATATTTCAGCAATTGTGGGCCTTGTTTAGAGTTTAGCAGATGGGCTACCCTGCCACCATTTGCTATATTAGTAGTCTCTTATGTCCTATAATGTGTGTAATACAGCAGACATGCTATTTGTCTACTTTTGAAAGAGTATCCTGTCTGCCAAACTCTAAATAAGGCACTATAGGCCTGATTTAGAGTTTGGCCAACTGGTTACTCCATCACAAATGTTACTGCTGTCCCATCCACCATATTATGATTCCCATAGTATATAACTGAATTGTAATATGGCGGACCAGATATCAGTCACATTTGTGACGGAGTAACCCCATCCTCCAAACTTTAAATCAGGCCCTATGGGCCTCATTTACGATGCCCTAGCGGCACACTGCACTGCCGGAGCACAGTTTCTTTTACACTCTGGTGACCTTGTGTGGCTTTTCATAGCCTTGTAAATATGGACCCCATTCACGCATAACTCTATGTGACAGCGGCATTTCATGGGTGTTGCTTAGACTATTCCCACACCACACCCATGGATTCTGCAGCACACATAGAAAGAGGAAACACCTCTTGTGACTGTTTTTGTGCAGGAAGGTGTCTCTTCATGCACAAAAACATTCATCCCTGCAATGCAGTCATCCTTGCACTATGGTGCAAGGGTGCCTACACTGGCTCATGGCAGCAATTTGTGCGCGAGAGCAGGGTGAGAGGATAGGAATTGCTATATTTTGTAGATACAGTGCATTTCAGCCATTTCCTTGTGCCGCCTTGTGTCACTGGCTTCGTAAATGAAGCCCTATGTCTTTCGATAATTTTTGCCATTTTGTTGATGTTGATCCACTCTGTGACCCTCTCAATATTCACCTCTTCTCCCTTTCTTACATCTAGGATTTGAGAAAATAGATTTTTAATGTATCCCTAGTTGGAGTTAACTTCTGCCACTTCTGACATATTCTGGATTCTTATATTGTGTCTCTATATCTTCGAACTTAGGACCTCATTTACGATAAACTGATGCATCTTCAAGGTGACAAATTTCTTGTGCCTGCCACAAATCCCTATAACAAAACCATGGATGCACTGTACATACAATACTGAGGTCCATGGCGCATGTGGGCCCCTACTTTTCTTCTATTCAACTAAACATGTTTGCTAAGTCTTTCAATTATCCCTTTCTGAAATGTAGTACTTATATCAGCTTGCACTGCTTTTATTGGTGTTCTTAGAACTTGCATCTCTATTTTACATAGACTCACTTCATATTCCTGCCTCAAAGACTCAGAATCAGGTCTCTTCATTTGATAGGTTCTCCCAGGTTATTATTTATCATCGGGACATCACTCATCGTTTTAACTTCCAGGCATTGATCTTTTGCATCTTCATTATCTTCACTCTCTCCCATCTTACTGCCTCCTTTCTTTTAGATTCTGATAGGACCCACCAAAAATAGCCATCTCTCACCTTTAGTAGTGCTGCTGTTCTTCATTTCAGAACATCATTCAGATTTTCTGTGTTTATTCTTTTGCTATTCACGCCCATTAGATTGTCAGCTCTCTCCTTATGCCTGCTCTGCTTCAGACACAGTCAACCTTGCACACCATTGGCAAAGCCTGGTCTCTGCCTGCCCCCTCTTTCTGTAAGCCCCAATCAGTGCCTCTGCCCTGGCAGCACCTGCTCCTACTCCCTTACTTGGACAGAATAATGGTCACCATTTTTTATCCTCACGGGAGGTCATTTCAGCCATATTGACACTGGTTTAGGACCATGGAGAACCAGAGCTTCAGTAGGTCACGTCAGCCATCTCTGCACTTTAACCAAGTCCATGGTGAAAGGTGTTTGATGGCTCCACTATCAGTAACCTCACAGTTCTGCCACCTGAAAATTAAGCAGTGAAACTAAAAGATTTGAGGGACCGGAGCTCTACTGATTTACAAAGGAGTTCCCTCTCCATACCTTTAAAAACACCCTAGCACTTGTAAAAAGGGTTTTCACCAACAACTAGCTATAAGCTTATATTTGATGTTTCATGATGCTTTATTTATCTACATAGTCTTCATACTACGTATTAGCATTGCAAGCATTCTTTAACTGCCCACCCGTATAGCACTAAACATCAATCTAGGAGGGCCTTGGTAACTGATCACAATTGTGTTTTTCAGTAGTTCAACTCACAGAAATATATATTTATTCTACAATGACCATTATTTCCTTTGGTAGCAATCACATTAGTTTCATTGGAAGCATTTATTTCCTTTTTCATTGGCACATGTACAATTTCATGTTTGCATTTTGCAGGACTTCCATTTTCAACTCTAGCTAGCAAAACCAGAGAACAGCTGAGTGCATTAGGTTTAAAACAGCCTTAAGTATTATGACAAACCCAAATGCGTTCAGGAATCACACTTGCCACAAACTTAGTCATTCCTGTCATGTTTTGTGTGAATAAAATGACAAGAAATGTGCTTCTCTCTTTGCTACTACTGGTTGCCAGGCTATGTATGGCAACAGCACAGTCTAGTGCATATTGTGTAGCTTTTCATAGCCTTGTAAATATGGACACCATTCACGCATAACTCTATGTGACAGCGGCATTTCATGGGTGTTGCTTAGACTATTCCCACACCACACCCATGGATTCTGCAGCACACATAGAAAGAGAAAACACCTCTTGTGACTGTTTTTGTGAAGGAAGGTGTCTCTTCATGCACAAAAACATTCATCCCTGCAATGCAGTCCTCCTTGCACTATGGTGCAAGGGTGCCTACACTGGCACATGGCAGCAATTTGTGCGCCAGAGCAGGGGGAGAGGACAGGAATTGCTATATTTTGTAGATACAGTGCATTTCAGCCCTTTCCTTGTGCCGCCTTGTGTCACTGGCTTCGTAAATGAAGCCCTATGTCTTTCGATGATTTTTGCCATTTTGTTGATGTTGATCCACTCTGTGACCCTCTCAATATTCACCTCTTCTCCCTTTCTTACATCTAGGATTTGAGAAAATAGATTTTTAATGTATCCCTAGTTGGAGTTAACTTCTGCCACTTCTGACATATTCTGGATTCTTATATTGTGTCTCTATATCTTCGAACTTAGGACCTCATTTACGATAAACTGATGAATCTTCAAGGTGACAAATTTCTTGTGCCTGCCGCAAATCCCTATAACAAAACCATGGATGCACTGTACATACAATACTGAGGTCCATGGCGCATGTGGGCCCCTACTTTTCTTCTATTCAATTAAACATGTTTGCTAAGTCTTTCAATTATCCCTTTCTGAAATTTAGTACTTATATCAGCTTGCACTGCTTTTATTGGTGTTCTTAGAACTTGCATCTCTATTTTACATAGACTCACTTCATATTCCTGCCTCAAAGACTCAGAATCAGGTCTCTTCATTTGATAGGTTCTGCCAGGTTATTATTTATCATCGGGACATCACTCATCGTTTTAACTTCCCGGCATTGATCTTTTGCATCTTCATTATCTTCACTCTCTCCCATCTTACTGCCTCCTTTCTTTTAGATTCTGATAGGACTCACCAAAAATAGCCATCTCTCACCTTCAGTAGTGCTGCTGTTCTTCATTTCAGAACATCATTCAGATTTTCTGTGTTTATTCTTTTGCTATTCATGCCCATTAGATTGTCAGCTCTCTCCTTATGCCTGCTCTGCTTCAGACACAGTCAACCCTGCACACCATTGGCAAAGCCTGGCCTCTGCCTGCCCCCTCTCTCTATAAGCCCCAATCAGTGCCTCTGCCCTGGCAGCACCTGCTCCTACTCCCTTACTTGGACAGAATAATGGTCACCATTTTTTATCCTCACGGGAGGTCATTTCGCCATATTGACACTGGTTTAGGACCATGGAGAACCAGAGCTTCAGTAGGTCACGTCAGCCATCTCTGCACTTTAACCAGGTCCATGGTGAAAGGTGTTTGATGGCTCCACTATCAGTAACCTCACAGTTCTGCCACCTGAAAATGAAGCAGTGAAACTAAAAGATTTGAGGACCGGAGCTCTACTGATTTACAAAGGAGTTCCCTCTACATACCTTTAAAAACACCCTAGCACTTGTAAAAAGGGTTTTCACCAACAACTAGCTATAAACTTATATTTGATGTTTCATGATGCTTTATTTATCCACATAGTCTTCATACTACGTATTAGCATTGCAAGCATTCTCTAACTGCCCACCCGTATAGCACTAAACATCAATCTAGGAGGGCCTTGGTAACTGATCACAATTGTGTTTTTCAGTAGGTCAACTCACAGAAATATATATTTATTCTGCAATGACCATTATTTCCTTTGGTAGCAATCACATTAGTTTCATTGGAAGCATTTATTTCCTTTCTCATTGGCACATGCACAATTTCATGTTTGCATTTTGCAGGACTTCCATTTTCAACTCTAGCTAGCAAAACCAGAGAACAGCTGAGTGCATTAGGTTTAAAAAAGCCTTAAGTATTATGACAAACCCAAATGCGTTCAGGAATCACACTTGCCACAAACTTAGTCATTCCTGTCATGTTTTGTGTGAATAAACTGACAAGAAATGTGCTTCTCTCTTTGCTACTACTGGTTGCCAGGCTATGTATGGCAACAGCACAGTCTAGTGCATATAGTGTGGCTTTTCATAGCCTTGTAAATATGGACACCATTCACGCATAACTCTATGTGACAGTGGCATTTCATGGGTGTTGCTTAGACTATTCCCACACCACACCCGTGGATTCTGCAGCACACATAGAAAGAGGAAACACCTCTTGTGACTGTTTTTGTGCAGGAAGGTGTCTCTTCATGCACAAAAACATTCATCCCTGCAATGCAGTCCTCCTTGCACTATGGTGCAAGGGTGCCTACACTGGCACATGGCAGCAATTTGTGCGCCAGAGCAGGGGGAGAGGACAGGAATTGCTATATTTTGTAGATACAGTGCATTTCAGCCCTTTCCTTGTGCCGCCTTGTGTCACTGGCTTCGTAAATGAAGCCCTATGTCTTTCGATGAGTTTTGTTGATGTTGATCCACTCTGTGACCCTCTCAATATTCACCTCTTCTCCCTTTCTTACATCTAGGATTTGAGAAAATAGATTTTTAATGTATCCCTAGTTGGAGTTAACTTCTGCCACTTCTGACATATTCTGGATTCTTATATTGTGTCTCTATATCTTCAAACTTAGGACCTCATTTACGATAAACTGATGCATCTTCAAGGTGACAAATTTCTTGTGCCTGCCGCAAATCCCTATAACAAAACCATGGATGCACTGTACATACAATACTGAGGTCCATGGCGCATGTGGGCCCCTACTTTTCTTCTATTCAATTAAACATGTTTGCTAAGTCTTTCAATTATCCCTTTCTGAAATTTAGTACTTATATCAGCTTGCACTGCTTTTATTGGTGTTCTTAGAACTTGCATCTCTATTTTACATAGACTCACTTCATATTCCTGCCTCAAAGACTCAGAATCAGGACTCTTAATTTGATAGGTTCTCCCAGGTTATTATTTATCATCGGGACATCACTCATCGTTTTAACTTCCCGGCATTGATCTTTTGCATCTTCATTATCTTCACTCTCTCCCATCTTACTGCCTCCTTTCTTTTAGATTCTGATAGGACTCACCAAAAATAGCCATCTCTCACCTTTAGTAGTGCTGCTGTTCTTCATTTCAGAACATCATTCAGATTTTCTGTGTTTATTCTTTTGCTATTCATGCCCATTAGATTGTCAGCTCTCTCCTTATGCCTGCTCTGCTTCAGACACAGTCAACCCTGCACACCATTGGCAAAGCCTGGCCTCTGCCTGCCCCCTCTCTCTGTAAGCCCCAAAAAGTGCCTCTGCCCTGGCAGCACCTGCTCCTACTCCCTTACTTGGACAGAATAATGGTCACCATTTTTTACCCTCACGGGAGGTCATTTCAGCCATATTGACACTGGTTTAGGACCATGGAGACCCAGAGCTTCAGTAGGTCACGTCAGCCATCTCTGCACTTTAACCAAGTCCATGGTGAAAGGTGTTTGATGGCTCCACTATCAGTAACCTCACAGTTCTGCCACCTGAAAATGAAGCAGTGAAACTAAAAGATTTGAGGGACCGGAGCTCTACTGATTTACAAAGGAGTTCCCTCTCCATACCTTTAAAAACACCCTAGCACTTGTAAAAAGGGTTTTCACCAACAACTAGCTATAAGCTTATATTTGATGTTTCATGATGCTTTATTTATCCACATAGTCTTCATACTATGTATTAGCATTGCAAGCATTCTCTAACTGCCCACCCGTATAGCACTAAACATCAATCTAGGAGGGCCTTGGTAATTGATCACAATTGTGTTTTTCAGTAGGTCAACTCACAGAAATATATATTTATTCTACAATGACCATTATTTCCTTTGGTAGCAATCACATTAGTTTCATTGGAAGCATGTATTTCCTTTCTCATTGGCACATGTACAATTTCATGTTTGCATTTTGCAGGACTTCCATTTTCAACTCTAGCCAGCAAAACCAGAGAACAGCTGAGTGCATTAGGTTTAAAAAAGCCTTAAGTATTATGACAAACCCAAATGCGTTCAGGAATCACACTTGCCACAAACTTAGTCAGTCCTGTCATGTTTTGTGTGAATAAAATGACAAGAAATGTGCTTCTCTCTTTGCTACTACTGGTTGCCAGGCTATGTATGGCAACAGCACAGTCTAATGCATATTGTGTGGCTTTTCATAGCCTTGTAAATATGGACACCATTCACACATAACTCTATGTGACAGCGGCATTTCATGGGTGTTGCTTAGACTATTCCCACACAACATCCATGGATTCTGCAGCACACATAGAAAGAGGAAACACCTCTTGTGACTGTTTTTGTGCAGGAAGGTGTCTCTTCATGCACAAAAACATTCATCCCTGCAATGCAGTCCTCCTTGCACTATGGTGCGAGGGTGCCTACACTGGCACATGGCAGCAATTTGTGCGCAAGAGCAGGGGGAGAGGACAGGAATTGCTATATTTTGTAGATACAGTGCATTTCAGCCCTTTCCTTGTGCCGCCTTGTGTCACTGGCTTCGTAAATGAAGCCCTATGTCTTTCGATGATTTTTGCCATTTTGTTGATGTTGATCCACTCTGTGACCCTCTCAATATTCACCTCTTCTCCCTTTCTTACATCTAGGATTTGAGAAAATAGATTTTTAATGTATCCCTAGTTGGAGTTAACTTCTGCCACTTCTGACATATTCTGGATTCTTATATTGTGTCTCTATATCTTCGAACTTAGGACCTCATTTACGATAAACTTATGCATCTTCAAGGTGACAAGTTTCTTGTGCCTGCCGCAAATCCCTATAACAAAACCATGGATGCACTGTACATACAATACTGAGGTCCATGGCGCATGTGGGCCCCTACTTTTCTTCTATTCAATTAAACATGTTTGCTAAGTCTTTCAATTATCCCTTTCTGAAATTTAGTACTTATATCAGCTTGCACTGCTTTCATTGGTGTTATTAGAACTTGCATCTCTATTTTACATAGACTCACTTCAAATTCCTGCCTCAAAGACTCAGAATCAGGTCTCTTCATTTGATAGGTTCTCCCAGGTTATTATTTATCATCGGGGCATCACTCATCGTTTTAACTTCCCGGCATTGATCTTTTGCATCTTCATTATCTTCACTCTCTCCCATTTTACTGCCTCCTTTCTTTTAGATTCTGATAGGACCCACCAAAAATAGCCATCTCTCACCTTTAGTAGTGCTGCTGTTCTTCATTTCAGAACATCATTCAGATTTTCTGTGTTTATTCTTTTGCTATTCATGCCCATTAGATTGTCAGCTCTCTCCTTATGCCTGCTCTGCTTCAGACACAGTCAACGCTGCACACCATTGGCAAAGCCTGGCCTCTGCCTGCCCCCTCTCTCTGTAAGCCCTAATCCATGCCTCTGCCCTGGCAGCACCTGCTCCTACTCCCTTACTTGGACAGACTAATGGTCACCATTTATTACCCTCACGGGAGGTCATTTCAGCCATATTGACACTGGTTTAGGACCATGGAGACCCAGAGCTTCAGTAGGTCACGTCAGCCATCTCTGCACTTTAACCAAGTCCATGGTGAAAGGTGTTTGATGGCTCCACTATCAGTAACCTCACAGTTCTGCCACCTGAAAATGAAGCAGTGAAACTAAAAGATTTGAGGGACCGGAGCTCTACTGATTTACAAAGGAGTTCCCTCTCCATACCTTTAAAAACACCCTAGCACTTGTAAAAAGGGTTTTCACCAACAACTAGCTATAAGCTTATATTTGATGTTGCTTTATTTATCCACATAGTCTTCATACTACGTATTAGCATTGCAAGCATTTTCTAACTGCCCACCCGTATAGCACTAAACATCAATCTAGGAGGGCCTTGGTAACTGATCACAATTGTGTTTTTCAGTAGGTCAACTCACAGAAATATATATTTATTCTACAATGACCATTATTTCCTTTGGTAGCAATCACATTAGTTTCATTGGAAGCATTTATTTCCTTTCTCATTGGCACATGTACAATTTCATGTTTGCATTTTGCAGGACTTCCATTTTCAACTCTAGCTAGCAAAACCAGAGAACAGCTGAGTGCATTAGGTTTAAAAAAGCCTTAAGTATTATGACAAACCCAAATGCGTTCAGGAATCACACTTGCCACAAACTTAGTCAGTCCTGTCATGTTTTGTGTGAATAAAATGACAAGAAATGTGCTTCTCTCTTTTTTACTACTGGTTGCCAGGCTATGTATGGCAACAGCACAATCTAGTGCATATTTAAAATGGTACAAGTTTGGTCTGCCTCAGAGGACCAAAGGCTACATTTCCTGATTGTTTCTACTTCCCTGTGCTACTGTTGAGCAGATTGGTGTGTGTTAAGTTTGGCAATCTGGCTTGTTTTTTATGGTGCTTGTACTACAGAACCACTTGTTTTGATGTAAACCTAACTATAAAAATATAAACGTGATTTGCCTAAGATCACATAATTGTAATGATATGGAAAACTGGAACAACTACTCGGGTCAAGTGGTACCAAGTATACAAATTAATAAGTAGGCTCATCTTAGTAAACACTAGAACACAAAGGGGGTCGTTACAACATTGACGGTAAATGCCGCTTACCGCCGTGCAGAAGACCGCCAATACACAGCCGCGGGTGCGGAATTCCGCCACAGCTATTATGACCCACATCTCGGAATCCGCCGAAATTCAGTCACCCACACAAGTCCGCCACACCAAAGGTCAGTGTTAAACTGCGAAAACAAAACCTCCACCTCCACGCCAACAGAAACACGCCCATGCTATTACGACCCACCAATCCACGCGGCGGTCTTTCAACCACGGTATTCCATTGGCGGTACACACCGCCGTGCTCAAAATACACACACATCTCCAAAACGCCGCCACACCTGATACACATACAAACACCACTCCCACACACCCAACACAATATAAAACACACACCCACATCACGCACAAACCCCTACGACCCAAAATTAGTCACAAAGGCGACAGAGAGATAGCATAGAATAGACAATCCCACCACACAGATGCACACAACACCATCACCCACACAACATCCAGGCACAAAACACCACACAACACTACACATCACCACACACATCAACACTCACACCGCTCCACACATCACACACACCACCCCATGTCACGCCAAAGACACCCCCGCTTCTCCGAGGAGGAGCTCCGGGTCATGGTGGAGGTAATCCTACGGGTAGAGCCACAGCTATTTGGCTCACAGGTGCAGCAGACATCCATAGCCAGGAAGATGGAGCTATGATGCAGAATAGTCGACAGGGTCAACGCTGTGGGACAGCATCCAAGAAATCGGGAGTACATCAGGAAGAGGTGGAACGACCTACGGGGGAATGTGTGTTCAGCGGTCTCCAGGCACAACATCGCAGTTCAGCGAACTAGCGGCGGACCCCCACCTCCTCCCCCAAAACTAACAACATGGGAGGAGCAAGTCTTGACCATCATGCATCCTGAGGGCCTCAGAGGAGTCGGTGGAGGAATGGACACTGGTAAGTCAAATCTTAACTATCAGATCCCTCACCCTACCTGCATGCTATCACACACCCCCACCCTCACCCCCTCCCCTAACACTCACACTCCTCACTAATGTCCTAATAACACAATCCACTCATCCCAACAACAAGCACTGCATGACACAACTAAGCATGGACACCCATCACTAAAGCATGCTCACTGCACATACCCATAACAACCCCTAACCATTCATCACACAAGCCCCCACACAGGAATGCTTGCACTGGGGTACACGCACACCCACCCATTGCACACCATGACACACACACATGCAATAATCATGCTCTTATGCCCCTGCAGGATCATGAAGGACCGTCACCACACCGGAGGGTCCAGACAACTCCACTCCACCCACAGAAGAGGCCCACAGTGACGATAGCAGCTCTGCCCTACTGGATCCTGATGACCAGCCTGGACCATCGTGGGCCTCGGGACAGTCGGTTCCCCTTGCACAGGCACAGCCCAACACTGACCTTCCACCCTCTGGTAACACCAGCACAGCACCCACCCAGCGGGCCCAAACCTCCGTACCCAGGACAGGTCAATCAGCTGTGTGTCCACCACTACAGGGAACCCAGGATAACCCACCACCCCAACAACAACAGGGACCTGGGGGCAGTGGTAGTGGGCACACGTTCCAGGGCACGGAGGCACAGGAATACAGGGGAACTGGGAGGGCTGCTGTGCGACAGGGGGCGGACAGGCCAAGGGAACCCACTCTCCACGAGGACCTCTCCTCCATCATGGGAGCATACCACCACTCCCAGGAGACGATGGCCACGGTCCTGGTCAAGTTTCAGGAGACCCAGTGCCTGCAGGAGGACCAGTATTTGGGGTTCAGGGAGGAGCTCAGGACCATCAGCTCCCCCTTGGGAACCATCGTAGGGGTGCTGAAGGACATACAGCAGACAGTGTGGCACTGTGGCACTCCAAGGGGGCCCCTGACACTAGCATGGACGATGAACTGCCCACCACCTCCACCGGTGCTAGTGGACAGGACGCCCCGCCACCGGACCACCACATCAGCACCCCACCCCCTGCAGACGGACAACCACCACCGGACCACCACACAAGCGGTCTGGGAGTGGAGGAAGAGGAGGTGGTTGTAGGAGGTGTAACTTTAGGTGTTTTGGGTGCAGGTGCAGGTACTGGAGGCTGTCGTGAGGTGGATGGATGTTGGGTGTGTGGGTGCCCGCGTTTGTGAACTTTGGGAGGGGGCGTCACAGACACACTGGGAGTGGACACAGGGGACGTGTAAATGGTAGTGGGGGTAGTGAGTGCAGGTGAGCGAGTGTGATGCTGGGTGTTCTGGTGCGAGTCCTAGTGCCTGTAGATGTAGTGCATGCAGGTGAGAGTGTAGACGACACTGGGAGGGAGGAGGGAGACGACGACAAGGAGGGACACAGTGGAGGCAGTGGATGTTGCTGTGGGTGATGCTTGCGTGAGTGCCTGTGGGTCGGTGGTGCCTATGTTTGCTTGAGCTACTTGTGTGTGTTGAGGTGTAAGCATGCTTGTTTGATGGTGTGCTTGGGATAGGCTGGGGTACAGGGGATTGGGTCTGGGTGGAGGAAGTTGGAGGGGGGAGGCTAGGCACAGGGACAATGGCTGCCATCAGTGCTGAGGCCAGAGATTGCAGGGTTCGATGATAGGCAGCCTGACAAGAATAAATGCCCTCCAGGAATGCATTAGTGTGTTGCAACTCCCTTTCTACACCCTGGATGGCATTCACAATGGTAGACTGCCCAACAGTGAGTGACCTGAGGAGGTCAATGGCCTCCTCACTGAGGGCAGCAGGGGTGACAGTGGCAGGGGCTGAGGTGCCTGGGGCGAAGGTGATGCCCACCCTCCTGGGTGAGTGGGCACGGGGCGAACGCTGAGGGGCTGCTGGTAGGGGAGGTGGCGGCTGTACCTGTGGAAGAGGGGGGCACAGATGGTGCCGCCACCACAAGGGAGCTCCCATCGGTGGACGAGTCCGTGTCGCTGGTTGGTGATCCTGTGCCCGGCGTGAAGCTCCCTTCGCCCTCCGTCCCACTGGTATATTCAGAGTCTGTGGTGTGGCCCTCCATGGCCATGTGGGATGCAGCTCCCTCGTGCTCCGGTGCCACTGTACCTACGCCTGATGATGCTGATGCACACAAGAACAGGGAGAGCAGAAAAAGGGGGGGACGACAGAAGGAACACAGGTTGAGTGCATGGCTTACCGCTACCGTTGGTGGACAATACAGACACAGCAGCCCCCTGCACTACGCCGTGCTCTTGGCCACTACAGATGCAATTCCTGTGTTCTGGCCTACATGGCTATGGTGGACATCTGCACACATGGATGCCACAGGGGCATGTATACCTGTACTCGACCCTCTACTGAGGTGGGGTGGAGTGGCACATGGCCTGCATTACAGAGGGGCCTTGCCTACATAAGTCGCCCTGGCCTAGGGAAATCCACAGCCCTCCTCCCCCCCTCATACCCCTCCACTACGCGCAAAGTCCCCAGAATGAGAGTGTACTCACCCCCTTGTGTCTGCTCTGATGCCCTCAAGCGCCCATCCAACTCCGGGTAGGCCACCACCAGGATCCGGAACATCAGGGGGGTCATGGGGCGACGGGCACCCCTCCCACGTTGGGAGGCCATCCCCAGCTGAGCCTCTGCCGTCTTCTTGCTACAGTGGCGAATGTCCTCCCATCTTTTCCGGCAGTGGGTGCCCCGTCTCTGGTGGACCCCCAGGGTCCGGACGTCCTTGGCAATGGCATGCCAAATGTCCTTCTTCTGGTGGCGCTGACCTACATGACATGTACAGGGGAAGAAGAGAAGTCATTAACAACAGCACCGTCGAAGTGGGTGGCCCCCATCCCTACCCTTGCCATGTGGCACATGCATTCACAGTCCTTCATGTTCCCTGAACTCTGTCCCCTTCCTACTGACATCCAGCCCTCTTCACCCAGGCATAGCCCATACAACGTGCTCCCTGTGTACTTACCTGTTGGTCTGGAGGACCGTAGAGTAGCGTGTACTGGGGAGGACCCCCTCGACTAGCTTCTCCAACTTCTGAGCAGTAAAGGCAGGGGCCCTTTCCCCAGACGCAGCAGCCATTGTCTCTTCCAGACCGAGGTCACAGCAGCACTTGCAGTGTAGGTCCTCTCCTGTCGAAGATCAGTTATCGAGTGATTGAACAGATAGAAAATGGCGGTCACGTCCGCGGCGGTGCGTATCATCACCGCCGGCGCACTTCATCATTGGCTCCTGGGACCCATAGGGTCCAAAGTTAACCAATGCAGCATTGCGCCGCAGTCTACGACCACCTACCGCGACGGTGTACAATGCCAGCGCAGATACCTCACATCCCATTGTCCCAGTTTAGAGGTCAGGCAGTCACCATTTCAGGGGCCCACATGGCTTCATTTACTACTGCGTCACACATACCTAGGCCTACACTCAACACACATACAGGAAGAGTTTTGTGTTTGGTGTCGTGTTCTGTGTATCTGTAGGTACATACCTGGAAATTTGGTGACTCTGTGGTTGCTGTTGTTCTTCCTAGGCACCGTCAGCTTGGACATGTGAGAAGATGACGGAATCCTCTGGTGTACCGACCGCTGGTGCACCTGTTGACAATGGAGGAGCGACATTTAATCATCACCTACAGGTTTGACCGTGCCACTATCCAGGAACTATGTACCCAGTTGGAGCCAGACCTGATGTCACCAATCCGCCATCCCACTGGAATCCCCCCTGATGTGCAGGTGCTGTCAGTGCTCCATTTCCTTGCAAGTGGGTCTTTTCAGACAACAGTGGCCATGGCATCAGCGATGTCCCAGCCTATGTTTTCCAACGTGCTGTCCAGAGTGTTGTCTGCCCTGCTGAAACACGTAAGGAGATACATCATTTTCCCTGAGGTGGAAGATTTGGCTACAGTGAAAGGTGACTTCTATGCCCTTGGACATATCCCCAACACCATAGGTGCTATTGATGGCACCCATGTAGCTCTGGTCCTCCCCCACAGGAGTGAACAGGTGTACAGGAACCGGAAGAGTTATCATTCGATGAATGTACAGATGGTATGTTTGGCAGACCAGTACATCTCCCAGGTAAATGCTATGTTCCCTGGCTCTGTGCATGACGCCTACATCCTGCGGAATAGCAGTATCCCGCATGTGATGGGTCAACTCCAGAGGCACCACGTGTGGCTATTAGGGGACTCTGGTTACCCCAACCTGTCCTGGCTATTGACCCCAATGAGGAATCCCAGGACCAGGGCAGAGGAACGCTACAATGAGGCCCATGGGCGGACTAGGAGGGTGATCGAACGCACCTTCAGCCTCCTGAAGGCCAGTTCAGGTGCCTCCATATGACAGGTGGTTCCCTATTCTACTCACCAAGTGAGGTGTGCCAGATCATCGTCGCCTGCTCGATGCTTCACAATCCTGCTTTGCGACGCCAGGTGTCTTTTCTGCAGGAGGATGGTCCAGATGGCGGTGTTGTGGCAGCTGTGGAGCCTGTGGACAGTAATGAGGAGGAAGCTGAGGAAGAAGACATAGACAACAGGGAGTCAGTCATACAGCAATATTTCCAGTCTCACACAGGTGAGAACATTTCTTTCTTACCATTACATTCACTTTCACACTTCTACCTCTATCATGTCTGTCATTCCATAGCACTATTTGGTCACTGAGTTGTACCTTTCCATTACGGTTTCACAGGTGTGGTTACCAACGTGTGTCATCTGCTTGCATCCTTCAAGGACTTGTGATGTGTGACATAGGTATGTTGGCTTTACAATAGAAAACGCATTTTGACACTGTCATTGATAATACAAATTTACCAAATCACAGACTGACTCCAGATTGTTTTGTGGTTCAAGGGTGTTTATTTAAGTGCTCAAAATTAGAGGGGGGTTGTCAAATGGTGATGGGGGACGGTGGAGGAATGTCCATGGCATAGTCCAGTTTATTGGTCACACAGGTGCACTGCCCATATGGGCATAGGAAGTGGAGCTGGGGCAGTTAAAGTATGGACAGGGTAACAAAGTGGGACAGTGGGATGACAATCAGGGTGGTCTCATTTCCTGGCGGGGGTCTTGCCATCTTGCTCTGTCCTGTTCCTGGATCTCAGGGACCGCTTGCGTGGTGGTTGTCTGTCTGCAGGGGGTGAGGTGCTGGTGTGTTGGTCCTGTGGCGGGGTGACCTGTCCACTAGCACCGGCGGAGGTGGTGGGCAGTTCATCGTCCATGCTAGTGTCAGGGGCCCCTTGGAGTGCCACGGTGTCCTGCATGGTGTTTTGTATGTCCTTCAGCACCCCTACGATGGTGCCCCAGGCGGAGCTGATGGTTCAGAGCTCCTCCCTGAACCCCAAATACTGTTCGTCCTGCAGGCGCTGGGTCTCCTGAAGCCCTCCCAGTTCCCCTGTGTTCCTGTGCCTCCATCCCCGGGACCGTGTGCCCACTACCACTGCCCCCAGGTCCCTGTTGTTGTTAGGGTGGTGGGTTATCCTGGGTTCCCTGTAGTGGTGGACACACCGCTGATTGACGTGTCCTGGGTACGGAGGTATGGGCCCGCTGGGTGGGTGCTGTGCTGGTGTTACCAGAGGGTGGAAGATTAGTGTTGGGCTGTGCCTGTGCAAGGGGAAACGACTGTCCCGAGGTCCACGATGGTCCGGGCTGGTCATCAGGATCCAGTAGGGCAGAGCTGCTGTCGTCACTGTGGGCCTCTTCTGTGGGTGGAGTGGAGATTTCTGGACCCTCCGGTGTGGTGACGTTCCTTAGTGGTCCTGCAGGGATATGAGAGCATGATTATTGCATGTCTGTGTGTCATGGTGTGCAATGGGTGGGTGTGCGTGTACCCCAGTGCAAGCATTCCTGTGTGGGGGTTTGTGTGATGATGGTTAGGGGGTTGTTATGGGTATGTGCAGTGAGCATGCTTTAGTGAGGGGTGACCATGCTTAGTTGTGTCATGCAGGGCTTGGTGTTGGGATGGGTGGTTTGTGTTATTAGTACATTAGTGAGGAGTTGTAGTGATAGGGGAGGGGGTGAGGGTGGGGGGATGTGATAGCATGCAGGTAGGGTGGTTGATATGATAGTTAAGATTCTGCGCCATAGCTCCATCTTCCTGGCTATGGAGGTGTGCTGCACCTGTGAGCCAAATAGCTGTGGCTCTACCCGTAGGATTTCCTCCACCATGACCCTGAGGTCCTCCTCGGAAAACCGGGGGTGTCTTTGGCGTGACATGGGGTGGTGTGGGGTGGTGTAAGTGTTGATGTGTGTGGTGATGTGTAGTGGTGTGTGGTGTTTTGTGCGTGGAATGTTGTATGGGTGATGGTGTTGTGTGCCTCTGTGTGGTGGGGTTCTCAATTGCTGTGCTCTCTGTCTCTCTGGCCTTCGTTCATGAATTATGGTCGTAGTGGTTTGTGGGTGATGTGAGTGTGTGTTTTATATTGTGTTGGGTGTGTGGGAGTGGTGTGTGTATTTTGAATTGTCCAATGTGGCGGTGTTTTGGAGATATGTGTGTATTTTGAGCGCAGCGGTGTGTACCGCCAATGGAATATCGCGGTTGAAAGACCGCTGCGTGGATTCGTGTGTCGTGATAGCATGGGCGTGTTTCTGTTGGCGTGACGGTGGAGGATTTGTTTTCGCCAGTTTAACAATGACCTTTGGTGTGGCGGAGTTGTGTGGGTGTCTGAATATCGGCGGATTCCGAGATGTGTGTCATAATAGCTGTGGCGGTATTCCGCGGCCGCAGCGGTGTTTTGGCGGTCTTCTGCACGGCGGTAAGTGGCTTTTACCGCCGATGTTGTAATGAGGGCCTTTGTGTTGTGTTACATTTCATATTGAGCTGGGAGGCATTTGATGGATGAAACACAGGCACTCCAGTGCATCTTCCCATGGATTTTGCACAATCAATTTTTCTCCTTCCTATTTCCTCTTTTCATGTGTGATACTTTCTGCATCATGCAAGAAAAAGAATAATAGGACACTTTGTATACCTTCATAAACAAAACAAACATGCAGGTAATGCACTAAGGTGCAAGTGTGCCAGCACTGATGCAGTGCACCAGCACAATGATAGAGCCGGAGTGATCCATATCTTAGTAAATATTGTGCATATCTGTTCTTTACCTTTCACACAATGCAGGACAGTGCAGCAAGTTCCCTTGCTGTGCCACATTGCACAAAATAGTAGTAAATATGCCCCTCAAGGATATGGGGCTGGTATTGCAATTTGAAGATCGGGGTACTAATCCTGTTTTTTCTCTTTAGAAGAACTGTATAAGCCCTATTCACAAACTGAACTTTTGTAGTACATGACACTTTTTAAGTAATTTACACTTTTGTAGTAAGCCCCTATCTCCATTATTTTCTATGTGAGGGTGTTGCAATACCAGTGGTGGCTGTGCAGGGCTGAACTTACTACAAATGTGTAAGTTAGTTCAAAAGTGCAGTTTGTGAATACTGAAAAGTAGTAAACAATCTCAAAAGTGTAAACTTACTCAAAAGTCTAAGTTACATTTGTGAATCAGGCCCTACATCACAAAAGCAATTTGGGTGTCTACAATCAACGCAGGTGTTCAAACACCCAAATTACTAGCATAAATTCCTACTTATAACACTCAAACATTGAATTTACATTACTATATTGGTTTACTCAGATTACACCAGATTGATGTAATATGGAATGTAAAAGAAAATTAATTCCCATGGTTGGGGAGTGGGTAACAAATGGCTGTATTTCATTTAAAACTGGTGAACAAGTTTGTGCATATTCACAAATGTTTTCAAGATCCATTCCCACCCTTTAACCCACAATGCCAGGCTCACAAGATGGCCTATTTCTATTGATGTTTTCAACCTCACATCATGTGCTGTACCCCTGAAATGTTGTGACCTAATGGTTCCCCTTAGTTTTGTGTATCTCAGTTCTTAGTTTCCACTATGAAAGACGTATTTGCAATCTGAATTCATGTGTCCATTAGCTTTCCTGTTGCTTAACTAACTTGCCAGTACATAAATTTGCTGTCATGAATTCTTTTCTGTATGGAACAAGTATATGTCACAGTAGCTAGATTAAAAGACTTAGGGCCTCATTACAACCTTGGCGCTCTTTCAAAAAGACTGCCGAGGTTCAGGAGCCAGAATACCGCCATTGCCGGCGGTATTCCTGGCTCCCTATTATGACTTTTCCGCTGGGCCAGCGGACAGAAACAGTGTTACCGTCCGCTGGCCCAGCGGAAAAGTCACATCAACATTGCTGCCGGCTCGTAATAGAGCCGGCGGCAATGCTGATGTGCTGCGGGTGAACTAGCACCCGTCGCACCCGTCGCGCGTCGCGCAAATTCGGGCAGTGAAATGCGTGACGGGGCTATGCCTGGGGGCCCCTGCACTGCCCATGCCAAGTGCATGGGCAGTGCAGGGGCCCCCAGGGGCACCCCAAGTCCCCTTACCGCCAGCCTTTCCATGGCGATGTTTACCGCCACAGACCGGCTTGCGATCGGGGACTCATAATCCCCAGGGCAGCGGTGCTTGCACCACTGCCCTGGGGATTATGACCGCCAGGCGGAAGCCTGATGTTATGTTGGAGTGGCCGGCGGTATGGCCGTGGCTATTCCGCCACGGTCATAATAGCTGGTGGAACACCGCCAGCCTGTTGGTGGTGTTACCGCCAGCTTACCTCCGGCCGCCAAGGTCGTAATGACCCCATTAGGCCCTCATTACAGCTCTGGCGGTCCTCGAAACCCCCAAAACGCGGTGGCAGTCAGACTGTTGCATCCTGGCAGTCTGACCCCCAAATTTAGACCCTGGTAGTCGGACTGCCAAGGGACCACCATCAGGGAAAAGGTCCTCGACGGTGAGGTGGCAGTAACAGTTGTGGTCAGCCATGGCAGCACTGAGTTCAGGAGTGTTATGTTGATCACAAGTCATGTTTTCACCAGTCTTTTCATGGTGAGGAACTCGCCATGAAAAGGCTGGTGAAAAGCCAGTGCTTCGCACCACAGTGGGTGGCCCAGCACTGTTCATTCCCACAGCATGGACAGTGAAGGGATCCCACTGCCCAGCACCCTCGGAATGCACACTGTCTGCTAAGCAGGCAGTGTGTATTCCGAGGGTTCTGGGAACACCCTCTGGGCGACTGCGTTGGACTCGTCTCCATGAGGAGCAGAGGCCAATGCTGCTGCGTGGTTTACACTGGGCTGACCAGCAGAAACCTCAGATTTCCAGTGGAAACCTTGTAATCATCCTGAGGGGGGAGACAGTCAGCTCCGCGGAGGTCTCCCCTCCACGGGCTGCCAACCTCGTAATGAGGCCTTTAGAAATTTCAATTGTTGTAGCATTGCTCCATAGCACCTGTCGCATTCCGTGGTGTATATCAAAGAATGGGGAGGAGAAGCCTTTGCAAGTGACTTATGCTGTGGAGTCATAATACATGTCTTTGGTAAGGGTGGGAAAATCATGGCCTATACCCATCCTCTCCGTGATCCAAAAAAGATAGCCCCAATCCACATGGCCAAAACCTTTTGGTGCATCCATGGAGAGAAGGACTTTTTCATCTATATCTTTCCTCACCTGGCAGCGTAAATATGGGAGAGGGTGTACGTGTGATTAGTGGAGGAGCAGCTTGATTCAAAACCCAAAGTTCAGAGGGGCATTAGGTCCTTAATTATTTGTTCTTGTGTGTCGCTAAAATCTTAGCCAGCATTTGCGTTTATTAATGATATTGGTCTGCAGTTGTAGCATTAAAGGGGGTCTTTCCCAGGCTATGGGATCACCAAAAGTCTGGCTCTGAAGAAATCAGGGGACAGGTGACCTTGGTTTGGTTATGCCTTGTATACTGAGATGAGTAAATTAACGGTATGAGACTTGGTTGGTTTGTAAAATTCCATCAGGAAATGAACCTCCCCAGAAGACCTACAATCTGGATTTATATCATTTGCTGAGGAGATCCCATCTGAATTAATTTTCCCTTGCAGCTGTGCGACTGGACTGGGGTCAGCTTTGAAGATTGTGGTTCTGAAAAAATTAGGTTTCAGCATTTGGGGTTGAAGGAGTCCCAGCAGCATAAACGTTCTCATAGTACTGCTGAAATTCTACCACTGTCGCTGTTAGGAGGGTTAAGACCCATCTGTCAGAGACTTGAAAGGGCAGGGAGGACGCTGGTGGAGTGTAGTTGGTCGTGTTCCTAGGCCAATAGATGGCCTGTCATTTCCTGCAATCCTACTGCCTTTTTAGGATGTGAAACAGGCATTTTTCTGTGTTTGCTGTGTAAAGAGTATTCAGTAAATATTTGGGTGACAGAAGTTCAATAAGGATCTCTTGAGTCAGGGATGTGGACTAAGCACAGGTCAATGACCAGACCTGGGTTTCCAGCTGGTGTTTTGACTCTGTCAGTTTTCCTTTGGCCAGCATGAAGTTCCTCACCAGTAATCCCCTCACAACAGCCTTTCCAGCTTTGCATAGGGAGAGAACTGAGGGCCTTCTTTAGATCTCAGCGGTGGGGTTACTCCACCACGACGGTAACAGATATTCCATCTGCCGAGAGCTAAATCCCATTGAAAACAATGAGATTTAGATTTTGGTGGACAGAATAACCTCCATTGTTGTGATGAAGTAACCCCTCCACCGAGATCTAAATCAGGTCCAAAGTCTTTGTTATCCTCCAGATACTTCTCAATGTGTTCTGCGAGGCAACGTTTTGCTTCAGGATCTTTGTATTGAGAGGTGTTTAAGTGCTGTAGTCCCCTCAGAGATAGACCCAGTCCCAGGTGCAATTCTATGAAGGTAAGGTCTGAAATTCCACGGGGTGGGATTGGTTGGATCATTTCATTGTTGAGTAAAGATAGGGGTGCAAAAAAACTGGTCTATTCCGCTTTGAATGCCATGAGGGCAAGAGGTTAATGTGTTGTCCCTTTCCTGATGGTCAGTCCGCCAACCTCGAAGTTAGGCCCTTAGATATTTCAATTACTATATTGTTTCCTTTCCACTCATGCACAGTAATGTAAAATAGAGTTTAGAGTTTTCCTGGTAATGCAGCATCAGTCTTGTGCCCTGACTTACGCTCAAAAATGTATTAAAAAAAATGTAAAAGCAGTGTGTTTTCATAGTATTGGACACATGTGCCTTTCAAATATATAGGGGGTTATTACAACTTTGGAGGAGGTGTTAATCCGTCCCAAAAGTGACAGTAAAGTGACGGATATACCACCAGCCGTATTACGAGTCCATTATATCCTATGGAACTCGTAATACGGCTGGTGGTATATCCGTCACTTTACCGTCACTTTTGGGACGGATTAACACCTCCTCCAAAGTTGTAATAACCCCCATAATGTTTTGCAGCATTTAAACCAAGTTGAGTTGAACAAAATATATTTGTCTTCATCACTATTTCATAATTTGTATAAAGGGTCATTAAAAAAGAAAAAGGATGAAAAATAGAGAAGGGTATGTCTCATAAAAATTAAGGAAAAGTTTTAAATGAGGAGGTTGACATTTGTGTAGATCAAATCAGAGAAAGGAAATTTTCAACTGCAATTTCCAAACTTTTTTGCGCCATATTTTGCAGCTTTATGTAGTTCCTGCCATGGATGACATGATGTAATTAGGTATAGGTAAATAAAACTCTTTGCTGTCAATTTCAACTCCTGTCAATTCAAGTCCTATAATTTGTTAAAGGCAAACAAGCATGCACCCTTCACAGGGTCCTTTTTTCTCTGACAACTATTAGATGTTCATTGTATTTTGTGCTACTAGAAGGTAATAGTTGTCATCCTGGCAAATAATATTTTGATTGGTTAAGCTTTTTTTTATTTATGATTTTGGCAGACATGTTGCTTAATGAGAGTTAATGTTCATGATGTTATGCAAAATATACATCTAAAGGCACCTTGTAACCAGAGTCAGTTCTGCCTTTGACCTTACCACTCAAAAAGTAGAACAAAAACACAAGCGCCATCAACAACAGCTGTTCAGGTTCTGGTTGTTTGCATTATTCCTGTGTTATAATTTTGTTGCAAAATAAGCCACATGGTATAATGGTGTAATTTTGTGAATTTCGTGCAACAAGTGTAATGAGAAAATAGTGCAATTATTCAAGGTTACACCAATATAATGGAAGTTTTGTCTTTATCTAGTTTATAATAGAAACCATGCCCAGTAAGGCCACGGGTTTTCACAAGTGTTTGAAATCTCTTTGAATATCACAAGACTTAACTCTCAATTGTACCTCACTAGACCATGAAAGAAAGATGCACCAGCCTTGGGGGGCCTCTAACTGTGGAATACAACAGGGATACATCATGCTACTATTCCGACTCTAACATAAGCAAAATCAAGGAATGTGTTGGACTTTAGAAGTGTTAAATTTACTTTTCCCACTCCAGTCTGAACAACAGTAAGAAAAGTTTTAGTCTTTGGATGGGTTACATTTACTATTCCGACTTGAATAGATGGAAATAGTAAATCTAATCCCCCCTAAAGTCCAACACTTTCCCTACTTTGCTTACATTGGAATTAGAAGTCCAACTCTTTTGTTTGTGTTGTTTATTTTCAAGTTATTATTAGTGTTTTTAGTGTAATGTTTTTTTAATTATGTATTTTGTTTAGAGAATATAATATACACAGGCACACACATATATATATATATATATATATATCCTAAAATTATCCAGGTGTCTGCACAGCTACTTCCACCTCTTGGGGTTGGTACAGGTCACGGTCACCAGCAGCCGTTATTTTATAACAAAGAAAATGCCACTCCTCACAGGCATGAGGAAGATCTGTTGATGGAAACGTGTCACCATTAAAATTTGCTTTGCATCTGAAACTTTGGAGTGCGGTCTTTTCAATGCCTGTGAGGAATGGCATTTTCTTTGTTTTATATATATCTATATATATATATATATATATATAGATATATATAAATATATATATATATATATATATATATATATATATATATATATATATATATATACATTATCAATTAAAACTATTTATTTACAATTAAATTATTAATTTGTATTTTAATATTTTAAATAAATTACATAAAATGGTATGCTTATGAATATTCTATATTCATACTTGTTTGTCAATATTCTGTTCCATTATATTTTTTTGACTCAATTCTTTGTTAGTTTACATTCACTGAGCCTGATTCACTAACTTCACTTTATAGTGCATTTAGCAGTGCTACAAACTGTACAACAAAGTGCTATTCACAAACTACGTACAGAGTTTATGCTTCTGCATAACCTATACTTATGTGCGTGGTGTTTTCTGAACTGACTGGGGTGTCTTCGTACATGTATATATATCAGTATTTAATGTAAGAGAGATTGGAGGCATGGGACCAACACTATAAAAGGGAAAAGGATTAAGGAGGAGTAAGATGGTTTTGGGGTGTTAGGAGCGGGACATCAGCCACCCGCATAAGGGTAAATAATTTTTTTTACACATAGAGTGGAAACATAATTTACATTTTTGTAGGAAATTTACACTCAAGGTTTGTGAATACCAAAGAGTACTAAACTTTCTCGAATGTATACATTTTTCAAAAGTGCTCAGTACTGTTGTGAATTAGGCCCAAAGTATGTAAGATCAATATTTTTGTAGATTATATTTTTGACACAAAATTGTGGTGTCACAATATTGTTGTTCTCAATATTCTGTCATGCAGCCTCTGAAGCAATGCTGAGACAATAGGAGCAGTGAAGTCAGAGTCATTCTTTGCTGATTTTCTGCTTGATAGCTTGACTCAATAGCCATTCCCAACTTGAAAAGAGAACTCATACTATGCATTATGTGACAATTGCAAAGAGGAAGATATCTCCTTAGAAAAAAAGAATGTTTCCTCTTCCATGGGAACAGCTGGAGATGTTTTCTCTACTTGAAAACTCTTTGATGCTTGCTTTGAAGATGGAATCTGAAATGGTTCTTGTACATTAAAGGCCATTTTAATTACGCTGCTCTTCTGTTTCCTAGCAGCTTTCCAGTATTTTGTCCAGATCTAATATCAGGGCAGCAATGGGGTTGGTTTCTCACATCATTGGAAAAAACATTTCAAACAAGGAAAATGTAAATCTCCTTCCTGGCTAGATATGTCAATCAATCTCGTCCTTTTTGTGGGGTCATAGAAATCTTGAGGAAGTCGTTACATAAAAACTGGCAAGAATAATTGCATCGGTCCATGCCCATAATATTATGCAGAATCCAGGAAAAGACCTGTAAAGAGCCTGATTAACCTTTTTTATACTATCTGCAAGTGAAATACCCCCAGAAGACATATCTTATACAAAACTAGATCCACTTGAAAAAATAGTGGAAAGGCTTGCTCAGTTGCAGGTATGCTAATGATAAGATGATGTGAGTCAGGTTGAACCCTTCATTATTTCTCATAGTATTAAAACGAGGTTGAACCCAAAGCGATATATAGAGCATTTATTTTCTGCTCTAAGACAATGGGATACACTTAGCATTTTGCTATTTAGTAATTCTTTGTACCTGTCCCAAGCATTTTCACTATCAACGCCATGCAAAGCAATACCACTAAGATTTAAATCTTGCATTTTTTGATTGTTGAGCAATACACATTGCTGTAAGCATGCTTCACTGATTCTCATTATTTTAAATATACTTCACTTGTGCCAATCAAGAGGAACTGAAGTCACTTGTAATTGTCACAAACACTGTATTATTTCTCCGGATGGCACACTTTTTTAAATCTCATTGCCCCCTTCATCCCCTACATCTGATGCCTGTGACTAACTATAATCATTAAAACATAGGGACATATTGAGTAGTCAAGGGGATGTTCTGAGAGGTATGGAACCATGTCACAAACTCATTGATCAAAAGCCAAATACTAGCAACAGATTCTACAGCACAGTTATAGAGCTTCTTGCTTATGCTCAGTGCCAGTTTACTGTTCTCTCATGGTGAGTGTGCAATGGGAGAGTTTGGCAGTGATTTGAGAAAGCGGGATTTTGTGTGTCTTCTGGATCCAGGTGCTCAGACATATCTCCAAGGGGTGCTTACTCACATGGTATACTTTTCTAGCAGCTTGTTTAGCAGTCTAGGCACTGAGAAGCATACAGAATCCTGTACCATCATGTTTCTATAGTGATACCTCAGACCAAGCAAATAAATAAATATTTTGAGCCATGGAAAATTGATTACACTGAATAATGCCTTCAGGATAGCCTATGCAGCATTCCCCAACCTTGCATAGAGTGTGTGAGGGAAAATATTTCTCAGTGCCAAAATACTATTCTAAAATGGAAGTGAAATAGCGGAGACAAGCTGACATGAGGAAGATATCAGTAAGCATGTACATGTGGAGAAAATGTGGCAAAAAACAACAGAGCAAGATATAGAGGACAAGTCAAATGGAGAGAAAAGTTATGCAAACATATATAGGCCCTCATTACAACCCTGGCAGTTGGTGGTAAAGTGGCGGTAATACCGCCAACAGGCTGGCGGTAAATACCGCCAAATTATGACTATTGTGGAAACAGCTCAGACAGTCAGCCACTTTAACACACCGACCGCCAGGGCAGAATCGACAGGCACCACAGTGGTAGTCGCCTACAGTCAGGCGGATGTCAATGTGCCGCCTACTATATTATGACACTTCAATCTGCTACCTTTTCCAGGGTGGTTCCAACAACATCAAAAACCTGGCGGAAACACTGCACAGAAGGGAAACAACTCACCTGTGGAAACTCAGGGAACAGCCATGCCGCCATGGAGTCCGAGCTATATATCTTCCCAATGATCTTCTACTTCCTGATCCAACACGAACATCAACGCCGTCGAAGATGACCACAGTGAGTATAGACACCTAGCACACAGGGGGGAGGGAGGAAAGAGAGAGTGATACACACACGCAACACACAACACCCCCACCCCAACACCATACACACAAGCAGATGCAGTAACATCACATATGGACCAAGTTTCCCTCAGGAATAATGTAAGGACTACAGCAATATATCAAAGTGAGTGTAATAAGATAAATATAGTACAAATATTTGCATTCAAATCCCAAACTATAAATATATTTAATAATGAAGGGACAGTGCCCAGTCCTTAATGTTCGTGGCCAAAGGGCCACATTACAAAATCCAAGGGCCCATTTGTCTTCTGCAACAACACAGAGAGAAAACAGCAGGGGCATCATTTCGAAAATAGGCAGGCACCTCAGGGGCATGAGGAACGGGGGCACCTCAGCCAGAAGATGGATCAAATCCACTGGTCCTGGAGGGGGCAACATGCCCTGTGCTTGGTCCTGGGGAGTGCAAGGCCACAGTCTCTCAAATAGGTGACTTCCCCACATGCTCTGGAAGGGGCAGCATGCCCTGTGCTTGGTCCTGGGGAATGTAAGGCCACAGTCTCTCAAGTGGGTGACTTCCCCACGTGCTCCGGAGGGGGCATCGTGCCCTGTGATCTTCATCCTGGGGAGGATGGGGTGAGTGGATGGCATCTCCAGTGGTTCTGGAGGGGGCATCATGCCCTGTGATCTTCATCCTGGGAGGATGGGTGAGTGGGTGTTTTCCACATTGGTTCTGGAGGGAGCATTGTGCCCTGTGATCTTCATCCTGGGGAGGATGAGGTGAGTGGATGGCATCTCCACTGGTTCTGGAGGGGGCTTTGTACCCTGTGATGCTGGTCTTGGGAGTGCAAGGTCACAGTCTCTCAGCTAGGTGTCATACCCACAGGATTTGCAGGGGTAGCCCGCACAACAGCCCATGGATACAAGACTACACTCTGTCCGCTGGCGGTGATGGCTGCTCAGTGGCGGCAGTGGTGGTGGTGGTACTGCTGCTGGTATTGGTGTGGGGAGGCTCCAGCTCATCCTCTGCAGCCTCAGATGGCTGCCCACTGGTGCTGCTGCTGTTGGTGGTGGTGCTGGTGGTGGAGCTGGTTGTGGTGGAAGGCTCCAGCCCATCCCCTGCAGCCTCGGACGGCTGCCCACTGGTGCTGCTGCTGCTGGTAGTGGTGCTGGTAGTGAAGCTGGTGGTGGGGGTGGCTCCAGCCCATCCCCTGCAGCCTTGGATGGCTGCACCACCATGGTTGGTGGTGTGGGCTCTGACCATGTCCCAGCACCAGGCCCCTTGTCCTTTCTGCCTGCTGGTGCAGGCCCCTTGCACTTCCTGGCAGCAGATGGAGATTCCTCCTTCCCCTTTCTGGCAGCAGTTGGGGGGCAGCACCTTTCCCTTCCTTTCAGCAGCTGGGGATGGCATCTTTCCCTTCTTTTCAGCAGCTGGGGTGGCACCTTGCCCTTGACAGCACTTGGGACAGGCACCCTTTCAATGTGGCTGCCTGGTGCCCGGGATCCTTTCCCACCAGGAGTTGATGTGGACACTACTGGGCCCATGGACTGGGTGGCTGAGGTGCTTGCCTGGGTTTTACACACCCTGACCAGACGTGAATAATGGGGGGAGGAGGGGTAGGGAAAAGGTCAACGGTGGAGAGGAAAAGCTTCTTAGGGAAATTGGGGTGGGAAGAGGGAGAAGGTTTGGGAGTGGAGGAAGTGGGAGTGGTTGTAGGAGGTGTCTGTCTGCTGATTTTGGGTGCAGGAGCATAGGCTGGATTCTGTTGTGAGGTGGATGGCTTTTGGTTGTCTGAGTGCTTGCGTTTGTGTACCTTTTGGTAGGGCACAGACACAGTGGGAGAGGACACAGGGGACGTGTGCATGGCTGTTGGGGTGGGGTCTGCAGGTGAGGTGTGTGTTCTGCTACGTGTGGTGGTGATGCTTGTAGTGGATGATGGTGTAGTGCATGCAAGTGTGAGTGTAGACGCAACTGGGAGGGAGGCGGAGAAGGAGGAGGAGGGGGACACAGTGAAGGCAGTGGATGTTGTTATGTCTGCATCTGGATGGTGTTTGTGTGAGTGCTTGTGGGATGATGTGTGGTACTTGTGTTTGCCTGTGCCACTCTTGTGTGTTCTCCTGTGTGCATGCATGTCTGCCTCTGTGCTTGGAATAGGTTGGGGTTGAAGGGAATGGGACTGGGTAGAAGAAGTTGGAGGGTGGAAACAGGGACAATGGCTGCCATCAGAGAGGAGGCCAGAGCCTAGATTGATCTCCGGTGGGCCGCCAAGCTAGTGTGAATGCCCTCCAGAAATGCATTGGTCTGTTGCATTTGGGCTGCCAGCCCCTGGATGGCATTCACAATGGTGGACTTCCCAACAGAGATGGATCGCGTGGGGGTCAATAGCCTCCTTGCACTGGGCAGCAAGGTTCTCCGTGGCAGGGTGTGAGGTTCCTGGGTGAAGGAGAGGCCCACCCTCCTGGATGAGGGGGCACGGGCAACTCGCTGAGGGGCTGCTGGGAGGGTGGTGGTGGTACAGGGGGTGGCAGCTGTACCTGCAGCTGGGGTGGTCACAGAGGTGTCCGCCACCACTAGGGAGCTTTCATCGGAGGAGGTATCTGTGTCAGAACTGTCCCCTCCTGTCTCCGCCGTGGTGCTCCCCTCGCCCTCTGTCCCACTGGTTCCCTCATCGTCGGTGGACTCTGCCTGCTGGGTCCTGTGGGATGCAGCTCCCTCCATCACAGGTGCCACTGCTCCTCTGCCAGATGATGCTAATGCACATAAGGACAGGGTGACAAAACAAAAAGGGGGGGGATAGACAAAGGATACAGGGGGTCATTCCTAGATTGGCGGGCGGAGGTCGCCGCCCACCAAGCGGGAACCGCCAGAAGACCGTACCGCGGTCAAAAGACCGCAGCGGTCATTCTGAGTTTCCTGCTGGGCTGGCGGGCGACCGCCAGAAGGCCGCCCGCCCGCCCAGCGGGAAACCCCCTTCCACGAGGATGCCGGCTCCGAATGGAGCTGGCGGAGTGGAAGGGGTGCGAAGGGTGCAGTTGCACCCGTCGCGATTTTCAGTGTCTGCCACGCAGACACTGAAAATCTATGTGGGGCCCTGTTAGGGGGTCCCTGCAGTGCCCATGCCAGTGGCATGGGCACTGCAGGGGCCCCCAGGGGCCCCACGACACCCGTTCCCGCCAGCCAGGTTCTGGCGGTGACAACCGCCAGAACCAGGCTGGCGGGAAGGGGGTTGGAATCCCCATGGCGGCGCTGCTTGCAGCGCCGCCGTGGAGGATTCCCTGGGGCAGCGGGAAGCCGGCGGGAAACCGCCGGCTTCCCTTTTCTGACCGCGGCTTTACCGCCGCGGTCAGAATGCCCCCGGAAGCACCGCCAGCCTGTTGGCGGTGCTTCCTCCGTCACCTACCCTGGCGGTCATAGACCGCCAGGGTAGGAATGACCCCCACAATTGGTAAACTGCTGCACCAACACCACTGTTGGTGTACACAACACTCACACACAGGGAACAGTACTACACACTAGGCAATGCACTGCCAGTAATAATGCTAGTTCCCAGGTCATGAGGAGGGACACATACCGCCAACTGCAGCATACCTGGGACCTACATAGCCCTGCTCATTAGTGGATGCCTTCTAGCGAGGTTGAAGGAAATTCAAATCAGAACCCTGCCCAACATGGAACCTACACTGCAGTGTCAGGCCTGGCCTAGGAGCACCCAGAGGCACACATCCCCCACCCAGATACCACCCAACCAGGCGTAAGTAGTGAGGACGGGCACTGTACTCACCCCCTTGTGGATGCTGTGATGACCCCAAGCGCCCCTTCCTTGTTGGGAGCCATCCCCAGCTGGGCCTCTGCCGTCTCCATGCCCAGCGTCTCAGGTCCTCCCACCGTTTCGGACAGCGGTTGCTCCGCCTGCCAGAGACCCCCAGGGTCCCCACGTCCTTGGTGATGCCACGCCATATACCCTTCTTTTGATGGGCGCTGACCTGCCGAGGAAATATACTCAGGGAAAGATATTAGTTAGACCGTCCAGCCTGTTACACTCATGGCCCACCATACTCCTTAACATTCCCCTTACGCACAGACATGGCCCAGTATATATTCTGCACACTGCCTAGGGCCCATCCACCAACCCCCCAACACAAGGCCTTCCCACACCCAACTCCATACATTCATGCCCGGTGCTCACAGTGTACTCATCAGCTGGTCTGGAGGCCCATATAGCAGTCGGTACTGGGGTAGGACCCCATCCACCAGTCTCTCCATCTCCACTGAGGTGAAGGCAGGGCCTCTTTCTCCAGTTACACGAGCCATGGTAGGTTACAGACACAGGCCACAGCAGTACATGCAGTGTAGGTCCTCTCCTGTTGAAGGTCAGATAGCGAGGGAGTGTACAGATAGAAAATGGCGGTGATGTCCGCGGCGGTGCATACTTTCACCGCCGGCATACATCACCATAAGCCACTGTGCCCCATAGGGCCCACTGTTATCCAATGAGGAGTTGCACAGCGGTTTCCGACCACCTCCTGCAACTGCGCACAATGTCAGCGGAATTACCTCAATTCCACCTGTCCCTCCATAGAGGTCAAGCGGTCGCCATTTCCGGGGGTGGGCCATGAATCCTAACTGCGTCACAGTTCACAATTGTACATTTGTGACATATATGATTGATTAATTATTCAAATCACATCATGCATTGAACTGTACTGGTTACAATGTACAGACAATGATCAACTCCTCACTCTTACCCCCTAGATTGCAACCGCTGCGGATGAATTGGAGATGGAGACATTCCCCCTTATACAGACCCCTGGTGGACTTGACAACATTAGAGCACAGGTACATAATACTCACCTATAGACTTGACAGGGCCACAATCACGGAGCTGTGTGTCCAAATGGACCCTGACCTGATATCTGCTATCCGTCACCCCACTGGATCCCCCCTCTTGTGCAAGTCCTATCTGTGCTCCATTTCTTGGCAACTGATTCTTTCCAAGGGACAGTGGGCTTGGCAGCAGGAATGTCTGCCCTGATTAAACACATGTGCAGGTACATCGTTTTCCCTCAGGTGGAGGATTTGGTCACAGTGAAGGCTGACTTCTATGCAATGGGACATAGCCCCGACATTATTGGGGCTAATGATGGAACACATATAGCATTTGTCGTCCCCCACCGAAATGAACAGGTCTTCAGAAATCGAAAAGGTTTTCACTCTATGAATGTGCAGATGGTATGTTTGGCGGACCAGTACATCTCCCATGCCAATGCTAAGTATCCTGGGTTGGTGCAAGATGATTTTATCCTGAGGAACAGCAGCATCCCAAATGTGATGGGCCAACTCCAAAGGCACAGGGTGAGGCTAATTGATGAGCCCTGGTTCCCACCCAGTGGATGTTGATGTATAGGTATGGAGTGGGCCATAAGGGTTAGTGTGTGGCTAACAATTGTCCCTTAATATTTGCAGGTGACTCTGGTTACCCCAACCTCTCATGGCTACTGACCCCTGTGAGGCATGCCAGGACAAGGGCAGAGGAGTGTTACAATGAAGCACATGGGCGAACAAGAAGGATAATTGAACGTACCTTCGGCCTCCATCTAACAGGTGGATCCCTTTGCTACTCACCCAAGAAGGTCTGCTAGATCATCGTAGCATGCTGCATGTTGCATAACCTTACCTTGAGATGCCATGTGCCTTTTCTGCAGGAAGAGGAGGCTGGAGATGGCCGTGTGGCAGAAGTGGACCCTGTGGACAGTGAAGATGAGGCAGAGGATGAGGATGAGGATGAGGACAACAGAACTGCAATGATACGTCAATACTTTCAATGACACACAGGTAAGACGGTCTAGCTTCACATTTCATTGACAGTTTAATGTTTGACATTGTCACAGTCAGGCTGTGACTTCTTACTTCTATGGCCACTCACTGTCCCCTTTGGCATCTCTATTTGCAGATATTGGTGCCCCACTATCGCTCCTGGTGTGTTCACTGCAGCCAACTACAGGTCTTTCCTATGTTAACTTTACTGTAAAGTTGAATTGCAATGTTTAAACCTTGTTAAACGAATACATACTTAAATCATTTGACCCCCCCATACTTTTATTTTTTTTGAAGGGTGTTTATTTAAGTGCTATGAAGAAAAGAGGGTAGTGCAATGGGCTGGGGTGATGATGGAGGAAAGTTCAGGGTAGAGTCCAGTCTATTGGTAGCACAGGTGCATTGTCCAAGGGGGCATAGAAGGGGAGCTATGGCAGTTCAAGGTGGACAGGGTGACAGAGTGGGACACAAGGGTGACTACCAGGAGAATCGTATTTCCTGGCAGGGGTCTTGGCAATAGTCGCTGGCTTCTGCCTGGATCGCAGGGAACGTTTGCGGGGTGGTTCTCCTTCTGCAGGGGAAGGGGTGCTGGTGGCCTGTTGGTCCTTTGGCGGGGCCTCCTGTCTATTAGTGGCAGCAGAGGTGGAGGGCTGTTCAGCAGTCTGGCTAGTGGCAGGGGCCGCTGTTGTGACAGTGCCTCTCTCATAATGTTGGCCATGTCTGTCAGCACCCCTGCAATGGAGACCAGGGTGGTGTTAATGGACTTCAAGTCCTCCCTGAGCCCCAGGTACTGTCCCTCCTGCAGCCACATGTTCTCCTGTAACTCATCCAGAATCTTGGCCAGCACATCCTGGGAATGTTGGTATGCGCCCAGGATTGCAGTGAGTGCCTCCTGGAGAGTCGGTTCCCTGGGCCTGTCCTTCCCCTGGTGCACAGCAGTCCTCCCAGCTTCCCTGTTGTCCTGTGCCTCTGTCCCCTGAACCGTGTGCCCACTGCCACTGACCCCAGGTCTCTGATTTTCCTGGGTTTGTGTGGTGCCCTGGGGTCCCTGTAGAGGAGGACACACTGCTGATTGATGTGTCCGGGGACAGAGGTATGGGTCCACTAGGTGGGTGCTGTGGTGGTGTTTCCTGAGAGGGGAGGCTCTGTGGTGGTGTGTGACTGTGCCTGGGTAACCGACTGTCCAGAGGTCCCTGATGGGCCAGGTTGGTTATCCAGATCCAGGCGAGCAGAGCTGTTGTCATCACTGTGGGCCTCTTCTGTGGGGACTGGATGTTGCTAGCACCTCTTCTCCTGTGACTTTGGCTGGGATACCTCTGGAGATGTAAATGCAGTGTTATTGTTTCTGTGTGTGACATATTGTGCATGGGTGGGTTGCCCTCTATGGTTGTTATTGCCCTTGCAGCTTTGCCTTGTGTGAGTTGTTATTTGGTTGGCTAGCTGTTTCCCTCTAATGTGCATGCCTTAGTGTTAGGTGTCCATGCAGGTCTGTGAGTAGTATCCATGCATTGGTGGTGCATGCAGGGCTTGGGATTGGGATGTGTAAGATGTGATGGTGGGGTGTGTGGCTGGTGTTGGAGTGATGGGAGTGAGCGTGGGGGTATGTCATGGCATACAGGTAGGGGGGTGATAGGAATTGTAGAGAGTTGACTTACCAGAGTTCAGTCCTCCTCCTACTCCTGCCAGGCCCTCAGGATGCATGAATGCCAAGACTTGCTCCTCCCATGTTGTTAGTTGTGGGGGAGAAGGTGGGGGGTCCACTGCCAGTCCTCTGTACAGCTAGTTGGTGTCTTGCTGCCACAGAATGCACCTTCCCCCGTAGGTCATTCCACCTCTTCCTGATGTCATCCTTTTTCTGGGTACTGTCCCACGGCATTGACCTGTCAACGATTCTTCGCCATAGCTCCATCTTCCTAGCAATGAATATCTGCTGCACCTGTGATCCAAACAGCTGAGGCTCTACTCGGATGACTTCCTCCACCATGACCCTCAGCTCCTCCTAAGCGAATCTGGGGTGTCGTTGTAGTGCCATGGGTGTTGTGAGAGTGGTGTGTGTGAGGGTGTGTAGGGTGATGTGTTGGGGTGTGTGTTGTGAGGTGCGTTGGTGGTGTATAGGTGATGGTGCTATGTGGCTCTTGATGTGTGTGTGCTCTTGCTGTCCATCTCTGTGGCAATGAATTGTATTTGTAAAGGGTTGTGGGTAACGTGGGTGTGTGTTTCATAGTGGTGTGGGTATGGTGTGTGTATGTGTGTCAGGTGTGTGTTGTTTGAATTGTCCAATGTGGTGTTGTTTTGTTGTTTTGTTTGAGTGCGTGTATTTTGAGCGCGGCGGTATGTACCGCCAATGGTTTACCGTCATTGAATGCCTGCCATGGTGATTCTTGGATCATAATGTGATGGGCGTTTTTCTGTGGGCGTAACGGTGTGGGTTTTGCTACCACCAGTTTATCACTGACCTTTGGTGTGGCGGATTTGTGTCTGTGGCTGTATAGTGACGGATTGGAATGTGTGTGTCATAATATGGTAAGCGGATATTCGCGTAGCGGCGATATGTTGGCAGCAGTCAGCATGGCGGTAAGTGTGATTTACCGCCAATATCATAATGAGGGCCATAGTGTCTTCATCTGCGGAGAGATGAAAGATACTGCAACAATGCAATAAGCTATTTGTAAAACCAAAATGGGGCCAATACCCTTGCTTCCCTTCCTAGGAGTGTCCTCCCTTTCTCAGTGTTGATGCACTTTGATGAACACAGTTGGGCCCCATCTAGAAAAGTGTCCCTAAAACAAGCTGCCCTGAGGTGAGATGAACTGTCCTTTATGTAGTCATATTTATACATTTGTACTTCACATGCCCTACGTGAACTGCTTCTAGTTACGGGTGATATAGTGAGATGTGATCCAGATCAAAATGACTCAGAGATTAGAAAAGAAAACTTTTCATTGGTTTTCTGAATGTCAGGAAGTTGTTGGAGAAATGTATGTGTTTAGGTAGGGTTTTCCAAAGATCAGATCCAGCAATTGAGAAGGACTATTATCTTCTGGATTTGCAGCTTGTTTATGGACCACAAGTAGACTGAGGGTGTTAGTCTAGAGTGGCCTGGCTGTATTTATTGATTTTGTTCTATGGGCATTTAGGTGCTAACCACCAACACATTTGCAAGTGAGGGCATAGTGGTTTGAACATTCCCTTTTCTAATACTGCCAACCAATGAACTTTCATGAGATGCTCAGTGATATTTCAGATTTTGTCTAGTCCAGACCACAGATAATGTGTACAGCAGTATATTGGCCTTTTTGATGTCTGTCAATTTAGTAGGCAGATTAATGAACTGGGAGTTGCAGTGATCTAACCAAGATTTTACTGGCACCTTGAGTGACAAAGAGTAGTACTACTTGGAATGAATGATAAAGCTTTATAATGAATGAAGAGTACGAGGGACAGTGGGGAACCATGAGGTACCCTGCCGGTTACTCGGTACGCCAGGGAGGTAAACTGTCCAAGCCTGACTTCTTGTGATCTGTCTTTGAGGAAGGATTTGAACCATTTACTGGGCTACTGGCTGACATTTGAGGTTTTTGACCTCCAACAAGGGTTGAAACCATGGAAACTCCTTAACACAGTGAAGCAGACACACCCACGGTGAGCTTAGAAATAGAACAGTGGCAAATAACAAGCAAGATAATCCCAAATGAAAAAAGTGAAAAGTGAAGACTGATTCAAGAGTCAGCTCAGAAGCTGACAAGAGACAGGAAGGTATGGGGAGAGAAATATACTGTGGGGCACTTCCAGCAGGAGTCCAACACTGAAAAGTTAATTATCAGTCCGTGTGTGAGAGAAAAGAGTGCTTTGGAAATATGGCCTTCCTGGAATGACCACTATGTGCCACAAAATGAGAACCTTAGAGATTGAAACTCAACTTGGATAATCTTTGCGTATGGGTATTAATGTATCTAGCAAGCCTCAAACAGAAGGATGTCCAAAACTAGTTGACTGAGGTATGAAGTTGTAGAACCCCACTGGGCCACCCTGGCGTTGGTAGGAAAAGCACACGTTTTACTCTTCTAGTTGGTTCTAGTAGTGGGTTACTGAGATGTTCATAGCCAAATAATGAAGTTGGCAGACACTGCTTGGAGGAAATGATGAACTCTGAGCTCCCTGGAATAAGATGGCACAAGTGTGCAGAGAAACGTGCAGCAATGTAAGGTCTTGTATTCTATTGGCACCCTTCAAAGCATTCCGAGTTGCTGCACATTGTGGAGCCTTGTCAGACCTTGCTAACACAGCAGAAGTAGATTTATTTTTGTGTTTTTATCTGAGATGCACATCCAGGAGAAGAGTGTGAATACTTGGCAGGAGTGTCATCTTCTAACAGGGCTGTCCTACATGGGACCAAGAGGACCAGAGCAGTGCCAGAATGTCAAGATTTCCACACTTGAGTTCTTTTTTTTGCTTGAATCTTTTTATTGTTTCTTTTCTGTATTCAGAGTTACATTACAAGCACATAAAATATACATATTTTATCAACGGACATTGCAGAGGGGGAAAGCTAGTAACACATAGATGTCTGCTGGGAGCATTGAGCACATCAGGCTTACAAGTTGTCTTGGAATGCCCTCAAAATTAACAGCTTTGTTACATGGCAGCATTTAAAGGTAAAGATTCAGCATTAATTGTATGTGAAACAATACAACTGCAAGAACAGTTAACAACTTGGAGTCCGTTTCAAGCACCCCCGTGCCCCCAATCCTGAAGTTTCCGCACACCCCACCCATTGACTTCTCTCCTACGTGACCATAGGGTTTGTCTCCCTTCTGATGCACCAGGGCACCATCCCCTGCAAAGAGGGATGTAGACGGTATATGCGTGTCACTAGAGGTACAGCAGTCAATTCCTGCGCACAGGCAGCTAATCCAGCTCATCCAGTCATCAATGATGTGTAATTAACCACTGCTGCTCCCGTGTCTGCCTGCTGCCCCAACTCCTGCAATCTATCCAGCATCACATCCCAGCCAGCGGCCAGGGGTATTTAAGTAGGCCCAAGTTGTCTTCCCTGCGCAACGCCACGCACTCGGCTTCTGCCCATACCACAAAAAAGCTCTCCAACATCACTATTGTGGGTGACTCCATGGCTTTCCATCACCTGGTAATTAGGCCTTTGGCTGTCAGGAGACCAAGAGCTAGGAATCCCGATGAAGCTTTGTGTTTCTTGGCTCTGGGAAAGAGGCCCATGAGGCGAGCTTCCGATGTGGTCAGAAGCAGATGCGACGTGCATAGTCGTGCCATGACACAGCGCCAGTAAGTGCTTAAATAGGGGCAAGACCATAGCATAAGGTGCAAGTCTGCCCCTACCAGCATACAGCGGGACAGGAGGCGTTTACTAAGTTGAAATATTACTGAGTTGAGCCGGCGTGAGATAGGCCCTGTGAAAGATATAAAACTGGATGAGGCAAAACCTAGAATTGCATGGATTGTTAGTGTGGCTCGACAATACTACGGCCCATTCTTTGTCAGGAGAGGTTCTAGCCAGGTATTCTTCCCAGCTGGAATGCAGCTCAGCACAAGTGTGGGCTGTGTGTATTCGAAGGGTGTCAGTGAACCAACGTACCAAGTGTCTGCCTTGCCCAATGACTTGCATATATTGTAACAGTAAGAGCATGGGCAGATCAACTGTTATGTCTCCCGAGTGTATTGATAGTGTCGCTATAAAGGAATTGTATAATAGAAACTGCCCTGATGGCAGGCCGGTCTCTGTCGCTAACGTGGCAAAAGGGATGATAGTGCCCTCACTGTATAGATCCCCCAGTGTATGCATTTCTGCCACACGGCAGGGTCTCAACTCAGCGCTGTTCCTGAGCCGCGAACCTCGTGGCGTGCCCAGCAGTGCCAGGGCAGGTGCATAGGGAAGGCTTGCATGCATGAGGCACAAGCATCTGTAGTACCAGAGGTGTGCCACACCCTCCAGGAGGGTCTCAGGCATTCTCGGCTTTGCAAGAGGGTGGAAGAGGTGTAGTATCTTGGCCATTGATCTGGGTGGTGTTTTTGTCGCAGTGTCAGATAGCTGGTGCCCATAAAGCCACTGCGCCACCTACTGGAGCCAGGAGACCAGATAGTACTGCTCCATATTCTGGACCTCTAGGCCACCCTGTTCCAGAGGCAGGTACAGTTTCTTCAACCCTATTCTACAGCAGCATTTGTTCCAAATAAATTCCCTGATTTTGGTTTCCAGCTCCCTAAAACATTTGACCAGAACCTAGTAGGGGAGAATGGAGAAATAGTAGAGCAGGCGAGGGAGTACCACCATCTTCAGATGGGCAATTCTTTCCATCACTGAGAGCGGTAAGGTTTGCCAGAAATTCATCTGGGCTCAGATGGAGGTCACTGCCCACTTAAGGTTGCCATCATGAAGATCCTCTTCCGTGTGGAATATGTTGATGCTGAGATAGCGGAACGTTCTAAGCTGCCAGGGATTATGTACCCCAGAAAGTCAAAGACCCGTTTCTGGCAGGTCAGGATTGAAGGGGAACAAGCATGATTTCACCCCGTTTACCCGTAGTCCGGAGAGTGCAGTAAATGTTTGCAGTATATCCGCAATTCCGGTTGGGATGTGGTCAATATCTCTAGGGTATAAAAGGAGGCCATCTGCGAATATGGATACAGTATGTGAGCCGTCAAATAGGGGCATACTCCAGGACGCCCCCCTTCTGTCGGAGCTTGACTGCCAAGGGCTCCATTGCAAGGGAGAATAGCAGTGGGTAGAGGGGACAACCCTGTCTGGGTCCTCTGCCCACCTTAATTTGGTCAGAAATAGTTGCTCCAGTCTTAACCCTGATCTGAGGTCGGGAGTATAACAATTTCACCAGTCGCAGGAAGTAGGGGTCCAGTCTGAATCGTCGCAGTGCCTCAAATAGATAGGGCCATTCCAGGGAATCAAAGGCTTTTTTCAGGTCAAGCACCAGGTTACCTGCCCGAGGCCAGTCCTCTGTTGAGTATCTCATGACCCTGAATAGGCACCTAATGTTCAGGGATGTGATGCGGGCTGGCACCAATCCGTTCTGGTTGGGGTGGATCAAGGGGGAACCAGGGATGTCATTCGCGCCTCCAAAACTTTGGCCAGGATTTCATAGTCCGTGTTGAGCATCGCCAGGGGTCTGTAGGAGCCCATTTCCATTGGGTCTCTACCAGGCTTGGGAAGGGATACTAGCAGTGCCTCTTGCTGTGACACAGGCAGGGTCGCAGTCTCCAGCGCCCCTTCGTAAAGGCAGAGAAGACGAGGTGTGATCATGGAGGAGAATGACTTACAGAACTCTGAGGGAATGCCGTCAGGGAACGGGGTTTTGCCGGTAGTCAGTTTGCAGATACTGTCTTGTATCTCAAGAAGTGCAAGGGGGGCTTATTCTGTCAAGCCGTACATGTAACTGATGTGGAGCCGAGAAAAATGAGTAGACCCTAGTTACAGGATTACACTGGCGCCATGGGTCCAGCAGCCACCAATGCTGGAGCCATTCTCGTAGCGCAGCGACCACTGTGTGTGCAGTAGGCAGTGGAGGGAAGGAACGATCCAGGTAGGGGTCTGAAATGCCTGCTGGATGGGGTGCAGGGGGAGGGGCTTGAGCTTCAATTGAAACCAAACATACGCAGCTTGAAACTAACTGCTGCACTAAAAATAATACAGTAGAATTCCATCAGAGCAGAGGGACAACCGGTATCTGCCCAAACTATGTGACTTGCCTATCTGACGTTACCAACGCGGGAAGGAAAGACCCGCAAACAATAGAGTAGAGGCGGTGTTTGAGTGTTGGTCAGGAAGCTCTGGGGTTGAGGCCCCTGACGTGTTACAGTTGAAGGCAGCAGATGGACACCCAGAGCAGCACCTAATGCAGGACCTAACTATCTAGGCGTGGGTCGGTCTCCGCCTTCCAGCCAAAGGATGAGTGCAGCACAGCTCAACGATTCACATAAGAAATGAGTCAACTAGACCATGTGTAGACAGGGACAATATTTAGCGCAGCACAGCTCTTTAGTCATTTCGTATAACAACATTGCACATCAGATTGCAGACTGAAAGTTCTACATTTGACAGTTATGGGAGCTCAGATGATACTGTCTGCTGTCTGCAGTGTAAGCGGCGGGGCCGAGTAAGCCAGTGTCAGAAAGCATATCGGCAAAAGAGCTGTTCCGGTTCGGAATGTCAGAAGTGGCCGGTGATTCACTGATAGCTGCTGCGTTCTGCAGCGCCTGCCATCGTTCCCGTATGATCTGTTCTAGGTCAGGTGCATGGCATGCATCTGGGGGGGCCTTTTAACCTTTTGCGATAGTTAGCGTGAAGCAAGGTGAGGTCATTGGCCACCTTGTTGATCTTGCTCTCCAGCGAGGTTCTACCCTAGTCCAGTGAGGTTCTGATGCGTTCCACCACTGCCAGCACCACATCTAGTGTGTGGCCATCAGAGTCCAAGGCCCCAGTCTTCAGCGCTGGTTGCTTGTCCCCCATTCCAGAGCGTAGGCGCCCCATCCCTATAGCCTTGGGGTCCTGATAGCTAAGGCTCATTGACTCAGCTGCTTCAGGCCACTGAGGCCACCAGGGCATAATGTGCCAACAGCCAGGACCGCAGGGGGGCCCATTTACGTGCCCAGTGTGCGGGTCACAGTGCATAGCAGCACGAGCAGCCCTCCTCAATATGAAGACATGCCCTAACTAGGGCGTCAGTTCACTGCGCTGCTCCGCCATGTGGTTCCAAGTTCAGTCACGGCTCCAGGGACTGCCCAAGGGCCTTCCTCAGGCACACCTCTATTGCGGCCCCTCCAGTGCAGTCAATGTCCGCAGCAGGGCCCGCTGCCCTGAGTGGCAATGCCATGGGGGTTCAGGGCTTCCGACTGTCCCGCAACCAGTCCAGGCAGTTATGAGGGGAAAGGAGGAGATGAACAGAGGCAGGGCCCCCCCTGCCTTAGACCCAGTGCTGGTGGCCCTGTGGACTCCCTTGTCACCTTTGGTGGCAGCATGGGAATGTCTGGTGGTTACCGGCGCACCCAGGCCACCTTGTGCCGTCTCATGGCATTGCCATTTCCCATCCCTTCACCCTGCTGGTCATCAGGCCCTTGCCCTGTCCATCCAGGTCAAACTGCCCGCGTGTAGGCCTCCGGGCCGGGCCGGGTCTCACCTCACCGTTCACCACCCTGCTCCGTGTTGTGTAGGTCTCATTGGCTCCAGTGCCTCCCCCGGTGCCATCCTCTGCTGCATGATCAGTACTGCCGGCTCCTTCCAGGTGCCACTCGCCTGCTCGCTGAGATGCAGTGGCCCATCCCCGCCCGATGCCGGATGCCATGGAGCTCCACTATCTTGTCCTTCCATCTTGGCCGGCCAAGCCACACCCCCCAAGATATCCACACTTGATATATTTAAATAAAAAGGATTAACTGGAAAGCCTCAAGCTGGAAAGCCTGGCCAAGATCGATAGGTAGCTCCATTAGATTTACAAATAGAAGTAAGGGAAGAAGAGGGCCGAAGAAGTATAACAGCTAGACAACCCCTGAGAGATGGCCACCCACAAGATAATTGGTCTTGGCTTCCAACAGTGCTAGCACCCAGATTACACCAAAAAGCCTGAATGACAGCTCAGCAACCATCTCCAACGCAAGGATCATTAAATATCTGCTCATGGAATATAGGGGGTCTCCAGTCGAAGCTGGAACATGCAGAGGTTATTAAATTCCTGGGCTCTTTTGATATCGAAATGCTGCAAGAAACATGAGCGACTTCTGAATCTTCCCCTAATTGGTTATGAGGAGTTTAATAAACCTGCAGTGAAACACAACACTTTGGATGGGCAAAAGGAGGTCTTTCGATCTATATCAATTCTAAGCTTGGGGCGTAACTGTCCAGAGGACAGATGGGAGATCAGCCCTTTCCATGGGTTTGTTTGGACAATTGGGCAAAAACATGTATGATCCCTTGGTCTTGATCAATGTGTACATTAATCCCAAAAATAAAAAGATTGGAAGTCAATATACTGTTAAAGCATCTGCTCCACATAACAAAATGCATTCAACTCTGCCTACAGGCTGGCCTCTGGAGATTGTAATCATAATCTATTCCACATGCCAAGTGAGGACCACTCACAATTAGCGGTTCCACTGCCCATTCAAAATCTACCGCCAGGAGAAAGACAGACAAAGTTGGTACTAAGCTAAGTAAGAGCTGCGAGTTAGCAGGTCTCTTTGTACTCAATGAGCGGCTACCGTCAGACACTCCCCCAGCCTGGACAAGAGCTACAGTAAGGGCTGTTTCATACCTAGATTATACCCTGGTAAATGCCCCCCTATTCAAATTTGTAAGAGATTTCAGAATTCAAGACCATTCAGAAAGTGACCATAATCCACAAATAATTACAATCCACAGCCAAGTGCCTATCCATGAAGAAACAAACCTCCTCAATGGGGAACGTTGCTCTGAAAATTTAAAGTGACTAAAATGGAACTCATTTTCGGTTGCAGCCGAAGCAGAGAAAGCTGTTGGGAAACTGGAAAATATGGCTAATGACCAATCATAGGTAGTGGCTTTATGGGAGTCCTTCACAGAAAGCCTTATTAAACAATCTCAAGGGAGGGGCAGGTTTGGGGGGCATACCTGGGGCATAGAAAAATCACACTCCTGCCACGGACAACACCACTGAGGGAATCGGGAGTGAATAGGCTTCAGAGACAACTACAGAAACATCTGACTGATAAATTAATTTTTAAAACCTCTACGGAAAGAAAGGAAATTACTAAAGAGGGACAAATGGCTCTTTAAATGATCAAAGCAGGAAACATTATGGGCAAAATTATACTATTCATCGACACTGGCAAACTCTAGTCGATTCTGGAACTTGATTAATAACAGAGAAAGGCGCCAGAGCTGCAAACAATGCAAACATCACAGAGGAGGTATGGGTGGGATACCTTAAATCTCATTTTAAAGAAACACCGCCCAAAGATACCAGACTAGCCCAATGGGAGACGACTGCGGGTAATACGGAGCCCGAGGAGCCCATTTCCTTCTGTCAGTTCTCTTGAAATAACTAAGATAATAGAAAAAACACGCAGAGACTGTGCTCCTGGTCCCAATGGCCTACCACACGCCATATTTAGACAGTGTGCATCAGGATGGGCTTTTTTTTTTTTCCATAATGTTTACTTACATTCTAGCAACAGGCTCCACCCCAGACAGCTGGAATGGTTCGATAATCCACCTCATTTACAAGGGAGGGAAGGCTTCCTCACCTTCCAACTACCATCTAACTGCCCTTCTGGATGCAGACCTAAAATACTTTTCTATAGGAATCCTGCAGCCCATAGAACGGTGGGTCATGGACAAAGGAAGGCTCCCTTTTAACCAAACAGGTTTCACAAAAAAGCAGGGCACATTAACAGACCTCATGGCATTAAGCCTGTTATCTAATAGAGCAAATGCCACAGGGACACCCCTTTACATGTGTTTAGTGGACTTCATTTGACTGTGCCCCAGAGATAAATTATGGATAAAATTACAGCAGTGGGGGTTGCCGGGGAATCTACTAAATGCCATTATTATGATCTATTCTAACACTTGGGTTAAAATAAAACTGGGAGATGGTTCTTATTTATCCAGGCCTATTAAAACCACTGTTAGTCTCAAACAGGTCTGTTTACTAGCCCCGCTTCTTTTCAATCTGTATATGGCAGACCTATCACCAGCCCTGGATAAACAGCCAGCCCACCCACCAAGTCTAGGGGGTCGCCAAATATCTAACCTACTTTATGCAGATGACCTGCTGTTGCTTATTAATTCCAGAGCAGCCTTGCAGAAACTCCTGAATTACTTAGGAGAATATACGTTGGCTAATGATTTAGAAATAAACTATGGGAAATCCAAAATAACCCCCTTTAATCGTAAACCTACCCTACGCCGTAAGTGGTATTTGAATGGTCAGCATATATTAAGGAAGTAGTAGCATACACATATTTAGGGGTCAGGTGTGACTCTAAAGGCACATTTGCACCCCCAAAAGAAGTAGTTAGGGAGAAGGCACAAGCTCTAAACCGGGCCATTGGTAATTTGGCAAAGTCCATCCTTGGGCGGCCCCTAAAACCAATGACCATGGTTGTGAGAGTGAAATTACTTCAGACTCTTGCATATGGGACAGAAAAAATGAGGGAGGCGGAGGTGGCAATACTAGATACGTCTTCCAACTATCTAGATCGGCCTCCTCTAATAAAGCAATCATTGGCAAGACCGGCAGCATTTGTTAAGGGTTGTTACAAACTACATTTAGCTCCTATAGGGACTCTAGCAAATTTAGGCCCTCATTCTGACCCTGGCGGTCGGTGATAAAGCGGCGGCCAAGCCGCCAACAGGCTGGCGGTCTGAATTATGCAATTCTGACCCTGGCGGGAACCGCCAACACAGCCCGCCAACTTAACACTCCGACCGCCACAGCGGTACAAACAAACAGCGCGGCGGTTCCCGCAAACAGCCCGGCGGCAGACAAAGTACCGCCCACCCTATTACGACCCACCAATCTGCCACCTTTTCCGGGGCGGGAGCACCGCCGATAAGAACACGGCGGAAACAGACTACGAACGGGAAAACGCTCACCTCTACGCACTCCACGCGAGATTCCGGCAGTATGGAGCCAGAGTTGCAGGTCATCCCCGCACTCCTATTCCTCCTCATATACCAGGAGCACGCCCGGCGGCGCGGAAGACATCGGTGAGTACGGCACCTACGACACAGGGGAGGGAAAAGATTACCGGCACACACCCACCCACCCACACCCACTACAACACACACATCAATGCATTCCCACAGATCACTGTCACAACCCACAAACCACCCCCCTCCGAAATAATGCAAAGACCAAAAGAATAGATCATAAACGGGCAGATATATTGAAATATGTACACCATTAATCCCAATAAATAAATAAACTATGTACAAAATATATACAGCTACTAAATGTAGTCCAACCACAGTCCGTGGATCACAGGGGTCCTGTGCAAAGGGGCAAGGCCCAGTCCCACGACAAGAACTCCACGGAGAGAACACTGCAGGGGCATCAGAAAGAAAATAGGACAGGCACCTCAGGGGGAAGGGAAGGGGGGGCACCTCAGCCACTTGAGTACACGACGCCAGATCCACGAGGGGACTCCATGACCACTGGCCCATCCTGGGGAGAGCAAAGCCACAGTCCAAACAGTCCATACAGTGGGTGGCCTGCCCACTGGGCCATCCTGGGGAGAGCAAAGCCACAGTCCATACAGTCCATACAGTGGGTGGCCTGCCCACTGGGCCATCCTGGGGAGAGCAAAGCCACAGTCCAAACAGTCCATACAGTGGGTGGCCTGCCCACTGGGCCATCCTGGGGAGAGCAAAGCCACAGTCCATACAGTCCATACAGTGGGTGGCCTGCCCACTGGGCCATCCTGGGGAGAGCAAAGCCACAGTCCAAACAGTCCATACAGTGGGTGGCCTGCCCACTGGGCCATCCTGGGGAGAGCAAAGCCACAGTCCAAACAGTCCATACAGTGGGTGGCCTGCCCACTGGGCCATCCTGGGGAGAGCAAAGCCACAGTCCATACAGTCCATACAGTGGGTGGCCTGCCCACTGGGCCATCCTGGGGAGAGCAAAGCCACAGTCCATACAGTCCATACAGTGGGTGGCCTGCCCACTGGGCCATCCTGGGGAGAGCAAAGCCACAGTCCATACAGTCCATACAGTGGGTGCCTGCCCACTGGGCCATCCTGGGGAGAGCAAAGCCACAGTCCATACAGTCCATACTGTGGGTGGCCTGCCCACTGGGCCATCCTGGGGAGAGCAAAGCCACAGTCCATACAGTCCATAACAGACCCCACTGCCACTGGAGGAGGCAAGTTGGCCAGAGGACATCCTGCAGCCCTGCCCGAGATAGATCCTGCCCTGCCACGTCTGCCAAAGGGCCAGCGGTTCTTGCCCTGAAGGGCCCAGTTCAGCGGTTCTTGAGACGGCGGGGCCCAGTTCAGCGGTTCTTGAGACGGCGGGGCCCAGTTCAGCGGTTCTTGAGACGGCGGGGCCCAGTTCAGCGCTTCTTGCCTTGAAGGGCCCAGTTCAGCGGTTCTTGAGACGGCGGGGCCCAGTTCAGCGGTTCTTGAGACGGCGGACGGTCTATGGCCAACTGCTAATTGCCTGGTGGTGCCCTCCTGGGCAGCGGGGATGGTGCTCCTTCACTGCCCACCTGGGCTGTGGGTGGTGGGGCCCTCCTGGCCAGCTGGGCTGGGTCCTCCCTGGGCAGCGGCTATGGGGGTGGTGGGCTCTCCCGGGGCAGCTGTGCCGGTTCCTCCCGGGGCAGCGGCTATGGGGGTTGTGGGCTCCTCCTGGGCAGCAGGCCTGCTGCCTGACCTCTCCAACTTGCTGCCCTTGCCCTCCTTAGTCGTCGGCCTGTGGCCCTTTCCTCCCTTTGGAGCTGTGGCTGGTGACTGTCTCTGGGTGGTGTCCGGGGGGGATGTAGAAGGCGGGCTCCTGCGGCGCCCCTTCCGCCTTCTGCTCCTCTTCCCAGGGGGTGGGCTGGCTGTCCCCTTGCTGCTGGGCGAAGATCCAGACATGCGGGCTGGCGGGCTCCAATACCCCTGCACCCTTGTCAAGGGGGCTGCAGGGCTGGTGGTGGCTGAGGTGCTCTTCTTACCCCGACGAGAAGGAGGGGGGGGCTCAGGGTCAGGAAAGAAGTTAGTAGTGGCGAGGAAGAGCTTCTTGGGACAATGGAGAGTGGTAGGTACAGTGGGAATGGGAGTGGAGGGAGAGGATGTGGTTGTAGGTGAGTCACGTTTGCTGTCTTTGGGTGCAGGTGCAGGAGGGATAGGCTGTTGTGAGGTGGATGGCTGTTGGGTGGGTGGGTGGCTGCGTTTGTGTGGTGTGGAAGAGGGGGTGACAGACACAGTGGGAGAGGACACAGGGGACGTGTAAATGGCAGTGGGGGTGGTGACTGCACATGTGCGGACTGGAGTGGAGGGTGTGCTGGTGATGGAAACACTGGCTGATGGTGAGGTGAATGGAGGTGTGAGTGTAGACGTCACAGGGAGGGAGGAGGGAGACGAGGAGGTGGGGGTCACAGAGGTGGTAGTGACTGTTGGCATGTCTGCATCGGAATGTTGCGTGTGTGAATGTCTGCGTGATCTGTGGTGCTTATGTTTGGATGAGCTTCTCTTGGGTGTTGAGGTGTGTGCAGGCTGGTCTGATGGTGTGGGTGGGACAGGCAGAGGAACAGGAGACTGGGAGGAGGGAGTTAGTAGAGGCAGGCAGGAGACAGGGACAATGGCTGCCGTCAGTGCTGAGGCCAGAGCCTGGAACGATCGCTGATGGGCAGCCTGACCCGAATGAATGCCCTCCAGGTACGCATTGCTGCGATGAACCTCCCTCTCCACCCCCTGGATGGCATTCAAAAGGGTAGTCTGCCCAACAATGAGCGTTCGGAGGAGGTCAATGACCTCCTCACTGAGGGCAGCGGGGGTAACAGGGGCAGGGCCTGAGGTGCCTGGGGCGAAGGAGATGCCCGGCTTCCTGGCAGAGCGGGCACGGGGCGAACGCGGAGGGGCTGCTGGGAGGGCGGAGATGGTGCGCTGGGTGGCGGCTGTACCTGTAATGGCGGGGGGCAGGGATGGTGCCACCCCCGCAAGGGAGCCCCCTTCCGAGGACGTGTCCGTGTCGCTGCAGGCTCCAGTCGTCCCCGTCGTGGAGCTCCCCTCGCCCTCCGTCTCACTGGTCCAGTCTGACTCTGTGGCATGGCCCTCCTGGGCCATGTGAGATGCAGCTCCCTCCTGCCCCGATGCCACTTCTCCTCCGCCTGATGATGCTGATGCACACAAGCACAGAAAGACAAACAAAAAGGGGGGGGGAGAGAGAAATAAAGGGATATTGAGTACATGGATCTCCGGTACAGTTAGCGGACATGACAGACACAGATGCCCCCTGCACTAAGTTGCGCACTTGGGGTACGCTACGCATTCCGTGGAACATGGCCTACACGCCTAGAGTTGACAACTGCACCCATGGATGACCCGGCCCAGGGATGGCTGTACTGACAAACTACTGAGGGTGGTGGCTGGGGACACAGGGGCTTACGGGGGTGCCCAGCCTACAGATATCGCCCTGGCCTAGGGGGACCCCCAGCCCTCCTCCCCCACCCAGACACCTCCACTGCGCGACAACAGAGTAGATAATGCTTGTACTCACCCCCTTGTGTCTGCTGTGCTGCCCTCACGCGCCCATCCAATTCAGGGTAGGCCACCACCAGGATCCGGAACATCAGGGGGCTCAGTTGACGGCAGGCACCCCGCCTACGTTGGGGGGCCATCCCCAGCAGAGACTCAGCGGTCTTCTTGGTCCCGCGGCGGATGTCCTCCCACCTCTTGCGGCAGTGGGTGCCCCGTCGATGGTGGACCCCCAGGGCCCGGACTTCCTTGGCGAAGGCACGCCAAATCCCGATCTTCTCATGGGCGCGGACCTATGTGACACGTACAGGGAGGGAGAAATACCACGTTCAAGTTTCTCAGCATTTTCCTTTCCAGTGGCCCAACGCCCCCCATCCCCGCCAGGCCCCCCGCCATGCCCAACATGCCCCCCATCCCCGCCAGGCCCCCCGCCATGCCCAACATGCCCCCCATCCCCGCCAGGCCCCCCGCCATGCCCAACATGCCCCCCATCCCCGCCAGGCCCCCAAGCCAGCCAGTGGCCCCAAATCCATATTGAATTAAACTCACTTGTTGGTCTGGAGGACCGTAGAGTAGCGCATACTGGGGGAGGACCCCATCCACAAGTTTCTCCAACTCCTCTCCAGTGAAGGCAGGGGCCCTTTCCCCAGTCGCAGCAGCCATTGTCCCTTCCAGACCGAGGTCACAGCAACACTTGCAGTATAGGTCCTCTCCTGTGAAATTTCAAGTCGCAAGTGGATAAGTAGATAGAAAATGGCGGTCACGTCCGCGGCGGTGCGTACCGCGGCGGTGCGTCCCGCCACCGCCGGCGCCCTTCGCCATTGGCTCCTGAAACCCATAGGCTTCAATGTTAACCAATGCGGCTTCGCGCCGCGGTCTTCGCCCGCCGCCCGCCGCGGTGTGCCACGCCAGCGCATTGACCTCACATCCCATTGTCACACTTCACAGGTCAGGCAGCCGCCATTTCCAGGGCCCACATGGCTCAATTTCAACTGCGTCACACAGGCCTAGGCCTTGCATAGCCACTCAGACACGCCATTCACTGCATAGAGAATCGTTTACTGTGCTAGCTGTGAGTACGTACCTGTGGGTTGCCTGACTGTGTGCTCCATGTTGTCCTTCCTAGGCACCGTCCGCTGGGTTGGGCGAGGAGACGGATGAATCCTCCCGTGTACCGACCGCTGGTGGACCTGTCGACAATGGAAGAACGCCACATTATCCTGACCTACCGTCTTAACCGTGCCACTATCCATGAACTGTGTGCCCAGCTGGAGCCCGACCTGATGTCCCCCATCCGCCAACCCACAGGGATTCCCCCTCTGGTGCAGGTCATGTCAGTACTACATTTCTTGGCAAGTGGGTCATTTCAGACAACCATGGGAATTGCTTCCGGGATGTCTCAGCCCATGTTTTCAAAGGTGTTATCCAGAGTGTTGTCTGCCCTGATGAAATCCGTGAGGAACTACATCATTTTCCCTGAGGTGGGCGAATTGGCTACAGTGAAGGGTGATTTCTACGCCCTTGGACATATTCCCAACGTAATTGGTGCCATTGATGGGACCCATGTGGCTTTGGTTCCCCCAAGAGACAGGGAGCAGGTGTACAGGAACAGAAAAAATTACCATTCAATGAACATCCAGGTGGTGTGTTTGGCTGACCAGTACATCTCGCATGTAAATGCCAAATTCCTAGGGTCAGTGCATGACGCCTACATCCTCAGGAATAGCAGCATCCCTTACGTGATGGAACAGCTACAGAGACACCGTGTATGGCTAGTGGGGGACTCTGGGTACCCCAACCTGTCGTGGCTACTGACCCCAGTAAGGAATCCCCGGACCAGGGCAGAGGAACGGTACAATGAGGCCCATGGGCGTACTAGGAGGGTGATCGAACGCACCTTTGGCCTCCTAAAGGCCAGGTTTAGGTGCCTGCATATGACCGGTGGATCCCTAATGTACTCACCTAAGAAGGTGTGTCACATCATCGTGGCCTGCTGCATGCTTCACAACCTGGCTTTGCGCCGCCAGGTGCCTTTCCTGCAGGAGGATGGTCGAGACGGTGGTGTTGTGGCAGCGGTGGAACCTGAGGAGAGTGACGAGGAGGAAGACGACGGGGCTGAAACAGACAACAGGGACAGAATCATTGAACAGTACTTCCAATAGGACACAGGTAACATTTCAAAGATAATTTAGTAAATGTTAACTACTCTGCAGCATCTCTGCTGCCTGTCTATTTGCCCCAGTGTATGATGACTGAGTTTTGGCTTTTCCCTCCCGATTTCAGATCTGGGGTCCCCACTACGAGTCCTGTGCTTCGTTTCCCCATGGACTACAGCTTTGTGGCAGCTGTTTGTTGACTTCACCATGTACAAGGACATATTTGCACTGTCATGTCAATTACAATCTATTGAAATCACAGCCAGACTCCTGATATTTTGGTGCAAAATAGGTGTTTATTGAAGTGCTCAAAATGGGATGGGTGGTTTCAAGTGGGTGGGGGCTATGGTGAAGGAATGTCCATGGCAGAGTCCAGAGTAACAGTCACACAGGTGCATTGTCCAGAGGCCTGTGGAGAGATGGAGCATGGGCAGTTCAAGGATGGACAGGGTGACAATGTGGGACAGTGGGATGACATCAGGTGGTATCCTTTGCTGGCGGGGGTCTTGACATCCTACTCTGTCTTCTTGCGAGATCTCAGGGCCCTCTTGCGGGGTGGTTCTTCTCCTGCAGGAGGTGGGGGTCTGGTGGGCTGCTGCTGTGCGGGGGCCTCCTGTCCACTAGCGCCGGCGGAGGTGGATGGCTGTTCTTGGTCCAGGCTAGTGGCAGGGGCCCTTGGGTGTTGTTCAGTGTCCGCCCTGCTGTTTACGAGGTCCTGCAGCAGCCCTACCATGGTAACCAGGGTGGTGTTGATGGCTCTGATGTCCTCCCTGTACCCCCGATAGTGTTCCTCCTGCAGCACCTGGATCTCCTGGAACCGGGCCAGTACCGTCGCCATCGTCTCCTGGGAGCGGTTGTATGCTCCCATGATGGTGGTGAGGACCTCGTGGAGAGTGGGTTCCCTGGGCCTCTCCTCCCCCCCCTGTCGCACAGCTGCCCGCCGAGTTGCCCTGTTTCCCTGGGCCTCTGCCCCCTGGCCGGTGTGCCCACTACCACTGCCCCCAGGTCCCTGTTGTTGTTGGGGTGGTGGGTTATCCTGGGTGCCCTGTAGTGGTAGACACACCGCAGATTGACGCGCCCTGGAGACAGAGGCATGGGCCCGCTGGGTGGGAGCTGTGCTGGTGTTCCCAGAGGGGTTAGGGTCTGTAGTGGCCTGTGCCTGTGTGAGGGGAACCGACTGTCCAGAGGTCCCCGATGGTCCGGGCTGGTCATCGGTGTCCAGATCGACAGAGCTGCTGTCATCGCTGACGGCCTCTTGGGTGGGGGGTGTGGATAATTCTGGCCCCTCCGCCGCAGTGTGTTGACGGTCGGGTCCTGCAGGGGTATAGAGGTATGGTTATAGTTTCAATGTGTGGCATATGGGTGTATCTGTGGGTTCTCGTGTCCCCAAGTGCTGGCATTCGTGTGTGGGGGCTTTGGTGAGGGTGGCTTGTGGGGGGGATGTGTATATGCATTGGGTATGCTTTGGTGATGGGTGTCCATGCTTAGTGGACGCATGCAGGCCTAGGTTTTGGGATGTGTGGGTTGTGATGGTGAGACATTGGCGGGGAATAGGTGTGCTGGGGGTGGGGGTGAGGATGGTGGTGGGGGTGAGGGTGGGGGTGAGGATGGGGGTGGGGGTGAGGGTGGGGTTCGAGGATGGGGGTGAGGGTTGGGGTCTGATTTGGCATGCAGGTGGGGGGGAAGCAGTATTGAAGCTTCAACTTACCAGTATCCATTCCTCCGCCGACTCCTGCGAGGCCGTCAGGATGCAGGATGTTCAAGACTTCCTCCTCCCATGATGTGAATTGTGGGGGTTGAGGTGGGGGTCCTCCGCCAGTCTTCTGCACGGCGATGTTGTGCCTGGATACCATGGAACGCACCTTCCCCCGTAGGTCGTTCCATCGCTTCCTGATGTCTTCCCGATTTCTGGGGTGCTGTCCCACTGCGTTCACCCTGTCGACAATCCTCTGCCATAGCTCCGTCCTCCGGGCAATGCTGGTGTATTGTATCTGTGTGCCGAACAGCTGGGGCTCTACCCGAACGATTTCCTCCACCATGACCCTGAGTTCTTCGTCTGTGAAGCGGGGTTGTCTTTGGGGTGCCATGGGGTGGTGTGTATGATGTGTGGGGTGGAGTATGTGTATTTAAGTGAGTTGAGTGTGGTGGTGTGTGTTGTTTTGTGTGTGGATAGTGTGTGGGTGATGGTGTTGAGTGGCTGTGGCTGGTATGTTTTGGATGCTGGTGTCTCGCTCTTGTCTTCTTTACGAATTTTTAAGCGTAGGGGTTTGTGGGTGATGTGGGTGTGTGTTTTATATTGTATTGTGTGTGTGGGAGTGGTGTGTGTATGTGTATCAGGTGTGTGGGATTCAAATCGTCCATTGTGGCTGAGTTTTGTTCGTTTGTGTGTATTCTGACCGCGCCGGTGTGTCCCGCCAATGGAATACCGCGTTTGAATGACCGCCGCGTGGATTCGTGGGTCGTAATGGCATGGGCGTATTTCTGTTGGCGTGACGGTGGAGGTTTGGTCACCTCCACCTTTCCGCCGACCGCTGGTCTGGCGGTCTGTTGTGGCGGTCGGATTTTCGGAGGTTTGCCTTCTGCGGGTCAGAATGACCGTGGCGGGTTTCCGCGACCGCGGCAGGATTATGGAGGATTTCTGACCGGCGGTAGGCGCCTTTTACCGCCGAGGTCAGAATGACCCCCTTAGTCTGGCATGAAATCAATCTTGAGAGGGGCAATAATATTTTTAAGGACTACTGGGAAAAAAGCATAGCCCGGATGGAGCTCGGTGTCCTATGGGGCAGCTTATTACCGGCTTTAGCTTTCAGAAAAGGAGTTAACAAAGCAGCCAAGATCCTAAGCCGGCTAGAAGACATGGAGGCTCTATCGAATCAATCTCATGGATGGCTAGTCCTAAATTCATATGCATTGGATAAGGGATCTTGCATTTTGCTGCCCCATTAGCACAAAAAACTAAGCAGTCCCTCTTACAGATGAGGTTGGGAGAACTCCCAACTCTTGATTTCCTCCTGAAATGGAAAAGAGAGGCAGGGCTGCAACTCCAGGCTTGTAGACTATGGGGGTCATTACAACCCTGTCGGAGGGTGTTAAAGCGGCGGTAAGACCGCAAACTGGCCGGCGGACAAAAAAAGGGAATTATGACCCTGGCGGAAACCGCCAACAAAGACAGCCACTTTAACACACCGCCCGCCACGGTGGTACAGACAAGCAGCGCGGCGGTCACCGCCAACAGACAGGTGGGAGACAATGTACCGCCCATAGTATCAGAACACACCAATCCGCCACCTTTTCCGGGGCGGATTCACCGTGGATAAAAACACGGCGGAAACAGCTTTTGCTATGGGAAAACGCTCACCTGAACACACTCCACGAGGAACGACGACTCCATGGAGCCGGAACTCCAAATACTACCTGCCCTTGTCTTTCTGCTCCTCTACGACCAACAGCGACTTAGGTGCCGAAGATACCGGTGAGTACTGCACCTATGACACGGGGAGGCAAAAGTTAGGGGGACACCCACCAAACACCCCCACCCCCACCCTCGCATATCACAACATACACAACATACACACCAATGCAGTAAAAAATATCTCATGAACAACCCACAATCCCCCGGAAGAATGCAAAGACAAAGCGAATTGCGGTCAAACATTGTAATGTGCCAATATACATTCAAAAATATACTGATATATATCTCGAAATCTGTCATAATTATATATACAATACAAGAAGTAGTGCAGATATGTACACAACAATGTCCGTGCACCAACAGTCCAAAAATGCATGGGCAAGGCCCACAATAGATACCTGACCAAAATCCGAGAGAACACTGCCGGGGCATCAGATAGAAACACTACAGGGACCTCAGGGGGAAGGGAAGGGGGGGCACCTCAGCCACATGAATGCGATGCCAGATCCACGACGGGGCTCCATGCCCATTGATGTATCCTGGGGAGTGCAAAGCCACAGTCTCTCAAGTCTCTACAGTGGGTGGGTTGCCCACTGTGCCATCCTGGGGAGTGCAAAGCCACAGTCTCTCAAGTCTCTACAGTGGGTGGGTTGCCCACTGTGCCATCCTGGGGAGTGCAAAGCAACAGTCTCTCAAGTTTCTACAGTGGGTGGGTTGCCCACTGTGCCATCCTGGGGAGTGCAAAGCCACAGTCTCTCAAGTAGATGCAGTTCTCTACTGGTACTGGGTGGGACTGGTGCCCAGACTGGATGAGTCTCCCCGTGAAAGTTCCTGTCCTGTCACTGTCCCAGCTGCACATGGGATAAGGATGCCTGATGTGGCGGCCTATTCATACCTACACGGTCTTTGCTATGTTCAGCGGTGCTTTGCCATGGCGGTCTTTGCCCTGTTCAGCAGTGCTTTGCCATGGCGGGTCAGGACTGTTCAGCCGTGCTTTGCCATGGCGGTCTTTGCCCTGTTCAGCGGTGCTTTGCCATGGCGGGTCAGGACTGTTCAGCGGTGCTTTGACATGGCGGTCTGTGCCCTGTTCAGCGGTGCTTTGCCATGGCGGTTCAGGACTGTTCAGCGGTGCTTTGACATGGCGGTCTGTGCCCTGTTCAGCGGTGCTTTGCCATGGCGGTTCAGGACTGTTCAGCGGTGCTTTGCCATGGCGGTCTGTGCCCTGTTCAGCGGTGCTTTGCCATGGCGGTTCAGGACTGTTCAGCGGTGCTTTGCCATGGCGGTCTGTGCCCTGTTCAGCCGTGCTTTGCCATGGCGGTTCAGGACGGTTCAGCGGTGCTTTGCCTTGGCGGTCTGTGCCCTGTTCAGCGGTGCTTTGCCATGGCGGTTCAGGACTGTTCAGCAGTGCTTTGCCATGGCGGTTCAGGACTGTTCAGCGGTGCTTTGACATGGCGGTTCAGGACTGTTCATCAGTGCTTTGACATGGCGGTTCTGATACTGACATTGGTGTGTGGCATGACGATCTCCACACTGGACATTGGTGTGTGGCATGACGAGCTCCACACTGGACATTGGTGTGTGGCATGACGATCTCCACACTGGACATTGGTGTGTGGCATGACGTTCCATCATTGCCCAGCGGGGCTGTGGCATCCTGGCCCCTCCTGGACTGTGACTCCGGCGGTGGTCTCTGGACAAGTGACGATACTTGGGCCCTCCTGGGCTGTGACTCTGGCAGTGGTCTCTGGACCAGTGACGATACTTGGGCCCTCCTGGGCTGTGACTCTGGCGGTGGTCTCCTGACCAGTAACGATACTTGGGCCCTCCTGGGCTGTGACTCCGGCGGTGGTCTCTGGACCAGTGACGATACTTGGGCCCTCCTGGGCTGTGACTCTGGCGGTGGTCTCCTGACCAGTAACGATACTTGGGCCCTCCTGGGCTGTGTCTTTGGCGGTGGTCTCCTGACCAGTAACGATACTTGGGCCCTCCTGGGCACTGACTCCGGCGGTGGTCTCCTGACCAGTAACGATACTTGGGCCCTCCTGGGCTGTGACTCCGGCGGTGGTCTCCTGACCAGTAACGATACTTGGGCCCTCCTGGGCTGTGACTCTGGCGGTGGTCTCCTGACCAGTAACGACGGTGCTGGCGGTTGTGTCTGGACCGCTGGAAAGGATGGCGCACTTCTCCGCCGTGACACTCACAACAGGCTGGGGAGACTTCCTCTTGACCTTCCCCACCTTTTTTGGTGTTACAGCTGGCTCACCAATCGCCTTCGATCCCATTTCAGTTGTAGTCCCACCAGGAGTCTTGACACGGTCCCGTCATCCACCCTCCAATTTCAGAGCCTTTACAGGGGGTGGGGTGACAGTGCCTTGGCTCCGGGTCCTACTGCCTGCCCTTGTGGACGGTGCACTCCAAAAACCTGGAACACACACCACTGGTACTGGAGGCTTTTTGGCTGAGGCGCTACGATGGGACTGATGAATTGAAGGGGGGGTGGGTGCAAAAAGGTCAATTTGACATAGGGACAGTTTCTGACGGACACTGGGATGGGTAGTTGGAGGGGATCTGGGAGTGGAGGAAGATCAGGTGGTTGTAGGAGTTGTCACTTTAGGTGTTTTGGGTGCAGGTACTGGAGGCTGTCGTGAGGTGGATGGATGTTGGGTGAGTTATTGCCGGCGTTTGTGTACTTTCGGAGGGGGCGTCACAGACACACTGGGAGAGGACACAGGGGACGTGTAAATGGCAGTGGGGGTGGTGAGTGCAGGTGAGCGGCTTGTGGTGCTGGGTGTCCTGGTGCGAATCCTAGTACCTGTAGAAGTGGTGCATGCAGGTGTGTGTGTAGACGAGACTGGGATGGAGGAGGGAGAAGAGGAGGAGGGGGACACAGTGGAGACAGTGGATGTTGCTGTGTCTGTATGGGTGTGATGCTTGTGTGAGTGCCTGTGGTGTGTGTGGTGCCTATGTTTGCTTGAGCTACTTTTGGGTGTTGACTTGTGTGCATGCTGGTCTGTAGGTGTGCTTGGGATGGGCTGGGGTACAGGGGATTGGGTCTGGGTGGAGGAAGTTGGAGGGGGGAGGCTGGACATAGGGACAATGGCTGCCATCAGTGCTGAGGCCAGAGATTGCAGGGTTCGCTGAAGGACAGCCTGACCAGAATGAATGCCCTCCAGGAATGCATTACCGTGTTGCAACTCTCGTTCTACACCCTGGATGGCATTCACAATGGTAGACTGCCCAACAGTGAGTGACCTGAGGAGGTCAATGGCCTCCTAACTGAGGGCAGCAGGGGTGACAGGGGCAGGTCCTGAGGTGCCTGGGGCGAAGGTGATGCCCACCCTCCTGGGTGAGCGGTCACGGGGCGAACGCTGAGGGGCGGCTGGGAGGGCGGTGCTGGTAGGGGAGGTGGCGGCTGTACCTGTTGAAGTGGGGCGCACAGATGGTGCCGCCACCACAGGTGAGCTCCCTCCGGCGGACGAGTCAGTGTGGCTGGTTGGTGATCCTGTGGCCGATGTGAAGCTCCCCTCGCCCTCCGTCCCACTGGTGCATTCAGAGTCTGTGGTATGGTCCTCCATGGCCATGTGGGATGCAGCTCCCTCGTGCTCCAGTGCCACTGTACCTCCGCCTGATGATGCTGATGTACAAAAGGACAGGGAGAGCAGGAAAAGAGGGTGAGGCAAAGAAAGAGAGTTTTAGTGCATGGCATACCGCTACCGTTGGCGGATAAGACAGACGCAGCAGCCCCATGCATTACGCCGTGCTCCTGCCCTCTGCACATGCAATTTCTGGGATATGGCATACATGGCAATGGTAGAAATCTGCGCACATGGATGGCAAAGGGGCAACTATACATCAACTTGCCACTGTTCTGAGCTGGGTTAGAGTGCCACATGGCCTACATTACGGAGGGGCCTTGCCTACCAAACTCGCCCTGGCCTAGGGACACCCACAGCCCACCTCCCCCACCCAGACACCTCCACTGCACGCAAAGTCCACAGAATGAGGTTGTACTCACCCCCTTGTGTCTGCTGTGATGTCCTTAAGCGCCCATCCAACTCCGGGTAGGCCACCGCCAGGATCCAGAACATCAGGGGCGTCATAGTGCGACGGGCACCCCTCCCACGTTGGGAGGCCATCCCCAGCTGAGCCTCCGCCGTCTTCTTGCTGCAGCGGCGAATGTCCTCTCATCTCTTACGGCAGTGGGTGCCCCGTCTCTGGTGGGCCCCCAGGGTCCGGACTTCCTTGGCGATGGCACGCCAAATGTCCCTCTTCTGGTGGGCGCTGACCTACATGACATGTACAAGGAAAGAGGAACAGTCATTACCTACTGCACCGTCAATGTGAGTGGCCCCCTCCCTACTCTGGCCATGTGGCCCATTCATTCCCATGCATTTATGTTCTATGAACTCTGCACACTTCTCTCTTCCAACCAGCCCTCTCCACCCAGGCATAGCCCATCCAACGTGCTCCCTGTGTACTGACCTGTTGGTCTGGAGGACCGTAGAGTAGCATGTACTGGGGGAGGACCCCATCCACAAGTTTCTCCAACTCCTGTGCAGTGAAGGCAGGGGCCCTTTCCCCAGACGCAGCAGCCATCGTCGCTTCCAGACCGAGGTCACAGCAGCACTAGCAGTGTAGGTCCTCTCCTGTCGAAGGTCAGGTATCTAGTGATTGAAGAGATAGAAAATGGCGGTGACGTCCGCGGCGTGGCGCATGATCCCCGCCGGCGCACCAGTTCATTGGCTCCTGGGACCCATAGGGTCCAATGTTAACCAATGCAGCATTGCGCCGCGCTCTACGACCGCCTACCGCGACGGTGTCCAACGCCAGCGCAGTTACCCCACAATTCCATTGTCCCATTTTAGAGGTCAGGCAGCCGCCATTTCAGGGGCCCACATGGCTTCATTTACTACTGCGTCACACATAGCTAGGTCTATAATCAACACACATAAAGAAGGGATTTTGTGAGCGGTGTAGTCTTGTGTGTAACTGTGGGTACATACCTGGAGGAATAGTGACTGGTTCTTCGCTGTTGTCCTTCTTAGGCACCATCAGCTGGGACATATGAGAAGATGGCGGAATCCTCCGGTGTGCCGACCTCTGGTGGACCTGTTGACAATGGAAGAAAGACATTTGTTCGTGACCTACCGGTTTGACCGTGCCACAATCCAGGAACTATGTACTCAGTTGGAGCCAGACCTGATGTCACCAATCCGCCATCCGACTGGAATCCCCCCTGACGTGCAGGTGCTGTCAGTGCTCCATTTCCTTGCAAGTGGGTCATTTCAGACTACTGTGGCCATGGCATCAGGGATGTCCCAGCCTATGTTTTCCAACGTCCTGTCCAGAGTGTTGGCTGCCCTGCTGAAACACGTAAGGAGATACATCATTTTCCCTGAGGTGGAGGATTTGCCTACAGTGAAAGGTGACTTCTATGCCCTTGGACATATCCCCAACGTCATAGGTACTATTGATGGGACCCATGTAGCTCTGGTCCCCCCCCAGAGGAGTGAACAGGTGTACAGGAACAGGAAGAGTTATCATTCGATGAATGTCCAGATGGTCTGTTTGGCAGACCAGTACATCTCGCAGGTAAATGCTATGTTCCCTGGCTCAGTGCATGACGCCTACATCCTGCGGAATAGCAGCATCCCTGATATGATGGGTCAACTCCAGAGGCACCGTGTATGGCTATTGGGGGACTCTGGTTACCCCAACCTTTCGTGGCTATTGACCCCAGTGAGGAATCCCAGGACCAGGGCAGAGGAACGGTACAATGAGGCCCATGGGCGGACTAGGAGGGTGATCGAACGCACCTTCGGCCTCCTGAAGGCCAGGTTCAGGTGCCTCCATATGACAGGTGGGTCCCTATTCTACTCACCGAAGAAGGTGTGTGACATCATCATCGCCTGCTCCATAATTTGGCATTGCGACGCCAGGTGCCTTTTCTGCAGGAGGATGATCCAGATGACGGTGTTGTAGCAGATGTGGAGCCTGTGGACAGTGATGAGGATGAAGCTGAGGAAGACGAAAACTACAACAGGGAGTCAGTCATACAGCAATATTTCCAGTGAGACACAGGTGAGTAACTTTTCAGGTTTAACATTACATTAACTTTCACACGTCTACCTCTATCCTGTACCTACATTTCGCTACTATTTGTTAATTGAGTTGTCCCCTTCCATTTCAGTTTCACAAATGTGGTAACCTAAGTGTCAACAGCTTGCACCCTTGAAAGGCTTGTGATGTGTGACATTGGTATGTTGGCCTTCCAATGGGTAACCTTTTTGACACTGTAATTGACAATACAAAGTTCAAAATCATAGACTGACTCCAGTTTTATTAGTGTTTCAAGGGTGTTTATTTAAGTGCAAAAAAATGAAGGGGGGTTGTGAAATCGGGATGGGTTATGGTGGAAGAATGTCCATGGCAGAGTCCAGTCTATTAGTCTCACAGGTACATTGCACATCTGGCCATTGGAAGTGGAGCTGGGGCAGTTCCAATCTGGACAGGGTAACAAAGTGGGACAGTGGGGGGACAATCAGGGTAGTCTTATTTCCTGGCGGGGGTCTTGCCATCTTGCTCTGTCCTGTTCCTGGATCTCAGGGACCGCTTTCGTGGTGGTTGTCCGTCTGCAGGGGGTGGGGTGCTGGTGTGGTGGTCCTGTGGCTGAGCGTCCTGTCCACTAGCGCCGGCGGAGGTGGTGGGCATTTCATCGTCGTGGCTAGTGTCAGGGGCCCCTTGGTGTGCCACGGTGTCCCTCAAAGTCTTTTGAATGTCCGTCAGCACCCCTACAATGGTGCCCAGGGCGGAGGCGATGGTCCTGAGCTCCTCCCTGAACCCCAAATACTGCTCCTCCTGCAGACGCAGGGTCTCCTGCAACTTGTCCAGGACCGTTGCCATCGTCTCCTGGGAGTGGTGGTATGCTCCCATGATGGAGGAGAGGGCCTCCTTGAGAGTAGGTTCCCTTGGCCTGTCCTCCCTCTGTCGCAAAACAGCCCTCCCAGTTCCCCTGTGTTCCAGTGCCTTCGTCCCATGGACCGTGTGCCCACTACCACTGCCCCCAGGTCCCTGTTGTTGTTGGGGTGGTGGGTTAGCCTGGGAGCCCTGTAGTGGTGGACACACCGCTGATTGACCTGTCCTGGGTAGGGAGGTATGGGCCCGCTGGGTGGGTGCTGTGCTGGTGTTACCAGAGGGTGGAAGTTCGGTGTTGGGCTGTGGCTGGGCAAGGGGAACCGACTGTCCTGAGCCCCACGATGGTCCGGGCTGGTCATCAAGATCCAGTAGGGTAGAGCTGCTGTCGTCACTGTGGGCCTCTTCTGGGGGTGGAGTGGTGTTGTCTGGACCCTCTGGTGTGGTGACGTTCCTTCGGGTTCCTGCGGGGGGATAAGTACATGATTATTGCATGTGTGTGTTTCATGGTGTGCAATGGTTGGGTGTGCGTGTACCCCAGTGCAGGCATTCCTGTGTGGGGGCTTGTGTGCTGATGGGTGGGGGGTGTTCTGGGTATGTGCAGTGGGCATGCTTTAGTGATGGGTATCCATGCTTAGTTGTGTCATGCAGGTCTTGGGGTTGGGATGGGTGGTTGGTGTTATGGGTACATTAGTGAGGAGTTAGGGTGATAGTGGAGGGTGTGAGGGTGGGGGTGTGTGATTGCATGCAGGTAAGGTGGGGGATATGATAGTTAAGATTTGACCTACCAGTGTCCGTTCCTCCAACGACTCCTGCGAGGCCCTCAGGATGCAAGATGGTCAAGACTTGCTCCTCCCATGTTGTTAGTTGTGGGGGAGGAGGTGGGGGTCCGCCGCCAGTCCGCTGTACTGCAATGTGGTGCCTGGATACCGTGGAACGCACCTTTCCCCGTAGGTCGTTCCACCTCTTCCTGATGTACTCCCGATTTCTTGGATGCTGTCCCACAGCGTTGACCCTGTCGACTATTCTGCATCATAGCTCCATCTTCCTGGCTATGGATGTGTGCTGTACCTGTGAGCCAAATAGCTGTGGCTCTACCCGTAGGATTTCCTCCACCATGACCCTGAGCTCCTCCTCAGAGAAACGGGGGTGACTTTGGCGTGACATGGGGTGGTGTGGGTGAGGTGTGGGGTGGTGTATGTGTTGATGAGTGTGGTGAGTGAGGTGGTATGTGGTGTTTTGTGCGTGGATGTTGTGTGGGTGATGGTGTAGTGTGCCTTTGTGTGATGGGGTTCTCTATTCTGTGCTGTCTCTCTCTGGCGTTCTCTCTAATTGTCGGTCGAAGGGGTTTGTGGGTGATGTGGGTGTGTGTTTTATATTGTGTTGGATGTGTGGGAGTGTTGTTTGTATGTGCATCAGGTGTGTGTATTTGGAATTGTCCAATGTGGCGGTGTTTTGGAGCTGTGTGTGTATTTTGAGCGCAGCGGTGTGTACCGCCAATGGAATACCGCGGTTGAAAGACCGCTGCGTGGATTCGTGGGTCGTAATGGCATGGGTGTGTTTCTGTTGGCGTGGAGGATTTGTTTCCGCATGTTTATCGCTGACCTTTGGTGTGGCGGTGTTGTGTGGGTGTCTGAATTTCGGCGGATTCCGTGATGTGTGTCATAATAGCTGTGGCGGGCTCCCGCGGCGGTGTGTTGGCGGTCTTCTGCACGGCGATAAGCGCCTTTTACCGCCAATGTTGTAATGACCCCCTATGTCATCAAACTAGGGAGACCATAATCCATGTGGTTTGCATCTGCCCAGCCCTGGGAAATCAGAGAAGGGAATTACTTAGAAGAGAATTTAACATCCTAGGAGTTCGGTCCTGTAAGTCGGCTGTCATGGCAGCTCTGACCCAAGTAATGAAAAGCTAAATATCTGAATATTCCACTTCCTGAGAATCTTCACCACCCTGGTGGCCCCAGCAAGTTTATCTAGTATCCTCTAGGTAAAGAAGGGAAGCGTCCAGTCATATAACACTAGAATCCACCCTATAGACATTAGGTATCGATAATGTAAGGGTTCCATCTACTTTGAATGCACCGTTAGATGACAGGCTGCTTTGCCCCATCCTCATAGTGATGGTTTTGATTATTCTGAATGCTTTCTTAAAATAATAGGTAATGTTTGAGTCCCAGAACTGTATTTGGGATTCCTTCGTCCAAATTATGAGGGCTTCTTTTTAATTTCTGTTGATACTTTACTGTTTGTATACATTTTAGGCTAATTGATATTGGTACTTTGGCACAATAGCTCAGCATGTCATGTAAGAGGATACAAAATTCTGTAATTGTATCTTCTAGATGTGTTTTTTTATGGTTTTTATTAACTAATAAAGTATTCTTTCTACTATATGGAACTCATTTACATGACTATTGGTTGTCATGAAACTGTAGCATAGATTTTCTCATCCTGACCTATGTTGGACAGACATTGTATACTTTGTCCTCCAAAGTCTGACATTCAGCTGCAACGGATAATTCCAAGAAAAAGACGACTTTACAATTCAATGAGCTTTAATGATGTTTAAGCATGTCAATTAAACCTTCTTTTACATTTCATATAATTATTGGGAAGTCAGTTGACACCTCACTACATGGTGTGGTGCTCCACCTCTGTTAAGCTATCTCTAACAACTAACTCCAGAGGCCAATACAAAGTAAGTAAGCTCTTCTCAGACCCCATTGGATTGGCCGTGGAGAATGACTTCAACAGTAGCTAAGAGAAGCTGCTTGCCTAGGCCCACAGCTCTGCCTGATATTAGGGCTATGATCACAGCCCAGCCCTGTTAACAGGGTGCAGTTCAGAAATTATACACCTAAGTTAATTCCTTTGTTAGCCAATAAGACATCATGATTTTTTTGGTACTTTAATGCTTGGTTGTGTGAGAGAAGGACCATTCCTGATCTCTTGATGATTGATAATGCAATATACTGCATGAGGGTCATCATTCGGGAGTGCGGCCAGGGGTAGGTGACCCGCATATGTCCAGGATTAGAAAAAGTTTTTGCAAGCCTGACTAATGGTCTGTGTGGTCCCATGAAGCCCCGTCGCTACTTGGGAGGGGTGACTAATAGGAACAGAAAGTTTGGGTCAGATTGGACTCGTGTAAGTGACTGGTAACTTTTTTTTTCTGACAGTTACAGATTGCAGGAGTCTATTTAGTGTATAGTAGGAGAGGTTTAAGATGCACTAGGTCCTGAAGAAGTGTCATAGGATCCTTTTTGGACCATAGAGACGCGAAACATGTCGACCTCATTTTGAGGTAGGTCTGGTAGTTCCTGGCCTCCTCTCTTCCTTAACAAGTTGATACAGAGTGGTTGAGCATTATCTCTATTTCACTCCCTTGTTACATTTTTAATCTTGGCCATCACCCTACACAGACAAATGAACGAGTTACTTACCTTCGGTAACGACTTTTCTGGTGGATACATTAGCTACCTGTGGATTCCTCACCTCATGAATACTCCCATGGCGCCAGCATTCGACGGAAATCTTCTTACTAGTCTCTGCACGTCGACGAGGACGTCACTGTCTCGCACGCGACGCCGTCTGACGTCATACAGGCAATAAGAGGTCCTCGACGACGTGCAGACGTCAGTACCAATCATTTTTTACGTGCATGAGAACAACCAGGCAATGCAATGAAAGAGCAAGGCAACATCCATTATATTGTAAAAATACACCACATTGTATGAATAACTGTAAATCTTTTTATGTACATATATATATATATATATATAAAACTCTCTCTTTTAAAATATATACACACACCAAGTATATACATAAAGATATATACACATATACATATATATATATATATATAAATACATTATATATACATCTATTGCACCCTCAAAGACCAAGAGGAGCGCACTCAAGGATTACTTGGCAAGACCATAAAGGCAACGGGGAGGCGGGTGGGACCGTGAGGAATCCACAGGTAGCTAATGTATCCACCAGAAAAGTCGTTACCGAAGGTAAGTAACTCGTTCTTCTGATGGATACAACTACCTGTGGATTCCTCACCTCATGAATAGAGTCCCAAAGCAGTACCACGCCCGGCGGTGGGTGCCTAAATGGTCAAACCAAGAAATCCTGCAGCACTGACCGTGCAAAATGGCCGTCCCTTCTAACCTCAGAATCTAAACAGTAATGTTTTGCAAAAGTGTGAAGGGACGACCAAGTTGCGGCCTTGCAGATGTCGACCACAGGAACACCTCTGGCTAAGGCCGAAGTGGCCGACTTAGCTCTGGTGGAATGAGCTCTAATGCCCTCAGGAGGATCCTTCTTTGCCAAAGAGTAACATATTTTAATGCAAAGAACAACCCACCTGGATAGTGTTCTCTTGTGGACTGCCTTTCCTCTCCTCTTGCCCACGTATCCAATAAACAGCTGATCCTCCAGCCTGAAATCCCTTGTTCTATCGATAAAGAAGCTCAACGCTCTCTTTGGGTCCAGACGGTGCAGTCTTTCTTCCTCTTTGGAAGGATGAGGCGGAGGATAGAACGTGGACAAAGTAATTGCCTGAGCCAAATGGAAGGGTGAAACAACCTTCGGGAGGAAAGCAGCCTTGGTCCTCAACACCACCTTATCCCCATAAAAAGTTGTATAAGGGGGTTTTACTGATAAGGTCTGCAACTCACTCACTCTCCTTGCTGATGTTATAGCTATCAGGAAGACTGTTTTTAAAACCAAATACCTCAAGGGGCAAGAATGCATAGGTTCAAAAGGGGACCCCATAAGGAAAGTCAGGACTAAGGACAAATCCCATTGCGGCATAACGAATGGCTTTGGAGGATATTGATTTAGAAGACCTTTCAAGAATCTGATAACAATAGGGGATTTAAATAAAGATGGTTGGTCTGGAAGACATATGAAGGCTGACAAGGCCGATAAATAACCTTTAATGGTAGCCACTGCACAACCTTTCTGCGCCAGAGATAGAGCAAAAGACAAAACGTCCGATAGATGAGCATGTAAAGGATCAATCTGCCTCTCCCCACACCACGCAACAAATTTAGACCACCTATTAGCGTAGATAGATTTAGTGGAGTGTCGCCTGGCCGCTAATATAACATCCACTACCTCAGGCGGGAGAGAGAAGGAACTCAGGTTGCCCCGTTCAATCTCCAGGCATGTAGGTGCAGACTCTGGAGGTTGGGGTGTAGAACCTGCCCCTGCGACTGTGAGAGGAGGTCTGCCCTGAAAGGGAGACGGAGCGGCGGGCACGTTGAGAGTTGGAGAAGGTCGGAGTACCACACCCTCCTTGGCCAATCCGGAGCTATTAAGATTACTAGAGCCCGGTCTTGGCGAATCTTCCTCAATACTCAAGGAATCAAGGGTATGGGAGGAAACGCGTAAAGCATCTGGCCGCACCAGGTCATTTGAAACGCGTCCCCCAACGCTTCCTGCATCAGATACTGAAGGCTGCAGAACAACGGACAATGCGCGTTCTCTCGAGTGGCGAACAGATCTACCCGAGGAAACCCCCACTTCTGGAAGATTAAACGGACTTGATCTGGATGGAGACGCCACTCGTGGTCTGCCGAGAAGTGGCGACTGAGACTGTCCGCACGCACGTTCAAAACTCCGGCCAGATGGTTTGCTATCAAGCAAATCCGATGGTCCTTTGCCCAGGACCATAGTCGAAGAGCTTCTCTGCAGAGAAGGTACGACCCCACTCCTCCCTGCTTGTTTATGTACCACATCGTGGTAGTATTGTCCGTTAGGACCTGTACCGACTGACCACGAAGGGAAGGGAGGAAGGCCTTGAGAGCCAGACGTACAGCCCGTAACTCTAACAGATTGATGTGAAAAATCTGTTCCTCTGGAGACCAAAGACCTTTGATCTCCAGATCCCCCAGATGAGCTCCCCACCCTAGAGTGGAAGCATCCGTTATGACTGTGGCCACTGGTGGCGACTGCTGGAACGGCTTTCCTTGTGAAAGATTGTTGCTTGCAATCCACCACTTCAAATCCACAGCAGCATCTCTGGAGATCTTGACAGTACCCTCTAGATCCCCTCTGTGTTGAGACCACTGCCTTCGGAGGCACCACTGAAGAGCCCTCATGTGCCAGCGAGCATGCGTGACCAACAGAATGCAGGAGGCAAAAAGACCGAGCAGACGAAGGACCTTGAGGACTGGAACTACCGCTCCATTTCGAAACATTGGAACCAAATCCTGAATATCTTGAATCCGCTGAGGCGGAGGAAAGGCCCGACCCAATGTTGTATCCAGTACTGCCCCTATGAACAGGAGGCGCTGAGAGGGCTCTAGGTGAGATTTGGGCTCGTTCACCGAAAAGCCCAGGTCGAACAACAACTGGGTTGTTGACTGCAGATGACGCAACACAAGCTCCGGGGACTTGGCTTTGATCAACCAATCGTCCAAGTAAGGGAATACTGCTATCCCCTTCCTTCTGAGCTCTGCCGCAACCACCGACATCACCTTCGTGAAGACTCGAGGTGCTGAAGTAAGACCAAACGGAAGGACCGCAAACTGGTAGTGTTGCGATCCCACCACAAACCGGAGATACTTCCTGTGTGACTTGAGTATCGGGATATGAAAGTAAGCATCCTGCAAGTCGACAGACACCATCCAGTCTTCCATGTTCAACGCCAAAAGCACCTGTGCTAGGGTCAGCATCTTGAACTTTTCCTGCTTGAGGAACCAATTCAAGATCCTCAGGTCCAGAATTGGTCTCAAACGACCATCCTTCTTGGGAATCAGGAAATACCTTGAGTAAACTCCTTGACCCCTTTCCTGCTCCGGGACCAACTCCACCGCGCCCTTTAAAAGGAGGACTTCTACCTCCTGTTCTAGCAACAGGAGGTGTTCTTGTGAACAATACGAAGGGCGGGGCGGGATGAGGGGCGGAAACTCCCGAAAGGGAAGGGTGTAGCCTTTTCCCACAACACTGAGAACCCAAGTGTCCGACGTAACAGTCTCCCATTTGGTGAGAAAATGCTGTAATCTTCCCCCTACAGGAGAGGAGTGAGTGGGAAATGGTGGAAGCCTAAGGCTGCTTCCCCTGCTGCACCCCGCCAGAGGATGAGGAAGAGGCAGAGTGCTGCTGAGAAGCTCCCCTGGTGCGGACCCTACCCCTCCCCCTAAAAGATCTATAGGGATGGGAAGAGGCAGGTTGCTGATATCTTCCCTGAAAGGAAGAGGAGGAAGAGCCACGCCCAAATCCACGAAACCTCCTGAAGAATCTGGAAGAGGCCGTGGAAGAAGGAGCTTGGAGTCCCAACGACTTAGCCGTGGCCCTGCTCTCCTTAAACCGTTCCAAGGCCGAATCAGCCTTAGCCCCAAACAGTTTGTCCCCATCAAACGGGAGATCCAACAATGTGGACTGTACATCTGCCGAAAAGCCCGAGTTACAGAGCCAGGCCTGTCTCCTTTCCACCACAGTTGTGCCCATTGCTCTGGCTACCGAGTCGGTGGTATCCAGTCCCGTCTGGATAATTTGGGTCGCAGCAGCCTGGGCATCAGAGACAAGATCCAAAAGACCCTGGGGAAGCTCTGTAAACGAAGAGGAGATGTCATCCATCAGAGCATGAATATACCTCCCCAGGATACAGGTTGCATTGGTGGCTTTTAATGCCAGACTGCAGGACGAAAAAATCTTCTTCGACTGCGCCTCCAGCTTTTTTGAATCTCTGTCCCCAGGCACCGTCGGAAAAGAACCAGGCGCTGACTTGGACGAACAGGAGGCCTGCACAACCAAGCTCTCCGGCGTAGGGTGCCTAGATAGGAAACCAGGATCAGTTGGAGCCGTCCGATACCTCCTGGCCACGGCTCTGTGAACTGCTGGGGAAGATGCCGGCTTCTTCCACACCTCTAAAACCGGATCCAGCAGAGCGTCATTAAAAGGTAATAGAGGCTCCGCCGCGGCTGAGGCCGGATGCAACACCTCTGTCAAAAGGTTTTGTTTCGCCTCCACCACCGGCAAAGGCAGGTCCAAAAAACTAGCTGCCTTCCGTACCACTGTATGAAAGGAAGCAGCTTCCTCGGTATATTCCCCTGGGGACGAAAGGTCCCACTCAGGGGAAGTGTCCAGCCCACTGGCCGACTCCAGTCCACGCAGCCCATCACCCGAGTCCTCTAGCTCTCCTTCCTCTAGGGCTCGTTGGTACTCCTGCTCTTCTAGTACCCGGAGAGCACGCCTCCTTGAATGCAGTCGTTGCTCAATCCGCGGAGTCGACAATACCTCCGCCGAAGTCGGAGATCGGCGCCGATCTTCCGAAGCCACCGACGCCGCATCCGGCGCCACAGGTAACTTCGGCGCCGACTGAAGAGCAGTTGAAACGGATGGACCCACCGGAGTCACAGGCCGAAATCTCGACGTCGACGGGATGGAAATCCCTGGGGCCAATCCCTCCGAAGCCACCGGAGCGGCCACCGGCGCCGACACTGGCGCCGAGCCCACGTTCCCAAACGGGAGAAAGGGCATAAAGGGTGCCGGCCGAAGAGGCGCAGGATCACCCAAAGAAAAGGCCAAAGGCCCAGCCGGAGCACCCCCTGGAGCCATCTGTTGGAAGATGGCATACATCGCATTCAAGAATGCGGAACTATCGGCTCCAGGGGTGGGAAAAGCCGGATACTGGGGTGCCTGACTCGGAGGCGACCCCGACGCCGGCCTCGGCGTCTGCGCCGGAGAAAACACTTGAGGCTCCAATACCTCAATCACCGACGCCTGTCCAGGCGAAGGTGGAGGCGCCGGAGAGGGCAACGGCGTCGAAGGATGCGGCGTCACCGTGGGGCTGACCTCCCATGTTCTTCGGCGCCGATCCGGAGACCTGGAACGAGCCTCCCTTGAATGACGCCGAGATTCTCTACGCCGCCGGGAGTCTCGATGACGCCGATGTCTTGGAGAAGACTTTTTCTTGTGATGCTTCTCCTTTGACTTGGCCATAAACAGCTTCGCCTCGCGTTCTTTAAGGGCCTTCGGATTCATGTGCTGACATGAATCACAAGTCGAGACGTCGTGGTCGGAGCTCAAACACCAAAGGCAATCGGAATGAGGATCCGTCACCGACATCTTGCCTCCACACTCACGACAAGGCTTAAATCCAGACTTTCTCTGCGACATTATTTCCACAGAGAAAGAGTACGCAGCAAGATATACACTGTAACCGCAAGAGTAACAGTTGCTCTCTCGAAGATAACCGTTTCGAATGCACGGAAAAAAGGGAACTGACGTCTGCACGTCGTCAAGGACCTCTTATTGCCTGTATGACGTCAGACGGCGTCGCGTGCGAGACAGTGACGTCCTCGTCGACGTGCAGAGACTAGTAAGAAGATTTCCGTCGAATGCTGGCGCCATGGGAGTATTCATGAGGTGAGGAATCCACAGGTAGTTGTATCCATCAGAAAAACTTAGTATTCAGTAAGGGTCTTGAGCTAATTTTAATTTTTCTGTTGTTCTCTCCTTTTTCTCCTTACTCACTTTTGGGGTTTGTGGCATCATCGAGAAAAGATCTCCGGCAAAGAGCCACCCTATGGGGGGTGCCCATCAGACATTGCAGCACCGGTCTGACGAGGAGCACGTCCGATGATGAAGCATGACACCCAATAGGGTGTGTGAGGACTCTTGCTCCTAACAATTAGGACTCCATAGTGTTCACACTGTCTTTCTTTTTGGAACAGTGTATTTCATTATATAGTGGTCTCAGAGAAAACCCACCTATTACAGATTTGGAGCATCACAATCCCTCCTCTCCAACAGAATGTGCCAATCCGAGGAATATGGAGAGAGATTTTTTTACTTGAGCCCTCCCTACCTGGCAGTACAATCCATTGTGGAAAAATCTACTACATGCCCCATGGGAGAGTGACCATATTACCTGGGCCCAGACACCAAATTATGCAGCAGAACTCTAAAAGACCAGTGACTATTATGCAGGGAAGTGAAACTGAGAACTAAAATAAGCCTAGGACTGCAGACATGATTGACATTCATGGATAGCTCATTTTTAATTTGGTGGCTTTTATTTATACATTCTTTGCACCTATTTTATGAAGTGACCTTTGAGTGTTTGCCGTGCAATGTTTCCTTAGAATACATGGTTGACTTAGTCAGTAAAGGAAAGTTATTGTATCCAAAAAAAAGTGTTAGAGCAGTTTATGGAAGGCACAAGATAGCAATAAATGGCTGCATGATATTATTAGAAGTAGATTTTAATGAAAAACACTGATCATGTTTAAAATATGTCCTGGTAACATACTTCAATGAGTTATTTAACCTAGAGGTCGTGCATTTAATATTTGTTAGTGACAACTCACCTTTGTCCTGAATTCTAATTTTTCTGTGGCTCAGCTCAGGGACAGAGCATAGGCCTTTAGTCACCCTGCTGGGACAAGTTAATTACATTTTTTCCCCAACTTATAGAACAAAGGGCGCAGCACACAAAATGAGTAAAAAGCAGTGCTTTCATCTGCTCCTGAGAAGGAAAGTATGAGGAAGAAAATCTGCATCTGTTCATTACCTGTCAGACTGCACCAGGGTTGGTGATATACCAGGTCCACCGAACAAAGGCAGAAGCCCAGGCAATAAGAGCCAACATGCGAGGGGCCCTTCCGTGAAGTTTTGGTGGGAAAGTCCCAGAGAGTGACACCACTGAGGGGAGGAGAAAAGGCCCCAGAAGCAGATGTGACCAGGGACTCCTGGCGGATGCCAGTGTGAAGTGTCCCAGCATGCTCTGCTGGAGGGTGGGATGGGATAGAGAGAATGTGGCCTCTGTAATTGGGCAGGGGGTACCTGGCTTCTAGAACCTTCCACCCTCTTGCACAAGTGAAAAAAAGGGCTTTTTGTGCTTTAGGTGATTTTTGCTACCGGACCCTGGTACTTTTGACAGCCATGGACAGCTGGAAGGACAAACCCCCTGATGCCAAAAGGGACTAACAACTATGACCTTAGTTGACCATAGAACAAGTAGGTCTCTCCACAGGTAGGTGAGGTTCACCATCTTGTATGTAGGAGCAGTTAGGGGGAAGATCTGGACTTCTCTAACTGGAGAAAATGACCAGGAGGGAAGCTAGTGCAGGGAGCTAGTGGAACAAGTTCCTGCAAGATACACAACTTTGTAGGTAATTAGGCCTGATGAAACAGCTCCTGGTGGCTAGAGCTCACAACCAGGAGTAAAATGAGCCCGGGATCAACCACATCTGACCAATTGGGCCCAAGTTATAGACTTTTTACGGTTGGCAACCGTTGCCAAGAAACTGAGTGCATGGAACTTCATTGCAAGATCTGAAAATTATACCTGGGGTGGGATACGGCCTAGAGGTTGGCACAAGATCCTTAATTAATTAATTTAGAGGGGAGAGGATGTGCGTGAGGCCCCCTGCCCTGTGGATGGATTTTCCCTGGGGACCCCCATCTCCCCAGTAGCTGACGCAAGCAAAGGATCCAGGATCCCAACTTTGGGCCCCAACACACTAAACAAGAACAAGGGAGTTTCATCACTCCTTCCAATAGCTGTGACCTCACCTCACTCCAATGCCTGTGTCAGAGGGGAGTGGGAAGGCTACCACATGACGCTGCACTCCCTGTCCTAATGGAGCGGGCAGGGAAAAGGAAGACTCCCATCTCCTGCCCTGGCAAGGAGGAAGCTGGACATATGGTGAGCTGGCTGGAGTGGGCTCCTCACGCAGCCCCAATAGATGAAAGGTCAAGGGTGTCCAGGTGGGACGGGGCCCCTCTTAAAAATAGATGAAGAAACTAAAATAAAAATGAAAATGTCTCTCCCCGAAGCAGTGGGAGATCCTCTCATGAAAAATTCGCTGCTTCTGGGTGGAGGAGAAAAGGCCCCAGAAGCAGATGTGACCAGGGACTCCATAATGCCTCAGGAGAGGTTAATTTACTTAATTTCTACCTTCTTGTGGAGGCCCCAGGATGATGGGGCACCACCAACAACATTGGAAATGTGCATTTGGCTTGCAGGAGGGGTGTAGCCAAGTTCCGTTAATTTAACAAACCAAACTGCTGACAATGTTTTTTGTTCATTTTGACACTCTTTACTAACAATGATATTTGCATTTACACCTGTTATTGATGACAGTGAAATGATGGTAACCGTTTAGAATGTGAATTCGCCATCCCTTACTGTGAAAAGCCTTGAAAATGTCAATAGGATTGTTTTATTTAAAGTGATACCCACTTTGCAATGTGATGTATATCTATTATAGGTGGGGGTCACTATGATTTTGGTGTTTATGACCCTGTATGGGTCATATATGTTTTCTATAATATAATCTAAAAGTAGTTCTATCTGCCTTAGGTATATCCTTGCACATTAATGGATAGTATTTTGTAGGGTGGGTATACTAAATGCACCTTTCCTTCTCTAAGGAAAACACACTGACTGGATAATTATTTATTGAGTGTTAGTAGTCCACACCACCTCTCCTGAGTAGGCTTTGGACTACTCTGCTTTGCTACCCTGATAGAATCAAGTGCTACAATGGGGTGCTTGGTTCCCAGTTAGGGGAAATTGTGAACCTATTACTTGCACAGGCGCACATCCTGCACAACTAATAAGCCAATTTCCTACACTGTCGAAATTAACTGAGAGTATTAATTGCTGGTATCCCCCCTTTAAGATAGGGCTGCTGGTGTGCAGCAATGGTAAAAGCTCTGATAAATGAGCATGTGAGCACACATATTTGTACAAGAATACTGGTTGAAAGTGTGAGGCGACTGTACAGTTCAGTCTGGTACCTGCACACAGCTAGCTTATCACAAAAGAAACCCTTCGGGGATTAATAACGAACTCTTACATATGGCTGGGTCCAAACTGGAATGGTGTGGTGAGCACAACAAATGATGAAATGAGACCCAGGTCTTTGACTGGGGGTGAATGTTTGACATTTTTCAACAATCCATCCATTATCTGTTCTTTTTACATGAACATGTTGAAGGCCTTATAATATGGGTAGGTATTTATTGTGTTGTCTGTAGTGCTTACTTTAAAGGATGTGTGGTCACTGCATTATACCGTATGAGTGAAATCTTTGCCACCACTGTTTTGCCATACATAGACCTAAAGACACCAGTCAGTATCAATTTTAGAGTAAACATGTACAACACGTGCAGATTTACTGTCATTTGTGTGATAACTATACTCCTTATGGCACTTTAGGAATTGTCATATTTACCTGGCTCAGCCATAATCTGTTTCCAGGCCTTTGCCCTTTCTAATGGGCCAAGTTAATTACTCTGTTGGCTAACAGGAGGATCAAAGGCTTCCCCACACATTGCCATTAACAGTGATTGGCCCAGTTCCTTGGAAAAGAAGGGTTGGGGAAAAATTCTGCATTGATTAATTAACCATGTACACTGCTCCTGATCTTGGCAAGCCCCCTGTAACAAAAGAAAGAAGGCCAGACCCCTGTATTCAAACAAGGGAGGAATTCCTCTTTGACGTTTTGGTGGGAAGGGATCAGGCTGGTGTGTCAGTTTAGAGGGGGAGGTGAGGCTCCCATGGAAGGACTTTTCATAGATCATTTAAAGTCATCATGTTTAAATGTGCCAAAATGATGTGCAGGAGGGTTATGGCAGGCTGGAGTGATGATGTGCCACCCCACGAATGGGCAGAGGTGCCTACCTTTCAAGACCTTCCTCCTCCATTGAAAAAGCCCTGCAGAATGCAGTCACTTGAGAAGGCACTGAAGGTGAAATACCCAAGTTGAAGAGAGGCCATCTGACCCCAATTAAAAGATAGGCTGGAAGACTTTGTCTCCAGCTGGTACCCCAGATTAGGAAGGGTCTTGCCAGGGACAGTGGCTCTATCCCCCTTATGCTTTTTGATGAACAGGTGGGACCGTAGATTAACCTGGAGCCCATGGAGAGTTTTCCTGAGGCTGACCCTTGACCCTGCTGACCCACAGGTGCCCTGCAAGTAGCCAGGAGGCTTTGGGATGGGGTAGTTTGGCAGGGAGGGTACTCTGCTTGCTGGCCTTAGAGGGGCAGTAGAAGATACCCCAAAGTAGGAGAAAACATCAGGTGCCCAGGAGGAAGACAAGCTTGGCAAGGGAGCAGCAAAATTTGGCTCCTCAACAAAAAGTATGCTTTAGAGGCCAGGAGCCCTCCCTGTTACCATGGAACTATCAGGGTTTTCTACACTGTGCTCAGTAAATGAGTTTCATTGTATTCCAAGAGCCTGAGTTCTACCTCTGACTTTTAACATATGGGTCAATTGCTACCTGATGATTGTGTGGCTTTCATATCATGTCCTAGATTCTTACAATAACTGAAGGGCCCCTGTGTGACCTAGGTACATCCCCTAGCATCCTACTATGTAAGTGTTGGTCACTGGGCTATCTCAAATGAGTCCTACAGCAATCTAAGTGGCAATGACTTATGGCAGTCATGGAGCCTTCTGTCGATGACTTAATTTTCATTCTATCTATTTTTTGTCCCATTTTTCTCAAGAGTCCGGCATTATTCTGAGTCCTGGCTACATTTCCCAAAGGTTCTCTAAGAGGATCACTGACATCATTTCTCAGTGCACCACTTTGAGTCCTCTAAACACAGGACATGAAGCAATCTTGGCGTCCTCGATCCCCAGCAAGTGAGAGGCTAAACACAGGTAACACTACAGGTGAGTGCCATTCTGGCATTTAATTTGTCTCTCTGCATTTTAGTTTTAAGACATTTGTTTATACCAGTCTGAGCAGCCTCAGTGAGATCGACCTGTGCAGCTAATACACATTGCTGACTGATGAGTTTGGAGCAACCAGGTTAAGAGTAGATGCTGATACATCTGTTCTTCTGTCTCATGCAAATATCCGTGTGGACCCTGAGTTTCCCACAAGGGCCAGTGTTGAGTTGACAGTAAAGAACCAACTTTTAGGGTAAAATGAGTTGGGTGATTTTTCGCCACAGTTGGTTGACACCATGCGGAATGTCCATTGTTTGGTATTCACAGTTGGTGATGGTGGCACTCACATATTGCTGAGTTGACATGATTTGGTCATAACATGTTATGCTATATAATGTACCATTTTGTGTATTCTTTTTTCTGCAAGTCCAGCAGAAGTGGATTTCCTAGAAAGCTTTGGTGACCATTTGTTTCTCAGACACTTATCATCTCTTTTCTTTATACATATTTCTTTTGAGCACTGTTTAACAGAAGTGTCAAATTGTTAGGTCATGATGAATGCCCCTACACCTAAGTTCAGAGTAATTGGTGAGCATGTTGACTATATAGAAGGTTTCCATGGCAGATCAAATTCTCCTCCCTGTAGAATCACTTGTGAATGGTTTTAATCCAAACCTCCTACAGACAATAATAAAGCTTAATGCCTATTGGATACTTAGGTGGTCATTCTGACCTCGGCGGTAAAAGGCGCCTACCGCCGGTCAGAAATCCTCCATAATCCCGCCGCGGTCGCGGAAACCCGCCACGGTCATTCTGACCCGCAGAAGGCAAACCTCCGAAAATCCGACAGCCACAACAGACCGCCAGACCAGCGGTCGGCGGAAAAGTGGAGGTGACAAAACCTCCACCGTCACACCAACAGAAATACGCCCATGCCATTACGACCCACGAATCCACGCGGTGGTCTTTCAAACGCGGTATTCCATTGGCGGGACACACCGCCGCGGTCAGAATACACACAAACGAACAAAACTCAGCCACATTGGCCGATTTGAATACCACACACCTGATACACATACACACACCACTCCCACACACACAATACAATATAAAACACACACCCACATCACCCACAAACCCCTACGACAAAAAATTCTGAAAGAAGGCCAGAGCGAGACACCACCATCCACAAACTAGCAGCCACAGCCACTCCACACCATCACCCACACACTATCCACACACAAAACAACACACACCACCACACTCAACACACTTAACTACACATACTCCACCCCACACATCATACACACCACCCCATGGCACCCCAAAGACACCCACGCTTCTCAGACGAAGAACTCAGGGTCATGGTGGAGGAAATCGTTCGGGTAGAGCCCCAGCTGTTCGGCACACAGATCCAATACACCAGAATTGCCCGGAGGACGGAGCTATGGCAGAGGATTGTCGACAGGGTCAACGCTGTGGGACAGCACCCCAGAAATCGGGAAGACATCAGGAAGCGATGGAACGACCTACGAGGGAAGGTGCGTTCCATGGTATCCAGGCACAACATCGCCGTGCAGAAGACTGGCGGAGGACCCCACCTCAACCCCCACAATTTACAACATGGGAGGAGGAAGTCTTGAACATCCTGCATCCTGACGGCCTCGCAGGAGTCGGCGGAGGAATGGATACTGGTAAGTTGAAGCTTCACTACTGCTTCCCCCCCACCTGCATGCCAAATCATACCCCAACCCTCACCCCCATCCTCGAACCCCACCCTCACCCCCACCCCCATCCTCACCCCCACCCTCACCCCCACCACCATCCTCACCCCCACCACCATCCTCACCCCCACCCCCAGCACACCTATTCCCTGCCAATGTCTCACCATCACAACCCACACATCCAAAAACCTAGGCCTGCATGCGTCCACTAAGCATGGACACCCATCACCAAAGCATGCCCAATGCATATACACATCCCCCCCACAAGCCACCCTCACCAAAGCCCCCACACACGAATGCCAGCACTTGGGGACACGGGAACCCACAGATACACCCATATGCCACACATTGAAACTATAACCATACCTCTATACCCCTGCAGGACCCGACCGTCAACACACCGCCGCGGAGGGCCCAGAATTCTCCACACCCCCCACCCAAGAGGCCGTCAGCGATGACAGCAGCTCTGTCGACCTGGACACCGATGACCAGCCCGGACCATCGGGGACCTCTGGACAGTCGGTTCCCCTCACACAGGCCCAGGCCACTACAGACCCAAACCCCTCTGGGAACACCAGCACAGCTCCCACCCAGCGGGCCCATGCCTCTGTCTCCAGGGCGCGTCAATCTGCGGTGTGTCTACCACTACAGGGCACCCAGGATAACCCACCACCCCAACAACAACAGGGACCTGGGGGCAGTGGTAGTGGGCACATCGGCCAGGGGGCAGAGGCCCAGGGAAACAGGGCAACTCGGAGGGCAGCTGTGCGACAGGGGGGGGACGGGCCCAGGGAACCCACTCTCCACGAGGCCCTCACCACCATCATGGGAGCATACAACCGCTCCCAGGAGACGATGGCGACGGTACTGGCCCGGTTCCAGGAGATCCAGGTACTGCAGGAGGAACACTATCGGGGGTACAGGGAGGACATCAGAGCCCTCGCCTCCACCCTGGTTACCATGGTAGGGCTGCTGCAGGACCTCATCAACACCAGGACGGACACTCAACAACACCCAAGGGCCCCTGCCACTAGCCTGGACCAAGAACAGCCAACCACCTCCGCCGGCGCTAGTGGACAGGAGGCCCCCGCACAGCAGCAGCCCACCAGACCCCCACCTCCTGCAGGAGAAGAACCACCCCGCAAGAGGGCCCTGAGATCTCGCAAGAAGACAGAGTAGGATGTCAAGACCCCCGCCAGCAAAGGATACCACCTGATGTCATCCCACTGTCCCACATTGTCACCCTGTCCATCCTTGAACTGCCCATGCTCCATCTCTCCACAGGCCTCTGGACAATGCACCTGTGTGACTGTTACTCTGGACTCTGCCATGGACATTCCTTCACCATAGCCCCCACCCACTTGAAACCACCCATCCCATTTTGAGCACTTAAATAAACACCTATTTTGCACAAAACTATCTGGAGTCTGGCTGTGATTTCAATATATTGTAATTGACATGACAGTGCAAATATGTCCTTGTACATAGTGAAGTCAACAAACAGCTGCCACAAAGCTGTAGTCCATGGGGAAACGAAGCACAGGACTCGTAGTGGGGACCCCAGATCTGAAATAGGGAGGGAAAAGCCACAACTCAGTCATCATACACTGGGGCAAATAGACAGGCAGCAGAGATGCAGGAGAGTAGTTCACATTTACTAAATTATCTTTGAATTGTTACCTGTGTCCTATTGGAAGTACTGTTCAATGATTCTGTCCCTGTTGTCTGTTTCAGCCCCGTCGTCTTCCTCCTCGTCACTCTCCTCAGGTTCCACCGCTGCCACAACACCACCGTCTCGACCATCCTCCTGCAGGAAAGGCACCTGGCGGCGCAAAGCCAGGTTGTGAAGCATGCAGCAGGCCACGATGATGTGACACACCTTCTTAGGTGAGTACATTAGGGATCCACCTGTCATATGCAGGCACCGAAACCTGGCCTTTAGGAGGCCAAAGGTGCGTTCGATCACCCTCCTAGTACGCCCATGGGCCTCATTGTACCGTTCCTCTGCCCTGGTCCGGGGATTCCTTACTGGGGTCAGTAGCCACGACAGGTTGGGGTACCCAGAGTCCCCCAATAGCCATACACGGTGTCTCTATAGCTGTTCCATCACGTAAGGGATGCTGCTATTCCTCAGGATGTAGGCGTCATGCACTGACCCTGGGAATTTGGCATTTACATGCGAGATGTACTGGTCAGCCAAACACACCACCTGGATGTTCATTGAATGGTAACTTTTTCTGTTCCTGTACACCTGCTCCCTGTCTCTTGGGGGAACCAAAGCCACATGGGTCCCATCAATGGCACCAATGACGTTGGGAATATGTCCAAGGGTGTAGAAATCACCCTTCACTGCAGCCAATTCGCCCACCTCAGGGAAAATGATGTAGCTCCTCACGTATTTCATCAGGGCAGACAACACTCTGGATAACACCTTCGAAAACATGGGCTGAGACATCCCAGAAGCAATTCCCACTGTTGTCTGAAATGACCCACTTGCCAAGAAATGGAGTACTGACATGACCTGCACCAGAGGGGGAATCCCTGTGGGTTGGCGGATGGGGGACATTAGGTCGGGCTCCAGCTGGGCACACAGTTCATGTATAGTGGCACGGTTAAGACGGTAGGTCAGGATAATGTGGCGTTCTTCCATTGTCGACAGGTCCACCAGCGGTCGGTACACGGGAGGATTCATCCGTCTCCTCGCCAAACCCAGCGGACGGTGCCTAGGAAGGACAACATGGAGCACACAGTCAAGCAACCCACAGGTACGTACTCACAGCTAGCACAGTAAACGATTCTCTATGCAGTGAATGGCGTGTCTGAGTGGCTATGCAAGGCCTAGGCCTGTGTGACGCAGTTGAAATTGAGCCATGTGGGCCCTGGAAATGGCGGCTGCCTGACCTGTGAAGTGTGACAATGGGATGTGAGGTCAATGCGCTGGCGTGGCACACCGCGGCGGGCGGCGGGCGAAGACCGCGGCGCGAAGCCGCATTGGTTAACATTGAAGCCTATGGGTTTCAGGAGCCAATGGCGAAGGGCGCCGGCGGTGGCGGTACGCACCGCCGCGGTACGCACCGCCGCGGACGTGACCGCCATTTTCTATCTACTTATCCACTTGCGACTTGAACTTTCACAGGAGAGGACCTATACTGCAAGTGTTGCTGTGACCTCGGTCTGGAAGGGACAATGGCTGCTGCGCCTGGGGAAAGGGCCCCTGCCTTCACTGGAGAGGAGTTGGAGAAACTTGTGGATGGGGTCCTCCCCCAGTATGCGCTACTCTACGGTCCTCCAGACCAACAAGTGAGTTTAATTCAATCTGGATTTGGGGCCACTGGCTGGCTTGGGGGCCTGGCGGGGGGCCTGGCGGGGATGGGGGGGCATGTTGGGGCTGGCGGGGGGCCTGGCGGGGATGGGGGGCATGTTGGGCCTGGTGGGGGGCATGGCGGGGGGCCTGGCGGGGATGGGGGGGCATGTTGGGGCTGGCGGGGGGCCTGGCGGGGATGGGGGGCATGTTGGGCCTGGTGGGGGGCCTGGCGGGGGGCCTGGCGGGGATGGGGGGGCATGTTGGGGCTGGCGGGGGGCCTGGTGGGGATGGGGGGCGTTGGGCCTGGCTTGGGGGCCTGGCGGGGGGCCTGGCGGGGATGGGGGGGCATGTTGGGGCTGGTGGGGGGCCTGGCGGGGATGGGGGGCATGTTGGGCCTGGTGGGGGGCATGGCGGGGGGCCTGGCGGGGATGGGGGGCGTTGGGCCACTGGCAAGGAAAATGCAGACAAACTTGAACGTGGTATTTTTCCCTCCCTGTACGTGTCACATAGGTCCGCGCCCATGAGAAGATCGGGATTTGGCGTGCCATCGCCAAGGAAGTCCGGACCCTGGGGGTCCACCATCGACGGGGCACCCACTGCCGCAAGAGGTGGGAGGACATCCGCCGCGGGACCAAGAAGACCGCCGAGTCTCTGCTGGGGATGGCCTCCCAACGTAGGCGGGGTGCCTGCCGTCAACTGACCCCCCTGATGTTCCGGATCCTGGCGGTGGCCTACCCTGATTTGGATGGGCGCGTGAGGGCAGCACAGCAGACACAAGGGGGTGAGTACAAGCATTATCTACTCTGTTGTCACGCAGTGGAGGTGTCTGGGTGGGGGAGGAGGGCTGTGGGTCCCCCTAGGCCAGGGCGATATCTGTAGGCTGGGCACCCCCGTAAGCCCCTGTGTCCCCAGCCACCACCCTCAGTAGTTTGTCAGTACAGCCATCCCTGGGCCGTGTCATCCATGGGTGCAGTTGTCAACTCTAGGCGTGTAGGGCATGTTCCACGGAATGCGTAGCGGACCCCAAGTGCGCAACTTAGTGCAGGGGGCATCTGTGTCTGTCATGTCCGCTAACTGTACCGGAGATCCATGTACTCAATATCCCTTTATTTCTCTCTCCCCCCCCCTTTTTGTTTGTCTTTCTGTGCTTGTGTGCATCAGCATCATCAGGCGGAGGAGAAGTGGCATCGGGGCAGGAGGGAGCTGCATCTCACATGGCCCAGGAGGGCCATGCCACAGAGTCAGACTGGACCAGTGAGACGGAGGGCGAGGGGAGCTCCACAACGGGGACGACTGGACCCTGCAGCGACACGGACACGTCCTCGGAAGGGAGCTCCCTTGCGGGGGTGGCACCATCCGTGCCCCCCGCCATTACAGGTACAGCCGCCACCCAGCGCACCATCTCCGCCCTCCCAGCAGCCCCTCAGCGTTCGCCCCGTGCCCGCTCTGCCAGGAAGCCGGGCATCTCCTTCGCCCCAGGCACCTCAGGCCCTGCCCCTGTTACCCCCGCTGCCCTCAGTGAGGAGGTCATTGACCTCCTCCGAACGCTCATTGTTGGGCAGACTACCCTTTTGAATGCCATCCAGGGGGTGGAGAGGGAGGTTCATCGCAGCAATGCGTACCTGGAGGGCATTCATTCGGGTCAGGCTGCCCATCAGTGATCGTTCCAGGCTCTGGCCTCAGCACTGACGGCAGCCATTGTCCCTGTCTCCTGCCTCCCTCTACTAACTCCCTCCTCCCAGTCTCCTGTTCCTCTGCCTGTCCCACCCACACCATCAGACCAGCCTGCACACACCTCAACACCCAAGAGAAGCTCATCCAAACATAAGCACCACAGATCACGCAGACATTCACACACGCAACATTCCGATGCAGACATGCCAACAGTCACTACCACCTCTGTGACCCCCACCTCCTCGTCTCCCTCCTCCCTCCCTGTGATGTCTACACTCACACCTCCATTCACCTCACCATCAGCCAGTGTTTCCATCACCAGCACACCCTCCAGTCCAGTCCGCACACGTGCAGTCACCACCCCCACTGCCATTTACACGTCCCCTGTGTCCTCTCCCACTGTGTCTGTCACCCCCTCTTCCACACCACACAAACACAGCCACCCACCCACCCAACAGCCATCCACCTCACGACAGCCTATCCCTCCTGCACCTGCACCCAAAGACAGCAAACGTGACTCACCTACAACCACATCCTCTCCCTCCACTCCCATTCCCACTGTACCTACCACTCTCCATTGTCCCAAGAAACTCTTCCTCGCCACTGCTAACTTCTTTCCTGACCCTGAGCCCCCCCCCTCCTTCTCGTCGGGGTAAGAAGAGCACCTCAGCCACCACCAGCCCTGCAGCCCCCTTGACAAGGGTGCAGGGGTATTGGAGCCCACCAGCCCGCATGTCTGGATCTTCGCCCAGCAGCAAGGGGACAGCCAGCCCACCCCCTGGGAAGAGGAGCAGAAGGCGGAAGGGGCGCCGCAGGAGCCCGGCTTCTACATCCCCCCCGGACACCACCCAGAGACAGTCACCAGCCACAGCTCCAAAGGGAGGAAAGGGCCACAGACTCCCGACTAAGGAGGGCAAGGGCAGCAAGTCGGAGAGGTCAGGCTGCAGGCCTGCTGCCCAGGAGGAGCCCACCACCCCCATAGCCGCTGCCCAGGGAGGACCCAGCCCAGCTGGCCAGGAGGGCCCCACCACCCACAGCCCAGGTGGGCATTGAAGGAGCAACATCCCCGCTGCCCAGGAGGGCACCACCAGGCAATGAGCAGTTGGCCATAGACCGGCCGCCGTTTTAAGCCCCGCTGAACTGGGCCCCGCCGTCTCAAGCACCGCTCCGCTGGGCCCCGCCGTCTCAAGCACCGCTGAACTGGGCCCCGCCGTCTCCAGCACCGCTGAACTGGGCCCCGCCGTCTCAAGAACCGCTGAACTGGGCCCCGCCGTCTCAAGCACCGCTGAACTGGGCCCCGCCGTCTCAAGAACCGCTGAACTGGGCCCCGCCGTCTCCAGCACCGCTCCGCTGGGCCCCGCCGTCTCAAGCACCGCTGAACTGGGCCCCGCCGTCTCAAGAACCGCTGAACTGGGCCCCGCCGTCTCAAGCACCGCTGAACTGGGCCCCGCCGTCTCAAGAACCGCTGAACTGGGCCCCGCCGTCTCCAGCACCGCTCCGCTGGGCCCCGCCGTCTCAAGCACCGCTGAAATGGTCCCCGCCGTCTCAAGAACCGCTGAACTGGGCCCCGCCGTCTCAAGCACCGCTGAACTGGGCCCCGCCGTCTCAAGAACTGCTGAACTGGGCCCCGCCGTCTCAAGAACCGCTGAACTGGGCCCCGCCGTCTCCAGCACCGCTGAACTTTGCCCCGCAGTCTCAAGAACCGCTGAACTGGGCCCCGCCGTCTCCAGCACCGCTCCGCTGGGCCCCGCCGTCTCAAGCACCGCTGAACTGGGCCCCGCCGTCTCAAGAACCGCTGAACTGGGCCCCGCCGTCTCAAGCACCGCTGAACTGGGCCCCGCCGTCTCAAGAACCGCTGAACTGGGCCCCGCCGTCTCAAGCACCGCTGAACTGGGCCCCGCCGTCTCAAGAACCGCTGAACTGGGCCCCGCCGTCTCAAGCACCGCTGAACTGGGCCCCGCCGTCTCCAGCACCGCTCCGCTGGGCCCCGCCGTCTCAAGCACCGCTGAACTGGGCCCCGCCGTCTCAAGAACCGCTGAACTGGGCCCCGCCGTCTCAAGCACCGCTGAACTGGGCCCCGCCGTCTCAAGAACCGCTGAACTGGGCCCCGCCGTCTCCAGCACCGCTCCGCTGGGCCCCGCCGTCTCAAGCACCGCTGAACTGGGCCCCGCCGTCTCAAGAACCGCTGAACTGGGCCCCGCCGTCTCAAGCACCGCTGAACTGGGCCCCGCCGTCTCAAGAACCGCTGAACTGGGCCCCGCCGTCTCAAGAACCGCTGAACTGGGCCCCGCCGTCTCCAGCACCGCTGAACTGGGCCCCGCCGTCTCAAGAACCGCTGAACTGGGCCCCGCCGTCTCCAGCACCGCTCCGCTGGGCCCCGCCGTCTCAAGCACCGCTGAACTGGGCCCCGCCGTCTCAAGAACCGCTGAACTGGGCCCCGCCGTCTCAAGCACCGCTGAACTGGGCCCCGCCGTCTCAAGAACCGCTGAACTGGGCCCCGCCGTCTCAAGCACCGCTGAACTGGGCCCCGCCGTCTCAAGAACCGCTGAACTGGGCCCGCCGTCTCAAGAACCGCTGAACTGGGCCCCGCCGTCTCAAGCACCGCTCCGCTGGGCCCCGCCGTCTCAAGAACCGCTGAACTGGGCCCCGCCGTCTCAAGCACCGCTGAACTGGGCCCCGCCGTCTCAAGCACCGCTGAACTGGGCCCCGCCGTCTCAAGAACCGCTGAACTGGGCCCCGCCGTCTCAAGCACCGCTGAACTGGGCCCCGCCGTCTCAAGAACCGCTGAACTGGGCCCCGCCATCTCCAGCACCGCTCCGCTTGGCCCCGCCGTCTCAAGAACCGCTGAACTGGGCCCCGCCGTCTCAAGCACCGCTCCGCTGGGCCCCGCCGTCTCAAGCACCGCTGAACTGGGCCCCGCCGTCTCAAGAACCGCTGAACTGGGCCCCGCCGTCTCAAGAACCGCTGAACTGGGCCCCGCCGTCTCAAGCACCGCTGAACTGGGCCCCGCCGTCTCAAGAACCGCTGAACTGGGCCCCGCCGTCTCCAGCACCGCTCCGCTGGGCCCCGCCGTCTCAAGAACCGCTGAACTGGGCCCTTCAAGGCAAGACCCGCTGAACTGGCCCTTCAAGGCAAGAAGCGCTGAACTGGGCCCTTCAAGGCAAGAAGCGCTGAACTGGGCCCTTCAAGGCAAGAAGCGCTGAACTGGGCCCTTCCAGGCAAGAACCGCTGGCCCTTTGGCAGACGTGGCAGGGCAGGATCTGTCTCGGGCAGGGCTGCAGGATGTCCTCTGGCCAACATGCCTCCTCCAGTGGCAGTGGGGTCTGTTATGGACTGTTTGGACTGTGGCTTTGCACTCCCCAGGATGGCCCAGTGGGCAGGCCACCCACTGTATGGACTGTATGGACTGTGGCTTTGCACTCCCCAGGATGGCCCAGTGGGCAGGCCACCCACTGTATGGACTGTATGGACTGTGGCTTTGCACTCCCCAGGATGGCCCAGTGGGCAGGCCACCCACTGTATGGACTGTATGGACTGTGGCTTTGCACTCCCCAGGATGGCCCAGTGGTCATGGAGTCCCCTCGTGGATCTGGCGTCGTGTACTCAAGTGGCTGAGGTGCCCCCCCTTCCCTTCCCCCTGAGGTGCCTGTCCTATTTTCTTTCTGATGCCCCTGCAGTGTTCTCTCCGTGGAGTTCTTGTCGTGGGACTGGGCCTTGCCCCTTTGCACAGGACCCCTGTGGTCCACGGACAGTGGTTGGACTACATTTAGTAGCTGTATATATTTTGTACATAGTTTATTTATTTATTGGGATTACTGGTGTCCATATTTCAATATATCTGCCCGTTTATGATCTCTTCTTTTGGTCTTTGCATTATTTCGGGGGGGGGGTTTGTGGGTTGTGACAGTGATCTGTGGGAATGCATTGATGTGTGTGTTGTAGTGGGTATGGGTGGGTGGGTGTGTGCCGGTAATCTTTTCCCTCCCCTGTGTCGTAGGTGCAGTACTCACCGATGTCTTCCGCGCCGCCGGGCGTGCTCCTGGTACATGAGCAGGTATAGGAGTGCGGGGATGACCTGCAACTCGGGTTCCATACTGCCGGAATCTCGCGTGGAGTGCGTAGAGGTGAGCGTTTTCCCGTTCGTAGTCTGTTTCCGCCGTGTTTTTATCGGCGGTGCTCCCGCCCCGGAAAAGGTGGCGGATTGGTGGGTCGTGATAGGGTGGGCGGTACATTGTCTGCCGCCTGGCTGTTGGCGGGGACCGCCGCGCTGTTTGTTTGTGCCGCCGTGGCGGTCGGAGTGTTAATGCGGCGGGCTGTGTTGGCGGTTCCCGCCAGGGTCAGAATTGCATATTTTGGACCGCCGGCCTGTTGGCGGGTTGGCCGCCGCATTATCACCGACCGCCAGGGTCAGAATGAGGGCCTTAGTTTTAACTCATTCGATTTTTTTGTCTCACATACACTCTGCATTATTCACCCGAACTATTGTCTAACATAGGATCCTATTAAAATATCCAAAGAGCTCCTCCCAATTTGATTGGAAGTTGTAGCCCACAGCACAATTTTCTATGGTGTGAGGAGGAACCCTATGATGAAGCATGCCACCATTGGTGGGTGAGGGTTTTCTTCCTAAAAAAGGACTTCTTAGTTCATTTTTCTCACTAATTTAGCATTCCAGACCTGGGTATTTTATTGTGGTTGTGACAGCCTGACAAAGCCAGTAGGTCTGCCTTATTGATATTGACACCCCTGATATTGTGCTAGTGTATCTAGTATAACAGAAGGGAATTGTGTTTGTGGGTTTAGGGCTTGCTGGGGATATACACAATTTTGAGGCTGTCACTTACCTCATTTCATATATTTGTAGTTAATTTTAGTATTTAGTAGTGTTTATGTAATAAAAGTATTTTTCCTTTTTACAAGAAAAAGCACTAAGGGGACAATAAATTATTGAGTCGTGTTGCATACCAGTGAATTGCGGAAGATAGCCCACACACCTTCTTTGAATAGTCCATGGGCTTTTCTGCTTCACTCTGAGAGAGTCAAGTGCTACAATGGCATACTTGGTTCCCAGTAAAGGAAAGGTTGACAGCTTATTGCTTTTATGTACTCACATTCTTCCCAACTAATAATGCAATTTCTTGCAATGAAAAATTACCAGAAGAAAATATTATTTTGGGTCTTATTTCTCTGGTAAATTCCTCATTTTGAGCTGGACCAGGAGATTTAGACTGCTTTTAATAGCTGAAGCTTCCATAGTTAGGTGATCTTTGGTGTTTCCACAGATTTCTTCATTCCAATGGAGCCGGTAACCCTTGCTACCAGCCCCATCATAATGAAGGGATTAACAAATTAATGAAAGACTTCCCATATAGCATAAACAGCTGCTTCAATGAAGCATCACAGTGCTTAGCAGTAGTGAGACAGTGACCAGTAGATTAACTTTGATTAAACAGAAAAGTATTCAGGTCTTCAGGTTTCTCAGTCTGATTTGCTAAGTCCAAAGGATAAGCTGTTAGAGAGCATAACTGCCTGATAAGAGAAGGCATGATCCCCTGATGTAGTTTGCTCTACACCAGTCAAGCCAATAGCAGCTTATTGATGGAATGGAAATCTGTTCCTGATTTGTAGCAATTAAATCTCTGCTGAAGAAAAAGCAGACCCTTCTTGTGAATAAATGTTAATAGGATCAGCAGAGATTAGACAGTGATATGCTTTACCACAAGATGCCAATGCAGCTGTTAGAAACCGTTTATAATGGAGGGTCTTTTTGAGATCCTTAACACAATGCAAGATGAAGCATTTTGGACTATCGGACACTAGGAAGAGGGAATTAGAGTAATCTAACTAGAAGGTTATCAGGGCCAGTCCAATTAGTTTCCTTGTGTACTCCGGTAAAAATGTTAAAAACTTGGATGAAGATTTTTGCAGTCCAAAACTATGGCAGTAACATCCCCAGTGTGAAATTTCAATGTGAGATCCAACTCTAATTTTATACCAAATAACCGTTTGACAGGCACAGGAGGAGTGGAAAACAAACGTGGCCAAAGACAAGACAGATCAAGTTGAGAAGACTTTACAAAAAAACATTACTTCAGACTAATCAGAATGAAGCTTCACGCAATTTGACTGGATCAAGTATGTGACAGCTTTTATGAAGCCCTGAAAATGCACTTCCAATGATCTGTCAACTTGCTGAGAATAAAAGTTGTGTGTCATCAACCTACAACAGTATCTTAAATGCCCAATGTTCAACTATCTTTGCCAAGGGGGCAATGCAAATGTTAAAAAGAGTAGGGCTCAAGGCCAATCCCTGCAGAATACTGAAACTTAAGTCTGTGAATTAAAAAACTATTTGTAATGAGTGTCCGAGTAGGATTAAATGAATCATGGCAGGTAGTCATTCCAGTGCATCTCTCAGAATTAGGCACGCATTTGTGCTGGAACCTGCTCCTACCACACCCCTTCATGCCCCTAATTGGATGTGGGCAAGCCAGCAAATGAATAGGGAGTGCAAATCTACAGCAGACCCTTGTGGTCAGGCTCCATGACAAGAGCTAAAGTAAAGACTGAGATTCAAAAGAATCGGTATGTAATTGATGCAGTACAGGTCTAGTACAAACAAAAATAATGTTTTGGCATTAAAATGTGGTCTATCATGAGTGCTTCTGTTTCATCTAAGTACATAAGACTGCATTAACATCTTTTAAAAAGTAATAGTTTTTAAACATTAAGGCCCTCATTATGACTTTGGTGGTCTGTACCGAAGACCGCTGTAGTGACGGCCGCCAAACGACTACTGCGGAGGGGGCAATCCACCCGCTGTATCATGACCCACAGAGACAAAACCGCCAGAAAGCAGCCATAAGTTCAACACCTCCAGAGCCAACAAAGGCAGGAGAGAGTCAGTCACATCACCCACATGCCACGCCTATAAGAAACCGTCCTCCAAATTACGACCCAAGAATCACCACAGCGGTCCCTCAACGGTGGAAACCTATTGGCAGTGTGGACCACCGGGGTCAATTTGAACACTCAACAACTGAAGCCAACATTGGCCACATTGAAAAAACCACATCTGATACACATACACATATCATACACACCGAACAACAGCACTATAAAACAACATCACACAACCTACAATTCTTTGCAAAAGCCAAAAATCTGCAACACGTTGCAGCCCACATATCACCAGAACTGCACACACAAACCACAGCCACCTATACACCCTACATGAGTCACGTAACACACATCGTACCACTACACCAAACACACACCATACCACTGCACTCAGTCAGTACGTCACAGCATCCCACATGCTCACACAGCCTGCACCTCCACTAAACACACCACCCTCTGCATAAACACACACTACACCGATCACACAATCGGCATGTCCCCACAAAAGAACCCCCATTTCACTAATGAGGAGTCACAGATCATGGTAGATGAAATCATTAGGGTACAGCCACAGGTATTCGGTGCACGGGTCCAGTAGATCTCCATTGCCAGGAAGATAGAGCTATGGTGGAGAATCGTGGACAAGGTGAACTCAGTGGGAACTTATCCATGCACAAGGGACGACATAAGGAAGAGGTGGAATGACCTACGGGGGAAGATGTGTGCAATGGCATCCAGGCACCACATTGCCGTCATGAAGACTGGCGGTGGACCCCCACCACCTCCCCCACAATTGACAACATAAGAGGAGAAGGTCTTGGCTGCCCTGCACCCTGAGGGTCTAACTGGAATAACTGGAGGGCTGGACTTTGGTAAGTCACCATTACTTCCTTACCACCTCGCACACCTGAATGGCATGTCTCCCCATCATCCTATCTCCATTGAACCCACTCCATCCCAAACCTAGAACCACCCCCATACCCACCCTCAAAACGTTTCCCCTGCATGCCCAATTCACTGATAGCCCACCTCTCCAAGCTCATCAGTCAGACACCTGAATAGTGCTAATGCATGGTCAGCATGAAGCATGCCCTATCCCACAATGCATCACCAATCACAAACCAAAGGTAGAAAACTGTCACCTTCCCATAAGGAAGCCCATAAATGCTGAGTGTGTATCTGAGGATTAACTATACAACTATCATACATTTCCACGGGTATCCCAACCAATGTAAGCCTGCTGCATGTGCCACGTCAACCCAGTCCAGCACCAGAAGAATGCCCCAGGGATGACAGCTACTCTGGATGTCTGGATCAGGAAGATCTCCCTGGCCCATCCGGTACCACTGGTCAGTCAGACACCACCAGCAACACCCGGTCCATCCAAGAGCACCCAACAATGGACTCCATGGCAACAGCAGCCACCCAACGTCCCCATACCTCTGTCCCCAGGACACGTCAATCCACAGTGTGCCCACCTGTACCAGGACTGGAGTCAACACCACCCAATGCAAGACGAAAAAGGTCCTGGTGTCAGTGGGAGTAGGCACACAATTCAGGAGACACAGGAACAGGAGGTCAGGGCCAGTGGGAGGATATCTGTGCCAACTCAGGGAACCGAGTGCCCAGGAGGCACTGTCACATGTCCTGGGAGCATACCAGAAAACCCAGGACTTGATGGGACAGGTACTTACACTCTTGCAGAAGAACCATATTTTGCAGAGGGAACACCACCAGGAGGTCATGCAACAGCTGCAGGCCCACAGTGCCACCAGGGCTTCCATTGCAGGGGTACTCATTGAAATTGCCACCATCATGCATGAGTCCACAACACACCTGCGGGCCCCTTCGACTAGCCACTGTACTGACCAGCCCCCCACATCTGCTGCAGATAGTGGACTGGAGGCCCTGCCACTGGACTCACAGACTACCAGCACCCCTCCCTCTGCAGCAGAAGAGCCACCCCACAAATGTACCCTGCGAGCCAGACATCTTCCAGAAACTGTAGCCAAGATCAAAAAGACTCCCAGGAAGTGAGCCTCACCAACATGTCTCCCTTGTGTGCCAATGAGACATCTTGTACACTTTGGATTGCCACTGCTCCTTTGTCTCATGGCCAAATGGACATTGGACCTGTGCTACAAACTAACTGGACTACTAGACTGAAGATTTCGTCCACCATCACCCCATTCTATTGCACTATCCATTCATATTTGTAATCTCAGTAAACACACTTAAGCACAACTGAAGGTTTTGTGCTTTCATATTATCAATATGCATTGTCTTGACCCTTATAATCCTGTGAAAAATGTAATGTAAAGTGTGAATCCATCCAATATACAATCATCTTGCATTACACATTACCTGTGTAAGTGCGTGCCACAAGTCACCATCCACCAAATTGTGTGAAAGCAGTCTGTAGGCATTCCATGATTGCACTGTAGTGACCACACCAACATCTGAAAAAAAGGAAACCATTTGTCACATATAAATGAGCAGTAAAGGGAAGGGAAGCAACATGAGCCCCTGTAACATAACAGTCATATTTCATCTGGTCACATCATCTTAATATTGTTGCAATGCAATTGACTCTATACATTAGTAGTGACAAGAAACAACTGATGTAAAGGCTGCAGACAAGACACCATTGTTTTCTCTATGCTATGTTGTCAGTATGCCAATCCTTCCTCTGGTGCACATAGTCCAGGCCAAACTGTCGGGGGCAGTTAAGTCACAGAGCCATTGTGTAAGCTCTTTGAAACTCACACTACCCAGCAACAAATGCAAAGTACTGTATGGAATGAGGACACAGTTTGACATGGGCACTTATCTGAAATGCTAAACAGCTGACACAGTAAATAGGCTGAATCAGCTTTTTCCTAATCATCATAACACTGGCACGACTTACCACAGATGGAACAGTGTCAGGGTACAGATTACACACATTTGAGCTTGGTACATCATAGCTGCCACACAGTTCTTTATTGACATGGTGGTATGGACAGAACTACAGTCTTACCTGACTGTCATTGGAAGTACTGGTGTATAAGATGTGTCCTGTTCTCCATATCATCCTCCTCCTCCTCCCCATCTCCATCACTGTCTTCGGTTTTCTCTGCTACCAGAGGTTCATTGTCTCCCGATCCTCCTGCAGGAATGGCACATGCTATCTGAGGGACAAATTGTGAAGCATGCATCAGGCCACTACTATCAGGCAGACTTTTCCAGAGGAGTACAGTAGGGATCCACCTGAAATATGGAGGCACCTGAACCTGGTTTTAGTAGCCCAAAAGTTTTTTCAATGACTCTTCAGGTCCGTCCATGTGCCTCAATGTATCGATTACCTGCCCCTGTCCTCGGATTCCTCACTGATGTCAACAGTCAGGATAGGTTTGGGTAGCCAGAGTCACCTGGAAATAGTGAGAAACTCATATAACATGTGTACAATAACACAGAGGATAACTTCATGTAACATACTGTGAGATACATTGTGTGAAACATCATGCTCGCCAATGAGCAAGACTGTCTTTCTGTAGTTGTGCCATCATCTGTATGTCACTGCTGTTCCTCATCACGTAGGCATCATGTACAGATCCTGGAAACTTGTCAGTAACGTGGGAAATATACTGATTAGCAAGGCACACCATCTGTGTATTTATAGAATGGTAACTCTTTCTCTTTCGGAATACCTTCTCATTTATCCTGGGAGGGACCGAAGCAATATGGGTCCTGTCAATTGCCCAAATTATATGTGGAATGTGCTCTATTGAATAGAAAGCAGCCTTAACAGTGGGCAAATCATCACTTTGGGATAATGTAATATAGCTGCTCATGTGTTTCAGCAATGCTGTCAAAAACTGTACTCAGCACATTAGAAAACATTGGCTGTGACATTCATACAGCCAAGCCCACTGTCACTTAAAATGATCCACTGGCCAGGAAGTAGAACACTGACAGCACCAGTACTGTAGGAGGAAAAGCAGTAGGGCTAGGAAGAGCACGAGTGAGATCTGGCTCCAATTGTTGACACAGTTCAGTGATTGTGGCCCTGTCCAGACAATAGGTGAATAGTATATGGCGTTCCTCCAGTGTAGCCAATTCAACTAGGGCTCTGTACATGGGTGCATGCCTCCTTCTCCACACTGGTTGATATCTGTACATTTGAAACCTCACAAGTGTGGGATAGCTGGAAGGAAAGGAACATACAAAATCACAGTTCATAGAGCTGTCTCATACATTTCAGCCAACCAATGATTGGGATCTGCTCTGTTGTACTCTACATGCAAACAGATTCTGATACCATACATTCTCATTAATCTGCCATACTGCTACACAGATGTCTTCACGGTTGTGAGACGTGATATCTAGCATCACATTTTACATGTTTTGACAACTACTGTCCTGCAAGAAGTGCACAGGTATGAGCTCTCTTTGAAGAGCCATGTTCTCTCAGAAAATGTAATATGATGACGTGTAGGAATTGCCTTGGTGTGTACCATCAGTACCTATGATGCAAATGTTTTTGACTAACATGTTTACAATCCTCAGGAAATGGCAGCCGCCTGCCCTACATGGAGAGTACAGGTGGAAATGACCTCAGTCTGCCGGCATTTGACATCATGGCGGAGGGAGGTCTGAACCGCCATGCAACTCCTCATTGGTTAACATTGAAGTCTATAGAGCACAGGGGCCAATGATGATCACCGCCGGGGTGACAATGATTACTGGTGCGGGTATGACTTCCATTTTCAGGAGCCCATGTCACTTGACTCCTTACTTCACCCTATCAAGAACTACACTGTGGGAGCTGCTATGCCCTGTGTCTGGAACACATAATGGCCCGTGTTACAGGGGATAGGGCCCCAGCCTTCACATACGAAGAACTGGAGAAGCTTGTGGATGGGGTCCTGTATGGAAGGTTGTATGGGCCTCCAGATCAACAGGTAAGCACATTTTAGGTAATTTGGATGCAACATGGCTGTATGTTGATGGATGTGTGTGCATGCAGTGTGCCCTTTAGGGAGTGTCGTTTGCTGCAAGCAATATTGACACAGAGGTATGAGTGATGTATAAGATGATAGTGGGATCAATGTAGTATGTAGTCTATTGCTGTAACTGTATGTAGTGCATAATTAATGGTGTCCTTCTGTCTGTGTTTCCTTTACAGGTCAGCACCCATCAGAAGAAAGGGTTATGGAGTGCCATCGTCAATGACGTGTGGACCCTGGGGGTCCATAGCCGGTGGAGCACCCACTGCAGAAAACGGTTGGAGGACCTGAGATGCTGGGCCTCCAAGACTGCAGAGGCCCAGCTGGGGAAGTCCACCCAACGAGGGAGGGGTGCCCATTGGCCCGCTGACCTCCATAATGGCGTTCATACTGGTGGTGGCCAACCAAGAGTTGGATGGGAGCTTGAGAGCAGCATAGAAACCACAAGGGGGTGAGTACTCACTGTGTACATTTGTTTCCTAATGACTGCCATGGTCTTTGCATGCCAAGGTAATAGTCAGTATATGCCTCAGTATGCCCTTGAAGGTATTCTTCTATAGGTCTGCATTGCTATAGTGAGTGTCACATGCAATTAGTATGAGTCATTTGCTGGGATTTCTGTTTCAGTAAGGGCCTACATCCTGACTCACCACTGTTGGAGTGATTCTCTAATATCCACTGCCTATGTGGTGTCACCTGGCAATTACAAGCTGTGCAGACACCTTAATGGAGTAAGTGTGGCTGTGCCTTTGTTAACAGGTAGACATGGATTAGTGAGTCACAGTAGGTGTGCAGATGGTAGTTCCTGCTGAGTTTTTTACAGCTGTTGATCCCAGGCGATGGTGTGGTATTGTGGTTGTCACTGCATAGTGTTATTTACCAGTGAGTTATTGTGATGTGTATGCCATATGTGCTGTTATTGCTGTTATTGACCAGCCTTCTTTTCTTCCTCCACCACCCTCCCTCCTTTTCTTTTCCTGTCCTTGTGTGCTTTAGCATCATCTGGTAAAGGAGTAGGGGCACCGGTGAGTGGGGGAGCTGCAGCCCACGGGACACAGGAGGCTGTGTCCACCAACACTGAGGTCGGTTGAAGGGTGAGGGAGCACCACGGGAGAGACAGGAGCTGACAGTACTGACTCTGATTCCTCCTCCGATGGGAGCTCCCTGGTGGTGGCAGACCCCTCTGGGACCACCCCGGCTACATCATCTTCCTCCACCCCCCTTCCAGCACCGCCCTCCTAGTAGCTCCCCACTCAGTTGCCTGTGCCCGCTGACCCAGGAGGGTGGGCATCTCTTTCACCCCAGGCACCTCAGCCCCTGCCCCAATCAGCCCTGCTGCCCTCATTGAGAAGTCTATTGACCTCCTGAGATCCATCTCTGGAGATCAGTCAACCATAGTGAATGCCATCCAGGAGCTGCCTGGTGGGGATTCACGTTGTCTTGGCTGGCCTTCAGAGATTGTTTCAGGCTCTGGCCTCCTCTTTGACGGCAGCCAGTGTCCCTAGTTCTTCCGTCCCCCCTCCAACTACCTGTACCCAGTCCCAGATCCCTCTACCCCCATCGCAAGCACACATTCAGACTAGCATGCACCCAAGACAACAGACAAGACATGCAAAGACAAGCACAAGCACCACAGATCACATCACAAGCATACAAACAGCCAACACACAGAAGCACACACAACAACAGCCACTGCCTCCACTGTCTCCCCCTCTACCTCCTCCTTCACAGTCACATTAACAGTCACACCTGCAAGCACTGCACCCTCCTTCCCAGATCACGCCACCTGTCCAGCTTTGCCCACAGTCAAAACAGCAGACACGCAGACTAGCACCCCATTACCCACATGTGCAGTCACCACCACAACCATCACAACCAAATGCAGCACACGCACCTCACTTGCAGACACCACCCCAACATACATGCACACAACCTGTTTGTCCTCTGCCTCCTCCCAAAACACATAAACGCTCCCACTCAGACACTCAACAGTCATCCACCTCACACATGCATACTATGCTGCACCTACAACCCATGCCAGCACAACTACATGTCCTACGATCATTCCCTCTACCTCCACTCCCAAACCTCCTCCCACAGTCTGTCCCACTGTACCTAAGAAAATTTTCCTTGCCCCCTTTACCTCTTCCTTCCTCCTGACCCATCGCGTGTTGTCCCTAAACAAAGGGTCCCACTCCCCAAGTCCAGTCCCTCCAGCTCCTAGTCCTCCATGGCCTCTCTAGTGTTTCCAATGACCTGGCCCCACTAAGAAGGCTTCCTCTGGGACAAAAGGGAGCCAGTCCCACCCCCTGCTCCAGACCTTCTCCCCGCTCCCAAACAGAGGAACAAGAGCACACACCCTCCCTAACCCAAGTCCAATGACCCCCCTTCCAATTCAAACCCCTCCAAAAGCCCTGCACCCTGTCTCCTGAGGTGCCTGCCTCCAACATTGATGTCCCTGCCCAGTGGAGTCACTTTGGCTGTCAAGAGTCAAGTTGGGTCTCTCACGTTGTCCTGTGTAGTGCCATAAACACTTTTGGACTTGCCAATGGCCCTTTGTTAACCTGTTGTATATAGGTGTGAGCCATATTCCTGGCCAAATACAGTGGTTGCCTCACAGGTATGTTTCCTGACTTTCTTTTCTTATGGCTTATATAGATGTTGTATTTTTCAGCAGATTGTTCTCCGTGTGTGGTATGTGTGTATGGTGTGTGTTGTGTGTGGGTGTGTCACTCTCCCCTTCCTCTCTTGTGTGTTAGGCAGCTGTTCTCACAGTTGTCGTCTTCATCTACGTCGCTGCTCCTGGACTCCCATCGCATTGTACAGCAACAGCAGGACTTCCAGTTCGGGTTCCACCGCAACACTGACTCCTCTGAGTCCCTGGAAGTGAGTGTCTCCTTTTATTTGGATTGTTTCCACCAGGCTTTTCGTGGTGGTGGTCGCGCCCTGGAAATCCTGCTGGTTTGCTATGTCGTAATATGGTGAGCGGTGAATGGTGTTCCTCTGGGCTGAAGATGGCAACTGCCATCAGTGGCCAGACCACGCTGGTGGTTCAAGCGGTCCATTGGCTGTACAGTATATGGGGGAGATCACCGCCATGGTCATTATATGGTGGTCTTCACCACCAGCCTGGCTGTCAGCTGATCCCACGAAAGTCATAATGAGAGCCTAAGTATTTTGTGAGCTTCAATACCTTAATAATACTGCTACAAGAGAACTAAAAGATGTCACTTTTTCATGTGCTCTGTTTGTGTGCCCAGGGATGCTTTCAAATTAAAAACATGGTATTTTTTGAAAGCCTGCATTTCATTAGGAACACTGGATTGTATTAACATCTGTTAAAAGTTATAATTTCTAAACATGAACTTCTTCCTGAGCTTCAATGTCCTAACTATTCTGCCACAAGACAACCAAAATATGTTGCTTTTTCATGAGCACTGTGCATGTGCCCATTATTGTTGTATGTGGAACAACATTACTGCTATTAAATAATATAGAAATATGTTGTTTTGTACAGACATGTCTTGAACCTAATTTATTCAAGGTCATCTGAGATCTGACACTCAATAACAATGAGGAAAAGTACAGTGATTTGTGTACGTTCAAACAATTTGATCACATTAAAGTCTGCTGGTTATACATTGCCAAATGCCCCTGGATAAATTAATCTGTTGCTATCTACCTTTTATGTCCAAATCAGTAAAGTAGGTTCAGTCTGGAGGAATGTATGTACAAAATGTCAAATGCCTTTTGTGGAAAAAATAGAACATTAATCCACATTATGCCTCTTTAATCCACTACCGGACACCTACAACTGCAGAAAAGCAACTTTCCCTGACTACACGATAACACTCAGCAATCATGTAGCCAATGGTTGTTAGCTTTTCAAAACTGGACTATTCAGAGTGAACAGAAGTGTGAGGATGCTTGGCTCAGCAAGATTTTGGCTCTCAAGTTCCTGTTTTACAAGCTGAGCCAGAACCAATCATTCAAGGGCACATTTAGCTAACTTTGACACAACACAGAACAGCAAGGGAAATTGCTGCTCTGCATTGCATGAAAGGGAGACCAGAAATATACCATGTCTACTAAAATATGGTACTGTTCTGCATCCTTGTGCCACAATGCAAGTGTGTCTGTGTTGTGGGTAGGATAGTTTTTTGTATGAAGGAAGACCATCTAGCACAAAATGTAATCTTAGAGGCTTTTTACTCTTTGCACATATTCTGCAAAATGAAGCACATATGTAAAGAAGAAATAATGAGGAGAAATAAAGAGATGTTCATAGTTATGCTAGCCTCAGGTAGGCGCACCATTTTGGTGAAAACTTTGATTACTGACATTAGCAAATATGGATTTCAAAATACAGGGGTAGATGCAAATTAAAAACTATGGGGGTTATTCTAACTTTGGAGGAGGTGTTAATCCGTCCCAAAAGTGACGGAAAAGTGACGGATTTACCACCAGCCGTATTACGAGTCCATTATATCCTATGGAACTCGTAATACGGCTGGTGGTATATCCGTCACTTTACCGTCACTTTTGGGACGGATTAACACTCCTCCAAAGTTAGAATAACCCCCTATGTTCCACCCATCTAACACCTCCCCTAAGTAATGCGCTGCCTTGCGTTACTTATTTTTTTAATAACATCATCCAAAATGATGCAAATCAGGTGTTGCAAGGCTCTGTACATACCAAAATGTATATTTTGCTTTGCGGCCGTGCCAAACAAAAAAGACACAACTCCTCTGCAAAAGTAAATCTGGGCCTCAATTCAGGCCAAGCTCCAGTCCTGCTTTGGCTTGGCTTGCCCACCTCTACCTTTAGTGCACAGTCTCTGTAGTCATATATATTTATATATATGTGTGCAAAACAAAGCTGGGCTCCGGACAGAAAGCACACTTTCAACAGGTTGCAGTTTATTTTGGAAAGCAGCAAAGCCAGTAACATTCAAATAATTATTTACACATTTTCCAGGCCTTATGCGTTTCAGACATCTTGTCCTTGGTCACAGGCCAAATGTTTGGGCTGAGCAAATGATTGCAGGCACCTGATTACTTGATTGAATGCTCTGGCGAGTTACACAATGCATCTTGGTAGTGGTAGTCCTGCACATTTATATTACATTTTTAGTAGACGATCAAACCTTAGTAGACGACATCAAAGCAATGTTCTGCCTTCTATCTGCAGTGGTGCTGCTTTCCCAACTGGACCGGCCTTAATTATGTGCAAAACAAAGTATATATATATATATATATATATATATATATATATATGTCATATGGCTCACTAGTAGCACTTTTTGACTTACCTATATGTTTGGCAACGTTTTACAAATATTCACAAAAGTTTCCCCCCCCCAAAAAAATTGCCCTAGTGGTTCTTTTTGCGCATGGAAAGTTTTGGGGTGATCGGTCAAGTGGAGGTAAAAAAAAGTTGGGTTTCTCATGTTAATTCCTATAAGATCTTTGACACAACTACAGCCCTAACCACTGGACGTAATTACACCATATTTGGCAGAAAACTGCTTTCGGTACACAGATTATTCTTTTGGGTATCTGGTGAAAATCTGTTCAGTAGGTTTTGAGATATTAAAGGGAAAAAAATTGTATATTAGAGATCACAAATAATTTGCGAATATACACGAATGTTCATGAATGCATGCAAAAATAGAAGCGCTGTGATTGGCTGGCCACAACCTGAAGAGAAAGTAGCAGCCACCATCTCAAGGTCCCAGTAGACAGTCCCCGGGCCTGAAGAACAAAATGAAAAGCAGCATAAGGGGTGGAGTGGAAGCATCCTGACCCAAAGAGAGTGATACAGGGGTGATTGAGGGTCACTTTATGGGATTAAAATGATTTTTCTTCACCATGTATGATATTCACAATTAATCAATATTAATCCAAATAAGCAAAAAAAATGTTTTTTTAAATTCATAGACTAATTCATACACTAATTAATTCACTCATACATGCTCTCAGAGACTCATACTCCCACTCACATACCCACTCAGACACCAGTGCACCTACTCAGACTCACTCATAGACGCACACACCCACTTTAAGACCAACTCATACACTCACACACCTGCTAACAGATCCACTGACAGAGACAGGTCCCATTATCAACCTGCGCTGCACATGGTCAGAGGCTATGCAAAGCATGGGATTGGGTGGTTATAAGGACTGCCAGACCCTGTGGTCAACCCCCGCCTTGCACGGCCGGCGGTGGTTGAATTAACGTATAGTAATTGGAATTATTTTACATTAAAAAAAAAACATAGATATATACTAAAAAAAAACAAAGGTTACAGGGACGTTATAGTTAGGTTCTGAATTTACATGTACAAAACCATTACAATTCAGCAGTTATAGAGTTATTTAAACTAACTATAACTTGCGCCCTAAGGTAACTATAACTCATGCCTTCACCATGCACAGCTAGGTATTCCACATATTATATCATTGATGAGACCTTCTATGGCATTTTTGAGATTTGCAATAAAATTATTACTGAGAAAACTGTGCATGGCAAGTTATAGTTATATATTACCTAGTGGTGGTCTCCATTAGGTAGTCATAGTTAGGACCTAGTTTCTATAGAAAATGCATCTTTTGTTTTGCTAATAAATTTGGCGCTGTTTGATGAATCTTCACGAAATTTTCCAAGAAAATACAATGCTCACTTCAGCATCTGTCTGGAAAGGTATGATTTGTCAAGGGGGCTGAAAAAAGGGAGTGTCCCCAAAAACTTTGTTTCCGTCCATTTTTTTGTAGGGATTTTGAACCACTGGACGGAATAACACCAAATTTGGCAGAAAGGTATCTCTTGGTCCAGAAAGAGGCCTTTTTTTAATTTTGTGTAAATCTGTTGAGTAGACTTGAGATATTAAAGACAATCCAAATATATATATATATATATATATATATATATATATATAGAGAGAGAGAGAGAGAGAGAGAGATAGACGCGAAGGCTTTGCAAACTCTCCTGATCTCGTGCTGAGATCTGATTGGCTGCCAATGTTGCCCCACTCCCCTCTTAAATATGGCCAGGTCCCCTGTGTATGTATATAACTTGGGCACCCTGGGACATAGCAGGAGCCGACCCTGGTGAGTGGCAGTCCCCAGGACCATCAGTGGCTCCTCAACGGAGGCAATGCAGCCCCTCTCCAATGTGAGAGCCCCGGGGAGGTAGTGGTCCCTGGGGTTAAAGGGGGTCCAAAACTGACCCCCTTTCCGTTTCTTACAATGTGTCCTGGGGAGGTGGTGGTCCTTGGGGCTTTGGGGGGGCCACGCCCCGCATATAATTTAACAATGCCCCGGGGAGGTTGTGGTTCCCAGGGCCATGCGGCCCCCTGCTTATATCTTGATATATTACCCTGGGGAGGTGGTGGTCTCCAGGGCTGTGGGGGAGGCCATCAGGCCTCCCTCACATAACAAAAGCATTTTGCCCTGGGGAAGGGGTGGTCCTTGGGGCACGGTACTCCACGTGGGGGCCCCACACATATGTTAATATATTGCCCTGGGGAGGTGGTGGTACCAGAGGGCTGTGGGGTGGACTGGAGGAGACCCCTATTAAAAAACAAATTCCCCTGGGACCTGGCCCACCTGGGGGCTATTAAAAAACAAGCTCGGGAGCCTACGTTTGTTTTTTAAAAAAAACATTCATTGTGAATGTGTGATGTGGTCACACATTGACTGTAAAGACTTTTTAGAAATTTTTTTTTTAGCTCTGGGGGGTCCCTCTTAGACCCCAGCAACATAGCTAAGGGGTCAGGGTGTCTCTATCCTGGACCCTTTTGAGTTTTTGAAGCATTTTTTCTGGGGTTCGGCTCAAGCCCAAGAGGCCTGCGAACACTTCCTAGTTTGAAGTGTTGGAAGCCAATCAGACCTGTGCATTTCCCTGCACAAAATCATCTTTTTTGTGAATACTTTGTAATGCCAGAGATATAAAAATCCAGATTCACCTACATTTCCCAAAAATTACTGAACAGATTCATACCAAATAAGTGAAAACACAATCTGCGTACTGAAAGCTAGCTTTCTGCCAAATTTGGTGTAATTCTGTCCGGTGGTTCGGGCTGTAGACGTGACTAAAGGTCATATGGGACTTAACATGGGAAACACAACTTTTTTAATCCCTCCCATTTTTCTCAGCCCCTGCTTGACTGATCACCCCGAAACTTTCTGTGCGCAACAAGAACCACGGCGACACATTTGTTTTTAGAAAACTTTGTTAAGTTTTCTCAAATGGTGCTCAAAATATAGGCAAGTCAAAAAAAGCTTTTCCAATGGAAACACTGTCCTAACTATAACTACTTAGGCCCCGATTTATGAAAAGTTTGAGCTGCCTTTGCGACATTTTTTTCTTTTTTTTCGAGAAACCAGCGCAAACCTATCACCATATTTTAATTTTTATGCTAGACCCATCTAACGGCAAAATAACTGAGTTTGCGTCATTATTTGGGAACGCCAACCCACTTTGCATCGTATTGTGACAATGATATGCAAGGTAGGCGTTTGCTTCCCAAAAAATGACACTAGGAAATGACGCATAGGGCCGATATGCGTCAAATTTTAAAGCCTGGTCAGACCAGGCATTAAAAAGAGGCCCACACACCACCACTTAAGGAAACAGCCAGACGGAGCATTGGCAACCTCCTGGACAACATGGACGTGTTATTGCTCCAGGTTGGCACATGCCACAGACGTCAGCAATGAGAACAGGTCCCTCCACCACCACCACAGAAATCCCAAACACCACCAAACAGTCACAAAGGCTGTGCAGAAGGCGGGAGAGAATCTTTCAACATCGTACAGCCATCCTTGGGCTCAGGGAACAAGATGTCATCAAGAATCTGAACCAGGATTCAGTTGTACACCTGCTGTACCACATTGCGCCAGACATCACTGCAAGAGTGGCAACTCCAACAAACATACCACCCATGTCCTATATATGCTGGCATCAGGACCTTTTCAGACAACAGGCACACAAGTGGCTGGTATCTGCCAGCCATCTTTTTCGGTCTTCCTTCCAAAGGTTCTGGATGCAATCATACGCCTCACACCCCACTACATCTGCTTCCCAAACACCCAGCTTCTGCAGCAGGAGACCAAGCAAAGTTTCTATCAAATTGCTGGGTTCCTGCATGTGGCTGGGTGCAACGGACTGCACCCATGTCCAACTGGTGCCACCTGCAGCAACGGAACACCAATACAGGAACCACACGCACACCCATTCCATAAATGTGCAGGCCATTGTCGACCACCATAGGCTCTTCTCAAAGATCCTTGCCAAATACCTAGGCAGAGTACATGATGCCTACATATTCCGGAATTCCACTATCAACGAGCGGTTCCAGAATTGCCAATATGGCAATGGCCTACTCATAGGTAAGCCACTATACCAATCAGTACACAGACAACACACCTACCATGTAGGACAAACAAGCCATACACCACACTAAACACACATAGGCAGGGGAACACAGATGCCCAGGAAACAACACATATGCCACATGCCACGCTATACCAAAATTATTGCACATCACAAACACATTTACACCCACATGCACATAAAACAGGCACAGCCTGACTGGCACACCACATGAGGACGGGTGGAGCTATGTCCCCTTTGCATATAGAATCTGGGCACAGACCACTACAAGTGTCCACAGGTTGACACCTACAGATCCCACACACATTACACCTAATAATGTATAGCTTAGCTATGTGAATGGCATAGGCCATGTCAATTTAAAGAAATTCACACATCAGCACAGCTACACATCAGTTCAAGCATCTGGCTGCACCAATGTCAAATGCCACTCAAGTGTTGCAATTACCAACTACATATCACCTACACATACCTCACATACCTGTATTGTGCACATTCACCTGTCTGCTGCATTGTGTCGCACACATTGGAATACATTACCTGCCATGAAAGACTATGGTGCAGAATGGAGAGAAGTCATGCAGAACCTAGTCCAGTGCCACCTCATATGTCCCCCTTAGCTCCCCCTAATGCCACCATGTGTGTGCTGTATTCAATAAACAGTCTACAATGGTGCAGAGTTTGTGCAATACTGTGAAGATCATGGATGCCATTGTAGGACTCTGTAGGAGTACAGAGGACATACTTGACCTTTCATGCACCATCCACAGGGACCCATGTAAAAGAATGGTGTGCCCTCTCCCACCACCTGCACTGTGCATGTGTTGAAAGTGTCTGTTATAAATCATGTATAGGAACTTTGGAGATTCCACTGTACCAAGTTTTGCTCAACCTACAATTGTGTGATTCACACCCTAGTGTAGTGAATCCTAGTTTGTTTTAATGGGATACAGGAGTTAGCTCAGCCTTTGGCTTGCAGACTTGTGCCCCTGTCACCTATTGACGTACACCCTACTTAGCTTGCTCTGTTTTAGCGCATTTATTTAGTTAAATCTTTTAAGATGGCTGCCTTGTTTTTAGCTAGGCCCATGTTTTAGTTTGCATTATCAGTGCTACCGCACTAAGGTGTCAATGTCAAGTGATAAAGATAAACAAACTGTAGGTATTCACATTAGGTACTTTCCCTCTTCGCACATTCGAGGGAATTGTTTATATAAATTGCCGACCCAAGCATGTCTTGTTATCTAATGTTTGGGAACAGACCTACGTCAGGGGTCCAAGCAGATCTGTGTAAATACTCCTTACTTAAACAGATAGTCAGAGGGATTTCGACCAGATGCCATAGCTGCTATCGATGCTGCACATCGCCTTGACACTGACCCAGTCTTCGTGTCCCAACAGAGTCTGAGCCAGAGACCTCATTCCAAGTTAACAAGGGTTGGGGGGCTCATCTCATGCACATGACATTGGCAGATTAGGTTTAACATAACTAGCTCTCTTTTAGGTTAGAGGTTAGGCTCATTATGCTAGGGTATAAGGACATATTTCACATCTCATGTCATTACATGTTATTGCAAGATGGTGGGGGTCTTTGTATTAATGACGTTTATCTTTACCATTCTGTTTCTTGCACTGTTCTTTATCCTAATAATTGCAGCCCATGCAACTTATCACAGATTGCAGTTTTTCTAAATAAAACCTACTGAAACTTTACTACATCTTCTTCATTGCCTGTGTTTGATTGCAACATTGAGTTTATGTGAGAAAGGGGTAATCTCCACGACACTCCCTGAAATTACACACTCTTGAGTCAATACGTAAAGGCTACCACAAATCACCTTTTACTGTTTGGGATTTTTGGTGAGGTGCTGCTTGTGAGCCAGGATGCTTGGGTCGACAGTTGTGACTTCTTGTAGGATTGGCATAGTCGCCTACAAACATAAGTACTGTCATCCTTAAACCAGCAGTCTTGTCTAGAGCAAGAGTCAAACTACGATGGCACAACCATCACCTGCCACAAAGGGTCACTATGTTTTGCACTGCATGGGTAGTGCCACCAATGCTTAATTTGTAAATAAAAAGGTGCCGTTGCCCAAAGCCCTCCTCTTAAACACACGGCCACTGCAATTAAATGTGCAAACATGGAATATTGAGGCAACATAATCCTGAAGCTATTTCGGACCTCTTCAATCCATTTAAAGCCAATCTCTGCCCCTTCAGCTCACACCTGCAGCTTTGTGCTTTCTCTCATTGTGACGCTTTTTTGTTTTTCTCTTCCTCTGTCTTTCACAAACGTGTCTTTTGCTCACAGCAAATGCTTGAGGCAGAAGAATAAGCGCCAGCCTTCAAAAATAAGTGCTGGTGCTCAGCAATGGAAAGAAAAAGCACATATTAAGCACTGAGGCCCATATTTATACTTTTTGACGGTAAACTGCGCTAACGCAGTTTAGCGTCAAAAAATTTTGCGCCGTCTAACGCCATTCTGAAGCGCCATGCGGGCGCCGTATTTATGGAATGGCGTTAGCCGGCGCAAGCAGACCGGCGCTGCCTGGTGTGCGTGGAAAAAAACCACGTAGACCAGGCAGCGCCGGCGTTGGGCAAAAATGACGTTAGGGCGTCTTAAAATGGGGCAAGTCAGGTTGAGGCAAAAAAATCGCCTCAACCCGATTTGCGCCATTTTTTTACGACGCCCAGACGCCATTTCATGACTCCTGTCTTAGTAAAGACAGGAGTCATGCCCCCTTGCCCAATGGCCATGCCCAGGGGACTTGTGTCCCCTGGGCATGGTCATTGGGCATAGTGGCATGTAGGGGGGCACAAATAAGGCCCCCCTATGCCACCCAAAAAAAATTAAAAAATATAAAAAATTATACTTACCTGAACTTACCTGAATGTCCCTGGGGTGGGTCCCTCCATCCTTGGGTGTCCTCCTGGGGTGGGCAGGGGTGGCAGGGGGGGTCCCTGGGGGCAGGGGAGGGCACCTGTGGGCTCATTTTGAGCCCACAGGCCCCTTAACGCCTACCCTGACCCAGGCGTTAAATAGTGGCGCAAATGCGGGGTTTTTTGACCCGCCAACTCCCGGGCGTGATTTTTGCCCGGGAGTATAAATACGACGCATTTGCGTCGCCGTCATTTTTTTAGACGGGAACGCCTTCCTTGCATCTCATTAACGCAAGGAAGGCGTTCACGCAAAAAAATTACGCTATTTGCCAATACTTTGGCGCTAGACGCGTCTAACGCCAAAGTATAAATATGGCGTTAGTTTTGCGCCGAATTTGCGTCAAAAAAAACGACGCAAATTCGGCGCAAACATAAGGTAGGGTTTTTTATCAAATGGTTTTTAAGTAATGTAAGAACTGAACGATGTCACATCTCAGGCGGATTTCTGCAATGACAGCACTGTGCATGTGTGACAAGAGGGGACATTATTAGTAACTATGGTCCTTCAGTTATTTACAGGGTTTGTAACAGTCTTTAGAGGAAGAGCCTACACCGTATATCCATGGGCTTATGTCCTGCACTGCCATTGGGCCGAACCCTGACATATGGTGCGCTGTGCCTCACTTATACCACACACACCATCGAGGTTGCCAGACAAATTAAGCTGTAATGGGTTCTGAACCACTATCCAAACATACAGCCATTTTTCAGGATCTAGGAATAAAATGGGACAATGCACAATGAAATTATTGTGTGGGCAGAATGTAGGCAGAGTGTGCTCCACTCACTATGCACATTCTATAAACACTTGTCTCACAAGTCTGCTGTCTTGACACATGCCTACAGCAAATCCGGATATACATGTGAAGGCTGATGTAGCCGGACGCCGCGGCTTCAGGAGAGAAGACGACCGCCGACGGATACCCCGGGGGCATCCGAGGAACTCCTGACGTGATGACGTCTAACGTCATCCGTCAGGAAGAAATACGGAAAGAAGAAGACGGACAAAAAACGAGAAGAGGAGAAGAGAGAGACGCCGACACCACGAGGAGCACCTCCGGACACAGCAACCCCCTGCATCCGGAGGATAACCCTGCCGCGAGAGGAGGAGGACGCGCGAAGAACGGAACACCCAAGGCGCCTCCCGCCCCTGTAGAAGACAAGCCGGGAGACTGTCTACAAGCCGGCCGCGTCCCTGGAGGGGCGTGGCCCGACCAGGTACGAGCGTACCAAGGGTGGAATTGGGGTTACGGGTGGCTGACTGGGCGGAAGGACACCAAGGAGAGGGAGTTAAGGTCCTGCAAAGAGGGGGAGGTGGTATAAATGGGAACCCAGACCCTGCCTATAACTACAACCACGACCTAACCCAGAAATAGCAAGAAAAGCTAAGAGAAAAGGGGTCACCAAGAGGACACTATAAGGAATTAGGAGACATAGCTTCACCTATCCCCCCCCCACTACCTCGTCCCTCACTCCCTACTAACCATAAAGGAAACAGGAGATAAATTATATTCCCCACTTACCTGTGCCTTGTTTTTCTTTCTTCTTTATTTTGGGGAATCCGGTCCCACTGAGCCTCGGGGAAACAAGGTCCCCCTCCACATCGGAACACGCCATTCCCGGAACTCTCGACCCTGAAAGAAAAGGGATTCATATTGGTTTCTGGACTCTGACAACACCAAAAAGCTTTGTGACACGAGCTAGTGTCCCCTACGAGCAGATAGAAATAAAAGCACTAACCCCTTAAAACCCTGAGTCTGTCGCCTTCTTCCAATATCCTTTCGACTCGGGATAAAGAACCCGCTACAGTGGTGTCAGAAGTGGGATATTGGAATTGGCGACAAGGGCTTCCAGAAAATGGAGGAACAGTGTAGCATGTCTGATATGATGCAACAGTTGGCCTCAGGACAGAGACACCTACAATTGGTGTGGGAAGAGCAACAAAAAGAGGCTAAGTTGGAAAGAGAGACACTACAAAACGCACTCAAAAGCCAGGCTACTATAATGGCCAACAACCAGTTGGTTCATGAAACCGCCATTAAAAATCTCACTGATACAATAGCCGCTACTCGTGTGCACCCAAATGTGCCTAGTTCAGTCCTACAACGATATCAAGAAGGTGAAGACCCCGATGCCTTTTTCACCAATTTTGAACGAGTTGCTACTTCCGCTACCTGGCCACCGGAGCGCTGGGGCCAATATATCGCCCCCTTATTAACGGGAACACTCCAAGCCGCGTATCAGGCGGTAAACCCCGGCGGAACAACCCCATATAAGGATATTAAAAAGAGCATCTTGGAACGGGTGGGATTTGACTCTGAACATTATCGTGTCCGATTTAGAAAGGCTAAATGGGGACCCTCCGAAAATCCCCGGGCTCTATACTTTAGGATTAAAGATCTGGGTCTCAAATGGTTGGGCCCCATAGGGACTAATCGGGAAGACATTATTGAGATTGTGCTCTTAGAACAATACCTAGACGCTCTACCGCCTTCTACGCGTAACTGGATCAAGCAACATCCAAACCCGGATACCAATACCACCATCGAGCTAGCCTGTGCTTTTCATCGCTCCCTCGAATTCAAAGTCACAACCCCTCGACCCACGCCTAGTCCCCTACGTCAAGGTTCTGGGATATCTTCATCAGGGAGCCGAAGAATCAATGAGGAAATAGGGAAACCACGGGGTCTTGAAAGGCCATACATACAACAACCTCAGTGTTTTAGCTGCGGAGAATGGGGTCACATCGCTCGCGGTGGTCCCCTGAAAACAGAGAAACCGGAACCCATGGAAATAGGGGTCACGAGGGGAAGGGTCTTTTACACTGGGAGAAGGGCAACCCCTTACAAAAAGACACTGCTTATCAATGGGAAACCCACGGTGGCCCTTATTGACTCAGGGTGTAGCCAGTCAGTAGTCAGGGCTGATTTGATTAATAAGAGTCTCCACACGTCAGGGCTTACGGTATCAATCTGCTGTATTCACGGAGAAACCAGAGAATACCCCCTGATCTGGACAACCCTCATCTGGGAAGGAAAAGAAAACCCCATCAGGGTGGGGTTAGTAGAACAGCTGGTTGAAGAGGCCATTATAGGGACTGACTTTTCGGAGTTTTCCAAACTCTTGGAGAGTGTTCGCCCGGCCGAAGAACCGAATACCTGGTGGAAAGATGCTCCTTTTTCCACCAGTCCTCTGTCACCTCCGACGGTGCGACCCAAACTCTCCCGGAAGGAAAAAAGAAGGATCAAGAAAACCTACAACTCGGACAACCCCAGTCTCGCGAGGGTAATTACAGAGGTTTTTGCCCTTACTACTCTTCCCCCCTTCCGGACCTCTCAAAGAGAAGACCCCAGTCTAATCCACGCCTGGGGAAGCGCACGACCACGGACCCCACAAGACAAGGGTCCCTCGTTCACTGTAATTAAGGATCTATTATATCGAGTCACTAATCAGAACCAAGAAGAAAAAAAACAGTTGATAGTTCCCGAGCCTTACAGACAACAAGTCCTACACTTAGCGCACAGCCAGCCAGGGGGTGGCCATTATGGAAGGGAGAAGACAGAAGAATATTTGTTGAGGAAGTTTTATTGGCCGGGGGTTTTTTCACAGATTAGGAGGTTCTGTCAACAATGTCCAAAATGCCAATTGATTGATCCAGGTTCACGGAGGAAGGCCCCCTTGCAACCTCTTCCCATCATTGATGTTCCCTTCTCCAGAATAGGGATGGACCTGGTTGGCCCCCTTTTACCCTCATCCAGAGGTTATCGTTATATATTGGTATTAGTGGACTACGCCACTAGATATCCTGAGGCTATTCCCCTCTCTAGTATTAGCACTAAGAGTGTCGCCCACGCCATGATTGGGTTCTTTTCCCGAATCGGGTTTCCTCGGGAGATCTTAACAGATCAAGGCACCCAATTCATGTCCAACTTGATGACACAAATATGTCAATTATTAGGGATTAGACAATTGCGGACGTCGGTCTATCATCCACAAACCGATGGTTTGGTGGAGAGATATAACCGCACCCTAAAGACACTACTAAAAAAATCCATCTCAGAGACAGGTAAGGACTGGGATAGAAAACTTCCCTTAGTCTTATACGCAATCAGGACCCACGAACAAGCATCTACAGGCCATAGTCCTTTTGAGTTGTTATTTGGGCGACAACCCAGGACCCTACTAGACATGGCCGCGGAAATGTGGGAAGAGGAAGAAGGAGAAAAGACCCTTCTAAACTATACCTGAGACTTAAAAACTCACCTACATACAGTATGGGAAAGCGTTAGGGAACACATGGAAAGGGCCCAGGACAAACAGAAAAGGAATTATGATCGGAATACCCAATTAAGGTCTTTTGCCATAGGGGATAAAGTATTAATCCTTCTCCCCAGTTCAGACAACAAATTGTTAGCAAAATGGCAGGGACCATACCTTATAACAGGCATAGTAACACCCGTAACCTACAAAATTCAGCTCAACGATAATCCTAATAGATCACAGATCTTCCACGTTCATTTGTTAAAACGATGGGAAGAACCTCCAGCCGAACAAAGGCCAGGATGTCTAGTTAACACTGTTAAGGAGTTGGAGATAGGATGGTGTCCCACTGATCCGCCTGGCGAAAGGGAAATTCCTGTCATAAATACAGACCTCTCTTTTCACCAAAATAGACAGTTAGACAAACTCCTCTATAACCATATCCCGGTGTTCTCATCGATGCCCGGTAGGACCCGATTGGTACACCATCAAATCATCACCCCCCCAGGGAAAACAGTACGGTTAAGGCCTTATCGTATCCCTGAAGCTCGGAAAATCCTCGTAGAAAACGAAATAAAAAAAATGTTAGACCTAGACATCATAGAGCCTTCCCAGAGCCCCTGGTGTTCACCAGTGGTATTGGTACCCAAGCCTGACGGGTCCATACGCTTTTGTATTGACTTTAGACAAGTCAATTCCATATCCCAGTTTGACACATATCCTCTCCCAAGGATAGACGAATTATTGGAAAGGTTAGGAAAAGCCAAATACATGTCCACCCTCGACTTAACAAAAGGGTATTGGCAGATTCCGTTGGCCCCCGGTGATAGGGGAAAAACGGCTTTCGCTACTCCCTCAGGGTTATATCACTTTAAGGTACTTCCTTTTGGGTTACACGGCGCTCCTGCAACCTTCCAACGTCTCATTGACACCATATTGCGACCTCATAACAGATACGCGGCAGCCTATCTGGATGACATCGTTATCTTCAGTGAGACCTGGGAAGATCATTTGATCCACCTCGACAGAATCTTCTCGGCTTTAAGGAAGGCTGGACTAACGGCCAATCCCGCCAAGAGCCGACTAGTTTTTAACGAGATCTCCTACCTGGGATATCACATTGGTAAAGGCATACTACGTCCACAAATGAATAAAATCGAAGCCATCCTACACACTAAGGCTCCCACCACGAAGAAGGAGGTTCGTTCCTTTTTAGGGTTAGTGGGGTACTACCGAAGGTTTATTCCTCACTACTCCAGTTTGGCGGCCCCCTTGACAGACCTATTAAGGAAAGGGCAACCAAACAACATCACGATCCTAAACCCGATCCAACTACGTAGTTACCGTACTTTACAAAGGTGTCTCACCACTCAACCGATTTTACGGTGCCCTGAGTTTGATAGTCCCTTTCATCTCCAAACAGATGCCTCCGACGTTGGAGTAGGTGCCGTCCTTTTTCAAAAAGACGAAGATGGAATTAGCCACCCCGTTGTCTTCATTAGTCGTAAGTTACTTCCCAGAGAACAAAGGTATCCCATTATAGAGCGGGAGTGTCTTGCCATTAAATGGGCGATCGAAAGCCTCCAATATTACCTCTTGGGACGGCCGTTCCTGTTATATACAGATCATGCACCCCTTACCTGGCTCTCAAGGTATAAGGATACCAATAATCGGATATTAAGATGGTTCATAGAACTCCAACCTTTCTCCTTCCAGGTTTGCCATCTCCCTGGTGACCTTATGGGTCAGGCTGACTATTTATCCCGGTTCCCGGGTTTTGCGGGGCTCGAACAGCCCCCCGCATGTGAGGGGATGTGTAGCCGGGCGCCTCCGGACGCCGCGGCTTCAGGAGAGAAGACGACCGCCGACGGATACCCCGGGGGCATCCGAGGAACTCCTGACGTGATGACGTCTAACGTCATCCGTCAGGAAGAAATACGGAAAGAAGAAGACGGACAAAAAACGAGAAGAGGAGAAGAGAGAGACGCCGACACCACGAGGAGCACCTCCGGACACAGCAACCCCCTGCATCCGGAGGATAACCGTGCCGCGAGAGGAGGAGGACGCGCGAAGAACGGAACACCCAGGGCGCCTCCCGCCCCTGTAGAAGACAAGCCGGGAGACTGTCTACAAGCCGGCCGCGTCCCTGGAGGGGCGTGGCCCGACCAGGTACGAGCGTACCAAGGGTGGAATTGGGGTTACGGGTGGCTGACTGGGCGGAAGGACACCAAGGAGAGGGAGTTAAGGTCCTGCAAAGAGGGGGAGGTGGTATAAATGGGAACCCAGACCCTGCCTATAACTACAACCACGACCTAACCCAGAAATAGCAAGAAAAGCTAAGAGAAAAGGGGTCACCAAGAGGACACTATAAGGAATTAGGAGACATAGCTTCACCTATCCCCCCCCCACTACCTCGTCCCTCACTCCCTACTAACCATAAAGGAAACAGGAGATAAATTATATTCCCCACTTACCTGTGCCTTGTTTTTCTTTCTTCTTTATTTTGGGGAATCCGGTCCCACTGAGCCTCGGGGAAACAAGGTCCCCCTCCACATCGGAACACGCCATTCCCGGAACTCTCGACCCTGAAAGAAAAGGGATTCATATTGGTTTCTGGACTCTGACAACACCAAAAAGCTTTGTGACACGAGCTAGTGTCCCCTACGAGCAGATAGAAATAAAAGCACTAACCCCTTAAAACCCTGAGTCTGTCGCCTTCTTCCAATATCCTTTCGACTCGGGATAAAGATCCCGCTACAGCTGATATACGGGTGTATGTCCTAGGTAGCAAAGGATTCGCAAGTGTCAACAATGGTTGTTATGTGTCAGCAAGGTAAGCTAGTTAGTCTGTATTACACCATCAAATAGCACATACACACCACTCATTGTCACTCACATGCCAGACCAAGAGCAAGGTACTAACAGTGAGATAATTCCCTATTATATTTAGGTCTCCAACATGCCATTCAGGTGTGAGATGTGCAAATATGGCCAGCAATGTCCAAACATGTCACAGATTCATTAAAAATAAATGGGAGTAGAAGTAGACAGATATATTGCATGTGGCTAATGAAAAAAAAACAGTACTGAGATGATTTCGCACATTGACTCCATACTGTCATGGTAAGAGTGACATGGGTTGTGGAATGCAGGAATAAATGCATTGCCATGTTCAACAAAGTATGTGGATGGACAGCTGAGAGATACCCACAGATACTTGGAAATAAAACATGGGAGGTTACTTGGAGACAACACAAGTGCTGTGGCAGTTGTAATTTCATGTTTATGTGGTACTCATTAAATGTGGCAAAGTTAGGCAATGGGACAGTAACTATCATGTAGCCAGTAGTAGAAGATGTGTACATCTACAATTTACACAAGTCACAAGTTGCTTCCTGTCTATGGATGACCGGACAATGTTGATGTAGAAGATGTGTACAAAGTGTAAGCAGCCTAAAGATTGGCAGCAATGTAGGACACAAAATATTCCTAACAAGTAATGCAGTAAATCGTGGAGACCAGTACTGACTATGCAATACTTCAATGTCTACATGATGTACATAGAGGATGGCTAGGTCAGTACATAACCACTCATGTTTGCCACTATTATAACTTGTTAGTTGCCCATTGCATAGCAACATGGCAGGAGACAGTGACAGATAACACCATTGGTCCCCTGGTGTGTTACCAAAATATATGTCACAACAGAGATACAACCCCTAACCAAGCTGCCCTTGGAAATTACTAAGGACATAAAATCATGTCTGTCAGTCCATGCCAAATGATGAGACATGTCCTACATGTGCAAGTATCCAACCTTCAGTATATGCTAGGGAAAGGCTGACACCAAGTTCCCCAGAGAAAATAATTATATCCCAGTCTGTTTGATCACAATTGTGCATGTGTCTGGCTGCTGGGGACTGTGCATTGTTCTGCTGAATAGCAATCATTAAGAGGTTAGATCCCCGCCCAAAATACCCTAACACCACTGCTTAGGCGACATAGACTATTGACATTGTCAGGGGCCTGATGCATGTGGGCAGTGGACTGAGTAGTCTGGAGCTTCGTACACCTGCACCTACACATGCAACTATGGGTCTGGGTTGGCATCAAAACTACCACAGTAGTGATGACGAGTAGGCTGCAATCTTTGCCAGACTGCAACACTGCTACACAGTGGTATGCCCTTGTATGTGACAGTGATAACAAACACGATGTGGTTGATTGTAAGAATCTAGTTGGTGGAATGCACACATACGCCAGATATCTCTGCACACATGTACCAATCAAGTGGCACAGGTCTGGTAATGTGTATTGGAGTTTGAACAAAAGGCAACTTACCACAGATGTAACTGCATATGTATCACAAGATCATTGACAGAAAAAAATTATCTTCACATATTTTCTAACATATGGAAACATAGGTGGCCCTGATATGACTACACATGCTTTTGTCAAAGTCCAACATGTGTCCTTGCAGGAAGATAGATATGTGAGGTTTCATATCCCATGGACACACCGCTGTGGCATATGTTACTGAAATTACAGTACACATATCTTTACACACACCATCTCCTGCAACTAAGATGCACGGGGAACTATATGTCACACGTGAAAAAGAGCATCATGAAGGCTAAACCAGCAACACACCACAGAGTGGACACACATTGCCAGGGATAACATGATTGTAACCTGCAGTAGTCCACTGCGTCCTCTGAGTACAATTTGTCATGGCTGTCACATGTCTCATTATGTATTAGAAATGGCCCATCATATCCATTGTGTTGTTAGTGTGAGTACATTTGTATATCAGACATAACAATGTAGTACACCCACAAATATGTGTTAGAACACATATGTATACTCATAGTAAACATGTGGTAACATGTATGTGGACACAGTCTAGATACCCGTGCACATATGCACACAGTATTAGCCATTGCATGCATCACACACATCAACAAACATATAGGTTAAACATACCAATGGTGGGTTAAGATATGACCGAACATGCACATATATATAGCCATACCAAACTGACAACATAATTGCATACCCTCTGTGACATGGTATGAATCTGGGTGAACAGTAAACCTTTCTACATAATTTCCACGCATTCACTGTGTTGGACTTGGCCCTTTTGGCAGGTTCATCCACTGACTTTTTACCTCTGTCCTCCTATTTTTTCTGGCCTCTCGCTGTTGGCTCTAGGACTCTGAGCACTTTATCACTGCTGATCACTGTTGAAGTGCAGGTGTTCGCCCTTCTAAAGTTTTTATGATTAACTTATACCTAATTGGCATATTTAATTTACCTGTAAGTCCCTTGTACAGTAGTATACCTGTACCCAGGGACTGTAAATTAAATGCTACTAGTGGGCCTGCAATGCTGCATGCGCCACCCACTGAAGTAGCTTTTCAAACCTGTCTCAGGCCTGCTAGCACAGAGCCTGCATGTGCAGTTTTCTGCCACAGGGACCTGGCATCTAAATTTACTTGTCAGGCCTAGAACTCTCCTTTTACTACATGTACGACACCCCTAAGGTGGGCCCTAGCAAGCCCTATGGGCAGGGTGCTATGTATGTAGAAGGCAGGACATGTGTAAAGTAGCCTGTCCTGGTAGTGAGAAACAGCCTATTTGGTTTATCACTGCTGTGAGTGCTGCCTTCTAATAGATTGCATTGGAAATGCCCTGCCATATGTCTAGGGAGTATTAACTGATCTATGAGGCGTAGCATAGGCATGTTTGGTATGGTTGTAATTGTAGTGAGAAATGCTGTTTCCTGGTGTAGGTAGATTTTATATTACTATGACAGAAATGCCACTTCTAGAAAGTGAGCATTTCTCTCTTGCTTATGACTCTGGTGTTTTGCAACTTGACTCCAATCCACGTCTAGGCAGAGTGACAGTTGGGCTTTGTGCATACTTTTCAGACAGTCTGTACACAAAGATGGTGGAGGTGTCGCAGAGGTGCATCTGCATTTTGAATAGTCTTCCTAGGCTGAGAAAAGGGAGAGGCGGGGCACACATGCATTTGTAAAGGCTGTGCCCTGGCGTGACACAAAAGGGTCGTTTACCCCCAATTGATGTCTGGAGCCTGTGCTGGAGGAGAGAGGAGGCACTCCCAGAACCAGTTGTAACTGTTTGTAACCTCCTCTCCCCTTCTTTGTTAACACACTGTAAAACTGAGTATAAGTGCAGGGGAGTTTTCCCCACAATTTGGAGACATCTTAGAACTGAACACAGAATGCTGCTGAAGGGACTCACCAGGAACTGTCGTGGACTGCTGCTGCTGTGCTGACCTGTGACCTGCCTGGTCACTTGGAGGAACTGCCACTTGCCTGCATCCACCTTGTTGTGGCCAACTGCTGGGCCCTGCCGGCCTGTGCTCCATTGTACTTTGTCCCAGAGGGGCAGGGTGCTGTGGCCCCTGACCCCTACAACTGCTTGAAGTGCATGAGGGGCACCTCCCTGTTCCTGCCCTAGTGCCTGGAAGAGCACTTTCTCCTCATTATTTAGCGCTGGGAGAGCACTCTTCACTTGTGCCATTTAGCGGTTTGAGAGCGCTCTGTTTTGCCTAGAAGCGTTTTTGCTGTACTTTGTGATCACCGCCGTGACCCGGGCTTTGCGCATTGGAATGCACTTTGTTTGTTACCAAGAAATCACTGCCATAGCCTGGGCATGAAAATGGGATATTTGGAGCGAGTGCGCTTCTAGCTGTGCTCCCGGAGTGAAGCGCGCTTTGAGGAGAGCCCCGGGGCACCAAGCAGCCCTCCCTTAGGGCCGGTCACGCCTGCGGCCTGGGGAATCTGTGGTTCGGAGCAGGGCGGGGAAGGAAGCCTCATCGGAGTCTCCCCCTGCCACATCGAAGCCCCTGATTGCCCTCTGAAGGATGTGGACGGGGTGAAAGCCTCGCCAGAGGCTCCCTGCCCCACGTGGGCCTTCTGTGTTGTTTTTGGCCCCCGCGAGAGTCAGGGGAGGCCCCTGCTGTTTGGCCCCATATTGTTGTGTTGGCTTTGCCCCCCCATTTGAGGGCCAATTGCAGCCTGTGGGGGGCCCTCAGAGATCATGGGCCCCAGTAGGGGCCTGTTATGAAAGCAGGAGGGGGTGCGTGCTGCCCCCCCTCCTCCCAAATTACCAAAAGGGACCTATTTGGCATGGAGGAGCACTGGGGCCCCCTTTCTTGATCTTTGTAGCTCTGTAGGTGCCAGGCAAACAGGAATACATGTACTCTTTATGGACCAGCTATGTTTCTAAATGTTCCTGATATGGACATTGTGGATTGATGATGTGCCAGATATGGTTCTAAATGTTCCTTTTAGGGCTATGCTATGCTGATATGTGTTCATGACTTGCCATATGTTTTATAATGTTCCTGATATCGGCATTTATGATATTTCTTTGACAAGTGCATTTCTTTAGTAATGTGATTCCTGACTACTGCTTATGTTGCACAATAATTTGTAACTTTTGTGTTATGTGTGACTACTGATGGTTCTGCAGAGTAACTATTGTGTAACATTCTGACAACTGCTTGGGTAGCAGAATATTACTGACATGTTGTGTTTGGTCTAATAGTCTAATAAGTAGGTTGTGTAAAATACAGTTTATTTTTATATAACTTAGTGTTGTGTTTCCTTTGTGGGGGGATAGTGTGTCACATGTCTTTTGTGTGTTGTGCAAACGCTTTACACATGGCCTGGGATAGTCCTGACTGCTCGTGCCAAGCTACCAATGGGGTGAACAGGGGTTGCCTTGGACGTGTACCCTTGCCCTGACTAGAGTGGGTGGGTTCTACCTGGCTTAGGTGCATGCCCTAGCCAACCAGAAACTCAATTTCTAACACACGTCATGTGTCAAAATATGTTGACGCAAGCAGCTAAATTCCATACTCCACAAGGAGAGAACAATTACGCCTTGACAGCCTGTATGGGAAGGAATACCACACATGACCGTCATGAGTAAAAAATGTAGACACAAATGCCTAAACTTCTTAATTTCCTCTGCAGAAAAATTACACCTGGCCACTGAGCATCAATCACAAGTCTACGGGCCTTATCAGGCACAGTGAGAAAAAATTCTCATCCTGCCTGCATACATGGTACAGTGAGTTCACTTTCGATTTTCACATCACAGTCTCATTGTCTGTGACTGTGAGGGTGTGTGGAGATGGTGTTGTTGGTGGATTGGAGTTTTTGGAGTGTTTTTGGGCTGTGTCCTGTTGCTGTTGTGTCATATTTGTCTTTTAATCAGTCTTTTGTAGTGTATTTGTACTGTATCTGTCACTGTAATGTGATGTGTTTGTCTAAGGGTTGGCTAGTATGTTGGGTATTTGGGGTAGGCGGGGTAGTTGTATCTTAACTTTTTTAGGTGCATTTACATTTGCAGTATACAAACACTGCATGATGTCTGGGAAAGGAAGTATGTTAAAGATGACATCTGATGAACTGGGGGGCTTTACATGGCTTGTGCAGCATTACCTGCCATTGATGCTGATTTTGGGTGGCAGCGTTATCCAGGGCTAGTTCACAGAGGCCAGGAAGCTCTGGTGGGGCAAGTTTCAGAGCTGGACACAATGATCACCAGCTTAAACACCATTGGGCTGACCTGATCTTAAGGGAGCAAGACCTACTGGATCACCAGGGAATTCAGACTGGTGGATCGGTTGGTAAATATCCCACTTGCATAACAACACCATTACTTGCATGTGTATGGCAGGTAGAGATAATGTTGAGGTGGGCACGTTTTGTCAAAGGATCTGGACATGTTGTATTGTGCCTGCCATAGGGCTGCCATTGTAATTAACATTAATGAAGCAGAGCAAGGGCAGAAGTGCCATCTTCCCTGCGCAATCATACCAAAGTGGTGTGATGCATGCATAGCACCACACAGTTTAGACCGGCACATCATGAGGGCTGCGCCAGACATCATGTATAGGAGAGGGGGCCCACACTTGTATGGGGGGGCTAAAGTACATGATTCTGGGAAATACGATGCATTTTCTATTGCCATATTTCCTGCACTTTTGAATGGCTGCTCAGAGCAGGTGTTATAAGGGGGATATCATTGTATATGATGGGCCCCTAGGTACTTAGCAGAAGTCGTGCTATTCTTTTTGTTGCTACTCCTGCTGAGTACATCCTTTGTGTCCATATAAATTGACGCAGTTGCCCCCTACCATATGTTTCATAAGGCGCACACATGGCGGGGGAAATGGGTGCACTAAGGGCCACGAGGACTGTAGTGATGCACTTGGTGCATCACCACTTTCTTTGAATCTGCTCCTTTGTGTCACTGGTCAATGACATTTAAGGGAGCTTGACTATGCCCTGGGTCCAGAATAAAATGTTTCCTCTTCCTGTACATTGTGTATCACATACACCCCAAAATGTGTATATCACCCCACATACATGTGCTGAATTTGTACTACAAGCCTGCTGCATCTTACAGACAGTATATGGCAGGCCTGCATCTGCACCAGCACTAGCACATTACTCAGAAACCTGCACCAACCCACGCATCCATGGACCATAGAGCAAGTGTGTCTGTGTTGAGGTAAATGTCTATGCGCATGTTGGTATCCCTTCCTGGAGAATTAATGGTATTCCATGGCAACAATGGCTTGCCACACAGTATTTGCAACACATCCGTTATTTCAATCAGTTAATGTGCAGGTAGGAACAACTAATTAAACATACGTTAACTGCCATGACATAATGGCTCAAGTGTGTGTATTTGTAATGGCACACAAATATTAGAAACAAGAAACATGGATGTATAAAAGCATTCCTAAACACTTTGCAATACTCACACAACCCCTGGGCATTTCACCGTCTTTTTTCGGTGACAATGAGTTAGATGTCTTGAACAGCTCAGGCAGGGTCAAAAACTATGGGTGTCACAATGGGATGCCCACTGCAACAACCATTGAATGCCACCCAGATGCAGAATACTGTGTCATGCAGCCCCATACGTTCATGGAGTTGTAAAGCAACAATACACCAGCATGACAATTCCATGTACATTTGGTGCAGCTAAATGCACCACAGGAGTGTCAGGGAAAGTGATGCTTTGTAGGTGCCAGGGTTTCCATAATCTGCCCCTATGTCTCACTGACAGATTATAGATGTTTGACAGTTAGTCTGATCTACCACTAGGTTGACTCGCCCATTCAGCTTACCTAGTTGAGTGCAAAACTGTCATCCGTGTACAGAAATGTCCAAATATCACAAAGCTATGTTTTCTTTTCTGTTAGAAATTGGGTCTCTGTTTGCCAGTCAGTTTGTAATCGGTCCAAGCAGGAACCCTCACTCTAGTTGGGGTATAGGGGGAACACACCTGGTTAACCCCCGCTCACCCCTTTGGTAGCTTGGCACCAGCAGAAAGGCTTAACCCCAGAAGCAATGTGTAAAGTATTTGCATGAACATATACAATAATACAGTGAAAACACTACAAAATGGACACCACACCAGTTTAGAGAAATAGGTAATATTTCTCTAAATCAAACAAGACCAGAACAATAAAAATCCAACATACACAAGTCAAGATATGAATTTTCAAAAGAATAAGAGTCTTGGGGCCAGATGTAGGTAGATATGATTTTGCGACTCGCAAAATCATATGCAGAATGGTGTCCATGACACCATCTGCGAATCGCAAGGGGGTCGCAAATACCCACCTCATTAATATTAATGAGGTGGGTCGCAATTTGCGAACCCCTTGCGATCCCCTGCACTCACAGGGATGGTGGCCTGCTGGAGACAGCAGACCTCCATGTCTGTGACTGCTTTTTTAATAAAGCAGTTTTTTTTTGTATTGCACCCTGTTTTCCTTAAAGGAAAATGAGTTGCAATACAAAAGAAAAAATGAAACCATTGGACCACTGCCTGCTCTGAAAAAATATTCTTGGCGACATTCACAAAGGGGAAAGGGTCCCATGGGGACCCCTTCCCTTTTGCAAATGAGTTAGCATCCACTTCACATGGATGCTAACTGCGAATTGCTTTGCATCCGTGTTCGCGGTCACAAAGCAATTCTGCATCGCGGTGCGAATCGCAAAAAGGAAGGGAAGACCCCTTCCTATTTGCAAGTCGCATTCCCATTTCGCGAGTCGGTACCGGAATGGAATGTGCATCGCGATGCCCGTTTTGCATGGTGCAAACTGCGAATTTCGCAGTTTGCGCCATGCAAAAAGGTTGCTACATCTGGCCTTTAATCCCTAGAAAATAGTGAGAACACTGCTGTTACACAAAGTACCTGGTTTGCATCAAGAATAAAGCTGCACGGGCGAGCAGGTGTCGAAAAAATCAGCAATGCCTCGATTCCTTACTCGCAAGTGAGGCCGTGCGTCGTTCCTTCTCTGGTTGGGACAGCGATGTGTTGTTTTTCTCCCTCACAAGAGAGTGATGCATCGATTTCCAGATGGGCACCTCGGGTTTGGGAAGGCTTTGCGTTTATTTTTCACGCCCAGCGATGTTGCATTCAAAATCTGGTCACACAGTGTCAGGAAACCGCGCTGTGTGGGCTTTGTGTCATTATCAGCAGCTGCAAGTGGGTGTTGTGCTTTGTTTCTCCAGCAGCGATGCATCAATCTTCCAGCCACAATGCAGGCAGAGCATCAATTTCAGCTACGAAGCCGGTGGCACATAGTTTATCAGCCACATTGCGGATGGTGCATCAAAATGTCCCCGCATGGTGATCTTTGCTTGGCTTTCAGTCCTTTTTCACCAGCTTCACTTCTCAAGGGCCATGGGACTGGATGGGGCACTACTTGACAGGGTAGGAGTTTCACAAGAGAGTCCAGGCAGAGGAAGTCTTTGATGGCCTTGAGATTTCAAAAACAGGAGGGAAGCTCAACTCAAGCCCTTGGAGAGTCTTCTCAAGCAGGAATGCACCACGAAGTCCAGTCTTTGTCCCCTTTCGCAGGCGGAAGCAGCAACTGCAGGATGGCCCAACAAAGCACAGTCACAGGCAAGGGGAACACTTCTTCTCAGCTATTCAGCTCTCCTCCTTGGCAGAGGTTCCCCTTGAATCCTTGTAGAAATCTGATTTTCAGGGGTTTTGGGTGCAATACTTATACCCCTTTCTGCCTTTGAGGTAGGCAAACTTCAAAGGAAAGTCTCTCTTGTTCACAAGATCCTGCCTTGCCCAGTCCAGGCTCCAGACCCACACTAGGGGGTGGGAGACTGCATTGTGAGAGGACAGGCACAACCCATTCAGGTGTACATCGCCACTCCTCCCTCCACTCTAGCTCAGATGGTCCATCAGGATATGCAGGCTACTCCCCAGCTCCCTTTGTCTTGCTCTCTAGAGGGGATTCACAGGCAGCCCATCTGTCAGTCTCACACAGAAAGGGAATCCACAAATAGGCAGAATCACAGAATGGTTTAAGCAAGAAAATGCCCACTTACTAAAAGTGGCATTTTCAAACTGACAATTTAAAAAACAACTTTACCAAAAGTTCAGAGTCACCATACTCCATACTTCTATTTGCTCCCAAAGGGAACCTGCACTTAAATATTATTTAAAGGCAGTCCCCATGTTCACCTATAGGAGAGATAGGCTTTGCAACAGTGAAAGCTGAGTTTAGCAGTCTTCCACTGTGAGGACATATATAACACACCAGTACATGTCCCACCTTTCACATACACTGCACCCTGCCCATCGGGCTACCTAGGGCCTACATTAGAGGGGCCTTACATGTAAAAAAAAGGAAGGTTTGGGCTTAGCAAGTGGGTACACTTGCCAGGTCGAATTGGCAGATTAAAACTGCACACACAAGACACTGCAGTGGCAGGTCTGAGCCATGTTTACAGGGCTACTCATGTGGGTAGCACAACCAGTGCTGCAGGCCCACTAGTAGCATTTGATTTACAGGCCCTAGGCACCTCTAATTCATTTTATCAGGGACTTACTAGTAAATCAAATATGCCAATCAGGAATAAGCCAATTACACATACAATTTACACAGGAGCACGTGCACTTTAGCACTGGTCAGCAGTGGTAAAGTGCCCAGAGTACCAAAAACAGCAAAAACAGAGTCCAGCACACAGTCAAAACATGGGAAGCAGAGGCAAAAAAGACAGGGGAGACCACGCCAAGGATGCGAGGTCTAACACTTTCATGTATTACAGGTGGGCCCCTACCCAACACCAGTGGAATGGGAAGCATGGCCACATATACATTGATGTCAGTCATGATAGGTGTCAGAGCTGCTGTTTATGTGATTAGCATGCCTGTTGCCAACAACTTTGTCACAGCACTTTTGACAGCACTGTATGCCACACATAGCTTTCAGTTACTCATGAAACTGTACAGATGAAGCAAATGTATAGTTGTTTCTAGGGAACTTATGTAGGAGACACTTGCATCACTGGTGCTTCAGTATCCTTCAGATATAAATTGAGGCCTTAGTCATTCAAGGAGCTATATTGTGTTAGGCAACAGTGAGTAGAGTACAGAACTATTATACAACTCAGCTTCAGATGGTTATGAAAAATGTCTATGGTTTGTCGCAAGCTAGATCTCAGCAGATTTACCAACAGGGTCTATCCATCATGATATTTGGGAGTGATTTGGTCACATCACATGTGCATATAATGTGAATGCTAAGTGTGTACCTGGTACTTAGTTGATGTCTGACATGCATGTGCACATGTTGTTCAATAGATACAAATACTGTAGCATCATCCAGTGCAGTGCTAACCATACTGTGGCCCCAGGGCACACAAAAAGCCATCATGTATGTGAAGCATTGCACATTTTGCACAACATAGCACAGGGTAGGGGGCAATAGTTATAAAATATGTTGACAACTTTGATGTGCTGCTCAGGCTTAGCTTAGCCCACACTTTATGGGGACTTTGCATTATTTGTATATGTGGGTACATCATGAGCAATGGAGTGCCCCCTTATAACGTGTGCTCAGACCAGGTCTTAAACCAGGACACAATAATGAATCTTTACCAAACCTTAAAATAGCCAGTGGGACATTTCCAGACCCCCAATCAGATGACCCCCACCCTGCATCAATGAAGGCTTGAAGTAGCATCAGGGGTGTCAAAGTGGTGAACTGCATACAAAGTACCTTACATTGACAATGGCACAGGTAGTCTAGACTTATTGGGCCACATGATCCTCACTAATTTGTTATCACAAACGTTGAGCAAGGACGCAGTGGTCCACTCACCTCTGGGTCCTGATGGTCAACAATGGATAGCCGTTATCCCAATGACATGTACATGATACCAAAGATGTCTGGTAGGAAATAGTCATAGATTTAGAGTCAGTCATTTCTATGTAATGTGTGGTGGACTGCATTTGTCATCTGTGGAATGTTCACATTGCATTTCTGTTTTACCTCCACCCAATGCTGTATTTAATGCTTTATTCTCCTCATTTTCAGCTGCCAATATAACGCTAGCAGAACGACATGCATTTCACAAGCTGGCAGACAGGTACAGGAACATATTGGAGATGAATGCCGGGTACCAGAGGATGGGGAGGAGGTTCTGGAAGGAAAAGGCCACAGGGGCATGGCATGCTTTCCCACATGGGGGGCCTCCGTAGCAGCCACAAACCAAGCAGGCCACACTGGGAAAAGATCAGGGGTTCAGGAATCCTCTGTGGATCCGACCCCCTCCACATCAGATGCATCTGTTTCAAGCCAGGCACCAGTACAGCCATCTACTGCAGCCATTACATCAAACTTTGAAACAGACATGAGACTGGACATGGCCACCAGAATGGCCAGATTGGAGTGTTTAGAGAAGGAGGGTGCAAAAAACCATAAGTTGTTAAAGTTTATTAAGAGGAAATTGAAACAATTGTGAAGCGCCAATGCCACAACCTCCCAGTTCATTCCCTCTCCCTTTTACAGTTATTAGATATCAATATTGGGTTTTAGATGGGTAGTGTTAGGTTATTGTAGAGTGTAGGATAGGCATAGGTTAGAGTAAGTATAGTTGGGGGGTTGGTTTCAGTGCTTTTTTATGTGGGGGGTTGGTGGGGGTTATGCTGTGATATTATGTATAAAAAACTATATATACAGATATATATACACATATATATGTATTATATATATATACGTATATATATATATATATACATATATATGTATTATTTTATATATATATATATATATGTGTGTGTATGTGTTTAGGACATATGTTAAGTAAGTACATGTGTAACCTTAGTTTACGCTGTGCTACTTGCATCTTGTCTCTTAAGAGGGGTGGGGGAACAATCTTTAGAGTGTGGTGTTACATGTGTAAGATCAGTTTAGAATAGGTTAGATAGTTGCAGGTGTAAGTAAAGTTAAGTTACATTAGGTTAGTTAAGTGTAGGGTAGTTTTTAGGATTGGTTTAGATATGAAGTTTTACATTATTTTAAATACATCCTGTTTGTATTAGACTATTTTTTCTCCATGTTGATTGAGTGTCTGGGTGTTCTCATGTGTGCACTGGCCAAGTAGGAGGAACGGTTTAGGGTATGCTTCCTGTCTTAATTTCCGTGGATTATCATGTGCATCCACTATGACCAAGGAACTGTTAGATTGGCTACTGAATAACATCAACTAGTCCATACATTTGTCATCTATGGTTCAGCCTTTCACATTGTGTATGTACATGTTATCTTGTCAGGTAAGTATGGAACTACAACTGTCATTGGGGGGTTTTGGAGCATCATTGTTGGCAAGTGTGGCACATATGGCAATAGCCAAATTTAGGTCTGTATCTTGCAACACTGACAGGAGCCCATCTCTCATTAGATTAATCTCTTCCATACCACACATATTAGTTGTACTAGTACTCCCATCTGGATAAATGACGACTTGGTTCTAAGCCATACATGTCGTATGTCAACTTCCATGGAGTTCTGTTCAATACATGTATTGAATACTCTGTAAGTTGGTTTGTGAGAGAACAGGGCTGATTACAGAGGCCCCCTAACTTTTTGCCCCCCTTTTCCACTTTCTGCTGGTGTTTTCCTGACTCTGATGGTGCCCTGGGTACTACTAACCAGTCCCAGGGCCTGTGCTCTGTGTAAAATCAGTATGCAAATTAGGCTAATTATGATTGGCGAAGTCAACCTACCTATAACTCCCTAGTATATGGTAGGGCATGTAGGTTTCGGGACCCCAGCATAGGTAGTGCACCCATAGGTGCTCTGCTGAGGTGCCCAGTGTAATTTTAAAGGCAGGCCTGCATTGCTGGCTGCTTTTAAATTAAAGTTACATGCAAATTCGACTTTGGAATTAAAAGTAGTTCCAAAGTCTTAAACTACCTTATTTTTACATATAAGTCACCCCTAAGGTGTGCCCCATGTGCCCCCTAGGGCTGGGTGCCATGTAACTATAAGCAGGGACCTTATAAAAATAGTTTTATAAGCCCTGGTGAGGTAAAACAGCCAAATTTGTGTTTCCCTCATTGTAGTGAAAGGCCTCCATAGGCTAGAATGTGGAGACTTTATTGTAATTTTAAAAGGCCCCTTAAGTAACAGATACCAAGAGTTTGGTATCAAATTAATTGTTAGAACAAATCCCACAATTTCCAGTTGTGGGATTTAATATACCTTGTTCAGGTAAAGAGTTTTGAACTTTACCTAAACAGTTGCCAACTTCAGCCCTGCAGTGTTTTTGCTGCTGTGCTCTGATTGGCCAGGCTTAGGCAGCCTGGCCAGGCTGCCTTGATGAGGTGTGAAGTGGCCTAGCTTCACACAAAGAGATGTGCCTGTGGGAGGAGAGCTCCCCTCAGCAGATGGTGAAGCAGGAAGGCGGAGGGCTGCCAAACTGGTCTTCAAAGGCAGAGAAGGACATTTGGAGCAACTCAGCAACACCCCCACATCCTGCAAACCCAGACAATTAGGTGCCCCCTTGATTAGATTAGGAGAGGGCAGGAGAGGGGTGTGTTTAGGTTTTTTAGCCACACCAGTGGGTGGGCTCAGCCAGATGTAACCTCCAAAAACCACTTTCAGCCATGATGGATTTTTGAGGACTGTTGCTCCCTGGGATTGATTTTTTGCCACACTTCCCAGGAAGTGGTCATCGCAGGGGGAAGGACCCTCCACCTGATTGGAGAACCAGGATCCCCCTGTTTTTCACCCAGGAGCAGGGATACAACTGGCAGACCTGCACCCACACCTCAGATCCCCATCAGATTCCAACAAGGAAGAACTACTGGAGAAGAAGAACTACCCTGATGGACCCCTGGCCTGCACCTGGACCCTGCACTCTGAAGGACTGCACCAGCTGCACACTTCGGCTTCACCACAAGAAGGACTGTGCCTAGCTTTGACTGGTTCAAGGAGGGACTCCCTGTTTGCTACAGGTGAAAAATTGCTAACCAGAGTCCCCTGCACCAACTCCTGAAGAAACCAACCAGCTGACCACTGTCCAGTGGCCAAAAAGGAGTTTGTGCCAGGTGCATTCTGTGTAGTCCACACCCCCAAGGATCATCTCAGAGCTTCTGGAACCTTGGGGTGAGCTGTGGGCCCCAAAAGAACCTTAAAGGAACATCTGGAAGAAGATCCAAAAGTTTGGAGAAGTTTGGAGAACCTTTGAAAAAAAGCTCAATAGATGGACCGACTTGCGGCGACAACTCTAGCTGGCTTGCCTCAACCACAACCCGTCCTGACTTGCAGGTTCGTCCAGGTGAAGAAAATCTCCAAAAAAGAGACTAAGTCCAAACGAAGGAAGTTGACCGGGACCTCCCAGCCAGCGTATCTGAGGAGGGCTCCAAGGACGTTGGATCAAGATCCAGGTTTGCCCCGGTCGAAGGATTTTCACCTCGAAAAAACAACTAAGTCCGAAGGTAAAAAATCTCCACCGAGGGCTCATCCAACGCGTATCCAAAGAAGGTTTCCAGGAGGTCGGATTAGACTGGCAGGTTCATCCAGCTGAAGAAAATCTTCAGAAAAATGACTAAGTCAGAAGGTAAACTTTCGATCGAGGCCTCCCGCGGGCTGTAGCCGAGCCGGGCTCCATCTCGGTCGGCCTTAAACTTTGACTTTACCCCATTCGATGTGCGACCAGATGACCACATTGGTGCTTTTTGTTTCTAGGCACTAGAAAACAATAATTCTTTAAAAATTCATATCTCCGATTCCCTTTATCCGATTGTATTCTTTTTTGTGTCATTTTAAAGATAAAAATATAATCTATTTTTATCAATTGGTTTTGGATTTCTAAACTGTTTCCTGTGTTTTATTTAATTACTGTTTGGTGATATTTGAATGCTTTACACTCTGTCTCCTAAGTTAAGCCTTGTCGCTCGTTGCCAAGCTACGAAGGGTTGAGCTGGGTTTAATTTACTGAGACCTAACTGGACCTAAGTGGAAGTTACTGGCCTATTGCTAAGTGTAGGTATTCACCTGCCCTTCCCAATAACCCATTTTCCAACATGGTTGTAGCCCACAACACCATCATTCACCTTTTTAATGTTAGGATCCTAGTGTGTGGCTTTGTGTCTGACAGTAATGAACTCATGCAATTATGTTCTGTACTCATTTACATGGGTTCACACAATTAAATCATTTTGCTGAGTTGATAGATCACAGTAAATGTAGACATGTTACATGTGAACAGGGTGCTTTATTTACAGGTGCAAGTGTGTTTTCAAATGCTATACAATGTCCAGCTCACAGACTCCATGAGAGAACCTTAGTCATTTGTTGTACAGAGTCCAGGGGTGAGGGACTAGTAGTGAGATATGGTTAGGAGAAGTGTGCATCAGTGAGGAGGTGGCAAAAATGCCAACAGGCAAGATTTGATACATTGACAGTATATAGCAGACAAGTCAACAGTGTTTTTTAAGGTATTTTATAACACATGTAGAGTTGAAATACAAGATGAGAGGAGTGGGAGTGTGATGCACAAACTGGAATACCTAAGAATTCTCAGATAGTTTTTATGGAAATTATATGTTTAAATGTATTAATTGGTGTGAGCTTCTATAATGTAATAGTTTTAATCAACTATGCATTTAAAAAATAAACTTGAAACTTGAAACAATGCTATACAATGTCTAGTTCACAGACCCCATGAGAGATCCTTAGCCATTTGTTGTACAATCAGAGTCCAGGGGTATGGGACATGTAATGAGAAATGGTTAGGAGAAGTGTGCATTAGTGAGGAGGTGTCCAAATGGCCAATAAGTTAGATTTGAGACAATGACAGTACATAACAGGCAAGACAACAGTGGTTGAGTGAGGAGGGCACATTTCCTGCTGACACAACACTTGCTGGATCATATACACAGAACTAAGGACATAATATACATGTGGCACAGGCGGTGCTACTGGGTGGTTTTCCTTGTGAATGTTGTTCCTTCCACATCTTTATCCTCTAATGTGTGGTGCCTCCTGTGCCATGGGCAGTGCTGTTGTTGAGGGGGCCACACACACATCAGGGGGGATAGAGATGTGGAATCAAAGGTCCCGGATGCTGCCATTTGTGGGAACACATAATGCATCAGTGCAGAAAGGAAGAACTGCTGATTTCTGAACACTGCAGCAAAATCATGGTGGTAGGCAGCCATGTTTTCCCTGAGGGAGGCCACTTCCCACTGTATGGACTCCAGGGTGTTCTCTATAGCCCTCAGCCTGTTGTCTATCATGCGGCTGCCACTTTGGGAGGGCAATTGTTGAAGCCTCTGTCTCATGACAGCAGCTATGTTGGCCAGAGACTGCTGGTGTCCATTCAGCAGGGAGTGGGTGTACTAAGGCACCTCTGTACTCCTTCTAGGCTGCCTGCCATGGTCTACATCCCCACCCGTGCCTGCTTGGTCAGCTCCTGCTGGACTCCTACCTCGGATTCCAGGGCTGTTTGATGACTGGCTGGTGTTGCGTTTTGGTAGCTGGGTGGTTCATGTGTAGACCCCACAATTCTGTGTATCCTCCCTGCGACTGGAGGTGGTGTCTGGGGGGAACGTAGGACATCCTGGATAGTCTTTTCATTGATGGTTGGCAGCTGATTATCCATGTCATCTGTAAAATCCAGGACAGACAGGTTGGTAGGAGGTAAGGCACCATCCTCTGCAATGAGATAGTGAAATGTCAGTCTTGGATTGTGGTGGCTGTTGGAATGGCACATCATTTACATGCTACTGGAGGCTCAGTGACATGTTACAGACCCAAGGTTTTAGTTATATATTATGTATAGCATTGTGCATCACACATGGGGCAAGCTTGCAAGGTATTTGGAGGCATATTTAGTTGCCCCTAGCGCCACATGAAGGTCACTTTTCGTGACGCACAGGTGGTGCAATGCCCTGTGACAGATTTACAAGGTGGTGATAAGCAAGTTATTGTGACTTAATGCCATCTTGTAAAAGAAGGCCCTTCACACGCAGCATTTTGCGTGGTAGGGGCGTGAAATGGGTGTTGCTGTGGGCATACTACAGCAACACCCATTGCATTTTGACAGTGCCTCAGATTTACAAGTTTTCGTAAACCAGAGTCATTGCCAAACTATAAAGCCACCCCAGGGGTGGCATTGGCATGGTGAAATGAAGAGATATGGCATCTTTTCTCCTCATTTATACCTTGTTCAATGTGTGCTGCATTGTGCTATACACATAGAGAGCGCTAAAGCCTGTTTAAGAATGTTTTTGTGCTGAAAGGTGCTCCTTCCTGCACAAAAACGATCTCCCCCACAACACAGCCATCCTTGCACTATGGTGCAAGGCTTGCTGCATTGGCCTACGTCAGCTAATTTAGCGCCAGCACAGGAAGTGACACAGGGGTGCCCCGTATTCTAGTAAATACTGGGCATTGGTGAGTTTTGAAAATGACAGTGTGCATTGCTGCCAATTTGGGGAAGCTTGGAACACCATCATTGTCTATTACATCTGGCCCTTTGTGCTTTGATCCTACACCACCTATTTCCTTGCAGGCACCTTATCCCATTGAAGGAATTACCCTTCCTGTTATCCATGGTGGACATTGCCACAGGAGTGCAACGTGTGCTATCGCTCTTTTGGTGCCATGATGCATTTGCACAAAGAAAGATAGGACCAGTGCAGCATAGCACAGGTAGGTCCATTGCATACAATTATTTTGTCAAATTCTCATCTGCCTGTAGCAGGCCCCACACATGTGCTAATTGGAAGGGACAGTGGAACCATTATGGATTGTCTGCCCCATTATATTGTCCCCTCCCTAAATTTAGAACATTTCCTTGCACACAACATATCAGCAAAAGCCATGTGTTAGTGTAAGGATGTTGAATGTGAGTCAATGCATGCATTTTGTGACCTTGTAGATGTGGCACAATGGGAATATGCAGCTGGTTCCACATGGGCTATTATTTGAATGATGATACAGTTGCATTACGGGCTAGTGACATTGTGCCGGTAGTGCAACATTGATGCCACTTGTGCCAGTTCTCATGCATGTGGATTGTACTACTAAGCAGTAGACCAACCATTCACACAACACACTCTATCTTGCCAGATGGGGAGATTGCAGCTACTTGTACAGCTTCACACATGATGTTCACATATATGCCCTTTGTGTTGTATGTGTTTAATTTTGTGGCGATTCCCAAATGGCACACGGAGTTGTGTGAGAGCTGTTGTTGGTTCACCCTGTCTGGTTTGCATTCCAGAGGGTGCACAAGTTAGGCCTGAATTTTGTTCAAGGGGCACAAATCAGTACAGCAGCGATATATGTTGCAAGAAGCTTCACCAGTTTAGAAACGCAGGGATGTGCCATGTTTACTGGAATACAGTACACCCCTGCAATTCCCCCTTTGCAGATTTGTTTATCCTGCACAAACACAGGCATTGTTGTTGCATGATGAAGGGGGTGCCTGTGTTGAGGGGATAAATTGTTTATGTGCAGGGAGGTGACCCTTCCTCCACATGTACAAGCAGTTTTTGCTAAGGTGGTATTACAATGTGTGCTGCAAGATGCAGCACACATGAGAAGGGCAATGACACAAGGAGGAAGAGAAGCATTTTGCCCTGGTGCCCCATCCTGACACCACTCCTGGGGTGGTATTGACTTCAGTCCTAGTCTCTGATGTACAAGTTGTGTTGGATCAGAGACTATGACAATATGCAATGGGTGTTGTCGTGGCACAGCCACAGCTACATTAATTGCATGTCACTTCCAGGGAATGTGCTGCATATTTACATGGTGAAATATAGCCATAGTGAGTGGCTTATGTCCACGTTGTGTATATGTCAGACTCCATTGTGCCACCAGAGCGTCAGTACAAGTGTGGCTTGGTTGGCGATGGGGCATTATGAGTAGGGCCTATATGTCCCAATGCAACCCTCTAGCATGCTTTGATTGTGTCCTATGTGCCTCCCACTTCTGCCATTTGTGAGATTCCCAATATTCCCCCTGCAACTTACCCTGCATTTGTGTTTTTTCTTGGTAGTCTGCGCTGTCCTGCGATTTCCAGTGACAAGCTCCTCCGGGATGACCACTGCAACCATCTCCTCCAGCTCATCCAGGTCCTCCTGCTGTGTAGGAGTTCCACCTCCAGTCTGCAGTGCTGCCTTTCAGTTCCTGGCCAGTTTCTCCTTAGTCCTGCGCTTGCAATCGTGCCAGACCTTCTTGCAATCGGTAGCAGTCCTCCTCACCTCTGCCACGCTGTTGACTTTGTCTGCTATTGCCTGCCATATTGCGTCTTTCCTACCTACTGGCAATTTGGAGGTGACGAAGAGCTGGTGTTGGTGATCTGTCACCTCTCTGGCCAGGATGTCAGGCTCCTCCTCACTAAAGCATCACCTATGCTTCCTCTTCTCCTTCTCCTAAGACATTGCTGGACTCTCCTGCCTGGTACTTGGGTGATCGGTGTCTCCCTCGGGTACCACCTGGCCTGCAATCTCCATCTTGTCTTTCAAATTGTTTTTTTTCTTGCTTGTGCATTTTTTTTTACACTAATGCAATTAAATATGGCACAAACCCATGTTGCGTCAAAACTATGTGCCGCAAAACTGTCTAGATTCACTTTTCCAGCTTTAGGGTAATTCTTTCTTACAGCATGTCGCAATGGTTAGCGTTGTTTTTTTTTTACGCTAAACATTCCTTAGTGTCATTGGCCCATTTTTTTTTACGCAAAAGCAGTGCAAGCTTACAAAATATAATTGTATTCTGTAAATTTGTGCTGCTTTTACATCAAAAAACGACGCAAATGCAATGCTAAAAAAGTATAAATATGGGCCATTGTGCGTCATTTTTTTAAATATAGTGCACGGATGGCGCTAGGAAATGACATAAGCTCGTGTTAAGAATTGTAACGCACAACTGCGCTAAGGCAGTTGTGGGTCATTTTCTATAAATATTGGCCCTACAGATATATAGATACGTCTTACTTATCCCTGTGTTCTAAGACTTCCATGAGAACAGGTAATGAGCCTCCAAAACCCGGGAATGAACAAGAAATATAACAGCAGACACAATTTACAAGAGAGATTTTAACTGCTTGTTAGATGGAAAACGTCACCGAAGAAATGAAATACCGCAAAACCTCACTCAGCTCTTACGAAAGAGAAACAGCTGAGGGCTTTTCAACAAAAGCTCATCCTTGTAGCAGAGCGGCGTGGCGGAGAATATTCCGCTTATTCTTCTATTGTTCAGTGAAGTGTTTCATGCCTCCTTGCTGCGCACGTCGTGTTCAATCCACAATGCAAATAGCTTCAGTTCCGATTCATTGCCTCGCCATGTTTTACTTATTTGTTCCCCACAGAGCTATTCTCTGGCCGACGATATCTCTTGAATTCGCTGCTTCCGCTTGCTTTCTTCTCGCTTTGTTTTTGAGTCTGCTGCTTCAGTCGACCCTGGCTGACGACTAAGTCTTGCATGTTTTGGTTGGTTGGTTGGCAATCTCGGCGTCTCAGGCTGTCAAATAAATTTCATAAGACTGTGACAATGTTTTTATTATACGTATTTTGAGCGTATTTACAGCGTCAATCATGAGATACTCTTAACATTTCGAAATGTAAAAGCATTGTAAATTCAGAAAAACGATAGTCGCAGGAAAACATTATGGCCCATATTTATACTTTTTGACGCAAAACTGCGCTAACGCAGTTTTGCGTCAAAAAAATTAGCGCCGGCTAACGCCATTCTGAAGCGCCATGCGGGCGCCGTATTTATTGAATGAGGTTAGCCGGCGTTAGCTGCCGGCGCCGTCTGGTGTGCGTTAAAAAAAACGACGTACACCAGGCAGCGCCGGCGTAGGGGGATATGGGGCTTGGGCGTCAAGAAATGGGGCAAGTCAGGTTGAGGCAATTTTTTCGCCTCAACCTGATTGGCGCCATTTTTTTTTCACTCCCAACCCCCATAGAAATGACTCCTGTCTTAGCAAAGACAGGAGTCATGCCCCCTTCCCCAATGGCCATGCCCAGGGGACTTCTGTCCCCTGGGCATGGTCATTGGGCATAGTGGCATGTAGGGGGGCACAAATCAGGCCCCCCTATGCCACAATTTTTTTTTTTTTAAAACACTTACCTGAACTTACCTTAATGTCCCTGGGATGGGTCCCTCCAGCCTTGGGTGTCCTCCTGGGGTGGGCAAGGGTGACAGGGGGTGTCCCTGGGGGCATGGGAGGGCACCTCTGGGCTCCTTCAGAGCCCACAGGTCCCTTAACGCCTGCCCTGACCCAGGCGCTAAAATCCGGCGCTAATGCGGGTTTTTTAGACCCGCCCACTCCCGGGCGTGATTTTTGCCCGGGAGTATAAATACGCGTTGTAGGAGACCTCGGTGAGGAATTCTACCTTCGGATTTTGACAATTTTTCAGGATGGAATCCGACCTCCCTGGAGCCCTCCTCAGATGCTCTCTGCGGAAGTCCCGGTCAACGTTCAGACTTTGCCACTTTTTTAAAAGCATTTTCCTTCCCTCCACCGCAAGCCGATTTCTATACAAGGTCATTGGATCATGTTTCCAGGAGCCCCCATTGAAATCCTGGAAATTTAGGTGTTGGGGTCATTGATAGGCAGTCAGGTTACCCCTGTCAAAGCAAGGATCTTCACCCTAGTCAGGGTAACTCACACACAATCCAAATTATCCTGTGCCACCCGCTCGTAGTTTGGCACTGAGCAGTCAGGCTTAAGTTAGAAGGCAATATGTAAGGTATTTGTGCAATAAATCATGCAATTAAACAGTATAAACCCCACAAAAATACACCACACAGGTTTAGAAAAATATAGAATATTTATCTGATTAAATGCAGGACAAAACAATCAAGATTTGATAAGTACGCGTTGAGATATCACTTTAGAAATGATAAATCAAGTCTGTAGTTCTTAAAAACCAATAAGTGTCTCTTGCAAGTACAAAGTACCTAGGCCCATATTTATACTTTGTTAGCACCCCATTTACACCGTTTGTAGACGCAAAAGTGGTGCAAACATACAAAATATAATTGTATTTTGTGAGTTTGTGTCACTTTTGCCTCAAAAAATGATGCAAATGGGGCGCTAAAAAAGTATAAATATGGGCCCTAGTTCATGTCGAAACTATCCACATGGGACCGCAGAAGAGGAGATGCGTGGAAAACGGGGAGGTGTGGTCGGTTTCTCTGGGCGCACACAGATGATGTGTCAATGCTTTTTCAGGCAACAAGGGCTTTGCGTCGATTTCCAATGCGCAGTCTTGGATCATCTTCGGGTTACGGGGTATTTGAATGCCCTGGGGATAATGCAGAGTAATCCTTGGGAATGCAGGGCAAAGTCACAGGAGCTTTTGACGATACGGTGGGCGATGCGGGAAAATTTCTGTCTCATGACAAGTGCTGCATTGATTCCTTTCGCAGGAAGTCGGGCTGCGTCATTCCGGCTTGGCTATGCGTCGATCCAGTGGGCCATGCGTCAAAGTTCCAGTCGCAATGCTGGCACTTAGTCGATCTCCACTGTGGGAGCAGGGCTGCTTCATTCTGGTTCAGCGTGCAGTGATTTTCTCACTGCGGTGAAGGCTGTGTATCGATTATGGCTGGCTGTGCATCGATTTTCACCACACAAGGAGTTCTCTGCAGAAATGAAGTATTTTTAGCCCTGAGACTTCAGAAACCAGGAGGCAAACTTAATCCAAGTACTTGGAGAGCACTTCTCAGCAGAGACAGAGGGCATCAAGGCAGCAGGGCAACAGCAAAACAGCAGTCCTTTTCAGCAAACTTCTCTTAGCAGGTTGTAGGTTCTGGTTCAGAGTTCCTTTCCCAGTTGTATTTTGTCAAGACGTGTCTGTAGAAGTATCTGTAGAAGTATATGATGTCAGAGGCCTTATTTAAATACCCAAATGTGTCTTTGAAGTGGGGGAGACTTCAGTGAGTGGCTTACTGGTGCACAAGGTCCCCTTTCAGTTCCATCCTGTCTGCCAGGGTCCCAGTAGGGCGTTTGGAAGTCCATTGAATGAGGGCAGGCCACTGTCCTTTGCCATGTAAGTGTCAGTCCCTACACCTTCCGAGCCCAGGAAGACCCATTAAGGCACAGAAGGAGTTAAGTGTAGAGAAATGCTCACTTTCTAAAAGTGGCATTTCTAGAATAGTAATATTAATTCCAACTTCACCAATAAGCAGGATTTTCTATTATTATTCTGGCCATATTAAATATGACCTGGCTACTCCTTTCATATCAGAATCTACCACTCAAACAGTATGTGAGGGTATCCCTAATGCTATCCTATGAAAGGAGCAGGCCTCACAGCAGTGTAAAATGAATTTAGGAGTTTTACACTACCAGCTCATGTAGAACCCACATGTTCATGTACTGCCTTTTACCTACATAGCACCCTGCCCTATGGGATACCTAGGGCCTACCTTAGGGGTGATTTATATGTAGAAAAAGGGGAGTTTAAGACTTGGCAATTACTTTTAAATGCCAAGTCGAAGTGGCAGTGAAACTGCACGCACAGGCCTTGGAGTGGCAGGCCTGAGACATGGTTAAGGGCTACTTATGTGGGTGGCACAACCAGTGCTGCAGGCCCACTAGTAGTATTTAATTTACAGGCCCTAGGCATATGTAGTGCACTTTGCTAGGGACTTACAAGTAAATTAAATATGCCAATTGTGTATGAGCCAATGTCACCATGTTTTAGGGAGAAAGCATATACAATTTAGCACTGATTAACAGTGGTAAAGTGCACAGAGTCCTAAAGCCAGTAAAAACTGAAGCTCAAAAGAGAAGGAGGAAGGCAAAAAGTTTGGGGGTGACCCTGCAGAAAGGCCATTTCCAACACTGGGGCTCTGGAGCTTTTTAGCTGGACGAACCTGCAAGTCAGGCCAGGTCGCAGTTGAGGTAAGCCGGCTTGACTCACCCTGGCAGGTGAGTCCCTTTATGGAACGTATGTTTCAAAAGTTCTCCAAAGTTCTCCAAAAATCTGGATCTTCTTCTATAAGGTCTTTGAATGCCCTTTAGGAGTCCACACCACAAGGTTCTAAAAACTCTGTTTTGTTCCTTGAGGGCTAGGACTCCAACTCCTAGAATGCATTTGGTTCAAATCCAAAAATGACCACTAGCCACTGGTGAGCAGGTCAGTTCCTTCGGGTTTTGATGAAGAGGCCTCTGATTAGCTATTTTTCACCTGTAGGAAGCAGGGAGTTCCTTCATGAACTAGTTGAAGACAGGCAAAGTCCTTTTAGTGGTGAAGCCTAAAAGTGCAGCTGTTGAAGTCCTTCAGTGTGCAGTGTTCAGGTGCTGGTCAGGGATCCAGCAGGGCAGTCCTTCTTCTTCTGTCATTGTCCCTTGTAGGGATCTGAGGTGTTTGTGCAGCTCTACCAAATGTTTCCTTGTTTTTGGGGTGAATATTAAGGGGCCAGCAATCATCCAATCACAGGCAGCCTTCTACCCTCTTGGATGACCACTTCCTGTGAGGTGTGGTAAAAATCAATCCAAGGGAGCAACATTCCTTAAAAATCCAAAATGGTAGAAATTTAATTTTTGAGGTTAAGTCTGGCTGAGCCCACCCACTGATGTGGCTAAAAATCCTTAACAAACTCCTCTCCTTCCCTCTCCTAATCTAATCAAGAGGATACCTGGTTGTCTGGGTTTGCAGGAAATGGGGGAGGTCCAGAGCTGATCCAAATGCCCTTCCCTCCTTTAAACCTTTAAAGACCAGTTTGATTGTTCTCACCCAATCCTGTTTCACCATCTGCTGAGGCAGATCTCTTCCCCCAGGCACTTCCTTTGTGTTCAGCCCAGGCCGTTTCACATCTCATCAAGGCAGCCTGGACAGGCTGACAGAGGCTGGCCAATCAGAGAAGGACACTCCAGAGCTGAAACTAGTAACTTTTAGGAAAAGTTCTAAAACTCTTTCCCAGAATTAGTTATATTGAATCCAACAATGGCAAGTTGCTACACTTATTATAACAATCAGTTTGAGACCAAACCTGCCATATCCAGCTCCTTCGAAGACTTTATTACTTAAAATAAAGTCTCCGCATTTTAGCCTATAGAGCCTATTCACTACAATGAGGGAAACAAATGTGGCTGTTTTATCTCACCAAGGCTTAAAAATAACATTTTAGAAGGCCCTGGCTTATAGTTACTATGCACCCAACCCTGGGCCACCTAGGGCACACCTTAAAGGTGACTTCAATGTAAACAATAAGGTAGTAAGGTAGTTTAAGACTTTGGAGGTACTTTTAATTCCAAAGTTGAATTTGCATGTAACTTAAATTTAAAAGCCAGCATGACAGGCCTGCCTTTAAAATGACCCTGGGCACCTCAGCAGCGTACCCCTGCTGGGGTCCCTAAACCTATATGCCCTACCATATACTAGGGACTTATAGGTAGGTTGACATAGCCAATTATAATGAGCCTAATTTGCATGCTATTTTTACCAAGGGCACCATCAGAGTCAGAAAAACACCAGCAAAAAGTGAAAAATCGGGGCAAAAAGTAAGGAGACCTCAGCAATCAGCCCAGCTTTATCACAATTGTTAACTTGGAGTCCACGGTAATTCCAAGGTTTCTTACTACCTTAGATACTTTAGGAGGTGGTCCCAGGTCATCAGGGCAGGCGCAGAGCGGGTCATGATTTTTTCCAGTCGTCACATGTGAGTTTTTCTGTTTTGGAAGCATTTAGTTTGAGATAGCTCCATGTCATCCACTGATCAACAGCTCTGCGGCAACTGAAGCTTTTAGAGTTTCCAATGTCTAAGGGGCATTCAAGTTTAAGGAGTATGTGCCTGTCATCTGCATAGTTATAGTATGTAAGTTGAAATTAATTGAGCATTGCTGTTAATGACTTCATGTAGATGTTGAAAAGCATGAGTGAGATGATTGAGCCATGAGGGACCCCTGCTTTTGTGAGGAATAGTTTGATTGAGAAAAAAAGGGGGAGTATGAACAACGCTTGCTCTGTGTTGAAGGTAGGATGTGATCCAGACGTGAGCAGTCGCATCTATGCCAGTTTTGTAGAGTCTTTGTATTAGGGTGTCATTGTCAGCAGTGTCAAAGGCAGCAGAGAGGTGCCAGAGAAGTAGTGCAGCAACTCCATTGCAGTTAACTGTGCTTTTAAAGCCATCTCAGATGGTGATGAGGGCATGTGAGGAAAGTGTGCGTTTCTAATCTAATCTAGGTATTATGGATAAAAAAAAGATGGTAGGAACCAGACAAGTCAATCCACCATGGATTCCTCTAAGTGTCAAGTTCTAAAAAATGTACAGCTTTGCTAGGTTTCCATTGGAGCCCACTGAGCTAGGACCCAAAATGCACAGCTGGTTACATTGTAAAAAAAAAAGGGTCTGTTTTCAGTGGACAAATATTATCGGTCCATGCTCCGTTTTGGGATCTTTCCTGTTGCAAACACTAGTCCTCACAAGTGCAGTGCCATTTTCATTGGGAGACTTAGGGCAATGCTAGATAGTAGGAAATGTGTAGCTTACCACAGATTCCAGAACTTTCCATCACAGAAACCTAAGGAAAAGTTGTATCAAAGTTTGAGGTTTGCAAGGCCTGCTGGATAAGAAATCCCAAAATGAGCTTCACAAATCACCCTACCCTGGATTGCCCTGGGTGTTTAGTTTGTGAAAATCTGCAGGTATGCTAGGTTTCACTAGGTGCTGGCTGAGATAGGGCTCAAAATCCACGGAAACCCACGTTGCATACAAAGGATCAGTTTTCGGTGCAAAAATGTCATGTGTCTAAATTGCTATTTAGGTCCTTTCTTGTCACGGGCACCGAGTCTACGCAAGCAAGTGAGGTACCATTTTAATCAAGAGACTTGAGTGAACACAGCATAGAGAACAAATTTTTTCTCCTTTGTGCCTTACAAGTGTAAGCGAGTATGTAGGAAATTAGACATTTAGAAAAACGCCCTCTGATTCACATGCTAATATGATACTCACAATTCCAGAGGTGCACAAATAACTACTGCTCATAACCTCCGTATCTGGTGTCCAATTAAGAAATATATAGATCCATTTTTCACTCTTTATATTTTTGCATATGAATTGCTCTTTAACCGGTATACAATGAAAAAACATTGTAAGGTGCAGCTCTGTTGTTGGCTCTGGGTACCTCGAGTTCTTGGAAAACCTAAAACCCTATATATTTCCACATCCAGAAGCATCTAGCTGACATGATGACAGATTTGTTTTATAAATTTACCATCTTGACAAGACGTTACAAGTGAAAACATTGTCACAAATGGATTTATGTTCTGATGCATTTTCAATATTTTTTTATTCAATGGTTAGTTTATTTGGGAAATCCTTGAGGGAGCTACACAAATGTCCCCATGCTGAATTCAGAATTTTGTCTACTTTCTAGGAATGTATAGCTTTTCAGGATCACCCGATGGCTTCACAGTGGTTTCCACCGCAAGCTGGAAGTAGATTAAAAGCACAAACATTAGGACAAATGAGCTACCTCTATGAAAAATGGCAAGTGACAAATTATCACATTTTCATACCTAACCTTCCTATCCAACACAAAAGCCAACAGGTCTATTTTTAACATGGCAACTCACACAACCTCAGGTATGCAAAAAGAACGAGTTACTTACCTTCGGTAACTCCTTTTCTGGTGGATACACTAGCTACCTGTGGATTCCTCACTCATTGAATTTTTCCCCATGCGCCAGCCTCCGACGGACATTTTCTCCTAGCTTCTGCACATCGACGAGGACGTCATAATTGCCTGGTTCCCACGCGACGCCGTCTGATGTCATACAGGCAATAAGAGGTCCGAGCCGGCGTGCTGACGTCAGTACCAACATTTTTTACGTGCCTTTGAGGCGAACAGGCAAATACTAACAAAATATATACATTTGAAACGAATACATCAAATAAAATCTTATATCATAAAATTTAATTAAATCAAATAGAGAAAACATTTGTATAAATATGCATATATGCAAAAATATATACATATAAATTATATATATATATATATATAATAATTATATCATAACAAAAACATATACATATGTAGAATTATATTTATATATATATTCATATATATAAAAATAACGCAAGCATGTATAACATCTGCATCAGAATAAATAAATCAATTACTAACAGGAGCTCACCCAAAGAAATCTTGGTAAGACCAGACAGGCAACGGGGAGGCGGCTGGCACCGTGAGGAATCCACAAGTAGCTAGTGTATCCACCAGAAAAGGCGTTACCGAAGGTAAGTAACTCGTTCTTCTGATGGATACAACTACCTGGGATCCAAGCAGTACCGCACTCGGTGGAGGGTGCCTGAATGGTCAAACCAAGCAATCCTGCAGCACCGACCATGCAAAATGGCCATCCCTCCTCACCTCCGAATCCAAGAAATAATGCTTTGCAAAAGTGTGGAGAGATGAGCAAGTTGCGGCCTTGCAGATGTCAACCACAGGAACACCCCTAGCCAAGGCCGAAGAGGCCGACTTAGCTCTGGTGGAATGAGCTCTTATTCCATCAGGGGGTTCCTTCTTTGCCAGAGAGTAACACAGCTGAATGCAAAGAATGACCCACCTGGAGAGTGTTTTCCTGTGGACTGCCCTTCCTTTCCTCTTTCCCACGTACCCGATGAAGAGTTGATCTTCCAATCTGAACTCCTTTGTTCTGTCGACGAAGAAGCTCAGTGCTCTTCCCGGGTCCAAACAATGCAGTCTTTCTTCCTCTTTCGAAGGATGAGGAGGAGGATAAAAAGAGGAGAGTGTAATAGACTGACCCATATGGAAGGGTGAAACAACCTTCGGCAAGAAAGCAGCCTTGGTCCTCAATACCACCTTATCCCCATAGAAGGGTGTGGACGGGGGCTTAAAAGAAAGAGCCTGTAGCGCACTCACCCTTCTAGCTGAAATAATAGCAACAAGGAAAACAGTCTTTAGAACCAATAGTCTCAAAGGGCAAGAATACATCGGCTCAAACGGTGAGCCCATAAGAAACGTTAAAACTAGGTTCAAATCCCACTGAGGCATAATGAAAGAAGAGGGAGGATATCTATTAGTCAGGCCCTTTAAAAACCTCAACACTAAAGGGGATTTAAATAAAGAAGGTTGGTCAGGCAGACACAGAAAGGCTGACAGAGCCAACAAGTAGCCCTTAACTGTCGCAACTGCACAACCCCTATGTGCCAGGGACAATGCAAAAGACAAGATATCCGATAAGTGGGCACGTAAGGGATCAATTTGCTTCTCTCCACGCCAATTCACAAATTTAGCCCACCTGCTAGCGTAAATAGATTTAGTGGATTGTCGCCTGGCCGATAAAATAACATCCACTACCTCAGGTGGAAGAGAAAAGGAACTCAGGTTGCCCCGTTCAATCTCCAGGCATGAAGGTGCAGGCTCTGGAGGTGGGGGTGTAAAACCTGCCCCTGCGATTGCAAGAGGAGGTCTGCCCTGTGAGGGAGACTGAGCGGGGGGCACAGAGAGAGTTGGAGAAGGTCCGAATACCATACCCTCCTTGGCCAATCTGGAGCTATTAAGGTGACTTGGGCCCGGTCTTGGCGAATTTTCCTCAGAACCTGAGGAATCAAATGTATGGGGGGAAACACGTAAAGCAACTGGTCGCATCAGGACATCTGAAACGTGTCCCCCAACGTTCCTTGCACCGGATACTGGAGGCTGCAGAACAACGGGCAGTGCGTGTTCTCCCGAGTGGCAAAAAGATCTACCCGAGGGGATCCCCACATCTGGAAGATATGCAGGGCTGGATCTGGCAGAAGACGCCACTCGTGATCGGTCGAGAAGTGCTGACTGAGACTGTCTGCACGCACGTTCAAGACTCCGGCCAGATGGTTTGCTACAAAGCAAATCCGATGGTCCCTTGCTCAGGACCATAGCCGCAGAGCTTCTCTGCAGAGAAGGTACGACCCTACTACTCCATTCTTGTTTTTTGTACCACATCGCGGTAGTGTTGTCCGTCAGGACCTTAACTGACTGACCACGAAAGGAAGGGAGGAAAGCCTTGAGAGCCAGACGTATCGCCCGCAATTCCAACAGATTTATGTGAAACATCTGTTCCACTTGAGACCAATGACCCTTGACCTCCATGTCCCCCAGATGATCTCCCCACCCTAGAGTGGAAGCATCCGTTATCACTGTGGCCACTGGAGGAAGCAGCGAGAACGCCCTTCCTTGGGAAAGGTTGCCGTCCGCAGCCCACCATCAAAGATCCACTGCAGCGTCTCTGGAAATCTTTCCCGATCCCTCGAGATCCCCTTTGTACTGAGACCACTGCTTTCGGAGGCACCACTGAAGAGCTCTCATGTGCCAGGGAGCATGAGTGACCAACAGAATGCAAGAAGCGAACAGACCGAGCAGACGAAGGACTTTGAGGACTGGAATGACCGCTCCACTTTGAAACATTGGAACCAACGCCTGGATGTCGTGAAACCGCTGAGGCGGAGGAAAGGCACAATTCAATGTTGTGTCCAGTAGTGCCTCTATGAACAGGAGGCGCTGAGAGGGCTCCAGGTGAGATTTGGGCACGTTCACCGAAAAGCCCAGATCGAACAACAACTGGGTTGTTGACTGCAGGTGACGCAACACAAGCTCCGGAGAATTGGCTTTGATCAACCAATCGTGTAGGTAAGGAAATACCGCTATCCTCTTCCTTCTGAGCTCTGCTGCAACCACCGCCATCACCTTCGTAAAGACTTGAGGTGCTGAAGTAAGACCAAACGGAAGGACCGCAAACTGATAGTGCTGTGATCCCACCACAAACCAGAGATACTTCCTGTGCGACTTGTTTATCGGGATATGAAAGTAAGCATCTTGCAAGTCGACAGACACCATCCAATCTCCTTCGTTCAATGCCAAAAGCATCTGAGCTAGGGTCAGCATCTTGAACTTTTCCTGTTTGAGGAACCAATTCAAAATCCTCAGGTCCAGGATTGGTCTCAACCGACCATCCTTCTTGGGGATCAGGAAATATCTTGAATAACAACCCTGACCCCTCTCCTGCTCTGGAACCAACTCCACTGCACCCTTTGAAAGGAGGACCAGAACCTCCTGTTCTAGTAACAGGAGATGTTCTTCTGAACAGAAGGAAGGACGGGGCGGGATGGGGGTGGAAACTCCCGAAAGGGAAGGGCATAGCCTTTCCCCACAATACTGGTGACCCAGGAGTCCGATGTTATTGCCTCCCACATGTGGAGAAAGTTCATTAACCTCCCCCCTACAGCAGTGGTATGCAAAGGAAATGGTGGATGACTAAGGCTGGTTCCCATGCTGAACCCCTCCAGAGGAAGAGGAAGAGGCAGAGTGCTGCTGGGTGGCCCCTCTGGTTCGAACCCTCCCCCTCCCCCTGTATGATCTATAGGGGAGGGCAGTGGCGGCTTGCTGCTGAAACCTGTCCCGAAAGGAGGAGCCACGACCAAACCCCCTAAATCTTCTGAACAATCGAGAAGAAACAGAAGAGGAGGCCTGCAAGCCTAACGATTTTGCTGTGGCTCTACTCTCTTTAAATCTTTCAAGGGCAGAGCCCGCCTTCGACCCAAAAAGTTTATCCCCATCAAAGGGTAGATCCAGCAGGGCTGATTGAACATCCAATGAAAACCCTGAAGAACGAAGCCAGGCCTGTCTCCTCGTAGCAACAGTAGTGCCCATAGCCCTGGCCACAGAATCAGTCGTGTCCAGCCCTGACTGGATTACTTGGGTCTCCTCAGCCTGAGCATCGGAGACAAGGCCCAACACCTCCTGAGGCAATTCAGAATGAGATGACTTGATCTCCTCCATAAGGGCGTAGATGTATCTGCCCAAGATACATGTGGCATTCGTGGACTTGAGGGCCATACTACAAGATGAAAATGTCTTTTTTGAAGACTGGTCCATCTTTTTAGAGTCTCTGTCCGAAGGCACACCCAGAAAAGAACCTGGAGCAGTGCGTGATGAGCATGAAGCTTGTACAACCAAGCTTTCTGGAGTTGGGTGCCTCGACAAAAAGCTCGGATCCGCAGAGCCACACAATATTTGCGCGCCACTGTCCTATTAACAGCCGTAGATGTAACTGGCTTTTTCCAAATCTCCAGAATTGGATCTAGGAGAGCCTCATTAAAAGGCAAAAGTGGCTCTGCAACTGCTGAAGCCGGATGTAGCACTTCTGTCAGTATGTTGGGTTTTGCCTCAGCCACTGGGAGGGGAAGGTCCAAAAAGTCAGCTGCTTTTCTTAAAACAGAGTGGAAAGAAGCAACTTCCTCTGTATATTCACCAGGAGATGTTAAATCCAACTCTGGAGAAGTGTCTAAGCCACTTGCAGTGTCCAAACCATGAAGATCTAGAAGAGGCTCTTCAATCTCACCCTCCTCCAAGGCCTGCTTTCTATATTCCTGTTCTTCAAGGAGGCGAAGAGCTAGCCTCCTAGAATGAAGCCTGGCCTCGATCCTTGGTGTCGACAAGGCGTCCGCCGATGTCGATGACCTCGTCTGACGCCAATCCTCTGATCCATCCGACGCCAGATCCATCGGTGCCGTGGGCTTCTTCGGCGCTGACCGAGGCAGAGGATGAGAAGGAGAAGGACTCTCCGGCGCCAGGACAGCAGTCCTCATCAGAGTCACAGGTCGTGTAGGCGACGCCAAAGGAACTGCCGCCAAGCCAGCACCTCCCGTTGGAAGGAAGGGCACGAAAGGTGTCGGTCGTAAAGGAGCCGGAGCACCCATATTAAAGGCCAATGGCCCCGAAGGACCAGCCGGACCACCACCTGGAGCCATCTGTTGAAAAATGGCAAACATCTCATTTAGAAATGCGGAACTATCAGCACCTGGCGCTGGGAATGACGGATACTGCGGAGCCTGTGCTCAAGGTGAAAACGGCACCTGCCCCGGCATCCCTGAAGCAGGTGAAAACCAAGGTTCCTGTTGAAGTACGACCTTGAAGACAGATGGCGGAGTCGTCGGAGAAGTCGGGGAAGTGGGAGGCGACTGCGGCTGAGGAGTGATGGTGGGACTAAACTCCCATGTCTTACGGCGCCGAACCAAAGGCGACCTCGAGCGTGAACGCTCTCTACTCGACCGGCGCCGAGATTCACGATAGCGCTGGGAGTCACGGTGGCACCGATGAGATTTAGGTGATGACGATCTGCGCCGATGCCGCTTCTCCTTCTTTTTGGACTTCGCCAAAAACAGCTTAGCCTCCCAATCCTTCAACGCCTTAGGATTCATGCGTTGACAGGATTCACATTTCTCCACTTCGTGGTCGGAGCTCAGACACCACAAGCAATCCACATGTGGGTCTGTCACCGACATCTTGTCTCCGCACTCTCTGCAAGGCTTAAAGCCTGACTTTCGCTGTGACATCTTGAAAGAAATAGAAACTGTAACTACGTAGAGCAGAAACAGTTGCTCCCTCGAAGAATAACCGTCGCTTGAGGCACGGAAAAAAGGGAACTGACGTCAGCACGCCGGCGAGGACCCCTTATTGCCTGTATGACGTCAGACGGCATCGCGTGGGAGCCGGGCAATTATGATGTCCTCGTCGACGTGCAGAAGCTAGGAGAAAATTTCCATCGGATGCTGGTGCATGGGGAAAAATTCAATGAGTGAGGAATCCACAGGTAGTTGTATCCATCAGAAATGCTACTGTAGTAGTAAGGGTGGGGTGGTAATGACAGTGGTGGCAATTGTATTGGTGTTATTTGTAGAGATAATGGTGGTGGTGATAGTGGTAATGGTTGTGTAGTAATAGTCATGTTAATGGTAATTTTAGTGGTTTTTAATGGTGGTAATAGTGATGGTAATGGTAATACTGGAGGTGGCATTAGGGATGGAAATGGTAATTTGGGTGGTGGTAATGGTGGTGAAGATAATGGTGCTGCTGGCAGAGGAATGGGGAGAAGACAGCTGTTTATTTTGAGGATCCAAATGAGGGGGTGTGGCAGATATTACAAACAGCAGCACAAGTTTGTTTGGTATGAGCTGAAGAAGGGCTACCCGGCTCAGCACTTTAAGTTGTGGAAAAGTGCCCGACTGGAGCCAAATGTGCAGCCTCCTGGGTGCTGTTAGGAGTGCTTAGTGTATAACTAGCTGCCCAGGAAAGGAGGAGAGCCACAGTCTTTATACTAAGGAGGTTGGGGTTGAGCAGGAGCCAGGTGCTTGTGAAAGAGGCAAGAAAATTTGGAGCATGTCCTTTTCAAGGTGTAAATACGAAAAGGCAGCAAGCAATGCTAATGTCAGGCTCACACTCAACTACTGATTGGATTTAGTTTTAGACTGAGAAAATCCAAAGAACACCTGACTCATTGCTGTAGCACAGAATAATGTACCTGTTCCTCCAAAAGGAGTCAGAGGCTACTTGGATTTCTTCTTTGATTATGTCTTTGTGAACCTGCCAGCAACCAGAAACACTGTTTGTTTATATTTTTTCTTATAGTCTAAGAAAGCATTCAATCGGCTTCTGGCCCGTTACTGGAGCCCAGTATATTGCCTTTGTGTACCAGCAAAGAGGTAAATGTTTGTTTGATCGTTTTAGGCTAAGACAAATCCAAACAAAGACCTGGTTACTATCTAGTGCACAGATGTATATATCTGTGCCCCAACTATTCCCCAGAATAGAGACAGATGCTGTTTAGAGTTTTTCTTAGTTTCACAAACAATCTAAACAGTACCTGCCTTCTTGCTTGATAATAGATGTGCGTGTGTGTTCCAGCAAGGAGGCAGACACAGTTTAGATTATCATTGCTCTTTAGATTTCTTAAGGCTAACAAAATGCATATTAGCACCTGTGTTCTGGCTGGGGCACAGATGTGTTTTTCTGTGCCTGATGCAAAATACCAGATGCTGTTCTTAGCAGACTCTGGGTACTTGCTAGGGCACAGAGGTGTCTATGCTGGGGACAGATATTTGTGCCTGAGCTTCAGCAAGGAGGCAGATACAGTTTGGATTTTTTCATGCTCTAAGAAAAAATCCAAACATGCTCTGGCTCCTTGCTGCTGCACATACGTGTATCTAGGTCATAGAAAGGAGCCAGATGGTTATTGTCAATTTTTCTTAGTCTAAGAATAAAATCCAAATAGCTTCTGGCAAATCACTGCAACATTTAAACATGTTTCTATGCCCCACAAAGCATTCAAATACTGTTTAGACATTTTCTTAGGCTACAATAATACCAAAAGTGTCTAGCTCTTTACTGGGACACATCCACACTTCTAGTAACACTTCCCTTGGAGAGAGAAGCCTTATGAAATAAAGGAGCTGTGTGAAATTGAATCAAAAACAATTCTAGTCCCTCTCCGCCAAATCCCCTTCTGTTGAAGAATGGGTCGAGGGATGACCTGTTCTTTTCTCCCTCTCTCTCACTTCTTCCCTCCCCATCACCAGAAAACTGCTTCAGATTACTCAGCGTGGCAAGAGAGAAGCTGAGGAAAATTGACAGCTAACCTTAGCCCCTCCTTTAGTCCGTATTTCCAGCTTAATCTTTGGCAAGACCACGAAGTGTCTTGGGAATCCAACCTGACCCCTCAGCGATAGCTAGATGTTATGTGTGGTATTTAATAGGCTGCCCTCATGTCAATTTCGGGTCTCTTAAATTTGGAATATGTCACTCTGTAGTAAGAAAATGTACACCACCAAACTCTGTCCTAGAACCTCTTTGCAATAAAGAATATTGTCCTTCATTTGGAGAAGGGCTATTTTTTTTAAAAATAAGCATTGACTCAGGGCATAACAAAATGTTCTGACATATATACATCATGAGGGGGTGTGGGTGACACCATTTTATGATATATAGATACAGCATGTGGGAACCCATGAGGTTAAACCAACACAAGCAGTTTTCTGTCAGGGACTACTTTTAGGTTCATTTCACCAGCTTCACCTGAGCAAAGTGAACAATTTCTATAGAAGCTAACAACCTCTGTGATGCTAATCACTTCTTATATTAGCAAAATAAAAAAGAATCACACATCCTGGAGAGTTATAGGTGTCCCTAGGTACACACGGAGAGTGCACAGATCAACTGTTTCTTGTGGATTTGGATGAATGGGTTGTGAAGAACCTATGATGTTCTGTGTTACTAGAGGAAGATAAAGCTGGTGATTTTTCAAAGTGTCTGATCATGAAAGAGACTGTTTGAAAAACCACAAGGCAAAGCTCCACAGGGCTTCACTGTGAGAACTTCTGATCCTGAATATATATTAATTGTCATGGTACACAATGTGGATTTAAGAAAAGTAAATCGATCTTACAAACAGATATCTACTTCCATGATATTATGTTTATAATATAGTTATAGGTTGTAGGAAAGTCCTCCTTTTTGCCCTGGTCACCCCCACACTTTTTGGACAGGTACTGGTGGTTACTGACTCTTGGCTGTGCCCTGGGTACTGCTTACCAATCCCAGGGCCAGTGCTCTGTGTAAAGTGAATATGCAAATTAGGCTAATTATAATTGGCTAAGTCAACTGACCTATGAGTCCCTAGTATATGATAGGGCATGTAGGTTTAGGGACCCCAGCATAGGTAGTGCTCCCATAGGTGCACTGCTGAGGTGCCCAGAAACATTTTAAAGGCAGGCCTTCCTTGGTGGCTGCTTCTAAATTAAAGTTATATGCAAACCCGACTTTGGAATTAAAAGTAGTTCCAAAGTCTTAAACTACCTTATTTTTACATATAAGTCATCCCTAAGGTGTGCCCTATGTGCCCCTAGGGCTGGGTGCCATGTAACTATAAGCAGGGACCTTATAAAAATAGTTTTATAAGCCCTGGTGAGGTAACAACAGCCAAATTCGTTTTTCCCTCATTGTAGTGAATGGTTTTCATAGGCTAAAATGGGGAGACTTTATTTTAATTTTAAAAGTTCCCTTAAGTGACAGATACAAAGAGTTTGGTATCAAATTAATTGTTATAATAAATCCCACAACTTCCAGATGTGGGATTTAATATAACTTGTTCAGGTAAAGAGTTTTAAACTCACATGAAAAGTTGCCAACTTCAGCCCTGCAGTGCTTTTGCTGCTGTGCTCTGATTGGCCAGCCTCTGGCAGCCTGGCCAGGCTGCCTTGATGAGGTGTGAAGTGGCCTGGCTTCACACAAAGAGATGTGCCTTTGGGAGGAGATCTCCCCTCAGCAGATGGTGAGGCAGGAAGGGGGAGGGCTGCCAAACTGGTCTTTAAAGGCAGAGAAGGACATTTGGAGCAACCCAGCAACACCCCCACATTCTGCAAACCCAGACAACTAGGTGTCCCCTTGATTAGATTGGGAGAGGACAGGCGAGGGGTGTGTTTATGATTTTTAGTCACACCAGTGGGTGGGCTCAGCCAGATGTAACCTCCAAAAATCACTTTCAGCCATGATGGATTTTTGAGGAACGCTGTCTCCTGGGATTGATTTTTGCCACACTCCCCATGAAGTGGTCATCACAAGGGGAAGGACCCTGCACCTGATTGGAGAACCAGGACCCCCCTGTTTTTCTCCCAGGAGCAATGCTAAAACTGGCAGACCTGCACCCACACCTCAGATCCCGATCAGATTCTAACAAGGAAGAACCAACGAAGAAGAAGGACTGACCTGCTGGACCCCTGGCCTGCACCTGGACCCTGCACTTTGAAGGACTGCACCAGCTGCACACTTGGGCTTCACCACAAGAAAGACTTTGTCTGGCTTCAACTGGTTCAAGGAGGGACTCCCTGTTTGCTATAGGTGAAAAATTGCTAACCAGAGTCCCCTGCACCAACTCCTGAAGAAATCAACCAGCTGACCACTGTCCAGTGGCCAAAAAGGAGTTTGCGCCAGGTGCATTCTGGGAGTTGTAGTCCACACCCCCCAAGGATCATCTCAGAGCTTCTGGAACCTTGGGGTGAGCTGTGTACCCCAAAAGAACCTTAAAGGAACATCTGGGAGAAGATCCAGAAGTTTGGAGGAGTTTGGAGAACTTTTGAAAAAAAGCTCCATAGAGGGACCGACCCACCGCGGCAACTCTAGCCGGCTTGCCCCAACCGCGACATGGCCTGATTCATAGGTTCGTCCCGGTGAAGAAAATCTCCAAAAAAGAGACTAAGTCCGAACGTAGGAAGTTGACCGGGCCTCCCAGCCAGGGTACCCGAGGAAGGCTCCAAGGACGTCGGATCAAGATCCAGGTTTGCCCCGGTCGAAGGATTTTCACCTAAAAAAAATGACTACGTCCGAAGGTAAAAATCTCCACTGAGGGCTCCCACAACGCGTATCCGAAGAAGAGTTCCAGAAGGTCGGATTGGACTGGCAGGTTCGTCCCGCTGAAGAAAATCTTCAGAAAAACGACTAAGTCCTAAGGTAAACTTTTGACCGAGGCCTCCCGAGGGCTGTAGCCGAGCCGGGTTCCATCGCGGTCCGCCTTAAACTTTGACTTTGCCCCGGTCGAGGTGCGACCAGATGACCAGATTGGCGCTTTTTGATTCTAGGGGCTTGAAAACAATAATTCTTTAAAAATTCATATCTCCGGTTCTCCTTATCCGATTTTATTCGTTTTTGTGTCATTTTAAAGATAAAAATATAATCTATTTTCATAAATTGGTTTTGGATTTTGTAAACTGTTTCCTGTGTTTTATTTAATTACTGTTTTGTGATATTTGAATGCTTCACACTCTGTCTCCTAAGTTAAGCCTTGTCGCTCGTTGCCCACCACCAAGGGTTGAGCTGTGTTTAATTTACTGAGACCTAACTGGACCTAAGTGGAGGTTAGTGGCCTATTGCTAAGTGTAGGTAATTATTTGCCCTTACCAATAACCCATTTTCCAACATAGGTACATTAATTTTTTATGCCTACATTCACGGGACAATAATGTTGTAAAATACTAGACCTGGGTGGAAAAATAATTCTGCTTGTGGAGTCAGCGGAATTTGGGCAACTGTGTCCGCGTGGAACACAGATTTCCTGTCAAATTCTGCCATCTGGTGTGTGATGGAGTTATGTTCCAGTTCACGCATGCTGGCCTTGGTAAATGCATGCTCACTTGCAGGAACGAGATTTTCCACCCATTAGTATGATTTCTGGTCACCATGGAGTCTTTCAGTGCCATTTTGTGAGGCCAGTGATCACAAGCGGTAACAAAGTACTTAGCATCTAAATTAACTCAAAAACACCTTTTCAAATTGATATTCTACTTAAATAGCCAGTTCAGGTTGTTTTTAGTGTGAAAAGCATTTTTTATTCTACTTCTTTTCTAACAGGAAGGAAGTGCCCAGAGACTCCAACTGCTTCTTATCCAGAAGGCTCCTCCTAGTGCATTGTCCATCTCCTGGTATCTTTTCATTTGGAGTTGAAGGTGAAAAGATCAATCAATTTGTCTGCAATTCCTGCTGCAATATGCTTTGTGTGACAGGGAGCACACAGAGGAGGTTAAAATGTGGGTATAGCTGTTTTTTTATTATTATTTGGATTGTCAGTAAATTAGAGTATGCGGATGCTCCATAGGGACCGAGACCACGTCTTGGGCATATGTAGTCCATCATTCTTGTCTTGTTTTTCTTTTCCAATGGTCTGGTTCTTTCCCCCTTATAGGTAACTCCTCCGTCTTCCACTGTCCTTCTCACCTGTGATCATGGGGGGAGGGGAAAATAAAAACCCGATTAAGATAATTGTTTCTTATATATTACTTTTTTCTACTTTTTCTTCATGCAAGAGAGTGTGTTTTTTGTTTTTCAGAGGGCAAGAATAGGGAACGAAAACTACAGGTCCCAGTATACCCTGGAGTTGATGCACACAAAGCACTTGTGGATCACCTTAGTGCAACCTCTTTTCCCTTAGTGACAATATACGTCCTGAAACTTATAATGATGTCTGTGATGTTTCCCTTCTCACAGCCCCTTCCTGTACCTCCCCTGTCCTCTGCACCCAAAACTGTAAGTGACCGCATAAACGACCTTGTACCGTAGTAACCACAATCCTCCAGGGCCATGCAAGGCCTCAGTGCTCCTCCTGGGGACTTGGGTTTCATTGGTGTCTCCGCTCCCACTTCCGTCGGCTGCCTCGGTCACTGCCCTGGGATAGTTTTCCTCCTGGTCCATTTTCCGGTCGACTACTCTCTCTCTTCTGGCCTCTGCTGCTCCTTGGATGTCCAGTACTTTCCTTCTCACTTCCTCCCAATGACTCTCTGTCCTTCAGCAGGTCTGTACGTTGTTCCATGGGCCCAACGTAATGCGTTGGACCGTTCCCCTGCCGCAGAGGTTCGACAACTCCGGGTCTCTCAGGCCCATATCACCTGACCATAGTCTCCCTGTTACACTTTGTTTTTGGAACATCACAACAAGAAAGTTGTAAAACTTTTGTAAAAGGGTGGGTTTTGATGAAGGGCATGCACCAGTATTTTTATTTGTAATTTTATTCAATTTTTAGATTTGATTGTGGTTGAGGTAGGTGGCCTGGGGCTGCAGAAGGGGTCTACTACTTTTTTTGCATTTTCTTTTTTATCTTTTTTGTAATGGTAAAAGATTGCACAGTTAAATAAATGTTCTTCCTATTGAATGTGCACTATTCATTTAATTTACCATGTGGCCTAGTACGCTCATGGGCCTTCCAGCCAGTACTAGTCATTGGTACATGAAACAAATGTTTCTATGGTGTATATATAGTTTTAAAACATCTATGATTTAGGCAAGGGCTGGAATTGAATTATTTAAAAATGTGTTTTTTTTGTATTTCACTTTTTTCTGCACAAAGTTTATTTTGGTGGTGCAATAATATCATGCATTTCAAGAATGTTTGTTGCTGTAAAAATGTTCATAGCTGGATTCATTTTTTGTTTTGGCATTGCTGAATTAATGTTTTCACCATTGTTTACCATGCCTTCTTTGTCTGGCTAGTGTGTTTGTGTCTGCTTGCCATAGGCCAGCATTTTGTTGTTATTCTCGATGTCATGTGGCCAGCGGCGATTTTGTGTGGTCAGTGTCCCTAGGCCTGCATGTGTTCTTTGCTGTCCATGTCTCCTTACTTGTTGTTATTTGACCATGTTACTGACAGCCATTTAGTATAGCTAGCTGATGGGTTTTTGCCATAGACCTGCTTTTGTACTTCATTGTCCTGCCTCCATGCCTTCATGCTTGTTGTTTGAACATGTGGCCGGCAGCTATTTGTTGTAGCTAGCCAGTGTGCTTTAGCCTATACACCTCCATGTGTACTTTATTGACCATGTGGCCAGCGGCCATTTTGTGTAGGTACCAATCAGTGAGCTTTTACCATAGGTCTACATGGGTTCTTTGTTCTCCATGCCTTCTTGCTTGCTGTTGTTGTCTGACTATGTGGCTTGCTGCCATTCTGTTTAGCAAGTTAGTGAGATTTTTCCCTAGACCTGCATGTGTCCTGTTTTTCATGCTTCCTTGCTAGCTGTTGTTGTTGTTTGGTCATGTGGCTGGTGGCCATTTGTCTAGCTAGTCAATGTGATTTTGTCATAGGCCTATATGTGTTCTTTTTTCTCCATGCCTCCTTGCTTGCAGTTGTTGTTGTTTGACCATGTGGCCAGCAGCCATTTTGTCTAGCTAGTCAGTGTGCTTTTGCCATATTTCTCCATATGTTCTTTGTTCTCCATATCTCTTGCAGGCTGTTTTTGTTTGACCATGTGGCTGGTGGCCATTTTTTGCAGGTACTAGTCAGTGTGCTTTTGACATAAGCATCCCTGAGTTTCTTGTTCTCCCTGTCTCCTTGCTGTTGTTGTTTGACCATGTGGCTGGTGGCCATATTGTTTAGCCAGCCAGTGTGCTTTTTCCATAGGCCTTCATGTGTCCTTTGTTTTCCATACCTCCTTGCTTTGCTGATGTTGTTGTTTGACAATGTGGCTGGAGGCCATTTTGGCTAGCCAGTCGGTGTGCTTTTGCCATAGGCCTTTATGTGTTCTTTGTTCTCCATGCATCCTTGCTTGCAGCTGTTGTGGTTTGGCAATATGGCCAGAGGACATTTTGTCTACCCAGTCAGTGTGCTTTTGCCATATGCCTGCATGTGTTCTTTCTTCTTCATGTCTCCTTGCAGGCTGTCTTTGTTTGACCATGTGCCAGTGGCCATTTTGTATAGATACCAGTCAGTGTGCATTTACCATAAGCATCTACAGGTTCTTTTTCTCCATGCCTCCTTGCTTGCAGTTGTTGTTTGTCTATGTGGCTGGCCTCCATTTTTTCTAGTTAGTCAGTGTGCTTTTTCCATTGGCCTGCATGTGTCCTGTGTTTTCCATGCCCTCTTGCTGGTGTTTTTGCACTTTGACCATGTGGCCAGTGTCCATTTTGTATAGCCAGTCAGTGTCATTTTGCCATAGGCCTGCATGTGTACTTTATTGTCAGTGTCTCCATGCTTGTTATTTGAACATGTGGCTGGTGGTCATTTGGTACAGCTAGCCAGTTTGCTTTTACTACTGGCCCGCTTGTGTACATTATGTGGCCAGACGCCATTTGTGGAGCTGGTCAAGATGCTTTTGCCATAGGTATGCATGTGTTCTTTGTTCTCCATGCCTCCTTGCAGGCTGTTTTTTGATTATGTGGCCGGCGGTCATTTTATGTACGTACCAGTCAGCGCGCTTTTGCCATAGGACTATATAGGCTCTTTGTTCTCCATACCTCCTTGCTTGCTGCTGTTGTTTGACTATGTTCCTGGCGGCCATATTGTCTAACCAGTCAGTGTGCTTTTTCCATAGGCCTGCATGTATCCTTTGTTTTCCATGCCTCCTTGTTTACTGTTGTCACTATTTAACCATGTGGCCAGTGGCCATTTTGTTTAGCCAGTCAGTTTCCTTTTGCTGTAGGCCTGCATGTGTTCTTTGTTCTCCATGCCTCCTTGCTTGCAGTTGCTGTGGTTTGACCATGTGGCCATAGGCCATTTTGTCTAGCAAGTCATTGTGCTTTTGCCATAAGCCTGCATGTGCTCTTTGTTCTCCATGCCCATTTGCAGGCTTTTCTTTTTTACCATGTCTGGCAGCCATTTTGTGTAAATACCGGTCAGTGTGCTTTTGCCATAGGCCTGCATGTGTTTTTTGTTCTACATGCCCCCTGGTTTGCTGTTGTTGTTAGATATTGTGGCCGGCGGCCATTTTGTCTAGCCAGTCAGTGTGCTTTTGCCATAAGCTTGCATGTGTTCTTTCTTTTCCATGCCTCCTTTTAGGCTGTTGTTGTTTGACTATGCGGCTGGCTGACATTTTGTGTAGGTACCAGTCAGTGTGATTTTGCCATAGGCCTACATTGGTTCTTTGTTCTCCTTGCCTCCTTGCTTGTTGTTGTTGTTTGGCTATGTGGCTGGCGACCATTTTGTCTAGCCAGTCAGGTTGTTTCTTAAAGGGCCTGCATGTGTACTTAATTGTCCATGCCTTCTTGTTTGCTGTTCTTGCTGTTTGACCATGTGGCCAGTGGCCATTTTGTCAGTCAATGTGATTTTGCTATAGGCCTGCATGTGTTTTTTGTTCTCCATGCCTCCTTGCTTGCTGTTGTTGTTTGACCATGTGGCTGTCGGCCATTTATAGCTAGCCACCTACTATATTAATCAATTTTTTACAGTTTTCATATCCATTTTCTAGGGACCTTGATAATAGAAGCCTATGCCATTTTTTGTTCACTCGTTTGTACTTTATTTTGCCTGATATCAGTTTAATGTGCTTGAGGGTCAATGTAGTATCTGTATGAACATAGTTTATAATATTATACACATTTGCTTTCATTTCTCCCTGCACCTCCTTGCCTCCAAAAATGAATGCTCAAAGTCTCTAGTGATGCAGCTGCAATTATGTTGTTGTACATTGTCCCCTCACCCACGTCTGTCATGTGACTTCTTCTCTTAGGTCATAGAGATAAATCAGCATTTATATTTTAAGGATTATTAATTTTTCCCCTGCCCCTCATGCCTGCCATAGGTGCACACCAGCATTCATTTTTATGGATTATTCAATTTTCCCAGCTTGCCCTGCCTGCCATAGGCACACACCAGCATTAATTTCTTAAGGAGTATTTAATTTTTCATGCATCCTCCTCCTGCCATAGGCATAGCACACACCAGCATGAATTTTTTAAGGATTAATCCAGTTTCCCAGCACCACCTGCTTGTCATAGATGCACACCAGCATTCATTTTTTAAGGATTGTTCCATTTTCCTTGCATGCCTTGCCAACCATAGACACACTCATTTTGTAACGATTATTCAATTTTCCTGCACCCCCTGCCTGCCATATGTGTATACAAGTATTCATTTTTGAAGGATTATTCAATTTTCCCTACAGTCCCCACCTGACATAGATGTGCCTCACACCACCATTCATTTTTTAAGGATTATTTAATTTCCCCACCCACCTCTGCCTGCCAATGGTGCGCACCCCTTAGATGCACATAGAGTAATCAGTTCTGTATGTTGTTATCCTGAATGAAACATTATGGTGTGGACTGGAATTGATAAACTATTGTAAATAATTTGGGATCACCCAACTAAATAATATTGTCTGCACTGTGAATAATTCAAACTGAAAAAGTGCCACTTTTCACTAAATGTTTAGCTTGTTTGTTTGCTTTTCGGTGTGACTCCTCTGCTTCCACTTGTACAGCTAGGTGTCAACTGAGAGAGCTTGAAGATGGCCCCAAAAAAAGGTGCTGCCAAAAAAGTGGTCAGTGAGGTAGAGAAAAAGAAACAGATTCCCACCACTGGCTGGCTGCCCTCCTCCTTTTTCAGGCAACATCATGTACCTGCCACACTGTCCTCCGGGAAACATTCTGAGAGCACGACTATCGTATCAATGATGGAACAACCCTGTCCCAAACCCAAGCCCATGTGTCTCCGGAGGCAACTGCAGCAATCATGAAGTTAAGCAGTAAGGCGGAAGAGGAGTTGTCTCAGCCACAAACCAATGCCCAATTGTTGCAGGAAACTGAGAAAAGTGGACAACAGGAGCCGCAGCCAGCAATGGTTCTTCCTAAAGTAGGAGCAGAACAGGAGGTTGAGCTTTCTGCTGAGCAAGATGTACCTCTTTTGAACCATTGGCTTCCCAATCTGCAGCAAGAAAAAGAAACGGTACTCCATCATCTTCTCCAAGCACCCCCTGGCATGGTCCAAGACCTGCCACAAGAGACAGGGGAAAAGGAACATTTTTGAAAGCCTTTCCATTATAGAAGTTGTTGTGGAAGCTAGCTTAGAGGATACCAACATTACCACTCCTGTTCAACCTAGTCAGAGGGTGTGGCACTGGTTCCAGCACCACAAGCTTCCAAACTTGTAAGGCCCCCACTAAGACTTGTATCCACCACTATCTCAGTCGACATTCACCCTGCAAAGAGGCAGTCTTTGACACACTCACCTCCAGTTTTTTGGACATTTGCAGTGGCACCAGAGGCACACAAAAAACATTCTCCTCCCCAGTTTGGGACTTCTTTATGATTGGTAAGCAGGAGGATAACATTGCAATATGCTCCATTTGCCACATGAGTGCTCATTGAGGTAAACCTTGTTCACACTATGGTACTAAAGGGCTAAAAGACCCATTTGAAAAGCATCATGGATTCTGATGGGAGGAGTACCTTAAATAAATTGCTGCAGGTGTTCGTGAGGATGAGAGAGGGAAATCAGCTTTCATCATGGTGGAAAGTTATGAGGAAGAAGAGGGGGTAGCTTTATACAAAGCAGCCCTGTCCCCAGCAGTGCACCAGAAGCATTGCCTGCATCAGCAACCTTGAAATGGCACAAGACTCAGAGGGAGTCACCACTGCATACAGTGACTGCCCATGACAAACATTAGGGTGGTCATTATGAACATGGCGGGAAACACCACACCGCCTGCGGTGGCAGTAACTACTGCCAATAGGCTGGCAGTCCGGACCACAAAATAATGAAGCCAATAAGAATCAAGTAGCGGTCCATCCACACACCGCCATTTTTGGAGTCCCGCCGACGACGGAGAAAGCCGTCCTCAGGCCAGTGGAAAGGCCCTACCCACCCACCAAATAATGACACACCACACCGCCGTCAGTTCCAGGGCGTGAACCACCGCCACACAAAGCGTGGTGGAAATGAACAATATAAAGGGAAACACTCACTTGAGGTATACAGAACACGCCGATGCTGACATGGAGTGAGAGTTGGAAATAATGCCAGTGCTTCTCCTTGTCATATTCCTCCAGGACTCTGACCGACGACGATGACGGTAAGTACCGCATCCTAGTACACAGGAAGAAAGGGCAAAGTTACACATCGACCCCACCGGTCCCCCAACGCACTCCCAACCCCTCCCACCATCCCAAGCCATACATACCATAAGAAGATGCACTTACCAGACACACCCCCATAGTGAAATGCTGCACAACGTCTCTAGATTGTGCCAACAGCACTGCTGGGCACTAAAATTTATTAGCAAAAAATAACAGGAGTGTCAAAATAAGGCCATTGGCCAGTCCTTTTTAAAATTCCTGAAGGGCAAATACAGCCAAAACTTGACCCCACGTGTATAAAGGAAACTTTACTGGGAAGGAGCACCAGACACAACACAGCAGACACAACATACGTTATGAATGTGCCCCTGACTAGTAGGCATGACCCCAGAATACACTACATTACCATCCTGAAACACAACTCTGAAACGCTTTGTGAAGTGAAACCATGAGAGACTATGCCAAGCCAATACATCTACAAGTTCATGAGGCCACAATGAATACCATATTACAAAAATGGGACCCCTCATAGGCCTACAGACCCATCCAAAACTAGCTCTGACACTATCCCAAGGACGTGGAGGGGGGCAGGCCTGCAGGGACACACCTGTCTAAGTGCCTGGCACTACAATGCGTGCATTCCTCAGCATCCAACTACACCCACCATAGTGGCATGACAACAGTGTTGGTACTCACCCACCTGTGGCTGCTGTGCTGCCTTTAAGTGCCCATTCAAATCTGGATAGGCCACCGCCAGTATGCTGGCCATTAGGGGTTCGACAGGCACACCTTCCTCGTTGGGAGGCCTTCTCCAGCTGGGCCTCTCCAGTCTTCCGGGTCCGACGCCTCAGGTCCCTCCACCGCTTTCTGCATTGGGTGCTCCACTGGTTGTAAACCCCCAGTATCTGCACTTCCTTGGTGATCGCTTGCCACAGGCCCCTCTTCTGATGGGCGCTGACCTGCATGGGACACAAAGAGTAAAGAAAGAGACGTCAGTGTGGGTGCCCCATACACAATTGCCATGCCCGTTTATACTGATATGGCCCATGGAGACTTGGAAATGAACAAATTAAAAGCAGAAAGTGCCAGACACACTACGGCTAAGCAGTCACACAATGAACAAAAACACATAAAGGCATCTTCCACAATCACACACATCTAAGGAGGACAGATAGCAACTCACCTGCTCCTCTGGTCGCCTGTACAACTTTGCATACAGGGGTAGGACCCCGTCTACGAGCTTCTCAAGCTTGTTCGCGGTGAATGCCGGGCCCATTCCCCTGTCACACGAGCCATTTCAGGGACCAGAGTCAGGACACAGCAGAACACGTGGTGGAGTTCTACCCTTCAGGCAATGCAGGAGTCAAGTGTCTGTCAAAATGGCAGTAGATACTGCTGCGGTGGGCACCGTCACCGCCGCCAGGGATCGTGATTGGCCCAGGTTCCCCATTGACAACCATGTAATCCAGTGATCAGGTGCACAGCGGTGAACACCATCTACCCCCTGACGACTAACGCCAGCGGAATGTTGTCACTTCCACACTACAATGCCTGTAGGGCAGGAGGCTGCCATTTTGCTTTCACCACTTCTCCATAGCCTTGCCAGGGCCCTCATCCATGGCCCCATTCTCTCTCTCCTTTGTTTATTACTGATATGATTCTTTGATCCCCTCATGTACTCATGGTTGAAAGTGTATCTACACTGTGAGGCCATTATGACCGAAAAACCTCAGCACACATTAGCCTGATGGTGCAGCCTCATTCTTTCTGTTTGTGTGCGTTACCTATGTGTCGCATTGTAGAAAAGTATAGTGACACCATGTGATGCAAGTGTATGTCGAAACTCAAAATGTGCTCCTTCATCACCCATAGGTACAGACCCATGTGGCGAGGGAGGACCCATCTGTTTACAGACCCCTGGTAGATCTGGCCACCATGGAGGAACGTCACATCATCATTACCTACCGACTTAATCGAGCTACAATCCTTGACCTCTGTGCAGTAAAGGATCCTGTTATGAAGCCGGCCAATCGGAATCAGCATGCCATACCTATAACTGTGCAGGTGCTATCTGTGCTCCATTTTTTGGCTACAGGCTCATTTCAGGTAAAAGTGGGCATGGCTACAGGGGTATCTCAGCTCTTGTTCAGCAACATCCTGTCCACTTTCTTAGACGGATTAATTCAACACTTGCAAACTTATGTTGAGTTTTCCCCAAAGGGCTGATCTCACCACCATCAAATCTGGATTCTATGCTTTTATCCCCATGTGATGGGTGCTATTGATGGAATCCACATAGCCCTCATACCCCCAAGAGTGAATGCACAGGTTTATAAGAATCGTAAGCACTATCACCCCATGAATGTCCAACTGGTGTGTACTGCTGATCAATACATTTCACATATCAATGCAGGGTTCCCAGGATCAGGCCATGATCCATTTGTCCTGAGAAAAAGCAGTGTGCCACACTTGATGGGACAACTACAGGGGGGCAGAGCTTGGCTCACAGGTGAGTGTGTATTACACTAGAACATTTACATAGCTGACAGGCAGGCTGTATGCAAGTAAAATGTATGTGTTCAAGTCCTCTTTCGCCCACTTTTGCAGGTGATTCTAGCTACCCCAACATGCAATGGCTCCTGACACCTGTGAGGAATCCCAGGACAGATGCAGAGAGGAATTATAATGAGGCCCATGGTTGTATTAAGAGGGTAATAGAGCGCCCTATAGGACTCCTGAAAGCAAGATTTTGTTGCCTCCATCTCTCTGGAGGATCCCTGTGCTATGTCCGTGACAAGGTATGTAAGATAGAGGTGGCCTGCTGCATGCTGCACAATGTGGGTGTGAGGAAATCTATCCCACTTCTAGATGAGGAGGGTGCTGTCCAACCAGCCCTGCAACCTCAGAGGAGGGATGAGAGTGATGGTGAGGAAGAAGAGGGGGAAGATAGTGTGTTGGATCCCCTCCTGCAATAAAAGTGGCATTATGATAGTAACTGGCTAAGGCAATCACATTCACAATGTATCACTCATATGGATTAAAGACACATATGTTGAATATACAGGTGTATTTATTCAATGTCAAAATATACATGAGAGTTGGGACAGTGAAAAGGTGTGGGCACATGGTGAACAACATACTCAGGTACATATGCTCAACTGTTGGTTGCACAGGGGTATCTTCCATGGGGCCATTGGAAGATGATGAGATGGAAGTGGCATGTCAACGAGGTAGCTCAGTGGCACACAAGGGAGACAGTTTAGGGCAGAGTCACTTCCTGATGCTGCACTTGGTCTTGTCTGGTGTTTCAGTGGGATATCTGGGTCTGAGGGCAGGTTTGCGAAGGTGCAGCTGGGATGCATCCCTACCCGTGCTAATGTCTTGTGAGTTATCTGGCAGTGCCACCAGTCCAGTGGATTCTGCAATGTAGATGGCAGGGCAGTGTCCTACCTGGTGGTAGGGGCCTGCAAGTAGGTGGAGGACTCAGGCCGGCTCTGGTACTGGTGCTGCAGAACCCTTGCAATGGAGGCCATGGTGGCATTGAGCTGTTTCCATTGCTCCATGGTCTCCTGGTGGTGTGCTATCTGCAGCCTCTAATTCTGCTCCAAGGTGCCAGTTTCTGGACCATCCTGTCCTGGGAATGGTGGTATGCTCCCAGGACCTCAGATATCACCTCCTGGACTGCTGCATCCATTCTTTGTCTACCGCACTGTCCACTGATGCCCTCCCACTGGCCCTAGACCCCTGTGCCTCTGTCCCCTGCACAGGTCTGGCAGTCCCACTTGCAGTTGGCCCTTCATCATCCTGCCTGTTGGTGGGTGGAGACTCTGGCCTCTGTGCATGTGGGCAGCCAGTGGGTGGCCTAGTTTTTGTAGTTTAGCAGCGATTAGATTAAGCATTAGCAGAAGACATCTTGTATTTAGTAACTATTGTGAACATTTAGCGGAATCCATTTTGTATTCATGGCAGCCATTTTCTCTGCCACATGCTGCCATGTGCTCACCATGTGCTCTGTCCTACCTTTCTGTTAACTACTCTTGAAATCTGCCTAGTGACAAGTTATATATAGCATCTCCCACTTTCGCACATGCTCAGTAAGGTCTGCAGCTGTTAGTCCTTGAAAACTGTCAGCTCCTCCTACCTGTCGACTGTGCATTTTCCACATGACCTTACACGTATGCAAGTCTTGTTTCTATAATTGTACCACCTCCTTTTAGCCCCTGCGTGGGTATAAAAGGACCATGCTCTCTCAGTTCAGTGTGCTACTTCAGACATTACCTAAGGGTGCTGTTTGAACTGTGGTACCACCTCATGAGGTTTACTAAACTTTGGGACATATTTATACTTTTTGACGCACAACTGCGCCAACGCAGTTGTGCGTCAAAAATTTTAACGCCGGCTAACACCATTCCAAAGCGCCATGCGGGCGCCTTATTTATGGAATGACGTTAGCCGGTGCAGCTGACTGGTGTGCGTAACAAAAAAATGACCCACACCAGGCAGCGCCGGCGTAGGGGAAAATGGAGCTTGGGCATCAAAAAATGGGGCAAGTCAGGTCTGAGGCACAATATTGGCCTCAACCCGATTTGCGCCATTTTTTTGGACTCCCAACCCCCATTGAAATGACTCCTGTCTTAGCACAGACAGGAGTCATGCCCCCTTGCCCAATGGCCATGCCCAGGGGACTTATGTCCCATGGGCATGGTCATTGGGCATAGTGGCATGTAGGGGGGCACAAATCAGGCCCCACTATGCCACAAAACAATAAAAAAATAATACTTACCTGAACTTACCTTAAGTTCCCTGGGATGGGTCCCTCCATCCTTGGGCGTCCTCCTGGGGTGGGCAAGGGTGGCAGGGGGTGTCCCTGGGGGCATGGGAGGGCACCTCTGGGCTCCTTCCGGGCCCACAGGTCCCTTAACGCCTGCCCTGACCAGGCGTTAAAAAATGACGCAAAAGCGGCTGGACGTCATTTTTTTTGACCCGCCCACTCCCGTGCGTCATTTTTGCACGGGAGTTTAAATAAGGCGCACATGCCTTGGAGTCATTTTTTAGACGGGAACGCCTACCTTGCATATCATTAACGCAAGGTAGGTGTCCACGCTAAAAAATGACGCAAAATCCAAGATCTTTGGCGCTAGACGGGTCTAAGGCCAAAGTATAAATATGGAGTTAGCTTTGCGTCGGATTTGCGTAAAAAAAAACGACGTAATTCCGGCGCAAACAGAGTATAAATATGCCCCTTCGTCTTTTATTTCAGTTCCTGTGCCAACTTCTTCCTACATGGTCTCAGGACTTTGTGCAGAGAAAGGTGAGCCCCTTGCACTAGTAGGCCTTGCTGAGGCTTACTTCAACAGATTAGCGCCCGAACAGGGACTCATCGGTGACTCGGATGCCCAACGGATTGGTCGTGATGAAAGATTGGGATCTCGCTGCGGACGATCAATGCCTGAGGAGACCCGAGTCTTGGCAACCACAGCGTTTTTCCCTTCTTTCTGATTTGACCATCCAGGTGGCGCCGGTCCTGGACTGAGATCCTTTTTGTTCATTCGTCATGCAGTGACCATTTGGTCGATTTTAGAACTTGGCCGTTGGAACCTGGACACCCTGTGATTGGTAAGAGCCGTTTTACGGCACTTGCTGTGGGTTTTGATGCCTTTGTTTGGCAATGTAGTTTAGCACTACTTACTGTGGCTCTCGTGTTTTGGGTGACTAGTCAATTTGTGTCCTTTGAATTGATATATAAATTGCAATTTATATAGGCAGGTAATGAGGAGAATTTTCTCCAATTTAATTTTGATTTGAACGGCACCTTAAGTGCTACTTTGATTATAATATTGCATATTTTGCACTATTTTTGTCATGCCTGTTTTTAGCGCACTTCGTAGGATGTGTTGCTTTTGTAATGGTACCAATTTGAGACTGGAAGAATCGCAACTGGCACCCCCAGAGGGGACGCTAAATAGAGATATGTATGTTAAACATGGTCTTTCTTCTATAATGTACAGCACATTATGGAATAAATACACTTGTGCGGATCCTGAGTTACGTTGGCCTATGCATGGGTCATTTGATTTGCAGAAAATTGAGTATGTGGAACAATGTATGTGTAAGCGAAAGTCTAGTCAAGATATGTTTGACTGTGTACGAATGTGGGAGAAAGAAGTGCGTGGACGAGTGAAGCGTGAGCAAGCCTTTCTTGAGAGAGAGCAGCGGAAGAATGTATATGTGAAAGCATTGGAAATGAGAAAGAAAGAAATAAATGACTTAAAGGAGCTAGAAGAGAAAGAACGTAAATTACAGGTAACTGGCCAATACACCGTTAGGCAACCTCTCTATCCTATCCTTAATAAACCACATTATGATTTTTTGTTACTAGATCGCCCTCCACCTCCGTATGTTGTTCCTTCTGCCCCTCATGAGATAGCTAAGGTCTCCAGTTCGGAGCAACAGAAGATGCGAGACAGTCGCTCTATGTTGCCTGCTGACCGTGCGTCTGAGCTTAGATCTATTGCTCGTAAAACAATTCGGAGCGTTGTCTCTGCTCCTGAACTTTTAGACAACATGAAAGGGTGGACAGAAAAGGAGCAGCTATATTTTACTGGGTGAGAAGTTATTGAACTATATCGGAAATATTCTGATGAGTTAGAGCCCGATGATGTAGCAGTTGATCATAAGCAAATGCGTGATGGTCTTTTTGTTTTCTCCCAGGTGGCTGATGCAATCAGGCGTTTGGTGAAATTATGTGTTACGGCAGTCCGCTTGCAAGAGGAGAAAAGGGCTGTGGACGTAGTTGCATGGACATCTCAGACCGGTGGGGTGCAAGCTTCCATCTTCTGAACAGATAAGACTATGATAGTTCACGCGAAACCAATGCGGGAGGCCGCACCTTTGGAGGTTTCTCCTAATGGATTGGGTACAAGTAATGATAAAACTTCTGTTGATGCTAAGGGTTATTTTATTTATGATTGGGTGTATACTCCTTGGAATAGGGCAGATGTAATGGCACTTAAAACAGCATTACCTGACCCACGGAAAAATCCAGCCGCCTTTTATGAGGAAGTTGAGGGAGCAATTAGTTCTTGTTCTATGACTTTGGCTGACATTGATTTATTTTTCGGATTGATATTACCACCAGATATGTGGAGAACTTTTTGTAAAATTGATGATCGTGCAGTTTTTGGGGCGTCATGGAAAGAATTAGAACAGATGGAAGGGGATAGGGAACTTGCGAAAAAGCCATATCAGATGATTCTAGATCTTCCTGCAGCCATAATAGTTAAGTTAAAAACGATTATTCCCCCTAAAAAGATAGATTGGACTGTTTTAGCGTCTTGTAAGCAAAAGGCAGATGAATCAGTCTCTGTTTTATTTACACGCTTTGAAGAAGCATTTCATGATTTTAGCGGTCAGTTATTGTCAGATGATACAGGCAGACATTTGTTTGTCGATAAATATGTCGCAAATCTGTTACCAGGAATAGCTAGTCGTCTAAAAGCTAGGAAAGTTCATGGACTACCTCTACTCCGGTTTCTCTTTTGAATATGGCTCAGTATTATTGACGTCAGGAATTAGAAGCAAAAGGTAGCGAGGACAAAAAGATTAAAGAATTAAAGACGAAGGTTATGTTGGCTCAAGCTTATGGTCCGCCTTTTAGAGGTAGTGATAGAGGTGGACGTGAATCTTATGGTTCTTCTTACACTCGTTCGAATTTGTCTGTTGATCAGTGTGCGTATTGTAAGAAATTTGGGAATTGGGCTGCCGATTGTCCAGCACTACGTATTCAGCAGTGTTCACGTGGTCGGGGACAAATGAGAAATCGCTCAGGATATTCAGGACCAAGAAGAAGCACGAATTATCATCCTAGGGTTGATGCTAATGTACGAGGGCAGGATAGGTTTAACACTTTTGATAGACGGACCCAATACCAGATGTCTAACCATGTGCAGCCTCATTTCCAAGATTCTGCTTATGCATAGGATTGCCTAGGATGGGGTAAGGAATCAGTTAAAGTTCCAGTAGATCAGAGGGGTCCCTATGTTACAGCACATGTTTTTGGTTCTACTGATCAGTTTCTGGTTGATACAGGAGCTACTCGTAGCGCCTTGTCTAAACAATAGATTCCAAGGGCTCCCCTGTCTGGCTCAACTATTACATCGATAGGTTTCGATGGAACACCTTCCCCTAGCCCATTGTCACAACCACTTGCATTCCATGTTGATAAATTTACTGCTCCATGTCAATTTTTGCTTTCTTCAAATACACCAGACAATATTGTGGGTCTTGATATGCTCAAGTATTTCAGGGTTACAATACGATGCTCTCCTGAAGGGGTGCGTGTTATTTTAAATGATAATCATCCTGTGATGGAAAGAGTGTGTTTTGTTAAAGAGGATATTGCATTAGCTTCACTCCCTAGTACTTTGTGGGCTACTTCAGATACTACTGTGGGACAAATGATTATTCTACTGGTACATATTAGTGTCAAGGAGGGAGCTGTATTGCCACGTTTGCCTCAATACAAAATTTCACAGGAGGGCGAAGAAGCACTCACAAGAATTGTGCATGATCTTATTGCAGTTGGAGTTGTTGAGGAAGTTCTGTATAATGTTTGTAACAGTCTTATTCTTCCTATTCTGGAAAAGGATACTGATACTAGGATTTACCGATTCATTATTGATTTACGAGAAGTCAATAAGATTGTGATACCACAATATCCTGTGGTATCTTACATCACGACACTTCTTACTTTGGTTCCCCCGACAGCAACTACGTTCTCTGTGATAGACTTGAAGAATGCTTTCTTTTTGATCCCTATTCATCCTGACAGCCAATATTTGTTTGGTTTTACTTTGAATAAAAGATCATATAGATTTTGCAGAGTTCCTCAAGGCTATGCGGAGAGTCCAAGTATTTATAGTCAAGTGTTAAAACGACAACTTGATTCTTTTGTTTTGCCTGAAGGTGTGGCTCTCATACAATATGTCTATGATATTTTGTTGGCGGCTGATACCCCTGAGCAATGTGAAAAGTGCACTTTGTCCTTACTTTCTTTTCTTGCTTCACACCATCATAAAGTGTCACGAAAGAAATTGCAATATTGTAGACCAAAGGTAACCTATTTAGGTCACCTTTTGTCTAAGGAGGGCCGTGCATCAGATCGTATTTAAGCAATTTTAGACACACCAGTACCCTCTACTCAGAAAGATGTTCGGGCATTCCTTGGTCTTACTTCTCTTTGTAGGCAATGGATATTAGGGTTTTCACACATTGTCAAACCTTTGCTAGCACTTTTGACTAAAGATACTCCAATGCCCCTCCCATGGACAGATGAATGTGAGACTGCTTTCAGGCAGCTGCGACAAGCCCTTTGTTCCTCACCAGTGTTAGGTACTCCAGATTACATGAAGCCTTTTGCACTTTACGTACATGAGAAAGATGGATGTGCATTGTCAGTTTTAGTACAGACACAGCAGTACTTGATCCTGTCGCTTGAGCGTTGCCTGGGTGTTTTTGTTCAGTTGCCGCAACAGCTGTGTCAATACGTCAGAGTGAAGGGATAGTTTTGTCACATAAGCTGTTGGTATTAGTACCCCATGCGGTTGATGCTCTTTTAAATCAAACAAAGACACAACATTTAACTAGCGCCCGTATAACAGGATATGAGTTCACATTGCTGGCTCCTCACATTACACTGAAGAGATGTGCAACACTAAATCCAGCCACTTTGTTGCCATATCCGGTGACTCAGCCTCAGTCACAAGAAACACATGATTGTATATTCCTTACCGAAGAACAGACAAAGGGTCGTATTGATTTACAAGATACGCCCCTTCCAGATATAGACGGGGAATTGTGGGTTGATGGGTCTTGTTTGAAGTTGCCAGATGGTACGACCTCAGCTGCATATGCAATCACCACAATACACACGGTAGTGGAGACAGCTCGTATACCACAGAAATCAGCTCAAGCAGCTGAACTAATAGCTTTGACACAAGCATGTGAGCTTAGTACTGACTTATGTGTGAACATTTATACAGACAGCCGCTATGCTTTGGGAGTGGCTCATGATTTTGGTTTGCTTTGGAAGGAGAGAGGCTTTCTTACATCCCACAGGATGCAGATAATGCACGGAGAATTAGTGCATAACCTCTTGACTGCATTGACATATCCAAAGAAACTAGCTATTGTGAAATGTAGTGCACACAAGAAAGTGACCGATAAGATAGGGCAAGGTAATGCTTTTGTGGACCGCGTAGCACGTGAGACTGCGATGCAGCGAAGTACTACTTCTCTGTATGTAGTGAAGTCACAAGCTGAACGTTGGCATAATGTTAGACAAGACGTATTAGATATACAGAAATCTGCTTCTGTGAAAGAACGTGAGGAATGGTCTGAAGATGGAGAATTGGATGATGAGGGCTGTTGGCGGAATAAGCAGATGGATAAATGGAAATTGCCTATAGCTTTTGTACAACCTATGGTTCAGATGGCACATGGGCTGGCACATGTTGGAGCTTCAAGAATAACGAAGTTGCTTACGCAAGTTTGGGAGCATCCAGAAATTTCCAGTACAGCTAAGAGAGTAGTACAGTCTTGTTTGATCTGTTTACAATACAATCCTGGAAAAGGGACACGTACTCCTGCGGGAGGGTTTGCTACACCAACTGCACCTTTTGAAGTTCTACAAATGGATTATATTCAGCTTGAACGCTGCAACAATTTAAAGTATTTCTTGGTGGTGGTTTGTGCCTTCAGTAAATGGATAGAGGCGTATCCCACAAAGGACAATACTGCCATTACCACAGCGAAGGTGCTTTTGAAAGAATTTTTTCCTAGGTTTGGTGTTTGCAGACTTTTATGCAGTGATAACGGACCTCATTTTGTTGGGGAAGTTATTAAGTATGTCCTGAAAGGATTAGGGATCAAACAGAAGTTCCATGCGGTTTTCCACCCACAATCAGCAGGGTTGGTGAAAAGGTATAATGCTACTTTGAAGATGAAGTTAGCGAAGATACAGGCTTCCACATCCTTAACTTGGCCGGATGCATTACCGTTGGCATTATTGTCTATTAGGTCAGTGCCACACTCTCGAACAGGCCTGACCCCCTACGAAATAGTATTTGGAAGGCCAATTAATATTTGGGGAGCTCCTAAGCCAAAATCTGTATATGATGTACCTTGTGTCCTGATGAATGATTATTTGGCATAGTTAAACGGCAATTTGGTTTCTATTCATCAACAGGCTCGAGAAGCACTTCCTGACAGATCTACAGGTGAAAGCCATGAACTCTGACCTGGTGACCAGGTGATGATTAAGTCCTTTGAAAGATCAAGCAGCTTGGAACCAAGGTGGCGAGGCCCAGAACAGGTGCTCCTTGTGACAAGGACAGCAGTTCGAGTGACGAACCGAAAGAATTGGGTCCATAGTACTCACTGCAAGAGAGTGCTACCTACCTTGGTGGAACCTGCTGTGCTGACCGATCATCGAGAGATTTTGACTACGGAGAAAGGCCGTGCTATATCACCTGACGAATCTGCAGAGGTCTTCCCGGACCATACGACTTCTGGAGTGTCGCGATATAATTTGAGACCGAGGAAATAATCTTTTTTTTTTTTTTTTAAACTGGTTGAGCTACCGCCCTGCGTTAGTGAAACGGAGAGCCTTTGTGGCAAGGGGGGATCAGCCATGCATTAGAGTAGTGACACCCGTCTTGGCCCGTGGTGAAGAAATCAGCGGCTGCCCAGGTATAAGAGCTCCAACAATTGTTTTTAATCAATTTCTGAAAGGGTCGATTATCACTGTTGCTAAAATGAATAACAAACTGATCATTAGTACTATGGGGTTTGTTGTTGTTTTGGTGGTTATAGCAATAATCACCTGGTTTGTTGAAAAGAAAGCTTCTGCTCGTGAGTTTTTTGTTGCCACTACTGCAGTACCAAAGGATCACTATTGCTTTACGCTTCCCTATCAGGAGCAGAAGCACTGCCAATCGTACTTCAATAATACTTTCATTCAGATTTTGCATCATACTCATAATGCTACAAACACTACTAAATGTTGGGTATGTGGAATGATACCTGCGCATCAAAAGAAAGGAGGAACACCTTTCATTCCTCTTCCTTTTTCACACAATGGTTCTTGTCAAGCTTGGTACAAGCTTTTGTTTGCATCTGGAAAACGTACAGAGGGCGGACTTCTTTTTCGCCTTAATAAAGTATGCTACCAAGACAAAGATGGGTGTCCCCAAGCCAAAGGAACTAAATGGGAATGGGAAGAGTATCAACCGGACAATGTTTCAATACCATATGTCTTCACAAATATAAGAAACTCTGACAAGAAAGAACAATTTGTGATTTCTGTTACAAAAACTAAAGCAGATTTATGTATACGTAGCATTGGGCGAATTCCAGTAGGGATAAGTGATTGTACCTTGATTTTAACTATTGAGGGTGTAAACAATAGTAGTTTTACAGCTTCACATAATACATATTTTGTTTGTGGTAGCTATGGATACTACCAACTACCTGTTGGGTGGTCAGGTGTGTGTTATGTATCTTTTCTATTACCCCCTGTGTTTTTGGCCCCTGCATCATATCACCGAGATTTTAAACTGTTCAATGACATCATTAAAAATAGATATAAAAGGGCAATAAGTACAAATGAGGTAGACCAAACGGATACTAGCCGGCAACAATATGTTGATTTTAATTTAGGATTGTTCCCCTTTGTGGATGCTGCGTTAAACAGTAGGAAAGTGAGACGATTGATTAGGGTTGTGGAAGCTGTTACCAATCAGGCAGCTCTGGCACTTGGTAATATTACTGAGGAGCTCCAAATTGTGAGGATTGTAGCGCTCCAAAATCGTATGGTACTAGATGTAATATTAGCTGACCGAGGTGGTGCATGTCGCATCATCGGTAGTAGTTACTGTATTTTTATTCCTGATCACTCACCTTCAGTATATGATGCAATATCTAAATTGCATTAAATTGCTGCAGAAATCCACACAGAGACTGGTACTTGGACTTTTTCTGGATGGTTTTGGGATCTTGTTTCTGCCTGGGGCTGGAAACTACTGACTATCCTGTGTGTAATGATTGCAATATTTTTCACATACTGTATCTGTATTCAGTGTGGTCCAATGTTCTGCTCCATGTGTATTACTGCTTGTATGCCTACCAAAAGAAATATTACAGAAATGAAAGCACAACATATGTTAGATAAGGAAATAGCTGAAATGATGAGCATAAATATACAAGATGAATATTTAGATTATCCCAGAAAGACGAATGTCTTCAGCTAATGCTGAAAGGGTCGTCTGTTGTAGTTTAGCAGCGATTAGATTAAGCATTAGCAGAAGACATCTTGTATTTAGTAACTATTGTGAACATTTCGCGGAATCCATTTTGTATTCATGGCAGCCATTTTCTCTGCCACATGCTGCCATGTGCTCTGTCCTACCTTTCTGTTAACTACTCTTGAAATCTGCCTAGTGACAAGTTATATATAGCATCTCCCACTTTCGCACATGCTCAGTAAGGTCTGCAGCTGTTAGTCCTTGAAAACTGTTAGCTCCTCCTACCTGTCGACTGTGCATTTTCCACATGACCTTACACGTATGCAAGTCTTGTTTCTATAATTGTACCACCTCCTTTTAGCCCCTGTGTGGGTAAAAAAGGACCATGCTATCTCAGTTCAGTGTGCTACTTCAGACATTACCTAAGAGTGCTGTTTGAACTGTGGTACCACCTCATGAGGTTTAATAAACTTTGTCTTTTATTTCAGTTCCTGTGCCAACTTCTTCCTACATGGTCTGAGGACTTTGTGCAGAGAAAGGTGAACCCCTTGCACTAGTAGGCCTTGCTGAGGCTTACTTCAACATAGTGACACTCATGTGGGGTTGTTCGGCCAAAGCTGATGTTACGGTGTCTGCTGCACCTGTGCCCCGAGTCGGTGTGGCTTGACCCTGATTATTTTGTCCACCATTGTCCTTAGGGCCAAATGTATCAAACTATTTTGCATTCCCAAACGGTGCGAATCACAAAATTTGGCTGTTTGTGAATGCAAAAATGCCTTTCAAGACTTATGAAAGGCATATGAAGTGCAATTTCAAGATATCACTAAAATAGGTATTCCTTGAAATTGCGACTCTATTTAGGGAATCGCAAATTGTGATTCTCTAAATAGGAAATCACAAATAGGGAATTCCTATTTACGATTTCCAAAGCACATGTATCATGCATTTCCTAAATGTGAATTGGGCATTTAGGAAATGCAATTACCACCAAATCCAAATTCTTAAAAATCCCTATTTAGGAAATTCAGACCAGGACTTTGATATATCTAGCGCTTAGCTCCCTGTTTGTGAAGAAGGGGTGCTTAGGGGTGCCCTGGTATGTGTTGTGGGTGGTGTGTGTTGTGGGTGGTGTGCTGTAGGTGTATTGGTGGGAGTGCTGTTGTGTGGTTGGGTGTGTGACTTGTGATGGTGGTTGAGCAATGTATGTGTTTTGGTGGTGTTTTGTGTGTGTGACTTGTGTGATGATTAGTTCAATGTATGCATGTTGTGTTATCAATATCTGTTGTGCTATTGGCGTTGCAAAGGATTGTGGGGTGTGTGTATAGTGTTTTGGATATGTGCCAGGTGTGTGGTTTTCAAACTTGCCAATGTGTGCATTTGTTGTTGGCGGGTCCCATTGCTGGCCGTGGCAGTCGGTACCGCCAATAGTCGATCGACATTCACTGTCTGCCAAGCTGATTTGTGCATCATTATTTGGTGGGCGGGGAATTTGTCTTCACGGAGTTGGCGGAGTGAGATGTACTGCCTTTCTGCCATTGTTGGCCCTGGCGGTGGGTAGAGGTTGCAGGATTGTGGTAGATTTGTCTTTTTGGCATCATTATACAGTGGTGTGCAGTTCACCACCACTGGCGGTCTTTTATTCACCGACAGCACGCGGTCAGCGGTGATTGCCGCCAAGTTCATATTGAGGGCCTAGGTCTACCACCTCCTGGTTCTCTGTGAAAGTTGCCTGTATCAGTGGCACTATAAAAGAAAAAAATCCTACCAACTATTCCCTGGATGTTTAGGCAGGAGGGGTCCTAGGAACTCATTCACCTAATGGCACATTTGTACAATGGGAAACTGGCTAAAATGTTAGCAGTGTACCTCCTCCCTTTTACTTTTGTGGAAGGAATGTGACTTTTAGATTTTGTGTTGGCCATCTGACCGAAATGGAAGGTTCCCCTGGAACTATTTTTCTAGAGATGATGTTCCAGCACTCGATCACAAAGTGACAAAGCCTATGCTCTCACTCTCTCTCTTGGTCTACTCCTCATGAAGCTTACCTTCTGTCCTGGCTTCTCCTTGACTTTACTATTTTACATTCTACAGGCCTTCTCATCTTCTACACAAAATGCTAAAGCTCCATAACACTCCTGCTTAGTGCTTACCTTCCTGCATCGGTTTAGCCCGAGACGAAATCCTGAGAAGAGTGCAAATGCACTACCCAATTTGGCATATATATACCGCATCATTTACCTTTTAACAATCAGAATTGTTAGAACTGTGTGGGTGACAGAACATTTAGATATATAACAACTTGTGTCTCTGGGGCTGAAGGACTGTTTGCAATGCATCTAAATGAACTGCGTCCTTCATTTACCTCCACAACAGATTTGATGATTTGCTGCTCATTGATATGATGAATAATGATGTTGTGAGGTGTTTGTTTTTGTCACACCTTTCCCCAACTCCCTGTTACTGTCCATTCATCAAATCCCTAACCCTCTTCCACAGGCTGTGTGATTTATCGAGGTATAACTCAATCTACACCATAAATGGATCACACACTTAGTGGGACGGATCTGGTGAAACCGATACCATCTTACTGCGGGATCGTCTAACCACAGTAGCTCACATCAGCCACACTTACCCATCCAGACATGAAAGGGATAACATAATAACACATCATCATAGTTCATAAGAGTCAGAAAAATGTCTGACTCTTTTCCAATGTCTCATGATAGTGCACACCAGTCCAAAAGTTTTGTTTGTCATGGTGGTCTGTCTCAGTCTTTGATAATAAGCCCACTAACTCTGTATTTTCTTTCAGTTTAGTTCTCTGTAATAAATAAATAATATTTCTGATGAATTTAACATTCGGAGTGCACCTTATTAGAATAGGTGGGAGTGGGACCTCACTTGGTAATGCCTTGCCTGATAGCACAAGAAGAGAATACTAATACCACCACCATTAATACAAAGGCCTGTAGGAGGCTGGCCTGGTTTGTAGTGGGTACCTTGGGTACTAACACCTTATAACAGGTCCAGTTATCCCTTATTAGTGAAATGTAGTAGTGTTCTAGCAGCTTAGGCTGATAGAGGTAGCTATAGCAGAGCAGCTTAGGCTGAACTAGGAGACATGCAAAGCTCATGCAATACCACTTATAGTTACACAGTACTTAAACACAAGTAAAGACAATACCCTTGTTACCAAAATTAAAGGTATTTATTTGGGTGAAACAGTACCAAAAATATCTTAGAGACAATACTCCTTCTGGAGGTAAGTATTATACACAAAGTATACACTAGACACCAGCATTAGAAAAGTAAATAGTCATAGAACAATGCAAACAGTAGAAAATCCTATAGAATGCAACGGGAGGAAATAGGTCTAGGGGCAACACAAACCATATACTAAGAAAGTGGAATGTGAATCACAAATTCCCCCCTAGACAAGTGTAGTGTGTGCAGAATCGCTGGGCGAGTAAGAATACAGTAAAGGTAAGTAAATAACCCCACCCCAGAGAAGCAGGAGTAAAGAACTGCAACTTTCCTTATGACCCACTACACCTGGTTTTTGGTATTTTGAAGCAGCCAACCAACTCTGCAAAGAACAACTGATGGATATTGGCCCTGAAGACCTGCAAAGGAAGGGGACCAAGTCCAGAAGTCGAAAGAAGTTCCAGGAAGGACAGGAGCCCCTGCCAACCCAGCAGAGGGTGCAAAAGAAGAGTCCCCGGTTAGTCAAAGATTGCATAAATGCACCCTAGGAAGATGCCAGCGGGTTCCTGCATGATGCAAAAGATGTCCCACGGCATGAAGACTGTTGCAGATGAGATTTTGTGTTGGAAGACACCAACAAACCTTGGCTGCGCAAAAGTGCGTTTTTCATCAAAATGGCACAGGATGGACCCAGGTGGGACCTGGGGCCTCAACTCTGTGTGAGAAGGAAGAGGGGTCTCTCAGCACTTTAGAGAGCCCTCAGGATGCCAGCCAGCACCCCCAGAAGCCGCAGGATCTGGGTTCAAAGGAGGTGCAAATTGCGGTTGATGCAGCACAACAAAAGAAGGTCTCACACCACCAGAGAACAACTCAGCTAGTTGAACGTCACAGGGTGGAGTGCTAGGGACCTGGGCCAGGCTGTGCACGAAGGAATTTTGCAAGGCTTCAGGAGGTGAAGAAGACACAGTACAAAGGGATACCATTGTTCTCGGGGAAGACAAGGTCTTACCCCAACATGCGTTAGCAGGACCTCGGGACAGTCCATGTCAATGATGTCCACCCTCTGTGTCCTTAGGAGCATGCTCGTCATTGTGAGAGGAGTCCCAGTGTACTGGTCATTGTCTTGGAAGGTGCCTGCTTGGAGAAGGGGAGTGACTCTGTCACTCCACGGGAGATTTCTTCGGTTCTTCTGGCGCAGGATGAAGACAGGGAGTCCCTAGAGTGAGCATAGCATGGAAACTGTTGCAGTTGCTGACTTGGAGCTGAGGTTGCTTAAGAAAAGTGTGTCTTGTAGACACTTTGTTGCAGTTACAGCATTTCTTAGAGCAGGCTGCGGTTGATCTGAGGGGTCTTTGACATCACCTGCTGGCACTGGCCACTCAGAGCCCTCCAGAGTGCCCCCACACCTTGCAAAGCAAGATGGATGAAGTCTGGGACACACTGGAGAATCTCTGGGCACCACCCGTGGGATGGTGGTAGACAGGGGAGTGGTCACTCCCCTTTCCTTTGTCCGGTTACCCACCAGAGCAGGGGAAAAGGGGTCCCTGAACCGGTATAGACTGATTTATGCAAGGAGGGCACCATCTGTGCCCTCCAAAGCATGTCCAGAGGCTGGGGGAGGCTACCCCTCCCCAGCCTGTAACACCTATTTCCAAAGGGAGAGGGTGTAACACCCTGCTCTCATGGAAATGCTTTATTCTGCCTTTCTGGGACTGGGCTGCCCAGACCCCAGGTGGGCAGAACCCTGTGAGATGGCAGCAGCTATAGTTGCAGTGCAAGCCTCAGAGAGCTGGTTTGGCAGTATTGGGGGTCCATGGTGGAGCCCCCAGGATGCATTGAATTGGCTCCCCAATACTAGATTTGGAATGGGGGGACAATTACATGATCTTAGACATGGTACATGGCCATATTTGAAGTTTCCATTGTGAAGCTACATATAGGTATTGACCTATATGTAGTGCACGGGTGTATTGGTGTCCCGCACTCACAAAGTCTGTGGAAATGGCCCTGAACTATGTGGGGGCACCTTTGCTAGTGCAAGGGTGCCCTCATACTTAGTAACTTTGCACCTAACCTTCAGCAAGTGAAGGTTATAAATATAGGTGACTTATAAGTTACTTAAGTGCAGTGAAAATGGCTGTGAAATAACATGTGCGTTATTTCACGCAGGCTGCAATGGCAGGCCTGTGCAAGGGTTTGTCTGAGATCCCTATGGGTGGCAAAAGAACTGCTGCACCCCATGTGGATCTCCTGGAACCCCAATGCCTTAGGTACCTAGGTACCATATACTAGGGACTTATAAGGGGGGGTCTAGTATGCCAATTGAAATTGGTAAATGTAGTCACTGGCCTACCGTGACAAATTTAAAAGCAGAGAGAGCATTAGCACTGAGGTTCTGGTTAGGAGAGCCTCAGTGACACAGTTGGGCACTACACAGGCATACATATTAGGCCACAAACTATGAGCACTAGGGTCCTGGCTAGCAGCATCCCAGTGAGACAGGCAATACACACTGACGTATAGGTTTTTATCTATGACCACGGGGGTCCTGGCTAGCAGGATCCCAGTGACACAGTAAAAAGACATTGACACACACTCACAAACAGTCCAAAAGTGGGGGTAACCACGCTAGAAAGAGGCTACTTTCCAACAAGGCCCTTTTTGGAAACCCTGCAATAATGTTTGGGAAGACTTTCAAGGGGCACATCATCTAATCAATTCAGGTAAAAAACAATTAGATGAACTAGTTAACTTCGTAGTTAAGGTATTCCATGGAAGGAGAGAAAAAGTTAAAAAAAATCTATGTTGGCAGATCCCTACTGGACAACAATTTACAGGTGGTAGAACAAAGGCAGTTACTACACTTGCAACTACTATACTGTATAATCAATTGGTGGACGGGTGCTGCAAAACCTAATCAAGTGAAACAGATTTAAATTTGAAAGTTCTTGGTTCCCAGACAGTGCCACACTGGTGGCGGGGTATATTTGGACTACAGGGAGAGGTGAGTAAACTACTGAAAAATAATACATGGGGATGGACGTAATGTAGGTTAAGTACAGGGGGAACAACAGTACACTCGACAATGCTATAATAAATTATACCACAGCAACTATCAATAGAAAGACAGATAATGAAAAAACAGATAAGGAAAAAAGTAAAACCCATTTATTTTTTGAGCCCACCCTCTCCACACATAACAGGTCCACCCTCTCTTGAAGCCACAATATACCAAAAAATCAACTAAAAAAGTCCAAAGTAAAAACCCTTTCCCCAACTTTGTGCATCCACCCTCTCCACACACAATATGCCCTCCTACCAAAAAAACCCATCAATGCAGAAAGACATTGAGGGCATCAAGTTCATAGGCCTGCTGCCTTTACTGGGGCAGTACTGTAATGCGCGTAAAGTCTGACAGTCATTGTAGGGCATGGTGGAGGAGGCAGTGTTTTACATCTGAGGAGGGCAGGGTGGTTGTGGTACAAATGGCAGTGGAGGATCCCATCTTCAGACGGCAGCGGTGGCATGGCCAAGTTGAAGGTGGGCCTGGCTGTTAGCCTGAGGTACTGACCTGGTCCTGGGTGTCTACCTCGTGCTCCTCACATTCCAGGGCCATCAGCCAGATATGTTCAGCAGACAATTCCTCCAACTTGTGATGCTGCAGCTGGATGGCTATCTCCTGGCATGCAGATGGGTGGGTCAGTGCTGGTGGTTGCTGCCTGTCACAATCAGCAGGTGTAGCTATACAAGAAAGTAAAAGTAGAACAAAATACAAACACACAATTTGTGACGCTAACCTCAAACATGTTTATAGTTGTACTGTCTACAGTGGCACATATATTTTGGTAGCAGAACATTGCTGTTTCCTTAGGGTCATTGGAATTGTACTTGGTTGTGATTATTGATGATATTGGCAGTGGTACTAGTCAGTCACAAACAACCAAGGTCAAGGATGTCCCACCCGTGCATCACATTGTTGCTAGGTAATCAATCATAGCACTGACTACAATTAATATGTTTAAGCCAGAACACCAACATATAATCAAAAGATAGAAGAGAAACCATTATTGTTTTAAAGGGATAATTTAATAGTGAAATTGAACACACATATTGTGTGTTAAAAATATGGATTACCTTACCTGCCATTAAAGAACAAGCCATATATGTATGTGAGCTGCACAATTAATACTTCACTATGCAACATAACACAGGCATGCTGATAGGTATGGGAAGGCTACTCTCCAGCATTTGGAGCAGCCTAGTTGTAGCATGTTATGTGAACTTATAATTCCAATGGCCCTGCTCCTCTCCACTCCCTCCTCTATCTACTACTCTAAGTCCAAACTTAGGTTATGGGCCAAGGCTGATAGTCTGGCAGATGGGACACCTTTGACGGATAACAGATATCCCATCTGCCATATTGCAGTAGACAGTGCATAGAGGAATATGATGCACTTTGGGGCACCACACAGGATCTTTTATTTGTCCCAGAGTATCCCATTTGCCAAAATCCAAATCAGACCCTTAGTCCCACATTATACCCAGGCCTTCAACACAGGTTGTTCTAAAGAAATACCTTCACTTGGCAACAGGGAAAATTAGTCCACAAGAGGGTTGGTTATAGGAACTGGGCTAGGTAGAGGTTTAGTTACTGAATAGTTGGTTGGGTGTCAATAAATGATCATGTACTATGGATTGACAATTCAAATTGTTTTTCTCCTATCAATCAATGGGAAGAAGAACTTCAATGTTACATTGATTGATTGTAGGAAATATATTGAAACCGTCAATCCGTAATGGAAGATAGATAACTTCACATGGGCAGGGAAATGGGGCATAGACACCACTTGCTGAGATAGAATTTTACTTTTTTGGGAAGGCTGGGACAGAAAGACAGAATGATGAAGTGAAGCGCTGGTAGGATTATAGGTAGGCACTGGAAATCATACCTTGTCTTTGGTCGTGCATTGCAGACTTAGTTCCATCATGCCAGTGTGCCGCAACAGAGGCACATGAGTTCAGTCACTGTCTGCGCTCACTGCAGCAGTGGTACCAAAGATTATACTATGCTGTAGTTTTAGGTAGTGATGAGATGCCAAGAGCAGGGACTCGACTCTGATGTGTGGGATATTTACTTCCCCTAACCAGTACAGTACAGTGTCAATAAGAAAGCAAGGTGACTTCCTTACCCTTGGTCTCCTGCACCTCCACCGAATTCCCAGCTGAGACAGCACTGCTGGTGGTGGCCTCTGTGCCTCGTGAAAAACATAATGTGCCCATTTTAGATTGCAGGGAGCCACCCACATATTTATTCTGTACAAGATACAGAAGCAAGACATTGCACAGTTAGAGAAAAAGGGGGTTCCAAAGCACATTTTTCCAATGCATTTTTCCATAGGGATTTTGAATAGGAATGGCACTCAAAGCACTGGAGAGAATTGCACCAAATTTGGCAGAAAGTTAGCTCTTGGTCCAGAAATTGGCCTTTTTATTATTTGATGTTAATCCGCTCAGTAGTTTTTGAGAAATGAAATAAAATCCAAGTGTGTATATACATATATATATATATATATATATATATATATATATATATATATATATATATATATACACACACATTTACATGGGGACGTTAAGGCTTCATGAACTCTCCCGATCTTGCACTGAGATCTGAATGGCTGCCAACACGTCAACAAGGCCAAGCCAAGTTCCAGAAAAAAATATTTACAAAAAGAAAAGAGGCCAGGGTAGGGCACCCAGACCCCTAAGCTCTAGTATCGGGTCCCAGAGGGACACCCCAGAGCAAGAAAGTATTTTTTAACACATTTTTTGTGGAAGTCAAATAAAGTTTAAAAAAAACTCCCACTCGTGTTTGAATGAAGCCCCTGAGTGGGCCCGCATTAAAATTTTGAACACAGGGTGATGTCCAGCCCCTGCCGCAGCCCTGGGGACTATCATCTCCCTGGGGCACATGCCTAATCAAATGTGGGAGGCCGCATAGCCCCCCCCCACAGTCCAGGTGACTGCCACCTCCCCGGGACTAATATCTTAATCAAATGCAGGAGGGCCACCTGACCCCCCCTCCCAAAGCCCAGGGGACTGCCTCCTCCCTGGTGCTACTAACTTAATCAAATGCAGGGTGATTGCCCAGTCCTTGTGCAGACCAGGGGACCACCACCTCCCAAGGGCTAACACCTTAATCAAATGCGGGGGGCACCAAGCCCTCCTGCAGTCCCCGGGACCACCACCTCCCCTGGGCTAACATCTCCCCAGGGCTAACATCTTAATCAAATGTGGGCGAGCCACCAGGCTTTAAATAAGGTAGATGTTCCATTTCAGACCTCAGGCCTAGGAACCACCACCTCCCCGGGGCTACTTAACATTGGAGGGGGGATGCGTGGCTCCCTGTATGGAGCCAAAAATGCCCTTTGGGTCCAACACCCCACAGGGCCGGCTCCTGCTATGTCCCAGGTTACCCACCAACGGAACATAAGTGTTTGCTATGACTTGGCAGGAACTTTGAAAGAGAACATACTCCATTTCCAGCAAGAAAGAGCTGTCAAACAATTCTCACTTGCTGGAAGTGGAGGTTTCCTTTTTATCCCTGCCTGTAGAGATTCAGGCAGGGAGACAGAAGTAATAATTGCTCTCAAAGACAGGGAGCTGTATGTTTAACAACCTCCTGCCTGTGGCAGCACTGCTGGCTCCTGCAGGAGTTGGGGATCTGGCTTTGACCACAAGGGTCTTCATGGTACATCTGCAGTCTCCAACAGTGGTGGCTGGTGCTTTGGAGGTCACTCAGGTGACATGGCTGGACCCTGGGAGATGGGTCCCTGGCACCAATATTGTACTAGGAAGGGGGACCACATGGTCCCCTTCCCCCAAAAAATAAAATGTTGAGAATGGGCCCCGTGGGATGGGGACCTCAGAGCTGAGATCAGCCTGGAGAAGGGGGACGCACACCCACTCCCTAAAAAATAAAATGTTTAGCCCGGGTTTCGGGGAATGGGGTCCCCTGGGCCGAGATTAGCCCAGGGAGGGTGGCCAAGCAGCCGCCCTCCCCAGAATCCTTTTTATAAATGCCGGGCACCAGGGGATGGGGTCCCCAGAGCCAAAAATTACCCAAATGTATTTTTTCAAAGGCCAGACCCTGGGGTCCCAGGGGTCAAGGTCATGTAGCTCACTCCTCAAAAATAGCACATATATTGATTCCGGGCCCCAGGGGAAGTTGCCTCCTGAAGCTGAAATCAGCCAGGAGAGGGAGGCCAACTTCCCCCTCCTCAAAGAAGCAAATTATAGGAGGCTGCGCCCCAGGGCATGGGATCCCTGGAGCCAAAGGCCGTGCGCAGCATGGGGTTGGATGGTTAGAGGGCTTAGCGACAGGGTTGGCTGCACGCCAGGCCCTGAGACAACCCGACTGCGCATGGCCAAAGGCTATGTGTGGCGCAGTTTGGGTGGTTGTAGGGGGTTGGCTAGAGGACCTGGCCACAGCCAAGGCCCTACATCCAACCACTGCTGCACGAGGCCTTCATGGTTGGAATAATGGATAGCAATAAAAATTAATTTAGATTTAAAAAAAAGAAATTCACTGAAAAAGCCAACACTCACAGGGCCATTATAGTTAGGAAATAGAATTTAAAAAACATAGAAAGTCACTTAAAAAAACAAAGGTTACAGGGATATTATAGTTAGGCTCACATTTTAAATGTACAAAACCATATAAATTCACCTGTTATAGTTAGAGTTATCTCAAGTAACTATAACTCATGCCTGAAGATAACTATACCTTGTTCCCTCACCATGCACTGCCATTACTCCCTAAATTATGGCATTTTTAATAACATCAAATATATATATATATATATTTGTGTGTATATGTATATATATATGTGTATATGGATTGCAGGCAGTCCCTGCAGCCCACCATCCTATAACCACCCAACTCCACACCACACAGGGCCTTTGGCGATGCATGGCAGGGGTTGGACGCAAGGCCTGTCTCGCAGCCAGGCTTATTGGCCAACACCCCTAAATCTCTACAACCTTACAACACGCACGTCCTTCTGGTGTGCATGGCAGAGGTTTCTGCATGGCCTGGTCAACTCCCACCAATCCTGCACCACACACAGCCCTCAGCTCTGCACGCTAAGGCTTGGCCACAGAGCCTGACATGTAGCCGGGCCCTGCAATCAACTGCCTTCAAGCTCCAAACCTTGCACCATGCACATCCGAAGGAGGTTGAAGCTTAAAGGGGGTAACAATAAATACATATATTTAGTGGGGACCATCACCTCCCTGGGCTACATAATAATAAAAAACTTCAGGGGGGCAGCATAGACCCCTCTGGTCCTGTGGAGCACCACACCCCCAGGACAACATTAATTAAATATATGGGGGGGGGCACATGAGCCCTCCCATGCCCCAGGGACCACCACCTCTGCAGGGCTACATAAGAAAAAAAACTTAGGGGGGCCATGAAGCCCCCTGTCCCGGGGACATCCACCTCCAAAGACATATATGGACCCCCGTGGGCCGCAGGGGCTACCACCTCACCAGGGTTACATTTTAATAAAATATGGGGGGATGCATGGACCCCCCCTCCCGGGCCCAGATACCACCTGCTACCTGGGGTTATCTTTAAATTATGTATGGGGGCTGCAAGTCCCCCCTAGTCCTCAGGGACCATGCCCTCCCCAGGGCCAAGAACTTTTTTTTTTTAAAGGGAGGTGGGGGCACCCTGTATAGATTTATGGGGACCCTGGAGAAGCCTCAATGCCCCGCAGGCCCATCTGGATCCTGTCTTCTGAGAGAGCCGGTATTGCTCCCACACAGAGAGCTGCAGCACATAGCAGCTCCCTGCATGCAGGAGAAATGTTTTCATCTCTTTTCCTGCCCGTGTTTTTAGCAGGCAGGAAAAGAGGGACCTCTGTTTCCAGGAGGTGGGAGCATTTTTGAAGCTCCAGCTTGCTGTAAGCGGAGTTATGTCCTTTTCCTTTGCAGGAGCTGTCTTTGCTCCTGCCAAGCAAAAGAAAACTACTACCGAGGATGGGCACCTTGGGAGGTAGCAGGAGCTGTCCCTGGAGGGGTGGAAGTCCTCAGGGGCATATATGGCTCCAGGAGGAGGGCCATGTGGCCCCCTAGCACACTTTACAAGTGCCCTGAGGAGGTGGCGGTCCATGCGGCTGTGGGGGCTGCATGCCCTCACACTGTTTACATTACTTGTGCCCTTGGTAGATTGTAGTCCCTGTGGCTTCTAAAAGCCCTAGGAGAGGGGCCACATGCACCCCTGTTCTATTTTGTGCCGAAATGCCCCTTGGACCTGGCCCACCTGGGGGCAAAAGAATTTTTAAATGAGGGAGACCACTTTAAAAAAAAATCTGAGTGAGATTCATGGATCCAGACACGGCTCTCTTCGTGATATAAAAGAAAATACGGTGTTTAGCCTTGGGGAGGGGTCCCAGGTGGACCCTTGGACCAAGGCTAGTGGGGTAGGGTAAACATATCCTGCCCCCTTTTCTTTTGTTTAACTTTTTTGGGGCACTTGGCTTCAGCTGAGTTACAAAATGGCTGCTAACACTTCTTGTTTGAACTGTTGGCTGTCAATCAGATCTCAGCAGGATATCTCCCTGGATCTGCGGCCCTAGATATACACATTTCTTTACCCTTTAATATCTTAAACTACTGAACGGATTTACACCAAATAAAAAGAACATAATATTTGGACCAAAAGTTACCTTTCTGCCAAATTTGGTGTAATTCCATCCAGCGGTTTGGGCTGCTGTCGTGTTCAAACCTCCACAGAGAATAAACATGGTAAATGCGGTTTTTTTTACCCATCTTTTTCTCAGCACCTGCTTGATGGATCACTGAGAAATTCTCTATATATATTCTTATTCTTTTTCCTTCATAACACTGATAAAAGCACATGGAATGCACTCATGGTGGTACAATTGTGTTGTGTCTTAGTGCTTTATGTGTTGAACAACTTGTCCTTTTTCACCATTGTTTGTTACTTATTAGCTCAATAAAGTTTCAAAAGGAAAATTAAAGTTTTAAACACAGGTCCCAATACTTTGCGTGCACTTAATACAATTCTACTAGAAAAGGAAAATATGATAACTGAAATTCTAATTCTGAATCATGGCATTTTCTGTATTATAACCCTTTGTGGTCGCCTTCACTCGGGGGCAATCTTTGGCAGGCATCGTTCCTTTTGAGTTACAGACTCAATTATATGACCATTTAGGCTGATCCTATGAATTGACACTGTTTTAATAACTTCTCTGTGTTCAATGTCATAGTTTTTTGATTTATAATAATGACGTGCAGATTGGATGGAAATATACAAATCATATAGCATATGATTAATTTTTTGTTAATATGCTCTAAATTCCAACAGGGAATGGGTAACAAGAGCTATAGGCATGATAAATCAATTCAATAAGAACAGAGGACTGAATTGCAGAATTATAAATCAAAAAACGGCAATACCCAGAATGCACTCTTAAGGATATGAGCACATAGGAGCTAGAAAGCAGAAGTGTTACAAGTATTGATCAGTATACAGTGTTTTTTTATTTATATTGAATACATAGTAGTCATTAAAACAGCTTCAGTTCATAGGATTGGCCTAAATTATCATATATTCCAGCTAGAAAGCAGAAGTGTTACAAGTATTGATCAGTATACAGTGTTTTTTTTTTTTATATTGAATACATAGTAGTCATTAAAACAGCTTCAGTTCATAGGATTGACCTAAATTATCATATATTCCAGCTAGCAACCCAAAAGGAATGATGCCTGCCGAAGATTGCCCCTGAGTGAAGGGGACTACAAGTGGTTATAATACTTTTTTCCACCTGGGGGGGTCTCTCTGGGACCCCACACCAGAGCAAAGGGGTCAGGGTCTCACCACCCTGGCCCCTTGTCTTATCTTTAACTTTTTTTGTGGGTCTCCGCTAAATCTGAGTCCCAAGATGGCTGCAAACACTTTCTGGTTGAAGGGTTGGCAGACAATCAGAGCTATGCATTTCTCTGCACAAGCTTGTTATTATTTGCGAATACTTCGCACCTCTACCTATCTATATTTCTTTTTCTTTTAATATCTTGAAAAACAGCAGTTCAGACTGTAGTCATGTTCAAAATTCCGATGGGAATTAACATTAGAAATCAAACTCTTTTTATCCCCCTCTTTTTCTCAGCCCCCGCTTGACGGATCACCCCATAACTTCCCATGTACAACAATATTCTTGGAAAAAAAAAATTGGATACATTTTGTGAAGATCCGACAAATGGCGCCAAAGATATGGGCAAGTCCAAAAAATGCTTTTTCTATGGAAACATTGTCCTAACTACCTAGTGGCGACTGCCACCTCCCTGGGGCTAATATTCAATATTATGTGGGGCAGGGGTCCCTCCTGAAGTCCCTGGGACTGCCACCCCCTCGGGCTTTAATAAAATGTAATGTGCGGGGCCATCCACCCCCTGTAGCTCTGGGGACTGCCACCTCCCGGGCACAAATCAAAAACAGTGCAGGGGTTCTTCCCAGCCCCACAAAAGCTCCGGGGACCACCACCTCTCTGGGGCTTTAATTAAAAATAATGTGTGCCCCCCCTGCATCCCTGGGACTGCCAGCACCCCAGTGCAAATATACAATTTTATATTGGGGGCGTGCAGCCCCCCACAGCCTGGGAACGGCACCTCCCTGGGCAATTATTTCATTTTATGTTGGGGGCTGCATGACCCCTCCACAGCCCCCAGGGACCACCACCTCCATGGGCACAGTTACAGCAGTGGATACTGCCAATCGGAAGTGGGGGGATGGGGGTGTCGGAGGGGGTGTTTCGGGGTATTAAAAAATAAAAATAAAAAATCGTATCTGCCCCTGTTACTCCCAGTTCCCTCACGGTTGCTCCTTCTCCTCCTGGCAGTCACCACAAAAGTACAGGCTCCCAATCCAGACACTGCACTCATTCTATACCAAACATGAGAGCAGTGTGAGGACTGGATCGAGCGGGCTGGTCTGGCGCTCACCTGAGGCACAGGAATCCTGTCCATTTCTCCAAACTGGCTGTGTAACACAGCTGGGTTGGAGAAATGTAGGTGTGCATGTTGGTTTGACTGGCCTAAGAAGGGCAGCCAAACTGGCATGCACATTTTAGAGTGCTCACCACTCCTCCTCCCTATTGTCTGGCCTGGCTCTACATTCAATGGCTGTCTGGGAGACATTTGTCACTGTCTGCCTGACTCCAAGCAGGGGCGTGATGATCAGCCACCATTATGCGGGAGTCGATCCTACAAATAAACAATTTTATACTGGGCCACCACGAAGACCCGGAAACCACCACCGCCCCGGGACTATTTTATGTTGGAAGGGGGCCACGCAGGCCCCCAGGTGGAGCCAGTGATGGCCCTGGGGACCACCAAACCATAGGGTCAGCTCCTGCCATGTCTCAGGGTGTCCACCTCGGGACATAGCTGTTTGCTCTGACTTTGCAGGAGCTTTGAGCGCTCCCACCAAGTCAAAGCAAACACTTCACTTTTTGCAACTGAGAGATTTCAAATAGATCTTACTTTCAGAAAATATGCATGCAAATATGTGTTCAGGTAAACAGATGAAAACATTGCTCCCACAAACATGCAGCTGCTACTTAGAGCAGCTCCCTGCTTGTGGGAGCAATGCTGGCTCCCGCAGAATGTGGAGAGCTGGCAAGTGAAGCAGGGGCCTTCAGGATTCCCCTGCGGTCCTGTCACTCTCTCTCTCTTTCTCATCCATCCATCTATCCCATAAATGGATGGACGAGAGAAAGAGATTGTCATTGCAATGGTGTCCCCAAACAATGACTTCTCAGAGTCAGACTAGCAAGATGTTTGGTCAGAATGTTATAGTTAAGTTTGGATGCAGAGCAGAACAGTGTCACTTCTGGCCCATTGGTCAAGGCCTTGTGCAGTCACACAGTAGCCTGAAGTTTCAAATCCTAGTATCGCTTGGCAGTGTGTGTTGTGCCGCGGCCCAGGTGGGAAAGCCGGTTAGGACTGTGGTTCGTTTTTTCCAGCCACAGGGCTCACTGTGGCCCCTTTTTTTGGCCTAATGTCTCCCGAGGCCCTAGATTGGGCATCGGGCCTCGCGTGTTCGGGGTGGGCGCGCCCTCAGATTTAGGAGTGGGTGCCCCCCCACCTCTCACTTGGTGACTGGCTTTTCTTTTCAGACTTCTTTTCCTCTTTCTTTTTTCTTTCTTCTTTTCTTCTTTCCTTTTTTCCAAGTGGGGGCCATATTCTTCTTTCTCCAAGCATGCCTTTCTTTCTATCTCCTTCCCTGCATGCATTAGGTTCCCTTTCTAAAATGGTGTCTTCATCTATTTCCTTCTATAGTCTTTTCCCAATCCACCATAGCGTCTTTGCTTTTTCTGTATGTCACTTCCTGTTTAGGGGTATTTAAGGAGTTGGATTTTTGCTCTCCTTGCACTGCAACATTTCCTTTGTTGGTGATCACGCTGCAGTTGTTTTTCTTCTGATTCCAACCTTTTTTCCTTGCTTGTTTCAGTTTCCTTCCAGTTATTTTTCTTGATTGGAAGTCTGACATTTTTTCTTGTGTTTTTTCGTCTGTTCCAGGGAGTTCCATTCTTAGAGGTTTTTCCCCTTTTGGGTTTTTCCTCTGGGGCTCCTTCTGGAGGGCACAGACTGCTTTTTGGCATACCATTGTCAGCAGCACAGTGGCTACCAGAAGGGTTGCCCTTACCTTGGCCAGAGAAGGACCTACAAGAATCGAGATCATCCTTCAGTTCCAGTTGGCCAAAACCGTAAGCGACAAGTAAACCATGATCGAGTGTTTGTTTATTTTCTAGTGTTTTCACTGTTGAACATTCCTAGTGATAGAACATTGAAGTCTTGTTACCCTCAAAATCTGTGGTTTGAATGTCATAGATAAGTTTGCAAACTACACAGTAGTGAGTCATCCCTGGCCCAGTGGTTAAGGTCTCACGCATGCACACTAAAGGTTAAGGGTTTGAGTCTGTAGTCATATTCTGCTTTAGTTTCTCCTCAACTGTAAATATTTAAGTTACAAACAGAAATGCAACCTTACTCTTTTTAATTGACAAAAACATGTTTCTTTTTAGCTTGTCTGGAATATCTCATTCTGTTTATCTCATTCATCAAAGCCTAAATTCCTCACTCTCTCTCAAGCTCTTACTTTCTCTCTCTGAAGGTTGGGTAGTTAGGAGGGCACCCGATTCCAGTCGGACGACCCCACTGTCGTTAGTGGTGCAAGGTTGGGTGGTAATAGTGGGTTGGCCACAATGAAAATTACTTTACGTTAGAAACACATAGAAATAAACAGAAAAAAACAAAGGTTACAGGGATGCTATAGTTAGGTAATGGAAACAAACATAGAAATTCACCTAGAAACCAAAGGTTACAGGGATGCTATATTAGGCTCACATTTTAAACATACCAAATGATTGAAATTCACCTGTTATAGTTATAGTTATCTCAAGTAACTGTAACTCGTGCCCTACCATAAGTATAACTTGCTGCGCTGATTTGCGTCAAAAAGTATAAATAGGTTCCTAAATCTGCATGCAATGCCCCATTTAGTGGAATAAATTGTAATCAGTGCCATTTATCATAACTGATAAGTAACATAGCCCGCTTTATTATTATTATTTGTCAGGTGACATAATTATCATACCTAACATGGGCTACTTGTATTGAGGGCCTACGAATCCAAGGAAATGGTGTGCAATGCTCTTCACAAACATAACGTGACATGACATAAGATTACCTAACATAAAATAGCCTGAGTGGTTCCTTTTGTAGTATTTTAACACTTTAAAATTCAGCATGACCAGAAAATCTTAGGGACAGATTTAAGAAAGTGGAGCAACATTACATGCAGCCCCACTTTTATTGCAGCCCCTTGCACCCCTCTACCACCTCCAGGTGTGCGCCGTATTTAATATATGGCTCACAATGGCGCAAGGTAGGGGGCAATAGCATCATAATTTTTTATGCTATTGCTGTAATTACTGTTCAGGATTAGCACCAAAATTTAGATTTTAACCCTGAACAGTACATAGGGGCCCATTGAAAACAATGGCATGCCCTCTTTTAACACCTGCTTTGTGCAGGTGTTAAAAATGCCCAAAAAATGACGCAAAGAAATCTTTTTGATTTATTTACACAATTTTTATGGTCCGCCTACCGGGGGAATGCCCCCCTTGCGTACATTATGTCTGGTGCAGGCATAATGTGGCGCAAAGGGTTACAAAGTGGAGCCATGAATGCATCGCGCCACTTGGTAAATTTGGCGCAACGATTTTGGCTTTCTTAGACCACATTAACATAAACAAATGGCACTAATGGGGTGCAAGGAGACCCTAGAGGCTCTTAACTATGCCCCTAAGTTTGGAAAAAAAACACTCAAACAGAACTCAGAATCACTTGAATTTTCAGAGGACCTCGACCTTGCCAAACTCATATTTTTTTTAAAAAGACCTGGGTTAGGTGAACCGTGAACACATTTGTTAAGCCCAGGTCGAAACATTGATAGGTATTTTGTGTAGATGTCATTCATAAAAATTTTGTCTACATGTCAAGGTTTCGATAGAATTCATAAGAGGATTCTAAAACCAATATTTCTCTGGCTATTAGGTAGTGCATAGACTCTTTCGCAGCAGGTTCGTGCTGTCCCCTCGCCTGTTGGGGCGTTTTATAACATTCACGTGTCTTGTACTGTGTGAATGGTGCTGATTTTCCGAACATTACTTGGCAATGTGAAAGATGAACTGTGATTTTTTTTTTTATATTGAATTTTAATATCATTTTAGTTTCTGGAATGAAGGCCACGATTCAAATACAAGCATGTTTTAGCTTTTTTTTGTTGCTTTTGTAATGTTTTTAATTAATCATGCAAGTAAATGTATTAATCATTACAATATATATATTTTTAATAGTTGACATTATATATTTGCATACTTTTTTTCTTCTTAAAGCTTGTCAAGGATACTTTCTTTCTTAATTACTACTATGTAATGATGAAGGGACATTTATTTTAGACCTGCAGTGGAGAGCAGACACCATAATAATGGTGTCGATTAAAACTGTTTATGTCCATTCTACTTAACTCACAGGGCATATACCAACCGATAGTCTTTTTCCTCGTATATCATGCTGTAGATTTAGGTAGCCATATGGTATCTGTTAGTACTTAGGTCATGATAAAACGTCTGCTATTTGAAAATGGTTGAACATGAGGAGCAATAGGTTGAGTTGGGAGGGTGGAAAGGGAGGGGAAAAGCTCTAGAAAGGTGTACCAGTTGGTATCCAAGACTTCTGTGGACCGGAGAAATGTTTCATGTTCAGCAGTCTCTGCCCCACGCTGGCTCCAATCTGTCTGCCATCTTTTCTGTTTCAGCAGCGGAAGCAACTTACACTTTGGGTAAATTTTCCCTACTAATTAGTCTATTTAGCCATACAGAAGTGTGTGAGATTCTTTCTCAGTCCCGAGTTTGATAAGTTTATTTATTTGTCTATTTATTTTGGACCACTCTAAATGTATGGATGAAAAAGAGTTTTCACTCTCCATCTTCGGTCCTCCGTTTTTATGGGGAGACTGCATTATTTGTTTGTGGCTTCCGCAGTGCATTGAAGACACACGGCACCTTTAAGGATGAACCTACTCATGGCTTGACTGTATTGGGCATTTAAATTTAAATCTGCTCCTGGTGATTCTACATTCGATGTTCCCAGCTATATTTTGGGGTTGTGAAGCTTGAATGGATGATTAAAGCTTCAAAAGACTGGTTGAAACTTGAGTATTATGAGTTTAAACACGATCATTTCAGAACATATTTAGACATTCAAAGATGAGAATGGGTGTAAAACTGGTTTTGTGTGTGTTCTTTAACCTGTGGTGAGCATTTGCAATTGTGCCTGGGTTTATGAGGCTGTGCTGGATATTTGATACTGTGATTAAGTGTATGATTATTTTTGGTGTTTTTGATAGCTGTTTAGTAGTGTGCAACAAGTGCGGCTGGTAATTTAAGTTTGCAATTGAGAATGTGAAATCTCTTCCAACATGGATGGTACATCATGGGCTAACATTAGCTTTGACGACACCATACTGTTTCTTGGAGCCCTGATCCCAGACGTCTTACACGCAGTAGGGAAATACATTGGAATCCACTTGGCTATCTTATTTCCGTTCCCGACTCTTGGTTGTTTCAAAGTGTAATAACCTCAATGATCAAGGAGCACAATAGTTAGTAACTTAGTGCCACCAAAGAAGAGTGCAATTCACACTCCTGCAAACCTGAAATTTGCAAAGAAAGAAACCTGCACATTTACATGTGAGCAAGAGTTGCACATTCGCTCAACCTACATCAAGTTCTAGTTTTCTGCTGTTAGAGATTTATAGAAATGGAAGAGACAACACCAATTGTTTGGAAATGCAGTGCACGATTTATTCCTCAACGAGACTTATATTCAAAACAGGCAGGGACGCTTGCATGCCTTGAGTGAAGAGGAAAGGTGTATCTTTGCAATTAATTATCAGGAACATAAGGGCTGGCTCATATTCACTATCCCTGGCACTGTCCATGTACAACTAATACTGCTGCCATGTTAACAAGAGTTCGCATAAGGACTATCAAACCTCAACAAAAGAGGAAAATAAGAAAGTAAGACATTAATAATACAAGAGGGGATACTTTCATATTATAAAATACCAGATTGCTAAATACAGCACCACCACCTTGCCAACCTCATTACCAAAACACAAAAATGCATGCAAATCCTTCCCTTGCCCGAGGTATGCTCTCGCCTAAGCCAAACATTGAACAAAGGGCATAAGCAAGCAGCCTTTTATTTTGTAAAAATGTTGTAAAAATATTGTGTACGTTTTAAATTGATAAGTGTAGATTTAAAGAAATCAGATTTTTGTTACATATTAGAGGTTGTTGTAAAATCCTGCAACAGAATTTGAATCTTTCAGTTCTGAGAAGAAATGTAATGGATGTTGATAATTAGACTGAAAAGACCTCCTGTTTGTTATTTTTCAGAAATATTCAGCCAGTTCTCAACTGCACAGCATGAAACCGTCAATTCACCAAAATGCCTGGGGTAGCAGAAGTGACATCACACACTCTTTGACCTTCAATTTCACTCACATAGAAATGCTTATACATATACACAGATTCTCACGTACACATTCTTTCCCCCTCAAGCATGCACACAGAATACATTTAAAAGCATTTTTTATTTTTACCTTAGCTGCCAGGGTGGGCCATAGTCCAGCTAATTATACTCCATTTTTACTATACCAATAGTGAAGAATGCAACGTTATGTGCTATTAGTGTAATAAAAAATGAAAGAAAACAAAGAGAAAGGAGCCCCAACCTACGTCCATAAGGACGTGCTGCCATTGTGTTCCTGGCACTGGTTTTGTCACCTCTGAACCCAGGGGTCGCAAAGATGGTGACAGGGGTAGTAAAGGGCAAGCCAGTGGTCCAACCTGCTAACCTGGCAACCTTTAAATGACATCTATTAGACCTGACAGCCTTAGGGTGGGCATCCCGCAACGTTTGCCTGCCTCCTTCTACTTTTCAGACACAGTTTTTGCTGGTTTTAGGACTCTGCACACTTTACCACTGCTTACCAATGCTAAAGTGCATATGCTATCTCCCTTAAACAGGGTAACATTGGTTAATCCCCAATTGGCATATTTGATTTACTTGTAAGTCCCTAGTAAAGTGTACTGTGTGTGCCCAGGGCCTGTAAACTGAATGCTACTTGTGGGCCTACAGCACTGATTGTGCCCCCACATAAGTAGCCCCTTCACCATGTCCCAGAGCTGCCATTCCAAGGCCTGTGTGTGCAGATTCACTGCCACCTCGACTTTGCGTTTAAAAGTACTTGCCAAGCCTTACACTCCCCTTTTCCTACACAAACGTCACCCCTTAGGTAGGCCCTAGGTGACCCGTAGGGCAGGGTGCTATGTAGTTAAAAGGCAGGACATGTACATGTGTGTTTTACATGTCCAGGTAGTGAAAACCTCCTAAATTTGTTTTCCACTACTGTGACACCTGCTCCTTTCAGAGGATAGCATTAGGGCTACCCTCGTATGCTGTTTGAGTGGTAGATTCTGATCAGAAAGGGGTAACCAGGTCATATTTAGTATGGCCAGAATAGTAATGGGAAATCCTGCTTATTAGTGAGGTTGGATTTTATATTACTATTTTAGAATTGCCACTTTTAGAAAGTGGGAATTTCTCTGCACTTAAAATCCACCTGTACCTTATAGCCTGTCTCCAATCAATGACTGGGTTGGGCTGGTTGATAGCTTCCTTGTTCATTTCACCCAGACAACCACAAACACAGGATACTCAGTCACACCTGCACTAATCTGGATATTGAATGGGTCTTCCTGGGCTGGATGGGTGGAGGGCCTGACACTTACATTTCAAAGGCTAGTGGCCCGCCCTCACACATTGGACTGCCAAACACCCTACTGGGACCCTGGCAGACAGACCTGTACTCAAAGGGGAACTTGTGCACTTCAAAACCACTCTTTGAAGTCTTTCCCACTTCAAAGGCACTTTTGTGTATATAAACCTGGTCCCTGACCCACCCAACTCAGACAGTTCTGGACCTGAAACTGCAACCTGTCAAGAGGAACTGTCTGGCTGCCCAAAGGACTCATCTGGACTGCTTTGCTGAGAAGGACTGCTGCCCTGCTGTTGCCCTGCTGCCCTCAGACTTTGCTGAGAAGTGCTCTGCAAGGGCATGGAATGAGCTTTCCTACTGTTTTCTGAAGCCTTAAAGCCAAAAAGACTTAGGGCCATATTTATACTTTTTGACGCAAAACTGCGCTAACGCAGTTTTGCGTCAAAAAAATTAGCGCCGGCTAACGCCATTCTGAAGCGCCATGCGGACGCCGTATTTATTCAATGACGTTAGCCGGCGTTAGCCGCCGGCGCTGCCTGGTGTGCGTGAAAAAAAACGACGTACACCAGGCAGCACCGGCGTAGGGGGATATGGAGCTTGGGCGCCAAAAAATGGGGCAAGTCAGGCTGAGGCAAATTTTTCGCCTCAACCCGATTTGCGCCATTTTCTTCCGACTCCCAACCCCCATTGAAATGACTCCTGTCTTAGCAAAGACAGGAGTCATGCCCCCTGCCCAATGGCCATGCCCAGGGGACTTCTGTCCCCTGGGCATGGTCATTGGGCATAGTGGCATGTAGGGGGGCACAAATCAGGCCCCCCTATGCCACAAAAAAATAAAAATAAAAACTTACCTGAACTTACCTTAATGTCCCTGGGATGGGTCCCTCCAGCCTTGGGTGTCCTCCTGGGGTGGGCAAGGGTGGCAGGGGGTGACCCTGGGGGCATGGTAGGGCACCTCTGGGCTTCTTCCGAGCCCACAGGTCCCTTAACGCCTGCCCTGACCAGGCGCTAAAAAACGGCGCAAAAGCGGCCGGGCGTCATTTTTTTTGACCCGCCCACTCCCGGGCGTGAATTTTGCCCGGGAGTGTAAATACGGCGCACATGCCTCGGAGTCAATTTTTTAGACGGGAACGCCTACCTTGCATATCATTAACGCAAAGTAGGTGTCCACGCTAAAAAATGAAGCAAACTCCATGGACTTTGGCGCTAGACGCGTCTAACGCCAAAGTATAAATATGGAGTTTGTTTTGCGTCAGAATTGCGTCAAAAAAAACAACGCAATTCCGGCGCAAACAGAGTATAAATATGCCCCTTAATCTCTGCAGGAAACTCCTTGTGAGCCGAAAATCGACACACAGCCTTCTGGAAATTATGCACAGGCGTTTTGTGATCAAGAAATCACCGCACAGCTGAGCCGGAATGACGCAGCCTCACTTCCTGAGTGAAGAATTGATGCAGCGCCTGCCTTGCAGCCGGAAATTCGATACACAGCCTACCGGATCAACGCACAGCCAAACCAGAACAACGCATCCTGACTTCCCGAGTGTCAGATCGATGCAACCTTCTGTGACTTCTTCCCGCACGCCCAGGATTTCCCCTCCTTGTTCCTGGGCATCAAAAAGATCCCGCATCACAGTGAGGAACCAAGACTGCATGCCGGAAATCGATGAAAAAGCTTCTTACAGCATGGAAAGAAACAACGCATCATCTGTGCCTCACCATAAAATCCAACGCACACCCTATTTTTCCACGCATCTCCTCCTCTGTGGTCTCGGTGCTTGTTATTTTTGATGCAAACCAGGTACTTAGTATAAACAAGAGACAACTGTTGATTTTTAAGATTTAAGACTCCTTTTAATCTTGCAAAAGTGATATTTCAACTTGTGCTTATTGAATCTTTATTGTTTTTACCTTAATTTAACCAGATAAATATCAGATATTTTTCTACCCCCCTGTGGTGTATTTTGGTGGTGTTTTCACTGTGTTACTCTATTATTTATTGCACATATACTGTACACATTGCCTTCTAAGTTAAGTCAGACTGCTCAGTGCCCGTGGCCACAGGATAATTTGGATTGTGTGTGACTTACCCTGACTCGGATCGTGGTCCCTACTTGGACATGGGTGTATACCTCTGCCAAGTAGCAAACCCATTTCTGACAACGTCAATGCTAAACAGGTGTCACCTCATTTTGTACTGCTCCAGGGCATTGTTCCACATGCAGCTGGCACTTTTAAACTATAATTAGCACCAACAAAAGCAACAAAAAATAGCATTTTAATGGACTGGCCAGTCCAACATTGTCAATTTTGATATGTTGATTAGGGCAAGCATTGTTTTTAGAATAATGTGAAAATTCAACAGTCACCCATAGACATCATTTAGAGGTTGTCAAGATGTGCATCTGTGACCCATGCCTTGCCCTTTGTGACCCCTGACACTGTCTGTGCGACCTCTGTCCTCAGAGGTGTCAAAATCAATGCCAGGGTCACAAGGGCAGCTCGGTTGTTGCTTGTCCTCTCCTTGTGTTTTTTCATTACAGTAACAATGAATACTATCTAGTCATTATTGGTGTAATACAAATGAAGTACAATTAGCAGGAATGTGACCTTCCCTAATAGCTGAGGTAAGTCAAATTTGCTTTTAAATGTATGTTGTGTGCGTGCTTGCCAGTGATAGTGTGTTTATGTGAGAGAGATTGAGTGTATGTGTGAATGTGTGTATTTGTGTAAGAATGTGCTTGCGTGAGTGAAAGGGAAGGTCGAAGGGCGTTTCCCCTACCGCTGGCATTTTGGTGAAATGGCGTCAATGCAGTCACCCGTCCTAAAAATACCTCATTGAGTTCCATTTACTGATACCAGTAAGGCCTGCGTCTACAGAATTCAGACGTACTGGATAACAAAACATTTTTGAATGCCACTTGTATATGTCCTTGGTGGTGAGTAAGATAGAGCTTGGTCCGAACAATTTTTTCCAACGTATCATAAAAGTAGATTTGTGTGGTTAGTAATATGTGACAAGAATAGCTGTGTGTACGTGTTGTGTTGCATTTTTTAGTGGCAGTGAAATGTTATGTTTAATTTTTACTGTATGGGTTTGCGCTGTGCTATTGTATTGTGATGTTGTTCTGTAGTTATTGGGTTGCATTCTGTTCAGACTGTTTTATTATATTCTACAATGTTAAGGTGTTTTGCTATTTTGCTTTTTATCATATTGATATGTTGTATTTTACAATTACTTTAAAGATTCCAACAAATACAATTACTTTTCCAGTCAAAAGGTACACTTTCCGTCCAAATGACGAGCTACATTTTACCTGTAGGGCCCACACTACAGGCTTCATAATCTGCATGTAGTACCATAAACCAAGTACACCCGTACCCAATAAATTCCGACCAAGGGAGCTGGATTTGATCAGGTTTGTTTAATATCATTCCCTTTACCAGGCTATTAGTAGTGAGTGCCACAGGTGATAAAATATCGCTGCTCCAGCACTCCAAAAATTTAGAAAAACATTGAGCACAAAACTGTGCTAGAGGCTATCCCTTAAATTTGAGTTTTAAGTGCTAACATTACACAACACGCCACAGGTGTCATACAGATGCATTATCCATCATTGGTCTAACAGGCCACATCTTCTTTAACTTGAGAAACACATATGCAACAAAAATCTGATTATATGAACTGAAAACCCCCTGACCTCGAGATCAAACAGCTGGGGAATTTCCACCATTAATCAGTGCAAGAGGGGCAGTGCATGTTGGAGACGTCTCCTCCTGATTCAGGGGAATGTAAGTAGTGTATGATTGATTCAACAAAATTCTTGCCATCCAAGCTGGCAAGCGAGCTGCATGTTTAAACTATGGCTACGTAGTTTCCCATTTTACGCATCACGAGATGTAGTAAAATGTAATTACATTGCCAAATTGTTACAGGTGTAAAATTCAACGGTGACTCAGTTGACAAATACGTCCTAAGCACAAAACAATATAGATCAACTGAACCTAATTCCAGTTCTCCACATTTTGTGGTAGCTTTTCTGTGACTGTAAAATCCTTATTACAGAGATTGTGGGAGAAATTAAAGTTGCAGCTGGTATGAGCACCCGGTTCCATTGGTAAAACCAATTATGAGAGCAATTCCATTATTGAAAACAAAATTTGGTGTCTGTCTTTTTCTGTACTCCTTAAGGCAAATCAGAGCGCTGTGTGGCATCGTCAGTGTTGTGAAGCGCTAGAAAAAGAAACCAAAACTGATTGTTTTGAATTATTGCCAAACTCATGGACAAAGTAGCATAGACGCCACCACTACGGCTGTGTGACAGCTTGGTGTTCTGTGATCAAATGCATAGCTGAGAGCCGAACTGTGATAGCGTTGCACAAAGTATGCGTTGTAGTAGAATGTACAACAGCCAATAATACTGTCGACAAACTGAGACCCAGTAACAGAGTCTGCAGTTTAAAGTAATGTTGTGATGGAGTGAAATGGTGTGTATTCCAGTAATCACAGAATAACCCAGCAACATTAGTGTGAAACAGCCTGTAGTCTCATGCTTGCTGTGCACTTTTGATAAAGAGAGCAATGTTGGTGTGTAGTAATGGAGTGGTCAATGGGAAGTGCTGCACAGCAGTGTGGTACAGTGTGTGTCCCAGTGATGGTTTTTATGCAGAGGTCAGTCGGATTGTTTGGGGGATATTATGAGATGCAATGAATAAATCTGCAGAGTAAATCATAGCATTGACAGCGAGAGATACAATGGGGTCCAGTGATGGAGTCTGCTACAAAAAGTCAAGTCCTTATAGTATTGGACAAACCTGGGTCTGGTGACGCATGTGTAGTCAAATAGCCCATCAATGACAGTGTGGTACAGAGCATGGTCCTTTGAAGAGGCTACAGCAGAGAACCATAGTATAGCAGTGAAGAACATTCCGGGAGCAATTGTTGAGTGTTGAGACAGCCCAGGAGTAATATTGTGTGCTCCAATGGAGAATGTGTACCAAAGCTACTACTAGATATTTTCTGTCCTAGGTCAACTGCCTAAACCTATAAACTGTAAGGCAACTTCTAAACATGTTCACTTGCCATATTAAGTATATCTCTCACTGAGAGGCATTACTTTGAGCAGATTCTAAATCTGGTTATAATCTGCTACTACGACATAGCGCTGGAAATACACAAGATGTTGGGCAATTTAGGACAGCACTGACACAGCTTTTAGACAGCCTGTTAGTGCAATGCCGGCTTTCTGCTCCAATGGAGACAGAGCACAGCTTTAAGTGAGAGGAATGACCAGAATTCCTATGATAAAGACCAGTCAGGGGTGGCTCCTCCGCTATGGCAGAGGACCGTCTCCCCCTGCCAGCAGCAGCAGCAGCAGCTGCTGCAAAACTTTTACAAGAAAATGGTAATAAACCATGGGTCAGAATTAAGAGAAAATTACGGTGTGCATTGCTGTGCCAAATTTGGCCTGCCCATAACTACACCCATTGCACGCCCCTTCCACACCAAGTGCTGTGTGTGAAGGGGCCATTTTTACCAGGTGGCGTTAAGCTTGTAAATATGGTGAAATGCATAGTGCCACCGGAGCGTCACTTAAAGTGGTGCTAGGTGCTCTTAAATATGCCCCCATGTTTATCATAATTTTCTTTTTAAAGGGGCGGGGCCACCGGCTGTGACGAGCACAGTGCTGTGCACTCCCCCTCAGAGTGCATGTATGGTGGGCGATCCAAACACACTTACGCACTAGGCTCTCCCCAACCCAGCAATGCAGGCACTGCATTGAGGGGTTGGAGACAGCAGGAAGAGACTTCCACTCTGCCTCGGAGAGCTCCGGCAGGGTGCTCCATCCAATACTAACACGGGAGCAGCATGAAAGCAGCATAAGGATTGGACACAGGGCAGGCTGGAAGTCTGTACCTGCAGTCAAGGACTGGTGCGGCGCAGCAAGAAAAGTATGTTTTTTTAAAACAATTAATATCTTTTCTGTCCCCCCCCCCCACCACGCCACCCCACGGCCCCACTTCCCTGTCCCTTTTGCCTCGCATGAGCCGCCACTGGTCAGAGTGAGTTGTAATTTGTGACCTATGTTATGATTATTATCTAGGTAGGTTAGGTTCTGAAACTCTTGTTCTCTTTATTTTGCGAAATGACCTGTTAGTACATAGGTTGATTTGCAAAATGCCATTCTAGTCACACACAAAAGGCTGGCTGAAAATTGTTAATTCTTGTTGTGACAGGAACATTAATACAACGGCCCCAGATTTTTTAAATTGTGGAAATGAAAGGTGGGGTTAAAGTCACTTGATGGACAGTTTGAGTGGGTGGGTGCCAGATACTTTAAAAAATATTTTGAGGGCAAAGTAACATTGAGAGTGGTGTATGAAAGTTGATAGATGCCAGGTATCCCTTTTTCATTTTGGATGGGGTTGGAGAATAAAGTCCAGAGGTGGGAGTGAGTAGCAGCATACCAGGCATAACATAGGGCAGGTCCATAAGGCAGCTGAGGGGATGTTGTTGTGTAAGGTTTCATCATGACTCCTTTACCCTTGTGTGGCTGTTGAAACAAAAGCAGATGATTTGAGGGTGATACAAGATATAAGATTTCAGACTTGTTAAAGTGAATAATTGAGGATATTTTTCAGCTTGGTGCTCTGAGTCACATTATAGACCACTGGGCTTTGCTCTTGTCTATTTGATGTCACTCGAACCTGTAGGTAAAAAACATTAACATTATTCACTGTCTCCCTTTAAAAATTATTTATGTGTTCAGTAACAAGAGAAGACCTAGGTAAGAGAATGTTAGGTTACTCAGTCATGCTTTTGTGGAACGAAAATCTCAGGTGAATTTAAATGCCTCATAAAGGGTCATGAGATCATACAACAGCTTGTGTGATAATTTCTGTCGAAATGTGCTGTTGCTTCAGTGTTGCGTTTTAGGCTCTAGGCCACAATTCTACTTGTTAAACCCTCCATGCTGCCCAAAGTGTTAAGACCATACAATCAGATACATTTGGCTTATTATATGTTTGTTTGATAACAGCATTCCGTTTAGTGTTAATGGATATCTCGCATTCACCACGCAACAGGACATACCATGGGAAGAGTCACTATCTACAAATGCACATGGACATTCTCATCCGTAGCATAGGACCTTCAACTGTTTCCTAATGAATCCTATTCAAATAAACAAAAGTTTAACACCTGGGTAGCCTTTTTTCATACACACATCGCCATACATCAAATGAGACCACACAAGCTCAACAACCTGACTGACAAATAATCATTTTGAGGATGACAATAACAAATGGATCATTAGGAGTCCATCAGCATACTGCTGCCAGAATATCCACAGTTTCAAACAATCAGGCGTCCACTGGAGACTATAAGGCGAAACATGATGCAGCACTTGCCAGCTAGTGACGACAGAACTCATGAACATGACATGTACTGTACATGTCATATTTAGCAAGACATAGACTGAAAAGTGTCTTTCACATTCAAGTCCAGATTTACTAACATTTTGCGGAGGGGATGCATCACTTCACGGCACAGCCCAGACGCAAACCATTTTGACAGTTATTAAGCCATGCAAGGTCGATTTGCAGGGCTTTGCAAGGTTTAATAAATACAAAGTAACCCAGCACATATCACTGCCATGATTTACTTTGCATTGTGTAGGTTTTACATGGATTGAGCATGGGAGTTTCCATGCATCAACCCATGTATTGAGATGCAAACCCAGATTTACACAGACTTGTAAACTTGGATTAGTGACAAAATGGTGCACCTACCCAACAGGGGCCTAAAGAGGAGAAATATGTTTATTTCTGTTCACTACTTCTGCTTGCCATTTGCACTGTAATGTGCAGCACACGTGGAAAGATGAATATGTCTTTAAGGATTGTGTTTGTGCTGGAAGGTATCTCTTCCAGCACAAAACCAATCCTGCCCATAATGCAGACACGGTTGCTTCATGGTGCAAGAATCCCTGTGATAGCCCTAGGCAGCACGCAGTTTACCAGTGCTAGGGTAGGTGTATTAATAAAAATTATTAATGAGTGTTTATGTATTCTGAATAAATGATTAATGTAGAAAATAAAATAATGTAGAAAAATAATGGGCGCATTTGATAATGTGATTACGAAGAGTGGCCGCCAACTTCTAATGAGAACCGACTGCTAGAAGAGGTTGTTTGTTAGAAATGGGGTCTTTGTTTGGCAGTCAGGTTACCCCCTATCCAAGCAAGGACCCTTACTCTAGTCAGGGTAAAAGAGAATCACCCTCAGCTGGCCCCTGCTTACGCCCTTGGAAGCTTGGCACGTGCAGTAGGCTTACCTTCAGAGTGATAGGTGTAAAGTTTTTGTACCAACACACACAGTAACTTAATGAAAACACTACAAAATGACACAACATAGGATTAGAACAATAGAGGACATTTATCTAAACAAAACAGGTCGAAAACTACAAAAAATCCACAATACACAAGTCAAGTTATCAATTAAAAAGCAAAAAGCATCTTCATGTAGTTTTAAACACACACTAACACTGTTAGTGTGAAAATATACCTTGGGTGCGTCAAAATTGCCCCCACACAGGGGAGTGTACGTCAAAAAGGGCTTGCGATGCATCAATTTCACTTACTTACAAGACCTTGCGTCGGGTCAGGGTGCGACGTTTCTTATGTCTACAGGAGAGCGATGCATCAATCCGGTCAGCACTCTCAGGTCCGGGCAAGCCTTGCATTGTTTTTACATGCCCAGCGGTGTTTGCGTCGGAAATCCAACCGCACGATGATCCTAACGCCTCCGTCAGCGATGCTGTGCATTGTTTCTCCAGCTCCGTGCGTTGATTCTTCGGTCGCTTTACAGGCAAGTGTAGATTTTCAGCTGCGAAGCCGGCGGCATGTCAATTCCCGAGCCGGAGATCAGAGTCACATCGATCTTTTCCCCGCACGGCACTCTGTGCGTGGGTTTCCTTCTCTTGGACTGCCAGCTTCTCCTTTCAGGGTCCCAGGAACTGGATGGGCACCACAGGGCAGAGTAGGAGCCTCTCCAGAGACTCCAGGTGCTGGCAGAGAGACTTCAAACAACAGGAGGCAAGCTCTAAATCAAGCCCTTGGAGATCTTCACAAGATGGAAGGCGCACAAAGTCCAGTCTTTGCCCTCTTACTCTGGAAGACGCAGCAACTGCAGGATAGCTCCACAAAGCACAGTCACAGGCAGGGCAGCTCTTTTTCCTCAGCTCTTCAGCTCTTCTCCAGACAGAGGTCCCTCTTGGTTTCCAGAAGTGTTCAAAAGTCTGTGGTTTTAGGTGCCCTTCTTATACCCATTTTGCCCTTTGAAGAAGGCATACTTTAAAGCAAAGTCTCTCTTGATTGTGAAATCCTGCCTTGCCCAGGCCAGGCCCCAGAGACTCACCAGGGGGTTGGAGACTGCATTGTGTGAGATCAGACACAGCCCTTTCAGGTGTGAGTGACCACTCCTCACCTCTCTCCTAGCACATATGGCTCATCAGGAAATGCAGACTGCACCCCAGCACCCTTTGTGTCACTGTCTAGTGTGAGGTGCAACCAGACAAACTGTCAAACTGACCCAGACAGGGAATCCACAAACAGGCAGAGTCACAGAAATGGTATAAGCAAGAAAATGTTCACTTTCTAAAAGTGGCATTTTCAAACACACAATCTTAAAATCAAATTTACTAAAAGATTTATTTTTAAATTGTGAGCTCAGAGACCCCAAACTCCACATGCCTATCCACTCCCAAAGGGAATTTACACTTTAATCAGATTTAAATGTAGCCCCCAGGTTAACCTATGAGAGGGACATGCCTTGCAACAGTGAAAAATGAATTTAGCAATATTTCACTGTCAGGACATATAAAACACATTACTATATGTCCCACATTAACCATACACTGCACCCTGCCCTCAGGGCTATCTAGGGCCTACCTTAGGGGTGGCTTACATTTAAGTAAAGGGAAGGTTTAGTAAAAATTACAGTTAAAACTGCACACACAGACACTGCAGTGGCAGGTCTGAGCCATTTTACAGAGCTACTAATATGTGGGTGGCCCAACCAGTGCTGCAGTCCCACCAGTAGCATTTGATGTATAGGCTTTGGGCACCTCTGGTGCACTTTACTAGGGACTTACTAGTAAATCAAATATGCAGATCATAGATAAACCAATCAACAATACAATTTACACAGAGGGCATGTGCACTTTAGCATTGGTCAGCAGTGGTAAAGTGCTCAGAGTTAAAAAGCCAGCAACAACAGGTCAGGAAAAATATGAGGCAGGAGGGAAAATGATTAGGGATGACCCTGCATAGGAAATAAAAGTCCAACATTCAGGATTTCAGAAAATAAATGATATTGTGGTCAAATGTTGTTCCGTGGTGCCAAATTAAGCTGTGATAATGTTTCAGATTCCATGTGATGCAGGATGGTTCACCATCATTGATTTGTCACAAGCCTTCTTTTCTGTGCCTCTTCATGAGGATAGTCAATTTCTTTTTGTTTCAAATTCCTGGATCAAGTTTATTGCTGGTGCAGAATTCCTCAAGGGTTTTCAGAGTCACCTTCCATATTTAATCAGATCTTGAAAAAGAATTTGGAGTCATTGGAATTGCCTTTCCAATCAACTTTGGTGCAGTACATTGATGACTTGCTGATTGCGTCCCGAACAAGGGACAAGTGCAAGTATGATACGATTGCCTGCTTGACCATTTGGGAAAGAATGGTCACGAAGCGTCTCCGCTTAAATTGCAGTACTGTCAGAAAGTAGTGAAATATTTGGGTTATCAGATTGAGAAGGGTTCAAAAAAGATATCCAGAGAAAGGATTACCACCATATTGCAGATAAATCCCCAACCACACAGAGAGATGTCAGGATGTTTTCAGGGATGGTAGGCTATTGTCGCCAATGGATTCCAAATTTTTCAGTCATTTCGAGACCACTGCAGAAGTTGACTCATGAAGAAGTAACAGATCCCGTAGTGTTAGACCAGGCTGGAATGAAAGCATTTACTGAATTGAGAGAGAGTTTGTGCAAGGGTATGCCTGATTACACTAAACCTTTCACATTGTTTTGTCATGAGGATGATGCATGTTCCTTGTCTGTCTTGACACAGGTCCCTGGGGGTGTAATCGCCCAGTAGCATATTTTTCAGCTACTTTGGACCCAATGCAGCAGCCTTACCAGGTTGGTTGCGCGCAGTTGCAGAAGCCTGAGCAAAGCCTTACAGTGGGAAGGCATTGTGATGGGACATCCCCTGACCATAATGGTCCCTCACTCTATTAAGATTCTACTTACCAGGATGAAAACCCAATATTTGACTGGTGCGAGGTTGACCAGATATGAAACTAGTATTCTAGGGTCACCAAATGTGTAATTGAAAAGATGTACAGTGCTGAAAATGGCAACCTTATTTCCAAATGAAAATGTTGAAATTGAGCATGTGGAAGATGTTGAGCATGATTGTCTTGAAGTAACTGACTTGTGCACAAAACCGAGACCTGACATTAGAGATACGTGATTGGAAGAAAATTACCAAATTATCTTTGTTGCTGGTTCTTGTCAGAGACAATGCAGGGAGACTCAGAGGAGGATGTGCTGTGTGCACAATTGCTGGTACTTTGGAAGCTTCTTGGCTTCAAGGAGTGTATTCTGCCCAAGTAGCAGAACTGGTAGCCCTTACTAAAGCGTGCCATGTTTCTGCTTAGTTAAAAGTTACAATCTATACAGAAAGCCAGTTTGGATTTGGAATAGTCCATGATTTTGGCCAATTGTGGTCACAGAGAGGTTTCATGACCTCTACTGGTTCACAAGTGAGAAATGGTGAGAGAATTAAAGAATTGTTACATGCTATTCAAATGCCTGAAAAGATTGCCATGGTGGAATGCAATGCACATCTGAAGTCCCAAGACTTTGGCCCATATTTATACTATTTTAGCACCGCAATTGCTTTGTTTCTTGGTGCAAAATTGACGCAAACTTAGATAATACAATTGTATTTTGTAAGTTTGCATTGATTTTGCATCAAAAAACGACGCAAATGCGGAGCTAAAAAAGTATAAATATGCCCCTTTATGTCATTGGGAAATGAATATGTGGATCAAGTTGCAAGGTTTTGCACATTGAACTGTATATCATTCAAAGACAAGTGGGAACTGTTACCTGAAGAAGATGAAATTTGAGCAAGCTATGTATGGAAAATAATTGACACTTTGGAAGAATTGAAAATGTTACAGAATAATGTTGACAGGGAGGAAAAGCGTTCATGGAGCAAAATGAAATGTGTGCGAAGACAAGATGAATTGTGGGTTTCCGAAGAGGGTCAATTGGTTTTGCCAAATAGCCTGTTGTCCCAAATGGCAAGGAATTATCATGGTCAAGCACATATTGGGAGGGATGCAATGATTCGATTGTTCAAACCTTATTGGTTCAACCCAAAGTTTAGACAAGTTGATGAAGCAGTTTGCCATTGTTGTGTCATTTGCGAACAACTAAACGCAGGGAAAGGGACAGTGGTTAATTTGAGCCACATTGGAAGAGCGGGAGGTCCATTCACCAAAATGCAGATGAATTTTATTGAAACGCCTGTGTATGGAGGTTTGAGATATGTGTTGGTGATTGTTTGCATCTTTAGTCACTGGATTGAAGCTTACCCTACATGAAGAAATGATAGTCTCACAGTAGCGAAACTACTGCTTAGGGAACTGATACCACGTTTCGGGATTCCGATCTCTTTAGAATCAGATAGGGGAAGTCACTTCAACAATGAAGTCATTCAATTACTGTGTGCAGCATTGAACATTGAGCAGAAGTTGAAATGTAGTTACTGCCCTGAAGCATCAGGACTAGTGGAACAGATGAATTGTACCTTGAAGTCGAGAGTTGCAAAGATGTGTGTGTCCATGAATTTGAAATGGCCTGATGCATTGCCTTTAGTGTTGATGTCAAACAGAGAAACACAAGTGACAGGAAGACAGGATTGTCGCCGCATGAGATCCTCATATGCAGAGCAATGAGGTTGACAGCGGTGCCTGCAAATGCACTTGTCAACATTACAGATGATATGGTGTTGGACTACTGCAAAGGTCTGGCTGATGTGGTTCGCTCTTTCTCTCAGCAGGTGGAAGCCACCAAACTGCCACCGATCCATGTCCCAGGGCGCAATCTGAGAGTTGGAGACTGGGTTGTGGTCTGGAAACCTGTGAGGAAAACATGTTTTGAGGCTCGTTGAAAGGGAACTTATCAAGTAGTTCTGAAAACTACCACAGCTGTGAAGTGTGCTGGAATTCCGAAGTGGATTCATGCGAGTCACACAAAGAAAGTGGCATGTCTACTGGATCATGAAGAAGAAGAGTTGTTGAGAGTACCAACAACAGCGAGACAAGTCTCAGGGCCAGAGAGAGAACAAATGGAAACTGAGACTGGATCTGAGCCCGTTGAGGATAGTTAAGTCACTTCTGTGAGAGACGAAGGAGAATACCTCCGGGAGGGTGATGGAGAGCCTCTCTCAATTCAGGCAGCAGGAGTGCCTAGTCAGAGGAGGGCTTTCACAGAAGCAGATGATCTTGAGAGACAAACAGAGCGATTGCTAGACCCAGAGGGGAAAGGAGTTGAGGTGGATCAAAGCCACTGTGATCTGACTCGTCCTGAACCGATTGCAGGTCCATCTAGAAAAACACTGCAGAACAAGGAGAAGGTTCAAATTTGACTCTGAAAAGAATGCTGACATAAAGTCCACTGAATGGAGATAAGTGGCCAGAGTTGCAAGTAGAAAGAGGAAAAAAACGTGGTTGTAGAGACAACAATCGAGGAAGAAGTAGATACCACAAGGAGAGAAGATCAATTTCAAAAATTTTAAAGAAAGAGAATAGCAAGTTGAAGATACACAGGTCCTGAATGGGCGTATGCAACTACGAATGAATCACAGCAAGAGTTTTTGTCTTTAGGTTTTGATAGAGACATTCCGGGTCGGTATTTTGGCACTTGAAGGAAGCTGATGAACTGAACTGTTGAAACAATCTGATAACATTTTTGAGAAAGAGACTGTTGAAAATAACCAGAAGAAACATCGATAACCTGATTTGACTTTTGAAACCTGATTTTGACAAAGCTGCTTACCGATTTTGACAAGGGATCCTGGAAGTAGACTGAGAGCTGTAAATAACTGCTGAAAGAAGAGTTGTCTACTTTTGATTTTTGCCATAAGTTTTCTAAATTTCTCCTGCTTTCTGATTCTTTACAGAAATGAGTAACATCAGTCAACAGAGTAGGAATGCTAGGCGCTGTAAATATACGAGCATTGGTTTGGTGATTATGTGTGGGACATTGTTTGTGGTGTTCATTGTGGGTATGTCTGTTTTTGATAAGAGTAAAGCCAACTATACTTCTGCTTTTGAGATAACTACTGCACTAACAGCAATATAGAAGTTTAGGTTAGATGAGGAATATTTGCATGGGGATACTAATGCACAAGGAGAACTTTCTTCTAATGTTTTCTATTGCTTGTTGAGTGAGTATGTTGAGAGAATGAATGCGAGAAATTGTTAGGTTTGTACGCAGATTCCTTCATTAGTTGAGGATGGATTTACATACCATACCTTGCCATTAACGTGTGTGATAAGTTTTAGTCTGCTACTAACTAGATTTTATAACCAGGAGTACATACAGGGCCTGATTACAACCTTGGAGGAGGTGTTAATCCGTCCCAAATGTGACGGATATACCACCAGTCATATTAGGAGTTCCATAGGATATAATGGACTCTTAATACGGCTGGTGGTATATCCGTCACTTTACCGTCACTTTTGGGACGGATTAACACCTCCTCCAAAGTTGTAATCAGGCCCACAGTACGTTTACTCAAATTATGATGATGTGTTTTTGTTTATTCCTATAATTAGGTATTGGTGTACAGTAGCTAAGGATAATGACATAGTAATAGTTAGAGGTTTCTATGAACCTACATTGACATTTGGCATAGCATATGCAGACCGCAATAATCTGACATGATTGCTTTCACATTTAGAGAAAAGCTTCTTAGATCACACAGATGACAGGAGAAAGGCATTAAAGGAAAAGTTAGAAAAAGGCTTAGAGGAAAGGTTTTACAAGGATGACTATGCTTATAGTGCAATTAAAACACAAGGGAAATAAGCTTTAGATGCACAACACGTAGGGAAACTTGGTATACACAGGCCTAAATCACACACTGACACTTTATTTGTGGGAACGAGTGAATGTAAGCATATATTTTTTTAAAGTAAATGGACGTTTATGTTAAATGGACAGGACCCAGCTAATCCTGAGATTTATTACATCTGTGTTCTTGAGGCTTATTACCGTCTTCAAAGAGGATGGTATAGGACATGTTATTTTGGGAGAGTTTTCCCAAAGATCTATCAAATTAATGATTTGACGAAATTTCCAAAAGTGACTAAATTACATCATATGAGACAGAGGAGGGAGTCCTCATCTGGTATAGTGGGAGATATATTTGGAGCAGCAATTCCTTCAGTGGGAGTCATTCTGAATTCGATGAAGATTCGAAAGTTGTCTACTATTGTGTATAACATGCTGACAAATTTTTCAGGGGCCATACTCCTGATAGATACTGAGTTAGCTGCTGATAGAACTATGACTCTTCAAAATCGTCTTTCTTTAGACATTCTTTTAGCGAAGGATGGTGGAGTCTGTAGAATGATTAATTCTAGGCATTGTTGTTTGTATTTATTCCTGATATTAGTAAATAAATTAGAGGCTTAATCACTAATTTGACTAATGAAAGTGTTGAATTGAAAGAATTGAAAGAACCAGGTGTTTGGTAAAAGATTGGCAAAGGTTGTGCTTCAGTGGGAAATTGACTCAGCAACATTTGGAATGGGATACTATTGAAAATCGTGCAAGGAATATTAATTGATGTGGTTTGTCTAATTGGAATATGGGGATTGTGTAAATGATGCAAAAAAAATTAAAATGAAAAGCTAAAAACATAATCAGAGGAGGGAAGAAAATTGAAAGAGAAAAATTGTACAGGGAAAAATCAATGGGAAACAAAAGTAAAAGGGATTGAATTGACAGAATTTTAGCTGATGTAAGAATTTGTGGGTAATAGTGAGATGACACATTTAGTCATCAGAGGAGGGATTGCTAGCTCAGGTGTATTAATACATTTTTTTAATGAGTGTTTATGTATTCCGAATAAATGATTTGTCGAGAAAATAAAATAATGTAGAGAAATAATGCACACATTTGAAAATATGATTCCGAAGAGTGGCCCCCAATGTTCACAAATTAAACTTATTAGTAGAATTACTAATGCAAAATGTTGAATATATGTTTGACTAGTGTAGTAGCATGTCATATTAAGGGTTATGCATTAAGCCTTAGCTTTATTAATTGTAGATCTTAACTTAGTGAATGTCTTGGCCTACTTGCCAGGCTTCATGTCAAAGCTGTATTTCTTAACGTTTAATAAAATGGCTGTCCTAGAGAGTTAAGCTGTGTTTTTCCATTTTGTATTATGTGCTCGTACCTGAGAATTGCTTCTCATGAGAACCGACTGCTAGAAGATGCTGTTCCTACTAATGTAGCATTTTATGTGTAATGTGTGTGAGACTCACTCTCTCAGGAGGAAAACAATGGAGATACTGACTGGAGTGGAAGCTGCAACAATATTGTTTCCTGACAAGCAGGATGATGAGGACATTACAGGACAAACCAATCAACGACATGTGAATGGAGTGATAGTAGAATTCATAGATTGGGGATTTTAGTTTTATTGGACAAAGTGTGAACATATGATTAACTGACCAATATGGATTTGGGAAGTAGTTTTAATTTAACAACGCTGCACTGAGAAGAAAGCAGCATTCTGCCTTTTCATTTTGCCTTAAGCATTCTGCATTTTGCCATTACCTATTACCCATTTTCTTGCTGGTCGAAAAGTCAATATTTTCTTGTGAGAAAAGAGACATGGTTAACTTTAATGCTTAAAGACTTTGCGTTTTTGGAACTTTGATCCTGAATCCTGATGCCTTGCTGATCGACTGAGGTCCTGAGGACAAAGACTGACCCTGTTGCTGATCCACACTTAGGATAGGTATAATGCAATAGACTGTTGAAAATTATACAGATTTGCTTTTTCTTTCTAGGTACCAACTGCATTGTTTTGGTAGAGCCATAGTTAGATGTTTTTCCAAATTCATGTTACTAAATCTTTCTGCATGAAGCCCAAAATGCTGATGTTAATCGGGTGTTAGTTAAGGATCCTCACTAATGAAATGACCCTAACAGGAATTAATGCTTGATGAATTTCTCTGCTAAACTTAATGTATGTGATTACTTTGATGCAGTTGACTGCGTTACTGATTTGCACCATAACTTTAGAATGTGTTGTAGTTCAAGTTTTGACTAGATTACATTTCTTCCGCATCTTAGGACAGCTAGTATTTTTTCTGTATGTGTTTCATTTGATTTTGAGATTAATCTACATGACCTTAGCATTGTTAATATAGAGAAATAAATATTCTAACTTTTGCTAAAAGGTGTGGTTATTCATGACTGAAAGGTCATGGTGCGTGACATTTACTGACTCCATTGATTGTTGTTGCTATTGATTGCTAATGATTATAGAGTATTGTGTATTGATTATTGATTACGTACTGGAGCTATGGTAAGTACATCTTAGTTGCAAGTCAAAAGGTTCATCGACCCATTTGAGTCCCCTTGTAAGTTTACTTATTAAGGTCAGACGTGCTAATACCTGTGCTGGAAAGGAGCAGGTGTGTACCATATCATAGTAAATATGGCACATTTCTGTTCTCTCCATTTCACACAACTTAGCCCAGCGAGTGTGAAAAAAGAATAAATCTGGCTTTACATCTACAGATCATATTAAAAGATGTGGTAACAGATGATTCCTAATTATCCTAAAATCTGTTGAGAAAGAAAGTACTGTCAACCATACTCTCTATCCAATAATGCCAATTAATACACTTTTTATTATCCTTCCCTGATGTTTAGATTGCTTATACTCCTCTGGATGTACTCTATTACAATCCCAAGTCAACATTGAAAATAAGGCTCTCCCTAAACTCTGCTCATCCGAAGAATATCACATTTACATGTTCTGCAAAATAAATAGGGACAAACCAAACATAAATCTGGTCACATTTCTGTGACCCACATAGGAAAGTGTGCACAGGATGAATGTTTGCTTCACATTGAAATTACACAGGTGCCATTGATGCAAATATAGTTCATTTTTAGGGTCAAGCGTGCAAGTGCTCTAGCCCCTGTTGTAATCTCTCTGTGGGCTTTTAGCCATGCCCATGTCATGCCCGTCACTTTCATTGGTTCGTGGGCTTGACCTTTAAAACTTGCTTGATTTCGTGTGTGAAAGGCATGCATACATCATGCCTTTTCCAGTGTTTATCCCTCCTCGAGAGCACTGGCCACCTACTGAAAACATACGAGGATCCATGTTTTTTGCATTGGTTTCTGGACTACTTTTTCATTTTATTTCTTATGCAGTGCAATCTCGCTAGGCAGTAATCAAGGGCTTTTCATGACTATCAGTTTAATTCTATTTTTTATCCTGTTTATCATACTATAGTTTGGTTTTCAGTTAATTGATAAACTGCACATCAAACACTTCCATGTCAGTGATTGTTCTTCTGGTAACTTGAATTTATGAATCGTACAACATGGTTGGGAACATGGGAGGTTTACAATAAGAGAAAACAGGAAGACGAGAGTACATAACGGCACATAAAATAAAATTAAGGCAATATTGAAACAGTTCTAAAATAAAGGAGTTTTCTTGAAAAAATGAATCTGTTTATTGTGTTTAAAATACCAATGCAGCATACTGTGATTATAGTGTAGACCAGGTATGCTGCTTCTGGCCGATTTCTTGTCATTAACAGAAATACTAAGAACTTTATTCAACATATTTACCTTCAGCGAAGACTTTAATTAGAACGAAACCACCATTCCTTAATTTCGTAAGTGCATACCTGTGAGCAGAATGATGAAGTAAAAATATGAAAATGCACATAAGCGCTGTATACATTTGAGAAGAGGTCAAGCTTTTAGAAATCTGAACCAACTTCCAATAACTATGAGAGATCCCTCACTGAATGATACACTCATATATGATACAAGAGTCACTACATCTCATACTAGATGATGTAGCTCTGTGACACAGCATATGCTTTGCATTTTGAGGCCTTAAGCATCTCCAGTGTGTTTTTGTGTTTTTGTTTCTTTTATCTCCACACTGCTCCCTTGCATGTTTATATTGTTGTCTCTGCCCTGTGCACACCAGAGTGCAAACTGCTTTCCCATGGGCTCTGTCGCACGTGCTATCAGTGGTTCCCTTGTGAAAACATCTAAGCCTGCACATGCGCAATGGATTTTAATGCAATTTTCGAGCCGCCTCCTCTCAGTATTTGACACCGCTGTAATGTCACATCAGCTTCATCTGAGGACTTTTCGAGCAGTAAAGTGGACATCACAAGGAGGAGAGGAAGTGGACAGGCAGGTCTGCTGGCCCAGGCCACACACGACCAAGGCAAGTTGCATTTTGTATTTTACAAAAGGAGGCTCAGCTTGCTAATTAGATTTGCCTCCTTTCTTTGCAAAAATACCAGTCATTTTTGCTGTTCTGGAACCGCCAAGAGATAGTAACTGAACAAGAATTGCTCTGAAATTACTAGCATTATGCCTCCTTTGGCTGCAATAATCATTCTGAAACAACTTAGACAGCTCTCAAATACTTCTGTTAACTAATTAATTTGTGTTGTCTGATGTTTCAAAAGGGAAAAATACAGGATTTAACTGATTTATTTCATATTTTTAACAGCCTGGACTTAAAAATACAGGCTGAGTCAGTAAAGAACGGTCAGGTGGCAACTCTATAAAATGATAAGGCAGGTAATGTCACCCAACACAGTCCGTGGCATAGCTTCAGGGGGGATGTTTGTAATACGACACCCCCCAAACAATTAAATTTTTGGTTTGGCAGTTGTGTGTTGGGGACCTCAGTCGGGTCTGATATGCCTCTGTCAGTTTTTCTAATTGTGAGCCAAGCATGAAAGACAAAACAGTGGCCATTGATGTAAGTAGGACTGAAAGAGAGAAAGAAAGAGCCAGAGATACCCATACCTAAATGTGCAACTAACCTGAAATCAATACAGCATGCCCTCCTTACTCAACTTGTGTGATACTAAGCACATATTTTATTTCACAGAGCCTCCTTTTTAGGTTGAGCGTATAAGCGATGTGAACTATTATAATCTAACTGTGGGATTTTAGCCACGCCCACCGCAAGCCCATCACTATCACTCATTCATGGGCTTGCCTTTCAAAAATCCTTTTTTATCCTTGGTAAATGCTTTACGATTGTCCCTCCTTGGGGAGGTCTGGTTACTGCCTTGAACATTGACTCTGTGACATTGATACCTTTGGCTGTGAGCGAAGTTCTTTTTCTTCAGCTTGCTCATGTCAACTGTTCTACTTTTCATTTTTAATTTAAGTAGCAAGAAAAGTTAAGTTAGGAATGTACAATGTTAACAGCTCTATTGCAAATGCTTGTTTGTAGCAGCAATCTATCTACACTGTCTTTTAGAGGAAGCCAGTTTGGATACAATTAAAGTATGGTTTGCATCTACAGAATATGTAATATTATTCACACAAAAGTGGGATATATTTGCTCATTTGTTCATACACATAAAACAATGCGTTACTTTTTCAACACTTCAAATGCCTGTCCAGTTCTGTAATTGACTCCTCCAGCAATTGTAAGATTACTGTTATTCTTCTGTAGTGTTTTTTCTTTGAATTTGTTCATTGACATTCACTCACATTTCAGAAACAATTAACAGAATGTTTATTTTAGGGAAGTTCATTGTTAATTTTTGCCCCAAAAATGATTTCAAAGAAAATGTCTACCTTTTAGATGCAATTAAGGGGCAGATTTGTGGAAAGTGGTGCTGCACCGAGTGCAGCACCACTTTCCATTCACCCCTTAACACCCCCCACCGCAACCATGTGTGCGCCGTATTTAAAATACAGTGCACCATGGCACAGGGTAGGGGGCAATAGTGTCATTTTTTATGACGCTATTGATGTACTCTGCGGGAGTAGCGCCAAAATGTTGGTGTTCTCCTGCAGAGTACATAGGGGCCCATTCTAAAGAATGGAAGCCCTCTTTTAAGGCCTGCTCTTGAGCAGGCGTTAAAAGTGTCGTAATAAATGGTGCAAGGAAATATCATAGATTTCCTTGTATCATTTTACCAGCTCCCCTAACGGGGGATGCCCCCTTTGCATACTTCATGCCTGGTGCAAGCATAATGTAGCGCAAAGAGTTACAGAGTGGCGCAGTGCATGCATTCGCCAATCTGTAAATACGGTGCAGGGATTTTGGCCTCTTTGGGCCACATTAATATAAAAATAAATTACGTTAATGTGCGCAAGGTGGCGCTAGTGGCCTATATATATGGTCCTAAATGTTTTGCTGACTCCAGTACATTTTGTATGACATTGTAGTGATATAGTTCTTGTTTTTAAAGTCACAGAATGCTAGCATTAGCGGAAAAAAACTTGAAATTATGATTTTCAAACCTTATGTGCATCATCCATACATTTCTATGGTACATTTTTGTGAAGGAAAAGACCACGTAGATGGATGGACTTTGCTTCATTAATACGATACTAAGCAAATACTCAAGTGTGAGTTTCACAGACATGACAGTGATTGCACGGCAATACAATTCTAGATGTGACTTTTGACACCATCCAACCATGTAATAAATACATAAAAGAACAAGAAAAAATTAAGTTCATAAGTTCATAGTGTAAGTATGAGTATTGCTATTAGAGGTGGAAGTAAAGAAGAGATAAATATGGTGTAACACATTTGGGGTTACGACTGCCCAGGTGGGGAGTGCGATATTTATTACATCAATTCATTTTTGACACCCTACAGTTCGAAATTCATCTAGTGAGAGAAATGTTTAGACCTCACAAATGGAGACAAAGGGGCAGGTTTTTGTTCTTTCTACAGCAAAATCTTGCCTCACCTTCGTTCATATCTAATTAAAAATAAAATCACTGCTATTTTAGCAGAGTAGATATTTTTGTTCTTTGGCTGCCTGTCAGATGGAGAAATGCACAATTGTTTGGACACATTGAGCCATATCAAAGTCGCTGAGCACTGATTTAGAAAAATGCAAATAAGTTTGCACATTTTTTGTTGCTTTGTGTGCCGTGCTATATGGAATGGAGCATGTTTTTATTTTTATTTTTTAGAGCATGTATTGGGAAAGATCAGCGATGGCTGCTGCATAAGGCAAGGATAGGGGCAGGGGGCAGAGACACGGTAAAAATTTAACAAAAATAGAAACTTACATTGCCTCCATTCCTGCAGCATCCTGCCACCTCACGCTCCTCATTCTCTGGTGCCCCACCATTTACTACAGGGACACCAGCACAGGCTCCCCAGCAATCCTGGAACTGCTTTCATGTAAAACCTTGCATGAAAGCAGCGCCAGATTGGTCTAAGCTGCAGTGACTGCCACTCAGACACAGCCCTGGGGTTTGTGCAGTTTCCTGGAGAAACCTAAGTGTGCATGTGTGTTTGGCCAGCCTCAGAGAGCCATCCAAACACACATGTGCACTTAGATGCACTATCTCCTCCGCCCACCTCCCATGGCCCAGCCCCAACCCCCGTACTGCTGGCTGTGCCAGAAGCAGACAAATAAAACAATCTATTGTTTTATTTGTCTGCTTCTGGCACAGCCAGTGGGGCAATATTCCTTCACCATAGCAAAGGAGCCGCCTCTGGGAAAGATGGTTACTACAGAATGTGCAAATTAGGCAGTGGCTAGCAGAGAAGAAGCTGAAGAAGCTAAGTGATGAACACCAACAGTTTTTCTCTCAGGAGATGATTGAAGCAGAGATTATTCGAGTTTTGAGATCCAGCAAGGAAGGAAAGCAGTGGGACCAAGTGGGGTACTGATGGAGTTATATGTAGAGGTGGAGGAAGTTGTAGTCCCATTATGGTGAATTATTTTGAATGCAATTTTGAGTGGTAAGGGGCAGATTCCAGAAATGTGGAATTAGGCTACTGTTAGCTTGGTCTTAAAAACCAATAAGCCTGCAATGAGATGTGAGTCACATAGGCCAGCCTCTCTTTTAAACTGATTACAAAGTCTTTGCTGCAGTGATGCTGAAGAGACTGGCTTAGCAGGTGGGAGTATTGATAGATGGAAGCTAAAACACTTTTTTTCAGGAAGATATCTAAGGAAATTAGCCCACTTCCTTCTATAGGTACGGCAGCCGCAAACTCAGCACCACTAGCAGTGATAGCACTTGACATGGCCAAAGCCTATGATGACGTAAATTTGACTTATTTCTTGGAAGTACTGAGTCAAATGTACCTGGGTGATAAGTTTTGCACGGCCATTGAGCTGATGTATAGAGCACCCACAGTTAGCATTTTTGTGAATCGTGTACTAAGAGAACAGATGAACATAAGAAGAGGGACTAGGCAGGGCTGAATATTGTCTTCGCTCTTGTTTAACATGTACATAGATATCAATGGGACTTATTTTTAAATTCCACTGTCCATTTAATTTTTCTTCTCTGTTCTTAAGAGTGATGAAACAATGTATCAAAGTATTTAAATTTAATTACATTATAACTTTAAAGTCACACACTAAATTCCAGAGACCAACTTATAGTTCAAAGGCTTTTATTTAGACTCAAAGTCAAACTTACAAATATGAGTCTCAAAATCATAGTATAACAGTACAGAATAACCAAAGGTAAATCAAAACGTCATACAGTAGGAAATGGAACCGACATGTAAAAGACCACTGATATAATAGCGATAATGCAGAAAATAATGAAAAACAATTGATGCATAGTTTTATTCCAATCTTTGCTGCTTAACCATTTAATCTAAAATCCTAACTATGCTAATATCCTAAAGGTTTAGAGAGCAGTCAGCATGGCAGAACTTCCGGAGAAGTTTCCATCAAGAGAGGTATGGTGGCATGAAGCCACATAGAAATTAGAGTTCAAGAGCGGTACCTAAGTAAAGTCTGCTCTCAGCTAAAGGCAAAGGAAGTCTGAGGCTTAACACTAACTAAACCACACTTCAATCTTGATTCTTCACGGGTTCTCTCATAAGCAAATACCTTTCCCAGTTCAAAAGCATAGTCTCAAATTATTAGCAAATTGACACTCTAGCCTTGCACTTGGGAATTTCACAAGAATTACTGCTGCCAGCCCAGGATACTCCTCAAGTTCTCGATGAGCATTTCACCGGACCTTTCTTATCATCCCAAACAATGAGCTTTCTATTAACATAGGTCTCGGAACCTGACACCAGAAGCCTCAGAAAAACATTCAAAAAGCAAACTTTACATTGAAGTTTATAACACCAGAAAAAAATATATGGGGCTTCACTCTGGCCAAACCAATTAAGCACGCATACACTATAAGGTTAAATGAGTTCTATACATCTCTTATAGCAAATATATATAATGAGTATAAAGACTAATATTTCTACAACACTAAGGCCCGTATTTCTACTTTTTTAGCCCTGCTTTTGCGCTGCTTTTTGACACAAAAGCAGCGCAAACTTACAAAATACAATTGAATTTTGCAAGTTTGCGCTGCTTTTGCGTAAACAAATCACACAAACGCGGCACTAAAAAAGTATAAATATGGGCCTAAAACTCTATATCATGAACATTCTTTCAAACCCATGATAAAATATGGCATACATGAAACATTGCATTCATCTGTGCACTTTACTCGTAATACTCATAGTGCACCATGTTTGTATTAAAACATTTCTTACATTAAGCAAAAAACAACCAACCCTTCATTTAATGTTTTAAGAGATGTAATGGCACAGCCAGGTTATGCTCTCTCAAGAGCCTTTTGCACAAAGTTTCTGATTGAATAAAAACACTGTGCCTTCCTCCTGTAATGGTTTTGAGATGAAAGTAGCATTATATGCTGATGATTTCATGGTGTATACAACTAGCGTAGATGAGACAATGGAGCAGAATAAAAAGGAAGTGGTCAACTTTGGCTCCCTCTCAGGGTACCAGGTGAACTAAGAGAAAACAGAAATAATGAATTGGAATTACGTCTGGGAGGGACGAGAAACAATGAAGTACTTGGGACTAAAGGTGACATGGGATTTGGGAAAGCTGACAGGGGGCAACCTGACTAAAGTTATGAAAGAAAGTAGTGATCTGCTGAAAAAATGAAACAATCTCTCTCTGACTTTATGTGGGCTAACAAACTCGGTGAAAATGATGAGCCTCCCAAAGTTCACTTTTTTGTTTAATTGCATACCGCAGACCTTTGGAAAAAGACCCTGAAAAAGCATGGAGAAACATAACTAGCTTTGTATGGGTCAGTAAAGGGGCTAGAATAGCATAGATGAAGTTAAGGAAAAAGTTAATGAAAGGAGGTTTAGCATTTCCAGACCTGCATTGCTGGGACTTTAAACTTAAAAACCTATAGAATGCTGATCTACAGGCCGGGCAAGGATACAATTGGGAGACGGCTGAAGTGCATGGTAAAGAGTTAAGCAAAGGAGGGTTAAGTTATGCATGTTTGTCTCATCTAGATGTCTTAAGAAAGTGAGGCTGAAGATATTGCACTGTGGTTTGAAGTTAAATTGACTTTGGGGTTCCCCTATCATAGTAAGTTGGCTCCAATTCAGGGCTCACCTGGGAAGTCAAAATGTTTGAAGTATAAGCTGTCCTTGTCAATCAGGAGGGATAGGATCAGATGCTAGGGTGATTTCGTAGCAGGAGGGAAGATAATGCCGTTGGAGCTGCTGATGGAGAAGTCAGAGGATACCATTTCCCTCTTTAAGTACATGCAATTGTCATCATGGGTAAGAGTCAAGAATGGGCAGAGATAAATGGAACTCAAGTGGAGACAGAACTGCATATATATATTACCTACTGGTGGTCACCAGTGGATAGTTATAGTTAGGACCTAGTTTGCATAGGAAGACCGTTTTTTGTTTTGCCAATAACTTTGGCGCCGCTTAATGAAGCTTCATGATATTTTCAAAACTTATACTTTAATCAGTTCAGTTGCTGTCTTGAAACGTTTAGGGTTCTCTGGCAAACAAGGGCCACAAAAAATGGGGGTCCCAAAATACATTTTTCCCATAGGGATTTTGAACAGCGTGAACCGCTAGATGAAATTACACCAAATTTGCAGAAGGCCACCTTCTGGTCCAGAGAACATGCATTTTGTGATTTGATGTAAATCCGTTCAGTAGTTTTTGAAATATGTGAGTTTAAAAAATATAGATATCCAGGGACACAGATCCTCTGCAGATCCAACTGTCCCTGTGCTGATATCTGATTAGCTGCCAACAATTCAACAAGGGAGTGTTGGCAGCCATTTTGGGACACAGCTTCAGACACTTCTCACAAAAAAAGTTGTAAAAAAAAGAAAAGGGACCAGGGTAGGATCACCCTGGCCCTCTAGCCTTTGTCTAGCGGTCCCTCACTGACTCCACCAGGGCTAAAAAGCATTTTGGGTCAGATTTATGTAAAGTGGTGCTGCACTGAGTGCAGACCCACTTTCCCTGCACTCGTTAGCATCCCCCTACCTCCACCATGTGTGCACCTTTTTTAAAATATGACGCACGATGGCACAATGTAGGGGGCGATAGCGGCATTCAATTTGAAGCTATTGATGTACTCCTGCAGAGTACATAGGGGCCCATTCTCAATAATGGAAGCCCCCTTTTAATGTCTGCTCTGAGCAGACATTAAAAGTGCTGTAAGAAATGGCACCATTTTTTCGACCACCCTAATGGGGACGCCCCCTTTGCATACATTATGCCTGGCTCAGGCATAATATAGCACAAAGGGTTATAGAGTGGTGCAATGCATGCATGGGATTTCGGCCACGTTGGTCCACACTAACTCCAACATTAATGATACTAATGTGGCCCAAGGTGGCACTAGGATATTATAAATATGCCCCTTTGTTTTTAAAACCTCAGAAAAATATGTGGAACCGGATGTGCATATTTTTCTGAGATTTTAGCCCTGTGGACCACTATCTTCAGGGGCAAGTGTGTCCGTCATGACCCCCCCAGCCCCAGAGACCAACACCTCCCAGAAGCAAAATGAGATGTTGGAGGAGGGTAGTGCCACCCCCGTGTGGAGCCAATAATCGCCCTGGGGACTGCTACCCCCAGACTGGCTTCTGCTATGTTCTGTGGTGCCCACCCCGGGACACAGCTGTTTGCTTTGATTTGGTGGGAACTTTGACACCTCCTGCCAAGTTAGAGCAATCATTGCTTCCAGTGGGCGAGAGCTGTCAAAGTGCTCTTGCCTGCTGGAAGGAGAGGTTTCATCTCTTTCCCTGCCTGCAGAGATTCTGGCAGAGAAATATATAGATATGTAGATTTTGCAAACAAGGAGCGGCATATTTAGCAGCTCCCTGTGGGCAAAACCAATGCTGGCTCCGGCAGGAGGCGGGAAGCCGGCTGGGACCATGGGGGACTTGAGGCTCCCTTGCGGGCCCCATCGTACACAATGGGTGCACAGGGCAAGCAGCTGACATGGCTGGGCCCCAGGGGTTGGGGTCCCTGGATGTGAAATTGACTGGGGCAATGGGGCTCTTTGACACCCCTCCCCCATTGATTAGTGGTGGGCCCCAGGGGATGGGGTCCCTGGGGGCTAAAATCAGCTAGGGAGGGGGGCTACCCAGCCTCCCTCCCCATTAAATAGTGGTGGACTGCAGTGGCTGGATCCCAGGTGTGGAAATCGTCCAGGGGCGGGGCGCCTCGTGGCCCCCTCGCCCCTTGAATAGTGCTGGGCTCTGGGTAATGCGGTCCCCACGGCCAAAATCTGCCCCCTCCCTTACAGTACATGGTTCTCCCTATAAAATTGCTGCGAGTATGAAAATGTGCAAATAACCTGGAAGCTGGGCCAGCTTGTCCCTTCACTGTCCACCTTAGCAGTATGCAAAGGTCCTTCTCATTTACCAGGATGATGTACAGCTTCCCAAAGGGCTCCCTGTGCACTTCCCGCTGATTTTGATGGCGCGTTCTTGATGCTGAGGCAAAGCAGAGAAGCAGTTACTTCATATAAATAAGAAGAAAGACCCTGGTTTGGTGGAGATTTACATCTTTGTAGTTTAATTGGCCTCGCCATAGGTGGATTCATGTTATCACAGAATTCTAGAGGAACAGGCAAAACAGGAACAATCATGTTTCAAAATGTATACTTTATTCAGCTCAGTTGCTGTCTTGAAAGTTTCCAGGTGATCTGTCAAGTGGGGGGCTGAGAAAAAGGGGGGTCCAAAAGCATTTATTTCCCCTTTCTATGTCAATGGGATTTTTCAATTTTTTTAACACAACTACAGCCTGAACCCCTGAACGGAATTACAACAAATTTGGAAGAAGATAGCTCTTGGTCCAGAAAGCACACTTTTTGTGATTTGGTGTAAATCCCTTCAGTAGTTTTAGCAACATTACAGTTTAAAAAATATAGATGTCTGGGCACGCAAATACTCTATGGATCCAATTGGCTCTGTGTTTATATCCGAGTGGCTGCCAACACTTCAACAAGAAAGTGTTGTCAGCCATCTTGGGACATGGTTTCAGCTGAGTCTCACCAAAAAATATAAAGAAAAAATAAAAGGGGCCAGGGTAGGGTCATTCTGACCCCTTAGCTCTGCTGCTGTTGTCCCAGAGCAACCCTGCCAGGGCTAAAAACCATTTTATTTTTTTAAATAATAGAAAAATCTGCAGATCCGGAGCCACAAATTTTCCCACCGTTTAAAAAAAGGGTGTTTTCCCACCCTTTTCTTTTAATTAATCCCCGGGTGGGCCAGGTCCCGGGGGCACTGGGGGCTTTAAAAAGGAGGAGGTTACATGGGGCCCCCCTCTTTGGGCTTCTAATAGCCCCAAGGACTGCCACCTCCCTGGGGTAGAATACACTATGTATGTGGAAGGCAGCACAGCCACCATGCAACCCTGTAGACTATCACCTCCTTGGGGCTAATTACACTATGTATCTGCCCCCTCAAAGCCGCGGAGCCCACCACCTCCCAGGGCACATATACAATTTAATGCTTGGGGGGGCACCTACGCATCCCTGGGGACCACAACCTCACTGGGGCAGAATACACTATTTATGCAGTTACCTTAGGCCACGAGGTATAGTTACTTGAAATAGCTCTAAGTATAACTGCTGAATTTCTCTGGTTTTGCGTGAGCAAATTCAGAACCTAACTATAACGTCCCTGTAACCTTTAGTTTTTTAAGTGAATTTCTATGTTTTTTTTATCTATTTTCTAACTATAATGTTCCTGTAACCTTTGATTTTCTTCAGTGAATTTCTATGATTTTTTTTTTAACATATAGTAATTTTCATTACTATAAGATAATCCAACCACCGCTGTGCATGGCCTTTGGCCGTGTGTGGCAGGAGTTGTTACAGGGCCTGTCTTTCTGGGTGTGAGGTCTGTGAGTGTATGTTTGAGAGTCTGAGTAGGTCTGTGAGTGAGTGCATGAATGTATGAGTGGGTCTGGGAGTGGACATGTGAGTGTTTAAGTGGGTCTGTGAATGAGTGTGTGAGTTGGTCTGTGAGTGGGTGCATGAAGTTCTGAATGGTTCTCGGAGTGGGTGTGTGAGCTTCTGACTGGGCCTGTGAGGGGGTGCATGAGTCTCTGAGAGGTTGTGTGAGTGGGCGCATGAGTCTCTGAGTGGTTGTGTGAGTGGGTGCATGAGTCTCTGAGTGGGTGTGTGAGTAGGTGTATGAATCTCTAAGTGCATGTATGAGTGAATGAATTAGTGTCTGTATGAGTCTCTGAATGTTTTTTTTCTTTTTTGTATTATTCATAAATTAGTCATAACTTTACATGGGGGGTCACACTGATGGTATCGCAAATGGTAAAAAATTACTTGTTTCTCAACATACACACCTCAGGGTCCCTCAAAGACCCCTATATATGACAAACATAGGGTGAGGATACCTCTACCTTGACTCCTTATACCACTATTGATTTTAATTTTCGACCGCAGGGACTGTGTCCCATTACTTAAAATGGCAGCCACAACTTTCTGCTCTGGTTGGGCGCTTGTACTAAGTAATTTGCAGCGATAATCATGAAGTCCTCATGAAGGATCCGCGGCCCTTAATATACAAATTTGGATTGCCTTCAATTTCGCAACAATTACTGAGTGAATTTACACCAAATAACAAAAAGCACAATCTGAGAAACAAAATCTCTCATTCTGTCCAGTTTGGTGGAAATCCGTCCAGTGGTTCGAGCTTGTAGTCGTATTTAAAACTACTATGGGAATTAACATGGTAAATGCAAATTTTTAACCCCCTTTTTATTGGCCCGCTTGACAGATAACCCCAAAACTGTGCATGTGCAACAAGAATCACTGCACACTTTAAAAAATAAAAGAAAAAAAACTTTGTGAAAAAAAAAATATATATATATATATTTTTATATATATGTATGTAGTCTCACCTTAACAATACTTACCATGTCTGATTAAACCATACATGGTAAAAGCACAAAAAAGTACTTGTGTGGTAAAGGCATGAATGGTAAAGGATGCACGGTAAAGGCATTACATGGTAAAGGCATTGCATGGTAAAGGAAGCATTGTAAAGACTGTTTCCTATGATTTTAACTATTTTTTTATGCAAACCGGTATGAATTTATTATGTTCCAAAAGCCTACACCTCGATGGAGGCATAACCTTGAAGAGAAAATCATTTTGCATCTATGTTGTACCGTACAGCACACGTACAAAGTTTGAAACGTTTTAAGGTATTGCTTAAGCATTATTTTTTCTGTTGGAAGGGTACACTCCGATTGCAAATCCTGTGCGTTGGAGCAAGGCAACCTAAAGTGCGCCAGCAGTGGTGGCGGGAACATCAGGCGACATAACATATGAAGTATGGTTCATCTCTGCTCTCGCTTTCATGTAAAGCACTGGAGCAAATTCAGTGGCTGCACTCGTTGGGTGACTAAGTAATTTTGTCCATTAGTCACTGTACCCGATGCGTGAAAGTGTCATCCCAAGTTTGGACATTTTCTTCTCAAATATCAAAAGAATTTGCACTGCTGTGCCAAAACCAAGGGAGGCCTCTCAGCTCGGGGAGGAATTAATTTAAAATTGTGACAGTTAAAAAAGCCTTGCACATCAGACAACTGTCGTAGATTGTGTAAGAATTCTCCATGGCTAAATGAAGCAACACGGAGATGGATCTGACAGAAAGAACAGAAACATGCTGGATTATATGCTAATTTCTCCACATCAGAGTGTTGCAGTCTGAACAAAGCTTTTGAAACCATCAACTCTCAGATTAAATCCAATTGATTAAAAACTGAACTGTGCTTCGATACATATCTAAACAACTAGTAGGTTATTTAAACTAAACCCTAGCAATGTTTGCCCAGTTTTGTATTGCATTATTAAAATGATGTATACATTTTGGCTTGAAGCAAGTCCTACTTTAACTTGAAACGGTCTAGATAATGCATGAAACAGCTGTGTTGTGTTTCATAACACAATATTGCTTTCATGTGTATGTATGAGGCTCAAGAGATTGAAATACACTTTTTGGGAAATAACATTTTTTATTCAGTTGAACTGGGCTGACAAATTGTAGGCAAAGTATGTTCTATGACATTTGTCGCTCTGAGAAATCGTTGTTCCATTCTAGCCTTAGGCGAACATGTCCCTCAGTATTTCATGAAGGGGTACAGAGATCCGAGCGGAATTATTCATGGGACTTCACAAGCTATTAAAATGGCTCTCTACGAGTTTTAGCTAAGATATGAACATATCGAATGATTCTGAGTTACTAAACTCTGACAGAAGTTCGACATTGTGGACGCTTGATGCAGAAAGCTAGCTCTAAATTATGCCAGTTATGGACTAGCATACGCGAGTTAGGGACAGATGTATCAAAGGGTTTTTCCCATTCTGTGTCAATGGGAAAATGTGTTCGTACATATGGCCCTTAGTTATGTATCCTAGCAGCATGTGCTTAAAAAAACACAGGTCTAGAAAAGAGTAATTGACATGTGGCTGACAGCCTATCAAGAAATTTGACAGTTTTGTAACTCACTATCCACCACTAACCTCTTTGCTGGAAAGACTGCAAAGCGGCTTATGGTGAAAGCTGCATAGATCTGTGATAAATTGTTATGGGACAGGTTTGAATTTCCAGAATACAGCTCAGCAGGGTATCTGGACTGCTGAAGAGATGAATGCATATCATGCTGGTCTAAATCTCCGTTGTGCTTTGATAGCACGGCGGGCAAAGGCACTTGCAGACAGATGGTTTGTAATAATCAGGCCACTCATTTAATAATCAGCAAAATTCTGTACAGCAAACTAACCATGAGGTCCCAGATCAAAGCAGTTGCCTCTGTCTGCTTTTGCACACTTTACATGTTATGAAACGTCTTCAAATGGTTCCCACTGAACACCAGATGTAGCATCACTCAGGACCTAATCACCAACTGATTGAAATAAGGCAACACACTCTATGCTGGGATCACCATGCACCTTCTGCAGAGACTCCAGTACATACAGAACTCCAGTGCCAGATTCATCCTCGACGTCCCCAGATGGACCCACATCACACTCACCTCAGAAAACTTCACTGTCTCCCCATACAAAAGAGATGCCTATTAAAGCTGATGATCCATGCATACAAAGCACTGCAAAACCAAAGACCAGCCCACATCAACTATCACCTGAACTTCTACCTCCCTACTGGACAACTACGCTCTGCTGTCCTCTCTCTTGCCCACACCTGTGCATGAACCAAAGCAGCAGTGGAGGGTGCTCCTTTTCCTACTGTGCAGGCAAAGTTCTGGACTAACCTTCCTCTGTAGGAATGGACCTCCACCTCTCTACTGGAATTTCGGAGAGCACAAAAGACATGATTGTTTAACTGAGTCACCTGAACCGTCATGACCTCAAGTGTTTAGATACCCTCTCAGGTGATTATTTGCACTAAAATAAATCCACTTGATCGACTGATTGATGCTAGGTGGGTTGTCTCAAGCCCAGTTGTGGTGGCCTATTTTTATTTTTTTCTGTGTAATGCTTAACGTGTACTGGGTGTAGCAGTCCAGGTAGTAATGCAGACCAAACATTTATTTCTATTTTAATGCTTTGTTTGTTAGAAATAAAAGATGTGCATACTTTCTGTGAAGTTTTCTTCCATGTGAACAGCATGCATTTGCATGATACTGACTCATGTTCGTTATTTCTTTGATTTGATTGGACCTCCGCATTCCATTGGTAAGGTTGGCTTTTCTTGTGTTTTGCATACCCGGTTCCTGGGTACTTTCATGCACTGCATGGAGTGTCATTTCTGTAGGCCTGAGAGCATACAAATGAGTGTGGTGTCTGGCTTGAGCAGGCATCTTGTCTGTGACAACAGTGATTTTATTGCATTGGAGGAATGTCCTCTTCGTTTGGTGAGGAAGTTGCTCATTAGGATATGGCTGTCTACATTGTGCTTAACCTTGTGCGTGAGTATATAAGTACACTTTAAAGACAGTCTATTGTGAAAGAAGAAGCTGTCCGGTGTTGTGGCAGTGTAATTTGTAGTGTAGTCATTCTTATAGTTTTGTATTCTGTGTGTGTGGTGTTAATTTTTGATTGTGCTTTTATGAAAATGTCCTGGTGTGTCTTCAGTGTGGTTTGTGTATCTCATTGTACATTGTTTTTTGTGTTCTCTTTACATTAGGAAAACTGGCAGAGATGTTGTGTCCTAATTTGTTCAGTGATTGCTTGTGGCTTTGTCTTGTTTCTCAAGTTCCATGCTAGTTGGTTCTGCATTGTCAACTGATGTAATGTACACATTCTTTAGGTGATTGTTGTGGGCAGATGCTTCCTAGGTACTGTAGGAAAGTACCATCTTTCTTCACACGTTACCCCCATTTTTACCTATATGTCAGTATGTTTTTGCCTGTCTCACTTGGATCCTGCTGGTCAGGACCCCAGTGCTCATAGTTTATGGCCTAATGTGTGTGTCTGTATAGTGCTTAACTGTGTCACTGAGGCTCTGCTAATCAGAACCTCAGTGCTTATTGTGAGAAAACAGAGCTGATTGCAGAGGCCCCCTAACTTTGTTCCCCCATTTTTCAATTTTTGCTGGTGTTTTCCTGACTCTGATGGTGCCCTGGGTACTGCTAACCAGTGCCAGGGCCTGTTCTCTGTGTAAAATGGATATGCAAATTAGGCTCATTATAATTGGCTAAGTTAACCTACCTATAAGTCCCTAGTATATGGGAGGGCATGTAGGTTTAGGGACCACAGCATAGGTGGTGCACCTGAGGTGCCCAGTGTCATTTTAAAGGCAGGCCTGCCTTGCTGGCTGCTTTTAAATTAAAGTTATATGCAAATTCGACTTTGGAATTAAAAGTAGTTCCAAAGTCTTCAACTACCTTATTTTTACATATAAGTCACCCCTAAGGTGTGCCCTATGTGTCCCTAGGGCTGGGTGCCATGTAACTATAAGCAGGGACCTTATAAAAATAGTTTTATAAGCCCTGTTGAGGTAAAAACTGCCAAATTCGTTTTCCCCTCATTGTAGTGAATGGCCTCCATAGGCTAGAATGGGGAGACTTTATTTTAATTTTTAAAGTCCCCTTAAATGATGGATACTAAGAATTTGGTATCAAATTAATTGTTATAGTAAACCCCACAACTTCCAGTTGTTGGATTTAATATAACTTGATCAGGTAAAGAGTTTTAAACTTTACCTGAAAAGTTGCCAATTTCAGCCCTGCATTGTTTTTGCTGCTGTGCCCTGATTGGCCAGCCTCTAGCAGCCTGGCCAGGCTGCCTTGATGAGGTGTGAAGTGGCCTGGCTTCACACAAAGGAATGTGCCTGTGGGAGGGAATCTCCCCTCAGCAGATGGTGAGGCAGGAAGGGGGAGGGCTGCCAAACTGGTCTTCAAAGGCAGAGAAGGGCATTTGGAGCAACCAGCAACACCCCCACATCCTGCAACCCCAGACAACTAGGTTCCCGATTGATTAGATTAAGAGAGGACAGGGGAGGGGTGTGTTTATGATTTTTAGCCACACCAGTGGGTGGGCTCAGTCAGATGTAAACTCCAAAAATCAGATTCAGCCATGATGGATTTTTGGAGAATGTTGCCTCCTGGGATTGATTTTTGCCACACTTCCCAGGAAGTGGTCATCACAGGGGGAATGACCCTGCCCTTGATTGGAGAACCAGGACCCCCTGCTTTTCACCCTGGATCAAGGATAAAACTGGCAGACCTGCACCCACACCTCAGATCCCCATCAGATTCCAGCAAGGAAGAACCAAAGGAGAAAAAGGACTGCCCAGCTGGACCCCTGGCATGCACCTGGAACCTGCACTCAGAAGTACTGCACCAGGCTGCACACTTGGGCTTCACCACAAGAAGGACTTTGCCTGGCTTCAACTGGTTCAAGGAGGGACTCCCTGTTTGCTACAGGTGAAAAATTGCTATCCAGAGTCCCCTGCACCAACTCCTAAAGAAATCAACCAGCTGGCCACTGCCCAGTGGCCAAAAAGGTGTTTGCACCAGGTGCATTCTGGGAGTTGTAGTCCGCACCCCCCAAGGACCATCTCAGAACTTATGGACCCTTTGGGTGAGCTGTGGACCTCAAAAGAACCTTAAAAGGACATCTGGTAGAAGCCCCAGAAGTTTGGAGAAGTTTGGAGAACTTTTGTAAAAAAGCTCCATAGATGGACCGACCCGCGGCGGCAACTCTAGCCGGCTTGCCTCAACCGCAACCTGGCCTGATTTGCTGGTTCGTCCCAGTAAAGAAAATCTCTGAAAAAAAGACTAAGTCCAAAGGTAAAAAGTTGACCGGGACCTCCCAGCCAGCCTATCCGAGGAGGGCTCCAGGGACGTCGAATCAAGACCAAGGTTTACCCCGGTTGAAGGATTTTCACCTCGAAAAAACGACAGAAGGTAAAAATCTCCACTGAGGATTCCCGCATCGCGTATCCGGAGAAGGGCTCCAGGAGGTCGGATTGGACTGGCAGGTTCGTCCCGCTGAAGAAAATCTTCGAAAAAGAGACTATAGGCCTGATTACAACTTTGGAGGAGGTGTTAATCCGTCCCAAAAGTGACAGTAAAGTGATGGATATACCACCAGCCGCATTACGAGTCCATTATATCCTATGGAACTCGTAATACGGCTGGTGGTATATCCGTCACTTTTGGGACGGATTAACACCTCCTCCAAAGTTGTAATCAGGCCCTAAGTGTGAAGGTAAACTTTTAACTGAGGCCTCCCGCGGCCTGTAGCCGAGCAGGGCTCCATCGCGGTCGGCCTTAAACTTTGACTTTGCCCCGGTCGAGGTGCAACCAGATGACCCGATTGGCGCTTTTTGTTTCTAGGTGCTAAAAAACAATAATTCTTTAAAAATCCATATCTCCGGTTCCCCTTATCTTATTTTATTTGTTTTTGTATCATTTTAAAGATAAAAATATAATCTATTTTTATAAATTGGTTTCGGATTTTTAAACTGTTTCCTGTGTTTTATTTAATTACTGTTTTGTGATATTTGAATGCTTTACACTCTGTCTCCTAAGTTAAGCCTTGACGCTCGTTGTCAAGCTACCAAGGGTTGAGCTGGGGTTCATTTACTGAGACCTAACTGGACCTTAGTGGAGGTTAGTGGCCTATTGCTAAGTGTAGGTACCTACCTACCCTTACCAATAATCCATTTTCCAACACTTATGCTCTCTCTGCTTTTAAATTTGTCACTATAGGCTAGTGACTTCATTTACCAATATCGATTGGCACACTGGACCCCTCCCTTATAAGTCCCTAGTATGTGGTGCCTAGGTACCCAGGGCATTCAATCAATCAATCAATTAATCTAATCAAACATTTGTAAAGCGTGCTACTCACCCACTAGGGTCTCAAGGCACTGAGGGGGGGGGAGGGAAGGACTGCTACTGCTCGAATAACCAGGTCTTGAGGCGTTTCCTGAAGGTCAGGAGGTCCTGAGTCTGTTGTAGGTGGGTGGGTAGGGTGTTCCATATCTTGGCGGCGAGGTGGGAGAAGGATCTGCCGCCGGCTGTAGTTCGATGGATGCGAGGGGCGGCGGTGAGGGCAAGGTTGGCGGATCGGAGTTGGCAGGTGGGAGTGTGTAAGATGAGTCGCTCGTTGAGGTAGGCCAGGCCTGTGTTGTGAAGAGCTTTGTGAGCGTGGATGAGGAGTTTGAAGGTGACCCTCTTGGTGACGGGAAGCCAGTGAAGGTCTCTGAAGGGGGCTGAGATGTGGTTGTGGCGAGGGATGTTAAGGATGGGATGTAGAGGCGTTCTGTATACGTTGTCGTTTCTTCTGGAGCTTGGCTGTGGTTCCTGCGTAGAGCGCATTGCCGTAGTCCAGTCTGCTGCTGACGAGGGCGTGGGTGACCGTCCTTCTTGTTTCGGTGGGGATCCATCTGAAGATCTTGCGAAGCATGCAGGGGGTGTTAAAGCAGGAAGATGAGACAGTGTTGCCTTGCTGGGTCATGGTGAGTGATGAGTCTAGAATGAAGCCTAGGTTGCGTTTGTGGGTGGTGAGTGTTGGTGCAGTTCCTAGGGTGGATGGCTACAAGGGGTCGTCTCATTCAGAGCGGTTAGAGCCGAGGATGATGATCTCTGTCTTGTCTGAGTTAAGTTTGAGGCAGCTCTTTTCCATCCAGTTGGCGATGGCATGCAGTCCGTCGTGGAGGTTGGTTTTGGCGGTGGCAGGGTTCTTGGGGTTCCAGGAAATCCTTATGGGCTGCGGCATTTCTTTTGCCACCCATAAGTAGCTCAGAAAAAACCCTTTCACAGGACTGCCACTGCAGCCTGCATGAAATAATGCAAATGTTCTTTCATAGCTATTTTCACTGCACATAAGAAACTTATAAGTCACCTATATGTCTAACCTTCATTTAATGAAGAATAGGTGCAAAGTTACTAAGTGTGAGGGCACCCTTGCACTAACAAAGGTGCCCCCACATAGTTCAGGGCCCTTTTCCGGGACTTTGTGAGTGCGGGGACGCCATTACACGCGTGCACTACATATAGGTCAATATCTATATGTAGCTTCACAATGGTAACTTTGAACATTGCCATCTAAGGTGTCTAAGATCATGGACTTGTCCCCCGATTCCAAATCTGGTATTGGGGAGGCAATTCCATGCATCCTGGGGGTTCCACCATGGACCCCCAGTACTGCCAAACCAGCTCTCTGAGGCTTGCAATGCAGCTTCACCTGCTGCCACCTCACAGACAGGGTTCTGCCCTCCTGGGGTCTGAGCAGCTCAGTCCCAGGAAGGCAGAACAAAGCGTTTCCTTTGGGAGCTGGGTGTTACCCCCTCTCCCTTTCGAAATAGGTGTTGGGGAGGGGTAGCCTCCCCCAGCCTCTGGAAATGCTTTGAAGGGCACAGATGGTGCCCTCCTTGCATAAGCCAGTATTTGGACAAAAGAGGCTCTCAAACCATTCAGAGACGTACTCAAGGATATCATGAAGTTGCAAAACCATCGGAAACTGCCCTGGTTCAAACATATTTCAACTATCCTGGCTGCTATTGGCCAGGATGACTTTTGGCTCCATCCTGAAAAAATCGGAAGGCCTAGTCTTGCTGTCATAAAAAAGGCATATTGGGAGCGAAAGACAGAGATTATGTGCGAGTCATTTAGCCCTTTATTCAAACGGTATATTTTGTTTAACCAAGAGCTTAAACCAGCAATATTCATAGACAGTATTTATCCGGAGGAAAAAAGGGCTCTCTACTTTAAATTCCGTATGGGCACCCTACCAGTGACAGCGGTGGTCAACAGATGGCAATCCGCTCCTCCGGGTAGTTTAGAATGTTGTCCATGTCTTCATGGTGGTCCGGAAACACTTTCCCATTTCCTTTTACTATGTCACTTTACGCTCAGACTCCGTAAATTGTACCTTCGTCCACTTTTCAGAACTTTCGGAGTTAGGAAGTGCAAGGAGGCGGAAGCGCTATGTATGCGTTCAGATGAGAAATACATTGTGACTAAGGTCTCAACTTATATCTTGGAAGCATGGAAATTACGTCTATCAATGCACCTACAGTTGGCACAGGCACAATAGCCTATGTTATCCCGTACCTATTTAGCTTGGGAAATCGGTGCAGGGCAATGTAAACTGGGTTAGGCCTCGGTCTTTTATTAAATGACTGGAAGGCAATGCAAGGCCCCAAATGACTCGTCCCATAATAAGACATTTTAAATATTAGATTCATAATGTTTTTCTAGAATAAGTTAAGTTTTTATGTAAATTATGGTCAAATCAGGTTTTACGATAATGCATGGTAAATTGGATACATTTCGGCACATGTTAAATCAAAAATTCAAGCATAGTTCCTTGTATTGAGATGTTTTTTATCTTAATGTGATTTTTATTGAGTTCGAGGGATTGATATCTACTGTGTGATTATTGTTAAGGCCGGATAGGCTAATAACAATTAAATAAATGGTAAAATGGCATAAGCCAGTCTACACCAGTTCAGGGACCCTTTGTCCCCGGCTCTGGTGCGAAACTGGACAAAGGAAAGGGGAGTGACCACTCCCCTGACCACCACCACCCTAGGGGTGGTGCCCAGAGCTCCTCCAGTGTGTCCCAAACTTCAGTCATTTTGCTTTGCAAGGTGTGGGGGCACTCTGGAGGGCTCTGAGTGGCCAGTGCCAACAGGTAACGTCAGAAACCCCTCCTGATAGGTCCTTACCTGATAAGGTAGCCAATCCCAGTCTCAGGGCTATTTAGGGTCTCTCCTGTGGGTTCTCTTCACATTCTACTTGAAGTTTCCAGCAGGAGTCCTCTGCAACTACTACTTCATCCTCTGACCTCAGATCAACCGCAGCCTGCTCCAGGAACCACTGTAACAGCAACAAAGTATCCACAAGGGATACATTTCTTCTGCAACTTTATCTCCAGCCAGCAAATGCAACAGTTTCCATGTTGTGTACGCTCTAAGGACTCCATGTCTTCATCCTGCACCAGAGGGACTGAAGAAATCTCCAGTGGGGTGACAGGGTCACTCCCCTGCTCAGGCAGGCACCTTCTAAGTCGACGACCGGTTCTCTTGGACTCCTCTCACAGCAACGAGCGTGCTCCTTGGAACACAGAGGGTGGACCCAATCGACACAGACTGTCCTGCGGCCCTGCGGTCGCAATTTGGAGGAGGTAAAACCTTGCCTTCTCCCAGAACGATGGCACCCCTGTGCACCGCGTCTTCTTCACCTCCTGAGACCTCTGTGCACTATTTACAAAATTCCTTCATGCACAGCCTGACCTAGGTCACCAGCACTCTATCCTGCAATGCTCAACTTGCTGAGTTGATCTCCAGCAGCGTGAGACTTTCCTTTGTAGTGCTGCACCAACTGCATTTTGCACCTCCTTTGTCCCTGTGTCCTGGGACACCCATGGGTGCTATCTGGTTCTCTGGGGGTTCTCTGGAGTGCTGAGAGCCTCCTCTTTCTCCTTACACAGAGTTGAGCCCCCATGTCCTTCCTAGGTCCAGATAGCACCTAGTTGACACAAAATGTGACTTTGCCGGAACCAAGGTTTGTTGGAGGAATCAAGCACGAAAACTCGCCTGCTTCCAACTTCACAACATATGGAATCCTTTGCATCACACAGGAACCGGCTGGCATTTTCCTAGGTTGCATGTCTGCAGTCTTCATCCAACCAGGGACTCTTCTTTTGCACCCTCTTCTGGGTTGGCAGGGGCTCCTGTCCTTCCTGGAACTTCTTTCGACTTCTGGACTTGGTCTCCTTCTTTTGCAGGTTTTCAGGTCCAGGAATCCACTGTTTGTCGTTTGCAGACTTGGTTGGTTCTTGCAATAATTCCAATCACGAGGTGTAGTGTGTCCCAAGGAAACTTGCAGTACTTTACGCTTGCTTTTCTGGGCTCTGGGGTGCGGTAATTTACTTACCTTTACTGTATTCTTACTCTCCCAGCGATTCTGCACACAGTACACTTGTCTAGTGGGTAACTTGTGATTCGCATTCCACTTTCTTCGTATATGGTTGGTGTTGCCTCTAGACCTATTTTCTCCCGTTGAATTCTATAGCATTTCCTATTGTTTGCACTGTCCTAGGACCAATTACTTGCCATATTTTGGTGTCTAGTGTATTTATTGTCATAATACTTATCTCCAGAAGGAGTAATGCCTCTAAGATATTTTTATTTTTGGTAACACTGAGTATTGCCTTTACTTGTGTATACGTAAGTGGTATTTCATGAGCTTTTCATGTCCCCTAGTTCAGCCTAAGCTGATCTGCGTTAGCTACCTCTATCAGCCTAAGCTGCTAGGATACTACTACATTTCACTAATAAGGGATAACTGGACCTGGTATAAGGTGTAAGTACCCAAGGTACCCACTACAAACCAGGCCAGCCTCCTAAAGGTACTGAGCTGTTCACCTCATCCCCCTGTGGGGTGTTCTCCATGTAACCAGCTATAAGTATGTCATCAGGGACCAGGTAAAGGAAGAATGATGAAGAAAGGGGGAATGAAAATAGGCAGAGGGTTGCTGGTATACAGGGGAGGGGAACAAAGGAAGACCAATGAAAGCATGCTATAAACCCATATGAATTTCTGGGACTCACATGTTATGTATGTTCCCATTTCAGGCATTAAACTTGTAATTGCATAGCATCATCATCAAAGAAACTTTATTCGATTGTTTTTAACAATCATAAAAGTCATTATGCATAATAAAAAAAAGAAAAAATTTCAGAGAAAAAAGGAAGAAAAATGCAGAGAATAAAATACATATAAATATAAATATAAATATAAATGCAAACAGGTAAAAGATTAAGAAAGTGGTAAAAGTTAATAAACAATTTGATTAAAACAGATAAGATAATCTCAAATATGACGCTTAGAAGTCTCACCCATTTGTCTCAAGGCATTGTCTGGCCTTAATCACTGAACACAGGAACAAGGCTAATCCATTTCAAACCATGATAGAGGGAAGGGATAAAAGATACAAAAAGCTGGGTGACATTGTTTAAAATGCATTAATTTTAAGAGTGGTATCACAAACATTTTCCTAGAAGTTAAATAATATTTACAAAAGAGAAGTGTGTGCATTGTATTTTGGTCGGAGACATTATCGCAGGGGCATTTTTGCAGTTGTAGAGACCAGTCATTAATCAGGGGAAAACTAACGAGGAGATGAAAAGACTCTAGTCTCAAGCGCGTAAGGACAAACCGATGTCTTGGGTTCCTGACTTTACTTAAGTATGGTTCCATACCATTCGTTTGCTGTATCATGTGGTTTCTCCTGACACTATGTTTATTTGCCTCCGCATCCCATCTCAATTCGGCCAGGTGGGTGAGGCAAGTGTTTTTCAGGTCTTTCCTGGAAATTGTTTTCAATTCATCTGGAGTAAAAAACAGCTCAGGGAGGCCTAGTTTAATAAGAAAGTGCTTTATGTAATTTAGCCATGGGATTTTGGACGAGTAAGTAAGTGCTAGAGCATCTGCTATGATAGCCCTATTCAGCCTCGCAGGATCCGAGGTCCATACTTTATGCCAGAGTAGAATTGGTTGGACACGAATGAGATCTGTGAGGTATGTTACTCCCATTTCTGAATGGCATACTACTGTTGACGTTGATTGCGGGACACTTAGGACTGTTTTCAGGAGAGCATTTTCGGTCAGCTGCAGGGTGGTGCCGTCTCGATATCTCCAGAGTCCAGCACTGTACAGTGCTACTGAAACGCATTTCGCATTGTAAAGAGTCATCGTATCTTTAGGAATTGCTCTCCCCACCCTTTTAGAAAAGTTTTTTATCGCCATAACGGTTTTCGTGAATAACAATTTTCTAGCTTTTATGGCTTGTACCCATGTACCTCTGTCATCGAACACAATGCCTAAGTACGAAAATATCCCTGTGTCGACTAGTTTTGCGCCTTTTAATTCTATGTGGCAGTTCTTTGTGCGGCATCTGGAATATGTCATAGAGAAAGTTTTAGTGTGATTGATTTTAAGGCCCAAGGCATCCATGCAGTTATCAAAGGTTGTTACTAGTCTTTGCAAAGCAACTGGGGTGTGGGCCATCAGAACGGCGTCATCCGCATACAGAGGGCGGGGATCTTCCGAGAGCCTACTTGTGGAAGATCACCACAGGCATCGGAAAGAGTCCCCTCTAGACTAATAATATACAAGGCGAACAATAGGGGAGCTAAGACACAACCTTGACGCACCCCTCGTTCAAAGGAGAAAGATGAAGTACATTCCCCCTGACGCCCATAGCGGACCTTGGCGTTTGCACCAGCATACAATTCCCTAATAAAGTGGACTATGGTAGTATCGACCCCCATGTCCAACAAAATGGGCCACAATTTTGAATGCACCACACAATCGAATGCAGAGGTTAAATCGAGAAATGCAAGGTATAGTGCTCCGGGCTTGGCCCTTGTATATTTACCAAGAATGATCTCTAGGTTAAGAGCCTGTTCCGTTGTCCCTATATCGGCCCTAAACCCGATTTTCCTCTATCCAATCTTGTAATCTGTTTAAAATAATACATCCCGCAATCTTTGCAAGTGTGTCGAGCAATGAGATAGGACGATAACATGCGGGATTGTGGCGATCTCCCTTTTTATAGATTGGAATAATTATAGACTCAGCCCAGGTCGGGATGAAAGTAGTTGAGCAGCAGGCATGTAGCACCTGCGTCAATAGTGGACCCCAAAGGGGGACATTAGATTTATAGATGTAAACTGGAACTCCATCTGGACCTGGGGCTTTTCCGCTTTTACTTGCATTGATAGTGTCAGTGACCTCGTTTAGGGTAAATGGTGAGATGGGGTCATGACAGTCTAATTTAGGGAGATTTATTTCCAGTGCCAAATTGTCTGAGGAGTATATGGCAGAAAAGAAGGCAACCCACTCTTCTTCAGTGATGGCAATTTAAATTGTTGGTATTTCTTCATCACATAGGAGCGGGGAATTCACAGTTTTCCAGAATTTGACATTATCATTCCGGAGGCTTGCATCATGGAGGGATTGCCATGCCTCATTTTTTAAGTTCTGTTTTCTTTTCTTTATGGCATTTTTATACTCCTTCCTCTTTAAACTTAATTGGCGTTTATCTGGGTTTTGTAAGTGTAAGTGGCATTTTAGGTTCTTAGGGGCTTGTGTGCATTCAGCATTGAACCAGACTTTATCCTCCTTTGGTTTCGATTAGCTAAAACTTGCCTTGAGAAACTGTTTTACACCAGCCGTAATTACCATGAAGGCCTCGATACAATCTCGTGGGCTTGTGTTATCTGCAAGGCAGATATTAAATTCATTAGCATAGTTGGTCCCTAGTCGTTTCATAAAACCTATAGGTTCAATGTCTGACCATCGGATGGTGTAACCATTTCTTGCTCCCAGTTCAATATTTTCTACTATCTCTTCCATTTCCCTGTGTATAAGAACGTGTTGGGGAAATGTAAGGCCTACGGTTTGAGGGTTATGGTCACTAAATATGGTATCTTGAATGTCATAATCAAGTACATAAGGGAGGAGGTTATTGGAGAGTAAAATGAAATCAATTGTCGTATTGGCTTGCCTACCGTTAAAAGTGGGTTTCAATTGTGGTCAACCCTGGGTCAGACAGTTGCACAGGTTGAGGTCAAGACTAAATAGAATTTCATTCAACGAGTTGCCTGAGTTGTTGTGTATGAAGTGTAGTGAATCGTCATCACCACCAGGGGCATAAGGGCAGTAGTCCTTAGTTGAACTAGGACACAGGTATATATTAAAATCGCCTACCCACACAATATAAGACTGTTTATCTGAAGAGTCACATGCTCGGTCTATATCATCCTGGAGGAGGTTAAGTACGAATCGGAGATCTTGAAAAGGTACATTATTATAAAAATTAATGACCACCAGTTGTGCAATATTTTTTAGATGACATGTAATCACTTGACAAAACGTATTAGATATTAGAGCAATGTCCTTGATTATATCACACTTGTTGGATATAAAGGTGCACAAACCACCCTTACCCCTGCCCCATGCAGAAGGAACGGCAGGAGTATGTAGTGTCCTATAGCCATTTATATGAATCGGGTTCACAGACCAGGTCTCTTGGAGGCACACCCAGGGAGAGCGCTGGATGTATTCTAGCCAGGCCTTAGATCGGAAGCCAGCCACATTCGAAAATAAAAATGAGAGATTGTCTTTACGCATTGTTTTTGCCTGGCCCACAGAGGACTTATCACTTATCTGAGTTTTCCCTTGGAAAGTATTGCTTTCTGTGCATACGAGAGGAGTCGGGGCATAGGTAGAGGTTTTTATTGGCATGGCTCTTGGAAACAGTTCATCATTGACAGATTGTCTAAAGGAGGGTTCCATGTCCAATCGTTCTTCTCCAGTGTCTACTGCCGAATTGTCTGTACCCAAATGGGAGAGGTCCGATGTTTCTATAGGGTGCTTGAGCCTGCAGGATTCCTTGTCAGATAATAGTCAATCAGTGTCTTCCATGCTGAGCCCTCAAAATCTATTCACAGTAGAAATCATATATTGCGACTCAGGCCTGGTTCTATGGTCCTCAAGATGGAGGCCAGGACCATCATGGCCTTTAGTGCTCGTATAAAAAAAAAACAAAGGAAGCAGGGCAACGCCATGGTCAGTAATCTGATGTGGGCTTACATTTCTTAAGATATCTTTGACCAGCGTAGGGGTTTTGAATGAGAGAACTATGCAATCGCCCTTGAATATTTTTTGGTTTCTACCCACCCATTTCACCCTTCTAACCATCTTGATGTCTTCAAAAAGTTTATTTGTCAGGCCAGGTTTCAGGCGAGTTGCGATCCAATTCAGGGCCTTGTTCCTCAGAGCTGCCCATGATTCCCCCGTGCTCCAGATAGAGTGGGAACATTGTCAAGGACTGCCACATAGGGAATTGCCGCAGGCGGGAGGTAAAGTATGTCTCTCCCAGTTAAAGGGGAACCCTGATAAACTTTAGGAATAGTTACGTGTTCCCCTCTTTTTGGCAACATTTTGTGGGATTGGGGATTGCCGGTTCTTTCAGGTGAGATACAAGGGTCAACTTGTCTTTGGGTAATCTGAGAAATGGGTGGTTGGGTCTGATGCATTAGAGGGGGCCTAGCGTTGAAGTCAGTATGACGGAGCTGTCGTGTAGTTGAGGTTAAAGGGTTTGTTAATTGTGGATTCAATGTTTTAAACAGACAGTCCATTTTTCCCTCCAGTTGGGTTAGGCGTTCCATTACTTGATCAAAGCGTGTGCTAATTAGTTTTTCTAAAGCAGTCAGTGGTTCTGCAGCACTAGTTTTCCCTTTCGCTGTATGGAGTTTATTCTTATGATCAGATTTTTCGTTTTGAGGGCGAGTTTGAACATTTTGGGTGCATGCATTGGGTTGTGCTTTCGAGGAGCCGTGTCTAACATTCGCAGGCGGCTCTTGTTTGGATAGTACGTCCTTCCTTGCTAGTTGGGGTTTCTTCATACGTTTTGGTTAGGGAGGATGGTCATCACCATCTGAAATAAAATCAATTGTATCTTGAATGCAACCATTAATAGTTTTAATCTGAGTTTCACTTTCAAAAGGCTTTGCCAAGTGCTCAGGAGTTGTTATTAAAGGGGGGGTTAAGGGGTACTGATGGCCTGTTCTGGGTAAGTATTTTTCCCTTGACGTTGGTAATCTGTTTGTCGATTTCCCCCATAGCTCCTGAGATAAATTTCAAAATTGACATATGGCTTTTTTGAAGCGAAGTGCCATTTACGCTGGGTTGTTTCCTTTTTCCCATTGTTACTAGCTGCCTTAAGCACAGAAGTTTTATAGTAGTTGACCGCTAGGTAGAAGTTCACTTAGGAGGTGAAATAATAAACAATAACAAACAATTTTTTATAGGAAAATGGGGGCGAGGAATGGTAGATGGGGTTATCCCAATATTTTGGGGATTTTTTAGAAGAGGAGAGGTGCAGGCTACAAGAGTATGGTCACGGGGGGTCAAGGAAGAAGAACACAGTACCTGGTTTGGAGACTTGCGAACCAAGTCCTGAGCTCGCGAGGAAGATCTCAGGGGGGTGGCCCAACCCAGCCGGCCGCTGACGGGCGCAGGACGGGCCCGCCCTTGGCCCAGGCTTCGCCCGCGCGCGTCCCGCGTGCATCCCGTGAGTGGGAGCGCGAAGATTAATTTAAAGGGCTCCTGCCCTGCTTGTAATTGCCGCCGCCTCCTCCACCAGCCACAGCTGGGCGTCCCGCGAGCGGGAGCGCGGAGATTAATTTAAAGGGCTCCTGCCCTGCTTGTAATTGCCGTCGCCTCCTCCACCAGCCACAGCCGCTCGTCCCGCGAGCGGGAGCGCAAAAATTAATTTAAAGGGCTCCTGCCCTGCTTGTAATTGCTGCTGCCTCCTCCACCAGCCACAGCCGCGTGTCCCGCAGAGCGGGAGCGCGAAGATTAATTTAAAGGGCTCCTGCCCTGCTTGTAGTTGCCGCCGCCTCCTCCACCAGCCACAGCCGCGCATAGCAAATGCATGGTTATACTTCACAGTGACAGTAATCTTAAGTATGGGTTTAAAACACCAGCATTGCTGTGCAAGGTGTAAATAGCCACTTGATGGTAAACAAAGGCTAGCATGAGACCTCTTACTCTTGAGGAATGGATCTCAGCTGCGACCCATGACTGTCATGAGCCAAGGAGGTCTCTAAACCAACTCCACTAGAGAGGAGGGCTGCAATCAGAGTTGTACTAGAGAGATGCCCAAATATCTATCAGAGTTGGGGGCCTTGGCAGCAGACCCTAGGTAAAGAGAGACTTAAGGTTTAACTCTAGAAAGTCCATTAGGGATCCTAGAGATAGTCTTGCTCAACCTGTGGTAGTGGTTCACCAACGTCTTCTGTAGCCCTGAAAGGATTATTTTCCTGGTTGGCAGATATGAGTTTTGTGACAGAACCTCATTAAGTTCCTGAACCTAAAGCTACTAAACCTGGGAATGCATCCAAATGCTCTGCCTTCCAGAGGAGAAATATCTTTATTTCTCTATGTTACTTCCTCTTTCTATGCGTGATACATTCTGCATCACACATGGAGAAAATGTGGATTGTTCTGGTGCAGGAATGTGTTCCTTCCTGCACAAAAATCCTGCCTGTAAAAACGACACCCATGCACCATAGTGCTAGGGTGCCTGTGTTGGTGCAAGGCTGCACACAGTGCAGCAGCACAATGAGAGCGCAGGAACTCTCCATATCTTAATAAATATGGAGCATTTCTGCTCTCTCCCTTTCATGTAGTGCAGCACAGTAACTTTGCTTACTGCCTTGCATGACACAAATGATTTTTAAGTGTGTTTATAAATATTTAAACAGTTTGGGTTGTTGAGCTGAGCAGGATAGGGAGGAAAATAACAAGAAGTATTGGCAAAGCTTATATTTCTGGCGTTGGCCTCCAGGCTTTTGTTTCTGCCAATGCTCATTTTGCTTTTCATGGCATTGGAAAGCTTTATTGCTGGGGAGGCTGCTGAGTTCTCCACAAACTAAAAAAAAGGCTAAATTAAAAATACTGTTTTGGTCTCAAAAGTGACTCATTCCCATAGTTGTCCACAGGGCCGGCTTTAGCACTGGTGGCACCATATGCAATCATCTTTTTTGGCGCCCGACCCAATGACCACCTCATCAGATTCCCTCACTACCACTTGGCAAATGTGCCCCTCATTTCTCCATAACCTCCCTTTCACATACATTCAGTTGTTTTATAAGCACTATTAAAGACCGACTTTACGAAACCACTCAGCTATCCACATAAAATATAGTTCTGGTCTCTGCAGCAGGCATAGTAACCCTCTGCGCTACTTTATGGCGAGTCAGAGTTGCACAAAACTCCCATCTCTCTCCGCAGCAGGAACATTAATCACAAGAGGTATCATGCCATTTTAATTGGTTCCTGAAGGCTGGACGCACAAAAACAATTCAATAGGTGCTTTTAAATCGCAAGTTTCTAAGTTATTGCTAAACACAGCGCCCCTCCTGAGGTCAGTGCCCCCCAATCCAGGTCAGCACCCAGTGCGCTCGCACCACCCTAAAGCCAGCCCTGGTTGTCCATACAAGTTAAGGGAACTACTTTGTATGTGGAGGTGTGTTTTGGGAAACAGCAGAGTACCTTCACTCACAATGAAGTAAGCCATCGGCTGAAGGAGGCGACCCATTGCCCTATGCTGTAGTGGACAGAAGGAAATGTGAATGACACAATACCAGACCACAGCATGAAGATGGCTAGCTGAAAGTCCCTATAGAACAAGTTACTTACCTGCGGTAACGCATTATCTGATAGAGACTATCTAGCTGCAGATTCCTTACCTTAGAATTTCCTGGCGTCAGCTTGGAATCCCGATTTTTTGGCTGACCAGTACCCTGCGCACGCTGTTGGGTGGGGTTGTTCGGATCTGCATGTTTCGTTCAGATCCACGTGGCTTTGTCAGCATCGTTGAGCCGTCTGTGACATCATGGTCGCCTATAAAGGCACCACCCCGGCGCACGTACGTCAGTTCTTTTACACACAAACTTCCACGCCAGCAGCTCAGAGCTGTGGATAGAACCAAGTTTGTCTGTGCAAAACTATGGCCCTGAAAGGGATAAGCCCTACCCCTATTAGACATATCTGCAGAGCGGGGAGGCATGGGTGGGTGTAAGGAATCTGCAGCTAGATAGAGTCTGTACCAGATAAAGCGTTACTGAAGGAAAGTAACTTGTTCATCTGATAGAGACTTGTGGCTGCAGATTCCTTACCTTTGATTAGTTACCCAAGCCATAACCTCCTGGCAATGGACTGCAGATACCTCCACTTATACTAAAAAGTCCTGTAGAATCGAATGGGCAAAGTGTCCGTCTCTCTGTACCTGATTGTCCAGGCAGTAGTGTTTTGCAAATGTGTGTGAGAATACCCTTGTGGCTGTCTGACAAATATCCAGGACTGGAACACCCCGAGCTAGTGCAGTGGCAGCAGCTTTGCCCCTGGTAGAATGAACCCTCATGCCCTTAGGAGGTTGCTTCCTGGCCAGTGCGTAGCAGATCTTGATGCAGAGAATGACCCAGCACGAAATGGTTTGCTTCTGCACTGCCTGGCCCTTCTTTGCTCCCACGTACCTCAAAATGAATTGGTCATCCACCCAGAAATCTTTTTTGTGGTCAAGGTAGAACGACAACACTCCTTTTGAGTCCAGCCGGGTGGAGTCGCTCCTCTTCTTTAGAGGGATGCGGTGGAGAAAAGAAGGTGGGCAGGGTGATGTTCTGATCCAGATGAAATGGGGTCACCACCTTAGGAAGGAAAGGCACGAGTTCTAAGAACCACATGAAAATATGGTGAGATACAGTGGCTTGGATGAAAGAGCCTGCATCTCACTCACCATCCTGGCAGATGTACTGTCACTAAGAAGGCTGTCTTGATGATGAGCAGCCGGAGGGGACAGTTGTGTAAGGGCTCAAAGGGAGCACACATAAGCAATGTGAGTACCAGATTTAAGTCCCATTGGGGACACAACAAAGGGCGTAGGGGGAAACATATGTTCAAACCCTTTGAGGAATCTATGTACAATCAGAGATTTGAAAATTGAAGGCTGATCAGGTAGCCGATAAAATGCTGATAAGGCAGAAAGATAGCCCTTGATGGTACCCAAAGCAGAACCCTGCTGTGCAAGGGATAGTATAAAGTGAAAGATATCAGAAAGAGAAGCAGAAAGAGGATCAATAAACCTTTCTGTACAATAATGTACAAAGCGTTTCCAATGGCAGGCATATACCATTTTAGTGGAGAGATGCCTGGCTGCCAAAACAACTTGAAAGACTTTGGGAGGAAGGTCAAAATCCATCAACTGTCACTGCTCAATCTCCCTGCATGTAGATGCAGAGTTGCCAGGTTAGGGTGGAGGTCCTTACCCTGCTGCTGCGACTGAAGATCCTCCTGAAGGGGCAACCTGATTGGAGGATTTATGCTCATTTTCAGAAGCTCTGGATACCAAACTCTCCTTGCCCAATCCGGAGCCACTAGAATTACTTGGGCCTGGTCATTCTTGATCTTCTTGAGAACTTTGGGCAGAAGTGGTATGGGCAGAAATGTGTACAGGAGCCCTAAATTCCACTCATGATGAAAAGTGTTGCAGAGCGACTGCCACCTTGGAAACTCCAATGCGCAATACTGCTGACATTGAGTGCTCTCTGCAGAGGCAAACAGATCTAACCAAGGCTCTTCCCACTGCTGAAAGAGTCCTTACACCACCTCTGGCCGGCGATACCATTCGTGATCCACTAGGCACGGACGGCTGAGTTAATCCGCCCTGGCATTCAGAGAACCGGCCAGGTGTTGAACCACCCGGGTTATATTCCTGCTGTTCCAGCCATGTCCAGAGATGCGGAGCCTCTTGACAAAGGGTCCACAACTCCACACCGCCCTGCTTGTTGCAGTACCACATTGTGGTCGTGTTTTCCGTGAACACCTTCACCATCTTCCCTTATACAGCAGGAAGAAATGCTTTCAATGCCAGTCGGATCACCCAGAGCTCCAGTAAATTGATATGGAATCCACAATCTGCTGAAGACAAACCACCTCTGATCTCCACCTCTCTCAGATGGCTGCCACATCTGAGAAGTGACGCATCTATCACTACTGTGAGATCTGTCTGAGAAAGGGAGAGGAGTCTGCCTCTGACCCAATCGCAGTTCACTAGCCACCACTGCAGGTCTTTTGCAGTTCCATCTGACATCTAAATTGTGTTGTTAAGATTTCCCTGATGCTTCACCCACTGGAACTTCAGGTCCCACGGAGCCCTCATATGCCATCTGGCATGCTTGATGAACAGGATGCAGGAGGCCATGAGTCCCAACAGCCTCAGCATCTGTCTCACCGAAATCCAGGATAGAGGCCAAAACATCAGTGGCATAACCTGAATATCCAGGACTCACTGCTCAGGAGGATAAGCCCAAAATTACACTGTGCCCAGGACGGCATTGATGAAAAGGAGCTTCTGAGAGGGAGTCAGGTGTGACTTTGGCTTGTTTATAGTGAACTCCAGCGAATGTAGGAGGTTTGTCGTCTGAAGGTGGGTGATGAGAGCCTGGGGTGTAGGAGCCTTCAAGAGCCAGTCATCAAGGTAAGGGAAAAAAGGAATCCCTAACCCATGCAGATGAGCTACTACCACCACCATCACTTTGGTGAACACCCGAGGGTCACTAGTGAGACCGAAGTGGAGCACGTTAAACTGAAAGTGCTCGTGGCCCACCTTGAACCACAAGTAGTGCACATGGGCAGGCAGGATGGGAATGTGTAAATACACATCCTGCAAGTTCATCGCTATCATCCAGTCTCCTTGGTCTAGTGCAGATAAAACCTGAGCAAGAGTGAGCATCCTAAATCCTCCTTTTTGAGGAAGAGATTGACATCCCTTAAATCCAATGTAGAGTGAAGACCCTTTTCTTTTTTGGAATCAGAAACTAGCGGGAATAACAACCACTGCCTACTTCTGAAATCGCGACCCTTTCTATTGCTCCCTTGGCAAAGAGAGACGTAACTTCCTCACAGATCAAGATTAAGTGATCCTTCGGGTCTGTGGTTGGCAGTCAGGTTACCCCCTGTCCAAGCAAGGATCCTCACTCTAGTCAGGGTAAAGGAGAATCACCCTCACTTAAAACTTCCTCACCCTCTTCGTAGCTTGGTAGAAGCAGGCAGGCTGAACTTCAGAAGCAGTGTGTAAAGTATTTGCACCAAGACACACAGTAACTCAGTGAAAAAAACTACAAAATGACACAACAAAATAGAGAATATTTATCTAAACAAAACAAGGCCAAAATGACAAAAATCCAACACACACAAGTCAAGTTATGAATCTAAAAAGCAAAAGAGTCTTAAATCCTTTAGAAAACAATGAGAACGTTGGTAGTGTACAAAAGTACCTGGGTAGCATCAAAATAAAGCTACACAGGTGAGTGTGGGTCTGAAAAGGCCAGCAATGCATCAATTTCTCACTCGCAAGCAAGAGCAAGCATTGTTCCTTCTCCAGTTGGGTCGGCGTATGTCATTTCTTCTCTCCCAAAAGAGAGCGATGCATCGATCTGCATGGGCACATTGGGTCTGGGCAGGCTTTGTGCTGATTTTCCACACCCAGCGATGTTATGTCAAAATCCAGTCACACTGTGTCAAGAAACGGTGCTGTGTGGGGGCTTGTGTCGTTAACTGCACCCTCTGCAGATGTTGCACATCGTTTCTCCAGCCATGTTGCATTGATCTCCTAGCTGTGATGCAGGTGGAGCATCGATTTTAGCCGTGAGGCCGGCGGAGCCTTGTTTTTCAGCCGCAAAGCAGGTGGTGTGTCAAAAGTTTACCCATACGGCAGTCTTTGCGTGGATTTCTGTCCTTTTCTACGAGCTGCACCTTTCAAGGGTCCAGAGACAGATTAGGGCACCACTTGGCAGGCAGGACTCTCAGCAGAAAGCCCAAGTGCTGGTAGAGAGAAGTCTTTGTTGCCCCTGAGACTTCAACAACAGACGGAAAGCTCAATTCAAGCCCTTGGAGATTCTTCACCAGTGGGAAGTCACTCAAAGGTCAATCTTTGTCCTCTCTCAGGCAGAAGCAGCTGCAGCAGGCCAACCCAGCAAAGCACAATCACAGGCAAAGGGACATTACTCCTCCAGCTTCTCCAGCTCTTCTCCTTGGCAGAGGTTCCTCTTGGTTCCAGAAGTAATCTGATTTTCAGGGGTTTTGGGTGCTCTTCTTATACCCCTTTCTGCCTTTGAAGTAGGCCTTCTTCAAAGAGAAGTCACTGTTGTTTTCAAGATCCTTCCTTGCCCAGGTCAGGCCCCAGACACACACCAGGGGGTTGGAGACTGCATTGTGTGAGGGCAGGCACAGCCCTTTCAGGTGTAAGTGACCACTCCTCCCCTTCCCTCAGCCCAGATGGCCCATTAGGATATGCAGGCTATACCCCAGCTCTCTTTGTGTCACTGTCTAGAGGAGAGGTGCAAACAGCCTAACTGTCAAACTGACCCAGACAGGGAATCCACAAACAAGCAGAGTCACAGAATGGTTTAAGCAAGAAAATGCCTACTTTCTAAAAGTGGCAATTTCAAACACACAATCTAAAAACCAACTTCACTAAAATATGTATTTTTAAATTGTGAGCTCAGAGACCCCAAACTCCATGTCTATCTGCTCCCAAAGGGAATCTGCATTTTAATAATATTTAAAGCCAGTCCCCATATTAACCTATGAGAGAGATAGGCTTTGCAACATTGAAAAACGAATTTGGCAGTATTTCACTGTCAGGACATGTAAAACACATAAGTACATGTCCCACCTTTAACATACACTGCACCCTGCCCATGGGGCTACCTAGGGTCTACCTTAGGGGTGCCTTACATGTATAAAAAGGGAGGGTTTAGGCCTGGCAAGTGGGTACACTTGCCAAGTCGAATTGGCAGTTTAAAACTGCACTCACAGACACTACAGTGGCCGGTCTGAGCCATGTTTACAGGACTTCTAATGTGTGGTGGCACAACCAGTGCTGCAGGCCCACTAGTAGCATTTGATTTATAGGCCCTGGACACCTCTAGTGCACCTTACTAGGGACTTAGTAGTAAATCAAATATGCCAATCATGGATAAGCCAATGTACACATATAACTTATACAGGGAACACTTACACTTTAGCACTGGTCAGCAACGGTAAAGTGTCCAGTGAAAAGAAAACAGCAAAAACAGAGTCCAGCACACAGAAACAACCTGGGAAGTAGATGCAAAACGTTAGGGAAGACCATGCCAATGATGCCAAGTCTAACAATCCTCCATCAGCCGTTCTTTTAATGGAAGCATAGAAGGAGGGAAAGACTGGAAGGTGAGGGAATAGCCCTTCTATTTGATCTGTGAGACCCATTTGTCCAATGTTATGGACCGTCAGTGAGGGAGATGAAATTGAATCCTCCCTCCAACTGTATGTGTGTGGTCTTGCAGAATCATACTAGGAGGACTTGGGCGCTATGGAAAAGGGGGGCTGGGTGGTGGCAGACCTCTTGTTAGACCCTCTGGGTCTGAAGATACCACAACCTCATACTGGATGCTGAGTTGACAAAGGTTGGAGGCTGACTTGCGGATGGCATGGTACCACACTCGTTCCAAAGCCTCAGAAGGCATGTTGCTGATGAGCAGGCACCAAGAGGCCCAAGGATCTGGCCATAGACCGAGAGTCCTTGTACTGCACAGACGTCGAGTCTGCCTTTTTTCCAAATAGGCAGGAGTCATCAAAGGGCATATTCATAAGGTTTGCCTGGGCATCCTCTGAAAAGCCAGACGTACGGAGCCAGGCGTGGCGACGAAGGGACCCTGTCAATGAAATCTCCCTGCCCAACGAGTCGGTCGTGTCCAAACCACAACGTATCATAAACTTCGCTGCATCTCTCCCACCTTTTTCAGCTTGTGTGAGAGTGTCCCGCACGCTCTCCGGGACCTGGGGCAGCACCTGCACGACCGTATCCCATCAAGTATGGGAAAAATTGCCCAATGGGCATGAAGTGTTTATGAACCTCAATGCCAGGCTTGGGGAAGAAAACTTTTTCTTTCCAAGCTGATCCAGCCTCTTGGATTCCCTATCGGGGGAGCGGAAGGGAAGGCACCATGGGAAGTTCAGACCTGGACCACCAAGCTCTCCGGGGTGAGATGTTGGGTGAGGAAACTAGGCTTATTAGGAACTGGTCTGTGGTAGTGGCTGATTGTCCTATTCACAGGAGCCCTTGGCTGGGTTTGGACCATGTCCCCAGCAGGACATCAGTGATGGCTTCATTAATGGTAACATTGGTTCTGATGTGGAAACCCCTGGCTGAAGCACCTCGGTCAAGAGGTTAGTCCTGACTCGCACCATAGGCAAATCTAGGTCCAAGACCTCAGCTACCCTACAAACCACCATAGCATATGAAGCTCCTTCCTCCATAGCCACAGTAGGAGATGAGAGCATGCCAACATCTGGAGATGTATCCAATCCACTGGCTTTCCCTAGTTTGTCATACCAGTCTATATGCTCCAGACCATTTTCTAAAGGGTCGTGAGACCCGTCCCATTTCTCCCTGGTACCCAGCTGATCAAAATAAGCCTCAGGCACTGATCTGGCCTCTGTCGGTGCCATCAAAGTCAGAATCGGCATGGCACAACGTCTTTCCAAGTCATCTGGGATGAGGATGAGGCTTGTCCCACAAGTGGGCGCCGGCAGAGAGGGGCGCTTGGACAATGGGAGGGACATTGGAGGAGGCCGAATGTGTGTACTCAGCCTTGCCCCAGACACGGTATCGGATCCTGGAGTCCCCAACGGTGCTGGGGCTCCTTCCAACCCTGCAGGGCCTGAAGCTACACCAGATGGGTCAATTTACTCAAATACGAGACGCGTAGCATTGTAAAACTCTTTGAGCTGAGCGGGGGTCGCTCAGGCTCCTGGAAAGGGGAGGAGGCTGAAAGTCAGCCCTGGCATCGGTTCTACTGAACCATGCCTGGAACGTCAACGTTCTCGAGACACCTTGTCGACCGACGGACGTGGCAAAGTCGGTTTGGACTTCTTCTTCTTGTACCTCTTTGCGAGTGCACAGAGGACCTCGAGTGCGAAGAAGAAGACTTAGAGCTCCTTGAGCGGTTGCGCTACTTCCTCCTCGATCAGGACCATGACCTCCTAGGAATCATGCCAACTGACGTTGACTTCCGGGCCGCCATAAGCTTTAGAGACCGGTCTCTCAACGTTTTAGGAGCCCTGGCCTGGCAATCAAAACATGACTTCGAGTCGTGGTCTCTGTCGAGGAACCAGAGACATACCTGGTGAGGGTCCATCACTGACATAATGTAATGGCACTCACCACATGGCTTGAACCCCATCTTCCTTGATGTCATCCTAGCAAAGACTTTGAAAAACTCGACAAAAAGGTCAAAAAAGGCCTGCCAAAAAAAGGGAGAGGGTAGCTCAAATCTTGAACTGCACTTAACCGGCACAGAAGGAAAAGAACCGACGTATGCATGCCGGGGTGGTGCCTTTATAGGCGACCATGCGGTCATAGACGACTCGAACGGCGATGATGACACCACGCAGATCAAACGAAGTGTGCGGATCCGAATGACGCCACCTATGGCACACGCAGGGTACTGCTCAGCAAAAAATTACATATTCCAAGCTGACGCCAGGAAATTCTAAGGTAAGGAATCAGCAGCTAGAAGTCTCTCTCAAATAGTATAATATGGATATCATTTCAGTTCAATCAAAAGGGCTTTGTCTACGCCCAAACTAAAAAGGGTCACACCATGGAACCTTTCAACAAAAATGTGATCCTTAAAAAGAAGCACACGAGGTAGCTGGAATCAAGAACAAACGTCACCTCTCCTATCTCTCCCCAACCAGCACACACCAGACCAATACATATACACACACAAGCAATTGCACAGACAATGACAAATATAATAAACACCCACTTCTCAACACTCGAATGTGCATGCACATATCAATAATGAGCTCGGTTCATCAGGAGAATAAGACAAACAAATAATTGCTATGAGTCTAAGATGACTGCATAAGAATTGAACATGTTATTTCAAGTCCTGTAATTCCACCCTTTCCCCGAGCAGCTGATCCAGGGTGTGACCCTGGGCACTTCAGTTCACAACCCCGGATCCCTTTCTTCAGGTGAGGCCTGGTTGATCTCAATGGAGTGGTATTGAAGATCTGCCTTCTGCTCTGGAAACACATCTATAATGAACACCAGGCAGGGGACCTTTGTCTTCATTTACGTCCAACAACGTGCCCAGAAGTGAAGGTGAACAATGGGGAAGGAGTTGCAGGAGGGCCTAATGATGTGCAAGACAGAAACAATTAGGAAAGAGAAACCTACACAGAATGCTGAATAGAAAAGATAACTGTACAAGAGACTGAATCAATTAGAAGTAGGGGGGAGAACAGAGGTAGATTAAGGGTTGCCATGTTTTGCATTGTGCATCAGAGTTAATTTAAACCACACTGATTATGGAGGATGGGACCAAGGAATGACAGACTGTCCTCTATAGTAGGCAACCAGTATGAAGAAGAGCATTATGATAGGAGATCAAGGAAAGGAGCAGCACCTGAGAGGAAGTTAAATTAAGGTGCTCCTTCTGTATTTTCTTTTTTTCTGGAAATGGAAACTAGCAGAGCGGCGGGGCGGCAGGAGAGGCAACAAAGATGCCATGTACATACAAGGGAGGCACAGTGGATGTGACAGTCAATTTAATTAACAGCTGCTTTACAAAACGGTAGATCGAATGAAACAGTATGCAGAAACTAATAGGAGAAATACAATAGCAAGAAGGAGAAGAAAATGCCATTGTCACACTTTTAATTGAGGTGTTTTTGTGCAGTGGTAACTCACTGCATTCTCAATGAGGTGAAAGGGAGTGTTCTTATCATTCAACCAATCAGTTTTCCTTTTATGGACTGTGAAGGGATAATATGATGAGCTGGCTTCGCGGTAATATTTAAGACCTATAGCTTATGTCAGATCACAGCAAGACCTTTAACCCACTGGGCCATCTAACATTTTCACAAATGAGTGAAGCAAGATATGCAAACGAAAGGGCAGGCCTTCATTTTTTATACCAATGAACATGCTTCACATATCACACTATTCTCAAAATAGGGGCATTTGTACTCTCTTAGTCAATTTTTCAATTGCAGGTTTAAAATCTGCTGTCCAGTAAAGTGCACATTTCATAGCATTCCAGGTGTTCGAGTGGTCTGGCATCTCCACGTTTTACAAAACAAAGGTTTTAGTTGATCACTGTGTTCACCAATGTCCATTTTCCCATATCTTAAAATAGTATTTCACTTCCGAGTCTTATTTTACAAAGTGCCAGGGTGAAACAGGCATGTGAACCTGTTGTTTGCTCCCCTGGGCCTTTTATAGAAGTTGCGGGAGCAGGATGGAGGGGGAGAATTCTATCAGTGGAGGGCATTGCTTCTTTTGCATGGGGGCGTGGTCCCATGCAAATGAGGGAATCACTTTGCCTCTGCGCTCCCGCCTTATTACTGACATGGGCTCAAAGGCACCTTAAGTCTGCCAAACAAATGTGGCACACTTACAGTGAGCCTTCTAAAGACAACCCTCTCGCAGGGAGAAAGAGGGTCCCATGGACCCCTCAGACATTCCCTTGCAGGCGATGCATTCACTCACTGCACCCGCCTGCAAGGGGATCTCCAATCCCCCTTAAAAGTGCAGACAGGGTGCTGTCTGCACAGGGAAACAAGGAGAAGCTTAAAAGCAACTGCTCCATATTTCTCTAAAATGTGCCACCCAGAGGGCAGCCCAAGTTCACAACTGACCTATGGGCAGCACACTCAATATGATATGGAGCACTCTTCCTCATTGCGCTGGGCACGCCTTTTGAAAGATGCACCCAGCGCAAACAAGGAAAGTGCGCTGTGTTCTGTAGTACAGCCCATGGTGCACTTTCGTATTACAGAAGTGGATGAAGGCACTTGCTTTGCCCTTTTGTGATATGGATTGAGATGGTGCATGATGTGAACCAGAGCCATCACAAGGGATTTTTCCTAAATGGCATAAGGGCGTGGTCTCATGCAAATGGGAAAACTTCACCATTGAGACCATAGAAACAATCATGAAATCATAAAGAAGCTGTAATGAGGCCCATCGATTATGCACTGTTAACCCCGCCAAACTTTTGTTACTGATTACTGTTTGGCCCTGTATTGCTTGTAGTGTGTTCTAAAATGCGAATAAACAAATTTGCAGAAAAAACTCACTAAATCCTGCGTTGACTTTCTTTGTAAAGGGATTTCTAGGTTCCCATGTTCTTCCAAGCAGTCCTCTGTACAAGGATGCAGTAACAAACTGTACTAATCTGCTCGGAGATTCCTGCCCCCTCTTCAAACTGAGACTGGTCTGCCTCCAGCGAAAAACGGGGCAGTCTGTTCAAACTGAGGGTCATATTTACTATTTATTATTTCAAGCAATGCGGTGAGCAAGGGAACTTGTTACACTGGTTATGTGAAAGGGAGAGAGCAGAAATGTTCCATATTTACCAAGATAGAGAGCATTTCTGCTCTCTGCTTGTGCTGAAGCACTGCGTGCTGCTTAGTACCAATGCACCATATTGCAGGGGTGCCTGCATTATGGACAGGATTGTTTTTTCTGCAGAAAAGGACAACAATCCTTAGAGGCATATTCCTCAGCAGAAATGTAAGAGGAAGTAAAGAGAAGATATAAATATATGTATCCTTGTTACGCCTCTGTCAGGTGGGAGCACCATTCTTCCGCCCTCTCAGGTTTACCAGTCTTTATAAATCTGGGTTTGCTTCACAATACCTGGGTCCATGCAAGGTAACACCCATGCTCCACTCCTATAGTGCCTACCTGATGCAAAGTAATGCAAGACAGTGTTATTCAATGCATTAAATTACTTTGTGTTTCCTAAACCATGCAAAGCGATATGGCTTTGCGTGGCTTAATAAATTCCAAAAATGATTAAGCATTGGGGCGCACCACAAAAAGTGATGCAACCCCGATGGAAAATCATTATAAATCAGGGTCTACATGTCAATCTTTCTCTCTTTTGCTTTATCATGGTTGCGAGCTTTCAGAGAAGTACAGATAAACACCTGTTGTAATCCTTTTATGCCAGAAATGAGGGTACGACAATCAGGATTGGGAGTATTAGCAGAATTATTGCCTTGTTATTCTCAGATGTTCGTACCCTATACTATAACTCAGTGTTTTTCAACCTCTTTTGGGCAAAGGCACACTTGTTTCATGAAAAAAATCACGAGGCACACCCCCATTAGAAAATGTTAACAATTTTTACTCTGTGCCTATATTGACTATATATAAAGTAATTCTCTTGAATAGGAATCAAATAAACACAAAGAAAGTATTTTATAATTACTTTATTATGAAATAGTAAGTAAACAGAAATATGAAAAATTATAAAATACTTTATTCAGTGCACAACCTGGGCCTGTTTGGCTGAACACAAAGCTGATATTCTGGCTGGAATCGAAGAAAGACACACACGTAGCTCTTCGTCAACAGCTCTCAGTCTCTCTCTGTATTTAGTTTTTATAGCAATCATGCTTGAAAAGCTCATCTCACACAGATATGTAGTGGAAAATGGGAGCAATGTCAATATAGCTTTGTTTGCCAGAAGGGGGAACTCCTTGGCAGTATCCAACCAAAAACTGTCCAAAGGTAGATCAGCAAATCTTAGCTTGAAACCACGATTTTGTCTCAGTTCAGTTAGTTCCTCCTGCTCCTGTAAAGTCATGTCCTTTCCACCAACTGATGCTGAGCTATAAGGGTCCCTAACCCAGTCAAGGCATTCAGTGGAGACTGAAAAGAAATAAAATGACAACTTCTCCTCGAGAGTTTTTAAATGTTTAACTATTATCTCACACAGTGCAGCAGTGTGAACACCTTGCCATTGCTTGGTGAGTGTGAACATTTCAAGATTGCCACTTTCCACGTGTTGATGCCAGAGTTGCACCTTTGAACGGAATCCATTTATTTTATCTGTACTTGTAAGCAGGTTTTCATTTCGGCCTTGCATTCGTGTGTTCAATTCATTCAGATGATGAAATATATCTGCCAGGTATGCCAGCCTTGCACACCACTCATCACTTGCAAGCAGCTTTGCATAATCTGACCTCTCATTTGTCAGAAACACTTTAAGTTCCTCCCGCAGCTCATACACACGAACCAAGACCTTGCCACGCGACAACCACCGGACCTCCGTATGAAACAGCAAGGTTTTATGCTTCGCTCCCATCTCCTCACACAAAGCTGCAAATATGCGAGTTTTCACGGGTCGTGACTTTACAAAGTTTACCATGCGCACAACATCATCCAACACATGAACTAGGTCTGCTGGTAAAGTCTTGGCTACGAGGGCCTCACGGTGTAAAAAACAATGCGTAACAATCACATCTGGATTTCTTTCCTTCACTCTGCTTACAAAGCCTTTGGTGCGCCCGACCATGGCTGCAGCTCCATCGGTGCAGACACTTGTGCAGTTTTCCCACTTAAGTCCTCCTTGTTCAAGGTATTCTGATGTGACCCGAAAAATTTCTTCTCCTGTTGTTTTTTCTGGCAATGCCTTGCAAAAAAAGAAGTTTTCTCTAATTGCATCACCATCAACAAAACGCACATTGGCCAAGAGTTGAGCATGTCCACTGATATCAGTAGACTCGTCAAGTTGCAATGCAAATTTCTCACTGATACGGATCTTTTCCAAAATCACACTTTCGATGTCTGCAGATATGTCATTAATACGTCTGGAAATTGTGTTGTCTGAGAGAGGGACTTTGGCTATTTCCTTAGCTGATTCAGGTCCGAGCATCTCCTCTACAATAGCTTTGCAGGCGGGAAGTATTAATGTCTCTGCCACAGTGTGCGACTTTTTTGACTTGGCTATAAGTTCAGCAACTTGATAGCTAGCTTTAAGAGCTCTTTCATTTACCTTTGTGGTTTTTCTCATGAAAGTTGCCTGTTTCTCCGTGTTTTCACGCAGGCGAACAAAATAGTCCGCATTCTTGTTTTGAAGCGAAGGGTGTTTAGTTTGGAGATGGCGTTTAAGTTTGCTTGGGACCATAGCACTGTTAGCTAGCTTTTCACCACACACCACGCACAGTGGAGTTGGTTTGTTTGCATCTCCGGTGAAAGTAAATCCAAATGAAATATAGCTTTCGCTATATTGCCTTGTGCCAGAGAATTTGCTTGAGCTAACCATCTTTGCTTTCTTTTGATCCCCACTCATACCTGGGCTCTCATCTGGCTCCAAATTTTGTTCAGAGTCCAGTTCTTTCCTTTTCAAAAACTTGTCCATCACTGTAGTATCTCACTGTCACTCAGTACTTACTGCGCTTGTCTCCTCCAGATAGCCGCTGTCCGTCACACTCAGCACTCTTCTGCGCATGTCTCCATCCAGATCCATCAGTCAGCGCTCTTCTGCTCTTCTGCTCATGTTTCCTCCAAATCCAGATCCATTGGCGCTCTTCTGCTCATCGGCGATCTACTGCGATGTCTCCTCCTGTCCTCCTCCTGTTAGTGTAACAGTGACACCGGAGCTATTTATAGTCCTTAACATCAGTGGTGGGATTCAAAAATTTTAGTAACCAGTTCCGACATTCAAGCATGGTTTAATATTTTTTCCTTTAATGGCAAACAAAAACGTTGCGGACCGTTCTCTGCTCAGCGGGGATCGATCCGCTGATCCCCGCTGAGCCTGCGGATGACAGCTCCGTCTCCGCACTGTGTGCGGAGAGGGAGATGTCAGAGCCCCGCTGCTCTCTATGGGGAATCGGATGAGAGCGGACCGCCTGTCCGCTCTCATCCGATCCCATCCGATCTGATCCCCACCCAGGACGGATGGAAAATAGGGTTTCCATCCGTCCGGATTTCACGGACAGGATCGGATGCGGATGGCAGCGGGTGTCAGCAGACATGTCACCGCTGACGCTGACATCCGCTGCTCCATAGGGCTGAATAGGGCATCCAATCAGATCTGACAGGCGGATCTGATCGGAACGCCCGTGTGCAAGAGGCGAGCACTTACTTTTATTCGATGAATAATAAGTACTGAATAATAAACTTTCCAAACTACTGTATAATAAAAATCATAGTAATAGTCAGAAAAAATCACAATGGTTTGTAAAGTGTTATTGCTATTTTGAATTTATTATTATTTTTTTTTCATCTTAAATTGTCTCACAATATTATATGAATGAATGCGTGGTGGTGGGGACAAGGTGCCTTCCAAGGGGGAGGCTGCGCAGAGAGCATGGGGTGGCAGCATACCCCCTCCTTCTGAATCATACCCAGGCAACATCCCTTTTAACACTGCGAGGGTACCTTTCAAAATGAAGCGCCCCCCCCTCTTTGTAAGGCAACTTGTTCCCAGGTTGAGGAGACAAAGATTTAATTTCTACATCTTGCTCCCAGAACGGATCATGTGACTCACGGGCATGTGCCGGGGGCCTATTAGAGTGGAAGCCCCTTTATAGTAATAGGCATTGCACAGGTGATGGTACAGGCATGGCACAGGTGATGGTATAGGCATGGCACAGATGGTACAGGTATGGCACAGGTGATGGTATAGGCATGGCACAGATGGTATAGGCATGGCACAGGTGATGGAATAGGCATGGCACAGATGATGGTATAGGCATGGCACAAGTGATGGAACAGGCATGGCACAGGTGATGGTACAGGCATGGCACAGGTGATGGAATAGGCATGGCACAGGTGATGGTATAGGCATGGCACAGATGGTACAGGCATGACACAGGTGATGGTATAGGCATGGCACAGATGGTATAGGCATGGCACAGGTGATGGAATAGGCATGGCACAGATGATGGAATAGGCATGGCACAGATGATGGTATAGGCATGGCACAGGTGATGGAATAGGCATGGCACAGATGGTATAGGCATGGCACAGATGGTATAGGCATGGCACAGGTGATGGAATAGGCATGGCACAGATGGTATAGGCATGGCACAGATGGTATAGGCATGAGGAGGAGGAGGACTGACAGGAGGACTCACTTACCGGGCTGCTGCTGCTGCACAGGGCTGGACTCACTCGTCTCTCTTCCGAGACCCGACCGTGACCGACTGGTTCCAGATGACCTCCTCACCTCACACTGCACCTGCGGCCTGGTCTGGATCCGGATGCGGTCTCTCTGCAGTGCGACTCCCGCCGAGTCCTGGTCTCCGTCCGTCTCCTCCTGCTCCGGTCCTCCTGGTGACTCGAGTCGCAACGTCTTCTTCTCTCCCCTGCTGCGCACACTGTGCTCGGGCGGGAAGGAAGTCGGAAGATGATGTCCTACTGTGATAGGTCCAGGCTGGAGTCTGGACCAATCACAGCCCGGACATCAGAAAAGTGGAGGGTGTCCCCCTGAGGAGCGCCAATCGGCGCCCCTGCTGGCCGAGGGTGGGGTCAAAAACCCCACCCCCCCCATACCCAGGACACAGTCCGGCGCCCGCCTAGTGGGCGAAAATGTGTCTTTTTTTTTTTTTTTTTATCTTTCGAATTTTTAAATTTTTTCCACGGCACACCAGGCAACATCTCGCGGCACACTAGTGTGCCGCGGAACAGTGGTTGAAAAACACTGCTATAACTAATGCTTCATGACTGCAATCTGCATGACACATCAATATTACATGTTATTAGAACTGGTGCAAAGATTATCAGACTTGAGAAAATAGAATTTTCACAGCATTTCATTGCAAGGCAGCTGCTTTATTTTGACTTCTTGAAGTGCTGTCCCACCTATTATTTACCAATTATTTACCCTAAAATATATTGTGAAATTAATCTTCCGCAGTTTCTTGTGCCTTGCCAACCTGTACCCTGGAATATTCTCTTGGCGAATTTTAGTTCAATCATTCTGCTATCTTTCCCTGAGAGATTCCAGTTTGGTGGACAATTGTTACTTCCCAACTAACTTTCAGAAGAAGCAGAAATGTGTTTTGGGAGGTTTATCTTTTTCATATGTATGTTGTTGACACCATTCAAGGAGTGATGCCCTTGTGTTTGCCCTCAATGGCAGCATGTGAATGACACAATCGGATGAGCATCAAGTGAGAGCTATTATGAGTTCGGAGACAGGACCCACAATCTGGGGGTTCAATTTGGCATTGCTCTTCGAAACTGAATGGTAGGTTGCAATCTGTGGAAAATCAACCTCGAAGGGCCAGATTAGGAGGAAGACAATACCTCTAGCTTCTCTTGCCTCGAATCTGCACCTCAGAGGCTCATTATCTGGAGGAAGAAATGTTTCACAGCTGTCTCAAAGAAGGGGAAACCACTGTGGATACAGAAGATAAATGCCATCCAGATGTTATTAGCAAACTACATCCAGAAACCAAAATTTATCACAGGCAGGTATTATCTACCATCGAAAGTTGTAAAGGACTGATCTGCAACTAGTATGTTTTTTTACGGTGAAATCAGATAATGTGCATATGTTGTCATTAACAGAAAAAAAGATGACGGGTCATATTTTTACTTTTGGTGAAAAACAAACTCCATTTTCATACTTTGGCGCTAGACCCATCTAGCGCCAAAGTTATGGAATTAAAGTAATTTTTTGGATGTGGAAACCTACCTTGTGTCAATAAGAATCAAGGTCGGCGTTCCCGTGCAAAATAATGACTCTATGGCCCCAGCACCATATTTATCCCCGTGCTCAAATCACGCACGGGGGAGGAGGGGTCAAATAATGGTGCAAAGCTTGCTTTGCACCATTATTTAACGCATGGGTCAGGGCAGGTGTTAGGGGACCTTTGGGCCTATTTCCCACAGGTGCCCTCCCTAGGCCCCAGGGACACCCCCACCCACACCAGAGGAACAGTGGAGGATGAGGGACCTCATCCCATGTAGTATAGGTAAGTATGGGTAAGTATTTCTTTCTTTAAAATGCCACTGGGGGCACTGAAATGCACCCCACCACATGGCACTGGGTGCAATGGCCATGCCCATGGAACCCTGGTCACCTGTGCTGGCCATTGGGGTGGTGGGAATTACTCCTGTCTTTTCTAAGACAGGAGTCAAGTGGTATGGATGGTTTTGCATCAGAAAATGATGTTAGGCTGGTTAGAGTGTTTTACTCTAACCTGCCTAACATCATTTTTTGGTGCAAAACCCCCTTCTCCCATACCGCCACCCCCACCCGGCTAACTGCCGGTGCAGTTTTTCTCCAAAAAGTATAACTATGCCAGAAGGGTTTAAACCATGTCACGATAAAAGAGTAATGTTTTGGCCCTGACGAAGCGACCTTAAAGCCATAAAATACGTGTTGGCCAGTTTCTGTTGACAATAAAAACATACGTTTTGAATATACTGCAAGAGATTTTGCATTCCTTTTTGCACAAGTACTTTTGCTTTAGAACTCAAACCTAGTGTGTTTGTGTATTACATTAGGAACCATTTTGTATAAATTCGGGAGACAAGAGAACTGACAGCAGAGGCATCTCTGGAATCTGTACGTTTTTAACAGGGGAGGCCAGCTGACCTTTCAAATCACTCTCTTAACACCTTCGCTGCCAGGCCTTTTCCCCTCCTGTGCCGAGCCTTTGTTTTGGCTATTTGGGGCAGTTCACGCTTAGGCCCTCATAACCTTTTGGTCACATAAGCTACCCATGCCAAATTTGCGTCCTTTTTTTCCAACATCCTAGGGATTCTAGAGGTACCCAGACTCTGTGGGCTCCCCTGAAGGAGACCAAGAAATTGGCCAAAATACAGTGAAAATTTTGTTTTTAAAAACAAAATGGGAAAAAGGGCTGCAGAAGGCGGCTCGTGTTTTTTTCCCTGAAAATGGCATCAACAAAGGGTTTACCGTGGCAAGATCACCATCTTCCCAGCTTTCAGGAACAGGCAGACTTGAATTAGAAAACCCAATTTTTCAATACAATTTTGACATTTTACTGGGACATACCCCATTTTTACTATTTTTTGTGCTTTCAGCCTCCTTCCAGTTAGTGACCGAAATGGGTAAGAAACCAATGCTGGATCCCAAAAATAACCATTTCTGAAAAGCAGACAAAATTCTAAATTCAGCAAGGGGTCATTTGTGTAGATCCTACAAGTGTTTTCAACAGAAAATAACAGCTGAAATAAAAAAATATTGAAATTGAGGTAAAAAAACAGCAATTTTTCTCCACATTTCACTCTGTAACTTTTTCCTGCGATGTCAGATTTTTTAAAGCAATATACCGTTACATCAGCTTGAGTCTTCTGGTAGCGAGGATATATAGGGCTTGTAGGTTCATCAAGAACCCTAGGTACACAGAGCCAATAAATGAGCTGCACTTTGCAATGGGTTTTTATTCTATACCAGGTATACAGCAATTCATTTGCTGAAATATAAAAAGTGAAAAATAGGTATCAAGAAAATCTTTGTATTTCCAAAATGGCCACAAGATAAGGTGTTGAGAAGCAGTGGTTATTTGCACATCTCTGAATTCCGGGGTGCCCATATTAGCATGTGAATTACAGGGCAGTTCTCAAATGGACGTCTTTTTTACACACTGTCTTCATTTGGAAGGAAAAAATTTAGAGAAAGACAAGGGGCAATAACACTTGTTTTGCTATTCTGTGTTCCCCCACATCTTCTGATAAAAATGGTACCTCACTTGCGTGGATAGGCATAGCACCCTCGACGGGAAATACCCAAAACACAACGTGGACACATCACATTTTCACAAACAAAACAGAGCTGTTTTTTCCAAAGTGCCTGGCTGTGGATTTTGGCCTCTAGCTCAGCCGGCAGCTAGGGAAACCTAGCAAACCTGCACAGTTTTGAAAACTAGACACCTAGGCGAATCCAAGATGTGGTGACTTGTGGGGCTCTGATCAGGTTCTGTTAACCAGAATCCTTTGCAAACCTCAAAGTTTTGCCAAAATAACACTTTTTCCACTCATTCCGGTGACAGAAAGTTCTGGAATCTGAGTGGAGCCACAAATTTCCTGCCACCCAGCGTTCCCCCAAGTCTCCGAATAAAAATGGTACCTCACTTGTGGCGGTATGCCTAGCGCCCGCGAAAGGAAATGCCCCAAACACAACGAGGACACATTACATTTTTCCCCAGAAAACAGAGGTGTGTTTTACAAACTACCTATCTGTGGATTTTGGCCTCTAGCTCAGCCGGCATCTGGGTAAACCTAGCAAACCAGCACAATTTTGAAAACTAGACACCTAGGGGAATCCAAGATGGGGTGACTTGTGGGGCTCTGACCAGGTTCTGTTACCCAGAATCCTTTGCAAACCTCACAATTTGGCCTAAAAACACTTTTTCCTCTCTTTTCGGTGACAGAAAGTTCTGGAATCTGAGAGGAGCCACAAATTTCCTTCCACCCAGCGTTCCCCTAAGTCTCCCGATAAAAATGGTACCTCACTTGTGGGGGTAGGCCTAGCGCCAGCGACAGGAAAAGCCCCAAAACACAACGTGCACACATCACATTTTCGCAAAGAAAACAGAGCTGTTTTTTGGAAAGTGTCTAGCTGTGGATTTTGGCCTCTAACTCAGCCGGCACCTAGGGAAACCTAGCAAACCGAGCAAACCTGCACAGTTTTGAAAACTAGACACCTAGGGGAATGCAAGTTGGGGTTACTTGTGGGGCTCTGACCAGGTTCTGTTACGCAGAATCCTTTGCAAACCTCAAAATTTGCCAAAAAAACACTTTTTCCTCTCATTTCGGTGACAGAAAGTTCTGGAATCTGAGAGGAGCCACAAATTTCCTTCCACCCAGCGTTCTCCCAAGTCTCCCGATAAAAATGGTACCTCACTTGTGGGGGTGGGCCAGGTGCCTGCAACAGAAAAAGGCCCAAAACTTGTAGAGATTGAGGGGATAGCACAGCGAGTTGATAAGCACATATTTTTCTTTTATACATCTTTTAGGCTGACTCTGCTTTGGGCTCCCATGCAAGTGAGGTATCATTTTACTTGGGGGACTGAGGGGAATGCTGGGTGGTAGGAAATTTGTGCCGCAGCGGTGATCCTACAAAGAAAAGTGAGGAAAATATGATTTCTTATGCAAATTTTGAAGTTTGCCGAGTAGTCTGGGTAAGAAAATGTTGGGGATCCCGGCAAATCACACCTCCTTGGAATCCTTGGGGTGTCTATTTTTAAAACATGTCCGGGTTTGGTAGGTTTCCCTAGATGAAGGCCGCACCCGGGACCAAAAACATAGGTGCCCCCCCAACACAGGTAGTTTTGCAATAGGTCATTTTGGTGTGTCCACATACTTATGTGATGTTCCAAACACTAAAAGTGTGAAAAGAAATGCACTTAGGTTATGTTAAAAAGACCCCTCACCCACCAACTAAGTTGGTGGCATGCTTCATATTCGGGGTCTCACCCGAGGCGCCTAGGGTGTCACATGTGTGCTGCGACACCTGATTACAGCGGTGCAGGTTTTGTCATTTTTACCACATGTGCTGGTTGGATTTGGCACGAGGGTGAGTGATGGTTCAGTGGATCAAATTTTATTAACAAGACATTTCACAAAAATGAAATGCACTGTTAATAACTGAAAGGCCAAAAAACTGAACCAATGACTCACAGCTCTTGAGCAGTAAAGCCACGGCAAGGCACCAACCGCTTTACAGTCCATTCACACACCTTTCATACATGACTGGCACAAGACCATTCACGCCGCCAGCCACGGGCCCAGCACATTACAAAACTCGCATCGATAGACAGCGCCACTCAAGGGCCCCTCACTTACATACTCCCACATGCCTGATACAGCAATCACACCAGCTGATGGGAGTGTGTGGACTGGTGTTTGGCTGGCAGTGTGTTGCAGTAGCCAACAGCAAGTCAATATGTACACCATGTACACCCTCAGCCAAGCGCCACTCCACACACAATTCCATCACTTTTTTTTTTAAACAAAGAAACCACTAACTAATTAGAAATAATTACAAAACTACAAACACAAAAGCTCTAACTAAGTACATGACAGAAATGCCAACCATGAAACTGAACACATGAAAATACAAAACAGGCAGTTTACACCTGATGGTTGTTCCCAGTAATTCTTCTGGGTGTGGTAATTCCTAAAACAACCACCCACACACATCCCAGGCTTTGAAAGACAATCTGGGCAGTACATTCGAGTCTCCCTCCGGATACCTCTTCGAAAACACACTCTACATTTCTTAGCTAGAAAGTCTTTTTTGAGTGTGGGAGGAATGTGCTCAGCAAAGTGGCGATCTTCCAATCTAGCCACATGCTCCACCACTGCTTCCCTAGGAAATCTGGCATGTTCCGCTACAATAAGGCTCTCTATCACTGACTCCTAAAATTTCACAAATGTAATCTTTGACTCTGGAGACCTATCCTTAAATACAATAAAAGCATTAAAGGCTGCTAAGTGGAAGAGGTGAATTTCTAACTTCTTATACCAAACGTAAGACTTACCAATAGCAGTATAATGTTCCAACCTTTGATCAACTCTATCTACAGCTCCTATGTGCTTATTATAATCTAAAATGCACACAGGTTTGCACACTTCAGCAACCTGGCCCCAAACAGTCAGGGGGGGAAGTACTCTCATCATGGATGGTACTTAGCATGTAGACATCCCTCCCGTCTGAAAATTTCAAAGCTAGCAGCTCATCATTCCGCAAGGCACTGCACTGTCCCCTCTCAAGTTTTTTACAGACAAGCTCCCTTGGATAGCCTTCCCGGTTGCAATGAATAGTACCACAAGCAACAGTGTCCACTCTAAACAATTTCTTGAACAACTGCACTCCAGTGTAGAAGTTATGTACATACAAATGGTGACCTTTGTTGAACAGTCGTTTACCAAGTTCCCACACAATTTTCTCAGCAACTCCAAAAGTGAAGGATAACCAGGGGGGTAAATTCTGGAATCCCTACCAGTGTAGACACGGAAATTATACACATATCCTGTACTACTTTCAGACAGCATATACAATTTAATTCCATATCATGCCCTCTTGCTAGGAATGTACTGCCTAAAAAACAAACGACCCTTGAAGAGGACCAAAGACTCGTCCACAGCTATTTCTTTGCCTGGAACATAGATCTCTGAAAAACGATCTACAAAATGATCAAGGACAGGCCTAATCTTAAAAAGACGGTCAGAATCAGGGTGATCTTGTGGCAAGGGTAATGCATTGTCAATAAAATGCAGCATCCTAAGAAGAAGCAAATACTGATTACGACTCATGGTTGCAGGAAATATAGCTGTTGCCATCAAGCGACTAGTAGACCAATAAGAAGCCAGTGACGGCTTCCTTATCAACTCCATCAAGAGAGTCAAACCCAAAAACCTTTTCACCTCCTCCAAAGTTGTGGGAATCCACTGGGTAGCTCTAGAGTGTGGCCTAAGTCTAGCAGCGTTGTCCCTCATATACTGCTCCACATACAAATTAGTCTGCTCAACAATCTCTTCCACAAACACATCATCCACAAATAACTCAAAGAAATTGATAGGCAAAAAGTTATCTGTATTTACTATACACCGGGAGACCAGTAAAGGCAGGCAACTCTGGCTGCCCCATGTTTGGGGCAACCCAGAGTGCAGGTCTTGTAACGGGAAACCTTTCAGCCCCAGGCTGCTGCATTAATGGCACATCAGTGTCCTCCTCTACAACAGGCCCTTCATCTGCACTGAGTGTATCTTCCTCATCAGAGGATTCCTCTCAAACAGAAACTTCACTGCCAGAATCTCTCACTTCCTCCTCTGCCTCAGATGCAGAGTCCGTCTCATAATCATGATCAGACAATGACTCAAAAAGCATACCAACCACCTGCTGAGCGGTCATCCTGCGGCTAGCCATGATCTTTCCTATGAAAATTAACTGGACAAATGCATCACCAACAACCATCAGTGTGTAAGATAAGTAATAAAGTGTAGCTTTATTAGTAAGAGTTATAAACTCAAAAACTATACCGCTCACTTGCCTGAAAAAGCTTGAATCACCAGCAACTACTCTGCAGAGACACAGCAATCACCAATGATATCCCACTGAAAAGAAAGAAAGAAAAGCAAATTAGAAATAAGACAACACAAATATCATTGTGCACAAATCTAAGGACAATTTCACACAAACCTGCATTTAGTACACCACCCACAAACATGTCATTCACGCATGGCAACAATACTCCTTTGGAGTAAATTGTTTTTACTTACCTAAAACATGCAACTATGCAAACCGCAGCTCAACCACCGCCAAAACCACAAGTAGCCACAGCAAAGAAAGCAAAAGCTTTGAACTAGAACAGAAAGGAGGATTTTTTTTTATCACAAATGCAAATACTCTGTCAGTTGACAAACATCCCACTATCAAGCATTTAGAAATTGGTGCCTAAGTGGATTCTGCCATAGGGGCAGATGGGCCTACTAAAAAATAGGCCTATCTACCCCAAGGAGGGCAGAAAATACCTTTAGTAGTGTGTCCCCACGGGGAGCGGCCCTTGCCAAGGGTCCACCCCCCAAACAAAACAACAAAAAACACACACACTATCCCTGATGCCTACGTGGCTTCTGCCCCCTTGGGGACAATGGGCCTAAAAAAAAGAATAGGCCCATCTGCTCCCAAGGGGGGCAGAAATGGCCTTGATACACGTGCCCCCAAAAGGGGCCGACCCTTGCCCAACGGGCCGCCCCCTCATCCACTAACACACACTATCCCTGGTGTCTAAGTGGCTTCTGCCCCCCTTGGGGGCAGAAATGGGCAACAGTTCAATGCCCCCCTTGGGGGGGGTGCCCCTTGCGCAAGGGAACACCCCCCACATAAATAAACATATATAAAAAATCCTTGGCGTTCTAGTGGTTTCTAAAAATAATAGGCCGATCTGCCCCCAAGGGGGGCAGAAGAACGAGTTACTTACCTTCGGTAACGACTTTTCTGGTGGATACATTAGCTACCTGTGGATTCCTCACCTAATGAATACTCCCATGGCGCCAGCATTCGACGGAAATCTTCTTACTAGTCTCTGCACGTCGACGAGGACGTCACTCTAGCCCACGCGACGCCGTCTGACGTCATACAGGCAATAAGAGGTCCTCGCCGACGTGCCGATGACAGTACCAACATTTTTTACGTGCATGAGAATAACAATAACCCAATGTAATGAAAGAGCAAAGCAACATCTCTTAATATTGTAAATCACACAACATTGCAATAAAATAGCTGTAGATTTAATAGAACCTTCTTTTTTTTTTTTTTTTTTTTTAAACAAATAAATATATTTATACATACGAATCATGTATATACACAATATATATAGATTTATATATAAATATACACATATATACAAATATCATATATGCAAAATGTATTGCAACTTTGAAGACCAAAAGGAGCACACTCAAGGATTGCTTGGAGAGACCAAAAAGGCAACGGGGAGGCGGGTGGGACCGTGAGGAATCCACAGGTAGCTAATGTATCCACCAGAAAAGTCGTTACCGAAGGTAAGTAACTCGTTCTTCTGATGGATACAACTACCTGTGGATTCCTCACCTAATGAATAGAGTCCCAAAGCAGTACCACGCCCGGCGGTGGGTGCCTAAATGGTCAAACCAAGAAATCCTGCAGCACTGACCGTGCAAAATGACCGTCCCTTCTGACCTCAGAGTCCAAACAGTAATGTTTCACAAAAGTGTGAAGGGACGACCAAGTTGCGGCCTTGCAGATGTCGACCACAGGAACACCCCTGGCCAAGGCCGAAGAGGCCGACTTAGCTCTGGTGGAGTGAGCTCTAATGCCCTCAGGCGGATCCTTCTTTGCCAAAGAGTAACAGATTTTAATGCAAAGAACAACCCACCTGGAGAGTGTTCTCTTGTGGACTGCCTTTCCTCTCCTCTTGCCCACGTATCCGACAAACAGCTGATCCTCCAGCCTGATATCCTTCATTCTGTCGATATAGAAGCTCAACGCCCTTTTTGGGTCCAGGCGATGTAGTCTTTCTTCCTCCTTTGAAGGATGAGGCGGAGGATAAAACGTGGACAAAGTGATTGTCTGAGCCAAATGGAAGGGTGAAACAACCTTCGGAAGGAAAGCAGCCTTGGTCCTCAACACCACCTTATCCCCATAAAACGTTATATAAGGGGGTTTAACCGATAAGGCCTGCAACTCACTCACTCTCCTTGCAGATGTTATAGCTACCAGGAATACTGTTTTAATAACCAAATACCTTAAGGGGCAAGAATGCATAGGCTCAAAAGGGGACCCCATAAGGAAAGTGAGGACCAAGGACAAATCCCATTGAGGCATAACGAATGGTTTTGGAGGATATTGATTCAGAAGACCTTTCAAGAATCTGAGAACAATAGGGGATTTAAATAACGATGGTTGGTCTGGAAGACAAATGAAGGCTGACAAGGCAGACAAATAACCCTTAATGGTAGCCACTGCACAACCTTTCTGCGCTAGAGACAGTGCAAAAGACAAAACATGTGACAGATGAGCATGTAAGGGATCAATCTGTCTCTCTCCACACCACATAACAAATTTAGACCACCTATTAGCGTAGATAGATTTAGTGGAGTGTCGCCTGGCCGCTAAGATAACATCCACTACATCAGGCGGGAGAGAGAAGGAAGTCAGGTTGCCCCGTTCAATCTCCAAGCATGTAGGTGCAGACTCTGGAGGTTGGGGTGTAAAACCTGCCCCTGCGACTGCGAGAGGAGGTCTGCCCTGAGAGGGAGACGGAGCGGAGGGCACAGTGAGAGTTGGAGAAGGTCGGAGTACCATACCCTCCTTGGCCAATCCGGAGCTATTAAGATGACTTGGGCCCGGTCTTGGCGAATTTTCCTCAACACTCGAGGAATCAAGGGTATGGGGGGAAACGCGTAAAGCAACTGGTCGCACCAGGTTATTTGAAACGCGTCCCCCAACGCTCCCTGCATCGGATACTGGAGGCTGCAGAATAACGGACAATGCGCGTTCTCTCGAGTGGCAAACAGATCTACCCGAGGAAACCCCCACCTCTGGAAGATTAAACGGACTTGATCTGGATGGAGACGCCACTCGTGGTCTGCCGAGAATTGGCGACTGAGACTGTCCGCACGCACGTTCAAGACTCCGGCCAGATGGTTTGCTATCAAGCAAATCTGATGGTCCTTTGCCCAGGACCATAGTCGAAGAGCTTCTCTGCAGAGAAGGTACGACCCCACTCCTCCCTGCTTGTTTATGTACCACATCGTGGTAGTATTGTCCGTTAGGACCTGTACCGACTGACCACGAAGGGAAGGGAGGAAGGCCTTGAGAGCCAGACGTACAGCCCGTAACTCTAACAGATTGATGTGAAACATCTGTTCCTCTGGAGACCAAAGACCTTTGATCTCCAGATCCCCCAGATGAGCTCCCCACCCTAGAGTGGAAGCATCCGTTATGACTGTGGCCACTGGTGGCGACTGCTGGAACGGCTTTCCTTGTGAAAGATTGTTGCTTGCAATCCACCACTTCAAATCCACAGCAGCATCTCTGGAGATCTTGACAGTACTCTCTAGATCCCCTTTGTGTTGAGACCACTGCCTTCGGAGGCACCACTGAAGAGCCCTCATGTGCCAGCGAGCATGCGTGACCAACAGAATGCAGGAGGCGAACAGACCGAGCAGACGAAGGACCTTGAGGACTGGAACTACCGCTCCATTTCGAAACATTGGAACCAATTCCTGAATATCTTGAATCCGCTGAGGCGGAGGAAAGGCTCGACTCAATGTTGTATCCAGTACTGCCCCTATGAACAGGAGGCGCTGAGAGGGCTCCAGGTGAGATTTGGCCACGTTCACCGAAAAGCCCAGGTCGAACAACAACTGGGTTGTTGACTGCAGATGATGCGACACAAGCTCCGGGGACTTGGCTTTGATCAACCAGTCGTCCAAGTAAGGGAATACTGCTATCCCCTTCCTTCTGAGCTCCGCCGCAACCACTGACATCACCTTTGTGAAGACTCGAGGTGCTGAAGTAAGACCAAACGGGAGGACCGCAAACTGATAGTGCTGCGACCCTACCACAAACCGGAGATACTTCCTGTGCGACTTGAGTATCGGGATATGAAAGTAAGCATCCTGCAAGTCGACAGACACCATCCAATCTTCCTTGTTTAACGCCAAAAGCACCTGTGCTAGGGTCAGCATCTTGAACTTTTCCTGTTTGAGGAACCAATTCAAGATCCTCAGATCCAGGATTGGTCTCAACTGACCATCCTTTTTGGGAATCAGGAAGTATCTTGAGTAACAACCTCGACCCTTTTCCTGCTCTGGGACCAACTCTACTGCGCCCTTTGAAAGGAGGACTTGAACCTCCTGTTCTAGCAACAGGAGGTGTTCTTCTGAACAATAAGATGGGCGGGGCGGGATGAGGGGCGGGAACTCCCGTAAGAGAAGGGCGTAGCCTTTCCCCACAATGCCGAGAACCCAAGTGTCCGTTGTGATAGACTTCCACTTGTGGAGAAAATGCCGTAATCTTCCCCCTACAGGAGAGGAGTGAGTGGGAAACGGTGGAAGCCTAAGGCTGCTTCCCCTGCTGCACCCCTCCAGAGGACGAGGAAGAGGCAGAGTGCTGTTGAGAGGCTCCTCTGGTACGGGCCCCACCCCTCCCCCTCCCTCTAAATGACCTATAGGGGAGGGAAGAGGCGGGCTGCTGGAACCTCCCCCGAAAGGAAGAGGAAGAAGAGCCACGCCCAAATCCCCGAAACCTCCTGAAAAATCTAGAAGAGGCAGAGGAAGAAGGAGCTTGCAGTCCTAACGATTTGGCTGTGGCTCTGCTCTCCTTAAATCGTTCCAAGGCCGAATCTGCCTTGGCTCCAAACAGTCTGTCCCCATCAAACGGGAGGTCCAGCAGGGTCGACTGCACATCCGCAGAAAACCCTGAGTTTCGGAGCCAGGCCTGTCTTCTTGCCACCACAGCCGTGCCCATCGCCCTGGCCACCGAGTCGGTCGTGTCCAGCCCAGACTGGATAATCTGGGTCGCGGCAGCCTGGGCGTCCGAGACCACATCCAAGAGACCCTGGGGGAGCTCCGTAAATGAAGACGAAATATCATCCATCAGAGCATGGATGTACCTCCCCAGAATGCACGTTGCGTTGGTGGCCTTCAACGCCAAACTGCATGACGAAAATATTTTCTTGGACTGCGCATCCAGTTTCTTGGAGTCTCTGTCTCCAGGCACCGACGGGAAGGAACCAGGCGCTGACTTTGAGGAACAGGAGGCTTGCACCACCAAGCTCTCCGGCGTAGGGTGTCTAGAGAGAAAGCCAGGGTCAGATGGTGCAGCTCGATACCTCCTGGCCACAGCCCTATGAACGGCCGAGGAAGACTCCGGCTTCTTCCACACCTCCAACACCGGATCCAGCAAAGCCTCATTAAATGGCAAGAGAGGCTCAGCTGCAGCAGAGGCCGGATGCAATACCTCTGTCAGCAAATTCTGCTTCGCCTTTGCCACCGGCAAAGGCAGGTCCAAAAAGCTCGCTGCCTTCCTCACCACAGCATGAAAGGAAGCAGCCTCCTCCGTATATTCCCCTGGAGATGAAAGGTCCCACTCAGGGGAAGTGTCCAGCCCACTGGCTGTATCCAGACCATGTAGTCCGTCTCCAGAGTCCTCAATCTCTCCCTCCTCTAAGACTCGCTGGTACTCCTGCTCTTCTAAAAGACAGAGAGCACGCCTCCTCGAATGAAGTCTCTCCTCGATACGCGGAGTCGACATGGCCTCCGCCGACGTCGAAGAACGGCGCCGATCTCCAGAAGCATCTGACGCCGCGTCCGGCGCCACAGGCATCTTCGGCGCCGAGGTAGGAGCCGGAGGACGAGGTCTTGGAGCCGATGGACCAACCGGAGTCACAGGGCAAAATCCTGACTTCGACGGAAGGGCAACCTCCGGGGCCGAAACATCCGAAGCCACCGGAGCGGCCACCGACGCCGGCACCGGCGCCGAGCCCACATTCCCAAAAGGGAGAAAGGGCATAAAGGGTGCCGGCCGAAGAGGCGCAGGATCACCCAACGAAAAGGCCAAGGGCCCCGAAGGACCAGCCGGAGCAGCTCCTGGAGCCATCTGCTGAAAGATGGTATACATCGCATTAAGAAACGCGGTACTATCGGCTCCAGGAGTGGGAAAAGCCGGATACTGGGGTGCCTGGATCGAAGGCGACCCCGACGCCGGCCTCGACGTCTGCGACGCCGGAGAAAACACAAGAGGCTGCACCACCTCAATCACCGACGCCTGACCAGGCGAAGTCGGTGACGCCGGAGAGGGCAACGGCGTCGATGGATGCGGCGTGACCGTGGGGCTGACCTCCCAAGTCCTCCGACGCCGAGCCAAAGGTGACCTCGAACGAGACTCCTTGCTGGAATGACGTCGTGAGTCTCTACGGCGCCGGGAGTCTCGATGACGCCGGTGAGACCTTGGCGAAGAAGACTTCTTATGATGTTTCTCCTTCTTCTTTGACTTTGCCATGAACAACTTGGCCTCACGCTCTTTGAGGGCCTTCGGATTCATGTGTTGACATGAATCGCAAGTCGAGACGTCGTGGTCGGAGCTCAAACACTATAGACAGTCGGAGTGAGGATCTGTAACTGACATCTTGCCCCCACACTCTCGACAGGGCTTGAAACCCGACTTCCTCTGAGACATTATTACCGCAGAGAAGACTACGCAGCAGACAATACACTGTAACCACGAAGGTAACAGTTGCTCCCTCGAAGATAACCGTTTCGAATGCACGGAAAAAAGGGAACTGTCATCGGCACGTCGGCGAGGACCTCTTATTGCCTGTATGACGTCAGACGGCGTCGCGTGGGCTAGAGTGACGTCCTCGTCGACGTGCAGAGACTAGTAAGAAGATTTTCGTCGAATGCTGGCGCCATGGGAGTATTCATTAGGTGAGGAATCCACAGGTAGTTGTATCCATCAGAAATGGCCACAACAAACATGGTCCCACATGGGAGCGACCCTTGCTCAAGGGGCTGCTCCCCAACACAAAACACAGCAGAAATGAAGAAAAAAAAATCCCTGCCGTCTAGTGGTTTCTGCACCATTTGGGGGGAGATCAGCCTAAAAATATTAGGCCGATCTGCCCCCAAGGGGGTCAGAAATGGCCACACAAACATGCCCCCCAAATGGGAGTGACCCTTACCCAAGGGGCCGCTCCCCAACACGAAAACATTGCCACAATAAACAAATAAAAAAAATCCCTGGCATCTAGTGGGCATCCCCTTCCATCCCTGCCTTGGAGGGGTGGGAGTGAACGGCACGGAGGGATCGCTAGCGCTCCCTCCGGGCTCCGGGCCGAGGATGGAATGGGTACGTCCTTGGCACAGGAGCACTGTGCAGCAGGACATAACCATTAAGTCTGTGGCACAGAAGCGGTTAATACTACCACTCCTTTCACTCTTACAATTCTAAGGGGCTTATTTACAAGCCCCATGCACCATCTGTGCATCACTGTTTGTGATGCACCAGTGTCACATTGTGCAGGTTTATATCTCAAAGGCCACGCAAAGCCACTTTGCTTAACTTTTCATTGCCAGGTAGATATGCTGTTAGGCAATGCAGCACAAGTTGCTACATTGTCTCACACTGCATCAGGGAGGCCTACCATGGTTGTTGTGGTGGATCTTTCCATGCAACACCCATGAGTTTTGACTCATTCCCAGATTTACAGCAATCTGCAAACCTTGGAATACATCAAAATCTTACGCCTTCCCAGGAGAGGCGCACTGAGGAAAAATATGTTTATTTCTTATTTTTTCTTTTTCTATGTGTGCTGAATTCTGCAGCACACATAGAAAGATGAAAAAGCCTCGATGGATTGTTTTTGTTCTGGAAGGTGTCCTTTCCTGCACAGAAACAATCCTGTCTGTGATGCAGACATTCTTGCACCATGGTGTAAGGGTGCCTGCGTCGGTGCTAGGCAGCCCATTCTACGCCGGCGCAGGGGGAGAGGACAGAAATGTGCCCTATCTTGTAGATACAGCACATTTCTGCCCTTTCCCTGTGGCGCAGGGCACCACAGCAAGGTCACTTGCTGTGTTGCCCTGCGCCACAGGACTTGTAAAAAAGCCCTTTAGTTTTGAAAAGTAGGCAATAAAAAGCATCAAAGTCCCTAGGTGCATTTTGGGTTGAGTCAATGATAACCTAAAGACTAAAGCAACTAGATCCATCTAGATCCGAGTAGTAGTATAAGAAAGAAAAATAAACTATAATTTGAGAAGGCAGATCAAGATTTTCAGGGACCACAAAAGTTAATGAAATAGAATCACAACACTCACCATGATTCTATCACTCTTGTCATTAGAAAATCACAGAAAATACTGCACAATCAGGACTGTCACAGTTTCCCAATAAGCATCAGCTTGGTAGCCTTAATTTGGAGAATCAAGAAAAAAATGCCCCAGCATCTGTATGACAAAGAACTTAATGGGGCTCTCTGAGAAGAAACTGTTGCACAACTTACCTACACCCCAATTGTAACATCTTAGTAAGGCTTAATAATGAATATAAGTATTTTTATTTGAGGAACATTGCCCCTTCACTGTTCTTTCATCTCAGCAACCCAAAAGGGAATACACCAAGTAATACAAAATCACCACTCCTCACCAGCATCCCTAATGTAAGATGGAAATCACCTACTGTTAAGCATCTTACATCAGATTTCAAACAAAGCACATATCCGTTAGTAAACCATTCATTCACCTCTAGTGGGGAAACTAAGAAGAATCAGAGGAACCCATAATTCATTGTCCACATGTTTCAACTACAAACACTGTCCTAAACACAACAAAAAGTGACTCCAGAGAAAGGGATCAAGCTAGGCCGAAATTCTCTCTGCCATTTTTGAGAGGCACATGAACTACTGATAATTAAAAAAGAAATGAGAAGGCAATGAAGAGGACTAGGATGCACTCAAGAAATTGGAACAATTATGAAAGGCTAGCTTACTCATTCTAAAAAATGACTAATGGGGTCATTACAACCCTGGCGGACGGTGTTAAAGCGGCGGTAAGACCGCCAACAGGCTGGCGGTCTTTTTTTGAGGATTATGACCGTGGCGGTTACCACCATGGTCATCCGCCGCTTCTCCGTTCCGCCCACCAGGGCGGAGACGACCGCTGGGCTGTTGACCTGGGTCTCCAGCCCGGCGGCCGTGACAATACTGCCGCCGGTATTTTGACCCGGCTTACCGCTGTGGATTTTCAGCGGTAGGAACCGCCATGAAATCCATGGTGGTAAGCACTATCATTGCCAGGGAGTTCCTTCCCTGGCACTGATAGGGGTCTCCCACACCCCCCCACCCCGACTCCCTCCCCTACACCCCCCACCACTCCTGCCACCCCCCAAAGGTGGCAGGACCCCCCTCCCCACCCCAACCCCGACATTACCTTACACATACACACCCGACACGCACGCAGGCACCACCAACACACATACACGCACACACACTGACATATATGCCAACATCCACACACACAGTCAGACACGCACACCCACATTCAAACATACACGCACACATCCATACAGACATACCTACAGACATACACGCACTCATTCCCAAAACACCCAACACCCCCGCAAGCATACACGCATTCACACCCCCCCTCTACATACACCCACGCACACCCCCATGCACCCACACAACACCCCCACCCCTCTCCCCTAACGGACTATCGACTTACCTGTTCTGTCGATCCTCCAGAAGGGGATGGGAGCCATGGGGGCAGCTCCGGCGACACCACACTGCCCACAGAACACCGCCGCGCCGAATCACAGGACGTGATTCACTGGGTGGTGTTCTGTTGGCGTGGCGGTGGAGGTGGAGCAACCTCCACTTCCCCGCCTCCCGTCACTATGGCTGTTGGCGGCTCTCCGTCGGAAAAATGACGTAGAGCTGCCAACAGTCATAATACGCCGAGCGGAAAACCGCCACCACTGGCGGTCTTCAGCACGGCGGTCCCTCAGCGGTCTTGTAAAAAGATCGCTGAGGTTGTAATGACCACCTAAATGTTGTAAGAAGATGGGCATTCAAAGGAACATTGAAGACCACTTATAACACAGAAGTGCAAACAATTGTGAAAATTTCCATTATCAAATAGTGAACATTTCCATTTTCACACAAATCCCAATACTCAAGCAAAGTGAAGGGAATATTTATCAAAGTTTTGCATCGCCCTTGTGCCATGCAAGGTAACACAAGAGCAATGATAAACCTAGATAAGATTTACCAAGCCACACAAGGCCACTTTGCATGGCTCTGCATGGCTTGGTAAATCCGGAATAACACAAGGCAGCACAAGTCACTGCCTTGCGTTGCTCTGTCCCATGGAGGCATTCCATGAGCAGTGTCTTGGTATTCCCACATATCCGCCCATAGATTTTGACGTGTTCTCAGATTTACCATGAGTGGTAGACCTGGGAATGCATCAAAATTCTATACCTACCCAGGGGAAGCGAAACAAGGAGAATTATCTCTACTTCCCCTCATTGTTTCGCATTCTGCAGCACACAAAGAAATAGGAAAAAGCATCAGAGGATTGTTTTTATGCAGAAAAGTGCCCCTTCCTGAACAAAAACAATCCTGTCTGTAACACAGGCATCTTTGCACTATGATGTAAGAGTGCCTGCTTTGGCACTGGGCAGCACAAGGAGAGGGCAGGAATGTGCATATATTGTTAAATATGATGCATTCCTGAGCTTTCCCTATCATGCAACGTAGCCCATGCAGCAAGTCTCTTGCTGCACTAGTTCTGTGGCATTTTGATAAATATGTCCCCTAATACTCAAGTCAATTAAGGCCCACTACTGGCTACCATTAGTTCATGGACGGAGTAAGCTGGACGGCTAGGTGATAACACCAACGACATCTGTCACACTGCTCTATGATGCATTTGGAAAAACAAAAGGGTGAGACTCCAGGCACTAATGAATGTATCTCAAACAAAGTAGTCAAAATCAAGTATCCTTTCAATATATAAAACTTAGAAACACATCCTTATTAACATGGCCTCAAGGATGACCAAAATCCACAAACTTCAACAAAAAAACAAAGGTATAAATGATACAAAAGGTGGTAGCCTAAGAATTAAAAATTGCATATCCAATTGGGGGTACACACTGACTATTGAAGGAAACCTCAAAGGCTGGAGACAGGTGAAACTGCAGCTGAACTCAGGTGAAATGCTCCAACTAGATCAAATTGTCAATTAGGTAAGTATTAAAATACTTATATTTTCTAAAGTGAAGTGCAGTAAAAATAAAACAAATTATTGGCAAATAAGCAAAGAAAGGGATGTACAATATCACAAAAAAACCTTAAACTCATGAAAATAGGCCATACAAATTTACAACATATGCATACAAAATGGTACAGCCGTGTTGGACTTTTTTTTGCAGGGTCATCTCCAATCTTTGTCCTCCTGCCTCCTATTTTTTCTGACCTGTTGTGTTGGCTTTAGGTCTATGGGTACTTTACCACTGCTAGCCAGTGCTAAAGTGCATATGCTTTCTGTATAAATTGTATTGGTGATTGGTTTACCCATGATTGGTATATTTGATTTACTAATAAGTCCCTAGTAAAGTGCACTAGAGGTGCCCAGAACCCGTAAATCAAATGCTACTAGTGGGCCTGCAGCACTGGTTGTACCACCCACATTACTAGCGCTGTAAACATGGCTCAGACCTGCCACTGCAGTGTCTGTGTGTGGAGTTTTAAACTAGCAATTCAACTATATCCACTTGCCAGACCTAAACCTTTCCTTTTCTTACATATAAGACACCCCTAGGCAGGCCCTAGGTAGCCCCATTGGCAGGGTGCAGTGTATGTTAAACCTAGAACATTTACTGATGTGTTTTACATGTCCTACCAGTGAAATACTGCAAAATTAAGTTTTTCACTGTTGCAAGGCCTATCTCTCTCATAGGTTAACATGTGGGCTGCCTTTAAATATGATTAAAGCGTAGATTCCCTTTGGGAGCAGAAAGACATGAGGAGTTTGGGGTCTCTGAGCTCACAATTTAAAAATACTTCTTGTAGTGAAGTTGGTTTTGAGATTGTGTGTTTGAAAATGCCACTTTTAGAAAGGAGCATTTTCTTGCTTAAACCATTCTGTGACTCTGCCAGTTTGTGGATTCACTGTCTGAGTCAGTTTGACTGATGGGCTGTTTGCACCTCTCTCTAGACAGTGACACAAAGGGAGCTGAAGTGTAGCCTGCATATCCTGTTGAGCCATCTGTTCTAGGAGGGATGACGGAGTGGTCATTCACACCTGAAAGGGCTGTGCTACACTCACACAATGCAGTCTCCAACCCCCTGGTGTGTGTCTGGGGCCTGGCCTGGGCAAGGCAGGATCTCACAAACAAGAGAGACTTTCCTTTGAAATATGCCGACTTCAAAAGCATAAAGGGGTATAAAAAGTGCACCCCAAACCCCTGAAAATTAGATTACTTCTGAAACCAAGAGGAATGGGCTATGTCCTGTTGAGGCTTGTACATGGGCCCGTATGGCAAACAGTACTAGGGTTAACTTTTTAACCCAATGATTACAAGAGTCACATATTTCTTTTTTAAGAATGTCTTAAGGGTGCAATTATACCTCTCTACTAAATCGTCGTTTTGCAGGTAATATACAGAGCTGCTGATCTGTTTTACCCCCAGTATCTGACAGATCTGAGCCATTAATCGGAACATAAACGGTGTTCCCTGATCCGTGAGTAATTCTCTTGGAAACCCAACCTCGGAAAAAAATCTCATCATGGCATGTGCCACGCTTTTAGTGGTCATGCTAGTAAGGGGGGTAGCTTCAGGATACCTGGTTGCATAGTCCACCAAGACAAGAATAGACATGTATCCTCTAGAGGACAGGGTTAAGGGGCCTACTAATCCCATACCGACACAATAACCAGCAAGGGGAAAAGGGGAGCTTTTCTTACTGCTCCTGGGTTGATAACCTGACATTCCAGGCACTGTGCTCAAAATGTGCAAATGTCTGAGTAAACACCAGGCCAATAGAACTTACAAATTAAATATTACTCTGTTCTCTCCCTTCTGAAGTGTCCTCCACCCTCCTGGCTATGGGCTAAATGCAGTGCCTTTGTGCAGTATGGTTGTGGTATTCCTAACTGAGTCTTTTCTTGGTCATTGTGTCATACTACTCTATAAAACAAACCCTTCTGTACTAGGAAGTATGGACCCACTTGTCTCGTTTTTTCTTTACCAGTGTATGTCCAAGCGTGTTGTAAAGTGGAATCTTCTCTTTGGCTAACCCAGAATGGAGGTAAGGTCTCCCGGACGGGCTTTTCTGTTGGGGTCATTTGGAGTGAATCTGAAGGGTTAATCATTTGGAAAGAGTTTTTCACTTCTCTCTTCTCACTTCTGCTTAACTCTATTCTATTCTTGCACGGAATGATGGGATTTTGGGAAAATCTGGCTTCACTTAACCAGGAGTCAGTTTTCTGACTGCCACGTACATTGTCTAATAAATGAGGAAAATGGATATAGTAGGTTCCTCTAATCACTTCTTCTACTAAATGCTGTATCAACCCTATCTTAAGTGGTTCTTTTTGACCTTTCCTCACAATGGTAACTTCTGCCATTGGGTACTGTCACATATCGCCATGAATACAGCAGATTGATCAAAGTTGTTAGTCCGTATTTGATCTTTGGATACTAAGGCCCTCATTACAACCCTGGTGGTCAATGATAAAGCGGAGGTAATACCCGCCAACAGGCTGGTGGAAAATACCGCCAAATTATGACCATGGCGGAAACAGCTCAGACAGACAGCCACTTTATCACACCAACTTCCAGGGCGGAATCAACAGGCCTCCAACAGCCAGGGGAAGCCAATGTTCCACCCACTGTATTAAGACACGCCAATCCATGAACGTTTCTGAGGCGGTAAAATGACATCAAAAGCTCGGCTTAAACACTGCACAGAAGGGAAACGACTCACCAATGGAGACTCAGGGAAGAACCATGCCGCCATGGAGCCCGAACTGTATATATTTCCAATGCTGTTCTACGTCCTGCTCCACCACGAACACCAACAACGGCGAGGACGACCACAGTGAATACTGCCCCTCTAGCACACAGGGGAGGGAGGGAGGAAAAAGAGAGTGACATACACATGCAACAGCCCCACCCCCAACACCATACACACAAGCAGATGCAGTATGATTACATATTTACAACGTACCCCTCAGGAATAATGCAAGGACAACACAAATAGATTAAAGTGAGTGTAGTAAGATAAATAAAGTAGTAATACGTGCATCCAATCTAAAGGTATATACATATTTACAAAACAAGAGACACTGCCCAGTCCTCATTATTCGTGGGCCACAGGGCCACATTACAAAGTCCAAGGCCCCACTTGACTCCTGCAACAACACAGAGAGAACATGGCAGGGGCATCAGTTTGAAAATAGGCAGGCACCTCAGGGGTTGGGGAACAGGGAGGGCACCTCAGCCGGCAGATTGAACAACACCACTGGTCCTGGAACGGCCAACATGCCCTGTGCTTGGTCCCGGGGAGTGCAAGGCCACAGTGTCTCAAGTGAATGACTTGCCCACATGCTCTGGAGGGGGCAACATGCCCATTGCTCTGTCCTGGGGAGTACAAGGCCACAGTCTCTCAAGTGGGTGACTTGCCCACATGTTTTGGAGGGGGCAATATGCCCGGCTGCTTGGTCCTGGGAAGTGCAAGGCCACAGTCTCTCAGGTGGGTGTCTTCCCAACTGGTTCAGGAGGGGGCATCTTCATCCCAGATAGGATTGGATGAGTGGATGTCTTCTCCACTGGTTCTGGAGGGGGCATCGTGCTCTGTGATCTTCATCCTGGGAAGGATGGCATGAGTGGATGGCTTCTCCACTGGTTCTGGAGGGGGCATCATGCCCTGTGATCTTCATCCTGGGGAGGATGGGGTGAGTGGATGGCTTCTCCACTGGTTCTGGAGGGGGCATCGTGCCCTGTGATGCAGGTCTTGGGGAGTGCAAGGTCACAGTCTCTCAGCTGGGTGTCATACCAACAAGATTTGCAGGAGCAGGCCGCACAACAGCACATGGATGCAGGACTACACACTGTCCACCGGTGGTGATGGCTGCACAGTGGTGGTGATGCCAATGTTGCCGCTGGTGGTGGGGGAAAGCTCTTACCCATCCCCTGCAGGCTGCCCACTGGTGCTGCTGCTGCTGGTGGTGATGCTAGTGGAGCTGGTGGCGCTACTGCTGGTGGTGAGGGGGAAGCTCCTGCTCATCCCCTGCAGCCTCGGACGGCTGCCAACTGGTGTTGCTGCTGGTGGTAGTGCTGGTGGAGCTGGTGGTGGCGGGGGGAAGCTCCTGCCCATCCCCTGCAGCCTCGGACGGCTTCCCACTGGTGCTGCTGCTACTGGTGGTGGTGCTTGTGGAGCTGGTGGGGCTACTGTTGGTGGTGGGGGGAACCTCCTGCTCATCCCCTGCAGCCTTGGACGGCTGCACCACCATGGTTGGTGGTGTGGGCTCCCACTGAGTCCAAGCACCAGGCCCCTTGTACTTTCTGCCTGCTGGTGCAGCTGGGGGTTGCTCCTTGGTCCTCTTGGCAGCAGCTTTCAGTGTGGTTGCCTAGTTCCCGGGATCCTTTCCCACCAGTAGTTGCTGTGGACACTACTGAGCCCATGGACTGGGTGGCTGAGGTGCTTGCCTGGGTTTTAGTCACCCTGGCCAGACGTGAAGGATGGGCAAGGGATAGGGAAGAGGTCAATGGTGGAGAGGAAAAGCTTCTTAGGGACATTGGGGTGGGAAGAGGGAGAAGGTTTGGGAGTGGAGGAAAAGGGAGTGGTTGTAGGAGGTGTCTGTCTGCTGTGTTTGGGTGCAGGTGCATCGGCTGGATGCTGCTGTGAGGTGGATGGCCGTTGGTTGTCTGAGTGCTTGCATTTGTATAGTTTGGGAGGAGGGGGCACAGACACAGTGAGATAGGACACAGGGGACGTGTGCATGGCTGTTGCGGTGGTGACTGCCAGTGAGGTGTGTGTTCTGATAGGTGTGCTGGTGATGGAGATAGTGGATGAGGATGTAGTACATGCAGGTGTGAGTGTAGACGCAACTGGGACAGAGGTGGAGGATGAGGAGGAGACACAGTGGAGGCAGTGGATGTTGGTATGTCTGCATCTGGATGGTGTTTGTGTGAGTGCCTGGGGGAAGATGTGTGGTGCCTGTGTTTGCCTGTGCCACTACTGTGTGTTGTCCTGTGTACATGCTCGTCTGCCTGTGTGCTTGGGATATGTTGGGGATGAGGGGAATGTGATTGGGAAGAGGAAGATGGAGGGGCAGGATGGAACCAGGGACAATAGCTGCCATCAGAGAGGAGGCCAGAGCCTGGATTGATCTCTGTTGTGCCGCCAAGCCAGTGTGAATGCCCTCCAGAAATGCATTGGACTGTTGCATTTGGGCTGCCAGGCCCTGCATGGCATTCACAATTGTTGTCTCCCCAACAGATTTGGATCTCAGGCGATCAATAGCCTCTCACTCAGGGCAGAAAGGCTAATTGGGGCGAGGTCTGAGGTGCGAAGGAGATGCCCACCCTCCTAGGTGAGCGGGCACAGTCAACTCGCTGAGGGGCTGCTGGGAGGGCGGTGCTGGTACTAGGGTGGCAGCTGTACCTGTAGCTGGGGTGGGCACAGAGGTGTCCGCCACCACGAGGGAGATTCCATCGGAGGAGGTATCTGTGTCCGAACTGTCCCCTCCAGTCTCTGCCTGGTGCTCCCCTCGACCTATGCCCCACTGGTGCCCTCACCGTCAGTGGACTCTGACTCCTGGGTCCTGTGGGATTCAGCTCCCTCTGTCTCCGGTGCCACGGCTCCTCTGCCAGATGATGCTAATACACATAAGGACAGGGTATCAAAACAAAAAGGGGGGGAGAGACAAAGGATACACTTAGTCAACTGCTGCACCAACACCACTGTTGGCCTAGACAGCACACAGGGAACAGCTGTACGCACTAGGCAATGCACTACCAACAACAATGCTAATCACCAGGGCATGGGGAGGGACACATACAGCCAACTGCAGCATACCTAGGACCCACACACCCCTGCCAAGCAGTGGATGCCTTCTAGCTAGGTTGGAGTAATTTCACATCAGAACCCTAGCCAACATGGGACCTACTTTGCAATGTCAGGTCTGGCCTAGGGGCACTCACAGGCACACATCCCCCATCCAGATACCACCCCACCAGGCGTAATTAGTAATGATGAGCACTGTACTCATCCCCTGGTTGCTGCTGTGATGCCCCCAAGGGCTCATCCAGCTCCGGATAGGCCAACACCAGTATGTGGGCCATCAGGGGGTCAGGGTTCAATGGGCACCCCTTCCTCACTGGGAGGCCATCCCCAGCTGGCCCTCTGCCGTCTTCCATGCCAGTGTCTCAGGTCCTCCCACTGCTTCCGACAGTGGGTGCTCTGCATGCCATAAACCCCCAGCGTCCACACGTCCTTGGCGATGGCACGCCATATACCCTTCTTTTGATGGGCACTGACCGGCAGAGGAAATATGCACAGGGAAAGGTATTAGTTAGACAGTCCTGCCTGTTACACTCATGACCTAACATATCCCTTTCCATCCCCTTATGCACAGACATGGCCCAGCATACATGCTGCACGCTGCCCAGGGCCCATCCACCAATTCCCCCCACTCGAGGCCTTCACACACAGCACTCCATGCATTCATGCCCCATGCATCGTACTCACCTGTTTATCTGGAGGCCCATACTGCAGTCCGTACTTGGGTAGGACCCCATCCACGAGTCTCTCCAACTCTGCCAAGGTGAAGGCAGGGGCCCTTTCCCCAGTCACACGGCCCATGGTAGGTTCCAGACACAGGTCACAGCAGCACATGAAGTGTAGGTCCTCTCCTGTTGAAGATCAGGTAGCAAGTGAGTGAACAGATAGAAGTTGGCAGTGACGTCTGCAGCGGTGCTTACCGTCACTGCAGGCGTACATCACCATTGGTCACTGTAACCCAGAAGGCCCAATGATAACCAATGCGGAGTTGCACAGCGATTCCCGACCACCTCCCGCAACAGCACACAATGTCAGCGGAATCACCTCACTTCAATCTGTCCCTCCATACAGGACAGGCATACACCATTTCAGGGTGGGTTACAGGCCATGGATCCTAACTGCGTGACATTTCAAAACTGTACATTCAGTACATATGCCACTAATAAATTAAAAAGTCACATCACGCAGTGAACTGTAGTGGTTACAATGTACAGATAGTGACCGGCTCCTCACTCTTTTGCCCCATAGATTGCAACTGATGCGGATGAGTAGGAGATGGAGATATTCCCCTGTGTACAGATCCCTGGTGGACTTGGCAACAATGGAGGACAGGCACATTATCCTCACATATTACCTTGACAGGGGCACAATAATTGAGCTGCGTGCCCAATTGGAGCCTGACCTGATATCTGCTATCTGTCACCCCACTGGGATCCCCCCTCTTGTGCAAGTGCTATCTGTGCTCCATTTCCCAGCAACTGGTTCTTTCCAAGTGACAGTGGGCTTGGCAGCAGGAATGTCACAGCCAATGTTCTCAATAGTGCTAACAATAATGTTGTCGCCCTGATTAAACACATGTGCAGCTACAGCGTTTTCCCCCAGGTGGAGGATTTGGCCACAGTGAAGGCTGACTTCTATGCAATGGGACATATCCCCAACATTATTGAGGCGATTGATGGAACACATATTGCGTTTGTCCACCCCCCCCCCGGGAAAATGAACAGGTCTTCAGAAATCAAAAACGTTATCACTAGATGAATGTGCAGATGGTGTATTTGGTGGACCAGTACATCTCCCATGTCAATGCTCAGTATCCAGGCTCTGTGCATGATGCTTTTATCCTGAGGAATAGCAGCATCCCAAATGTGATGTCCCAACTCCAGAGGCACAGGGTGTGGCTAATAGGTGAGCCCTGGTTCCCACCCAGTGGATGTTGGTGTATGGATATGGTGTGGGCCATAAGGGTTAGTGTTTGGCTAACAGTTGTCCCTTGATATTTGCAGGTGACTCTGGTTACCCCAACCTATCATGGCTACTGACCCCTAGTGAGAAATCCCAGGACAAGGGCTGAGGAACATTACAATGAGGCACATGGGTGAACATGAAGGATAATTGAACGTTCATTTGGCCTACTGAAGGCCAGGTTTCAGAACCTCTATCTAACAGGTGGATCCCTGTGCTACTCACCCTAAAAGGTCTGCCCAATCATCGTGGCATGCTCTATGTTGCACTACCTTGCCTTGGGACGCCATGTGCCTTTTCTGCAGGAGGAGGAAGCTGGAGATGGCTGTGTGGCAGCAGTGGACCCTGTGGACAGTGAAGATGAGGAGGCAGAGGATGAGGTTGAGGACAACAGAACTGCAGTGAGGACAACATAACTTCAGTGATTAGACAACACTTCCAATGGCACACAGGTAAGACAGTTTAACTTCACATTTTGTTGACAGTTTTATGTTTGACATTGTCACTGGCAGGCTGTGAATCCCACATCTATGCCCACTCACTGTACCCTTTGGAAACTCTTTTTGCAGATGTTGGTGCCCCACTATTGCTCCTGGTGTGTTCACTGCAGCCAACAACAGGTCTTTCCTATGTAAACATTACTGTACTGTTGAATTGGAATGTTTAAACCTTGTTACACAACTACATACTTAAATCATTTGACATACTCCATACTTGTTTTTTATTTCTAAGTGTGTTTTTTGCAGTGCTCTGACGAAAAGGGGGATGTGCAATGGGCTGGGGTGATGATGGAGGAAAGTCCTGGTTAGAATTCAGTCTATTGGTAGCACAGGTGTATTGTCCAATGGGGCATAGGAAGGGGAGCAATGGCAGTTCAAGGTGGACAGGGTGACAGAGTGGGACACAAGGGTGACAATCAGGAGAGTCTCATTTCCTGGTGAGTAGCTTGGCAATAGTTTCTGGCTTCTATCTGGATCACAGTGAATGTTTGTGGGGTGGTTCTCCTTCTGCAGGGGGAGGGGTGCTGGTGGCCTTTTGGTCCTGTGACAGGGCCTCCTGTCCACTAGAGGCAGCAGAGGTGGAGGTCTGTTCAGTAGTCTGGCTAGTGGCAGGGGTCTGCTGGTGTGACACTGCCTCCCTCATGATGTGGGCCATGTCTGCCAGCACCCCTGCAATGGAGACCAGGGTGGTGTTAATGGACTTCAAGTCCTCCCTGATCCCCAGGTACTGTCACTCCTGCAGTCGCATGTTCTCCTTCAACTTGTCCAGGATCTGGCCCAGTGTATCCTTGGAATGTTGGTATGCTCCCAGGATCGCGGTGAGTGCCGCCTGGAGAGGCGGTTCCCTGGGCCTGTCCTCCTCCTGGCACACAGCAGTCCTCCCATCTTCTTTGTTGTCCTGTGCCTCTGTCCCCTGAACCGTGTGCCCACTGCCACTGGCCCCAGGTCCCTGATTGTCTTGGGTTTGTGGTGTGCCCTGGGGTCCCTGTACTGGTGGACATAATGCTGATTGACGTGTCCTGGAGACAGAGGTATGGGCCCGCTGGGTGGGTTCTATGGTGGTGTTTCCTGAGTGGGGAGGCTCTGTGGTGGTGTGTGTGACCGTGGCTGGGTAACCGACTGATGGGCCAGGTTGGACATCCAGATCCAGGCGAGCAGAGTCTCTGTCATCACTGTGGGCCTCTTCTGTGGGGGGATTGGATGTTGCTGGCATCTCTTTTCTGGTGATATTAGCTGGGATACCTGTGGGGATGTAAATGCAGTGTTATTATTTCTATGTGTGACATATTGTGCATGGGTGGGTTGCCCTCTGTGGTTGTTATTGCCCTGGCAGCTTTGCCTTGTGTGAGTTGTTAATTTAGTGGGCTAGCTGATTGTCTCTAGTGTGCATGCTTCAGTGATAGGTGTCCATGCAGGTCTGTGAGTGGTGTCCATGCATTGGTGGTACATGCAGGGCTTAACCTTGGGATGAGTGGGTTGTGATGGTGGGGTGTGTGGGAGGGGGCGGAGTGATGGGAGTGAGGGTGGGGTTGGGGTATGTGATGGCATTCAGGGAGGGGGTGGTAGAAGTAGAGAGTTGACATACCAGAGTCCAGTCCGCCTGCTACTTCGGGCAGGCCCTCAGGATGTATGATTGCCAAGTCTTGCTCCTCCCATGTTGTTAGTGGAGGGTGAGGAGGTAGGGGTCTTCCGCCAGTTTCTGTGTACAGCTAGTTGGTGTCTTGCTGTAATGGAATGCACCTTCCCACGTAGGTCGTTCCACCTCTTCTTGATGTCATCCCTTGTTCTGGAGTGCTGTCCCATGGCATTGACTCTGTCCACGATCCTCCGCCATAGCTCCATCTTCCTAGCAATGTACATCTTCTGCACCTGTGATCCTAATAGCCGTGGCTCTACCCATATGATTTCCTCCACCATGGCCCTTAGCTCCTCCTCAGAGAATCTGGGGTGTCGTTATGGTGCCATGGGTGTAGTGTAAGTGATGTGGGTGAGGGTGTGTAGGGTGATGTGTTGGGGTGTGTGATGCAAGGTGTTTGGGTGGTGCATAGGTGATGGTGGTACCTGGTTCTGGTTGTGTGAGTGCTTTTGCTGTCTCTCTCTGTTGGCAATTGTTTGTAGTCGTAAAGGGTTGTGGGTAGTGTGGGTATGTGTTTTATAGTGGTGTGGGTGTGTGGGTGTGGTGTGTGTATGGGTGTCAGGTGTGTGTTAATAAAATTGACCAATGTAATGTTGTTTTGTATATGTGTGTGTATTTTGAGCGCAGCGGTATGTACCGCCAATGGTTTACCACCATTACATGTCCACTGTGGTGATTTGTGGGTCATAATGTTGTGGGCGTAGTTCTGTTGGCGTAACGGTGTGGGTTTTGATACTGCCAGTTTATCACTGACCTTTGGGCTGGCAGACTTGCGTGCGTGGCTGTATAGTGACAATCAGCACTGTGTTGATTTCCTGTTCACTAATGTTCCTTTATATACTGAGACCCTTCTTTACCAGTGCAAAAAACCCTGCCTCGGGTAACTCCTATCTCCATTGGCTCTGGTTGTTGGTTTGTGGGGGCAGTTGCGTGCTATGTGTCCCCATTCATCACAGTTATAACACTGGGGCATTTGATTTGGGTTCCTATCAGAACTTCTTCTGGACTTTTCCCTGGTCACATTCGGGAAATGGAGGTTGGTAATCGCGCTCCCAAGGTTTGTCCCTTCGGTGTCCCTGTTCGCAACTCAGCAGCATGATGAAATGCACATGCTAACTCGATAGCATTGGTTGTATCTACTTTAGGATGTTGTATGAACCAATTACGTGTTTGCAGAGGGAGAGCGTCTAAAAATTGTTCTAATAGTATGATCCTTATTACTTCTTCTCGATCCGTACCTATGGGACTTAAACATTTCAATCCCAAGGCTTGTATTCTGTAATAATGGGCTCAGGATTTTCCATAGGAATCCATTTTGTCTAAATTTCATACAGTAATATTCTGTATCGACTCCCACTCTTTCTAGAATTGCCTTCTTTATTTCAGGGTATGGTGTCGTTCCTCCCGGGTTTACGGAGCTATATATTGTCCCCACCTATCCTGAGGCCGATTGGCCGATGCAGCTACCCTTTTAAAGATTGTAAAAAAGGCATTGAGGGCCTCCCCCTCTTGAAACTTTTGTAGCTCAGAGCTGGGGACATTGGGATGTACCCGACTGGTAGCGATAGTATCTGTTATTTTCTGAATGGCTGTTTCGTGTACCAATTGGTTATTGGCTATGATGGTGTCTTGGCTCTTTAATGCATTTTGTAGAGTCTCACTGTTCCGGACCTCTCGTTGTTGTTCTTCCCAAACCATCTGTAAGTGACATTGTCCCTCAGCCAACTGTTGTATCAGATCCTCTAATGATGGTTTTTCTTCTGTTGTCCCAGATGTGAGTGTTCAAAAAGGCACCTCTAGGTATCCCACTTCTGACACCAATTGTTGTGGGTTGACATGCAAATAACGTAACGGAATGTGTGCAACAGAATAGATCTAACAACTATTCATAGCAATAGAATAATATAGTTGATTTTATTATGTTTGGTTCTTTTCCATCTAAGCTTTAGTTCTGGGATTTCTTTATTTCTGTACTTCTATCCTTGTTTTTGGTTACTTCAGTTCGTGAGATCTATTTTCTGAGTTGGTATTTCATTGTTCCTTCTTCTTTTAGGTAATTTCTCAGGGACACGTCGATGTATGCTCGCATGGTGGATGGACCCAAGAAGAACCGGGAACAGATGGAAAAAAGATAAGTGAACTTTTAAATTCTTTTTAAGTGCTGCTGATTTATAACGGGGTGTAAAGAAAGGAGAATAGAGGAAGATGAAAAGGTAAGTGGCAAGGCAAGATTTCAAAAGAACAAATGACTCTGTTTCAGGAAAGGTGCAGGATAGTGCGCAATATAGGATGTGATACTCTTTCATGCATTTCTTACGTTCTAACAAACTCGTGTGGGTGAAGAGTGTAACGTCATATCACCAGGAGTGCCCAGCATTTGTGGGAGAAATTCATATATATGTTCAGAACTTCCTCTCTTTTTCTCTATCCTTGTCCTCCCCTCCTCCCCACTTCCACAAATATTTGCCAGGATTTTGTATGCAGGGACGTGGCAGGTTTCCTCACTGTCTCTCGTGGGTTGGATCGCTTCTTTTCCTATGGTTGTCTCTCTCTAATTGTTCCCCAGCATGCCTCTGTTCTCTGCATCCTCCTTCTCTGTCCTCTCCTTGCTTGTCGCCTCATCTGATGTTCTTTGATTTGGCGTTTTCGTATCTTTCTCCGCTCCTCCCTATGATCTCTGTTTTTCCCTTCTCAGCTCTCCTCCACAATCTCTGTCGTCTCTGTTCTCAGGGAGCTCCCGCACCACCTTCAAAACCCGTATATCCGCATTCATACGCACGTTCCCCTCTATTTCATCTTCTAAAGTCCCCCCGTGGTACGCTGTTGTCAGCCCTGCTCCCATTTTAACTGTCAAAGTCGGAGTAACTCTGTTACACCCAGTTAAAGCAGTTCGGCAAAAACCTTGCTTGTCCCATTAAAGGCTCCACTAGGAAGGAGGAGCTGCAGAAGGCTCTAAGGGCCTGGGTAACAGCCAAGGAAGCTGAGGGGCACAAAGAGGAGGAGGATGTGCAATCCATTTACAGTGGTATAGTGGGTGGGCCTGTTATGTCCAGGGAGGGGGTCTCCAGGTCAGGTAGCTCTGTGTCATCCAAGGGTCTGACTCCTGAAGAGTTATAGGACAGAGAGGCAGAGAGAGCTCACCAACTGGAGTTGGAAAAGTCTAGGATGCAAAGGGAGATAGAAAAAAGGAGGAGAGCCTTAGAGGTGATTATCTTGGCGTATGAGCTAAAACTGAAAAAGCGCCAAGTCATGAGGGCCGAGTCTCGCTTGAATGGTGGCAGCAATTTTATATTCAGTACTGAAGAAGTACACATGCCCAAGACTTGGTACCCAACTTGAAGGAGCGGATTGACACAAACCAGGAGGTTCAGGGGTATGAAGTAACTCCAGTTGGGCACAGGATCCCTGAGGTGGATTTGGGAACTGACATGGGGAGTCATATTCCTTATAGTGTGAGGGACACTCTACTGGCTCTAGGTGAAAGTGACAGGGAGGGGGGTTCCCCCCAGGGGGCAGTCCTGGTTATGGAGTGAAAACACCACAGAAGAGTGTGGGTTGAATAACAGGGGCAGTCAGGTGCTGTCTCACCAGTCCTAGGAGGGTGACGGGGGTACTTTTTCAAGGCTGAGTCACTGAATGGTTGCAGGAAGGGTATTTTGGTTAATTCATGTGTGGGGCTGGGTGATGTAATTGCTGGAGAGAATATGTCCAGTCCCTGTTTTTCCAGAGCTACGCCAACACCAGGTGGAGTGAGTTCTCTGACCCCAGGGAACTTGCACTGGAGGCAGACCTCTGGGTGAGTACCAGAGAGTCTGAAGAGGCATTTGGGGGTGCTCCTGAGGGGATTGGTCAAGGTATTTCCCAACCCGGTGAGGTGGAAAAGGATTGCAGTGTCCCAGGTAGGTCACAGTGTAGTGGGATGGGTGAGGATCCCATGTCCAGTCTCAGAGAAGAGGGAATGGAGTTGGGCTGAGGTCCAGGGAGCCCGAGATCCTGTCCTAAGTCCTGGAGGGTTCCATTAGGGACCACCACGAGGGTATCATAGCCTGTACCATAGGACCATCTGCTGAGGGAAAGCCCATAGTGTCAGGAGAACTTGGGGGGGCGTCTGTAGCCAGCGTCCCACCAGTTCTACTGTCTGGCGGTACCACTCCTAGTGAGGGGGTGTAGAAGGCCAGACAGAGGGATGAAAGGGGGTTGCTGGCCCCAGTGGAGAACCTGGAGGGTCAGGGGTTAGCTCTGAGGACAGAGCACCCCAGGAATGACCTTGGTGAGACCATTTCTGGATTGGGGGAATCCAGACTCTGGCAGATGGGCAGAGATCAGGAGACCTGTGCCAGCCGGATTCTTGTGTGGCCCTTGGGGAAGGTGTGTCCCTTGTGGGAGGTAGGTATGCCCGCAGGAAGTCCTGGTGCACCAGGCAATGGTTCAACCTCAGGGCGGTGACTCTGTGTTGGATGGTCAGGTTCAGGGGGTAAGCTCTGACCTGGCGGGGGTAGGTGTGCCAGGCAATGGTCCAGTCTGAGGGTACAGAACCTAGACTGGAGGATCAGGTGCAGGGGGTAAACTCTGACCTGAAGGGGCGAGCGATCTGACCTTTGGAGTTATTTGTAGGGGTACTCTCCATGGTAGGGGGGTGCAGAACCTTGGGAGTAGTGGCAGAGGAGAGAGAGACTCACTCCTAACCCCAGTTCAATCTAAGAGTACAGTCCCTGGATAGAAGGGCCAGGTTCAGGGTGTCCCCCCTGACCCGGAGGGAGGGGCTACTGCTAACAGTGCCCCTACCGAGTTGTTTTCTGGGGGGCACTCCTAGTTGGGGGGTACAGGACCCCAGAAGGAAGGGTAGGGGGAGGGGAGCCTCACCCCTGGCACTGGTCCAACCTGAAGGTACAGACCCCAGATTGGAAGACCAGTTGCAGGTTAAACTCCCTGCAATGGTGGGAGAATTGTGCAGGATTGCTTCTACAAGCAGCATGATAATTCTGGACTCTGGACTGTCAGGCTGTCATCCCTGACCTGGTGGAAAGGAGAGTGGTAAAAGGGCACCTGGGCGACTGATCTCCACTCCCCTCAGTCATAGTGATGAGAGAGGCTTGAAAGGCCTGGCGCCTGGCTCTCATCCCTGACAGCTGTCAGTGGTCACTGTGGCTGGCTGTCCTGGTGGACAGAGCTGCCCCTGGGGGGGCAGGAGTCACACCCATGGGTGGAGTGGGCCACACCACTGTGTTGTCCGTGGTGGTACTATATGTCCTCTGGGATACCTCTGTGAGCAAAGTAAAGTTAGGTACTGCACAGATGGTATGTGCAGATGAGGAGAAGGGTTCCCCATGGGTTAGCTTAGTGGGCCCTGAGAGTATGGACAGAAGGATCCAACTGGAGTCAGGAAGGTGTAGAACTGGAACATGCCCCTGCTGTTGTGGGCCTGGGTCCCAGGTCTATCGCACCAATCAGGGAAGTCCATCAAAGTATTGATTGGTCACGCGTGGCTTTAGGCTGGTAGGGGGGTCCTATTGGACTTTTTTCCTTTAGCAGGGTCATCTCCAATCATTTTGCTTTCTGTCTCCTATTTGTGCTGACCTGTTGTGTTGGCTTTAGGACACTGGGCACTTTACTACTGCTAACCAGTGCTAACGTGCATATGCTATCTATAACAATTGTGTTGGTGATTGGTTTATCCATGATTGGCATATGTGATTTACTAATAAGTCCCTAGTAAAGTGCACTAGAGGTGCCCAGGGCCTGTACATCAAATGCTACTACTGGGCCTGCAGCACTGGTTGTGCCACCCAATTTAGTAGCACTGTAAACATGGCTCAGACCTGCCAATGCAGTGTCTGTGTGTGCAGTTTTTAACCACCAATTCAACTTTGTATGTGTACCCACTTGCCAGGCCTAAACCGCCCCTTTTCTTACATATAAGACACCCCTCAGGTAGGCCCTAGATAGCTGCATGGGCTGGGTACAGTGTGTGTTAAAGGTGGGACATGCACTGATGTGTTTTACATGTCCTAACAGTGAAATACTGCCAAATTCAGTTTTTACTGTTGCAAGCCCTATCCGTCTCATGGGTTAACATGGGGCTGCCTTTAAATATGATTAAAGCATAGATTCCCTTTGAGAGCAAATAGACATGTGGAGTTTAGGGTCTCTGAGCTCACACTTTAAAAATACATCTATTAGTGAAGTTGGTTTTGAGATTGTGTGTTTGAAAATGGCACTTTTAGAAGGTAGGCATTTTCTCGCTTAAACCATTCTGTGACTCTTCCTTTTCTGTGGATTCCCTGTCTGGGTCAATCTGACAGTTGGGCTGTTTGCACCTCTCTCTAGACAGTGACCTAAAGGGAGGAGCTGGGGTCTAGCCTGCATATCCTGATGAGCCATCTGTGCTAGGAAGGAGGGGAGCAGTGGTCACTCACACCTGAAAGGCCTGTGCCTGCCCTCACACACTGCAGTCTCCAACCCTCTGGTGTGTGTGTGAGGCCTAGTCTGGCAAGGCAGTATCTCACAAACAATAGAGACTTCTGTTGAAGTAGGCCTACTTCAAAGGCAGAAAGGGGTATAAGAAGAGCACCCAAAACCACTGAAAATTAGATTGCATCTGAAACCAAGAGAAACCTGTGCCAAGGAGAAGAGCTGGAGAAGCTGGAGGAGGAGTGCTGCCCCTTTGCCTGTGACTGTGCTTTGCTGGGCTGGCCTGCAGTAGCTGCTTCTACCTGAGAGAGGACAAAGACTGACTTTTGTGTGACTTTCCACTGGTGACGAATCTCCAATGGCTTGAAACTGAGCGTGCTTCCTGTTGTTGGTGTCTCAGGGACAGCAAAGACTTCTCTCTGCCAACACTTCGGCTTTGTGATGATAGTCCTGCCTGTCAAGTCACCACACTTTCCGTGACGTGGGAGATAAACGATGCGCCATCGGCTTCGCAGCTGAAATCAACTCTCCACCTGCATTACGGCTAGAAGATCGACGCAAAGCGGCTGGAGAAACGACACGCGAAACCTGCTAACGGAGGCTGTTAATGATGCAAAGCCCACGCAGTGCAGTTTTGAGATACCGTCCAACCGGATTTTCAAAGTAACATTGCTGTGAGGGGAAAAACAATACAAAGCCTACCCTACCCAAGGTGCCTGACTGTATCGATGCATTGCTTTTTTGCGGAGATGAGAAACAATGCATGCCGACATGACCAGAGGAGGAACTAGGCACAGTCTTGCTAGCGAGTGCAAAATCGACACATCGCAGGCCTTTTCCGACGCACACTCGCCCGTGCAGTGTTATTTTGATGCTACCCTGGTACTTTTGTACGCTAACAAGATTCTTACTGTTTTCTAAAGGATTTAAGACTCTTAGGTGGTCATTACAACCTCGGCGGTCTTTTTCCAAGACCGCCGAGGGACCGCCGTACGGAAGACCGCCAGTGGTGGCGGTTTGCCGCTCGACCTATTATGACCGTTGGCAGCTCTCCGTCCTTTTACGGAAGGAGAGCCGCCAACAGCCATACTGGCGGGAGGCGGGTAAGTGGAGGTTGCTCCACCTCCACCGCCACGCCAACAGAACACCGCCCAGTGAATCACGTCCTCTGATTCGCCGTGGCGGTGTTCTGTTGGCGGTGTGGTGTCGGCGGAGCTGCCCCTATGGCTCCCGTCCCCTCCCAGAGGATCAACGGAACAGGTAAGTCGATCGTCCGTTAGGGGAGGGGGGTGGGGGGTGTTGTGTGTTGTGTGGGTGCATGGGGGTGTGCGTCTGTGTATGTAGAGGGGGTGTGTGAGTGCGTGTATGCTTGCGGGGGTGTTGCGTGTGTTGGGAATGAGTGCATGTATGTCTGTGGGTATGTCTGTATGGATGTGTACGTGTATGTTTGTATGTGGGTGTGCGTGTCTGACTGTGTGTGTGGATGTAGGCATGTATGTCGGCGTGTGTGCGTGTATGTGTGTAGGTGGTGCCTGCGTGCGTGTCGTGTGGGTATGGGTGATGTGATGTTGAGGGTCGGGGTGGGAGGGGGGCCCTGCCACCTTTGGTGGGTGGCAGGGGTGGTGGGGGTGTAGGGGAGGGAGTCGGGGTGGGGGTGGAGGGTGGGGGAGACCCCTGGGAAGGAATTCCCTGGCACTGATAGTGCTTACCACCAGGGATTTCATGGCGGTTCAAACCGCAGGAGATCCACGGTGGTAAGCCGGGTCAAAATACCCCCGGCTGTATAGTGACGGCCGCCGGGCTGGAGGCCCAGGTCTCCAACCCGACGGTCGTCTACGCCCTGGCGGGAGGAACAGAGAACCGGCGGATGACCATGGCGGTAACCGCCATGGTCATACTACAAAAAAAAGACCGCCAGCCTGTTGGCGGTCTTACCGTCGCTTCTCCGCCTTCCGCCATGGTCATAATGACCCCCTTAGTCTTATATTTATACTTTTTTAGTGCAGGATTTGCGCCATATTTTGACGCAAAAGCGGCACAAACTTACAAAATATCATTGTATTTTGTAAGTTTGTGCCACTTTTGCGTCAAAGAATGACGCAAATGCGGCGCTAAAAAAAGTATAAATATGGGCCTTATTATTTGAAAATTCATAACTTGACTTGTGTATTTGGATTTTTGTCGTTTTGCTTAGATAAATATTACCTATTTTTCTAAACCAATTTTTTTGTCATTTTGTAGTGTTTTCACTGAATTACTGTGTGTGTTGGTACTAAAACTTACACATTGCTTATGAAGTTAAACCTGCCCGCTTGTGCCAAGTTACCAAGGGGTTGAGCGGGGGTTAACTGAGGGTGATTCTCCTTTACCCTGACTAGAATGAGGTCCTTGCTTGGACAGGGCAGTAACCTGACTGCCAATCAAAGAACCCATTTCTAACAAGCCCACATATAAATTTAGTCAACAAAATGCCCCCTTTAGGAGCTCAGTGTTGGAAGTCATAATTATCGTCTGTAGCATTTCTCACAGAGGAGGGAATTGTAAAAAGGAAAACAGTTCAAGAGAATACTCCGAAAGGGAAAGCTCTTCTACCCTACTGGAGGAATACTTCAGAGCAGTCAGATGTCTTCAGAAGAAAGATTTATGTTAAGATAAACAGGCATTTTTTCTGTTTTGTGTCTTAACTGTTATTCTTAAAGAACAATAGTTTACATTTATGATTACCTGTTCTCTTGGAATATAATTAAATGCCCTTTTGCCAAGTTTGTGTTACATATAATTATAAATAAATAAATACATAAATAAATAACTATTCAAAAGTTTGTCAGAAAAAGTACCAATAAAGCAAGTTGTAGATGCTAATTTAAAGAAGACATTTTTATAACAACCATCATTTTACTACAAAGGTGGCAATTGTGTTAACAGGACTAATATGAAATTGTTACTGTAGCTTTGAACCCCTCAACCCCCAGAACAGGCAGAAGATCTTTAATCCAACAGACCAGTTGTAGGTCTAAATTGTTTGAAGGACAGATGCACATCTAAACATTCATAATGATTACACACTCTTACAACAACATTTTAATGGAACTATAAATAAACAACCCACATTAGTTAATTTCTTTCAGGAGATGGTAATTTTCTATCAGGAAATCATGGCCTGGCCCAAATTTGAACGGTAACATAGGTCTCCTCATTATATTCTGTGGCAACCTCAATACAAAGTAGGCCCAGGAAGAGAAAGTCATGTATACCAAGAAGAAAGAAGGGGCTCGACAATTAACATCCATACGAAGGTCAAGAAGGAATTTAGGTGGAAAAATCTATAATTTGGGAATTTTGTTGCGCTACGTCCTTAGTGTAGTGTATTTAGTATTATAAACAGAATGGTAAATTACTGCACCCTCTTTCTAGATAACGTCTCCACAGCCACAAGAGACCTAAAGAGCTAAACAAACAATATCATCCAGGCTACAGGAACTGTGAGTGCATTCAATATGGAAATACTGGAACAAAAAGTCAAATGGGTGATACTATTTAGAAGAAACAAAAATATAAACTCAAACAATGCAATAAATTAAGAGCCGGGACGACGAAGAATGCAAAATACTGAAAGACAATTTGCAGGTAAACTCTAAACAAAATTGGAGCATAAACTAGTAAATGGATTAATGCAGTTGTGATGTCCAGGATTCCCATAGGGAAGGTGTTGGACCTAACATCTGTGGCATGGTTTTTCCCCAACCTTTGGCCTTCGGTCCTCCTGTTTTTGCTGACTTTGTAATTGCCTCCGCCCACTTTATCACTGCTAACCAGTGCTAAAGTGTTTGTGCTCTCTCCCTAAAAATGGTAACACTGACTGACACCCAATTGGCACATATAATTTACCTGTAAGTCCCTAGCACAAGCGTACTGCGGGTCCCCATGGCCAATAAGTTAAATGCTACTAGTGGGCCTGCAACACTCATTGTACCACCCACTTAAGTAGTCCATTAATCATGTCTCAGGCCTATCATTTTAGCCTGTATATACAGTTTTAAGTTGCCATTTCCACCTGGCAATATACTCCTTTTCAGAATAAGCTTTTGCCCAGCATCTACCTGCACATCCACAAAAGCACAAAACAAGAAAACAAGTTACAAACCAAGTTTCATCTAAGTAATCAACTTTATTCCATGTTTATCATAGACAATTCAAAGTTCACAACGGAGGCAGCATGATTTCCAACTTTAAATGCTGAAGAAATGCCCATCCACACTTTTTTCAAGGGCATGTCAGAACACACATATCATCCTGGGTAACTGTGGAAATGTTCACCTAATGCATTTCAGGCAGTGAGCCCATTTTCAAGGGTAACTGCTGCAGAAAAAGAGCCCATCAGTGACCATCAATAATTTCGAAACATTAAACAATGAGAACACATTATGAACAATCCATTGTGAAAGAAGAATCCACTTTAGCCATCACTAAAATTAAACCAATGAAACTACAATGTACTTAGTATAAACCAAGGCATTATCAAAAGATTAAGGGGCTTATTTACATGCACACTGCGCCGCCAGTCTCTCACTTTTTCCCATATAAAAAGTGACACATCGGCTGTGCAAGGGCTTGTAAATGAACCCCTAAATGTATAATGCAAAAGATTACTTTGCCTTACATGCAACATACCACATGCAAAACCCATAGGACACTGTGTGCGCAAAACCACTAATCACAAACCAAACATAAACCATACTAGTACAAAACATAAACTTACTGTGCTACAAATATATAATCAAAAACTCAGCATCTTGATGCCGTGACCGTCAGCGAGACTGCTTCATCCAAACACCACAAAGACTGTGCGCCAAACAAACTTGTCATTAATAACCCTGTTATGTGCACTACAGATGAAACCAATCCATTTTAAAACCTGCTCTGAAGTTCAAATAAAATACGTGTCCACAAAACCCAATCCAGAAATAAACATAATAACTCCATGAATCACTGCATGAAAATATATCATGCATTTGTGTTTAAACCGTGGTAATACATAATCAAATTAAAATCTACTGTGACCCTCAACTAATAATAAAAACTCTAACATACATAAAAAATAGGAAAATTAACATGACATAAAAACATTGACATTAAAAAACAATTTCTGTTATTAACATTAGCTTAATGTTTGCTTGATTCCCACTGATTAATATAATGCAACCCAATGTTCCGTTGGAGCTTCCAAAATGGTATTTACCATTTCTTTTATTCTCAGTTCGGGTGATGCAGACTATTGGAGGGACAGCATGTAAAATACTCAAACAAATAATAACGTGCACTACTCTTTGTACTCAAAGTTCCATAACTTTTGAAAATGCTAAAGGCAAAAATTTGACATGCAAGCATTGAATAGTGCCTTGTCCCATTAGAATGTGCATGACATTCCAGAATAATCTGTCTGCTGTGAGTCTTGTCCCACAGTGGTGCCACTCCATTTCTGGACCCTTGGAAGTGCACCTGAAGGTGCTCTGACAGCCCAACCATGGTCCCCGCAAAACAGAAGCAGTGCGATTCATCACTCACTGCAACCTTGATACAGCACCCTGTACCATAGCCTGCACTTCTCAGAACAGACACTGTGTGACGCATCTCCAAAACAGTATTTCGCATTGTAAGCCTTTGCCAATGGCATCCTGGATGACGACACAGGGCCTTGCTTGGCACACCATATTGATGGCCTCTTTGGTGCTGGAGCTGCATGATGCAACTCTGACTGAGGTTCTTGCATCACCACCTCAGAAGTGCCATTGTGCGATGCATCCTCAATGCGGGATAGGTCAATGCTTCGCAACCCAGATCTAACGTACTTTGTTCAGCATACCTAATTAGGTCCTTTCATCTGGCACACCCTTCACTGCAGTTGGCCTGGACTTGTGACTTAGTCCAGGTATAGCACAACCAGATAATTAGAGTTGGCACCTTCTGCTTCCAAGCACTGACTTCACTTAAATTTTTAAAATTGCAAATCTTCCGTTCTACTAATTGGGTTATTGTCATTTTTGTTTCAAATAATGTAATAAAATGTAATCTATTTTTCTAAGTTGGTGTAAGATTTTTCTTGTGTTGTGTTTTCACTTTAATACGTTTTGAAGTGTTGTATAAATACTTACATAATACCAGGCTACCAAAGAGTTAAGCGCAAGTTAATTTGGGGTTTGCTTGTGTTTCACCCTAGCAAGAATTGTGGTTGCTACTTGAGATTTGTAACCCCTTAAGCAGTAAACCAATTTCCGAAATGATCACGTAATAATAAAAAAATGTTTTTTGCTATTAAGTAAATCTTCTTTCAAGCATGTTGACTTCAGATTACACAATTCCATAGACAACCATGCCTACTAGTCACTCTCATCAATACCAAAACTGTGCTGTTTTTTTTTTGCACTCCACACCACTAAATTAAGATGCAAACTACCAGAGCTGAGAATTCGATCCCCCACCATTAATGCCAGTAGTGCATGAACCAAATTCAAAGATATTCACTTTTCTCAGCAGCAGACATGTCATTTTCACTATTCTGAATGACTGGTCTCAACACAATTATTCAAATCGGGTAGTAGGAATTGCAATAAATAGTTTGCTGGTTGGCAAAGGTTTTCACTTAGGGCCTAATTGTGAGTATGGCAGTCCATAAACCACAGTACTTGCGGTGGCGGTCGGGCTGACAGAACCTTGGTGATCAGACTGACAAATTACGATGCTGGTGGTCGGACCGCCAGCACACCGCAGCCACCACCAGGATTATGGGTCTGGACGGTTTGGCGGAAGTGCAAGTCATGGCTAACCAAGGCCGAGCCGAGTTTGGCACCGCCTTGCTGATTATGACTTGTCTTTCTGACAGCCTTTTAATGGTGTGGTCCCTGCCACAGAAAGGCTGTCAGAAAGGCAGGGATGATGCCACTGGGGGTTCCCTGCACTGCCTATGCTTACGGCATGGGCAGTGCAAGAGTCCTCCTTTCAGCACACTTGGAATGCTGTAGTACACAGTGCTCATTCCGAGTGTGCTGCCGGTGCAAACAGTGCACCGTCATGGGCCTTGGCTCTCCCTGAGAGCTGAAGCCAATGCTGTTGCACTGTGTCTGTCGGAAATTATAATAAGACGGAGGGGAGGCCGCCAGCTTGGCGTCCGCCTCCTCATTGGTATTGGCAGTCCGGCGTTCAGACCACCAGACTTGTAATAATGCTCTTACAGACTAATTTAGAATTTGGTTGGTTAGTGCTCTGTCACAAGAATGACTAATGCCCGATCCACCTTCTTACAGGGCACATCTCTGGTGTTTAAAGACCAATGGTTTAATTTAATTTTTCACCTACTTGACTGAAACTAAATACTATTGTCAATTATTAAAACCTTAGCAATACCTTCTTAAGCAAATTCATCCTTCTTAAATTCCAAAACATTTGCATCAGAACTTATATATCTAGGAGTGATCAACTTTGTGTGGCATAATTCACTTACAAAATGGCAACCCACCCTGAAGGCTGAAGGAGGTCAAATTGGCCACGAATTTCCATATTTGCCTTGGATCATGGCTCATATGGAACGTCCACCAAGGAAAAAAGTTTGTCTGCCCACCTTAATTCCGTGCAAATTCTATGAACTCATTCATCACACTTTCCTCCAATCGAATTCAACTTCGTCTAACAATTTTGTTCACAAGGACGAGCCTTCATCACATTCCTCCTAAAGTTTCCTTTTTGGGCCAAACTGATGATGTTCTCCCTTATTCCCCATCTTATATACATAATTCTCTGTTAATCAAAATTCCAAATCTGACAAACAACTCTAATTAGGCCACATGGTCCAATACTGCATTTTTCCATTGGGCTTCCTTCATCTCTTTCTCCTCCCAGCTCACTCACACACCCACAAATCATCTCAATGACAATGCCACAACCTTCAATTGGCAGTCTGTAGAGAAATCATCGGCTTTATTCTTCAACTCATGCCAGTAAACAACAGAAAATGTACCTCACCAACCACTTCCATCCCTTTCTCTCTTCCATTGATGGACATCACATTAATATGGGGATGATGATCACTCAATGTTAAAAGGTATTCCCCAAAAGAAAAACTTAAAATATTGACTAGCACATGTGCAATCTAGTGCCTCCATGACAATTACTGAACAGCATCATTTTTTTGATCTCAGTAAAGTGTCCAAAAGTCGATTTCCTCCTAATTTTCAAAGGGATTCTGACAAGTCTTAGACCATACCTATTTCCCAGCTTTATACATCAGGGCATTCAAAGGATGCACAATTCTGATAAAATTCCTAATGAATTTTAAACAAAGGTCCACCTTTTTCAAGAATAAATATCAGTATTCCTGGTTATAGGTGCTTTGAATTTTGAGTCTACTATAATTGTGTCAGGGATTACAATTTCTCCTATAATAGTGTTACCCAGATATGATTAAATTCCTACCGGAACTCACAATTTTCTTTTCACTATAAATTCACCCTTCTCCAGTTCCGCCAACACCTCTGTTGGACCTGGCCCTTTTAGAGGGACATTCCCCGAACTTTTTGCCTTTTACCTCCTTTTTTTTCTGACCCTTGTTGGCTGACATTATGACTCAGAGAACTATTTCACTGCTAATCAGTGCTAAAGTGCATGTGCTTCCCTTTGTAAACTTGGTATGATGGGCTCATACCTAATTGTCATATTTAATTTACCTATAAATCCCTTGTAAAGTGGTATCCCTATACCCTTGGCCTGTAAATTAAATTCTACTAGTGGGCCTGCAGCGCTGCTTGCGCCACCCACTGAAGTAGCCTTTCAAACCTGTCTAAGGCCTGCTAGTGCAGGGCCTCTGTGTGCTGTTTTCTGCCACAGGGACCTGGCATCTAAATTTACTTGCCAGGCCCAGAACTCTCCTTTGACTACATATACGTCACCCCTAAGCAAGGCCCTAACTAGCCCTACGGGCAGGGTGCTATGTAGGTAGAGGGCAGGACATGAGAGCTGAAGCCACTGCTGTTGCACTGTGTCTGTCGGAAATTATAATAAGACGGAGGGGAGGCCGCCAGCTTGGCGTCCGCCTCCTCATTGGTATTGGCAGTCCGGCGTTCAGACCACCAGACTTGTAATAATGCTCTTACAGACTAATTTAGAATTTGGTTGGTTAGTGCTCTGTCACAAGAATGACTAATGCCCGATCCACCTTCTTAAAGGGCACATCTCTGGTGTTTAAAGACCAATGGTTTAATTTAATTTTTCACTTACTTGACTGAAACTAAATACTATTGTCAATTATTAAAACCTTAGCAATACCTTCTTAAGCAAATTCATCCTTCTTAAATTCCAAAACATTTGCATCAGAACTTATATATCTAGGAGTGATCAGCTTTGTGTGGCATAATTCACTTACAAAATGGCAACCCACCCTGAAGGCTGAAGGAGGTCAAATTGGCCACGAATTTCCATATTTGCCTTGGATCATGGCTCATATGGAACGTCCACCAAGGAAAAAAGTTTGTCTGCCCACCTTAATTCCGTGCAAATTCTATGAACTCATTCATCACACTTTCCTCCAATCGAATTCAACTTCGTCTAACAATTTTGTTCACAAGGACGAGCCTTCATCACATTCCTCCTAAAGTTTCCTTTTTGGGCCAAACTGATGATGTCCTCCCTTATTCCCCATCTTATATACATAATTCTCTGTTAATCAAAATTCCAAATCTGACAAACAACTCTAATTAGGCCACATGGCCCAATACTGCATTTTTCCATTGGGCTTCCTTCATCTCTTTCTCCTCCCAGCTCACTCACACACCCACAAATCATCTCAATGACAATGCCACAACCTTCAATTGGCAGTCTGTAGATGGCTTTATTCTTCAACTCATGCCAGTAAACAACAGAAAATGTACCTCACCAACCACTTCCATCCCTTTCTCTCTTCCATTGATGGACATCACATTAATATGGGGATGATGATCACTCAATGTTAAAAGGTATTCCCCAAAAGAAAAACTTAAAATATTGACTAGCACATGTGCAATCTAGTGCCTCCATGACAATTACTGAACAGCATCATTTTCTTGATCTCAGTAAAGTGTCCAAAAGTCGATTTCCTCCTAATTTTCAAAGGGATTCTGACAAGTCTTAGACCATACCTATTTCCCAGCTTTACACATCAGGGCATTCAAAGGATGCACAATCCTGATAAAATTCCTAATGAATTTTAAACAAAGGTCCACCTTTTTCAAGAATAAATATCAGTATTCCTGGTTATAGGTGCTTTGAATTTTGAGTCTACTATAATTGTGTCAGGGATCACAATTTCTCCTATAATAGTGTTACCCAGATATGATTAAATTCCTACCGGAACTCACAATTTTCTTTTCACTATAAATTCACCCTCTTCCAGTTCCGCCAACACCTCTGTTGGACCTGGCCCTTTTAGAGGGATATTCCCCAAACTTTTTGCCTTTTACCTCCTTATTTTTCTGACCCTTGTTGGCTGACATTATGACTCAGAGAACTATTTCACTGCTAATCAGTGCTAAAGTGCATGTGCTTCCCTTTGTAAACTTGGTATGATGGGCTCATACCTAATTGTCATATTTAATTTACCTATAAATCCCTTGTAAAGTGGTATCCCTATACCCTTGGCCTGTAAATTAAATTCTACTAGTGGGCCTGCAGCGCTGCTTGCGCCACCCACTGAAGTAGCCTTTCAAACCTGTCTAAGGCCTGCTAGTGCAGGGCCTGTGTGTGCTGTTTTCTGCCACAGGAACCTGGCATCTAAATTTACTTGCCAGGCCCAGAACTCTCCTTTGACTACATATACGTCACCCCTAAGCAAGGCCCTAACTAGCCCTACGGGCAGGGTGCTATGTAGGTAGAGGGCAGGACATGTGCCTAGTAATGGGGCCTGTCCTGGTAGTGACAGTCTATTTGGTTTAACACTGCTGTGAGTGCTGCCTTCTCATAGGATTACATTGGAAATGTTTGATATGGTTGTAATCGTAGTGAGAAATGTTGCTTACTGGTGTAGCTTGCTTTTTTATTATCATTACAGAAATGCCACTTCTAGAAAGTGAGCATTTCTCTGTGCTTATGACTCTGGTGTTTTGCAGCTTGACTCCAATCCACGTCTGGGCAGAGTGACAGTTGGGTTTTGTGCATACTTTTCAGACAGCCTGTACACAGAGAGGGTGGAGGTGTCATAGAGGTGCATCTACATACTGAATAGTCTTCCTGGGCTGAGAGAAGGGAGAGGCGGGGTACACCTGAATTTGTAAAGGCTGTGCCCTGGCCTCACACAGTAGGGTTGTGTACCCCCATCTGATGTTTGGAGCCTGTGCTGGAGGAGAGAGGGGACACTTCTAGAATCAGTTGTAACTGGTTGAAACCCCCTCTCCTCCTCATTGAAAATGCTTTGCAGAACTGAGTATAGGTACAGGGGATTTGTCCCCACAATTTAGACTTGAAGACACTTACTTGAAACTGGACACAGGACGCTGCTGAATGGACTGAATAGGAACCACCTTTGACTGCTGCTCCTGTGCTGACCTGGGACCTGCCTGGTCACTAGGAGGAACTGCTACCATCTGCATCCCTTGTGCTGCCCTGTTGCTGGGCATGCTAGCCCTGTGCTTCCCCTCTCCCTTGTGTCCAGAGGCAGGATGGCTTGGCCCCTGACCCCTGCACTTCATAGCGCCTTTTCTGAATCACCACCGCAACCCGAGTATCGGAAAAGCCCACGCGCAAAGGATGCACTGCCTCCAGGACCCCTGGGGCACCCTTGATTCTAGATAAGGAGCGAGTGCCCTCCTATCGTTCCCCTGGGGTAAGCACGCTCTGCAGAGTGCCCCTGAGGCATGAGCAGGCACCTGCTTCGGTGAATGCACACCGTCTCGAGGAAAGGAGACATCGAGAGGGGAAGAAAGCCTCGTCCGAAGCTCCCTGCCCCAACAAAGCCCTAATTTTGTGTGTGGAGATCTCAGGCAGGGCAAAAGCCTCGACAGAGGACCCCCGCACCGCAGGTCCCATTTGCGGCCCCTATTGTGGCCCTTAGTGTTTTGTTTGGGCTTGCCTTGCCCCCCCTCATTGGAGGGCCAGTGAAAGCCCAGGGGGCCCAGAGATCGCGTACCCCCAGAGATTGTGGGCCCCAGGAAGGCCTGTTATAAAACACTGGAGATGGTGCATGCTGCCCCTCCCCCCCCCCAGGATCAACATGTGGCCCCCGTTTTGCACATAGGAGCACCGGGGGCCCCTCATATCGTTCTTCTTGACACTAGGAAGTGCCTCTACATCGTAAAACAGGTACTTACAAAGGACTTACATAGTTCTCATGTTCCTAGTAGGGACATTAAGTTAACCTGCCTTCTGCTGTTCCTGGTATGGACATGATAGGATGATTTGTTTCTTTTTTATGACTTGCCATAGGTCTTTATAATGCTCTTAGTATAGGCATTTATTATATTTCTATGACAAGTGCATTTATTTCTTTACTGTGATACCTGACTACTTCTTATGTTGCAGAATCCTGAGTACTTACGTGTTCTAACGTGACTACTGCTTATTCTTGCAGAGTATTAGTAACCTGTGTAACGTTCTGACAACTACTAAGGTAGCAGGGTATTACCGACATGTAATGTTTGGTCTAATTATGTTTTGTGTAATACAGTTTATTTTTACATAACTCAGTGTTGTTTTTACATTGTGGTGTGCATATTGCATCACGTGTGTTGTGTGTGTTGTGCAAACGCTTTACACATTGCCTCTGGGTTAGGCCTGACTGCTCGTGCCAAGCTACCAAGTGGATGAGCATGGGTTAACTTGAATGTGTAACTCCCTTGCCCTGACTAGAATGGGTGGCTTCTGCCTGGCTTAGGTGCATACCCTAGCCAACCAGAAACCCCATTTCTAACATTGGTTGTCAGCGGTGAGGATAGGACTTGCGCTTGCACAATACCATTGTGACTCATTGTTGCACCACAAATTGCACTTAGACCATTACATGTTCTAATTCTTTTTTTTTAATTATTCTCCTGTTCTCTTAAACCAGCCATTTGTATCTATTTCTCCTGTGTTGTATACTTGCACTTTGGACTTTGGTTGTTTTACACCTGTGTTGACTTGTGGTTTTACACTCTAGAAGAGTTCAAGGGGAGAGAGGTATACTTGTTCTGTGTGGAGAACCCAATATAAAGGTCCTCAGGAGAGCCCTGTATTATTGTGAGCAGGCACACGAGGCAGCAACAGAAAAGGAGGTCCAAGGGGGGGGTGGTTCTGAACAGACCCATGACAGTAGTGAGGATTCTGGGAAGGAGGGTCCCCAGTCAACACCCCAGGGGGACAGTGACCCTAGAGAGTTAGACACTGAGGGAGATGATGACTGGCCAGGGATGCCAGTAGAGAGAGAGGACACCATGGATAGGGAGTCCATTTCTGGGTCCTTGCTTAGCAGCAGTGCCACCTCCCATTCCCTGTCACCTGAGGAACTCAGAGATAGGCAGGAAGAGAGGAACCTGAGGCTTCAGCTAGCTGGGCTGGCTTTAGAAGAGAGACGTCCTGAAGTAGAAAATACCTTAGTCCAGGAGAGGATGGCAGAGGCTGAAAGGGCCTTTGCCAGGGAAAGACTTGCTCTAGATTGCAGTCTGACAAATCTGGACTCACCAGCACTGCAGGTGGAGTCCAGTGGTGGCAGCATTGATTGTAGCGTTAGGCACAATCCTTACCTACCCACAAACTTGGTGGCTCGGGTCAAGGAGAGGGGCTACATACGTCAGTGGCTGAGGGAGTATGAAGAAGCTCTAGTTGATCGCAGGATCACTGAGTGGGATTGGGGAACTGTCCTAGAGAGGTATATTCTTGAGGTGGGGAGGGATACCCTGCTGGCCCCAGAAGGGAGTGACAGGCAGGGGTATTCCCTCATCAGAAAGGTCCTGATAGAAAAGTATGGTCTTACCCCTGAAGACTACAGGTTGAGGTTCAGTGGCAGGAAGGAGTGGTCTCACCAGTCTTGGGAGGATTTCATGGGGAATTGTTGCAAAGCACTAGAAGGGTGGGCAGAGAGTACCACAGCAACCACTTATGAAGGGCTGTTTAATAAAGCTACCAAGGGGGTGAGCAGGGGTTATCTTGCCCTGACTAGAGTGGGTGGGTTCTGCTTGGCTTAGGCGCATACCCTAGCCAACCAGAAACCCCATTTCTAACAACCTCCATTAGCACATTACCATGTTTCTTTCAGTTCCTCTCATTTGCCAGTATGGCATCCTAGAATTACGTTGCGTGCCTTACTTCTTTAAATCCTTTTTCATCACTTTTGGAAAACTCACAGCATCAGATGCAGCCTACAGGGCATCCTGGTAAAGCAACACAAACCAAACAATTATGCAAAAGACGTCAACAGCCTTCACTCCTCCTGCAAAAGAACTAGGCCTGGGTGAAATTTACACTGTGCCAGCGTCATTTCATAGTTTTCAGAATTTCACATTATGTTTATTGCACGAAATTCCCAAAATTAGACCATTACACCACTTTGCATAATTTGTGGCTATTTACAGAAATTTTTTACTGCAAATGCACCACTGGCAGAAATAATTACCATGAACTCACAAAAACAACAGAACCTGAGTGGCTTGGGTTCCCAGTGATTCTATTTAAATGTGCCATTGCACCAAAAATCTCTGCACAGACATATTTCATGCTAAAACACAGAGCAAAATGATGGATTTGTATTTCATAGTTCATGTCGTTATGCATGATTTCACATAATTTTGAAAAATTTAACGTAATTTGCAAAGCAAATTACACAAATTGTGGTCACCTCTAAACAGAACTTGATTGTAACAAATCTATTAGAACAAACATGTGTGCCTTTCACAGAATTGCCAATTCATCTAATGTGCTGGCTGGAGGTTGAATCTCTATTCAAATGTTTTTATTCTATCTTCAGAGGTCAACACAAAATGTGAAGTTCTTTCCAACAACCTTAAGTATTAAAACTTCCAGCGTTAACTACTTGGAAGCCTCTGGGCCTAATTTAGAATTTATCAGAGTGGTTACTCTGTCACAATGCTGATGGATATCCTGTCCGCCAAAATGAAAATCCCATTAAATCCAATGGGATTTCTATTGCGGCGGATGGGATATCCATCACCGTTGTGACGGAGTAACCTCTCCACCAAATTCTAAATCAGGCCCACTGTGTCTTCACTTCCCCCAAATCCATAAACCTGTACACCACCTCTGTTAACAACACTAACATATATTTGGTACATTTATCCAGCAACCATAATAATTCCTCTAACATGTTGGAACATTTCTCCACAACACTGTCATCCTCTCCTAATTTCAAGACCACTTTGTAGTGGTGCATTTGGATTTAATATTATGCCTAGATTTTCTTGATGTATCCAAGCTAACAAGTTGTGCCATCTCTTAGCTACATACATGTTGCCAATAGTCTCCTTGTTCTTAAACATAATTTTAATGTAGTAAAAGAAAATCAAACCAATCCTCAACCCAGCATAACCACATGAGTTAGTGTCAAGTTCTTGTAATACATTGTCATCCTCCCCAAACATTGCATCTCAATCTAACCATCAATAAGAGTATGGGGAACCAGCCAACATCACCACTTTTCCACCAACCTCAGTCTCGCATTCAATCCTAAAAATGTTACAATCAACACAGCCTTCATTCACTGAGTTAATATCAGTGACTTACAACACAATCTTTTTCAACTCATCCTGCACGTATTCCACATTTTGCATCCTATCTCTTTCCATTCTATCCTTGCATACGTGCATATAATGACCACATTTCCCATGCTTCCTGCATTTAGAATTCGGTTCAAAGCAGTTCCCACTATGATAGGCGCATTTGAAGCTTTAACAACGGTAGCATATATGTGTTCTCACCCATAAGCTCAGTGCAATGATGCTCTGTTGGGTTAGAAGTGCACTGTACATTATTATTTGCAATCATTTACTACACTTAACAGATCAATGACTCCTTGAGAGACTGGGCAACATCAGCCTCAAGCCACTATTCACTGAACCCTCGCACTGAGCAGGTCACCTGATGGACCCCATTTTCACACCAAGCAACAGAATTCGATACAGCCACACCTTAGAACTCAGCTGGTTAGTCCACTCTATCATACAATTCACCATCGACTGACTTTCCCACACCACTCCCAATCAACTTCACACCACCTTACGCAGCTGGTCTAAGGTTATGCACCAGTCTTGACCTCGCAGTCAAGTACTTCAATAATTGGACCACCAGCGCCACAGACCAAGTCACCTTTACCAAATCAGCCAAAACACACAGACCCACCAAACAAGCCAACTGATACAACCCCCAATGCAGCACATGCAAACGCAAGTGCAAACAGCTTGAGAGAAGATGGCGCACCAGCAAGAACCACACCTGCAGAGCCACCCTTAAATCAACCTTCAACAAATACCATTGACAGATCAAAGCAGCTAAGAGAGAGGCCCTGACCCATCACATCAACACCAGCTCCAACTAATCCAAGGAACTCTTCACAATCATCAGTGAGTTCACCTGCCCAGCAGCAAGAAAAATATGATTCCCTCCTCACAAGAACTCTGCAATGCCGAGTCCGACCATTTCCACAACAAGATAGCAACCGTCTACAAGAAATTCGAAGCCCAACCCTCCAAACCCACAGCCTCCGACCCACGATCCCCTCCAACTTCACTCTCAACACATTGAGACAGTTCCATGCACAAGACACAGCCACCCTCATGAACTCCATTCACAATGAAGCACCCACCGAACTCTGCCCGCACCAACTCTTCAACCTAGCAAAAGACAAGCTCAGCCTCCAACTCACTGTGATCATCAACACTTGCCTAACCACTGCCACCTTCCTGATGCCTGAAAACATGTGGAAATCAGACCCCTCCTCAAGAAACCCTTGGGATACCCCACCAAACTCCAGAACTACCATCTCATCTCTCTGCTCCAGTTCTCCTACAAGGTACTGGAAAAGACCATTAACCTACAACTCACTGATCACCTGGAAAGTAACAACTTGCTGGACCCCTCTCAATCAGGATTCAGAACCAATTGCAGCACAGAGACAGCTCTGATCGCTGCACCTAACAATATGCACACCCTATTGGACATAGGAGAATCAGCCACACTGATCCCGCTCGACCTCTCTGCCACCTTCAACACAATCTTACACCACACCCTTATCAATTGCCTACGCCAGATCGAAATAACAGATGACACACTCGGATGGATGGCATCCTTCATCACAGGATGCACCCAGAAAGTATGCCTCCTCCCTTCACATCTCAAACCAAGCACATCATCTGTGGCATCTCTCAGGGCTCGTCTTGCAGCACCACACTCCTCAACATCTACATGAGTTCACTTGCAGACATCATCAGAGCACATAACATCAACATCATCTCCTATGCCATCGACACCCAGTTAGTCCTATCGCTCTCCGCTCACCCTTCTGCAGTGAAGGTCAACTTCCACAACTGCATGAAGGACATTTCCGCATGGATGAGGGTCAACTGCATAAAACTCAACACCGACAAGACGGAAGTCCTCATCTTCGGCAAATGCACTGCACTCTGGAATGAACTCAGACACACACCCGCACTGAAAGACCATGCCCACAACCTCAGCATCATCCTAGACAGCAAGCTCCCCCCATGAAATGACAGGACAACTCTGTATCATCAGCCTGTTTCCATATGCTTTGCATGCTCTGCAAAATCTTCAAGTGGCTCTCCATCGACACCAGGAAGGCAGTGACACAAGTCCTCATCACCAGCCGACTGGACTATGGCAACGCACTCTATGCAGGCACCTCCACTGAACTCATGCAAAGACTCCAGTCGATCCAGAATTGAGCCGCGAGACTGATCCTCAACTTACCCAAATAAGCCCACATCACCTAGCACCTGAAAGACCTCCACGGGCTCCCAGTATAGAAAAGATGCTTATTCAAGCTCCTGACCCATGCCTACAAAGCCCTCCACGACCACGGTCCTGCCTATCTGAACCACTGGCTACATTCCCACCACCCGTCCAGGAACCTCTGCTCTGCGCACACCTCACACCGTGCATGGCACTGCTACACTAGAGGGCGCTCCTCCTCCCATCATGCCGCCAAAGCCTGGAACAACCTCCACTGCAGCACCTCGCCCACACTGACAAACTTCAGAAAGGGGTTAAAGACTTGGTTCTTCAAATGAAACCCACAGCAAGCACCTGGATACCCTCATGCGTAACAAGTTGTTCTATATAAATACTACTTGATTGAATGATTGATTGATTGATAAAGAAATGTGATTAAACCGCACTAGGTGCCACAATGTTCTAAAACATCCTGGTAAGTTGGGAGGGACAGGTAGATTTAAAATCTTCTGAAACTATTTCAGAAGATATTAACTGCATCATTTGTCACTGATTGGTGATGAAAGTAGAGTTAGAACAAGAAATGCCACAATACTAGGTAAACCTGTTTAATGTGTAGTAGAATACAGCCTTGCCAAAACTTCCTTTAATGACACACATATTCTTCCAGTAACATTTGTTAGCGACCCAGTGTGATTTAAATTGAGCTATCTGCCATATATTTGCCAAAAATGACTCCTGTGCACAACGCTCCAACAATAAGAAGATCACCAACAAGAAAGTTTGAGTTTGAGTCCAAATTTGGCTTCTCCCTTAGGCCCATATTTATACTTTTTTTAGCGCCGCATTTGCGCCGCTTTTTGACGCAAAACGGCGCAAACCTACAAAATACAATGGCATTTTGCAAGTTTGCGCCGTTTTTGCGTCAAAAAACGACGCAAATGCGGCGCTTAGTGTTTAAAGTTTTAGCCTCCTCCGAAATTTGGGCCTAGTTGCGTCCCACTTATAATGCATGTGTGAAACAGTTTCTTTCAAAATTTCCAGGGCAGTAGTAGGTTACTTACCTCAGAAAGAAACATTGGTCATTCTGACAAGCTAAGGGCCATATTTAGACTTTTTGACGCAAAACTGCGTTAACGCAGTTTTGCGCCAAAAAAATTAGCGCCGGCTAACGCCATTCTGAAGCGCCATGCGGGCGCCGTATTTATTGAATGGCGTTAGCCGGCGTTAGCCGACCGGCGCTGCCTGGTGTGCGTGAAAAAAAACCACGTACACCAGGCAGCGCCGGCGTAGGGAAAAATGGCGTTTGGGTGTCCAAAAATGGGGCAAGTCAGGCTGAGGCAAAAAAATCGTCTTAACCCGATTTGCGCCATTTTTTTTGGCGCCCAGACGCCATTAAAATGACTCCTGTCTTAGCAAAGACAGGAGTCATGCCCCCTTGCCCAATGGCCATGCCCAGGGGACTTCTGTCCCCTGGGCATGGTCATTGGGCATAGTGGCATGTAGGGGGGCACAAATCAGGCCCCCCTATGCCACAAAATTTTTTAAAAAAATACTTACCACAACTTACCTTTTCTTCCCTGGGGTGGGTCCCTCCATCCTTGGGTGTCCTCCTGGGGTGGGCAAGAGTGGCAGGGGGTGTCCCTGGGGGGTTGGGAGGGCACCTCTGGGCTCATTCTGAGCCCACAGGTCCCTTAACGCCTGCCCTGATCCAGGCGCTAAAATCCGGCGCAAATGCAGGATTTTTAGTCCCGCCCACTCCCGGGCGTCATTTTTGCCCGGGAGTATAAATCCGACGCAATATCATCGGAGTCATTTTTTAAGACGGGAACGCCTACCTTGCATATCATTAACGCAAGGAAGGTGTTCACGCCAAAAAATGACACTAACTCCATGAACTTTGGCGCTAGACGCGTCTAACGCCAAAGTATAAATATGGAGTTAGTTTTGCGTCGAATTTGCATCGAAAAAAACGACGCACATTCGGTGCAAATGGAGTATAAATATGCCCCTAAGTGTCACAATGATTAGTATAGAAAATCAAATAGCAAACTAAAATGTTTATCAAACAAAATAAACTAAAACAACAATTTAAAATCTGGTGCGGATTCAGGCTATTCAACAGCAGTAATTCATAAGTCTTCCACTGCAGATGTAACAAATTGTGTACTAATGCAAGTTCAATCAGCTTGAGCTTTAGTGGCCGCTATGTATATGTCACTCCACATTTTAAGGTCAGGGAACACACGTCACTGGGCTCGATGTCATATCCAGTGCATGGTGCCCATCATATGCAGACTGCTCACACTTTGTCTCCACCATTCCAGTTGGACCTCAAACGTCATCACAAGTAGTATTGTACAGTGCTGGTTAAATATTGTGATCCTCATTTTACTGTTCTGTAATTGTGCAGATACAAACCTGCAAAGGAGCAGGCAGAAATGAAGTTGTTTTCAACTATTAAATTACTCATATTCTGAATGCCTTAATAACATTTCAATTTTTTACACAGACACAAGTGAAACTCATGGATATATAGCCACTAGGGGGACATAATGCTTTAACGGAAAAAGAGACGATATATCAAAAATCTCTAAGGTTTTACCTGGGGTACACAATTATGCCCAGGCACAGTATTCATAAAAACAAATAAAATCACATTTATTTAACAAGTCAAAAAATGGTAGGTAGCGACACAAAACACAGAGGACACACAATTATAAACACAAAAGATCTCAGGCAGTAATGTGTGACATAAATACAAAACAAATCTGCTAGTCACAAATAAGCCCACAGCAGCAATTCTGCCCTAATCTTCATTATTACTATATACATTTTATAGGGTCAGCGATCGAGAGTCGATCCTTTAATCATAACAGGATCACCATCAGGACATTACAAATGAAGCTGAGAATGGTTACTCAAATGGTAAGAACCAAGGGCCATATGTACAAAAGCTTTTTCCCATAGACACAGAATGGGTAAAATCCTTTGGTACATCTGGCCCCAAATAACTGAAAGAAAAAGAGAAAAAGGAGGAAAGAAATTAGTTGAAACCATAGAAAGTATCATGTATATTCAAGGATATATGCACTCACATAGGTGAAGTGAATTACGAACAAACACAAAAGTGGCACAAGCCAGAAACTGCCTGATGAGTGCTCTGGGAAGAGTCTGCCGGGTAGGCCAGGATGCAAAACCTGGAGGAACATAGGGCGTCATTTACAAGAATCTGACCCATCAGCTCTGATGCATCAGATTTCTTGTGCTGCCCTGAGCCCCCCTAACGACACCATGGTAGCGCTGAGTTTACTATAAAGAGCTCCATGGTGCACATTTTCCACAGATTCATCGATGATTCTGATGCACCTATGGCGCTAAAGTCACGCATTTCTAGACTCCCATCAAAAAATTACGCTACTCCAGCAAGGCTCCCATTTTAAGAAGCCTTGCATCAGTTTAATGCCTGCTCTGAGCAGATGTTATTTTTTTGATGCAGTGAAGGTGCAGAATGATACAGTGAAATCTTGTAGATTTAACTGCACCAGTTCCACGTGGCTTCTATTGTGGGAATGCCCACCTTGCATAGATTATACCTGGCACAGGTATAATGTGGCGCAAGACTTTACAAACTGGTGCAGTGGTCCAGTTTGTAAATGTGACGCACTGTTGAGGACTTCTTAGCGCCACGGCAGCATAAAAAAAGTGACAGTATAGTGGCTTAAGGGGCTTGTAAATAAGCCCCTTAGTGTGAACCATGCAAGCCAATAAAAATACAACAAATAGGGCCAAACAATGCAATCTAATCCTTAATTGTAGAATTTACTGTGTTGCAGAAAGGGTCCGCATGTTAAACAGATGGTGTCGGAAAGGTCAATCAATAAAACCGAACTGTATCTGTCAACAGAATAGCAAGGAGCAAACGTGTTACACCTGGGATGCAGTGGAAGGAATTACTCCGATGTGAGCCGATACTATACCCCAAGGGGAGATAAAGGAAAGAACAATATGTAGTACAATACATCCATTCAAATGATCATAAAAGGGTTTGGGGTGCAACTGTACCTATCACCAACAACAAGAGTTGCGTTCTCTAGAATGATCTCTCACAGGGCACCCAGCCATATGCACTTCAGTTATCAGAGCCGGCGTGCAATGACGCTCAACTCAAAGGTCGTAATAACATTCGAAGTCATCTTATACTAGCTCGAACCATATCACAGGCCTTTTTAGTTATGGAAGTGAGTGGAAGTGACAGTTCCCTCTGACAGTGAGCACTGTATATGGATTATGAATTGAGCCAGCAAATGTATCAGCTAAGGAACTAAGAAAAGCAAATGTGTACATCCTTACTTGCTTGTTTTGCTTGTATGAAGACTATTTCACCATTCAACATAACTCCTAAATATTCTTTTAATTCTTAGCTTCTTCAAGGAAATCTTACAATACTTGTGTTCAGTGATAGTGCAAACTCAGACGTTTTTGATTCTCCAGTAGTTGGACGTAACTTGAAAGATTTTTTCTGACATTCTTCCCTCACGTTTTTTTCTCATGTTAACATTTTTCCAGTTTCCCTATCAGCACCTAGGTGTTTACCTTCATAATTATTTTAGCAAAAGTGAATCCACTGACACGTAATTCGCATTGCACTTTTCATTCATGAAAAACTGCAAGGTCAAATGTGCAGATGCAGTTTGTGAATTGCAAGAGATAAGGCAAAAAGGTGAAAAGTCAGAAGGAGCTCTAACTCCAGAAGTTGGACTGGTATTAGGAGAAGGCCGGGCTCAATAACCACTGTAAGCAGGGTAGGCTTTTAGCATGGTGGCGCTGTGCTCAAGCTCGGAGCGCCTACATTACAGGGCACACACGTACCACACTTTCCGAGCTGCCTTGCCCAGGCCACCGTTCAGTCTATTACTCCTAGATAGCAGGATGCATGCATTCTCGTATTCCTCCCTCCAATTACCTTCCTCCTAATCCCCACTCCATTCTCCCTCACCCCCTCACATGAACTCTAACCTTCAATTTTGCAACTTCATAGGTGATTAAGGTGATGGGGTAAATGGCAATTGTGTGATAACATGTTGTTCATTGGTCAGGGGTAGTCAGTCGTGGCATGTGACCAGTGAACACAAAGCCCCCTTTTCCCCAATGGGATGCAGTATATAGGGGGAGATGGGTGGCTTCCTTTGCAATAACTGGTTTTTCATGCAACACTAATACCATTTCTAGAGAGTAATTTGCAACAATAAATAAAACCTCTTTGAGGCTGACATTAACTTGAAGAAAGGTTTTTATTTCTCCAAGCCTTTTTAAATTTGCATGTGTGCCGAACTGTACAGCACACATGGAAAGTGGTAAAAGTATTAAACTATTCTAAACCTTGTATTTTTCAGAGGAAGAGTCCCCTTTCAGTCCAATACCTATGGTCGATATCATGGACACACCCTTTAACCATGGTGCAAGAGTGTGTGTTTCAGCTCAAGGTAGCCTTAAGCTCGCCAGCTCAGGGAAAAAGGGAAATAGCACCTTATCTTAGTAGATATGAAGTAATTCTGCACTCTCTTTTTCACGCAGTGCAGTGCAACACTTTAGTTTATGAGTGGCAGAATTTCACTGGGAGCAATAACTCTAAGTGAGATTCTGCCACATAAAATTCTGAGGGCCAGATTCACAAAGGGCCTCCACTGTCATGGTGAAGGCCCCACAGTTGTGGCGGAGTCTCCGCACACGGGGAGAAATCTCCACAATGAGAATTCTCATTATGAGATTTTGCACCGAGTGCAGAGACTGACCCATGACTGGGGGTCCTGTGTGACGACTGTGGAGGTCCTTTGTGAATCAGACCCTCAGTGTCTATAGGCCTGCAATTAACCAGTATACAAAACTGAAAAATCCAGCCCCAAAGACACATTACCCAGTTAGAAGCAGAAGGGTCTGTGGGCAGGATCGCAGCCCAGCCTCAGCCCAACCCATGCTGCATCATGGGGAGAGCAGAAAATGCTTGTCCTAATCAGGCTAATGCCTACCATAAGCCTTCCCCCATGTAAAAGGTTTAAGAGGTACACCCAGTAGCCAGGGTCATCATTAACCATCCTCTCCACTTTAACAGCTTCGGTGGTGGTTAGTGTCACTGAACCGTTGCATGTAATATGAAATGTTTATGTTGCTGTTTTTGGTGCCTTTGACTGTAGACATTCTTCTGCAAGAAGCTCATAAATATGACCTCCAGGAGAGGAAGGAGGGTTGTTTGAAACATATGAGAAGGATTTAAGGAAAGGGTGGGTGGATAAATTTAGAGATGGGTGGAGAGGAGGTTGGATCCAGGAGTAGATAAAAGGGTAGATGTAGAATGGGATTAGGAGAAAATGAAAGGAAAGTTGGATGTAAGGATGCACAGATGGAAAGATGTATACATGACTGAAGGTTTGGCTGTGGAGAAGGATGTCTGAGAGAAGGATGAATATATGGAGGGACATGCTAGAGTGATAGATGAAAAGGAAATAGGAAGGTACGTTGGGTAGATGAATGGATTGAGAGAATAAAGGATTGGGAGATGCATGTATGGATAAAAAGAATGATGGAGAGATGGTAGGATGAGTGGGTGGATGATGCGGAGATAGATAAATTGAAATAAGTTTGTCAGAAAGATGGACCGAAGGATGTAAAACAGACTGAAATAAGGATGGAGACAAGGAAGGGAAAAAATGTAAGAATTTCAGAATTCCTTCAGGAGGAGCAATCTTGTGGACAACGGCTGGGTATGTTTGCCTCACCCTCATAAGCAGAGCCATTTCGGACATTGTACAAAGTGGAGGAGTATTTTATATTTCAGGAAGCTCCCTTGCCCTACCCTAAATTATATCTGGTTAGTAAAAAGGGGCACACCTGTTCAGTGACCGCTTCTGGTACAGTAGGAATGGAGCCCACAGACGAAGACAAGGGAACTTCATGCTGAAGTAACAAGAATCTAGAAATCTGTATTGGTGTGTATTGTTCTAATAGATCCAGGCTCATCTGCATTTGTGCATCAAAAAGAATATGTGTATTAACATTCAGAAATGTCCTCTTCCTGTACTGGTTTTCACTAGATCCCCTGTATGACGTCAGCATTGTCTAGCAAGAATTCCGCCTCTTTCATTGCTCCGGCACCTGCTATGGGCAGGACCTATGCATCAATCTCCAGCCAAAGCAGTCATACTGCTCTTCACCTTCAGAAACGGGGGGAAAGGTTTCCAAAGCAGTACTGCTCACCACCTCAGAAAAGCGGGGCAGGGAGCAAGGTTGACACACTTTGGTCTTGTAACAAATGAAGTTAAGAGCCAGATGAGACAGACAGGTGGAACATAGCCGAGAAAAAAGAGGAAGATCATGGAATTCCTATTCAATGGGTCTCAGTATGTTGCATCATATCCACTGAATAGAAACCGTGCAGCCCAGCACAGTACAGTATGCATTTGTACAGTATGCATTTATGACTTGTGTAATATTTATGTTGTTTTATTTGTACCAAAAAGATAATGGACAATAGATATAGAGTTAGACATCAAAGTATACAGTGGTCTTGTAAGTAAAACACATTCATGAATACAGTGATGACAACATGCTTGTAACTTTGTTAACCCTTTAACTGCTAGCCCCTCCCCCAGTGCTAAGCCTTTTTTGAATATTTGGGGTAGTTCACGCATAGGACCCCAAAACCGTTTCTCCACATAAGGTCTCTCTGCCAAATTTATAACCTTTTTTCCAACATCCTGGAGATTCTAAAGGTACAAAAAGGGTCTGTGGATTCCCCTGGAAGGGTCATCATTATGTATCAGGTATACAGTCATTCATTTGGTACAATATAAAGAGTGAAAAATAGGTGTCAAGGAATCCTTTGTATTTCCTTAATGGGCATACAATATGGAGTTTAGAAGCAGTAATTATTTGCACATTTCTGAATTTGCTGATACCCATACTAGCATGTGAATTAGAGGGCATTTGTTGAACACTTGTTCTACATTCTGTGTTCTCCTAAGTGTCCTGATAAAAATGGTACCTCACTTGTGGGGCTAGGCCACTTGCCCACAAAAGGAGATTGCCCAAAAAGAAATGTGGACACAGCACATTTTTCCGCCCAAATCTGACCCTTTTTTGTTATGTGCCTTGCTATAGATTTTGGGTCCTAGCTCAGCCAGCACTTAGGGGAACCTAGCAACCCTGTACATTTAAAAAAAATAGATCCTTAGGTGAATCAAGAATGGGGTGACTTGTGGGGCTCTCACCAGGGTCCGGTTACCCAGAATCCCTTGAAAACCTTAAAATGTGTCTCAGAAAACCCATTTTCCTCACATTTTTGAGATGGAAAGTTCTAGAATCCAAGTGGAGCCACACACTTCCTTCCATCCAGCATTCCCCCAATCTTCCAATAACAATGGCACCTCACTTGTGTGGATAGGCCTAGTGCCTGTGACAGGAAACAGCCCAAAATGCAACGTGGACACAGTCCATTTTTCCACCCAAAACTGACCCTTTTTTTAAAATGTGCCTAGCTGTGGATTTTGGGTCCTAGCTGAGCCGTCAACTAGGGAAACCTAACAACCTGTATATTTTTTTTAAAACTAGATAACAAGGAAAATCCAGGATGGGTGACTTGTGTGGCTCTCACCAGGTTCTGTAACCCAGAATCCCTTGCAAACATTAAAATGTGTCCACAAAAACAGATTTTCTCACATTTCTTTAATAGAAAGTTCTGGATCCTAGGGGAGCCACAAACTGCTTTCCACCCAGAGTTCACCCAAGTCTCCCAATAAAAATGGCACCTCACTTGTGTGGGTAGGCCTAGTGGCCGTGACAGGAAATGGAGCAAAATGCAACGTGGACACAGTCCTTTTTCCACCCAAAATTAACCCTTTTTATGCAATGTGCCTAGCTGTGGGTTTGGGCCCTAGCTCAGGCGCCATCTAAGGAAACCTAGCGAAACTGTAAATTTTTTGAAAACTAGACGTCCAGGGAAATGTAAGATGGGGTGACTTGTGCTGTTCTCACCACATTCTGTCACCCAGAATGCCTTGCAAACCTCAAATTTTGTCTAAAAAACACATTTTCCTCACATTTCTGTGATAGAAAGTTCTGGAATCTGAGGGAAGCCAGACATTTCATACCACCCAGTGCTTCCCTTGGTCTCCTGTTAAAACTGATACCTCACTTGTGTAGGTGGGCCAAGTGCTTGCAACAGGAAAGTGGCAAGAATTTAAAGAAATTGAAGGGGACCCAAAGTGGGTCCAAAAGAGAAATTGTTTTTCAATATGTTTTTAGGCTGACCCTGCTTTGGGCACACACACAAGTGGGGCATAGTTTTTATCAGTACAGATAGGGCAGTGCTGTGTGGTAGGAATGTTGTGGATTCTTGCGGATTCCGGAAGTTTCCATCACTGAAATGCATGTTTTCAGACAAAGTTGGAGATTTGCAGGATATTGTGGGAAAGAAAATGGTGTGGGGTGCATGTGAACACCACTCTGTACTCCCCCAGATGTTTCGTTTTCAGAATTGTCTGAGTCTGGAAGGCTGCAACGTATTCAAGTGTAAAAGGTGCAGCTGATGACATTTCAAGTGGAACAATATTAGGAGTTAGCCAAGTACTCCTGGCCCATATGTAAAATCAACACCCAAAAGAGTCAACTGTCCTCTTTCTAGCCCTTGGGGATGAGATGCTTTGTCCACCTGGGAGGGCAGAAAGACTGTTGCCCCCTTAGTTAGGGGAGGCATAACCAGGCCCAGGGTCGTCTCACTGTCCTATTTCTTTTTATAAATTTCCTGGCATCTAGTGTTCTGTCTACCCCCTCTGGAGGGGCTGAACAGGAGTATTTACCTCTATCTCCCAGGGGCAGAAAGTCTGTGTCCCCATTTATTTGGGGTGGGGAAATTGCAATGCCCATGGAAGGCAGCACCCCACCATTAGGTGTGCTTTATCCCCACCAGGGGCAGATTGGGGGTAATTACCCTATCTGCCCCTCAGGGGGGCAGAACAACGTTGGTCCCTATTTATGTGGGTGGGGGCATGGCCATGCTTATAGTGGGTGGCCCCCACCACTCGTTTATTAAAATAGATCAGCGGATCCTAGTGGGCTTTCTGCCCCCCAAGGGGCAGATTGGGTGGTTATTGCCTGGAGTCAGAAAGACTGTGCCTGTTTTTCAGGGGGGGGGGGGGAGCATTGCAAGGCCCATTCTGGACAGCCCCCACAAAAAGATGTTTTAAAAAAGTCCCTGGTGCCTAGCAGGCTTTCTGCCCCCTCCAGAGGTAGATTGGGGGTAATAACCCCCATCTTCCCTCCATGGGGGTCAGAAAGACTGTGCCTAGATTTGGGGTGGCTGGGGGCATTGCCTTCCCCACTTTGGACAGCCCTTGGGGGGCAGAATGACGGCATTATTAAAAAATAAAATGATTGCAAAAGCACTTGCCGAAGATCCTGCTTCCCCTTCCCTGGTGGCCTAGTGGAGTGGATCCCTGTTTGGGGACCAACCTCCTGAGGGGATCCACTTCCCCAAGCAGGGATCCACTGGGCAGAGGTACCTTTGAAAAGGGCATCTCCTCTTTCTAACAGTACTGCTCGAAAGAAAATGAAAGCAAATGAGCATATCAGCTCATTTTACGTTAAATTTCCCTGTAATGACATTGGCGTTCACAACATGCCAATCGTCCTCAGAGGGTGAGGATATTTTTAGCGTTGGTTGGTGAGGACACTCTACCCCAGGAACCAAGGCTAAAAATATCCAAATTAAATACCTCTGTTGCCCGTATGGGCATGGGAAGATGACCTGTCTTTTCTCCTCCTCTGCTGCTTCCGTTTCATTTCACAGAGCACATACAATGCCACCAGTTCTATTTGTGTGTGATCAAAAGGAGTCTGGTATACATCCTCATGCCCAAGGAGGTGGTCCTGGTAGCTGTCTCCTTGGCCTAAGAGACAAATGGTCAGGAACATGACTCTCCAACCAATGACAGCCAAGACAGCACAATATTTGAGTTGAACAGTTAGTTTATTTTGATATTTATTCACCATTTTTCGTTGACCAGCGAAATGTGTCTGTGCACTTTCGTTTTCTTTTTTGTACATTTGCATTAATTAGGCAAGTTTTAGTGAACTAATAAAATACTCATGCTTGTGAATGGTAGGATTCATGCCTCTTCACACCCAAAATAGACTGTACCAAGAAAATCTGCAAACTGGACTTCAGAGGAGGCTCACAAACTAGAAAGAAGACCAGAGAAATATTTATTGGTGCCCGAAGCCCTTACATTTGCTACTGACAGCGGTGATATCACCTAGTCCATTTCAAGAGATCGTCATATCCAGATTCTCTCTGCTCTGCACTGTGAGATGCTCCAGCATAATGTCAAAGGATATAATGGAATGGACTGAAAGTAGACTACAGTAAACAGTTTAGAGGTAGGTGGATTTTAAAGGCAGGAGAAAGCTATTTAGCCAAGGTTGAAACTCTTGCATTATTCACTTTGTTAAGGGTTACCAAAACAACAGACTACTTAATGATACTGATATAAGTAAGCAAACAGTTCATAAAAGACAATAACCTGAATGGATGACCTAAATTTAGATCATTTAACAGACAAAACAGTTATAGAAAAATGATAAAATTAAGCAAATAGGGGTAAATCTGTCAATTTAGTGGGGATCGGTATGGATATGATTTACAAATATCAGTGAGAGTAATGAAGCTGACTGTTAAGCTAGTATAATTAATTTGCCCTGAAGAAGCAACAAATTACATGACAGCAGCAAAACATGAGTTGGGGCAAGTTTTTGAGAGTTAGCTTGGCAGAGTTTATCGACATCTGTTTTAGTTACATGGTATTTATGATGTATAAAATGCAATTTGTACAAATACAGAACTGGTACTGCGATTAGTCATTTTACATATTTGTTTCTTGGGATAGGGTAAGGGTTTGGAACACTTCCATTTAGAGACTACAAGGATAGTTCCCTCACCTATTCCTTCCCTAATAATTAGTTAAATTGCCATCTTTTTCCATGTAGAATTATGACCTGCATGGTCTCTGTGATTATTTTAGTACCACCATGTACTTTCACACAACAGGAACTACATTAGGCTACAGAAAATGTGAAAGTGTGGAGTAGAGTGCTGTTTAGGGATTATATTTTGATCACTAACCAGTGGCTTGCCTGGAGCGAAAAGAGGAGGAGGAAAAGAGGAGGAAAATTATCCTGTCTGCACTGCTAGTCAACTTCCTTCTTGCCTGCAAGTGGGGCATTGAAAGGGATATTCCTGCCTCCCTCTTTGGTCTACTGGAACTGATTCAAACAATAGGAAAAACATTTTGTTGAATGTTGCATGGTGGGTCATTAGATCACAGTCGACCACCACTGGGAACCAAAACTCCCTGTTGTAGCACTTGTCTCTCATACGGTAGTGTTGCAGAGCAGTTCAAGGCTTACGCAAGGGAGGCGGTGGGGCTAGTTATCACCATCCACAAGCACACAAGAAAAACACTCAATAAATGGTTGTCCAGTCTGTGCTTTTTTTCTTTTGATAAAGTAAAAGAACATTTATTACACCTACACTACTCAATACTATGCAGCAATTTACAAATATACACACACTGATGGAATTACTTTTAAATGATATTGCATAATCATCCCTGCCTCTCCCAAAGGGAAATATAAACCAACAAACCATATGGCGAAACATTCACTTGTATTCCCATGCAATATTTGACTGTAGCTTGGAGTGGGAGCACCTTATACTGGCAATAAAGTATTCTATTTTGATCCATAGATGCTGTCAGTCTCATTACTTAAATAAGCATCAACCAGAAACATGTATAGGTATGGTGGAATGGTGTGTGCTGTTATGATTACTCTCAGCATGATCTACGCAGACCTACCACACCCCTAAATGGGGTAGGCAATGGTTCATCATATTCCACTTCGAAGCATTCAACAGAAAAATTATGTACAGTTGACATAGTCCTTAAAGGACATTACTTGGTTGTTAAACATTGTGTAATACCATCTTTCACCCCTAGAGGGTGCCTTTTGATATGACCATACATGTGTTGTATTATTGGCCACAAATCTGCAGCCATGCATTTGTAAGCACCTTCAGCACAATATGCTGCACTTTAACCATAGTCCTTAACCTCTTAGCTGCAGGGCCTTCCCCCGCCCCCAGTTCTGAGCCCTTTTTGGGTATTTGGGGTAGTTCGCGCTTAGGCCTTCATAACGCTTTGTCCACATACGCTATCCACTCCAAATTTACGTCCTTTTTTTCCCAACATCCTAGGGATTCTAAAGGTACCCAGAGCTTGGGGGTTCCACTGGAGGAGACCAAGAAATTAGCCAAAATAAAGGGATTTTTTTTTTTTCAGAACAATGGGGAAAAAGGGCTGCAGAAAAAAGCATGTGGTTTTTACCTTGAAAATGGCATCAACAAAGGGGTTGTGGTGATAAAATCACCATTTTCCCAGCTTTCAGGAACAGGCAGACTTGAATCAGAAAACCACATTTCTCAACACAATTTTGGCATTTTACTGGGACATAACCCATTTTTACTATTTGTTCTGCTTTCAGCCTCCTTCCAGTTAGTGACAGAAATAGGTATAAAACAAATCCTGAATCCCGGACAGCTAAACATTTCTGAAAAGTAGATACAATTCTGAATTCAGCAGGGGTCATTGTGTAGATCCTGCAAGGTTTCCCTACAGAAATTCACAACTAAAATAAAAAATATTGAAATTGAGGTGAAAAAAGAGTAATTTCTGTCCAAGTTTTCTTCTATAAGTTTTTACAGCTATGGCAGATTCTTGAAAGCAAAATATCATTACATCTGCTGGACTCTTCTGGTTGTGGGGATCTATAGGGCTTTCAGGTTCAAGACTCAAAAATAGGTATCAAGGAAATCATTGTATTTTCAAAATGGGCACAAGATAAGGTGTTGAGAAGCAGTGGTTATTTGAACATCTCTGAATTCGGGGGTCCCCATACTAGCATGTGAATTACACACTGTCTTACATTTGGAAGGAAATAATGTAGAGCAAGACAAGGGGCAATAACACTTGTTCTGCTATTCTGCATTTTCCCAAGTTTCTTGTGTCGGTAGACATACTGCCCCAGACAGGAAACGCAACATGAACACATCACATTTTTACATTGGAATCTGACATGTTTTTGGAAAGTGCCTAGATGTGCATTTTGGCCTCTAGCTCAGCCGGCACCTAGGGAAACCTACCAATCCTGTGCATTTTTTTAAAGCTAGACACCTAGGGGAAATCAGGATGGGGTGACTTGTGGGTCTCTCACCAGGTTCTGTCACCCAGAATCCTTTTCAAACCTCACAATTTGGCGAACAGAATACACGTTTCCCTCATATTTTGGTGCTGCAAATTTCAGGAATCTGACAGGAGCCACAAACTTCCTTCCACCCCGAATTCCCCCCAAATCTCCCGATAAAAATGATAACTCACTTGTGTGGGTAGGTCTAGTGCCTGTGATAGGAAATGCCTCAAAACACGACGTGGGCACATCACATTTTCCCAAAGGAAACTGGGCCCAAGACCAAAACAGGCACCAGGTTGTTTTGTGATAAATAATTTTGATGTCTCTACAATTCGATTTTAGCAGGGGAATTTGGGGAGCTCCCAAAGGAGCACTTTCTCTGCGCTTGCCTCCACATGCACCTGCTCTCCTGGTTGGGCTATTGTCCCGCTGCACAAAGTGTACTTGGGAAGGGACAGCAGGACTGTCCCCTTCACCTCCCTCAGAATCACTGGAAGAGGAGTTGTTGGAAAAATCACTCCCAGAGTCTGTGGCATTGTCCTATTCCTCAGATGATGTCTCAGTATCTGCTATCTCAGTCTGTGATCCTGCGTCAGAGCTGTCCTCTATAAGCCGAGTTAGGGCTTGAGCAGCAGTCATCCAATGAGACGCTTTATCTGCTACTGGCTTAAATCTTTCTCTGAAACACTAGCCTAAGTACATTCACAAAATTGATGGTGAGTGTGTATGTGATGTGTGCAACAGTAAAGGTCAGTCACCTTATCTTCTCTTCTTCCCTCAATCAGCACATTTTCTCAAGGCACTCAAAAAAACAGAAAAGACACACTACTACTTCACCTTGTCCCATACCAATCATCACAGTGTTTAGCGCCTCTATCGCTTGGTCCAACAATCATTATTGGTGCTCCTACTCCCATGACCTCCTCCTCGGAGTCCCTCACTACCACCCAGCAAAAGTGCCCTTCAACTCTCCATAGCCCTCTCACACATACGTTTCATTTGTATGATAGTGCAGGTAATGGCTGGCTTTCCTAATCGTCAAAACTGCTACTAGACAAAAGTCAGATCCTTTTATAGCAGAAACATAATCACAAGAGTTACTTGACTTTTTTATTGCTGCCTAAAAGCTACAGTTGAAACGCGTCAGTTGAAGTATGTGCATTGCTTTGAAGACACAAGCTGCAACTACAAGAGAATTAGTGGCGAATATATATATTATTATAGATATATATATATATATATATATAAAACCTATATATATATACATATATATATATATATATATATATATATACGCGTGATCACTTCGTGCAGCGTTACTTTTCTCGCAACTTAACGCCGGTGGTGCCGATGTCGTACGCACACCACTGCAACTAAGCACAATCACTGCCCTTTCTTCTTGAAAAAGGATTCAGCACTCCATAAACTAAAAAGATTTCAAAATCAAGTTTTTTTGACACACGAAGGAATGCGTTTCAGCATTTCTGCCTTTGTCAACCTAGCAGTCACCATATTGTCTTTCCTTTATATATCACATGATCAGTTCATTTCAATAACATCATTCTTTTTACTTTCTTTACATAATTTCAGATTCGCTAGACTCTACAATCATTAAGCCAATATCAGCAACTCTCACATTATTTTCATGATTTTTAAATTGATTTGCCACATCTATAATATCGTTTGTAAAAACACCTAAACCCAATAACAAAACGATATGGATAGTTATACAATATTGATATTAGTTTGATCACAATCTTTATTTGCATGTGAATTTAATACTTCATGCTGTGTTTCATTGGCCTATTTTAATCCAAAATTCATTACTTCTCTCCTAGGAGAATTTTCTCTAGCAACACTCTTGATACTAATTTCATTTAACTTACAATACATCTCATGTGGCTTATCAATATATCTTATTTTCATACTCATCACACCTACTTTGTGATTGATAACATCCATTTCTAAGAGCATTAATGGTGTTATGTCAATCTCTGAACCAGCATTACTGCCATAACAATTCAGCTTAATTTCCTTACCTCCTTCTCAATTCTTAAATTCTTATATAATTTTCATTACAAATGTATGTTCATTTCTTCACTACTATTTAATCCAATAGGCTCTTTAGTATCTAACATTAGTATATATCTTGATTCCATAATTCTTCATTTTTTCTCGCTATTTCCTTCTCTAATAACTTCAATAATTCCATCAATCACACTATATTTTATTTCATTCACCTTTCCATTATGTCTTTCATGAATATGGTGAGCAACAGAATATGTTTCAGAGAAATATTACATTCCTGGATGACCCATAAGCTGTACAAAGATGCTTTTGTAACCTACTAAATTATTAATTTAGTACAGGTAATATTGTACATTGCTGCCGCCCTCAAATCTGTGGACTCTAGGGAACTGGAGATGTGTCCTAGGCTAGCCTTTCCCATTGACATATAATGGAGTGGCACTATAATCAACACAGTAAGCACACTGACTATCCCTCACATGTGTACACCCATCTCATAAGGCTTACTTCAGGTCTCCACCCACTCTGCATGATCCATTAAGCATCAGGATACGTAAGCACAGTTCTTGGGCTGTGCACACCAGGAATCCTCCCAGTGCAGCCCTCACACATGTGCACATGTGTGTGCACACATGATCACGTGTAACCAGCCCTGGGCCTACTACCCAAGCTGCTTTACAGCAGCCTTTGCTTACCAAGAAGGCACCGGTGGTAAGCATGTGCAGGCCATTTTACCATGAGCTTACTGTGAGTAAATCCCAAACTTTTAGGCTCCCTCACTGGAAAAGGTAAAAAAAACAGATGATCTAAAAGCAAGAAAATCAAGGCGGACCAGATAGTCAGAACCATCCTCTCACACTGAGCCAGTTCAAAGGGATATTTGGACAAACCATCATTTCAAAATCTGCCTGGCTGTTAGGGAAGCCTGCGTCTTTACAGCACAACATCTAATATTATCAGGGCCTATGAGGAGTATCACTCTCCTGGGTTACAGTTAACAGTTGTGTTATTGAAGGGAATGTGCCATTTGAGAGGGATCCTTCCCAACATTTTAAGAAACAAGAAGACTACCAAAAGCTACATATTTGAAAAATGCTAAAACCTGGTTGTAGTATGAGATTCCATACAGCCAGTAATATAAATGTATGAGAGTGCTTCATCATCTCATTCCTCTTAGGACTTTTAGTTTAGCCACGGAATTCAACTTGGTGTCATGTTAAGCCAAGCCTGATAGACCCCTTCTCAGATACAACCTGCCTCTTCTCCCAGTTGATAACTTTGAGCTACAAGAGCATGAGTGCATCTGAAGCTGGCAAATCTGTTCACCAAGTTCAGACTCTACACTTCATTAAGTTCTGAGTGATTGTCGCACAGTCTCATGTGATCCCTTTGTCCTGTTCTGATTATAAGCGAGAATGTAGGGAACATGACATTGTAGAGGTAGTTTCATGTTATTTTAGCAAACTGTGGTCTCTTCTGAGTTTTTTACTTCTGTCCAGTGAAGTTGATTACTGTAATACCACTCCAGGTGTGCTACTTCCAATGACAGTATTAACATTGAAGGCCATCTGATGTCACTTCCTGTGATGACATTAAGTATGCAAGGTAGTCCTCACTCTTAAGCATTTTAGAAACCTAAGAGCTTCTCAAGTACCAGAATGCACAGAGAAAAACAAAATCTGGATTTGATCACCTAATTAGGCATGGAGTTTGTTATATTAAGAGCTATATTGCTGGAATGGTATGTTATAAATTGTAAAACCTATCAAGTTTGATGTGCTTCCACTGCGAGTCCTTCTCTTTCATACTACCATATGGCTAACAAAGCCACACAATAGTATAAAAGAGAAAGACTCCCAGTGGAAACAAATCAAACTTGCTGGGTTTTACAATTTACATTGTAACATTGCAAAAACCAAACAAGTTTGATTTATTTGCACTATGATTCGTCCTCTTTCATACTACTGTCTGGCTCCATTCTAAAGACAGGTTACATTTAGAAAAGAGCCATAGGGTAATTAGTATGAAAAAGAAAGAATCACAGTGGGAATAAATCAAACTTGTAGGTATTTGCAATGTTATGTTGTAAATTGTAAAACTCATTAAGTTTGATTTGTTTTCAGGCAGTGATTAATTGGTACATAAAAACGTGCCAGTGGTGAAAGCACTTCTCTGAAACAAGCGGCCGCTGCAATTAAATGTGCAAGCACAGATTACTGAGGCAGCAGTAATCCTACAGCCGTCTTGGGCCTTTTCAATCCATTTTCAGCCTCTCCCTGCCCCTTCAGCTCACTCTTGCAGCTTTCAGCTTTCTCCCAATGTAGAGCTTTTCCATCCTTCTCTTCCTTCGTCTATCACATTTGTGACTTTTGCTCGCAGTAAATGTCTGATGGAGAAAACTAAGTGCTGGCCCTCAAAAATAAGTGCTGGTCCCCTTCACCGGAAACCAGCAACTCAAAATAACCACTGTCTCCACTGTGAGTCTTTCTCTTTCATACAACTCTACAGCTAACAAAGGCTCACAGTAGTATGAAAGAGAAAGACTTACAGTGGAAGCAAATCAAACATGATGGGTTTCACAATTTACATCGTAACGTTGCAAAAACCTAACAAGTTTGATTTATTTGAACTGCGATTCTTTCTCTTTCATACTACAGTACGGCATCCTTCTAAAGATGTTGTGTTTAGAACAGAGCCATATAGTGGTATGAAAAAGAAAGAATCACAGTGCAAATAAATAAAACTTGTTAGGTTTTTGTAATCTGCATTTGCGGCCCGAGTAACCCATGAGGGAATGCCATGTGAGGAAGTTATGGTAGCCACACCTGTCAACTTCTGGAATGGTTTGGACCAGTGTGTGATGTCTTACCTAATAAATAAGGAGATTGTCCACTTAGGCAGGGCAGGCACAATCAGGACAATGATGGAGTGGCATTGATGTCCATGTTCTGCAGCTACTCAGAAAAAGGGGGTAATCATAAAATCACATACATTCACAGTAGAATGTATTTTTCCCATTGAGGCCTGAATTGGGTCTTTTGTCATGTGTGGGACTTGCAAGTGTGCGTGGTGCTGCAGGATCCATTATCAATAATGCTAATATGCTTTTTGTTAAACCTGCCAGGAACAAGGAGAAAGTTCTATGGCAGGCAGAAAGAACATGACAAAAATGTTGTGCACTGGCCTGCACCAGTAGGTTACTGGCAGTGCTACTCCAAGTCACTCAAGACAAGTCCTTGACGCAGAAGCCCTTTGTTGGCTTCAACCCAATTATTTTCAGGAAGAAAAATGGAAGTGCTCTTGAAGCCTGGCTTACATCCTCCCAACCGTAAAAGCAAAAGTGACATAACGGGGAGCCACAGCTGATGGCCAATAGGTCAAGGGAGCCGCAAGTCTAAAAAGTTTGGGAACCACTGTAGTAAGGGACAGTTTCAAGCACTGTTTTTTGTATGAAAGGCATGTTGGTGGTGTTTCTTACAGCTGATTGACAACTGAGCTGGACGAATTTTTAGAGTGGGTGTCCTGGCCATTACCATAACTTGACATAACTGTTGTGATTGTTTTTTTCTGTGGTCCTGATATAAATATATATATTGAGATAATTGTACTTTACATTGTAAAGCGACCAGTGTGAAAAAAACTCTTGAGAGGCGGTGGGATTCTCCTTTCACCTGTACCCTATCAAGAGTGCCACTAGTAAAAATGACAAAATACCCTAAATATGCAGTAAAACAAAGGAATAGAAAACACAGTTTTCATTTCATTTTGAAATAATTAATTGCACTTTTTCAAACGAAGTTGCCTGTAAGGAAACAGCTGGTACTTTAATGCAGGCCTTTTCGGTGATAATTTTTTATCTTTACTCCATCAGTGATTTCTGATGGTCTTGCAGCAGCAATCTGCATCAGCACCTCTACTTCCAGGGCTACTGCAGGGCATGCCCAGTGGTATTCTCATACATCAGTCTGGCACACCACCCACCCACATGCGCTGGCAAAATGAGCATAGGCGGCGCTGACGATATGCAAAAGTTGGTCTAGCCCCCTTTTTATTTCACTAGCGTACTTCCCTTTCCTCCATGTAAGGTTCCCTTTTTATGCTGACTTTGTGTGAGTTTAATTAAATTACTTTATCATTGAGGCCAGGAAAACCAATGCGCCTTCAAGTGGTCACTGGCATGCTATAATCCCTCCTTCGGTGCCCTTACACGCAGATAATGAGCCCTTTCTCCCGCAGCCGTATTTAACTTGTCAGGATGGCACTCTTACAAATGTTTTTAGGAGATCAATGGGAACAAATTAATCTTACTGGTACAGTATAATAAGTTTCAAAGAAGTCCATGCCTTCAGAGCTGCCTGACAATTATTCTTTTGATGTAATAACAATGGAGGACAGTGGCTGGAAGACGCCTGTAAAGCAGGAAAACAGACTGGAAGTTCAGCAGTACTCCTCTTGAGATTCCTTTTACTATGGTGGCCAAGAAGGGCCTAAAACCTGCTATATACTTGGTGGCTTCAAAGGGATTTCTTAATATTATTTTCTAGGTGACCGCTCACAATCAAGCCAGAGTATTCTTTGCTGCGGACATTACATCTCATAATGGTCTTTTAAGGATCATTTATGATTAACAAATTCCAGCAGAATAATCTTAATCAGAAGGCCTATATGAAACGCATTTCCCAGTTATTAAGGGAAATGCGATGTTACTGCAAGCATCAGTGGCCTGCCACATTTGCATTACTTCGTAGGAGGTGCAAAACGGTACCTTGTGTATCCGTGGCCCCATAAAGAATGCATGCAGAGATGGTGGTGAGATGTAGGCGAGCCAACAAATTAACATAAAGCTGAGCCACTACTGGCATTAAGAGGCCATGCAGGAGCCAAGCCTTGAAAACAGATGGCATTTAAATCATGCAACAATTATCATGTAAAAATATGATTATTAATGGAGCAAAATTGTAGGCTATTAATTCAAACATAAGTCGTGTTTGTACAGCACACAAGGGGTAGCCCATCAAAATGTGTGGGTCAGTCATTTGTGTCAGAGTTTTTCACACAGATGAAGGAATTACCTTTCCCCCAGAGCATGTGCTCATAACAGAAGCTTTTGTGGAGGGAAGCAAGCACCTACGAGAAGCACCAAGGCCCAGATTTATGAAAAAGTGGTGAATTAGCTCTGATGCGCTACTTTTTCTGCACCCCTCTTCTGGCACCTAATGACACTATGGTTGCACTGTATTTAACATACAGCGCACCATGGTGGTAGTTAGATCAATAGCATCAACATTTTTTATGCTATTGTGGTGATTTGCTACACTACCGTCAAAAATATTGATGCTAATGTAGCAAAGTGCAAAGAGGCCCACTGATTTCAATGAGTGCGTCATTTTAATGCCTCTCTGAGGAGGTGTTAAAAATGACAGGAAAAAAAGGTGTAAAGCTGTTAAATTTCACTGCACCATTTTTTCTAGCCTCTTTGTTCTGGAACGCCCTTCTTGCATACTTTATGCCTGGTGCAGGCATAATGTGGTGCAAGGGTTTACAAAGTGGCGTGCATTGTGCCACTTTGTAAATATGGTGTGGTGTTTTTGGCAACCTAGTAAACAAATTACACTAATTTGGTGCAAAGTGGCGCTAAGGCCTTCTTAAATCTTGCCCCAAATGTCTTCCGGACTTGAGGGGGTCATGTGACTTCTTAATGGTTATGCAGTCCACAACGATTCTCTGGTAAAGTGATCGATAGCCCTTCTGCTTTGTCGCATTGCACTTCAGTACCTAATGCCTAGAAGCAAAAATGCATGTATTACTAGTGCCCATGTTTTTCAGAATTCTTATGTGTGTTTGTGGAGTTTACCAAACCTGATCATTTCTGCATGTGGTAAAATCTGCGCTCCCGTCGTAATTTCCCAGTGTCACACTTGCTTGCATTGAACAGAGGAAGAGGCCCTGTAGGTACAAGGTCATGCAGCTCATAGCACCAAAATCTGCATGTTTTCTAACTGAGAATAGAGACGGCTGATTACAGATAATTATCACACCCTAAACATTTTAGACCATGGTCTTACTCGGATGCAATAATTATTGAATAACTGCGGTGGGGTTCTTGTAATGAGGGAGTCACATCGTTCAAAGCATTGGCATCACAACTGTCAAACATGGTATAGATCTGGAGAGCATGGACTCTGGGAAAAGCTCGGATCCAGAGGTCTCCAAATTCACACCGGACAAGTAACCAAAAATCACCTTCTGGGCAGGGAAGATAATGGGATGGTTAGAACAAGGATAGGGGACAGGGGCAATACTGCACCAACCCTCGTAAATTCAATACTGTGGAAAATACGTAACCACACAATAAAGAATGCATAGTGAGCATCACATGCCTCCTTATCTTGTGTGTGAAGGTGTGCCATTGAGAATCAAGAAGGACCGAAAACAATCAATTACTTATAAAATACATAGGGTGAGATTTAGGCCTACCCCTTTTAACCACGGGCATACTTTAATCAGCATCCTTCAGCCGTTGGTAGAGATGCTGTCACTGACACAAAACTTATTGGCTTTGCCAGTGCTTGTTTTTCTGTATGCCACTGCACCCTGTACTTGTGCTAGTGCATGTGCCATCGACCGCCTTGGCTGGATTCGTCAGTCGCTTAAGCAGGCTAATTCTGAGCTGTCACAGCAGCATTAATTAAAAGGCTATGATGTAAGCGAGGTGCTTTTGCTTGCCATACTTGTGTTCATTTCCACTATTTTTTTTAGCACGAAATGCATCCTTGCTCCAAAATGGACATGAGGATGCATCATGCAGGTCCAAATTCCAGTTTGGCATTTCACGTATTTACGCCTGATTTAGCGTTTTTTCCCCCAAATTTCATGTAATTACACAAAAGTATATTACATGAACTTTGCACACCCATACTGATAACCAAGATTGAGGAGAAATCAGGATACAGATGCAAAGCAAATCATAAAAACAGTGGAGTATTGCTTGCAGAGTCGGTATGATTATCAAGCTTTTGCTTCCTGATATTGAAATGCACTCATGTATAAATATAACTCCTTACTCTTATCGGCATTTGATTTGCTCCTCACTATCATTTAGTTATTGTTTGCAAAATGGTTGAGAGGGTGAAATTGACTGCACACCTTTTGCCCAAAGCATATTGGGCCCGATATACAATGGTATGTTTTGCGACTCTCACTTTGCAATTCATTTGTGAGTCGCTAATTGCGAGTCATAAAACTAAATGTACAACAACGTCAATGACACTGTTTGCAATTCCTAATGGGGTTGCAAATGAGCTACCTCATCAATATTCATGAGGTAGGTTGCAATTTGCAATCCCATTGGCGATGGCCACACTCACAGGGATGGTGGCATGCTGGGGACAGCAGACCACCATGTCTGTGACAGCTTTTTTTAAAAATCAGTTTTTTAAAAATATCCAGCCCGTTTTTCCTAAAGGAAAATGGGATGCATTTCAAACAAAAAAAATAAAGGTTTTCTTTTAATTTTTTCAGAATAGTCAGTGGTCCGTGGGACCTCTACCTGCTCGGAATTTCTTTTTCTGCTTCCATTCACAAAGGAGAAGGGATCCCTTGTGGACCTCTTCCTGTTTGGGAATGGGTTGCCACCATTTTGAAATTGGTGGTAACTGAGATTGTCTTGAAACCACAAAACAATCATACATGCCACTGCGACTCGCATTTAGGAAGGGACGCCCTTCGAATGCACCTTCCTAATTACGAATTGCTATTCTTATTGTGCAAGTTGGTATTTGCATGCCAGCTCGCACAACAAGGATGGTACATTAGGTAATTTTGCTGTTGCGAAAGGAAAAATTCGCCTTTTGCAACCGCAAAATCATGTGGTACATCGGGCCCCTTAGTCCTGTTTTTTGAAGGGCCAAATAATCATGACTCAGTGCCAACAACTATCTTTCACACAGTTTGCAGGGGTTTGCACCTGCAGTTTGCAGCAGGCAAAAGCTGATACAGGTCGGGAGTGCTGATTGTGTGCAAGCAGTGGCACATTTATCAAAGCCTAGGTGAGATTTTAAAGCCACCTTTCGAGGCCTTGGGTGGCTAGTTAAATCTGGAGTAACACAAGACAGAGCAGGTCACTGCTTTGTTTTACTCTGACCCAGGAAGGTGTTCCATGGGTGGAAGGTTAGTGTTTGCCCATACACCAACCCATGGATTCTGAAGCATTTACCAATACCAGTAGACCTTGAAATGTGTCAGAATACCACAGCTCCCCTGGGAATGCGTGACAAGAAGAAACATTTTTATTCCTCCTGGTTTTGTCCTCTTTCTATGTGTGCTGCATTTTGCAGTATGAATAGAAAGAGAAAAACATTGCAGCATTGGACAGGGAGAAATCCCTTATTGCTCAAAAATAATTCTGCCTGTAATGTAGGTCCATTGCACCATGGTGCATTAGCGCTAGGGAGTGGTTTGTGTACCAGCACAGACAGAGAGCAGGAATGCACTGTATAATGTTGAATACATTGCAGTCCTGTCTTCTCCCTTTAACACAGTGCAGTGCAGCAAGGTGGCTTACTGTGTTGTGTTGTATGAAATGTTTATAAATATAGCACACAGTGTTTTATAAAAGCAGGAATTGGGGATAGCAAGTGATCTTTGAATGCAATGCAAATTGAATTGTTTCAGCCTATACATATAAGCCATACAATATATAAGTCAGTAAAAACCTATGGAATTGATACATTTAAAATTCACTAAATGAATACATTGGATTTTGGCTATACAATGTAACCACTAAAGTGTCCAATGCATGAATCGGGAACTTTGATCAGTCTTTCATCACATGAAACTAAAACAATTATTATATGAAAGCTTAAAAAAATACTAGCATACTTATAAAAAGACGTTTAAAATCCACAAAATTAATCCAATTAAGATCAGCAAGTTTAGTACATTAGGGCTTCATTATGTGGTATCCCTAGACAAATATTCAGACTAACCAACTATAAAAGTTGTTAACTGCCAAATGGCTTTTAAATATACGCCCTCATTACAACATTGGTAGTAAAAGCCGCTTACCGCCGTGCAGAAGACCGCCAACACACCACCGCAGCTGCGGATTTCCACCACGGTCATTATGACCCACAGGTCGGAATCCGCCAAAATTTAGACACCCACACAAGTCCGCCACACCAAAGGTCAGAGATAAACTGGAGAAAACGAAACCTCACCGTCACGCCAACAGGAATACGCCCACACTATCATGACCCATGAATCCACGCGGTGGTCTTTCAACCGCGGTATTCCATTGGTGGTACACACCGCCGCACTCAAAATACACACACACTTACAAAACACATCCACATTGCACAATTCCAAATACACACACCAGATACACATATACACACCACTCCCACACACCCAATACAATATAAAACACACACCCACATCACCCAGAAACCCCAACGACAACAACTGCAACTGAAGGCCACAGAGAGACACCACCATCTACAAACGAGCATCCACAGGCACTCAACACCATCACCCACATAACATCCATGCACCTCACACAACACACCATTAAATATCACCCCACACATCACAACACACACCAACCCACACATCACCCACACGACCCCATGGCCCAAAGACACCCCAGGTTTTCTGAGGAGGAGTTTAGGGTCATGGTGGAGGAAATCATCTGGGTAGAGCCACAGCTATTTGGATCGCAGAACCAGCACACCTCCATGGCTAGGAAGATGGAGCTATGGCGAAGAATCGTGGACAGGGTCAACGCAGTGGGACAGCACCCAAGAAATAGGGATGACATCAGGAAGAGGTGGAACGACCTACGGGGAAGGTGCGTTCCGTGGTCTCAAGACACCACATCTCGGTACAGAGGACTGGCGGTGGACCCCCACCTCCTCCCCCACAACTAACAACATGGGAGGAGCAGGTCTTGGCTATTTTGTTTCCTGAGGGCCTCGCTGGAGTAGCTGGAGGAATGGACTCTGGTAAGTCAAATCTTTACTACTATATTCCCCACCCTACCTGCATGCCATCACATACCCCCACCCTCGCCCCCATCCCATCACTCCTACTCCTCACAAATGTCCCAATATCACAAACCACCCATCCCACCACCAAGCCCTGCATGCAACAACAAAGCATGGACACCCATCACCAAAGCATGGCCACTGCACATACATATACACCCCCCTAAACCATCATCACACAAGGACCCACACAGGAATGCAAGCACTGGGGTACACGGTCACCCACCCATTGCACACCATGGCACACACAGATGCAATAATCATGCTTTTACACCCCTGCAGGACCCCTACCCAACGTCACCAGACAGGAGGGTCCAGACATGTCCACAACCCACAGAAGAGCCCCACAGTGATGACAGCAGCTCTGTCTAACTGGATCTAGACGACCAGCCCGGCCCATCTGGGACCTCGGGACAGCCGGTTCCCCTGACACAGTTGCAGGCCATCACAGAGCTTCCCCCCTCTGGAAACACCAACACAGTACCCACCCAACGGGTCCATACCTCTGTCCCCGGGACACGTCAATCAGCAGTGTGACCACCACTACAGGGAACCCAGGCTAACCCACCACACCAACAACAACAGGGACCTGGGGGCAGTGGCAGTGGGCACACGGTTCAGGGGACAGAGGCCCAGGGAAACAGGGGAACTGGGAGGGCTGCTGTGCGACAGGGGGAGGACAGGCCCAGGGAACCCACTCTCCACGAGGCCCTCTCCAACATCATGGGAGCCTACCATCATTCCCAGGAGACGATGGCAACGGTACTGGCCAAGTTTCAGGAGACCCAGCGGCTGCAGGAGGAACTGTATTTGGGCTTCAGGGAGGAACTCAAATCCATCAATTCCACCCTGGGCACCATTGTAGGGGTGCTGAAGGAACTCCTCAACACCAGGAGGGACACTGTGGCACAACAAAGGGCCCTTGACACTAGCCTGGACGATGAACTGCCCACCACCTCTGCCGGCACTAGTGGAAAGGAGGCACCACCACAGGACCACCATACCAGCACCCCACCCCCTTCAGAAGGAGAACCACCCTGCACACGGTCCCTGAGATCCAGGACAAAGACAGAGAACAATGCCAAGACCCCCGCCAAGAAATAAGACCACCCTGATTGTCATTCTTTTGTCCCACCTTGTCACCCTGTCCATCCTCAAACTGCCCCAGCTCCACTTCCTATGCCCCTTTGGACAATGCACCTGTGAGACTAATAGCTTGGACTCTGCCATGGACATTCCTCCACCATCACCCCTCACTATTTTACAACCCCCTCAAATATTGAGCACTTAAATAAACACCCTTAAAGCACAAAACAATCTGGAGTCTGTCTGTGATTTTGAATTTGTGTATTAGCAATTACAGTGACAAAATGCTCTTTCAAATGTAATGTCAACATACCTATGTCACACAGCTCTAGTCCATGAGGAAACAAAGCAGATGTCACACAGTGGGACCCACATCTGTGAAATCGTAAGGGAAAGTGACAACTCAGTGACTATACACTGGGTGAAAAGGACACACAGTAGAGAGGTAGTAGTTTTAAAGTACATGGAGCAGGCAGGTTTGTCTTCTTACCTGTGTCTCACTGGAAGTATTGCAGGATCACCGAGTTCCTGTTGTCGATGTCCTCTTCTTCTGCATCCTCGTCTTCACTGTCCACATGCTCCACAGCTGCCACAACACCTCCATCTGGACCATCCTCCTGCAGAAAAGGCGCCTGTCATCGCAAAGCCAAGTTGTGAAGCATACAGCAGGCCACAATGATCTGGCACACCTTCTTTGGTGAGTAGAATAGGGAACCACCTGTCATATGGCCGAAGGTCCTCTCTATAATCCTCCTAGTTCGCCCATGGGCCTCATTGTATCGTTCCTCTGCCCTTGTCCTGGGGTTCCTCACTGGGGTCAGTAGCCATGACAGGTTGGGGTAACCAGAGTCACCAGCAAATGGCGAGGGACAACTGTAAGACACACACTAACTCTTAGGGAAATCCCCATAACCAGACAACTATTCCCACTGATTTGGTTCCAGGTGCTCACCTAATAGCCACACCCGGTGCCTTTGTAGTTGCCCCATCACATAAGGGATGCTACTATTCCGCAGGATGTAAGCGTCAAGCACTGAGCCAGGGAATTTTGCATTAACATGGGAGATGTACTGGTCTGCCAAACACACCATCTGCACATTCATCGAATGGTAACTCTTCCGGTTTCTGTACACCTTTTCACTCCTGCGGGGGGAGACCAAGGCCACATGTGTCCCATCAATGGCACCTATGATGTTGGGGAAATGTCCCAGGGCATAGAAGTCACCTTCCACTGTAGGCAAATCCTCCACCCGAGGGAAAACGATGTAGCTATGCATGTGTTTCAGCAGGGCAGACAACACTTTGTACAACACGTTGGAAAACATAGGCTGGGACAGCTCTGATGCTATGGCCACTGTTGTTTGAAATGACCCACTTGCAAGGAAATGGAGTACTGACAGCACCTGCACTTGAGGGGGGATTCCTGTGGGATGGCGGATAGCTGACATTACGTCTGGCTCCAACTGGGCACACAGTTCCTGGATTGTGGCACGATCAAGCCTGTAGGTGATGATCACATGTCTTTCCTGCATTGTCGACAGGTCCACAGGCGGTCTGTACACCGGAGGATGCCGCCATCTCCTCACATGCCCCAGCGGACGGTGCCTATGGAGGAGAACAGTGAGCACAGAGTCAACCAACTCTGAGGTACGTAAACACAGCTTACTCAGAAAATTATTCATAAACCTGTATGAGTGTTTAGCCAAGGTCTAGGTATGTGTGACACAGTAAAAAGTAAAGCCATGTGGGCCCCTGAAATGGCGGCTGCCTGACCTGTAAAGTGGGACAATGGGATATGAGGTAACTTCGCTGGCGCTGTACACCGTCGCGGTAGGCGGTCGAAGACCGCGGTTCAATTCTGCATTGGTTAACATTGGAGCCCATGGGTCCCAGGAGCCAATGACGATGTACGCCGGCGGTGACGGTACGCACAGCCGCGGACGTGATGCCATTTTCTCACTGTTCAATCACTCGATACCTGATCTTCGACAGGAGAGGACCTACATTGCAAGTGCTGCTGTGACCTCAGTCTGGAAGAGACAATGGCTCGTGCGTCTGGGGAATGGGCCCCTGCCTTCAGCACTGAGGAGTTGGAGAAACTCGTGGATGGGGTCCTCCCCCAGTACACGCTACTCTACATTCTCCAGACAAACAGGTAAGTACACCGTTACCATGCTGTATGGGCAATGCCTGTGTGGAGTGGGGTGGATGAAAGATGGGGGGGAGAATGAGGCGTGCATGAAACGACGGTGAGTGCTTGTGCCTCATGGCAAGGGTTGGGATGCGGACCAATGACTGTGACAGTGCAGTTGGTAATTACTTCTCTTTTTCCCCTGTACAATTCCTGTAGGTCAGCACCCACCAGAAGAAGGATATTTGGCGTGCCATCGCCAAGGAAGTCTGGACCCTGGGGGTCTACCACAGACGGAGCACCCACAGCCGGAAAAGATGGGGGGACATTCGCCGCTGGAGCAAGAAGACGGCGGAGGCCCAGCTGGGGATGGCCTTCCAATGTGGGAGGGGTGCCCATCGTACCATGACCCAGCTGATGATCAGGATCCTGGCGGTGGCGTAACCGGAGTTGGATGGGCACTTGAGGGCATCACAGCAGCAACAAGGGGGTGAGTACACTCTCATTCAGCTGATTCAGCGTGCATTGTAGGTGTCTGGGTGGGGGAGGTGGGCTGTGGGTTCTCCAAGGCCAGGGCGAGTTTGCTAGTTAAGCCCCATTTTTCAGGCAGTCCCTGTGGCACCCCACCCCACCTGAGTACAGTGCCAACTACACCTAGTCAGGCTCCTGTGACATCCATGTGTGCAGAAATCCGCCATAGCCTTGTAAGTCATGTCCCAGGGATTGAATAGTGGACCCCAAGTGCGCGGCGTAGTGCAGGGGGCTTCTGTGTCTGTTGTGTCCGCCAACGGTAGGGGTATTACATGCACTCAACATGTCTTTCTTCTGTCTCCCCCCCCCTTTTTGTGGCCTTCCTGTACTTGTGTGCATTAGCATCATCAAGCGGAGGAGCAGTGGCACCGGAGCAGGAGGGAGCTGCATCCCACATGACCCTCGAGGGCAAGACTACGGACTCCAAATTCACCAGTGGGACGGAGGGCGAGGGGAGCTCCACAGCGGGGACAGGAGCTGACACCAGCGATAAGGACTCCTCCTCTGATGGGAGCCACCCCCCTACCAGCACCGCCCTTCAAGGAGCCCCTCAGCCTTTGCCCCATGCCCGCTCATCCAGGAGGGTGGGCATCACCTTCGCCCCAGGCACCTCAGCCCCTGCCCCAGTCACCCCTGCTGCCCTCAGTGAGGAGGCCATTGACCTCCTCAGGTCCCTCACTTTTGGGCAGTCTACCATTTTGAATGGCATCTAGGGTGTAGAGAGGCAGTTGCACAAACCAATGCATCCTGGGGGGCATTCATTCTGGTCAGGCAGCCCTTCAGCGAGCTTTTCAGACTCTGGCCTCAGCACTGATGGCAGCCATTGTCCCTGTCTCTAGCCTCCCCCCTCCAACTTCCACCACCCAGACCCACACCCCTGTACCTCAGCCTATCCCAAGCACACCATCAGACCAGCATGCACACACCTCAAAACACAAAGGGAGCTCAGGCAAACATAAGCACCACACATCCCACAGGCACTCATGCAAGCATCACACACATGCAGACACACCAACACCCACTGCCTCCACTGTGTCCTCCTCCTCCTCATCTCCTTCCTCCCTCCATGTCAAGTGTCCACTCACACCTACATGCACTACATCTTCAGCCACTACGTCCATCACCAGCACACCCACCAGCACACCCACCACCACACCCCGCTCACGTGCAGTCCCCACCCCCACTACCATTCACACATCCCCTTTGTCCTTTCCCATTGTGTCTGTGAGGCCACCGCCCAAGGTACACAAACGCAGCCACACACCCACCCAACAGCATCCACCTCACGACAGCCTCCAGCCCATGCACCTTCACCCAAAGTCAGCAAACGTACACCTCCTACGACCACAACCTCTTCCTCCACTCCCAAACCCCCTCCAGCTACCCGTCCTAGTGCTCCTAAGAAACTTTTCCTGGCCACCCTTGACCTCTTTCCCTCACCTCCCCCACCCCATCAGTCTCCTAGGGCCCGACTCTTGAGGTCCCAAACTAGCACCTCAGCCACAACATCGGCGGGACCAGTGGTGCCAGTAGTCACAGGATTATGGAGTGCAACAGGCAGCAGGGCAGGCAGTGTGGCAAGGAGCCACAGCACGGACAGTCCCCCACCTGTCAAGCATCAAAAGTTGGCCAGTGCCCGGCTGGAGAGGGGAAAGACACTAGCCACCAAAGCCGCTCCCAGGGGTATAGTTGGGATTGTGGAGACAGCTGCGACACCATCCAAGGTGGGGAAGGGGCACAAGACAACCGGCAAGTCTGGGAAGATCAGCACGGTGGACAAGACCTCCATCAGCCCCACTGCCCAGGAGGCAACCGCTATCAGCCTCGCTGCCCCAAACAGGACCGCCAGCAGCAGCCCGCTGCCCAGGAGAAGACCGCCAGCAGCCCCACTGCCCCAGACAGGACTGCCAGCAGCAGCTCCGCTGCCCAGGAGGCGACCGCCAGCAGCCACACTGCCCCAGACAGAACCACCAGCAGCAGCCCCGCTGCACAGAAAGTGACCGCCAGCAGCCCCACTGGCCCAGACAGGACCGCCAGCAGCAGCCCCGCTGCCCAGGAGGCGACCGCCAGCATTCACACTGCCCCAGTCAGGACCGGCAGCAGCTGAGACGCTGCCCAGGAGGCGACCACCAGCAGCCCCACTGCCACAGACAGGACTGCCAGCAGCTGAACCGCTGCCAAGGACAACGCCGCCACAAGCACCGCTGCCAAGGACACCGCCCCCACAAGCACCACTGAACAGGACAAGACCGCCAGGAGCTGAACCGCTGCCAAAGACACCGGCGCCACAAGCACCGCTGCCAAGGACACCGCCGTCACAAGCACCACTGCCAAGAACACCGCCGCCACAAGCACCGCTGCCAAAGACACCGCCGCCACCAGCACCGCAGGCCCCCGCCGCCACAGGCACCGCTGCCAAAGACACCGCCACCACCAGCACCGCAGGCCCATGAGCGCAAAAAGCTCTGATGCTACTGAGGCCGCCACGAGCAGGATGAAGCACTCTGGGCATAAGGCCCCCTCCAGAACCAGTGGAGATTGACATCCACTACCTCAGTCCTTGGCAGGATGAAGCACTCTGGGCACAAGGCCCCCTCCGGAACCAGTGTAGATTGACATCCACAACCTCAGTCTTTGGCAGGATAAAACACTCTGGGCACCAAGCCCCCTCCAGAACCAGTGGAGATTGACATCCACTACCTAAGTCATTGGCAGGATGAAGCACTCTGGGCACAAGGCCCCCTCCAGAACCAGTGGAGATATACATCCACTACCTCAGTCCTTGGCAGGATAAAGCACTCTGTGCACCAAGCCACCCCCAAGAACCAGTGGAGATTGACATCCACTACCTCAGTCCTTGGCAGGATAAAGCACTCTGGGCACCAAGCCCCCGCCAGAACCAGAGGAGGTTGACATCCACTACCTCAGTCCTTGGCAGGATGAAGCACTCTGGGCACAAGGCCCCCTCCAGAACCAGTGAGATTGACATCCACTTGTGAGACTGTGGCTTCGCACTCCCCAGGACTGAACAATGGGCAAACCACCCACTGTAGAGACTTGAGAGACTGTGGCTTTGCACTCCCCAGGATAAAGCAGTGGGCAAACCACCCACTGTAGAGACTTGAGAGACTGTGGCTTTGCACTCCCCGGGATTGAACAGTGGGCAAACCACCCACTGTAGAGACTTGAGAGACTGTGGCTTTGCACTCCCCAGGATTGAACAGTGGGCATGGGGCCCCTTCGTGGATTTGGCGTCGTGCACTCAACCGGCTGAGGTACCCCCCCTCTTCCCTTCCCCCTGAGGTGCCTGTTTTATTTCTATCTGATGCCCCTGCAGTGTTCTCTCCGTCTTGTTCGGGTATCTTGTGTGGTCCTCGCCCATGCCTTTTGGGCCCAGTGATCCACGGACTATGATGGTGGACTCCCTTGGACTTGTGTTCTTGGTGTATTTAATTGTATATAGTATAAATGTATATATTTGTAAATATTTTTGATGTATGTAATTGAACATATCACAATTATTTGACTCATTTCCTTTTGTCCTTGCATTCTTCCAAGGGGGATTGGGGGATGTAACTGTGATGTATCAATATGTATTAGTGTGTGTCTTGTAGTGGGTGAGGGTGGGGGTGGGGGTGGGGGTGTTGCGTGTGTGTGTCACTGTTTTTTCCCTCCACCTTCTCCTGTGTCATAGGTGCAGTACTCACCGTTGTCTTCGCTGCCGGTGTTCGTGCTCCTGGTAGAGGAGCAGGAAGATAAAGGCTGGTAAAATCTGGAGTTTGGGTTCCATGGAGTCCTGGTTCCTCGTGGGGTGTGTAGAGGTTAGCGTTTTCCCTTTGAAGTCCTGTTTCCGCTGTGTTTTTGTTTGTAGTGAATCCGCCCCAGAAAAGGGCGGATTGGTGGGTTGTAATACTGTGGGCGGTACATTGTCTCCCGTCTGTCTGTTGGCGGTTACCGCCGCGGTGTTTGTTTGTACCACCGTGGCGGTCGGAGTGTTAAAGTGGCTGTCTATGTTGGCGGTTTCCACCACGGTCATAATTCAATTTTTTTTTACCGCTGGTCTGTTGGCAGTCTTGCCGCCGCTTTAACACCGACCGCCAGGGTTGTAATGACCACCCTAGTGTAGTCACATCCAGGTGGTGAATGAGCTGCCCTGAGTTTCTTCTAAAGTGCTAAGTGGATGGGTCCTGTAGTCTAATCATCAGTTCTTTATAGGCAATTTTGAAAAGTTCACTGCCAAATGATAATAATTGTAAATCACTGAACCATATTTGTACATTAATCCTCAGACCTGTGTAACTGGGCACATATAGGACACCCGCTCAAATTTGTAAATCTTGCTCTATGTCACTAATGCGCAATTTGTACGTGCAAAGATGTGATCCAATCCTGATGAGGCCGTAACTGTAAAAAAAAACAAAAATAACAAAATAACTTTTTCCCAATCTCAATAATTACTGTACAAAAAACACGTGTTGCAATTCAGGCCCTGATTTATGAGGGCCTCGCTCCACTTTAGCGCTGCCTGAGTGTAAATATTTTTACACTAAAATGGCCTTTTCCCCCTGCCAGATTACAAAGTGGTTCAATGCATGCATTGCTCCTCTTTGTAGCCCTTTGCGGTACATTATGCCTTAGCTAGGCATAATGTATGCAAAGGGGGCGTTCCCCTGTTAGGGGGGCTGAAAACATAGTGCAAAGAAATGTAAGAGATGTCTTTGAGTCATTTATTTCAGCACTTTTAACACCTGCTCAGAGCAGGCATTGAAAGGAGGCTTCCATTGGTTTCAATTGGCCTCTGTGTGCAATGCAGGATTAGCTTCAGAAATGTTTACGCTAATCCTGCAAAGCGCAGAACTAGTTTTAAAAATTCTGACGCTAGTTCCCTAACTACGGCCATGGTGCGCTGTATATTACAGAAGGCGCACACATAGTGATGTTGGGGGGGTGCTAAGGATCAGAAGAAAAGTGGCACTGCACTGGGTACATCACCACTTTTAATTCAATGTGTCGCTGAGAGGTATACAGAACGCAACACCACTGATTAATGATGGCTCTGTTCAAAACACACATATATGAACTACGCATACACAGCTTAAAGTGACCCAGTATTATAAGTGGCCTCATGGCATCAGAGATAGATTTACAATAGCCACTAAGACAGTAGTAATTTGAAATAGCTGCGGAATCGTCACTAGATTAAACTATCCCAGAAAGGCAATGGGTTAATGACATTCCTTGGATATCACCACAGGAAAAATAGATAATCTCCCTGTTCAAATCGAAATTGTGATCAGCCATGTAGACTGATCTTAGAGAGATACAGGTGATTAGTATTTTCAGGCACTGACAGAAATGTAATTTTACCAGTACTAGTAGTGAGCAAAATTGCAATTATTTTCCCTTATGTAGTACATATAATGTTCATGAAAAATATGTCGGTTACTTGAAATAGATTCCGGCGGACATGAGGACATATCTCCTGTACAAAAGTCACTTGAAATTCCAGAACAAAGCTGATTTGAAAATAAAATGTCGTGCGGCCATAGTACATATGAGTTTTACAGTCGCCACAAAACTGAGGAACTAGTTTGCTCTCGGTGAAAATTATGTGAAAATAGGTGACTTTGAGTGTGGAAAGTTGAGCAATATACGCGTTTTGTAGAATTCGCAGATTTGACAAGTTTTCGCCCAATTAATAACAATTAAACTCAGACCTAACCAACACTTGGCAATAATTTAGGACACTGGTATTTTGTGGCAACTGAGGCCCAAATAATTTGATAGTTTAACAAAATTACGTGATACAATGCGGCTCAACCTGAAACAGTATTCATTTTGTCATTTGAACACCTTTTAATACTGTGTGGGCCGCGTTAGTACCTCTTTTAAAAATGAATACATTAATCAGTAACTGAAGGGTCATAAGTTACCATTTGGGAAGGGTCTGAGACTTCACTCAACCAGTGTTTTCTGCTTTTTAAAACTTTTCATCTGTTTGATCTAGAAACACATTTTTTGGCTAAATGTCCAAATTATCTAGCAGAAGATGGATTGTGAGGAGAAGGCAGTAAATTCACAATTATACAGAAATTATTGTGGCTACAGTGGAATAATGTAATTGTGATGTTTCCTGAAAGGCTAATCCTGGAAAAGGACACCATAGATAAGGCAATCCCGGAAGTCACCGAAATACTGAGGCTTGGAGGCACCAGTTATTAACGTACCATCCACAAATCATTAGCTTATTTCCTAGTTATGCATTGCCACAGTTAACCCTAATTTTTAGGTCTGGTACTAGCCAAGATCTTTTGATGTTACTACAATTATATGTATAATAGTATACATACTTAAAGAAGCTTTCAGCTACCTCTCTTCATCCATTATTCTGTTTTTGCATCTTTCACATTTTGCTTCCACCCATAGCAGAGGCCACTGTGTCATTCTACTTACGTTACTGGTTAAGTTCACTTTGAGAGGCTGCATTTTGCTCTCTCACACTGAGCACATCTGCAGACAAGCGTAACCCCTCCAATGCCAGTGTTTTTGTTTGAAGTTTATAATTACCTTATTGCTGCTTTGTGTTTATAGCCTGATGTGATAGCAGAATGGTTTCTAGCACAGGGCGCTTTCCAGTTTTATCAGTTGATGTCTACTGTCAATGGTGGTGTAAAATCACTTTGGACCATCCTTTGTTTATCTGACTAACTGCGTCCATTTGAAACTCTTCTGTATTGTTATACTATTTTTATTATCCATGTAATAGACAAACTCGAAAGCTTCAATATTATGATGTGAATTCATAAGGGTACAATTCTTCAGAAAACATTCATTCTGGACTCAGTTTCACCAATTTATGCCCAATAAACTTTGCTCAGGGAGAACAACAGCCTTATTTCATTTAATTTGCAGCACTTGTAACACTTTTTTCTTTTCTTCATTCCATCATTGTCACGCTCCTCCCTTCTTTTTTCCCTCCATTTTTGCATTCTTTATTTCCTTCTTTCCTGCATTCTCTCTCTCTCCTTCTTTTTATCCTTCCTGTTTATTTCCTTATTTATTGCCCTCTTTTCCTTTCTAGTTTCCTCACAGGCTTCTTTCCTTCTTTCATTTTTCTTTCCCTCCTTCATGATCTCTTTTTTCTTTCCTTCATGCATTCTTTCTCTTTTCTTTCCTTCTTTCCTTAATGATTGTCCTTACTTAATTTTTCTTTCATTCTCTCTTTTGCTTTTATTCTTTTTTTCATTCTTTATTTCAGGCTTTCTTTCTTTTTTCTTTCTTTTGTGCCTTCTTTCTTTCTCCTTTCTCTTCTCTTCTCTTCTCTTCTCTTCTCTTCTCTTCTCTTCTCTTCTCTTCTCTTCCTGGCCTTCTTTCTTTCTTTCTTTCTCTCTTTCTTTCGTCCTCATATTAATTTTCTTCTTTCATACTTTTTCTTTCCTTTTCAAGCTTTCCCTTTTCATCTCTCTTTTATTCTTTCTTTCTTTCTTTCTTTCTTTCTTTCTTTCTTCTATTTGCAATTTCTTGTGCTGTGCTCTTCTCCTCTTTTTTTCTTTCTTTCTTTCTTTCTTTCTTTCTTTCTTTCTTTCTTTCTTTCTTTCTTTCTTTCTTTCTTTCTTATTTTTTTAACTTTGTGCCTCACTTTTAGTAATAAAGGATTGAGGCTTAGCCTTCTCTTTACTTCACTCTACCACATGGAAGAGGCTTTCTCATCACCTTAATCTTTTGACTTTTGGGACCGTATCACACAATGTGAGCAATGAAAATGTTAATTTAAAAAAGTCTTAGGGCCTTATTGCGAGTCTGGTGGTCCAAGGACCGCCAGCCATGTGGTGACACTTGAACCACCTCAAATGTGGTGGTCCGACTGCCACATTACAGCCCTGGTGGGCGTACCCACCTAAGAACTGCTGTTCCCACCAGGAACATGGTTCCAGATGAGGTGACGGCGGCCTGAGTTTTACTGAACTCAGCGCTGTCTGGATGATTACAACTTAGCTTTCCGCTAGCCTTTCCATGGTAGGGATGCCACCTAGGAAAGACTGGTGGAAAACCAGTGCTAAGGGCCACAGTGGTGCCCCGTACTGCCCATGCCCAAGGCATGGGCGGGGCCCGGGGCCCACCCACCCAGCACCGTCGGAATGCGCACTGTCTGCTTTGAAGACCGTGCTCATTCTGAGGGTGCTGGAATGCTACAATATTGCCCTTTGCTCTCTTAGGGGACAATATCATAGCACAGTTCCTGCTAGGCACGTACTACAATGTTCCCTTGGGCAGTCCAGTGAGAAAATTGTAATATACTCAGGGGGGATATAACCACCAAGGCGGTGGTGTTCTCCCTGCTAGATTGGCGGCCCGCAGTGGGACTGCCAAAATTATAATGAGACCCTTAGTCACTGTTTTGGACTGACTGATGCCTTAAGTAGTTCATGAGTTGAAGGAGTGATATCTTACCAACTTAGTATATGGTTCTCACTGGAAACTTATAGGAATGTGCTACTACTGGCTACAAAAATGTAGTAGAATTTGTTGATGTCTCTAAAGCAAACCACAGAACACACCACAATAACATACAGGAAAGCAAACCTAACAGCTCAAATAAAAATAAAGGCACAACAAAGCTGTTAAAACAGTATACACAGCAACCACAGTACAGAACAACAACAACAACATAATGTAATAATAGAGTAAATAAACACAACAGAACAAACAGCAACACAACACATCACCAAAACAAAATGCAGAACAATAAATCCGTGCAAACAGACTTGCCACCAATTACAACTTTGAGATATCTGTTTATGTGATATGATGGTCATAGGTAATAGCAGCAAGCACTGCTCTACTTACCATCAAGTCTTTATTAAGCATGCACAAAACCAAAAACTCTGAAGAGCATATCAGTGCTCTAAAGAACTGACTAATGTATAACAAAACATGTTTTTTTATTAAGAGGCCAGCAACAACTTATAAGGACAGTTAGGATTATTTTACACCATTTCTATATTTTTCTGTTTAAGTGTTTGCTTAATTAAATATATTGTTTCCAGCACAATTTAATTGAATAGTGCCTATTTTAGAAAATGACTGTTTCAAAATAAGTTGATTATCTAACTGTGCATTCTTTCCCTTCTCAATAGTAGTTTCTTACTACTTAAAAATACCACATGCGTGGAATAGCTTATCTATGTTTGATACTGTGCATATCCAGGGATCACAATGTGGTTTCTTATCAGTGTGGACAGCTCATGGAACCTTGTAGAGTTTAGGCTGGCCTCTCTTCTCCATATACAGGCTATAGTAGGTGTATTGTTGTTGCTAGGCCACAAGCCAGTCTTAGTCAGTCCACCTTTACCATCTTCTACAGAGAAAAAGCATCTTGTGCCAACTCTTCAGACTTGTCCTGTCACTTGCCTTAATGATGTCAGGCCACCTAGAGTTGTGGTGCAGCCCTGAAGGCTTAGCCAATATTTCAAACGGTGGTGAACATAACCTATCCTTAAAATAAATTACTTAAAAAAGAACCAATTCCAGTCCTGTGCTAATTTTACAAAGTTGAGGACAAAGGAGTGAACTCTTGTCTCATTCTGGAGGGGAGCCGTCATTTATGTGAGAGTGATCCTACAGTCAATTTGAAGTACATCTTCTTCCATGCCTTTCTTTCTTGTTAAAAGAGAGGTGGAAGGACTGGTAGTACCAAATTATGTATTGATTTTTTTGCCGAGGAGGAGGGAGGCACAGCAGTGGCTCTATGAGTGCATGGTATCAGGGTCAGTTGGATACATGGTAAAACCCACCCTAAGTATTGCTATGTGAGAAGAAAATCATAAAATGATTTTGCTCCTGAGAAGGGATGGGTATGCATTACATACTGTGTTGCACTGCTAGTGCAATCTCAATAAAATTGACTATTCTGTCAGGGTTAGTAGTTGAAAAGATATAACTAACTGATAATTTTAAATTACAGAACAGTAAAATGATACTGATTGATATTAATCTGCTAATGTAGCCCTAAATGTTCAAAATTTATGTGGTACACACCAAGTGAGACCATTACCTCCACATGTGTCTCAGATATATAAAAATAACAGTTTTTTATGAGATATCCGTATTGAAAATATAAGAAATGTGCATTCTTTTTATCAATAAATTAATGGTAAACACTTCCAAATAATTTGAATTTTGTTGGGAGTTCAAAATCAGTTATCTCTGTTATACTCAAGTTCCATGAAAGAGCAAAAATGTGTTTTGCAACCGAGAAGCTTCCCCAGGGCTGTGAATAATTGAACAAATAAATAATAACATTTAATTACATTTTACCCAGGCTAAGTACGTGCCAAAAAAATAGGGCCTGATTCACAAAGGTAAAGTTAGACCACAACTCTAAGTTGAAGATCAAAAGTCTAAGGGCCATATTTATACTCTGTTTGCGCCGGATTTGCGTCGTTTTTTTTTATGCAAATTCGACGCAAAATGAACTCCATATTTATACTTTGGCGTTAGACGCATCTAGCGCCAAAGTTCATGGAGTTTGCGTCATTTTTTAGCGTGGACACCTTCCTTGCATTAATGATATGCAAGGTAGGCGTTCCTGTCTAAAAAATGACTCCGAGGCATGTGCGCCGTATTTATACTCCCGGGCAAAAATGACGCCCGGGAGTGGGCGGGTCCAAAAAAATGACGTCCAGCCGCTTTTGCGTCGTTTTTTAGCGCCTGGTCAGGGCAGGCGTTAAGGGACCTGTGGGCTCGGAAGGAGCCCAGAGGTGCCCTCCCATGCCCCCATGGACACCCCCTGCCACCCTTGCCCACCCCAGGAGGACGCCCAAGGATGGAGGGACCCACCCCTGGGACATTAAGGTAAGTGCTGGTAAGTATTTTTTTTTTTCTTTTTTGTGGCATAGGGGGGCCTGATTTGTGCCCCCCTACATGCCACTATGCCCAATGACCATGCCCAGGGGACATAAGTCCCCTGGGCATGGCCATTGGGCTAGGGGGCATGACTCCTGTCTTTGCTAAGACAGGAGTCATTTCAATGGGGGTTGGGAGTAAAAAAAAATGGCGCAAATCGGGTTGAGGCGAAAATTTTGCCTCAGCCTGACTTGCCCCATTTTTTGACGCCCAAGCTCCATTTTCCCCTACACCGGCGCTGCCTGGTGTAAGTCATTTTTTTTCACGCACACCAGGCAGCTCCGCCGGCTAACGCCGGCTAACGTCATTGAATAAATACGGCGCCTGCATGGCGCTTCAGAATGGCGTTAGCCGGCGTTACATTTTTTTACGCACAACTGCGTTGGCGCAGTTGTGCGTCGAAAAGTATAAATATGTCCCTAAGTTTAGACCATAAGTCTAAACTTAGACCAAAAGTCTAACTTTACTCTTAGTAAAGTTAGACTTTCGGTCTAAGTTTGGACTTTTGGTCTAAGTTTGGGCCAAAGTCTGAACTTAGACTTAAAGATTACCTTTACTCATAGTAACATACCACATTAAAACATATTATAACATATTATAACATAACATAGCATAACATAACAACATACCATAACATAACATAACATAACATAACATAACATAGCATAGCATAGCATAACATAACATAACATAACACACAACATGCATGAAGAAGGCTGCCAGAAGATACTGTAATATTTTTTAATTAGAGTGGTTATAACTGGCTGGAAGACAAGACACATTTCTGAATTAATTGTTTTGAAATTACTTGGATATTTACTGCACATAACATTGGGTGTTTTATAGTGTAACATATAATTTTCTCCCAGCTGGATTGCATCAAACAGCAGTAAAGGGGAGAGTAAAGAGTCAAGGAAATTAGTAATTCCTTGATTAAGAATACCCATCAATGACACACGTGTGTTCCCTTCAAAATTTATATTTAGCACATTCAAAAGGATTACAAATGAGGAAAAGAAGAAGACTTCCCTATCCACTGCCTGAAAAGCATAATGAACTATATCCCACCCTCTTGCTAACATCTAAACCGGAATTTGCTTGGACGAGGCTACCTGCGAGGGAACTTGTCTGTGGATGACTATGTGACGAGGAAGTGTGAAGATTAACTTCATTAAGTGGACTAGGTTCAACAGAGCCAATCCTGAAAAAGTCCACAAGCTCCTAAACTTTCACACCTTCTACATATGCAGAGTCTAATTTGTTTTAAGGGTCTGATGTCAAGTTATTGTTTTGTTACACACAAGAATGTTTTTGTTTAAATATGGCAATTAACGATAACAATTCACAATGTATAAATGACAACATTTTAAAAGAACATGAACAAGATTTATTATGCAAGTGAATAAATTATCATTTCTTCTAAAATGTGGTGTATGTAGTGATACACATTTCTGGCTAAATTTATAATTTCATACATTCACTTCTTGAAAGGTATTGTGAAGCATATTACTACTGTTAGAAATATGGATAAACAAGATCCAGTTGCACTACATTATGTTGCACTTCATAGTCAAGATTTGGAGTTGCTTATTAGGTTTCATGCCGTAGAGTCAGTTCACACAGACATTAAAGGTGGTAATAAGAATTAAAGTTGCATTGAACTGAGGCAACATAGGTTTCTGAGGGCTCTGAACATGAAACGTAGTAAAGATTATGAGTTACAGAATTTCAGAGGGGCTTAATATTATTTCACTGCATTATTTTTCACACACTCTTTGTTGACATTTTAATCATCATATTTGCAAATGATTAACATAATGTTAATGCTCATGGGCAATAATATATTCATGATTTCTTTCTAGTAAACAACAAATTGAAATTAGGTTAACAATATGGTGTATTTTAAGTAAGCATTACAAATTATTTTATTTTGTTACATTATATATTGCATTTTAGTTGTGAGTATGTCTTCAAATATTGTTTTGCACATGAAAGGCAATCTAAAACCAAATGAGACCTATTTGGTGTCAGAATGGCTTTAGGTGAGGAAGTTTTATGACATGGTGCTGCTTTGTCTAGATTGCACATTTTCTAAGCAAGGGATTTGTCTAAAATGGTGCTGGTTGCTTTGAATGACATATGTTTGTTGCATAGGCTTAATTATTTTCTTACAAATTGGGGTTGATCTACATATTGTAAGGTTTCACTATATGGAGACATGCCCGCAGTACGGCTACAGCTGCGCAAGTTTGTCAAAGCTGTGCCTATTGAACTAAATTATTTGTTGCACAATTTTTTAGTTTTGATTTTCTAATTTAGATTTAGAATGTAAGTGGAAATATATTTTTATTGTTTGAATCCTTTTCAATATGTCATCTATGGAGTGTGGCAATTTGGCCAGGATATGTTTGCATCTTATTAGATAATGTGTTACCTGCAATGAATGTTAACGTGACCTTTTAGTATTACAACCAGTAAGGAGCATTACTTTGCATTTTGAAACTTTTAATTTCATTACACTCTGTGTTGTCAGTAAAAGGTTGTATTGTGATTAACTCAGTGTAGGTGCCATAGCAGATTATTGTTATAATATTTGTTTTCGGAACATTTCAATATGGTGTGAATAAAAGAAGATGAGAGGTATTGTTTGATATCCATCATTAAATCAACATTTAGTTAATTGAAATGTCCTTATGCAATTGTATTATAAGCAAATATTGACAATAGACTCATTATTTTTTCCTATGGCATAGTTTACAAGTTTAGGATGGAGTGTTTAGTAATCACTCAAGATGTTTGAACTGCATAAGTAAGTGTACTGCACAACAGTGCTGAACTATTTGCATGTTATTCTGTTTTATTTTTATTCCTTAGACTTTATGAAGTGTGTGTGACTACATGTCAAGTAGTTAAAACACAGGTTGGCTAATCTGGTGTCCTATCCTGTGAATTGCAGTTTTTTATACAAGCCAAGTGGAAGGGTGGAATAATTCTGTGTTGGTTATATCAACAACACAAGAATAAACAAATAAAGGAATGATGTATGCATTTTCGCAAATATTGTTTGGATTTGGGTTTACTTTATACATTTGTACATTTTTAAGGCATTCAATTTGATTTGATGTGCTATATAACACCTTCATATATAATGCAATAACATCTCTCAATAGATGTGGGAAAGGCAGAAATGATTGAAACTATGATTTTTTTAAAATCCAATATTATGCAAGATAAAATTAAGTAATTCCATTGCAGAATTTCATCAGTGTTAGTTGATAAAACATCTGACAATTAGATCAGAAATAGGGTGTCCAGAGAGATCATGGGTAAGCTTAATAGGGAGGAATCTCACACCAACTAGTCAAAGCAATGTGAATATTAAAAAAATAACATAACAAAACAAGTTTATCAATATAACAGGGAAATGCAAAGTTCATGTAATTATGGCAAAATTATAGAAAATTACACATAATTACGTGAAATGCAAATCCATTATTTTGCTCTATATTTTCACACGAAATGTACCCTCATGTCAATTTTGGTCCTATGATGCATTTAAACATAGAGAACTATGAACAACAGCCTCTCTCATTCTGTTGTTTCTGTGTGTTGGAAATTTGTACTGCAAATTACCACAAATTGTGCCATTTCCAGTACATTCCCATGAGTGATATATAATTAAATAAAGTAGCATAATGGCATATGGTGGAAATTACAATTTTTGCATGGTATTCATCCGGATTTTTGCCTTCTTGTGCTTGAACCAGTTTTTATTGGCCATTGGACCCTGCACATCTTACTACTGTTAATCAGTGGTGAAGTGCTTGTGCGTGCCTTTTTAACCTGGGTAAAATTCACATATGCCTTATTGGCATGTTTAATTTACTCATAACTCCTGAGTATTTGGTACAACATGTACCCAGGGCCTGTAAATTAAATGCTGCTAGTGGCCTGCAGGACTCATTGCACTACACACTAAAGTAGCACTGTAAAACATTTCTCCAGGTATGCTAATCTTGGTGGACAGTTATAAACTACTATTTTGTCCTGATAAATCAAACCTTATAAGTCACACCTAAAGTGAGTCCCAAATGCCCACAGTGCACTTTGAAAGTAAAGCATGCATATTTAAAAAATAGAGTATGCATATTTTATATTTTACATTCACTGGAAGTGAGAAACTTCCAAAATTGTTCCCTGTGGCAATGCTGATACTTCCATAGGAAAACACTGATTTACTGACTTCTAGGGCTTCATTTACGTTTGGAATTAGCGAGGAAAATGGTTCAAGTGCTCATATTAATAGTAATTTAAAATCTAACTTAAAGGTCATGTCAGATTGTATACTACTATTTTGAAAATGCTACTTTCAGAAAACTGACATTTTTCCTGCATATGCTGAAAAAGGCCTTTCTTTTGATAATTCCGCCTGTGGTGAGAAGTGCCGTGCTCCTAGACAGTGCGCAATGGCTTAGGTGAGAAAAGTTGTTTTCCATTCTGAAGCACAATGGGCTGGGAATGTTCTATCTTCTCCCCAAGCTTCAAATGACGCCTATCCTGTCACTGGAGATGTAGCTCCTGCGCAGGTCTGTCTCCCATTTTTTTTTTGCTATTAAGCTAGACTCTAAGCCCAGTAGGAAGGAGGAGCTGCTCCAGAACTGGATTGAGGTTCCCCCCCAGGGCTAATTTGCCCATTATTATAGCTACACCTGTGGGTGCGCAGAGGGAACTCAGACCTGATGAAGAAACATTCTGCCATATTTGATTTATGTAGAAAGAGATACTGTGGGATAGTTTATAGTGCAACACACAGAATGTGCTACAAAAGTGAGCAGATTCACCCCTCGTAATTTTAGCTCCTTGGTCTAAGAGTGGCCAGGAGTTTCCCCCACTGATATGTTGCACCGGGCATAAATATACCCTCCTCAGAACCACGCCTGACCAGAGAAGAATCAGAAGAAGAGCTAGCCTGCTGCCAGAAGTACCTGAAGGAAGACTGGATTGCCTTACCTTGAACCCAGGACACCAGAAAGTGACTCTAAGGGTCAACTGTCTCACCTTATGTTTGAACTACAGAGACACAACAAGCTACTAGAGTTCTTTTCTCTGCAACTGCCCAGCTGACCGATGCCAACTGGAAGTGATCTGGACCTCGCTCCTGGCCTCTGCTACGGTGAGTCCTAACCATAAGTGGTGTTCTCCAGGTCATGGATTCAAGGCTTGTTTGAAAGTGTATTGCTCCTGTGCCCCAAACTGCAATAAGTAGGTCTCAGAAATACATTTTTTGGCAACTTTCTGAAAACTGTTGTAGTCTGGGATGCCCATTGAAGGCTTAGTCAGTGAATCACCATTTGGCCTAATATTGCTAGATTGCCCTACTGAAGGAGATCTGATTTCCAAAATAGTTACCTAGTCCAAAGTTAGAGGATTTCATCAGGAGTGAGAAACTTTTCAACACCGAGGACTTCCTGGGCACTGATGGGCCTGCCAATCAGCCATGTGTGCCCTGAAAACCTCTTGCTTCTTCCCCCTTCCATGGAACAGGAAGCACCAGAGAAAACCAACATACAAGAACTTTAAGGAAAATGGGCTGCACTTAAAAAAAAAGATTGCTTTATTTAAAAGCAATCACAGACATGGTGGTCTGCTGAGCCCAGCAGGCCACCATCCCTTTGATTGTAGCCATTTGCAATGGATCACAAATTGTGACCTATCTCATGAATATTAGTGAGATAGGTCCATTTGCGAGCCCTTGCAAATCGCTTTATGAAACTCCTGGAGTTTCGTACAATCCAAAAGCGATTACTTAATTGGGATTCGCAATTTGGTAATTACTACTGGAAAGAATGACACATCTGGCCCCTGATGATTTTATATTTATTTCAATTGGTTTGGGGTTTTTCTCATGTTGTATTTTCAGCTTATCACTATTTGAGTATTGCATAAACACTTTACACACTGCCTCTAAGTTAAGCCTGACTGCTTTCTGCCAAGTTACCAGAGGGTATAGCACAGGTTAATTTAGTGACATCTGTGATTCGCCCTGTCAAGGAATGTTAGTATTATACAAGGTAGGCTCTGACTCTGCTCAACAAATGCTCTAATTTCTTACAGTGTATTTTTGGGAAATTTAACTTATTATGCACAGTGTGAAAATTCTGAAATACTTGAATTACCCTGACAAAATTTAAATTTTGTCCAGGCCTACAAAATACCCCAGAATGTAACTCAGAGAGGAGGAATCCATGGTTCTTTCACTAAAAAGGAAGAGAATTACAAGGAGGGAATAATCCTTTGAGGGGCCTTTGGCATAGGCATCTATTGATCAAGTTAGAGAACAAAATTATAAATATTGGGAGGCAGTAATATCGGAAAATAAATATCACAATACACAAATATCGTGATTCACAAATGCAATTAACAAAAATATTGTTTTTACGTAAGTACTAAAACTTATGGATGTTTTTATTGAATATATGTTGGAGCAACGCATGCTGGAACAACGCATGCCTGGACAACGAGGTCGGAACAACGACCGCGTTGATACCACTAATGCCTTTACCATGAATGCCTTAACAACGATTTTTCAGTGTAAACTAATTCCTGGTAAAGGCATTAGTGAACGGCATGCATGGTTCCAGCATTCGTCCCCCCTGTCCACCCATCCAATCCCTAAAACCCCATCAACCCCCGCCCCTGCCCCTAAAACTACCCCAACCCCCCACCTCGCCCCTAAAATTACCGTGACCCCCACCCCGCCCCTAAAACCTAAAACCACCCCAAACCCTGCCCCAAAAACAACCCCAACCCCCACCCTGTCCCTAAAACCTAAACTACACCAACCCCCACCCCTAAAATTACCCTGAACCTCACACCCCTAAAACCTAAAACCACCCAACCCCCCCTCCCTAATTCTACCTGACCCCACCCTACCCCAAAAACCTAAAACCACCCTAACCCCTCCACCCCAACCCTAAAATCACCCAACCCAACCCACACCCCTAAAACCTAAAACCACCCCAACCCCCACCCCTAAAATTACAGCAACCCCTCACCTCGCCTCTAAAACCGAAAATCACCCCACCCCTAAAACCTAAACCACCCCAACCCCACACCCCACCCCTAAAACCTAAACCACCCGAACCCCCACCCCAAATACTAAAAATACCCCGACCCCTCCCCTAAAACGAAAAATACCCAGACCCCCCACCCCAGCCCTAAAACTAAAAATGCCCGATCCCCCTAGCTGCCCCTAAACCTATACCACCCCAACTCCCACAACTAAAACTAAAAATACCTCGACCCCCTACCCCTAAAACTAAGAATACCCCTCCCCAAACCTAAACCGCCCAACCCCCACCCCTAAAACTAAAAATACCTTGACCCCCAACCCCGCCCCTAAAACCTAAAATCACCGCAACCCCCACCCCTAAAATTACCACAACCCCTCATCCCGCCCTGACCTCCCATCCCTAAAACTAAAAATACCTCGACCCCCCACCCTGCCCCTAAAACTAAAAATACCCTGACCCCCCTTCCCCTGCCCCTAAACCTAAACCACCCCTAAATCTAAAAATAACCCTACCTCCCTCCCCTAAACCACCCGACCCCCAAAACTAAAAATACCCTGACCCCCCACCCCCACCCCTAATACCTAAAATCACCCCAACCCCACCCCTAAAATTACCACAACCCCTCACCTCGCACCGACCTCCCTCCCCTAAAATTAAAAATACCTCGACCCCCCACCCTGCCCCTAAAACTAAAAATACCCCTCCCCTCCCCTTCCTCGGCTGCCCCTAAACCTAAACCACCCCGACCCCCACCCCTAAAACTGAAAATACCTCAAACCCCCACCCGCCCCTAAAACTAAAAATACCCTGACCCCCCTTACCCCACCCCTAAACCTAAACCGCACCTAAAACTAAAAATAACCCGACCCCCTCCCCTAAACCACCCCAACCCCCAAAGCTAAAAACACCCCAACCCCCACCCCTAAAACAGCCCCACTTACCTGACTGATCACGTCGTCCTCCTCAGCCGACTCCCTTTTTCTGTGTCTTAACCACACGTGTGCGTGGTTCAGCACATGCGTGGTTAAGGCACCAAACAACGAAGTCGTGGTTAACAAAAGCGTTGTTCCGCTTTTGTTGTCCACAACTTGTTTGTTATAGAGTCGTGGTTAAGGTTGCTTCCCGTTTTTATTATTGTTTCAATAATATAGTTGTAAAAATATTGTTTTCTAATTATATGAATGTGTTTTAGTTGATATATTCATTTAATGAGTTATTATTGATTTTATAAAGATTATTTTGGTAATCTATAATGTTTTAGTGGGTTTTTGGGTTTGTAGAGGCATAGGGTGGTAAGTAAATTATGTAATGATTAATTAACAATTAATTATTAATTGTTAATTAAATACCTAATTGCTTTCAATAATCTAATTTATGAATTAATAATTTTACTTACATTTTAGTTGCAGGATGCTGGATTTGAAAGGGTCTAGGGTGGGATGTTAAATAATCATTGGTTAATAATATAATAGTCATTTTTTGTTATTTAACTAATGCATTCTTAACTATGTAAAATATGCAATATTGTATTATTGTGCTAATATTTTAGTTGTGAGATGCTACATTTGGAGGGATATAGGGTGGAAAGCTATTTAACTAATAATTAATTTCATTTATTAATAATGATTTTCTGTAATTGAATTATTTAATTGAATTTCAAATATTGAAATCATTATCTATTAAATTGCTTTAATTATATTTGAGTTAGGGGCTGTTAGGTTTAGGGGGTCTAGGATGGGAAGTTAAGTAATAATTAATTAGGAAGTAATTATTATTAATCAGTTAGTTTAAAAAAAAAATATGTAAATCATGGAATACTTATTTATAAATTAAATTTTAGGTGCTGGCTACTGGGGTTATAGGCATATATAGGGGAAGTTAATTGATTGACAATCAATTATTAATTGATAATACATTATTTAATTGCTTTCAAGAAGGTAATTTATGGAATACTTATTTATTTTACATATACTTTAGATGTAGGCTGCTAGATTTGAAAGGGTCTAAGGTGGGACGTTAAATAATCATTAATTAATAATTTAATACTATTTTTTAATTAGTTAACTAATAATATATTTTTAATTATTAAAATTTGCAATACTGAATTATTTTAGTAATATTTTCATTGTGAGATGCTGGTTTGTATAATTTAATTATTCAATTACAGTTTAAATATTTAAATTATTAACCATTAAATTGCTTTAATTATACTTTAGTCAGGGACTGGAAAGGTAGTAGTGGTCTAGGGTGGTAAATTAAGTACTAATTAATTAACAAGTAATTATTATTAATTAACAAATTGATTTTAAATGTCTAAACAATTGAATACTTATTTTTAAAGTCATTTTAGGCGTGGGCTGCTAGGTTTATGGGCATAAATGGGGGAAATTAATTAATTAATAACTGATTGACAATTATTTATTAATTGCTGATTAATTATTTTACTAAATAGTAACTATGCACAATTATTCATTTTTTTTTATTTTGGAACTATAACTCATGCCCTAAGGTAACTATATCTCTTGCCCAAACCATGCACAGTTTTTTCATCAAAAAGTTTACTGCAAATATTACAATGATATTATCAATGATTTTATCAAAGATGGCATGAACGCTGTAATTTGTGGAGTAATTAAATGGTGAATTGCTATGGTTTTGTACTTTTAAAATATGAGCCTAACTATAATGTCCCTGTAACCTTTTGTTTTTTTAAGTAAATTTCTATGTTTACATTTTTTTTTATTTCCTAACTATATCATCCCTGTAACCTTTGTTTTTTCAGTGAATTTCTATGTTTTTTTAAACTTAAAGTAACTTTCATTACTATACATTAATCCAACCAGTGACACGCATGGTCTTAGGCCATGCGCGGGGATGGTTGATAACCACTCAACCTTGCAAGGCCCCCCTCCCCAGGGCCATTCCTCAAGGGAGAGACCCAACCATTGAATTTATTTGGGGGTAGGGGGCTGCACAGACCCCCTCCCCACACTCCCTCCCAGGCCAATGTCCACCCCATCCCCGGGGGCCCAGCCTAATTATTACTTTTTTGGAGGGAGGAGGGCTGCGTAGCCCTCTCCGCAGGGCCAATCTTGCCCCTCCAGACCCCATTACCCAGGACACAGACTAAACTTTTTTTTTTTTTTTAGAGGATGGGAGTTGCATGGCCCCCCTCCCCAGGTGGATCTTGGACTTGGGTACTTCATCCCCCGGGACCTGGGCTAATTATTACTTTTTTTGGAGGCGGGGGTCCATCTCACAGGGCCCAGCCTAAATATTTAGGGCCTAATTACGAGTTTGGCAGTCCTAGGACCACTAGACCTGTGGTGGCAGTCAGACTGCCACTGCTGTTGCAGTCCAACTGCCACATAATGACCATGGTGGTCTGATCACCAGGGGACCTCTGTCTCCCTCAGAAACGGTGATCCCGAAGGGCTGACTGAGGGTGAAGGTAGCAATCAGCCAGGGTGCCACTGCATGCAGCGCCTCCTTGCTGATTACAACCTGGTTCTCTGCCATCCTCGAAAATGCTTGCAGAGAACAGGTGCAAGGAGCCACAGGGGATGACTGCACTTTACATGGGATCCCCCTGCCCAGCGCCCTCATAATATGTACTGTTAACTATAACTCATGCACCAGTCATGCACAGTTATTTTGTCAAACATTTTACTGCAAATATTACACTGATATTATCAATTATGTTACCAAACATGTTATCAAAGATGTCAAAACAGCTATCATTTGTGAGGTAATTAGCAGTGCATTGCGAGTGAGTTATAGTTAGTTGAGATAATTCTAACTATAACTGGTGAATTTATACAGTTTTGTACGTTTAAAATGCGAACCTGACTTTAAAGTTCCTACAACCTTTGTTTTTTTTCAGTGAATTTCTATGTTTTTTTAAATTCTATTTCCTAACTATAACATCCCTGTGACCTTTGGCTTTTTCAGTGAATTTCTGTTTTTTTTAATCTATAGTAATTTCCATTACAATATGTTAACCCAACAACTGCTGCGCGTGGCCTACGGCCTACCTCCTAAAGGCACCCAATATTACACCATGCACAGACTTGATCCATGCGCACCAGACGTTGCCCGTAAGACCTGACCTGCAGTCATACCCTGCAGCCAACTTCATTAACCCACCAATGCCATGCTGGGCATTGCCCTTTGGTTGTGCACCACAGGAGTTGTCTGTGGCCTCTCCGGGTGTGAGAATAGGTGTGAAAGGTTGTATCTAGGAATGAGAGTGGTTGTCAGATCCTCTGTCTAGGTGTGAGAGTGGGTACATCAGTGTTTTGGTGCGTGCGTCCGTGTGTGTGCAGGTCTGTGAGTAGGTGTATGAGGGTATCAGTAGTTTTGTGAGTGGGTGTATGACAGTCTGAGTGGGTATGTGAGTGGGTGCATAACTCTCTGTGACTGTGTTCATGAGTAGGTGCATGAAGGTCTGACTGGTGCTGAGAGTGAATGAGTACATGAGGGTCTGTGTGGGTATGTGAGTGTGTGAATGACTGACTGAGTGGGTCTGTGAGTGGGTGTGTCAGTGTCTGAGTGGGGCTGTGAGTGGCTGCTTAATTGTCTGAGTTGGTGTGTGAGTGGGAGTAATTGATTAAAATAGAGACAGAAAGAGAGAAAGAAAGCGGGAGAGAGAGAGAATTATTTTAGGCTTAAATGACTCATATGGTTAGAATAAAATATTTCAATACAATTCACAATAAAAAAATATATTAATTTAAAAAACATAATAATTTATTTTCATATAGAAAAGGGAAATAAAGCCAGCTGGATTCAAACCTCCAATGCTCAATGTGAAGGTCTGCGACTTTCACACTGAGCTTTGTTTTTTAAATGTTGTATTTTTTTCACCCCTCTAATGGATATTTGGGCCCATGAGAGAGCCCTCTAGAGCCCCCCAGTGGTCCCTCCCTATTTATTTATTTATATATTTTATATTTTAATAAAAAGCCCTTACAGGCTCCCTGGCACTGTGGGGAAAGCCTTAAAGCTTCCATCAAAGTGCCATTGCTTCAGCAAGCACAGAGCTGCTTTGACAGCAGCTCTACACTTCCTAAAGCATTTCACCTCTGTCGCCTGCACATGGGCAGGGGACAGAGATGAAAGCTTTGGATTTTGACAGTGGGATCTGCATTACTGATCCCACTGTCAAAACTTGAAGTGCTTGCTGTGGCTTTGTTGCAGCTGCAGAGCTGCAGGAAAGCCACAACAAACAGCAATGTCCTAGGGGTAGTTACCCCAGGACATAGCAAGTTGCAGCCCTGGGGGTGTCAGTCCCCAGGGCCATGTGTGGCTCTGACTCGGGGGACTGTGCAGCTCCCCTCCAATGAGGACATAGCCCTGGGGAGGTGGTGGTCCCCGGGACTTAGAGGTCCCAAAGGGACCACCTCTCTTTTTAAAATATTTGTCCCAGGGGGTGGTGGTTTCTGGGACAGCGGGGGCATGCAGTCCCCCTCTCATTATTCAATGTAGCCCCGGAGAGGTGGTGGTTCCCAGGGCTGTGGGGGAAACTATTGGGAAAACTTTCTTCCCCCAGGGGTGGTGGTCCATTGGGCCACTCCCACTCACTTAAATGTTTCTTGCCCCGGGGGTGGTCTCCAAGGTATGGGGGGAGGCTTTAGGGCGGCCTCCACCTTATAAAACATTTGTTCTCGGGGTTGTGATCCCTGGGGCACAATGGGACCACACCCATTAGCTCAATCGCCTTGGGTGGTGGTGGTCCCCGGGACTCATAAAAGCCCAAAGAGTTTCGTGGCCTAAGTGCCCCCCTCCTACATTAACACAAAATGCCCCTGAGGCCTGACCGCCACTAGGAAATATCTATCTATCTATCTATCTATCTATCTATCTATCTATCTATCTATCTATCTATCTATCTATCTATCTATCTATCTATCTATCTATATTCCCAATGTGTTCCATATGTCTTGCTTCCAGATTCATCACGGTTCCCAAGAAGCAGGACGTATAGAAACTCTAAGGGCCAGATTACGAGTTTGGCGGTCTCAAAAAGGCAGCTGCACTGGCAGTCTCCAGACTGCCATATTATGATGTATGCAAGCTGAACCACCATCCGCCAAACCAAATGGCAGCCTGCCAACTGCATAGTGGCCTGCAGTCTTGGCGGTGTGTACTCCGTGGCAGTTAAGGCCACTTGGAACTGCCGAGCCCATTACAATAACACATTATATATGGCTGTGTCCCTGTGGCAGTCACCTAACAAGGGTCGGCCACTGCAGTTCGCATTCAGCAAAGCAGCAGACAAGTGACCATTGGATGGATTCAAAAACCACACATCTGACATACAATGCCTCAGTGGACACACTTGTAAATCACACTATAAAGCACACCCCTTCCCAGACATGAATCTTTTCCTCTCCACTGCAAGAAAGAGACCAAAGCACCCCGTTTTATTCCTCAGTGATAAGTAAGGGACTCCTTTTGTCACTATCCTATTCAATACATTTCACCCATTTCTGCCAATTTATTCCCTGTACCACTTTTTTGTTAAATAATTCCCTGATACCCTTTTTAATTTACAGCTATGTCACATCCCAAAAATCCCAGTTTGTCTGAATATGAGTTGAGAGTCATGGTGGATGAAAGCATAACAGTGGAGCCACACTTGTTTAGAGCACAAGTCCAACATACTCCTCTCAGTCGGAAAATGGAAATGTGGTAAAGGATAGTCGGCAGAGTGAATGATATAGGCACTACCCTGCACACAAAGGAGGACAGTAGGAAGAGGAGGAATGGTCTGAGAGGGAAGGTGCATTTCCTGACATCCAGGCAACACATTGCATCCCTGAAGACTGGTGGTTGTCCTCCCAGTGCCACTCTTGACCTGGGAGGAATAGGCCTTGGCCATTCTGCATCCTGAGAGCTTGACAGGAATAGCCGGGGGTGTAGAGTCTAGTAAGTTACAACACAAATCTTGAAATCCCGAAACCGGCCTGGGATGCTTGTTTCCAGTCCAGGGAAGACCTGGCCTAGCAGTTCGGGCTGGACTTTTCCCATGGGGAACAGGGTCAAGACTGATTTGCATATGGCGGGGTCCAAACTGGAATGGCATGGGCAGCAAAAGAACAATGGATTTAGGCCCAGATATTTGTACTGGGGGTGAATGTTTGACATTGTTCAGCATTCCGTCCATCACTTGTTCTTTTTGCACAAATCGTTAATAGCCTGCATGCTCATATCTCACCCTTTGCCACTGTATTGTTCACCTAATTACCCAACATGCAATACAGAGAGTTGCAGAGATATAAGCTTGTCAATGTGCATTGTCATACAGAACATTACATGTATCAGCCCCCATCACATGCCATATATTAGAATGGGGTCAATAGATTTTTCAATATCAAACGATTAGCTCAGGACCAATGGTATGTGTCTGCATATAAATGTATGGGCTAACCTAACCAAAGTGTGGCAACAGATATTTAAGAAAAAAAAATTGTCAATTGATGGGAAGTATAGAGAGTGACATGACTATAACTACTGGTAGACCCTCTTTCTGTAACACAAACAGCAGACCTCCTTGCACTTGTCCAAATACACCTGTGTGTCCTCTCTGAAATTATGTACCCTCCCCTGGGAGTGAGCAATCTACATATCATGCTCAACTCAGAAACATGTCAGTCTACCTAGCTGACTATTGCCCTGGTATCACAAAATGAAACTATTGACGACAGAATTGACACCTTAACAAGTTTGCACATCAAGTGTTCCTAGTGCATTAAGCTGCTACATCTGATCAGTAGTTTCAGTTAACAAATTGACTCCACACTGCTCATATGAAGGCTACAGCGACATATCCAACAAAACTGTATATTCACCTGTATCCCACACAACTAGACCTTGGAATGGTCAAATACACATGTCTCCTCTCCACTGTGTTTGCTTAATTGCTAGTAAGATGTTGTGTTTATTCCCTCCTGTAAAGTGCAACTGATTGACCACATCTAATGAGCTGCTTGAGTCCAATAGTTTCTGCAAGCTTCACACATGCCATGTCAACAACTTCCATACCATGATAATTACAGTCACACAAAACCTTCGAATGTAGATTCCATACTTCAAGCAATAACAATGTACTCTATTTCTCAACATGTCAAACTGGCACAGCACCTTGCCAGACATTGTCCACCGACCAGACACCCAACCCACCTCTGGATCAAGTACTCAGTGATTAATACACTTCTGTACATGTGGTCGTGTATGACAATACTGGCCCATCTGGGCAGCCTGGTCAGGTGGCAACAGCAAGTCTCACTGAGCCCAAAACAACACCTCATAACCCAGTTGCTTTAATATCACAGACAACAACATGTCCTTCAACCTGTGTACCTAGCACAATAGCTACCACCTTGTGCCCCCCCCCAATCCTAGATCTGGAGGTACAAAGGAACAATCCTGACACTAAGGGTCCAGGACCCAGTTGGAGAGGGCACCCTGTGCTAAGGGTACAGGCTCATGAGGGTAGGGTCCATGGGAGGGATGCTGTGGGGCAGCAGAGTAAGGCAGGGGGGCAACTCACTACCAGAATACCATCAGCAAAGTCTTGATGGTCTATCATGAGTCCCAAGGAGTGAAGGGCCAGGTACTAACTGAACTCTGGGAAATCAAGCAGCTGTAGAGGGACAATGAACCAACATATGGAGGACCATAGAACCAACATGGGTACCCTGACAGGGGTGCTGAGGGGCATCCATACAACCTTGAGCAAGTTTTTCCCCCAACATTCACCTTTTATTGTGGGCCAACTACATTAAGCCCAAGTACACCTGTGGCAGACACAGGAAGGGAGACCCAGCCAGAGTACCAACCACTCTCAGACACCCCTGCCTCTGCAGCAGCTGAACCCCCCCTTCACAAGTGTGGATGTCCATGTTAGAATTCAGAAGGTGCGGTTGGCAAGACACCCACCTCTGCCAGCAAGAAACATCATCCTTGATGTCCTCCTTTGTGCGTCACACATTTTCTTTTTTTGTCAACACATTTATATTGAAATATTTAGTTGTGAAATGATCATACAAGCTTAGTGAGATACAACATTTTTCAACACAATGGCTTTGCTCAGTCAATTCTTGCTGAGCCCAATACTAAGCTGGGTCCTTAAGAGCTCGCCCAACTTCCCCCCACCTTTAACCACCTTAACTTCTCCCCACCCCTTCTGAGTCGAAATTCATGGTGTGGGATGAACATTGTGCATTGAGGTCGCCTGCGTGCGGCTACCCCTTGTGTGAGGTAGCATCAGGTTCCTAATCAGTAAGAATGTCTGCTATCTGGTGCAATGTGGCTGGGTCCTATCAGTCGTTGTTCATTAAGGGGTCAGGGCAATCGGGGTTGCCTCTTCCATGACTTCTAGCAAAAAATTCCCCCCCCTGGTAAATCAAACTCCGCTCTAAGGTCCTCGAATGATGTCATTGTCCCTTCCTTAAACACAGTGCTTGGAGCCTCTGCCAGTTACTCCTATACGGTAATGCCAGTATGGACTACAGGGGAACGTCTGGGGAGTGGGGGGTCTTTATCTTAGTTTTGAGTAAGCAGCTTGTCCAGCATTGAATCATGGTTTGCAATTCAGGGTAGTCCCCCTCCCTGTTGCTTCGACTCCCCAGCAGCACCTCCATTAATCTCGTCAGTGGAGGGGTGAATGGTTTCACTGAGGCCTCAGGGTCCTGTCGGCTTGCTATGCACTGTGTGAGCCATTGGAGCTCTGCCACCAAATAGTAGGCTTCAAAGACGGGGACAGCCAGCCCTCCATCCATGGACTGTCTTTGAAGTTTGGCCAATGCCACTCTCCTTCATCCACTGCCCCATAGGAAGGATATGACTAGTGCTTCCAATTCCCTAAAGGTTGCCCTGGGTATCCATATCTGTAAGACTGTAAAATAATATAGTAGCCTAGGCAGGACTATCATTTTTAGAAGCACCACCCTACCCGCTACAGACAACGTAAGGGTCTGCCAAAAAGCTATACTGGTCTTGGCGGACTGCAGGGTCCTCCCTACATTGCCCTCGAGGATTTCTTGTGGGTCGTGGTACACCTTAACCCCTAAATAAGAAAGACAGTGCAGTTCCCATATTACCATATTCAACTTGTGGGGGGGCGTCGCCGCAAGACCCAGTGGGAAGAACTGGGTCTTGTCCCAGTTTACTCCAAGTCCCGAAAGAGTACCGAACCTGGAGAGCCTCAGCTGTGCCTGCAGCAGGTCTCTATGAATATCCCACAGAAAAATCAGCAGGTCGCTGGCGTATAAGGCTCCCCTTCAAGCTGCCAGTGGCTCCATCGCTATTGCAAACAGCAATGGAGACAGGGGACAACCCAGTCTAGTGCCCCGCACTATCGTTTAGCTTTCTGATATTGTCCGACCTGTGTGCAATCTGGCTGTAGGTTTGGTATACAGTAACCGCAGCCATGCAATATAGTCAGTCACCAAGCCCATCCTTGCCAACATGGCATGAAGGAACCCCCACTCAAGGCTATCAAAGGCCTTCTCAATATCCACAGCAAGTACGCCTGCCGTCTTGTCATCATAGGATGGGTCCTTCATGACCGCCAACATTCGGCGTCTGCTATCTGCTGTGTTTTGCCCCAGGACAAAGCCTGCCTGGTCTGGGTGTATCAGTTTTGGCATGTAAGGGAGGAGTCTCGTCACCAAGATCTTACTAAGAATTTTGTAGTCCAAATTCAACATGGACAATGATATGTGAACGCCGCATTCTGTGAGATATTTACCAGGTTTTAGCAGAGGCACCACAACCGCCTCTCTCGCTGTCGCCAGCAATATTCCCCACTCTTTGGCAGCCAAATAGAGGGTCTCCAGCCTTGGGGCTAGTAGTTCTATGTACATAGCATAAAACTCGACTGGGAAACCCTCTGTTCCCGGTGTCTTCCCCAAGCTAATTCCTTGATGGTCCCCTTGATTTTTTGTTGGGTGATGTCTCCTCCCAACTGCTCTGCTGTGTCAGGTGTAAGTGTGGTGAGTGGCATCTGGGCCGGGTAGGCCTCAGTGGTTTCTCTATCATATTGGAGGGTACTTTTATATAGCCGCTCATAAAAAGGCTAGAAAATGTGCATTAATTTCTTCCTGTCCATAGATGGTATCCTCCACGTCCATTTGCATTTCCAGAATGATTGAGCCTCTCTGAGTCGGCGATACCACAAACGCCAGCATACAGCTCGCCTTGTCCCTCTCCCCATGGGCTCTTGCTATATAATTCCTATAGTCGAAGCAGCGAAGACATTCAAAGCACTCTGCTACTGTTTCTTTGAGCTCTAATATTGTATGTTGGTAGTTTGGATTCTCCAGTCTACCCCTTTCAGCCTCTCTCAGTTTGTCCTCTGCCACTTTGGTGTCTCTAAGTAGCGTTCTCTGTACCCTTACTACTCCCGCTATGCACCTCCCCCTCATCACCACTTTAAAAATATCCCATTCTATCAAAGGATTGCTGGTTGTGGCCTCGATATTCGCAAAAAAGTGAGGAATATGCTGTTTCACCTCCCCCTGATATTGTACATCCTCTAAAGATTCTGGTTTTACGGGGGAGAGCCAGACCCCACTTCAGTGATAACAATACTGGGTTATTATCTGAGATAGTGCGAGCCAAGTATTCAGTGTTATGTATATGTAGGAACACATCTGGTGTACACAGGAATGCGTCCAGCCAAAAGTGTAATTCATGTATATAAAAGAAGTACGAGTAGTCCCTGGTGTCAGGGTGCAACTTTTGCCACGCATCAACCAGACCCCAATGTGATTGCCGGGATGTGAACTGCTGTGCCACTCTAGTAAGCGGAGAATTGTAGAAAGCGGGTGGGAGCTGTCTTTAATGGGGTGTGCCACACAATTAAATCCCCTCCCAATACCAGGGAGTGTTGCAGGAATGAAGCCAGGTGGTTTGATAGCCATGTAAAGAATGCACCCTGATCCGAGTGGGGTGCATAAACATTAATCATTGCTAGCTCCCTGCCCTCTAATCTCCACCGAATTGCCACCAATCTCCCCTCCGGACCAATAAGACTATCCAGCAATTGGAATGGAACCCCCGCCCGTGTCCATATCAGGGTCCTTCTGGCAAAGGCAGAGTGATTGGTGTAGTATACTTTGCCCCTCTATCATTTCTGTATAGCTTTCCCCTTTGCTTCTATTAAGTGTGTTTCCTGAAGCATTGCCACCTGGACCCCTCTCCTCTGTACGAAGGAAAAAACTTTATACCTTTTGACCATCGTGTGCATACCTCTGACGTTCCGTGACATGAATTTATATGAGTCTAAAGTAGCCATACCGCAGCCTTGTTCACAGCTGCTTCAGCGCCCATCCCATTTCCATGGACAACTGCAACTGTGTCCTCCTGCCCCACATCTTTAGATCCAGAACTACCAAACTCTGTGAATCACATTGCCCTGTAAACCTAACTCAACAAAAGTGTTTTTGTCTCCCACCATACCCAGCATACCCCCAGACACCACCACAACACACACAGACACACCTACCACTCTCACCTTACCCATCACATCCACATCACAGCCCACCAAGAAACACAAATGCCCACACTCACACAAGCAATAGACACCAACAAAACAAAAACATACTTCAGACACACACGCACCAACAGCAACACACAAAGCCACAGCAGACACAGGCACTTCCTCAACCTCCCAAACCCTAAACTATCCTGTACACCCTCCCCATTTCCCCAAGGAAGGTTTCCTGTTCAGCCTTGCCCTTACCACAGTGAAATCCCACCCTCCCAAATCCAAAAGGACTCTGCCCATAATCCACCCACCCCTTTCACGTTTACGTCCTCCCTGGTGACGCCTGCACCACTCAGGACCCAGCCATATCCCTCCCACACCCAAGAAGAAATGCCCCCTCCCAAAGTAAAACCCACCCCTCCCAAAACCAAACCTAGCCATCTTAAACCCAACGCCAGCCAAGGGTGATGATCATTGAGGTGCCTGGATGGCCCATTTGATTCCTCTTCCTGTGGAGTTTCCTGTGGCAGTGATTAGTGGGGCAAGTGTTGGGGCACAGCAGTGGGCAATGCACATGTTTTCATGGACTGGCCGTTGGCATTTACTCCATTTTTGGAGTTTTGTCAATAAAGTTAATTTGGTTGTTGTGCTAAACATTGGTCCTGCCATTACTTTTCTATCTTGTTGATGTTCATGTAATTTGTGATTTATGACTACTGTTGTGTGTGTTTGACCCTGATGGATGATCCATTTGATGTAGTGGTGAAGGGCGGACTTTGGAACCATTGCTGGAGTCATCCATGACATGGGGAGATGAAGCATGGATGCGTGTGTGGGATGTAGTCCAATTGGGGTGGCATTGCATTGGGTGTTGTTTGATAGGGTAAGTATCTAATCTTGGCTTGGCCACTGTCAACATGTATTGGGTTTCAGTTCTGCCCCCTGATGTAGATTGCAAATTTATATTATGTGTACAAGCTAAAGGTTTCTTTGTTCACTCATGGAGGGTGTTCAATTGTGCTACCTTCCTATAAAATTGAATGGACAAGCGTGCATTTTGATATGTGTGCCATACACCTACTTTATCTAACTGTGCGACCCATGCTGTTACTGTTGTATTTGCTGTTTAGACTTACACTTATACATGTGCCACATGGGTATGAAACTTGGTAATGCTAGTAGCTGTCCCTGCTATTCATCAGGCCTTAGTGCAAATAATAGTTTAGAAGCATGACAAATGTGAAATTTGTCCCTGGGCAGAAGCCTTCCTGGGTTTCCCCTTCGTGCTACCATACCTATTGTAGAAAGATTGTTTACATTGATTTATTCTGCATCACATTTACAGTACATTTTCTTGCAATGTGGGTGATATGTGTGAGTCCATTACAAGGATGTTGCAGAGAAGGTGTGTTTGGGTTCAATGACACATTCATACAGATGTATCAGTTATGTCACAACAGGCTATTGCATGTGAGGGTGTCACTTCAATTTGTATGTGTGAGATTGATGAGGATCTGCTGTTGTATGACACAGTGTTATGAACACATCACTATCCCCCCAGAGCAAAAAAGCATTTTGTTTTTTAAAATCTTCAGCAGAAGTTGCAGCAGATCCACCAAAAATTTAAAAACAAAACAAGCGTGGGCTCCGTGCTTGTTTAAATAAAGCCCCTGGGGCATTGAAATGTTGAATGCAGGGGGCCCCCATGGCTAATATCTAATTAAACATGGGGGACCTCCTGGCCCCCCTGAAGCCCTGGGGACCAGCACATCCCCGGGGCTAATGACTTAATGAAACATGGAGGGACCGCCCAGCACCTCTGCAGCTGTGGGGACAGTCACCTCCCCGGGCTAATATTTTAATGAAAAACGGTGGGGGGTGCCTGCTCCCCCTACACATTTTCAGGGACTGCCACCCCAAGGATAATATCTTAATGGAATGTGGGGTCACCTGCCCACCCCCGCAGCCCCAGGAACTGCTGCCTCTCCAGGGCAAAATTTTAACACGAAAGGGGGTCTGTGCATGGCACACGGTTGGGTGGTTATAGTGGGTTGGCTGCATGGCACCAGGGACAAGATCAGCCGGAGGAGAGGGGCCAATGGCCCCCTACCATAAAAAATATTGAGGCTGGGCCCTGAGGGATGGGGTCCCTAGGGCGGAAATCCACCAGGGGAGGAGGGCTGTGCCTCATCCCTCCCCAAAAATGTAAAAAAATGCAGAAGACCGGGGCAATCCCCTTCTGCTCAAGTAGGGGATTGGAAATAAACCCAACCAAATCAAAGTTCATGGTAATAAACCCACATCAGTCTTTTAGAAGCAGAATGACAATAGAGGGGGCCCCTCTTGAACAGGTTAAAAACTTTGATTACCTAGGAGTAAGGTTGGCTGACAGCTTGTCATGGGGATCACAAGTTCGGGGAAGCAGAACTGTCCTCCGCCAGAGGGCAATGGCTACTGGAAGGAAATATAAGTTTACCTCGGCAGAATCTGTATCACCAGCCCTCAGTGTATATAGAGCCACTGCTGTGGTGACAGCCACTTATGGTGCCGAGCTTTGGAGCTCTGCTATGCCACTGTGCTCATGCAAACTAAAAATAATTTTATCAGGGCTTTTCTCAATTTAGCTCCGAACAACCCACTTACACCCCTAAGACTTGACCAAGAAGTTAATAGCATTCCCTTTTAGTTCCATTAAAATGGTTGCTTTACTGGGTGTGACTGTGGTCAACTCTGGAGTTGACACCCTACTGGGATGCCATATTAGAACTATTCTCTTATGATAAACAAATGTGCACCCAATGGCTTAGGCAAGTTAAGAACCTGTGTCAAATGATCAAAATGGGTGAACTATGGGATTCCCCAACTACACTAGCCAAGGATGTCTCTCAGAAAGTGAAGCAAGTATATTGGGAATGTGTAAAGACACAGATCATTACAACATATATGACACCATTATATGGCATTTTTAAATAATGTTATGTTGACAAACTGCACTTTACTGGAATTTTGGAGCACATCTTCGCACTGTATTCTTTGTGTATCATCATGTTATTATTGTGCTTGTGTACTTTTATTGTGGATTTTTACTCTGTGATTGTATATATATTCTATTTATGTGTTTAAAATTTGATTTGATGTACTACTTTTATAGCTTATTAGCCAAAATAATGTAACTAACTATTAATAATACTGGGCTATTCTGACAAATAACATGGCCACTGTCAAAGAAAGAAGTGCATTTAATGAAAAAACACATTGCATTTTGTACGTTCTCAATGAGAGATTTATTTCTAGATCCCCAACTACCTTGAATCCTGGGATTCTGAAAGTTTTCCTGGGGTTTCCAAACATATACATTTTTCAGTGGCACTTGGCCTGAGTGGTATTCTGACAATCATTTTCAATGAGATGACAATATCAGACAACATGGGTAAATATTGTCTCTCATGCCTTCAATATTTTACTGAGATATGATAGTCAGTGCCGGCGCTAGGGCAGTGAGACTGGTGTGGCCACACTGGGTGCTGAGTTGATGAGGGGGTGTTGACCTCAGAGAATTGTGCTGTGTTTAGCAATAACTCATGATTTTAAAACACCTGTAGCAGAGTTCCTGGTGTGTCCAGGTGTGAGCCAGTACAAAAAATGTCAAGATGACTTTTGAGATTAATGTTCCTGCAAGACAGAGAGATCAGATTTGTCTAGTGGCAGGTTTGACTCTCCATAAAAGTAGCTCAGAGAGTCAACGTGCTTGCTGCAAAGAATGTGTACTGGCCAGTTCACAGATTCTTATTTTATGTGGATATCTGAGTATTGTCACGGAGATCCTTTAGTTAACTCAGTTCATAAGATACAAGCCTAATATAGGACTGTGACTGTTAAGTCTGTCATCAAAGAGCTGCATGCAAACTGCATACAATAGGTCAGGACGTTCTTGTTAGACATGGCCCTTCTTTGGGGATTTCAATGACATTTTTTGCTTTTTCCTCATAGTTTTTTGCTGACTCTCTTTGTGTGGACTGTGGACAGTTTCCCACTGTACTGCAGGGGGGAAGTGTGCTTGCCCTTCCTACACATGGCAGGAAGGGGGGCTTACGTAATGGGGTGTGGTGCTGTACCCTGGAATGCCCTGTAAAAAGGTATATGACTGACCTAGGTGGGTATGGGCCGAGCTACTAGTAGGACCCTGCATGGAGTGTGCCACCCGCCAGGAATAGCCTGTCAACCAGGTAGCAGGCCAGCCTTTCTTAATCCTTGGCCAACCCTTAGTGGGCCTTACTATACCCCTTGCTCACCCCTTGAAGGACAGAGCAGGTGGTAGGTGGAAGGCAGGGCAGGTATACATGGGTGCTTCATGCCCCGGCAGTGAAGAACCCCCATGTGGGCTTTCCCTACCTAGGAGATCGCCTTTTTCCATAGGTTTTGTGATTCTTGCTGCTTCATGTGCAAGTGTGGTCCATACAGACCTGCCTGATATAAATAGCATTGCGTAGCGGTGCTGAGTGAATGTGTGCGTGAGGGAGCACCTGTATGAAGATCGACTGCTGGTGATTTAATTGACTAGCAGTGCGGCTTATATCTTGATTTCTTGCCTACTGAATACTACGTTTGACATTGGTTGTACCAGTGTAGCCTTGGCCCACTGTGCTAAAAGTGTTGTCATTATCTGTGTGTACATATTCTTGATATCATAGTGATCTGGGTTGCATCCTATAACTGTGTGTGGTATCACATTATATTAATTGCCAGAGTGGGCCTAGTTCTGACAACGTTTTGCACAGCATAAGTATGCTGGGGCGTAACGTAGGTTTTCTCCCAAGTGCTACTGATATCATTGTAACACAGTTGGGCCTAGTAGCGCTAGTGATATTAACAAGTGTGATTTATGCCCAGAAGTTCTTGATTTTTATGTTGTGTTAACTAATGTGCATATTGAATACAAATTTTAATTAGCAACACAAAAGGTTTGTTTACCTACCACATGTGTGAAGTCTCTTATGTGATGCTCAATGTATTTACTGCATGAGAGTGCCATGCCAATGCTTTACACATTGCCTCTGTGATAAGCCTGACAGCTCAGTGCCAAGCTACCCAAGGGTGAGCGCAGGTTACACTGCGAATGAATCACCCACCCCTGATGGGTTGTTAGCTTCTACCTGGCTGGGGCCCCGCCACAGCCAACCGGAATTAGCCGCCTTCAACAGTAGTGTTTTTTCCACAGTCTTTTAGTAACTATTCCTAATGTTGCTAAAATGGGGTATGTTTGGGTTGGGTAGATATACATTCTTATTAGTAAAGCCAGCCATTACCAGTGTTTTAAAGCAAAATAAATGCATGTGAGAGAGGGGCTATGGAGAGATGAGGGGCCCTTTTGCCCAGTGGTAGTGAGGGAATCCAAGGAGGAGGTCATGGGGAGGAGCTCCAAAAATTAGCAGCGCACTAGGCGCCACCTGTTCTAATGCCGGACCTGATGATAGTAATCCATAGTCAAGACACACCAGCATTTTGCATGCGTTTCTTAAAAAGGTGAGTAGTGAAAACCCAGACAATTATTGGTTGATCATGAGCTTTGACTCAATGGCATGCTCTTTGCAAAATGCTTGATTTATGCTTTGTGATTTTGTGTTCGGATTAAGTTAATACTTCTGGTTTTCAACACTGGACCGCAACAATATCACAATGTGATTAACTCTACTAGTTGAAAGCAAAACAGATTTGATGTAGCAGAAATGTTATTGCTATCCCGGACATCACAGTGATCATCTATATGTGACAATCTTTACATGCTGTATTAATAGATTTGTTGTAAAGTGGGCACTAAAAGCCTATGTAAATGTGCATTCACGGTAGAACAGAAAACTCAACTTTTGTGGTATAGCTCTTAAAACTTAGGCCTATATTTATACTTTTTTAGCTCCAATTTTTTTACGCAAAAGTGGCGCAAACTTACAAAATACAATCGTATTTTGTAAGTTTGCGATGCTTTTGCATAAAAAAGTGACGCAAAAGTGGCGCAAAAAAAGTATAAATATGAGCCTTAATGTATAATTAATTTATTCTATTTCACTTGATTCTTTATGATGTCAATTGGTACTTTACACTAAAACAGCAATAGGAGAAATGTGTTAAATGTTACATGCAAAAGTTGATATTGCAGTCCTGCACTATACTTAATATAATGTATCAACAGAGATATTTCTTTTTAAATCTACTGTAACATGACCACTGACAAAGCCTTGTAATGTTGAATTCATATTTAAAATGTTATATGTTCCTTATTTTGTGTAAATAAAGGTGCTATTTTAATTAACTTTACTTAGCCCTAGGGATGCCTGCAGGGCCCTGTTTAGTCATTCTTGCTAATGTGACTTTTCTTTTCAGACTTTTTTCCCATGAAATGGCAGCTTGGTAAAATATGCCCTATTGTTTTACATGTTGTGAGCCTGAGAAATTAACCTTGAGCCCAGTACATTGAGGAACTGTGGAAGTAAAATATCTACATTTGTTTCAACCCATACAGATGAGCTAAGATGGATGCCTTTCTCATGTTGGTAATGGGAATCTTTACTGATGTTGCAATTCCATTTTGTATGGCAGACTTTGTTTGGATAATTGCACCTTTCGAGTCATGTGGCGTGATGGATGAGCAAATCACCTTGCACTATTAACAGTTGGATTAGAAACATTCTGCCCCTCAATCAGCTCCATTCCACCCTTATTTCCTGGACCCCCTTGGACTCTGAGAGGTACATACCTCTCTACCCTTCTTTTATAATACATTGCTGAGACTCAGACCCAGAGAAGAAGACTCTTGCCTGATCTTCTGTAATGCTGACACCTTCCCGTTTTACCTACTTTTTGCTATCTTTGGTTAGTCACCTTTTGCCACAGATGTAATTTCTCCAAATTCTTTTTGTCCCCTTTTTTTTTACTTTTGTCCACATGTGTTTAGCCAAGCACATGCTAATTTTTGACTTTACTACTCTGCAGGGCTTTCTCTTGCCCTAGAGCGCTAAGCCTAGATGACATTTATATTGCTTAATGTCTAAAAGAATTGAACAGCACTCGTTTCCAGTACATCAGATTGTCAATCGGAAGGTTTTGTATTGCTCTTGTTGAGTGTTCATTGTAGCATGATGGCCTGGTTTGTAGTGGGTACCAGAGGTACGTAAACCTTATACCAGGTCCAGTTATCCCTTATTAGTGAAATGTAGTCAGTGTATAGAAGCCAGATTGTCTAAAGGTAGCTGTAGGTAGAGCAGCCAAGGCTGAACTAGGAGAAATGCAAAGCTCTTGCAATACCACTGTAGTCACTCAGTACTCACACACATGAAGGACAATACTCAGTGTTACAAAAATAAAGGTACTTTATTTTAGTGATACAATGCCAAAACTACCTTAGAGACTATACTCCCTTAGAAGGTAAGTAATATACACAATATATCCACTAGTAACCAAAAACAGGTAAATAAATAGCCAGAAAACAGTGCAAACTGGAAATCACAATAGCTTGCAATAGGCTGAGGGGGTACAAAAACCATATAATAAAACAGTGGAATGCAAAAGTCAGTTTCCCACCTAGGCAAGTGTAGTGTGTAGAGGGCCGCTGGGAGTGTAAGAAAACACCAACAGCAAGTAATAGACCCCACCCCAGAGCCCAGGAAAACAGGAGGAGCTCATAGTAGGTTTCAAGAAACACAAAAGAAGTTATGATAGAAGATTATGCAAGAACCAGAAGAGACTGCAAGACACCAACAATAGATTCCTGGACTTCAAGACCTGTGGAATAAGGGAATCAAGTTCAAGAACCCTGAAGAGTCCAGGGAAAACAGGAGCCGCTGCTAACCCGGATGAAGGTGCAAAGGGAGAACCACTGGTGAGAAGACAAAGTCAGTATTGCACCGAAGAAGACAGATGCGGGTTCCTGGTTGGTTCAGAAGATGTCCCACGCCTGATGGATGAATGCAGTCTGGTTTGCGTCGCTGGATTCTGCCAACAAGCCTTGCAAACACAAAGTTGCAGTTAGCAGAAAATGGTGCTGGCCGGGACCAGGAAGGAGCTGGTGGCCTCTACCATGGAAGGGGAGACAGAAGGGGCTCTCAGCAACTCATAGAGCCATCAGACGACCAGGCAGCATGCACAGGAGGCCCACAGCATGGGGACAAAAAAGGTGCAAATGGAGGCCCATGCAGCATACCACAAAGGGATCCCACGCTGCCGTAAAATCACTCAGGAAGCTGTGTATCACAGGACGGAATGCTGGGGGCCTAAGCTGTAATGTGCACGAAGAATTTCTTGGAAGGTCGCACACAAGCCTTGGCAACTGCAAGTCATGCGGTGCACCGGGGTACTGTCTTTCTTGGGAAGGCAAGCTCTTACCTTCTCAAAAGTTGGACAGCTGGATGTCTTATCTCCTCAAAAGTTGGACAGCTGGATGTTAAGACTGTCAGAGTCATTTTAATCCACCACCCTTTTTGCTGGATCCAAGCATGTCATCTGGAGAGTGGACCCAAGCAACCAGGCATCGCTGCGGAGAGGTGCCTGCGGAAGCAGGGAAGTGACTCTGTCATTCCATGGGAGATTCCTTCGGTTCTTCTGGTGCAGGCTGAAGACAGGCAGTCCTTGGAGATTGCGTGACCTGGAAACCTTTGCAGTTGCTGGCAGGAGCTGAAGTTACAATGTTTCAGAAGTCGTCCATGCTTGTTTGTTGCAGTTTTGTAGAGTTCCTGGGGTGGTCAGTGACTGTTCCGTAAGTAGAAGATGAAGTAAATGATGCAGAGGATTCCTGCTGGAGTCTTGCAATCCGAATCTGAAGAAAAACTCAGTTCAGAGGCCCTAAATAGCCCTGAAAGGGGAATTGGTCACCTAACCAGGTAGGCACCCATCAGGAGGGGTCTCTGACACCACCTGCTGGCACTGGCCACTCAGATGCTCCCAGAGTGCCCCACCACCTTGGAATCCAAGATGGCAAAACCCAGGGACACTCCGGAGGAGCTCTGGGCACCACCCCTGGGGTGGTAATGGACAGGGGAGTGGTCACTCCCCTTTCCTTTGTCCAGTTTTGCACCAGATAAGGGACTGTTAATCCCTGAAACGGTGTAGACTGGATTATGCAAGGAGGGTCCCATCTGTGCCCTTCAAAGCATTTCCAGAGGCTCTGGGAGGCTACCCCTCCCATGCCTGTAACACCTATTTCCAAAGGGAGAGGGTGTAACACTCTCCTCTCGCTTTGGGATACATTAATCTCAAAATAAATTACGTTAATGTGGCACAAGGTGGCGCTAGGGGCCAATAAATATGCAGCTGTGTATCTCCTATGAATAACCCTCCGTTTCCTGTGGCTAAGCCAGACCATTCATATAGAATAGTCTTAAAGACATTTAATCAGTCACACACACACATTTCCTATCCAAAATTCACACAGTACAGCACTCATTAACAACATAGGGGCATATTTGAGAGCCCCTAGCACCATGTTAGCGCCGCCATTGTGCACGTTTTTGACGCTAGGGTGGTGCTAAAGTGGCTTTTCTGCCACTCCAAATTTACAAAGTGGCACAATGCATGCATTCGCCACTTTGTAACCCCTTACGCCACATTATGCCTGGACCAGTTCTCGTGCGAGAAGGCCTGCAAAAACGGTTCAGGGAAATTTTAAAAGTTTACTGCACAATTGTTGCCGTCATTGTTATTTCCTGCTCAGATCAGGCATTTAAATTACACTCCCATAATAACCTATGGGCCTCCTTGCACTTTGCTGCATTAGCGTCAACATTTTTTATGCTTGTGTAGCAAAGAGGCACAATAGCAAAAAAAAAATTGACACTATTGTGCTTATGGCTGCCATGGTGCATCGTATTATAAATATGGTGCAACTATGGTGTTGTTAGGTACCATTAGGGGGCACAAGAAAAGTGGGGCATCATAGCTGATCACCATTTTTTCTTAAATATGGGCCATAGTGCGCAAAAATAGAAAACAACCTTGAATATTTCCAACAGTTTTTTTTAACCAAAATCTACCACCTGTACAGAGGGATCTAAGCGCATTTTCCTTGTTGGGTTCCCAATGCCAATGTTGTCACCTCCTCCACGGGTATAAGAACAACCCATATTGTTTTCAGCCTGGGTGACATCAATATCATATTTATCTGATGGATGTTGAGCTCCATCACATCTAGCCAGATTAGATCACCTTGTTGTGGGATTTGAAGAGCATGGCCACAACTTTAATTAAAAAAAAAAATTGCTTTTCTTACTGTCCTATTTCTAGGATACAAATTATCAAATGAGGGGAAGAACCTGGCACCACAGTTCCTAGAGAAATGTGAGCAATTACAACCATCAAATAACAACAAGAAACTGCAACATTGCTTGGTTTCTTTAACTTTGGTAGAACTTATATTCCATGTTATGTACAATGCATCAAACCACTTTATGATTTAATACATATACAGATTCTCAGCTCATTACAGACCGACATGCTTGATGCAAAACTTTTGCACTTGCGTGTAAATAAAACAAATTTGGCAACCTTGATCATTCTGGGTGCCATTAGATTCACACATGTTGCATTCAATGAAGGTGACCCAGTACCCATAGCGTGCAAATCACATGTATACTCCAATGCAGAAATGCGTTTTGCACCAACAGAAAAAATACTGACTGTAGTTCAGATGGTGGTGATAAAGGAAAGAACACTAGCCCAAGGGAAACATACCATTGTTGTTACCGTAATACCAGCCCTTGAGGCAGTCACAAAAGCAAGCGTCCCAAACACAATAGCGTTACACCCAATTTGCATACAATGGGCTACCTCCTTGTCTGCCACTGACGTTAACTTTGTTTTCAACAAAAAAACTACAGACCCATGAATTTCTCAGCTATGCTTGAATACCACATGCCTACAAACATCTTGCCTCTTGACCAGTACAGAATCATCATCCACACCGATAGTTCAGCTCAACCAGCTCTAGGTACTAAACATCAATACTCTACAGATTGCATAGCCATTTGTGGAGTAATGATGGATGGTAAATTCCACCCTCAACAAACCTACACGCAGATCTTAGGGGACCACACAGCACAACTTGCACAGCTAAAAGAATTGATTTTGACACTGGAACATATGAATCCTGAACAGTATACATTGACTGTGCCTGATTCGTATTATTGTGTCTAGTCTTTTAATGAATACTTACATTACTGATGCCTTAATGGGTTCAGAGATTCAAGAGGAAACACCATAAAAAAAAGATTCTTGTGGGGGAAAGTGGCAGGTCTTAAGGACAAGCTGCCACAGGCTTATATATTACATAACTTGGGTAACCAATGTGGTGGAATACACTTTGTAAGAAATTCATTGGCTAATGCAGTTGCTAGGGCATCTGTTGCTGGGGATAACTGATTGTCATACGAGGGTGGATGATGACATCTTTGCTGCAGTGAATGCCTCAGATGGGTGCAAGCCCTTACCAAAAGCATTCCCTACCAAATATTCCTACTAGTTAAGTGCCAAAAACATTGCCTTTACTACAATACCAGGAATGGGTGATTGTGTGATCCCCAACCAAGATCACAGGCTAGATTTGATTAAAGCAGCTCATGAGGGTGTTGCTTTTGCCAATGCTGGCATGACAGCTACTAGCTCACTACTACAGAAACATTATTGATGGCCTGGTCTATAGAAACAGACCAAGCAGTAGGTCCTTAGCTGTACCATTTGTTAACAAATTAAAGGTTCCACCATCAAGTGCCCACAGCAGATACCCCTCCTAATTTCCGACAAGCCTTTGCAGTGTGTGTACCTGGACCATTGTGGTCCTTTGCAACCAGATGGTCCAGACAAATATATTGTACTTTCTGTAGGTTTTAGCTCCAGATTCCAATGGGTGTGACCACAATGATTGGCTGACGCCTAAACTGTTATTAAAGATTTTCAAATCTTCCTCAGGACATATGCATTCGCAGCATTCCATTCAGGCCACAGCCCTGCCTTTGGCTTCAGGGCATTCAGGGACACCATGACAATGATGGGTATTTGGGGGCATTATTCCTCACCATCCCATCCTAAGGGAAATTTGGTAGTGGAGAGAAATAACCAAGACTTAAAGCAATCCTTAAGAGCTAGGGTACTAGGTTCAAGTCATAGTTGGCTTCATCACACACAGAGTCCAGAGAGCATTACATATTCTGCCTAGAATTCTTTGGGAGGTCATACCCCTTATGAAGTCATGTTTGGCATCCCTATGTATGTCTCAGATCTTGATGGTCCTGGTAATATGAAACACCTTTTCACATAAATGAACGTACTACTATCTTGCAGTAAACACTTCTGTGATGAAAGTTCATCAGCACATGCCACCTCCTTGGGAATGAGGGATTTGACAACTCCCACAGCCTAGATTCCAAAGGTTGAGGATCTAGTTCAAGGGAAGATACCTGTGAGAAAGGAGTTTGGCTAATCCTACTGAGCACTGGTTCAAGTTCTAGGAATACAAGGTAACATAACTGTCACTCTACCACCCCTGCCTGGTTCAAAAGACAGTCGCTTTCCTCTATAGACCACTTCAAATTGCATCATGTGGCTGATCATGCACAGTAAACCACGAGGATTCCTTGGTAGTTCCCTAGCCCCTCTCACTATCATACAGGATATACCTCTTTAAGCATTAAACAATGATGAAATATGTATTCAAGGATGGGGCGGGTGGAGAGTTAACTTTTGTTGGTTTCTGTCACCAACACATCAATAAGCAATGTCCAAAATATACATTTGCAATTTCCAATTCAACACAAACTTGTGAAATTGTTTATGATGAGCTACCTATGGATACAGCTAAGAGTACCTATCACCAGCACCAGCTCCAGTCTTTGCACAAACTGCTTCTGTTTTTTTGCTGACATTGATAACTTTTCTTCAAACTCTTCAGCATCAGCCACTGCACCTGTATCTAACACACGTAAGATTTTTCATTGGCTTAAACACAACTATTTGTTTTGTCCATGGTACTAAATGTGTATAATACTGACATTGTTTGCCTTTTTTTATGAACCTGATTTATTATTGTCCTTTTTCTGTGAATACATGGTCACTATCTTCCTGAACGCTCTGCTTTAAACAGTTGGGTGGAGTTTTAAAGCAAAATGTTTCCTCACATAAAGTGCGAAGAAACTTGTCTATTGTTAACATTTCCGCTGTTCCTTGTCCTGATGAGACTGTTTGGGATAAAGTATGCTTTGATATCTTTGGTCCCACAGAAATGATTCAAATTCCATATGTATATAAAGTATTAATTAATTATATTATTACACTTCTGATGATATAATCAGTTGCTTCTATGCTTTCTAAACTCAAATATTACACTGTATTTTAAAGTGCAAATATATATATGTATGAATACAGCAAAATATGGGGGAATGTCCTGTTATCATCATTATGGATACCATTTTTTACATCAAGCTAGTGCACTAGGAATAGTTTTTAACTATACCCAATGGGGACATTGTTCGACTCTATGAGTGGGGAGTTCCAAAACGATATGTGGAAAGGTTTGCTTATTTCTCTGGTCATGGTAAAAATGCTGAGTCCTATTACTTCAAATTATCATATTTAAAAGTGAGTGTTTCTCAGTTGGCCATAAAAAGTTATGAATATTGGAAGAAATTGATTGATTTGAAAAGTGTTTGGGGAATGAAAGATCAGCAAATTCAAGGCACTGAGGCTTTATTTGAGTTATGTTTCATTCTGTTTCTAATGATTTTTCCAAAATACACTGTACAACAAACAACTTGCTTAGGGTTAGCAATAGTAACAAGAATTAATGTTCCCAGTGTGCCCTCTGTAGCTAAATTTGACAACTGGCAAAATATTATTCGTGTCATAGAAGAATAGCTCAAGGGTTGGGTTCAGAACAGTACCTTTAATACATCACTTTCAGGTCCGTGGTCATGTGGCCAGTGGACCCAAATGGTTGTCATACATGTTTCATCAACTCTACACAGGGTTTTGAAGCAAGCAGATTAGCGCCTTGCTATGTCATCCCACAGCACTCAGGTATCATCACCATATACAGTGTGGGTAAATTTTGTCAGCAATGGTCACAATCTTCCACACTAACAGCGGTAGAACACTTTTCTCTACTTTCTGAAGATATTGACATATAAGATTTTTGTTAGGTCCCAGAAAACCATGCTCAAAACGTTTCTTATATGCATATATAATGAAATTTGGAAGATTTCGCAAATGGAAGCCACTGCATGTTTAAGGCAGATAGGTAAAGACAATTCTGACAAAGATTTATCTGCTGTTGATAATGGTATGAATCATAACACATACAGAGAGTCAGGGATACAAATCAAACAGACCAGAAGGAATCAACCCATACTATCTCCCTATGTATAGAACCAATGACACAAAAAAGTATGGGGTTCACTTATAATAAGGAGCTGCCCCCAGGGGAAAATTCCATGGTGCTCTTTAAACTCACTTGATGAGTGGATGGTGTATGGGTGCTGTGAAGGGTCGTAAAGTGATGCTGTGGGGTGTTTCCTTTACGGACAAGGTGGTCTCACACACTATATAGTGTCATGCTTCATCATTTGACCACCTAGCCCCACCCAGGTAGGACAATGCCACCTGGGCGGACTCAACCTCACCGTTAAAAGAACGGGAGGGAGTGCGTAAATTTTTACTTTCTGGAAATTATGGGATCCAACTGAACTAGGGTAAATATAAAAACACCTAGACAGTTACCTGTGTGAAAAATACACTTTTAATAATGGTGTCTGCTGGTGTGTCTAAAAACTGGGATGGGACACCTCTGTGAGAGTAAAGACTCACTGGGTCACCTATCTAAAAATAAATGGCCAACATGTTTCTGCCCTCTACAATGAGCCAAGGAAGGTCTATGGGAATTCTTCAGGGCCTAGGATCCCTTAAAGTCATGCATTACAAAGAAAAACATCCTCCACTCAATAGGAGTGTGGGTAGAATATTGTGAGAAGTGATGCGGCCTACCTGAAGCGAGGAATTACCTAGCGTAGGCCTAAGGGAAACAGAAACAAAATTTACGTTTTGTGACACACAGCACTGCACAGAAAAACACACACAGGGGAGACACAGCAAGCAAAAGTCATGCAATGTATGCATGTATGACACGTATCTGCAAGGGAAAACATCTTATCCCACATCTAAAGGCTACTTGCCCCAGAACTCCAGGAGGGGGAGTGTCCCCTTATAGTCACACACTAAGAATATGGGAAAAAGGTAGGCAAGAACGGCATTAAGTATATACAAGATAATTAAAAAAAGAGCGTCTGGCCAGAGGCTGTGCTCACTGGGAAGTGGGCAGTGATAAAACTCTGCCAGGTAGCGTGTAAATGTGGACAATGCTTCAACTATCGGCAACTAGCTCAGCGATTACATATAAGTCACAGTACAGCATGGAGTGTGCATCCGGTAAAGGTAAGGTAGGCTGAATGCCAAGTAAATACAAAGTAAGTACACGGAAAAAACAATTTACTGGGAATAACAATTTAACAACTATATATGACCCCCGTAGCGGAGTGTGGGTCACCGGCTTAGGAAACACACAAAAAACAAAGATCTACCACGGTAGACCTATGCCCCTTTGGAAAATGCACCTGTGAGACAAATCACTGGGCTCTGCCATGGACATTCCTCCACCATCACCCCTGACCATTTTACAACCCCCTCCACTAATTTGCACTTAAATAAACACCCTTGAATCACAAAACAATATGGAGTCGGTCTGTGCTATCACACATGTGTATTTGCAATAACTGAGGAAAATAGCAATGTCCATTGTATTGTCAACATACTTATGTCACACAGCTCTAGTCCATGAAGTAACATAGAAGTGGTCACACAGTGCGACCCACATCTGTGAAATGGAAAGGCAAAGTGACAGGTCAGGTTCCATACACTGGGTGAAGGTGACAGACATATGATAGGTCTAACAATTGCATGAGATGTAGGAGGCAGTGATGTATTCTTACCTGTGTCTCACTGGAAGTATTGCTGGATCACGTTGTTTCTGTTGTCGATATCATCTTCTGCCTCCTCTTCTTCACTGTCCACAGGCCCCACAGCTGCGACAAGACTTCCTTCTGGACCATCCTCCTGCAGAAAAGGTACCTGGCATCGCAAAGCTAAGTTGTGCAGCATACAGCAGGGCACGATGATCTGCCACACCTTCTTTGGTGAGTAGTACAGAGAACCACCTGTCATATGGAGGCACCGGAACGTGGCCTTCAGGAGGCTGAAGGTCCTTTCTATAATCCTCCTAGTTCACCCATGTGCCTCATTGTAGCGTTCATCTGCTCTTGTCCTGGGATTTCTCACTGGGGTCAGTAGCCATGACAGGTTGGGAAACCCAGAGTCACCTGCAAATGTCAAGGGACAACTGTTAGACACACACTGACCCATAGGGACAAGCCCAGACTCAGACAACTATTCACAGGGTATAGGGTCTTTGTCCTCACCTATTAGCCACATACGGTGCCTCTGGAGTTGCCCCATCACATAAGGGATGCTGCTATTCCTCAAAATCTAAGCGTCATGCACTGAGCCAGGAAACTTGGCGTTCACATGGGAGTTGTACTGGTCGGCCAAACACACCATCTGTACATTCATTGAATGGTAGCTCTTCCGGTTTCTGTACACCTGTTCACTCCTGCGGGGGGGGTACCAAGGCCACATGTGTCCCATCAATGGCACCTATGATGTTGGGGATATGTCCCAGGGCAAAGAAGTCACCTTTCACTGTGGGCAAATCCTCCACCTGAGGGAAAACAATGTAGCAGCGCATGTGTTTTCCTGTGGGATAGCGGATAGCTTAAATCAGGTCTGGCTCCAACTGGGCACACAGTTCCTGGACTGTGGCACGATCAAGTCCGTAGGTGACTATTACATGTCTCTCTTCCATTTTCGACAGGTCCACAAGTGGTCTGTACACCGGAGGATGCCGCCATCTCCTCACCTGCCCCAGCAGACGTGCCCTATGGAAGAGATCAGCGAGCACAGAGTCAGGCAACACTGAGGTAGTAAAAAAAGAATTTATTGCACAAATTTGTCAATCCGCTATGTGCCTGTCTCTGTGTGTATGCAAGGCGTAGATATGTGTGACGCATTTAACAATAATGCCATGTGGCCCCCTGAAATGGCATCTGCCTGACCTGTAATGTGGGGCAAGGGGATATGAGGTAACCGCGCTGGCGTTGTTCACCGTCGCGGTAGGCAGTCGAACACCATGGCGCAATCCTGCATTGGTTAACATTGGGCCCTATGGGTCCCAGGAGCCAATGACGATGTACGCCGGTTGTGACGGTATGCACCGCCGCGGACGTGACCGCCATTTTCTGTCTGTTCACTCACTTGATACCTGACCTTCGACAGGAGAGGACCTACACTGCAAGTGCTGCTGTGACCTGTGTCTGGAAGCGACGATGTCTCATGTGTCTGGGGAAAGGGCCCCTGCCTTCACTTCGGAGGAGTTGGAGAAGTTAGTGGATGGGGTCCTCCCCAGTACACGCTACTCTACGGTCCTCCAGACAAACAGGTGAGTACACTGTGAGCATGCTGTATGGGCAATGCCTGTTTGGAGTGGTGTGGATGGAAGATACAGGGGAAGGGGGACTGAGGCCTGCATGAGCAGACGGTGAGTGTATGTGCACAGGGCAAGGGTGGGAAGGTGGGACAATGACTGTGACAGTCCGGACGGTTAACGTTTTTCCTTTTCCCCTGTACTATTCCTCTAGGTCAGCGCCCACCAGAAGAAGGATATTTGGCGTGCCATCGCCAAGGACGTCCGGACCCTGGGGTCCACCACAGACGGAGCACCCACTGCCGTAAAAGATGGGAGGACATTCGCCGCTGGAGCAAGAAGACAGAGGGGGCCCTGCTGGGGATGACCTCCCAACGTGGGAGGGGTGCCCTTCCCACCATGACCCCCCTGATGTTCCGGATCCTGGTGGTGGCTTATTCGGAGTTGGATGGGCGCTTGAGGGCATCACAGAAACCACAAGGGGGTTAGTACCGTCACATCCATCTGACTCTGCACGCATTACGAGGTGTCTGGTTGGGGGAGGTGGGGAGTGGGTTAACCTAGGCCAGGGCGAGCTTCGTAGGCAAGGACCCTTTGTGAGGCAGGCTATATGGCACACCAACCCCACCAGTGGTAAGAGCCATCTACACCTAGTCAGGCTCCTGTGACTTCCATGTGTGAAGCAATTGGGCATAGGCCTTCTACCCCATGTCCCTGTGAATAATTAGGGAACTCTAAGTGCATGGCATAGTGTGGAGGGCTGCTGTGTCTGTAGTGTCCGCCAACGGTAGCAGTATTGCATGCACTGAACATGCCTTTCTTCTTTCTTCCCCCTCCCCCTTTTTGTGGTCTCCCTGTTCTTGTGTGCATTAGCATCATCAGGCGGAGGAGCAGTGCCACCGGAGCAGGAGTGAGCTGCATCCCACATAGCCCTGGAGGGAGAGACAACAGAGTCTGACGTCACCAGTGGGACAGAGGGCGAGGGGAGCTCCACGGCGGGGACAGGAGCAGAGACCAGCTACACCGACTCCTCCTCTGATGGGAGCTGTGGGAGGCTGGACTGGCTTGTAGTGAGTACCAAGGGGTACTTGCACCTTGCACCAGGCCCAGGTATCCCTTATTAGTGTATAGGGTGTCTAGCAGCTTAGGCTGATAGATAATGGTAGCTTAGCAAAGCAGCTCAGGCTGAACTAGGAGACGTGTGAAGCTACTACAGTACCACTTAGTGTCATATGCACAATATCATAAGAAAACACAATACACAGTTATACTAAAAATAAAGGTACTTTATTTTTATGACAATATGCCAAAGTATCTTAGAGTGTACCCTCAGTGAGAGGATAGGAAATATACACAAGATATATATACACAATAGCAAAAATATGCAGTATAGTCTTAGAAAACAGTGCAAACAATGTATAGTTACAATAGGATGCAATGGGGAAACATAGGGATAGGGGCAACACAAACCATATACTCCAGAAGTGGAATGCGAACCACGAATGGACCCCAAACCTATGTGACCTTGTAGAGGGTCGCTGGGACTATTAGAAAATAGTGAGAGTTAGCAAAATAACCCACCCCAAGACCCTGAAAAGTGAGTGCAAAGTGCACCAAAGTTCCCCTAAGGACAAAATAGTCGTGTTAGAGGGAGAATGCAAGGAAAACACAAATCAGCAATGCAACAACAATGGATTCCTGTCTGAAGGGACCTGTGGAACAAGGGGACCAAGTCCAAAAGTCACAAGCAGCTCGGAGATGGGCAGATGCCCAAGAAATGCCAGCGGTTGGTGCAAAGAAGCTCTTACTAGGCTGAAGAACTGTGAATACTGCAGGAACGACAAGGGCTAGAGACTTCCCCTTTGGAGGATGGATCCCGCACGCCTTGGAGAGTCGTGCAGAAGTGTTTTCCCGCCGGATGGACGCCAACAAGCCTTGCTACACGCAAATCATGCGTTTGGCGTTTTTGGACGCTGCTGGGGCCCAGGAGGGACCAGGAGGTCGCAAAGTGGACCTGCAGAGAGAGGGGACGTCGAGCAAGACAAAGAGCCCTCACTGAAGCAGGTAGCACCCGGAGAAGTGCCAGAAACAGGCACTACGAGGATGCGTGAAACGGTGCTCGCCGAAGTTGCACAAAGGAGTCCCACGTCGCCGGAGACCAACTTAGAAAGTCGTGCAATGCAGGTTAGAGTGCCGTGGATCCAGGCTTGGCTGTGCACACAGGATTTCCGCCGGAAGTGCACAGGGGCCGGAGAAGCTTGCAAAGTCGCGGTTCCCAGCAATGCAGCCCAGCGAGGTGAGGCAAGGACTTACCTCCACCAAACTTGGGCTGAAGAGTCACTGGACTGTGGGGGTCACTTGGACGGTGTCGCTGGATTCGAGGGACCTCGCTCGTCGTGCTGAGAGGAGACCCAAGGGACCGGAGATGCAGCTTTTTGGTGCCTGCGGTTGCAGGGGGAAGATTCCGTCGACCCACGGGAGATTTCTTCGGAGCTTCTGGTGCAGAGAGGAGGCAGACTACCCCCACAGCATGCACAAGCAGGAAAACAGTCGAGAAGGCGGCAGGATCAGCGTTACAGAGTTGCAGTAGTCGTCTTTGCTACTATGTTGCAGGTTTGCAGGCTTCCAGCGCGGTCAGCGGTCGATTCCTTATCAGAAGGTGAAGAGGGAGATGCAGAGGAACTCGGCTGAGCTCATGCATTCGTTATCTGAAGTTTCCCCAGAGACAGAGACCCTAAATAGCCAGAAAAGAGGGTTTGGCTACCTAGGAGAGAGGAAAGGCTACTAACACCTGAAGGAGCCTATCAGCAGGAGTCTCTGACGTCACCTGGTGGCACTGGCCACTCAGAGCAGTCCGGTGTGCCAGCAGCACCTCTGTTTCCAAGATGGCAGAGGTCTGGAGCACACTGGAGGAGCTCTGGACACCTCCCAGGGGAGGTGCAGGTCAGGGGAGTGGTCACTCCCCTTTCCTTTGTCCAGTTTCGCGCCAGAGCAGGGGCTAAGGGGTCCCTGAACCGGTGTAGACTGGCTTATGCAGAATTGGGCACATCTGTGGCCAACAAAGCATTTCCAGAGGCTGGAGGAGGCTACTCCTCCCCTGCCTTCACACCATTTTCCAAAGGGAGAGGGTGTCACACCCTCTCTCAGAGGAAGTTCTTTGTTCTGCCATCCTGGGCCAGGCCTGGCTGGACCCCAGGAGGGCAGCTGCCTGTCTGAGGGGTTGGCAGCAGCAGCAGCTGCAGAGAAACCCCAGGAAGGGCAGTCTGGCAGTACCAGGGTCTGTGCTACAGACCACTGGGATCATGGAATTGTACCAACAATGCCAGGATGGCATAGAGGGGGCAATTCCATGATCATAGACATGTTACATGGCCATATTCGGAGTTACCATGGTGAAGCTACATATAGGTAGTGACCTATATGTAGTGCACGCGTGTAATGGTGTCCCCGCACTCACAAAGTTCAGTGAATTGGCTCTGAACAATGTGGGGGCACCTTGGCTAGTGCCAGGGTGCCCTCACACTAAGTAACTTTGCACCTAACCTTTACCAGGTAAAGGTTAGACATATAGGTGACTTATAAGTTACTTAAGTGCAGTGTAAAATGGCTGTGAAATAACGTGGACGTTATTTCACTCAGGCTGCAGTGGCAGGCCTGTGTAAGAATTGTCAGAGCTCCCTATGGGTGGCAAAAGAAATGCTGCAGCCCATAGGGATCTCCTGGAACCCCAATACCCTGGGTACCTCAGTACCATATACTAGGGAATTATAAGGGTGTTCCAGTAAGCCAATGTAAATTGGTAAAATTGGTCACTAGCCTGTTAGTGACAATTTGAAAGTAATGAGAGAGCATAACCACTGAGGTTCTGGTTAGCAGAGCCTCAGTGAGACAGTTAGGCACCACACAGGGAACATATACATGCACACCTATGAGCACTGGGGCCCTGTGTGACAGGGTCCCAGTGACACATACATATAGGCCACAAACCTATGAGCACTGGGGTCCTGACTAGCAGGATCCCAGTGACACATAACAACCATACTGAAAACATGGTGTTTTCACTATGAGCACTGAGGCCTGGCTATCAGGATCCCAGTGAGACAGTGAAAACAGTGACAAACACCCTGACATACACTCACAAACAGGCCAAAAGTGGGGGTAACAAGGCTAGAAAGAGGCTACCTTCTCACACAACCCCCCCCCAAACGAAGGACAATAAGGCTAACCTTGGCCAGTTGAGACTTTATTGTCTAAGTGGTGATGAGTAGAGAGTAGCTCTGCAATAGACTGGTTACTCCCTTTATCATCCACTATATGGTTACTTCCCTGTGGGGATGTAAACCACCCTGTTTGAAGTTTTTTAGCTAAGTAACAATGTGAAGATGTATTTTCAGAGTTTCTATCAGTAAGTTTTAGTTTAGAGCAGTGGGAATTGTCCACTGAACCTATTTGTAGTGATGGAAATGCCAGACAGGGATGCTGTCTCAGAAAAGCCATAGCTGGGCAAAAACTTTGTCCATATGGCTGGAAGAGAGAACAGGGATGCTGTTTCACTTGGGTTGGAGCAGGGCAGGGATGCTGTCCTATCAGCTCCACACTAGGGCAGGGATGCTGTCCTAAGTGTTGTGAGGCAGTGCAGAGTTTCTGCACTAAAGTTTCTCTGGGAGGGTTGGAGGGATGCTCCATGTTAACTAAAATGGTGCTCTTTTTCTCACCAATGTTAGTTATCCCACAGAGAGGTACTTCCACCTCAGGGAGTCCAGCTTTGCCAGCTGATGAGTCCCTTGGAACAGGTGCCACCCCAGGAGAGGATTCTCCCACCACAGGAATAGTATCCTGAATGGTAGGGTGGTTAGGGGATACTGTGATACCCTTTTTACCTGTTGATGGAGAGGGATCCTGAGTTTTCAGGCCTTCTCTCCTTTGCTTTTTCATTTCACTTGAAATGAGAGGGAACAATTCCTCAGGGATGCCCAGCATGGCTGCATGGGCATAAAACTCTACATCAGCCCAACCTGAGGCCTCTAGGTCATTACCTAAGAGACAGTCTACAGGTAAGCTAGGTGATACCACCACCTGCTTAGGGCCAGTAACTCCACCCCAACTAAACTGAATTATAGCTAAGGGAAGAAACTTAGTGGAGTTATGGACATCAATAATCTTATATTGTTGTCCAATGATGTGTTGTTCAGGAGGCACTAGGTTTTCAGTCACCAAAGTGAAACTGGCACCTGTGTCCCTGTAGGCCAAGGCCTCAACACCATTTATTGAAACTGTCTGCCTGTACTTATCCATTGTAAGGGGACAAGCAGCCAGTGTGGCAAGGCCAGTGCCACTAGGTGTGACAGAAACTGTCTTGGGACTGATGACATCAGTTTCCACTATGGACCCATAAGTGAACCCAACTACACCCTTTGCTTGACTGTTGCCAGCAGTCCCACCACTAGTACCACTACTGCTAGGGGCACTAGAGCTTGATGTATTAGTGGTGGTAGGCTCAGGGGGTTTACCTGGACAGGACTTATCCCCTGGCCTATGGCCTCTGTTTTTACACACAAAGCACCAAGGCTTTTTAATGTGTGCAGGTTGGGAAGAAGAGGAAGAATTTGTTTTATCCCCACCCTCTGAAGAGCGTTTAAGATTTGAAGTGGGATCTTTGGTTTTACCCTTATCCCCATGCTTATCTTGAGATTTTTCACCATCTTTCTTCTTATTGCCATCTTTGTCACCCCCTGTATGAACTTTTCTGTTCACCCTTGTTCTGACCCATTTGTCTGCCTTCTTTCCCAATTCTTGGGGAGAGGTCAGATCAGAGTCTACCAGGTACTGGTGCAACAAATCAGACACACAATTATTAAGTATATGCTCTCTCAGGATTGTGTTATACAGGCTTTCATAATCAGTAACTTTACTGCCATGTAACCACCCCTCCAAGGCCTTCACTGAATGGTCAATGAAATCAACCCAGTCTTGTGAAGACTCCTTTTTGGTCTCTCTGAACTTTATCCTGTACTGTTCAGTGGTTAAGCCATAACCATCCAGGAGTGCATTCTTAAGAACTGTAAAATTATTGGCATCATTTTCTTTCACTGTAAGGAGCCTATCCCTACCTTTTCCACTAAATGATAGCCATAGGATAGCAGCCCACTGCTTTTGAGGGACATCCTGTACAGCACAGGCCCTCTCAAGTGCAGCAAACCACTTGTTAATGTCATCCCCCTCCTTATAAGGGGGAACTATCTTGTGTAGATTCCTGGAATCATGCTCTTTTGCAGGATGACTATGGGGAATACTGCTGCTGCCACCATGGGTATCTAAACCCAACTTCTGTCTTTCCCTCTCTATTTCTAAAGACTGTCTATCCAAATCCAGCTGTTGCTTCTTGAGCTTCAGTCTGGTTTGTTCCACTCTCAATCTATTGAGCTCCCTTTCTAACAATCTGTCATCAGGGTGGGTGGGAGGGACATTTCTAGATACAGAGGTATGATGGGAATGAACAGAAGGAGACCTGTCCCTTACAGAGGGCACCCTAACAGCTTGGCTACCAGTATAATGTGAGAGCACATCATCAGTATGATGTGATACAACCTCTGTACCAACTATGCTAGACTGTCTAGTAATGGGCAGGCTGAGAAGTTTCTTTCCTGAACCTTTTCCTGGGGGAGTCCCTGGATCAGATTGAGAACCATTAGCTACTTTTTCTACAGATTGGGCACTTATGGCCTTATCCTGTACTCTAAGCATATTAATTAACAGTTCTAAGGAAGGATTCTTCCCTACACTCAAACCTCTCTCTATGCAGAGACTCCTTGCTCCTTTCCAGCTAAGGTGATCATATGCAAGTTTGGACAGTTCAACATTTTTTCCTGTGCCAGACATTTTTTAGAGAGAGTTAAAGTGATAGAAAAAGAGAAAAAAGTTTTCAGAACTTTTTGGAAAGATAGAAAAAAACTTTTTAAACTTTTAAGAACTTTTTGAAAGTTTAGAAGTACTTTTCAGCACTTAGAAAAGAGTGAAAAGAGGAAATGCAAAACTTTTTGGCTATGTGTATATACACTGACCTTGTTTTGTATATTTTTCTCTTATGAAAAGTACAATGACAAGAGTGGTAAGTAGTCTCAAGCACTTATCCCACCACTGCACAACCAATGTAGGAGGCTGGACTGGCTTGTAGTGAGTACCAAGGGGTACTTGCACCTTGCACCAGGCCCAGGTATCCCTTATTAGTGTATAGGGTGTCTAGCAGCTTAGGCTGATAGATAATGGTAGCTTAGCAAAGCAGCTCAGGCTGAACTAGGAGACGTGTGAAGCTACTACAGTACCACTTAGTGTCATATGCACAATATCATAAGAAAACACAATACACAGTTATACTAAAAATAAAGGTACTTTATTTTTATGACAATATGCCAAAGTATCTTAGAGTGTACCCTCAGTGAGAGGATAGGAAATATACACAAGATATATATACACAATAGCAAAAATATGCAGTATAGTCTTAGAAAACAGTGCAAACAATGTATAGTTACAATAGGATGCAATGGGGAAACATAGGGATAGGGGCAACACAAACCATATACTCCAGAAGTGGAATGCGAACCACGAATGGACCCCAAACCTATGTGACCTTGTAGAGGGTCGCTGGGACTATTAGAAAATAGTGAGAGTTAGCAAAATAACCCACCCCAAGACCCTGAAAAGTGAGTGCAAAGTGCACCAAAGTTCCCCTAAGGACAAAATAGTCGTGTTAGAGGGAGAATGCAAGGAAAACACAAATCAGCAATGCAACAACGATGGATTCCTGTCTGAAGGGACCTGTGGAACAAGGGGACCAAGTCCAAAAGTCACAAGCAGCTCGGAGATGGGCAGATGCCCAAGAAATGCCAGCGGTTGGTGCAAAGAAGCTCTTACTAGGCTGAAGAACTGTGAATACTGCAGGAACGACAAGGGCTAGAGACTTCCCCTTTGGAGGATGGATCCCGCACGCCTTGGAGAGTCGTGCAGAAGTGTTTTCCCGCCGGATGGACGCCAACAAGCCTTGCTACACGCAAATCATGCGTTTGGCGTTTTTGGACGCTGCTGGGGCCCAGGAGGGACCAGGAGGTCGCAAAGTGGACCTGCAGAGAGAGGGGACGTCGAGCAAGACAAAGAGCCCTCACTGAAGCAGGTAGCACCCGGAGAAGTGCCAGAAACAGGCACTACGAGGATGCGTGAAACGGTGCTCGCCGAAGTTGCACAAAGGAGTCCCACGTCGCCGGAGACCAACTTAGAAAGTCGTGCAATGCAGGTTAGAGTGCCGTGGATCCAGGCTTGGCTGTGCACACAGGATTTCCGCCGGAAGTGCACAGGGGCCGGAGAAGCTTGCAAAGTCGCGGTTCCCAGCAATGCAGCCCAGCGAGGTGAGGCAAGGACTTACCTCCACCAAACTTGGGCTGAAGAGTCACTGGACTGTGGGGGTCACTTGGACGGTGTCGCTGGATTCGAGGGACCTCGCTCGTCGTGCTGAGAGGAGACCCAAGGGACCGGAGATGCAGCTTTTTGGTGCCTGCGGTTGCAGGGGGAAGATTCCGTCGACCCACGGGAGATTTCTTCGGAGCTTCTGGTGCAGAGAGGAGGCAGACTACCCCCACAGCATGCACAAGCAGGAAAACAGTCGAGAAGGCGGCAGGATCAGCGTTACAGAGTTGCAGTAGTCGTCTTTGCTACTATGTTGCAGGTTTGCAGGCTTCCAGCGCGGTCAGCGGTCGATTCCTTATCAGAAGGTGAAGAGGGAGATGCAGAGGAACTCGGCTGAGCTCATGCATTCGTTATCTGAAGTTTCCCCAGAGACAGAGACCCTAAATAGCCAGAAAAGAGGGTTTGGCTACCTAGGAGAGAGGAAAGGCTACTAACACCTGAAGGAGCCTATCAGCAGGAGTCTCTGACGTCACCTGGTGGCACTGGCCACTCAGAGCAGTCCGGTGTGCCAGCAGCACCTCTGTTTCCAAGATGGCAGAGGTCTGGAGCACACTGGAGGAGCTCTGGACACCTCCCAGGGGAGGTGCAGGTCAGGGGAGTGGTCACTCCCCTTTCCTTTGTCCAGTTTCGCGCCAGAGCAGGGGCTAAGGGGTCCCTGAACCGGTGTAGACTGGCTTATGCAGAATTGGGCACATCTGTGGCCAACAAAGCATTTCCAGAGGCTGGAGGAGGCTACTCCTCCCCTGCCTTCACACCATTTTCCAAAGGGAGAGGGTGTCACACCCTCTCTCAGAGGAAGTTCTTTGTTCTGCCATCCTGGGCCAGGCCTGGCTGGACCCCAGGAGGGCAGCTGCCTGTCTGAGGGGTTGGCAGCAGCAGCAGCTGCAGAGAAACCCCAGGAAGGGCAGTCTGGCAGTACCAGGGTCTGTGCTACAGACCACTGGGATCATGGAATTGTACCAACAATGCCAGGATGGCATAGAGGGGGCAATTCCATGATCATAGACATGTTACATGGCCATATTCGGAGTTACCATGGTGAAGCTACATATAGGTAGTGACCTATATGTAGTGCACGCGTGTAATGGTGTCCCCGCACTCACAAAGTTCAGTGAATTGGCTCTGAACAATGTGGGGGCACCTTGGCTAGTGCCAGGGTGCCCTCACACTAAGTAACTTTGCACCTAACCTTTACCAGGTAAAGGTTAGACATATAGGTGACTTATAAGTTACTTAAGTGCAGTGTAAAATGGCTGTGAAATAACGTGGACGTTATTTCACTCAGGCTGCAGTGGCAGGCCTGTGTAAGAATTGTCAGAGCTCCCTATGGGTGGCAAAAGAAATGCTGCAGCCCATAGGGATCTCCTGGAACCCCAATACCCTGGGTACCTCAGTACCATATACTAGGGAATTATAAGGGTGTTCCAGTAAGCCAATGTAAATTGGTAAAATTGGTCACTAGCCTGTTAGTGACAATTTGAAAGTAATGAGAGAGCATAACCACTGAGGTTCTGGTTAGCAGAGCCTCAGTGAGACAGTTAGGCACCACACAGGGAACATATACATGCACACCTATGAGCACTGGGGCCCTGTGTGACTAGCAGGATCCCAGTGACACATAACAACCATACTGAAAACATGGTGTTTTCACTATGAGCACTGAGGCCTGGCTATCAGGATCCCAGTGAGACAGTGAAAACAGTGACAAACACCCTGACATACACTCACAAACAGGCCAAAAGTGGGGGTAACAAGGCTAGAAAGAGGCTACCTTCTCACAGGAGCTCCCTTGCGGTGGCGGGCCCTCTGTGCTCACCGCATCTACAGGTACAGCTGCCACCCCCCCTACCAGCACTGCCCTCCCAGCAGCCCCTCAGCATGTGTCCCGTGGCCGCTCATCCAGGAGAGTGGGCATCTCCTTCGCCCAGGCACCTCAGGTCCTGCCCCAATCAGCCCTGCGGCCCTCAGTGAGGAGGCCATTGACCTCCTGAGATCCCTCACTGTTGGGCAGTCTACCATTCTGAATGCCATCCAGGGTGTAGAGAGACAGTTGCAACAAACAAATGCATACCTGGAGGGCATTCATTCTGGCCAGGCAGCCCAACAGCGAGCATTTCAGGCTCTGGCCTCTGCACTGATGGCAGCCATTGTCCCTGTGTCCAGCCTCACCCCTCCAACTTCCTCCACCCGGACCCAATCCCCTGTACCTCAGCCTATCCCAAGCACACCATCAGACCAGCATGCACACACATCAACACACAAGGGTGGCTCAGGCAAACATAAGCCCCACACATCCCACAGGCACTCACACAGGCATCATACCCACGCACACATACCAACATCCACTGCCTCCACTGTGTCTCCCTCCTCCACGTCTCCCTCCTCCCTCCCTGTCATGTCTCCACTCACAACTGCATGCACTACATCCTCAGCCACTACCTCCATCACCAGCACGCCCATCACAACACACCGCTCACGTGCACTCACCACCCCCACCCCCACTACCATTCACACATCCCCTGTGTCCTCTACCAGTGTGTCTGTGAGCCCTCCTCCCAAAGTACACAAACGCAGTCACACACCCACCCAACAGCCATCCACCTCACAACAGCCTACAGCCCATGCACCTTCACCCAAAGTCACCAAACAAACACCTCCTACAACCACTACCTCTTCCTCCACTCCCAAACCCCCTCCAACTACCCATCCCAGTGTGTCTAAAAAGCTCTTCCTATCAAATGTTGACCTCTTCCCTACAACCCCACCGTCCGTCCCCTAGGACCTGCCTTTCCAGATTCCAACCCAGCACCTCAGCCACCACATCAACGGGCACAGTGGTGCCAGCAATAGCGGGATTTTGGAGTGCGCCAAGCAATAGGGCTGCCAGAGTCCCAAGGAGCGAGTCCAAGGACATTCCTCAACCTCCAAAACTCAAAAAGTTGCCCACATCCCAGAGGGAGAAGGTGAAAACACCTGCCACCAAGGGCTCAGGCAAGACAAAAGTTGAAAGTGGCAAGACAGCTGCGCCACCATCCAAGGTAAGAAAGGGCCTGAAAATCAAAGGCAGGTCCACGTCGACGCCAACCTGCACGCCTGACAAGACCGCTACTGGCACCGCCACCTGCACTGCCGCCACAGACACTGCCGCCAGCACCCCAGACACTGAGCCCTTCACTAGCACTGCAGACACTGTGCCCTTCACCAGCACCGCAGTCAGTGAGCCCGCCACCAGCACCGCTGCTACTGACACCGCCGCCAGCACTGCAGTCAGAGAGCCCACCACCAGCACCGCCGCTTGCACCGCCGCTTGCACCGCAGTCAGTGAGCCCGCAACCAGCACTGCAGTCAGTGAGGCCACCACCAGCACCGCCGCCACAAAGACCGCCGCCAGCACCAATGCCACAGAGCCTGCTGCAAGCACCGATGCCACAGAGCCTGCTGCAAGCACTGCCGCTACTGACCCCACCGCCAGCACCACCAGCACCACCAGCACCGCCAGCAGCCCCGCAACATCCTAAGCCAGTGGCACCACCGCAGACATGGCTGCCATCCCCAGTGGTCAGTCCTACAAGGCTGGTAGTCAGTTCCAGGAGCCTGGGCAGCTTGCATGTTGCACAACCGTCAGTGGAGTGTCACATCCACTACTTCAGTCCTTGGCAGGATGAAGCACTCTGGGCAGAAAGCCCCCTCCAGAACCAGTGGAGTATCACATCCTCTACCTCAGTCCTTGGCAGGATGAAGCACTCTGGGCACAAAGCCCCCCCCAGAACCAGTGGAGAGATACATCCACTACCTCAGTCCTTGGCAGGATGAAGCACTCTGGGTACAACGCCCTCTCAGGAACCAGTGGAGAGATACATCCACTACCTCAGTCCTTGGCAGGATGAAGCACTCTGGGCACAAAGCCCCATCCAGAACCATTGGAGAGATACATCCACTACCTCAGTCTTTGGCAGGATGAAGCACTCTGGGCACAAATCCCCCTCCAGAACCAGTGGAGAGATAGATCACCTACCTCAGTCCTTGGCAGGATGAAGCACACTGGGCACAAAGCTCCCTCCAGAACCAGTGGAGTATCACATCCACTACCTCAGTCCTTGACAGGATGAAGCACTCTGGGCACAATACCCCCTCCAGAACCAGTTGAGAGATACATCCACTACCTCAGTCCTTGGCAGGATGAAGCACTCTGGGCACAAAGCCCCCTCCAGAACCAGTGGAGTATCACATCCACTACCTCAGTCCTTGGCAGGATGAAGCACTCTGGGCACAATACACCCTCCAGAACCAGTTGAGAGATACATCCACTACCTCAGTCCTTGGCAGGATGAAGCACTCTGGGCACAAAGCCCCCTCCAGAACCAGTGGAGAGATACATCCACTACCTCAGTCCTTGACAGGATGAAGCACTCTGGGCAAAAAGCCCCCTCCAGGACCAGTGGAGACTGTTATCCACTTGAGAGCCTGTGGCTTTGCACTCCCCAGGATAAAGCAGTGGGCAACCCACCCACTGAAAAGACTTGAGAGACTGTGGCTTTGCACTCCCAGGATAAAGCAGTGGGCAGCCCACCCACTGAAAAGACTTGAGAGACTGTGGTGTTGCATTCCCCAGGATAAAGCAGTGGGCAACCCACCCACTGAAAAGACTTGAGAGACTGTGGCTTTGCACTCCCCAGGATACATTAATGGGCATGGAGCCCCCTCTTGGAGCTGGCGTCGTGCCCTCATCCGGCTGAGGTGCCCCTCTTCCCTTCCCTTTGAGGTGGCAGTTTCATTTCGATCTGATGCCCCAGGAGTGTTCTCTCCATTTCGAGTCTGGTATCGAGTGTCGGCCTCGCCCATGCATTTTGGGCCCAGTGGTCCACGGACTATGAATTATGCACTACCCGGACTTGAATAGTTGGTGTACATAAATGTTTATACTGTATTTAAAGTTTTGACTAATGGATTTTTATTGATTACAATCATTACAATCATTTCCTTTTGTCCTTGCATTCTTCCGGGGGGGGGGGGGTTGTGGGTGTAAATGTAATGTTGCAGCATGTATTTGTGTGTATGTTTTTGTGGGTGAGGGTGGGGGCGTTGTGTGTGTGTGTCACTCTCTTTTCCCTCCCCCTCCCCTGTGTTGTAGGTGCAGTACTCACTGTTGTCGTCGCCGCCGTCTTACGTGCTCCTGGTAGAGGAGCAGGAGTACTATCGTCGGGAGTATTTAGAGTTCTGGCTCCATGGCGTCCTAGTTCCTCGTGGGTTGTGTAGAGGTGAGTATTTCCCCTTCCAAGTCCTGTTTCCGCCGTGCTTTTGTTCGCGTTGAATCCGCCCCGGAAATGGTGGCGGATTGGCCTCTCATAATAGTGTGGGCGGTACATTGTCTTCCGCCTGTCTGTTGGCGATGACCGCTGCTGTGTTTGTTTCTACCGCTGTGGCGGTCAGAGTGTTAAAGTGGCTGTCTATGTTGGCGGTTTCTGCATGGTCGTGATTCCATTTTTTTTATTGCCGGCCTGTTGGTGGTCTTACTGCCGCTTTAACACCGACCACCAGGGTTGTAATGAGGGCCTAAGTGTTTCAATTGGGCACCTTGTAACCACAACAACCTGCCTGTCAAGACGCACAGTGAAGCTGCAGGTTGAACTTGGAGATTTTGCAGGTGATGTGACAAGAGGACTTGGGCACATCAGCCATGCAGTGGACCTGCTAGAGGCCAGCCAGGCAGCAAGGGGCATTGGCGATACCCCTCAGGATAGCGAGGAGATCTCCAGTGTCAGCAGTGTGTCTGCCACTGATGCACAAATCCTGTGGAGTAGCAGTGCCCGGCAAGGATCAGGGGACCAACCTGGATTGAACCATGGTGGCCGTAGTCACAGGAGGCTGTGAGCTACCAATCTGTGCTGTGACTGAGGCACATGAAATAAATGTGTCCGACTTTACTTTTTGCTTTCTTCATGCAGTTTAGTTGACTATATTTTCTTCATTATATTCCTGAAATTAAAGGGATAATTTGTTGAACTACACAATTGGGCTATGCGTGTCTTACATTAGTGAGTGTTGGCACGGTTGCCACGTACCTGCCAAAGTAGTGAGTTGCAATGTGGTTCTGTCTCTGTCTTCAAATCAAATCAAATCATTAACATTTATAAAGCGCGCTACTCACCCGTGCGGGTCTCAAGGTGCTAGGGGAAAGGGGGGGGTTACTGCTGCTCGAAAAGCCAGGTTTTTAGGAGTCTCCGGAGTGCGGAGTGGTCCTGGGTGGTCCTGAGGCTGGTGGGGAGGGAGTTCCAGGTCTTGGCTGCCAGGAAGGAGAAAGACCTCCCACCCGCCGTGGAGCGGCAGATGCGAGAGACAGCAGCGAGCGCGAGGCCAGAGGAACGGAGGAGGCGGGTGGGGACGTAGAAGCTGAGGCGTCGGTTGAGGTATTCCGGTCCCTTGTTGTGGAGGGCTTTGTGTGCGTTGGTGAGAAGTCGAAAGGTGATCCTTTTGCTGACTGGGAGCAAATGCAGGTGTCTCAGGTGTGCGGAGATGTGGCTGTTGCGGGGTACGTCGAGGATGAGGCGGGCCGAGGCATTTTGAATGCGTTCCAGGCGATTTTGGAGTTTGGTGGTAGTCCCAGCGTAGAGGGTGTTGCCGTAGTCCAGGTGGCTCATGACGAGGGCGTGGGTCACGGTTTTTCTAGTGTCGGCGGGGATCCAGCGGAAGATCTTGAGGAGCATGCGGAGGGTGAGGAAGCAGGCGGAGGACACGGCGTTAACTTGCTTGGTCATGGTGAGAAGGGGGTCCAAGATGAAGCCGAGGTTGCGGGCGTGGTCTGTGGGGGTCGGTGCGGTGCCGAGGGCCGTGGGCCACCAGGAGTCGTCCCAGGCGGACGGGGTGTTGCCGAGGATGAGGACTTCCGTTTTGTCAGAGTTCAGCTTTAGGCGGCTGAGCCTCATCCAATCTGCGACGTCCTTCATACCCTCTTGTAGGTTGGTCTTGGCGCTGACGGGGTCCTTGGTGAGCCATTGCGATGCTTCCATCCCCAGGCTGTCGGTGTGGTAGCTCTTGCTCCTCATCCTACAAATCTGTGTCATCAGGGGTGAGATATAGCCCACGTCTGGTGGTAATGTTGTGTAGGATGCAGTTTCTTGGTCATAATGGAGTGCCCCTCCACTTTTGTGTAGGCATCGGAATCATGACTTCAACAAGCCAAACGCCCTCTCTATGACAGATCTGGTGCACCAATGTCCTATGTTGTATCGCCTCTCATTCTGATTGCCAGGTGTTAGGTATGGGGTGAGTATCCATGGCCTCAGGGCATATGCACTGACACCTGTGTGACAAAAGAGGCAAATTTAGCAGGGCTTCACAGGGTTACACAGTAACATGTATTTAAGACATCAGAGTGTACTACACAGTACCTAATAAATATCCTTTGCCAAACTCCCCACATTCTAGGAGTTGGTGTATCCCACTGTGCCTGAATATGTATGCATCATGTGTACTCCCTGGATATTTAGCCACAATGTCAGTAATGACATTATGGGCGTCACATACCACCTGGATGTTTAGTGATACTATTGTGGAACACATATTCCAGATTTGCAGGTGGGTAAATTGGTATATGTGTCCTGTCCACACACCCTATTACATGGGGGAAGTTGGCAATTCTGTAGAAGTCCAACTTGGTGCTGTTAATTTCCACCTCATTCCTAGGAAGGTATATATATCTGGACATGTGTGCGAGTATGGCATCTAGGAAATGTCTGAAGAATCTTTAGAGGGCACTTTTGGACACTCCACCTGCCACTGCAATCACCCCCTGGTAGCTGCCTGAGGCCAAGAGGTGCAGTGACCATAGCACTTGCACATGTGTGGGGATGGTGCATCCACACATTGTCGGGCATTCAAGCTGAGGTTTTAGCAGTTCAATGATCTATAGGATAACTGCGCTGCTCAGTCTTTATTTATCATAAATCTCATCCTCAGTTTGTGGAAACAGTGTCTGCCTGGTTCGGTATATCCTCTGCCTCCTTCTCCTCTGCTGGGCAGCCTGGACTCTCCTCCTCCATGCAATCACGTATAGTGCAGCTATTGTGAGAAAGCCAGATGCAGTCTGGGTCTCCTTTTATACTTTGGTTCTGGTTACCACCTGTTCGGAATCAGTGCTAATATGGGTGTGCAAAACGGGCTTTTTGCGACTAGTTGCAATTTGCGATTGGCTTGTGCATTTGGTTTGCGACTCGCAATTAGCGACTTTGTAATTGCGAGTCACAAAATCAGGTCGCAATTTTTGCGAGTCGGTAATGGGTTGCATCACTATTTGGAACTCCGAAATGGCATTGGTACATACCATTTCACTTTTTGCAAGGTTGCAAATAGCGCTGCGACCCATTTGCGACTCGCAAAAGTTTCCTACATCTGGCCCTTAGTTCCTGGATCCTACACGCCTGTACTGACAATGTGTGGGGTGTTGTGGTTTCCCCTTAGTACCTGGTTTGGGCACCCTTATTTTAACTTTAGACACGTAGCCCGTGCTTTTAAATATGCAGTTGTATTCATTTTATTTATCTCATATGTTTAGCACATCCAATTTTTAGCTCATTGATTTTAGATTTTATTCAGTTGCCTTTTCTGAAAGGTCATAGTTGCTCACATTGCAAATTTTAACAGGCCTTTCAATGCATTTCACTTTGTGCTAGGAAACTAGTATTTCCGCTCCATAAGTTAGGGAGCCATCCCTCATTTTTTACACATATTGTCATATCAGGTCTGTTCTTAGAACACTGTAAGATCTGTTATAACAAACACCACATATGCCAAAGGAGGGTAGAGGGCATTCCAGCCATGGCCATCCTGCAATGTACAACATTCCATTGACAACTTCAAGGAAGGAGGCACCTACTCTTCAGCTAACCAGGAGGATTGCCAGCAGACAACAGGCGGACCCTTGCCAGTCTTTCAGGTATGGGGTCGGGGTCCTTTCCATAGACCGGGAAGGCAGAAGGGATAACACCTCTATATGCTCCAGTTTTAGACATTAGGATGTAGGTAGGATTTTCTAGGCTTTAGGATCATACCAAGATGGTGGGGGTGTTTACCTTCTTCACTCTGTTGGTATCAATGGTCACCTTGTTATGTTTCATCTGCCTAAATATTGTAACTCATGCTTTTTTTAATTGGATGTAATTGCTTCCATAAATATATTGAAAGTTATTTTGCATCTCCTTGTTGGCCTTGGTTTGAAAATCTGTGTAATTGAGAGAAAGGCATATGATTGGTTCACCATGCCTTCCCTGAGGAGGTTGTGTTTAGGTTACCTCAGCTCATGTTTACCTTCAAGGTTTGGGAGAGGCACTGTGAGACAGCTAGATGTCAGGCTACCAGCTTCCAGACAGTGTGGGGCCAACTCAGTCATCCAGAATCAGTGGTGCTGCTGCCCTTAACTATGCAGCCCTGTTCCCAAAATAGGAGCAATACTGTAGGAAGCTAGCCTTGTGTGTGTGGTGAGCACCTATGGTGTTATCACCTTATATCAGGTATCTCCTATTATTGAAGAGTAGGCAGTGTCTAGGAAGCCAGGGCTCTCTAGAGGTAGCTGTGGATGAGCAGCCAAGACTTGCAAAGCATATGCAATAGCACATAGTCACACAGCACTATCACACCTGAAAGAACCACACAGTGTTTCAAAAAATAAAGATACTTTATTATAGTAACACAAATTCTAGAATACTGAATAGGCAACCTCCCAACTAGAGTTAAGGAAGCACTATTATATATACATTAGCATTCAGGAAACAACATAAAAAGCAATAACCTTTACAAAAGTATAGGTAAACAGTGAGGGCCCTGGGGGAGGGCCAAACCGTACACTAAACAAGTGGAATGTGAAAGGCAGTCCTACACCCATGTAAGTGGAATCAGTAGAAGGGAGCTGAAAGTACTGGGAAACCCAAGAGGTGAGTACCAGAGTGACCCGGAGAGCAGAGGTAAGTACCTGGTTTTCCCCAAAACCAACAAGAGGACTTTGTAAAAGGATTATGCAAGACCCAGACAAGACTGGAAGAACCCAAAGGTGGATCTTGACAGAAGAGGACCTGAATAGAAAGGGGAACACGTCCAATTCATGTTGGAGTGTCACTACCCACCCTTCTGTGGATGCAGGACCAGGTCGACGGTGGATGAACACAGGCCAGCAGTGCAGCACCGGAGATGAGGAGGAGTCCCAGGAGTGATGTAAGTGAAGCTAATGGTGTCCCATGTCGGCTGTCGAGACGCAGTTGGTCATTGGTGCTGAAAACCACCAAACCTTGGCAAATGCAAGTGACAGAGAAGAAGTTTTGCAAGGCTGAAAAGGACCAGCAAGTTCCAGGGGGGACTCGACCAAAGGAGGGGAGTCTGGGGTGACCCTTAGCAGCTGAGAGAGTCAAAAGAAGAAGAGGCAGACTCCACAGGCAAACCCCTGGCAGCCGGTACAGCAGTCGAAGAGAGGCCCACTAAGCACACCTGAAGAGGAGTCTCACAGTGCTGGGGCAGAAGACAGGAGACTGTGCTTTGCAGGAAGAAGTGCTTATGTCTGGGGCTACACAGGGCCTGAAGATCCATTGGAGAAGGAGCAAACAGGACTTGGTAGCTGCATGAGTTGTGGTGCAAGGAGAGGCAAGGGCCTACCGTCTCCAAAAGTTGGACAGTTGGCAGAGAGGATCAAGGGGACCACTCGAGACCACCACCTGTGATGCAGGTATAAGCAATTCCAGAGGAGGGCAGATCCACGCAGCCGGTCATCATTACAGTTGGTGCCTGCAGATACAGGGGAGTGACTCCTTCACTCAATGAGATATTCCTTCTTGCTTTTTGTGGAGGGTGAAGACTCACCACCGTCAGAGGATGGAGAGACAGGGAAATGTTGCAGTTGCTGGAAGGAGATAGAGAAACAATGTTGCAGAGCGGAGTCATTTATGAAGTTGCAGATTGTCGGTTCACTGAGGGTCCAGTTGCAGTCCCAGTAGTTGCAGTCCCAGTGGCCAGAAGATGAAGTAAACAATGCAGAGGAGTCCTACTGGAACCTTGCACATCAAATCTGAAGACTCACCCAAGAGTGAGATCCTAAATAGCCCAGGAAGTGGGATTGGCCACCTAGCAGGGTGACCACCTATCATAAGGGAGTTTTGATGTCACCTACCTGACCTGGCCACTCATGTGCTCCCAGAGGCATCGCCCTACCTTGGATTCAAGATGGCAGAACCATAAGGCAACCTGGAGTAGCTCTGGGCACCACCCCTAGGATGGTGATAGACAGGGGAGTGGTCATTTCCCTTTCATTTTTCCAGTTTCTCATCAGAGCAGCAATGGGGGTCCCTAGACTGGTGCAAACCAGTTTATGCAAGGATGGAACCACATGTGCCCTTCAAAGCATTCCGGCGGCTTGGGGAGGCTACCCATCCCAAGCCATGTACCACCTATTTCCAAGGGAGAGGAGGTTACCTCTGTCTCCCACAGGAAATCATTTGTTCTGCCTTCCTGTTCTGGAACTGGACAAGCAGCAGGAGGGACGAAACCTGTTTGAGGGGTGGCAGCAGCACAGGCTGCCCGGAAAACTCAGAAGACTGGAAGGAGCAATGCTAGAGGTCCTCTAAGGAGCCCTCAGAGTGCATGGGATCATACAACAAATATTGGCAACGGTTTTGGGGTATGATTCTGACATGTTTGATATCAAGTATGCCGAGGTTCAGAGTCACCATTATGTAGCTGGGAACAGTGACCTATGTCCAGTCCACAGGTAAAATGGCTTCCCGAACTTACGAAGTCCAGTGCAATAGAGCTGGAGTTTGTTGGGGCACCTCTGCTCATGCAGGGGTGCCCTCACACACAGGTGCCTGCACCATGCCCTCAGGGTTAGGAAGGCCTACCATCGGGGTGACTTACAGTGACCTGATGCAGAGACCTGTGGTGAAAAGGTGCATGCACCTTTTCACGCAGGCTGCAATGGCAGGCCTGCAGACACATTTTGCATGGGCTCCCCTGGGAGGCACAATACATGCTGCAGCCCATGGGAATCCCTGGTGCCCCAATGCCCTGGGTACCTAATTACCATATACTAGGGACTTATATGAGGCACCGGTATGCCAATTGTGGGGTGTGCAAATTCCTAAGTAACCAAATTTAGAGGGATAGAGCACAGTCACTAGGGTTCTAGTAAACAGGATCACAGTGAAAAAAATCAAAGCATACTGACAGCAGGCAAAAAGTGGGGTTAACCATGCCAAAAAGAGGGTACTTTCCTACACAGTGCCCCCAAACGAAGGACAATAAGAATAACCTTGGCAATTTGAGTCCTCATTGTCTAAGTGGAAATATCTGGAGAGTCCATCTGCATTGGAGTGGTTACTCCCAGGTCTGTATTCCACTGCATAGTTCATTCCCTGTAGGGATATGGTCCACCTCAAAAGTTTGGGATTTTCACCTTTCATTTGCTTTACCCATAGGAGGGGCTTGTGGTCTTTTTGAACATGAAAGCGAGTGCCAAAAAATTATGTCCTCAGCTTCTTCAAAGCCCAGACCACAGCAAAGGTCTCCCTCTCTATGGCTGACCAACGCTTTTCCCGGGGGTCAACCTTCTGCTTATGAAAGCCAGAGGTTGGTCTTGTCCATCTTAATTCAGTTGAGACAGTACAGCCACTATCCTTACCTCAGAAACATCTGTCTGCACAATAAATTGCTTGGAGTAATCAGGGCTTTTTAGTATAGGAGCAGAGCACATGGCCTGTTTGAGGTCAACAAAAGCTTTTTGACAGCTAGATGTCTATAGAACTTTCTTGGGCATCCTTTTAGATGTGAGGTCCTTTAAGGGGGCTACAATAGAGCCATAGTTCTTGCTGAATCTCCTATAGTGTGGGGTCAGGCCGAGAAAGGCTCTGACTTGGGTTTGAGTTGTAGGATCAAACCAATTCAAGATGGTTTGGATTTTGCCCTGGAGTGATTGAATCTTGCCTACATGTGTCAGGTGGCCCAGATAAACCACCTTTCCCTGTCCTAACTGGCACTTTGATGCCTTGATAGTGAGGCCTGCCTTTTGCAGAGCCTTCAGTACAGTCCCAAGGTGGACCAGGTGAGCCTCCGAGGTGGAGCTAGAGACAGCCATGCCGTCAAGATAAGCCGCACTGAAGCTTTCCAGGCCTTGGAGAACTCTATTCACCAGCCTTTGGAATGTTGCAGGGCATTTTTCAGTCCAAAGGGCGTCACTATGAATTGATAGTGCCCTCTAGGAGTGGAGAATGCTGTTTTTGTTTTAGATCCTCTGACAACTTGATCTGCCAGTAGCCAGACATCAGGTCAAAGCTGCTCAGATATTTGGCAGAATTCAGTGTATCTATTAGCTCATCTGCCCTAGGGATAGGATGAGCACATGTTTGAGTAACAGTAATGAGGCATCTGTAGTCTACACAAAACCTAATCTCTCTTGTACCATTTTGAGAGTGGGGCTTTGGGGCACGCGCTACAGGACTAGCCCAGAGGCTGTCTGAAGGTTCACTAACTCCTAGGTCTAACGTCTTTTGCACCTGTGTTTTGATGCACTCTCTGACATGATACGGCTGCCTGTATATTTTACTTTGACAGGCAAGTTGTCACCTGTGTCAATGGTGTGTTCACACCATATAGTTTGCCAGGGGTCAGAGAGAACAGTTCAGAGAAATGCCCTAGGAGACTTCTGCAATCATCCTTTTGTGACTCAGTGAGGCGGTCTGCAAGTACAACCTCATCTACTGAGCCATCCACTGTATTGTGGGAGAAGAGGTCAGGGTGAGGGTCACTCTCTTCTTCCTGTCCCTCATCAGTTGTCATGATCATGTCATAATAGAGCTTCAGGAGGTTCACTTGAAGCGCCCTGTGGGGGCCTCTAGGAGTGCCTAGGTAAATTAGATAGGTGACCTCACCCTTTCTCTCCACAGTAGTATGTGAACCACTTAATTTGTGATTTGTCTTGGAGTGCCCTGGGGGGCAAAGGATCCAGGTCCCACACCTTCTATCCTGGCTGGTAAACAGACGGTACAGCCTTCTGGTCACACCATTGCTTTTGAAACTCTTGGCTGGCCTGAAGAATTTCAGAAGCCCTCTTTATGTATTCGGCCATCCTAGATCTGAGGCCTAATAGATAGTCAACTATGTCCTGTTTTGGAGAGCAAAGGGACCCTGACAAGGTGTCCAATCAAAAGCTCAATAGGGCGGTAGCCCACTCCCTTTTGAGGAACCTCCCTATAGGCAAAGAGGAGACAAGGTAACAGGACATCCCACCTCCTTCTGAGTTTCTCTGAGATTCCCATTATCATGCTTTTGAGGGTTTTGTTAAACCTTTCCACTTACCCATTGGTCCGTGGGTGGTATGGGGTGTTAAACTTATAGGTTACACCACACGCCTTCACCATGGCTCTAAGATAAGCAGACATGAAGTTTGTATTTCTGTCTGATACAACCTTTTTAGGAAAACTCACCCTTGAGAAAATTCACAGGAGGGCTTTGGCCACTACAGGAGCTGTAGTGACCCTAAGAGGAATGGCTCCTGGATACCTGGTGGCATGGTCCACCACCACCAGTATAAATCTATTTTTAGAGGGTGTTGGAGGGTCCAGAGCGGCAACAATATCCATCCCAACTCTCTCAAAGGGTACCCCAACCACTGGTAGTGGAATTAAGGGGGCTTTAGGGATGCCGCCTGTTTTACCACTGGCTTGGCAGGTGTCACAGGAATGACAAAACTCCTTGGTGTCTTCAGACATGTGGGCCACTGAGAGTGAGGGTCACGCCTGTCCCAAGTCTTTGCTCCAAGTGGCCTGCAAGGGCAATGTCATGTGCAAGAGTTAACAGGAACACCCTGAACTTCAGATGGATGACCAGTATCTTGGTGGCACCAGGTTGAGGGTCCCTTGCTTCTGAGTGAAGGAGGCTGTTATCCCAGTACACCTTATGGGTGCCACTGACATCCCCTGCCTCTTGTGCTGCAGCTTGCTGTCTTAAGCTTTTCAGTGTGGGACAGGTTTTCTGTTACATGCTGAGTCCATCCCTGGTGCCCCACCTGCACCCAAGAGCTCAGCAGTTTTGAGTTCCTCTGGTGTAAATTCCACCCAAGGAGTAGATTCCTCTCCCTCAGGAGTAGAATCTTCACTGGAAGCTGGAGCAGGGGATAACTTTTTACCCTGTCTGCTCTTCTTTTTAGAAGCTTACTGGGCCATTGTTCCAGGCTCCAAGGCTCTCTGTTGCCTGTGCTTTTTGGCCTGTGCTCAGCTCAGGGCAAAGATATGCTCAGGGATGCCCAACATTGCTGCATGGTCCTCCAACTCCACTTTAGCCCAAGCTGAAGTCTCAAAGTCATTACCTAGCAGACACTGTAGAGGGGCAAGTACCTCCCCCAATCTAAAGTCAATAATGGCCATGGGGTGGCACACAGTGTTATTGTGAGCATCAGTCACTTGGTAAGTATGACTAAGTAGGTGCTCTGGTGACACCAGTTTTTCAGTCACCATAGTGACACTGGCGTCTGTGCCCCTATAGGTCGCAGCCGCAAATCCATTTATTAAGGGATGCTGCCTATATTTACCCATATTAAGGGGACAGGAAGCTAAGGTGACAAAGTCAATGCCCCCATTAGAGACCAAAACAGCCTTAGTAATCTTTCTGACTTGCCCAGGGCCTTCTATGGCCCCCAAGGTGAGCCCAGCTACACTTTTGAACTGACTACTGTTATTAATATTACCACTACTATTGCTTTTGCTGAGTAGAAGTGGCATTAGTACTGGTAGAGGGCTGGGTACCCTTATTAGGACAGTTGCTTTCACCTGCCCTGTGGCCTTTTTGCTTTCCAATGTAGCACCAAGTTTTCTTAAAGCAGGAGGAAGAAGTAGAGGATTTAGTCCCACCCCCAGAAGAGGTTTGTGGGCCTGCTGAAGACTCTTTTGTTTTATTTTGTCATCACCTTTGTCCTGATGCTTACCTGTTTCCTTCCTTTTGTGGTCGCCCCCTGTGTAAGTCTTTCTACTCACCCTGGTGCGGACCCATTTGTCTGCTTTCTTTCCCATTTCTTGGGGAGAGTTTGGATCAGAGTCCACCAGGTATTGATACAGCTGATCAGGAATACAGTTATTCACAATGTGCTGTCTCAGATTCAAATTGTGTAATCCCTGGTAGTCACTCACTTTGCTTCCATTCAACCAGCCTTCCAGAGCTTAAACAGAGCAGCCAATAGAATCTACCCAATCTTGGGAGGACTCCTTTTTAGTTTCCCTGTATTGTTCAATGGTTAGGCCAAAACCCTCTAAAGGTGCATTTTTGAGTGATGTATAATCATCTGCATCTTCCTCTCTAACAATGAGGAGTTTGTCTCTGCTTTTGTCAGAGAAGGAGAGCCACAAGGTTGCTGCCCACTGTCATTTGGGGACCTTCTGTACTTTACAGGGCCTCTCCAAACCAGTGCACCATTTATTAATATAATCTCCCACCTTGTAAGGGGGGACTATCTTGCTCAGGTTCCTGGAATCATAGGAGTCCTCCCTGACTCTGGTGTCTCTAAAGCTGAGATTGCTGCTGACATTGAGAGCTAACCCCAAATCCTGTCCCTCCCTTTCCTCTGCTAAGGCCTCCCTATCTAGGGCTAGTTGTTGTGCTGCAGCCTTAGCTTGGCCTCCTCCAACTGCAGTTTCCTAAGCTCCCTATTTAAGGAATCTTCCCCTGAGTTGGAGCAGTGGGTCCCCTCAGATACTGAAGAGATATGGGTAGTGACGGAGGAGGACCTATCCCTCCTTCGGGGTTGCTCTCTGAACCAACCCTCCAGGTGTAAAGGTGGGCCTACTGAAATGACCCCCCCTTCTCACTAACTGCAGTGCTCCTAACAGGTTTGTGGTGTTCTCCAGATTCTTCCTGACCCCCCTCTGTGTAACCTAACCCTACCATGTCCAAGTTAAGAGGGTCAGTTTCTACTTCCTCCCCCTCCTGGCTACCTGCATTGTCCTGGTCAGCCTGGAGGAGTAACCCTAAAAGTAGTTTTTAATTGGGATTTCTCCCTGTCTTTAGTTTTCTGGCGGCACACATCTCCCTCAACTCCTGGAAAGTTAGACTCTCATAGTGAGAGTTTAGGGTCTGAGTGGTGGGCTTTTCTAAGGACATCTTGCTAGAGTGGTGTGGGTGCATCTGTCTACTCTAACAACTAGGCTCACCAGAAAAGTTTGGAGCAAGGGATATGGTAGACCTCTACCTTACCCAAACTAGGAGACTAGAAATCCTGATCCCTAACTGCAGTGTGCACCTAACAACTAGTAATGGTCTTTCCTGTGGAAAGTGGCTAGTGGCAAAGTGGTAAGGCAATTGCAAGTGTCTTATCCAACCTCTGCACCACCAATGTAGGAAGCTGGCCTGGTGTGATCACCTATGGAGTTATCACCTTAAACCAGGTATTCCCTATTAGTGAAGTGTAGGCAGTGTCTAGGAAGCCAGGGCTCTCTAGAGGTAGCTGAGGATGAGCATCCAAGATTTGCAAAGCTTATGCAATAGCACATAGTCACACAGCAATATCACCCCTGAAAGAACCACACTGTATTACAAAAATAAAGGTACTTCATTATAGTAACACACATTCTAGAACACTGAATAGGCAATCCCCCAACTGGAAGTAAGTAAAAACACTATTATATACACATTAGCAATCAGGAAGGAGCATAGAAAGCAATAAGCATTGGCAAAAGTATGGGTAAACAGTGAGGGCCATATATTAAAAAAGTGGAATGTGAAAGGCAGTCCCACACCCAAGGAAGTGGAATCAGTAAAAGGGTGCTGGAGGTACTAGGAATCCCAAGGGATAAGAACCAGAGTGACCCAGAGAGCAGAGGTAAATACCTGGTTGTCCCCAAAATCAAAAGGCGGACTTTGTAAAAGGATTATGAAAGACCCAGACAAGACTGGAAGAACCCAAAGGTGGAACCTGATAGAAGAGGATCTGCAAAGAAAAGGGACCAAGTCCAGTTCGTGTTGGAGTGTCCTGTGGTGGCAGGAGCCACTACCCACCTTTCTGTGGATGCAGGACCAGGTTGACGCAGAAGGCCAGCAGTGCAGCACCGGAAATGAAGAGGAGTCCCAGGAGTGATGCTGCCGCGTAGGCTCTCATTATTCTAATAAGACAACTGGATTTTGAGCGTCAGAATCACTGCGGTGTGGGAGACTAAGGCCCTCATTATAAACCTGGCGGTCGGTGACCGCCAGGGCTAAAGTGGCGATAGTACCACCAACAGGCTGGCGGTACTCGTCAACTTATTTTGACAGTGGCTGTACCGCCCCAGTAACACTGCCGGGACTGGCAGTATACCACCATGGCGGTCCCAGTGGTCGTAATCCGCCAGGGCAGCACTGCAAGCAGCACTGCCTGGGGATTTTGACTCCCCTTACCGACAGCCTGTCCATGACGGTAGACATCACCATGGAAAGGCTGGCGGTAAGGGGACTCGGGTGCCCCTGGGGGCCCCTGCCCTGCCCATACAATTGGCATGGGCAGTGCAGGGGCCCCCATGTATAGCCCCATTGCGCATTTCACTGCCCAAATTTCGGGCAGTGAAAAGTGTGACGGGTGCTACTGCACCCGTTGCACATTAACATTGCCGCCGGCTCTATTACGAGCCGGCAGCAATGTTGATGTGACTTTTCTGCTGGGTCAGCGGACGGTAACACTATTTACCGTCCATTGGCCCAGCGGAAAAGTCGAAATAGGGAGCCAGACATACTGCCAGCAATGGCGGTATTCTGGCGCCCGCAGCCTCGGTGGTCTTCTGGGAAGACTGCCAAGGTTGTAATGAGGGCCTAAGTCTAACCCACTGCACGTGACACCTGTTGCTCCAATCCGGGTTTTTCTCTGGCTAACTAGCAGTGTCTCATCTCTACCCGAGGGCAGGGATGACTGGGCAGCCGAGCCCATGACTTGGTTGGTTTCTCAGGGAAGCCATGGTCACTCAGGTCTCATTTGTTTCTCTCAGTTACATTAGTCTCAAATATACAATGACAAACAGAGGCAGTATATGTTTCAATAATGATTTTAATGAAGCAACTGCATCTTAAAAAGGATGACACAGCATGACAATATTAAAATTGTGACAAGGAGAGTGAAGCATAAGAATAACGCTACCATATTGTCACTACAGTCAATGGACTAATTCCTACCTAGGCTATAATAGAGCACAGTGTGTTAAGCTCTAATTCTGCCCTTCAGGTTCCCCTCGGACATCATCCCCCATACCTGAGCAAAGGCCTGAAGTCTGTAAAACAGCTGTAGCAAAGCATTCGACAATCAGCATACAGTTGTGGTTCTCTGGCTGTAATCTCCCTCTAACGTGTAAGGGACAGGGAAGTATTTTTATAATAAAACAGCTGATGTTCTGAGAAAATGTCCCTATGTAAGGATGTATGTTTTCTATGAATGTCAGAGACTAAACTTATACCATGTTCACCGGCAATGTACCTTGCTGTAGCCTTGGAAGAAGCACAGAGTGAGCAGGAATGTCTTGTTTGAGAACAGAGTGCTGGCTTTGGCAAAAACAGTTAGATAAACAGAAAATAAAACAAGACCGTAAAAGTGGCTATTGCATCAATAATAAAATAAAGCCAATTAAAATATATCTAGATTAGGGTGCACAGCGGCTTGGCCTAGTGTGTTAAAATAACACGCATTGAGCTATAGCTAAAATGGCAACACAACACCCTCCCCTTGTCGGTTGAATGTGGTTCAAAGCCTAGTTACATATAAAATTGCTACTAAAAAAGCTCAACCTAAGATATACATGTAAAAATTAATGTCATTTATGACAAGTCTAAGGGACACGTGAGCATATAAAAGGACAATTTAAAATGTGAACATGTGGCATAAAAAGACCAAATTTCAATGCGTATGTCGGGTAATGAGCCCTCAGCGAGAACATCAAAGGTCAGCGTCCAATGAAAGCAAGAGCTGCGTAGAAAGACAGACTTCCAGTGCGTATTCAAAAGAGCACCAGAGGCACCGAAACACAGGCTGCACACAATGCAAAACCAGTCTGAATGACAGAGACCAGTCACACTCCAATTGCTCCAGAAGTGTTGCTCCAAAATACTGCATCATGCATTCACGAAACAGCTGTGCTGATGAGAGCGCTTTCATTCCTGCCTGTTGCGGCGGGACAGCCATTGCGCATAAAAAATAGCAACAGCAAAATGTCAACAATTATAGCCAAAGCCCCCGAAAAAACTGGAGAAAATTGAATGAATGGCTGATGGTATCAAAACGAATATGGAGGATAAGGTGTGAACGAAACCAGAACCAACAGACTTAAAAAAGTTTGTGATTTCAGTTGTACTGGACGCATTAAATATTCATCCACTGAGTTCACCAAAGTGTCCCGAAAACTTTGTACTTAAAAGGGACTCCCTCTCTGCTGACGACCTTACCACCTGAACTGCGTATGTCTCACGTGCAGATGTAAGGGCCACATGCTTCTGAAACAATAAAGCCTTGAGTCTGCTCAACTTGTCAAAATTCACATTAGAAGTAGCAATGTGAGACCAAATGTCTGCCACCTCTTCTATTTTAGTAGGAGGAAACAGTACGTTCTCGCAGCATGTTACAATCTAAGAGACCGAAACAACATAAACTATTCTGGCTCGCATCCCACAACAGTATTCACCATTGAGGAGAACATAGCTGCCATTTGAAAGGACCTGGAACATAGGTCTAATCAAGGGGACAGGAACTCCCTTCAGATAACAAGCTAATACAGTATAATACTGCAATTCAGTCATCATAGAGTCAACTGTTTTCACATCCCAATCATCAGAAACAATGCCTGGTATGATTATTTCATTCACTGATAGTTTGAACACATAAAATATTTGAATAACCTCCTTGGGACCGTTTATATCAAATATTACTTTATCCCAAACAATCCCATAAGGAATTGGTGTTGCAGAAATGTTCATAAAAGATAAGTCTCTTCGGACTTTGTGTGATAAAAAATGTGGTTTTGGGACCTCATCCACCAGTTCAACTGTTGATTTTTCAGGAAGAAAATTACCATGTATTAACAAAAAGTGATGACAAAACCAGTCCAAAGTAGGAAAGTTAGTACAGTCAAGGAAAGCCACAGATTGTTCCATGGAAAAATAAAGGTCCATATTTATACTTTTTTAGCGCCACATTTGCGTCGCTTTTTGATGCAAAATCGGCGCAAACGTACAAAATACAATTGTATTTTGTAAGTTTGCGCCTGTTTTGCGACAAAAAGCGGCATACATGCAGTTATTTTAAGTCAGTTCATTAGCATACGTGTTCTTGACACTTCAGGTGTTGAAGAGGCGAATGAGTCTGAGACGTCATCATTGATGTCAGCAAAATATCAAGAAGCACTTCATGCAAAAACTGGAGCTGTGTTAGGTGGTGGAGTTGGTGCTTCTCGGGGTGGCACAGAATAAATAGCAACATCCGTTTGTGATGAAGCTGTATTGAATCGATCAACTATTTCTGTATTATTTGATGTTAGTGGAGCCAATGCAAGATAATTTTCCACCCTCCCCAAGCTCGAAGAGGTGTCGGTGTTGGTACTCACAATTTGTAGGGGAACATCCTGACCAGTAGTGAGGGGGATGCAGGAACTACTGGTTGTTCCTCTTGGTCTGCTGTGCAGGATCGGCCACATGGTGTAGTTTGACATTGTCGATGGAGACAAAACTATTTTCTTTGTCACCTGCCAACGGTGGTAGAATTACAGTTATGGTACCGTGCATTCCCAAGACTGAGACTGGTGCTCGATAAGAAGGACCAAATTCCTTTTTCATAGCAACTTTTTCACATACCAGATCCCCTACTCCAGGAATCCAGTTGGTAGGCATTACAGGTACATCCTTGATTCCTGGGGAGGCAGCACTGATAGAAGAATTGTCATTACGGAACGGTTGTAAATCTTGTATGACAGTGACACGTTCATTTATGTCAAAGGGTGTTTCCGCCGCCTGTGTAATCGCCCCACAAAACTATTTCCTTTGGGATGAAATGGAGACGAGTACTGGAGTTGGACCCCCAATGAAGCCATGGTGTCCCTGAATGCCCTTGAGGAGAAAGCAGGGCCTTGGTCAGAGTGGAAAGCCGCAACTGCATATGTACCAATAAAAACTGACAAATCTTTAATAACAGTCCGAGCGTCAGCTGAGTGTTGTGGCCACACCCATGGAAATCTGGAGCAAGAGTCAACAGCGACCAGAATAGACTTGTATGCATTGTCTGGTGTTAGGGGAACGCAATGGTCCAAGTACACACATTGTAAAGGTTTATTTGAAATCAAGAGGGGTGTCTGCGGCGGGAGTTTGGCAGTGGAAACTTTAATTTGTTGGCAGATGTCACAACAAAGGACATACTGCTTGATCTCCTTGTAGAGGCCTGGCCACCAGTAGCAGACTTATAAGATTGATATTGTGCCCGCCACACCAGCATGAGCAGATGCTACCCCTTCATGCACTGATTTAATCAATTGTGGTCTTATATCTTTGTTGGGAATATCTCTCACCCCTACCCCTGGTATCGTAACTTCAGCATTCAGTCAACCTCCCATTCGGTAGGAATATTTGTCAGGAAATGCTTTTGGATAGGGCGTACCATCAGCCGTAGCTTTCACTGCAGCCCCTGTGTCTGCGTCTGGTTTCATACTTAAACAAGTTACTGCAGCAACAGCAGCCGCAGCTACTGCTGACTTTGCGGCTTCATCAGCCAATGTATAACCACAATGTGTATTCCAACGCGCTGGTGTCCAAGTGTGTTTACAACATGGACATTTGGGACCGTTTCTTTCAGATCTGCTACATTCCCCCACAGAAGTCTGTGTTTAATGGTGTTGCCTTTAGAATATCTGAACTCATTCTGGCGCCAGTAAATCAGGTATTCATTGAAGGACTGGACACAATAGTACAAATCACAAACAGTCACTGTATACTGTGCAGAATCCATATGTTCCAGTGCCATCACCAGAGCTTTCAGCTCTGCTAATTGTGCTGTGCAATCCCTTAGGGTTTGCATATATTTATGGAGTGGACAGAACTTATTGTCCTCCATATAGCCGCTCACCACTGTGCAAGCAGCAGAGTATTGATGCTTTGTGCCAATTGCAGGTTGTGTTGAGCCATCAGTGTACATGACTCTGTGATATTGTTAAATAGGCAATGTGTTTGCTGGAATTGGGTATTCCAGCTCGTATTGCAAAACTTTCTTGAGCTTGTAACTTTGGGTCAAAGATGTAGTCTACATCAGTGGTTGTCAAAGACTTGGCCCATTGTTTCCAACATGGATGTAATGCTTTAGCTTTTGGGATGCTTGCTTTTGTGACAGCCTCTAGGTCTGGAAATAGAGAAACAACAATAATTTGTTTGCCCTGGGCTAGAGGTCTTTCTTTAATGACAGCCAACTGAACAGCAGTGATAATTTTCTCAGTGGGAGCAAAGCGTTGTTCTGCTACTGAGTACAGATGTGATTTGTAAGCTATCAGGGCGATCTCACCCAAAATAAAGGTTACATAAGTGAAACCCATGGCCCCAGCAATTACTGTGATGACCAAGTGTGTTTTGTTGTCCCTCGTGTGTAGGTGTTGTGCTGCAAGCATGTCTGCCTGCAGTTCCCTAAGTATTCGTGTGAGTTCGACTGTCCAGAATTTACTTGAAAAGTCACGACGTATTAAGTCATAATTTCTTTCTGGGAGCCTAGTGCCCTGAAACTTGTTAGGTCTCTACTCTCAGGCGCTATATTGTGGCAGAAAAAAACATTGGAAATATCCAGTGTTGTTTTCTATTTTTTACGCACTACATTGTTCATCAGTGCTGTTCTATCTGAATTTTGTATAGCATATGTGCGTGTACTACTGTTTAAGTGCCTATAGTCTAAGACTATTCTGTATGAATGGTCTGGTTTGGCTACTGGAAATAAAGGATTATTAATTGTGGAGACAGAGGGTTCAAATATGCCCTGGTACTCTAGTTGTATGAGTATTTCTCTCTCCAGTGATTTTGCCTCATGTTTTATTGGGTAATGAGGTTGGGGTTGAGGTTCATTTTTAATGGGAGTTACATGGTAGGGGGATTCTTTATCCCATCCTACATGATTGCGATATAACGCAGGTGCCTGTGCCAATGCCCAATCAATGGCATAGGATTCAGCGTGTTCCTCCAGAACAAGGGGCGAGAAAGAATGTTTAATAACATCTTCTCCATATGGGAAGGTATGGATACATTCAGGTGGCCAATCTTGTTCAGCCAACAAAACATCCTATATATTTACTACGCGATCCTAAAAAATTGCGTCTATTATGCATTCAATGTCTCCTTCTAACTGTAGCTTTACTTTATACACCCTATCAGGCGTGGATACATACATGTCCGCAGTTTCTACTCGTAGAAAGTCATCAGTTGCTTTCACCTGCAGATGCTCTAGAAGAATCCGCTAAACTATTGTGACCTCTGCCGTGTTGTCTAGCAGTGCTAGTGCCCACATCCTGTTCTTTAAAAGGATCCTCTTCTTGAGTGGCATGTCGGACTGTGACTGCTGCCACCGTTTCTTTTTACATTGGGGTTTCTGTTGGGGAGGTTTCTCTTCCTTTTTAATCGAAACCTCTGATGAGCTGTGTAGGAAAGTACCATCTTGCCTGGCATGTTACCCCCATTTTTACTTATGTGTCAGTTTGTTTTTGCCTGTCTCACTGGGATCCTGCTAGCCAGGACCCCTGTGCTCAGAGTTGTGGCCTGAATGTGTTCCCTGTGTGCTGCCTAACTGTGTCACTGAGGCTCCGCTAACCAGAACCTCAGTGCTTATGCTCTCTCTGCTTTTAAAATTGTCACAGCAGTGTTTTTATAGCAATCCTGTAAGAGAACAAGATTCCAGAAACCTGCATAAGATAGTACGTCTTACAAGGAGGGGGATGACATTAACAAGTGGTTTGCTGCACTTGAGAGGGCCTGTATGGTACAGTTGGTCCCTCAAAGGCAGTAGGCTGCTATCTTGGGGCTATCTTTCACTGGTAAGGGTAAGGATAGGCTCCTTCCTGTCAGAGAAAGTGATGCTAATAATTACAAAGTTTTGAAGGATGCACTCTTGGATGAATTTGGCTTAACCACTGAACAATACAGGATTGAGTTCAGAGACACCAGAAAAGAGTCCTCTCAAAACTGGACAGACTTTGTAGACTGTTCAATGAAGGCCTTGGAGGGTTGGTTACATGGCAGTAAGGTGACTGACTATGACAGCCTGTATAATCTAATCCTGAGAGAGCATATTTTGAACAATTGTGTGTCTGATTTGTTGCACCAGTACTTGGTAGACTCAGATCTGACCTCTCCCCAAGAATTGGGAAAGAAGGCAGACAAATGGGTCAGAACAAGAGTGAACAGAAAAGTTCATAAAGGGGGTGACAAGGATGGCAAGAAGAAGGATTGTAAGTCTTTTGACAAGGGTGGGGACAAAGATAAAAAACCTTATGAGTCTTCATCAGGCCCACAAAAATCCTCTGGGGGTGGTGGGCCAAAATCCTCTTCCCACAATCAAAAGAAGCCATGGTAGTACTTATGTAAAGTAAAGGCCATTGGGCAAGTGATTCCACTTGTCCAAAGGAAAACACCAAGGCTCCCACTACCACAACCCTAAATGCAACCTCTAGTGCCCCCAGTAATAGCAGTGGTGGTGGGAAGTCTACTACAAATAGCCAATCTAAGGGTGTAGCTGGGCTCAACATTGGTAATGTAGTTGGGGTTGGTCTTGTTAGGGAGACCAGAGAGGCTGTTTTACTCTCTGATGGTTGTATTGACTTAGCCACCTTGGTTGCTTGTCCCCTTAATATAGGTAAGTACAAGCAACTTCCCCTACTAAATGGTGTTGAGGTTGAGGCCTACAGGGATACAGGTGCCAGTGTCACTATGGTGATTGGGAAACTGGTCCACCCTGATCAACACCTACGTGGTCAGCAGTACCAAGTGACTGAGGCTCACAATAACACACTTAGCCACACCATAGCTGTTGTGAATCTCAACTGGGGAGGTTACAGGTCCAAAGAAAGTTGTGGTACCCACTGAATTACCTGTAGATTGCTTACTAGCCAATGATTTGGAGACATCAGCTTGGGCTGAAGTGGAGTTGGAGGCTCATGCAGCAATGCTCGGCATTCCTTGGCATATTTTTGCTTTGACACGGGCTCATGCCAAAAAGCAAAAAGGACAGGGAAACTTGGATCCTGGAACAATGGACCAGGTGCTCCCAAAAGCTAGGGGTAGTAAGGTTAAATCCCTGCCCACTATCCCTCCCTCTCCAGAAGATTCCCCTTTTGAGGAAGAGGAATCCTCTCCCTGTGCAGAACCTACACCAGAGGAGCTGGCAGCAGACATTGTTGAGATTTTGGGTGCAGGGGGGCCTGCTAGGGAAGAGCTGAGTGTGGCACAGCAGACCTGTCGCACACTAGAGGGTTTGAGACAGCAAGCTGTCAAACAGCAGAATGGGGATGTCAGTGACAGCCATAAGTTGTATTGGGAAGACAACCTCCTGTATACTGAGTCAAGGGACCCTAAACCTGGAGCTGCCAGGAGATTGGTCATCCCTTTGCAGTATAGGGAGTTTCTTCTAACCTTGGCACATGACATTCCTTTGGCTGGGCATTTGGGCCAGAGTAAAACTTGGGACAGGCTTGTTCCCCTGTTTTAATGGCCTCATATGTCAGAGGACACTAAAGAGTTTTGTCGCTCATGTGTGACCTGCCAAGCCAGTGGCAAGACTGGTGGCACACCTAAGGCCCGCTTAATTCCACTTCCAACGGTTGGGGTGCCCTTTGAAAGGGTAAGGGTTGACATAGTTGTCCCCCTTGACCCTCCTACAGCTTCAGGCAATAGGTTTATACTTGTGGTAGTGGACTATGCCACTAGGTATCCTGAAGCAATTCCCTTAAGGACCACTACAGCTCCTGCAGTGACATAGGCCCTCCTGGGAATATTTTCCATGGTGGGCTTCCCTAAGGAAGTGGTGTCAGACAGAGGTAGTAACTTCATGGCTGCATAACTCAAAGCTATGTGGAAGGAGTGTGGTGTAACTCACAAGTTCACAACTCCTTACCATCCACAAACAAATGGTCTGGTTGAGAGGTTTAGTAAAAGTCTCAAAGATATGATTATGGGACTCCCTGAAAAACTCAGAAGGAGATGGGATGTCCTGTTGCCAGGCCTCCTTTTTGCTTAAAGGGAGTTACCCCAAAAAGGAGTGGGCTTTAGCCACTTTGAACTCCTCTTTGGGTCCCTGTGAGAGGTCCCCTTGCACTTTTGAAGGAGGGTTGGGAAAAACCTTTAAAAGCTCCTAAACAGGTCATTGTGGACTTTGTACTTGTCCTAAGATCAAGAATGGCTAAGTACATGAAAAAAGGCCAGTAAAAACCTTCAGGCAAGCCAAGAGCTCCAAAAGCAATGGCATGACGAGAAGGCTGTCCTGACCCAGTACCACCCAGGACAGAAGGTGTGGATATTGGAGTCTGTGGCCCCAAGAGCACTCCAGGACAAATGGAGTGGACCCCATCTCATTGTTGAGAAAAAGGGTGGGGTTACCTACTTGGTAGACCTGGGTACTGCCAGGAGTCCCCTTAGGGTGCTCCATGTCAATCGCCTAAAACCCTACTATGACAGGGCTGACTTAACCCTGCTCATGGCAACTGATGAGGGACAGGAAGAAGAGAGTGATCCTCTCCCTGATCTCTTCTGCACCACCGAAGCTGATGGCTTAGTGGAGGGAGTGGTGCTTGCAGTTTGCCTTACTGCTGAGCAGAAGGACAACTGTATAAATCTCCTAGGCCAATTTTCTGACCTCTTCTCACTGATACCAGGTACAACTGCTTGGTGTGAGCACACAATCAATACTGGAGACAGTTTACCTGTCAAAAGTAAGATTTGTAGGCAGCGTGACCATGTCAGAGATTGCATTAAACAAGTGGTGCAGAAGATACTGGATTTAGGAGTGATTGAGCATTCAGAAAGCCCATGGGCTTGCCCAGTGTTGCTTGTCCCAAAACCTCACAGTAAAAATGGTAAAAGAGAAATGAGGTTTTGTGTTGACTACAGAGGTCTCAATCAAGTAACCAAAACTGATGCTCACCCTATACCCAGGGCAGAAGAGCTAATAGACACACTGGCTTCTGCCAAGTATCTAATCACTTTTGATTTAACTGCAGGGTATTGGCAGATTATATTATCAGAAGATGCTAAATCTGCATTTTCCACCATTGGAGGGCACTATCAGTTCACAATGATGCCCTTTGGTTTGAAGAATGCACCTGCCCCTTTTCAAAGGTTGGTGAACACAGTCCTACAAGGTTTGGAAGCTTTTATTGCAGCATATCTAGATGATATAGCTGCCTTTAGCTCCACCTGGGATGAGCACCTGGTCCACCTGTGGGAAGTTTTGGAGGCCCTGCAAAAGGCAGGCCTCACTATCAAGCCTTCAAAGTCCCAGATAGGGCAGGGGAAAGAAGTGGTTTCTCTGGGCCACCTAGTAGGTGGGGAACAGATTGCACCACTGCAGGGAAGATACAGACCATTATGGATTGGGCTCCCCCTACAACTCAAACCCAGGTGAGAGCCTTTCTAGGCCTCACAGGGTACCATAGGAGGTTCATCAAAAATTATGGCTCCATTGCAGCTCCTTTTAATGACCTCACATGTAGGAAGATGCCAAAAAAGGTATTGTGGACAGCTAGCTGTCAAAAGGCTTTTGATGAGCTCAAACAGGCCATGTGCTCTGCACCTGTCCTAAAAAGCCCTTGCTACTCCCAAAAGTTCATAGTCCAGACTGATGCTTCTGAATTGGGGGTTGGGGCAGTGCTATCACAGCTTAACACTGAGGGCCAGGATCAACCTCTTGCTTTCATCAGCAGGAGGTTGACCCCTAGAGAAAAGCATTGGTCTGCCATAGAGAGGGAGGCCTTTGCTGTTGTCTGGGCACTTAAAAAGTTGAGACCATACCTGTTTGGTACTCACTTTATTGTTCAGACAGATCACAAACCTCAATTATGGCTTAATAAACGAAAGGTGAAAACCCTAAATTATTGAGGTGGTCCATCTCCCTACAGGGAATGGACTATACAGTGGAACATAGACCTGGGAGTACCAATGCAGATGGACTCTCCAGATATTTCCACTTAGGCAATGAAGACTCATCTGGGCAAGGTTAGCCTTATTGTCCCTCATTTGGTGGGGTTTTGTAGGAAAGTACCATCTTGCCTGGCATGTTACCCCCATTTTAACTTATGTGTCAGTTTGTTTTTGCCTGTCTCACTGGGATCCTGCTAGCCTGGACCCCAGTGCTCATAGTTGTGGCCTGAATGTGTTCCCTGTGTGGTGCCTAACCGTGTCACTAAGGCTCTGCTAACCAGAACCTCAGTGCTTATGCTCTCTCTGCTTTTAAAATTGTCACTGTAGGCGACTGACCATTTTTACCAATTCTGATTGGCACACTGGAACACTCTAATAATTCCCTAGTATATGGTACCCAGGTACCCATGGCATTTGGGTTCCAGGAGATCCCTATGGGCTGCAGCATTTCTTTTGCCACCTATAGGGAGCTCAGACCATTCTTACACAAGACTGCCACTGCAGCCTGAGTGAAATAACATCCACATTATTTCACAGCCATTTTACACTACAGTTAGTAACTTATAAGTCACCTAAATGTCTAACCCTCACTTAGTGAAGGTTAGGTGCAAAGTTACTAAGTGTGAGGGCATCCTGGCACTAGCCAAGGTGCCCCCACATTGTTCAGGGCAATTTTCCCTGGACTTTGTGAGTGCGGAGACAACATTACACGTGTGCACTACACATAGGTCAATACCTATATGTAGCTTCACAATGGTAACTCCGAATATGGCCATATAATATGTCTAAGATCATGGAATTGTCCCCCCATGCTAAATCTGGTATTGGGGTGCCAATCCCATGGATCCCCGGGGCTCCAGCATGGACCCCGGGTACTGCCAAACCAGCTCTCTGAGGTTTTCACTGTAGCTACTGCTGCTGCCAACTCACAGACAGGCTTCTGCCCTCCTGGGGTCTGGGCAGCCCAGTCCCAGGAAGGCAGAACAAAGGATTTTTTCTGAGAGAGGGTGTTACACCCTCTCCCTTTGGAAATAGGTGTTAAGAGCCTGAGAGGAGTAGCCTCTCCTGGCCTCTGGGAATGCTTTGAAGGGCACAGATGGTGCCCTCTTTGCATAAACCTGTCTACTCCGGTTCAGGGATCCCCAGCCACTGCTCTGGTGCGAAACTGGACAAAGGAAAGGGGAGTGACCACTCCCCTGTCCATCACCACCAAAGGGGTGGTGCCCAGAGCTCATTCGGTGTGTCCCTGACCTCTGCATTCTTGAATGCAGAGGTGTGAGGGCACAATGGAGGCCTCAGAGTGGCCAGTGCCAGCAGGTGATGTCAGAGACCACTCCTGAGAGGTGCTTACCTGGTTAGGTGGCCAATCCTCCTCTGAGGGCTATTTAGCGTCTCCCCTGTGGGTTTCTCTTCAGATAACAAATGCAAGAGCTCACCAGAGTTCCTCTGCATCTCTCTCTTTGACTTCTGCCAAGGATCGACCGCTGACTGCTCCAGGATGCCTGCAAAACTGCAACAAAGTAGCAAGAAGACTACCAGCAACATTGTAGTGCCTAATCCTGCTGGGTTTCTCAACTGTTTCCTGGTGGTGCATGCTCTGAGGGCTGTCTGCCTTCACCCTGCACTGGAAGCCAATAAGAAATCGCCCATGGGTCGATGGAATCTTCCTCCTGCTAATGCAGGCACCAGACTTCTGCATCACCAGTCCTCTGGGTCTCCTTTCATCTCGATGAGCGTGGTCCCTGGAACACAGGAGCTAGATCCAAGTAACCCTCACTGTCCAGTGGTCTTTCTGTCCAAATTTGGTGGAGGTAAGTCCTTGTCTCCCCATGCCAGACAGTAATCCTGTGTACTGAGTGAACTGCAGCTGCTAGGGCTTCTGTGCACTTTTGCAAGGAATCCTTTGTGCACCGCATAGCCCAGGTCCACAGCACTCTGTCCTGCATTGCTCAACTCGCTGAGTTCACCACCGGCTTTGTGGGACCCTCCTTTGTGGTGTTGAGACGACCGCCATGCTCAGATTTCTTGAATGCCTCTTCAAGTGCTTCAGCGGGTGCTGTCTGCTTTTTGCATAGGCTCTCTGTGCTGCTGAGCACCCCCTCTGTCTTCTCCTCCAAGGTGCGACCTCCTGGTCCTTCCTGGGCCCAGGCTGCATCCATTTTCTTTAACCATGATCTTTGTAGCTAGCAAGGCTTGTTTGCAGTCTTTCTGTGTGGAAACAACTCTACATCCTCCATCACGCCATGTGACATCTTCTGTGCAAAGGAGAAGTTCCTGGCATCTTCGGTTGTTGCAGAATCTTCAGATTCATCCACCCAAAGGCAGCCATTTTGCACCTTCATATGGGGTTTAGTGGGCTCCTGCCCCCCTGGACACTTTCGTAACTCTTGGACTTGGTCCCCCTCCATTGCACATCCTCAGGTCCAGGAATCCGTCTTCAGTGCTTTGCAGTCAGTTGTTGTCTTTCCAGAATCTCTTATCACAACTTTAGTGTGTTTCTGGGGAAGTAGGGCAACTTTACTCCTACTTTTCAGGGACTTGGGGTGAAGTATCTTGGACACCCTTAGTGTTTTCTTACACTCCCAGCGACCCTCTACACACTACACTAGGCCTACCCCAGGCCTAAGTGGTTCGCATTCCACTTTTTTAGTATATGGTTTGCGTTGCCCCTAGGCCTATTGCATCCTATTGTATTCTATAGTGTTTGCCCTACTTTTCTTACTGTTTACTTACCTGATTTTGGTTTGTGTGTATATTTTGTGTATTTTACTTACCTCCTAAGGGAGTATATCCTCTGAGATATTTTTGGCACATTGTCACTAAAATAAAGTACCTTTATTTTTGGTAACTCTGAGTATTGTGATTCTTATGATATGGTGCTATATGATATAAGTGGTACAGTAGGAGCTTTGCATGTCTCCTAGTTCAGCCTAAGCTGCTCTGCTACAGCTACCTCTATCAGCCTAAGCTGCTAGAACACTACTAATCTACTAATAAGGGATAACAGGACCTCGCACAAGGTGTAAATTCCATCAGGTACCCAATATAAGCCAGGCCAGCCTCCTACAAGCGTTGTGATTCCTATCTCAGTTTGACATACACTGTTCTTCGCTCTGATCGCCCACCTCTCTCACTGCGTTTTTCCGATGAGTCCTGAAAGGAACGAGATTGGCGTGTATCAGTATTTTGATATCTCTCAGGCGTTTTTATATTATCTCTATTTCTGAGATTATATCTATTCTGTGGGGTCTCCTTACGAGTCCATTCTCCCCTTTCTTTTTTAGGTGTTTGTTGTTTTTATCCCAGCGTTTCTTATTACCGTCAGAAGCTTGCTTTGAAAAATCTTTATTAGAATTGCCCTAAAATTGTGGTTTAGTTGGTATGTCCCCTGGACTATCTCGACCAATGCTAGAATAGGTCTCTGCTATAATCTTGGGCAGGTCGCGTTCCTGATCCTGTTGAGGAACATCATGGAGCCACATGTGCACTGCTAGTGTGACTTCTTCCCCTTTAAAATTACTTAAAATAATTGAGGATACTATGCAAAAATAGCCCATTAATTGCATCTCCAAGTCCAGGGCCGGGGTAGCCCCGTCTTCATCTTGAATTTGCTTCAAAACTTCTGGTAAATTGGCAACTGTCGGTGTACCGTGTGCGGCTGTATTGAGCGCAGCAAATACCATGCCCCAGGTATTACAGTTATCTACTGTAGGGACCATCCCAAATGGCAAGCACATCGTTAGAATTCTATGTTTATCCTGAGGTCCTGTATGGGGAAATACTACTTCCAGCGCATTTATTTTTTGTGCTAACCAAAACAGAGTTTCCTCTCGTTTGGCGGGTACTTTATCCATTGATCGAATGTACAGTTGCAGGGTTTATACCTGGCGTCACTGCATGTGGTTGTGCTGGAGCAGCACATGCTGGGTTTGTATTTAATGTTTGCATAACAAACTGTACTAGTTGTCTATATGTCGCTGTTAGTTCAGTATATAAGCGACAAACATGAGCTACTGCTAAAGTCGCTACTGCAGGGTGAAGTGTATAGGTGGCCAATAAAGGCCAGGTAGGACCATCATTACTTAGAGGACCTAACCTTACTGGTAAAATTGTGTGGGGCAGGGCACCATCATGCCAATTATTATGTTCTTGATAAGATAAAGGTATTTCTAAATATGCATATGCCCTGTATTGTCCAGGTACGTTTGCAAGTGTATTGTTATGAAATGTGTTTGTGTTCCCTCAACTGCTGGAAATGTGACCCAAGTTCTATAAGCTGCAAAGGCATCCACCACAAATGTGACTGGACCCCCCAGGGCCATTAGGTCATTTGGTAATAAATTTGTAGTCAGAGGTTGTCTAATATTGACTGCTATTGCTACCTGTTGTGAATTCGCGATTTCAGATAGTGAATTCGTTCAGAGAAGGCACACCAAATAGGGTTTTTCCTTTTACAGTTCAAGCTTGAACAACCTCTTAGCATCACATAGGATTTCCCACGTAGCTGTGGAGGAAATCTTCAATACCACGGACATCTCCGCATACAGTACTGAGGTATTGTTGTATATAGTGAGACAGAGATACTCAGGGATGCCCGAAAATTAGAGCCTGACCAAACGTTGGCGGTGCCATGTCGCGCAGGCTCTCATTATTCTAATGGGACTACTGGATTTTGAGCTGCAGAATCGACCGCGGTGTGGGAGACAAAGGCGGTCATTACAACATTGGCGGTAAAAGCTGCATACAGCCGTGCAGAAGACCGCCAACACCCCGCTGCGGAAAACCGCCACAGCTATTATGACCCACAGCACGGAATCCGCCAAAATTCAGACACCCACACAAGTCCGCAACACCAAAGGTCAGTGATAAACTGGCGAAAACAAAACCTCCACCGTCACGCCAACAGAAATACTCCCACACTATCACGACACACGAATCCACGCAGCGGTCTTTCAACCGCGGTATTCCATTGGTAGTACACACCACTGCGCTCAAAATACACACACTCTTACAAAACACTACCACATTGGACAATTCGAAATACACATACCTGATAAACATACACACACCATTCCCACACACCCAATACAATATAAAACACACACCCACATCACCCACAAACCCCTATGACCACAAATCATGAACGAAGGCCAGAGAGAGACACCACCATCACCAATACTAGCATCCACAGGCACACAACACCATCACCCACATAACTTCCACGCACCTCACACTACACACCACTACATATCAGCACACTTTTCACCCCACACACTACCCCACACATCACTTACACCATCCCATGGCACGGCAAAGACACCCCAGGTTCTCGGAGGAGGAGCTCAGTGTCATGGTGGAGGAAATCGTCCGGGTAGAGCCACAGCTATTCGGATCACAGGTGCAGCACACCTCAATTGCAAGGAAGATGGAGCTATGGCGAAGAATAGTGGACAGGGTCAACGCAGTGGGACAGCACCCAAGAAATCAGGAGGACATCAGGAAGAGGTGGCACAACCTACGGGGGAAGGTGCATTCGTGGTCTCAATATACCACCTGGCAGTTCAGCGGACTGGCGGCAGACCCCCACCTCCTCCCCCACAACTAACAACATGGGAGGAGCAGGTCTTGGTGATTCTGCATCCTGAGGGCCTCGCAGGAGTAGGTGGAGGAATGGACTCTGGTAAGAAAAATCATAACTATTACATCCCCCACCCTACCTGCATGCCAGCACATACCCCCACCCTCACCTTACCCCATCACTCTAACTCCTCACAAATGTCCCAACATCACAAACCACACATCCTAACCCAAAACCCTACATGCAGCAACAAAGCATGGACACCCATCACTAAAGCATGCCCACTGCACATACCCATACACCCCCCTAAACCACCATCACGCAAGGTCCCACACAGGAATGCAAGCACTGGGGTACACGGTCACCCACCCATTGCACACCATGGCACACACAGATGTAATAAACATCCTTTTATACCCCTGCAGGACCCCTACCCAACATCACCGGACAGGAGGGTCCACACATGTCCACACCACCAACAGAAGAGGCCCACAGTGATGACAGCACCTCTGTCCAACTGGATCTAGATGACCAGCCCGGCCCATCGCGGCCCTCGGGACAGTTGGTTCCCCACAACCAGTCACAGGCCACCACAGAGCCTCCCCCCTCTGAAAACACCAGCACAGCACTCACCCAGCGGGCCCATTCCTCCGATCCCAGGACATGTCAATCAGCAGTGTGTCCACCACTACAGGGAACCCAGGCTAACCCACCACCCCAACAACAACAGGGACCTGGGGGCAGTGGTAGTGGGCACACGGTCCAGGAGACGGAGGCCCAGGAACACAGGGGAACTGGGAGGGCTGCTGTGCGACAAGGGGCGGACAGGCCCAGGGAACCCACTCTCCATGATGCCCCCTCCTCCATCATGGGAGCCTACCACCACTCCCAGGAGACGATGGCAATGGTACTGGCCAAGTTTCAGGAGACCCAGCGCCTGCAGGAGGAACAGTATATGGGCTTCAGGGAGGAACTCAGAACCATCAATTCCACCCTGGGCACCATCGCAGAGGTGCTGAAGGAAGTACTCAACACCAGGAGGGAACCTGTGGCACTACGAGAGGCCCCTGACACTAGCCGGGATGATGAACTGCCCACCACCGCCGCCGGCGCTAGTGAACAGGTGGCATCCCCAGAGGACCACCACACCAGCACCCCGCTCCCTTCAGAGGGAGAACCACCTCGCAAACGGTCCCTGAGATCCAGGACAAAGACAGAGAACGATGCCAAGACCCCGAACAAGAAATTAGATCACCCTGATTGTCATCCTACTGTCCCACTTTGTCACCCTGTCCATCCTTAAACTGCCCCAGCTCCACTTCCTATGCCCATTTGGGCAATGCACCCGTGAGACTAATAGACTGGACTCTGCCATGGACATTCTTCCGCCATCACCCCTCACCATTTTGCTACCCCCACCAATTTTGAGCAATAAAATAAATACCCTTAAAGCACAAAACAATCTGGAGTCAGTCTGTGATTTCAAAATACTCTATTAGCAATTACTGTGGCAAAAAGCTCTTTCATTTGTAATGTCAACATACCTATGTCACACAGCTCTAGTCCATGAGGAATCAAAGCAGATGTCACACTGTGGGACCCAGATCTGTGAAATCGTAAGGGAAAGTGACAACTCAGTGATCATACACTGGGTGAAAACGACAGACAGTAGAGATGTAGTAGTCTTAAAGGACATGTAGTAGGCAGGTTTGTATTCTTACCTGTGTTTCACTGGAAATAATGCTGGATCAGTGAGTCCCTGTTGTCCATGTCTTCTTCCTCTGCTTCCTTGTCTTCACTGTCCACAGGCTCCACAGCTGCAACAACACCGCCATCTGGACCATCCTCCTGCAGAAAAGGCACCTGTCGTCGCAAAGCCAAGTTGTGAAGCATACAGCAGGCCAAGATGATCTGGCACACCTTCTTTGATGAGTAGAATAGGGATCCACCTGTCATATGGAGGCACCTGAACCTGGCCTTCAGGAGGCCGAAGGTCCGCTCGATCACCCTCCTAGTTCGCCCATGGGCCTCATTGTAGCGTTCCTCTGCCCTTGTCCTGGGATTCCTCACTGGGGTCAGTAGCCATGACAGGTTGGGGTAACCAGAGTCACCTGCAAATGGCGAGGGACAACTGTTAGACACACACTAACCTGGAGGGATATTCCCAGACCAAGACAACCATTCCCACTGACTAGCTTCCAGGTGCTCACCTAATAGCCACACACGGTGCCTGGAGTTGCCCCATCACATAAGGGATGCTGCTATTCTGCAGGATGTAGGCGACATGCACTGAGCCAGGGAACATGGCATTCACATGGGAGATGTACTGGTCTGCCAAACATACCATCTGTACTTTCATGGAATGATAACTCTTCCGGTTTCAGTACACCTGTTCACTCCTGTGGGGGGGGGGGTACCAAAATCACATGTGTCCCATCAATGGCACCTATGATGTTGGGGATATGTCCCAGGGCATAGAAATCACCTTTCACTGTAGGCAAATCCTCCACCTGAGGGAAAACGATGTAGCTCCGCATGTGTTTCAGCAGGGCAGACAAAACTCTGGACAACACGTTGGAAAACATAGGCTGGGACATCCCTGAAGCTATGGCCACTGTAGTTTGAAATGACCCACTTGCAAGGAAATGGAGCACTGACAGCACCTGCACTTGAGGGGGGATTCCTGTGGGATGGTGGATAGCTGACATCAGGTCTGGCTCCAACTGGGTACACAGTTCCTGGATTGTGGCACGGTCAAGCCTGTATGTGATGATAACATGTCTTTCCTCTATTGTCGACAGGTCCACCAACGGTCGGTACACCGGAGGATGCCGCCATCTCCTCACATGTCCCAGCGGACAGTGCCTATGAAGGACAACACCGAGCACAGAGTCAAACAACTCAGAGGTATTTACCCACAGCTTACACAGAACACCAATCATAATCTAAAAAGTGGCCTGTATGTGTGTTGAGTCTAGGCCTAGGTATGTGTTACACAGTTAAAAATGAAGCCATGTGGGCCCCTGAAATGGTGGCTGCCTGACCTGTAAAGTGGGACAATGGGATGTGAGGTAACTGCGCTGGCGTTGTACACCGTCGGGGTAGGCGGTCGAAGACCGTACGCAATGCTGCATTGGTTAACATTGGACCCTATGGGTCCCAGGAGCCAATGACGATGTACGCCGGTGGTGACGGTACGCACCGCCACGGACGTTACCGCCATTTTCTATCACTTCAATCACTTGAAACCTGATCTTTGACAGGAGAGGACCTACACTGCAAGTGCTGCTGTGACCTCGGTCTGGAAAAGACAATGGCTTGAATGTCTGGGGAAAGGGCCCCTGCCTTCACATAGGAGGAGTTGGAGAAACTCGTGGATGGGGTCCTCCCCCAGTACACGCTACTCTACGGTCCTCCAGACAAACAGGTAAGTACACTGGGAGCATGCTGTATGGGCTATGCCTGTGTGGAGAGGGGTGGATGTAAGAAGGAAGGGGGGAGAGTGCGGCATGCATGAAACGACTGTGAGTGCATGAGCCACATGGCAAGGGTAGGGATGGGGGCCAATCACTTTGAAGGTGCAGTTGCTAATAAGTTTCTCTTCCCCCTGTACAAATCATGTAGGTCAGCGTCCACCAGAAAAAATACATTTGGCGTGCCATTGCCAAGGACGTCTGGACCCTGGGGGTCTACCACATATGGAGCACCCAGTGCCGGAAAAGATGGGAGGTCATTCGTCGCTGGAGCAAGAAGACGGCGGAGGCTCAGCTGGGAATGGCCTCCCAATGTGGGAGGGGTGCCCATTGCACCATGACCCCCCTGATGTTCAGAATCCTGGTGGTGGTGTATCCGGAGTTGGATGGGCACTTGAGGGCATCACAGCAGCCACAAGTGGGTGAGTACACTCTCATTCTGCTGATTTTGCGCGCAGTGGAGGGGTCTGCGTGGGGGAGGTGGGCTGTGGGTTTCCCTAGGCCAGGGCGAGTTCCGTAGGCAAGGTCCCTCCGTAAGGCAGTCCATGTGGCACCCCACCGCACCTCTGTAGAGTGCCAACTACACCTAGTCATGTCCCTGTGTCATCCATGTGTGCAGATGTCGTCCAACAGTGGAGCCCAAGAGCGCGACGTAGTGCAGGGGGCTTCTGTGTCTGTAGTGTCCGCCAACGGTAGCGGTAATGCATGCACTCAACATGTCTTTCTTCAGTCGTCGTCCCCCTTTTTGTGGTCTCCCTGTTCTTGTGTGCATTAGCATCATCAGGCGGAGGAGCAGTGGCACCGGAGCATGAGGGGGCTGCATCCCACATGGCCATGGAGGGCTACACTACGGATTTGGGCTCCCCCAGTGGGACGGAGGGCGAGGGGTGTTCCACGGCGGGGACAGGAGCTGAGACCAGTGACACGGACTCGTCCTCTGAAGGGAGCTCCCTTGTGGGGGTGGCAACATCTGTGCCCCCCCCATATACAGTAAAGCCGCCACACCCCCTTCCAGCACCGCCCTCCCAGCAGCCCTTCACCCTTTGCCCCGTGCCCGCTCACCCGGGAGGGTGGGCATCACCTTCCCCCCAGGCACCTCAGCCCCTGCCCCAGTCACCCCTGCTGCCCTCAGTGAGGAGGCCATTGACCTCCTCAGGTCCCTCACTGTTGGGCAGTATACCATTTTGAATGCCATCCAGGGTGTAGAAAGGCAGTTGCAACAAACGAATGCATTCCTGGTGGGCATTCATTCTGGTCAGGCGGCCCTTCAGCAAGCTTTCCAGACTCTGGCCTCAGCACTGATGGCAGCCATTGTCCCTGTGTCTAGCCTCCCCCTCCAACTTCCTCCACCCAGACCCAATCCCCTGTACCCCAGCCTATCACAAGCACACCTACATACCAGCATGCACACACGTCAACACACAAGAGAAGCTCAGGCAAACATAAGGAACACACATCCCACAAGCACTCACGCAAGCCTCACACACATGCAGACACATTAACATCCACTGCCTCCACTGTGTCCCCCCCTCCTCGTCTCCCTCCTCCCTCCCAGTCTCATCTACACTTACGCCTGCATGCACTACCTCTACAGCCACTACAGCACACCCACCACCACATCCCTCTCACGTGCAGTCACCACCCCCACTACCATTCACACGTCCCCTGTGTCCTCTCCCAGTGTGTCTGTGACGCCCCCTCCCAAGATACACAAAAGCAGGCACACACCCACCCAACAGCCATCCACCTCACGACAGCCTCCAGCGCATGCACCTTCACCCAAAGTCAGCAAACGAACACCTCCTATAACCACAACCTCTTCCTCCACTCCCAAACCCCCTCTAGCTACCTGTCCCAGTGTCTCCATAAAACTTTTCCTGTCCAACCTTGACCTCTTTCCCACACCTCCCCCCCCGTCCGTCTCCTAGGTCCCGAACTAGCATCTCAGCTACAACATCTCCGGGACCAGTGGTGCCTGTAGTCACCGGAATCTGGAGTGCAACGGCCACCAGGGCAGCCAGTGTGGCACGGAGCCCCAGCAAAGACAGTGCCCCACCTGTGAAGCATCAGAAGTTGGCCAGTGCCCGGCGGGAGAGGGGGAAGACTCCAGCCACCAAAGCCGCTCCCAGGGGTACAGGTGGGAGTGTGGAGTCAGCTGCGACACCTTCCAAGGTGGGGAAGGGGCACAAGAAACTCAGCAAGCCTGGGAAGAGCAGCACGGCGGAGAAGATGGCCATCATCCCCGCTGCCCAGGAGGCCACTGCCAGCACCAGCCCAGCTGCCCAGGAGGCCATCACTACCAGCCCAGCTGCCCAGGAGGCCAGCAACAGCCCTGCTTCCCAGGAGGCCACCGCCACCAGCCCTGCTCCCCAGGAGGCCACTGCCAGCACCAGCCCAGCTGCCCAGGAGGCCACCGCCAGCACAAGCCCCGCTGGGCCATGAAGGACCGCCAGCACAAGCCCCGCTGGGACAAAAAGGACCACCAGCACAAGACCCGCTGGGCCATGAAGGACCGCCAGCACAAGCCCCGCTGGGACAGAGAGGACCGCCAGCACAAGCCCCGCTGGGCCATGAAGGATCGCCAGCAGCTGAGTCACTGCAAAGGAGACCGCCGCTCCAAGCACCGCTGAACAGGGCACCGCCGTCTCAAGCACCGCTGAACAGGGCACTGGCATCACAAGCACCGCTGAACAGGGCACCGCCGTCTCAAGCACCGCTGAACAAGGCACCGCTGTCTCAAGCACCGCTGAACAGGGCACTGCCGTCTCAAGCACCTCTGAACAGGGCACCGCCGTCTCAAGCACCGCTGAACAGGGCACCGCCATCTCATGAACCGCTGAAAAGAGCACTGCCGTCTCAAGCACCGCTGAACAGGGCACCGCCGTCTCAAGCACCGCTGAACAGGGCACCGCTGTATCAAGGAACGCTGGCCCATGAGCGCCAAGGGCATTGATGCTACTGAGTCCGTCACGGGCAGAATGAAACACTCTGGGCACCATGTCCCCTCCAGAACCAGTGGAGAGATCCATCCACTACCTCTGTCCTTGGCAGGATGAAGCACTCTGGGCACCATGCCCCCTCCAGAACCAGTGGAGAGATCCATCCACTACCTCTGTCATTAGCAGGATGAAGCACTCTGGGCACAAAGCCCCCTCCAGAACCAGTGGAGAGATCCATCCACTACCTCTGTCCTTAGCAGGATGAAGCACTCTGGGCACCATGCCCCCTGCAGAACCAGTGGAGAGATCCATCCACTACCTCTGTCCTTAGCAGGATGAAGCACTCTGGGCACAAAGCCCCCTCCAGAACCAGTGGAGACTGTTATCCACTTGACTGTGGCTTTGCACTCCCCAGGATGGAACAGTGGGCAACCCACCCACTGTATAGACTTGAGCGACTGTGGCTTTGCACTCCCCAGGATGGAACAGCGGACAACCCACCCACTGTAGAGACTTCAGAGACTGTGGCTTTGCACTCCCCAGGATGGAATAGTGGCCAACCCACCCACTGTAGAGACATGTGAGACTGTGGCTTTGCACTCCCCAGGATATGGCAGTGGGCAAACCACCCACTGGAAAGACTTGAGAGACTGTGGCTTTGCACTCCCCAGGATATGGCAGTGGGCAAACTACCCATTGTAGAGACTTGAGAGACTGTGGCTTTGCACTCCCCAGGATGGAAGAGTGGGCAACCCACCCACTGTATAGACTTGAGAGACTGTGGCTTTGCACTCCCCAGGATTGAACAGTGGGCATGTGGCCCTCTCGTGGATTTGGCGTTGTGCACTCAACCGGCTGAGGTGCCCCCCCCTTTTCCTCCCCCTGAGGTGCCTGTTTTCTTGCTCTCTGATGCCCCTGCAGTGTTCTCTCCGTCATGATCGGGGATCTTGTGTGGCCCACGCACATACCGTGTGGGCCCAGTGTTCCACGAACTTAATTGGAGCACTACCTGGACTACTATGCTTGGTATATATTTTGTACATGGTGTATATATATATTTTTGCGTACTTGATCTTAATATATTACAATGGTTACACTCATTTTCTACTGTCTTTGCACTCTTCCGGGGGGTTTGGGGGGTTTAACTGTGATGTATTAATATGGATTAGTGTGTGTGTTGTCGTGGGTGAGGGTGAGGGTGGGGGTGGGGGTGTTGCGTGTGTGTGTCTCTGTTTTTTCCCTCCCCCCTCCCCTGTGTCGTAGGTGCAGTACTCACCGCGGTCTTCGCCGCCGGCGTTCGTGCTCCTGGTAGAGGAGCAGGAAGACTATCGCAGGGAGAATTTGAAGTTCCAGGTCCATGGTGTCCTAGTTCCTCGTGAGGTGTGTAGAGGTAAGCCTTTTCCCTTTGAAATCCTGTTTCCGCAGTGTTTTTATCCACGGTGAATCCACCCCGGAAAAGGTGGTGAATTGGTAGGTTGTGATACTGTGGGCAGTACTTTGTCCTCCGCCTGTCTGTTGGCAGTGACCGGCAAGCTGTTTGTTTGTACCGCCGTGGCAGTCGGAGTGTTAAAGTGGCTGTCTTTGTTGGCGGTTTCCGCCACGGTCGTAATTGCTAAATTTTTACTGCCAGCCTGTTGGCAGTCTTACTGCCGCTTTAACACCGACTGCCAGGGTTGTAATGACCACCTAAGTCTAAACCACTGCAGGTGACACCTGCCGCTCCAATCCGGGTTTTGCGCTGGCTATCTAGCAGTGCCTCATCTCTACCCGACGGCAGGGATGACTAGGCAGCCGAGCGCATGACATAGTTTGTTTCTCAGGGAAGCTGTGGTCACTCAGGTCTCATTTGTTTCTCTCAGTTACATTAGTCTCATATATACAATGACAAACAGAGGCAGTATATGTTTCAATAATGATTTTAATGAAGTGATTGCATCTTAGATAGCAAATCATGAGCTGCAATAATCAGGAGGACACAGCATGACGATATTAAAATTATGACAAGGAGGGTGAAGCATATGAATAACGCTTCCATAATGTCACTACAGTCAATAGACTAATTCCTACCTAGGCTATGATAGAGCACAGTGTGTTAAGCTCTAATTCTGCCCTTCAGGTTCCCCTCTGACATCATCCCCCATACTTGAGCAAAGGCCTGAAGTCTGCAAAACAGCTGTAGCGAAGCATTCGGCAATCAACATACAGTTGTGGTTCTCTGGCTGTAATCTCCCTCTAACGTGTAAGGGACAGGGAAGTGTTTTTATAATAAAACAGCTGATGTTCTGAGAAAATGTCCCTATGTAAGGAAGTGTGTTTTCTATGAATGTCAGAGACTAAACTTATACCACGTTCACTGCAATGTACCTTGCTGTAGCCTTGGAAGAAGCACAGAGTGAGCAAGAATGTCTTGATGAGAACAGAGTGCTGGCTTAGGCAAAAACATTTAGATAAACAGAAAATGAAACAAGACTGTAAAAGTGGCTATTGCATCAATAATAAAATAAAACCGAATAAAATATATCTGTGTTAGAGTGAACAGCGGCTTGGCCTAGTGTGTTAAAATAACACGCATTGAGCTATAGCTAAAATAGCTATACAACACCCTCCCCTTGTCCGTTGAAGGTGGTTCAAAGCCTAGTTACATATAAAATTGCTACTAAAAAAGCTCAACCTAAGATATACATGTAAAAATTAATGTAATTTATGACAAGTCGTAGGAACACGTGAGCATATAAAAGGACAATTTAAAACGTGAACACTTGGCATAAAAAAAACAAATTTCAATGCGCATGTGTGGTAATGAGCTCTCAGCGAAAATATCAACAGATCAGCATCCAATGAAAGTAATCGCTGAGTAGAAAGACAGACTTCCAGTGCGTATTCGAAAGAGCACCAGAGGCACCGAAACACGGGCTGCACACATTGCAAAACCAGTCTGAATGACAGAGACCAGTCACACTCCAATTGCTCCAGGAGTGTTGCTCCAAAATACTGCATCATGCGTTCATGACACAGCTGTGCTGATGGGACTGCTTTCATTCCTCCTTGTAGTGACGGGACAGCCATTGCGCATAAAAATAGCAACAGCAAAATGCCAACAATTATAGCCAAAGTTATTGGAAATCCCCTGAAAAAACTGGAGAAAATTGAATAAATGGCTGATGGTATCAAACTGAATATGGAGGATAAGGTGTGAATGAAACCAGAACCAACAGACTTAAAAAAGTTTGCGATTTCAGTTGTACTGGACGCATTAAATATTCGTCCCATGAGTTCACCAAAGTGTCTCAAAAAGTTTGTACTTAAAAGGGACTGTATATCTGCTGACGACCTTGCCACCTGAAGTGCGTAGGTCTTGCGTGCCGATGTAAGGGCCACATGCTTCTGAAACAATAAAGCCTTGAGTCTGCTCAACTTGTCAAAATTGACATTAGAAGTAGCAATATGAGACCAAATGTCTGCCACCTCTTTTATTTTAGTAGGAGGAAACAATACATTCCCGCAGCATGTCACAATCTTAGAGACGAAACAACATAAACTATTCCGGCTCGCATCCCACAACAGTATTCACCATTGAGGAGAACATAGCTGCCGTTTGAAAGCACCCCGAATGTTGGTCTAATCAAGGGGACAGGAACTCCCTTCAGATAACAAGCTTAATTTGCTGCCGACACATTTCACGCCCCATGCAAGGACAGCTGTTTACAGACCATTGAATGGCTGACTGAAGTCTTGCATTCACTACCACTAAAAAATACTTCATGCCACTGAGACATTTGTACGAGAAGGGAAGCTCCCACTCCTCATGGATGTAACTATCTACCAGCCTTTCATATCTGCCTACCGGAATATGTTTTAAACAGGAGGTTGATTAAAGTGTAGAAATAGCCAGATTGATGACCCCGTGTATTAGCCACTAAGCAGATGGTTTTTCAGCCACAGTAAAAGGCAACTTTTCTCATTTCTCGATGTTTATTATGACATAAGTTGCATCTTTCTTAGCCATTAGTTGTTGTTGTTGCGTTAACTAAAATGAAGAAAATATTTCCCTTGCGCTGACATGGTGCCAAGGAAGACGACCTGCCCTCAATGTTTGAAGTGTCCAACCCCGCTGCAAAATGGACCTTAGCTGACTCTGTCCATGGTGTAAAGAAGACACATCTGTTTGTATAATGTCTAAAGCAGAACAGAGACAATGCTATTTAAGGTGTATATCGGTCGGACAGGGCAGTAATCCCATTATCCACAACAGCCAATGCCTTTTTAGTTTTTCCTGGTCTATTTGCCTTAACCGGGCAGCTGCTTCTTGTTGGGAAAGCTTCAAAATTTCATTATATACTTCATATAAGAAACACTTTATGCGATGTTTTCTGGGGCCTAACAGGAAATCTTGTAAGTCAGTATTATTAGACAGGAGACTCAGGTGTTCTCTAACCACATCTAGTGAGGAAGTTCTTAACCATTGCTGGCATAGTTTCCCTACACTGTATGTTGCAACTATACCGGCATGTTCGGATGATATATCGCGAGGGTCTGTCCTATTAGTTCTAAAACCCCCAGAGGAGTTGATAAAACGTTGGTGACACCCATTGGTATCTATTGGCCACAATAACCACTGGCCAGGACGTGTCAGTAAACATTAAATGTACCATTCTGGACCCATTCTTCGAGCTGATTTTCAGTTGCATTTGTATAATTTTGCCATTTATAAAATTTTGCAGGGGCTGGTATACTGGGCGTGTTTAATTCTTTATCTTTGCTAAGCCTAGACAACTTGTTTGTTGTACTGTTTCATTTAAGAATATAATTTGAATAGGCATCAGGCATGCTCAGAATAAAGCTTACTTCCCTCTTATTTGCCAATGTCTAGTTCCCTATACACTTTTTAAGTCAATCGCCTTTAGCCAATATTCATAGCCTTCTATAGTCAACCGGGAAACAAAGTATTCAGAATATATAAATTTTGTATTCGTCAATAATATATGTATATCTTTAGTAGGTGGCAATTTACAATAATACAACTCAGCATTTTTTACATCATGCTCAGAAAAATATGTAAACTTTTCAAAATATGTTTTGGAACTCTCTTGTGGTGGAGTCGGACAATGTTCCCATTGTGCATAATTAAAAACAGTTTTGGGGCTGCTCGCTCTGTGTATGAAATGGTGCCCTTAATAATTATAACAAAACATATCTCTATAATTTCCTTTAGATTGATAAACATCTTCGTTTTCAAATACAGTATAATACTGCAATTCAGTCATCATAGAGTCAACTGTTTTCACATCCCAGTCATCAGAAACAATGCCTGGTATTATTATTTAATTCATTGATAGTTTGAACACATATAATAGTATATGAATAACCTCTGTGGGACCGTATATATCAAATATTACTTTATCCCAAACAATCCCATCAGGAATTGGTGTTGCGGAAATGTTCACAATGGATTAGTCTCTTCGGACTTTGTGTGATGAAAAATGTGGTTTTAGGACCTCATCCACCAGTTCAACTGTTGATTTTTCAGGAAGAAAATGACCATGTATTAACAAAAAGTGATAACAAAACCAATTCAAAGTAGGAAAGCTAGTACAGTCAAGGAAAGCAGCAGATAGTTCCATGGAAAATAAAGTTCAATATTTATACTTTTTTAGCGCCACATTTGCGTCGCTTTTTGATGCAAAATCGGAGCAAACTTACAAAATACAATTGTATTTTGTAAGTTTGCGCTGGTTTTGCGCCAAAAAGCGGCGTAAATGCGGTGCTAAAAAAGTATAAATTTGGGCCAAAGTGTGTTATTTTAAGTCAGATTATTAGTTTACGTGTTCTTGACACTTCAGGTGTTGAAGAGGCGAATGAGTCTGAGACGTCATCATTGATGTCAGCAAAATATCAAGAAACATTTTGTGCAAAAACGAAGCCATTGTGTCCCTGAATGCCCTTGAGGAGAAAGCAGGGCCCTGGTCCGAGTGGAAAGCTGCAACTGCATATGTACCGATAAAAACTCACAATCCTTTAATAACAGTCCGAGCGTCAGCCGAGTGTTGTGGCCACACCCATGGAAATCTGGAGCAAGACTCAACAGCGACCAGAATAGACTTGTATGCACTGTCCAGTGTTAGAGGACCGCAATGGTCCAAGTACACACATTGTAAAGGTTTATTTGAAATCAATAGGGGTGTCTGCGGCAGGAGTTTGGCAGTGGATACTTTAATTTGTTGGCAGATGTCACAACAAATGACATACTGCTTGGTCTCCTTGTAGAGGACTGGTCACCAATATCAGACTTGTAAGATTGATATTGTGGCCGCCACACAAGCATGAGCAGATGCTATCCCTTCGTGCACTGCTTCAATCAATTGTGGTCTTATAAATTTGTTGGGAATATCTCGCACGCCTACCCCTGGTATCTTAGCTTCAGCGTCCAGGCAACCTCCCATTCGGTAGGAATATTTGTCAGGAAATGCTTTTGGATAGGGCGTACCATCAGCCGTAGCTTTCACTGCAGCCCATGTGTCTGCGTCTGGTTTCATACTTACACAAGTTACTGCAGCAACAGCAGCCGCAGCTACTGCTACTTTGCGGCTTCATCAGCCAATGTATTCCCAGCAACATGTATTCCAACGCGCTGGTGTCCAAGTGTGTGTACAACATGGACATTTGGTAGCATTTCTTTCAGATCCGCGACATTCCTCCACAGAAGTCTGTGTTTAATGGTGTTGCCTTTGGAATCTCTGAACTCATTCTGGTGCCAGTAAATCAGGTATTCATTGAAGGACTGGAAACAATAGTAAAAATCACAAACAGTCACTGCATACTGTGCAGGATCCATATGTTCCAGTGCCATCACCAGAGCTTTGAGCTCTGCTAATTGTGCTGTGCAATCCCTTAGGGTTTGCGTAAATGTATGGAGTGGACAGAACTAATTGTCCTCCATATAGCCGCTTACCACTGTGCAATATTGTTCAATAGACAATGGCGGTCATTCTGACCCTGCCGGTAAAAACCGCCAGGGCCGTGGTCCGCGGGAGCACCGCCAACAGGCTGGCGGTGCTCCTTTGGGCATTCTGACCGCGGCGGTACAGCCACGGCTAGAAACGGAAAGTCGGCGGTCTCCCGCCGGCTTTCCGCCGCCCAGGGGAATCCTCCATGGGGATTCCGACCCCCATACCGCCATCCTGTTCCTGGCGGTTTCGGCCGCCAGGAACAGGATGGCGGTATGGGGTGTCGTGGGGCCCCTGGGGGCCCCTGCAGTGCCCATGCCAATGGCATGGGCACTGCAGGGGCCCCCGTAAGAGGGCCCCACTTAGAATTTCAGTGTCTGCTTAGCAGACACTGAAATTCGCGATGGGTGCTACTGCACCCGTCGCACCCCTTCCACTCCGCCGGCTCCATTCGGAGCCAGCTTCCTCATGGAAGGGTGTTTCCCGCTGGGCTGGCGGGCGGCCTTTTGGCGGTCACCCGCCAGCCTAGTGGGAAACCCAGAATGACCGCAGCGGTCTTTTGACCGCGGTACGGTCTTCTGGCGGTTCCCGCTTGGCGGGCGGCTCCCACCGCCCGCCAAGCTCAGAATCACCCCCTATGTGTTTGCTGGAACTGGGTATTCCACCTCGCAACAATTTCTTGAGCTTGTAACTTTTGGTCTAAGATGTAGTCTACATCAGTGGCTGTCAAAGACGTGGCCCATTGTATCCAACATGGATGTAATGCTTTAGCTTTTGGGACGCTTGCTTTTGTGACAGCAATAATGCGTTTGCCCTGGGCTAGAGGTCTTTCTTTAATGACAGCCATCTGAACAGCAGTGAGAATTTTCTCAGTGGGAGCAAAGCGTTGTTCTGCTACTGAGTACAAATGTGATTTGTAAGCTATCAGGGCGGTCTCACCTTCAATAATGGTCACATAAGTGAAACCAATAGCCCCAGCAATTATTCTGATGACCAAGTGTGTTTTGTTGTCCCTCGTGTGTAGGTGTTGTGCTGCAAGCATGTCTGTCTGCAGTTCCCTAAGTATTCGTGTGTGTTCAACTGTCCAAAATTTACTTGAAAAGTCAGGACGTATTAAGTCATAATTTTTGCTGGGTGCCTAGTGCACTGAAACTTGTTAAGTCTCTACTCTCAGGCACTATATTCTGGTAGAAAAAAAACTTTGGAAATATCCAGTGTTGTTTTGTATTTTGTACGCACTATATTGTACATCAGTGCTCTACTATGTGAATTTTGTATAGCATATGTGCGTGTATGACTGTTTAAGTGTCTGTAGTCTAAGACTATTCTGTATGCATGGTCTGGTTTGGCTACTGAAAATAAAGGATTATTAATTGGGGAGACACAGGGTTCAAATATGCCCTGATACTCTAGTTGTGAGAGTATTATTCTCACCGGTTCTTTTGATTCATGTTTTATTGGGTACTGAGGTTGGGGTTGAGGTTTATTTTTAATGGGAATTACATGGTCTTTATCCCATCCTACATGATTCCGATATAACGCAGGTGCCTGTGCCAATGCCCAATCAATGGCATAGGATTCAGCGAGTTCCTCCAGAACAAGGGGCTAGAAAGAATGTTTAATAACATCTTCTCCATATGGGCAGGTATGGACAAATTCAGGTGGCCAATCTTGTTCGGCCAACAAAACATCATATATATTTACTACACGATCCCAAAAGAATGCGTCTATTATGCATTCAGTGTCTCCTTCTAAAGGTAGCGTTACTTTATAGACCCTATCAGGCGTGGAGACATGCATGTCCGCAGTTTCTACTCGTAGAAAGTCATCAGTTTCTTTCACCTCCAGATGCTCTAGAAGAAATCGCCAACCTATTGTGACCTCTGCTGCGCTGTCTAGCAGTGCTAGTGCCCACTTCTTGTTCTTCAAAAGGACTCTCTTCTTGAGTGGCATGTCGTACTGTGACTGCTGCCGCTGTTTCTTTTTACATTGGGGTTTCTGTTGGGGAGGTTTCTCTTCCTTTTTAATCAAAACCTCTGATGAGCTGTGTAGGAAAGTAACATCTTGCCTGGCATGTTACTCCCATTTTTATTTATGTGTCAGTTTGTTTTTGCCTGTCTCACTGGGATCCTGCTAGCCAGGACCCCAGTGCTCATGGTTGTGGCCTGAATGTGTTCCCTGTGTGGTGCCTAACTGTGTCACTGAGGCTCTGCTAACTAGGACCTCAGTACTTATGCTCTCTCTGCTTTTAAAATTGTCACTGCAGGCTAGTGACCATTTTTACCAATTCTGATAGGCACACTAGAACACCCTTGTAAATCCGTAATATATGGTATATCGGTACCCAGGGTATTGGGGTTCCAGGAGATCCCTATGGGCTGCAGCATTTATTTTGCCCCCCATAGGGAAGCTCAAACCATTCTTACACAGGACTGCCACTGCAGCCTGCTTGAAATAACGTCCACGTTATTTCACAGTCATTTTACACTGCACTTAAGTAACTCATAAGTCACGTATATGTCTAACCCTCACTTAGTGAAGGTTAGGTGCAAAGTTACTAAGTGTGAGGGCACCCTGGCACTAGCCAAGGTGCCCCCACATTGTTCAGGGCAATTTCCCTGGACTTTGTGAGTGCGGGGACACCATTACACGTGTGCACTACATAAAGGTCAATACCTATATGTAGCTTCACAATGGTAACTCTAAATATGGCCATGTAACATGTCTAAGATCATGGAATTGTCCCCCTATGCCAAATCTGGTATTGGGGTGCCAATCCCATGCATCCCCGGGGCTCCAGCATGGACCGCAGGTACTGCCAAACTAGCTCTCTGGGGTTTTCACTGCAGCTACTGCTGCTGCCAACCCACAGACAGGCTTCTGCCCTCCTGGGGTCTGGGCAGCCCAGTCCAAGGAAGGCAGAACAAAGGATTTCCACTGAGAGAGGGTGTTACACCCTCTCCCTTTGGAAATAGGTGTTAAGGGCCTGAGAGGAGTAGCTGCTCCTGGCCTCTGGGAATGCTTTGAAGGGCACAGATTGTGCCCTCCTTGCATAAACCAGTCTACACCGGTTCAGGGATCCCTCAGCCCCTGCTCTGGTGCGAAACTGGACAAAGGAAAGGGGAGTGACCACTCCCCTGTCCATCACCACCAAAGGGGTGGTGCCCAGAGCTCCTGCAGTGTGTCCCAGAGCTCTGCCTTCTTGAGTGCAGAGGTGTGAGGGCACAATGGAGGCCTCTGATTGGCCAGTGCCAGAAGGTGACGTCAGAGACCTCTCTTGATAGATGCTTACCTGGGTAGGTGGCCAATCCTCCTCTGAGGGCTATTTAGGGTCTCACCTGTGGGTTTCTCTTCAGATAACAAATGCAAGAGCTCACCAGACTTCCTCTGCATCTCTCTCTTCAACTTCTGCCAAGGATCGACCACTGACTGCTCCAAAAACCGCAACAAAGTAGCAAGAAGACTACCAGCAACATTGTAGTGCCTAATCCCGCCGGCTTTCTCAACTGTTTCCTGGTGGTGCATGCTCTGAGGGCTGTCTGCCTTCACCATGCACAATACCTATGTGTAGCTTCACAATGGTAACTCTAAATATGGCCATGTAACATGTCTAAGATCATGGAATTGTCCCCCTATGCCAAATCTGGTATTGGGGTGCCAATCCCATGCATCCCCGGGGCTCCAGCATGGACCTCAGGTACTGCCAAACTAGCTCTCTGGGGTTTTCACTGCAGCTACCGCTGCTGCCAACCCACAGACAGGCTTCTGCCCTCCTGGGGTCTGGGCAGCCCAGTCCATGGAAGGCAGAACAAAGGATTTCCACTGAGAGAGGGTGTTACACCCTCTCCCTTTGGAAATAGGTGTTAAGGGCCTGAGAGGAGTAGCTGCTCCTGGCCTCTGGGAATGCTTTGAAGGGCACAGATTGTGCCCTCCTTGCATAAACCAGTCTACACTGGTTCAGGGATCCCTCAGCCCCTGCTCTAGTGTGAAACTGGACAAAGGAAAGGGGAGTGACCACTCCCCTGTCCATCACCACCAAAGGGGTGGTGCCCAGAGCTCCTGCAGTGTTTCCCAGAGCTCTGCCTTCTTGAGTGCAGAGGTGTGAGGGCACAATGGAGGCCTCTGAGTGGCCAGTGCCAGAAGGTGACGTCAGAGACCTCTCTTGATAGATGCTTACCTGAGCAGGTGGCCAATCCTCCTCTGAGGGCTATTTAGGGTCTCACCTGTGGGTTTCTCTTCAGATAACAAATGCAAGAGCTCACCAGACTTCCTCTGCATCTCTCTCTTCAACTTCTGCCAAGGATCGACCACTGACTGCTCCAAAACCGCAACAAAGTAGCAAGAAGACTACCAGCAACATTGTAGTGCCTAATCCCGCCGGCTTTCTCAACTGTTTCCCCGTGGTGCATGCTCTGAGGGCTGTCTGCCTTCACCCTGCACAATACCTATATGTAGCTTCACAATGGTAACTCTAAATATGGCCATGTAACATGTCTAAGATCATGGAATTGTCCCCCTATGCCAAATCTGGTATTGGGGTGCCAATCCCATGCATCCCCGGGGCTCCAGCATGGACCTCAGGTACTGCCAAACTAGCTCTCTGGGGTTTTCACTGCAGCTACCGCTGCTGACAACCCACAGACAGGCTTCTGCCCTCCTGGGGTCTGGGCAGCCCAGTCCATGGAAGGCAGAACAAAGGATTTCCACTGAGAGAGGGTGTTACACCCTCTCCCTTTGGAAATAGGTGTTAAGGGCCTGAGAGGAGTAGCTGCTCCTGGCCTCTGGGAATGCTTTGAAGGGCACAGATTGTGCCCTCCTTGCATAAACCAGTCTACACCGGTTCAGGGATCCCTCAGCCCCTGCTCTAGTGTGAAACTGGACAAAGGAAAGGGGACTGACCACTCCCCTGTCCATCACCACCAAAGGGGTGGTGCCCAGAGCTCCTGCAGTGTTTCCCAGAGCTCTGCCTTCTTGAGTGCAGAGGTGTGAGGGCACAATGGAGGCCTCTGAGTGGCCAGTGCCAGAAGGTGACGTCAGAGACCTCTCTTGATAGATGCTTACCTGAGCAGGTGGCCAATCCTCCTCTGAGGGCTATTTAGGGTCTCACCTGTGGGTTTCTCTTCAGATAACAAATGCAAGAGCTCACCAGACTTCCTCTGCATCTCTCTCTTCAACTTCTGCCAAGGATCGACCACTGACTGCTCCAAAACCGCAACAAAGTAGCAAGAAGACTACCAGCAACATTGTAGTGCCTAATCCCGCCGGCTTTCTCAACTGTTTCCCCGTGGTGCATGCTCTGAGGGCTGTCTGCCTTCACCCTGCACAATACCTATATGTAGCTTCACAATGGTAACTCTAAATATGGCCATGTAACATGTCTAAGATCATGGAATTGTCCCCCTATGCCAAATCTGGTATTGGGGTGCCAATCCCATGCATCCCCGGGGCTCCAGCATGGACCTCAGGTACTGCCAAACTAGCTCTCTGGGGTTTTCACTGCAGCTACCGCTGCTGACAACCCACAGACAGGCTTCTGCCCTCCTGGGGTCTGGACAACCCAGTCCAAGGAAGGCAGAACAAAGGATTTCCACTGAGAGAGGGTGTTACACCCTCTCCCTTTGGAAATAGGTGTTAAGGGCCTGAGAGGAGTAGCTGCTCCTGGCCTCTGGGAATGCTTTGAAGGGCACAGATTGTGCCCTCCTTGCATAAACCAGTCTACACTGGTTCAGGGATCCCTCAGCCCCTGCTCTAGTGTGAAACTGGACAAAGGAAAGGGGAGTGACCACTCCCCTGTCCATCACCACCAAAGGGGTGGTGCCCAGAGCTCCTGCAGTGTGTCCCAGAGCTCTGCCTTCTTGAGTGCAGAGGTGTGAGGGCACAATGGAGGCCTCTGAGTGGCCAGTGCCAGAAGGTGACGTCAGAGACCTCTCTTGATAGATGCTTACCTGGGCAGGTGGCCAATCCTCCTCTGAGGGCTATTTAGGGTCTCACCTGTGGGTTTCTCTTCAGATAACAAATGCAAAAGCTCACCAGACTTCCTCTGCATCTCTCTCTTCAACTTCTGCCAAGTATCGACCACTGACTGCTCCAAAACCGCAACAAAGTAGCAAGAAGACTACCAGCAACTTTGTAGTGCCTAATCCCGCCGGCTTTCTCAACTGTTTCCTGGTGGTGCATGCTCTGAGGGCTGTCTGCCTTCACCCTGCACTAGAAGCCAAGAAGAAATCTCCTGGGGGTTGATGGAATCTTCCCCTGCTAACGCAGGCACCAAACTTCTACGTTACCAGTCCACTGGGTCCCCTCTCATCTCGACAAGCATGGTACCTGGACAACAGGATCTGGATCGAAGTGACCCTGACCGTCCAGTGGTCCTTGGGTCCAAATTTGATGTAGGTAAGTCCTAACCTCCCAACGCCAGACAGTAATCCTGTGTAGTGCGTGAACTGCAGCTGCTAGGGTTTCCTTTGTGCACAGCATGGCCCAGGTCCCAGCACTCTTTCCTGCATTGCTCAACTAACTGAGTTGACCACCGGCTTCGTGGGACCCTCCTTTGTAGTGTTGAGTTGACCACCATGCTCAGAGTTCTTAAATGCCTGTTCAAGTGCTTCTGCGGGTGCTGCCTGCTTCTGTGTGGGCTCTCTGTACTGCTGAGCGTCCCCTCTGTCTCCTCCTTCAAGGTGCAACCTCCTGGACCTTCCTGGGCCCGGGCAGCACCCATTGTATTTAACTGCAACTTTTGCAGCTAGCAAAGCTTGTTTGCAGTCTTTATGCGTGGAAACAACTCTGCCTCGTCCAGCACGCTTTGTGACATCTTCTGTGCAAAGGAGAAGTTCCTGGCATCTTCTGTTGTTGCAGAATCTTCAGCTTCTTCCACCCTGAGGCAGCCATTTTGAACCTTCGTCCGGGGTTTAGTGGGCTCCTGCCCCCCGTCAATTTCGTGACTCTTGGACTTGGTCCCCTTCCTTTGCAGGCCCTCAGGTCCAGGAATCCATCTTCAGTGCTTTGCATTCAGTAGTTGTCTTTGCAGAATCTCTTATCACGACTTTAGTGTGTTTCTGGGGAAGTAGAGTTACTTTACTCCTACTTTTCAGGGTCTTGGGCTGGGGTATTTTGGACATCCTTAGTGTTTTCTTACACTCCTAGCGACCCTCTACACACTACACTAGGCCTGGGGTCCCGAAGTGGTTCGCATTATACCTTTTTAGTATATGGTTTGTATTGCCCCTAGGCCTATTGCATCCTACTGTATTCTGAAGTGTTTGCACTACTTTTCTAACTGTTTACTTACCTGATTTTGGTTTGTGTGTATATTTTGTGTATTTTACTTACCTGCTAAGGGGGTATATCCTCTGAGATATTTTTGGCACATTGCCACTAAAATAAAGTACCTTTATTTTTGGTAACTCTGAGTATTGTGATTCTTATGATATGGTGCTACATGATATAAGTGGTATAGTAGGAACTTTGCATGTCTCCTAGTTGAGCCTAAGCTGCTCTGCTATAGCTACCTCTATCAGCCTAAACTGCTAGAACACTAATAATCTACTAATAAGGAATAAATGGTCCTGGCAGAAGGTGAAAGTACCATCAGGTACCCACTAGAGGCCAGGCCAGCCTTCTACAAGCGTTGTGATTCCTATTTCAGTTCACATACTCTGGTCTTCGCTCTGATCACCCACCTCTCTCACTGCGTTTTTCTGATGAGTCCTGAAAGGAACAAGATTGGCGTGTATCAGTATATTGATATCTAACAGGCGTTTTTATATGATCTATATTTCTGAGATTATATCTATTCTGTGGGGTCTCATTACGTGTAGATTCTCCACTTTCTTTTTTAGGTGTTGGTTGTTTTTTATCCCAGCATTTCTTATTAACCTCAGAAGCTTGATTGGAAAAATCTTTATTAGATTTGCCCTGAAATTGTGGTTTAGTTGGTATGGGCTCTAGACTATCTCGACCAATGCTAGAACAGGTCTCTGCAATAATCTTGTGCAGCTCGCGTTCCTGATCCTGTTGAGGAACATCATAGAGCCGCCTGCGCACTGCTAGTGTGACTGCTTCCCCTTTAAGATTACATAAAATAATTGAGGATACCGTGCCAAAATTGCCCATTAATTTCATCCCCAAGTCTAGGGCCGGGGTAGCCCTGTCTTCATCTTGAATTTGCTTCAACACTTCCGGTAAATTGGCAAGTGTTGGTGTACTTTGTGTGGCTGTATAGAGCGCAGCAAATACCATGCCCCAGGTATTACAGTTATCTACTGTAGGGACCATCCCAAATGGCAAGCACATCGTTAGAATTCTATGTCTCTCCTGAGGTCCCATATGGGGAAATACTGCTTCCAGCGCATTTATTTTTTGTGCTAACCAAAACAGTTTCCTCTCGTTTGGCGGGTACTTTACCCATTGATCGAATGTACAGTCGCAGGGTTCATACCTGGCATCACTGCATGTGGTTGTGCTGGAGCAGCACATGCTGGGTTTGTATTTCATGTTTGCATCACAAACTGTACTAGTTGTCTATATGTCACTGTTAGTTCAGTATATAAGCGACGAACCTGAGCTACTGCTAAAGTCGCTACTGCAGGGTGAGGTGTATGGTTGGCCGATAAAGGCCAGGTAGGACCATCATTACTTAGAGGACCTAACCTTACTGGTAAAATTGTGTGGGGTAGGGCACCATCACACCAATTATTATGTTCTTGATAAGATAAAGGTGTTTCTAAATATGCATATGCCCTGTATTGTCCAGGTACGTTTGCAAGTGTATAGTGATGAAATGTGATTGTGTTTCCCTCAACTGCTGGAAATGTGACCCAAGAATAGAAAAGTTCTGTTCTATAACCTGAAAAGGCATCCACCACAAATGTGACTGGACCCCCAAGGCCATTAGGTCATTTGCTAATAAATGTGTAGTCAGAGGTTGTCTTAAGTTGACTGCTATTGCTACCTGTTGTGGATTCGCCATTTCAGAGAGTGAATTCGTTCAGAGAAGGCAAACCAAATAAGGTTTTTCCTTTTAGAGTTCAAGCTTGAACAACCTCTCAGCATCACATAGGATTTCCTACATGGCTGAGGAGGAAATCCTCAATACCACCGACATCTCCGTATTCAGTACTGAGGTATTGTTGTATATAGTGAGACAGTGATACTCAGGAGGACCCAAAAATTAGTGCCTGACCAAACGCTGGCCGTGCCATGTCGCGCAGGCTCCCATTATTCTAATGGGACTACTGGATTTTGAGCTGCAGAATCACCCGCGGTGTGGGAGACTAAGGGGGTTATTCTAACTTTGGAGGAGTGTTAATCCGTCCCAAAAGTGACGGTAAAGTGACGGATATACCACCAGCCGTATTACGAGTTCCATAGGATATAATGGACTCGTAATACGGCTGGTGGTAAATCTGTCACTTTTCCGTCACTTTTGGGACGGATTAACACCTCCTCCAAAGTTAGAATAACCCCCTAAGTCTAACACACTGCAGGTGACACTGCCACTCCAATCCGGGTTTTGCTCCAGCTATCTAGCAGTGCATCATCTCTACCCGAGGGCAGCGATGACTGGGCAGCCGAGTGCATGACATAGTTGGTTTCTCAGGGAAGCTGTGGTCACTCAGGTCTCATTTGTTTCTCACAGTTACATCAGTCTCATATATACAATGACAAACAGAGGCAGTATATGTTTCAATAATGATTTTAATGAAGCGACTGCATCTTAGATTGCAAATCGTGAGCTGCAATAATCAGGACGACACAACATGAAAATATTCAAATTGTGACAAGGAGGGTGAAGCATAAGAATAACGCTACCATACTGTCACTACAGTCAATAGACTAATTGCTACCTAGGTCATGATAGAGCACAGCGTGTTAAGTTCTAATTCTATCCATCAGGTTCCCCTGGGAAGACATCATCCCCCTCACCTGAGCAAAGGCCTGAAGTCTGCAAAACAGCTCTAGCGAAGCATTCGGCAATCACCATACAGTTGTGGTTCTCTGGCTGTAATCTCACTCTAACGTGGAAGGGACAGGGAATAGATTTTATAATAAAACAGCTGTTGTTCTGAGAAAATGTCCCTAAGTAATGATGTGTGTTTTCTACGAATGTCAGAGACTAAACTTATACCACGTTCACCGGCAATGTACCTTGCTGTGGCCTTGGAAGATGCACAGAGTGAGCAAGAATGTCTTGTTTGACAACAGAGTGCTGGCTTAGGCAAAAAACAGTTAGATAAACAGAAAATAAAACAAGACCTTAAAAGTGGCTATTGTAACAATAATAAAATAAAGCTGAATAAAATATATCTAGGTTAGAGTGCACAGCGGCTTGGCCTAGTGTGTTAAAATAACGTGCATGGAGCTATAGCTATAATGGCTACACAACAATGCAAGTGATGTCCCGCCTTAGCGGTGGAGATGCAGTCCGTGGTGCAGGAAAACCACCAACAAGCCTTGGCAAAAGGAAGAGATGGAGAGGATATTTTGCAAGGCTGAAGATGACCAATCAAGGTCCAGGGGACTCGACTCAGGGAATGGAGTCCAGGGTGACCCACAGCAGCTGGGAGAATCACAAGAAGAGGAGGCAGCCCCCGCAGCCAATGACCTGGCAGCAGGCACAGCAGTTGAAATCAGGCCCACTCAGCACACCTAAAGAGGAGTCCCACATCGCTGGAGCAGCAGGAAGGAGACTGTTCTTTGCAGGAAGAGGTGCTCAGGGCAGGTGGTACATGGAGCCTGAATACACCTTGGAGGAGGAGCAAAAAAGCCTTGGTAGCTGAAAGAGTTGCTATGCACAGGAGTACTGTCCTGCAAGGAGAGGCAAGGGCTTACCATCTCTCAAGCTGACCAAGGGGATCACTCCAGACCACCACCTGTTGTGCAGGACTCATGCACGCCCATATTTATACTTTTTGATGTAAATCAGCGCTTGGGCAGATTTGCGTCAAAACGTTTACCACTGTCTACCGCCATTCCAACGTGCCAGCCGGGCGCCTTATTTATGGAATGACGTTAGCAGGCGCTGCGGCCTTGTTAGCGTCAAAATAAATGACGGTAACCAGGCAGCGGAGGCGAAGGGAAGACTGGGGGTTGTGCGCCAAAGAATGGTGCAAGTCAGGTTAGAGTAAAAAATATTGGCTCTAAGCTGACTAGCGCCATTTTTTGGTGCACAACCCCATGGAAATGACTCCTGCCTTAGCAAAGACAGGAATCATGGTCCCCTGCCCAATGGCCCCTTAAAAAAATATATATACTTACCTGCACTTACTTTCACTCACCATGGATGGGTCCCCCTATTCAGGCCAAGAAGCAAAAAGGACAGCGAAACTTGGATCCTTGAACAATGGACCAAGTGCTCTCACAAGCTAGTGGTAGTAAGGGTAAATCCTTGCCCACTATCCCTCCCTCTCCAGAAGATTCCCCTTTTGAGGAAGAGGAATCCTCTCCCTGTGCAGAACCTACACCAGAGGAGCTGGCAGCAGACATTGCTGAGCTTTTGGGTGCAGGGGGGCCTGCTAGGGAAGAGCTGAGTGTGGCACAGCAGACCTGTCCCACACTAGAGGGTTTGAGACAACAAGCTGTCAAACTGCAGAATGGGGATGTCAGTGACAGCCATAAGGTGTATTGGGAAGGCAACCTCCTGTATACTGAGTCAAGGGACCATAAACCTGGAGGTGCCAGGAGATTGGTCATCCCATTTCAGTATAGGGAGTTTCTTCTAAATTTGCCACATGATATTCCTTTGGCTGGGCATTTGGCCCAGAGTAAAACTTGGGACAGGCTTGTTCACCTGTTTCACTGGCCTCATATGTCAGAGGACACTAAAGAGTTTTGTCATTCTTGTGTAACATGCCAAGCCAGTGGCAAGACTGGTGACACACCTAAGGCCCTCTTAATTCCACTTCCAACGGTTGGGGTGCCCTTTGAAAGGGTAAGGGTTGACATAGTTGGCCCCTTTGACCATCCTACAGCTTCAGGCAATAGGTTTATCCTTGTGGTAGTGGACCATACCACTAGGTATCCTGAAACAATTCCCTTAAGGACCACTACAGCTCCTGCAGTGGCATAGGCCCTCCTGGGAATCTTTTCCAGGGTGGGCTTCCCTAAGGAAGTGGTGTCAGACAGAGGTAGTAACTTCTTGCCTGCATACCTCAAAGCTATGTGGAAGGAGTGTGGTGTAACTTACAAGTTCACAACTCCTTACCATCCACAAACAAATGGTCTGGTTGAGAGGTTTAATAAAACTCTCAAAGATATGATTATGGGACTCCCTGAAAAACTCAGAAGGAGATGGGATGTCCTGCTGCCATGCCTCATTTTTGCTTACAGGGAGGTACCCCAAAAAGAAGTGGGCTTTAGCCCCATTGAACTCCCTTTGGGAACCTTGTGAGAGGTCTCCTTGCACTTGTGAAGGAGGGTTGGGAACAGCCTTTAAAAGCTCCTAAACAGGAAATTGTGGACTATGTATTTGTCCTAAGATCAAGAATGGCTGAGTACATGAAAAAGGCCAGTAAAACCCTTAAGGCCAGCCAAGAGCTCCAAAAGCAATGGCATGACCAGAAGGCTGTCCTGACCCAGTAGCACCCAGGACAGAAGATGTGGGTATTGGAGCCTGTGGCCCCAAGAGCACTCCAGGACAAATGGTGTGGACCCCATCTCATTGTTGAGAAAAACTGTGAGGTTACCTACTTGGTAGACCTGGGCACTGCCAGCAGGCCCCTTAGGGGGCTCCATGTCAATCGCCTAAAACCCTACTATGACAGGGCTGACTTAACCCTGCTCATGGCAACTGATGAGGAACAGGAAGAAGAGAGTGACCCTCTCCATGATCTCTTCTTCACCACTGAAGCTGATGTCTTAGTAGAGGGAGTGGTGCATGCAGATTGCTTTACTCCTGAGCAGAAGGACAACTGCATAAATCTTCTAGGCCAATTTTCTGACTTCTTCTCACTGATACCAGGTACTACTACTTGGTGTGAGCACACAATCAATACTGGAGACAGTTTACCTGTCAAAAGTAAGATTCATAGGCAGCCTGACCATGTCAGAGATTGCATTAAATAAGAGGTGCAGAAGATGCTGGATTTAGGAGTGATTGAGCATTCAGAAAGTCCAAGGGCTAGCACAGTGGTGCTTGTCCCAAAAACTCACAGTTAAGATGGTAAAAGAGAAATGAGGTTTTGTGTTGACTACAGAGATCTCAATCAAGTAACCAAAACTGATGCTCAACCTATACCCAGGGCAGATGAGCTAATAGACACACTGGCTTATGCCAACTATCTAAGTACTTTTGATTTAACTGCAGAGTATTGGCAGATTATATTATCAGAAGATGCTAAACCTAAAACTGCATTTTCTACCATTGGAGGGCACTATCAGTTCACAGTGATGCCCTTTTGTTTGAGGAATGCACCTGCCACTTTTCAAAGGTTGGTGAACACAGTCCTTCAAGGTTTGGAAGCATTTAGTGCAGCATATCTAGATGATAAAGCTGTCTTTAGCTCCACCTGGGATGAGCACCTGGTCCGCCTGTGGAAAGTTTTCGAGGCCCTGCAAAAGGCAGGCCTCACTATCAAGGCTTCATAGTGGCAGATAGGGCAGGGGAAAGTGGTTTATCTGGGCCACCTAGTAGGTGGGGAACAGATTGCACCACTGCAGGGAAGATACAGACCATTATGGAATGGGCTCCCCCTACAAATCAAACCCAGGTGATAGCCTTTCTAGGCCTCACAGGGTACCATAGGAGGTTCATCAAAAATTATGGCTCCATTGCAGCTCCTTTTAATGACCTCACATGTAGGAAGATGCCAAAAAAGGTATTGTGGACAGCTAGCTGTCAAAAGGCTTTTGATGAGCTCAAACAGGCCATGTGCTCTGCACCTGTCCTACAAAGCCCTTACTACTCCAAAAAGTTCATAATCAAGACTGATGCTTCTGAATTGGGGGTTAGGGCAGTGCTATCACAGCTTAACACTGAGGGCCAGGATTAACCTCTTGCTTTCATCAGCAGTAGGTTGACCCCTAGAGAAAAGTGTTGGTCTGCCATAGAGAGGGAGGCCTTTGCTGTGGTCTGGGCACTGAAAAAGTTGAGACCATACTTGTTTGGTACTCACTTTATTGTTCAGACAGACCACAAACCTCTATTATGGCTTAAACAAACGAAAGGTGAAAACCCTCAATTATTGAGGTGGTCCATCTCCCTACAGGGAATGGACTATACAGTGAAACATAGACCTGGGAGTACCAATGCAGATGGACTCTCCAGATATTTCCACTTAGACAATGAAGACTCATCTGGGCAAGGTTAGCCTTGTTGTCCCTCATTTGGGGGGGGGGTTGTGTAGGAAAGTACCATCTTGCCTGGCATGTTACCCCCATTTTTACTTATGTGTCAGTTTGTTTTTGCCTGTCTCACTGGGATCCTGCTAGCCTGGACCCCAGTGCTCATAGTTGTGGCCTGAATGCATTCGCTAAGTGGTGTCTAATTGTGTCACTGAGGCTCTGCTAACCAGAACTTCCGTGCTTATGCTCTCTATGCTTTTAAAATAGTCACTGCAGGCTAGTGACCATTTTTACCAATTCTGATTGGCACACTGGAACACCCTAATAATTCCCTAGTATATGGTACCTAGGTACCCAGGGTATTTGGGTTCCAGGAGATCCCTATGGGCTGCAACATTTCTTTTGCCACCTATAGGGAGCTCAAACCATTCTTACACAGGACTGCCACTGCAGCATGAGTGAAATAACGCCCACATTATTTCACAGCCATTTTACACTGCAGTTAAGTAACTTATAAGTCACCTATTTGTCTAACCCTCACTTAGTGAAGGTTAGGTGCAAAGTTACTAAGTGTGAGGGCACACTGGCACTAGCCAAGGTGCCCCCACATTGCTCAGGGCAATTTTCCCCGGACTTTGTGAGTGCGGGGACAACATTACACGTGTGCACTACACATATGTCAATACTGATATGTAGCTTCACAATGGTAACTTGGAATATGGTCATGTAACATGTCTAAGATCATGGAATTGTCCCCCCATGTGAAATCTGGTATGGGGGTGCTAATCCCATGCATCCCCAGGGCTCCAGCATGGACCCCGGGTACTGCCAAACTAGCTCTCTGAGGTTTTCGCTGCAGCTACCACTGCTGCCAACCCACAGACAGGCTTCTGCCCTCCTGGGGTCTGGGCAGCCCAGTCCCAGGAAGGCAGAACAAAGGATTTCCTCTGTGAGAGGGTGTTACACCCTCTCCCTTTGGAAATAGGTGTTAAGAGCCTGGGAATGCTTTGAAGGGCACAGATGGTGCCCTCTTTGCATAAAACAGTCTACACCGGTTCAGGGATCCCCCAGCCACTGCTCTAGTTGAAACTGGACAACGGAAAGGGGAGTGACCACTCCCCTGTCCATCACCACCCCAGTTGTGGTGCCCAGAGCTCCTCCGGTGTGTCCCAGACCTCTGCCATCTTGAATGCAGAGGTGTGAGGGCACAATGGAGGTCTCTGAGTGGCCAGTGCCAGCAGGTAAAGTCAGAGACCCCTCCTGATAGGTGCTTACCTGGTTAGGTGGCCAATCCTCCTCTGAGGGCTATTTAGGGTCACCCCTGTGGGTTTCTCTTCAGATAACGAATGCAAGAGCTCACCAGAGTTCCTCTGCATCTCTCTCTTTGACTTCTGCCAAGGATCGACCGTTGACTGCTCCAGGACGCCTGCAAAACCGCAACAAATTAGCAAGAAGACTACTAGCAACATTGTAGTTCCTAATCCTGCTGGCTTTCTCGACTGTTTCCTGGTGGTGCATGCTCTGAGGGCTGTCTGCCTTCACCCTGCACTGGAAGCCAATAAGAAATCTCCTGTGGGTCGATGGAATCTTCCCCCTGCTAATGCAGGCACCAAACATCTGCATCACCATTCCTCTGGGTCCCCTCTCATCTCAACGAGCATGGTCCCTGGAACACAGGAGCTGAATCTAAGTAACCATAACAGTCCAGTGGTCTTTCTGTCCAAATTTGGTGTAGGTAAGTCCTTGCCTCCCCATGCAGACAGTAATCCTGTGTACTGAGTGAACTGCATCTGCTAGGGCTTCTGTGCACTTTTGCCAGGAATCCTTCATGCACATCATAGCCCGGGTCCCCAGCACTCTGTCCTGCATTGCTCAACTTGCTGAGTTTACCACCGGCTTTGCGGGACCCTCCTTTGTAGTGTTGAGACGACCGCCGTGCTCAGATTTCTTGAATGCCTGTTCAAGTGCTTCTGCGGGTGTGGCCTGCTTTTGCATGGGCTCTCTGTGCTGCTGAGCACCACCTCTGTCTCCTCCTCCAAGGTGCGACCTCCCCGTCCTTCCTGGGCCCGGGCAGCACCCATTTTCTTTAACCGTGACCTTCGCAGCTAGCAAGGATTGTTTGCAGTCTTTCTGTGTGGAAACAACTATACATCCTCCACCACGCTGTGTGACATCTATGCAAAGGAAAAGTTCCTGGCATCTTTCGTTGTTGCAGAATCTTCAGCTTGTTCCACCCAAAGGCAGCCATTTTGCACCTTCATCTGGGGTTTAGTGGTCTCCTGCCCCCCTGGACACTTTCATGACTCTTGGACTTGGTCCCCCTCCTTTGCAGGTCCTCAGGTCCAGGAATCCATCTTCAGTGCTTTGCAGTCAGTTGTTGTCTTTCCAGAAGCTCTTATCTTGACTTTAGTATGTTTCTGGGGAAGTAGGGTAACTTTACTCCTACTTTTCAGGGTCTTGGGCTGGGGTATCTTGGAAACCCTTAGGGTTTTCTTACACTCCCAGCGACCCTCTACACACTACACTAGTTCTGGGGTCCCTAAGTGGTTCACATTTCACTTTTTTAGTATATGGTTTGTGTTGCCCCTAGGCCTATTGCATCCTATTGTATTCTACAGTGTTTGCACTACTTTTCTAAGTGTTTATTTACCTGATTTTGGTTTGTGTGTATATCTTGTGTATTTTACTTACCTCCTAAGGGAGTATATCCTCTGAGATATTTTTGGCACATTGTCACTAAAATAAAGTACCTTTATTTTTGGTAACTCTGAGTATTGTGATTCTTATGATATGGTGCTATATGATATAAGTGGTATAGTAGGAACTTTGCATGTCTCCTAGTTCAGCCTAAGCTGCTCTGCTATACCTACCTCTATCAGCCTAAGCTGCTAGAACACTACTAATCTACTAATAAGGGATAATTGGTCCTGGCAGAAGGTGAAAGTACCATCAGGTACCCACTAGAGGCCAGGCCAGCCTCCTACAAGCGTTGTGATTCCTGTTTCAGTTCACATGCTCTGTTCTTCGCTCTGATCACCCACCTCTCTCACTGCGTTTTTCCGATGAGTCCTGAAAGGAACGAGATTGGCGTGTAGCAGTATATTGATATCTATCAGGCGTTTTTATATGATCTCTATTTTTGAGATTATATCTATTCTGTGGGGTCTCCGTACGTGTAGATTCTCCCCTTTCTTTTTTAGGTGTTTGTTGTTTTTTATCCCAGCGTTTCTTATTGCCCTCAGAAGCTTGCTTGGAAAAATATTTATTAGATTTGCCCTGAAATTGTGGTTTAGTTGGTATGGCCTCTAGACTATCTCGACCAATGCTAGAATAGGTCTCTGCGATAACCTTGGGCAGCTCGCGTTCCTGATCCTGTTAAGGAACATCTCTGAGCCGCCTGCGCACTGCTAGTGTGACTGCTTCCGCTTTAAGATTACTTAAAATAATTGAGGATACCGTGCCAAAATTGCCCATTAATTTCATCCCTTAGTCTAGGGCCGGGGTAGCCCTGTCTTCATCTTGAATTTGCTTCAACACTTCCGGTAAATTGGCAAGTGTTGGTGTACTTTGTGTGGCTGTATAGAGCGCAGCAAATACCATGCCCCAGGTATTACAGTTATCTACTGTAGGGACCATCCCAAATGGCAAGCACATCGTTAGAATTCTATGTCTCTCCTGAGGTCCCATATGGGGAAATACTGCTTCCAGCGCATTTATTTTTTGTGCTAACCAAAACAGAGTTTCCTCTCGTTTGGCGGGTACTTTACCCATTGATCGAATGTACAGTCGCAGGGTTCATACCTGGCATCACTGCATGTGGTTGTGCTGGAGCAGCACATGCTGGGTTTGTATTTCATGTTTGCATCACAAACTGTACTAGTTGTCTATATGTCACTGTTAGTTCAGTATATAAGCGACGAACCTGAGCTACTGCTAAAGTCGCTACTGCAGGGTGAGGTGTATGGTTGGCCGATAAAGGCCAGGTAGGACCATCATTACTTAGAGGACCTAACCTTACTGGTAAAATTGTGTGGGGTAGGGCACCATCACACCAATTATTATGTTCTTGATAAGATAAAGGTGTTTCTAAATATGCATATGCCCTGTATTGTCCAGGTACGTTTGCAAGTGTATAGTGATGAAATGTGATTGTGTTTCCCTCAACTGCTGGAAATGTGACCCAAGAATAGAAAAGTTCTGTTCTATAACCTGAAAAGGCATCCACCACAAATGTGACTGGACCCCCAAGGCCATTAGGTCATTTGCTAATAAATGTGTAGTCAGAGGTTGTCTTAAGTTGACTGCTATTGCTACCTGTTGTGGATTCGCCATTTCAGATAGTGAATTCGTTCAGAGAAGGCAAACCAAATAAGGTTTTTCCTTTTAGAGTTCAAGCTTGAACAACCTCTCAGCATCACATAGGATTTCCTACATGGCTGAGGAGGAAATCCTCAATACCACAGACATCTCCGTATTCAGTACTGAGGTATTGTTGTATATAGTGAGACAGTGATACTCAGGAGGACCCAAAAATTAGTGCCTGACCAAACGCTGGCCGTGCCATGTCGCGCAGGCTCCCATTATTCTAATGGGACTACTGGATTTTGAGCTGCAGAATCACCCGCGGTGTGGGAGACTAAGGGGGTTATTCTAACTTTGGAGGAGTGTTAATCCGTCCCAAAAGTGACGGTAAAGTGACGGATATACCACCAGCCGTATTACGAGTTCCATAGGATATAATGGACTCGTAATACGGCTGGTGGTAAATCCGTCACTTTTCCGTCACTTTTGGGACGGATTAACACCTCCTCCAAAGTTAGAATAACCCCCTAAGTCTAACACACTGCAGGTGACACTGCCACTCCAATCCGGGTTTTGCTCCAGCTATCTAGCAGTGCATCATCTCTACCCGAGGGCAGCGATGACTGGGCAGCCGAGTGCATGACATAGTTGGTTTCTCAGGGAAGCTGTGGTCACTCAGGTCTCATTTGTTTCTCACAGTTACATCAGTCTCATATATACAATGACAAACAGAGGCAGTATATGTTTCAATAATGATTTTAATGAAGCGACTGCATCTTAGATTGCAAATCGTGAGCTGCAATAATCAGGACGACACAACATGAAAATATTCAAATTGTGACAAGGAGGGTGAAGCATAAGAATAACGCTACCATACTGTCACTACAGTCAATAGACTAATTGCTACCTAGGTCATGATAGAGCACAGCGTGTTAAGTTCTAATTCTATCCATCAGGTTCCCCTGGGAAGACATCATCCCCCACACCTGAGCCAAGGCCTGAAGTCTGCAAAACAGCTCTAGCGAAGCATTCGGCAATCACCATACAGTTGTGGTTCTCTGGCTGTAATCTCACTCTAACGTGGAAGGGACAGGGAATAGATTTTATAATAAAACAGCTGTTGTTCTGAGAAAATGTCCCTAAGTAATGATGTGTATTTTCTACGAATGTCAGAGACTAAACTTATACCACGTTCACCGGCAATGTACCTTGCTGTGGCCTTGGAAGATGCACAGAGTGAGCAAGAATGTCTTGTTTGACAACAGAGTGCTGGCTTAGGCAAAAAACAGTTAGATAAACAGAAAATAAAACAAGACCTTAAAAGTGGCTATTGTAACAATAATAAAATAAAGCTGAATAAAATATATCTAGGTTAGAGTGCACAGCGGCTTGGCCTAGTGTGTTAAAATAACGTGCATGGAGCTATAGCTATAATGGCTACACAACAATGCAAGTGATGTCCCGCCTTAGCGGTGGAGATGCAGTCCGTGGTGCAGGAAAACCACCAACAAGCCTTGGCAAAAGGAAGAGATGGAGAGGATATTTTGCAAGGCTGAAGATGACCAATCAAGGTCCAGGGGACTCGACTCAGGGAATGGAGTCCAGGGTGACCCACAGCAGCTGGGAGAATCACAAGAAGAGGAGGCAGCCCCCGCAGCCAATGACCTGGCAGCAGGCACAGCAGTTGAAATCAGGCCCACTCAGCACACCTAAAGAGGAGTCCCACATCGCTGGAGCAGCAGGAAGGAGACTGTTCTTTGCAGGAAGAGGTGCTCAGGGCAGGTGGTACATGGAGCCTGAATACACCTTGGAGGAGGAGCAAAAAAGCCTTGGTAGCTGAAAGAGTTGCTATGCACAGGAGTACTGTCCTGCAAGGAGAGGCAAGGGCTTACCATCTCTCAAGCTGACCAAGGGGATCACTCCAGACCACCACCTGTTGTGCAGGACTCATGCACGCCCATATTTATACTTTTTGATGTAAATCAGCGCTTGGGCAGATTTGCGTCAAAACGTTTACCACTGTCTACCGCCATTCCAACGTGCCAGCCGGGCGCCTTATTTATGGAATGACGTTAGCAGGCGCTGCGGCCTTGTTAGCGTCAAAATAAATGACGGTAACCAGGCAGCGGAGGCGAAGGGAAGACTGGGGGTTGTGCGCCAAAGAATGGTGCAAGTCAGGTTAGAGTAAAAAATATTGGCTCTAAGCTGACTAGCGCCATTTTTTGGTGCACAACCCCATGGAAATGACTCCTGCCTTAGCAAAGACAGGAATCATGGTCCCCTGCCCAATGGCCCCTTAAAAAAATATATATACTTACCTGCACTTACTTTCACTCACCATGGATGGGTCCCCCTATTCAGGCCAAGAAGCAAAAAGGACAGCGAAACTTGGATCCTTGAACAATGGACCAAGTGCTCTCACAAGCTAGTGGTAGTAAGGGTAAATCCTTGCCCACTATCCCTCCCTCTCCAGAAGATTCCCCTTTTGAGGAAGAGGAATCCTCTCCCTGTGCAGAACCTACACCAGAGGAGCTGGCAGCAGACATTGCTGAGCTTTTGGGTGCAGGGGGGCCTGCTAGGGAAGAGCTGAGTGTGGCACAGCAGACCTGTCCCACACTAGAGGGTTTGAGACAACAAGCTGTCAAACTGCAGAATGGGGATGTCAGTGACAGCCATAAGGTGTATTGGGAAGGCAACCTCCTGTATACTGAGTCAAGGGACCATAAACCTGGAGGTGCCAGGAGATTGGTCATCCCATTTCAGTATAGGGAGTTTCTTCTAAATTTGCCACATGATATTCCTTTGGCTGGGCATTTGGCCCAGAGTAAAACTTGGGACAGGCTTGTTCACCTGTTTCACTGGCCTCATATGTCAGAGGACACTAAAGAGTTTTGTCATTCTTGTGTAACATGCCAAGCCAGTGGCAAGACTGGTGACACACCTAAGGCCCTCTTAATTCCACTTCCAACGGTTGGGGTGCCCTTTGAAAGGGTAAGGGTTGACATAGTTGGCCCCTTTGACCATCCTACAGCTTCAGGCAATAGGTTTATCCTTGTGGTAGTGGACCATACCACTAGGTATCCTGAAACAATTCCCTTAAGGACCACTACAGCTCCTGCAGTGGCATAGGCCCTCCTGGGAATCTTTTCCAGGGTGGGCTTCCCTAAGGAAGTGGTGTCAGACAGAGGTAGTAACTTCTTGCCTGCATACCTCAAAGCTATGTGGAAGGAGTGTGGTGTAACTTACAAGTTCACAACTCCTTACCATCCACAAACAAATGGTCTGGTTGAGAGGTTTAATAAAACTCTCAAAGATATGATTATGGGACTCCCTGAAAAACTCAGAAGGAGATGGGATGTCCTGCTGCCATGCCTCATTTTTGCTTACAGGGAGGTACCCCAAAAAGAAGTGGGCTTTAGCCCCATTGAACTCCTCTTTGGGAACCTTGTGAGAGGTCTCCTTGCACTTGTGAAGGAGGGTTGGGAACAGCCTTTAAAAGCTCCTAAACAGGAAATTGTGGACTATGTATTTGTCCTAAGATCAAGAATGGCTGAGTACATGAAAAAGGCCAGTAAAACCCTTAAGGCCAGCCAAGAGCTCCAAAAGCAATGGCATGACCAGAAGGCTGTCCTGACCCAGTAGCACCCAGGACAGATGATGTGGGTATTGGAGCCTGTGGCCCCAAGAGCACTCCAGGACAAATGGTGTGGACCCCATCTCATTGTTGAGAAAAACTGTGAGGTTACCTACTTGGTAGACCTGGGCACTGCCAGGAGGCCCCTTAGGGGGCTCCATGTCAATCGCCTAAAACCCTACTATGACAGGGCTGACTTAACCCTGCTCATGGCAACTGATGAGGAACAGGAAGAAGAGAGTGACCCTCTCCATGATCTCTTCTTCACCACTGAAGCTGATGTCTTAGTAGAGGGAGTGGTGCATGCAGATTGCTTTACTCCTGAGCAGAAGGACAACTGCATAAATCTTCTAGGCCAATTTTCTGACTTCTTCTCACTGATACCAGGTACTACTACTTGGTGTGAGCACACAATCAATACTGGAGACAGTTTACCTGTCAAAAGTAAGATTCATAGGCAGCCTGACCATGTCAGAGATTGCATTAAATAAGAGGTGCAGAAGATGCTGGATTTAGGAGTGATTGAGCATTCAGAAAGTCCAAGGGCTAGCACAGTGGTGCTTGTCCCAAAAACTCACAGTTAAGATGGTAAAAGAGAAATGAGGTTTTGTGTTGACTACAGAGATCTCAATCAAGTAACCAAAACTGATGCTCAACCTATACCCAGGGCAGATGAGCTAATAGACACACTGGCTTATGCCAACTATCTAAGTACTTTTGATTTAACTGCAGAGTATTGGCAGATTATATTATCAGAAGATGCTAAACCTAAAACTGCATTTTCTACCATTGGAGGGCACTATCAGTTCACAGTGATGCCCTTTTGTTTGAGGAATGCACCTGCCACTTTTCAAAGGTTGGTGAACACAGTCCTTCAAGGTTTGGAAGCATTTAGTGCAGCATATCTAGATGATAAAGCTGTCTTTAGCTCCACCTGGGATGAGCACCTGGTCCGCCTGTGGAAAGTTTTCAAGGCCCTGCAAAAGGCAGGCCTCACTATCAAGGCTTCAAAGTGGCAGATAGGGCAGGGGAAAGTGGTTTATCTGGGCCACCTAGTAGGTGGGGAACAGATTGCACCACTGCAGGGAAGATACAGACCATTATGGAATGGGCTCCCCCTACAAATCAAACCCAGGTGATAGCCTTTCTAGGCCTCACAGGGTACCATAGGAGGTTCATCAAGAATTATGGCTCCATTGCAGCTCCTTTTAATGACCTCACTAGTAAGAAGATGCCAAAAAAAGGTATTGTGGACAGCTAGCTGTCAAAAGGCTTTTGATGAGCTCAAACAGGCCATGTGCTCTGCACCTGTCCTACAAAGCCCTTGCTACTCCAAAAAGTTCATAATCAAGACTGATGCTTCTGAATTGGGGGTTAGGGCAGTGCTATCACAGCTTAACACTGAGGGCCAGGATTAACCTCTTGCTTTCATCAGCAGTAGGTTGACCCCTAGAGAAAAGTGTTGGTCTGCCATAGAGAGGGAGGCCTTTGCTGTGGTCTGGGCACTGAAAAAGTTGAGACCATACTTGTTTGGTACTCACTTTATTGTTTAGACAGACCACAAACCTCTATTATGGCTTAAACAAACGAAAGGTGAAAACCCTCAATTATTGAGGTGGTCCATCTCCCTACAGGGAATGGACTATACAGTGAAACATAGACCTGGGAGTACCAATGCAGATGGACTCTCCAGATATTTCCACTTAGACAATGAAGACTCATCTGGGCAAGGTTAGCCTTGTTGTCACTCATTTGGGGGGGGGGGGGGGGGGGTTGTGTAGGAAAGTACCATCTTGCCTGGCATGTTACCCCCATTTTTACTTATGTGTCAGTTTGTTTTTGCCTGTCTCACTGGGATCCTTCTAGCCTGGACCCCAGTGCTCATAGTTGTGGCCTGAATGCATTCGCTAAGTGGTGTCTAATTGTGTCACTGAGGCTCTGCTAACCAGAACTTCCGTGCTTATGCTCTCTATGCTTTTAAAATAGTCACTGCAGGCTAGTGACCATTTTTACCAATTCTGATTGGCACACTGGAACACCCTAATAATTCCCTAGTATATGGTACCTAGGTACCCAGGGTATTTGGGTTCCAGGAGATCCCTATGGGCTGCAACATTTCTTTTGCCACCTATAGGGAGCTCAAACCATTCTTACACAGGACTGCCACTGCAGCATGAGTGAAATAACGCCCACATTATTTCACAGCCATTTTACACTGCAGTTAAGTAACTTATAAGTCACCTATTTGTCTAACCCTCACTTAGTGAAGGTTAGGTGCAAAGTTACTAAGTGTGAGGGCACACTGGCACTAGCCAAGGTGCCCCCACATTGCTCAGGGCAATTTTCCCCGGACTTTGTGAGTGCGGGGACAACATTACACGTGTGCACTACACATATGTCAATACTGATATGTAGCTTCACAATGGTAACTTGGAATATGGTCATGTAACATGTCTAAGATCATGGAATTGTCCCCCCATGTGAAATCTGGTATGGGGGTGCTAATCCCATGCATCCCCAGGGCTCCAGCATGGACCCCGGGTACTGCCAAACTAGCTCTCTGAGGTTTTCGCTGCAGCTACCACTGCTGCCAACCCACAGACAGGCTTCTGCCCTCCTGGGGTCTGGGCAGCCCAGTCCCAGGAAGGCAGAACAAAGGATTTCCTCTGTGAGAGGGTGTTACACCCTCTCCCTTTGGAAATAGGTGTTAAGAGCCTGGGAATGCTTTGAAGGGCACAGATGGTGCCCTCTTTGCATAAAACAGTCTACACCGGTTCAGGGATCCCCCAGCCACTGCTCTAGTTGAAACTGGACAACGGAAAGGGGAGTGACCACTCCCCTGTCCATCACCACCCCAGTTGTGGTGCCCAGAGCTCCTCCGGTGTGTCCCAGACCTCTGCCATCTTGAATGCAGAGGTGTGAGGGCACAATGGAGGTCTCTGAGTGGCCAGTGCCAGCAGGTAAAGTCAGAGACCCCTCCTGATAGGTGCTTACCTGGTTAGGTGGCCAATCCTCCTCTGAGGGCTATTTAGGGTCACCCCTGTGGGTTTCTCTTCAGATAACGAATGCAAGAGCTCACCAGAGTTCCTCTGCATCTCTCTCTTTGACTTCTGCCAAGGATCGACCGTTGACTGCTCCAGGACGCCTGCAAAACCGCAACAAATTAGCAAGAAGACTACTAGCAACATTGTAGTTCCTAATCCTGCTGGCTTTCTCGACTGTTTCCTGGTGGTGCATGCTCTGAGGGCTGTCTGCCTTCACCCTGCACTGGAAGCCAATAAGAAATCTCCTGTGGGTCGATGGAATCTTCCCCCTGCTAATGCAGGCACCAAACATCTGCATCACCATTCCTCTGGGTCCCCTCTCATCTCAACGAGCATGGTCCCTGGAACACAGGAGCTGAATCTAAGTAACCACAACAGTCCAGTGGTCTTTCTGTCCAAATTTGGTGTAGGTAAGTCCTTGCCTCCCCATGCCAGACAGTAATCCTGTGTACTGAGTGAACTGCATCTGCTAGGGCTTCTGTGCACTTTTGCCAGGAATCCTTCATGCACATCATAGCCCGGGTCCCCAGCACTCTGTCCTGCATTGCTCAACTTGCTGAGTTTACCACCGGCTTTGCGGGACCCTCCTTTGTAGTGTTGAGACGACCGCCGTGCTCAGATTTCTTGAATGCCTGTTCAAGTGCTTCTGCGGGTGTGGCCTGCTTTTGCATGGGCTCTCTGTGCTGCTGAGCACCACCTCTGTCTCCTCCTCCAAGGTGCGACCTCCCCGTCCTTCCTGGGCCCGGGCAGCACCCATTTTCTTTAACCGTGACCTTCGCAGCTAGCAAGGATTGTTTGCAGTCTTTCTGTGTGGAAACAACTATACATCCTCCACCACGCTGTGTGACATCTATGCAAAGGAAAAGTTCCTGGCATCTTTCGTTGTTGCAGAATCTTCAGCTTGTTCCACCCAAAGGCAGCCATTTTGCACCTTCATCTGGGGTTTAGTGGTCTCCTGCCCCCCTGGACACTTTCATGACTCTTGGACTTGGTCCCCCTCCTTTGCAGGTCCTCAGGTCCAGGAATCCATCTTCAGTGCTTTGCAGTCAGTTGTTGTCTTTCCAGAAGCTCTTATCTTGACTTTAGTATGTTTCTGGGGAAGTAGGGTAACTTTACTCCTACTTTTCAGGGTCTTGGGCTGGGGTATCTTGGAAACCCTTAGGGTTTTCTTACACTCCCAGCGACCCTCTACACACTACACTAGTTCTGGGGTCCCTAAGTGGTTCGCATTTCACTTTTTTAGTATATGGTTTGTGTTGCCCCTAGGCCTATTGCATCCTATTGTATTCTACAGTGTTTGCACTACTTTTCTAAGTGTTTATTTACCTGATTTTGGTTTGTGTGTATATCTTGTGTATTTTACTTACCTCCTAAGGGAGTATATCCTCTGAGATATTTTTGGCACATTGTCACTAAAATAAAGTACCTTTATTTTTGGTAACTCTGAGTATTGTGATTCTTATGATATGGTGCTATATGATATAAGTGGTATAGTAGGAACTTTGCATGTCTCCTAGTTCAGCCTAAGCTGCTCTGCTATACCTACCTCTATCAGCCTAAGCTGCTAGAACACTACTAATCTACTAATAAGGGATAATTGGTCCTGGCAGAAGGTGAAAGTACCATCAGGTACCCACTAGAGGCCAGGCCAGCCTCCTACAAGCGTTGTGATTCCTGTTTCAGTTCACATGCTCTGTTCTTCGCTCTGATCACCCACCTCTCTCACTGCGTTTTTCCGATGAGTCCTGAAAGGAACGAGATTGGCGTGTAGCAGTATATTGATATCTATCAGGCGTTTTTATATGATCTCTATTTTTGAGATTATATCTATTCTGTGGGGTCTCCGTACGTGTAGATTCTCCCCTTTCTTTTTTAGGTGTTTGTTGTTTTTTATCCCAGCGTTTCTTATTGCCCTCAGAAGCTTGCTTGGAAAAATATTTATTAGATTTGCCCTGAAATTGTGGTTTAGTTGGTATGGCCTCTAGACTATCTCGACCAATGCTAGAATAGGTCTCTGCGATAACCTTGGGCAGCTCGCGTTCCTGATCCTGTTAAGGAACATCTCTGAGCCGCCTGCGCACTGCTAGTGTGACTGCTTCCGCTTTAAGATTACTTAAAATAATTGAGGATACCGTGCCAAAATTGCCCATTAATTGCATCCCCAAGTCCAGGGCTGGGGTAGCCCCGTCTTCATCTTGAATTTGCTTCAACACTTGCGGTAAATTGGCAAGTGTTGGTGTACCGTGTGCGCAGCAAATACCATGCCCCAGGTATTACAGTTATCTACTGTAGGTACCATCCCAAATGGCAAGCACATCATTAGAATTCTATGTTTATCCTGAGGTCCCACATGGGGAAATACTGCTTCCAGCGCATTTATTTTTTGTGCTAACCAAAACAGAGTTTCCTCTCGTATTGCGGGTACTTTACCCATTGATCGAATGTACAGTTGCAGGGTTCATACCTGGCATCACTGCATGTGGTTGTGCTGGAGCAGCACATGCTGGGTTTGTATTTCATGATTGCATCACAAACTGTACTAGTCGTCTATATGTCACTGTTAGTTCAGTATATAAGCGACGAATCTGAGCTACTGCTAAAGTTGCTACTGCAGGGTCAGGTGTATGGGTGGCCAATAAAGACCATCATTACTTAGAGGACCTAACCTTACTGGTAAAATTGTGTGGGGTTGGGCACCATCACACCAATTATTATGTTCTTGAGAAGATAAAGGTATTTCTAAATATGCATATGCCCTGTATTGTCCAGGTACATTTGCAAGTGTCTAGAGATGAAATGTGTTTGTGTTTCCCTCAACTGCTGGAAATTTGACCCAAGAATAGAAAAGTTCTGTTCTATAACCTGAAAAGGCATCCACCACAAATGTGACTGGACCCCCCTAGGCCATTAGGTCATTTGCTAATAAATGTGTAGTCAGAGGTTGTCTCATATTGACTACTATTGCTACCTGTTGTGCATTCGCCATTTCAGATAGTGAATTCGTTCAGAGAAGGCAAACCAAATAGGGTTTTTCCTTTTAGAGTTCAAGCTTGAACAACCTCATAGCGTCACATAGGATTTCCTACATAGCTGAGGAGGAAATTGTCAATACCACAGACATATCCGTATACAGTACTGATGTATCGTTGTACATAGTGAGATAGAGATAGTCAGGAGGACCTGAAAATTAGAGCCTGACCAAACGCTGGTAGGGCCATGTCGTGCAGGCTCTCAGTATTCTAATGGGACTGCTGGACTTTGAGCTGCAGAATCGCCCGCCGTGTGGGAGACTAAGTCTAGTCCTTAAAAGTGGCTATTGTAACAATAATAAAATAAAGCTGAATAAAATATATCTAGGTTAGAGTGCACAGCGGCTTGGCCTAGTGTGTTAAAATAACGTGCATGGAGCTATAGCTAAAATGGCTACACATCAATGCAAGTGATGTCCAGCGTTAGCGGTCGAGATGCAGTCAGTGGTGCAGGAAAATCACCAACAAGCCTTGCCAAAAGAAAGAGATGGAGAAGATATCCAGGTGTTAAAAAACAGTGCAAATCTGGGTGGGAGTCATTTTGACGCTGGAGGATAAATAAGGCGCACATGCCTTAGAGTCATTTTTTGCACTGGAACACCCACCTTGCATGTCATTATCGCAAGGTAGGTTTTCATGTAAAAAAATGACTCAAACTCCAATCTTTGACACTAGATGGGTCTTGCGCCAAAGTATAAATATGGAGTTAAGTTTGCACTGAATTTGCACCAATAAATGACACAAATCCGGCACAAACAGAGTATAAATATGGGCCTACCTGCCCTCAGAGGATGCACAGCTTGGGCAATGTTGCAATTGCTGGAGGGAGCCAGAGAGACAATGTTGCAGAGCGGAGTCATCGCTGAAGTTGCATATCGTTGGGTCCTGGACGGTCCAGTTTCTGTCTCAGTGGGCAGAAGATGAAGTAAATGATGCAGAGGAGTCCTGCTGGAATCTTGCATGTCGAATCTGAGAACCCACTCAAGTAGGAGACCCTAGATAGCCCAGGAAGGGGGATTGGTCACCTTGCAGGGTGATCAGAAGAGGGCTGTGATGTCACATACCTGACCTGGCCACTCAGATGCTGCCAGGGGCCTCTGCCCACCTTGGATTCAAGATGGTAGAATCAAGTGGCCACCTCCTGGGTAAGTATAGGTAAGTAAAGAAAAGTACTGCGCAAACACAGTTTTGCATCAAAAAGTATAGCACCGGCGTGAGTCATTCCACAGCGCCAACCGGGCAACAAATGTATGGAATCCCGCAAGCTAGCGCAAACGTGGGCCAGCGTCTGGGAAAATGACGTTAGCCAGGTGGAGGTGGTGGTATGGGGGAAGAGGGGTTTGCACCAAAAAATGACACTAGGCTGGTTAGAAGCAAAGAAAAATGCCTTTAACAAGCCTAGAGTCATTTCCTGATGCAAAAGCATCCATACCACATAACTCCTGTCTTATAAAAGACAGGAGTCATCCCCACCACCCCAATGGCCAGTACAGGGACAAGGGTCAACTGGCCATGGCCATTGCACCCAGTGCCATGAAGGGGCCCATTTCAGGGCCCCAAATGCTCTTTTGTTTTTAAATACTTACCTTACTTACCCTACTTACCTGGGATGGGGTTCCCATCCTCTGGTGTCCCTCTGGTGTGGCTTGGGGTGGGCACCTGTGAGCTCTTTCCATGGTGCTTGACCATGGAAATGGGTCCATAGGTCCCCTAACACCTGCCTTGACTCAGGTGTTGAATATGGCACTAAACAGGCTTAGCGCCATTATAAGACCTGCCTCCCCGTGCAGCTTTTTTTACACTGGAGCATAAATAAGGTGCTGGGGGCTTTGAGTCATTTTTTGGAGGGGAACGCCTACCTTGCATCTCATTGACACAAAGTGGTTTCACGTATCCGAAAAATGACTTTAACTCCAATATTTTGACGCTAGACAAGTCTAGCGTCAACATATAAATATTGAGTTAAGTTTGCGCTGAATTTGCATAAAAAAATGACGCTAATTCAGCGCAAACAAAGTATATTTATGCACCTTAATTTCTTGATTTTTTCATGTTTGGTGGTGCCCACAGAAATTTGTAGGTGTTAACTCTGCGCAACTGGTTTTATAATAAGATGGTGGCAGAAAGTATTTATTTTGCACGGTAATTAATTATAGGATGGCCGCTGGTGCAATGATTTACTTTAGACAAAACAAATGTTGCCAGGCAAAAATTCAACCAACAAGGGTATTTCAGAGAGTTTTAGTACTGATTCTCTATACCACTTTCAGCCTTCATTGTCCCTATCCATTGCCTGCTCTACCCATCCATGAGAGATTCACCTTCTCAGCATCGGTCCTGTGTGCATCGAGCTGCTCATTCTATATTTGTTATTGGTTATTTTTATCAGTGACAGGGTGTACTATGTTTTTTCATGAAGAAGTGGAAATCATTTTTCCAACACAGTAACTGTGGAGTTAATCGATGGTTTAGACTATCAGCTCACGATTGGCACCTCCTTGTGGGTGGTGAGAGCATGGGAAGTTTCAGTAACATAACTGGTTAAGAGATATAGGCCCTCATTACAACATTGGCGGTAAAAGGCGCTTACCGCCGTGCCGAAGACCGCCAAAACACAGTCGCGGCCGCAGAATTCCGCCACAGCTATTATGACCCACATCTCGGAATCTGCCGAAATTCAGACACCCACACAAGACCGCCACACCAAAGGTCAGTGATAAACTGACGAAAACAAAACCTCCACCGTCACGCCAACAGAAACACGCCCATGCTATCACGACCCACCAATCCACGCGGCGGTCTTTCAACCACGGTATTCCATTGGCGGTACACACCGCCACGCTCAAAATACACACACATCTCCAAAACACCGCCACATTGGACAATTCAAAAAACACACACCTGATACACATAATAACACCACTCCCACACACCAAACACAATATAAAACACACACCCACATCACCCACAAACCCCTACGACCACAATTCATGGACGAAGGCCAGATAGACAGAGAGCACAGCAACTGAGAACCCCACCACACAGAGGCACACAACACCATCACCCATACAACATTACACGCACAAAACACCACACACCACTACACATCAACATACACATCAACACTTACACCACCCCACACATCACCCACACCACCCCATGTCACGCCAAAGACACCCCCGGTTTGCCGAGGAGGAGCTCAGGGTCATGGTGGGGGAAATCCTACGGGTAGAGCCACAGCTATTTGGCTCAGAGGTCCAGCACACATCCATAGCCAGGAAGATGGAGCTATGGCAAAGAATCGTGGACAGGGTCAACGCAGTGGGACAGCATCCAAGAAATCGGGAGGACATCAGGAAGAGGTGGAATGACCTACGGGGGAAGGTGCGTTCAGTGGTCTCCAGGCACAACATCGCGGTACAGCGGACTGGCAGCGGACCCCCACCTCCTCCCCCACAACTAACAACATGGGAGGAGCAAGTCTTGACCATCATGCATCCTGAGGGCCTCGGAGGAGTGAGTGGAGGAATGGACACTGGTAAGTCTAATCTTAACTATCATATCCCCACCCTAACTGCATGCTATCACACACACACCCACCCTCACCCCCTCCCCTATCACTCCAACTCCTCACTAATGTACTCATAACACAAACCACCCATCCCAACACCAAGCCCCGCATGCAAAAACAAAGCATGGTCACCCCTCACCAAAGCATGCTCACTGCACATACCCAAACCAACCCCCTAACCATCATCACACAAACCCACACACAGGAATGCTTGCACTGGGGTACACAAACACCCACCCATTGCACACCATTACACACACACATGCAATAATCATGCTCTTATATCCCTGCAGGACCACTACGGAACGTCACCACACCGGAGGGTCCAGACAACTCCACTCCACCCACAGAAGAGGCCCACAGTGACGACAGCAGCTCTGCCCTACTGGATCCTGATGACCAGCCCGGACCATCGTGGGCCTCGGGACAGTCGGTTCCCCTTGCACAGGCACAGCCCAACACTGACCTTCCACCCTCTGGTAACACCAGCACAGCACCCACCCAGCGGGCCCATTCCTCCGTACCCAGGACACGTCAATCAGCGGTGTGTTCACCACTGCAGGGATCCCAGGATAACCCACCACCCCAACAACAACAGGGACCTGGGGGCAGTGGTAGTGGCACACGGTCCAGGGGACGGAGGCACAGGAACACAGGGGAACTGGGAGGGCTGCTGTGCGACAGGGGGCGGACAGGCCAAGGGAACCCACTCTCCACGAGGCCCTCTCCTCCATCATGGGAGCATACCACCACTCCCAGGAGACGATGGCGACGGTACTGGCCAAGTTTCACAAGACCCAGCGCCTGCAGGAGGAGCAGTATTTGGGGTTCAGGGAAGAGCTCAGAACCATAAGCTCCGCCTTGGGCACCATCGTAGGGGTGCTGAAGAACATGCAAAAGACCATGAGGGACACTGTGGCACTCCAAGGGGCCCCTGACACTAGCATGGACGATGAACTGCCGGCGCTAGTGGACAGGATGCCCCGCCACAGGACCACCACACCAGCACCCCACCCCCTGCAGACGGACAACCACCCCGCAAACGGTCCCTGAGATCCAGGAACAGGACAGAGCAAGATGGCAAGACCCCCGCCAGGAAATGAGACCACCCTGATTGTCCTCCCACTGTGCCACTTTGTTACCCTGTCCATACTGAAACTGCCCCAGCTCCACTTCCTATGCCCATTTGGGCAGTGCACCTAAGTGACTAATGGACTGGACTCTGCCATGGACATTCCTTCACCGTCCCCCATCACCATATTACTACCCCCCTCCATTTTTTAGCACTTAAATAAACACCCTTGAACCACAAAACAATCTGGAGTCAGTCTGTGATTTGGTAAATATGTATCATCAATGACAGTGTCAACATGCGTTTCCAATTGTAAAGCCAACATGCCTATGTCACACATCACAAGTCCTTGAAGGATGCAAACAGATGACACACGTTGCTAACCACACCTGTGAAACCGTAATGGAAAGGTACAACTCAGTGACCAAATACTGCTATGAAATGACAGACAGGATAGAGATAGAAGTGTGAAAGTGAATGTAATGGTAAAAAGGAAACTGTTCTCACCTGTGTGTCACTGGAAATATTGCTGTATGACTGACTCCCTGTTGTCTATGTCTTGTTCCTCAGCGTCCTCCTCATCACTGTTCACAGTCTCCACAGCTGCCACAACACCGCCATCTGGACCATCCTCCTGCAGAAAAGGCACCTGGCGTCGCAAAGCAAGATTGTGAAGCATCGAGCAGGCGATGATGATCTGGCACACCTTCTTCGGTGAGTAGAATAGGGAACCACCTGTCATATGGAGGCACCTGAAGAACGAGTTACTTACCTTCGGTAACGACTTTTCTGGTGGATACATTAGCTACCTGTGGATTCCTCACATGATGAATACTCCCATGGCGCCAGCATTTGACGGAAATCTTCTTACTAGTCTCTGCACGTCGACGAGGACGTCACTCTAGCCCACGCGACGCCGTCTGACGTCATACAGGCAATAAGAAGTCCTCGCCGACGTGCCGATGACAGTACCAACATTTTTTACGTGCATGAGAATAATAATAATAACCCAATGCAATGAAAGAGCAAAGCAACATCTCTTAATATTGTAAATCACACAACATTGCAATAAAATAGCTGTAGATTTAATATAACCTTTTTTTTTTTTTTTTTTTTTTTAACAAATAAATATATTTATACATACGAATCATGTATATACCCAATATATATATAGATTTATATATAAATATACACATATATACAAATATCATACATGCAAAATGTATTGCAACTTTGAAGACCAAAAGGAGCACACTCAAGGATTGCTTGGAGAGACCAAAAAGGCAACGGGGAGGCGGGTGGGACCGTGAGGAATCCACAGGTAGCTAATGTATCCACCAGAAAAGTCGTTACCGAAGGTAAGTAACTCGTTCTTCTGATGGATACAACTACCTGTGGATTCCTCACCTGATGAATAGAGTCCCAAAGCAGTACCACGCCCGGCGGTGGGTGCCTAAATGGTCAAACCAAGAAATCCTGCAGCACTGACCGTGCAAAATGACCGTCCCTTCTGACCTCAGAGTCCAAACAGTAATGTTTCACAAAAGTGTGAAGGGACGACCAAGTTGCGGCCTTGCAGATGTCAACCACAGGAACACCCCTGGCCAAGGCCGAAGAGGCCGACTTAGCTCTGGTGGAGTGAGCTCTAATGCCCTCAGGCGGATCCTTCTTTGCCAAAGAGTAACAGATTTTAATGCAAAGAACAACCCACCTGGAGAGTGTTCTCTTGTGGACTGCCTTTCCTCTCCTCTTGCCCACGTATCCGACAAACAGCTGATCCTCCAGCCTGATATCCTTCATTCTGTCGATATAGAAGCTCAACGCCCTTTTTGGGTCCAGGCGATGTAGTCTTTCTTCCTCCTTTGAAGGATGAGGCGGAGGATAAAACGTGGACAAAGTGATTGTCTGAGCCAAATGGAAGGGTGAAACAACCTTCGGAAGGAAAGCAGCCTTGGTCCTCAACACCACCTTATCCCCATAAAACGTTATATAAGGGGGTTTAACCGATAAGGCCTGCAACTCACTCACTCTCCTTGCAGATGTTATAGCTACCAGGAATACTGTTTTAATAACCAAATACCTTAAGGGGCAAGAATGCATAGGCTCAAAAGGGGACCCCATAAGTAAAGTCAGGACCAAGGACAAATCCCATTGAGGCATAACGAATGGTTTTGGAGGATATTGATTCAGAAGACCTTTCAAGAATCTGAGAACAATAGGGGATTTAAATAACGATGGTTGGTCTGGAAGACAAATGAAGGCTGACAAGGCCGACAAATAACCCTTAATGGTAGCTACTGCACAACCTTTCTGCGCTAGAGACAGTGCAAAAGACAAAACATGTGACAGATGAGCATGTAAGGGATCAATCTGTCTCTCTCCACACCACATAACAAATTTAGACCACCTATTAGCGTAGATAGATTTAGTGGAGTGTCGCCTGGCCGCTAAGATAACATCCACTACATCAGGCGGGAGAGAGAAGGAACTCAGGTTGCCCCGTTCAATCTCCAAGCATGTAGGTGCAGACTCTGGAGGTTGGGGTGTAAAACCTGCCCCTGCGACTGGAAGAGGAGGTCTGCCCTGAGAGGGAGACGGAGCGGAGGGCACAGTGAGAGTTGGAGAAGGTCGGAGTACCATACCCTCCTTGGCCAATCCGGAGCTATTAAGATGACTTGGGCCCGGTCTTGGCGAATTTTCCTCAACACTCGAGGAATCAAGGGTATGGGGGAAACGCGTAAAGCAACTGGTCGCACCAGGTTATCTGAAACGCGTCCCCCAACGCTCCCTGCATCGGATACTGGAGGCTGCAGAATAACGGGCAATGCGCGTTCTCCCGAGTGGCAAACAGATCTATCCGAGGAAACCCCCACATCTGGAAGATTAAACAGACTTGATCTGGATGGAGACGCCACTCGTGGTCTGCCGAGAATTGGCGACTGAGACTGTCCGCACGTACATTCAAGACCCCGGCCAGATGATTTGCCACCAAGCAAATCTGATGGTCCTTTGCCCAGGACCATAGCCGAAGAGCTTCTCTGCAGAGAAGGTACGACCCTACTCCTCCCTGTTTGTTTATGTACCACATCGTGGTAGTATTGTCCGTCAGGACCTGTACCGACTGACCACGAAGGGATGGGAGGAAGGCCTTGAGAGCCAAACGTACAGCCCGTAACTCCAACAGATTGATATGAAACACCTGTTCCTCTGGAGACCAAAGCCCTTTGATCTCCAGATCCCCCAGATGAGCTCCCCATCCTAGGGTGGAGGCATCCGTTATTACCGTGGCCACTGGTGGCGACTGCGCGAACGGCTTCCCCTGTGAAAGATTGTTGCCCGCAATCCACCACTTCAATTCCACAGCAGCATCTCTGGAGATCTTGACAGTACCTTCTAAATCTCCCTTGTGTTGAGACCACTGCCTTCGGAGGCACCACTGAAGAGCCCTCATGTGCCAGCGAGCATGCGTGACCAACAGAATGCAGGAGGCGAACAGACCGAGCAGACGAAGGACCTTGAGGACTGGAACTACCGCTCCATTTCGAAACATTGGAACCAATTCCTGAATATCTTGAATCCGCTGAGGCGGAGGAAAGGCTCGACTCAATGTTGTATCCAGTACTGCCCCTATGAACAGGAGGCGCTGAGAGGGCTCCAGGTGAGATTTGGGCACGTTCACCGAAAAGCCCAGGTCGAACAACAACTGGGTTGTTGACTGCAGATGATGCGACACAAGCTCCGGGGACTTGGCTTTGATCAACCAGTCGTCCAAGTAAGGGAATACTGCTATCCCCTTCCTTCTGAGCTCCGCCGCAACCACTGACATCACCTTTGTGAAGACTCGGGGTGCTGAAGTAAGACCAAACGGGAGGACCACAAACTGATAGTGCTGCGACCCTACCACAAACCGGAGATACTTCCTGTGCGACTTGAGTATCGGGATATGAAAGTAAGCATCCTGCAAGTCGACAGACACCATCCAATCTTCCTTGTTCAACGCCAAAAGCACCTGTGCTAGGGTCAGCATCTTGAACTTTTCCTGTTTGAGGAACCAATTCAAGATCCTCAGATCCAGGATTGGTCTCAACTGACCATCCTTTTTGGGAATCAGGAAGTATCTTGAGTAACAACCTCGACCCTTTTCCTGCTCTGGGACCAACTCTACCGCGCCCTTTGAAAGGAGGACTTGAACCTCCTGTTCTAGCAACAGGAGGTGTTCTTCTGAACAATAAGATGGGCGGGGCGGGATGAGGGGCGGGAACTCCCGAAAGGGAAGGGCGTAGCCTTTTCCCACAATGCCGAGAACCCAAGTGTCCGTTGTGATAGACTTCCACTTGTGGAGAAAACGCTGTAATCTTCCCCCTACAAGAGAGGAGTGAGTGGGAAACGGTGGAAGCCTAAGGCTGCTTCCCCTGCTGCACCCCTCCAGAGGACGAGGAAGAGGCAGAGTGCTGTTGAGAGGCTCCTCTGGTACGGACCCCACCCCTCCCCCTCCCTCTAAATGACCTATAGGGGAGGGAAGAGGCGGGTTGCTGGAACCTCCCCCGAAAGGAAGAGGAATAAGAGCCACGCCCAAATCCCCGAAACCTCCTGAAAATTCTAGAAGAGGCAGAGGAAGAAGGAGCTTGCAGTCCTAACGATTTGGCTGTGGCTCTGCTCTCCTTAAATCGTTCCAAGGCTGAATCTGCCTTGGCTCCAAACAGTCTGTCCCCATCAAACGGGAGGTCCAGCAGGGTCGACTGCACATCCGCAGAGAACCCTGAGTTTCGGAGCCAGGCCTGTCTTCTTGCCACCACAGCCGTGCCCATCGCCCTGGCCACCGAGTCGGTCGTGTCCAGCCCAGACTGGATAATCTGGGTCGCGGCAGCCTGGGCGTCCGAGACCACATCCAAAAGACCCTGGGGAAGCTCCGTGAATGAAGACGAAATATCATCCATCAGCGCATGGATGTACCTCCCCAGAATGCACGTGGCGTTGGTGGCCTTCAACGCCAAACTGCATGACGAAAATATTTTCTTGGACTGCGCATCCAGTTTCTTGGAGTCTCTGTCTCCAGGCACCGTCGGGAAGGAACCAGGCGCTGACTTTGAGGAACAGGAGGCTTGCACCACCAAACTCTCCGGCGTAGGGTGTCTAGAGAGAAAGCCAGGGTCAGATGGTGCAGCTCGATACCTCCTGGCCACAGCCCTATGAACGGCCGAGGAAGACACCGGCTTCTTCCACACCTCCAACACCGGATCCAGCAAAGCCTCATTAAATGGCAAGAGAGGCTCAGCTGCAGCAGAGGCCGGATGCAATACCTCTGTCAGCAAATTCTGCTTCGCCTCTGCCACCGGCAAAGGCAGGTCCAAAAAGCTCGCTGCCTTCCTCACCACAGCATGAAAGGAAGCAGCCTCCTCCGTATATTCCCCTGGAGATGAAAGGTCCCACTCAGGGGAAGTGTCCAGCCCACTGGCTGTATCCAGACCATGCAGTCCGTCTCCAGAGTCCTCAATCTCTCCCTCCTCTAGGACTCGCTGGTACTCTTGCTCTTCTAAAAGACGGAGAGCACGCCTCCTCGAATGAAGTCTCTCCTCGATACGCGGAGTCGACATGGCCTCCGCCGACGTCGAAGAACGGCGTCGATCTCCAGAAGCATCTGACGCCGCGTCCGGCGCCACAGGCAGCTTCGGCGCCGAGGCAGGAGCCGGAGGACGAGGTCTTGGAGCCGATGGACCAACCGGAGTCACAGGGCAAAATCCTGACTTCGACGGAGGGGCAATCTCCGGGGCCGAAACATCCGAAGCCACCGGAGCGGCCGCCGACGCCGGCACCGGCGCCGAGCCCACATTCCCAAAAGGGAGAAAGGGCATAAAGGGTGCCGGCCGAAGAGGCGCAGGATCACCCAACGAAAAGGCCAAGGGCCCCGAAGGACCAGCCGGAGCAGCTCCTGGAGCCATCTGCTGAAAGATGGTATACATCGCATTAAGAAACGCGGTACTATCGGCTCCAGGAGTGGGAAAAGCCGGATACTGGGGTGCCTGGATCGAGGGCGACCCCGACGCCGGCCTCGACGTCTGCGACGCCGGAGAAAACACAAGAGGCTGCACCACCTCAATCACTGACGTCTGACCAGGTGAAGTCGGTGACGCCGGAGAGGGCAACGGCGTCGATGGATGCGGCGTGACCGTGGGGCTGACCTCCCAAGTCCTCCGACGCCGAGCCGAAGGTGACCTCGAATGAGACTCCTTGCTGGAGTGACGTCGTGAGTCTCTACGGCGCCGGGAGTCTCGATGACGCCGGTGAGACCTTGGCGAAGAAGACTTCTTATGATGTTTCTCCTTCTTCTTTGACTTTGCCATGAATAACTTGGCCTCGCGCTCTTTGAGGGCCTTCGGATTCATGTGTTGACATGAATCGCAAGTCGAGACGTCGTGGTCGGAGCTCAAACACCATAGACAGTCGGAGTGAGGATCTGTAACTGACATCTTGCCCCCACACTCTCGACAGGGCTTGAAACCCGACTTCCTCTGAGACATTGTTACCGCAGAGAAGACTACGCAGCAGACAATACACTGTAACCACGAAGGTAACAGTAACTCCCTCGAAGATAACCGTTTCGAATGCACGGAAAAAAGGGAACTGTCATCGGCACGTCGGCGAGGACTTCTTATTGCCTGTATGACGTCAGACGGCGTCGCGTGGGCTAGAGTGACGTCCTCGTCGACGTGCAGAGACTAGTAAGAAGATTTCCGTCAAATGCTGGCGCCATGGGAGTATTCATCAGGTGAGGAATCCACAGGTAGTTGTATCCATCAGAACCTGGCCTTCAGGAGGCCGAAGGTGCGTTCGATCACCCTCCTAGTCCGCTCATGGGCTTCATTGTAGCGTTCCTCTGCCTTGGTCCTGGGATTCCTCACTGGGGTCAATAGCCATGACAGGTTGGGGTAACCAGAGTCCCCCAGTAGCCACACCCGGTGCCTCTGGAGTTGACCCATCATATAAGGGATGCTGCTATTGCGCAGGATGTAGGCGTCATGCACAGAGCCAGGGAACATAGCATTTACCTGCTAGATGTACTGGTCAGCCAAACATACCATCTGTACATTCATTGAATGATAACTCTTCCTGTTCCTGTACACCTGTTCACTCCTGTGGGGGGGACCAGAGCTACATGGGTCCCATCAATTGCACCTATGATGTAGGGGATATGTCCAAGGGCATAGAAGTCACCTTTCACTGTTGCCAAACCCTCCACCTGAGGGAAAACGATGTAGCTCCTTACGTGTTTCAGAAGGGCAGACAACACTGTGGACAACACGTTTGAAAACATAGGCTGAGACATACCTGATGCCATGGCCACTTTTGTCTGAAAAGATCCACTTGCAAGGAAATGGAGCACTGACAGCACCTGCACGCCAGGGGGGATTCCTGTGGGATGTCGGATAGGTGACATCAGGTCTGGCTCCAACTGGGTACATAGTTCCTGGATAGTGGCACTGTCAAACCTGTAGGTGATGAGTAAATGTCGCTCCTCCATTGACAACAGGTCCACCAGCGGTCGGTACACCGGAGGATTCCGCCATCTTCTTAAATGTCCCAGCTGACGGTGCCTAGGAAGGACAACAGCGACCACAGAGTCAACAAAATCCCAGGTATGTACCCACAGATACACAGAACACGACACCAAAGAGAAAAATCTTCCTGTATGTGTGTCAAGTGTAGGCCTAGGTATGTGTGACGCAGTAGTAAATGAAGCCATGTGGGCCCCTGAAATGGTGGCTGCCTGACCTCTAAACTGGGACAATGGGATGTGAGGTAACTGCGCTGGAGTTGTACACCGTCACGGTAGGCGGTCATAGACCGTGGCGCAATGCTGCATTGGTTAACATGGGACCCTATGGGTCCCAGGAGCCAATGATGAAGTGCGCCGGCAGTGATGATACGCACCGCCGCGGACGTCACCGCCGCGGACGTGACCGCCATTTTCTATCTGTTCAATCACTCGATACCTGATCTTCGACAGGAGAGGATCTACACTGCAAGTGCTGCTGTGACCTCGGTCTGGAAGAGACAATGGCTGCAGCGTCTGGGGAAAGGGCCCCTGCCTTCACTGCTCAGGAGTTGGAGAAGCTCGTGGACTGGGTCCTCCCCCAGTACACGCTACTCTACGATCCTCCAGACCAATAGGTAAGTACACAGGGAGCACGTTGTATGGGCTATGCCTGTGTGGAGAGGGCTGGTTGTAAGAGGGAAGGGGGCAGAGTGCAGTGAACATGAAGGACTGTGAATGCATGTGCCACATGGCAAGGGCAGGGATGTGGCCCACTCACTTCGACGGTGCAGTTGGTAATGACTTCTCTTCTTCCCCTGTGCATGTCATGTAGGTCAGCGCCCACCAGAAGAAGGACATTTGGCGTGCCATCGCCAAGGACGTACGGACCATGGGGGTCCACCAGAGACGGGGCACCCACTGCCGGAAAAGATGGGAGGACATTCGCCGCTGGAGCAAGAAGACGGCGGAGGCTCAGCTGGGGATGGCCTCCCAACATGGGAGGGGTGCCCTTCGCCCCATGACCCCCCTGATGTTCCGGATCCTGGCGGTGGCCTACCCTGAGTTGGATGGGCGCTTGAGGGCATCACAGCAGACACAAGGGGGTGAGTATACCCTTATTCTGGGGACTTTGCGTGCAGTTGAGGGGTCTGGGTGTGGGAGGAGGGCTGTGGGTTAGGGCCTAGGCCAGGGCGACTTCCATAGGCTAGGCCCCTCCGTAATGCAGGCCATGTGCCACTCCACCCCACCGCAGTAGAGTGCCAAGTACAGGTATACATGCCCCTGTGGCATCCATGTGTGCAGATGTCCACCATAGCGATGTAGGCCATATCCCAGGAATTGCATCTGTAGAGGCCAAGAGCATGGCGTAGTGCAGGGGGCTGCTGTGTCTGTATTGTCCGCCAACGGTAGCGGTAAGCCATGCACTCAACCTGTCTTTCTTCTGTCGTTCCCCCCCCTTTTCTGCTCTCCCTGTTCTTTTGTGCATCAGCATCATCAGGCGGAGGTACAGTGGCACCGGAGCACGAGGGAGCTGCATCCCACATGGACCTGGAGGGCGAGACCATGGACTCAGAATGCACCAGTGGGACGGAGGGCGAGGGGAGCTACACGTCGGTCACTGGATCACCAACCAGTGACATGGACTCGTCCGCCGATGGGAGCTCCCATCTGTGCCCCCACTTCTACAGGTACAGCCGCCACCTCCCCTACCAGCACCGCCCTCCCAGCAGCCCCTCAGCGTTCGCCCCGTGCCCGCTCACCCAGGAGGGTGGGCATCACCTTCGCCCCAGGCTTCTCAGACCCTCCCCCAGTCACCCCTGCTGCCCCCAGTGAGGAGGCCATTGACCTCCTCAGGTCACTCACTGTTGGGCACTCTACCATTGTGAATGCCATCCAGGGTGTAGAAAGGGAGTTGCAACACACTAATGCATTCCTGGAGGGCATTCATTCTGGTCAGGCTGCCCATCATCGAACCCTGCAATCTCTGGCCTCAGCACTGATGGCAGCCATTGTCCCTGTGTCTAGCCTCCCCCCTCCAACTTCCTCCACCCAGCCCCAATCCCATGTACCCCAGCCCATCCCAAGCACACCATCAGACAAGCATGCATACACCTCAACACACAAAAGTATCTCAGGCAAACATAGGCACCACACATCCCACAGGCACTCACACAAGCCTCACACACATACAGACACACCAACATCCACTGCCTCCACTGTGTCCCCCTCCTCGTCATCTCCCTCCTCCCTCCCAGTGTCGTCTACACTCTCACCTGCATGCGCTACATCTACAGGCACTAGGACTCGCACCAGAACACCCAGCACCACACCCGCTCGCCTGCACTCACCACCCCCACTACCATTTACACGTCCCCTGTGTCCTCTCCCAGTGTGTCTGTGATGCCCCCTCCCAAAGTACACAAACGAGGGCACCCACACACCCAACATCCATCCACCTCACAACAGCCTCCAGTACCTGCACCCAAAACACCTAAAGTGACACCTCCTACAACCACCTCCTCTTCCTCCACTCCCAGACCCCCTCCAGCTACCCATCCAAGTGTTCGTCAGAAACTCTCCCTCAGCAACGTTGACCTCTTTGCCCCCATCCCCACCCCTCCAATTCATAAGTTCCGTAGTAGCGCCTCAGCCAAAAAGACTCCAGTACCAGTGGTGCGTATTACAGGTGTGTGGAGTGCACCGGCCACCAGGGCAGGCAGTGTAACACGGAGCCAAAGCACTGCCTGTCCACCCCCTGTAAAGCATCTCAAGTTGGAAAGTGGCCGACGGGACAGGGTAAAGCCTCCTGGCGGCAAACCTGCTCACAAGGGTCCCAGGGGGATTGCAGAGTCAGCTGTGACTCCTCCAAAGGCGGTGAAGTGCCAGAAGAAGTCTGCACAGTCTGGTGAGAGCAGCACAGCGGAGAAGGGTGCCATCCTCCCCAGTGGCCCGGACGCCACCGCCAGCACCGTCGTCACTGGTCAGGAGACCACTGCCGGAGTCATTGCCCAGGAGGGCCGGAGTATCGTCACTGGTCAGGAGACCACCGCCGGAGTCAGTGCACAGGAGGGCAGGAGTATCGTCACTGGTCAGGGGACCACCGCCGGAGTCAGTGCCCAGGAGGGCAGGAGTATCGTCACTGGTCAGGAGATCACCGCCGGAGACAGATCCCAGGAGGGCAGGAGTATCGTCACTGGTCAGGAGAACACCGCCGGAGTCAGTGCCCAGGAGGGCCCCGGCTGCCACAGCCCCGCTGGGCAATGAGGTACCGTCATGCCACACACCAATGCACAGGTCAGAGACCGCCATGGCAAAGCACCGCTGAACAAGTAAATCACCACCATGGTGAAGACCACTGAACAGGGCAAAGCACCGCTGAACAGGGCAGAGAACCGCTGAACAGGGCACAGACCGCCATGGCAAAGCACCGCTGAACAAGGAAATTACCGACATGGTGAAGACTGCTGAACAGGGCAAAGCACCGCTGAACAGGGAAGAGAACCGCTGAACAGGGCACAGACCGCCATGGCAAAGCACCGCTGAACAAGGAAATCACCACCATGGTGAAGACCGCTGAACAGGGCAAGGCACCGCTGAATAGGGCAGAGAACCGCTGAACAGGGCACAGACCGCCATGGCAAAGCACCGCTGAAAATGGAAACACCGCCACATCAAGCATCGTCATCCCATGTACAGCTGGGACTGTGACGGAACAGGAACCGTCACGGGGAGCCTAATGCAGTGTGGGCACCATTCCCCCTCCAGAACCAGTGGAGACTGTTATCCACTTGAGAGACTGTGGCTTTGCACTCCCCAGGATGGAACAGTGGGCAAACCACCCACTGTAGAGACTTGAGAGACTGTGGCTTTGCACTCCCCAGGATGGAACAGTGGGCAAACCACCCACTGTAGAGACTTAAGAGACTGTGGCTTTGCACTCCCCAGGATGGAACAGTGGGCAAACCACCCACTGTAGAGACTTGAGAGACTGTGGCTTTGCACTCCCCAGGATAGAACAGTGGGCAACCCACCCACTGTAGAGACTTGAGAGACATCAATGGGCATGGAGCCCCGTCGTGGATCTGGCGTGGTGCTGTAATCCGGCTGAGGTGCCCCCTCTCCCTTCCCCCTGAGGTGCCTGTTGTATTTCTATCTGATGCCCCAGCAGTGTTCTCTCCGTTTGTGGACAGGTATCTAGTGTGGGCCTCGCCCATGCATTTTTGGCCCAGTGGTGCACGGACATTGATATGTGCATACCTGCACTACTTCTCGTAATGTATATACTTTTAAATGTGTATATATATGTCTGTATATATTTGGTAACTGTATTTTGATACATTACAATTTTTGAACTTATTTCCTTTGGTCTTTGCATTCTTCCGGGGGGGTTGTGGGTTGTTACTGTGATGTTTGGAAATGCATTGGTGTGTGTGTTGTAATGTGCGAGGGTGAGGGTGGGGGTGGGGGTGTTGCGTGTGTGTCCCCCTGACTTTTGCCTCCCCTATGTCGTAGGTGCAGTACTCACCGTTGTCTTCGGCGCCGCCGTTGCTGGTGTTCGTAAATGAGCAGGAAGACAAGGGCAGGTAGGATTTGTAATTCCGGCTCCATGGTGTCCTCCTTCCTCGTGGGATGTGTAGAAGGTGAGCGTTTTCCCATTGCAAAAGCTGTTTCCGCCGTGTTTTTATCCACGGTGAATCCGCCCCGGAAACGGTGGCGGATTGGCGGGTTGTGATACTATGGGCAGTACATTGTCTGCCACCTGTCTGTTGGCGGTGACCGCCGTGCTGCTTGTCTGTACCGCCGTGGCGGTCGGAGTGTTAAAGTGGCTGTCTATGTTGGCGGTTTCCGCCACGGTCATGATTCCCTTTTTTTTCCGCCGGCCTGTTTGAGGTATTACTGCACCTTTAACACCATCCACCAGGGTTGTAATGACCCCCATAGAGCCGCAAGGTCCACTGATCATCTGTCTAGTGTTCTGCCAAAATGGCAACCTGATTATAAAGCTCATAATTCAGCCTGAGCATGGATATGCTGCAAGGATGATGTAGTAATTCTTCTATCATGGGAATGAGATGTTGGAAAGCCATCAAGAGACATCCCCAATGTAGCTTTCTCTGATCGTCAAGCAATGTTTTGTGCCACACCACTTTTGGGTCAAGCTTCAGGGACGACTGCAGTGAAATTCAGTGAGGGTGGAAACCTTGCTCCTCACCATCCAAGACACAGACACTGTTTACTGATCCTAATCTTCAAGGGCGGCCCCTCCTTTTAGGGCAAACAAGTGTCACCCACCCTGCCAGGAGCAGGGGCTGCAAACCTTTAAAAATAAAACTATAATAAACTATGTTTATTATAGTTTTATTCTTAAAGGGGGCAGGGGCGGGGCCATGGGGTGACGAGCACCGAGAGGAGTGCACAGAGCACTCCCCTCAATGTGCATGTATTTTTGATGGATACAACTACCTGTGGATTCCTCACCTTATGAATTCTCCTAATGCTGCAGCATTTGACGGAAACTTTCTTCCGAGCTCTTCACGTCGATGAGGACATCACAATTGCACGGCTCCACATGCAACTCCATCTGACGTCATTGTGGCAATAAGAGGTCATCGCCGGCGTGCTAACGTCAGTTCCATTTTTTCCGTGCCTTCTATGCTAATGTTTTTTTCCTGGCTCACAAACAGCTATTGTTTGGAAGGTGTCTTGTTGTACTTGTTACAATGTCTCCGCCAAAGAAATTATGTTCAAAGACTTGTCATGAGTGCGGGGTCGTATTTCAGTCACGGACCCTCATGAAGACTGTTTGTAGTGTCTGAGTTTGGACCACGATGTGGAAGGGCGCGTGTCTTGCCAGAGGATGAATCCAAAGACATTAAAAGAAAGAGAGGCCAAACTCTTCTTAGCAAAAGCTGAGAGAGGACAATTGAGTCATCGGAGATCTAAGACAAGGGACCCTTCTTTTCATAAGTCATTGAGATCACTCAAAGAGCGGTGCGGGTGCAATTCTCAGCGCCGTTCTTTTAGAGATCGGTCTCGATCTCAGTTCCCTTTGAGGCAACGTCATAAGGCATGGGAGGTCAGTCCGGCTGTTATTCCCCAGCCTCAGAGTCCTCAGGCTTCTCCGGCTCCATCACTGATCGAGGTTGTCGAGTCCCCGGCGAGTTCTCCTACTCACTTTTCACTTTTGTTGGTTCCGGAGCCAATAGTGCAGGTTTCGGATCTGACCCAAGCGCCACAAGAAGCGGATCAGAGGCCTTTTCTAAATGCTATGTTCAGAATTTTTAACAAAAGTATAGCCCCTGCTGGTGCAACGGCTGGACCCACGGGCCCATTAGTGTTCTCCTTGGTTCGCCGGCACCATACAATTCAGCTCCGTTTGTGCCCTTCTATCAGGCTGAGGGTGCTGGTTCAGCGCCGATGACGTCGTCACCTCAAATGATGATGACAGCGCCAATGGAGTCATTACTGCCACCAAATGGGTCCCGGTTGGGACACAGTGTATCTCCTCCATCTCCTATGCCACGCCCATCTGTCTTGAATCCAGCGTCGTTGACGTCAGCTAACTCTCTGTCGATGCAGAGATTGGAGCCCAGACTGAGATCGAGGAGGAAAGCATTGAGGCTCTTGGAAGAGCAGGAATACCAGTGACAGTTATTAGAGGAAGGAGAGATTTCTGAGCCTTTGGGAGAGTTTAAGGGTCTAGACTCTGCTAGTGGACTGGATACCTCCCCTGAGTGGGATCTTTGATCCCCAGGTGAATTTACAGAGGAGGAGGCATCCTATCACACTGTCATAAGACAGGCTGCAGAATTTTTTGAGCTTTAATTGCCATCTTCGGAAGTAATGACAAACATTTTGGCGGAGGTATTGCATCTTTCCTCCACTTCTGCAGAGTCCCTGCTCCCTTTCTATGATGCTCTTTTTGAGCCTATTTTGGACATTTGGAGAAAGCCTGTTACATCTCCAGTAGTGTCCAGGACTGTAGCAAGGAGGTACAGAGTTGCTCCTGGGGATCCTGGATTTTTATCCCAACAGCTGACTCCTGAGAGCTTGGTGGTCCAAGATTCTTGTTCTGCTCGATCTGCACTTGGCTCATTTCCTGCTACTCCATCGGACAGGGAGTCTAAGAGAATAGAGCAAGCAGCCAAGAAAAGTTTCTCCATTTGTAGTATGGCCTGAAAATCAGTCAATTCTACCTGTGTGCTGGGGAGGTATGTTCATGCCCTGATGGACACAGCTAGAGCTGTGGTGCCTAACTTGCCTCAGGAAATGGAGGGGCAGTTTGATGAGATCCTTTTGGACACTCAAGTGGTGGCCAAGCAGACTATCCAATCTGATCTGGATACAGCAGACTCAGTAGTCAGGGCAATGGGTACTTCGGTGGCCACCAGGAGGCATGCATGGCTTAGGTCTTCTGGATTTTCAACGGACGTTCAAGCAACTTTTTTGGACCTCCTGTTTGGCCATGAAAAGTTGTTTGGGTCCTTGGCAGACTCTGCTTCAGAATGTTTCAAAGACAGCAAGGCTACTGCAAGATCTTTGGAGTTACAGATGTCTGCATGTGCTCCCTTCAGATCCTTTCGGAGGTTTAGGGGGTTTGGCCATGTATCTTCTTATCCTGGAAGGCACAGTCCAGCACTTAACAGCCTGCCAACACTCTCTATAGATCTATAGGGGGGTTAGGACACAAGGAGCCACCCAGCAGCACCCTGCCCCATCCTCTTCCTCTGGGGAAACACAACAAGAAAAGCAGCCCTAGTTTTCCATCCATCTTAAGTCATGCTTCTCCCATAGAGGGCAGGATATTTCATTTTCTTCACGAATGGGAGTAAGCCACATAGGACCCTTGGGTACTAAGTATTGTGAGGAAAGGTTGTGCCCTTCCTTTTTGGGAGTTTCCCTCTCCCATCCCTCCCCGTCATTCGTTTTGTTCAGACGATCATCTCCTGTTGCTGCAACAGAAGGTTCAAGTCATTTTATCAAAAGGTGCAGTGGGGTGGGTTCCAGAGCAGGAAAAGGGTCAGGGATGCTATTCGAGATACTTCCTGATTCCCAAAAAGGATGGTCAATTGAAGCCTATCCTGGACCTGAGGATTTTGAATTGGTTCCTCAAACAGGAGAAATTCAAGATGCTGACTCTAGCACAGGTGCTTCTGGTGTTGAACAAGGAAGACTCGATGGTGTCTGTCTACTTGCATGGTGCTTATTTTCATATCCCCATTCTGAAGTCGCACAGGAAGTATCCCCGGTTCATGGTGAGGTCGCAACACTACCAGTTTGCATTCCTTGTTTTTGGTCTTACTTCCGCTCCTGGAGTCTTCATGAAGGTGATGGCGGTGGTAGCAGCGGACCTCAGAAGGAAGGGAATATCTGTATTCCCTTACGTGGATGATTGCTTGATGAAAACCAAGTCCCCAGAGCTTGTGCTGCATCTCTTGCAATTGACAACAAGGTTGTTGTTCAACCTGGACTTTTAGGTGAACGTGCCAAGTCTCACCTGAAGCCCTCCCAATGCCTCCTGATCATAGGGGCAGTACTGGATACCACATTGAATCGGGCCAATCCTCCGCCTTAGTGGATTCAGGAAATTCAGATGTTGATTGCAATGTTTCAAAATAGAGCGGTTGTTCCGGTCCTCGAGGTTCTATGTCTGCTCATTCTGTTCGCTTCTTATATTCTATTGGTCACTTATGCACGTTGGCACATGGGGGCTCTACACTGATGCCTCCGCAAGCAGTGGTTTCAACACAAAGGGGATATCAAAGAGTTGATAATGACCTACAGATACGCTGCAATGGATCTACGATGGTGGGCTGTGGACGGCAACCTTTCCCAAGGAAAGCTGTTTTGTTTACCACCTCCAGTGGCCACGGTCATAATGGATGCTTCCTCTCTAGGGTGGGGAGCTCATTGACGACGGCGACCTCGAGCGGGAACGGTCTTTACTTGACCAGCGCCGTGATTCATGCCGGCGTCGGGAGTCTCGATGACACCTGTGAGATTTCGAGGACTTGGAAGAAGCCTCACAGCGATGAAGCTTCTCCTTCTTCTTAGACCTTGCCAGGAACAACTTGGCCTCCAGCTCCTTAAGAGCCTTCGGATTCATGCGCTGACATGAACCGTATGCTTCGACCTCATGGTCAGAGCTCAGACACCACAAACAATTCTCGTGTGGGTCTGTGACCGACATTCGACCTCTGCACTCCCTAAAGGGTTTAAAGCCCGACTTCCTTGGCTGAGACATTGTTACACATGAGTGGAAAAAGTAGCTCCCTGGTAGCCTCGAAGAAAAAACTGTTACTCGAAGGCACGGAAAAAAAGGGAACTGACGTCTGCACGTCGACGAGGACCTCTTATTGCCTGGATGACGTGAAAGGGTGTCGCGTGGGAGTCGGGCAATTGTGATGTCATCGTCGACGTGCAGAGCTAGAAGAGAATTTCCATTGAATGCTGGCGCGTGGGGAAAATTCTTTAGGTGAGGAATCCACAGGTAGTTGTATCCATCAGAAATCACAATTACAATTGCACCTGTAAATAAAGCACCTTGTACACATGTAACATTTCTACGTTTACTGTGATCCATATATTCAGCTAAAAGATAGCATTGTGTCAATCCATGTTAATGTGTACAGAATATCAGCACATGAGTGCATGACTGTCAGACACTAAACCACAGACTAGGATCCTAACATGAGAAGGCTGAATGTTGACGTTTTCAGCTATAAGCAACTTACTGTGTTTACAGTATGATTTTGAACCAATATGCTTTTGAAGTAGACATACGGCATGAATGGCTCTGAACCAAATCAATGATAATTTACCCAGTTGGGAGTACCAGTACAACTTATTTGTGTGGAACAGGAAAATCTAACCTTATCAGTGATGGCCACCTGTCAGTGTTGCAGGATACAGTTTCAAATTTGCCTGTTGTCAGACGTACCACACTTGCCAACCATGAAATTGCAGGACCCCACGAATGACAGGTGAAGGACCATATTTACCATATTTACCTGTCCAAGATAAAGTATACATACACATTGTAAATGGCTAGAACACTGTATGGCAAATGTATGCACTAGTAGACAGTATGAGCAGCCATTCTGACAGCTCCTTGGCATAGGGAAATCAAGACAGAAAGCATACCATAGGCCATTCCTGCAACTTGGCCAGTGCACTCATGAGACCCCCAGATACTCAATCAAATTACAAAATTATTAAACTAAAATGAACAGGATTTATTTTAAAGCCATATGCCGAAAGAATACCTACAACCTACCCTATGCTAAACTAACCTATACTTACTATACCTAATTAACAACTACACCTCTCTAATCTATCTATCTCTCTATATATATTTTCTTTTTTTTGTTTGTTTTTTTCTTAGTCACAAATACCCCCACATGGTCCTCCACCCAACCCCCCAACAATAAAAATGTGTAGAAAAGCCTACCCCCACTATACTTAACCTAACTTATGCCTATCCTACACTAACCTAAAACTATATAAAACAGTAAAAGGGAGGGAAAGGCATGGGGAGGTTGTATTTCTTGCTTTTCTTCATATTCTTGATGTATCACAACATCCTCCAGTTCTCTGCTGATTCCTCCTCCAATTTTTTAAGTCTAGCTTAAATCTTGCCCATGTTGCTTCTCATGTCTTGTTCAAACTGGGTCGGGACAACTGCGGCAGGTGTCTGAACTGGTGGCTAGGTTATGACTGGTGCAGCTGATGTGGCGGCCTTGGTCCAGCTGTGGCCCCCTGCACCCCTGATGACTTTGCTCCAGTGTCCTTGTGTGGCTGCTCTAAAGGTCCACCATGTGCAAAAGCATGCCATTCTCCTGATGCTCTCTCACTGTGGAACCTCTTTCCCTTTCAGTGGTATCTGGTCTCAATCCCCATTATGTGGCTGTAGCATTCGGCCCTCTTGTGAAAAGCTTGACTATGGTCTTGTGTCAGGTTGGCAGATGAAATATAAGGAGAAGCAAGCATCAGTATCAGCATTGGGTGGAGATTGTACAGACATATTATGCACACTGCAACTGCTGATAACATATGCAGTCTAACACACATTCCTCAACAATGACTTTCTCCGCATCTATGACTATTTCCTACCAGCCATCAACAGTATCATGTACATGTCACTGGAATGACAGCAATCCATTGTTAACCAACAGGGCCCAGAGCTGATTGGACAAAATTCTTTAGGATCAACATTTGTGTCATCTAACTCGTGAGGATCACGTGCCCCAACAAGTCTGGATTTCCTGTGTTGCTGTGCATAATGGGGTCTGTGCATGCAATCCATCACCTCAACACCCCTGGTGAAGCATCAAGGTTTTCCCAGTCATCATGGAGGCAAGGTGGGGGCCATATGATAGGTGGTCTGGTAACATCCCATCTGCTATTCGAAGGTTTGGTAAATCAACATTCATGTGTACTGGTGTAAGACCTGACATGAGCGTACATTGCAAGGGGGCACACCATTCCCCATGATGTGCTCACATGTACAACTTATGCAATGTTCCCAGAAGGTTTGGCCACAGCCTGAGCTGCAAATCAAAGTTGTCAACACATTACAGAACTAAAGGCCCCTACCCTGTGCTATGTTGTGCTACGTGTGTTAAACGGCACACAAATGGTGGCTGTATGGGTGCCCTCAGGCAACAGTGAGTTTAGCACTGCACTGGGTGCTGCAACAGAATCCTTATACGTTTTATATCATTTGCACATGCATGTCATCATCAAAGTGCCAGGTACGCACACAGCATTCATATCATATGCATATGCGATGTGACCTACATCACTCACAAATATCATGATGACAGGACCATGTTGTGAAAACTGCTGAGATTTGGCATGGGAAGAATCATAAACTTTTCCCACAACCATCTGGAGATGAGTTGTCTACTAATTGTATACAATACTGACTGCTATGCAGCATAATATGGCTCCTTGCAGTACTACATACTCATTATAATTGAAGGGTACAGAGGCACCCGTGGTGTATGTGTCTCCTACATAAGCCCCCTAGTGACCTCTGCAGATATAACCCACATCTGTACCATATTGTCAGTAAGTGTAAGCTATGTGTGGCTGATGGTGCTGTGGCAAAGTGGTTGTCAACAGGCTTGCTATGTACATAAACAGCTGCCCTGAGACCTATCATGGTAGACATCAATGAAGAAGTGGCCAGCCATTACAATTCCTATTTCACACAAGTCCATGCCAGCAGACATTGGCCCTTGAACTACACGCAAGTCATTCTCATAGTACAACTTTCCAACATATATGATGTCACCATCCATTCTCCATTGATATCATATCATTGTTCAGGCAAAAAAATCTTTCATAGCATTGCACACTTCAGACTGACTCACACCAAGCCCTAGATTAGCACACATGACGAACTGCTCCTAAAGGGAAACTGCACTTAAGAGTTATTTAAAGGCAGCCCTCTTGTTAACCTATTAGGGAGATAGGCCTTGCAACAGTGATAACAGAATTTGGCAGTACTTTACTGTTAGGACATGTAAAACACATCAGTACATGTCCCACCTTTGCCATTCACTGCACCCTGCCCGTGGGGCTACCTAGGACCTACCTTAGGGTGCCTTACATGTACAAAAAGGGAAGGTTTGGGCTTGGCAAGTGGGTATGCTTGCCAGGCCAAATTGGCAGATTAGAACTGCACACACAGACACTGCAGTGGCTGGTCTGAGCCATGTTTACTGGGCTACTTGTGGGTGGCACAACCAGTGCTGCAGGCCCACTGGTAGCATTTGATTTACAGGCCCTGGGCACCTCTAGTGAACATTACTACACTACTCTAAATCATCTGACCCCAAAAGTTTCTTGAAAATCATCAACACAATGGACAAGGGACCAGTGGCAGCTAATAACGCAAATATTTCAGAGGAAACATGGGTACACCATCTAAAGTCGCATCTAAAGGAATTGGGCACTGAAATCGTTCCGCAAACTCAGGGGTTCTCAGAGAGCCAAGAACCGGAGCGTGCAGGAAGCCTAAAGATCTCAGCATCGGAATCATTGGGAAGTCGCGAACTGATTGCGTCCCAGGGCCAAACGGTTTACCATAGGCACTGTTTAAACAGGAAACACAAAGATGGGCCAAATTCCTGGCTGAGATGTTCAACTCTGTGCTCATAACGGGAGTCGTCCCAGCAACCTGGAGAGGCTCAATAATTCACCCCATCTACAAAGGAGGGAAAGCAGCTTCTCCAAGCAACTACAGACTCATAGCTCTCCTAGATGTCGACCTTAAGTATTTTTCATCTTGTGTGTTAAAACATCTACAGTCTTGGGTTACAGACAATAACATGTTGCCATTCAATCAAAGTGGTTTTACCAAACATCAAGGAATACTTACGAACCTGATGGCACTGGGACTCATTATAAATAGAGCAAAAGCAACCAGGACCCCCACCTACCTGTGTTTTGTTGACTTTAAAGCTGCCTTTGATTGTGTTCCCCATGGTAAACTGTGGGTTAAATTACAGCTTTGGGGACTTCCAGCTACTATTTTAAAAGCCATTGAATTGATTTATTCTGACACATGGGTGAAGGTAAAATTAGGGGGTAGCTCACATTTATCTAGGGCAGTTAAAACAACAGCTGGTGTTAAACAAGGCTGCGTATTGGCCCCAACACACTTTAACCTGTATATAGCGAATCTGTCTGCAAAGCTAAACGTGGATCCATCCCACTCCCCCTCACTGGGCAGCCAGCAATTATCTAATATGTTATATGCAGATGACCTACTACTAATTAGCAACACCAGAATAGGCAAGCAGAAACTGCTAAATAAATTAGAAGAGTTTGCAAGGATAAACAAGTTAGAAATCAACCACAAAAAATCCAGAATGATTATCATCAATCGCAGGCCCATCAGCCAGCATAAATGGCTCCTAAACGAAAAGACCCTGGAGGAAGTAAAATCCTACAGATACATAGGAGTCGTGGTTGACACCAGGTGCAATTTTGCGGCTCAAAAAGAAGTAATAAAAATCAGGGCGCAGACTCTTGGGTATGCATTCTGCAAACTCGCTAAATCATTCTGTGGTCATGCTTTGAATCCCAAGCAGCCATAATGAGAGCTAAACTATTGCCAACTCTCTCGTATGGGGCAGAAATAATGAGGGGTATGGAGGAAACTCTTTTGGAGAAGCTTTTGATAAAGACGTACAAGCGTGTCTTCCGGCTACCAAGGCATGCTTCCGCTGCCCAGGTCAGACTAGAATTCATGTTGGTTAAACAGTTGCTGGCTCACCCCGCAGCTTTCACCAAATGTTGTTACAAACTGAGCCGCGCCCAAGAAGGGTCTCTAGCCAACCTAGTCTGGCAGGAAATCACCCTGGAAAGAGGCAACGAAAACTACAAAAGGTATCTGGAAAGGAGTATAAGCCTCTTGTATCTAGGTCAGGTATGGGATCAGTCGCTTACTACGACGGCCTTTGACAAAGCAGTCAATAAGTCATGTAAACTACTTAGTTGGTTAAAAGACAAAGAGGCTCTGACCGAAAGGTCGCATGGCTGGCTGACCCTTAATTGGTATAAAACTCTAAAAGAATCCACACTCTTGGCTGCTCCCTACTCATGGAAAATTAAGCAATGCTTTTTAAGGCTTAGGCTGGGCGATGTCCCAACGCCAGACCTCCTCCCAAATTGTAAGAAAGGGCTACCAGTGGGCACACAGGAATGCCGCCTTTGTCATCAGGCGGTAGAAAACCTGCTGCATGTGGTCTGCATCTGCCTGGCACTGGCTGGAGACAGAATACGTCTTTTGAAAAAAGAACTAAGCAGCCCAGGGATTAGATCCTGCAGACAAGCACTAATCGAAGCATTCAACCCACAAAACACCATATTGAATATTAGATTGGTTTAATTTTTGGAAATGTACTCCTGTAAAATAACGTCTGCTGAAAGAAGCCTGTGATAAGTAGGAGGCAAATAGAGCCATAATCCACCTACACTGAGTAAAAACATCAAAGAAAGAAAGGTATTTTGGTAATATTCGCCACATGGCCAGACCGCTATGAAGTACTGTATTAGAACCCGGAGTCAAGTAGGGATTCTTATTTTCTTTGTGAAGAACGAGTTACTTACCTTCGGTAACGACTTTTCTGGTGGATACATTAGCTACCTGTGGATTCCTCACCTAATGAATACTCCCATGGCGCCAGCATTCGACGGAAATCTTCTTCCTAGTCTCTGCACGTCGACGAGGACGTCACTCTAGCCCACGCGACGCCGTCTGACGTCATACAGGCAATAAGAGGTCCTCGACGACGTGCCGACGTCAGTACCAATATTTTTTACGTGCGTGAGAACAACAACCCAATGCAATGAAAGAGCAAGGCAACATCCCATAACATTGTAAAATACACAACATTGCAATAAAATGGTTGTAGATTTAATATAACTCTCTTTTTTTTTTCTTTTTTTTTTTTTGAAACCAACAAATATATGTAAATCATGTATATACACAAAAATATATACATATATATATACATATAAATATATACAAGTATCCATATATACATCATCTATTGCAATCCTGAAGACCAAGAGGAGCGCACTCAAGGATTACTTGGTAAGACCAGAAAGGCAACGTGGAGGCGGGTGGGACCGTGAGGAATCCACAGGTAGCTAATGTATCCACCAGAAAAGTCGTTACCGAAGGTAAGTAATTCGTTCTTCTGATGGATACAACTACCTGTGGATTCCTCACCTAATGAATAGAGTCCCAAAGCAGTACCACTCCCGGTGGTGGGTGCCGAAATGGTCAAACCAAGAAATCCTGCAGCACTGACCGTGCAAAATGGCCGTCCCTTCTGACCTCAGAGTCCAAACAGTAATGTTTCGCAAAAGTGTGAAGGGACGACCAAGTTGCGGCCTTGCAGATGTCGACCACAGGAACACCTCTGGTCAAGGCCGAAGTGGCCGACTTAGCTCTGGTGGAATGAGCTCTAATGCCATCAGGAGGATCCTTCTTTGCCAAAGAGTAACAGATTTTAATGCAAAGAACAACCCACCTGGAGAGTGTTCTCTTGTGGACTGCCTTTCCTCTCCTCTTGCCCACGTATCCGATGAACAGCTGATCCTCCAGCCTGAAATCCTTCGTTCTATCAATGAAGAAGCTTAACGCCCTCTTTGGGTCCAAGCAATGTAGTCTCTCTTCCTCCTTTGAAGGATGAGGCGGAGGATAGAACGTGGACAAAGTAATTGTCTGGGCCAAATGGAAGGGTGAAACCACCTTCGGGAGGAAAGCAGCCTTGGTCCTCAACACCACCTCATCCCCATAAAAAGTTGTATAAGGGGGTTTTACCGATAAGGCCTGCAACTCACTCACTCTCCTTGCAGATGTTATAGCCACCAGGAAGACTGTTTTAATAACCAAATACCTTAAGGGGCAAGAATGCAAAGGCTCAAAAGGGGACCCCATAAGGAAAGTGAGGACCAAGGACAAATCCCATTGAGGCATAACAAATGGTTTTGGAGGATATTTATTTAGAAGACCTTTCAAGAATCTGAGAACAATAGGGGATTTAAATAACGATGGTTGGTCTGGAAGACAAATGAAGGCTGACAAAGCCGACAAATAACCCTTAATGGTAGCCACTGCACAACCCTTCTGCGCTAGAGACAGAGCAAAAGACAAGACGTCCGACAGATGAGCATGTAAGGGATCAATCTGTCTCTCACCACACCACGTAACAAATTTAGACCACCTATTAGCGTAGATAGATTTAGTGGAGTGTCGCCTGGCCGCTAAGATAACATCCACTACATCAGGCGGGAGAGAGAAGGAACTCAGGTTGCCCCGTTCAATCTCCAGGCATGTAGGTGTAGACTCTGGAGGTTGGGGTGTAAAACCTGCCCCTGCGACTGCGAGAGGAGGTCTGCCCTGAGAGGGAGACGGAGCGGAGGGCACAGCGAGAGTTGGAGAAGGTTGGAGTGCCACACCCTCCTTGGCCAATCCGGAGCTATTAAGATGACTTGGGCCCGGTCTTGGCGAATCTTCCTCAACACTCGAGGAATCAAGGGTATGGGGGGAAACGCGTAAAGCAACTGGTCGCACCAGGTTATCAGAAACGCGTCCCCCAATGCTCCCTGCACTGGATACTGGAGGCTGCAGAATAACGGACAATGCGCGTTCTCCCGAGTGGCAAACAGATCTATCCGAGGAAACCCCCACATCTGGAAGATTAAACGAACTTGATCTGGATGGAGACGCCACTCGTGGTCGGCCGAGAATTGGCGACTGAGACTGTCCGCACGTACATTCAAGACCCCGGTCAAATGATTTGCTACCAAGCAAATCTGATGGTCCTTTGCCCAGGACCATAGTCGAAGAGCTTCTCTGCAGAGAAGGTACGACCCTACTCCTCCCTGTTTGTTTATGTACCACATCGTGGTAGTATTGTCCGTCAGGACCTGTACCGACTGACCACGAAGGGATGGGAGGAAGGCCTTGAGAGCCAGACGTACAGCCCGTAACTCTAACAGATTGATATGAAACATCTGTTCCTCTGGAGACCAAAGTCCTTTGATCTCCAGATCTCCCAGATGAGCTCCCCACCCTAGAGTGGAAGCATCCGTTATGACCGTGGCCACTGGTGGCGACTGCGCAAACGGCTTTCCTTGTGAAAGATTGTTGCTCGCAATCCACCACTTCAAGTCCACAGCAGCATCTCTGGAGATCTTGAACGCACCTTCTAGATCTCCCTTGTGTTGAGACCACTGCCTTCGGGAGGCACCACTGAAGAGCCCTCATGTGCCAGCGAGCATGCGTGACCAACAGTATGCAGGAGGCAAACAGACCGAGCAAACGAAGGACCTTGAGGACTGGAACTACCGCTCCATTTCGAAACATTGGAACCAATTCCTGAATATCTTGAACCCGCTGAGGCGGAGGAAAGGCTCGATTCAATGTTGTATCCAGTACTGCCCTATGAACAGGAGGCGCTGAGAGGGCTCCAGGTGAGATTTGGGCACGTTCACCGAAAAGCCCAGGTCGAACAACAACTGGGTTGTTGACTGCAGATGATACGACACAAGCTCCGGGGACTTGGCTTTGATCAACCAGTCGTCCAAGTAAGGGAATACTGCTATCCCCTTCCTTCTGAGCTCTGCCGCAACCACTGACATCACCTTCGTGAAGACTCGAGGTGCTGAAGTAAGACCAAACGGGAGGACCGCAAACTGATAGTGCTGCGACCCTACCACAAACCGGAGATACTTCCTGTGCGACTTGAGTATCGGGATATGAAAATAAGCATCCTGCAAGTCGACAGACACCATCCAATCTTCTTTGTTCAACGCCAAAAGCACCTGTGCTAGGGTCAGCATCTTGAACTTTTCCTGATTGAGGAACCAATTCAAGATCCTCAGATCCAGGATCGGTCTCAACCGACCATCTTTCTTGGGAATCAGGAAGTACCTTGAGTAACAACCTTGACCCCTTTCCTACTCTGGAACCAACTCCACCGCGCCCTTTGAAAGGAGGACTTGAACCTCCTGTTCTAGCAACAGGAGGTGTTCTTCTGAACAATAAGATGGGCGGAGCAGGAGGGGGGGCGGGAACTCCCGAAAGGGAAGGGTGTAGCCTTTCTCCACAATACTGATAACCCAAGTGTCCGTTGTAATAGTCTCCCACTTGTGGAGAAAATGCCGTAATCTTCCCCCTACAGGAGAGGAGTGAGTGGGAAATGGTGGAAGCCTAAGGCTGCTTTCCCTGCTGCACCCCTCCAGAGGACGAGGAAGAGGCAGAGTGCTGTTGAGAGGCTTCTCTGGTGCGGGCCCTACCTCTCCCTCTAAATGATCTATAGGGGTGAGAAGAGGCGGGTTGCTGGAACCTCCCCCGAAAGGAAGAGGAGGAAGAGCCACGCCCAAATCCACGAAACCTCCTGAAAAACCTGGAAGAGGCAGAGGAAGAAGGAGCTTGCAGCCCTAACGATTTGGCTGTGGCCCTGCTCTCTTTAAACCGCTCCAAGGCCGAATCTGCCTTTGCTCCAAACAGTTTGTCCCCATCAAACGGGAGGTCTAATAGGGTCGACTGTACATCCGCAGAAAACCCTGAATTACGGAGCCAGGCCTGTCTCCTTGCCACCACAGCCGTGCCCATCACCCTAGCCACCGAGTCGGTCGTGTCCAGCCCAGACTGGATAATCTGGGTTGCGCCAGCCTGGGCGTCTGAGACAACATCTAAGAGTCCCTGGGGAAGCTCCGTAAAAGAAGATGAAATATCATCCATAAGAGCATGGATTTATCTCCCCAGAATGCAAGTTGCGTTGGTGGCCTTCAACGCCAAACTGCAAGAAGAAAATATTTTCTTGGATTGCGCATCCAGTTTTTTGGAGTCCCTGTCTCCTGGTACCGTTGGGAAAGATCCAGGCGCTGATTTTGATGAAAAGGAGGCTTGCACCACCAAGCTCTCCGGCGTAGGGTGTCTTGAAAGAAAGCCAGGGTCAGATGGTGCAGCCCGATATCTCCTGGCCACAGCCCTATGAACTGCAGAGGAAGATACAGGCTTCTTCCACACCTCCAACACCGGATCAAGCAAAGCCTCATTAAACGGCAAGAGAGGCTCCGCTGCAGCAGAGGCCGGATGCAGCACCTCCGTCAACAAATTCTGCTTCGCCTCTGCCACCGGCAAAGGCAGGTCCAGAAATTTAGCCGCCTTCCTCACCACCGCGTGAAAGGTAGCAGCCTCCTCCGTATACTCCCCTGGAGATGAAAGGTCCCACTCAGGAGAAGTATCCAGCCCACTGGCCGTACCCAGACCATGCAGTCCATCACCAGAGTCCTCAACCTCTCCTTCCTCCAGGACTCGCTGGTACTCCTGCTCTTCCAACAGACGGAGAGCACGCCTCCTTGAATGTAGTCTCTGCTCAATACGCGGAGTCGACATGGCCTCTGCCAAAGTCGAAGATCGGCGCCGATCTCCAGAAGCATCCGACGCCGCATCCGGCGCCACAGGCAGCTTCGGCGCCGATGAAGGAGCAGGACAAAGAGATCTTGGAGCCGATGGACCCACCGGAGTCACAGGACGAAATCCCAACGTCGACGGGATGGAAACCTCCGGAGCCAATCCCTCTGAAGCCACCGGAGCGGCCATCGGCGCCGCCACCGGCGCCGAGCCCGCATTCCCAAAAGGGAGAAAGGGCATAAAGGGTGCCGGCCGAAGAGGCGCTGGATCACCCAATGAAAAGGCCAAAGGCCCCGAAGGACCAGCCGGAGCACCTCCTGGAGCCATCTGCTGAAAGATGGTATACATCGCATTCAGAAATGCGGTACTATCGGCTCCAGGGGCTGGAAAAGCCGGATACTGAGGTGCCTGGATCGAAGGCGACCCTAACGCCGGCCTCGATGTCCGCAACGCCGGAGACATCACAAGAGGCTGCATCACCTCAACCACAGACGCTTGTCCAGGCGAAGTCGGCGTCGATGGATGCGGCGTGACTGTTGGACTGACCTCCCAAGTCCTCCGACGCCGAGCCAAAGGCGACCTCGAATGAGTCTCCTTGCTTGAATGACGCCGTGAATCTCTACGGCGCCGGGAGTCTCGATGACGCCGATGAGACCTTGGCGAGGAAGACTTTTTGTGATGTTTTTCCTTTCTCTTCGACTTCGCCAGGAATAATTTAGCCTCACGTTCCTTGATGGCATTCGGATTCATGTGCTGACATGAATCGCAAGTCACAACATCGAGGTCGGAGCTCAAACACCAGAGACAGTCGGAGTGAGGATCTGTAACGGACATCTTGCCCCCACACTCTCGACAGGGCTTGAAACCCAACTTTCTCTGAGACATTGTTACCGCAGAGAAGAACTACGCAGCAGAAAACACACTGTAACCACTAAAGTAACAGTAGCTCCCTCAAAGATAACCGTTTCGAATGCACGGAAAAAAGGGAACTGACGTCGGCACGTCGTCGAGGACCTCTTATTGCCTGTATGACGGCAGAAGGCGTCACGTGGGCTAGAGTGACGTCCTCGTCGACGTGCAGAGACTAGGAAGAAGATTTCCGTTGAATGCTGGCGCCATGGGAGTATTCAATAGGTGAGGAATCCACAGGTAGTTGTATCCATCAGAAATATATTTTCTCTCAGTTTTTTTTTTTTAAAGGGGGATTTTATGTAATTTATATGATTTAGTGTATGAGCACGGTTCTGTTAAACATTTATGTTGAAGGATTACTTTTATGGTTCTAATTAACTAATAAAATAAACAATCCCTCTCTCTCTCTCTCTCCCTCTCTAGTGAACTTTACTAGGGACTTACTAGTAAATCAAATATGCCAATCAGGAAAAAGCCAAGTAGACATACACTTTACACGGAAGCACTTGCCCTTTAGCACTGGTCAGCAGTGGTAAAGTGGCCAGAGTACCATAAACAGCAAAAACAGAGTCCAGCACACCATCAAAACATGGGAAGCAGATGCAAAAAAAGACAGGGGAGACCACGCCAAGGATGCCAGGTCTAAGAATCAAGCTGTTGAACTACTATTCACCAAATTTAGAGATTACTACCAGGTAGATGGTGTAGGAAAGTACCATCTTTCTTGGCATGTTACCCCCATTTTTGCCCGTATGTCAGTATGATTTTGCCTGTCTGACTGGGATCCTGCTGGTCAGGACCCCAATGCTCATGGTTTATGGCCTAATGTGTGTGTCTGTATAGTGCTTAACTGTGTCACTGAGGCTCTGCTAATCAGAACCTCAGTGCTTAGGCTCTCTCTGCTTTTAAATTAATCACTATAGGCTGGTGACTTCATTTACCAATTGTAATTGGCACACATGACCCCCTTATAAGTCCCTAGTATATGATACCCAGGTACCCCGGGCATTGGGGTTCCAGGAGATCCTTATGGGCTGCAGCATTTCTTTTGCCACCCATAAGGAGCTCAGACAAACCCTTTCACAGGACTGCCACTGCAGCCTGCGTGAAATAGTGCACCCATTATTCGACAGCCATTTTCACTGCACTTAAGTAACTTAAAAGTCACTTAAATGCCTAACCTTCATTTAATGAAGGCTAGGAGCAAAGTTACTAAGTATGAGGGCACCCTCGCACTAGCAAAGGTGCCCCCACATAGTTCAGGGCCAATTCCAGGACTTTGTGAGTGCGGCGACGCCATTACACGTGTGCACTACACATAGGTCAATACCTATATGTAGCTTCACAATGGTAAACCTGAATATGGCTGTGTAAGGTGTCTAAGATCATGGAATTGTCCCCCATTCCAAATCTGGTGTTGGTGAGCCAATTCCATGCATTCTGGGGGCTCCACCATGGACCCCCAGTACTGCCAAACCAGCTCTCTGAGGCTTGCAATGCAGCTACAGCTGGTGCCACCTCACAGACAGTGTTCTGCCCTCCTGGGGTCTGAGCAACTCAGTCTCAGGAAGGCAGAACAAAGCATTTCCTTTGGGAGCAGGGTGTTATACCCTCTCCCTTTGGAAATAGGTATTACAGGTTAGGGAGGGGTAGCCTCTGGTAATGCTTTGAAGGGCGTAGATGGTGCCCTCCTTGCATAAGCCAGTCTACTCTGGTTCAGGGACCCCTTGTCCCCTGCTCTGGTGCGAAACTGGACAAAGGAAAGGGGAGTGACCACTCCCCTGTTCATCACCAAGCTAGGGGTTGTGTCCAGAGCTCCTCTACTGCGTACCAGACTTCAGCCATCTTGCTTTGCAAGGTGTGGGAGCACTCTGGAGGGCTCTGAGTGGCCAGTGCCAGCAGGTGACATCAGAGACCCTTCCTGATAGGTCCATACCTTTAAGGTAGCCAATACCTGTCTCAGGGCTATTTAGGGTCTCTCCTGTGGGTTCCCTGCAGATTCTAATTGCAAGTTTCCAGCAGGAATCTTCTGCAAATACTACTTCATCCTCTGAACTCAGATCAATTGCAGCCTGCTCCAGGAACCGCTGTGCAGCAACAAAGTATCCAAAAGGGATACTTTTCCTCTGCAACTTCAGCTCCAGCCAGCAACTGAAACAGTTTCCATGGTGTGCATGCTCTGAGGACTCCCTGTCTTCACCCTGCACCAGAAGGACTGAAGAACTCTCCTGTGAGGTGACGGAGTCACTCCCCTGCTCACGCAGGCACCTTCTAAGTCGACGACTGGTTCTCTTGAACTCCTCTCCTGGCAATGAGCATGCTCCTTGCAACACAGAGGGTGGACCCCATCGACACAGACTGTCCTGTGGTCCTGCTGTCCCAATTTGGAGGAGGTAAGACCTTGCCTTCCCCCAGAATGACAGTACCCTGTGCACCGTGTGTTCTTCACATACTGCGTCCTCTGTGCACTATTTGCAAAATTCCTTGAGGCACATCCTGGCCCAGTTCCCCAGCACTCTGTCCTGTGATGCTCAACTTGCTAAGCTGATCTCCGGTGGCGTGGAACCTTCCTTTGTAGTGCTATATCAATGGCATTTTGCACCTCCTTTGTCCCTGTGTCCTGGAACACCTGTGGGTGCCATCTGGTGCTCTGAGGGCTCTCTGACGTGCTGAGACCCCCCTCTTCCTCCTCACACAGAGATGAGGCTCCCAGGTCCCTCCTGGGTCCGGATAGCGCTAGTTGTTGCAAAACGTGACTTTCCCGGAACCAATGTTTGTTGGAGGATTCTAGTGTCAAAAATTTTCTATGCAAGGAGCAAATTCTAATAGCAGTGCTCCCTGTGCTTTTGTAAGCTATGACTGGAAAGGATAAACTGCAAAACATAATTGAATATTAGTTGAACCAATCTAAATAAATAGTTTGAAGGCTTTAATTTAAGCATGTCAGCAAAAAATGTGCTGTTCCAAAACCCGGATGACCGTAAATAGACGTTAATTTTTTTCTCCTGCTCCTTTACCAATGGCATCAATTATAACTGTATAATGAGCTGGCTTATTATTATTCGGCCTATAACTCTTTAACCCAATGAATACCTACAGCGTTCTCTGATTATTATTTCTATTTCGAGCTTGTGTTAGGTGCACAGGCTACATTAAACCCATATTACTTCAAAATCCTGCTGCGGTTAATCATTTTGCTTCTACTGTTTTTAGATGAATTACAGTTATTACCTAACTGAATAACGCCTAGAATAAAAAATCAACAAGCGTGAAAGTGAAAAATATAGGTCCTCATTATGGCATTGGTGGCAAATGTCGCCTACTGACACGGTGACAGCCGCCATCATACCGTCGCCATGACTATCAACTGTCCATCAAATCATGACCGTAGCCAGAATTCTGGCAGAAGGCTGGTGGAATTTTGGCTACGGTCATGGCAGCAGACGGCAGTAAGGTGGTGCTGCTGCCAGCAGCAGGGCCACCCCAGCAAAATACGGACTACTGTATCATGTCCCATGATACAGCCTGGAGGTGTTTTGCTGGCTGACGCTGCTGCTGGCAGCGGCGCTGCGTCCCGTCTCCTGCCAGAGGACCCCCTGCATGCAGGTAAGTCAGGTTCTCCAACAGGAGAGGGGGATGGTGGGTGTTGTGTGTCACGGTGTGTGTGACTGTGTTTGAATGCTTGTATGCGTGTGTAATGCATGTGTGCATGAGTGGGGTGTGTGTGTGTACATGCATGTTGTGTCGTGTGAATGCGTGTGTACCTGGATGTATGTTCGTGAGTGTTGCTGTGAGTGTGTATGAATGTATGTATGCATGAGTGAATGTGTGTATGCATGTGTGTATGGGTGTGTGTATGTATGTGTGTGTGTATGTGTGTATATGTGGGGGGGTCAGGAGGGGGAGATAGAGGGTAGGAGAGGACTCTGGGGAGGGGGCATGCGGCGGGGAGACACTATCAGTGCCAGGGAAGGAATTCCCTGACACTGATAGTGCCTCCCACCATGGTTTCTGTGGTGGTACAGAAACCACGGAAACCATGGCAGTGGTCGGGTCAAAATGTCCTGGGCAGCCTAATGACGGCCGCCCGGCTGGAGACTGCAATCAATCAATCAATCAATCATTGGATTTATAAAGCGCGCTACAAACCCGTGAGGGTTTCAAGGCGCTGGGGGGGGGGGGATGGTGTTACTGGTCGAAGAGCCAGGTCTTGAGGAGTCTTCTGAGGGTGAGTAGGTCTTGAGTCTGTCGCAGGTTGGTGGGGAGGGTGTTCCAGGTTTTGGCAGCGAGGTATGAGAAGGATCTGCCGCTGGAGGTCTTTCTTCGGATGCGGGGGACGACGGCGAGGTTAGTTAGGCTGCAGTCTCCACCCCAGCAGTCATTACCGCCGTGGCAGTCGGTGTGTTAATTTGGCGATTTGGCTTTGGCCAAACCACCAATGTCATAACAGTGGAGGTATGTGCCACCAGCCTGTTGGCGGTAATACCTCCAGTATTGCACTGACCACCAGGGTCATAATGACCCCCATAGTGTTAGTCAGACAAATGTGTTAGCAATGAATGGCAGGTGCAGAACCCTCTTGTGCTTACTGTGCAGAGAGAATTAAGCATTCAACTGAATGTCGCAGAAGTTTAAAACAAGGGTGTACTAATAAAATAATGTTTTCCTCATTGCTGTATTTGAACAAATAGATAGTTGCGCAGCTGGTTGAGGTGCAGCTTTTTTATCATTCACTACAAAGGGATGATATTTTTTGCAAACAATACTTAGGGCATAATAGTTATCTCAAACCCAATTCTAGCAATGATATTCTGGTACCATTCCACCGCTTCCAAAATCATACATAGTTATGGGAGGTTATAGTGGTCAGGGTGGCATACATTTTCTTTGGCAGAGTTTGGAAAGTCCTGGTGTTCTACTAGGTGCACATGTGTCTGTTAATAGTACTGCTAGAAGAATAAGGGACATATTTATACTCTGTTTGCGCCAAATGTGCGTCAAAAATTTTGACGCACAATCGCCGCAAACCCTGCCCCATATTTATACTTTGACGTCCGACCCTGCGGGCGTCAAAATTCCACCATGTGCGTCATTTTTTGGAAGGGGGAACCAGCCTTGCGTTAATTATATGCAAGGTAGGCATTCCCTTCCAAAAAATGACTTTAAGGCCTGTGCCCCATATTTATACTCTGACGTCATTTTGATGCACAGGAGGGGGTGGGCCTTAAAAAACGACGCACAGCCTGATGGGCACCGTTTTTTTAACGCCTGGGTCAGGGCAGGCGTTAAGGGACCTGTGGGCTCGGAAGGAGCCCAGAGGTGCCCTCCCCTGCCCCCAGGGACACCCCCTGCCACCCTTGCCCACCCCAGGAGGACACCCAAGGATGGAGGGACCCATCTCAGGGAAGTAAAGGTAAGTTCGGGTAAGTATTTTCTTCAGATTTATTTTGTGGCATAGGGGGGCCTGATTTGGGCCCCCCTACATGCCACTATGCCCAATGACCATGCCCAGGGGACATAAGTCCCCTGGGCATGGCCATTGGGCAAGGGGGCATGATTCCTGTCTTTGCTAAGACAGGAGTCATGTCAATGGAGGTTGGGTGTCAAAAAAATGGCGCAAATCCGGTTTGAGGCCTGAATTTTGCCTCAGACCTGACTTGCCCAATTTTTTGACGCAAAACCCCCATTTTCCCATACGCCGGCGCGGCCTGGTGTGAGTCTTTTTTTTTTAAAGCACACCAGTCCGCAGCGCCGGCTAACGTCATTCCATAAATAAGGCGCCCGCATGGCGCGTTGGAATGGTGTTAGCCGGCGGTAAAATTTTTGACGCACAACTGCGTTGCCGCAGTTGTGTGTCAAAAAGTATAAATATGGGCCTAAGTTACTTATCTTTGGTAACGCTTTTTCTGGTGGATACATTAACTACCTGTGGATTCCTCACTAAAAGAATTCTCCCCTAGCGCCAGTTTCGCCGGAAATTTTCTTCTAGCTCTGCACGTCGACGATGACGTCACAATTGCCCGACTCCACGCGACGCCGTATGATGTCATCCAGGCAATAAGAAGCCCTTGTTGACGTGCAGACGTCAGTTATCATAATTTTTTACGTGCCTTTGAGGCGAACAGGTGAACATTGACCTTGAAGAGAACATAATCACATCAAATGAAGTGAAAACGCAACATTTATTACAATAAAAAAAAAAGAAACTAACAGCAATAACTGTTCCATATAGAACCAAATATGTCAGTCAAGTTCAACCATGTGTACTTAAATCATCAAAACCACAGAAAGAAACACATATATACATGCTATAACTATATACATGAGCCAAGCATGTATATATATATATATATATATATATATATATATATATATATATATATATATATATACAAGACAACAGAGCTCACCCACGGATTTCGTGGCAGGACCAATCAGGCAATGGGGAGGCGGTGGGACCGTGAGGAATCCACAGGTAGTTAATGTATCCACCAGAAAAAGCGTTACCGAAGGTAAGTAACTTATTCTTCTGATGGATACACCTACCTGTGGATTCCTCACTAAAAGAATAGAGTCCAAAGCAGTACTACCTCAGGAGGTGGGTGCCTGAATGGTCAAACCAAGAAATCCTTTAGCACTGAACGTGCAAAATGGCCATCCCTCCTAAACTCAGAATCCAAACAATAATGTTTGACAAAAGTATGGAGGGATGCCCAAGTTGCCGCCTTGCAGATGTCAACCACAGGAACACCCCTAGCTAAGGCCGAAGAAGTAGCCTTAGCTCTGGTGGAATGAGCACGAAGCCCCACAGGTGGTTCTTTCTTCGCTAAGGAATAACAAAGCTTGATACAGAGAATGACCCACCTGGATAGCGTTCTCTTGTGCACTGCTCTGACTTTCCTCTTCCCCATGTATCCTATGAAGAGCTGATTGTCTTGCCTGAACTCCCTCGTCCTGTTGACAAAGAAGCTCAATGCTCTTCGTGGATCCAGTCGGTGGAGCCTCTCTTCCTCCTTGGATGGATGAGGTGGAGGGTAAAAGGAAGAGAGAGTAATAGACTGCCCCAAGTGAAAGGGTGTAACAACCTTTTGGAGAAAAGCCACCTTGGTCCTTAACACCAGTTTGTCTCTAAAGAAGGAAAGGTATGGAGACTCTACACTAAGAGCCTGAAGCTCACTCACTCTTCTGGCCGATGTTATGGCTACCAGAAATACAGTCTTAAAGACCAGCAAATGCAAAGCAAAAGAATGCATTGGTTCAAATGGTGATCCCATTAGAAATGTTAATACCAAGTTAAGATCCCACTGTGGCATAACAAACGGTGTGGGCGGAAACCAAGTGGAGATTTAAACAAGGAAGGTTAATCTGGGAGGCACAGAAAAGCCGACAGTGCTGATAAATAGCCCTTAACTGTGGCAACTGCACAACCCTTCTGTGCCAAGGAAAGAGCAAATAATAATATATCAGACAAGTGAGTCTTTAAGGGATCAATTCGGTTCTCTCCACACCAATGTACAAATCTAGCCCACCTACTTGCATAGATCGATTTGGTGGAGTGTCGCCTGGCTGATAAAATAACATCCACCACTTCCGGCTGGAGAGAAAAAGCACTCAGATTGCCCCGTTCAATCTCCAGGCATGAAGGTGCAGACTCTGGAGGTGGGGTTGTAGAATGCCCCTGCGAGAGGAGGTCCAGCCTGTAAGTGAGACGGAGCGGATGGCACACAGAGAGTTGGAGAAGGTCCGAATGCCACACCCTTCTTGGCCAATCCGGGGCTATCAAGATGACCTGGGCCCGGTCATGGCGGATCTTCCTCAGAACTCGAGGAATCAGGGGTATGGGAGGAAACACGTAAAGCAACTGACCCTTCCAGGACATCTGAAACGCGTCCCCTAAAGCTCCTTGCTCCGGATACTGGAGGCTGCAAAATAATAGACACTGCACGTTCTCCTGAGTAGCAAACAGATCCATCTGCGGACACCCCCTCATCTGGAAGATGTAAAGAACCAGATCCGGATGAAGACGCCACTCGTGGTCAACCGAGCTGCGTCGACTGAGGACACCCACACGTACATTCAGAACCCCGGCCAAATGATTTGCTACAAAGCAAATCTTGTGGTCCTGAAGCCAGGACCAGAGTCGAAGAGCTTCTCTGCAAAGAAGGTACAACCCCACTCCTCCCTGCTTGTTTATATACCACATCGAGGTAGTGAGGTCCGTCAGGACCTGGACGGACTGACCGCGAATGGAAGGGAGAAAGGCCTTGAGAGCCAGACGTACTGCCCGCAATTCTAACAGATTGATGTGAAACCTCTGTTCCACTGGAGACCAAAGGCCTTTGACCTCCAGGTCCCCCAGATGAGCTCCCCACCCTAGAGTGGAAGCATCCGTTACAACTGTGGCCACTGGCAGAGGCAGCGAGAACGGCCTTCCTTGCAACAGGTTGCCGTCCGCAGCCCACCACTAAAGATCCACAGCAGTGTCTCTGGAGATCGTGATCGAATCCTCGAGATCCCCTTTGTGCTGAAACCACTTTCTGCGGATGCACCACTGAAGAGCCCTCATGTGCCAGCGTGCATGAGTGACCAGCAGTATGCAAGAAGCAAACAGACCGAGCACACGAAGGACCTTGAGGACTGGAACTACCACTCCATTTCGAAACATTGGAATCAACGCCTGAATGTTCTGAACCCGCTGGGGCGGAGGAAAGGCCCGATTCAATGTTGTGTCCAATACTTCCCCTATGAACAGGAGGCGTTGAGAGGGCTCCAGGTGAAATTTGGGCACATTGATCAAAAAACCCAGGTCGAACAACAACTGAGTTGTCGACTGCAGGTGACGCTGCAAGAGCCCTGGAGTCTTGGCTTTGATCAACCAATCGTCCAGATAGGGAAACACCGCTATCCCTCTTCGTCTGAGCTCTGCCGCAACCACCGCCATCACCTTTGTGAAGACTCGAGGTGCTGAAGTAAGACCAAACGGGAGGACCGCAAACTGATATTGCTGTGACCCCACCACAAACCGGAGATACTTCCTGTGCGATTTGAGGATCGGAATATGGAAGTACGCATCCTGAAAATCGACAGACACCATCCAATCTCCTTCGTTCAACGCCAAAAGAACCTGTGAAAGGGTCAACATTTTTAACTTTTCCTGCTTGAGGAACCAATTCAAAATCCTCAGGTCTAGACTTGGTCTCAAGTAGCATCTATTTTGGGGATCAGGAAGTATCTTGAATAAAATCCCTGACCCCTCTCCTGCTCCGGAACCAACTCCACTGCACCTTTTGACTATAGGGATAACACCTCCTGTTGCAGTAACAGAAGATGGTCTACCGAACCGAAGGATGGGCGGGGAGGGAAGGGAGGAGGGAACTCCCGAAAGGGAAGCGCGTACCCCTTCTTCACAATGTCGATGACCCAGGAGTCTGATGTTATAAACTCCCACATGGGAAGAAACTGGGCAAGTCTCCCCCCTATCGGAGACACGTGAATAGAGAGTGGTGGAGGACTAAGGCTGCTTTCCCTGCTGCACCCCTCCTGAGGAAGAGGCAGAGTGCTGCTGGGTGGCTCGTCTTGTACGTACTCTACCCCTGCCTCTGAAGGATCTGTAAGGCAGGGATCCTGCAGATTGTTGTGGCGCCTGGAACCTGCCACGAAAGGAGGAGCCACGTCCAAAACCTCTAAACTTCCTATATGATCTAAAGGTAGAGGAAGTGGCTGCCTGAAGTCCCAACGACCTCGCTGTGGCTCTGCTCTCTTTGAAATGTTCAAGGGCAGAATATGCTTTTTTCCCAAAGAGTTTTTCCCTGTCAAAAGACAGGTCCAGAAGAGTAGCTTGCACATCCGAGGAGAAACCTGATGAACGCAGCCAAGCCTGATGCCTCAACACTATGGATGTAGCCAAAGCCCTCGCCACGGAGTCTGAGGTGAATCACCTGTGTCGCCGCTGCCTGAGAGTCTGTTAACAGATGCAAAACCTCTTGTGGCAAGTCAGGATGACCTTTCGCCTCCTCCATAAGGGTATGAATGTAACGCCCCAAAATGCAAGTTGCATTGGTCGACTTCAAGGCCATACTGCACGAAGAAAATGCCTTCTTTGCTGCCTGGTCCATTTTCTTAGACTCCCTGTCCGCAGGGGTCCCGGGGAACGAACCAGGGGCTGACCAGGAGGAGCTCAATGCCTGAACAACCAAACTCTCCGGAGTTGGATGTTTGGAGAGGAACTCCGGGTCACCTGGAGCCGCACGATAGTACCTCGCTACCGCCCTGTTGACAGCTGAAGAAGTCACTGGCTTCGTCCAAATATCTTTGATGGGGTCCAAGAGAGCCTCATTGAAGGGCAAGAGAGGCTCCGCCACTACTGAAGCCGGATGCAGCACTTCAGTCAAAAGGTTTCTTTTCATCTCAGCAGCCGGAAGAGGAAGATCTAAAAAGTCTGCAGCCTTCCTTATTACCGCATGAAAAGATGCAGCCTCTTCAGTATACTCCCCCGGGGAAGCCAAATCCCATTCAGGGGAATTGTCAATGCCACTTGCTGTGTCCAAGGATTGGAAACCACCTTCCTCCAGATGCTGTCTGCTATATTCCTCTTCCTCCAGGAGGGGTAATGCTAATCTCCTGGACCGGAGCCTGGATTCGAGTCGACGCCGAAGATCTTCGCCGGTGCCGATCCTCGGATCCATCCGACGGCAGACCCTCCGGCACCACAGGCAACTTAACTGTGGACTGGATCCATGGAGAATCCACTGGTGCCGGAGTGGCAGACATTGTAGGCGTCACAGGCCTCCTGGGCGACGCCAAGGGCATCGGCGCCGAAGCGGCGAAGCACCGAAGCGGCTCCAGAAGGCAGAAATGGCATGAAAGGTGTCGGCTTGTAAGGAGCAGGAGCACCCAAGTTAAAAGCCAAAGGGCCTGACGGACCCGCATGCCCTCCACCAGACGCCATAGTGGAAAAGATATTGAACATTGCATTTAAAAATGCAGCAGGATCCATACCCGGCGGAGGGAAAGCCAGATAAGCTTGCAGAGTTGGCGCCGGCATAGAAGCCGATGATGGACCAGGCATCTCCTGCTCCGGAGAAGCCGCCGGTTCCTGATGAGGCTCGACTTCAAACACTGACAAGGTTGAAGTAGGAGAAGCTGGAGGTGTAGGACGCGGAGGAGTGATGGTCGGGCTAATCTCCCACGTCAGACGGCGCCAAGCTGAAGGAGATCTGGATCTGGACCTGGACCGGCCTCTGCTCGATCGGCTCCGAGAGTCGTGACGATGCCGAGAGTCCCCATGGCGACGATGAGTCTTCAAAGATTTCAAAGAAGACTCTCTACGATGACGCCTTTCCTTCCTCTTCTTGGAACGGGCTAGGAATAATTTCACCTCTCTCTCCTTAAGTGCCTTAGGGTTCATGCGTTGGCACGAACCGCATAACTCGACCTCATGGTCAGAACTAAGGCACCATAAACAATTTTCATGGGAGCCAGTGACCGACATCCGACCCCCACACTGGTTACAAGGATTAAAACCAGATTTTCTTGGCTGCGACATAGTAACACGGAAGCGCAACTGTAGCTCCCTGTTAGCCTCGAAGAAAAACTGTTATTCGAAGGCACAGAAAAAAGGGAACTGATGTCTGCACGTCGACGAGGGCTTCTTATTGCCTGGATGACATCATACGCATCGCGTGGAGTCAGGCAATTGTGACGCCATCGTCGACGTGCAGAGCTAGAAGGAAATTTCCGTTGAAGCTGGCGCGAGGGGAAAATTCTTTTAGTGAGGAATCCACAGGTAGATGTATCCATCAGAAAATAGCTTTACCTTAAGGTGAGGCAAGTGACTAGACCTGAAATATAGATGGGGCTACGGGATAATACTGTCACGTAAATCCCATTGACAGATTAATTGTGATAACACATGCTAGGCAAACTCAATTTAGTGATGTTATTGGTTGTATAAAGTTCAGGCCTAATCGAAGTAAATGTTGACATGAATCTTTTCATGTTTAGCTTTTTTGCCTCTTGTTGAATTTTACGGACTCTGCCTCGATTTGGTGTTAGCGAACATGCTAAAAATGGCACACAAATTGGTGCCTCATAGGTGAACCTGTAGACACCAAACCCATATACAAAAAGACTTAAGGCTCTCCAGGAGGAACACCGAAGGATAGCCATCCACGATGTCTGATAACCCTCCTATGGTGGTAGAACCTCACAACAAAAGAAAGAATGAGGAGCAGTAGGCAACAGGAGAGGAAAATACAACTGTGTTTATGACATGGATGTTGAGTCACCCAAAGGCCAGGCATAGCAGAAGTGACATCACACTTGTTTTGCTGTCTATTATGACATCACAGGAGGTGATGCCATGCCCCTTGGCCTTGATGACATCATAGAAATTGGAATCATTTGACCTTAACTTGTTGACATTCAGGAAGTACCATAACTGAAGCTACTAAAAAAACTACAGTAAGTACAAAATTGAATAATAATTGAAAGATCAAAAATAGAACCCATTAGTTTGTTAATAAAGACAAAGACATATTTTACTTATTACCATATATTAACAACAATTCTGTCATGATATGCCATGGGTGCAGCTTGCTATACTCCAGTATTAGCCATATCCTACCCAGATGGTGAACCTATTCTAAAGCACAGCATTAAGGGCCCGATTACGACTGTGGCTGATGGGATACTCTGTCATGAATGTGATTGATATTCCACCCACCGTTTTACAAGTTCCATAGGACAAAATGGAACTTGTAATACAGTGGATGGGATATCCGTCACGTTTGTGACAGATTACCCCATCCGCCAAGGTCGTAATTAGGCCCTACATGCCCAAATATAGTATTACATGCCCAAATGGAACACTACTTGTCAGGACACAACTTTAAATGGTCTGGAGCATGCCTCAATTACCAAACAGAGTCTCAGTGCCCAGCCCAAACTCTTGGGGGCATATTTTAAGGAATTGGCATAGGGTAGCTTTGCAAGACTATTTGCTATACTGCCCTACATCAATTTGAAAAGGAAGAAATGCACCTTATTTACAAGACACAGTGCATTTCTGTCCTTTCCCCCCTGCAATGGTGCACCATTTGCTGCCTAGTGTCAAAGAAGGCATCGCACCATGTTGCAACAGTGTCTGCATTGTTGGCAGAATTGTTTCTGTGCATGAAGGGCCACCTATGCAAAGCCTCATTCTGCAACTCTGGACTGTGCAGTACTACTTTACACTGTTCTGGAAACATGCATCTAGGGATAAGCAAGCAAGTTGTAAATCTTCTGAACAGAGTTCTTTGGAGCTTATTTAGGGTTGTGTGGACAGAGTGTCATAACAAAATATGGCAGATTGGCATATGTTCTGTATGCTGTAGTTAAAATAAAATACTTGTAAGACTGCAAAGGGGACATCTTCCACTGTTGTGACAGAGTACAATGTCTACCAAACTTAAAATAAGGCCTTTCATTTAGCATGAAGCACGTCATTTGATTTCACATAAATGACCACTCATTTACTAAATTAAATGACCATTCATTTACCAAATAATTTGTTTAATGTAGCAGACAGCAATCTAATTATTATCAACTAATTCCTATGTTTTGAACAGGTTGCACATGATGACAGCGTACTGTCCATGATACTTTTGGATCTGACAGCAGGCTGCAACAACAGAGACAACTAGATTCTCTTGCACCTTCTAAACAAATCAGTTATTGGCGATGCACTAGTGGCTTCTGCCTTTCTTAAAAGTCAGCACTTATGCACTTTCATTGGCACCTTCGCCTCCAATTTCAGGCCGAGTCCCTTGGCCATGCATCAGCATTTGTTGATTTCCCCACTTCTTTTCAACAAGTACAAAAAACTTTTTCCTCGCATGCTGTGTGTTCTGGAGAGCCCATCATCATATATACAGATGAAACCCATACATTATAAGACAGTAGGAAAGAGGATTTAAAGGTGTATTCTCCAAGGTATAAGGAACTGTGTGAGGTGGTGGATGAATTCAAACTCCCCTGAGCTGAACCCAACAAATCTAAAATTTGATTTAACCCAAAACTGCATCAACATTTGAAATGGATCCATTTGACCCAGTTCCATGGAGATGTGTCTCCAAACATTTAAGCTGATGAGAAATGAGGATGTATGAACAGATCCCGTCCGCCATAAGGCACCGATCTTAGCAGTGTCAAAATATTGTCTTTTTACCTCTCAGAGGTTTCGTCTATTCCTCATCATCTCACACAAAGACTCAGGGGCATTTTTATACTTTTTGGTGCAAAACTGCACTAACGCAGTTTTGCATCAAAATGCTTTGCACCGGCTTGCACTATTCTTGAGTGCCAGCCGGGCACCATGTTTATGGAAAGGTGCAAGCCAGTGCAAAGGGTAGGCTAGCGTAAAAAAAATGATGTTAGCAGGGTGGGCCACTAAGGCTTTCCTCTTTCCTAAAGTTTCATTTTTCTCCAAGGATTGTACTCTGAGCTAATGCCTCACCCACAATCCCACACAAATATGCCATTGGTTATGACAAATATTTTCCCAATATGATATAAGTTCTTACAGAACAGGATGGTAAATGTTGGTCTAAACTAGTGCCTGGGATTCAGGCTAACCATTAGTTTTGCAAAGGATTTGTGTTTGATTATGTTGGTATAAATACAGATGTTGTAATGGAAAAGTCCTCAGCATGGTAATGTACGTGTACCCTTGCACTAAGTGCCTAAATGTACTGTTGTCTGGATCCCTAGTGATGGTTTTTCTGTCATAGGCCAACATGCTGCAGGTTTATTTTAACTTGGACACATGATGGGTTATTTTACTGGTGATCCATGGGCAGGCAGCGGTGTTAGGTCTAGTGCAAAAGGGCTCATGTTTTATTTCCCCTGTGGCACTGATGCCACAATAAACAGACCTAAGGACCCACGATCCACTACACTTAACCCTTTGACAGGCCCCAAGCCAAAGCACATGAATCAATTAGAACATTCTGGTACTGTTATTCAATTAGTTTTTCAGTTTTCACACTTGCGAGGAAAAAACGTGTTTCCTGTTTATTGGTTCCGGCTGCCATGACCTATTGACTCCACCTGCTAATGTTAATTGATTCCACCTGCTTCTGTTTATTGGTTCCAACTGCCAACCTATTGACTCCACCTGATAATGTTAATTGATTATACCTGCTTGTGTTAAAGGGCAAAACCATTAGGATGACAGGTGTGCTCTCCCAGGGCCCCTTGGAACCTTTCTATCTTCTGTGGGAGCCACATGCCTTTCAGGAGTGAGCCACACCCATACAGTAGTTAAACCAAACCTGAAACTCGAGTTGGTGCTTGGCCTCATTCCTGTCCTGAGCAAGCATCATCTCCACACTCGATGGCTGGGTTGACCAGAGTCCTCCAGCACTCTGCTCTTCCTCTGCCCAAGCCTCTGTGCAACTCCTGTGACCCTGATGCCATCAATGCCTCTGTTGTGTTCAATTCCAGTGTGGTGATACCTCTACATCTTCGGCTCCCTGCACTTCAGCTACAAAGATTTACTCTAGATTCCAGTTTTAAGTAGGAGAGACAAGGCTCAGTACTTGATCGCAGGTTAGTGCACACTAATCCTTAGATTAAGCCTTAGACTATCTATAAGTCTGAGTTCCATACACAGAAATCCCACTTTCCGGAAATCAGACACTACTTTTGTTTCAATAGTTTTAGCGATCTGAACTCCTTTACAAAGTGGGTGCTCCAGAATTGAATTATATCAGAATTGAAATCCACCCACTAGTAATTATTGACAAATTCTTGTGATAACAACAGGAGAGGACTTATTAGAGCACACTATATATGTATACAACCATGAACAGAGAACTGAATGTAAAATGAGTCATGAGAATGCCAGAAGCTCCAGTCATAAATTTTGATTTGTACCTGCTCTCATGCAGTACTCATGTTGAAAGCCTGTAAGTGCACAATATTGTGAATAACTATATATGCTGAGAATTGTTGGTAAACTATTCTTACTGTTATGTCCAGTGCACAACATCCAAACCAACACAAAATCTTAAGGGAGTGCAGAACCTCTTACGCAGTGACAGAAGGTAGCAGATCATGACTGGTGCCACAAGTTTATCTTTTAGTATTTTGTCCCAACCCCCCTTCCCTCTAGGGCAGTGTATGATTTAAGGGATTATGGTTCCTTGATGGTGGGCTGCCCTCCGGGGGTAATAAGAGGTCCAGCATTGCCTCTGTGGTTGGAACCAGGTGAGTGCATGGCACCATTATTTTCAACCATGGATTCTGCTGAAAAGATCCTTGGGGGTGTGGTCTGAATATGCCCCTGGGGTCTTGCTCAGGTGACTGCCACCGAAGCGTCAAGAAGGGGGATGGAAGGTATGCTTAGACATACAAATGCCCTCCAGAATTAAATATTGCGAGACAGGGGGGAGCAAAGCAATCCCCACAGCTTGATGGCTTGAAACATGATAAGGATTCATGCATGTTGACCGAAAGGTTGGTATATGATGGCTAAGGACGCCCCCAAAAGTGGGTAAAAATATGAAGACATGGGAATGGATGTAGGGGCAAAATTTACAGTGACCATGCCTCCACCAGTCTTGAGGGGATGCTATCTTGTAAAATTGTGACAATAATTAATGTCAACAGTGAAGCGACGGGGAGGAAGAAGGGGATGGGGGTGCGGGGTGCTGAGATGATAAGGACATTAAAGTCAAGTACAGTGCACAATTGCATTTTGTACTTTTTATTAATTATAACATCAGGAAACAGACTTATTAAAAAATTAAATAACTGCCCACCAGAATGCCCATCGTGCCCAAGAATTGACTTTGGGGGCATCCCAAGGGGCGTGCTGGCCCATACTCCCCCCACCAAAGTAAGAGATACAGGGCAGACAGTAAAAGTGGGAGAGTGTGTGAGAGTCCTGGGAATGCACCGTTAAGCCACTAAATTGTCATGCTGCACATAATGGGGGTAGGCTCAGTAATGTTATGTAGATGTGGTTGTAAGTAGGATTGCTTTAGAAGGGTCCTTGCTTTCTGTTTCTAGCCTCTGCAACACTAGTGACCTAGTAAAGTGAGTAAATGTTCCCGTCATTTGGCACTCTGCTAGTTCATCAGCAGCAAATTGGCTGCTGGAGATCTCTAGGGAATGGTCAAGAGGTGGATGCCATGAACAATAAACAGGGATATTTGCTCTGTTCTCCCTGCAGCTCTGCTATGTGCTCTCTGAGTCAGATCACATACTGATGGTATTGGTGATATGAGATGGGTCAAAAGAGGTTGTATCCCTCAGAGACCTCTAACTGACACACATTTGGACTGTGTGGCATCTGTAGATTATGTATATCAGTTCACCAGTTGTGTCATCAAAGACAAAGGGGGTCATTCCGACCCCGGCGGGCGGAAACCGCCCAAACACCGCACCGCGGTCAAATGACCACAGCGGTGATCACAACTTTCCCGCTGGGCCGACGGGCGATCTCAAGCAGATCGCCCGCCGGCCCAGCGGGAAAAGCCCCAGCAAAGATGAAGCCGGCTCCGAATGGAGCCGGCGGATTTTCTGGGGTGCGACGGGTGCAGTGGCACCTGTCGCGATTTTCAGTGTCTGCTTTGCAGACACTGAAAATCTTAATGGGGCCCTGTTAGGGGGCCCCTGCAGTGCCCATGCCATGGCCATGTAAGGTGTGTAAGATTGAGAAATTGAACCCCCAATCCAATTCTGGTATTGATGAGCCAATTTCATGCACCCTGGGGGCTCCACCATGGACCCCCAGTACTGCCAAACCAGCTCCCTGAGGTTTCCACTGCAGCCCCGGTTGCTGCCACCACACAGACAGGTTTCTGCCCTCCTAAGGATTGTGCAGCTCAATCCCAGGAAGGCAGAAGAACGAGTTACTTACCTTCGGTAACGACTTTTCTGGTGGATACATTAGCTACCTGTGGATTCCTCACCTCATGAATACTCCCATGGCGCCAGCATTCGACGGAAATCTTCTTACTAGTCTCTGCACGTCGACGAGGACGTCACTGTCTCGCACGCGACGCCGTCTGACGTCATACAGGCAATAAGAGGTCCTCGACGACGTGCGGACGTCAGTACCAATCATTTTTTACGTGCATGAGAACAACCAGGCAATGCAATGAAAGAACAAAGCAACATCCATTATATTGTAAAAATACACCACATTGTATGAATAACTGTAAATCTTTTTTATGTACATATATATATATATATATATAAAACTCTTTCTTTTAAAATATATACACACACCAAGTATATACATAAAGATATATACACATATACCTATATATATATAAATATATTATATATATACATCTATTGCACCCTCAAAGATCAAGAGGAGCGCACTCAAGGATTACTTGGCAAGACCATAAAGGCAACGGGGAGGCGGGTGGGACCGTGAGGAATCCACAGGTAGCTAATGTATCCACCAGAAAAGTCGTTACCGAAGGTAAGTAACTCGTTCTTCTGATGGATACAACTACCTGTGGATTCCTCACCTCATGAATAGAGTCCCAAAGCAGTACCACGCCCGGCGGTGGGTGCCTAAATGGTCAAACCAAGAAATCCTGCAGCACTGACCGTGCAAAATGGCCGTCCCTTCTAACCTCAGAATCTAAACAGTAATGTTTTGCAAAAGTGTGAAGGGACGACCAAGTTGCGGCCTTGCAGATGTCGACCACAGGAACACCTCTGGCTAAGGCCGAAGTGGCCGACTTAGCTCTGGTGGAATGAGCTCTAATGCCCTCAGGAGGATCCTTCTTTGCCAAAGAGTAACATATTTTAATGCAAAGAACAACCCACCTGGATAGTGTTCTCTTGTGGACTGCCTTTCCTCTCCTCTTGCCCACGTATCCAATAAACAGCTGATCCTCCAGCCTGAAATCCTTTGTTCTATCGATAAAGAAGCTCAACGCTCTCTTTGGATCCAGACGGTGCAGTCTTTCTTCCTCTTTGGAAGGATGAGGCGGAGGATAGAACGTGGACAAAGTAATTGCCTGAGCCAAATGGAAGGGTGAAACAACCTTCGGGAGGAAAGCAGCCTTGGTCCTCAACACCACCTTATCCCCATAAAAAGTTGTATAAGGGGGTTTTACTGATAAGGCCTGCAACTCACTCACTCTCCTTGCTGATGTTATAGCTATCAAGAAGACTGTTTTTAAAAACAAATACCTCAAGGGGCAAGAATGCATAGGTTCAAAAGGGGACCCCATAAGGAAAGTCAGGACTAAGGACAAATCCCATTGCGGCATAACGAATGGCTTTGGAGGATATTGATTTAGAAGACCTTTCAAGAATCTGATAACAATAGGGGATTTAAATAAAGATGGTTGGTCTGGAAGACATATGAAGGCTGACAAGGCCGATAAATAACCTTTAATGGTAGCCACTGCACAACCTTTCTGCGCCAGAGATAGAGCAAAAGACAAAACGTCCGATAGATGAGCTTGTAAAGGATCAATCTGCCTCTCTCCACACCACGCAACAAATTTAGACCACCTATTAGCGTAGATAGATTTAGTGGAGTGTCACCTGGCCGCTAATATAACATCCACTACCTCAGGCGGGAGAGAGAAGGAACTCAGGTTGCCCCGTTCAATCTCCAGGCATGTAGGTGCAGACTCTGGAGGTTGGGGTGTAGAACCTGCCCCTGCGACTGCGAGAGGAGGTCTGCCCTGAAAGGGAGACGGAGCGGCGGGCACGTTGAGAGTTGGAGAAGGTCGGAGTACCACACCCTCCTTGGCCAATCCGGAGCTATTACGATTACTAGAGCCCGGTCTTGGCGAATCTTCCTCAATACTCGAGGAATCAAGGGTATGGGAGGAAACGCGTAAAGCATCTGGCCGCACCAGGTCATTTGAAACGCGTCCCCCAACGCTTCCTGCATCGGATACTGAAGGCTGCAGAACAACGGACAATGCGCGTTCTCTCGAGTGGCGAACAGATCTACCCGAGGAAACCCCCACTTCTGGAAGATTAAACGGACTTGATCTGGATGGAGACGCCACTCGTGGTCTGCCGAGAAGTGGCGACTGAGACTGTCCGCACGCACGTTCAAGACTCCGGCCAGATGGTTTGCTATCAAGCAAATCCGATGGTCCTTTGCCCAGGACCATAGTCGAAGAGCTTCTCTGCAGAGAAGGTACGACCCCACTCCTCCCTGCTTGTTTATGTACCACATCGTGGTAGTATTGTCCGTTAGGACCTGTACCGACTGACCACGAAGGGAAGGGAGGAAGGCCTTGAGAGCCAGACGTACAGCCCGTAACTCTAACAGATTGATGTGAAAAATCTGTTCCTCTGGAGACCAAAGACCTTTGATCTCCAGATCCCCCAGATGAGCTCCCCACCCTAGAGTGGAAGCATCCGTTATGACTGTGGCCACTGGTGGCGACTGCTGGAACGGTTTTCCTTGTGAAAGATTGTTGCTTGCAATCCACCACTTCAAATCCACAGCAGCATCTCTGGAGATCTTGACAGTACCCTCTAGATCCCCTCTGTGTTGAGACCACTGCCTTCGGAGGCACCACTGAAGAGCCCTCATGTGCCAGCGAGCATGCGTGACCAACAGAATGCAGGAGGCAAAAAGACCGAGCAGACGAAGGACCTTGAGGACTGGAACTACCGCTCCATTTCGAAACATTGGAACCAAATCCTGAATATCTTGAATCCGCTGAGACGGAGGAAAGGCCCGACCCAATGTCGTATCCAGTACTGCCCCTATGAACAGGAGGCGCTGAGAGGGCTCCAGGTGAGATTTGGGCTCGTTCACCGAAAAGCCCAGGTCGAACAACAACTGGGTTGTTGACTGCAGATGACGCAACACAAGCTCCGGGGACATGGCTTTGATCAACCAATCGTCCAAGTAAGGGAATACTGCTATCCCCTTCCTTCTGAGCTCTGCCGCAACCACCGACATCACCTTCGTGAAGACTCGAGGTGCTGAAGTAAGACCAAACGGAAGGACCGCAAACTGGTAGTGTTGCGATCCCACCACAAACCGGAGATACTTCCTGTGTGACTTGAGTATCGGGATATGAAAGTAAGCATCCTGCAAGTCGACAGACACCATCCAGTCTTCCATGTTCAACGCCAAAAGCACCTGTGCTAGGGTCAGCATCTTGAACTTTTCCTGCTTGAGGAACCAATTCAAGATCCTCAGGTCCAGAATTGGTCTCAAACGACCATCCTTCTTGGGAATCAGGAAATACCTTGAGTAAACTCCTTGACCCCTTTCCTGCTCCGGGACCAACTCCACCGCGCCCTTTAAAAGGAGGACTTCTACCTCCTGTTCTAGCAACAGGAGGTGTTCTTGTGAACAATACGAAGGGCGGGGCGGGATGAGGGGCGGAAACTCCCGAAAGGGAAGGGTGTAGCCTTTTCCCACAACACTGAGAACCCAAGTGTCCGACGTAACAGTCTCCCATTTGGTGAGAAAATGCTGTAATCTTCCCCCTACAGGAGAGGAGTGAGTGGGAAATGGTGGAAGCCTAAGGCTGCTTCCCCTGCTGCACCCCGCCAGAGGATGAGGAAGAGGCAGAGTGCTGCTGAGAGGCTCCCCTGGTGCGGACCCTACCCCTCCCCCTAAAAGATCTATAGGGATGGGAAGAGGCAGGTTGCTGATATCTTCCCCGAAAGGAAGAGGAGGAAGAGCCACGCCCAAATCCACGAAACCTCCTGAAGAATCTGGAAGAGGCCGTGGAAGAAGGAGCTTGGAGTCCCAACGACTTAGCCGTGGCCCTGCTCTCCTTAAAACGTTCCAAGGCCGAATCAGCCTTAGCCCCAAACAGTTTGTCCCCATCAAACGGGAGATCCAACAATGTGGACTGTACATCTGCCGAAAAGCCCGAGTTACGTAGCCAGGCCTGTCTCCTTTCCACCACAGTTGTGCCCATTGCTCTGGCTACCGAGTCGGTGGTATCCAGTCCCGTCTGGATAATTTGGGTCGCAGCAGCCTGGGCATCAGAGACAAGATCCAAAAGACCCTGGGGAAGCTCTGTAAACGAAGAGGAGATGTCATCCATCAGAGCATGAATATACCTCCCCAGGATACAGGTCGCATTAGTGGCTTTTAACGCCAGACTGCAGGACGAAAAAATTTTCTTCGACTGCGCCTCTAGCTTTTTTGAGTCTCTGTCCCCAGGCACCGTCGGGAAAGAACCAGGCGCTGATTTGGACGAACAGGAGGCCTGCACAACCAAGCTCTCCGGCGTAGGGTGCCTAGATAGGAAACCAGGATCAGTTGGAGCCGTCCGATACCTCCTGGCCACGGCTCTGTGAACTGCTGGGGAAGATGCCGGCTTCTTCCACACCTCTAAAACCGGATCCAGCAGAGCGTCATTAAAAGGTAATAGAGGCTCCGCCGCGGCTGAGGCCGGATGCAACACCTCTGTCAAAAGGTTTTGTTTCGCCTCCACCACCGGCAAAGGCAGGTCCAAAAAACTAGCTGCCTTCCGTACCACTGTATGAAAGGAAGCAGCTTCCTCGGTATATTCCCCCGGGGACGAAAGGTCCCACTCAGGGGAAGTGTCCAGCCCACTGGCCGACTCCAGTCCACGCAGCCCATCACCCGAGTCCTCTAGCTCTCCTTCCTCTAGGGCTCGTTGGTACTCCTGCTCCTCTAGTACCCGGAGAGCACGCCTCCTTGAATGCAGTCGTTGCTCAATCCGCGGAGTCGACAACACCTCCGCCGAAGTCGGAGATCGGCGCCGATCTTCCGAAGCCACCGACGCCGCATCCGGCGCCACAGGTAACTTCGGCGCCGACTGAAGAGCAGATGAAACGGATGGACCCATCGGAGTCACAGGCCGAAATCTCGACGTCGACGGGATGGAAATCCCTGGGGCCAATCCCTCCGAAGCCATCGGAGCGGCCACCGGCGCCGACACTGGCGCCGAGCCCACGTTCCCAAACGGGAGAAAGGGCATAAAGGGTGCCGGCCGAAGAGGCGCAGGATCACCCAAAGAAAAGGCCAAAGGCCCAGCCGGAGCACCCCCTGGAGCCATCTGTTGGAAGATGGCATACATCGCATTCAAGAATGCGGAACTATCGGCTCCAGGGGTGGGAAAAGCCGGATACTGGGGTGCCTGACTCGGAGGCGACCCCGACGCCGGCCTCGGCGTCTGCGCCGGAGAAAACACCTGAGGCTCCAATACCTCAATCACCGACGCCTGTCCAGGCGAAGTTGGAGACGTCGGAGAGAGCAACGGCGTCGAAGGATGCGGCGTCACCGTGGGGCTGACATCCCATGTCCTCCGGCGCCGATCCGGAGACCTGGAACGAGCCTCCCTTGAATGACGCCGAGATTCTCTACGGCGCCGGGAGTCTCGATGACGCCGATGTCTTGGAGAAGACTTTTTCTTGTGATGCTTCTCCTTTGACTTGGCCATAAACAGCTTCGCCTTGCGTTCTTTAATGGCCTTCGGATTCATGTGCTGACACGAATCACAAGTCGAGACGTCGTGGTCGGAGCTCAAACACCAAAGGCAATCGGAATGAGGATCCGTCACCGACATCTTGCCTCCACACTCACGACAAGGCTTAAATCCAGACTTTCTCTGCGACATTATTTCCACAGAGAAAGAGTACGCAGCAAGATATACACTGTAACCGCAAGAGTAACAGTTGCTCCCTCGAAGATAACCGTTTCGAATGCACGGAAAAAAGGGAACTGACGTCCGCACGTCGTCGAGGACCTCTTATTGCCTGTATGACGTCAGACGGCGTCGCGTGCGAGACAGTGACGTCCTCGTCGACGTGCAGAGACTAGTAAGAAGATTTCCGTCGAATGCTGGCGCCATGGGAGTATTCATGAGGTGAGGAATCCACAGGTAGTTGTATCCATCAGAACAATACATTTCCTTCAGGAGAGAGGTGTTACACCCTCTCCCATTGGAAATAGGTGCTACAGGCATGGGAGGGGTATCCTCCCAGAGCTTCTGGAAATGCTTTCCATAATCCAGTCTATACCAGTTCAGGGACCCCCTGTCCCTGCTCTGGCGTGAAACTGGACAAATGAAAGGGGAGTGACCACTCCCCTGTCCATCACCACCCCAGGGGTGGTGCTCAGAGCTACTCCTGAGTGTCCCTGGCATTAGCCATCTTGGAATCCAAGGTGTGGGGACCCTCTGGGACCATCTGAGTGGCCAGTGCCAGCAGGTGATTTCAGACACCCCTCCTCATAGGTGCATACCTGGGTAGGTAGCCAATCCCCCCTCTTAGGGCTATTTAGGGTCTCTCAGCTGGGTGTTTCCTCAGATTTGGTTTGCAAGACTCCACCAGGACTCCTCTGCATCCTCTCCTTCAGCTTCTGACCGTCGGATCAACCGCAGACTGCTCCAGGACTACTGTAACTCCAACAAAGTATCCAGAAAGGCTACTGTGACCCTGCAACTTCAGCTCCAGCCAGCAACTGAAACAGTTTCCTGGTTGTGCACACTCAGAGGACTGCCTGTCTTCATTCTGAACCAGAAGGACTGAAGGAATCCCCTGTGGAGTGACAGTCACTTCCCTGCTTCAGCAGGCACCTCTCTGCAAAGACAACGGGTACCCTGTGACTCCTCTCCTATTGATGAGCATGATCCCTGGAACACAGGTGGTGGACCGAAGTGATCCTGATTGTCCAAAGGTCCAGCTGTCCAAATTTGGTGGAGGTAAGGGCTTGCCTCCCCATGCTAGACAGTACCCCTGTGCACCACGTCTTCTGCAGCTTCTTGGGCTTCTGTGCACTTCTTCCAAAAGTCCTTCATGCACAGCGTAGCCCAGGTCCCCAGCACTCTATCCTGCGACGCTCAGCTCCCTAAGTTGTTCTCCAGCGGCGTGTGATCCCTTTGTGTAGTGTTGCGACAACTGCATTCTGCAACTTCTTTGTCCCCATGTTATGGGGCTCCTGTGGGTGCTGCCTGGTATTCTTAGGGCTCTCTAAAGTACTGACATACCCCTCTGCCTCCTCAGTCCGAGTTGAGGCACCCAGGTCCCTCCTGGGACCAGGTAGCGCCTTTTTACGCTGACTGCAACATTTGCGTGCACCAAGGCTTGTGGTGGAATCCAACTATGAAAACCAGCCTGCATCCAACGACTCGATGTGGGACATCTCTTGCACCAAGCAGGAACCTGCAGCTGCCTTCTTTTGGTTATTTCTGACTTCTTCATCTAACTGGAGAATTCACTTTTGCACCTTCATCCAGGTTAGCTGGGGCTCCTGTTCTTCCCGAACTTGTCATTGACTTCTGGACTTGGTCTCCTCTCTCTGCAGGTCTTCAGGTACAGGAATATATTGTTGGTTTCTTGCAGTACTGCTTGGTTTTTGCATAATCCTTCACCACGACTCCTAGTGTGTTTCTAAGGAAACTTGTTGTACATTATTCCTGCTTTCCTGGGCTCTGCGGTGGAGTAATTTACTTACCTTACCACCACGACTGCCTGAAGTCATGGTGGTGGCGACAACTGTTGTGGCCAATGCCGGGTCCCCTTGATCAAAATCCCGCCATGCTCCTGTGGCTCTCTCCCGACGATAGAGTCTTGCCATCATTCTAAAGCCGGACTTCACATCCTGGAAATGCCTGTATCTCATTGCCCATCTCTGGAACTCTCTAATCTCTGCGGCATTCATGTTGGCAGCTGTAAAAATGAGACAGGCAACCATTAGTGTCATCATTGTGTGATGCATGTACAGATGATAATCTAACACTCTCCCTCAAATTGCACATGCTGTCCAAATCACAGTACAGATGATACATTGTCCCTGAGGATTGACATGGCAACACGGCCTACCCATTAAGTATTTAACAGCACAGCAAAGCACAACAAGGTGTGTACCAAATAAAGTGATCTGTGCATTTATGTAGTGCAATGTGTCACAACGCAAATGCAGCAAGTACTTAACATGGGTCAGGCTGACTAAACCCTATCATATGGATCAACTTCAAGGCACACAAGACCTGTGATTTGTATACGTAATTGGCAGGATGGTATGCAGTTGCTAATCATAATTGGCCAGTGTTGGTTGGGACACATGCACTGTGGCCATGAAACCTACCTACATATATGTTCTCCCCTACCCCGGGGCCTCAGGGGGGATGGGCGGGAAATAAATCTTCACAACCATCAAGGACAAGCACATGGCCATGTCCAGCTGTACATGGATTTAGTGAGTGGAACACAAGTGAGGAGGCTTGCCAACTAGGCGTGAGGTATCCATTGGTCAATCACATCTACATTCATGTTTCCATTTGTGGACAACCATCAACATCTGATCTGCCAACACATTTCTTAAATCACTCACACTGATGCAAGCAAACATCTGGCCTTGACCTGCATGCACGCCTATAACATACCACATAAGTGCCACGTAAATGGAGTACAACATTTGGGGCTAGATGCTGGGGGACAGTCACCCATACAGTCATACATGTATATTACCCTACAGGGATGAGCAATTGTATTTGGAAAACTGATGCATCACTGTCTTGTGTAAATGAGGGTATGGCTTGCTGTCAATATTCACATATGACACTCAACCACCTCCAAACCAAATCAAATGTGGCCCTACCTGTGGCTAACAATCACCTTTTTCACCTGCTGCTGCCTACTGTGCAGCACAAGACTCCCACATTATGACTCTCTGCCAGTGAATGTCTAACCCTCGCATGAAACACTATGTCAACCTCCAGTCAAGTCATATATCAGATCATGTGCCCGCTCATCATATCTTGCAATGAGTCTAACACACAAGAGTCAATCACACAATAGCTGTAACCACAACACAGGACAGACATTTTCACACTTACTAGATACGTCTGGGGCCTTAAATATAGCCACTTCCCTGATGGTATGGTGGGCTGGTCCCCCTGTAAGACATGGAAAGGAGATATATGCTCAATGTCAGATCACTGTACAAATGTCGGAACAACATATCACAGTGTGTGACATTTTATTTGAGTGAGCTGCAGATCAGGCATGTAGACACTCCAACAGTCATGCCACTGCAAACTTGCATTGACACTGACACTCCAGTGAGTGATAGACACACATATACACACATGCACAGGCCCTAACAATCATGTGGTGCTAAACCTGGCTCCAACGTTTTGTGGCAAATCCATTTCATATGGTACTCCATGTCATGATTTATATTTGGGTGACAATTGCAATGGCACTTCCTTGGTGCACTGCAGTAAAAGCGATTCAGGTATTGTGGCTTGTGCATCAAGGGACAATGATTAACTGTGATGGACATGTGGGTCAATTTTCTGTCAGCAATTATCGTACATTCAGTGGTCCATAACAGATGTGGCACAGTTGTATGTAGGTATCGAATACCCCATTGGCAGTGTCCCATAAGCCGCACATGCCCCTTATGCCAACATGATGGCAGGGATCATGTGTGTGTAATGATGACAATGTAGCGCTAAACATGGATTGCCCACTTTACTGTCCCAAAACTGTGAAATATGGAATGCTGACAGTGTCTTAGCTGATCATTATTGACAGAATTCATGGGCACCGGTGTAGTCACTGCATCTGAAATGTGTCACTCAGGGCCATATGTAACTAAATCAGGTTTTGTGATTCACACATTGCGAGACTTATCAACTAGCAAGTTGAAAGATCAGAGGTAGAACACTCAAAATGACACAGTTTGCGATTCAAAAACGTGGTAGTGTTAGAAATGGGGTCTTTTGGCTGGCAGTCAGGTTACCCCCTGTCCAAGCAAGGACCCTCACTCTAGTCAGGGTAAGTCACACACAATCCAAATTATTCTGTGACCGCCCTCTGGTAGCTTGGCACTGAGCAGTCACGCTTAACTTAGAAGGCAATGTGTAAAGTATTTGTGCAATAAATCATACCATAACACAATATAGCACCACAAAAATATATTCAATGTTTTGAAAAATATGTAATATTTATCTAGATATTTGCAGGTCAAAACGATCAAAGATGCAATAAGTAAATATAGAGATATCACTGAAAAGTGATATAAAGTGTCTTAAGACTTTTTAAAGTAAACAAAGTCTCTTTCAAGCACAAAGTACCTGGTTCGCGTGAAAAATCTCCGCAAAGGGCCGCAGAGGAGGAGAAGCGTGGAAACAAAGGGGTGTGCATCGATATCTCGGCCCCCACACGGTGATGCGTTGTTTAGTTTCCACGCAGGGACGGCTGTGCATCCAATTCCAGCACTCAGTCGGGGATCCTCTTCGGGTTGTGGGGTTTTCAGATGCCCCGGGGTCTGTGCGTGGAATCCTGGGCTTGCCGAGCGAAGTCACAAGCGATGCGTCGATCCAGTGGGTGTTGCATGGAATTTTCTCCCACACGGCAGGCGCTGCGTCGATTCCCCTCTGGAAGTCAGACTGTGTCGTCCCAGGCCGGCTGTGTGTCGATCCAGTGGGCCATGCGTTGAAGTTCCTGTCGCAATGCAGGCACCGCATCGATCTTTTCCTTGCGAAGTCACGCTGCGTCGTTCCTGTTCGGCTTGTGGTGAATTTCTCACTGCGGGGCAGGCTGTGCATCGGTTTTAGCAAGCTGTGCATCAAATTTTCACCGTACCTGGAGTCCAGTTGCAAGAGAGAAGTCTTTTTGGTCCTGAGACTCCAGGGAACAGGCGGCAAGCTCTATCCAAGCCCTTGGAGAGCACTTCTTCACCACAGCCAGAGAGCAGCAAGGCAGCAGGGCAACAGCAAGGCAGCAGTCCTTCACCAAAAACAGTCAGGTGAGTCCTTTGGGCAGCTAGGCAGTTCTTTTTGGCAGGATGCGGGTTCTGGTTACAAGTTTCTTCTCCAGGAAGTGTCTGAGTTGGAAGGGGCAGAGGCCCCGTTTATATACCCAAATGTGCCTTTGAAGTGGGGAGACTTCATAGAGTGGCTTAGAAGTGCACCAGGTCCCCTTTCAGTTCAATCCTGTCTGCTAGGGTCCCAGTAGGGTGTGTGGCAGTCCTGTGTGTGAGAGAAGGCCCTCCACCCTCCCAGCCCAAGAAGAGCCATTAAAAATTCAGATGTATGCAAGTGAGGCTGAGTATCCTGTGTTTGGGGTGTGTCTGACTGAATGCACAAGGAGCTGTCAACTAAACCCAGCCAGACGTGGATTGTAAGGCACAGAAAGATTTTTTAAGTGCAGAGAAATGGTCACTTTCTAAAAGTGGCATTTCTAAAATAGTAATATTAAATCCAACTTCAACAGTCATTAGGATTTTACACAACCATTCTGGCCATACTAAATATGACCTTCCTACTCCTTTCAGATCAGCAGCTACCACTCAAGCAATGTATGAGGACAGCTCCAATGTTAGCCTATGAAGGGAGCAGGCCTCACAGCAGTTTAAAAACGAATGTCCTTCCTGTCCCCTGGGCATGGTCATTGGGTACAGTGGCATGCAGGGGGGCCCAAATTAGGCCCCCCTATGCCACTTAAAAAAAAATAAAAAATTAAACTTACCCCAACTTACCTGTACCTACCTGGGACGGATCCCCCCATCCATGGGTGTCCTCCAGGGGTGGGCGAGTGTGTCAGGGGGTGTCCCTGGGTGCAGGGAAGGGCACCTCTGGACTGCTTCCATGGTCAGAGACCATGGAAGTGAGCCCACAGGTCCCTTAACACCTGCCCTCACCCAGGTGTTAAAAAAAGGCGCATATCAGGCTTTGCGTTGTTTTTTAAGGCCCGCCCCCTCATGTGCGTCAAAATGACGCGGGAGTATAAATAAGGCGCACAGGCCTTAAAGTCATTTTTTGGACGGGAACACCTACCTTCCATGTCATTAACGGAAGGCGGTTTCCCACATCCAAAAAATGATGCACACGGAGGATTTTTGACGTGTGCGGGGTCGGGCATCATAGTATAAATATGGTGCAACGTTTGCGCCGAATGTGCGTCAAGATTTTTGACGCACATTTGGCTCAAACAGAGTATAAATATGCCCCATATTGTACGCTACTAGGGACTTAGAAGTAAATTAAATAGTCCAATTTGTATGATCCAATGTTACCATGTTTAAAGGGAAAGAGCATATGCACTTTAGCACTGGTTAGCAGTGGTAAAGTGCGCAGAGTCTAAAAACTGCAAAAACAGTGTTGAAAAAGTGGAGGGAGGCAGGCAAAAATTTACGGGTGACCACCCTAAGGCTGTCAGGTCTAACAGTGTGCTTATGATGGAACAGCATGCAATACATTTGGCGTAATGTTCATATATGAATGTTTTACAAATGGCAATCAATGAGGTAAAACCATCATGATATATGTTTGTAATCTGTGTCGACTCATTTGCTGTGTGTAGTTGTTAGACTTTGGGGACATTACATTTCCCACAACAAACAACACACACATGGAAGATCGAGGATTGCTGATTAGGGCTATGTTGGATATGTTACCCTTCGCATGTCATTCATTTTTGGCTCGACTTCATGGTGCCTTGTGTGTAAACTACCCATAATTCGGACATTTGAACATGTTTGGTAGGTACAGTGTTTGCGACACAGAGCCTTAATTCCAATCATAAAATTGTTATGTACACTTCAGTTTGACTAATGTAAATTACCTATGTTCCTCCTGTAGCTCTGGTTGCATGTGTTCACATATTTTCAGAGGTGGATTGCACAAAAGTGTCCAGGTCAAGTGTGTGGGCATGTGTACCCTGTGTCAGTATTGGGCTCCATGGTGTTACAGTTTCATGTAGATCTAGTCAGGAGTCTGTTGGGGCAACCCTTGAGTATCTTTCAAGTCAGATTTGTCCTAAAGCCAAAGATCAGCTAAGGGCATACAAGGGGATAGGGCAGCTATGGTATAGCAGATAATACAGAAGAGTGAAGACAGAGCAACCTTAGTGTGGAAAAACGGGTCAGTAATGGACAAACACGCAGGGCTCATCACTACGTTTGTACACAGGGTAGGGCTCAGAACTTCCCACAGCAACAGGGAACGTCAGTGCCTCTGTGCTGATTTATCTCACAGCTAGTCACCACGCAAGCCCCATCGAAAGGTGGTGGCAGAAGTGAATCTTTGTCCGGACCCTCAGGACACAAACATGCATTGTACTTACACACAAGAGACTAGCCCTTGTTTGTCAGGCTGGAGACACCGTAACAAATCCAGGAATACAGTCATAGCACACTATTACTGTTAGGCACTAATGAATACATGCAAAACTAGACAAATTATGGGGGCTGGATTAGCCTCCTGGAACTATGTGCCAGTACAAATACAAAATTATACAATTCTAAACAGTTGAGGACTGATAGTACACTTACCAGACACAATGCCCCAACAGGAAACAGAGGGCAAGGGAACCAACTAGGAGGCAAATGCAGGCACAGGGAACAAGCTCTGGTTGACGCAAAGACTGGAACATGTCTTGCTAACAGGAAGCAGGCTCTGTCAGGAACCAACATGTACAAGGCTGAAAAACAGGGAGCAGAGTCTGACTGGAACAAGCAGGAACAGCACTGTGTAAACAGAGAGCAATTTCAGGCGTAATCAGGACTGTAACACAACCTAACAAGGGCTCTGGTACACAAATTAATTGTACTCCAATGCACAATGAGGAGTTTCAGAGAATGGCAGTTTTAAGCAGTTCCAGGCAGCAGCATGGCCAGGGCAGAGTCACGTGGCTGGGCTGCATGAGACAGCTCACAGATGTGTGCAGCTTCAGTCTCTCACAAGTCCTGCAGGAGAGAATTCAGGATAGGGGGACAACCGGACATTTCCCCTGGGAAGCTATGGACAGAAGATTACAGGTCTTACCAACTACCAGGCAGTGCATTATGGGACCTGAAATCCATAAAGGCTAATGCAGTTGTTCTATAGCATGCCATATGGAAAAGGAAAGCAAACAGGAGTCAGAAAGGGAGTCTGGGGCAGTGGTAATGACGATTCCCATTTACAGCGCCCCCTAAAGAACAAAGGGCACTGACTTATCACATGGCAGTGGCAGGACTTATTACCAGGGATGGACTGCACAGGGCATGTGTTGTGACCATTGCTTGTCATACTTGGGACACTCATGCTATCTATTTTCAGGATTGATGCACCTCTTGTCACACAAGCTCCTTACAAATGTCACACTTACTAATGTCAGGGGTCTGTTCATACATTCCTGTTACCAATGATTTTTAACGTCTACTGCCTCATGTATGATGAGCTTATTTACCTTATGATTGAAGATGTTATAGTTGTGTGTCATGTGCTACAGTAGACCATGTTGGCAACGTGGATGTCTGTCATATGCTGTGGTCCTATGATTTCACCCTTCATATGTGAAATAGAAGAACAAGTTACTTACCTTCGGTAACGCTTTTTCTGGTGGATACACCAGCTACCTGTGGATTCCTCACCTTATGAATTCGATCCTTGCGCCAGCATCCGACGGAAAGTCTTCTTCCTAGCTGTCTACGTCGACGAGGACGTCATAATGGCACGGCTCCACGTGACTCCGTCTGACGTCAACGTGCCAATAAGAGGTCTTCGACAGCGTACTGACGTCAGTTTCACCTCATCTTTTTCGTGCCTTTAAGGCGAACAGGTGAAAACCGACCATGAAAATAGATATATATAATTTATACAAACACAAAAATCTTGTCCATTGAATCCATATATTTACATTATTACCTTAAATACATGAATATACAAAAATATATAGATATATATATACAAATATATAAATATAAGAAGAAATATTAATCTAAATACTGCAAGATAAGAGTGTAACCAGGCAGGCAACGGGGAGGCGGGAGGGACCGTGAGGAATCCACAGGTAGCTAGTGTATCCACCAGAAAAAGCGTTACCGAAGGTAAGTAACTTGTTCTTCTGATGGATACAACTACCTGTGGATTCCTCACCTTATGAATAGAGTCCCAAGCAGTACCGCACTCGGTGGTGGTTGCCCGCCTGATTACACCAAGAAATCTTGCAATACCGAGTGAGCAAAATGACTGTCCCTCCTCACCTCAGAGTCTAAACAATAATGCTTTACGAAGGTATGGAGGGACGCCCAAGTTGCTGCTTTACATATATCTATTAACTGAACTCCTCTCGCTAGGGCCGAGGATGCAGACTTAGCCCTAGTAGAGTGGGCCCTGATACCTTCAGGAGGGACTTTCTTTGCCAGAGAGTAACAAATCTTAATACACAAGATGACCCACCTGGAGAGTGTTCGTTTCTGGACCGCTCTGCCCTTTCGCTGTCCAGCATACCCAACAAATAGTTGATCATCTAGGCGAAAGTTCTTAGTCCTCTCTAGGTAGAAACTCAGGGCCCTCTTAGGGTCCAACCTATGGAGCCTCTCTTCATCTTTAGAAGGGTGGGGAGGAAGGTAAAACGCAGGTAGTGATAGACTGCCCTATATAAAAAGGGGTGACAACTTTCGGCAGAAAAGCAGCCCTGGTTTTTAGTACCACTTTATCCGGGAAAAACATGGTAAAAGGAGGAAAGTGCTTGAAGCTCTCCAATCCTCCTGGCAGAAGTGATTGCGATTAAGAAAACGATCTTCAAGACTAAATAGCTCAATAGACATGAATGCATGGGCTCAAAAGGCGACCCCATTAAGAACGTCAAAACAAGATTTAAGTCCCACTGAGGCATGTGAAAGGGAGTAGGAGGAAACCTATTCACCAAACCCTTAAGGAACCTATTTACAATTGGAGACTTAAATAAAGATGGCTGGTCCGGAAGGAAAAGAAACGCCGACAGAGCCGCCAAATAACCCTTAACTGTAGCTATCGCACAGCCTTTCTTTGCCAAACTAAGAGCAAACAAAAGTACATCTGAAAGGTGGGCTTTTAAGCGATCTTTTTGGTTCTCTCCACACCAAAGCACAAATTTTGCCCACCTACCGGCATAAATAGATTTAGTGGAGTGTCGCCTGGACGAGAGAATAACATTCACTACATCCGGAGGGAGAGAAAACTAACTCAGGTTGCCCCGTTCAATCTCCAGGCATGAAGGTGCAGGCTCTGGATGTGGGGGTGTAAAACCTGCCCCTGCAAATGTGAGAGGAGGTCTGCCCTGAGAGGGAGATGGAGCGGAGGGCACTAAGAGAGTTGAACCAGGTCTGTATACCATACCCTTCTCGGCGAGTCCGGAGCCACCAAGATGACTTGGGCCCGATCTTGACGAACCTTCCTCAGAACCCGAGGAATCAAGGGTATGGGAGGAAACGCGTAAAGCAACTGGCCGCTCCAGGACATCTGAAACATGTCCCCCAACGCCCCTTGCATCGGATACTGGAGGCTGCAGAATAACGGGCAATGCGCGTTCTCCCGAGTGGCGAATAAATCCACCTGAGGAGTACCCTACATCTTGAAGATGTGGAGGACTAGATCCGGATGGAGACGCCACTCGTAATCTATTGAGAAGTGACGACTGAGACCGTCCGCTCGTACAATCAGCACCCAGGCCAAATGATTTGCTATTAAGCAAATCTGATGGTCCTGAGCCCTGGACCAGAGTCGCAGGGCTTCTCTGCAGAGAAGGTACAACCCTACTCCTCCCTGCTTGTTTAAATACCACATTGCGGTAGTGTTGTCCGTCAGGACCTGAACTGACTGACCGCGAAGGGAAGAGAGGAAGGCCTTGAGCGTCAAACGTACTGCCCGCAATTCCAACAGATTGATATGCAACATCTGTTCCGCTGGAGACCAATGACCCTTGATCTCCAGGTCCCCCAGATGAGTTCCCCACCCTAGAATGGAAGCATCCAAAATCACTGTGGCCACTGGAGGAGGCAGTGAAAACGGTTTTCCTTGGGAAAGGTTGCCGTCCTCTGCCCACCAAAGAAGATCCGTTACAGCGTCCTTGGAGATCTTTATTGAATCCCTGAGATCCCCCTTGTGCTGGAACCACTGTCTGCTGAGGCACCACTGAAGAGCCCTCATATGCCAGCGAGCATGAGTGACCAACAGAATGCAAGAAGCAAACAGACCTAGCAGGCGTAAGACCTTGAGGACTGGAACTGCCGCTCCAATTTGAAACAACGGAATCAGCGCCAGAATGTCCCGAACCCACTGAGGCGGAGGGTAGGCCTGAAACATTGTTGTGTCCAGTACTGCCCCTATGAACAGGAGGCGTTGAGAGGGCTCTAGGTGAGATTTGGGCACATTTACAGAAAAACCCAGATCGAACAACAACTGGGTTGTCATTCGCAGATGAGACAACACAAGCTCTGGAGACTTGGCTTTGATCAACCAATCGTCCAGGTAGGGAAAAACTGCTACTTCCCTCACTCTGAGATGTGCTGCAACAACTGACATTACCTTCATGAAAACCCGAGGTGCTGAAGTAAGTCCAAAAGGAAGGACAGCAAACTGGTAGTGTTGCGATCCGACCACAAAACGGAGATACTTCCTGTGCGACTTGATTATGGGAACATGAAAGTGCGCCTCCTGCAAGTCGACAGACACCATCCAGTCTCCTTCGTTCAACGTCAATAGCACCTGCGCTAGGGTCAGCATTTTGAATTTTTCCTGCTTGAGGAACAAATTCAAAATCCTCAAGTCTAGGATCGGCCGTAATCGACCGTCCACTTTGGGAATCAGGAAATATCTTGAATAACCCCCCTGGCCCCTTTCCTGCAACGGCACCAACTCTATAGCGCCCTTTGCCAACATGGTGACAACCTCCTGTTGCAACAACAGAAGATGGTCTTCTGAACAAAAGGAGGGACGGGGGGAAAGGGAGGGGGGAACTCCTGAAAGGGGAGAGCATAGCCCCTTTCCACAATCTTTAGCACCCACAAGTCTGTTGTAATTGATCTCGATTTTTGCAGAAAAAGACTCAATCTTCCCCCTTCAGGAGAAGTATGGATGATAAAGTGGGAAAAACTAGGGCTGCTTCTGCTGTTGTCCACCAGAGGAGGATGAAGAAGAAGAGAGCTGCAGGGCTGGACCTCTAGCCCTACCCCCTACCCCGCCCTCTAAAGGCACGATAGGGCGGATTGGCAGGTTGCTGGGCGTAAGACTGTGACCTTCGAAAGGCAGAGCCTCGAATGAACCCTCAAAACCTACGAAAAGGTCTATAAGACATTGTCGTAGAGGTCTGTTATCCCAGGGACTTAGCTGTAGCCCGACAGTCCTTAAACCGTTCAAGGGCAGAGTCTGCCTTGTCCCCAAACAGCTTTTCACCATCAAATGGAAGGTCCGTTAAGGTGGATTGTACATCTGAAGAAAATCCAGAGGACCTTAGAAAGGCATGCCTCCTTGTAGCCACCGATGTTCCCATGGCCCTGGCAATGGAATCCGAGGTATCCAGGCCAGATTGTATAATCTGCTGTGCAGCAGCTTGCGCATCCAAGAAAAGGGACCCAAACGATTTCTGCGTCTCCTGTGTCAGATCCCTCGCCATTTCCTTAGCAGAGTCCATAAGGGCATGGATGTATCTGCCTAGTACACAGGTAGAATTAGTATGTTTAAGGGCCATGCTGCAAGATGAAAAAATCTTCTTTGAAGACTGTTCCATCCTCTTGGATTCCCTATCAGTCGGAACTCCAGGGAATGTTCCAGGGGCAGTCTTCGCAGAACATGACGCCTGAACTACCAAGCTTTCCGGAGTCATGTGCCGAGACAGAAAAACCGGATCTCCTGGGGCACTTCTATGTCTCCTCGCCACTGCCCTGTTACTCAGCTGCCTTTCTCACCACTGCATGGAAGGAAGCGGCTTCTTCAGCAAACTCCCCCGGAGACGCAATGTCCCACTCTGGGGAAGTATCCAAACCACTTGCAGTGGCAAGACGCTGGAAGTCATCAGAAGGCTCGATCTCGCCTTCCTCAAGCTGTCTATATTCCTCCTTCTCCAGAAGTCTCAATGCCTTCCTCCGAGATCTAAGATGTGTTTCCAGGGCCGGTGTCGACAAACAATCCATTGACGCCGACGATCTCGAACCCCGAACAAAGACACGAAGTCCGCTGATGACCTTCTCGAAGTCGATGGGCCGGAAGGTGATGGAGCCGGTCTGGATGGAGACAACAACGACGCCGGATGGCGCGGAGATGGAGTCGGTTGACGTGCAGGCAGATCCACAGTAACAGGTGGAGGACTCCTGCCAGGGGAGACCCTAGGCGCCGAACCGCCAGTCTCTGTAGGGCAGAAGGGCATGAATGGAGCAGCCCTGTACTACGCCGGTGAGCCCAAATTGAATGCCAATGGCCCTGTGGGACCCGCCGGTGCACCAGCAGGGGCCATGGATTGAAAGACAGCATACATTGCATTAAAAAATGCGGCCGGATCCGTCCCTGGAGTCGGGAAAGCCGGGTACTGTTGTGCAGATGTCTGCTGAACATCAGGATCCCTTGGCGCCGGCGAAAAGTGAGGGTTACGTTGAGCGACCTCAAAAACTGAAGGCGCCGGTGACAACTCCGGACTCTCCTGCTGAGGTGTGACAGTAGGACTCATCTCCCATGTCTTCTGGCGTTGTGAAGATCAAGACCTCGACCTCGATCGGCTCCTTGATCGGCTCAGCTCCGAACGGCGCCGAGAGTCATGACGGCGCCGAGATTCATGATGACGCCGCTTTTTATGCTTTTTGGGAGAAGCATGGGAGGAATCCTTTTTATGGCCCTTCTTCTTTGCTTTGGCTAAGAAGAGCTTCGCCTTGCGCTCCTTCAGAGCTTTTGGATTCATGCTCTGACACGAAGAGCAACCTTCCACATCATGCTCTGAACTAAGGTACCAAATACAGTCCGAGTGGCTTGAAACCGGACTTCTTCGGAGGCGACATTGTAACCACCAAAAATCGTTACAGTTAACAACGAGCCAAGAAGAAAAAACGTTGGCGTCGAAGGCACGGAAAAAAGGAAAACTGATGTCAGTACGCCGACGAGGACCTCTTATTGGCACGTTGACGTCAGACGGAGTCACGTGGAGCCGTGCCATTATGACGTCCTCGTCGACGTAGACAGCTAGGAAGAAGACTTTCCGTCGGATGCTGGCGCAAGGATCGAATTCATAAGGTGAGGAATCCACAGGTAGTTGTATCCATCAGAAAATATGTTTTTTTTTACAAACTGTGTGTGATGTTTGCTGTACAATCATATGCATCACATGTGATGTTGCATCTGAAGTAGTCAGATTTGTCTTTGTGACATGCTCCCTTAGGTAATGCTCACATTCCTAAAGAACATGTGATCATAAACAAGTACCCAGAGCAGTATTGAGTGATAACGTGAGGTGTTTAATTACATATCGTAACAATGTGTTTATAGTGACTATTGTTGAAAAAAGTTTAGAACTATCTGCTGCCTGCAACGCATTCCTGCAGCTGTGTTTGGATGTTCCCCCTCATTTTCCCTGGCACCCCCTCAGGCAGTTCTTGTTTGGGTTCATAGAGGGGGATGTTCCTCCTAGCACAAATGTTGTGCAGAGTGGCACAAGTTAACATGATCTTGAAGACCATTTTGGGGGAATGTAGGAGGCTGCCTCCGGTGATGTCCAGGCACATGAATCTGGACTTCAGGATGCCAAAGGTCCGTTCAACAATGGTACGGGTCTTCCGATGTACCTCATTATAGGCATGCTCTACTGCTGTGCTTGGGTTGGGGAATGGGTTCATGATCCTGGCTGGATCCTGTAACCCTGGTCAGATGAAAAAGGAAATAGGAGTAAGTATTTTGTTGTTGCTTGCACCAGGAATGTCATGTAGCATGGCAGTTGATATCTTGTTTTGTCTGTGACTCATAAGTGTTTGTGGCATTGTGTGAGATCCTGGACTTCTGTGAGGTTCTTTCTGCATTGGATTGTTTGACTTGACAACTTGTGTTTGGCTCATTGACCTGATATCTATGGTTTAGTTTCCAAAATGCAGTTCAGTGTGTATCTCCCATGTGTTGTGTGGTAACCTAGATGTTTTAGTGTGCGTTCACTGCAGGGGACATGATACTTCCACACACACAATAGATTCCACTGTGGTGGTAACATTGTTGCACTACATGGCCTGGACATTGCATCCAATTAGACATATGTCATTGAAGATGAAATGCAACAGTGAGGCCCTTTGATTTGGCTGGGTGACAATGCCAAACACATCTACCTAAGTTGGCAGCATTGAGGTGTTCAGTATAGACAATGCACAATTGTCCCATGTGTGACTTGGTTCTATGTAGACCTGTGTGATTCCCTCTGCCAGTGGCTAATGTGCAACTGTGCACCTACACTACTGAACTTGCTCCAGGTAACCTGTCTAACTGCCTTGTAGAGGTGGATGTATCTGTGCAGGAAGGGCCATCTCCTTGTACATCTGTTATTTTTATGGAGAATTGGCTCGTTCAGTATGTGCAGCAGTGTGCAGTTTGCATTAGTGGCACATCAATATGTGTTCATAGCACAGTCCACTTCCTTATTGCTAGCTGGCAACATCACCCCAGGAGTGATGTGTGATGTTGGGACTGCCTCAGTATTTCCATGTCACCTACATGTGAGTCAGCATCATAATGCTATGTGTCTCATGGTGTTTGAGCTGCAGAAACACACATTGCACACCCCTTCCACAGTACTTATTGCTTGGGAGGGTGTGGGATTGACTATGTGGCCTAATGTAATAGTAAACTGTTAATTTTCCAAACTGTACTTCCAGTGCAGGCCATTTCATTGTAACTGTGTGCTTTGACATTGGTTCCTTATACCTCTAGAGTGACAACTATTGTTATTGGCAGCCGTCATTTGTCCATAGATGTGTATCCCATTGTGTCAGGGTGTCCAACACAACTACCTGTGTTACACCTCAGTCTCTTCCTGACCAAGTGTCAATGTATTGGTATATGTATTGTTTGTCCTACAGGGTTGCTGTGCCAGGTGTATATGGCTAGGTTTATGGACTTACCGACAAGAAGGCCATTGCCATTTTGTCTGTCCTGGAAGTGCTGATTGATGGTTCTGTGGCCAAAAATGAAGGAATCATGTACACTCCGAGGATACTTGGCCAAAATGTTGGTAAACAATCCCTGGTGATGTACGAGGACGGCTGGACAGAAACACCATACTGCGCGGGTTGTCCTTGGTTTAGTAGATTTGATTTATTGGTTTGATAGGTAATATACAGGCAACAGCCACAGATGATTGTTCTGTTCTGGCGGGTGGTTGCGACTTCTCCTTCAGGCGTGTACCTTGCGTCCTCTTCTTCTTCTCTTTCTACCAGGACCTCGCGGGAAGCGTGCGGGAAAAGAAGAACATAGAACAGGTAAGTGTGGGGTTGCGGTTTTACTCTCTTTGTATTTTCCCTCTCTCTTCTTCTCGCCTCTAGTTACCTGTCTCCTGTCTTTTCTCCTTTGTTTACTTAATCTCTTCTGGTTTTCTTTTGGGCCTGTTCTATTTCTTTCCTTGCTGTCTTTCTTTCTTTTCCATGAGTCGAATACTCTAGATTTCCTTTCTTTCCTGTTTTCCCCTTTTCGATTCCTTGCCTTTATCTTTTATTCATACTCATTTACGACTCTCTTTGCTGTCTTTTATCCTTCTCGCTCTTCTGTTTGTTTCACTTCTTCCCAGTGTTTCCTGTCGTGGCCCCTTTGTTTCCCCTTTCCTGCAATGCTCCTCGTGCCGTGACCCCCTTTGTTTTCCTTTCTTCGTAGTGCTCCCCGTGCTGTGTCCCCCTTTGTTTTCCTTCCTTCGTAGTGCTCCCCGTGCCGTGCTCCCCTTTTCTTTTCCTTCTTTTCCCTTTTCCCGTGCCTCCCGTCTCCCACCCGCTTACCCTTGTACCGCTTCCCGTACCTGGAAAGGCCACGCTTCTCCTGAAGCGTGGCGGCTCTTTTGTTCAGCTCCCCGGGGTCAGCGGCTGTCTTCAGGGGTTTCCGTTGATTCCAATTCAGGCGGCGCTCCGCTCCTCCAAGGAGCGGCTGCTTCTTTTCTGGTCTCTGCGGTTTCTGCAATCGTCTGTTCCTCCAAGTTCGTGAGCTCCGATGCCTCCCAGCTCCTATTCACGGCGTGCTCACCCAAAGACAGAGGAAGCCGACTTTTAAATCCCCTTAGGTACCGCGGCCTTGTAATACAACCAATGCTAGCACTGTTATCCAGGGTCACTTCCGGTGCAACAAAGGCAGAGTCAGCACAAGTCCGGGCAGAGTGTGGGTCGGATCGAGGAGACCCATCACAAACACTCCCCCTAGAGAGCGTCTGCCGATAACGCTCTGGCATGGGATGACGGGAGAGAAAATCCGCATTGACCATGGCCCGGCCAAGAGAATGGAACACCTTAAAAGAAAAAGTTTGCAGAGAAAGAAACCATCGCAGGATTCTAGGGTTGGTGTCCTTATGTCGAGCGAGCCAGGTGAGAGGAGCGTGATCAGTTACGAGGGTAAGGGAGCGGCCACTGAGGTAATAACGAAGGGATTCAATGGCCCACTTAATGACCAGACACTCTTTCTCAATAGTCGGATGGTGGAGTTCCCGGGGAAGTAGTTTTCTACTTATGTAGAGGATGGGACAGGTAGTACCATCAGGTTGTGATTGGGACAACCCAGCTCCCAGCCCCACTTCTGAAGCATCAGTCTGTAAATAGAAGGGGACATTGAAATCAGGACAACATTAAATGGGGTCAGTGGATAGAGCATTCTTGAGTTGGAGAAAGCTATGCATACAGGTCTCGGACAGTTCTTTAAAGGTTTTCGGGGATGTATTTTTCAGTAGGTTAGTAAGGGGCTCTGCAATGGTAGAAAAGCCGGGTATAAACCGTCTATAGTACCCGATGAGTCCTAGAAAGGCACGCACGTCTTTTTTTGATAACGAAAAAGGGATCTGTTGGATTGCCTCCACTTTCTCTATTTGGGGACGGACCTGCCCCTGTCCTAAGATGTATCCCAGATATCGTGTAGACGTATATCCCAGTTTACATTTTCTGGGATTGGCAGTCAAGTGTGCTTCTCGTAATGCCTGTAAGACCGCTGACAGGTGTTGGATGTGGTCTGACCATGTTTCACTAAATATCACGATGTCATCTAAGTATGTGGCCGCATATCTGTAATGGGGTCGTAAGACCATGTCCATTAATCTTTGGAAGGTGGCAGGGGGCTCCATGTAATCCAAAGGGTAATACTGTAAATTGATATAACCCGGAAGGTGCTGCAAACGCAGTTTTCTCTGGGTCTGTTTTGGTTAGAGGAATCTGCCAATACCCTTTGGTTAGATCTAAGGTGGACATAAACTTGGCGTGACCTATTTTTTCTAATAATTTGTCTATGCGGGGCATGGGATATGCGTCAAAATAAGTAAGCTCATTGACTCTTCTGTAGTCTACACAAAATCTGGTAGTCCCATCCGGCTTAGGCACCAATGGGACAGTTCAATAATACCTGTCCGTAGCATGTTTTGGACTTCTTGTTCCATTACCGCTTTCTTGGCCTCGGGGATTCGGTAGGGTCTTTGCCTTGCTATCTCTTCACTTTTTGTGCGGATACTATGCTCAGTTAAGGAAGTGAGGCCAGGTTGTTGGGAGAAAACATCGGTATAGGATTGAACGACTTGGGCGAGGGACTCTTTATAGGAGTCCAATAAGTTGGGGTTGATCTGTGGTTTGGCTACCTCTGGGTTTTGGGTGGGGTAAAAGGAGGGGTATGGTATGTCGTCACTATGGTCGGTTGTGATATATTGGACGTTCTGTGGGTCTTGTCTCCTGCCACTTTTTTAACAGGTTGATATGATAAATCTGGTCCCGATGCGGTCTGTGGAGAAGAGCCAATCTATATGCTGTGGGGTTGATTCGTTCAATTACTTCATAAGGCCCTTGCCATTGGGCCAATAATTTATTCTCGCTACTGGGGAGGATGATCAGCGCCTTGTCCCCAACATTAAGGATACGAAGGACACTTCTAGTATCGTGATGTTTCTTCTGTCTTTCCTGAGCTTCTCGGAGGTTGTCATGTGCCCTATCCCAAACTGACTGTAAGTTTTCTCTTAATTCTTTAGTGTAAGTTACTAGGTCTTTTGTTTCTTCATCTGTCTCTTCCCACTGTTCTACTAACATGTCTAGGAGAGTGCGAGGGGTTCGGCCAAATAATAGTTCATAGGGGCTATGTCCACGGGAGGATTGAGTGTGGGTACGTATTGCGTATAGTACAAGGGGTAATTTTTTTCCCAATCCTTTCCGTCCTCTGCAATACTTTTCCTAAGCAACGATTTAATAGTCCGATTATAGCATTCCACTAGACCGTCGGTTTCGGGGTGGTAAACGGAAGTCCTAATTTGTTTTATTCCCAATAATTTACAGACCTCTCCCATGAGTCGGGACATGAATGGGGAACCTTGATCAGTCAAAATCTCTTTTGGGAACCCGACATGTGAAAAGAACTAAATCATGGCCTGAGCAACGACCTTGGTGTGGGTACTTGGGAGGGGCATTGCCTCAGGGTATCGGGTGGCATAATCAACTAGTACTAGGATATATTGTCTCCCTCGAGTGGATGGAAGGAGGGGACCAATAATGTCCATTCCCACCCGAGAGAAAGATGTCTCTATGATAGGGAGGGGTTGTAATGGGGCTGGAGGTTGGGTGACGGGATTATAGAGCTGGCATTTTTGACAACTTTGGCAGAACCTACGTATCTCCCCATATATTCCTGGCCAGTAAAATCGTTTAAGGACCGCCTCCTCAGTCTTATCCCTCCCGAGATGCCCTTCCCCAGCTCCCCCATGTGTTACCTGCAACACCTGTAGTCGATGGCTGTTAGGGACTACTAATTGTCACTGTTGATTATTAAATGTCTGGGGTTTCCTATACAACAGATCATTATGAATGAGGAAGGAGGGTCCTGCTCCGGTACTCTCATTGCTAAGGGCTTTTTCCCACGCATGTTTCAGTGTGGGATCCTCTCTCTGATTTCGTCTAAAGTCACTCGCTACGGTATATACCTTTCTTGTGACATCTGGTTCATCACTGTTCCCACAGTTCTCCTCACAGTATAACCATCTCTGATTTATTTTCTGTCTTCTACTTAAGTGGGGTTTTAAAGGATGAGTTTCAGTTATCTCCGTATCACAAGGTACTTCTTCCCACCACTTTCTCATGATGTGTTCCTCCCCAGCTTTACTTAACAACTGTGTAAAAGCTGGATAATCAGCCCCAATGATAATGTCCTCTTCGAGATGTGGTAACATCCCGACCCTGAGAGGTTCCTCCTCACCCCTCCCCTGAAATTTGATCATAGCGACAGGATAATAGGATTGGTCTCCATGGGCACAGGCAATTAACACATGGGACTGGGGTACGGTTTGTTTTGGACTCACCAGCTCTTGTCTTATTACACTCTGACTGCAGCCCGAGTCCACCAGAGCTACCTTCTCCTGCCCGTTCAAAAGAATGGGTAGAGTATATGTGGGTTTGGTCGCCCCAGCCCAGAATACCCTTCCTTTAGTAACCCCGATTTCCATGGGCTCCTCTATATCTTTTTTTTTGGGACAGAATCGTGCGATGTGCCCCCACTCTGAGCAGTTATAACATTGAGGACCATTTGTGGGATACGAGGTTGGATTTGGATGGGGCATACGTGTTAGTTCCGGTTCGTGGGAAGTCGGGGCGCGAGAAAGCAGTCCTTTTCCCACTCCTGGGCGTATGGCGGCTGGTGTCGGGTTCCTAGTGGGGTTGGCCCTGAAGTCCGGGCTTCTATGAAAAGCACATGCCAATTCAATGGCCGTTTCATTGTTTAACCCGGGATGTTGGCGAACCCAATTCCTTGTGGAGGACGGTAGGGCATCCAGGAATTGTTCCAGTACTACGACATCGAACATCTCTTCCCTGGTTTTTTCTGTGGGTAGCAGCCATCGCCCGGCTGCATGTTGAACCCGGTAATATAAAGTACGAGGGCTCTCCTGCACTGTCCATTTCATATGTCTGAATTTATGTCAGTAACTTTCTCTATCCAGGCCCATTCTTTCCAGTATGGTCTTTTTAATGTCCGTATACGGAATGGTGCCCGTAGGATTTATTGCCTGATATGTTGCCTGTAGCTGTCCGGTCAACAGAGGAGCAATATACTGACCCCATTTATCTTCGGGCCAATAAGCAGATCTGGCCACCCGCTCAAAATTCAGGAAGAAGGAGTCAGGATCCTCCTGTTCTTGATATTTTTGGAGTACGCTGCTGGGTACATTGGGATGTACCTTCGTGTGGGCAAAGGTTTCTGTTAACTTACTTAGGGCTGTTTCTTGGATGAGTTGATTGTTGGCCATAATTGTGGCCTGACTCTTAAGTGCGGTTTGCAATGCATCTTTCTTCTCTTTGGCCTCCTTCATTTATTGCTCCCACATCAACTGGAGATGTCGTTGCCCCTCTGCTAGTTGTGCGATAACATCGGCCATAGTCGGTTTTTCCTCCATGATCCCACTTCTGACACCACTCGTACAAGGATGGCTGGACAGAAACACCAGACTGCGCGGGTTGTCCTTGGTTTACTAGATTTGATTTATTGGTTTGATAGGTAATATAGAGGCAATAGCCACAGATGATTGTTCTGTTCTGGCGGGTGGTGGTGACTTCTCCTTCAGGCGTGTATCTCGAGTCCTCTTCTTCTTGTTTTTCTCCCAGGACCTCGCGGGAAGCGTGCGGGAAAAGAAGAACATAGAACAGGTAAGTGTGGGGTTGCGATTTTACTCTCTTCGTATTTTCCCTCTCTCTTCTTCTCGCCTCTATTTACCTGTCTCCTGTCTTTTCTCCTTTGTTTACTTAATCTCTTCTGGTTTTCTTTTGGGCCTGTTCTATTTATTTCCTTGCTGTCTTTCTTTCTTTTTCTATGAGTCGAATACTCTAGATTTCCTTTCTTTCCTGTTTTCCCCTTTTCGATTTCTGCCTTTATCTTTTATTCATACTCATTTACGACTCTCTTCGCTGTCTTTTATCGTTCTCGCTCTTCTGTTTGTTTCACTTCTTCCCAGTGTTTCCTGTCATGGCCCCTTTGTTTCCCCTTTCCTGCAGTGCTCCTCGTGCCGTGTCCCCCTTTGTTTTCCTTTCTTCGTAGTGCTCCCTGTGCCGTGTCCCCCTTTGTTTTCCTTTCTTCGTAGTGCTCCCTGTGCCGTGTTCCCCTTTTCTTTTCCTTCCTTGCCCTTTTCCCGTACCTCCCGTCTCCCACCCGCTTCCCCTTGTACCGCTCCCCGTACCTGGAAAGGCCACGCTTCTCCTGATGCGTGGCGGCTCTTTCGTTCCGCTCCCCGGCGTCAGCGGCCATCTTCAGGGGTTTCCGTTTATTCCGATTCAGGCGGCGCTCCGCTCCTCCAAGGAGCGGCTGCTTCTTTTCTGGCCTCGGAGGTTTCTGCAATCGTCTGTTCCTCCAAGTTCGCGAACTCAGATGCCTCCCAGCTCCTATTCCCGGCGTGCTCACCCGAAGACAGAGGAAGCCGACTTTTAAATCCCCTTAGGTATCACGGGCTCGTAATACAACCAATGCTAGCACTGTTATCCAGGGTCACTTCCAGTGCAACAAAGGCAGAGTCAGCACAAGTCCGGGCAGAGTGTGGGTCGGATTGAGGAGACCCATCACAGGTGATCAACTATGGCCTGCATATTTATGGAGTGGGTTTGCTTCCTGTTCCACAATAGATGCTCTGTTGCACCAGGTGGTACAATCCGGACATTGGTACAGTCAATTGCACCAAGAACATGTGGGAAGCCATGTATTTGGTAAAACCCTGTTTGGTCTCCTGCTGCTTCTGCTGTGTGTTGGGGAAGATGATGTGGCGGGATGTGAGGGAGATGATGTCATCAAGGACCTTGGGAAGGAAGGCGGAGAATGAGGGCTGTGATACCCCAGCAACCAGGGCACCTGTTGTTTGGAATGAGCCACTTGCCAACATGTGGAGCACAGCTAGCAGCTTGGTCACTGGTGGAATATTGTGTGGTGTCTGCAGGCTGGCTGTTATCTGTGGCTCAATTTGGAACAGCAGCTTCTCTATGGCTTGCCAGTTGAGTCTGTACCTCTGGATTATATCCTGTTCCCTGGGGCCCAGGAGGGTTGTCCTGGTCCTGAAGACCCTCTCCTGCCTTCTGCGTTGCCTTTGGGGTCCACCTTGATGTGGTGGTATTTGCTGCTGTTGGTCCTTTGCTCTGCTCGTCCGGCATGCTGCATGAGTAGCATCTCCATGCCCTCCTTCTTGAGCAATGATGTTCCTTGTGTGTGTTTTCCTTAACTAATGATGTGTTTACCCTTTTTTAACACCTGCCCTGACCCAGGCGTTAAAATGTGACGCAAATTGGGCTTTGTGTCATTTTTTGGGTTCGCATCCCAGCCGAGTGTCATTTTTGCCCGGGTTGATAAATGTGGTACACAGGTGTTTGAGTCATTTTTTGTACAGGAACGCCTACCTTGCATCTCATTGATGCACTGCGGTTTCACGCATCCAGAAAATGACACAAACTCGGATACTTTGACGCTAGATGGGTCTAGCGTCAAAATGTAAATATGGTGTTAAGTTTGCGCCAACTTTGCGTAAAAAACAAATTATGCTAATCCGGCACAAACAGAGTATAAACATGGGCCCTAGTTCATAGAAAAAAAATTGGAACAGTCAATTTTAAGCAAAGTACCTGGTTTGCGTAAAAAATAAAGCTGCATGATTGCATCAGAAAAGTCAGTAATACATCAATTGCTTACTCACAAGTGAGGCCATGCGTCGTTTTCTTCTCCGGTCAGTTCGGTGATGTGTTGTTTGTCTCCCTTGCAAGAGAGCGATGCGTCAACTTCCGGACTGGGCACCTCGGATACGCAGAGGTTCACGATGACTTTGACACCCAGGGATGATGCGTGAGAAATCTGGGTGTACAGTGTTAGAAAACCTTGCTGAGTGGGGTTTGCATCATTATCAGTAGCTGCGTGTGGGTTTTGCATCATTTCTCCAATGGCAATGCATCGATCTCCCAACTGCAATGCAGGTGCAAGTGTCGATTCTTGCTGCAAAGCGGGTGGCGCGCCATTTATCAGCCATGTTGCAGATGGTGTTTTGTGAGTGGATTTCAGCTCTTGTTCTGCCAACTTCACCTTTCAAGGGCCCAGAGACTGGATGGGGCATCAGTTGGCAGGGCAGGAGTCTAAGCAAAGGGTCCAGGTGCAGGCAGAGGAAGTCCTTGATGGCCCTGAGACTTCAAAACAGGAGGCAAGTTCAAGCCGTTAGATATTCTTCTTCAAGCAGGAATGCACAGCAAAGTCCGGTCTTTGTCCCCTTTCACAGGCAGAAGCAGCAACTGCAGGATAGCCCAACAAAGAACAGTCACAGACAGGGGCATCACTTCTCCTCATTTCTTCAGCCCTTCTCCTTGGCGGAGATTCTTCTTTGTTCCAGAAGTGATTTAAAAATCTGGGGTTTTGCCTTTGAAGTAGGCAAACTTCAAAGGAAAGTCTCTGTTGTTCACAAGATCCTGCCTTGCCCATGCCAGGCCCCAGATGCACACCAAGGGCTTGGAGACTGCATTGTGTGAGAGCAGGCACAGCCCATTCAGGTAACAACTTCTCCCTCCATTCTAGCACAGATGGCCAATCAGGATATATAGGCTACACCTCAGCTCCCTTTGTGTTATTGTCTGGAGGAGATTCACAAACAGCGCAATTGTCAGTCTGACCCAGACAGGGAATCCACAAACAGGAAGAGTCACAGAATGGTTAAAGCAAGAACATGACTACTTTCTAAAAGTGGCATTTTCAAGCTAACAATTTAAAAAACAACATTGCCAAAAGATGTATTTTTAAATTGTCAGTTTATAGACACCTAACCCCATTCTCTATCTGCTCTCAAACGGAAGCTGTACTTTAAAACTATTTAAAGGCAGCACCCATGTTAACCTATGAGAGAGATAGGCCTTAAAACAGTGAAAAACTAATTTAGCAGTATTTCACTGTTAGGACATGTAAAACACATCAGAACATGTCCCACCTTTACCATGTACTGCATCCTACCCATTGGGCTACCCCAGGCCTACCTTAGGGGTGACTTACATGTATAAAAAGGGCAGGTTTAGGCCTGGCAAGTGAGTACACTTGCCAGGTGGAATTGTCAGGTTAAAACTGCACACACAGACACTGCAGTGGCAGGTCAGAGCCATGCTTGCATGGCTACTAATGTGGGTGGCACAACCAGTGCTTCAGGCCCACTGGTAGCAGTTTACATGCCCTGGGCACCTCTAGTGCACTTTACTAGGACTTACTAGTAAATCAAATATACCAATTATGGAAAAGCCAATTTGCGATACATTTTACACAGGAACAATTGCACTTTAGCACTGGTCAGCAGTGGTAAAGTGCCCAGAGTACCAACAACAGCAAAAACAGGGTCCAGCACACCGTAAAAACATGGGTGGCAGAGGCAAAAAAAGACAGGGGAGTCCACGCGAAGGATGCCAGATCCAACATATGTCCCCCTCAGCTTGAATTGGAGAGAACTACCCTACCTCATGGGAGTTCTCATCACTAAGGCGGAAGAATCTGGACAGACCATCAGCAGTGGTGTCTTCTCTTCCAGGGAGGTGTTCCACCAAAAAGTCTGTCCCCTGTAGGGAAATGGACCACCTCAATAGTTTTGGATTCTCACCCCTCATCCTCATTAACCATATAAGGGGCCTGTGGGTGGTCTGAACCCAGAAGTGAGTCCCAAACAAGTTGGGTCTTAGGTTCTTCAGTGCACAGACCACAGCAAAAGCCTCACGCTCAATTGCCCTCCACCTACATTCCTGGGGAAGTAGCCTCCTAACAATGAAGGCTACAGGCTGGTCTAGGCTCTCTTCATTTAGCTGTGATAATACTGCTCTGACACCATGCTCTGAAGCATCAGTCTGCGTGACAAATTAGTTGGAGAAGTCAGGGGCCTCGAGCCTGGGTGCCGTGCACATGGCTGCACATGGCTGCCTTCATGGCATCAAAAGCTTTCTGGCAAGACTCAGCCCAGATCACTTTTCTGGGTTGCTTCTTGGAAGTTAACTCAGTCAAGGGAGCAACAATAGTGCGATACCCCTTGACAAACCTCATTTAATATCCTGTGAGACCTAAAAAGGCTCTCAAATCAGTCTGGATCTAGTGAGGCTTCCAAGCCAGAATGGTGATAATCTTTGGTATTATTATCCTTGCCACTCCCCACCTGGTGTCCCAAGTACACCACAGACCCCTGCCCTATTTGGCACTTGCTAGCCCTTATACTCAGGCCTGCCTTTTGCAGGGCTTCCAACAATTTGCAGAGGTACTGCAAGTGCTCCTCCCACGTGGAGCTGAACACAGCAGTGTCATCCAGGAAGGCTGCACAGAAATCATCCAGCCCAGTCAACCCCTGGTTGACGAACCTCTGAAAGGTGGCAGGGGCATTCTTCATCCCAAAGGGCTTCAGTCTAAATTGGTAGTGCCCATCTAGTGTGGAGAATGTATACCTCTCCTTAGCCCCCTCAGTCAGAGCAATCTGCCAATATCTGGAGGTCAAGTCAAAAGTACTCAGACATTTTGCAGTCCCTAACCAGTAAATGAGCTCATCAGCTTGGGGGACGGGGTGCACTTCAGTTCTAGTGACCGCATTGAGTCCCCGGTAATCCACAGAGAGCCTGAGCTCTGGAGTGGCACCAGGAACAGCAGCTTTTTGGGCAAAGACCATAGGGCTGGCCCGAGGGCTACTGGAGAATTCAATTACCCCAAGTGTTAACATTTTGAAAAACTCACCCTTTATGTTAGCCCTAACATTGTCAGTCACTCTGTAAATCTTATGTTTAACAAGAAGACTGTCCCCGGTGTCCACATCATGTGTACACAGATAAGTGACCCTGGGATCATGGAAAATAGAGGGGCAAACTGTCCCAACACTTGGCAACAGTCCCTCTGTTGCTCTTTGGTGAGGGAGGGGGTGACATTCACACCCTCCACTGAACCATCTTTCTCTTTGACAGACAGGAGGTCAGGAAGAGGCTCACTCTCTTCTGCTACCCCATCATCTGTTGCCAAGAGCTTTGTCACCTCTGTCCTCCCAAAATGAGGCTTGAGATGATTAACATGTAGGACCCTCAAAGGGTTCCTGAGAGTGCACAAGTTCACCAGATAGGTGACATCACTCTTGCACTCCATTATCTCAAATGGCCCAGTCCACCTATCTTGGAGAGCCTTAGGCTCCATTGGGGCCATCACCCACATTTTTTGGCCAGGCTGGAACTCAACCAGAGTGTCATTCTGGTTGTACCGATGTTTCATGTCTTCCTAGTTTGCTTCCAGGTTCTCTTGGGTGAGCTTCCTGAAGCAAGCTGTCTGGTTCCTAAAAGCCAGCATGTAACTGAATACATCCTGGGGGGTGCTGTAGGAGGCTGGCCTGGTTTGTAGTGGGTACCTTGGGTACTTACACCTTATACCAGGTCCAGTTATCCCTTATTAGTGAACTGTAGTAGTGTACTAGCAGCTTAGGCTGATAGAGGTAGCTATAGCAGAACAGCTTAGGATGATCTAGGAGACATGCAAAGCTCCTGCAATACCACTTTGTAGTTACACAGTACTTATACACAAGTAAAAACAATATTCAGTGTTATCAAAAATAAAGGTATTTATTTGGGTGACACAGTACCAAAAATATCTTAGAGACAATACTCCTTCTGGAGGTAAGTATGATACACAATATATACACTAGACACCAAAATTAGACAAGTAAATAGTCATAGAACAATGCAACACAAACCATATACTAAGAAAGTGGAATGTGAATCACAAATTCCCCCCTAGACAAGTGTAGTGTGTGTAGAATCGCTGGGAGAGTAAGAATACAGTAAAAGTAAGTAAATTACCCCACCCCAGAGCCCAGAAAAAAAGGAATGAAGTACTGCAAGTTTCCTTAGGACACACTACACCTCGTGATTGGGATTATGCAGTACCCAACCAAGTCTGCAAACAACAACTGCTGGATTCCTGGACCTGAAGACCTGCAAAAGAAGGGGACCAAGTCCAGCAGTCGAAAGAAGTTCCAGGAAGGACAGGAGCCCCTGCCAACCCAGAAGATGGTGCAAAAGAAGAGTCCATGGTTAGTCGAAGACTGCAGAAATGTACCCTACGAAGATGCCAGCAGGTTCCTGCATGATGCAAAAGATGTCCCACAATGTGAAAATGGATGCAGACATGATTTTGTGTTGGAAGTCACCAACAAGCCTTGGTTACGACAAAAGTGCAGTTTGCACCAAAATGGCGCTGGATGGACCCAGGAGGACCTGGGGGCCTCAACTCTCTGTGAGGAGGAAGAGGGGGCTCTCTGCACTTTAGAGAGCCCTAGAGATGCCAGCCAGCAGTCACAGGAGTCCCAGGACACAGGGACGAAGGAGGTGCAAAATGCGGTTGATGCAGCACAGCAAAGGAAGGTCCCACGGTGCCGGAAAACAACTCAGTGAGTTGAGCGTCACAGGACAGAGTGCTGGGGACCTGGGCCAGACTGTACATGAAAGACATTTGCAAATAGTGCACAGAGGCCTTAGGAGGGGAAAAAGACGCAGTACACAGGGGTACCATCGCTCTCTGGGAAGGCAAGGTCTTACCTCCCACAAATTGCGTCTGTAGGACCTCAGGACACTCTATGTCGATGATGTCCACCCTCTTAGGAGCATGCTTGTCACTGTGAGAGGAGTCCAAGGGTACCGGTCGTCATCTTCGAAGATGCCAGCTGGAGCAGGGGTGTGACTCCGTCACCCCAGGGGATATTTCTTCGGTCCTTCTGGTACAGGATGAAGACAGGGAATCCCCAGAGCATGCACACCATGGAAACTGTTGCAGTTGCTGACTTGGAGTTGAGATTGCTGAAGAAAAGTATCCCTTGTGGATACTTTGTTGCAGTTAAAGCAGTTCCTGGAGCAGGGTGCAGTTGATCCGAGGTCACAGGATGATGAAGTAGTTGCAGAGGATTCCTGAAGGAAACTTGCAAGCAGAATCTGAGGAGAACCCACAGGAGAGACCCTAAATAGCCCTGAGAGGGGGATTGGCTACGTTTTTAGGTATGGACCTATCAGGAGGGGTCTCTGACATCACCTGCTGGCACTGGCCACTCAGAGGCCTCCAGTATGCCCCCACACCTTGCAAAGCAGGATGGCTGAAGTCTGGAGGATCTCTGTGCACCACCCCTAGGGTGGTGATGAACAGGGGAGTGGTCACTCCACTTTCCCTTTGTCCAGTTTCACACCAGAGCAGGGGTGTCCCTGAACTGGTGTAGACTGGCTTATGCAAGGAGGGCACCATCTGTGCCCTTCAAAGCATTTCCAGAGGCTGGGGGAGGCTATCCCTCCCCAGCATGTAAAGCCTATTTCCAAAGGGAGAGATTGTAATACCCTGCTCTGATGGGAAATGCTTTGTTCTGCCTTCGTGGGACTGGGCTGCCCAGACCCCAGGAGGGCAGAACCCTGTCTGTGAGGTGGCAGCAGTTGTAGCTGCAGTGGAAGCCTCAGAGAGCTGGTTTAGCAGTACTGGGGGTCCATGGTGGAGACCCAAGGGTGCATGGAACTGGCTAACCAATGCCAGATTTGGAATGGGAGACAATTCCATGATCTTAGACATATTACATAGCCATATTCAGAGTTACCATTGTGAAGCTACATATAGGTCTTGACCTATATGTAGGGCACATGTGTAATGGTGTCCCCACACTCACATAGTCCAGGGAAATGGCCCATGAATTATGTGGGGGCACCTTTGCTAGTGCAAGGGTGCCCTCACACTTAGTAACTTTGCACCTAGCCTTCAGCAAGTGAAGGTTAGACATATAGGTGACTTATAAGTTACTTAAGTGCAGTGAAAATGGCTGTGAAATAACATGTGTGTTATTTCACACAGACTGCAATGGCAGGCCTGTGCAAGGGTTTGTCTGAGCTCCCTATGGGTGGCAAAAGAAATGCTGCAGCCCATATGGATCTCCTGGAACCCCAATGCTCTGGGTACCTAGGTACCATATTCTAGGCACTTATAAGGGGGGTCCAGTGTGCCAATTGAAATGTGTAAATGAAGTCACTAGCCTACAGTGACACATTTAAAAGCAGAGAGAGCATAAGCACTGAGGTTCTGATTAGCAGAGCCTCAGTGACACAGTTAAGCACTACACAAACACTCACATGGCCATGCCATAAACTATGAGCAATGGGGTCCTGACCAGCAGGATCCCAGTGAGACAGGCAAAAAACATACTGTATTACAGGTAAAAAATGGGGGTTACATGCCAAGGGAGATGGTACTTTCCTACAGGTGCTTGCTGAAGGCTTTGTCCAAGCCTTCCCTAACCAGACTCAAATGTCTCCTGACAGGGTGGCCATACAGTAACTCAAAGGGGCTAAACCCAAAACCCTTTTGGGACACTTCCCTGTAGGCAAACAGAAGGCATGGCAAGAGGATGTCCCACTTACTCCTGAAGGGCTCTGACAGGCCCATGATCATTCCTTTTAAGGTGCAGTTGAATCTCTCAATCAGACTGTTAATTTGGGGATGGTAAAGAGTAGTGAACTTATACGTCACCCCATACTCCTTCCACAGAGACTTCATACAGGTTGATATGAAGTTGGTACCCCTATCAGATACCACATCCTTGGGGAACCCCATGCGGTTAAAACCCCCCATCAAAGCACGTCCCACCACAAGGGAGGTGATTGACCTCAAAGTAATGGCTTCTGGGTACCGGGTGGCATGGTCCACCAAGACCAGGATGAGCCTGTTGCCCATGGCTGTCTTGGAATCCAGATACCCTACAATGTCCTGCGCCAACGCAGTTTTGCGCCAAACATTTTACCGTCGGCTAACGCCATTTCTTTGCCCCGCTCGGGCGACAAATTTATGCTTTGACGCACGGCGGCGCAAACCACTGGTGTGAGTCATTTTTTTTTACTCAAACCAATGCATCACGTCATAAAGAAAAACGATGTTAACGCAGCAAAAATGACTGTGAGACGGTTTACGGCGCCGCAAACCGGATATGCGCCATTTTTTTACGCAATAGTATCAAAAAGCGGAGCAAACACTGCCAAATTTGCTAAGGAGAGCCAAAATTGATCCAAGATGCTTGGACAGACCCCAGGAAGATGACAACAGACCAGGAACCAGCCAGGAGGACCCACACAAAACCCAGGAGAGGGAGAAGAAGAAAAGAAAGTGTTGCTTCAGTGCAGAGAAGCAGGAAATTCTGGTGAAAGAGGTGACGGAACCCCAGCACCAACTTTTTGTCACCTCAAAATTGCCAATCAGTAAGAGAGAGGCAATATGGCAACAAATTGTTGACAAGATAAACAGTGTGGCAGAAATACGGAGAACAGCCATCGAGTGCAAGAAACGCTGGCATGACTGGGAGCGCAGGACAATGGAAAAGATGGCCAGGAACAGGAAGGCAGCACTGCAGACTGGAGGTGGGAGTCCAGCACAGCAGGAGGCCCTGGACCACATGGAGGAGAGTGTGGCAGCCGTCATACCTGAGGAGATCATCACAGGGATTCAAGGACAGGACAGCACAGACTACCAGGAGACAACACAGATGCAGGGTAAGTCGCATGGGGAATTAAAAAGCACAAATGTTAACTGCAAGAGGGGGGACATACCTACTACACAATGCATGGAAGTCATGATATTCAGGGAGTGAAATGGGTAAAGGGGCACGGCACAGGGGCATGGGCTGTTCAGAGGAAACCTGGGGCACAGTACTACACTACACCAACGACCTTTGCATGGGGGTATGCTGCCATGCCAAGTATGTTGGAAAGGGGGGTAGGGTAAAACGTAAAACTGGCCTGCTGTCACACATTAGCTGGAATTCTCCCTACATGAACTAGGGCTCAATTAACAGCCTCAGGCCATATCTGCAAGTGGAATGTAACATTGACAACAGTTGCCACCACCACCTCTGCTGTGGGTGCAGGTCAAGTAGCTAATGACAGTAACGTCCCCATGGATCAAACACACCCAAATGAGAGGGTTCCGGATGACAACTTTATCAATCCCCTGTAATCAATAAAAATGTTCAAATCCTGTCAAATGTGATTGTTCATAGTTGCTACAAACATCAGCCATAAACATTATGAGGTACACAGCACTAATGTCATACCCATGCTGCATATGTCAGGGTCCACCCTGTGCCTGGGTCACAATAGCTCCATTGACACCATGCAACATCCCAAATGTCATACTGCTCGGACAACTGCATTGAGGGGGAGGACATATGTCACCGGCTAGAGAAATTCACCCTCACAGTCAGAAGAGGAAATGGAACACTGCTAGGACCATCAGTGCAATCAAATGTAGCACACATTCCCCAACATTCAACATTACATACTATGTACATTACTACACAATGCTGATATCTGTAGTGTGCCATGCCAGTGATATACATAGTATATGATAGGTCTCAGCAACATAGAGCTGGATGTGAAATATCTGAGACTGGCTCAGTTCCAGATTGTGAAGTGTGGTGCAAGTGCCATCAGAACAACCACAGCCCGTGAAAGGCCTCACCATGAGAATGGAAGTAGACGGAGGGTTGAGTAGGACAAGAAGGCGGCAATTCACAATTTGGCCAGAACCAACACCTAGAGGATGAGAGGCTGACAAGTCCCCAAACTGACCATAATACATGTGACATGGAGGTGGGGCATAGGCCATGGGAGAATGCTAATAATAAAGACAGGAGTAATTAACAGGAACCAAGATCACAATGTGCAACAAATAGGAAGGCAGGCACGTCACATTACAAATCCCACAACACAGACACTAATTGTACAATATCTAATTGCAGAGGACGTTGGCTCTCCTGGGGATATGCCTGTCCTGGACTACCCTGATGACATGGATGACGAGCAGACAAACATCAGCCAGCAGACCCTCCAAGATGTCCTTGGGACCCTCCAGACCCCACCTTCAGTCACAAGAAGGAGCACAGATACAGCAGCCATCACAGAGGGCACACCCACCACCCCAAGTGTACGACCTGCCAGCTCCAACCCAGCTGAGGACTCTGACGACACTGGCACCAGCTTTGAGAGAACTGTAGTTGGAGTACAGCGGGGGCTGGCCAAGGAGGTGCGGGTGGGGATGCAAAATATGGCAGCCAGCATAGAGGGGGTGCATTCGTGCATGATGTCAACTGCAGAACGGGCAGCAGCTATGCAAGGGCGAACATCAATCTTGCAGAAACTTGAAAAAAGGTTGAAGGAAATCAGCACAGCGGTAAGAGAGTTGACACAACACCTACAACAACAATCCTGTCAACGAGTGCACAAATGGATTATTGAACCCCTCAGGGCTGACCTGGCTGCCTACCACAGTGATGTGGCTTCTGTACTTAAGAACCAGCAGCTCCTCCTTGCTGCAGTACTGCCCTTCATAGCCCCACAGTTGGCAGCTACTGGGATGTCTGACTCCACGTCTTCAAACACTGAGGTGTGTGTTGCCCCTTCACAACCACCACTACCAAGGGCAGAGGAGACAACTCACACATCAGAAGATAAAGACGTGGAACAGATCACCTTCACCCATAAGAGTACCCGGTAGCACTAGTCCCTGCCACATGGTCACCTATAACCAAGGTCCTGTGCTTTGTAACATGCCAGTCCTGCAACAACTGTACTCAAGCACTGTTCTTCAGGCCACTGTTTATCTTAGCACCCTGCCCTGTGATTGTCTCTCACTAACTCAATGGCAAATCCTGTCCCTCTGCACTGTCTGACACTTCACCTCAGCATGTCCAATGACATGTCCTTTTACACTTGTGTAGGATCACAATGGAAGGTGTCACACTAATGGACTCACAATCATGGACAATGTAAATATAGCACTTCAGCACTTTAAAATAAATAGCACTTACACAACCACTTTGTCTCTGTGTAATGTGACACATCAACCGTGAGGGAGATCAGTGATGTTTACCTCATGTCAATGATTATAGATTTTCAATACAACTGCCCTGAAATAATGTGGGCTGATAACTATGCACTGTGGTCTGGATTGTACCATCATCTGCCCTTCCTGAGGGTTAATTCTGAGGGACATAGAAACTATACAGTATAATGATGTGTTGGACAGAATAAGTCTTCCTCAAGGGATGTCTAAGCCAAAAATTATTGCCTACAAATTTTTCTTCAAGCCAATCTTTACGTCTGTGACATTTGACCCAAAATGTTCCTAACACACGCCATACAGCAGGAATGGATGTGTATGAGTGTACATACAAATAAGTAACCTGGCTGAACAATGTACCAAATGATAGGTGTGAGTTATGTATACCATACTACATGAGATCATACTACCACTCACCTTATAAGGCTTCACTTGAACATCAGGCTGCAGTCAGACGTAACAAAGTGTCCTCAATACCAAATCTGGTCTCAAAGTAGGTGAGATTGAAAACATATATCAATAATTAACAACACTTTGGGATCCATAGTAACCTTGACTGGTGGGTGCAATGGATGACAGAACCTTAGCAAAGTAGCTCTGGTGTAGCTGCCAATGTAACAGCTCAATTGGGAATTGGTTGCAGGATGGGACACAAATGCAAATACTAAAGAGACACTGTTCAGCCATGGCAAGGCCGTGATCCCCAAGCATGTGACACATGCTGTAAAGGATTACCTAAATATTTATTTAACAGTAAAAAAGGAAGATTAAGCTTTGGGAAACACCTTACCTAACCTAACCTATCCTAACTACACATTTCCCACAACAGGCCCTAACTAACCTAAGCTAAACTTACTTATCACATTGAACTAAACAATCTAAACATCAACCCCCACCCCCCTTATAAGATGGGACACATGGAGAACAATATATACTAACCTAAACACATACTATCTTATACTAAACAAATATATTGTTTTTTTTATTTTTATATTTTATATATATATTTTTTTAAAATACCAAAACCCCAACATCATCCCCCACCCCCCCTCACACATAATAAAAAACAGATATAAAAATTATCATACCCCAACCCACTATTACTAACTAAACTAACAGCCTATTCTAGCCTAACACTAAGCCCCCTAAACCCACTAATTTAAAGAACCAGGAAAGAGGAGGGAGGGGAGGGAATCATGGCTGAGGGTATATTGTTCACAAATTCACCCTCCGCAGGGTCTTCTTGATGGCACACACTTCCTTATTAACTTGTGCCACCTCCTGCTGCAGCCTGTTCATTTTCCTCAACATACGTTCAATGTCACGTTGCATCCATTGGAAATCTGCAGGGTCAATGACTGCAGAAGGGGTGGTCTGGGTGCCAGTTGAAGATGTTTGTCCGGTTGTCGGTGCCATGCATGTAGGAGAAGGTGCAGGTGGTGCTGTGATAGGTCCGGGAGCAGTGGAGGTTGATGGTCCTGCAGTGGTGCCTGCTATGGTTGGGGCCACCTGGGTGGTAGTGGTGTTGCTGGTGGTGGTGCCTGTGGTGGACACCGAAGGGCCCCCTTGGGCAAATGCCCTCCACACTCCGGAGGCTTTTTCATGGCGATAACGCCTTGCCATGTGGCGGAACCCAGACTAGACATCCAGAATGTGGCAGTAACACATCGCCCAGCGCTAAAACACCTGAATCTGGATGGCATTCATATTGGCTGCTGTTAAAAAAAGGATTCAACCAAACATTATGTACTTTATTGTGTGATATGGCTACTGAAGTAAATCTGACAATACATCTAATGTACCAGAAACAGGCCATATCATCATATAGATCACAAATTGTCCCAGATGAAGTACATGCCAACGCAGCCTACACATGTCCTATCTAATAGCACAGCAATACCCTAAAAGATGTGTAACAATTTAAATGACCTATGCATCATAGTCCACCATTTCTCACGTGAAAAATGCTGCAAGTCCTCCACATGTTACAGGCCAACTAATGACTAGCTCCTGGATGACAATCAAGGGCCACAAGATCTGTGATTTGTAAATGGAATTCGCAGGATACAATGCAGTTGCTAATCATGAGTGGGTATCCTAGTTTTGGAAAAGTGATTTACAGATTTACATGTCTGTGTACTAAACTTAGATCATCAGTCCTAGGTACACATTTCATAACCCTAAGCCTGTGCCTGAAGGGGGTGATGGACAAGCAACAAATACATTCCAACATCTAGGACACCCAGGAATCTTTGGACAGCTGTACATGAGTTTGGGCAGTCCACTACAGGTAAGGAGGATGTCCAACTAGGATACACCCAAACCTTTGACAATCCCATCCACATTTATGTTTGGAAATGCAGAAAATTGTCAACATCATTTAACAACACTAATACATGTGTAACAACAAGCAGATAGATCCAAGCACACATCTGGCCATCAGCTACATGCACCCTTATGACATTATACTCAAGTGCCACGCACATGTAGCACAACATGTGGAGCTACATGCTGCTAGGAAGTCAAACATACTGTACAGTCAAACATGTTCATTAGTGAAAAAAGGAGGCTCAAGTCTGTGGGTAAGACTTTGGCATCCCTATTCTGTGAGATTCAGGGTCTGACTTGCTGACTAAATCATAAATTTGGCCCTATGCTAAATTTTCTTTATAAACGTTTTATCAACAAATGTCACCCTATTCACATGGCCATGCCTACAGGGCTGCATTACAATCCCAAAATATGACTATACGCTAATGATTGTCCAACTCAAAGATGGAAAAACTTGATACTCCACTCGAGTAACATATCCGATCATTTCCTGGCACATCATACCTTGCTATGTGTCCAAAACACAGGAGTCAATATCACAACACCTGCAATCACAGAATAGGAATATCAACATTTATTGGAGATGTCTGGGTCCGCAAATCGAGCCCCCTCTCCGATTGTGTAGGGGGCAGGACCACCTGTAAAGCATGGAAGGGAGAAATGTGCTCAATGTCTGTGCACTGTACAACACTTCCAAATAAAATTACTGTGTGTAACATTAAATCTGAAAGTGCAGCCTCTCAGGCATGATGATACTGCAACACACATACCACTGCAAACATGTACAGACCCAGTCACTCCAGTGAGTGATACACACATATCTGCACACGTGCAGTGGCCCTAACTATCATGTGGTGGCAAAAATGCTCCATCATTTGTTTGCAGACTCATTTATAGAGTGTACTCCTCTCATCATTTGTATTAATGAGAGACATGCAAAGCCACTTTCCTGGAGCAGTGCAATACCAGTCACTCAGGCATTGTGGCATGGGCATCAAAGGGCAATCATTTACTGTGTGACGCACCTGTGGGTTGATTTAAGGTCATGATTTATCATGCTTTCTATGGTCTCTTACATGTAGGGCCTGTGTTGTGTCTAGGTTACATATGCTACATTAACAGGGTACTCTGAGCCACGTATGCCCCCATGACACCATAATGGCAGGGATCCTGTGCATTATTTGGTGACAGTTTGAGGCTAGCCATGGATTGACCAGTTTTAATATTTGGATACAACAAGGAGATATATGTTGACAGTGTATATTGTAGTTATCCATGATAGACTGCATGGGCACAGGTGTAGTCATTGCACCTGAAATGTATCACTCATTGCCCTGTTTATCCATTATGGGTTTAGGAACTCACAGATGAGCTACATTCATCATCTTAAATTTGCCAAGTTGGTTGATCAGCGAAGATACAGTAAACTGACACTGTGATATTATTAACACATGGTTTAGGAAATGTACCACTGTGTCAATCATGATGATGTAGGTTTCAATTTGTATGTTCCTTCGGAATGACAGCAGTCTCAGGAATGCTGGTCTTCTGATCTTAGCATACACCTATGTCAGTAATAGCCTCCATACTGGGAGGTTAGTTATTAACCATATGCTGCATTAGATCAGCACGGGTTTGCCAAACTTAACTAGCAAAGTGTTAGTGAACTTTATATGTATGATGGAATTGGTCAGGGGTCCCTTGCACGACATCATGCACTTAATCCATTGCAATCATGCATTCCCCAAAGTCAGGTATCCCATGATGATCCCATAACTTACGAGAAGTACATGGCAATAGAGTAACACAGATGGCAAATGCATTAGCTTGGGTCCAGCAATTGTGACTAATACCAATGTAAAACACACAGGTACAATGAACAGAGGGCCATGGATAGTTGTTACCCCTCAATTTGTATCTTTTGCTTCATTTTATGTGCCACTGCTATGGAAAGTAGCACCAAGCATTTAGATATGAACCCGTGTGCATTACTTTTAGCATCCATCCCTAATTTAATTGCGGCACAACCAAGTCAAACTATCACCCTAAGATGTTACCTGAGGTCAGAAATAACTTGTTATGTATGTGTCAGAATCAAGTTCAGAAATGTATCCGAAATAATTGGGGGACATATTGATTCTTGAAAATATCTGGATTAAAAACATGTCTTTCCTGGTACAGTTACAGACCATGCATAAAACATATGTTAGAGCCACATTTGCATCATCTATTGACGTGAAGGCAGCACTAATTTACAGGCTCCAGTTGTGCTTTGTAACTCAGTGCAGCTGTTGCGTCAACAAATGACGGTAATGTGTAGGAATTATTGCATAACTTACGGCCACTGTATGTTTAACTGTCATTCCACATGTCCAAAAACATTGCCTGCTGCATGTGAACAACTGTCACTACAGAGCATTTAAATGTGCACATTACTCTGAATTGTACTCACCAACAGGGCGACCAATCACAATCCCCAGGTGGTCCAGCAGGTCTTGCTCCCTGGCAACCAGTTCAGCCTAACGGTGTTTTAGCTGGTGGTCGCTGCACGGTGTGTTGTATATTCTTTTAAGATGGTATAGGACCTTTGCCCACCGGAGCCTCCTTGCCTCTGTGTGATACCCCTGTATCACCCGTCCACCTGCTTCTATCATCAATGGGAGGAAGAGGCACACCAGCCAAATAAATCCCCCAGCTCCTCCTCTCCCATTCTACCAAGATGTGGCCTACCCAACATGTTTGAAAAAACAAGGAATTAAGGGGTACAGAGGATAATGATGGGAAAGGAGGAGAGGGAAATGAAAATTAAAGAACACTACAACAGCCCAACTATCCCCAAACTAACACTACCCACAAGACTCCCAACATTACAAAGACAAAATTAAACACCAGAAATGACAAAAATACACTTACACAGGATACCACAGACACTTAGAAAACACCAAAAGACAATATAAAGAGCACACAAATTCACAATATTCACAGAGAGCACCTACATTGTGCATTCTGGTGTATGGGCACATGTGGCAGATCATACTACTGAGGACCATGATCCTCTTGTTTTTGTACCGGATTTGCACTCTTCACTGAAGCAATAGATCCCCAAACCTGTGGAATACAAATTGGTATTACCCAGTTTGAGCAGGTTGTGCGTCAATAGAGGACAGCAAGGCTATGCAACTCAATACAGTAACTCATTACCTGTTTGTCAATGTGTGTGAATTGGCTGTTCCAAATTTAGTTGTCCCACTGTGTGAACATCACAAGACGTGTTGTCATAAATGTGCTTGTATGCATGTGTTGTCAATGTGGCCAACCATCAGATGCTATTCAGTGTGGAAATGAGAAAGGATATGTGCTTGTCATGCACATAGCAATAAATGCTGTGTGAACTTCCCCGATTGTTGGGACCTATGCATCTCCACTGACAAACCATGCACAGGATAGATAGAAGATGTTTGATCATGGCAATGTTCCAAGACTAAGGCATCACATGTCCTGGAATGTTGGATATCACTTCAGGCTTTGGAAAATGATATGAGGGTACGATGTTTGTGACACCGAGTCCCAAAAAAAATCCACAAATATAATGTCACGCCACAGTATGAATCGTATAAATGACCTATGTTTCTCCTGTGGCAGTGGAGGACCAGCAGACCAAGTAGCACGTGTTCACATATCTCCAGTGGTTAATTGCACAAAGGTGTCCAGTTCAAGTGTGTGAGCCAATGTGTAGCCGGTATCAATATTGGGGTTCATGTTGTCAAAGTTAGGTGCAGGTCTAGTCATGAGTCTGTGGAGCCATTCCCTGCATTAACAAAGTATCCTTTGCAGCTGAATTGAACGAAAGCCAAAGAGGAATAGGCAACACACATGGGGATAGTCCAGCTATGGCACTGCAGACGTTTTATGAGACTGACAACAGAGCAACCTTGGTGTCCTCACAAAGTTAATGAATCAGTCATTTTAAACCAGCAGGTTTCCTCATAACATTTGTACACAGGGTGGCCTCTAAAATTCCCACTGCATCCGGGAATATCAGTGCCTCTGTGCTGATTAATCTCACAGCTATTCACCACGAAAGCCTCATCAATATTTTGGGGGCGATGTGAATCAGCGTATGGACAATCAGGGTACAAACATGTGTTGACATTTCATGCACATTATCTAACACTGTTTGTTGTGCTGGAGGCACCCTACCCAATCCATGCATACAGCCATGGTACACTGTCACTATTTGTCACTCATGCATACATGAAACCCAGAAAAGGGATGGGCCATGATTAGGCTATTTGAAGACAAGTTCTACCCCATGATACAATAACTAAACTGATTACGCTATACAATGTATTTGAGTATTCATTGTAGACCTACCTGACACAATAACCCAGGAGGAGAGTGAGGGCATGGAAAGCAACAATGAGACAAATGTAGCCACAGGGAACCTTTATGGTAACACAAATACAGGAACCAGTCAGGCTAACAGAACGCAGGGTCAATCAGGAACAAAAATTGACAAGGCAAATACACCTTGAGCAGACTGAGACTGGTCAAAGGTGGAACAACACTGTGGAAAATGTCAACTGTTTTTGTCCTGTGTGCTGCAACGTTACACAATAACCCAAGGCCTGTGTTACACAAGTGATTTTTATGGCAATGCATAACAGTGATATACATAGAATGGCAGTTTCTATGCCATTCCAGGCAGCTGCGAGGGCAGTCCATGTTCAAATGGCTGGTCTGCATGGAGGTGCTCAAAGGTGAGTGAAGCTTCAGTCTCTCACGAATCCTGTAGATGTGAATCAAGTTCAAAGGGCAAACAGTACCTTTCACATGGGAAACAATGGACAGGTGATTACAGGTCCTACAGAATACTAGGCAGTGCATTATCCGACCAGAATTCCATGCAGACAGAAGAACAATGACTATGGCATACCACACTAAAGAGGGAAGCACACTGGAGTCAGAATGTGAGTCTGGGCGTGTGTAGATGAGGGATTATCTTGGTACAAATAGTCAATTTCCAGGGCCCCCTCGAGAAGGGTGGGGAAAGACAGAGAACATGGCAGTGACAGGACTTATGACCTGGGATGGCATGTGCCGGGGATGTCTTGTGAGCAATGCTAGTCATACCTGGGGCACTCGTGCTATCCATTTGCTGCTTACATGGACTCCTTGTCACACATGCTCCTTGCAAAGATAGCTGATGTCACACTCACTGCTGTCAGGGTCTGCTCATACCTTCTTGTTACCAATGCTATACCACATCCAGTGCCTCAAGATTAATCTTCCAAGTTGTACTGCCAGTGAAGGCCATGTCATTGTCATTGTGTTATTTAAAATTGTTCCCTTGTGTCTGTGGAGTGGCATCTATTGTTATTTGGAACTGTCATTTGTCCATAGGTGTGTATCCCATTGGGTGAGAATATCAAACATGACTAGCAGTCTCACAACCTCAGTATCTTCCTGGCCACGTGTCAATGTAGTGGTGTACTTGTTGTGTGTCCTAGAGGGTTGCTGTGCTGTGTGTATATAACTAGGTTTCTGTACTTACCAACAAGTAGGCTATTTCCATATCATCCATCCTGGAAGTGTTGATTGGTGGTGTAGTGATGGAAGATGAATAAATCATGTACACTCCCAGGATACTTTGACACGATGTTAGTGATCAATCCCCGGTGATCGACAATGGCCTGCACATTGATGGAGTGTGTGTGCTTCCTGTTGCAGTATAGATGTTTGGTTGCAGCAGGTGGCACAATGTGTACATGTGTGGAGTCAATGGCACCAAGCACGTGTGGTAAGCTGTTGATTTGATAAAACCCTTGTTTGGTCTCCTGCTGCTTCTGCTGTGTGTTTGGGAAACTGATGTGGCGGGATGTGAGGAAGATGATGGCATCCAATACCTTGGGTAGGAAGCAGAAAATGAGGGCTGTGAGATCCCGGCAACCAGGGCACCAGTGGTTCGAAAGGAGCCACTTGCCAACATGTGGAGGACAGCTAGCAGCTTGGTTTCTGGTGGAATGGTATGGGGTGTCTGCAAACTGGGTGCCAACTGTGGCTCAATGTTGCGCAGCAGCTGCTGAATGGCTTGCCAGTTGAGTTTGTACCTCTGGGTGATGTCTTGTTGCCGGAGTCCCAGAAAAGTTGTCCTGGTGCACAATATCTTCTCCTGCCTTCTGCGTTGCCTTTGGGGTCCTTGCTGGTGTTGTGGAAGCTGTTATTGTTGGTCCTGTGCTCTGTGTCTGCGTGCAAGCTGGATGAATAGCACCTCCATGTCTTCCTTTTGGAGCTCTGCTTTTGCTTCTGTGTGTGATTTTTGAGCAGTAGCATAAATGTGGCATACGGTGTTTAAGTCATTTTTTTGGCGGGAACGCCTACCTTGCATGTCATTAACGCGGGGCGGTTTCCCGCATCCAGAAAATGATGCACACAGCGGACTTTTGGCGTTTGCCGGCTCGGGCGTCATTGTATAATAATGGTGCAAGGTTTGCGCCGAATGTGCGTCAAACTTTTTGATGCACATTCGGCGCAGGCAGAGTATAAATATGCCCCTGAGAGAGTCTTATTCTGAAACGTTGATTTTACACAAAGTACCCGGTTTGCGTTAAAAAATAAAGCTGCACGGGCGAGCGTGCATCGGAAACGTCAGCAATGTGTTGATTCCTTAATGGCAAGTGGGCCGTGCGTCATTTCAGTCTTCGGTCAGGTTGGCGAGGCATCATTTTTCTCCCTCACAAGAGAGCAATGTGTCAGTTTCCGGGTAGGGCACCTCGGATCCATGCAGGTTCACGATGACTTTGACGCCCATGGACGATGTGTGAGAAATCTGGTCGCATGGTGTTAGAAAACTGTGCTGCATGGAGTTTGCATTATTATCAGCAGCTGTAAGCAGGTGTTGTGTAATTTCTCCAACCCTGATGCATCGATTTTACCAATCGCGATGCAAGTGGAGTGTGGATTCTTGCCACAAAATGGGTGACGGGTTGTTTATCAGCTGCGTTGCAGATGGTAGGTCACAAATTTCCCCGCATTGTGAGTGGATTTCAGCTCTTGTTCTGCAACTTCACCCTTCAAGGACCAGGGGACTGGATTGGGCACCATTTGGCAAGGCAGGAGTCTCAGCAGAGAGTCCAGGTGCTGGCAGAGGAAGTCCTTTATGGCTCTGTGACTTCAAAACAGTAGGCAAGCTCAATACAAGCCCTTGGAGAAGCTTCTTTAACCCATTTGCTGCCAGGCCTTTTCCCCCTCAGGTGCGGAGATTTTTTTTTAACTATTTGGGTAGTGCTCATTTAAGCCCTCATAACTTTTTGTCCACATAAGCTACCTACACCAAATTTGCGTCCTTTTTTTCCAACATCCTTGTTATTCTAGAGGTACCCAGAGTTTGTGGGTTGCCCCGGAGGAGACCAAGAAATTAGTCAAAACACAGCTAAAATTTCATTTTTTTTTAAATAGGAAAAAAGTGGTACAGAAGAAAGCATGTGGTATTTTCCCTGAAAATGGCATCAACAAAGGGTTTGTGGTGCTAAAATCACCATCTTCCCAGCTTTTAGGAACAGGCATTTTTCAACTCAATTTTGGCATCTGACTGGGACATACCCCATTTTTACTATTTTTTATACTTTCAACCTCCATCCAGTTAGAGACAGAAATGGTTGTGAAACCAATGCTGGATCCAGGCAACTAAACATTTCCGAAAAGCAGACAAAATTATGAATTCAGCAAGGTGTCAAATGTATAGGTCCTTCAAGGTTTTCCTACTGAAAGTAACAGCTAAAATATTGAAATTGAGATGAAAAAAGAGCTTGTTTCTTCCATAACTTTTTCCATCTATGGCAGATTTCTGAAAGTAATAAACCGTTACAACTGCCGGACTCTTCTGGTTGCAGGATATATAGGGATGGTAGGTTCATCCAGATCCCTTGGTACCCAGAGCCAATAAATGAGCTGCACTTTGCAATGAGTTTTCATTGTATCCCAAGTATACAGCAAATCATTTCTTGAAATATAAAGAGTGAGAAAAATGTAGCAATGAAACCTTTGTATTTCCAGAATGTGCACAAGATAAGGTGTTCAGAAGCAGTGGTTATTTTCACATCTCTGAATTCTGGGTCCCCATACTAGCATGTGAATTACAGGGAATTTCTCAAATAGGCTTCCTTTTTACACACTGTATTACATTTGGAAGGAAACAAGGGTAGGGTAGGGTAGGTCGCTCCCCCTGCCGCTGCAACTCCTCCAGCTCCTCCAGGTTCCTGAGTTCCTGAGACCCACCTCACAGTAAGTACCTCCCAGCCCCTCGCTCTGCCACGCGCTACTCACCCTCTCTCCTGCTCCTGCTTCTTTTCTTCTTTTCTCCTTCTCTGTTCTTCCTCTTCACTCCTCGTCTGTAATCTTCTTCTGTACTCTTCTTTTCCCCGTCTTCTCTCTTCTTCTGTGTGCTTCTCAGCCTTCCCTGTCGCCTCTCTTCTTCCTCATCTTCTTCTGTGGTCTTCTGCCCTCTGTTCTTCGTTTTCTGTATCTTCTTCTGTGTTCTTCTGTGTTCTTATGTGTTCTTCTGTGTTCTTCCGGTCTTCCTTTCTTCCGGTCTTCCTTTCTTCTGTTCTTCCAGTCTTCTGTTCTTCTGATCTTCTGTTCTTCTGTTCTTCTGTTCTTCTGTTCTTCCGTTCTTCTGGTCTTCTGTCTTCTATCTTCTGCCCTCGGCTCTTCTGCCTCCTCCGTCTTCTTCTCCCCGCGCCTGCCCTCCTGCTCCTGCCTCATCCCCCTCCCTCACTCGCATCCCCCTCTCTATCTCCCCCATCTAACCCGTTCACTATCTACCTCCCTCACTCCTCCTATCTACCTATCTCTCTATCTCTCTATCCCACTATCTAACTCCCTCACTCTCCACCTCCTCCTATCTTCCTATCTCTCTATCTATTTCTCTATCTATCGATTTCTCTATCTATTTTCTCTATCTATTTCTCTATCTCTCCCCCCCTCCCGCCACCCCCTCTATTACCTATCTTCCTATCCTCTCACTCTACCTCTCACCCTCACCCACCTCTACAACCCCCCCCATCTTCACAACCCTACTCCTATCTTTCTCCCTAATCTCCTAAACCTCCTAACACTCACCCCCCTCCACCCTTAAACCCCCCTCCCCCAGCTCTACTCACTCTACCTGTCCCCCCCTCCCTCGCGCTTTCCCGCCGCGACCTCCTGCACGCCCCCGCCCCCCAGCTCCCATTCGCCCCCAGCTGACCCCTCCCCCCACTCCTACCTCATATGGCGGCCGCTGCGCGACAGTGGTAGCGACCCTTGACCCAAGGGTAGGTCGCTCCCCCTGCCGCTGCAGCTCCTCCAGGTTCCTGAGTCCCTGAGACCCACCTCACAGTAAGTACCCCCCACCTCCCAGCCCCTCGCTCTGCCCCGCGCTACTCACCCTCTCTCCTGCTCCTGCTTCTTTTCTTCTTTTCTCCTTCTCTGTTCTTCCTCCTCGCTCCTCGTCTGTAATCTTCTTCTGTACTCTTCTTTTCCCCGTCTTCTCTCTTCTTCTGTGTGCTTCTCAGCCTCCCCTGTCGCCTCTCTTCTTCCTCATCTTCTTCTGTGGTCTTCTGCCCTCTGTTCTTCGTTTTCTGTATCTTCTTCTGTGTTCTTCTGTGTTCTTCTGTGTTCTTCCGGTCTTCCTTTCTTCCGGTCTTCCTTTCTCCTGTTCTTCCAGTCTTCTGTTCTTCTGTTCTTCTGTTCTTCTGTTCTTCCTTTCTTCTGGTCTTCTGTCTTCTATCTTCTGCCCTCGGCTCTTCTGCCTCCTCCGTCTTCTTCTCCCCGCGCCTGCCCTCCTGCTCCTGCCTCATCCCCCTCCCTCACTCGCATCCCCCTCTCTATCTCCCCTATCTAACCCGTTCACTATCTACCTCCCTCACTCCTCCTATCTACCTATCTCTCTATCTCTCTATCCCACTATCTAACTCCCTCACTCTCCACCTCCTCCTATCTTCCTATCTCTCTATCTATTTCTCTATCTATCGATTTCTCTATCTATCTATTTTCTCTATCTATTTCTCTATCTCTCCCCCCCTCCCGCCACACCCTCTATTACCTATCTTCCTATCCTCTCACTCTACCTCTCACCCTCACCCACCTCTACAACCCCCCCTCCCCTATCTTCACAACCCTACTCCTATCTTTCTCCCTAATCTCCTAAACCTCCTAACACTCACCCCCCCTCCACCCTTAAACCCCCCTCCCCCAGCTCTTCTCACTTAACCTGTCCCCCCTCCCTCGCGCTTTCCCGCCGCGACCTCCTGCACGCCCCCACCCCCTAGCTCCCATTCGCCCCCAGCTGACCCCTCCCCCCCACCTCATATGGCGGCGCGCAGCGGGCACGTCGCTGGTGCCGCCGGAGGCACGCCAGAGGCAAGCCCGTCTGCGCCCGTCCGCGCCTGGCCCGCGCCCAGCGCCACGGCCCCTGGTCCCCAGCTCTCCCAAGCCCCGCTGATCCGCTACGACCCCACCACCCTCCACGCCCTCAACCCAGGACACTCCAACACCTGCTTCCAAGCTCACCCCAAATGCACCCATGGACCCTTCGCCTGCAACTCCTGCAAACGCATCTTCCACCACGCAACTACCACGACCACAAGCCCACGCGCCATCAACCACCTCAAGTGCATCCTAGTCAACGCTCGCTCCGTCCACAAACACGCCGTTGAACTCTGGGACCTCCTGGACTCCACAGTACCGGACGTCGCCTTCATCACGGAGACCTGGATGAACGCCTCCTCTGCTCCAGACATCGCCACCGCCATCCCCGAAGGCTACAAGATCTCCAGGAAAGACCGCACCAACCAAGCAGGAGGAGGTATCGCCATCGTCTTCAAAGACTCCATCAGCGTCACCACCTCCACCGAAGACACCCCTCTCGCCGCTGAACACCTGCATTTTCAGATTCGCACCGACCCGAGGACCACCCTCAGAGGATCCCTCGTCTACCGTCCTCTCGGACCACGCGCCCCTTTCAGCAACGCCATCGCCGACTTCATCTCCCCGCACACCCTCGCCTCACCGGACTACATCCTCCTAGGCGACCTCAACTTCCATCTGGAACAAAACAACGACCCCAACACCACCACCCTGCTCGACAACCTCGCCAACCTCGGCCTCAAACAACTGGTGAACACCGCCATTCACATCGCCGGACACACGCTCGACCCTATCTTCTCCGCCAGCAAACACGTCTTCTTCAGCCACACCTCTGCCCTACACTGGACCGACCATAGCTGCGTCCACTTCACATTCCGATGCGAGACCCGCCACCTCCGCACTCAACCCATCCCTCGTCGACAGTGGAACAAGATCCCTGAAGAGCAACTCCTTTCTGCACTCGCCGCCAACCAACCCACCCTCACCACCAACCCCAACGACGCAGCCCTCAACCTCACAAACTGGATCTCCAACTGCGCAGACCACCTTGCTCCCCTCAAACGCACGCATCGACAGACCAACACCAACAAACCTCTCTGGTTCTCTGACACCCTCAAAGAATCTAAGAAAACTTGTCGCGCCCTTGAGAAAGCCTGGCGCAAGGACCACACCGCTGACAACATGACCGCCCTCAAGAACGCTACCCGCGAACACCACCACCTGATCCGCGCTGCCAAGAGGAACTTTTTCACCGACAGACTGGACAAAAACAGCCACAACAGCAGAGAACTCTTCAGCATCGTCAAGGAGTTCTCCAACCCCAGCGCCAATGCCAACGCCGTCACGCCCTCACAGGATTTGTGCGAATCCCTCGCCACTTTCTTCCATCGCAAGATCAGCGACCTCCACGACAGCTTCGGACACCAGACCCAACCAAACACCACCGAACCTGCATCCCCGGCCATCACCCTCAACAACTGGACCCACATCAACACGGAAGAAACCAAATCCATCATGAACTCTATCCACTCCGGCGCCCCTTCGGACCTCTGTCCGCGCTTCATCTTTAACAAAGCCGACGACATCATCGCCCGCACCTCCAGACCGTCATCAACTCTTCTTTTTCTTCTGCTACCTTCCCCGAATGCTGGAAACACGCCGAAGTCAACGCCCTACTAAAGAAACCTACGGCCGACCTGAGCGACCTGAAAAACTTCTGCCCCATCTCTCTTCTGCCTTTCCCAGCCAAAGTAATAGAGAAGACCGTCAACAAACAGCTGACCACCTTCCTGGAAGACAACAACCTGCTCGACCCCTCACAAACCGGATTCCGAACCAACCACAGCACTGAAACCGCCCTCATCTCAGTCACAGACGACATCAGAACCCTGATGGACAACGGTGAAACAGTCCCCCTCATTCTTCTCGACCTCTCGGCTGCCTTTGACACCGTTTGTCACCGCACCCTAATCACCCGCCTCCGCTCCACCGGGATCCAAGGCCAGGCCCTGGACTGGATCGCCTCCTTCTTCGCAAACCGTTCCCAAAGAGTTTACCTCCCTCCATTTCGCTCAGAACCCACCGAGATCATTTGCGGCTTACCTCAAGGCTCATCGCTCAGCCCGACACTCTTCAATGTCTACATGAGCCCCCTCGCCAACATCGTACGCAAGCACGACATCATCATCACCTCCTACGCCGACGACACCCAACTTATACTCTCCCTCACCAAGGACCCCGCCAGCGGCAAGACCAACCTACAAGAGGGTATGAAGGACGTCGCAGATTGGATGAGGCTCAGCCGCCTAAAGCTGAACTCTGAAAAAACGGAAGTCCTCATCCTCGGCAAAACCCCGTCCACCTGGGACGACTCCTGGCACCGCACCGATCCCCACAGACCACGCCCGCAACCTCGGCTTCATCTTGGACCCTCTTCTCACCATGACCAAGCAAGTCAACGCCGTGTCCTCCGCCTGCTTCCTCACCCTCCGCATGCTCCGCAAGATCTTCCGCTGGATCCCCGCTGACACCAGAAAAACCGTGACCCACGCCCTCGTCACGAGCCGCCTGGACTACGGCAACACCCTCTACGCCGGGACCACAGCCAAACTCCAAAATCGCCTGCAACGCATTCAAAACGCCTCGGCCCGCCTCATCCTCGACGTACCCCGCAGCAGCCACATCTCCGCACACCTGAGACACCTGCATTGGCTCCCAGTCAGCAAAAGGATCACCTTCCGACTTCTCACCCACGCACACAAAGCCCTCCAAGACAAGGGACCGGAATACCTCAACAGACGCCTCAGCTTCTACGTCCCCACCCGCCTCCTCCGCTCCTCTGGCCTCGCACTCGCTGCTGTCCCTCGCATCCACCGCTCCACGGCGGGTGGGAGATCTTTCTCCTTCCTGGCGGCCAAGACCTGGAACTCCCTCCCCACCAGCCTCAGGACCACCCAGGACCACTCCGCTTTCCGGAGACTCCTAAAGACCTGGCTGTTCGAGCAGCGATAACCCCCCTTTTTCTCCTAGCGCCTTGAGACCCGCACGGATGAGTAGCGCGTTTTATAAATGTTAATGATTTGATTTGATTTGAAACAATGTGGAGAAGGACAAGGGGTAATAACACTTGTTCTTCTATACTGTGTTCCCCCAAGTCTCCTGATAAAAATGGTACCTCACTGGTGTGAGAAGGCCTAATGCCCGTGACAGGAAACACAATATGAACACATCACATTTTTACATTGACATCTGCCATGTTTTTTGGAAAGTGCCTACCTGTGTATTTTGGCCTTTAGCTCACATGGCACCTAGGGAAACCTACCAAACCTGTGCATTTTTTAAAGCTAGAAACGTAGGGGAATCTAGGAAGGGGTGACTTGTGGGGCTCTCACCAGTTGCAGCAACAGGAGATGATCTTCTGAACAAAATGAATGATGGGGAGGGATGGGAGGGGGAAACTCCCGAAAAGGAAGGGCATAACCTTTCCCCACAATACTTAGGGCCGTATTTATACTTTTTGGCGCACAACTGCGCCAACGCAGTTGTGCGTCAAAAAATTTAACACCGGCTAACGCCATTCCAAAGCGCCATGCGGGCGCCTTATTTATGGAATGAGGTTAGCCGGCGGAGCTGCCTGGTGTGCGTAAAAAAAAAATACTTACACCAGGCAGCGCCGGCGTAGGGGAAAATGGAGCTTGGGCGCCAAAAAATGGGGCAAGTCAGGCTGAGGCAAAATTTTCGCCTCAACCCGATTAGCGCCATTCTTTTAGACTCCCAACCCCCATTGAAATGACTCCTGTCTTAGCAAAGACAGGAGTCATGCCCCCTTGCCCAATGGCCGTGCCCAGGGGACTTATGTCCCCTGGGCATGGTCATTGGGCATAGTGGCATGTAGGGGGGCACAAATCAGGCCCCCCTATGCCACCCAAAAAAAAATATATATATACTTACCCGAACTTACCTTAAGTTCCCGGGGATGGGTCCCTCCATCCTTGGGCGTCCTCCTGGGGTGGGCAAGGGTGGCAGGGGATGTCCCTGGGGGCATGGGAGGGCACCTCTGGGCTCCTTCCAAGCCCACAGGTCCCTTAACGCCTGCCCTGACCAGGCGGTAAAAAATGACGCTAAAGCGGCTGGACGTCATTTTTTTTGACCAGCCCACTCCTGGGCGTCATTTTTGCCCGGGAGTGTAAATAAGGCGCACATGCATCGGAGTCATTTTTTACACGGGAACGCCTACCTTGCATATCATTAACGCAAGGAAGGTGTCCACGCTAAAAAATTACGCAAACTCCAAGATCTTTGGTGCTAGACGGGTCTAACGCCAAAGTATAAATATGGAGTTAGTTTTGCGTCGGATTTGCGTAAAAAAAACCGACGCAAATCCGTTGCAAACAGAGTATAAATATGACCCTTAGTACCCAAGAGTCCGATGTGACTAACTACCACTCGTGGAGAAAATGAAGCGTCCTGCCACCTACGGGAGAAGCATGACTTAAGATGGATGGAAAACTAGAACTGCTTTCCTTGTTGTGTTCCCCCAGAGGAAGAGGATGAGGCCGGGTGCTGCTTGGTCGTTCCTTGTGTCCTAACCCTCCCCCGTCCTCTAAAAGATCTATAGAGAGGGTTGGCAGGCTGTTGAGTGCTGGACTGTTGACTTCCTCAATAAGAGGATCCATGGCAAAACCCCCTAAACCTCCAAAAGTATCTGAAGGGAGTAGATGCAGACGCCTGTAGCCCCAAAGATCTTGCAGTAGCCCTGCTGTCTTTGAAACGTTCTAAAGCAGAGTCCGCCTTGGACCCAAACAACTTTTCACCATCAAACAGAGGTCCAATAAAGTTATTTGAACATCTGTTGAAAATCCTGAAAATTCAGAAGACCTAAGCCATGCATGCCTCCTGGTAGCCACCAAAGTACCCTTTGCCCTGGCTACTGAGTCTGCTGTATCCAGACCAGATTGGATAATCTGCTTGGCCACCGCTTGAGTGTCCAAAAGGAGCTCATCAAACTGCCATTGCAAATCCTGAGGCAAGTTAGGCACCACAGCTCTAGCTATGTCCATGAACATACCTCCCCAGCACACAGGTAGCATTGACTGATTTTAGGGCCAAACTACAAGAGGAGAAACTCTTTTTGGCTGCTTTCTCCATTCTCTTGGACCGATGGAGAAGCAGGAAATGAGCCAGGTGCAGATTGAGCAGAACAAGAAGCTTTGACCTCCAAGCTCTCGGGAGTCAGATATTGGGATAAAAATCCAGGATCCCCAGGAGCAACTCTGTACCTCCTTGCTACAGTCCTGGACACCACTGGAGATGTAATAGGCTTTCTCCAAATGTCCAAACTAGGCTGCGTAAGAGCATCATTGAAAGGGAGCAGGGGCTCAGCAGAAGTGGAGGAAGGATGCAATACCTCAGTCAAAATGTTTGTCTTTGCTTCCGAAGATGACAATGGAAGTTCCAAAAATTCTGCAGCCTTTCTTATGACAGTGTGATAGGATGCTGCCTCATCTGTAAATATAGTGGGGATGAAAGATATCACTCAGGGGAGGTATCCAGTCCATTAGCAGTGTTCACACCCTGAAACTATGCCGAAGGCTCAGAAATCTTTCCTTCCTCTAATAACTGTCTCTGTCATTCCTGCTCTTCCAAGAGCCCCAATGCTCTCCTCCTTGATCACAGTCTGACCTCCAGTCTCGGTGATGACAGAGAGTTAGCTGACGTCCACGACCCTGGCTTCATGACAGATGGACTAGGCATAGGAGATGGAGGAGATACACTGTGTCCCGACCGGCTCCCATCCGGCACTGGTATTGACGCTGGATCCACTCCTGGAGTTGGGAACCTCTGTTTGTCTTGCGGCGCTTGGGTTGGATCTGAAACTTGTGCCACCGGCTCCTGAACCAACACAGGTGAAAAGTGAGTCGGAGGACTCGCCGGGGACTTGACAACTTTGATCAGTGATGGCGCTGGAGAAGCCTGAGGACTCTCAGGCTGGGGGTTAACAGTCGGACTGACCTCCCATGCCCTACGACGTTTTCTCAAAGGGGACCGAGATTGAGACTGATCTCTAGGAGAATGGCATTGAGAATCGTGATGTCGCCGCTTCTTGTGTGATCTCCATGTCTTATTAGAAGAAGAGTCCCTTTTCTTAGATCTCAGATGACTCCTGTGTCCTCTCTTAGCTTTTGCTAAGAAGAATTTAACCTCTCTTTCTTTTAAAGTCTTTGGATTCCTCCTCTGGCAAGACACGCACCCTTCCAAGTCGTGGTCCGAACTCAGACACCACAAACATTCTTCATGAGGGTTCATGACTGATATACGACCCACGACAAGGCTTAAAGCCTGATTTCTTTGGCAGAGACATTGTAACAAGTACAACAAGACACATTTGAAACAGTAGCTGTTCGAAAGCCAGGAAAAAAACGTTACAGTCGAAGGCATGGAAAAAAGGGAACTGAGTTCAGCATGCCAGCGAGGACCTCTTTTTGCCACGATGACATCAGACAAGCTCCAACCAGTATTATTATGGTTAAAAATCTGGTTAAAACCAGAAGCTCATTTATGCAGGATGGTGATAGAGGACTGCCTCTCGTTATCAATATCATTGGACATACCTTGGCTTAGACATGTCCGTTCTTTGCTTTTCTCCCTTGGAGTAGGGGAGTACTTTTCTAAGCCGGACTTCATGACAAAGCAGGACATTAAAAGGGTAAAGGAAATATATTGGCAGCAAATACGGGACTCAAAGTTGAACTCATATTTAGAGAGAAACCAAGAGATGTGCCAGCTACAGCAATAACAACCAATGTTATATCTGGTTATTACCAATTCTGGGCGACAAAGGTTTCTACTCACCAGGTTACGCTTGAATACATTGCATTACCTGGTAGCATTTCCTTCCCGTGGAACATGGTTTACGAATATTCCACAGTGTTGCTGTGATGGAAAGTCATCTCAAAGCACATTGCACTTTATACTTTTTTGTAATTTTTATATTATCCCAAGAAAAAGGTTTTTACGCCCTGTTCTTTTAGCTTAAAGTATTAGAACTAGCCAGTTTGCTTATTCGTATTTGCATAAGTTGGGAGATGAAGAGATAATACAAGCTATGTTAAACTATATACATGCTGCTTTTAGAATTCGAAATTTGTATTAATAATGTTTTAATTGCTCATGAAATTTGTATGGTTGTATTTATTAAATGTCTCTTATGGTCTATTTGTACCGAATAAAGTATTGAAGAAGAGACGTCAGACGGAATTGCGTGTGGAGCTGTGTAATTGTGACGTCCTCAATGACGTGCAGAGCTGGGAAGAAAGTTTCCATCGAATGCTGGCGCATTGGGAGAATTCATAAGGTGAGGAATCTACAGGCAGTTGTATCCATCAGAAATGCGTATTTAAATATGGAATCAGCAACCTAGAATATAAAGGGCAACCCCTTATTAGATAGTTGTTGTTAGCAGCCTACATCTGCTGTTGTAAAGTTCACCAAACCTTTTTATTTATTTTGGGCTTTAAGAACATATTTTAATTTCTCACTAAGCTCTGAAATTAGTGGTTGGTACTGCATTACTATTTTCTGTTTACCTTTTGGAGAGGCAGATCTTGCTACCTTCCAACTGGTACTCATATTTTTTCAAAGGTGGTCGAGCTTACTGTAAGAGATGGATACCTGTGAATCATTATATCAATTAGTCTCACTACAGTAAGAAGACATGGGGACACATTTAAAAAAGTGGCACTTCATCTAGTGCAGTTCCCCTTTCTTTGTGCCCCTTAGTGCCCCTCTACCACCACCATGTGTGCCCCGTATATAAAATACAGCACACTATGGCGAAGGGTAGGGGGCAATAGTGTCATTTCTTTTTTAATGCTATTGATCTACTCTGCAGGAGTAGCACCAATTTTTGGTTCTACTTCTGGAGAGTTTATAGAAGCCAATTATAGATGATGGTATGCTCCCTTTTAACGCCTGCTCTGACAAATGTGCTGAAAAAAATGTCGCAAGGAAATCTCTTTGATTTCCTTGCACCATTTTTTCAGCCCCCTAACAGGGAACTGCCCCCCCTTGAATACATTATGCCTAGCACACGCATAATGTGGTGTAAGGGTTTACAAAGTCACACAGTGCATGCATTGCGCTACTTAGTAACTATGGTGCAGGGAAAATGGCACTTTAGCGCCGTGTGGTATTGTATTCTGACTGTTGTATTAAGTTACTTGTTGCCAAGCACTGTGTTTGTACTTTGTTGTTATTGGAAACTCTCATTCTTGTGAGTAAGGCAGTTCTAAGAATATGGAATGTGGAATAGTAGGGATCTAACAAGGTTCCTTAGGAGGCAGTTGGAAGTGAAGGTCTTGCTGACAGGATGAGGCTTCTGTACACTGGACTTATACTCAATAAACTGGATTAAACCCTGAAGAAACCGTATGCTTGGCTACCTCACGCCGCCTTAGCGTAAAAAAAAATGAGGCTATGTGGGTGAAAAGGTGGTACTAGGGGCTCTTAAAAGTGCCCTGGGTGGCTCAGGAACACCACTGCTACCTTTTAGTTTTTTCTATATTTAGTAATGGGGCTGTTTCATTAAAAGAAATGGATCAACTTTAAAAAAGCAGCTTCCATCTTCAATAATATATCAACATCATGTAGGTAGTTTCTGGATTTATCAAAACGAAATAGTTGTGAGCAAAAACAATCCAAGCTTAACTGGAGAAAAATTCGCCACGAAACAATAGCATTTTATACTTAATCATTGAAGCAGTCCAATTTTAGTCAAGTGGAAAGTAAACATACAACCCTTAAAATTACTGATATTTGCGCAGAGCCACCAAACTGTAAGAACTGCTTACCATCTCAGTAGCCTGGAAAATAACTTCATCTCTGTAACATGCCTTTGTCGATGATGGCTGGCACTTTCTTGTCATGTTACAAATTGCTATAGGTTTCGGAAGCCCGGCTACACACCATGATTTCTGGACAGTTTCCAGCCAGCGGCTCTTAATGTAATTATTCAGCCCTGTGGTTTTCAATTTCTGACAAAGCAGCGCATTCTGATTTCTCATCTCTAAGTCTGGCGCAGACTCAAAAACATCTTTCATCTTTCACAGGAGGACATGCATCCGATGCTATCTCAGGTGGGAGAATGTGGTACTGCCTCGCATGATGTGAGGTGTGATGTTTTCAGTTGGTCTCTGAAGTGTGTTGCCCAGGAAACGCATTTTTGGACGGCACTTGATATGAAGGAACAGACAGAACGGTGTGCGCGTGCGCCTATGTCGCGTGTTTGATAGTGTGTATTAGCCAGGGATGCTGAGGACATTTGACATTCTCTTTTCTGACTTTGTTAGCGAGACATCCTTCCTTGCTATGGCTGCCTATGGTGTTCAAGATATCAAGATGTTGAGGTGAGATGAAAGACACTAATGTAACAGCAGCCTGGCCTCTGTTCCAGTTGGTGAAGGCATTTCAACTATCACCACCACAGCCCCTAGAGTCAAAAAATGGTTTCCAAACGAATATGTTGTGAGCAGATGTTGAGCGATCTCTATTTTAAGGGTCCAGTTTATAATAACTACGCAATTTTCCAAATATCAGGGGCCGTATCATGGCAGGCTTTAGCACTGGTGGCGCCGGTGCCACAGTCTGTTTTGGCGACCCTCCCAATGACCTCAAGCAAAGCACACATTCATGTGATTTTGTGATTGTTCTGGTTTTTCAGTTTTTTTTTTCACTTGGGGTGTACTGTCTTCACTATTGTGTCTTTTGTGATGCCTATTTAAAAATATTCTATGTCTTGATGATTACTCCCAATTAAAAGGTGTGTTTTTTACACATTTGACTACTGGTTGCTTTGTGCAAAATTGAATTGTTTTTGACAGACTTGACAACTGTAATTGAGCATTTTTATTGATTAACTCAGAGCAGGATTTTCTGCTTGAGTGTATATTTTTTCTTAAATGAGTTTCACATGAATGTGTGCTTTCCTTGAATTTAACTCAGGTTAATGTGAATGCCACATTTCCTCGCTAACACCCTGCAAATGTCCCCCTCATTTCTCCATAGCCCATCTGTCACACGCATTTCATTTGATTTAATGCTAGCTGTGGTTGGCTTTACTAATCCATTCAGCTATCCACTTAAAATACAGAGATGTTCTTTGCAGCAGGCATATTAACCCTATGTGCTACTTTATGGTGAGTCAAAAATACCATTAGACAAAACTTCCATCTCTCTCTATCTCTAGCAGGAACATTAATCACAAGAGTTAGCAATGACATTTCTATTGATGCCTGAAACCTGGACGCACAAGGAACTCTGTGGCAGGTGCTTTTAAATAACATTTTAAACATTTTAAACCTCCCCTGAGATTAGCGTCCCCCTTCCAGGCCAGCACCCAGTGACACTGCACTGGTCACACTGCCCTAAAGCCATCACTGGGCGATATCGTTACGGGCTGCTGTGATTCAGCACAGAGCTGAACTCCTGATTTTACGCTCCTGCAGTGTGTAAAGTAAATTCATTTAACCTGTGTTTCTTGAAGTTAATGCTTTATATCCAGACTAAACGCCCAGAAGTAGAAAAATGTAAACATTGCTCCATGTTTCCTAGCTGAAATACTTTAAAATAAAACACTAACTCAGAGAACATTCCCACTAACTATTCTCCCTGATGTACTTCAATAGAGTGCATACTTTTCTTGCTTGGGTACTTAACCGCATGATGAAATGTGCTGCTAGGCAAGTCTACCAGCTACCACCGAAAGGTATATACCACAAGCACTGGCAATGCCAATAGGTCTGACTTATCAATGAAAGTGCTTCCTTGGTCATTGGTGGGGTTAGGCCCCGAAGAAGTCATCATAAATGCACTGATGCTTTCCCTAGCACTCATGCACCCATTCACCTACCCACTCACTCATGCATGTTTTTATTCATTAACACAACCACAATGAAACTCATAGAAACTCAACAATATATGAAAGATAAAATAAACAATAAAAGAAAAAGGAAACATGCTGCTCCATAAACATGGCAGACATATGCTTGCTATAGCAAATACAATTATACAAAGTAGCAGTAGGATGTTTGAAATGATATTGTGCAATTATTATAGTTTCAGCTGGCTGCTACATCTAAAACCAATGCATTGTCCATCTTGGAAATGTAAAAACAATGATGTCCTGTTAAAAATGTTTTTCTATGATGGTCGCCTGGTTTCGATGCAGTGGAAGTATGAGATGCACTAAATTGCAATTTAAATGTTCGGTAAGCAAGAAGACTGTTAGCACTGTCCTGATGGCGGTTGTATGCTCTAAAAATTAAAATATTAAGAGGAGTGTAGGAGGCTGGACTGGCTTGTAGTGAGTACCAAGGGGTACTTACACCTTGCACCAGGCCCAGGCATCCCTTATTAGTGTATAGGGGTGTCTAGCAGCTTAGGCTGATAGAAAAGGTAGCTTAGCAGAGCAGCTTAGGCTGAACTAGGAGACGAGTGAAGCTCCTACAGTACCACTAGTGTCATATGCACAGTATCATAAGAAACCACAATACACAGATATACTAAAAATAAAGGTACTTTATTTTTATGACAATATGCCAAAGTATCTCAGTGAGTACCCTCAGTATGAGGATAGCAAATATACACAAGATATATGTACACAATACCAAAAATATGCAGTATAGCAATAGAAAACAGTACAAACAATGTATAGTTACATTAGGATGCAATGGGGACACATAGGGATAGGGGCAACACAAACCATATACTCCAAAAGTGGAATGCGAACCACGAATGGAGCCCAAACCTATGTGACCTTGTAGAGGGTCACTGGGACTGTAAGAAAACAGTGAGGGTTAGAAAAATAGCCCACCCCAAGACCCTGAAAAGTGAGTGCAAAGTGCACTAAAGTTCCCCAAAGAGCACAGAAGTTGTGATAGGGGAATTCTGCAGGAAAGACCAAAACCAGCAATGCAACAATGATGGATTTCCAGACGAGGGTACCTGTGGAACAAGGGAACCAAGTCCAAAAGTCACGATCAAGTCGGGAGTGGGCAGACGCCCAGGAAATGCCAGCTGTGGGTGCAAAGAAGCTGCTACTGGACAGTAGAAGCTGAGTATTCTGCAAGAACGACAAGGGCTAGAAACTTCCCCTTTGGAGGATGGATGTCCCATGCCGTGGAGAGTCGTGCAGAAGTATTTTCCTGCGGAAAGACCGTAAACAAGCCTTGCTAGCTGCAAAGCTTGAGGCTAGGGTTTTTGGATACTGCTGTGGCCCAGGAGGGACCAGGATGTCGCCAATTGCGTCAGGGGACAGAGTGGGCGTCCAGCAAGACAAGGAGCCCTCTCAGAAGCAGGCAGCACCCGCAAAAGTGCCAGAACAGGCACTACGAAGTGGAGTGAAACGGTGCTCACCCGAAGTTGCACAAGAGAGTCCCACGCCGCCGGAGGACAACTCAGGAGGTCGTGCAATGCAGGTTAGAGTGCCGTGGACCCAGGCTTGGCTGTGCACAAAGGAAATCTTCGTGGAGTGCACAGGGGCCGGAGTAGCTGCAAAATACGCGATGCAGTCTGGCGTGGGGAGGCAAGGACTTACCTCCACCAAACTTGGACTGAAGAGTCACTGGACTGTGGGAGTCCCTTGGACAGAGTTGCTGAGTTCAAGGGACCTTGCTTGTCGTGTTGAGAGGAGACCCAGAGGACCGGTGATGCAGTTCTTTGGTGCCTGCGGTTGCAGGGGGACGATTCCGTCGACCTACTGGAGATTTCTTCAGAGCTTCTAGTGCAGAGAGGAGGCAGACTACCCCCACAGCATACACCACCAGGAAACCAGTCGAGAAGGTGGCTGGATCAGCGTTACAGTGTCGCAGTGGTCGTCGTTGCTACTTTGTTGCAGTTTTGCAGGCTTCCAGCGCGGTCAGCAGTCGATTCCTTGGCAGAAGGTGAAGAGAGAGATGCAGAGGAACTCTGATGAGCTCTTGCATTCGTTATCTAAGGAAATCCCCAAAGCAGAGACCCTAAATAGCCAGAAAAGAGGGTTTGGCTACTTAGGAGAGAGGATAGGCTAGCAACACCTGAAGGAGCCTATCAGAAGGAGTCTCTGACGTCACCTGCTGGCCCTGGCCACTCAGAGCAGTCCAGTGTGCCAGCAGCACCTCTGTTTCCAAGATGGCAGAGGTCTGGAGCACACTGGAGGAGCTCTGGGCACCTCCCAGGGGAGGTGCAGGTCAGGGGAGTGGTCACTCCCCTTTCCTTTGTCCAGTTTCGCGCCAGAGCAGGGCTGAGGGGTCCCTGAAACGGTGTAGACTGGCTTATGCAGAAATGGGCACCATTTGCAGAGGCTGAGGGTGGCTACTCCTCCCCTGCCTTAGCACCTTTTTCCAAAGGGAGAGGGTGTAACACCCTCTCTCTGAGGAAGTCCTTTGTTCTGCCTTCCTGGGCCAAGCCTGGCTGGACCCCAGGAGGGCAGAAACCTGTCTGAGGGGTTGGCAGCAGCAGCAGCTGCAGTGAAACCCCTGAAAAGGCAGTTTGGCAGTACCCAGGTCTGTGCTAGAGACCCGTGGGATCATGGAATTGTGCCAACAATACCAGGATGGCATAGAGGGGGCAATTCCATGATCATAGACATGTTACATGGCCATTTTCGGAGTTACCATTGTGAAGCTATACATAGGTAGTGACCTATGTATAGTGCACGCGTGTAATCGTGTCCCCGCACTCACAAAGTCTGGGGAATTGGCCCTGAACAATGTTGGGGCACCTTGGCTAGTGCCAGGGTGCCCACACACTAAGTAACTTAGCACCCAACCTTTACCAGGTAAAGGTTAGACATATAAGTGACTTATAAGTTACTTAAGTGCAGTTGTAAATGGCTGTGAAATAACGTGGACGTTATTTCACTCAGGCTGCAGTGGCAGGCCTGTGTAAGAATTGTCAGAGCTCCCTATGGGTGGCAAAAGAAATGCTGCAGCCCATAGGGATCTCCTGGAACCCCAATACCCTGGGTACCTCAGTACCATATACTAGGAAATTATAAGGGTGTTCCAGTATGCCAATGTAAATTGGTGAAATTGGTCACTAGCCTGTTAGTGACAATTTGGAAAGAAATGAGAGAGCATAACCACTGAGGTTCTGATTAGCAGAGCCTCAGTGAGACAGTTAGTCATAACACAGTTAACACATACAGGGCACACTTATGAGCACTGGGGCCCTGGCTGGCAGGGTCCCAGTGACACATACAACTAAAACAACATATATACAGTGAAATATGGGGGTAACATGCCAGGCAAGATGGTACTTTCCTACAAGGAGAAGAAATGAAATATGAAGGGACCCATAAGGAGAGAGACCCATAAGGAGAAAATATAATACTAATGAACTGCACGCCAGCCATAAGACTAAAGTTGACTCCTTTTCAGACTGATACGCATGGGATCTGACAAATGTTTTCACTTAAAGGGAAAGAGAGCCAATGGCTGCAGAGGGCTGACCAATGTCCAATGCCATGTACTGCTGACAAGTCTAAATTACACCCATGTAGAATAGTGGCAGAAGAGGGCTGACCCACGGTTCCTCTCATATGTATATGTATGCATATTTCTACCTGGATACATTTTTATGATTTTTTTAATGACAAGATCCTGTCAGACAACTAAGCCTATCAGGCATTCTGAATAGACTATTGCAAGCATTATTACAGTAAAAATCTTCTACGTTTAAGATTTGTCAAAGGGGTAATTAACACCATCCTTTTCTAAAACCTGTAATTTTGGGGGCATGATCAAAGAGGCCAGCATGGCGGTTGAGCTTTAGTAGTGCTCCTGTGGCACAGCTTTGATCCTCCTTTAATCCTGCCTGACACCACTGAACTGACCCTCCCGTGTCCCCCTACACATCAACTTGCTCAGAGTGACCCCCTTTTGGCCCCTTCTTGCACCACATGAAAAGGACCACAGTATTCGTCTGGGGCCTAATGGAACCTGGGCCCTTGATGGCATAAATCATTGGATGCATCCCGTGCCAGGAGTGTCTTGTGAATACGTCCTTTTTACAAATGTGATCCTGCAGTCTCCCATGCAGCCTGGCTGCTGAGGAGGTGAGTCTGCCACCCCAGTAGCAGACCCAACCCTGCTGGCACGTTCTTGCTTCCTTAGTGGGAGACACCAGGTCCCCGCCCTGGACTACAGAGATTGACAGAATTGTATCACAGGCTATGGCCAGCCCATACATCGCACCTCCCCCTGGACAGAGATGGGACCTGTGACTTTGCCACACATGTGGGAGAGGGCGACTGTTGAGTCTGGATGAAATGGACTATCAGAGGTGGGTGGCATACTGGGAGGACTTTGTGCTCATATCACGCCCCTTGCTTTGAACAGCAAGCTCCTCATTTGCCTCATGTCCTGGCCCAGGGGAGCTCCTAAATGTGATATTGTCTGACCAGGGACCCACAGTCCCCCCTGCATCCCGAGAAGGCAGAAGGGGTGCAAAGGCCCCATGGTGGAGGATCCCCTGTGGGGGGACACTGCCATGGTGGGCCTTGTTAGAAGTTCAATACAAACGAAGCTGCAGCCAGCTCCTGTACAGACCGGCAGTAGAGGAGCACCCCACACTCGGGCCCTGGGGAGCAACTACGATTGACTGCCAGTCCCTGGATCATGAAAGGAAGGGGCATACCAACCCATATGGTGTCCTGAGCATTCACTCCAGCAGCGCACATAAACTCTCTGCATGACTAAGGTAGGACCCGCACACTTATGTAGTATCCTTATCGAATGGACCCCATAGTAGCTGAGAATGCCCTACGGAGTCCCTGTGGTCTTGGAGAAACTGTGGTGATTCAAAAACTCCGCACCTGGCTGCTGCTCTGTTGGAGAGAGGTGGACTGGACCTTGAAACATGGACTGCTGCCCCATGGGGATGCCCATCAAGGCGAGGGAGATAGTAGGAACCCAAAATTGCAGGAGATTCCACATACAGAGGTCCTCCAGAATCCTGTTAAGAGTGAGGCTAGGTCCCAATGGTGCTTGGATCACTTACAGGGGGACAGTATTGCCACTCACACCCAGCGAGCCCTCAGGATACTCTGCTAGGCACTGTGCCCTGGCCATTCCACCCTGGATAAGGTGTGCCACAGAACTCTATGCAAAAGTCCCCACAAATGACCTATAAGCCTGGCACTCTACTACCCCGACTGTGTGGAGTCCTCACTCTTTCTCCTAGTTGCTGATGCCCACAGAGGACCACCACTAAGGCACTGCAACTCAGACACCGCTGCCTTGCGGAATCTGGGGAAAACCCAGGGAGATGTGAGACTTTCAGTGACTTCGGTTGATCATCCACCACTCCGCTCCTGCCCCCTTTGGAGGCTACGTGGCTCCTATTCAGAGTGGAACGGACTGATTCCCACCAACTGCTTGTGCTGTCCTGAGGCAAACAGGTCGGTGCTCCTGGACTCTACTACAAGTCCTGCCTGTGGGCACCACCTGCTCTCCGATGATCCTGTCTGTCACTGTGTACTTTCCTCCAGGAACCTGGATCTTAATGGGACGGGCTGCTCATGCTGCCCTGGTACAAGCAGGAACATTCCCAGTGTCCTTATTTTCCAGAGTCATTGGTCAAGACATAAATGATGATATGGGACACAGTAAAGCCCTTCCGCCGGCAGAGTTGAGACCAAAATGGACCAGTATACTGTTCCAGCATCAGAAAACAAAGAGACCATGGTTGGCCTCTCACTCCGCTGCTCTGACCCAATCTACTACAGATCTGGGAACTATTAACAAAACCATCCAGGAATCAAGGGAAGCAGTGAAAACCAATGTCGACAGTGTCCATATTGAAGTTTAACTTTTGCGCCATTACTTATGCAAAGTCGCAGAGAGGGTGACTGAAACTGAGACATGAATCTCTGAGACTTAAAATTACATAGTCACACTTAAGTGTCAAGTCCCTAAACTGAAGTCCACAGTGGCTAGTCTGGACGAGAGAGCTGAGGATGCTGAAAATTGCTACAGGTGTAACAATTTGTGCCTTGTTGGGCCTTAAAGGGAGTAGAGTGCCCAGGACTGAGGGAACTTCTGAGCGCTGGTACCGATGCTGGGTCCAAGCAGACAAACTATCCGGCTGCTTTGTAATTGATAGGGCACACTGGATCTTGACTAAGAAGCCTCCACCTGGAGCCCCACCTAACCCAGTGATACTGCAGATCCTTAACTTCTAGGACACAATCCTACGTGAAGTTCATAACCAACCAGATCTCTGACACTTAAGCTCCAAGATAATGATTTTCACAGATTACAGCAAGGCTGTCCAACTGAAACCGTGCTCCTTCAAGGATGTTAAGCAGAAGCTTTGTGCTATTGACATGCACTATATGCTTTTATTCCTGGCCTGCCTCTAAGTTCTTTTGACTTACCGACTCCCCTTCTTCGTCATCCCTGAGCAGGCTTGGGAATGGGAGGTGCAGAGGCAGTCGCTGCGCCCCACGGAGCCAGGAGATCGAGAGAGTCCGGGGCTGCGGTCTGCCTTCTGCCACTCCCTACTTGAGGGCCCACAAGGAAGCACTCCAGGTCCTAGAAATTGGGACTGAACTGAGGGGGAGACAGACCTCAGCAAGCCCACCCCTTGTGGAGGAGAATCCAACTGAAATTGAACCCAATGAGACCCTTACAGCTACCTCGCAAATTTTCAGCTCCATAGTGTACCAAATTCTCTGGCTTAGCCCCCCTTTCCCTACTGCTTTGACTGAGTTGGGGTGAAGGCCTGCGATGGAGCCGAACTTGACCAAGTACTGCCCCCATCATTGACTTGCCCACATGCACCGCGCATATAGCCTACCACACTCCTAGATGATTAAAATCATCTCATGGAAGGTAAACAGTCTCATGAAATGTATTAAGAGGTCTGATGTGCTGTGCTATATCAGGTGATATAGACCAGATGTAGTCCTATTCAAGGAGACACACCTCCCAGGTTTTCAATGCCCTTTTATGGGTCAGTTTGGGTATGATTGAATCTTCCACGCAGGCTTCACCAGAGGCTCAAGAAGAGTCACAATCCTCTTACATAAAAACCCTGCCACTGATAGTAACCAAGATGCATGAGGACCCATGAGGGAGATTTCTGGAAAATGAGAGTTGTATGGCTGCCCAATATTAAACTTTGATCTCCTGTTATGTTCTTCCACATCTCCTGAAACCAACCTTACAAGTCCTCCAGTCCCTAATAGTAGTCCTTCCCCCTGGACCACCCTATTAGGTGGGGAATTTAACGTGGGTCCTGAAAGATACATCCAACACCCCATGTCTAGTAGACAAACGTGCTCTACATATTTGATCTCTTGGGCAGAGTCCATAGGTCTCTGTGACACATGGCATTAGTGGAATGCTTCATAATGGTCTTACACACACCAATTCACAGCCCAAAACACGGAAACAATGATTGCCCGCCTCTAATTGCCGGCCGCAGATCTTCTGTGTCTGCAGTCCATTTGGATTCTGCTGTGGGGTATACCCAATATTGCCTCCCTCTTTCTTGAATGGGATTCTCAACTGAGTGCCCTGCACACAATCTGGAGGTTTAGCCCGTGGCAGCTGTTGGATATGGAATGTCACACCTTCATGGAGGAGGAATTGCATGCCTTCTTTCCGATCAATGTTGACTTGGTGTTTTCAGATGCAATGCTGTGGGCAGTAATTAAAACCACTCTGCGAGGATTGCTCAAGGGCTATGTGTTACAGGAGGAACTGGTGCAGCTGGCACAGGTGCATACTTATGCCCTGATTTATACTTTTTGGTGCAAAACTGCGGCAACTCAGTTTTGAACCAAAATGTTTAGCACCGTCTTGCACCATTTCTGTGCACCAGCCGGGCACCATATTTATGGAATGGTGCAAGCCAGTGCAAAGGGTAGGCTAGTGGCAAAAAAAATGACATTAGTCGGGTTGGGCTGGCAGTATGGAAGAAGGGGTTTTGCACCAAAAAATGATGTTAGACAGGTTAGTGTAAAACAAAATGACTCTAACCTGCCTAGAGTAATTTTCTGATGCAAAACCATCCATACCACATGACTCCTGTCTTAGAAGAGACAGGAGTCATGCCTACCACCACAATGGCCAGCACAGGGGACCAGGGTCCCCTGGGCATGACCAATGCACCTAGTGCCATGTAGGGGGGCCCATTTCAGGGCCCCCAATGGCAGTTTAAAATATAAAATAAAATACTTACCTGCACTTACCTGTACTTTGCCGGGATGGGGTCCCCCATCCTCCGCTGTCCCTCTGGTGTGGTGCCCCTGGGCAGGGCACCTGTAGGCTTATTCCATAGTGTTCCACCATGGAAATAGGCCCACAGGTCTCCTAAAGCCTGTCCTGACCCAGGTGTTAAAAAATGGGGCACAACAAGTTTTGCACCATTTACTGACCCCTCCTCCCTCTTGTGCACCATTTTTGCACTGGAGTATAAATATGGCATTAGGGCCATAGAGTCATTTTTTGCTAGGGAACACCTACCTTGCATCTAATTAAGGCAAGGTAGGTTTCCACTTCCAAAAAATTACTTTAACTCCATTAATATGGCGCTAGACGGGTCTAGCACCAAAGTATAAATATGGAGTTGGTTTTGCACCGAATTAGAGTATAAAGAAATGACACTAATTTGGTGCAAACAGAGTATAAATAATCCCCTTAGAGGCCCAAACCCTTACCTGGAACACCAGGTAAATGGCTCTAACATAAACAAAGCCAGCTGTCACTGGCGACAGTACATTCCAAATCAAGACAGCTCTCCCTGGAGGAGGCAAACAGTGCTTGAGGTCATCTACTCAATGGGTATATGAATCTGGAGATAAATCAAGCAAGCTGCTATACTGGCTCGCGACCCTCAATAGGTTTCTAGTTGGATCGTACCTGCTATCGGAGATTCAGCTGGCAACTTCCATGAGGACATGCTTTCAATTGCTCAAGTTTTTTTGCAGCATTTTACCGAGGTCTCTATGAGGCGCACCCATCCTCATCCTGTGACGCCGAGAAACTCCTTCTCTAGGACATACCTCTGCCCTCAATCCCATGTTCTTTTGCTCATGAGTTGGATCGGACTCTGACAACCTAAGAGGTAAATCCAGCTGTATCCAAACTTCAATCTGGGAGGACCTCAAACCCGGATGGCTTCCCTATTGAATATTACAAGAGATACCACACTATTCTGATACCTCATTTGCAGGCCCTTAATATGGAAGTTTCACACAAGGGACTTTCCCCTCAGATCTTGACTATGCCACCATCATTGTCCTACCCAAAGAGAGACTTCCCACAGACTGATGCGCCTCCAACTGACCAATTTCCCTTATTAATACTGACATAAAGGTTTTTGCTAAAGTGCTAGCGACCAGACTGAGTCTAAACTTGTCCCAGCTCATTCATCTAAACTAGGGGTCTCCAACATTTTCTGCAGCAAGAGCTACTTATGTTCAATGAAAATCATCATGGGCTGCTAAAATTATTAGTATTGTAATAGTGTTCACTTCAGATAGCATCACATGAGTGGCCACCACATGCAAGCTTACTACCAGCTATCATCTCAGCACATCAGGCATGGTTGCCAGAAGTAATGTAAAAAGGCTTTGTCAATATGGAATGTCTCTAAATGGGTAATACATAACAACCATAGTTGCAGTGCCTCTGGTAACAAGATAATAATATTTGTAAAATTTCTCCTCAGTGCCCAATGACTTATAACTCAAATATCAGCTTTAAATATATTTTGAAAATTCAGACACTTCCCTTCAAATATCAGCTCATGAGGTCACCTTAAATACACTGTCAATTTTGGTATTCGTATATTAATTCACCCAGGCAAAAGCTTCTAATTTAGTAGTTAGCCAGACACAGGAGAGCTACTTACAGGTAGCTGAAGAGCTATTACTAGCTCATGAGCTACTCGGTTGAGATGCCTGCAGGGGTCTCCACCATTATCTGCAGCAAGAGCTACTTATGTTGAATGAAAATCATTGAGAGCTACTAATATTATCATTATTGCAGTTGTGTCCACATCAGATAACATTACATAAGTGGCCACCATATACAAGGTTACTACCAGCTACTATCATCTCAGTGCATCTCAATGTGGTTTCATGCTAGGTAGAAGTACCCGCCACTGTATTCGTCGAGTGCAGTTGGCCTTCTCCTAAGCACAACATCTGGATCATAACCTAGCCCTTCTCCTTGTAGACTTTGAGAAAACATTCAACACAGTTTCTTATTCTTTCCTCAGTGCTGTACTCCATCGAGTGGGGCTTGAACCATCGTTCTAGAGAATGGTGTGCCTCTTATACAACTCGTCCACTACTTATGCATTTTAACAAACTTTCCCTATCCAATCCCCTGGGTGTGATTCCATTCCCTGACCTCCAAGTTGACATCCTGTGTATGGTCGGACAAGTGATATTAACTGGCATTTACTAAGCGAGAAAATCTCCTTTCGATGGCAGTCTCAGCATGACCAACATTTATGACTGTTATCTAGTGGCACATTGGTTTCCCATAAATGAATGGTTCACAGGGGACAGGGACAACCCAGTTCACTGCCTCCAACTAAATTTTCTGGATTTTGAGGGACTTCTTGATTTACTCTGTGGGGGCTGAATGCCCGCAGTGGTCCCATCCTGTACTCAGGTGGCTTTGCTCTGCTGAACGGTGACACTTCACTTTATCCGGTTGGATCACCACCTGATAGAGTTGACTCCCCCACAGCGAGTCACCTGGCTCCAACAGGTCTTGAGCCTTAAAGGCTTTGTCCAATGGGAATGGATTGGAATTGTGTTCTTGGGGGATATTTACTGCAGGGTAACCCTGATGTCCTTCCAAGAATTCAGAGATCAATACAGCCTATCCTACACACAATTTTTCCATTTCCTCCAACTACGATGTGCTCTGCAGGTTCACCTCCCACCAGATGCCGAAATCTCTCAATACTACCTGCTCGAGGCAAAAATTCTTCCTGGGGGTGCATGGATAAGTGAACTACACCTGCGATTTTTGGCTCACTGATTATCAATGCCCCAGATGGTTTCCCTTTTGTTTAGCAGAAATGAGAGGGTTGGGTGGTCAAGCTAGATGAAGTTGATTGGAGGGAGAAGTGTCTGGCTCTATGGGAACTGGCAATGTCATGGCAGCTGCATATGGTCCAGACTAATTACCTTCATGCAATCCACCTGACCCCACATTGTATACAATAGATGAATCGACCAACACAGGCTGCATATACATGCTGCTCTTTCCCTGCTGCTGACTTCTATCATATGGCATGGGACTGTCCATCTTTATGTTCCTTTCAGGACTGGGGGTTCACAAAATCTCACTGGTTCTGGATCATTTAATCAATTTAGGCCAGGGTGGCAGTGCTGGGTCTCCTGGAGGAACTGAGGGACCGCACTTCGAGATAACTTTTATGGAGATGGCTTGTTTGGTGGGGAAGAGAAATGCTGCTCCCCCATGGAGACAGTCACCACCCGCTCACTGCAACTATTGCGAAAGGGGGTTGAGGCAAAAGGATGTCCCAAAAACATGATAAAACATGACAACATATGGGGGAAGTGGTGGGCATACCATGGGATACCACCATAATGTGGATGTTGTTTGAGATTACTGTTCTATTCAATATTGTAATCCAGGGATGCTCTATGTTTGATAATTGTTTCACAGTGGTTGATGTCCGTACTATTAAACTTAATATAATTTGGTTATTAAAGACACTGTAAACTCTGAGATACCATGTAACAAAATAGACCTGCATGCTTTAACTGGCTGAAATAACAATCCAACTTTAAATGCCTATTGGTGTTGATGTGTGTCTTTTGTAACAAATGAATGTTTGTTAGAACTTTTAATAACAAGCATTTGCAGTGCAATAGGTCTAGCATTTGCTTTAGAGCTATTGGCATTGTAGATTCATAACTGGACTTTTGTTGCCACATAAATTGGTCAACATTGCCTCATAATTTCGTCGTTTCCTACCATGTAATTCCAGTGGCCCTGCATATAACTAAAATATTTCCATTTACCTTCTTCCTCTATCTGCAGCAAAAAACGAAAAAGTTGCCATTTAGCACCCTAAATTAAATCTGCCATGCTAATTCCAATAGAATACCACATTCACCATGTTACCATCAGAGTTGTAGGTTGGCTAACACTATTGCCCATAAAAAGACACAAGACTGCCAAAGAGGAGAAATAAAGTAGTGGGGTCACCAAAACATATTAAGAGTATTCAAACAATCATAGTGTAATAAAAATGTTAAATTGGCCTGAATTATGGTCATAATTGTAAAAAGAAGAGATTATTAAAACATTTACAATTGTCATATTCACCTTTATCAGAAATAAACTTTTGGCATTGGACTGCAATGCTCAAAACAGACCCTAAAGGACATCATAACAAAAACATATTTTGTAAACAATATGGTCATGTAACCATATTGTTAGGCCTAGAAGATGAATAACTCCATACAAAACAGGAGAAATGCAGTTTACCAATATACATAGCCCCTAGAGGATATTCTTAGAACTAGCAGTCAATCAATCCGATGTGTATTGGTAAACAAAACAAAAAAAAGTTGGGCAATAGTGCTTTTTCAAAGATGACAGTCCAGCAGAAATTTGCAAAAGCAGGGGAAAGCAGCACACTATGGAGAGGCACATGAAGAAGAAACATCTTGAGGGAGGAAGCACATGTGGTCAAGTGCATTATGGAGGGGCAGGGTTGGAGCACCCAGGCAACAGAGAACAACATGGAGCAAAACAGAGAGGGGAGGAGGAAAGTACACAAGGGAGACAGCTAGAAAATACATGCCGTCTCATGGAGTGCTTGACTAAAAAGAAAAATGTAGTACCCAAAAAGTAAAGAGTGGAAAGTCAAAAGTTAAGAGACAATGATCTAGGAAGGGACAAACACAGAAGAGGAAGACAGGCCCACATAAGTCAACAAATAAAAAGCAAGCTGAGTGATACCAAAGCTAACCAATGGTAAGCAGTGAGCACACTCTAAACACACTGTAAGTTCACAATATGGGGGTCATTCTGACTCCCGCGGGCGGCAGAAGCCGCCCGCCTGGCGGGAACCGCCAGAAGACCGTACCGCGATCAAATGACCGCGGCGGTCATTCTGACTTTCCCGCTGGGCCGGCGGGCGACCGCCAGAAGGCCGCCCGCCGGCCCAGCGGGAAAGCCCCTTCAACAGTGAAGCCGGCTCTGAATGGAGCCGGCGGAGTTGAAGGGGTGCGACGGGTGCAGTGGCACCCGTTGCAATTTTCAGTGTCTGCAATGCAGACACTGAAAATCTGTATGGGGCCCTGTTAGGGGGCCCCTGCACTGCCCATGCAGTGGCATGGGCATTGCAGGGGCCCCCAGGGGCCCCACAACCCCTGTTCCCGCCATCCTGTTCCTGGCGGTAAGAACCGCCAGGAACAGGATGGCGGGAAGGGGGTCGGAATCCCCATGGCGGCGCTGCTTGCAGCGCCGCAATGGAGGATTCCTATGGCCAGGGGAAAACCGGCGGGAAACCGCTGGTTTCCCTTTTCTGACCGCGGCTTTACCGCCGCGGTCAGAATTGGCCAGGAAGCACCGCCAGCCTGTTGGCGGTGCTTCCGCGGTCGTTGGCCCTGGCGGTCCATGACCGCCAGAGTCAGAATGACCCCCTATGTCTTTTGCAACCTAAGCTCAACCTAAAAATGATTTCTTTTGGTGAACCCCAATCTATACATATTATCAGGGAAAGTGACCTGGTTCCAGAGCTTGCTGTGCCTGTAATTCTTGCTAGAGTAATAGCACTTGCAGGAAACCAAGCATTTAACACAACCAAGAAAATTAATGGAGGAATTTAAACTTGAAAAAAATGCAGATGTATTCATTAAACTTAGTATGGTAACCACAATGAGAACCAAATAAATAGAACAATAGCAACAACAAATTGTATCTAACAAAATATAGCAAATGTTCTCTTACAGCATGCAGAACTGTTGCCTTCAACATATCATTAGTTCAAGTAAATGGCAGTAAGATTAACATAGTTTTGGCGAATTAAACATGTTGGCCCCATACTGTTTACACAGTAATAATTAAATGTTTGTATACATAGATCTTTAGCAGATTCTATGTGATGTATATACCTATCACCCTGTGCAATAGTACTTGGTTTATTACGATCGAAAGTCTGACGTGGCCTTGCTCAAACTGGAACTTCTGGCAGGCCCATTACATTGTTTTCAGGGGTGAGCTGTTATCCTACTGAGCTAGCTTGCTGGCTGGCTAATAGAGGATGCTAGCAATTTTCAGGTAGGTGAAAATGTTATTTTTTTCCCAGCTAGAGAGCACTTTTGTTTCCTGAATGCGTCTAAATCCAAAGCATTCTTTTGGGTATTGTGAAGGTCACTTCTCGACCAGCTTAGTTTCTTATTTGTACGACAGATTTTGAACTCCACAAAATGCCAACTAAAGGAAATAATATGCAGATTTTTACTGTGATACTGACAACATAAGTAAAGTGCTATTTTCAGTTTTCACTAATACCCAAATAATGATACAACACTTTTTTCCATGTCTGCCCTTGGGGAAGTCTTTTGAGAACTTTTGATGACACCTATCTAGCACTTTCTTCTCTTACATGGCTAATGGACTTTTATTTGCTCTCTACTTTAAAAAAAAAAAAAGAAAAAAAAAACACCATAACCAAAACCCATGAAATAAATGTTAATGTTATTTTGATTCAAAACACTGATTAAGAAGCCTTCTTTAAGTGGCTGCAGTTCAACAACTTGAGAACTGATTGGAATGTGACATATTTGCTGTCCTTTCAATTGCTCACACTCCTCTTTGTAGTTTGCTGCTAATTGTAGGTCTCTCAATCTGGCAGCAGACCGCAACTTCTGAACCTGATAAAAAATGAGAAGGGAAAGGGTGAAGGGAAGGAATCAGGGACAGGCTGTTGAAGCGAGTGACAGTGTCGTAGTTTGGACTCTTGCTCTGGGCAAGGCTGCTGATTTAAGGATGACAGTACTTATGTTTGTAGGTGACTATGGCTATCCTACAACAAGTTGCAACAGTAGTCCCAAACCCTTCCGGCTCACTAGCAGTACCTCACCAACAACCCAAACAGTTAAAGGTGATTTGTGGCAGCCCTTACGAATGGACTCAGAAGTATGACTTCTCAGGGAGTGTCGTGGTTAAACGGAGAATACCCCTTTCTCACAGATATATTATGTCTCAACCAAACACAAGCAATAACGAAGATGCAGTAATGTTTCAATAGTTTTTATTTAATACAATACGGTAAAGTGTATTGGCTGCAATGGTTAAGAAAATGAACAGTACAAGAGATACATTTGTAAAGACGAGGGTCATGATTATGAAGACCCCCACCATCTTGTATTAGCACAGAAAGACATAAAGGGCCATATTTATACTTTTTGACGCAAAACTGCGCTAACGCAATTTTGCGTCAAAAAAATTTGCGCCGTCTAACGCCATTTGGATGCGCCATGCGGGCGTCAAATTTATACTTTGACGTACGGCGGCGCAACCAACAGGTGGGAGTAATTATTTCGTGACGCAGACAGCGTCCGTCTGTCGTAAAGGAAACCAACGTAAATGCGACGCACATCACTGTGGGTCGATTTACGACAGCGCAATCGTGAAAACGCCGTTTTTTTTCACGCTATTGCGTCACATTTTTGCGCGAAAACTGCCCTTTCAGGAGAGGAGACCCAAAATGGATCCTAGATGCCCCAACAGACCCCAGGAGGATGAGAGCAGACCAGGAACCAGCCAGGAGGAAGCATACAGGAACCAGGACCTTTTAAAAAAAAAAAGAAAGTGTCGCTTCAGTGCAGAGGAGCAGGAAATCCTGGTGAAAGAGGTGACGGAACACCAGCACCAACTTTTCATCACCTCTAAATTGCCACTCAGTAGGAGTCAGGCCATCTGGAACTAAATTGTGGACAAGATTAACAGTGTGGCTGAAGAACGCCGGACAGTTACCGAGTGTAAGAAACGCTGGCATGACTGCAAACGTAGGACCAAAGAGAAAATGGCCAGGAACAGGAAGGCAGCAATGCAGACTGGAGGGGGGAGTCCAGCACAACAGGAGGCCCTGGACCACATGGAGGAGATGGTCGCAGCCGTCATCCCGGAGGAGATCGTCACAGGGATTCAAGGACTGGACAGCGCAGACTACCACGACACTACGCACATGCAGGGTAAGTCGCATGGGGAATCATAATACAATAATGGGGACTGTAAGCAGGGGGGGGATACCTACTACACAATGCATGTAAGTCAGCACATATATGAAGTGGCATGGGGAAAGGGGCACGGCATGGGGGCATGCCCAGTACTGACCGAAGCTGGGGCACGACAAAATACAGCAACAACAGTCCCACGGGGACATCCTGTAATTACAACAAGAGAGCCAAGGGAAAGCAGTGACAGGTGGGAAGGACACTACCTCAAATCCACATCCAGGCACTTGTATTGCAAAATCTATTCCCCATCCACTAGGTCCCTACCTGTGATGCTGTAGCAAATACAACAACTGCAACTTAACTGCCACCACAGTTGACAATAATACCTCTCATCTCTGTGCAGCTATAGCACCAAATGGCAGGAACCCCACCCTGGAACATACATACCTAAATTAGGGGGTGAGGATGACATCTGCGATTACTCCTAGAAATAAGACAAAGGTACCAGTACACTCAAATGCCGAATGTCCATAACTGACACATACATAAGCCTAAGTAAACAGCAATAGGAGCCACACAGCACTAACGATACACACATGCTGCATACGTCAGGGTCCCTCACGTGCCTGGCTAACAAGGCTACATCACTAATGTCATACTGCTCAGACAACAACATTGAGGAGGGGACACAGGCAACTGGTCACTGAAACACACCTGCAAAGTCGGACAAACAAATAGGACATTCATACGATAAACAGGCCAATCCAATTCAATACACATCACCCAACATCATCTCAAAACATCAAGAATGTTTACATCCATACCACATCCTAACATTGACATGCATAGGTAATGCCACGTGACATGTACAGATCATGCAATGTGAATAAAAAGTGTATGGGGCAGGGCCTGAGAGGCAAGTGTGCTGCCAGGGCAGTCACAACACCCACAGTCAGTCAAAGTGTAGTGTGGCAAGTGAAACGTATACTTTGCGCATTAGCCTCAGGCTGGAGGCCTTTGTGCATCTTACCCTGATTGTACTTATACTCATTTGCTCACATCTAAGTGCCTCAGAGCAATTTGCACTAAATGATTCTCATTGCCCTTCCTATCAGTTAATGTAGCAAATAGTCAGTCCTAAGGTGTTGTCAATTAGTAAAATCACACTGTTTTGCCTACTTCTGCACTGGAGTTTGCCAGAACATATTCACTCTGTGCCCCAGTCAAGGATACCGTCTGGTACGTTGCTGATAGATGTGGTAGGGGTTAAGGTTTGGCATTCCTGCGTAGGGAAACTTTGTCATCACCATGACATATGTCTTTTACATTCACTTCCTTGTCCCACGACACGCATGGGGGAGTTTCCAAACAGAAAATAATAACTAGATGCTGCCTGCCTTGCTGCTGATGCACAACCAGATCCTAGCCCATTCCTCTGATATGAGGGATGATGTCTCCCCTGTGATTCTGACAGGCAACCTCCAAACTTAACATGCTGTGCTATACATAGAACATGCAGAGGGAGAGTAGAAACTGTTAGGCACCATGAAAGCTGTGTACTAATGTATTACTCTCCTGCGGACTATTTCAATTCTAACAGTGTGTATTGTTTGTATAATTGGGGCTCACACCTAAATTCCTACAAGTCAGTTGTACAATGAAACTACATATCAAACTAATACTGTCTTTGTCATTTGTGTACGGGAACATACCGGAAAAGATAGAAATGTGTAGGACCTGAGTGACCACCACTTCCCTGAGAAGTTCCAAAGATGTCATGCGCTCGGATGTGTAAACATTCCTTTGATGTGGGAGAGCAGAGGCACTGCTAGTTAGTCTTAGCTAAATTGAATATCTGGGTGACAGAGTTATTTACAAGTGGGTCAAACTTAGTCCCCCACACCATTAGCTATCCTGCTGCCTAGAAAGTCAAGAATCACATGTTGGATAATGAGAGCCCACCCTACAAAATGTCCCTCCATAACAATAGTGAAACACCGAGTGAGGAGTAGGAGAAAAAAAGCCTATTCCTAAATAATTACAAAGCAACAGCTAGAGGCGACCTGGCAGACATGTCTGAAAGATCCATATCAAACATGTGACACACAGGTGGGCCATAGGCCTACAACAATGCCCTATGACGGACAGCAGATACCTAGACAAACACAGAGTACAATGTTAAGGCATCCAAAGGCTTGTATCTTACTGCAAAATTGTCACAACACAGACACACTAATTTTACCCTGTTTCATTGCAGAGGAACACGGATCTCCTGCTGATCTGCCTGTCCATGAGTTCCCTGATGACATGGATGACGAGACCATCAACCTCCCACAAGAGACCATTGACATGGTCCTTGAAAGCCTCCAAACCCCACCTTCAGTCACAAGGAGGAGCACAGAACAAGCAGCCACCACAGTAGAACCACCCGCCACCCCAATTGTAACACCTGCCAGCTCCAACACAGCTGAGGACTCTGACGACGCTGGCACCAGCTTCGAAAGAACTGTCGTTGGGGTCCAGCGGGAGCTGGCCAAGGAGGTGCGGGTGGGGATGCAAACTATGGCAGCCAGCCTTGAGGGGGTGCGTTCGTGCATGTTGTCAACTGCTGATCAGGCAGCTGCAATGCAAGACAGAAATTTGCTCTTGGAGGACATTTCAAAAACACTGAAGGAAATTGGCACAGCTGTCATCCAGTTGACACAACAACTCAAACTGCAAGCCACTCAACGTGTGCACGAATGCAACATAGAACCCCTCAGGGCCGACCTGGCTGCCTACCATCGGGATGTGGCTGCCATTCTGAAAAACCAGCAGGCCCTCCTTGCTGCAGTACTGCCCTTCCTTACTCAACAGGGATCCGCCCCCGGGATGTCTGCCTCCATGTCTTCTAACACTGAGGTGTGTGTTGCCCCTTCACAACCAACAACAACAAGGACACACCAGGCAACACACACATCAGAAGAAGAAGACATGGAACAGATAACATTCACACGCAAGAGTACCCGGAAGCCCTAGTCCCTGCACCATGCCCTACTCTGACCAAGGTCCTACGTTTTGACACATGCCAGTCTCACTACAACTAACCTCAATGACTGTTCGGCAATCCACTGTATGACTTGTCCACCTTGCCAGTGAATGTTTCTCTCCTACCATTTGGCATTTCATGTTCCTCTGCACTGTCTCTGACATCACCCCAGCATGTCAGGAGCATCATCCACACCCCTTCTGTAGGATCACCATGTAATAATGCACCAGAAAGGAGTCAGCAAACATGGTGAATGGACATTTTGCACAACACCACCTATAAATAAATATCACTTGCACACCTATTGTGTTTCTGTGTCATTTCAAAATTCAACTGTGCAGTAGATAACTCCAAAGTGGCTATGTGGCAACCATGTCGATTCTCTATACTACTGTCCTGATTTCATGTATACTGAAACATCTGTGCAGTGGCCAGGATTGCATCATAGCTTTGCTATACTGAGGAAAATAACTGATGAAGGGACTAAGCACACACAATCATGCTGTGTTGGACAGAATGATGCACTATCTATAGCTATTCTACACAACTAATGGTGGCTGAGAAATGTAGGCACCATGCAACACTAAAATTTGAAATTATGCTGTAGAATTAAAGGAATGATAAACAAATTACACAGCATCAATCACCCTTACGTTGTATACTTCCATGAAGGAAAGTCATGCTGAATCAGTACACACATGATGTAGGTCAGCAATGACAGCAACAAGACAAGAGTGTGAACAAATCATCATCTATGAAGCTCTCCCTGAACTTCACAATGCTGTCCGACCTATCTATTTACCTACAATAACAAGTCTGGAAGCACTCTTTGTGAAGTAGGATACATACCAACCCCAAACCTTGATGATCAATGCACACTACCAATGGTGGCTCTCCAACATGGTGGATACTTACCACGTTAGCACAAGGGTAGCTGGCATGTTAAACCTCATAAGCCTGGGGATAGCAAGCATGGAACACAAATGTCATACTTAAACTTTCTGCTACACTGATGTCAAGGCCATGAAAAGGTAGCACCTAACGCATCAGGTAAAGGGTTAACAAATTTTTTATTTAAAAGTAGTAATAAAAGAGGCAACTAAGGGAAAGGTAAACCTATACTAATCTAACCTGACTACTACTAACCCACAACTGTCCCTAACTAACCTAAGCTAAACTTACTCTACACATGTAACAAAACGATCTAAACATCAACCCCCCACCCACCATTAAGAGACAAGACACATGCAGGACAACACTTACTAACCTACACACATACTATACTATCCTAAACAAACATATATTTTTTTGGTTTTTTTTTCTTTTTATATATTTTTTTTATTTTTTTTTATTTTTATTAAACAGGAATCCCAACATTGCCCCCCACCCACACAAAAATATTAGATAGAAAGAATAAGGACCCCCACCCTCTTACCTAACACTAACTAAGCTAATTACCTATACTTATCCTATAACTAACCCCCCAAACCCAACTAACAGTATGAAAAGAGGAAAAAGGTGAGAGGGAAGGGGTAAAAGTTCAGGAGGGCAAAATGACTAAAGATTTGCCCTCCGAAGTGTGCGCCGGATGGAGCACACCTTCTCCTTAACCTCAGCCATGTCCTCCGTCAGGTTGTCCACCTTGCGAATTAACCTGTCCAATTTCCTAGACAATGCCTGGAAGGCTGCAGGGTCAATCGGAGGGTCACTGCTGGTCTGCGTGCCGGTGGAGGTGGAGGTTGTTGCTGGAGTGGAGTGGCCACGGGACAGCCCTGCTCCCAACACACGGCTGGGTCCAGGTCTTGAGGAAGATGCCTGGTCCATCGCTGGGTCCCCTTGGGCAGACCTGGTGGTTGTAGTGGCGGTGGTTGTAGGTGGTGGCGGTGGTTGTAGGTGGCACCGTTGGTGGAGCCTGTGGTGTGGCATACCACGCCCCAGAGGCCCGATCGGAATTGTATCTGCGGGCCATCCTCCGATACCCACACTGCACCTGCAGGATGTGCCTGTACCTCATTGCCCTGCGCTCAAAATGGTTGCGCTCTGCGGCACTCAGGTTTGCAGCTGTGAAGAGAAAAGGGAAATATTGAGCATTGAATTTACAGTGGGTTGAATCCCACAATGGATCATTTGTCCATTACTATAAATATATTGTATGCAGCAATTGTTACAACATAGTTCACGGAAATGCTCAGAGGAAGTACATGTGAATCATGCATACCTAAGGTCATATCACACCTAGCATATCCATGTCTCTACATGATGGATGACATCACCCTAAACTACTCATCCAAATCATACCTAAGGCATTTGACATTATGGCACCAGCTCTTTCGCATACTGACTTCAGTACATATGTCATTCTATGTGATAACACTCACACTCCTCACTCAATAGCATTTTTAATTAGTTGTGTGCTAAGATTGAACCCCTGGCCCAGAATCATATGTCCACACTAGGTGTCAGATGTAGGAATTTAGGAAAATCAACTAGCAATTTGCAAAGCAGAACGGTGTCTCTGACACCGTCTGCGAGTCGCTATGGGGTCCCTAAAACCCACCTCATGAACATCAATGATGTGGGTTCCAAGTTGCCCCACCTTAGCAACATTGGCACTCACGGGGATGGAGGCCTGCTGGGACCAGCAGAACTCCATAGACGTGACTGTTTTTAAATTAAGCAAGTTATTTTTCCCCAAGTGTAGGCCGTTTACCGGAAAGGAAAATGAGCTGCAATTATTTTAAAATCACAACAATTGTACTTGGAAATTTTCACGGTAATTATTGGTCCCTTAGACCACTGGCTGTTTTGCGCAGGATTATTTTAGTCCACTCACAAAGGTGAAGCTTTACAATGAGGACCCCTTCCAGTCAGCAAGGTGGTTATCATCCACTTCAAGTGGATGATAACAGCTACTCACTTTGCAACCACGTACTCGGTTGCAAATGGGATTGCCTACCACTGTGATTTGCAAGTAGGTCTGGTAAAACCCTTTATTATATCCATTTTGAAAAGCATTTTCCTCATATGTACATGACCACCAAATACATTTTGGAATAGGAAACAGACGTTTGCAACTCAAGTCACAAAAGGTGTTAAGTACGTGTAACATACTGGTTGCTACAGTCCTAGGTACCCGGTTTCACAGTAACATCCCAGTCTTTGTGGGTGGTGTGGGAGGAACAACCAACAATCCCATGTTCAATGCACACCCAGGAGTGTACAGAAAGTTCAACAATTATGTGCCTTCACACACAACACCTATGAAGGGCTAGCAACACGTTGTAGTCAGCCCAACCTTGTCACATCCCAGGTCCACACATGTCAAAATGTTATGACTTAGCCCAACATAACATACTATTAGTGAGGCATGTTTAACAACACACACAGGGGAGGTAGTACACCCATTCACATGATTCAACTGAACACCTAGGGCATTGCACTCAAGTCACACACACTTCGAGTCCACCTTGTGGAAGTACATGCCCACGGAAGATCCAACCTACAGTGTACACAGTCCATCCTCAACTAGGAAGAAGCACTTGTCATCAAAGCCATGTGCCTAAGCTATCTGGGAGACTGTCAGTCTGATATGCAGACTCAGTTCATGGCAAGTCCCTGACCAAGTCTAACATTGACCAGTGTATTCCAAATGAGTCATACCATTCCCAATTGCCGCCCTAATTGAATGGGCTACAGCCCCTCAATCTGAGAGATGACTACGTATTGCTTTGCAGAAACATTATTCAAATTTGATATCACACTAAAAGAACAAAGCCAATGAACGGCCAGCACATCAAATCATGAATTCTCTTGAACACACAGTAATCCATCATGCGTCATTACCAAACAATGTAAATAGCACTCAGGCGACACTCACTGTAGGTATCGGGGTCGTCAAAATGGGCCACCTCTCCCACGGTGTACAGGGCTGGTCCACCTGTAAAGCATGAAACAAAGATTATACTCAGACTGTGTGAACGGACAAATGATTTCTGTTACAATGACACTGTGTGAATATGACATGGTAATGATAGACTTTCACACATGCTCATCCTGCATGGATCACTTTGTATTCAACATTATCATTGGATGAGTCTCCTGCTCCAGTGTCACACCCTACTACACTCATGCAGTGGTCAGGACAGTCATGTGTCGTCCAAGTTAATCCTCCATTAGTATGCCCCAACAATAATGTTATCCATACATCTCAGAATGTGCATCCCCGAGAGACATTCCAAAACTGGTTCCATGAGGACTGCATGACCACTCACAATTAAACAGGCTATTTGGACAGGGTCAACAGACAGCAACCAGACACACATGTGACATATGTGTGAACAACATGACTAACTTCATGTGACGTGACGGCAACACACATGTATAGCATCATCATGTGTTTTCAATTTTCTGTCTAGCTATGGCGTCTGCATATGTAGGTATGTTGTTTCTACATGACGTACTCACTGGCCATTATGACCAGTGGAGTACAAATAGAGCCGTTCACGTGTTGCTTTTCTGACACAAATGCAACACTACATTACATGCAGCTACAGGCATCTGGTATGTGTTGCAAAAATGAGCCATGGGACTGGTAGCATAGGTCTTCATACACATTCTGCAACAAATACACATTAGGACACATATGTATACCTTTGTAGCGCAGCATTTGAAACATTTTGTGACGCAGAGAGGGGGCGACTTAGCATAATACAAATAGATGTTGAATTTATAAAGCTGTCATTGCGTGTACATGTGTTGCAAAAATGGGTATTAATGTGTATAACCATGGGCCTAGGTTTCCCTGGCATTACACACACTCAGCTACTTATTTTGCAGATTGGCTAACAATCATCACATGTTCACACACCGATTTCTGTCATTCCCATTTAATTGTTTTTTACTCACCAACATGGCCACCAATCCCGAGTCCCAGGTGGTCCAGCAGGTCCTGTTCCCTGGTGATCAGATCTGCCCAGCGGTGCTTGAGTTGGTGTACATTCCTGAGACTCCCATAGACCCGGACCAGGTGATGGCGCACCTTCTCCCACCGGATTTTCCTCGCCTCCGTGTGATACCCCTGTATCACACGGCCCCCAGCTTCCAGCATTAGTGGGAGGAAATGGCTTACGAGCCATATGAACCCCCCCAATTCGTCTTCCCCCATCCTGGACAGGCGAGGCCTACCTGACATATTGAGAGGACTAAGAATGTACCAAAAAAATATGAAATAAAAAGGGGGAAATGGGGAACGGTAGAGGTGTGAAAGAAAAAGAAGAAGGAGAAAAATAGCCCAACTAACCCCCCAAACTATGCTACCCACAACAGACTCCCACAGACAATACAAACTATCACAGGTATAGACAAAATAACACTAAACAGACTGAGACAATGTTATACAACAATAATAGATTGACACTAAGACAAAATACAAGGCACACAGGACACAAAAGCAGTAAAACACAGGACAACACCTTTCACACAACCACACAGTCTAGATAAATCTGAGACTGCAAAGTGAAAGTGAAAGTTAACTCCCAGTACAGATTTGGTAAACAGGATATCCTATTACATCACTTCCTGCATAAAATGGCCGCCGTTTTTATTTTCCCGTTATGCGTCATATTTTCACTCATACACAGTTGTGCGTCATTTTTTTTTTACGCATTATAGTGCACATGATGTGGAGTGAAAAAATATGATATGAATATTAATAATTAATAATGTACATGAAATGACCAACATATTGTCCATGTAGCGTCAATTTTACCACGCATACATCATGGGCGTAGTTTTTCTTACACGTACAGTGGTGCACATGATGCGGAGTGAAAAAATGTGATATGAATATTAATAATTAATAATGTACATGAAATGACCAACATATTGTCCATGTAGCGTCAATTTTACCACGCATACATCATGGGCGTCGTTTTTTTTACACGTACAGTGGTGCACATGATGCGGAGTGAAAAAATATGAAATGAATATTAATAATTAATAATGTACATGAAATGACCAACATATTGTCCATGTAGCGTCAATTTTACCACGCATACATCATGGGTGTCGTTTTTTTTACACGTACAGTGGTGCACATGATGCGGAGTGAAAAAATATGAAATGAATATTAATAATTAATAATGTACATGAAATGACCAACATATTGTCCATGTAGCGTCAATTTTACCACGCATACATCATGGGCGTCGTTTTTTTTACACGTACAGTAGTGCACATGATGCAGAGTCAAAAATATTGTGGATGTTAATTATATTTTGAAGGCGAAATATCACGACACTTTTGGATACATTTGTATCTGACTCTGCATTGTGTGCACTCATGTACGTGAACAAATTATGACGGCCATGCTGTATGCGTAGAATATGGAGCACATTTATCCTAATGTCTTCATGTGTTTAGCTTTGGAAAGGTGATTTGTCATGGTCAAATGGTGCGATGTGAGACACATTTGTGTTTGTATATGACACATGTCCGTACTTTTATGTATAGACGGCCTTCACACTGTAATGTTTGGGATACTTTAACTAATGTATTGACCATATTTGACAACTTATTTGGGGTAATTGCTGATGGCTATTTTGAAATGACGCCTGGGATACCATTATGTATTCCGTCTCCAAAATGTGCCCACCTTTATGATGGGGATGCTTTTATCTGTAGTCCTAACTGGGAGTGGGAGAGTCACTTTCACTTTTTATGGGGCTGACCATGTCCCATTATGTTTTGTGTTTCATATTTGTGTGGGACTTGTGACATGGAGGCCACACATGTGCCTTATGCATGTGTTTAGTTCACAAGTACATGATTCTTGTATGTTTTGGGGGCGGTAGAGGTGGACTTAGGCCCCCAGCACCCTAGGATTTGACCATCCAGAATAGCTACTGTATCCATGGAGTATTTTCATTATATCATGGCAAACCTGCAGCAGCGTGCTAATGTAAGGCCATATGGTATGAATGACTGTTGACCATTCATTCATCTCATTAGCCCATTTGACGTTTGCAGTAATGATGATTTGGAGCTAAGTTGCATACCATTTTCCTATGACTAAGTTTGCAAGCCTCTCAGCGTTCACGATGTGATAATGCGAAGATTTTTTTGGTTGTCTGTGTCCCTTTCTGCATCAACTGGTTTAGTGTCATGTTACAATCTTCCTGCTAGGTTCAAACTGGGACACAACTGTGATGGTCTACTTTCAAATATTAGGTTGGTTGTATGACATATGTGTACATGTGTGTGGGAATGTGGATCCACTATGACCTGTCTGTGTGCATGTTGTCACTGTAACTTCAAGGTCTCCTCCTGAGTTAGTGGCAGCTGATGTTGTTGCAATTGTGTATTGCTCACATCATACACTTGAGAGAAGCCATTGATGACATGGTCACGTACACATGGATGGTCCCACCCTGTCTCTGAACACGTGTGATGTGACTTTCAAATGATCTCCAATTTTGGGCTGGATGAGAGACTGTTTCAGTTGTTTGGATCCGGCATGTGTAATTGTCACATTTGTACTCTTGTTGGGCTCTGTGTATGGTAATTTAAAATGTAATATCCTACCCTCTGTGCATACAGTTGTGATGTTTATTTTTGGTGTGATGAATTTTAATGGCATTCTTGATCAATGAGACGACATTCATCTTCAGCTATTTCAAACTAAAGGTGGTCAGAAATGAATAGGCCAAAGCATGATGTGGTGTTTGTTATTTGTGTTTATTTACAGGTGTGGAATACAAGTGATTATAATAAGTTAAGTAAAAAAATTGTTCACAAGCTGTTGGCGCCTACGCACTCCTGCTGCGGTGTTAGGTTGTTCCCCCTCCTGTTGCAGGCCAGCATCCTCCTCATCATCATCCTCAGGCATGTCTGGGTCCGGTTCAAGGAGGGGAATGTTCCTTTTTACACAAATATTGTGTAATATGGCACAAGTGCATATGATCTTGCAGACCATCTCTGGGGAGTATAATAGGCTTCCGCCAGTGATGTCAAGGCAGCGGAACCTTGACTTTAGGATCCCAAAGGTCCGCTCCACAATGCTGTGTGTCCTCTTGTGGGCGTCATTGTATGCCCGCTCAGCAGCAGTATTTGGGTTCCCATACGGTGTCATTAGCCAAGGCTGGATGCCATACCCCTGATCAGCTGAAAGAGAAACACAGAATGGTATCAATTAGATGTAGGAGGCACTGTTGTACGTATCTTTGATGGAAGTAGTTGTGTTGTGTTGTCTGTGACTATTTTGTGTACTAATGTGACAACCTATGGTTGTTGGTGGAAACTTTGGCATTGTTTTTTTTCCTTGGCTGAGCAGGTGTTTGTTGGCTAACTGTTTGTCAGCAGGATGTATCGGTTTCTCAAGTACAGTGTGCCCTCCCTTGCATTGTGACTTGTGACACAGGTGTCCGTGTGTCCTCACTGGGGGTGTGATGATAGTTCCATGCAGAGTTGAAACATGAAAGGGTATTAGAAACGTTCAATTGAACATACCCAGGCCATCCCATCCCTTAAAAGTTATGCATTGTATTAGTGTACAGGTTATTGTGAGACTTCCAATTTGCAAGGTGACATTTAGGCAACCACAGTCATGAATGTCTTCACACTAAGCTGTGGAGTAAATTCCAAGGTGTGAGAGGTTCAATGGTGACTTGTGAAACATGGCTTGTGATGTGAGTACCTCAGTGTGTTCCTGTCTAGGTGTTGCTATTGTGGTGTATGGGTTGTTTATCCTAGAGGGTTTCTGTGCAGTGAGTATATAAGTAGATTTTTGTCCTTACCAACAAGTAGTCCATTGCCATACCGTCCATCCTGGAAGTGTTGGTTGATGGTGCAGTGATGGAAGATGAATGCGTCATGTACACTCCCAGGATATTTAGCCACAATGTTGCTGATCAGTCCTTGGTGATCGACTATGGCCTGCACGTTGATGGAATGTGTGTGCTTCCTGTTGCGGTAGAGGTGTTCACTCGCAGCAGGTGGCACAAGGCGTACGTGTGTGTAGTCGATTGCACCAAGGACGTGCGGAAAGCCACTGATGGCGTAGAACCCCTGTTTTGTTTCCTGCTGCTTCTGCAGTGTGTTAGGGAAGCAGATGTGGCGGGGTGTCAGTCCAATGATGGCATCCAGTACTTTAGGCAGGAATGCGGAGAAAGATGGTTGTGAGATTCCACCAACCAGGGCACCAGTTGTCTGAAAGGAGCCACTTGCCAGCATGTGAAGTACGGCAAGCAGCTTTGTTTCGGTTGGGATAGTGCGTGGAGTCACTAAAGTGGGGGCCAATTGCTGTTCAATATTTGTCAGCAGCTGCTGAATGGCCTGCCAGTTCAACCGGTACCTCTGTATGATGTCTCGTTCCCTGAGGCCATGCAGGGTTGTTCTTGGGCGGAATATCCTCTCCTGCCTTCTGCGCTGTCTTTGGGGTCCCTGCTGTTGTTGTTGTGGCTGCTGTTGTTGCTGCAGGGCTCTGCGTCTACGTGCACGTTGTAGAAAAATCACCTCCATCTCTCCCTGTTGCTGCTCTGCTGCTCTGCTGCTCTGTTGTTTGTTCTGTGTGTTCTGATTAAGTACAGGTGTGTTTGCCCCATTTTAACGCCTGCCCTGACCCAGGCGTTAAAATTTCACGATATTCGTGCTTTGCGCCATTTTTTTGCGCCACCTGCCGCGCGGGAGTGATTTTTGCCCTGAAGCATAAATACCACGCACCGCTATGTGCGCCTGTTTTTGGACGGGAACGCCTACCCTGCATGTCATTAACGCAGGGCGGGGTGCCGCTTCCAAAAACTGGCGCACATAGCGCCATTTTCCTGGTGCGCCGGATCGGGCGTCAGGGTTTAAATATGGGGCAACGTTTGCGCTGAAAGTGCGTCAAAATTTTTGACGCACATTCGGCGCAAACGGAGTATAAATATGCCCCAAAGTGTATCATATGTCCGTGTCATAATAGGCCTAATCTTCTACCTAGAGGAGAGCTGGGTAAACCTAATCTGCTAATGGAGCCCCCAACCCTGGTTACCTTGAATGAGGTCTCGAGCTCAGACTTCGGAAGAACACGAAGTCCGGGTCAGCATCAAGGCGACGTGTAGCATCGATAGCAGTGATGGAATCCCTCTGATTAATATCTAAAGTGTGATGTATTTATACAGATCTACTTGGATCCCTGACGTAGGTTGTTCTAAATCAATAGATAACCTGTATGCTGGGGACGGTAATGTCTAATGTGAGCACCTACAGTTTGTTTGTTTTTGTTGCATGAGTTGGCGCCTTAGAGCGGTGACACTAATAACATAACTCTAAACAAAAGGGCCTAACTATAAACAAGGCAGCCATTTGAGAAGAATTAATTAAATAAATGGTCTAAGAAGGAGCAAGCTAAGTAGGTTAAAAGTCACTAGGTGATGGGGGCACGAGTCTGCAAGCCAAAGGCTAAGCTAACTCCCGTTATCCCATTAAAACAAACTAGGATTCACTACATCCTCCCCGTTGTCGTAACAAGAATGATGCCAGTACTGGCCGCCACCGAAGGTGAGGTAATCCAAAAGCTAAAAAAAACACTCTGAACTAAAAGCGAAGCATAAAAACCAAAGTTAAAAACATAGTTAAATGTTGAACGTTTAAAACATACTAAAGAGATTTAAAGTCAACCATGACAAGCACAGCAGCCCAAAGTAAATCATTGTGGCGTGGAACTAGATCTTGAAGACTAGCTCCAAAGTCACCTTGCAAAAGGTCATCAAAAAATGGGGTAAATCATCTGATGTGAGATCGATCACTTGGGCGGATGGATTCACAAAGGAAAAGTGCACAATAGTCTCATGTGCAGGTCCACCTGCGTCAGTACCATTGTCTGTAGATGGTAGAACCAACTCTGAGTGTTCATAAATGGCCTCGTGGATGAGTCTTAGTCTCATGGGGCACGACCGTGTATGAACCCTCATCGGGGTCGTCAGCAGTTCTGGGTCCACAGGAGATACTGGCAGGACAGCAAGACACACAGTTGGCAAATGTTCGAAGAAGCACCACACGCAGCGAAAGACAGGCTGCACACACCAGAGTAGTTGTTGAAATGATAATGACCAATTCCACTCTAGTTCCTCCAGAAAGGAAGCATTGAAGATCTGAACTATGCTTTCGCGGCACAGTTGTGCTGGTGACAGTGGCTCCATTGCTCCGTGTAGCTGTAAAGAGACAACCACTGCGAATCAGAAAAAACACCAGTAGTATTCCGCCAGATAATGCCAAAATCATAGAATAGCCACCAAACCCATTTGAAAAGAGTGAATGGATGGCCATCAGGATAACTCTGAAGATAGCCTGGAAAAAGGACACAAATCCAAACCCGACAGCCTTAAAGAAATGGACAATCCCAGTAGTGCTTGAGGCATTGAATATTCTGGATACCAGCTCACCAAAGTGCTTGGGGATGTTGGTATTTAATAGGGATTGTATCTCGGCTGATGATCTCGCAATCTGGAGCGCATACGTCTCTCTTGTGGATGTCAACGTGACCTGTTTCTGAAACAGTAGCGCCTTTAGTTTACTCAGCTTGTCATAATTCACATTAATAGTATCAATGTGAGGACACATTTTTGATACCTTTATTTCTTGTGTGGGGGCAATAAAACATGTCCACAACACGTAACAACCTTAGAGACCAAAATTGTGTAGGCAATGCCCGGTCGCATACCGCAACAGCTTTGATCGCTCAGCACCACGTAACTGCCATTGATAAGTACATGAAATTCTGGTTGAATCAAAGAGACAGGAGTACCCTTCAGAAAACAGGCCAAGTTCGCAACCCCCGCATTGCAGTGGCTGTGAAGGGACACCTGCTTGCAGATCATAGAATGACTAACAGTAGTCTCACAATCGGTTATGCTAAGAAAGACTTCAGTTTCGCCGTTCAGACATTTATAATTAAGAGGCAACTTCCACTCTTCCTTAATATAGCTATCATGCAAACGCTCATACCTGCCCATGGCAAGATATTTCAAGCACTTCGAAAAATGAAAGGTGGATATGGGCAGATTAATAATGCCATGTATGAGCCAGACAGTGAAAGGACTCTCTGCAATCGTAAAAGGCAACTTTTCCAACTTCTCTATATGAAGCATGTTGAAACTCGCTTCCCTTTTAGCCATTGTCTGTTGTTTCTCAGACAGATTAAAAGCAGTGAACAGTTCACTACTGTTGATCTATCTCCAAGGAACACGGCCATTTTTCAATGTTTGTAACGTTTAACCAAGCTGCTTAATAGAATGCAGCTGACTCTGTCCATGGTATAAACAAGTGCGCCACTCGCAACCTGGGGCCGGCGTGGTGCTTCCGGACTTCTTTCGGCATGATTGGTTTTTTACCGTAATAATGGTCACGGACTTTACCCTGCTGATACTTTGAATCCCTTTTGGGCACATTAGAAATATCTTCCAAAAGAATATTCCAATTATGATTGACTGGATATCATATAGACCTGAAGAAGCCTTATGTTGAAGGGCGAAACACATTGGCTGTCATTACTATGTACTTCATGCTGTAACAAGATCATTGTGGAAAAACACTTTTTGAATTGGAAGGAAATAAACAGAAGATTTGCCTCATCTCTACCATAGGAGAATTGGACTTTCTTTATATTCTATCTAAATAATTGCTAACCAAGTGGTGCATCACCATTATAGTTTTGAAATTCAGTACTTGTAGATGTGCTTACTTTTCATGGGGGATCACAGTAAATAGTGCCATCAGTCTGTGTTGCATTGGTGTATAAAACGGCCAATTCTTGACCAGATGTGGTCGTGAAAGTGTTGACTGGAACCAGTAAGGGCTCATTCTCCACCCTCCCCATGGCCGAGGATGAACTTATAGCATTGTTGGACATTGTAGCATAGTCCATATTAGTATTGGTCACTCTATTCTGAAGAGGAATGTCCTTTTGGGTAGTGAGAGGGGATCGGGAACCACTGAAGGGACCTCCGTGTCTACTGTACAGGATCGGCCACATGGTGTAGTTTGACATTGTCAATTGAAACAAATCTGTTTCCTCTGGAACCAGGCAACGGTGGTAATATTACAGTTCTGGTACCTTGTATTCCCAAGTCTGAGACTGGTGCTCTGTAAGATGGACCGAATTCCTTCTTTACAGCAATCTTTTCACAAACCAGATCCCCAACTTTAGGAATCCAGCCAGTGGAAGTTGTTAGAATATCCCTTATTCCTAAGGTGGCAGAACTGGTGGATGATTTTTCATCTCAAAATTGTTGAAGCTCCCGTAAAACAGTGAGACGTTCATTTATGCCAAAAGGTGTTTCTGCTTCCACCATACCAGAACCATCTTGGCAGATTATTCAGTGCTCTCTGGACCCCATATAGGTGATGAAGCCAGCTGCAGCCAGAACCTAATACTCTAGCTGTTAAGGACTGCTTTAAATCACAATTCTGCCTGTCCACTACCCAATTTCCCTCGGGATGGTATGGTGAGGAGCAATGGAGTTCAACACCCATTGTCCCCATGGTGTCCCTGAATGCCTTGGAGGCAAATGCAGGGCCATGGTCCGAGTAGAATGCTGCAACCGCATATGTACCGATAAAGATCAGCAAATCTTTTCTAACAGTTCGAGCGTCAACCGACCGCTGCGTAAATCCCCACAGGACTCTAAAACAAGAATCTACAGTGACTAGAATGGATTTGTATGCACCATCCGGCTGGAGTGGACCGCAGTCGTCCAGGTACACACATTGTAATGGCCTTCTGGACACTACGAGGGATGTTTGTGGTGGGTGTTTGATATTAGAGCCCTTTATTTGCTGGCAGATGTCACAACAAAGGACACATTGCTTTGCCTGTTTGTATAGACCCGGCCACCAGAATCTTTTCTATAAGAGTGTTACCGTGGCCGAAATACCAGCATGAGCAGAAGTGACACCCTCATGCGCTGCTTTCATTAGATCTAATCTTTGGTCTTCGTTGGGGATTGCTCGATCTCCAACCCCAGGAAGTGTTGCAGAAGCAACATTCTGTGCACTGATGTGGTATGAATATTTTGTAGGGTATCCTTTCGGAAGAGACTTGCCTTCAGCCGAAGCTTTCACAGCAGTTATTATTTCATTATCCAATCTCGTATGGGAACGAGTCACTGCAGCCACAGAAGCTGTAGCTACTGCGGATTTGGCTGCTTCGTCAGCCAAAGTATTACTGATAACGTGTACTCCTACATGTTGGTGGCCCAATATAAGTACTACATGGACACACATTAGCTTATCCTTAAGATCAGCCACCCTCCCCCCACAATGTCTTGTGTTTTATGGTGTTCCCTTTAGAATCTCTGAAGATAATCATTGTAAGACTGAACGCAGTAATATGAATCACAGACTATCAAAGTCAGTCTTCCTGTCTCAGTTTTTTCTAGCGCTAAAATAAGGGCTTTAAGTTCAGCCAACAGCTGTGCAGTCCCCAAGGGTCTGTGTGTAGGTATTGTGAGGGTGGAAAATTCTATCCTTCATCACTCCACTCATGGCTGAGTAAGCGGCTGAGTACTGATGTTTGGTACCTACAGCTGATTGGGCTGAACCATCAGTGTAACTGACAGTATCATAGTTGTCCAAAGGTAAAAGATGTAGAGGAGCGGGGCACTCCTGTTCATATTGGAGAAATTCTTGTGTCTGAAGTTTCAGATAAAAAATATAATCTACATCAGTAGCTGTCAGAGAAGTTGCCCACTGAATCCAGCGTGGGTGTAATGTTTTAGCGTTAGGAATGCTCACTTTGGTGATGGCCTTTAGTGTCAGCACCGGGGTAATGACAATGATGTGTTTCCCCTGGGCAAGTGGTCTCTGTTTTATGACAGTCATCTGAACTGCAGCTAGAATTTTTTCTATGGACGCAAAGCACTGCTCTGCATTCGAGTATAGATGAGACTTATATGCTATGGGCACTGTGTCATCCACATTGAAGGTGACATAAGTGAACGCAAGGGCACCCAAGGGCACCAGCAATTATTCTGATGACCAAATTTTTCCTGTTGTCCTGAGTGTGTAAGTGTTTGGCTTCTAGCATGTCCTGTTGCTAATCCCTAATGATGCGTGCATGTTCAATTGTTCAGTGTCTGCTAGAAAAGTCTGGACGTATTCATTCATATAGTGGCATGATGCATTGTGCATAGTCAGGAATGTATGTTCTGCCAAAATTTAAGAAACCGAGTAAAGTCTGTAGTTTCCTCAGTGTATTTGGTGGGTGCAGTTGTGCACATTTTTCTAGGAAATGTGGGGACAGGCTCTTTCCTTCGTTTGATAGCTCATATCCCAGGAACAGTACACTGAGAAAGGCAATCTGACTTTTCTCAAAGTTGAATTTAAACTGACTTCTGTAAACCCCAAAATTATACAATAGACTCTCACAAGGTGAATGTTCAGGCCGTCGTCTGTGAGATAAATGTCATCCACATAGGATAACGCCTCAGGATCAATATTATGTAATATTGATGTTACTCAGCCTGAGAACAGCCCTGGGCTGTTCTTATAGCCATGGGGTAAACGGCAAAAGCTTTTTTGTGAGCCAAATGAGAATGCACTTTCTTCCGCTAAATTCTGGCAGAAGAACCCGTGGGATATATCCAACGTCGTTTTATATTTTTTGCGCACTATGTAATTTATTAATGCTGTGCTATGTGAATTTTGGATAGCATATGTACGGGTATGGCTGTTTAAATGTCTGTAATCTAAGACTATGCTATAGGAATGGTCTGGCTTTGCAACGGGGAATAACAGGTTATTTATTGCAGAGGCACAGGGCTTAACTAACCCCTGATATTCCAGCTGAGGATCTCCCTCACTGGAGCTTTCGCCTCATGTTTAACTGGATTTTGTGGCTGAGGCTGGAGTGTAGACCTGATAGGTATTATATGACACAGAGACTCACTGTCCCAACCTACATGATTGCGAAATAATGCAGGTGCCTGTGCTAGAGCCAAACTGACAGCGTAAGCTTCCTTTTTAGCTGCTGGAACAAGATTAGAGAAACAAGGCAAAAAGACATTTTCCCCATGTGGGAGCTTAGGGACGTGTTCGGGCGGCCAATCTCTTTTGGCCAACAGGATGTCACAATTAAGTTTGTCCCAAAAGATCACACCAATGGTGCGTTCCACGTCTCCCTCAATTTGAATCTTTGGATCAAAAAGTCTATCTGGTGGGAGTATACGCCCGTCCGCTGTTTCAACTGTAACAAAATCCCTGTTTCTGTTGCATCCAGATGTTCTATCAGACTCTGGCGACATATCATTACCTCTGCTGCACTGTCTAGCAGTGTCACTGCTCACGTCTTGTTCTTCAGCAAAGTTCTCAAGTGTATTGGCATTTTTAAGCGATAGTGCGGCCACTTTTTTCTTTTTAAACTGTGGCTTTTGTTGTGAAGTCTTCTCTTCTTTTTTTACTGTAGACTGTGGTGAGTCTTTCTTTTGTTTCTCGTATTCCGGATGTCGGTTGGGACGGCCCCCTCTCTTGCTACACCTATCCGGAACATCCGGAAAGGAACGAGAGGGACATGAATCAGTAAATCTATCAGGAGTTCTAATAATCTCCCTATTTCTGAGAGTATATCTCCTTTCGGAGTTCTCTGGATGTGGAGAATCTGTTCTCTGCTTCTGTCTCTTTTCAAATTGTTTTGGCTTCTCCCAGCGCTTTTTTTGAACTCTCTTCTGTCAGTTTAGTACTTTCCTTAGGGGTGGTACTGTGTACTTACACTTTCTTTGGCTTGGCTCCCAAACTATCCCGTCCTATAGTAGTATATCTATTTGAAATATTTTTTTGTAGCTGTCACTCTTGTTCCAACTGTGGAGCTTCTCAGAGACGCTGGCGTATAGCCAGTGCTACTACTTCCCCTTTACTGTTACTGAGTATTATCGAGGATACCGCGTCAAAATTACGCATCAATTTCATCCCCAGATCTAGGGCAGGTGCTGCCCCATTCTCATTCTGAATTTGTTTGAACACTTCCGTTAAATTGGCAAGTGTGGGGGTACCATGTGTGGTGGTATATATTGTAGCAAAGGCTGTACCGCATGTGGCACAGTCATCCACCGAGGGAACCATCCCAAAGGGCAAGCACATTGTTAGAATTCTATGTTTCTCCTGCAGTCCCGTATGGGGAAAAACAGCTTCCAGCTGGTTGTTTTTTTGGGCTATCCAATAAGGTATTTCCTACCATTCTGTGGGTACTTTACCAATAATAGTGTGTACTGTTTGTGCATTAATCCCAGTAGCCAATTGCCATCCAGCAAGTGCTGGTTGTGCTGGACGCACTGGTGTTGTGTTCAAAGTCCGCATTACTAACTGAACAAGCCTTCTATATAATGTTACACTTTCATTATATAAGTTTCGTAGATCTGCTACTTGCATACTTTGTATATCTGGGTGAGGTGTGTATGTGGCAAACATAGGTCAAGTTGATCCACCATTACTTAAAGGACCTAATCTCACTTGTTGTATAACATGTGGAAGGGTAACTTCAAACCAGTTCTGATGATCTTGATAGGTGAGTGGTATTTTGTGATACTGGTATGCTTGGTACTGTTGAGGTACATTAGCAATTCTATATGTGTGAAATGTGACTGACCTGGCGTCTTCCTCAGGAAAGGTGACCCAGGCATAGAACGTTTCTGGTTGGTAAGCTTCATTAGCTTCTAGTATGAAAGTGACGACCCCACCCTCTTCTATTAAGCCATGTGCTACTAGATGTAATGTTAATGCTTGTCTAGCACTTTCGGGAATGTCTATGTCCGTATTTAAAAACAGGAAAGAGAGAAGAAATTTTTTCTTCTTGCGTTGAAACACCAAGTGGGGAGTCTATTCCTTTTTATGAGTTCGACTTTCGAACAACCTACAGCCTAATCAGGTGTTCCCTGTTCAGCTGAGGAGGATTTCCCAAAGACCACAGACGTCTCCGTATAATGGTACTTAGGGTACCTATCATTTGTGAGACAGTGATAATTGGGGTACCCGTAAATTAGTGCCTAAACACCATCGTTGGTGGAGCCATCTCATAGTTTGGACTTTTGTTCTGGGCAAGACAGCTGATTCAAGGATGACAGTACTTATGTTTGTAGGTGACTATGCCTATCCTACAACAAGTTGCAACTGTAGTCCCAAGCCTTCCGGCCCACTAGCACTACCTCACCAACAACCCAAACAGTTAAAGATGATTTGTGGCAGCCTTTACGCATGGACTCAGAAGTATGACATCTCAGGGAGTGTCATGGTTAAACTGAGTTTACTCCTTTCTCACAGATATATTATGTCTCAACCAAACACAAGCAATAACGAAGATTCAGTAATGTTTCAATAGTTTTTATTTAATACAATATGGTAAATCGTATTGGCTGCAATGATTAGGATAATGAACAGTACAAAAGATAGAAATGTAAAGACGAGGGTCATGATTATGAAGACCCCCACCATCTTGTATTAGCATAGAAAGACATAAAGTCATAAGTCTGAGTACCCTATCATAATAGGCCTAACCTTCTACCTAGAGGAGAGCTGGGTATGTTAAACCTAATCTGCCACTACCATGTCCCTAGAAGGAGCCCCCAAATCTGATTACCTTGAATGAGGTCTCGAGCTCAGACTTCGGAAGAACACGAAGTCCGGGTCAGCGTCAAGGCAACGTGCAGCTTCGATAGCAACAATGGTATCTGGTTGGAATCCCTCTGATTGTCTGTCCAAAGTGTGATGTATTTATACAGATCTACTTGGACCCCTGACGTAGGTTGTTCCAAAATAAAAGATAACGCTGCATGTTTGAGACGGTAATTTCTAATGTGAGTTCAGGCCTTAGCGCGGTGACACTGATAACATAACTCTAAACAAAAAGGCCTAACTATAAACAAGGTAGCCATCTTAGAAAAATGTATTAAATAAATGGTCTAAGACAGAGCAAGCTAAGTAGGTTAAAAGTCACTAGGTGACGGGGGCACGAGTCTGCAAGCCAAAGGCTAAGCTAACTCCCGTTATCCCATTAAAACAAACTAGGATTCACTACAACAGCAATGGTGGAGGTAGGACGAGAGAGAGCAACATAAAGCACACAAGGGAGGCAGCAGCAAATACATGCACTCTCTTGGAGTTCTTACACAAAGAAAACATACATTGAAAATGAAAGGAAAAATTAAAAGTAAAACAGGCGACATAAGTGAGCCAATACAAAGCGCCACAGCATCCATGACCCTGAGCACAAAGGATACACACAAAATGGAAAATAAGTTTGCTTGCATTCAAACAAATCGGCAAACGTGCAATTAACCATGTAACAGGGTCAGTCCCCAAGGCGGGAACAAAACTGTACCAAGGAGGGACAAACGTAAAGCATTAACAAATAATAGCAAAGGATTTTTGAAAGGCTGTCCCACAAACGAGTGAAAGTGATGGGTGTGATGTGGGTGTGGTTAAAAGCTCAGATACCTACAAGACATTGAAAAAACAGCGTTTGTGAGCTGCTTATGCTCTACCTAAAAAAAGAGATCAAACCTATGGCATTGAAATAACTTTTCCAAATGAGCCTATCATGTCTACTGCTTTTGTCACTTGCTTGTCAGTGTAGTAGACTCACATCAACTGTATTAAGTATAAGCTTTCCAACAAGGCAAACATCAGGTATAATACAATAAAATTACAAATATGTACACAATTATAGTTGTCAAAACAATATTCATCGGCCTCAAGTGGACCCAACAATGTTTTTATAGTGCAATTATTTTATGCCAATGGTTTGTTCCAGTGAGTTACTGACATCAACACCCCTGCCTACCACAGAAATCTGGGAGATAGCATGTAAAAACAAAACCTGCCTACAGCCCATAGCACAGTGTAATACTAATTCCCCAATAAAACAATGTTTTTCACTTCAAATAAGCTGGCCTACTGCTGGAAGAAACTGGATTGGATAGGGCAACTGCCCACCTTAGGAAGTAATCACAATTCATGCCATGGAAAACCCCTAAATTCACTAAATTAATGTGGGATAACCCTACCTCCTGTTTGGTAGCTATGACACATAGCAGACAGGGTTAATTTAGGGCAATATCTGGAGAATGTATGTAGTACCAGAACAGAAAGACAATCAAAATGCAAAACAATCAAAATCCCAAACCAAATTTGAACAAATAAAGTAAAATGTAATAATCAACATGACAAAAATTCAATAAGAGGACCCAGAGATATGAATGTTAAAATTTTTCACTAGAAATAGCACCAAGAAAAAATGAAGTGTCAATGATACTCTATGATTTTAGTAATGATAGTCAATGATTATAGTAGACCAGGGACAAGATGCAATTACAGGCTGACTGCAATGAAGCCTGTGTTGCATACTGCAAGTAGATTGGACAAGGTGAAATTCTGGAGTTCAACAAAGTTTTAGGTTCCAGTAGGTCTGGAGGAAAAGTTTTTAGAAGTTTTCAAACTTTCTTCTGGTGCCCAGACAGCCACATGCTTACACTTCTTAAGTCAGTCATGACCTCCTGGGAGACACCTAGAGAGTCACAACATATCAAGTAGAGGCCATCAGCAGGATCCAGTCCAGGTCCTGCTGCCACTGTTCAACTTGGTTATTCCAGGAAAATGCCTCTTGCAACTTGTTCTCCCCCTGTAGCCACAGAAGAGGTCAGCCAACTGACCCTTGGAGTTCACTTCTTTTTCCTGGTTACAAGAGGGTGTAGGTCCAGTCCTTCAGAGGTCTTCACAGGGGACATGAAGCAGGAAGAGTTCTCTTCTGATTGCCTGCCCATCCACAAAGTATTCTGAAGCAGGTTTCTTGAGATGCCACAATTATGTCTGGAACCAGCTAGTCGGTGGGAGTAATTCAAGGTCACTTTTTGGTGGAAACTTTTTTAAATCACAAGTTTCTGTTTTTGCTTGTTTGGGCACCTTTAGCACCACTTCTGAGGGTCCAGTACATATAGGGAACCACTTGCAGGAAAGGCCTTACCCGAAGCAGAGTCCAGGTGTGGGTTCAAATTTGTTGGAATTGATGCTGTCCCTGTAGCTCAGAACAGGATGCCATCCAACCAGGTCTTGGAGTAACTCTGGCAGTCCTAGGATCAAGCAGCAAAGCAGGCCTCAAGGACCAGGTGGTCCTCTGAGGGTACAAGGCAGGCTTAAAGCAGAAGGGCCGACCTCTGACGTGCAAGCTGTTACATCTGGGGTCCTCCGCAGGCTCAGGAGGGTACTGAAGAATAGGTATGTGTCTAATATTTATATCTGGAGCCAGCATTTGAAGTGTGAAAAATGTCTTGATTCCCCCTCACGTCTGGTTCGGGAATTTTCCTTACTTTGCTGCCCAGGCTCAAAGAGGTCTGACAAATGACTGTTTTCAGGATCTTTGTGAGTGTGCTGGAGGCAGCACGTTTGAAATGCAAGTGGAGCGATGAACAGATCCACCCCTCACTCCCTGGCCCGTCTTGCCAACACCTACTCCCTTTTTATCACACTGCCTGGGGGGAATACCCAAAGGTGACCTGCCAACTATTCACATGCATGTGACCTGTGACACTGGCTGCAAGCACCAAATGGTTGGTGTTAGACCTGGAATCATTGGCATGGTCTCCCTAAACTTTTTCCCTCTGCTTCCCAGGTTGTTGCTTTGTGCTGAACTCTGTTACTGCTGTTTTTATTACTCTGGCCACTTTACCACTGCTGGCCAGTGCTAAAGTGCGAGTGCTCCCTATGTGAAATTGTATGTGTGTTTTTGCTGTTTCTGTTACTCTGGGCACTTTACCACTGCTGACCAGTGCTAAAGTACAAGAGCTCCCTATGTGAAATTGTATGTGTAATTGGCTTTTCCATAATTGTCATATTTGATTTACTCGTAAGACCCTGGTAGAGTGCACTAGAGGTGCCTAGGTCTTGTAAACCAAATTCTTCTAGTGAGCCTGCAGCACTGATGGTGCCACCCACATGAGTAGCCCTGTAAACATGGCGCAGACCTGCCAATGCAGTGTCTGTGTGTGCAGTTTTAAACTGCCAATCCAACCTGGCAAATGTACCAACTTTCCAGGAAAAAACTTTACCTTTTTGTAAATGTCAGGCACCCCTAAGGTAGGGCCTAGGTATCCCATAGGCAAGGTGCAGTGTATGTTAAAGATGGGAAATGTACTGATGTGTTTTCAATGTCCTAACAGTAAAATACTGCCAAATGTGTTTTTCACTGATGCAAGGCATATCTCTCTTATAGGTTAACATGGTGGCTGTCTTTAAATATTATTAAAGTGCAGTTTCCATTTGAGAGCAGATAGAAATTTGGAGTTTGACTGACAATTTAAAAATACACCTTTTAGTGAAGTCAGTTGTCAGATTTGACTTTTGGGAAATAGGCATTTTCTTGTTTCAACCATTCTGTGACCCTGCCTGTTTGTGGATTCCCTGTCTGGGTCAGACTGATAGTTGGGCTGTTTGTGCATCTCCTATAGACAGTGACACAAAGGGAGCTGGGCTATAGCTTTCATATCCTGATGAACCATCTGGGCTACAGTAGAGGGAGGAGTGTTCAGTTACATCTGAATGGGCTGTGCCTGCCCTCACACAAAGCAGTCTCCAACCCCCTGGTGTCTTTCTGGGGCCTGGCCTGGGCAAGGCAGGATCCTGTAAACAACAGAGACTTTTCTTTGAAGTTGGACAACTTCAAAGGCAGAAAGTGGTATACGTATTGGACCCAAAACCTCAGACTTTAGACATCTTCAAGAATTTCCTCAGGAACCAAGAGGAACCTCTGCCAAGGAGAAGAGCTAAAAAGCTGAGGAGAGGTGCTGCCTCTGCCTGTGACTGTGCTTTGTTGGGCTACCCTGCAGTGGCTGCTTTTTTCTGTGAAAGGGGACAAAGACTGGGCTTTGTGGTATATTCTTGCTTAGGAAGAATCTCCAAGGGTTTGGACTGAGCTTGTTCCCTGTTCTGAAGTCTCAGGGCCATCACAGACTTCCTCTGTCAGCATCTGGACTCTCTGCTGAGACTCCTGCAATGTCAAATGGTGTCTAATCCAGTCCATGTGCCTTTAAATTGAGAAAGTGGTGGAAAATCAAGAAGATCCAATGGAACCGACTTCAGACGACTCTGGACTGATGCCGCTATTAAATCTTATTATGCCGCCTGCATCTGAAGCCATGGTCCTGGCTGGAGTGCGATGACTGTTCAGGCCTGATGCTGCTGAAGCCTCGCCAAAGTCTGCGATTCTGTTGAAGTCGCCTCACCACGTTGTGACCACCGGATATCAACTCCGCAAGAAGTGTGTGGATCCAGTGCTTCGCACTGCTGCCACCTCACCTCCACCATTCTGCAGCAAGGACCCAACTCTGCCTCAGATCCAGCGACGCCAAGATACCTAACTCCGCGTACCAGCTTGTTTCCTCATTTGCACGAGGTACTGTATGTGTGGGTATGTGTGACTCCATCACAGGCGCATTGGCGTTGGATTGCTGGGAGCAACTCTGTCACGAAGACGTGGTACCACCAAATTGAAGCATTTATGTTTCTAAGCGCTGTGCTGAAGTTTAATCTTTTAAAATTCTTTGATCTCATTCGTAATCATTTTCATATCACCAAGTGGCAAGAGTGGTTACAACAAGACACCAAAAGGTCCATTCAACAAGGCTTACTTTTACATGAATCTCGAGTATTTCTGCCCGCTGAGGAATTAAGAGAGACAGCTTTTCATTGGTTACACAGTCATCCTCTGGCAGGTCAACCAGGTCCTCAAAAAACAATAGAACTCATGAAAAGGTATTTTCAGTGGCCTACATTCATTCACGACCTTAAGCAAATGCTACAATCATGTGAAGTATGTGCAAGATGCAAAAGCGAACATAGCAAGCCCAAAGGCCTACTGATACCTCTACCCATTCCCAATCATCCATAGGAACATATCTCTATGGATTTTATTACTGGTCTTCCTCAAATAAAACAATTTACTACCATTCTAGTGGTGGTGGACAGCCTTACCAAGTATGCTCACTTCATTGCCTGTAAAGGGCTCCCAACCTCCGTCACCTTAGCAACTATCATCTTAGAAAATATAGTTCGCCTTCACGGACTTCCAAGAGTTGTCCTCTCTGATAGAGGAACACAAATTTCTGCACAATGGTGCAAGGGTTTATGAACTGATTCAACTTTATCTACTAGTTATCATCCACAAGCAGATGGTCAAACAGAGAGACTAAACCAAACTCTGAAACAATATTTACGATGTTAGGCAGCAAAGTCTCCTAAAACCTGGCTTGATCTTTTGTGGCTTGCAGAACTGGCGTATAATAACTCTCACTACTCTTCAATAAACTCAACTCCTTTCTATGGTTTATATGGGCTTCATCCACACATTTTGCCAGTTACGTTACCTGCTTCTACTCAAACCACTCCAGCAGTCATGGACATGCTAACACACATAACAAAAGTACTATCACAATTGCAAACAAATCTTCATCAAGCAAAGAAAAAATATAAAGTGCAATATGACAAAAAACACCAGCCTGGTCCTCAGTATACAAACAAAGATAGAGTTTGGTTATCCACAAAAAACTTTGTATTAAAAATAAAAATATGTTTCATTCAAAATTCATAGGGCCCTATGAATTACTATGACAAGTAAACCCAGTAACATATAAACTAAAATTACCATCGTGTTTGAAAATTCATCCGGTGTTTCACACTTCGCTTCTTAAACCTGCTTCGCCCTCAAGTGTCACACAACCTGCTCCTCTATTAGTCCAAGGTCATTGGGAGTATGAGGTGCGATCTATTTTAGACTCTAGATATAGTGGGTCTTCCCTTTGGTACTTGGGCCCATATTTATACTTTTTGACGCCAACGCAGTTGTGCGTCAAAAAATGTTACCGCCGGCTAACGCCATTCCAAAGCACCATGCGGGCGCCTTATTTATTGAATGACGTTAGCCGGCTCTGCGGACTGGTGTGCGTAAAAAAAAATGACTCACACCAGGCAGCGCCGACGTAGGGGAAAATGGAGGTTGGGCGTCAAAAAATGGGGAAAGTCAGGTCTGAGGCAAAATTCAGGCCTCAACCCGATTTGTGCCATTTGTTTTGACGCCCAACCACCATTGAAATGACTCCTGTCTTAGCAAAGACAGGAGTCATGCCCCTTTGCCCAATGGCCATGCCCAGGGGACTTATGTGGGCATAGTGGCATGTAGGGGGACCCAAATCAGGCCCCCCTATGCCACAAAACAAATACGAAAAAAATACTTACCCCAACTTACCTCTACTTCCCTGGGATGGGTCCCTCCATCCTTGGGTGTCCTCCTGGGGTGGGCAAGGGTGGCAGGGGGTGTCCCTTGGGGCATGGAAGGGCACCTCTGGGCTCCTTCTGAGCCCACAGGTCCCTTAACGCCTGCCCTGACCCAGGTGTTAAAAAACGGGCTGGGTGCCGTTTTTTAAGGCCTGCCCCCTCCTGTGTGTCAAAATGACGTCACAGTATAAATATGGGGCACAGGCCTTAAAGTCATTTTTTGGAAGGGAACGCCTACCTTGCATATAATTAACGCAAGGCTGGTTCCTCCTTCCAAAAAATGACGCACATGGTGGAACTTTGACGTCCGCGGGGTCAGACGTCAAAGTATAAATATGGGGCAGGGTTTGCGCCGATTGTGCGTCAAAAATTTTGACGCACATTCGGCGCAAACAGAGTATAAATATGCCCCTTGGTGTCCTGAAAAGGATACGGACCGGAAAATGACTCTTGGGAACCTACAAGACATGTCCATTCACCACGTTTGGTGCAACGATTTTACCTCCTCCATGCTGATAAACCGGGCCCTGGACCGCGCTTGGGAGAGGGGTGTAATGTCAGGAATAAGGCCATGCGTGGTCCAGGTCCCGCCCGAAACTCTGCTGCGTGGCTCTGCTGCGCTTCATGCGCACCACTTTTCATCCCCGCTTGTTCCAAAGGTGGCCATCAGCGTCATCTGCCCTGTGGCAAAGCTCATAGAGCTGCAGGTTCAGGACATTGGTGGACAAGATGCAGTGCTATTCCAAGATGGGACTACAATTCCCATGTTTTTAGAGGCAGCAACCATCTTGGGGTGTGGCAGGCCTATAAAGCCCAGCCACACCCAAGCACGTTGCTCACTACTTTGAAGACTTCGATGCAGTCAGACCTCGTGGGGGTTCTTCTGAAGAAGAGCAGATTTCCTGTATGGCAGATGGACGGCAAATCGGAGTACCTGTGTTTCCATGGTGAATTCAGATACGAGTAGGTCGTACTCGTAGCGGTAAGGTCTAGATGAGCCCAATCTTGAAGGGAGTTGTATTTCCTAAATGTAAAGCGCCCCTTAGCACAACGAGCAAAGCGTTTTCAGTTTTTAGAGTAAAGCAGCTGTGGCGCGACGATTAAAGCGCTTCAGAGCACAGTAGTAAAGCATCCCTTAGTACAACGAGCAAAGCACGGTAATTAAAGCGCTTCAGTCCATATGAGGAAAGCATCCTTGGCACGGTAATTATAGTGCTTCTGTCCACATGAGTAAAGCGTCCTTGGCATGGTAATTAAAGCGCTTCAGGCCACATAAGGAAAGCATCCTTGGCACGGTAATTATAGCACTTCAGTCCACATGAGTAAAGTGTCCTTGGTATTGTAATTAAAGCGCTTCAGTCCACATGAGGAAAGCATCCTTGGCACAGTAATTAAAGCACTTCAGTCCACATGAGGAACGCGACCTTGGCACGGTAATTTTAAAGCGCTTCAGTCCACATGAGTAAAGTGCCCTTGGCACAACAATCAAAGCGCTATAGTCCACATGAGTAAAGCGCTCTTGGTACAGCAATCAAAGCTCTTGAGTCCACATGAGGAAAGCAGCCTTGGCACAGCAATCAAAGCGCTTCAATTCACATGCATAAAAAGCCCTTGGCACAACAATCCAAGTGATCCAGGCCACATGAGTAAGGCACCCCTTAGCACAACAAGCGGAGTGGAGCGCTTCAGATGAAACAAATGAAAGCGCTATCTGGCATAAGGAACAAAGTGCTTCAAGTTCAATGAGTAAAAACTTTCCGGCCTTTATAGTTGTGAATGTGGAAGTATGTTTGGAGATAAGCAAATCATAGTTTTCATTGTTTTTTGGAAAGCATAATATGTGAAAAGCATATTTAATTCTTTGAGGTTTTTTAGGTCATGATCAAAGGTTTATGTTTTGAATGCATAGATGTTACAGGATTGATATTCAGAGCATGATCGTAGTTCAAAGCTCTTGCCACCTCTTGGTTCTGAGGTTGTAGTTTGTTTGTGTTCCATGATTCAAAGAAGGGGCTTTGCCTTCACTTCAAAAGGGGTCTCCATCTGATATCTCGGAGACGCATTTAGTCAAGAGTCTATTGATGAGTTATACTGCTATGAATGAGTGAGTGCATATTTGTTCTAACCTTTTCCTTTCAGATCTCTCTCCCTGATGTTCCCTACCCTAATTCCCTTCCCCCCCGGCTGGCTTCATCATAACTCTGTGCAATAATAGCTTTCTGAGTTGGTGACGCTGGGAGGTGGGCCTTTTGTTCAGCAACATGCAGATCCAGAGGAAAAGATACTGTGAGAGAGACTCCACTGTTGCCTGAAAGATGCCAGGCTACTAGTGACAATTGACCTGTCTAAATCAATGGATGTGGATACCCTACTGGATACAAAAGTCAATTCCAAAACCAGGGAATCAGAATGGGAGGGGTGCAGCCCAACTCCAGTACATTCGGAAACCAAGCTTGAGCCCCCAAAAGTGGAATGATCAAAACCACTTCTGCTTCCTGTCAACAAAATTGGGCTAGAACTCTGGGAATCATTATAAATGGGGATATGGCATAGGAGTGGAATAGACTCCAATCTTGTAGAAACTCATCCAACCCCCTTCGCCCTAGGATCCAGATGTCAGCTGAGATATTTTGGAAGTTGTTTGTTCAAACACGACACAAACAGGCCGATATTGCGAGGACCACATATGCGTATTAGAGACCTGAAGATCTAAAGATGAAGTCTCCAGTCACTGGCTACCCTCAGATGTCGAGAATGCTAATCCGCCATCTTTGGCAATTTCCGTCAGGTGTTTGGATCAGGTACCAGAGAGCTTGTTCAGATATTGAACCGTTGATATGTTGTCCATGCGGGGGAGGATGCAGCACCTCACTTTGTCTGCTGCAAAACTCTGAATTGCAAACAAACCCACCAAGAGTTCCAGGCAGTTGATGTGTAGAGATAACTCTCTCAGTGACCAATGACCGCCCATGGACATCTGCTCACAATGGGCACCCCAGCCCTAATGGCTGGCATTTGACTCTATAGTCATCTCTGCATTGAGTCAAAAATGGCCTGCCATTCCATGCTTCCATGTGGCTCAACCACCAAGAGATGTCTCTTTTTGTGTCCTCTCAAAGGAAGACGTGTTGAGAATATGACAGACCCTTGTTCAGATGTTGTATCTTCAAATGTTGACGAGCCCTGTAGTGAAAAGGACATGGAACTATTGCTTGGTTGGAGGAAGCAAAAGGCCCGGCCGCCGGGCTAGAGAACTCAAGGATATAGTCATCTTGGACAATGCTAACCTCAACTTTCTCTTGATGTTTTTCATCTTCTGAGGAGGGAGAACTAATTGAGCTGACAAGGAGTTTACCTGAAAACCCAAAACTTCTGTGCATTGACTTGGAATAAGAATGGATTTTTTGACATTGATAATGAATCCCCGCTCTTGGAGAAGAAATATCGACCACTGCAGTTGTAGGGTGGATGTCTGTGGACATTTAGACATAATGATAATGTCGTACAGATATATAATGAGAGGATCGCTTCTGGATCTCAGGGTTTCTACTGTGGGCCTCATTATCTTCGTGAAGCACCATGGAGATGACGATATTCGGAAGGGGAAAACTTTGAATTTGTAATATTAGCCCATCCACTGCAATTGAAGAAAGCAACTGGGAGGTGGAAGTATCAGGATGGTCAGATAAGCATCCTTCAAATCAAAATGCACCATCCAATCCTCTATCTGAAGAATGTCTCACAGCAAATGGATGCCTTCCATCTTGAAATGATGGTACAGAATCCATTGGTTGAAATCTTGAAGATTGAGGACTAATCATGATCCACCTCCTTTCATTTCAACCAGAAAAGTGGCACTCAGGAAACCTCTGGGTTGACGATTGGCCAACTCTATCACATTTTTTTACGAAGAGTGACTGAATCTCAAAATGAATGAAAGTAGTTGGAAAAAAATCAGCATTTGTGGTGGAACCAACTGTGAGGGGGTTCAGAAAAACTCTAATCAATGGGTATCTGAATCTGGAGTTAAATCAAGCAAGCTGCTATACTGGCTCGTGACCCTCAATAATTTTCTAAAGGATCGTACCTGCTATCAGAGATTCAGATAGCAACTTCCATGAAGACCTGCTTTCAATTGCTCAAGTTTGTTTACAGCATTTTACTGAGGTTTCTATGTGGCGCAGCCATCCTCCTCATGTGAGGCCGAGAAACTCCTTATCTAGGACATACCTCTGCCCTCGATCCCATGTTCTTTAGCTCATGAGTTGGATCGGACTCTCACAACCTAAGAGGTAAATCCGGCAGTATCTGTACTTCAATCTGGGAGGACCTCAGGCCCGGATGGCTTCCCTATTGAATATTACAAGAGATACCACACTATTCTGACACCTCATTTGCAGGCCCTTTATACAGAAGTTTCACGCAAGGGACTTTCCCCTCAGACTTGACTATGCCACCATAGTTGTCATACCCAAAGAGAGACTTCCCACAGACTGATGCTCCTCCAACTGACCGATTTTCCTTATTAATACTTACATCAAGGATTTTGCTAAAGTTCTAGCGCCCATAATGAGTCTAAACTTGTCCCAGCTCATTCACCTAAACCAGGGGTCTCTAACCTTTTCTGCAGCAAGAGCTACTTATGTTCAATGAATATCATCAAGAGCTGCTAATATTATTAGTATTGTAATAGTGTCAACATCAGATAGCATTACATGAGTGGCCACCATATGCAAGCTTACTACCAGCTATCATTTCAGTACCTCAGGCTTGGTTGCTAGAAGTAACGTAAAAAGGCTTTGTCAATATGGAATGCCTCTAAATTGGGACATAACAATCATAGCTGCAGTGCCTCTGGTAACAAGATAATAGCATTTGTAAAAATTCTCCTCAGTGCCCCATGACTTATAACTCAAATATCAGCTTTAAATATATTTTGGAAAAATTCAGTCACTTCCCTTCAAGTATCAGCTCATGAGGTCACCTCAAATACACTGTCAATTTTGGTATTTGTATATTAATTCACCCAAGCAAAAGCTTAGTAGTTAGCCAGACACAGGAGAGCTACTTCCAGCTATAACTAGCTCATGAGCTACTCAGTGGAGATGCCTGCCGGGGTCTTCACCCTTTTCTGCAGCAAGAGCTAATACTGTTGAATGAAAAACATTGAGAGCTACTAATATTATTATTATTGTAATTGTGTCCACATCAGATAACATTACATAAGTGGCCAACATATGCAGGGTTACTACCAGCTACTATCATCTCAGTGCATCTCAATGTGGCTTCATGCTGGGTAGAAGTAACTGTCAATATATTCATCAAGGGCAGTTGGCCCTCTCCTAAGCACACCCACTGGATCATAACCTAGCCCTTCTCCTTTTAGACTTCCAGAAAGCATTCAACACAGTTCCTTAGTCTTTCCTCAATGCTATGCTCCATCGAGTGGAGCTTTTACTATTGTTTCAGAGAATGGTGCGTCTCTTATACAACACGTCCACTACCTATACATTTTAACAAACTTTCCTTATCCAATCCCCTGGGTGTGGTTCCATTCCCTGACCTCCAAGTTGACATCCTTTGTATGGGCAGACAAGTGATATTAACTGGCATTTACTAAGCAAGCAAATCTCCTTTCAATGGCAGTCTCAGCATGACGGACATTTATGACTATTATCTAGGGGCACATTGGCTGCCCATAAATGAATGGTTCACAGGGGACAGGGACGACTCAGCTCACTGCCTCCAACTCAGTTTTCTGGAATTTGAGGGACTACTTGATTTACTCTGTGGGGGCTTAATGCCCGTATGACCCCATCCTGTACTCGGGTGGCTGTGTTCTGCTGAAGGGAGGCACTTCACTTTATCCGGTGGGAGCACCCTACCAGGTAAAGTAGGAGTTGACTCCCCCACAGCGCGGTACCTGGCTCCAACAGGTCTTGAGCCTTAAAGGCTTTGTCCAATGGGACTGGAATGGAATAATATACTTGGGGGATATTTACTGCAGGGGAACCTTGATGTCCTTCCGAGAATTCAGAGATCAATGCAGCCTATCCTACACACAATTTTTCCATTTCCTCCAACTGTGACATGCTCTGCAGGTTCACTTCCCACTAGATGCTGAAATCTCTCAAAACAATCTGCTCGAGGCAACAATCTTCCTGGGGGTGCATGGATAAGGGGGCTATATCTGCGATTTTCGGCTCACTGAATAACAATGCCCCAGATGGTTTCCCTTTTGTTTAGCAGAAATAGGAGGGTTGGGTAGTCAAGCTAGATGATGTTGATTGGAGGGAGGTGTGTCTGGCTCTAAGGGTACTGGCAATGTCATTGCAGCTGCATTTGATCCAGACAAATTACCTTCATGCAACATACCTGACCCCATATTGCATACAACAGATGAACACATGCTGCATATATATGCTTCTCTTTCCCTGCTGCTTACTTCTATCATGTGGCATGGGACTGCCCATTTTTATGTTCCGTTCAGGACTGGGGCTTCACAAAATCTCACTGGTTCTGGATCATTCAATCAATTTAGGCCCCGTTTGGCAGTGCTGGGTCTCCTGGAGGAACTAGGGGACTGCACTTCGAGATAACTTTTCTGGAGATGGCTTGTTTGGTGGGGAAGAGAAACGTTGCTCCCCCATGGAGACAATCACCACCCCCTCACTGCAACTATTGTGGAAGGGGGTTGAGGCAAAAGGATGTCCCAAAAACATGACAAAACATGACAACATATGGGGAAAGTGGCGGGCATGCCATGGGATACCACCATAATGTGGATGTTGTTTGAGATTACTGTTCTATTCAATATTGTAATCCAGGGATGCTATGTATTTGATAATTGTTTCACAGTGGTTGATGTCTGTACTATTACACTTAATACAGTTTGGTTATTAAAAACACTGTAAACTCTGAGATACCATGTAACAAAATAAACCTGCATGCTTTAACTGGCTGCAATAAAAACCCAACTTTAAATGCCTATCGGATTTAATGTGTGTCTTTTATAACAACTTAATGTTTCTTAGAACTTTTAATAACAAGCATTTGGAGTGCAATAGGTCTAGCATTTGCTAAAGTTAGAGCTATTGGCATTATAGATTCATAATCAGATTTGTCTTGCCACATGAATTGGTCAACCCTGCCTCATGATTTCATCTTTTCCTGCCATGTAATTCTAGTGGCCCTGCATATATCTAAAACACTTCCATTTACCTTCTTCCTCTATCTGCAGCAAAAAATGAAAAAGTTGCCATTTAGCATCCTAAATTAAATCTGCCAGGCTAATTCCAATAGAATACCACTTTCACCACGTCACCATCAAGGTTGCTGGCTGGCTAAAACAATTGCCCCAAAAAATACCCGAGACACCCAAAGAGGAGAAATAAAGTAGAGGGGTCAACCAAACATATCAAGAGTGTTTAAACAATCATAGTGTAATAAGAGTGTTAAGTTGGCCTGCATTATGGTCATAATTGTAAAAAAGGAGAGATTATTAAAACATATTCAAGTGTCATATACACCTTTATCAGAAATACATTTTTTGCATTAGACTGCAATGCTCAAATCAGACTCTAAAGGACATCATAACAAAAATATCTTTTGTAAAATATATGGTCATGTAACCATATTATTAGCACTAGGAGAGGAATAACTCCATACAAAACAGGAGAAATTAATGAAGTATCCCTTATACTTAGCCCCTAGAGGATATTCTTAGGACTAGAAGACCTACTGCCGTGATATTACAAACAAGGTCTTTAAATCAAACCTTTCCCCAGCTGTAAAACAAAACTTGTAACATGAGAAACCTTAAAAAGAAAATGAATGGTGGTAGGGGTTATTATTTAGGAGTCCCCACTAACGTATAGTGGGGACCAGGAGATGATTAACGCAGAAAGAGCACATTGTGGTCAATGTTTTGAAGGTGGTCCAATTGTCCTAGGACCACCACAGTCTGAGTTATGAGCAAAAATGTTTTGTAAAAGAAATGCTCCACGAAGCATTATGGTACAGGTTTCCGTGCAATAAAAATTTTAATATGCTGATTTACCTACAATGCTTAGAACAGCCCATAGAGAACACCACATTAAAAATAGCATTTTTAAAAAACATGGTCATGTACCTATATAATTAGCCCCAAGAGAACATAACCACACATAAAGAAACTGACAACAAAAATCACACAGCAACCATATATTTAGCCCATAGAGGACATAGTGCATTACATATATTCAGAAGAAGTAGGTCTTTAACAATGATATTGCAAACAAGGCCTTTAAAACACGAACATCCCCCACCTACAAACAAAAACTCCATCCATAAGAAAGCTTAAACAGACACTCAATGGCGGGGGGGGGTTATAATTTTGGTATACCCACTAACCTAGTGTGGGGACCCAAAGATGATGTAGACAGAAGGAGCATGTTGTGCTGAATGTTTTGGTGGTGATCCCATTGTCCCAGGCCCACCAAAGGCTGTGTTATGAACATGTTTTGTAAAGGTAATGCCCTGCAAAGCATTATGGTTTGAGTTTTCCTGAGTGGAGTGAATATTGTAGTATCACTTTTAGGATTTCTGTTTCACATAAAGTATTCACCAATTTCAAGTGTTTTCAGGGGAGAGCCACAAGAAATGACTCTGATGATATAACTGTGAACAATGTGACCAGCACTCCAATACCCCCGATCGAGCTCACGCTATTGTGTCTGTTCACGCTGTGAGCGTCATGGCCACCATGTAGCAAGAAGGAGAGAAACAAAAGAAATACTTCCCCCCATGATGAAGTATGTCAGCAATCCTGCAATAATCCACGTAACAGGGGCGGTCTGCAAGGCATGACAAAAACAGCCTCAAGGCAGCAAAAACATAATGGGGGTTATTATGACCTTGGCGGGCGGCCGCCAATGCAGCAGCACTCCCGTGGCCCCCATTATGACATCCCCGCCGGCCCAGTGGGGATGAGGCCGCAACATAGGAGCCGGCTCCTAATGGAGCCGGCGGTGTTGCGGCCGGGCGACGGGTGCAGTTGCTATGCAGACAGTGAAAAGCTGGCCGGGGCCCTGTTAGGGGGCCCCAGGACATCCCTTACCGCCAGCCTCTTCCTGGCGGTGCAAACCGCCAGAAACAGGCTGGCGGTAAGGGGTGTCATAATCCCCAGGGCAGCGCTGCTTGCAGCGCTGCTTGCAGCGCTGCCCTGGTGGATTATCACCGCCGGGGCTAAAACGGCGGGAAACCGCCGGCCCCGGCGGTGCGACCGCGGCGCTACCGCCACGGTCGTAATAAGGGCCTCCGTACCGCCAGCCTGTTGGCGGTACGGACGCTACTTTACCCCTGGCGGTCGACCGCCAGGGTCGTAATGACCCCCAATGTATTTACCAATTACATCAAGTGATTTTTGAAAGGCATGTCCACGAACGAGTGAAAGTGATGAGCATGACCTGGGCATCGTTAAAAGCCCACAATACTTACACATGTCAAAGCCCTTGTGCATTAGTCCTAAAAACATGCACTCTTGTGCCTCAGTGGCACACTTTTAGACATCGAGTTCTGTGTGCTTAGACCATATAATGCCTGCTCTGAAGCCACCCACTGGGTCTCAATGAAGGAAACAGTGAATTTAAAATCAATATGTCTCACACATATTCTTGTACACAGAAGTTCAACGGATTATTTAGCAAAACTGTTCGTCCTTCCATTTATCCAGAAGATCAAGATCTGCAGACCACAATTTACTATCCATTCTATTACAGGACAATTGGAGCTAGAACCCTTCTTGTGCAGAGATCTTCTCTGTAGAACACCATCTCTAGGCTTTTAAAGCTGGAGAATCACCTTCTCTAATTCTCTGTTTACAACATAAAAAAATAAAAAAATAAAAGCCTTGCAGGACAAGGAGGCGCAGGGGGAAACAATGAACAAACTGATGGAGAGTAAAAAAGAGAGTGCGGGGTGGGGCAGGGATCGTAGGGAGGGAAACAGCACACAGGGGGAATGAAAAGAGAACAACAGATCACATGCACTCCTCATGGAGTCCTAAAAGGAAAATATAGTAATTCTGATAATGTGAGGAGACAAAGCATCCAATCAAAAGGATGGTGAGGAGGCTACGCTGAAGAGGAACAAACAACTACAAGAAAGGAAAGAAAGCCTTTTAATAAGCAAGCAAATGTAACTGGCAAGAATGAATACCAATGATAAGCAATGATCTGACCAACATTCCACTTCACGTATTGTTAATCCTCCATAATATGTCTCTCAACAACAGACAGCTTAAGCTATATGTGTGCAAGACCTAAAAAGGGGGTGACTACTCGTTTAATTTCAGTTTCACTTGTCAGAGGAGCTCATGTTAACTCAGAAAGCTCAGCCCTAAAAGGAATAGTTTATTATCCACTCATTCTTCAGAATTTCGATAATCAACTAACATCCAATAATCAGAGGACAAGTTATTCATTTCTGAATCAATGGGAGAGTACCCTCATTAGAAAGCTACAGTTAAAGATAAGCAACTTTTCCTTACTAAGAAACAGATACATCTTGACTGTGAGACCTATTAGCTTTGTAAAAGTATTTTAGCCATGCTGAGCAGGGTGGCAAGATGCTAAGGAGCATGGTAAAAAGATTACAATAAAAGGGCACTATGGCGCAATCAGGTCATTTTGTATAGACCAGCAAGCTCTATTATGCATGCATGCCTATAAAATTATGCTGGTGCCATTTATTTCTAATCAATCCGAGGTGGATTAGTAAAAAAATAGATGTTGGGCAATAATGCTTTTAAAGATGACAGTCCAGCAGAAATTTGCAAAAGCAGGGGAAAGGAGCACACTATGGAGAAGCACATGAAGAAGAAAGAATCGTGAGAGAAGAAGCACATGTGGGCAAGTGCATCATGGAGGGTCAGGGTTGGGGCACACAGGCAACAGAGAGCAACATAGAGCAAAGCAGAGAGGGGAGGAGAAAAGTACACAAGGGAAACATCCGGAAAAGACACGCCGTCTCATGAGTGCTTAACTAAAAAGAAAAATGTAGTCCAAAAAAAAGTAAAGAGTGGAATGACAAAGGTTAAGAGATAATGATCTAGAGATGGACAAACACAGAAGAGGAAGACAGGCCCACATAAGTCAACAAATAAAAACAAGTTGCGTGATACTAAAGCTAACCAATGGTAAGCAGTGAGCACACTCTAAACACACTGTAACCTAAAAATGATTTCTATTGGTGAACCACAATCTATACATATTATCCGGGATAGTAACCTGGTTCCAGAGCTTGCTGAGCCTGTAATTCTTGCTAGAGTGATAGCACTTGCAGGAAACCAACCATTTAACACGACCAAGAAAATTAATGGAGGAATTAAAACTTGAAAACAAAATCATTAGTTCATGCTAATGGCAGTAAGATTAACATAGTTTTGGCCAATTAAACATGTTGGCCCCATACTGTTTGCAGACTAATAATTAGATGTTTGTATACATAGATGTTCAACAGATTCTATGGGTTGTATATACCTATGACCCAGTGCAATAGTACATGGTTTATTACGATTGGAAGCCTGAAGTGGCCCTGCTCAAACTGGAACTTCTGGTAGGCCCATTACACTGTTTTCAGGGGTGAGCTGTTATCCTACTGAGCTAGCTTGCTGGCTGGCTAATAGGGGATGCTAGAAATTTTCAAGTAGATGAAAATGTGACTCTTCCCAGCTAGAGAGCACATTTTTTTTCCGAATGTGTCTAAATCCAAAGCATTCTTTTTGGCATTGTAATTGTCACTTCTCGACCAGCTTAGTTTCTTATTTGTATGACAGATTTTGAACTCCACAGATGCCAACTAAAGGAAATAGCATGCAGGTGTTTACTGTGATACTGACCACATAAGTAAAGTGCTATTTTCAGTTTTCACCTTTATCCTAAAGAAGATGGAGCATTTATTTCATGTCTGCCCTTGGGGAAGTCTTTTGAGAATTTATGTTGACATTGATCTAGCACGTTCTTTTCTTACATGGCTAATGGACTTTTATTTGCTCTTCACTTTTAAAATCTTTTTTATTTCCGCCATAACCAAAACCCATGAAATAAATGTTAATGTAATTTTCATTCAAAACACTGATTAAGAAGGCTACAGTTCAACACAGAAACTTGAGAACTGATTGGAAGGTGACATATTTGCTGTCCTTTCAATCGCTCACACTCCTCTTTGTAGTTTGCTGCTAATTGTAGTTCTCTCAATCTGGCAGCAGACTGCAAGTGCTGGCCCTAAAAAAAAACGAGAAGGGAAAGGGTGAAGGGATGGAAGCAGGGGGAGGCTGTTGGAGCTAGTGACAGCAATGGTGGAGGTAAGCCGAGAGAGAGCAACATAAAGGGAAAGGTAAAGGGAAGCACACAAGGGAGGCAGCAGGAAATACATGCACTCTCATGGAGTTCTTACACGAAGAAAACATACATTGAAAATGAAAGGAAAAATGAAAAGGAAAACAAGTGACAAAGCACCACAGCATCCATGAGCGTGAGCGCAAAGGAGACACACAAAATGGAAAATAAGTTTGCTTGCAATCAAACAAATCTACAAACATGCAATTATCCATGTAATAGAGTCGGTCCCTAAGGCGGTAAAAATACAGCACCACAGAGAGACAAACGTAAAGGGTTAACCAATAATAGCAAAGGATTTTTGAAAGGCAATCCTACAAACGAGTGAAAGTGATGGGTGTGAGGTGGGCATGGTTAAAAGCTCAGATACCGACAAGACATTGAAAAAGCAGTGTTTGTGAGCTGCTTATGCTTTACCTAAAAAAAGAGATCAAACCTATTGCATTGAAATAACTTTTCCCAATGAGTGCATCATGTCTACTGCTTTTGTCACTGGCTTGTCACTGTAATAGGCTCAAATCAACTGTATTAAGTATAAGCTTTCCAACAAGGCAAACATCAATTATAATACAATAAAATTGCAAATATATACAAAATGATATTTGTCAAACCAATATTAATTGGCCGTAAGTGGACCCAACAATGTTTTTATAGTGCAATTCTTTTATGACAATGGTTTGTTCCAGTGAGTTACTGACATCAACACCCCTGCCTACTACAGTAATCTGGGAGATAGCATGTAAAAAAACCTGCCTACAGCCCATAGCACTGTGTAATACTAATCCTCCAATAAAACAAATACTTTTCACTTTAAATAAGCTGGGCCTACTGCTGTAAGAAACTGGATTGGACGGGGCAGCTTCCCACCTTAAGGAGTAATCACAACTCATGCCATGGAGAACCCCTAAATTCACTAAATTAATCTGGGATAACCCTACCTCCCGCCTGGTAGCTATGACACATAGCAGACAGGCTTAATTTAGGGCAATATGTGGAGTACTTATGCAGTACCAGAACAGAAAGACAATCAAAATGCAAAATAATCAGAATCCCAAACCAAATTTGAACAACTAAAGTAAAATGTAATAATCAACATGACAAAAAATTCAATAAGAGGACTCAGAGATATGAATGTTTAAAGTTTTCACTAGAAATAGCACCAAGAAAAAGTAAAGTGCCAATGATAGTCAATGATTGTAGTAATGATAGTCAATGATTATAGTAGACCGGGGCCAAGGTGCAATTACAGGCTGACCGTAATGAAGCCTGTGTTGAATACTGCAAGTAGATTGGACAAGGTGAAATTCTGGAAGCAATAGAGTTCAACAAAGATTTAAGTTCCAGTAGGTCTGGGGAAAAAGCTTTTAGAAGTTTCCAAACTTTCTTTTGGTGCCCAGACAGCCACATGCTTACACTTCTTAAGTCACTCATGACCTCATGGGAGGCACCTAGAGAGTCACAACATGTCAAGTAGAGGACATCAGCAGGATCCAGTCCAGGTTCTGCTGCCACCGTTCAACTCGGTTATTCCAGGAAAATGCCTCTTGCAACTTGTTCTCCCCCTGTAGCCACAGACGAGGTCAGCCAACTGACCCTTGGAGTCTACTTCTTTTTCCTGGTTACAAGAGGGTGTAGGTCCAGTCCTTCAGAGATCTTCACAGGGGACATACAACAGGACAAGTTCTCTTCTGATTGTCTGCACATCCACAAAGTATTCTGAAGCAGGTGTCTGGAGATGCCACAGTTATGTCTGGCACCAGCTAGTGGGTGGGAGTAATTCAAGGTTACTTTTTGGTGGAAACTTTTTTAAGTCACAAGTTTCTGTTTTTGCCTGTTTGGGCACCTTTAGCACCACTTCAGAGGGTCCAGTACATATGGGGAACCACTTGTAGGGCAGGCCTTACTTTAAGCAGAGTCCAGGTGTGGGTTCATATTTGTTGGACTTGATTCTGTCTCTGTAGCTCAGAACAGGATGCCATCCAACCAGATCTTGGAGTTACTCTGGCAGTCCTAGGATCAAGCAGCAAAGCAGGCCTCAAGCAGCAGGTGGTCCTCTGACGGTACAAGGCTAGGCTTCAAATACCAGGGCAGTCCTCTGAAGTGCAAGCCAGTGCATTTGGGGTCCTCCGAGGCTCAGGAGGGTACTGAAGAGTAGGTATAAGTGTTTCATATTTATACCTGGAGCCAGCCTATGAAGTGGGAGAAATTTCTAGATCCCCCCTCACATCTGGTTTGGGAATTTTCTTTACTTTCCTGCCCAGGCTCAAAGAGGTCTAGGGTGACAAATGACTGTTGTCAGGATCTTTGTGAGTGTGCTGGAGGCAGCACATTTGAAATGCAAGTGGAGCAATGAACTGGCCCATCTTGCCAGCACCTACTCCCTTTTTATCGCACTGCCTGTGGGGTATACCCAAAGGTCACCTGCCAACTATTCACATGCAAGTGACCTGTGACACTGGCTGCAAGCACCAAATGGTTAGTGTTAGACCTGGCATCCTTGGCATGGTCTCTCTTAACTTTTTGCCTCTGTTTCCCAGGTTTTTGCTTTGTGCTGAACTCTGTTTTTGCTGTTTTTACTACTGTGGCCACTTTACCACTGCTGACCAGTGCTAAAGTGCAAGTGCTCCCTATGTGAAATAGTATGTGTAATTGGCTTTTCCATAATTGTCATATTCAATGTATTAGTAAGTCCCTAGTAGAGTGCACTAGAGGTGCCTAGGGCCTGTAACTCAAATGCTACTATTGGGCCTGCAGCACTGCTTGTGCCACCCACATGAGTAGCCCTGTAAACATGGCTCAGACCTGCCTCTGCAGTGTCTGTGTGTGCAGTTTTAAACTGCCAGTCTGTCCTGGCAATTGTACCAACGTGCCAGGCCCAAACCTTCCCTTTTTGTAAATGTAAGGCACCCCCAAGGTAGGCCCTAGGTAGCCCCATGGGCACGGTGCAGTGCATGTTAAAGGTGGGACATGTACTGATGTGTTTTACATGTCTAACAGTGAAATACTGCCAAATTTGTTTTTCACTGATGCAAGGCCTACCTCTCTCATAGGTTAACATGGGGGCTGCCTTTAAATATTCATAGAGTGAAGTTTCCATTTGAGAACAGATAGAAATGTGGAGTTTGAGGCCTTTAGACTCACAATTTAAAAATACATATTTTAGTGAAGTCAGTTGTTAGATTAGACTTTTAGAAAGTAGGCATTTTCTTGCTTCAACCAATCTGTGACCCTGCCTGTTTGCGGATTTTCTGTCTGGGTCAGACTGACAGCTGGGCTGTTTGCGCATCTCCTCTAGAGAGTGACACAAAGGGAGCTGGGGTGTAGCTTTCATATCCTGATGAACCATCTGGGCTAGAGTAGATGGAGGATTGGTCACTTACATCTGAATGGGCTGTGCCTGCCCTCACACAAAGCAGTCTCCAGCACCCTGGTGTCTGTCTGCGGCCTGGCCTGGGTAAGGCAGGATCCTGTAAACAACAGAGACTTTTATTTGAAGTTGGGCAACTTAAAAGGCAGAAAGTGGTAGACTTATTCGACCCAAAACCTCATACTTTAGATATCTTCAAGATTTTCTTCTGGAACCAAGAGGAACCTCTGCCAAGAAGAAGAGCTAAAACGCTGAGGAAAAGTGCTGCCTCTGCCTATGGCTGTGCTTTGTTGGGCTATCCTGCAGTTGCTGCTTCTCCCCGTGAAAGGCGCAAAGACTGGGCTTTGTGATATATTCCTGCGTGAGAATAATCTCCAAGGGCTTGGACTGAGCTTGGTCCCTGTTCTGAAGTCTCAGGGCCATCAAAGATTTACTCTGTCAGCACCTGGACTCTCTGCTGAGATTCCTGCAATGCCAAATGGTGTCTAATCCAGTCCATGTGCCTTTGAAATGAGAAAGTGGTGGAAAGACCGCGCCCAGCACCAGACCCCCTGGGCCCCCCCAGACAACTCTACTCCCCCCTCACCCTCCACTCACTCAACCCAGGCCCTCGCCCCACCTGCACCCTTCCCAACCCCACACACCAACCACAGCGACCCCCCAACCACAAACACTCATGGCCCCTTCACCTGCTACACCTGTCATTTTGCCTGCTCTACATACCTCACCCCACACACCAACCACAGCGACCCCCCAACCACAAACACAACACCCCCAACGCAATACACACCTGCTCTGCCCCCACCCCACCAACCAGCCCCACTGCACACCACCCCACAACCAGAACACACCCCACTACAACACCTTCATGCACCACACCAACACCACCCACCACAACCACCTCAACTACCTGCTCCTCACTACCTGCTCCCTTCACAAACATGCTGTAGAACTCTGGGATCTCATCACATCACACTCACCTGACATCGTCTTCCTCACGGAAACCTGGACCAACCCCTCCTCAGAACCCGACATAGCCATCGCCACCCCCAAGGGATACAAACTCCAACGCAAAGACCGCCTCAACAAGCCAGGTGGTGGCATCGCCATCCTACACAAAGACACCATTACAGTCACCACCAACTCCCAAGGCACTATCAGCAGCACAGAACACATGCATTTCCTAATCCACATTAACAACAACTCCACCCTCAGAGGTACACTAATCTACAGACCACCAGGACCACGCCCCGCCTTCTGCGACACTATCGCCAACAACATCAGCTCGCACGCCCTCACCTCCACAGACTACATCCTCCTCTGTGATTTCAACTTCCACTTGGAGAACATTCAAGACCACAACTTCACCTCCCTCATAGACAACCTCACCAACCTCAGACTCAAACAACTGGTCACTGCACCCACCCATACAGCAGGACACACGCTTGACGCAATTTTCACCTCAAGCCAACACATAACCTACACCCACACCATGAAGTCCACTGGACTAACCACCACTGCGTCCACTTCTCCTTCACCAAATGCCCCACACACCACCATCAACACACCACTACCGCATGTTGGGACAAGATCCCCACAGAACGCCTGAACTCCCATCTGGCTCACAACCTCCCCCACCACACCAACTACCCCAACACAGGAGCACACAACCTCTCTAAATGGATCACTACCTGCGCAGACACACTAGCCCCCCGCAAGAAAACACATCATCACCCGCAACATCAAGAACGCCCCATGGTTCACCCCCGAACTCCAAAACTCCAAGCGCAAATGACGCCAAGCGGAGAAAATATGGCGACAAGAACCCTCTACAACCAACTTCTCCACCCTCAAAACTTCCATCCGCACCCATCACCAACTCCACACGTACCACCAAAAGAGATCACTACAAGACACGCCTTGACAACAACTCCCAAAACAGCAAAGAACTCTTCACCATAATTAAAGAGATAGCCAAAGCCAGCAACATAGACCCCCCACACACACAGCCCCTTTATGACGCCCTCTCCAACCACTTCCACCACAAAATCCTGGACATCCGCAACATCTTCATACCACACCCACCCACCACACTGAACCCGCACTCACCCAACTCAACCCCCGCTCATGACTCCCCACCAGACTTACCACCTGGGCCCCTACCACACATGAAGAAACCAGAAAAAAACATCAATTCCATCCACTCCGGATCCCCCTCCACCCCTGTCCTCATCGCATCTACAACAAAGCCAGACCAACCATCGCCCCCATACTCCGGAACATAATCAACTCCACTTTCGACTCCGCCACCTACCCAGACCCCTGGAGGCAAGCAGAAATCACTGCTCTCCTAAAAAAAACAAAGCCGACCAAAAGGTCCTCTCCAACTATCACGCCATCTCCCTCCTCCCTTTCCCCACCAAGGTCACCGAGAAACTAGTCAACACCCGCCTATCCCACTTTCTCAAGGAAAACAACACTCTTGACCCCTCACAATCCGGGTTCAGCAAGAACCACAGCACAGAAACCGCCCTCATCGCATCTACTGACAACATCAGGATCAGAGTCGACAAAGGCGAAACCGTTGCACTCATCCTCCTAGACCTCTCCGCAGCTTTTGACACTGTCTGTCACCACACACTCCGAACACGTCTCCGCAACACAGGAATTCGCCACAAAGCCTTAGACTGGCTCACCTCCTTCCTCACCGACCGGACCCAAAGAGTCCGCCTTCCACCTTTACACTCCACTGCTACCAAAATCATCTGCGGAGTCCCCCAAGGGACCTTCCTCAGCCCCACACTCTTCAACATTTACATGATCCCCCTAGCCAACGTCCTCCGACCACACGGAATCACTATACTCTCCTACGCAGACGACACCCAACTCATCCTCTCCCTCACCTGCAACCTCACCACCGCCAAAACCAACCCACACGCTGCTCTCCTCGACACCGTCAACTGGATGGCAACTAACCACCTCAAGCTTAACTCCAACAAAACCAAAATCCTCATTTTCAGCCCCATCGAAACCATATGGGACGACTCCTGGTGGCCCACCGCCCTAGGCCCTCACTCACCCCCGCAAACCACGCACGCAACCTCGGCATCATCCTGGACCCCTCCCTCTCCATGACACAGCAAATCAATGCACTAACCTCCTCCTGCTTCCACACTCTCCGCAGTCACCCATGCACCCATCAGCAGCAGACTAGACTACGGTAACGCCCTCTACGCCGGCACCACACTCAAACTCAAACGCAAACTCCCGAGAATCCAGAACACAGCCACATGCCTCGTCCTCGGCCTCCCCCACCACAAACGAATCTCACTGCACCTCAAATCCCTTCACTGGCTCCCCATAGACAAGAGAATCACTTTCAAAATCTTCATCCACACACACAAATCCCTCCACAACACCGGCCCAACCTACCTCAACGAAAGAGTGAACTTCCACACTCCCACCCGCAACCTCCGATCAGCCGACCTCGCACTAGCAACAGTCGCCTGCATCCAATGAACCACCACAGGAGGCAGGGCCTTCTCTCACCTCGCCCCCATAACCTGGAACTCCCTCCCCACCAACCTCCTCAAAACCGAAGTCCTCCTGCTCTTCAGAAAAAACCTCAAGACATGGCTGTTCGAACAGTAACCCCCCCTCACCGCCCCCGCCTCACAAGCGCCTTGAGACCCTCATGGGTGAGTAGCGCGCTCTATACATTTTTTGATTGATTGATTGATTGATTGAACTGACTTCGGACGACTCTGGACTGATGCCGCTACCACTGTATTACTGTGTGTTTTGGTACAAATACTTTTCACATTGTCTCTGGGTTGAGCCTTTTTGCTCATGCCAAGCTACCAAAAGGGTGTGCAGGGGTTACCCAGGTGTGTGTTTTTCCCTTTCCCTGACTAGAGTGAGGGTTCTTGCTTGGACAGGGGGCAATCTGACTGCCAACCAAAGACCCAATTTCTAACAATTAGGACAAAGAAACTCCATCTTTCTAAAAGTGGCATTTTCAGACCTGTCTCATGAAATAAAACTTTTCTATTATATTAAAGGGGATTTTAAATTCCAATCTTTTTTAGACCAAACATGACTTTTCTACCTGTTCCAAATCAAAAGATAGTAACTCAATGAAATCCAGTGGGAGAGGTAGGCCTCACATTAGTGACAAATGAATTTAGGTGGTTTTCACCACCAGAATGTGAAAAACTTAAAAGTACATTTCCAACTTTTTAAACAGTCCTATGGGCTGTTTAGGACCTACCTTAGGGTTGACATATATATTAAAAAGAGAAGTTTGTGACTGGCCAAATCTTTATTCCACAATGTCAAATTGGCAATTTTAAACTGCAGACAGGCTGCAATGGCAGGCCTGATTTGTTTTAAAGGGCTACTTAAGTGTGTGGCACAATGAGTGATGCAGGCTCAATAGCAGCATTTCATTTAAATGCCCCAGTTATTCAAGGGACTTATGAGTAAATTAGATGTGCCAATCTGCAGTTGCTGCCGGTGATTCGACAAGGAAGGGGCATGGGTGACTTACACACACATGCACTCGCTCATCTACATGCACATTTACTCACAACCCCATGCATTTACAAGTGTGCACACATACGCTCACCATTCACAAGCACACATGCACAGACTCACCCTTTCATAGCACATACTCATAAATACACTTACATTTATATACACACATGCACTCACACATTAAACATTGAAACAAAACAACTCTTAGCACTGGGCACTTCATGGCTTAAAACTAAAGCTTCCATGTTCAAGGTTTCAGTGACTTTCATTGTCATTCACTGTCATCTTGAGGGAGAGGTCTTCCAAGTGTTTTGCTGGGCGGAGGAGGTCACACCCACAAGGCTGTGACATGTTTTGCTTGCCAAGGTGAGCTCAGGCAGCCACAGGCTGAACATTTAGGCCCATAGTTATACTTTGTGATGCAAAACTGCACAAACAAAGTTATGCGTCAAAATGTATAGCACTGGCTTCAGTCATTCCAGAGAGCTAGCCAAGCTCAAAATGTATGGAATCCTGCTAGCCGGCGCTAAGGGTGGGCTAGCTTCTGGGAAAATGACGTTAGTTGGGTGGGGGTGACAGTATGGGAGAAGGGTTTTTACTTTAAAAAATGACGCTTTGCTGGTTAGAGGCAAACAGATGCCGTTAACCAGTCTAGTGTAATTTCCTGCCACAAAACCATCCATACCACATGACTCCTGTCTTCTCAAAGAGAGGAGTCATGGCCACTACCCAAATGGCAGCACAGGGACAAGTGTACCCTGGGCATGGCCATTGCACCCAGTGTGGTGTAGGGGGGACCATTTCAGGGACCCCAATGGCACTTAAGTTTTTTTTTTTAATACCTGTACTTACCCTAGTTACCTGGGATGGGGTCCCCCCATCCTCTGGTGGCCTTACTGTGTGGGTGGGGGTGTTCCTGGGGTTTGAGGTGGGCACCTGTGGGCTCTTCCCATGGTGGTTGACCATGGAAATGGGTCCACAGGTCCCCTAATGCCTGGTCTGACCCAGGCATTAAATAATGGCACTAAACTAGCTTAGCTCCATTATTTAGGCCCGCCTCCCACCCATGCACCATTTTTGCATGGGAGGATAAATGAGAAGCTAGGCGCTTTGAGTCATTTTTTGAACGGGAACGCCTACCTTGCATCTCATTGACGCAAGGAGGGGTCACACATCCAAAAATGACGTTAACTCCAATATTTTGATGGCAGGTGGGTCTTGCATCCCCAAAAAAATATGGAGTTAAGTTTGTGCTGAATTTGCGTCAACAGAGTATACATATGCCCCCTAGAGCATGCGCAGTTCCTGGCTCCTTGACCTGAACAGTTTCTACAGTTAAGCAAAGTTTTACTATATATAACAGCACATTTGTGTAGCTTGACAATATATATATTTTCAAGATACTTAGAAGTGCAGTTAAGAATAGTAGTCCATACTTATCTATTTGCACTTACCGTTTTAATATTTTGATCCTCATTATTTTTTACATAATATTTAATCCACACAAAATGTATGTAGGTCTGTGATGTAGGTCTGCGATCTTTCGGTGGAAGAACGTAGCGAGGGAGTTGCAGAGTTCTTGTGAGGGCGTGATGACGTTGGAGCTGGCGCTGGGGTTGGAGAGCTCTTTGACGATGTTGAAGAGTTCTTTATGTTGTGGGTGTTGTTGTCTAGTCGCTCTTTGAATGATGTCCTTTTGGTGGAGCGGATCAGCTGGTGGTGTTCACGGGTGGCGATCTTGAGGGCTGACATGTTTCCTGTGGTGCGTTCTCTGCGCCAGGTTTTTTCGAGGGTACGGCAGGATTTCTTGGATTCTTTGAGGGCGTCCGTGAACCACAGGGGTTTCCTGATGCTGGTCCCGCTTGGGTGGCTTTGAAGTGGAGCAAGGTTTTCGGTACAGTTGGTGATCCACTGTGTGAGGCTGAGGGCTGCGTTGTTGGCGTCAGTGGTGATTGCTGGTGGGTTTTTGTTCAGTGTTGAGAGGAGCTGCTCTGTGGAGATTTTGCTCCAGTGTCTTCGGGGGATTTGTTGTGTGCGATGGTGGTCGGTCTCCCGTTTGAAGGTAAAGTGGACGCATCTGTGGTTGGTCCAGTGTAGTTCAGAGGAGTGGCGGTGTTGTTGTCGTTGTTTTTCTCCAGGTGGAAGTTCAGGTCCCCGAGGAGGATGTAGTCTGGTGAGGCTAGGGCGTGCGGGCTGATGAAATCTGTGATGATTTCACTGAATTGGGCGCGTGGGCCCGGGGGCCTGTAGACGAGGGTTCCTCTGAGAGTGGTTCTGGGGTCGGTGTGGATCTGGAAGTGTACATGTTCGGCGGCGAGGGGGGTGTCTTAGGTGGTGGTCGTGATATTGGCGGAGTTCCCGTAGATGATGGCGATTCCTCCACCGCTTTGGTTGATGCGGTCCTTCCGGGCGATCTTGTAGCCATCGGGGATGGCTATGGCGATGTCAGGAGCCGAGGAGGCGTTCATCCAGGTTTCTGTGATGAAGGCGACGTCTGGTGCTGTTGTGTCCAGGAGGTCCCATAGTTTAATGGCGTGGTTGTGGATGGAGCGTGTGTTGAGGAGGATGCACTTGAGGTGGTTGTTGGTTTGAGGGCCGGTGGGAGGTCTGCAGGCTCAGTGAAATGTGTACTTGCAGGCTTGACAGATGAAGTGTCCATGAGTACGTTTAGGTCTGGCTTGGTAGCAGGTGGCTGTTCGTCCGGGGTTGAGGGCGTTGAGGGAGGCGGCGTCCTATCTTAGTCGGGTGTTTTGAGCGCGGTGGGGGGCAGGGGTTCTGGCGCTGGGCGCGGTCCAGGTGCAGCAGCCGCCATAAGAGGGAAGGGGGAGGAGGGGTCAGCTGGGAGGCGGGAGGCGGGAGGGAGGACAGCGAATGGGAGCGGGGGGCGGGCCGCACGGGTTGCAGCAGCGGGAAAAGCTGGAAAAGCGGGAAAAAGCGGGGAAAAAGCGGGGAAAAAGCGGGAGAAAGCAGGAAAGCGCACAGCAAGAGAAAAAGAAACGTGAGAAAGCGGGAAAGCGCACAGCAAGAGAAAAAGAAACAGTGGAAAGCAAAGAGCAAAAGAGAAATGGCAGGAAACAGTGGAAAGCAAGGAGCAAAAGAGAAATGGCAGGAAACAGTGGAAAGCAAAGAGCAAAAGAGAAAAGGCAAAAAACAGTTGAAGGTCAAGAGAAGAACCTGAAATACCTGCAATACCTGAACACCCTAGCAATGCGTGGCAGGGGCCTAGGCAGGCGGAGCTGCAGCAGCGGGGAAGCGACCTACCCGAGGGTCAAGGGTCGCTGTCTCTCCCGCACAACGGCCGCCATAAGAGGGAGGGGGGAGGAGGAGTCAGCTGGGAGGCGGGAGGGAGGACAGCGAATGGGAGCGGGGGCGGGCCGCACGGGTGGCAGCGGCGGGAAAAGCTGGAAAAATCGGGAAAAAGCGGGAAAAAGCGAGAAAAAGCGGGAAAGCGTACAGCAAGAGAAAAAGAAACAGTGGAAAGCAAAGAGCAAAAGAGAAATGGCAGGAAACAGTGGAAAGCAAGGAGCAAAAGAGAAATGGCAGGAAACAGTGGAAAGCAAAGAGCAAAAGAGAAAAGGCAAAAAACAGTTGAAGGTCAAGAGAAGAACCTGAAATACCTGCAATACCTGAACACCCTAGCAATGCGTGGCAGGGGCCTGGGCAGGCGGAGCTGCAGCAGCGGGGAAGCGACCTACCCGAGGGTCAAGGGTCGCTGTCTCTCCCGCACAACGGCCGCCATAAGAGGGAGGGGGGAGGAGGAGTCAGCTGGGAGGCGGGAGGGAGGACAGCGAATGGGAGCGGGGGCGGGCCGCACGGGTGGCAGCGGCGGGAAAAGCTGGAAAAATCGGGAAAAAGCGGGAAAAAGCGAGAAAAAGCGGGAAAGCGTACAGCAAGAGAAAAAGAAACAGTGGAAAGCAAAGAGCAAAAGAGAAATGGCAGGAAACAGTGGAAAGCAAAGAGCAAAAGAGAAATGGCAGGAAACAGTGGAAAGCAAAGAGCAAAAGAGAAAAGGCAAGAAACAGTCGAAGGTCAAGAGAAGAACCTGAAATACCTGAAATACCGGAACACCCTAGCAAGGCGTGGCAGGGGCCTGGGCAGGCGGAGCTGCAGCGGCGGAGAAGCAACCTACTCGAGGGTCAAGGGTCGCTGCCTCGCTGAAGAAGGGTGATACCCTGAAACCGGTCCCAGGGTGCTTGTTTCCGTTCCAGGAAGGAACTGGCCTGGCAGTTCGGGCCGGACAGTTCCCATGAGGAACAGGGTCAAGACTGATTTGCATATGGCTGGGTCCAAACTGGAGTGGCATGGTGAGCAAAAGAACGATGGATTAAACCCAGATCTGTGACTGGGGGTGAGTGTTTGCATTGTCAGCACTCCGTCCACCATCCTTTTGTGTTGCTAAAGTTGCCCCAAGTGGGAAGGGTATGCCCAGATGTGGGTCCCTTGCTCACTGTGTCACTGGAATTAAGCTAGTCTGGCTGAAGAAGGGTGATACCCTGAAACTGGTCCCAGGATGCTTGTTTCCGGTCAGGGAGGACCTGACCTGGCAGTTCGGGCTGGACTGTTCCCATGAGGAACAGGGTCAAGACTGATTTGCATATGGCTGGGTCCAAACTGGGGTGGCATGCTGAGCAAAAGATTCAAAATGCTGGGTTAAATTAATTCACTTCACACCCAGCAAGTGCATAAACACAGATGCTCAGCTCACCCTTAGCAAAGCCGGTGAGCCATGTCAGAGAGCGCTGTGCTGAGTACTGCAGTGCCAAGCTCCTGTTTTTATGTGCCTGCAGCATCTAATGTGCACTTATTTATTCCGATATTTCTCTGAGTTAGAGCTCTATTTTCAGACAGAACACAGTTTGGAAACAGCGAGCAGGGCTTGCATCTATGTTTCTGAGCTATGCTATCTAAAGTAGTGCACTAGTATGGAGAAACAGCAAGTTAAATGAATTCACTTCACACACAGCAGGTGCATAAAAAAGGCACTCGGTTCTGCATTGAGGCATTGGAGCTCATCATGCTATGGTCTTAGGGCACACTCCGGGGCTCAAGATGTATCAAGATGTTTCCTGTGCTACACCAGTGCAAAATCTCAAATATAAATGCATAATGTTTAGATTGGGAACACAACGGGCCCGATTTACAAGAATCTGGCTCATCAATACTGATGCGCCAGTTTGCTTGTGTCTCCCGTGCCCCACCTAAAGACATCATGTGTGCACCATAATTATACTGCGGCACATCATGCCGGTTGTTAGGCCAATAGCATCAGAATTATTTACGCTATTGTGGTGCTTTTGCTCCACTACCATTAAAATGTGTGATGCTAGTGGAGCAAACTGCAAGAGGCCCATAGGTTAATATGGGTGTGTCATTTTAACGCCTGCTCCGAGCTGGCATTAAAAATAAGGCCAAAAATGGTGCTGCAAAACCTTGTAGATTTCCCTGTACCATTTTTGCAGACCTTCTAGTGCCAGAATGCTCCCTTTCATGCATTATGCCCGAACAGGCATAATGTGGACGATAGTGTCGCAAAGTGATGCAATGCATGCGTTGCGCCACTTTGTAAATATGGCGCAACGAAAACTGCCTTCTTGAGCCACATTAGTGTAAAAATGATGCTAGTGTGGCACAAGGAGGCACTCGTGCCTTGTAAATCTGGCCCAAAAAGACCATATTATGGTGGTCTTTGCTGGCTCAGCAGGAAGCCGAGTGCCTGTTTTTAGTGTTTGTTAATGTGAAAAGTGAATTTATGTAACTCAATATTTCTCTAAGTTAGTTTTTAAAAACAGCTGAGAAGCAGTGAGCAAGGTATGCCTCTTTCTACTTCTGATCTGTACTGTCTGAAAAAAAAGCACTCCCAGAGACATTTCGGGTTATATGAATGTAAAATGTTCTAGCATTTGCGACAAGAATTTTTAAATCTGTCAAGGACACCGAGGATCATGCTTCTCTTTCTATGTTTTTATTTAACAGCATCAAATAAGATTGACGTTTTAAAACACTACATTTCCAATCAAACCATTGTAATCACCTTACTAACCATATAGCATGGCCCTATAAAACATGAATACATCAAAAAACACTTCCTCTTACTTTGCATCCCAGAAACAGTTAATTCACTGGCTCCGAAACATCCCAAACAAGAACAAAGAACATTAGTCCAAAGGAAAAAAACACTCCAGAATCCAAGGCCGCAGGACATCAACTCAAGAAGTCAATCTGAAACACAGCGGCAGATTCCCACGAACGTGGATCATATAACAGAAAACGGCGGAAGACAATCATTTGTCCTCTTGACTCAAGATAAACAATGGAGAAGGCCAAGCCATAAACTCTGTCTCCAGAATCAAGGAAGACAATCATAAAATCATTTGTCAGTAAACCATCAAGGCAGGGAACAATTCTAATAGAACTACAATATATATAATGACGACATCTGAGTATATAACATTAATAAAATTGAATGCCATCACGGTGTGAGATAATCCTCACCTCTGTGTACTTAATAGAATTGAGAATTCTTGTTGCGAATGCTAGAAAGTTTTACATTCTATGTCAGGACTGGAGACTCCGATTATGCTTGTTTAAAGCTGAGCCATCACTACAGAAGATACATCCATTCTAGGTGTGCAATAAAAATTCTATAAAAGTAGATTCTGTTGAACAGTCAACGCCCCTTAAAATATCCTCCAATCGTGACCCTGAAGAAAAAGATTTTAAAACCATGGATCCTCTGGCTGAGTGAGGGCCAAATATAGACACATCTACTCCTGCTTTCGACATGCACCATCTCATCCATCTTGCCAAAGTAGCAGATGACACAGGCCGAAATGGTTTTTGTAAGACTATCAAAAGCTGACCCAGCATATCTGTCCGAAATTCAGCTGTACTTACCTCATAATCCTTCAAACATTGCATCGTACACAATTTGGGGCTATCTAGAAAAGCGGGGTCAGATACCAACCTGATATTACATTTCATCCTTTGGGAGATAACAAATGATACTCCCTCTGGTGAAAAATGTTGACCTGCCAGTCTGAAGCTCTCAAATCTGAGACTCTTTTACATGAGATAAGACATAATAGAATAGTCAATTTAGCTGACAACTGCTTCCTGGACAGATATTTGTTGTTTGACAAGGCATCTAAAAACCTAAGGATCACACTGACATCCCAGAGTTCCGAATACTTGGGAAGAAAGGGATTCAACACCATAATGCCCTGTACCAATTTTCTTACGGTCCATAGTTGACCCACAGGTTTCCCCTCAATATCTCCATGGGCAGCAGAAATAGCCAAACGGAAATTATTGAAGGAAAGATAGGCTATCCCTGATGCTAGTAAGGAGGAAAGAAAATTCAATATCATGGTGCAATCTGTGTTAAAGGGATCTGCACCCCATGAATTGCACCAACAACACCAACGTCTCCAAGTAGAGGTATATTGTTTGTGGGTACTAGATGCCCATGCTTGATTAATGTAGTCTGGAGCTTCTCTCAAAATGCTTGGGAGACTCCACTGTTGACTGAAAGATGACATATACTAGTGACAGTTGACCTGTTTGAATCAATGGATGTGGATACCTTATTGGATCGAGAAGTAGACTCTAATACCAGGGAATCAGAATGGGAGGGGCGCAGGCCAACTCCAGTACATTCGGAAACCAAGATTGAGCCCCCCAAAGTGGAGTGATCAACACCATTTCTGCTTCCTGTTAACACAATTGGTCTAGAACTCTGGGAATCATCAGTAAAGGGGGAAAGGCATAGAGCGGAATAGACTCCAATCTTGTAGAAATGTATCCACCCCATCGCCCTAGGTTCCGGACCCAGCTGAGATATTTAAAAAGTTGTTTGTTCAAACACAACACAAACAGGTCGATATTGCAAGAACCACATATATGCTTTAGAGACCTGAAGATGTTCGGATGAAGTCTCCAGTCGCTGGCAGCCCTCAGATGTCGAGAATGCTAATCCGCCACCACATTGCATTGACCCGGAAGATATTCGGCTGTCACTGAAATGTCGTTCTGAAGACAAAAATGCAAAAGATCTTTGGCAGTTTCCGTCAGGAGTTTGGATCAGGTAAAAGAGAGCTTGTTCACATATCGAACTGTTGATATGTTGTCCATGCAAGGGAGGATGCAGCACTTCACTTTGCCCGCTGCAAAACTCTGAATTGCGAACTAACCCGCTAAGAGTTCCAGGCAGTTGATGTGTATAGATAACTCTCTCAGTGACCAATGACTGCCCATTGACATCTGCCCACAATGGGCACCCCAGCCCTAATGGCTGGCATCCAACTCTATAATCATCTCTGGCATTGAGGCAAAATGGCCTGCCATTCCATGCTTCCATGTGGCTCAACCACCAAGAGATCTCTCTTTTTGCGTCCTCTGAAAGGAAGACATGTTGAGAATATGACAGACCCTTGTTCAGATGTTGTATCTTCAAATGTTGATGAGCCCTTTAGTGTAAAGGTTGTGGAAATATTGCTTGGTTGGAGGATGAAAGAAGGCCCACCTGCCAGGCTAGAGAACTCAAGGATATATTCATCTTGTACAATGCTAACCCCAACACTCTCTTGATATTTTCTTCTTCTGAGGAGGGAGAACTAATTGAGCTGACATGGAGTTTACCTGAAAACCCAGAAATTCTGTGCACTGAGTTGGAATAAGAATGGATTATTTGACATTGATAATGAATCCCCACTGTTAGAGAAGAGATATCGACCACTGCAGATGTAGGGTGGAAGTCTGTGGACATTGAGACATAATGATTATGTCGTACAGATATATAATGGGAGGATCGCTTCTGGATCTCAGGGCTTCTACTATGGTCCTCATTATCTTCATGAAGCACCATGGAGCTGATGATAGGCTGAAGGGGAAAACTTTGAATTCATAATAGTTGTCCATCCTTCAAATCTAAATGCACCATCCAATCCCATACTTGAAGAATGTCTCGCAACAAATGGATGCCCTCCATCTTGAAATGATGGTACAGAATCCATTGGTTGAAATCTTGAAGATTGAGGACTAATCATGATCCACCTCCTTTCTTGTCTACCAGAAAAGAGAAACTCAGGAAACCTCTGGGGTGATGATCGGCCACCTCTATCGAATTTTTTACAAGGAGCGACTGTATCTCGTAATGAATGAGAGTATAATCTAATTGGGAAAAATTCAGCATGTGTGGTGGAACTAACTGTAAGGGGGGTTCCGGAAAACTCTACTCAATGGGTCCATGAATCTGGAGATAAGTCAAGCAAGCAGCTATACTGACTCGCAACCCTCAATATTTTTCTAATTGGATTGTACCTGCTATCAGAGATTCAGATAGCAACTTCCATGAGGACCAGCTATCAATTGCTCAAGTTTTTTCCAGCATTTTACCGAGGTCTCTATGAGGTGCACCCATCCTCCTCCTGTGAGGCTGAGAAACTCCTTATCTAGGACATACATCTGCCCTCGATCCCATGTTCTTTAGTTCATGAGTTGGATCGGACTCTGACAACCGAAGAGGTAAAACTGGCTGTATATGAACTTCAATCTGGGAGGACCTCAGACGCAGATGGCTTCCCTACTGAATATTACAAGAGATACCACACTATTCTGACAGCTCATTTGCAGGCCTTTTATACGGAATTTTCATGCAAGTGACTTTCCCCTCAGACCTTGACTATGCCACCATCGTTGTCATACCCAAAGAGAAACATCCTACAGACTGATGATACGCCAACTGACCGATTTCCCTTATTAATACTTACATCAAGGTTTTTGCTAAAGTTCTAGTGACCAGACTGAGTCTAAACTTGTCCCAGCTCATTCATCTAAACCAGGGGTCTCTAACCTTTTCTGCAGCAAGAGCTACTTATGTTCAATGAAAATCATCAAGATCTGCTAAAATTATTAGTATTGTAATAGTGTCCACATCAGATAGCATTCCATGAGTGGCCACCATTTGCAAGCTTACTACCAGCTATCATCTCAGTACATCAGGCATGGTTGCCAGAAGTAACGTAAAAATGGCTTTGTCAATATGGAATGCCTCTAAATGGGTAATACATAACAACCATAGCTACAGTGCCTTTGGTAACAAGATAATAACATTTGTAAAAATTCACCTCAGTGCCCCATGACTTATAACTCATGAGCTACTCGGTGGGGATGCCTGCAGAGGTCTCCACCCTTTTCTGCAGCAAGAGCTACTTATGTTGAATGAAAATCAGTGAGAGCTACTAATATTATTATTATTGCAATTGTGTCCACATCAGATAACATTACATAGGTGGCCACCATATGCAAGGTTACTACCAGCTACTATCATATCAGTGCATCTCAATGTGGTTTCATGCTGGGTAGAAGTACCCATCACTGTATTCATCAAGTGCAGTTGGCCCTCTTCTAAGCACACCATCTGCTTCATAACCTAGCCCTTCTCCTTGTAGACTTCCAAAAAGCATTCAACACAGTTTCTTAGTCTTTCCTCAATGGTGTGCTCCATCGAGGGGGGCTTGAACCATCGTTCCAGAGAATGGTGAGTCTCTTATACAACTTGTCCACTACTTATACAAACTTTCCTTATCCAATTCCCTGGGTGTGGTTCAATTCCCTGACCTCCAAGTTGACATCCTTTGTATGGGCGGACAAGTGATATTAACTGGCATTTACTAAGTGAAGAAATCTCCTTTTGATGGTAGTTTCAGAATGACCAACATTTATGGCTGTTATCAAGTGCATATTGGTTGCCCATAAACGAATGGTTCACAGGGGACAGGGACGACCCAGCTCACTGCCTCCAACTGAATGTTCTGGATTTTGAGGGACTTCTTGATTTACTCTGCGGGGACTGAAGGCCCGTAGTGGCCCCATCCTGTACTCGGGTGGCTATGCTCTGCTGAAGGGTGGCACTTCACTTTATCTGGTGGGATAACCATCTGATGGAGTTGACTCCCCCACAGCGAGGCACATGGCTCCAACAGGTCTTAAGCCTTAAAGGCTTTGTCCAATGAGACTGGATTGGAATGAAGTACTAGGGGGATATTTACTGCAGGGGAACCTTGTTGTCCTTCCAAGAATTCAGAGATCAATACAGCCTATCCTAAACAAGTTTTCCATTTCCTCCAACTGCGACATGCTCTGCAGGTTCACCTCCCACTAGATGCTGAAATCTCTCAACACTACCTGCTCGATGCAAAAAATCTTCATGGGGGTGCATGGATAAGGGAGCTATATCTTCGATTTTTGGCTCACTGATTATCAATGCCCCAGATGGTTTCCCTTTTGTTTAGCAGAAATGGGAGGGTTGGGTGGTCAAGCCAGACGGTGTTGATTGGAGGGAGGTGTGTCTGGCTCCAAGGGAACTTGCAATGTCATTGTAGCTGCATATGATCCAGCCTAATTACCTTCATGCAACCTACCTGATGCCACATTGCAGACAACAGATGAATCGATCAACATAGGCTGCATATTCATGCTGCTCTTTCCCTGCTGCTGACTTCTATCATTTGGCATGGGTCTGCCCGTCTTTATGTTCCTTTCAGGATTGGGGGTTCACAAAATATCACTGGTTCTGAATCATTTAATCAATTTAGGCCCCGGGTGGCAGTGCTGGGTCTCCTGGAGGAAATGGGGGATCACACTTCGAGATAACTTTTATAGAGATGGCTTGTTTGTGGGGGAAGAGAAATGTTGCTCCCCCATGGAGACAATTACCACCCACTCACTGCAACTATTGTGAAAAGGGGTTGAGACAAAAGGATGTCCCAAAACATGACAAAACATGACAACATATGGGGGAAGTGGTGGGCATACCATGGGATACCACCATACTGTGGATGTTGTTTGAGATTACTGTTCTATTCACTATTGTAATCCAGGGATGCTATGTTTTTGATAATTGTTTCACAGTGGTTGATGTCTGTACTATTAAACTTAATTCAATGTGGTTATTAAAAACACTGTAAACTTTGAGACACCATGTAACAAAATAGACCTGCATGCTTTAACTGGCTGCAATTATAATCCAACTCTAAGGGCCATATTTATACTTTTTGACGCAAAACTGCGCTAACGCAGTTTTGCGTAAAAAGAATTAGCGCCGGCTAACGCCATTCTGAAGCGCCATGCGGGCGCCGTATTTATTCAATGACGTTAGCCGGCGTTAGCCGCCGGCGCTGCCTGGTGTGCGTGAAAAAAAACGACGTACACCAGGCAGCGCCGGCGTAGGGGGATATGGAGCTTGGGCGCCAAAAAATAGGGCAAGTCAGGCTGAGGCAAATTTTTCGCCTCAACCCGATTTGCGCCATTTTTATCGACTCCCAACCCCCATAGAAATGACTCCTGTCTTAGCAAAGACAGGAGTCATGCCCCCTTGCCCAATGGCCATGCCCAGGGGACTTCTGTCCCCTGGGCATGGTCATTGGGCATAGTGGCATGTAGGGGGGCACAAATCAGGCCCCCCATGCCACAAAAAAAAAAAAAAAAAACACTTACCTGACCTTACCTTAATGTCCCTGGGATGGGTCCCTCCATCCTTAGGCGTCCTCCTGGGGTGGGCAAGGGTGACAGGGGGGGGTCCCTGGGGGCATGGAAGGGCACCTCTGGGCTCCTTCCGAGCCCACAGGTCCCTTAACGCCTGCCCTGACCAGGCGCTAAAAAACAGCGCAAAAGCGGGCGTACGTCATTTTTTGGGACCCGCCCACTCCCGGGAGTGTAAATACGGCGCACATGCCTCGGAGTCAATTTTTTAGACGGGAACGCCTACCTTGCATATCATTAACGCAAAGTAGGTGTCCACGCTAAAAAATGACGCAAACTCCATGGACTTTGGCGCTAGACGCGTCTAACGCCAAAGAATAAATATGGAGTTAGTTTTGCGTCGGAATTGCGTCAAAAAAAATGACGCAATTCCGGCGCAAACAGAGTATAAATATGCCCCTAAGTGCCTATTGGTTTTGATATGTGTCTTTTATAACAAATGAACGTTTGTTACAACTTTTAATAACAAGCATTTTCAGTGCAATAGGTCTAGCATTTGCTTGAGTTAGAGCTATTGGCATTGTAGACTTTTCTTGCCACGTGAATTGGTCAACCCTGCCTCATAATTTTGTATTTTCCTGCCATGTAATTCCAGTGGCGCTGCATATAACTAAAACACTTCCACTTACCTTCTTCCTCTATCTGCAGCAAAAAATAAAAAAGTTGCCATTTATCTTCCTAAATTAAATCTGCCTTGCTAATTCCAATAGAATACCACTTTCACCACGTTGCCATAAGAGTTGCTGGCTGGCTAAAACAATTGCCCAAAAAAAGACCCAAGAGACCAAAGAGGAGAAATAAAGTAGAGGGGTCACCCAAACATATCAAGAGTGTTCAAACAATCATTGTGTAATAAGAATGTTAAGTTGGCCTGAATTATGGTAATAATTGTAAAAAAGAGAGGCTAATAAAACATATACAATTGTCATAAACACCTTTATCAGAAATAAACTTTTAGCATTAGACTGTAATGCTCAAAACTGACCCTAAAGGACATCATAACAAAAATATATTTTGTAAAAAATATGGTCATGCAACCATATTGTTAGGCCTAGGAAAGGAATAACTCTATACCAAACAGGAGAAATTAATGCAGTTTACCCTTATACTTATCCCCTAGAGAATATTCTTAGGCCTGGCAGTCTTACTGCTATGATCTTACAAACGAGGTCTTTAAATCAAACCTTCTCCCAGCTGTAAAATAAAACTTGTAAAATGAGAAAACTTAAAAAGATAATACATTGTGGTAGGATTATTTTGGAGTCCCCACTAACATAGTGTGGGGACCCAGAGAATGTACGCAGAAAGAGCACATTGTGGTCAATGTTTTGAAGTGGTCCAATTGTCCTAAAAGCACCGCAGGCTGAGTTATGAGCAAAAATGTTTTGTAAAAGAAATGCCACGCAAAGTATTATGGTACAGGTTTCCCTGCCATAAATATTTTAATATGTTGATATACCTACAATGGTTAGAACAGCCCTTAGAAAACACCACAATAAAACAGCATTTTTAAGAAACAGGGTCATGTACCTCTATAATTAGCCCCTGGAGAACATAACCACACAAAAAGAAAATGGTAACAAATATTACAGTGCAACCATATATTTAGCCCCTAGAGGACATAGTGCATTATATATATTCAGGAAAAGCAGGCCTTTAACAATGATATAACAAACAAGGTCTTTAAAACACAAGCAGCTCCAACCTGTAAACAAACATTCCAGCCATGAAAAAGTTTAAACAGACACTGAATGGTGGGAGGGGTTATTATTTTGGTATACCCACTAACCTAGTGTGGGGACCCAAAGCTGATGTAGACAGAAAGAGCATGTTGTGCTGAATGTTTTGGTGCTGATCCCATCGTCCTAGGCCCACCAAAGGTAGAGTTATGAGAATGTTTTGTAAGAGTAAAGCCCTGCAAAGCATTATGGTTACCCTTCTTGTGCAAGGATCTTCTCTATAACACATCTCTATGCTTTTAAAACTGGAAAATCACTTTCTCTAATTCTCTGGTTACAAAATTAAAAAATAAAATAAAAGCCATGCAGGACAAGGAGGCGACGGGGGAAACAATGATCAAACTGGTGGAGAGTAGCAAAGACAGTGTGGGGTGGGGCAGGGATTGTAGGGAGGGAAACAGCACATGGGGGGATGAGAAGAGAGCAAAAGATCAAATGCACTTCCCATGGAGTCCTAAAAGGAAAATATAGTAATTCTCTTAATATGAGGATACTAAGCATTCAATCAAAAGGATGGTGAGGAGGCTACTCTGAAGAGGAACGAACAACTACAAGATAAGGAAGGAAAGCCTTTTAGTAAGCAAGCAAATGTAACTGGCAAGGATGCATACGAATGATAAGCAATGAGCTGACCCACATTACACTTCACATATTGTTAATCCTCCGTAATATGTCTCTCAACAACAGACAGCTTAAGCTATATGTGTGCAAGACCTAAAAAGGGGGTGACTACTTGTTTCATTTTAGTTTCACTTGTCAGTGGAGCCCATGTTAACTCAGAAAGCTCAGACCTAAAAGGAACAGTTAAGTCTCTACTCATCTTTCAGTATTTAGATAAACAACTAACATCCAATAAGCAGAGGACAAGTTAGTCATTTATGAATCAATGGGAGTGTACCCTCATTAGAAAGCTACAGTTAAAGATAAGCAACTTTTCCTTACTAAGCAACAGATACATCTTGACCTTGGGACCTATTGGCTTTGTAAAAGCCTTTTAGCCATGCTGTACAGGGTGGCAGGATGCTAAGGAGCATGGTGAAAAGATTACAATGAAAGGGCACTATGGCGCAATCACGTCATTTTGTATAGACCGGCAAGCTCTATTATGCCTGCACGCCTACAAAATTATGCTGGTGCCGTTTTTTCTTAATAAATCCGAGGTGGATTGGTAAAAAAAAATAGAAGTTGGGCAATAGTGCTTTTAAAGATGACAGTCCAGCAGAAATTTGCAAAAGCAGAGGAAAGCAGCACACTGTGGAGAAGCACATGAAAAAGAAAGCATCTTGAGAGTGGAAGCACATGTTGGCAAGTGCCATGGAGGGGCAGGGTTGGAGCACACAGGCACAGATAGCAACATAGAGCAAAGCAGAGAGGGGAGGAGAAATGTACACAAGGGAGACAGCTGGAAAAGACATGCCGTCTCAGGGAGTGCTTAACTAAAAAGAAAAACGTAGTCCCCAAAATGTAAGGAGTGGAAAGACAAAAGTTAAGAGACAATGATCTAGGGAGGGACAAACACAGAAGTGGGAGACAGGCACACATAAGTTAACAAATAAAAAACAAGCTGAGTGATACTAAAGCTAACCAATGGTAAGCAGTGACACCCTCTAAACACACTGTAAGTTCACAATAGGTCGGATGCAACCTAAGCTCAACCTAAAAATGATTTCTGTTGGTGAATCCCAATCTATACATATTATCTGGGATAGTTACCTGGTTCCATAGCTGTTGCTGAGCCTGTAATTATTCCTAGAGTGATAGCACTTGCAGGAGACCAACCATTTAACACAACCAATAAAATTAATAGAGGAATTAAAACTTGAAAAAAAAATACAGATGTATTCATGAAAGTTAGCATGGTATCCCAATGAGAACCAAATAAATAGAAAAGCAGCAACAAAAAATTGTATACAACAAAATATGGCAAAGGTTCCCTTACAGCATGCAGAACTGTTGCCGTCTACATATCATTAGTTCAAGTAAATGGCAGTAAGAGTAACATAATATTGGTGAATTAAATATGTTTGCCCCATACTGTTTGCACAGTAATAATTTGATGTTTGCATACATAGATCTTCGGCAGATTCTATGTGCTGTATATACCTATGACCCTGTGAAATAGTACTTCGTTTATTACGATCAGAAGCCTGAAGTGGCCTTCCTCAAACTGGAACTTCTGGCAGACCCATTACATTGTTTTCAGGGGTGAGCTGTTATCCGACTGAGATAGCCTGCTGGCTGGCTAATAGGGGCTGCTAGCAATTTTCAAGTAGATGAAAAGGTGTCTCTTCCCAGCTAGAGAGCACTTTTGTTTCCAAATGTGTCTAAATCCAAAGCATTCTTCTGGGTATTGTAATGGTCACTTCTCAACCAGCTTAGTTTCTTATTTGTATGACTGATTTTGAACTCCACAGATGCCAACTAAAGGAAATAGCATGCAGGTGTTTACTGTGATAGTGACAACATAAGTAAAGTGCTATTTTCAGTTTTCACCTTTATCCAAATGAGGATGAAGCATGTATTTCATGTCTGCCCTTGGGGAAGTCTTTTGAGAATTTCTGATGACACCGATCTAGCACGTTCTTCTATACATGGCTAATGGACTTTTATCTGCTCTCCATTTTCTTTTTAAATTTTATTTCCGCCATAACCAAAACCCATGAAATAAATGTTAAGGTAATTTTGATTCAAAACACTGACTAAGAAGCCTTCTTTAAGTGGCTGCAGTTCAACACAGAAACTTGAGAACAGATTGGAATGTGACATATTTGCTGTCCTTTCAATCACTCACACTCCTGTTTCTAGTTTGCTTCTAACTGGAGGTCCCTCAATCTGGCAGCAGACCGCAACTGCTGGACCTGATAAAAATCGAGAAGGAAAGGGTGAAGGGAAGGAAACAGGGAGAGGCTTTGGAGTGAGTAACAGCAATGGTGGAGGTAGGACGAGAGAGAGCAACATAAAGGGAAAGGGAAAGAGAAGCACACAAGGGAGGCAGCAGGAAATACATACACTCTCATGGAGTTCTTACACAAAGAAAACATACGTTGAAAATGAAAAGAAAAATGAGAAGTAAAACAGGTGACATAAGTGAGCCAATACAAAGCGCCACAGCACCCATAAGCGTGAGCGCAAAGGAGACACACAAAAGGGAAAATAAGTTTGCTTGCAATCAAACAAATTGGCAAACATGTAATTATCCAAGTAAAAGGGTTGGTACCCAAGGCGGTAACAAAACCTCACCAAGGAGGGACACATGTAAAGCATTAACCAATAATAGCAAAGGAGTTTTCAAAGGCAATCCCACAAACGAGTGAAAGTGATGGGTGTGAGGTGGGCGTGGTTAAAAGCTCAGATACCTTTAAGACATCGAAAAAGCAGCTTTTGTGAGCTGCTTATGCTGTATCTAAAAAAAGAGATCAAACCTATGGCATTGAAATAACTTTTCTAAATGAGCCCATCATGTCTGCTGCGTTTGTCACTGGCTTGTCACTGTAATGGACTCAAATCAACTGTATTAAGTATAAACTTTCCAACAAGGCAAACATCAAGTATAATACAATAAAATTACAAACATGTACAAAATTATAGTTGTCAAAACAATATTAATTGCCCACAAGTGGATTCAACAACGTTTTTATAATACAATACTTTTATGCCAATGGTTTGTTCCAGTGAGTTACTGCCATCAACACCCCTGCATACTACAGTAATCTGGGAGATAGCATGTAAAAAAAAAAACTGCCTACAGCCCATAGCACAGTGTAATACTAATTTCCCAATAAAACAAATGTTTTTCACTTAAAATAAGCTGGCCTACTGCTGTAAGAAACTTGATTGGATGGGGCAACTGCTCACCTTAAGGAGTAATCACAACTCATGTCAGGGAGAACCCCTAAATTCACTAAATTAATCTGTGATAACCCTACCTCCAGCTTGGTAGCTATGACACATAGCAGATAGGGTTAATTTAGGGCAATATGTGGAGTATTTATGCAGTACCAGAACAGAAAGACAATCAAAATGCAAAACAATCAAAATCCCAAACCAAATTGGAACAAATAAAGTAAAATGTAATAATCAACATGACAAAAGTTCAGAGGACCCAGAGATATGAATGTTTGAATTTTTAACTAGAAATAGCACCAAGAAAAAGTAAAGTGCCAATGATAGTCAATGATTGTAGTAATGAAAGTCAATGATTATAGTAGAACCACGCCAAGGTGCAATTACAGGCTGACCTCAATGAAGCCTGTGTTGGATACTGCAAGTAGATTGGACAAGGTGATATTCTGGAAGTCATAGAGTTCAACAAAGTTTTACGTTCCAGTAGGTCTGGAGGAAAAGCTTTTAGAAGTTTTTAAACTTTCTTCTGGTACCCAGACAGCCACATGCTTACACTTCTTAAGTCACTCATGACCTAATGGGAGGCACCTAGAGAGTCACAACATGTCAAGAGGAGGCCATCAGCAGGACCCAGTCCAGGTGCCACTGTTCAACTCGGTTATTACAGGAAAATGCCTCCTGCAACTTGTTCTCCCCCTGTAGCCACAGAGGGGGTCAGCCAACTGACCCTTGACATCCACTTCTTTCTCTTGGTTATAAGAGGGGGTAGGTCCAGTCCTTCAGAGGTCTTCACATGGGACACACAGCAGGACTAGTTCTCTTCTGATTGCCTGCACGTTCACAAAGTATCCTGAAGCAGGTGTCCTGAGATGCCACAGTTATCTGGCACAAGCTAGTGGGTGGTCACTTTTTGGTGGAAACCTTTTTAAGTCACAAGTTTTTGTTTTTGCCTGTTTGGCCACCTTTAACACCACTTCTAAGGGTCCAATACATATAGGGAACCACTTGTAGGGCAGGTCTTAGTTGAAGCAGAGTCTAGGTGTGGGTTCAAATTTGTTTGAATTGATTCTGTCCCTGTAGCTCAGAACAGGATGTCAGCCAACCAGATCTTGGAGTAACTCTGGCAGACCTAGGATCAAGCAGAAAGCAGGCCTCAAGCAGCAGGTGGTCCTGTGAGGGTATAAGGCAGGCTCAGGAGGGTACTGAAGAGTAGGTATAAGTGTCTAATAGATATATCTGGAGCCAGCCTTTGAAGTGGGAGAAATTTCTAGATTCCCCCTCATATCTGGATCGCGATTTTTCCTTACTTTCCTGCCCAGACTCTAAGAGGTCTAGGGTGACAAATGACTGTTGTCAGGTTCTTTGTGAGTGTGCTGGAGGCAGCACGTTTGAAATGCAAGTGGAGCAATAAACAGATCCGCCCCTCACACCCTGGCCCATCTTACCAAAACCTACTCCATTTTTATCACACTGACTGGGGGGAATACCCAAAGGTCACCTGCCAGCTATTCACATGCATGTGACCTGTGACACTGGCTGCAAGCACCAAATGGTCATTGTTAGACCTGGCATCCCTGGCATGGTCTCCCTTGACTTTTTGCCTCTCTTACTCAGGTTGTTGCTTTGTGCTGAACTCTGCTTTTGCTGTTTTTATTACTCTGGCCACTTTACCACTGCAGACCAGTGCTAAAGAGCAAGTGCTCTCTATGTGAAATTGTATGTGTGTTTTTTCTGTTTTTGTTACTCTGGGCACTTTACCACTGCTGACCAGTGCTAAAGTACAAGTGTTCCCAATGTGAAATTGTATGTGTAATTGGCTTTTCAAGAATTCTCATGTTTGATTTACTAGTACGTCCCTAGTAGAGTTCACTAGAGGTGCCTATGGCCTGTAAATCAAATGCTAGTAGTGGGCCTGCAGCACTGATTGTGCCACCCACATGTGTGGCCCTGTAAACATCGCTCAGACCTGCCACTGCAGTGTCTGTGTGTGCAGTTTTAAACTGCCAATCCAACCTGGAAAGTGTACCAATTTGCCAGGCCCAAACCTTCCCTTTTTGTAAATGTGAGGCACCCCTAAGGTAGGCCGTAGGTAGCCCCATGGGCACAGTGCAGTGAATGTTAAAGGTGGAACATGTACTGATGTGTTTTACATGTCCTAACAGTGAAATACTGCCAAATGTGTTTTTCACTGATGCAAGCCCTATCTTTCTCGTAGGTTAACGTGGGGGCTGCCTTTAAATATTCATAAAGTGCAGTTTCCATTTGAGAGCAGATAGAAATGTGAAGTTTGAGGTCTTTCGACTCACAATTTACAAATACATAATTTAGTGAAGTCAGTTGTTAGATTAAACTTTTAGAAAGTAAGCATTTTCTTGCTTCAACCATTCTGTTACCATACCTGTTTGTGGATTCCCTGTCTGGGTCAGACTGACAGTTGGGCTGTTTGTGCATCTCCTCTACACAGTGACACAAAGGGAGCTGAGTGTAGCTTTCATATCCTGATGAACCATCTGGGCTAGAGTATAGGGTGGAGTGGTCACTTACATCCGAATGGGCTGTGCCTGCCCTCACACAATAAAGTTTCCAACCCCCTGTTGTCTGTCTGGGGCCTGGCCTGGGCAAGGCAGGATCCTGTAAAGAACAGATACTTTCCTTTGAAGTTGAGCAACACCAAAGGCAAAAAGTGGTATATGTATTGGACCTAAAACTTCAGACATTAGATCTCTTAAAGATTTTCTTCTGAAACCAAGAGGAACCTCTGCCAAGGAGAAGAGCTAAAAAGCTGAGGAGAAGTGCTGCATCTGCCTGTAACTGTGCTATGTTGGGCTATCCTGCAGTTGCTGCTTCTTCCTGTGAAAGGGGACAAAGACTCGACTTTTTGGTATATTCCTGCTTGAGAAGAATCTCCAAGGGTTGGACTGAGCTTGTTCCCTGTTCTGAATTCTCAGGGCCATAAAAGACTGCCTCTGTCAGCAACTGGACTCTCTGCTGAGACTCCTGCGATGCCAAATGGTGTCTAATCCAGTCCATGTGCCTTTGAAATGAGAAAGTGGTGGAAAATCAAGAAGATCCAAGGGAACCAACTTCAGACGGCTCCGGACTGATCCCGCTACCGAATCCCATGATGCCGCCTGCATCGATGACCTGCATACCTGATGCTGCTCTAGCCTCGCCGAAGTCCCCAATTTTGTCGAAGTCGCCTCACCACATTGTGACCACCGGTTATCGACTCCACAGAAAGTGTGTGGATCTAATGCTTTGCACTGGTTCCACCTCACCCCACCGTTCTGCAGCAAGGACACGACGGTGCCTTGATCCTGCGACGCCATGATCCCTATCTCCGTGCACCAGCTTGTTTCGTCATTTTCACAAGGTACTGTACCTGTGGGTCTGTGTGACTCCATGACTGGTGCATTCGTGTTGGAGTGTAGGGAGCGACTCTGTCACAAAGACGTGATATCACCAAATCGAAGCATTTATGTTTATAAGCGCTATACTGAAGTTTAATCTTTAAAAAATTCACAACTTTGCTTGTGCATGTTGGATATTTGTTGTTTTGGTCTTGTGTTGTTAAGATAAATATTGGCTATTGTTCTAGCCTGGTGTTGAGTCATTTTGAAGTGTCTTCACTCTATTACTGTGTGTTTTGGCACAAATACTTTACACATTGTCTCTGGGTTAAGCCTTTTTGCTCATGCCAAGCTACCAAGGGGGTGAGCAGGGGTTGCCCAGGCGTGTTTCTCCCTTGCCCTGACTAGATTGAGGGTCCTTGCTTGGACAGGGGGGAATCTGACTGCCAACCAAAGTCCCAATTTCTAACAGTTAGAACAAAGAAACCCAACTTTCTAAATGTGGCATTTTCAGACTTGTCCCTTAAAATAAAACTTTTCTATTAAAGAGGATTTTAAATTCTAATCTTTTTGAGACCAAACATGACTTTTCTACCTGTTCCAAATCAAAAGATAGCATTTACTAAGTATAATAAAGTAACTCAATGAAATCCTATGGGAGAGGTAGGCCTCACAATAGTGACAAATTAATTTGGGAGTTTTTCACCACCAGAATGTGAAAAACTTAAAAGTATAGTTCCAACTTTTTAAACACATTGAGCTGTGCCCTCTGGGTTGTTTGGGACCTACCTTAGGGTTAGCATATGTATTAAAAAGAGAAGTTTACTTCTGGCCAAATGTTTATTTTGCAATGTCGAATTGCCAATTTTAAACTGCACACAGGCCTCAACGGCAGGCCTGAGATTTTTTAAAGGGCTACTTAAGTGTTTGGAACAATGAGTGATGCAGGCTCACTAGCAGCATTTCATTTAAAGGCCCCAGTTATACAAGGGACTTATGAGTAAATTAGATGTGCCAATCTGCAGTGGCTGCCAGTGATTCGACAACGAGGGGATATGGGTGAGTTACACACACATGCACTCACTCATCTACATGCACATTTACTCACAACCCCATGCATTTACAAGTGTGAACACATACGCTCACCATCCACAAGCACACATGAACACACTCACCCTTTCATAGCACATTCTCATAAATACACTTACATGCATATTTATATATAAACACACATGCACTCACACATTAAACATTAAAACAAAACAACTCTTAGCACTGGGCACTTCATGGCTTAAAACTAAAGCTCCCATGTTTGAGGTTTCAGTGACATTCACTGTCATCGTGAGGGAGAGGTCTTCCAAGTGTTTTGCTGGGTAGAGGAGGTCACACCCACAAGGCTGTGATAAGTTTTGCTTGCCAAGCTCAGCTCGGGCAGCCAGGCAGCTGCACATTTAGGCCATAGTTATAATTTGTGATGTATAACTGCACAAATGTAGTTTTACCTCAAAAAGTACAGCGCTGGCTTGCGTCATTCCAGAGAGCCATCCGGGCACCAAATTTATGGAATCCTGCTAGCTGTCACTAAGGGTGGGCTAGCGTCTGGGAAAATGACATCAGTTGGGTGGGGTGGCAGTACTGGAGAAGGGAACTTTGCTTTTAAAAATGACGCTAGGCTCGTTAGAGGCAAACAGATGCCGTTAACCAGTCTAGCGTTATTTTCTGTCACACAACTATCCATACCGCATGCCTCCTGTCTTCCAAAAGAGAGGAGTCATGGCCACTATCCCAATGGGCAGCACAGGGGACAAGTGTAGCCTGGGCATGGCCATTGAACCCAGTGCGATGTAGGGGGGCCCATTTCAGGGACCCCACTGGCACTTAAGTTTTTATTAAAATAGGTGTACTTACCCTACTAACCTGGAATGGGGTCCCCCCATCCTCTGGTATCCTTCCAATGTGGGTGGGGGTGTTCCTGGGGTTTGGGGTGGGCACCTGTGGGCTCTTTCCATGGTGTTTGACCATGGAAATGGGTCCACAGGTCCCCTAATGCCTGGGCTGACACAGGCATTAAGTAATGGCACTAAGCAGGCTTAGCGCCATTATGTAGGCCCGCCACCCACCCGTGCACCATTTCTGCACAGGAGTATAAATAAGGCGCTAGGGGTTTTGAGTCATTTTTTGAATGGGAGCGCCTACCTTGCATCTCATTGACACAAGGAGAGTTCACACATCCAAAAAATGACGCTAACTGCAATATTTTGATGCTAGATGGGTCTAGCATCAAAATATAAATGTGGAGTTTAGTTTGCGCTGAATTTTCATCTACAGAGTATAAATATGCCCCTTAGAGCATGCACAGTTCCTGGTTCCCTGACCTGAACATAAAAAATGGCCATCAGGCTGACCTTTGCTCAGTCTGACAGACACTGTACATGTCAGCCAAAGGAGGAGATGAATTGAGTCCTACCCACCTTTAAGGAAGGGCAGCTGCTGCAATTAGGTGTAGGACAATTTTACCATGTTTTAAGGCGTGTCCATAGGCATTCTAGCACTGGTTAACAGTGGTAAAGTGCACAGAGCACTAAAGTCATCAAAAACAAATGTCAGCAAGCAGGAGGTGAGAAAGAAAAAGGATTTGGGGAGGACCACATCAAAAGCTGTCAGGTCTAAAGCATATTAATGCATGGGTCACCACTCAATACCACCATCGTGATCTCTAAAGGTGAGCAGAGGGACTTGGCACAATGGACTCTGCAGTGAAAGCATCAGCACTGCTGTCCTGCTGCTTCAGGACTGCCTAGCATTGCAGGTGTTTACACTTCATTTATTAGTGTCTCTAAAGATAAAAACATATCTTTAACTATGTAGTAAGCAGCACAGCTTTATCACCCGCTGTAGTACTTAACTTGAGCACGTGGTTTTAGGCGGTTCCTGCAGACACTCATTTGTGGGGACTAGCACATATTTTTCCTCAAGAGACATTGAGCCAAAGCATGTGAGATAAAACACAAAAAGGGGAAATATGTAGAATAAGAAAAAAAGGAAAACTGTGACAAAAGGAGAACACAGGGGAGATTTAAAAAAAACCTGAAAAAGTGAGGTAAAAAGGATAGGAATCTCTGGTGGTGAATGAAAGACACATGAGATTTAATCACAGTTAAGCAGCCTTGATTTACAGCACTCTGGCCAGAAAATAAGCTCTGACCAGCTAGAGCTTTAAAAGTTCCAAAGAAGCCTTTTATAGATGGCTGTGAATCCTTTGTAGTGCTTGAAGTTTGTGGCTTACTGTGCAGATGGAAATATAAGTGTGAATGTCTGCCCAGTCATACCGTGTAGGAGGAACTATGGAAATACTGGTATTTAGGCAAAATACCAGAAACAAAAACATTATGGGACAAAATATTGTGTGTAAGTATCGAGGACAACATTTTGTGAGGGTAAGTTTCTGCAGGTAAGCAAAGTTTTACTATATATAACACCACATTTGTGTAGCTTGACACTATATATATTTTCAACATACGTAGATGTGGAGTTAAGAATAGTAAATCCATAACATATCAATTTGAACTTACCTTTTCAATATTTTGATCCTCATTATTATTTACATAATATTTTTTCGATAGTCGGTCAGTGATCCAAAATGCTGGGTTAAATGAATTCACTTTACACCCAGCAAGTGCATAAACACAGATGCTCGGCTCGTCATTAGCACAACCAGTGAGCCATGTCAGAGTGCGCTGCTCTTAGTAGTGCAGTGCCACACTCCTGTTTTTATGTGTCTGCAGCATCTAAAGTGCATTTATTTATTCCAATCTTTCTCTGAGTTAGGGCTCGATTTTCTGACAGAACACAGTGTTTAATCAAGGAGCAGGGCTTGCATCTATGTTTCTGAGCTATGCTATCTAAAATAGTGCACTAGTATGGAGAAACAGCAAGTTAAATGTATTCACTTCACACATTGCAGGAGCATAAAAAAGGCACTCGGTTCTGCATTAAGGCATTGGAACTCATCATGCTATCGCCTTAGGTTATTTCATGGCACATCCTGGGGCTGTACCAAGATGTTTCCTGTGGTACACCAGTGCGAAAAGGGTCTGTGCGCTGATATCAATTTAAAAAATCTCACATATAAATGCATTATTTTAGACAGTGCAGCTTGGAAACACAAAGGGCCAGATAGACTAGAAACTGGGGCATCAATACTGATGTGCCCGTTTGCTTGCGTCTCCCCTGCCCCACCTAACGACATCATGTGTGCAAAATATTTATACTGCGGCAAATCATGGAGGATGTTAGGCCAATAGCATCAGAATTTTTTACGCTATTGTGGCGCTTTGCTCGACCACCATTAAAATTTGTGATGCTAGTGGAGCAAAGTGGAAGGAGGCCAATAGGTTAATATAGGGATGTCATATTAATGTCTGCTCTGAGCACGCATTAGAAATAAGGCCAAAAATTGTGCTGCAAAACCTTGTAGATTTCACTGCGCCATTTTTGCAGACCTCCTAATGCTGGAATTCCCCCTTGCATACATTATGCCTGACACAGGCATAATGTGGCACAAAGTGTCGCAAGGTGGTGCAATGCATGCGTTGCGTCACTTTGTAAATATGGCACATAGAAAATTGCCTTCTTGAGCCACATTAGCGTTAAAAAAATGATGCTAGTGTGACACAAGGAGGTACTTGTGCCTTGTAAATCTTGCCCAAAAGACCAAAGTATGGTGGCATTTGCTGGCTCAGCATGGAGCCGAGTGCCAGTTTTTAGCGTTTGTAATGTGAAAAGTGGATTTATGTAACTCAATATTTCTCTAAGTTAGTGTTTAAAAACAGCTTAGAAGCAGTGAGCAAGGTATGCCTCTTTCTACTTCTGATCTGTACTGTTTGAAAAAAAACAGAGACATTTCAAGTTATATGAATGTAAAACTTTCTAGCATTTGCGACAAGAATTTTCAATTCTATTAAGGACACCAAGGATTATGCCTCTCTTTCTATGCTTTTATTTTACAGCAGCCAATAAGATTGAAGTTTTAAAACACTACATTTCCCATCAAACCATTGTAATCAACTGACTAACCATAGAGCATGGCCCTATAAAACCTGAATACGTCCAAAACCACTTCCTCTTTTTTTGCATCCCAGAAACAGTTAATTCACTGGCTCCGAAACAGCCCAAACAAGAACAAAGAACATTAGTCCAGAGGAAAAAAACACTCCAGAATCAAAGGCCTCAGGACATCAACTCAACAAAGTAAATCTTGAACACAGCTGCAGATTCCCACGAACGTGGATCATGTAACAAAAAACGAAGGAAGACAATCGTTTGTCCTCTTGACTTAAGAAAAACAATGGAGAAGGCCAAGCCATAAACTCTGTCTCCAGAATCAAGGAAGACAATCATAAAACCATTTGTCAGTAAACCATCAAGACAGGGAACAATTCAAATAGAACTACAATATATATAATTAAAACATATGAATATATAACATTACTACAATTGAATGACATCACAGGGTGGGTTAATCCTCACCTCTGTATCCTTATTAGAACTGAGAATTCTTGTTGCGAATACTAGAAAGTTTTACATTCTATGTCAGGACTGGAGGTTCTGATTATGCTTGTTTAACGCTGAGCCATCACTACAGAAGATACATCCATTATAGTTGTGTAATTAAAAGTCTTTAAAGTATATTCAGTTGACCAGTCAACGGCCCTTAAAATATCCTCCAATCATGACCCTAAAGAAAAAGATTTTAAAACCATTGCTCCTCTGGCCGAGTGAGGGCCAAATTTAGACACATCTACTCCTGCTCCGACATGCATCATCTCATCTATCTTGCCAAAGTAGCAGATGACACAGGCCGAAATGGTTTTTGTAAGGCTATCAAAAGCTGACCCAGCATATCTGTCCTTAATTCAGATGTTCTTACCTCATAATCCTTTAAGCATTGCACCATACACAATTTGGGGCTATCTGGAAAAGATGGATCAGATACCAACCTGATATTACATTTCATCCTTTTGGAGATAACAAATGATACTCCCTCTGGTGAAAAATGTTGACCTGCCAAGTTTAAAGCTGTGACATCTGAGACTCTTTTACATGAGATAAGACATAATAGCATAGTCAATTTAGCTGACAACTGCTTCCTGGACAGATATTTGTTGCTTGACCAGGCATCTACCTAAGGATCACATTGACATCCCAGTGTTCCTAATACTTAGGAAGAGGGGGATTCAAAATCCTAACGCCCTGTACCAATTTGCTTATGATGCATAGTTGTCTCACAGGTTTCCCCTCAATAAATGCATGGTCAGCAGAAATAGCTGAACGGAAATGGTTGACGGAATGATAGGCCATCCCTGATGCTGGTAAGGAGGAAAGACAATTCAATATCATGGTACAATCTGTGTTAAAGGGATCTGCACCCCATGAATTGCACCAACAATACCAACGTCTCCAACATCTCCAAGTAGAGGTATATTGTTTGGGGTACTAGATGCCCATATTTGATTAATGTAGTCTTGAGCTTCTCTTGAAAGGCCTGGGAGACTCCACTGTTGCCTGAAAGATGCCAGGCTGCTAGTGACAGTTGACCTATTTGAATCAATGGATGTCATACCCTACTGGATCCAGAAGTAGAATCCAATACCAGGGAATCAGAATGGGAGGGGTGCAGGCCAACTCCAGTACATTCGGAAACCAAGTTTGAGCCCCCCAAAGTGGAGTGATCGACATCATTTCTGCTTCCTGTCAACACAATTGGGCTAGAACTCTGGGAATCATCATAAATAGGGGAAAGGCATAGGAGCGGAATACACTTCAATCTTGTAGAGTGGCCCCTAGATTTGAATGGTTTGCATTTCCCAATTTGTGAATTCCAGTTAGGATAAAATATTTGCTTACATGTGAAGCACACACATGCCCTGGGGTCATGTGTGCGCTACATGTCATTTTTAAAAATGCATTTATAATGCATTTTTAAAAATTGCACATGCGTCAAATTTGGATTGGTGGTAATTGCATTTCCTAAATGCCAAATTTGCATTTAGAAAATGGTTGATACATGTGCTTTAGATTTCACAAATAGTAATTCCCTATTTGGGATTTACTATTTAGAGAATCACAATTTGTGATTCTTTAAATGGGGTCCCAATTTTAAGGAATCGCTATTTTAGCGATTCCTTAAAATTGCACAGCGAATGCCTTTCATACATCTTGAAAGGCATTTTTGCATTCGCAAATGGCCGAATTTTACAAAATTGCTTGATATATCTGACCCTTTATCTTTTGCCAGTACACTGACCTACCTAGAACTCACCATTTCCCTGCTTGGGTCCTGTGGAGTTCTTGTCTTGAGGTTATGTCGCTACCAAGGAGAAATAGAGTAACAGGAATGAGTTTTCAACCAGGCCTTATTCTATGGTTCCTTGGAAATATGGGGCCAGATGTAGCAAACGTTTGCGACTCGCAAACGGGCAGAATCGCAATTTGCGACAGTGCAAAATCGGAAATGGGATGCAAAAAGCCCATTTCCGACTCGCAAAAAGCGATGGGACCCGTTTGGGAGTCGCATCCGATGCGACCCCATTTTGCGACCCGCAAATAGCAAGTCGCAATTTGCGAGTCGCAAACCTTATGCAATTGCAACTCGCAAATTGCGACTAGTCGCAAAAAGCCCAGTTTGCATGTCCCATTTACCACTAACTCAGAGCAGGTGGTAACCATTACCAAAGTATAAAAGGGGACCCAGAAGCCATCTGGGTTACTCAAGATGGCGGAGATATACCTGATAGCAGTGAGGAGGAGAGTCTACGCAGCCCAGCAGAGGAGGAGGAGGGGCCACAGACAGGAGAAGATATATAGAACCAGGCAGACTCTTTTTCAGCAAACTGAAGAGGAGATCTATGACAAATACCGCCTTAGCAGCGCAGCCATCCTAGAATTAATTGATTTACTGAAACCACAGCTAGAACACCAGACTCTGCGTGGCTGCGCCATTCCTACGCATGTGCAAGTACTATGCTCACTGCACCTCTTGGCCTCAGGGAGCTATCAGGGGGTCATTGCTGTGGCAGGTGGGGTATCCCAAAGTGCAGTGTCAAGGTTCCTCAGGGCCTTCCTAGATGCCTTAGTCACGCACATGTCTCACTTCATATACTTACCAAGGAATGAGGCAGAAATCAACAGCACCAAGCTGGACTTTTACCGCATTGCCCACTTTCCCCATGTCATAGGGTGTGTAGATGGGACACACATTCAAATATGCCCCCCTGCTAATCTGGAACACATTTTCCGCAACAGAAAGTGTACCCACTCACTCAACATACAGGTCGTTTGTGATGCCCATTATGTCATCACGGACATCGTAGCTAAGTTTCCAGGCAGTACCCATGACTCATACATTTTTAGGCATAGTGGGATACATCAACGCCTGGAACGTGGGGAATTCGGAGACGGTTACCTCCTAGGTAGAGCCACAGACACTTGCAGACATACACACAGGTCACTGTGCACGACAATCTGGACTTCCTAACAGTGTACTTTTTGTGCCCAACAGGTGACAGTGCATATGCTCTTAGGCCTTGGATCATGACTCCGTTTTTGACACCCAGAACTGAATCTGAGAGGCAATACAACAGTGCGCATAAGAGGACCAGGAACCTGATAGAGCGCACCTTCGGACTCCTGAAGGCAAGATTCAGATGCCTCCACCGCAGTGGAGGTGCACTCCAATACACCCCCATTACTGCATTCAAAATTGTGGTCGCATGCGCCATCCTCCACAACATAGCCACCCGACGTGGGCTACCTCTCACCCCTGCAGACCCAGATCCTGATGATGAAGAGCAAGAACAACCACATCGCCATCATGGGGATAGGAGTCTAGCTAATCAAGGCAGACTGAGACGGGAACACATTGCAACACAATATTTTGGACGGTACGTGTCAACTCCCACCATACTCACCTATTAACCAAAAACTCCATTTGTTAAGTGGAACAAAAATAACTGTTTTATTACTGTAATTGAGAAACTATATACAAGTTGAAATTGTCCATGGGCAGGGAAATGCCAACCAGTCATGTGGCACATTAACACCATGTGCCACATTTATTGGTCCTGGGTGTCATCTATGTTCTCCTGCCCCTCCTGCCAGCCTGGCTGGTCCCTGCTGCGTCCGTGGTGCTGTGCCTACCACTCCTCAGCACCCTGCTGTCAGTGGCAGATACACTGCTCACTGTTGAGCCCTCCTCACTGTCTTGGGGTGTTTCCCCGGTGGCCCTTGACATTTCCCGTGTCTCCATAAGTTCAATTATGTGGGTGAGACATCCCAGGCCCCTGGCAACATCCCCAGCAAAATGGCCCATCTCTATTTGCAGGCCAACTGTCCTCCTCGACAGGCCTGTTGTATTAATGGCTAGCCTGCCGATCGATGTGGCCATCCTGTCCAGTCGTTGCATTGTCTGGCGATCTCTGCGCCGCCCAGCCTCTGCCTGGCCCAGCAGTCCGCCCGCCAGTTCCCTAATGGCAAGGGCAATGTCCCCAGTGTTCTGGCACATCATGTCCATGCATCTGTTGAGGTGCTGCATGCTTGCATGGTTGTGTCTAACAAAGCGGTGCAGCACACCACTAATCCTGCCCAATATTCTGTTCTGCAGGCGCTGACCCCGCAGCAGATGTGCCTCACTGCTGGTTGGAGGAAGTATCCCGGATCCAGATGGTCTTGCCCTGCGACGCCTGCGCAGCGGTGGCTGCCCTGTGCTCCCACCTTTATCCTCCCTGCCTGTTGCTGGGGAAGCTTCTGGCGTGATTGTTGCAGCAGGCGTTACTAATGCAGGAATGCTGCTGACTGTGCAGGTGGGGGTGCTGGCGGGTCCTGGGGTGTCCTCCTGGGCCTGGGTGGTTGGGGTGTTGGGGGTGTCCTGCTGGAGACCTGTGGGACATGGGGAACACACTGTCAGTGTCTAGTATCTATTGCACAATTCCTAATAAACATTTGCCTATGAACTGCCTATTTGACTACATTTCCCATAATGCATCATTCTGGCTTTTTCTACCCTGTAATGGAGCTATCTTGGTTGTGCATGCACCTGTGTACATGGTGGGTGGGGTATGACATTGATAGGGGTACAGGCTTATCACATGGTACTCACCGGTTGATGTACTGGGCTCTGAGGTGTCCAGGTCCCCAAATCCACACACTGCCTCCTGCTCCAATGTTTCCTCCACCCTTTCTTCCAGGGGTGTGGGTGGTGGCACAGATGATGGTCCCCCTCCAGTGCATCTCATCTCCCGGAGCCTTTCTGCCACCCTCTCCTTGGTCCGGGAGCGGAGGTCATACCACCTCTTCTTTATGTCCTCAATTGTCCTGTGGCTCACACCCAGGGAATTAATTTTTTCTTGAATGTCCTGCCAGAGTTTCTTTTTGGTGGCCTCAGGAACAGTGAGGGCTGCTCTCCCAAAAAGCTCATCATGGTGCTGACAGCATTCCTCTGTCAGCACCTCCAGCTCCCTCTCAGAAAATTTGAGTTTTCTTCTTCGTGGGGTTCCCTCCATGGCTGCTGCTGCTTGTTCAGTGTGAAGACTGGCAGTTATAAAAGGGTGTGGTCCAGCCTCCTCCCAGGTGTATTTGTTAACTTCCTGGCTGTGATGTCATCATCATGTGCCAGGAAGTGTTTACAGAGTGTTCTGGTGTGCTTTCTGGAGTGTTCTGCTGCACCTGTAATCAATTTTGAAGGTAGTCGCAATTTGCGTCACCTACTCGCTAATTGCGAGTTCGTTTTTTGCACACTAGCAAACAGCGACCTCGCAATCTGCGGACTCGCACACAGCGTTGCGAGTCCGGCTGCGAGTCGCAAAATCGGATCGGTTTTTTTTCTGGCATTCCAAATTGCGACTCGCATTTTGCGAGTCGCATCAACTCGCAAAATGCGAGTCGCAATTTTTATTTTTGCTACATCTGGCCCATGGTCCCTAAGAAATATCTGCTATTTTCCTTTTGAGTTGTAGAACATCTCTAAACATTCAATAGCCCTTGCATAATACTTTCAATGTTCTCATCACACCTTTGAATGTTGTGCTTGTTATTTGATTGTACTGCCAATTTTCGATTCAAGAGTTCCTTAGAATGCAAAGGTGTTGATCTAAAGTCTAAAACATAGCTATGCTTCAAAGTGTTTTCAAGAACTTTTAATTTTGCTTGCTCACTTTTGATTTGATTTTGATAGTCTTAGGTAAGAATAGTACATCTTGTTTCCCTTCAGAGAATGACTTTTACCACCCTTGTTGGATGGATGATCAGGTAAGCCCTACAATCTATTTTCAGCACTCACACCATAAATTGTGTTCTTTTAGCATTGTTCTTTATCTCACATTTTTTTCTTTCACAGGTCCACAATAGCTGATGATACCTCCCTGGCAGAAGGGGTGATATCTGGAGGAAGAAAATATTTAAGTTTAACTTGGCACTGATTCTGTGGCTCCACTTGGGAGATCCTGCTCTTACTAATTGCCCTACACAACTAGCAAGCACATTAGTGTGTGGATGGCCTTACATTGACTTGACACACCCAAAATGGCCACCCAGATTAACAGGAGTTCTAAATATTGCAGGAGTCCCTTGAGAAGTGCTTCTCAACGCAGCCTCAGTGCCTTGAATGCCTACTCTAATTTGGGCTTAAGGAATTTGTATGCAAGCTCCTTAATAACTCTATTCCTTCACTGCAGTCTCAACTATTCTTCTCTTAGGAAGATCATACCCATGTCAATAGGCACTGGGTATTGTTGGTGTGTGTTAGGGTTCATCTTATGGGGTTGGTGTTTCTGGGTTGGAACTAGTGGTGGTTCCCGATACCTAGAGGACATACACTGCGAAGCACTTATAAACTGAATAGGCTTTAGTCTCTTGTACCTTCATTATTAGCAAGTAGTAATACACGTATGATTTCAGCACTCAAGCAGACAAGTACTGTAGGACTTTAGGTGACCTCTCCTTGGGACCTACTATGAAATCCTTTGACAAATGTAAGTCAGAGTGCCATCTCCAGGAATCTGCTAGACTGCAATATCTCAAGTTAAGGCATTGGACACTTCACCCCTCAGTTTGCCCAGAGACCATTCAACCAAATATCCAATTGAAACCCTGGTTAGAACCTATAATTGTTCAAAGGGGCTTATATCCAATACTTACCGTATGCTCCAACATTCAACATCTCCCAGCACACACCCCTACCAAACACTCTAAACAAGGAAACTCCCAACAAAGTTAAACCTAAGCACTGGGACACCTAATGGTGTGATATCCCTAAAACATACAGTAGTCTTTCTTTGAGAGAAGCAGCTTCACAAGCTCATATTCCAATGGTATTTCACACCCTCCTGCTTATCGCCCATCTACCCTGGCGCATCAGCCCTCTGCTGGCGATGCGGTATGGAGAAGGGCAATTTTGCACACATTTGGTGTACTTGCACTCTCAATCACACCTTCTAGAAGGAGGTCCTATGCCACATAAAAGCCGTAGTAGGCTATTCCCTCCCTGCCACCTGCCTTATAATAATATTGGGACTGCGACCCCTCAACCGTGTCACCATGACACATGTTAACTGGATGCTCATTACCTACATGCAACAGGCGGCTAGGCAACTGATTGGTCTATCCTGGAAACAAACAGCCCCACCCTCACTGGCACAATGGATTACCCACCTGTGACATGTGACGACAATGGAATAACTTTCCCACAAATTATCAGGTACAGATGCTTAATTCCAAAAAATATGGCACCCACTACTTAGTTACCTCTCACACATGGAGTTTACCTGCTTCAATCCGTCATAACTAAGAGCACTGGAGCAATTCCTCTGATTTCCAACAGAATTGACTTTCTAACAATCAAGCACACACCCTCCTTGATTAATGAGCCCATAAGGTGGTGCAACATCATATGATGGATCCCTACCATACATTTTCATCTTTGACCTGAACAATGTTTCCTTCGTTCCTGTTATGTACCTTCTCTGTTTAATTCCCTACTGGCCTCCCCCTTTCCCATCTTCCCCCTCTCCTTTCTTCTTCATGCAAAGCGACCATTTAATTCAATGTATTACCCACTTGAAAGTTGACGGCGCTCACTCCCTTCACATTTTATGAATGACAGTGGGCTTGCATGTTTGTTTATAATAATATAATAATACTGTCACAATTATACTGCCATTGTCTCAACTGCACTTTGTAACCAATGCCTCTCATGTTTTCTTAGCAAATTTCAATAAAGAAATTTAAAAAAAGCTATTAAGATTATGAATGCATTATGGTGTATGCCCTCTAGGGGTCTGGACTTACCCAGCCTTGAAGAAGTTCACTAACCCTTACAGGTACTAAGGATGGGCGAAACATGTTGACATTAGATAGTGGATGTTTGAAACATCGAGCTCTAAGACATACAGCATGATTTTATTTTTAACCATACCAGGGATACCCAACTATCAAAGAGATATTTTATGAATTTACCCCAAGGTATTTGTTGGTATATTTGGACAAATACAATTACCCAGTTCAGTCTGATGCTGAACTGCCTCAAAAGTTTGACTCAGTCCTGGTGGTATCTACTTACCATGACAAAAAAAAGGACACCAACAACGAAGCAACCACAATAAAGTGGAAGAAGTGTCTTGATGCATCATCTTTTGAAGCTTATGGTATACTAGGGGTGTCATAACAGTCATTTGTGTGACTATCTTTCACATTTCACATGTAACATCACATTATGGATTGCCTCTGTCTATCTGGCAAATTGATGGTTGTTCTGTTGGCTTGATAGCAGACATTGTGGTTATTGTGGTTCGACTACAGTGCAAAGCAGCTCATGCAATTTCTGTTTTAGGCACGGAAACTTTCCATGTGGCTAAATGGACTACTCTGGTAGTCTTGAACCTGGTGACATTAATACACTATGCAGTAAAAAAAAGCAGGCAAAGAATGTGCTCATGCTTTTCAGTAGAATGTCTATTTCCTAGTGCACCTGATCACAGACGTTTGGTCTATCTTATGCTTATGGTGTATGATCAGGTTGTCTTATTGAAAAGTAATCTTTCCAAAAGACTGCCACTAGTATGGATGTTTTGAATACACTAACAATTTGAAAAGTATTATAGGCAGTTTCTGGTACAGTAGAAGGTGCAATATGGATGTTTTCAGTTCATATGCACTGAATTGCTTTAGTGCAAGGTAGTAACTTTTTTGGGCATTCTTTTAGACATTCTGTATAATTAACATGATCTGAGCCTTCCTGGATCTTCTTTGTACACTTCCACTGTATAAGTTAGGCTTTTGTGCTAGCTATGCATAGCATGTCACCAAACTATATGTCAATAATTTGGCTTCACCAACACTGTTGGTCAGATGATGAAAGCTGCACTATTGATGAAAAGTTGCAAATTATTTGCTATGAAAAGGTAGAGCACTGTCTGGTTTGAGAGCAAATTAACTGTCATACATGAAAAACAGTCTAATACACCTCAGATGATGAGGATGGAGGCGGTGTTGACAAAGTCACCTTCTGAGAAGTGTTAAAATGCCAATGTTTACCTGTTGTTGTGGCACCTCTCACCATTGTTAGTGGGGAAAGGAAAAGCATAGCCAAGTCATCCATATCAGAGATGGCTAGTGCCAGATACATCAGGACACAATCATTCATATTTTGGGTGAATTGTGTCAGGTACTGTACTAAGACAGTGATTGGCCCTTGTCAAAATCCTCATTGCCCTCTGCTTTTTAGAGTACGTCAGTCTAATCAATGTAATTAGAAATAATGAACAGCAGAATTTAGTAAACCATCTCCTCTATAGCAAAGTACTAGGCAACAATAACAAACATTTTCACCATTATTGAATGAGAAGTTTGCGATCACTCTTCATGAACTTCTTTTACTAGTGGCACACAAACGTTTGCTCTGTGACTGCAATCTCAGAAACAGGAAAACTGTGTTGTTGCACTGGTAAAGTCTATGTTTTTTTTGGAGAAGTGCTTGCCAAAACATGAGCTATTGGGGGTGGCACCAGGCACTGGCAAAAATGCTTCACACCCTTAGCTCTCCTGATGAGTGTGAGGTGTGTGGGGGTAGTTCATCCTGAAGTTTACTGACAGTGGGCTGTTTTGCCGTGGGTATTACTCTGTGGCTTGGAGGCTTGTGAGGGCCGACAGTTTGTGTGGTGAGTGAATGTCTTTACTCCTACCCATCAAAGACCAGCCTCACCACTTGTACCATACCCTAACAACCAAAAGGACCCACTACTGAGGTAGAGCCCATGGGGGAACCAGGGGAGAGCACTTGACTTGCACTGCAGTGACCATCTTTCCCAAGTTCACCCAAGTTCATGCTCCCTGAAGCCCCGGACTTACCACAGCACAGAGGAAGCTCTGGGGGGCATAGCACATCTCTTCATGGCACCGGGTCTCCTGACAACTGCTGAGCTGCAGCGGGTGTGCTCTACTGGCCTCTCTACTGTCAACAAGCGCTGCCACACCACTAGCACCGTACTGCTCCCCCAACAACCCTTGCCCTATGCTCCTTTATCACAAGAGGGCTATGACCCTTCCCCTCTTTGCTCTGTATCTCCTAGTCTGAAGCCTCAAACTAGGACTTGCCTGACATTCTCCCCTGGATATCTTAAAAGGGATCGGCCACAGTGGGCTGCTTTTCAAACAAGACTGACCTCTAGGGAGCCCTAAAGACTAATGTCATCACTACTTGTCACACTGAGGCCTGAGTGTTGTCTCAACTGTTCCATCACTACAGAGTACTGCACCATCTAAAGTCTCTCCCACAGCCGTGCCGCACTGTCTCTCCCTGTCGACTCCACACCAGCTATGCCATTTCATGCTAAAAGCCAAAACCTAAGCATGTATGTCAACTCACAGTCCTAGAAATCATGGCAAATACTGCCCAGGCAAAAGAGATGACCAGAGAAAACCCTCCAGGCCCAGTTATTCATGAAATGGGTCATATGATGCTAATGTACAAACTGGCTGACATTAAGTGATCCATTGCCCTGATGATTGTAGCAGTTACTGTGACTAACCTAGAAGTACAAACCCTGCGAGGTGACATCAACAGCTTTCAGACTCAACTAACTACAATGGAAGGGTGGAAGGAGGAGGTGGAATCGTGTCTGGATGATATTCCTGGCTGGGGGCAAGACATTTAGCATCTCCGGCAAAAGGTTATAGACCTGGAAGACTGTAACCACCAGGACAACATAAGGATCATGGGTTAACCGGAGTGTGCTGAGAAAGATAGCATGTTCCAGTGCTGGGGCACAATGATCCCCACTCTTATGAAACTTACGTTTACCCTCCCACTTGAATTCCACAGCACCCAGAGAGTCCATTCCATTTGCATGTCCAATGACCAATGTCCGTGTCACTTCTTGGTGTGCTGTGTGAGGTACCAACACGCACAATCAAATTCTACAGGAAGCATAGAAACAAAGCGCCTATGACAATGAAAATACTCAAATCATGTTTGTAGCAAACTTCTCTGCACCTACCAACGTCAAGTGGAAGCATTTTCCAACTCACTGCCCTCAACTTAAGAAGGACATCAATGCAGCGTACTGGAACCTTCCACCATGAGCATCACCGTCCAAAGAAGAATGTTCAAATATCATGATCCAAGGTACCTGTAAGCATTTCTGGATGCACTAAACGTCACTATCATGGACACCGCTCAGACTAAGGACAACTCTGTCACTCTGTCCACAAGCGACCGGGACAAGACCTATGTGGATACATCTACACTAAATGACATGCAGCTCTGGAACTCAGTTACTCAAAAGTGGTCTGACCTTTCTAGACCACAATCTGGGAACACTTCTCAACCGGGAGACCAGTCGAGGTCACCACTCAAGACCTGATGAAGACCTGTGTGTTCATCGGTGCCCGCTCTGTAACGTTTGTCTGTGTGATGATGTGACTGTCAATTACCCCCAGTCTCCTTCTCCCTCATCCACGTTTTTATAGTATTGTTGGGGATATTAGACAGAGTGGTTCTATGTGGTTGGGGGGATTGAGGGATTGGGGGTTAGTGGCTGTTCTGTTGTTGTGGGCCTATTTGCAGGTACCAAAGGCCCTTGTGCCCCATGACCCTTCCGTGAAGTTAACCCGCACATTAACTGTACTCAGCTGGTTCTCCTCATCCTCAATACCTACCCACTTTACATCTTACCTCTCAGCCTGAGGACCATACTATATTCTGCATTGGTGGGCAGCCCACTCCTTTATATACTGATGCCCCCTCTTGCACCTCATCTACAGACTCAGCCTTTGGTACTATTGGACCTGCATGTATGGCCTGAGACCTGCTCCCCCTCCAGACGTTGATCGGCAAGCTTCCCCTGACCGACCCTTTTTCACTCCCCCTTTCTATCACACAGCATCCTGTCCCTCCATCCATCCTGCCCTAGTGCCCCCCTCTGTAATTTGACTCCCCCAGAGAGGGGACCCCAAGGTTTAAGTCAATCTCCCTCTCTCATTTGTCACCAAGCACTACAGCGACAAACCTGCATTATGACACCCACCTCGCCACAGAGATCCTTGAAAGCAATTTCCCTCAATGCTCACGGTTTGATGCACTTCATCAAATGGAAGGAAATCCTTACCTTTGAGGGCCAACAAAAACAGAACATTGCATTTCTGAAAGAAAACCTCTGCCCTGTAGAAAGCAGAATCCCTCTACTCCCCTGTAGAAAGTGATAAACTCTAGAGAGACAGGGTGGACTGCATCATACATGCTAACATCCCACCTATGCCACAGAAACAGATAGAAGGTGGATTGCCTGTTCAGAAAGTTTGGAGTTGCTATCCTTATCCATAAACACCTCCTGTAAAGAATCTGCCAAACATGGACAGACACCGAAGGCAGATATGCATCCACAAAACTCTTAATGCAGGGGACACATTTTATAGTAGGCTTGGTGTATACCCTGTTGATGGCTCTGACTGGGATCCTCTCCTGAATCAGCCGACTACTCACATCCTTTGGTGCCATAGGGCTATCATTAACAGATACTGGAATGCAACCATTGATCCCATCGTGGACAGATCCAGTAGACTGGGCATGCATCAGGACTGCAATAGGAATACCTGGTGAGACCTATTGCAGGATCATGCCCTCTATGACCCCTGGAGTCTGTTGCACCCCCAAGGAGAGATTACACTTTCACCTCATGCCCTCACAATGTCTGGACTTGCATTGCTTCCTTTATCTGCACCCTTTTTGTGACCTAACATCTGGAAAATGCAATTATAGTCTTTTATGGGGGACAGACCATAACCTCATAGATCTGCTCCTGGAACTGTAACTGTGGCAGTCCCAACGAGGCCCCTGGCACCTCAATACCTCATTTTAAAAAGACATAAAGACCTTGAGGTATACCAATGCCTCATAGAATATGTGGCGAGATACTTAGAGGACAATAAATACTCAGTTGTGTCAGTACAGTCACTAAAGGGGGCCAGAAGCTCACAGACTCAAAACACCAGCTAAAAACCATATTAGGTCTCTAACCTCCCCTTAATCCTCTTGTCCGAATCCAACCTTCCTGCAGGAGCTCGTGAGAACTAAATATCAACCGAATACACTTTGTACATTGGAGGCAGGGAAATAGGTTTCCTACATATGACAGAGGTACAACAAATTGGTTGAGAAGGCGGAGCAGCTATTGGCCTATCAATTCCACCAGTAATACCAGTCTTGGGCGATCCTCCCCATTTGTGCTCTGGATGGTCGTCTTGTAATCCACCTGACACCTGTAGTGACGCAATTTCAAAAATACTAATAGAACCTCTATACCAGTGGGATGTCTCCAACCCTGGATGCCAAAACCTAATTGTTTTTTAGTACCTCCAACTGCAGAAGAGCTACTCATGTGGGTTGTATAATTATTGCTTGCATGCTCACTAGTAGTATTTAGATTACAGGCCCTGGGTATATGGTATACCACTTTACAAGGGACTTGCAAATAAACTAAATATGCTGATTATGTGCATACTAAAGTTACCAAGTTTACCATGTTTAGGGGAGAAGCACATGCACTTTAGCACTAGTTAGCAGTGGTTTGATTGGCAAATACCTGATTGCCATATTTAATTTGCATGTAAGTCCATTGTAGAGTGGTATATCATATACCCAGGCCCTGTAAGTTAAATGCTACCAGTGGGCCTGTAGCATTGAAGTTACACCTTAAAACGTGTCCCAGGCCTGCCTTTGCAGCCTGAAGGCAGAGTCCCACTGCCATTTTGACTTGGCATTTAAAACCCCTTGCCAAGACTTAAACTCCCATTTTATTATGTATGTCAACCCTAAGGTAGGCCCTAGGTAGCCCATAGGGTAGGGTGCTGTATAATTAAAAAGTAGGACATGTACTATTTAGTTGAACATGTCCTAGCAATAAAAAAACTCCTAAATTCATTTTCGCACTACTGAGGCCTACCCCTCCCATAGGGTAACTTTGGGGATTGCTTACTAAAATTAACATGTTGTAATTGCTGAACCAGAGGTGGCAGATATGTCATGTTTGGTACCTACAAACTTGTAATGATAAACCCTCTTTAATGGTAAAGTCAGATATATAATCACAAGTTTGAAAAAGCCACTTTTAACAAGTTGGCATTCTTCTACCCTTTACCCTCTGTGCCTGTAAGATGCATTAGGTCACATGACTGGGTGTCATTAACAGTTGGGACTTTGTGAATTCACCCCAGACAGTCACACAATAGGGGGATTAGCAGAGTATACATGGGCCATTACCGGTGTTGATGGGGGGAGGGGAGCTAAGCAGAGCCCCAATTGCAACTGAATAAACTGGGCTCTTTCACCACACAATAGGCTTAATGACCCTGTATTGTCAGTGCAGCCAGCTAAGAGCCTGGCCAGGGGAGGCAGGAAATTCCTGGAACTCCAGAGAACCCATCTGGAAACTTCTCCCAACTTTTAGGAACAGGGCATTAGGTTATAAAAAGAGTGCTCTCAGACCTGCTCCTCATTTCACTACTGGACCTGTGGAAGGACTCTCAGAGGACTGCCTTTTGTTGTGGCCTGCTCTGCACTCTGTCAGACTGCTGTACCTGGAAGGACTGCTTTGCTGCCTGCAGACTGCTTGAGACCCTCGGAGACCAGCCCTTGCAAAGCCCTGCATCAACACCTACACCCAGGACTCCAGAAGTGACTCCAGGGATTAGCTTAGCTGGTTTCCTGTTATTAGCCACAGGGATTTTTTTTTAAACTGAAGACTTGCTATTTTGATCCTTAAACTTTAAAAATTCAGGACTCAGGTTCTACTAATTGGATTTTCATAGTTTTGGTGTCAAATAATGTATTACAATGTTCTCTATATATCTAAATTAGTTTGGGATTTTTATTGAGTTGCATTTTCACAGTGTTGCTGTTTGTGTACTACATAAATACTTAACACATTGCCTCTAAGTTTACCCCGACTGCATTTTGTGCCAAGCTATCCAGTGTTAAGCACAGGTTAATTTAGTGATTTTTCGTGGTTCACCCTGCAAGGGATCGTGAAATAGCCCTTATCCTTGTTTCCCACTGAGAAGGACTGCTGCTTGTCCCATTAGAGTTTCCTGTTTCTCATTAATTTGGCATTCATCCACACATTTTCTCGTCTTGTTGTCTGAGGTCTACACCTTGTTGTTCACTACACTACTTTGAACAATGGTCAATAACTCTGGTGAGGCCTGGTATGTTACTTGAACTTAGGTTCGCATTAGGTCACTGTCAATTTCATCTCTGTCTATCGAGGCAACTGTGATTTCTGTGTCGTATTTTTAAATCACTCACAACAAACTCAATGAAGAATTGAAATACAAAAAAACTAAATTATTAGGCTATTCTGTGGAATTTGCTCCAGCTATCGTCAACCCAAAAATATTCTGTGATGTCCTTTTTAGCAAAGGGCTGCTGCTGATTTCTGCCTGAGTGAAGTCATAAGGGGTAGATCATACGGTTCCCTTTTTAAAAGTGTCAAACATTCTAGGCAGGGCTGCCCTTTTGTCTGTGCCTGATGACTACTCAGAAAAGCCGATAACAGCCAGGGGCTAAGATTTCATACTTTATTGTGTCCTTGTTTTGGAGACACCTGCTAGAAGCCAGCAATATTGCTACTGCTGTGATGGCCAAACCATAGCTCAAAGGCTGTATCTGAGCTACAGCCAGAAAATTATATTTAAAACAGGATCACCCAAAATCGGTTCTGAAACCTCAATAGTGGACCCACATTCCATGTCTGGAAAAAAGTCTTAAAGTGGAACTGTGAAATGGTCGATCTGTAGGTTACAAGAATGGAGGTAACAAAATGGCTCGTTTTATTCATTGTCTTATTTCTTACAATATTTGTAATAAAGTTAATAAATGCAAATTTCTTTGAGCTTCTTTTCATCTGTATCTTTAATGCATATATGTCTTTCTTTGATTTACTGGGAAAATGAATTCATATTTAAATGACATTCAGTTAGTTTAATAATAGTTCCATTCCTATGCTTCTGGCTCCTTCACAGAATACTTCCTCTGATGATGCAACAGAGGAAGGACCGTCGAAGGACGGACTTTACATGTCTAGCATATTTAGAATAAAACCTGTTTGTAAGAGACAGGTATATAAAAATATTAACCCCATCACCCTGGGAAAAAGCTCCCAGCATGTGGGACTATTAGTTTTTTGCTTTTCAAAAACAAACTCATAATTTGTGTGTATGTTTTTGTAACCCAAAATAATTTTGCTGGGCAGCCATTATATCTGACTGTACTGTCATTCAAATGTTTCATAGGAACCTCCATGACAGCATTTCCTGTCAATATAAAGAGTTGTCCACAGGGCCAGAGGACAGTTAAAAGTTTAGCAGGTGGATGTCCCTCAGGATGTCTAAGGTACTGCTCCACCATCGTGACAGAGTTCACTCTTTCCTTGAAACACTAAATCAGGCCCACACCTGTTATTACTTCTGTCCTGAGATTAGAATAAAGCCTCTCAATTATACTGTGTTGGTCACTTCTTGAAGGGTCGTATCCAAATGTTTCTATTTTGATGAAATCACTCTAAATATTACCTGGCTCTATGCCACTGGGATACAACATTTCCATTTCGAGTTTTTGCTTTTACAAATCATTGTTCTCAGTTGCTTTAGTCTGATTTGTTTTTATTGAACTTAATCAGAATTAATAATTCCATGCAATAATTCCAGAGTGCAGACTTGCTGCAGTACAATAGGTGTTTTCATAACATTAAGCATTTAGCATTTAGGTAATGATATATCTGGCTATTGTACATTCCCATGGCTTATGGAGTCAGAGTGAGTAAACAGCTTTAACTAATCCTAGTAAGGTCCTAATCATCTTCATCATTATTCACCTCCGCTGATAATGTAAAATAGTGGGAACTTTTGACGAGTACATTTCTGTACCTTGTACGTTAAGATAACTTGGAAAATTCTAACATTTGGACCATTAGACCTCAGAGTTATTGCCTGCATTTGAGCCAGTTTTAGAACTAAGGGGCTCATGTCGCAAAAACATGGGGTTTGTGACCCCAAAAGTTCTTATCATTAAGTACAAAACTTTTATTATGAGTTTGACATTTCTAGTAAAAGAAGTTTTACAGTTGTATTCAAATTGCAAACAGGAGGAGGCGTTAAAGGGGTTTCCTCCCTCCCTTTTCCGATTTGGAAGGGAATTTATTGGTTGTTTGTGACTGCGATTGCTGTTGCAAACCAATGATGAACTACCGACCAGCATGTTGGGGGTAACTAATCTGTAATGTTTGCCCTTTGAGAACCATGTTGTTAGCCTCAGGGGGGAGAAGTTACCCAAAACGGAAATTCTTTTTTTAAACTAGCACTGGTTCCTTTGAGGAACCCAGGCTACTTTGAAAAATAATTGTTTTTTAGCCAGCTACCAGGTGAATAATGAACTTTCTTTCATATCTTCAAGGCTACTGACCAAATGGTATATTGTTTGTGCTACTTAGCCTGCATTCAGACTTTTCACCAATGAAATAATAATACATCAGGACTCTAACTTTCATCAGGAGATGGTTGTCAATTGTGAACACTCCTTGTTTTCAGTTCTACCCGGTGCAAGTACCTGCTATTATCTGCATAAAGCAAACTGAAACAACATGTGAACTGTTTAGACAGGAACTGGGTAAATAGTGAAGCTCCTCTCATATACGCACAGCTACTGGCAAGTTGTGCATATTCAGTACTATTCAGCCAGCCACCAGGTGAATAACAAACCTTATATTCAAGTTATTTGCAAAGTCACCCAGAATGCAATACATCATTACTGCCATTTAACCAGATGCCAGGTAAACTTAAAATGTTCTTCACTATCTGCCAGGCAACTGGCAAAATAATATACTACTTACTGCTATCTAAGCAGTAGCCACATACATAATTGTATTTATTTGCTATTTGGATGGCTGCTGGCTTACTTGTACATACCTGCTATTTTACCTGTAGAGTGAAGAGTTTTTTTTTGGCTTGACAGCTGACCAAATATAACAAAACCTCTGTTGCTTTGTCATTGGCCACGTAAATATTGAAGTTTCCTTGGTATTTGCATGGTTGTTGACCAAACAGTACTGAATCTCTAAAATTTAGCCAGAGACTGAGTAAATAGTGAAGATTTTCTGCTATTTGTCCAACTGCCAGCCAGACAGTGCAGAATCTCTACTATTTCGCCAGAAACTGGGTAAATAGTGAAGTATTCTGTTGTGAGCACGGCCACCAGCTGAACAGCACAGAATCTGTACTACTTAGCGAGCAGCTTGGTACATTTTTAAGCTTTACGTTTCCCAGCTATTTGCACAGCCACTAGCTGAGCAGTGCAGATTCGCTACTGTTTAGCCAGCAGCCAGGTATACAGTGATTTTTTTTGCTATTTGTAAGGCCACCAGCCAAACAGTGCCAAATCTCTACTTTTAGTCAGCGACCGGGTAAATAATGAAGTTTTTCTGCTATTTGCACAACTACCAGCCAGAAAGTGCAGGATCTCTACTATTTAGCCAGAAGCCAGGTATTCTGTTGTATGCACAGCCCCCAGCCGAACAACGTTGAGCCTGTACTATTTAGCCAGCAGCTTGGTCATTTTTTAAGTTTCCCTGTGATTTGCACAGCAACTGGCCGAACAGTACAGAATCTCTACTGTTTAGCCAGTGGCCAGGTAAATTGTGAAGTTTTTCTGCTATTTATACTGCCGCCAGATAAACAGTGCAGAATCTTTACTTTTTAGCAAGCAGCAACTGGGTATATAATGACGTTTTTCTGCTATTTGCACAACAGCAGTCAAACAGTGCAGAATCTTTACTATGAAGCCAGCAGCCAGGTAAATAGGGACGTTTTTCTGCTATTTACATGGCCACTGGCCAAACAGTGCAGAACCTCTACTAGTTAGCCAACGTTCAGATAAATAGTGAAATCTGTCAGTTATTTTTCCAGCCACCAGCCAAACAGTCCATAATCTCTATTATTTAGCAAGCTTCTGTGTAAATAGTGACTTTTCTCCACTATTTTCAAGGTTATTGGCTAAATAGAAAATAATTTGTCCTATTTAGATAGTGACCAAGTAAATAGCAGAGAGCAATCACCCTTTTACGGGGACCACTTAAATAGCCACTTCCCTTTTTATAAAGTGGAAGCACACAGACATAAAAGATAAAGGAACACTTGCATCCATCCTGTAACACAATCCCCATATTGCATTAGACCAGTTCTAAATATCTAACATGAGAACAGCTTTAATCCTTCCTTGAGCTTTATTTTTTAGTGGGGCAGACATTTATTTGCAGTTCAACAAATATATTATCTGAATTGACATAGGTTTTACATTCAACTCATAAAACATTCTGATATATCGGGGTTTGACACAGATTCCAGGATATTATTCTTCTAGATTAGCAAATCAAGCAGGTGCCTACAACATAACTCTGTGCCATTCTTCAAGGGCAGCTTTCGGGTCTGGATTGGCTGAAGATATGTTAGATCGTCTAGATCCAGAAACAGGATTCTTTCTATACAGCAGCCTAGTCAGGCATTCTTGTTTTTCCTTCATGGTCATTCAAATTCTTCAGCCATGCACACACACACGAGAGTATGCATACATGACTGTGAGTAGACAGAGTAATGTATACATGGATGAATGGGCGAATAAATGAGTGCTGGTGTATAAGTCGATAAAGCTGAGTGAATCCTAGTTTGTTTTGATGGGATAACAGGAGTTAGCTTAGCCTTTGGCTTGCAGACTCGTGCCCCCATCACCTAGTGACTTTTAACCTACTTAGCTTGCTCTGTCTTAGCCCATTTAATTATTTAATTCTTCTAAGATGGCTGCCTTGTTTATAGTTAGGTCACTTGTTAAGATTTGCATTATCAGTGCCACTGCGTTAAGGCGTCAAGATCAAGTGACAAAGACAAACAAACAGTAGGTGTTCACACTTAGGGACTTTCCCTCTCCAAGCTTTTGAGGGAATTGTTTATATTAATTGCCACCCCAAGCATGCCTGTTATCTATTGTTTGGGAACACTCCTACTTCCGGGATCCAAGTAGATCTGTATAAATACATCACACTTTAGACAGATGATCAGAGGGATTCTGACCAGAGGGCATCGCCTCCATTGCTGATATCAATGCTGCACGTCATCTTGACGCTGACTCAGTCTGCGTGTCCATGCGGGGTCTGAGATAGAGACCTCATTCCAAGGTAACAAGGGTTGGGGGCTCCTCTCATGAACATGGCATTGGCAAATTAGGTTTAACATACCTAGCTCTCCTTTAGGTAGGAAGTTAGGCCTATCATGATAGGGTATTAGGAACATGTTACACACTTTGGCCCTCATTACAACCTGTCGGTAAATATCGCTTTCCGCTGTGCAGAAGACCACCAACATACAGCTGCGGCCGCGGAATTCCGCTACAAGTATTATGACCCATATCTCGGAATCTGCCACAATACAGACATCCACACAAGTCCGCCACACCAAAGGTCAGTGATAAACTGGCGATACCAAAACCGACACCGTCACACCAACAGGAATACACCCACACTATCACGACCCACGAATCAACGTGGCGGTCTTTCAACCATGGAAATCAATTGGCGGTACACACCGCCGCACTCAAAATACACACACACACTTACAAAACACAACACCATTGGACAATTCGAAATACACACACCTGATACACATACACACACCCAATCCAATATAAAGCACACATCACCCACAAACCCTTACAACCAAAATTCTGAAAGAAGGCCAGAGAGAGAGACTACCTAAAACAACACCAACATCCACAGACACACAACACCATCACTTACACAACATCCACGGACCTCAAAGAACACACACCAACACATCCTCTCACACATCACAACAGACACCACCTCACACATCACCCACACCACATCATGGCACTTCAATGACACCCTATGTTCTTTGAGGAGGAGCTCAGGGTCATGGTGGAGGAAATCGTCCGGGTAGAGCCACAGCTTTTCGGATTACAGGTGCAGCAGACGTCTATTGCAAGGAAGATGAAGCTGTGGCGCAGAATTGTCGAAAGAGTTAATGCAGTGGGACAGCATCTAAGAACATGGGATGACATCAGGAAGAGGTGGAACGACCTATGGGGGAAAGTGCATTCCGTGGTATCCAGACACCAGATTGCTGTACGGAGGACTAACAACATGGGAGGAGCAAGTCTTGGCAATTCTGCATCCTGAGGGCCTCGCAGGAGTAGCAGGAGGACTGGACTCTGGTAAGACATATCTTTATTACTTTTCCCCCACACCCCACCTGCGTGCCATCACATACTGCCACCTTTACCCTCACACCCATCACCCCAACAACCCACAGATACCCCACTAACCCAACCCACACATCCCAAAACCAAGCCCTGCATGTACCACCAATGCATGGACACCCATCACCAAAGCATGTCCAGTACAGAGACTCACTCATGTCCCAAAATCACCAATCACACAAGGACCAAGCCAATAATGCAAGCACAGGAGTAGAGGGTCACTCCCCCATTGCACAAGATGGCACACACAGATACAATAACTATGCATTTACACCCCAACAGGACCCATAGCCAACGTCACTGGACAGGAGGTGCCAGACATATCCAGTCCCCCCACAGAAGAGACTCACAGTGATGACAGCAGCTCTGCACACCTGGATCAAGATGACCAGCCCAGCCCATCAGGGACGTCGGGACAGTCAGTTCCCCTGACACAGTCACAAACCACCACTGAACCTCCCCCCTCAGGAAACACCACCACAGCACCCACCCAGTGGGCCTATCCCTCTGTCCCCAGGTCACATCAATCACCAGTGTGTTCACCACTACAGGGAACCCAGGCAACCCCACTAACACAGGATGATCAGGGGCCCGGGGGCAGTGGCAGTGGGCACACGCTTCAGGGGACAGAGGCACAGGATAACAGGGAAGCTGGGAGGACTGCTGTGCGACAGGGGGAGGACAGGCCCAGGGTACCCACTCTCCACGAGGCACTCTCCAACATCATGGGAGCTTATCACCATTCCCAGGAGACCATGGGCACGGTACTGGACAAGTTTCAGGAGTCCCAGCAGCTGCAGGAGGAACACTACCTGGGGATCAGGGAGGACTTGAAGTTCATTAACACCACCCTGGTCACCATTGCAGGGGTGCTGGCAGACCTTCTCAACACCAGGAGGGACACAGTGGCACTCCAACGGGCCCCTGACACTAGCCTGGACGATGAGCAGCCCTCCACCTCTGCCGGCGCTAGTGGACAGGAAGCAATGCCACAGGAACAACAGGCTACCAGCACCCCAACCCCTGCAGATGGAGAACCAAACGGTCTCTGAGATCCAGGAACAAGACAGAGAACATTGCCAAGACCCCCGCCAGGATATAAGACCCCCCTGAATGTCACTCTTCTGTCCCACTATGTCACCCTGTCCATCCTTAAACTGCCATTGCTACACTTCCTATGCCCCTTTGGCCATAGCATCTGTGAAACAAATAGACAGGACTCTGCCATGGACATACCTCCAGCCCATTTTACAACCCCCTCCACTTATTTGCACAGGAATAAACACACTTCAATCACAAAACAATCTGGAGTCAGTCTGTGCTTTCACAAATGTGTAATTGCAATGTCTATGGAATATAGCAATGTCAATTTACATGTTCACATACCAATGTAACACAGCTGTAGGCCAGGAGTAAACATAGCAGAGGGCACAAAGTGGGACCCAGATCTGTGAAATGGAAAGTCAAAGTGACAAGTCAGTGTCCATACACTGAGTGAAAATGACAGACTTATGCTAGCTCCAAAAATAGTATGAGTTGTGGGAAGAAGTGGCATCTTCTTACCTGTGTCTCACTGGAAGTATTGCATGATGATGTTGTTTAGGTTGTTGATATCCTCTTCTACTGCCTCCTCTTCTTCACTGTCCACAGGCTCCACAGCTGCCACAAGACCACCATCTGGCCATTCCTCCTGCAGAAAAGGCACCTGGCATTGCAAAGCCAGGTTGTGCAGCATATAGCAGGCCATGATTATCTGGCACACCTTCTTCGGTGAGTAGTATAGGGAACCACCTGTCAGATGGAGGCACCGGAATCTGGCCTTCAGGAGGCCGAAGGTGAATTCTATTTTCATCCTAGTTCACCCATGTGCCTCATTGTAGTGTTTCTCTGCCCTTGTCCTGGGATTCCTCACTGGGGTCAGTAGCCATGACAGGTTGGGGTAACCAGAGTCACCTGCAAATGTCGAGGGACAACTGTTAGACACACACTCACCCTTAGGGACAACCCCATACCCAGACACATGTCAACTGCATTGAGACCTTGGCCTCACCTATTAGCCACACACGGTGTCTCAGGAGTTGCCCCATCACATAAGGGATGCTGCTATTCCTCAAAATGTAGGCGTCATGCACAGAGCCAGGATACTTGGCATTCACATGGGAGATGTACTGGTCTGCCCAACACACCACCTGCACATTCATCGAATTGTAACTTTTCCGGTTTCTGTACACCTGTTCATTCCTGCGGGGGGGTACAAATGCCACATATGTACCATCAATGGCACCAATGATGTTGAGGATATGTCCCAGGGCATAGAAGTCACCTTTCACTGTGGGCAGATCCTCCACCTGAGGGAAAATGATGTAGCTGCGCATGTGTTTCAGCAGGGCAGACAACACTCTGGACAACACGTTAGAGAACATTGGCTGGGACATCCCTGATGCCATGGCCACTGTTGTTTGAAAAGACCCACTGGCCAGGAAATGGAGTAGAGACAGGACCTGAACTAGAGAAGGTATCCCTGTGGGATGGCGGATAGCTGACAACAGGTCTGGCTCCAGCTGGCACACAGTTCCAGGACTGTTGCACGATCAAGTCTGTATTTGATTATGATGTGTCTCTCTTCCATTGTCAACAGGTCCACCAGGGGTCTGTACACTGGAGAATGCTGCCATCTCATCACCTGCCCCAGAAGACGTGCCCTATGGAGAAGAGCAGCGAGCAGGGAGTCATCCAACACTGAGGTATCACAATGTTTTATTTGCAGAAATGTTAGTAATCTGCAATTTGCTGGTATCTGTCTGTATTCCCAGCCTAGATAGGTGTGACGCAGTTTTCATCCATCCCATGTGGACCCTGAAATGGCGGCTGCCTGACCTGTAAGGTGGGACAAGGGGATATGAGGTAACTGCGCTGGTGTTGTACACCGTCGCGGTGGGCGGTAGAAGACCGTGGCACAATTCTCCATTGGTTAACATTGGGCCCTATGGGTCCCAGGAGCCAATGACAATGTACGCCAGCGGAGACGGTACGCACCGCAGCGGATGCGACCGCCATTTTCTGTCTGTTCACTCACTTGATACCTGATCTTCAACAGGAGAGGACCTACACTGCAAGTGCTGCTGTGACCTGTGTCTGGAAGTGACAATGGCTCATGTGTCTGGGGAAAGGGCCCCTGCCTTCACTTCGGAGGAGTTGGAGAAACTAGTGGATGGGGACCTCCTCCAGTACACGCAACTGTACGGTCCTCCAGACAAATAGGTGAGTACACTGTGAGCATGCTGCATGGGTACAGCCTGCTTTGAGTGGTGTGGATGGAAGATACATGGGGGGGACTGAGGCCTGCATGTGCGGATGGTGAGTGTATGTACATCAGGGCATAGGTGGGAACTGGTGGTCAATGACTATGACTCTCCGGATGGGTGAGTAATTTCCTTTCCCTCTGTACCATTCCTTTAGGTCAGCGCCCACCAGAAGAAGGGTATTTGGCATGCCATCGCCAAGGACGTCCGGACCCTTGGGGTCTACCACAGATGTAGCACCCACTGCCGTAAAAGATGGGAGGACCTGTGGCGCTGGAGCAAGAAGACAGCGGAGGCCCAGCTGGGGATGGCCTCCCAACGTGGAAGGGGTGCCTGTCGCACCATGACCCCCCTGATGTCCCGGACCCTGGCAGTGGCCTATCCAGAGTTGGATGGGTGCTTGAGGGCATCACAGCAGCCACAAAGGGGTGAGTACACTCTCATTCAGCCGACTCAGTGTGCCTTACGAGGTGTCTGGGTGGGGGAGGTGGGCAGTGGGTTCCCCTAGGCCAGGGCGAACTTGGTAGGTAAGTTCCCTTGTGAGGCAGGCCATGCGGCACCCCAACCCCACCAGTGGTAAGAGCCATCTACACCTAGTCAGGCTCCTGTGACTTTCAGGTGTGCAGCAATTGGGCTTAGGCCTCGTACCCCATGGTCAGGTGAATTTTCTAGGAACTGTTAATTCATGCCGTAGTGCTGTGGGCTGCTCCCTGTGTGTTGTGTCCGCCAATGGTAGTGGTGTTGCATGCACTGATCATGTTTTTCTTCTGTCTTTCCCCCTCTTTTTGTGGTCTCCCTGTTCCTGTGTGCAATAGCATCATCAGGCGGAGGAGCAGTGGCACCGGAGCAGGAGGGAGCTGCAACCCACCTGGCCCTGGAGGGTGAAGCAATGGAGTCTGAAGCCACCAGTGGGATGGAGGGCGAGGGGAGCTCCACGACGGGGACAGAAGCAGACACCAGTGACAGCAACTCCTTCTCTGATGGGAGCTCCCTTGCGGTGGCGAGCACATCTGTGCCCACCGCATCAACAGGTACAGCCGCCAACCCCCCTACCACCACCGCCCTCCCAGCAGCCCCTCAGCGTGTGTCCCGTACCTGCTCACCCAGGGAGGTGGGCATCTCCTTCACCCCAGGCACCTCGGGCCCTGCCCAGTCAGCCCTGCTGCCCTCAGTGAGGAGGCTATTGACCTCCTGAGATCCCTCACTGTTGGGCAATCTACCATTTTGAATGCCATCCAGGGTGTTGAGAGGCATTTGCAACAAACAAATGCATACCTGGAGGGCATTCATTCTGGGAAGGTGCCAAAACAGAGAGCATTTCAGACTCTGGCCTCAGTACTGATGGCAGCCATTGTACCTGTGTCCAACCCTCTCCCCTCCAACTTCCTCTACCCAGACCCAATCCCCTGTACCTCAGCCTATCCCAAGCACACCATCAGACCAGCATGCACACAAATCAGCACACAAAGGTGGCTCCGGAAAACATAAGCACCACACATCCCACAAGCACTCACTCAAGCACCATCCCCATGCAGACACAGCAACATCCACTGCCACCACTGTGTCCCCCTCCTCCACGTCCTCCTCCTCCCTCGTTGTCTCATCTCCACTCACACCTGCATGCACTACATCCTCAACCACTACCTCCATCACCAGCACACCCATCCCCACACACTGCTCACGTGCCATCACCATCCCCACTACCATTCACACATCCCCTGTGTCCTCTCCAACAGCCATCCACCTCACAACAGCCTCCGGCCCATGCACCTTCGCCCAAATTCAGCAGACATACACCTCCTATAACCACTACCTCTTCCTCCACTCCCAAAACCCCTCCATAGTCCCGTCTGAGTGTGTCTAAAAAACTTTTCCTGGCAACTCTTTACCTCTTCCCTTCACCTACCCTTGTCCTTCCCCTAGGGCCATGCTTTCCAGGTCCCAGCCCAGCACCTCAGACACCAAATCCCCAGGCACAGGGGTGCCAGCAACTGCGGGGTCATCAAGTGCGACACCCATCAGGGCTGCCAGTGTGCCACGTAGTGAGGGCAAAGACATTTCACCACATGCCAAGGTGAAAAAGGTGCCCACATCCCAGAGGGAGAAGCCGCACCTACCAGCCACCAAGAGCTCAGCAAAAACAAAAGGAGATAGTGGCAAGACAACTGCGGCACCATCAAAGGTGGGGAAGGGACAAAAGCAGAAGAGCAGGTCAGGACAGGGCACTGTGGCACCGACTGAGGGACCAGTGTCACACCTTCTGTCCACGACCACACCAACCTGTACGGCGGCCAACACTGCAAGCTGCCCCGCCACCACAACTGCCACCTGCCCGCCACCTGCACTGCCACCTGCACAGCCACCTGCACACCCACCTGCACATCCACCTGCACGTCTTCAGCCTCAGTGACAGTCCCCAGCCTCTTCCCCAGTAGGCAGCTGTCTGAGGCTGCAGGGGAAGTCCTGCTGTGTCCATCAGCAGGTGCCGACCCATGCACCACCGCCAGCACTGCCGCCACAGACACCGCCGCAAGCACCGCCACCAGCCCCGCAACATGCTCGGACAGTGGCACCACCGCTGACATGGCTACCATCCCCAGTGGTCAGTCGTCCAAGGCTGGAGGAAACTTCCTGGACCCAGGCGAGCTTCCATGAGGCATGACTTCCATCACTCCGACCATGCTTTGAGCAGGTAGGTCACTTCCATCGCACCTCACTGCCGCCAGCTGCCACCAGTTCTTGCCAGACTTAGCCAGTATTTTCCTTTGTTTTCTGCTCCCTCGTAGATGCTGCATCCCCGCGGCCTCGCCCCCCCCTCCCTCCTCGAGTCCTTGCCTTCCGCCTCGTTTTCCCTGCTGGCCCGCCCCATCTGCCCTGCCATTGGATCCCGCCAACCTCCTCCCAGCTGACACACCCTCCCTCCTCCCCTCTTATGCCGGCTGCAGCACGGGCGCGCCGCTGGCGTGCCGAAGGCGTGCCAAAGGCAAGCCCGTCTGCGCCAGTCCGCTCCAAGACCGCGCCTAGCGCCAGACCCCCCTGGCCAACATGGCCCTGCACTACCTGTAACCATTACACAGCCGACGAACTCCACGCCTTAAACCCAGGTCGTTCCTCCATCTGCTACCAATCCACACCAACGCGCACCAGAGGACCTTTCTCTTGCAACACCTGCAAATTCACCTGCAAGCCAACCCCCGAACACCATACCAAAACAACAGACTGCCACCTAAGATGCATCCTGCTGAACACCAGCTCCGTCCACAAACATGCAATTGAACTCTGGGACTTGCTGACCACTCACTCGCCGGACATCGCTTTCCTCACCGAAACATGGATGACCCCTGCCTTGGAACCAGACATAGCTATAGCTATACCAGATAATTACAAAATCACCAGAAGAGACCGCAACAACAAACCAGGAGGAGGAATCGCCATAGTCCATAAAAACACCATAAGAATCTCCGACGACATCATCAAGTCCGCCGAGGACCTCCACTTCACTATTTATGTAAATGCCAACAACACACTCAAAGGAACACTGGTCTACAGACCTCCCGGCCCGAGACCACAGTTCTGCGACGATATCGCTGACACCATCAGCTCCCAAGCCCTCACCTCAACGGACTACATCTTCCTAGGCGACCTGAACTTCCACCTGGAAAATAACAACGATACCAACACCACAAACCTAATCGAAAACCTCGCCAACCTCGACCTCAAGCAACTTGTCACTTCACCGACCCAATCCGCTGGCCACACACTCGATCCCATCTTCTCAACCAGCAACCACGTCACCTTCAGCCACACCACCGAACTCTACTGGACAGATCAACGATGCATCCATTTCTCCTACCAGGAACCAGTCACTCACAACCACCGCACACAACCGCCTTAATGCAACTGGAGCAAAATTTCCATGGACCAAATGATCTCCACCCTCGCCCAGACCCCACCAGGACCTCAGACCCCAACACAGCCGCCACCAACCTGCACCACTGTATTGAAGACTGCGCCAACACCCTCTCACCGCTCAAAAAGCACCCTAACACCCCGCACAGAATCAAGGCCAGCTGGTTTACCCAGACTTAAAGGAATCCAAACAACAATGCCGCAGAATGGAAAAAAGCTGGTGCCGTGACCCCACCACCTCCAATCGCATCGCCTTCAAGTAGGCCCTACACAGACATCACCAAATGATACGCACCGCCAAAAGGACCCACTTCAAAAACCGCATCGAAACCAACGCTCACAACAGCAAAGAACTCTTCAGCATCATCAAAGAGCTATCCACCGCCAGGGACTACTCCAACCAACCCCTGCCATCACAGGAGCTCTGCAACTCACTCGCATCTCACTGCCATCGAAAGATAGAAGATATCCACAACAGCTTCAACTCCCAGTCCCACCAGCTAACTACAAACACCCCGAGCCCTACGCGCCAAGCAAAACCCACCTCCTCCACACCTAGACCCCAGTCAACACAGAAGACACCGCGAACACCATGGCCACCATCCACTCCGGATCACCATTGGACCCCTGCCCACACCACATCTTCAACAAAGCCAACACCATCATTGCCCTCCATCTCCACCACACCATCAGCAGTTCCTTTGAATCAGCCACCTTCCCAGAGAGATGGAAGCTTGCAGAAATCAACACCTTGCTAAAGAAACCCAAGGCAGACCCTGACGTCCCCAAGAACTACCGACCTATCTCACTCCTCCCCTTCTAAGCCAAGGTCATCGAAAAAATTGTGAACAATCAACTATCCCGGTTCCTGGAAGACAACAAGGCACTTGACACCTCTTAATCCGGATTCCGCAAAAACCACAGCACCAAGACTGCACTCATTGCTGCAACAGACGACATCAGGACCATGCTCGACAAAGGAGAAAGAGCAGCACTCATCCTCTTGGACCTCTCTGCAGCTTTCGACACGGTATGCCACCACACTCTCCACACACGCCTCCACAAAGCTGGAATCCGTGACAAAGCCCTGGACTGGATCTCGTCATTTCTCACTGACAGGACCCGAAGAGTCCGTCTCCCGCCGTTCCTATCAGAAGCCTCCAACATCACCTGTGGAGTCCCTCAAGGATCTTCACTCAGCCCCACACTTTTCAACGTGTACATGGCCCCCCTCGGAAACATCGCACAAACACACCACATCAACATAGCATCCTACGCTGACGACACTCAGCTCATCATCTCCCTCACGAAAGATCCCACTACCGCAAAGGTCAACCTCCACAACGGACTCCACGCCATCACCAGCTGGATGGAATCAAGCCACTTCAGATTAAACACAGACAAGACAGAATTAATCATCTTCGGCACCAACCCCCCAGCCTGGAACGACTCCTGGTGGCCCACCTCCCTAGGACCCGCTCCCTCACCCACCTCTCACGCACGCAACTTGGGCTTCATCCTGGATTCCACACTCAGCATGACTCAGCAGGTCAATGCCATCTCCTCTTCCTGCTACAACACCACCGCCTGCTCCGCAGAATTTTCAAATGGATTCCCATCGAAACCAGGAAAACCGTCACCCACGCCTTAGTCAGTAGCCGATTGTATTACGGAAACGCCCTATATGCAGGAATAACAAACAAACTCCAAACAAAACTGCAAAGAATCCAGAACGCATCCGCCCACCTCATTCTGGACATCCGACGCTGCGACCACATCTCACCCCACCTCAGAGACCTTCACTGGCTACCAGTATCAAAGAGGATCACCTTCAAAATCCTCATCCACGCACACAAAGCCCTCCACAACACAGGACCCACCTACCTCAACGACAGACTCACCTTTCACACCCCCACCCGCAACCTTCGCTCCGCCAACCACGCCCTTGCCTACGTTCCTCGCATCCGCTGCACGACCGCCGGAGGAAGATCATTCACTCACCTTGCCGCAAAGACCTGGAACTCCCTACCTCTCCACCTTCGCCTGCCCCAAGACCTTCTATCTTTCAGGAAACACCTCAAGACTTGGCTTTTCGACCAGTAGCTCCCCCCTCCCCCAGCGCCTTGAGACCTTACCAGGTGAGTAGTGCGCTTTATAAATCCCTGATTGATTGATTGATTGATCACTGTTTGCACCTGCAGGTGGAAGGCCAAGCCGCAGCAGTGTGGGGTATGTCGCTGCCTCCATGGTGTATCATGCTACCTGTACCTCGGCAATCTTGTGGCACACACACCCAGGTGATGGAATTGTACCAGCCACACTGCACGTGGAGCACTCTGGGCACCATGCCCCCTCCAGAACCAGTGGAGATTGACATCCACTACCTCAGTCCTTGGCAGGATGAAGCACTCTGGGCACCATGCCCCCTCTAGAACCAGTGGAGAGATACATCCACTACCTTAGTCCTTGGCAGGATGAAGCACTCTGGTCACCATGCCCCCTCTAGAACCAGTGGAGATTGACATCCACTACCTCAGTCCTTGGCAAGATGAAGCACTCTGGGCAACAGGCCCCCTCCAGAACCAGTGGAGAGATACATCCACTTGAGAGACTGTGGCTTTGCACTCCCCAGGATAAAGCAGTGGGCAAACGACCCACTGGAGAGACTTGAGAGACTGTGGCTTTGCACTCCCCAGGATAAAGCAGTGGGCAACCCACCCACTGGAGAGACTTGAGAGACTGTGGCTTTGCACTCACCAGGATAAAGCAGTAGGCAAACCACCCACTGGAGAGACTTGAGAGACTGTGGCTTTGCACTCCCCAGGATAAAGCAGTGGGCAAACCACCCACTGGAGAGAGTTGAGAGGCTGAGGCTTTGCACTCCCCAGAATAAAGCAGTGGGCAAACCACCCACTGGAGAGACTTGAGAGACTGTGGCTTTGCACACCCCAGGATACAGCAATGGGCATGGAGCCCCCTCATGCAGCAGTGGCGTTGTGCGTTCATCTGGCTGATGTGCCCCCCTCCCCCTCTCCCTGAGGTGCCTGTATATTTTCGATCTGATGCCCCAGCAGTGTTCTCTCCGTTTCAAGTCAGGTATCTTGTGTGGGCTTCGCCCATGCATTTTGGGACCAGTGGTTTACGGACAATGATTGGTACACTATCCGGACTTGTGTAGTTGGTGTACATATTTGTATATACTGAATTTTGCTTTTTGACTATCAGATTTTTCATGATTATACTGGTAGCAATCATTTCCTTTTGTCCTTGCATTCTCCCAGGGGGTGATGGGGTGTATATGTAATGTTGCTGCATGTGTTTGTGTGTATATTGTTGTGGGTGAGGGTGGGGGTATTGCGTGTTGCGTGTGTGTGTGTGTCACTCTCTTTAGCACTCCCCTGTGTTGTAGGTGCTTTACTCACAGTGGTCGTTGACAGTGTCTGTCCTGCTCCTGATAGAGCAGGAGGAAGAGCAGCATTGGTAACACCTGTGGTTCGGGCTCCATGGCGTCCTGGTTCCTCGTTGGGTGTTGAGAGTTGAGTGTTTTCCCTTCTGTGTACTGTTTCCGCTGTGCTTTTGATAGCGTTGGTTCCGCCCCAGAAAAGGTGGCGGATAAGCCTCTTGTAATACAGTGGACGGTACTTTGTCCTCCGTCTGTCTGTTGGCAGTTACCGCCGAGTGTTAAAGTGGCTGTCTGTGTGTGCGGTTTCTCCCATGGTCGTGATTCAATTTTTTTTCCACTAGCCTGTTGGCGGTATTACTGCTGCTTTAGCACCGACCGCCAGGGTTGTAATGAGGGCCTTTATGTCTTTTCATGTTATTGCAAGATGGTGGGGGTCTTTGTAATACTGACTTGTCTTTACAATTCTGTTTCTTGCACTGATCATTATCCTAATCTTTGCAGCCCATTCAACTTATCTAAAATTGCAGTAGTGGTAAATAAAAACCATTTAAACTTTACTGCATCTTCGTTATTGCCTGTGGGGGCATTTTGATACAGTTTTTTTTTGTAATAGAAGATTCTCTGAATTCTAGTTTACACACAATAGTGCTTGTCTCAGAAGCTGAATTAGAATTCTAATCTTATTTCTGCTGTGACAATGTGATAAAAATCTTTCAGAAAGAGAGTTTGAAAAAAGACAGTGTTTCAAGAAATAAAAAAGGCTTCGGGTAGGCTTTTCTTTGGGTCAGCCTTACTCTGAAATGCAAAGAAGCTATTATAGTCAATTCCTTTCCCACCTCGAGCAGATATTTAGTACAGCAACTTTTTTTAAAGATTAGGCTTCACTGACATGAGGACAACCAATGTCACAAGTGCAGAATTTAAATGGTTTTGCTTTGTAATAAAATCACAAAGCAAAAATGTGAGCACTTACAATTACTCGTTTCGCAACAAAATATTTTTTTTTGCCTTATGGAGTAAATTAGGATTTGATAAAATCAAGGAAAATTGTCTGATATTTTCTCAGATGCACGGAGTTGTAATGATCTCCAAGAAATATCTAAGCTGAGGTTGCATGCAATCCTTACTGACCAAAACAATGGGTACTCAATCAAAGATGGAAACATAGCTTTTTTAGTGCCCCCTTAACTCGTGTGAGGCTTGGGCTCTCAGCCACAGCCTAGTTAGAAAACTGTGTGAAAATTGAACCTAGAAGCCCTGTAAGCCGAGAGAGCATAACTGGTTTGTCCCACTAGGATTTTTAATGTGAAATAAAGGAGTGGTTATTTTTCACATGGAAATGTGGGAAGGGATTTTCATAATAAAGTGATGCACTGAAATGTATTCGAGTAAAGCGCACAATGAATATAGGTATGTAATAGCATTTATTCATTCTTTTGCAAGTATGGTTATTCTGTCGTATTTTAGAAATGTTATATCATAATCATTTTATATTGATGGCATTCATGTGAAACGTGAAAATAATTTAAACTAAAGTATATTCATGTTCATTTTAAGCTTGGCCAGAGTGAAGGTCCCAGTTCTTTGTGTTTTAACCTTCCAAGTGAAGCTTGTTTAGTACATATTTTCCTAAAGCTGCAGTTGTCAGGATATCAGTCTGGGTTAGTAGAAAACCCATTGTGAGGGAAGATAAGAAGGCCTGGAGAAACCTTTTATCAAGGGCAGAAGGAGTATCTTGAGTTGGTAGCTGTAATTCTTCAAAGATTGCATAGGGCAAGGGTGCACCAAGAACCAGTGCCTAAGACTAGGATAAAGTGTCAATTAAAACTTGTGATTTGCAATTTTGTTTTTGAACTGGATGTTTTGGATGTTATGTCACCTTAGGAAGAATCAAGATTTAAGAGTGGTTTAGCTGAAGGTATTATTAAGATTCCCACGGTCCTTTGCTGAGAGTGAACCTTTCTTAGGTACAGACTTTATTTTTTATGTGGCTTCATGCCACCTCAGATCTCTTGACAGAAACTTCTACCAAAAGTATGTTGTGCTAACCTCTTTTCCCCTTAATTTCACAGGTGTTAGAATAGCTAGGAATCAATAATTAATGGTTAAACAGGACAAATTGGGTTTGGACTTGATGCATCATACTTTTTTCCTTATTTCCTGCATTATCGCTATTTAATTGGTGGTATTGTCTTTGCTGATTAAATTCAATATTTTGTGACACTTTAATTCTCCTTTAATGAGTCTGTACATCTATACTATGATTTTGAGGCTCATATATGTAAGTTTGGATTTGAGACTGGAATAGAGCCCTTTGAACATTATTTGGTTTCTGGGATTCAACGTGTGGCCCCAGGTCGCACTATAATTTGAAGTGGGAAATTTAATGTAGGTCTCCTCAGCCTTTGGAACAGAAAATAGAAAGATTAATCGGACCTCAGGATAAGAAACAGACTCCAGAGCTGGATCAACCCAAGGTAGAACTTTGTCCAGAATTATTCCCATCTTTATTCATGCATCACAATATCTGCTTTCCTTGGGATTCATGCGTACTTCCAAACAAGCATGTCACAGAACAGGCCAACAAAACTTTTGAGTGGCAGCATGCATAACCTCATCTTACAGGAGCTGAGCAACACTTATCTTCAATGTCTTCAATGTCTATGAAACACCCAACAGAGTTCAAGCAGTTGAAGTTGTTTAAAATGCTTAAGTGGAGATTCAGACTTTTTTATATCTATCCTATGGAAAGTAGGCAATGGACAGCTGCCAATCACAGTGAATATTTATTATATATGTGAAACAGGAAAATTCATGTTGCCTCACTTTGGGGAACGTTAAGATGTTTCATTCTGTAGTTGCATTTATTTAGCCCTCTCTACCACAATGTGTTTAACTTGAGATGGTTCATGAACATTAATGGACTAAGAGGCATTAGCCAATAGAACAAGAATCACGATCAGAAGGGATAACAAGTTTTAGCATAATTTGTGTCTCATCAGCATAACTGAAACAGGTGAGGTTAAAGGAGAAGATGGGTTTAGACACAGGGTACAGGTAGACATTTAAAAAGAGAGGGTGATGGTGAATTCTTGAGGCACCCCTGTAAAACATGAAAATGGTCAGAGCAGTAGAAGTGCTAATATTAGGGATCTGTTTGAGAGAAAGGAAACAATTAAATTAAAGACAGTGCTAACTACTTCTATCCTTTCAAGTCTCTAAGGCAAGGCAGGATAATAGTCCATGCCAAAAGCAAGCAAGTATCAAATAACAGAAGTGCTGCTACTCTCTTTGAATCCACCACAGTTCTAATGCCATCCTGGACCGGTAGTAGTGCAAAATCCTTGCCCTGGTTTGTATTACAGAGAAAATTGTATTTTTGTTTATGAAGGCTCATAGTTGACTGTGGCCATCTCCTTCTACAATATTTCCAAAGAGCAGAGCAAATTTCAAAAAGTAGATATTTTGGAGGGACCATTTGATCTGTGCCTGGCTTTGATTTATATTAAAGTTTGCCTAAATAGTTTGTAGTTAATTTGGGAATAGCCTAGATTCCGAGAGTGGTTGATGGTAGTGCTGGCTGGAATGTCCATACAGCTATTTAGAAGAATGCCTTGAAGAGTGGGTGTTGAACATGGGTCTGATGATAATAATGGTAAGCAACAGGCTTTAGTAAAGTTCAAAAAGCCATATACAGATACAGAGTTGAAGGACATTTTCTTAATTACACAATGGATAGAGAGTTCAAGGTACATTCCAAGTTGAGTTGTATGTCATTCTCTTTTTTTGCATCAAGACATGTTTCTAGAAGTTTGGCTTTGGAAAGAAGTGGTTTTCTAATTAAGTACCTAGGTTTTGAGAATGCATGGTTTTGGAAATTAAAGTTCCTTACTTGAAGTAGTAGTTACATAGATGCCAAACAAAGTAAAAACTCATTTTGACTTCATGGCCATGGGTTCAAAGATTCTGGAACAGTATTGCAGTATCAATGTATTAAGGTGGTTGTATGTTTCCACTGTCTTTCAAAAATATTTTGCTTGATTTGAGACATTGCAGGTCTTGTGTCATTCATACCTCTTTTTGACATTGATTAGAAATTCCACAATGAGATGATGTTATCTTTGATTTTTCAGGTACAAAAGGAGATTTGTATTTTTCATTAGAGTGAATGCCAGAAGGATGCAGAGAGAGTGATGAGGTATTAATTGTGCGAGGGAGAGGGGAGAAGGGAGAATTAAGATGGAGGGAGTAGAGGAGGGAAGATGGTGAAGGATGGTTAAATGTGACCAAGCAAGTTTCAATGCACGTTGTGTTAGGGAGGCAGGCTTCCTCTGCTTCAAGGAATAGTTGCAGTCCCATGTGTCAACATGCAACCACACAGCAAATAAACTTGAATGAGTTGCATCGGTGTGATCACTTGTGTATCCGACTTACACAGTGCGTAAGGGAGAAAAAGTTGTTAATGGGAAAACGTTGTTGTTTTTCTGGGTCGCATCCATTCCACAACTTACTTTCAGCCATTATACAAATAGATGTTCACAATCAATTATAGGTAACTCAATGATATGCATACCAGTGGTGAAAGAGATCACTGAGTAGTGATTCCAATGTTCACAATCAATTGAATGTTCACAGTCATTATGATTGCAATATTACTGATGGTCACAAATATAAAAGTGTATTTCAAAATCTAAACAACAAAGGGTCTCCTCTTGATATTTCTGAGGGAATTCCACATCCTCTCTGAATGCATCTGCTGTAGCCCAATTCTAAATAAATGCTGTCACCAGCCAGAACCTGAAGTAAGTAGTGGGGGACTACCTGGTCCAGGCTAAGAAGATGCGGAGTACAGTTTAGTGTCTCATCTGTAACAGAGGTTAGAAAGCATACTTGGCTGACCACACAAGATACTCTTTGTGTGGTTCCTTATGTTAGTGGCCATTCAAGATTAGCCTAAGAGGAAAAATATGGGGAAACTGGAAACATTGAATGTAGTGTTGGGACTGAACCCAATGCTTTCCTCTCTAAATCATTGAATGCTTACTCTTGTACATCCTCAGACTGCATGGCACAGCCAATTTCAAAATATCTAACTGTCTCTACTACCTTCTTATTGGATGATAAGACAAGTTAGAGGGTATTTTCAGTACAAAAAATATGACAAAGTCAAGTCTTAGAACAGTACATCTATAAGAACATATGCTCGATATGTAAATACACACTCTTTAAATATCTAACTATTTTGACTATAGGAAAATGTTGAAAATATCAAACACTCTATGGCATTAGGTCATATTTGTTGTTTGGCACACTCCTTGCAAAGGTAGGTGCTGGTACAATTGGTCGCAGCTTAAGATGATGTAGGCAAAAAGGCAACGTCATCCACACTCTATGGGTGTGAGTCTCACTAAAGGAATTATGAAAGAGAGTGAGGAAGTATCTTGCTCATTTTGTGAACTTCCTGGGTCCGTCATCCACCACACTGGTTATATTGGATGTATGGGGAGAAACTCACTTTGCATTGATATCTAAATTTCATTTTAGATAGGAGCTCCTCGTGACAAGGAGGAATGTTGTCCAGTAATGGGGACTAGTCTCCACCCCTGAGCTTGAGCATGGACTGATGAGGGAGAGTGCCCAAAAATGTAGAAAAACATATGGTTGCCATGTAAGACCTATCAGGGTCTTTCCTGAACTCTCTGGATTGACTGTTTTGGTGGAACTAGGGTTGGTTGGAGAGGTGCTGAGGACATGGAGATGCTCAAGGTCATATTGTACAGTACTGTGTCTTCCATTGTAAATCTAATATCATATTGGCTGCTAAAGGTTCTGAAATTGTTTTCAATAAAAAGTTGTATAAAAAAAAGTTGTTGTTTGGTAGGTTGAAACCTCTATAGCTAGTGCAATGAAGGTTTCACCTCCAAAACTCAAGCAGTCGCTGGCCTGCATTATTTAGATGTGTTTGCCCAATATGTGTTCATTTTCTCCTGAATACATGGTACGTGGAAGGAGCTGGTTTGGAAGAAAACATGACTGGAGATTTGGCATGCCACGGTGATGTGGCAGACCTACTGCATATGAGTTATTTCTGAGGAGAGACCTGGATGCAAGGGTAAGTCTTTTGAAAAAACATGTCATGCCTGACATGCACTGGACCAGTCCTTAATTTGAACCTTTGGTTTCCGATGCTCAACACCAGCACTTCATTGTCAACACAGGCTCTTTTGACAGCCAGCCACATGGTGGCACTGGTTGTCTTATTTTCTAAGGTGCAAAACAGCTGTTGCTTAATAATTAAACGTACATTTAAGTCAATAATACCTGCCACCAAAAACTACAAGAATAGTCTGGGCGGCATGTATTAGCCACTTTGATGTATATTTAAATTCTGAAATTTCACACTTAAATTAGTGTAATGGCTAGTAGTGATAGTACTGTTACTGACAGTGCTAGTGGGAGGAATGGGTGGTGCAAGCTTCAGTTCCTTCCTGACAAGGGCCCTTGCACTTCTTTTTTGTTAACAAATTAAGCTCTGACTGGGATGTTTTCTGTCTGGAGCTTCCACAGTTCACATGACTGATCCAGGTAGAATAACGTTAACAACAAAGGACTGCCGGAAGAGCATTCCCACTCTGAAGCTTATTCCTCTGTTCTAGGTTGACGCAGTAGTTTCCCAATGGCAGAACCAAGGCTGGCTCTAGTGTCAGGAATACAACATTGATGGGGGAATCAAGGGAATGTAGCTAGGGTATTTTAGGAGCATGTTCTGTCCATTCCCCCCTTCCATTAAATAAGCATTGGCAAAGCCAATAGGTTTTGCCTAGGCCAGATCTATTTGTCTTCGTCAATGTTTTTTACATGGAATAGTAAGTCATTAACTGAATTAGTTACTTAAGTGTTTGTGATTTTGTGCCTGATTTAAAGATACTTTACCTCATTTTGAAGCATTGCTTTTCAGATGTGTGTCGACAAGGAATGGAGCAGTTTGAGCATTTATCCATTAAATATGTAATCAACAGAGATTCACTCAACCCACCTGCATCCAACGCACGCACCTATTATCCATCCATTTACTATCTGCTCTAAGCAGGCTTTATAAGGTGTCCCTACATTTGCCTGGCCAGTGTTTATTCTAAATGGTATACTTATTCAAATAGGCTTACAGTCAGATCTGCATTAACGAGGGACACGATTGTGTAAAAAGATCATATTGTTCTGTGTGATGGCTGTGAATACTTAAACAAATTCAACAGAGCAATACGTTAACCTCGCCTACCGAAAGCAAAGACGGAATCAAATAATGCCAACATATTTGAAGGCTCAGCATTGACAAGCCTTGCTACCTCATGTAATGCCTAAATTTATTTTCTGTCTTCAGTGGGACGAAAACTGTGTTGATGGGAATAATGTATTTCTGGTCAAGTGAAAACAACAGTTTCCATATTCATGCTGTGATGAAAATCACTGTTTCTCTTATACCCTGCTAAAGAGGTCTTGCAAAGAGAATTTTCTGAATGAACTACAACTGTTTGTCTTTGTGCACCTTTGGTGTTTCAAGGTCAGGAGGCCATGCTCATGCCGGTTTGGATCTCTCTTCTATAAACAAAACTAAGTGAATAGAATTTATCATAATTAAAATAAAAACTTGTACTCATAATTTATCATTGCTATAGGTATGGAATGGTTCTATAACAATTGAATGAGTATTTGCATGAACATTACTGTGAGACAGGACCAGTCACAATATCAGGGGAAGCCGTGTTGCATAACTATTTTTCTACCTGTATAATGTGCCCATGTGCATTTAAAAAACATTCCATAAGTCAGTCATGAATGCCTCTCTAAAATAATATACAAAATATTATTAAAATCTGTAGCTGCTGAACAGCCACAACCTCGTTAACCACCATCTTGACAATCTACTTTCATCCTTGCTCCTCTCAAGACCAAACATGTATTGTATAAAACTGCGATCTTGCCACGCCTTCAAATTATAAAACATACAGTAATAACCTTTTATAAGTCTGAAATATGAAACCTATGTATCCTTAGTAATAAAGATCATGGCGTGATCTATATAGTAAGCAAAAGCTTTAAATATGTTCTATCAATCAATCAATAATATTCGTAAAGCGCGCCACTCACCCGTGAGGGTCTCAAGGCGCTTGGGGAGGGGGTTACTGCTGCTCGAAGAGCCAGGTCTTGAGCTGCCTCCGGAATGCGAGGTGGTCCTGGGTGGTCCTGAGGTTGGCGGGGAGGGAGTTCCATGTCTTAGCCGCCAGGTAGGAGAAGGATTTCCCACCTGCCGTTGTGCGTATAGGGTGTTTCCGTAGTCGAGGCGGCTTGTGACGAGGGCGTGGGTCACAGTTTTTCTGGTGTCGGTGGGGATCCAGCGGAAGATCTTTCGGAGCATGCGGATAGTGAGGAAGCAGGAAGACGATACGGTGTTGACTTGTTTGGTCATGGTGAGAAGTGGGTCCAGGATGAATCCAAGGTTGCGTTCGTGGTCTGAGGGGGTAGGTGTGGTGCTCAGGGCCGTGGGCCACCAAGAGTTGTCCCAGGCGGACGGGGTGTTTCCGAGGATGAGGACTTCCGTTTTGTCTGAGCTCAGTTTCAGATGGCTGAGTTTCATCCATTCTGCGACGTCTTTCATTCCGTCCTGCAGGTTGGTTTTGGCGATGGTAGGGTCCTTGGTGAGGGAAAGTATCAGCTGGGTGTCGTTGGTGTTGGAGATGATGTTGATGTTGTGTTTGCGTGCGATGTCGGCGAGGGGGCTCATGTAGACATTGAAGAGAGTCGGGCTGAGCGACGAGCCCTATGGGACGCCGCAGATGATCTCGGTGGGGTCCGAGCGGAATGGCGGGAGGTAGACTCTTTGGGAGCAGTTAGAGAGGAAAGAGGTGATCCAGGGCCTGTCCTTGGATGCCGGTGGAGCGGAGGCGGGATATTAGGGTTCGGTGGCAGACGGTGTCGAAGGCAGCCGAGAGGTCGAGGAGGATGAGGGCGGCTGTTTCTCCGTTGTCCATCAGAGTTCTGAGGTCATCGGTGACTGCGATGAGGGCGGTTTTAGTGCTGTGGTTGGCTCAGAATCCGGACTGGGAGGGGTCGAGTAGGTTGTTGTCTTCAAGGAATTTGGTCAGTTGCTTGTTGACGGTCTTCTCGATGACTTTGGCAGAGAAGGGGAGGAGCGAGATGGGGTGGAAGTTCTTCAGGTCGTTGGGGTCCGCTGTAGGTTTCTTCAGGAGAGCGTTGATTTCCGCGTGTTTCCAGCTCTCGGGGAAGGTGGCAGATGCAAACGAGCTGTTGATGATGGTCTGGACGTGGGGGGGCGATGATGTCGTCGGCTTTGTTGAAGATGAAGTGGGGGCAGGGGTCCGAGGGGGCACCGGAGTGGATGGTGTTCATGGTAGTGTTGGTCTCTTCCGCGCTGATGTGGGTCCAGGCGTTGAGGGTGATGGCTGGGGCAGTGGGTTCTGTGGTGGTTGGCAGGGTCTGAGGACCGAAGCTGTCGTGAAGGTCAGTGATCTTTCGATGGAAGAAGGTAGCGAGGGAGTTGCAGAGATCTTGTGAGGGCGTGATGGAGTTGGAGTTGGCGTTGGGATTGGAGACCTCTTTGACGATGTTGAAGAGTTCTTTGCTGTTGTGAGTGTTCTTGTCCAGTCTGTCTTTTAAGGATGTTCGCTTGGTGGCGCGGATCAGCTGATGGCGTTCGCGGGTGGTGTTTTTGAGGGCAGACATGTTTTCTACGGTGTGGTCTTTGCGCCAGGCTTTCTCGAGGGTACGGCAGTTTTTTGGGGATTCCTTGAGGGTGTCTGTGAACCATTGAGGTTTTCTGGCATTGGTCTGTCTTGGGAGGCGTCTGACGGGTGTGAGGTTGTCCGCGCAGTTTGTGATCCAATGTCTGAGGCTGAGGGCTGCGTTGTTGGCGTCAGTGGAGATGGTAGGTTGGTTGTGGCTGAGAGTGGAGAGTAGCTGTTCCGTGGAGATTTTGTTCCAATGTCTGCGTGGGATGGGTTGTGTGCGGAGGTGAAGAGTCTTGCGTCTGAAGGTGAAGTGGACACATCTGTGGTCGGTCTAGTGTATTATGGAGGAGTGGCTGAAGGATAAGTGGTTGCTGGCGTAGAAGATGGGGTCGAGCGTGTGTCCGGCGATGTGGGTGGGGGTGTTCACCAGTTGCTTGAGACCGAGGTTGGCGAGCAGGGTGGTGGTGTTGGGGTCATTGTTCTGCTCCAGGTGGAAGTTGAGGTCTCCGAGGAGGATGTAGTCCGGCGAGTCTAGGGCGTGCAGGAGATGATGTCAGCAATGGATTCGCTGAAGAGGGCACGTGGTCCAGGGGGTCTGTAGATGAGAGTTCCTCTGAGGGTGGTCCTGGGGTCGGTGTAGATCTGGAAGTGCATGTGTTCGGCGGCGAGGGGGGTGTCTTCGGTGGAAGTAGTGACGTTGATGGAGTCCTTGAATATGATGGCGATTCCTCCTCCGACTTGGTTGGTGCGGTCTCTCCTGGCGATCTTGTATCCTTCGGGGATGGCTGTGGCGATGTCGGGGGCCAAGGAGGCGTTCATCCAGGTCTCAGTGATGAAGGCGACGTCCGGTGCGGTGGAGTCTAGGAGGTCCTATAGTTCAATGGCGTGCTTGTGGATGGAGCGTGCATTGATGAGGATGCATTTGAGGTGGTTATTGGCGCGTGGGCTGGTGGGCGGGGTGCAGTCGCGGTGAAAGGTATGCTTGCAGGTAAGGCATGCGAAGGGTCCATGAGTGCGTTTCGGGTTGGCTTGGAAGCAGGTTCTAGAGCGTCCCGGGTTGAGTGCGTGGAGGAAGGTGGAGTCGTAGCGGCGCTGCAGGGTTTGGGAGTGCTGGGGGCCAGGGGTCATGGTGCTGGGCGCAGTCCAGGTGCGGACGGGCGCAGACGGGTTTAACTTTGGCGTGCCTTCGGCGCGCCAGCGGCACGTCCGCTTCTCCGCCACGCAGCGGCCACCATAAGAGGGAGGAGGGGGGGGGAGGAGGGGTCAGGTGGGGGCGGGAAGCGGGGCGACGAATGGGAGCGGGGCGGGGCCGAAAGGGTGGTGGCGGCGGGAAAGCAGAGGGCAAGGGTGGGGGGGGTCAGATAGAAGGGAAGGGAAAGAAGAGAGGGATTACAAAAAAAGAGAGGAGAGGAATACAGAAGAAGAGAAGAGAAGAGAAGAGTGCAGCAGAAGAGAAGAACACGAAGAAGATGGGCTACAGAAGAAGAAAAGAGTACAGAAGAAGAGAAGAGAGGAACACCGAAGAAGAGAAGAGAAGAGTGCAGCAGAAGAGAAGAACACGAGGAAGATGGGCTACAGAAGAAGAGAAGAGTACAGAAGAAGAGAAGAGAGGAACACCGAAGAAGAGAAGAGTGAAGCAGAAGAGAAGAACACGAAGAAGATGGGCTACAGAAGAAGAGAAGAGTACAGAAGAAGAGAAGAGAGGAACAGCGAAGAAGAGAAGAGAAGAGTACAGAAGAAGAGAAGAACACAGAAGAAGAGAAGAACACCAGAAGAGCACAGAAGAAGAAAGAACACGAAGGATGGGGTGCAGAGGAGGAGAAGAACACCAGAAGAACACAGAGGAAGAAAAGAAGAAGAAGGATGGGGTGCAGAGGAGGAGAAGAACACCACAAGAGCACAGAAGAAGAGAGAACCCGAAGAAAATGCGGTGAGGAAGAAGAGCAGAACAAGAGGAAAATGCGGTGAGGAAGAAGAGCAGAGCAAGAGGAAAATGCGGTGAGGAAGAAGAGCAGAACACAGAAGAAGAAAAGAACACGACGGATCGGGTGCAGAAGATGAGAAGAACACAGAAGAAGAAAGAACACGAAGGATGGGGTGCAGTGGAGGAGAAGAACACCAGAAGAACACAGAAGAAGAAAAGAAGACAAAGGATGGGATGCAGAGGAGGAGAAGAGCACAGGAGAAGAGCAGAACACGAAGAAAATGGGCTACAGAAGAGGAGCAGAAGACGGAGGAAAATGGCTACCAGAAGGAAGAGCAGAAGGCGAAGAGAAATGGACAGAGTGAGGACAGCAGGGGTACGAAGAAAAGTTGGAGGAGAGAGAGATAAGGAGACAGAGGTGAGTAACGAGGGGCTGAGCGGGGGAGCGCAGGGAGTACTTACGGTTTTGCTGGGAGGTGGCAGGAGCCTGGGCAGGTGGAGCTGCAGCGGCGGGGGAAGCGACCTACCCTAGGGTCAAGGGTCGCTGTCTCTGCCGCGCAGCGGCCGCCATAAGAGGGAGGAGGGGGGGAGGAGGGGTCAGGTGGGGCCGGGAGGCAACGAATGGGAGCAGGGGGGGCGGGGCCGACAGTGTGGTGGCGGCGGGAAAGCAGAGGGCGGGGGTGGAGGGGTCAGATAGAAGGGAAGGGAAAGAAGAGAGGGATTACAGAAGAAGAGAGGAGAGGAATACAGAAGAAGAGAAGATAAGAGTGCAGCAGAAGAGAAGAACACGAACAAAATGGACTACAGAAGAAGAGAAGAGTACAGAAGAAGAGAAGAGAGGAACACAGAAGAAGAGAAGAGAAGAGTGCAGCAGAAGAGAAGAACACGAAGAAGATGGGCTACAGAAGAAGAGAAGAGAGGAACACCGAAGAAGAGAAGAGTGCAGCAGAAGAGAAGAACACAGAAGAGGAAAAGAACACCAGAAGAGCACAGAAGAAGAAAGAACACGACGGATCGGGTGCACAAGATGAGAAGAACACACAAGAAGAAAGAACATGAAGGATGGGTTGCAGAGGAGGAAAAGAACACCAAAAGAACACAGAGGAAGAAAAGAAGATGAAAGATGGGGTGCAGAAGATGAGAAGAACACAGAAGAAGAAAGAACACGAAGGATGGGGTGCAGAGGAGGAGAAGAACACCAGAAGAACACAGAGGAAGAAAACAAGACAAAGGATGGGGTGCAGAGAAGGAGAAGAACACCAGAAGAGCACAGAAGAAGAGAGAACCCGAAGAAAATGCGGTGAGGAAGAAGAGCAGAACAAGAAGATAATGCAGTGAGGAAGAAGAGCAGAACAAAGAAGATGAAAAGAACACAACGGATCGGGTGCAGAAGATGAGAAGAACACAGAAGAAGAAAGAACACGAAGGATGGGGTGCAGTGGAGGAGAAGAACACCAGAAGAACACAGAAAAAGAAAAGAAGACGAAGGATGGGGTGCAAAGGAGGAGAAGAGCAGAACACGAAGAAAATGGGCAACAGAAGAGGATCCATGCATCAGCTGCATACGGTAAGACAAAGCGGCGGACTAACTGGTGCCTCAGGTCACTTTCAGTTACATGATTGCCATGATAGTTTAATAAGTATGTCTCTTCTCCAAGGAACTGAATGATATATCCGCTTAGAGGCACTGGGCTTGTGACAGAAGCATTGTGTTATGTTTTCTTAGCCTCTTCGGTGCACATAATGGACCAGCCCATGACGCAAACAGGTGGGCGCATGCAGAGGAAGGAATCATTATGCCCTCGCACTGGCCAGTGGAGGCAAAGCCCTGGTGCTCCCTCTTGGACAGCCCACTTTCACCCCCCTCACAGGGGATGGCAGAAGAAGCACATCTGCTGCAACCCCAAACCCCCGTCGGTGACCTGAGGACATCAGCATGCTTGTGGCATACCAACATCATCAGGTGCAGCCTGGGATGTGCTGAAAGCCATTTGCTTCCAGCATGTCAAGGGAGCGGATGCATAGGTGAGCCCTTCTCCCAGGGGGGTCAGCTGATACAGGGGGAAAAGACTTTCTCCCTCTTCCTGCAAACAGTGAATTCCTATGCCATGATCGGGATTGGTGCCCCCATAGTGGTGCAAAAATCCATCCCACTGGGCCACCAAGAATGTATTTGTTTTATTGTTGGGGGAGTGACCTTTAGGCAAGGGTCACTTCCCTAGGGGCATATTGGGTCTGTGTTGATTTGGCCACCTTTAGGACGATCGAGCCCCGGGGGGGCTGAAAGCCGCTAGAAGCCAGGGATTATTATAATTATTACTGACGACTCCTTGGACAAGGGTCACTCCCCTCGGGGGGCACTTCATAATGTATTCTGCCCCTCCCAAAGGGCAGATCAGCTGCTTTGAGGCCGATCCGCCAACTTTGGAGGAGAGGAAGGCCTGTAGACACAAGGGGTTTTGTATGTTGTGGAGTGACCGTTGGGCTAGGTCCCTCCTCTTTATTGGAGATATGCTTTGGCCATTTTTCACCCCCAGGATAGATTGGCAATATTTGTAGGCCCATCCACCCCTGGTGGGGCAGAAAGCCACTAGACACCGGGGATTTCAATTTTATATGTTGGAAATTGGCACCTTGGGCAAGGGTTGCTCCCCTTTACTGGTGAAATGTGCTGGCCATATTTTGCTCCTTGGGACAGATTGGCCGTATTTATAGGCTCTTTTGTTCCCATGGGGGCTGGAAGCCACTAGACCCTGGGAATTTTATCTATATGTCAGGGAGTGAGCCGTTAGGCAAGGTTTTCTCCCCTTGTTTGGGGCATGTGTTTGCCCATTTCTGGTCTCAAAGGGCAGATTGGCCATTTGTTAGGGTCTGAAAACCACTAGACCAGGGAACGTTTCTCTGTGTATGTGTGAGAACTGGAGTTTGGATGGTGGTCTGCATGTGTGGGCTAGCACTTGGCTGGCAGTGTGCATGGACTGGCGCTGAACTTGTGCTGATGTTTGGCTGGCGATGTGTGTGGTTGGCATTTGAATAGTGATAGGCAGACTTCATATTGTTTTTTATTATTTCTCATTTTTTTCTAGTGCAAACCTTTTGTTTTTCTTTGCTGTAACTCCTGCTTGCAGTTTTGGCACTGGTTGATCTTCAATTTGGTAAGAAAAAGACTATTTACCCAAATGAATATCATTGCCTTGCATGAATGCATTTTTTGGAAATGCTGTAACGATAGCAGCATAGTTACTTTCTGTTTGATTGTGGGTGAAATTATCTTTGGGTTTGTGCACAATGTGTATTGTGTTGTCCTTTGTGTAATTTTTTCTTATTTGTCCTTTCTAGTGGGATATCGTTGGTGCTTGGTGTGTCTTTGCAGAATAGGTGCTGGTGAGTCTAGCTGTCTTTGGCAAGTGAGTGGTATTGTTTTTACTATAGAGGAGGTCTAGAGGTGTTAAAGCCAGACTTGTTTTATTACTTATTTTACACAGTGCCGTTGGTATGCTTTTTGAATCTTCATCTGACCATTATTATGTGACTGACTCTGCATCTGAGGCAGAGGACAAAGTGAAAAATTCTGGCAGTGAATTTTCTGTCTGAGAGGAATTATCTGATGATGAAGCCACTGTCCATGTGTATGAAGTGCCTGTTGTAGAAGAAGACACTGATGTGCCAATAATGCAGAAAGAGGCATCTGGATTGCAGCCTGAGGCTGAAAGGCTTCCTATTGGAAGAGATTAACTCATCATTGCTTCAAACATGGTGCAGCCAGTGCTGCATGCCTTTACTGGTGTCGCAGGGTGTAGTGTGAATACTGAAAATGTTTTTCCTATGAATTTCTTTCAGTTGTTAATGAACAATGTATTTTTGGATGATATTGTTGAACAGACTAATTTGCATGCTGAACAGTATTGGAGGAACAACAGTGCCAGACTCAGGCCCTGTTCTAGAGCTACCTGGTTGACTCCAACAAATCTAGATGATATGAAGAAGTTTTCAGATTTAACTTTTTTGATGGGCTTGATAAGGAAGCCATTGCTGTCCTCATATTGGCCAACTAGTCCGTTGATGGCAAGGGCTCTATTTCTTGAAACCATGACTCGTGATCGGTATTTGCTTCTGCTTCAGATGCTGCAGTTTGTTGATAATGCTTCCATGTTGCCATAAGATAACCCTGATTGTGACTGTCTTTTCAAGATACCTCCTGTCCTTGATCACTTTGTACATTGTTTTTTAGAGATCTATGTTCCAGGGAAAGAAATAGCTGTAGACAAGTCTTTGGTCCTGTTCAAGGGCTGTTTGGTTTTTAGGCAGTACATTCCTATTAGGAGGACAATTTATGGAATTAAAATGTATATACTTTCTGAGAGTAGGACTGAATATTTCTATTATTTCAGTTTGTATACTGGTAGGGATTCCAGTATCCACCCCCCACCCCCCCCCCCCCCCCGGTTGTCCATCCACTTTTGGATTACTGAGGAGATTTGGTGGGAACTTTGTAGAGGACTTTTTAACAAAGGTCACCATTTATATGTAGATAACTTTGACACTGGTGTACAATTGCTCAGGGAATTGGTGAAAGTGGACATTGTTGCTTGTGGCACAATCTTCTCTAACCATAAAGGTTACGCAAAGAGCCTTGCTTGTAAAAAACTTGAGAGGGGACAGTTCAGTGCTATACATAGTGATGGACTTCTAGCTTATAAATATGCAGACAGGAGAGATATGTACATGCTGACTACCATCCTTAATGCAAGCACTTTGTGATTGTTTGGGGTCAGGTGTCTGAAGTGCACAAACTTGTATGCATTGTAGAATATAATAAGCACATGGGTGGTGTTGATAGAGTAGATCAGAGGTTGGAACCTTGCACTGCTGTTCAAAAGGCTTACATTTGGTATATGCAGTTGTCTACCTGTTTATTCCACTTTTCAATGCATAATGCTTTTGTTGTATTCAAGGATTGTTCTCCAGAGTTGAAGATGGCATTTGTTCAGTTTCAGCAGTCTGTGAAAGGCAGCTTTGTTGTAGTGGAAGAGGCAAGTGTTCCTAGATTTAGAGTGGTGGAGGATGAGGCCGGATTTAAAGATCGCCACTTTGCTGATCACATTCTTCCCATGCCAAAAAAAGACTTGGCGAGCAGGAGATGTAGAGTCTGTATTGAAAGAAGTGAGTGGAGGGAGAGTCATATGTACTGCCCGACTGTCCTTCCAAACCTGGGCTGTGTGTGCCTGCTTGATTCACAATGTACCACACCCAAAATAACTTTTGAGCATAAAAGTGAACTGCCTGTTCTATACTGTTATATATTTTTTTGTTCAGTTTCATGGTTGGCATTAGTGTCATGTATTTAGTTAGAGCTATTGTGCTTGCAGTTTTGTATTTAATTACAGTTAGTTTGTGTTTCTTTTTTGTTAAAAAATAATGTGATGGAGGTGTGCATGAACTGACACTTGGTTGGTAGTGTGCGTGGAGTTGCCCTTAGCTGGCGGTGTGTGTGGAGTGGTGCTGGGCATGGGGTGTGCATGGAGTGGCCCTTGGCTGGCAGTTTGTATGGACTTGAGCTTGGTTGGTGATGTCTGTGGACTGGCGAGTGGCTGGCGGTGCGTGTGAGCTGGTGCTTGGTTGGTGATGTACGTGGACTGCGATTCATTGTTTCAGTTTTTTGACCTTTTCATTATTAACAGTGCATTTGATTTTTGTGAAATCTCTTGTTAATCAAAACCCAACCAGTGTGTATGTAAAAATAATGGTGGGTAGCCACAAGACATATTTATTGCACTTCTCTCAGTTGAGAATTTAACTCATGAAAAAACAAGCTCTGAATTAATGAGGCACCAAAGCACCTCTTGACACGATAGGTGTCTTGGGTGGGACACCAATGATGAAGCTTGCTGTCAACCAAGTTGATGGGTGAGGAGTCGTTTTAACAAAACCTATGGGCATTTCTTTTCACAAATTGAGTTTTTGGGACATCACAGAAGTAAGAGACTTGGTAGCGTGCTCGCTTCTTGTGTAGGGAAAATCTACCAACTCTAGATTTGTTTGAAAAGTAGACAAGGTGGTGTGCCTCTCGTGGATTCTCACAAGTTTTACTACCCACAATGCCCTGCAAATCTCAAAATTTGATTAAAGTCACACATTTTCCCTGCATTTCGCTGCCATTTTCTTCTAGAAACAGAAATAAACCACAATTTTCCTACCAACCAGCGTACCCCTCAGTCTTCCAATAAAAATGATAGCTCACTTGTGTGGGTGATCAAAGCAGTGTCAGCCTAAAAATGTACTAAATAATCTGCGCTTTTGAACATGCTTTGGTGCCCCCTCGATCTCTAAATGTTTTTGGCCCTTCCCTGTCACAGGCTTGTAGCCCACCCACACAAATGAGGTACTGTTTTTATCAAGAAAGTGAGGGGAACGCTGAGTGGTAGGAAATTTGTGGCTCTCCTCAGATTCCAGAACTTTCTATCACAGAAATATAGGAAAATCTGTTTTAGACAAATTGTGAGGTTTGAAAGGGATTCTGGGTATAAAAATGTGGTAAGAGTCACACAAGTCACCCCATCCTGGATTTCACGCATGTCTAATTTTAGAAAATGTACATGTTTGCTAGGTTTCTCTAGGTGCCACCTGAGCTAGGGTCCAAATCCAGTGTTCGGTGGAAAAATTTGATGTGTCCATGCATTTCCTGTTGCAGGCACTTTGCCCACCTACACATGTTAGGTACCATTTTTATCTAGAGTCTTGGGGGAATTCAGAATGGCAGAACAAGTGTCATTATCAATAGTTTTTCTCTGCATTTGCTCCCTCCAAATGTTAGATGGCGTGTGAGAAAGAAGTCATTTTGAGATATGCCCTCTAAATCACATCCTAGAATGGATACCCTCAACTTCAGAGATGTGCTAATAACCATTCCTTCTAAACTCTATGTCTTGTGCCCATTTTTGAAATACATAGGTTTCCTTGACACCTATTTTTTACTCTTTATATTTTAGCAATGAATTGTTGTATACCCGGTACACAATGAAAACCCATTGCAAGATGCAGCTCATTTATTGGCTCTGAGCAGTGGTGGTTCCTCAGTGGGAAAGGAGGAGCGTTGCCCCCCTGAAATGCTGCGCAGAAAATGTAAAAAAATGAAATGGCAATAAAATGATTTTAGTACCATTTCATTTTTGACTGTTTCTGCCAGCAAACGTATTGTAAGGGTAGGGCGGGGCCAGTGTGTCACTGCTGCCAATAATTGGTAGCAGTGAGGAGAGGCCCCTTTGTTTTAAGTATGGATGATGGTTTGGCCGGCTACCTTGCTACGGCCAAACCAACATGCTTATTTGAAACCTCTCCAACCTGGCTGCCTTAGGCTGCTGGGCTGGAGAGAAGGCATGGCATTCAGTGCCTTTTAGAGCATGGAGCTGGCCCGCTCCAGCCAATTAGCAGCAGGAAAACACTGTCATGATTGGATGAGGGAGTTGGCTGAGGGCTTTGCGCTCCCATGACGTGCTGCAGGACGAGGACGTCCTGCAGCACATTGAGTAAGGTAAGTGTTTATATTGGTGTGCATTTTGTGTGTTATGTGTGTATGCTATGTGTATTATATGTGTATGTTATGTTATGTGTTTATGATATGTATTGTTAGAAATGGGGTCTCTAGTTGGCAGAGGTATACACCCTTGTCCAAGTAGGGACATCAATCCTAGTCAGGGTAAGTCACACACAATCCAAATTATCCTGTGCCCACGCTCTGGTAGCTTGGCACTGAGAAGTCAGGCTTAACTTAGAAGGCAATGACTAAAGTATTTGTGCAGTAAATCATGCAATACCCCAGTGAAAACACCACACAGTTTGAGAAAAATATAAGATATTTAGCTGAATGAATTAACGTCAAAACGATCAACAATTCATAAATACAAATTGAAATCTCACTTTTGTAATGATAAGGAGAGTCTTAAGTCTTTAAAAAGCAACAAGGGTCTCTTGCAAGAACCAAGTACCTGGTATGCATCAAAATTACACGCAGAGGGACCACAGAGAAGGAGATGTGTGGAAAACAAAGGGTGTGTGTCCGATTTCCAGGTGCACACAGATGATGCATCGATTCTTTTCCACAGGGCAAGGATTTTGAGTGGAATTCCAGTGCGCAAGCTTGAATCATCTTTGCGATGCAGGGTTTTTTGACACCCAGGGACAATAGATGGAAATCCTGGGCGTTCAGGACGAAGTCACGGGTGCTGCATCGATCCGGCACCTGAGACATGGTTAAGGGGCTACTCTTGTGGGTGGCACAATCAGTGCTGCGGGCCCACTAGCAGCATTTAATTTACAGGCCCTGGGCACATGCAGTGTACTTATTCAAGTAAATTAAATATGCCAATTGAGTATGAGCCAATGTCACTATGTTTAAAGGGAGACAGCATATGCACTTTAGCACTGGTTAGCAGTGGTAAAGTGTGCATAGTACTAAAACCAGAAAAAACAGTGTCAATAAAATTGGAGGAAGGCATGAAAAAAGTTGGGGGGGACCACCCTAAGGCTATCAGGACTAACATGTATGTTATGTTATGATCTGTGGGTATGTTGTAGTTTTTTGCACCCCTCCAATTTATTTTGCAGCCAGCAGCCACTGTCTCTGAGTACCTCGGGTTCTTGGTGAACCTAGAACCCCTATATATCTCCACAACCAGAAGAGTCCAGCAGACTAAACGGTATATTGCTTTTAAAAATCTGCCATAGCTGGGAAAATGTACAGATGAAAACATAGACAGGAACGGCTGGTTTTCTCAGCTCAATTTCAATATTTGTTTAATTTCAACTGTTACTTTACAAATGACCTACTGCTAAATCCAGAATGTTGTCTATGTTTCAGAACTGTATAGGTTTCCGGTATCTACCATTGGTTTCACACTTTCTGTCACTGACAGGAAGAAGGTTGAAAGACACAGAAAATAGGAAACATTGGGTATGTCCCAGTAATATACCAAAACTGTGCTAAAAAATGGTTTTCTGATTCAAGTCTGCATTTTCCTGAAAGCTTCGAAGATTGTGATTTTAATACATCAAACCCTTGGATTATGCCATTTACAGGGGGAAAAACAGATGCTTTCTTCTGCAACATTTTTTCCCATTTATCCTCAAAAAAACAAAATTTAGCTGAATTTTGGCTAATTTCTCAGTCCCCTCCAGGACAATCCACAAACCCTTGGCACCTTTAGAATCCGCAGGAAGTTGGGAAAAAAGGAAGCACAGTTGGCGAGAATACCTTATGTGGACAAAAAGATATGGGGCCCTAAGTGCAAACTGCCCCAGATAGCCAGATAAATACTTAGCAAGGAGGGTAGGGTGAGGCCTAGTGGCGAAGGGGTTAATGTGACTGCAGAAAGGACCGCAATAGCACATGAATGCGCCCCTTTGACATGGACAAACACTGACAGGCCTTACATTCTGTCATGTCTTCATGAGTTACGCATACATAGTTTGAACTGTATCAGTTTATCGCCACAACAGTCTATGCTGCTAATGCAGAGTTGGCTGAAGCAATTCTCCTCTCATTACAGTGGAATTTAATGTAAAAAATATGTTGCATTTTCCAAGAATGCAGCATTAAGCACAGTAAGTGAAAGCAAAATTATCAGGACTGCATGTCGAAAACGAAACATGCACTTATGCAAACTTTAAGGTCTGGGTTTAATGTTTGTGCCTGGACCTTTAGCAACAAACCACAAACAGAACATTCTTGGATCACTGTGAGGCAGAACTTTACCCATCAACACCGTGCGAAAACCTTTAATTTTTTGTACATTCGGGAGATAGGCAGTGCGATACTCCTGGGCAGCCCGCAAAAACAGATTGTGGGAAGTTAGGGGGCATGGGTGATGAGAAAAGGGCGGTGGGAAGAGGGGTGTGCTGTGAAAGTGAATATTGACAGAGAACAGGGATAAAGTGCATGTCAGCCTAACCACTGAATGCAGGGCACTGTGGTCCAGAGCTAATTTCTGCCACAGCTCACATTTTTATCCCTAAAAATCAGGATTTTTCTACTTTCAAGCAGTCCTTCATCAAATATCTTTCACGGATTGTCTTGGATTATTCTGCAGTGAAAAGTCGAGGTCCAAGAGCAATATCTACATAATGTCTCCAACATGGACAGATGTTCTTTAAAAATAAAAATAAAACATACCACAACACCACTTACACTTCGTTCAGCGTTCAGCCTTTTAAAGAATGAGAAACTAGCAGCCCCCTCGAACACAAGCATACAAAAGGAAATTACATTATAAACAAGAACACTTTAAACTAATAAAAATAGTGGTTAGTGGTTGGGCATTGACCCATGACACACACACCTATGGCACTGTCAGGGGTCAGCAGCCCAATTCCCTGGTACTGAGTTAAGTGTAAGCCCAACACTGTATTATGTACACTTCCAGGCACACCGCCCAGTGGGTACCTAAGGAACCTGATTGCCATACTGTCCATGTACTGCAAGATATGGCTGTAGTACCCTGTGGGAGAGGTACTTACTGGGGTAAAACTTACTCTAGATACTAGAAAGATAAGCAGGATAAGGGGGTGAGTTGCAGTAAGTGCAGCTTCTCATGGAGTTAATAGCTGGGGAAGATGGTGACAAGTGCCTCACTCCTAACTTGCCAGAACTTCTGGCCACCGCTCCACACCTTCATACTCATGCAGGCGCAGCCCGTCCTATAGTGTGGAGGGGCCACACCTCATGAAGAGTGTCTGTCAGGCTGAATAAAGGTCAGCCTGACAGACACTCTTCATGTTCAGGTCAGGCAGCCAGGAGCAGACATGCGCGATTTGCGTGGACTCCTGCCTGCCTGAGCTGAACTTTTCTGGGCTGAGGAGGTCACAGCTCCTATGGGCATGACCTCCTTGACTCAGCAAAGGTGCCTCGAGGCCCTCCCCTGGGTGATGAGGAAAGCGTCACCCATTGACTTTGACCTGGGCGCTTCAGGTTTAAACCCTCAATCAGTGACACTTTGTCAAAGAGTGGGGTGGGGTCAGCAGTCTCACTGAACCCATCCCACTCTGTGACAAGGCTGGGACTGCTTCTTTCCCTCATTGGCTGGCCTACGGTCAGCCAAAGAGGGAAGGCAGGAGTCCCAACCCTCCTGGGACCTCTGATGCTGAAGGTAAGTGTGTGTGTGTGTGACCTTTTTAAAATGAATGTTTGGTGCATGCGTGCATGTTTGAATGTTATGAGTGTTGTTAATGGATGTGCCTGCATGCGTGTGTGTGTTTGAAAGATTGAGTGTGTGTGTGTGATCTTTTAAAATGAATGTTTGGTGCGTGCATGCATGTTTGAATGTTATGAGTGTTGTTAATGGATGTGCAGGTGTGCGTGAGTGTATGTGTGAAAGAATGAGTGTGTGTGTGCTTCCCAGCCACCCTCCTCCCTCCTAAAGCTGCCGGCCGCCACTGTGCTCATGCCTGTCCATTCCTGCTGTCAGAGGATCATGGGAAGATAATGGAAAGTAAGGAGATGGGGATGAAAATGGAAAGGTAATTATAAATAAAATACTGCCTCCAGAAGCCTGTAAAGTTTGTGGAGTGACAATGGCTAGCAGCCAGTGACCTGTGACCAAAAGGAGTACTTGGACAAAATAGCATGGACGGCAAAGCAAAGAGCAGGAAGTGAAAGCAGACAACGAGCTGGCCAATAAGAAGCATGTAAATGAAAGCGGTGTTGGACTGAGCCAATTGTAAGATCAGGTTAGTAAGTGGCGGGTTCTAAGCCCCTTTTAACATTTTTTTGCATCAATAAAAGATTTTGCAAGCATAGTGCGCAAGCGTGCGCGAGCAGGTGAAACCTAAAAATGGCAATAGTATTTTAACTGTAAACAGTAATTCAATGTTAATGAGATGTTCTTCATTCTTACTGTGCCCTACGTTACAGGCATTAATAAAAAAGGGCTCACTGTAAATGGGCATCTCTCCTTCCCAATTGTATAGAAGGTGGAGTGCAATTTTGCACCACAAATACGCACCACCAACGGGGTAAAATAAAGGGGCAGATTAATTAAAAATGGCGCTGCACCTAGTGTAGTACCCCTTTTGTTGCACCCTTTAGCGTCCCCTAACTCCACCATTTGTGCACCCTATTTAATATACGACCCACCATGGCGGTAGTTAGGGAGCTAGCGTCAGAATTGTTTATGTTAGTTCAGAGCTTTGCAGGATTAGCGTCAAAAATGTTTATGCTAATCCTGCAAAGCCTATGATGCCCATTGTAAACAATGGTGTGCCTCCTTTTAATGCCTGCTCTGAGCAGGTGCTAAAAGTGTTGAAACAAATGATGCAAAGAAATCTCTACTGTTTCTTTGCACCATTTTCCCAGTCCTTCTTACAATGCCCCATTTCCCTACATTATGCCTGGTACAGAGGGTTACAAAGTGGCACAATGCATGCCTTGCGCCACTTTGTAAATTTGGCGCAGCGATTTTGGCTTCGTTGGGCCACATTAGCATAAAAAAATGATGTTAATGTGGCGCAAAGATGCAGTAGGGGCACCTGTAAATCTTTCTAAATTTAAGTGTAAAACCGCACGCGCTGTAATCCACTGCTCCTCCTCGTGTGCATTCTTCAATAGTTTGTTTTACTGCAAAGAAAAGGCAATTCTTCTGTTATTAAAATTATTACCACAGCCTTGTCAAGCTACTCTAATGAGAGGCACACATGTTGGTTACCTAGATTGCTGGGGTGTTCGTTTCCTAAGAAAAGCTTTTTTCTGCTCCACATTTCTGTCAGAAAATCTCTGATCTCCAATCTGCAAGACATCCATCCTCGTGAATTTAGCAGTCTTTAATGAACTCGGCTATGCTGGTGGCTGAAGGGGAGATGTAATTGTTAGCGAAATTACCGGCCTGGCTTCAGCCTGGGCGGCAGCTCCTCAATTTAAAAGCCATAAATTTAAGACTTGGAGAAGCCTCCCTTTGAATGGGTAATTGGTAGAAGCGTAATGTGCCCTAATTGAAATCAGTGCTTTCAAATGTTTTCCCTTTGTCCTTTCTTAGTAGTTAATCCAGGCTTCCATATTCATTTTCTTCTTAGACCCTCCCTTCTCTCCGGAATATTTTCAATTTTAATGCAATTACGTTCTCATCAACTGCCGAAGGAATACAGTTCACGCATGTAAACGAGGGATTACTTGCTCTTAACAGTTGTCAGAATCACTACTACCCTAGGTTGAATTTACTATGGGCCATGGAAAGAGGAAATATATTTTCGTTCATTCATATCATTTAGGCTCCACTGAGAGACTCAAAACAACACATAAATAAACGTTGTTTTGTCAAGCGCCATGAAGCTGAATTACTCTTGACATTTTGGCGCTTTATAGATTAAGCCCATAGAAATACTAACTCATCATTGCAAGTGTACTTTTAGTAGGTTGTGTCTTACATCTTCCTATATCATCAGGTCTATTTAAATTATTTAAATAACATGGCCGCAAGGAAAGGCTCCTCTATATATGATCAAGTACTTTAGCTTTGTGATGTAACTTAAAGCCATGAAGGGCCATGCTGCTCACCGAATACAAATTCGAGTACAAGAAACACAAAAGAAAATCCTCAGAGTATGTATGTAGCTTTTCCTACTTGCACCTTGTCCCAACAATGCAGTTTTAGGAAATGCAAATACCACCATATAAAATCGACTGATAAACAGGTGCTGCTTATACAAGGTAACCCAAAATACATAAGGACCCTTCACAATGGCGGGTTTGTATGTTCTGACGAGGATGGTGAGTATTTTGGCTAATACGCAGAGTTGAGGTCAGGAAAGGATTTTTAGGGTTAGGGTAACCATTTTTTATGAAACTGAAGAGGAGATATTTGAGAAGTACAGGCTAAGTGGTGAGGTTGTTTTAGATTCAATATCTGATTTACATCCACAGCAATAAACCCCCACAGGCAGAAGCAGTGCTATTTCATCATATGTACAGGTACTGCATTACCTACACCTGTTAGCATCTGGAAGTTACTAGGGACTAAAACAGAAGCAGGGGAGTGTTCCAAATTAAAGTGTTTTTCCATAGGTCTCTTGACATTATATTGTCCAAAATGAATGATTATGTATGCACTTTTTCCTAATGTTATTGGATGTGTTGACGGTTCACATGTTGCCATCTGTTCACCATCTGTTCACCATCTACAAAATAACCTATCTAGAGATACCACAATGGTAGTCACTCCCTCAATATTCAGGTTGTATCTGATGTCACCTTTATAATTATGAACCTTGTTGCGTGATTTCCAGGCAACAATCATGATTCCTACATGTTTTGTCATAGGGAGATATATAATAGGGTGTCTCAACGTGATTTTGGTGATGGATAACTACTTTGTTAGAAATGGGGACTCTACTTTGCAGAAGTATACAGAGAAGTATACACACTTGTCCAAATAGGGACCACGATCCTAGTCAGGGTAAATCACACATAATCCAAATGATCCTGCGCCCACCCTCTGTTAGCTAGGGACTGAGCAGTCAGGCTTAACTCAGAAGGCAATGTTTAAAGTATTTGTGCACTAAACATACAGTAACACAGTGAAACTACCACAAAAATACACCACACAGGTTTAGAAAAATAGGTAATATTTATTTGAATAAAATAAGGTCAAAACGACAAAGATCAAATAAGCACAAGTTGAAATATTACTTTTAAAAGATTTAACAGTCTTAATCCTTGAAATAACACTTTGTCTCTTTGTTACCCACAGTACCTTATATGTGTCAAAAATAGCGACGCGCAGCGACCACCGAGGAGGAGATGCGTGTAAAAATACGCACAAGACAGACAATGTGTTGTTTCTTTCCACTCTGCAAGGGGTTTGCAACATTTTGAGTTACTCACTGTGGTGTGGAGATATTTTGACGCCCAGGGATGATGCAGAGAAAATCCTTGATGCACTGGGAGAATGCACAGGTGCTGTGTTGATCCGGTAGGCAATGCATTGATTTCCCTGTCGCAATGCAGGCTTTGCGTCAATTTCTGCAGGAGGTGAGTCGATTTTCGAAGCACAAGGAGTTTCATGAAGAGATGCAGTATTGTTGGCCCTGAGACTTCAGAAAACAGGAGGCAAGCTCAATCCAAGCGCTTGGAGAGCACTTTTGGGGAAGGCAGTCCTTCTAAGCAAAGTCAGAGGTCAGCAGTGCATAGCAGGGCAGCAGTCCTTCTCAGCAAAGCAGTCCAGATGAGTCTTTTAGGGCAGCTAGGCAGTTCCTCTTGACTGGATGCAGGTGTAGATCCAGACGTTTCTACATCAGTGGGGTCAGAGACCCAGTTTACATACACACAAATGCCTTTGAAGTGGGGGAGACTTCAAAGAGTGGTTTGAAGGGCACACATTCCCCTTTCAGTTCAGCCCTGTCTGCCAGGGTCCCAGTAGGGGGTTTAGCCGTCCATTACATGAGGGCAGGCCACTTCCCTTTGAAATGTAAATGTCAGGCCCTCCACTCTTCCAGCCCAGGAAGACCCATTCAATATGCAGATGAATGCAGGTGTGACTGAGTGTCCTTGTCTGGGTGAAAAGCACAAGGGAGCAGTTCACCAGCACAGACCAGACGTTGATTGGAGATAGGCTTTAGGAACAGATGTTTTTAAATGCAGAGAAATGCCCACTTCCTAAAAGTGGCATTTCTAAAATAGTAATATAAAATCCTTCCTCACCAATAAGCAGGATTTTCTATTACCTTTCTGGCCATACTAATATGACCTGCCTACCCCTTCAGATGATAATCTACCACTGAAAAAGTATATGTGGGTAGTCCTAATGCTAATCTATATATAAAAGGAGCAGGCCTCACAGTAGTGGAAAATGAATTTGGGATTTTGTCACTACCAGGACATATAAAAAAACATATGTACATGTCCTGCCTTTTACCTACATAGCACCGTGCCCTATGGGTTACCTACGGGCTTTCTTAGTTGTGACTAAGATTTAGAAAAAGGAGAGTTTAAGGCTTGACAATTACTTTTAAATGCCAAAGCAAAGTGGCAATGAAACTCCACACACAGGCCTTGCAATGACAGGCCTGAGACATGGTTAAGGGGCTACTTCTGTGGGTGGCACAATAAGTGCTACTGTCCCACCATTTAATGTCCAGGCCCTGGGTACACGTAGTGCACTTTACTACAGACATACAAGTAAAATAAATATGCCAGTTGGGTATGAGCCAATGTTACCATGTCTTTAGGGAGAGATCACATGCACTTTAGCACTGGTTAGCAGTGGTAAAGTGTGTAGAGTCCTAAAACCAGCAAAAATGAGGCCAGAAAAAGAAGAGGAGGAAGGCAAAAGGTTTGGGGTGACATTTCAGAGAGGCCCTTTTCCAACATACTTGATAAGCCTATAGAAAATATTGAACTCACACTTTACCAAACAAAGTAATAACCCCTACTAATGTAGGGGTCATTGCCTTTGTCAGAGTCAGTGCTTATACATTACAGGATTGCATCCTAACACCATATTTGAACTCAAGTACGAAGGGTGAACAGAGATACAACCATGCTCACAAAACCACACTCTCTGGAGTACTAAAATCATGCTTCAGGTGCCTGCACAAGAGTGGTGGAGTCCTCCAGTATCATCCAGACATATGTTGAAAAATCATAGCTACATGTACTATGTTGCCTAATCTTGCCATGAGAAAGGGTCTTCACAATGTGGAAATTTATTCGGACTCTGATCCCGAGGAAGGAATATCACAGGTACAACCCCAACAGGATGGATCTTCTGCTGCTGAGGGTAGAGGTTGTCCTGCATGGATTACTAACAAATATTTAGGTAAGCAAAAAGAAAGTAAGGTAAATAAATGCATGAATACATGTATGTGTTCCCTATCTAATTCAAGAAATGTCTTTCATTGCAGAATCATAACAGTGTAATTTTCTACAGAAGAAAACAATCCTCTAAGCAACTGAGATGTCTCATCCATAGAAAGAACACCAATCCTACTAGAAGCGCTGGCATTATGACGACACAGCCTGTTACGCGTCTGTCCACCTCTATAGAAGATGGGGTAGTTTCCCTGCCTTTGATTGGTTCATCTGTAACCTCTTCAAAATCAGAGAGCACAACAACTGTAGCTCTTTTTCTGGATGGTACTTCATGTGTCTGTGTGGCAGATAATTTCGTGAACTCCTCAATATCACAAGGACCTTCTATAGTGACACATTGCTCACAATCATGCTATCTTGGTTGCAACATAATAATAAAAGTTTGTTAATTCTACTGCTTTCATTTCAAACTACTTTAATTGTGATATTTTCTAAAGGGCTATCAATGTACATGTAATGTTATACACAATAAGATACATTCTTCTTTTTCACTACAACCTCCTTAACTCATTAGTAAATTATGAAGATATTTAAAAATGGATTTTTTTTAAACAGTAAGATTTAATTAGTAATTGAATATGTTTGCGAAATTAGGGAAAGATGTATGAAATGTATAATGTCACCATGGGTTGCACATGGTTGATTTGACTTGAGGGCCTTCTTTAGCTCACCTGTGATCAATGCTTGAGCACAAAACGATAAATCATAAACTGCTCGTAATTACCTGTTGTTATATTTTATTTCTTTACATCAAGTGGTTTGTATACACCATACATAAAATTCACAAAACGTTATCACAAAAAAATAGTACAATCACTTAAACCGTAAAGCAATTACCATAACAATATCACAAGGACATATACAAAAGTGTCCATTATTCACATCATATGATGAATGTATTCCACAAAAGAGCATAAAGAAGTGTCCAACACATTTTATTTCTTTTGTCAAATTAGCAAATTCCCTAACCTTTAGATTAAAAACTAAGGGGGTCATTCTGACCCTGGCGGTCATCGACCGCCAGGGCCAACGACCGCGGAAGCACCGCCAACAGGCTGGCGGTGCTTCCTGGCCAATTCTGACCGCAGCGGTAAAGCCGCGGTCAGAAAAGGGAAACCGGCGGTTTCCCGCCGGTTTTCCCCTGGCCATAGGAATCCTCCATGGCGGCGCTGCAAGCAGCGCCGCCATGGGGATTCCGACCCCCATTCCGCCATCCTGTTCCTGGCGGTTCTTACCGCCAGGAACAGGATGGCGGGAACGGGTGTCGTGGGGCCCCTGGGGGCCCTGGCACTGCCCATGCCACTGGCATGGGCAGTGCAGGGGCCCCCTAACAGGGCCCCATAAAGATTTTCAGTGTCTGCTTTGCAGACACTGAAAATCGCGACGGGTGCCACTGCACCCTTCGCACCCCTTCAACTCCGCCGGCTCCATTCGGAGCAGGCTTCATTGTTGAAGGGGCTTTCCCGCTGGGCCGGCGGGCGGCCTTCTGGCGGTCGCCCGCCGGCCCAGCGGGAAAGTCAGAATGACCGCCGCGGCGGTCTTCTGGCGGTTCCCGCCAGGCGGGCGGTTTCCGCCGCCCGCCGGGGTCGGAATGACCCCCTAGGGCCCTTATTTATATCTGCTCTGCATTGAATTTGTGTCATTTTTTAATGCTCATTCAGTGTAAAATTAACTCCGTATTTATATTGGAGTGAACATCGTTTTCTGGATGCGCAAAACCTCCTTGCGTCAATGAGATGCAAGGTAAGAGTTCCCGTCCAAAAAATGACTCTAAGCCCCCCGTGCAAAAATGATGCACGAGTGGTAGACGGACCCAGATCCGATCCGGCATTAAAATGAGGCCCCCACACCACTACTTAAAGAAAACACAAAGAAGCAACAAGGGTAACCCACAGGACACAATGTAAGTGTTACTGCTCCAGCTCGAGAGATGACGCAGAGGACAACAACCACAACAGCAACCACCACCTACTGCAGCAACTACAACCACCACTACGGCAAATACAAAGGCAGAGGGCAGGCGAGGATATTCCAGAACAGGACAACCCTCCTTGGCCTCAGGGAACAAGACCCCATTAGGACATTCCGACTAAAACTGCAAGCCATACTACTCCTGCTGCACCACTTTGAGCCTCAGATCACAGACAGCCTGCAGACATCACATAATATACCACCTGTCACAAAGCTGCTAGCTGTACTGCATATGCTGGCAAGTGGCTCTTTCCAGTCAACAGGTGCACTGGTTGCTGGCGTGTCACAGCCATCTTTCTTAGTCTTTCTTAGTATCCACCAGAAAAAGCATTACCGAAGGTAAGTAACTTATTCATTAGATGCAATCCTCTCTCTGGCACCCCACCACATCTGCTTCCCCAACACCATGCAAATGCAGCACAAAATAAGACGAGGCTTTTACCAATCATCTGGCTTTCCGCTTGTGCTGGGTCCAATGGACTGCACCCACATCTAACTTGTCCAAAAACCTACGCATTCCATAAATGTGAAGGCCATAGTGGACCACCGTGGACTAATTACAAACATTTTAGCCAAGTATCCTGGACGCCTACAAATTCAGGCACAGCAGGATCAACAAACACTTCTAGGATGGCCAATATGGTAATGGCCTACTTGTGGGTAAGTCAACAAACCTAGTAATATGCACACAACACACCAACCCTGTAGGACACACAAGACATTCACCACTCCAAAAAAACATGGCCGGGGTAACACAGATGTACAGGTAACAATACATATGCACCCTGCTGCAGTACAGCACAATCAGTGCATAGCACAAACACATACATCCACATGTATGTAACACACCCACAACTTGACAGGCACGCCACGTGAAGAACAAGTGGAGATATATACCCTTTGCTAACAGAAGATGTCCACAAACCACTAGAAGTGCCAACAGGTTTGCTTCTACATACACTTCACACACCAAACATAGAACAGCGCAGCAACGTCAATGGCATGCACCATGGTCATGTCATGAAAATCACACATAAGAACAGACTTCTTAAATCATGCGTGCAAGTCTCTGCCAGAACAAACATCAAATGCCAGACAACTGGTGCCAATACCAACTACATCTCATCAACACATACCTGACTTACCTGTAGTGTGCATATACATCTGCCTGATGCATTGGGTCACACACATAGGAATACAAAATTAACAGCCATCACACACCATGTGCCAGATTTGTGAGAAGTAGCACCACACCTACTGTAGTGCCACCTCAAATGCACCACTTACTGATAAACAACACCATCATATCTGTACCATAAACAATAAATGGCCCACCATGGGACAGAGTCACTGTTAGACAGTGCAGGTCATGGATGCTATAGTGGGACCCTGTAGGAGTATTTAGGACATCACTGACCTTACATGCACTGTGCTAAGGGACACATTTCCTAAGTAACTGGGGCCCATCCCATTGCCTGCACTGTGCATGTGTTAACAGTCTAAGGGGGTCATTCCAACTTCGGCTGGCGGCGGAGGCCGCCCGCCAAAGTTCCCCCGCCAGAAGACCGCACCGCGGTCAAAAGACCGCGGCGGTCATTCTGGCTTTCCCGCTGGGCCGGCGGGCGACCGCCAAAAGGCCGCCCGCCCAGCGGGAAAGCAACAAGGAAGCCGGCTCCAAATGGAGCCGGCGGAGTTGCTGGTGTGCCACGGGTGCAGTTGCACCCGTCGCGATTTTCAGTGTCTGCTAAGCAGACACTGAAAATCATTATGGGGCCCTGTGAGGGGGCCCCTGCACTGCCCATGCCAGTGGCATGGGCAGTGCAGGGGCCCCCAGGGGCCCCACGACACCTGTTCCCACCATCCTGTTCCGAACAGGATGGCGGGAAGGGGGTCGGAATCCCCATGGCGGCGCTGCTTGCAGCGCCGCCATGGAGGATTCCTATGGCCAGGGGAAAACCGGCGGGAAACCGCTGGTTTCCCTTTTCTGACCGTGGCTTTACCGCCGCGGTCAGAATTGGCCAGGAAGCACCGCCAGCCTGTTGGCGGTGCTTCCGCGATCATTGGCCCTGGCGATCCATGACCGCCAGGGTCAGAATGACCCCCTAAGTGTTGATTCATGCATTGGAAGATAGGAAAGACACTGGTAGCAATGTTGATCATCCTGAAACAATGGGATACACACCCTTGGACACCTGATGGCTGGCACAAACATCAGCTGCCACTCAAGATCACTAAGGGACAGATGTAAGAGCTGCTAGTGCCATTGTCATAGCCTGCATTGTATGTACAAGTTGGTGGATGACCACTCTATTGTGACTTGAAGCTACAATGTAAATCATGTTCCTTCCCACGCAGCACTTAGCGTGGAAGGGGCGTGCAATGTGTGTTGTCATAGGTGTGTCACCACAAGATACATAGCATGATGTTTCTGACTCAGATGTAGGGTTCACCTAAAACCTGAGGCAGTGCCAACATCAAACACAACCCCAGGGGTGCCGTTTGTAGGTTGCAATAAGGAAATAGACTGTGATTTGACCTCATATGATTGTGCCACCTATGCATGCTGCATACTGCTGCACACACAGAAAGAGCTAATTTCCTATGAAAATAGTATATGCATAGGAAGGTGTCACTTCCTGCACAGATATATCCATCTCCATAGGGCAGCCAGCAAAGCACCCTGGTGCAAGATTGGCAGTGTTGGTGCACGATTGCATATTAGGTGCTGGCAAAGGGGACAACAAAGGGTTGCCTTGTAACATATTACATATTAAAAATGATGCAGCACAGCGCTGCTAATGTTGGAGCGGTGTTGTGCACTGTCACTTACTCATTAAAATGGGCCTAAGTGTTGTACTTCATCTGTACTGACACAAGTCAAAATGGCTGGAATGTCCAGGCTTTGTAGGGCTACTATGTTGTCACCACCTCTGACCCCATTATGTTGCGAGGATGTGTCATGTCCCCTCTAGTGATAGCATACTGCTACAAAGGTGCACTACACAACACATGGTACATGCATACTGAACTTCAGTTAGGAATTCAAATTATATGTCCCAGGTCCTTGAGCCAATACCCAAGATTGTCATGTCCAACAACACAGTGCTAGTAAAACTTAGCACAAGGCCAGGAACTTACACCATACCACAAACACGTATGAGTCACAACTAACTCCAACGAACAACTGCCATGCTACATAACAAACCTGTTTCATGCTTTAACAACAACTTACATCTTTTATCCTATGCAGCGGATCAGGGTTACAGCATACATCTGTGAGTGATGACCCCATTTGCAAACCAAACACAGTAGCAGAGTGTGCCTAAAGGAGGGACACTGTCAGACAAGCAATGTGGTGGAAAGGACATTTGGCATACAAAAATCCAGATTCAGGTGCCATGACCTGACAGGAGGCAGCCTACTGTATGCCCCACTCATTGTGTGTAGAATAATCCTCACATGTGCCATCCCGTACAACCTAGGTGTGCGAAAGAACGTACCCATGTACAACCAGGTTCCTGACCGGCTTGAGAAGGAGGGGGAGGATGGTGCTAATGATATGGAGGGGGAACAGCACAACATAGCTGCTGGTGTACGCCAGAGACAGCATATTGACAAATAAACACTTCATATACAACCAATCCTGCTCTGGTCTGTTCAATCTCCATTACGTATACCATTGGAATGTGACTTTAACCTCAGGGAGCATATAACAGCTACTAATCTGACATGTAATGTTGCGATATCATAGGTGATGTGTTAGATTGTACTGCTACCATCACACACATCACTTACAGCCTTGTGACTAGTATGTGACAACTGAAGGACACAATTCATGGACCTCAACATATTTTGTACATTCATGTTGCCAACTTGCTAGATCATCACACCCAATTACATCATGTCCTAATAGGATGTATGCAAGGGGCCCACACTGGAGGTAGGGGATGCCGAAAACTAGAAATTAAGTCATGTTGGAACTGAACACTGTCACAATTCAGTGTGAGAGTTGCAATGGCTACATGGCACATGTGTTATGAGGGAGTGACTTCATTGGCAACTATGGTCATCATGATCTGCCCAGGGATATTAACCAATGGAAGAAGTTGAGCCTGCACAGTCTATCTATTGTAATCTGTTTTGCCACTGACATGGGGCACAACCTTGACAAAGGGTAAACATGACCTCACTCATTGCACGGACATGTCTGTGGAATGCGTATTAGTATGGATGAGAACATGTGCAGCTAGGGCTGCATTTCCACCATAAAAAACAACAAACATTGAGTGAAATCCAATATTTGTGATCAGACCATATTCTGGGTGGAATATAGTCAGAGTGTGTCATACAAACTATGTACCAAAGATGTACACATTTCAGACAAATATGCTGTCTTTACACAGCTCACCATAAACTCCAAATGCAAGTATGGAGACAGACGTTGGGTCACATTTCCTAGGTAGCAATAGTTTGCCCATCATCAACAATGCCTGACCTGTGTATGAAGCTTTAAACAGTATGCTCAATATAACATCACACATCATAAAGCAATACACAATGCACAATCTCATTTCAGAACTATTGCATTGTATTGAATGCCAAACATATGTGGACACACTGTTGTTACACATGCATCTATATGCACAACGTGCAAAACTTTGCATGCTGTTGACTCCGTAACACACACATTGGTTGAACTGACCAATCACACCTTTACCACATTGCTGCACGGACTACCACATGTGGCCATATCCTATATTCCACATTGCAGCACAGCCCATGTCATATGTATGGTGAATCAGGGTGCATCTAAGAACAATACAAAAAAATGGGCCCTTAGTGTGAATTCTATGTGCACACTCCTCTTAATGCAGCCTTCTGTGAAATCGATGCATACCCATCATGCGTCAATGTAAACGATGCATGTGCGTTATGCGTCAAATAAAAATATGCATAACTGAAAAACGTGACGCATGGGGACAGGAAGTGATGTAATTGGAAATCCTGTCTACAAGCAAGTTACTATGGTTGTAGTTTCACATTCCCTTTACAGACTGTGCCTTTGTGACTGTGTGGTTGTGTACTGGAGCTGATGGTTGTTTGTTGGTTGTGTTTGGAAGTTTGTGGTGTCCCTTGTGCCATGTCCTGTTGCATTTTGTCCCAGAAGTTGTGGTTTTGTGTAGTTTTTGTCCAGTTTTGTATTTGCACTGTGGAGTGTCTGTCCGGGGTTGTTAGTTATTTTGGATAGTTGGGCTAAGTTAGTGGGGTTAAGTTTCCTTTTATTTTGTATCATCACTTATTGGGATCAACTCTGATAATCAGTCGACATGTTTGGCAAGGGGAGGGATGTCCAGAATGTCTGCAGATCAGCTTCGGGGCTTTATTTTTCCGGTATCACACTACCTGCCAATGATGCTTGAAATGGGTGGCCGGGTGATCCTCGGCTACCGGACCGAGGCCAAGGTGCTCCACCACCTGAAGTATTTATAATACCAACAGGAATGAACACCAGCTGAAGCATCGCTAGGCAGATCTGGTGGCCAGGGAGCAGGATCTGCTCGATCACCTGGGGATCGAGATTGGCGAATTTGTTGGTGAGTCTCTCATCAGCATACTATTGACTGTTTACTGCTTTTGAATGACAGTAGCAGATAATTTGGAGTGCTGCATGTAATGCTTGTGGACAGGTTGTATGCAACCAGTATGAAGAGTATCTGCGCCAGTTCAGGCCTGAAGTTCACATGTTCAACAATTATACCAATGCAGGTCAGATGTCTGATGAATCCTGCACAACCATCATGAATGTGCACATTTCAGAGGCCAAAGGATCACCTGTGCCCCAGAATAGTGTCAAATATGAAACTCCAACACACTACCATATTTTCCCTGGATTGTGTCAACAAAGTGGCGCAATGCATGGATAGAGCAACTTTGTCAACCTTTCATGCACATGACCCCTGCCCCAGCCATTATGTTTGCAAAGGGGGTTTACCCGCCTTGGGGTGCAATGAATATGGGGCATTTGAAACCATGAGGCAACTTTTCCACATCAGTCATGAATTAATTAACGCATGATCTTTGCAGACGTTAAATTGAGCTGCTTTTCCATCACAGAGTGCCTCTGGGTGAGTTGCAGGACAAGCTTGAGTACCTGAGTTGTAAGCCTTGCAAAGCACCAGGGTAGTGTCATGTTTTTACTACACAACTCCCCCTTATACCATGTTGTGTCATTTTGTATAGGTGGCCCACACATGGTGTTGTCAGGGGTGTGCTAAGAAGCACACATCATGTGGGGCAGCACTAGGGGCTAGAATCATGAGAGGATAGCACCGCCTGTGCATCACTGTGTGAAGCATTAGCAGCACAAAATTAACCTAAAACACGTAGGCCCTCATTATGACAATGGCGGTAAAAAAACGCCTACTGCCGCAGCGACAGCTGGCAAAAGACTGTCGCCGCAGCTACCAGCCGTCCACCGTATTATGACCACAGCCGGATTTCTGCCAGAAGAACGGCAGAAATCCGCCTGTGGCCATGCCGGCAGATGGCGGTAAGGTGGCGTTGCTGCTAGCAGCAGCGCCTTGCCAGTAGACCTCCGCCGATGAGTCGATGGCCATAGCAATTCCTTCAGTGTGTCTGTCTTGTGATGTCACACACATTTAACTCTGTTCATTGCAGGATGTGTAATGCAAATCCCCATAACGTTGCAGTGCCCACACAATCCAAGGGTAGTAGCATGTCTGAGCTATGATGATGACATAATTGTTACCTACATCTGTTGCATGCAGAAATATCATGGGTTTGACTATGGTCCTGCCACTGCTACAACCATAGCATGGCCGTCAGATGGAAAATACATGATCAAACAGTCCCATTTGGCAATGGAGGTGTCGTGCCCACAGACAGCTGCATGACAATGCTGCATATTAATGTTGCAGGGAGTAGCACTACAGGAGTCTCTGGCCCATTGCTAGTGTTAAGATGTGTGGCTCTAACTCACCTGAGTGTCTGTGTCATTCTGTGATCATAGTGGTGTGTCTGTTGCACTGATTTCCACGAGGATGACTAGCTCATTCCTCTCAATTAGTTCACACTGAAATTTGTTGTCGACTCAAAGTGACTATGATTTGACACTAAGCATGGTTTACCATGCATATCTTACAGTGGACAAGCCCCCTACACGATTGGTGAAGTGGAGCATTTTGAAGACCCAGATGTATCCAGTAAGTGTGATAATGTGTCCTGTGAAGTAATCCAGGGTTTGGTGTGAGTGAGTCATGTGTGTTGAATTCATTGCCAGATGTGATAAGCTGTCCAATGATTAGATATCAAAGTAGGCTGAAAGGGGACATCATGGCCCATTTTAAAGATCCTCAAGCACCACCAGAGGATCACGTCTTGTGAGGCTCATGGTGAGCAATGGCCAGCATTGTGTATACAAGGTGGTGACAAGCCACATGTACAGACATATGTAACAAAAAATGGCAAAGTGCAACGCTATGAGAAAATTGGCAGTGGCGCACTCCATCATTCTCACAACACAGGGATGGACCTGTTGATCCTAATTTGGTGCACCCCTGTATTGTCATGAAGGTGGAGGACTGGGCTTTCAATTGTTCCCCAGGATGGCGCTCCGTCTTTTGCACTCCATGCATGTTTCACTTTTTGTGGAATGTAATTGGCTTGCATGCAGGTCAAGGCCCAGCGTGTGCTGGCATGGAAGTAGGTGTGAAAGGAATAGCAGTTGCAGATTCGGAATTGATGGGTGTCTACACCTGGACACATGACCTATGGATACCAGCTTCCTAGTTGGCAGCCGTCCTAACATATGGTCTACTCTTTGACTCTATGTATGAGTGGTCAGGCCTTGTTTGGATGACCAGTACTGGTGAGATGATAGATAGCATGGCCATCCCCCCTTAGGCTCGGGGGGGGTGGGAATACCAAATTTGTAGGTAGATGTGATGTTCACAGTGTAGGTGACAGTCATGTTGATCAGGCTTGCATGTGTACCTATCAGCTCTGACCCCTTATGGTTACCAACAACATCCCATCCTCACAATGACATGTCCAAGTTACTGGTGATGTATTGTTGGAAATATGCACAGATGATGAGGATATTTGGGACTGATCTACGTAAAGTTAGCACCTCCTTGCATCATTTTTTTTAAAGCAGAGCCGTGCACACTTCTAAAATGTTGGTTTATTTTGTATGTTTACGTTGCTTTAGCATCATAAATATGATGCAAAGGCAGCGTTGATGTTACATTAATCAGGGCCTTTGTGTTTTCTGTAATGTGAGCTGGAGTGCATGGTAATAAGATATGGCGGTGTAAGCTAGTAATCTGTACAGACTCCACCTAATGCTGACATTGATAGTTGCTTGTCTCCATATTACAGCTGTCAACATGACCAATGATGAGTGATGTGATTTTCAGAAGAGGACAGTGAGGTACTGCCATATCCTGGCAGTAGAGTCTGTGTGAAGATGCATGGGTCGCCGCTTCCCTGCAGAGAAGGAAACAGGGGAATGGCGGGCATTTCCACAGGGGGCCCACACACTGACTAAAAAGGCTCTGCAAGCCCCAGGCTCATCAGCACTGCAGGGGGGCACAGCTGACACCACACCAACAACATCACCTGCAACAGTCACCACAACAGCGCAATAGCCCACACCACCTGTGGCCATTGCGACACAGTTGCTGCATGTTCTGCAGAGGGACGTGTCCCTCTTACTCAAACGTTTGGACAGGTTGAAGTAAGAGGTTGCTGGAAATACGAAAATTTTAAAATACATAAAAAAACTAAAAAAGGCAAAACTGTGACTTTCAGCTGATCTGCCACCTCCAAGTTCTGTCCCCTCCCTTATGATGTTATAATAGTTTTTATTGTGGGTTTTAGAGGGTTAGTGTTAGATTAGTGTAGGTATGTATATTAGATAAGATAAGTATAGTTGGGGGGTGTTTTTTTTAAACTTATTATGTGTTTATTTGTGGGTGGGTGGGGGATCATGTTGGGGTATCGATGTTTTTTCTTTAATAAATAATGGGAACAAATTCTAAACATTTAACAAAAAAAAAAATATATATATATATTTATATTTGTTTAAGATTAGTTAGTATATGTGTAGTATTAGCGGTGGGGGGACCAATGTTTAGAGTGTGGTGATCAATGTGTAAGTTACATTTAGCATAGAGTAGATAGCTTTAGTTGTTGGATAAGTATAGTTAGAATGGGTTAGTTTAGGATAGGGTAGGTGTTATTTATTTTTTAGGTTAGTTGAATTTTTAATAAACATTTTTGCATACTCCCATTCATTTTGTGTTATGTGCTTGTGGGTCTTCCCATGAGTGCACAGAGCACATTAGGGGTTGGCCTAGGGATTCCGTCCTAACTCCGAATACCTCTTTTGACATGTGCATCACCTATTGACAAAACCGAATACCTCTTTTGACATGTGCATCACCTATTGACAACTGAACTGTCACATTAGCAGCAACAACACATCTACTTGTCCATGCATCTGCCATCCAGTTTACCCACCACTCAAGATGACTATATTTATTTTGTATTGGACAGGTAGGTGTGATACTTCAGCTGTCATTGTTGGGTTCCTGTGTAGGAATGTCGGGAACTGTGGCACATTTGACAACAGCCTGAATTGGAACTCTATCCTGCAAAACTGACCAGTGGCAGTCACTAATGAGGTTGGGCACTTCTGTATCACACCAACGTGTTTTTCTGGTACTCCCAGCTGACGATATTGCCCTAGACTTCCTTTACATTCCTTTACATTCCTTGCCATTCCTGTTGCATATTGTGAGGGAAGCATACATGTATTCTTCATTTGTGACATACTCAGTGAATTGCTTGTAGGGGATGAGACCAGCATAAACATTTTTCATGATAGGGGCCTTGTGTGTAGCTTTGTGCCCCCACAGTCTTGCACTCTTGTACTGATATTCTGTGACCAATGACATGGATACAAACATAACAATTAGTTAGTGTAGTAGATGGATCAAAATACACAAAGACATGCTGATTGTGTATAAGGTGTTTATTTACAAGGGTTGTAGTGTGATATTAACAATGTCCAGGTAAATATGACCCCATTTGTGAAATCCATACAATTGTGACACAACACAAGTCCAGGGATGAGGGACATGTCATGGAACATGCTTGGGAGAAGTGTCAATAAGTGCAGAGGAACAATAATTGCCAATTGGTAAGTGAGAGACAATGACAGTTCACAGCAGACAGGTCAATAGTGTGTGGGTGAAGAGTGCACACATCCAATTGTGCTAACACTGGCATGATCTCAAGTACAGGCCAAAGGAGAACACTGCTCATGTGGCATGGGATGGTGCTACCGGGAACTCTTACGAGTGAAGCTGATCCATTCCACATCTTCATCCTCTGATGTGTGTGGTGTCTCCTCTGCCCTTGATGGTGGTGGTGGGGAGGTAGAGGGGACCACACACACTTCTGTGGTTGAAGAAGTGGAATCCCAATTTCCAGCAGCTGCCATTTGTGGAACAACTTATGGCATCACTGAAGGGAGGAGGAGCTTCTGATTTTTCAAGATAGCAGCAACATCCCGGTGGTAGGCAGCCATGTCTGCCTTGAAGGAGGCCACTTCCCAGTACATGGAGTTCAACTTGTTCTCAATCATACTCCTGTCAGTTTGGAAGGGCAGTTGTTGTGGCTTCTCCCTCATGGAAGCAGCTATGTCCCTCAGACACTGCTGGACTCCATGCAGTGGGGATCGTGTGCCTCGTTTGGCTGCTTCATTGGCTATAATGAGGCACTTGCACATTCCCTCTAGGCTGGCTGCCACAGTTTCCATCCCCACCCACACCTGCTTGGCCAGCTCCTGCTAAACTCCTACCACTGTCCTCTCAAAGCTGGTCCCTGGGTCTTTGGGGGCCTCAGCTGTGTCGGTGCTGGCAGGTTGTACTATTGAGATTTTGGGTGGGGCATCTGGGATGGCTGCTACATTATTTGTCCTCCTTGCAACTGGAGGTGGTGTCTGGTGGGTTACCAGGACTTCTTGGAGGTTCTCTTGTCTGATGGTTGCTAGCTGGTCATCCAGGTCATCGGGGTACTCCAGGACAGGCAGGTCAGAAGAAGAGCCATCATCCTCTGCAATGAGATGGTGTAAAATCAATCTTTCAATGTTGTGGCAGTTGACATGTCACATCACTGACTTGCTATTGGAGGCTCATTGTCAACTTACCTCCCAAACATTGTTCTTGAACACCATGGTTGCAGTCTATTAGCCCTTTGCCCCTGAGTGTCACATGAGGGGAAGCTCAGGTGGCACAATTGGCTGCGCTATATTTACTAGGTGTGATGTATATCCTTTTTGTGGCTTGACACAATCTTGTTATTGTGGACCCTTCCTATGCATCCATTTTCATGGCAGGGCCATGCAATGGGTGTTGCAGACGTCACGCCACAGCAGCACACATTGCAATATACCCCTGACCCAGTTTTACATGTTTCACATACACCCGGGCGGTACTGAAACCTTACACCACCCCAATGGTGGCATTGCCAAGACACTTTGCTATTGTTTCCTTTGATTGCTCCCCATTTTGATTAATGTGTATGTGTGCTACATTGCATATGGACCTAACAGATTTCCATTTCAGTTTCTGTCTGTGCTGGAAGGTGCTCCTTCCTACACAACTATGATCTCCCCCTCACTGCAGCCATCATTGCACCATGATGCTAGAGATGCAGCATTTTGGCAGTGCAGCTAATTTGGTGCAGGCACAGGGCTGGACCCAGGAATGGCCAGCATGGGTATCATTTGTTGCTGTGTACATCATTTTCTACATGACAGATGGCTAATTTCTACATGGCAGTGTCTAATGGGAAAAAATTAATGGACATAGCCAATTGACTAAAGTTGAACTTAGGTCAGGGCCTCAAGCTAGTTTGATGGTGACTAACTGAGTGCCATTGTCTATATGACAGCGCAGGTGGTAGTGGCACATGTTGTCCATGGGGAATGCCCCATTGGCCAATGGCCTGGCACAGGCAGCGTGCCGGTATCTTACAGACTGGCAATGCCACCTGTCTTGTGACACCAGAACAGTATTACTATCAGCGCTACCCTCCAGGTATGTTCCCACGTTTCCACCAGCCTTTGCATGGTGGTGAAACCCCCATATAAATTTTGGTGGTGATGTGGTGTGCCCTTGGGTGCCCCTGCACAGCCCATGCACTTTTCATGGGCAGAGCAGGGAACCCCATGTCCAGCCCCTTTGCACTTTCCACTGCTTGATTTGCAGGGCTAAGAGCAGCATGTCATGTCACACCCAATGCACCCCAAGACTGCCACTGACTCTATTTGATCAATTTACAATGTTGTGCTAACTGCCCCACATAGCTTCCATGAGCAGACATATTTCCACCCACCATCCTAACATGTAACTCATAATGCCAACCGCAAAGGGTACACTGCACTAGCAGTCTTACCAAAACCAGACTTCCCCATGCACCATCCACCGCCCGTCAGTGTGAAATTGTACACCATGATGTTCACAGACATAAACCACGTGTTGTATTTCTGTGGGTTTTCCCCATTCCTATGTGTCTCACATGATTGTGTCAGAGTAGTTGTGGGCTCTGCCTGTGGTTGTTGTGACCTACAGATTGCAATCTGTAGTACATATTTTCTCCAGTGGCGCAGTTTTGATCAGCTTCAAAATGTGAGGCTCCACACTACACGGGGTAGTGGCATGTTTCCTGTGATACAGGACCACCCTGCTATTCCCCCAGCGCCTGCCAAGATTACCTTTCCCTGCACCCAGAGAGGCATCCTTGCTGCATGTTGGAGTGGTGGCTGCCTCATGAGGATGTGTTGTTATGTGCGGGTGGTGGTGCTTCCGGCACATGTATGGGTACTGTTGGGAAAGGTTGCAATAAATTGTGCACTGTAAGAAGCAGCACACATGTGTTTGGGCAATGAGACAAGGCAGTTGCAAGGTGTTTCTGCAAGGGACACCACCATGACGTAACCCCAGGAATTGCATTGACTGACTTCCTTGTCTCTGATGTCATGGTTGTGTTGGTAAGGTTTGTTTGATTATATGAAAGGGATGTTGTGATGACACAACCAGAGGCACAGTCATTAGATATGTCTTCCATCCTATGTGCTGCATATGTACATGTAGGTATTTAGACCTGATGTTTAACGTATGTCCAGGTTGTGTATGTATTGTGGTTGTTGACACTACCAAGGTGTAAGTACATGTGTTGCTCACATTTGAATGCTGCGTCTTGATTCATGTGAAATGTGTCCCTCGGCGCTCGTTTGACATACATTGAGTGTGTCCTATGTGCCTCCCCCTTCTTGCACTTGACAATTTTGCATTAATTTCCCCCATGTAATTTACCCTGCATTTGTAGTGGTTCCTGGTAGTCTGCACTGTCCTGTCCTGCGATTCCAGTGACCACTTCCTCTGGGATGACCACTGCAACCATCTTCTCCGTCTCGTCCAGGTCCTCTTTTGGTGCTGGACTTCCACCTCCAGTTTGTAGTGCTGCCTTCCTGTTCCGTGCTATTTTCTCCTTTGTCCTTCGCTTGTAATCATGCCAGCATTTCTTGCACTCAGTTACAGTTCTCCTCACCTTGCGTTTGCGTGGTTTTGCAGCAAAAAAGTATAAATCTGGGCCTAAATGAGCCCTTGGGGGTTCCGGCATTTTACTAGCATCAGTAGCTCGTCTTGACTTTAAGGTGATCGAAAGGGTACTTGCCTTCATAAACCCACTGTCAATGAAGGGCTGGTCACCTTCAATTCTGCTTGCTTACTTTGACATTTGTCGACTTTCTAAGGGGGCTTTATTTTAATGAAGTTCTTCCTGAGGGCTAGAAAATTTGGGGCATATTTATACTTCACGCAAATTCGGCACAAACTCATCTCCATAGTTATATTTTAACTCTAGACCTGTCTAGCATCAAAATATTGGAGTTAACATCATTTTTTGGATGTGTGAAACCACCTTGCATCAATGAGATGCAAGGTAGGCATTCCCTGCCAAAAAAATGACTCAAAGGGGGAGGTGGGCCTAAATAATGGCGCTAAGCCTGCTTAGAGCCATTATTTAAAGCCTGGGTCAGGGCAGGCTTAAGGGGACCTGTGGACCCATTTCCATGGTCACGCACCATGGAGAGAGCCCACAGGTTCCTGACTCCAAGCCCCAGGAACGACGCCACCCACACCAGAGGGACACCACATAATGGGGGACCCCACCCCAGGTAAGTAGGGTAAGTACAGGTAAGTATTTAAAAGAAAAAATGTAAAATGCCATTGAGGGCCCTGAAATGGGCAACCCTACATGGCACTGGGTGCAATGGCCATGCCCAGGGGTCCCTTGTCGCCTGTCCTTGCCACTGGGGTGGTGAGCATGACTCCTGTCTTTTATAAGACAGGAGTTCTTTGGTATGGATATTTCTGCGTCAGGAAATGACGTAGGCTGGTTAAAGGCATTTTTTGCCTCCAACCAGCCTAGCATCATTTTTTGGTGCAAAACCCCCTGCCCCCATACCGCCACCCCCACCTGGCTTACATCATTTTCCCTTTCCCTAGTCCACCCTTATCGCTGGGTTGCGGGATTCCATAAATTTGGCGCCCGGTTGGCACTCTGGAATGACGTAACCCAGCGCTATACTTTTTGACGCAAAACTGCATTTGCACAGTTTTGCATCAAAAAGTATAAATATGGGCCTTCGAGTTGTGAAATTATAATGGGAACAAGAAAAAAGTCAATACCTACCTTAAGATACTATGAGTATGTCTTAAAGCATGGGGAACACCTCACTACCTAGGAGTATGTCCTCAGGGGTAGGACATTTGATATGTGACATTATAATGGGAACAGGCAGGAAAAAAGTCAATACCTACATTAAGATACAATGAGTATGTCTTAAGGCATGAGGGACACCTCATCTACTTCAGTTTAGTCCTTGTCATGTTCCTTAGTGTCTGTGTAGGTGAAGTAATGCAGCACTTCCTTAGAGCCATACCAATTGGCTTAAACAAAAGGATCTTCAGTGCATCTTTATTCATGACATTGCTTCTAAGGCTTTTGCAATTAACTTTATTTTGCATTTAATAAGCATCCTAGTAACGTTTTACTTGATAGCAGTCCTTTGGTTATCTAAACTCTTCTCTTCCTGGGCCTGTTGGGTGAGTACACATGGTAATCAACATTTTTTAATCAGTATTCTTTCCAGAGTCATCTTTGTCCCCAAGCGTGGAGTATTAGTTTGCACCCTTACTCGTGAAGAATGTATCCTCCTTTGTTGTGCTGGGAATTACCTTTGCAGCCCTCTTCAGTTACAGCGTAAGTTATTCTCTGCGGATACACTTTCCCATAAGTGCATTTCATGTTTTGTGACTGTTCAACATTGCATAGCTTTGAGGATCTTGGGATTTGTAGTTGTTCAATTTGACATGCATAGTGTCTTGCATGTTCTACAACTGAACCTTTCTGGCTCCTAACGAACTCTGTATCAGTGTGACGTATTCACCATAATAGAATGTAATGAAAGCTTGCTTTAGAATGTTGGAGTTCACAGGTACATGCTGAGGAATAAATATATGTGATTTACAGCTCTGTGTGTGGAGTAGCCATTGGCAGGTAACCGGCCTGGAGAAAACGCTACAACGTGCATCTCTGAAAATGCTTCTCTGAAACCTTATTCTGCATGTCCAGCCTTGTTACTATAATGCAAAGTATATATTGCAATATGTGGTTGTATGTGCCTTAAAAACAGAAAAACTCCTTTAGGAATGGTGGCTTTGTACCTCACATCATTATGGCTTATCAGAGGTGTTCTGATTCTTCATGATTGTTTAACAACATGTTATTCTAAGGATCATGGGGTTTGGAGTTTGTTCAATTCAAATTCTAATGGAAAGGTTACTCTGAATTCTCTTTTGGGACTGAGCATATTGACGGGTTGCGCCCGTGATTGTCTAAGCTTTTCTCAACCAACATTTCCTGATGTCTTGTAAGTAACTGTTGCATTGTAATGTCAGAGATAGAGCGATATATTAGAAAAAAATAGAATTCCCCAGAAGTGTCCTGATATTTTATGTGCCTTTACAAATATCTTTCTCATTCTGCTCTCTGGGAGGAATTCTCCTGCAGAGATGTACTGTAACTCTTTAAACAAAATTTGGCGAATTTCTATTACCTCAACTCTTAATTTATCCCACTATCATGAGAAGGTATGAACTGCACGGGTTAAATTAATTATACAGTTAAAATGTAGTGCTGCTGATTTTGTATGTTTTTTAGCCCTGTGTTATTTTTTGCTTTTCGGTGAGTCATGTCAGTGAGTCTTTCATGTCCCTGTTGTTGAATTAAAAATTACCCACTTACTGTTGGTTCTAGGAATACATGGAAGTAGGCCTTGTTTTAGAATTCTGTTTGATTTGCTTACATGAGTTTAGTTTACTGATTTTGGGGGGGGGTAACAAAAGGCTTTCTGTTACACCTCCACTACACTTTATGGCAATCTGCGCGTCTGCCATCTTCTTCCACTGAGTGCCCACGGTATTGACATGTTGGTACAGTTGAAAGACGAGTTGACTGCAGAGTGGGACATTTTGATGTGAAAAGTCTTAGTAGCTCTTTTCACCAAAGACATCACAAGCATTATTGGGTCCTGACCCTACAGGATACCTGGGTGACCTTGTGTTCCATGGGAGATTTCCAATAAAGAATAATGGTCTGAACACGAAGGTCCTAGGCAAAATTGAAGGAAAACATGGTGCTCTATACAGGTGAGTTGGGTGAGGAGCATTTTCTCATTTTTGTGTGCATGGAACTGCACAATAGTTTTTTTGTAAAAGAGCATATTCTCAAGCATATGAAATATATGACACAATTGGAAAAATGGGAGCGGAAATCCTAGTGATTTTATTGAAGCCAATCTGTCAAAAACTGTAGAGGAAAGAATTCCCTGACGCTTACGGATATGAAGAATGCCTGCCTGCTGGGATAAAATTGCCTCTAACTCCATCCTTTGATTCTGCTCCGGCAGTTTTCTCCAGGGCTGATTGTTCCAGCCATCTGCCAAGGCAGAGGGATAAATATATGTGTGGGAATGACTTGAGCATGTTCTAACACTTTCATTCCACACGATGAGCTCCAGGTGTGTATAATCAATACTGCTCAGTTTGGAATTGCTGTACTAGAGGCAATCACAACTTGTGTTGTATTCTGTGCATGTCCCTAAAAGAACATTGGTGTTGCTACATTTTATCGCTTGCAAAATAGTGTCATTAGTTGAGCCGTTACTTGAAATGTCCTTAAAAATAAGGACTGTGATGAGGAAGAGGAACACAATTATAATTCATGGATTACTTACAAATGAACGTTATTGAGTTTTAACACCTCACATTTTGTTCATCGTCAAGCTTGACTACGTCATTATTTCCTAGGTAGCAACAGTTATATTATTTGTTCTCTCCAGGAGAACTTGGTACATTTTCCTTTGCTTTTTTATTTATTTTCAGAATCAAATTAATTACCTGTCACAAACGGAGTGTCAAAATCAAATGAAAAGTGAAAAAACTGAATCTGAGGGAAAGTAGAATTTTTTAGCTTTATTTAGAGTTTGGAAGATGCAGGGTATTGCACAAAAGTTAGTTGGTGATCCACTCCCCCGACCCAATTACGAATGAATAGTGGACCTATATACCATAAATAAGGTGAACTGGAAACCCATCGCTTTTGCAGATATCCTGCATCTGCAAACCATAAAAAAGTCCCTTAGTCTAACTTGATTATTGCCTGCAAAGCTCTCCATACCACATATACCATAAAAACCTAGGGGGTCATTATGACCCCGGCGGTCAGCGGAACATTGGCTGTAATACCGCCAACAGGCTAGCGGTGTTCCGCCAGCGTATTATGACTGTGGTGCATTCGCCACGCTCATACCGCCGGTCCGCCAGGATACCGCCAGGCTTCAGCCGGGCGGTCATAATCCACCAGGGCAGCGCCGCAAGTAGCCCTGCCCTAGGGATTATGATTCCCCAACGGCCAGCCGGTCCATTGTGATAAACACCGCCATGGAATGGCTGGTGGTATGGGGGACTCGGGGTGCCACTAACTGCCCCTGCACTGCCCATGCACTTGGCGTGGACAGTGCAGGGGCCCCCAGGCAAAGCCCCATTGCGCATTTCACTGCCCGAATTACAGGCTGTGAAATGCGTGACAGTTCTGCTGCACCCGCTGCACATCAACATTGCGGCCAGCACGATTACAAGCCGTCTTCAATGTTGATGTGTCTTTTCCGCTGGGCCAGCGGAAAAGTCATAATAGTGGGCAAAGCATACCGCAAGCACTGGCGGTATGTTGGCTCCCACAGCTTCGGTGGTCTTTTTACAAGACCGCCGAAGTTGTAATGAGGGCCATAGTATTCACCAAGTGGTTCAGACAACTAGAGCCTTACTTGGGGTATCATTACTAGTTGTTCCATTTTTTGTGCATTAATAACAAAAACATAAACACCTTTACTGCAGGATGTGGATACCACGATTGCGGTATTACTGCATTCTTAGAAATGGGGTTTCTGTGCACCCAGGTCAGGCAGGTTAATCAGGGTAAGTCAGATTCACACTTTGAAGTAACCTGTGTTCACCCTCTGGAGGCTTGGAACAGAGCAGTAGATTTAACTTAAGAGACAATGGCCCTCATAATGACCTTGGCGGTAAATCCCACTTACTGCCATGCTGACTGTCTCCAACATAACCCCGCCGCAGTGGATTACCGCCACCCATATTATGACCCACACATAGCAATCCTTCACTATACAGCCACACACACAAGTCTGCCAGACCAAAGGTCAGTGATAAACTGGCAGTAGCAAAACCCACACTGTTACGCCAACAGAACTACGCCAACAGCATTATGACCCACAAATCACCACTGCGGACATTCACTGGCGCTAAACCATTGGCTGTACATACCACCGTGCTCAAAATACACACAACATAACAAAACACCACACTGGATAAATTGAATAACACACACATACACCCACCACACCCACACACCCACAGCACTATAAAACACACACACACACATTACCCACAACCCTTTACCATTACAAACAAGTGCCACAAGAGAGATAGCAAGACCACAGACAAGACCATAGACACACACCACCATCACCAATACACCATCCACGCACCACACATCACCCCCCCAACACAGCACCCCACACACCCTCACCCACACCACTCACACTACACCCATGGCACCACAATGACACCCCAGATTCTCTGAGGAGGAGCTAAGGGTCATGGTGAAGGAAATCATCCAGGTTGAGCCATAGCTATTCAGATCACAGGTGCAGCAGGCGTCCATTGCAAGGAAGATGGAGCTATGGCAGAGAATCATGGACAGGGTCAACGCCGTGGGACAGCACCCCAGAGCAAGGGAAGACATCAGGGAGAAGTGGAACGACCTACAGGGGAAGGTATGTTCCACAGCAGCAAGACTCCAAATAGGTGTACAGAGGACTGGCAGTGGACCCCACCTCCACCCCCATAACTAACAACATGGGAGGAGCAAGTCTTGGCGATCATACATCCTGCGGGCCTGACAGGAGTAGGAGGATGACTGGACTCTGGTAAGTCAAATCTCTATTACTGCTCTACCTGCATGCCATCACAAACCCCCACCCCTACCCTCACTCCCATCACGTGACCCCCTGCCACATACCCCACCATCACAACCCACTCAACCCAATACCAAGCCCTGCATGTAACACCAATGCATGGGCCCCACTCACAGACCTGCCTGGACACCTATCACCACTGCATGCACACTTGAGAGAATCACCTAGCCCACCAAATAGCTACTCACTCGAAGGCAAATCTGCCATGGCAATACCAACCATACAGGGCAACACACCCATGCACAATATGACACACACAGAAAAAATAACACTGCATTTACATCCCCACAGTTCCCCCACCCAACGGTACTGGAGAGGAGGTGCCAGCAACTTCCAGTCCGCCCACAGAAGAGGCCCACAGTGATGACAGCAGCTCTGGATGCCTGGATCTGGATGACCAACCTGGCCCATCAGGGATCTCCAGACAGTCGGTTACCCGGGCACAGTCCCATACCACCGCAGAGCCTCCCCCCCTCAGGAAACACCAGCACAGTACCCACCCAGCAGGCCCATACCTCTGTCCCCAGGACACGTCAATTAGCAGTGTGTCCACCACTACCGGGACCCCAGGCCACCCCACAAACACAGGACGATCGGGGACCTGGGGTCAGTGGCAGGACCAACAGGCCACCAGCACCCCACCCCCTGCAGAAGGAGAACCACCCCGCAAACGGTCCCTGCGATCCAGGCCAAAGCCAGATAACATTGCCAAGACCCCCGCCAGGTAATAAGATTCTCCTGAATGTCACCCTTGTATCCCACTGTGTCACCCTGTCCACCTTGAACCTCCATTGCTCCCCTTCCTATGCCCCCTTGGACAATGCACCTGTGATACAAATAGACTGGACTACAGCCTGGACTTTCCTCCATCATCACCCCAGCCCATTGCACATCCCCTCTAATCATTAGCACTTAAATTAACACCATTTGAAAAAATACATGCATGGAGTCTGTTAACCATGTGCGTTTAACAAGCTTTAAACACTGCAGCATACCTGTACAGTATTGTATACATAGGAATGACCTGTAGTTGGCTGCAGTCAACACACCAGGTGTGGTAGTGGGACACAAATATCTGAAAATAGAGATGCCAAAGTGTACAGTAAGTGGGCATAGAATTTTGAAAATCAGCCTGCCAGTGACAATGTCAAATACAAAACTGTCAATGTAATGTGTAATTACAGTGTCTTACCTGTGTGTCATTGGAAGTACTTTCTTATAATAGCACTTCTGTTGTCCTCATCCTTATCCTGTCTCCTCATCTTCACTGTCTACAGGGTCCACTGCTGCCACATGCCCATCTCCAGCCTCATCCTCCTGTAGAAAAGGCACCTGGTGACGTAAGGCAAGGTACTGGCCTTCAGGAGGCTGAATGTCCTTTCTATTCTTCTTCTTGTTTGCCCATGTGCCTCATTGTAATGTTCCTCTGCCCTTGTCCTGGGATTCCTCACAGGGGTCAGTAGCCATGAAAGGTTTGGGTAAACAGAGTCACCTGAAAATATTGAGGGACAACTGTTAGACACACACTAACCCTTTGGGCCCACACAATACCCATACACCAACATCCACTGGGTGGAAACCAGGGCTCACCTATTAGCCACAACCGGTGCCTCTGGAGTTGAGCCATAACATATGGGATGCTGCTATTCCTCAGGATAAAGGCATCATGTACAGACCCAGGATACTTTACTTTGACATGGGAGATGTATTGGTCTGCCAGACACACTATCTGCACATAAAAAGCTCTTTTGATTTCTGAACACCTGTTCATTTCTCCGGGGGGGGGACAAGTGCAATATGTGTTCCATCAATAGCCCCAATAAGGTTGGGTATATGTCCATTTGCCTAGAAATCAGCTTTCACTGGGGCCAAATCCTCCACCTGGGGGAAAACGATGTAGCTGCGCATGTGTTTAATCAGGGCAGACAACACACTGGTCAGCACTATTGAGGAAATTGGCTGGGACATTCCTGCTGCCAAGCCAACTGTCACTTGGAAGGAGCCACTTGCCAGGAAATGGAGCACAGATAGGACTTGCACAAGAGGGGGGATCTCAGTGGGCTGACGAATTGCAGATATCAGTTCAGGTTCCAATTGGGCACACAGCTCTGTGATTGTGGCCCTGTCCAGTCTATAGGTGAGGATAATGTGCCTGTACTCCATTGTTGCCAAGTCCACCAGGGGTCTGTACACAGGGGGATGTCTCCATCTCTGATTCATCCACAGTGGTCGCAATCTAGGGGGCAAACGGTGAGTATCTGGTCACTATCCCATATTTCAAAAAATAACATTGCATTCCATGTTGTGACTGTAACACAAGATTGTTGAATAGGCCCAAATGGTGCATATGTGTACTGTCACGCAGTTAGGTGCCATGGCCTGCCCTCCGCCCTGAAATGGTGTCCGTCTGTCCTGTATGGAGTGACATGCGGAAATGAGGTAATTCTGCTGATGTTGTGCATTGTTGCGGGAGGCAGTCGAAAACGGCTGTGCAACTCCTCATTGGATACTATTGGGCCCTATGGGTTACAGTGACCAATGGTGATGTACACTGGCTGGTGACTGTATGCACCACCGCGGACGTGACTGCCATTTTCATCTGTTCACCCACTTGCTATCTGACCTTCAACAGGAGAGGGCCAACACTGCAAGCACTGCTGTGATCTGTGTCTGGGAAAAGGGCTCCTGTCTTCACCGCTGCGGAGTTGGAGAGACTTCTGGATGGGGTCCTACCCCAGTACTGAATGCTGTATGGGCCTCAAGACCAACAGGTGAGTACACTGTGAGCACGATGCATGGGTCATGAATGCATGGAGTGCTGTGTGTGAGGGCCTTGTGTGGGAGAGGGGTTGGTGGAAGGGCCTTTGGCAGGGTGCTGCATGTATGGTGGGCAATGTCTGTGGGAGGGCTATGGTGGGACAGCAGTGTAACTGGCCGGAGGGTCTGACTAATACCTTTTTTTTATGTGTAGTTTTCTGCAGGTCAGCGCCTATCAGAAAAAGGGTATGTGGCGTGCCATCGCCAAGGTCGTGCAGACCCTGGGGGTCCATGGCAGGCGGAGAACCCACTGTCAGAAATGGTGGGAGAACCTGAGACGCTGGGCTAGAAAGACAGTGGAAGCCCAGCTGGGGATGGCATCCTAACAAGGAAGGGGTTGTCATCGAAACCTGACCCCCTCATGGCCCGCATACTGGTGGTGGCCTAACCGGAACTGGATGGGTGCTTGAGGGTATCACAGCAGCCACAAAGGGGTGAGTACAGTTTCCAAATATACTACTTGCGCATGGTGGGGTGGTCTACGGGTGGGGGATGAGGGTCTGTGGGTGTCACTAGAACAGGCCGGACATTGCAGGGTAGGTCCCATGTTGGGCAGGGTATGACCAAGCTAGTAGCCATCCACTGAGCAGGGGTCTGTGGGTCTCTGGTATGCTGTTAGTGGTCTTAGGTATTACTGTCCATAGGCTGGTGATTAGCATTGTGACTGGTAGTTCATTGCTCAATGCGTAGGGTTGTTAGCTGTGTGTGTGTCGCGTATGCCAACGGTGGTGATGGAGCAGCCATTGATCCAGTGTATCCTTTGTCTCTCCCCCCCTTTTTGTTTGGCCACCCCATCCTTCTGTGCATTAGCATCATCTGGCAGAGGAGCTGAGGCACCGACAATGGAGGGAGCTGCATCCCACAGCGCCCAGGAGGCTGAAGCCACCAATGGTGAGGGCACCAGTGGGACGGAGGGCAAGGGGAGAACAACAGCGGAGACAGGAGTGGACAGTTCGGACAGTGATACTTCCTCCAAGGAGGCACCACCAGCTGCGAAAGGGAAGGGCAAGGAGGCACCACCAGCTGCGAAAGGGAAGGGCAAGGAGGCTTCACCAGCTGCAAAAGTGAAGGGCAAGGGGCCAGCACCTGCAGGCAGGAAGGACAGGTGGCCTGGTGCTGGGACTCATTCGGAGCCCCCACAACTAACCATGGCGGTTCAGGCGTCCGAGGCTGCCGGGGAAGGGCTGAAGCCTCCCAACCCACTGCCAGCAGCAGCAGCCCCAGTGGGCAGCCCTTCGAGGCTGCAGGGGATGGGCTGGAGCCTCCCCCCACCACTGCCAGCCCTGACACAAGACCTGCGACTGCCACCACTGAGCAGCCATCACCGCCGGCAGGCAGTGTATAGTCCTGCCTCCATGGGCTGTAGTGCGTCCTGGCCCCTGCTAATTCTGTAGGTGTGACACCCAGGTGAGAGACTGTGACCTTGCACTCCCCAAGATCTGCATCACAGGGCACAATTCCCCCTCCAGACCCAGTGGAGGAAGCCATCCAGTCACTCCATCCTTCCCAGGATGAAGCAAACTGGGCACAGGCCCCCTCCAGAACCAGTTGAAGAATCATTCCACTCACCCCATCCTTCCCGGGATGAAGCCCACTGGGCACAAGGCCTCCTCCAGAACCAGTGGAAGAAGCCATCCACTCACCCCATCCTTCCTAGGATGAAGCACACTGGGCACAGCGCCCCCTCCAGAACCAGTGGAAAAAGCCATCCACTCACTGCATGCTTCCCAGGATAAAGCACACTTGGCACAAGGCCCCCTCCAGCACCAGTGGAGAAGCCATCCACTAGAAAGACTGTGGCCTTGCACTCCCCAGGACCAAGCAGTGAGCAATCCACCCACTTGTGAGACTGTGGACTTGCACTCCCCAGGACCAAGCACAGGGCATGTAGCTCCCTCCAGGACCAGTGGCTTTGTACCATTTTCCGGCTGAGGTGCCCCCATTCACTGTCCCCCTTAGGTGCCAGTGCGTTTTTGACCTGATGCTCTCTCCGTGTTGTTGCAGGAGTGAGGTGGGGCCTTGGCCTATGTGTTGTGGCCCTGTGACCCATGGACATTGAGGACTGGGCAGTGTCCCTTCATTTGTAAATATGTATACACGTTTGTATTTTGATGCATTTATCGAATTACACTCACTTTCTTCCAATCTTTTTGTCCTTGCATTATTCCTAAGGGGTATCAGGTGAATATGTAATGTTACCCCATATGGTTGTGTGTATGGTGTTGGGGGTGGGGTTATGTTGCATGTCTGTATCACTCCCTTTTTGCCTCCCACCTCCCTTGTGTGCCTGGGGGCAGTAGTCACCATGGTCGTCTTCGCCGGCGTTGCTGCTCGTAATGCAGGAAGAGGTAGATGAGCATGGGGAAAATGTACAACTCAGGCTCCATGGCGACGTGGTTGTTCCCTGAGTGTCCAAAGGTGAGTCTTTTGACTTCTGTGTTCTGTTTCCACTGTGCTTTTGATGTCATTGGTACCGCCTTGGAAAAGGTGGCAGTTAGACCTGTCTTAATGCAGTGGGGGGTACATTGTCTTTCGCCTGGCTGTTGGTGGTTACCATCTTGGTGCTTGTTGCTACCGCCGGGGCGGTAGGAGTATTAAAGTGGCTGTATGAGCGGTTTCTGCCGAGGTCATAATTCCATTTTTTTTACCGCCGGCCTGTTGGCGGTATTACCGACGCTTCATCACCGACCTCCAGGGCTGTAATGAGGGCCAATGTGTAAAGAATGTGTGCAACCCACACACACAATATCACAATGAAAAACACAAAAAAACTCCACACAGGTTCAGAAAAATAGAGAATTTGTATCTGAGTAAAACAAGACCAAAACAACTCAAATCTAATCAGTATTTCTCAGATTATGCAGTTTTTTAAAGTATAACATTAAATGCATAAAGAAAAAATTGTGGGCAGAAGCACCTATGCTTCTGTTAGGTGCTTTATGGTAACTTTGTAGTGCAATTGGAATAATCCCTGTCAGGGATTAGTGAAGAGTCTCTCGGAGCATCAAAGTGGTAAAATAAACAATGCTGAACAGGTAGCTACCATACCAGGTATGAGACTGGCCTCTCAAGACCAGGGGAAAACAATAACGCAGACCGCCTGCGAATGTGTGGGTCAGTGACTGTGAACTTGGAGTTTTGTCTCTCAACAAACAGTAACTCAAGTGGCAGTGTGGGACTGTCCTCACTCCATGGAGGAAATCTCAGTAATCTGACAACCAGGGAAGAAACTTCAAGGTGGAGATCTTGCTCCCCGCTGGGCTCCACAGCTCAGGGTTGAGGCGGCACACAGAGCTGGTTGCTAGCTTCCTCAAAGGAGGCTGGGGCAATGCTGATGTTGTCACTGCACTCTACATTATGCCTAGGCAATGTCTTGAAAAGGAATGCAGCTGTTCTCTCGACATACAGCCCGAGATGCTGCTCTCATGTAGGACTCCGTATTAAAGGGGGCACAGAGTGATTTAGAGGTTGGCAGAGCACCACGCTTGGCCTCCCAGGATGGAGTACACATTTTGTGAGGAAGGAAGCACTCACAGGTCTCAGAGTCCCTCTGCAGCTATAGTGCTGTGGAGTCTTTTATAGCTCTGATACACCAAAACATGGGGCAAGCCAACAATCCCTTTGAGAACATTAGGGGGAAGCAGAGTCCAGCTCTTCTTCCAGTAGAGCCAAGGAGCAGCAGGCAGAAGGACAACGAGCAGAAAAGCAGTCCTTCCAGAAAAGCAGTCCATCTGAGTCCTTCAAGGTGCACAGCAGACCTTCTGACAGAGGTTTAGTTCAAGACTCAGAAGTGTCTGATTTTAGGGGGTCAGAGACCCAGTATTTGTACCCAAAAGTGCCTTTGATATAGGGGATGACTTCAAAGGAACTCTCTGAAGCCCTTTTGTGTGGGGTCAGGCCACTATCCTCTGAAGTTTGAATTCCTCTGATCCTCCCTGTCCAGGAAGACCCATCAGTATACAGGTGAATGCAGATGCAGTTGAGTGTCCTGTGTTGTGGCTTTCTGGAGGGAATGCACAAATGTAGCTGTCAACCAGCCCAAACCAGACGTGTATTGGAGACAGGCTGTCAGGCACACAGAGCTGTAAGGCCAGAGAAACACTCTTTCTTAAAGTGGAATTACTAAACTAGTAAGATTAAATCCAACTTTCCTATTAAAGAGGATTTATCATTGCCATTCCAAATCTATGAAACATGACAAAGCTACTCCCAATATTGGCCTATGTGTGAAGTAGGCCTCACGGTAGTGAAAAAACAACTTTGGGAGTTTTTCACTACCTGAACATGTTAAATATATAAACAGATCCACCCTTTACTTACATACCTTCTTGCCCTATTGGCTACCTAGGGCATACCTTTAGGTCACACATGTAAGAAAAGGAAGTTTAAGGCTTGGCAAGAGCTTTTTAATGGCAAGTCGAAGTGCCAGTAAAACTGCACACACAGGCTCTGCAGTGGTAGGCCTGAGGCATTTGGGCTACTAAAGAGGGTGGCACAAACAGTGCTGCAGGCCCACTGATCGTATTTAATTTACAGACCCTTTATTGTAAATTAAATCTGCCAATCGTCCATACACCAATGTTACCATGTTTAGGGGAGAACCACATGCACATTAGCACTAGTCAGCAGTGATAAAGTGCTCGGAGTGCTAAAGCAAAAAACAAGGTCTGAAAAAGAGGAGGAGGAAGGCAAAAAGTTTGGGGTAACCCTTCAAAAGGGGACATTTCTAACATGCATAATTCCAAGTTTAGGTGTTTGGAATAAGGCATTACCTGTGGAATAGGAATTTTGTGCAAAAATACCAATGTGTCATTTAAGTGCTTTATGCCATTCACATTTGATCACGCTATTCCCAGCAACATGTGGATAATAAGAATGACCAAATGTGTAATTTTCCTTCCAGAAAATAATCTGATCCATGCGTTTCCCAATCAGCACCATAAATCCACTCAGAATGAGGCCTATAAACTTCAAATTACACCTGAAGCGGCAGATTTAAGAGCCATAGCGCCACCATAGTGTCATTTTTATGATGCTACTGCGGCACTAAAGTGTCATTTTCCCCACGCCATATTTACAGTGGCACAATGGATGCATTGTGCCACTATGTAAACCCTTGCGCCACAATATGCCTGCGCCAGGCATAATGTATTCAAGGGGGGCGTTCCCCCATTAGAAGGGCTAAAAAAATGGCACAAGAAAATCTCTTCGATTTATTGGCACTTTTAACACCTGTTCAGAGCAGGCGTTGAAAAGGGACCTCCATTATTTATAATGGGCCCCTATGTATTCTGCAGGATTAGCTCCAAAACTTTGGTGTTTCCCCTGCAGATGACATCAATAGCGCCAAATATAATGACACTATTGCCCCCTAACCTGCGCCATGGTGCACCGTATTTTAAATACAGTGCATGCATGGTGGCAGTAGGGGGGTGCTAAGGGGGGCAAGGAAAGTGGAGCTGCACAGTTCAATTTTGTGTCTGAAAAACGAAAACATCCATTTTGTATGTTTTCTGTCATATTTCAATTTTGATTTATAATTGGCTATGAAGTTGCGGTAAATCAGTCAAAAAAATTGGATGTGAAAACATTCATGTCCATGTTTTGCAAGGTAATAGCGCGGATCTACATTTGAGTTGGCATGTGAGGAATTTGTAATTTCTAACCCATTGACCACTTGTTATTATTTGGCTTAATTCGATAAAGTACAGAGCTCAATTCCTAGTACAAAAAAACCTCATCTCTTTTGTTGCTTAAGATGGCAGATAAATAACACCAGGTCCTTCTGCTTAATTATTATTCTTGATGTAGGTCTTTACTTAGAAAAGGATGATAATGGGACAGTTGTTAAAGTTGTTAAAAACTGCCCGATGTTCTTTACTTTTATTACCCCTGCCCATTTGGAATGGTGTGGAATGTGGTTTCTCATTTCCACCATCAGGAAAATCATGTCATGGAACCAACGCAGGGAAGACTGGTGTTGCAGGGGTGGTGATATTCAGGGTCGTCCCTCCATTGCCATAATTCCTGATGGTTGTTGTTCTGTCATGTGAATCATTTGGTCCCATATAGTAAATGTCTGAAACTGTCCTCCATGCACCAGGATAAGGCTTACTGGCAGCTCTTGATGGGGTGTTATTTATGTACTTTCTGAAGTTGGGCACCCACTTTGGGGGTCTGTGTTCAGAAATCTTGTCCAAATTTAAACTGAGGCCTATATCTGGGGGAAGTGAAACCTACGCTTATAAAAATGCTTGCAAATTGGGCCATTCGACTTGCCTTAGTTTCCAGTTCTGTTTTTGCTCCTTTGATGTTTCGGCTGCTCTAAAGATGATGGTCCATTTTTATGGTAAGTTAGCATCACCATAGCGTAATTTAATTTTATGCAAAAGCAGCGCTAACTTAACTCCATATTTATATTTTGCGCTAGACCCATCTAGTATCAAAATATTGGCGTTAACGCCATTTTTAGGAAGCGCCAACCCACTTTGCGTCTCATTGTGGCAATGAGATGCAAGGTAGGGGTTCCCTTCCTAAAAATTACGCTAGCCCCCCAGCGTCATATTTAACTCCCAAAGATGAAACGACGCGCAACCAGGAGATGGACCTAAATAATGGTGCTAAGCCCGACTAGCGTCATTATTTAGTGCCTGGTCAGACCTGCCGTTAATGTGATGGTAGGCCTATTTCCATGGGGAAACACCATGAAATGGGCACATAGATGCCCACCCCAACCCCGTCATCACCACCCAGCATCACCGCCACCCACACCAAAGGGACACTATTGGAAGGGAGAGCCCATCACAGGTAAGCCGCCTGACTGGCACTGGGTATGTTGGGCTTGTCATGAAGACACTGGTTCTCTGTGGAGGGCATTGGGGTTGTGGTAATGACTCCTCTCTTTACTTAGACAGGAGTCATTTTTTGGCTGCTTGAACATAAAAAAATGATACTAGGCTGACTAGCGGCAGATATTTTGCTGCTTATCAGCCTACCGTATTTTTGACCCACTAGTGCCATTTTCCCCAGCCCCATTCATCACCAGCTAGCATCTTTTTGGGGGGCGCTAACCATTCATTAGCGCCATTGTGCATCATTTCCTATATATGGTGCATGGATAGCGTTAGGGAATGCTGCTAGCTTGCATTCATAAAAATGACGCACAACTGCGCTAGCGCAGTTGTGCATTATTTTTCTTAAATATGGGCCAAAGTGAGTCCGTATGTCAGAGGTAAGTCACACCTACTCAAAAAAAATATTTATAAATCTCATCCCTAACTTCAGTCTCTAGCTCTGTCTGTGCTCTAATGATGTGTCAGAGTCTCACTTTCTTTCTTGAATGCAGTTAGTGATTATATAGATCAACATGGTTCTCTCCTGAGCTCGAGAGGCCCCAACACTGTATTGGGATTTGTCTACTAAAACAGAGGCAGGTTCCTTGTGCCAGCTATAATTTGGATAATGACATTCATTCTACTATGCCTCCCTCTCGCTCTCTGTAGCACATCCCATCAACGCCTTCTGGTCTTCTAAGTGATATAGGACGGATTTTCCGGTAGAGTTTTTATGGCGTGCTCTCTATGTCTGTGCAATAGACTGTGATGAAGTTCTGCATTGGCCTTCAAACAGAAACAGCTCAAACTACTCATGCATCATTCTCCGACAGCTGAATGAAGTAAAAAACTGCTATTTCACTTCCCGCTTTCTTATCTCCAGCCTCTCCATCATAAGTAAAGTAGACGCCAGAAACAATCCCAAATGATAAACAGTAATTACAGCCTGCAGCATTGAAAATGCCTGTCTTCACATCACACCTTTTTACTATCGGAATGTGTCTTCCCATAGTTGGTATTCAGTTCATGCTTTGTATTTCACATTGCTTTCTCATGGCTCTTGTTGTAAGGTGATTATGTACAAGCTCTCTGCCGGACATTTTTAGTTAACAATTATACTGTAGTGTCGGATGGGATGCCTATCTATGTATTCGAGCAGCTCATTTGTACGGAGAGCAACTTTTAATTGTATAAATCAGTACTCACAATTTTAGCTGGTGTATGAAAGGAAGCTGGTGGCAGCAAGAATACATGGAATGAGTGCACACTTAGTAGTTTAATTGCAAAAACAAAACAATGGGCCTCATTTAGAGTTTGGTGGATGCAGGATATCCGCCAAAAAGTGGATTGATAGCTGTGTTTAGTGTGCCAATGACATTAATGCACTATAATCCCTTCTGTGCCCAGGACGTAATGGTTACGTCCTGAGGCACAGTGCTCGTGTGCCCAGGACGTAACCATTACGTTCTGGGCACACAGCCCAGAGGGAGCGCTAGCACTCCCTCTGTGGGGTTCCCCCCCAACCCCCCAAGGCAGGGATGGAAGGGGAAGCCCTTCCCCTTCCACCCCGACACCCCCACCCCCGTGAAGTCAGCACACGATTGCGCGCTGATTGTCACAAGGCGTCCTCCCATCGAGCTGGAAGCTCAGCTTCCAGCGCGTTCGGAAGAGAAATACAAAAGCATTTCTCTTCCGATCACATGGAAGAGGCCGGAGAGGCTTCAAAGGGAAGGAAAGGAATCTGGCTGCTAAAACGCCCACTAGACACCAGGGATGGGTTTTTTTTTGTAATGAAATTGGCATGAGGGAGCGACCCCTTGGGCAAGGGTCGCTCCCAGGGGGGGGCATTTTTTTAAAAAGGCCTTTTCTGCCCCCCCAGGTGGGGCGCGACCCCTTAGGCAAAGGGTCGCTCCCCTAGGGGGCAAATTATATTTAGGCCAATTCTGCCCCTCTTGGGGGCAAATTGGCCTATTTTTATGAGGCCAATCTGCCCCCAAGGGGGACAGAAACCACTAGACACCAGGGAGGTTTTTTTTTGTGTGAATTTCGCGCAAGGGGAGCGACCCATTAGGCAAGGGTCGTTCTCCGGGGGGAACATTTATTTTAGGCCATTTCTGCCCCCCTAAGGCAGATCAGCCTACTTTAATTAGGCCGATCTGCCCACAAGGGGGGCAGAAACCACTAGGCACCGGGGATTCTTTTTTGTTGTTGTTGTTTTACAGATGGGGAGTGACCCCTTAGGCAAGGGTCGCTCCCCTGGAGGGTCAAATTGTATTTAGGCCATTTCTGCCCCCTTTGGGGGCAGATCGGCCGATTTTAGGTCAATCTGCCCTCAAGGGGGGAAGAAACCACTAGGCACCAGGGATTATTTTTATTTGCGCCAACGTCACGCAAGGAGAGCGACCCCATAGGCAAAGGTCGCTCCCCGGGGAGGGCGGTGGCGGGCAAATTTAATTTAGGCCATTTCTGCCCCCCCCGGAGGCAGATCGGCCTATTGTTATTAGGCCGATCTGCCACCAGGGAGGCAGAAACCTCTAGGCGCCAGGGCAAATTTGTTTTGTGTTTTTTTTTGTTTGTTTGTTTTTTTAGAGATGGGGAGCGACCCATTAGGTAAGGTACGCTCCCCTGGGGGGCAAATTGTATTCAGACCATTTCTGCCCCCCTTGGGAGCATATCAGCGGATTTTAGGTCAATCTGCCCCCAAGGGGGGCAGAAACAACTAGGCACCGGGGATTTTGTTTTGCGCCAATGTCATGCAAGGGGAGTGACCCCATAGGCAAGGGTCGCTCCCCGGGGGAGGTTGGTGGGGCGGGGGTCAAATTTATTTTAGGCCATTTCTGCCCCCCCTGGGGGCATATTGGCCTATTGTTATTAGGCCGATCTGCCCCCGGGGGGGGGGGGGCAGAAACCTCTATGCGCCAGGGCTAATTTATTTTATTTTTATTTTTTTTGGTTTGTTTGTTTTTTTAGAGATGGGGAGCAACCCATTAGGCAATGGTCCATTCCCTGGGGGGCAAATTGTATTTAGACCTTGAGGCCAAACCGGCCGATTTTAGATTAATCTGCTCCCATACTGCAAGGTTGGATGCACTGAGGGGGGAGATTGTTTTTGTGAAGGAAGGAACACCTTTCAGCACAAAAACATTCTTAAAAGGCCAGTAGCTCCATCTATGTGTGTTGGCATTCAACTTCATTGCACCATAGGTGGTGTTATATTTTGGCAATGCCTCTGGTTTACGAAAACTCTTAAGTCTGAGACACTGTCAAAATGCAATGGGTGTTGCTGTGGCAGGCCCACAGCAGATCAATGGCACACCCTACTACACAATGTGCTGCATGTGAAGGGGCCCTTTTCACAAGGTGGCGTTAAGCCACGATAAGTCGTTTAGCGCCATCTACTAAATCTGGTGCAGGGCACTGCACCACTGGAGTGTCACAAAAGTGCCACTACGGATTCCTAAATATGCCCCAAAATACCTTGTGAGTTTTCCCCATGTGAAATGCACAATGCAACACACACTGAAATACAACTACAACCTTGGGTCTGAAACATGTCACTGAGCCTCCAGTAGCAAGTAAATGATGTGCCATGTCAACAGCCACCACAATACAAGAATGGCATTTCACTATCGCATTGCAGAGGATCATGCCTTACCTCCTTCCGACCTGCTTGTCTTGGACTTTACAGATGACATTGATGACCAGCTGCCGACCATCAATGAAGAGACTCTCCCCAATGTCCTAGGTTCCCTCCAGACACCACCTCCAGTCACGGGGAGGACACACAGTGATGTGGGGTCTCCACATGAACAAGCCAGCTACCAACACACAGCATCAGCCAGACATGACACAGCCCTGGACTCTGAGGACACAGACATCACCTTCCAGAGGACAGTGGTAAGAGTCCAGTGGGAGCTGGCCAAGCAGGTGTGGGTGGGGATGGAGACCATGGCAGGCAGCCTAGAGGGAGTGCAGAGGTGCCTCAGTCCAATTAAGGAAACTCAGCTTCCATCAAAGACACCCACTCCCTACTACATGGACTCCAGCAGTCCCTGGCCGACATAACTGCTGTCATGAGGCAGAGGCCTCAACAATTGCCCTCCCAAAGTGGCAGCAGCATGACATACAACAGGCTGGGGGCTATATAGAATACCCTGCAGTCCATACAAGAGGAAGTGGCCTCCCTCAGGGAAAACATGGCTGCCAACCACCATGATGTTTCTGCAGTGTTGAGAAATCAGCAGTTCTTCTTGCTACAGTGATGCCTTGTTTCCGCAAATGGCAGTTGCTGGGACCTTTGACTCCACATCTCTATCCCCTGTTGCATGTGTGGCCCCCTCAACCTCAACAACTGCACCACCCATGGCACAGGAGGCACCACACACATCAGAGGATGAAGATGTGGAAGGAACCACATTCAAAAGGGAAACCACCCAGGAGCACCAGTCTGTGCCACATGGACAATATCCCCTTAGTTCTGTGCTTAAGATCATACCAGTGTTGTGACAGCAGGCAATGTGCCCTCCTCACTCAACCACTGTTGACTTGCCTATTATGTACTGTCATTGTCTCAAATCTTACTTATTGGCAATTTGGACACCTTCTCACTAATGCACACTTCTCCTAACCATTTCTCATTACATGTCCCATACCCCTGGACTCTGATTGTACAACAAATGGCTAAGGATCTCTCATGGGGTCTGTGAACTAGACATTGTATAGCATTGTTTCAAGTTTCCAGTTTATTTTTTAAATGCATAGTTGATTAAAACTATTATATTATACATGCTCACACCAATTAATAAATGTAAACATATAATTTCCATAAAAACTATCTGAGAATTCTTAGGTATTCCAGTTTGTGCATCACGTTCCTACTCCTCTCATCTTGTATTTCAACTCCACATGTGTTATAAAATACCTTAAAAAACACAAAAAAAATGTTTTCCATATTAAAGTTGTAAAATTATATATAAAAAGTTGTTACTCAGAAAGCAAAAATACCTCTATAGGTTCTGAAACATAAGAACTTTAGGACAGCATGATCATCATCTTATAGGCAAGCAACATATATTATGGTTATACTTTTTAAATCTGGTGTTCAGGGTTTATTCAGAAGGTTTAAAACAAGCTATCACCACTTCTCTGAGGACCATATTCCCCTCTGATTAAAAGCTGTTTTTAGTAAAGTCTTCCGCTCGTTCAGCAGACCATTACAAGTACATTTCAAATGTGTAATGTCTTCCGCTCCATACCGGCAGAGTCTACATTGTAAGTTTGCTGCCGTACATTCCCATGGGAGTAAGTGAGCACCACCAGGAATAAGTCCAAAATGGTGTTTGATGAAAAGGTCCTTGTTAGCTTTTGACCACCCGGCCTCCACATACGGCTGGCATTTCAAAATGTTATACTCATTGATAATCATCCAAGAGTGCGACCTAGTTGCTAGCAGGCTCCATAAGTACTGATCTTTTCTTTGCTATTTTGTTTAGGATCTTTTTAAAGGTGCAATAGGAAAGATTTGAATCCCATAGTTCCCATACCTCCAATCTTCTAGAGCCTGATCTAAATACTGTCCAGATTTGGCTATTGGATTTGAGCTGATCTCCTTCCAGAGAGCCTGGCAGGGATGATTTTCCTTTGTTAGTTGTAGATGTTTCCATGTTTTAATGTAGCTGCATTTTCATGCTATATTTTGGTTAAAATACCCAAACTCCAGCGTAATTTGAGCTTGTGAATCGTATCCTGTTAATTGGAATAGAGACCTAAATACTTTTCTAATTATTCCATTTAGGATAGCTGCATCTTGTCCTCGCAGTGCTTCACTACCGTACCCTGTAGATGAATTAAATTTTTCCGCAATAAGTTGTAATGGGGGTGATAGCTAGGACCATTTAGCGACTTTTAAAAAGTGCCAAAGACAAGCAATAAATCATTTCCTTTTCTATGTAGATCCTGCATCTGAGGGAGAAAGGAACCCCGTTTCTCAAATAGTACACCCAGGTATCGGTATTGGTTTACTTGTTCTAATACTCCCCCTTGTGTGCACCATTTATCAGCGCTAAAGGTTTTTCTACTGACTTCCATTACCTTGGGTGTTTTTCAATTAATTTCCATCCCATTTTTCTCAGCATATTCAATGAAATTTGCAATAAACCAACGTAAACCTACTTTAGTTTGGCTTAAGATTACTACATCATCAGTGTATAGCAAATTTGAAATAGACATACCACCATCCTTTGGCGAATGCGTGTTTACCTTATTGAGCTTAAGGGTTAAATGTGATAAAAAGAGATTAAAAAGGTGCAGAGCCATTACGCACCCCTGTTTCAGTCCTTGTTTTGTTTCAATTTTACTTGAAAGGAAGGAACCATCCCCTATTTTAACTCTAATCCATGTATCTGTATAAAGCTGCTGAATAGCCTTTAATAGTTTCTGTGGTATGCCATAGGCAGCTAGCTTTTCCAATAGAAGACTTCGCTGTACCAAGTCAATCGCTGATTCGAAGTCTACAAAACACAGATACAGAGGTTGATTTTTTTGTTTGCTTTTGTCAATAACAGTGGAAAGAGTTAAGATTTTTGTAGCCATTCCTGGGCCCTTTGCAAAGCCGGTTTGATTAGGAGGAATGATATTGTTTTTGGTAGCCCAGGTGCGAAGATGCTCCAGTAGCAGACCAGCATAGTGTTTTGCCTCTACGTCTGTTAGCGTAATCAGTCGATAATTTTCAGGATGAAATTTGCTACCTTCTTTAACTATCGGATGAATTATGGCACCCCTCCAAGAGTTTGGAATATGTCCCACTTCTTTACAAAGGTTATATATAGAAACACATTTTTTGCACCATAAGGCCGTTTTTTTTTAAAATAATGCATTTGGGATCCGATTTGGGCCCAGAGCTCCTGCACTTTAACTGCTCTTTATTGAGTTAACCACCTCTGACGTTGAGAAGACTGAAAATGCAGATTCATTTTTGGCAGTTTGGGGAATTAGTGTTGTTCTTTCTGAGCATTGTTTGCTTGTCCTCACGTGTTAATTTTGTCCATCATGTCCATCAAAATGGTAAGCTAGGTTTTCGGCCTATTCGGACGAGATATTTGAACTGGTTAAAGTCATTGGGGCCTTATTCAATTTACTGACAATTTCCAGAAATCCTGTGAGTTTGATTTTTTGCTCAAGAATAGTGCCTTTGGTCAAAAGCAATGAGTGTTCTGCATTTTGGTGTTCCATATTTTTATTTTCAATATAAATTATTGATGTTTTTTAAGTTATCCTTAATCTGACAGTCTGTTGGGTTTTTCTTATATAGCCTTAGAAGACCGCTCCGTTGTCTTCTTAATTTGATCATGTGGCTAAAAAAATTCTCTGCTTTTTAATTTTTCTTCGTCCCCTAATCTGGTGAGTTTTTTGTCGTGTATCTGTAAGAAGTCCAACTGCGAATTTATCCAGAAAAGTTGACCATACAATTAATGGATCATAAAATATGTCATTATGGCATTGTTCAAGTATCGCAGGTGAGAGGTTACCAATCGACTCCATTGATTTGTCCTTCCATTGAAGTTTCTTATAGTTCGAGGTAGTAACATCACTGGGTGCCATAGGAGCAGGATTAAATATAAGGAAGCCACAGCCAATCTTGAGACATTGTTGACCATGGTCACTCTTTTTTGTCTGTATAATGTGATTCTTTGTGATTAAAGAAAATAGGAACAAGGAGGCCACGGTGTAATTAAGTGTTGCTTGTGTTCCAGTGGCATAGCATGGACTGCCGGTGGTGTCTCTTGTGGAAACCTCCCATTTAAGAGTCTGAATCTGAGGCCCTCAAGGTCTTTTACTAAGCAGAGTGCCTTTGTATCAGGTTTGGCTATCCATAAAGTCCCCAGCCACTGTTGCAGCACTGCCCACTGCTGATCTTGCAGCATAATGTGGGCATCCCTTTCAAAGGGATTTAGTAGTTTCATATTAAAGTCCCCAGCTACTAAAAACTCTGGGGATCTTAAGTCCTGATTGCAAGTTAAAATTATGTCTAAAATTTAGAGGATATAAGTTTTCTGGAGCGTACATCAGGATGGGTATAGACGTTTATTAGCAAAAGTGGTCTCCTAAGCTCCTTGTTCCATCCATCTATTTTTACTATCAAAAAGTCTTCATTTTCCTCATATACCGTGGGCATATTGGGGGTCATTCTGACCCCGGCGGTCTAAGACCGCCGGGGCCAGGGTCGGCGGGAGCACCGCCGACAGGCCGGCGGTGCCCCGCAGGGCATTCTGACTGCGGCGGTTCAGCCGCGGCCAGAAAGGGTAAACCGGCGGTCTCCCGCCGGTTTACCGCTGCCCTTAGAATCCCCCATGGCGGCGCAGCTTGCTGCGCCGCCATGGGGGATTCTGACACCCCCTACTGCCATCCTGTTCCTGGCGGTTCGCCCGCCAGGAACAGGATGGCGGTAGGGGGTGCCGCGGGGCCCCTGGGGGCCCCTGCCGTGCCCATGCCACTGGCATGGGCACGGCAGGGGCCCCCGTAAGAGGGCCCCACAAAGTATTTCAGTGTCTGCCTAGCAGACACTGAAATACGCGACGGGTGCAACTGCACCCGTCGCACCTTCCCACTCCGCCGGCTCAATTCTGAGCCGGCATCCTAGTGGGAAGGTTGATTTGCCCTGGGCTGGCGGGCGGCCTTTTGGCGGCCGCCCGCCAGCCCAGGGCAAATCTCAGAATCACCGCTGCGGTCTTTCGACCGCAGTGCGGTGTTCTGACGGCGGAACCTTGGCCGACGGCCTCCGCCGTCCGCCAAGGTTAGAATCAGCCCCATTATGTTCAATCCAACTGAAATATAAATTGCTAAACCCCCCCTTGGATGACCAAATCTTTTTCCCCTGATTGCAGGAAAAATGTAACCCATAAATCCATCAATTGTAAATGGATTGGTAGCCAAGGTCTCCTGTAAGAGAATAATTTGAATTTGTTTTAGTAAACCAGTAAGGTCTTTTTGTTGAATATTTGATCTAACCCCGTTCATATTCCAAGAGCATACCTGGAGAGGTTTGTCATAGGGAGTTACCAAGCCAGATCATGTCGAGCTAGTCGGAAGTCACTGAATATTGTTTTTATGGAGTGCTGCCGACAGCCACCCTAAATCTAGATCCTATAGGGGGTGAACATAGGATGTTTCGTGCCCTATTAGTTGATCATATCAGCATTGATTCCCAATTGTGCATCTAAGAACTGAAAAGGGTTCATTTAGGCCTTTTGTTCCATTTGATTTGGTTTTATTTTTTTGGGCCTCTAAGAGGTCTGGATACCCTATTTGTTCGTGTATAATAACTCTAATTCCCCATCTTGTGAAAAAGCTTTTTTCTTTTATGATTCTTTTAGTGATGAGTTCCAGGTAACCAGAGTTAGTTCATTTGTTTTTTCTTCATTTTTCTTTGACCCTGGTAGGAATTCTATGGAGTCAATATCAGTAGATTCTATTTCTTTTAGGACTGGAATAACTTTTTTAGTTTTAAAATATTCCCTCGATATAATATATCAAAGGGGCCCCTAGACTGATATTGTGGTTCCAGAATCAATTTCTTACAGTCTGCGGGAGGACTATTTTTTGGACCTCTTGTAGAATGGTCTTACTCTCCCACTAGGGCTATTCCTTTATTTTCTGGAATCCTGGAAAATGTTCTCTATCTGGCTTTCTTGGATTTGATACCTTTAGTCTCACATCTGGTCTAATTAAGGGCTCTATCTCAGAGAGTGATAAGGGAAGTTTCAGCATTTCCTTTGCCCCTGGTCTCACCGTTTCCAAATGTCTAATGGCTGACCCATTTCCTTTTTCTGCCTGAAACTGAGTCATTCCAGCCCCTTGTTGTTTGGCACATTTGATATTTATAGCTGTAATACTTACACCTTCCTCCAAAAACTTCCTAAGAGTTTCTGGAGCAATATTCGCTTCAGTTTTGGACTCCCCTTGGTATAATGTAATATTTTGGGATACCTACTTGGCTTGATCTGTTCCCTTTTGGTTTGTCATATCCTGTCTGTCCGTTTTTATTTTATGCTCTACTGTAAAATGTGGGTCATTTGAGTCCCTACGGTCAGGGTTTGTGGGCCCCCTCTTTTGAAAACTGAATAATGGGAACAGATTGTTGATCGTTGGACTGTACTTCTTGTTTATGCTTGAATCTTGAGAGATGTGCATTCCTTTACTTACGTCTTTAGGGAGAGAGGAGAGAGGAGCTCATCTTTATAGTAGTGGGGCCTATTACAAAGTCCTTTTTTTTGTTCCTTGCTTACCATTGCTTTTTCTTTTGTCTTTTGGTGGCCAGCTTTTCAGACACTGATTTTGGGAGGGGACATTATCAAGTATTTGGGACTCAGATTGGCCACTATCCCCTTCCTGAGAAGATTTCAGTAGACATACCTTTTCCTCTGAGATTTCCCCCCGACCACACCCCCATTCTTCTCCAAAAACTATTTTGTGATCGGTTTTTGTCTCAGGACAGCGAGTAGCTGGACTGCCTGTATTTACTTTTTGACCCACCGCTTGGGAGATTCTTGTTCTACAGATTTTATTTTAGTTAGATTCACTTTTATATCTGTTATCATTAAATTTTAGGCCTCTGGGAGTGTGGCCAGTTTGTTAATTATGGGCTCACAGGTACAATCTGTTTTTGTCAGCTCTGCAAAATTCTGTGCTTGCTTTATCAAGATGTTTAGGTTTGCCAACTTCTGATCCATCCCTGAGACTGCCATGACATTTAGCAGGTCCACCTGGACATCCATTTTTGATGACTAATGTGACAAAGCATCAAGAGTCAGATGCGAGGTCTTAAAGAAGATATCTCATATTTCGTTTTGATCCAGTTTAGATGGAATAATTTGTGTAGTTGGAGGGTTTACCTTTATGGGTTCCATATCTTCGAGTTCATTCATTTGTGTTTTTATATTTCAGAGGCATTTGGGGATCTAACATCGAGGACAGACATAGCTGATTGAGTATCAGAAGTAGATGGCTGCATTTCATGTGGAGTTTCTCCCGCATCTTTAATCTGGGAACCTTTAAAGGCGTGTAGGGAGGAATTCAATTCTAATTGCTTGCATTTAGGAAAACTAGGGTTACAATTTAAGGAGCCTATCTTTTTATTATTGTTCGAAGTATGACTAGTTTCTGAAAAGTGGTGCTCTTTCCGCATTTGGCAGGCCTCCAGTGTCCCCATACCAGATAGCTTTGCATAGATTCAATGCCTCTTTTGATAAATACATTTACCTCAAGAGGAGGTTTCAAACCTAATTGTGGATGGTCAATCGGAGTTTTTAGGACTGGACAGACGAATGTGACTGGGGACGGTGATGATGACCTTAGGGTCAAATGTTCTAAGTTGCTTTTCGAACCCCAGACATTTTCTTTAATGATATTTTCCATTGACTTTGTTGTATTATCAAAAGCAGATTTCTCAGCCACCCCCTCCTCCTTGAGCCCACTTATATCACTTTATTTGTATAGAAAACTACTTTCACTTTTTATGGGGGAGATAGGATGGAGTAGATTCACAGAGCCATTAGGTATAGAAAGAATTGCATCCACAGGGTCCTTCAGAAAGCTAAATTTATGGGGAAAGTTCACTGATTTCTCAAACCTTTGTAAGAAAGGGGATATTGGGGACATTAAGGACTGATACTCGGACTTTGTTTTTCCTTTCTGTTTTTTCTGTTGAAATATGGATCTTTTCACTCCTCTTTGTTTGCGGCTGAAAGGCCCTTTCCTTCCCAGATCGCATCTTCACCAGCCTTTTGTTTTTTCTTCACACTTGTTTTATAGACGCAATGCCACACCTCAGGGATTGAGAGGCACAAGCATGCACACTTCTTTTCAACAGCTACTGGATCTGACTAAATATGCTCCTGGAAATTCTGCAGACCGATAGAGAGCTTGGCCGAACCCCAGGGGTTTTCAGTGAGGATGACCTTGAGCCTCAAGTTTGGTAAAAAATAAATTTGCGCTGCCACACCTCAGCCAATGAGGGACACAAACACGCACAGCCCTTTTCTCCACATAGAAATCCAATGGAGCCAGCTGGCTAGATACTTAAGTATGGCGAGCGGGTTTTAGTGGCTTCCCACAAGCGGCACCCATGCCTAACCCGGCCGCTTCTGTGGTGGCCTGTACTCTCCCTTTGGCAGCAGTCACCTACAACTTCCGCACTCACCAATACTGTACCAATACTGCCGATATTGCCAAGACTGCCCTTTTTTCATTGTATTTTGCTGTATTTGCTGTATTTTGCTGTGCTAGCTGTGCTATGTTCCTATTTAGGCCTCTTGCACTGGCCTTGTCCTTTTCTGAGCTCCTGGCCTCCTGGCCTCCTGCCTCCTCCTCCTGTCCCACCCCACTGTGCATCCTCCGCTGACCACCCTCCTACCTCCTCCTCCACCTTTTTCTCACCCTCATATGCTTTCCAGGTAAGAGGAAAGAGGGAAGGTCGGGAAATCAGCACACTGTGGAGTGGTGGTGGGGAGTGCTGGGGGGGCTGGAGGGGGCTGCCCAAGGGCTCTTGCATTGATTTGAATTGTTTTTTTTAAAAAACATTATTGTAGCATTTTTGTAGCGTTATAATACCACTTGATGGTGAATGGTTGAAGGTTTATATAGGTTTTATTAAATTATATAAAATTTGTTTCACAAAACACAAGCACAGCAGTACTAACACAGCACAGCAGTAGCACAGAACGTTAGAGGGCTAAGGCGGGGGCGCAGCACAGCAAGAGCACGTAACAGATGCAGGTTGTAGCAGCACTTAGCTTTTATTTTTCTTGGCTGCCACTCACCTGACTCAGGTCCTCGCTTCACTCGCCAGTGTCCTGAAACTCCTCCCAGCGGTTCTCGGCATCCTCGCTCGATGCTCGCTGTGCTCACCCTGCTCCTCTCTTCCTCTCCTCCTCAGCTTCCGACTCTCTCTGCATCACAGCTCGTTGCTCGTCACTCCATTTAATTTATAGGATTGGAAAATACACTTGCACCTGTAAATAGAGCACTTTGTTCAAATCAAATCAAATCATTAACATTTATAAAGCGCGCTACTCACCCGTGCGGGTCTCAAGGCGCTAGGGGGGAAAGGGGGGGTTATCGCTGCTCGAACAGCCAAGTCTTTAGGAGTCTCCGGAAAGCGGAGTGGTCCTGGGTGGTCCTGAGGCTGGTGGGGAGGGAGTTCCAGGTCTTGGCCGCCAGGAAGGAGAAAGATCTCCCACCCGCCGTGGAGCGGCGGGTGCGAGGGACGGCAGCAAGTGCGAGGCCAGCGGAGCGGAGGGGGCGGGTGGGGACGTAGAAGCTGAGGCGTCTGTTGAGGTATTCCGGTCCCTTGTTGTGGAGGGCTTTGTGTGCGTGGGTGAGAAGACGGAAGGTGATCCTTTTGCTGACTGGGAGCCAATGCAGGTGTCTCAGGTGTGCGGAGATGTGGCTGTTGCGGGGTACGTCGAGGATGAGGCGGGCCGAGGCGTTTTGGATGCGTTGCAGGCGGTTTTGGAGTTTGGCGGTGGTCCCGGCGTAGAGGGTATTGCCGTAGTCCAGGCGACTCGTGACAAGGGCGTGGGTCACGGTTTTTCTGGTGTCGGCGGGGATCCAGCGGAAGATCTTGCGGAGCATGCGGAGAGTGAGGAAGCAGGCGGAGGACACGGCGTTGACTTGCTTGGTCATGGTGAGAAGAGGGTCCAAGATGAAGCCGAGGTTGCGGGCGTGGTCTGCGGGGGTCGGTGCGGTGCCGAGGGCCGTGGGCCACCAGGAGTCGTCCCAGGCGGACGGGGTGTTGCCGAGGATGAGGACTTCCGTTTTTTCAGAGTTCAGCTTTAGGCGACTGAGCCTCATCCAATCTGCGACGTCCTTCATACCCTCTTGTAGGTTGGTCTTGGCGCTGGCGGGGTCCTTGGTGAGGGAGAGTACAAGTTGGGTGTCGTCGGCGTAGGAGGTGATGATGATGTCGTGCTTGCGTACGATGTTGGCGAGGGGGCTCATGTAGACATTGAAGAGTGTCGGGCTGAGCGATGAGCCTTGAGGTACGCCGCAGATGATCTTGGTGGGTTCTGAGCGAAACGGAGGGAGGTAAACTCTTTGGGAGCGGTTAGCGAGGAAGGAGGCGATCCAGTCCAGGGCCTGGCCTTGGATCCCGGTGGAGCGTAGGCGGGTGATTAGGGTGCGGTGACAGACGGTGTCAAAGGCAGCCGAGAGGTCGAGGAGAATGAGGGCGACTGTTTCACCGTTGTCCATCAGGGTTCTGATGTCGTCTGTGACTGAGATGAGGGCGGTTTCCGTGCTGTGGTTGGTTCGGAATCCGGTTTGTGAAGGGTCGAGCAGGTTGTTGTCTTCCAGGAAGGTGGTCAGCTGTTTGTTGACGGTCTTTTCTATTACCTTGGCTGGGAAAGGTAGAAGAGAGATGGGGCGGAAGTTTTTCAGGTCGCTTGGGTCAGCCGTAGGTTTCTTTAGTAGGGCGTTGACTTCAGCGTGCTTCCAGCATTCGGGGAATGTAGCAGAAGAAAAAGAAGAGTTGATGACGGTCTGGAGGTGCGGGGCGATGATGTCGTCGGCTTTGTTAAAGATGAAGTGCGGGCAGGGGTCCGAAGGGGCGCCGGAGTGGATAGAGTTCATGATGGATTTGGTTTCTTCCGTGTTGATGTGGGTCCAGTTGTTGAGGGTGATGTCCGGGGAAGCGGGTTCAGTGGTGTATGGTTGGGTCTGGTGTCCGAAGCTGTCGTGGAGGTCGCTGATCTTGCGATGGAAGAAAGTGGCGAGGGATTCGCACAAATCCTGTGAGGGCGTGACGGCGTTGGCGCTGGCGCTGGGGTTGGAGAACTCTTTGACGATGCTGAAGAGTTCTCTGCTGTTGGGGCTGTTTTTGTCTAGTCTGTCGGTGAAAAAGTTCCTTTTGGCAGTGCGGATCAGGTGGTGGTGTTCGCGTGTAGCGTTCTTGAGGGCGGTCATGTTGTCAGCGGTGTGGTCCTTGCGCCAGGCCTTCTCAAGGGCACGACAAGTTTTCTTTGATTCTTTGAGGGTGTCAGAGAACCAGAGAGGTTTTTTGGTGTTGGTCTGTCGATGCGTGCGTTTGAGGGGAGCAAGGTTGTCAGCGCAGTTGGAGATCCAGTTTGTGAGGTTGAGAGCTGCGTCGTTGGGGTCGGTGGTGAGGGTGGGTTGGTTGGCGGCGAGAGCGGAGAAGAGTTGCTCTTCAGGGATCTTGTTCCACTGTCGACGAGGGATGGGTTGAGTGCGGAGGTGGGAGGTCTCGCGTCGGAATGTGAAGTGGACGCAGCTGTGGTCGGTCCAGTGTAGGGCAGAGGTGTGGCTGAAGAAGACGTGTTTGCTGGCGGAGAAGATAGGGTCGAGCGTGTGTCCGGCGATGTGGGTGGCGGTGTTCACCAGTTGTTTGAGGCCGAGGTTGGCGAGGTTGTCGAGCAGGGTGGTGGTGTTGGGGTCGTTGTTTTGTTCCAGATGGAAGTTGAGGTCGCCTAGGAGGATGTAGTCCGGTGAGGCGAGGGCGTGCTGGGAGATGAAGTCGGCGATGGCGTCGCTGAAAGAGGCGCGAGGTCCGGGAGGACGGTAGACGAGGGATCCTCTGAGGGTGGTCCTTGGGTCGGTGCGAATCTGAAAATGCAGGTGTTCAGCGGCGAGGGGGGGGTCTTCGGTGGAGGTGGTGATGCTGATGGAGTCTTTGAAGATGATGGCGACACCTCCTCCTACTTGGTTGGTGCGGTCTTTTCTGGAGATCTTGTAGCCTTCGGGGATGGCGGTAGCGATGTCTGGAGCAGAGGAGACGTTCATCCATGTCTCCGTGATGAAGGCGACGTCCGGGGCTGTGGAGTCCAGGAGGTCCCAAAGTTCAACGGCGTGCTTGTGGACGGAACGAGCGTTGACCAGGATGCACTTGAGGTGGTTGATGGCGCGTGGGCTTGTGGTCGTGGTAGTTGCGTGGTGGAAGATGCGTTTGCAGGAGTTGCAGGCGAAGGGTCCATGGGTGCGTTTGGGGTGAGCTAGGAAGCAGGTTTTGGAGCGCATGTAACATTTCTAAGTTTACTGTGATCTATCAACTCAGCTAAATGAATGCATTGTGTGAAGCCATGCCAATGAGTACAGAACATAATTACTTGAGTGCATTACTGTCAGACACAAAACCACACACTAGGATCCTAACATGAAGAAGGTGAATGATGGTGTTGTGGGCTACAACCAGCTTACAGAGTTTTCAATACATGTATTGAACAGAACTCCTTGGAAGCTGACCTATGGCATGTATGGGTCTGAACCAAGTCAATGGTAATTTATCCAGATGGGAGCACCAGTACAATTAATATGTATGGTACAGAAGAGGCCAATCTAATTACTGATGGGCAGCTTTCTGTATTGCAGGATAGAGTCCCAAATGTGGCTATTGTCATACGTGCCACACTTTCCAGCAATGATACTGCTAGACCCCACCAATGACGGATGAAGTTTCATACTTACCTGTCCAAGATAACATATGCATACACAATGTGAAAGGCTGGAACAGTAAATGACACATGTATCAACTAGTTGATGTTATTTAGCAGCCAATCTGACAGCTCCTTGGTCATAGGGGATGCACATGGTAATCCATGGAAATAAAGACAGGAAGCATACCCTAAGCCATTCCTCCTACCTGGCCATTGCACACATGAGAACACCCAGACACACAATCATCACGGAGAAAATAGGATTTATTTTAAATTATTTGAAACTTAATACCTAAACCTATCCTAAAAGTGCTCTACAGTAAACAAACCTAAACGAACTCAACTTAACTTATACCTAAATCTATCTCACCTATTCTAAACTAATCTTACACATGTAATGACACACCTTAAACATTGTCCCCCAAACCTCTTAAGAGACAAGATACAAGTAGGACAATATAAACTAAGGCTACACATTTACTAACTTAACCTATGTCCTAAACAAATATATATTTTTTATACAAATAGGGCCATATGTCCGAACACATTTTCCCATAGAGACAAAATGGGTAAAACCCTTTGCTACATCTGGCCAATAGACCCCAACATAACCCCCACCCAAACCCCAGAAATTAAAATGTACTAAAAGGCCCCCCAACCACATCTCCTCTAACCTATGCCTACCATGCACTATTTACTAAACTAACACTACCCATCTGAAACCCAATATAAATATCTAATAACTGTAAAAGAGAGAGGGAAGGAACTGGGAGGTTGTGGCACTGACACTTCACATTTCTGTCAATTTTAAACAGTACTTTAGCAACTTATGATTTTTGGCACTATCCTCCTCCAACCATTCCAATCCGGCCATCATGGCAGCCATGTCCCGTCTCATGTCAGATTCAAAGTTTGATGTTGTGGCTGCAGCAGGTGGCTGTACGGGTGCCTGGCTTGAGACAGGTGCAGGTGATGTGGAGGGGTCGGACCTACAGAGGCCCTCTGAACCCCAGATGTCATTCCCAATGTAGCCTGCTTTGTTTGTGGCAACTGCGGAGGTCCCCCATGTGAGAATGCATACCATGCCAATGTGGCCTCTTCCTTCCAAGATCTCCTCTCCATCCTTTGGTAACCAGCATTCACCTGCAGTATGTGCGTGCACCTGTCTGCCCGCTTGTGGAAAGCATGTTGTTCTGCAGGGTCATTTTGACAGCTGAAATATGATGAGAATAAAGCATTAAATACAGCATTGGGTGGCAGTAGTACAGACACACAATGTACACAGCATCCACAGATGACACATGAAGTCCCCCAAAAATTCAATTCCATATCTATAGCTATTTCCTACTAGCCATCTATGGTATCATGTATATGTCACTAGGAAAACAGCTATCCATTGTTGACCATCAAGGCCCATTGGTGAGTGGGCTACTGAGCCCCTCCTCAATATTTGTGTGAACAAACTACTGAGGATTAAGTGGCCCAACAAGTCTAGATTCCCTGTGCCATTGTCAATATGCAGTGCTTTGAATGCAAACCACCACTTTGACACCCCTGGTGCTGCATCAAGCCTTGCCCAGGCATTATGGGTGCAAGGTAGGGGTCATCTGGTTGGGGGATGGAAACTTCCCACTGGCTATTCTAAGGTTTGGTAACGCTTTATTCATGTTTCCTGGTTTAAGACCTGTTCTGCACAGATGTTACAAGGGGGCACACTATTGCTCATGATGTGCTAACATTTACAAATAATGCAAAGTTCCCATATAGTTTGGGCAACGCCTTAACAGCACATCAAAGTTGTCTACAGATTTTGTAACTATTGCCCCCTACCCTGTGCTATGTTGTGTAAAATATGGAATGCGGCACACACAGGTGGCTGTATGGGTGCCATTAGGGCCACAGTAAGATTGGTACTGCACTGTGTGCTGCTACAGTATTCCTAACTATTGAACAACGTGTGCACATGCATGTCAGAGATCACCTAAGTACCAGGTACACACTCAGCATTCACATTATATGCACATGTGATGTGACCAAGATCACTCACAAATATCAAGATGGCTAGACCATGTTGATAAATCTGTTGAGATCTAGTTTGCTACAATCCATAGACATTTCCCACAACCATCTGGAGCTGAGTTGTATACTAATTGTGTACTCTACTGACGGTTGCCCAGCACAATACAGCTCCATGCATGTCTGAGGCCTCAATTTAAATCTGAAGAGTACAGAGGCACCAGTGGTGCAAGTGCCTCCTACATAAGCCCCCTAGAGAACTCTATAAATGTCCTTCATCTGTACCATTTTGTGAGTAACTGTAAGCTATGTGTGGCACACAGTGCTGTCAAAAGTGCTGTGATAAAGTTGTTGGCAACAGACATGCTAATCACATAAACAGCAGCTCTGATACCTAACATAGTTGACATCAATGTATGTGTGGGCATGCTTTCCATTTCCTAACACCCACAATTCCATAGCAGCACATGTTGCCACTTGTGCAACAATCAAGCCATTCTCAAAGCTCAACATTGCATCAGACATGATGTCAACATCCTAACTCAGATGATTTCATAGCATTGGTCACGCAACACTTTTAATCATTGTATTGCACACACAAGACTGTCTCACACAAAACCCTGGAATGCCACACATGATGCACAAGGTGACATTTACTGGCAGCATTGGGGTCTTCAAATCTGGACACCTCCCCACTGGCGTAGGGTGGAGGTCCACCTGCAATAAATGAAAGGAAAACATAGCTTTGTGATATTTGGACATTTCTGTGCATGGATGGAGGTGTAGTGTGGCATGTGACATATGTGTTGTTGTCTGTACAGCTGTGTTTGTCTCCTTATGTGTGACTAGTATTGTGTGTGTCAAGTTTGTCCTACCTGGTAGGCGTGGTGTCTGTGCACTAATTAGTATGGTGGCTTACCTACAAGCAGACCATTGTCATATTGCCCATCCTGGCAACGCTCGATGATGGTGGAATGCTGGAATATGTAGGCATCATGTACACAGCAGGGGAATTTGACAAGGATGTTTGAGAAGAGCCCACGGTGGTCCACAATGGCCTGCACATTTATGTGATGGGTGTCCTTACGGTTCCTGAATAGGTGTTCTGTGGCTGCAGATGGCATCAGTTGGACATGGGTGCAGTCTATTGCACCCAGTACATGTGGCAACCCAGGAATAAGATAGAAACCTTGTGTGGTCTCCTAATGCAGTAGCTAGGAGTTTGGGAAGCAGATGCATCGGGTGTGAGGCATATGATTGCATCCAGAAGTTTTGGAAGGAAGACCGAGAAGGATGGCTGGGAGATATCTACCACATGTGCACACATTGTCTGAAAAGATCTTGATGCTAGCATATGAAGGACAGCGAGGAGTTTGGTCATAGGTGGTATATTTGTTGGAGTTGCCATCCTTGCAGTAATTAATGTCTGCCACAATGTGGTGCAGCAGAGGTATTACTGACTCCCAGTTAAGACGGCAATTCTTGATGACATCTTGTACACTGAGCACAAGAATGGTTGTTGTACGCTGTCAAAAGATCCTCTCCTGCCTTTTGCACCAGCATTTGTGGTTGCTGTGGCGGTGTTTGGGGTTGCTGCGGTGGTGGTAGAATGACCTGTTGTCGTCACTGACGTCTGCAGCATGTGCCAAGCTGGAGCAATTACAGTTCCATATTGTCGTGGAAGTTGCCAATGCTCCTTCTGTTTGTTTTCTTTAAGTGGTGGTGTGTGGGCCTCTTATTAACGTCTGGTTTGACCAATCGTAAAAATTTGACACAAATTGGCCTTTGCGTCATTTTTTGGGTCCGCTTCCTTTCTGTGCATTGTTTTTGCATTTGGGGGTAAATATGGCACTGGGGGGCTAGCATATTTTTTTCAGAAAGGAATGCCTATCTTGCATATCATTTTTGCAATACAACACAAGGTGGGTTCCAGCTCCCAAAAATGGAATCTAACTCGGTTATTTTGATGCTTGATGGGTCTAGTGTCAAAATATAAATATGGCTGTGGGTTGGAACGGCTTTGGCATAGAAAAATATGCAAAGGTGGCACACTCTTTTCATAAATCCAGGCCTAAATACTTAGGCAATGTGTCGCAGTCTATTCAAAACTTTGCCCCCTATCTTGAAAAATTTCAGAAATCTTATGTATAACTGGTGATGAACCCCACTTATACATACAACAGCTGCACTCTGGCACTTTCTAATCTCCAGCATTAGGAACACAAGAGCCAACCAAAAGGCTCTCAATCGCCTCAGTACCTTACAAATGCACACTATATGCAGAAATGATTCAAATTTATACTTGCTGATCTACAGTGGAAATCTTCAGAGCACTTCAAGCGGACGTATTTGTAGGCTTTTAAGGGTATAATTCCACACCTCACCTCAGTGAACAGTCCAGATTCAGCGGGCTGGATAGATAAAGCGCCCTTCCAGGAGACTGATAAAAAGTGCTACATAAATCAGCTTGTGCCTTTGTGGCCAGCTCCAGTCCATCTTTCTCTGTGGATATCAACCTTGTGCTTTTTATTAGCAACTTAGCGTATTACCTTAGAGTAATATTTAGGGTAATATTTTCATTGACTCCTACAGCATAAAAATATTTGTTGGCATATTCCATCCAAGCTGACTTGCTATTCTGCATTCTTGACCAGATCAAACTTCTCCAGAGGGAGCTGCCTTCAGCTTTGTGTAATAATTTTAAAATCTAGTTTCTTCCATGATTGTTTGCTTACTTAAATTAAATTCAAATTTAATTTGAGAGGATGGTGATGCATCCAGGAGCTGCAATATTAGTCTGTAGCATCGGCACTGTGCCTTATCTAGCCAGGAGGCAAGCCTACCTTTGAATATCTACAAGCCATATGTCAATGTTGAAATAGGTTTCACATCTATTACTCCGCCGATTGCAGCCAAATATGGGCCTGACATTTGTTTCCAAAATTTCTGAAAACGAATCGACATAGCTACTGCCAATCCAGTAATGGACCCATGTTGAGCATGGTGTGAACCTCACAAATTAAAATAGACACCTAAATATTCAAAGCTGGAAACCGGCTCGATTTTGGACTGGTCCAATAGAAAGCAACTTTTCCTGTCTTAATTTCTCCCACAAAACTTCATTTTAGTCTTGGAGACAATAATGGAAATCATATTTTCATTGCAATAATGTGACAGGCCATGCAGCAATCGTTGCATACCAACTGCAGTGTGATCAAACAGAACAGTGTAGTCAGCGTAACGTAAACATTGCAAATGCACCCCAGCTAATTTGAATGTGAAAGAATTGACTCCTGCCAGAGCACTATGAAGGTCTGCCAAATATTGATTAAATATCAGTGGGACCACATACAAACCTGTTTCAGCCCTTAAGTGCTCCAGATCTCTTGTGTCACTCTGATTTCCAGAACCTTAACTCTGACCGAGGTTTCAACATACAAACTCATGACTGCTATTAACAGTGCAGATGGAATACCCCACTTAACAATCTTTTGCCACGTCCTTTTGCTGTCCACTTAATCAAAGGCAGTCATATAATTGATAAAGGCTGCATACAAAGCTGGAGCTTGCTTTTGATTCTCTGCCTTGATCAAGGTGAAGAATATCACCAAATTACCCTCCATAGTGCTCCTCTGTCTACATCCTGTGTGTGATGAGTGCATTAGTAGTAGCCCATTTTTCAAGTTCAGCAATAAGTATTTTTGCATAGCATTTCCTACCTACAGCAAAAAGGGCTATTTGTCGAAAATGAGCCTGCTGATCAGCAGATCCCTTATTATGAATGGGAGATAATATTAAATCTCTCTAACTATCTGGAACATCATTTGTAAGGAGACATTGATTGTACAGTAGGCATAAAAAATGAATCCACGCTTCCTGAGCAACTTTGAATAGCTTGGCTGGCAGCCCATTAACCAGCAAAGGCAAATATTCTTGTACAGTAACAGACTTGCTTATGGGGTGCTCCAACCTCTTCACTCCATGTTTTTCATTTGTATTACTAAGAGTAAATTTCTGTTTTTGGCAGATATATCTTTTGACGCTGTGACCAAACTGTAGTCTTCTGTTACCAATATCCCGTGTGGGCAACGTTCCCCCCTTTTCATCTATGGTAAGGGCTCTATTGGTGCTCCTATTAATTGATCTTCTGACTTTCATTGATTTACAGACCTATTTTGACTGATGGGACAATTGTCTTCTTTTTGTATTATATATTTTTGTGACAGGGTCAGTATAACTTTTTAATCCAGTCACAGTTTTGCTGACAAGCCTTCAGCCCATCGTCTCTTTTATTCACAGTCTTTTACTTATGCTCTAAAGTTCTTCAGCACTGCTGAGGATGACCTTTAACATACTTCTGGTTGAAACGGTGTAAATGCTGAGGGCAATTGGACTCTCTGATTTAATCTTATAAATACTTTGATGTGTCCAAACAGCAACAATTTATCTCATTATCCACTGCTGCTCACTTTTTGTGATACACCCTTTTTTGGTCCTTTAAATTCACACCATGTAATCACTGAGCACTGGGCTCAAAGTTATTTGTGGATTGTGAAACGTAGGCATTGTTCTTTTTACAACTGTAAAGCATATAAAGAGAACTGAAAAAAGAGATGGGGAAGCCTTACCCTAAATAGGGTGAGCCTTCTGACTTTCAATGGCGGCAGGCTTTGTGGCAGAGGGACTGGCTGGCAGTTGGTTATTTCTGATAGTGAAGATAGCTGAGGCTGCACAGATGGAAACATGGTGGTTCTCTCGACTCCTATTGAGGAGGAAAACCAGGCGTTTGGTGGGAAGAGGTGGGGCAAAGGCGCACTTTCAAGAGTTTTTCTAAATCCTGCATGACCTTTGTCCTCCCTTTTTCAAAGCTCAAATCTCTCCAGAAGGGAAAAATTGGCAGCTGCATCTAGCCAGCGATCTCTGAGGACAGAAACCTGTTTTCCACATTCGACCAGGAGCCATGAACTTTATTGCCAAATGCGCGAAGCCAGGGCCAAACCAGGAAATCCTCTGTGTGCCTTTATCAGGTAATCTAAGCATCTTGCCCTACTCATCCAGGATTTTTAACCTAAATGCTTCATAATTGTATTAGTCAAAAATAATGTTTTAGACCTTGGTATTTAAATACCATAAAACAGCACAAAAGCTAATCATCATAAAACATATTTGTACAATTAAAATGTCCTCATATGATTCAAATATAAGCAATAATAGCAATAATCGTCATGATAAATATGAGTACGAATAAAATCGAATCATACAATTCCCACACCAAGACAGACACTTTCCTTATAAAACAGCTAAAAAACAAATTAAAAAAGGCAAATTTCTAATAATCTAATATAACCCCTTCAACAGCAACCACAAATACCCCTAGGGCACACGTCACATCCAGATAAAGCATATCCGTTAACAGTGCCTTTGGTTGTACACGGATTCGAATGCCCCATTTAAAAAAAAAAAAAAGAGGTCTTAAAATAGTTTTCCGAAGGGTCTGAACCTTTAAACAATCCAGGGGGATATGGAGACTGGCACACTTTCACTCAAACCACATGCACATTTACTCTATACACGCATCATTGCCATGCATACCTTTTCAGCACCGTAGGATGGATTAATACTGCTTCTCAACCTTAGCAATTCAGATCTGAACCTATGGTTTGGTAGTGAATCCACATGGGAACTAATCCTTATTTTGCTATGAGCTGAGCAAAAATTGGACTAAATGCTTCCCCGTTAAATACTGCTAATCACGTTCTCTAGCTCTATTCTTCGCTAAAACGCGGAGTTCGCTTTTTATGGTATCTATTTGCAGATTCTGGAGCCCCATCCCCAGACTGTTGAAAGCCACTTACCTGAATCTCCAGGTGGTTCCTATAGGGCGAGGACTGCCACCAACTCCCTCTGAGATCTAACTAGTAGGTAGCAAGCAGTGTTAGTGTATCTGCTCACACGAAAGACCTAAAAGTGTGGGGGGGGGGGGGGAGAGAGAGAGAGAGAGAGAGAGAGAGAGAGAGAGAGAGAGAGAGAGAGAGAGAGAGAGAGAGAGAGAGAGAGAGAGAGAGAGAGAGACAAATAGCTAGGTCTGTAAAAGGCAAATAACATCTATGTTACTAACTGAGTTATAATAAAATGTGTGACTACCAGAATAATACATTGACTTTCTTACTGTGATATAAACAAAATACAAGCCGAAAAAAACCTCCTACCATCAGAGTTTAGTAGATATGCATTGCCCTTCTCAAACTGGCAAGCTCAATAATGTTCCTTGAAACTCGTACCACCTTGTTTTTCCACTGACTATGCAAAGGCTGTGTCAATAAATCAAAAGGCACTAAGCTATCACAAATTATGAATGAAGAGGTCAGAGTCCCTTCAGCACAAGAATTGTCAAACCGTTTCCTCGGTAATGTAATTAGCCTCTCAATGAAGCAGAGTCCTCGGGACGATCTAAATAAAACAACACCTGTCCATCAAAGGCTCTGAATGTCTTTCAAGATAGATTCCCATTTCTTTTTGCATATTAGGCTTACCAGCTTGGCTCCATACAGAATTTGCTGGTGGATCATGGCTGAATAGGCTGGTAATACTGGCTTTAGAGGCATATCCCCATAATGTCTATTGCATTTTTTCAGACCACTTACTGATGTTAAGGCTTTAGCTTTGAGTGATTCGATGAGATCGTTCCACAGTAAACTCTTCTCGAGTAATACTCATAGGTGTTTTTATTTATTAACATTTTCTAATTTTATGGGTCCTAAGTGCTACCAAAAATGTACAGATGTTTTGCCATGTCTACTCACTTTTTATTTTTGCCGTATTACATGAAGATATTCAATTTCCTTTGTACACCTATCTCAGTCAGATTCATAATAACACGGTTGTCCGCACATAGGAGACGTGCTATACATTTGCCATCTATTTTGGCGTTCACTCCTTTTGCAACTGCTAATGCTGATGGTAAGTCAGCGATAAATAAGGAGTAGAGAAAGGGGCAAACGCAGATCCCTGTCGCAGTAAATTATTAACTGAGATTTTATGGGTGAAAGACCCATCTAAATCTGTAATTGCATCTGCAAATACCCGTGCCCTGTTGTGTGAATGCAGCCCCTTCAATATTGCCCAGAGGCTCTTATGGGTGTCTTGATTGATTAACTAATGTTTCCCATTAACAATTCTGATCTACCAAGTCGAAGGCTGCATGGAAGTCTATGAAGCAGAAATATAAACTGCCCCTTTGCTCCGTAGACATCTGTGCGAGCGACCATAGGTTAAATCAAGGGTCTATCATAGATTGGCCTTCGTTAAAGCTCACTTGTTCCAGGGTACAATATGGGGTAAATCAGCCCATTCCTTAAGTCTAACTAAGCGTATTTTCGCAAACAGTTTTTTAGCCACCCACATCAAACAGATAAATAAACCTGTAATGTTTGAGGTCTTTTGTGTCCTTACACTTGTGTATCAGTCTAATTATTGCCCCCTTCCACTTATCTGGGAACTGGCCCATAGCTAAGATTCATTGGAAATGGTTTGATATAAAACGCTGTACATTTTATCCCTTTCAAGTGTTATCCTGCTTTACATTGACCCACAAACCACTAATATTTACAAGGTTTGCGACTAAGAAATCCTGCTTAATAAATTACTCTTATATGACCCAGCCTCCCTTATTTTAAAGTGTAGCACTATTACATAATCACTGTCTCATTGGCTGGCACGTCATTCTCCAGATCTGTTAGTTAAGAGCCCTCTGATGGCTGCTGCTCTTTAGAGCTCCATGAGGCTTCAACACTTCCTGGAAAGAAGGAGATGTTTTCACATCAAAATTATAAATTTCTTCAGCATTTTTGAGCCCCAGAGCACTGCTCTTACAGAGACATCGAGTTTTGAAGTCAATTCAGAGACTTCATGTGAGTGCCTGAGGTAATTATTTATCTGCCTCATTTGTGTTTCACTCTGTAAGCCTCTGCACAAACCTAAACTTTCACAGAAATGTTTCTATTTGACTTTTAACTGCTTGCCTGGATGTGATTCTACAAATCTAGTTTCCTCTGCAATGGAATATTAATTACCATCTGACAGCCAGCTGAACTTTTGACCTCTCTCTTCAAACACATTTAGCTGAGTTTTTCAACTTTCAGTATTCACTGGCAGCTCTTGTCAAGGAGCTCTTTCAAATTGCTCTTCATAACATGGTAAATGCTTTCCTTTGATGGAGGGGATTTTTTTCCTTTTCAGAAGGTTCCCTTAAAACTAGTCACCAATTGTTTGACTATGTGCAGTAAAGTGCTTTGCTCTTGTGGTATTCTGTCATGCCTGTTATGAGAGAATCATTTTGGATTTTCTATTTATATATTTTTTATTATATTTTGCTATGTTGTTGGAAACTTCTGGCAGCAGCTTATCATTGTAATATAATTTCATCGACACCTCACATTGCTGGCTTCCTATTACCAAATTGCTGCTGGCTTTTATGGGGAGACCACATAATTCTCAGAGTTGCCAGTCATCATCTTTCTCCAAGTCTAATAATCGTCTTCGAGTGGTGCGCACACATATAACTAAATCTTCTCTACCATCAACTTTAACAATGGATAGTGCTGCAGTCTTTTTAAAGGATGGCGCCTCTTCATCTCATGCTGCTGGCGCAGTTGCGAAAAAAACATCTAACACCTCCTCCGTCAAGCACCCAAAAAAATACCTTGATTCTCCCTCAAAATCACCTACACATCTTACTCTAGATGATGTCATGGAGGAATTGCGTGCACTAAAGCCCTTTATGATGGACACTAATGTGTCTTTGCAACGTATTGAGGAGCAATGTCCCAACACGAACAACAAATTTGTACTCTGGAACAGAGAGTCAGTAGCCTTGAAGATTGTAACACTGTCAATCCTCAGATCTCTAAAGACATAGCTCAACTTAAAAGGCTTACTGAAAGCTTAGAAAACAGAAATAGGAGAAATAATCTTCGCCTTTTTCGGGATTCCAGAAGGTTCTGAAGGCTCTAACATGATTGCATTCCTTCAAAAAGCAATACCTTCAATTCTTCGCTTGCCTCCTACCTCTCCCCTCTCTATCCAACGGGCAGATCGTTTAGGTCCACAGACTTCAACTGGCCCTCGTGCACATCCTAGAGGAATTATTATTCTCTTTCTCCAATTTACTGACTTGATGCAAATACTCTCAGAAGCCAAAAAGATGGGTTCTTTGCTATGGTCAGGTCATAAAGTATTTTTCACACAAGACTTCTCTCCTGCTACAGCTGCACGTCGCAAACAGTTTTTGGACTTACGTCCACAATTCAAATCCCTGAATATTCAATATGGTCTTCTTCACCCATGCCTTTCCAAAATTACATTCAAGGACAAATCTTACTTGTTTGAGGAACCTTCAGCACTACAAACGTTTATTAACCAACACAAAACAGAAGCAATGGAACTAGGAGCATCTGCAATTACTTGAAGATATAATTTAATTTGTCTTTAATGTCCTTCTTTTTTTTTATTTCTGGACAGTTTTATAGTAATGGTTATGTTTAATATTTATATCCATGGTTTTCCATCTCTGCATCTTCTTATTTTCATATATATATATATATATATATATATATATATATATATATACATTTCTTTTAGATAGTGTTCTTTGTGCAATCCTCATGTTCCTTTCCCAACCGCATCCCTTTCTCACCATCCAAACTGTTCTCCTACACGTTCCACTGTTAAGCTTTGATTTTTATTGTTTTTCATGTCACAGTCCTTTACTGTAGTTATTACGTTATTGGGCTCCTGAATGGTACATTTTTCGTTTGTATGTTTTTTTTTTTCTTCCATGAAACTCGCCTTCATATGTTTTAATATCTAATATCACTTTTCTTGTGCTGAAGCCACTCTTGCCTGTCTTTTCAGGTTTTCCGCTGTCCCTCTACCTTTCAGGGTATTTACTTTCTATCTTGTTTTTTTTAGCTTTCGAGGACTTTAGTCCCTGTATTGCCACATCCATGTATATACAACTTCTGGAGGTCATCTTCCTCCTTTTCTTTTTCTTTACTATCTTGTTTCTTCCTCATTTCTTTGCTTTTGCAAAATTGATATGCCTAGTTTTTTCATTGTTACAGCAGTTGTTTATTAATACTTCTTGTTATGCAACTTAGAACTGTTACTTGGAATGTTAAGGGGCTTAAACACCCCATTAAACGTCAGCGTGTCTTATCTCACCTAGCTTGTTTGAAATGCCACATTGCTTTGTTGCAAGAGACTCACCTCAACGACTCTGAGACAATTAAGCTTAAAAAACAATGGGTGGGGGACATTTTCTACTCCCCTTCCATCACAAACAAAAATGGGGTAATTATACTCTGTCATAAATCTATCAAACCTACCATAATTTCACAGCATCAAGATACAGAAGGTCGCTGGGTACTTGTTACATTTACAATTGACAATATTTCTCTTACTATCCTTAATATATACGGCCCCACACATCCAGATCCACATTTTTGGAAGAATCTTTCACATATTGTCTCTGAACATTCCTCAAACAATTTACTAATAGGTGGTGACTGCAACCAAATTCTCGATCCATTTTTGGACAGACGTTCCACGTCACGTTTCATTCCACATGCCTCCCACAAAGCTTTTAAAAACTTTATTTTACACCATTCTCTCTCTGATTCCTGGAGACTATGCAATCCCGACCTCTTGGAATACTCTTTTTATTCTCCTACCCACCATTCCAATTCCAGGCTTGATTATATCTTTCTGAGTGAAGGTTTATTGCAACATATGGTCAACTCTGAAATCGGTGCTATTTTGATCTCAGATCACGCACCTGTGATTACTGACCTTGATCTTTTTTCTTAATGGTTCTAAAACATCTTCATGGAGGTTTAATAACTCTCTACTTTCAGATGCTACTTTTATCGCTTCCTACAGTAAGTTTATAGAAGAATACTTTCACATCAACGATAGTGATCAACTAGCATTTCATTTTGTGTGGGATGCATTCAAAGCAGCCTCTAGGGGTTTCATCACAAGTTACACTCACTCAAAAAAAAGTCTGCTCAACAAAAATCGACTTCCATCCTTGAAAATATAAAGTACCTAGAACATGAATACTATCCTCACAAAACTAGTAAATCACATCTTGAAGAACTAGTCTCAGCTAAAATGGAGTTTAACCAATATACCACTGAACAAGCATGCAGCACCCTCCTGAAAATAAATGCCAGATATTATGGTGGTAACAATAAAGCTGGTTCTCTTCTAGCTCGATATTTGAAACAAAGAAAAGAAAAAACAACTATTAAATCTATCACAGATATCAATGGTGTTAAACACTTTAGAGATAAAGATATAGCATCGTGTTTCGCTTCTTACTATAAGGACCTGTACACTCCAGAACACATACAACAGTTGAATCTCTCAACCAATATTTCTCTAATCTCAAACCAAGGGACCCATTGCAGATTGACCTCTCATCTTTAGACCAACCCCTACAACTTACCGAACTATATACAGCTTTACAATCTCTCCCCAAGGGTAAGGCTCCAGGCCCAGATGGCTTCACAGTAGAATTCTTTATTCAGTTTGCTAAGTCTCTTTTCTCCAAACTCTTTCAATTAGTTAATCATTTTATAACGTCAGGTTCTGCATCTGGCTCATTTACGGAGGCCATGATTTGTCTTATTCCCAAAAAAGATCGGGATGCGACTGACTGTAAAAATTATAGACCCATATCTTTAATTAATACTGATTGTAAACTCTATGCCAAAGTTTTAGCTCTCCGTTTACTCCCTTATATACCTGACCTTATTGATTCTCATCAATCTGGTTTTATCCCTAATAGAAATGTAGCAGATAATTCCCGTACTTTTTAAAATATTATTAACAAGGCATCTAAACTTAAGATTCCTCTGGCAGCTTTATCATTGGATGCAGAAAAGGCCTTTGATAGGGTCTACTGTGGTTTCTTGTCGAAAGCATTGGAATGGCATGGACTAGGTACTAAATTCCGACATTTTATATTCATTCTTTATTCCTGACCATGTTCCTCGGTTATAACAAACGGTATCCAATCTCCTTTTTTCCCTCTTAAAAGGGGTACTCGTCAGGGATGCCCATTATCTCCTTTACTATTTATTTTGGCTCTCGAACCTTTTCTATACTAATTAAAAACATCTGAACAATTTACGGGGTTTCAAATTAATAATGCACACATCAAATTTATGGCATATGCTGATGATATTCTTTTGTTCATGTCTCACCCTGACACTTCTCTTTCTGCATTCCTGCATGAGCTCAACTTATATTCTGATGTATCTGGCTACAAACTTAATATAGACAAAACAGTGGTTTTACCACTTAATGCTCATTGCACTGGCTCTGTATTCCTTGATGCAGGATTATCTTGATATTCTTCTAAGATTAAATGCCTGGGGGTATGGTACTGCACTACTCTCAAGGATACATTAAGGACTAATTTAGAAATCCTTTTGGCAAAACTTGTAGATCTCACACAGAAATGGTCTCCGTCATATCTCACATGGTGGGGCCGCTTGGACACCCTTAAGATGATGCTTCTCCCTATCATTAACTTCTTCCTTATGATGCTTCCTATTAAGATACCTAAACTATTTTTTAGATCAATTGATAAAATTCTATCCAAGTTCCTGTGGAACGGTAAACAATCCTGAATCTATCTCTCGAAATTAAAACTTCCTAAAGTACAAGGTGGAGTTAATTTCCATGACTTTATAACTTATCACAAATCTTTTGGCATTAAGCAAATACATCCCTATTTATCTACACTCAATGATGCCCCTAAAAAGCTATGGTTCTCTTTGGAAGAAACATTTATTTCTCCCTTTTCCCATAAACACATTATATTTATGTCTAACCCCCCAAAATTCTGGTTGCCCAGCACTATCTCCCATTCAGTCAACTTACTGAAACCTTTTTTTATTTCGCATCTTACCCCCATTAATCAATTCTTTAACAGTCCTATTTGGCACAATAGTTCGCTTAGGAAACAAGGTAAAACCTTGTGTTGGAAGGCTTGGATGACTAAAGGTATTCTTCTCATTTCCCAATTATATCATAAAGACTCTATCATCCCTTTTACTACTCTCTCAGCAATTTATAATCTCCCTATTCGCATGAAATCCCAATATATCATTCTTTCTACTCTAGTCCAAGAGGCCCTCAATAAACGTATACATCATAATCATTCTTCTCTTGCATCATCTCCACACCTGATTGTAACTTCTAATTATCCTAGGGCAGCTGGAATTTATAAACTTTTAAGAACGTCTGTTTCACCTAGACTCAAATCACCTATTGAGACATTGTGGGAATCAGATCTTGGTGTTGTTTGGCCAACTTCTTTATGGGATAGAATATGGTATAAGATACATTCCACTGCACGCACTGCAAGCCTCACACAGACCCTATATTATTTTATAATAGACTTTTCTACACTCCTGTACGCCTTTACAAATTCAAACTTGCACAAAATGACAATTGTTGGCGCTGCCACACTCATCAGGGTACTGACTTTCACAAGTTTTTTTCCTGTCCATCCCTATCTACTTTTTGGTCCTCAATATGGTCTTGCATTTCAGCAATAGCTCAGATCTCCTTACCAATGTCATATGAATTACTGTTTTTGGGAGGCGTACACGATATCTGGAGTTCATTCAGGCCTCTTGGAAAATTGGTGGACCTTGTGCTTTCTATTGCAATCTCTATTATTACTTCTAACTGGAAATCTTCGGAGAACATTACTCTCAGACAGTGGTGGAATTCTGTATGTCATCATCATAGACTTGACAGCTACAAGCTTGATTCAACAGGAACTTTCTTCAAACATCATCAGCTATGGTTGCCATTAAGTAACTATCTCTCACGCACTGCGAAGGAAATGGATTTTTCTCCTCCTTTTTAGAAAATTTCAATATATTTCCTGTTTTTCTTCTTATATATACTTATTTAATCTTACATTCGCTGTAACTAATGCCTATTGCCTCTCTCTCCACATGGCTATCACTTGATTCCCTTTTCTATCCCTAAAGCTCTTCTCCCTCTCCCTCTCCCTCTTTCTTTCTTCTTTCTTTATTCAAACTTGGAGTCTTTGATACTATATTGCTGTATATGCCTAATTCATGTACATGTTTAAATATGCATTTACAAGTACAATATTCCTTATGCATATATATTCACAACTGCATATCTCTGTCCTGGCAATGTTAAGTTAATGTTCTTGCATTTGACTCAATAAAAAACATCTTTAAAAAAAAAGAGCCCTCTGCTCAAACCCAATGTCACTGGCTGGATGAGTTGATATCATTCCTTTCTCCTTGGTTAGTGTTCTTTTCCACTAACAACGTAAAACTCTTGCACTTTCCTTATCCCATGTTGATGGTTGCTACTAAGTAAATGTCACCTATTCTTGGGTTCCTTTAAGTCATTGCACAACTTTACCAGTTTAAATTGGTCTGGGCTTGTTCTCCCCACTCTAGAAGCCATGGAAAAAAAGAACCAAAGAAGGAAGACACATATCACTCTCATTAGGAAAAGCGTTTAAAATTCAATAGAAGAAACACTTGTTTGACAGAGTCAACAGGCAAGCTTGAGTCTTCTGAGTCACTTTCCTTTCTTTGTCAATCATTTGCTTGCACTGCCCCACACCGGACTGTAGCCTTTGTATACAGACATTACCTATTCCTAAGATGTAAAGGGCTTTAGAGAGTTTGAACATGGGCACCCTTAGGGCCAGATTTATGCTGGCCTGGGGCCGTCCCAACGCCACATTAGCGTAATTTTGTTTTATGCTAATGTGACGTTGAAAGGGGAAAAATACTGCGCCATATTTGGAATGCTTCCTTTGCACCACTTTGTAACCCCTTGCACCACATTATGCCTGTGCCAGGCATAATGTATGCAAGGGGGGTGTTCCTGCACTAGTGGGGGCATAGAAATGGCGCAAAGGAATCTATGAGAATTTTTTGCACCATTTTTATCAGCATTTTCAATGCCTGCTAAGTGGAGGCGTTTTAAACAGAGGCTGCCATTGATTACAATGGGCCGCTGGGTGCTTTGTAGGATTAGCTAAACCTGCAAAGCACTGGACTAGCATAAATAATTATGATGCTAGTCACCCTAACTACTGCCATGGTGCACCGTATTTTAAATATGGCACTACCATGGTAGTGTTAGGGGGACACTTAGGGGTGCAAGAAAAGTGGCACTGCACTAATGTGCCCATTCATGTGGGCTATGGTTGAGTTGGCTAGACGTGGCCATTTCTAGTCCAACACCATATGAACCCTCCCTCTAGCCATTATAGTCCAGCAGCTATTGTTTTGTTATATTGTTTTAGGGTTGTTGTGTTTAATACATAACCCTTCATCCAGTCTCCAATTGGAAAGTTGAAGCCTTGTGCTTTGTCCTTTATATGTCCCCACCATCAGAACATTCTGAGTGTGAAACATCATCTTTAAAATTCAAGCTTGAGTATTGGTGCATGTGGTGGGCATTACAGTGGGTGCCTTCTATTTAATGTATCTGCCTTCATTAAAACTGAGAGAGTAGTTGGATCTGGGATTGGTCCTTATAAATATGAACTGTGCTCGCCAAACTGGTGACTGTACCCATATAATCCACTGCATAAGACACCAAGACTCATAGTATCATAAAAGTCCACCCTGTACTGTGTTTGGCCTCTTGTTATAGGGTTTGAGTTTTTTTTTAGATGAAGCGGCATTTTTGCATTTGAATTAGAAGCGCAACACCGGGTCTTCTGTCCACAGAGTTGTCCAGTATTAAGTCCAGAGAATGGTGTTATTATTGTTTAACGTACCTCGTTTGAGTATGTTTCGTGCATTGCTAAACATATTTTACTTAAACTATATACGTTATTATGTTCTTTTTGACATGAGGTTTTGGGATTGTTTATTTATCTCTTAGTAGGTGTGTACTAAATGCTCTAAAAGAACAATTGGCAGTGCCTTAAATGTACTCTAAAAGAACAATTTTTCTGTTACTATTTATTGCCAATGTTATAAGGCATAAAGGGATGCCCCTTGGCTCATAATCCAGACACCACTGAAGCAGAGGACTGGATGTATCATATCAAAGTTACCACAATTTATTCCTTTGTAGAGTACCTGTGCCTCTATTACTTCAACTTTGCTTACCACTTGAATAATAGGTTACATCAGCCATAGGGCTAATTTTAGTGAATTTATTTTTCTACAGTCTCACCTACAAAACTTCAATTTGTACTTACTTGTAAATAAAACTCTTATTACTATTTAAAGATGAAGCACAACAAAAAACTGGTCATTGACTTTATTGAGCGTCATTTATGTGTTCTTATTTTGTATCAGTTAATAACCCTTATCACCTCTTAGAGAAAGTTATGACTGCGTGACCTTGTTATTCCTGAACATTCAAGTACCCAAATGAAGTCATTTAATTCCAATAGAGTGCAATAAAATAATGGTGGTGGGGTGCCAGTGGTAAACAACAACACCTACACAGAATAGTTTCCAGTAAAAATCCTAATGCCCAGATTTACTAAGATTCGACACAGTGCAATGCAGCAACACATCCTGCTGTGCTGAATCAAACAGAGAGAGCATAGATTTGGTGTATTCCTGATCTCTGTCTGTGTTGGTGCACACAATGCAGCTTAGCGCCTTGTCAGGCACCCTTGCGCTATGGTACAAGCATGTCTAGGTTACAGCAAGGATTGTTTATATGCAGGAAGGGACACCTTATCTGACGCAATAACAATGCAAGAGCTTAGTAAATCTGCCACTAAGTGACCCAGTTTTCAAATGACAATGAAATACAACTCATTGGTCTAAACCTGTCTGTGAGATTACTACCAGAATATCAGAAGATTACTGTTAGTAGTAACATCCTCGAAGGTGGCAAGTACATTAGTACTGACTTTCCTGTTGCAACGATGGTAGTTTTGATTAGAGATGAACTACATTGTAAATTTTTTCACTGATAATGCTCCGAATTTTCACAAAAAAATGAATGTGTATGACATAAAATACTCTTCGGTGATCATCTAAAAATTGTAAACAGAGATGCTCATATATATATATATATATATATTTATAAAAGTATCTGTTCTGCATATTTTGTATTCAGTTCTGAAGTCCTGGGATGAATAATGATAGTGAAGCATACAACGATGGTGCACATTCGTTTTCGTAGTTCCTGCAAAATATTTCCTGCTCGAATCTTTCTCCTTTGGCAACAATTATGTGAAAAAAAACACAAAAGCGAAAGAAAAACAAAATAAAACGTAAGTAAAATATGCAAAACCTAATAATTAGGATTGATACTAGGTTACACCAATGTAAACAAAATCACCCAGGTCTAGTATTAATCACAGAAATTAAAATAAACTCTCAGCTGGTTAGATTTTGAAAAGGTCAGTTCTTAACTTGTCTTAATAGGGGTAAAACCATGATCAGTAACCACAATCTCAGGCGTTTTCTTCACAAGGGTGCTATCATTATTCTTTTATGACTAGCCTTAATTATTAATATACCTTTGTTAGCACGTTTGCAAACAATTACAGTAGATGAAAAAAAATGATTGTCTTAATTCTGAAAAGTGGACCGTTATGAGTTCCTCCAGTAATATTTGCGCCAGCATTTTTTGCCATAAATAGTATTGCAAAACTGCCAGTTCTTACTAAGAATCACAAAAATTATGAAATTACTTTGTTCACGGAATGATTAGTGTATTGATGATTGTGAATGTTCCCTTTCGGCACTTATTTTAGCACCTTATTCAATTGCAAGACTGAAAAGCAGGTTTCAGAGTGCCAATAAGGGCGAACGACCAAAATAACATTTTGTGCATCTTTACTTAACACAATGTCATGTTTCATCTGAGAACAAAATCACTTATGTAGAAAGCAAGGAAAGATGTAAATACATCAGGCTAAATAGATATATTTATTGTCTAAGCGTCATTACCTTATTGGTTTTGACTGGGTCGCCCCGAAACATCTTAAATAATATTCCATTAGACACTGAAAAGGCAAATGCAAATTTAATGTCACAAGCAAATCAATTTCACATTTTCATCACTTCTGTTGATAACAGTTTACACGATCATCTTTCAATTGAGCTCCTGATTCGTGAGCAGTTATGTGAAGAAGAAATACTGCTTGGCACAAAGGAGAACATTACATTTCAGGGGAAAAAAACAGTAGGATTTCACTAGGTGAAAACATTATCTTGATGTATAAATTATTTGAGCTACTAATGCTTGAATTTTCATTTCAAAGAGAAGTCTAGTATACATTTTCTGCATTTTGTCGTGCTCTCAATTTCGATATAAAAGAGAATTTGCACATTGCTTTACAGTCAATGTCTGTCCTGATTGGGGGAGTGAATAACGTACTCCACGCCGGGGGAATGTGGGAGGAAGAGGATGGAGCTGCGGAGTGATGTGGACGGCTGTGCGACCGCCACCGCCAGAGTGTATTTAGACTCACATTAGGACTTCTGGGGAAAGTGCTTTTCCTCTGCCCATCTGAATCTGAGAGGATGTCCATGTCGGGAGGTGGAACTTCCTCTGGGAGAGATGGAGTCAGTAGTAGCAGTCCTGCACGTTTCGGGCTGCTTGCCAACACTCATCTACAAACCAGCACCTGGAATAAAGCTGAGTGAGTGCCTCCACAGTGCAGCCTCAGCTGCAGTTAATGCTTGTGGCTTCCCCCCAGGCGGAGGAGGAGTGCCAGGGTACATAGAGGAGGGGACACACCTTCTGATGCACTGGGTTAAGGGGAGCAGTGGCTTTCGAATTTCCACTGTCTGGGCTATTAACCAGCCTCAATCAACCAGGCAGAGCAAGAAAACCTCTTATGTCGACATGAGGAAGCCAGGAGCAGATGGGGCCCTTTACAATTTGCATGACCGCCAAGAAGGTGCGGTGATGTCAGCAACATAGAAAATGACAACACAGCAAAGACACAGTGAACCAACTTCTAGAGGCACCCGCCTTGGCGCCGGGGCTGCCTCAGGAAGGTGGAGGCTGGAATAAAGAAGCAGGCTGTGATGCCTGGGGAGATCATTTGTGCAGCCCCGTACTGTGTTGGTAGTGTTATGGGTACAGGAGCAGCACAATGTCACAAGAGCATTACAACGTTTTAACCCAGTAAAGGCAGCAATGGACCACCTGAGAAGTAGTGTGCAGGGCTAGACACTGGACTTTATGAATGAGTGTGACAATATGGGACAAGGGAACAGGTGAATGGGGTGAGCGGGTTGAGGGGGACAGTTCCATAGTAGTGTTGTAGCACATGGCTGCTCCCAGATTGGTGGTGTTGAGGGTGTATCACACCGAAACAGGCTCAGGTATGAAAAAATATGCTGGGTGTGTGGAGTGGGATGATAACATGGGCCTTGAGGACAGGACTTACAGTGGAGGAAAGTTAGAGTGGGAGTTAGAATGGAAGTTGTTCACTCCAAGGCTCAGCAAGGCAGCTGACAGAATGGGGCCTGTGGCTGCAGGAGGAAAGGCTGGACTAAGGGGAGGATTCAAGCAGTGATAAGGTTGGACCACGGGTGATCAGCATGGACTGATCAAAGTGACACATTTATTAAGAATGGGTGGAAGAGCAGAGGAGTGACAAGGGGAAGATGGCAAGGAGCGTTGAGAGCTGGAGAAGTATCGGAAGGAAGCCTGTTCATGAGTATTGTGAAGATTGGGGGAATGCTTGAAGGGGAGAATAAAGTGAGATGGCAGAAAGGATGAGTGTGGATGGGTGACTGGTTTGTAATTGAGGGTGACGTGGAGCGAGTTTTGGAGCATGCACAGAGTATATGATGTGGATAATATTGTATTAACCGAGATGTTGGTGCAGTTACCTGAAGCCAAATTCTTTTAGACCAATACATTCGACAAACATATGAAGATCATCAGCGTCATCAGAGCCACATCTAGGGCATTTGGGATCAATCCGACACTTCCATTAAAATGGCTTTTAAGGCATGTTTGTTATCTCAAACTGCGGGAGCCTTCAATTAGCATCTTTCAATGGCTATATGCCATACTGATTGCCTTCAAAACCTTCTTTTTATTGAAATAACCATAGAGTTTGTTTGACCATTCAGCAGCAAGACAGTCAAAGCATCCTCAAAAGTACTAGAAAAGATAGAGTAGAATTCAGAACTTTTAACCTTTCTATTTGATCGTTTCAAAAGTTCTATTGATTCGAATTTTCAAGCTTAGAATTGACCAGATCATTTTGAAATATATAATCAAGAATCTTCAATTACTTAAAAAATACGTCTTTTAAAGATCAGAAAAGGATTTTGATATCCTTTCCTTTTTATCCCCATTTACTACAAATGACATCATGAAATATAGGTGGTAATGCAAAATAATATAGAGCATGCTTCAAATGTAAATATAGATGCCACTGAACCACAGAGTGCCTTCTTATCAGTTTTCTGCTTGTCTTCTTTTCGATACTTAACACACCATTGTTCTAGATCACGTGTCTTCGGCTATACAGTTATTCTTATAACCTATTTGGCTCTCAATGACTGCCTTACTTCAATTTAGGTTAGTAATTGTGGTGCTGCATGGGTGTAGTCTTTTTGCATAGCTCAATTCAAGGAGACACAAGCTGTGTGTGTCTCCCTTTTCCATCTCTCATTTTGCAAAATTGTGTTTACATTTGTGTAATGTTAGCTATCCCAGTTTTGGGGGATGCAACATTGCATTGATTATTGACACCTTCTACTATCAGGATATACACTTGCAACAGTGAGGTCCTGATTGTTGCTTTGTCTATTGTTTGCCATTATATACCCTTGCAGGTTAGCAGGTTCACATATAATACTGGTTGTACAAGTAATGCACACAGTCATTCTGGAGCCCAGGACCTGAGTTAATCACCTCAGTCACCCTAGCTAAACGAAAACTCTCTCAAGAGCAATTATTTGGCACCAAAACAAGAAAGATCCAACCCCTAGAACCAGAGTTATGAATATTTAAAGTTCGAAGTCAGATCTAGCTCCTGAAATATCAAAGCGCCACCTGCAGACATTAACTTGTACGAGACCGGGTCAAAGTTGAAATTTAAGGCAGACCGCGATGGAGCACAGTTTGGATACAAGAAGGGGATTAGGCTAGGTCTGGCCTTAACTTTGGATTTAGAAAAATTCTTGAAGAAAAATGTCTGAAAAGATAAATTCCAGTGGGGCAAGGATGTATGGGATGTTTGAGTCTGGAGCGTTGTTGTCAGATGTTTTTGGGTCAGAGCAACAGTAAAATAATCATTTGTTTTCAGGCTGCATCTGTAGAATGATTATACCTCATAATGGCTGACAGTGAAAACACTGTGAGATAATTTATGAGTTGACTAAAGGGTAAGGTAAAAGCAGCAGTTCATTTTAAATACAGATATACCAACACTTTAAATAATATATGGTATAAATTAACCACTATCGTCCATTGTAGGTATATTGTAAGTCACTGAGGAGTTCTGTTCCGATATAGAGGGACAAGTCCAAAGGTGGAGTTCCTTTCATGGAACTCTGAGGTGACTTGCAATATTCTTATGATGTATGGAAGAGGGTGCTTTATTCATTATAATACAGAGTCACACCATCACCGTTCCCACAAACCTCTTAAAAGTTTAGTGTATTTTTCTTTCATGTGAAAGAAATAGGATGGTTGCAGACATGAGAAATACAAATAAATTACAATATTTACAAGGCCCCGTGGGGCAGGACTGTGCAGCAAGTGTCTACAAGATACAGCACATTTCTGTCCTCTCACCCTGCACTGGTGCACAGATTGCTGTCATGCACCAGCACCCGCACCCATGCACCATGGTGCAAGGGTGCCGGTGTTGTGGGGATGATTGCATTTGAGCAGGAATAAACACCTTCCTGCACAAAACAATCAATAGAGATGTTTTTCTCCTTCGATGTGTACTGCAAAATGCAACACACATGGAAAGAGGAAAAATGGGGAGAAATACAGATCTTTTTTCCCCCAATTGCGACACACTTACACCATCCCTGGTGTGGCATAGGTTTTTGATGCATTCCCATCTTTCCAAATATTGTAAATCTGAGAATTCGTCACAATCCATGGATGTTGTATGGGAACACCCATGCAACACCCATGGAAACACCTCACTGATGCATAGTAAGGCAACGCAGCAACTTGCGCTATGTTTCCTTACTCCATATCTGCAAGGCAATGAAAAGTCACACAGAGTAAATTTGTGTGGCCTTGTAGAAATGGGTCAGCAGCTTGCACTGCCCATGCATTACTAATAGTGACACGCCCAGGGCGCAGGTTGCATGTAAACATGGGCCACAGTCCCTACTACTAAATTAAACACTCTAACGAGCACTTAGATATTTGTTGCAAAAGGATATTAGAATCAGGTTAGTACAGGTCAGTGTTGAAAAAGTTTTGCAGATCAGAATCTGTACAAACATGCAGGTAGGTTGTCTCTTTCCTAAAATTACCTAAAGCATGGAAAAATAAACATGTTGCTATCTAAGGGTAATTGCTGCTGATCACTGTTCATCTTTAAAAACAGATTGGCAGAAGAAAAGGCCAGGTTTCATTTATATGTTTATATTGCCACTTCAGTTGGCTTAACCCTTAGCTGGACACTCTGGCTTCAGGCACTATGACATCAGAATCTATCTGTAGTACTTTATTTCAGTTGAGCAGCTATGTGTTTTCTTTATTACAAGTGACTAGTGATATCACAAGTCACATGTAATAAGGAAGTTAGACACAGGCTTTTATACTAGTAAACCATGTACTATAAATATAATATCAGTTTCAATTAAGGTGCATATTTTAATCATGTGTCACTTCAAACACTCTCTACAAAGATGTTGCAATGCTCAAGCTGAAAGAGCCACTGGGGAAATAGAGGTCTTTATTTTCATGCACTGATTGGCTTAGTTTTCAGCAAGGTTTCTTATTGGAATACAAATAACTTAGTAAGGATAAGCATAGTGCAGCCTTTTAGTATTATGAGTTTTGTCCAGTAAACTAAAATGCTCCCCACAAACCTAACAAGTTTAGCAGTATAATAGGTTTACTCAGTAAATTTAATTTTAACAGGGCCTGTATAACACATGATAAATTACAAATCCTGCTTACGTTCTGTTGCTCTTTTGGGAATTTATTATTGATGTCTTACTAGACTCCTACTTAGAATGAGTTTACCTTCTATAATATCAAATATTAACAACTTGCCCAAGTACAATCCTATGATTTTTCCCGGACATCTCAATATAGGTTGTGGCCCTAATGCCTTTGATACAGTTTGTCACTATATAAAGAAGCCCATGTTCTGTTGTTTTTACATATTCACAAAAAGAAGAGGTGCTGCATAGGCAGAAATTAACAATAAATGGGATGGAAGAACCTAGGAGAAGTGGTAGTGGTGAGGCAGGACCCAAGAAAGTTAAATCTGTGGCATGGGAGCAGGTGATGGTGCAGATATGAGAGGAAAGTAATCTTTTAAGAAGCTGGAGGATTCAGGATTGATGAGACATTTAGGGTGATATGCATAGAGTAGCAGGGTGCAGGCCTCCTTAAGAGTAAGCAAGGTTAGGACTCATGAAAGGGAAACGGGTAATTGGGGGCATGGAGAGAAGGACATCTTTTTCTGGACTCTATTGGTGATGACTTTAGGACTCTCTGTACTTTACCACTGCTAACATTTGTAAAACGTCTGTGCTCCTCTCTAAGGCATATGCTGTACAGTGGGCCAACTGATTTGAGCTACTTAACCATTCAGTAGATCTGTAGCATATGGTACATAAAGTATATCCTTAGCATGGAAAGTTGCATTTCAACTGTGGACTTCAGCACTTATGGTGCTACCCACCACTGTGACAAGGAACCGTGGCTTCAAGCCTACCTATGTAGGCTGACTGTTGTGGTTTAAATCTGCAGCCCTACCTGTAAAAATAGGCCTTTTGTCAAGGGAAACAAATACCTTTGAAGTATTATTAGGTCACCCATAAGTAAGCCTTGGCGTCTAAGGTATGGTGTCTAGCATTTAAAAGAGGGACATGTAGAATTTTAATGTTAGCATGTCCCTCCAGTGACAAGTACCCAGGTTGGTTTTTTTTTCAATAAAAAGATCCAGCTGTCATCTGATGAAAACCAGAGTGGAGATTACATATTAATTTTGCTAACTCAGGTTTCGGACAAATTAAAGAAATGGTTCAAAGGCTCAATATTTATTACAAATCCAATTCAATTATGGTAATAGTTTAAATGAACTTTTAGTAAGTTACCTTTTCACTACCTGAAGTTCCTGGATGCCAAGTTGCATTAGCCTGTCATCAGCTGTCCCTGCCTACGCTTGAACTCAATGAGGTGTGAAAACAGCTCCCAGGGCAGGGCAATGGGTTAGCCCTGGTGCATGTCAAGATGGGCTGTTTATGGATCATGTGATCCTATTAGCTAAGTAGGAGCAGTTGGGTAGGTTTCAGGAGCATAATTGACTTGAAAGGGGCAGTGGTGATGCCTACCTATTCAAAGTTTGGTGGAGATACCTGGGAGGGAGGTACTGTTTGAACCCAGTAGTCATGGTAGTCAAGCCTATTGTGTTGATGGGTGATTGTGAGGAGTATATGGCGTTGCCTGTCAGTTTACTACTGTAGGAAAGTCCTCCTTTTTTGCCCTGATCACCCCCACACTTTTTGGACAGGTACTGGTCGTTACTGACTCTTGGCTGTGCCCTGGGTACTACTTACCAGTCCCAGGGCAAGTGCTCTGTGTAAAATGGATATGCAAATTAGGCTAATTATAATTGGCTAAGTTAACCTACCTTTAAGTCCCTAGTATATGGTAGGGCATGTAGGTTTAGGGACCACAGCATAGGTGGTGCACACCTAGGTGCACTGCTGAGGTGCCCAGTGTCATTTTAAAGGCAGGCCTGCCTTGCTGGCTGCTTTTAAATTAAAGTTATATGCAAATTCGACTTTGGAATTAAAAGTAGTTCCAAAGTCTTAAACTACCTTATTTTTACATATAAGTCACCCCTAAGGTGTGCCCTATGTGCCCCTAGGGCTGGGTGCCATGTAACTATAAGCAGGGACTTTATAAAAATAGATTTATAAACCCTGGTGAGGTAAAAACAGCCAAATTCGTTTTTCCCTCATAGAAGTAAATGGCCTTCATAGGCTAGAATGGGGAGACTTTATTTTAAATTTTAAAGTCTCCTTAAATGTTGCATACCAAGAATTTGGTATCAAATTAATTGTTGTAATAAATCCCACAACTTCCAGTTGTTGGATTTAATATAACTTGTTCAGGTAAAGAGTTTTAGACTTTACCTAAAAAGTTGCCAATTTCAGCCCTGCATTGTTTTTGCTGCTGTGCTCTGATTGGCCAGCCTGCAGCAGCTTAGTCAAGCTGCCTTGATGAGGTGTGAAGTGGCCTGGCTTCACACAAAGGAATGTGCTTGTGGGAGAGAATCTCCCCTCAGCAGATGGTGAGGCAGGAAGGGGGAGGGCTGCCAAACTGGTCATCAAAGGCAGAGAAGGACATTTGGAGCAACCAGCAACACCCCCACATCCTGCAACCCCAGACAACTAGGTGCCCCCTTGATTAGATTAGGAGAGGGCAGGAGAGGGGCGTGTTTATGATTTTTAGCCACACCAGTGGGTGGGCTCAGCCAGATGTAACCTCCAAAAATCAGATTCAGCCATGTTGGATTTTTAGAGAATGTTGCCTTTTGGGATGGATTTCTGCCACACTTCCCAGGAAGTAGTCATCACAGGGGGACGACCCTGTACCTGATTGGAGAACCAGGACCCCCCTGGTTTTCACCCAGGAGCAAGGATAAAACTGGCAGACCTGCCCCCACACCTCAGATCCCCGCCAGATTTCAAGAAGAAAAGAACTAAAGGAGAAGAAGGACTGCCCTGCTGGACCCCTGGCCGGTACCTGGAACCTGCACTCAGAAGGACTGCACCAGCTGCACACTTGGGCTTCACCACAAGAAGGACTTTGCCTGGCTTCAACTGGTTCAAGGAGGGACTCCCTGTTTGCTACAGGTGAAAAATTGCTATCCAGAGTCCCCCTGCACCAACTCCAGAAAAGTGACCAGCTGACCACTGTCCAGTGGCCAAAAAGGAGTTTGCGCCAGGTGCATTCTGGGAGTTGAAGTCCGTACCCCCCCAAAGACCATCTCAGAACTTCTGGACCCTTGGGGTGAGCTGTGGACCCCAAAAGAACCTTAAAAGAACATCTGGGTGAAGCCCCAGAAGTTTGGAGAAGATTTGAGAATTTTTGTAAAAAAGCTCCAGAGAGGGACCGACCCGCCGTGGAAATTCTAGCCGGCTTGCCTCAACCGCGACCCGGCCTGACTTGGTGGTTCGTCCCGGTAAAGAAAAATCTCCGAAAAAGAGACTAAGTCCGAAGGTAAAAAGTTGACCGGGACCTCCCAGCCATCGTATCCGAGAACGGCTCCACGGACGTCGGATCAAGATCCAGGTTTACCCCGGTCGAAGGATTTTCACCTCGAAAAAACGACTATGTCCGAAGGTAAAAATCTCCACCGAGGAATCCAGCATCGCGTATCCGGACAAGGGCTCCAGGAGGTCGGATTCGACTGGCAGGTTCGTCCCGCTGAAGAAAATCTTCAAAATAAAGACTAAGTCAGAAGGTAACTTTTTAACCGAGGCCTCCCGCGACTTGTAGCCGAGCAGGGCTCCATCGCGGTCGGCCTGAAACTTTGACTTTGCCCCGGTCGTGGTGCAACCAGATGACCCGATTGGCGCTTTTTGTTTCTAAGCGCTAGAAAAATAATAATTCTTTAAAAATTCATATCTCCGGTTCCCTTTATCGGATTTTATTCGTTTTGGTGTCATTTTAAAGATAAAAATATAAACTAGTTTTATTAATTGGTTTTGGATTTTTAAACTGTTTCCTGTGTTTTATTTAATTACTGTTTTGTGATATTTGAATGCTTTACACACTGTCTCCTAAGTTAAGCCTTGACGCTCGTTGCCAAGCTACCAAGGGTTGAGCTGGGATTAATTTACTGAGACCTAACTGTACCTTAGTGGAGGTTGGCGGTTTGTTGCTAGGTGTAGGTACCTACCTGCCCTTACCAATAACCCATTTTCCAACATTTTTGGTGGCAGCGGTGGGATCCTGTACTTGTGTTCAGTATCACGTTACATTTTTAAGTAAAACAAATTAAAAATCCTTTAAATTGTCCTAGTGGAAAAATTATGTTTTTAAAATTTTAATGTTTTTTTTTTTTAATTAATTTGGATTCATTTCAATTATTGATTTTTTGTAATTTTTCTAAATTCTTGTTTCCAATTTTTGCAAAAAGTTTTTGTTGACACAAAACCAGGGAACCATGGAGCTTGATCTGGCTAGCCTACCCACACTGACAGTAGTCCAGCTTAGGGGGTTGTGTATTGAAAGAGGGTTGCCTGCAACCACTGATCTCAGGAAGCAAATCCTGATCAAATCCCTGACAGCATGGGCTGAGGCCCAAGAGGTAGACTCAGAGGAAGCTCCAGAGGAGGGAGAAAAAGGGGAGGATGCTAGCTATAACCACTCAGGGGAGGGAAGGCATCTGAGCCTAAGTGAGGACGAGGAAGAACGGTCCTCAGTAAATACAGTCACTAGGGGCAGACCCAAAGCTAGTGGTGGGAAGGGGGTCCTTTCAGGAGGAGAGAACCCATCCATCAGAGAAAGAGAGCTGGAGGCCCAGCTAGCATACATAGCTTTGAAAGCAGACAAGCTGGCCCTAGAAAAGAAAAAGTGGGCAAAAAAGGAGAAAAGAGATGGTGGCAGCGATAAAGAAGCTGAGGTGTCCCTGGGTTGGGGGTTTTCCCCAGATTACCCAAAGGGGTGGTTCCTGCCTATGTGGAGGGGGATGACATAGATAAGTGGCTGGGGGCCTTTGAGAGGGCCCTCCAGATGAGGAGAGTCAAGCCTCAGTACTGGGGTTCACTTCTTTGGGAGTTAGTTCCCAACTCTGGGAGGGATAGGCTCCTAACCATGAGTGGGGAGGATGCATACTCATACCCCAGTATGAAGAGTTGCTTGACTAAAAAGTTTGGTCTGACCCCAGAGCAGTATAGGCTCAAGTTTAGGGACACCCAAAAGACAAGCACCCAGTCCTGGGTGGACTTTGTGGACATTTCAGTAAAGGCACTGGAGGGCTGGATACAGGGCAACAAGGTAAGTACCTTTGAGGGGCTGTACAATTTGATTATGAGGGAGCACCTTCTAACCAATTGTGTCCAAGAGAAGCTCCGCCAGTATCTAGTTGACTCTAAGTTGACCAACCCCAGAGAGCTGGGGGAGGCAGCAGATGACTGGTTAAGAACTAGGGTTAACCAGAAACCCCCAGGGGGTGATCAGAAAAAGGGAGGACATGGTTCTTCTCAGGGGAAGAACCAAGGTAAAGATGATAAAAAGCCCAAGGAGTCCTCACAAGAGTCCCCAAAAACTTCTCAGGGAGGGGGAGCCCCAAGCCATTTCACTTTTAAAGGGAAAGGGTATCAGGGAAAGAATTATGATCCTGCTAAAGCAGGAAGGTTTCAGGAGCTTGCTAAGGCCGGCAAGTGTTTTGACTGTCATCAACCTGGACATAAAAGAGGAGATGCTATCTGCTCCAAGAAGCCCCCCACTGGTGGGCAATCCCAGGGGATTGCTAGTGTAGGGTTGGGGGTGGAAGTTGGCCCATCGCTGGAATCAGGGTACACAGAGGTCACCTTAGTATCCGTGGGTGGGGTGGACATTGCAACTATGGCCACCTTGCCTCCCATCATGGAGAGGTATAGGCAGAGGCCTAAAGTCAATGGGACTGAGGTGGAAGCTCTGAGAGATACAGGAGCCAGTGTGACAATGGTCACAGAGAAGCTGGTTTCTCCAGAGCAGGTCTTACCTGGTGTCTTCCACCAGGTGACTTATGCAGATAGCAGAACCAAACTCCATCCCATGGCCATGGTGAGTCTGGAATGGGGAGGTGTGACTGGCCCTAAAAAGGTAGCTGTAGCTCCTGCCCTCCCAGTAGAGTGTCTGCTGGGAAATGATCTTGAAGCATCTGAATGGTCAGAGGTGGAGAGAAGGGTCCATGCACAGATGCTGGACCTCCCTGAATGGGTGTGTGCTGTGACCAGGTCACAGGCAGCACAACAGGGAAGTGCTGGACACTTGGACCCTGGAACAATGGGCCAAGCCTCCAAGAAGAAGAGAAAGGGCACTGGGTCTGGCTTGCCAGCCCCTACAAGTACAGAGGGTCAGCAGGAATCCAACCCTGAGGGGGCGGATCTGACCTATGAGGGAGGGACACTTCCCCTGCAAGCTCTGCCTGACTTGGCAGAACTGCAAGTGGCAGGTGGGCCCACCAAAGAAGATTTGTGCCAGGGACAAAGAGAGTGTCCCACTCTTGAGGGCCTGAGGCAGACTGCTGCCAGGCAAGAACAAGGGGATACCAGTGGGACCCACAAGGTTTACTGGGAGGATGGAGTTCTCCACACTGAGGCAAGGGCCCTCAAACCAGGGGCTACTAGGAGAGTAGTGGTCCCCCAGAAGTATAGAGAATTCCTCCTTACCTTAAGCCATGATATCCCCTTAGCTGGACATTTGGGACAGACCAAGACCTGGAACAGGCTGGTCAACCATTTTTATTGGCCCCAAATGTCAGAAAAAGTCAAGGAGTTTTGCAGCTCCTGTTTCACCTGCCAAGCCAGTGGCAAGACAGGGGGCAAGCCAAAGGCTCCCTTGATACCACTGCCAGTGGTTGGGACTCCCTTTGAGCGGGTGGGGATTGACATTGTTGGTCCCCTAGACCCACCAACTGCCTCAGGTAACAGGTACATTGTGGTGGTTGTGGACCATGCCACCAGGTACCCTGAGGCAATACCCCTCCAGACGGTCACTGCTCCCACAGTGGCTAGGGCCCTACTTGGTGTGTTCACCAGAGTGGGGTTCCCAAAGGAGGTGGTCTCAGATAGGGGCACAAACTTCATGTCAGCCTATCTGAAAGCCATGTGGGATGAGTGTGGTGTTACTTATAAGTTCACCACCCCCTATCATCCACAGACCAATGGTCTGGTGGAAAGATTTAATAAGACCATGAAGGGCATGATCATGGGTTGGTCTGACAAACTCAGGAGGAGATGGGATGTCCTCCTCCCATGCCTGCTGTTTGCCTACAGAGAGGTGCCACAGAAGGGGGTTGGATTCAGCCCCTTTGAGTTACTGTTTGGGCACCCTGTAAGAGGCCTATTGTGCTTGGTGAGAGAGTCTTGGGAAAAGCCTCTCAAAGAGTCCAAGGAGAATGTGCTAGATTATGTGCAGGGCCTGCGGTCACGCATGGCTGAGTACATGAAGAAGGCAAGCAGAAACCTGGAGGCCAGCCAGGAGCTCATGAAGCTCTGGCATGATCAAAAGGATGCCATGCCTGAGTATCACCCAGGACAGCTGGTGTGGGTTTTGGAGCCCATGGCTCCTAGGGCACTTCAGGCCAAATGGACTGGGCCCTATCCAATTCTGGAGAAAAAAGGTGAGGTCACCTACTTGGTGGACCTTGGCACCCCCAGGAATCCTCACAGGATCCTGCATGTTAACAGGATGAAACCCCACCAGGACAGGGCAGACATGACCATGCTGATGGTCACTGATGAAGGGAAGGAGGAGGAGGGTGAACCTCTGCCAGACCTCCTGTCCTCAAAGGCACAAGATGGGTCAGTGGAGGGAGTGGTACTCTCTCCCAAATTGACAGATCAGCAACAAAAAGACTTCAAACAAGTTTTGAAACAGTTTGCTAGTCTGTTCTCCCTGACCCCTGGACTCACCAATTGGTGTGTCCATGATGTTGACACTGGTGACAGCTTGCCTGTCAAGAACAAGCTGTACAGGCTGTCTGACCAGGTCAAGGCCAACATCAAAGCTGAAGTGGCTATGATGTTGGAGCTCAAGGTAATTGAGCCCTCTGATAGTCCTTGGTCCAGTCCAGTGGTACTGGTGCCCAAACCTAATCCCAAGGTGGGAAGAAAGAATTGAGATTTTGTGTGGACTACAGAGGTCTAAACGCAGTCACTAGGACTAATGCTCACCCCATACCTAGAGCTGATGAGCTCATTGACAGGTTGGGGGCTGCCAAATTCCTGAGCACATTTGATCTGACCTCAGGATATTGGCAGATTGCCTTAAGTCCAGGAGCTAAGGAGAGGTCAGCATTTTCCACACCAGAGGCCCACTTTCAGTTCAAGGTGATGCCCTTTGGCATGAAAAATGCTCCTGCCACCTTCCAACGGTTGGTGAATAGAGTCCTGTCTGGGTTGGAATCTTTCAGTGCAGCTTATCTGGATGATATAGCTGGATTTAGTTCCACCTGGAAGGACCACCTGGTCCACCTGAAGGAAGTGCTTCAGGCCCTGCTTCAAGCAGGCCTGACTATCAAGGCAAGCAAGTGCCAGATAGGGCAAAGCTCAGTTGTGTACCTGGGCCACCTTGTTGGTGGAGGCCATGTACAACCTCTCCAGCCCAAGATCCAGACTATCCTGGATTGGGAGGCTCCTAAAACCCAGACTCAGGAGAGGGCCTTTCTTGGCCTGACTGGGTACTACCGGAGGTTTGTTCAGAATTTTGGGACCATAGTGGCCCCTCTGACTGAACTTACCTCCAAGAAACAGCCCAAGAAGGTCATTTGGACCCCAGAGTGTCAGAAAGCTTTTGACACCCTAAAACAGGCTATGTGTTCAGCACCAGTGTTACTGGCCCCTGACTATAGCAAGGAGTTTATAGTGCAAACAGATGCTTCAGAGGAAGGGATTGGGGCAGTGTTAGCACAAGTTAATGAAGAGGGCCAAGATCACCCAGTTGCCTTCATCAGCAGGCGACTACTCCCCAGAGAGAAAAAATGGAGTGCCATTGAGAGGGAGGCCTTTGCTGTGGTCTGGTCCCTGAAGAAGTTGAGGCCTTACTTGTTTGGCACTCACTTCCGTGTACAAACTGACCACAGACCTCTCAGATGGTTGATGCAGATGAGGGGGGAGAACACAAAACTGTTAAGGTGGTCCATTTCCCTACAGGGGATGGACTTCACAGTGGAGCACAGACCTGGGACTGCCCATGCCAATGCAGATGGCCTTTCCAGGTTTTTCCACTTAGCTGATGAGGACTACCAGGGTGTAGGTTAGTACCCATCACCTTTCATCTGGGGGGGGGGCAGTGTAGGAAAGTCCTCCTTTTTTGCCCTGATCACCCCCACACTTTTTGGACAGGTACTGGTGGTTACTGACTCTTGGCTGTGCCCTGGGTACTGCTTACCAGTCCCAGGGCCAGTGCTCTGTGTGAAATGGATATGCAAATTAGGCTAATTATAATTGGCTAAGTTAACCTACCTATAAGTCCCTAGTATATGGTAGGGCATGTAGGTTTAGGGACCACAGCATAGGTGGTGCACACCTAGGTGCACTGCTGAGGTGCCCAGTGTCATTTTAAAGGCAGGCCTGCCTTGCTGGCTGCTTTTAAATTAAAGTTATATGCAAATTTGACTTTGGAATTAAAAGTAGTTCCAAAGTCTTAAACTACCTTATTTTTACATATAAGTCACCACTAAGGTGTGCCCTATGTGCCCCTAGGGCTGGGTGCCATGTAACCATAAGCAGGGACTTTATAAAAATAGATTTATAAACCCTGATGAGGTAAAAACAGCCAAATTCGTTTTTCCCTCATAGAAGTAAATGGCCTTCATAGGCTAGAATGGGGAGACTTTATTTTAAATTTTAAAGTCTCCTTAAATGTTGCATACCAAGAATTTGGTATCAAATTAATTGTTGTAATAAATCCCACAACTTCCAGTTGTGGGATTTAATATAACTTGTTCAGGTAAAGAGTTTTAGACTTTACCTAAAAAGTTGCCAATTTCAGCCCTGCATTGTTTTTGCTGCTGTGCTTTGATTGGCCAGCCTGCAGCAGCTTCTGCCAGGCTGCCTTGATGAGGTGTGAAGTGGCCTGGCTTCACACAAAGGAATGTGCTTGTGGGAGAGAATCTCCCCTCAGCAGATGGTGAGGCAGGAAGGGGGAGGGCTGCCAAACTGGTCTTCAAAGGCAGAGAAGGACATCTGGAGCACCCAGCAACACCCCCACATCCTGCAACCCCAGACAACTAGGTGCCCCCTTGATTAGATTAGGAGAGGGCAGGAGAGGGGTGTGTTTATGATTTTTAGCCACACCAGTGGGTGGACTCAGCCAGATGTAACCTCCAAAAATCAGATTCAGCCATGTTGGATTTTTAGAGACTGTTGCCTTTTGGGATGGATTTTTGCCACACTTCCCAGGAAGTGGTCATCACAGGGGGACGACCCTGTACCTGATTGGAGGACCAGGACCCCCCTGTTTTTCACCCAGGAGCAAGGATAAAACTGGCAGACCTGCCCCCACACCTCAGATCCCCGCCAACTTTCAAGAAGAAGGAACTTAAGGAGAAGAAGGACTGCCCTGCTGGTCCCCTGGCCTTCACCTGGACCCTGCACTCAGAAGGACTGCACCAGCTGCACACTTGGGCTTCACCACAAGAAGGACTTTGCCTGGCTTCAACTGGTTCAAAGAGGGACTCCCTGTTTGCTACAGGTGAAAAATTGCTATCCAGAGTCCCCCTGCACCAACTCCAGAAAAGTGACCAGCTGACCACTGTCCAGTGGCCAAAAAGGAGTTTGCGCCAGGTGCATTCTGGGAGTTGAAGTCCGCACCCCCCGAAGGACCATCTCAGAACTTCTGGACCCTTGGGGTGAGCTGTGGACCCCAAAAGAACCTTAAAAGAACATTTGGGTGAAGCCCCAGAAGTTTGGAGAAGATTTGAGAATTTTTGTAAAAAAGCTCCAGAGAGGGACCGACCCGCCGCGGAAATTCTAGCCGGCTTGCCTCAACCGCGACCCGGCCTGACTTGGTGGTTCGTCCCGGTAAAGAAAAATCGCCGAAAAAGAGACTAAGGGGGTTATTCCAACTTTGGAGGGGGTGTTAATCCGTCCCAAAAGTGACGGAAAAGTGACGGATTTACCACCAGGTATATTACGAGTCCATTATATCCTATGGAACTCGTAATACGGCTGGTGGTAAATCCGTCACTTTTCCGTCACTTTTGGGACGGATTAACACTCCTCCAAAGTTGGAATAACCCCCTAAGTCCGAAGGTAAAAAGTTGACCGGGACCTCCCAGCCACGGACGTCGGATCAAGATCCAGGTTTACCCCGGTCGAAGGATTTTCACCTCGAAAAAACAACTAAGTCCGAAGGTAAAAATCTCCACCGAGGAATCCAGCATCGCGTATCCGGACAAGGGCTCCAGGAGGTCGGATTCGACTGGCAGGTTCGTCCCGCTGAAGAAAATCTTCAAAATAAAGACTAAGTCAGAAGGTAACTTTTTAACCGAGGCCTCCTGCGACTTGTAGCCGAGCAGGGCTCCATCGCGGTCGGCCTGAAACTTTGACTTTGCCCCGGTCGTGGTGCAACCAGATGACCCGATTGGCGCTTTTTGTTTCTAAGCGCTAGAAAAATTATAATTCTTTAAAAATTCATATCTCCGGTTCCCTTTATCCGATTTTATTCGTTTTGGTGTCATTTTAAAGATAAAAATATAAACTATTTTTATAAATTGGTTTTGGATTTTTAAACTGTTTCCTGTGTTTTATTTAATTACTGTTTTGTGATATTTGAATGCTTTACACACTGTCTCCGAAGTTAAGCCTTGACGCTCGTTGCCAAGCTACCAAGGGTTGAGCTGGGATTAATTTACTGAGACCTAACTGTACCTAAGTGGAGGTTGGTGGTTTGTTGCTAGGTGTAGGTACCTACCTGCCCTTACCAATAACCCATTTTCCAACAACTACTAAAATTCTATTGGTATCTCTCACTGCCAATGATAGTGATGGTGCACTTAAAAGAAGATCACCCCTAACTCCCTATGCTTAGTGATCATAAATCACTGATGACAACATTGACATACATAAGGCACACATCTAATAAAAGTCCACTTGAAATAGGTTTTCTTGTCTTTTATTCTTTGAATCTTGAGCTCCAGCCATAAGTCCCAATCATGGCTTGCCACTTGCCGCCAACACATGTTTTGTCAGGGGTGTACCCCGTGACTTCATCAGGGCTGCAATTATACATAACTGTCTATTCATTTCCAAAACATAGGCCCGTATTTATACTCCGTTTGCGCCGAATTAGCGTCGTTTTTTTCGGCGCAAAACTAACGCCATATTTATACTTTGGTGTTAGACGCGTCTAGCGCCAAAGTATGGGCAAATAGCGTCATTTTTTTGCGTGAACGCCTTCCTTGCGTTAATGAGATGCAAGGTAGGCGTTCCCGTCTAACAAAATGACGGCGACGCAAATGCGTCGTATTTATACTCCCGGGCAAAAATCACGCCCGGGAGGTGGCGGGTCAAAAAACCCCGCATTTGCGCCACTATTTAACGCCTGGGTCAGGGTAGGCGTTAAGGGGCCTGTGTGCTCAAAATGAGCCCACAGGTGCCCTCCCCTGCCCCCAGGGACCCCCCCTGCCACCCCTGCCCACCCCAGGAGGACACCCAAGGATGGAGGGACCCACCCCAGGGACATTCAGGTAAGTTCAGGTAAGTATAATTTTTTATATTTTTTAAAAAAATTTGGGTGGCATAGGGGGGCCTTATTTGTGCCCCCCTACATGCCACTATGCCCAATGACCATGCCCAGGGGACATAAGTCCCCTGGGCATGGCCATTGGGCAAGGGGGCATGACTCCTGTCTTTACTAAGACAGGAGTCATTTAAATGGCGTCTGGGCGTCGAAAATAATGGCGCAAATCGGGTTGAGGCAATTTTTTTGCCTCAACCTGACTTGCCCCATTTTAAGACGCCCTAACGCCATTTTCCCCCTACGCCGGCGCTGCCTGGTCTACGTGGTTTTTTTCCACGCACACCAGGCAGCGCCGGTCTGCTAGCGCCGGCTAACGCCATTCCATAAATACGGCGCCCGCATGACGCTTCATAATGGCGTTAGACGGCGCTAAATTTTTTGACGCTAAACTGCGTTAGCGCAGTTTAGCGTCAAAAAGTATAAATATGGGCCATAGTATCATCGTTAAAATAGTTAACATACACTTAATGACACCTCTTGTGCAAAGAGTGGGATGCTGATACCGTTAATAATTCATACCAATAAGCCCAGTGAAACTGATCTAAAGACAGTACCAAACAAAAGAATCATTGTTGTTATGTCTGTGACCAACACAAAAGAAGTAAGTACATAGAGACCTATGTACACACGCAGTTTTCTAATACACCCATGAAACAATATTATCCTATATTCGAATTCACTCATTATGGATTAGTAGTGCTCATATTTTATCGACTTGTCAGCCCATAAGTATCCCAATGTGCAAGCCTACACATGTGTAGTCCTGTCGATAATTCTATGCCTATTGAATTAAAAGCTCAAAGAGACATCCCTTCACCAAACTGGAGTACCTGTAGATTCGTTTTAAGTATTCTTCTGTATGTTTTCTTATGCTCTTTAGTGTATGGTGTAATTAAGTGTATGTTAACTATGTTAACGAAAAACTTTGTTTGGTGTCACTTGAAGCTTTTATCTACCTGAAAATCTTCTTCAGCAGATTCTCACAAACTTCTTCAATTTTGGTGTGATCTTCTTCAATACAGCCTTTTGTATTTTTCTGGTGGAGGAATTTGAGCTTTAAAAAAGAGACTAAGGGGAAGCGCATTGCTGGCTTCCTGGTTGCCCTGGTGACAGAGACGGGAGGCGGTCCACAGGGCAGGAGCCCTTTAAATTCCTTTCGCGCTCCCGCCGTCGCAGGAAGCGCATTGCTGGCGTCCTGGTTGCCCTGGTGACAGAGACGGGGGAGGCAGTCCACAGGGCAGGAGCCCTTTAAATTCCTTTCGCGCTCCCGCCGTCGCGGGAACCGCATTGCTGGTGTCCTGGTTGCCTTGGTGACAGAGACGGGGGAGGCGGTCCACAGGGCAGGAGCCCTTTAAATTCCTTTTGTGCTCCCGCCGTCGCGGGAAGCGCATTGCTGGCGTCCTGGTTGCCCTGGTGACAGAGACGGGGGAGGCGGTCCACAGGGCAGGAGCCCTTTAAATTCCTTTCGCGCTCCCGCCGTCGCGGGATGCGCGCGGGCGGCGCCCGGGCAAAGCCCGGGCCAAGGGCAGGCCCGTCCTCTGCCCGTCAGCGCCCGGAAGAGGATGGGCTGGGCCCCCCCTCTTTCATCTGCATTGTGGTAGCTGCAGATTTGCTAGTGCCTGGTCAGTGCCGCCTGTCCCAGGCACCCTTGTTCTTTTACTATACCCAGGGGATCCGTGTGGGCTGGGTCATCATTACTTAATTTTCCCCTTGTCTTCGTCCTTGGGGGATCCAGTCCTTGGATTAGACACACCGTAGAAAACAATGGGGAAGCGCAAGGCAGACAATGTCCCTGCGCCACCCTCCGGCGCCAAAAAACACAGGAAACGAGTGGGTCGGAAACCTGATGACCCTTCTAAACCCGTTAGGAATCAATTTCAAGCCATTGACTCCCTGTTTGAGGAAGTAGAGGCAATTTTGAGGAGCCCATCTGTCATCGCTCCTTCCATTCCTGCTACTTCGACTATTAGAAAGATTCCGGATCTATTTACCAAAAAACCACGGACACCTTTTCTCTCTGTAGAAGCGGACCTCCACCCCCCCCTGATGATCTGAGGCTGCAATTCCCTCACCTTCAATGAGGCTTACTTCAAGTACCAAAGTTGCAGAATGTAATCAACGTAGGGAGTCTCCGAACTTGGGTTCCAAGTCTGTAGTTTCCAGTGACATTCTCTGCTCCAATAGATTTCAACTCCTATCTACTTCTAGTGAGAGCCCAGGCCGCTCTCAGCCCTTAATTTCTGCGGAACCTGATACAGAGGAATTTGTCCGGCAGGCTCAACGCAAGATGTCACTCGAACTGGAGAACGTTTCCCAGAAGTTGGACAATTTAAAATCCTTGGTAATGGTTATTTTGGGTAAAATTTCAGGACCATCCGAGACGAAGGTATTGTGTAATTGTAATTCATTTAGCATGAATGACCACCCTCCTGAGTCTATTGGAGGGCCTAATGTGTTAGCTTCATTAGATACTGGGGACAACTTAGCCTCTCACCCTAAATATTTAAAGCAGGGGGCCAAGCCTACGAATATGGCAACAAACAAAAATTGGTGTCACCTCTTTCTATCCAATGACAACTCCATTGACTCCGGTCGTATGCCTATTCCCGCCCCAACCAACTACGATTTATGTCCTCACTGTACAAATTCCGTGTCCATGGGAGCTCTGGTTGGGAAGGATGTACGAGTGCCCGTAAGTCCACCCAGAATCTCACGTCAAGGTCAATCCAAATTCTTTCAGGCGACAGTTCCCAAGGGGAGAAATTATCAGAGTAGGAGGGATGCACACATCTACATGACAAGGGTCCCTAGGTTATCTGTTGGGCAGAAAGAGTCTCATGATTCTCTCATTAATAAAGTTGTCTACTGGTTTCGTATTCAGAGGAAATGCCTGTCTGTTATTCGTTCTGATATATGGGAGGCACATAGACATGCTCAACCAGACTCAGATTTTGATTATATTTCAATCCTCTTTTTTGACACCTCTATGGTTGATAACCTTATGGCTTTCAACCTCCGGACTCTTCCTCTGATATCTGGTAGAAATATCGGAATTGGCCTCTGCATGTTTTCTCCGGGGGGGGAGCCACGAAGGATCGATAGACATTTCAATACTCACGAAGGAACGACTCTGGGTCCACTAAATAGCAATCGACCAGTCTTGACCAGACCCACTCCCCTCAGTTATCTGATTTAGATTGACTAAACATCATCTCTCCCTCAATACTCCCCACCTCAGATGCTATGGTTTATAGAGACAAACGACCCAGGGTTCTGAACCCAATCATATCCCCGAGAGCTAGTCCTACACCTGTGTCCTCTGCATTTAATATTGTATCTTGGAATGTAGCCGGAATAAGGAAAAAGTTGGGAGATCCTGGATGGGTACATTTTATTTCTAAGCAAGACTTATGCCTTTTCCAGGAAACCTGGGCAGAAGAACCAATACATCCCAGCCTGCCTCGGGAGTATTTGGTAGGCCTATGGGTGGGCTCATGATCCTAGTGAACAAGAAAATATAATGTGATCACCTTGTACTACCCCTTAACTCTTTAGATCTATTGGATGTGAGACTTATATTTCACCCTGGTTTCACAATGACCTTGGTCAACGTGTATGCGAGGTTCGTCCCCCCCAATATGGAATCTAGAACACTCGCCCAGCTAGTTGAGCACATGGAATCCTTGCATCCTTCTAACCATCTGGTGATAGGGGGCGATATAAATTGTTCCTTTGTATTCAAGAACATTGCAGGTAATCTAACATCTGAAGAGGATGACTCCTGGGGTATTCCCAAAGTGAAGGATGATTCTTTTAGTATTGGTTCTTGTGCGGCTACACAGATGGCCTCCCTTTGCCTACGCCATGGACTCAGGGAATGTAATGGTCGGACCAGATCTGATCTTAATCGTGCCCCCACTTTTAAGCGGGGATGTTCGTACAGCACTATTGATTATTTCTTTGTTGACATCAGGCTTTGGTCACATGTTCTGGATATGAAGGTTGAACTCCGTTATGACGCCGATCACTATCCTCTATGTCTTACTCTTCTTAACAAAGCATTTGGGAGAACTCAACATCTAGAGACCACTGATGTTCCGATCCCTTCCCTAAACTCCAGGCAAACTTGTGCTAGTTGGCCAAAAGTTTTTTCTAACCCACTTTTGGTTAAACAAATTTATTCTTCCTTTCTACAGTTGTTTTCCGGTATTAAAAAGCAAGAAGTCGATAGTCTGCCAATCAAGGAACTACATGCTGAATTGATAAAATCTCTGCAGAAGGTTTTTTATAAAGAAACCCCTGTGAGACACACTCCAGGTTTTATCCGATCCAGGGAATGGTTCAACAATAACTGCGACCTTGCTAGGCTAAATCTTAAATTGGCCCTCCGCATGCATTCACAGGAGGCGATCAGGACCGCTAGAGTCAGTTACACTAAGGCCTTGAATCTAGCGAAGAAAAACTGGGAATTTGAGATCTGGCAGAAGCTGCTGGAGGCAGTAGAAAATCACGACAAGAGTTCCTTTTGGAGGTTGCTGACTCACAGGCAACGAGAGGGTAATGTTATTCCTAATTTTCACATCCAGCCTGAAAGATGGGTGTCTTATTTTTCCGAGATTTATGCCTCTTTTGAGCAATTACATCATGAGTCCTATGCGGGTGGCAAATGTAGATCCCTAATTGAGGGTCCACTGGAGGTCATTGTTTTTACAATTGCTGAAACCACGGCAGCTATTAATTCCCTGAAACCTGCTAAGGCCCCTGGACCTGACAAGATAACGGGGGACCTGTTTAAGTCTGAACCCGTCATTTGGGCGTGGTACATTAATACTTTATCAAATGCCATCGCAGCAGGTAGCCCCATTCCGGACTCGTGGCTCGGAGCCAAAATTATCCCTATTCACAAAAAAGGAGATGTGGGTCTGCCAGCCAATTATCGCCCAATTAGCCTCATTGACAATCTTCAAAAGTTTTTTTCTAAGCAAGTTCTTGATAGGCTAATGGACTGGGTCCAAGCTAACCAGGTTCTTTCCCCCCTTCAGGCTGGGTTTCGTTTAAAAATTAGCACTATGGACCAAGTCTTTAGATTCTTTTTGTTACTTTGGAAATACGCTACCCTGGCCAAACAAAATTTGTATGTTGCTTTTGTCGACCTTAAGTCCGCGTTTGATCTTGTTCCAAGGCAGAAATTGTGGGAAGTCTTAAAGAAAATTGGCGTCCCACTGAACCTGGTGCATCCTATCCAAAGATTACACAAGAACACCTATGCTCGAGTAAGATGGGGCAGCCAGGGGGAACTCACTGATCGTATTAACATCAGGCGGGGAGTACGCCAGGGCTGTATCCTGGCTCCTACCCTCTTCTCGTTGTTTATCAATGAAGTAGTGCAAGTTGTAACTGACTGTCTAAACGATGCCCCTACTTTGAATAATACAAAAGTTCCAATTCTTTTATTTGCTGATGACTCCCTCCTGATTTCTAAAACACCTATGGGCATTCAGGACCTCCTGGATAGGTTTAGTGTGTTTTGTGCAGATCATGGATTGGAACTTAACTCCAGCAAAACAAAACTTATGATCTTTGGTCCTGGTAGCTCAAAGCGATGCAACATTCTGTATAATAAGGTTCCCTTGAGTAAGGTATGCTCTATCGATTACTTAGGGGTAAGAATCAGTAATGATATGAACTGGCAGGCCCAGGTAGGGAAAAGCTCAGCCCTCTTAGCACATAGGGCAGGGGCAATTTTGTGTTTTCAAATGTCTAATATTGAGAAAGTTGTTTCCCCTGCTATTAAAATGTATTTAGCTAAGGCTCAGAGTGCCGCGGTCTATTGTGCTGAGGTCTGGGGTTGCTCTAAATCCAGCAAGTTATCCGTGGGGGAAAATAATTTTGCAAGATCACTCTTGGCATGTCCTCGTAGTACGCCCCTGCTTCCAGTGTTTCTGGATCTAGGGTTCCCTCGCATTTCTGATGTAATAGCCTTAAGGCCTTTAATGTTTTGGGTTCGTATTTGGACTACCCCTGAACTAGACACTTACAAGGAATCCTTGCAAGACTTATTGGATAGAGCAAATGTACTCTCTATCCCCTGGTTTAAGCACATTTCAGAATGGTTCCACACTTTGGGACTCAGTCACTTTTGGAGTCAGCCCAATAAGTTAAGTAGGGCTCACAATGACCACCTGAAATCTGCTTATTGGTCCCATGTTAGGGAAAAATATCTGCTTTGTACTTCACATGGTAGGCTGACATCTCTCTTCCTCGATTATAAGTGGTTTCCCCAGTTCGAACCCTTTCTGGACCTAATTACTGATCAACTAAGCAAAAGTTTGTATGTTCGACTTAGGTATGGATGTCTCCCTCTGAAGTCTTTTTCCAGTCCATGGAGCTCCACCCTGTTATCCGACAAATGTCCGTGTTGTAATGACTCTGTGGAAACAGTAGTGCACTTTATGTTCATTTGTCCTGCTTATGGCATTGCTCGGTGGAAATGGCTTCATCCAGTTTGTAGAAACATGGGGTTGAGAACATGTAGAGATGCCCTTAGGCTAATGTTGAGAGATTGCCCCTCTCCTTTAATTTGTGCGGTCAGCAAGTTCCTTGCGTCCGCTTGGCATATACGTACATATTTTTAAAAACAAAATAGGACTATAAGTGATTTGTTATTAATTGTTTTCTGATTTTACCTTATTTAATTTATTTGTTTTATAAATGTACTTTTTATAAATTACCGTTGTGGAAGCTAAAAGCAGTCAATCAAAGGATCTTTGATATTTCCCTTTTATCTACAGGCCGGGGCATATATGTGAAGAAATATCCAACTTTTTTTTTCTCTTTGTACACTAGCAGATTCCTCATTTTTCATTATTCTTATCTCTTTTTTTATCACCTATTTTTTTAAACTTTGGTGTTATATATTTATTATGTATAGATCTTGATTTTATTGTTGTAAATTATTGCTTTGATGGTTATTTAGACCGAATAAAGCTTGCTTGAACTTGACTAAGGGGAATAATCACACAACGCAGGGCAGCAAGTAATGTTTATGTTCTGTCCTACATGAAAGGAAAACAGCTTAAATTCAATTCACCATGTTTACACATTTCTGCAGTCTCCTAGCACTGGCACATTGTGCACTTCCTAGTGACTATGCAGGCACCCTTTCACCATGGTGCACAAGTGCCTGCTCTACAGGCAGGATTGTTTTTTGTGCAGGAAGGGCTACCTTCCTGCACAAAACCAATCCTTAAAAGCATTTTCCTTTTTCTAAGTGTGCTGCAAAATGCAGCAACATAGAAAGATCAAGTACTGAGAAGAAATACAGGGGCATATTTATACTCTGTACACTCCGGAATTGCGTCGTTTTTTTTTACGCATATCTGACGCAAAGCTAACTCCATATTTATACTTTGGCGTTAGACCCGTCTAGCGCCAAAGATCTTGGAGTTTGCGTTGTTTTTTAGCGTGGACACCTACCTTGTGTTAATGATATGCAAGGTAGGCGTTCCCGTCTAAAAAATGACTCCAAGGCATGTGCGCCTTATTTAAACTCCCGTGCAAAAATGACGCACGGGAGTGGGCGGGTCAAAAAAAATGACGTCCAGCCGCTTTTGCGTCATTTTTTAACGCCTGGGCAGGGCAGGCGTTAATGGACCTGTGGGCTCGGAAGGAGCCCAGAGGTGCCCTCCCATGCCCCCAGGGACACCCCCTGCCACCCTTGCCCACCCCAGGAGGACGCCCAAGGATGGAGGGACCCATCCCAGGGAACTTAAGGTAAGTTCAGGTAAGTATTTTTATTTTTTATTTTTTTGTGGCATAGGGGGGCCTGATTTGTGCCCCTCTACATGCCACTATGCCCAATGACCATGCCCAGGGGACATAAGTCCCCTGGGCATGGCCATTGGGCAAGGGGGCATGACTCCTGTCTGTGCTAAGACAGGAGTCATTTCAATGGGGGTTGGGAGTAAAAAAAAATGGCGCAAATCGGGTTGAGGCCAATATTTTGCCTCAGACCTGACTTGCCCCATTTATTGACGCCCATGCTCCATTTTCCCCTACACCGGCGCTGCCTGGTGTGGGTCATTTTTTTTGACGCACACCAGTCAGCTGCGCCGGCTAACGTCATTCCATAAATAAGGCGCCCGCATGGCGCTTTGGAATGGCGTTAGCCGGTGTTAAAAAATTTTACGCACAACTGCGTTGGCGCAGTTGTGCGTCAAAAAGTATAAATATGGCCCACAATGTTTTCTTCATTTTATGCCTTGTACAGGGAGGTGTAGCATTTTGGCACAATCCCAGATTAACTCACCTTTATAAATATGGGATTGTGTCAAACTTCATGGGTATGTGCATGGGAACACAGATGCTCCAACCATGGAACACCACCCTGAAGCAAAGTAACACTAGTCATCATTTGGGAAAAATCCCACACAAAGCCACACAAAACTGATTTGCAAGGCTTTGTAAATCACAAGTAACATGGTGTGTCATGGCTGCACCAAAAAGAGGTGCATCTTAGAAGGAAATTGTTAGTAAATCTTGGCCTAGGTCCTTAGGTAGAAATCTTGACGGGTAAAGGCACCAAGAGTATCCAGTCAATGAGGCAATTTCCTTCTGTGAAAAATGTAAGTTTTCCCACTTAGAGATTTTCCAGCTAAAGAAACCACTTCAGCTGGACCTCAACCAGCAGCCATCCAGCTTCGAGAGGACTTCGGTGGACACAGCCTGTAACCTTGATCTGTTAGAGGATTTCAACTTCCATTTCAGAGACTAAGTTGAATGGTAACATTTTTGACAGGGGTAAATCTGCTTGATAGCCGACCCATGCTTCATTATGTTCAGCCTAAAATCCTGCCTAGGTTCTGGACAGCCACAAGCAGTGACTATTGAGTGGCACATTAAGGGGGTTATTACAACTTTGGAGGAGGTGTTAATCCGTCCCAAAAGTGACGGTAAAGTGAAGGATATACCACCAGCCGTATTACGAGTCCATTATATCCTATGGAACTCGTAATACGGCTGGTGGTATATCCGTCACATTTGGGACAGATTAACACCTCCTCCAAAGTTGTAATAACCCCCTATGTGTTTTGGCACTTTTCAGTGTAAATCTTTAAAAAATCATGTTCCAGGTTTGCTTTATTTGAATTATGTTTTGCATATGACGTTTTTTGCCATTGTTACAAACTAGAGTGGATGTTTTATTGTAGTTTGGTTTTAAATCTTTAACTTTTTGGTACTAAGGGGGTCATTCTGACCCTGGCGGTAAAAACCGCCAGGGCCAACGACCGCGGGAGCACCGCCAACAGGCTGGCGGTGCTCCCATGGGCATTCTGACCGCGGCGGTACAGCCGCGGTCAGAAACGGAAAACCGGCAGTGTACCGCCGGTTTCCCGTTGCCCTGGGGAATCCTCCATGGCGGCGCAGCTTGCTGCGCCGCCATGGGGATTCCGAGCCCCATACCGCCATCCTGTTCCTGGCGGTTTTGGCCACCAGGAAGAGAATGGCGGTATGGGGTGTCGTGGGGCCCTGGGGGCCCCTGCAGTGCCCATGCCATGCAGACACTGAAAATCGCGACGGGTGAAACTGCACCCGTCGCAGCCCTTCCACTCCGCCGGCTCCATTCGGAGCCGGCATCCTCATGGAAGGGTGTTTCCCGCTGGGCTGGCGGGCGGCCTTCTGGCGGTCGCCCGCCAGCCCAGCGGAAAACCCAGAATACCCGCGGCGGTCTTTTGACCGCGCAGCGGTATTCTGGCGGGCCCCGTCAGGCCAGCGGCTACCGCCGCCGGCCAGGGTCGGAATGAGGCCCTAAGTCCCATACATATACTTTTGTAGTGCTGCATTTGCGTCATTTTTTAATGCAAAAGCAACACAAATTTACTAAATATAATGGTATTTTGTAAGTTTGCACTGCTTTTACAGCAAAAAATGATGCAAATGCGACGCTAAAAAAGTATAAATATGGGACTACAGGCCTGATTACAACTTTGTAGGAGGTATAAATCCGTCCCAAATGTGACGGATATACCACCAGCCGTATTACGAGTACCATAGGATATAATGGACTCGTAATACGGCTGGTGGTATATCCGTCACTTTACCGTCACTTTTGGGACGGATTAACACCACCTCCAAAGTTGTAATCAGGCCCTAAATGTGTTATACATTTTCTCTAAGTTAAGCCTGTCCGCTGTTGCCCACGGCTCCCACAGTTTTTATGGGTTGTCACATATTTTTCTTCAATATACTTTGATTGAGAGCATGAGAAAGAAACACACAAACAAAACTGGGAAACAAAAGTAAATAGATGAAAAAGAGTGAAAATGGAGAATGAAGGCTTAAAAACAACTCACTAAAATGGGAAAGGGGACAAGGAGTGTCTGTTGATAAAATTAAAGAAGCATCAGATGGAATCACGACAATTAAATCTTGGTATTCTGGGGTGACCAAATTGAGCTCCTAGATGTCATACTATACACAGCTAACAACAAGATTCTTTTGAGAATATATAGGAAACTTAATGCATGCAATTCCATTTTACATGTGTAGTGCACATCCAAGTGCTCAGATCAAGGCCATCCCACATGGCAAAATGATAAGAACTATACGTAACTGTAGTGAAAATGAGATTGTCTCACAAGAAATTGAATTTTTGGCACAACGTTTCCAAAACAGAGGATACTCAGACCAAACAATTTCGGTGGCCAGGGAAGAATACCATCCAAGCAACATAATACCCTACTTATCATGGGAAACAAAAAATCCAAAAATAGTAAAAGGAAGAACATCTCCTCCATTACCAGATTTAGGGGGTCATTCTGACCTTGGCGGTCCATGACCGCCATGGCGGAGTGCGGCGGAAGCACCGCCAACATGCTGGCGGTGCTTCCTGGGCGATTCTGACCGCCGCGGTCGGAAAAGGGGAGCCGGCGGTTTCCCGCTGGCCCAGGTAATCCGCCATGGCGGCGCTGCGTGCAGCACCGCCATGGGGATTCCGTCCGCCTTCCCGCCAGCCTGTTTCTGGCGGTGTCCACCGCCAGAACCAGGATGGCGGGAACGGGTGCCGTGGGGCCCCCTAATAGGGCCCCACAAAGATTTTCACTGTCTGCTGTGCAGACAGTGAAAATCGCGACGGGTGCCACTGCACCCGTCGCACCCCTTCAACTCCGCCGGCTCCATTCCGAGCCGGCTTCATTGTTGAAGGGGCTGTCCCGCTGGGCCGGCCGGCGGTCTTCTGGCGGTCGCCCGCCGGCACAGCGGGAAAGCCAGAATGGCCGCCGCAGTCTTTTGACCGCGGAGCGGTCTTTCGGCGGGAACCGCTTGGCGGGCGGCGACCCCCGACCGCTGCGGTCAGAATGACCGCCTTAGTCCAGCTAGGGCGTTGGTCTTTCGAATCCTCAAGAAACACTGGCATCTGTTACTTTTAGATACTGGTCTGGGCACAATTCTAGGCAAAACACAAACAATTACTCACAGTAGAGGACATACGTTGAGGAACATTTTATGCCCTAGTTACGTTGCACCTCTCACACAAATTGATTTCCAGATGCGGTTACCCACCAAATTTAAAGGTTTTTATAAATGTGGAGGCTGCATTACATGTCAATTTGCACTTAACAGAAGCTTGACTTTTTCATACAATACGTGAGAAACCTATTTATCAAACAATTCATTAATTGCAATACGAAATACACATTCTACTGTTTAGTATGTGTCTGTGGATTAATATATGTGGGGAGTACCATTCGTCCACTAAAGGAACATATCTAGGAACATATCAGATCTATCAGAAACTATGGTGGTCATTACAACATTGGTGGTAAAAGGCGCTTACCGCCGTGCAGAAGACCGCCAATACACCGCCGTGGCCGCGGAATTCCGCCACAGCTATTATGACACACATCTCGGAATCCGCCGAAATTCAGACACCCACACTAGTCCGCCACACCAAAGGTCAGTGTTAAACTGGCGAAAACAAAACCTCCACCTCCACGCCAACAGAAACACGCCCATGCTATTACGACACACGAATCCACACGGCGGTCTTTCAACCGCGGTATTCCTTTGGCGGTACACACCGCTGCGCTCAAAATACACACACATCTCCAAAACACCGCCACATTGGACAATTCCAAATACACACACCTGATACACATACAAACAACACTCCCACACACCCAACACAATATAAAACACACACCCACGTTACCCACAAACCCCTATGACCAGAAATTAGAGACGAAGACCAGATAGACAGCACAGCATAGACAACCCCACCACACAGAGGCACACAACACCATCACCCACACAACATCCACGCACCAGACACCAAACACCACTACACATCACCACACTCATCACCACATACACCACCCCACACATCACCTACACAACCCCATGTCACGCCAAAGACACCCCCGGTATACCGAGGAGGAGCTCAGGGTCATGGTGGAGGAAATCCTACGGGTAGATCCACAGCTATTTGGCTCACAGGTGCAGCACACATCCATAGCCAGGAAGATGGAGCTATGGCGCAGAATAGTGGACAGGGTCAACGCTGTGGGACAGCATCCAAGAAATCAGGAGGACATCAGGAAGAGGTGGAACGACCTACAGGGGAAGGTGCATTCAGCGGTCTCTAGGCACAACATCGTGGTTCAGCGGACTGGCGGCGGACCCTCACCTCCTCCCCCACAACTAACAACATGGGAGGTGCAAGTCTTGACCATTATGCATCCAGAGGGCCTCGGAGTAGTCAGTGGAGGAATGGACACTGGTAAGTCAAATCTTAACTATCATATCCCCCACCCTACCTGCATGCTATCGCACACCCCCACCCTCACACCCTCCCCTATCACTCCAACTTCTCACTAATGTACCAATAACACAAACCACCCATCTCAACACCAAGCCCTCCATGACACAACTAAGCATGGTCACTCCTCACCAAAGCATGCTCACTGCACATACCCAGAACACCCCCCCAACCATCATCACACAAGCCCCCCCACAGGAATGCTTGCACTGGGGTACACGGTGAGCCACGCATTGCACACCATGACACACACACATGCAATAATCATGCACTTATGCCCCTGCAGGATCACGAAGGACCGTCACCACACCGGAGGGTCCAGACAACTCCACTCCACCTACAGAAGAGGCCCACAGTGACAATAGCAGCTCTGCCCTACTGGATCCTTATGACCAGCCCGGACCATTGTGGGCCTCGGGACAGTTGGTTCCCCTTGCACAGGCAGAGTCCAACACTGTCCTTCCACTCTCTGGTAACACCAGCACAGCACCCACCCAGCGGGCCCATATTGCCGTACCCAGGACACGTCAATGTGCCCACCACTGCAGGGAACCCAGGATAACCCACCACCCCAACAACAACAGGGACCTGGGGGCAGTGGTAGTGGGCACAAGGTCCGGGGGACGGAGGTACAGGAACACAGGGGAACTGGGAGGGCTGCTGTGCGACGGGGGCGGACAGGCCAAGGGAACCCACTCTCCACGAGGCCCTATCCTCCATCATGGGAGCATACCACCACTCCCAGGAGACGATGGCGACGGTCCTGGCTAAGTTTCAGGATACCCAGCGCCTGCAGGAGGAGTAGTATTTGGGGTTCAGGGAAGAGCTCAGGACCATCAGCCCTGTCCTGGGCACCATCGTAGGGGTGCTGAAGGACATACAGCAGACCTTGAGGGACACCGTGGCACTCCAAGGGGCCCCTGACACTAGCATGGACGATGAAATGCCCACCACCTCCGGCGGCGCTAGTGGACAGGACGCCCCGCCACAGGACCACCACACCAGCACCCCACCCCCTGCAGACGGACAACCACCACGCAAGCGGTCCCTGAGATCCAGGAACAGGACAGAGCAAGATGGAAAGACCCCTGCCAGGAAATGAGACCACCCTGATTGTCCTCCCACTGTCACACTTTGTTAGCCTGTCCATACTTTAACTGCCCCATCTCCACTTCCTTTGCCCATATGGCCAGTGCACCTGTGTGACCAATGTACTGGACTCTGCCATGGACATTCCTCCACCATCCCCCATCACCATATTACAACCCCCCTCCATTTTTGAGCACTTAAATAAACACCCTTGAATCACAAAACAATCTGGAGTCAGTCTGTGATTTGTTAAAATGTATTTTCAATGACAGTGTCAAAATGTGTTTCTAGTTGTAAAGCCAACATACCTATGTCACACATCACAAGTCCTTGAAGGATGCAAGCAGATAACACACGTTGGTAACCACACCTGTGAAACTGTAATGGAAAGGTACAACTCAGTTACCAAATAATGCTATGAAATTACACACAGGATACAGGAAGACGTGTGACAGTGAATGTAATGGTAAAAATTAAAATGTTCTCACCTGTGTGTCACTGGAAATATTGCTGTATGACTGACTCCCTGTTGTCGATGTCTTCTTCCTCAGCTTCCTCCTCATCACTGTCCACAGGCTCCACAGGCTCCACAGGCTCCACAGCTGCCACAACACCGTCATCTGGACCATCCTCATGCAGAAAAGGCGCCTGGCGTCGCAAAGCAAGATTGTGAAGCATCGAGCAAGCGATGATGATCTAGCACACCTTCTTTGGTGAGTAGAATAGGGAACCACCTGTCATATGGAGGCACCTGAACCTGGCCTTCAGGAGGCCGAAGGTGCGTTCGATCACCCTCCTAGTCCGCCCATGGGCCTCATTGTAGCGTTCCTCTGCCCTGGTCCTGGGATTCCTCACTGGGGTCAATAGCCAGGACAGGTTGGGGTGACCAGAGTCCCCTAGTAGCCACACACGGTGCCTCTGGAGTTGACCCATCATATAAGGGATGCTGCTATTTCTCAGGATGTAGGCATCATGCACTGTGCCAGGGAACATAGCATTTACCTGGGAGATGTACTGGTCGGCCAAACATACCATCTGTACATTCATGGAATGATAACTCTTCCAGTTCCTGTACACCTGTTCACTCCTATGGGGGGGGACCATAACTACATGGGTCCCATCAATTGCACCTATGATGTTGGGGATATGTCCAAGGGCATAGAAGTCACCTTTGACTGTAGCCAAATCTTCCACCTCAGGGAAAATGATGTGTCTCCTTTCGTGTTTCAGCAGGGCAGCCAACACTCTGGACAACACGTTGGAAAACATAGGCTGGGACATCCCTGATGCCATGGCCACTGTTGTCTGAAAAGACCCACTTGCAAGGAAATGGAGCACTGACAGCACCTGCACGTCAGGGGGGATTCCAGTGGGATGGCGGATTGGTGAGATCGGGTCTGGCTCCAACTGGGTACATAGGGCCATATTTATACTTTTTGACGCAAAACTGCGCTAACGCAGTTTTGCGTCAAAAAAATTAGCGCCGGCTAACGCCATTCTGAAGCGCCATGCAGGCGCCGTATTTAATCAATGACGTTAGCCGGCGTTAGCCGCCGGCGCTGCCTGGTGTGCGTGGAAAAAAACGACGTACACCATGCAGCGCCGGCGTAGGGGGATATGGAGCTTGGGCGTCGAAAAATGAGGCAAGTCAGGCTGAGCCAAATTTTTCGCCTCAACCCGATTTGCGCCATTTTTTTCGACTCCCAACCCCCATAGAAATGACTCCTGTCTTAGCAAAGACAGGAGTCATGCCCCCTTGCCCAATGGCAATGCCCAGGGGACTTCTGTCCCCTGGGCATGGTCATTGGGCATAGTGGCATGTAGGGAGGCACAAATCAGGCCCCCCTATGCCACAAAAAAAATTAAAAAAAATACTTACCAGAACTTACCTTAATGTCCCTGGGATGGGTCCCTCCAGCCTTGGGTGTCCTCCTGGGGTGGGCAAGGGTGACAGGGGGTGTCCCTGGGGGCATGGGAGGGCACCTCTGGGCTCCTTCCGAGCCCACAGGTCCCTTAACGCCTGCCTTTTCCAGGCGCAAAAAAACAGCGCAAAAGCGGCCGTACGTCATTTTTTTTGACCCGCCCACTCCCGGGCGTGAATTTTGCCCGAGAGTGTAAACACGGCGCACATGCCTCGGAGTCAATTTTTTAGACGGGAACGCCTACCTTGCATCTCATTAACGCAAAGTAGGTGTCCACGCAAAAAAATGACGCAAACTCCATGGACTTTGGCGCTAGACGCGTCTAACGGCTAAAGTATAAATATGGAGTTAGTTTTGCGTCGGAATTGCGTAAAAAAAAAACAACGCAATTCCGACGCAAACAGAGTATAAATATGCCCCATAGTTCCTGGATATGGGCACGGTCAAACCTGTAGGTGACGAGTAAATGTCGCTCCTCCATTGTCAACAGGTCTACCAGCGGTCGGTACACCGGAGGATTCCGCCAACTTCTCAATTGGCCCAGCTGACGGTGCCTAGGAAGGACAACAGCGAGCACAGAGTCAACAAATTTGCAGGTATGTACCCACAGATACACAGAACACGACACCAAACACAAGACCCTTCCTGTATGTGTGTTGAGTGTAGGCCCAGCTATGTGTGACGCAGAAGTATATCAAGCCATGTGGGCCCCTGAAATGGCGGCTGCCTGACCTCTAAACTGCGACAATGGTATTGTGAGGTAACTGCGCTGGCGTTGCACACCGTCGCGGTAGGCGGCCGTAGACCGCGGCGCAATGCTGCATTGGTCAACATTGGACCCTGTGGGTCCCTGGAGCCAATGAACAAGTGCGCTGGCGTTGAAGAGACGCACCGCCACGGTCGTTACCGCCGTGGACGTCACCGCCATTTTCTATCTGTTCAATCACTCTATACCTGATCTTCGACAGGAGAGGACCTACACTGCAAATGCTGCTGTGACCTCGGTCTGGAAGAGACAATGGCTGCTGCGTCTGCGGAAAGTGCCCCTGCCTTCACTGCTCAGGAGTTGGAGAAACTAGTAGACGGGGTCCTCCCCTAGTACACGCTACTCTATCATCCTCCAGGCCAACAGGTAAGTACACAGGGAGCACGTTGTGTGGGCTAGGCCTGGGTGGAGAGGTCTGGTTGTAAGAGGGAAGGGGGCAGAGTTCAGGGAACATGAATGCATGTGAATGCATGTGCCACATGGCAAGGGTAGGGAGGGGGGACACTTACATCGATGGTGCAGTTGGTAATGACTTCTCTTCTTCCCTTGTGCATGTTATGTAGGTAAGCGCCCACCAAAAGAAGGACTTTTGGCGTGCCATCGCCAAGGAAGTCCGGACCTTGGGGGCCCACCAGAGACGGGGCACCCACTGCAAGAAAAGATGGGAGGACATTCGCCGTTGTAGCAAGAAGACGGCGGAGGCTCAGCTGGGGATGGCCTCCCAACGTGGGAGGGGTGCCCGTCGCACCATGACCCCCCTGATGTTCCGGATCCTGGTGGTGGCCTACCCTGAGTTGGATGGGCGCTTGAGGGCATCACAGCAGACACAAGGGGGTGAGTACAACCTCATTCTGGGTACTTGGCGTGCAGTTGAGGGGCTGGCTGAGGGAGGAGGGCTGTGGGTGTACCTAGACCAGGCAGAAATACGTAGGCTAGGCCCCTCCATAATGCAGGGCATGTGGCACTCCACCCCACCTCAGTAGTGGCCCAAGTACAGGTATAGATGCCCCTGTGGCATCCATGTGTGCAGATGTCCACCATAGGCATGTAGGTCAGATCGCAGGATTTGCTTCTGTAGAGGCCAAGAGCACGGCGTAGTGCAGGGGGCTGCTGTGTCTGTATTGTCCGCCAACGGTAGCGGTGAGCCATGCACTCAACCTGTCTTTCTTCTTTCGTCCCCTCCACCCTTTTCTGCTCTCCCTGTTCTTTTGTGCATCAGCATCATCAGGCGGAGGCACAGTGGCACCGGGGCACGAGGGAGCTACATCCCACATGCCATGGAGGGCCACACCACGGACTCAGAATGCACCAGTGGAACGGAGGGCGAGGTGAGCTACACGTCGGTCACCGGATCACCAACCAGCGACACGGACTCGTCCGCTGATGGGAGCTCCCTTGTGGTTGCGGCACCATCTGTGCCCCCCACTTCTACAGATATAGCCAGGAGGGTGGGCATCACCTTCGCCCCAGGCACCTCAGGCCCTGCCCCAGTCACCCCTGCTGCCCTCAGTGAGGAGGCCATTGACGTCCTCAGGTCACTCACTGTTGGGCAGTCTACCATTGTGAATGCCATCCAGGGTGTAGAAAGGCAGTTGCAACAAACTAATGCATTCCTGGTGGGCATTGATTCTGGTCAGGATGCCCATCATCGAACCCTGCAATCTCTGGCCTCAGCACTGATGGCAGCCATTGTCCCTGTCTCCAGCCTCCCCCTCCAACTTCCTCCACCCAGACCCAATCCCCTGTACCCCAGCCTGTCCCAAGCACACCATCAGACAAGCATGCATACACCTCAACACACAAAAGTAGCTCAGGCAAACATAGGCACCACACAACCCACAGGCACACACACAAGCATCACACACATGCAGACACAGCAACATCCACTGCCTCCCCCTCCTCGTAGTCTGCCTCCTCCCTCCCAGTCTCGTCTATACTCTCACCTGCATGCACTACATCTACAGGCACCAGGACTCGCATCAGAACACCCAGCACCACACCCCGCTCACCTGCACTCACCACCTCCACTCCCATTTACACGGCCCCTGTGTCCTCTCCCAGTGTGTCTGTGATGCCCCCTCCCAAAGTACACAAACGCGGGCACCCACACACCCAACATCCATTCACCTCACGACAGCCTCCAGTACCTGCACCTGCACCCAAAACACCTAAAGTTACACCTCCTACAACTACCTCCTCTTCCTCCACTCCCAGAGCCCCTCCAGCTACCCATCCTAGTGTTCGTCAGAAACTGTCCCTCTGCAAAGTTGACCTTTTTGCCCCTAACCCCACCCCTCCAATTTATCAGTCCCGTCGTAGCGCCTCAGCTAAAAAGCCTCCAGTACCAGTGGTGCATGTTCAAGGTGTGTGGAGTGCACCAGCCACCAGGGCAGGCAGTGTGACACGGAGCCAAGGCACTGCCAGTCCACCCCCTGTAAAGGCTCTGAAGTTAGAAAGTGGCCGACGGGACCGGGTAAAGACTCCTGGAGGCAAAACAACTCACAGGGGTCCCAGGGGGATAGCAGAGTCAGCTGTGACTCCTCCAAAGGACGGGAAGGGGCAGAAGAAGTCTGCACGCCTGGTGTGAGCATCACGGCGGAGAAGGGCGGCATCCTTCCCGGCGGCTGGGATGCCACCGCCAGCACCGTCGTCACTGGTCAGGAGACCACCGCCAGAGTCATTGCCCAGGAGGGCACAAGTATCGTCACTGGTCAGGAGACCACTGCCAGAGTCATTGCTCAGGAGGGCACAAGTATCGTCACTGGTCAGGAGACCACCGCCAGAGTCATTGCCCAGGAGGGCCCAAGTATCGTCACTGGTCAGGAGACCACCGCCAGAGTCATTGCCCAGGAGGGCCGAAGTTTTGTCACTGGTCAGGAGACCACTGCCAGAGTCACAGCCCAGGAGGGGCCAGGATGCCACAGCCCCGCTGGCCAATGATGGAACGTCATGCCACACACCAATGTCCAGTGTGAAGATCGTCATGCCACACACCAATGTCCATTTTGGTGATCGTCATGCCACACACCAATGTCCAGTGTGGAGATCGTCATGCCACACACCAATGTCCAGTGTGGTAATCGTCATGCCACACACCAATGTCCAGTGTGGAGATCGTCATGCCACACACCAATGTCCAGTGTGGTGATCGTCATGCCACACACCAATGTCCAGTATGGAGATCGTCATGCCACACACCAATGTCCAGTGTAGAGATCGTCTTGCCACACACCAATGTCAGTATCAGAACCGCCATGTCAAAGCACTGCTGAACAGTCCTGAACCGCCATGGCAAAGCACCGCTGAACAGTCCTTATCCGCCATGGCAAAGCACCGCTGAACAGGGCAAAGACTGCCATGGCAAAGCACCGCTGAACAGTCCTGAACCGCCATGTCAAAGCACAGCTGAACAGGGCAAAGACCGCCATGGCAAAGCACCGCTGAACAGGGCAAAGACCGCCATGTCAAAGCACCGCTGAACAGGGCAAAGACCGCCATGGCAAAGCACCGCTGAACAGTCCTTAACCGCCATGTCAAAGCACCGCTGAACAGGGCAAAGACCGCCATGTCAAAGCACTGCTGAACAGGGCAAAGACCGCCATGGCAAAGCACCGCTGAACAGGGCAAAGACCGCCATGTCAAAGCACCGCTGAACAGGGCAAAGACCGCCATGGCAAAGCACCACTGAACAGTCCTGAACCGCCATGTCAAAGCACCGCTGAACAGGGCAAAGACCGCCATGTCAAAGCACCGCTGAACAGGGTAAAGACCGCCATGGCAAAGCACCGCTGAACAGGGCAAAGACCGCCATGGCAAAGCACCGCTGAACGTAGCAAAGACCGTGTAGGAATGAATGTACCGCCACATCAGGCATCCTTATCCCATGTGCAGCTGGGACAGTGACAGGACAGGAACTTTCACGGGGAGACTCATCCAGTCTAGGCACCAGTCACCCCCAGTACCAGTAGAGAACTGCATCTACTTGAGAGACTGTGGCTTTGCACTCCCCAGGATGGCACAGTGGGCAAGCCACCCACTGTAGAGATTGAAAGACTGTGGCTTTGCACTCCCCAGGATGGCACAGTGGGCAACCCACCCACTGTAGAGACTTGAGAGACTGTGGCTTTGCACTCCCCAGGATGGCACAGTGGGCAAGCCACCCACTGTAGAGACTTGGGAGACTGTGGCTTTGCACTCCCCAGGATGGCACAGTGGGCAACCCACCCACTGTAGAGACTTGAGAGACTGTGGCTTTGCACTCCCCAGGATGGCACATTGGGCAACCCACCCACTGTAGTGACATGAGAGACTGTGGCTTTGCACTCCCCAGGATACATCAATGGGCATGGAGCCCTGTTGTGGATCTGGCTTCGCATTCATGTGGCTGAGGTGCCCCCCCTTCCCTTCCCCCTGAGGTGCCTGTAGTGTTTCTTTCTGATGCCCCAGCAGTGTTCTCTCGGATTTTGGTCAGGTATCTATTGTGGGCCTTGCCCATGCATTTTTGGACTGTTGGTGCACGGACATTGTTGTGTACATATCTGCACTACTTCTTGTATTGTATTCGAGATATATATCAGTATATTTTTGTATGACATGTATATTGGCACATTACAATGTTTGACCACCTTAGTTTCCTATTGATATTCAAGACTTTATCCACAGCCCGTAGTTTGAGTATCCATTTAGCTTCATTCTTTCTCAGTTCTTTAGATCTGTCACCGGCTCTGGGGTGGCAGATGACTTGGGTTATCTAATGGACTCTGATATTCATAATGTCTGATTTATCATGCTGTAAGTTAAAGTGTACCGCTAAAGGGTAATTAGAGATATAGGGGGTCATTACAACCCTGGCGGACGGTGTTAAAGGTGAGGTAATACCGCAAACAGGACTGCGGACAAAAAAAGGGAATCATGACCGTGGCGGAAACCGCCAACAAAGACAGCCACTTTAACACACCGCCCGCCACGGCGGGACAGACAAGCAGCGCGGCGTTCACCTCCAACAGACAGGCAGGAGTCAATGTACCGCCCATAGTATCAGAACACACCAATCCGCCACCTTTTCCGGGGCGGATTCACCGCGGATAAAAACACGGCGGAAACAGCTTTTGCTATGGGAAAACGCTCACCTTCTACACATCCCACGAGGAACGACGACTCCATGGAGCCGGAACTCCAAATACTACCTGCCCTTCTCTTCCTACTCATCTACGAAGACCAGCGCCGGCGAAGAGAACGGTAAGTACTGCACCTACGACATAGGGGAGGCAAAAGTCAGGGGGACACACACGCAACACCCCCACCCCCACCCTCGCATATTACAGCACACACACCAATGCATTTACAAACATCACAGTAACAACCCACAACCCCCCCGGAAGAATGCAAAGACAAAAGGAAATCAGTTCAAACATTGTAATGTATCAAAATACATGTGTCAAAAATATACAGATATATATAAACTCATACAAAGGTATATACATTAGGAGAAGTAGTGCATATATACACATCTCAATGTCCGTGCACCACTAGGCCAAAAATGCATGGGCGAGGCCCACACAAAATACATGTCCACAAACGGAGAGAACACTGCCGGGGCATCAGAGAGAAAAACAACAGGCACCTCAGGGGGAAGGGAAGGGGGGGGGCACCTCAGCCGGATTACAGCACCACGCCACATCCACGACAGGGCTCCATGCCGGTTTCCCGCTGGCCCAGGGAACCCACCATGGCGGCGCTGCTTGCAGCACCGCCATGGGGATTCCGACCCCCTTACCGCCAGCCTGTTTCTGGCGGTGTCCACTGCCGGAACCAGGATGGCGGGAACGGGTGCCGTGGGGCCCCTGGGGGCCCCTGCACTGCCCATGCCACTGGCATGGGCAGTGCAGGGGCCCCCTAACAGGGCCCCACAAAGATTTTCACTGTCTGCTTAGCAGACAGTGAAAATCGTGACTGGTGCCACTGCACCCGTCGCACCCCTTCAACTCCGCCGGCTCTATTCCGAGCCGGCTTCATCGTTGAAGGGGCTGTCCCGCTGGGCCGGCCGGCGGTCTTCTCGTGGTCGCCCGCCGGCCCAGCGGGAAAGCCGGAATGACCGCCGCGGTCTTTTGACCGCGGTGCGGTCTTTCGGCGGGAACCGCTTGGCGGGCGGCGACTGCCGACCGCCGCGGTCAGAATGACCGCCTTTATTACTACTAAGTTTTCTTCCTTTATGCTCTTTTATACCACATTTCCACATTACATGTTGACTTCCTAATATAAATACGCTACTTTTAAAGACAGAATGACCTATACCGCATGGTCTCCTCCACATTTTCCCAATTCACATCAGTTCCGCACATCTTTTTATGTGAATACATTTCTGACCACAGACATTGTAAATTAAACAATACTCCCAATATCTAATTCGGGAAAAAACGACAATACTTAATTGTCTAAACGTTATGGTCCCACTTTTTACATACTTATTTCTCTAAAGATTCACTGAATCTAGATCACATAAGATCTAACTAAAGCTAATACACAGTCCGTTATACCTACATCATTTACAACCCCTTACCTTACACCTTTTTACTCTTGTAACTTCACAATGTCTCCCAGTAATGATTGTTTCTTCTTTCTCTGAATATAGGACTTACCGTGGTCCCATAATTTCTCTTTCTTTGATGACTTCCTCTATCACACATGGATGAAACATACCCATGGTTACAATCGTTCAGAATTACCTGTACATCAAACTTCCTCACTCACCTAACTTGGATACAGGTATTTATACCAGCACCTGTGTACTTTACAAACCTGACAACAAGTATTATCTACCAAGATTTCAATCTTAGTTGTTTTTTTCTCTCTGTTCCCGTTACAGTTGTTTCAAACCATATATCTAGTCGGACATGGTCCTATCTGTCTACATTCTAGGTAGCTTCCACTTGTCGGGTGCCTTTCTGTTTCCACATGATACACCTTTTTCAACACAATATTGTTATACACCTATCCCTATGCAACTCACTTTTATGTTGCTCTTATTTACACCTTGGGAGTGTTTGGATTTATCACCTAATATTCTTGAGGCATTTTATTTTTTACTTTCTCTATGGCTCTCTACATACGCTGTATTTCACATTTCTCTGCTGTACAACATTCTACTACCACATGTCTATTCACCTCTGTCATGTCTGAGTCCTTCTATACCAAATTTTGTGTTATTTTCTATCTCTATGGACTAATACTGTAATATACTTATGTTTGCTATATATTTTACAGCCTTGAAAAAGTCACTGAGTGACGAAACACGTGTTGGCTGTGTATGAATACATATTTTATCCAAAGTCTATTACTATATATTTCCTATGATTGATTCATCTATACAAAGTATTTGTTGACCCAAATAAATTCTCTACTGGAGCATAAAGAAGATTACTGTACTATTCACAAATGGACTTTTTACATCAGACTTCGGATGTGTGTTTGTAATATATTTGTGCTTTGAGTCCTGTGGTCTGAGCTGTTTTTCTGCATTCTGCTTGCTGTCTAACTCATAGTGATGGCTGCAGGCTTCTGAACAAAACATTATGCCCTGGCACTCATTATTTTCCAATTACACACTGGATGCAATAGACTATGAAGACCATCAATTTGATACCCAAAGGAGATCCTGCAGCCTCTTAACAAGTAGGTAAAGTGGTTTGTAGTTAATTCATAAGGACAGGCTATTAAGGTGAAATAAAGCAGGAGGCTGTGGCCAAGATGGCGTCTGTGTGAGACGCAAGTGAACTGAGCTCCATGAGCCCAGTCCATCACCAGTCAATAGAGATCCTCCCTGCATGCTGCCTGTTGGAAGACGGGTGTGGTGTGATGTGGGCCTCCAGGTGGTCCTCAGTGGGATCTGACTTTCAGACTTCACAACCTGCTGGTGTGTGCTGCGCTGTGGCCTTGGGTATGGATGTGGCCTTCCCCCGGACCTGACCTGCTGTGCTTCATGGAAGAGGGGCCAGTGCAGTGGTGCAGACCTGACCTCCCTGCGGCATGGCTGAGGCAGACTGTGAGCAGTGCAGGGAGCCGTTGAGTAATAAAGGCCCATGCCCATGTGTTTTGGACCGGGGACTAGCCCTGCAGCCAGAGCTGCATGGCCCTGCTGAGAGACCTAAAGGTGATTATGCAAGCCGCGGCCAATGGACGCATTTCGGCAGCTGAGCCAAGTCAAACTGGGTGTTTTTGGTGGCCTTTGTCTCACGACATACACCATCCATGAGTGCAGTGCCTGAGAGGAGCAGCCCCTTCTCCCCCACGCCCATCAAGGTCGGGTTGTGACATGCAGGATGATATTGGGGGATCCTAAGCAGGGACCTCACCCCATCTAACTCGGGCCAGTGGCGCGCCTACTAAACTGCTTGCCCTGCCTTAAGTCGGAGACCTGCTGAGATTCACTGGATTGGGGTGAACACTGAGGTTTCTCTGGCTTCCCTTGGTGGTTGTATTTCCTCTACTGGTAGACTTCAGAAGGAGCCTTACAGGTGGCCTCACTCTGGACCTCCATTGTTCTCCTGCGTGGAACCACATATGGGGGCAGTGACAAGGAGTGTACCCACCTTCTCCCTTCCCTCCCCCATCTGTTGCCCTTGAAAAAAAACTCTGGGACCTGAGGGGGTCATCCCCCATCTCATCAGGGCCTGCGACAACACAGGCGGATCCCCCCACTACCCTGTATGATTGACTCATAGTTGGCTCTAAGCAGGACAAGACCACTCTGGCAACGGCTGCGGCAAGGATGGTGGCCCAGATAGGACTGCCCCACAGCAGCCTTCTGCGATGCCAGAGCGCACAATCTCTAATCACTCTCAGAAGTTCAATGAAATCCTGAAGGATGTTCTGGGCATTAGATCATAACTGGAACCTAAAAAAGATGCCTTGGGAATTGATATGGACCTCCTGCCAGATGACCACATGAAACAGAAGGATCAAGACTCAGAATCCATGCTGTCAATGCTCAGGCCGGCAGTTGCAGAAGCAGACTCTCGTATCAAGGCTCTCCAGAATCAGGGACAATACCTTTGAGAAATGGGCAGGATTGTGGGACTGCCAAAGTGTGCAGAGGGCCCCAGCATGGAGCTCTACCTGGAAGAGTGGTAGAGAGTCAAACTGTTGCTCTGTAGAACTAGCCCAAAGGGTGCCACTAGGTTCCCCCCAATGGGTCCACCTCCAAAGCCGGTGTATGCCCACCTCTTAACTACAGGGATAGGGATCATATACTACAGATGGCACAAGCAAAGGGTCCCTGGACAGTTGAAAACTCATCAGTGTATATTTTTTCTGGCTATCCTACAGATGTCCAAAGCCGTTGGGTGTCCTTTCTGGAATTAAAGAGACAATTGAGGATCCTAGAAGTGAAATACACCTTTCAAGTTCTCGCAGCTCTAAAGATAATTCAAGACGGCACCACCACTTTCTGTGCATCCTCCAAAAAGGCATTGGTCTTGTTGAAGTGGAGGGGTATTGCTGCACTGTCTGGAAAAAGGGGCGACCCTTGGGGCTGTTCAGTGCAGGGCTGTCAACAGTTCCAGGAGAGAGACAGGAAGACAGGCCCTACGAGGGGAAAAAGCAGTCAGAAAAATGACTTAGGTGGTTGCTTGAATCATCGGCATTATGCACCTTTCTCGCCCCCCTCTTCTGAAGCTGTAGGAGGCAGGCTCTCTATATAGTGTACAGAAAAGACAAGCACTGTGCAGAGCGACATAACAACCCCACCTCGGTACCCAGAGTTAAAAAGCAGTCACTTAATGCTCTGTTTTTGAGATAGTGTAAGCAAGCAGTTAGGCTTATCTTGGAGCTGCATAAAGCATTTGTTGTACTCACAGTATCAATAAATGTGGGCACACATGCAGAAGAATAACTTAAGACCAAATTACAAAAATACTTAAGATTTTCATAAAATGTTTATGACCAAGATCTTTAAAATCTTGTAAGTAGTTTTTAAGTTATGATTTCTCAAAGTTTAGCAAAAATTATCTTTTTGTGCATATGTACACACCATAAAAATCACTGGGAAAAACCTTAAAAATGCAGAGAAAAAATCAGGCAATTCTCTCACAATTTTCACCTTCTATTTTTAGATTGAGGTCGTGTGGGCTAGCCAGGGAAGTTTGGGCAGTTTCCAGTTCAAGCGCGAGCAGGGGCTGAAAGTCCTGGAGCTGGTGCAGAATGAGAAGGGGGCCATTTGGAAACACACACTGCACAGGTGGAGTTAAGGATAAATCCGGTGGGTCTCCTTGGAGTGTAGAGGTTGCAAGAGGTTAGGGACCCCTAGAGCACAGCTGGCTTTCTGAAGCAGAGGCCAGGTAGGTCAGGTTCAGTGCAGATAGCTCAGCCAAGGGTTGTGTATCAGGGAGTCCTTGGATCCAGGTGTGGGTCACTTTGAGGGTAGAATGCAGGTCAGCTGTGCCACTCTGGGAGTTAGTTCATGGGTGTCCTGAAGTCCCTCGACTGATGTTTGATTCTGGTTCCTGGGGAGTCCGGAGTGGACTTTCCTTTTGGTGTTTGACATTGGGGGTTGTCATGACCACACAAACTTGCCAAGTCAAATCAAAGAAGTGCATGAGAAAAGCAAAGAGATATCCTCAGTGGAGACAGCAAAGCCCAAACTGGAAGAAGGTTTGCAGAGTAATCTTGCACTTATTTCAAAGGAAGAATCAAGAAGAGAAGATCCAAGATGGCCGCTGTGAGTCCTGAAGGTTAGTTACAGTTCTAGTCTTGCAATCGGTTGGTTGCTAGGTTACGAGCTCTCCAGCTGGAAGCCTTGCACTTCAACTGAGGTCTGACAGGAATCAGCTGTGTGGAGAGAGAGCGCGCTTCAGAACAGAAACTCCTGTGAGGTAAAATTACATTTGAAGATTATATTACAGAAAACGGATAAATATTGTCAAGGTTTATTCGAAGAGTTTGATAGTAGACTGTTCCCGTGGAAGTCGGCAAGGCTACAGAGTTAATGTATGAATTAACCTTATGTTTACAAGGTTCTTGTTTAAGATATTAAAGTCAAAGAAAAAACGAACTTTAAAAGAGCAAGTATCTACAAATGTCAAGGTTATAAACAAAGGCCAAGTTTAAAGGAGAAACGAACTGTTAACAAATAAGCATTTACAAATTCAATTGTAATAAACCAAAATAGAGTTTAAAAGAGAAACAAACTTAAATAAACAAGCATTTACAACTACAAGTTATCGACAGATGTCGAGTAAGGAAGGAGAAACTAACTGTAATAAACAAGCATTTACAAATACAATTTATCAACAAATGTCGAAGTAAGAAAGGAGAAACGAACTTTAATAAACAAGCATTTACAAATACAAGTATTGACAGAAGTCACAATAAGACAGGAGAAATTAAATAACATCAGCTGATTTGAAGAACGCATTATCACCAACTATATATATATATATATATATATATATATATATATATAGCAACATAAAACCAATCTCTAACAAAGGTTGAGAAGTTCTTCCAGAATCAGTAATAAGCATTTTTTTAAGAAGAGCTATCATTTATAGAGAGAAGCAAGGCTACAGAGAACTCAGGGTGAGTGAAGAAATAATAGAATTAAAGAGAATTAAGTGTTGAGAGTAGAAAGTGAAAAACTGATGTTGTATGTCCCTAGTAATTGCGACTGTGACTCTTGCAGGTGCTGTATCCAATCTTAGATGTGAAGAGGCAGACTGAGTACTGGCGTTCATCATCTCTGTGGCAGTCTCTCTACCATCCCATTCCCCTTTCCCCCTCCGGGGTACTCAGCACGAAGGATTAATATTCATTGTGAGTAGCTCGGGTCGGGACTGAGGAGTTATCTTCTGCTTCTGAGGAAATCGAATGGAAGTATCCTGACAGGGGTCCAGTACACAAGTTATTGGGATGTCTCGGTTCCAGCCAAACTTGGCACACTGGTAGGCTTTGTTCCTCAGGTAATTTAGGTTGATTTTGGTCTGGCTGCTCTATCCGGTTCATTGGTCAGTGACCGGTCAGTGAACTGGACTTCACTGGTTTCTTGCCTGCAGGGTGCAGGGCGTGATGCCTTTACTCAGAGGTAGGTTCTTTGGGATTTTCATAAGGCTGGAGGTCCCCTGGGGTTTCTTAGAGACCATCCATTGTCCAGTTGACCCCTCAGTGGCAATTGTCCAGTCCTGGGAGCAACAGGCAGGGTTGGGTGCCTTCTTCTTCTTGTAGAAGGGCTTCTGTCCCCTTCCTCTGGTCGTCTTTGCCTCTGGTCTTCTTGTGTCTATTGAATCTGATCTGTAGGTCAAGGGATGCACACTAAATACTGTATTTAGTGTGAGGGACAGTACCTGGTAGGGGCCAATGGGCCACCTACGTTAGGGTGACTACACTCACTGTGTGACCACTTCCAGGTTAAAAGTGGGGGGATACCATGCCAAAAGAGGCCTCTCTATCCACAGAACCATCTTGTGGGTTGCTGGAGCGGATCAGGGAGGTTCACTCTGTTCCTCATGAGCATGGTCACATCAGCTCTGTCAAATCGGGCTTCAGGCAGTTGATATGTATAATCCTTTTGGGATTTTTGCAACTACCAAGATCAACCATGTAGGTGACCTCCCCTTTTTTCAAGTAAGGGGTAAGGCCCAGACCACATGTCTTGGAAAGCCCTAGGTCCCACAGGCTCCAATAACCAAACTTTTTGTCCTGGTTGGAACTCCACCAGCACAACTTTTTTAGTCATCCTAGTGCTTCTGGCCTGAATTTGTTTGCTTGCTTTCTCCACATACTCAGCCATCCTGGAACAAAGGCCAAGTACATAGTGCACAATGTTTTGCTTGGGCCTTTTGAGAGGCCTCTCCCAGTCTTTCCTCACACGACTCAATGTACCCCTAACAGGATGCCCAATTAAAAGTTCAAAGGGAGAAAACCCTACTCCCTTGTGTGGCACATGCCTCTAGGCAAAAAGGAGACATGGAAGTAAGACATCCCATCTCATTCTGAGTTTTTTCAGGGATTCCTCCAATCACACCTTTCAATATCTGGTTAAATCATTCAACTAGTCAATTGGTCTGTGGGTGGTGTGAGATAGTACAATTATAAGCCACTCCACATTCTTGCTATATGTGTTTTAATTATGTAGACATGAATTTTGAACCACTTTCAGGATACTACCTCCCTAGGAAAACCCACCCTGGCAAAAACTCCCAGGAGGGCCTTGGCCACCGCACGGGCAGTGATGGTCCTAGGTGGAATGGCTTCAGTGTATCTAGTGGCATGATCCACCACCAAAAAAGTACCTGTTTCCTGAAGCTGTTTGAGGGGCAGAGGGGTCAACCATGTTCACCCCTTCCCTCTAGATCGGTACCCCAACCACATGCAGTGGGATTAAGTAGGCTTTCAGGGGGCCTCATGCCTTGCCATTGGCTTGGCAGGTGACACAGGACTGACAAAAGTCCTTCACCTTGCTAGACATTCCAGGCCAGTAACAGTGATTAATTAGCCTGTTCCAGGTTTTGTTTTGGCCCAGATGCATAGCTAGGGGAATGTTATTGGCTAGAGAGAGAGAAGGAACTCTCTGTACTGCCAGGACACTACCACACTCCTGGTTGCTCCAGGCTCAAGGAATCTGGCCTCTGTAAACAGGAGTCCATCCTTGCAATAAACCTTGTGGGTACCACTGACACTACCCTTTTCTTCCTGTGTAGGTTGCTGCCTCAGGGTTTCAAGAGCGAGACAGGTTTTTTGTCCCTGGCAGAGATCCTCCCTGGAGGGTCCCCTTGAGCCTAAGAACTCTCGGTGATGAGGTCCAAGCTCAGCAGGCTCAGTTCCCTCTGGGGTTAACAAGTCCTCTTCCTGGGAAGAAGCGTTCTGACATGTGGTCTGTTCAGAAACTGGCTCTCAGTCTACTTGCCTTTTCTCTCGGACGGTTGGTCCATTCTTCCACAATCCAACACTTCTTGTTCACTATGGAGTTTGCTCTGTACCCTTGTCTAGACGCAATCCCATTCTGAGAGCCCAAGCATGGCTGTATAGGTCCTCAGTCTACCTCAGCTCAGGGAGATTGCTCCAAATAATTTCCAGGCAAGCAATCTACAGGGATGGATGGGGACACAGCCACTTCTTTCTGTCCAACTACTCTCCCCCAAGACAAAATATATAATTGCCATGGGATGGATCTTTGTGACATTGTCAGCATTGGCAACAGGATATGTTTTCTTTAACAGGTACTGATCTGAGTGGACCAGGTGCTGGGTCACCATGGTGACTCTAGCCCCTGTGTTCCTCAAGGCTTCCACCTTCGTCCCATTAATCAAAGGGTGTTGGCTGTATTTGTGCATTTAAGTGGACCAGGCAGCAGAGGAAAGAAATCTGGCCCTGGGAACCTGTTTAGCAGGGATCCATGGCACGTACAGGTTGAAACCACATCATTTTCCAGGCTAAACATGGGGGTCTACCATGCCAAAAGAGGCCCTTTCTCACAGGGGCTGCTGGACCAACCCAAATGCCATCAGCTCTGGAGATCAGGCAGGCACACATACTGCTGCATGGGGGTTTGGGTCCAAACCTCATGCCCATGTCAGTGGATGGGAAGATATGGACCATCTGCCCCGTTTCTGCCATGAGTTGAACAATAGCACTATGAGGTCCTCCCACAAATAGAAGATTCCACACTTGCTGGAAAAACTGTCTACATTTCACTAGGGAGTGGGGGGGTCAGTAGCAGGGGCTCCAGATTGAAGGGTGGACTGGCCAAATGGGTCTTCTTGGACTTCTTCTACCATGCTTGCATACCCCCGTGTTGGTTTGTTGGTGGCACTCCTATCTGTTAAGAGACTATGGGCCTCATTGGCACAGCGTGGCACTGCACTAAATTTGGAAGTGCCGTGCTGCTTCACTTCAGAAACACAGGAATGCTCCATATTTAAGACAATACAGCGCACCCCTGTGTTTTCCCTAGCGATAGCACTAAATTAGCTGCCTAGCATCAACGCAGATACCTTTGCACCATACTGCAAGTATGCCTGCATTGCAGGGAATGATTGTTTATGTGCAGGAAGGTGTCCCTTTCTGCACTCAAACAGCACACATAGAAGTAGCAAATTGTCATTATTTAATGATTGTTTATGTGCAGGAAGGGACACCTTCCTGCACATAAACAATAATTCATGGCGATTTGCTCTTTCTATGTGTGGTGCAGTAGGCAGCACACATAGAAAAAGCAAAGATGAGGAGAAATAAAAGTATTTCTCCTCGTTCTGCATTGCTAACTACACCTCTGGGGTAGTGTTAGTGTTTGGTGCGGCCCTAGGTTTACGATTTCTCATCAAAATGCAATCAGTGTTGTGGTGGAACACCCACAGCAACACTCATTGCACGTCCCTTTCACTCTAAGTGATGAATGTAAAAGGGCTGTATTTACAAGACGGCATTAAGGCTGTCATTACGACCCTGGTGGCTGGTGGTACTGCCAACAGGCTGGTGGTGTTCCGCAAGTGTATTATGACCGTGGCGCATTAGCCACGGCCATAACGCCGGCCCCTCCCCTTGACCTCCAGGCTTCCGCCGGGCGGTCATAGTCCCCAGGTCATGAGTCTCCAACCACCAGCATGTCCATGGCAGTAAACACCACCATGGAAAGGCTGGTGGTGAGGGGGACTCTGGGGGCCCCTGCAATGCCCACGCACTTGCCATGGGCATTGCAGGGCCCCCAGGCACAGCCCCATCGTGCATTTCACTGCCCAAATTTCAATCTGACTAATAACGTGAGCCCTGGATTTCATTGATGCACAGCGCTCTAAAGGTATTTGACCTGGAATACAAATACCTACTACTGGATAATTACTTGACCCCCAGACCTCGGGACACAGTGAGGCAATTACATGAAGATGTCCCTGACCACCAGATTGTATTCCCACACTGGATTTTAGGTGCTACCGACTTGAATTTCCCTGTCCTGATGATGACCCAGTTTTGATTTGTTTCTGCAACTGGGTCGAAACGTCTTTGAGTGTGGAATATAGAAATATAAAGAACCTTTATGCGTCTTCAGGGCTTCCTGGACTGACGGAGCCACTAGAAGTCCATAATATTCTTAAAACCACCCTTTGTATGTACTGTGTACATATCACCTTCACTTCTTTGCACTTTTTTTGACCTTCACTGCTTTGACTAGGAGCACCTAACTTTATGTCTAGAATAACATATTTAAAGAAATATACACCTTATGTCTGGAATAACTTGTCTAATGAAATACACAAGTAATACATTTCTATTGATGTCACATTGTTTGTACGCATAGAAGTACTTTAGTCATAGGAGTACCGCAGAAGTCTAGGTTCCTTCCCCCTTGCATTGACCATTATTCTATTTGCAGTTACTACCCTGGTCATAAGGGTTAGAGGGTATTTGCCTCATTGTTTGTTATGCACTACTCCTAGTGAGGCATCAAAGTGCTTTGTGGCAAACAGCATGCTACTCCAGAACACAAAAAAGATTAGTGGTGGATTGGTATTGGGAAATATGAGTTAAATATGAGTTAATATTAGCAATGGACATGTGGGTCTGTTAGTTAGATTTAACATACTGCAGTTAGTTAGACTGAATAGGATAATGGAGGGGAACATGAGGGAACAGTCTGGAAAATGTTATTTGGGAGATCATAAGTAGTAAGATGAGGTCTGGGATGAGTAAAAGCAGATATGGCGGAGGGATACATGAGGGAAGAATTTAGAAAGGGTTGTTTGGGAGATCATGATAGTAACTGAGGTTTGGGGTGAAGCAGGGAGAGATATAGGATGGGAGAGTCTAGAAAGTGGTTTTTTGGTAATCAAAGTAGTAGAAAGATGTTTGGAGATGACTCAGATAGTTAAGTTAGTTAAAAGCTCTTAAATACTGCTCACACATTGTGGCATTAAGGGGGTGCAATGGACCTCAAGAAAAGTGGAGCTTCATGACATGAAGTGCCACATTTCTTAAATCTGGGCAAAAGTTTTTTTTTTCTTTCAATTCTACAGTAGGAGTAACGTAGTAAATATATAGATACATAAGTACATAGACAGGGTATACATGTATAAGAAATAAAATGTATCAACATTTAAAGTTGTATTTTGTAAATTCAGACTTTCAAGGCTTGCAGGAATTTAAGCTAATTTATTTGTCCATTTTTATAATTTTTTTAAAATGTTCCTCAATATTTCAATAGTGATGCACTTGTAGATAAAATAGTTATGATAATATTTGCATATTGTGATGGCTAATTAAAACAGAGATCCATAGGCATCTAATCAAATAACTTTATGAAAACTGAGCAGTGGCCTATACACATGTTGAGCGTAGAATTATATATATATATATATATATATATATATATATATATATATATATAACCTATTGGTGGTTGCCAATAGGTAGTTATAGTTAGGACATGTTTCCATTGGAAAAGTGTTTTTTGACTTGCCTATACCTTTGGCTCCATTTGATGAAACTTCAGGAAAATTTCCAAAAAATGTGTTCCAGTGAATCTTGTTGTACACAGTAAGTTTCAGTGTGAGCCATTGATCCATAAAGTGGTGGCCTAAAAAAAGCTGGCGAGGGGTTCCAAAAAAGTAAGTTTCCCCTCATAATTCCATTAGGGATTTTAGACACAACTACAGCCGGAACTGCTGGGCAGAATTACACCAAATTTGACAGAAAGGTAGCTCTTGGTGCCTTTTGTCATTTGATGTAAATTCGTTTAGTAGTTTTTGAAATAATAAAAGAAAACTAAACATAGACATATAGAGGTGTGAACACTTTGCATATCTACTCATGGCATATTTGGGGATCCACAAGCCAAGGAAATGCTTACATTGGCTTGCCACTTTATGAAAACGGGGAATGGTCTCTGGGGCTGAAATGAGGTAGAAGAAATGTGCAAGGTGGGATTAGGGTCAAGGTAGGAGGTACTCTGATCCCATGAATGAAGATGGGAAGTAATATTGAGGTTTTGCGTTTTAAAAAAGAGAAGGTTATTTTTTTTCATTGCATGTATATTCACTAATCCACAGCAACCCTCAGCACAGAGCCCCTGTGTGACATTGTGGAGAATTCACGAATATCGGAAAAAATATTAAAATACATTGGCACATTCATTCACACACTCAAACCATCGTAGAGATGCTCACAGAGGTACTCAGGCAGTTATGCATCCACTCACAGACCCACTCTTTCACTGACACACCCACTCACAGATCCCTCAGACACTCAAGCATCCACTCAGACACATGCATCCACTCACAGACCCACTAGGACACTCATGCATCCACTCAGAAACCCACTCAGACCCTGATGCACCCACTCAGAGACCCACTCGACCCACTCAGGCACTCACACATGCACTCTCAGAACTACTCAGACATTTATACACCCACTTACAGACCCACTCACAGATTGAAGCACCCACTTACAGACCCACTCTGATACTCAAACACCAACACACAGAGGCCCTCATTCTGACCTTGGCGGGCGGCGGAGGCCGCCCGCCAAAGTCCCGCCGTCAGGTTACCGTTCCGCGGTCGAAAGACCGCGGCGGTAATTCTGACTTTCCCGCTGGGCTGGCGGGCGGTCTCCTTCAGACCGCCAGCCAGCCCAGCGGGAAAGAGGCTTCCACGATGAAGCCGGCTCGGAATCGAGCCGGCGGAGTGGAAGCTGTGCGACGGGTGCAGTTGCACCCGTCGCGTATTTCACTGTCTGCGCAGCAGACAGTGAAATACATTTAGGGGCCCTCTTACGGGGGCCCCTGCAATGCCCATGCCAGTGGCATGGGCACTGCAGGGGCCCCCAGGGGCCCCGCGACCCCCCCTACCGCCATCCGGATCTCGGCGGTCCGACCGCCGGGATCTGGATGGCGGTAGGGGGGGTCAGAATCCCCGCGGCGGTGCAGCAAGCTGCGCCGCCGCGGAGGATTCAATGGGGCCGCGGTACACTGGCGGGACCCCGCCAGTGGTGCCGGTCCGACCGCGGCTTTACCGCCGCGGTCGGAATCCCCATTGAAGCACCGCCGGCTTGTCGGCGGTGCTCCCGCGGTCCTCCGCCCTGGCGGTCAAAGACCGCCAGGGTCAGAATGAGGGCCAGAGTGTTAGAAATGAGGTCTTTGGTTGACAGTCAGGTTACCCTCTGTCTAAGCAAGGACCCTCACTCTAGTCAGGGTAAAGGAGAGGCAAGCTTAGTTTCAAGCCCCTGGAGATTCTTCACCAGTGGGAAGTCACACAAAAGTCAGTCTGTGTCCTCTCTCAGGTAGAAGCAAGTACTACAGGCCAACCCAGCAAAGCACAGTCACAGGCAAAGGGACAGTACTCCTCCTCCACCTTCTCCAGCTCTTCTCCTTGGCAGAGGATCCTTTTGGTTTCAGAAGTAATCTGATTTTCAGGGGTTTTGGGTGGTTTTCTTATACCCCCTTCTCTGCCTTTGAAGTAAACCTACTTCAAAGAGAAGGCTTTGTTGTTTTCAAGATCCTGCCTTGGCCAGGCCAGGCCCCAGACACACACCAGGGGTTTGGAGACTGCACTGTGTGAGGGCAGGCACAGGCCTTTCAGGTGTAGGGGACCACAGGTTTAAGCAAGAAAATGCCTACATTCTAAAAGTGGCATTTTCAAAAACACAATCTAAAAACCAACTTCACTAAAATATATATTTTTAAATTGTGAGTTCAGAGACCCCAAACTCCAAATGTCTATCTGCTCCAAAAGGGATTCTGATCTTTAATAATATTTAAAGGCAGTCCCCGTTTTAATCTATGAGAGAGATAGACCCTGCAACAGTGAAAAAACAAATTTGGCAGTATTTCACTGTCAAGACATGTAAAACACATAAGTACATGTTCCACTTTTAACATACACTGCACCTTGCCCATGGGGCTACCTAGGGCCTACCTTAGGGGTGCCTTACATGTATAAAAAGGGAAGGTTTTACAGGGCTACTAATGTTGGTGGCACAACTAGTGCTGCAGGCCTACTACTATCATTTGATTTATAGGCCCTGGGCACCTCTAGTGCACTTTACTAGGGACTTACTGGTAAATCAAATATGCCAATCATGGAGAGCCAAAGTACACATACAATTTATACAGAGAACACTTATACTTTAGCACTGGTCAGCAGTGGTAAAAGTGTCCAGAGCAAACAAAACAGCAAAAACAGAGTCCAATACACAGAAAAAACCTGGGAAGTAGAGGCAAAAAGTTAGGGGAGGCCATGCCAATGATGCCAAGCCTAACAAATGCCACTTGAGATGTTTCTGGCCAAACCATTTTATCTCCTCACTTGACAAACCCAGGTCCCTGCAAATACCACTCTTTCTAGTATACTCATTTGCCCAAAAGATGAAGCTGTGCCCTACAACCCACACTTTGATCATTTTGAAGACAAGGATGAATATCTCACATGCAAAGTCTTTACAAGAATGAGAAATTTGAATAGTGAAAGGCAGTTATGTTGGAGGTAAGAAATAGTTGAAAAAAGAATAAATTCCATTGGACAATTTTAAGATGGATTGTGATTATTGAAAGTAAGAAAGTATGCATGTGATTGACTGTGTTTGAAATAAGAAAAGCAATGTATTCTTTGACATGTTTACATTTGCTGAGAGTCAAGCGCCCCTGCTGACTTTCAGTTGGAGAGTAATTTGCACTTTTGACCTAGTGGTTCTAGTGGTTTGCTTTAGAAACCCTGCTAAAGGAGTGTTGGGGGTGGGGTATTAAAGAGATAGTAGTACATTTGAGTAGAATTCAACATCTTTTTAATTGTTATAGGATGATTAAGGGGGTCATTACAACCCTGGCGGATGGTGTTAAAGCGGCGGTAAGACCGCAAACAGGCCGGCGGTAAAACAATGGGAATTATGACCGTGGCGGAAACCACCAACAAAGACAGCCACTTTAACACTCCGACCGCCATGGCGGTACAGACAAACAGCACGGCGGTCACCACCAACAGACAGGCGGGAGACAATGTACCGCCCACAGTATCACAACCTACCAATCCGCCACCTTTTCCGGGGCAGATTCACTGTGGATAAAAACACGGCGGAAACAGCCATTTCAAAGGGAAAACGCTCACCTCTACACACTCCATGAGGAAAGAGGACACCATGGAACCGGAACTCCAAATTCTCCCTGCGATAGTCTTCCTGCTCCTATACGACCATCATCAACGCCGGCGCCGAAGACAACAGTGAGTAGTGCACCTACGACATAAGAGAGGGGAAGGCAAAAGTCAGGGACACACACACGCAACACCCCCACCCGACCATCACCCACTACAACACACACACCAATGCATATCTAAACATTACAGTAACAACCCCCAACACCCCCGGAAGAATGCAAATACAAAAGGAAATGAGTTCAACCATTGTAATATATCAAAATACAGGAAGCAAATATATACAGATATATAGACACATTCAACAAAATATACATCACGATTAGTAGTGCAGGTAATGCACCATTCATTGTCCGTAGACCACTGGGCCCAAAATGCATGGGCGAGGCCCACATCAGATACCTGATCAAAATGGAGAGAACACTGCCGAGCCATCAGATAGAAATACAACAGGCACCTCAGGGGGAAGGGAAAGTTGGCACCTCAGCCGGATGAGTGCACCACGCCAGATCCACAAGGGGGCTCCATGCCCATTGATGTATCCTGGGGAGTGCAAAGCCACAGTCTCTCAAGTCTCTACAGTGGGTGGGTTGCCCACTGTACCATCCTGGTGAGTGCAAAGCCACAGTCTCTCAAGTCTCTCATGTGGGTGGGTTGCCCACTGTACCATCCTGGGGAGTGCAAAGCCACAGTCTCTCAAGTCTCTACAGTGGGTGGGTTGCCCACTGTTCTATCCTGGGGAGTGCAAAGCCACTGTCTCTCAAGTCTCTCATGTGGGTGGGTTGCCCACTGTACCATCCTGGGGAGTGCAAAGCCACAGTCTCTCAAGTCTCTACAGTGGGTGGGTTGCCCACTGTTCCATCCTGGGGAGTGCAAAGCCAAAGTCTCTCAAGTCTCTCATGTGAGTGGGTTACCTACTGTTCCATCCTGGGGAGTGCAAAGCCACAGTCTCTCAAGTCTCTACAGTGGCTGGGTTGCTCACTGTACCATCCTGGGGAGTGCAAAGCCACAGTCTCTCAAGTGGATAAGTCTCCACTGGTTCTGGAGGGGGACTGGTGCCCAGAGTGCTTCATCCTGTTAAGGACAGACGGAGTGGATGCATATCTCCACTGTTTCTGGAGAGGGACTGGTGCCCAGAGTGCTTCATCCTGTTAAGGACAGACTGAGTGGATGCATGTCTCCACTGGTTCTGGAGGGGGACTGGTGCCCAGAGTGATTCATCCTGTTAAGGACAGATGGAGTGGATGCATGTCTCCACTGGTTCTGGAGGGGGACTGGTGCCCAGAGTGCTTCATCCTGTGAAGGACAGACGGAGTGGATGCATGTCTCCACTAGTTCTGGAAGGGGACTGGTGCCAACAGTGCTTCATCCTGTTAGGGACAGATAGAGTGGATGCATGTCTCCACTGGTTCTGGTGGGGGACTGGTGCCCAGAGTGCTTCATCCTGTTAAGGACAGACGAAGTGGATGCATGTCTCCACTGGTTCTGGAGGGGGACTCGTGCCCAGAGTGCATCACTCTCCCCGTGACGTTCTCCATTCCGTCACTGGCCCTGCCTCTCATGGTCTAGCGGTGCTTGAGTTGGCGGTCCTTGCCATGTTTAGCGGTCTTTGCCCTGTTCAGCGGTGCTTGCCATGGCGGTCTTTGCCCTGTTCAGCGGTGCTTGAGTTTGCAGTGTCTGACCTATTCAGCGGTGCTTGCCATGGCGGTCTTTGCCCTGCTCAGCGGTGCTTGAGTATGCAGTTTCTGACCTGTTCAGCGGTGCTTGCCATGGCGGTCTTTGCCCTGTTCAGCGGTCTTTGCCCTGTTTAGCGGTGCTTGAGTTTGCAGTTTCTGACCTGTTCAGCGGTGCTTGCCATGGTGGTCTTTGCCCTCTTCAGCGGTCTTTGCCCTGTTCAGCGGTGCTTTAGTTTGCAGTTTCTGACCTGTTCAGCGGTGCTTGCCATGACGGTCTTTGCCCTGTTCAGCGGTGCTTGAGTTTACAGTTCGTGACCTGTTCAGTGGTGCTTGCCATGGCGGTCTTTGCCCTGTTCAGCTGTGCTTGCCCTGTTCAGTGGTTCTTGCCATGGCGGTCCTTCATTGGGCAGCTGGGCTGTGGCTGCCGGGGCCCTCCTGGGCAGCTGGGCTGTGGCTGGCAGTGGTCTCCTGGGCACTGACTCTGGCGGTGGCCTCCTGGACACTGACAATGGGGCTGCCCTTCTGGGCACTGACTCTGGCGGTGGACTCCTGGCCACGGGCGATGGGGCTGGCGGTGGCCTCCTGGCCAGTGACGATGGCGCTGGCGGTGACCTCCTGGGCATTGGGGATGATGGCGGTCTTCTCTGCTGTGCTGCTCTTCCCAGACTTTGGTGATTTCTTCTGCTCCTTCCCCACCTTGGGAGGAGTCACAGCTGAGTAGACACTCCCCCCGGGACGCTTGTGAGTGGCTTTGCTGGCTGGAGTCTTCCCCCACTCCCGCTGGGCACTGTCCAAATTCTGGTGCTACACAGGGGGGGGACTGGCTGTGCTGTGGCTCCGTGTCACACTGGCTGCCCTGGTGCCCGGTGCACTCCACATACCTCTAACAGGCACCACTGGTACCGGAGATTTTTTGGGCTGAGGTGCTAGTACGGGACCTATAAATTGGAGGGGGGGTTGGAAAGAGGTCAAGCTTGGTCAGGAAAAGTTTCTTAGGAACACTGGGATGGGTAGCTGGAGGGGGTCTGGGAGTGGAGGAAGAGGAGGTGGTTGTAGGAGGTGTAACTTTTGTGGCTTTGGGTGCAGGTGCATGCGCTGGAGGCTGTCGTGAGGTGGATGTATGTTGGGTGGGTGTGTGCCTGCGTTTGTGTACTTTGGGAGGGGGCGTCACAGACACACTGGGAGAGGACACAGGGGACGTGTAAATGGTAGTGGGGGTGGTGAGTGCAGGTGAGCGGGGTGTGGTGGTGGGTGTGCTGGTGCGGGACCTAGTGGCTGTACTGGTAGTGCATGCAGGTGAGAGTGTAGACGACACTGGGAGGGAGGAGGGAGACGACGAGGAGGGGGACACAGTGGAGGCAGTGGATGTTGCTGTGTCTGTATGTGTGTGATGCTTGCATGTGTGCCTGTGGGATGTGTGGTGCTTATGTTTGCCTGAGCTTCCTTTGTGAGTTGAGGTGTGTGCAGGCTGGTCTGATGGTGTGCTTGGGATAGGCTGGGGTACATGGGATTGGGTCTGGGTGGAGGAAGTTGGAGGGGGAGGCTAGAGACAGGGACATTGGCTGCCATCAGTGCTGAGGCCAGAGTTTGCAGGGTTCGATGAAGGGCAGCCTGACCAGAATGAATGCCCTCCAGGAATGCATTTGTGTGTTGCAATTCCCTTTCTACACCCTGTATGGCATTCAAAATGGTAGACTGCCCAACAGTGAGTGACCTGAGGAGGTTAATGGCCTCCTCACTGAGGGCAGCAGAGGTGACAGGGGCAGGGGCTGAGGTGCCTGGGGCGAAGGTGATGCCCACCCTCCTGGGTGAGCGGGCACGGGGCAAAGGCTGAGGGGCTGCTGGGAGGTCGGTGCTGGTAGGGGGGTGGCGGCTGTACCTGTAGAAGTGAGGGGCACAGATTTTGCCTCCACCCCAAGGGAGCTTCCATCAGAGGACGAGTCTGTGTCGCTGGTTGCAGATCCGGTGACCGCCGTGAAGCTCCCCTTGCCCTCCGTTCCACTGGTGTATTCTGAGTCCGTGGTGTGGCCCTCCATGGCCATGTGGGATGCAGCTCCCTCGTGCTCCGGTGCCACTGTACCTCCTCCCTATGATGCTGATGCACACAAGAACAGGGAGACCACAAAAAGGGGGGGGGCGACAGAAGAAAGACAGGTTGAGTGCATGGCTTACCGCTACCGTTGGCGGACAATACAGACACAGCAGCCCCCTGCACTACGCCACGCTGTTGGGCTCTACAGATACAGTTCCTGGGATATGGCCTACATGGCTATGGTGTACATCTGCACACATAGATGACACAGGGGCATGTATACCTGTACTTGGCACTCTACAGAGGTGGGGTGGAGTGCTACATGGCCTGCATTACGGAGGGGCCTAGCGTACGGAACTCGCCCTGGCCTAGGGAAACCCACAGCCCTCCTCCCCCACCCAGACACCTTCACTGCGCGCAAAGTCAGCAGATTGATGTTTGACTCACCCCCTTGTGTCTGCTGTGATGCCCTCAAGCGCCCATCCAACTCAGGGTAGGCCACCGCCATGATCCGGAACATCAGGGGGGTCATGGTGCGACGGGCACCCCTCCCACGTTGGGAAGCCAGCTCCAGCTGAGCCTCCGCCATCTTCTTGCTCCAGCTGCGAATGTCCTCCCATCTTTTCCGGCCACGACAAATATCCTTCTTCTGGTGGGCGCTGACCTACATGACATGTCCGGGTGAGAAGAGAAGTCATTCCCTCCACTCAGGCATAGCCCATACAACGTGCTCCCTGTGTACTTACCTGTTGGTCTGGAGGACCGTAGAGCAGCATGCACTGGGGGAGGACCCCGTCCACAAGCTTCTCCAACTCCTGTGCAGTGAAGGCAGGGGCCCTTCCCCCAGATGCACGAGCCATTGTCTCTTCCAGACTGAGGTCACAGCAGCACTTGCAGGGTAGGTCCTCCCCTGTCGAAGATCAGGTATTGAGTGATTCAACAGATAGAAAATGGCGGTCACGTCCGCGCCGGTGACATCCGTGGCGGTGCGTATCATCACTGCCGGCGCACTTCGTCATTGGCTCCTGGGACCCATAGGGTCCAATGTTCGGCAATGCAGCACTGCGCCGCGGTCTTCGGCCGCCTACCGCGACGGTGTACAACGCCAGCGCAGTTACCTCACATCCCATTGTCCCAGTTTAGAGGTCAGGCAGCCACCATTTCAGGGGCCCACATGGCTTCGTTTTCAACTGCGCCACAAATACCTACGCCTAGACTCAACACACATACAGACAGCTTTTTGGATTATGTTTCGTGTTCTGTGTAGACTGTGGGTACATACCTCTGAGTTATTTGACTCTGTGCTCGCTGTTGTCCTTCCTAGGCACCGTCCGCTGGGACATGTGAGGAGATGGCGGAATCCTCCGGTATACCGACCGCTGGTGGACCTGTTGACAATGGAGGAGAGACATTTAATCATCACCTACAGGTTTGACCGTGCCACAATCCACGAACTGTGTACCCAGTTGAAATATGCTAAAAAGGGAAGAGATATTAGGGGAAAAGAAGCGCTCCCAACTATCCCCTGGTAAGAGTAAAAAAGAAAATATTATAAGCGAATATGGTGCTCCCGGCCTCGGAGGAATCTCCCCTGCCCTCAAACTGTGAAAACACAGATATACAAAGTATACAATGGAGACCTAGGCACTCATGTACATCAGAGTCTATAGAATCACTATTACGGATTAAACAGAGTATGTATACCATTAGTTACACATCCACTAGTTATATGCAAATGAACAAAAATCCAATAAGAATCTTTATGAGTGACGAATCCATCCTTTAATGTAACACAAAAACAGCCAACACGTGTTTCGTCATGGGAGTGGGTACTCCCACGTGACTTTTTCAAGGCTGAAAGAAATATCAAACGTGAAATATATACATGTCTCAACATAATTCATAATCTATACGTTACACAATTTATACGATTTGTATGAATTAGCATATCATAAGTAACAAATGGCAATACTTCATTGTTAAACTGGCACAATGAAAACCATAATCAGAAACTACTTATTAAATACATTACGACATTAAGTATTTACATTCTATTACTAAGTTACCCAGATCCAGTATGAAAAGTGGGAAAGAGAAACCAAGGCACACACCCACAAAAATCCAAAGTACTGTTATTACTGTGTATTGTATTAAAAACAAAACAGTTGTACTCCAATCAGTTAAATTATCCACAGAGGACACCAAGCAACCCCGACGAACCAGTGAAACAAATCCCAAACCGGTGCATAATCAAAATACACCTAATATGTGGCAAACAAATGCACTAAATATCTGGTAAGTGACCCCCAGAGCAAACTGCATCATACCTCAGTTGGGTATAATAAGAAGATCATCAGTACTTCAAAATTACTCGAAATATTACCGACATCCACTCTGTAAATAAAGCATGCAGAACGTGTAAAGAAAGATAAGTAGCAAAGAACTATTAAGACACAAGTGTTCCACCAAACTCCAACCCAGGGCACCTACCCGCTCATAGCCATAAAGAGTAGCTGCATGTGGAAATAAGATCATATCCTCGAAACCTAAAGTAATGATAATACATATTAAACAGCCTGTTAGCGTAACAACTTATTTGGGATATCCACGTAGTGTTGAATATGGTCCCAGCATGTTTGGCAATAAATTCTTAATCCCGTACCTGATTCAAGTGCAAGCATGCACACGAACGGAGCCTAAAACGCCAGCTCCGAAAGTCTCTATCTCTATAGCCAATCGGCCAGTCTATATGGACATACTACGATGGTGTTAGACATGATTAGGATGATTTTAGATAACAATTTTTTCCTTTTCAAAAGAAAATGGTATTGCCAAAAGAGAGGTGTGGCTATGGGATCTCGCTTTTCTCCAGCGTATGCGAACCTCTTTATGGGGTTTCTGGAACACAAATGGATTTGGGGTCCGGATGCACAAACTTGGAACTCGCATATACTATTTTGGGGTCGATATATCGACGACTGCATCATGATTTGGACTGGAGACATCACTCAATTAAATGAGTTTGTTGAGTTTTTGAACGCTAATCAGTTCAACATAAGGTCACTTGGGAATACAGCCAAATTAACATAACCTTTTTGGATGTGGAACTTTTTATCCATCACGACAAGATTGAGAGTCGTTTACATAGGAAAAGTACAGCTTGCAATTCAATCTTGCAAGCCAGTAGCGCACATCCCAGACACCAAATTTATTGTATCCCCTATGGGGAAATGGTACATGCCAGGAGAAACTGTAGTTTGGAAGTGGACTTTACTGATAACATTCGGGACATGTCGGCCAGGTTCAAAACACGGGGGTATCCTGTGGGGGTTTTGGAGAAAGCATGTAGAAAAATTGGTTGCTTACCCAGAGCCGATACGTTAAAGCATAAGAACAAAGTATCAGACAATCATATCAGGTGTGTAGTTGATTATACGTCTGCCTCAATGGCCCTACAGAGGTGTATGAAAAAGCATTGGCATATACTCAAGGCAGATACTACTCTTAAAGATCAAATATCTAATTCACCCATTTTCACTTTTCGGAGAGGTAGAACCCTGAAAAATATCTTATGCCCTAGTTACCCTAATTTATCCTTACATGACAATTGGCTCACTACTCGTAGCAAGGGGTTCTTTAAATGTGGTCGATGCGGGATGTGCAAATTAAGTAGGTCTGGTATTTCTACTTTTGATAGTCTGATGGGAGATACATTTTTCATCACCTCCCACATTACCTGTGACAGCTGCTTCATCATATATATGATAATATGCAAATGTGGTTTATACTATATTGGCAGCACTATAAGATCCCTTAAAGTAAGAATTAGTGAACATTATAGAGCCCTTACACAGCGAGACGAACGATATCCCATTGTCACACATATGAGTCATTGCCCCAGCCAGACGGATACGTGGACCTTTGAATTCTTTGGCTTTGAGATGGTTCTTGCTAATCCACGTGGTGGAAATAGAGAGTTACAACTGAGGAAGAGGGAAGGCCAATGGATTCTCAAACTCAGAGCGGTAGAAAGGGGGCTTAATTCCTACTACGAAATGGAATACTTTTTGGACTGATTAAATATGTTAATATATATTAGTGCTTTCACTATGTATTATTGTGTTTTCACTAATGCCTGGGTCTATTTGTCTTTAGAATGTAGTTTGTCTATTGGAATCATGTAACTGAAATAAACGACTTATGAAATTATGTTTGTATCATATAACATTATAGCTATAGTTATATAATGCTATATTGTTTTCTTGATATTATACTAGCCTTCTCCATTGGTTTATATTTTATATCTGGTATGGACTTTCTCTTTACAACTTTTACAGTGAAATCAGGCTTATACTCATTCATAATTGATTTGTAACCATCCAGTCTGATCTGTGGGGTAGGGGCTGAGGCACAAATGTTTTTTTGTTTTTTGTTTTTTGTTTTGTGGTTTGAGGTATTTTACATATCACCAATATATGCGAAATGTTCAGGTATGCATGAGCAGATAATTACTTTCTGGCAGCCTCGTGTTGCATGTGTAATATAGTGACGGCATTGACCCTGTTGGTTTTTTTCATTTTTGTTCGTTTTTTAGTTTCTCATGGAGTTTTTATGATGTTTTTAATTTTTTACTTTCTTATGTACACTGCTTCTCTCTACTATTATAGGATGGAGAAGAGCGGCCGTATATTCAAGAATTACGTTATAAATGGGGTAGCATTCGAAGATAGTTTTCATCCCTACTAAGATGGCGCCCGTGTTTTGCCGATTATTATATATATGTACTAAGGACAATGCGGTCGCGCACTTTACTTTTACGCGCGTCGGAGATCGGTCGAGGTATGAAGATGGCAGCCTAGTGCAAACGATTTCACTAGGAGTATTGACTTTCGGAGCTGGCGTTTTAGGCTCAGTTCGTGTGTATGCTTGCACTTGAATCAGGTAAGGGATTAAGAACTTATTACCAAACATGCTGGGACCATATTCAACACTACGTGGATATCCCAAATAAGTTGTTACGCTAACAGGCTGTTTAATATGTATTATCATTTCTTTAGGTTTCGAGGATATGATCTTATTTCCACATGCAGCTACTCTTTATGGCTATGAGCGGGTAGGTGCCCTGGGTTGGAGTTTGGTGGAACACTTGTGTCTTAATAGTTCTTTGCTACTTATCTTTCTTTACACGTTCTGCATGCTTTATTTACAGAGTGGATGTCGGTGATATTTCGAGTAATTTTGAAGTACTGATGATCTTCTTATTATACCCAACTGAGGTATGATGCAGTTTGCTCTGGGGGTCACTTACCAGATATTTAGTGCATTTGTTTGCCACTTTATAGGTGTATTTTGGTTGTGCACCGGTTTGGGATTTGTTTCACTGGTTCGTCGGGGTTGCTTGGAGTCCTCTGTGGATAATTTAACTGATTGGGAGTACAACTGTTTTGTTTTTAATACAATACACAGTAATAACAGTACTTTGGATTTTTGTGGGTTGTGCCTTGGTTTCTCTTTCCCACTTTTCATACTGGATCTGGGTAACTTAGTAATAGAATGTAAATACTTAATGTCGTAATGTATTTAATAAGTAGTTTCTGATTATGGTTTTGATTGTGCCAGTTTAACAATGAAGTATTGCCATCTGTTACTTATGATATGCTAATTCATACTAATCGTATAAATTGTGTAACGTAGAGATTATGAATTATGTTGAGACATGTATATATTTCACGTTTGATATTTCTTTCAGCCTTGAAAAAGTCACGTGGGAGTACCCACTCCCATGACGAAACACGTGTTGGCTGTTTTTGTGTTACATTAAAGGATGGATTCGTCACTCATAAAGATTCTTATTGGATTTTTGTTCATTTGCATATAACTAGTGGATGTGTAACTAATGGTATATATACTCTGTTTAATCCGTAATAGTGATTCTATAGACTCTGATGTACATGAGTGCCTAGGTCTCCATTGTATACTTTGTATATCTGTGTACCCAGTTGAAGCCTGACCTGATGTCAGCAATCCGCCACCCACAGGGATCCCCCCTCAAGTGCAGGTGCTATCATTGCTCCATTTCCTAGCAAGTGGGTCATTTTAAACAACAGTGGGCATGGCATCAGGGATGTCCCAGCCTATGTTTTCCAACGTGTTGTCCACAGTGTTGTCTGCCCTGCTGAAACACATTCGGAGCTACATCGTTTTCTCTCCGGTGGAGGATTTGGCTACAGTTAAAGGTGACTTCTATGCCCTTGGAGATATGCCTAACATCATAGGTGCCATTGATGGGACCCATGTAGCTCTGGTCCCCCCCCCACAGGAGTGAACAGGTGTACAGGAACCGGAAGAGTTATCATTCGATGAATGTACAGATGGTATGTTTGGCAGACCAGTACATCTCCCAGGTAAATGCTATGTTCCCTGGCTCTGTGCATGACGCCTACATCCTGCGGAATAGCAGCATCCCTTATGTGATGGGTCAACTCCAGAGGCACCGTGTGTGGCTATTAGGGGACTCTGGTTACCCCAACCTGTCATGGCTACTAACCCCAGTGAGAAATCCCAGGACCAGGGCAGAGAACGCTACAATGAGGCCCATGGACGGATCAGGAGGGTGATCGAACGCACCTTCAGCCTCCTGAAGGCCAGGTTCAGGTGCATCCATATGACAGGTGGTTCCCTATTCTACTCACCAAGGAAGGTGTGCCAGGTCTTCGTGGCCTGCTGTATGCTTCACAATCTGGCTTTGCAAGATGGCGGTGTTGTGGCAGCTGTGGAGCCTGTGGACAGTGATGAGGAGGAAGCAGAGGAAGAAGACATTGACAACAGGGTCTCAGTTATCCAGCAATATTTCCAGTGACACACAGGTGAGAACACATTCCTGCCTACTACAAGTACTTTCACACTTCTACCTCTATCCTGTCTGTCGATTTCAACCAGTATATGGTAACTGAGTTGTACATTTCCCTTACGGTTTCACAGGTGTGGTTACCAACGTGAGTCATCTGCTTAGATGTATGTTGACCTTACATTTGAGAACGGATTTTGTCACTGTCATTGGTAATACACATTTTCAAAATCACAGACTGACTCCAGATTGTTTTGTGGTTCAAGGGTGTTTATTGAAGTGCTAAATATTGGAGGGGGTGGTAAAATGGTGAGGGGTGATGGTGGAGGAATGTCGATGGCAGAGTCCAGTCTATTCATCTCACAGGTGCACTGCCCATATGGGCATAGGAAGTGGAGCTGGGGCAGTTCCAATATGGACAGGATTACAAAGTGGGACAGTGGGATGACAATCAGGGTGGTCTCATTTCTTGGGGGGGGTCTTGGCATCGTGCTCTGTCCTGTTCCTGGATCTCAGGGACCGCTTGAGGGGTGGTTCTCCGTCTGCAGGGGGTGGAGTGCTGGTGTGGTAGTCCTGTGGCAGTGCCTCCTGTCCACTAGCGCCGGTGGAGGTGGTGGGCAGTTCATCGTCCATGCTAGTGTCAGGGGCCTCTAGGAGTGCCACGGAGTCCCTCCTGGTGTTAAGTATCTCCTTCAGCACCCCTACGATGGTGCCCAGAGCGGTGCTGATGGTTCTGAGTTCCTCCCTGAAGCCCAAATACTGTTCCTCCTGCAGGCTCTGGGTCTCCTGAAACTTGGCCAGTACCGTTGCCATTGTCTCCTGGAAGTGGTGGTATGCTCTCATGATGGAGGAGAGGGCCTCATGGAGAGTGGGTTCCTTAGGCCTGTCCGCCCCCTGTCGCACAGCAGCCCTCCCAGTTCCCCTGTGTTCCTGGGCCTCTGTCCCCTGGACCGTGTGCCCACTACCACTGCCCCCAAGTCCCTGTTGTTGTTGTGGTGGTGGGTTATCTTGGGTTCCCTGTAGTGGTGGACACACAGCTGATTGACGTGTCCTGGGTACAGAGGTATGGGCCCGCTGGGTGGGTACTGTGCTGGTGTTACCAGAGGGTGGAAGGTCTGTGGTGGCCTGTGACTGGGTGTGGGGAACCAACTGTCCCGAGGCCCACGATGGTCCGGGCTGGTCATCTGGATGCAGTTGGACTTAGCTGCTGTCATCACTGTAGGCCTCTTCTGTGGGTGGGGTAGAGATGTCTGGACCCTCCTGTCTGGTGACATTGGGTAGTGGTCCTGCAGGGGTGTAAAAGCATGATTATTGCATCTCTGTGTGTCATGGTGTGCAATGGGTGGATGAGCGTGTACACCAGTGCTAGCATTCCTGTGTGGGGGCTTGTGTGATGATGGTTGGGGGGGTGTTATGGGTTTGTGCAGTGGGCATGCTTTAGTGATGGGTGTCCATGCTTTGTTGTGTCATGCAGGGCTTGGTGTTGGGATGGGTGGTTTGTGTTAGTAGTACAAATGTGAGGAGTTGGAGTGATAGGGGAGGGCTTGAGGGTGGAGGTCTGTGATAGCATGCAGGTAGGGTGGGGAATATGATAGTTAAGATTTGACTTACCAGAGTCCATTCCTCCACCGACTCCTCCGAGGCCCTCAAGATGCATAATGGCCAAGACCTGCTCCTCCCATGTTGTTAGTTGTGGGGGAGGAGGTGGGGGGTCCGCTGCCAGTCCGCTGTACCGCGATGTTGTGTCTGGAGACCACGTAACGCACCTTCCCCCGAAGGTCGTTCCACCTCTTCCTGATGTCATCCCGATTTCTTGAGTGCTGTCCCACTGCGTTGACCCTGTCGACTATTCTGCGCCATAGCTCCATCTTCCTATCTATGGAGTTGTGCTACACCTGTGATCCAAATAGCTGTGGCTCTACCCAGACGATTTCCTCCACCATGACCCTGAGCTCTTCCTCCGAGAACCTGGGGTGTCTTTGCCGTGCCATGGAGTGGTGTAGGTGATGTGTGGGGTGGTGTATGTGGTGATGAGTGTGGTGATATGTAGTGGTGTGTGGTGTTTTGTGCGTGGATGTAGTATGGGTGATGGTGTTGTGTGCCTCTGTGTGGTGGGGTTGTCTATGCTGTGCTGTCTCTCTGGCCTTCATCAAACTTTTTGGTCGTAGGGGTTTGTGGGTGATGTGGGTGTGTGTTTTATATAGTATTGATTGTGTGGGAGTGGTGTGTGTTTGTGTCTCAGGTGTGTTTCTGGAATTGTCCAATGTGGCGGTGTTTTGGAGATGTGTGTGTATTTTGAGCGCGGCAGTGTGTACCGCCAATGGAATACCACGGTTGAAAGACCGCTGCGTGGATTTGTGGGTCGTGATAGCATGGACGTGTTTCTGTTGGCGTGACGGTGGAGGTTTTGTTTTCGCCAGTTTATCACTGACCTTTGGTGTGGCAGACTTGTGTGGGTGTCTGAATTTTGTCGGATTTCGAGATGTGGGTCATAATAGCTGTGGCGGAATTCCGCGGCCACGGCGGTGTATTGGCGGTCTTCTGCACGGCGGTAAGCAGCTTTTACCGCCAATGTTGTAATGACCCCCTAAGTGTTTCTCTCATGAGGACTTGTATCAGAAGTGTAGTATAACTGTAAAGTTTTAAACAAATTTAGTTATATTTTTGGATCCCTGCAAATTTTTTGCAAAGTTACATTGGGTCCTTGCTGAGGGTTGTGAAGAATTTGTGAATAGTGACTAATAGCCTGTCATTTTATGTTACTTAGAAAAGTGAGGAACGGGTTAAGGGGTGTGAGAAAGGGCCTCTTTTGTTATGGTGGCCCCCAACCTTTTGCCTGGAAAATGATGTGATTCCAAACTGTAAGTGCCCTGGCCCCTGCTGAACAGGTTCCCAGAGCCAGACCTCTTTCCCCAAAACTGTGCTATGTTTGGCACTTCAGCCACCTTAATAAGTCCCTAGGAAATGATAACCCTTGACTCTAGGGCATGGGTACTAAAGAAGGACCCCCAGAGCTGCAGCACCAATTGTGACACTCTGAGGGCCCCCACACCAGCCTCATGCAGACTTCCATTGCAAGTGCATGTCAAGGTGAATCTAAAGTTGCAAAATCAACATGGCACTTATCTAGAGTGCCATGGCCACTAACACTGCATGCAATATAGGTAAGTCACCCCGCTGGCATGCCTTACAGCCCTTAGGCATGATGCACTATAATGCATGTGAGGGCATATGTGTGCATTAGCAAATATACCCCTCCTGTGTCTTTGCTAAACCTTAAGACATAGTAACTGTACGGGGGAGCCATAGCAAACACATGTGCTGGTCACTGGTCATTACAGATTCCTCCGCTACATGATGGCCTCTGAACCCTGGGTTGTTTGACATCAAACAACTCAGGATAATAAACCCATACTGTTGCCATTGTCGGATTTATGATAAAAGGTACCCACAGGGCACCTTAGAGTTGTCCCCTGCAAAACCCTAAACAGCCCTGGCATGGTTGCTGACTGGTCTTATCCAGCCTGCCATCAGTAGACATGATTCTGGAAGTCTGGGATTAGAGCCTTTAGCTCTCAGGAACCAGAACACAAAGCCTTCCTGGCTTTACTGCCTTTGATATCTGATCTCCACCTCTTCTGCTAGCAGCAGATGGCTTCCCAATGCTTTCTCTCCCAATTTGGGTTGGAAAACTGATGGGAAAACTAGCAAGGACAGGAGGAGCGACCATCCACAGCCTTCACCACCTCTCAGGTCATGCAGGCGAGGTGATCACTCCATTTCATTTTCTTCCATCTTGGATGGCAGGAAAATAGTCAATCAGGGTTAGGAATGTAACTCTTTGCCACAGTCACTTGGTGGGTGTAGCCGCCCTAAAGTTAGTGGCCCATTGGCCACTACCAGGTACGCCCCCTAATACTCCTTAAATGCTGTATTTAGTGAGCATCCCTAGAACAACAGATCATATTTGATGAGCATAAGAAGACGAGGAACAAAGAAGACCCGAGGCACGCAAACAGAAGTCCTGCTGCACAAAGAAAAAGGCACAAAGCCATACCTGCTGCTCCAAGAACTCAACCATCACCGCTGAGGTGTTGCCTGGAAGCCTGAAGGACTCTACAAAATCCCAGAGCACCTCTAACCTTCTGAGAATCGCCAAGAACCTCCCTCAGAGTAAAGGTATCACTCGCCTTCACCCTGCGGGCAAGGAACCAGTGAAGTTGAGTTCACTGGTATGACCTGCTGCTGACCAAGGAACTGGACCAAGCAGTCTGACCAAAATCCACACACCAGACCAGTATGCCAAGTTTGGTGGCATTGCGTTTTTCAGGGCCTGAAACATATCATTACCTAGGTACTGGACCCCTAATGTCAGACACCCAGAAGCAAAGTCCACTTCAGATGCCCAAAACTCCAGAAGCAAGCACCAGTCATGGGATTTCAGGTCACACAGAGTGGCCCCGCTGACCTAAAATCTATCCTCCCAGTGACCTGCTCCTGGCTCCAAGGACCCCAAGATGCACAGCTCCTCACTGACCAATCTGCATTGCACCAGGCCTCCCTGGCCCTTGCATCAAGAAAAAAGCTGTGTTCTAGCGGTCCCTAACCCTAAACCGAGAACACCACAAACATCTCTGGCTGGCATACATACAGGAAATCTAGATGACTTCAACCTAAAATAGAAGGTGACACTTGTGAAAGCATTGGCTGATATTATTTGCATTTATCAAGATTTTACAATCAATTCCTTTGGTGCATAATTACGTACAAAAACAGAACATTTTCTATACTTTGAAAAATCATACTGTGAAAAAAACTTACAGTAAATTGATGACTGCTGTATTTTTCTAATAGGTCTCTTGTTATTCTTTTGAGTGTGTGTCCACATTTCTTGATACTGTGAGTACAACAAATGCTTAGTACATCTCTAAGATAAGCCTAACTGCTCACACACTGCTACAAAGACAGAGCATTTGAGGATCTGATTTTTACCTCTGGATAACACAGTGGCATTGTCCAGACTCTCTATAAAAAGCCAGACTCCTACAATGAGTAATTGCCATTCAAAAATGGGGAAAAGTCTGCAAAAAATAAAATAACAATGTAACAAATCTTTTGATTCTCTAAGAATTGGAGTTTCAGACAACAGTGCAAAGTTGAAAAGGTTGTCATTAATGGTTACTTGGTGTACCATTCTTACACTGAGTTTTAATATTTTCTGAGACATTTGAAGTCATCTAGAAAGAGCAAAAAAACAAAGATTTTGACCAACAAACTCAACTGAAGTGAATAACTCTTTATTTTATCATATAACTATAGATCATAACAGAAAAGAAAATATAATACTTTAAAAACAAGACATATTTACCATTAAAACTTTCATTTAAAAATCCTATAACAAAGCCTGATTATTCACAACAAATTGTCCTAAATACAGCTAAAACAACAGTGTCTTGCACCAGGCTACACCTTTTATAAAACAGCCAACAGAAAAACAGACATCATGATCATTCAGCTGCTGAAGGAAAAGCAATGCTACTCTACATTTTGTAAAATTCCTTTTTTGTATTAAAGGTAACAAGTAACATATACAATTTTAAAAAAAAGACAAAGTGCAACAGTGTTTGGGGGGATTGCTCATCGCAGGGGCAGGCACAAACGTTACTGAAAGAAAACTGCCCTTGTGAGAAGGACAACATCCACCGTAGGGACCTCAACCTAAAACGGGACTGTAACATTAATTTGTACACATCATAGACATATAACAGGTATGACCCCGTTGACATTTGAACCATGCAATACTCTCTAACAATTGGCTTCATTACCTTGTTAGCCTCCCGAACTGCCTGTCTATGCTTAAATAAACATGCCTGAACCCAGGCTTTGTCCTTGTTAGATATTGAATGAGAGTTGTCAAACAAATCAGGGCAGCCCAAAGCTGTCAGAGTAACCTTAATGTACATCAGCCATGGGATTGAACAGGAAAGTTCACTAGTGAGGCAGTCCTTAATGATCAGCTGTTTAAGTACAGCCTCCTTGTAAGCCCAAATTGCGCACCAAAGCTCCAGGAGGACAGCATTAGTACTGTCCTGTAAGTAGTCCAAACCTAACTCCTGGTGTATGGAGAAGTGTGGTGTAGATTGCGATAACAGTTTTTTCCCACCTGGATACTACCAACCTCTTTGTACCTGCACTAACCCATACCATAAGTCACAGCAGGTAAGCACTTCCTCCGATAGACTTCAAACATCGGGGCAGCCGGCTTTCTTTCAAGGTTGGTAACGAGCGAGAAAGTAATTCCCACTGTATGCGAGACACCCTGCCTTTCAAACAGGGAAGTCAGACTCCAGTCCAAAATATTGAAAATAGCGTACTCTACCCAGAGCACACCCACCTATATGTACTAAGCAGGCCTTAATATTCTTAGGACCACCAACCATTAAAAAAAAATTCATACAATTTGTCTCAAGGTCCAGACCTTTCATAAATTCAATGAAACTAGCTACCAGCAACCTGAGCCCATTAGCTGTTCTCACCAGCAGAACTGCATCATCTGCATTCAATAAGGTAGGAAAGGCACTGTTACAAATATGTGGTATGTCAGTTCCTACAGAAATCAAGGTTCTCTCTAGACAAAAGAAATAAAATTGGGATGAGAACACAACCTTGACTCACACCACGATTTATGCTAAACAAAGAAGTGCACTCACCATTAGGCCTGTATCTAACTTTTGTCCTAAAGTCCTGATGTAGAAGCCACAAAAGGTTAACCAGCCCAACAGCTAGGCCCATAGACAAAACATTTTCCCAGAGCTCTGCCTGTTGACACAGTCAAATGAACTTGATAATTCCATGACTGACAGATGGATGGTGGAGCCCTTCAAAAATGTTGACTTGGCCATAAGAAGGTGAAAATTAAGGCACTGTTCTATCGTGCCCAAACCCTTCCTAAATTCGTATCGCACCTGAGAAATAATTGTATTTTCTTGGAGAAACCAAGCGCTCTAACACAATCCAACTTATTATTTTAAAGGAAGAGTCTAACAAGATTTGGAGATAACACCTAGGTTTCAGGATATTGCGCTTTTTAAAAACTGGTACCACTATAGATGTTCACCAAGACCATGGGGGCCCTGCCCGACACACAGAGTTAAAAATATTAGTTAAAATTGGGGACCAAAACTCTGGATGCTTTTTAGACGGATCCAGCATGATCCCATCCGGTCCAGGGCCTTGTTAGGAAGGCTAGCATAGATAGTGTTTTATCACTTCCTCTACCAAAATGGGGGGACTAAAGTTCAATGGAAGTTAACCTGAAGATCTTCATCACTTACACTATTTGCCCCATAAATGCTGGAAAATTGGTCAATCCATGGTCAATCCAAGCGTCAGGGGTAATTTGTGTGGTAACAGCATCAGGCGGGTTACCTTTAACTGGGCCTGCCCGAACCACCCACCAGAAGGTCTGAACATTCTTTTTTTGGCAAGAAGCCACAATAGCTTCCCACTTCTCTACTTTGATTTCAGCCTTCTGCTTCTTCAAGGCCAAAGCATAAGCCTTTCTACAGGCAATGATAACAGCCTGGGCCCTGGGAAATTGCCTAAAGGATTGACACAAGGTGGCATTGGCTTTCCCACACTCTTCATCAAACCATGAATTTCTAACTGGAGGTCCTTTCTTTATTGGTCTACACAACATATCACTAATACGAGATAGAAGTTCAACAAAACCAGATAATAAGTTAGTGGCATCTCCAAGAGCCATAGAACACAATATTATCAGGTCAGAGCAATCATTTTGAACCTGGCCTGATATATGTGTTAATTTGGCGGAACACCAAACCAACCTCCTGCCATTCTCTTTAATGCTTAGTATCTGCCTAGGACCCACCATGCTCATCTGAACATTCAAAGGAACTTCAACTTGTTTGGTTAGGGGAGTATGATCACTCTAGATAGATGGTATCACTTCAACACCCCCACCCCCGAATCAGTGCTTTCAAATTCCAGAGAACAGCAAACTCAATATACAGGCATTTAAAATGCATTCAATTATAAAAAAAATAATATAAAATATAAATGTATATGTCAGGTTTACACCAATTTCTGTGAAATTCAGTAATCTGTGAGTGTTTGTATAATTGTTGCAATATATTTAAAAAACATATGTACGATGAGCGTATGTAGAGAACAATATTTTTATAAATGTTGTCAGTTGTAGAATCTTTTCATCCATTGTAAATCTGTAGAACAAGTCCTATAATTCTTTGTAGAAATACTTGAGTGCAACTGTTTTTTACCGATGTGTGCCTATACTTACATATTTCACATAGGCGAATGTCATGTAGATATGTACAGAAATATTTTTGTTCAAGTGGTTGCATGTCTAGATTGTTTCATTCTTTTATGAATTAATACTACAAATCCCAGAACACCTAGTAAAAGTAGTAGACTGCAATACTATGTAATGCATTTATATGTAAAAGTTGTCAGCTATGCAGTACATTCTTTTAAGTGATGGAGTAGGTATGTTAGAGAATTATTGCTTTGAAAATGGGTCACTGATTACACTGAGTGTGTACTTTCACATGCAAGGTCTGCTTGGCACTAGAAAATGTGTTTGCACACATTCAGACACCAGCTTTGCGTCCTGCAGTATCAGAACCAGTTGCTAGCTGGTACACACATTCACATATGAAGGTAACTGCTCAAGGAATCTAGTCTCTCATCCCAAAAATACTCCTTTATATATGGGTTAGGCCTACCACTGCAGAACCTGAGTGAGTAGTTTTAAACATCAGCTTCACTGGGTGGTAGAAAACCTGCTCGACAAGTCTTAAACTGATCTCCTACTGCAGAACAGCCACCCCTCACCTAGGGTAGAGGTATGCCATGAGCCATGGTGCTATGTGATTAAAAGGTGAAAGGTCCTTGAGACTTTTTCTGACTTAGATCTGCACTGGGAGACCCTTACACCCAGTTACATATGTAGAGTCCTTCTTATACTGCAACCCATGCACCAACTTACGAAAAGAATAGCAATGCTTAGACACTGAAAGAGCCACTCACACATTCATGCACACATTCAAACAGGAGCTCTGTATACTGTAGTATGAGAACCAGTTCCTAGCTGATACACTCACTCACATTTATAGGCAACTGCTGAGAGAAGCTAGCCTCTCATCCACAAAAATAGTCTTTTAAACATGGGTCAGGCATACTACTGCTAATCCTGAGTGTGTAGCTTTAAACATCGGATGTACTTGGCAGTAGAAGACCTGCATGATAAGTGTTGAACTGAACTCTTACTGCAGAAATGTCAATGCTCACCTAGGGTGTATGTAGGACATGAGACATGGTGCTATGTGATTACATAGTGAGACATATTCTGCACAGTTTCACTTGGTTAAATGTACACTGCCAGATCCCTGTTCCCAGTTCCATATGAAGAGTCTCTTTCATATAGTAACTCATGCACCTAGTTATACGAGGATAGAAGCATTCAGATACAAAGTCAGACACTGAAAGTGCCACTCATATATTCATGCACACATCCAAACAGCACCTCTGTTTACTACAGTGCCACTGCCAGTTGCTATCTGAAGCACTCCCTCACATTTGCATGCTGATGCTGAGAGTTGGTAGTCTCCCACCCAAAAAAGTATGCTTTTAAACATGGCTTGTGCCTACAACTGTTGAGTCTGATCATTCAGTTTTAGATATCATCAGTAGTTGACAGTAGAAAATCCACTTTGGATGTGTTCAAGTAACCTCTTAGTGTAGAAATGTAACCCCTCAGGTATTGTGTGTAGGAAGGCCATTCCACAGTGGAATTTGATTAAAAGTTTACATATGTCCTTGACACTTTTCCTGAGTAGCAAACCTATTGGCAAACCCCTATGCCCAGTTCCACATGCAGAGTCTCTCTCATAGTGCAACTCATGTACCCAGTTATGAGGAAATAGGCATTAAGATACACGGTCACTGAAAGAGCCACTCATACATTAATGCAGACATATAAAGGAGCTGTGCATACTTATTTTAAAAATGCTTCCTAAAACATGCACTCACTACCTATTTATTAGAGGTTATTAGCACTCATACAGGCAGTCACGCACGGAAAGAGCCACTCATACTTTGATGCACATATACAAACAGCAGCTGTGCATAAGACGTTATCAGAACCAGCTGTTAACTGATACACTCAGTCACCTTTTTAGGCAACTACTGAGAGAAGCTAGTCTCCCATCCAGAAAAGTACTCCATTAAAAATGAGACGGACCGGCTCCTGCTGACCTTGAGTGCCTAGCTTTAAACATAATTTCCACTTGGAAGTAGAAAACATGCTTGACAAGTCTTGAACTGACCTCTTACTGCAGAAATGGTATCGCTCACCTGGGTTGTAGGCAGTCCATGGTGCACTGGGATTAGAAGGAGAGACATGTACTAGAGACTTTCACTGACTTAGTTCACCCCTTTACCCAGTTACATATGTAGAGTCCCTCTTATACTGCAAATCATTTGCCTTCTTATAATAGTATAGAAGCACGCAGGCATGTAGTCAGACACTGAAAGTCACACTAACACATTCATGCACACATTCAAACAGCAGCTCTGCGTCCTTCAGTATCACAACCATTGGCTAACTGACACACACATTGACATATGTAGGCAAGTGCACACAGAAGCTTGTCTCTCATTCACAGAAATAGGTCCTTATACAAGGGTTGGCTTTACTTCTGGTGAGCTTAATAGTGTACTTTTAAACACCACTTAGAGTTGCCACTAGAAAACCTGCTTCACAACTCTTCAAATGACCTCTTGCTATAGAAATGTTACCCAGCACCTCACCAGGCACCTCTACTGGAGGTTGACCATCAGGCACGGTGTATGTAATTAAAAGGTGACATGTCTTTGACAGATTCCCTGAGTCACATGTGGCTAGCAGACCCCTGTACACAGTTATATATTCAGAATCCCACTCATAGTGCAACTTGTGTACCTACTCATACGAGAATAGAAACACTCAGAAAGACAGTCATACACTGAAACAACCACTGATAGATTGATGCAGACATCTGATGAACAGCAATGTATACTATAGTATCAAAAGCAGTTGGTAACTGATACAGTCATTCATATATGTAGGCAACTGCTGAAAAAAGGTTAGAGTCATATGCAGAAAACCAGTGCTTCAAATATGGGCCGGACCTTCTTCTGCTGAGAGTGACTGTGCAAATGTAAATGTAATTTCAACTTGACATGACAAAATCTGTTTCAGAAATGTTAAACTGTGCTTTTTCTCTATAAGTAAGTTAATGGAATTATTTGTTTTCGGCTTGTAGATATCTGCTAATATCTAAAAGAAGAACATAACAATGGCTACAAAAAGAGAGAAACAAGTTTATTATCTACTTAGAAACAAAATGTGAAACATGTAGACAATCTGATGAAATAAAAAGGAGCTGCTGGTAAGAAAATGAAGACATTTCTTTAAACTGTGTGTGAAAAACTGCAGAGTGAGCAGAGTGAAGTAAAGAAAAATTAGAGTTTTGAAAACAGATAAGAAAGGAGATAAACTACATTACATGAAGAGTACAAAAGGAGCAACATGGAAGATAATTTAACAAGAAGACAGAAGCAGTTTAAAGAGATTGGAAGTGGAATGTTCCACAGTAGAATAATTGAAAATTCTATGAAAACTATGAAAAAGTATATAAGGAGAAGAGAAGCAATGAAGCAAAAGGAGCATTTTCAAGTTGTATTGGATAAGGCACTTGCTTTCAACAGTAAGCTATTTATTTTAATTCTGAGCAGAATGAGGACATGATAAAATAGTGGTGTCTTTGAGAAAAAGAAGCCAAAGAAAAAGACATATAAATAGAAGTAACTTTTTTCAGTTTGTAGTGGAGAATGGAAGCATACTTCCAGTACAGAACCTTATTTTATTGGGGAAAGCTATTTCCAAGAGAGCACATTAGTGCATGCAGTTAAAACATCTGGATGATGTTATGAGATAAAGGATGATACTCCAATTTCAAAAGAGGAGAATGTACGTAGGATGTAGAGGAAGGTATAGCTGAAGAGGTACAGGGAAGGCATAGGCAAGCACCTGTGTGTAAATGGAATTAAAACAGCATATGCAGTATTCAGCAAGAGTAAATTGATTTATTAAGGAGTTTTCTTCGTACATTTCCTTGTACATGTTTCAAGAGGAAAATATGTGTCTTAAAAGGATTAGATCCATGCAAAGTAAAAAAGTACACTAGTTTACAAGGACATTGACCAGTGTGTTTGTCAAAAAAAGTGTGCCACAGCACCTTTCAGCATTTTAGAATGTTAGCTGTACACCGATATGGAATGAGAAGTTGTGTTAGGAGGCTTTAATATGTAAAAAGCTGTGCTTTATTTTTAGGAGATCTGAATAGAGCTTTATTACATAGTACTTTGGAAGAGGTTGAAAATGTTTATGAATAGATTCAGGCCCATATTTATACTTTTTGACGCAAAACTGCGCCAACGCAGTTTTGCGTCAAAAAAATTAGCGCCGGCTAACGGCATTCTGAAGCGCCATGCGGGCGCCGTATTTATTGAATGACGTTAGCCGGCGTTAGCCGGCGGCGCTGTCTGGTGTGCGTTAAAAAAAACGACGTACACCAGGCAGCGCCGGCGTAGGGGGATATGGAGCTTGGGCGTCAAGAAATGGGGCAAGTCAGGTTGAGGCAATTTTTTCGCCTCAACCCGATTTGCGCCATTTTTTTTCACTCCCAACCCCCATAGAAATGACTCCTGTCTTAGCAAAGACAGGAGTCATGCCCCCTTGCCCAATGGCCATGCCCAGGGGACTTATGTCCCCTGGGCATGGTCATTGGGCATAGTGGCATGTAGGTGTTAGGGTTTGTGCACAGCAAAGAGCATGTCCCCTCTCACTGCACTAGTGGGTTCTGTAATAGCTCCCTTTTAAACTTACTATTGAAAGCCTTTCTTGTTATCTTACCTTCTCCCCCCCCCCTATGCTTCTGTGTATGTTGTTTAATGTGCTGTTTTGTTTACACATTGAGCCTTGCTTTTACCAAGGCTTCTTTAAAACACTCCTCTCTAGGCCATGTGTTAATTTAACTCATTTGCATAATAACTGAAACTCTGCACACCTTTCAAGAACATGTGCAGCATGTGAGGACCACACCCAGCTCTTCAAACCACACCCAGCTCTGCACACCTTTCAAGAACATGTGCAGCATGTGAGGACCACACCCAGCCCTGTCTATAAAAGGCAGCCCCCGAGCCTCACCCAGTGCTTGTGCTCGTCTACCTCCTGCTTACCTGAGGACAGATCCCTCGGCGCTGGCACTCCTGCTCTCTACAGACTTTCATTGGCTTCAATGGGCGCAGCTGCTGGCTCTTCCTTCTTCCGGTTTCCGGTTCCTCCTTGCCTTAGCCTCTCTCCTACAAGCAAACTGCAAAAGAGAAAGAAGACAAGGTTAGACTGATCAGTATCTCTTGCCAGCAACAAGTAAGTGCAAAACTTTTATTACCTGAAAGAACTTTGACAACAATTTCTGGATTCATGTATAGACAATTTGAAACAAGATACCTTCCACGAACATTGTGATTCAAACTCTTTGTTACAAGAATACTTTGCGGAACTTTGTGAAGCAAACATTTTTTATTTTTTTTATGGAACTTTTAAGAATCGAACCGTGGAAACCATTAACAGCAAGGCAAACAGTAAATCAAGGACTTGCACAAATTACATGCTGTATTTTGACGTAAAAGTACAGTATTTGTTTTATAAAAGATTCTGGAAATATGGGAAAAGTGAGTCTGCTATTGGGAATTTAGGCTTTAGTTATATTAAGATGAATGTTTGATATTGGTAATTCTGATAACGGTATTTGTTTAATGTTTTAGAATTTCTAATAAATAAAGGGATAGTCAGGAACCCATTTAGGAATAGGTTGTACTTATCTGTTCTTTGTTTATGTTTCATTAGGCACCAGTTTCTACAAAAGTCAGAGAGGGCCGCAGATTTGTGCAGCACTTCAACAGTAGAAACGCAAGAACTGTGTTGTCTCTTTATTTTATTTTATCTACTTCCCCCCTTCCCTTGAGCTTCTGTTCTTAGTGCACTGTTTTAAAAACTAGTGTGCTGGAACAAGCAGTTTCAGGGTGGGGTCGGATTGTCTTCAACCTCCATCAGAACTGAACAAGGACTCAGGTGAGCTGGGCTTTGACAGTAGGGGGGCACAAATCAGGCCCCCCTATGCCACAATTTTTTTTTTTTTTAAAAACACTTACCTGAACTTACCTTAATGTCCCTGGTATGGGTCCCTCCAGCATTGGGTGTCCTCCTGGGGTGGGCATGGGTGACAGGGGGTGTCCCTGGGGGCATGGGGGGGCACCTCTGGGCTCCTTCAGAGCCCACAGGTCCCTTAACGCCTGCCTTTTGCAGGCGCTAAAAAACGGCGCAAAAGCGGCCGTACGTCATTTTTTTTGACCCGCCCACTCCCGGGCGTGATTTTTGCCCGGGAGTATAAATCCCACGCACATGCCTCGGAGTCGATTTTTTTAGACGGGAACGCCTACCTTGCATATAATTAACGCAAAGTAGGTGTCCACGCAAAAAATGATGCTAACTCCATGGACTTTGGCGCTAGAGGCGTCTAACGCCAAAGTATAAATATGGAGTTAGTTTTGCGTCAAAATTGCGTAAAAAAAAAACGATGCAATTTCGGCGCAAACGGAGTATAAAAATGCCCCTCAGTTCTGATCCTTTGGTGCTGAAAAAGAGAATAAGGAAAATTATAGAGGTAGTGATGGCAAATGTAGAGGAAGTACATAAACTGATTAATAAACAGATGAGTATTGAAACATTTATAAAGAACATAGGAAATTCAATGCACTTTGTTGTGATAAACCGGAGTATGTTTGCATTTGTCGCTGCCGCACACACTGCAAAAAACAAACTCTTAATGTAGTTGTATTTTCTAAAACTGAGCAAGACAGCAATGATTAGTGGAAGGAATTTGGTGCATACCTATTTGTAGAAGAACACTTTCATTTAGACACAAAGCTAACAATATGTAAGTATTGGTATGACAAATGAGAGAATGATATAATGCCAGCTAGAGCAATTCATAATAGATTAGAATTAGCACCAAAGCCCCAAGAACTTAGGGCCATATTTATAGTCCCCTAGCTCCAAAGGAGCGTCACTTTAAGTGACGCTCCTGTGGCGCTAAGCACAGCGTCATATTTACAAGGTGGCGTTAAGCCAATTCTTTTGGTTTTATTCCACCTTGTAAATACAGCCCCTTCCCACACAGCACTGTACATGGAAAGGGCGTGCAATGGGTGTTGCTGTGGGCGGGCCACAGCAACACCCATTGCATTTTGACACTCCCTCAGATTTATGAAATCTTGTAAACCAGAGGCAGCGCCAAAATCTAACACCACCCCAGGGGTGGAGTTAGCAGGGCACAACGAGGAGGTATAGTTTTATTCCTCCTCGATTTTTGCTTTTTACATGCATGCTCCATTCTGCCACACACATAGAAAAAGCAAAATGCCAGATATGATTGTTTATGTGCGGGAAGGTGTCCCTTCCTGCACATAAACAATCATTTGAAAATTACACTTTGGCACTTCTGTGTGTTCTGCATTGTGCAGCACACACAGAAGTGCCAAACCACCATTAGTGATTGTTTATGTGCAGGAAGGGACACCTTCTTGCACATAAAGATCACACCCCTCAACACAGACATCCTTGCAAGATGGTGCAAGTATGCCTGAGTTGGCTGCTAAATTTAGTGCCAGCGCTGGGGGAAATGCAGGGGGTGCACCGTATTCCCTTAAATACGGCACATCCCTGTGTTTCTAAAGAGACACAGCGCAGAACTGGCAATTTTGGTGCAGCACCCCGCTGCGCCACTTTTCTTTAAATCTGGCCCTTAATACATTAAGGCCCTCATTCTGACATTGGCGGTAAGTATCGCCTACCGCCATGCTGACTGCCGCCAACATACCATCGCAGCGGATTACCGCCACCCATATAATGACCCACACATAGCCATCCATCACTCTACAGCCACACATACAAGTCCACCAGCCCAAAGGTCAGTGATAAACTGGCGGTAGCAAAACCCACACCGTTACGCCAACAGAACTACGTCCACAGCAATATGACCCATGAATCACCGCAGTGGACATTCAATGGCGGTAAACCATTGGCGCTACATACCGCCACACTCAAAATACACACAACCTAACAAAACAATGCCACATTGGAAAATTTGAATAACACACACCTAACACACATACACACACCACACCCACACTCCCACACCACTATAAAAACACACCCACATTACCCACAACCCTTTACCATTAGAAACAATTGCCAAAAGTGATAACAAGACCACAAACAAGACCACAGCCACACACCACCATCACCTGTACACCATCGACGCACCTTACATCACACACCCCAACACATAACCCCACACACCCTCACCCACACCACTCACATTACACCCATGGCACCACAACAGCACCCCAGGTTCTCAGAGGAGGAGCCAAGGGTCATGGTGGAGGAAATCATCCGGGTAGAGCCACAGCTATTCGGATCACAGGTGCAGCAGACATCCATTGCAAGGAAGATGGAGCTATGGGCGAGAATCGTGGACAGGGTCAACGTGGTGGGACAGCACCCCAGAACAATGGACGACATAAGGAAGAGGTGGAACCACCTACAGGGTAAGGTGCATTCCACAGCAGCAAGACACCACCTTGCTGTACAGAGGACTAGCAGTGGACCCCCATCTCCTGTCCCACAAATAACAACATGGGAGGAGCAAGTTTTGGCAATCAAGCATCCTGAGGGCCTGGCAGGAGTACGAGGAGGACTGGACTCTGGTAAGTCAAATCTCTATTACTATCACCCCCCTACCTGCATGCCATCACAAACCCCCACCCTTACCCTCACTCCACCACCTCACACACACCCCACCATTACATCCCACCCCTCCCAATACCAAGCCCTGCAAGTCACACCAATGCACAGACCCACATCATAGACCTGCATGGAAACCCATCACTAAAGCATGCACAATAGAGAGAATCACTTAGCTCACAAAATATCTCCTCACACAAGGCAATGCTGACAGGGCAATACCAACCATAGAGGGCAACACACCCATGCACAAGATGACACACACAGAAACAATAACACTGCAGTTACATCCCCACAGGTCCCCCACCCAACGTCACCGGAGAGGAGGTGGCAGCAAATTCCAGTCCACCCACAGAAGAGGCCCAGAGTGATGACAGCAGCTCTGGAAGCCTGGAACTGGTTGACCAATCTGGCCCAGCAGGGATCTCCGGACAGTTGGTAACCCAGGCACAGTCCCATACCACCACAGAGCTTCCCCCTTCAGGAAACACCAGCACAGTACCCACCCAGCGGGCCCGTACCTCTATCATCAGGACGTGTCAATCAGCAGTGTGTCCACCACTACAAGGACCCCAGGCCACCCCACAAACACAGGACGATCAGGGACCTGCGGTCAGTGGCAGTGGGCACACGGTTCAGGGGACAGAGGCACAGGACAACAGGGAAGCTGGGAGGACTGCTGTGCGACAGGGGGAGGATAGGCCCAGGGACCCGACTCTCCAGCAGGCACTCACCAACATCCTGGGAGCATACCACCATTCCCAGGAGACAATGGGACAGATACTGGACAAGTTGCAGGAGACCCAGCGGGTGCAGGAGGGACAGTGCCTGGGGATCATGGAGGACTTGAAGGACATCAACACAACCCTGGTTACCATTACAGGGGTGCTGGCAGACATTGCTAACACCATGAGGGAGGCAGTGGCACACCAGAGGGCCCTTGACACTAGCCAAACAGATGAACAGCCTTCCACCTCCGCTGCCTCTAGTGGACAAGAGGCCCCGTCACCGGACCAACACGCCGCAAATCGTCCCTGTGATCCAGGCAAAAGCCAGAGACTATTGCCAAGACCCCACCAGGAAATAAGACTCTCCTGATTGTCACCCTTGTGTCCCACTCTGTCACGTTGTCCACCTTCAACTGCCATTGCTCCACTTCCTATGCCCCCTTGGACAATGCACCTGTGATACAAATAGACTGGACTCTTACCTGGACATTCCAACACCATCACCGCAGCCCATTGCACACACCCCTCTACTTATTAACACCTAAATAAACACCATTTGAATAAATACAAGTATGAAGTCTGTCAAATGATTGAACTATGCATTTGTTTAACAAGCTTTAAACACTGCAATACAACTGTACAGTAATGTATACATAGGAATGACCTGTGGTTGGCTGCAGTCAACACACCAGGAGCGATAGTGGGGCACAAATATCTAAAAATAGAGTTGCTAAAGGGTACAGTAAGTGGCCATAGAAGTGGGAAAATCAGCCTGCCAGTGACAATGTCAACCACAAAACTGTCTTACCTGTGTGTCATTGGAAGTATTGTCGTATTATAGCACTTCTGTTGTCCTCATCCTCTGCCTCCTCGTCTTCACTGTCCACAGGGTCCACTGCTGACACACATCCATCTCCAGCCTCATCCTCCTGCAGAAAAGGCACCTGGCGACGTAAGACAAGGTTGTGCAACATACAGCATGCCACGATAATCTGGCACACCTTCTTGGGTGAGTAGTACAGGGATCCACCTGTTAGATGGAGGCAACGAAACCTGGCCTGCAGGAGGCCGAATGTCCTTTCTAATATTCTTCTTGTTTGCCCATGTGCCTCATTGTAACGTTCCTCTGCCCTTGTCCTGGGATTCCTCACAGGGGTCAGTAGCCATGAGAAGTTGGGGTAACCAGGGTCACCTGCAAATATCGAGGGACAACTGTTAGACACACACTAACCCTTAGGGCCCACACCATACCCATACACCAACACCTACTGGGTGGGAACCAGGGCTCACCTATTAGCCACGAACTGTGCCTCTAGAGTTGAGCCATCACATATGGGATACTGCTATTCCTCATGATAAAAGCATCATGCACAGACCCGGGATACTTTGCATTGACATGGGAGATGTACTGGTCCACCAGGCACACCATCTGCATATTCATGGAATGAAAGCTCCTTCGATTTCTGAATACCTGTTCATTTCTCCGGGAGGAACAAATGCAATATGTGGATCATCTATTGCCCCACTAATGTTGGGGATATGTCCCATTGAATAGAAATCTGCTTCCACTGAGGCCAAATCCTCCACCTGGGGGAAAATGATGTAGCTGCACTTGTGTTTAATCAGGGCAGAAAACACTCTGGTCAGCACTATTGAGAATATTGGCTGAGACATTCCTGCTGCTAAGCCCACTTTCACTTGGAAGGAGCCAGTTGCCAGGAAATGGAGCACTGATAGCACTTGCACAAGAGGGGGCAGATCCTGGTGGGGTGATGGATAGCAGATATCAGGTCAGGTTCACAGCGATTGTGGCCCTGTCCAGTCTATAGGTGGGGATAATGTGCCTGTCCTCCATTGTTGCCAAGTCCATCAGGGGCATGTAGACGGGGGATGTCTCCATCTCCTATTCATCCGCAGTGGTTGCAATCTAGGGGGCAAACGGTGAGCAGCTGGTCAGTATTCCATATTTCCAAACACTACAGTGCATTGCATGTTGTAACTGTAACAGTATATTATTGGATATGCCCAAATGGTGCCTATGTGTTCTGTGACGCAGTTAGGTGCCATGGTCTGCTCCCACCTAAAATGGCGTAGGCCTGTCCTGTATGGAGGGACAGGTGGAAATGTGATAATTCCGCTGATGTTGTGCGCCGTTGCGGGAGGCGGTTGAGAACGGCAGTGCAACTCCTCTTTGAATACCATTGGGCCCTATGGGTTACAGTGGCCAATGGTGATGTACGCCGGCAGTGACGGTTTGCACAGCCGTGAACGTGACCGTCATTTTCTATCTGTTTACTCACTTGCTACTAGACCTTCAGCAGGGGAGGACCTACAATGCATGTGCTGCTGTGACCTGTGTCTGGAACCGACCATGACTCTTGTCACTGGGGAAAGGGCCCCTGCCTTCACAGCTGAGGAGGTGGAGAGACTGGTGGATGGGTTCCTACCCAGTACCGAATGCTGTATGAGCCTCCAGACCAACAGGTGAGTACACTGTGAGCACGAAGCATGGGACATGAATGCAGGGAGTGCTGTGTGTGAGGTCCTCATGTGGGGGGGATTTGTGGAAGAGCCCTAGGCAGAGTGCTGCTTGTATAGTGGGCAATGTCTGTGCGTCAGGGGATGTGAGGGGTATGGTGGGCCATGAGTGTAAGAGACAGGACGGTCTGACTGATACCTTTTCCTGTATTTCACTGCAGGTCCGCGCCCATCAAAAAAAGGGGATATGGCGTGCCATCGCCAAGGACGTGCGGACCCTGGAGGTCTATGGCAGGCTGAGCACCCACTGTCGGAAACGATGGGAGGACCTGAGATGCTGGGCACGGAAGACGACGGAGGCCCAGCTGAGGATGGCCTCCCAACGAGGAAGGGGTGCCCGTAGAATGCTGACCCCCGATGGCCCTCATACTGGTGGTGGCCTATCCGGAGCTGGATGGGTGCTTGGGGCATCACAGCAGCCACAAGGTGGTGAGTACAGTGCCCCAATATACTTGCGCGTGGTGGGGTGGCATCCGGGTGGGGGATGTGGGCCTGTTGGTGCCCCTAGGCCAGGCTGGACATTGTAGGGTAGGGCCCATGATGGGCAGGATCTGATGTACACCTCCTCCAACCAAGCTAGTAGGCATCCACGACTGGGCAGGTGTCTGTTTGTCTCAGGTAGGCTGCAATTGGCGTTAGGTGTCCCTGTCCATGGGCTGGTGACCACCATTGTGACTGTTAGTGCATTGCCTAGTGCGTAGGGCTCTTCCCTGTGTGTGTTTGTTATGTACGCCAATGGTGGTGTTGTTGCAGCTATTGACCAAGGACATCCTTTGTCTTTCCCCCCCTTTTTGTTTTGTCACCCTATCCTTATGTGTATTAGCATCATCTGGCGGAGGAGCAGAGGCACTGGCGACGGGGAGAGCTGCATCCTACAGGGTGCAGGAGGCTGAATCCGCCGACGGCGAGGGCACCAGTGGGACGGAGGGTCAGGAGAGTACCACTGCAGAGACAGGGGGGGACAGTTCTGACAGTGATACCTCCTCCAATAGAAGCTCCCTGGTGGGCACAGGTACAGCCGCCACTCTGTACCAGCACTGCCCTCCCAGCAGACCCTCAGTGTGTTTCTCGTGCCCACTCCCCCAGGAGGGCGGGCATCTCCTTCGCCCCAGGCACCTCAGGCCCTGCCCCAGTTAGCCCTGCTGCCCTAAGTGAGGAGGCTATTGACCTCCTGTGATCCATCTCTGTTGGGAAGTCAACCATTGTGAATGCCATCCAGGGGCTGGCAGCCCATCTGCAACAAACAAATGCATTCCTGGAGGGCATTCACTCTGGCATGGTCGCCCAACAGAGATAAATCCAGGCTCTGGCCTACTCCCTGATGGCAGCCATTGTCCCTGTTTCTAGCCTCTCCCCTCCAACTTCCTCTTCCCAGTCCCATTCCTCTCAATCTCAACCTATCCCAAGCACACAGGCAGACCAGCATGCACCCAGGACAACACAAAGGAGTGGTTTAGGCAAACACAATCACCACCCATCATCCCCCTGGAACTCACACAAACACCATCCAGATGCAGATATATCAACATCCACTGCCCCCACTGTGTCCCTCTCCTCCTCACCGTCCACCTCTCTCCCAGTTGCATCTACACTCACACCTGCATGCACTACATCCTCTTCCACTACCCCCATCATGCCTATCACTACACGCCCCTCACTGGCAGTCACCACCCCCACAACCACGCACACGTCCCCTGTGTCCTCTCCCACTGTGTCTGTGCCCCCTCCTCCGAAAGTACACAAACGCAAGCACTCAGACACCCAACAGCCATCCTACTCACTTCAGCATCCAGCCCAGGCCCCAGCACCCAAACACAGCAGCCAGACACCTCCTACAATCACTTCCTCTTCCTCCACTCCCAAACCTTCACCCTCTTCCCGTCCCAATGTCCCTAGGAAGGTTTTCCTCTCCACCCTTGACCTCTTCCCTACCACTCCCCCCCATCCTTCTCGTCGGGTCAGGGTGGTCAGAACCCTGGCTAGCACCTCAGCCACCCAGTCCACGGCCACAGTAGTGTCGACAGCTACTGCAGGTGGGAGAGGATCCCGGGTACCAGGCAGCAACACTGACAGGGTTCCTGCACCAGGTGCATCAAGGAAGGGTAAGGAGGCACCACCAGCTGTGACCGGGAAGGGCAAGGAAGCACCACCAGCAGTGTCTAGGAAGGGCAAGGAGGAACCACCGGCTGCATGACGGAAGGGCAAGGGGCTATCCCTGGCTGCTGACAGGCAGGGCAAGGGCCTGCACCAGCAGGCAGGAAGGACAGGAGGACTGGTGCTGGGACTCATTCGGAGCCCCCACCACCAACCATGGTGGTTCAGCCGTCCGAGGCTGCAGGGGAAGGGCTGGAGCATCCCCCCACCCCTGCCAGCACTGCCATCAGCACCCCCATCAGCACTGCCATCAGCACCGCTACTAGTACCACTGCCAGCAGCAGCAGCCCCAGTGGGCAGCCGTCTGAGGCTGCAGGGGAAGGGCTGGAGCCTCACCCCACCACAGCCAGCACCGCCACCAGCACCACTGCCAGCAGCAGCAGCAGCCCAAGTGGGTAGCTGTACGAGGCTGCAGTGGATGGGCTGGAGTCTCCCCCCACCACTGCCAGCACTGCCACCAGCACCACTGCCAGAAGCCCCAGTGGGCAACCGTCCGAGGCTGCAGGGGATGGGATGGAGCCCCCCCCCACCACTGCCAGCACTGCCACCAGCACTGCCACCAGCACCGCCACCAGCACCACCACCAGCATCAGTACCAGCAGCAGCAGCATCAGTGGGCAGCCATCTGAGGCTGCAGGGGAAGGGCTGGAGCCTCCCCTCACCACTGCCAGCACTGCCACCAGCACCGCCATTGCCACCACTAATCAGCCATCACTGCAAGCAAACAGTGTGTAGTCCTGCCTCCATGGGCTGTTGTGCATCCTGGTCCCTGCAAAGCATGTGGGTCTGACACCCAGGTGAGAGACTGTGGCCTTGCACTACCCAAGATCTGCATCACAGGGCACAAGGCCCTCTCCACAACCAGTAGAAGAAGCCATCCACTCACCACATCCTTCCCAGGATAAAGCACACTGGGCACAAGGCCCCCTCCAGAACCAGTGGAAGAAGCCATCGACTCACCCCATCTTTCCCAGGATGAAGCACACTGGGCACAAGGCCCTCTCCAGAACCAGTGGAAGAAGCCATCCACTCACCTCATCCATCCCAGGATGAAGCACACTGAGCACAAGGCCCCCTCCAGAACCAGTGGAGAAGCCATCCACTAGAGAGACTGCGGCCCTGGCCTTGCACTACCCAGGACCAAGCAGTGGGCAAACCACCCACTTGAAAGACTGTGGTCTTGCACTCCTCAGTACCAAGCAGTGGGCATACCACCCACTTGGCAGACTGTGGCCTTGCACTCCCCAGGATAAGTCAGTGGGCAAACCACCCACTTGAGAGACTGTGGCCTTGCACTCCTCAGGACCAAGCAGTAGGCAAACCACCCACTTGAGAGACTGTGGCCTTGAACTCCCCATGACCAAGCAGTGGGCAAACCACCCACTTGAGAAACTGTGGCCTTGCACTTCCCAGGACTAAGCAGTGGGCAAACCACCCACTTCAGAGACTGTGGCCTTGCACTCCCCAGGACCAAGCAGTGGGCAAACCACCCACTTGAGAGACTGTGGTTGTGCACTCCCCAGGACAAGTCAGTGGGCAAACCACCCACTTGAGAGACTGTGGCCTTGCACTCCCCAGGAAAAGTCAGTGGGCAAACCACCCACTTGAGAGACTGTGGCCTTGCACTCCTCTGGACCAAGCAGTAGGCAAACCACCCACTTGAGAGACTGTGGCCTTGCACTCTCCATGACCAAGCAGTGGGCAAACCACCCACTTGAGAAACTGTGGCCTTGCACTTCCCAGGACCAAGCAGTGGGCAAACCACCCACTTCAGAGACTGTGGCCTTGCACTCCCCAGGACCAACCAGTGGGCAAACCACCCACTTGAGAGACTGTGGTTGTGCACTCCCCAGGACAAGTCAGTGGGCAAACCACCCACTTGAGAGACTGTGGCCTTGCACTCCCCAGGACAAGTCAGTGGGCACATCACCCACTTGAGAGACTGTGGCCATGCACTCCCCAGGACATCGCACAGGGCATGTAGCCCCCTTCAGGACCAGTGGTGTTGTACCATCTTCCAGCTGTGGTGCCCCCCATTCCCCGTCCCCCTGAGATGCCTGTGTATTTTTGACCTGATGCCCCTGCAGTGTTCTCTCCGTGTTGTTGCAGGAATGAGGGGGGGCCTTGGCCTATGTGATGTGGCCCTGTGGCCCATGGACATTGAGGACTGGGCCGTGTCCCTGCATTTGTATATATGTATATGCGTTTGTATTTTGATGCACTTATTCATGTTATTTTATCGTATTATACTCTCTTCCAATCATTATGTCCTTGCCTTATTCCTGACGGGGATATGTAATGTTTGTACATCTGCTTGTGTGTATGGTGTTGGGGGTGTTGTATGGGTGTGTCACTCACTTTTTTCTTCCCCCTCCCTTGTGTGCTAGGCAGCAGTACTCACCGTGGTCGTCTTCACGAGGAATACTGCTCATAATGCAGGAAAAGGTAGACGAGTATGGGAAATATGTGTAGCTCGGGCTCCATGGCATCATGGTTGTTCCCTGAGTCTCCAGAGGAGAGTCTTTTGACTTCTGTGTTCTGTTTCCACCGTGCTTTTGATGTTGTTTGTACCACCCTGGAAAAGGTGGTGGATGGGCCTGTTGTGATAGAGTGGGCGGTACATTGTCTTCCGCCTCGCTGTTGGCGGTTACCACCATGGTGCCTGTTGATACTGCTGTGGTGGTCGGTGTGTTAAAGTGGCTGTCTGTCTGAGCAGTTTCTGCTGTGGTCATAATTCAATTTTTGTTACCGTCGGCTTGTTGGCGGTATTACTGCCGCTTTATCACAGACCACCAGGGTTGTAATGAGGGCCTAAATGTGTTTAATTCATTTCCAATGCAACCTGTACATCTGTTTCAAGCAATCTTTTGAATTGAGTAAAAAACAGGGAAATTGCCACCAACAGAATTACAGAAAGTACCTAAAGGAAGAGCTGTGTATTTATCTTTAGATTTAAAAAGAAAATGTTGACACTGTGGGTGCTTAGAAAAATGTAGATGAACCACTCATTATTCTAGTGGATATGAATAAAGTTTAAAAGAACACAATATACTTGGGAGAAAATATTGTTTTTCAAAAACACATTGATGTTACCGAAGATGTGAGATGTACTCATGATGAACAGTGCAATTAAGAGGACAAATAAAAAAAATGGATGAGCAGAAGTCAGAAGAAATATATGAGCACTATAGTATTCATCCACTACATTCAAAAGAAGTTGTTGGTGATACTATTGAACAAGCTAGAGGAGCTCTAATGAGTGTGTGGGGGAAAAAGTTTAGAGGCTTGTTGCTTTCCACAGCTATTTTCCACATGAGTAGAGGGATGCTATGATGATTGATGTGTACAAATACCAGCAGCTGACTACAGGTCAACAAGGCTATATTCAGAGGACCCTAGGTTTTGACAATGTATTCCCTATATATTACATCTCTTATTTGAAAGGGACTTGTCAGGGCTCTCTTATGCTGTGAACCATATTCTGAAGACAGGAGTCATTCTGCAAAATATTTCTGCAAGATAGTTTGTTGATAAAGTACAAGGCAAGGATGAGATTATTGAGTACAACTAAATTTGATGGCATGTCAATGTGGGACTAATGACTACTGGTACCATCATCATGGAGAACTCAAATGTGTGCTTCAAAACTTAGGTCCACCTGCTTGGTTTGTGACACTTAGTTACGCAGAGTGCGCATGGGATGATTTACTAGAAGTTTTAAGACAAGCAAACTGTAATGTGAACAACATCAATTTCAAGACTGAGGTGAAACTTTGCTCTTTGGATCCAGCTAATGTACGTTGGCATTTTAATCACAAGTTTCAAGCAGTACTGGCATTTATATGCAACAAAACAAATGTTCTTCTTAAAGAAGTTACATATCTTTTTTGGTGAAAAGAATACCAGGCAAGAAGTGTTCCTCATATACACATGCACTTATGGATAAAGGATGCACCAAAATTTGGAACTAATACTGATCATTGTGTACTATCTTTCATAGTACAGTGTGTAACATGCACCATACCAGTTCAGAATAATAACAAAACCCTACACTATGCTATGCTTTCAAACACATCGATGTGGCATAGATGTGGCAAGTATTGTTACTGAAGATTCAGATGTAAGGGAAAGTTTTCTACATTTTTATTGTTTTGGATTTCCAAGGCCTACCACTGTACCATTGAAATGTTTTATCTGCAAACAGGTATACACTGACATAAAAATCACGAAAAACACATATAATCTGAGAAGATCAGAGGTCTCCAAATATATCAATGATTATAATCCTGCCATTTTATAATTATGGAATGCAAATATGGGCATACAGATTGAGCTGACAGTTCCATCGCTGTTGTTGACTGTTTGGGTCATCACGACCCTGGCGGACGGCGGTATTTGGGGAAAGGTACTGCCAACAGGCTGGTGGTACCTTTCCCTGAATTATGACATTGACGGTTTGGCTCAAGCCAAACTGCCAATGTACCACTCCATCTGCCAGGGTGGTATCAGCCTTCTGGCTGGAGACTTCGGTCTTCAGCCAGGCGGCTGTCACAATCCAGCCCTCGGGATTATGACCTCACCTACTGCCATGGTTTTTGTGGCAAATCTACTGCCCTGAAAACCATGACAGTAGGCACTGTCAGTGCCATGGAATTCCTTCCCTGGCACTGATAGGGGTCTCCCCCACCTCCTCCGCAGAGTCCTCCCCCTCCCTCTCACATACACCTACATCAAATCAAATCATTAACATTTATAAAGCGCGCTACTCACCCGTGCGGCTCTCAAGGCGCTAGGGAGAAGGGGTTACTGCTGCTCGAAGAGCCAGGTCTTGAGGAGTCTCCGGAATGCGGAGTGGTCCTGGGTGGTCCTGAGGATGGTGGGGAGGGTGTTCCATGTCTTGGCCGCCAGGTAGGAGAAGGACCTCCCACCCGCCGTGGAGCGGCGGATGCGAGGGACGGCGGCGAGAGCGAGGCTGGTGGAGCGGAGAAGACGGATGGGAGCGTAGAAGCTGAGGCGACGGTTGAGGTATTCTGGTCCCTTGTTGTGTAGGGCTTTGTGTGCGTGGGTGAGGAGACAGAAGGTGATCCTTTTGCTGACGGGAAGTCAGTGCAGGTGTCTCAGGTGGGCGGAGATGTGGCTGTTGCGGAGTATGTCGAGGATGAGGCGGGCGGAGGCGTTTTGAATTCGTTGCAGACGTTTCTGGAGTTTTGCGGTGGTCCCAGCGTAAAGGGTGTTGCCGTAGTCCAGGCGGCTCGTGACGAGGGCGTGGGTCACGGTCTTTCTGGTGTCGGCGGGGATCCAGCGGAAGATCTTCCGGAGCATGCGGAGGGTGAGGAAGCAGGAGGAGGATTCGGCGTTGACTTGTTTGGTCATAGTGAGAAGTGGGTCCAAGATGAAGCCGAGGTTGCGTGCGTGGTCTGAGGGGGTCGGTGTGGTGCCAAGGGCCGTGGGCCACGAGGAGTCGTCCCAGGCGGTCTGGGTGTTACCCAGGATGAGGACTTCCGTTTTGTCTGAGTTCAGTTTCAGACGGCTGAGTTTCATCCAATCTGCGACGTCCTTCATTCCATCTTGCAGGTTGGTCTTTGCGCTGGTGGGGTCCTTGGTGAGGGAGAGTATCAGTTGAGTGTCGTTGGCGTAGGAGGTGATGATGATGCTGTGTTTGCGTACGATGTCGGCGAGGGGGCTCATGTAGACATTGAAGAGTGTCGGGCTGAGCGAGGAGCCTTGTGGGACGCCGCAAATGATCTCGGTGCGGTCTGAGCGAAAAGGATGGAGGTAGACTCTTTGAGAGCGGTTGGAGAGGAAGGAGGCGATCCAGTCCAGGGCCTGGCCTTGGATCCCGGTGGAGCGGAGGCGGGTTATTAGGGTGCGGTGACAGACGATGTCGAAGGCAGCCGAGAGGTCGAGGAGGATGAGGGCGACTGTTTCCCCGTTGTCCATCAGGGTTCTGATGTCGTCTGTGACTGAGATGAGGACGGTTTCAGTGCTGTGGTTGGCTCGGAATCCGGATTGAGAGGGGTCGAGAAGGTTGTTGTCTTCAAGGAAGTTGGTAAGCTGCTTGTTGACGGTCTTCTCTCTGACTTTGGCAGGGAAGGGGAGGAGCGAGATGAGGCGGAAGTTCTTCAGGTCACTTGGGTCAGCCGTAGGTTTCTTCAGTAGGGCGTTGACTTCAGCGTGTTTCCAGCTCTCGGGGAAGGTGGCAGAAGAAAACGAGGAGTTGATGATGGTCTAGAGGTGCGGGGCGATGATGTCGTCGGCTTTATTGAAGATGAAGTGTGGGCAGGGGTCCGAGGGGGCACCGGAGTGGATTGAGTTCATGGTGGTTTTGGTCTCTTCTGTATTGATGTGGGTCCAGGCGTTGAGGGTGATGGCTGGGGGTGTGGGTTCAGTGGTGGTCGGCTGGGTCTGGTGTCCGAAGCTGTCGTGTAGGTCGGTGATCTTACGATGGAAGAAGGTGGCGAGGGAGTTGCACAGGTCTTGTGAGGGCGTGATGGTGTTGGCGTTGGGGTTGGAGAGCTCTTTTACGATGTTGAAGAGTTCTCTGCTGTTGTGGCTGTTTTGGTCCAGTCTGTCTGTGAAGAAATTCCTTTTGGCTGCGCGGATCAGGTGGTGGTGTTCGCGGGTAGCGTTCTTGAGGGCAGTCATGTTGTCTGCGGAGTGGTCCTTACGCCAGGCTTTCTCGAGGGTACGACAAGTTTTCTTTGATTCCTTAAGGGCGTCGGAGAACCAGAGAGGTTTTTTGGTTTTGGACTGTCTTGGAAGGCGTCTGAGGGGAGCGAGGTTGTCTGCGCAGTTGGTGATCCAGTTTGTGAGGCTGAGGGCTACGTCATTGGGGTCGGCGGAGAAGGTGGGTTGGTTGTCGATGAGCGTGGAGAAAAGCTGTTCTTCGGGGATTTTGTTCCACTGTCGACGAGGGATGGGTTGAGTGCGGAGGTGGCGAGTCTCGCGTCGGAAGGTGAAGTGGACACAACTGTGGTCGGTCCAGTGTAGAGCGGAGGCGTGGCTGAAGGAAATGTGTTTGCTGGCGGAGAAGATGGGGTCGAGCGTGTGTCCGGCGATGTGGGTGGGGGTGTTCACCAGTTGCTTGAGGCCGAGGTTGGCGAGGTTGTCGAGTAGGGCGGTGGTGTTGGGGTCGTTGTTCTGTTCTAGATGGAAGTTGAGGTCGCCGAGGAGGATGTAGTCTGGCGAGGCGAGGGCGTGCGGGAAGATGAAGTCGGTGATGGAGTCGCTGAAGAGGGCACGTGGTCCGGGGGGACGGTAAATGAGGGATCCTCTGAGGGTGGTCCTGGGGTCTGTGCGGATCTGGAAGTGCAGGTGTTCGGCGGCGAGGGGGGTGTCTTCGGTGGAGGTGGTGACGCTAATGGAGTCTTTGAAGACGATGGCGATTCCTCCTCCTACTTGGTTGGTGCGGTCTTTCCTGGAAATCTTGTAGCCTTCGGGGATGGCTGTGGCGATGTCGGGGGCCGAAGAAGCGTTCATCCAGGTCTCAGTGATGAAGGCGACGTCTGTTGCGGTGGAGTCCAGGAGGTCCCAGAGTTCAACGGCGTGCTTGTGGACGTATCGAGCGTTGATCAGGATGCATTTGAGGTGGTTGATGGCACGTGGGCTGGTGGTCGTGGTTGTTTCGTGGTGGAAGGTACGTTTGCAGGTGTGACATGCGAAGGGTCCGTGGGTATGTTTCGGGTTGGCTTGGAAGCAGGTACTGGAGCGCCCTGGGTTGAGGGCGTGGAGGGTGATGGGGTCATAGCGGTGCAGCGGGGTTCGGGAGTGCTGAGGGCCAGGGGTCGTGGCGCTGGGCGCGGGCCAGGCACGGACGGGCGCAGACGGGCCTGCCTTTGGCGCGCCAGCGGCGCGCCCGCTGCGCAGTCGCACAGCGGCCGCCATAAAAGGGAGGAGGGGGGGAGGGGTCAGCTGGGGGCGGGGGACAGGAGTGGGGCGACGAATGGGAGCTGGGGGGGCGGGGGCGTGCAGGAGGTGGCGGTGGGAAAGCGGAGGGAGGGGGGACAGGTAGAGGGAAGAAAAGATGGGGGAGGGGGGTTAAGGGTGGCGGGGAGTTTATGAAGAAAGTTAGGAGGAAAGTTAGGAAGATAGGGGAGGGGGGGTTATAGAGGTGGAGGTGGGTGAGGGTGAGAGGTAGAAGATAGATTAGGGTGAGGGTGAGAGATAGAGTGAAAGGACAGGAAGATAGGGGGTTACAGAGGGGGTGGCGAGTGAGGGGGAAAGATAGAGAGATAGGTAGATAGAGCGATAGGTAGATGGGGGCGTTACAGAGGGGGTGGCGAGTGAGGGAGGTCAGGGAGACGAGACAGGAGCAGGAGGGCAGACGCGTGAAGAACCAAGCAGAAGGTAAAAGAAGAAGAGGAGCAGAAGAGGGAAGAGCAGAAAATCGCAGAAGAAGGTAAAGAAGAAGAGGAGCGGAAGATCAGAAGACAGAAGAACACAGAAGAAGGTAAAGAAGAAGAGGAGCGGAAGATCAGAAGACAGAAGAACACAGAAGAAGGTAAAGAAGAAGAGGAGCGGAAGATCAGAAGACAAAAGAACACAGAAGAAGGTAAAGAAGAAGAGGAGCGGAAGAGCAGAAGAGAGAAGAACACAGAAGAAGGTAAAGAAGAAGAGGAGCGACGAGCAGCAGAGGAAAGAGCCAAGAAGAGGGACACAGAAGAAGAAAGCACACGCAAGTCGCGGTGCAAAGGAGAGAGAAAGAAGCACACAGAAGAAGAACACAGATGAAGACATGTATGTAACACACCCAAAACTTGACAGGCACACCACGTGGAGGATAGGTGTTGATACGCACCCTTTGCATACATAAGATGTACACAAACCACTGCAAGTGAACACAGGTTGCCTACTACGTACACTTCACACACACACAGTACACCAAAGAAAGAATAGCACAACAATGTCAATGGCATACACCATGCTCATGTAACGTAAGTCATACATAGACACAGATCCCTCAAATCATGCAGTGCAAGTCTCTGCCAGAACAAACATTAAAATGCCAGACAACTGGTGCCAATACCAACTACATCACATCAACACATACCTGACTTACCTGTATTGTGCATATATGTCTGCATGATGCATTGGTCATACACATAGGAATACAACATTAATGGCCATCACATACAATGTGCCAGATTTGTGAGAAGTGGCACCACACCTACTGTAGTGCCACCTCACCTGCACACTTATGGACCTACAACTCCATCATGTCTGAGTCACTGTTAGACATTAAAGATCATGGATGCCATAGTGGGACCCTGTAGGAGTATTTAGGACATTACTGACCTTACATTCACTCTGCTAAGGGACACATTTTCTAAGTAGCTGAGCTTCATCCAATAGCCTGCACTGTGCATGTGTTGACAGCATAAAAGCTGTGAATGTTTTGGAAGATAGGAGAGACACTGGAAGTAATGTTAATCATCCTGAAACAATGGGATGCACACCCTTGGAAACCTGATGCCTGGCACAAACATCAGCTGCCACTCCGGATCACTAAGGGACCTATGTAAGACCCCCTCGTGCCATTGTCATGGCCTGCACTGTATGTACAAGTTGGCGGATGACCACTCTTTTGTGACTTGAAGCCACATTGTAAATTGACCACCCTCCCATGCAGCACAATGTGTGTTGCCTCAGGTCTGTCACCACAAGATACATAGCATGATAATGCTGACACAGATGTAGGTGCAACCTAAAACCTGAGGTAGTGCCAACATCAAACACCACTCCAGGGGTGCTATTTGCAAGTTGCAATAAGGAAATAGGCTGAGATTTGACCTCATATGAATGTGCCACCTCTGCATGCTGCATACTGCTGCACATACAGAAAGAGCCAATTGTCCATCAAAACTGTATATGTATAGGAAGTGCCAATACACAAGATTTTCATGTTCAACAACACAATGCTAAGAAAACTTTGCACAAGGCCAGCAACTCACAGCATACCACAAACATATATGAGTCACAACCAACTCAAAATAACAACTGCCATGCTACATGACAAACTTGTTGCAAGCCTTAACAACAACTTACATCTATTATCGTTTGCAGGGGATCATGGTTATGGCATACAGCCATGGATGATAACCCCATTTGCAAACCCAAGAACAGCAGCAGAGCGTGCTTACAATGAGGGACAGTGTAAGACACACAATATCGTGGAAAGGTCATTTGGCATACTGAAAACAAGATTCAGGTGCCTGGACCTCACAGGAGGCAGCCTCCTATATGCCCCACACTTTGTGTGCAAAATCATCCTGATGTGCTATCCTGCACAACATATGTGTGCCGATGAACGTTCCTATGTATGAACACGTTGATGACCTGCCTGAGGAGGAGGAAGAGGGTGGTGGTGGTGATATGGAGTGAGAACAGCACAACACAGCTGCTGGGGTATGCCAGGGACAACACATAGTTGACAATGTTTACTCTTAATAAACGCTACATTCACCTTGTTAATTTTGTAAGTAAACACTTCACTTATACAACCCATCCTGCTTTGGTCTCTTCACTCTCTACTGCATATATCATAGGAATGTGGGTCTAACCTCAGGGAGCTGGATACAAATAGGAATCTGACAAGCACTGTTGTGACATCATATGTGATGTGTAAGATTGTACTGCCAGCATTACACACATCACTAAAAGCTGCATCACTGGTATGTAACAACTAAAGGATACAATCCATGGACCACAACATATTTTGTACATCCATGTTGCCAAGTTGTTAATCAATAGATCATCACACACAACTACATCATGCCCAAATGAGATGTATACAAGAGGCCCACACATGAGGTAGTCAAAAAAAATATAAATTAAGTCATGTTGGAACTGAACACTGTAACAACTCAGTGTGATAGTTGCAATGGCTGCATGGAACATATGTGACAAGTGGGGGGACATGATTGGTAACTATGGTCATCATTATTTCCCTAGGTAATCAACCAATGGTAGACGTTGGGCCTGCACAATCTATCCATGGTAATCTGTCCAGCCACTGCCATGGGGCACAATCCTGACACGGGGTACACATGACCTCACAAATTGCACAGACACACCTGTGGAATGCACATCAGTATGGATAAGAACATATGTAGCTAGGGCTGCAGGTCCACCACACAATACCAACAACCTTTGGTAAATGCAACACGTTTAATCAAACTTTTGTGATAAAAAAATATTCTGGGTGGAATGTAGGCAGAGTGTGTCACGTGTACCAAAGATGTACACCAGTCAGACAAATATGCAGGCTTCACACAAGTCTCCATAAACCCCAAATCTACATATGGAGACAGTTGTCGGGCAATATTTCCTAGGTAGCAATGGTTTACCCGTCATCAACAATACCTGACCTGTGTATAAAGCTTTAAATATTATGTTCTGTATGACAACATCACACATCACAGATGAAAACACAATCACAAATCTATTGCATTGTACTGAATGCCAAACATATGTGGAGACACTGTTGTCAAACGTGCATATATATGGACGATGTTCAACAATTTGCATGCTGTTGACACACACATTGGTGGAACAGACCAATCACACCCTTATCACATTGTTGCATGCACCATCACATGTGGCCATACCCAATATGCCACACTGAAGCACAACCCATGTCTTATGTATGTTGATTCAGGGTGCATCTAAGGACAATGCAAAAAAAAACACGCAATCAGGAATTGCGCGGAAAAAAAAAATGACACAAATGCGTCTAAAACATCCGCAAATGCAATGAAAATGACACATGGGCCCTTAGCATGAATTCCACCTTCACACTCCCCTCAATCTGCCTTCAGTAAAATCGACACATAACCGCCATGCATCAATATAAACGATGCACGTGCATTATGCTTCTAAAAAAACCTACACAAATGTTGAATGCATCAAATAAATATATGCATAACTGTAAAAATGTGATGGAGGGGGACAGGAAGTGATGTAATAGGAAATCCTGTCCTCAAGCATGAGACTTTGGGTGTAGTTTTACTTCCTCTTTGCAGTTTGTGCCTTTGTGACTGTGTGGTTGTGTTTTGGAGCTGGTGGCTGAGTCTTGGTTGTGTCTTGAAGTGTGTGGTGTCCTTCTTGTTGTGTTCTGTTTTATATTGAGTGCATTTTGTCCCAGTAGCTGTGATTTTGCGTAGTTTTTGTCTAGATTTGTATTTGTACTGTGGGGTGTGTGTCCGTGGTTGTTACTAATTTGGGCTAGTTGGGATAAGTTAGTAGGATTAAGTTTCTGTTCTTTATTTTTTCTTTTGTATTTGGGGTCAACTCTGACCATAATAAATCATGTCTCGAAGGGGGATGATGACACGGATAACCAAGAATGAGCTAGGTGGATTCGGGTGGCTGGTATCCCACTACCTGCCTATAATGCGAGAGATGGGTGGCCGGGTCATCCAGGGATACAGGACCTAGGCCAGGTAGCTGTGGTGGGGCAAGGTGCTCCACCACCTGAAGAGAGTATTCAGGACCGGCAGGAATGGGCACGAGCTCAAGCATCGTTGGGCAGATCTGGTGGCCAGGGAGCAGGATCTGCTTGATCACCTTGGAGTTGAGATCGACGGACCTGTTGGTGAGTCTCCCATTGCCATACTGTTTACTGTTAACTGCTCTTGAATGACACTAACAGATGAGTTGAAGTGCTGCATGCAATGCTTGTGGACAGATTGTATGCAACCAGAATGAATTGTATCTGTGCTAGTCTAGGCCTGAAGTTCACATGTCCAACCTTGATACCAATGCAGATCAGATGTCTGTTAAGTCCTGCACAACCATCACGAAGGCATACATTTCAGAGTCATGGTGAAAATTGTGCCCCGGCATAGTGTCATGTATCAAATGCTAAGGCACCGCCAGCCTACCATATTCTCCCTGGATTACGTCAACAAAGTTGGGTAACGCATGTATAGCACAATTTTGTCATAATTTTACACACATGACCCCTGCCATCATGTCAGCAAAGGGGGCTTACCCGCCTTAGGGGGCAATAAATATGGGGCATTTGATACCATTAGAGAACTTTGCCACATCAGTCATAGATTAATCAACGCATGATCATTGCAGACTTAAAATTGAAAGGAATGTGCACCACAAAGTGCCTCTGGGTGCCTTGCAGGACAAGCTTGAGTACCTGAGTCATATGTCTTGCTCAGCACAAGGGTAGCGTTGTGTTTTCACACAACTCCCCCTTATACCATGTTGGTCTGTCTTCTATAGATGGCCCACATATGGTTGTTGCAGGGTGTAGCACTATGTGAGTATCTGGCCCAGTGTTAGTGTTCAGATGTGTGGCTCTAACTCACCTGAGTGTCTGTGTCATTGTGTGATCATAGTGGTGTGTCTGTTGCACTGTTTTCCACTAGGATAACTACCTCACTCCTCTCAACTAGTTCACACTGAAATTTGTTGTCCGCTCACAGTGACTGTGATATGATATTGAGCATGGTTTTCCATTCATGTCTTACAGGTGGACCTGCCCCCTACACAATTGGCGAAGTGGCATGATTTGAGGACCCAGATGTATCCAGTAAGTGTGATAATGTGTGTCCTGTAAAGTAATTTACAGTTTGGTGTGAGTGAGTCATGTGTGTTGAATACAATTCCTGATGTGAGAAACTGTCCAATGATCAGATATCAAAGTAGGATGGATGGTGATATTGTAATGTATTTAAAGGATCCCCATGCACCATGAGAGGGTCCCATCTTGTGAGGCTTGTGGTGCACAATGGCCAGCATCCTGGACACAAGAAGATGACAGGCCAGATGAAGGGCCATATGTGACTAAGAATGACAGAGCGAAACACTGTAAGAATACTGGCTGTGGCCCACTCCATCATTCTCACAACACAGGGATGCACCATATTGAATGCAATTTGGTGCATCGCTGTATTGTCATCAAGATGGAGGACTGGGCTGGCAATTGTCCCCCAGCATGGTGCTCAGTCTTTTGCACTCCATGTATGTTACACTTATGTGGAATGTAATTTGCTTGCATGCAGGTCAAGGCCAAACGTATGCTGGTATGGTAATGGGTGTGAAAGGAATAGTAGTGGCAGATCAGGTACGGATGGGTGTCTACACCTGGACACATGAATGTAGATGTTATAGGCCAATGGATACCCACTTCCTAGTTGTCAGCCCTCCTAACATATGGTCCACTGCTTGACTCCATGTATGAGTGGGCATGCCTTATTAGATGACCAGGGCAATTGAGATGATGGATTGTATGGCCATCCCCCCTTAGGCTCAAGTGGAGAGGAATACTAAATGTGTATGTAGATGTGATGCTCACAGTGTAGGTGTCTGTCATATTGATCAGGCTTGCATGTGTACCTATCAGCTCTGACCCCTCTGGTTACCAACAGCATCCCATGTCCAAGTTACTGGTGATGTATGGTTGGAAATAGACACAGATGCTTAGGAAGTTTGGGCCTGATCTATGTAAAGATTGTGGTGCCTTTGCATTATTCTTTATTATGCAAAAGTGAGGCCTACTTCCAAATGTTTGGTTAATTTTCTCGTTTTGCGTCACTTTAGTGTCAATAATAGTGAATGTGAGTTGTGGTGCATGTGTAATTATATGTATCAGTGTAAGCTACTAATCTGTACAGACTCCACACAATGCTGACACTGATGTTTGACTGTCTCCATTTTGCAGCTGCCAACATGACCAATGATGACCTGCATGCGTACCAGAAGAGGGTGGCAAGGTAATGCTATATCCTGGCAGTGGAGTCTGGGTTCAGACGAATGGCTTGCCGCTACCATGCAGAAAGGGCAACGGGGGAAAGGCGGGCATTTCTACAAGGGGTCACCACACTGGCTAAGACGGTACAGAAGACACCCAGCTCCTCAGCAGTTCTGGGGGGCACAGCTGGCACCACACCCACAACCACATCTGCAATAGCTTCAACGTCAGTGCAACAGCCCACACCACCTGCTGCCATGGACAAGCAATTGCTGCAGGATCTGCAGAGGGATGTTTCCCTCGTCCTAAAATGTTTGGACAGTTTGAAGAAGGAGGCGGCAGCTAACACCAAGAGGCTAAAATTCAAGAAAAAAGTGAAGAAGGCCAAACTTTGATTCATATCTGAACTGCCACCTCTAAGTTCTGTCCCCTCACTTCTGATTTTAATGTAGGTTTTATTGTGGATTTAGGGGGTTAGTATAGTGTAGGTATGTAGATGAGACAGGATAAGTGAATTTGGGGCTGTTTTTTTACTTAATATGTGTTAATTGGCTGGTGGGTGGCTTTCATGTTGGGGTATCTATGTGTTTTCTATAACAAAATAAAAAATAAAAAACATTATATATATATATTTATATATTTGTTTATATTTAGTTAGTGTATGTGTAGAATTAGTATATGTTGTATTGCATGTGTTTTGTGAATTAAGAGGGGGGCTGGAGGGCCAAGGTTTAGAGTGTGGTGTCAAATGTGTTAGTTAAGTTTAGCATAGGGCAGTTGTACTGCATGTGTTTTGTGACTTAAGTGGGGGTGGAGGGCCAATGTTTAGAATGTGGTGGTAAATGTGTTAGTTAAGTTTAGCATAGGGCAGTTAGCTTCAGTCGATGGTTATGTATAGTTAGAATAGGTTAGTTTAGGATAGGGTAGGTTTTATTAAAGTTTTTAGTTTAGTTTAATACTTATTAAACATTTTTATGTCCTCCTATACCTTTTGTGTTATATGCTTGTGTCTCAGGGTCTTCTCACGAGAGTACAGAGCAAATTGTGTGTTGGCCTAGGGATTTCATCCTGCCACCGAATCCCTCTCTTGACATGTGCATCACCTATTGACAACTGAGCTGTCACATTGCCAGCAACAGCACACTACATGTCCAAGCATCTGCCATCCAGTGTACCTACCAGTTAAAGTGACTATATTTACTTTGGATTGGGCAGGTAGGTGTTGTAATTCAGTAGTCAGTCTTGGGGTCCTGTGTGGGAATGTTGGGAACTGTGGCACTACATTTGAAGTCTATCCTGCAAAACTGACAAGTGGCAATCACCAATGAGGTTAGGTACCTCTGTATCACACCAATGTGTTTTACTGGTACTCCCAGCTGACAAAATTGCCCTAGAACTGTATTACAGCCATTCCTACCATTTGTAGTGAGTGAGGTATAAATGTGTTCTTTATTTTTGACATACTCACTGAATTGCTTGAAGGGGATGAGACCAGCATTGACATTTGTCATGTTGTGACCTGGGGTGTACGTATGTGCTCCCTTAGAGCTGAAATCTTGTGACAACACTTTGTGACTAATGATATGGTTTCACACATTACAATTACTAAGCATAGTAGATGTAACACAATACACAAAGACACGCAGTATGTGTAGAAGGTGTTTCTTTACAAGTGTCATAGTGCGCTATTTGCAATGTCTAGGTCAGTGACCCCATTTGTGAAATCCATACAATCAGAACACAACACAAGTCCATGGTTGAGGGACATGTTGTGACATGTTTGGGTGAAGTGTCATTAAGTGCTGAGGAACAATAATTGCCAGTTGGTAAGTGAGAAACAATCACAGTCTATAGCAGACAAGTCAACAGTGTGTGGGTGAAGAGTGTACATATCCAACTGTACTAACACTGGCATGATCTCAAGCACAGGACAATGGAGTACACTGTACATGTGGCATGGGCTGGTGCTACCGGCAACTCTTACAAGTGAAGATGATCTGTTCCACATCTTCATCCTCCAATGTGTGTGGTGTCTCCTCTGCCCTTGATGGTTATGATGGGGAGATAGATGGGGCCTCACACACTTCAGTAGTTGAAGGTGTGGAATTCCAATTCTAGGCAGCTGCCATCTGTAGAACAATGTATGGCATCACTGCAGCAAGGAGGTGCTGCTGATTTTTCACAATAGCAGCAGCAGCATCCCGGTGGTAGGCAGTCATGTCTGCCCTGAGGGAGGCCACTTCCCAGTGCATGGAGTCCAGCTTGTTCTCAATCATGCTGCTGCCAGTTTGGGACTGCAGTTGTTGTGACCTCTTCCTCATGGCAGCAGCTATGTCCCTCAGACACTGCTGGACTCTATGCTGTTGGGAGTGTGTGTCTCATTTGGCTGCAGTATGTTCATTGGTCGTAACAAGGCACATGCGCATAACCTCTAGGCTGGCTGCCACAGTCTCCATCCCCACCCACACCTGCTTGGCCAGCTTCTGCTGGAATCCTACCACTGTCCTCTCAAAGCTGGTACCTTGGGTCCTTGGAGTAATCAGCTGTGTCGGTGCTGGCAGGATGTACTATTAGGGTGTTGGGTGTGTCATCTGCGATGGCTGCTACATTATTTATCCATCCTCCTTGCAACTGGAGGTGGCATCTGGAGGGATACCAGGACTTCTTGGAGGGTCTCTTGGCTGATGGTTGTCAGCTGGTCATCCAGGTCATTGGGGTACTCCAGGACAGACAGATCTGCAGGAGAGTCATCATCCTCTGCAATGAGGTGGTGTAAAATCAATCTTTCTATCTTGTGGCAATTGACATGTCATGTCACTGACTTGCTATTGGAGACTCATTGTCATCTTACTTCCCAGACATTGTTCCTTTACAACATGGTTACAATCTATCAGCCCTTTGCCGCACCTGAGTGTCACAAGAGAAAAAGCTCAGATGGCGCACTTGGCTGTGTCATATCTACTAAGTGTTATGTATATTGTTTTTGTGGCTTGACACCATCTTGTTATTGTCAGTGCTCTCAATGCATCCATTTGCATGGTTGGGCCTTGCAATGTGTGTTGCAGTGGTCAAGTCGCAGCAACAAACATAGCAATAGGCCCCTGTCTCAGTCTTACAAGTTTCACATACACCCGGGTGGTACTGAAACCTTGAGCCACCCTAGGTATGGTATTGCCAAGACACATGCTATTGTTTCCTTTCATAGCTCCTCATGTTGATGTATGTGTATGTGTGCTACGTTGCACAGCACATGTTGACTTAGCAGATTTCCATTTCATCTTCTGTCTGTGGTAGAAGGTGTGCCTTCCTACACAACTACAACCTCCCCCTCAATGCAGCCATCCTTACACCATTATGCAAGAGATGCAGCATAGTGGCAGTGCAGCTAAATGGACACAGGCACAGGGTGGACCCAGGGATGGCTAGCCTGGGTAGCATTTGTTGCTCTGAACATCATTTTCTATATGACAATGCCTGATGGTAAATTAGTTTATGGACATAGCAACTTAACTGGAGTTGAACTTAGGTCAGGGCCTTGAACTAGTTTGATGTTGATTTTGCAGGTAGTCATACTGGTACATACATGGACCCTCATTAAAAGTCCGGCAGTCCTATGACCACTTGACTGCCATAGTTTATATGACCACCTCCAACAGAGCAGGTGGTAGTGGTAGATGTTGTCAATGATGGATGCCCCATGGGCCAATGGCCTGGCACTGACAAGTTACTGGCAGCTTACAGACTGGCAATGCCACCTGTCTTGTGACACCAGACCAGTATTAGGATCAGTGCTACCATCCAGGTATGTTCCTGCTTTTAAACCAGCCATTCCATGGTAGTGAAAACCCCCATGCAAAGGTTGGTGGTGATGTGGTGTGCCCCTGGGTGCCCCTGCACGGCCCATGCACCTGACATGGGCAGTGCAGGGTGACCCATGCCCTGTCCCTTTGCCATTTCCACTGCCTGATTTACAGGGCTAGGAGCAGTGTGTCCTGTCACAACAAATGCACCCCAAGTCTGGCACTGACTCTATTTGATCAATCAAGAATGTTGTGCTAAGTGCCCCTCAGACCTACCATGAGCAGACAGATTTTGTCTCGCTATCCCAAAGTGTAACTCATACTGCCAACCACAAAGGGTACACTGCACTGGCAGTCTTACCAACACCTGACTTGCCCATGCACCATCCCCACCCATCAATGGGAAGTTTTACACCATTATGTTCACACTCATACACCATGGGTTGTATGTGTGTGGTTCTTTCCCCATTCGTATGGGTCTCACATGGTTGTGTCAGAGTAGCTGTGGGCTCAGCCTGAATTTGTTGTGACCTACAATTTGCAATCTGTGGTACATATTTTCTGTAGTGGCACAGTTCTAATCAGCATCAAAATGTGTGGCTCCATTCAATACCACTTTAGTTGTTCTGAGTACTGGCATGTTTCCAGTGATACAGGACCATCCTGCTATTCTCCCAGCACCTTCTGAGATTATTTTCCCTGCACCCGTCGGGCATCCTTTCTGGATGATGGAGTGGTGGCTGCCTTAAGTGGATGTGTTGGTAATGAACGGCACATGTCTGGGTAGTATTGGGAATGGTTGCAATGAATTGTGTGCTATAAGATGCAGCACACATGTGTTTGGGCAATGAGGCGAGGCAGTTGCAAGGTGTTACGACAAGGGACACCACCATGGTGTAACTTCAGGAATGGTATAGACTGACTTACTTGTCTCTGATGTCTTGGTCATGTTGGTAGGGTTTATTTGACTATACGCCAGGGATGTTGTGATGACACAACCAGAGGCACAATGATTAGACATGCCTTCCTTCCTATGTGCTGGATATGAACATGTAGGTATTTATGCTTGGTGATTGACATATGTCCAGGTTGTGTATGTGTTGTGGTGCATGGCACTACCAAGGGGTAGGTATATATGTAGCTTATGTCTGCATAGTGCAACTTGCTTTATGTGCAATGTGTCCCGCTGCGCTCCTTTAACATGCATTGAGTGTGTCCTATGTACCTCCTCCTTCTTGTACTTGACAATTTAGCATTATTTTCCCCCATGCAACTTACCCTGCATTTGTGGTGTTTCCTGGTAGTCTGCGCTGTCCTGTTCTGCGATTCCAGTGACCACTTCCTCTGGGGTGACCGCTGCAACCATCTCCTCCATCTCGTCCAAGTCCTCTTGTGGTGCTTGACTCTCACCTCCAATTTGTAGTGCTATCTTCCTGTTCCTTGACATTTTTTGCTTTGTCCTTCGCTTGCAATCATGCCAGCATTTCTTGCACTCGGTTACGGTTCTCCTCACCACTAGCACACTGTTAATCTCGTCAAATCTCTGCTGCCAGATTGCCTCTCTCCTGCCAATTGGAAATTTTGAGGTGATGAAAAGTTAATGTTGATGCTCCATCACCTCTCCCACAAGTATTTCATGTTCCTCCGCACTGAAACAACACTTTCTCTTCTATTTCTTCCTTCCCTGTGACTTGTCTGTTTCCTCCTGGCTGGTTCCCGGTTGATTGGGATCACCCTGGAGTCTCTCCTGGCTTTCTGGGTTCATTCTACCTCTCCTTTGCACTGTTTTCTGCATTAGCATTCGAAGTTGACGCTAATGCTGTTAAAAATGGTGCATTTCCGTTTTCCGTCAACCTTACGTGCCGTAAAATAGGTTAGAGTAATTTTTGCGGCGTTAACGTTATTTTGCCTTGCGACAAGGCGCAATGGTTAATGTCCAAAAAATGTACTCTAGCCATTTTCTAGTGCCATCTTGAGTCACAGTATAAATATGATGCCCAGACAGCGCTAAAAAATGGCGCGAGCCAGTATTAAGCTTTTTGACACAAAACTGCCTTTGTGCAGTTTTGCATCAAAAAGAATAAATCTGTTCCTCAGTACCTAGCAGAGTTTGATCTGGAGAGTACAGATATTGCAAAAACATACATGTTTGACACCTACTATCCAAGAAGAGGCCCACAACTCCAAAATATGTGTCTTTACAAAATTCTGCAGCACTATGGGGCACATGTACGTACCATTTTTCATTTGGCAAACGGCCGGATTTGCAGAATCAGACCGTTTGCAACAAGAAAATTTTTTTTTGGTATATACAGAGCCTATTTAGCAATTCAGTAATCCATTTACTGAATCGCAAAATAGGTTTGCGAGTCGCAATTAGGAAGGGGTGTTAACTTGCGGTCACAAAACAATCGCAGTTAGTACCAGGACCCTTTCCCCTTTGTGAATGGCAGTGAAAATATTTTGTCAGAGCAGGCAGTGGTCCCATGGCCACTGCCTTCTCTGAAGAAATGAAAAGAAAACCTTTCATTTTTGTTTTTGAAATGCATCTCATTTTCCTTCAAGGAAAATGAGCTGCATTTAAAAAACAAAAAACTGCTTTCTTTAAAAGCAGTCACAGACATGATGGTCTGCATTCTCCAGCAGGCCACAATCCCTGTGAGGGTGGCCATTCCAAATGGGGTCGCAAATTGCGACCTACCTCATAAATATTCATGAGGTAGGTCATTTGTGACCCCATTGGGAATCTCAGACAGTGTAAAGGACACTGTTGTTCATCCGGTTTTGCGAGTCACAAATTGCGAGTCACTAAGACTCGCAGTTTGCGAGACGCAAAACCAGATCTTTGTACATGTGGCCCTATAAGTACAAAAATAATATTTCAGAAACATTGATGAAGGCAAATATGGAGCAGCTGGTTGAGATGTTTGTTTGGTTAGGCATGCAAAAGGTAACCTAATACCCATAGACAAGTTACTTGTCAAACTGTTGAGAAAAAATATTTTTTCTACTTAGCATTTCTCCAGCTACTCAAACCCTGGCATTCTGAAACACAGTTACTTGGATAGTTTGACTGCTATGAAGACTCTATAAAAGAGCATTGAGTGTCCATTATTTCTGGACTACCTGAAAATGTTAGATGAAGAAATTGAACAAGTGGAAACAATTGCTACTGAGATAGCAAAAGATAGTTCACAGAGCAGCCAGAGTTCTGGATCTCTCAGTCAAGATCCTCTTGGACAGCCCATGATCAAAAGCTAAGCTGCCGTAACAATGAATGTGCTGGAGACAGCAATGCAACAAGCAAGAGAAGAAAATATTGACTTGGTACAGTTAGTAGAACAACTGAATGAAGATCAGAAGGAAATATATGTGAAAGTTAAAGTAAAAATAGAACCTGGATTCCTCCATGAAAACAACCATTGTAAATGTTCAAATTTAAAACCAATTCTTTTATATGTCAGTGGACAAGCTGCTACTAGAAAAGTTTGTTGTATACAAGTTCTAACCACTTATCTGCAAAAGACTACAGACTCCATTTTATCATGTGTGGTAACACCCCTTTCTGGATTGGCAGCACACAACATCAAAAGATTTACTTACGTCATCTACTAATGCTCCCTGTTGAACACAATAATAAACTGGAGTACCAAAAGCTATCTGGAGACATTTGTCATAGGGTTTCAAGAGCCTTGAAGAAATTGATACTTGTAATCATCGATAAGGTGAGCGTGGTCTCAAACTTAATGCTTGCCTTTGTACATTTAAGAAAGCAATAGATATTTGTGGGAAAGCAACTTTTTGTTTTTGGTGATTTATCATAACTCACCCATGTGAAAGGACAGCCTGTGTTTAAGACACTCTTACATGGAGAAACTTGTCGTTCTTCAGGAAGCATTGGAGATGTTAACAATTGGTTGAATTTCAAATGCAAAGAACTAATCAGAAACATGCATCAGGCATCTGATATGTGATATGGAATTATTCTAAAGATATTAGAGTAGAAATACTCTCAAAAGAAAGAAATCCTATTTGAAAACCTGGCTCATAAAGAACATAATTCCCTCTAAAACATCTGTAGCACAGCTAATGTTTAAATATATTCAACAAGAAAAATCCATTGTGCGTCTAATGCTTACTCTTCAAGAATGTACCTCTTTCATTGAAGAACTACTACAAATGGAGAAAGAACAAATATTGGAAATGATATCAATTGATAAAATGGAACACCAAGGAGTCACAATACTGTTGAGTGAAAAACTACTTTCAAAGCTCCATTCTTTAGAAAAGTCTATTTCCAAAACTGCTGGATTAGAAACGTGTTCAAGTGTTTTTAAGAACTGTAGGGTGATTTTGTGAAATAATTTAAATGTTAAAGAACAATTAGTTAATGGAGCTATTAATAAAATAATTAATTTCAGTTTGTAGCCAAACAGAAATGATGTTCAATACGCGGCAATTACATTTGATGATTTTAAAGGTGTAAAATAGATAGCAAAGTCTGTTGCGCATTTCTTGCTTGTAAAATACTTGTATGTTCGCAGAAAGCAGTTTCCAGTATCTTTAGCATATGTTGAAACAATACATAAATCTTAAGGATTAAGGGCCAGATGTACGAAATTCCTGAATTGCGACTCGCAAATTGCGAGTCAGAGAGACTCGCAATTCAGGATGCAGGATGGTGTCCCTGACACCATCTGCGACTCGCAAGGGGGGCGCAAAGGCCCACCTCATTAATATTAATGAGGTGGGTCGCAATTTGCGACCCCCTTGTGACTCGCAGCACTCTCAGGGATGGTGGCCTGCTGGAGACAGCAGACCACCATGTCTGTGACTGCTTTTAAATAAAGCAGTTTTTGTATTGTAATGCAGCCCTTTTTCCTTAAAGGAAAACGAGATGCATTACAAAATAAAAAAAAGAAACTTTTTATTTTCATTTTTACAGAGCAGGCAGTGGTCCATAGGACCACTGCCTGCTCTGAAAAAAAAATTTCCAAGCCATTCACAAAGGGGTGTGACACTGGTGGTAACTGCGATTGTTTTGCGACCGCGTTTGCGGTCACAAAGCAATGCAGCATTGCGCTGCGACTCGCAATTAGGAAGGGGAACACCCCTTCCTAATTGTGACTCGCAGTCCCGTTTTGCGTGTCGGTAACCATATTACTGACTCGCAACACGGGGATTGGCCATCACAATGTGGTTTTTGCACGTCACAAACAGCGAAATTCGCTGTTTGCACCATGCAAAAACTTTCCTACATCTGGCCCTAAGTGTAGAAGCAGCATTTTTTTACATTGGAAGCACTGTATTCAAAGAAGGTATGCCATATGTAACATTGTCAGAGGTTGGAATTTTGTCTGATTTGTATCCAATACAGTTTGATGACTGTGAAATAAATTCTGATTTGAGTTGTGTGATAGAGTATGACAGTTTGAGAAGTCTGTAAGCTCCTCATTTAGGACAGTACCCAGTTTACAAAAAGTCTTGAATCTTAATGAATCAAAAGATTTCAAAGGATCATACTGATGTTCTTGAGAAAAAGAGGAAAAAGAAAAGAAAAATGTACTGGAGAAAAAAATACTAAAAACAGTGATGAAATTGTTGGTTACCAGTTCTCAAACCTATCTGGAGTCAACTGCTATGCCAATATAGTTAATACACCTATTCTTCTTACTTGCTCTAGTTTATGCAATTAAATAGAAAACGGATAAAAGATTGTGCTCTGCATTCTTTTCCTTGTTAGAATGTTTGGGCAGTGATATAAATAAACCAAATTCTTCATTGTTTATTAGAGATCTTGCAGATCTGTACACTGAATCTGTATACTTCACTCAAAACACTCAAGAAGATGCACAAAAATTCCTGTTGGTTCTATTTGGTATCTTAGAATGGTGCTGGTACCTAATAACAACCTATTTAAGGTACATTACTCATGGCAGCATGACTGAAATTTGTTACTTTTCTTCAAAAACAGAAATAGATTCAGAATTATTTATTTACATAACTCTACCAACCTGTAAAACTGTTAGTTTTGACAAATAGGTTAAAGATGCACCACAGACTAATACCTGCACGAAATGCAACTCAGATCTACTTTCAACTGTGAACAGAGGAAGGACTGGCAAGTATATCATCTTAATGCTACAGCATTGCAATACAGGTGGAACTAAATTAACAACTCAATCTGTATTTCTAGAAAAACATAAACCTGTGTAGCTGTTTTTTTCATGAAGGACTGAATGTTACATCTGGACACTACACCATCTATTTACAAAAATAAAACTGGATGGACAGAGTGAAATGATAGCAAACTTACATTCAAGCAGACATTACCCTATAAACTGCCAAATTCGTATCTTCTGTTTTTCAAATCAAAGTTCCAACAAGGATTACTAGTTCAAAAAACAAAGTAGTATACTACAAACCAGGACCAAGGTCTACTGAGCAGAAAATTGAATAGTGCTAAACTTTTGTTTCAAGAACACCTGAAAAACTATAAAAAATGATAACACCTCTAATATAGTCTACTCCTTTTGAGTGAATTACCATTTTTTATGACATCAAGTGGCCTACTAAGGGAGATATTGTATAGGTGTTTTCACCTACCACTGTGATTCATACACATTAATTATATTAAAAAGCTATAATATACAATATATTATTTAACAAGTAGAGATAAGAGAGTTTGGTAAATATTTGTAGTGAGAGTGATAAATAGTAATGTACATTTTGAATAAATGCTATGTACTTATGAGCTTTTTCAGAGTCCATATGACTGTCCCCCCTTCACCATTCACTGAGGAGTAGCTATACACACTTCATTTTTAATGCAAAAGTATAGACACTGATAACAGTGGAAAAGGGAACATGAGATGCCTAAGTAACATATATATATATATTAGCCAAACAATACTAGTTAGAAATTTCTTGTGTTTTGTTTTTAGCAATAACATTTTATTACAGATTGTCCAGCTTTAATACATACAATAGTAATATGAAATGTAAACTTGTATTTATCTTTTCTCTCTTTCGACAAAGGTCAAAGGATTTTTTCTTTTGCAGTAAAGTAGATAACTAATTTCATACACTGAGACACCCAAATAAGCACTGATACATAACCTAACATAGCCAGATACATACTTAGGTGCTCATTATGACATTGGCGGTGAGTGATAAAGTGGTGGTAATACCGCCAACAGGCTGGTGGTAAATACTGCCAAATTATGACCATGACGAGATACCTCCCATAGACAGTCAATGTACCACACCAACCCCCAGGGCGTTAACACCACTGACCACAGCGGTAGCCATCAACAGCTAGGCGGAAGACAAGGTACCTACCACCATATCATGACATAGCATACCGGCAGGATTTCCAGGGCGGTACCAATGCCATCAAAAGCCTGGCAGAAACAGTACACAGAAAACAAAAGACTCCCCAACAGGTACACAGAGCAGAGGACTCCGCCGTTGCCATGGTACCGGAACTTCAAGTCTTCCCGATGCTATTCTACTCCATGCCCCTCCTGGAACACCAACGCCGAAGACGACGGTGAGTACTGCCACCTAGCACACAAGGAGGGAGGAGGAAAACTAGAGTGACTCACACACACATGCGCAACACACACCATTCACACACACACCATGCACAGAACCAGCTGCAGAGTTAAACCAATGTCACAGGACACATGTTAAGATAAAACAAGGACAACTATAAGAATCAGCAAACACCGTAATTTGATGCCAGCAGCCACCACATTGTCCATTTGATTCCAAATGCAGGTGACAATGTTCAGAATGGGCCAGTGGCCAATCCAAAGTACAAAAGAGCCACATGGCCACAGGGTACAGTCTAAGGCCCAACTTGACTCCTGACAACTTCCGGAATCCACTGTTCAATTACATCATGTTGGAAATGGGCAGGGACCTGGGGGCAAAGGGGAGGGGTGGGGGTACCTCAGCTACAGTGGGGAACTTGCCCACTGGTTCTGGAGGGGGCTCCATGCCCATTTGTCTTTGTTGGGGAGTGCAAGGCCACAGTCTCTGAAGTGGGGAACTTGCCCACTGGTTCTGGAGGGGGCTCTATGCCCATTTGTCTTTGCTGGGGAGTACAAGGCCACAGTCTCTGAAGTGGGGGACATGACTACTTGTTCTGGAGGGGACTACTTGTTCTGGAGGGGGGTACTTGTACAACCATCCCTGGAGGGTGATCTACATACAGCTGGAGGTGAGGGCTGCTGTGTCTCTGCTGGAGGTGAGGGCTGAAGTGTCTCTGCTGGAGGTGAGGGATTCTGTGCCTGTGCTGGAGGTGGAAGCTCCTTGCCCTCTGCTGGAGGTGGGGGCTCCATGCCCTCTGCTGTAGGTGAGGGGTGCTATGCCGTTGCTGGAGGTGGAGGCTCCTTGCACTCTGCTGGAGGTGAGGGCTGCTGTGTCTCTGCTGGAGGTGGGGGCTGCTGTGCCTGTGCTGGAGGTGGAGGCTCCTTGCCCTCTGCTGGAGGTGAGGGCTGCTGTGCCTCTGCTGGAGGAGAGAGCTGCTGTGTCTCTGCTGGAGGTGAGGTCTGCTGTGTCTCTGCTGGAGGTGAGGGCTGCCGTGCCTGTGCTGGAGGTGGAGGCTCCTTGCCCTCTGCTGGAGGTGGAGGCTCCCTGCTCTCTGCTGGAGGTGAGGGCTGCTATGTCTGTGCTTGGAGGTAAGGGCTGCTGTGCTGTAGGTGAAGGCTCCTTGCCCTCTCCTGGTGGAGTGGGCCTCTTGCCTTTCATTGGTGGTTAAGTGGGCATCTTGCCTTTCATTTGTGGTTGAGTGGGAACCTTCACTTTCATTGGTAGTTGAGTAGGAAGCTTCACTTTCTTTGCTGGTGGAGGGGGATCCTTGGCAATCTTTGCTGGTGGAGGGGGATCCATGTATCCCCTCTTGTGGCCAGTCCCCTTGGCCTTAGACATGTCACTCGTTTCCTTGCCTCCAGGACTTGGAGGTGTCTCCACTGTCCCTGTCTCACATCCCGTGCTTTTCACCACCCTAATCCTCCCTTTCTGAGCCAGAGGTGTGCTCTCACTAGGAGTCTCAGCGGTCACACTCTGGGGCCCCTTTGTGCCAGCAGCTGATGATTTGATGGAAGCAGTGGCAGACTGTTTTTGTTCAGTTGTTGGGCTGGGTCATTGGGACCCTGCTTTTACAAGCAGGACGGCAAGTGGAGGTGGAGGGAAGAGGTCAAGATGTGCAAGGAAAAGTTTCTTAGGCCCGTTGGGGTGGGATGTGGGAGGAGGGATGGGAGTGGAGGTTGAGGGAGTGGTTGTCAGAGGTGTACGTCTGCTACACTTGGGTGCAGGTGCTTAGACAGTGTGCCTGTGTGAGGTGGATGGCTGTTGGGTGGCTGCGTGCATGCGTTTGTGTCTCTTGGGGGGGCAGACAGGGTGGGAGAGGACTAGGAGAGGTGTAGATGGATGAGGTGGAGGTATCTGCAAGTGAGGTGTGTGTGCTGCATGATGTGGTGATGTTGGTGGTGGCTGTTGATGCAGTGCATGCAGGTGTGAGTGCATATGTGACTGTGAGAGAGGAGGAGGAGGGGAGGCAGTGGATGTGGTTGTGTGTACAAGAGTCTGTTGTTTGTGTGAATGCATGTGGCTTGATGTGTGCTGCCTGCATTTGACTATGCTACTCTTGTGTGATGTTTTGTGTGCATGTTAGTCTGTATCTGTGCCTTGGATGGGTTGGGATTAAGGAGACTGGGACTGGGAAGTGGTAGTTGGAAAGGGGACGGTAGGAACAGGGAAACTAGCTGACATCAGAGAGGAGGTCAGAGCCTGAAGCAATATCTGTAGGGCCGCCAACCCACTGTGGATGCCCTTGAGGTATGCATTGCACTGCTGCATCTGGGATGCCAGCCCCTGGATGGCATTCACAGTGGTTGACTGCCCTACAGAGATGGATCTCAGGTGGTCAATAGCCTCCTCACTGAGGGCAGCAGGGCTCACTGGGGCAGGGCCTGAGGTGCCTGAGGTGAAGGAGATGCCCACCCTCCTGGGTGAGTGGGCACGGGCAATTTGGTGGGGGGGCTACTGGGAGGGAAGTGCTAGTATGGGGGGCGGCTGTAGTTGTTGCTGGGGTGGTTCCACCACCACCAGGGAGCTCCCGTAGGAGGAGGAATCAGAGTCAGTGTTGTCACCTCCTGTCTCCGCCGTGGTGCTCCCCTCCCCCTCTGTCCCACTGGACCCCGCGGCGTCAGTAGACTCTGCCTCCTGGGTCCTGTGGGATGCAGCTCCCTCAGTCACCCGTGCCCCTCCTCCTATGCCAGATGATGCTAATGCACACATGGATAGGTTGACAGAAGATAATGGCGGGGAGAGAAAGGGAGCACTGGGTCAATTACAACACCATAGTTGGCATACACATTACATCACACACAGGGATCAGGATTGAGCACTATACATCACACTGGCATAACATTGGCTAAGTGCCACAGCAAGAAGAGAGCCAACCACCGCCAACTGCACCCCTCCTGGGACCCACTAAGCCCTGTCTGACATGGAATGCTACCTATCTAGGTTGCCAGATTTTGCTATACACCCATTTACCTTGAGCTGGATCACACAGCAATGGCTGAGCTGGCATTAAGGGGCACCCACTAACTGAAACCCACCACCAGGATCCCATGCCACCCAAAAATAATTTTTGTCACGCTCACTGTACTCACCCCCTTGTGGCTGCTGTGCTGCCCTCAAGCACCCATCCAGCTTTGGGGCTTTGGATAGGCCACCGCCAATATTCGGGCCATCGGGGGGGGTCAGGTTCTGAAGGGCATCCCACCCTCGTTGGGAGGCCATCCCCAGCTGGGCCTCTGCGGTCTTCCGGACCCAGCTTCTCAGGTCCTCCCACCTTTTCCTACAGTGGGTGGTCCGCCTGCTATAGACCCCCAGGGTCTGCATGTCCTTGGAGATGGCATGCCACAATCCCTTCTTCTGATGGGCGCTGACCTGCAGAGGTAATACAGACAGGAGGACACCATTAACCATACAATCCAGCCAGTCACACATATGGCCCAAAAATACCATTTCCATCTCAATTGACACACACATTACCTGGAGCACTGCATGTACACTGCTACCAGACACACCTCACACCCAAATTACACACTGCTAACACACTCATCTCCATGCACCCTTGTCACATGCATAATGCCCATATTGTACTCAACTGTTGGTCTGGTGGCCCATACAGCTATCCATACAGGGGTAGGACCCCATCAACCAGGTGCTCTAGCTCCTCCGAAGTAAAGGCAGGGGCCCTTTCCCCTGTCAAATAGGCCAAGGCAGGATCCATTCACAGGTCACAGCAGCACACGCAGTGTATGTGTTGTCCTGTGGAAAGTCAGGAATCAAGTGAGGTTTTAAACAGAAAATGGCGGTCACATCCATGGCGGTGTACACCGTCACCGCCGCTGGTGATCCCCATTGAATACTGTACTCCATAGACCCCCATTTTAGCCAATGAGGAATGGTCGCCACTTTATGGTGGTGGACAACATTCAGAAATAGGAAACTGCATCATTGCTCTAATATGCACATACATTGCCAATCGTATTGTCCGATTACATACATGCTCTATGTACACTGAGGAGGTGGTTCCATTGTTCAGATTGTGACATCCTACTTACTCTTATGTCCCTTAGATACCTACAACTGTGGACGAATAGGTGGAGGAGTCAAGACCCAGTGTACAGACCCCTTGTGGACTTGGCTACACTGGAGGACAGGCACATAATACAGATTTGCAGACTGGACAGGGCCACAATCACAGAGCTGTGTACTCAATTGGAGCCTGATCTGATATCAGCTATCCATCATCCCACTGGGATCCCCCCTCTTGTGCAAGTTCTATCAGTGCTTCATTTCCTGGCAACTGAATCTTTCAAAGTTACAGTGGGCTTGGAAGCAGGAGCGTCACAGCCAATGTTCTCAATAGTGCTGGCAAGGGTTTTGTCTGCCTTGGTCAAACAGATGTGCTTTTACATCGCTTTCCCTCAAGTGGAAGATTTGGCCACTGTGAAGGCTGGATTCTATGCAATGGACACATACCAAATATTATTGGTGTGATTGACGGTACACATATTGCATTTGTCCTCCCCCCGGCACAATGAACAGGTACTCAGGAATCAGAAGAGCTTCCAATCACTCAATGTGCAAATGGTGTGCCTGGCTGACCAGTACATCTCCCACATCACTGCCAAGTATGTCGGATCGGTGCATGATGCCTTCATCCTGAGGAATAGCAGCACCCCAAATGTGATGGCACAACTACAGAGGCACAGGGTGTGGCTAAAAGGTGAGCCATAGGCCCCACCCACTGTATGTCAGTGTATGCCTTCAGTAATAATCCCCCATACCATTGTGTAAGGCTAATATTTGTCCCTCAATTATTGCAAGTGACTCTGGCTACCCAAAACTGTCATGGCCCCTGACCCCTGTGTGTAATTCCAGGACAGGGGCTTAGAATCGGTGTAATGATGCACATGGGCGAACCAGGCGGATCATAGAATGTACCATCGGACTCCTGAAGGCCAGATTCAGATGCCTCCATCTGACAGGTGGATCCCTGTGCTGTTCCCGTGAGAAGGTTTGCCAGACAGTTGTCGCATGCTGCATGCTACATGTTGCACAACCTGACCCTCAGAAGACATGTGCCTTATCTGCTTGGGGAGGAGGTTGGAAGTGCCCCTGTGGCAGCAGTGGACCCTGAGGACAGTGAGGATGAGGAGGCAGAGGATGAGGATGCGGACAACAGAACATCAGTTATATGGAAGTACTTCCAATGACACACAGGTGAGACAGTGGAACTGACCATTCCTCTGATTATTTATCCTTTCAGTGTAGATTTAGCATGATGGAAGACAACGCCTTTGCATCTCAACTGACTGTCACCCATGCCTTCTCATTTTGCAGATGTTGGTGTCATTAATACTGTATACTGATTTGATGACTACAGACATCTACAGGTCATTATTTGTCTGCAATTACATAGTTCAGGTCATTTGCACAAGATGTAACTGTTACCATAATTGCAAGTTTTCTTAACATGAAGCACTATCACTCAAGTTGTGGTCAAGGGTGTTTATTGTAGTGAAATTTATAGAGGGAATAGTGCAATGGAATGGGGTGATGGTAGAGGTAAGTCCAGTGTATTTGTCCAGCCTGTTTGTAGCACAGGTCCAGTGTCCAAGGGGCCATAGGAAGAGGAGCATAGGCAGTTAAAAGTGGACAAGGTGACAGAGTGGAACACAAAAGGTACATTCAGGAGGGTCTCATTTCCTGGCGGTGGGCTTAGTCTTGGTAAGTGTCTTTGGCATCTGTCAGGGTCGTAGGAACAACTTGTGGGGTGATTCACCTTCGGCAGAGGGAGGAGTGCAGGTGGCCTGTGGGTCCTGTGGCAGGGCCTCCTGTCCACTAGCTGCAGCAGATGTGGTGGGCTGTTCAGTTGACTGGCTAGTGGAAGGGACCCGCTGGTTTGCTATATATTCCCTCTTTATGTTGGCCATTTCAGCCAGCACCCCTGCAATGGAGACCATGGTGGAGTTAACGGCCTGCAAATCTTTCCTGATCTCCTGATGGAGTACCTCCTGCAGCTACTGGTTTTCCTGCATGATGTCAGGAATCTGGCCCATCTTGTCCTGGGATTGTAGGTAGGCCCCCAGGAATTAGTAAGTGCCTCCAGGACAGTTGTTACCCTGAGCCTGTCCTCCCCCTGGCACACAGCTTTCCTCCCAGTGTCCCTGTCCCCCTGTGCTCGTGCCCCCTAAACGGCGTGCCCACTGCCAGTGACCCCAGGCCCCTGATTGTCTTGGCTGTGAGGTGTGGACTGGGGTCCCTGTACAGGTGGGCACACTGCTGTAGATGTGGGGTTGCTGTGGTGTTGGAAACTGAGGGGGGAGGCTCTGTGGTAGACTGGGAGTGGGCTGGTGTGGCCGATTGACCAGTAGTCCCTGACAGGCTAGGAAGTTGATCCAGATGCCCATAGTTACTGTCATCACTGGGGGCATCTTCTGTTGGGTGAATGGATAGCTGTTGCACCTCCTCCCTACTGGGATTGGCTGGGGCACCTGCGGTGATGTAAGTGATGTATTATGCTTCATGTCTGTGACATATTTTACATCCCTTGCTTTTCCTATATCATTTATGTTGCCCTGCCACCTTTGTTTGTGTATGGTGATGTATTGTGGGATTGTTAGTTCTCCATGCTGTGCATGCATAGGTGGTGGGTGAACATGCAGGTCTGGGAAGTCTGTACATGCAGTGGGTATGGCATGCAGGGCTTGCCATTGGGGTTAGTCATATGTGCAGGTGAACTGTGTGGGAAGGAGTGGAGTGATGGGAGTCAGGGTGAGGGGGTGAGATGGCTTGCATGTATGAGGGGGTAAATGTTTGTAAATATTGACTCACCAGTGTCCAGTCTTCCGACAACTCCAGTGAGTCCCTCAGGATGCAGGATTGCCAAGACCTGTTCCTTCCATGCTGTCAGCTGTGAGGGAGGAGGGGGGTGCCCGCCACAAGTTCTCTGGATGGCGAGCTTGTGCCTTGCTGACATGGAACGTACCTTCCCCTGTAGGTCATTCCACCTCTTCCTAATGTCACCCGGTCCATAATTCTCACCATAGCTCCATCTTCCTTGCAATGGATATTTGTTGTACCTGTTCTACCCTGACTATTTCCTCCACCATGACCCACAACTCATCATCTGTGAAACGGGGGTCTTTTTGGGGACATGGGTGTTGTGTGCTGTGTGTTGTGCAGTGCATGTTGAATAATGTGGTGTGGTGTGGGGTGTGCGACGGATGGTTGGGTGTTAGTGGTGTGTGTAGTTGTGTCTGTGATTTGTGTGTCTGTGTCATGTCTACTTTTCTTGTTCGTAAAGGGTTGTTGGTAATGTGGGGGTGTGTTTCATAGTGCTGTCGATGGCTGTGTATTGGTGTCAGGTGTGTGTTTTTGGTGTAGGCCAATGTTATGTTGTTTTGTATTTGGGTGGCCATTCTGACCACGCTGGTGTGTACCGCCTATGGTTTAACGCCGTTGAATGTCCACCATGGTGATTCATGGGTCATAATGTGGAGGGCGTTGTTTTTGTTGGTGTGACAGTGTGGGTGTTTGTACCGACAGTTTAACACTTACCATTGATCTGATAGATATGTGTCTGTGGCAGTATTCTGTCGGTTTAGTGTGTGAGTGTCATTATATGGAGAACTAATGTTCGACTCCGCAATGGTATGTTGGCAGCCGTCACCATGGCAGTAAGCAGGATTTACCACCAATTCATAATGAATGCCTTATTCATACACATATACTCCCAAGCACACACTGATGTACAGATCACTCCTTGACCTTTCTTGTCTTCAATCTGATTCTTTGAGCGGTGCTGACAGGGAATTCAACCCTGTGCCCTCTCCTCGGATCATGGCAACTGGCTCTGCCTGGGCTCATCTTTCGCAAACCCTCCAATCCACTGTGCTGCCTTTGAACTATCACTCCAACAAACTGGACGTCCAAGTTGATCTGCTGAGCACATTGGCCTCCTACGTAGCTGGCATTGATCAAACAATTGAAAACCTCAATCAGATAATTACAAGACCACAGAGAAGCTCAAATTTTGTGCAATCAACATGTTGTTCTCCAATTGTTGAAAGCCTTTCATCTTTACCCACCTTTTTAAGTTCGGTTGTATGTGAAATCAAGAAGCTATCTTTAGCTCCTGTGCCCCTGGTGCCCCCACCAAATCTAAGCTCCCTCTCCGAGTTGGCCCGGGAGCCCACTCAACCAAAAACATTGGACGACTATTTTCTTCCAGCCAAGAGTGTAACCTCCATCAATCTTTCTCGGCCAGTTGCTACTGGAGTCCTGGAGCATGTCATTGCGGCCAACGGTGCTTCCACGACTTCTTCCTTACCCGAACTTGAGTACACGGTTCCTGCCTCTTCCCATTTTCCCTGTACTCCTGCATAATCTGTTTCAGTTCAACCAATGCCCTCAGGAGCTGATCCTGTGGCCCAACCTCCGTTGAGCAAGAGGGAAAAAAAAGACTCCGTAAACAACAGAACAATAGGCGGAGCCAACTCCCGCAAGGATTTTCAACAAATGTTCAACTATCGGTTCGTCCTGAGGCGCAGCAGCTCCTGCAGTTGCAGGGTGCCCCTAGGGTGACATCACCATCCAATTCCTTGTTGACCTTACCTGTTGGCTTCCCCTCCAGATTGAGCCTGTTAAGGTTGGCACTATCATGCAGGAAACTGAACCCCTCTTCAAGGACCGAGGTAGCATGTCAGTTTCGTAGCCCCACATTGGGATAGTGGAGTGCCTGCTTGCCCTGCTGCCACACTGTTTGTATCCAAAGCTGTTCATGGGAACACCGATTGTGATGTTTTGGACTTTGGTTCTTCCAATTTCCTCAAATTGCCATCTGATAATAGAAGCAGCCTTCCTGTAATTCTACCACCAAGCATCCGGTCCGTATCTGCCGATATTCTGGCCTCAGGGGGCCCTGTGGACATATTCAATGAAGAGGAACAGCTACGGCCTTTATTCCCCCTGTGTCCCTCCACGGCCCCACTGGAACGCTCAACTCTTAATCTTGTGTTTACCCCAGAATATCGCTCCAGGGGCCCTCATGACATACTGAATAGGGGTAATATTTTAAGACTCTTTAATGCCATCCCGGATCTTAACTACATTGGTTCCAAGGACATTGCATCCATTGAATTTTTGGACTCTAGGGGGCCCTACCCAAAGGACTCCACCTTGGTTTCGTTAATTTCTGCCACAATAGCTCACTCTATTCTCTCTAAGAGAAATTTATTTTTCTCATGGGGCATTACAAGAACTCCCTGCAAGGAGTCTGGTTATCCTGTGTTACTATCAGAATCCCAATGTTCAACTGCTCCCATAGTATTGAAGCCCTTTTCAATCTTCAAAAGTGCCCTAGTTGGCACCTCTACTTTTAATGGCACTTCTCGTACCGGCTCTGGTTCCTAGGGGTCTGCTAATTGGGATTGGTCGCCATCTACCCTCTTGCATGGACATCCCTATTGACCCCCACCGGTGGGTGGTTCTGTTCAAACACTTGGATATCTGTCCTTATGTTCATGGAACATCAATGGGGTTGCGCATAAGTTTGCTTCGGCTGACCATTTATTATTTTTGAACAGTTACAACGTAATCCCCCTTCAGGAAACCTGGGCTGAGCACAGCTGTCCATTACCAGGGTATTTAGAAATATGGAAATCGGCCCATAGAACGAGCAAGAATGGTCATTCCAAGGGAGGATTGGCCATCTATGTAACTGTTAAATTAAATGGGAGTATATTGCCAATGGTTTGGGATGAAAACTGGATCCAGGGGATTGTCATAAGGAACGGGACTGCACAGCAGACCCTCATAGTAATTCATGTTTACATTGCTCCTGGAAAAAAGGGGCAGGTTGTCTTGACTGATGCAGATCGTGGGCAACTTAGTTGGGGAATACCCATGTGCTAATTATCTTATAACTAGTGATTTTAATATGAACCTGTTTCAGGATACAATGGAGGCTCTTTAGGGTCCTGATTGTGGTAACCACCAGTAAATTCCCAAACAATTTAGGCCCCAGGGTTGCATTGCCCGTTGGGAGAGTATTTAGTAACGCACCTTAACAACATGGGCTTCAAAGTCTTCAATGGCCGTTTACGTGACGATGCTCCTCCTCCAGTAGACAAGATCAGATGGTCGATCCTGCTTCTATTTAGACTCCACCATCTGCAATATTGAATTATTTCCTCTCATTGAAAGGTTTTTGATTTCGTCCCGGAATGAGAGTGATCATTGTCTACAAATTGTATCTGTCAAATCTAGATTTCCTGCACACAATGTTATGCGGGCAGTGGGTGGTGGCGTTTTTTCAAGTCACTAAAGCGCATAAAATGGAATGCTTCTATTGGCGGCAAAGTATTGACTGAATGTATTAATTTCTTCAACTCGGAGGGATTGGGCTGTGTGACTCCAATTCTAGTCCTGCCATCTCTATGGAAACTAGGAATCTAAAGAAAGCGCGTAATAGGCTAGCAAGGGCAATTAGAAAAGGCCCTGATTCTGAGTGTTTATTCATTGAATACAAACAACTGAGGAAAGATTACAGGAAGGCTGTTTATGATGACTTCCAGACCTTTCTTAGTCAGTTTTGGGCTAAACTTTTAAGCGCAAGCAAAGATCCAAATCCCATGAAATTTTGGTCCCTTATTAACAATTTAAATAGCAACCAAAGGGGCACTGGTGTTGTCGACATTTCAGAAGGAGCTTGGACGACTTACTTGACTACTCACTTTTCCGCTAGCGAGCAGGATTGGAAACTGCTGGATGAGGGGGCCCATAGATCTACTCTTGCTTTGTTTAATATGTGTCCCTTGTTCATAGGGTCTTTAATTCCCTCACAGGGGTGAGGAGGTTCTTTCAATTATGTCTCCCCATATCATCTTGAGGGCAAAGCAATTTGGAACCCCTGGTCCCAATGGCATTCCACAGGCACTATTTAAACAGGATCCTTTCTTTTGGTCTAACCATCTTGCACATTTGTTCGAACACCGCTTCTTGGCTTCAACAATACCCGAGTCCTGGTGTTGTGCCATCCTTCATCCCCTATATGAAAGTGGTTCAAGGTCAGATCCTGACAACTTTAGGATGATAGCCCTGCTGGACAATGAGGCTAAGTTCTATGCTAGTCTTTTGCTGTGAGATCTCCGTGCCTGGCTTTAATTCCCATTGTCCAAACAGGGTTTTTTGCTGGCTCAGGCACTTCAACCAATCTATTAGCGCTTTATATTCTGATCGACAGGGTGCTTGTGTCAGGTCTGATGCTGAATTATTTTTTTGTGGATTTTAAGGCGCCATTCAATCGGATCCCCTGAAGCGCCCTGTGGTCTCAACTACAAAACTGGGGCACCCCCCCTGTACTGTTGGGTGACATTATAGAACTCCATACAAACACCTAGGTCCATATTAAGCTTAGTGATGGGTGCTCCCACTCTAGGACAATTTTAATCTGTTTGTTGCAGACATGTCAACGTCTCTTGATGCCATTAACTTTCATCCCCCCTAGATTGGTGGTTTTAGGCTTAGTCATCTGCTTTATGCTGATGATCTTGCTCTATTTAGTTGCACTAAGATTGGCCTCCAATGGCTGCTTAACCAACTTTCATCTTATTCTTCTGCAAATCGATTGGAAGTTAATTTGCTTAAAACAAAAGTGGTCTCCTTTGGGAGGAAAAAACACTCGGGGTTTAGTAGATATTATAAAAGCTGTAAACTTGCTTTGACCAGTCTTATCAATATTTAGGGGTACATTTCAATGCCAGGGGCAGTTTTGTTAAACATAAGAAGGAAATTGAACTCAAGCTGTGGCATTGCAGGTAGCCTTCTCTAAACTATCTGAAGTTTTAAAGGGGCCGACTCTTCTTCCCCTAATGGAAGCTATGAGAGCAAAGATTATCCTTTTGTTGGGCTATGGCCAAGAAATTTTGTTGGCCAAAGGTTTCTTGCCTACTAAATAGGCTGGTCAATAAAATACTGTACCCGTGCAGGTACAGTTGGAATTTGGGCTTCCAGGTTTGGTGGCAGTTGGTACTGGTGCTTTTTTGAAGCTTTGCTATAAATTGCGTCAGGCCATGGACGGTCACTTCGAGGCAGCCTTGTGGCAAGAAATTAGTTAGTCGAAATCGAAGTGTACTTATTCTCATTTCTTGTTTGATTGTAAACGGCGACTAGATGCTGGTGATCTTTGGGCAAGTAACCCCGCTACTCTCTGTTTAAACTAGATGTTAAAAGGCTTACTTAACTGTATTCTTATCATTCAGGCTGTTCCCTCCTCGTTCAACGGAAGCATGCCTGGGCAGTAATTGAATCCTTTAAACCAGGTATTTCTTCTAGTTTTTTTCTCTTGCCCTTATGGGTTTTGGTTGAAAAAGGCCTTCATGGCTTTAAGGATGGGCGATTATTTTTTTTAAAACATTTGCCCCAGTGGCAACTACCCTCCGGGGACGGTGTGACATGTAGAGGCTGTAGTAACGCAGACTAAACCATTTTTCATGTGGTTTGCCTGTGCCCAGCTTTATTAAAGGAGCGTAGATCTTCGCTTCAGAGCAAATGAAATGAACTGGAAATCCGCTCCTGCCGACAGGCTGCTATCCAGTCTTTGGACCCAGGCAACCCAATGCTAAATGTGTTCTTGACTAAATTTATTAAAATTGCACAATCTAAATTCAATGGCACTGCGAGCAATGAATAGGTATATTCGGAATCTCTTTCACGCTCTTGCCACATTGCTTGTTATTGGTTAGGTTGAGGAGTTCTAATGGCATATATTGATGTTTAGGGCAATTACTATTTAATTTACCATGCACTTTAGGGCTGTGCCTATGTATTTTGTCTTTGTGTACTATGCCGGGTTCCGGGTTGGGTGGCTTGTTTTATTTTTATATCTCAGGATTGTCTTACACTTTTAGGCAGGAATGCCTTTTTTTTTTATATGTCATGTGTGTCTAACTTATGGTGCGTTTATAGCATGACTTTAGTCTCTGAGGGTATTTATTCTCAATTGCTTTTTTGCTTTTTTTGTATTGGATTTTATTATCTGTACAATAAATTAATATTAATTCAACACACCCAAGCACACACTAATGCATGCACTGACACACATCAGGTATTCACTGGTGTATACCCTGACGCATCCAGGGGCTCACTCAACTTTAAACTACTACATGCAGGCACATACTAATCCACACGCTGCCATAGCCAGATAGATGCTATCACATACACTGACACACCTAGGCACACACTAATACATATACTGACACATCAATGGACAGACTGACTTACACACACATATACACACAATGATGTCCACAGTAACGCATCAAGGCACACGCTGATGCATACACTGACACATCCATGGACACACTGAGCCAGATAGTTACACACCTATAGTCACAATGATGCATACACTGATACACCCAGTCACACACTGATGCATACACTGACATACCTACAAACAAATGGATGCATACACTGACACACACAAGCACACACTGATGCACACATTTACACACCAATGCATACACTGGCATACCCAGGCACTCACTAAAGCATACACAAACACACCAAGGCACTCCCTGATGCAAACACTGACACATCCAGACACATACCGATGGATGCACTGACACACCCAGACACACACTGATGCATACAGTGATACACCCATGTACACACTGATGCATACACTTACACACCCAGGCACTCACTGATGTACACACAAACACGCCCAGGTACTTACTGATGCACACATTGACTCCTCCCTATACACGCTGATGCATATTCTGACATATCTGGAGCAAAACTGATGCATACACTGACACACACAAGCACACACTGATGAATACAGTTACGCACTCATGCACACACTGGTGTATACGTTGACACCAAGGCATTCACTGATGTATACACTAACACACCCAGGCACTCACCGATGCATACACTGACACATCAAGACACACACTGTTGTATTCATTGACACACCTACGGACACACTGATGTATAAACTAACACACCCAGATACACATCGATGCATACACTGACACACCTAGGCACACTGATACACACACTATAATACCTAAACACCCACTCTTCATACATTAACAAACCAAAGTCATACATATGCTATTACACCCAAGCAAACACTCATACATTTACAAAGAGTCCCAAACACACGCTTATACATACAAAGACACACCTAAGCACACAATGATGCACACAGGGCCATACATAGTGATACACGAATGCATGCATTAACATACCTACACACACAGCGATACATTCACTAACATGTCCAGCCCAGGCACATGATGATGTGTACTCTAACACAGCCAAACAAAGACTGATGCATGTTCTGATATACTTGGACAAATACTGATAGATACACTCATACGCCAAGGGACACACTGATGCATGCACTAACACACCCAGTCACACACTGATACATACACTGACACATTGAGACATTCTCTGATACACACACTAACACACATTGTCACATATTCATTCATGCATACACTAACATACCCAGACACACTCTGATGCATACACTAACACACCCAAATATAGGTAGTCATTATGAATGTGGCGCTGTGGCCCGCCATACCGGTGGTGGTGGGTAAAACTGCCAGCCGGCAGGGCGGGCCACACCACCAAATAATGAACCCCATGAGGGCCGCCATCAGCAGCCCTTACTCACCGCCAGGCTGCCTCCATCAAGCAGCCTGGCGTCGGTCGGAAACATTATCCGACAGGGAAGTGGTGCTGCCCCTCGGATAATGATTCCTCAGCCACCAGCCTTTCCCTGGTGGGTTTCCCCGCCAGTGAACGGCTGGCGGAAGGGGTTCACCGGGGCAACCCTGTGGGCCCCTGCACTGCCCATGCACTTGGCATGGGCAGTGCGGGGGCCCCGGTGCAGTGCCCCATCGCGTGGGTCACTGCCCGAATTTCAGAACCCATTTTTTTATTTTCGAACTATGTTGATTATTTTTCTCAGGGTGATTTTTGCTTTTTGAAATGGAGAAATTCTTTTGGAAAAAAAAAACTGAAAAAACATTCTGCACAGAACTAGTTTAGAAATGGGGTCTCTAGTTGGCAGTTTGTTTAAACCCTATTCAAGTAGGGACCCTTACTCTTGTCAGGGTAAGGGAGTCACACACCTAAGATAACCCTTGCTCATGTCCTTGGTAGCTTGGCACAAGCTGTCAGGCTCATTTCAGAGGCAATGTGTAAAGTATTTGCACAAACACATACAGTAATACCATGAGGACTCCACACCAGTTTAGAAAAATAAACAATATTTTGCCTGCCATGGACCCCCAGGGTCTGCACGTCCTTGGTGATGGCATATCACATACCCTTCTTCTCTGAATAGGCAATACACACATTAGACAAACCATCCAGCCAGTTACACATTTGGCCCACCATACCTGTTTATAGCACTATTGGAAAACCCATAGACCAGCACCCTATGTGTACCCAGCCAGGAGGACATCCCTCCCCCTTACATGGAGCCATCACACCTTCCCCATACATGCATGCCTCATGCATCATGCCCACAGTGTACTCACCTGTTGGTCTGGAGGCCCATACAGTGGTCCGTACTGGGGTAGCACCCCATCCACCAGTCTCTCCAACTACTCCGATGTGAAGGCTGGGGCCCTTTCCCTGGTCACTCTGGCCATGGTAGGTTCCAGACACAGGTCACAGCAGTACATGCAGTGTAGGTCCTCTCCTATGGAAGGTCAGGTAGCAAGTGAGGAATCAGATAGAGAATGCCGGTCACATCCACGGCAGTGCATACTGTCAATGCCGGCGTAAATCACCATTGGCCACTGTACCTCATAGGGCACAATTTTAAGCCAATGAGGAATTGCATGGCGGTTCCCGACCACCTCCTACCATGGCGTACAATGTCAGCGGAATTACCTCACTTCCACCTGTCCCTCCACACAGGACAGGCGGATGCCATTTCAGGGGGGCAGCCCTATGGAATCATGCTGCGTCACAGGAGAAATAGGCACATAATGGACAAATCACACTGACCCATTACATGTTTACAGTTGTAGCTGCAATGTTCAGTTTGTGACAGCCTCCTAATCTTGTGTCCCTTAGATATCTGCTGCTGCGGATGAATAGGAGATGGAGACATAACCCCGTGTACAGACCTCTGGAGGACTTGGCTACGCTGGAGGACAGTCACATTATCCTCACCTGTAGACTTGACAGGGCCACAATCACAGAGCTGTGTCCTCATTTGGAGCCTGACATGATATCTGCTATCCGTCACCCCACTGGGATCTCCCCTCTTGCGCAAGTGCTATCTACTCTATTTCCTGGCAACTGGTTCATTCCAAGTGACAGTGGGCTTGGCCGACAAGTGTGTTGTCTACCATGATAATACACATGTGCTGCTACATTGCTTTCCCCCAGGTTGAAGATTTGGCCACAGTGAAGGCTGACTTCTATGCAATGGGTCATATCCCCAACATAATTGGGGCGACTGATGGTACACATATTTCATTTTTCACCCCTGCCACAATGAACAGGTGTTCAGGAATCATAAGAGTTTCCACTCCATGAATGTTCAGATGATGTGCTTGGAGGACCAGTACATCTCCCAAGTCAATGCTAAGTATCCTGGGTCGGTGCATGATGTCTTTGTCCTAAGGAATAGCAGCATCCAAAATGTGATGGGCCAACTACAGAGGCACAGGGTGTGGCTAATAGGTGAGCCCTGGTCCCCGCCCAGTATATGTTGGTGTATGCCTATAGTGTGGGCCATATAAGATATAGGATAGTGTGTGGCTAAATGTTGTCCCTCAATATTTGCAGGTGACTCTGGTTACCCAAACCTATCATGGGATTCTGACCCCTGTGAGGAATGCCAGGAGACGGGCAAAAGAACATTATAATGAGGCACATGGGCACCCAGAAGGATAATTGAGAGAACCTTTGGCCTCCTGAAGGCCAGGTTCTGGTGCCTCCATCTAACAGGTGGATCCCTGTGCTACTCACCCAAGAAGGTCTGCCAGATAGTAGTGGCATGCTGCATCTTTCACAACCTGGCCCTCAGGCGTCATGTACCTTTTCTGTAGGAGGATGAAACTGGAGATGCCCCTGGGGCAGCAGTAGACCCTGTGGACAGTGAGGATGAGGAGGCTGAGGATGAGGACAACAGAACAGCTGTGATCCGTCAATACTTCCAATGACACACAGGTATAGACAGTGTACTTTTACATTTCATTGACTTTGGTTATAATCTGTTTGGCAATGGCATGCTGATATTACCCACTTCTATGCTCCCTTACTGCTCCCTCTGGCAATTCATTTTGCAGCTGTTGATGATGTGACAAATACTCCTGGTATGATCACTACAGCCAGCTACAGGTCAATAATCTATGCTCATTCTATGTACAGCTCATTTGCAATGGTTGTACCTATTTAAAAAAAAACATATTTGATATACATGACATACTCCAAATTTATTTTTTTCAAAGGGTGTTTATTGAAGTGCTAACATATAGGGGGAAAGTGCAATTGGATGGGGTGATGATGGAGGAAAGTCCAGGCTATTGTTCCAGTCTGTTTGTAGCACAGGTGCATTGTCCAAGTGGACATAGGAAGTGGAGCAATGGCAGTTCAAGGTAGACAGGGTGACAATCAGGAGAGTCTCATTTTCTGGCGGGGGTCTTGGCATGTGTCTCTGGCTTCTGTCTGGATCACAGGTAACATTTGCAGGGTGGTTAACCTTCTGCAGGGGGAGAGGTGGTGGTGGCCTGTGACTACTGCTGCGGGGCCTCCTGGCCACTAGCGGAAGTGGATGGCTGTTCAGATATCTGGCTAGTGGCAGGGCTCTGCTGGTGTGAAACTGCCTCCCTCATAATGTTGGTCATGTCTGCCAGCACCCCTGCTATGGAGATCAGGGTGTTGTTGATGGCCTGCAAATCCTCCCTGATCCCCTGGTACTGTCCCTCCTGCAGCCGCTTGCTCTCCTGCACGTTGTCCAGGATCTGGCCCATCCTGTCCTGGGAAGGATGGTAGGCTCCCAGGATCTCGGAGAGTGCCTCCTGGAAAGTCGGTTCCCTGGGCCTGTCCTCCTCCTGGCACACAGCACTCCTCTGAGTTTCCCTTTTGGCCTGTGCCTCTGTCCCGTGAACCGTGTGCCCACTGCCACTGACCCCACGTCCCTGATTGTCTTATGTGCGAGGTGTGGCCTGGCGTCCCTGTTCAGGTGGACACACTGCTGATTGTTGTGTTCTGCGGACAGAGGTGTGGGTACACTGGGTGGGTGCTGTGGTGTTGTTTCCTGTCGGGGAGTCTCTGTGGTGGTCTGTGACTGGGCTTGGGTAAGCCAGGTAGATCGTCCAGATCCTGAAGACCAGAGTTACTGTCATTACTGTGGGCCTCTTCTGTTGGGGGACTGGATAGTGCTGGCACCTCCTCTCTGGTGACATTGGCCGGGGTACCTGTGGGATGTAAATGATGTGTTATTGTTGATGTGTATGACATATTCTACATCCCTGGCTTCCCCTCTATGGTTTGATTTTCCCTGCCAGCTTTCACTTTTGTATGTTAGTGTATGGTGGGATTGTTAGTTCTCTATGCTGTGTATGCTTTAGTGATGAGTGTCCATGCAGGGCTGTGAGGGGTGTCCATGCATTGGTACAGCATGCAGAGCTTGGCATTGGCATAAGTGAGATGTGATGGGTGAGTGTGTGCGATGTAGTGGACTGATGGGAGTGAGGGTGAGGATGAGGGTATGTGATGGCATGCAGGTAGGGGGGTGATAACAGTGGAGAGCTGACTTACCAGAGTTCAGTCGTGCTCCGACTCCGGCCAGTCCCTCATGATGTAGTATTGCCATGACTTGCTCCTCCCATGCTGTGAGTTGTGGGGGAGGAGGTGGTGGTCCACTGCCAGTCCTCTGGATAGCGAGCTGGTGTCTCTCTGCTATGGAAGTACCTTCCCCCGTAGGTCGTTCCACCTGTTCCTGATGTCATCCCTAGTTCTGGGGTGCTGTCCCACGGTGTTGACCCTGTCCAAGATTCTCCGCCATAGCTCCATCTTCCTGGCTGTTGATATCTGCTGCACCTGTGCTCCAAATAGCTGTGGCTCTACCCTGACAATTTTCTCCAACATGACCCATAGCTCCTCCTCTGTGAAACGGGGGTGTCTTTGTGGTGCCATGGGTGTTATATGAGGTGTGTTGGTGAGGGTGTGTTGGGTAATGTGTTCGGGTGTGTGATGCGGAATGCATGAGTGGTGTATAGGTGTGAGTAGTGTGTGGCTCTAGTTGTCTCAGAGGTCTTGGTGTCTCTCTGGTGGCAATTATTTGAAATCGTAAAGGGTTGTGGGTAATGTGGGTGTGTGTTTTATAGTGGTGTGGGTGTCAGGTGGGTGTCATCTGAATTGGCCAAAGTGGAGTTGTTTTGTTTGTGGATGTCCATTGTAAGCGTGGCGGTATGTACCACCAATGGTTTACCGCCATTAAATGTCCGCCGTGGTGATTCGTGGGTCATAATGTGATGGGTGTTGTTCTGTTGGTGTAACGGTGTGGATTTTAATACCACCAGTTTATCACTGACCTTTGATCTGATGGATTTGTGTATGTGGCTGAATTCTGTTGGATTGGTGTGTGTGTGTCATGATATGGTGAACGGAAATCCGCCACGTAAGTTGACAACCGTCAGCTTGGCGGTAAGCGGGATTTACTGCCAATCCCGTAATGAGGGCCTACTTCCTACCTAGGCTATATTAGAGCATAGGGTGTCAAGCTCTAGTTCTGCCCTTCAGGTTCCCCTGGCAAGACACCACCCCACATACCTGAGCAAAGGCCTGAAGTCTGCATAAGCAGCTGTAGTGAAGTGTTCAGCATACAGTCATGGTCATCTGGCTGGAAACTCCCTCTAACGTGTGTGGGACAGGAAAGTGTTTTTGTAGTAAAACCGCTGGTGTTCTGAGAAAATGTCCCTACATAATGGTGTGTGTATTTCTGTGAATACCAGAGACAAAACTTTTGCCACGTTCACCTGTAACCTATCTCACTACAGCCTTGAAAGAAGCACTGAGTAAACGAGAACATCTTGTTTGAGAACGTAGCGCTGGCCTAGGCAAAAAACTGCAAGATAGAGAGAAATAAAACAAGACTGCAAAAGTAGCTATTGTTAAAATAATAAACAAAGCTGAATAAAATATATCTAAGTTAAAGTGCACAGCGGCATGCCCAGTGTGCTAAAATAACGTGCATGGAGCTAAAACTAAAATGGCTACACAACACCCTCCCCTTGCCAGTTGAAGGTGGTTCAAAGCCTAAATATATATATAAAGTTGCTAAAACTCAACCTAAGATATATATATAAAAATGTCAATTACAACAAGTTTAAAGGACACTTGAGCATATGTAAAACCACGTAGTACGTGAAACCGAGACAGGAATCACAAGCTCTTCGGAGGTTTCTGTTAAGAAGGAAGAGAAACCCCCCCAACAAAAACAACAATTTAAAAAGAAAAAAAGTGGCAGCAGTCGCAGGCCGACATGCCACACAGGAAGAGGGAAATTCCAGCCAGGGAACCACGACTGTATGCCGATTGCTGAATGCTTCGCTGCAGATGCTAATGAAGACTGCAGGCCTTTGCTCAGGAATGAGGGTCGATGTCCTCCCGGGGAAACCTGAAAGGCAGAATTAGAGCTTAACATACTGTGCTAAAATGATGACTCAGATAGAAAATAGTACATCGATTCTGGTGGCAATATGATAGCGTAATTCTTATGCTTCACTCTCATTGTCACCATATTAATATTGTTATGTTGTGTCATTCTGGTTATTGCAGCTCACGCTTTGCTATCTAAAATGCAGTCAATTTATTAAACCAGTCTTTAAAACTCATACTGCTTTCAGTGTCATTTATATATGAGACTGAATTGTGAATGAGAAAACCAGATGGGACCTGAGTGACCACGAGTTCCCTGAGAAGTTTTATATGTCATGCACTCGGCTGCCCAATCATCTCTACCTTTCGGGAGAGATGAGGCACTGCTAGTTAGCAGGAGCAAAACCCGGATTTAGAGCTACAGGTGTCACCCACTGTGGGTCAGACTTAGTCTCCCACACCGTGAACGTAGCATATGTAAAAGGACAATTTAAAATGTTAACATGTGACGTAAAAAGGCTGAATTTCAAGAGTCAGAGTCATTTTGGAAGTGGCCAATTGAGTCCGGGACAGTTGAAGATAGGATATCTTCCACTTCAGTGGATGTTAAAGTAGGAAATGCATCACCAAGAAGGATCAAGGAGCATTTGTGTTCCATAGCCTGAGCTTCAGCCAAGGCAGCAGCATTCCGTGGTGTGCCCAGTAATGAGTTCAGAGCTGCATCCTCCAGGAAGGGCAACTCATAAGCTTCTTCCCGTTGCAAATGCACCCTCAATGCGCATGTCCGGTAATGAACCCTGTGAGAACATCAACAGATCAGCGTCCAATGAAAGCAAGTGCTGCGTAGAAAGACAAACTTCCAGTGCATGGTCGAACGAGTACCAGAGGCACCAAAACATGGGCTGCAAACAATGCAAAACCAGTCCGAATGACAGAGACCAGTCACACTCCTATTCCTCTAGGAGTGCTGCTCAGAAGTATTGCATCATGCATTCACGATACACCTGCGCTGGTAGGAGCGTGTTCGTTCCTTTTTGTTACGGCAGGACAGTAATTGCGCAGAAAAAATAGCAAAATGCCACCTCTTATAGTCAAAGTTATTGGAAATCCCCCAAAAACACTGGAGACTATTGTGTGGATGGCTGGTGGTATTAAACCGAACATGGAGGAGAAGGTGTGAACAAAAGCAGAACCAAACAGCTTTAAAAAGTTTGTGATTCCAGTAGTACTGGACACATTAAATATTTGTCCCATGAGCTCACCAAAGTAACTCGGAAAAGTTGGTACTTAAAAGGGACTATATCTCTGCTGATGACCTTGCTACCTGCATAGATCTCGCGTGCAGATTCGAGCGCCACATGTTTTTGAAACAATAAAGCCGTGAGTCTGCTCCACTTGTCAAAATTCAAGCTAGAAATAGCAATATGGGACCAAATGTCAGGTACCTCTTTTTGTCTAGTGGGAGAAAAAAGTACGTTCCCGCAGCATGTAACAATCTTAGAGACCAAAACCACATACACTATTCCGGCTCGCATCCCACAACAGTCTTCACTGATGAGAAGAGCATAGCTGCCATTTGAAAGCATCTGGAATGCGGGTCTACTCAAGGGGACTGGAACTCCCTTCAGATAACAAGCCAAGTTCACTGCTGAAGCTTTACATGCCCAGTGCAAGGACAGCTGTTTACAAACAATTGAATGGCTGATAGAAGTCTCACATTCACTACCTCTAAGAAAGACATTTGTTCATGCCACTGAGACACACCTCATGGATGTAACTATCTCCCAGCCTTTCATGTCTGCCTACTGGAATGTGTTTTAAACAGGACGTGAATTGAAATGTTGAAATAGGCAGATTAATGACCCCATGTAGTAAACATTCAGCAGATGGTATTTCAGCCACAGTAAAAGCCAACTTTTCTAATTTTTCGATGTTTAACATGACATAAGTCTCTTCTTTCTTAGCCATCAGTTGTTGTTGTCGTGTTAAATTAAATGTAGAAAATATGTCCCTTGTGCTAACGTGTTGCCACGGAACGTGACCTGCCTACACTGTTTGAAGTGTCCAACCCAACTCCATAATATACCTTAGTTGACTTTGGTCATGGTGTAAAGAAGACCTATCACTTTGTATTATGTCTATTGCAGAAGAGACGATGCTATTTAAGGTTATATCTGGTCGGACAGGGTACTGATCCCATCATCTACAACATCTAATGCCTTCTGTAAGTTTTCCTGGTCTGTTTGCCTCAACCAGGCAGCAGCTTCTTGTTGGGAAAGCTTCAAAATTTTGTTATATATTTCATATAAGAATCACTTTCTGCGTTGTTTTCTGGGGCCTAACAGGAAATCCTTTAAAGCAGTGTTATTAGATAGGAGACTGGGATGTTCTCTCACCGCATCTATTGAGGAACTCTTCAACCACTGCTGGCATAGTTTTCCTACTCTGTATGTTGTTACTATACCCGCATGTTCAGATAATATATAGCGAGGGTCCAGCCTACTAGTTCTAAAACCCCCCGTGGAGTTTATAAAACATTGGTGACACCCATTGTTTGTAACGCCGCGCCTTGACCTGGCATCTCTCTCTGCCTCTGTGGCAGGAACGCGCTGCCGATATTCGGAGCGCCGTTCCCCGCATTTCTTAGTTTCCGCTGTAGCGCGTCCTGGGAAGTGTGTATTACGCTCCCGGTCACATTACCCTTACCTGTAAGACATTTTTCTTCATTCTTGTTGGTGGGTTTTCTCTGTCCTTTTTCCTTCTTGCCTTTGTCATCTACCTTTTTTCATGTCCACGTTGTGTCCATCTTGTCTTCTTCCTGTTTGCATGTCCCAGCATGCTCTCTTTTCTTATATACTGCTTTCTTTTTTCCTATTCTTGTCTATGGGCTTTTCCCAATTCCAAATGGTGTCCTTTCCCTTTCCTGTGATGTCACTTCCCCGTTTTTGTTTATAAGCCATTCAGTCTTGATCTACCTTGCGTTGCCAACACTTCCTTTTGGTCATGCTCTTCGCTCCTGTACTTCGTTCCTGCTTTTTGCCTTGGAGTATTTTTGCCTAGTTTTGTTCCTGTTGTCAAGTCCTGTTTTCTCTTCTTCTTTTTAGGAGTTCCTGTTTGAGGTTTTTCCCCAGTTCTTGGTTTTTTTTCCTCTTGGACTCCTTCTAGAGGATACAGTCCTCTTTGGCGTTTCCTGTCAAGTGGCACCGTGGCTACCAGAAAGGGTCGCCCCTATCTGGGATTATCCAGAACCTGTAGAAGACCGGGTGTGTACTCCAACCCTGTATCCAGAGGTGATAAGTCAAGTGCAGTTCGTGACATTGGTATCTATTGGCCACAATAACCACCCGCTAGGACGTGTCAGTGAAGCATTAAACTTGCCATTCTGGACCCATTCATCTAGCAGATCTGCAGTTGCATTTATATATTTTTGCCATTTGTGAAATTTTGCAGGGGCAGGAATACTGGGCGCATTCAATTCCTTAATGTTTGCTAAGCCTAAACAACTTGTTTGTTGTACAGTTTCATTTAAAATATCATTTGAACAGGTATCAGGCATGCTCTAAAAAAAGCTTCCTTCCCCCTTATTTGCCAATTTTGTGATCCCCATACACTTTTCGAGTCAAATGACTTCAACCAATATACATAGCCTTTTATAGTCAACCGGGAAACAAAGGAATCCGAATAAATACATTTTGTATCTGTTAATAATATGTGCACATTTTCCATTGATGGCAATTTAAAATAATATGACTCAGCATTTTTAACATTGTGCCCAGAAAAATATGCAAACTTTTCATAATATGTTTTAGAACTCCCTTGTGGTAGAGTTGGACAATGTTCCCATTGTGTATAATTAAAAATAGTCTTTGGGGTACTTGCTCTGTGAATGAAATGGTGCCCATAAAATTTACAGCAAAACATACCACCATAATTCGCTTTAGATTGATAAACATCTTGGCTTTCAAATACAGTATTGCAATACAGCCATTATGGAATCAACTTTTTTCACATCCCAGTCACCAGAAATGACTGTGAGTATTATTACTTTGTTCACTGAAAGTTTAAGAACATATGGTATTTGAATAACCTCTGTGGGGCCGTACATATCAAATGTTACTTTATCCCAAATAATCCCATCAAGAATTGGTATAGCGGAAATGTTCACAAAAGACAAGTCTCTGCGACCTTGTGAGAAGAAAAATTTGGTTTTAGGACCTCATCCACCAGCTCAACTGTTCATCTTTCAGGGGGAAAATGACCATGTATTAATGAAAAAGAATGTTATAACAAAACCAATTGTTAGAAATGGGGTATTTGGTTGGCAGTCAGGTTACATTCCAAGCAAGGACCCTCACTCTAGTCAGGGTAAGTCACACACAATCCATATTATCCTGTGCAGACCCTCTGGTAGCTTGGCACTGAGCAGTTAGGCTTAACTTAGAAGGCAATGTGTAAAATATTTGTTCAATAAATCATACAATAACACAATATAGCACCACAAAAATACACCACAGAGGGGGTCATTCTGACCTTGGCGGTCCATGACCGCCATGGCGGAGTGCGGCGGAAGCACCGCCAACAGGCTGGCGGTGCTTCCTGGGCGATTCAGACCGCGGCGGTAAAGCCACGGTCGGAAAAGGGAAGCCTGCGGTTTCCCGCCGGTTTCCCGCCGGTTTCCCGCTGGCCCAGGGAACCCGCCATGGCAGCGCTGCTTGCAGCACCGCCATGGGGATTCCAACTGCCTTCCCGCCAGCCTGTTTCTGGCGGTGTCCACCGCCAGAACCAGGATGGCGGGAACGGGTGCCGTGGGGCCCCTGGGGGCCCCTGCACTGCCCATGCCACTGGCATGGGCAGTGCAGGGGCCCCCTTACAGGGCCCCACTAAGATTTTCACTGTCTGCTTAGCAGACAGTGATAATCGCGACGGGTGCCACTGCACCCGTCGCACCCCTTCAACTCCGCCGGCTCCATTCCGAGCCGGCTTCATTGTTGAAGGGGCTGTCCCGCTGGGCCGGGCGGCGGTCTTCTGGCGGCGCCCGCCGGCCGCGCGGGAAAGCCGGAATGGGTGCGGTCTTTCGGCGGGAACCGCTTGGTGGGCGGCGACCACCGACCGCCGCGGTCAGAATGACCGCCAGAGTGTTTAAAAAATATATAATATTTATCTGGATAAATGAGGTAAAAAACAATTAAAGATGAAATAAGCAAATGTAGGAATATCACTGAATGTGATATCAAGTGTCTTAGAGTTAAAATATTACTCGTAAAAGCAATAAAACGTGTCTTAAGTTCTCCTAGAAACAAGTGTCTCTTGCAGGACAAAGTACCTGGTTTGTGTTGAAAAATCCTCGCAAGGGACCGCAGAGGAGGTGCGTGGAAAACAATAGGTGTGCGTCAGTTTTGCCCCTTCACACACGGACTTGCGTTGTTATTTTCCACACAGGGAAGATGTTGCGTTGATGTCCAGCATGCAGACTTGAATCCTCTTCGGGTTGCGGGGTTTTTGGACACCCCAGGGACGATGCGTGGAATCCTGGGCTTGTGGAGCGAAGTCACAGGTGTTGCGTCGATTCCAGTGGGGGATGCGTGGAATTTTCTTCCACATGGCAGGCGATGCTTCGATTCCTCTCAGGAAATCGGGCTGCCTCATTCCGAGTTGGCTTGCGTCGATCCAGTAGGGCCGTGCTTTGAAGTTCCGATTGCGTTGCTGGTGCTGCGTCGATCTTCTGTCACGAAGTCGGGCTGCGTCGTTCTGGACTCATCGTGTGGTGAATTTGTCATCGCGAGCAGGCTGTGCATCGTTCTTGGCAGGCGGTGCATCGAATTTTCACCGCATGGGGATTTCAGCTGCAGGAGAGAAGTCTTTTCGGTCCTGAGACTTCAGGGAACAGGAGGCAAGCTCTATCCAAGCCCTTGGAGAGCACTTCTGCAACACAGCAAGTGAGCAGCAATACAGCAGGGCAACAGCAAGGCAGCAGTCCTCTTCAGTCAGGTGAGTCCTTTAGGCAGCCAGGCAGTTCTTGTTGTCAAGGTGCAGGTTCTGGTTCAGGTTCATTCTCCAGGAAGTGTCTGAGGTGGTAGGGCAGAGGCCCTGTTTTTATACCCAAATGTGCCTTTGAAGTGGGGATAACTTCAAAGAGTGAGTTAGAAAGGCACCAGGTCCCCTTTCAGTTCAATCCTGTCTGCTAAGGTCCCAGTAGGGGGTGTGGCAGTCCTTTGTGTGAGAGCAGGCCCTCCACCCTCCCAGCCCTGGAGGACCCATTCAAAATGCAGATATATGCAAGTGAGGCTGAGTATCCTGTGTTTGGGGTGTGTCTGAGTGAATGTAAAAGGAGCTGTGAACTTAACACAGCCTGACGTGGATTGTAAGGCACAGAAAGATTTAAGTGCAGAGAAATGCTCACTTTCTAAAAGTGGCATTTGTAAAATAGTAATATTAAATCCGACTTCACCAGTCAGCAGGATTTTGTATTACCATTCTGGCCATTCCAAATATGACCTTCCTCCTCCTTTCAGATCAGCAGCTACCACTCAAACAATGTATGAGGGCAGCCCCAATGTTAGCCTATGAAGGGAGCAGGCCTCACAGTAGTGTAAAAAGAATTTAGGAGTTTTACACTACCAGGACATGTAAACTACACAGGTACATGTCCTGCCTTTTATCTACACAGCACCCTGCCCTAGTGGTTACCTTGGGCACACCTTAGGGGTGACATATGTAGAAAAAGAGGGGTTTTAGGCTTGGCAAGTACTTTTAAATGCCAAGTCGAATTGGCAGTGAAACTGCACACAGAGGCCTTGCAATGGCAGGCCTGAGACAAGGTTAAGGGGCTACTGAAGTGGGTGGCACCATCAGTGCTGCAGGCCCACTAGTAGCTTTTAATCTACAGGCCCTGGGGACATACAGTGCACTCTACTAGGGACTTATAAATAAATTAAATAGCCCAATTGGGTGTGATCCAAGGTTTCCATGTTTAAAGGGTATCTCAAAAGTGGAGGGAGGCAGGCAAAAAGTTAGGGGGTGACCACCCTAAGGCTGTCAGGTCTAACACCAATCCACACTAGGAAAGCCAGTATAGTCAAAGAATGACACAAATAGTTCCATGGGAGACTGAAGTAAGTTCCTTTAAGCCAGTTTAGCAGCTTACGTGTTTTTGACAGTTCAGATGTAGAAGAGGCGAATGAGTCTGAAACAGTGTCGTTGATGTAGGCAAAGTATTCAGAAGCAGTTCCAGCAAGAAGCTGAAGCTGTGTTTGTAGGTGGAGAACCGGTGGGTGTTTCCCGTGGTGGTTCAGAATAAATGACACCATCCATCTGTGTTGAAGTTGTGTCAAATCAATCAATTATTTCTGTATTGTTTGTTGAAACAGATGTCAGTGGAACTAATGCAAGATTATTTTCCACCCTCCCCAAGCTCAGAGAGGTGTCAGTGTTGCTGCTCACAACTTGTAGAGGAACTTCTTGACCAGTAGTGAGAGGGATTCTGAAAGTACTGGCTGTTCCTCTGGGTCTGCTCTGCAGGATCGGCCACCTGGTGTAACTTGTCGATAGATACAAATCGATTTTCTTTAGCACCAACCAACATTAGTAAAATGACAGTTCTGGTACCGTGTATTCCCAAGACTGGGTCCTGTGTGCTATGAGAAGGACCAAACTCCTTTTTCACAGCAACATTTTCACATACTAGATCCAGCCAGTAGGTGTTACTGGTACATCCTTAATTCCTGTGGAGGCTGCACAGGCAGAAATGTTGTCATCATGGAACTGTTGTAATCCCTGTAAGACAGTGACACGTTCATTTATGACAAAGGGTGATCCTGCCACCTCCACGCCAGGACCATCAAGCTCTGGAACATACATTTGAGTTCTGAACAGGCACTCATATTAAGTACGATCCCCCAGGGACCTTCTAGGCAGATTGTTAAGTGATCTCTGGACTCCATACAGGTGGTTAAGCCAACTACAACCCATACCTAAGAATCTGGCTGTTAATGACTGCTTTAAATCACAGTTTAGTTGCTCCACAACGCTATTTACCTCAGGATGAAATGGAGATGAGTAATGGAGTTGGACCCCTAACAAAGTTATGGCGTCCCTAAATGCCCTTGAGGAAAAAGCAGGGCCCTGGCCTCAGTGGAAAGCCACAACTGCATATGTACTGATAAAGACTTTCAAATCTTTAATAACAGTCCGAGCGTCAGCCGAGCATTGTGGCCACACAAACAGAAATCTGGAGCAGGAGTCAACAGCGACTAGGATATGTTTGTATGCACTATCCAGTGTTAGGGGACCACAGTGTTCCAAGTACACACATTGCAATGGTTTGTTGGAATTAAGAGGGGTGGCTGAGGTGGGCGTTTAGCAGTGAAAACCTTAATTTGTTGGCAGATGTCACAGCAGAGGACATACTGCTTGGCCTATTTGTATAGACCTGGCCACCAATAGCGTGCTTGCAACAATGTTATTGTAACCACCACACCAGCATAGGCAGATGCTACCCATTCATGCGTTGCTTTAATCAACTCTGTTCTTATATCTTTGTTGGGAATTGATCAAAACCCTACGCCTGGTATTTTTACCTCAGTGCTTTGGCAGCCTTCCATTTGGTAGGAATATTTAGCAGGAAATGCTTTTGGGTAGGGAGTACCTTCAGCTGTAGCTTTCACAGCAGCCCATATGTCATTGTCCGGTTTTGCAGCCAAGCGGGTTACTGCAGCAACAGTGGCCGTAGCTACTGCTGACTTTGTAGCTTCATCAGCCAGTGTAATCCCAGCAACGTGTATTCCAACGCGATGGTGTCCAAGTGTATGTACAACATGTACATTTGGTAGTGTTTCCTTCAGATCTGCTACTTTCCCCCACAGAAGTCTGTGTTTAATGGTGTTGCCTTTAGAATCTTTGAACCCATTCTCACGCCAATAATGCATGTATTCATAGGATGATTGGACACAGTAGTACGAATTACAAACAATCAGTGTTACCTGTGCAGGATCCATATGTTCCAGTGCCATCACCAGAGCCTTTAGTTCTGCTAGTTGTGCTGTGCAATCCCCTAGGGTTTGCGTAAATGTATGTTGGGACACAAAATTCATTATCCTCCAAATAGCTGCTTACGACAGCACAAGCAGAAGAGTATTGATGTTTAGTGCCAATTGCAGGTTGCGCTGAGCCATCGGTGCACATGACTCTTTGATGCTGATCAATATTCAGCGTATTTGCAGGAATTGGGTATTCTAGTTCATATTGCCAAAATTCGTGAGTTTGTAATTTTGGGTCAAAAATGTAGACTACATCAGTGGCCGTCAAAGACGTTGCCCATTGAATCCAACGTGGATGTAATGCTTTAACTTTTGGAACACTTGCTTTGGAAACAGCCTCAAGGGCTGGAATTGGAGTGATGACAATAGTGCGTTTGCCTTGGGCTAGCAGTCTTTATTTAATCATAGCCGTCTGAACAGCAGTGAGAATTTTCTCAGTGGGAGCAAAACGTTGTTCTGCTGCTGAGTACAAATGTGATTTGTACGCTATAAGGACAGTCTCACCCTCATTGAAAGTTATATAGTTGAAAGCAATAGCACCAGCAATTACTCTGCTGACCAGATGTATTTTGTTGTCCCTTTTGTGTGAGTGTTGTGCTGTTTGATCCCATTCTCACACCAATAATGCAGGTATTCATAGGAGAATTGGACACAGTAGTATGAATCACAAAAAAGCAGTGTTAACTGTGCAGGATCCGTATGTTCCAGTGTCATCACCAGAGCCTATAGCTCTGCTAGTTGTGCTGTGCAATCCACTAGGGCTAACGTAAATGTATGTTGGGACACAAAATGTATTATCCTCCAAATAGTCGCTTACGACTGCGCAAGCAGCGGAGTATTGATGTTTCGTGCCAATTGCAAGTTGCGCTGAGCCATCGGTGTACATGACTCTTTGATGCTGATTAATATACAGTGTATTTGCAGGAATCTGGTATTCTAGTTCATATTGCAAAAATGTGTGAGTTTGCAATTTTGGGTCAAAAAAGTAGACTACATCAGTGGCCGTCAAAGACGTTGCCCATTGAATCCAACGTGGATGTAATGCTTTAGCTTTTGGAACACTGGCTGTGGTAACAGCCTCAAGAGCTGAAATTGGAGAGATAACAATAGTGCATTTGCCTTGAGCTAGCGGTCTTTCTTTAATGACTGCCATCTGAACAACAGTGAGAATTTTCTCAGTGGGAGCAAAACATTGTTCTGATGCTGAGTACAAATGTGATTTGTATGCTATGAGGACAGTCTCACCCTCACTGAAAGTTAAATAGTTGAAACCAATGGCACCAGCAATTACTCTGATGACGAGATGTGTTTTGTTGTCCCTTTTGTGTAAGTGTTGTGCTGCAAACATGTCTGTTTGCAAAGCTCTGAGAATGCTTGTGTGTTAGACAGCCCAAAATGTACTTGAAAAGTCAGGACGTATTAAATCATATAAGGGTTTTATTTTATTTGTGACGCATAATCAGGAAAGTAAGTTCTGACAAACTTTAGGAAACCCAATAGGGATTGGATTTTTTTTATGGTATTTGGAGGTTGTAACTCTGCGCATTTTTCCAAGAATTGTTGTGGTAGGCTTTTTACTTCACTTGATAGCTCATATAGCAGAAATAGGACACCGAGGAAGACTATTTTTGATTTCTTTAAATTAAAATTGTAGCTGAACGCGGCAAATCCCACAACAATGTAGGCTACCCGTCTTAACTGTTGCAGCAATTCATCATCCGTGAGATAGATATCATCTACATAGGACAATGCTTCAAGGTCAACGTCGTGCAATATTTAAATCACACGAGCTGCAAACAATCCTGGGCTTTTCTTGTACCCCTGGGGTAAACAACAGATTTTTTCTGGGAGCCTAGTGCACTGAAACTTGTTAAGTCTCTACTCTTAGCCCTATATTTTGGCAGAAGAAACCATTGGAAATATCCAGTGTTGTTTTGTATTTTTTTGCGCACTATGGAGCATATTTATACTCCGTTTGCGCCGAATTTGCGTCGTTTTTTTCGACGCAAATTCGACGCAAAACTAACTCCATATTTATACTTTGGTGTTAGACGCGTCTAGCGCCAAAGTTCATGGAGTTAGCGTCATTTTTTGCCGTGAACACCTTCCTTGCGTTAATGATATGCAAGGTAGGCGTTCCCGTCTTAAAAAATGACTGCGATGCATATGCGTCGTATTTATACTCCCGGGCAAAAATGACGCCCGGGAGTGGGCGGGACTAAAAAAACCGCATTTGCGCCGGATTTTAGCGCCTGGGTCAGGGCAGGCGTTAAGGGACCTGTGGGCTCAGAATGAGCCCAGAGGTGCCCTCCCAAGCCCCCAGGGACACCCCCTGCCACCTTGCCCACCCCAGGAGGACCCCCAAGGATGGAGGGACCCATCCCAGGGAAGAAAAGGTAAGTTGTGGTAAGTATTTTTTTTTTTAAAAATGTTGTGGCATAGGGGGGCCTGATTTGTGCCCCCCTACATGCCACTATGCCCAATGACCATGCCCAGGGGACAGAAGTCCCCTGGGCATGGCCATTGGGCAAGGGGGCATGACTCCTGTCTTTGCTAAGACAGGAGTCATGTTAATGGCGTCTGGGCGCCAAAAAAATTGGCGCAAATCGGGTTAAGACGATTTTTTTGCCTCAGCCTGACTTGCCCCATTTTTGGACGCCCAAACGCCATTTTTCCCTACGCCGGCGCTTACTCGTGTACGTGTTTTTTTTTCACGCACACCAGGCAGCGCCGGTCGGCTAACGCCGGCTAACGCCATTCAATAAATACGGCGCCCGCATGGCGCTTCAGAATGGCGTTAGCCGGCGCAAATTTTTTTGGCGCAAAACTGCGTTAGCGCAGTTTTGCGTCAAAAAGTATAAATATGGCCCTATGTTGTTCATAAGTGCCGTGCTATGTGAGTTTTGTATAGCATATGTGCGTGTATGACTGTTTAAATGTCTGTAGTCTAAGACTATTCTGTATGAATGGTCTGGTTTAGCTACTGGGTATAAGGGATTATTCATAGGTGAGACACAGGTTTCAATTATGCCCTGGTACACCAATTGTGTGAGGATTTCCCTCACGGGTGCTTTAGCATCATGTTTGATTGGATATTGGGGTTGAGGTTGGGATTGATTTTTAATAGGAATTACGTGGTGGGGGAATCTTTGTCCCATCCTACGTGGTTACAATGTAACATGGGTGCCTGGGCCAATGCCCAATCAGTGGCGTAGGATTCTGGGAGCTCCTCAGGAACAAGGGGCGAGAAAGAAGATTTAGTAACATCTTCCCCATATGGGCATGTACGGACAAATTCACGTGGCTAATCCTCTTCGGCCAGTAAAATATAATATATATTTACGACACGATCCCAAAAGATTGGGTCTATTCTGCGCTCAATGTCTCCTTCTAACTGTAATGTTACTTTATACACCCTATCAGGCATGAATACATGCATGTCCGCAGTCTCTGCTTGTAGGAAGTCATAAGTTGCTTTCACCTCCAGATGCTCTAGAAGATTCCGGCAAGCTATTGTAACCTCTACTGTGCTGTCTAGCAGCGCTAGTGCCTACTTCCAGTTCTTCAAGAGGACCCTCTTCTTGACTGTATGTCGTATTGCAAGTGCTGCCACTTTTTTCTTTTTAAATTGAGGTTTTTGTTGGGGATGTTTCTCTTCCTTTTTTACAGAAACCTCTGATGAGCGTTGTGATTCCTGTATTGGTTTCCCGTACTATGTTCTTCGCTCTGATCACCCAACTCTCTCACCGCGTTTTTCCAATGAGTCCTGAAAGGAACGAGATTGGAGTGTATCAGTATATTGATATCTATCACGCGTTTTTATATTATCTCCATTTCGGAGATTATATCCATTCTGCGGGGTCTCCTTATGTGGAGATTCTCCCCATTCTTTTTTAGGAGTTTGTTGTTTTTTATCCCAGTGTTTCTTATTACCCTCAGGAAGTTGCTTGGAAAAATCATTCTTAGATTTGCCCTGAAATTGTGGTTGAGTTGGTCTGGCCCCTGGACTATCTCGACCAATACTAGAAAAGGTCTCTGCGATAATCTTGGGCAGTTCGCGTTCCTGATCTTGTTGAGGAACATCACGGAGCCGCATGCGCAATGCTAGTACGACTGCTCCCCCTTTAAGATTACTTAAAATAATGGAGGATACTGTGGCAAAATTGCCCATTAATTGCATTCCCAAGTCCAGGGCCGGGGCAGCCTCATATTCATCTTGAATTTGGTTCAACACTTCCGGTAAATTGGCAAGTGTCTTTGAACTATGTGCGGTAGTATAGAGCGTGGCAAATACCGTGCCCCAGGTATTACAGTTATCTACTGTGGGGACCATGCCAAATGGCAAGAATATTGTTAGAATTCTATGTTTATCCTGAGGTCCTGTATGGGGAAATACCGCTTCCAGTGCATTTATTTTTTCAGCTAACCAAAACTGAGTTTCCTCCTGTTTGTTGTGTACTTTACACATAATTGAATGTACAGTTTCAGGGTGAATACCTGGCGTCTCTGCATGTGGTTGCACTGGAGCAGCTCGTGCTGGGTCTGTATTCAATGTTTGCATTACAAACTGTACTACTCGTCTGTATATTGCTGTCAGTTCAGTATATAAGTGACGAACCTCAGCTACTGCTAAATTTGCTACTGCAGGGCCAATAAAGGCCAAGTAGGATCTTCATTACTTAGAGGACCTAACCTAACTAGTAACATAATGTGGGGTAGGACACCATCAAGCCAATTATTATGTTCTTGATAAGATAGAGGTATTTCCAGATATGCATATGCTCTCTATTGTCCAGGTACGTTTGCAAGTGTATAGTGATGAAATCTGTTTGTGTTCCCATCAACTGCTAGAAATGTGACCCAAGAATAAAATAGTTCTGTTCTATAAGCTGTATCTGTGTCAACAACAAATGTGACTGGACCCCTTTGGGCCGTTAGGCCATTTGCCAATAAAGGTGCTGTCAGGGGTTGTCTCATATTTACTGCAATTTTTACCTGTTGCGGATTTGCAATAGTTAATGGTGAGTTCGTTCAGAGATAGGCACACCAAATGGGGATTATCCTTTTAGAGTTCAAGCTTGAACAACCTCCAGCATCAGATGGGATATCCTACCTAGCCGAGGAAGAAATCCTCAATACCACGGACGTCTCCGTAAATAGAGTACTGTGATGTTTTTGTATATACTGAGACAGAGATATTCAGGAGGATCTGAAAATTAGAGCCTGACCAAACGTTGGCAGCGCCATATCGCGTAGGCACTCATTATTCTAATGAGACTACTGGATTTAGAGTGGCAGAATCGTCTGCGGTGTGGTAGACTGAGTCTAACCTACTACAGGCGACACCTGTCGCTCCAATCCGGGTTCTGCTCCGGCTAACTAGCAGTGCCTCATGTCTACCCCAGGGCAGGGATGATTGGGTAGCAGAGCACATGACATAACTGGTTCCTCAGGGAAGCCGTGGTCACTCAGGTCTCATCCCTTTTTTTCAGTTACATTAGTCTCACATACACAATGACATACAGAGGCAGTATATATTTCAATAATGCTTTAATAAAGCGACGGCATCTTAGATAGCAAAGCGTGAACTGCAATAACCAGAATAGTATAGCATGACAAGATTAAAATTGTGACAAGGAGGGTGAAACATAAAAATAATGCTACCATATTGTCACTAGAGTCAACTGACTAATTCCTACCTAAGCTATAATAGAGCTACAATAGAGCACACTGTGTTGAGCTCTAATTCTGCCCTTCAGGTTCCCCTGAAAATACATCATCCCCCATACCTGAGCAAAGGCCTAAGGTCTGCAAAACAACTGTAACAAAGCATTTGGCAATCAGCATACAGTTGTGGTTCTCTGGCTGGAATCTCCCTCTAACGTGTAAGAGACAGGGAAGTGTTTTTATAATAAAACAGCGGGTGTTCTAAGAAATTGTCCCTACATGAGGGTGTGTATTTTCTATGAATGTCAGAGACTAAACCTATACCACTTTTACGGGCAACCTATCTTACTGCAGCCTTGGAAGAAGCACAGAGTGAGCATGGATGTCTTGTTGGAGAACAGAGTGCTGGCCTAGGCAAAAACAGTCAGATAGAGAGAAAATAAAACAAGACCATACAAGTGGCTACTGTAACAATAATAAAGCAAAGCCGAATAAAATATATCTAGGTTAAAGTGCACAGTGGCAGGCCTAGTATGTTCAAATAACGTGAATGAAGCTATAACTAAAATGTCTACACAACAACCTAAAGGGTGCATCAGAGTGACTGCGCATATGGGGCCAGTAAAAGAGGGTGACAATCCTCTCAAAAGTTCTGTCCTGCTCCAAATGTCCTTCCAAAGGCATATCATGAAACAGCACCAGTAGGAATGTACTGAAGCACTCAGGTATCACCAGCACTCATGCTGCCCCAGACTCAGCAACCTTAGACTCACTATACAGGAGGTCATGCCCCTAGTAAATTCAATGTGATCCTGACTCCTTGCCAGTCACCTGGTTTGCAGCTTGCCACCACAGACCCTCAAGAGAAGGGCATTTTTTTTGTCTATGCCTCACAGAACTCCTCCCTTCTGGGACCCCTGTCTTGCTACCAATGGGTCACCTCAGGTACATGCATCAGTTTGACCACTTGCTCCCCTGTAGGTTCCAAGAATCCCCCTCAGGCGCATCCTCTTCTTGGAACAGTGTCTCCTCCCACACCCTGTTCCCTGAGGAACTGAGGGACAGACAGGCTGAGAGGGACCTTAGGCTACAGCTAGCTCAACTGGCTGCAGAGGAGAGAAGAAATGAGTCTGACAAAGCCCTGGTGGATGAGAGAAGAGCTGAGGCTGAGAGGGCCTTGGTTGAAAAGAAACTACTTATGGCTCATGAACTGAGTCTGAAGCAAGTGGACTTAAAAGTGCAGCAAGTAGAGTCCAGTGGTGGCAGCAAAACTATGATGTCCATTGCAGATGGATAGGTCAACACACCTGGAGATTTGGTACCTGCCTTCAGTGAGGGGGATGACATAGACAGGTGGTTTGAGGTGTGTGAAGTCACTCTAGTAGCGCACAGGATCCCTGAGGAAGATTGGGGCGCTGTCCTATGGAGACATATACCTGGTAATGTGAGGGATGCCCTTCTGGTCCTAGATGGGAGAGACCATTTGAGTTATTCCACCATGAAGGAGACCCTTGTCAAAAAATATGGCTTACCCCCAGAAGAGTGCACCTTGAGATTCAGGGGCAGTAGGAAACTGCCTCACCAGTCCTGGGGGGATTTTGTGGGACACTTTTGCAAGGCACTTGATGGCTTGATGGCTGGGTGAAGGGTAGTATGGTAAACACTTGTTAGGGGCTGTAAAATTTGATGATGAGGCAACACATGTTCAGACACTGTTTTCGAGGTCTATGCCAACACTTGGTTGATTGTAAGATCTCTGACCCCAGGAACTTGCAGAGGAGGCAGATCTCTGGGTGTCTGGAGTCATCCTAAGGAGAGTGGTCCGGATTCTCCTCAAGAGAATGGGGGGGTGTACACAGTGACCCAGATAGTTCCCATAATGGTAAGGAGGTAAAGGGCCCCATGTCCCTTCTAAAGATAGGAGGTGAGGTGGGCAGAAGCCCAGGGTGCCCTATTTCCAGCCCTAGAGCTTGGATTGTTCCCACAGGGGACCCACACAGTGTAAGCTAATCTGCACAGAGAGACCATCCCCTGGAGGGAGCTCCACAGTGTCAGGAGAGCTGAGAGGGGTGTCCCCTAAGGGCACCCTGATAGTTCAGTTGTTTGGAAGTACCACTCACCAGAGGAGGGTATGGAAGCCCAGATGTAGGGGCAAGGTGAGGGAGGGCTCATCCTTGTACTCTGTTCAGCCTCAGGGTTGACTGACCAGTGTCAGGGTACCACCCCTGAACTGGTGGGAAGTAGAGTGGAGAAGTGGTACAAGACCCTTGGGGCTACTGCCCCCCATTCTGAGATACCTCAGAGGTCAGGGAAACCTTAGGAGCCCATAGGGAACTCCCTGCTAGCTTCAAGGCTGGAGGAGAAGCTTACTGTGCTCTCTCCCTAAAACATGGTATCATTGGCTCATACCCAATTGGCATATTTAATTTACTTGTAAGTCCCTAGTAAGGTGTACTACATATGCCCAGGGCCTGTAAATTAAATGCTACTAGTGGGCTTGCAGCACTGGTTGTGCCACGCACATAAGTAGCCCCTTAACCAATTATCACACATGCCATTGCAAGGCCTTTGTGTGCAGTTTCCCTGCCACTTCGACCTGGCATTTCAAAGTACTTGCCAAGCCTTAAACTCCTCTTTTTCTACATATAAGTCACCACCAAAGGTAGGCCTTATGTAACCCATAGGGCAGGTACCCTCATAGACTGTTTGGATGGTAGAATCTGATCTGAAAGGGGTAGTCAGGTCATATTTAGTATGGCCAGAATGGTAATAGAAAATCATGCTTATTGGTGAAGATGGATTTAATATTACTATTCTAGAAATGGCACTTTTAGAAAGTGAGCATTTCTCTATACTTAAAATCCTTCTGTGCCTTAAAGCCTGACTCCAATCCACGTCTGACTGAGCTGGTTGACAGCTCCCTTGTGTATTTCACCCAGACAGCCGCAAATACAGGATGCTCAGTCACACCTGCAGACATCTGCATACTGAATGGGTCTTCCTGGGCTGGAACGCTGGAGGGCCTGACACCTACATTTTATAGGACAGTGGCCTGCCCTCACACAATGGACTGCCAAACCCCTACTGGGACCCTGGCAGACAGGATTGTACTGAAAGGGGACCTTGTGCACTTCTAAGCCACTCTTTGAAGTCTTTCCCACTTTAAAGGCACTTTTGGATATATAAACTGAGTCTGTGACCCTACGATTTAAAACACTTCTTGGGACAGACACTCTGCACCAGAACCTGCAACCTGCCAAGAGAAGCTGTCTGGCTGCCCAAAGGACTCACTTGGACTGCTTTGCTGTAAGGACTACTGTCTTGCTGTTGCCCTGCTGCCTTGCTGGCCTCTGGCACTACTGAGAAGTGCTCTCCAAGGGCTTGGATTGAGCTTGCCTCCTGTTCCTGAAGTCTCAGGGCCAAAAAGACTTCATCTCTGCAAGGAAACTCCTTCTGCAGTGAAAATCGACGTGGTGAGAAAATCACAGCATCGCCAAACCGCAGCACCAACATAGCGACCGGAACTTCACTGCACAGCCCACCAGTTCAACGCATTGCCGAGCTGGAACAACGTAAACCAACTTTCTACAAGCGGAATCAACACAGCACCAGCCGTGCCACAAAAACTGTGCCGCATCACCCACCGGATCAACGCAACAGCTGTGACTTCTTCCTGCACACCCAGGATTTCCACGCATCGCCCCTGGCCGTCAAAAGACCCAGCATCGCAAAGAGGATTCAAGCCTGCGCACCGGAATTCAATACAAAACCATTGCCACATGGAAAAGAATCAACGCATCGACTGTGTACACCCGGAAAAAGACGAACACCTACCTCTTACCGCACATAGGGGGTCATTCCGACCCCGGCGGGCGGCGGGCGCCGCCCGCTGGGCGGAGACCGCCAGAAGACCGCACCGCGGTCAAATGACCGCGGCGGTCATTCTGACTTTCCCGCTGGGCGGGCGGGCGACCGCCAAAAGGCCGCCCGCCCGCCCAGCGGGGAAGCCCCAGCAACGATGAAGCCGGCTCCGAATGGAGCCGGCGGAGTTGCTGCTGTGCGACGGGTGCAGTGGCACCCGTCGTGATTTTCAGTGTCTGCTTTGCAGACACTGAAAATATGAATGGGGCCCTGTTAGGGGGCCCCACGACACCCGTTCCCGCCAGCCTCTTCCTGGCGGTGTAAACCGCCAGGAACAGGCTGGCGGGAAGGGGGTCGGAATCCCCATGGCGGCGCTGCTTGCAGCGCCGCCGTGGAGGATTCTCTGGGGCAGGGGAAAAACGGCGGGAAACCGCCGGTTCCCCTTTTCTGACCGTGGCTTTACCGCCGCTGTCAGAATTGCCCCTGAAGCACCGCCAGCCTGTTGGCGGTGCTTCCTCTGTCCCCGGCCCTGGCGGTCCATGACCGCCAGGGTCAGAATGACCCCCATAGTCTCCTCTGCAGTCTTCGTGCTTCTAATTTTGATGTAAACCAGGTACTTTGTGCTTGCAAAAGACAAATGTTGCATTTAAGAACTAAAGACTTTTCTTATTATTACAAAAGTATTATTTCAATTTGTGATGATCAAATCTTGATCATTTTGACCTTAATGTAATCAGATAAATATCTTATATTTTTCTGGTGTCTTTTCGTAGTGTTCTCAATGTGTTATCCCATGATTTATTGCACAAATACTTTACACGTTGCCTTCTAAGTTAAGCCTGACTGCTCAGTGTCAAGCTACCAGAGGGTGGCCACAGGATAATTTGGATTGTGTGTGACTTACCCTGACTAGGATTTTGGTCCCTACTTGGACAAGGGTGTATACCTCTTCCAACTAGAGACTCCATTTCTGTTTTTTTTTTTTTATTGTTTTTTAAACTTTTTTTATTTATTGGTGCACAATAAAAAGCATAAACAGAATCATACAAGCCTAAAGTAAGCTGTGGCACCATGATTTTACAAAAAAGAAAATACCTTCACACAGATCACATGATAACTAATTCATCACATATTACACACTATCCTTTAAATGTCCTTGAGCCATGATGACAATGGAGCCCATATTTTTACTCCCCTTTCCCTACCAGCGTTGCCTTTGACAGCATACAAGCTGTTGTATATAGAAAGGAGCCGCATGAACTATAAGATGGGGGATCTGTCCACAACCAGTCTGATGCAATACAACCCAGCAAATCCGACATAGCCACAAAAAGAAAATGCTGCCCTTGGCCTTTACAAACCCTTTCATCAATCCCGAGCATTACCATTTTGGGTGTTAATACTACTGCCTCACACAAGACCTTTTCCAGGAACTTCCTAATGTCTTTGATATATAAAGGCAGCCTTTCGCAGCTAAAAAACATATGGCATAAATTAGCTTTTAGACTATGACAGCGAGGGCAATAATACCTTCTGTCCTTCCCCAACTAGCTAACTTATTGGGTGCGTAATATAAGTTAAAGAGTATCTTATAATTCTGCGCTTGTGGTCCAGTAGACAATAATATGCTCTGGGCCATGTTTAAAGAAGCTGAAAAAGTAGTTTCACTAGCCCCTATCCGTAGTTCCCAATTTCCAGCTTGCTTGACCAGATCATCTTGCATTGCACTGTGTCTAGTAATTGCTTATATACATTTTTAATGGTGCAACTATGCCCGCTTCCCAATGATTCCATAAATCTAATCTTCTCACCACAAGAATTCTCCTTCGATACAGATAACAAAAAATCTCTAATTTGCAAAACATGAAAAAAAAATCCTTGCTATCCAAGAAGAATTCCTCTTTCAGCTCAGAAAAAGATTTTATTTGGCCACCCTAACTAAAAAGATCCCCCTGCTTGTGAACTCCACTATGTATCTATTTTAAACAATAATTATCCTTGAAAATCCCAGGGAGGAGTGGGACATTTTAAAGTGCGGTGTAATAGCTAAGCTGTCCAATTCCAACCCTACGCTTAACCTGTGACCAGGCTTGGAATGCAGCCCTGATAGTCTTAAATGTAACCTTTTTAAAGTAGCTGGGTTCTATTATTCTTAAGAAGACAGCGTCGGCCATATTGCCCCATATCATTGTATATATAGATGAAAGGGCATCCGTTACCATCCTGCCAGGATAATTCGGTGTACATAATATGTGACTATATTGTAAACCCGCAGCCAAATAATGTAATCTGAAGCTGGGGAGTGCCCAGCCCCTCCTCTCTCTAGGTAATACTAAATGTCTAAAGGCTCAGCGTGTTTTAGGAAAGGACCACATAAAGCTGCTAACCAGTGCTTCCATCTGCTTAAACCAGTTTTGGCAAATTTCATTGGGATAGTCCTAATAAAGTACAATACTTTGAGAAAAAAATCATTTTAATCACATTACAGCCCCCCACTACTGAGAGATGTAAATTATTCATCCGCTGCAGTTCTTTTCCAGAATTGGCCAAAAATGGAGCGGGGTTGCTCTCTACTATGGTATCCAAATTGGTTGACAATCTGACCCACCCGATACTTGACTTGTGCTGTCTTACGCTCGTCGTCAATATTAATCCAAATGTTGGTCATTATCTGGCATTTGAATTTATTCAGTGAATAACCAGAGACTTTCCCAAATATTATCGTTTATAGTTCTATCTTTTCTGGGTCAGGTATTACGGCCGCAGTGCCATTGGCATAAGCGAGTTTCTTGGTACTACCTCCTGCCATGAACAGTGGTTTGATTTCCTTAGTGTTTAGCAGTACTCTGATTTTTTTCTTTTTTTTTTAACTTTGTTTATTGGTATTTTCCATGGTTGAGTAACCATTAGTACATGTGTATGCCCCTCAGTACATGATATCTTTCCGAACTCATCTATTACAATGGGTCACATATAATATCTTATTCATTGTGCTACTCTGCTGATCTTTATACAGTCCGTCCACATGTGCATGACATTATCACATCTTGCTTAATCCTGTTTACGGCTTTCCTCAGCACAATAGATATCACCATATAAACTATTAATTGAGTCAACTATGGAGTATTATTAAAGGAATTACATAAATTATTTGCAGGGAGGATAAGTTGTGACAGAGTGGGACTAGGCCATGCTTGTGTATCTAGATCACCTATCCGGGAGAGCCACACTAGGCGTCCTCCCGTCCCCTGTTCTAATGTGGTGGTATAGCCTGTTCCGACCGGGTTCTTCTTCTTCCCAAAGGTAGTCATATGTTTAAACAAAGGACATTTGTGTCAGCCAGCCGCCCCCAGGATCCTCCCTGTGCAGGAGAGTAGTGAGGCCACTCTGGTGTATGTGCCACAGATACCTGTGTCCTCCCGCTCTTCTCCTGCCCCATTAACCCTCACCCGTTCCCTCTCCAATGGTGCTGAGTCTTCCGCAGGTTCCCGCCCCCCCTCACTCCTCATCTCTGGGCCTCCCAAGCTTCCAATATTTCTGTCGAGAGTGGGGCTATAGGTCGTGTCCGAATCCCTTGGGCTTCCTCCCTTTTCATCGCCTGCAATTCGGCCTGGGCCCATACCGACATGTCCCTCTTCCAGTCCACCAAATGTGGGCCTGTTTGGGATTTCCAGGCCATGGTGATTAGATGCCTGAATAAGACCAGGGCAAGGTCTAAGAACCTACTGCCTACTCCCTTGGAAGCTGGCCGTGTTTGCAATCTCAACAAGCAAAGGAAATGGTTTAGGTCTAGTTGTGTGCCCAGGGTCCCCCCCATGTCCTCCAGTATTTCCATCCAACCTCTCTTTATGTTTGGGCAGACCATGTGATGGAATTCCGGGCCTACTGCTTTACATCTGAGGCAGTCCCTGGGCCGACCACCATATATTACTCAAAGCCTATGTAAGGTGAGGTACGTAATATGTACATAGTTGTACTGAATATATCGGAAGTTAATATTTCTGGATACTTTCCGGGGGTATGCTAGCACTCTCTGCCATTCTACATCCATCAGGAATTTGCTCCCTGTCTCCTCCCATTTCATCTGTAGAGTCTGTAAGGATGCCAGTGTAGCCCCAGCAAGAGCCCTGTAGAGTTTGGTAATCAAGTGACTGTCCTCCCCCGCAATAGTAGGTGCAATATAGCATGTGTCTTTGGCTCTGCATTCACTGTAGGCCATAAATTCCGCACAGCTAGGACTAGTGGCCGATACATCAGGAATTGTCGCCCTGGGACCTTGTCCTCCTTCACTAGTCTCGCGAAGGGGCATAGAACCCCCTCGCAGAAAAGGTCTCCGAACGTCAATACACCCGCCTGGGTCCAAGCCCTCACCTGGCTTCCCATCAAGGTGTGGCCCGGCACTCCCAATGGTATGCCAGTCAGTGGCACCCCAGGGGAGAAGGCCACTGTCACTCCAGTGCACTTCAAACCTCTTCTCCAACAAGAGAGGGCCGCCGTCAGCAGGATGGTCCGCCCATGCAGAAGTTTCCCAGCACCCAACATGCCAGCCAGAAGGAGATCCAGTTTTATTTCACCACTAGGTAGCCTCAAGTCCATCCAGTGCGTCCCCGACAGCCATCTAGCCACTCACTGAAATTGGCATGACAGATAATACAATTCAAAATCTGGAACTGCCAAACCTCCCTCTAGTGCGGGTCGGCAAAGAGTGGAGAGGGATGTCCATTGATAACCCCCATCCCACAGGAGCCCCCTAAGAAGCGCGATCAGGTCCCTAAACCAGGTCGTCAGTATAGCCACTGGGAGGTTGGCAAAAAAAATTTAGTAGGCGGGGCAACATAACCATTTTAGACAATGCCACTCGGGCCATCATTGGAAGTTTCAGGGAGCGCCAGAACGTCACAGAGGATCATAAGGATCGGAATGCTGCACCAAGGTTTCCGTTGCGTAATCACTTGGATCGTGAAAGACCTGAATACCCAAGTATCTGAAAGTACGGGGGACCAAGGAATATCAACAGGGCACGAGGATGGGCGCCCAGTGCCCTCAGATAATGGGAAGGCATACGTCTTCCTCCTTTTCACCCTGAGACCGGATAGGATACTGAGTCCCTCAAGAAGTGTGAGTGCCCAAGATATCCTGGATATGCCATCCCATAAATAAATCAGTAGATCGTCTGCATAAAGTGAGATGATGTGTTCCACACAACCCCACAGCACTCCTCTACCAAGCCCCTCTACTCGGAACTGTGCTGCCAGGGGCTCAATAGCAATCGCAAACAGTAAGGAGGAAAGAGGACAGCCCTGCCTGGTGCCACTGTATATTGGGTAAGTATCCGACACCACCCCACCTGCCCGCACTCTCGCCACCAGATGACAGTACAGCATCTCATCCCATCGTATCCAATTCTCTCCCAACCCCTTTTGAGTCATCACTGCCCGTAGATAATCCCACCTTACTGAGTCAAATGCCTTTTCAAGATCTACTAATAGTAGCACAGCCTCGGGGTGCCTTTCCTCATGCGGTAGGTGTAGAAGCGTGAACAGCCATCTCAGGTTCAGGGAGGTACTACGTTCGGGTACAAAACTGTTCTGGTCCTCATGAACAAGGTGGGGGGCATGGCGTATCAACCTATTATCCAGCGCTTTGCTACGGATTTTAAAGTCGCAATTCAGCATGGACAGGAGTCGGAAGTCAGTCACCGACGTCTCTTTTGATTTGGTCTTGGGCAGAGGAACCACCAATGCCTCCCGCAGGGTCCCCGGTAAAGTGCCTGCCTTGTAAGCCTCAGTATAGAGGTCAACCAGCGCGGGGTCCGCATATGTCTTGTAGAACTCCATGGGGAGTCCATCCGTGCCCGGTGTTTAGGCATCCAAGGTGAGCGGCTCCCCCAGAGGGCCCCTGTCCTCTGGCTAAAGGGTGACCAATGGAAGGGACTGCAGGTGGTGATCCAGTGACTGCAGCAGATCTTCCTCAGGTTGCCTATAAAGGGACATATAATAGGATTTGAAGACGTAGTTTATCTGAGATGGGGCAGAGACGTGATCTCCGTCTGTCCTCCGTACATTCGTGATTAGTGCGCCCCCCACCTCGGGTTGCACCAACCAAGCCAACAGCCTGCCCAATCTACCTTCCTCCTCTTGTATGGACATCATATGCACGGTAGACTTTCCAGTATTTAAATAATCAATTCCCTTGTTTTAAGGAGTCTGTGCTGCGCCGTCGGGTCCTCACCCTGCTCGACCTCCCTCTCATGGAGTTCCTTCTCAAGGTGATTCAATTCACGCACAAGGGTTCATCTGATCCCCACCGACTGTCCCATACAATGACCTCGTGTCACCACCTTGAGAATTGATGCTAAAAAGTTCCAAAAGGTGAGCCCTGAGTCCCTTCCTGTACACTGGGTCCTCCAGGGCCCTTGGCAGAAGCCTCCATGACCGAGTGGGCACCCTCTCCCCTGCCCCCCACCAGGTGATAAGTAACAGGCTGTGGTCAGATAAAGTGCGGCCCAGATACTCGGAATGAACTATCTTGTGGGAAATGGAGCCAGTGCACATCACTCGATCTATCCTTGTATGTAGGTGGTGAAGCCCTGAGTTCCAGGAGTAATCCCTATCAAAGGGGTGCTGAACCCGCCAAACGCCCTCTAACCCTCAGTGCTTCGACCAGTCGTTAAGGTTTTTCACCATTTTGTGTGGTGTCGCCCCAGGCAGGGGATGCAAGGAGAGGTCCATCCCAATGTCCATTATGCAGTTAAAGTCCCCCCCAATCAAGAATTGCCCCCCGAGAACCTGACCAGAGAGTGTTGCCAAAAGGGAGTCTGCTACTGGGTAGGGGCACATACACTACTCAGCACTATGAGCCTGCCTTGCAGTCTGCCCTCCACTATAGCATATCTGCCGTCCTGATCCAAGTTCATGGAAAGGGGCTCAAATATTAATCCAGCCCTAACCCAAAACAGATCACCCCTTGCAAACGCTGAGTGTGTGGTGGCGAAGAGCTGTCCCCTCCGTCTGTGTCTTAATTAATCCCCCTCCCCAGCAGTGAGATGCGTTTCCTGGAGCAGTGCTAAATGTACCCACCTTCTCTTTAAGTATGACAAGATCTTATGGCCTTATACAAGTGACCCCATCCCCCGGATATTCCAAGTTGTCAGCTTGTAATCCATCACTGGATGGGAACTAGGCCGGTAAGGAGCATCCGTCCCTCCCGGAGACAATCATTTCTCAGCTCTATCCCACTCCCCTCAGGTGCCACTGTCAATGTTAATTCCAAGGTGACTAATCTCCTATTCATCTGAAAAGAAAAAAACATCAAACCCCAACTCCCGCTTCCCAGGGCAATACTGCAACAAGCGGTTGTCCAACATGCGCACAACAAACAGAACAGTAATGCTCAGTCATATAGAGTTCTCACCATTCAGTAAATATCGGTCGAGAATTCGGGCAAGGGGGCCATGATCGCCATGGGCCCATAGCCAACAGCAGCCCCAGAGGCGAGTCCAGCGCCCTTCACTTGAGAATCATCACAAATCATCTGCCGTTTGGGGAGTCCTTCTTGGAGCTTGTCAGAATGGTGGGAATCTGAATCCGTGGAGTGGGTTCGATGGTCTGATTCACCTCAACTGGTCTCTTCGGCTGGGGTCACCTGATTTAGTGATGTCACAGCTTTCAAAGGGGACCGCCTTTCCAGGTCTCTCTGTGAGGGAGTTGGTCTCGTTCCTGGGCGGGATTTGTTCCGCTGTCTCCTTGCTCCCCTGCATCCCCTTCGGTGCAACGTTCCCAGTAGGGCACTAGAGTTCCCCCTCCACCTTGTGACCTCCAGCCACTCTCAGGCCTCCTCCGGTGTTTGAAAGAAGATGCTATGACCCTCCAGAATCACTCTCATCCTAGCTGGGGATAGAAGCGAGTATTGGATACCCACATCTCTCATAGCCCTCTTCACCGCCGTGTCGGAGGCCCGCCTAGACTGCACTTCGGCAGTAAAATCCGGGAAGAGGGTCACTTATCCATTGTCCACTCTGAAGTGCTGTGCTTCTCTGGCTCGCTGTAGCAAGATGTCTCTATCCCTTTAGTGGAGCAATTTAGCCAACACAGTTTGTGGGGACCGTCCAGGCGCAGCTGGTCTCGACAGCACTCAGTTGGCTCTCTCCAAGGCAAAGAAAGGGGTGAGCAATCCCAGGGCGACTTCCTGCTGCAACCATTTTTCAAGAAAGGTTACCACATCAGCACCCTCAGCTCCTTCTGGCAGTCCAATAATGCGCACATTATCTATGTGGATATTCAAATCCCCGCAGAGAATCACTGTTGACGGCAAGGTTGCGAGCTCCACATTAAGAAAGTCCAATAACTCTGAATCATCTATATTAGAGCCATAAACTGAGCAAAGTATAAACTTCATCCCCTCAAATAAACATTCTAAGATCACCCAGCGGCCAAGCTTGTCAACAAATTTCTTTATCGCTTCCACTGACCTGTTGGGGGCCACCACTGCCACCCCTTTTTTGTTGTAACTTGGGTCATATATGCTAACAGATAATAGCCAGGAAAATTCCAGCAAATGTTTCTGAGAGCCTAGAATATGTGTCTTCTGCATGCAAATGATATCTCCCCTAATGGACTTTAACCCTTCAGCCACCGTCTGCCTTTTTTTTTTTCATCATTGAGCTTACATATATTTACCGTTGCTATCCGTAAATTGCTTCTATGTGCCATATTTCTGTGTTTATTATTAAATTTAAAAAAACATCATGAGCAGCTTCTCCATTTCCAGCACCAGCATTAAATCCCCTGTTTTGAACCGTCATCTTCCTGTGCACCCCCCATTTGTCCTCCCCTTCCCTACCACCCCTGACCATCCTTATAGCCTTATCCCCTCCTCCTACGCCACAGCCCAACCTATCCTACCACCCCCCCTTCCTACTACTAGAGACAGCCAGACCTCTAGGTCTGTGAGATGGTAGGTGTGCCCCTACCCCACACCCAGCACACCTATGTGCCAACCTTTTTTACACCCTTTTTTACACCCTTATCCCCTCTAAAGTGCTGATGCTGAAGGTCATAGTGATAAGCCTATCATAAAAGGACCACCAATAGATTTAATATATTCCTACTTTTTTATACATTTTGTTTTCCTTCTCCCCCATTTCCCCCTCTTTTCAGTTAAGACCTTCAATAGTGGAGCCCTAGTTCATTTGTTCAAGATATTCCCTGTTTTTTATTTCTGAGGTAAACATCCACACTATGGGGGTGATTCCAAGCTTGGCGGGCAGCGGGAGCCGCCCGCCAAACGGGAACCGCCAGAAGACCGTACCGCGGTCAAAAGACCGAGGCGGTCATTCTGGGTTTCCCCCTGGGCTGGCGGGCGACCGCCAAAAGGCCGCCTGCCAGCCCAGCAGGAAACACCCTTCCACGAGGAAGCTGGCTCCGAATGGAGCCGGCGGAGTGGAAGGGGTGCGACGGGTGCAGTAGCACCCGTCGCGAATTTCAGTGTCTGCTAAGCAGACACTGAAATTCTAAGTGGGGCCCTCTTACGGGGGCCCATGCAGTGCCCATGCCATTGGCATGGGCACTGCAGGGGCCCCCAGGGGCCCCACGACACCCCATACCGCCATCCTGTTCCTGGCGGCCGAAACCGCCAGGAACAGGATGGCGATATGGGGGTCGGAATCCCCATGGCGGCGCAGCAAGCTGCGCCACCATGGAGGATTCCCCTGGGCAGCGGAAAGCCGGCGGTACACCGCCGACTTTCCGTTTCTGGCCGCGGCTGTACCGCCGCGGTCAGAATGCCCAAAGGAGCACCGCCAGCCTGTTGGCGGTGCTCCCGCGGACCACGGCCCTGGCGGTTTTTACCACCAGGGTCGTAATCAGGCCCTGTATCTTGTACAATATCTTTACAAGGGCTGGGCTCAATAAGTATGCCTCCGTTCCTTTCTCCTGAAATGATTTGATCAATTTTCTTAGTCGCCACTGTCTTTCCACTGTAGCTTGGGCGTAATTAGGATGCGAAAAGGAAGATACACCCTCCACACTTATCTTCGAATCAGGGAAGGCCTTTTCAAACACTACTTGCCGCAGTAAACAATTGCCAAAATGTTCAATGATAGCCCTAGGATACCTCTGGCTGTAAATCTTTCCTTCCTCTTGTCTTTTTCTATAGAGTGGAAACCGATGTGCTCTCTGTATCTCTCAGTACCAGTTCCAACCCTCTAACTCAGGAAAGGCCATTTGAACAAGTTCACTATATATGCCCTCATGTCCTGGCCTTCCAGTCCTTCCTTAATACACAAATTCTGCAGATTACTGAGACACTGCTGATTTTCTGAGTCCTCCAATTTCCACTGAATTTCTGAAATCTGCGTTTCCCGGATATCCATCCGTTTGGCCACTGCAGTCATTTCTACTTCAAGAGCATTGGTGCGAGTCTCGATTGTGGTAGGTCTTTGCAACTCTCCTTACAGAAACTTGAAGTTGCTTGTTGGCAATCCTAGCTTTCCTGCTATCGCTTTGCGACTGCTTGTGGTGCTGTATCCTTGTGCGAAAGATTAAGTCTAGCGAAGGGGGCTCTAAATTTTCTGGGTGCCAGCCACAGGTTTTGTCAAGAGATTATCTTTGTTTGAATATATCTGTTGAGTTGCTGTATAGTCCCATAACTTTCCCCCGTCCCTCTGTCCCATTTTTTGCCGTCCCTCTTGTCTGCTTTCCTGGGGCTAACTGCCTTCAGATTTTATTTTTTTTACAAGTTGACACATTTGACCCAACTGTGGAGACTGCATAGCCTCCGTCAGTGTCTATATCTGACAATGGTGTGTAGTCTTCTGTAACCCTTGATTGATTGGATAGTGAGAAAAAAATGTCCACCTCCCCCACTAGCCTGACTTCTCCACCTTTAACCCCCCTCACAGTCAAGGTTCTCAACCTGGCTTCCTCACGTTGGTCGAATGTTCGACATTATCATCCTTTTTGTTGTCTGTGGGCATAGGATCAATAGCAACCAAAAATGCCATGCTATCCCCCTGTTTAACTTACTGCAATAAACTCCTAATAGCAGGATGCATCATACATCGCTTATCCCTGAGGCCATCCCTTCTTCTACAACAGTCAATAAATCAAAAGCCACAGACCTGATCTGGGGGAAGTCTTTGTCTCCATCTCTGACCTGCTGATCCACACCTACTCCCAAAATCTGCTCCCAGCCGGCATCACTGGCATCACTCAAGGCCTCACTGTATATCGGAATTGGAGTCTGTGGGGCCACCTCCTTTCCAGATGACAGTAAACCAAGACATATCCCTTGTGATGGCTGTTTAATCATATTGGGTATAGTGGGTCCCACCTCATGTGTTCCAAAGTCCTTGCCACTGTTTCCATGGCAGGTGCCTATCACATGCAGTGGCCCTTTCTCCGGGTAGGGGCCACTGAGCTTTTTCGCCTGATTCCCACTAGTCTTGATATTAGTGGCAGCGATGGCCCCTGTCTCTTGGAGGAAAGGGGGGTGTTTTCACTCATTTCATTCCCTCCTGCTTACGCCTGTCACATCAGGCTTTCCCCGTGAGCACCAGAAAGCCTTTGGTGCCATGTTGACCTTCTGCCGTTTCTATGTTGAAGCTCCATGGCCACCGAGCAGTTCCCCGGTCAATAGCGGCAGGCCTGCGTTCCAGCATGGCTTGGGACGCCTGGCGGCCCCTCCTCCGATTCTCCGCAGCCGCAACCAAAAAATGCTGATAAGCCCAAGCAGGCAGGACGATGACCCCACAGACCCTCATCCCATGTGGGTGTCCATAATTCCATATTTGAAACTTAGCTCAGCGCTTCATTTTCTCTACACGCCAAGCTGGGTGTGTGTAAGGGTTTGTTTCAGCTGCTCATGCAGCCGTCATCTTGTCTCTCCAGGAATGGCAATCTCTCAATGCACTAGAGACTCCATTTCTAACAGTAATGGTCTGCAATAAAACAGTAGTGTGCACCTATGACAGTATATCAAGTACAAATACAAGTCCTATCCTCGTGGCTAATCACCAATGTTAGAAATGGGGTCTCCAGTTGGCAGTCAGTTATAACCTGTCCAAGTATGGACCCTCACTCTTGTCACACACCTAAGATAAACCCTGCTCACTCCGTTGGTAGCTTGGCCGTACCAGTTAGGCTTATCTCAGATGCAATGTGTAAAGTATTTGCACAAACACATACAGTAACACAGCGAAAACAATACAAAATGACTCCACATGAGTTTAGAAAAATAACCAATATTTCTCTTCATCAAACAAGACTGTAATGACAAAAATCCAACATACACCAGTAAAGATATTGGCCCTCATTACAACTTTGGCGGCCGGCAACCGCCGCCCGCCAAGTTGTAACTGCTGCGCGGCCGCCGATGCGGGCGCACTTCGGCAGTGGCCATTTCAACATCCCCGCTTGGCCGGTGGGTGGAAACCGAGTTTCTGCCCGCCCGCCCAGCAGGATGTTGGCCGCAACACGGGAGCCGGCTCCAAATGGAGCCGGCAGTGTTGCGGCGTTGTGACGGGTGCAGTTGCACCCCTCGGGCTTTTCACTGTCTGCTATGCAGACAGTGAAAAGCTCCATAAGGCCGTGGCAGGGGGGCCTGTGCACTGCCCATGCCAAAGGCATGGGCAGTGCAGGGGCCCCCAGGGGCACCATTACTCCCCTTTCCGCCAGCCTTTTCATGGCAGTTCCTACCGCCATGAAAAGGCTTGCCGGAGGGAGACTCGTAATCCCCTGGGCAGCGCTGCAAGCAGCTCTGCCCTGTAGGATTACAACCGCCTGGACCAATGTCGCCGGTCCCGGCGGTGCGACCGCAGCGATTCCGCCATGGTTGTAATTCCATGGATTGCACCGCCAGCCTGTTGGCGGTGCATCCGACAAAACAGCCCTGGTGGTCTTTGACCGCCAGGGTTGTAAAGAGGGCCATTGTGTTTTAAAGTAAAAAAAGGTCTTAATCCATAAGTATCAATGGGTGCGTTGTTTTAGCACAAAGTACCTGAGATACGTCAAAAATAAAGCTGCAGGGGTGATGGTGCATCTGAAAAATAGTTCAAGAGACAATGTTCCTATTGTCCAACTCTCTCATCCATTGGAGTGCCCTTTTGATCCATTTGTGAGTTATCAAATGGGGTATGGACCAATTTACTCCAAGTCAAACTCATACGGGTTTTTGGTGAGACTCGGGCACTCTCCAGTAGCTCTGTTTGATTTGTTAGATTCAAGCACAGGAGACTGAGGTCCTGATTACGACCCTGGCGGTAAAAACCGCCAGGGCCGTGGTCCGCGGGAGCACCGCCAACAGGCTAGCGGTGCTCCTTTGGGCATTCTGACCGCGGCGGTACAGCCGCGGCCGGAAACGGAAAGTCGGCGGTGTACCGCCGGCTTTCCGCTGCCTAGGGGAATCCTCCATGGCGCCGCAGCTTGCTGCGCCGCCATGGGGATTCCGACCCCCATACCGCCATCCTGTTCCTGGCGGTTTCGGCCGCCAGGAACAGGATGGCGGTATGGGGTGTCGTGGGGCCCCTGGGGGCCCCTGCAGTGCCCATGCCAATGGCATGGGCACTGCAGGGGCCCCCGTAAGAGGGCCCCACTTAGAATTTCAGTGTCTGCTTAGCAGACACTGAAATTCGCGATGGGTGCTACCTCACCCGTCGCACCCCTTCCACTCCGCCGGCTCCATTCGGAGCCGGCTTCCTCGTGGAAGGGTGTTTCCCGCTGGGCTGGCAGGCGGCCTTTTGGCGGTCGCCCGCCAGCCCAGTGGGAAACCCAGAATGACCGCCGCGGTCTTTTGACCGCGGTACGGTCTTCTGGCGGTTCCCGCTTGGCGGGCGGAAGCTTGGAATGACCCCCTGAATGTACTGACCCGTTAATATGCGCTTCTAAAAAAATGGATGTATTCTGGTGACTACTGATAGTCTTGAAAAATCCCCAGGTAGATTAACCCTAGGGGTGAAGCATGTGTCGCTTTCTGTTCAAGTGTGCACCAATAAACTCCATTTGGATTTACCACCATGACTCAACGTGTTAATTCCACAGTTCAAAACGATAGATGATGTTAACCAGAAACTCTGGAAATACTTGGAAATACTTTAGGTTTTTCAATCCTCTATAGTTCCAGGCATCTTAAAAGAAAGTTATGCGTAGACTCCTTACTCGCAAGTAAGGCAGTGTGTCAATTCTGTGCCCACTGGGTACGTGATCCATCCATTATTTCCTCACAGAGAAGGGATGAGTTGATTTCCAAACAGGCAGCTACGGGTCCGTCTGGAGATGTTGAAGTTTTGGCACCCAGGAACGATGTGTGGAAAATCCGGACAAAGGGTAACAATGAATCTGATCTGGGCTGGCGATGAGTTGATTTCTGTCAATTTTACAGCCACAGGGCAGGTGCTGCGCCGATTTAACAGTTACGGAGCGGGTGCTGCACTGATTTTTCTTCCACTCTGCTCCGGTGCATGGATTTTCACTCAGGTTCTACCAGCTTCTTCCAGGGGCCCAGTGACTGGATGTGGCACCACTTAGCATGTCGGAGGTCTCAGCAGGGAGCCCAGGTGCTGGCAGGTGAAGTCTCTGATGTCTCTGAGACTTCTTAACAGGAGGCAGGCTCAGTCCAAGCACTTGCAGATACTTCACAAACAGGAGATATAGCAAATCCCAGTCCTTGTCCTCTCCAAAGCAGAAGCAGCAACTGCAGGCCAAGGCAACACAGCACACACAGCAAAGGGGCAGTACTCCTGCTCACAACTCTCCAGGTCTTCTCCTTGAAAGAGGTTCCTCTTGACCTAGAACTGTTCTAAATGTCTGGGGTCTTGGGTCTACTACTTATGGTCATTTCTGCCTTTTAAGTAGGCAAACTTCAAAGGAAAGTCTTTGTAGTGCACAAGACCCTTTCTCTTCCTCGCCCTGCCCAGCCAAACTCTAGGGGGTTGGAGACTGTATTGTGAGGGATTAGGCATAGCTCCTCACTCCCACTCTAGCTCAGGAAGACTCAGGATATGCAGGACACAGCTCAACTCCCTTTGTGTGACTGTCTAGAGTGAATTCGAAAACAGTCCAACTGTCAGTCTGACTCAGACGTGGATTCCGCAACCAAGCAGAGGCACAGAATGTTTAAGCAAGAAAATGCTCACTTTCTAACAGTGACATTTTCAAACAGACAATCGAAAAAACAACTTTACTAAAATATGTAGTTTTGAATTGTGAGTTCAGAGACCCCAACCTCCACATCTCTATCTGTTCCCAATGGGAAACTGCGCTTAAAAGATGTTTAAAGGCAATTCCCATGTTAACCTATGGGAGGGATAGGACTTGCAATAATGAACACCGAATTTGACAGTATTTCACTATCAGGGCATGTAAAACACACCAGTATATGTCATACCTATTAAATACACTGCACTCTGCCCATGGGACTTTCTAGGGTCTACCTTAGGGGTGCCTTACATGTACTAAAAGGGAAGGTTTGGGCCTGGCTAGTGGGTGTACTTGTATGGTCAACTTGGCGGTCTATAATGGCACACAGAGGCATTGTAATGGCAGGTCTGAGAAATGTTTGCAGGGCTACTCATGTAGGTGGCAACAATCAGTGCTGCAGGCCCACTAGTAGCATTTGATTTATAGGGCCTTTGGGACACATGATGCACTATACTAGGGACTTACTGCTAAATGAAATATGCCAATCATGGATAACCAATCATAATCACAAATTATACAGGGAACACTTGCACTTTACCACTGGTCAGCAGTGGTAAAGTGCCCAGAATGCCAAAACACAGCAAACATTCTAGCACATATTTAAAGATACAGGAAGCAGAGGCGAAAAGACAAGGGACACCATGCTAAGGATGCCAGGTCTAACACGTGTCCCCTCGAGCAGAAGTTGGGGAGAACTACCCGACCTCATGGAAGTTTTCATCACTAAGGCGGAAGAATCTGGACAGGCCATCAGCATTGGCGTGTTCTGTACCAGGGCGGTGTTATACCGTAAAATCTATTCCCTATAGGGAGATGGACCACTTTAATAGTTTTGGGTTTTCACCCCTCATCTGCATTAACAATCTGAGGGGCCTGTGATCTGTCTGAGCCCAGACGTCAGTCCCAAACAAGTAGGGTCTTTGCTTTTTCAGCGCCCAGACCACAGCAAAAGCTTCTCTCTCAATTGTGCTCCACCTCTATTCCCTGGAAAGTAGCCTTCTGCTAATGAAGGCTACAGGCTGGTCTAGGCCCTCTTCGTTTAGTTGTGCTAGAACTGCCCCCACACCATACCTTGAAGCACCAGTTTGCACAATGAATTCCTTAGAGTAGTCAGCCTTAGCCCAGATCAATTTCTTGGGCTGCTTCCTGAAAATCAGCTCCGTCAAGGTGGCAACAATGGTGCCATACACCTTGACAAACCTTCTGTAGTAGCCAGTGGGGCCTAAGAAGGGTTTCCTCTGTCTGGGTCTTGGGGCGTTCCCAAGCCAGAATGGTATCAATTTTGGGTTTCAAGTGTGCCACCTGGCCACTCCCCACCTGTTCTCCAAGGTAAACCACAGATTCCTGACCTATTTTCTCTTCCTGGCCATAATAGTGAGGCCTGCCTTCTACATGGCCTTCAACACTTCCCAGAGGTGATGCAGGTGATCCTAGCATCTTGAGCTGAACACTACTATGTCATCTAGGTAGGCAGCGCTGAAATCCTCTAGCTCAGCAAAAACCTGTTTGACCAACCTCTGAAACGTGGAAGGGTCCTTTTTCAACCCAAAGAACATGACCATTACTGGCAGTGTCCCTCTGATGTTGAAAACGCTGTCCTCTCTTTGGCTCCATCGGTCAAGGCAATCTGACGGTAGTCAGATGTTAAGTCAATCATACTGAGGAACTTGACAGCTCCTAGCCCATGTATGAGCTCATCAGCACTGGGGATGAGGTGCACGTCAGTCTCAGTGATGACGTTGAGTCCACGGTAGTCTATATATAACCTACGTTCAGGAGTGGCACCTGAGGCAGCAGCCTTTGGGACCAAGACCACTGGGGTGGCCCAAGGACTGCTGAAGAACTGTGTCACCCATAAGGCTAGTATGTTGGAAACATCATCCTTGATGCTGGCTCTGACCTTGTCATTCACCCTGTAGAATTTATATTTCACAAGTGGACTGTCCCCCAATGTTCACATCGTGGGTACACAAAAGGGTGACCCTTGGGGACAAAGAAAACTGAGGGATAATCGGTCCCAGCAACTGATATCAGTCCCTCTGCTGTACTGGTGTCAGTGTTGGGGAGAGGTTCACAGAACCATTTTTTGCTTGGACATACAGGAGGTCAGGAAGAGATTCACTCTCCTCCTCCAGTCTATCATCTGGAGCCAAGAGCATAGTCAGTTCAGACCTCTCAAATTGTGGTTTGAGGCGATTCATGTGTAGGACCACCAGAAATGTGACATTACTCTTGTGCTCCACCACCTCAAAGGGCCCAGTCCACTTGTCCTGGAGAGTGCGAGGCTTCATTGGGGCCATGACCCACACTTTCTGGCCAGGCTGAAGCTCAGCCAAAGTGGCATTCTGGTCGTACCATAATTTCATGTCCTCGTGCATGCTTCCAGATTCTCCTAAACGTGCATCCTGAAGCGTGCAGGCTTGTTTCTAAATGCCAGCATGTAGCTAAATACATCCAGGAGGGCTACTGGGAGCTTTCTCCCAGCCTTCTTTCACTGGGCTTAGAAGTCCTTTCACAGGATGCCCGTACAGCAGCTCAAAGGGGCTAAATTCAAGTCCCTTCTGCAGTACCACCCTCTATGCAAAGAAAAGGCACAGCAAGAGGACATCCCACTTACTCCTCATGGGATTTATCAGACTCATATTCATGCCTTTCGGGGTGTTGTTGAACCTTTCAATGAACCCATTTCCTTGGGGGTGGTAAGGAGGGGTGAACTTGTAGGTTACCCCACACACCTTCTCCACAGACTTCATATGGGTAGATATGAAGTTGGTACCCTGGTCAGATACCACCTCCTTGGGGAACCCCATGTGGGTAAAAATCCCCATCAATGCCCAGGCCCCCACAGGGGCCATCACTGACCTCAGAGGGATAACCACTGTGTATCGGTGGCATGGTCCACCAAGACCAGGATGAACCTTTTCCCATTGCTGCTGTGGGGTCCAGATGTCCTATAATGTCGATCCCCACCTGCTCAAAAGGGGTGTTAATAACTGGGAATGGTTGGAGGGGAGTCTTGCATTTCCCCCTCTCTTGCCACTTGCCTGGCAAGCCTGGGAAGACCTACAATGTGCATTACAGTGCCTGGGCATTTGGGGCCAATAAATGTTGATTAATAGCCTCTCAAACGTTTTGTCCTGCCCCTGATGTCCTACCAAAGGCATATCATGAGCCAGCCCCAGTAGGAAGGCTCTGCATCTCTTGTGTACCACCAGAACTCAAGCTGCCCCAGGCTCAGTAATCTTAGGCTCACTATACAGGAGGCCATGCCCCTAGTAAATCCAATGTGATCCAGACTCCTTGCTAGTCACTAGGCCTGCAGCCTACTGCTGGAGACTCTCAAGAGAAGGGCATTTACTCTGTGCCTCTCAGAACTCCTCCTGGTGGGATCTCTGTCTTGCTGCCAATGGATCCGCTCAGGCACATCCCCCAGTTTGACCACTTGCTCCCCTGTAAGTTCTGTGGCATCCCCCTCAGGTTCAGCCTCCACCCGGACTGTGGGAACGTCTGGGGTGGGTTTCCCATGCCCCTTGCTCCTCTCTTTTCTGGCAGGCACCTGGACCACTCTTTCAGGCTCCAGGTCCTCTTGATTACCCTTACTGGCTGCCATAGACCGTGCGGTCATGCATGACTACTCAGGTAGACCCATCATCTCCAAGTGTTTCCTGCGTTCCAACTCACACCAAATGGAATCCTCAAGGTCGTAGTCTAGCAGACAATCAACAGGCATGGCTTTACTCACAGTTACCCTCAAGGAACCTGAGACCCCTACCATTCAAAAGGAACCTGCACCACCTTGTACTGGTGCTCAGAGTTGTCTGCAGCAATTAATTGAATGAACACATTGGGGACCACCTGCTCTTCAGACACCAGGTGACACTAGACAGTAATCACACTGGTTCCAGTGTCTCTCAGAGTCTCCACCGTTTGTCCATTGATGGTCACCCACTGTCTGTACTTCCTGGTGTTTTCAGGAAGGAGGGTCCTCCAGACCATCTCACTGTCCCCTAGTGAGATAGGAGTAATCGCAGCTGGCTGCCACCCTTCACCTGGAACCAACTTCTCCCCAAGCAGTACAGTAGCCATCCCTGTGGCTGTGCACCAGTGGTTGCCGATGTTCACTTGGGATACTTGGGATCCCTGATCTAGTGACCCTCCCCATCAAATGCATAACACTTGCGGGGACCCTTCTCTACAGGTTTCCCTGTATAGAGTGAAGGATTCTTCTTGTCTAGGTGACAGGAACCCTTATGTTGGCAACTATGCTGGGGCTCTTTAGAGAACTCCCCCTCTTTACCCTTGCCCGCCAGTTCTTCTGATGGGGACCCTGGGCATCCTTGGTGGAGTCTCCCCACACCTCTTTTGAACCCTGGTACTCTCCAAATGGTCCGCCTCCTGGGAAAGCTTCCTGAGGTGAGTCAACTTACTATCAATCAGGTGCTGGTGCAGCTCTGGAAAAGAAAGACTTTACAAGTGCTCCCATGCAATCAAATTATACAGCCCCTCATAAGTTGATACCTTGCTGCTCTTCACCCACCCTCCAGTGCTCTCCAAAAACAACACCTTCCATCCAAGTTGGGAATCCCCCTTCTTGTAAGGCCTGAACCTTTCCTTGGACTGCTCTGGAGTGAGACCATACCTAGTGAGTAGGGATCCTTCATGGTGCAGCAGGCGAGCACCTAGGGGTCCACTAGGGCTGTCAAGTTATCCCTACCCTCTACCTCAAAGTGCTTCCACAGACCTGCCCCCCAGTGTACCCACGGAACCATGTTCATGTGGAGAGCTGACTCATACCCCTTGGACCACAAGTATTTATCATCCTCCCTCTTATAAACGTTCACTAGATCTGTGAGAATGTGTACCCACTTCTCAGTTGCACTGTGGTATTGCTGCCACCATATGGGCTCAAATTACTTCTTTGATCCAGCTCCCTCAAGCTTAGCTTATGAGCTAACAACATTTTCTCTCTTCCATGGCCATTGCCATTTGTTTGCTTCTGCCTCTCTTCTGCCTCTCTTTCCATTTTGGCCAATTCCAACGTGAGCTCCTCAAGCTCCTTAAGCTCCAAATTATGCCTTCTCTCTGCTTATCTGCCACTCAGTTCCTCTGTGGTCAGACACTTAGAAGAAACACTCCTGCCTGCCATGGAGGCCCTCCCTCCAAGCAGGTCCTGGTTATCCCTCAAATTGTCATGTATGCTCTGCACCTCCTCATCCACAGTGACATTCTCCTCTGCTGTGTGCTCCTCAGCCTCTTTTGCTGCCAACCAGGCCCTCATTGGCTTTTGCAGCTTCTCCTTTCTGAGGGTGCTTTTGATTGGACACTTGAATACCTTCCACAACTTCTTGAGCTGAGACACATTATAGGTATCCAACGTCTCCAGCTCAAACACCACATTTGTAGCAACTGCTGATGGCTTCCCAGACTGAAACATGCTTGTGAATAAGGTTCCCCAAAGAATAACATTTCAAAAGGCAGAAAGATCCCAAAAAAGAAAAAACTAAAAATATCCAAGAGAAAAACAGTATATGGCTGCATAATTATCTCCAATGAAACAGTAGTGTACACCAGTCACTGCATGTCAAGTGATGTACAGTGAGTGAGTCCTATCCTCACAGCTGATCACTAATGTTAGAAATGGGGTCTCTTGTTGGCAGTCAGTTACCCCCTGTGAAAGTATGGACCCTCACTCTTGTCAGGATAAGAGTCACACACCTAAGATAACCCCGGCTCACCCCTTGGTAGCTTGGCACAAGCCGTAAGGCTTATGTCAGAGGCCATCTGTAAAGTATTTGCACAAACACATAGAATAATACTAAGAGGACTCCACGCCAGTTTAGAACAATAACCAATATTTATCTTCATTAAACAAGACCAAAATGACAAAAATCCAAAATACACAAGTAAAGATAGCACGTTTTAAAGTTAAAAAATAATCTTAATCCATAAGAATCAATGCATGCTTTGTTTTTTCACAAAGTACCTGGTAAGGGTAAAAAATAAAGCCGCAGGGGCAAAGGTGCATCCAAAAAGCAAGCGATGCATCAACTCCTTATTCGCAAGTAAGGCTGTGCGTCGATCCTGTTCCCACATGTTGAACAATGCATCAATTCCTTCTTTGCAGGGAATGGATATGTCAACTTCCGGACAGGCAGTCTCAGGTCTGTGCAGTGCTGTTGAAGTTTTGGTACCCAGGAACGATGCATGGATAATCCGGAAGCATTGTAAAGATGAATCTGTGCTTGGCTGGTGATGCGTCGATTTCTACAGCCACGAGGCAGGTGCTGCATGGATTTTACAGCTGCGAAGCAGGTGCTGCATTGATTCAACAGCCACTGTGCGGATCATGCATTGATTTTTCGGCAACTCTGCTCTGGTGCATGGATTTTCACTCAGGTTCCACCAGCTTCTCCTTCCATGGGCCCAGTGACTGGGGGTGGCACCACTTGGCAAGTCAGCAATCTCAGCAAGAGAGCCAAGTGCAGGCAGGTGAATTCTTTGATGCCCCTGAGGCCTCTTAGCAGGAGGTAAGCTCAGTCCAAGCCCTTGCAGACACTTCACAAGCAGGATATATAGCTAAATCCAGGCCTTTCTTTCACCAAGGCATAACTCTTCAGCTCTTCTTCTTGGCAGAGGTTTATTTTAATCCAGAAGTATTCTAAATGTCTGGGGTTTTGGGTCCACTACATATGCTCATTTCTGCCTTTGAAGTAGGCAAACTTCAAAGGAAAGTCCTTGTAGTACACGAGAACCTGCCTCTTGCTTGCCCTGCCCCAACCACAATCTAGGGGGTTGGATACTGTATTGTGAGGGGTCAGGCACATTCCTTTCAAGTGCAGGTGTCAGCTTCTCCCTTCCACTGTAGCTCAGGAAGACTCATCAGGATATGCAGGACACACCTCAGATTCCTTAGTGTCACTGTCTAGAGTGAGTGAGCCCAACTGTCAGTCAGACTCAGATGTGAATTCAGCAGCAAGCAGAGGCACAGAATGGCTAAGCAAAAAAATGCTCACTCTCTAAAAGTGACATTTTCAAACAGACAATCTTAAAACCAACATTACCAAAACTTGTATTTGTAAATTGTGCATTCAGAGAACTCAAACTCCACATCTCTATCTGCTCCCAATGGAAAACTACTTAAAAGGCATTTAAAGGCAATCCCCATTTTAACCTAAGGGTGATATAAGCCTTGCAGTAGTGAAAACTAAATTTGGCACTGGTTCACTATAAGGAAATGTAAAACACACCAGTAGACGCCCTACCTCTTAAATATCAATCAATCAATCAATCAATCAAGGATTTATAGTGCGCACTAATCACCCATTAGGGTCTCAAGGCACTGGGGGGGGAGCTACTGGTCGTAGAGCCATGTCTTGAGGCGTTTCCTGAATGTCAAGAGGTCTTGGGTCTGGCGAAGGTGGAGCGGTAGGGAGTTCCAGGTCTTGGCGGCTAGGTGAGAGAAGGATCTTCCTCCGGCGGTGGTGCGGCGGATGCGGGGGATGGAGGCGAGGCTGGCGGAGCGAAGATTGCGGGTGGGGGTGTGGAAGGTGAGTCTGTCGTTGAGGTAGGCTGGGACTGTGTTGCGCAGGGCCTGCACTACACTGCACTCTGCCCATCGGGCTACCTAGGGCCTACCTTAGGGTTACCTAACATGTACTGAAAGGGAAGGTTTGGGCCTGGCAAGTGGGTATGCTTGCCAGTTCGACATGGCAGTCTACAACTGCACACACAGGCATTGCAATGCCAGGTCTGAGACATGTTTGCACGGCTACTAGTGTGGGTGGCACAATCAGTGCTGGATTTGATGTATAGGCCCTGGGCACACATGGTGCTCTATACTAGGGACTTACAACTAAATCAAATATGCTAATCATAGATAACCAACTATAATCAATATTTAAACAGTAAGCACATACACTTTAGCACTAGTCAGCAGTGGTAAATTTCCTATAGTACAAAAAAACCAGCAAAAATGAAATACAGCACATAGTCAAGAATACCGGAAGCAGAGGCAAAAATACAGGGGATGCTAGGTATAACATCATAAGAATGGTGGAAAATGACTTTGTGCATTTCTGACAAAATGTGTCCATGTCTTTTAAATCAGTGGGTACAGTTTGGTGCTCGGAATTTGGATGGTATCTCCCACCTGCAACTCTCTAGGTTTTTGCTGACAAGCTGCTTCTCTCTACTTTTCAGCAGAAAACAACTGATTTGGATGTAGCACCTGAAGGTGCTTCAACATGGATGAGATCCCCTGGTTATACTTTTTGGATGATCCTCTGGGGAGGATTTTGTTGCACAATTTACATTACTTCTGGTGTGCAATGTCCTTTTTCTCCCCACTAGAGATGGAGAAGAACTGCCAAGCTATACTTTCTCTCTTTTTAGGCTGGTCTTCTTCAGATGATGAGGAAGAATCTCTCTCAGGATCTGGTGCCTGTGAAGAGCTTAAGGCTGCCATACTCAAAAAATAAAAAGCACTCAAAAGAAAAAAAAGAATTGCAAGCTAGTCTAAAAGCTTTCCAAGCAGGTATCTAGAGACAAGTGTGAAGAAAACTGGGTGTGGATTTCTTTTTCACACATCCAGACTGTTTTATCTAATCAGATCTCTTTATTTCTGTGTCAGATGAGATTTGCTGTGACTTTGCAATGCAATTGCAACATCATTGCGAATAGCGAAATCGGTATTAAAAAGTATTTATAAAGTAAAATTACTAATGAATACTTGTAAAAAAAAATTACATTAGTAAACCTCACACCTCAAAAACAAATCTAAGCTTGTATATATATAATTGTATCACTTTGTAAAGATCACAGCAGGTTCTGTGAATAATTTGCAAAACAGGACATACCTATCGGCTTGTTTTGAGAAGAATTTGTGTATATCGAAAACAAGACAATCCATAACAATAAGAAATATCAGTATTATGATCTGTTTAAGCCCTTTTCAATACCAAGTAAACCCAAGGCTTTAGTCACCCTCCTATCCTGCCCAGGAAAAAACACTAGCACCTTCTCTTACAGGTAGCATTCATTCCAACAATACATCTAAAATAACCATCCCTGCCTTTTCTGTAACTATCCCACCATTATAGATGAATATGGCTTACAATACCTCCCACTCTAACCATGAGGCTCAAGACACTGCTCTTTCCATTATCTTAGATTCACTTAATTATGCACAGAGAATTAATGTTTTCACAGACTTTTAAAAAAGTCTCTGTGAAGGGCTAGAGCCTGCGCGCCCGCACATGGATATCACTTGTGCTGACTCTGCCCCTGTTGCTCCGACGCTTCCTGGTCATGCTGCCTGTGATTGGTCGATCGTTCCGCAGCGGTGGGACGCCAGCCGGTCAAATGTACCATTGTCAGCACTTTCAGCGTGCAGAGGAGGGAAGGAGAGAGACGAGGAGCAGAGCTCGACTGTTAACCAGCACCGAAGGTACCGTCCGGGTATCGGAAGAGAAACTAGGAGGAGATTCCAAGAAGACCCTGTTCCAGGTGACCGGGAGGACGAAATGCAGCATCCCGCCACGCTCCAGGAGAAGCGTGGCCATTCAGACCTGTGAACACAAGAGAGAGAGAGAGAGACGAGTAAGGAACGGACCTCAAGAACATCCCACCAATTAAAGCCCAGCTTTGCAAAGACTGAATCAAACCTACCTGTATTCCACCATATACCATGTCTTCAATAAAAATGCTTCGTTTTAAGCCTATAATGCAGTCTGGAGTGGTTCCTCCACACCCACACGGTTACAGTCTCATATATCACAATCACATTGCCAGGCACCCACAAGGTTGCAGTAGATATTTCCTCATGGTCCGGTACACAGCTGTAGTGTAGAATACGAACTGAAAAATTAACCAAAGAGACAGAAAAATTCTACTTGGGTGAATATTTTCTTAAAAACTGTGGTCTCTTGTTGATAAAAGAGCAGGTGAGATTCCTATCTGGCCAAGTCACTCACACAGGTACTAAGACACCTACCCAGACACTCACATAGCCACACACACGCAGACACTCACTCATGAACTCATACACCCACTCAGAGACCTAATGAGACACTTATGCACTCAGTCACTGTCAATGGTTAGAGGTTACGATTAGGAAACAGAAAGAAAACCATAGAAATTTAATGAAATAAACAAAGGATATGGGGACATTATAGTTAGTATGTATAATTTAGAAACCTTTGAAATTCATTGAAAAAAACAAAGGTTACAGGGATGTTACAGCTAGGCTCACAGTCCACTCATACAAAACCAGTGAAATTCACCAGTTATTGCCACCTGAGCTAACTGTAACTTGCGTCCCCTTAATGCACTGCTTATGACCTCATGTTATAACATTCTTGCCATGGTCAGTGACATCAGTGATGTATATATATATATATATATATGTGTGTATATGTATATATATAAATATATATATAAACAATACAAAAAAACAATACAAAAGAATATATATATATATATATATATATATATATATATATATATATATATATATATATATATCTATGTAGATATATCTATGTAGATATATTTGCTACTGGTGGTCACCAGTAGGTAGTTATAGTTAGGTCCTAGTTTCCATTGAAAAGGCTTTTTCTGAATTGCCTATATCTTTTTCACCTTTTGACGAATCTTCAAGAAATTTTCCCAAAACGTGAGCCCGAGAATCTTATTGTGCATGGGGATTTTCAGGGTGATCCATCAAGCGGGGGTGAGAAAAAGGAGGGGATCAAAAAAAGTTTATTTCCCATTTTCATATCCACAGAGATTTCGAACAAGACTACAGCCCGAATTGGCTGGCAACAGTTCAACCAGGAAGTGTTGGCAGCCATTTTGAGACTTAAATTTAGCCGAGTCTAAAAAAATAAAAAAATAAAAAAAGGGGCAGGGTATTGTTACTCTACCTCCTAGCCCTGGTGCAGGGGTCCTCCAGGGACTCCCTCAGTGCTTAAAAGTGTTTCTTTTTAAAATTACAGGATTATCTGTTGCAAATCTATGAATTTTGCTGTAATTAAAAAAAAAAAATTAAGTGTGGTGTCATGCGTATGCGCTTGCTTTTAGTTTGCCTGGTGGGACAGGTCCTGGAGGCATAGCGTAAAAATAGGAGAGAGGCACACAGGGCCCTCCTCGTGCGGCTTAGGAAAGCCCAGGGACCACCACCTTCTCAGGGCCCTGGTTATTATGTGTGTGGGTGGGCAAGCTGGGGCCACCACCTCCCCAGAGCAAAAGTTGTTAAATTAATGCAGTCGGGCCACATGGCCCCCAGCAACCCCCAGGACCACCACATCCCTGGGGCAAATGAACTGAAATAAATGAGTGGGGCTCGTGTGGCCACAGGGACCGTCACCTCCCCTGTGCCACATAGAAATCTAATAAGGGGCGTCCTGAGACCCGCCGTGCCATGGGGACCACCGCCTCCCCGGGGAAACTTCAGAAAATAAAATAGGGGGTCCTACAGACCCACCCTCCAGGTCCTTGTGATTGACACCTTTCCAGGGCTACAATAACATATGAGAAGGAGTTCAGTTGTGGACCCCCTACCCTGGGACCACCACCTCCCCAGGCTAAATTCAAAGATGGACGGGGCCATGCGGACCTCCTTGTGAAGCCATAGATGGCCCTGGAGACAGTTTCTCCCGTGGTCCTCTCCTGAATAGAAGCATCTTGTTTGTTTGCCTCTTTTAAGTCATTCTATGGAGAGTGCATTGCAATAAGAATAGCCTCTCCTTAGAATTAATTCAAAGTGGCGCACATCAGACCAGGGTCACATATGGAATACTGTTAAAGTTATTGGACTGTCACTCAGTAGGTTGAAGGTTCAACGTCCCTGTGAATATATAGTTACTGAAAAAAATAAAGGTTACAGGGACTTTACATTTAGGTACTGAATTTACTTACACAAATCACAGAAATTTAGCAGTTATAGTTACCAGCCATAACTGAAACATACGGCTCTGCAATGCACTGCTTGTGACCTCACATATTACAACACTCATGACATGGTCAGTGACTTCACTGATAACCTCACTGATGACATATCAAATGAGATCAATGATGACATCACTGATGACATCATCTACCTAAAGACTCTTGCACCCAATCAAACACACATGCAAACCTCTTGTACACCCACTCACACCCTCACACAGCTACTGACAAACCCATACACACATTCATACTACTGCACAAAAAACTGTCACAGTCAGCAAAATAAACTCACACACCCATTCCTTTACTCATGTAGCCAGTTACTCATGGTATTTTTTACTTTTTACAAATATAGGGCCAGATGTAGGTAAGTTAAAAATTGCTACTTGCAATTTGCGAGTCATAGTGACTCGCATATTGCAACTCGCAATACGAGATGCAGAAAGGTGTCTCAGACACCTTCTGCGACTCGCTATGGGGTCGCAAAGACCCACCTCATGAATATTAATGAGGTGGGTCGCAGTTTGCGACCCCATAGCGAGTCTAGGCACTCACAGGAATGGTGGCCTGCTGAAGACAGCAGACCACCATGTCTGTGACTGCTTTTAAATAAAGCAGTTTTTTTTTTTCGTTTTGCAGCCCGTTTTCCTTAAAGGAAAACGAGCTGCAAAAAGAAAAAATACCGAAACCATTTAGTTTCGTTTTTTTCAGAGTAGGCAGTGGTCCATAGGACTACTGCCTGCTCTGAAAAATACTTTTTTGTGGTATTCACATAGGGGAAGGGGTCCCATAGGGACCCCTTCCCTTTTGCAAATGAGTTACCATCCACTTCAAGTGGATGGTAACTGCGAGTTGGTTTGCGACCGCTTTCGCGGTCTCAAAGCAACTCAACATCGCGATGCGGTCGCAAACAGGAAGGGAACACCCCTTCCTATTTGCGAGTCGGATTCACATTTTGCAAGTCGGTACCGACTCGCAAAATGTGACTCTGCATCGCGTAAGGCCTTTTGCACATATCGCAGTTTGCGACGTGCAAAAGGCTTCCACCATCTGGCCCATAGTCACTGACTGGCTCACTCATACACCCATATGCATACTCCTACACCCATTCACTCAACTATACAACAACTCATATACCAATTCATACAGACATATAGCCACACAGACAATAAGTGACTCACCTATACAACTACTTCTACATGCACTCACTTATACAGCAGATAACAAAAAATAATCACCTGTCCACACAGTTACTCACACACCCACTTACTTACTCATGTACATAGTAAAACATATTCTCACCCTTTTATACACTCACTGCTACAAGTACACACTCAATCATACATTCAATGACTAACTCACTCATGCATACCGTCACTGACACACCCACTAACTCACCCATAGAGATACTGACACAACTTCTAATTCAATCAAAGAGCAACTCACACAAATACCTACTGAGCTATAAAAACCCTTAAATAGTCACTAATTTACCATTATAACTTCTGAAAAAACTATTCACTCACACATAGAACTACTCATACATCCACTTGTTTAGCCATGCTGTATTGCATACACAGAACCCCACTCACTCACTAAAACAGCTACTGACACAGACAGTCGCCCACCTGTACATCCACTCCCAAAACTACTCACAGACAAATGCGGACACACCCAAATTCACCCAGATGACTTACATACAAATACTATCACTGGTTAATAGTTCCGGATAGAAAACTGCAGGGGCATCAGTTTGCAAGTGGGCAGGCACCTCAGGGGGAGGGGGGCACCTGAGCTGGATTTGGGAACAAGCACACTGGTTCTGGAGGGGGCTCCATGCTCATTGTTCTGTCTTGGGGAGTGCAAGGCCACACAGTCTCTCAGGTGGGTGACTTGCCCACTGGTTCTGGAGGGGGCCCCACGTACAGCAGCCACTGGATTGTGGCCAACATGGTGTCCGCTGGTGGTGATGGCTGCACTTTGGTTGCAAATGGATGTGCCTCCTGGGATGCTTCTGAAGGTGGTGATGGCTACAGTGTGGTGGCAGATGGAAGTGCATCCCGAGCAGCCTCTTCAGGTGGTGATGGCTGCATTTGGTGGCAGATGGAGGTGCCTCCTGGGTAACCTCTGCAGGTGGTGATGGCTGTACTTCTTCCTCAACTGGCGGTGGGGGCCCCGTGACCACTTGTGGTGGTGGAGGTGTCACCCTGATGGCCTCCGCTGGAGTAGAGGGCTTTGTACCCTCCATGACATGGGGCGTGGATTCCTTACCCTTCCTGGCAGGGGTTGATGGTTTCTTCCCCTTCTTGGATGGAGGTGCAGGCTCCTTCCCCTTCTTGCCTGGAGGTGTGGTATCCTTCTTACCATGAGTAGGTGGTACCACCACTGTCACCGTGGACTGTTTAGCTGAGGTGCTGGGTTGGGTCTTTGGGACCCTGCTCTGACAGGCAGGACGGGGGAGAGGGTGGGAAGAGGTCAAGTTGGGCAAGGAAAAGCTTCTTAGGGACAATGAGGCAGGAGGAGGGAGGAGTGATGGGAGTGGAGGTTGAGGGAGTGGTTGTTGGAGGTGTATGTCTGCTGGATTTGGGTGCAGGTGCGTGGGCAGTGTGCTGATGTGAGGTGGATGGCTGTTGGGTGTGAGAGTACTTGTGTTTGTGTCCTTTAGGAGGGGGAACAGACAGGGTGGGAGAGGACAGAGGGGACGCATGCATGGATGTGGAGGTGTCTGCTAGTGAGGGGTGTGCGCTGCTTGCTTTGGTGGTGCTGGTGGTGGATGTTGATGTAGCGCATGCAGGTGGGAGTGTGGACGTGACTGGGAGGGAGGTGGAGCAGAAGGAGGAGGGGGAAAAAGTGGAGGCAGTAGATGTTGTTGTGTCTGCAACTGTATGGTGTTTGCGTGAGTGCTTGTGGGATGAAGTGTGGTGCTTGTGTTTGCCTGTGCCACTCTTGGGTCTTGTCTTGTGTGCATGCTTGTCTGTATGTGTGCCTGGGATGGGTTGGGATTGAGGAGACTGGGACTGGGATGTGGTAGTTGGAGGGGGGACGGTAGAAACAGGGACAATGGCTGCCATCAGAGAGGCCAGAGCCTGAATCGATATCTGTTGGGCCGCCAATCCACCGTGAATGCCCTCCAGGAATGCATTACATTGCTGCATCTGGGATGCCAGCCCCTGGATGGCATTCACAATGGCTGATTGCCCTACAGAGGTGGATCTCAGGAGGTCAATAGACTCCTCACTCACGGCAGCAGAGCTCACTGGGGAAGGGCCTGAGGTGCCTGGGGTTAAGGAGATGACCACCCTCTTGGGTGAGCGGGCATGGGCAATTCACTGAAGGGCTACTGGGAGGCTGGTGCTGGTACGGGGGTGATGGCTGTACGTGCATCTGGAGTGGCCACAGAGGTGTCCGCCACCACCAGGGACCTTCCATCGGAGGAGGTATCTGAATTTGTGTTGTCACCTCCTGTCTCCGCTGTGGTGCTCAGCTCGCCCTCTGTCCCACTAGTTCCCTTGGTGTCGGTGGACTCTGCCTCCAGGGTCCTGTGTAATGCAGCTCCCTCTGTAGCCGGTGCCCCTGCTCCTCTGCCAGATGATGCTAATTCACACAAGGACAGGATGACACAACAAAAATAGGGGGGGAGAGAGACAAAGGAAACACTGGGTCAATGACTGCACCAACACCACAGTTGGCATACACAGCACTGTCACACACTGGGAACAGGATTAAGTACTATACATTGTACTGCCAGTGATATGGCTAGATGCTAAGGCCAGATGAGGGCCACACACCGCCAACTGCACCCGTCCTGGGACCCACGATGCCCTGCCTGAAATAGACTGCTAACAAGCTAGGTTACCTGTATTTGATAAACACCCATTACCCTAGAGACGACCCATGCTGCAATGTCTGGCCTGGCCATAGGGGCACCCACTAACTCTCATCCACCACCCGGATCCGACCCCACCTGCCATAATTTGTAATGATACCCACTGTACTCACCCCCTTGTGGCTGTTGTGATTCCCTCAAGTGCCCATCCAGCTCAGGGTAGGCTACCACCAGTATGCGGGCCATCAGGTGGCACAGGTTCCGACGGACATCCCTTCCTCGTTGGGAGGCCATCACCAGCTGGGCCTCTGCGGTCCTCCATGCCCAGCGTCTCAGGTCCTCCCACAGTTTTTGACAGTGGGTGCTCCGCTTGCCATATACCCCCAGGGTCGGCACGTCCTTGGCGATGGCATACCATATTCCCTTCTTTTGATGTGTGCTGACCTGTAGAGGCAATACAGACAGGAGCACACCATTAAACAACAGTCCAGCCCTTCACACAAATGGCCCACCATACCCGTTTCCATCACCATTGGCAAACACATCACCCAGCGCACACCATCTACACCATCACAAGACATTCCCCTCACCCCCCTTACACAATGCTTGCACACACATCTCCATGCATCCTTCCCACAAGCGTTGTGCCTAAAGTGTATTCACCTGTTGGTCTGAAGGCCCATACAGCAGTCCGTACTGGGGTAGGACCCCATCACCAGTCACTGCCGGCACAGATCCCCATTGGCCACTGTACCCCATAGAGCCCCATATTATCCAAAGAGGAATTGCAGGGCGTGCCTGACGGACCAGTACATCTACCATGTCAATGCTAAGTATCCTGGGTCGGTGCATGATGCCTTTTTTCCGAGGAATAGCAGCATCCCAAATGTGATGGCCCAATTACCGAAGCACAGGGTGTGGCTTGTAGTGCTTCTGTTCTTATCTCGTTTTCAGCACTTACATAACATATCAAGAATGCACTTCTGAGTTCAAAGAAGACTTTTATTGTTGTTAATTCTTCCCCAACCGCAAGATCGTAAGAGACGAATTAATAGATTTCAAGCACACGTTCAATGAAAACACAGTTGCAATGTACACAGCATGTTATATTTATAAGATATTGAATGCAAAGCAAAACAAATACTTCACCGTGTGAGAAACTATTTACAGCTGCATCTTTCTAGGGTCTGCAAGTTGATGACTCCTGGTCAACTGCGATAAAGAGATAATCTACCCACACGGGATACTGGCAACTGGCGCCAAGTTCCAGTCCGAAGTCAGGCAGATTCGAATCTAATTCTCTGAAGCCCTGAGACATCCGTTACAAAGGTGTGCCCCCTCCTCTCAGACTCGGGAAAACTACGCAAGCCTTTGGAGACTGGCCAGATCTCCTAAACTGCTCCTCTTCCCAAGCTCGAGCAGAGAGAAAAACACCCAATGTACCCTCTCTTATCAGGTCTAGTCTACTGTGAGAAGAAAACAGCTTGGTTCATCTTGTGCAAAAACACAGCTTGGAAAAATACAGCTTGGATTCTCAACTGCAATGTCTAACTCCACGTTAAAGGCAATAGGCAGCTAACCTAAATATCAAATGCAATGTCTAATGTCATGTCAAAGCCAATAGGCAGCTGAGCTAAATATCAAATGCAATATCTAATATCATGTCAAAGCCAATAGGCAGCTGAGCTGAATACAAAATGTAATATATAATATCATGTCAAAGCCAATAGGCAGCTAAGCTGGATACAAAATGCAATGTCTAATATCATGTCAAAGCCAATAGGCAGCTGAACTGAATACATCATGTCAAAGCCAATAGGCAGAATACAGAATGTAATGGCTAATGCAATGTCAAAGCCAATAGGCGGCTAGACTGGATACAGCATGTCAAAGCCAATAGGCAGAAAACAGAATGTAATGGCTAATGCAATGTCAAAGCCAATAGGCGGCTAAATTGAATACAGAAAGTAATGGCTAATGCCATGTCAAAGCCAATAGGCGGCTCAACTGAACAAAACATACAGGCCCTGATTTCCGCCAAGCGGGAACCGCCAGAAGACCGTACCGCAGTCAGAAGACCGTACCGCGGTCAAAAGACTGCGGCGGTCATTCTGGGTTTCCCACTGGGCTGGCGGGCGACCGCCAAAAGTCCGCCCGCCAGCCCAGTGGGAAACACCCTTCCCACGAGGAAGCCGGCTCAGAATGGAGCCGGCGGAGTGGGAAGGTGCGACGGGTGCAGTTGCACCCGTCGCGAATTTCAGTGTCTGCAAAGCAGACACTGAAATTCTTTGTGGGGCCCTCTTACGGGGGCCCCTGCAGTGCCCATGCCATTGGCATGGGCACTGCAGGGGCCCCACGACACCCCATACCGCCATCCTGTTCCTGGTGGGCGAACCGCCAGGAACAGGATGGCGGTATGGGGTGTCAGAATCCCCATGGCGGATTCCCATGGGCAGCGGAAAGTCGGCGGTACACCGCCGGCTTTCCGCTTCTGGCCGCGGCTGTACCGCCGTGGTCAGAATGCCCGGCGGAGCACCGCCAGCCTGTTGGCGGTGCTACCGCCAACCTCCACCATGGCGGTATTTACCGCCAGGGTCAGAATGACCCCCACAATGTGCTACTGGTGAACATTGAGCAACTAATATGCGCAGTGGTGAAACACAAAGTCATTGGTCAAACTCCATTAATATCATCACATTCCATCCTTTGACCAATGAATTTTTGTTTCACATATCTCTTGTTTCAAACAAAAACAAAAAAAAACATGAGCACAAAAAAACATTATCAGCAAGTCAGATTTGAATGATCAAAGCAATCCCTGTAAAGCAATAGAAGTGGATTAACATAAAGATCTCATAACCTTTCACATCAGAAACATCTACACAGAAAAGACTGAAACTTTTGTACTCTGAATGAGATGATAGTGTAGCAATTTGATGTAGCATGAGTACTACTCATGTAAAGGTGCACGGTCCACCTGAAAGGGTTGCTGGAATGTAAGCAAAAGTCAGAGTTCCATTCGAGAAAACACAGACAGTTAGTTGTTAAGGTGGCTTAGTTCCAGTGGAAGAATGCAATCAAACAAGTTGAACTTGAACTGAAGGCGCAGTTTGCGCAAAATGGATCCATGGTGCTGGCACTTTACTCAGCCAGGTTCAGGTTGGGGGTTCGGTCCCTTCCCCGACCCCACACGCACACACCCGAAGGGGGACCACACAGCACACTCAGGGACAGTGGCGAAACGTGGTAGGATCTGCAAAAGAAACAAGTATGACTTTTCTTGCAAATAAAATTTGTCATTTAAAATGCACCCTTCCTCTTTTCCCTGTTTTATAATCAGCAGGACGTTTTTGGGGCCCTTTATTATATTTTCTGCAGGTTCTGGAGGGTCACTTAGGGCTTCAACCCACAACTCAGTACAGAGGTTTTTATCTGCTGCACCACAGCTTCCCTTTTCTTGCACTGTCAGAAGGGCTGGGGCAGACTCCTTCTTTACCAAACCTCCATTCACTGCATTTTTGACAAGTTGGGCCATTCTGTCTCCAATTTGTATGAATGAATCAGATTCTTTTCTAGGTATCAGCATAATTTCGATTTCTCCTTGGTAATTTGCAACAATCACTCCCCCTAAAAACCTGATCAATTTGCCATTTCTGTCCTGGTAACTTTCCTCTCCCCAACTGCTCTGTGACTGCTTGCATGACAGATTGCTTTTGTGCGTGCTGCACAGTTTTTATCAAATCTAGGGGAATGTGCATCTCTCTCATCTCTGCCCACCTGTAAGTGGCTTTTTCTCCCAGCTGTTCACATTTCTGGTGTACCCACTTAGCCATCCCCACTGAGGCAGAATTCTGGGTGTACACTTCTCTCTCTGAATTTTTCTCTTTAACATCTGAAAGGGAATTGAACCAGTTAGGTGCAAGCCATGTGGAAAACCAAACGGCTAAACCATTGGCAATGAACCAAGAATCGGCGTAAAAATGACACATCTCACGTAGCTCTTGCTTTAAAATCTGACACACATTGTACAATGCTGTTCTTTCTCCTGTGCCATAAAACAACATTTCAGTCAATGAATCATTAGTAAAACAAACATGCTTTTTATCTTCAGTGGACACAAATTCAAATGGTGCACTCAATTTCACTGGTGACTCTTTTACCTGTGGTACTCTAGCCCTGTCTTGCAAGTACCAAATCCAGTGTATGATCCTAGCTAGGGGCACTATTTTTCCCTGTTCCTGAATTACATGTAAATCAGTATTTACCTCTTGCACTGTGCAGAAACCTAAAGTCTGCATTATTTCATTTGCCAAATCACAAGCGCGCATGCTGCATATTATTTTTCACAGTGACCATATACCAAAGTGTTAGGATTTCACTCAAATAGGGGCTATTCTGTTTCCAAAAGTCAAACAAGCTAATGAAACTCGGTGTCTCTTGCTTAGTGCAAACAGTAAAAAGCTCTAAAATCTTTCGTTTTACTTGTGCATTTTGCAACGGTAACTTGTAAATCACATTCTGAGCTTGGTCGCTTTCGTCCGTGTTATCAGTTAATGAATGCACTTTGACTGCCAAAAAACCTGGCTCACACGGAGGCTCAGAGCAGCTGGAAGCTGTCTTAACCCCCTCATTACTGGAATGGGAAAAGAAAGATTCTTCTAAAACAGCATTTTTATAACTTTCAGCATTATCTTGAATTAATGTATTCTGGGTAATTTGCTCACGTAAATTCTCATTTTCATGTTCCAACTGCCTACATTTCTCCTGCATTTCTCTGTAAGTAGATAAAGGTATCCAAACCTTTCTGTTATCATTGCTTCCAAAAGGCACATTTTCTAAATATGCTTCATCACAACAAAAAATATTTCTCAAAGCACCATCAGGCAGTTTAGCTACACATGCATTTTCAAACATGGTCTGCCGTGCTTCTGTGATTCTCCAAACAACAGAAAAAACAATTTCTGTAATTCTCCAAACAACAAAAACAATTACACTTTTAAAGTGTGCACGTAGAAATCTATTAATTCGTCAACACCCCACTTCTGGTACCAAATGTAGTGCTTCTGTTCTTATCTCGTTTTCAGCACTTACATAACATATCAAGAATGCACTTCTGAGTTCAAAGAAGACTTTTATTGTTGTTAATTCTTCCCCAACCGCAAGATCGTAAGAGACGAATTAATAGATTTCAAGCACACGTTCAATTAAAACACAGTTGCAATGTACACAGCAGGTTATATTTATAAGATATTGAATGCAAAGCAAAACAAATACTTCACCGTGTGAGAAACTATTTACAGCTTCATCTTTCTAGGGTCTGCAAGTTGATGACTCCTGGTCAACTGCGAGAAAGAGATAATCTACCCACACGGGATACTGGCAACTGGTGCCAAGTTCCAGTCCGAAGTCAGGCAGATTCGAATCTAATTCTCTGAAGCCCTGAGACATCCGTTACAAAGGTGTGCCCCCTCCTCTCAGACTCGGGAAAACTACGCAAGCCTTTGGAGACTGGCCAGATCTCCTAGACTGCTCCTCTTCCCAAGCTCGAGCAGAGAGAAAAACACCCAATGTACCCTCTCTTATCAGGTCTAGTCTACTGTGAGAAGAAAACAGCTTGGTTTATCTTGTGCAAAAACACAGCTTGGAAAAATACAGCTTGGATTCTCAACTGCAATGTCTAACTCCACGTTAAAGGCAATAGGCAGCTAACCTAAATATCAAATGCAATGTCTAATGTCATGTCAAAGCCAATAGGCAGCTGAGCTAAATATCAAATGCAATATCTAATATCATGTCAAAGCCAATAGGCAGCTGAGCTGAATACAAAATGTAATATATAATATCATGTCAAAGCCAATAGGCAGCTAAGCTGGATACAAAATGCAATGTCTAATATCATGTCAAAGCCAATAGGCAGCTGAACTGAACACATCATGTCAAAGCCAATAGGCAGAATACAGAATGTAATGACTAATGCAATGTCAAAGCCAATAGGCGGCTAGACTGGATACAGCATGTTAAAGCCAACAGGCAGAATACAGAATGTAATGGCTAATGCAATGTCAAAGCCAATAGGCGGCTAAATTGAATACAGAAAGTAATGGCTAATGCCATGTCAAAGCCAATAGGCGGCTCAACTGAACAAAACATACAATTTGCTACTGGTGAACATTGAGCAACTAATATGCGCAGTGGTGAAACACAAAGTCATTGGTCAAACTCCATTAATATCATCACATGGCTAATAGGTGAGCCATGGTCCCCACCAACTGTATGTAAGTGTATGCCTTCTGGTGGTAACCCCATAGGATTGTGTGAGGCTAAATGTGCTCCCTCAATACTTGCAGGTGACGCTGGCTACACAAACCTATCGTGGCTGCTTACCCCTGTGAGGAATGCCAGGACAGGGGCTGAGGAACGTTATATTGAGGCACATGGGTGAACCAGAGAGATCATCTAGAGGACCTTTGGCCTCCTGAAGGCCAGGTTCAGGTGCCTCCATCTGACAGGTGGATCCCTGTGCTACTCACTGAGAATGTCTGCCAGATAGTAGTGGCATGCTGCATGTTGCTCAACCTGGCCCTCAGACGTCATGTACCTTTTCTGCAGGAGGAGGAAACTGGAGATGTCCCTGTGGCAGCAGTAGACCCTGATGACAGTGAGGATGAAGAGGCTGAGGATGAAGATGAGGAGAACAGAAACATCAGTTATCTGTCAGTATTTCAAATTAAACACAGGTGAGACAGTACAACTGCACATTTCTATGACTATTGGTGTATTCTATATGGCTGTAGCATGATGGCATTAACTTCCTTTTTATCTCAACTTACTTTCACCTATGGTTTGTCATTTCACAGATGTTGGTGATATAACAACTGTGTACTGATGTGCTGACTACGCCAGCTACAGGTCATTATTTCTATGCTCTCACAATGTACAATTAATTTGCACTGGATGTGACTGTTTCCATAAATACATAAAATACTAGTAGTCAAGTTGTGTTCAAGGGTGTTTATTGTAGTGCTAAGAAATTGAGGGGAAAGTGCAATGGAATAGGGTGATGATGGAGGAAAGTCCAGGATATAGTTCCATTTTGTTTGTAGCACAAGTACAGTGTTCAAGGAGCCAAAGGAAGGGGAGCAACGGCAGTTCAAGGTGGACAACGTGACTGATTGGGACACAAGGGGGACAATCCAGGAGAGTTGGGAGGCCATCACCAGCTGGGCCTCTGCGGTCCTCCATGCACAGCGTCTCAGGTCCTCCCACAGTTTTTGACAGTGGGTGCTCCGCTTGCCATATACCCCTAGGGTCGGCACGTCCTTGGCGATGGCATACCATATTCCCTTCTTTTGATGTGTGCTGACCTGTAGAGGCAATACAGACAGGAGCACACCATTAAACAACAGTCCAGCCCTTCACACAAATGGCCCACCATACCCGTTTCCATCACCATTGGCACACACATCACCCAGCGCACACCATCTACACCATCACAAGACATTCCCCTCACCCCCCTTACACAATGCTTGCACACACATCTCCATGCATCCTTCCCACAAGCATTGTGCCTAAAGTGTATTCATCTGTTGGTCTGAAGGTCCATACAGCAGTCCGTACTGGGGTAGGACCCCATCACCAGTCACTGCCGGCACAGATCCCCATTGGCCACTGTACCCCATAGAGCCCCATATTATCCAAAGAGGAATTGCAGGGCGGTGCAAGACCTCCTTCCGCCACGACACCCAAGGTTGGGGGAATTACCTCACTTCCATCTATCCCTACATACAGGGCAGGTGGTCACCATTTCGGGGGGGGGAAACAGGCATATCGACATTAACTGCGTCACAGATTAGATTGGCACATACCTCACCATTAATACTGCCCATTGACATAAGTGCACCAAGTAGACTGCATTTGTTGTTCCATTGTTCAAATTGTGACAGCCTCCTCACTCTGAGATACCTACCGCTGCGGATGAATAGGAGGTGGAGACATACCCCCGTGTACAGACCCCTGGTGGACTTAGCTACACTGGAGGAGAGGCACATTACCTTGACCCATAGACTGTACAGGGCCACAATCACAGAGCTGTGTGCCCAGTTGGAGCCAGACCTGATCTCATCTATCCGTCATCCAACTGGGATCCCCCCCTCTTTTGCAAATGCTATCAGTGCTCCATTTCTTGGCAACTGGTTCCTTCCAAGTGACAGTGGGATTGGAAGCAGGAATATCACAGCCAATGTACTCAATTGTGCTGGCAAGAGTGTTGTCTGCCCTGGTAAAACACATGTGCAGCTACATTTCTTTCCCCCACAAGGAAGAATTTGCCACTGTGAAGGCCAGGTTCTATGCAATGGGACATATCCCCAATATTATTGGGGTGATTGACGGTACACATATTGAGTTTGTCCCCCCCCGCCAGAATGAACAGATGTTCAGGAATCGTAAAATTTTCCACTCACTGAATGGGCAAATAGTGTGCCTGACGGACCAGTACATCTCCCATGTCAATGCTAAGTATCCTGGGTCGGTGCATGATGCCTTTTTTCTGAGGAATAGCAGCATCCCAAATGTGATGGCCCAATTACCGAAGCACAGGGTGTGGCTAATAGGTGAGCCATGGTCCCCACCAACTGTAAGTTAGTGTATGCCTTCTGGTGGTAACCCCATAGGATTGTGTGAGGCTAAGTGTGCTACCTCAATACTTGCAGGTGACGCTGGCTACACAAACCTATTGTGGCTGCTAACCCCTGTGAGGAATGCCAGGACAGGGGCTGAGGAACGTTATATTGAGGCACATGGGTGAACCAGAGAGATCATCTAGAGGACCTTTGGCCTCCTGAAGGCCAGGTTCAGGTGCCTCCATCTGACAGGTGGATCCCTGTGCTACTCACTGAGAATGTCTGCCAGATAGTAGTGGCATGCTGCATGTTGCTCAACCTGGCCCTCAGACGTCATGTACCTTTTCTGCAGGAGGAGGAAACTGGAGATGTCCCTGTGGCAGCAGTAAACCCTGATGACAGTGAGGATGAAGAGGCTGAGGATGAAGATGAGGAGAACAGAAACATCAGTTATCTGTCAGTATTTCAAATGAAACACAGGTGAGACAGTACAACTGCACATTTCTATGACTATTGGTGTATTCTATATGGCTGTAGCATGATGGCATTAACTTCCTTTTTATCTCAACTTACTGTCACCTATGGTTTGTCATTTCACAGATGTTGGTGATATAACAACTGTGTACTGACGTGCTGACTACGCCAGCTACAGGTCATTATTTCTATGCTCTCACAGTGTACAATTCATTTGCACTAGATGTTACTGTTTCCATAAATACATAAAATACTAGTAGTCAAGTTGTGTTCAAGGGTGTTTATTGTAGTGCTAAGAAATTGAGGGGAAAGTGCAATGGAATAGGGTGATGATGGAGGAAAGTCCAGAATATAGTTCCATTTTGTTTGTAGCACAAGTACAGTGTTCAAGAAGCCATAGGAAGGGGAGCAACAGCAGTTCAAGGTGGACAACGTGACTGATTGGGACACAAGGGGGACAATCAGGAGAGTCTAATTTCCTGGCGGGGTCTTGGCAAGAGTCTCTGGCTTCTGTCTGAGTTGCTGGGAACATTTGCGGTGTGGTTCACCTTCTTCAGGGGGAGGGGTGCTGGTGGCCTGTGGGTCCTGGGACGTGGAAGGCTGGTCAATGGACTGGTTAGTGGTAGGGGCCTGCTGGTGTGCTGTTGCCTCCCTCACGATGTTGGCCATGTCTGCCAGCACCCCTGCTATGGATATCAGGGTGGTCTTAATGGCCGGCAAGTCCTCCCTGATCCCCTGATTCTGTCCCTCCTGCAGCCACCTGTTCTCCTGCACATTGTCAAGGATCTGGCCCATTGTGTCCCGAGAATGTTGGTAGGCTCCCAGGATCTCGGAAGTGCCTCCTGGAGAGTTGGCTCCCTGGTCCTGTCCTGCCCCTGGCGCACATCGGTCCTCCCAGTGTCCCTTATGGCCTGTACCTCTGCCCCCTGAATGGTGTGCCACTGCCATTGACCCCAGGTCCCTGATTGTCTTGGGCATGAAGTTTGGCCTGGGGTCCCTTTACAGGTGGGCACACTGCTGATTGACATGTCCTGAGGACAGAGGTGTGGGTACGCTGGGTGGGTGCTGTGGTGTTGGATACTGAAGGGAGAGGCTTTGTGATGGACTGTGAATGGGCTTGGGTGACCGGATGTCCAGTGGTACCTGATGGGCCAGGTAGGTCATCCAGATCCAGACGTCCAGAGTTACTGTCATCACTGGGGGCATCTTCTGTTGAGGGACTGAATAGTCGTGGCACCTTCTCTCTGCTGACATTGGCTACGGTACCTGTGGGATATAAGTGATGTATTATGCTTCATGTGTGTGACATATTGTACATTCCTCGCTTCCCCTCTATTGTTGGTGTTGCCCTGCCACCTTTTACTTGTGTATGGGTTTGTATTGTGGGATTGTTAGTTTCCCTATGCTGTGCATGCTTTTTGGTGATGGGTGTCCATGAAGGTTCAGGGAGCCTCCAGCTCCTGCTCTGGCATGAAACTGGACAAAGGAAAGGGGAGTGACCACTCCCCTGTCCATCACCACCCCAGGGGTGGAGCCCAGAGCTCCTCGAGTGTGTCCCAGACCTCTGCCATCTTGAATGCAGAGGTGTGAGGGCACAATGGAGACCTCTGAGTGGCCAGTGCCAGCAGGTGACATCAGAGACCCCTCCTGATAGGCTCTTACCTGGTTAGGTAGCCAATCCTCCTCTGAGGGCTATTTAAGGTCTCACCTGTGGGTTTCTCTTCAGATAACGAATGCAAGAGCTCACCAGAGTTCCTCTGCACTTCTCTCTTCGACTTCTGCCAAGGATCAACCGCTGACTGCTCCAGGATGCCTGCAAAACCGCAACAAAGTAGCAAGAAGACTACCAGCAACATTGTAGTGTCTAATCCTGCCGGCTTTCTCGACTGTTTCCTGGTGGTGCATGCTCTGAGGGCTGTCTGCCTTCACCCTGCACTGGAAGCAACAAAGAAATCCCCGTGTGTCGATGGACTCTTCCCCCTGCTAACACAGGCACCAAACCTCTGCATCACCGGTTATCTGGCTCCCCTCTCATCTTGACGAGCGTGGTCCCTGGAACACAGGAGCTAGATCCAAGTGGCCCCGACAGTCCAGTGGTCCTTCTGTCCAAATTTGGTGGAGGGATGTCCTTGCCTCCCCACGCCAGACAGTAATCCTGTGTACTGCGTGAACTGCAGCTGCTCGGGCTTCTGTGCACTTTTGCAAGACTTCCTTTGTGCAAACTACAGCCCAGGCCCCCAGCACTCCGTCCTGCATTGCCCTGCTCACTGAGTTGACCTCCAGCTTCGTGGGACCCTCTTTTGTTGTGTTGAGACGACCGCCGTGCTCAGATTTCTTGAACACCTGTTCAAGTGCTTCTCTGGGTGCTGCCTGCTTCTGCATGGGCTCTCTCTGTTGCTGCGTGCCCCCTCTGTCTTCTCCTCCAAGGGGTGACCTCCTGATCCCTGGCAGCACCCATAATCTTTAACTGCAAATCTTGCAGCTACCCAGGCTTGTTTGCGGTCTTTCTGCATGGAAACAACTCTGCATCCTCCAGTACACCGTGGGACATCTTCTGACCAGAGGAGAAGTTCCTGGCTCCTTCTGTTGTTACAAAATCTTCGGCTTCTTCCACCCGGAGGCAGCCCTTTTGCACCTTCATCTGGGGTTTGGTGGGCTCCTGCCCCCCCGGACACTTTCGTGACTCTTGGACTTTTTCCCCTTCCTTTGCAGGTCCTAAGGTCCAGGAATCCATCTTCAGTGCTTTGCAGTCAGTTGTTGTATTTGCAGAATCCTCTAACTCGACTTTACTGTCTTTCTGGTGTAGTAGGGTAACTTTACTCCTACTTTTCAGGGTCTTGGGGTGAGGTATCTTGGACAGCCTTGGTGTTTTCTTACACTCCCAGTGACCCTCTACACACTACACTAGGCCTGGGGTCCATTTGTGGTTCACATTCCACTTTTGGAGTATGTGATTTGTGTTGCCTCTAGGCCTATTGTGTCCTATTGCATTCTATTGTGTTCTACAGTGTTTGCACTACTTTTATAACTGTTTACTTACCTGATTTTGGTTTGTGTGTATATTTTGTGTATTTTACTTACCTCCTGGGGGAGTATATCCTCTGAGAAACTTATGGCATATTGGGGGTCATTACAACATTGGTGGGCGGTGTAACCGCCATGCGGCTGTCAATGCGCCCGCACTCCTGCGGTGCCCATTACAACATCCCCGCTGGGCCGGCGGGCGCAAACCTAGTTTACGCCCGCCGGCCCAGCGGGGATGCGGCCGCAACATAGGAGCCAGCTCCTAATGGAGCCGGCGGGGTTGCGGCCGGGCGACGGGTGCAGTTGCACCCGCCGCGCTTTTCACTGTCTGCTATACAGACAGTGAAAAGCTGCACAGGGCCCTGTTAGGGGGCCCCTGAACTGCCCATGCCAGTGGCATGGGCAGTGCAGAGGCCCCCAGGGGCCCCAGGACTCCCCTTACCGCCAGCCTCTTCCTGGCAGTGCAAACTGCCAGAAACAGGCTGGCGGTAGGGAAGTCATAATCCCCAGGACAGTGCTGCTTGCAGCGCTGCCCTGGCGGATTATCACCGCCGGGGCTAAAACAGCGGAAAACCGCCGGCCCCGGCGGTGCGACCGTGGCGCTACCTCCGCCGTCGAAATATGGGTCTCCGTACCGCCAGCCTGTTGGCGGTACGGACACCACTTTAGCCCTGGCGGTCTCAGACCGCCAGGGTCGCAATGACCCCCATTTTCACTAAAATAAAGTACCTTTATTTTTCATAACCCTGAGTATTGTGTTTCTTATGATATAGTGCTATATGATATAAGTGGTATAGTAGGAGCTTTCCATATCTCCTAGTACAGCCTAAGCTGCTCTGCTATAGCTACCTCTATCAGCCTAAGCTGGTAGAACACTACTAATCTACTAATGAGGGATAACTGGACCTGGCACAAGGTGTAACTACCACAAGGTACCCACTATAAGCCAGGCCAGCCTCCTACAGGGTGAGGGTGTGAGATGGCATGCAGGTATGGGAGATGGTAAGTGGTAATTGTTGACTTACCAGTATCAAGTCCTCCGGCTACTCCAGTGAGTCCCTCTGGATGTAGGATTGCCAAGACTTGCTCCTCCCATGCTGTGGGGGAGGAGGTGGGGGTCCATCGCCACTCCTCTGTATGGCGAGCTGGTGCCTTGCTGCTATGGAACGTACCTTCCCCATAGGTCGTTCCACCTTTTCCTGATGTCATCCCTTGTTTCTTGGGTGCTATCCCATGGAGTTCACCATTTCCACGATTCTCCTCTATAGCTCCATCTTCCTTGCAAAGGATATCTTCTGTACTGACAATGTCCTCAACCATTGCCCTTAACTCCTCATCAGTGAAACGGGGGTGCCTTTTTGGAGACATGGGTGTTGTGTGATGTGTGTTGGTGAGAGTGTGTTGAGTAATGTGGTGGGGTGTGTGATGTGGGGTGCATGAGGGATGTATGGGTGTAAGTGGTGTGTGTGTCTAGTTGTCGCAGTGGTCTTGGTGTCAGTCTTGTGGCAATAATTTGTATTCGTAAAGGGTTGTGGGAACTGTGGGTGTGTCTTTTATAGTGCCGTGGGTGGGTGGATGTAGAGTGTGTGTGAATGTCAGGTGTGTGTTTTTCGTATGGGCCAATGTCGTGTTTTTTTGTATGTGGGTGTCCATTCTGAGCGCAGCGGTATGTACCGCCAATGGTTTACCGCTGTTGAATGTCCGCTGTGGTGATTCCTGGGTCATAATGTGATGGGCGTTGCCTTGTTGGCATAACGGTTTGGGGTGTTGGGACTTCCACTTTTCCACTGACCTTTGGGCTGGCGGATTTGTGTATGTGGCTGTTTTCTGTCGGATTGGTGTGTGTATGTCATAATATGGGGAACGATATTCGCCACCACTGCGGTATGTTGGCGGCTATCACCGTGGCGGTAAGTGGCATTTACCGCCAATGTCATAATGAGGGCCTATGTATATTTTGCTGACGTAAACATTTTTTATACACTTATACAGACTGGATGATGTCATCAGTGTAGTCATCAGTGATGTCATTTGGGATGTCATCCGTGATGTCATCAGTGATGTCACTGACCATATCATGAGTGATGTAATATTTGAGGTCATAAGCAGTGCATTGCGGGGGCAGAAATTATAGTTAGGGCTCATAACTATAACTACTGAATTTCTATGGTTATGTGCCAGTAAATTCAGTATCTAAATATAGCACTCCGGCAACCTTTGTTTTTTTCAGTCAATTTCTCTTTTTTTTTTTATTCTATGTCCTAACTATAATGTCCCTCTAACCTTTTTTTTTCACTGAATTTCTAAGGTTTTTTTTAATGTTGTTTCAAAACTACATCTGTAACCTTTGTTTTTTTCAGTGAATTTCTAAGGTTTTTTACATTTTATTATCTAACTAACAACTTTGACAGTGATTGTGTGAGTGAGTGCATAGGTATGTCAGTAGATCTGTGAGTGGGTGTGAGAGTGTCTGAGTAGGACTGACAGTGGGTGTGTGAGTTTAGGAGTAGGTCTGTCAGTGGGTCTGTGAGTGGGTGCATAAGTGTCTAATTGGGTCTGTGACTTGGTGTGTGAGTCTCTGAGTGGGTCTGTGAGTGACTGAATGAGTCTCTGAGTGAATCATTGAGTTGTAGTTTGAGTCTCTGAGTGGGTCTCTGACTGGGTGCATGAGTGTCTAAATGGATCTGTGAATGGGAGTGTGAGTTAGTGTCTGAGTGCGTCTGTGAGTAGGTGTGTGACTGTCTGTGTTGGTGTGTCAGTATCTGTGTGAGTGACTTGGCCAGAAAGGAACTTCAATGACAAGAGACCTCAGTTTTACAGGAAATATCTACTCAAGTGAAATTCTTTCTGCCTCCTTGGAAAAATGTCTAGTCCATATTCTAAACTACAGCTGTGTAGTGGACCATGAGGAAATGTCTTCAGCGACCTTGTGTGCGTTTGGCAATGTGACTGTGACACGTACATCTTTCTACAAAATTCTGTGATAACATGAATTGTCTGTGTCCTAAATGGGTAACTGTATGGTAACAGAAAGGGCAGAGACCTGAGACCCATTGACAAGGTAGAAGGTGCTCAAAGCCCTATTCATCTGTGATGGTGGGACAAATGCAGAGAATTACAGCCTGCTCAGGATGGTTATTTTTGCTCTGTTGTTACACTGAATGAAGACTGTTAGAGAAGCTACTAGTGTTTCCCCCGGGAACGTTTGGAGGGTGGTTAAAGACTTGGGGTCCTCTGGGATTGAAAAAGGCCTAAACAGATCACAACACAGATATTTCCTATTTTTATGTTTTTTTTTGTTTTTACATTTCCTGATAATGGCAAATACTTCCCGAATTGTCCCATCGCATAAATTCTGGTTCTGCAAAGTTTCCGCGAAACTTTCTGTGATCTTTACAAAGTGATAAAATCATAAATATACAATCTTACATTTATTTTTGAGGAGGGAGGTTTACTAGTTTAATGATCTTTGGAGAAGTACTTATAAGTAATTTAACTTTTTAAGTAAGTTTTAATACTGATTTTGGTATTTACGGTTACGTCATACATGAGCGTGGCATCTTTGTGAATATTATGTGACACAGGAATAAAGAGACCTGATTGGCTAAACTCTCTTCATGTGTTAAAAGTCATCACCCAATGTTTTTCCTATTTGCCATTAGCTGTTAGGTTGGAAAGGCTCTTTCACACCTTCCTGGCATCTTTTCTTTGGGTGTTTTTGTTTTATAAAATGGCTGCCTCAACATTTACTGAGGCTCCAGATCCAGAAGAACTTTTATCTTCTTCTTCTGAAGATGAACAGCCAAGATGGAGAGAAAGCATGGCCTCAATTTTTTTTCCATACCATCGCAAGAGAAGAAGGGTGCGGCATGGCAAGTCTAGTGCAAGCTGTGCAACAAAGTTCTGTTTAGAGGGACCTCAAACCATTACAGTCACAGGACCACATCATGTTGAAACATTTCCGGGTGATGCAGCCAATACATCCATTCTGTGCTGAGAAGCAGTACAACGAAGCATCTCAGCCAAAAGCTGGAGAGCTTCAGGTGAGGGACACTATTGAGGTGCCTGGTATTGAAATTTTTCCAGCTGTTATCCCTGATTAAAAGGACATGGGCACTTTTTGCAGAAAGTGCAACAAGGTTATTTCTGTTGGGGAGCAATCTTTTTCTGCTATCCTTGCTGCAAAGCTTTGTCAAAGATGCTATTTTTGTTTCTGTAGTTTAATATCAATGCACTATTTTTGTGCAGGTTGTATTTCTAGTTTTTCAAAGACGTTATTAGCTTAGGAAACGCCCCCCCCAAAAAAAACAGTTAGAAAAAAAAAAAAAAAAAAAAACAAGTTCCTGAAAACCCAAAGAACAAAAGAAAAGGTTATTGTAAGAACCGTCTTTTTTTGGTTAAAAGAAAGATGAACTATGTTATTGATTATTATGTCATTAAAAGCACCTGTTACTATGTATGTTATTGTTTGCATGAGTGAGTGCCTGGATGTCTAAGTATATGAGCATGTGTGTGTGAGGTTGTTGTGTAGCCATTTTGGTTATAGCTCCATGCACGTTATTTTAACATACTAGGCCTGTCACTGTGCACTTTAACCTATTTATATTTTATTTGGCTTTGCTTTATTATTGTTACAGTAGCCACTTTTTACGGTCTTGTTTTATTTTCTCTCTATCTGACTGTTGTTGCATAGGCCAGCACTCTGTTCTCAAGCAAGACATTCTTGCTCACTCTGTGCTTCTTCCAAGGCTGCAGTAACATAGGTTGCCGGTGAACATGGTATAAGTTTAGTCTCTGACATTCATAGAAAATACACATACTTAAGTAGGGGCATTGTCTCAGAACATCAGCTGTTTTACTATAAAAACACTTCCCTGTCCCTTAAACATTAGAGGGAGATTCCAGCCAGAGAACCACGACTGTATGCTGTTTGCTGAATGCTTTGCTGCAGCTGCTTTGCAGACTTCAGGCCTTTGCTCAGGTAGGTATGGGGGATGATATTTTCCCAGGGGAACCTGAAGGGCAGAATTAGAGCTTAACACTCTGTGCTCTATCATAGCCTAGTTAGGAATTAGTCTGTTGACTCTAGTGACAATATGGAACCATTATTTTTATGTTTTACTCTCCTTGTCACAATTTTAATCTTGTCATGCTTCATCGTCATGGTTATTGCAGTCCACGCTTCGCTATCTAAGATGCAGTCTCTTTATTAAAGCATTATTGAAATATATCCTGCCTCTGTTTTTCATTGTGTATGTGAGACTAATGTAACTGAGAGAAATGGATAAGACCTGAGTGACCACGGCTTCCTTGAAAAACCAGTTATGTCATGCGCTTGGCTGCCCAATCATCCCTGCCCTTGGGTAGAGATGAAGCACTGCTAGTTAGCCGGAGCAGAACCCGGATTGAAGCGACAGGTGTCACTTGTAGTGGGTCAGACTCAGGGGGTCCTTATGACCCTAGCAGTATTTGACCGCCAGTGCCAAAATGAAGGGAGCACCGCCAACAGGCTGGGGGTGCCTCCCGGCGTATTTGGACCGTGGCGGTATACCGCCATTTTAGCCCCGGCGGTGATAATCCTGCCCTGGGGATTCTGACTACCCTACCGCCAGCCTCTTTCTGGCGGTTTGCACCACCAGGAAGAGGCTGGCGGTAAGGGGACTCAGGGGCCCCCAGGCAGAGCCCCATCGCGCATTTCACTGCCTGAATTTCGGGCAGTGAAATGCGCTACGGGTGCTACTGCACCCGCTGCACATCAGCATTGCCGCCAGCTCAATTACGAGCCGGCGGCAATGTTGATGTGACTTTTCCGCTGGGCCAGCGGAAATGTCAAAATAGGGAGCCAGCCATACCGCCAGCAATGGTGGTATTCTGGCGCCCGCAACCTCGGCGGTCTGTCATGCAGACCGCCGAGGTTGTAATGACCACCTCAGTGTCCCATACCGCAAGCAATTCTGCCACTAGAAATCCAGTAGTCTCATTAGAATAATGAGAGCCTACATGACAAGGTATGTTAGTGTATGTATAAGTGTGTGCCATAGTGTATCACTGTATGCATTAATGTGTGCCTGGGTCTGTCCGTGTATGTGCCAGTGTATAAAAGGGTGTGTTACGATATGCATGAATATGTGCCTAGGTATGTCAGGTAATGTATCAGATTGTGTCTGGGTGTGTTAGTGTATACATTAGGGTGTGCCTGGGTGTGTCAGCATGTGGATGAATGTGTCTGAGTATATCAGTGTATGCATCATGGTATGCCTGGGTGTCAAAGTGTATGCATGAGTGTGTCTGGCTGTATTAGTGTATATATAAGTGTGTGTCTCAGTGTGTCAGTGTATTTATCAGCGTGTAGAAGGGTGTGTCAGTGTATGCATAAATATGTGTCTAGGTGTGTCAGTGTATCTATCACAGTGTGTCTGGCTGTGTTACTGTACACATCAGAGTGTGTCTGGGTATGTTAGTGTATGTGTCAGAGTGTGCCATGGTATGTCAGTGCATGGATGAGGATGTGTGGGTGTGTTAGTGCATGAATGTGTGCCTGGTTGTGTCAGTGTATGCATTAGTGTATGCCTGTGTGTACCAGTGTATGCATCAGTGTGTGTCTGGGTGTGTCAGTGTATGTATTAGTGTGAGCATGGGTGTGTCAGTGTATGGATGAATGTGTGAATAGCTGCGTCAGTGCATGCCACACAGTGTGTCTGACTGTACTAGTGCATGCATCAGAGTGTGACTGGGTGTGTCAATGTATAGATGAGTGTGTGTGTGTGAGTGTTAGTGTATAGATGAATATGTGTCAGGGTATGTCAGTGTATGCATCAGGGTATGTATGGAAGTGCCAGTGTATGTATCAGTGTGTGCCTGGGTGTGTCAGTGTATGCATGAGTGTGTGGCTAAATGTGCCAGTGTATGTCTCAGTATGTGTCTAGCTATATTAGTGGATGTGTCAGAGTGTGCCTAGCTGTGTTAGTGTATGCGTCAGAGTGCCTTGGTGTGTCAGTATATGGATGAGTGTGTGTGGGTGTGTTAGTGTATGAATGAATGTGTGCCTGGATGTGTCAGTGTATGCATCAATGTGTCCTTGGGTGTGCTAGTGTATGTATGAGTGTGCCTGGGTGTTTCAGTGTATAGATGTGTGTGCCTGGATGTATAACTGTATGTATAACTGTGTGTTTTTTAGTATAATCAACTAAGGGGTTTATTACAACTTTGGAGGAGAAGTTAATCCATCCCAAAAGTGACGGTAAAGTGACGGATATACTACCAGCCGTATTACGAGTCCATTATATCCTAAGTGTTCAAAGTACGTGTATAGATGATCTATGAATGAAGAAAGAAGTAACTAGTTACCTATATTTTTGCAAAACAAAAAGTCCTTCAATGTGTGTAGAAAGAGAGAAAACACAAATTCAAGTTAAAGCTTGTATTGCACATTTCTCTATTAAAGGTTCATAACCTGTAATAAAAAATATATTGTTAATAATAAAATGCAACAAATTTATATAATTGTATAGCAATTAGACCTATTATTTAATCAAGCTGTGTTCATTTCCTTCACTGTTCTCAGCTTCTATACTTTTGAACTATGTATGAAGTGTACATAGATACACATCTTTGAGGAGTGGGGGAAAACAATCAAATAGATTGCAAAACAAAACAAAAGTACATGGCATATTATTATAAATTAACATTACTATGCATCAAACTCACTGCAAATATTTATCTGTTTTACCTATACTTGTTGCATAATATAATGTATATTATAGTTTTATAATACGAATAACATGTACGAATAACATGTAGGTGTAAACACATGAAAAGACATCACTCTCAGTGGTCGCATGATGTCATAACATCTAGTGATCCATTAGAGAAGAGTAGAGTATATCAGTGGTGTAGTTCTTTTCATGTTTTTCCATATGTTCCTCAAACATATGTTTAGTAGGATTTTGTTTTCTCTTCAATGGATCTTTGTGCTGGTTTTTAGTTTCAGATCTGTGATGGATATTTAGTGGTATTTCTGTTTTTTTCTTTCAAGACTAAGGGGGTCATTACAACATTGGCGGTAAAAGGCGCTTACTGCCGTGCAGAAGACCGCCAATACACCGCCACGGCCGCGGAATACCGCCACAGCTATTATGACCAACATCTCGGAATCCGGCGAAATTCAGACACCCACACAAGTCCGCCACACCAAAGGTCAGTGATAAACTGGCGAAAATAAAACCTCCACCGTTACACCAACAGAAATACACCCATTCTATCACGACACATGAATCCACCCGGCGGTCTTTCAACCGCGGTATTCCATTGGCGGTACACACCGCCACGCTCAAAATACACACACATCTCCAAAACACCGCCACATTGGACAATTCAAAATACACACACCTGACACACATACAAACACCACTGCCACACACCCAACACAATATAAAACACACACCCTCATCACCCACAAACCCCTACGACCCAAAAATCTGAAAGAAGGCCAGAGAGAGACTACAGCAATAGACAACCCCACCAGACAGAGGCACACAACACCATCACCCATACAACATCCACGCTCAAAACACCCCACACCACCACACATCACCACACTCATCAACACATACACCACCCCACACATCACCTACTCCACCCCATGTCACGCCAAAGACACCCCAGGTTTTCCGAGGAGGAGCTCAGGGTCTTGGTGGAGGAAATCCTACCGGTAGAGCCACAGCTATTTGGAGCACAGGTGCAGCACACCTCCATTGCCAGGAAGATGGAGCTATGGCGAAGAATCGTCAACAGGGTCAACGCTGTGGGACAGCATCCAAGAAATCGGAAGGACATCCGGAAGAGGTGAAGACTCCTGCCGGAAAAACAGCTCACAAGGGTCCCGGGGGGAGTGCCGAGTCAGCTGTGACTCCTCCCAAGGTGGTGAAGGGGCAAAAGAAGCCTCCTAAGTCTGGGAAGAGCAGAACGGCGGAGAAGGCCGCCATCCTCCCCGCCGGCCGGGACGCCACCGCCAGCAGTATCGTCACTGGTCCGGAGACCACCGCCAGAGTCAGTGCCCTGGAGGGCAGCAGTATCGTCACTGGTCAGGAGACCACCCCCAGCGTCAGTGACCTGGAGGGCCCCGGCAGCCACAGCCCCGCTGGGCACTGAGGGACCGTAATCCCACACACCGCTGAACAGGGCAAAGCACCGCTGAACAGATCAGAGACAGCAAAGGCAAGCACCGCTGAACAGGGCAAAGCACCGCCATGGTGAAGACCGCTGAACAGGGCAAAGCACCGCTGAACAGGTCAGAGACAGCAAAGGCAAGCTCCGCTGAACAGGGCAAAGCACCTCCATGGTGAAGACCACTGAACAGGGCAAAGCACCGCTGAACATGTCAGAGACAGCAAAGGCAAGCACCGCTGAACAGGGCAAAGCACCGCCATGGTGAAGACAGCTGAACAGTGCAGAGTACGGCCAAATCAAGCATCGTTAGCCCATGTGCAGCTGGGACAGTGACGGAACTGGGACCATCACGGGGAGCCTGATGCACTCTGGGCACCATTCCCCCTCCAGAACCAGTGGAGACCTGCATCCACTCTATCTGTCCTTCACAGGATGAAGAACTCTAGGCACCAGTCCCCCTCTAGAACCAGTGGAGACCTGCATCCACTCTGTCTGTCCTTCACAGGATGAAGCACTCTGGGCACCAGTCCCCTTCCAGAACCAGTGGAGACCTGCATCCACTTGAGAGACTGTGGCTTTGCACTCCCCAGGATGGTACAGTGGGCAAGCCACCCACTGTAGAGACTTGAGAGACTGTCACTTTGCACTCCCCCGGATGGCACAGTGGGCAAGCCACCCACTGTAGAGACTTGAGAGACTGTGGCTTTGCACTCCCCAGGATGGTACAGTGGGCAAGCCACCCACTGTAGATACTTGAGAGACTGTGGCTTTGCACTCCCCAGGATGGTACAGTGGGCAAGCCACCCACTGTAGAGACTTGAGAGACTGTGGCTTTGCACTCCCCAGGATAGAAAGGATAGAACAGTGGGTAAGCCACCCACTGTAGAGACTTGAGAGACTGTGGCTTTGCACTCCCCAGGATACATCAATGGGCATGGAGCCCCGTCGTGGATCTGGCGTGGTGCTGTCATCCGGCTGAGGTGCCCCCCCTTCCCTTCCCCCTGAGGTGCCTGTTGTATTTCTATCTGATACCCCTGCAGTGTTCTCTCATTCCAGACAGGTATCGTGTGTGGGCCTTGACCATGCATTTTGGGCCCAGTGGTCCACGGACATTGAAATGTGCATGCCTGTACTACTATTCGTGATGTATATATTTGGAATGTGTATATATTGATGTATATATTTGCTTACTGGTTTTTGATACATTACAATGTTTGAACTGATTTCCTTTTGTCTTAGCATTTATCCGGGGGGGTTGAGGGTTGTTACTGTGATGTTCGGAAATGCATTGGTGTGTGTGTTGTAGTGGGTGAGGATCGGGTTGGGGGTGTTGCGTGTGTGTCCCCCTGACTTTTGCCTCCCCTATGTCGTAGATGCAGTACTCACCGTTGTCTTCGGCGCCTACGTTGCTGGTGATCGTAGAGGAGCAGGAAGACAAGCGCAGGGAGTATTTGTAGTTCGGACTCCATGGTGGGCTCCTTCATCGTGGAGTGTGTTAAGGTGAGCGTTTTCCCATTGTAAAAGCTGTTTCCACTGTGTTTTTATCCACGGTGAATCCGTCCCGGAAAAGGTGGCGGATTGGCGGGTTGTGATACTGTGGGTGGTACATTGTATCCCGTCTGTCTGTTGGCGGTGACCGGCGCGCTGCTTGTCTGTACCGCCGTGGCGGTCGGAGTGTTAAAGTGGCTGTCTATGTTGGCAGTTTCCGCCACAGTCATAAATCCCTTTTTTTGTCCGATGGCCTGTTTGCGGTATTACCGCAACTTTAACACCGTCTGCCAGGGTTGTAATGACCACCTAAGTATATTTAATGATTTGGAATCCATTATGAAGACGTCACCCTTGATAGGCTGAATGATGACTTAACTACTTATTCCAGAAGTGTATTTTTTCATTTTTCCAGTAGTAATCCTCCAAGAATTGTGGTTAAAAAAAGAGGCAGTAAAACCTTTGTAGTTTATATGGTAATCTTTGCTTGAATGTAAGGTTGGTATCATTACACTCTGTCCCCCAGATGTATTTTTTAATAGATCATGTAGTGTGTGATGTATTACTTACTACTTCATGAAAAATAATGGCCAAACAGCTCTATGTTTTACTAGAAATATAGATTTGTCCAGCTTCAAAAAATTTAAATTCCGTTTGCAATTTAGTTCAATGTGCATTGCATTGCTTTAGCATAAAGATGGTATACTTGCCAATTCTTCTTGCATTAAAAGTTGATAGAAAATCAGACTTACATTTTCTGCAGGTATCATTCTTTGATGCATCCTTAAACAATTTCTCAAGACTGACAGTCTGAGAGAGTTAAGTAGATACATTCTTCTGAATCTTTTTCTGTTTTTGAAGAAGAGGACCAATTTTCACAATCATGCTGACATGAGTAACTTAATCTAAATATCTCTGGTTCTAAGATACCAAGTAAGACCATCAAGAATTTTTGTGCATTTTCTCAAGTGTTTTGAGTAAAGTTTACAGATCCAGTGCACAGATCTGCAAGAACTCTAGTAGAAGATACAGAATTTGGTTTTGTTCTCTCACTGCACACACTTTCTAACAAGCTAAAGAGTGCATAGCATATTTTCTTTATCCTTTTTCTGTTTAATTGCCTGAGCCAGAGCAGGTAAAGAGAATAGTGCATTGAGAACTACATTGGCACAGCAGAGACAGTTGGGAAGTGGTAACCTACAATTTCACCAGTGTGTTTATTATTCTTTTTCTCCAAAACTTATTTTCTCTGTGTACGACCTCTTTTTCTCAGGAACTTCAGTATAATCTTTTGAAATTTTATGTTTCAGTAAGATTCTAAGATTTTCTTAAAGTGGATACTATCCTAAATAAGGAGCATACATGCTTCTCAAACGGTTATACTCTATCACGCAACTCGAATCAGCATTTACTGTACTGTCATCAATCTCTATCAGATGCAAACCGGACAAAGTTCCAACCCGTGACAATGCTACATATGACATACCTTCTTGAATACTGTGCTAATAATGTTAATAAATGCTTCATCTACACTTAAACCTTGAGCCCTATGTATTGTTACAGCATATGCAAGAGATATTTGAAACAACTTTATGCAAACATACAAGTCTTTTACACGCAAGAAACTCACAACAGACCTTGCTATCTGTTTTACACCTTTATGTTGATCAGATTTACTTGCTAGGTTCTGAACCTCATTTCTGTTTGGATACAAAATAAAATCAATGATTTTGCCCATGGCTCCATTAACTAATCCTTCCTCATCATTTAATTTATGATGCAAAATCACCCTAGAGTTCTTCCAAACACATAAAAACTTTTCTAATCCCACAGTTTTTGAAGCAGACTTCTTCAAAAAATTCTGTTTTGATCGTAATTTTTTAGTCAGCAGTTTTGTTACTCCTTGGTATTCCATTTTATCAATTGATCGGAGTTCCAATATTTGTTCTTTCTCCAGTTGCAGCAATTTGTCATTGAAAGAGGTACATTATTGAAGTGTAGGCATTAGACATGAAATGGATTTATGTTGTTGAATAAATTCAAATGTTATTTTTGCTGGAGAGTTTTTGGAAGGAATATGTTACTTATACATCGAGTTTGCAAGCAACATTTCACTTCTTTTGACAGTGTTCCTACTTTAATATCCTTCATATTATTTCCATATTGCATATCACATGCTTGACGCATGTTTCTAATTAGTTATTTGTTTTGGAAATTCAACCAAATCTTCATATTTCCAATGCTTCCTAAAGAATTACAAGTTTTTTCATTTAAGTGTGTCTTAAAAACAGGCTGTCCTTTTACGAGGGGTAAGTTGCAATAAACCACCAAAAGAAATGACATGCTTTCCTACAAAAGTTACATCATACTCGGTCTTCACCATCTGTTACATTCTCAAACGCACACAGGCAAGCAAGATGTTTGAGAAAATGCTCACCTCATTGATGATTAAAAGGTTTCATTTCTTCAAGACTCTTGAAACTTCATGACAAGCTTCACCAGATAACGTTTGGTATTCCTGTTTATTATTGGTTTAACAGGTATCATTAGTAAATGATGCAATGTAATTCCTTCATGCTGTGTGCCGCTAATCCGCTACACACAACAAAAAGGAGTCTATTTTTGTTTTGTGGATAAGTAGTTAGAACTTGTATTAAAAAGCTGTTTCCAGTTCCAGCTTGTCCGCTGACATACAAAGGAATTGACTTAAAACTTGAGCATTTACATTGATTGTTTTCATGGAGGAATCGATGCTCTATTTTTTCCTTTGACTTCCATTTATATTTTTTTCTGCTCATCATCCAGTTGTCCAACTAAGTGTTCTAAGTCAACATTTTCTTCTTTTGCTTGTTGCATTGCTGTCTCCACCTCATTCATGACTGTGGCGGCTTACTTTTCGGTTATTGGCTGTCCAAGAGGATCTTGACTGTGAAGTAGGAAACTCTGGCTGCTTTGTGGACTATCCTTTGCAATCTCAGTAGCAATTGTTTCCTCGTGTTCAATTTCTTCATTAAACATTTGCAAGTAGTTGGGAAATATTGGTCACTCAATGGTGTCTTTTACAGCATTGAAAGAGTCGTCATAGCAGTCATATTGTCCAAGTAACTCTTCATCAGAACACATAGGATTGAATAGCTGGAGAATTGCTAAGTAGAAAGATTATTTTTTTAACTTGACATTTAAAATTACACAGTTACTCTCAGCAGTAGAAGGTCTGACCCTTGTTTTAAAACACTACTTTTCTGGATGGGACTCTAGCTTGTTTCAGCAGTTGCCTACATATATGAGTGAGAGTAACAGTTAGCAACTAGTTCTGATACTGCAGTATGCATAGCTGTTGTTTGGATGTGTGCATGAATGTATGAGTGTCCCTTTCAGTATCAGACTGTGTTTCTGAGTGCTTCTATCCTCTTATAACTAGGTACATGAGTTGCAGTATGAGTGTGACTCTGCATATATTAATGGGCATAGGGTTGTGCCAATGTACATCAAATTAACTGATACTATCGACGGCACGTGTCACCTTCTAATTTAATTGCATACCTCCTTCCCTGATGGCCTGCCTACAGCCTAGGTGAAGGGTGACATTTCTGCAGTAAGAGATCAGTTCAAGACCTGTCAAGCAGATTTTCTACTGCAAAATAGACCTGATGTTTAAAACTACACTCTCAGACTCAGCAGTAGTAGGCCCAATTCATACGTAAATGTGTACTTTTCTGGGTTGGAGACTAGCTTCTCTCAGCAGCTGCATACAAATGTAAGTCATTTAACAACTGGTTGTGATACTGTAGTATGTACAGCTGCTATTCAGATGTCTGCATCAATGTATGAGTGGCTGGTTCGGTGCCTGATTCAGTGCTTCTCTCAGTTGTTCAATCTTCTTATTAGTAGGTATATAAGTTGCACTATGAGTGAGTCTCTGAATATATAACTGGGTATATGGGTCTGCCAGTGCACTTCTAACTCAGTGAATCTCTCAATGACATGTGTAATCTTTTAATTATATACCCCCTTGCCTGATGGCCTACCTAAAGCCTATGTGAGGGGTGACATTTCTGCAGTAAGAGGTCAGTTCAAGACGTGTCACACAGGTTTTCTTCTGCCCACTCAAGCTGATGTTTAAAATGAGACTCTACGGCTCAGCAGTTGAAGGCCTGACCCATGTTTATGGGAGTAGTTTTCTGGATGGGTCACTAGCTTCTCCCAGAAGTTGCCTACAAATGTGAGTGAGTGTATCAGTTAGGAAGTACTTATGATACTGCATCAAAGTATGAGTGGTTGTTTCAGTGTTTGACTACATCTCTGAGTACTTCTATCCTGTTATTAGTAGGTATATGAGTTGCAGTATGAGGGGGATTCTACATATAAACGTGGGCATAGGGGTCTGCCAGGTCACATGTAACTCTTTAAATGTGTCAAGGACATATGTTACCTTTTAATTACAAAAGCTGTATTTTTCTGGATGAGCGACTAACTTCTCTCAGCAGCTACATACGAATGTGAGTAAGTGCTGTCAGTTAGCAACTGGTTTTGATACTGTTGTATGCACAGCTGCTGTTCAAATGTCTGCATCAATGTATGAGCGGCTGTTTCGGTGTCTGATTCAGTGATTCTCTCAGTGCTTCTAGCTTCTTATTAGTAGGTACATGAGTTACACTATGAGTGGGACTCTGCATATATAGTGTTGGGTATATGGCTCTGCCAGTGCACAGCTAACTCAGTGAATGTCTCAAGGATATCTTACCTTTCAATTACATACCACCATGCCTGGTGGCCTATTAAGAGCCTAGATCGGGGTGGCATTTCTGCAGTAAAAGGTCAGTTCAAGACTTGTCAAGCAGGTTTTCTTCAGCCAGGCCAAGTTGAGGTTTAAAACTGCAACCTGAGGCTCACCTCTAGTAGACCCTATCCATGCTTAATGCTGTACTTTTCTAGATGAGACATTATCTTGTCTGAGCAGTTACCTACAAATGTGAGTGAGTGTATCACTTAGCAAGTACTTCGGATACTGTAGAATGCACAGCTCCTGTTTAGTTGTTTGTATCAATGTATGAGTGGCTGTTTTAATATTTGTCTTATTGTCTAAGTGCTTCTATCCTCTTACAGTAGGCACATGAGTTACAGTACAAATGGAACTGTGCATATATAACTAGGTATAGAGGTCTGCCAGTGCACATCTAACTCAGTGAAGCTCTCAAGTGAATGCCTCACCTTTAAATCAAACAGTATCACAACTGATGGCCCTCAAACAGTCAAGGTGAGTTGTGACTATTTTGCACTGAGAATTCAGTTCAAGATTTGTCAAGCAGATTTTCTACTGCCAAGTTGAGTTGACATTAAAAACTACACACTCCAGGTCAGGAGTAGTGGGCCCAACTCATGTGAAGCACTACTTCTCTGTACGGGATACTAGCTTGTCTCAGCAGTTACCTACATAGGCGAATGTGTGTATCAGTTAGCAACTGGTTCTGATATTGCAGTATGCACAACTGCTGTTTGCATCTGTGCATGAATATATGAGTGTCTCTTGAAGTGACTGTGTGCCTGAGTGCTTTTATCCTTTTCATAACTAGGTACATGAGTTGCAGTATAAGAGGGGCTCTGCATATAAAACTGGGCATATGGGTGTCCCAGTGCAGATCTAAGTCAGTGAAAGTGTCAAGCACATGCCTCACCTTTTAATCACATAGCACCATGGCTCATGATTTATCAATGGTCTAAGTTAAGGGTGATATTTCTGGAGTAAGAGATCAGTTCAAGAATTGTCTAGCAGGTTATTGAGTACCAAATCAAGCTGATGTTTAAAACTACACACTCAGGAGTAGCAGTAGTAGGTCTGATCCATGGTTAAAGGATTACTTTTATGAGTGGGAGACTAGCTTGTTTGAGCACTTGTATACAAATGTGAGTGAGTGTATCTGTTAGCAAGTGGTTGTGATGCTGCAGTATGCACAGCTACTGTTTGGATGTGTTCATGAATATGTACGTGGCTCTTTCAGTGTCTGACTATGTATCAAAGTGCTTATATCCTTTTATAAATAAGTATATGAGTTGCAGAATGATTGGGACTCTGTATTTCTAAGTGACAATAGAGATCTGCAAATGCACATCTAACTCAGTGAAACTATCAACAACTTGTCTCAAGTTTTATTCACATAACACCATGGCTTGCTTCAAGATAGGTAAAGGGGGACTATTCTGAGTTAAGAAATCAGTTTACGACTTGTCAAGCAGGTTTTCTAGTGGCAAGTGCATCTGACATAAAAATAAACACTGATATTGAGCAGCACTACGCCTGAACTTTTCTTAAAGCACTACTTCTCTAACATACCTACTCTGTGACTATAAAGTATGTACTACATAGCTGACCACGTTTACATGTCTGTGATATAGTTTTGTACTGTACTATTTTTACTATGAATTCTGGGACTTCTGGTATTCATTTACAATGGTACTAAGGAATACACAAATGCCGATATTTAAACAACAAGCCCATCTACAAATGTACATCACATATATCTAAGTGAAATATATAAGTACACCCACAAAATTGTTGAAAAACTCTACTATTTCTATTAGGAATTTTAGGACTTGTCAGATAGATTTACAATGGAACAAAAAACTCTTCAAGTATGTACATTTATAAAAGTATTGTTCTGTACATATGCACTTCACACATATATCTCTTAAATAGATAACAAGAATTATAGAACCACTCGCAGATCTCTGTATTTCACATGAATTGTTGTACACATGATATATACATTTACATTTTAAATTGTCTTTTTTAATGTTTATATTTTTTAAATACCTGTAAAAAGAGTTTGTTGATAAAAACCTTTGTTTTTCTGATCTCAGTAAACACTTTCAAATATCTTAGAAAATATTAAAACTCAGCAAAAGAATGGCATGCCACTCTCACACCAAGCAGCTATTAATTGCAACCTTTTCAACTTTGCCTGCTCTAATACTACAATTGTTAGTGAATCAAAAGATGCCTTGAATTTGTATCTTTCTGTACTGCAATTTTGAATGGCTATTGCTCCTAAAACCCTTTCTGCACTTCCCTGAGTAACTTAAAATGGTAGGCTATCTGTCATTATTTGTGAATTCTTGGCGACCCTCAGCAAGAATGCCCCATTGAACTTCGCAGCAAATTTGCAAATATTTACAGGGATCTAAAAACATATCTAGCTTAATTTTTTAAAACCTTTACAGTTATACTACACTTCAAATACAATTTTTCTTTAGGGAAACACTTAGGGGGTCATTCTGACCTTGGCGGTCCATGACCGCCATGGCGGAGTGCGGCGGAAGCACCGCCAACATGCTGGCGGTGCTTCCTGGGTGAATCTGACCGCGGCGGTAAAGCCGCGGTCGGAAAAGGGGAGCCGGTGGTTTCCCGCCGGTTTCCCGCTGGCCCAGGGAATCCGCCATGGCGGCGCTGCTTGCAGCACCGCCATGGGGATTCCGACCGACTTCCCGCCAGCCTGTTTCTGGCGGTGTCCACCGCCAGAACCAGGATGGCGGGAACGGGTGCCGTGGGGCCCCTGGGGGCCCCTGCACTGCCCATGCAACTGGCATGGGCAGTGCAGGGGCCCCCTAACAGGGCCCCACAAAGATTTTCACTGTCTGCTGTGCAGACAGTGAAAATCGCGACGGGTGCCACTGCAACCGTCGCACCCCTTCAACTCCGCCGGCTCCATTCCGAGCCGGCTTCAATGTTGAAGGGGCTGTCCCGCTGGGCCGGCCGGCGGGCTTCTGGCGGTCGCCCGCCGGCCCAGCGGGAAAGCCGGAATGGCCGCCGCGGTCTTTCGGCGGGAACCGCTTGGCGGGCGGCGACTGCCGTGGTCAGAATGACCGCCTTAATCATTCTAGTATAGAAACTGAAAAGACGTTTCAGTTCACTTAAAAGTAGTACTATTTCTTTAATACCCTACTCCCAACACTCCTGTGGCAGGGTTTCTGTAGTAACTCAGTAGAACCACTAGGTAAAGAGTGAAACTTTTGATTTATAAACTGCATATTATTTTGCAACTGAAATTCAGCAGGTGCGCTTGACTCAGCAAATGCTACCATAGCAAACAATACATTACTTTTTTATTTCAATCACAGCCAATCACATACGTACTTCTTAGTTTCAATATCCACAACCTAACGTTAAGTATCTCCATATTAAAATTGTCCAATGGAATTTATCCTTTTTTCAAACAAGTGCTCCCTTCAATTTAACTGACTTTCACTATTGCATTATTTTATTCTTGTGCAGCCTTCTGCTGTGAGGTGTTTATCCTTCTCTTCACAATGCTCAGTGTGTTGATTGATGATCACAGCTTTGTGTATTGGCCAAGAGAGTTTGCTAGGAAAAGTGGCACTGACAGGGACTTAGGTTTGTCAAATGTAGAGATAAAATGGTTTTGCCAGAGAGGTTTAAAATTGCATCAATTGCTGCCTTTGCTAAAAAGCATTAGAGATTCCTAACCTTCTCACCTTCTCAAGGAATTCCCTGTCACCGGTAGCCTTTCCACCTTGGTTTTCGAGGAGGAGCTACCGCTTCAGAAACCATTGTTGAAACCCGGCTCCTTGTACCGCCAGAGGTCTTCTGAGGACCGCAAGGAAGAAGATGATCATCTCCGGCCTGGCGGTTCTGATTTTATTTGAACTTTTTTTCACCCTTTTCAAAATTCACGAATCCATCATCAATTCACAAAACAAAAGCATGCATTCAATGCACAGCACCACTTTTATATTTTACTACTACTTTAATAATTTAGTATACCACAATGAGAGTTTGACTAGGTCTGTGAGTGGGTGCATGAGTGTCTGAGTGGGTCTGTGAGTGGGTGGATGCATGTACAAGTAGGTCTGCAAGTGTGTACATGAGTCTCTGAGTGTGTCTGTGAGTGAGTGCATGAGTTTCTGAGTGGGTCTATAAGTGGGTGTATGAGTGTCTGAGTGGATCTGTGCGTGGGTGCATCAGTGTCTCAGTGGATCTGTGAGTGGGTGTCTGTATGGGGCTGTGAGTAGGTGTGTCAGTATCTTAGTGGGTCTGTCAGTGTGTGTGTCTATCTCGGTCTGTGAGTGGATGTGCAACTGTCTTACTGGGTGTGTGAGTGTCTGTGTGGGTCAGTCAGTGGGTGCGTGAGTGTCTGTGTGGGTCTGTGAGTGGGTCTGTGAGTGCCAATGTCAGTCTGGGTGTGGGTGTGAAAATGTATGTGTGGGTCTGTGACTGGGTGCTGATTGTCCGATTGGGTCTGTAAGTGAGTGTTGAGAGTCTGAGTAGGTCTTTGAGTGGGTACAAGAGTGTATAAGTAGGTCTGTGAGTGTGTACTTTAGTGGCTGACTGGGTCTGTGAGTGGGTACATGAGTGAATGAGTGTTTGAGTGGATCTGTGAGTGGGTGCATGAGTGTATAAGTAGATCTATAAGTGGGTACATTAGTGGCTGAGTGGGTCTTTGAGTGGGTGCGTGAGGGTCTGAGTTGATTTGTGAGTGGTTATGTGAGTGTCTGAGTGGATCTGTGAGTGAGTGCATGAGTGGCTGAGTGGGTCTGTGAGTGTGTGTGTGTGTGAGTGTCTGAGTGGGTCTTTCAGTGTCTGAGTGGGTTTGTCAGTGGGTGTGTCAGTGTATGAGTGCCTCTGTGTGTCCATGACTGTTTGAGTGGGTGGATGAGTGTGCCAATGTGTTTTTTTCTGTGTTTTTTCCGATATTAGCAAATTCACTGTGGCGCTACACAGGGGGCTCACGCTGGACATCGTGGAGGATTCATGAATATCCATGTTGTGGAAGTGAAAAAAAAAATCCAGTTTCTAAAACGCATAACCTGTCACAATATCACTTTCCCATTTCATTCCTGGGATCAGATTACCTCCACCCTAATCCCTTACCCCAACTTGCTTATTTTTTCCACCTCAGTTCAGCCTCAGAGACTTACTTGGTTTACAAAATGGTGGCCACATCTTTCAGATCAGGTTGTGGCCAGCCAATGAGGACATTCCTGTGGCTCGGAGGTAAGCAAATATATCACTAGTATATTTGCGAATTGCTCAGGCCTTTTCCCCCTCAGGTGTCAAGCCTTTTTTTTTTTGCTATTTGGGGCAGATCTCACTTAGGGCCTCATAACTTTTTGTTCACATAAGACACCCACTTCAAATTTGCGTCCTTTTTTGCCAACATTACAGGTATTCTAGAGGTACCAGAGTTTGTGGGTTCCTCTGACGGGGACCAAGATTTTTCCCTGAAAATATCATCAACAAAGGGTTTGTGATGCTAAAATCACCATCTTCCTAGCTTTCAGGAACAGGTAGACTTGAATCAGAAGACCAAATTTTTCAACACAATTTTGGCATTTTACTTCGACATACCCCATTTTTAAAATATTTGGTGCTTTTAGCCTCCTTCCACTTATTGACAGAAATGGGTGTGAAACCAATGCTGGATCCCGGACAGCTAAACATTTCTGAAAAGTAGAGAATATCTTGAATTCAGCAAGGGATCATTTGTGTAGATCCTACAACGTTTCCTACAGAAAATGACAGCTGAAATAAAAAAATATTGAAATTGAGGTGAAAAAACAGCCATTTCTCTCAACGTTTTACTCTGCAACTTTTTCTGTGATGTCATATTTTCAAAAGCAATATACCGTTACATCTGCTGGACTCCTCTTGTTGCAGGGATATATAGGGCTGCTAGGTTCATCAAGACCCCTAGGTACCCAGAGGCAATAAAGGAGCTGCACCTTGCAATGGGTTTTCATTGCATACTGGGTACACAGCAATTCATTTGCTGAAATATAAAGAGTGAAAAATAGGTAATAAGGAAACCTTTGTATTTCCAAAATGGGCACCAGATAAGGTAATGAGAAGCACTGGTTATTTGCACATATCTGAATTTCGGGGTCCCCATACTAGCATGTGAATTGCATGGCATTTCTCAAATAGTCGTCTTTTTTACACACTGTCTTACATTTGGTAGGAAAAAATGTAGAGAAAGACGAGGGGCAATAACACTTGTTCCACTATTCTGTGTTTCCCGAAGCCTCCCGATAAAAATGGTACCTCACTTGCCTAGGTAGGCCTAATGCTCGTGACAGGAAACGCAACATGGACACATCACATTTTCACATTGGAATGGCGTGTTTTTTGGAAAGTGCCTAGCTGTGGATTTTGGCCTCTAGCTCAGCCGGCACCTCGGGAACCCTACCAGACCTGTGCATTTTTAAAAACTAGACTCCTTGGGTAACCCAAAATGGTGTGACTTGTGGGGCTCTCACCAGGTTATGTTACCCAGAATCCTTTGCAAACCTCAAAATTTGGCAAAAGAACACATTTTCCTCACATTTCGGTGGCAGAAAGTTCTGGAAATTGAGAAGAGCCACACATTTCTTTACACCCAGCATTCACCCCAGTCTCTCAATAAAAATTGTACCTTACCTGTGTGAGTAGGTCTAGTGCCCACAACAGGAAATGCCCCAAAACACAACATGGACAAATCAAATTTTCCCAAAGAAAACTGACCTGTTTGTTGCAAAGTGCCTAGCTGTGGATATGGCCTCTAGCTCATCTGGCACCTAAGACAACCTAGCAAACCTGGCCATTTCTGCAAACTAGACACCTAGGAAAATCCAGGATAGGGTAACTTATGGTGCTCTCACCATGTTCTGTTACCCAGAATCCTTAGCAAACCTCAACATTTGGCAAAAAAAGCACTTTTTCCTCACATTTTGGTGCTGCAAATTTCTGGAATCTGAGGGGAGCCACAAACTTCCATCTACCCAGCATTTCCCCTGTTCACTTGATACAAATGGTACCTTACTTGTGTGGGTAGGCCCAGTGCCCGCGACAGGAAATTCCCCAAAACACTATGTGGACACATCAAAATTATCAAATACAAAACTACCTGTTTTTGCGGGGGCACCTGGGCTTTTGGTCCTGGGCTCAGCAGCCATCTAGGGAAACCTACCAAACCCAAACATTTCTGAAAACTAGACACCCAAGAAAGTCCAGGGAGATGTGACTTGCATGGATCCACAAGTGTTTTCTTTCCAAACTTCAAATTTAGCTAAAACAATCTATTTTTCCCACATTTCTATGTGGGATCACTGCACTGTCACACATGTCCTTCCACCCAATGTTCCCCTCAGTCTCCCGGTAAAAATCATACCTCACTTGTGTAGGTGGGCCAGATCCCTGTGAAAGGCAAGAACCAAAAACCTGTAAAAAACTACGGTGATCGAAAGCCGGTCCAAAAGAGCAGTTTGAAAAAACAAGTTTTTAGGCTGACAAGTGGGGTAGAATTTTTATCGGTATAGATGCGACAATGCTGGGTGTTAGAATTTTTGTGGATTCCTGCAGATTCCGGAAGGTTCCATCACAAAAGTGTGGGAAAAATGTGTGACTTCAAGCAGGTCATTGTGGGTAAGAAAATCGGGCAGGGTGTATGTGAAGCATACCACCCTGGACTCACCCAGATGTTTAGTTTTCAGATGTGTCTAGGTCTCCTAGATTTTTCTACGTGGCAGCATCCCAAAGACCAAAAAGTGCAGCCTCCACCTTTCCAAGGGGGGTGATTATAAGAGCTAGACAAGCTCTCATGGCCCAAATGTAAAACGAAATACCAAAATAATCAAATGTCCTTTTGCTTGCCGTGGGATAAAATGTTTTAGTGTGCGGGGGAGATCTGAAAGACAGTTACCCCCTTCAGTTAGGGTGGGGGCATAACCATGCCCATTCTGGTTGGTAGCTACCACCCCATTATTTTTTTTTAATTCCCTGGCATCTAGTAGGCTTTCTGCTCCCCCAGAGAGTGGATCGTGGGTAATTGCCTGATCTGCCCACCGGTGGGCAGAACAACTTTGTCCTCATTTACTTGGGGTGGGGTATGTCCATATCCCCACCCTCTTTTTTTTTTTTTTTTTAAATCTTCCCTGGTGTCAGGCTGGCTTTCTGCCCCACTTCGGGGTGGATGGGCCTTAAAAAAATAGGCTGATCTGCCCCATAGGGGGCAGAAATGGCCAACAGTAATGTGCCCCCATGGGGAGGTAACTTTGCCCAAGGGGCTGCCCCCAAACAAAACAGACACACCAATCCCTGGTGCCTAAGTGGTTTCTCCCCTCCCTGGGGGCAGATCGGCCTTATAGAAATAAGCCGATCTGCCCCCAAGGGGGGCAAAATTGGCCTAAAATAAATGTGCCCACCAGGGGAGTGACTCTTGCCTAAGGGGTCACTCCCCTTGCGTGAAATTGGAGCAAAAACAAAAGAAATCCCAGGTGTCTAGTGATTTCTACCCCGGGGGCAAATTGACCTAACAAAAATAGGCCGACCTGCCCCCGAGGTGGGAAAAAATGGCCTAAAGACAATTTGCCCCACAGGGGAGCGACCCTTGCCTAAGGGGTCGGTCCCCACATCTTAAAAATACAACAAACAGAAAAAAAATGATCCCTGGTGTCTAGAGGTTTCTGCCTCTCCAAGGGGCACAAAAGGCCTGAAAAATGCCCCCCAGGGTCATGACCCTTGTCAAAGGGGCCACTCCTCTTTATTGTTTATTTATTATGACGCAAAATTATTGGTGTCTAGTGGGCATTTCTGCAAAAATTCTCGGAGAGACGTCAAAGGAAAGGAAAGGCTTTTCCTTTTCTTTGATGCCTCTCTTGCCCCCAGAACATGATCAGAATAGAAATGCTTTGCATTTCTCTTTCTGATCCGCTCTGGAAGGTGAACTTCCAGAGTGATGGGGGCAGCCTCTGATGAGGTCAGAGTGCAATCGCACCCTGACATCATCAGACATCACTGGGGGGTTTGGGGGTGGAAGGGGAAGCAATTCCTCTTCCATCCCTGCTTTGGGGATGTGAGGGAGAGGCCCTCAGGGGGAGCAATATCGCTTCCCCTGAAGTCCTCTACCAGGACATAAAGGTTACGTCCTTGCCGCCTCAGCGCCGCAGCCAAGGATGTCACTGTTACGTCCTTGGCGGTCAAGGGATTAATATTTCAAAACCTAATGAATGAATTTACACCAAATAACAAAAAGCACTCTTTCTGGACCAAGAGGTACCTTCCTGCTAAATTTGGTGTAATTCCGTCAAGCGCTGTGTACTGTAGTCATGTCTGAAATCCCTATAGGATTTAAAATGAGAAATGCACTTTTCGTGACCTCCCACCCCTTATTCTCAGCCCTTGCATGATAGATCACCCCAACACTGCCCATGTGCAAAGGTTACAGGGATGTTATAGTTACAAAACCGTATTACTCACACAAAACCAGAGAAATTCAGCAGTTATAGTTAGAGATATCTCAAATAACTGTAATTCATGGCCCATGCACAGTTTTTTCTTTAATAATTTGATTTCTAACATTTCATTGATATTTTTATTGATGTATAAAAGTTGTAATGAGTGCTGTAATATCTGGAGTAACTAGCAGTGCATGGCAAGGGTAACAGTTATAGTTACCTTATACCACAACTTACAGTTACTTAAATTAACTCTAACTATGACTGCTGAATTTCTCTGGTTTTGTGTGAGTAAATTCAGAACCTAACTGTAACATCTCTTGCAGCCTTTGTTTTTTTCGTGACTTTCTGTTTTTTTAACGTAAAGTGATTTTCATTAATATACATTAATTCAACCACACCCGCACATGGCCATTGGCAGTGCGCAGAGTTGGTTGGCCTGCAGCTAAGCCCTGCAGCTACCCCTCCTAACCATCTAACCTGCGCCAAGCCGCACCTAGCCTTTGGCCATGCGTAGTAGGGGCTGGCCCCAGGTCCTGCCCTGTGCCCAGACCCTGTGGCCAACGCACTTAATCACCAAACTCTGCGCACAGCCTTTGGCCAAGTGTGGTGGGAGTTGGCCACAGGGCCTGTCATGAGTACTGTAAAACCTGGAGTAATTAGCAGTGCATGAAAAGGGCTGGGTCACCAGTAGGTAGTTAAAATTAGGGCCATGTTTCCATTGAAAAAGTGTTTTTTGATTCGGTTATATCTTTGGCACCATTTGATGAATCTTCACAACACTTTCCCAAAAATGCCCCAGTGATTCTTGTTGCACATAGAATGTTTCAGGGCGATCTATCAAGCGAGGGCCAAGAAAAAGGGAGTGTCAAAAAACATGCGTTTCCCATGTTAATTGCCATAGCAGTCTTTAACACTGCTACAGCTCGAACCGTGGGACAGAATTATACTACATTTTGCAGAAAGCTAATTTTTGGTACGCAGATTATGCTTTTTATTATTTGGTGTAGTTTTTGAGCTATTAAAGGAAATCCAAATTTGTAGATCTCTGGCTGCAAGAACTTTGCGATTAATGATGAGCTTGTGCAGGCAAATGCAGAGTTCTGATTGGCTGCCAGCACTTCAACCAGTAAGTGTTGGCAGCCATCTTGGGATTCGGCTTCAGCCGAGTTCCAGAAAAAAAGCTTAAAAAATAAGACAAAGGGCCAGGGTAGCATCTTCCTGACCCCTTAGCTCTGGTACTTGGGTCCCAGAGGGACCCTCCAGGTCTAAAAAACACTTTAAAAAAAATGTTTGCAGTGATTTCAGGACAATGTTGAAAATTTGCTGGATATGTTTAAATAAAAACAAGAGCAGGATGCAGCACTTGTTTTAAGAAGCTCCCGGGGGGGGGGGTCAGGTTCCGGGGACATTGACATTTTTATGTAGGGGCTGCCTGCCATCCCGCAGCCCCAGGGACCGTCACCTCCTTGGGGCTTTAAACAAATATAAGGCGAGGGTGCCACACAGCCCTCTGGCAGCTCTGAGGACAGTCACATTCTAGGGGCTTTAAACACATATGATGTGAGGGGGGCAACATGCCCCCCACAACCCAGAGGGAGCACCACCGTCCTGGTGGGGGTTTAAAGAAATAGAATGCAGGGAGCTGCATGGCCCCACGCAGCCCCAGGAACCACTACCTCCCTTGGGCTACAATAAAAGAGTGAAGGAAGTCTATTTCGGAGCCCCGGGGACCAAAACCTCCCTGGGGAAATGCTCATTGGAGGCCTCCATCATGGAGCAAATAATGGCCTTGGGGATCGCCACCTCCCAGGGCCGACTACTGCCAGGGCAGCACCTACATGAGGGTGTAGGAGCGTCACCTCCCCCAGCCAGCAGCGGCAGCTGCAAAAGCATTTACAAGGAAAAGATAATAAACAGTCTATATTATCTTTTCCTTGTAAAGGAATGGGGCCAAGAGTGCTCAGCACTCCCGCTCAAAACGCATGTGTGTTTGGCCGGCCGCTTCGGGCTGGCCAAACACACATGTACAAAGGGCTCTCTCCAGCCCAGCAACACGGTTGCTGGGCTGGAGAGAGCCTGCACCGGCTCTTTCTCTGCCCTGGCTGGGCACTCCCAGCAACCCTGACACTGCTCTGAGCAGCATCAGGATTAACCACAGGGCAGGCTTGGAGCATGGGCCTTCCTGCAGCCAGTACAGGAGCGTGGTGTGACGTGACGTGGTGTCCGTTAAGTTTATTTTAATTTTATATTTATTAATATTTTCTCCCCTGCCATCACCTTGCTTCCCCCCTCCTCCGCACACCACATCCCGCCCTGCCCCCTTTAACACCATATGCCACAACTGACTCCTGCTATGTCCTGGAGTGCCCATCCACGGGAAGTAGCTGTTTGCTTTTGCTTGGTGGGAGCTGACAGCTCCCACCAAGCAAAGGTAAACAAAGGTCCAGATTTATAACACTCTGGCGCCTTCTTGCACCACATAACCATCATTTTTTCATGCTAATTTGTCTCAAGGAGGCAATTTTCGCTGTGCCATATTCACAAAGTGGCTTAATGCATGCATTGTGTCACTTTACAACCCATTGGGTCATGTTATGCTTGTGTGAGGCATAATGTATGCAACGGGGGATTTCAGGCATTAGGAGGCCCCCATTTTTAATGGCTGCTTAGAGCAGGCGCTAAAATGGCGCACCCATTGACATCAACGGGACTCCTTGCACAAAAGTTTTGATGCTACTATAGCAAAGCTCCACAATAGCATCAAAAATGTTGACGCTATTGTCCTAACAGCCGCTATGGTGCACCATATTACAAAGACGGCGCATGGTGTCCTAAGTTGGGGCAGAGGCGACACAAGAAAAGTGGTGCATCCATACTGATTTTCTTGTAAATCTGGCCCAAAATCTGCTTTCTGACATCAGGAGCTGTCAAACAGTATATGTGTGACAGAAACAGATTAAAAAAATGGTCCCACAAGCAGGGAGCTGCTATTTAAAATAGCTCTCTGCTTGTGGAAGCAATGGCAGCTCCAGCAGGATGGGGGGAGCCAGGTAGGACCACGGGGTCCTTGAAGCTCACCCCATGTGATTGTCATTGCAATGTTTTCTCCATGCAATGACTTCAAAAAGTAAGACTAGCAAGATGTTTAGTACAAATGTTATAGTTACGTTTCAATGCAGAGTGGAAGAGAGTCACTTCTGGGCTAATGGTCAAGGTCTTGTGCTGTCACTCAGTAGCCTGAATGTATCACTTGGCAGTGTGTTTGTGTACTTACTATAGTTTTGAAATATCTTATTCTAAGTATATCATTCATGAAACATAAAAAACTCTCTATCTCCCTCTCTCAATTTCTCTTTTTCAATGTATTTCTACCACCCACAGACCCACTCACTTATGCAGCTACTCACAGATCCACTCAGACCCTCGTGCACCCACTCACAGTCCCACTAAGACCCTCACACACCCAGTAACAGACCGACTCAGGCACCCACGCACAGACCCACTGAAAACCTCACACAGCCACTCACAGACCCACACAGACACTGACGCACCCACTCACAGACCCACTAAGACACTGATGCACACACTCTCACACCCAGACAAACACTCTCACTGCCACTCTCCCACCCAGATACGTCCTCTCACGCAGCCAACTCCCAGTGTGCTGGGTCAAAGGCTATGCACAGTGTGGGGTTGGGTTGTTATGGGGTTTGGCCACAGTGTCTGGCTGCAGGCTAGGCCCTGCAACTAATCGCTGTCAGGCATGCAGAGGGTTTGGTGGTTAGAGGGGGTTGGCTACGGTGTATGGCATTCCCCTTTGGCAATCAAGTCCAACCTCCACATCTTCCTGGGAGACCTGAAATTCCACCCAGAAGACCCAAACAATGTCCACTCCACCTCCCTCTTTGAAAACATGAGCATCATCGGCCTCACTCAGCTGGCCACGACCCCCCCACCCACAGCTCAGGACATACATTGGACCCCATCTTCTCCACCAGCGACAGAGCCAAATTCTCCCAGACCACTGAAGTAACATGGACCAACCACAATATCGTACACTTCACCATTGACCTACTGCATAACATCTCAGCTGGACCCCCCACTCTCCCATGCCAAAACTTGGGAAAAGTTACAGAGACTGCCTGGATCACCGCCATCAAGAACACCAGACCCAGCTTGGCAGACACACTCGAGCTCTGTGTACAGAATCTCTGGCTATCTACCACTGCCAACACCGTAGCACCCCTGAAAAGCACCATCAACAACAAACCCACCAAGCAATCCTCATGGTTCACCTCAGAACTCCAGATGCTCAAACAACACTGCAGGAAACTGGAGAGACCCTGGTGCTCCAACAAGACACCTGCCAACCTTGATTCTTTCAGATGCGCCCTCAACGCATACCACCACCATCTCAGGGAGACCAAGAAAGAAGCACTCACCACTCGCATCAAGGCCACCACCAACCATGCCAGGGAACTCTTCACCATCGTCAGACAATTCTTCTGCCCCTCCACCACAACAAACGCAATCCACCCCTCCTAAGCTCTCTGCAACAAGCTATCTGACTACTTCCACCACCATATCACCAACCTCTACAGAAGCTTCCAGATCCAGCCTACCAACCTTGAACCCCTGCACACACACTCATACCACACACCCACAAATATATCTGAATGGAAACTGCTCTCCACCAAGGATACCATCGCCATCATGACCTCCATCCACTTCTGCTCCCCCGTGAACCCCTGCCCACACTATTTATACAACCTAGGAAAAGAAATCATCAGACCAGCCCTCATAGAAATCCTGAACACCTCCATCACGACAGCCACCCTCCCCAACTCCTGGAAACACGCCAAGGTCACGCCACTACTTAAGAAACCCTCAAAAATTACTGCTCAATCTCGCTTCTCCCATTCTCTGCCAAAGTACTGGAAAAAGCAATCAACCGCTGACTCACGGTCTATCTCAAACACAACCTGCATGACCCATCCCATCCGGCTTCCGGCCTAATAACATCCAGAGACCGCCCTAATCACTGCAAGCTATGTCATCATATGCCTCCTTGGCCTCAGGGGAACAGCGGCACTCATCCTTCTCTGCCTATCTGCAGCCTTCAACACCGTTTCCATCACACTCTAGGAACCAGACTCCACGGCATCAACGTCCAAATCAAAGCTCTCAACTGGATCTCCTCCTACCGCCCCAGCCTAACACAGAGAATCCTCCTCCCCGTTTGTCTCCACCCCAAAAGACACCATCTGCACCATTCCCTAGGGTCCCCCTCACCCCAACCTTTTTTAAAGCCTACATGACTCATCTAGCCGACATCACTCGCATCCATGGTCTGAGCATCTTCTCCTACGCTGATGACACCCAGCTTATCCTCTCCCTCGGAGATGATGCCACCTCCACACAAACCAACTTCCAAAACACTATGACAGGCATCGCCATCTTGATGAGGTCCAACTGCCTTTAGCTAAACATAAATAAAATGGAGATCCTCATCTTCGGAAACAAGCCATCACCCTGGGAAGCCACATGGCCTCCACCCTTGGCCCCCCTCCTGCCCCATGCAGTTACGCACGCAACCTCGGGATCATCCTGGACACCCAGCTGAACATGAAGCAACAGATCAATGATGTCTCCGAGGCCTGCCTCAACATCCTGTGCATGCTTTGCAAAATCTTCAGCTGGATACCCATCTCCGCAAGGAAGACTCACCCAGACCCTCATCTCCAGCCATCTCAACTACGTCAAAGCACTCTTCACCGGAACCTCCAAACAGCTCACCAACTGCATTCAAATCATCCAAAACTCTGCACCTAGAATCGTCCTCAACATCCCCAGAACAACCAGCATCACCCCACACCTCAGGGCCCTCCACTGGCTCTCCATGCAGAAAAGATGCCTCTTGAAGCTTCTCATGAATGCATACAAGGCCTTCAACAACACTGGGCCTGTCTACATCAACTACTGCCTCTCATTCCTCCGACCAGCCAGAAAACTCCTGTCAGGCACCCTTGCCCAGGCTCAAGTCCCCCATCTCCTGTGAATGCACTGGAGGAGGCTCCTTCTCCCAATTCGTCACCAAAGCCTGGAACGACTCCTCCTCCACCTCCACACGTCCCCCTCCTTCTTGGACTTCAGAAAACAATTCAATACTTCATGGCTTTTCAACCACGCCAGCTTGGCAAGACTAGCAGCACCAAACCAGTGCCTGGAACCCCCCTGCTGTCACAAGCTCACAATCAATACAGTAATACTTAAAACATTTCCTTTAGACATTTTAAAAATGAGAAGGCCATAGAATGTATGGTTAGTGCTCTAAAAAACTAAAATGAGGACATATTGTCTTAGTTCTTCTTATAAATGCCTGAGACATGTTTACAGGGCTACTCATCTGAGCAGCCCAATCAGTGCTGCAAGCCCATTAGTAGCTTTTAATTTATAGACCATGGCACACATAGTGTACTTTACTAGGGACATACTAGTACATCTAAATCAAAAATGCCAATCATGGAGAAACCAGTCCCAATACAATTTAGACAGAGAACACTTGCACTTTATCACTTGGGGACAACCTTGCAAAAAGGACCATTTCAACACAACCCGCTCCCAGCCTAAGGCCAGGGTAGACCATTCAATACCTTGCTGGACTTCCCTGCTTAAGGCGATAGAACCTGGACAAAGTACTGCAGGGGCTCTTGCCAGTTCTAAGCTTCTCTGAACCCAGGTGGATCCTTATGTCTAGATTCTCAGTGCCCACTGAACTAACCTAGGGGGAACGCTTCTCCTCTGTCAGCTCCATCCATGCAGCACTTAACCTTACCTTGGTCACACATGCATCCCAATAGGCAGACAGTACCACCATGGCCAACAGTGTGATGTGTCCTGTTTCACTCCTTGTGTCTCACTTTGGCCTCCAACCCAGGGAAAATGCTGACCACAAGGACAACAACCAACAGGGACCACTGGCAGCTGTCAGTGTCAAGAGACAGACCCCAGGCCATTCCAGGGTCTCTAGCCACTGTGGTTTTGAAAAGTGGGGGACAGTAGCCCCAGGTGCCTTGCACCCTTTTTCCACTTTACCTCCCTTCAGTTCAGGGGTGTTATCCTGAGACTGGTCACTCAACTTAGGGTCTGTAGCCTAAGGCTGAGCAGAGGACAGGGATGGACTCTCCCTCCGCCTGTCCCGTGTGATGGGGTCCTGTACCTTCCACATTGGAGCAGTGCTCTAAGAAAACTGAAGTGTTGGAATGTCTTTGGCAGCTGCTCCTCCCAGTTCTCCTGACACCGGGGCAACCCATTCCCCTGAATAGAGTTTATGGACATCTGGGGACTAACGATCCCCTTCTCTTGGTCACCTTCCCACCCACTCTAGGGGTACCAGATCCATAGGGCAGAAAAAGTCCTGCACATGGGCTGGAGTCACTCTACACAACAGGCTGGTGTACTGCTTTGGGGAAACTAGCCTTTCCACAACCATGGTCCAGCTAGCCCCGGAGTCCCTCAGAGCAGAGACTGTGATGCCCTCCACTTCCACCTGCTAAAACTGACAACTCCCACTCTCTGGGATCACCAACTCACCCTCTGATTTTACCTTGCAACTAGGGGAGATTATGGCACAATCCATGACCTGATCCTGGGGACTATCTCCCCCTAAGGCCACTTTGGCCACCCATTTAGAGGGAGCACCAGTGAGGCGTTTCTTAGGACAGAGAAAATACCCTTTCTTGTGTCCTTGCTGAGAATACTCAAAGCAAAAGGGTTGAACATGGGGTGCCCTAGGCCACCTTCCAACCAGAACATCCCTCCTACCTGGGGTCTGTCTGTGTCTCCCTTGACCTTCCTCTCTTTCTTTTGATGGGGACTCTGCCCATCCTTTTGCAGAGTTTCCCACATACAGCTTCTTGTGGACCCTGGAACTCATCCAGGGGTCCACCTCCTAACCAAGCTTCCTGGTGTAATTAAGCCTGCTGTCATCAAGTGCTGGCGCAGCACAGGGAAGCACAGACTAGACAAGTTCTCCCATACTAACAAACTGTACAGCTCCCAATAATCTGCCACCTCACTGCCCTTCTGCCAACCATCCAGTGATCTGCAAAAGGAATGCACACTCTCAAGCCAGGTCTTAGAATCAAGTTTCTTACTCTCCCTAAACTCCCTTTACATCTCTGGTGTCAGGCAATACTTAGTGAGAAAGGTATCCTGCACGGTATTGTAGGTGAGCTTGCTTGCTGCCCCTAGTGCCAACAATGCTTCCCTCTCCTCCACTGTGAAGTAGTTCCACAGACCTGCCCCCAATCTCTCTCAGGGACCCCATTTATGTGGAGAGCTACCTCATAGCCTTGAAACTACCTTTGTTTGTCATCCTTCTTATTGTATTCTGTCCCTGGATTCTTCAATAGGTGCACCCTTCTCTCAGACTGCACTGATGAAATGCTGCCACTATCTGTGCTGGCCTTGCCCTTCAAGTCCAGCTCCTCTAACCCATAGGGTGCCTGGGGCGAGCTGGTCTCATCCTAGCACACGGTTCCGGTGTGCCTGGGACGAGACTAGCTTGTCCTGCCCCCGGACCACACACCCTCAGTCGGGGTGGAAAGGGATCACTTCCCCTTCCACCCTCGACCCCCCGATCTCCCCAGTGACGTCAGATGACCGCAGCACGCAAATCGCACGCTGACCTCATCGGAGGTCACCTCCGATGCTTCCAGAGCGATCCCGGAAGAAAAATGCAAAAGCATTTCTCTTCCGATTGTGAGGTGGGGCTGGAGAGGCATGAAAGGAAAGGAAACACCTTTCCTTTCCTTTCATGTCTCTCTCAGCATTGTCTGTTACCCGATCATGATGCGATTAGGCAGCAGAAATGCCCACTAAACACCAGGGATTATTATTATCATTTTTTAAATTTCAATAAAGGGAGCGGCCCCTGCCAACCAGGTCCTCAGCTCCTTTACCAGCTCCTTTGTTCTAGTGAGGCCTTTAGAAAGACACCTCAACTCCTTGCAGAACTTATTGAGCTGAGGCATCTTATAGGTCTCCAGCCTCTCCTGCTCAAACATCAAAACTGCAATAACTGCTGCTGGCTCACCAGACTGTGACATGATTGTGGATGGTTGCACAAAAACTCCAGAAGGCAAAAAGAAAATGCCAAAAGGAAAAAACAGTATAAGTTTGCTTAATGGTCTGCAATATGGAACTAGTGTACATCAATATCTGTACATCAAATACTGTAGGAGGCTGGCCTGGCATATGGTGGGTACCTTGTGGTACTTACACCTTGTGCCAGGTCCAGTTATCCCTTATTAGTAGGTTAGAGTTGTTCTAGCAGTTAGGCTGATAGAGGTCGCTATAGCAGAGCAGTTTAGGCTGAACTAGGAGACATGCAAAGCTCCTACCATACCACTTATATCACTTAGCACTATATCATAAGAAAACACAATACTCAGAGTTACTAAAAATAAAGGTACTTTATTTTAGTGACAATATGCCATAAGTATCTCAGAGGATATACTCCCTTAGGAGGTAAGTAATATACACAAAATAAATACACACAAACCAAAATCACGTGAGTACACAGTTAGAAAAGTACTGCAAACAGTGTAGAACACAATAGAATGCAATAGGGAAAAATAGGCCTAGGGACAACACAAACCATATACTCCAAAAGTGGAATGCGAACCACGAATGGACCCCAGGCCTAGTGTAGTGTGTAGAGGGTCGCTAGGAGTGTAAGAAAATACTAAGGGTGTCCAAGATACCCCACCCCAAGACCCTGAAAAGTAGGAGTAAAGTTACCCTACTACCCCAGAAAGACAGTAAAGTCGAGGTGGGGGATTCTGCAAGGGCAACAACTGACTGCAAAGCACTGAAGACAGATTCCTGGACCTGAGGATCTGTAAAGGAAGGGGACCATGTCCAAGAGTCAAGCAAGTGTCTGGGGGGGCAGGAGCCCACCGAACCCCGGAAGAAGGAGCAAAAGGGCTGCCTCTGGGTGGAAGAAGCTGAAGATTCTGCAACAACGGAAGGTGCCAGGAACTTCTCCTTTGGTCAGAAGATGTCCCACTGCGTGCTGGAGGATGCAGAGTTATTTCCACACGGAAAGATTGCAAACAAGCATTGCTAGCTGCAAGAGTCGCAGTGAAGGTTTTGGGTGCTGCCAGGGCCCAGGAAGGACCAGGAGGTCACCCGTTGGAGAAGGAGATAGAGGGGGCGCTCAGCAACATGGAGAGCCCACGCAGTAGCACCTAAACAGGCACTTAGAAGATCTGAGGACGACGGTTGACTCAGAACAACAAAAGAGGGTCCCACGACGTCGGAGTCCAACTCAGCAAGTTGGGCAATGCAGGACATAGTGGTGGGGGCCTGGGCTAGGCTGTGCCCAAAGGAAGTCTTGCAAAAATGCACAGAAGCCCGAGCAGCTGCAGTTCACGCAGTACACAGGATTACTGTCTGGCGTGGGGAGGCAAGAACTTACCCCCAGCAAATTTGGACAGAAGGGCCACTGGACTGTCAAAGACACTTGGACCCAGCTCTTGTGTTCCAGGGACCACGCTCGTCAGGATGAGAGGGGACCCAGAGGACCGGTGATGCAGAATTTTGGTGCCTGCGTTGGCAGGGAGAAGATTCCGTCGACCCACAGGAGATTTCTTCTTGGCTTCCAGTGCAGGGTGAAGGCAGACAGCCCTCAGAGCATGTACCACCAGGAAACAGTCGAGAAAGCCTGCATGATAAGGCGCTGCAATGTTGCTGGTAGTCTTCTTGCTACTTTGTTGCGGTTATGCAGGCGTCCTGGAGCAGTCAGTGGTCGATCCTTGGCAGGAGTTGAAGAGGGAAGTGCAGAGGAAATCTGGTGAGCTCTTGCCTTAGTTATCTGGTGAGTCTCTCCCACCAGAGAGACCCTAAATATCCCTCAGAGGAGGATTGGCTACAGAGAAAGGTAAGCACCTATCAGGAGGGGTATCTGACATCACCTGCTGGCACTGGCCACTCAGAGCTGTCCATTGGGCCCCAACACCTCCGCATCCAAGATGGCAGAGGTCTGGGACACACAGGAGGAACTCTGGGGACCTGCCCTGGGAGGTGCTGGTCAGGGGAGTGGTCAATCCCCTTTCCTTTGTCCAGTTTCACGCCAGAGCAGGGCTGGAGGATCCCTGAACCGGTGTAGACTGGCTTATGCAAGGAGGGCACCATCTGTGACCTTCAAAGCATTTCCAGAGGCCAGGAGAGGCTACTCCTCTCAGGCCCTTAACACCTATTTCCAAAGGGAGAGGGTGTAACACCCTCTCTCAGAGTAAATCCTTTGTTCTGCCTTCCTGGGACTGGGCTGCCCAGTCACCGTGGGCAGAAACCTGTCTGAGGGTTGGCAGCAGCGGTAGCTGCAGAGAAAACCCCGGAGAGTTAGTTTGGCAGTACCCGGGCTCTATGCTGGAGACCCGGGGATGCATGGAATTGTCACCCCAATACCAGAATGGTATTGGGGTGACAATTCCATGATCCTAGACATGTTACATGGCCATATTCGGAGTTACCATTGTGACGCTACATATAGGTGTTGACCTATATGTAGTGCACACGTGTAATGGTGTCCCCGCACTCACAAAGTCCGGGGAAATTGCCCTGAACGATGTGGGGACACCTTGGCTAGTACCAGGGTGCCCACACACTAAGTAACTTTGCACCTAACCTTCACTAAGTGAGGGTTAGACATATAGGTGACTTATAAGTTACTTAAGTGCAGTGTACAATGGCTGTGAAATAACGTGGACGTTATTTCACTCAGGCTGCAGTGGCAGTCCTATATAAGAATTGTCTGAGCTACCTATGGGTGGCAAAAGAAATGCTGCAGCCCTTATGGATCTCCTGGAACCCCAATACCCTGGGTACCTAGGTACCACATACTAGGGAATTTTAAGGGTGTTCCAGTGTGCCAATGAGAATTGGTAAAATTAGTCACTAGCCTGCAGTGACAATTTTGAAAGCAGAGAGAGCATAAACACTGAGGTTCTGATTAGCAGAGCCTCAGTGATACAGTTAGGCACCACACAGGGAACACATACAGGGCATACTTTATGAGCACTGGGGTCCTGGCTAGCAGGATCCCAGTGACACAGGCAAAAAAAAACCATACATACAGTAAAAAATGGGGGTAACATACCAGGCAAGATGGTACTTTCCTACACAACCACCCCCCACAAACGAGGGACAATAAGGCTAACCTTGCCCAGATGAGTCTTCATTGTCTAAGTGGAAATATCTGGAGAGTCCATCTGCATTGGAGTGGGTACTCCCAGGTCTATGTTCCACTGTATAGTCCATTCCCTGTAGGGATATGGACCACCTCAACAAATTAGGGGTTTCACCTTTCATTTGTTTTAGCCAAAGTAGCGGTTTGTGGTCTGTCTGAACAATAAAGTGAGTACCAAACAGCTATGGTCTCAACGTTTTCAGTGCCCAGACCACAGCAAAGGCCTCCCTCTCTATGGCAGACCAACACTTTTCTCTAGGGGTCAACCTCTGGCTGATAAAAGCAACAGGTTGATTCTGGTCCTCAGTATTAAGCTGTGATAGCACTGCCCCAACCCCCAATTCCGAAGCATCAGTCTGGACTATGAACATTTTGGAGTAGCAAGGGCTTTTTAGGACAGGTGCAGAGCACATGGCCTGTTTGAGCTCATCAAAAGCTTTTTGACAGCTAGCTGCCCATAATACCTCTTTAGGCATCTTCTTACTAGTGAGGTAATTAAGAGGAGCTGCAATGGAGAAATAATTCTTGATAAACCTCCTGTAGTACCCTGTGTGGCCTAAAAAGGCTCTGAGGGTTTGAGTTGTAGAGGGAGCCCATTCCATGATAGTCTGGATCTTCCCATGCAGTGGTGCAATCTGTTCCCCACCTACTAGGTGACCCAGATAATCCACTTTCCCCTGCCGTATCTGGTACTTTGAGGCCTTGATAGGGAGGCCTGCCTTTTGCAGGGCCTCCAAAACTTTCCACAGGTGGACCAGGTGATCATCCCAGGTAGAGCTAAAGACAGCTATATCATCTAGATATGCTGCACTAAAAGCTTCCAACCCTTGCACGACTGTGTTCACCAACCTTTGAAAAGTGGCAGGTGCATGTTTCAGACCAAAGGGCATTACAGTAAATTGATAGTGCTCTCCAATGGTTGAAAATGCAGTCTTTGGTTTTGCATCTTCTGAGAACCTAATCTGCCAATACCCTGCAGTTAGATCAAAAGTGCTTAGATACTTGGCAGAAGCCAGTGTATCTATGAGCTCATCTGCCCTGGGTATAAGGTAAGCATCTGTCTTGGTTACTTGGTTGAGCCCTCTATAGTCAACACAAAACCTCATCTCTCTTTTTCCATCTTTAGTGTGAGGTTTTGGGACAAGCAAAACTGGGCTAGCCCAGGGGCTTTCTGAAGGCTCAGTCACTCCTAAGTCTAACATTTTCTGCACCTCTTGTTTAATGCAGTCCCTGACAGGGTCAGGCTACCTATATATCTTACTTTTGACAGGTAGACTGTCTCCAGTATTGATAGTGTGTTCACACCAAGTAGTGGTACCTGGTTTCAGTGAGAAGAGTTCAGAAAATTGACTTAAAAGATTTATACAGTTATCTTTCTGCTCAGCAGTAGGACAATCTGCCAACACCACTCCCTCCATTAAGCCATCAGCTTCAGTGGTGGGGAAGAGATTAGGGAGAGGGTCGCTCTCTTCTTCCTGTCCCTTATCAGTTGCCATGAGCAGGGTGAGAGCAGCCCTGTCATAGTAGGGTTTCAGGTGGTTGACATGAAGCACCCTAAGGGTACTCCTGGCAGTGCCAAGGTCTACCAAATAGGTAACCTCACCCTTTTTCTCAACAATGAGATGGAGTCCACTCCATTTGTCTTGGAGTACTCTTGGGGCCATAGGCCCCAATACCCACACCTTCTATCCTGGGTGGTAGTGAGTCAGGGCAGCCTTCTGGTCATGCCATTGCTTTTGCGGTTCCTGGCTGGCCTGGAGGTTTTTATTGGCCTTTTTCATGAATTCAGCCATTCTTGATCTTAGGACAAGTACATAGTCCACAATTCCCTGTTTAGGAGCTTTTAAAGGCTGTTCCCAACCCTCCTTCACAAGTGCAAGGGGACCTCTCACAGGGTGCCCAAAGAGGAGTTCAAAGGGGCTAAAGCTCACTCCTTTTTGAGGTACCTCCCTGTAAGCAAAAAGGAGGCAAGGTAACAGGACATCCCATCTCTTTCTGAGTTTTTCAGGGAGACCCATTATCATACCTTTGAGATTTTTATTAAACCTCTCAACCAGACCATTTCTTTGTGGATGATAAGGAGTAGTGAACTTGTATGTTACACCACACTCCTTCCACATTGCCTTGAGGTATGCAGACATTAAGGGGCATATTTATACTCTGTTTGCACAGGATTTGCGTTGTTTTTTTTACGCAAATCCGACGCAAAACTAACTCCATATTTATACTTTGGCGTTAGACCCGTCTAGCGCCAAAGATCTTTGAGTTTGCGTCATTTTTTAGCGTGGACACCTTCCTTGCGTTAATGATATGCAAGGTAGGCGTTCCCGTCTAAAAAATGACTCCGAGGCATGTGCGCCGTATTTACACTCCCGGGCAAAAATGACGCCCGGGAGTGGGCGGGTCAAAAAAAATGACGTCCAGCCGCTTTAGCGTCATTTTTTAACGCCTGGTGAGGGACCTGTGAGCTCGGAAGGAGCCCAGAGGTGCCCTCCCATGCTCCCAGGGACACCCCCTGCCACCCTTGTCCACCCCAGGAGGACGCCCAAGGATGGAGGGACCCATCCCAGGGAACTTAAGGTAAGTTCAGGTAAGTATTTATTTATTTATTTTTGTTGTTGTGGCATAGGGGGGCCTGATTTGTGCCCCCCTACATGCCACTATGCCCAAGGACCATCCCCAGGGGACATAAGTCCCCTGGGCATGGCCATTGGACAAGGGGGCATGACTCCTGTCTTTGCTAAGACAGGAGTCATTTCAATGGGGGTTGGGAGTAAAAAAAAATGGCACTAATTGGGTTGAGGCGAAAATTTTGCCTCAGCCAGACTTGCCCCATTTTTTGGCGCCCAAGCTCCATTTTCCCCTACGCCGGCGCTGCCTGGTGTAAGTCATTGTTTTTGACGCACACCAGGCTGCTCCACCGGCTAACGTCATTCCATAAATAAGGCGCCCGCATGGCGCTTTGGAATGGCGTTAGCCGGCGTTAAATTTTTTGACGCACAACTGCGTTGCCGCAGTTGTGCGCCAAAAAGTATAAATACGCCCCTAAGTTACTACCTCTGTCTGACACCACTTCCTTAGGGAAGCCCACTCTGAAAAAGATTTCCAGGAGGGCCTTTGCCACTGCAGGAGCTGTAGTGGTCCTTAAGGGGATGGCTTGAGGGTACCTAGTGGCATGGTCCACTACCACCAGGATAAATCTATTGCCTGAAGCTGTTGGAGGGTCAAGGGGGCCAACTATGTCAACCCATACCCTTTCAAAGGGAACCCCAACCACAGGAAGTGGGATTAAGGGGGCCTTTGGAGTGCCACCAGTCTTGCCACTGGCTTGGTTAGTCCCACAAGAGCGACAAAACTCTTTTGTGTCCTCTGACATATGAGGCCAGTGAAACAGGGGAACAAGCCTGTCCTAAGTTTTACTTTGGCCCTAATGCCCAACCAAGGGAATGTCATGTGCCAAGGTGTTAGACTTTTTATCCTTGGTTTGGTCTCCCTTAACCTTTTGCCTCTGTTCCCCAGGTTTTTGATGTGTGCTGGACTCTGATTTTACTGTTTTTGTTACTTTGCACACTTTACCACTACTAACCAGTGCTAAAGTGCAAGTGCTCCTTTACACATTGTGTATGTAATTGGCTTATCCATGATTGGCATATTTGATTTATTAATAAGTCCCTAGTACAGTACACTGGGGGTGCCCAGGGCCTGTAAATCAAATGCTACTAGTGGGCCTGCAGCACTGGTTGTGCCACCCACATAAGTAGCTCTGTAATCATGTCTCAGACCTGCCACTGCAGTGTCTGTGTGTGCAGTTTTAACTGTAAAGTCGACTTGGCAGGTGTACCCACTTGCAAGGCCTAAACCTTCCCTTTTCTTACATGTCAGACACCCCTAAGGTAGACCCTGGGTAGCCCCAAGGGCAGGGTGCAGTGTATGGTTAAGGTCGGACATATGGTAATGTTGTTTATATGTCCTGACAGTGAAATATTGCTAAATTCACTTTTCACTGTTGCAAGGCCTGTCCCTCTCATAGGTTAACATGGGGGCTACCTTTAAAACTGATTAAAGTGTAGATTCCCTTTGGGAGCGGATGGACATGTGGAGTTTGGGGTCTCTAAGCTCACAATTTAAAAATACATCTTTTAGTAAAGTTCATTTTAAGATTGTGTGTTTGAAGATGTCACTTTTAGAAAGTGAGCATTTTCTTGCTTATACCATTTCTGTGACTCTGCCTGTTTGTGGATTCCCTGTCTGGGTCAATTTGACAGTTGGGCTGGTTGCACCTCTCACTAGACAGTGACACAAAAGGAGCTGGGGTGTAGTCTTCATTTCCTGATGTGCCATCTGTGCTAGGAGGGAGGGGAGGAGTGGTCACTTCCACACTGCAGTCTCCAACCCCATCGTGATTGTCTGGGACCTGGCCTGGGCAAGGCAGGATTTCACATTCAAAAGAGACTTTACTTTGAAGTAGGCCTACTTCAAAGGAGAAATTGGGTATACGAAGGGCACACAAAACCACAGACTTTAGAAACACTTCTGGAACCAAGAGGAACCTCCGCCTGGAGAAGATCTGAATAGCTGAGGAAGAAGTGCTGCCCTGCCTGTGACTGTGCTTTGTGGAGCTATCCTGCAGTTGCTGCTTCTGCCAGAGTAAGAGGGCAAAGACTGGACTTTGTGTGCCTTCCATCTTGAGAAGAAATCTCCAAGGGCTTGATATAGAGCTTGCCTCCTGTTGTTTAAAGTCTCAGGGACAGCAAAGACTTCTCTCTGCCAGCACCTGGAGTCTCTGGAGAGACTCCTGCTCTGCCCTTTGGTGCCCATCCAGTTCCTGGGACCCTGAAAGGAGGAGCTGGCAGCCTAAAGACAAGGAAATCCACGCACAGAGCGGCGTGCGGGAAAAAGATTGCCGCAACTCCGATCTGCGGCTGAGAAAACGACACGCCGCCCGTTTCGCAGCTAAGAAACGACACTCGCAGGAAACGTGACCGAAGAATCGCTACATGGAGCAGGAAAAACGACGCGCAGCATCGCTGATGGAGGCTGGGAGATCACAACCTGCGCTGCGGGGTTTTCGGATCATCGTGCGGCTGGATTTCTGATTCACGAACCACTGTGCGGGGTTATTTTTGACGCACACTCGCCCGTGCGGGGTTATTTTTGACACGCACCAGGTACATTTTCACGCTAGCAGCGCTAGTGTGTGTTTAAAACTACTTAAAGACTCTTTTTGCATTTTTATTGATAACTTGACTTGTGTATTGTGGAGTTTTGTCGTTTTGGTCTTGTTTTGTTTAGATAAATATTTCCTATTTTTCTAAGCTGGTGTTGTGTCATTTTGTAGTGTTTTCATTAAATACTGTGTGCGTTGGTCCAAATACTTTACACCTGGCACTCTGAAGTTAAGCCTACTGCTCTGCCAAGCTACCAAGGGGGTAAGCAGGGATTAGCTGAGGGTGATTCTTTTTTACCCTGACTAGAGTGAGTGTTCTTGCTTGAACAGGGGGTAACCTGACTGTCAACCAAAGACCCCATTTCTAACACAAGGTAAGAAGAAACTCTCTTTATTGCAAGGGAATGACCAATCTCCTGGCTGCTCCAGGTTTAGGGTCCCTTGACTCAGTATAGAAGAGGTTGTCTTCCCAATACACCTTATGGCTATCACTGAAATCCCCATTCTGCTGCTTGACAGCTTGCTGTCCCAAACCCTCTAGTGTGGGACAGGTCTGCTGTGCCACACTCAGCTCTTCCGTAGCAGGCCCCCTGCACCCAAAAGCTCAGCAGTGTCCGCTGCCAGCTCATCTGGTTTAGGTTCCGCACAGGGAGAGGATTCCTCTTCCTCAAAAGGGGAATCTTCTGGAGAGGGAGGGATAGTGGGCAAGGATTTACCCTTTCTACCCCTAGCTTCTGGGAGCACTTGGTCCATTGTTCCAGGATCCAAGTTTCCCTTGTTGCGTAGGCTCTCATTATCCTAATGAGACTACTGGATTTTGAGCAGCAAGATCGTCCACAATGTGGGGGACCGAGTCTGACCCACGGTGGATGATGCTTGCCACTCCAAATCCGGGTTTTGCTCCGGCTAACTAGCAGTGCCTCATGTCTCCCGAGTGGTAGAGACAATTGGGCAGCCGAGCACATGACATATCAGTACTTCTCAGGGAAGTCGTGGCCACTCAGGTCACAACTGGTTCTCTCACACACAGTAAGGTCTCATATATAAATGACAATAAATGCAGTGTAAGTTTTAAAAATTGGTTTAATAAAACAACTGCATTTTGGATAGCAAAGCGTAAGCTGCAATAACCAGAACTACACAACACAATAATATAAAAATAGTGACGATGAGAGTGAAACACAAAAATAAGGCTATCATAGTGCTACTAGATTATTCTCTCTCTAAGTTATATTTCGAGCACAGCATGTTAATCTCTAAGCCTGCCTTTCAGGTTCCCCCGGGAGGACATCAACCCTCATACCTGAGCAAAGGCCTGTAATCTGCATCAGCATCTGCAATGGGGCATTCAGCATACAGTTGTGGTTCCCTAGCTGGAATCTCCCTCTTGGCATGTACTAGGGCTAGAAAGTGTTTTTATAACTAACACAGCAGATGTTCTAAGAAAATGTCCCTACGTAAGGATGTATATTTTCTACAAATGTTGGAGACTAAACTTCTACCACGTTTATCGGCAATGTACCAGACTGTAGCCTTGACTAAAGCACAGGGCGATCAAGAATGCATTGTTTGAGAACACAGTGCTGAACTAAGTTAAACAGTTTGATAGAAAAATTTAAAACAAGACCGTAAAAACTTGTTATTGTAAAAAACCAGTGCAAAGCCATATAAAATGTATCTAGGGCAAAGTGCAAAGCGGCCTAGTATGTTAAACTAACGTGCATGGAGCTATACTTAAAATGGCTACACAACACCCTGTCCTTTTTGCTTTTTGGCCTGAGCCCTGGTTAAAGCAAAAATATGCCCAGGAATGCACAGCATTGCTGCATGAGCCTCCAACTCCACTTCAGCCCAAGCTGATGTCTCCAAATCATTGCCTAGTAAGCAATCTACAGGTAATTCAGTTGCTACCCCCGCCAAGTTGAGATTCACAACAGCCATGGGGTGGCTAAGTATGATATTGTGAGCATCAGTCACTTGGTACTGCTGACCAAGTAGGTGTTGATCAGGGTGAACCAGTTTCTCTATAACCATAGTTACACTGGCTCCTGTGTCCCTGTAGGCCTCAACACCGTTGATTAGGGGTAGTTGCTTGTACTTACCCATATTAAGGGGACAAGCCACCAAGGTGGCAAAGTCAATGCCACCATCAGAGACTAAAACTACCTCTCTGGTCTCCCTAACAAGACCAACCCCAACTACACTGCCAATAGTGAGCCCAGCAACACCCTTGGATTGGCTATTTGTAGTAGATTTCCCACCACCACTGCTATTACTAGGGGCACTAGAGGTTGCAGTTGGGGTTGTGGTGGGGGGAGGTTTGGTGTTTTTCTTTGGACAAGAGGAATCACTTGCCCAATGGCCTTTTACTTTACATAAATAACACCAAGGCTTTTTCTGATTGTTAGAAGATGATTTTGACCCACCACCCCCAGAGGATTTTTGTGGGCCTGATGAAGACTCAGAATGTTTTTTATCTTTGTCCCCACCCTTGTCAGAATACTTACCATCCTTCTTCTTGCCATCCTTGTCACCCCCTGTATGAACTTTTCTGTTCACTCTTGTTCTGGCCCATTTGTCTGCCTTCTTTCCCAAATCTTGGGGAGAGGTCAGATCTGAGTCTACTAAGTACTGGTGCAACAAATCATACACACAATTGTTAAGAGTATGCTCTCTCAGGATTAGATTATACAGGGTTCCATAGTCAGTCACCTTACTGCCATGCAACCAACCCTCCAAGGCCCTCACTGAACAGTCTACAAAATCTGCCCAGTCTTGAGAGGACTCTTTTCTTGTGTCTCTGAATTTAATCCTGTATTGTTCAGTGGTTAAGCCAAATCCATCCAAGAGTGCATCTTTCAAAACGTTGTAGTTGTTAGCATCACTTTTGCTGACAGTAAGGAGCCTATCCCTACCCTTACCTAAAGATAGCCACAAGATAGCAGCCCACTGCCTTTGAGGGACCAACTGTACCATACAGGCCCTCTCAAGTGCAGCAAACCACTTGTTAATGTCATCCCCCTCCTTGTAAGGGGGGACTATCTTATGCAGGTTTCTGGAATCTTTCTCTTTAACAGGATTACTATAAAAAAACACTGCTGCTACCACCATGGGGAACTAACCCCAATCTCTGCCTTTCCTTCTCTACATCCAGAGATTTCCTGTCTAAGGCCAGCTGCTGCTGTTTAAGCTTCAGCCTGGCCTCTTCCAACCTCAGCTTTCTGAGTTCCCTTTCCATTAAGTTATCCTCAGGGTGGGAGTCTTTGGAATTGTGAGACAAAGAGGAAATGTGGGAATTGGCAGAGAGAGACCTGTCCCTAACTGGCTGGACCGTAGTAACCTGGCCTTTAGGAGTGAAAGGTGCCTTACTAATATGTGACCCCCTCCCATTACCAGTGTCACTAGGTGGCCTGCTAGCTGGCAGGTCTTTGGAAGAACCCTCCCCAGCATCCTCAGGGGACTCCTCTGAGTCTGGCTGGGTACCCCCATCTTCTACCTCCTGCTCCTGGGATGGGCCAGACTGCCTCTGGTCATCTTCTGAGAGAAGGCTAAAGAGGAAGTCTTTGGTAGGATTCTTACCAATTCTTAAACCTCTTTCTATGCAGAGACCCCTCAAACTTTTAAAGTTTAAACTCTCATATGTTGCCTGAACAATTGTGGGACTAAGCTCTACTGCAGACATGATAGAAAAGGTTTAGGACAGAGGGAGAAAAAGTTTTCGAACTTTTGAAAGCACAGAGAAAAAACTTTTTCAACTTTTTGAAAACTTTAGAAAGCTTTCTGAAACTTTTTAGAAACGTTTAAGAAAGTTTTAGAGAAGGACAGTTCAATTGTTTGGTTCAATGTGTATATCTTGAAGTATTTGGTATATGTTTTTCTCATGAAAAGCACCAAATGACAAAGTGGTAAAGCAGTTACAAGTACTTATCCCACCGCTGCACCACCAATGTAGGAGGCTGGCCTGGATAATAGTGGGTACCGTGTGGTACTTACACCTTGTGCCAGGTCCAGTTATCCCTTATTAGTAGGTTAGAGGTGTTCTAGCAGCTTAAGCTGATAGAGGTAGCTATAGCAGAGCAGCTTAGGCTGAACTAAGAGACATGTAAAGCTCCTACCATACCACTTATATCACTTGGCACTATATCAGAAGAAAACACAATACTCAGAGTTACTAAAAATGAAGGTACTTTATTTTAATGACAATATGCCAAAAGTAACTCAGAGGATATACTCCCTTAGGAGGTAAGTAATATACACAAAATATATACACACAAACCAAAATAAGGTAAGTACACAGTTAGAAAAGTAGTGCAAACTGTAGAACACAATTGAATACAATAGGGAAAAATAGGCCTGGGGTAACACAAATCATATACTGCAAAAGTGGAATGCGAACCACAAATGGACCCCAGGCCTAGTGTAGTGTGTAGAGGGTCACTAGGAGTGTAAGAAAACACTAAGGGTGTCCATGATACCCCAGCGCAAGACCCTGAAAAGTAGGAGTAAAGTTACCCCATTGCCCACGAAAGACAGCAAAGTCAAGATAGGGGATTCTGCAAGGACAACAACTGACTGCAAAGCACTGAAGATGGATTCCTGGACCTGAGGACCTGTAAAGGAAGGGGACCGAGTCCAAGAGTCACGCAAGTGTCCGGGGGGGGGGGCAGGAGCCTACTAAACCCCGGATGAAGGTTCAAAAGGACTGCCTCTGGGTGGAAGAAGCCAAAGATTCTGCAACAACGGAAGGTGCCAGAAACCTCTCCTTTGGTCAGAAGATGTCCCACGGTGTGCTGGAGGATGCTGAGTTGTTTCCACGCAGAAAGATTGCAAACAAGCTTTGCTAGCTGCAATAGTCACGGTTGAAGGTGGTTTTGGGTGCTGCCAGGGCCCAGAAAGGACCAGGAGGTCGCCCTTTGGAGGAGGAGACAAAGGGGGCACTCAGCAACAAGGAGAGCCCATGCAGAAGCAGGGAGCACCCGCAGAAGCACCAGAACAGGCACTTCTGAGGATGACGTTCGACTCAGAACAACAAAAGAGGGTCCCATGATGTCGGAGTCCAACTCAGAGAGTTGGGCAATGCAGGACGGGGTGCTGGGGACGTGGGCTTGGCTGTGCATGAAGGAAGTCTTGCAAAAGTGCACAGAAGCCCGAGCAGCTGCAGTTCATGCAGTACACAGGATTACTGTCTGGTGTGGGGAGGCAAGAACTTACCTCTACCAAATTTGGACAGAAGGGCCACTGGACTGTCAAAGACACTTGGACACAGCTCCTGTGTTCCAGGGACCACGCTCATCAGGATGAGAGGGGACCCAGAGGACCGGTGATGCAGACGTTTGGTGCCTGCGTTGGCAGGGGGAAGATTCTGTCGACCCACAGGAGATTTCCTCTTGGCTTCCAGTGCAGGGTGAAGGCAGACAGCCCTCAGAGCATGCACCACCAGGAAACAGTCGAGAAAGCCGGCAGGATGAGGCGCTACAATGTTGCTGGCAGTCTTCTTGCTACTTGGTTGTGGTTATGCAGGCGTCCTGGAGCAGTCAGCGATTGATCCTTGGCAGAAGTCGAAGAGGGAAGTGCAGAGGAACTTTGGTGAGCTCTTGCATTTGTTATGATGCCCACCGGAGAGACCCTAAATAGCCCTCAGAGTAGGATTGGCTACAGAGAAAGGTAAGCACCTATCAGGAGGGGTCTGTGAGGTCACCTGCTGGCACTGGGCACTCAGAGCTGTCCATTGTGCCCCAACACCTCTGCATCCAAGATGGCAGAGGTCTAGGACACACTGGAGGAGCTCTGGGGACCTGCCCTGGGAGGTGCTGGTCAGGGGAGTGGTCACTCCCCTTTCCTTTGTCCAGTTTCACGCCATAGCAGGGCTTGGGGGATCCCTGAACCAGTGTAGACTGGCTTATGCAAGGAGGGCACCATCTGTGACCTTCAAAGCATTTCCAGAGGCCAGGAGAGGCTACTCTTCTCAGGCCCTTAACACCTATTTCCAAAGGGACAGGGTGTAACACCCTCTCTCAGATTAAATCCTTTGTTCTGCCTTCCTGGGACTGGGCTGCCCAGGCCCCAGTGGGGCATAAACCTGTCTGAGGGTTGGCAGCGGCTGTAGCTGCAGAGAAAACCCCGAAGAGTTAGTTTGGCAGTACCCGGGCTCTATGCTGGAGACCCGGGGATGCATGGAATTGTCACCCCAATACTAGAATGGTATTGGGATGACAATTCCATGATCCTAGACATGTTACATGACCATGTTCGGAGTTACCATTGTGACGCTACATATAGGTGTTGACCTATATGTAGTGCACGCGTGTAATGGTGTCCCTGCACTCACAAATTCCAAGGCAATTGCCCTGAACGATGTGGGGGCACCTTGGCTAGTGCCAGGGTGTCCACACACTAAGTATCTTTGCACCTAACCTTCACCAAGTGAGGGTTAGACATATAGGTGACTTATAAGTTACTTAAGTGCAGTGTACAATGGCTGTGAAATAACGTGGACGTTATTTCACTCAGGCTGCAGTGGCAGTCCTATATAAGAATTGTCTGAGCTACCTATGGGTGGCAAAAGAAATGCTGCAGCCCATATGGATCTCCTGGAACCCCAATACCCTGGGTACCTAGGTACCACATACTAGGGAATTTTAAGGGTGTTCCAGTGTGCCAATTAGAATTGGTCACATTAGTCACTAGCCTGCATTGACAATTTTAAAAGCACAGAGAGCATAAACACTGAGGTTCTGATTAGCGGAGCCTCAGTGATACAGTTAGGCACCACACAGGGAACACATGCAGGGCATACTTTATGAGCACTGGGGTCCTGGCTAGCAGGATCCCAGTGACACAGGGAAAAACAGACATACATACAGTAAAAAATGGGGGTAACATGCCAGGCAATATGGTACTTTCCTATAAATAAAAAAACAAGTCCTATCCTCACCTCTGATCACCATTGGGTAACACAATAACACAGTGAAAACACTGAGAAAGTACTCCACACCATTTTCGAAAAATACCAAGTATTTACCTGAGTAAAACAAGACCAAAACAAAAAAAATCCAATATACACAAGTAAAGATATGATTTTTTAAAGAATAAGGCCCAGATTTCAAATGGTTTAGTGCCACATTACCGTTATTTTGTTTATGCCAATGTGGCATTAGGCTTCAAAATTCGCAGTGTCATATTTTCAAAGTGGCACAATGCATGTATAGCATCACTTTGTAACCCCTTTACGCCACATTTTGCCTGCGCCAGGCATAATGTATGCAAGGGGGGGCAAAAAGTGGCGCAAAGACATCTAAAAGATTTCCTGGTGTCCTTTTTTAGCAGTTGGAACGCCTGCTCAGAGCAGGCATTAAAAGGGGCACACTATTGGTTACAATGGGCCCCTATGTACTGTTCAGGGTTAGCGACAAAATGTTGGTGCTAACCCTGAAGAATACATCATTGCCCCAAAAATGTTGATGCTATTGCCTCCTACCCTGCACCATGTGTTGCCGCAGTTTAAATATGGGGCACACATGGTGGCAGTAGCGGGCACTAAGGGACGCAAAAAAAGAGGTGCTGCACTGAGTGCAGCACCACTTTTCTTAAATCTGCCCCTTAATCTCAGTAAGGCACTTAGAAACACAATTGCTCCAACAGGGGCTATCACGACATCTTGACAGAGTCATTCGCAACAGTCTGGGGCAACCCTCGAGGAAGTGCAGGCCAGTCCCGAAGTCTCACAGACCCCAGCCACAGTACCTTGGAAAATGAAGAAATAAGACGTTGCATGGAGTTGGAGAGGTGAGGCATCCCTGGAGCTGGTGTGGGGTTGATTCCTTACTTCAACTGGGGAGGTGAGGAGTCGGTTCCTTACTGCTAGGCAGGAGAGGTGAGGCGTTGGTTCCTTATGGTTGCAGGGAAGGTGATGTGGCATCCGTGGCAAGGTGTTGATCCTTATGATCCAGCAGGGTTCATGAATCCAGCAGGTCCAGACAAGAAACCTTAACTTTGCAGTGTCACGATCACACCACAGGGCCACAGATACAACGGCAGAGTCAGGTGTAATGGACATCAGCGGCACGCCACTTGGGGACTGACTCGAGCTTTGGTGGGACTTTAGAGGCGCTGTGGTGGCTCTGGGCCTGCTGCATCGGTCATTGCACTCAGCGAGGACGACAGCTCCTGTGCAGGCAGCAGCATGGAGGCTTACAGCGGTGCCTGATCCAAAGTCACTGTGCAGTTGTTGTACTGTGTTTCTTCTTGGTTGCACCAGAACGCACTCCTAAGGGCCCAGGAACTGGATTTGGCACCACCTGGCATTTCAGGACTCTCAGCAAGAGAGTCTAGGTGCTGCTGGTTGAATGTCTGTGAGACTTCTAACAGGCGGCAAGCTCAGTACAAGCCCCTGGAGATCCATTTCAAGCAGGATGTAGAAATCAAAGTCCAATTCTTTCATTCCAAGGACAGAAGCAGTGAGCAGCAGGTGAGCATAGCTAAGCATCAGGCCTCAAGTTCTTCTTACTGGCAGAACTACCTCAGTCAAGATGGATTTTAAAGTTGTGGTCTCAGAGGTCCAGTACTTATACTCGTTTCTACCTTTGAGGTAGGCAAACTTCAAAGGAAAGTATTTGTAGTGCATAAGACCCTGCCTTTCCTGTCCTGGAACCAGACACACTCCAGGGGGTTGGAGACTGCTTTGAGTAATGACAGGCACAGCCCTGTTCAGGTGCAAGTATTAGCTCCTCCCACCACTTTAGCCCAGGAAGACCCATTAGGATATGCAGGGCACACCTCAGCTCCCTTTGTGTGACTATCTATAGTTAATTCATAAACAGTCCAACTGTCATCCTGACCCAGACGTTTATTCCAAAAACAATAGGCAGAGGCACAGAATGGTTAAGCCAGAACATGCCCACTTTCTAAAAGTGGCATTTTCAAATTTCACAATTTTAAAGCCATAGTCACCAAGATATGTATTTTTCAATTATGAGTTCAGAGATCCCAAACTCCTTATCTCTCTCTCTCTGCTCCCAATTGGAAATTATACTTAAAGGTTATTTCAAGGCATTCCCCATGTTACCCTATGGGAGAGAAAGTCCCTGCAGTAGTGAAAGACAAATTTAGCAGTATTTCACTATCAGGACATGTAAAACACAGCAATACATGTCCTACCTTTTGAATACAGTGCACCCTGCCCATGGGGCTGCCTTGGGCCTACATTAGGATTGACTTACATGTAGTAAAGGGGAAGGTTTGGGCCTGCAAGAGGGTTCACTTACTAGTTCGACATTGCAGTTAAAAACTGCACACACAGGCACTTGATTGGCAGGCATGAGAGATGTTTACAGGGCTACTCATGTGGACGGCACAAGTGCTTCAGGCCCACTAGTAGCATTTGATTTACAGGCCCTTTGCACACATAGTGCACTTTACTATGGACTTACTAGTAAATCAGACATGCCAATCATAGTGAAACCAATCGCTAATACAATTTAGAGAGAGATAGAGCACTTGCACTTTAGCACTGGTCAGCAGTGGTAAAGAGGCTTGAGTCCTAAAGCCAACAAAAACAGGTCAGAAAAAAATAGGATAAAGAAGGCAAAAAGTTTGGGGATAACCTGCAAACAGGGCTATTTCCAACAGTTCTCAAATAGTGACAAAGCACTTTTAAAATGTTTGCTATTTTTATGTCATTTTATCCAGTTGATCACTTGATTATATGTTACACTTAGGGGAGAGAATGCAGAACTGCAGCCTTTGCAACTGTGGAACCAGATTCGACTTTTGGTGTCAGCTCGACATCCTGTGATTCTGGGCAAATCACTTGATCTCCCCATGCCTAAAATCAAAAGGAATGTGTCCTTGTATAATGTAACTGATGATCATGTAAAGCACTCCAATACCTTTGCGTCATCTGTGCTATTAAAATAAAAAATAAAAAATTAAGGGCCAGATCTACAAAAAAGTGGGCATCTTTCTCGATGGCATTTTTCTTGTGCCGCTCCTGCCCCACCTAACAACACCATGGTTGCAGTACTGGTTTACAGTATGGCACACCATGGCACTTGTTTCCACAATAGCATCATAATTTATGATGCTATCGTGGCGCTTTTCTGGTCCAGCGCCATAAATTATGATGCTAGTACAGCAAAGCAGTAGGCAGGCCCATAGGTTACTATAGGCCTACCATAAGCAGATGCTTAAAATGACAGAAAATATGTTACAGTGAAATCTTATAGATTTCACTGGAAAAAACTTTTGCGGCCTCCCTGCGAGGAAACACCCCCTTGCATACATTATACCTGGTGCAGGTATAATGTGGCGCAAGGGGTTACAAAGTTGCGCAATGTTAGCATTACGCCACTTTGTAAATATGGCTTGGGAAATGGCCTCGTTAACGCCACATTAATATAAAAAAAGATGCTAGTGTGGCCTTGTAAATCTGGCCCTAAGTGTTTTGCACCCTTCTTTCATTGGGCTATTCTTGGGCCACATTTGGGCTGTTTCTTCCTCTGGTGGCCATCTTGGGAAGCTTATCGATTATGAAGCTCCCTAATTTCCTCATTTATTGCAGTATCCTCAAAGGAAAATGGGTTCAGTTTTCCACTTGGATTCCATTAAGATAGTGTTTCGATGTGTCACACTTTTGGCATAAATTGAGAATCTTAGCACTCTAGTTGCTCATTAGAAAACTGGAGTAAAGCTGCTGATCACCTGGGAGTTAACTGGTAGTCTGCTGCTGATGTTGAACATTCTTGTTTCAGTCTGCATGTCAGAGAGTTTTAATGAAACCAAAGAGGAAGATATTAAACAACTCACTTAAAATGTGTCCTAATTTTTCTTTCTGCAGCACTAACCATAATTTCTGTGAAAAAATGAACCGCTTCAAATTGTTCCTTTCTAAATTAAATGTTTTAAGATTTACCAATGTGAATCAAGATGGCTTGATGTGTACCACACGTTTGTCATAATTAGGGCTGTTAATGCTCTAGTTGTTCTTTAGAACACTCCCAGAGGCTGCAGTAGAACACGTGGGAATCAAATGACATGCTGCTTCTGCTGGAAGTACTCGTTATACGGAGAATGCCAGGCTTCATTCTCATATGGCTGAGAAAGATAGTGTGAATTTCCAGAAAATATGCTCTAATTTTAGCTTCTGGATCACCTTCCATAGCCTCTATGGGAAAATCATGAGAAAACAGTTTTCATGAAATGCCAGCAAAAGGCTTTTTCACAGGGTAAAACACCCTAGAACACACCACAATTCCCAAAAATAGTATGGTACCATCAACAAATGATTTATATTGTAACTAAAATCTGTTATCAACCTTTATACGTTTTCCTTTTTGTGACCAACAAAAGATGCCATTCACTTCAATTCATTTCAATGGGGTGCTGCTATGTATATTTGTCCAAAGATGGCTGCCAGCACTTTCTGGTTGAATTGCTGACAACCATTCAGATTTCAGCATGAGACTTGTGCTTAGGCTTAGCCCATACGTACACATTTCTTTTTTCTTTAATATTTCAAAAACTACTGAATTGAGTTACACCAAATAACAAAAAACAGGAACCAAAAGCTACCTTTCTGCTAAATTTGGAGTAATTCAATCCAGTAGTTTAGGCTTTAGCTCGATCTACAAATCCCTACGAAAATTGCATGAGAAAAAAACATTTTGGGCCATCCCTGTTCTCGGGCCTGGCTTGAGGAACCACCCCAAAACTTTCAAGATAGCTGATGAAGTGACTGGCAAACTAGTTTTGAAAATTTCATGAAGATTCACCTCATGGTGCCTAAGTCATTGGCAAAACAAAAAATGCTTTTCATATGGAAACTAGGTCCTAACTATATCTACCTACTATATATTTACATTTGCTAAGCAAACGTAAAGATACAAAACTTGGTTATTATACATATTTGTACAAAGAAATGCACTTACCTAAATAGATACATGTAATTCAATTTTGAATGTATTTGGTGATGTTGTTCGTAATGAAAAATTGTCCTCTTCCATGTATTGCTTTGTTGGTGATGCAAAGCAGGTTGAAGGTGGATCTTCTGGCAACCAGGAATCAATGTAGGGCCCCCAAGGCAGGGGAGATGTGGGCACATGGCTTTACATGTTGGAGTAGTCTGGCAGCAGAGTTCTGAATTCATTGTGGTCTTTTCATAGTTGATAAACATGATCCGTGGTAGAGGCCATTGGCATAATCCAATTTAAACAGTATTAGAGAGATAGTAGCCTTGAGAAATAGAACCTTGTCTGGAAATCCTGTATGGGGGAAGATGTGTCGCAGAGCTTTCATAGTAATAAAGCTTGATCTTGTTAATTTTTCCACTTCGGCATTCATTAATAATTTGGAGTCGGTCCCAGATCATCAAGCCAGGCACAGAGGGGTTCATAATTATTCAAATTGCCACATGTGAGTATTTCAGTTTTAGAAGCATTCGATTTGAGATAGATTCATGTCATCCACTAACCAGCCACTCTGAGAGAACTGAAGATTTTTGTGTTTACAATGACTTTGGGCCTTTCGAATTTAACGAGTATTTGTGTCATCTACATAGTTTTAGCATGTGAGCTGAAATTCACTGTTGGTTTGGATTGTTGGTAATGAATTCATTTAGATGTAGATGTTGAAAAGCATTGGTGAGATGATAGAGCCTTGAGGAACCTTTACTTTTGTGAAGTAGGATTTGGGTGAGAAAGGAGGGTATAGATGAAATGTTTTCTGTTTTGAAGGTAGGATGTGTGTAAGTCAAAAGAAGTCCCTTCTATGCCTCCCTCATAGAGTCTTTGTGTTTGAGTGTAATTATCAGCTATGCCTAAGGCAGCTGAGAGGTCCAAGAGAAGTACTGCAGCGACCCCATTGCAGGCTACTATGCTTTTAAGGTCATCCCAAATGGGGGTGAGGGCAGATTCTGTGCCCCTTCCTGGACAGAATCATGTTTGGTAGTTTGAAAGTATGAAGTTATATTCAAGTAATTGTGACATCTGGCTGAATGGTGCTCTTTCTCTGAGTTTGTCCAGGGACGGTCCATCTGTAATCAGTATGTAGTTGTCATGCCGTTTGAGGTTTGTTTCTTTAAAAATGTGTGTTTGTAGGCCTTTTTTAGGTATTCAAGAAAGATTCCCATAGTTAAAGAATTTTGATGATTCTTTTTATTGGTGTGGCAGGTGTGATAGCTAAAAGAATGCTTTCGAAGATTTGTGGTAGACAAGGATAGGAAGGGAAGCCAGCTGGCCTGCTTGTTGTGACCAGATCCATACATTCACTTCGTGAGACTTGTTTGAAGGAGTACAGAGGTTGGGTAAGCCTACTCTGGTGAGTCTTAGAAATGAGTTGGTGCTGCTAATTTTCCATTCTTTAAATAGGAGTCCAATGCATCTGCTTTTGTTGTGTAATGATTTGCCAATTTCTTGAGTAATGGGATGACTTCCTTCTGTGCATTTAGGTTTAAGAAATTCAGGGGGTCATTCCGACCCTGGCGGTCCAAGACCGCCAGGGCCGGGGACCACGGAAGCACCGCCAACAGGCTGGCGGTGCTTCCTAGCCCATTCTGACCGCGGCGGTAAAGCTGCGGTCAGAAAAGGGAATCCGGCGGTTTCCCGCCGGATTTCCCCTGCATGGGCTGAATCTCCATGGCGGCGCTGCAAGCAGCGCCGCCATGGAGATTCCGACCCCCTTCCCGCCATCCTGTTTCTGGCGGTTTTTACTGCCAGGAACAGGATGGCGGGAACGGGTGTCGTGGGGCCCCTGGGGGCCCTTGCACGGCCCATGCCACTGGCATGGGCAGTGCAGGGGCCCCCTAACAGGGCCCCACCATGATTTTCACTGTCTGCTTAGCAGACAGTGAAAATCGCGACGGGTGCAACTGCACCTGTCGCACCCCTGCAACTCCGCCGGCTCCGTTTGGAGTCGGCTTCATTGTTGCAGGGCCTTTCCCGCTGGGCCGGTGGGCGCTCTTTTGGCGGTCGCCCCCCGGCCCAGCGGGAATGCCAGAATGGCCTCCGCGGTCTTCTGGCCGCGGAGCGGCCATTTGGCGGTTCCCGCCAGGTTCAGAATGACCCTCTCACTGTTTGTTTTGAGCCAGGTGCATTACAACTTTCTAATTTGTTGTTTTATCTCTTTTAGTTCTGTATTTTTCCAATGTATTGCTTTTCTTTTGTCATGTTTTGTTGTTTTTAGCAGTATTAAGATATCAAAAGCTTCCTGTAGCCACTCATAATGTTTCAAATTAAATTTATTGTGTCTAGATTGGAGGCTAGTTGTTTTTCTAAGTAATCAAAATTGAGTTTGTTTCACGGTCAGTAGGAGGATGCATGAAAGGTGGTCTTAGGTGTGTTGCTTTGCAGTGTTTTAATTAGGAAAGCTCCCAAATGATGGCCTAATCATGTGACTGGTAACTAGTTCTGGATTTGCAAAAATGACATCTAGGATGTGTCCAGCAGTGTGTGTGGGTTTGTGGATGATCTGATGTAGGTTCAGTGTGTCTAGGCCAGTGATGATAGTCTTTGGAAGGGGCATATCAGGTTTGACAAACCAAATGCTTAGGTTACCAAGAATGCAAGGGTTGGAATGTAGTGTTATAAGGTTTGAAACTGTCTGGAAATGTTGCTTTGCTTGGTAGTGGTCTATAAAGGAGAAGGGAATCACAAGAGGAAGAGAGGAAGTTTGTGTAGAGTTTCAGCAGGTGATGAGGGCCTTATAACCTTGTATGGAAATGTTGTCAAGTTTGGTGAGATTTGTTGTTTGCTTGAATATAACAGCTAGTCCTTCTCTCTTGCCTTGCCTATATGATTTTGTGTGATGGTTTGATAGCCTGGAGGAAACAGCATCATGCAATGTCATCTCCTTATGATGATTCAGTAATGAACATTAAGTCAGGTTGTGAGTGAGTAGGTTGTAGATGTGGTGCTTGTTTTTAGACAGTGATTAAGCATGTATCAGTAGACAGTTAAAAGATTGTGTTTTGGTGGTGGTGTGACTTTGTTTAGTGAAGAGTGATCAGTACGTTTTGAACTTGTAGCAGGTGCGTCATTAATGCTGGTACTAATGTTGCTATAATGAGAATTTTACCCTAAAAGACAAAAGACGAGCAGTGTCCGGCAAAACAGGAAACAATTTGTTTATTTAAACGTTACAACCCGGGGAGCAGTTACATAACTGGGGTCTGAGGACTGCCTCTCGTTGTACATCAGATGAACGCAAGTTGTATACATTTCGCTGGGAGCAATAAAACCATTGAATGTGAACAGTTGTTATGGAGTCATAGATACAATTCCAGATAGGGAATGCAGGTTGGCCTCGATCTGGCGTGGACAAAATGTGGGCCAGCGAGTAGGAGTCCAGGTGTCTGACCTGAGGGGAGTGTGGTCTCTGTGTTTGTGTGCTGTGTGTGCTGCGTCCTGATTGGCTAAGTGTGCCGAACTACATGTGGCATCTAACTCTATGGTGGTTTGGGAATGCATGCATACCTCTGCCATGTGTGCTTTATTGGGGCCAATCTCGGGGGGCCATTGTAGTGTTGCTGCCTGTCTCTGGGATCTTATCTACTTTTTTGTGTTTGTGTGTTTAGCCACCGGCTAAATGTTATCCCACCTGTGACCTGTCAGTCACTAACCTTCAGGCCTGGGTCTCCGAGGTTGCCTGACCACATACCTATGTGCTTGGGTTGATGGAGAGTTCACAAGGGGGGAATTTAACAGTGGTGATGCAACTTTGTTCATGTATAAAAATGTCTTGTTGTTCTCCTCTTCATTATTGATCAATCCAATATCAGCATTTCCTCCTCTAGTTGAATTTTTAACTGCACCATCAAACCCACAAGTTGTCATAGTCACATTGTTGGTACCTTGTTGTCCCACCTCCCTCGCTACTTGTACTCTATCCAATTTGGGGACTGTGTTCTTGCAACAGGAAACCACAAATTATAGGGAGCTACACAAAAATAGTAACACAGTGAGTATGGGCAGCAATGACATGCACAAGCTGGTCAGCCACCGGGGGAACCAGGAGAACCAGTTTGTGAACCACGCCTGCTCCGGGGCACATCCCTCTACACTCATATCCTTCTGCAGTTGGTGCAATGTTTGAATGGCAAGTGTGAGAGTTCCATTGTCAGGAATGAAAAGCAGCAGGATGCATCTTTCTTGGTGGGCAACCCACCCTTTATTGTGTTCATCAAGTCCAAAACATACCAATGTTACCTTACCATGAGGCGGAAGGCTCTCAATTCTTCATTAATTGTGCTAAGGCTGAACTCAGTATTGTTCATAGTTTTGAGCATTTCCACTGGGTTATTTGCAACCACCAGGCATTTGCTTTTGTCTGTAAGGTGAAGAAGGGTATGGACCCTCCCACGGATACTTGGGTGTTGGTGAACAGTCTAAGTCTGTCATACTGAGCCCGGCCAAAATAATCATCAAATCTCCTCCTTCGAGCCTGAAGCAACAGTGTTGTGTTCTTTCTCAGCGTGTGTTGGTACATTTCAGGCAGATCTTCTTCGGGGATGACCAGAGTTGGGCTGTGTATGGTGATGATGGAGCAGAGGCCATGCCATCCAGGGATGAGCTGGGTGTAAGGAAACTTGCCCCACTGCCAGTAGGTATCCATCCGCATGGAGGTGCCCCGTTGCATGTCCAGAATGTGCAGGATTGCGCCACTGTTCTCATGTATGCCCAGTGGAATGGTTCTTTTACCTCTGAAACATGAGGAATACAGCTTGATTTTCCATACAATTAGGTGTTGCCCTTTCCCTCCATGTATACCTGTCTATCGTAGTGTACCAGATCTCCTGACATGGGGTATCTATACTGTTGTTTAACCCTCCCCTATGAGACCCATTTCTCTTCATATCATCAAGGTGGATGGCCCTACACTGAAACTTCATATCTGGGGATGATTTGTTAACTAAGACAGCCCCAGACATGCTTAGGACCACCCTGGGACCACAGATAGAAGCAGACGTCTTTGTGCACTGGTTAGGTATTTAGCTAACTCCTAGAACTTATTGTCGTGGAAATCTCGGGGCCTAACAGTGTCCTCCCAAATAGCTCCCTATCTGCTCATCCTGACTAGCTCAGTTTGGATATCTCTAGGCTCAGTGAAAAGGTACAGTGCTGTAGGATTGGTCTCATAGTGGATCAGATATGCTACCACCCTATTGGGCTCTAGTCTTTTAAGATGTATTTTGGCCCTAATTCTACACAGGTACAGATGGAGAAGACACTTTGCTTTCTTAGGGGCTCCCTCTTGGGATAAGTAGAATCTAACTGCACCTACTGCATGTGGCATCAGCGAACAGACATAACATGACCTCTCTGATGTCTTGGAACCCAGAGCGATTATGTGCTGATACCACGTTGTGTAAAAGAGCGCTATGTGGTGTGTGTTGGATGCTAGTGTTGGGTGGGGTGTAATTAAAGGTAGTGTGAGAGAGGTCCCTACTAAGGCATGGTGATATTTTTCAAATTGACTCCAATAGACCAAACAATTTTTTGGAGATGCATGGATGCAGTAGCATCCCTAGCAAACAGAGAATGTATACATGCTTAAAGAAACATAACTTAGGAAACATTGTAGGCCTTGAGATGGTTACACAAGAGATATCCATGGTCTTCTTGGTGATGGAAGTTTCTGTATTTAAATATAGTTTGAGAAAGTCATTTGAGCAATGAGTGGTACGGGATCCTGTTAGGGGTTTGGATGTGAAAAGTTCTTGGGGTGTGTTGTGGCTCTTAATCATGCTGGATGCGAGAGTTTTTGGAGCAGTTTGTGGCTTTTGATCCTGCTGGGTGGTTCTAGTGCGGCCTCTGAGAAGGTGATGGTCCACTGGAGGGGTAATGAAGTTAACGGCTCAACTGCAGACCTGTTTGTCAAGAGCTATGCTTGGTTCTTATAAAAGAAAAGAACATTGCATCTTTGTATGTCACCAATTAATCCTTGAGAATTTTTGTGTTTTCCATTAAAATAGTGAGGCACCGGAGGGTGGCCCCTTTCGGATACCTAGTTCGGAACGAAATAGGATATGCTTTTATAAACGTTTTTTTTTTTTTTTTATCGTTGGGTGTCCCCCTCCTTCTCTGTCCTTGACCAAGTGTCTGTTTGAATGGTATGCCTCACTGGGTGATTCTTGGGCCTGCAAGTAGTTTTTAATTAGCTGCTGCTCTTTTTGTGTCACCAGCCCTCTGGTGCTCTAGTGTGTGTATGGGGGTGTCATCGGTACATGACAGTGTTTCTGGCCTTCAGGTGTGAATGGGGATCTATAAAGGGAAGGCGTGTTGCACTGAACGTTGGTTGGTATTCACATTGTGCCTTGAGGTCACGAATGCACCCCTCTGGTCCTAGCACGTGACATGCTATGTGATGCTCCTAGCTGGTGCTAGATGTCATAACTACACCCTTTTCTTCAGGCTTCCTGTGGGTTAGCTTTGGGCTACCTTGTTTGTTTTTTTGGCATTTCCCTAGGCCTCTGTTCTGTTGAGTGCTGGTGGGGGTCAGAGAGTCGTTCCATGGCCCCCGTCTACGATTGTGGAGTTCAATATTAGGATCGTTGCTCCCTTCAAATGGTGGAAAGCCTTGTGTATCACCCTATGGCTAGACCTGTTGTGAGGGTGGACATACTCCAGCATTCTACTCACCTTGAAGCTGCAAATAATATTTAGGATTACCTTCCTTGGCACCCCCGTAGGAGATATTGATGTAGTGGTTTTCCCAGAAGGATTTGTATATAAAGTACTGTTAGTGAGTAGAAGTTGAATGGTAAAGGGGGTGATGATGTGTTTTGGAAGTATATGTGGATTGTGAGAGGGAATGGACAAGAGTTATGAGTGTTTGCGTTAGATTTGATACCTGGAAGAGGTAATATGTGTGGTGGATTGGAGTGTAAGGATTGTTTGGTTGTGAGTTTTTTGCGAAAATAGGAGGAGGGCATTGGTAGACGATGTGATGGAGGGCTGAGTATAGATTTGGCAATGACAGAAAGTGGTCTATAAGGAGGAAGTAGAGGGTAGGGCTGGTGTTTTGTATGAACAGGGAGTGTGTGCGTCAGGATGGATAAAAATTATGTATAATGTAGCTTTGTGTTGTGTTGAAGATGTGTGGCTTTGTTAGTGGTATAGGACAGAGTAGTGTTTGTGTGAGAGTGAAGAGACCATTCTGTGGTAGATTGGGTAGAAGGAGGTATAGGTATGGTTTGTGGGTTTTTGTAGTGGATGTTGAGACATTGAAATGTGAATATGGTTTGTTTGTAGTAATTTAGTGAGTGCACTTGCTGAGCGTGTGTTATTTCTGTTTGTAGATGTTGATGAGGTAAGTTGGTGGCTAGTAAAAAACAAAAATGGCAGGATGTCTGGCACTAGGCCTCACCTGGCCCAAACAGGCCCAAACAGGGAACTGCTCCTGTTCTCTCCACCCTTAGCCTCGATGCTTGGAGTGAGAAACCCTCAGCCCTAAGGTTCAATAGCCCTATTGGTCCGTAGGAGCCTTAGCCTCAACCCTAACCAGTCAAAACCCTTAGCATAATCCCTAGGACTAACAGGAGATCTGGCCCTTTTAACCAATCACAGTCCTAGCCCTAGGAACAAATCCAAAGCTAAACCTTAAGAGCTATCTCCAATAGAAATCCTAGCTCTAGGAACCAATCAGAACCCCTGACCTATCAGCCAATCGGAACTGTGAATCTAAGCCGTAAGTCTAATTGAAACCCTAGCCCTAGGAACCAGTCAGAGCACAATTGCATCTTCCAGTATGAAACATATATAAAGGGCATGTGATATTAAGCACAAGCTGGTGGGCAGGAGACAGATAACTGTTTCCTAAGTCAGAATCTCCTTGGCTACAGAAAGGCTCAATCCACACTTTGCAGGTCCTGATCAACCCTGCAGGTAAGGCCCAAATCTACGCCACTGAAAACTCTACTTTTTGTGCACTTAATTAAATCACTTTTCTAGCCAGAAATGAGTGATACATACACTTTCCAAACACAGTTTTAACCATAAAGCAGATTAAACAGTATCTTGAACACTCTCTGCTTAGCCTATGAGTTGTAGTTTGCCTGTTTATCTTTTAAAAACACAGGTGGGTGGCAGGGTGGGTTGCCCTTTACAGGCCTTTGCACAGTTCAGGGAAAATCTAGTAGAAAAGTTTAAAAAGTAACTGGTAATAAACAAAACAGCAGATGTAGAAGTTCAAATTGCACAGAAACCAAGAGTTCAATTTAAACAGTTACGAGTGGAGGAAAATACAGTTTTAAAGTTTCAATAATATATAGCCAAGTCTATTTTCTCACCACCCTCATTGTCCTTTTGCTCAATTGATTGTTTAGGGCACAGAGAAACTGGGCTACAAAATGGAGGTGGCTATCCTGGGGTTCCCTCCACAAACTTTAAGGGCCTATGCAAATGTGAGAGGAGGGCTCAAGGGTTGCTTGTGAGCTAGAGGGCCAATCAGGAAAGTATAGGCTGGTAGACTGGTGGGAAGGGGGCAGGGAGCTGCTCCTCAAGTCAGAATGTCTTTGGCTACATACAGGCTCAATCCACGTTTTGCAGATCCTGTTAAGCCCAGTAGGTAAAGCCTAAATTTCAAGCCATTCAAAATAAAATACTGTTTTTCACGCACTTTAACAAATCAGTTTTTCCAGCAAAAAAATGTTTTACATACACTTTCCAAACACAGTTTGAACCATAAAGCACATTAAGCACTCTCTTAAACACACTCTGCTTAGCCTATGAGATCTAGTTTGTCTTTTTACAATTTAAAAACACAGGGGATAAGGTGGTAGATTACCCTTTACAGGCCTTGGCACAGTGCAGGGGAAAACTAGTAGAGAAAGTTAAACAGTCATCGGTATTAAAAAAAACAGCAGTTTTAAAATTACAAATTGCACATCAACCAGGAATTCAATTTAAACAGTCATGGGTAGAGGAAAAGGCAGTTTTAAAGTTCAAATAATACACAACACAAGTCTGTGTTCTTATCACACTCTTTATCCTTTTGCTCACGGGACTGTTTAGGGCACAGAGTAGCTGGGGCTACAAAATGGGGGCAGCTGTCTTGGGTTCCCTCCACAAACTTGAAGGACCTATGCATGCATGAGAGGAGGTCTCAGGGTTGCTTTGGAGCTATAAGGCCAATTATGAAAGCAGAGGCTGGTGAGCCAGGGATAGGGAAAATGGTCCTCAGGGGTTGATGGTCTGTCGTAATAAGTTAGTGCTGTGCAGGAAACTGCGACAATTGTAGGCGGACATTAGAACTCACAAGATGCAACTGCCCACAGACTGGGAAGCCGCACTATTGCTGGCACAGGTGAGGCTTGCCCATAAAAACACTATAGCCACATTTGCATGCCCTAGATTACAGGGAGTACTTGACCAGCAAACACACAGAGGGGCAGAAGGCGGGCAGGCTTCGCGCCTGTTTCGTCCAAGCAGACTCCCCCAGGATCCCTATCATGGCTACACAAGACCATTCAGACACTATTGTTAATTCTTGGGAGACAACCTCACTTTCTGCTCCAAGTACAGCGCACTGTACACAGCCCGTGGCAATTGTTACTTCCGCAATACATACATTTCTGGATGCACTGCTTCTCCCGTGTCTACAGAAATCACACCAGGCAGACTTGGAAGCTACGCTCTCCACAGAGATATTCACACAAGCCCTTAAGCAAATGTCACATAGTAAAACCCTGGGAGCAGATGGCTAGCCTGTGAAATTTCACACCACCTTTGCACATCAACTGGTCCCACATCTCCTTCAAGTTTACGATTACTCTGAGGTGGCACTTTCACAATCTGTGAGAGAAGCGGTGCTAGTAATGCTCCCTAATCCTGACAGGGATCCCTTGCTGTTGGGGTCCTACCACCTATTGTCCCTTTTGAACTCAGTACATAAGATCCTCTGGAATGTTTTGGCTAAAACGTTGATACCCATTGCAACAAACCTGGTAGACCCGGTCCAGAAAGGTTTTATTACCAGTAGAAACAGCTTTTTGAATCTATGCCACCTTTTTGCAATCATGGACTGGGTGAGAGGATAGGGCACTAACCTTTGGTAGCGGCCCTCAACATAGAGAAGGCTTTCGACATCCCTGGGAGTGCCTTTTTGTGAGAAGTCCTCCATAGACTTGGGATAGGGGTGAGATTCTTGACCTGGGTATCACTGCTATACAACACACCAGTAGCCAGTGTGAAGATGGGATGTATCACATCAGAGCTACTGCATATTGAATGTAATACACGGCAGGGCTGCCCCCTGTCTCTGATCATCTTTGATCTGGCTATGGAACCCCTGGCATGTGTGTTATGCGTAGGACCCCAAAGTAGGGTTGGCGACCAGGGGCATATGCTTTCAGTATACGCTGAAGATGTGCTGGCCGACCTTTGTGTGGAGGAGGGCAACTTTTACCATCTAATCAACTTACTCCATCTATTGTGCAGAGCCTCTGGCATTAAGGAGAATTGGGACAAGTCCCATCTTCCCCCTGAAGATGACTGTGGATGAGCAGTGAGAGAGGCTCCCCCACACTACCCTTCCTTGGAGCTATGACACCTTTAAGTATCTGGGGATTAGAGTGTACCACACTGATAAAGACCTGGTAGATGGAAATGTTGGGAGGGAGTATATTTCTATGAGAAGCTCCCTTCCTTTTTTAACGGACTTCCCACTCTGCCTGATGGGGCACATAGCTATTTCCATCATTCTGAAACAACCACGTTTGCTATATTTCTCCTCAGCCATTCCTGCTACCTCGGCCAAAGGATTCTTTGTGGGGTTATGCTCAATTTTGAATGCTCTGATATGGGTCAATGGGAGGAGATGAGTGGCCGTGGCCCAATTATATGCCCTGCTGGCTGAAAGTGGCTTAGGGGGCCAAAACTATGAGTATTATTATGCAGCGGAACAACTACAATGGCCAACATGCTGGCTGGCGGGCAAAAGCATGTTGGAGCTGGGACATTGGTTCATGGGCCCATCCCTGCAGGAAATATTAAGATGGATACTGGAATCTGCAGTCGTGGTTCCAGGATCTGTTGGGGTACTTATACCATAGTACGTCATGGGCAGACCCCCTGTTTGCTGGCCTTGCCACTCTGGGTGATGCACGGTTGGGGTGTTTTGCACTTCTGCTGCCACGTGTTGCAGCTGAGTGGATCGAAGTAGGCCTTACCATGTGGGGGAATCTTTTTAATGACAAGGGTCTTTACTCCTTGATGGATTAGGAAATGACTATTTCATTCTGCCAATCTTTTACCCATTCTTCACTGCCCTCATGTGTCAACTACACTGGGTCTGGCACAGAACAGTCGATGAACCGGAGACTTCCATATTTCTACATACACTACTCATGCATGATGGATCCAGACGGGACATTAAGGCCCTCATTACGACCCTGGCAGTCGGTGTTAAAGTGGCGTTAATACCGCCAAAAGGCCAGTCATAAAAAAAAAAGGGATTTTTACTCTGGGGCCATCACAGACAGCGACTTTAACACACCGACCACCAGGTTGGTAATGGCTGCTGGGCTGGAAACTTCGGTCTCCAGCCCGGCGGCCGTCACAATCCCACCCTCACGATTGCGACCCGGCCTACCGCCATGGTTTTCGTGCCAATCTTACCGCCACGAAAACCATGGCGGTAGGCATTATCAGTGCCAGGGAATCCCTTCCCTGGCACTGATAGGGGTCTCTGCCTCTCCCCTCCCCCTCCCCAGAGTCCTTCCCCTCCCTCACCCTCCCTCTCCTGCCCCCTCACATATACACACTCACACGCGCACCCATATACACACATGCACACACGTATACCCACCACCACCCATGCATGCACACATACATGCCCACACACCGCAAAACACACCAACATACCTTGTCGCACATATGCATTCACAACATGCAACATACACTCACATTCAGTCATTCACGCATGCATTCAACGCGACTCACACCAGAATGCACGCATACCAAAACATACACACACCTCCCAACATACACACAACACCCCCCACATACATACAACAGCCCCCCACATGCACACAACACCCCCCAGCCCCCTCTCATGTCAGAGAACCCAACTTACCTGCTTGCAGGGGGTCCTCTGGCTGGAGACGGTCCAAGGCACTGCTCTCAGCAGCAGTGTCCGCCAGAAAAACACTGCCAGGCCGTATTATTGGTCATGATACAGTCGGTGGTGTTTTTCTGGCGTGGCGATGCTGCTGTCAGCAGCGCCACCTTACCACAGTCTACCGCCATGACCGCTGGTGGTATTATGCCAGCATTCTGGCGGAATACCATCAGCGGTCCTTATACATGTAGACGGCTTGTAGCCAGGGCGGCGGCATGTTGGCGGCCGTCGCCATGGCTGTAGGCAGCAGTTACCCCCAAAGTTATAATGAGGGCCTAAATGCCTACATTGTACCAGGCGCAGTGATGACAGAGAGCCATTCCCATCTCTGAAGGCTCACTGGTAGACTGCGCTGGATGTGATGCTGTCAGATAATCAGTGGACGCAATACATAGGGATGGTCAAGACTATCTCCTTCAAATCTAGACTTTACAAAAACCAATTTAATTATCTACACCACACTTATCTGACCCCAAATGTACCCAGGCACCAGGAATACTGTCCTCGTTGTGCTTCTATAGCTGTGGACTTTGTCCACATGGTGTGGATTTGCCCCTCTATCATTGTCTACTGGGACAGGATATTCACTCATGTCTCAGATGCGTTGGATTACTGACTGTTGAAAGAGACACTACACTGTTTTCTGGGAATCACTAATCACTCCAGTGAGCATAAAGCCTCCAGCAAATTAGTTGATCTGGTTCTAATTCTCGCCAAACTATTGATAGCCATATGCTGAAAGTCAGCCTTCCCCCCTAAGCTCTGGGATATTGGCTGAACAGGAAATGATCCAGAGAGCCAGTATGGCTCATGGTGGACATTCTAGGCCTCCTGATTGGGAAAAATGCCTGGTTGCAGTAGGGGTAAAATCAGATGAGTGACCACCCTGAACCCCTGGGTACTCTATAACATTTAACCCTCTCATATTGTTTTCTACTGTTGATGGTTGGAGGCTCTGAAGGCATTCCTCCCCTTCTTCCTGCTGCACCCCTCATTTCGCTTCCAGATTCTGTGGCCATTGTACTGGCTCTGCCCTTTTAGGGCTCCGTCCAATCCCCTTCCTCCGATCCTGCCCTCTGGTCTCCTCGCTATGTGAGATCTTCCATTCCTGCAGTGGGTTTCCCCCACATAGGGGCGGTTGGAGATGCCCCTCCTGACACTACTACTTTTGCTTGTCTATGACCAGTTCATTTTAGTGGTTAATGCTTATACTATTCTTGGGTCTTTGCTATGTTTAGCAACACACAATGACAAACGCAGATTAGAGTGTACAGGATCCTATGCAGAGACTCCTTACTCACATCACTGCTTCTATGTACACCATATTCCAATGGGCAGTGAATGTACAAACCGACACAACCACGCAACAGGCCTTATTCACAAAGGTAAACTTACATGTTTGGTCTACACTTAGACCAAATGTCTAAGTTTACAACTTTGGGAATTCACAAAGGGCATTTATGAGTACTATCTTTAGGTCCACACTCTGGGCGGAGATTCCAAAGTCCTAAACAAAGACATTTTGTCTAAGGTCCCCTTTGTGAATCAGGCCCTAAATGTTTTGGTGCCATGCTTATTCACATGTACAAACACCTTAACATGATAATAAAGGCGTATTTAAATAAATAATAAAAAGTGAAACAAAACAGAGAACAATAATTATGTGTGATTGAAAACATAAGTGCTGAAGTGAAGATGTGGATAAGGCACCTCAGAAAATATGTGGCTGGAAGGGGAAAAGAACAAGAGGTTTTAGGAAAATCAAGTGGCGATCTGTTGGGGATGTGGGCTACAAAATCATGTATAGCAGTGGAAGATGTAGGGCACTTTAGGGTACAGAGCAGAAAGGAATGTGGTACAGAGGGGGTTGTTGAGCAATAAAGGATATGGGTCAGGGAATATAAAAGGAGAGGTGTATTTCAGTGTAAGATGTGCTCAGTGAAGGTCAAGCACTGGAAAATGATACAGGAAAGGGTATGCGTCATTTGATAACACAGAGCAGAGTCAAACATCCTTCAGTAAACCTAACGCTCCAACATTATGAACGCATTGGACAACATGAGACATCATGACGTGTAAGGAGAGCAGCAGATATTTTTATTATATTTATTTATATGCATTTCTAGAATGCAGTGGAAAACTGTAAAATACAAATACGGGGTTTGAGCAACAGAAGGAGCAGAGAGAAATAAATAACAGCTATTTATCGATTTCTGCATGTTTTTTCTGCAACTCAGACTTTGTACAAAAACAGCGGACTGCTCTATGAGAACTAAAATAATATCATAGAAATAGAGTGAACAAATGGAATAAGATAGCAGTTATTTAATTATTTGTGCTGGTGTTCCTAGAGCAGAGACTTCACCCGTAACATGTTAACTACATGTATTTGCGGTTAATGATTAACAGAAAATAGTGTATGTTACATACAAACCCTATTATTAACAAAACCTCAAATCTGTATGTTATGGAGGGTTTTCTTTATCTAAAAGCTGTGTGTTTGCGCTACTCCAATACAAATTCAATGCTTCAAACGGAAAGAGAAAAGTCTAGATATTAATTTACTCCAGAGTACTTTCTTACTTTTGAGAAGTGCAGGTACTCGCCCATTAAAATATTGCACCGGTGCTGAGAAGTGCAGACACTCTCCCTTTCAAATTAAAGAAGTGAAGGGTCTCAGGCCCATATTTATACTTTTTGACGCAAAACTGCGCCAACGCAGTTTTGCGTCAAAAAAATTAGCGCCGGCTAACGCCATTCTGCAGCGCCATGCGGGCGCCGTATTTATTGAATGACGTTAGCCGGCGTTAGCCGCCGTCGCCGTCTGGTGTGCGTTAAAAAAAACAACATACACCAGGCAGCGCCGGCATAGGGGGATATGGAGCTTGGGCGTCAAGAAATGGGGCAAGTCAGGTTGAGGCAATTTTTTCGCCTCAACCCGATTTGCGCCATTTTTTTTCACTCCCAACCCCATAGAAATGACTCCTGTCTTAGCAAAGACAGGAGTCATGACCCCTTGCCCAATGGCCATGCCCAGGGGACTTCTGTCCCCTGGGCATGGTCATTGGGCATAGTGGCATGACCGGGGGCACAAATCAGTCCCCCCTATGCCACAAAAAAAATTAAAAAAAACACTTACCTGAACTTACCTTAATGTCCCTGGGATGGGTCCCTCCAGCCTTGGGTGTCCTCCTGGGGTGGGCATGGGTGACAGGGGGTGTCCCTGGGGGCATGGGGGGGCACCTCTGGGCTCCTTCAGAGCCCACAGGTCCCTTAACGCCTGCCTTTTGCAGGCGCTAAAAAACGGCGCAAAAGCGGCCGTACGTCATTGTTTGGGACCCGCCCACTCCTGGGCGTGATTTTTGCCCGTGAGTATAAATCCCACGCACATGCATCGGAGTCGATTTTTTAGACGGGAACGCCTACCTTGCATATAATTAACGCAAAGTAGGTGTCCACGCAAAAAAATGACGCTAACTCCATGGACTTTGGTGCTAGACGCGTCTAACGCCAAAGTATAAATATGGAGTTAGTTTTGCGTCGAAATTGCGTAAAAAAAAACGACGTAATTTTGGCGCAAACGGAGTATAAATATGCCCCTCAGTGTTTGAAAGTATGTGCACATTTAAAACACTGAGCACATGATGAATGTTGCTAGAGCATGGCAAGTGGCGTTGACACAGATCGGTTTGCAAAATCCCCACTAGATATTTCTACTCAAACGCAACAAAATGCGAGAGAAAGCTATACAGTCGTCATAGATGTAGCAAGTAACCTATTGTGTATTTCTACACTTTTAAATCTAAACTTTTTTGGCCATTGCAGTTAATTAACTTTATTTTATACAATGGGCGACAGACCTTTTAAAAAAAAAAAACACGTTGGCCTTCCTCTTTCAGGTAAAAACTAAAATATAACCCAAACTCTATAAATGAAAAATATATGCAAGTTAAAGGAATCGATGGGAATGCATGTTGGTTAATGTGATCACTGCTGATGTCTGTGTGTGACCAGACAGTGACAGAATCGATTCCTGGTTGGTGCATTAAAAATAGTGGCATGTATTTTTTGTTCTACGAGGTCCCAGCTTGTGACTGAAAATGTATCATTAAATCATGATTTTAAAATTGTATTACACACAGTATAAGATAGTTTGTCACAAAATGCACATAGAGATTTAGGCCCAATTTATGAGATTTTTCCACAGGGCAGCTCAGCAAGCGACCTTGCTGCTCTTATTGAAGCAATATGGTGCATTCCTGTCCTTTCTCCATGCGCTGCCACCCTTTTGGTATCCTAGAGCCAACACAGGCACTCTTGCACGATCGTTCAAGTGTGTCTCCGTTAGATGCAGGATTGTTTTTGTGCACAAAGGGGAATCTTCCTGCACACACACAATCCTGGAAGGCTGGTCCCTCTTTTTATGTGTGCTGCAAAATGCAGCACACATAAAAAGAGCTAAAAATGAGGAGAAATTAAGGTATTTCTCCTCATTGTGCCAGTGACATGGCATTAGCCCCTGCAGCCCCCGCAATGTAACTCAAGGGGGCCCCCTCAGCACAGTATAATCTGCACGAGCATCAGGCCCCTGGCTTGGAAACTCCTGACCGGGCCCAGGGGGGCCCTCCATGTAATTTACAAGGGGGCCCTTCAAGTTTCTTTAGTCCAATGCATTGCACCTCCCCTTGGGAGACGGAAGGTTTTGACTTATCCTCAAGTTTACAAGGTCTTGTAAATCTGGGGATGTGTCAAAATCCATGGGTGCTGCTTGGGAACACCCATCATAACGCACATGGCATGGCACCTTAGTGCAGCTTAAGGCGACACAGCGATTTGCGCTACCTTGCATTCTCCATATTTATGATTTATGAGGCACTTCAAAGCCATGCAAAGTGGAATTGCTTGGCTTCATAAATGTGATTTACGGGGTTGCACCTCTGTTGCGTCACAAAACGTGAAGCAATGGAGGCGCTAGAGCCTCATAAATTTGGGCCTTAATGTTTCAGATAAACTAAGTGCTTTCATAACATATATTTTTAGTATTAGACTATCAGACTGTCCCTAGTGCAAACCTTTTTAGAGGTTTCCATTACAAGGATAAACTACAGAACTAGTAGCACTCTTACATTGCCACTTAGAATAAATGATTGCCACCTTGAAGCCTCAAATGACTATCAAATAAAGCCAATGTTAGACCTGACAGCCTTAGGGTAGTCACCCCTAACTTTTTGCCTGCCTCCCTCCACTTTGTGGACACTGTTTTTGCTGGTTTTTAGACTCTGCGCACTTTACCACTGCTAACCAGTGCTAAAGTGCATATGCTCTCTCCCTTAAAACATGGTAACCTTGAATCATACCTGATTGGACTATTAATTTACTTATAAGTCCCTAGTAAGGTGCACTTTATGTGCATAGGGCTGGTAAATTGAATGCTACTAGTGGGCCAGCAGCACTGGTTGTGCCACCCACTTATGTAGCCCCTTTTCATTGTCTCAGGCCTGCCATTGCAAGGCCTGTCTGTGCAGTTTCACTGCCACCTCGACTTGGCATTTAAAAGTACTTGCCAAGCCTAGAACTCCCCTTTTTCTACATATAAGTCACCCTTAATGTGTGCCCTAGGTAACCCCTAGAGCAGGGTGCTGTGTAGGTAAAAGGCAGGACATGTACCTGTGTAGTTATATGTCCTGGTAGTGTAAAACTCCTAAATTCGTTTTTACACTACTGTGAGGCCTGCTCCCTTCATAGGCTAACATTGGGGCTGCCCTCATACACTGTTGAAGTGGCAGCTGCTGATCTGAAAGGAGCAGGAAGGTCATATTTAGTATGGGCAGAATGGTAATACACAATCCTGCTGACTGGTGAAGTCGGATTTAATATTACTATTCTAGAAATGCCACTTTTAGAAAGTGAGCATTTTTTTGCACTTAAATCCTTCTGTGCCTTACAATCCATGTCTGGCTGGGCTTGGTTGACAGCTCCTTGTGCATTCACTCAGACACACCCCAAACACAGGGTACTCAGCCTCACTTGCATACATCTGCATTTTGAATGGGTCTTCCTGGGCTGGGAGGGTGGAGGGCCTGCTCTCACACAAAGGACTGCCACACCCCCTACTGGGACCCTGGCAGACAGGATTGAACTGAGAGGGGACCTGGTGCACTTCTTAGCCACTCTTTGAAGTCTCCCCCACTTCAAAGGCACATTTGGGTATAAAACAGTGCCTCTGCCCTACCTCATCAGACACTTGCTGGAGAAGAAACCTGAACCAGAAACTACATCCTGCCAAGAACTGCCTGGCTGCTCAAAGGACTCACCTGTCTGATTTCTACAAAGGACTGCTGCCTTGCTGTTGGCCTGCTGCCTTGCTGAACTCTTGTCTGGCTGTGAAAGTGCTCTCCAAGGGCTTGGATAGAGCTTGCCTCCTGTTCCCTGAAGTCTCAGGACCAAAAAGACTTCTCTTTTTCACTTGGACGCTCCGTGCGCCGAAAATTTTGATGCACAGCTCGTTCCGCGGCGAGAAAAACGCCGCACACCGACGCTGATCGACGCAACGCTCTTGGGACGATCGGAAACCCGACGCACGGCTTCGTAAGGACAACGCCGCCCGACCTCTAGAGGAGAAATCGACGCGACGCCTGCCGTGAGATCGTAATTTCGACACGCAGCCCCGCAGAACAACACGCAGCTGGAAAACTAGCAGGAAAATCCACGCACAGACCCGGGACATCTGGTAATCCCCGCGACCCACAGAAAGAGACTGTCCTCGCGCCGGAAAACGACACACGACTTCCCTGCGTGGAAAATAACGACACAAGTCCATGTGTGCTGGGGAGAAATCGACGCACACACCCTTTTTCCACGCACCTCTTCCTTTGTGGCCCTCTGAGGAGATTTTTCCACTCCAAACCAGGTACTTGTGCTTGAAAGATACTTTGTTTATATTCTAAAGACTTAAGACACTTTATATCACTTTTCAGTGATATATCTACAATTTCCCATTGCAACTTTATTCTTTTGACCTACAATTATCCTGATAAATATTCTATATTTTTCTAAACACTGTGTGGTGTATTTTTGTGGTGCTATATGGTGGTATTGTATGATTTATTGCACAGATACTTTACACATTGCCTTCTAAGTTAAGCCTGACTGCTCGTGCCAAGCTACCAGAGGGTGGGCACAGGATAATCTTGGATTGTGTGTGACTTACCCTGACTAGAGTGAGGGCTTTTGCTTGGACAGGGGGTAACCTGACTGCCAACCAAAAACCCCATTTCTAACAGCCATATACTTGCTCTCAAGCAACCTTTAGATATGCTGATTCATCAATTGTGGACATTTAAATTTCACTGTGGCTCTGTCACACTTAGGGAACAGGTACAACAAAGCTAGCTAATACACTAAAGCAGAAGTGGGAGGAATTGAAGGCCTGTTGTACAGCCATTCTTGAAGAGACAGCTAAACCTTGAAGAATTACAACAAATACACAAACTCGCATCGGATGGTGAACTATCAACTGCCTAGTGTGATATGTTTCATCAGCGGGTTCCACATCTAGTACCAGGAAGCATCCAAGGTAAGTAATGTTGACTGGGTATACAGTCTGCTAGTTATGGGTTCCCAGGTTTTGGAAAGGGCATATCCCTTCAATCTACATTTATTTTCACACTTTGTTCAACTATCAGACTTATATTGCCATAAAGTCATATACTAGCTCCCAAGCAACCTTTAGATGTGCTGATTTATCAATTGTGCACATTTAAATTTCTTTGTGTCAGCAGGCACCATGGTGAGAAGGCGTTTCTTCTTTCCCCTGTCTGCCTCTTACGAGTCTTCATAGTAAAGGAGATACCTCCCTGCCCTTTCAGCAAGAGGAATCTCATACTTTACATTAAGGACCAGAATTTTTTAACACGATGTAGGGGAACTGTCTCTGTAAAACTAAAAAAGTTTGCTAATGTCGTTCCCAGTAGATCCCACCCACTTCAATCACTGATTTTACTTTATACTTGTTTTGGAAGACATATTCTTTATTTCTTATCTGTAATGCAATTTTCTTGTTTTGCTTCCCCCTTTCTGCAAGCTGATTGATGCTGTGGGAATTGAGATTGGGCCTGCTACCTAAAAGTGAATAAGTCACTGCCAATCCTTGTGTGGTAGCATGTGCTGCACATGTTCAAGGCAGGGCTCCTCACAGTGGCATTGTAATTGCTCCACCTAAGCCACTCCGTCTTATAGGATGAATGCGGTCTTGGGACAGGGGTGCCAGCACATTGTTTTTCTTTTCTTAGTGTCACATGAGGTACTGCTCACATTGAACTAGTAAACAACCTCTTTCATATTGTTTTTTTTTCTCATGTAGTATTAATGTTCACCCACGAGCTGTGAAATGCTCACTCTCGCATTTGAAAAGTTAGCTCTGTTATCCAACCTGCTGGTCTATTTATTCCGTTACTGTCTATTCGAAATAAAAAGAAGACTGGAACATAAGCACTACATATTATTTGGCATTGATAAGGGTGCCAAGTGCATTGTTACATATGATACCATCAGTCATCCATGGCTTTTCAGACAATAGAATGTTACAATGTCGGCTTATAGTTTTGAATGTAACACTTATTATGGGCTTAAAACCTGATCTTGGAAAGTGCTGCTTGCTAAAATGATTAGAGTTGACCACAAATAATAATGTAATAATATACAGGACATAGAGCCAATTGTCTTGAGTTTAAAATTTGTCTAGTCTATTGAAAAAAAACCTACCTGTTTCACTAGTAAAAACCAAACACAAACTGTACATGTTTTGTGAGGAGAAACCTCATGTGGCTTTCTCACACTTAGGGAATAGGTACAACAAGGCTAGCTAACGCAGAAGTGGGAGGAGTTAAAGACCTGTTGTACAGCTCTTCTGGGAGAGACAGCTAAATCTTTCATGGAATTACAGTTCATACGCAAACTCACATCGGATGGTGAACTATCATCTGCCTAGTGTGGTATGTTTCATCAGTGGGTTCCACATCTAGTACCAGGAAGCATCCAAGGTAAGTAATGTTGACTGGGTATACAGTCGGCTAGTTATGGGTTCCAAGGTTTTGGAAAGGGCATATCCCTTCAGTCTACATTTATTTTCTCACTCTGTTCAACTATCATACTTATATTGCAACTGTGTGGGTGAGCCAAAATAGATTACACTAGTGTTTCCATACCACAAGATTAAAAACTGGTGGGTTGAGCAATGGATCCTGCTACTTTTATCCTTTGCCATGTCTCAGTTCTTGAATAATGTGCCTAGAGCGTAAGATACCTTCTTCAGGATTATAGCTCTTAGTATTTAACATCAAATATTGTGACACAGACCCTGGTTTGCATTGCATGTTATGTAAGTCCATTCAATATATCCTTTATTTTTTCAAAAGATGAACAAACAGCAGTGGAAAGACCACTTCTTTGTAGAAAAGCACACCTTGGCCAGAAACTTTGCAGACGTCCTTCCTTCAAAGGACAGGGACAGCCAGGGCAGCAACGACACAAGCTTTCCTCATCACAGGACATATTAGTGCAAGCTGTGCTTCCCCGCAGGACTTGTGCAGCATATCAGTAGCAAAGGAAGCTTCCCTCGCTCACAGACTGCAGCAAGTGTAATCTTCCATTTCACATAAACAGATTTAGGAGGGTAGACAAGTACAAGCGTTCTTTGCACACAAAACATGTGCAGTTAATTTGTGAATTACATGTGTACAGAAATAACTCAACTCACTGAGAGGAATATGTGAGTGGCTGATTGAGATCTGCTGCTTTTGTTGATTCTTTGGTTTTCCACATAATAAGAGGGGGCCATAACCTGGAAGGTCATTGTTATTTGAAGAAGACCAGCAACATCTCATGTACCTATGATGTACACAACTATACAGGTGACAGCCTTTTTCAAAAGGTTTTCAATGTGCACACCAGGCAGTGTGCAGTTCCAACCATGGTGTTGTACCTGTTCAAAAGGTTGAGAGCTGCCACTGGAATCAGGACTGCTTCAAGAAAGCTTCTGGCCTGCATCTGATTGTGAATAGTTGAATAGGAGTTCTGGTGTACTCAACTAAAGGAATTCAACTAATACCTTAGCAGAAATCCTGTCTCAAAGCACTCTATTAGGCAGGTGTTCAGATTAGAGAAACATGATTTAATCTCTCAGTCGACATTGTTAACAGGGAGGACATCTGTTTTAGCAGAAACATGAATAACTAATTCTAGTAAAATAGGTATTTTTTCATTGATTTTTTTACTGCTCAGCCAACTTTCTTCGAGGAATTAGTTGGATACACATCATTTCTGGCTCCATTTGAATTGTGATTAGTGCAGTGCCTCATGTACAACTTCACCCTATTAAACAATTTAACCATCTTTTGCATCACGTTCTCATTCTACATGAAGATAAGTGAGATCTCTTCTGAAGCAATAGTGCTATAAAAAGAGTTCAATAAAATATATAAATAGTGACCACAAGCCATATATAGGCTATTCACTGAGATGAGAAGTGAGTGGGAGACACAAGTAAAGGGGGAAATAGCAACATGGGATCAAAGTGCCACTACCTAAGAGGATACCTGCTTCTTTCTTATCAAAAGAAGGACAAAAAAGTGCAGTGATTCTTTCTGAATTTGAGTTGGTACTTTTGTGGTGCAAAGTCAACAGCATTTTTAGCCTCCCTACCCCAGTACCTCGTGCCCCCAGGCTTTTCACCAGTCTTTCATTTATTAAAAAAATAGGTGCAACAACCCAAATCACAGTCGAATGTCAGGGTTGCTAAGTACTAGTGGTTTCTACTCTTGATTCCACTTATTCATATTTCTTCCACAATCCTAAACTCTGCTTAACTTTCTGTCTCTTATAGGTATTTTCATTAGTTTTCTCCATTTGTCATTGTTTTACTGTCTTTCACTTCCTGCTTTTTTCTCTTTTTCTCTTCTACCATCCTACACTTTGCTTTAATTTCTGTCTCTTACATGTCTTTATATTCGTTTTCTCCATTTCCTGACTTTCTCTCCCTGTATCTTTTCACTTTTTCTGTCTTTCTGTCTCTTCTTCTCAGTCTAAGACTGAAAATGAAAAATAGGTACTGCTCTCCAAAAACAAATGCAACCTCAGAGATAAACCTGCTGCTCTATGCTGATGAAGGGCTAAACCCAGAAACGTGTCCAGAGATATGCATCACTAGCTGCACCTACTAGGGTGAAATACTACAGACTACTTATGAAGTAAGAATGACTTGTACTACATTTACCATGATGCAATGGGGCTGACTTCATGCTGGAGTTTGAGGCAGGGTGTGCTCAACAGTTTCCTGTTAAAAAAGGCTTCATTGAGCCAGTGAGTTGACAAGCTCTGGTTGCAGCACCTGCATGTCACTGAGTGGTACTGAAACCTGAGAGGACTTTTGGCAACATTTCCAGCAACCCAAGAGATAGACCTGCTGCTCTCTGCTGATGAAGGGCTAAACCCAGAAACATGTGTCCAGAGATATATAGCACTAGCTGCACCTACTAAATTGAAAAACTACAGACCACCTAATGAAGTAAGAACACACTTGTACTACATTTACCATGATAAAATGGAGATGACTGCATGTTGGATTGTGAGGCAGGGTGCTCCCAACGGTTTCATATTATTGAAAGTATATATAACATTTCTGAAGATGAAAATGAGATGTCATCAGTGACTGTAGGTTTTATATTGGACACCTTTCCCAATAATCTGTTGCTCTAAAGATGACTTTCCACCTTCTATTCCCCCACACCCAATGACAATTCACTTCTGGCTTAAAATAATGGATAATATTATTATATATATATTGTTTTGTAAATGTTAGAAGAGCTGTTTTTGAACATTATCACTTAGTCACTAAAGATGCAATTAATTGTTATACACAGGTTTCGTTTGTTAAGAACATAATTAATGTATTTGACATAAAAGCATAACCATATTCCAATGACTAACAGGCATTAACAAGGCCAACTGGTCAGGATTGGGCAAAGTGTTTCAATGGTTACCTTTTGTGTGTGTTACTGCAAGCATATTCCATAAAACAATAAAAAGGGGAAAGAGAGAACTCATCCTTCCGTCCAATTGTGGTGGCCATATGCTTGTAAAAAATAGTTTATAAAAAAAGAATTGCTTACAATTTTTATAGAGTGGTATTGATGTTTCCTAGCTGGCACGTGTATCTAAAGTAGGAATATAAAATGCTTTTAGCTTTAATGCACATCACAGCAAAATATGGTCTTATTGGCACAAAGAAAATATACTCTTTCCTGTGAATTACTGTAAACGAAAGAGATACTTTAAATAATACAAAGTTAAAGGGACGAAAAGAGGGAAAATAATAGCACAAACCAGGCATTGACAAAAAAAAAGGATTGGCTCACAAACCCCGGAACCGGAGTGCACTTTTTTATGATAGATATGAGCATGTGATCAAGCAAACGCCGTCACGTACACCCTTAGAGAGCCAAAGACTGAATTGGAGTGACTCATTGTACATGTTGTATGGTATGGTGGGCTGAAGTAAAATGTGACTTTGCATTTCAAAAGACAAACGGATGAAGATTCCTGCCCAAAAGCTTTCATTTGTATACACTGAGTATGTATAATTGTGTTCATTTTTGACTATTTAACACGTTCTCTAGACAGACATAAAATGTGAATGGCCTTACATATATCTAAGATTCGCCCACTGTGTGGTAGACAAATTATATGCTGCTGGGCAGACATCTTCTTGCTTGTTGAGGCAGAAACCATAACAGTAAAGAAATGATTTCAACGAACTTGTTGTAGAAGGCCCGATAAATTTAACGACGCTTTCTGTTCCCAGCACAATAATTAGCAATCCAATTTTTGAGAAACCCCTGGAAAACTAGTTCAGCTCCAGTCAATTTAGGCCTGGAACTGGGTGACTGAGCCTGATAACCAAATGTAGTTTTAATTGCTTCGTTAGTGACATTCTGAAACTGTACTGTAAAGGGCAATAGTAAAACAGAAGTGCAAGTAGTCATTTGTCCTGTATTCATGTAACCGCATTAGAGACGCTTGACATCGTTTCTATACGGCTTCAAACTACAACTGCCTGCCTTAAAGGTAAGTTTGAAAACAAGAAAGAAAATGATGAAACGTGTAGACTAATGCGATCCCCTCCATCAATACGAGGACTGTAAAATAGTGAATGGAGATGCCATAATCTGTTTGGTGTGTAGGAACCAGCAAGAAGATTGGGATGCACTAAATGGTGTCTTTAAGAACATCAATTTAAATGTAATAGTAATGCTACTGGTAATTCTCTACTCAATAATTACTGATACCAGGTGGTATCAGCTACTTTCAGGGTTGCGATGTTACTAGATCATTACTAGCAGAAACCTGAGAAATCAGGAACAACGAGGAGAGTAATTACGTTTCGTCTGGAGACTCCTTGGTATTCCTCATTTTCCCTGGTATTTCACATCACGACTACACCTGTTCTTGCGGGGCTCGTAATTTAAATGGAGCCGGTAATGTTAGTCAGTTGCCCTTTCAAATGGGTCGTCTGTAATGAAGCAGTATTAGGGTTCTTATCTACTTCAATAGGTACCGTAAGTTTGATTCAGTGTTTCTTTTGTATTATTGTAATATTTTAGAAAGGGTTACACAGTTGAAGTTACAAAAAATGTTCTCTAGACCTGGGACTGTCTTTCTAACAGCAGGAATGAGTATGGCAAAGTTGGCCAGGTTAGAAATACGACATCTTCAGAATGTAATGAAATATTTGTTGATGAACAGTCTCTCTGAGGTTTAACTAAAATACCAGGGACTGGTGGCTGAGACATTCAGCCCCACCCACTCATCCACTTCTTCATGAAATGTGTACTGCTGGCAGAAGATCAGATGTAAACCAAGCGACAAGTAGGATGGAAAAATGGTGAGCTGTCATCATACATAGACGGATAGGTACGGCAGATAATTTGAAATTCGTGCAGGATTCCACAGGAAACCAAGGCATTCTCCTCAATGCCCAGGAGATGAGATATTGTTTTGGGAAAGAGGACAGCTAAGCATCTGAAGTACTCTGATCTCTGTGAGTGATACATGAGGTACCCTAGCAAGCCCAACTAAATGCTTTTGGCATAGTCTAAAGTGTCCATTATGAGTTTGTGATTGAATCAGTAGCATGAATTCCATGCCCCATTCGAATTGCAAGTTTTCAAAGCAACCGAAATCTCTTTCTTGGACTCCAGGACAGAATCAGAAATTACCATTTGAATTAGGCTTAGTTTTCATGATTCAACTGTTAATTTCTCGTTTCTCTCAGTCAGAGTCTGACTTATAATTCCCTGGAAGTCCTCCCCCCACCTCGAGTTACTTGTGCCTCTGGACTCATCTTTGCATCCCCATGCTTAGCACTTGAATAATTTGATATTTTCTCCGAGGCTTGAGTTTATAAAATCCCTCCAGTTGTATTAGACTGAGCTTGATGCTATTATGCCAGATTTCAAATGATCAACCAAATTTGACTCCTGTAATGATCTCTAATTATGTAATCAACCTTAACAATTTATAACTTATAATCAATTCAAGAGGGCGTATTCCATTGACTAAGCTACATGTTTTATTGACAATCCTGTTTCTGTTAGTGGCATAAAAAACACTGTCCCACTTGTGTGGGTGGACATAGTGCCCACAACAGGCATGGTTCAAAAGAAGGTCTATAGGAGCCATTTGATAGGAGTCCTTGGGGCTTCCATTGACCTTGGTTTGAAAGAGACCTGTAGTTAGCACTATGGAAGTCCATGATACTCACATTGACCTTGTTTTGAACTTTTCCTGTCGTGAGCACTAGGCCCACCCACAAAAGTGGGGCAGCATTTTTATCAGGACGAGTAGTGTAACAACAGGTGGTAGGATTTTTTGGATTCCTGCTGTTTCCAAAACTTTCCATCACAGAAATGTAAGTACAATGCATGTTTTAAGTCAACATTTTAGGTTTTCAAGGGCTATGGAGTGAGTAAAAAGCTTCATGAGAGCCACACAAGCCATGCCACACCGTACACCCCTAGTTGTCTAATTTTCAGAAATGTCCAGGTTTGCTAGGTTTACCCTGGTGGCAGATGAGAAATGCCCCAAAATACCCATTGTCAAAACAGTGTTTGTTTCAGTGGAAGCATTTGATGTGTCTTTGTTGCATTTTGGAACAGTTAATATCACGGGTGCTGGGCCGACCCCTGCAAGTGGGGACCCATTTTTATTGGGAGATTTGGAGGCATGGTGAAGGTAGAAAATGTGTGCATTCCTTCAGAACTCCAGAACTTTCCTTCGCAGAAATGTGTGGAATATTAGAGTTTTACCAAAACGTTGAGGTTTACAATGGCTTCAGTTTGAGTAAAGCATGTTCTAACCGTATGAATCACACCATCCTGTATACCTCCAAGTCTTCAGAAATGTCTGTGGGTGATAGGGTTTTCTTTGCGGTAGCAGAGGGAGGACTCAAAATCCGCAGCTACTCATATTGTAAAAAACAAACATGGAATTTGCTGGGTGAAATATAATGTTTCAAGTTTGCATTTTAGAGTGTTTTGTGTTGGGGTCACTGCCCTCTCACAGACTTAGTATACCATTTGTATTGGGGGGGTAATGTGGGAACATGAAACAGTAGAGCATTTGGATTACTCTACATTTGTGCCTTCTAAATGTAAGTTACTGCAAAAAAGGAAGTCATTTTGCAATATGCTCTTAGAATCATGTGCTAATATTGCAACCCACAAATTCAGGGGTGTACAAATAGTCACTGCTTGCAAACTCAGTATCGTGTGTTAATTTAAAAAATACATATATTCCCGTCATACTCCTCGTTTACTCTTTATATTTTAATATCTGAATTGCTCTATAGGCAGTACACAATTAAAAACCTTTACAAGGTGCACCTTAGTTGTTGGGTTCCTCAGGGAGTTGGAGAACCTATTGCTTTGATAAACCAACCATTATGACATGAGATAACAGATGAAAACATTGACATTCGCCACTGTTTTTGCTGTCACATTTTCAGTGCTTTTAATAGTTAGTGTCTTTCTGAAAACCTTGATGAATCTACACAAAAGCTCCCCTCCCCAACTGTCTGAATTCAGAATTTTGCATACTCTTCAGAAATATATAGATTTTTATCATCATTCATGGGTTTCAACACCTGTTGCTACTACAAATTGGAAGTAGGTTGAAAATACAAAAATTAGGAAAATGATTTACCTCTTAGAAAAATGCCAAATCTGGGGTAAAAAAATGTTTTTTGATACCGCTCTAATTGTTCCTTAAATCTGTGAAAATGGTGACTTTAGCACAGCAAACCTTTTGCTGATGCCATTTTTAGGAAAAAAAGAGACCTGCACAACATATTTTACCATTTAGCTATATTTTGGCAGTTTTCTCAGTACCCTCCAAGGAGTTAACAAACCCAGTCTACTTTTAGAATCCCTATGATTTTGGGAAAAAAGGACACAAATTTGGAGTGGCCACCATACGTGGGAAAAACGTTATGGAGGTGTGAGTATGAAGTACCCAAATAGTAAAAAAAGGTTCAGCACTGAGATGGAAAAGCATCAGCAGTTAAGGTGTTAATTTCAGTGCTTATGGTGTTGGTATTAGCACCAACAATATGTTTTGTACATTTTGTTGAGGCTCAACTATTGTTTATTTGATTGTTGGTGGAGTTGTTGCTTTCTTTCTTTAGCTTGAACAAGGCTTAATAACAAGAGAGGCAGCCATACTATGTGAACAGTGGGGTAATCAGGGCTGTAATGTTCAAATAAATTAATAACAAAGTTTGTTTGGATTTTACCAAGCATGAAACTTGAAGAGGAACTGTAATATTCAGTTTTGAAAAAGGTGGCTTTCATGTAATGCATACATTTTTTATGTGCCAATGAAGGAGCTACTGCACCTTCAAAATGAGGAAAAATTTAAGTAAAATTGCTCAGTTTCACTCAGTGCAGCATCTATGTTGATTCAAAAGATGTAGGAGATACTCATAGGCCAGACCTTCACCGGCTTGTGCTTCACTGAAACTCAGATACTCACTAAAAAGACAATGCCTCACACAGCCCAACGCTGCAACAGATGTTGCTGTTCTGCTCTCATTATGTATCTAAGGCAAGAGATAACATACAGAGTTATAAATAAGTGTTAGAAATGGGATCTTTGGTTGGCAGTCAGGTTACCACCTGTCCAAGCAAGGACCCTAACTCTAGTCAGGGCAAAGGAGAAACACACCTGGTTAACCCCCACTCACCCCCTTAGTAGCTTGGCACGAACGAGCAGGCTTAACCCAGAAGCAATGTGTAAAGTATTTGTACAAACACACACAGTAATACATTGAAAACACTACAAAATGGACACCACACCAATTTAGAAAAATATGCATTATGTATCTAAATCAAACAAGACCAAAATGACATAAATCCAACATACACAAGTTAAAATGTGAATTTTCAAAAGAACAAGAGTCTTACTCCATAGAAAATAATGGAAATGGTGATTTTGCACAAAGTACCTGGTTTGGGTAAAAAATAAAGCTGCACAGGTGAGTGTGCGTCAGAAAAGTCAGAGATGTGTCGATTCCTTCCTTGCGAGGGAAGCTGTGTGTCATTTTCCTCTCCGGTCGGATCGACGATGGGTTGTTTTTCTCCCTTGCAAGAGAGTGATGCTTCGATTTGCGGACAGGGCACCTCGTATCTGCGCAGAGTCGGGTTGACTTTGACTCCCAGGGACAATGTATGGAAAATCCAGTTGCCCGGTGTTAGAAACTGCGCTGCGTGGGGTTTGAGTCATTATCAGCAGCCGCAAGTGGCCGCAAGCGGGTGTTGCACGTCATTTCTCCACCTCGATGCGTAGATCTCTCAGCCGCGATGCAGGTGGAGCATCGATTTTAGCCCGAAGCGGGCGGCGTGTCATTTATCAGCCGCGTTGCAGATGGTGCGGTGAAAATGTCCCCGCACGGCATTCTGTGCGTGGATTTTTAGCTCTTGTTCCGCCAACTTCACCTTTCAAGGGCCCATGGACTGGATAAGACACCACTTATCTTGGCACAGCAGGAGTCTCAGCAGAGAGTCCAGGTGATGGCAGAGAACGTCTTTGATGGCTCTGAGACTTCAAAATAGGAGGCAAGCTCAGTACAAGCCCTTGGAGATTCCTCTCAAGCAGAAATGCACAACAAAGCCCAGTCTTTGTCCCCTTTCACAGGCAGAAGCTGCATCTGCAGGATAGCCCAACAAGGCACAGTCACAGGAGAGGGCAGCACTTCTCCTCAGCTCTTCAGCTCTTTTCCTTGACATCCCAGAAGTAATCCTGAAGAAATCTAAGGTATGGGGCTTTGGGTTCACTACGTATACCCCTTTCTGCCTTTGAACTAGGCAAACTTCAAAGGAAAGTCTCTGTTGTTTACAAGATCCTGCCTTGCCCAGGCCAGGCAACAGACACACACCAGGGGTTTGAAGACTGCATTGTGTGACGGCATGCACAGTCCATTCAGGTGTTAGTGATCACTCCTCCCTCCACTCTAGCTCAGATGGCCCATCAGGATATGCAGGCTGCTTCCCAGCTCCCTTTGTTTACTGTCTAGAGGGGAGTCACAAACAGCCCAACTGTCAGTCTGACCCAGACAGGGAATCCACAAACAGGCACAGTCACAGAATGGTTTAAGCAGGAAAATATCCACTTCGTAAAAGTGGCTTTTTCAAACTGACCATTTAAAAAACAACTTTACAAAAAGATGGATTTATAAATTTTGAGTTCCACCAATCTCCCAAAGGAAATCTGAACTTAAAAGTTATTTAAAGGCAGTCCCCATTTTAACCTATGAGAGAGATAGGCCTTGCAACAGTGAAAACCGAATTTGCCAGTATTTCACTGCTAGGACATGTAAAGCACATTAGTACATGCCCCACCTTTAACATACACTGCACCCTGCCCATGGGGCTACCAAGGTCTGAACTTAGGGGTACCTTACATGTATAAAAAGGGAAGGTTTGGGCTTGGCAAGTGGTTCAACTTGCCAGGTTGAATTGGCAGTTTAAAACTGCACAAACAGACATTGTGTCAACACCAGAGCAGTACGCGCTCTATTGGCGGCAACAATGCAAAAACCCAGCACTCTCAAAACAACGTAATTTATGCATTGTGCTGATATGTTGTGGTTTAACCTTTTGCAATCCTGAAAACTTATTTTTAATATGCTTACAAATACTGTTCCTTTGCAATGTATTGCTACAAGGTTTTCAGAGTGTGTTAGGGTGTGGCCCCTTTCCAGGGCCTTTCAGAGACTTTCCCTGCAACACGCCTGGGTGTGGTTCTGGGCTGGGCCAAGACTCTATAAAAGAGAGCCAGCCCAACTCCCAGTGCTCACTATTCAGAGGTCCCGGTGCAGAGCAGCAGCTTCTTCCTGAGCTCCTGTCCCGGCGGCCTATTTGGATCTTCCAGTCTTCTGCCCTTCATCCTTCATTGGTGATCATTGTTCCAGGCGGTAAGACGGTGGTTGGACTGTTCCGACACCGTTATTGAGAATTTTCATATTCTTGGTTTAATTCTTAAATGAATAACAGATTACTTGCGCGCTACCATTTCTTGACATTTATATGGTAGTTTACTAATAGGCAAGACGCGTGATTTGTTTCATAAAGGTTTGACTTTGTTATTCATTGCGTGCTACCATTTCTTGACATTGGCATGGTGGCTTAAGAATTGGCAAGATGCGCGATTCGTTTTATCGTGTTTAAACATTGTTGTCCATTGGGCGCTACTATTTCTCGACATTTACATTATGTTTTACGAATTGGCAAGACGCGCAACTCGTTTCATGAGGATTTAACTTTGTTGTTCATTGCGCGCTACCATTTCTTGACATTTACATGGTGGCTTAAGAATCGGCAAAAGAAGCACAATTCGTTTCATTGTACTTTGATCTTGTTATTTATTGTGAGCTGTTATTTCTTGACATTTACATTGTGTTTTACGAATCGGCAAGACGCGCAATTTGATTAATGATGATTTGACTTTGATATTCATTGCGTGCTACCATTTCTTGGTATTTTACATGGTGACACTCGAATCGGCAAGACGCACAATTCTCTCCTCGAGTTTATTTCATGTTGTTTATTGTATGCCACTATTCTAAGATATTTATTATGTAATATTCGAGTTGACAAGTTATGTGATTTGTTTCCTGAATCCATATTGTGTTATTCATGGTGCACAATCCTTTTATGGTGTTTACTATATATATATATATATATATATATATATCTGCAATATGCACAATTTGTGTTGAAACATTTTAAGAGTACACAGAAGGCCAGAGTTTCTAGATGCAATATTGTATGGTCCTAGTATACTTTCTCAAAACAGGATTTATATGACTGGTTTAAAATTTAATCAGAATGTTTTTTCTGATTCTCATGTAATGGAAAGTACTTGAATAAGAAAGTTTTCATTTAATTCATCTTGATTCCCTTACAGGTATCTCGCCATCTTGAAACTTAGTCATTTTAAACTTAACTCTTAGATTGTTCATGCTTTCAGAGTGACTAGGCTTAGAATCATAGTCTAGAATTGATTTCAGGAGATATAATTTTCATATCGTGTGTTCTAACCTTTTTCTTACTACAGGTCTCCTTCCCAGCTGTTCCCTTCCTAATCCCCTCTTCCCCTCTTGAACTCTCTCAGTCTCTGTGATTTATCTATCAGAGTCTTGGAGCTGTTCAGTGGTGGACGTGTTGGGAACGTGCACAGACCCCGAGGATCTGGTGACTCTGACACATTGCAGTGACAGGTCTGAGCCATATTTACAGGGCTACTCATGTGGGTGTCATGACAGTTAAAGATTTGCCTGAAGAATTACAAAAGATAGTAACTCTGAGAGTGTGTGAGCTTTCTTGAAAAGATATCAGACGTATTCAAGGCGCTGATCCAGTCAAAGTGACAGTGAAGCCAAATGCAGTTTTCCCCAGAACGCAACTGTATTTCATGACTCTAGAAGTAATTGAAGGTATTGTAGTGAATCCTAGTTCTCTTTAATGGGATGACAGGAGTTAGCTTAGCCCCTGGCTTGTAGACTCGTGCCCCCATCACCTAGTGACTTTTAATCTACTTAGCTTGCTCTGTCTTAGCCCATTTAATTATTTATTTCTTCTAAGATGGCTGCCTTGTTTCTAGTTAGGCCACTTGTTATGGGTAACATTATCAGTGTCACCGCGCAAAGGCATCAAGATCAAGCACCAAAGACAAACAAACAGTAGGTGTTCACACTTAGGGATTTTCCCTCTCTATACTTTTGAGGGATTGTTGATATTAATTGCCGTCCAAAGCATATCTGTTATCTATTGTTTAGGAACACACCTACGTCAGGGGACCTTGTAGATCTGTATAAATACATCACACTTTAGACAAATAATCAGAGGGTATCTGACCAGAGGGCCTCACCACCATCGCTGATACCGATGCTGCAGTCGTCTTGACGCTGACCCAGTCTTCGTGTCCCTGCAGAGTCTGAGATAGAGACCTCATTCCAAGGTAACAAGGGTTGGGGGCTCCTCTCATGGACATGGCATTGGCAGATTAGGTTTAACAAACCCAGCTCTCCTCTAGGTAGGAGGTTAGGCCTTTCACATTAGGGTATTAGGGCATATTACATCTCATATATCATTTCTACGTATTGCAAGATGGTGGGGGTCTTTGTAATAATGACTCTCGTCTTCACAATTCTGTTTCATGCATTATTCATTATCCTAATCATTGCAGCCCACGCAACCTATCGCAAATTGCAGTTATGTTAAATAAAAGCTGTTGTAACTCTACTGCATCTGTGTCATTGCCTGTGTTTGTATGACACATGATATATCTGTGAGAAAAGGGTAATCTCCGTTTAACCACGACACTCCCTGAGATATCTTATTCTCGAGTCCATTCGTAACGGCTGCCATAAATCACCTTTTACTATTGTGTTTCTGGTGAAGTGCTGCTAGTGAGCCGGTAAGGTTGGGACAACAGTTGCGACTTGTTGTAGGAAAAACGTAGTCGCTTACAAACAAAAGTACTGTCATCCCTAAACCGGCAGTCTTGCTCAGAGCAAGAGTCCAAACTACGACAGTATTACCTCAGTAATTGTGGACTTTGCTAAGCAGGTAGTGTTGAAATATGTAATGAGCAGACCACGTAATTTACCAGTTATGGGTTTGTGAAAGCCCAGTGGGAAATATTGCATAGTTCAGGATTTGAGAAAGGTGAACAAAATAGTAGTATCCTGTTGTCCCATAGTGCCAAATCCAGCAGTGATTTTATTTTAGATTCATGTAAAGCAAAGTGGTTTTTGGTGATTAATTTCTCACAAGCATTTTTTCAGTGCTGTTGCACGAGGGTAGTCAGCTTCTCTTTTGTTCCCGATTCGCCAACCATGTGTATTCATAGTGTTGTGCTCCACAGGGGTTTTTGGAATCACCATCCATTTTTATCAGATCCTTAGGAAAAACTTAGAGTCTTTGAACGTGCCATTTCAGTCAGCTTTAGTGCAGTGCATTGATGACCTGTTTGTTGCGTCCGATACATGTGAGCTTGCAGACAAGATACCAAAGAGTCATTGAATCATTTGAGTGAAAACAGACCCAAGGTTCCCCTTGCAAAATTTCAGTACTGTCAGAAAGAAGTGAAGTATTTGTTTCACCAAATTGAGAAAGGTGCAAGAAAAGTGTCCGGAGAAAGAGTTGCAGCAATTACGCAAATGAATCCCCCAGTTACACAGAGAGATGTCAGAATGTTTTTGGGAATGGTGAGCTATGGCTGCCACTGTATCCTGAATTTTTCAGTAATTTCCAAGCTGTTGCAGAAGTTAAAACACAAGGAAGTCACAGATCCAGTCCCCTTTGATGATGAGTGCATGAACGCGTTTACTGAGTTGATTGAGAGTTTTTGCAGTGCTCCAGCTTTGGGAATGCCTGATTACATTAAATGTTTTGCACTGTTTTGTTATGAACGTGATGATTGTGCTCTTTCAGTTTTGACGCAGTCTCAAAGCGGAATGAACAGGACAGTGGGATATTTTTCCACCACATTGGATCCTGTTCCTGCTGCTTTGCCAGGCAGTTTGAAAGCCCTGGTGTCTGCTGGTGTAAGCATCAGGAAATGGGAAGCCATTATGATAGGACATCCTTTAACTGTCTTTGTCCATCACTCGGTTGAGATCCTTTTGACTCGATCGAAGACCCAATATTTGACCAGTGCCCGTCTTACTAGGTATAAACTAGAAATTCTTGGATCTTCGAATGTAGTCAATAGGAGATGTTCAAGCTTGAACCCTTCACATTAATGTCTGTAAATGTTGATGATACAGTTGATGTTAATGAAATGGGCATGCCTGCCTCAATGTTACTGATCTGTGCACCAAACCCAGACCTGATATTCAGGATACTCCTCTAGAGGAAAATGGCTAAGTTGTCTTTGTTGATGGTTCCTGTTTAAGAGACGGAGAAGGGACTCTGAGAGCTGCATGGTACAATCCCAAATTTAGATTGGTTGCAGAAGCAGTCTGTCACATTTGTGTTTCATGCCAACAAATGATTGTAGGGAAATATACAGTGGTTAATAGACATATCAGGAGGTCCATTTAAAGAATTCAATTTGATTTCATTGAGATGCCTGCTTGCAATGAATTAAAAGTATGTGCTAGTTATTGTGTGTGTTTTCCAAGTGGATTGAAGCTTATCCAACACGTAGGAATGATAGTGCCACTGTAGTAACCTGCTGCTCAGGGACCTTATTCTGCGTTATGGTTTACACACTTCTTTGGAATCAGATCGAGGATCTCATTTTAATAATGAGATCACAAAGTTGTTGTGTTCAGCATTGAACATAGAGTACAACTTACCCTGCAGTTACAGACCAGGGGCATCTGGATTGGTGGATCTAATGATTGAAACATTGCAAGCTTGATGGGCAAAGGTTTGTGCTTTGACAGCATTGAAATGACCTGCCACTTGTCCTGATGAGCATGCGTAGCACCCCTGACATGAAGACAGGACTGTCCCCCCATGATGTCCTGATGGGTCCTGCAATCAGACTGCCAGCAGTACCTGCAAATGAATTTGTGAACATGATAGATGACTTAGAGCTGGATTATTGCAAAGGTCTAGTTGATGTGGTTCGTTCTTTGTCTCATCAGGTTGAAGCAGCAACAGTTCAACCCGCCCAAGAACAGTGCCACAACCTGAAGGCTAGGAAGTGAGTTTTGGTTAAAAGGCATGTGAGGAAGACTCGCCTGGAGCCAAAGTGGAAAGGTCCTTTTCAAATCATCTTGGTGATGACGACAGCTGTGAAGTGTGCTGGTCTTCCAAAGTAGATCCATGCAAGCCACAAGCACAAAATTCAATGTCCTCTTGAAAACACAGAGGCCCATATTTACACTTTTTGACGCACAACTGCGCCAATGCAGTTGTGCGTCAATTTTTTTACCGCCGGCTAACGCCATTCCAACGCACCATGCGGGCGCCTTATTTATGGAATGGCGTTAGCCGCCGCTGCAGACTGGTGTGCGTAAAAAAAAATGACTCACACCAGGCAGCGCCGGTGTATGGGAAAATGGGGGTTGTGCGTCAAAAAATGGTGCACGTCAGGTCTGAGGCAAAATTCAGGCCTCAAACCTGATTTGCGCCATTTTTGTTTTACGCCCAGCCTCCATTGACATGACTCCTGTCTTAGCAAAGACAGGAGTCATGTCCCCTTGCCCAATGGCCATGCCCAGGGGACTTATGTCCCCTGGGCATGGTCATTGGGCATAGTGGCATGTAGGGGGGCCCAAATCAGGCCCCCCTATGCCACAAAAAAATTCAGAAAAAAATACTTACCCGAACTTACCTTTCCTTCCCTGGGATGGGTCCCTCCATCCTTGGGTGTCCTCCTGTGGTGGGCCAGGGTGGCAGGTGGGTGTCCCAGGGGGCAGGGGGGGGCAGGGGAGGGCACCTCTGGGCTCCTTCCGAGCCCACAGGTCTCTTAACGCCTGCCCTGACCCAGGCGTTAAAAAACGGCGCCCGTCAGGCTGTGTGTCGTTTTTTAAGGCCCACCCCCTCCTGTGCGTCAAAATGACGTCAGAGTATAAATATGGGGCACAGGCCTTAAAGTCATTTTTTGGAAGGGAACGCCTACCTTGCATATAATTAACGCACGGCTTGTTCCCCCTTCCAAAAAATGACGGTCATGGTGGAATTTTGACGCCCGCGGGGTCGGACGTCAAAGTATAAATATGGGGCAGGGTTTGCGCCGATTGTGCGTCAAAATGTTTGACGCACATTCGGCGCAAACAGAGTATAAATATGCCCCAGAGTCTGATCCTGGAAGAGTGAATGCTGGTGAAGAGGTGTTCGACTTGACCAAGCTGTAAGGATGGAACAAGTGGCTGAAGCAGTAAATGTGCAAAGTGGTGAAGGAACAAGCGATCTGCATGCAAATAAAGATGCAGACAAAGACACAAATAAAGGTGCAGACAAAGGTGCAAGTAGTGTGCAAGCAGACAAATGTCAGAGAGAATCAAGTCAAAATAAAAGTCAAAATCAACTGATTTCTGCTAGTACCACAAATGTTGTGAAGGCAGTTGCAACGGGAAAAAGAACTGTAAAATGAGACAAAAGGCCTGCAGCTGCACATGAACCGGTTGCTGATAAACTCCTAACAGTAACAGAAGCAGTCAAAGAGTGAAATCAGAATGAAGATGAAGATGGTGCTGTAAGGAGAATAAAAAGAAAAAGAGTGCAAAGACACAGATACTCTTCACCTTAATGGATCTACTTTGTCACAAACGAATAAGAGAATGAGTTTATGGCCTTCTGTTTTTTTTATTTTTTTATCACTTTTTGCTTTTCATATTTTTTCTTTTTCTTTTTCTTTTCTTCTTTGATTCTACAGAAGCCACGAATCCTGGACAGGACAAACACAGTATTTGTAACTATGTATTTATTAGTCTGATTATTATAGTATGTACGATTGCACGCATTTTGTTGATTGCAGGAATGAGTTTTTCGATGAAGGGAGAGGTGCAAACGCAGCAACTCCAGGGCTGAGAATAACAACATCTAAGCAGGATAAATTTTATAAAGATGAAGGATTGCTTCAGTTAGATGACACAAAAGGAGATTTATTTACCAATGTGTATTATAGTTTGCTATATGAGTGTGTGGACACGATGAACATGTGCAATTGTTATGTGTGTGCACAGATTCCTTCATCAGTTCAAAAAGGAATCACTTATCAAAGTTTACCACTAATTTATGGCATTAGTTGCAGTCTATTAACATGTTTGTACAACCAGGAGTACATTCAGGCCCATATTTATACTTTTTGACGCAAAACTGCGCCAACGCAGTTTTGCGTCAAAAAAATTTGCGCCGGCTAACGCCATTCTGAAGCGCCATGCGGGCGCCGTATTTATTGAATGACGTTAGCCGGCGTTAGCCGCCGGTGCCGTCTGGTGTGCGTTAAAAAAAACGACGTACACCAGGCAGCGCCGGCGTAGGGGGATATGGAGCTTGGGCGTCAAGAAATGGGGCAAGTCAGGTTGAGGCAATTTTTTCGCCTCAACCCGATTTGCGCCATTTATTTCACTCCCAACCCCCATAGAAATGACTCCTGTCTTAGCAAAGACAGGAGTCATGCCCCCTTGCCCAATGGCCATGCCCAGGGGACTTCTGTCCCATGGGCATGGTCATTGGGCATAGTGGCATGTAGGGGGGCACAAATCAGGCCCCCCTATGCCACAAAAAAAACAACAAAAAAACACTGACCTGAACTTACCTTAATGTCCCTGGGATGCGTCCCTCCAGCCTTGGGTGTCCTCCTGGGGTGGGCATGGGTGACAGGGGGTGTCCCTGGGGGCATGGGGGGGCACCTCTGGGCTCCTTCAGAGCCCACAGGTCCCTTAACGCCTGCCTTTTGCAGGCGCTAAAAAACTGCGCAACACGGCCGTACGTCATTTTTTTTTACCCTCCCACTCCCGGGCGTGATTTTTGCCCGGGAGTATAAATTCCACGCACATGCCTCGGAGTCGATTTTTCCGACGGGAACACCTACCTTGCATATAATTAACGCAAAGTAGGTGTCCACGCTAAAAAATGACGCTAACTCCATGGACTTTGGCGCTAGACGCGTCTAACGCCAAAGTATAAATATGGAGTTAGTTTTGCGTCGAAATTGCGTCAAAAAAAACGACGCAATTTCGGCGCAAACGGAGTATAAATATGCCCCTCAATATTTTTACTCAAATTTTGATGTAGTTTTCTCTTTTGTTCTTATTAATCAGCATTGAAAATAGTTTCTGCGAATAAATCATTTCACAACACACCTGTTACACAGGGATGCTTAGTTTTACATCACCAACATGTAGAAAAGCTTTGTATATATAGACTGCAATCAAAAGCTTATAATAAGTTTGTAGGAACAAGAGAATGCAGACATGCGTTCCTGTTTAAGAGTATATGGGATTTTATGCTAAATGGATTAGATCTTGCTGTATCTGGTGTTTGTTACATATGTGGTAAGAACGCTCATTATAAGCTGCCGAAAGGTTGATATGGTAAATACTATTCGGGAGTTGTTAGCCTGAAAATTTGTCAAGTGGACAACATTGACAATCCTGAGGGGATTGAGAGACCTAAAATAAGATTAACAGGAGGAGCAAGTGTTTCAGAGATCACTTGAGATATTTTTGAAGCTATTATTCCATCAGTGGGAGTGATCTTGAACGACATGAGAATAAAGTTATCAATGATTCTAGATAATGTCAACTGATTTTTCAGGTGCAGTGCTCCTAATGGACACAGAAATGGTTGCTGCAAGGTCTATGATTCCTCAGAATCACCTGCGTTAGACATCCTTTTAGCAAAGGAGGGCAGAATCTGTAAAGTTTTGAAATCACATCACTGCTGCACTTATATTCTTAACAGCAGCAAGGAGATAAGGAGATACTTATATCTAATATGACAAGTCTTAAAAATGACCGAAGTGACCCAAAAGAGACAGATGTGTGGGATACAGTAGGTAAAGGGTTTTCTAAGGTACGATTTTGGTTTGGAAATTTTGAAATGGTTTTGTGAAGATAATCTTGAAACCTTTACTGATTGTGACACTTTGCATAATTTGTGCACTTGGATTTCACAAAGCATGCAATTTTTGGAGAATAGGTACCATCAGTCAATGAAAACATTTGAAACTTATCGCAAATGTAGACTTATGTTATGTCAATCTACAATGTTTTGATTTGTCTCATTGTAGATGAGAATCATTCTTTTTTGGTGGCATAAATGGCCATCAGAGGAGGGATAGGGAGAGATCATGTGTTAATGATTAATGAGTGTCATAGTAGCATGTGGCTGCTAATAAACTTGCATTTAAAAGGCTTAACAAAAGAAAAATAACATAGAAATGAAAATGTGCACGTTTGGATTACATTGAGCCATTTGTGCCTACCTTTCATATTTCTGACACTATGTTTAACATAGAAATATTTTACATTCATAAATGTGTGAATTAACAATGCATTTTAACATGAGAGTATTATTTGTAGGTTGAAATAGTAGAAATAATATGTATTGTGTATAAATAAATTAGTTCCATTATGAATTATGTGTTTAGAAAATAGATATACATTTAAAATTGCATTGGCATAACATGAATAATGCTTCAATAAAGATAATTTGCTTTGCATATGTCATTTGAAATCTATGTGTGTGCAAAATGTTTTATTGATATATTAATTCTATTATTGTGTATTAAGGGTTTCTTAACATGACTGGGCCTAAAAGTTAATTCTTTGCAAGCAGCAATGGAAAAGTACTTGCTCTCTGACCTGCTTTCTTTTTCTTAGGCAGAAAAGGTGATGTTGAATGTTCTACTGAATTCCAGGAGAGGAGCATGTTTCAAGTTTAGCTAATGTAATAATATTGGTTCTAGCTGCTGAGTTGCACAGGAAGATTCATTAAGCTTATATGAATGTTTATTAGCTCAGTTTTTTGTGTGCCATTGGAAAGGAAATGCATGTTCCCATATGGAGTCATAGTAGGAACATTGGACTATTTCTGAGAGAATTTCATAATGTATCACAAACTAGTGGTGCCATCTACAATGATTGGATGCTGAAATCAATGCCCAGTGTGTGCCCACCTAATGGACCAATCAAATGGATTTTGGCTCTTTTAATTCGAAAAGAAATTTGGAACTGAAGTCAGTCCATCGCCAGCTCTTCTGAGAATAAGTTCTATGCTTGGTTACATGCTCTTTCACATTTCTGTTCTGAGTTTCCTGATTATTTTCCTCATCATAGTCTTAATAACCCTATTCTGTTATGTGGTTCATTTCTAATAAGGCCAACTAATTCTGATTTGTCCTAGATGCAGCTTGTGTTCTGCGTTGTCCTGATGCTGCTTCCCACCGACTTCAGAAGATGGTGAATGCTCAGCTCGACGAATCAACGCTTACTGCTGTCCCACGAGGAGAGGTATAACTAAATGTGGTTTCTTGTTCCCCTTTTCAGTTAGTAACTTACACCAGCATATTTTTCTATAGCTGGGTACCCTAGTTAGATGTTTTCCAAATTATATTTGTCCTCTTTTATTTTTGCTTTTACCCACATGTGTTAGCTTGTTCCCACATGTGTTAGCTTGTTCCCACATATGCAAGTCACAAATTGTGGATAGTCTTAGGAATGGCCCAGGTCTGAAACTTAAAATCTGAAATTGAATTGTTAAAACTGTATTTTGATTATTTTCTGCTGTCACCATCATCTGCTTTGAAATCTGATAATAATGTTCATGTTGTGTTGTTGCTAATCTACATTATTCTTTTGGAGTGTTAACAGTATTGACATTTTGTAGATTGAATCTTTTCAGACACTTTTGTCAGCCTATGTTGTTATGTTTGTTTATAATTTAGTTTTGCACACCATTTATGTGACATTGATTTTGGGATAGTAATAATGCTTTGAAACTTCACTCAGTTTGGAGTTTTGTTTTAGTGTTGAATTATTCATGGTATTAAATTTTGGGTTTTATGTAACTGATTTGTGGTTGTTTGATCCTAACTTCTGACTTTGTCATCAAGTCCAAAGGTTCAGTCAACCTCTGAGGGTATTATGATGATATCTCACCTATGAAATGCTCCAATAATATCTATGTGGATAGAGATGGTAACATCTTTGCATACAAATAAATATAGTGTATAGTTGAATTACATAAATTATTCAAGCTGTCCCAGATATATGTGGTTGATGCTATCACTGCGCAATAGCCTGTGCAGTACAAAGGTATATGACCACCACCTTTCTGATATATACACATTATGAGAAACAAAACAAGGGAAAAACTTGTCAGGCCTGGGGGTCACCAGTCATGAATACAGCAAAATGTAGAACACACTTAGAGACTAAGGTTTACACTACATTCACACTTTACCAACTTTCTTTGTGATTCCCGTCTGGCGTTTTCTTCTCTTCATAGTAGGGTATTTATCTTTTGCTCCTGCAGCTCCTGGTCTTTGTGGTACTCCAGTCTTTGGGGATGTTGGGTTGGATTCCAATTCTTCCTGAAATGTTATTGCCACTTTCACAATTGCAAAGGCTGGCACAAAAAGTGTAAATTCTACTTAAACGTTTGTTGGCATTAGATGTGTTTCCTGCTGAAGTCACATTGTTGTGACACAAGAGGCAAGTGATACTGATGATTGACTTGAGACCTAAAGCACCATCAAAAAGCTACTGTGTCTGGTGTCTATTTCTTCCAGTCAGTAATTCCGCTTTCCTCCTTCTCCCATAGTTATAATATCATGGACCAGATATTGGGTGTCACATTTACCATGGTTTTGTGCCACTCTTCCACTACGCAAAGGGGTGCAAGAGGGACACAAAACCTATGTCAGATTTATTTAACCATGCAAGGCAACCTTACTTGGCCCTGAGTGGTTTGATAAACCTGGAGTAACACAAGGCAGCGCAAATCACTGCATTGTGTTATTCTGCCACAGGGAGGCATTCTATGTATGGAGCACAACTGTTCCAATGCATCCACCCATGGATTTTGGTGCATTTCCAGATTTCACAACAGTGGTAATGCATCAAGATTTTATGCTTTTCGAGGGGAAGCATAACAAGGAGAAATCTCTTTATTTCTCCTCGTTGTTTCCTCTTTCTAAGTGTAGTGCATACTGCAGCACACTTACAAAGAAGAAAGTGCCTTTGAGGACTGATTTCATGCAGGACGGTGCCCCTTTCATGACAAAAAAATCCTGCTTCCAAACGCGTGCACCCTTGCACCATGATGCAAGGGTTTCTCTGTTGGTGCAAGGCAGAGCATTGTGCACCATTGCAAGAGAAGGTCAGCAATGTGCCGTATCATGTTAAATAAAGCACATTCCTGCTCTTTCAATCAGCGCAGGAAGGTGGCTTGCTGCGCTGTGCTATGTGCGTGAAATAATTATAAATCTGCCCCTACGTATTTGCTTAATCAATAGCAATATACAACAAGAAATTGACCTTAAACACTGTAGGCACACTCCTAGTTTTTCTCCATAAATAGTCCAAAGGGAACACCAAGTTTAGGCTTTTGAAAGATATCCACTTCTGGCATTGGCATCCTAATTCTTACTCCACTTCTTTAACTGTTCGGGTTCACACTTGATGTCAGCAATTGCCGCTTGCTCATTCACATGAGACTTTAAAGAGACTTAAAAAATAACCAGTATGTCCAAACGCTAATTAGAATTTCCATCTCTATTCTGAATGTGCTCTCGCTGTGTCGCAAAGGCCAGGCATCTACATTAACTGAAAATCACACAATGATAACCTACTGGAAGGGGTCACAAACAGTCCACATTCCATTTATTTATCCCTTTCTAACCTGACTGGCCCCTGGGCTGCAAGCACCGTGGCTTCAAGCCATGTAGAGGCCAGGTGATGCTGTGCCTCCCTGCCCAAGTTAGTTTCAAATCTTGCATTACAATGATTGTCAGGACTTGCACCTCTGAGCATCCACACATAGGGAGTCATTATGAGCCTGACAGTCACTAGACCGCCAGACTCGCGGATGGTATTCAGACCGCCACCAATGCAGTGGTCTGAGCACCATATTACAACCCTGGCATTTGGCCACCAGGGAACTGCCAGCTTTGCCAGAACCGGAGATCCCAGCGGTCTGGAGGTTGTGGTGGTCCTAATCCGCCAGTGCAGCGCTGCAACCCCCTACTCCACAAGCAGTTTCATGTTGGTACCACGGCATGGGCAGTGCAGGGACCCCCCTGGCTGGCCCCATTTCAAAGTTCACTGTTTGCTTTGCAGACAGTGAACATTGCGAGGATACTGGTGCACCATTCTCCCTACAGCATTGCCTAGACTCGATTACTAGCCAAAGACAATGCTGTAGTCTGTTTCCAGTTAGGCCAGCGGGTGGAAAATCAGGTTTCTGCCAACTGGACTAGCAGGAAACTCTTAATGGGGCCGGCAGGGAGATAGCCTGTGTGGCGGCAACCTCCCCACTGGAAGTTCAGCTGACTTCAGAGGACTCAACTGAGAGCTGGGTTGGGGGCACATGTTATAAGGCCAGTCCCTCTCATGTCCTGCTCATTGGGTACAGCAGCTGTCACCAGCCGCTTCACTTCCCAGTGTATGGCACTCCCTCTGGGTAGAAAACCTTAATTAACTGTCTTCCGTCTCAGAGGTGTGCTTCTCATGAATGCCCCCATGCCTTAGTTCTGGGTTGGCTGGTTCTTCATCAGTGTCTCTTTTGGGCTGTTCTTCATTACATTATAATATTAATATTTGTTTTTATAGATAATAAATATAAAAAATTGTAGTAACTATGTAATTTGTATATTTTTGTTATCCTTTCGACATAGGGCCTTATTACGAGTTTGGTGGTCTAGGGACTGCCATGGTGGCATTTGTGGTCTGGCCCCTGTCAGATTGGCGGTCGGACCACCGTATTATCAGTTATACTGCCTATGGAGCACCGCCAGGCAGCACAGACTGCCACAGTCTAGGCTCCACAAACAGGCCAGAGGAGACAGTGTTTCCTTGGACACATTATGAGGTTGCACACCGCTAGTGTGACTGTGGCGGTCCAACAGCTACGTGTCAGCAGGCAGAAATGGGCAGTGTGATCTGCAGTCAGCCCTACATGTCCTTTGCCACCATGGAGCCCATCACACACATCTTGGTGCTGCTGATGACCCTCGAAGGTGCACAAAATCCACACAGCCGTGGATGCAACAGACCTTAAGTACAAACTCTTATCTGTGTCATTACATTCAACAATAGATCATCGCACCGTCAGCCACTTTATATAGGGGTTATGCTACGGGCACCAAGTACACATTATTGTGTCCCGGGTTGGAATTGGGCTGATGCTGCAAAACAAAGAGAAATAGGGTCATCACGTGTCCATGATCATACTTGAACAACAACTGCGATTAGCAAACATTACCATTATGTCAAGTAGTCACAGCAACAAACCCCACCTAAGTGGCCCATACATGTACCATACTATATGCATGCATGCCATCTGAACTGTCAACAGTTGCCCACAGGAAAATCAGGATCTCAGACAACTACAGTTTACATGGCTGAAGTTATGCATTCACAGTAACCATTGAACACGTAGGAGACCTCATCACCTTAAATGCTTTGCCCTGTGGAGCATACACCAGTTACCTTTTCTCATACAATAGTAGGCCAATGCCAAGTCCATTCCCACAGATCCCACACAAGGTCATGCACATATATTTCTGAAACATACATAATGACCAGAGAACATGCCATGTTGCTGACAACAGTACTATAGCCTTGAGACGGTGACATGGAAATACTCAAGTCACACTGTAAGCAGTTCCACATTGCTTACTTCATCAAATGATATTTGTCCCAGTGAAGTCATGGAGGTAGCGTTAACAGAAATGGACACTACACATCATGTGCAATATGTCAGGGAGATATGGCTCTAAAATCCACAACACAATGAATCAGCAAGCCTCAGGGAAATCACCATTAATGTCTGACACCATTTACAATTACATGCTCATCAGTAGACTCTGTTAGTCCCTTGGATGTTGGAGACACCCAGAAATTTGCAAGTACTTGCTGAAGGTCCCCAACATGTTACCTAGTTGGAAGCCACATCATTGTCTCCATTTTGGTCATGCGCACCCAGGTTTCTGGGAATGAATGCTTGTACCCAAACACATGTGACTTCAACATAATTGGAAGTCACTTCATCATGCATGCCAACAGTCAGCTTACAAACCTTCCATATTTCACATGTGCAAGGCTCTTTGCTACATGATTCTACGTCAATGGCATGGAAATGCATATTATGGCTCTAAACTCTAGGCCTACCTGTTATGTCCCTCATTGATACTGCAGTTGTATATGTCAATTGACATGTTATGATGGATGAGGGTATGTGTCAGCCAATATTCAATGGTGACACACTCCTGTATGTGGCCCAACATGAAATGCCCCCCACTGCAAATGTCTTATTCCTCATACAGGTAGATATGCACATTTATGTGAGGGGATACAGAAACCATCCCATAAACACAGGTGGACCATGCATGAAACAGAAGCTTACAAATGTTGTTCTAAAGAAGAAGGGACACATGCTGACATGTAGGCACAAAGAATGTTGGTAACAGTGATGGCACATAAATCATGTCAATGGACAGTCCCCACTTACCAAGGGAAAGTAGTGAACTGTAGCTGGATCCAGAGGACAATGTATGCTCCATCACATGTATGATGGGTATCCTTGCATTACAGAGTAGTGAGGCACCAGAACCTATCATGTGCAGAAGACAGCTAGACTTTGAGTGGTAGATGCCCAAAAATTAATTTCACCAGACAGATGGCTGAAGACAGAATTCATCCCTACCTTTCATTTGGCCTGTAATAATAAAGAGTAGTGGTCTGTTGCATAGAATTTTCACCCACTACAACAACAAACAGTACTTGATTGATCAAGTACATAGCCATATTATGGCCCTGGAGAGCAAAACGTTTGTGGATTGTACACAGTTGTGTCCTAAGTCCCAGCGCCAATAGGCAAGGCACATCAGAATACAACACATGACATGTCTACACCAACAATCACTCAACTACTGTGCTTTACATGGCTCATTCCTAATCGTCAGGGGAGCTGTCAGAACCAAACATATTCACTTGGCAAAGTAAAAGGAAGGAATATGCCCTATACTCACCCATTGTGGCTGCTGTGCTGTCCTCAAACGCCCATCAAGGTCTGGGTAGGCCACCGGCAGAATGCAGGCTATTAGGGGGTCATGGTCCGAGAGGCACCCCACTCACGCTGGATGGACATCCCCAGCTGAACCTCAGCGATCTTCTGGGCTCAGTGTGTCAGGTCCTCCCACCTCTTCTTACCCCAAGGGCCATACCTTCTTGGCAATGGCTCTCCATAGCTTCCTTTTCTGATTGGGATTGATCCCATGGATGCAAAAGGCAAATCAAGAGATTACAATAGCAGTGTGAAACACACAAGCCAATAAGTACCGGGATGTTAGAAATGTGGTCTTTAGTTGGTAGTCAGTTTATACTCTAGTCAGGCTAAGGGATATACACAGCCCAGATAGCCCCTGCTTACCCTGTTGGTAGCTTGGCTTACCTCAGAGGTGATGTGTAAAGCATTTGTACAAGCACACAGAGCAACTCAGCGAGAACACCACAAAAGGACTCCATACCAGTTTAGAAAAATAGTCAATATTTATCTAAATCAAACAAGACTAAAACTACAAAAATCCAACATACACAAAAAGAGATATGAATTTTAAAAGATTGAATCTCAATAAAACATTTAGAAACACAATAGCTCCAACTGGGGCTATCACAATGTTGTTGATGGAGTCATTCACAACAGTCTGATGCCACAGGCAGGGAGGGCGTTGCCAGAAACAGAGTAGCCCAGACCCCCAGGTACAGTACCTTTGGTAACAAGGAAAACAAGCCAGTGAACAGAGTCAGCGAGGTGAGGAGTCACTGAATGTGGTGTCTGGTTGGCTCCTTACTGCAGGGGAGGTGATGCAGTGTTGAGACGAAGCGTTGTTTTCTTACAATCCGGCGGGGTCAATGAATCTGGCCGGTCAAGACAGGGTGGGATGACCTCTCGGGGTTGCAGTCACACCACAGTGCTACTGGCACCGCAGTAGAGTCGGTTGTCACAGACTTCAGTGACACACCACATGGGACCCACGATGTTTCAGGACTTAGGCAATGTTAGGCCTGCAGCGTCCGTTGGGGTTGTCACACTCCAGCAAGGACTACAACTTCAAATTGCAGGCAAAAGTGAAGAGTCGTGCAGTGGGGCGAGTTCTGGAGTCGTCTGGAGTCGGTGTGCCTGTTTCTGATTTCAAGCTTTCACTCCCAAGGGCCAAGGAACTGGATTGGCACCGCTTGGCAAGTCAGGGTCCTCAGCAGGAGTCCCCATGTGCTGACAGATGAAGTCTTTGGTGTCCCTGAGACTTCTTCACAGGAAGTAAGCTTTGCCCAAGCTCTTGGAGAACTTTCACAAGCAGGATTTCAGGAGGTAAAATCAAGTCCGTTCCTTCTTAAGGCAGAAGCAGCAGGCCAGCACTGCAAAGCAACAGCCAAAGTGGCAGGTCCTCCTCAAGCATCAAGCTCCTCTCCTTGACAGAGATTCCTCTTGATGCAGAAGTAATCAAAAGTTGTGGGGTCAGCAGTCCAATACTTATTTCTGCATTTGAAGTAGGCAAACTTCAAAGGAAAGTCTTTGTAGTGCACAAGACCCTGCCTCTTCCTTGCCCTGGCCCAGACACACACTAGAGGGTTGGAGACTGTGTTGTGAGAGGACAGGAAAAGCCATCCTTTTAAGTGCAGGTGACAGCTCATCCCTCCCGCTCCACTCCAGGAAGACTCATCAGGTAATGCAGAACACACCTCAGTTTCCTTTGTGCCACTGTCTAGAGTGAATTCACGAACAGCCCAACTATTCAGCTGCTAGACTGAGGCATAGAATGGTTGACAAAGAAAATGCTAGCTTTCTAACAGTGGCATTTTCAAATAGACAATCTAAAAAACAACTTTACCAAAAGATGTATTTTTAAATTGTGAGTTCAGAGACCCCAAACCCCAAATCTCTATCCCAATGGGAAACTGCACTTGAAAGACAGTTAAAGTAAATCCCTATGTTAACCTATGGGAAAGATAGGACATGCAATAGTGAAAAAACAAATTTGACAGTATTTCCCTATCAGGACATATAAAACACACCAGTGCATGCCCTACCTATTGAATACACTGGACCACGCCCATGGGCCTACCTAGGGCCTACCTTAGGGGTGATTTACAGGTAGTAAAAAGGAAGGTCTGGGCCTGGCAAGTGGGTACATTTGTCAGGTCAGATTGGCAGTAGAAAACCGCATACACAGACACTGCAGTGGAAGGCCTGAGGCATGTTTACAGGGCTACTCATGTGGGTGGCACAATCACTGCTGCAGGCCCACAAGTAGCATTTGATTTACAGGCCCTGGGCACCTCTAGTGCACTTTACAATTGACTTAATAGTAAATCAAATGCCAATCATGGAAACCCATTGCCAATATCATTTCGACGGAGAGCATTTGCAGTTTAGCCCTGGTTAGCAGTAATAAAGTGCCCAGAGTATCAAAACCAGCAAAAGCAAATTACAGCACAGGATCCAAAAAGTGGAGGTCAGAAGCAAGAAACGTACAGGGAAACCGCAACAAGAGCTGCCAGGTCCAACACGGGACAAGACTACAGACATATGTATTTGCATCTGCAGACTAATATACTACCATGCCCTTAGCCTACAATGACTAAGCACGCTTACTGACCTCAGGTAGCTCATGCTTTAGCAACATGTACTGTGATGTGAGCCACAATGAAATATTACACACCTATGTGGCTTCTGAAGGGTAAACGTCTTAGGCATGAATGGAAAAACACATTCACATTCTATGAAAATGACTCACTGAATTCAGTCCCTACATGCAAATGCTATAGTATAAACTTCAACACTACACATGAGTAACAATCAAGGGGCTGGCATGGTGGGTACAAAAAGTGTCTTCCTTGTCCATGAGTGGACATATGGAATACCAAATGCAGACTCATGCCATTTCTGGGGATGGGTTCTGTGGTATGTACCTGTACCACGTAACACTCTTTTAGACATATGTGTCTATCCTACAGAGATAGCATTGAACATACAAAGTAAAGCATTGTAAAGTTTCTGCTATGTGACCAAGTTACTGACTTATATATCATGGCCTCCCAGGAATCAACACATTGTCTGCACTGTGGGACTGCCATTTATGCAATACATCTATACAGGACAAATCTGAGCTGTGTGAAGGTGACAGCAGAGTTGTGGGAGTAAGGCACGTGTCATGAGTCTAAGATACACATTGACAATAATGATAAATGCATATATGGACCAGATTATTGATTCACCTCTGTGATCATTCATAATCTAGTCAAGGGAATGAGGCATTCAGGGCAGAGTTTGCCACTACAGTGTCATATTGGCCACCTGACAGGATCTGCTGGGGTACAGGAAGTGGGCACAGTGCCACAGTTGCATAACCACAGCGACTCTCCTACAGCCTAGACTAGGTCCCATACTAGGAGATACCTTTGAAAGGCCCTGGTCTCTGCAGGCCGACCTGACAGAACCTACATGACACTCCATTACTATTGCTTCCATGCATGACAGTACATCATGTGGCTGACGCAATGTATCATGTGATGTGTGGCAACCTGAAGGGCAGAGTGAGTCGTGATATGCCTTCCACAGAATACCTTAGCAAAGCCAGATGCCATTTGAAAGATCTGCAACACTATATACTTTGCTCAAATGATTCTCAAATGAATCATACAACATGCATATCCAGCTCATGCTGTCATGCACATACATGTTGTCTGACATTGACAACAATCATGAGGAATGAGATGCCAGTGGGTGGCAGCAATGTCTCCTTACCTAAATATGTGCATTCATCACAAGGATGAATTAAGACCCCAAAAACCTAACTCAACAAAATGTGACTGAACGTAACATATGCCACTGACCACCAATACCTGCACATTGGCCATCCCATTGATGCCACACAGGCTGCAACAACAGGCACACAAGAAGTCTAATTGGCACACATGGGCACATTCTAACCTGTGAGGAGGAAAAGGATGGTGAAGGGCAGAGAAATTTGGGCACATGATGAACTCACCTGTTCCTCTGGTGAGCCATAGAGCTGTCCATACAGGTGTAGAAACTCAGTCACAAGCCTCTCAAGTTCCTCTGGAGAGAAGGCAGGGGCCCTATCACCTGCTGGACATGGAATCATTGCTCTCAGAGGCGGAGCACTTAAGTTTAGGTCATGGGGGTGTTGGTGGTAGGAGTGTCACGAGTCAAGTGAGTGAATCTGCAGAACATGGTGGTCACATCCGCCACATATGCAGTTGTCACCACCGGCGGACACAGCCATTGAGCTGCGACCACCACTGCCAACAACATTAGCCTATGACTGTGTCCGCCAATGTTGCAACCGCCTACCACCATGACAACTTCGTCCGTGGTCAAAGGTGGTATCGAATGTCCAGTGGAGCAGGTCAGGCAAGCACCATTTTGGTGGCCTGAAATGCTCTATTGGGCTTGATAAACTGCATCACACCTACAAAAAAGTGTTTGTACCTCACAAACAGTCTTATCATGTGTTATATAGGTCCTACTACTCAACCACCATTGTAGTATGTTGTATGGCACAGATGTCATTTAACAGTGGGGCGCAGTCCACCACTGCTGATGGTTATTTTGGTGGTCAGTCGATACAGTGACATTTTGGGGACAATTGTTTTGCCCATCTTTGATTTTGGTCCAAATCCATTTTGTGGACACAAGTGTTGAAAACCATGGGGGTCACATGTGACCCTTGTGTTATTTTCAGCTGTGATGTGTACTGGGTGCCATGTCTATCCAGTCAGAAATGCTTTGTCACAAGATATCATTGACATGCACCATGCATGTTGCTGTGGATACACTGACTAATGTTAGAAATCATGTCTTGTCATCCATAGAAATCCAGGGAGAGGGAGGAAGTGACAACATCTTGTCTCCCGTCCACTGCCAGACCTTACTACCATGGAGCAACACCAAATAACAATGTATTACCCCCTAGATAGGCAACCAATAGTGGACTTATATCATCTGTTGGAGCCAGATCTGATGCCAGCTATTGCTTATCCTTCCAGCATACCACCCATTGTACAAGTCATGTCAGTATTGAACTTCCTAGCCACAGGATCCTTCCAGTATACAGTAGGCTTATCTGCTGGTATATTCCAACCTATGTTCAGTCTGGTGTTGAAGGATGTCCTCTCAGAAATGTTTAAACACCTGGACAGCTATATCTGGTTTCCCCGACGTGAGGATTTAGCCCATATGAAGGCTGACTTTTATGATTTTGCACGCATCCCACATGTGGTGGGGGCCATTGATGGCACACATGTTGGCTTGGTCCCACCACAGGCCAATGAACAAGTTTATTGCATCAGAAAGAATATCTATCCCACAAACATGCAAGTTGTCTGTTTAGCGGAACTCTACATTTCAAACATCTGTGCCTGTTATCCCGGTTCAGCCCATGATTCTTCTCATAATGCAGAACAGCACAATACCCCAGATGATGTCACAACTGCACAAAAAGAGGGCCTGGCTGGTTGGTAAGTCACATCTGTCCTGATTGTGTGTGTGCAATGCCAAGTTCTACGATCATGAACTGAGTAACTCGTTGCACATATGTCCCATTCCTTAACAGGATACTCCTCATATCGAAACCGTTCTTGGTTATTGAGGCCACTAAGGAATCCAAATATGCCAGGGAAAGTTCACTTCAATGTGGCCCATGGAACACAGTGGGTAGTGGAGCTGGCTTTTGGGCTCCTGAAGGCCAGATTTAGGTGTATGGACAGGACCGGAGGAGCTATCCCTTACTAACCAGGAAAAGTGTGTCAAATCACTGTGGATTGCTGCATGCTCCTCAACATCGCCCTGTACAGGAATATCCCCTACATCCCAGAGGAGGGGGAGCATGCAGTGCCATAATGTGAGAATCCTGAAATGCTAAGTGACGATGACAGTGATGAAGAGGTAACAGCTGACTTGCGGGAATATCTCAACAGCTACCTCTCATTAGTGTAGGTATGTCATATCATTTCATGACTGACTGTACAATGAACCTAAGGTGTGACAATGTGTAGAGTTGATACTCTGCAATATTCAGCAAAAGGCTGTTTGAAGAGTTAGCCTTTGAAAAATCCCCAGCCTTGATGATGTATCTTTGTTTGTGCCAGTTTTCTTGCAATGTGAATTCATTTCCAGTTCCTTGCTATGGGATTTGTGTAATAAGTATGTTGTCAAACCTTTGCTCCTTGTTTTGTCTTTGTACAGGTACCTTCACCATGACATCCTCATGTGGGCATTTCAGAGTTGTGACTTTGGCAGGTATCTGATGCTGTTCTGGCATACAAAGTTAAAATGGATTGTTCCAGGTAATGTAGGACACAGATTTGGGATATATGAGACCAGTGCCAATACAGGTTGCACAGTGTTTGGGTGAAGGGGCTCATTACAACCCTGGCAGTTGGTTGTAGATACTGCCAAATATGACCATAGTGGAAACAGCTCAGACAGACAGCCACTTTAACACACCGACCGCCAGGGCAGAATCAACAGGCACCACGGCGGTAACCGCCTACAGCCACTTTATTAAGACAGTCCAATCTGCCACCTTTTCCGGGGCGGTACCAATGACATCAAAAGTCTGGCGGAAACAGAGCTCAGACGTTAGAGGACTCCCCTGTGGAGACTCAAGGAAGAACCACGCCGCCATGGAGCCCGAACTGCATGTCTTCCTCATGCTCTTCTACGTGCTGCTCCACTATGAAACACCAACAACGGCGAAGACGATGACGGTGAGTACAGCCACCTCGCACACAGCACACAGGGGAGGGGGGAGGAAAAAGAGAGTGACAACACCCCCACCCCCAACACCATAAACACAAGCAGATGCAGTAACATAACATATTTACCCCGCACCCCTCAGGAATAATGCAAGGACAACTCCAATAGATCAAAGTGAGTGTAATAAGTTAAAATAGTAGCAATACGTGCATCCAAATCAAAAGGTATATACATATTTACAAATGTAGGGACACTGCCCAGTCCTCAGTGTCCGTGGGCCACAGGGCCACATTACAAAGGCCATGCCCCACTTCACTCCTGCAACTACACGGAGAAAACACTGCAGGGGCATTAGGTCAAAAATAGGCAGGGTCCTAAGGGAGACGGGGAACGGGGGGCACCACAGCCGGAAGATGGTACAACGCGCACTGGTCCTAGAGTGGGTAACATGCCCTGTGCTTGGTCCTGGGGAGTGCAAGGCCACAGTCTCTCAAGTTGGTGACTTGCCCACATGCCCTGGAGGGGGCAACATGTCCATTAGTCTGTCCTGGGGAGTGCAAGGCCAGTTTCTCAAGTGGGTGACTTGCCCACTTGCTCTGGAGGGGACAACATGCCCTGGGCTTGGTCCTGGGGTGTGCAAGGCCAGTCTCTCAAGTGGGTGACTTGCCCACATGCTCTGGAGGGGGTAACATGCCCTGTGCTTTTGATCCTGGGGAGGATGGGGTGAGTGGGTGTCATACCCAGTGGTTCTGGATGGGGCATCATGCCCTGTGCTTCTGATCCTGGGGAGGATGGGGTGAGTGGGTGTCATACCCAATGGTTCGGAGGGGGCATTGTGCCCTGTGATCTTCATGATGGGGTGAGTGGATGGCATCTCCACTAGCTCTAGAGGGGGCATTGTGCCTAGTGAACTTCATCCTGGGGAGGATGGGGTGAGTGGATGTCATCGCCACTGGTTCTAGAGGGGGCATTGTGCCCTCTGATCTTCATCCTGGGGAGGATAGGGTGAGTGGATGGCATCTCCACTGGTTCTGGAGGGGGCATTGTGGCCCTGTGAAGCAGATCTTGGGTAGTGCAAGGTCACAGCCTCTTAGGTGGGTGTCATACCCACTAGATTTGCAGGCCCATGGACGCAGGTCTACAGAATGTCCGCCGACGGTGACAGCTGTTTAGTGGTGGCAGTGGTTCTGCTCCTGCTGGTGGTGGTGGGGGGAAGTTCTAGCCCATCCCCTGCAGCCTCGGATGGCTGCCAACTGGTGGTGGTGCTGGCGGCGGTGCTGCTGGCAGAGCTGGTGGTGGGGGGAGGCTCCAGCCCATCCCCTGCAGCCTCGGATGGCTGCACCACCATGATTGGTGGTGGGGTCTCTGACTGAGTCTCAGCACCAGGCCCCTTGTCCTTACTGCCTGCTGGTGCAGGCTCCTTGCCCTTCCTTCCTGCAGGTGGAGCTGGCTCCTTGTCCTTCCTTCCTGCAGCACTTGGGCTGGCCCCATGCCCTTCCTCCTGCAGCACTTGGGGCTGGCACCTTGCCCTTCCTTCCTACAGCACTTGGGGCAGGTCCCCTTTCAGTCTGGCTGGCTGGTGGCTTGGATCCTTTCCCACCTGGAGTTGCTGGGGACACTACTGTGCCGTGGACTAGGTGGCTCAGGTGCTTGTCTGAGTTTTGACCACCCTGGCCTGACGTAAAGGACGGGGTAGGGGTAGAGAAGAGGTCAATGGTGGAGAGGAAACGCTTCTTAGGGACATTGGGGCAGGAAGAGGGAGAAGGTTTTGGAGTGAAGGAAGAGGGAGTGGTTGTAGGAGGTGTCAGTCTGCAGTGTTTGGGTGCAGGTGCATGGGCTGGATGCTGTTGTGAGGTGGATGGCTGTTGGGTGTCTGAGTGCTTGCATTTATGTGTTTTTTGGGAGGAGGGGGCACAGACACAGTGGGAGAGGACACAGGGAATGTGGGCATTGATGTGAGTGTGTTGAGTGCCAGTGAGGTGTGTGTCCTGACAGGTGTGCTGGTGATGGGGGTAGTGGATGAGGATGTAGTGCATGCAGGTGTGAGTGTAGACACAACTGGGAGGGAGGTGGAGGAGGAGGAGGAGAGGGCCAAAGTGGAGGCAACAGATGTTGGTATGTCTGCTTCTAGATGGTGTTTGTGTGAGTTCCTGTGGGATGAAGTGTGGTGCTTGTGTTTGCCATGTCCACTCTTGTCTGTTGTCCTGTGTGCATGCTCGTCTGCCTGTGTGATTGGGATAGGATGTGGTTGAGGGGAATGGGATTGGGTACAGGAAGTTGGAGGGTGGAAACAGGGGCAATGGCTGCCATCACAGAGGAGGCCAGAGCCTGGAGTGATCTCTGCTGGTCCGCCAAGCCAGTGTGAATGCCTTCCAGAAATGCATTGGATGGTTGCATTTGGGCTGCCAGCCCCTGGATGGCATTCACAATGGTTGACTGCCCAACAGAAATGGATCGCAGGAGGTCAATAGCCTCCTCACTCAGGGCAGCAGGGCTAACTGGGGCAGGGCCTGAGGTGCCTGGGGTGAAGGAGAAGCCCACCCTCCTGGGTGAACAGGAACGGGAAAATCACTGAGGGGGTGCTGGAAGGGCGGTGCTGGTATGTGGGGTGGTGGCTGTACCTGTAGCTGGGGTGGGCACGGAGGTGTCCGCCACCATCAAGGAGCTTCCACTGGAGGAGGTATCCGTGTCCAAACAGTCCTCTCCAGTCTCCGCCATGGTGCTCCCCTTGCTCTCCATCCCACAGGTGCCCTCACCATCGGTGGACTCGGTTTCCTGGATCCTGTGGGATGCAGCTCTCTCCGTCATCAGTGCCTCTGCTTCTCTGCCAGGTGACGCTAGTGCACATAAGGACAGAATGTCAAAACAAAAAGGGTGGGGGGGGGAGATTCAAAGGATACACTTGTTCAATGGCGGCACCAACACCACCTTTGACGTACACAACACACTCACAGACAGGGAACAGCCCTCCACACTAGGCAATGCACTACCATTTACAATGCTAGTCACCAGGGTATGGTTAGGAACACATACTCCCAACTGCAGCATACCTGAGACCCACACACCCCTGCCCAGTAGTTGATGCCTACTAGGTAGGTTGGAGGAATTTCACATCAGAACCATGCTCAACATGGGACCTATTCTGCAATGTCAGGCCTGGCCTAGGGGCACCCACAGGCCCACATCCCCCACCCGGATACCACCCCACCAGGCGTAAGTAGAAATGAAGGGAACTGTACTCACCCGTTGTTTCTGCTGTGATGCCCCCAAGTGCCCATCCAGCTCCGGATAGGTCACCGCCAGTATGCAGGCCATCAGGGGGTCAGGGTTCGTTGGGCACCCCTTCCTCATTGGTAGGCCATCCCCGGCTGGGCCTCCGCCATCTTCCATGCCCAGCGTCTTAGGTCCTCCCACCATTTCCAACAGTGGGTGCTCCACCTTCCATAGACCCCCAGGGTCCGCACGTCCTTGGCAATGGCGCGCCATATACCCTTCTTTTGATGGGCCTGACCTGCAGAGAAAATACACACAGGGAAAGGTTTTAGTCAGACCATCCTGTCTGTTACACTCATGGTCCACCATGCCCCTCCCCATCCCCATTAGCACAGATATGGCCCAGCATGCATGCTGCCCAGGGCCCATCCACCAATCCCTCCACATGGGGCCTTCACACACAGCACTCCATGTATTCATGCCCCATGCATCGTGCTCACAGTGTACTCACCTGTTGGTCTGGAGGATCATACAGCAGTCGATACTGGGGTAGGACCCCTTCCATTAATCGCTCCAACTCCGCCGAGGTGAAGGCAGAAGCCCTCTCCCCAGTCACACGTGCCATGGTAGGTTCCAGACACAGGTCACAGCAGCACATGCAGTGTAGGCCCTCTCCTGTTGGAGGTGAGGTAGCAAGTGAGTGAACAGATAAAAAATGGAGGTCACGTCTGCGGCGGTGCGTACCGCCCCCGCCAGCGTACACCACCAATGGCCACTGTACCCCATAGGGCCCAATGATAACCAATGAGGATTTGCATGGCGGTTCCCGACCGCCTCCCGCAGTGGTGCACAATGTCACATTTCCTCCTGCCCCTCCATATTGGACAGGCAGACACCATTTTGTGTACAGTTCACAATTTCACATTCTGGACATACGCCACCGAAATATTGTAACAATCATAATATGCATTGAACTGTAGTGGTTACAATGTACAGATAATGACCAGCTGCTCACTACTTTACCCTATAGATTGCAACTGCTACATTTTTTGACAACAGGTTCTTTCCAAGTGACAGTGGGCTTGGCAGCAGAAATGTCACAGGCAATATTCTCAATAGTGCTTACCAAAGTGTTGACTGCCCTGATTAAACACATGTGCAGCTACATTGTTTTCCCCAAGTGGAGGATTTGGCCACAGTGAAGGCTGACTTCTATGCAATGGGACATATCCCCAACATCATTGGTGTGATTGATGGGACACATATTGCATTTGTAGCCCAGGTAAAAAATGAACAGGTCTTTAGAAATCGTAAAAGTTATCACTCGATGAATGTGCAGATAGTGTGTTTGGCAGACCAGTACATCTCCAATGTCAATTCTAATTATCCAGGCTCGGTGCATGATGCTTTTATCCTGAGGAATAGCAGCATCCCAAATGTGATGTCCCAACTCCAGAGGCACAGGGTGTGGCTAATAGGTGAGCCCTGGTTCCCACCCAGTGCATGCTGGTGTATGTGTATGGTGCGAGCCATATGGCATAGTGTGTGGCTAGCAGTTGTCCCTCGATATTTGCAGGTGACTCTGGATATCCCAACCTATCATGGCTACTGACCCCTGTGAGAAATCCCAGGACAAGGGCAGAGGAACGTTTCAATGAGGCACATGGGCGAACAAGAAGGATTATTGTATGTACGTTCGGCCTCCTGAAGGCCAGGTTTCGGTGCCTCCATCTAACAGGTGAATCCCTGTGCTACTCACCCAAGAAGGTCTGCCAGATCATCGTGGCATGCTGTATGTTACACAACCTTGCCCTCAGACACCATGTGCCTTTTCTGCAGGAGGAGGAGGCTGGAGATGGCCGTGTGGCAGCAGTGGACCCTGAGGACAGCGAAGGAGGCAGATGATAAGGATGAGGACAACAGAAGTGCAGTCATTTGTTAATACTTCCAAGGACACACAGGCAAGACAGTGTTATTTCACATTTCATTAACATTTTGATGTGTGACATTGTCATGGGCAGGCTGTGAATTCCTACTTCTATGGCCATTCACTGTACTCATTGGCATCTATTTTTGCAGATGTTGGTGCTCCACTATTGCTCCTGGTGTTTTCACTGCAGCCAACTGCAGGTCTTTCCTATGTAAACATTACTGTTCAGTTGAATTGCATTTTTTGAACCTTGTTAAACATGTACATTTTGAAATCATTTGACATACTCCATATTTGTATTTTTTTCTAAGTGTGTTTATTGCAGTGCTCTGACGAAAAGGGGTAAGTGCAATGGGCTGGAGTGATGATGGAGGAAAGTCCAGGTTAGAGTCCAGTCTATTTGTAGCACAGGTGCATTGTCCAAGGGGGCATAGGAAGGGGAGCAATGGCAGTTCAAGGTGGGCAGGGTGATGGAGTGGGACAATCAGGAGAGTCTTATTTCCTGGTGGGGGTCTTGGCAATAGTCTCTGGCTTCTGCCTGGATTGCAGGGGCGTTTGTGGGGTGGTTCTCCTTCTGCAGGGGGAGGGGTGCTGGTGACCTGTTGGTCCTATGGCGGGGCCTCCTGTCCGCTAGCGGCAGCGGAGGTGGAGGGCTGTTCAGTAGTCTAGCCAGTGGTAGGGGCCTGCTGGTGTGCCACTGCCTCCCTCATACTGTTTGCCATGTCTACCAGCACCCCTGCAATGGAGACCAGGGTGGTGTCAGTTGATTTCAAGTCCTCCCTGATCCCCAGGTACTGTCCCTCGTGCAGCCGCATGTTCTCCTGCATACTGTCCAGGATCTGGCCCAGCAGATCCTGGGAATGGTGGTATGCTCCCAGGTTTGCGGTGAGTGCCTCCTGGAGAGTCGGTTCCCTAGGCCTGTCCTCCCCCTGTCACACAGCAGCCCTCCCAGGTTCTCTGTTGTCCTGTGCCTTCGCCCCCTGAACCGTTTGCTCACTGCTGCTGACCCCAGGTCCCTGTTTGTCCTGGGTTTGTGGTGTGCTCAGGGGTCACTGTAGTGGTGAACACACTACTGATTGACGTGTCCCGGGGACAGAGGTATGGGCCTTCTGGGTGGGTGCAGTGGTGGTGTTTCCTGAGGGGGGAGGCTCTGTGGTGGTGTGAGACTGTGGCTGGGTAACCGACTGTCCCTGATGGGCCAGGTTGATCATCCAGATCCAGGCTACTAGAGCTGCGGTCACCGCTGTGGGCCTCTTCTGTTGGGGGGACTGGATGTTGCTGTACCTCTTCTCTGGTGACATTGACTGGGTACCTGTGGGGATGTAAATGCTGTGTTATTGTTTCTGTGTGTGACATATTGTGCATGGGTGGGTTGCCCTCTGTGATTGTTATTGCCCTGGCAGCTTTGCCTTGTGTGAGTTGTTATTGGTGGGCTAGCAGATTGTCTCTAGTGTGCATGCTGTAGTGATAGGTATCCATGCGGGTCTGTGAGTGGTGTCCATGCATTGGTATGGCATGCAGGGCTTGGCATTGGGATGAGTGGGTTGCGGTGGTGGGGTGTGTGGGAGGTGGTGGAGTGATGGGGGTGATGGTGAGGGTGGGGGTATGTGATGGCATGCAGGTGGTTGGGTGGGTGATAGTAGTAGAGAGTTGACTTACCAGAGTCCAGTCCTCCTGCTACTCCTGCCAGCCCCTCAGGATGCATGATTTCCAAGACTTGCTCCTTCCATGTTGTTTGTTGTGGGGAAGGAGGTGGGGGTCCACCACCAGTCCTCTGTACTGTGAGCTGTTGTCTTGCTGTAATGGAAAGTACCTTCCCCCCTAGGCTGTTCCACCTCTTCCTGATGTAATCCCTTGTTCTGGGGTGCTGTCCAATGGTGCTGACCCTGTCTATGATTCTCTGCCATAGCTCCATCTTCCTAGCAATGGATATCTGCGGCTCCTGTGATCCAAATAGCTGTTGCTCTACCTGGATTATTTCCTCCACCATGACCCTCAGCTCCTCCTCAGAGAATCTGGGGTGTTGTTTTGGTGCCATGAGTGTGATGTGAGTGAGGATATGTAGGGTGATGTGTTGGAGTGTGTGATGTAAGGTGCTAGGGTGGTGTATAGGTAATGGTGGTATGTGGCTCTGGTTGTGTGAGTGCTCTTGCTGTCTTTCTCTGCTGGCAATTATTGGTGTTCACAGAGCGTTGTAGGTAATGTGGGTGGGTGTTTTATAGTGGTGTGGGTGTGTGGATATGGTGTGTGGATGTGTGTCAGGTGTGTATAGTTTGAGTTGTCCAATGTGGTGTTGTTTTGTTTGAGTGTCTGTATTTTGAGCGAAGCTGTATGTACCGCCAATGGTTTACCGCCATTGAATGTCCGCCATGGCTGATTTGTGGGCCATAATGTTGTGGGCGTAGTTCTGTTGGCGTAACGTGTGGGTTTTGATACCACCACTTTATCACTGACCTTTGGGCTGGCGGATTTGTGTGTGAGGCTGAATAGTGACGGAATGGCGTGTGTGTGTCATAATATGGTTAGGGGATATCTGCTGCCTCAGTGGTGTGTTGGCAGCAGTCAGCATGGAGGTAAGTGGGATTTACCGCCAATGTCATAATGAGGGCCTAAATCTGTAGTCATTGATTGTGACCAAGTCATTTTCCCCTCACATTGGCTAAACACTCTTCTTTTATGACCTGTATGTGGCTGTATATATGTTTCATCATTGCGGGCTCAAGTGCCTGTTCCACAGCATTGACATGTAACATATGTTTGTCATATCACCAGATTTGTGGTCATTGGAGTATGATGGATGTGTAATCAGGCACTTTTTTACTGCCATCTGTCAGTATCTTGGATTATGTGATGTTCGATTACTTTGGTGTGGTATGTGGTAAGGCTCTAGCTGGTGACATGATTGCCTATTCTACAGGACAATGTCTGACAAATCCCTTCCTGCCGTGGTCTGGGGAGCTGTACCTTGGAATATGTACTTTGAGTCAGTATGAGTCACACTTTCTTGTTTCATAAAGTTCAGACACATGAGCAGCCTATGCACTGTACACTGAAATTAAATGCTTGGTGTGACTAGACACTTGTACGTATGTGATTGTGTGCAACAGTTGTAATCCTGAGCATGACACTGTGGCCCAGACGTATACTCTGTTTGCACTGAATTAGCGTCATTTTTTAATGCTAATTCAGCGTAATCTCAACTCCATATTTCTATTTTGACTCTAGACTAGTATAACTTCAAAATATTGGAGTTAAAGTCATGTTTTGGATGCGTGAACCCACCTTGTATCAATGAGATGCAGGGTGGACATTCCCATCCAAAAAATGACTGTAACGCCCTAGCACCTTATTTATTCTACTGTGCAAAATTGGTGCACGGAAGGGAGGCGGGCCTAAATAATGTCACTAAGCATGGTTAGCAGCATTATTTAACGCCTGGATCACAGCAGATGTTAGGGGACCTGTGGAAACATTTCCATTGTCAAGCACCATGGAAAGAGCCCACAGGTGCCCACCCCAAGCCCCAGGAACACCCCCACCCACAACAGAGGGACATCACAGGATGGGAGACCCCATCCAAGGTAAGTAGGGTAAGTAGAGATAAGTATTCTAATTTATTTTTTTAAAGTGCCATTGGGGGCCCTGAAATGGTCCTCCCTACATGGCATTGGGTGCATTGGCAATGCCCAGGGGACCTTTGTCCCCTGTGCTGGCCATTTGGGTGGTGTGCATGACTCCTGTCTTTTATAAGACAGGAGTCATGTGGTATGGATGGTTTAGCGTCAAGAAATGATGCTAGGCTGGTTAGAGAATTTTTTTTTACTCTAACCAGCCTAATACAATTTTTTGGTGCAAAACCCCCATCTCCCATATCTCCACCCGGCTAACTTAATTTTCCATGTCGTTATCCTACCCTTTGCACTAGATTGCGCCATTCCATAAATTTGGTGCCCAGCTGGAGTCCTGGAAAGGTGCAAGCCGGCGCTATAATTGTTTACATAAAACTGTGTTTGCACAGCTTTGTGTCAAAAAGTATAAATATGGGCCTGTGTGCCTATAACATATCCCTCCTTGCACAAGTCTTTATCATGTGGTTCACATGATCTTATATCTCTATGTACAAAATGTTGAAACTAAACAATCAGACAATGAGTTTGTGATGGGTGAATTTAATATAATGCTAATGAAAACATAAAATTGGGATAGAAAAGAAGTAAAGCTGTCAGTCATGGGGAATAAAATCATTGGAGTATATGCTACACTATTGGGAATACAAAGTCCAGAGTACTCCTCCCGTTGGAACTAGTAGGTGGTTCAGGATCACTCAAAAGAGTAAATGGGTGGCACACAAAGGAGTTCCTTTAAGAAGAGGTTACTTGATGGCAGAGGGGGGTATGTTGTCATCCCCCCTCTTAGATTTTTCAGGGGTGTCTGCTGCTACAGAGGCAGGGATGTCTGGATTGGGTTCGTCCACTGGCAGGGCCTCCTTTCCAGTGGTTGACACCAATGCAGATGTGTCTTCTGTTGATGAGCCAAAGGAAGTGATAGATTGGTTGTGAAAAGCCCTGCAAAGGATTGTGCATGCCCGTCATCACCCTTTTAAGGAGGCCATGTTAGTGCATGTGGACCCAGGAGTTTCTTATATATATGAATGGAGTCATGCTTTGGTCAGTGCAATGTGAATGTGTCTGCTGCCAATACCATTCTGGTTATGCATCTCAAGGCCTTTGGAATAATTGTTTTGCACACTGGATATGGTCCCCTTCCTGTCCTCAATAGCTTCATCTAGGGTTAGGAGGTCAAGATGGAGCTAGGTAGCAAGACCCATCTGAGAGGTGCGCATCATCTGTATCTCCGTCCCTCCCAGGTGAGTAAACTTCAATTGAGAGTTAGCAAGCAAGGGTATTTGGACAAGTATCCGCTGGTCTGGAGTTGGTGTTTGGAATCCACAGAAGAACCCTGGAATGGATCCACTCCTTCCTCTCCGGGAGGACACAGAGGGTCAAACTCCTGCCCTACAATTCCAGATCCACAGGAGTCAACTGCAGAGTCCCCCAAGGATTGCTGCCATCGTGAGAAGCCAAGGTATGAACATTGTGTTATATGCCGATGACACCCAACTCATCATTTCCCTCACCAAATACCCGGACACGGCCAAAAGTAACTTCCACTCACGAATGGAAGCTGTCACCACCTGGATGAGGGAAAGCTGCCTCAAGCTCAACTCTGAGAAGACTGAGTTTATCATCTTTGGAAATGACTCCTCAGCTTGGGATGACTCCTGGTGGCCCACATCCCTCAGAACCCCCCTCTGCAGCGACTGAGTATGCCCGCAACTTAGGACTCATCCTTGACTCCTCCCTATCCATGACCCGTCAGGTAAACTCAGTTGCCTCTTCCTGCTGGCACACACTTTGTAAGATCTGAAGATGGATCCCAGCAGCCTGTCTCAGGACAGTCATCCACACCTTAGTCACTAGCAAGCTCGACTACAGCAATGCCCTTTATGCCGGCACCTCAACTAGAAACATAAAAAAACTACAACTCATCCAGAACACCGCAGCCAGACACATTCTGGACCTCCCGCGCTGAGAACACATCTCCCAAAACCTGAGGACCCTCCACTGGCTACCAGTCGAGGAGTGATTCACCTTCAAGCTTCTCACCCACACGTACAAGGCTATTCACAACGCAAGACCAGCCTACCTGAACCACTGCACCTCCTTCCTCACCCCCACCACATCCCTCTGCTCCCCACAGTTGGCCCTGGCCACTATCCTTGGCACCTGCTAAACCACTACCGGAGGACGATCCTTCACCTACAATGCAGAAAAGAGCTGGAACTACCTCCCCCTGCACCTCAGACAAAGCCCCTTGCTCACCATGTTCAGGACGGACCTCAAGAAGTGGCTCTTCAGATGAGGCCCCTCTCCCCCAAGCGCCTTGAGACCCTCACGGGTGAGTAGCGCACTTTACAAAAATTGATTGATTGATTGATTGATTGAGTTAGAGCAAAAGTGCCTCCTGGGAGTTGCAGCCATGTCACTCTCCATTCTACACACCCTTCACAAATGTCTTCCTCCCAGGTGAGTAAACTTAATTTGAGAATTCACAAAAAAATGGATCTGGGCAAGTAAACACTGGTTTTGTGGTTGAAGGTAGAGAAACAGGGCCTATTTGGCTTTGCATTCCAGTCAGTCCCTCTACTTCCCACCACCATACAAATGTTGTCCTCCCAGGTGAGTACATTTTAATTGAGAGTTAACAAACATAGGTATTTGGGCATTTGAACACTTGACATGTGTTTGGAGTTAGAGAGACAGAGCCTCCTGGCCTTATCAGTCATGTCACTCCCTCTACTTCCTACACTTGATAAATGTCATCCCCCCAGGTGAGTACACTTCATTTGAGAAATGACAAACATATATTGGGGCAGGTGACCACTGTGCTGATGACAGAAATAGTGCCTGCTGAGAGTTGCAGTCATGTCAGTCCCGGAACTACACACACTACACAGTTGTTATTACCCAGGTGAGTATACTTCATGTGTGAGTTCCCAAACAGTAGTCTTTGGAGAAGAGGGCACTGGGCTGGTGACTGAAGTAACAATGACAGAGCCTCCTAGCCTAAGCAGTCAAGTCAATCTCTCTACTACACACACTATACAAATGGTATCCTCCCCGCTGAGTTAAATTACATTGATAGTTGCCAAACAGGTCTTTCGTTGAATGAACTGTTTTTTGAAGACAGAGAAACATTGTCTCCTGTGAGTTGCTGTCAGGTTATTCAATCTAGTTCACACACTTGCTCAATGTTTTCACTCAGGTGAATAAACTTCCTTTGGGACTTGACACATAGGGGTCTTTGGACGAGGGAACACTGAGCTGGTGTTTGGGGTTATATAAAAAGTGCCTCCTGTGAGTTGCAGCCATGTACTCCCTGTACTGCACACACTATACAAATTTTATCCCCCAGGAGAGTACACTTCATTTGTGAGTTTGCAAAAAAGGGTTTTTTGAGAAGTGAATATTGGGCTGGTGATTAGAGTGACAGTAACAGTGCCTCGTGGGAGTTGCGGTCATATTACTCCCTGTAATACACACAATATTGAAATATTATCCCCCCAGGTGAGTACACTTCATTTGTTATTTTCCAAATTGTGGTCTTTGAACAGGTGAACACTGGGGAGGTGAGTGGAGTGACAGTAACAGACCCTCTCAGAGTTGCAGTCATATAGCTCCCTGTACTACACACTATATAAACAGTATCCCCCAGGTGAGCATACTTCATTTGTGAGTTGGCAAACAGGAGTATATGGACAAGTGACCACTGTGCTGGTGTTTGGAGTTACAGATATAGGGCCTGCTGAAAGTTGCAGTCATAGCACTCTTGCTAGTATATCCACTCTACAAATGGTATCCTCACAGGTGAGTACACTTCAATTGAGAGTTACCAAACAATTGTATTTGGACAAGAGAGCACTGGGCTGGTGGTTGGTTTTACAGCCACATGGCCTTCCTGGCCCTAGTAGTCATGGCACCACCTCTACCTCTCACATTTGACAAATGGTATCCTCCCAGCTGAGTAAGCTTAAATTAAAAGTTGCCAAACAGACGTTTTTAGACAAGTAAACATTGTTTTGGTGTTTGGAGTTGCTGAAACAGCTCCTCCTGTGAGTTGCAGTCAGGTCAATCTCTCTACTAAACAGAATTAACCAATGTTTTCCCCACAGGTGAGTATACTTCAGTTGAGAGTTCATGAACAGATATATTGTATCATGTGACCACAGTAGTACTGTTTGTATCTATAGGACTGGGAGGTGTAGTCGCGTTAGTGCCTGTATTACATACACTCGACAAATGTTATCTCCCCAGGTGTGGACCCTTACATTGATAGGTAACAAGCAGGGGATTTAGACAAGTAACCATTGGTCTGGTTTTTGGAGTTATGGAAACAGTGCCTGCTGGGAGTTGGAGTCATGTAAGTCATGGTACTACACATGCTATACAAATGTCATCTCCCCAGGTGAGTACACATCAATTGTGAGTTGCCAAATAGAGGTCTTTGGACAGGTGAAAACTGGGCTGGTGAGTGGAGTGACAGTAAAAGAGGCAACTGCTGAGCTGTGATCATGCATGGCATATCATTTTGGTGACATTTTTAGTGTTGTGACTTACCAGAATCCACTTCCCCATGTATTCCTTTCAAACCCTCAGGATGCAGTATGGCCAGGACCTTCTCCTCCCAGGGAAAGAGATATAACGGCGCAGTGGGATGGCCACCACCAGTCTTCTTGGTCTCCAACTGGTGCCAGGAGACCAGGGAATGAACATTGTGCCTGAAGTCATTCCACTTTTTTCTAATGTTCTCCTTTGTGCACAGGGTGGTGCCCACAGCATTGACTCTGTTGACTATCCTGTCCCACATTTCTATTTTCCCACTGAGAGGAGTGTTCTGCACTTGTGCTCCAAAAATAGTGGCTCTACTATTATGATGTCATCCACCATGACTCTAAATTATTCGTCAGAAAAACAGGGATTTTTGGGATGTGACATGGTGGAACAAAAAGAAACAGGTGACAGTGCCCTACTAAACAGAGGAAGTGCAATAAGTTGTGAATGGACAAAAGTGTGTACAGGGTGCTCAATGGGATAACAAAAAAAACCGGTCCCTAATCTAAAAAAGATGCTCTGGCTTCATTGTCTCGCAGTGTAAATTGAAAGGATTGTGGTCTGTGAAGGGATGTGTTTTATAGTAAACTTTGCAGGTGTGTCCAGTGTGGTAATATGTGTCAGCTGTGTTGTTCTCAAATTCATCCTGTGCGCTGTTGTGTATTACTTTGGTAACCACAGACCACTGTGGTTCGAAACGCCATTGGCTGACCACCATGGGGTTCCGCCATGGTGACTGTGTGCTTGTAATAAGGTCAGTGGTTGGTCGCTGTGCTGTAGGCACCACCCATTCCCAGCCCTCTGTGCCCCCTGCAGTTTATCTTTTTTGGGTTGGCGGTCCTGTCTGTATAACTCGTAATAACATGGCAGTCTTTTTAGGACCGCTAACATGGCGGTCTGGTGTCCAACCGCCAAACTCGTAATAAGGCCCACAGACTTTTTATGTTTCGAATTTTATATTGTGGGGTTTTCAATAGAGTTGTTAAAATATGTTATTTATTTGAAGTGAATTACTCTCTCTTTTACTGTTGCACTGAATGGAGTAGGATTAGTAAATTTTACCCCTACTGAGTCCAATGCTTTCCCTACTGTTGCGCCAACTGGAGTGGGAATAGTAAATTTCACCCCTCAAGTCCAACGCGTTCCTTACTGTTGCACAGACTGGAGTGGGAATAGTAAATGTTAGCCCTCCTGAGTATAATGCTTTTTCTACTGTTGCCAGACTGTACTGGGAAGAGTAAATTGCAGCCCCCTGGTGTCTAACGCTTTCCCTACTGTTAGATGGGGTCTCTAGTTGGCAGAGGTATACACCCTTGTCCAAGTAGGGGCCACAATCCTATTCAGGGTAAGTCACACACAATCTAAATTATCCTGTGCCTACCCTCTGGTAGCTTGTCACTGAACAGTCAGGCTTAACTTAGAAGGCAATGAGTAAAGTAATTGTGCAATAAATCATGCAATAACACAGTAAAATAAAAACATTACAGAAAGATACCATACAAGTTTAGATAAATATAAGATATTTATCTGATTAAACGCAGGTCAAAACAATCAAGATTTGATAAGTACACGTTGGAATAACATATTTGAAATGAAAAGTCTTTAGTACTTAAAAGCAACAATGGTATCTTGCAAGCCCAAAGTACCTGGTTTGTGTCAAAATTACACGCACGAAAACCACAGAGGAGGAGATGCGTGGAAAAGGAAGGGTGTGTGTCGGATTTCCGGGCACACAGAGGTGATGCGTTGATTAATTTCCACGCGGCAAGGGCTTTGCGTCGAATTCCGGCACAAAGGCTTGAATCCTCTTTATAATGCGGGGTCTTTTGATGCCCAGGGACGAAGTGTGGAAATCCTGGGTGTGCTGGATGAAGTCACAGGTGCTGCATTGATCCGGTGGGCGATGCGGGGAAGTTTCTGTCACACGGCTTGCACTGCGTTTATTCCTCTCGCAGGAAGAGGGGCTGCATCATTCCGGCTAGGTGATGCATCGATCCATAGGCTATGCGTCAAAGTTCCAGTCGCAATGCTAGGGCTGTGTCAATCTCCACTCAGGGAGCCGGGCTGCGTCATTCCGGGTAGGCGATGCAGTGGTTTTCTCACTGCTGGGCAGGCTGTGTGTCGTCTTTCGCCACAAGGAGTTTCTTTGCAGAGATTAAGGTGGTCATTATGACCCTGGCGGTATTATAACCGCAGGGCCAAAACGACGGGAGCACCGCCAACAGGCTGGCGGTGCCTCCTGGCATATTTTGACTGAGGCGGTAGCGCCGCGGTCGCACCGCCGGGGCCGGCGGTTTACCGCCACAATGGCCCCAGTGGATGTAATCCGCCAGGGCAGTGCTGCTTGCAGCGCTGCCCTGGGGATTAAGACCCCTCTACCGCCAGCCTGTTTCTGGCGGTTTGCACCGCCAGGAAGAGGCTGGTGGTAAGGGGTGTCAGGGGCCCCCTAACAGGGCCCCGGCCAGCTTTTCACTGTCTGCATAGCAGACAGTGAAAAGCGTGACGGGTGCAACTGCACCCGTCGCACAGCCGCAACACCGCCGGCTCCATTAGGAGCCGGCTCCTATGTTGCGGCCTCATTCCCGCCGACCCAGCTGGAATGTCATAATGGGGGCCGCGTGAGTGCGGACGCAATGGCCCCCTAAGTCTTTTTGGCCCTGAGATTTCAGGAAACAGGAGGCAAGCTCAATCCAAGCCCTTGGAGAGCACTTCTCAGCAGAGCCAGAGGCCAGCAAGGCAGCAGGGCAACACCAAGGCAACAGTCCTTTGCAGCAAAGCAGTCCACGTAAGTCCTTTGGGTTGGCAGGCAGCTTCTTTTGGTAAGTTGCAGGTTCTAGTGCAGAATGTCTTCTCAAGACGTGTCTAGTTTGGTAGTGTCAGGGACCCAGTTTATATACCCAAATGTGCATTTGAAGTGCGGGAGACTTCAAAGAGTGGCTTAGAAGTGCACAAGTTCCCCTTTCAGTACAATCCTGTCTGCCAGGGTCGCAGTAGGTAGTTTGGCATTCTATTGTGTAAGGGCAGACCACTGTCCTTTGAAATGTAAGTGTCAGGGCCTCCACCCTTCCAGCCCAGGAAAACCCATTCAGTGTGCAGATGTGTGCAGGTATGACTGAGCATCCTGTGTTGTCTGGGTGAAATGCACAAGGAAGCTGTCAACCAGCCCAGCCCAGATGTGAATTGGAGACAGGCTGTAATGCACAGAAGGATTTTAAGTGCAGAGACATGTTCACTTTCTAAAAGTGGCATTTCTAAAATAGTAATATTAAATCCAACCTTACCAGTCAGAAGGATTTTGTATTACGATTCTGGCCATACTAAATATTACCTGTTTACCCCTTTTTAATTAGAATCTACCGCTCAAACAGTTTATGAGGGCAGCCCTCATGTTACCCTATAAAAGGAGCAGGCCTCACAGCAGTGAAAAATTTATTTAGGAGTTTTCCACTACAAGGACAATTAAAATGCACAGATATAGGTCCTGGCTTTTACCTACACAGCACCCTGACCTCTGGGTTACCTAGGGCCTACCTTAGGGGTGACTTATATGTAGAAAAGGGGGAGTTTAAGGCTTGGCAAGTACTTTTAAATGCCAAGTCGAAGTGGCAGTGAAACTGCACACACAGGCCTTGCAATGGCAAGCCTGAGACATGGTTAAGGGGCTACTTAGGTGGGTTGCACATTCAGAGCTGCAGGCTCGCTAGTAGCATTTAATTTACAGGCCCTGGGCACATGTAGTGCACTTTAGTAGGGTCTTACAAGTAAATTAAATATGCCAATTGGGTATGAGCCAATGTCAGCATGTTTTAAGTGGGAGAGCATATGCACTTTAGCACTGGATAGCAGTGGTAAGGCATGCAGAGTCATAGGACCAGCAACAACAGTGTCAGAAAAGTGGGGGGAGGCAGGCAAAAAGCTAGGATGACCCCCCTAAGGCTGTCATGTCTAACAGCTACAGTTGCACTGACTGGAGTGGGAATAGTACATTTTACCTCTCCTGAGTCCAATGATTTCCCTACTGTTGCACCGACTGGAGTGGGAAAAGGAAACTGTACCCCTCCTGAATCCAATGTTTCGCTACTGTTGTACACATTGTACACACTTGAGTGGGAATAGTAAATGTTAGCACCCTGGTGTCTTCACTTTCCCTACATTGAGTGGGAATAGTACAGTTTACCTCTCCTGAGTCCAACCCTTCCCTACTGTTGCATTGGCTAAAGTGGGAATAGTACATTTTCCCCATTCTACACCCAAAGCTTTCCCTAATTACTGGAGTAAGAATAGTATATTTATTATTCCTAGAGTTTAAAGGTTTTAACAGTATTGTTTAAACATTCATTATTTTGATGTGTTTGTGTATTTAATTTCATATTTTTAAGATATATATATATATAAATATTTGTACTATTTAACATATTTTTGTAAAACATATTTTTATTCATTTGTTTTTTTTATGTATAATTAGATTGGCAATTTTTTTTACAAATTGCAGTTTATTTGTTAATTCTATTTCTCTATTTCTCTCTCTCTCTCTCTCTAAATATATATATAATAAAAACAAGGCACCTTCAGGGTTAGAGTGACGTATAAATTATGCAAGAAAGAAAGAGAGAACTCTGGGTAGTTCGCAAGTTTAGCTGGAGAGCAGCTCCTGTGGGAAGAACTCTGCAACACCATCAAAGAACCAAGGCCCTCATTACAACCCTGGCGGTCGGTGTTAAAGCGGCGGTAATACTGCCAACAGGCCGGCAAATAAAAAAATGGAATGACGACCATGGAGGAAACCGCCAACATAGACAGCCAATTTAACACTCCGACCGCCACTGCGGTAGAGACAAACAGCTTGGCGGTCACCGCCAACAGAAAGGCGGAAGACAATGTACCGTCCACACTATTATGAGAGGCCAATCCGCCACCTTTTACGGAGCGGAACCAACGCAAACAAAAACATGGCGGAAACAGGACTTGGAAGGGAACACACTCACCTCTCCACACCCCACGAGGAACCAGGATGCCATGGAGCCAGAACTCCAAATATTCCCTGCAATGGTATTCCCGCTCCTCTATCGGTAGCAGCAAAGACGGCGACGACGACCATGGTGAGTACTGCACCTACAACACAGGGAAGGGGGGAGGAGGGAGGGGGGAGGGGGGATGGAAAAGAGACTGAAACACACACGCAACACAACACACCCTCAACCACTACAACATACACACAAATACATGCTGCAACATTACATTTACACCCCACCACTCCCCCTTCAGGAACACAAGGACAAAAGGAAATGAGTTGAACGATTGTAATCATGAAAAAAACAAAACTCGAAATACAGAATATATGTGAGAAAACAGGGCTGGTTGCAGAGGCCCCCTAACTTTTTGCCCCCATTTTCCACTTTTTTGCTGGTGTTTTCCTGACTCTGATGGTGCCCTGGGTACTGCTAACCAGTCCCAGGGCCTGTGCTCTGTGTAAAATGGATATGCAAATTAGGCTAATTATAATTGGCTAAGTTAACCTACCTATAAGTCCCTAGTATATGATAGGGCATGTAGGTTTAGGGACCACAGCATAGGTAGTGCACCCATAGGTGTACTGCTGAGGTGCCCAGTGTCATTTTAAAGGCAGGCCTGCCTTGCTGGCTGCTTTTAAATTAAAGTTATATGCAAATTCGACTTTGGAATTAAAAGTAGTTCCAAAGTCTTAAACTACCTTATTTTTACATATACGTCACCCCTAAGGTGTGCCCTATGTGCCCCTAGGGCTGGGTGCCATGTAACTATAAGCAGGGACCTTATAAAAATAGTTTTATAAGCCCTAGTGAGGTAAAAACAGCCAAATTTGTTTTTCCCTCATTGTAGTAAAAGGCCTTCATAGGCTAGAATGGGGAGACTTTATTTTAATTTTTAAAGTCTCCTTAAGTGATCCATACCAAGAGTTTGGTATCACATTAATTGTTGTGATAAATCCCACAACTTCCATTTGTTGGATTTAATATAACTTGTTCAGGTAAAGAGTTTTAAACTTTACCTGAAAAGTTGCCAATTTCAGTCCTGCCTTGATGAGGTGTGAAGTGGCCTGGCTTCACACAAAGGAATGTGCCTGTGGGAGGGAATCTCCCCTCAGCAGATGGTGAGGCAGGAAGGGGGAGGGCTGCCAAACTGGTCTTCAAAGGCAGAGAAGGACATTTGGAGCAACCAGCAACACCCTCACATCCTGCAACCTCAGACAACTAGGTGCCCCCTTGATTAGATTAGGAGAGGGAAGGAGAGGGGTGTGTTTATGATTTTTAGCCACACCAGTGGGTGGGCTCAGCCAGATGTAACCTCCAAAAATCAGATTGAGCCATGATGGATTTTTGGAGAATGTTGCCTCCTGGGATTGATTTTTGCCACACTTCCCAGGAAGTGGTCATCACAGGGGGAAGGACCCTGCACCTGATTGGAGAACCAGGACCCCCCTGCTTTTCACCCAGGAGCAGAGATAAAACTGGCAGACCTGCACCCACACCTCAGATCCCCATCAGATTCCAACAAGGAAGAACCAAAGGAGAAAAAGGACTGCCCTGCTGGACCCCTGGCCTGCACCTGGAACCTGCACTCAGAAGGACTGCACCAGCTGCACACTTGGGCTTCACCACAAGAAGGACTTTGCCTGGCTTCAACTGGTTCAAAGAGGGACTCCCTGTTTGCTACACGTGAAAGATTGCTAACCAGAGTCCCCTGCACCAACTCCTGAAGAAAGCGACCAGCTGACCACTGCCCAGTGGCCAAAAAGGAGTTTGCGCCAGGTGCATTCTGGGAGTTGTAGTCTGCACCCCCCCAAGGACCATCTCAGAACTTCTGGACCCTTGGGGTGAGCTGTGGACATCAAAAGAACCTTAAAAGAACATCTGGGAGAAGCCCCAGAAGTTTGGAGAACTTTTGGAAAAAAGCTCCAGAGAGGGACCGACCCACCACGGCAACTCTAGCCAGCTTGCCTCAACCGCGACCCGGCCTGATTTGCTGGTTCGTCCCGGTAAAGAAAATCTCAGAAAAAGAGACTAAGGCGGTCATTCTGACCCCGGCGGGCGGCGGTAGCCGCCCGCCATGCGGTTACCGCCATTTGGCCGCTCCGCGGTCAAAAGACCGCGGCGGCCATTCTGGCTTTCCCGCTGGGCCGGCGGGCGCCCGCCAAAGGAGCGCCCGCCGGCCAAGCGGGAAAGGCCCTGCAACACAGAGGCCGGCTTCGAATGGAGCCGGCGGTGTTGCAGGGGTGCGACGGGTGCAGTGGCACCTGTCGCGATTTTCACTGTCTGCAAAGCAGACAGTGAAAATCTGTATGGGGCCCTGTTAGGGGGCCCCTGCACTGCCCATGCCAGTGGCATGGGCAGTGCAGGGGCCCCCAGGGGCCCCACAACACCCGTTCCCGCCATCCTGGTTCTGGCGGTGAAAACCACCAGAAACAGGCTGTCGGGAAGAGGGTCGGAATCCCCATGGCGGCGCTGCAAGCAGCGCCGCCATGGAGGATTCCCTGGGCCAGGGGAAAAACCGCCAGTTCCCCTTTTCTGACCGCGGCTTTACCGCCACGGTCAGAATAGCCCAGGAAGTACCGCCAGCGTGTTGGCGATGCTTCCGCTGCCCTCCGCCCTGGCGGTCAGAGACCGCCAGGGTTGGAATGAGGGCCTAAGTCCGAAGGTAAACGTTGACCGGGACCTCCCAGCCAGCGTATCCGAGGAGGGCTCCATGGATGTCGGATCAAGATCCAGGTTTACCCCGGTCGAAGGATTTTCACCTCGAAAAAACGACTAAGTCCGAAGGTAAAAATCTCCAACGAGGATTCCCGCATCGCATATCCGGAGAAGGGCTCCAGGAGGTCGGATTGGACTGGCATGTTCATCCCGCTGAAGAAAATCTTCGAAAAAAAGACTAAGGGCCTGATTACAACTTTGGAGGAGGTGTTAATCCGTCCCAAAAGTGACAGTAAAGTGATGGGTATACCACCAGCCGTATTATGAGTCCATTATATCCTATGGAACTCGTAATACGGCTGGTGGTATATCCGTCACATTTGGGACGGATTAACACCTCCTCCAAAGTTGTAATCAGGCCCTAAGTGTGAAGGTAAACTTTTAACCAAGGACTCCCGTGGCCTATAGCCGAGCAGGGCTCCATCGCGGTCGGCCTTAAACTTTGACTTTGCCCCAGTCGAGGTGCAACCAGATGACCCGATTGGTGCTTTTTGTTTCTAGGCACTAAAAAAAAAAAATCTTACAAAATTCATATCTCTGGTTCTCCTTATCCGATCTTATTCGTTTTGGTGTCATTTTAAAGATAAAAATATAATCTATTTTTATAAACTGGGTTTGGATTTTTAAACTGTTTCCTGTGTTTTATTTAATTACTGTTTTGTGATATTTGAATGCTTTACACAGTCTCCTAAGTTAAGCCTTGACCCTTGTTGCCAAGCTACCAAGGGTTGAGCTGGGTTTAATTTACTGAGACCTAACTGGACCTTAGTGGAGGTTAGTGGCCTATTGCTAAGTGTAGGTACCTACCTGCCCTTACCAATAACGCATTTTCCAACATTTTTGGTGGCAGCGGTGGGATCCTGTACTTGTGCTCAGTATCACGTTACAGTTTTAAGTAAAACAAATTAAAAATCCTTTAAATTGTCCTAGTGCAAAAATTGTTTTTTAATTTTTAATTTGGATTAATTTAAATTATTGATTTTTTGTGATTTTTCTAAATTCTTGTTTCCAATTTTTGCAAAAAGTTTTTGTTGACACAAAACTAGGGAACCATGGAGCTTGATCTGGCTAGCCTACCCACACTGACAGTAGTCCAGCTTAGGGGGTTGTGTACTAAAAGAGGGTTGCCTGCAACCACTGACCTCAGGAAACATGTCCTCATCAAATCCCTGACAGCATGGGCTGAGGCACAAGAGGTAGACCCAAAGGAAGCTCCAGAGGAGGGAGAAGTAGGGGAGGATGCTAGCTCTAACCACTCAGGTGGAGGGAGGGCATCTGAGCCTAAGTGAGGATGAGGAAGACCGGTCCTCATTACATACAGTCACTAGGGGCAGTCCCAAAGCTAGCTGGGGGAAGGGGGTCCCTTCAGGAGGAGAGAACCTGTCCCTCAGAGAAAGAGATCTGGAGGACCAGCTAGCATTTATAGCTTTGGAAGCACAGAAGTGGGCCCTAGAAAAGAAGAAATGGGCAAAGATAGAGAAAAGAGATGGTGGCAGCGACAGAGAAGTTGAGGTGTCCATGGGTGGGGGGGGGTTTGCCCCAGATTACCCAAGGGGGTTGTTCCTGCTTATGTAGAGGGGGATGATATAGACAAGTGGTTGGAGGCCTTTGAGAGGGCATTCCAAATGAGAAGGGTTAGACCTCAATACTGGGGCTCCCTTTTGTGGGAGTTGGTCCCCAACGCAGGGAGGGATAGGCTTCTGACCTTAAGGGGGGAGGAGGCAGATTCATACCCTAGTATGAAGAGGTGCTTAACCAAGAAGTTTGGTCTGACCCCAGAGCAGTATAGAATGAAGTTCAGGGACACCCAGAAGGTCAGTACCCAGTCTTGGGTTGACTTTGTAGACATCTCACTTAAGGCACTAGAGGGCTGGATTATTGGTAACAAAGTAAATACTTACGAGGAGTTATACAATCTGATCATGAGAGAGCACATCTTGACCAATTGTACTCAAGAAAGGTTACGCCAGCATCTAGTGGACTCTAAGCTGACCAACCCTAGAGAGCTAGGGGAGGCAGCTGATGAGTGGTTGAGAACCAGGGTGGTTGTCAAGTCCCAGGGGGGAGACTTCAAGAATGGGGGGTCAGGTCCCCAAAAACCTAAGGAGGGAGGTGGTAAGCCCACCACAGAGACTCCCTCTGTACCCCAGAACCCTAAGAAGAAGGAGAGTAAATCCCACTCCCACTCTGACAAGCAGATACAGGGAGGCCCAGGGTTAAAAAAGCTCTTGGACAGTAAGGCTTGCTTTGACTGTCAGCAGACAGGTCACTTCAGAGGAGATGCAGCCTGTCCAAAGAAGGTGGTTAGCACTGGGCTGTCCAGTGTAGCCATGGAGGAGGACTCCTCAGATGATGAAGTCCTCCTAGCATTGAGCTGGGAGACAGGACCAGATGGTAAGCTAGTGATCCCTGAGGGTGGGAGTAGGCACTTCCACCCCATTCAGGTGAATGGGATCCCTACCACTGGCCTGAGAGACACCTGTGCCAGTCACACTATGGTGAATGACCGGTTAGTGACCCCAGACATGTATGTCCCAGGAAAGACCAGGAAAGTTGGGATAGCCACAGGGAGGTCACCTCCAAACCTGTAGCCATAGTGCCCCTAGAGAGGGAGGGTATCCTTGACTGGTTTAGGGTGGTAGACAGTGCTGACCTCCCCCTAGATTGTATCCTGGGCAATGACCTCCCAGAGTTGAGTCTGATCCCAGATGGGGTGGTCGCCCAGGGCGCCCCCAACCCAAAGTCCTGGGGAGTCAGTCCCTACAGTTAGGAGACAGGGGTCCCCAAGAAAAGGAAAGAAGAAAAGGAAGGGTAGGCCACTCTTAAAGAGAGTTCCAGGGAGCCAAAGGCCTTCTGCCCCTGTAGGGGGGGAGCCCAGAGTTGGCACTGGTGAGGCCTCACCTGACCCCATGGAAGTCCTGAGTAGTCAGGCAGCTGTCCAGATGCAGGGTGTTGCCCCTGCACTGACAGAAGGGAGAGTGGAAGGAGGGTGTCTGCCACAGGAGGTGGTAGCCCCCCACTCTAGCCAGCAAGAGGGGTGCCAGGACCCCACAGTTGCCCCTAAAGCAGCTCAGCCACCTGTCAGTGGAGAGCTTAGGCTGTGGTTCTGGGTACTGACAGCTGTCAGTAGCCTCTGCTGGGAGCTAGCATTCCTGGCAGCACTGCACTTGGCCTGGGAGGCAGATCCCAGGACCAAAAGCAAGGTAGGCCCCCTTACCCTGTTGGTCATGGTGGGATTGCTCAAGTGTTGGGTGACCTCGTTGGGTAACCTAGGGGTTGCCCTAGCAAAGTTAGGAGTAGGGGAGGTGGGCACCTCACTACCCAAGTTGGCAGAGAGAGAGGAGGAAGACCCCCCTAGAGGGAAGTTTCAGTTTGAGATGGGTCCTTTCACTGTTGGGGTGGGTTCACTATCCAGAGGGAGTGACCATGACAGGAGGATGTAAGGCAGAGTAGGCCCTGCAAAGGGACAGCCAGTTTTCTTCACTGTCTTCCTCGCCTAACAAGCCAGGAAGACTCTCCCAGGGTTGTGCTGAGTCTCCTGGGCATATGGGCTGGGGGGGCATGTGTGAGAAAACAGGGCTGATTGCCGAGGCCCCCTAACATTTTGCCCCCATTTTCCACTTTTTTGCTGGTGTTATCCTGACTCTGATGGTGCCCTGGGTACTGTTAACCAATCCCAGGGCCTGTGCTCTGTGTAAAATGGATATGCAAATTAGGCTAATTATAATTGGCTAAGTTAACCTACCTATAAGTCCCTAGTATATGGTAGGGCATGTAAGTTTAGGGACCACAGCATAGGTAGTGCACCCATAGGTGCACTGCTGAGGTGCCCAGTGTCATTTTAAAGGCAGCCCTGCCTTGCTGGCTGCTTTTAAATTAAAGTTATATGCAAATTCGACTTTGGAATTAAAAGTAGTTCCAAAGTCTTAAACTACCTTATTTGTACATATAAGTCACCCCTAAGGTGTGCCCTATGTGCCCCTAGGGCTGGGTGCCATGTAACTATAAGCAGGGACCTTATACAAATAGTTTTATAAGCCCTTGTGAGGTAAAAACAGCCACATTCGTTTTTCCCTCATTGTAGTAAATGGCCTTCATAGGCTAGAATGGGGAGACTTTATTTTAATTTTTAAAGTCTCCTTAAATGATGCATACCAAGAGTTTAGTTTCAAATTAATTGTTGTAATAAATCCCACAACTTCCAGTTGTGGGATTTAATATAACTTGTTCAGGTAAAGAGTTTTAAACTTTACCTGAAAAGTTGCCAATTTCAGCCCTGCATTGTTTTTGCTGCTGTGCTCTGATTGCCCAGCCTCTAGCAGCCTAGCCAGGCTGACTTGATGAGGTGTGAACTTGCCTGGCTTCACACAAAGGAATGTGCCTGTGGGGGGGAATCTCCCCTCAGCAGATGGTGAGGCAGGAAGGGGGAGGGCTGCTAAACTGGTCTTCAAAGGCAGAGAAGGACATTTGGAGCAACCAGCAACACCCCCACATCCTGCAACCCAGACAACTAGGTGCCCCCTTGATTAGATTAGGAGAGGGCAGGAGAGGGGTGTGTTTATGATTTTTAGCCACACCAGTGGGTGGGCTCAGCCAGATGTAACCTCCAAAAATCAGATTCAGCCATGATGGATTTTTTGGAGAATGTTGCCTCCTGGGATAGATTTTTGCCACACTTCCGAGAAAGTGGTCATCACAGGGGGAAGGACCCTGCACCTGATTGGAGAACCAGGACCCCCCTGCTTTTCACCCAGGAGCAAGGATAAAACTGACAGACCTGCACCCACACCTCAGATCCCCATCAGATTCCAACAAGGAAGAACCAAAGGAGAAGAAGGACTGCCCTGCTGGACCCCTGGCCTGCACCTGGAACCTGCACTCAGAAGGACTGCACCAGCTGCACACTTGGGCTTCACCACAAGAAGGACTTTGCCTGGCTTCAACTGGTTCAAGGAGGGACTCCCTGTTTGCTACAGGTGGAAAATTGCTAACCAGAGCCCCCTGCACCAACTCCTGAAGAAAGCAACCAGCTGACCACTGCCCAGTGGCCAAAAAGGAGTTTGCACCAGGTGCATTCTGGGAGTTGTAGTCTGCACCCCTCAAGGACCATCTCAGAACTTCTGGACCCTTGGGGTGAGCTGTGGACCTCAAAAGAACCTTAAAAGGACATCTGGGAGAAGCCCCAGAAAGAGACTAAGGGGGTCATTCCTACATTGGCAAAAGACCGCGGCGGCCATTCTGGCTTTCCCGCTGGGCCGGCGGGCGACCGCCAGAAGGCGGCCCGCCGGCCCAGCGGGAAACCCCCTTCTATGAGGATGCCGGCTCCGAATGGAGCCGGCGGAGTCGAAGGGGTGCGACGGGTGCAGTGGCACCCGTCGCGATTTTCACTGTCTGCAAAGCTGACACTGAAAATCTTTATGGGGCCCTGTTAGGGGGCCCCTGCACTGCCCATGCCAGTGGCATGGGCAGTGCAGGGGCCCCCAGGGGCCCCACGACACCCGTTACCGCCATCCTGTTCCTGGCGGTGAAATCCGCCAGGAACAGGATGGCGGTAAGGGGATCGGAATCCCCATGGCGGCGCTGCAAGCAGCGCCGCCATGGAGGATTCCCTGGGGCAGGGGAAAACCGGCGGGAAACCTCCGGTTTCCCTTTTCTGACCGTGGCTTTACCGCCGCGGTCAGAATTGCCCAGGAAGCACCGCCAGCCTGTTGGCGGTGCTTCCTCCGTCCCCGGAATGACCCCCTAAGTCCGAACGTAAAAAGTTGACCGGGACCTCCCAGCCAGCGTATCCGAGGAGGGCTCCATGGACGATCGGATCAAAATCCAGATTTACTCAGGTCGAAGGATTTTCACCTCGAAAAAACGACTAAGTCCGAAGGTAAAAATCTCCACAGAGGATTCCCGCATCGCGTATCCGGAGAAGGGCTCCAGGAGGTCGGATTGGACTGGCAGGTTCGTCCCGCTGAAGAAAATCTTCAAAAAAAAGACTAAGGGGGTCATTACAACATTGGCGGTAAAAGCCGCTTACCGCCGTGCAGAAGACCGCCAATACACCGCTGCGGCCGCGGAATTCCGCCACAGCTATTATGACACACATCTCGGAATCTGCCGAAATTCGGTCACCCACACAAGTCCGCCACACCAAAGGTCAGTGTTAAACTGGTGAAAACAAAACCTCCACCTCCACGCCAACAGAAACACGCCCATGCTATTACAACCCACGTATCCACACGGCGGTCTTTCAACCGCGGTATTCCATTGGCGGTACACACCGCCACGCTCAAAATACACACACATCTCTAAAACACCGCCACATTGGACAATTCAAATTACACACACCTGATACACATACACACACCACCCCCACACACCCAATTCAATATAAAACACACAACCACATCACCCACAAACCCCTACGACCAAAAATTAGAGACGAAGGCCAGAGAGACAGCACTGATTAGACAATCCCACCACACAGAGGCACACAACACCATCATCCACACACCATCCATGCACCAAACACCACACACCACTACACATCACTACACTCATCACCACATACACCACCTCACACATCACACACACCACCCCATGGCACGCCAAAGACACCCCCGCTTTTCCGAGGAGGAGCTCAGGGTCATGGTGGAGGAAATCGTCCGGGTAGAGCCACAGCTATTTGGCTCACAGGTGCAGCACACCTCCATAGCCAGGAAGATGGAGCTATGGCGCAGAATAGTGGACAGGGTCAACACAGTGGGACAGCACCCAAGAAATCGGGAGGACATCAGGAAGAGGTGGAACGACCTACGGGGGAAGGTGCGTTCCGCGGTCTCCAGGCACAACATTGCGGTACAGCGGACTGGCGGCGGACCCCCACCTCCTCCCCCACAACTAACAACATTTGAGGAGCAAGTCTTGACCATCATGCATCCAGAGGGCCTCGGAGGAGTCGGTGGAGGAATGGACACTGGTAAGACAAATCTTAGCTATCATATCCCCCACCCTACCTGCATGCCATCACACACCCCCACCCTCACACCCTCCCCTATCACTCCAAATCCTCAATAATGTACTAATAACACAAACCACTCATCCCAACACCAAGCCCTGCATGACACAACTAAGCATGGTCACCCCTTACCAAAGCATGCTCACTGCACATACCCAGAACAACCCCCTAACCATCATCACACAGGCCCCCACACAGGAATGCTAGCACTGGGGTACACAAACACCCATCTATTGCACACCATCACACACACATATGCAATAATCATGCTCTTATGCCCCTGCAGGATCACGAAGGACCGTCACCACACCAGAGGGTCCAGACATCTCCACTCCACCCAGAGAAGAGGCCCACAGTGACGATAGCAGCTCTGCCCTACTGGAGCCTGGTGACCAGCCCGGACCATCGTGGGCCTCGGGACAATCGGTTCCCCTCGCACAGGCACAGCCCAACACTGATCTTCCACCCTCTGCACCCACCCAGCGCAGCACCCACCCAGCGGGCCCAAACCTCCGTACCCAGGACAGGTCAATCAGCTGTGTGTCCACCACTACAGGGAACCCAGGATAACCCACCACCCTAACAACAACAGGGACCTGGGGACAGTGGTAGTGGGCACACGGTCCAGTGGACGGAGGCACAGGAACTGGGAGGGCTGCTGTGCGACAGGGGGCGGACGGGCCAAGGGAACCCACTCTCCACGAGGCCCTCTCCTTCATCATGGGAGCATACCACCACTCCCAGGAGACGATGGCTACGGTACTGGAAAAGTTTCAGGAGACCCAGCGCATGCAGGACGAACTGTATTTGGGGTTCAAGGAGGAGCTCAGGACCATCAGCTCCGCCTTGGGCACCATCGTAGGGGTGCTGAAGGACATACAGCAGACCTTGAGGGACACCGTGGCACTCCAAGGGGCCCCTGACACTAGCCAGGATGATGAACTGCCCACCACCTCCGCCGGCGCTAGTGGACAGGACGCCCCGCCACAGGACCACCACACCAGCACCCAACCCCCTGCAGATGGACAACCACCATGCAAGCGGTCCCTGAGATCCAGGAACAGGACAGAGCAAGATGGCAAGACCCCCGCCAGGAAATGAGACCACCCTGATTGTCCCCACACTGTCTCACTTTGTTACCTTGTCCATACTTAACTGCCCCAGCTCCACTTCCTATGCCCAGATGGGCAGTGCACCTGTGAGACTAATAGACTGGACTCTGCCATGGACATTCCTCCACCATCACCCATCACCATTTTACAACCCCCCTCCATTTTTGAGCACTTAAATAAACACCCTTGAACATCAAAACATTCTGGAGTCAGTCTATGATATTGTAAAATGTATTATCAATGACATTGTCAAAATGCATTGATAGTTGTTAAGGCAACATACCAATGTCACACATCACAAGTCCTTGAAGGATGCATGCAGATGACACACGTTGGTAACCACACCTGTGAAACCGTAACGGAAAGGAACAACTCAGTTACCAAATAATCCCAATAAATTACACAGGATAGAGTAAGACGTGTGACAGTGAATGTAATGCAAAAAATGAAAATGTTCTCACCTGAGTGTCACTGGAAATATTGCTGTATGACTGACTCCCTGTTGTCGTTGTCTTCTTCCTCAGCTTCCTCCTCATCACTGTCCACAGGCTCCACAGCTGCCACAACACCGTCATCTGGACCATCCTCCTGTAGAAAAGGCACCTGGCGTCGCAAAGCATCAAACAGGCGATGATGATCTGGCACACCTTCTTCGGTGAGTAGAATAGGGAACCACCTGTCATATGGAGGCACCTGAACATGGCCTTCAGGAGGCCGAAGGTCCGCTCGATCACCTTCCTAGTCCACCCATGGGCCTAATTGTAGCGTTCCTCTGCCCTGGTCCTGGGATTCCTCACTGGGGTCAATAGCCAGGGAAGGTTGGGGTAACCAGAGTCCCCTAATAGCCACACACGGTACCTCTGGAGTTGACCCATCATATCAGGGATGCTGCTATTCCGCAGGATGTAGGCGTCATGCACTGAGCCAGGAAACATAGCATTTACCTGGGAGATGTACTGGTCTGCCAAACAGACCATCTGTACATTCATCGAATGATAACTCTTGCGGTTCCTGTCCACCTGTTCACTCCTGTGGGGGGGACCAGAGCTACATGGGTCCTATCAATAGCACCTATGACGTTGGGGATATGTCCAAGGGCATTGAAGTCACCTTTCACTGTAGCCAAATCTTCCACCTCAGGGAAAATGATGTATCTCCTTACGTGTTTCATCAGGGCAGCCAACACTCTGGACAGCACGTTGGAAAACATAGGCTGGGACATCCCTGATGCCATGGCCACTGTTGTCTGAAAAGACCCACTTGCAAGGAAATGGAGCACTGACAGCACCTGCAAGTCAGGGGGGATTCCAGTGGGATGGCGGATTGGTGACATCAGGTCTGGCTCCAACTGGGTACATAGTTCATGGATTGTGGCACGGTCAAACCTGTAGGTCTCGATTAAATGTCGCTCCTCCATTGTCAACAGGTCCACCAGCGGTCGGTACACCGGAGGATTCCGCCATCTTCTCAAATGTCCAAGCTGACAGCGCCTAGGAAGGACAACAGCGAGGATCGGGTCATCTTTTTTCCAGGTATGTACCCACTGTTACACAGAACACGACACCAAACACAAAACCCTTCCTGTATGTGTGTTGAGTGTAGGCCTAGCTATGTGTGACGCAGAAGTAAATGAAGACATGTGGGCCCCTGAAATGGCGGCAGCCTGACCTCTAAACTGGGACAATGGGATTGTGGGGTAACTGCGTTGCCGTTGCACACTGTCGCGGTAGGCGGTCGTAGACCGCGGCGCAATGCTGCATTGGTTAACATTGGACCCTATGGGTCCCACGAGCCAAAGAGGAAGTGCGCCGGCGGTGATGATACGCACCGCCGCGGACGTCACTGCCGTGGACGTCACCGCCATTTTCTATCTGTTGAATCACTAGATACCTGATCTTCGACAGGAGAGGACCTACACTGCAAGTGCTGCTGTGACCTCGGTCTGGAAGAGACAATGGCTGCTGCGTCTGGGGAAAAGGCCCCTGCCTTCACTGCTCAGGAGTTGGAGAGACTGGTAGACGGGGTCCTCCCCCAGTACATGCTACTCTACGGTCCTCCAGACCAACAGGTTAGTACACAGGTAGCACGTTGTATGGGCTAGGCCTGGGTGGATAGGGCTGGTTGTAAGAGGGAAGGGGGCAGAGTTCAGGGAACATTAATGCATGTGAATGAATGTGCCACATGGCTAGGGTAGGGAGGGGGGCCACGCACATTGACGGTGCGGTTGTTAATGACTTCTCTTCTTACCTTGTGCATGTCATGTAGGGCAGAGCCCACCAGAAGAAGGACATTTGGCATGCCATCGCCAAGGACGTCCGGACCCTGGGGGTCCACCAGAGACGGGGCACCCACTGCCGGAAAAGACGGGAGGACATTCGCCGCTGGAGCAAGAAGACGGCGGAGGCTCAGCTGGGGATGGCAGCCCAATGTGGGAGGGATGCCCGTCGCCCCATGACCCCCCTGATGTTCAGGATCCTGGCGGTGGCCTACCCTGAGTTGGATGGGCGCTTGAGGGCATCACAGCAGACACAAGGGGGTGAGTACAACATCATTCTGCAGACTTTGCGAGCAGTGGAGGGGTCTGGGTGGGGGAGGAGGCCTGTGGGTGTACCTAGGCAAGGCAGAAATAGGTACACTAGGCCCCTCCGCAATGCAGGCCATGTGGCACCCTACCCCACCGCAGTAGAGTGCCATGTACAGGTATAGATGCCCCTGTGGCATCCATGTGTGCAGATGTCCACCATAGCCATGTAGACCAGATCACAGGAATTGCATCTGTAGAGGCCAGGAGCACGGCGTAGTGCAGGGGGCGGCTGTGTCTGTATTGTCCGCCAACAGTCGCGGTATGCCATGCACTCAACCTGTCTTTCTTCTGTCTCCCCCCCCTTTTTGTGCTCTCTCTGTTCTTTTGTGCATCAGCATCATCAGGCGGAGGTACAGTGGTACTGGGGCACGAGGGAGCTGTATCCCAAATGGCCATGGAGGGCCACAACACGGACTCTGAATGCACCAGTGGGACAGAGGGTGAGGGGAGCTTCACGTCGGCCACCGGATCACCAAACAGCGACACGGACTCGTCCACCAATGGGAGCTCCCTTGTGGTGTCGGCACCATCTGTGCGCCCCACTTCTACAGGTACATCCGCCACCTCCCCTACCAGCACCGCTCTCCCAGCAGCCCCTCAGCGTTCGCCCCGTGCCCGCTCACCCAGGAGGGCGGGCATCACCTTCCCTCCAGGCACCTCAGGCCCTGCCCCAGTCACCCCTGCTGCCCTCGGTGAGGAGGCCATTGACCTCCTCAGGTCACTCTCTGTTGGGCAGTCTACCATTGTGAATGCCATCCAGGGTGTAGAAAGGGATTTGCAACATGGTAATGCATTCCTGGAGGGCATTCATTCTGGTCAGGCTGTCCTTCAGCGAACCCTGCAATCTCTGGCCTCAGCACTGATGGCAGCCATTGTCCCTGTGTCTAGCCTCCCCCTCCAACCTCCTCCACCCAGACCCAGTCCCCTGTACCCCAACCTATCCCAAGCACACCATCAGACCAGCATGCACACACCTCAACACACAAAAGTAGCTCAGGCAAACATAGGCACCACACAACCCACAGGCACACATACAAGCATCACCCACGTGCAGACACAGCAACATCCACTGCCTCCACTCTGTCCCCCTCCTCGTCATCTCCCTCCTCCCTCCCAGTGTCGTCTACACTCGCACCTGCATGCACTACATCTACAGGCACTAGAACTCGCAGCAGTACACTCTGCACCACACCCTGCTCACCTGCACTCACCACCTCCACTCCCATTTACACGTCCCCTGTGTCCTCTCCCAGTGTGTCTGTGACGCCCCCTCCCAAAGTACACAAACGCGGCCACCCACACACCCAACATCCATCCACCTCACGACCGCCTCCAGTACCTGCACCTGCACCCAAAACACCTAAAGTGACACCTCCTACAACCACCTCCTCTTCCTCCACTCCCAGACCCCCTCCAACTACCCACCCCAGTGTTCGTCAGAAATGGTCCCTGTGTAAAGTTGACCTTTTTGCCCCCCCCTCCAATTCATCAGTCGCGTCGTAGCGCCTCAGCCAAAAAGCCTCCAAAACCAGTGGTGCCTGTTCAAGGTGTATGGAGTGCACCGGCCACCAGGGCAGACAGTGTGACCCGGAGCCAAGGCACTGGCAGCCCACCCCCTGTAAAGGCTCTGAAATTGGTAAGTGGGCGATGGGACCCTGTGAAGACTCCTAGAGGCAAAACAACTCACAGGGGTTCCAGGGGGATTGCAGAGTCAGCTGTGACTCCTCCAAAGGCGGGGAAGGGCCAGTGGAAGTCTGCACAGCCTAGTGTTAGCAGCACAGCGGAGAAGGGCGGCATCCTTCCCGGCGGTCGGGACGCCACCACCAGCACTGTCCTCACTGGTCAAGAGACCACCACCACCGCCGGAGTCAGTGCCCAGGAGGGCCCAAGTATCGTCACTTGTCAGGAGACCAACGCCACCGTCGGAGTCAGTGCCCAGGAGGGCCCAAGTATCGTCACTGGTCAGGAGACCACCGCCAGAGTCAGTGCCCAGGAGGGCCCAAGTATCGTCACTGGTCAGGAGACCACCGCCACCGCCGGAGTCAGTGCCCAGGAGGGCCCAAGTATCGTCACTGGGCAGGAGACCGCCGCCAGAGTGAGTGCCCAGGAGGGCCCAAGTATCGTCACTGGTCAGGAGACCACCACCGGAGTCAGTGCCCAGGAGGGCCCCGGCTGCCACAGCCCCGCTGGGCAATGAGGGAACGTCATGCCACACACCAATGCCCCCTCCAGAGAACGTCATGCCACACACCAATGCCCAGTCCAGAACCGCCATGGTAAAGCACCGCTGAACAGTCCAGACACCGCCATGGCAAAGCACCACTGAACAGTCCAGACACCGCCATGGCAAAGCACCGCTGAACAGTCCAGACACCGCCATGGCAAAGCACCGCTGAACAGTCCAGACACCGCCATGGCAAAGCACCGCTGAACAATCCAGAACCGCCATGGCAAAGCACTGCTGAACAGTCCAGAACCGCCATGGTAAAGCACCGCTGAACAGTCCAGACACCACCATGGCAAAGCACAGCTGAACAGTCCAGAACCGCCATGGCAAAGCACCGCTGAACAGTCCAGAACCGCCATGGCAAAGCACCGCTGAACAGTCCAGACACCGCCATGGCAAAGCACCTCTGAACAGGGCATGCACCACCATGGCAAAGCACCGCTGAACAGTCCAGAACCGCCATGGTAAAGCACCGCTGAACAGTCCAGACACCGCCATGGCAAAGCACCGCTGAACAGGGCATGCACCACCATGGCAAAGCACAGCTGAACAGTCCAGAACCGCCATGGCAAAGCACCGCTGAACAGGGCATGCACCGAGGAAGAATGAAAAGGCCGCCACTTCAAGCATCGTTATCCCATGTGCAGGTGGGACAGTGACGGGACAGGAACTTCCACAGGGAGACCAATCCAGTCTGGGCACCAGTCCCCCTCCAGAACCAGTTGAGGCTGTTATCTACTTGTGAGACTGTGGCTTTGCACTCCCCAGGATGGAACAGTGGGCAGGCCACCCACTGTAGAGACTTGGGAGACTGTGGCTTTGCACTCCCCAGGATGGAACAGTGGGCAAGCCACCCACTGTAGAGACTTGAGAGACTGTGGCTTTGCACTCCACAGGATGGAACAGTGGGCAACCCACCCACTGTAGAGACTTGAGAGACTGTGGCTTTGCACTCCCCAGGATGGAACAGTGGGCAACCCACCCACTGTAGAGACTTGAGAGACTGTGGCTTTGCACTCCCCAGGATGGAACAGTGGGCAACCCACCCACTGTAGAGACTTGAGAGACTGTGGCTTTGCACTCCCCAGGATACATCAATGGGCATGGAGCCCCGTCGTGGATCTGGCTTTGCACTCCTCCGGCTGAGGTGCCCCCCTTCCCTTCCCCCTGAGGTGCCTGTAGTATTTCGATCTGATGCCCCGGCAGTGTTCTCTCCGTGTGTGGACAGGTATCTTTTGTGGGCCTCGCCCATGCATTTTTGGACTAGTGGTGCACGGACATTGATATGTGCATATCTGCACTACTTCTCGGAATATATATACTTTTGTATGAATTTCTAATATATGTGTATATTTTTGAGACATGTATATTGATACATTACAATGTTTGGACTGATTTTGTTTTGTCTTTGCATTCTTCTGGGGGGGTTGTGGGTTTTTACTGTGATTTTTGTGAATGCATTGGTGTGTGTGTTGTAATATGCGAGGGGGGGTGGGGGTGTTGCGTGTGTGTCCCCCTGACTTTTGCCTCCCCCCTCCCCTATGTCATAGGTGCAGTACTCACCGTTGTCTTTGGCACCTACGTAGATGGTGATCGTAGAGGAGCAGAAAGACAAGCGCAGGGAGTATTTGAAGTTCCGGCTCCATGGAGTCCTCCTTCCTCGTGGGATGTGTTGAGGTGAGCGTTTTCCCATTGAAATGGCTGTTTCCGCTGTGTTTTTATCCACGGTGAATCCGCCCCGGAAAATGTGGCGGATTGGCGGGTTGTGATACTATGGGCGGTACATTGTCTTGCGCCTGTCTGTTGGCGGTGACCGCAACGCTGTTTGTCTGTACCGCAGTGGCGGGCGGTGTGTTTAAGTGGCTGTCTTTGTTGGCAGTTTCCGCCAGGGTCATGATTCCCTTTTTTGGTCCGCCGGCTTGTTTGAGGTATTACCACACCTTTAACACCGTCCGCCAGGGTTGTAATGACCCCCTAAGTGTGAAGGCAAACTGTTAACCGAGGCCTCCCATGGCTTGTAGCTGAGCAGGGCTCCATCGCGGTTGGCCTTAAACTTTGACTTTGCCCCGGTCGAGGTGAAACCAGATGACCCGATTGGCACTTTTTGTTTCTATTCATATTTGAATGCTTTACACTCTGTCTCCTAAATTAAGCCTTGACCCTCGCTGCCAAGCTACCAAGGGTTGAGCTGGGTTTAATTTACTGAGACCTAACTGGACCTTAGTGGAGGTTAGTGGCCTATTGCTAAGTGTAGGTACCTACCTGCCCTTACCAATAACCCATTTTCCAACAATATACAATTATGTACACCAACTACACAAGTCCGGATAGTGCACAATTGTTGTCCGACTAAGGACACACGCTGAGGGGCTGCTGGGAGGGCGGTGCTGGTGGGGGAGTGGTGGCTCTACCTGTTGATGCGGGGGGCACAGAGGTGCCCGCCACCGCAAGGGAGCTCCCATCAGAGGAGGAGTCGCTGTCGCTGAAGTCACCTCCTGTCCCTGCCGTGGAGCTCCCCTCGCCCTCCGTCTCACTGGTGGCTTCAGACTCCGTTGTCTCGCCATCCAGGGCCAAGTGGGATGCAGCTCCCTCCTGCTCCGGTGCCACTGCTCCTCCACCTGATGATGCTATTGCACACAAGAACAGGGAGACCACAAAACGGGTAGGGGAAAGACAGAAGAAAGACATGTTCAGTGCATGCAATACCACTACCGTTGGTGGACACTACAAACACAGCAGCCCTCTGCAGTACGTCATGCACTTACAGTTCCTTGAGTAATCACAGGGCCATGGGGTACAAGGCCTATGCCCGGTTGCTGCACACATGGAAGTCACAGGAGCCTGACTAGGTGTAGATGGCTCTTACCACTGGTGGGGTTGGGGTGCCACATAGCCTGCCTCACAAAGGGTCCTTGTCTACAAAGCTCGCCCTGGCCTAGGGTAACCCACTGCCCACCTCCCCCACCCAGACACCTCGTAATGTGCGCAGAGTCAGATGGATGTGACAGTACTCACCCACTTGTGGCTGCTGTGATGCCCTCAAGCTCCCATCCAACTCCGGATACGCCACCGCCAGGAACCGGAACATCAGGGGGGTCATGGTGCGACAGGCACCCCTCCCACATTGGGAGGCCATCCCCAGCTGGGCCTCCGCCATCTTCTTGCTCCAGCGGCGCAGGTCCTCTCATCTTTTCCGGCAGTGGGTGCTCCCTCTGTGGTGGAACCCAGCGTCCAGACGTCCTTGGCGATGGGACGCTAAATATCCTTCTTCTGGTGGGCGCTGACCTAGAGGAATAGAACAGGGGAAAGGAAAAACTTTAACCTTCAAGACCATCAAAGTCATTGCCCACGTTCCCACCCTTGCCCTGACGCACATACGCTCACCGTCCGCACATGCAGGCCTCAGCCCCCCCTATGTATCTTCCATCCACACCACTCCAAACAGGCATTGCCCATACAGCATGTTCACAGTGTACTCATCTCTTTGTGTGGAGGACCGTAGAGAAGCGTGTACTGGAGGAGGACCCCATCCACTAACTTCTGCAACTCCTCCGAAGTGAAGGGAAGGGCCCTTTCCCCAGACACATGAGTCATAATCGCTTCCAGACTGAGGTCACAGCAGCACTTGCAGTGTAGGTCCCCTCCTGTTGAAGGTCAGGTATCAAGTGAGTGAACAGACAGAAAATGGCGGTCACGTCCGCGGCAGTGCGTACCGTTACCGCCGGCATACATCGTCATTGGCTCCTGGGACCCTTAGGGTCCAATGTTAACCAATGCAGGATTGCGCTGTGGTTTTCGACCGCCTACCGCGACGGTGTTGTACGCCAGCTCAGTTACCTCAAATCCCCTTGTCCCACCTTACAGGTCAGGCAGCCGCCATTTCAGGGGGCCAAATGGCATTAATAATAACTGTGTCACACCTATCTAGGCCTTGCATACACACAGTAACAGGCACATTGCGGATTTACAAATGTTTGCTACTGACATTTAGTTATACCTCAGTGTTGGCTGACTCTCTGCTCGCTGTTCTCCTCCATAGGGCACGTCCGCTGGGGCAGGTGGTGAAATGGTGGTATCCTCCGGTGTGCAGACCGCTGTTGTACCTATCAACAATGGAAGAGAGGCACGTAATAGTCACCTACAGACTTGATCGTGCAACAATCCAGGAACTGTGTACCCAGTTGGAGCCAGACCTAATGTCAGCAATCCGTCATCCCACAGGAATCCCCCCTCGAATGCAGGTCCTGTCAGTACTCGATTTCCTGGCAAGTGGGTCTTTTCAAACAACAGTGGCCATTGCATCAGGGATGTCCCAGCCTAGGTTCTCAAACATGTTGTCCAGAGTGTTGTCTGCCCTGCTGAAACACATGCGCCTTGGTACACCCCCGCAGGAGTGACCAGGTGTACAGAAACTGGAAGAGCAACCATTCAATGAATGTGCAGATGGTGTGTTTGGCCGACCAGTACATCTCCCATGTGAATGACAAGTTTCCTGGCTAAGTGCATGACGCTTACATTCTGAGGAATAGCAGCATCCGTTATGTGATGGGGCAACTCCAGAGGCAATGTGTCTGGCTAATAGGTGAGGACAAGGAACCTATACCCTGTGAATAGTTGTCTGGGTCTGGGGTTGTCACTAAGGGTTAGTGTGTGTCGAACAGTTGTCCCTAGACATTTGCAGGTGACTCTTGTTACCGCAACATGTCATGGCTACTGACCCCAGGGAGAAATCCCAGGACAAGGGCAGAGGAACACTACACTGAGGCACATGGGCGAACTAGGAGAGTGATCGAAAGGACCTTCGGCGTCCTTAAGGCCAGGATCCGGTGCCTCCATATGACAGGTCGTTCTCTCCACTACTCACCAAAGAAGGTGTGCCAGATCATCGTGGCCTGCTGTATGCTGCACAACCTGCCATTGCGATGACAGGTGCCTTTTCTGCAGGAGGATGGTCCAGAAGGAGGTCTTGTGGCAGCTGTGGAGCCTGTGGACAGTGAAGAAGAGGAGGCAGAAGAAGAGGATATCGACAACAGAAACAACATTATCCAGCAATACTTCCAGTGAGACACACGTCAGAAGATGTCACTGCCTCACACCTCTCATACAATTGTTAGACCTATCATATGTCAGTCACTTTCACCCAGTGTATGAACCTTGACTTGTCACTTTGCCTTTCCATTTCACAGATGTGGATCCCACTGTGTGTCCTCTGCTATTTTACCTCATGGTCTAGAGCTGTGTTACATCGGTATCTTGACAATACAATCAACATTGCTATATTGCATAGTTACTGCAAATACACATTTGTGAAAGCACAGACTGACTCCAGCTTGTTTTGTGATTCAAGGGTGTTTATTTCAGTGCAAATTAGTGGAGGGGGTTGTAAAATGGGCAGGGGTGATGGTGGAGGAATGTCCATGTCAGAGTCCAGTCTATTTGTTTCACAGGTGCATTGTACAAACGGGCATAGGAAGTGGAGCTAGGGCAGTTGATGGATGGACAGGGTGACAAAGTGGGACCGAGGGATGACATTCAGGGGGGTCTCATTTCCTGGCGGGGGTCTTGGCATTGTTCTCTGTCTTTGTCCTGGATCTCAGGGACCGTTTGCGGGGTGGTTCTCCTTCTGTAGGGGGTGGGGTGCTGATGTCGTGGTCCTGTGGCGGTGCCTCCTGTCCACTAGCGTCGGCGGAGGTGATGGGCTGTTCATCATCCAGGCTAGTGTCAGGGGCCTCTTGTTGTGTCACGGTGTCCCTCCTGGTGTTGACAAGGTCCCTTAGCACCCCTACAATGGTGACCAGGGTGGTGTTGATGGACCTAAGTTCCTCCCTGATCCCCAAATACTGTTCCTCCAGCAGCTGCTGGGTCTCCTGAAACTTGGCCAGTACCATTGCCATTGTCTCCTGGGAATGTTGGTACACTCCCATGATGTTGGAGAGGGCCTTGTGGAGAGTGGGTTCCCTAGTCCTGTCCTCCCCCTGTCGCACAGCAGTCCTCCCAGTTCCCCTGTTATCCTGTGCCTCTGTCCCCTGAACCGTGTGCCCACTGCCACTGCCCCCAGGTCCCTGATTTTTTTGGGTTGGTGGGTTTGCCTGGGTTCCCTGTAGTGGTGGACACACTGATGCTTGACGTGTCCTGGGGACAGAGGAATGGGCCCACTGGGTGGGTGCTGTGCTGGTGTTTCCTGAGGGGGGAGGCTCTGTGGTGGCTTGTGCCAGTGTCAGGGGAACCGACTGTCCCAAGGTCCCAGATGGGCCGGGCTGGTTATCTTGATCCAGTTGGACAGAGCTGCTGTCATCACTGTGGGCCTCTTCTGTGGGGGGAGTGGACATGTCTGGAACCTCCTGTCCGGTGACGTTGGGTAGGGGTCCTGCAGGGGTGTAAAGGCATGATTATTGCATCTCTGTGTGCCATCGTGTGCAATGGGTGTGTGACCCTTTACTCCAGTGCTTACATTCTTGTGTAGGACCTTGTGTGATAATTGGTTTGGGGATCTGTGTGGGTATCTGTAGTGGACATGCTTTGTTGATGGTTGCTGTGTATAGTTAATATAGTGCTGGTCTCACGGGTTGTTGAGTCGAATGGGGGGCTCGTGGGTAGAATGTGGTGTGTGGAATGTGGAATGTGTGCCTCGGGGAATGGAATGCAGGAGGTGCGGCCAGAGAGAAGGCGGTTGGAGTGGTGCCGGCTACACACTATGGAGGTGGCTCTTTGTTTACCTTGAAATTAACATGAAGTTTAATCCTACCTTGTGCGACATCGTCTTTGAGACCACAACATAATTTTGGCGACGAGCGGTCTTCTTCGAGCCACCTCCGAACCTACGCACAGTGTTTATGAACCTTCTGGAGGCGGACGCGGCACCATCAACGGATCTTTAATCTCCTGGGAAGGTGAGGCCGGTTCCGACGCCGCATTTCTTCTTTGGAGCATTCATGGAGACATTTTTGGTATGCGGCCTCCTCTGAGGACCGACTGCGCTCGACGTTCACGCGCGGCTCTTGCCAATCGCATGTTCTGTGCTAAAGCCGCATTAGGTCAGCAAGCAAGCGCGAGCAGGGTGTGCTTGTGCATTCTCGGCCCTCGCGCTTAACAGCTGGTACGCTAGCAACCAGCGCGTACCCTAGCAACCTGTATTTGGTAATCAGACTACGACATTCAAACACATGTTTTGGTGCCTGCGTGCTATCGGCTGTACTTGCAATTTTTTTTTTTTCTGTTTTGATGATACATTGTATTCCAATATTCAAGTTTTGTCTGTTCTTTTATTTCAACAACTTTATTGTTCCTGGTCAGGCTATGTAATACAACAATTCTGACCTATTATTGTCCAGAACTACGTCGGAAGTTTCTGAGAGCGTTATTTAAACTCTTTTGATTATTTTTGCTGGACAAATTTTAGTCGAAACTATGCAATCGGTCTCTGCTCCTCCTCCATTTCTAGAAACACCTGGTGAACCACTGGTGTCTTGGCCTCAATGGTTTGATGCTTTTGAAACTTATTTAGGAGCTATTGGGGCATCACGATATAGACCTGAAAGGAAAAAGTTTCTATTATTACATTCGCTGGGATTTGAAGGCCGAGAGACTTTGAAACACCTCCCTGAAATCGAAGTGATAGAAAATGAAGAATTGGATGAATATTAGGAAACAGTAAAAAAACTTATCTTGAGAGTTGACAAACAGCCTAGTCTTGTTGTATTGCGCCACAAATTTTTCAAGAGGGTCCAGCTACAAAGCGAATCGATTGATGAGTTTGTCAGTGCGCTTCGTAAATTGTGTGCACAATGTCAATTTGGCGCATTCCGTGATCAACTAGTCAGGGACCAACTCATTGGGAATTGTTATGACAGACATATCCAACAAAGACTACTTACGATGGGTGATCCTTCGCTTGAGGATGTAATAAAGCAGGCAAAGAGCATTGAGCTGGCTCAAGCTTCTCTTAAGGAACTTTCGTATCAACGCAAGGAAGAAGAGAAAGTTTGTGTCAATGTCGTCTCCTCACGCAAAGAACTCAAGACCAGCAATATTCAATTTTTCAAACGCAGCAATATTTGTTTCAGATGCGGGAATGTTCCACATTTGAAAGACTCTAAAGGGTGTCCTGCTAAGAATGTTGTCTGTCACAAATGCGGCCGGACGGGCCACTTTGCTAGGGTGTGTCAGAGTTCCAAGAGTGACAAGAATGTTAAGATCAGCAGTGTGGCTGATGCCAGTGAGGGGTCTAATCAATGTTTGGAGAACGAATTCCATGACATGATTGTGGTTGTCACAGATAAACAAATCTTGTCAAATGATTTTGTGAAGTGTGTGGACCCGTATGTGGATATTCGTGTGGGGGGTAAAACACTTCATTTACTTGTGGATTCTGGTGCACGCATTACTATGATAACTTTAGACCTGTTTAAGAGAACGTGGGGTCCTAGGAAACTGTTTCCACCTGACAGAGCTCTTGTTTCCTATGAAGGAAGGAGGATTGAGTTGGAGGGTTTCATCGAAGATGTTTTGGAGTTCAAGGGGCGCAAGATCCATGGAAAGGTGTACATAGCTGTCAAGGGTCTTAACATTTTAGGTTGGTTCCATCAAGGCCTCTTTGGTATGGTACTGAGACCAGGTACCACCGAGCAGGTAATGGTGGTTAGAGACCATTGTGACATGAATTTGTCAACTCTTCATTTGATGTTCCCTAGTGTATTTGAGAAAAAATTAGGATGTATCAAAGGGTTTAAGCATACTATCAAAGTTAAAAATAATGCTATACCCATAAAGCACAAGTTAAGAGCGATCCCATTCAGTCTGAGGGAGGACCTTAAATCAGAGTTGGAAAAGTTACAATCCTCTGGTGTAATTGATCCGGTTGAATCTAGTTTATGGTTGTCGCCCATTGTGGTTGCTCACAAACGCAATGGTGAGATCCGCTTATGTATTGACTTAAGGAGTCTCAACAAAGAAATTTGGGTAGATTCCTTTCCTTTACCTAGGATTAGTGATCTGCTTGAGAAACTTAGTGGCGCGGTCGGGTTTTCAAAAAGTGACTTGGCCTCAGCTTACCACCAGGTTGTCCTTGAAGAGGGCTCTAGGCATTTAACAGCTTTCAACACTCCGTTTGGTACTTTCCAATTTCGTAGAATGCCCTTCGGTCTTGCTTCGGCTGCATCAGTTTTCCAACATATCATGTCACATTTGCTGAAAGATGTTGAGGGTGTACTGGTATTTCAGGATGATGTATTGATTTTTGCCAAACAGTTACTAGATCACAACACAGTGCTTAAGATGGTATTACAAATTTTTTAGGAGAATGGGGTTGTTGTAAAAGAGGACAAGTGTGAATTTTGGAGAAAAGAGATTGAATTTTTGGGACATGTTGTTTCATCGGAGGGAGTTAAACCGAGACCTGGGCTGGTGGATGCTGTTTGCCATTGTCTTCCCCCTAAGAATAAGGATGAGCTACACTCTTTTGTAGGATTGTGTGAATTGTATTCTAGGTTTATCCCAAATTATGCCTCCAAGATGAAATGTTTGTCTAATATGTTGAAGAAGAGTGTTGAATTCAAATGGGACAAGGAATGTCAGGACACGTTTGAGTTGGTAAAATCCGAAATGACTGATGCCAAAGCACTACGTTTTTATGATCCTGCATTAACATGTAAGTTTATGGTTGATGCCAGCAAATATGGATTAGGGGCAGTTCTAGTCCAGGACACGGAACATGGTGAAGTCACCATCAGCTATGCTTCTAGAGTATTGAGGGAAGCTGAAGTGAATTATTCGGTAATAGAGAAAGAGTTGTTGGCTTGTGTCTGGGCAAGTGAAAAATTTAGGAGTTATATATGGGGCAGAAGGTTTGTCATTTTGACAGATCATAAACCTTTAGTATACATTCTCAGTGGGGATAAAACCAACAACACTACCCCACATATTGCCCGCCTTATCACTAAGTTGTTGCAGTATAATATGGAGGTTACGTTTTTGCCGGGGAAGCTCAATGTGAGAGCAGATTTTCTTTCTAGATTACCTATGGATGAGCTGGATGATGTTGACTCTGAGGATGATAGAGAGGGTTGTTTTATTGCATCTGTGGATCTTCCAATGTCCAAAGCCTATAACAAAACTGATTGGGAGGTGGCCTTTAGAAAGGATCCCATTTTGACCCAGGTTAGAGAGTTTGTAATCAATTGGTGGCCGAGGGAAAAGAATGTTCCCTTACCGTTGCAACCATTTTGTAAAGTTGCGAGTGAGATCTCAATAGAAGATCAGATACTGTTGAGGGGTGAAAGGTGTATCCCTCCGCATGATTTACGTTCTGGTCTGATTAATTTAGCACATGAAGGACACTTTGGAGCGACTATGACAAAAAGGAGGTTAAGGGAGAGTTATTGGTGGCTGTCTATGGACAAAGAGGTTGATATGGTGGTCAAGGGGTGTCTTGTATGCAATTCGGCAGAGAAGGGATTGAAAGTATGTACTCCGCCGTTGCATCCTATTGAAATTCCCGCAAGACCATGGTCTAAGCTGGGGATAGACATGATTGGACCATTTAATTTTCTCCCTCACAATTTACGATATGCATTTGTTCTTATGGATTATCACAGTAGATGGCCTGAGGTTCGTTTTTACGCTGTTCCTTCAGCGTCTAATGCTGTTAATTTCCTTAAAGAAGTCTTTTTGCGAGAGGGCTTTCCTGAAATCATTATTTCTGATAATGGGGTACAATTTGTTAATTCTGAAATGGAGAACTTTTTAAAACAATCTGATATTAGGCACTTGAAAAGTTCATTATATCACCCCCAGACAAATGGTTTGGTCGAAAGAATGAATAGGGTGGTTGGTGACTGCATAAAATGGGCTAGGCACAATAATTATGACATACTTGAAGCAGTGAGCACCATGTTGTGGGTTTATCGTTCCACACCCCATTCATTAACTAATGTGTCACCTTTTGAAGCTTTAATAGGTCGTAAACCAACCACCGTTCTCTTCCCTTCATGGTTAGTGAATTAATTGAATGGTAAAGGACTGTGCGGAAGGAAAAGGGTATCTGAGTGGGAAAAGGTGAGGTCAGGTCAAGAACGTATGAAAAGGAGATATGATACGATCAAAGCTACCAAGTTATGCATGGTTTGCTCTGGAGATTTGGTGCGAATTAAAAAATGTGTGTCTGTCAAAAAAGGAAATGACAATTTTGGAAAGCCTGTCAGGGTGAAGAAAGTTTGTGGGAGTGCAATTATGGTTGAAGATGGTCGCTGGTGGAACGTATCCAAAGTGCTAAAGCTATCTGATGGTTCTGTGTTGAGGCCTTGTAATGACAATGACAGGTGCAAGAATGGAAGTCCAATGTTACGTGTTCAAAATTCCCTTGACTCAGATATTCAAAGGTCTGCCTTACATTGTAAGGAAAGATCTCCACGCAGATCTTCCCGTGAAAGGTTTTTGCCATGGAAATTAAGACCTGATCAATAGTATCTTTTAGTTTTAGTGTTTCTTTTTCTCCTCTGGAGTTCTCATTACTTTCTTTGTTGTATTTATTGTATTGTTTTGTTTTAATCTAAAAAAAAAAAAAGAGGAGAGAGATGGTATGTTGTGTATGGTTAATCTAGTGCTGGGCTCGCGGGTTGTTGAGTCAAATGGGGGGCTCGTGGGTAGAATGTGGTGTGTGGAATGTGTGCCTCATGGAATGGAATGCGGGAGGTGCGGCCAGAGAGAAGGCGGTTGGAGTGGTGCCGGCTACACACTATGGAGGTGGCTCTTTGTTTACCTTGAAATAAACATGAAGTTTAATCCTACCTTGTGCGACATCGTCTTTGAGACCACAACAATGGTTGTCCATCCTTTGGTGTTGCATGGAGGGCTTGGTGTTGTGATGTGTGGGTTGTGATAGTGGGACATTTGTGAGGTGTTGGAGTGATGGGGTGAGGGTCAGGGTTGAGTATGTGATAGCATGCAGGTAGGGTGGGGGATGTAATAGTTAAGATTTGACTTACCAGAGTCCATTCCTCCTGCTACTCCTGCGAGGCCCTCAGGATGCAGTGTAGCCAAGACCTGCTCCTCCCATGTTGTTAGTTGTGGGGGAGGAGGTGGGGGTACGCCGCCAGTCCTCTGAACTGCAATCTGGTGTCTTGAGACCACGGAACGTACCTTCCCCCATAGGTCATTCCACCTCTTTCTGATGTCATCCCTAGTTCTTGGATGATGTCCCACTGTATTGACCCTGTCTACGATTCTGCGCCATAGCTCCATCTTCCTAGCTATGGAGGTGTGCTGCACCTGTAATCCGAATAGCTGTGGCTCTACCCGGACGATTTCCTCCACCATGACCCTGAGCTCCTCCTCAGAGAACCTGGGGTGTCTTTGCGGTGCCATGGTGTGGTGTGGGTGATGTGTGAGGTGGTGTCGGTTGTGATGTGTGAGGGGATGTGTTTGTGTGTGTTGTCTGAGGTGCGTGGATGTTGTGTGAGTGATGGTGTTGTGTGCCTGTGGATGCTGGTATTGTTGATGGTGGTGTCTCTCTCTGGGCTTCTTTCTCAATTTGTGTCGTAGGGGTTTGTGGGTGTGTGTTTTATATTGTATTGAGTATGTGGGAGTGGTGTGTGTATGTGTATCTGGTGTGTGTATTTCGAAATGTCCAATGTGGTTGTGTTTTGTAAATGTGTGTGTATTTTGAGCATGGCGGTGTGTACCGCCAATGGAAGACCGCCGCGTGGATTCGTGGGTCATGATAGTGTGGGCATATTCCTGTTGGCGTGACGGTGTTGGTTTTGTTATCACCAGTTTATCACTGACCTTTGGTGTGGCGGACTTGTGTGGGTGTCTGGATGTTGGTGGATTCCGGCCTATGGGTCGTAATAGATGTAGCGGAATTCCGCCGCCGCATCGGTGTGTTGGCGTTCTTCTGCACCGCAGTAAACGGGATTTACCACCAATGTTATAATGAGGGACAAAGTTTTAAAGCATAGGATCATGCTGAGCTAGATAGGTACAAAGGAGCAGTTTAAAAAAAAGTGACACTGCACTGGGTGCAGCGCCACTTTTCTTGAGCCCCTTAGCTCCCCCGTACTGCCACCATGTGTGTGCCGTATTTAAAATACAGAGCACTGTGGACCAGGGTAGGGGGGAGTAGCGTCACAAAATGTTATGCTATTGCTGTACTGCTCAGGGTTAGCGCCAATATGTTGGCACTAACCCTGAACAGTACATAGGGACCCCTTGTAATCAATGGTGTGCCCCCTTTTAACACCTGCTCTGAGCATGTGTTAAAGTAGCGACAAAAAATGAATTAGTGGAATCTCTTAGATTCCACTGTGCCATTTTTGCGTTCCCCGAATGGGGAAATGCCCCTTTGCATTTATTATGCATGGTCCATGCATAATGTAGTGCAAAGGGTTACAAAGTGGTGCAATGCATGTATTGCACCACTTTGTAAATATGACGCAGCGATTTTTGAAGCCTTACACCACATTAATGTAAAAAAAATGAAGCAATGTGGTGCTAGTGCTTCTTAAAACTGGGCTTAAGTCTTTTGCAATTTGTACAGCAAAAACTTTAAGAATAGGATTGTCACAGTGCCATACTCGTTGAGCTGTAAAATGACAAAATCTATTCACCACTCCAAGCAGCACATTACAGCTTTGAACTGGTAAAATACCATTTAAGCCAACTTGGAATGAGTAGAAGCAGCCCCTGACACTTGTTTTGCTATTATTGTAGTTCTTCAGAGGGGATTAGCTTTGTCCAGACACAAGGGAGCACCAACTGTAAGTCAAAACAAAGACTCTAATGTGGAGTTGGAATGGCGCAAGGCCAGAATAAATCTGGCGCAAAGTCTTTGCCATTTGTACAGCAAAACCTCTGCGCATAGGATTGGCACAGTGCTATCTTCCTCCGGCTGTAAAATGACAAAATCCAATCACCACCCCAGGCACCGAATTACAGCTTTGGCTTGGTAAAATACCATTCAAGCCAACCTGGAATGAGTAAAAGCAACCCCTGGCATGTGTTTTGCTACCATTATAGCTCTTCAGAGGGGTTTAGGTTTGTCCAGAAACAAGGGAGCACCCAGTATAAGTCAAAACAAAGCCATTTCAGTGTTAGAGTGATGTGTAAATTATGCAAAAAAGGAAGAGAAAACTCTGGCTAGTTCCCAAGATTAGGTAGAGAGCAGCTCCTGTAAGGTGCACTCTGCAACACCAGAGACACTCTAGATTTGCTCTCCTCAAATGTCTTTTTATCTAGCAAAGTTTTTAAGCATAGGATCAGCACAGTGCTATCCATGCTGCATTAGAGAGGGAGAAATGCATTTGCCATTTGTACAGTGACATCTTTGAGCATAGGATTGAAACAGTGCCATCCTTGTTGAGCTGTAAAATGTCAAAATCCATTCACCACTCCAGGCACTGTATTACAGCTTCGGTAAAATACCATCCAAGCCAAACTGGAATGAATAAAAGCAACTCCTAACACATGTTTAACTATCATTATAGCTCTTCAGAGGGGTTTAGCTTTGTCCAGACAAAAGAGCGCACCCAGTGTAAGTCAAAATGAAGCCCCTATTTATATATATATATATATATATATATATATATATATATCACAAAATTCTTTGTTGATTCCAAAGAGGGCCAGGACACCTCTGTATACTGTTCCAAAAATGTATTCACAGCAAACAAATTAAATCCAAAGCGTTTCGGCAATAAGCCTTGATCACAGACGAAGCATCATTCCTCCACCTCATTTAAATATCCTGATCCATACACATAAAAATAAAAATAGGACTAATTTGATTCTTGTCAGTGGCGGCCATTTTAGTGTACCTTTACCTAATGAAGCGCTTCTTAAAAAAAAAATGTACATTTGTAATTCAATCATTTACTAAACCATTATTATCAAAAAAGTTTCAATTCCTAACAATACAATACATGGTATAATACCTAATACACAAAACTTCCAATATTACTACTAATGGCATTCCTCAATACACACTCATTAAATCTATACACGAGGTAACTCTGCCCACCTAGGATAACTCTTATCTAGATTTTGAATTGCCCTCCTATGCTCCAACACACGCTTCTTAGCAGTATGCATCGTGCTTTCTACATATAATTTGTTGCATGGACATATAAGGCAACACACACAGTAACTTGTCATACTACTGTAACTTCCTTTGATCATGAAGGCCTCATCTCTCCCTGGCATTTGCAACTTTCTGCAGTTGTTACTCGTCCTACAGGCTTTGCACCTCATACAACACTAAAAACAATTTCCAAGGTTACCCCTAGTATCATTCTCTCTTACTATTTCATTTTGACATAGGTCATCCCTAAGGGACCTACTTCTCCTAAATGTTATTTGTGGTTTTTCTCCAATACAATTACCCAGTAATGGATCGGTTTGTAGAATGTGCCAGCTCTTGTTAAATACCTTCCGTACCTCATAGGCTAGATTGCTGAAAGTTGTTATAAATCTAACTTATCCTCACTTCTATTTCCATGCTTATCAACATGGTAAAGTAGATTTTCCCTCCTTAAGTTCTCCACTTTACATCTAGCTGAATCAATGGTCTTGGACCCATAACCCCTCTCTTTAAATCTCTCACACATCTTATCACCTACTTGTTGAAAATCCAACTCATCACCACAATTCCTACGGGCTCTTAATAGCTCCCCACAAGGAATGCTCTGTATCAGGCTCCTCGGATGTGCAATGCGAGCATCCAGCAGACTGTTACCAGCTGTTTCCTTTCTATGTAATTTTGAAATCAGACCTCCTGTGGTCGCTGTAATTTCCACATCTAAAAACTCTACATGTTTAGGATGTAAATGTTTTGTGAATCTCAAATTATACTCATTTTCATTTAATTTTTGTACAAAATGCACTGCTGACTTCTCATCCCCCTTCCAGATCACAAAGATGTAATCTATAAAACAACACCATAAAATTACATTCTTATCAAATTCTGTCAACGTTACAGATACCTGTTCCTCCTACCAGACCATGAATAAATTTGCATAGCTGGGGGCAAAACATGTCCCCATCACTGTGCCCTGCAACTGTTTATATAACTTCTTGTCAAAAAATAAATATATTATTCCGAAGACAGAACTTCATTATATCACACAGCATTTCTGAATAGAAAAACAATGACAATGATCTTGCTCTTAAGAAATGTTTGGTGGCATTCATCCCTAGATCGTGATCTATACAGGTATATAAGCTGGTAACATTTAATGTTAACAGAAGATAATCATCCTCCCACTGGATACATTCAATGATCTTAAGAAAGTGTGTTGTGTCCTTCAAATAGGATGGTAATGCCTCAACAAAAGGACGTAGAAAGTGGTGTATGTACTTTGATGTGTTCTCTAGGAGAGAACCCATGACCGAAACTATTGGTCTACCTGTTTTTTATTTTTTATCCTTGTGGACCTTAGGAAGGAGGTATAATACTGGAATCCTGGGATGGTCACATTTGAGGAACAAAAATTCATCCCAATCTATTAAACCTTTCTCCCTCCAGTCAACCAGCATACTATAGTACTCATCGTTCATCATTTTAATGTCCTCATGGCAAATTTGTTTATAACACTCACTCGAACTTAACTGTCTTAAACCTTCAGCAACATATTTGCTGACATCCTGAACTACTACATTTCCACCCTTATCAGATTGTCGGATGACAATAGACCGGTCTTTTTTTAATTCTTGAAGGGCTTTCCACTGTACTTTTGATAAATTATTTTTGCCATCTCTCTCCTTGTATCTCATTCTTTTCAAATGTTTGATGACCTCACGTTCAAAAACATTAATTTCATCACATTGAATCGCCGGTAAGAATGTGGACTTTGGCTTCAAGTTACTAGGACAAGGATCATCTAAAGCAATACCTAGTCCCTCCAAATTCAAAATGGCATCCTCATGTACAGATATCCCATCATGCAAATCTGCAAGTGGGTGCAAAATCTCAATATCTGAAATACACAAATTGCTGTATTCATATCGTACTTACTTTTGCTTTGAACTACTAACTTTGGTCTGATACCATTTTTTCAATTTTAACTTGCGAATGAATTTGAAGATATCTATTCTATTTTGTACATTATTGAAACAACCTGTTGGGCAGAAGGAGATGCCCAGGGCTAAGAGATTCTTTTCATCATTGGATAGCACCCTGCTCGACAAATTTATAACATCCAAATGGTTTACTTTCAAGCACAGGTGACCACTCCCACCGGTCTTGAGTTTCCTTCTCCGTCTCCTGTTCTTTGCCTGTCTGTTCCTCTTCTTCTTCCTCTGGGCCCACCCCCTTTGCTTCTCAGTGACTGAAAATCTTTGTACTGATCCATCTGTCTCTGATTCAAGAGCCGAAATTGTTTTTAAAAAATTGATCTTTCCATTCCCTTATCGACTACCACACATTTAGATACTGTTGTGACAGAAACATCTGATAAATTTCCATCTGAAACATCACTTTCCACTAGTTCCTCTGTGGATCCTGCAGTACTTTCAAGCTTACTTCGGATGCTTCCTCTTTATACATATGATCGTATTTGCGATGGAAAGTTAAAATCCGTCCTGCCTGATAATCCTTGAAGTCTCTTATGAACTTCCTTTGTTTTTTGGTCATTATATCTTCCTCCATCTTGACTAATTTCTTTTCCAGATTTCGCATGAAGTCATCCAATGTTTCTTGAGTAACAAACATTAATAATTCCACCCGTGTCTTATCGATCTCTTCTAATATTTTATTCCTGTCCCTGGCTGCATATTTTATTAGTATCCTCATCATATTTAAGGAACTTTGTTTAGAATTTTCAGCCCATTCTTCTAACATTTCTGGGCCAGGATCTTCATATGTAGGTATGGTATAGATTCTCAAGCCCCTGGAGACACACTCAACTTCAATATATTTTTGCAATGACTGTCCCTCCCACCATTTGGAAAGCTCTCTTTTATACATGGATACATATATGTGTTTGTGTGTGTGTGTGTGTGTTTGTTTAAATAAGTGTGCAATTAATACATTTTTAAATATTATTTAAACATATTTAGTTTATATTACGTTAATGTTCTATGTTAAAATATTTAAGATTTACAGTTTTTAAATATATAAATATATATATATATATATATATATATATATATATATATATATATTAAAAAATACAATATTTTGTATATTTTTTTTAATTAGTGTAAAACTATATTTTTTTCTATATTTTTCTTACTTTTATATGTATAGGAAAATGATATATTTGTGATCGATATTTGTGACACAATGTTTTTTGTTTTTGTATCACAGTAGTTTTGGTTTCAGTATTATGTCACTGAACCTGCCTTGAGACTTACATCCACTGTTTGCATTCCCACAGATGTGGTGAAGGGATTCAGCTTCCAACATCGGAAGCATGATTTGCCTTTTGAAGAGCAGGCGTGCTTCTGGTGAGGTTCCATGCCACAGTGACCACATTTTGCTTAGGTGGACATGTGTCGTGCTTGGACTTATGGGCACCTGGTAAATCAGTAGACAGCATCCACCCTCTTTCTTGACTCCCACAGGGCCAATCTTACTCGCTCTGGTCGAGCCCTTAGCCCTTACAGAGGGCCATTTCCATCTACTCTGCCCTAATGTTTTATTGTTCATGCAAGTGTGCCAGTATGAAGATGGTGCCCAAAGTCATAATGGTCAGCAGGGTCCATAGACGGGTGTGGAATGGGTTGATATTTCCTTCCTCTGTCTGTAATACCTGGTGCTGGTTATACCTCTTGAAATCAGGTTTAGTTGGGGGGCCAAAGTATGTATTGACGGCAGTCACCACACATTATGTTCAAGGTTCTTCACCCCCTCCACAGCAATGTGTCAAACTGCTGGTAAATGTCGAAACAAATTGGCCACAGCACACAGAATATATTGTCCAATCATGTGGTGAGGAAAAGGGATCCCTGGTGGTGCGTTGAAGGTTTTGAAGAAGTAAGAGGTAAAGAGAAAATCTTGAGTCTTGTTATTAGATGGTGTCTTTAATTGTGGAAATTAGAAATCATGATGTCATCAAAGATATACAGCCAACACGTGTTTCGTCACACAAGTGACTTCATCAAGGCTGCAAGAAATAGTAATGAGAGCAAACATTGGTATATAAAAATGTGTGGAATCCAATAATGGGTTCTTTGGTGATCAAGTATAAAAAGAGTCCAAAAACATAGCGCAGTGACTGGTGATTGGTGTCAACGCTTAATTGGGATGTGACTAAACATGGCAAAACGAGCAGTGTGAGAGGGACCGTTTATTGCAAAGTACACATCAGATGGAGTGAGTCAACGTGAGTGTGTGATTGAAATTTGAGAGTAAAGATACCGAATAGTCGGCCCTACCAGTGTGGAAAGTGTGTACAAAGACTATAAGGTGAGGTGTGATAAGTACGAGAGTGAAGTAGGACTAAGAGAGATCAGGCATGTATGTGGGTAAAAACATCCAAAATGAAAATACAGAGCCAGACAAAGTACATAAATAACGAGGAAGGGCCCCTTGGAGCCAAGGTCGGTAATTCCTACCTGGGCCGTCCGGCCAGAGTAGTAGATAGTGGGCAGTTAAGTAGGCTTAAGTAAGAGAAAGAAGATCTGGGAAGAAAGAAGAGAGGTTAAATTCAAGTAGGTCTGCCACGAGTGGGCAGAAGGAACGTGATCAGAACGTAGACATGTAGAAAACAAAGGATAAATCGAGGGAAGGGTGGTCAGGAGGAAGAGGAGGAGTGGTAGGAGTAAGTATTGTGATTTAAGCACAAATTAAGTCACTGTGTACATACCTTATTGAGATGGTGAAACTAAGAGTAGTCTTGCTGCCCGAGCAGCAACAGGAGAGTTGGATGTTGAGCGCGTGGATTGAGATAAGTATATGAAGCCCTGATAAGCCTCGAGTCAAACCTATAAAGATGTCGCACACAAATTATGAGAGAGAGGGGAAGCCTGTATTCATGTGAAAGAAGTGAACTCAATCTCCCCAGAAGAGTATGGGTGAAAGATATTATTTAAAAAGTTTTTTTTTTTTTCCTTCTTTTTAAGTCTTGAAGTAGTTCTTAAGGTAACAGAATGCTAGAATGAGGGCCAATAAAAAACCCATGGGGGTTTCCAAAGTTCCAACGTGCCGAAGGTGCCTACATGCCGGAGACCCAATTAAACCGTGTGCTGTAAGGTAACAGCGTGACAAGTGATGTGAAAGGAAATGTTAAAGCCTTCAAATGTGAATGCATTGGGGCTAGGGTGACCGGGAGGCAAGCGTAAGACATAATCCGAGGCTCGGTTTGTCGGTAGTGACTAAGCGTAAAAGACGAGTTAGTGAAAAAAGAAACAAAATGTGAAAATAGTCGCATGAACCAGGTGGTTACCGTGGTTGTGAAAGATAAATACAAACAAACGTGAGCTGGGAGAGTATACATTTAGTCAAGGAAAGGTTGTATGTGCCAACGACGGCGAACACACTGTGCCGGTGAAGACAAAAAAGAGATAAACATATACGCGAGTGTACAAATATGTAATAGTACCAATGGTGTTGGAATTTATAATGAAAAAATATATAGGAATGGCCAAATGAGAAAAGCCGATACTGGGGTGGACTAATCCACCAGAGTTAAGGACATACCTGAAATGCGTCGGTTGTAGAGACACGGTGAGTTGTCTGAGAGCGTCTAGTGGTCGGTGAGGACCCGTGCTCATGTGTTTATGGAGAGTGGAAGCGCTGACAAGATAAACGAAGGACCAGAAAATGGATCCATGGGATAGTATGGCGGCCATATTGGGTGTAGGGAAGGGACATACGACAGGAAGGGAAACAAAGGTATGGCCGCGGAGCACGTACGACGGTGGCCATCTTAAGATGGTGTGAGGCACAGGGTAAAGGTCTGGAGCATAAGAGATTGGAGAATGTCCAAGGAAGGAGAGGCAAGGAGATCTCGACTAGATGATAGAATATAGGAAAAATTGTAGGAAAAATAGGAGAGCAGCGTTAAAAAGAAAAAATGGAAAAGGAGGAATAATTAGAAAAGAGAAAAACATATTTTAAATAACAGTAGGCTAAGAACTGTGCTAGTGGGATGATGATCAGTAGTAATAGAAACACTCTAGAGGACAGTACAGTGAGCTCCAAAGTGTGGAATAAAAAGAGAGAAGCTGGGAAGAGAGAAAGGTGATAAGTGATCTGGACACCGTGCCGGAGGTTGATAAAATTACTTTGGTTCAAGTAGTGTAATAGAATAATTGTTTGGCGTGTACACTGGTAGAGGTGATAAAAGTGACAAAGGTAATGGTGCCTGTGGAGAACGAGACTGTGAAATACAGTAACCTTCTTTAACAGTAATGTTTGTACATGAAAGAGACGTCTCGTCTCGCATGACCAAAACAGTGGTGCCTACAAAATTCGAGACCACGGAATACAATAACAAAATACAATGGTGCCCTTTATACATGAATTAGAGAGCAATGGTGCCTGCATATGCCATGAATGGACTGCGGTACCAAGATTCGATAGTGTCATCAATACATGAATACATAAGTAACTAGGTTGAACACAAAGCAAAAGACCAAATGTTAAAGAAAAAGAGTGATGTAGTTGTAAATACTGTTAGGCTTCCGCCTAAGAGGTGTACAGAAGTGAACATGATGCAACATCAGATAAGCAAAGAACGGGCTAGAGTAGTTATGTCAGAAAAAAATGTAATTCACGGTCCGTGTTGAGGCCTAGCTCGACAGCACGGAGTTTTATGATCCACTTTGCCTCGCATCTACGCAGGTCCCTGGTTCTGCCTCCACATCTTGGTGAGTTGGGGACCTGAGCGATGCCATGGAATCTAACCTTTAAGAGATCGTTATCCCCGTGTGCAGTGTTGAAGTGAACAGCAAGGGGATAGTTAGTGTTTACATTTCTAATGGCCCTGATATGCTCCTGAATGCGTTCTTTCAGTGGGCGTATAGAGCTTCCAATGTAGACCAGACCACACACGCATATCAGGCAGTAAACAGTATATTTTGTGTTGCAATTAATGAAAGTCTTGATATGGTACGTTTTTCCGGTGTTATAGGAAAAGAAAAGGGTTTTGTTGAGGGCTAGCTGGCAGGATATGCAGCAGCCACATTTGTAAAAACCATTAGGTGTCACGACTCACGTGCTGCTTGCGCCTGGAATTTGCAGATCTGGTGGCGTGAATCTTCAATGTTCGGCTTTGGCCCAAAAAGGGGCGACTCTTTCTGGTAGCCACGGTGCTGTAGGCAATGGAGACACCAAGAACAGACCGTGCCCTTCAGAAAGTAGCGCCAGAGGGAAAAACCCCTTCCAAAGGGGAAAAACCTCCAAACAGGAAAAGTCCTGGAGAAAAACAAGAACAACAAACAGGAATCCAAAAGGAGCAAAAATCAGAAAATACAGAATGCTGAGTCCAAAACCAAAAGGCAAGGAAATCAGGAGCGAAGACACCAACTGAGCAGAAAGTGTTGCAGCGCAAGGAAAGAGGAAAAACACAGCCCTTATATACCAACAAACAGGAAGTGACCCACAGGAAGTAAAATGACACCATCTTAGATAGGGAAACAATATATAGAACAGAATAGTAGAGGAACCATAGAGAATAGGGAACAAGGAATGCTGGGAAAGCACAGGAATCTGGGAAGGAGGAAAAGACATAAAGAAAGGCACACAACAGACTGCAAACAGAAGAAAGGACAAAGAAACGAAGAAAAACAGGTAAGAGGGTTCAGAGACCCCTGGGACAGTGAAAGGCAGAAGGAAGAACGAGGCCCCAAGCAAATCTGGGGCCTCGAAACGCACAGGAGAGGCTGGGGGCGCGCCGCGTCTTAATAACGCGGTGCGCGGCCCGAGCCGAACGCCCGGCCGAAGTCGAGCTCTCGGCTCGCGCCGCACCGCGCGGCGCGACAGTAGGTCCCCCTCCCGAAGGCCCAGGTTTAAGAGGGAATAAACAGTGAAAGCGTTGAGTCAGGAGAGGAGCGTGAACGGAAGAGGCATCTTCCCATGAACATTCACTGAGAGGATAACCCTTCCAATGAATCAGATACTGAAGTCGTTTATGAAAAAGACGAGAGTCACAGATTTCCTGCACTTCATATTCAGGAGCATCATTCACAAGGACAGGAGGTGGAGAAGGAAACTGACGTGAGTAAGGATCAGGCACATAAGGTTTAAGCTGAGAAACATGAAAAACCGGATGGATCTTCCATGTATGGGGTAAGTGAAGACGGACAGTGACAGGATTGACCAACTGGAGAATACGGAAAGGCCCATAGTAACGAGGTGTGAACTTGTTTTGAGAGAGACGTGAGGGCAAGAATTTGGAGGAGAGCCAGACTTTATCTTGCAGATGATAATTTGGATTGGTTGTACGTCTCTTGTCTGCAGCCTTCTTCATATACCTCTTGGTATGTAACAAATTAGATCGAATTAGTTTATGGAGTTGGAGAAGGCGTTTGGAGAAATAGTTAATAGCAGGTAGAGGAGAGTTGGATTGTGGAGAAGTAGGGAAAGAGGTAGGATGAAAACCATAGGAACAGAAAAAGGGAGTGACCTTGGAGGCACTATGGACTGAGTTATTGTAGGAAAATTCAGCTAAAGAGAGGTAAGTGCTCCAGTTACTTTGGGTAGAATTGCAAAAGCATCGAAGATATTGCTCTAGTCCTTGGTTCAGACGCTCAGTCTGTCCGTTGGTCTGAGGATGGAACCCTGAAGACAGGGCTCTATTCATATTCAGTGTTTTACAAAAATGCTTCCAAAATCGGGAGATGTACTGAGGTCCTCTATCAGAGATTATGGTATGTGGAAGTCCATGGAGACGGAAGACATGATCTATGAATATTTGACCTAGTTCTTGGGAAGTAGGCAGCTTTTTTAGGCCAGTGAAATGAGCCATCTTTGTGAAAGAATCCACTGTGACCATGATAACCCGGTTTCCTGCTGATGGTGGGAGCGAACACATAAAATCAGTAGAGATAGTATGCCATGGGGCCGATGGAACAGGCAAAGGTTGTAGTAATCCTGCCGGTCTGGTGTGAGGTATTTTGACTTGGGCACATATGGGACAGGCCTGAACGTATCTTTCCACATCCAGTTTCCAGGTAGGCCACCAAAAAAATCGTGAAAGTAATTCTTGTGTGGCTTTGATGCCTCTGTGACCAGCTACAGGGGAATCATGGCACATTTGTAATGCTTTCTTTTGCACCTTGTTTGTAGGGAGGAATATCAGGTCTTGGTAATAAAAATATCCTTGTTTCTTGTACAATAATGGTCTTAGTTCTTCTATGTCATGGTCCGATAGGTTGGCGTATTCTTGTTGTACTTCTTCCAGGAAAGACTGAGCCACTCCAATGATCTTACTGGGTTCTAGAAGATACTGGGATGAGGAAGGAGAACACTCTGGATATCGGCGAGACAGAGCATCAGCCAGAATGTTTTGGGATCCTGGAATATATGTAATATAAAAATCGTACTGACTGAAGAAAAAGGCCCAGCGGGCCTGACGACTATTCTGGCATACAAAATTTCTTAAACATTGTAAATTACGGTGGTCTGTCCTCACCTCAAATGGTTCCTTGGAACCCATCAGAAACTGCCTCCACTCAAGGCAGGCTGTTTTCAGAGCCAATAATTCCCTTTCAAGTACGGAATAATGTTGTTCAGCTGTGGAAAGGATATGAGACAAATAGAAAACAGGATGTTCAAGGCCATCATCCTCTTGTCGTTGGAGTAAGACAGCTCCGATGGCTCTCTCAGAAGCATCAGTTACTACTATAAATTGCTTGGTGGTATCTGGATGTCTTAAGATGGGGGCTTGGGTGAAGGCTCTCTTTAAGCTTTGAAAGGCTGCTTCAGCAGCCTCAGTCCAGACAAACCCCTTCTTTAAATTGTCCTTCTTTAAGGTGTGAGTTATGTGGCTAGTCTGACTGGCAAAGTCTAGAATGAATTGTCGATAGAAGTTTGCTAAACCTAGGAAACATTGTGTTTCTTTTATGGTAGAAGGAGAAGGCCACTCTAGGATAGCTTGTACCTTTTCTTGGTCCATAGCTATGCCGGTGGGACTTAAATGATAGCCCAGATATTTGACTTCCGTTATGTCGAACTCACATTTCTCTGGTTTGCAAAATAGTTGATGATCACGAAGTCTTTGAAGAACTTGTTTCACATGGGAAGTATGGAGTTCAGGATTTCTAGAATAAATAAGAATGTCATCTAGGTAGATCACGACTGTCTGATTAAGTAGGTCTGAAAACACTGAGTCCATAAATCTCTGGAAGATTGCCGGGGCGTTAGTAAGACCAAACGGCATAACCCTATATTCAAAATGGCCAAATGGGGTCCTGAATGCTGTCTTCCATTCGTCGCCTTCTCTTATGCGTAAAAGGTGGTAGGCTCCTCGTAAATCCAATTTAGTAAAACGTTGGGCCCCTCTGATTGCTTCCAGTATGTCCCTGATGAGAGGCAAAGGATAACGATCTTCAATGGTGATTTTATTCAGACCTCGAAAATCCAGGCACGGACGAAGATCCTTAGTCTTCTTGGGCACAAAAAAGAGAGGGGCCCCAGCCGGAGACGACGATGGAACAATAAGACCACTCTGTATATTTTCGTCCAGATACTCCTTTAGAACTTCCCTTTCGGGTTCCGTGAGGGAGTACATCCTCCCAAAAGGAACAATTGTGCCGGGTTCTAATGGAATTGCACAATCATATTCTCGATGTGGAGGTAGCACAGGTTTTGACGGTTTTTGGAAAATATCCTGAAACTCCAAATAGTGGTCTGGGACCCCTTGGACCGTATTAATGGACATACCAGTGGCACCTTCAGTAGCTAAGGATCTTTTCGGAGACCAATACTTGTCGGAAGTAAAACAGTTCTCGTGACAAAATTGCGAAGACAAAGAGACTGTCCGGGTAACCCAATTTATATATGGGTTATGTCTAATGAGCCACGGAATTCCAAGAATGATGGTATGGTTAGGGGACGTAATAAGATCGAAGGAGATGTGTTCTTGATGGTTTCCCACCTGTAGACTTAACATCAGGGTAGTGGTGTCTACAGGACCAGAGGATATCAAAGATCCATCCACAGTGTGTACCTGTTCGGGTACTTCTTTTGCTTGAGTAGGAACTAGGTTAGCAGCAGCCCATGTCTTGTCCATGTATATACCACTAGCACCACAGTCTAGTAATGCCATAGTCTTTTCTTGACGACCGTCAGGAAGTTGTAACAGGACAGGAAAGATGAACAAGGCAGTTGTATTGTCATTAAAGGAGCTGATGGAAGGTATAGCTGTAGATCCCGTCCCCTCCCTTCTTACAGAGGACGGGAGGTGGCGTTTCCCGAAGGTCTGGACGGACGTACTGGACAGGTACGGAGTATGTGACCAGCAGAACCACAATACAGGCACAACCCTCTCTTGCGTCTGTCTTCTCGTTCACTAGCAGAGAGCGGACCTCGGGTAGTATCCACCTGCATGGGTTCCCCTTCGATGTCTCTAGCAGGAGTGCGAGGTTCCTCGGAACGCTGCAGGTATGCACGGGAGCTACTTGGTTGGGTAAACCCTCTACTCCTTTTCTTTTCCGATCTCCGTTCCTGAAGACGATATTCGATGGACAGTGCTTGATCCATCAGGCCACGAAGATCTTCCGCTCTGGTAGAATGCACTAGTTCATCCTTTATTTCTTCTTTGAGTCCTCTACGAAATAATGTTACCAGAGTACGTTCCACCCAAGTGGTCTCTGCCGCCAGCTGACGAAAACGGGTTATATATTGCAGGACGTCTTGGGAGCCTTGTTGGATGTCGCACAAGGCTTCTTCAGCGGAGGCTTCCAATCCAGGACGGCTAAACATTTGTTTGAAGCGACTCACAAAGGCGGAATAGTCTGACAATACAGGGTCGTCGGAGGACACCATCGGGGTTGCCCAGGCCAAGGCTGGGCCGGATAAGGCACTGATAAGATAACCCACCTTGGTCCTGTCGTGGGAGAATTGAGTAGGTCGGAAGGCGAAATACACCGTTAAAGCATCCAAGAACTCGCGAAGCTTGGTTGGTTCACCAGAGAAACAAGGGGTAGAAGCGGAGATTGTCGGAACATCACTGGTGCGGAGGGCCAAAGCCTGTCGTAACGCAGCATTTTCATTACGTAGTTGTTGCAACTCCTGGGCTTGTTGCTGAATCGTGGTTAACAGAGATTGCTCCGGATCTGCAGCAGCCGCCACTGTATTATCCATGGTGTTTGAGGACGTCGGAATGGTTAGGCGCTGCAATCTGTCACGACTCACGTGCTGCTTGCGCCTGGAATTTGCAGATCTGGTGGCGTGAATCTTCAATGTTCGGCTTTGGCCCAAAAAGGGGCGACTCTTTCTGGTAGCCACGGTGCTGTAGGCAATGGAGACACCAAGAACAGACCGTGCCCTTCAGAAAGTAGCGCCAGAGGGAAAAACCCCTTCCAAAGGGGAAAAACCTCCAAACAGGAAAAGTCCTGGAGAAAAACAAGAACAACAAACAGGAATCCAAAAGGAGCAAAAATCAGAAAATACAGAATGCTGAGTCCAAAACCAAAAGGCAAGGAAATCAGGAGCGAAGACACCAACTGAGCAGAAAGTGTTGCAGCGCAAGGAAAGAGGAAAAACACAGCCCTTATATACCAACAAACAGGAAGTGACCCACAGGAAGTAAAAGGACACCATCTTAGATAGGGAAACAATATATAGAACAGAATAGTAGAGGAACCATAGAGAATAGGGAACAAGGAATGCTGGGAAAGCACAGGAATCTGGGAAGGAGGAAAAGACATAAAGAAAGGCACACAACAGACTGCAAACAGAAGAAAGGACAAAGAAACGAAGAAAAACAGGTAAGAGGGTTCAGAGACCCCTGGGACAGTGAAAGGCAGAAGGAAGAACGAGGCCCCAAGCAAATCTGGGGCCTCGAAACGCGCAGGAGAGGCTGGGGGCGCGCCGCGTCTTAATAACGCGGTGCGCGGCCCGAGCCGAACGCCCGGCCGAAGTCGAGCTCTCGGCTCGCGCCGCACCGCGCGGCGCGACATTAGGTTTCTCTGGCATCCACCCCAAAGGGCGTGTGGGAGCGGAGGGGCAGAGAAAGCTAGGGCACAAGATGTTCCTAAGTGTGCGACCCCTGCTGTGCACGATGGTGTGTGAGTCACCTATAGAGTCTTTGAGACACGTGTCCAGCATTAACAAGTGCCAATGTTTCTTCAGAATCCGTAGTATTGTCCTACTCGCAGAACTGTATTAGGTAATGAATGAGACCGGTCTCTGTCTGGAGAGCTTGTTTGTACCAGGATTTTGAGGGCTCTTGATTAGTAGATCGTGTTGGTTCTTGTTGAAAATACGTTCGCTAGCTCTTGAGAGGAGTTTATTTGGGTAACCCCTAACACGGAAGCGGTTAGTGAGATTTTTGAGTTCCTGCTTAAAAACACCAGTGTCAGTGCAGTTGCGTCGAATCCTGACCATTTCCCCATATGGGATGGCCCTGATCTGTGTGAGGGGATGCGCGCTCTGTGCATGCAGGATGGAATTGCAGGCAGTGGGTTTCCTGTAGAGTCTAGACATGATCTTGTTGTCTGTAGTGTACAACAATAGATCCAAGAACTCAATCTGGGTAGTGTCCACCTTGTGGGTGAATGTTAAGTTAAAGTCATTAATGTTGAGGTATTCTATGAGTGAGTGTAAGTCGGGAATGTTGCCAGTCCAAATGGCAAGGATATCGTCAATGTACCTCCCCCAGTAGAGGATGTGTTGGGTGAGATGTGTCGGACAGTTGGACCAGAGGTGTATTTTTTCAAATTGGCCCATGTATAGATTAGCATACGATGGAGAGAACTTAGCTCCCATGGCTACACCTTGACACTGCCGAAACCACCTTCCGTCATGTAGAAAAACATTGTTTTCTAACACTAGTCGTGTGAGATCAAGTAGCATGTGTGTGTGTTCAAACAGTGTTGCATCACGGGCACTGAGCGCAAGTTGGAGCATTTCGAGACCCTTTTCCAGGGGAATGGATGTGTAGAGAGAGCTAACGTCAAGACAGATAAATACACAGTCATCAGTCCATTCAATATCTTCAAGTTGACACAGCAGATTCCTAGTGTCCTGTATGTTCGAAGGTAGGTTGCGTACTAAGGGTTGGAGAAAAGAGTCAATGTACTCCGAGGGTGAACCAATCCCAGAAATAATTGGTCTCCCTGGAGGAAAACCCCCTGGTTTGTGGATTTTGGGTAGGATGTATATGCAGGGAGCACGTGGCGCCTCAGTGTACATAAGCCTGTACTCTAAGTCAGTTATGAGACAAAGATTCTTCCAGGACGTGAGTTTGGTTTTGATCAAATTGGTGATGTCAAGGAGAGGGTTGGTTGGAACCACATAGTAAGCCTGTCTGTCATGGAGTTGTCTGTTGATTTCAGCGATGTAGTCAATCTTGTTCATGATGACAACGTTACCCCCTTTGTCAGCCTCCCTAATGACTATATCTGTGTAGGTGGAGAGATTATGCAACGCTCGAAGTTCGTTGTGGTCAAGGTTTTTGTTTGGTCTGTGGGTACGTGTGTTCGTCTTGTCCTCTAGGGTGTAAAGTTCTGTGCTGACGGCTTTGTAGAAGACGTCGATGTTGTTATCTGGAGGTAAGGTTGGGACAAACATGGATCTGGGTTTGAGCCCACTATCCACTTCCAAGTTTGGTGTAATGTTAAGTTCAGTCAATAGTTCGTCAAAGCTGAGTAATGGCGAAGATGTATTGTCCAGAGAGAGAACCGTATGGATGTCTTGCAGGTCCCTAATGGATTGATTGCAAGTGGGTAATGACGTACGAATAGTTTTGTTAGTGTCTGGTTTGTTATGGAAAAACTTCTTTAATTTAAGATTGCGTATGAACTTAAAGAGATCTATGTGTAGGGTAGTATAATCCGGTAAAGAAGTAGGACAGAAGCCCAGACCTTTTTTTAGAACATTTATTTCATGGACAGATAGTTGTAAATTAGAGAGATTCATAACCTGTACATTTTCTTCTGCAACATTAGAGGTTAGCTGTAGGGGGTGACCTCTCATGGTCTCTGGGTTTTCGCAGTCGAGCGAGTTGTCATGCCCTCCCTGGTGTTTACTGCGGTGTTTCCTGCCCCCCCTGTGGGTGGGTTTGTATTTATGCCTGACCTGTTGTAGTTCTGTTGTAATCCCTTTCTGTATCGGGCAAGTTCCTCTAAAAAAGAACTCGACTGTTGGGTTGTGTTTTGTGGATGTGTGCTGACAGAGGACCCTTCCACAGATGATTCCCCGCAGTCACTGGATAGGTTAGAGATGTCAGATAAGCTACCCGCGGTGGAACCAGCAGGCGTGTTGGATTTGGTGTGTCTGTTGCCGGATAACTTGTTGACCTGATCAAATTTACGTGCAAAAGTATAAATCCTGCCGTTAGTGTAATCTTTGTCATCTCTGACCAGTTTGCGCATTTTTTTGTCTTTTATGTATAGTTGATACCCCATGAGTATCTTCCTCATAATGGCATAGTTTTTGTCAGTAGCTTCTGGGAGGTTGAGATTTTTAATCTCCTCCTCCAGGGATGTAATGTCCTGTAGTAGTTTGTTTCGTTTTCTATCAGCATGTTTAATCAATATATTAATAATGCTAAATGAGGTGGAGAAAATAAGGAGTTCCCATTCCCCAAGTAAGTCGGGGTCAAGGTCCTCAAAGGATGGAAATATAATCACACGTAGTCCTCTAGGGACTTGTTTTAGTTCCAAGTAGCGTTTGAGTGTGGTGATGTCCCACCAGCGGGCTAGCTCTTGTTTCCTCAGTCTTTCTAATTTGATAAATTTCTGTCTCAGTCCCTCCTTGAGAGGTGCAGAGTTTGTGGTGCGTAGCGCTAGAGGTTTCTTGGAGAATAACTCCGCAGCTAGGGTGTCCCGGTTATCATCAAATGAAGCCATGTTTTGAAATCTGAGAATGGGGTATACCTTCCGATCAGAAGAAATACAAATAGTACAATACAAGAAGTTAATGTTAACTAGAGTGCGGCTCACCCTATTCAGACAGAATATAAAATACAAAGATACACTAGGGTAGTAGGGGTGAATGAAGCCGCACTTCTAGGCAGTACAACAATGGTTAATAACAGGTATATGAGATAAAGCAAAGTCTGGTGCAGCTTGGCCCCGTGCCCTACTACCCAGAAGGCACAATCACGGGTATCCAAGTACCCAAGGACAAAATTGAAACAAATTGGCCACAGCACACAGAATATATTGTCCAATCATGTGGTGAGGATAAGGGATCCCTGGTGGTGCGTTGAAGGTTTTGAAGAAGTAAGAGGTAAAGAGAAAATCTTGAGTCTTGTTATTAGTTGGTGTCTTTAATTGTGGAAATTAGAAATCATGATGTCATCAAAGATATACAGCCAACACGTGTTTCGTCACACAAGTGACTTCATCAAGGCTGCAAGAAATAGTAATGAGAGCAAACATTGGTATATAAAAATTTGTGGAATCCAATAATGGGTTCTTTGGTGATCAAGTATAAAAAGAGTCCAAAAACATAGTGCAGTGACTGGTGATTGGTGTCAACGCTTAATTGGGATGTGACTAAACATGGCAAAACGAGCAGTGTGAGAGGGACCGTTTATTCCAAAGTACACATCAGATGGAGTGAGTCAACGTGAGTGTGTGATTGAAATTTGAGAGTAAAGATACCGAATAGTCGTCCCTACCAGTGTGGAAAGTGTGTACAAAGACTATAAGGTGAGGTGTGATAAGTACGAGAGTGAAGTAGGACTAAGAGAGATCAGGCATGTATGTGGGTAAAAACATCCAAAATGAAAATACAGAGCCAGACAAAGTACATAAATAACGAGGAAGGGCCCCTTGGAGCCAAGGTCGGTAATTCTTACCTGGGCTGTCCGGCCAGAGTAGTAGATAGTGGGCAGTTAAGTAGGCTTAAGTAAGAGAAAGAAGATCTGGGAAGAAAGAAGAGAGGTTAAATTCAAGTAGGTCTGCCACGAGTGGGCAGAAGGAACGTGATCAGAACGTAGACATGTAGAAAACAAAGGATAAATCGAGGGAAGGGTGGTCAGGAGAAAGAGGAGGAGTGGTAGGAGTAAGTATTGTGATTTAAGCACAAATTAGGTCACTGTGTACATACCTTATTGAGATGGTGAAACTAAGAGTAGTCTTGCTGCCCGAGCAGCAACAGGAGAGTTGGATGTTGAGCGCGTGGATTGAGATAAGTATATGAAGCCCTGATAAGCCTCGAGTCAAACCTATAAAGATGTCGCACACAAATTATGAGAGAGAGGGGAAGCCTGTATTCATGTGAAAGAAGCGAACTCAATCTCCCCAGAAGAGTATGGGTGAAAGATATTATTTAAAAAGGTTTTTTTTTATTTATTTTTACAATTTTTTCCTTCTTTTTAAGTCTTGAAGTAGTTCTTAAGGTAACGGAATGCTAGAATGAGGGCCAATAAACAAACCCATGGGGGTTTCCAAAGTTCCAACGTGCCGAAGGGGCCTTCATGCCGGAGACCCAATTAAACCGTGTGCTGTAAGGTAACAGCGTGACACGTGATGTGAAAGGAAATGTTAAAGCCTTCAAATGTGAATGCATTGGGGCTAGGGTGACCGGGAGGCAAGCGTAAGACATAATCCGAGGCTCGGTTTGTCGGTAGTGACTAAGCGTAAAAGACGAGTTAGTGGAAAAAGAAACGAAATGTGAAAATAGTCACATGAACCAGGTGGTTACCGTGGTTGTGAAAGATAAATACAAACAAACGTGAGCTGGGAGAGTATACATTTAGTCAAGGAAAGGTTGTATGTGCCAACGACGGCGAACACACTGTGCCGGTGAAGACAAAAAAGAGATAAACATATACGCGAGTGTACAAATATGTAATAGTACCAATGGTGTTGGAATTTATAATGAAAAAATATATAGGAATGGCCAAATGAGAAAAGCCAATACTGGGGTGGACTAATCCACCAGAGTTAAGGACATACCTGAAATGCGTCGGTTGTAGAGACACGGTGAGTTGTCTGAGAGCGTCTAGTGGTCGGTGAGGTGGTAAATGTCCTCACCTCCAAAGTGCAGCAAGAGTGATCTATTGACGCTACCATCAGTCTCTCACTCAGCATGTAAATAGTTTTTAAGTTAACCAATGCACATGTGACATCTTAGTGCTGCATTCACTTGCTCTACCAGAGCACTGAAAGGGGACAGTGCCATCAGTGAGATATGGCCACTGGTCCCTGGGGTTGCCAGTGGAGATGGAGCAGGAAGCTGGGGTGGCTCGTCTGCTGTGCTGATGGTGCAGTGTCTATTGGAGTCACAAAGACCTTTGTAAATAAGCTTCTTGACTAGCCATCAGGCCTATGGCCTTCTGCCTGTGTGGGTAGAGTGGAGGAAATACAGATACACCCCACAATCGAATTATCCAACCCAGGAGCTCAGCAACAAGACCAAAGAAGGTCACACCAGGCTGCCCTTCGAAGCCGGCCTGCTGTTTCACCGGTTGGTCCAGTGCCAACAGCAGCCACTAGGTGGCACCACGATCTGTGGTCCTCCACACTCACATTCTGGTATTCCGGTGAGTGCCTGGTAAATGTCTACAGTCAATTACTATGAATTGCGCCATTCAGCTTAAAGTTTTACTGCAAATGGTACATAATTACGCAAAGTGGCATAATTACATATTTTCTGGGATTTGGCATGAAAGCATAAAATGCAAAATTTCTGAAATTATGAAATGATGCCAGAATAATTTAAATTTCCTTTAGGATTAGTTATCTGCACTGCTATCAAATGAAAAGCATTGTGTTAGTTTGTTAACTGTGAAGTACATGTTATTTCATGGTTATTGTACTAACAGATAATCTAGAACCTACTATGACACTATGGACCTGATTTAGATATTGGCGGGTTACTCCGTCATAATGGTGATTGCTATCCTGTCATCAGAAATTTGAAACCCATTGAATATAATGGGATCTAGAATTTTGTGGACGGGATATCAGTCACCATTGTGACAGAGTAATCCGTCCGCCAATATCAAAATTAGGCACTAACTAATTATGTAATGTTATAATCTTACGAATGCATGGGCAAAATAACTAAAAAGTAGCATAAGAGCTGAACAACTATACACTTGGGCAATGCATAGTCATAACAAATTCAGCAAATGTATCTGAGAATTTATTTCCCTGCACGGTAAAATTCACAGTGGATAATATGTAAAAAAGGGATTTTAAAACTGAGTGATTGAGTGGGTGATTATATGGCACATGCATATAGTTCATGTTACATAAAAAAGTGCATCTGGATGTGGAACAACATATCAGCAGATTTATCAAGGCTTTGTGCTGGATAGAAAGTTTTTTTTGCTCTGGAAAGTTGTCTAAGTACAATTAGTGGAGTTCTTTGAATGGTTGATGGTGTTACCAAGCATGGTGTTTGACAGAAAGCCTGGTCTCTTAACATTTGTAAACAGGGCTTTGCAGCAAAAAACTATGCCACTATTTTTTCCCAAAACTTTTCCAAATTCGCATGAGTGTTGCACTGTACAGCACACATATAAAGCTGGAAAAGTTTTAAAGTATGTGTGAGCATAAGAGGCATCACACACACACCTTTTGTTATCTTTGTGTCAGTGCTTGGGAATGCAATGGTAGAATCATTCCTTAATAAGTATCTGATTGTCCTGCTCACTCCTTACACAATGCAGTACAGCAACTTTTAGCTGCTACAAAGAGCAATGATTTAGTAAAGATGACCCTTAGTTTTCAGGCCTTGCATTTTCATTTTTAGCTTTCATTCATTTTTCACAACTGAATGATCTACTATGGTTGTCTATTACATGTAGATGTAAAATTTGATGTAATGTAGCTGCAGTTATGAACTTTAAGTCTGTTACAGGTGTGTTACATTGTAAATGTCAGCCATGTTTTCTTCATGAGGGTGAGGGAGCATCACCCCCATGCCCGCAGCAAGCTGCGATGTGTTAAAAATAAAATGGCAATTAAATTATTTTTTTGCCATTTTATTTTTGACCAAGGTGCACCCCCGAGCCAGGAAGGCGTGTCCTCTGCTGCCAATTGGCAGCATGGAGGACTGGAGTAGACACTTCAAAGTCTTAGATAGCTTGGTGGAGACCAAGCACAGGCCTCTAGGGCCTGATGAAGCAGCAGGCCAACCCACTCCATCCAATCCTGGCACTGCTTTCATGCTGTTTGACAGAATGAGAGCAGCATCTGGATTGGTTAGGGGGAGGGGTTCTTCGTTCCAGAGTCTTCGGAAGAACAGTGAGGAGAATATGGAGTCTGCAGGTATGTAGAAATCATTTTTATTAATTATTATAAAATAAAATGTGTAATGCATGTACCTTAGTTTGTGTTAGTTTTATTTTGGGGGAGGGGTTGTTTTTATTTGGGCTTTTGAGGTAGGGTTTTTTTTTTTTATTAAGAGCTTATATAGGGAGGGAAAAGTTGCTTTTGATTTTTTGGAGGTGGTGGGGCACTTCCCTCGCCAAATTACTTTGAAAGGGTCACCAGCTGCTCATGGTAAAAGTGTAGCTGTGACAACTATTGCTCCTTTTCTTATTGTGAACTAGTTGCAACTGCGCTACATACGTGACTTGGCTGCCGAACTAGGGAAAATGCTGGATTGTTTTCAGCCTGACATCTGCAGTGCAAGCTGCCTAGGACAAACTGATTGAAACCAACTCCAAATCTTGGTCAACAAACGTTATATCTTTTTAAAACGTTTTATACTTTGTTTTGAAAAATGAATTGTCCTTCAATGCCTGGACAGAAGCAAAAGTAAGCAATGGTTCAAAATATCAGAACATTTTAAGCCTGGAACCATGAACAAAGCAATGTATACATTCCATGAGTTATAGCTACATGCCCTTGATGTCTTCCTACACTCAGTTGATTACGCAACTAGGCCTACACTTCAAGGGCCAGATGTATCATGAATTTCAATAGCAATTACCAAATAGTGTTTTTTTGCGAATCGCAAACAAATGAAGGCAAATAGTGCATTTTTTAGCAGAGTTTTTTTTTTAAAGGCTGAGGCTTCAAAATGTCACCTATTACTGCCCTGCACTTGTGAGTCACCACCTAATGCCCATCGACTCTGCCTGCTCCAATTTCTTTAGCAGTGTTCATGGGAATATGAAGTTTGCACAGTCATTGTTCATGCAATCCATAAATAGCAGTCTCAGCATAAGCTAGGGATGTTATGTACTAGCTCAAAGGTGTCAGGGCTGCATCTAAATGGGCTTTTCTGTGTTCTCCCGCTATTGTGTGATAGAAGCTTGCAGTGCTTTTGTGGTATGTTATGCTACGTTAATGTTATTTACAAAGTGCACAAACACCCTAAGGCTTCTTGGCTCTAATAGTTAACAATAGAAAAAGCCACAAGAGGCACTTCTGTACTAGTATACAGATGAATGGCTTGATTAAATAACCAACTTTTTAAATCTTTTCTAAACGTCATAAAGTCAGTAAGGTGAATGGTAGGTGGCAGAGTGTTCCAAAGTGTTGACACTAGTTCTGAAAACCTAATACTACCCATCTTTTCTTTTTAAAAGTTAAGATATTCAGCAAGTTGGATGAAGAGGAACATAGTAAGAGACCAGGAGTACAACTCCTGATTCCAGCTTGAATAAATTGGGGAGCAGTTCTTAAGGAAATTGAAGGTAACGCAACATACCTTAAATATTATTCTCTGTTCTACTGGAAGAGTACGTAAGAGTGGAATAGTATGACAATATCTAGATTGATTTAAAAAAAGGCTTAACAGCCTGATTCTGTAGAATCTGCAATATACTTACTTGGGCTTAAGGAACACTAAAGTAAAGAGAGAAATCATAATTCGGGGTGGGCATGATTATTACCACCATGATTAGATCCTCTTTGGTCAGGAACCAAGCTATCTTCCTAATATGCTGGAGCATAAAAACACAAATAGAAATTACCAATCCTCCAAACCTAGCTGTGATTTTAAAGACAGTTTATTGTCTATAATCACACCTAGGATTTCTGCCAATTTGTTAGGCGATGGAGGCACCTTTATTGTTGGTGGCCAAATAAAAGAAGTCCAGAGGTCTAATTTGTTGTTCACTAAAACAATTTCTGTTTTTTTCCATGTTATGATTTGAAAAGTCAAGTCCCAGATGAAGCACAATTTAGATTAAAAATTCCTTTAGAAAGCAAGGAAGCTGGGAGCCATTGGTTTAACTATAAATTCTAAAGTTCAAGAGATCCAACGCCTGAATTAAAAGGTCTAATGTAAATAATAAACAAGTGGGAGAAAAGAGAAGAGCCCAGAAGGACCCCACACTCCAGCCGAGATGTGTGAGCTTTAAAAGAACCCAGATGGATTGCATGCAGTCACTCAGGAAAGATTTCATCCAATCAAGGGCTGACAGCCGAAAGCCAGCAGCTTCCATCCAGTCCATCAACAATTAATGGCTGACTGTATCAAAGGTTGCTGACAAATCTAACAACACCAGGGCAGAGGTTAGACCATCATAACAGTACTTATGCACATAATCTACTACTGCCAGCATAAGAGACTTAGGGCCTGATTTAATAGGCCCTAGTGCCACCTTAGCGATGCCATAGTATCGTTTTTTTTACACTAAGGCAGCACTAAAGTAGCTTTTTACATGCATCATATTTACAAAATGGCACAATGAATGCATTGTGCCACTTTGTAAAACCTTGCGCTACATTATGCCAGTTGCAGGCATAATGTTTGCAAGGGAGGGCATTCCCTCATTAGGGGGGCGTAAAAATGGCGGAAGGAACCTGAAGAGATTTCTTTGAACCATTTTTACGGCACTTTTAACGCTTGCTCAGAGCAGGCGTTAAAAGGAGGCATTCCATTCAATACAATGGGCTCCTATGTACTCTGCGGGAGTGGTGCCAAAATGGTGGTGCTACTCCTGCAGAGTACATCAATAGCATCAGGAATTCTGATGCTATTGCCCCCTACTCTGCACTATGGTGCACCATATTTTAAATACAGCTCACACATGATGATGTTAGGAAGGCACTAAGGGGCGCAAGGAAAGTGGCAGTCCACTGGGTGCAGTGCCACCTTTCTTAAACCAGACCCTCAGTATAATGTTTAGGGCGAAATCCAGCTTAATGCATGTTAAAAAAGTGCAACGTTTCAAGATGGACACAGACAGCTTGTGTTAAATGAGATTCTAATAATTTAGTCCCAAAAGGCAGCAGAGAAATTGGATGATACATTTTTTTTAAATGCGGGGTCTCTTCCCCTTGTTTTTTCCTGTAGAAGGATTACCACAGCTTCCTTAAAGGAATTTGATATGTTTCCTTGTAGAAGAAAGGAGTCTAATAGCTTCAAAAATTGGCCATCAAGTAGAGTACACCAGTTGTAGGCATAAGCTGAGTGATATAGCGTGTGCTTCAGAGTGATTGATACAAATCAACTTGAGTTTCTTGTTCCGCCATCATATAAAAATAAAAACATGTGTATGTTGCTTGTCATAGCTTTCATCTTGGTTTGAGCTGCTTGCTGGACCACAAGAAATTACACAAATATTTTAAAATCTACATGCAGGGCTCCAGTGCTAATGCCACCTTGGGCAAGGAAAAGAACCAGAATGTATATGGGCAGCTCTTGGTGTGAAGCATAAGAGATTATGGGCCAGATCTACAAGAAAGTGATGTATCAGCCCGATGTTCCACTTTTCCTCCTCTGCCCTGCCCAACCAAACAACACCATGGTGGTGCCATAGTTACAGTACGGCGCACTATGGTGTTCATTTCCACAATAGCCTCATAATTTATGATGCTACTGTGGCGCTTGGCTAGATTAGCGTCGCCCCACCCCCACCTAACGACACCATGGTTGCGCTGTATTCACAATACAGCACACAATGGTGGTCGTTAGGACAAAAGGATCAACATTTTTGATGCTATTGTGGTGCTGTGCTGCACTAGTGTGAAAAATGTTGATGCTAGTGCAGCAAACACCTGAGAAGACCATTTATTAAAACGGGTGCCTTATATTAATGTCTTCTCTGAGCAGGCGTTAAGAATAACAGAACAAATTGTGCAGTGAAATCTTGTAAATTTCACTGCGACATTTTTTCAGCCCTTTGTTCGTTGGAAAGTCCCCCTTACATACATTATGGACCATGGATAATGTGACGCGAGGGCTTACAAAGGCACGCAACACAACCATTGCACCACTTTGTAAGTACGACATGGGAGAGAGGCCTCCTTACTGCGCACTTAGCGTAAAAATAAATGGCGCAAAGGCAGTACAAGGTGGTGATAGGGGCTTGTAAATATGCCCTATAGCGTGACTAATTGTACAATGTAACTCTTCTTTAACAGTATGTAAAACTAAATCATTCATCTCTTTTTCGCCACTGGGATAATGTTTGAGTATGTGATTATATTGACCATTTGATGTTCGAGCCACATCGATGTATCCTCCCGGCAACTAAGTTTACTTTAATTGTGCTTTGTACAGCATTCCAATGGTTCACACAAGTGTTTTTTAACTAGGGTTGTTGCCATCTGCAGCGTGGGAGAAAGACTGTGAATATTATTGTGTATTGTTGCTTTATGGTGTGCTCCAGTGTCTCCTCAACTGAAGCCGTGTACAAGAGATATTAGGCCTTTAACGTACTAAAAAAAAAAAAAAAATAGTCAGCCTTTTTCTGTAGTGCTACAAAATGCAGTTTTGCCATCGTTAACGGCGGTAAAATAAAGCCGTGGCTATTAACAAAAATCGTAATCCTAAAAAAACAAATGTTCACAAAAATTATTGCCACACTTACACCCATTTCACTTTTGAATTTGCTCCTTTAAGGATGTTTTGATGCGTTCATTATAGTCGTACAAAAAAATATAAATGTGTTTTCTACCAGTTTTCCTCAATCACTATCACCGACCTTTTTAAAAACATCAGACCCTCCGGTATAGCTATTGATACTAAGAAATGAAGCATGTATTTTGAAGTGCATCCTGTGTTGTACAAGGTCAAAGTAAATCCTTTATAGGAGTAATGTGTCATCTGGAATAGAAGTGAATTCCAAAGCCTGCAAACCTGCTTTGTGACCTATAGTGGATATGTCCACAGTGTTGCAGTCTGACTGCTCTGGTGTCTAAGGACAGACAAAGACAACAAAATGAAAGAATGTATCTCAAGAGGGCACATCCTAGTACATTAAAATGTGACATCCCAAGCAGTCTTGTCATATGTTTAGCTTTTAATTGTAACCTTAAATATTGTTAACTTTTCAGAAAAAGACCTTGTAGGAGCGGTTAATAGGCTCTAAAATTGGTAGCGGTGTAGTCCTGATTCGACTTTGGTGCTCCCCAATTGGGACTGTCACTTTAATCAGAAGGTCCCATATATCACAGTTGAAACATTCTCATAAGAATGACAAACAAAACATATTTCGAATGCTTTTTGTTAGTATTGAATGTCAAAATACAGATAAAATACCGATGGTAAATTTGCAGCAAAGCATATAAATCGTAAGTTAAAGAACTCAGTTTAGTTCAATATGAAACCTGGTATAGATTTGCTTTCTAAGATAAGAAATAGGGGTGTTCTCTTGAATGAGAAATTCACACTCTTGTGCAGGTCTTTAGGCAATGGGGGTCATGCATTTGGTGGGGATATCTAATTCATTGAGTTTAAAGTAATAGGACACTGTAAAGGAAACATTTATACATTTAATACATTAAAGGTTTTCCCACCAAAATATTATGGTTCAACCATTCTCACAGTCTTGACTGTATAGTTTGGCTGATACAATGGTTAACATAACCAGGTATAGTAAAATTTTCACTTGCTTTAGTACATCCAGGAAACCTTTTTGAGAACACTTTCTGCTGATTGTCTGAAACTAGTAACATTTATTTTAGAAATTGAATCGACAACAGTAATCGCTTGACAGATGATGACATCTAAGCTAGATGGAAGACAGTGTAAACACTGATCAATTTTAATATCAATATGAAATGTTATAATTCAGTCATAGAACTTCGATTTATTGACAGAAAATCAGTGCCTATAGCCTCTATTTTGAATGATTCTGTAAACTTACACTATTCATTACAGGCGAATCTGAAAGAAACGGAAATGTACAGCAGGTTTGTGTATTGTTTTGGAATGAGCGGGTGTGGTCTAGTAGTTTGGGCATAACGTTTCCTTTTCGAGTAGGGTCAGATTTATTTATTTATACTGGTCCACTCTCCTAATCTCTTGAGGGTATTGTGGTGTTTTACTAGTGTTGGAAAAAAAAAATAAGATACATCTGCAGGAACTTTCAATGGAAACTGCTGAGCATCTCAAGCACAACTTTTCCCTCCATTGCTACTGAACTTATTATATATAGTATAGAGATATTATTTTGCTCAAACATGAGGGATTCACTTACGTATTACAAGATGAGATATTAAGGTCCTCATTACAAGGCTGGTGATCACAAGACCGCCAGACTTGCATTCACACTCAGACCACTGCAGCTGTGACAGTCCTACCGCCACATTACAAGTTTTGCTGTCGCACCGCCATCCGACCACCATCTCTGCCAGGATCCTAGATCCTGATGGGGTGACAGCGGTCTTGGTTGCAATCAGCCAGGGCGCAGCTGAATTGAACTCTGCCCTGTTGATTACAGCCTTGTTCTCCTCCAGCCTTTTTATGGCAGTTTCACCACCATGAAAAGCCTGGCAGAGAACAAGTGCAGAGGGCCACAGGGGGCCCCCTGCAAAGCACCATCAGGTGCTGGATGGCGGTCTCTGTGCTAAGATATAGCACTCGGCTTCTTTAAGGGAGCCAAGTGGTATCTCATATCACTGTTCCCACTAGTCAGGCCGCCAAACTCGTAATGAGCCCATCAGTCACAATTTCATAAATTAATTTCCAGGCAAAGACTTCCAGCTAGTCACTGTGGCTCATATCTGAAAATAACTAGAATGTGAAATATAATGATTCCGGCAGTATATTTTCTATTGACTTGATATTTTTCAGTGGAATCGCCATGGCCAAAAATTAGACTATGGAGATGGTAATTCTGCTTACGGTAATTCCACCTCTAATCATCCTGCTGATGTCATATTTACTGTATCTACTGGGAAGCTTCTGAATCTATTTTACGGATATCTAAATTAGACTAATATGATAAGTTAAATGATGATTCGAGTATTTGTACCATATGTCTTTGATTGATGATTTTATTACTCTTCCGTTTTTAATGATTTTATTCATTTGTATTAATTGCATAATACCTGCTTTTGTGTGTATTGAATCTTGGGAATAATCTTGAGGATTTTATGGCAAAGTTTCCACATTTCAAATAAACCAGCTAGACAAACTGTCTATGCAGGTAATGGCGATTAATATAGTTACTCAATCCTTCAACACATTCCTATTTAACCCATGCTTTATTTCGTTAAAACAGATATTAAATAAAAAAAATAATGAGATCCTTGTTTTCTTTGGTCCCTAAGCACCATGGGCAAATTATGCTAAACTCCAGATTAAGCAGTAAACATACAGTAGCACATTGACTGCTACCATGACAACAGTCACATCTTTCTGCCTTTTCCTTCGCTCACTTTAATTTAATGCCATTTTGTAGAAAGTAATCACAATAAATTTAAAAAAAAAAAGATTTCGGATCGCCTGCTCTAGAAAATAAGATTCACGCTGGAAGTGTTTGGCTTGGGTCAGGTAATTGGTTCACATGAAATAGCCTGCTGCTCAGGTTAGTAAAGTGTGAGAACGTGTGACTGTGTAGTGTTCAGGCCAGTGGTATTATAATTTTATCCGTAACGATAAGACATTAAAGGAAGAAAAAATAAGCGAGCGGTAGAAGTGGTCTCATTCGTTTAGCTCAAATAAATTGAAAACAAGTCTGTCGGTAGAAAAAAAATGTTACTGAAACGAAAAATGGGCTGAGCTTTTATTTACCTAAAACTATTTGCTTATTAAGTACCCGTTTGTTCCAGGCCTTATGCAAGCATTTAATGTGAGTAAGATATATATTCTCATGTTCAAATACGTTTAAGGTAAACCCATGGCATTCTTCGTTCATCATCCTTCTCACCCACGGAGTTAACAGTGCAGTGGGAGGTCCCTTCTATTTCTCATGTGCTTGCCAGGAGCAGCACCTGGAAGTTGTAGCCCCGCCTGCAGTGAAAAATGTTGTCAGGGTGCGGAGTTAGTGGTGGCAGCAATGTTAGCTTAACTGGATGGCTCATTACTTGCCCTAACGTGGTTGGGCCCCATAGCTGTAATGCTGATATCTCAAAGTTTCGTTCTAACTTTAAATCTGTACATCCTCTATTGGCCTGCTCGAATTGAGTTAAATAAGGCACAAAGCCTAAGAAGCTGCTAGTGTGTATGTGTGTGTGTGTTGGTGTGTTCATATAAGTATATACTTATATGCAGTATTATATATGAGTGAAATTTATTTATTTTACATTATGTTAAAATATTTAAGATTTACTAAGTATAAAATATATATATATATATATATATATACATATATATATATATATATATATATATATATGTATATATATATATATGTATAATAAATATATATATTATAAATGCATATATAGTTTTATTATACATCACAGAATGATGACGATGATAGCATTACTGGTGCATCCTGGGAATTGTAGGATTGAGTGATGGAGTCATGTGGCAGCATGAATTTAAAAGCACTTGTACCTTCTAATTGCAATCCTCGCACCTATGAACAAGGCATGAGACCCGAAACGCGTCAGTATTTGAGTTTCCGCCACTTTTTAGCACAAAATAAATGCTCGGTTTTCAACAGGAAGTGGGCTTCGACATTGTGTTTTTCTGTGCTTTACGAAACGGGATACTCCTTCCCCATTTGTGAAGCTGCTCTGCAGGGTTGCCCCCCCTCCGAGGATGGAGAAGCTGTGTGTATATATATATATATATATATAAGTCCAAATGCTCAAGAACAGAACTCAATCAGCCCAAAGGGGTGGTGCGAGTACCGGCACGAGCAAGCCGGTATTTAATATAACACAAAAGAAAATAAAAAGTAATACTCGCACTCAGGATTCAAGGAAAAGCAAAAATCAATTTAATCCAAACACAACGCGTTTTGGCTGACACAGCAGCCTTGGTCACATGATAATTTTCACCAATTGACCACCACTAAATACCATATTAATCATAAACATAGAAATAGGACAAAATAAACACCACATACCACACCCTCTTTGCATATGCAGACATAATGTCAATATTAATGGTAAATCCAATTAATGCCACAGAAGTAACTTAATATATTCATGGTGTTGTAAATTATTTTCAAAAATGATTTTCAAAAAAACCCACAAGGAACAGTGTTACATATACTAAAGATAATATTTTCTCTGGACCACAATATAAACAATATCATATTTTAATTTCAAGCCCGAATAGACACATAACCCACAAGTAAATGTATACACTGTAAATGGATGAATCTAATTAATGACTGTAAACTTAATTATACATCACCATGATCTTATTAATGGCCATAAAAGTATCTACATTACTATATTAAATATTCTTATCTGAAAAAACTGCAAAGGGGGTCACCCAATGATAACGTGAAAAGATAAGGAGAATGAATAAATGAAGGCAAGCAGTGTTCGGTAGTTTTCCATCCGACCCATTATATCTGAAAAGAATATATACACAGATAAGTCAATAAAAAACAAAAAACTCAAAATTAAATCAATAACCAAATACATAATCAACCATCACATCACTTACAGATTCTATCCATGATTCAATCATGTAAGTCATAAATTCCATAAATTAACTCTATATACACTAAGACCTTGCTATTTACATACTCCAATAAATCATAACACATTCATTAAAAACCAATTTATATAATCTTGTCAGAATTCATAGTATCCTAATAGTTGTCATACAGGTGAGTATTTAATTCCTCCCCCATATTCAAACCGATCGGAGTCTTGGTTTCTAACTCTAAGATATATATTGACTCTTTTTTCCTTAGCATTAATTCTCTGTTACCTCCTCTACGATATGGAGGAACATGTTCAATGCCAAAATACAATAGTTTGATACAATCAGAATTGTGTTTTTCTTTAAAATGCCTTGCTACCGGATAGTGCTCATCGTTTGATGTAATCGCACGCATGTGCTCTAAAATCAGTTTCTTAACACTATGTTTGGTGCTACCGACATAACATCTCAGGCAGGGGCATTCTAATATATAAATCACAAAAGGGGTACTACAAGTTATAAATTGGTTTATTTGTCTATCTTTTCCAGCTTTACATATGGCATATTGCTTCTGCATTGTGCTGTTGCGGCATGCCTTACAGTGGCCGCACGGAAAGAAACCTTGTAGGTTATGTTGTCTCAGTTGTGGAATTGTAGTAATACCATTAGATCTCAAGATATCATGTAAACTCCATCCTCTTCGACAGGTGATCTGTGGTCTTTTTTGTATTGTACCCCCAATGACAGGGTCACTTTTCAAAATGTCCCACTTCTTTGAAATAAGATTATTAATCTGTGTCTTCAATATACGTCATAATAAGTCTTGTCCCATCATTATCATCTACCTCTTGTTTGGTAGTGTTGTCAAAAAGAGTATCAGATCTTTTTATCCCCTTAGTTTTGTCAATCGCTTTCCTAATTACCCATTCGGGATATCCCCGCTGTTTGAATCTCATAGACATCTCCTTTTGTTCTGCTTCAAAAGCTTCATCAGTACTACTGATTCTTTTAGCTCTTAATAGTTCTCCATATGGGATACTCAATTTTAAACTATCTGGATGACCACTTGAAGCATGTAGCAAGCTATTACCTGCTGTATTCTTATGGAATAATTCAGTAGTAATATTATGTTTACTGATCTTTGTCAAAATATCCAAAAATTCAATAGAAGAGCTACTTATGTTATAGGTTAAACCAATGTTCAAATCATTATTGTTTAACTTATCCACAAAATATATAGCCTCTTCTTCCGTCCCTTTCCAAATAATGAAAAGGTCATCAATGTATCTTAGCCATAGGATAGCCCGATTGGCTTCTGGGTATCGTTCTTCATCTTTAAAGATGGTCTCTTCCCACCAACCAAGAAAGAGACAGGCAAAACTCCGAGCGAAACATGTACCCATTGCCGTACCAAGGGTCTGTTGGTACAAGACCCCGTTAAACAAGAAAAAGTTATTGGTTAAACAATACCTTATCATGTCTATTACCATATCTGTATGGGCCAAATGTTTCAATGATTTAGTATGTAAAAAATGTCTATAGGCATTAATGCCCTTCTCATGATCAATAATGGTGTATAGAGAGTTAACATCCAATGTCAACAACAAAAAATCATCCTCCCATACAATACCATCCAATTTGCTTAAAAAGTCCTTGGTGTCACAGACATATGAAGGTAAGTTGACAACAAATTCTCTTAAAAAATGATCGACATATTTGGAAACATTTTCAAGTACACTGCCACAAGAGGACACAATAGGTCGTCCCGGAGGATTGATTTAATTTTTATGAATATTTGGAAGCATGTACAGTACAGGTAATTTAGGGAAATCTTTTTTAAGAAAGCAATATTATTCCCATACCAGCAAACCTTTATATTTCCATTTCATCAACATCTGCCAAATACTTGTAACACTCTTGGTATATGCCTCTTTAGTAGTAACCTTATAGAAGTGTGTATTATTCGATTGACGCATAACCTCACCAATATATTTTTGTTTATCCATAAGTACAATATTTCCGCCCTTGTCGGCGGGACAGACAACTGTATCCTTGTTATTAGCTAACCTTGTAATCAAAGATCTCTGCACTTGTGTCAAGTTCTGATTACATCTAGGTCTAAACCAAGTTTTATGGTGAAAATGAATTAAATCTTTAACCACCATGTCATAGAATGTATCGATGTTATCATGATTCATGATAGGAAAAAATGTTGATTTGGGTTTAAAACCAGTTGGAACCGATAAATCATATGTAATATTTAACTCATCAAGAATTTGATACACATTGTTGGTTACATTGGGATCTAATTCATTTCTCTCTAGTTCATACAATGCTACTAACGAGTCTACATCGCTAATAGTCAGTATATCCTGAGAATCAGCCGTCTGGGGACTCCTATCCCTCACATCAGATGGATTTTTTGTTTTGAACCATTTTTTTAACTTCAATTTCCTGATGAACTTATAGAAGTCAATCCTGGTCTCTGCATAATTAAAACGTTCAGTGGGGCAGAAAGAAAGACCTAAACATAATGTCAGTTTATCATTCTCAGATAAAACGAAATTAGATAAATTTACAATTGTTTTATTCACCATGTTAGTATCCATTATGTCTGTAGACTGGAGCTTCTTGTTATTTTTCCCACTTGCCCCATAGTGAAATCTGTTCTTGTTGCGATTTCTAAGTCTTTCTCGCCTCTTTTTGCTCCGCCCTGTCTTCCTCTTCGGCCCAATGTCCTGCCTTTGTAATTTGAAGTTTGTCCCTGTTGGTTCTTGGAAATTTGCCTGCCATGACGCAGCAGGCGATATTCGTCTAAAAAGTTGCTGGTTTGTTGGTAATTTCCTCAATAGATTTCTCACTTTCCGTAGAACTAAAAGTATCAGATTCCCTTGTACTTTCCACATCACTTTCAGAAATAAGTTGTCCTTCCTGTAATGGATGATTAATCTGGGTTGATTTGTATAGGTGATCAAATTTCCTACTGAAAGTCAAGATCCTTCCACTCTCATAGTCATCTATATCTCTATGTAGCTTCTGTTGTTTTTTAGACTTGATATCGTCTTCATATTTCTTTAATCTCAAATTCATTGCTTCCATAAATTTGGATATAGTTTCCTTTTCAGGTCTTAGATCAAGGTCATCCCTTATTTTCTTAATATCCCCTAATAACACTTTCCGATCGTGCCATGCATACTTAATAATAATCTCAAGCATGTGTCTCGAACTAAGGGCCGAATTTTCTGCCCATTCTTTTAACATCTCCGGATTAGTTGCCTCATAAGAAGGGGTAATAAAAATGTGTAAGCCTCTTGGAACCATTTGTTGAACAATATATTTTTGCAAAGATGTAGTTTCCCACCATTTGGATAATTCAGCTCTACATATTTTCTCTAATTTGTACAATAAGGTCTTTAAAACATTCCTACTTTCTTGACCATAAATACAAGGGGTCTTCTTAATCATGTCTGTTGAGAACAATAACTGTGCTGCCAGCCGTCTCTCATTCTCAATATCATCATTCATTGTGAAACAATACGTGAAGAAAAAAAGGAAAAGTCAAAAGAAAAAAAGAGAAGTTCACAAATACCTTGAATCCCCCAGGAAAATTCCTAGTTCCCCTTGCCAAATAATTAATTGTAAAACGGTGCTGCCACAACAGTGACAAATTAATTCAATTACAGCTTGTGCAAATATGTTTTTTTCTTTCTCTCCAAAAGGTCCTCAAGCAGAGAGAGGAAACCAGAAGGCGAGAGAAACTGCCTCCGTTAATTTCAAAAGTTCACAAATGAGGATCACCTACTCCAAATATATATTGATATTGCACCACAAAATCAATAGAATAAAATAAGTTAAATGTGGTGATCACATGTTCCTTTTATTTATATCAGCCGATACTCAGTTGACTGATAAGTAGACAGAACCAAACACGGAAAGCAGTACATTCATGCCGACCGCTAAGGGTCTCGTAATTGTTTTCACACACTTCAATGCTGTTCACACTGTCACACAGCTGATGTAACAACGGAAATCGAGTGAATTTATTCAGAATAACTGGATCCACACGGTTCATTCCTTTGCCGTATTTATATTGAAAATTATAATTATCGGCATATATCGCCAAAGGTGTAACCATAGCTGTCCACCAGAAAGGAAGACAACAGCTTGTCACAAATGGAGACAAGAAGCGGAAGAATCCGTACAAAATATATTAAATACCTTCAGTCCGCTTCCCTCGGCGTGTACAGCCTCGATACCCAGCTTAGCGCCGTAGTGCAAACATTCTCATCGGCATATCCCCTATAAAACGTAACCGTGATTACAGTCTGTTTCCCTCGTCGTGTGAAGCCCCGATGTCCAGCTTCACGCCGCAGTGCAGCTACCGATCCCGGAACTTGCAACTGAAGCGTAACTGGTAGCACACAGCGGAACAAAAGGTGAAAGTTCACCCAATCGTAAACAGCAGTTCCAAGCATGTGGTGTTTATTTTGTCCTATTTCTATGTTTATGATTAATATGGTATTTAGTGGTGGTCAATTGGTGAAAATTATCACGTGACCAAGGCTGCTGTGTCAGCCGAAACGCGTTGTGTTTGGATTAAATAGATTTTTGCTTTTCCTTGAATCCTGAGTGTGCGAGTATTACTTTTTATTTTATTTTGTGTTTTATATATATATATATATATATATATATACATATATATATATATATATATAAAACAAAGCAAAAATGAAGCCCAGTTCCAAATAACTTTGTGTTTATTTATTTCATAGTAAGATGGCAACAGAATGCAGTAGTCCTTCCTGATGCGTTTCGGCAAAAATGCCTTGTTCACAGGAGAGCAGTTGCAGTCACAGGTGCTTATGATCTATATATGTCACGTGACTTAGTGTATCTATACTTCAGTTCCCATAATGCACCAATATTATCAACATTTTCTTCGTTCTGTGGTTTAATTTCAAATTTTGCATAAATGGCTTCAATTCACCACATTAGAATTCACTGTCCATATAGTATTTAGGTGCATAGAATCTGGAATAAGATGATCACGTGCGAAAAGTTATTTGGAACTGGGCTTCATTTTTGCTTTGTTTTGGATTTATTACCGGGATTCTCCGTCCCTGTTATGAAGCCGCCCTGCAGGGTTGGGGGCCCCCGTCGATGGAGGTTGTTGTAGATGGATATTTATGGGGGGCATGACCCGCTTGCCTCCGTACCAGATAAAGGATTTAACCTATTACTTATGGACACGAAGGTGAGAAAGGGAGAGAGGGATTTTCTCCTTCACTTTTCTGGATTTCTAAGTGCTAAAGATATTTGATATACTCTGGTGGCAGCAGCAGTGATGAAGTGAGGGTTGCTAGACTTTGAAATTACTCTTAATTTTCGCACGTGATCATTTTATTCCATGTTCTATGCACCTAAATACTATATGGACAGTGAATTCTAATGTGGTGAATTGAAGCCATTTATGCAAAATTTGAAATTAAACCACAGAACGAAGAAAATGTTGATAATATTGGTGCATTATGGGAACTGAAGTATAGATACACTAAGTCACGTGACATATATAGATCATAAGCACCTGTGACTGCAACTGCTCTCCTGTGAACAAGGCATTTTTGCCGAAACGCGTCAGGAAGGACTACTGCATTCTGTTGCCATCTTACTATGAAAGAAATAAACACAAAGTTATTTGGAACTGGGCTTCATTTTTGCTTTGTTTTGGATTTATTACCGGGATTCTCCGTCCCTGTTATGAAGCCGCCCTGCAGGGTTGGGGGCCCCTGTCGATGGAGGTTGTTGCAGATGGATATTTATGGGGGCATGACCCGCTTGCCTCCGTACCAGATAAAGGATTTAACCTATTACTTATGGACACGAAGGTGAGAAAGGGAGAGAGGGATTTTCTCCTTCACTTTTCCGGATTTCTAAGTACTAAAGATATTTGATATACTCTGGCAGTAGCAGTGATGAAGTGAGGGTTGCTAGACTTTGAAATTACTCTTAATTTTCGCAAGTGATCTTTTTATTCCAGATTCTATGCACCTAAATACTATATGGACAGTGAATTCTAATGTGGTGAATTGAAGCCATTTATGCAAAATTTGAAATTAAACCACAGAACGAAGAAAATGTTGATAATATTGGTGCATTATGGGAACTGAATTATAGATAGACTAAGTCACGTGACATATATAGATCATAAGCACCTGTGACTGCAACTGCTCTCCTGTGAACAAGGCATTTTTGCCGAAACGCGTCAGGAAAGACTACTGCATTCTGTTGCCATCTTACTATGAAAGAAATAAACACAAAGTTATTTGGAACTGGGCTTAATTTTTGCTTTGTTTTGGATTTATTACCGGGATTCTCCGTCCCTGTTATGAAGCCGCCCTGCAGGGCCCCCCGTCGATGGAGGTTGTTGCAGATGGATATTTATGGGGGGCATGACCCGCTTGCCTCCGTACCAGATAAAGGATTTAACCTATTACTTATGGACACGAAGGTGAGAAAGGGAGAGAGGGATTTTCTCCTTCACTTTTCCAGATTTCTAAGTGCTAAAGATATTTGATATACTCTGGTTGCAGCAGCAGTGATGAAGTGAGGGTTGATAGACTTTGAAATTGCTCTTAATTTTCGCACGTGATCATTTTATTCCAGATTCTATGCACCTAAATACTATATGGACAGTGAATTCTAATGTGGTGAATTGAAGCCATTTATGCAAAATTTGAAATTAAACCACATAACGAAGAAAATGTTGATAATATTGGTGCATTATGGGAACTGAATTATAGATAGACTAAGTCACGTGACATATATAGATCATAAGCACCTGTGACTGCAACTGCTCTCCTGTGAACAAGGCATTTTTGCCGAAACGCGTCAGGAAGGACTACTGCATTCTGTTGCCATCTTACTATGAAAGAAATAAACATGAAGTTATTTGGAACTGGGCTTCATTTTTGCTTTGTTTTGGATTTATTACCGGGATTCTCCGTCCCTGTTATGAAGCCGCCCTGCAGGGTTGGGGGCCCTCGTCGATGGAGGTTGTAGCAGATGGATATTTATGGGGGGCATGACCCGCTTGCCTCCGTACCAGATAAAGGATTTAACCTATTACTTATGGACACGAAGGTGAGAAATGGAGAGAGGGATTTTCTCCTTCACTTTTCCGGATTTCTAAGTGCTAAAGATATTTGATATACCCTGGTTGCAGCAGCAGTGATGAAGTGAGGGTTGATAGACTTTGAAATTACTCTTAATTTTCGCACGTGATCATTTTATTCCAGATTCTATGCACCTAAATACTAAATGGACAGTGAATTCTATTGTGGTGAATTGAAGCCATTTATGCAAAATTTGAAATTAAACCACATAACGAAGAAAATGTTGATAATATTGGTGCATTATGGGAACTGAATTATAGATAGACTAAGTCACGTGACATATATAGATCATAAGCACCTGTGACTGCAACTGCTCTCCTGTGAACAAGGCATTTTTGCCGAAACGCGTCAGGAAGGACTACTGCATTCTGTTGCCATCTTACTATGAAAGAAATAAACATGAACTTATTTGGAACTGGGCTTCATTTTTGCTTTGTTTTGGATTTATTACCGGGATTCTCCGTCCCTGTTATGAAGCCGCCCTGCAGGGTTGGGGGCCCTCATCGATGGAGGTTGTTGCAGATGGATATATATATATATATATATATATATTTTATATATATATATATATATAGGAACACATTATTTTGGTAAATAAAACTTTGACACAATTTTGTGTCAAACAATATTATTTACCTTGATATTGTTTCAATGAGCCAAAATAAAAGGCTACATTAGCAAGAAGAGATTCAAACTAAAGTTACAACAGAAGAAATACTGACTCTGGGCCTGAATATGAGTTGGGCAGTGTATTCCAACCCGTGTGTAAACCCCTGTTTAGGCACGAGTCAGAATTACTAGCTGATAGTTATTTAGAGTATCCGATATTTATGACCTGCTGAAATTTAACGGGGACAAAGCATACAGGATTTTCCATATCAAGTGCATTTGGGTGCATTAAGCACAAAAATACATCTGTTATTCATAATCTGTGTTATTTATTGTGCCTGATAAATCACATACCCTGTATATTATCGTTATGTATCAGGTTTGATAAATAGCACTTAAACTCATAATCAGGCCCAAAGTGTCTTATTCTTATTAGCTGCATTTTAGCCAAGTGTAGTGATTAAAAAGATGGAATATTAAATAAGGCACAAACTATGGATATCTCTGTGAATACAGCAACATTTGGTAAAATACTGGCATGAAAGTTCAGGTTGTGAAGAACATGACAGTGATCAGTGTGTAATTTGCTGGTTACAGGTTTGAGTAAGTATAGAGTAATGGAATTGGTTAACATGCCTGCTACAAACCACTGTGTGTTGCCTGAAAATTCTATTGATGTCCTAATTCAGTGGTTCCCAAACTTTTTCGATCCCCGGCTCCTTTGACCTATTGGCCGTGTTGGCCACGGCTCCCCATTATGTTACTTTTTTTTGGCAGGTGGGGGAACGTAATCCCAGCCTGTACCTGTACCTACACTATTTACAGTTTGACTTCTTAATTCTCTCGTTCAGGTTCCTGAAAACCATTTATTTTAAATTATTTCTTTTCTTTTGTCATAGGGATATTATTAATGGTACTCTGGCGCCCTCCGCTGGTCACAATAATTAATGCAGGGGGTTTTGTTTCCAAAACCACGGTGAAAAGCTACCGATTAAAAGCACCTCCGAGTGGTTTCCAGACTGTGTGCGGCGCCCCTGGCTAATTTTGACGGCGCACCAAGGAGCCGCGGCGCACAGTTTGGGAACCACTGTCCTAATTGATTGATCTATTGATGATTACGTTCCTGCAGCTAAAATCTGCTTATAATGATCATGGCATACTGTTGAATCCTTTTAGAGCTGATTTTGAGGTTCATTGTTCTGAACTAGATTATCATACATTACAACACTTGCCATTAACATGCTTATCTTTACCACACACATAATACAATGCATAGACCTTTACTCCAAACTTCCCTTTATCTCTATCCTTCCTGAGTGCTAAAATTACCTTTACCTCCCTTTACCTTTACTCTCCCCTTAAATTACCCGTACCCCTATACCTGTATCCATCCCTTAACCCTAAAATTACCCATACCTACTGTTACCTCTGTCCATCCAACCCCTAGTTAACCTTACCACCCTTTACCTATACCAAACCCCTGAGAGAGCAAAGCTTATATGATCTATATTAACATAAATGTCTATGAATTAATGTGTGATAATGCCACATAGAAACTGTAATAGTAATTTTGCTTAAATGTGCACCTGTAATGTGACCACGGGGAGTGGCTGCCAATGTATACGTGGACTAATAATGATGACTAAAATGTTTTATGTATTATTATATTGAATACGTTTATACTAATTATTAATAATTGTATTATTGAATTTGTGCTGACATCCTTGTAGGCCTTAAGTTAATATGAGCAGAAGCTTAGCTGCTTGTCTCTCATATTAAATTTATTTTTCCTGTCTTGCAGTGTGCTGACTAGCAAAAGGACAGGACCTCTTGTTTTTCTTCAAACTAGAAGACGAATGTAACCATGCTAGATCCATTCTCAGGCATTCTTCATTGCTTGTAGGGTGATATTAAAACAAAATGAAACAGTGTAGATTAATGTAATGTACAAGGTCATTCAAACCGGTGAAGACAATGGAGCTACTGACCAAAAGATGTGCAAAGAATTACAGAAAGATGAAATCATACCGGACGTGCCACCTCTGAAGACATTGAATAGGAGAACCAATGAGAGACTTGTAAAATAATATGGGGTGAAAAGATAGGTTAAAGATAGTGGGGTATAACAAATGTCCAATAGAATTTTGGGGGAATGTACAATGAAAAAAGGATAAAAACCCTTGACACGGAGAGCCATGGAGAATTAGGTAGGGAATGCTATTGATTTTATCCAGAAACTTTGTCACTGTGTTTGGTGACTTATTGGTTCTCTTAGATTTGTCCATTTTACACTTTGCCTCCTTATGAGGGAAGTGCCCCTTTTTGCCCCGGAGCTGAGTCCTGACTGATGGCAATTTGACTGATGTCCTGAAAACGAAGACTGAGCCTGTGCACTGAACTAAACTTTGGAGGGTAACTATGACAATACAATTGTGATTTGTCTGTTTGCTTTTCCTTTCTAGGTACCAACTGCTTACTTTTGACAGAGACCATAGTTAGATGTTTTACAAATTGGTGTTCTAAATCGTTTTGCATGAAGCCCAACATGCTAATGCGAATCAGTGGTTAGGACAGGTGTTCACTAAACTGACGCAAATAGACAAATGACCGAAGCTATGCTTTGTTGAACTGACGCATTTTTGACACTCTGCTAAATTGATCTATGTTCACGCTGTGTTATGTTCTGATGTTTGTGATTCTGGCCTTAATGAAATCTTACCAAAGTTGCCATATCGTGCCTATGCTATTATGTTTCTTGGTTTTGAGATTGATGCACCTGCTTTTAGAATTGTAAACAATAGGGAATAAAACTCATAAAATTCTACTAAACTGGTGTGGTTATTCATGACTACAAGGTCATGGGAGTGTTTTGAATTGATTAATGACTTTGACTAAAGTGAAATGTATTGTTGTAATAAATATTGATGACATTATTGCCGTATTGATTGACATATTGATTAGCTATCTCGCCCTAAGGTGTCTCTCAACTGGGTCAAAAGATTTATTGGCCTAAAACGAGTCCTGATGTGTAATAAATTATCATAAAGGGACATAACAGTTCTGGTAGCAGAGCAACGGTTTGGCCCTTTGGGGCCCTAGGACGGAGAATTATTGTTTAGACTGTTTCTCTGAGATAATGCAAATTGGAGGTATGATGTGTTTCTAAATTCACCATGACTTTCCTGGGGTCTCTTTTGTGAGGTTTGTGTGTATTTAGGACAGGTAAATGTTGTTTTAGTAGGAGTGGGCGTACTCCACAGTATGAGAGTAGGGAAGTCGGCGTACTTCATATGAGTGTGGTGCTTTGTGCTCGAAATTATCCACGTGGTTGGTTGTTCATGTACGGATCCGTCGTGGTCTAAGACTCCGGAGTATATTGACAAGTGTGGGAGACACTTGGGTTTATGTTGAAATTTGTGCGGTTTAATTAGGTCAATCAGGCGTGGTTGACAAGTCAAGTTTGAGTCAAATTGTATGTGTGAAACCTTCGATGGAGATTTGGCAAGTTCTAAGGTGCACTAGAACAAACCATTGACAAGTCGAGAGTAGGATTTGCAGGTCAAATTCTGCTTGCGGGTGCGGGAACCTAGAAGGAGAGAGTAGCGGCCGAAGCTTCAAGTGAAATCTCTGTTAAGTTCTAAAGCGAATGTGTTACCCTTCCTGTAGTAAACCGGCAAATTTGTGAGCTGCAGTGTGTGAGTGTGACGTCAGTGGTGCCGCGCTGAGATAGGTCAGTTGTCGAGAGGGGTCACGCACGGATTGGCTGCCGTCCGTGAGAGACAATAGGTTGAGAGAGGTGGATGAAGAGTGTCCTGGGAATTAAAGTCATTTTCTGATTAAATACAACAAAGGAAAAGACACAAAAATGAATTTTAGTAAAGCTTTTAAGAGCGCTCTGAAAGGAGACGCATACATTATGGCAAGTGAAGGGGAGCCTACACCGCCTGAGGGTACTCCAGCTTATATAGTTATGGAGGTAAAAGGTGTTGCGCCTTGCAAATGGATGAAAAAGTGGCATAAATTGACGGAAAAAGAAGGATGTTTGGCATTTCCGGAACACGGGACGTTCAATACGAGAGTTCTAGAGAATTTAAGGTGGATGTTAAGTGTACAGAAGCCACCTCCGAGGCCAGCTCAGTACGAGGCTTTAGCAATTTGGGATTTAATGGCTATTAAACAGAGACAAGAAAAATTCCAAAGAAGAATAAAAAGGGCCGAAAAGACTTTAGCGGATGCTAGGTGGGATAATGAGAGCAAAATGTGGAGACAGGGAATAGTTGACGGACTCAAATTATTCCCAGCAATAACACAGGGAGATGAGACGCAGGGCAAGAAAGCCACATGTAAAACAGACAAAGAGTCTAGTAAGCCTAAGGAGACTAATAGATCTTGGGAAGAAGAAGATGATTCAGATAACGAAGAATTTCTAAATCAGTTTTTGCATGATCACCCGCCACCTTATGCGGTAAGCAACAATGTCCCGAGCACTAGTGCGGGTCCTGGGAACCAGACGCAGGAGAAGGGAGTTACTGATACAGCACAGACTAGTGATACGGCTTCGATACAGAATGGTGTCAGTGTACCCACTGCGCCAGACATGCAGATACAGTTGCAACCTCCACCGCAGATACAGAGAATCTATTCAGACGTCCCAGTACTAGAGACTACTACAAATCTGATAGTGCCACCAGACCCGTTATATACAAAATCGAGGTTAGTGCAGATTGAGCCAACTCCACAATTGCTGCCCCAGCCGCAGCCACAACTAATATCAGGGTATAATCCAGCAACAGGACCTCCATTAATACCTGCCCCGGCTTCAGAGAATCAGACCTTTGGAGTCGCTGCTCCACTGAGTTTTGGACCAGGTCAGACACCTGCGGCCATATCATTGCCAATTACTGTTGGTCCACCGGTGCCATTGTATGCACAAGGTAAGCCTGGCATGAGTGATCAGGGGGTACTGACACAAGATGTAATAAGAGGAGGGTCCATAGGAGCTCCCCAGTTAATGGCCCCAGGAGAGCAAGCGGTCGAAAGACCGAGCACTTTGCTAGACCTTAGCCTGGTTGAAGCACCGTTGGAGGCAATGAGACAGGCAGGGCTAGGTGTAATAACCCCACAGACAATAAGTATGAATGCTTCACAGTCGATAATGATGCATGCAGGGAACATTTCACTGCAAGGTTTTATGGTACAACAGTTAAATGAGTGGTTAGAGAAGACCTACGCTTCACAAAAGACTACAGTAACTGCAGTGGAAACGGAAAGGTTGGGGAGAGATGAGAACCTGAACTTTGTGAGACTGGGTGTGGAAGCTGCTGAATTAGTGGAAGGAACAATGGGGGTAAACATATTAGAGTCATACACCGAAGCAGAATTGAGATATCTATGCCCTAAGATCACTAAAGAAGTACGTAAGGTACAACAGAGATTAGCGAACCTGGCACACAAATACAATATTGATATTGAGAATACTAAACATTTGAAAAAAAGCTACAGGTCAGACTTTGATTCAAAAGACTTCGAGCATATGAGGTCTGCCGGAAAGAAAGCGCATCTAAAGGAAATATTGCAAAGTATTCAGATCTGGGGAGCTTTAGAAAAGTGGGAAAGCAGATGGTCCAAGAAAAGAGATAAGCAGACAAGTGAGAGTTCGGGATCAGGTAAAGCTAAAGCTTCACCAGATACGGAACCAGTAAAGATGTTACCCATGAGAGAAACAGCTGGTGGGGTTCTAATCCATGTACCGTGGTCCAGGGGAGACATCCTATCTTTCACAAATGATTATCCCAAGTTGAGGGAGAAGCCGATAGAGTGGTTTCAGCAAACAGATAGGTTTGTGAAGCTTGCAAAGTGTCTCTGGGAAGATTTGAATACCTTGTTTGAGATCACTGTTCCGCCCGACTAATGGCTTGAGTGCAAGAGAGTGGTAGACTGGCCGACACAGGAGCCGGCAAGGGATAAAGTGACTGGAGCACCATCTGATTGAGTTTTTGAAGCAGAAAGTGTCGCCAAAAGTGACTGATTGGCAGAAATTCGACCGGACCTCACAGGAGGTTAAAGAATCGATACATGCTTACTATGAGAGGTTGTTGAAGGCATTCAAACATTACAGTGGTACTGAAACTATTGAGCCGAAAGACATGAACCATCTCGTATTTAGATTTGTTGAAGGGCTGAGACCAGAGGTTAGCCAGATGATTAAGAATCATTTGATCTGTTGGCAAGCAAAGCCGATTGATGAGGTGTTGCAATACGCAAAATACTGTAGTGATGAGATTGAGCTGAAGCAGAGAAAGTTGAAGGAGAAAGTGATGGTGATGCAGAAAAGGGCAGCACAGGCAGGTATGCAGGGAAATGGAATCCAGCAGATGATACAGCAGCAACCGCAAGGGAATGGTGTGTTTCATGCACAACCGAGAGGTCGAGGTTTTGTGAATCGCGGTCCAGATTTGAATACTGTGGTGATCCAAAATGATGTGCAAGGGATGAAAAAAATGTCTCCATGTCACGCGTGCTGGGGAGTGGGGCAGTGGAAGCGGTAATGCCCAAATGTGGTGCAGGATGGTGTCGTTCAACAAAGCACTAATGTCGGTACATTACAAAATGTGAGAGGTCCAAAATTGAGAAGTCAAAATCCGAACTTCCAAAAGAACATGGTTCAGATGCAAGGACTACAGCCCATGCAGCAAATGCAAATGCAGCGTGTTCAACCAGCGCAAATACAGCAAGTACAACAGCAGGTTCCCATGGTACCTAATCAGCAAATGCAATTACCATTAGCTCCAATGGGTCAGCAGCAGGTGATGCTTCCTCAGCAGGTCACAGGTCAAGTGATGAGCCAAAATAATACAGTACAGCAATTCCCATTGCGTGGTGAAGATGGAATGAATGAGGAATGGTTGGATGACATTTCAGACAGTGAAGAGTGCAGACTTGCAGCGTCCCTAGAAGTAGATCAGAGGGACCCTATGTAAAAGGAAAGGTAATGGGTCACAAGGTTTCATTCTTGGTTGATACCGGAGCTACACGCTCCACAGTTAGGAGTGCAGAAGTTCCAAAATTACCACTTGCAGGGCGTACCATAAGAGTGGTCGGAGTAGCAAACCAGTACTTGACAAATCCGATTACAGATCCAGTACAAGTTGAGATTGGCAACTTCCAGGGACTGCATAAGTTTGTAGTTTACGATTCAAGTCCTGTGTCCCTACTGGGAAGAGACTTACTATGCAAATGAAATGCTCGATTACCTGTTCCAACGATGGAATTGAGGTGCAGACAAACAGTGATGATGAAGGGGATGATGATCAGTTCTCAGGATTAGAGACAGAAACCGCAAATGAAGATTACCCTTTGATAACCTTATTCCTGATGTTAACAGTAACTGACTTACCTGCTGAATTATAGGGGACAGTGACAGAGAAAGTGTGGAATTTGACAGGAAAGGAAGTGGGACTGATAAAAGGAGTGGAACCAGTTAAAGTACAAATAAAGCCAAATGAAGTGTTTCCCCAGGTGCCGCAGTACCACATGGCACAAGATGTCCTTATTCAGGTGTTGCAAATAATTGCGGACTTTGTAAAACAAGGAGTCCTGAAGGAAGTATTGAGCAGCCCATGTAATTCACCGATAATGGGTCTGAAAAAGCCTTGTGGGAAGGTTCGAATTGTGCAGGACTTGAGGAAAATAAACAAGATTGTGGTAAAATGTTGCCCCATAGTGCCAAACCCAGCAGTGATCATGTTTCAAGTTCCGTGTGAGGCTGAATAGTTCACTGTTGTAGACTTGTCACAAGCTTTCTTTTCGGTGCCTCTTCATGAGGACAGCCAGTTTTTATTCAGTTTCAAATTCCTGGACAAGGTGTACAGTTGGTGCAGAATTCCTCAAGGGTTTTCTGAGTCACCGTCCATCTTCAATCAGATATTGAAAAGGGACTTAGAATCCTTAGTACTGCCTTTCAGTTCAACTCTATCACAGTACATTGACGACTTGCTGATTGCGTCCAGGACAAAAGATGACTGTAGGTATGACACAATTGCCTTACTGAATCATTTTGGAAAGAACGGACATAAAGTGTCACCAAAGAAGCTGCAGTACTGTCAGAAAGAGGTGAAGTACTTAGTACACTTGATTGAGAGAGGGTCCAGGAGAATATCGAAGGAAAGAGTGACAGCTATTTTGCAAATTAACCCCCGACAACAAAGAGAGATGTCAGGATGTTTTTGGGAATGGTGGGCTACTGTCACCAGTGGATACCCAACTTCTCAATTATCTCTAAACCATTGATAAAGCTGACAGGCAAAGAGACTAAGGATGAACCGTATACCATAACCCTATCCAAGGAAGAGTTTGAGTCATTCATGGAATTGAGAGAGTGCATGTGCAGGGCACCAGCTTTGGCTATGCCTGATTACACAAAGCCTTTTTTACTGTTTTGTCATGAACGTGATGCTTGTTCTTTGTCTGTCTTGACACAGGTCCATGGAGGTGCAAACCGTCCTGTAGCGTATTTTTCAGCTACCTTGGACCCCGTCGCAGCAACCTTACCGGGTTGTTTGCGCGCAGTTGCAGCAGTTGGTCAAAGCCTTACGCAGTGTGAAGGCATAGTGACGGGACATCCATTGACAGTAATGGTTCCACATTCAGTTGAAATTCTGTTGACTCGAACCAAAACCCAGCACATGACAAATGCCCGACTCACACAATATGAGACAATTATTTTGGGGTCGCCTAACGTCTCACTGAAGCAATGTACTGTATTAAACCCGGCAACTCTCCTTCCGGTTGAAAGTACTGAGATTAATAATGAAGAGGAAGTGGAGCATGATTGTCTTGAGGTAACAGAACTATGTACCAAGCCCCGACCTGATATTAAAGATACGCAGTTAAAGGAAAATGACTGCATTATGTTTGTTGACGGATCCTGTTTTAGAGACTCAGTCGGAATGCTGAGAGCTGGTTATGCTATGTGTACCATAGCAGGTATCATTGAAGCTTCCTGCCTGGAGAGGGTGTATTCCGCACAAGTGGCAGAATTAATTGCCCTTACTAAGGCATGCCACGCAGCTGAAAATCTGAGAGTGACTATCTATACTGACAGCAGATACGGATTCGGAATTGTACATGATTTTGGCCAATTGTGTCACAGAGAGGTTTCATGACCTCTTCTGGTTCTCCAGTGAAAAATGGCGAACACATAAAGGACTTGTTACATGCAATTCAGTTACCTCTTGAAATTGCCGTGGTGAAATGCAATGCTCATGTTAAGTCACAAGACTTTGTATCCATGGGAAACGGCTATGCAGATCAAGTTGCAAGGTTTTGTGCATTGAACTGTATATCGTTCAAGGATCAGTGGGAATAGTTAACGCAAACTGAAAATGAAACATGCTTGAACTTTGCATTAAGGGTGGTTGATACACTAGATGAGCTAAAAACACTACAGGGTCGTGCTAGCAGAGATGAGAAGCGCTCCTGGCAGAGAATGCAATGTGTACAAACAGCTGATGACTTATGGGTCTCAGAGGAGGGGAAACTGGTTTTGCCAAACAGTCTTCTGTCACAATTTGCAAGGCTTTATCATGGACAAGCACATCTTGGGAGAGATGCAATGATCAGGTCTTTCAAAATTGACTGGTTTAACCCACAATTCAGACAAGCTGCAGAGGTTACTTGTCACAGGTGCATCATCTCTCAACAGATGAATGCAGGAAAAGGGACTGTGGTAATTTTGAGCCACATAGGGAGTTCTGGCGGTCCATTTAGCAAGATGCAAATGGATTTAATTGAGATGCCAGTTTGTGGAGGATTGAAGTACGTGTTGGTGATTGTGTGTGTTTTCAGCCACTGGATTGAAGCTTACCCCACACGTAGAAATGACAATCTCACAGTTGCAAAGCTGCTGCTTAGAGAACTAATACCCAGGTTCGGTTTTCCAGTCTCTTTAGAATCAGATAATGGCAGACACTTCGACAATGAGGTGATTAAGCTCTTGTGTGCTGCGTTAGACATTGAACAGAAGCTGCATTGCAGCTACCGCCCTGAAGCATCAGGACTAGTAGAACAAATGAATGGTACCTTGATGTCGAGAATGGCAAAGATGTGCGCAGCTACCAATATGAAATGGCCAGAGGCCCTTAGTGCTGATGTCGGTGAGGAACACCCCTGATAAGAAGACACGACTGTCACCCCATGAAATCCTTATGGGCAGAGCTATGAGGTTGCCCTCAGTACCTGCAAATTCTCTTGTGAATATCACTGATGATATGGTGTTGGACTATTGCAAAGGTTTGGCTGATGTAGTTCGCTCTTTTTCTCACCAGGTGGAAGCCAACACATTTGCTACCGATCAGTGATCCAGGTCACACCCTGCAAACCGGTGACTGGGTGGTTGTCAAGAAGCACGTAAGAAAGTCGTGTTTGGAGCCGCGCTGGAGGGGGCCATATCAAGTAATACTGACAACAACTACTGCTGTGAAATGTGCAGGCATTCCAAATTGGATACATGCCAGTCACACAAAGAAGGTAACGTGTCCGACTGATGAGGACTGATGAGGAATTGAAGTTTCTGACTCAGCAGTTCCAGAGGAGGGAGTCTCAGGGCCAGAAAATAGTCAAGGCGGAACTGAGACTGTAGGAGAGCCCACTGAGAACAGCCTAGTCCCTCAAACAGTAAACGAGTTCGAGAGAGGTGACAGGGTGCCTATCTCAGTAGAGGCAGCAGGAGAACTAAATCAAGGAGAGGTTCTCCCAGAAGTAGACGGATACGGGTTAGAGCTTGAACCTGTTACAGATCCAGAAGAAGAAGAAGGTGAAATTGTAGAGAGAGATCAAAGCACACCGGCATCCCCTGAGCCAGTTGGAGGTCCATCAAGAGAAAACACCATAGCACAAGAGGATGGTGCTGTTCCGCGTCCTGAAAGGACAAGCAGGAAGAAAACGCATAAGGGAGATAACTGTCCAGAGAAGCAGGCTGCTAAAGCAAAGATTGTACCAGGTGAAACAGTAACAGAAGAAACGGATACATCCCGAATAGAGGATCTAAGTGAAGGAGAATTGCAAGGCGAACGCAGATTGAAATGAAAAAGAACTGCAAATAGAAGGTACGCAGGTCCTGAATAGGCATATGCAACTACATCCGAATGGCAACAAGAATTCTTAGCATTCTGTTTTGATTGAGAAGTACCAGGTCAATACTACGGTACCTGAATTCAAACAGAGAAAGAAACTGAGTTAAAGTTGAAATTAAAATTGAAAACTGAGAAAGAGACTTATAAATTACCGGATGTGACACTGATAACCTGAATTGACCTTGAAACCCGATTATGAAAAGCTGCTAACTTGATTGACAAAAGGGACCTGGAGTGAGTGAAACACTGTAAATATACGCAGAGAGAGAGAGACTTTGCATCAAGAAGAAAAAATAAAAAAGAGAGCTTTCATATCATCCTCAAGTTGATTATTTGCTTTGAAGTTATCCTGCTATCTGATTCTTTACAGACATGGCTTATAATAGAGGTAGTAACAAAAAGGGTAAGGTGTGTGGTTGGTTAAGTTTTATATTAGGTATTGTGTGTGCAATAATAATTGTAGGTGTGATTGTGGGAATGCCGTGGTTGGATAAGAAAGTGACTAACAATGCTTCAAAACCTGAGACTACAACATTAACACAGTGGGAAAAGTTTGAGCAGGATGCAAAACACTTGCATGAGGGAACTAACTCAAAAGGGGAACTTTCCACTAATGTCTTCTATCGCTTGCTGAATGAGTATGTTGAAACCATGGATGCAAACAACTGTTATGTGTGCACAAAGATTCCTTCATCAGTACAAGAGGGGGTCACCTATCATAGTCTTCCATTAACCTACGGGATAAGTTGTGGTTTGTTACTGACAAGATTCTATAATCAAGAGCATGTGCAATTTATTTACTCAAATTTGGATGTAGTGTTTTCCTTTGTGACTGTGATTGAGTTTCTGAACAAGTTAGCTAAGGAGCATAGTATGAAATTAGTTAGAGGTTTCTTTGAACCGACACTTACATTTGGGACAGCTTATGCACACCGCAACGATCTGACTTGCTTATTGACACCTGTAGAGAAAAGCTTCTTAGATCACACTGATGATAGACGTAAAGCATTAAAAGAGTGACTAGAAAAGGGGCTAGAGAAACGCACACATGCAAATGATAATGCTTACACTGCAATAAAGACACAAGGCAAACTAGCTATAGATGTATTACATGTAGGAAGGCTTTGTATATATAGGCGGAAATCTGAACATGACACTTTATTTGTGGGAACGAGTGAATGCAAGCATGTGTTTTTGTTTCAGAGTAAATGGACAATCATGTTAAATGGACAGGACCCAGCGATCCCTGGGATCTATTATATCTGTGGACTTAATGCTTATTACCGTCTACCTGAGGGATGGTATGGAACATGTTATTTGGGAATAGGTTTCCCAAAGATTTACCAGATTGATGACTTAAAGCAAATACCTAAAACGTCTGAATTACAACATACTAGACAAAAACGAGAGACAGCGCCTGCTGTCATTGGTGACATATTTGGAGCCATAATTCCTTCAGTAGGGGTTATCTTAATCTCCATGAAGATTCAAAAGTTGTCTACTATTGTGGATAACATGCTGACAACCTTTACAGGGGCTATACTCCTGATGGATACTGAACTTGCTGCGGAAAGAGCTATGTCTCTTCAAAATCGGCTTGCTTTAGACATTCTTTTAGCAAAGAGCGGCAGAGTCTGAAAGATGCTCAACGAGCGTCATTGTTGCTCATATATACCAGATAATAGTAAAAAGATTAGAGGTATGCTTACTAACCTAACTAAAGATAGTGCAGATTTGAAGGATTTGAAGGAACCTGGAGTGTGGGAGAAACTGGTAAAAGGAATTGCCAGAGTAGGGAGCTGGTTTAGAAACATTTGGAATGGGGTTCTTGCAAAAATACTAGGGGGTCTATTAATTGTTCTGGCCTGTTTATTAGGTTTATGGGGAGCATGCAAAATTAATTATAAAATTAAAAGAAATTGGACAAAGAGGAATAAGAAGAATGAAGAAAGTGAAAGGGAGAAAATGTTTAATGAAATTTGGGAAAGTTCACACAAGGGACAAGATGTTGAAATGCGTATTATCCGCAAGGTGAAAAATTAAGTGAAAGGTTACAGGGAAAGGTTTGTGTGATGACGAACATCATCAGAGGAGGGACTGAGAGAGCATAGCTTATATAATCTATATTAACATAAATGTCTATGAATTAATGTGTGATAATGCCGCAGAGAAACTGTAATAGTAATTTTGCTTAAACGTGCACCTGAAATGTGACCACAGGGAGTGGCCGTCAATGTATACGTGGACTAATAATGATGACTAAAATGTTTTATGTATTATTATATTGAATAAGTTTATACTAATTATTAATAATTGTATTATTGAATTTGTGCTGAAATCCTTGTAGGCCTTAAGTTAGCATGAGCCGAAGCTTAGCTGCTTGGCTCTCATATTAAATGTATTTTTCCTATCTTGCAGTGTGCTGACTCGCAAAAGGACACAACCTCTTCTTTTTCTTCAAACTAGAAGATGAATGTAACCATGCTAGATCCGTTCTCAGGCATTCTTCATTGCTTGTAGGGTAATATTAAAACAAAACGAAACAGTGTAGATTAATGTAATGTACAAGGTCATTCAAACCGGTGAAGACAATGGAGCTACTGTCCAAAAGATGTGCAAAGAATTACAGAAAGATGAAATCATACCGGACGTGCCACCTCTGAAGTCATTGAATAGGAGAACCAATGAGAGACTTGTAAAATAATATGGGGTGAAAGATAGGTGACCTAAAGTGTTTTCTGAGAGGTTAAAGATAGTGGGGTATTACAAATGTCCAATTGAATTTTGGGGGAATGTACAACGAAAAAAGGATAAAAACCCATGACATGGAGAGCCATGGAGAATTAGGTAGGGAATGCTATTGATTTTATCAAGAAACTTTGTCACTCTGTTTGGTGACTTATTGGTTCGCTTAGAACCATCCTCGTCCTTAGATTTGCCCATTTTACACTCTGCCTCCTTATGAGGGAAGTGCCCTTTTTTGCCCCGGAGCTGAGTCCTGACTGATGGCAATTTGACTGATGTCCTGAAGACGAAGACTGAGCCTGTGAGCTGAACTAAACTTTGGAGGGTAACTATGACAATACAATTGTGATTTGTCTGTTTGCTTTTCCTTTCTAGGTACCAACTGCTTACTTTTGACAGAGACCATAGTTAGATGTTTTCTAAATTGGTGTTCTAAATCGTTTTGCATGAAGCCCAACATGCTAATGCGAATCAGTGGTTAGGACAGGTGTTCACTAAACTGACGCAAATAGACAAATGACCGAAGCTATGCTTTGTTGAACTGACACGTTATTGACACTCTGCTAAACTGATCTATGTTTACACCGTGTTATGTTCTGATGTTTGTGATTCTCGCCTTAATGAAATCTTACCAAAGTTGCCATATCGTGACTATGCTATTATGTTTCTTGGTTTTGAGATTGACGCACCTGCTTTTAGAATTGTAAACAATAGGGAATAAAACTCATTAAATTCTACTAAACTGGTGTGGTTATTCATGACTACAAGGTCATGGGAGTGTTTTTAATTGATTAATGACTTTGACTAAAGTGAAATGTATTGTTGTAATAAATATTGATGACATTATTGACGTATTGATTGACATATTGATTAGTTATCTCGTCCTAAGGTGTCTCTCAACTGGGTCAAAAGATTCATTGGCCTAAAACGAGTCCTGATGTGTTAAAAATTATCATAAAGGGACGCGTTAATACCCCTAAAATAAAAAACATAGCGTACCTCACTTCACTACTAACCAACTCTAAAACGTTAAATTCCTCATTCCTCCATGTACCTCTACACACCCCTAAACCCTAAAATTACACTACCTCCTTTTACCTCTACTCTTCTGTAAACTCTAAAATTATCCTTATGTCCCTTTGTCTCTACCCATTGCTAAGCTCTACAATTATCCTTACCTTACTTTACCACTGTCCATCCCTAAACCTTAAAATTACCCTCACCTCCTTTTACCTCTATAAACCCTCTATAAACCCTTGAAACCCTAAAGTTATCATTAGCTCCCTTTGTCATTACCCACCCTAAGTCCAAAAATCACCCTTACCTCCCTTTAACTCTACCCACACCTTTAAGCCCTTTTAAAAATAACATTAACAATTATGTTTTTTAGAAAAAAATCCTCATCTGCGTGGTAAATCATCAAGTGGTAAAACATGGTGTGGTGGGCAAAAAAACAAATACCTTATACTTAACTGCATGGTAAAAACTGTGTGGTAAAGGTCATGTGGGTTAAAGTTATAGTTGTAAAGGCTATTTAATTAAGGAAACCTTGGTCTCAAGAATCACCCAGTAAAAATCCCTCTCCATAGACGAATACATTGCTAACTAAAATAATTCATTTTCAGGCATTGTGGATTATAGCAAAAATTGTATAAAAGACTCAGAAGTTGGACAGTGACTATGACAATGAGATCCTTCACCACTCACCTTCATCACAAACATATGTGGTCACAACCTTGTCAGTGTTTATCCTAATCAACTGTATTGTATAGTGTGAGAAAGTAGATTATTAGTTTGGATGGATCGTAGACCACCACAAGTAATAATGTCATGATTCGTGTTAGGTCCAGGGAAGGTTTCCATGATTTAAACTTGAGCTCAACCACTGGTAGATATGGCACAGAGGAGACAGGCAGGTCCAGTCACATCTGCCATGCTGGGCCCTTCCAGAAAAGGATACTTCTAGCCACTTCTGTGTCTGAAGAAGGTACACTGGATGCCACATTTATGCATGGCTCTAGCATGTGGAAGGTGGGGTCTCATGCCCCCTCCCTAACCAACTGAGAAATGTTAGCAGCAGTAACTCAGCCCTAAATAGTTTTGCAGCAGTATCTATGTGCCCTGCAGCAAGTAATACCAAAGTACCCCTCTCTGCCTAACATAAAGATTGCTAAACCTTTCTTTCCCTGTGAAGAGCTCCAGTTCCCACCCTAGCTATAGAAATGAGCAACCCCTCCTCTGTGGTCATTCAAAACCAGTTCTTGGGCAACTCCTCTCAAATTGAGATTGGTACCTGGCTGACTAGGTGGATGAAAGAAGGCCATACACAGGTGTCAGCTAAATTTGCCTGTGAAATAGAAGACCTCTTTCAAGTTAATTAAGTTCTTAGACACAGCCTAGGTAGTCACTCTGCCAGAGGTACATATCCTCCCACCAAATGCCTTTCCCTCAGCTTTGGGAGCAAGTTCACACCCCACCAAGTGCACTATTCTGTTCACATGTGACATTTGAAACTCATACAAGTGGACTTCCACAAGATGTAGATAGGGAAAAGGTAACTTTGTCAACTATCTTTCACAAAATATGTATTACAAATTAGACTTAATGGTGAATTTGTCTTGTAATACATATTTCAAAAACTCCAGAAATTAATGTTGTAGCTGTTTCATAGCTGGAGATAACATTACTAAATGTAATATTGTGCAACAATGCTTTCCTATGGAACATATACCACTTCTACAGTGAAAGAAACAGGCTTTTGGGGCCTTTTACCTTTAGTGATGTGTTTATCATTAAACGTTCAAATGTCAGTTTTAAATACCTTGCTCCCTACCTTGTGGGTGGTAAGGGCTACTTACATGTGACATTAATGTTTACAAGGAGGATTTAGGCCTGTAAAAATGGGTTATTCTGACTGGTCAAATTTGTAGTTTTAAAAAGGCACATAATGGCTAGAGTGGTAGGACTGCAGTCAAGCTTTCACTGCCACTCTAATGGAAGGTACAATGGGTGTTGCTCTTCGCTAAAGACATTCAACTTAAAGGCCCTGGGTACATTTTGAACCATGCACTAAGGACTTGTAGGTAAGTTAAATATGCCACTTAGGAGTATAGTCAATTTGGACATGTTTTAGAGGTCAAAACACATGCACAGGAGCCTGGTTAGCAGAGTCCATGTGCACAGAGTCGGAATAACAGCAGAATCATTCTAAAAGAAATAAATGGAGGTGATCACGCAAAAAAGGCATTTTCCAACATATAGTTAAAACAGTTAAAAAGTGATGGAATTACATACTAAGTACATTTTACAAAACAAGGGAGTCCTTTGAAAAAGTGCCTGATAACCAATGGTAGAAATGTACTCAGGAAATGCTAGGCCCCAGTGAAAAAAACTAAATTAGTCATAGCTCTGAGTAACCCACAGGAAATGTCCATGGGACCCTGAACAGAAACAAGCACACAGTGAAACAGAGAAGGAGCACACCTGCCCTCTAGACCAGGGCTAAAGCACACAATATCTACAATACAACTTGAATAATTACTGTGCCTATTGCTTTGTAAACAATAATAAATTTTTAATGCATGCACCCCAATCTGATGCTATTAAAGCTAACTTGTTTAAGTATCATGAAAGCTAGCAAGATCTGTTCATGTTTATAATTAAAACATTTTTTAGATACCTCTATGTATGCTTCTATGCCAACTTTGCAAAGTGATGGTCTTAAAAAGGTTATTCGTTCATTAATTAGTCCTAGTTAAAGGCATGTGAAATGGCACACTTTCCTACATTTAGTTTATCACCATGAATTTATTTGGGGCCGCCCTGTTTTTCCAGATCTGGCCATCCTTGCTGAAATCTAACAAATCAAATCTTATTTGTATATAATCAGTTTTTCTTACGGAGTATGTGAGGTGGATGTGGCTGTCTGGTTTATAGTCAAAACATCCTACAAGATTGAACACTTTCCTGATACTGGGAGTGCGAGAGTCCAGCACATGTGATATGATTTTGATCTATTTTTTACAATACTTTTAGAAAGATTATGAAAGAAGCCAGTATTCCAAACTGACTAAATTCCTAATTCCTTCAATGCACTATTTTAAACTGGGGGAGCAAACTATTACAGTTGTGTCTGTATGAGTTTAACCCTTTTCATAAAATGGCTGGTACAGAGACTTGACAATAGTTTGTTCTTACCCCAGCAACTTATTAATGAGACTTTCCCAGGCCATTGCTTGTTTAGAAGGCCAAACTGCAAACTAATCTGTCGTGTGACGGAGGTTAAAGTCTCACCTGAAGATACTGGATTGTGTCAAGTCCAGCCGTCATGACAGTTTACCCAGGAAAATCTCTTAACCCTAACCTATAGCTGGTAGGAACTTTCCTATTATTACTTTCTACATACGTACCACAGAGGGACATGTGAAGTCTGAGGCTCTACAGTATATTAATGCAGAAAGTGAACACACTGTTGATGTTAGATTGGATAAAATATGCCTGTGGCCTCCTCTTTCATGGAGCCAAACCCCTAGATATTTCTATCAAGTTCTTCTAGCAATGGATTTTCACTTAAAGGTCCACCTATCTTGCCTATTACATTTTTTGTTGATGTTTACATTCACTGTAAATGGTTAGTTAGTGTCTGAAATTTGACCAATGTCATGTCAGATACATGGTATCATTACCATGTGAATGATTACCTAAATTACTATGATAATAGAACCACAGGATAGATAGCTGAATATGCCCAGGAAACGTATGCATGAGTTTTGCCCTAAAGAAGTTGCATAGTCTTAAAAGGAACAAAATGTGCTGGTAGTGAAAGGCTGTCAGCCGAAACCTCAGGATTTAAGAATCTGTGTTAATGAAGGAAAAAAATGCAACTTTTGATTTCTTTTTCATTCTACACCTAAAGTGGATAACCACATAGAACTTTCTATATGTTGTTTTAGTCCCTATCTGTATATCTTGTCCAAAACATTTATGAGTTCCTTGCAAAGTCTTAAAGATACTCCCCCCGCATATTCTGTTTCACTGATTGGGTTGTCTCTTTCAACTTTTTGATTTTTACCCCTATCCATGTTTGGATAACTTTGTCAGCTCCACTTGTCTCCACTTGTATTCATATGGTATATCAGTCCACCGCTCAATAAGAACACATTACATACTTTTTCTTCATAAACATGTCACTTCTCCATCAGGTCATGAGAACCTCTCTGCCAGTCTTCTACATTTCTTGAATAGTCCAGACCTACATTTTCCTTCTTGACATTAGTCACCTCCCTAGCAACTTTGGAAAAATTCACCTCAATATTTCCTGTCCTTTGTAAGCAATATAGGGGGTCATTCTGACCCCGGCGGTCTAAGACCGCCGGGGCCAGGGTCGGCGGGAGCACCGCCGACAGGCCGGCGGTGCCCCGCAGGGCATTCTGACCGCGGCGGTTCGGCCGCGGTCAGAAGAGGCAAACCGGCGGTCTCCCGCCGGTTTACCGCTGCCCTTAGAATCCCCCATGGCGGCGCAGCTTGCTGCGCCGCCATGGGGGATTCTGACACCCCCTACCGCCATCCTGTTCCTGGCGGTTCGCCCGCCAGGAACAGGATGGCGGTAGGGGGTGCCGCGGGGCCCCTGGGGGCCCCTGCCGTGCCCATGCCAATGGCATGGGCACGGCAGGGGCCCCCATAAGAGGGCCCCGAAAAGTATTTCAGTGTCTGCTAAGCAGACACTGAAATATGCGACGGGTGCAACTGCACCCGTCGCACCCCTGCAACTACGCCGGCTCAATTCTGAGCCGGCGTCCTCGTTGCAGGGGCATTTCCTCTGGGCCGGCGGGCGGTCTTTTGGAGAGCGCCCGCCGGCCCAGAGGAAATGTCTGAATGGCCGCCGCGGTCTTTTGACCGCGGTGCGGTCATTCAGCGGCGGTACCCTGGCGGACGGCCTCCACCGTCCCCCAGGGTCAGAATGAGGCCCATAGTCTTGAAATATAGTCTTTTTCTTTTATATTGTATAGCTGCTTTGAAAACTCCTAATAATTCTTATTTTAGCCATATTGTTAGACCTTACGTCCTTAGCATGCTATCCCCCCAAATGTTTTGCCTTCACACCTCCTCTTTGCTGAATTTGTTTTTGTTGGCTTTAGGACTCTGTGCACATTACCACTGCTAACCGGTGGTAAAGTATTTATGCTCTCTCCTTCAAGCATGGTTCAATTGGCCTATGTAGGAGGATGGCCCGGTTTGTAGTGGGTACCAGAGGTACTTACACCTTATGCCATGTCTAGTTATCCCTTATTAGTGAAATGTAGGCAGTACTCTAGCAGCTTAGGCTGTCTGGAGGTAGCTGTAGCAGAGCAGCTTAGGCTGAACTAGGAGACTGCAAAGCTCCTGCAATACCACCATAGTTACACAGTACATATACACAATAAAAGATATTCCTTAGGGGCATATTTATACTCTGTTTGCGCCGAAATTGCGTCGTTTTTTTTTACGCAATTTTGACGCAAAACTAACTCCATATTTATACTTTGGCGTTAGATGCGTCTAGCGCCAAAGTCCATGGAGTTAGCGTAATTTTTTAGCGTGGACACCTACTTTGCGTTAATTATATGCAAGGTAGGCGTTCCCGTCTAAAAAATCGACTCCGAGGCATGTGCGTCGGATTTATACTCCAGGGCAAAAATCACGCCCGGGAGTGGGCGGGTCAAAAAAAATGACATACGGCTGCTTTTGCGCCGTTTTTTAGCGCCTGCAAAAGGCAGGCGTTAAGGGACCTGTGGGCTCTGAAGGAGCCCAGAGGTGCCCCCCCATGCCCCCAGGGACACCCCCTGTCACCCATGCCCACCCCAGGAGGGTCATTAAGGAAAGTTCAGGTAAGTGTTTTTTTTTTTTTTTTTGTGGCATGGGGGGCCTGATTTGTGCCCCCCTACATGCCACTATGCCCAATGACCATGCCCAGGGGACAGAAGTCCCCTGGGCATGGCCATTGGGCAAGGGGGCATGACTCCTGTCTTTGCTGAGACAGGAGTCATTTCTATGGGGGTTGGGAGTGAAAAAAAATGGCGCAAATCGGGTTGAGGCGAAAAAATTGCCTCAACCTGACTTGCCCCATTTCTTGACGCCCAAGCCCCATATCCCCCTACGCCGGCGCTGCCTGGTGTATGTCGTTTTTTTCCACGCACACCAGGCAGCGCCGGCGGCTAACGGCGGCTAACGTCATTGATTAAATACGGCGCCCGCATGGCGCTTCAGAATGGCGTTAGCCAGCGCAAATTTTTTTGACGCAAAACAGCGTTAGCGCAGTTTTGCGTCAAAAAGTATAAATATGGCCAAAAAGTATAAAGAGGCCTGTTTTCTTTCAGAAAATGTCGTGTCCACGCTGTGTTTTGTAGCATTTCCTGTCGCAGATGGTAGGCCTACCCACACAATTGAGGTACTATTTTTATCGGGAGACTTAGGGGAATGGTGGGTGGAAGGAAATTTGTGGCTCCTCTCAGATTCTAGAACTTTTTGTCACCGAAATGTGAGGAAAAAGTGTTTTCTTGGCCAAATTCTGAGGTTTGCAAAGCATACTGGGTAAAGAACATGGTGATAGCCCCACAAGTCACCCCATCCTGGATTCCCCTAGGCGTCTAGTTTTAAAAAATGCACAGGTTTGGTAGGTTTCCCAATGTGCCGGCTGAGCTAGAGGCCAAAATCCACAGCTAGGTACTTTGCAAAAAATAGGTCTGTTTTCTTTTGGAAAATGTGATGTGTCCACGTTGTGTTTTAGGGCACTTCCTGTTGCAGGCGCTAGGCCTACCCACAAAAGTGAGTTACCATTTTTATAAAGAGATTTGGGGGGACGCTGGGTGGAAGGAAATTTGTGGCTCCTCTCAGATTCCAGAACTTTTTGTCACTGAAATGTGAGGAAAAAGTGTTTTTTGGCCACATTTTGAGGTTTGCAAATTATTCTGGGTAACAGAACGTGGTGAGAGCCCCACATGTCACCCCATCCTGGATTCCTCATGGTGTCTAGTTTAGAAAAATGCACAGGTTTAGTAGGTTTCCCTAGGTGCCGGCTGAGCTAGAGGCCAAAATCCACAGCTAAGCACTTTGCGAAAAACAGGTCTGTTTTCTTTGGGAGAATGTTATATGTCCACGTTGTGTTTTGGGGCATTTCCTGTCACGGGTGCTACGCCTACCCACACAAGTGAGGTACCATTTTTAAAGGGAGACTTGGGGGAATGCTGGGTGGAACAAAATTTGTGTCTTCTCTCAGATTCCAGAACTTTCAGTCACAGAAATGAGAGGAAAAAGTGTTTTTTGGCCATATTTTGAGGTTTGCAAAGGATTCTGGGTAACAGACCTGGTGATAGCCGCACAGGTCACCCTATATTAGATTCCTCTAGGTGTCTAGTTTTAAAAAATGCACAGGTTTAGTAGGTTTCCCTAAGTGCCGGCTGAGCAAGAGGCCAAAATCCACAGCTAGGCACTTTGCAAAAAACAGGTCAGTTGTCATTGGGAAAACATGATGTGTTTTGGGGAAATTCCTCTTGCAGGCGCCAGGCCTACCCACACAATTGAGGTGCCATTATTATCAGGAGATGTGGGAGGAAATCTGTGGCTCCTCTCAGATTCCAGAACTTTCTGTCACCGAAATGAGAGGAAAAAGTGTTTTTTGGCTGTAGTTTGAGGTTTGCAAAGGATTCTGGGTAACAGAACCTGGTGCTTGCCCCACAAGTCACCCCATCCTGGATACCCCTAGGTGTCTAGTTTTAAAAAAAAGCACAGGTTTGGTAGGTTTCCCAATGTGCTGTCTGGTCTTGAGCCCAAAATCCACAGCTAGGCACTTTGCAAAAAACAGGTTTGTTTTCTTTTGGAAAATGTGATGTGTCCACATTGTGTTTTAGGGCATTTCCTGTTGCGAGTGCTAGGCCTAACCACAAAAGTGAGCAACCGTTTTTATAGGGAGACTTGGGGGAATGCTGGGTGGAAGGAAATTTGTGGCTCCTCCCAGATCCAGAACTTTTTGTCATTGAAATGTGATTAAAAAGTGTTTTTTGGCCACATTTTGAGGTTTTGCAAAGAATTCTGGGTAACAGAACGTAGTGAGTGCACCATACATCACCCCATCCTGGATTCCTCACGGTGGCTATTTCAGAAAAATGCGCAGGTTTGGTGGGTTTCCCCAGGTGACGGCTGAGCTAGAGACCAAAATCCACAGCTAGGCACTTTGCGAAAAACAGGTCAGTTTTCTTTGGGAGAATGTTATGTGTCCATATTGTGTTTTGGGGCATTTCCTGTTGCAGGCGCTAGGCCTACCCACACAAGTGAGGTACCATTTTTAAAGGGAGACTTGGGGCAATGCTGGGTGGAAGGGAATTTGTGTCTTCTCTCAGATTCCAGAACTTTCAGTCACCTAAATGAGAGGAAAAAGTGTTTTTTGGCCATATTTTGAGGTTTGCAAAGGATTCTGGGTAACAGAACCTGGTGGGAGCCCCACACGTCACCCTATGTTAGATTCCTCTAGGTATCTAGTTTAAAAAACTGCACAGGTTTGGTAGGTTTCCCTAGGTGCTGGCTGAGCAAGAGGCCAAAATCCACAGCTAGGCACTTTGCAAAAAACAGGTCAGTTGTCTTTGGGAAAACATGATGTTTTTTGGGGCATTTCCTGTTGCAGGCACTAGGCCTACCACACAAGTGAGGTGCCATTATTATCAGGAGACTTGGGAGTAAATCTGTGGCTCGTGTCGGATTCCAGAACTTTCTGTCACCAAAATGAGAGGAAAAAGTGTTTCTTGGCCATAGTTTGAGGTTTGCAAAGGATTCTGGGTAACAGAACCTGGTGGGAGCCCCACACGTCACCCCATCTTAGATTCCTCTAGGTGTCTAGTTTTAAAAAATGCACAGGTTTCGTAGGTTTCCATAGGTGCCGGCTGAGCAAGAGGCCAAAATCCACAGCTAGGCACTTTGCAAAAAACAGGTCTGTTTTCTTTTGGAAAATGTGATGTGTCCACATTGTGTTTCAGGGAATTTCCTGTAGCGGGCACTAGGCCTATCCAAAAAAGTGAGCTACTGTTTTTATAGGGAGACTTGAGGGAATGCTGGGTGGAAGGAAATTTGTGGCTCCTCTCAGATTCCAGAAATCTTTGTCACTGAAATATGAGGAAAAAGTGTTCTTTTTGGCCAAATTTTGAGGTTTGCAAAGGATTCTGGGTAACTGAACCTGGTGATAGCCCCACAAGTCACCCCATCCAAGATTCCTCTAGGTGTCCAGTTTTGAAAAATGCACAGGTTTAGTAGGTTTCCTCGGTGTCGGCCGAGCTACAGTCCAAAATCCACAGCTAGGCACTTTGCAAAAAACAGGTCAATTGTCTTTGGGAAAACATGATGTGTTTTGGGGCATTTCCTGTCGCAGGCGCTAGGCCAACCCACACAAGTGAGGTGCCATTATTATCGGGAAACTTGGGAGGAAATTTGTGGATCCTCTCAGATTCCAGAACTTTCTATCCCCGAAATGAGAGGAAAAAGTGTATTTTGGCTATAGTTTGAGGTTTGCAAAGGATTCTGGGTAACAGAACCTGGTGGGAGCCCCACATGTCACCATATCTTAGATTCCTCAATGGGTCTAGTTTTAAAAAATGCACAGGTTTGGTAGGTTTCCCTAGGTGCCGGCTGAGCAAGAGGTCAAAATCCACAGCTAGGAACTTTGCAAAAGACAGGTCAGTTGTCATTGGGAAAACATGATGTGTTTTGGGGCATTCATTTCCTGTCGCAGGCGCTAGGCCAACCCACACAAGTGAGGTGCCATTATTATCGGGAAACTTGGGAGGAAATTTGTGGATCCTCTCAGATTCCAGAACTTTCTGTCACCGAAATGAGAGGAAAAAGTGTATTTTGGCTATAGTTTGAGGTTTGCAAAGGATTCTGGGTAACAAAACCTGGTGGGAGCCCCACATGTCACCATATCTTAGATTCCTCAATGGGTCTAGTTTAAAAAAATGCACAGGTTTGGTAGGTTTCCCAATGTGCCGGTTGAGCTAGAGGCCAAAATCCACAGCTAGGTACTTTGCAAAAAATAGGTCTGTTTTATTTTGGAAAATGTGATGTGTTCACGTTGTGTTTTAGGGCACTTCCTGTTGCAGGCGCTAGGCCTACCCACAAAAGTGAGTTACCATTTTTATAAAGAGACTTGGGGGGACGCTGGGTGGAAGGAAATTTGTGGCTCCTCTCAGATTCCAGAACTTTTTGTCACTGAAATGTGAGGAAAAAGTGTTTTTTGGCCACATTTTGAGGTTTGCAAATGATTCTGGGTAACAGAACGTGGTGAGAGCCCCACATGTCACCCCATCCTGGATTCCTCATGGTGTCTAGTTTAGAAAAATGCACAGGTTTAGTAGGTTTCCCTAGGTGCCGGCTGAGCTAGAGGCCAAAATCCACAGCTAAGCACTTTGCGAAAAACAGGTCTGTTTTCTTTGGGAGAATGTTATGTGTCCACGTTGTGTTTTGGGGCATTTCCTGTCACGGGTGCTAGGCCTACCCACACAAGTGAGGTACCATTTTTAAAGGGAGACTTGGAGGAATGCTGGGTGGAACAAAATTTGTGTCTTCTCTCAGATTCCAGAACTTTCAGTCACAGAAATGAGAGGAAAAAGTGTTTTTTGGCCATATTTTGAGGTTTGCAAAGGATTCTGGGTAACAGACCTGGTGATAGCCCCACAGGTCACCCTATCTTCGATTCCTCTAGGTGTCTAGTTTTAAAAAATGCACAGGTTTGGTAGGTTTCCCTAAGTGCTGGCTGAGCAAAAGGCCAAAATCCACAGCTAGGCACTTTGCAAAAAACAGGTCAGTTGTCATTGGGAAAACATGATGTGTTTTGGGGCAATTCCTGTCGCAGGCGCCAGGCCTACCCACACAATTAAGGTGCCATTATTATCAGGAGATGTGGGAGGAAATCTGTGGCTCCTCTCAGATTCCAGAACTTTCTGTCACCGAAATGAGAGGAAAAAAGTGTTTTTTGGACATAGTTTGAGGTTTGTAAAGGATTCTGGGTAACAGAACCTGGTGGGAGCCCCACACGTCATCCCATCCTAGATTCCCTAGGTGCCGGCTGAGCAAGAGTCCAAAATCCACAGCTAGGTACTTTGCATAAAACAAGTCTGTTTTCTTTTGGAAAATGTGATTTGTCCACGTTGTGTTTTAGGGCATTTCCTGTTGCGGGTGCTAGGCCTGCCCACAAAAGCGAGCTACTGTTTTTGTAGGGAGACTTGAGGGAATGCTGGGTGGAAGGAAATTTGTGGCTCCTCCCAGATTCCAGAACTTTTTGTCACTGAAATGTGAGGAAAAAGTGTTTTTTGGGGGAAATTTTGTGGTTTGCAAAGGATTCTGGGTAACAGAATGTAGCGATAGCCTCACATGTTACCCCATCCTGGATTCCTCACAGTGTCTAGTTTAGAGAAATGCACAGGTTTGGTAGGATTCTCTAGGTGCCGGCTGAGCTAGAGACCAAAATCCACAGTTAGGCACTTTGCGAAAAACAGGTCTGTTTTCTTTGGGAGAATGTTATGTGTCCATGTTGTGTTTTGGGGCATTTCCTGTTGCAGGCGATAGGCCCACCCACACAAGTAAGGTACCATTTTTAAAGGGAGACTTGGGGGAATGCTGGGTGGAAGGGAATTTGTGTCTTCTCTCAGATTCCAGAACTTTCAGTCACCGAAATGAGAGGAAAAAGTGTTTTTTGGCCATATTTTGAGGTTTGCAAAGGATTCCGGGTAACAGAACCTGGTGATAGCCCCACAGGTAACCCCATCTTGGATTCCCCCAGGGGTCTAATTTTCAAAAATGCACAGATTTGTTAGGTTTCCCTAGGTGCCGGATGAGCCAGAAGCCAAAATCTACAGCTCGGCACTTTGCAAAAAACAGCTCTGTTTTCTTTGGGAAAATGTGATATGTCCACGTTGTGTTTTGAGGAATTTTCTGTCGCGGGCGCGAGGCCTACCCACACAAGTGAGGTACCATTTTTATCGGGAAACTTGGGGAAACGCTGGGTGGATGGAAATTTGCGGCTCCTCTCAGATTCCAGAAATTTTTGTCACTAAAATATGAGGAAAAAGTGCTCTTTTTGGCCAAATTTTGAGGTTTGCAAAGGATTTTGGGTTACAGAACCTGGTGATAGCCCCACAGGTCACCCCCTCTTGGATTCCCATAGGTGTCTCATTTTTAAAAATGCACAGATTTGTTAGGTTTCCCTAGGTGCCGGATAAGCCAGAGGCCAAACTCCACAGCTAGGTACTTTGCAACAACAGCTCTGTTTTCCTTTGGAAAATGTGATGTGTCCACATTGTGTTTTGGGGCATTTACTGTCGCGGGCGCTTGGCCTACTCACACAAGTGAGGTACCATTTTTATCGGGAAACTTGGGGGAACGTTGGGTAGATGGACATTTGTGGTTCCTCTCAGATTCCAGAACTTTTTGTCACTGAAATATGAGGAATAAGTATTTTTTGGGCCAAATTTGGGGTTTGCAAATGATTCTAGGCAACAGAACCTGGTGATAGCCCCAGAAGTCACCCCATTCTGGATTCCCCTAGGTGACTAGTTTTCAAAGATGTGCAGGTTTGGTGGGTTTCCCTAGGTGCCGTCTGAGCTAGAGGCCAAAATCCACAGCTAGGCACTTTGCGAAAAACAGGTCAGTTTTCTTTGGGAGAATGTTATGTGTCCACGTTGTGTTTTGGGGCATTTCCTGTTGCAGGCGCTAGGTCTACTCACACAAGTGAGGTACCATTTTTATCAGGAAACTTGGGGGAATGCTGGCTAGATGGAAATTTGTGGCTCCTCTCAGATTCCAGAACTTTCAGTCACCGAAATGTGAGGAAAAAGTGTTTTTTGGCTATATTTTGAGGTTTGCAAAGGATTCTGGGTAACAGAACCTGGTGATAGACCCACAGGTCACCCCATCTTGCATTCCCCTAGGTGTCTCATTTAAAAAAATGCACAGATTTGTTAGGTTTCCCTAGGTGCCGGATGAGCCAGAGGCCAAAATCCACAGCTAGGCACTTTGCAAAAAACAGCTCTGTTTTCTTTGGGAAAATTTGATGTGTCCACGTTGTGTTTTGAGGCATTTCCTGTCGCGGGCGCTAAGACTACCCACACAAGTGAGGTACCATTTTTATCGGGAAACTTGGGGGAATGCTGGCTCGATGGAAATATGTGGCTCCTCTCAGATTCCAGAACTTTTTGTCACTGAAATATAATGAATAAGTATTTTTTGGCCAAATTTTGAGGTTTGCAAAGGATTCTGGGTAACAGAACCTGGTGATAGCCCCACAGGTCACCCCATCTTGGATTCCCCTAGGGGTCTCATTTTCAAAAATGCACAGATTTGTTAGGTTTCCCTAGGTGCCGGATGAGCCAGAGGCCAAAATCCACAGCTAGGCACTTTGCGAAAAACAGGTCAGTTTTCTTTGGGAGAATGTTATGTGTCCACGTTGTGTTTTGGGGCATTTCCTGTTGCAGGCGCTAGGCCTACTCACACAAGTGAGGTACCATTTTTATCAGGAAACTTGGGGGAATGCTGGCTAGATGGAAATTTGTGGTTCCTCTCAGATTCCAGAACTTTTTGTCACTGAAATATGAGGAATAAGTATTTTTTGGGCCAAATTTGGGGTTTGCAAATGATTCTAGGCAACAGAACCTGGTGATAGCCCCAGAAGTCACCCCATTCTGGATTCCCCTAGGTGACTAGTTTTCAAAGATGTGCAGGTTTGGTGGGTTTCCCTAGGTGCCGTCTGAGCTAGAGGCCAAAATCCACAGCTAGGCACTTTGCGAAAAACAGGTCAGTTTTCTTTGGGAGAATGTTATGTGTCCACGTTGTGTTTTGGGGCATTTCCTGTTGCAGGCGCTAGGCCTACTCACACAAGTGAGGTACCATTTTTATCAGGAAACTTGGGGGAATGCTGGCTAGATGGAAATTTGTGGCTCCTCTCAGATTCCAGAACTTTCAGTCACCGAAATGTGAGGAAAAAGTGTTTTTTGGCTATATTTTGAGGTTTGCAAAGGATTCTGGGTAACAGAACCTGGTGATAGACCCACAGGTCACCCCATCTTGCATTCCCCTAGGTGTCTCATTTAAAAAAATGCACAGATTTGTTAGGTTTCCCTAGGTGCCGGATGAGCCAGAGGCCAAAATCCACAGCTAGGCACTTTGCAAAAAACAGCTCTGTTTTCTTTGGGAAAATGTGATGTGTCCACGTTGTGTTTTAGGGCATTTCCTGTCACGGGCGCTGAGCCTACCCACACAAGTGAGGTATCATTTTTAAAGGGAGACAAGGGGGAATGCTGGGTGGAAGGAAATGTGTGTCTTCTCTCAGATTCCAGAACTTTCAGTCACCGAAATGAGAGGAAAAAGTGTTTTTTGGCCATATTTTGAGGTTTGCAAAGGATTCTGGGTAACAGAACCTGGTGATAGCCCCACAGGTCACCCCATCTTGCATTCCCCTAGGTGTCTCATTTAAAAAAATGCACAGATTTGTTAGGTTTCCCTAGGTGCCGGATGAGCCAGAGGCCAAAATCCACAGCTAGGCACTTTGCAAAAAACAGCTCTGTTTTCTTTGGGAAAATTTGATGTGTCCACGTTGTGTTTTGAGGCATTTCCTGTCGCGGGCGCTAAGACTACCCACACAAGTGAGGTACCATTTTTATCGGGAAACTTGGGGGAATGCTGGCTCGATGGAAATATGTGGCTCCTCTCAGATTCCAGAACTTTTTGTCACTGAAATATAATGAATAAGTATTTTTGGGCCAAATTTTGAGGTTTGCAAAGGATTCTGGGTAACAGAACCTGGTGATAGCCCCACAGGTCACCCCATCTTGGATTCCCCTAGGGGTCTCATTTTCAAAAATGCACAGATTTGTTAGGTTTCCCTAGGTGCCGGATGAGCCAGAGGCCAAAATCCACAGCTAGGCACTTTGCAAAAAGCATGCTCTGTTTCTTTGGGAAAATGTGATGTGTCCACATTGTGTTTTGAGGCATTTCCTGTAGCGGGCGCTAGGCCTACCCACTCAAGTGAGGTACCATTTTTATCAGGAAACTTGGGGAAACGCTGGGTGGATGGAAATTTGCGGCTCCTCTCAGATTCCAGAAATTTTTGTCACTAAAATATGAGGAAAAAGTGCTCTTTTTGGCCAAATTTTGAGGTTTGCAAAGGATTCTGGGTTACAGAACCTGGTGATAGCCCCACAGGTCACCCCCTCTTGGATTCCCATAGGTGTCTCATTTTCAAAAATGCACAGATTTGTTAGGTTTCCCTAGGTGCCGGATGAGCCAGAGGCCAAACTCCACAGCTAGGTACTTTGCAACAACAGCTCTGTTTTCCTTTGGAAAATGTGATGTGTCCACATTGTGTTTTGGGGCATTTACTGTCGCGGGCGCTTGGCCTACTCACACAAGTGAGGTAACATTTTTATCGGGAAACTTGGGGGAACGTTGGGTAGATGGACATTTGTGGTTCCTCTCAGATTCCAGAACTTTTTGTCACTGAAATATGAGGAATAAGTATTTTTTGGGCCAAATTTGGGGTTTGCAAATGATTCTAGGCAACAGAACCTGGTGATAGCCCCAGAAGTCACCCCATTCTGGATTCCCCTAGGTGACTAGTTTTCAAAGATGTGCAGGTTTGGTGGGTTTCCCTAGGTGCCGTCTGAGCTAGAGGCCAAAATCCACAGCTAGGCACTTTGCGAAAAACAGGTCAGTTTTCTTTGGGAGAATGTTACGTGTCCACGTTGTGTTTTGGGGCATTTCCTGTTGCAGGCGCTAGGCCTACTCACACAAGTGAGGTACCATTTTTATCAGGAAACTTGGGGGAATGCTGGCTAGATGGAAATTTGTGGCTCCTCTCAGATTCCAGAACTTTCAGTCACCGAAATGTGAGGAAAAAGTGTTTTTTGGCTATATTTTGAGGTTTGCAAAGGATTCTGGGTAACGGAACCTGGTGATAGACCCATAGGTCACCCCATCTGGCATTCCCCTAGGTGTCTCATTTAAAAAAATGCACAGATTTGTTAGGTTTCCCTAGGTGCCGGATGAGCCAGAGGCCAAAATCCACAGCTAGGCACTTTGCAAAAAACAGCTCTGTTTTCTTTGGGAAAATTTGATGTGTCCACGTTGTGTTTTGAGGCATTTCCTGTCGCGGGCGCTAAGACTACCCACACAAGTGAGGTACCATTTTTATCGGGAAACTTGGGGGAATGCTGGCTCGATGGAAATATGTGGCTCCTCTCAGATTCCAGAACTTTTTGTCACTGAAATATAATGAATAAGTATTTTTGGGCCAAATTTTGAGGTTTGCAAAGGATTCTGGGTAACAGAACCTGGTGATAGCCCCACAGGTCACCCCATCTTGGATTCCCCTAGGGGTTCATTTTCAAAAATGCACAGATTTGTTAGGTTTCCCTAGGTGCCGGATGAGCCAGAGGCCAAAATCCACAGCTAGGCACTTTGCGAAAATCAGGTCAGTTTTCTTTGGGAGAATGTTATGTGTCCACGTTTTGTTTTGGGGCATTTCCTGTTGCAGGCGCTAGGGCCTACTCACACAAGTGAGGTACCATTTTTATCAGGAAACTTGGGGGAATGCTGGCTAGATGGAAATTTGTGGTTCCTCTCAGATTCCAGAACTTTTTGTCACTGAAATATGAGAATAAGTATTTTTTGGGCCAAATTTGGGGTTTGCAAATGATTCTAGGAAACAGAACCTGGTGATAGCCCCAGAAGTCACCCCATTCTGGATTCCCTAGGTGACTAGTTTTCAAAGATGTGCAGGTTTGGTGGGGTTTCCCTAGGTGCCGTCTGAGCTAGAGGCCAAAATCCACAGCTAGGCACTTTGCGAAAAACAGGTCAGTTTTCTTTGGGAGAATGTTATGTGTCCACGTTGTGTTTTGGGGCATTTCCTGTTGCAGGCGCTAGGCCTACTCACACAAGTGAGGTACCATTTTTATCAGGAAACTTGGGGGAATGCTGGCTAGATGGAAATTTGTGGCTCCTCTCAGATTCCAGAACTTTCAGTCACCGAAATGTGAGGAAAAAGTGTTTTTTGGCTATATTTTGAGGTTTGCAAAGGATTCTGGGTAACAGAACCTGGTGATAGACCCACAGGTCACCCCATCTTGCATTCCCCTAGGTGTCTCATTAAAAAAATGCACAGATTTGTTAGGTTTCCCTAGGTGCCGGATGAGCCAGAGGCCAAAATCCACAGCTAGGCACTTTGCAAAAAACAGCTCTGTTTTCTTTGGGAAAATTTGATGTGTCCACGTTGTGTTTTGAGGCATTTCCTGTCGCGGGCGCTAAGACTACCCACACAAGTGAGGTACCATTTTTATCGGGAAACTTGGGGGAATGCTGGCTCGATGGAAATAGTGGCTCCTCTCAGATTCCAGAACTTTTTGTCACTGAAATATAATGAATAAGTATTTTTTGGCCAAATTTTGAGGTTTGCAAAGGATTCTGGGTAACAGAACCTGGTGATAGCCCCACAGGTCACCCCATCTTGGATTCCCCTAGGGGTCTCATTTTCAAAAATGCACAGATTTGTTAGGTTTCCCTAGGTGCCGGATGAGCCAGAGGCCAAAATCCACAGCTAGGCACTTTGCGAAAAACAGGTCAGTTTTCTTTGGGAGAATGTTATGTGTCCACGTTGTGTTTTGGGGCATTTCCTGTTGCAGGCGCTAGGCCTACTCACACAAGTGAGGTACCATTTTTATCAGGAAACTTGGGGGAATGCTGGCTAGATGGAAATTTGTGGTTCCTCTCAGATTCCAGAACTTTTTGTCACTGAAATATGAGGAATAAGTATTTTTTGGGCCAAATTTGGGGTTTGCAAATGATTCTAGGCAACAGAACCTGGTGATAGCCCCAGAAGTCACCCCATTCTGGATTCCCCTAGGTGACTAGTTTTCAAAGATGTGCAGGTTTGGTGGGTTTCCCTAGGTGCCGTCTGAGCTAGAGGCCAAAATCCACAGCTAGGCACTTTGCGAAAAACAGGTCAGTTTTCTTTGGGAGAATGTTATGTGTCCACGTTGTGTTTTGGGGCATTTCCTGTTGCAGGCGCTAGGCCTACTCACACAAGTGAGGTACCATTTTTATCAGGAAACTTGGGGGAATGCTGGCTAGATGGAAATTTGTGGCTCCTCTCAGATTCCAGAACTTTCAGTCACCGAAATGTGAGGAAAAAGTGTTTTTTGGCTATATTTTGAGGTTTGCAAAGGATTCTGGGTAACAGAACCTGGTGATAGACCCACAGGTCACCCCATCTTGCATTCCCCTAGGTGTCTCATTTAAAAAAATGCACAGATTTGTTAGGTTTCCCTAGGTGCCGGATGAGCCAGAGGCCAAAATCCACAGCTAGGCACTTTGCAAAAAACAGCTCTGTTTTCTTTGGGAAAATGTGATGTGTCCACGTTGTGTTTTAGGGCATTTCCTGTCACGGGCGCTGAGCCTACCCACACAAGTGAGGTATCATTTTTAAAGGGAGACAAGGGGGAATGCTGGGTGGAAGGAAATGTGTGTCTTCTCTCAGATTCCAGAACTTTCAGTCACCGAAATGAGAGGAAAAAGTGTTTTTTGGCCATATTTTGAGGTTTGCAAAGGATTCTGGGTAACAGAACCTGGTGATAGCCCCACAGGTCACCCCATCTTGCATTCCCCTAGGTGTCTCATTTAAAAAAATGCACAGATTTGTTAGGTTTCCCTAGGTGCCGGATGAGCCAGAGGCCAAAATCCACAGCTAGGCACTTTGCAAAAAACAGCTCTGTTTTCTTTGGGAAAATTTGATGTGTCCACGTTGTGTTTTGAGGCATTTCCTGTCGCGGGCGCTAAGACTACCCACACAAGTGAGGTACCATTTTTATCGGGAAACTTGGGGGAATGCTGGCTCGATGGAAATATGTGGCTCCTCTCAGATTCCAGAACTTTTTGTCACTGAAATATAATGAATAAGTATTTTTGGGCCAAATTTTGAGGTTTGCAAAGGATTCTGGGTAACAGAACCTGGTGATAGCCCCACAGGTCACCCCATCTTGGATTCCCCTAGGGGTCTCATTTTCAAAAATGCACAGATTTGTTAGGTTTCCCTAGGTGCCGGATGAGCCAGAGGCCAAAATCCACAGCTAGGCACTTTGCAAAAAGCATGCTCTGTTTCTTTGGGAAAATGTGATGTGTCCACATTGTGTTTTGAGGCATTTCCTGTAGCGGGCGCTAGGCCTACCCACTCAAGTGAGGTACCATTTTTATCAGGAAACTTGGGGAAACGCTGGGTGGATGGAAATTTGCGGCTCCTCTCAGATTCCAGAAATTTTTGTCACTAAAATATGAGGAAAAAGTGCTCTTTTTGGCCAAATTTTGAGGTTTGCAAAGGATTCTGGGTTACAGAACCTGGTGATAGCCCCACAGGTCACCCCCTCTTGGATTCCCATAGGTGTCTCATTTTCAAAAATGCACAGATTTGTTAGGTTTCCCTAGGTGCCGGATGAGCCAGAGGCCAAACTCCACAGCTAGGTACTTTGCAACAACAGCTCTGTTTTCCTTTGGAAAATGTGATGTGTCCACATTGTGTTTTGGGGCATTTACTGTCGCGGGCGCTTGGCCTACTCACACAAGTGAGGTAACATTTTTATCGGGAAACTTGGGGGAACGTTGGGTAGATGGACATTTGTGGTTCCTCTCAGATTCCAGAACTTTTTGTCACTGAAATATGAGGAATAAGTATTTTTTGGGCCAAATTTGGGGTTTGCAAATGATTCTAGGCAACAGAACCTGGTGATAGCCCCAGAAGTCACCCCATTCTGGATTCCCCTAGGTGACTAGTTTTCAAAGATGTGCAGGTTTGGTGGGTTTCCCTAGGTGCCGTCTGAGCTAGAGGCCAAAATCCACAGCTAGGCACTTTGCGAAAAACAGGTCAGTTTTCTTTGGGAGAATGTTACGTGTCCACGTTGTGTTTTGGGGCATTTCCTGTTGCAGGCGCTAGGCCTACTCACACAAGTGAGGTACCATTTTTATCAGGAAACTTGGGGGAATGCTGGCTAGATGGAAATTTGTGGCTCCTCTCAGATTCCAGAACTTTCAGTCACCGAAATGTGAGGAAAAAGTGTTTTTTGGCTATATTTTGAGGTTTGCAAAGGATTCTGGGTAACGGAACCTGGTGATAGACCCATAGGTCACCCCATCTGGCATTCCCCTAGGTGTCTCATTTAAAAAAATGCACAGATTTGTTAGGTTTCCCTAGGTGCCGGATGAGCCAGAGGCCAAAATCCACAGCTAGGCACTTTGCAAAAAACAGCTCTGTTTTCTTTGGGAAAATTTGATGTGTCCACGTTGTGTTTTGAGGCATTTCCTGTCGCGGGCGCTAAGACTACCCACACAAGTGAGGTACCATTTTTATCGGGAAACTTGGGGGAATGCTGGCTCGATGGAAATATGTGGCTCCTCTCAGATTCCAGAACTTTTTGTCACTGAAATATAATGAATAAGTATTTTTGGGCCAAATTTTGAGGTTTGCAAAGGATTCTGGGTAACAGAACCTGGTGATAGCCCCACAGGTCACCCCATCTTGGATTCCCCTAGGGGTCTCATTTTCAAAAATGCACAGATTTGTTAGGTTTCCCTAGGTGCCGGATGAGCCAGAGGCCAAAATCCACAGCTAGGCACTTTGCGAAAAACAGGTCAGTTTTCTTTGGGAGAATGTTATGTGTCCACGTTTTGTTTTGGGGCATTTCCTGTTGCAGGCGCTAGGCCTACTCACACAAGTGAGGTACCATTTTTATCAGGAAACTTGGGGGAATGCTGGCTAGATGGAAATTTGTGGTTCCTCTCAGATTCCAGAACTTTTTGTCACTGAAATATGAGGAATAAGTATTTTTTGGGCCAAATTTGGGGTTTGCAAATGATTCTAGGAAACAGAACCTGGTGATAGCCCCAGAAGTCACCCCATTCTGGATTCCCCTAGGTGACTAGTTTTCAAAGATGTGCAGGTTTGGTGGGTTTCCCTAGGTGCCGTCTGAGCTAGAGGCCAAAATCCACAGCTAGGCACTTTGCGAAAAACAGGTCAGTTTTCTTTGGGAGAATGTTATGTGTCCACGTTGTGTTTTGGGGCATTTCCTGTTGCAGGCGCTAGGCCTACTCACACAAGTGAGGTACCATTTTTATCAGGAAACTTGGGGGAATGCTGGCTAGATGGAAATTTGTGGCTCCTCTCAGATTCCAGAACTTTCAGTCACCGAAATGTGAGGAAAAAGTGTTTTTTTGGCTATATTTTGAGGTTTGCAAAGGATTCTGGGTAACAGAACCTGGTGATAGACCCACAGGTCACCCCATCTTGCATTCCCCTAGGTGTCTCATTTAAAAAAATGCACAGATTTGTTAGGTTTCCCTAGGTGCCGGATGAGCCAGAGGCCAAAATCCACAGCTAGGCACTTTGCAAAAAACAGCTCTGTTTTCTTTGGGAAAATTTGATGTGTCCACGTTGTGTTTTGAGGCATTTCCTGTCGCGGGCGCTAAGACTACCCACACAAGTGAGGTACCATTTTTATCGGGAAACTTGGGGGAATGCTGGCTCGATGGAAATATGTGGCTCCTCTCAGATTCCAGAACTTTTTGTCACTGAAATATAATGAATAAGTATTTTTTGGCCAAATTTTGAGGTTTGCAAAGGATTCTGGGTAACAGAACTGGTGATAGCCCCACAGGTCACACCATCTTGGATTCCCTAGGGGTCTCATTTTCAAAAATGCACAGATTTGTTAGGTTTCCCTAGGTGCCGGATGAGCCAGAGGCCAAAATCCACAGCTAGGCACTTTGCAAAAAGCATGCTCTGTTTCTTTGGGAAAATGTGATGTGTCCACGTTGTGTTTTGAGGCATTTCCTGTAGCGGGCGCTAGGCCTACCCACTCAAGTGATGGTACCATTTTTATCAGGAAACTTGTGGAAACGCTGGGTGGATGGAAATTTGCGGCTCCTCTAAGATTACAGAAATTTTTTGTCACTAAAATATGAGGAAAAAGTGCTCTTTTTGGCCAAATTTTTAGGTTTGCAAAGGATTCTGGGTTACAGAACCTGGTGATAGCCCACAGGTCAACCCCTCTTGGATTCCCATAGGTGTCTCATTTTCAAAAATGCACAGATTTGTTAGGTTTCCCTAGGTGCGGATGAGCCAGAGCCAAACTCCACAGCTAGGTACTTTGCAACAACAGCTCTGTTTTCCTTTGGAAAATGTGATGTGTCCACATTTTGTTTTGGGGCATTTACTGTCGCGGGCGCTTGGCCTACTCACACAAGTGAGGTACCATTTTTATCGGAAACTTGGGGAAACGTTGGGTGGATGGACATTTGTGGCTCCTCTCAGATTCCAGAACTTTTTGTCACTGAAATATAATGAATAAGTATTTTTTGGCCAAATTTTGAGGTTTGCAAAGGATTCTGGGTAACAGAACCTGGTGATAGCCCCACAGGTCACCCCATTCTGGATTCCCCTAGGTGACTAGTTTTCAAAGATGTGCAGGTTTGGTGGGTTTCCCTAGGTGCCGTCTGAGCTAGAGGCCAAAATCCACAGCTAGGCACTTTGCGAAAAACAGGTCAGTTTTCTTTGGGAGAATGTTATGTGTCCACGTTGTGTTTTGGGGCATTTCCTGTTGCAGGCGCTAGGCCTACTCACACAAGTGAGGTACCATTTTTATCAGGAAACTTAAGGGAATGCTGGCTAGATGAAATTTGTGGCTCCTCTCAGATTCCAGAACTTTCAGTCACCAAAATGTGAGGAAAAAGTGTTTTTTGGCTATATTTTGAGGTTTGCAAAGGATTCTGGGTAACAGAACCTGGTGATAGACCCACAGGTCACCTCATCTTGCATTCCCCTAGGTGTCTCATTTAAAAAAATGCACAGATTTGTTAGGTTTCCCTAGGTGCCAGATGAGCCAGAGGCCAAAATCCACAGCTAGGTACTTTGCAAAAAACAGCTCTGTTTTCTTTGGGAAAATTTGATGTGTCCACGTTGTGTTTTGAGGCATTTCCTGTCGCGGGCGCTAAGACTACCCCACACAAGTGAGGTACCATTTTTATCGGGAAACTTGGGGGAATGCTGGCTCGATGGAAATATGTGGCTCCTCTCAGATTCCAGAACTTTTTGTCACTGAAATATAATGAATAAGTATTTTTTGGCCAAATTTTGAGGTTTGCAAAGGATTCTGGGTAACAGAACCTGGTGATAGCCCCACAGGTCACCCATCTTGGATTCCCCTAGGGGTCTCATTTTCAAAATGCACAGATTTGTTAGGTTTCCCTAGGTGCCGGATGAGCCAGAGGCCAAAATCCACAGCTAGGCACTTTGCAAAAAGCATGCTCTGTTTCTTTGGGAAAATGTGATGTGTCCACGTTGTGTTTTGAGGCATTTCCTGTAGCGGGCGCTAGGCCTACCCACTCAAGTGAGGTACCATTTTTATCAGGAAACTTGTGGAAACGCTGGGTGGATGGAAATTTGCGCTCCTCTAAGATTACAGAAATTTTGTCACTAAAATATGAGGAAAAAGTGCTCTTTTTGGCCAAATTTTTAGGTTTGCAAAGGATTCTGGGTTACAGAACCTGGTGATAGCCACACAGGTCACCCCCTCTTGGATTCCCATAGGTGTCTCATTTTCAAAAATGCACAGATTTGTTAGGTTTCCCTAGGTGCCGGATGAGCCAGAGGCCAAACTCCACAGCTAGGTACTTTGCAACAACAGCTCTGTTTTCCTTTGGAAAATGTGATGTGTCCACATTTTGTTTTGGGGCATTTACTGTCGCGGGCGCTTGGCTACTCACACAAGTGAGGTACCATTTTTATCGGGAAACTTGGGGAAACGTTGGGTGGATGGACATTTGTGGTTCCTCTCAGATTCCAGAACTTTTTGTCACTGAAATATGAGGAATAAGTATTTTTTGGGCCAAATTTGGGGTTTGCAAATGATTCTAGGCAACAGAACCTGGTGATAGCCCCAGAAGTCACCCCATTCTGGATTCCCCTAGGTGACTAGTTTTCAAAGATGTGCAGGTTTGGTGGGTTTCCCTAGGTGCCGTCTGAGCTAGAGGCCAAAATCCACAGCTAGGCACTTTGCGAAAAACAGGTCAGTTTTCTTTGGGAGAATGTTATGTGTCCACGTTGTGTTTTGGGGCATTTCCTGTTGCAGGCGCTAGGCCTACTCACACAAGTGAGGTACCATTTTTATCAGGAAACTTGGGGGAATGCTGGCTAGATGGAAATTTGTGGCTCCTCTCATATTCCAGAACTTTCAGTCACCGAAATGTGAGGAAAAAGTGTTTTTTGGCTATATTTTGAGGTTTGCAAAGGATTCTGGGTAACAGAACCTGGTGATAGACCCACAGGTCACCCCATCTTGCATTCCCCTAGGTGTCTCATTTTAAAAAATGCACAGATTTGTTAGGTTTCCCTAGGTGCCGGATGAGCCAGAAGCCAAAATCCACAGCTAGGCACTTTGCAAAAAACAGCTCTGTTTTCTTTGGGAAAATTTGATGTGTCCACGTTGTGTTTTGAGGCATTTCCTGTCGCGGGCGCTAAGCCTACCCACACAAGTGAGGTACCATTTTTATCGGGAAACTTGGGGGAATGCTGGCTCGATGGAAATATGTGGCTCCTCTCAGATTCCAGAACTTTTTGTTACTGAAATATAATGAATAAGTATTTTTTGGCCAAATTTTGAGGTTTGCAAAGGATTCTGGGTAACAGAACGTGGAGAGCCCCACATGTCACCCCATCCTGGATTCCCCTAGGTGTTTTAAATAATGTGCAGATTTGGTGGGTTTCCCTATGTGCCGGCTGAGCTAGAGGCCAAAAACCACAGCTAGGCACTTTGAAAAAACATTTCTGTTTTCTTTTGAAAAATGTGATGTGTCCACGTTGTGTTTTGTGGCATTTCCTGTCACGACCGCTAGGTCTACCCACAAAAGTGAGGTACCATTTTCATCAGGAGACTTGGGGGAACGCTGGATGGAAGAATATTTGGGGCTCTTCTCAGATTCCAGAAATTTTTGTCACTGAAATATGAGGAACAAAGTGCTCTTTTTGGCCAAATTTTGAGGTTTGTAAAGGATTCTGGGTAACAGAACCTGGTGATAGCCCCACAAGTCACCACATCCTAGATTCCCGTAGGTGTCTAGTTTTGAAAAATGTGCAGGTTTAGTAGGTTTCGCTATGTGCCGGCTGAGCAAGAGACCAAAATCCAAAGCTAGGCACTTTGCAAAAAACAGCTGTTTTCTTTAGGAAAATGTGATGTGTCCACGTTGTGTTTTGGGGCATTTCCTGTTGCGGGTGCTAGGCCTACCCACACAAGTGAGGTATCATTTTTATCAGGAGACTTGGGGGAACGCTGGGTGGAAGGAAAGTCCTCGCTCCTCTCAGATTCCAGATCTTTCGGTCATCGAAATTTTAGGAAAAAGTGTTTTTTGGCAAAATTTGGAGGTCTGCAAAGGATTCTGGGTAACAGAACCTGGTGAGAGCCCCACAGGTCACCCGAACATAGATTCCCCTAGGTGTCTAGTTTTCAAGGATTTGTTAGGTTTCCCTAGGTGCCGGATGAGCCAGAGGCCAAAATCCACAGCTCGGCACTTTGCAAAAAACAGCTCTGTTTTCTTTGGGAAAATGTGATGTGTCCACGTTGTGTTTTGGGACATTTCCTGTCGCAGGCGCTAGGCCTACCCACACAAGTGAGGTACCATTTTTATCGGGAAACTTGGGGGAACGCTGGCTGGATGGAAATTTCTGGCTCCTCTCAGATTCCAGAACTTTTTGTCACTGAAATATGAGGTATAAGTACTTTTTGGCCACATTTTGAGGTTGGCAAAGGATTCTGGGTAACAGAACGTGGAGAGCCCCACATGTTACCCCATCCTGATTTCCCCTAGGTGTCTAGTTTTCAAAAATGGGCAGGTTTGATGGGTTTCCCTAGGTACCAGCTGAGCTAGAGGCCATAATCCACAGCCAGGAACTTTGCAAAACACAGGTCTGTTTTCTTTTGGAAAATGTGATGTGTTCATGTTGTGTTTTGGGGCATTTCCTGTCGTGAGCGCTAGGCCTACCCACAAAAGTGAGGTACCAATTTTATCAGGAGACTTGGGGGAACCCTGGATGGAAGGAAACTTGTGGCTCCCCTCAGATTCCAGAAATGTTTGCCACTGAAATATGAGGAAAAGTGTTCTTTTTGGCCAAATTTTGAGGTTTGCAAAGGATTCTGGGTAACAGAACTTGCTGATAGCCCCACAAGTCACCCCATCCTAGATTCCCCGAGGTGTCTACTTTTGAAAAAGGCGCAGGTTTAGTAGGTTTCCCTAGGTGATGGCCGAGCTACAGGCCAAAATCCACAGCTAGGCACTTTGCAAAAAACAGGTCAGTTTTCTTTGGGAAAATGTGATGTGTCCACGTTGTGTTTTGTGGCATTTCCTGTCGCAGGCACTAGGCCTAACCACACAAGTTAGGTGCCATTATTATCAGGAGACTTGGGGGAACGCTGGGTGGAAGGAAATTTGTGGCTCCTCTCAGATTCCAGAACTTTCTGTCACCGAAATGAGAGGAAAAAGTGTTTTTTGGCCATTGTTTGAGGTTTGCAAAGGATTCTGGGTAACAGAATCTGGGGATGGCCCCACAAGTCACCCCATCTTGGATTCCCCTGGGTGTCTCGTTTTCAAAAATGCACAGGTTTGTTGGGTTTCCCTAGGTGTCAGCTGAGCCAGAGGCCGAAATCCAAAGCTAGGCAATTTCCAAAAAACAGCTCTGTTTTCTTTGGGAAAATGTGATATGTTCACGTTGTGTTTTGGGGCATTTCCTGTTGTGAGTGCTAGGCCTACCCACACAAGTGAGGTACCATTTTTATCAGAAGCCTTGGGGGAACGTTGGGTGGAAGGAAATTTGTGGCTCCCCTCAGATTCCAGAACTTTCTGTCACCGAAATGAGAAGAAAAAGTGTTTTTTGGCCATAGTTTGGGGTTTTCAGTGGATTCTGGGTAACAGAATCTGGTGATGGCCTCACAAGTCCCCCCATCCTGGATTCCCCTAGGTGTCTTGTTTTAAGAAATGTGCAGGTTTGGTAGGTTTCCCTAGCTTCCGGCCGAGCTACAGGCAAAAATCCACAGCTAGTCACTTTGCAAAAAACAGGTCAGTTTTCTTTGGGAAAATGTGATGTGTCCACGTTGTGTTTTGTGGCATTTCTTGTCGCGACGGCTAGGCCTACCCACAAAAGTGAGGTACCATTTTTATCAGGAGACTTGGGGGAACGCTGGGTGGAAGGAAATTTGTGGCTCTTTTCAGATTCCAGAAATTTCTGTCACTGAAATATGAGGAAAAAGTGTTCTTTTTGGCCAAATTTTGAGGTTTGCAAAGGATTCTGGGTAACAGAACCTGGTGATAGCTGATAGCCCTACTAGTCACCCCATCCTAGATTCCCCGAGGTGTCTAGTTTTGAAAAATGTGCGGGTTTTGTAGGTTTCCCTAGGTTCCGGACGAGCTACAGGACAAAATCCACAGCTAGTCACTTTGCAAAAAACAGGTCAGTTTTCTTTTGGAAAATGTGATGTGTTTTGGGGCATTTCCTGTCGCAGGCACTAGGCCTAACCACACAAGTTAGTTGCCAATATTATCAGGAGACTTGGGGGAACGCTGGGTGGAAGGGAATTTGTGGCTCCTCTCAGATTCCAGAACTTTCTGTCACCGAAATGAGAGGAAAAAGTGTTTTTTTGCCATAGTTTGAGGTTTGCAAATGATTCTGGGTAACAGAATCAAGTGATGGCCGCACAAGTCACCCCATCTTGGATTCCCCTGGGTGTCTCGTTTTAAAAAATGCACAGGTTTGTTAGGTTTCCCTAGGTATCAGCTGAGCCAGAGGCCAAAATCCAAAGCTAGGCAATTTCCAAAAAACTGCTCTGTTTTCCTTGGGAAAATGTGATGTGTCCACGTTGTGTTTTGGGGCATTTCCTGTTGCGGGCGCTAGGCCTACCCACACAAGTGAGGTACCATTTTTATCAGAAGCCTGGGGGAACGTTGGGTGGAAGGAAATTCCTCGCTTCTCTCAGATTCCAGAACTTTTTGTAATCAAAATATGAGGAAAAAGTGTTTTTTTTTGGCCAAATTGTGAGGTTTGCAAATGATTCTGTGTAACAGAACCTGGTGAGAGGCCCACAGGTCACCCCATCCTGGTTTCCCCTAGGTGTCTAGTTTTTAAAAATGTGCAGGTTTGGTAGGTTTCCCTAGGTGCCAGCTGAGCTAGAGGCCAAAATCCACAGCTAGGCACTTTGCAAAAAACAGGTCTGTTTTCTTTTGGAAAATGGTATGTGTCTACGTTGTGTTTTGTGGGATTTTCTGTCACGACCACTAGGCCTACCCACAAAAGTTAGGTACCACTTTTATCAGGAGACTTGGGGGAACGCTGGATGGAATGAAATTTGTGGCTCTTCTCAGATTCCAGAAATTTTTGTCACTGAAATATGAGGAAGAAAGTGCTCTTTTTGGCCAAATTTAGAGGTTTGCAAAGGGTTCTGGGTAACAGAACTTGGTGATAGCCCACAAGTCACCCCATCCTAGATTCCCCTAGGTGTCTAGTTTTAAAAACTAAGAGGGTTTAGTAGGTTTCCCTAGGTGCCGGCTGAGCTACAGGCCAAAATCCACAGCTAGGCACTTTGCAAAAAACAGGGCAGTTTTCTTTGGGAAAATGTGATGTGTTTTGGGGCATTTCCTGACGCAGGCGCTAGGCCTACCCACACAAGTGAGGTGCCATTATTATCGGGAGACTTGGGGGAACGCTGGGCGGAAGGACATTTGTGGCTCCTCTCAGATTACAGAACTTTCTGTCACCAAAATAAGAGGAAAAAGTGTTTATTGGCCATTGTTTGAGGTTTGGCAAAGGATTCTGAGTAACAGAACCTGGTGATGCCCCATAAGTCACCCCATCTTGGATTCCTCTGGGTGTCTCATTTTAAAAAATGCACAGGTTTGTAAGGTTTCCCTAGGTGTCGGCTGAGCCAGAGGCCAAAATACAAAGCTAGGCACATTGCAAAAAACAGCTCTGTTTTCTTTGGGAAAATGTGATTTGTCCACATTGTGTTTTTGGGCATTTCCTGATGGGGGCGCTAGGCCTACACACACAAGTAAGGTACAATTTTTATCAGGAGACTTAGAGGAACGTTGGGTGGAAGGAAATTCCTCGCTCCTCTCAGATTCCAGAACTTTTTTGTCATCTAAATGTGAGGAAAAAGTGCTTTTTTGGCCAAATTGTGAGGTTTGCAAATGATTCTGGGTAACAGAACCCGGCGAGAGCCCCACAGGTCAACCTATCCTGGATTCCCCTAGGTGTCTAGTTTTCAAAAATGTGCAGGTTTGGTAGGTTTCCCTAGGTACCGGCTGAGCTAGAGGCCAAAATCCACAGCAAGGCACTTAGAAAAAACAGGTCTGTTTTCTTTTGGAAAATGTGATGTGTCCATGTTGTGTTTTGGGGCATTTCCTGTCGCGAGCGGTAGGCCTACCCACGAAAGTGTGGTACCATTTTTATCAGGAGACTTGGTGGAACGCTGGATGGAATGACATTTGTGGCTCTTCTCAGATTCCAGAAATTTTTGTCACTGAAATATGAGGAAAAAGTGCTCTTTTTAGCCAAATTTTGAGGTTTGCAAAGGATTCTGGGAAACAGAACCTGGTGATAGCACACAAGTCACCCCATCCTAGATTCCCCTAGGTGTCTAGTTGTGAAAAATGTGCGGGTTTATTAGGTTTTCCTAGGTGCCGGCCGAGCTACAAGCCAAAATCCACAGCTAGGCTCTTTGCAAAAAACAGGTCAGTTTTCTTTGGGAAAATGTGATGTGTTTTGGGGTATTTCCTGTCGCAGGCGCTAGGCCTACCCACACAAGTGAGGTGCCATTATTATCGGGAGACTTGGGGAAACTCTGGGTGGAAGAAGATTTGTGGCTTCTCTCAGATTCCAGAACTTTCTGTCACCGAAATGAGAGGAAAAAGTGTTTTTGGGCCATTGTTTGAGGTTTGCAAAGGATTCTGGGTAACAGAACCTGGTGAGAGCCCCACAGGTCACCCCATCCTGGATTCCCCTAGGTGTCTAGTTTTAAAAAATGTGCAGGTTTGGTAGGTTTCCCTAGGTACCGGCTGAGCTAGAGGCCAAAATTCACAGCAAGGCACTTTGCAAAAAACAGGTCTGTTTTCTTTTGGAAAATGTGATGTGTCCACGTTGTGTTCTGGGGCATTTCATTTCGCGACCGCTAGGCCTACCCCAAAAGTGAGGTACCATTTTTATCAGGAGACTTAGAGGAACGTTGGGTGGAAGGAAATTCCTCGCTCCTCTCAGATTCCAGAACTTTTTGTAATCTAAATGTGAGGAAAAAGTGCTTTTATGGCCAAATTGTGAGGTTTGCAAATGATTCTGGGTAACAGAACCCGGCGAGAGCCCCACAGGTCAACCTATCATGGATTCCCCTAGGTGTTTAGTTTTAAAAAATGTGCAGGTTTGGTAAGTTTCCCTAGGTACCCGGCAGAGCTAGAGGCCAAAATCCACAGCAAGGCACTTTGCAAAAAACAGGTCTGTTTTCTTTTGGAAAAAGTGATGTGTCCATGTTGTGTTTTGGGGCATTTCTTGTCGCGTGCGCTAGGCCTACCCACGAAAGTGAGGTACCATTTTTATCAGGAGACTTGGTGGAACGCTGGATGGAATGAAATTTGTGGCTCTTCTCAGATTCCAGAAATTTTTGTCACTGAAATATGAGGAAAAAGTGTTCTTTTTAGCCAAATTTTGAGGTTTGCAAAGGATTCTGGGAAACAGAACCTGGTGATAGCACACAAGTCACCCCATCCTAGATTCCGCTAGGTGTCTAGTTGTGAAATATGTGCGGGTTTATTAGGTTTCCCTAGGTGCCGGCCGAGCTACAAGCCAAAACCCACAGCTAGGCTCTTTGCAAAAAACAGGTCAGTTTTCTTTGGGAAAATGTGATGTGTTTTGGGGTATTTCCTGTCGCAGGCGCTAGGCCTACCCACACAAGTGAGGTGCCATTATTATCGGGAGACTTGGGGGAACACTGGGTGGAAGAAGATTTGTGGCTTCTCTCAGATTCCAGAACTTTCTGTCACCGAAATGAGAGGAAAACGTGTTTTTTGTCCATTGTTTGAGGTTTGCAAAGGATTCTGGGTAACAGAACCTGGTGAGAGCCCCACAGGTCACCCCATCCTGGATTCCCCTAGGTGTCTAGTTTTAAAAAATGTGCAGGTTTGGTAGGTTTCCCTAGGTACCGGCTGAGCTAGAGGCCAAAATCCACAGCAAGGCACTTTATAAAAAACAGGTCTGTTTTCTTTTGGAAAATGTGATGTGTCCACGTTGTGTTCTGGGGCATTTCCTTTCGCGACCGCTAGGCCTACCCACAAAAGTGAGGTACCATTTTTATCAGGAGACTTGGTGGAACGCAGGATGGAAGGAAATTTGTGGCTCTTCTCAGATTCCAGAAATTTTTGTCACTGAAATATGAGGAAAAAGTGCTCTTTTTGGCTAAATTTTGAGGTTTGCAAAGGATTCTGGGTAACAGAACCTGGTGATAGCCCCACAAGTCACCCCATCCTAGATTCTCCTAGGTGTCTAGTTTTGAGATTTGCAAAGGATTCTGGGTAACAGAACCTGGTGATAGCCCCACAGGTCAACCTATCCTGGATTCCCCTAGGTGTCTAGTTTTCAAAAATGTGCAGGTTTGGTAGGTTTCCCTGGGTACCGGCTGAGCTAGATGCCAAAATCCACAGCAAGGCACTTTGCAAAAAACAGGTCTGTTTTCTTTTGGAAAATGTGATGTGTCCACGTTGTGTTTTGGGGCATTTCCTGTCGCGAGCGCTAGGCCTACCCACGAAAGTGAGGTACCATTTTTATCAGGAGACTTGGTGGAACGCTGGATGGAATGAAATTTGTGGCTCTTCTCAGATTCCAGAAATTTTTGTCACTGAAATATGAGGAAAAAGTGCTCTTTTTAGCCAAATTTTGAGGTTTGCAAAGGATTCTGGGAAACAGAACCTGGTGATAGCACACAAGTCACCCCATCCTAGATTCCCCTAGGTGTCTAGTTGTGAAAAATGTGCGGGTTTATTAGGTTTCCCTAGGTGCCGGCCGAGCTACAAGCCAAAATCCACAGCTAGGCTCTTTGCAAAAAACAGGTCAGTTTTCTTTGGGAAAATGTGATGTGTTTTGGGGTATTTCCTGTCGCAGGCGCTAGGCCTACCCACACAAGTGAGGTGCCATTATTATCGGGAGAATTGGGGGATCACTGGGTGGAAGAAGATTTGTGGCTTCTCTCAGATTCCAGAACTTTCTGTCACCGAAATGAGAGGAAAAAGTGTTTTTTGGCCATTGTTTGAGGTTTGCAAAGGATTCTGGGTAACAGAACCTGGTGAGAGCCCCACAGGTCACCCCATCCTGGATTCCCCTAGGTGTCTAGTTTTAAAAAATGTGCAGGTTTGGTAGGTTTCCCCAGGTACCCGGCTGAGCTAGAGGCCAAAATCCACAGCAAGGCACTTTATAAAAAACAGGTCTGTTTTCTTTTGGAAAATGTGATGTGTCCACGTTGTGTTCTGGGGCATTTCCTTTCGCGACCGCTAGGCCTACCCACAAAAGTGAGGTACCATTTTTATCAGGAGACTTTGTGGAACGCAGGATGGAAGGAAATTTGTGGCTCTTCTCAGATTCCAGAAATTTTTGTCACTGAAATATGAGGAAAAAGTGCTCTTTTTGGCAAAATTTTGAGGTTTGCAAAGGATTCTGGGTAACAGAACCTGGTGATAGCCCCACAAGTCACCCCATCCTAGATTCTCCTAGGTGTCTAGTTTTGAGGTTTGCAAAGGATTCTGGGTAACAGAACCTGGTGATAGCCCCACAGGTCAACCTATCCTGGATTCCCCTAGGTGTCTAGTTTTCAAAAATGTGCAGGTTTGGTAGGTTTCCCTGGGTACCGGCTGAGCTAGAGGCCAAAATCCACAGCAAGGCACTTTGCAAAAAACAGGTCTGTTTTCTTTTGGAAAATGTGATGTGTCCACGTTGTGTTTTGGGGCATTTCCTGTCGCGAGCGCTAGGCCTACCCACGAAAGTGAGGTACCATTTTTATCAGGAGACTTGGTGGGACGCTGGATGGAAGGAACTTTGTGGCTCTTCTCAGACTCCAGAAATTTTTGTCACTGAAATATGAGGAAAAAGTGCTCTTTTTAGCCAAATTTTGAGGTTTGCAAATGATTCTGGGAAACAGAACCTGGTGATAGCACACAAGTCACCCCATCCTAGATTCCCCTAGGTGTCTAGTTGTGAAAAATGTGCGGGTTTAGTAGGTTTCCCTAGGTGCCGGCCGAGCTACAGGCCAAAATCCACAACTAGGCACTTTGCAAAAAACAGGTCAGTTTCCTTTTGGAAAATGTGATGTGTTTTGGGGCATTTCCTGTCGCAGGCGCTAGGCCTACCCACACAAGTGATGTACCATTTTTATCAGGAGACTTGGGGGAACGCTGGGTGGAAGGAAATTTGTGGCTCCTCTCAGATTACAGAACTTTCTGTCACCAAAATGAGAGGAAAAAGTGTTTTTTGGCCATTGTTTGAGGTTTGGCAAAGGATTCTGGGTAACAGAACCTGGTGATGGCCCCACAAGTCACCCCATCTTGGATTCCTCTGGGTGTCTCATTTTAAAAAATGCACAGGTTTGTAAGGTTTCCCTAGGTGTCGGCTGAGCCAGAGGCCAAAATACAAAGCTAGGCACATTGCAAAAGACAGCTCTGTTTTCTTTGGGAAAATGTGATTTGTCCACATTGTGTTTTGGGGCATTTCCTGATGGGGGCGCTAGGCCTACACACACAAGTAAGGTACAATTTTTATCAGGAGACTTAGTGGAACGTTGGGTGGAAGGAAATTCCTCGCTCCTCTCAGATTCCAGAACTTTTTGTAATCTAAATGTGAGGAAAAAGTGCTTTTTTGGCCAAATTGTGAGGTTTGCAAATGATTCTGGGTAACAGAACCCGGCGAGAGCCCCACAGGTCAACCTATCCTGGATTCCCCTAGGTGTCTAGTTTTCAAAAATGTGCAGGTTTGGTAGGTTTCCCTTGGTAACGGCTGAGCTAGAGGCCAAAATCCACAGCAAGGCACTTTGCAAAAAACAGGTTTGTTTTCTTTTGGAAAAAGTGATGTGTCCATATTGTGTTTTGGGGCATTTCCTGTCACGAGCGGTAGGCCTACCCACGAAAGTGAGGTACCATTTTTATCAGGAGACTTGGTGGAACGCTGGATGGAAAGAAATTTGTGGCTCTTCTCAGATTCCAGAAATTTTTGTCACTGAAATATGAGGAAAAAGTGCTCTTTTTAGCCAAATTTTGAGGTTTGCAAAGGATTCTGGGAAACAGAACCTGGTGATAGTACACAAGTCACCCCATCCTAGATTCCCCTAGGTGTCTAGTTGTGAAAAATGTGCGGGTTTATTAGGTTTCCCTAGGTGCCGGCCGAGCTACAAGCCAAAATCCACAGCTAGGCTCTTTGCAAAAAACAGGTCAGTTTTCTTTGGGAAAATGTGATGTGTTTTGGGGTATTTCCTGTCGCAGGCGCTAGGCCTACCCACACAAGTGAGGTGCCATTATTATCGGGAGACTTGGGGAAACTCTGGGTGGAAGAAGATTTGTGGCTTCTCTCAGATTCCAGAACTTTCTGTCACCGAAATGAGAGGAAAAAGTGTTTTTGGGCCATTGTTTGAGGTTTGCAAAGGATTCTGGGTAACAGAACCTGGTGAGAGCCCCACAGGTCACCCCATCCTCAATTCCCCTAGGTGTCTAGCTTGAAAAAATGTGCAGGTTTGGTAGGTTTCCCTAGGTACCCGGCTGAGCTAGAGGCCAGAATCCACAGCAAGGCAGTTTGCAAAAAGCAGGTCTGTTTTCTTTTGGAAAATGTGATGTGTCCACATTGTGTTTTGGGGCATTTCCTGTCGCGAGCGCTAGGCCTACCCACGAAAGTGAGGTACCATTTTTATCAGGAGACTTGGTGGAACGCTAGATGGAATGAAATTTGTGGCTCTTCTCAGATTCCAGAAATTTTTGTCACTGAAATATGAGGAAAAAGTGCTCTTTTTAGCCAAATTTTGAGGTTTGCAAAGGATTCTGGGAAACAGAATCTGGTGATAGCACACAAGTCACCCCATCCTTGATTCCCCTAGGTGTCTAGTTGTGAAAAATGTGCGGGTTTATTAGGTTTCCCTAGGTGCCGGCCGAGCTACAAGCCAAAATCCACAGCTAGGCTCTTTGCAAAAAACAGGTCAGTTTTCTTTGGGAAAATGTGATGTGTTTTGGGGTATTTCCTGTCACAGGCGCTAGGCCTACCCACACAAGTGAGGTGCCATTATTATCGGGAGACTTGGGGAAACTCTGGGTGGAAGAAGATTTGTGGCTTCTCTCAGATTCCAGAACTTTCTGTCACCGAAATGAGAGGAAAAAGTGTTTTTGGGCCATTGTTTGAGGTTTGCAAAGGATTCTGGGTAACAGAACCTGGTGAGAGCCCCACAGGTCACCCCATCCTGGATTCCCCTAGGTGTCTAGTTTTAAAAAATGTGCAGGTTTGGTAGGTTTCCCTAGGTGCCGGCTGAGCTAGAGGCCAGAATCCACAGCAAGGCACTTTGCAAAAAACAGGTCTGTTTTCTTTTGGAAAATGTGATGTGTCCACGTTGTGTTTTGGGGCATTTCCTGTTGCGGGCTCTAGGCCTACCCACACAAGTGAGGTACCATTTTTATCAGAAGCCTTGGGGGAACGTTGGGTGGAAGGAAATTCCTCACTTCCCTCAGATTCCAGAACTTTTTGTAATCGAAATATGAGGAAAAAGTGTTTTTTTTGGCCAAATTGTGAGGTTTGCAAATGATTCTGTGTAACAGAACCCGGCGAGAGCCCCACAGGTCAACCTATCCTGGATTCCCCTAGGTGTCTAGTTTTCAAAAATGTGCAGGTTTGGTAGGTTTCCCTTGGTACCCGGCTGAGCTAGAGGCCAAAATCCACAGCAAGGCACTTTGCAAAAAACAGGTCTGTTTTCTTTTGGAAAAAGTGATGTGTCCATGTTGTGTTTTGGGGCATTTCCTGTCACGAGCGGTAGGCCTACCCACGAAAGTGAGGTACCATTTTTATCAGGAGACTTGGTGGAACGCTGGATGGAATGACCTTTGTGGCTCTTCTCAGATTCCAGAAATTTTTGTCACTGAAATATGAGGAAAAAGTGCTCTTTTTAGCCAAATTTTGAGGTTTGCAAAGGATTCTGGGAAACAGAACCTGGTGATAGCACACAAGTCACCCCATCCTAGATTCCCCTAGGTGTCTAGTTGTGAAAAATGTGCGGGTTTATTAGGTTTCCCTAGGTGCCGGCCGAGCTACAAGCCAAAATCCACAGCTAGGCTCTTTGCAAAAAACAGGTCAGTTTTCTTTGGGAAAATGTGATGTGTTTTGGGGTATTTCCTGTCGCAGGCGCTAGGCCTACCCACACAAGTGAGGTGCCATTATTATCGGGAGACTTGGGGGAACACTGGGTGGAAGAAGATTTGTGGCTTCTCTCAGATTCCAGAACTTTCTGTCACCGAAATGAGAGGAAAAAGTGTTTTTTGGCCATTGTTTGAGGTTTGCAAAGGATTCTGGGTAACAGAACCTGGTGAGAGCCCCACAGGTCACCCCATCCTGGATTCCCCTAGGTGTCTAGTTTTAAAAAATGTGCACGTTTGGTAGGTTTCCCTAGGTACCGGCTGAGCTAGAGGCCAAAATCCACAGCAAGGCACTTTATAAAAAACAGGTCTGTTTTCTTTTGGAAAATGTGATGTGTCCACATTGTGTTCTGGGGCATTTCCTTTCGCGAACTCTAGGCCTACCCACAAAAGTGAGGTACCATTTTTATCAGGAGACTTGGTGGAACGCAGGATGGAAGGAAATTTGTGGCTCTTCTCAGATTCCAGAAATTTTTGTCACTGAAATATGAGGAAAAGGTGCTCTTTTTGGCTAAATTTTGAGGTTTGCAAAGGATTCTGGGTAACAGAACCTGGTGATAGCCCCACAAGTCACCCCATCCTAGATTCTCCTAGTTGTCTAGTTTTGAGGTTTGCAAAGGATTCTGGGTAACAGAACCTGGTGATAGCCCCACAGGTCAACCTATCCTGGATTCCCCTAGGTGTCTAGTTTTAAAAAATGTGCAGGTTTGGTAGGTTTCCCTGGGTACCGGCTGAGCTAGAGGCCAAAATCCACAGCAAGGCACTTTGCAAAAAACAGGTCTGTTTTCTTTTGGAAAATGTGATGTGTCCACGTTGTGTTTTGGGGCATTTCCTGTCGCGAGCGCTAGGCCTACCCACGAAAGTGAGGTACCATTTTTATCAGTAGACTTGGTGGGACGCTGGATGGAAGGAACTTTGTGGCTCTTCTCAGACTCCAGAAATTTTTGTCACTGAAATATGAGGAAAAAGTGCTCTTTTTAGCCAAATTTTGAGGTTTGCAAAGGATTCTGGGAAACAGAACCTGGTGATAGCACACAAGTCACCCCATCCTAGATTCCCCTAGGTGTCTAGTTGTGAAAAATGTGCGGGTTTAGTAGGTTTCCCTAGGTGCCGGCCGAGCTACAGGCCAAAATCCACAACTAGGCACTTTGCAAAAAACAGGTCAGTTTCCTTTTGGAAAATGTGATGTGTTTTGGGGTATTTCCTGTCGCAGGCGCTAGGCCTACCCACACAAGTGATGTACCATTTTTATCAGGAGACTTGGGGGAACGCTGGGTGGAAGGAAATTTGTGGCTCCTCTCAGATTACAGAACTTTCTGTCACCAAAATGAGAGGAAAAAGTGTTTTTTGGCCATTGTTTTAGGTTTGGCAAAGGATTCTGGGTAACAGAACCTGGTGATGGCCCCACAAGTCACCCCATCTTGGATTCCTCTGGGTGTCTCATTTTAAAAAATGCACAGGTTTGTAAGGTTTCCCTAGGTGTCGGCTGAGCCAGAGGCCAAAATACAAAGCTAGGCACATTGCAAAAGACAGCTCTGTTTTCTTTGGGAAAATGTGATGTGTCCACGTTGTGTTCTGGGGCATTTCCTTTCGCGACCGCTAGGCCTACCCACAAAAGTGAGGTGCCATTTTTATCAGGAGACTTGGTGGAACGCAGGATGGAAGGAAATTTGTGGCTCTTCTCAGATTCCAGAAATTTTAGTCACTGGAATATGAGGAAAAAGTGCTCTTTTTGGCCAAATTTTGAGGTTTGCAAAGGATTCTGGGTAACATAACCTGGTGATAGCCCCACAAGTCACCCCATTCTAGATTCTCCCAGGTGTATAGTTTTGAGGTTTGCAAAGGATTCTGGGTAACAGAACCTGGTGATAGCCCCACAGGTCAACCTATCCTGGATTCCCCTAGGTGTCCCATTTTCAAAAATGCACAGGTTTGTTAGATTTCCCTAGGTGTCGGCTGAGCCAGAGGCCAAAATCCAAAGCTAGGCACATTGCAAAAAACAGCTCTGTTTTCTTTGGGAAAATGTGATGTGTCTACGTTGTGTTTTGGGGCATTTCCTGTTGCGAGCGCTAGGCCTACCCACGAAAGTGAGGTACCATTTTTATCAGGAGACTTGTTGGGACACTGGATGGAAGGACATTTTTGTCACTGAAATATGAGGAAAAAGTGCTCTTTTTAGCCAAATTTTGAGGTTTGCAAAGGATTCTGGGAAACAGAACCTGGTGATAGCACACAAGTCACCCCATCCTAGATTCCCCTAGGTGTCTAGTTGTGAAAAATGTGCGGTTTTAGTAGGTTTCCCTAGGTGCCGGCCGAGCTACAGGCCAAAATCCACAACTAGCCACTTTGCAAAAAACAGGTCCGTTTCCTTTGGGAAAATGTGATGTGTTTTGGGTCATTTCCTGTCGGAGGCGCTAGGCCTACCCACACAAGTGATATACTATTTTTATCAGGAGACTTGGGGGAACACTGGGTGGAAGGACATTTGTGGCTCCTCTCAGATTCCAGGACTTTCTGTCATCTAAATTTGAGGAAAAAGTGTTTTTTTGGCCATAGTTTGAGGTTTGCAAAGGATTCTGGGTGACAGAATCTGGTGATGGCCCCACAGGTCACCCGATCTTGGATTCCCATAAGTGTCTAGTTTTCAAAAATGCACAGGTTTTGTGGGTTTCGGCTGAGCTAGAGGCCAAAATCTACAGCTAGGCACTTTGCAAAAAACACATCAAATTTCAATGTAAAAATATGATGTGTCCATATTGTGTTTTCTGTCGCGAGCATTAGGCCTACCAACGCATGTGAGGTAAAATGTTTATTGGGAGACTTGGGGAACACAGAATAGCAAAACAAGTGTTATTGCACCTTGCCTTTCTCTACATTTTTTCCTTCCAAATGTAAGACAGTGTGTAAAAAAAGACGTCTTTTTGAGAAATGCCCTGTAATTCACATGCTAGTATGGGCACCCCAGAATTCAGAGATGTGCAAATAACCACTGCTTATCAATACCTTATCTTGTGCCCATTTTGGAAATACAAATGTTTTCTTGATAGCTATTTTTCACTCTTTATATTTCAGCAACTGAATTGCTGAATGCCTGGTATAGAATGAAAACCCATTGCAAGGTACAGCTCATTTATTGGCTCTTGGTAACTAGGGTTCTTGATGAACCTACAAGCCCTCTATATCTCCCCAACCAGAAGAGGCCAGCAGACGTAGCGGTATATTGCTTTTGAAAATCTGACATCGCAGAGTAAAACATGGAGAAAAATTGCAGTTTTTTTCACCTCAATTTCAATATGTTTTTATTTCAGCTGGTTTTTTTTCTGTAGGAAACCTCTATAGGAACTACACAAATTACCTCTTGCTGAATTCAGAATTATGACTGCTTTTCAGAAATGTTTTGTTGTCTGGGATCCAGCATTGGTTTCACACCCATTTCTGTCACTAACTGGAAGGAGGCTGAAAGCACAAAATATAGTAAAAATGGGGTATGTCTCAGTAAAATGCCAAATTTGTGTTGAAAAATTGGGTTTCTTGATTCAAGTCTGCCTGCTCCTGAAATCTGGAATGATGGTGATTTTAGCACCACAAGCCCTTTGTCAATGCCATTTTCAGGGAATAAATCACAAGCCTTCTTCTGCAGCCCTTTTTTCCCATTTGTTTTTAAAAAAACAAAATTTTCTCTGTATTTTGGCTAATTTCTTGGTCTCCTTCAGGTGAACCCACAAAGCCTGGGTACCTCTAGAATCCCTACGATGTTGGAAAGCAAGGACGCAAATTTAGCATGGATATCTTATGTGGACAAAACGTCATGAGGGCCTAAGTGTGAACTGCCCCAAACAGCCAAAAAAAAGGCTTGCCACCTGAGGGGGGAAAAGGCCTGGCTGTGAAGGTGTTAAAATGTAGGGCATGTGTACTTAAGTTTTATTTGTCCTGGCAATGAAAAAACATTTTTTCACTGTGTTAAAGGCCTGTCACTCCCATTGATTAACAATGAATTACCTTATTATAATTGATAAGGGCCAACTGTAGATTTGGGGTAGGTAATGATATGCTGTTTACACTTAAATGAACTGAACATTTTAATCCTCAGTAATGGTGTAGCCAAAGTCATGACTAATTTAGTTACAATTTTAAAAGTTCCACTTTTAGAAAGTTGGCATTTGCTTGCCTCAGCCATTTGTACCTTCTTCCAGTGTACTGGGTCATATAACTGAATACCTCTGCTGTTGGGGTTTGTGTATTGCTTCAGGACAACAACACAAAAGGTGCGTGGGTATGGAAAGGATGGGCCATCCTGGCAGAATGAGTGTAGTGGAGCTGTACCCAGATCCACTTACATTTTAAAGGGCTCTGCCTCCTGCACACACACAAAGGTATCTGGCACTAGGCCTGACCTACCTTTTGTTCCCCTAGACAATTTTGACCCTTGACAGGGACAGGGGAAGAATATTTCAGAACCTGATGTAGGGGTAGGACAGGGAGTGCCCCACACAAAGACTGGCAATAGGTATAAATATTAGCCCTCCAGAGTCACTCATTAGAACACACCTGAATCTGTAAAAGGTACAAGAGAAGGACTTCCCTGCTGTCAGAGGACTAAACTACTGCTTGCATGAAGGACATCCTTGCTCAGCAGCGTATCTTCAGGGATGGGTGTATGGGTTGGAACACCTCCCAATATTTTCTCTGAGTTGGGTCGGTAAGGGGTCATTCGGCCTTGAGATGATCAAGTCAGTTTTTAATTATTAATTCACTGAAGGGAGAAAAAGGAGACCTGGTCTTTACCCTAAGGGTGTGATGTGCAAGCCTGACTAGGGGCTACTAATAATGGGTTTTATTTAAAACTGTACTCCATCAATGTTGGACCTGGAGCGCTGTGTGCGCCACCCACTGAAGTATCCTTTCAAACCTGTCTCAGACTTGCTAGCGCAGGGCCTGTGTGCATAGTTCACTGCTACAGTGACTTGGAATCAAAGTTTTATTGCCAGGTCGAGAACTCCCCTTTTACTACATGTAAGTCACCCCCACGGTAGTGCCCAACTAGCCCTATGGGCAGGGTGCCATGTATGTAGAAGGCAGGACATGTGTCTAGTAGTGTGGCCTGTTCTGGTAGTGACGAACAGCCTATTTGATTTCTCACTGCTGTGAGTGCTGCATTCTCATAGGATTGCATTGGAAATGCCCTACCTTATGTGTAGTGGGTACTGTCTGATTTATGAGGAGCATGTTTGGTATGGTTGTAATGGTAGTAAGAAATGCTGCTTACTGGTGTAGCTGGAGTTTTGTATTATCATTACAGAAATGCCACTTCTAGAAAGTGAGCATTTCTCTATGCTTATATCTCTGGTGTTTTGCAGCTTGACTCCAATCCACGTCTGGGCAGACTTTTCAGACACAGACAGCTTGTACACAGGGAGGGTGGAGGTGTCACAGAGGTGCATCTACATACTGAATAGTCTTGCTGGGCTGAGAGAAGGGAGAGGTGGGCACACCTGCATTTGTAAAGGCTGTGCCCTTGCCTCACACAATAGGGTTGTTTACCTCCCACTGTTGTTTGGAGCCTGTGCTGGTGGAGACAAGGGGGCACTCCCAGAACCAGTTGTAACTGGTAGGAACCTCCTCTCCCCCTCTTTGTGAACCACATTGTAAACTGAGTATAAGTACAGAGATTTTTTCCCCACATTTAGACATGAGGAGACATTCTTGGGACTCCAGAGACTCTTCTGGAACTGGACACGGTACGCTGTTGAATGGACTGCAGCTGTGCTGACCTGTGACATGCTAGGTCACTAGCAGGAACTGCCACCATCTGCATCCCTTGTGCAGGCCTGTTGTTGAGCCTGCTAGCCCTGTGCTTCCCTCCCCTCTTCTGTCTCCAGGGCCAGGGTGCTGTGGCCCCTGACCCCTGCAACTACCAGGTCCCAAGAGTGCTGCTTTTCTTCACCTAAAACGTGCCTTGCAAGCGCTTTGGCATTGTGTTGCTGAGCACCTTATAAGCGCTGCTGTATGCTGGCTGTAGCGCCTGAAGAGTGCCTCCTTGTTTAGTCTTTGAAGAAAACTCATCACCATGACCTGGGCTCGAATTATCTGCCCGCGCTGAGAAGCACTCATCTGGGCTTGTATTTCACCGCCCGACCCGGCTAAGTGCGACCGAAGTGCGCTCCACATCGTGCCCTCGGAGGACCAGAGCACTCTGAGAAGTGCCCCCGGGGCACCACCAGGCTCTTCTTTGTAAGCTTTGTCACCACTGCGGCCCGGGAGAAGGGCAACTGGTAAGAGCGGGTGGGAAGCCTCATCGGAGGCCCCCGCTCCACTAGACCTCCAGTCTCCTTGAGGAGCGTAAGGCCGGAGGGGAGTCCTCAATGGAGGCTACCCGACACTAGGGCCCCCTTCTCTACAAAAGATATTGTGGGCAGGAGGAAGCCTCACCAGAGGCCCCTGCACTGAATGGTCTCTCTCCCTTTTTCCCCATAGTGGGAATCTTACTTCTACCGGTTCTCCCACCTTCTTTGGAAGGCCCGTAGGAGCCCATAGGGGGAACCTGAAGGATCGTGTGTCCAAGGAGAGGCCCCATCCTGCAACCCCAAAGGGGGTGCGCACCGCCCTCTCCCCTAGGATCAACACCTGGCTATCATTTTCATTCATAGGAATGCCACGGGCCCCCCGCATCGATCCTCTTGGCACTGGAAGTGCTCCTACCTCACAATACAGGTACATAAGGAGTACTTACATACATCTTATGCTCCTAGTATGGACATTATGTTAACCTGCCTTTTTTTATGATGTTACATATATGTTTGCTAATGTTCCTTTTATGGGCATAACAGGCTAATATGATTTTATGACTTGCCATATGTCCTTAATGTTCCTTTATGGATATTTATGAGATGTTTATGAGACGTGCATTTCCTTTCTTAAAGTGATTCCCAAATACTGCTTATGTTGCAGAATTCTGAGTACTTGGGTTTTTCTAATGTGACTACTGCTTGTTCTTGCAGAGTATTAGTAATGTGTGTAACGTTCTGACAACTGCTAAGGTAGCAGGGTATTTCTGACATGCAAAGTTGGTCTAATTATGTGTTGTGCAATACAGTTTATTTTTACATAGCTCACTGTTGTGTTTACTTTGTGGTGTACATATTGTGTCACACATGTTGTATGTGTTGTGCAAACGCTTTACACATTGCCTCCGGGTTAAGCATAACTGCTTGTGCCAAGCTACCAAGGGGGTGAGCAAGGGTTATCTTGGATGTGTAACTTCCTTGCCCTGACTAGAGTGGGAGGGTTCTGCCTGGCTTAGGGGCATACCCTAGCCAACCAGAAACCCCATTTCTAACGGTGAGGATAGGAATTGCGCTTGCCCAATACCATTGTGACTCATTGTTGCTCCACAAATTGCACTTAGATTAATACATGTTCTCATTCTCTCTTTTTTAATTACTCTCCTGTTCTCTCGAACAGGTCATTTTTATTTCTTACTCCTGTGTCATATACTTACACTTTGGACTCTAATTGTTTACACCTGTGTTGTGCTTTTATCAAAACGGAGTCTACCTTTGACATGGATGAGTTGTGGTTTTACACTCTAGAAGAGTTAAAGGGATTCTGCATGGAGACAGGTATACCTGTTATGTGTGGGGAGTCCAATATGATGGTCCTCAAGAGAGCCCTCTTTAATTTTGAGGAGGTGCACTGGATAACAACAGTAAAGTAGGCTAGGGTTCCTTAGCCTAGGTCAGCTTGTATGCTGGTGGCATCCCAGTGCTTCAGGGCCTTCCTACTGGACTTAGCTCATGATGTGCCTTTGGCAGGACATCTGGGGCAGGACAAGATCTACAAGCGGCATGTCACCCACTTTTATTGGCCCCAGATGCAAAAGCATTCTGCTGCATTCTGTAGGTCTTGCCCAACTTGCCAGACAAGTGGCAAAGGGGGGGATGTAAGGCTCCCCTCTAACCTTTACCTGTTGTTAGTTATCCCTTTGAAAGGGTAAGTATTGACATTGTGGGGCCTCTGGATCCCAAGACAGCCTTGGGCAACAGGTTCATCCTGGTCTTGGTGGACCATGCTACCCGGTACCCAGAAGCCATTCCTCTGAGTTCAGTCACTTCCCCTGTTGTGGGTTGTGCACTAATGGAGTTTTTTACCTGTATGGGGTTCCCCAAGGAAGTGGTATCTGATAGGGGTACCAACTTCATATCAACATATATGAAGTCTCTGTGGAAAGTGAGTTGGGTAACCTACAAGCTCACCACACATTACCACCTCCAAAGTAATGGTCTGATTCAACCGCACCTTGAAAGGCATGATCCAGGGCCTGTTAGAGCCCTTGAGGCAGAAGTGGGACGTCCTCTTGTCATTCCTTCTGTTCGCTTACAGGGAGGTACCTCGAAAGGGACTTGGATTTAGTCCCTTTGAGCTGATCTATGGCCACCCTGTGAGGGGACCTTTAAGTCAGGTGAAGGAGGCTTTGGAGAAAGCTTCTAGTAAAACCCCCAGGATGTATTTAGTTATATGCTGGCTCTGTGAAACCAGACTGCCTGCTTCGGGAGTCTTGCACAAGAGAACCTAGAAGCAAGCCAGGAGGATATGAAATGGTGGTATGATCAGAATGCCACTCTGGTCGAGTTTCAACCTGGTCAAAAAGTGTGGGTGATGGCGCCAATGGAGCCTAGGGCACTCCAGGATAAGTGGACCGGGCCATTTGAGGTGGTGGAGCGCAAGAGTGAAGTTACCTACCTGGTGGACTTGCAGTCTCCAAGGAACCCTTTAAGGGTCCTACATGTTAACCGCCTCAAGCCACACTTTGAGCGGACTGAACTATCCATGCTCCTTGCAACAGATGATGGGGTGGAGGAAGAGAGTGAGCCTCTTCCTGACCTCCTGTCTGCAGGAGAGAAAGATGGGTCTGTGGAGAGTGTGTTCCTTTCGCCGTCGCTGACTGCAGAGCAGCATAGGGACTGTCGCCAGGTTTTGGGACAATTTGCCTCACTGTTTTCCCTGGGGTCGCATACTTGTGCACACATGATGTGGACACTGGGGACAGTCTACCCATTGAACAGAAAGTTTGTGTGGACTACCAGGGACTCAGGCGGTCAGCAAGATTGACACACACCCCATCCCCTGAGCTGATGAGCTCATTGACCGGTTGGGAGCAGCCGTCTACCTCAGTACGTTTGACTTAACGTCTGGGTACTGGCAGATCACCTTAACTGAGGGGGCCAAGGAGAGGTCAGAATTTTCTACCCCAGATGGACACTTTCAATTTAAAGTGATGCCATTTGGGATGAAGAATGCCCCTGCCACCTTTCAGAGGTTAGTCAACCAGGTGTTGGCTGGGCTGGATGAGTTCAGGGCCGCCTACCTGAATGACATTGCTGTTTTTAGTTCACCATGGGAGGAACACCTGCAACACCTCTGGAGAGTGTTAGAGGCCCTGCAGAAGGCAGGCTTCACTATTCAGGCAAGCAAGTGCCAAATAGGGCAGGGTTATGTGGTGTACTTGGGACATAAGGTAGGGAGTGGCCAGGGGGCACCTCTGTAGCCAAACATTGACGCCAATCTGGCTTGGGAGCCTCCCAAGACCTAGACTGAGGTGAGGGCCTTTTTAGGCCTCACTGGCTATTCAGGAGCTTTGTCAAGGGGTATGGTAGCATTGTGACCCCCTTGACTGAGTTGATCTCCAGGAAACAACTAAGGAAATTGATCTGGACAGAAGCTTGCCAGACTGCTTTTGATGACCTGAAGGCCGCCATGTGCACAGCACCTGTGCTGAAGGCACATGACTACACCAAGGAGTTTGTTGTGCAAACAGACGCCTCAGAGCATGGTATTGAAGCAGACTCTCACAGCTTAATGAAGAGGGCCTAGATCAACCCGTAGCCTTCATTAGCAGGAGGTGGGTGGAGTGCCATAGAACATGAAGCGTTTGCTATGGTCTAGACGCTGAAGAAGCTAAGACCCTAATAATTTGAAACTCACTTCCGGGTTCAGACCGACCACAGGCCCCTCAGATGGTTAATGCAGATGAGCGATGAGAATCCAAAACTGTTGAGGTGGTCCATTTTCCTACAGGGGATGGACTTTACAGTGGAACACCGACCTGGTACAGAACACGCCAATGCTAATGGTCTGTCTAGATTCTTCCACCTTAGTGATGAGAACTCCCATGAGGTTGGGTAGTTGCTCCCCACTTTCAGCTCTGGGGGACACGTGTTAGACTTTTTATCCTTGGCTTGGTCTCCCTCAACTTTTTGCCTCTGTTTCCCAGGTTGTTGATGTGTGCTGGACTCTGTTTTTGTGTTTTTGTTACTCTGGGCACTTTACCACTGCTAACCAGTGCTAAAGTGCAAGTGCTCCTATACAAAATGTGTATGTAATTGGTTCATCCATGAGTGGCATATTTGATTTAATAGTAAGTCCCTAGTCCAGTGCACTAGGGGTGCCCAGGGCCTGTTAATCAAATGCTACTAGTGGGCCTGCAGCACTGGTTGTGCCTCCCACATTAGTAGCTCTGTAAACATGGCTCAGACCCGTCACTGCAGTGTCTATGTGTGCAGTTTTAAAATGTAAATTCAACTTGGCAAGTGTATCCACTTGCCAGGCCTAAACCTTCCTTTCCGTACATGTAACACACCCCTACGGTAGGCCCTAGGTATCCCAAAGGGCAGGGTGCAGTGTATGGTTAAGGTAGGACATATAGGCCTTCATTACAACCCTGGCGGTCAGTGGTAAAGCGGCGGTAATACCGCTAACAGGCCGGCGGTAAAAAAAATGGAATAATGACCATGACGGAAACCGCCAACACAGACAGCCACTTTAACACTCCAACCACCACAGTGGTAGCAACAAACACTGTGACGGTAACCACCAGCAGTCAGGCAGAAGACAAGGTTTCTCACACTGTATTACAAGAGGCCTATCCGCCACCTTTTCCGGGGCGGTACCTACGCCATCAAAAGTCAGCGGAAACAGTGTTCTGAAGGGAAACGACTCACCTCTCAACACTCAAGGAAGAACCAGGACTCCATGGAGCCTGAGCTGCACGTCCTTCCCACGCTGGTGTATCTGCTCATATACCAGGAGTACCAACGCCGGCTACGAAGACCACGGTGAGTACTGCACCTAGCACACAGGGGAGGGGGGAGGAAAAAGAGAGTGAAACACACACACAATACGCAACACCCCCACCCACACCCACAATCTCAACACCAATACCACAAACACATGCAACAACATTACATATACAACCCGTAACCCTCTAGAATAACGCAAGGACAAAAGGAATGGAGTCAAATTAGTGTAATATTAGAAATTTAGAGAAATATTAGAGAAGTATATACATAAATAAATTAACAGTATGTACAATATATACAATATATACAAAATGAGGGACAATGTCCACACAAAAATAGTCCATGGCCCACTGGGCCAAGACACATAGGCCAAGCCCACACTTGTCTTCTGCCTCAAAATGGAGAGAATACTGCAGGGGCATCAGGTCAAAAACACACAGGCACCTCAGGGGGAAGTGGGGCACCTCAGCCAGAAGATGGCACTACACCACTGCTCCTGGAGTGGGCTCCATGCCCACTGCCTGGTCCTGGGTAGTGCAAGGCCACAGCCTCACAAGTGGGTGGTTTGCCCACTGCCTGGTCCTGGGGAGTGCAGGGCCACAGTCTCTCAAGTGGGTGGTTTGCCCACTGCTTGGTCCTGGGGAGTGCAAAGCCACAGTCTCTCAAGTGGGTGGTTTGCCCACTGCATGGTCCTGGAGAGTGCAAAGCCACAGTCTCTCAAGTGGGTGGTTTGCCCACTGCCTGGTCCTGGGGAGGTCAAGGCCACAGTCTCTCAAGTGGATGCCATCTTCCACTGGTTCTGGTGGGGGCCTTGTGCCCAGTGTGCTTCATCCTGCCAAGGATAGGGTGAGTGAATGCCATCTTCCACTAGTTCTGGAGGGGGCTTTGTGTCCAGTGTGCTTCATCCTGCTAAGGATAGGGTGAGTGGATGATATCTTCCACTGGTTCTGGAGGGGGCCTTGTGCCCAGTGTGCTGCATCCTGCTAAGGAGGGGCTGAGTGGATGCCTTAATTCACTGGTTCTGGAAGGGGTTTTGTGCCCATTGTGCTTCATCCTGGCAAGGATAGGGTGAGTGGATGTCTTCGTACACTGGTTCTGGAGTGGGCTTTATTCCCAGTGATTCAGGTCTTGGGGGGTGCCAGTTCACAGTCCCTCACCTGGGTGTCAGAGCCACGAGGTTTGCAGTGGCCAGGGTGCATGATAGTCCATGGAGGTAGGGCTACAGTCCATTCGTCGGCGGCTACGGCTGCACAGTGGTGGTAGTGCCGGTGCTGGTGGGGGTGCTGCCAGTGGTGGGGGGAGGCTCCAGCCCTACTCCTGCAGCCTCGGATGGCTGCCCACTGGGGCTGCTGCTGGCAGTGGTGCTACTGTCAGCAATGCAGGTGGCTGTGCTTGCAGCGTGGCTTGCAGTGGTGCAGGTGGCAGTGCTGGCCGCAGTGCAGGTGCTGTGCTGCTAGTGGTGGGGGGAGGCTCCAGCCATTCTCCTGCAGCCTCGGACAGCTGCCCACTGGGGTTGCTGCTGCTGACATTAGTGGTGCTTGCGGCAGTGCAGCTGGCAATGCTTGCGGTGGTGCTTGCGGCGGTGCAGGTGGCGGTGCTGGCCGCAGTGCAGGTGGCGGTGCTGGTGGTTGTGCTGGTAGCCACCAGGCCTTCACCTGCAGGCTTGGACGGCTGTAGTGCCTTGGCTGGTGTTTTGTGCCCCTTCCTGCCCTTGGCAGATGGTGGTGTCACCTTGGGTCTGGTAGCTGGAGTCTTTGACGTGGCCTTTCTGGGTGGTTGAGGCTCCTTCTCCTTGCTGTATGCTGTCCCCTTCTTGACCTTGCCAGGCAACGGAATCTTTTTTGCCTTGGCAGGGGTTGGTGACACACTGGCTGGGCTGACGGGTGCCCCCTTAGAGCCTCTAACAGCTGCAGAAACCACAGCAGAAGTGACTTGGTGGCTGAGGTGCTGGGCTGGGTTCTGGCCACCCTGGCCCGAGGTGAAGGATGGGGGGAGGGGTAGGGAAGAGGTCAATGTTGGCTAGGAAATGTTTCTTAGGGACATTGGGGCGGGAAGAGTGTGAAGGTTTGGGAGTGGAGGAAGAGGGAGTGGTTGTAGGAGGTGTCAGTCTGCTGTGTTTGGGTGCAGGTGCATGAGCTGATGTTGTGAGGTGGATGGCTGTTGGGTGGGTGTGTGCTTGCGTTTGTGTACTTTGGAAAGAGGGGCCACAGACACAGTGGGAGAAGACACAGGGGATGTGTGCTTGGATGTTGGGTTGGTGACTGCCAGTGAGGGGTGTGTAGTGATGGGCGTGCTCGTGATGGAGGTAGTGGATGAGGATGTAGTGCGTGCAGGTGTGACTGGAGACGCTACTGGGAGGGAGATGGACGAGGAGGAGGAGTGGGACACAGTGGAGGCAGTGGATGTTGGTGTGTCTGCATGGGGATGGTGCTTGTGTGAGTGCCTTTGAGATGAAGTGTGGTACTTGTGTTTGCCTGAGCCACTTCTGTGTGTTGATTTGGGTGAATGCTGGTCTAAAGGTGTGCTTGGGATAGGCTGGGGTTGAGGGGATTGGGACTGGGTAGAGGAAGCAGGAGGGGGGAAGCTGGACACAGGGACAATGGCTGCCATCAGTGCAGAGGCCAGAGCCTGAAATGCTCTCTGCTGGGCCACCACGCCAGAGTGACTTCCCTCCAGGTATGCATTTGATTGTTGCAAATGCCTCTCAACACCCTGGATGGCATGCAGAATGGTTGACTGCCCAACAGTGAGGGATCTCAGGAGGTCACTAGCCTCCTCACTGAGGGCAGCAGGGCTGACTGGGGCAGGGCTTGAGTTGCCTGGGGCGAAGGAGATGCCCACCCTCCTGAGTGAGCGGGCATGGGAAACACGCTGAGGAGCTGCTGGGAGGGCAGTGCTGGTAGGGGGTGGAGGCTGTACCTGTTGTTGGGGTGGGCGCAGAGATGTCCGTCACTGCCAGGTAGCTTCCATCGGAGGAGGAGTCGCTGTCTGTAGTGTTCCCTCCTGTTTCCATTGTGGTGCTTCCCTCGCCCTCAGTCCCACTGGTACCTTCACTGTTGGTGGATCTGGCCTCCAGGCCCATGTGGTATGCAGCTCCCTCCATCACCGGTGCCTCTGCTCCTCTGCCAGGTGATGCTAATGCACACAAGGAAAAGGTGACAAAATAAGAAGGGGGGAGAGACAGAGGATACACTTGGTCAATGCCAGAAACAACACTACCGTTGGCGTAAACAACACACAGGGAGCAGACCTATGCACTAGGCAATGCACTACCAGTTACAAAGATAGTCACCAGCCCATGGGGTACATAGCATAACGCCATCAGCTGCACACCTGAAACAAACAGGGCCCTGACCAGTAGTAGATGCCCACTAATACCATTGGTGTTGGAGTGCTTCAAATCCTGCCCAACAAGGGACCTACCCTGCCATGTTTGCCCTGGCCTAGGGGCACCCACACTCCACATCCCCACCCAGGTAAAAGGTTAACGGGCGCACAGTTATGATTCGGAATCTGTACTCACCCCCTTGTGGCTGCTGTGTTGCCCTCAAGTGCCCATCTAACTTCAGATAGGCCTCCGCCAGGATGCAGAACATCAGGGGGGCCAGGGTACGATGGGCACCCCTTCCTCGTTGGGAGGCCAGCCCCAGCTGGGACTCCGCTGTCTTCCTTGACCAGTGGCTCAGGTCCTCCCACCATTTGTGGCAGTGGGTGCTCCGCCTGTCAAAGACCCCCAGGGTCCACACCTGCTTGGCGATGGCATGCCAAATACCCTTTTTCTGATGGGCGCTGACCTGCAGGAAAAATACAGCAGAAAAGGGATTAGTCATACCGTCCAGACTGTCATACTCATGGCCACCATATCCCTCCCATCCCCTTACACACATACATTGACCACCATACATGCAGTACTCTGCCCAGGACACCTCATCCCTCCCCTGCATGTGGCTTACACACAGAACACTCCATACATTCATTGCCCACGCATCATGCTCACAGAGTACTCACCTGTTTTTCTGGAGGACCATAGAGTAAAGTGTACTGGGGTATGACCCCATCCACCAGTCTCTCCAATTCCTCCGAAGTGAAGGCAGGGTCCCTCTCCCCAGACACATGAGCCATTGTCGCTTCCAGACACAGGTCACAGCAGCACTTGCAGTGTAGGTCCTTTCCTGTTGAAGGTCAGGTACAAAGTGAGTGAATAGATAAAAAATGGTGGTCACGTCTGCAGAAGTGCGTACCGTCACCGCTGGCATACATCGCCATTGCCTCCTGGAACCCATAGGGCCTATTGTTAGCCAATACGAAGTTGCACGGCTGTCATCGTCCGCCGACCGCTACGGCGCACAATGCCAGCAGAATTACCTAATTTCAACTTGTCCCTCCTCACAGGTCAGGCAGCCTCCATTTCAGGGGGGCCCAGGCCATGGCACCTAACTGAATCACAGCAGACATTGGCACATCAACTGACTCTCAGATTCACATACTGGTTCTGTAAAGAAAAAGATGCCTCATTATTTCCATAGATGTGTGAATATGACCCTCTGCTCACCGCTTTCCTCCCTAGACTTCAACCACTGAGGATGAATATGAGATGGAGACATCCTCCAGTGTACAGACCCCTGGTGGACCTGGCAACAATGGAGTACACACACATCATCCTAACCTACAGACCTGATAGGGCCACAATCCAAGAGCTGTGTGCCCAATTGGAGCCAGACCTGATTTCAGCTGTCCGCCATCCCACAGGTATCCCCCCTCTAGTGCAGGTCCTGTCAGTGCTCCATTTCCTGGCAAGTGGTTCCTTCCAAGCGACAGTGGCCATGGCATCAGGGATGTCACAGCCTATGTTCTCCAACGTGCTGACCAGAGTGTTGTCTGCCCTGCTGAAACACATGTGCAGCTACAGTGTATTCCCACAGGTGGAGGATTTGGGAACAGTGAAAGCTGACTTCTATGCCCTGGGACATATCCCCAACATCATTGGTGCCATTGATGGTACACATGTAGCATTTGCCCCTCCCCAGATGAATGATCAAGTGTTCAGGAATGGGAAAAGCTATCACTCTCTAAATGTTCAGATGGTGTGTTTGGCGGGCCAGTACATATCCCATGTGAATGCCAAGTATCCTGGCTCTGTGCATGATGCCTTTATCTTGAGGAATAGCAGCATTCCAAATGTGATGTCTCAAATCCAGAGGCACAGGGTGTGGCTAATAGGTGAGCACATGGTCCCCACCCAGTTGATGTAGGTATATGGGTGTGGGGTTGTGCCTAAGGGTGAGTGTATGTCTAACAGGTATCCCTCGAATATTTGCATGTGACTCTAGTTACCCCAGCCTCTTATTGCTACTGACCCCAGTGAGAAATCCCAGGACAAGGGCAGAGGAACATTACAATGAGGCACATGGACAAACAAGGAGGAGCACTGAAAGAACCTTTGGCCTCCTGAAGGCCATGTTCCGGTGCCTCCATCTGACAGGTGGATCTCTGTACTACTCACCCAAGAAGGTGTGCCAGATGATCGTTGCATGTTGTATGTTGCACAACCTGGCCTTGAGACGCCAGGAGCCTTTTCTGGAGGAAGATGAGCCTGGAGATGGTCTTGAGGCAGAGGTGTAGCCTGTGGACAGTGAGGAAGAGGAGGCAGAGGAAGAAGATATGGACAACAGAAGATCACTCGTACAACAGTACTTCCAGTGCAAAACTGGTAAGACACTGTAACTTCACTTTCCATTGTAGTTTTGTGTTTGACATTGAACATGGCAGCCTGATTTCCCTATTTCTATGGCCACATACTGTACCCTTTGGCATCTCTATTTTCAGATCTCTGTGCCCCACTCTGGCTCCTGGTGTGTTTACTGCTGCCCACTACAGTTTATACCTATGTTAATATTACAGTTGATTAGAAATGCAATGTTTACAGTTTGTGAAACTAATACATGTGTCATATAATCCACAGACTCCATACTTGAATTTGTTCAAAGGGTGTTTATTTAGGTGCTAATAAGTGGAGGGGGTATTGTAATGGGCTGGGTTGATGATGGAGGAACGTCCAGGGTAGAGTCCAGTCTATTGGTATCACATGTGCATTCTCCAATGGAGCATAGGAAGGGAAGCAATAGCAGTTCAAGGTGGACAGGGTGACAGAGTGGGACAGAAGGGTGACAATCAAGAGAGTCTTACTTCCTGGTGGGGTCTTGGCAATCTTCTCTGGCTTCTGCCTGGGTCGCAGAGACCGTTTGCGGGGTGGTTCTCCTTCTGCAGGGGGTGGGGTGCTGGTGGCCTGATGGTCCTGTGGCGGGGCTTCCTGTCCACTAGCACCAGCGGAGGTGGAGGGCTGTTCATCGGTGTGGCTAGTGTCAGGGGCCCGTTGGTGTGCCACTGCCTCCCTCATGGTGATGGCCATGTCAACCAGCACCCCTGCAATGGTGACCAGGATGGTGTGGATGTGTTTGAGGTCCTCCCTGATCCCCAGGTACTGTCCCTCTGTCATCCGCTGGGTCTCCTGAAAATTGTACAGAATCTGACCCAAGGTCTCCTGGGAATGTTGGTATGCTCCCAGAATCCCTGCAAGTGCCTTGTGGAGAGTGGGTTCCCTGTGCCTGTCCTCCCCCTATCGCACAGCAGCCCTCCCAGTGTCCCTGTTGCCCTGTGCCTCTGTCTCCTGATCCGTGTGCCCACTGCCATTGATCCCAGGTCCCTGATTGTCCTGTGTTTGTGGGGTTGCCTGGGGTCCCTGTAGTGGTGGACACACTGCTGATTGACGTATCCTGGGGACAGACATATTGGCCAGCTGGGTGGGTGCTGTGCTGGTGTTTCCTGAGGGGGGAGGCTCTGTGGTGGTATGGGACTGTGGCAGGGTAAACAACTGTCCAGAGGTCCCTGATGGGCCAGGTTGGTCATTGTGATCCAGGTGTGCCGAGCTGCTGTCATCACTGTGGGCCTCTTCTGTGGGGGGACTGGATGTTGGTGGCACCTTCTCTCCGGTGTGGATTCTGTGGGGATGTAAATGCAGTGTTATTGTATCTGTGTGTGCCATCTTGGGCATGGGTATGTTTCCCTGTATGGTTGTGATTGCCGTGTAAGCTTTGCCTTGTGTGAGTGGTGATTTTGTGAGCTAGGTGATTATCTCTAATATGCATGCTTTAGTGATGGGTGTCCATGCAGGTCTGTGATGGGTGTCCATGCATTGGTGTAGCATGCAGGGCATGGTTTTAGGATGGGTGGGTTGTGATAATGGGGTATATGTGAGGTGGTAGAGTGATGGGTTGAGGGTAGGGGTAGGAGATTGTGATGGCATGCAGGTAAGGTGGGGGGATTTAACCCCTTCGCTGCCAGGCCTTTTCCCCTTCCTGTGCTGAGCCTTTTTTTGGCTATTTGGGGCAGTTCGCGCTTAGGCCCTTTTTTGTTCACATAAGCTACCCATGCCAAATTCGTGTCCTTTTTTTCTAACATCCTAGGGATTCTAGAGGTACCCAGACTTTGTGGGTTCCCCAGAAGGAGGCCAAGAAATTAGCCAAAATACAGTGAAAATGTTGTTTTTTTCAAAAAAATGGGAAAAAGGTGCTGCATAAGAAGGCTTGTGGTTTTTTTCCCTGAAAATTGCACCAACAAAGGGTTTGCGGTGCTAATATCACCAGCTTCAAAGCTTTTAGGAACAGGCAGACTTGAATCAGAAAACCCAATTTTTCAACACAATTTTGGCATTTCACTGGGACATTCCCCATTTTTACGATTTTTTGTGCTTTCAGCCTCCTTCCAGTCAGTGACAGAAATGGGCATGAAACAATTCTGGATCCCAGAAACCTAAACATTTCTGAAAAGTAGACAACATTCTATATTCAGCAAGGGGTAATTTGTGTAGATCCCAAAAGGGTTTCCCACAGAAAATAACAACTGAAAAATAAAAATATTGAAATTGAGGTGAAACAAACAGCAATTTTTCTCTACGTTTTACTCTGTAACTTTTTCCTGCAATGTCAGATTTTTTAAAGCGATATACCATTACGTCTGCTTGACTCTTCTGGTTGCGGGGATATATAGGGCTTGAAGGCTCATCAAGAACCCTAGGTACCCAGAGCCAATAAATGAGCTGCACCCTGCAGTGGGTATACAGCAATTCATTTGCTCATATATAAAGAGTGAAAAATAGCTATCAAGAAAACCTTTGTATTTCCAAAATGGGCACAAGATAAGGTGTTGAGGATCAATGGTTATTTGCACATCTCTGAATTCCGGGATGCCCATACTAGCATGTGAATTACAGGGCATTTCTCAAATAGACGTCTTTTTTACACACTGTCTTATATTTGGAAGGAAAAAAATGTAGCGCTCGCCGCGACAGGAAATGCCCCAAAACACAATGTGGACACATCCCATTTTTTGACAGAAAACAGGTGTTTTTTGCAAAGTGTCTACTTCTAGATTTTGGCCTCTAGCTCAGCTGGCACCTAGGGAAACCTACCAAACCTGTGCATTTTTTAAAACTAGAGACCTAGGGGAATCCAAAATGGGGTGACTTGTGGGGCTCTGACCAGGTTCTGTTACCCAGAATCCTTTGCAAACCTCAAAATTTGGCTAAAAAAACACATTTTCCTCACATTTCGGTGACAGAAAGTTCTGGAATCTGAGAGGAGCCACAATGGTAGGCCTAGCGCCCGCGACAGGAAATGCGCCAAAACACAACGTGGACACATCCCAGTTTTTGACAGAAAATAGAGGTGTTTTTTGTAAAGTGCCTACCTGTAGATTTTGGCCTCTAGCTCAGCCGGCACCTAGGGAAACCTACCAAACTTGTGCATTTTTGAAAACTAGAGACCTAGGAGAATCCAAGATGGGGTGACTTGTGGGGCTCTGGCCAGGTTTTGTTACCCAGAATCCTTTGCAAACCTCAAAATTTGGCTAAAAAAACACATTTTCCTCACATTTCGGTGACAGAAAGTTCTGGAATCTGAGAGGAGCCACAAATGGTAGGCTTAGCACCCGCAACAGGAAATGCCCCAAAACACAACGTGGACACATCCCATTTTTTGACAAAAAACTGAAGTGTTTTTTGTAAAGTGCCTACCTGTAGATTTTGGCCTCTAGCTCAGCCCGCACCTAGGGAAACCTACCAAACCTGTGCTTTTTTGATAACTAGAGACCTAGGGGAATCCAATTTGGGGTGACTTGTGGGGCTCTGACCAGGTTCTGTTACCCAGAATCCTTTGCAACCCTCAAAATTTGGCTACAAAAACACATTTTCCTCACGTTTCGGTGACAGAAAGTTCTGGAATCTGAGAGGAGCCACAAATGTCTTTCCACCCAGTGTTCCCCCAAGTCTCCTGATAAAAATGATACCTCACTTGTGTGGGTGGACCAGGTGCCTGCAACAGAATAAGGCCAAAAACTTGTAGAGATAGAGGGGATAGCACAGCGAGTTGCTAAGCACATATTCTTCTTTTATACATCTTTAGGCTGACTCTGCTTTGGGGACCCACACAAGTGAGGTGTCATGTTACTTGGGAGACTGAGGGGACCGCTTGGGAGTAGGAATTTTGTGCTGGAGGGGTGATCGTACAAACGAAAGTCAGGAAAATATGCTTTTTAAAGCAAATTTTGAGGTTTTGCAGAAGAGTCTGGGTAAGAAAATGTTGGGGGATCCACGCAAGCCACACCTCCCTGGACTCCCTGGGGTGTCTAGTTTTAAAAAAATTCTGGTTTGGTAGGTTTCCCTAGATGATGGCCGCACCCAGCACCAAAAACATAGGTGCCCCCCCCCCCCAAACACAGGTAGTTTTGTAATATATCATTTTGATGTGTCCACATACATCTGTGATGTGGCAAACACTAAAATTGTAAAATTGTGAAAAGAAACGCACTTAGGTTATGTGAAAAAGACCCCTCACCCACCAACCAAGTTGGTGGCATGCTTCATCATCGGGGTCCCACCCGAGGCACCTACCGTGTCACAGGTGTGCTGCGACGCCTGATTACAGTGGAGCAGGTTTTGTCATTTTTACCACACATACTGGTTGGATTTGGCACGTGGGTGAATGATGGTGGATCAAATTTTATTAACAAGAGATTTCACAAAAATGAAATGCACTGTTAATAACTGAACGGCCAAAAAACTGAACCAATGACTCACGGCAAGGCACCAACCACTTTACAGTTCATTGACACACCTTTCATACATGACATGCACAAGAGCATTCACGCCGCCAGGCACGGGCCCATCACATTACAACACTCCCATCGACAGACAGCACCACTCAAGGGCTCATCACTTACATACGCCCACATGCCTGATACAGCAATCACACCAGCTAATGGGAGTGTGTGGATTGGTGTTTGGCTGGCAGTGTATTGCAGTAGCCAACAGCAAGTCAATATGTACACTATGTACACCCTCAGCAAAGGCCCACTCCACACACAATTGCATCACTTTCTTTTTTTTTTTTTACAAAGAAACCCCTAACTAATTAGAAATAATTACAAAACTACAAACACAAAAGCTCTAAGTACATGACAGAAATGCTAACCATGAAACTGAACACATAAAAATGCAAAACAGACATGAGTTTACACTCATGGTTGTTCCCAGTAATTCTTCTGGGTGTGGTAATTCTTAAACCAAACACCCACACACAGCCCAGGCTTTGAAGGACAATCTGGGCAGTACATTCGAGTCTCCCTCTGGATACCTCTTCGAAAACACACTCTACATTTCTTAGCTGGAAAGTCTTTTTTGGGTGTGGGAGGAATGTGCTTAGCAAAGTGGCGATCTTTCAATCTAGCCACATCCTCCACCACTGCTTCTCTAGGAACTCTGGCCTGTTCTACCACAATGAGGCTCTCTATCACTGACTCCTGAATTTTCACAAATGTAATCTTTGACTCTGGAGACCTATCCTTAAACACAATAAAAGCATTAAAGGTTGCTAAGTGGAAGAGGTGAATTGCTAACTTCTTATACCAAACGTAATACTTACGAATAACGGTTTAAGGTTCCAACCTTTGATCAACTCTATCTACACCTCCCATGTCCTTATTATAATCTAAAATGCACACAGGTTTGCGCACTTCAGCAACCTGGCCCAAAACAGTCACGGGGGAAGTACTCTCATCATGGATGGAACTTAGCATGTAGACATCCCTCCTGTCTGAAAACCTCAAAGCTAGCAGCTCATCATTCCGCAAGGCACTGCACTGTCCCCTCTGAAGTTTTTTACAGACAAGCTCCCTTGGATAGCCTTTCTGGTTACAACTAATTGTGCCACAAGCAGTGTCCACTCTAAACAAATCCTTGAACAACTGCACTCCAGTGTAAAAGTTATCTATATACAAATGGTGACCTTTGTTGAACAGTCGTCTACCAAGTTCCCACACAATTTTCTCAGTAACTCCAAAACCGGGAGGACAACCATCGGGGTCAATACTGGAATCCCTACCAGTGTAGACACGGAAATTATACACATATCCTGTACTACTTTCAGACAGCATATACAATTTAATTCCACATCGTGCCCTCTTGCTAGGAATGTACTGCCTAAAAACCAAACAACCCTTGAAGAGGGCCAAAGACTCGTCCACAGCTATTTCTTTGCCTGGAACATAGACCTCTGAAAACCGATCTACAAAATGATCAAGGACAGGCCTAATCTTAAAAAGACGGTCAGAATCTGGGTGATCTCGTTGCAAGGCTAATGCATTGTCAATAAAATGCAGCATCCTAAGAAGAAGGAAATACTGATTATGACTCATTGTTGCAGGAAATATAGCTGTTGCCATCAAGGGACTAGTAGACCAATAAGAAGCCAGTGACGGCTTCCTTATCAACCCCATCAAAAGAGTCAAACCTATAAACCTTTTAATCTCCTCCAAATTTGTGGGAATCCACTGGGCAACTCTAGAGTGCGGCCTAAGTCTATCAGCATTGTCCCTCAAATACTGTTCCGCATACAAATTAGTCTGCTCAACAATCTCTTCCAAAAACACATCATCCACAAATAACTCAAAGAAATTGACAGGCAAAAAGTTCTAAGTACTGACTCTACACCCCGGGAGACCAGTAAAGGCAAGCAACTGTGGCTGCTCCGTGTTTGGGGCAACCCAGAGTTCAGGTCTTCTAACGGGAAACCTTTCAACCCCAGGTTGCTGCACTAATGGCACATCAGTGTCCTCCTCTGAAACAGGCCCTTCTTCTGCACTGAGTGTGGCTTCCTCATCAGAAGATTCCTCTCCGACAGAAACTTTACTGCCAGAATCTCTCACTTCCTCCTCTGCCTCAGATGCATAGTCCGTCTCATAATCATGATCAGAGAATGACTCAAAAAGCATACCAACCACCTGCTGAGCGGTCATCCTGCGGCTAGCCATGATCTTTCTCATGAAAATTAACTGGACAAATGCACCACAAACAACCAGCACTGTGTAAGATAAGTAATAAAGTGTAGCTTTATTAGTAAGAGTTATAAACTCAAAAACTATACCACTCACTTGCCTGAAAAAGCTTGAATCACCAGCAACTACTCTGCACAGACACAGCAATCACCAATGATATCCCACTAAAAAGAAAGAAAAGCAAATTAGAAATAAGACAACAAAAATATCATTGTGCACAAATTTTACACAAACCTGCATTTAGTACACCACCTACAAACATGTCATTCATGCATGGCAACAATACTCCTTTGGAGAAAATTGTTTTTGCTTACCTAAAACATGCAACTATTCAAACCGCAGGTCAACCACAGCCAAAACCGCAAGGAGCCTCAGCAAATAAAGCAAAAACTTTGAACTAGAACAAAAAGGAGGAAAAAAATGATTACAAATGCAAATACTTTGTCAGTTGACAAACATCCCACCATCAAGCATTTAGAAATTGGTGCCTAAGTGGATTCTGCCATAGGGCCAGATGGGCATACTAAAAAATAGGCCTATCTGCCCCAAGGAGGGCAGAAAATACCTTTAGGAGTGTCCACAGGGGGAGCAACCCTTGCCCAAGGGCCCACCCCAAAACAAAAAACAAACCACACACACACTATCCCTGGTGCCTACGTGGCTTCTGCCCACCTTGGGGCAGATGGGCCTAAAAAAAATAGGCCCATCTGCCCCCGAGGGGTGCAGAAATGGCCAACAGTTCAATGCCCCACTTGGGGGGTCCCCTTTGCCCAAGGGGACGCCCCCCACATAAATAAACATATTTTAAAAAATCCCTGGTGTTCTAGTGGTTTCTGCCAGATCAGCCTAAAAATAATAGGCTGATCTGTCCCCAAGGGGGGCAGAAATGGCCCATGTACATGTGCCCCCAAAGGGGGGGCCACCCTTGCCCAATGGGCCACCCCCCCACTAACACACACAGACTATCCTTGGTGTCTAAGTGGCTTCTGCCCCCTTTGGGGGCAGAAATGACCAACAGTTCAATGCCCCCCTTGGGGGAGTGCCCCTTGCCCAAGGGGATGCCCCCCCACATAAATAAACATATAAAAAAAAATCCCTGGCGTTCTAGTGATTTTGGGGGCTGATGAGCCTAAAAAAAATAGGCCGATCTGTCCCCAAGGGGGGCAGAAATGGCGTTGGTACACGTGCCCCCAAATGGGTGTGACCCTTGCCCAAGGGGTTGCCCCCCCTCCACTAACACACACACACTATCCCTGGTGTCTAAGTGGCTTCTAAGATGGACCTAAAATAAAATGCCCATCTGCCCCCAAGGGGGGCAGAAAAGGCCAACAGTTCAATTGCCCAAGAGGCTGGCCCCCAACAAAATTTAACATGTTAAAAAATCCCTGGTGTTCTAGTGGTTTCAATAATAGGCCAATATGCCCCCAAGGGGGGCAGAAATGGCCACAAGAAACATGCCCCCAAATGGGAGTGACCCTTGCCCAAGGGGCCGCTCCCCAATGCAAAGCCTTACAAACATAAAAAAAAAAAAAAAATCCCTGGCGTCTAGGCCGATCTGCCCCCACAAACAAGGGGCCGCTCCCAAACATGAAAATTCTTTACAACAAATAAAAAAAAAAATCCCTGCCATCTAGTGGGCATTCCTGCTGCCCGATCGCAGGAATGCTCAAAGAGACACCGGGGAAAGGAAAACCTTGCCTTTCCCCCGGTGCCTCTTTGTCCCAAACCCCCCACCCGCCGGAGGAGAAACTCACCTGTTCTCCTGTGATCGCACTGGAAACAAATGGCTTCCAGTGCGACCGGCAGTGTGTAATGATGTCAGCGCGCGATCGCAAGCTGATGTCATTACGGGGGTGGGGGGGAGGGGGTGGAAGGTCTTCCCCTTCCATCCCCGCCTTGGGGGGGTGTGGAGGAAACCCACGGAGGGAGTGCTAGCGCTCCCTCCGGGCTCCGGGCCGATGATGTAATGGTTACGTCCTCAGCTCAGGAGCACTGTGCCGCTGGACGTAACCACTACGTCCGCGGCACAGAAGGGGATAATAGTAAAGATTTGACTTACAAGAGTCCAGTCCTCCTGCTACTCCTGCGAGGCCCTCAGGATGCATTATTGCCAAGACTTGCTCCTCCCATGTTGTTATTTGTGGGGGAGGAGGTGGGGATCCACCGCCAGTCCTCTGTATGGCCACCTGGTGTCTTGCAACCACGGAACACACCTTTCCCTGTAGGTCGTTCCACCTCTTCCTGATTTCATCCCTTATTCTGGGGTGCTGTCCCACGGCGTTGACCCTGTCCACAACTCTCCGCCATAGATCCATCTTCCTTGCAAAGGACGTCTGCTGCACCTGTGATCCGAATAACTGTGGCTCTATCCGGATGATTTCCTCCACCATGACCCTCAGCTCCAACTCTGAAAACCTGGGGGTTTGTGGGGTGATTTGTTGGGGTGTGTGCTGTGAGGTGCATGGATGATGTATGGGTGATGGTGTTCTGTGGCTCAGGTTGAGTGGGTGCTCCTGACTTGCTCTCTCTCTCTCCCAGTTAGCAATCTTTTTTTTGGTTGAAAGGGTTGTGGGTAATGTGGGTGTGTGTTTTATATTGGATTGGGTGTGTGGGTGTGATGTGTGTATGTGTGTCAGGTGTGTGTATTTTGAATTGTCCAATGTGGTTTAGTTTTTAGTGTGTGTGTACTTTGAGTGCAGCGGTGTGTACAGCCAATAGTTTACCGTGGTTGAAAGACCGCCACAGTGATTCATGGGTCCTGATACTGTGGGCGTATTTCTGTTGGCGTAACGGTGTGGGTTTTGGTACCGCCAGTTTATCACTGACCTTTGGGCTGGTAGACTTGTGTGGGTGTCTGCATAGTGGCGGATTTCTCTGTGTGAGTTATAATACCTGTAGCGGAATACCGCCACGGTCACGGTATGTTGGCGGCCGTCAGCACAGCGGTAGGCAGCATTTACCGCCACTGTTGTAATGAGGGCCATAGTAATGTGTTTTATATGCCCTGACAGTGAAATACTGCTAAATTTGTTTTTCACTGTTGCAAGGCCTGTCTCTCTCATAGGTTAACATGGGGGTTATCTTTAAATATGATTAAAGTTTAGATCCCCTTTGGGAGTGGATAGACATGTGGTGTTTGGGGTCTCTGAGCTCACAATTTAAAAATAGATATTTTAGTAAAGTTGATTTTAAGATTGTGTGTTCGAAAATGCCACTTTTAGAAAGTGCGCATTTTCATGCTTAAACCATTTCTGTGACTCTGCCTGTTTGTGGATTCCCTGTCTGGGTCAGTATGACAGTTGGGCTGTTTGCACCTCTCTCTAGACAGTGACCCAAAGGGAGCTGGGGTGCAGGCTTCATTTCCTGATGAGCCATCTGTGCTAGGAGGGAGGGGAGAAGTGGTTACTTACAATTTAAAGGGCTGTGCCTGCCCTCACACAATGCAGTCTCCAACCCCCTGGTGTGTGTCTGGAGCCTGGGCAAGGCAGGATTTCACAAACAAGAGAGACTTTTCTTTGAAGTAAACCTACTTCAAAGGGCAAAATGGGTATAAGAAGGGCACCCAAAACCACAGACTTTAGAACACTTCTGGAAACCAAGAGGAACCTCTGCCTGGAGAAGAGCTGAATATCTGAGTAAGAAGAGCTGCCCTGCCTGTGACTGTGCTTTTTGTAGCTATCCTGCAGTTGCTGCTTCTGGCTGTGCTAGAGGATAAAGACTGGACTTTGTGTGCCTTCCTTCTTGTGAAGAACTCTCCAAGGGCTTGAATTAGAGCTTGCCTCCTGTTGTTTGAAGTCTCAGGGATAGCAAAGACTTCTCTTTGCCAGCACCTGGATCATCTATTGAGCCTCCTACTCTGCCAAGTGGTGCCCCTCCAGTTCCTGGGACCCTGAAAGGAGAAGCTGGCAGAACAAGAGTGAGAAATCCACGCACAAACCACAGTGCGGGGAAAAGATTGATGCAACTCTGAAAAATCAAAGCGATGTTGGCTCGTGGCTGAAATCAACACTTGCCTGCAGCACGACTCAAAGATTGACTCACATGGCTGGAGAAATGACCCACAGCATCGCCGACGGAGGCTGGTGAGATCGCAACCCACTCTGCGTGGTTTTCGGATCATCAAGCGGCAGGATTTCTGAAGCAAACATCACTAAGCGTGTAAAAATGACGCAAGGCCTGCCCGGATCCGAGAGTACGTTTCGAATCGATGCATCGCTCTCCTGCGGAGAGAAGAAACAACGCACGCCAACTCAACTGAAGGAGAAACAAAACAATGCACGGTCTTGCTCATGAGTGATAGCAATGCAACGCAATTCCTTTTGACGCACACTTGCCCGTGCGGGTTATTTTTGACGCACCCGGGTACATTTCCATGCTAACAGCGTTAGCGTTGTGTTTAAAATTACATGAAGACTCTTTTTGGTTTTTAATTCTAACCTGACTTGTATATTGTGGATATTTGTCGTTTTGGTCTTGTTTTGTTTAAATAAATATTTTCTATATTTCTAAACTTGTGTTGTGTCATTTTGTAGTGTTTTCATTGCATTACTGTGTTTGTTGGTACAAATACTTTACACATTGCACTCTGAAGTTAAGCCTGCCTGCTCGTGCCAAGCTACCAAGGGGGTGAGCGGGGATTAGCTGAGGGTGATTCTCTTTTACCCTGACTAGAGTGAGGGTCCTTGCTTGGACAGGGGGTAACCTGACTGCCATCCAAGGACCCCATTTATAACACCAGGTCTATACCTTAACCCCTTCCCCGCAATGGACGTAGTGGTTACTTCCGGTGGCGCGGTGTTGAAGTGCCACGGACGTAACCACTACATCCTGGTACAGGCCCTCCGGGGAAGCACTGGCGCTCCTCCTGAGGGCTTACTCCCAACATCCCAGGGCAGGTCTGGAAGGGGAATCGCTTCCACTTCTACCCCAACCCCCCCATTGACGTCTGATGATGCCAGCACACGATTGCGTGCTGATCTTATCAGAGGTCACCTCCCATTGCCTTAGAAGCATGCTTCAGGGGCGATGCAGAAGAGAAATGGTAAGCATTTCTCTTCTGCTCGGGATGAGGGGGCAGGCAGATGCATGAAAGGAAAGGAAAAGCCTTTTCTTTTCTTTCATGTCTCTGCAAGCATTTCTGCTGCCCGATCGCGATGAGATCAGGCAGCAGAAATGCCCACTAGACACCAGGGAATTTGTTTTGACACTTACTCATAAGGGGAGTGGCCCCTTGAGCAAGGGCTGCTCCCCAGGGAGCCAAATAATTTTTAGGCCATTTCTGCCCCCAGGGGGGCAGAAACCCCCTAGACACCAGGGATATTTTTTTCTTAATTATTATTTTTTTTTATATGTGGGGACCGTCACCTTAGGCAAGGAACGCTACCCTGGGGGGCAAATTATTTGTGGGTCGCTTCTGCCCCCCGGGGGCAGATCGGCCTAATATAATTAGGCCGATCTTCCCCTGGGGAGGCAGAAATCACTAGACTCCAGGGATTTTGTATTTTTTTAATATAGTTACGCATAAGGGGAGCGGCCCCTTGGGACGCGCTTTGGTTTCCACTCAATTTCAACATGTTTTTGGCTCTTCCCTGTCACAGGCACTTAGCCCACTTGCACAAGTGAGGTATCATTTTTACAAGGAGAATGAGGGTAACGTTGGGTGGTAGAAAATTTGTCTCAGTGCGGTGATCCCACACATAAATTTGATTTGTTAGCTACATTTGAGGTTTGCTGAGGATTCTGGGTAAGAAACCATTGGGGATCCACAGAAGTCACACCTCCCTGGACTCCCTCAGGTGTCTAGTCTTCAGAAATGTCTGGGTTGGGTAGGTTTCCCTAGATGGGTGCTGAGCCCAGGACTAAAAACGCATATGCCCCCACCCGCAAAGTCAAGTAGTTTTGTATTTGATCATTTTCAGGTGTTCAGATAGTGATTTTGGGGCATTTAATTTTTCGCGGACAGTAGGCCTACCCACACAAGTGAGGTACCATTTTTATTGGGAGACTTGGGGGAGCATTGAGTGGAAGGAAATTTGTGGCTCCTCTCAGATTCAAGAACTTTCTGTCACCAAAATGTGCGGAAAAAGTGTTTTTTTGGCCAGGTTTTGAGGTTTCCAAAGGATTCTGGGTAACAGAACCTGGTGGGAGCCCCACAAGTCACACCATCTTGGCTAACCCTAGGTGTCTAGTTTTCAAAAGTGCACAGGTTTGGTAGATTTCCATAGGTGTCAGCTGAGCATGAGGCCAAAATCCACAGCTAGGCATTTGGAAAAAACAGGTCCGTTTCCTTTGGGAAAATTTTATGTGTCCACATTGTGTTTTAGGCCATTTCCTGTCATGGGTGGTGGGCCTACCCACACAAGTGAGGTACTATTTTTATCAGGAGACTTGGGGGAACGCTGCGTGGAAAGAAATTTGTGGTTCCTCTCAGATTCCAGAACTTTCTGTCACCGAAATGTGAGGAAAAAGTGTTTTTTTGGCCAAATGTTGAGGTTTGCAAAGGATTCTGGGTAACAGAACCTGGTGAGAGCCGCACAAGTCACCCCATATCGGATTCCCCTCAGTGTCTAGTTTTAAGAAATATGCAGGTTTGGTAGGTTTCACTAGGTGCCGGCTGAGCTAGAGGCCAAAATCCACAGCTAGGCACTTTGTGAAAAACAGTTCTGTTTTTTGGGGAAAATGCGATGTGTCCACGTTGTGTTTTGGGGCATTTCCTGTCACGGGCACTAGGCCTACCCACACAAGTGAGGTACCTTTTTTATCGGGAGACTTGGGGAAACGCTGGGTGGAAGGAAATTTGTGGCTCTTCTCAGATTTCAGAACTTTTTGCCACTAAAAGAATGAGGAAAAAGTGTTTTTTTGGCCAAATTTTGAGGTTTGCAAAGGATTCTGGGGAACAGAACCTGGTGAGAGCCCCACAAGTTACCCCATCTTGAATTTGCCTAGGTGCCTAGTTCTAAAAAATGCACAGGTTTGTTAGGTTTCCCTAGGTGCTGGCTGAGCTAGAGGCAAAAATCCACAGCTAGGCACTTTGCAAAAAACAGGTCTGTTTTCCTTGGAAAAATATGATGTATCCATGTTGTGTTTTGGGGCATTTCCTGTCGTAGGCGCTAGCCTACCCACACAAGTGAGGTACCATTTTTATCCGGAGTCTTGGGGGAACGCTGGGTGGAAGGAAATTCCTCGCTCCTCTCAGAGTCCAGAACTTTCCCTATGTGTCGGCTGAGCTAGAGGCCAAAATCTACAGCTGGGCAGTTTGCAAAAAAACACATCAGATGTCATGTACAATGTGATGTGTCCATGTTGCGTTTTCTGTTGCGAGCATTAGGCCTACCCATGCAAGTTAGGTACCATGTTTATCGGGGGAGCACAGGATAGCAAAACAAGTGTTATTGCCCCTTGCCTTTTTCTACATTTTTTCCTTCCAAATGTAAGACAGTGTTCAAAAAAGGAGTCTGTTTGAGAAATCCCCTGTATTTCACATGCTAGTATGTAACCACGGAATTTAGAGATGTGCAAATAACCACTGCTTCTCAACACCGAATCTTGTGCCGATTTTGGAAATTGAAAGGTTTTCTTGATACCTATTTTTCACTCTTTATATTTCAGCAAAAGAATTTCTGTATACCTGGTATAGAATGAAAACCCATTGCAAGGTACAGCTCATTTATTGGCTCTGGGTAACTAGGGTTCTTGATGAACCTACAAGCCCTATATGGCCCCCCAACCAGAAGAGTCAAGCATACGTAACGGTATATTGCTTTCAAAAATCTAACATTGCAGGAAAAAGTTACAGAGTAAAACGTGGAGAAAAATTTACCTCAATTTCAATATCTTTTTATTTCAGCTGTTATTTTCTATAGGAAACCCTTGTAGGAACTACACAAATTACCCCTTGCTGAATTCAAAATTTTGTCTGCTTTTCTGAAATGTTTAGTTGTCTGGGATCCAGCATTGGTTTCATATCCATTTCTGTCACTAACTGGAAGGAGTCTGAAAGCACATAAATTAGAAAAAATGGGGTATATCTCAGTAAAATGCCACAATTGTGTTGAAAAATTGGGTTTTCTGATTCATGTCTGCAGCCCTTTTTCCCATTTTATTGAAAAAAATGAAATGTTCGTTGTATTGTGGCTAATTTCTTGGTCTCCTTCAGGGGAACCCACAAAGTCTGGGTACCTCTAGAATCCCTATGATGTTGGAAAGAAAGGATGCAAATTTAGCATGGTTATCTTATGTGGACAAAAAGTTATGAGGGCCTAAGCGTGAACTGCCCCAAACAACTAAAAAAAGGCTTGGCACCTGAGGTGGGGGAAAGGCCTGGCAGCAAAGGGGTTGAAAAGTAGGGCATGTGTACTTAAGCTTTACCTGTCCTGGCAATGAAAAAACATTTTCTCACTGTGGTGAATCCTGTCACTCCTATTGACTAACACTGGATTACCTTATTATATTTGATAAGGGCTAACTGTAGATTTGGGGCAGTGATATGCTGTTTACACTTCAATGAACTGAAAATTAAAATCCTCTTTAATGGTGAAGCCAAAGTCATGGCTAATTTAGTTACAATTATGAAAATGCCACTTTTAGAAAGTTGACATTTTCTTGTCCAGCCATTTGTACCTTCTTCCAGTGTACTGGGTCATATAACTGTGAATATCTCTGCTATTGGGCTTTGTGTATTTTCTTCCAGACAACAACACAAAAGGTGCTTGGGTATGAAAAGGATAGGCCATCCTGACAGAATGATTGTGGAAGAGCTGTACCTAGATCCACTTACATTTTGAAGGGCTCTGCTTCCTGCACACACACAAAGGTACCTGGCACTAGGCCTGGCCTACCTTTTGTTCCCCTAGACAATGTTGACCCTTGACAGTGAAAGGGGAAGAACATTTCAGAACCTGATGTAGGGGTAGGACAGGGACTACCCCACACAAAGGCTGGCAATAGGTATAAATATTAGCCCTCCATAGTCACTCATTAGAACACACCTGAATCTGTAAAAGGTACAAGAGAAGGACTTCCCTGCTGTCAGAGGACTGCCTTAATGCTTGCATGAAGGACATCCTTGCTCAGCGGCGTATCTTCAGGGCTGGGTGTGTGGGCTGGAATACCTCCCAATATTTTCTCTGAGTTGGGTCGTTAAGGGGTCAGTCGGCCTTGTGATGATCAAGTCAGTTTTTAAATGTTAATTCACTGAAGGGAGAAAAAGGAGACCTTGTCTTTACCCTAAGGGTGTGATGTGCAAGCCTGACTAGGTGCTACTGATAAATAGGTTTTATTTAAAACTGCACTACATCACTGTTGGACCTGGAGCGCTGCATGCACCACCCACTGAAGTATCCTTTCAAACCTGTCTCAGGCTTCATAGTCAGGGCCTGTGTGCATAGTTCACTGCTACAGGGACTTGGCATCTAAGTTTATTTGCCAGGTCCAGAACTCCCCTTTTACTACATGTAAGTCATCCCTAAGGTAGGCCCCAACTAGCCCTATGGGCAGGGTGCCATGTATGTAGAAGGCAGGACATGTGCCTATTAGTGTGACCGTCCTGGTAGTGACAAACAGCCTATATGGTTTCTCACTGCTGTAAGTGCTGCATTCTCATAGGATTGCATTGGAAATGCCCTGCCTTATGTGTAGGGGGTACTGTCTGATTTATGAGGGGTAGCGTAGGCATGTGGGTCATTCCCCAAACCTTTTGCCTTTTTCCTCATTTTTTTGACTCTTGTTGGCTGACGTTATGACTCTGACCACTTTTTCATTGCTAATCAGGGCTAAAATGCATGTGCTCTCCCTAGTAAACTTGGTATGATTGGCTTATACCTAATTGTCATATTTAATTTACCTATAAGTCATTTGTAAAGTGGTATCCCTATACACAGGGCCTGTAAAATTAAATTCTACTAGTGGGCCTGCAGCGCTGCTTGCGCCACCCACTGAAGTAGCCTTTCAAACCTGTATCAGGCCTGCTAGCACTGGGCCTGTGTGCGCGGTTTTCTGCCACAGGGACCTGGCATCTAAATTTACTTGCCATGCCCAGAACTCCCTTTTTACTAGATGTAAATCACCCCTAAGGGACGCCCTAGCTAGCCTTATGGGCAGCGTGCCTTGTATATAGAAGGTAGGACATGTGCCTAGTAGTGTGGCCTGTCCTTGTAGTGACAAATAGCCTATTTGGTTTCTCACTGCTGTGAGGGCTACATTCTCATAGGATTGCATTGGAAATGCCCTGCCTTATGTGTAAGGGGTATTGTCTAATTTATGAGGGGTAGCGTAGGCATGTTAGGTATGGTTGTAATGGCGGTAAGAAATGCTGCTTACTGGTGTAGGTGTATTTTTTATTAGTATTACAGAAATGCCACTTCTAGAAAGTGAGCATGTCTCTGTGCTTATGACTCTGGTGTTTTGCAGCTTGACTCCAATCCACATCTGGGAAGAGTGATAGTTGTGCTTTGTGCATACTTTTAAGACAGCCTGAACACAGGGAGGGTGGAGGTGTCACAGAGGTGCCTCTATATACTGAATAGTTTTACTGGGCTGAGAGAAGGGAGAGGCGGGCACATCTACATTTGTAAAGGCTGTGCCCTGGCCTCACACAATAGGGTTGTTTACCCCCGACTGATGTTTGGAGCCTGTGCTGGAGGAGAGAAGGGGGCACTCCCACAACCATTTGTAACTGGTTGAAACACCCTCTCCTCCTCATTGTAAAACACACTGTAAACTGAGTATACGTACAGGGGAATTTTCCCCACAATTTAGACATTCTTGGACTCCAGAGACTCTGCTGGAACTGGACACAGGACGCTGCTGAATGGACTCACCAGGAACCACCTTGGACTGCTGCTGCTGTGCTGACCTGTGACCTGCCTGGTCACTAGGAGGAATTGCCAGCATCTGCATCCCTTGTGCTGGCCTGTTGTTTGGTCTGCTAGCCCTGTGCTTCTCCCATCTCTTGTATCCAGGGGCAGGGTGCCGTGGCCCCTGACCCCTGCAACTATCCATTGTGAAAAGTGCTGCTTTTCTATATATATAACTGTAGGAAAGTACCATCTTGCCTGGCATGTTACCCCCATAATTCACTGTATATATGTTGTTTTAGTCTATGTGTCACTGGGACCCTGCCAGGCAGGGCCCCAGTGCTCATAAGTATGTGCCCTGTATGTGTTCCCTGTGTGATGCCTAACTGTCTCACTGAGGCTCTGTTAACCAGAACCTCAGTGGTTATGCTCTCTCTGCTTTCCAAATTTGTCACTAACAGGCTAGTGACTAATTTTACCAATTCACATTGGCATACTGGTACACCCATATAATTCCCTAGTATATGGTACTGAGTTACCCATGGTATTGGGGCTCCAGGAGATCCCTATGGGCTGCAGCATTTCTTTTGCCACCCATAGGTTGCTCTGACAATTCTTACACAGGCCTGCCAGTGCAGCCTGAGTGAAATAACGTCCACAATATTTTACAGCCATTTACCACTGCACTTAAGTAACTTATAAGTCACCTATATGTATAACCTTCACCTAGTGAAGGTTGGGTGCACAGTTACTAAGTGTGTGGGCACCCTGACACTAGCCAAGGTGCCCCCACATCGTTCAGGGCAAATTCCCTGGACTTTGTGAGGGCGGGGACACCATTGCATGCGTGCACTGTACATAGGTCACTACCTATGTACAGAGTCACAATGGTAACTCCGAACATGGCCATGTAACATTTCTAAGATCATGGAATTGTCACCCACAATGCCAGCAATTCCATGATCCCCCGGGTCTCTAGCACAGAACCCAGGTACTGCCAAACTGCCGTTCCGGGGTCTCCACTGCAGCTGCTGCTGCTGCCAACCCCTCAGACAGGTTTCTGCCCTTCTGGGGTCCAGGCAGCCCTGGCCCAGGAAGACAGAACAAACAATTTCCTCTGAGAGAGGGTGTAACACCCTCACCCTTTGGAAATAGGTGTGAAGGCTGGGGAGGAGTAGCCTCCCCCAGCCTCTGGAAATGCTTTGATGGGCACATATGGTGCCCATCTCTGCATAAGCCAGTCTACACTGGTTCAGGGATCCCCCAGCCCTGCTCTGGCGCAAAACTGGACAAAGGAAAGGGGAGTGACCACTCCCCTGACCTGCACCTCCCAGGGGAGGTGCCCAGAGCTCCTCCAGTGTGTCCCATACCTCTGCAATCTTGGAATCAGAGGTTACTGTGGCACACTGGACTGCTCTGAGTGGCCAGTGCCGGCAGGTGACATCAGAGGCTCCTTCTGATAGGCTCTTAACTCTCTTAGTAGCCAATCCTCCTTCCTAGGTAGCCAAACCTCCTTTTCTGGCTATTTAGGGTCTCTGCTTTGGGGATCTCACCAGATAACGAATGCAAGAGCTCATCAGAGTTCCTCTGCATCTCCCTCTTCACCTTCTACCAAAGGATCGACCGCTGACTGCTCAGGACGGCTGCAAAACCGCAACAAAGTAGCAAGACGACTTTTAGCAACCTTGTATTGCCTCATCCTGCTGGCTTTCTCTACTGTTTCCAGGTGGTGCATGCTCTGGAGGTAGCCTGCCTCCTCCCTGCATCAGGAGCTCTGAAGAAATCCCCTGTGGGTCGACAGAATCTTCCCCCTGCAACCGCAGGCACCAAAAGACTGCATCACTGGTCCTCTGGGTCTCCTCTCAGCATGACAAGCGTGGTTGCTGGAACTCAGCAACTCTGTCCAAGTGACTCCTACAGTCCAGTGACTCTTCCGTCCAAGTTTGGTGGAGGTAAGTCCTTGCCTCCCCACGCTAGACTGCATTGCTGGGTACCGCATGATTTGCAGCTGCTCCGGCTCCTGTGCACTCTTCCAGGATTTCCATTGTGCACACCCAAGCCTGGGTCCCCGACACTCCTTCCTGCAGTGCACAACCTTCTGAGTTGTCCTCCGGCATCGTGGGACTCCCTTTTGTGACTTCGGGTGGACTCCAGTTCACTTTTCTTCCAAGTGCCTGTTCAGGTACATCTGCGGGTGCTGCCTGCTTTTATGAGGGCTCCCTATGTTGCTGGGCGCCCCCTCTGTCTCCTCCTCCAAGTGGCAACATCCTGGTCCCTCCTGGGCCACAGCAGCACCCAAAAACCCTTACTGCGACCCTTGCAGCTAGCAAGGCTTGTTTGCAGTCTTTGTGCGTGGGAACACCTCTGGAAGCTTCATCGTGACGTGGGACATCCATCCTCCAAAGGGGAAGTCCCTAGTCCTCTTCTTTCTTGCAGAACTCCAAGCTTCTTCTAACAGGTGGCAGCTTCCTTGCACCCTCAGCTGGCATTTCCTGGGCACCTGCCCACTCTCGACACTGTCGTGACTATTGGACTTGGTCCCCTTGTCTTACAGGTACTCAGGTCCGGAAATCCACTGTTGTTGCATTGCTGGTGTTTGTTCTTCCTGCAGAAACCCCCTATCATGACTTCTGTGCTCTCTGGGGGTAGTAGGTGCACTTTACACCTACCTTTCAGGGTCTTGGGGTGGGCTATTTTTCTAACACTCACTGTTTTCTTACAGCCCCAGCAACCCTCTACAAGCTCACATATGCTTGGGTTCCATTCGTGGTTCGCATTCCACTTTTGGAGTATATGGTTTGTGTTGCCTCTATACCTATGTGCTCCTATTGCAATCTACTGTAATTTTACACTGCTTGCATTACTTTTCTTGCTATTACCTGCATAATTTTGGTTTGTGTACATATATCTTGTGTAAATAACTTATCCTCATACTGAGGGTACTCACTGAGGTACTTTTGGCATATTGTCATAAAAATAAAGTGTCTTTATATTTAGTACATCTGTGTATTGTGTTTTCTTATGATATCGTGCATATGACACCAGTGGTATAGCAGGAGCTTTACATGTCTCCTAGTTCAGCCTGAGCTGCTTTGCCATAGCTACCTTCTATCAGCCTAAGCTGCTAGAAACACCTCTTCTACGCTAGCAAGGGATAACTGGACCTGGCACAAGGTGTAAGTACCTCTGGTATCCACTACAAGCCAGGCCAGCCTCCTACAATAACGCCTTGAGAGCGCTTTTTCTGTGCCCTGCGCTTCATAGCCCCTGTTGGGCGGGAGGAATTCACTACTGCAACCAGGGGTTTGGTTTTCCCCTAACACTTTGTAAAGCATGTTGTGGTGGGAGGAAATCACCGCCACAGCCCGGGCATCCGTAATTACCAAAGCGCATCTGAGCGCGCTGTGTATTGTGCCCCCATGGCACCAGGATGACAAAGAGAGGAGCTGGCACGCTCCTACTAGTGTCCCCGGGGACCTGGTAACCTGAGCGGCACCCCCAGGGGACATGCTGGGCCCTGTTACCAGGGAGACCACCGCTGCGGCCCAGAGGGCTCACGCTCGACTCCAGGAGGTGCAACGGTAGCTCGGAGAGTTGTCGTCTCTCCTCCCTTTTCTCTGGCAGCCGCTCTAAGGACGAGGGGGGCTGCCTTTGGCATTTCAAAGCACGGGGCAGAAAGGGAGCTCCCTTCCCCCGGCCACTGCCTTAGGGGTGCGGACTCCCCCAGAAACCTCAAACCTTCATTTTTGGTGCCTATAGATCGCGGCGGGAGGAAGCCTCACTGGAGGCCCTGCACCACCAGATCATGGGCCGAGGAGGGGCCCTTTATAAGAATCAGAGAGTGTGAGTGCCACGCCTCTCCCTCTACAGCATCGCAAGGCCCCCGTTTTTCACGCAGTGGAGCGCCGGGGGGCCCTTATGGATAACGTGTGGCACTGGAAGTGCCCTTCTTATTAAAAACAGGTACCTTTGGTGACATATTCGCTCTATGAGCTTAGTATGGGCATTGGGGGGGTTATATATTACCTTCCTATTTTTTTTTATGATGTCACATATATGTGCTGGTGTACCTTTTATGGACATGACGTGCTGATATCTGTTTCATGACTTGCCATAGGTTTTTATAATGCTCTTAGTATAGGCATTTATTATATTCCATGACAAGTACATTTATTTATTTACTGTGATTCCTGACTACTGCTTATGTTGCAGAATTCTGAGTACTTTAGTGTTCTAATGTGACAACTGCTTATTCTTGCAGAGCGTTAGTAACCTGTGTAACGTTGTGACAACTGCTAAGGTAGCAGGGTATTACTGACATGTGATGTTTGGTCTAATTATGTTTTGTGCAATAAGGTTTATTTTTACATAGCTCAGTGTTGTGTTTACTTTTTGGTGTAGATATTGTGTCACGTGTGTTGTGTGTTGTGCAAAAGCTTTGCACATTCCCTCCGGGTTAGGCCTGACTGCTCGTGCCAAGCTACCAAGGCGGTGAGCAGGTATCCTCTTGGACCTGTAACTGCCTTGCCCTGACTAGAGTGGGTGGGTTCTGCCTTGCAAAACCAACCAGAAACCCCATTTCTAACAGGGGCACTCCCAGAACCAGTTGTAACTGGTTGGAACCTCCTCTCCCCTTCTTTGTGAAACACACTGTAAACTGAGTATAAGTACAGAGATTTTTCCCCACAATTTAGACATTAGGAGACATTTTTGGGACTCCGGAGACTCTTCTGGAACTGGACACGGAATGCTGTTGAATGGACCAGAACCCACCTTGGACTACTTCTGCTGTGCTGACCTGTGACTTGCTAGGTCACTAGCAGGAACTGCCACCATCTGCATCCCTTGGGCTGGCCTGTTGTTGGGCCTGCTAACCCTGTGCTTCCCTCCCCTCTTCTGTCTCCAGGGGCAGGGTGCTGTGGCCCCTGACCCCTGCAACTACCCAGTCCGAAGAGTGCTGCTTTTCTTCACCTAAAACGTGCCCTGCGAGCGCTTTGGCATCATGTTGCTTAGCACCTTGGACACACTCCTGTATGCTGCCTGTAGCTCCTGAGGAGGGCCTCCTTGTGTGGCCTTTGAAGAAAACTCACCACCGCGACCTGGGCTCTAAGTAACTGCCAAAGCACTCATCGGGGCTCATATTTGACTGCCACGACCTGGGCTGGCAAAGCGTGACCGAAGCGCACTCCTCATCGTGCCCTCGGAGGACTAGAGCACTCCGAGAAGTGCCCCTGGGGCACCACCAGGCTCTTGTTTGTGAGACATGCCACCGCTGCAGCTCCGGAAAAGAGCTAAGGACTGGCTTGTGCACCATCCCAGGTGCAACTGGCAAGAGCAGGTGGGAAGCCTCATCGGAGGCCCCTGATCCACCAGGCCTCCAGTCTCCGAAGAGGAGTGTGAGGCCGAAGAGGAGTCCTCAAATGAGGCTCCATGCCCCCAGGGCCGCCTTTGCCATGAAAGAGATTGCAGGTGGGAGGAAGCCTCACCGGATGCCCCGCACCAACCAGTCTCTCTCCCTTTTACCCCCTAACAGGAACCTTAGTTCTACTGGTTCCCTCCCTTCATTGGAGGGCCCGTAGTGGCCTATAGGGGGAACCCGAGGGATCGTAGGTCCAGGAGGGGCCCCGTCCTGCAAACCCAAAGGAGTTGCGTACCACCCCTCCCCCAAGATCAACACGTGGCCCCCGTTTTCGCACATAGGAGCACTGGGGACCCCTATATTTATCCTTTAGGCATTAGAAGTGTTCCTACATCATAATACAGGTATTAAAGAGGACTTCCATATTTCCTATGCTTCTAGTATGGACATTATGTTAACCTGCCTAGTTTCATGATGTTACATATATTTTTCCTTTTATAGGCATAACAGGCTAACATGATTTTATGACTTGCCATATGTCCTTAATGTTCCTTTATGGATATTTATGAGATGTTTATGACTAGTGCATTTCCTTTCTTAAACTGATTTCCGACTACTGCTTATGTTGCAGAATTCTGAGTACTTGTGTGTTCTAATGTGACTACTGCTTATTCTTGCAGAGTATTAGTAACCTGTGTAACGTTCTGACAACTGCTAAGGTAACAGGGTATTTCTGACATGTAAAGTGGGTCTAATTATGTTTTGTGCAATACAGCTTATTTTTACATAGCTCAGTGCTGTGTTTACTTTGTGGTGTACATATTGCGTCAAATGTGTTGAGTGTGTTGTGCAAACGCTATACACATTGCCTCCGGGTTAGGCCTGACTGCTCATGCCAAGGTACCAAGGGGGTGAGCAGAGGTTATCTTGGACGTGTAACTCCCTTGCCCTGACTAGAGTGGGAGGGTTCTGCCTGGCTTAGGCGCATAACCTAGCTAACCAGAAACCCCATTTCTAACAATCACCATGGGCCCCTGCCTGTCACTCTCATGCTCTTCGCCAAGATGCTACTCATGGCACAACCCACAAGAGGACTGGAAAGAGACTCCAAAGGCATTGCTTCAGCCAGTGATATCCTGTTCTTCACTTTCCCCTTCAACAGCAGACTTTCTCTTGCCTGGGCGGCTCTGCTTCTCTTCGTGCAAATGAATCACTTTTACCAATATTCAGCCATGTCAACTTATTTATGACTCCAAGCAGGGCTAAACTGGTGCTGCAGGTTTCAGATGTGCCAGTTATGAAAAACTGGGTTTTAAACTGGTCACTACTGGGCTCTCTGTAAAAGGTTGGCCTGTTTTGTAGTGGGTACCTAAGGTACTTACTCCTTATACCAGGTCCAGTTTTCCCTTATTAGTGCAATGTAGTCAGTGTCTAGAAGCCAGGCTGTCTAGAGGTAGCTGTAGGCAGAACAGCCAAGGCTGATCGAGGACACATGCAAAGCTCTTGCAATACCACTGTAGTCACACAGTACTCACACAACTGAAAGGCAATACCAAAAATAAAGGTACTTTATTTTAGTGACACAATGCCATATATATCTTAGAGGCTATATTCCCTTAGGAGGTAAGTATTATACATAAAATATACACTAGTAGCCAAAATCAGGTAAGTAAACAGTCATAAAATAGTGCAAATAGTGAAAATCACCATAAGTTACAAAGGGCCTAGGGGAAACACAAACCATATGCTAAAATAGTGGAATGCGAATGTCGGTCTCCCACCTAGGCAAGAGTAGTGTGTAGAGGAGCGCTGGGAGCGTAAGAAAACACCAAAGGTAAGTAAAGCACCCCATCCCAGAGCCCAGGAAAACAGGAGAAAAGTACAGCAACTTTCCCCTGAACACACTAGATGTTGTGATAAAGAATAATGCAAAAACCAAGCAAGACTGCAAGACACCAATAATGGATTCTTGGACCTGAAGACCTGAGGAGAGAGGAGACCAAGTCCAAGAATAGCTGAGGAGTCCAGGAAGACCAGGAGCCCCTGCTAACCCGGATGAATGTGCAAAAGTGAGACCTCCAATTGGAAGAAAAAGTCAGAGATGCACCAAAGAAGACAGCTGAGGGTTCCTGCTTTATGCAAGAGATGTCCCACATCAAGTAGGTGAATGCAGTCTGGTTTTCGTCATTGAATTCTACCAACAAGCCTTGGCTCACTCAAGAAATGCATTTGGCGGGAAAACCTCCTGGCTGGGCCCAGGAGGGACCTGAAGGTCTCAACTCAGACTGAGGAGACAGAGGGGGCTCTCAGCAAATCAGAGAGCCCTCAGAAGACCAGGCACCGTCCACAGGAGTCCCAGAACCTGGAGACAAAGGAGTTGCAAATTGCAAATTGCAGTCATCAATTGCAGTCATCACAGCACTACACAAAGTGATCCCACGCCTCCAGAGAACAACTCAGGGAGCTGAGCATCGAAGGATAGAGTGCTGGGATCTGGGCTAGGCTGTGCATGAAGGATTTCTTGGAGAAGCGCACAGAAGCCCTAGGAGCTGCAAAACATGCGGTGCACAGGGGTACTCTCTGGCACGGGGAGGCAAGCTCATACCTCCACCAAATGTGGACAGTTGGACCTTTGGACAGTCAGGGTCGCTTCGGTCCACCACCTGTGTTTCAGGATCCACGTGCATTGCCAGGAGAGGGGACCCAGAGTGCTGGTAATTGCTGAAAAGGGGTGCCTGCTGAAGCAGGGAAGTGTCTCCGTCACTCCACGGGAGATTCCTTCATTCCTTCTGGTGCAGAATGAAGACAGGAAGTCCTGAGAGTAGGCACGACCTGGAAACTGTTGCAGTTGCTGGCAGGATCTGGAGTTACAGAGTTGCAGTAGCCATCTTGGATACTTTGTTGCAAGTTGTAGAGTACCTGGAGCAGTTCTGCAGTTGATCCGACGGTAGAAGGTGAAGCAAAGGATGCAGAGAAGTCCTGCTGGAGTCTTGCAATCTGAATCTGAAAAAACACCCAGAGGTCAGACCCTAAATAGCCCTGAGAGGGGGATTGGTCACTACCAGGTAAGCACCTATCAGTAGGGGTGTCCAACGTCACCTGTTGGCACTGTCCAGAGTTTCCTGACCATCCTGAAAACAAGATGGCAGAACCCAGGGACACTCTGGAGGAGCTCCCGGCACCGCCTCTGGGGTGGTGATGGACAGGGGAGTGGTCACTCGCCTTTCCTCTGTCCAGTTTCACACCAGAGTAGGGACTGGAGGTCCCTGAACCGGTCTAGACTGGATTATGCAAGGAGGGCACCATCTGTGCCCTTCAAAGAATTTCCAGAGGCTCTGGGGGATACCACTTCCATGCCTGAAACACTTATTTCCAAAGGGAGAATGTGTAACACCCATCTCCTAAAGGAAATGCATTGTTCTGCCTTCCTGTGATCGAGCTGCTCAAGCCCCAGGAGGGCATAAGCCTGTCTGTGAGGTGGCAGCAGCTGGGGCTGCAGTGGAAACCTCAGAAGGCTGGTATGGCAGTACAGGGGGGCCCCAGAGTGCATATGATTTTGCAACCAATACTGGAATCAGTATTGGGGTACAGTTCCCAGTTGTTAGATACCTCACGTGGCCATATTCAGAGTTACCATTGTGAAGCTACATATATGTATTGACCTATTTGTAGTGCACACTTATAATGGCATCCCCACACTCATGAAGTCTAGGAAAATGGGCCTGGACGCCGTGGGGGCACCTCTGCAAGTACAGGGGTGCCCTCACACACAGGTACTATGCACCTAGCCTTCAGGGTCTGAAGGTTAGACATATAGGTGACTTATAAGTGAATTAGTGGAGTGAGAATGGCTTTGAAATGGTGCTAACACTATTTCACTAAGGCTGCAATGGCAGTCCTGAAGAAGTGCTTGTATTAACTCCTTATGGGTGGCAAAATAAATGCTGTAACCCATAAGGATCTCCTGGAACCCCAATGCCATGGGTACCTTGGTACCATATACTAGGGACTTATAAGGTGGATCCAGTATGCCACTTTGGAGTGGAATACTGGGTTACCAGTATGCAAGTACAAATTTGGAACCAGAGAGATCATAAGCCCTGGAGTTCTGATTAGCAGGACTCTAGTGACACAGTCAAGAATAATGACAAAACAATAAAACATATTGACATGGAGGCCACAAATTATGAGCACTCGGGGCCTGACTAGCAAGATCCCAGGGACACGATAAAAACACTCTGACAAACACTGACAAACAGGCAAAATGGGGATAATCATGCTAGAAAGAGGCTACTTTCTCACACTCTCTAATCATGCTCCTAACTTTACAGGCAATAATGACTGTAAAAACCCTTTTGGTTACTTTTATCATTGATGTGATCCCTGTTTATATTTTTATTTTATTTTTACTTAATTTTGAAATCTCTAGCAGTATTCGCTTTTCCTGATGTGCTAATGTAGGTTTTTCTTTCCTGTGACATACAGCTCTTATGTAATGCCTAATGTGAAATGAGTTACTTCTTGGAATCTAAATGAGTTTAGGTTATTGGTGTTTGTTTATGAAGAGGTGGGATTGAGAGCTCTGGAGATGAGGCTGAAAGCAGTGCAAGATTCTCATTGTGTAATCAGCATGCCATACAAGTGTTCAGAAGCCATGCACATCACATCCTTGGCTTCTCAGAAGAGGTCACAGAGCAATGTTTACATATGTGCCCAGGGACATAGCTTCAGGGAAGCGGGTGTACGAGGTGGGATACCACCTTAATAATTACTTAGTATGTCTTGGCCTTGCAGCACCTGTTAAACCGTCTCTCTCCAGCAACAGTGACATCAATTCAAGGTTTCTGTAGACTGGGTAGAAGTGGGCAGTCCAAACAGAACCGAACCAGGGTTGGTCTTGGTTCTAAACATCTGTGCACACGCCAAGATATGGAAGTATTTGGCATGTAAGTCTGCTGCAACAAACATCATGTAGAAATATGAAAAAATCACTTAAAAACAGAATTTCTTTAACTTATTACTTCAGGTTATACCACTGCATTGAGAGGCATGTAATACAAGTAATATTTTTAAAACTTGAACTTAGAAATATTAATTCTTCTTCCCACTCTAATGACAATGCCACTATGAAACCAGATACAGGTCAGTGTTATGTGTACCCCATATTTGGCTTAGAATGTTATGATAGATGGACCAACATTATAGTCATTTAAACATAAGAGGGGTTTGTACAGCAAACTTCCTGAACTCATGTTTGAGCGTACTCTCATTTGTGATAATGAAGAAAAATAAGGGTCGCTGAAATAAAATATTTGCCTAGAATCACACAACTTGTTCAAGTGGGGAAGGTAGAATTGACCCCACATTTTCTCGATTTACATTGTGCATTTCAGCTCCTAGATGGGTAGCTCTTTCTATCACAAATTTTACATCAAAGGCACTTCACTGTTTTTAATTCTTAGCACATGAGGTTAGAAGTTGGGGAAAGGTAGACAGCATGTGAAAGCTTAGCTCGTTTGGGCTGGAGGGTTAAAGAGGACCCCTAATTTAGCCTAAGCAAGGCATCTGGCTTGAAATTTCAGTAACTAGCCCACTTCTAAGACTTGGCCTGGAATAGCAGAGTGGCCTAGGACGATGTGTGTGGTGTGCAAGCCGGGTCAATGGCATGTATATGACTGCACCCTTGCCCATCACTCAAGTTGATCATGCCCTACCAGGACTTAGATGAAGCAGCAATCAAAAACTTTGAAATGGGTCTCTATCAGGTCCTAAATTCAGATTTTTCAGGCAAAAGCAATGCTCAAATTCCCATTTATGATTGTAGAAAGCCTTAAGGTTATCTGTAACAATGATGCAGTACCTGTTTAAATGACATTAAAACTTCAACTTTCTTTCTGTAAGAGTATCTATTTTTTGCATATGCTGTGTTTCCATAGTGTTTTCATGCAGCATTTGAATCTTTTTTTCGGTGAACAGTCTAGGCATCTGGGTAACAGCTGAGTGTTCATGATGAGCATGGGTGAGAGCGTTGGAGATGAGTGTGAAGGCAGTGTGAATTGCTGACAGTATACATTAGTGTCATAAAGATGTTCGGACTTCATGCACATGCAGACTGGGCTAAAATAAGACCTTCTGTTGCTGTACAATCTGAGCCTGGTCTGCTGATGTTAGCTATGAGCTTATGCTGGCCTGCTTTGGTGGGCATGCATAGCTCTGAGGAGGAAATGGGTTAGAGTGGACAACATAGTCCAGACTATCCGCAAGAGGCCCTATGCTGGCTGACCTTACTTTTTAAATGAATGAAAACTAACACACCTAACCCTGCCCATTACCGTCATCTAGTGGTACCAGCCCACGCTACTATTTTCAGTTGGCTACAGCTCGCTGCTTGTCAGAAATTCTCAGCCTCACACTCCCCTAACAATATTGACTAAGCTATTTCCCTGGCATTGCTGTCTGATTGACTTTATCCCAAGCTACCCAAAGTGTCTCCAACATTCAGTTTACTGACTTATTGTGTGATATAAAACCGCAATAAGCTTCAGAGGCCTCCCTGCAACTTCCCAGTTGACCTGCTGCATCTGTACCTACATGGACCTGCAAAAGGACTGGCCTAATCCCTGCTGCTGATCCCTGCTGGATAAGTCTTGATCCCCAACAGGTGCCCCACATGTCATGATCTCCTGGCTGACATCAGGGAGACCTCCTCATAAAGAAAGTTTGAAAGTTCTGACATTTTGGCTCATCTGATCTCAAACCCCTTGCAGGCCCATTGGTAATGAGACACTGCTGCCGATGACGACCAGCAATGCGAAGCTCCGGTGAAACCTGCTCTTCACACTGACTACTGTCCGCTGTGACCAGCAATACAAGATCTGCACTTCATGCTATAGCAATGACAGCCCACGATGACCACCAGTATGAAGCTACAGTAATGCACCTAAGCAGTTCTTCATGCTATAATGACAACTGTCTGAAACACTCAGCTTCCTGTTTCTGGCCGCCTTCTCCACTAACGGAACCAGTCACACCATACATAAAAGCTAACTTTTCAGCTGGACATCCAAAATGTGCTCCATCATGGTCGGACTGAACTTGTGACTTCCCCGCGGTCTCGCACAACCAGATGTATGCGAGTGGACCTTTGTGCTTCTAGGTGCTATTTTCATTAAAATCTTTCAAACTGAACATCTTTGATTCTACTGTTTTCATTTTTGTCATACAGGTGTCATTCTACTTATTAAAATTTACTTCATTTTTCTAAGTTGTGATTTTACCTGTGTTCTGTTTTCATCTTATTACTGTCTGCCTGCTTCATAAATATTTTAAACATTGACTGTAATTTAAACCTGACTGCTTGTGCCAATGTGCCAAGCTACTACAGAATTAATTTAGTGACTTGTGTAGTTCATTGTGGCAATGATTTTGATTGTTGTCTGAATAAGGCTTCTACCATTCTTTGTCAATACCCACATTTCTTATAAGTATTCACTAAGATTTATGCCTGCCCTGTAATAAGACCTATTAAGCAATTACCATGTAAAATCTTAGAAGTACTGTGGTTTACTCACAGTCCCAAATTTACTAGGAGATCTAGCACAATTCCATCCACCATGACACCATTGACATAATCTTAGCCACTACGATCAACAACTGGCACTGCAGTGCATTTGTTATTAACTGTAAGCACCACTATACTTATGCTCACCTTCTAATACCAAATATTGTAGGAAAGTACCATCTTGCCTGGCATGTTACCCCCATTTTTCACTGTATATATGTTGTTTTAGTTGTATGTGTCACTGGGACCCTGCCAGCCAGGGCCCCAGTGCTCATAAGTGTGCCCTGAATGTGTTACCTGTGTTATGACTAACTGTCTCACTGAGGCTCTGCTATCCAGAACCTCAGTGGTTATGCTCTCTCATTTCTGTCCAAATTGTCACTAACAGGCTAGTGACCAATTTCACCAATTTACATTGGCATACTGGAACACCCTTATAATTCCCTAGTATATGGTACTGAGGTACCCAGGGTATTGGGGTTCCAGGAGATCCCTATGGGCTGCAGCATTTCTTTTGCCACCCATAGGGAGCTCTGACAATTCTTACACAGGCCTGCCACTGCAGCCTGAGTGAAATAACGTCCATGTTATTTCACAGCCATTTAACACTGCACTTACGTAACTTATAAGTCACCTATATGTCTAACCTTTACCTGGTAAAGGTTAGGTGCAAAGTTACTTAGTGTGTGGGCACCCTGGCACTAGGCAAGGTGCCCCCCCATTGTTCAGGGCAAATTCCCCGGACTTTGTGAGTGCGGGGACACCATTACACGTGTGCACTACACATAGGTCAATACCTATGTGTAGCTTCACAATGGTAACTCCGAATATGGCCATGTAACATGTCTATGATCATGGAATTGCCCCCTCTATGCCATCCTGGCATTGTTGGCACAATCCCATGATCCCACGGGTCTCTAGCACAGACCCGGGTACTGCCAAACTGCCTTTTCAGGGGTTTCACTGCAGCTGCTGCCAACCCCTCAGACAGGTTTATGTCCTCCTGGGGTCCAGCCAGGCTTGGCCCAGGAAGGCAGAACAAAGTACTTCCTCAGAGAGAGGGTGTTACACCCTCTCCCTTTGGAAAAAGGTGTTAAGGCAGGGGAGGAGTAGCCTCCCCCAGCCTCTGGAAATGCTTTCATGGGCACAGATGGTGCCCATTTCTGCATAAGCCAGTCTACACTGGTTCAGGGACCCCTCAGCCCTGCTCTGGCGCGAAACTGGACAAAGGAAAGGGGAGTGACCACTCCCCTGACCTGCACCTCCCCTGGGAGGTGCCCAGAGCTCCTCCAGTGTGCTCCAGACCTCTGCCATCTTGGAAACAGAGGTGCTGCTGGCACACTGGACTGCTCTGAGTGGCCAGGGCCAGCAGGTGACGTCAGAGACTCCTTCTGATAGGCTCCTTCAGGTGTTGCTAGCCTATCCTCTCTCCTAAGTAGCCAAACCCTCTTTTCTGGCTATTTAGGGTCTCTGCTTTGGGGAATTCCTTAGATAACGAATGCAAGAGCTCATCCGAGTTCCTCTGCATCTCTCTCTTCACCTTCTGCCAAGGAATCGACTGCTGACCGCTCTGGAAGCCTGCAAAACTGCAACAAAGTAGAGAAGACGACTACTGCAACTCTGTAACGCTGATCGTGCCGTCTTCTCGACTGTTTTCCTGGTGGTGCATGCTGTGGGGGTAGTCTGCCTCCTCTCTGCACTAGAAGCTCGAAAGAAATCTCCCGTGGGTCAACTGAATCTTCCCCCTGCAACCGCAGGCACCAAAGAACTGCATCACCGGTCCTCTGGGTCTCCTCTCAGCACAACGAGCGAGGTCCCTTGAATCCAGCAACTCTGTCCAAGTGACTCCCACAGTCCAGTGACTCAGTCCAAGTTTGGTGGAGGTAAGTCCTTGCCTCCCCACGCCAGACTGCATTGCTGGGAACCGCGTGTTTTGCAGCTACTCCGGCTCCTGTGCACTTTCCGAGGGAATCCTTTGTGCACAGCCAAGCCTGGGTCCACGGCACTCTAACCTGCATTGCATGACCTCCTGAGTTGTCCTCCGGCGGCGTGGGACTCCTTTGTGCAACTTCGGGTGAGCACCGTTTCACTCCACTTCGTAGTGCCTGTTCTGGCACTTCTGCGGGTGCTGCCTGCTTCTGAGAGGGCCCCTTGTCTTGCTGGGCGCCCCTTCTGTCCCCTGATGCAATTGGCGACATCCTGGTCCTTCCTGGGCTACAGCAGCACCCAAAAACCCCAACCGCAAGCTTTGCAGCTAGCAAGGCTTGTTTACAGTCTTTCCGCAGGAAAACACTCCTGCACGACTCTGCACGGTGTAGGACATCCATCCTCCAAAGGGGAAGTTTCTAGCCCTTGTCGTTCTTGCAGAATCCTCAGATTCTACTGTCCAGTAGCAGCTTCTTTGCACCCACAGCTGGCATTTCCTGGGCATCTGCCCACTCCCGACTTGATCGTGACTTTTGGACTTGGTCCCCTTGTTCCACAGGTACCCTCGTCTGGAAATCCATCGTTGTTGCATTGCTGGTTTTGGTCTTTCCTGCAGAATTCCCCTATCACGACTTCTGTGCTCTTTGGGGAACTTTAGTGCACTTTGCACTCACTTTTCAGGGTCTTGGGGTGGGCTATTTTTCTAACCCTCACTGTTTTCTTACAGTCCCAGCGACCCTCTACAAGGTCACATAGGTTTGGGGTCCATTCGTGGTTCGCATTCCACTTTTGGAGTATATGGTTTGATGTTCCCCTATCCGTATGTGTCCCCATTGCATCCTATTGTAACTATACATTGTTTGCACTGTTTTCTAATACTATACTGCATATTTTTGGTATTGTGTACATATATCTTGTGTATATTTGCTATCCTCATACTGAGGGTACTCACTGAGATACTTTGGCATATTATCATAAAAATAAAGTACCTTTATTTTTAGTATATCTGTGTATTGTGTTTTCTTATGATATTGTGCATATGACACTAGTGGTACTGTAGGAGCTTCACTCGTCTCCTAGTTCAGCCTAAGCTGCTCTGCTAAGCTACCATTATCTATCAGCCTAAGCTGCTAGACACCCTATACACTAATAAGGGATACCTGGGCTTGGTGCAAGGTGTAAGTACCCCTTGGTACTCACTACAAGCCAGTCCAGCCTCCTACATTGGTTGTGCAGTGGTGGGATAAGTACTTTGCAACTACTTACCACTTTTGTCATTGTACTTTTCATAAGAGAAAAATATACAAAACAAGTTCAGTGTATGTACACCTAACCAAAAAGTTTTGCTTTTCTTCTCTCACTTCTTTTACTAAGTGCTGAAAAGTACCTCTACACTTTCAAAAAGTTCTTAAAAAGTTTTTAAAGGTTTATTTTCCTGTTCTTTAAAAAGTTCTGAAAAACCTTTTCTCACTTTTTCTATCACTTAAACACTTTCTAAAATGTCTGGCACAGGCCAAACTGTTGATCTGTCCAAACTTGCTTATGATCACCTTAGCTGGAAAGGAGCAAGGAGTCTCTGCATAGAAAGAGGTTTAAGTGTAGGGAAGAATCCCTCTAGAGAACTGTTGGTTAATATGCTTGTTGAACAGGATAAGGCCAGAGGTGCCACTTCTGTTGAGAAATTAGCTGATGGTTCCCAATCTGACCCTGGGGCACCCCTAGCAAAAGATTTAGAAAGGAAACTTCATAGCCTGCCCATTATCAGACAACCTAGCATAGCTGGTACTGATGTAGAGTCACACCATACTGATAGTGTTGTCTCACATCACAGTAAGAGTATTCCTTCTCATCATAGTAGAAGTGATGTTTCTGTTAGCCAAGCTGTTAGGGTGCCATCTGTTAGGGACAGGTCTCCTTCTGTTCATTCTCACCATACTTCTGTTTCAAGGCATGTCCCACCCACCCACCCTGATGACAGAGTGTTAGAAAGGGAGCTCAATAGATTGAGAGTGGAACAAACCAGGCTGAAACTCAAGAAGCAACAGCTGGATTTGGATAGGCAGTCCTTAGAAGTGGAAAGAGAAAGACAGAAATTGGGTTTAGAAACCCATGGTGGCAGCAGCAGTATTCCCCATAGTCATCCTGCAAAAGAGCATGATTCTAGGAATCTGCACAAGATAGTTCCCCCTTATAAGGAGGGGGATGACATTAACAAGTGGTTTGCTGCACTTGAGAGGGCCTGTGTTGTACAGGATGTCCCTCAAAGGCAGTGGGCTGCTATCCTATGGCTATCATTTAGTGGAAAGGGTAGGGATAGGCTCCTTACTGTGAAAGAAAGTGAAGCCAATGATTTCAAAGTTCTTAAGAATGCACTCCTAGATGGTTATGGCTTAACCACTGTACTGGATGAAGTTCAGAGAAACCAAAAAGGAGTCTTCACAAGACTGGGTAGACTTTGTTGACCATTCAGTGAAGGCCTTGGAGGGGTGGTTACATGGTAGTAAAGTTACTGATTATGAAAGCCTGTATAACTTAATCCTGAGAGAGCATATTCTTAATAACTGTGTGTCTGATTTGTTGCACCAGTACCTGGTGGACTCTGATCTGACCTCTCCCCAAGAATTGGGAAAGAAGGCAGACAAATGGGTCAGAACAAGGGTGAACAGAAAAGTTCATACAGGGGGTGACAAAGATGGCAAGAAGAATGATGGTAAGTCTTCTGACAAGGGTGGGGACAAATCTAAAAATGAGTCTTCATCAGGCCCACAAAAACACTCTGGTGGGGGTGGTGGGCCCAAATCCTCTTCAAATCAAAACAAAGAAAAGAAACCATGGTGCTATTTATGTAAAATAAAAGGCCATTGGACAACAGATCCCAGTTGTCCAAAGAAAAGCACCAAGCCTCCTACCACTACAACCCCTGCTGCTACACCTAGTGCCCCTAGTAATAGCAGTGGTGGTGGGAGCAAACCTACTAATAGCTAATCCAAGGGAGTAGCTGGGCTCACTTTTGGTAACTTAGTTGGGGTTGGTCTTGTTAGGGAGACCACAGAGGCTGTGTTAGTCTCTGAGGGGGCTATTGATTTAGCCACCTTAGTTGTTTGTCCCCTTAACATGGATAAGTACAAGCAACTACCCCTAATAAATGGTGTTGAGGTTCAGGCATACAGGGACACAGGTGCCAGTGTTACAATGGTAATAGAGAAACTGGTCCACCCTGAACAACACCTACTTGGTCACCAGTACCAAGTAACCGATGCTCACAACAATACACTTAGCCACCCCATGGCTGTTGTGAATCTCAACTGGGGGGGGGTTACTGGCCCAAAGAAAGTTGTGGTTGCCTCAGATTTACCTGTAGACTGTCCATTAGGAAATTATTTAGAGACATCAGCTTGGGCAGAAGTGGAGTTGGAGGCTCATGCAGCAATGCTGGGCATTCCAGGGCATATTTTTGCTTTGACCAGGGCTCAGGCCAAAAAGCAAAAAGGACAGGGTGACTTGGATCCTGGAAGAATGGACCAAGTGCTCCCTAAAGCTAGGGCTAGTAGAGGTAAAGCACTACCTACTATCCCTCCCTCTACAGTGGATTCTACTTCTGAGGAAGAAGAATTTCCACCCTGTGCAGAACCTACACCAGAGGAGCTGGAAGCAGACACTGCTGAGCTTTTGGGTGAAGGGGGGCCTGCCAGGCAGGAGCTGAGTGTGGCACAGCATACCTGTCCCACACTAAAGGGTCTAAGGCAGCAAGCTGTCAAACAAGCAAATGGGGATGTCAGTGACTCTCACAGAGTTTACTGGGAGGACAACCTCTTGTACACTGAAGCAAGGGATCCAAAACCTGGAGCTGCCAGGAGATTGGTGATTCCTCAGGAGTACAGAAAGTTCCTCCTAACTCTAGCCCACGATATTCTCTTAGCTGGACATTTAGGGCAAATGAAAACTTGGGACAGGCTTGTTCCCTTGTTTCATTGGCCTAGAATGTCAGAGGACAGAAAGGAATTTTGTAAGTCCTGTGAAACCTATCAAGCCAGTGGCAAGACAGGTGGCACTCCAAAGGCACCCCTTATCCCACTGCCTGTGGTTGGGGTTCCCTTTGAAAGGGTAGGGGTTGACCTAGTTGGCCCCCTTGACCCTCCTACTGCTTCAGGCAATAGGTTTATCTTAGTGGTAGTGGACCATGCCACCAGATATCCTGAAGCAATTCCTCTAAGGACCACTACAGCTCCTGCAGTGGCAAAGGCCCTCCTGGGAATATTTTCCAGGGTGGGCTTCCCAAAAGAGGTGGTATCAGTCAGGGGAAGCAATTTCATGTCTGCTTACTTAAAGGCCATGTGGAAGGAGTGTGGTGTGACATACAAGTTCACTACACCCTATCATCCACAAACAAATGGACTGGTGGAGAGATTTAACAAAACTCTCAAAGGCATGATTATGGGACTCCCTGAAAAACTCCGCAGGAGATGTGATATCCTGTTACCTTGCCTCCTTTTTACTTACAGGGAGGTACCCCAAAAAGAGTGGGCTTCAGCCCCTTTGAACTCCTATTTGGACACCCTGTGAGAGGTCCTCTAACACTTGTTAAGGAGGGTTGGGAACAACCTTTAAAAGCTCCAAAGCAAGACATATGGACTATGTACTTGGCCTAAGATCAAGGATGGCTGAGTACATGAAAAAGGCCAGTAAAAACCTTTAGACCAGCCAAGAGCTCCAAAAGCAATGGCATGACCAGAAGGCTGTTTTGGTTCAGTACCAACCAGGACAGAAAGTGTGGGTCTTGGAGCCTGTGGCCCCAAGAGCACTCCAAGATAAATGGAGTGGACCCCACATAATTGTTGAGAAGAAGGGTGAAGTCACCTACTTAGTTGACTTAGGCACTGCCAGGAGTCCCCTTAGAGTGCTCCATGTCAATCGCCTGAAACCCTACTATGACAGGGCTGATCTCACCCTGCTCATGGCAACTGATGAGGGACAGGAAGAAGAGAGTGACCCTCTCCCTGATCTCTTCTCTTCCACAGAACAAGATGCTCTAGTGGAAGGTGTAGTTTTGGCAGATTGTCTTACTGCTGAGCAGAAAGACCACTGCATAAATCTCCTAGGTCAGTTTTCTGAACTCTTTTCTACTGTGCCAGGTACCACTTCTTGGTGTGAGCACACTATGGATACTGGAGACAGTTTGCCTGTCAGAAGTAAGATCTATAGGCAGTCTGACCATGTCAGAGACTGCATAAAGCAAGAGGTACAGAAAATGCTTGAACTAGGAGTGGTTGAGCACTCTGAAAGTCCATGGGCCTCTCCTGTGGTACTTGTACCAAAACCTCATTCCAAGGATGGAAAGAAGGAAATGCGGTTTTGTGTAGACTATAGAGGTCTCAACCAGGTAAACAAAACTGATGCTCACCCTATACCCAGGGCAGATGAGCTAATAGATACACTGGCATCTGCCAAGTATCTAAGCACTTTTGATTTGACTGCAGGGTATTGGCAGATCAAATTATCAGAAGAGATGCAAAAGCAAAAACTGCATTTTCAACCATTGGAGGCCATTACCAATTCACAGTAATGCCTTTTGGATTGAAAAATGCACCCGCCACTTTTCAGAGGTTGGTGAATACAGTCCTGCAAGGGCTGGAAGCTTTTAGTGCAGCATATCTAGATGATATAGCTGTCTTTAGCTCCAGCTAGGATGATCACCTGGTCCACCTATGGAAAGTTTTGGAGGCCCTGCAAAAGGCAGGCCTCACTATCAAAGCTTCAAATGCCAGATAGGGCAGGGGAAAGTGGTTTATCTGGGACACCTGGTAGGTGGAGAACAGATTGCACCACTTCAGGGGAAAATCCAAACTATTATAAATTGGGTTCCCCCTACAACTCAGACCCAAGTGAGAGCCTTCTTAGGCCTCACTGGGTATTACAGGAGGTTCATAAAGAACTATGGCTCCATAGCAGCCCCTCTTAATGACCTCACCTCTAAGAAAATGCCTAAAAAGGTATTATGGACAGCTAGCTGTCAGAAAGCTTTTGAGGAGCTGAAGCAGGCCATGTGCTCTGCACCTGTCCTGAAAAGCCCCTGTTACTCCAAAAAAGTCATTGTCCAAACTGATGCATCTGAATTAGGGGTAGGGACAGTCTTATCACAACTTAATTCTGAAGCCCAGGATCAACCTGTTGCTTTTATCAGCAGGAGGTTGAACCCTGGAGAAAAGCGTTGGTCTGCCATAGAGAGGGAGGACTTTGCTGTGGTCTGGGCACTGAAGAAGTTGAGGCCATACCTGTTTGGCACTCACTTCATTGTTCAGACAGACCACAAACCTCTACTTTGGCTAAAACAAATGAAAGGTGAAAATCCTAAATTGTTGAGGTGGTCCATATCCCTACAGGGAATGGATAATACAGTGGAACATAGACCTGGGAGTACCCACTCCAATGCAGATGGACTCTCCAGATATTTCCACTTAGACAATGAAGACCCATCAGGTAATGACTAGTCGTATTGTCCTTCGTTTGGGGGGGGGGGTTGTGTAGGAATGTACCATCTTGCCTAGCATGTTACCCCCATTTTTCACTGTATATATGTTGTTTTAGTTGTATGTGTCACTGGGACCCTGCCAGCCAGGGCCCCAGTGCTCATAAGTGTGCCCTGAATGTGTTACCTGTGTTATGACTAACTGTCTCACTGAGGCTCTGCTATCCAGAACCTCAGTGGTTATGATCTCTCATTTCTGTCCAAATTGTCACTAACAGGCTAGTGACCAATTTCACCAATTTACATTGGCATACTGGAACACCCTTATAATTCCCTAGTATATGGTACTGAGGTACCCAGGGTATTGGGGTTCCAGGAGATCCCTATGGGCTGCAGCATTTCTTTTGCCACGCATAGGGAGCTCTGACAATTCTTACACAGGCCTGCCACTGCAGCCTGAGTGAAATAACGTCCACGTTATTTCACAGCCATTTACCACTGCACTTAAGTAACTTATAAGTCACCTATATGTCTAAGCTTTACCTGGTAAAGGTTAGGTGCAAAGTTACTTAGTGTGTGGGCACCCTGGCACTAGCCAAGGTGCCCCCACATTGTTCAGGGCAAATTCCCCAGACTTTGTGAGTGCGGGGACACCATTACACGCGTGCACTACACATAGGTCAATACCTATGTGTAGCTTCACAATGGTAACTCCGAATATGGCCATGTAACATGTCTATGATCATGGAATTGCCCCCTCTATGCCATTCTGGCATTGTTGGCACAATCCCATGATCCCACGGGTCTCTAGCACAGACCCGGGTACTGCCAAACTGCCTATTCAGGGGTTTCACTGCAGCTGCTGCTGCTGCCAACCCCTCAGACAGGTTTCTGCCCTCATGGGGTCCAGCCAGGCTTGGCCCAGGAAGGCAGAACAAAGGACTTCCTCAGAGAGAGGGTGTTACACCCTCTCCCTTTGGAAAAAGGTGTTAAGGCAGGGGAGGAGTAGCCTCCCCCAGCCTCTGGAAATGCTTTCATGGGCACAGATGGTGCCCATTTCTGCATAAGCCAGTCTACACCGGTTCAGGGACCCCTCAGCCCTGCTCTGGCGCGAAACTGTACAAAGGAAAGGGGAGTGACCACTCCCCTGACCTGCACCTCCCCTGGGAGGTGCCCAGAGCTCCTCCAGTGTGCTCCAGACCTCTGCCATCTTGGAAACAGAGGTGCTGCTGGCACACTGGACTGCTCTGAGTGGCCAGGGCCAGCAGGTGACGTCAGAGACTCCTTCTGATAGGCTCCTTCAGGTGTTGCTAGCCTATCCTCTCTCCTAAGTAGCCAAACCCTCTTTTCTGGCTATTTAGGGTCTCTGCTTTGGGGAATTCCTTAGATAACGAATGCAAGAGCTCATCCGAGTTCCTCTGCATCTCTCTCTTCACCTTCTGCCAAGGAATTGACTGCTGACCGCGCTGGAAGCCTGCAAAACTGCAACAAAGTAGCGAAGACGACTACTGCAACTCTGTAACGCTGATCGTGCCGCCTTCTCGACTGTTTTCCTGGTGGTGCATGCTGTGGGGGTAGTCTGCCTCCTCTCTGCACTAGAAGCTCCAAAGAAATCTCCTGTGGGTCAACTGAATCTTCCCCCTGCAACCGCAGGCACCAAAGAACTGCATCACCGGTCCTCTGGGTCTCCTCTCAGCACAACAAGCGAGGTCCCTTGAATCCAGCAACTCTTTCCAAGTGACTCCCACAGTCCAGTGACTCAGTCCAAGTTTGGTGGAGGTAAGTCCTTGCCTCCCCACGCCAGACTGCATTGCTGGGAACCGCGTGTTTTGCAGCTACTCCGGCTCCTGTGCACTTTCCGAGGGAATCCTTTGTGCACAGCCAAGCCTGGGTCCACGGCACTCTAACCTGCATTGCACGACCTCCTGAGTTGTCCTCCGGCGGCGTGGGACTCCTTTGTGCAACTTCGGGTGAGCACCGTTTCACTCCACTTCGTAGTGCCTGTTCTGGCACTTCTGCGGGTGCTGCCTGCTTCTGAGAGGGCCCCTTGTCTTGCTGGGCGCCCCTTCTGTCCCCTGATGCAATTGGCGACATCCTGGTCCTTCCTGGGCTACAGCAGCACCCAAAAACCCCAACCGCAAGCTTTGCAGCTAGCAAGGCTTGTTTACAGTCTTTCCGCAGGAAAACACTCCTGCACGACTCTGCACGGTGTAGGACATCCATCCTCCAAAGGGGAAGTTTCTAGCCCTTGTCGTTCTTGCAGAATCCTCAGATTCTACTGTCCAGTAGCAGCTTCTTTGCACCCACAGCTGGCATTTCCTGGGCATCTGCCCACTCCCGACTTGATCGTGACTTTTGGACTTGGTCCCCTTGTTCCACAGGTACCCTCGTCTGGAAATCCATTGTTGTTGCATTGCTGGTTTTGGTCTTTCCTGCAGAATTCCCCTATCACGACTTCTGTGCTCTTTGGGGAACTTTAGTGCACTTTGCACTCACTTTTCAGGGTCTTGGGGTGGGCTATTTTTCTAACCCTCACTGTTTTCTTACAGTCCCAGCGACCCTCTACAAGGTCACATAGGTTTGGGGTCCATTCGTGGTTCGCATTCCACTTTTGGAGTATATGGTTTGTGTTTCCCCTATCCCTATGTGCCCCATTGCATCCTATTGTAACTATACATTGTTTGCACTGTTTTCTAATACTATACTGCATATTTTTGGTATTGTGTACATATATCTTGTGTATATTTGCTATCCTCATACTGAGGGTACTCACTGAGATACTTTGGCATATTGTCATAAAAATAAAGTACCTTTATTTTTAGTATATCTGTGTATTGTGTTTTCTTATGATATTGTGCATATGACACTAGTGGTACTGTAGGAGCTTCACTCGTCTCCTAGTTCAGCCTAAGCTGCTCTGCTAAGCTACCATTATCTATCAGCCTAAGCTGCTAGACACCCTATACACTAATAAGGGATACCTGGGCCTGGTGCAAGGTGTAAGTACCCCTTGGTACTCACTACAAGCCAGTCCAGCCTCCTACATTGGTTGTGCAGTGGTGGGATAAGTACTTTGCAACTACTTACCACTTTTGTCATTGTACTTTTCATAAGAGAAAAATATACAAAACAAGTTCAGTGTATGTACACCTAACCAAAAAGTTTTGCTTTTCTTCTCTCACTTCTTTTACTAAGTGCTGAAAAGTACCTCTAAACTTTCAAAAAGTTCTTAAAAAGTTTTTAAAGGTTTATTTTCCTGTTCTTTAAAAAGTTCTGAAAAACCTTTTCTCACTTTTTCTATCACTTAAACACTTTCTAAAATGTCTGGCACAGGCCAAACTGTTGATCTGTCCAAACTTGCTTATGATCACCTTAGCTGGAAAGGAGCAAGGAGTCTCTGCATAGAAAGAGGTTTAAGTGTAGGGAAGAATCCCTCTAGAGAACTGTTGGTTAATATGCTTGTTGAACAGGATAAGGCCAGAGGTGCCACTTCTGTTGAGAAATTAGCTGATGGTTCCCAATCTGACCCTGGGGCACCCCTAGCAAAAGATTTAGAAAGGAAACTTCATAGCCTGCCCATTATCAGACAACCTAGCATAGCTGGTACTGATGTAGAGTCACACCATACTGATAGTGTTGTCTCACATCACAGTAAGAGTATTCCTTCTCATCATAGTAGAAGTGATGTTTCTGTTAGCCAAGCTGTTAGGGTGCCATCTGTTAGGGACAGGTCTCCTTCTGTTCATTCTCACCATACTTCTGTTTCAAGGCATGTCCCACCCACCCACCCTGATGACAGAGTGTTAGAAAGGGAGCTCAATAGATTGAGAGTGGAACAAACCAGGCTGAAACTCAAGAAGCAACAGCTGGATTTGGATAGGCAGTCCTTAGAAGTGGAAAGAGAAAGACAGAAATTGGGTTTAGAAACCCATGGTGGCAGCAGCAGTATTCCCCATAGTCATCCTGCAAAAGAGCATGATTCTAGGAATCTGCACAAGATAGTTCCCCCTTATAAGGAGGGGGGTGACATTAACAAGTGGTTTGCTGCACTTGAGAGGGCCTGTGTTGTACAGGATGTCCCTCAAAGGCAGTGGGCTGCTATCCTATTGCTATCATTTAGTGGAAAGGGTAGGGATAGGCTCCTTACTGTGAAAGAAAGTGAAGCCAATGATTTCAAAGTTCTTAAGAATGCACTCCTAGATGGTTATGGCTTAACCACTGTACTGGATGAAGTTCAGAGAAACCAAAAAGGAGTCTTCACAAGACTGGGTAGACTTTGTTGACCATTCAGTGAAGGCCTTGGAGGGGTGGTTACATGGTAGTAAAGTTACTGATTATGAAAGCCTGTATAACTTAATCCTGAGAGAGCATATTCTTAATAACTGTGTGTCTGATTTGTTGCACCAGTACCTGGTGGACTCTGATCTGACCTCTCCCCAAGAATTGGGAAAGAAGGCAGACAAATGGGTCAGAACAAGGGTGAACAGAAAAGTTCATACAGGGGGTGACAAAGATGGCAAGAAGAAGGATGGTAAGTCTTCTGACAAGGGTGGGGACAAATCTAAAAATGAGTCTTCATCAGGCCCACAAAAACACTCTGGTGGGGGTGGTGGGCCCAAATCCTCTTCAAATCAAAACAAAGAAAAGAAACCATGGTGCTATTTATGTAAAATAAAAGGCCATTGGACAACAGATCCCAGTTGTCCAAAGAAAAGCACCAAGCCTCCTACCACTACAACCCCTGCTGCTACACCTAGTGCCCCTAGTAATAGCAGTGGTGGTGGGAGCAAACCTACTAATAGCTAATCCAAGGGAGTAGCTGGGCTCACTTTTGGTAACTTAGTTGGGGTTGGTCTTGTTAGGGAGACCACAGAGGCTGTGTTAATCTCTGAGGGGGCTATTGATTTAGCCACCTTAGTTGTTTGTCCCCTTAACATGGATAAGTACAAGCAACTACCCCTAATAAATGGTGTTGAGGTTCAGGCCTACAGGGACACAGGTGCCAGTGTTACAATGGTAATAGAGAAACTGGTCCACCCTGAACAACACCTACTTGGTCACCAGTACCAAGTAACCGATGCTCACAACAATACACTTAGCCACCCCATGGCTGTTGTGAATCTCAACTGGGGGGGGGGTTACTGGCCCAAAGAAAGTTGTGGTTGCCTCAGATTTACCTGTAGACTGTCCATTAGGAAATTATTTAGAGACATCAGCTTGGGCAGAAGTGGAGTTGGAGGCTCATGCAGCAATGCTGGGCATTCCAGGGCATATTTTTGCTTTGACCAGGGCTCAGGCCAAAAAGCAAAAAGGACAGGGTGACTTGGATCCTGGAAGAATGGACCAAGTGCTCCCTAAAGCTAGGGCTAGTAGAAGTAAAGCACTACCTACTATCCCTCCCTCTACAGTGGATTCTACTTCTGAGGAAGAAGAATTTCCACCCTGTGCAGAACCTACACCAGAGGAGCTGGAAGCAGACACTGCTGAGCTTTTGGGTGAAGGGGGGCCTGCCAGGGAGGAGCTGAGTGTGGCACAGCATACCTGTCCCACACTAAAGGGTCTAAGGCAGCAAGCTGTCAAACAAGCAAATGGGGATGTCAGTGACTCTCACAGAGTTTACTGGGAGGACAACCTCTTGTACACTGAAGCAAGGGATCCAAAACCTGGAGCTGCCAGGAGATTGGTGATTCCTCAGGAGTACAGAAAGTTCCTCCTAACTCTAGCCCACGATATTCCCTTAGCTGGACATTTGGGGAAAATGAAAACTTGGGACAGGCTTGTTCCCTTGTTTCATTGGCCTAGAATGTCAGAGGACAGAAAGGAATTTTGTAAGTCCTGTGAAACCTATCAAGCCAGTGGCAAGACAGGTGGCACTCCAAAGGCACCCCTTATCCCACTGCCTGTGGTTGGGGTTCCCTTTGAAAGGGTAGTGGTTGACCTAGTTGGCCCCCTTGACCCTCCTACTGCTTCAGGCAATAGGTTTATCTTAGTGGTAGTGGACCATGCCACCAGATATCCTGAAGCAATTCCTCTAAGGACCACTACAGCTCCTGCAGTGGCAAAGGCCCTCCTGGGAATATTTTCCAGGGTGGGCTTCCCAAAAGAGGTGGTATCAGTCAGGGGAAGCAATTTCATGTCTGCTTACTTAAAGGCCATGTGGAAGGAGTGTGGTGTGACATACAAGTTCACTACCCCCTATCATCCACAAACAAATGGACTGGTGGAGAGATTTAACAAAACTCTCAAAGGCATGATTATGGGACTCCCTGAAAAACTCCGCAGGAGATGTGATATCCTGTTACCTTGCCTCCTTTTTACTTACAGGGAGGTACCCCAAAAAGAGTGGGCTTCAGCCCCTTTGAACTCCTATTTGGACACCTTGTGAGAGATCCTCTAACACTTGTTAAGGAGGGTTGGGAACAACCTTTAAAAGCTCCAAAGCAAGACATATGGACTATGTACTTGGCCTAAGATCAAGGATGGCTGAGTACATGAAAAAGGCCAGTAAAAACCTTTAGACCAGCCAAGAGCTCCAAAAGCAATGGCATGACCAGAAGGCTGTTTTGGTTCAGTACCAACCAGGACAGAAAGTGTGGGTCTTGGAGCCTGTGGCCCCAAGAGCACTCCAAGATAAATGGAGTGGACCCCACATAATTGTTGAGAAGAAGGGTGAAGTCACCTACTTAGTTGACTTAGGCACTGCCAGGAGTCCCCTTAGGGTGCTCCATGTCAATCGCCTGAAACCCTACTATGACAGGGCTGATCTCACCCTGCTCATGGCAACTGATGAGGGACAGGAAGAAGAGAGTGACCCTCTCCCTGATCTCTTCTCTTCCACAGAACAAGATGCTCTAGTGGAAGGTGTAGTTTTGGCAGATTGTCTTACTGCTGAGCAGAAAGACCACTGCATAAATCTCCTAGGTCAGTTTTCTGAACTCTTTTCTACTGTGCCAGGTACCACTTCTTGGTGTGAGCACACTATGGATACTGGAGATAGCTTGCCTGTCAGAAGTCAGATCTATAGGCAGTCTGACCATGTCAGAGACTGCATAAAGCAAGAGGTACAGAAAATGCTTGAACTAGGAGTGGTTGAGCACTCTGAAAGTCCATGGGCCTCTCCTGTGGTACTTGTACCAAAACCTCATTCCAAGGATGGAAAGAAGGAAATGCGGTTTTGTGTAGACTATAGAGGTCTCAACCAGGTAAACAAAACTGATGCTCACCCTATACCCAGGGCAGATGAGCTAATAGATACACTGGCATCTGCCAAGTATCTAAGCACTTTTGATTTGACTGCAGGGTATTGGCAGATCAAATTATCAGAAGAGATGCAAAAGCAAAAACTGCATTTTCAACCATTGGAGGCCATTACCAATTCACAGTAATGCCTTTTGGATTGAAAAATGCACCCGCCACTTTTCAGAGGTTGGTGAATACAGTCCTGCAAGGGCTGGAAGCTTTTAGTGCAGCATATCTAGATGATATAGCTGTCTTTAGCTCCAGCTAGGATGATCACCTGGTCCACCTATGGAAAGTTTTGGAGGCCCTGCAAAAGGCAGGCCTCACTATCAAAGCTTCAAAGTGCCAGATAGGTCAGGGGAAAGTGGTTTATCTGGGACACCTGGTAGGTGGAGAACAGATTGCACCACTTCAGGGGAAAATCCAAACTATTATAGATTGGGTTCCCCCTACTACTCAGACCCAAGTGAGAGCCTTCTTAGGCCTCACTGGGTATTACAGGAGGTTCATAAAGAACTATGGCTCCATAGCAGCCCCTCTTAATGACCTCACCTCTAAGAAAATGCCTAAAAAGGTATTATGGACAGCTAGCTGTCAGAAAGCTTTTGAGGAGCTGAAGCAGGCCATGTGCTCTGCACCTGTCCTGAAAAGCCCCTGTTACTCCAAAAAAGTAATTGTCCAAACTGATGCATCTGAATTAGGGGTAGGGACAGTCTTATCACAACTTAATTCTGAAGCCCAGGATCAACCTGTTGCTTTTATCAGCAGGAGGTTGAACCCTAGAGAAAAGCGTTGGTCTGCCATAGAGAGGGAGGCCTTTGCTGTGGTCTGGGCACTGAAGAAGTTGAGGCCATACCTGTTTGGCACTCACTTCATTGTTCAGACAGACCACAAACCTCTACTTTGGCTAAAACAAATGAAAGGTGAAAATCCTAAATTGTTGAGGTGGTCCATATCCCTACAGGGAATGGACTGTACAGTGGAACATAGACCTGGGAGTACCCACTCCAATGCAGATGGACTCTCCAGATATTTCCACTTAGACAATGAAGACCCATCAGGTAATGACTAGTCTTATTGTCCTTCGTTTGGGGGGGGGGGGGGGGGTTGTGTATGAAAGTACCATCTTGCCTAGCATGTTACCCCCATTTTTCACTGTATATATGTTGTTTTAGTTGTATGTGTCACTGGGACCCTGCCAGCCAGGGCCCCAGTGCTCATAAGTGTGCCCTGAATGTGTTACCTGTGTTATGACTAACTGTCTCACTGAGGCTCTGCTATCCAGAACCTCAGTGGTTATGATCTCTCATTTCTGTCCAAATTGTCACTAACAGGCTAGTGACCAATTTCACCAATTTACATTGGCATACTGGGACACCCTTATAATTCCCTAGTATATGGTACTGAGGTACCCAGGGTATTGGGGTTCCAGGAGATCCCTATGGGCTGCAGCATTTCTTTTGCCACCCATAGGGAGCTCTGACAATTCTTACACAGGCCTGCCACTGCAGCCTGAGTGAAATAACGTCCACGTTATTTCACAGCCACTTACCACTGCACTTAAGTAACTTATAAGTCACCTATATGTCTAAGCTTTACCTGGTAAAGGTTAGGTGCAAAGTTACTTAGTGTGTGGGCACCCTGGCACTAGCCAAGGTGCCCCCACATTGTTCAGGGCAAATTCCCCAGACTTTGTGAGTGCGGGGACACCATTACACGTGTGCACTACACATAGGTCAATACCTATGTGTAGCTTCACAATGGTAACTCCGAATATGGCCATGTAACATGTCTATGATCATGGAATTGCCCCCTCTATGCCATTCTGGCATTGTTGGCACAATCCCATGATCCCACGGGTCTCTAGCACAGACCCGGGTACTGCCAAACTGCCTTTTCAGGGGTTTCACTGCAGCTGCTGCTGCTGCCAACCCCTCAGACAGGTTTCTGCCCTCATGGGGTCCAGCCAGGCTTGGCCCAGGAAGGCAGAACAAAGGACTTCCTCAGAGAGAGGGTGTTACACCCTCTCCCTTTGGAAAAAGGTGTTAAGGCAGGGGAGGAGTAGCCTCCCCCAGCCTCTGGAAATGCTTTCATGGGCACAGATGGTGCCCATTTCTGCATAAGCCAGTCTACACCGGTTCAGGGACCCCTCAGCCCTGCTCTGGCGCGAAACTGTACAAAGGAAAGGGGAGTGACCACTCCCCTGACCTGCACCTCCCCTGGGAGGTGCCCAGAGCTCCTCCAGTGTGCTCCAGACCTCTGCCATCTTGGAAACAGAGGTGCTGCTGGCACACTGGACTGCTCTGAGTGGCCAGGGCCAGCAGGTGACGTCAGAGACTCCTTCTGATAGGCTCCTTCAGGTGTTGCTAGCCTATCCTCTCTCCTAAGTAGCCAAACCCTCTTTTCTGGCTATTTAGGGTCTCTGCTTTGGGGAATTCCTTAGATAACGAATGCAAGAGCTCATCCGGGTTCCTCTGCATCTCTCTCTTCACCTTCTGCCAAGGAATCGACTGCTGACCGCGCTGGAAGCCTGCAAAACTGCAACAAAGTAGCGAAGATGACTTCTGCAACTCTGTAACGCTGATCCTGCCGCCTTCTCGACTGTTTTCCTGGTGGTGCATGCTGTGGGGGTAGTCTGCCTCCTCTCTGCACTAGAAGCTCCAAAGAAATCTCCCGTGGGTCAACTGAATCTTCCCCCTGCAACCGCAGGCACCAAAGAACTGCATCACCGGTCCTCTGGGTCTCCTCTCAGCACAACGAGCGAGGTCCCTTGAATCCAGCAACTCTTTCCAAGTGACTCCCACAGTCCAGTGACTCAGTCCAAGTTTGGTGGAGGTAAGTCCTTGCCTCCCCACGCCAGACTGCATTGCTGGGAACCGCGTGTTTTGCAGCTACTCCGGCTCCTGTGCACTTTCCGAGGGAATCCTTTGTGCACAGCCAAGCCTGGGTCCACGGCACTCTAACCTGCATTGCACGACCTCCTGAGTTGTCCTCCGGCGGCGTGGGACTCCTTTGTGCAACTTCGGGTGAGCACCGTTTCACTCCACTTCGTAGTGCCTGTTCTGGCACTTCTGCGGGTGCTGCCTGCTTCTGAGAGGGCCCCTTGTCTTGCTGGGCGCCCCTTCTGTCCCCTGATGCAATTGGCGACATCCTGGTCCTTCCTGGGCTACAGCAGCACCCAAAAACCCCAACCGCAAGCTTTGCAGCTAGCAAGGCTTGTTTACAGTCTTTCCGCAGGAAAACACTCCTGCACGACTCTGCACGGTGTAGGACATCCATCCTCCAAAGGGGAAGTTTCTAGCCCTTGTCGTTCTTGCAGAATCCTCAGATTCTACTGTCCAGTAGCAGCTTCTTTGCACCCACAGCTGGCATTTCCTGGGCATCTGCCCACTCCCGACTTGATCGTGACTTTTGGACTTGGTCCCCTTATTCCACAGGTACCCTCGTCTGGAAATCCATTGTTGTTGCATTGCTGGTTTTGGTCTTTCCTGCAGAATTCCCCTATCACGACTTCTGTGCTCTTTGGGGAACTTTAGTGCACTTTGCACTCACTTTTCAGGGTCTTGGGGTGGGCTATTTTTCTAACCCTCACTGTTTTCTTACAGTCCCAGCGACCCTCTACAAGGTCACATAGGTTTGGGGTCCATTCGTGGTTCGCATTCCACTTTTGGAGTATATGGTTTGTGTTTCCCCTATCCCTATGTGCCCCATTGCATCCTATTGTAACTATACATTGTTTGCACTGTTTTCTAATACTATACTGCATATTTTTGGTATTGTGTACATATATCTTGTGTATATTTGCTATCCTCATACTGAGGGTACTCACTGAGATACTTTGGCATATTGTCATAAAAATAAAGTACCTTTATTTTTAGTATATCTGTGTATTGTGTTTTCTTATGATATTGTGCATATGACACTAGTGGTACTGTAGGAGCTTCACTCGTCTCCTAGTTCAGCCTAAGCTGCTCTGCTAAGCTACCATTATCTATCAGCCTAAGCTGCTAGACACCCTATACACTAATAAGGGATACCTGGGCCTGGTGCAAGGTGTAAGTACCCCTTGGTACTCACTACAAGCCAGTCCAGCCTCCTACATTGGTTGTGCAGTGGTGGGATAAGTACTTTGCAACTACTTACCACTTTTGTCATTGTACTTTTCATAAGAGAAAAATATACAAAACAAGTTCAGTGTATGTACACCTAACCAAAAAGTTTTGCTTTTCTTCTCTCACTTCTTTTACTAAGTGCTGAAAAGTACCTCTAAACTTTCAAAAAGTTCTTAAAAAGTTTTTAAAGGTTTATTTTCCTGTTCTTTAAAAAGTTCTGAAAAACCTTTTCTCACTTTTTCTATCACTTAAACACTTTCTAAAATGTCTGGCACAGGCCAAACTGTTGATCTGTCCAAACTTGCTTATGATCACTGTTAGAAATGGGGTCTTTGGTTGACAGTCAGGTTACCCCCTGTTCAAGCAAGGACCCTCACTCTAGTTAGGATAAAAGAGAATCACCCTCAGCTAACCCCTGCTTACCCCCTTGGTAGCTTGGCAGAGCAGTAGGCTTAACCTCAGAGTGCTGGGCGTAAAGTATTTGTACCAACACACACAGTAACTCAATGAAAACACTACAAAATGACACAACACCAGTTTAGAAAAATAGGAAATATTTATCTAGACAAAACAAGACCAAAACGACAAAAATCCAACATACACAAGTCAAGTTATGATTTTTTAAAGGTTTAAAATAAAAAGAGTCTTTAGGTAGTTGTAACAACACACTAGCGCTGCTAGCGTGTAAATGTACCTGGTTTGCGTCAAAAATAACCCCGCACGGGCGGTGTGCGTCGAAAATAACCCTGCACGGTTATATGCGTCGAAAACAACTCGGCACGGCGATGCGCGTCGAAAAAGCCAGCCACGCGACAGTCCGAAAGTCCCGCGGCGCAGGTTGCGATCTCTCAGCCTTCGTCAGCGATGCTGCGCGTCGTTTCTCCTGCTCCGGGCGTCGATTCTCCGGTCGCGTTTCCTGCGGCGTCGTTTCTCAGCTGCGGAGCCAGCGTCGCGTCGTTTTCTCAGCCGCGATCGGATTCGCGTCGATCTTTTCTCCGCACGGCGCTCGGTGCGTGTATTTTTGTCCTTAGGCTGCCAGCCTCTCCTTTCAGGGTCCCAGGAACTGGAAGGGCACCACAGAGCAGAGTAGGGGTCTCTCCAGAGACTCCAGGTGCTGGCAGGAAGAAGTCTTTGCTATCCCTGAGACTTCAACAACAGGAGGCAAGCTCTACATCAAGCCCTTGGAGATTTCTTCTTCAAGATGGAAGGCACACAAAGTCCAGTCTTTGCCCTCTTACTCTGGCAGAAGTAGCACTGCAGGAAAGCTCCACAAAGCACAGTCACAGGCAGGGCAGCACTTGTTCCTCAGCGATCAGCTCTTCTCCAGGCAGAGGTTCCCCTTGATTCCAGAAGTGTTTCTAAAGTTTGTAAGTTTGGGTGCCCTTCTTATACCCATTTTAGTCTTTGAAGTCACCTTCCTTCAAAGGGGACTCACACCTTCTTGTGAAATCCTGCCTTGCCCAGGCAAGGCCTCAGACACACACCAGGGGGTTGGAGACAGCATTGTCAGAGGCAGGCACAGTCCTTTCAGATGAGAGTGACCACTCCACCCCTCCCTCCTAGCAGAGATGGCTAATCAGGAAATGCAGATCACACCCCAGCTCCCTTTGTGTCACTGTCTGGTGTGAGGTGAAAAACAACCCAACTGTCAAACTGACCCAGACAGGGAATCCACAAACAAGGCAGAGTCACAGAATGGTTTAAGCAAGAAAATGCTCACTTTCTAAAAGTGGCATGTCCAAACGCACAATCTTAAAATCAACTTTACTAAAAGATGTATTTTTAAATTGTGAGTTCAGGGATCCCAAACTCCACATGTCCATCTACTCTCTAGGGGAATCTACACTTTAATCATATTTAAAGGTAGCCCCCATATTATCCTATGAGAGAGAGACAGACCTTGCAACAGTGAAAACGAAATTGGCAGTATTTCACTGTCAGGACATATAAACCACATTACTATATGTCCTACCTTATCCATACACTGCACCCTGCCCTTGGGGCTACCTAGGGCCTACCTTAGGGGTGCCTTACATGTAAGAAAAGGGAAGGTTTAGGCCTGGCAAGTGGGTACACTTGCCAAGTCGAATTTACAGTGTAAGAATACACATACAGACACTGCAGTGGCAGGTCTGAGACATGATTACAGAGCTACTTATGTGGGTGACACAACCAGTGCTGCAGGCCCACTAGTAGCATTTGATTTACAGGCCCTGGCACCTCTAGTGCACCTTACTAGGGACTTACTAGTAAATCAAATATGCCAATCATGGATAAACCACTTACATACAATTCAAACAGGAGAGCATATGCACTTTAGCACTGGTTAGCAGTGGTAAAGTGCTCAGAGTTGAAAAGCCAACAGCAACATGTCAGAAAAATATAGGAGGCAGGAGGCAAAAAAGTCTGGGGATGACCCTGCATAAGCAAAAGTCCAACAATCACCTTAGCTGGAAAGGAGCAAGGAGTCTCTGCATAGAAAGAGGTTTAAGTGTAGGGAAGAATCCCTCTAGAGAACTGTTGGTTAATATGCTTGTTGAACAGGATAAGGCCAGAGGTGCCACTTCTGTTGAGAAATTAGCTGATGGTTCCCAATCTGACCCTGGGGCACCCCTAGCAAAAGATTTAGAAAGGAAACTTCATAGCCTGCCCATTATCAGACAACCTAGCATAGCTGGTACTGATGTAGAGTCACACCATACTGATAGTGTTGTCTCACATCACAGTAAGAGTATTCCTTCTCATCATAGTAGAAGTGATGTTTCTGTTAGCCAAGCTGTTAGGGTGCCATCTGTTAGGGACAGGTCTCCTTCTGTTCATTCTCACCATACTTCTGTTTCAAGGCATGTCCCACCCACCCACCCTGATGACAGAGTGTTAGAAAGGGAGCTCAATAGATTGAGAGTGGAACAAACCAGGCTGAAACTCAAGAAGCAACAGCTGGATTTGGATAGGCAGTCCTTAGAAGTGGAAAGAGAAAGACAGAAATTGGGTTTAGAAACCCATGGTGGCAGCAGCAGTATTCCCCATAGTCATCCTGCAAAAGAGCATGATTCTAGGAATCTGCACAAGATAGTTCCCCCTTATAAGGAGGGGGATGACATTAACAAGTGGTTTGCTGCACTTGAGAGGGCCTGTGTTGTACAGGATGTCCCTCAAAGGCAGTGGGCTGCTATCCTATTGCTATCATTTAGTGGAAAGGTTAGGGATAGGCTCCTTACTGTGAAAGAAAGTGAAGCCAATGATTTCAAAGTTCTTAAGAATGCACTCCTAGATGGTTATGGCTTAACCACTGTACTGGATGAAGTTCAGAGAAACCAAAAAGGAGTCTTCACAAGACTGGGTAGACTTTGTTGACCATTCAGTGAAGGCCTTGGAGGGGTGGTTACATGGTAGTAAAGTTACTGATTATGAAAGCCTGTATAACTTAATCCTGAGAGAGCATATTCTTAATAACTGTGTGTCTGATTTGTTGCACCAGTACCTGGTGGACTCTGATCTGACCTCTCCCCAAGAATTGGGAAAGAAGGCAGACAAATGGGTCAGAACAAGGGTGAACAGAAAAGTTCATACAGGGGGTGTCAAAGATGGCAAGAAGAAGGATGGTAAGTCTTCTGACAAGGGTGGGGACAAATCTAAAAATGAGTCTTCATCAGGCCCACAAAAACACTCTGGTGGGGGTGGTGGGCCCAAATCCTCTTCAAATCAAAACAAAGAAAAGAAACCATGGTGCTATTTATGTAAAATAAAAGGCCATTGGACAACAGATCCCAGTTGTCCAAAGAAAAGCACCAAGCCTCCTACCACTACAACCCCTGCTGCTACACCTAGTGCCCCTAGTAATAGCAGTGGTGGTGGGAGCAAACCTACTAATAGCTAATCCAAGGGAGTAGCTGGGCTCACTTTTGGTAACTTAGTTGGGGTTAGTCTTGTTAGGGAGACCACAGAGGCTGTGTTAATCTCTGAGGGGGCTATTGATTTAGCCACCTTAGTTGTTTGTCCCCTTAACATGGATAAGTACAAGCAACTACCCCTAATAAATGGTGTTGAGGTTCAGGCCTACAGGGACACAGGTGCCAGTGTTACAATGGTAATAGAGAAACTGGTCCACCCTGAACAACACCTACTTGGTCACCAGTACCAAGTAACCGATGCTCACAACAATACACTTAGCCACCCTATGGCTGTTGTGAATCTCAACTGGGGGGGGGGGGTTACTGGCCCAAAGAAAGTTGTGGTTGCCTCAGATTTACCTGTAGACTGTCCATTAGGAAATTATTTAGAGACATCAGCTTGGGCAGAAGTGGAGTTGGAGGCTCATGCAGCAATGCTGGGCATTCCAGGGCATATTTTTGCTTTGACCAGGGCTCAGGCCAAAAAGCAAAAAGGACAGGGTGACTTGGATCCTGGAAGAATGGACCAAGTGCTCCCTAAAGCTAGGGCTAGTAGAAGTAAAGCACTACCTACTATCCCTCCCTCTACAGTGGATTCTACTTCTGAGGAAGAAGAATTTCCACCCTGTGCAGAACCTACACCAGAGGAGCTGGAAGCAGACACTGCTGAGCTTTTGGGTGAAGGGGGGCCTGCCAGGGAGGAGCTGAGTGTGGCACAGCATACCTGTCCCACACTAAAGGGTCTAAGGCAGCAAGCTGTCAAACAAGCAAATGGGGATGTCAGTGACTCTCACAGAGTTTACTGGGAGGACAACCTCTTGTACACTGAAGCAAGGGATCCAAAACCTGGAGCTGCCAGGAGATTGGTGATTCCTCAGGAGTACAGAAAGTTCCTCCTAACTCTAGCCCACGATATTCCCTTAGCTGGACATTTGGGGAAAATGAAAACTTGGGACAGGCTTGTTCCCTTGTTTCATTGGCCTAGAATGTCAGAGGACAGAAAGGAATTTTGTAAGTCCTGTGAAACCTATCAAGCCAGTGGCAAGACAGGTGGCACTCCAAAGGCACCCCTTATCCCACTGCCTGTGGTTGGGGTTCCCTTTGAAAGGGTAGGGGTTGACCTAGTTGGCCCCCTTGACCCTCCTACTGCTTCAGGCAATAGGTTTATCTTAGTGGTAGTGGACCATGCCACCAGATATCCTGAAGCAATTCCTCTAAGGACCACTACAGCTCCTGCAGTGGCAAAGGCCCTCCTGGGAATATTTTCCAGGGTGGGCTTCCCAAAAGAGGTGGTATCAGTCAGGGGAAGCAATTTCATGTCTGCTTACTTAAAGGCCATGTGGAAGGAGTGTGGTGTGACATACAAGTTCACTACACCCTATCATCCACAAACAAATGGACTGGTGGAGAGATTTAACAAAACTCTCAAAGGCATGATTATGGGACTCCCTGAAAAACTCCGCAGGAGATGTGATATCCTGTTACCTTGCCTCCTTTTTACTTACAGGGAGGTACCCCAAAAAGAGTGGGCTTCAGCCCCTTTTAACTCCTATTTGGACACCTTATGAGAGATCCTCTAACACTTGTTAAGGAGGGTTGGGAACAACCTTTAAAAGCTCCAAAGCAAGACATATGGACTATGTACTTGGCCTAAGATCAAGGATGGCTGAGTACATGAAAAAGGCCAGTAAAAACCTTTAGACCAGCCAAGAGCTCCAAAAGCAATGGCATGACCAGAAGGCTGTTTTGGTTCAGTACCAACCAGGACAGAAAGTGTGGGTCTTGGAGCCTGTGGCCCCAAGAGCACTCCAAGATAAATGGAGTGGACCCCACATAATTGTTGAGAAGAAGGGTGAAGTCACCTACTTAGTTGACTTAGGCACTGCCAGGAGTCCCCTTAGGGTGCTCCATGTCAATCGCCTGAAACCCTACTATGACAGGGCTGATCTCACCCTGCTCATGGCAACTGATGAGGGACAGGAAGAAGAGAGTGACCCTCTCCCTGATCTCTTCTCTTCCACAGAACAAGATGCTCTAGTGGAAGGTGTAGTTTTGGCAGATTGTCTTACTGCTGAGCAGAAAGACCACTGCATAAATCTCCTAGGTCAGTTTTCTGAACTCTTTTCTACTGTGCCAGGTACCACTTCTTGGTGTGAGCACACTATGGATACTGGAGACAGCTTGCCTGTCAGAAGTCAGATCTATAGGCAGTCTGACCATGTCAGAGACTGCATAAAGCAAGAGGTACAGAAAATGCTTGAACTAGGAGTGGTTGAGCACTCTGAAAGTCCATGGGCCTCTCCTGTGGTACTTGTACCAAAACCTCATTCCAAGGATGGAAAGAAGGAAATGCGGTTTTGTGTAGACTATAGAGGTCTCAACCAGGTAAACAAAACTGATGCTCACCCTATACCCAGGGCAGATGAGCTAATAGATACACTGGCATCTGCCAAGTATCTAAGCACTTTTGATTTGACTGCAGGGTATTGGCAGATCAAATTATCAGAAGAGATGCAAAAGCAAAAACTGCATTTTCAACCATTGGAGGCCATTACCAATTCACAGTAATGCCTTTTGGATTGAAAAATGCACCCGCCACTTTTCAGAGGTTGGTGAATACAGTCCTGCAAGGGCTGGAAGCTTTTAGTGCAGCATATCTAGATGATATAGCTGTCTTTAGCTCCAGCTAGGATGATCACCTGGTCCACCTATGGAAAGTTTTGGAGGCCCTGCAAAAGGCAGGCCTCACTATCAAAGCTTCAAAGTGCCAGATAGGGCAGGGGAAAGTGGTTTATCTGGGACACCTGGTAGGTGGAGAACAGATTGCACCACTTCAGGGGAAAATCCAAACTATTATAGATTGGGTTCCCCCTACAACTCAGACCCAAGTGAGAGCCTTCTTAGGCCTCACTGGGTATTACAGGAGGTTCATAAAGAACTATGGCTCCATAGCAGCCCCTCTTAATGACCTCACCTCTAAGAAAATGCCTAAAAAGGTATTATGGACAGCTAGCTGTCAGAAAGCTTTTGAGGAGCTGAAGCAGGCCATGTGCTCTGCACCTGTCCTGAAAAGCCCCTGTTACTCCAAAAAAGTAATTGTCCAAACTGATGCATCTGAATTAGGGGTAGGGACAGTCTTATCACAACTTAATTCTGAAGCCCAGGATCAACCTGTTGCTTTTATCAGCAGGAGGTTGAACCCTAGAGAAAAGCGTTGGTCTGCCATAGAGAGGGAGGCCTTTGCTGTGGTCTGGGCACTGAAGAAGTTGAGGCCATACCTGTTTGGCACTCACTTCATTGTTCAGACAGACCACAAACCTCTACTTTGGCTAAAACAAATGAAAGGTGAAAATCCAAAATTGTTGAGGTGGTCCATATCCCTACAGGGAATGGACTATACAGTGGAACATAGACCTGGGAGTACCCACTCCAATGCAGATGGACTCTCCAGATATTTCCACTTAGACAATGAAGACCCATCAGGTAATGACTAGTCTTATTGTCCTTCGTTTGGGGGGGGGGGTTGTGTAGGAAAGTACCATCTTGCCTAGCATGTTACCCCCATTTTTCACTGTATATATGTTGTTTTAGTTGTATGTGTCACTGGGACCCTGCCAGCCAGGGCCCCAGTGCTCATAAGTGTGCCCTGAATGTGTTACCTGTGTTATGACTAACTGTCTCACTGAGGCTCTGCTATCCAGAACCTCAGTGGTTATGATCTCTCATTTCTGTCCAAATTGTCACTAACAGGCTAGTGACCAATTTCACCAATTTACATTGGCATACTGGGACACCCTTATAATTCCCTAGTATATGGTACTGAGGTACCCAGGGTATTGGGGTTCCAGGAGATCCCTATGGGCTGCAGCATTTCTTTTGCCACCCATAGGGAGCTCTGACAATTCTTACACAGGCCTGCCACTGCAGCCTGAGTGAAATAACGTCCACGTTATTTCACAGCCATTTACCACTGCACTTAAGTAACTTATAAGTCACCTATATGTCTAAGCTTTACCTGGTAAAGGTTAGGTGCAAAGTTACTTAGTGTGTGGGCACCCTGGCACTAGCCAAGGTGCCCCCACATTGTTCAGGGCAAATTCCCCAGACTTTGTGAGTGCGGGGACACCATTACACGTGTGCACTACACATAGGTCAATACCTATGTGTAGCTTCACAATGGTAACTCCGAATATGGCCATGTAACATGTCTATGATCATGGAATTGCCCCCTCTATGCCATTCTGGCATTGTTGGCACAATCCCATGATCCCACGGGTCTCTAGCACAGACCCGGGTACTGCCAAACTGCCTTTTCAGGGGTTTCACTGCAGCTGCTGCTGCTGCCAACCCCTCAGACAGGTTTCTGCCCTCATGGGGTCCAGCCAGGCTTGGCCCAGGAAGGCAGAACAAAGGACTTCCTCAGAGAGAGGGTGTTACACCCTCTCCCTTTGGAAAAAGGTGTTAAGGCAGGGGAGGAGTAGCCTCCCCCAGCCTCTGGAAATGCTTTCATGGGCACAGATGGTGCCCATTTCTGCATAAGCCAGTCTACACCGGTTCAGGGACCCCTCAGCCCTGCTCTGGCGCGAAACTGTACAAAGGAAAGGGGAGTGACCACTCCCCTGACCTGCACCTCCCCTGGGAGGTGCCCAGAGCTCCTCCAGTGTGCTCCAGACCTCTGCCATCTTGGAAACAGAGGTGCTGCAGGCACACTGGACTGCTCTGAGTGGCCAGGGCCAGCAGGTGACGTCAGAGACTCCTTCTGATAGGCTCCTTCAGGTGTTGCTAGCCTATCCTCTCTCCTAAGTAGCCAAACCCTCTTTTCTGGCTATTTAGGGTCTCTGCTTTGGGGAATTCCTTAGATAACGAATGCAAGAGCTCATCCGGGTTCCTCTGCATCTCTCTCTTCACCTTCTGCCAAGGAATCGACTGCTGACCGCGCTGGAAGCCTGCAAAACTGCAACAAAGTAGCGAAGACGACTTCTGCAACTCTGTAACGCTGATCCTGCCGCCTTCTCGACTGTTTTCCTGGTGGTGCATGCTGTGGGGGTAGTCTGCCTCCTCTCTGCACTAGAAGCTCCGAAGAAATCTCCAGTGGGTCCACGGAATCTTCCCCCTGCAACCGCAGGCACCAAAGAACTGCATCACCAGTCCTCTGGGTCTCCTCTCAGCACGACGAGCGAGGTCCCTTGAATCCAGCAACTCTGTCCAAGTGACTCCCACAGTCCAGTGACTCTTCAGTCCACGTTTGGTGGAGGTAAGTCCTTGCCTTCCCACGCCAGACTGCATTGCTGGGAACCGAGTGTTTTGCAGCTACTCCGGCTCCTGTGCACTTTCCGAGGGAATCCTTTGTGCACAGCCAAGCCTGGGTCCACGGCACTCTAACCTGCATTGCACGACCTCCTGAGTTGTCCTCCGGCGGCGTGGGACTCCTTTGTGCAACTTCGGGTGAGCACTGTTTCACTCCACTTTGTAGTGCCTGTTCTGGCACTTCTGCGGGTGCTGCCTGCTTTTGAGAGGGCTCCTTGTCTTGCTGGGCACCTCCTCTGTCCCCTGACGTAATTGGCGACATCCTGGTCCCTCCTGGGCCACAGCAGCACCCAAAAACCCTAACCGCAAGCTTTGCAGCTAGCAAGGTTGTTGTTTACGGTCATTCCACAGGAAAACACTTCTGCCCGACTCTTCACAATGTGGGACATCTATCCTCCAAAGGGGAAGTTTCTAGCCCTTGTCGTTCTTGCAGAATCCTCAGCTTCTACTGTCCAGTAACAGCTTCTTTGCACCCACAGCTGGCATTTCCTGGGCATCTGCCCACTCCCGACTTGATCGTGACTTTTGGACTTGGTCCCCTTGTTCCACAGATACCCACGTCTGGAAATCCTTCATTGTTGCATTGCTGGTTTTGGTCTTTCCTGCAGAATTCCCCTATCATGACTTCTGTGCTCTTTGGGGAACTTTAGTGCACTTTGCACTCACTTTTCAGGGTCTTGGGGTGGGCTATTTTTCTAACCCTCACTGTTTTCTTACAGTCCCAGCGACCCTCTACAAGGTCACATAGGTTTGGTGTCCATTCGTGGTTCGCATTCCACTTTTGGAGTATATGGTTTGTGTTGCCCCTACCCCTATGTGTCCCCATTGCATCCTATTGTTACTATACATTGTTTGCACTGTTTTCTAATACTATACTGCATATTTTTGGTATTGTGTACATATATCTTGTGTATATTTGCTATCCTCATACTGAGGGTACTCACTGAGATACTTTGGCATATTGTCATAAAAATAAAGTACCTTTATTTTTAGTATATCTGTGTATTGTGTTTTCTTATGATATTGTGCATATGACACTAGTGGTACTGTAGGAGCTTCACTCGTCTCCTAGTTCAGCCTAAGCTGCTCTGCTAAGCTACCATTATCTATCAGCCTAAGCTGCTAGACACCCTATACACTAATAAGGGATACCTGGGCCTGGTGCAAGGTGTAAGTACCCCTTGGTACTCACTACAAGCCAGTCCAGCCACCTACAAATATACATTACCTTTTCACTCCCATTCTTATATTCCCATGATGACACCCTCATGCAAAAAACCCTCAAGCACATCCCTACTTCTTAAGGGCTGGGCAGAACATGAAATTAGCAAAGTCTTAACAATTCACTTCTGTAACATCCATCACTTATGTTCATGTTGAAACTACTTCCCGCCATATGTTTATTTAGGGCATTCTTGTTTTCGTTTTTTGACATGCATACCATACACATGTCCATGACACTTGCCTGGGAGCCGACTCCCATGGCGAGGTTGGCATTTTGTTGGTTTCTTTTACTGGCCCTTATTGCCAGGGTTTGACTGGTGTCGATGGACATTAAAAAAGGCTAAATGTTCTCCCATTCCTAGTGGGCAGACTGACATTTGGCCAATTCACTGATGGCCCTTACTCTATCAGGCTATTGGAGACATTTGGCTACAGCAGTGACGGATTAGAACCTATAGCCCACCAGCATAAAAATTGAGCAGGTGAACCACTGTGTTGGCAGGGAGGGAATTCCATCTCCATTGCAGCAATGTTCCCTTTCCACCTATATATAAATCAACCCCTTTATTCTTCAGTTCACAAGCAGTGTACAGGCATTCATCTTTTTTTTTCTCTGGTTCAAAATATAAGCCTTCAAGTGCAAAACGATAGACATTAAACTCCCTGTACCGTTCCCTTCGATATAAAGGAGGGTCACAAGGTGACTGAAGGAAAATGGTGGAAGTTACACTGAACCTGATGCAATTCAGGTGGGCCTGACATCACCAAAGCTCCTACTACATTCTCCTCTGCAACAGCAAAATCCGATTCAGTAGTTCCAGTGCTGATCGGCATCTGATGACTTTGAACCTACTTCGGCTACAGCCTGCAGTCTTGCCCTACTGATTAAATCTGACTTGCAAAAGAGAGTCTAAGGGCCATATTTATACTTTTTTTAGCGCCTCATTTGCGTTGTTTTTTGACGCAAAATCGGCGCAGACTTACAAAATACAATTGTATTTTGTAAGTTTGTGTAGATTTTGCGTCAAAAAACGACGTAAATGCGGAGCTAAAAAAGTATAAATATGAGCCTAAGAGTCTCATTATGAGGCTAACGGTCATGAAACCACCAGCCTTGCGGTGATGGCCAGACTGCCTCTCTCCAAGCGGCCCAACTGCCACATAATGACCCTGGCAGTTGGACTGCTGTCCCCACTAGGAACATGGTTCCTGATGGTATGATGGCAGTCTGAGTTGTGGTTATCCACATCTGTGCTGCACTCAGTGCTGCCGTGCTGATTACAAATCAACTTTCCACCAGCCTTTTCATGGAATGAAAATGCTGGCAGAATGCCAGTGCAGAGGGTCACATGGGGGCCCCTGCAGTGCCCATGCCCATGCCCAGCACCCAGTGCACATTCCGAGGGTGCTATTGTCCTATGATATTAGCTCAGCTCTCTTAAGGGAGCCTTAGCACTGTTCCTGCCAGTCAGCCTGGCGAAAACATTGTAATACGACAGGGGTGTGGAGGACGCAGCTAGCATGACAGCAGCATCCTCCCTGTGAGTTTGCCCGTCAGCTCGTCTGACTGCCAAACTCATAATGAGGCCCTAAGTCCTAAGGTAGAAAGCTTCACTGGGCCCAAAAATTAGCAGCATCCGATCAATGTTGATGCATTCCTTGGCTCTAACTCTGGACTTTTTCTGCAATGAGATTTTCAGGATTTTGTCGACTGCTTCACCAAGACGTCTTCCTTTGCTAGTCAGTTGTCCAGCCTAAAGACTTTTGTCCCTGAGCCCTCTAACCTATTGGGCTTTTCTGAGTCTGTAGTTAACTTTCGGACTAAGACCAATCCGACCTCTATATTCAAATGCATCGCAGTTCATCTCATCCCATCCATCTCAGTGAGTCTTGTTGGTCTAGTGCTTGTGCTTTTTGGAGCTATTTTCATTAACAAAATGTAAAATTCATACCTCTGTTTCATCTCATGGGAGTTTGGTGTCATTTTGTTGATTAAAATATATTATTATTTTAGGTCTGGTTGTTAGCCAAACCCTTTTTGTTAATAAAATATGTATAATACATTTACATATACAGGCTTTCATCCACCACTCCTCATCTATTGGTATGTTGTGTCAGTCGCAAAATGTGCATATGGACACATCTGTATAGACAATAAATTAATGTTTTTAATGTGTTTATTATTTCCTTATGTTTCATTCAACCTTTCAGTAATAGAGACATGCAACAACAACTAAAAGCCCTAGCTGCCATGTGTCCACCAGCCAAAAAAAAGCAAAAGAATATTTGAACAAGTATTGCTAACCCATTTCATTTTGTGTTTGGATCAAGGTTCTTTTGTTTTCACCCACTTCAGGGATATAGCGTGGGACAATGGGTCAGCCTACCGACCAGCCTACTGGTTATCTTCACTTTGAGTGACTGAATTTTGCTCTTTCACAAGAAGCACATCCACATAAAATCTTGTTCCCTTCAGTGCCATTGCTTTTGTTTTTACTTTCAAATTACCTTAATGTTGCCTTTATATTTAGAGCCTGATGTGATAGCAGTACATATTAATGCTGTAATTTAATTACACCTGTATCGTGCAGCATACCTGTGTGCCCTTGTGGTCCTCGGGGGGTGCTGTCCCTTTTGTTCCCTCTGCTGACCTCCACGTCTCCCCCCCGCCGTCGCCCGACATTGCGACCGCTGTGTGGGAGGAGCGTTGACGGACCAGGACGGGACTACTTTAGCAAGGTCCCCTAGCACCACGGAAGCAGAACAAGCGGATCTCACACGCCCGAAGGTGATATCAAACTGATCCTGCCCCTGGCTGAGCGGGGTCGGGCAAAGGACAGGCCGTTGTGAGTCCGTTAGGGAGCCGTTAGGGGGCCAGAAGGGGTCGGGTTGAGCAAGTTCACTAAGCAGTTAATTGTAATTGTTTTTATTGAATCTGATAACGTTTTAGTAAGCTGTATACCTGGGCTCCATTTAAATTGATTCATTGTGTCTTCTGGGTGTTATACACTTGCTGTTCTGTGTTATTGCTGATATATGTAGAGGCCCTATACTTTGTAAACGATATAAAAGTTCTGTGTAGTGCAGGGCCATAAAACTAGACAGTCTAGTATTTATCAAAAACTAGTAGTGGTCGTCATATTCGTGAGGGCGGTGTAGAATGGCTAAGAATATTTCCACCCTGGATAATTACCTGGTTAAAATGGTGAGCAAGATAAACACTGATAGAAGGAAGTCCTTAGGGAAGGAGTCCACCCCAGAAATGTTTTCTCCTGTAAACAATGGTAGCGGTTCTGTTATGATGGACCCCCTTAATATTGAAGCTCTCCCTTTGGAAAACCCAGCCGCTTTACCCTTCGTTTTAGAGCCACCAAATCAAGTCCCATTGGAGCCCCCGAGTGAGCCTGCATTGTCTCACTCTCCCCCTAAGAGAGCTGTTAGAAAATGCAGAAAAATGCTATCCAAGCGGGGTAACACTCATTTCAAACCAACAATAGAACCAATGATAGAATATGATCATAGAAGTAATGTAGCTGAAAATGGGATTACAATTAACAAGGACGATGTGAATGGTGTTCTCTTGGGCCACATCGCTAAGCTATTTGAGGAAAAACTAGTCCATATGACTAAACCTCTTATGGAAAAGATTGAATTACTATCTACGGAGGTATCTAGGTTGGGTGGTCTTTTAGACAAAATGTATATGGGACAAACTATGAAACAGTCTGAGCTATCCGTCCAATCCGGCAACCCTGAACAATTGGTTGAAGCACAGAGGCCACGTTTACCTGAATCTAGGGAGCCACCAAGTATGGTGGATAGAACCCCTCATATGAAAGCAGCTGCATCTAATATTGTGAGGAACACTACTCCTGTGAACAGACCAAATTTTATTAACCTCCCACCTGATTGTGAACCCTATGTCATAGTCCTTTCGAACATTCCTCCCTTAGACCCAACAGCAGTGAACTTCCGTGAGGAATCACATGATTCTCTCAAACGGAAATCAGTTGCCTGGTTAAACAAAAATTGTGGTTTCCCCCCACACCTATCCGATCAAATACTGTCTACTAGGCGGATACCATGGATCGGAAACGCAAGGAAAAAATGTAAGGGAGACTGTGTAATTGTTAATTTTAGGCACCCTCAACATGTTGCGACTGTCCTTCTTAGAGCAGCCTCCTTGGATATAAAGGAATCTGACGTGGGTGTGCATCCTCTGGGTTATTTTTATCGACACTTAGCCAGTACATCAGAACCTTCTAAAAAACACAGACCCTTGACTATTAGAAGAAACACTAGCTCTTATACCCCAACTGGAAATAGCTTTTCGGTACTGAGCACTTTGGACGAAAACGATTGACTCCCACGAGCAGGGGATCCCATCACAGAAACGTTAGTATATACCCAGACGTGGGAACAAAAACAGAGTATAGAAGATCTTGAACCGGAACTCATAGTACCCTCGAGTCCCAGAAATACAAGGACAGTTAAATTGGTAAGCAACGTTAAATCCCCTTATTCTATTTTAAGTAAGACAACTAGTTCGGGTGTACCGGATAAGTGCCTCTCAGTGACCATGGAGGGTAAAGACACTAGTAAAGACACTAGTAAAAACTACAACCAAGATAAAGAGCCAAACCCCTTAGTTGAGCTGGAGGATGTTACAGAAAAAGACAACCTACTTATAGTATTAGATCCTCCCTGTGTAAAAGGAAAATCAAGTATTAGACTGATATCATGGAATATAGCTGGCTTAGCAAGGAACCTTGAGGATGTGGTATGGTGTTCCTATATTGAGAACTACGACATCATACTCCTACAAGAAACCTGGATGGTAGAAACCCCCCATAGGCTGGGGTATAAAACCTATTGTTCCCATGCTATTCCATCAACTAGAGGGAGAGCCTCAGGGGGACTGGTCATCTGGGTTAAAGTGACCCTAGAAATAGATGTCACCCCGCTACCCATCCCCTCCCCGGACCTACTAGGCCTTAAAATCAAAACAAGAGGGAAAGAAACTATACATCTAATAAATATATATAACAGACCGTTCCCTTCTAACAAGGAATCAGAGGTAATAGAACTCTTGGACTCCGTTCTAGACTCATTAGGAGATAATGCAAAGGTGTTAGTTGGTGGAGATTTTAATTGTAAATATGAGCCTATCCCGGGGTTGGAAAAATTATTCGACGATCAAGATGCTGCTAATGACATCCTGCCCTTAAAATCTGTAAGTGCAGCTAAAGGCACAAAAGCCGCCTTACAGATTTTACAGTTGACTGTGGCGCATGACCTAAGGGCCTGTAATGGTCGATTTCGTTCAGACAGACCAGCAGCCCCAACCTATTTTAAGGGAAATTCCAGATCCCATATAGATTTTGTAATGGCTACCCGGAATATATGGGACCAAATAACCGACTTTAAGATAGACCATAGGACGGAGAGTGATCATTTTCCCCTCCTACTATGGCTGGATTCTCAATCATTCATTATTAAATCCAAAGAAGAGACCCTATTAAATACCACGGTCGCGGAACTAGAGGTAACTAATAACAGGCGTGCCCTAAGATGGCCCTATATCTTGGGAACCGAAATAACGCTGATAAATATATACAATGTATTTACTGAAACGGTAGGAGGCCTTCAGACAGCATTAGTGGGAACACAAGGTGTGCTTGACATACATCTTAAGCTGGTAGACGCATTAACCCCACTATTGAGCAAAATCTATAAAAAAGATGGTAATAGGAAACGGAATGATCTTGAGTCAGCGAACCCATGGTATAATAAAGACTGTCGTATAGCAAAATCAAGACTAATCCAGGCAGTAAAATCCGGGAACAGCTTGGATATAAAAAACAATAGACTAGCCCACAAAAAAACGTTGGCCCAAGCTAAAAAAACATGGGATGAAAATTTCTGGGAGGATCTCTTGAATGCAGCTAAGCTACGGGACCAGAGTATGTTCTGGAATCTAATCGCTAATGGAAATAAGCAGGGCAGATCAACAAAGGATATTTTCCTAGATGAAAATACTTGGTGCGACCACTTCACTAAGCTCTATGCTAACAAACAGGAGAATTTGCCCTTCGAGGACCATGAGACAAATTCAGAGATAAGTGTTGCTCCACTAACCTTTAGTTTAGAAGAAACTAATAAGGTTTTATTAGCTGTGAAATTGGGCAAAGCCCCAGGCCCTGATAAAATCCCCGGAGATCTTCTAAAATATGATGTGGATGTGTGGGGGCCTTACATAAATTACTTGAGTAATTCCTTTGTGGCAGGCACACCAATCCCCGATTCCTGGAAAGGGGCAGAAATTATGACAATTTTTAAAAAAGGTGATCGCTACGATCCAAGTAATTACCGCCCAATAAGTTTAATAGACTCATTTCAAAAGATATATGCCAGACATATTTTAAACAGGCTTTTAGATTGGATTGAAGAGACTAAAATATTAACCAAATATCAGGCTGGCTTTAGAATAAAAGTAAGTACGGTTGACCAGGTGTTTAGGTTCATGTGCATCTGTTGGAAGTATATAACCATAAGGAAGGGTAGCCTCTATGTGGCATTCATGGATCTAAGGGCTGCCTTTGACCTTGTTCCTCGCAATTTGTTGTGGTCTACATTAAGAAACATGGCGGTCCCTGGGGAACTACTTAAAGAACTTATCAAGCTTCACACAGGGAACTATGCAAAAATTAGGTGGGGAAAAGAAGGTGAGACCTCAAGGGCCATACCTGTAGACCGTGGTGTGCGCCAAGGCTGCGTGTTAGCTCCTACACTCTTCTCACTATATGTTAATGATATTCCAATCTATTTAAGGGATTGTGTACATGACTCACCGAAGCTAGGTGGCGAGCCGGTTACGGCATTACTATTTGCCGATGACACCATCCTCATTTCTCTAACTCCGAGAGGTTTACAGAATTTGGTGGATTCTTTCCAGAAGTATTGCGTGGGGAAGGGGCTAGAAATAAATCCTACCAAAACAAAGTATATGTCAATAAACTCCAAGAAATCCCTCAGGAATAATCTGTCCTTGGATAACCAAAAACTGGAACAGGTAGGGAGTTTCAATTATCTGGGGATGACGCTGGATAGTAACCTGTCCTGGAAAGGGCAGATGGATAAAAGCATTCTAGCCCTTAAACAAAACTCAATGCCTATTTTAAAAATACACGGAGCCAGTTACTCTAAAGCAATCTCACCAGCACTGGAAGTATATAAAGCAAAGGCCCAATCGACCGCCCTTTATGGTGCTGAACTCTGGGGCTTCCATTGCAATAACAACTTTGGAAAAACGGAAAACCATTTTGTACGAAGGCTACTTAAAATACCGACAAGAACCCCCCTAGTCCCTGTTTTCCTTGATATTAATCTTAAAAGAGCAGACTATCAAGCATTATTAAGACCATTGCTGTATTGGGTCAGGCTATGGGTAACCCCGGAGTTGAGTGATTACAAGAACGGATTGACTGAACTAACTCAGATAGATGGACATATGAATACCCCTTGGTTAAAATATGTATCCAAGTGGTACGAGAGATTAGGTTTATCACACCTATGGGAAGCTCCACAGAATATGACAACATGTACCAGGAAAAATGTAAAGGACACTTTTTGGTCTTATGTCAACGGAGAGCTACTGCATAGTTCATCGATTGGTACTCTGACTTTGAATTTTTTAAACATAAAAGATACACCTAAATTCGAACAATTTTTGGATGAGGTCGGCCCTCCTCTGGCAAAAACACTTTATTTACAGTTTAGGTACGGGGTCTTACAGATTAATGCTTACACATGCAATTGGGGAGGGGTAAAAGGTTGTGAACTCTGCACTCTCTGTACCTTAGGGGCTAAAGAAGACGTTGCTCATTTACTCTTCTTTTGCCCAGTATACAAGAAACCAAGGGATCGGTGGATCAAACCCGTTTGTAAATATGTGGGGGTCAGATCCTATAAAGAAGCAGTGCGCATATTTCAGTCCAATACTTCACAATTAGTGGTGTTTGGCACAAGCAGATTCCTATATAATGTGTACCTTATCAGGAATCGACTTGGTCACAAATTGTAACGCTTTGTCAGGTGGCCCGCTCATCCCCCTCCTTGCAAAGGTATATGATGCACTGTTTTATCGACAAGTTAATTAATTTTTTTTTTTTTTTCTTTTAGTTCTGGCTTTTAATTATTTTATAAATTGTTATTTATATTTTTATACGCCTAATGATACTGCTTAATCATGGGGACATCCATATACTTCTTGCCAACTGTATGTATTGTATCTTATATTTTATTGTATAATGTATTTATGTATGTCGTATTTATTTCCTGTCTTGACTTTTATGGCAATATTTGCCGAAATAAAGTAACGAACGAACGAACGATAGCAGTACATGTCTCATGCACATTCCATTTTTATAATTTTTATCAGATCCCATCTCCTTCAAATGCTGTTTTAAATTACTTTGGGAGTATTGTGTTTTTTTGATTGTTGCTATTTCATAGCCTGCCAGACTGTGTTAATTTGAAACTGTTCTGTATTGTTATACTCTTTTTAATGTTTTCTTTCTCTCTATTTGTTTTTTCCTTCTTTCTTTATATTTCTTTCTCTTTCTGTCTTTAATTCTTTCTTCCTTCATTGTTTTCTTCCTTCTTGCTTACATTCTTTCCTTTTTCTTTTCTTCCTTATCTTTCCTTTTCCTTTTCTTTATCTTTCCTTATTTCCTTCCTTCTTTCGTTCTTTTATTTTTCATTCTATCCTTTTTTCCTTTTCTTCCTTCTCTTTCCTTATTTTCTTTCTTTCTTTCTTTCTTTCAAGTATGCTAGTGTCTATTTTGAGATTACAGGAGTCACAGGTGCGGGATACTGCCAAGTGGAATGGAACAGACACACTCAGGCCCTCATTACAACCCTGGCAGTCAGTGTTAAAGCAGCGGTAATAACGCCAACAGGCTGGCAGAAAAATAAATGGAATCACGACCATGGCGGAAACCGCAAACATAGACAGCCACTTTAACACTCCGACCGCCACGGCGGTAGACACAAACACTGCGGCGGTAACCGCCAACAGACAGGAGGAACACAAGGTTCCACCCACTGTATTAAAACACGCCTATTTGCCACCTTTTCTGGGGAGGTACCAACGCTATCAAAAGCGCAGCAGAAACAGGACTTGGAACAGAAACCACTCACCTTTCGACACCCAACGAGGAGCCAGGTTGCCTTGGAGCCTGAACTACAGGTCCTGCCCATGCTGGTCTACCTCCTCTTGTATCAGGAGCAGGAAAAACACCGGCGACGCCCACGGTGAGTACTGCACCTGGCACACAGGGGAGGGGGGAGGGAAAAGAGATTGAAACACACACGAAACACGCAACACCCCCACCCTCACCCACAGCAACATACACACAAATACATGCAGCAACATTACATATACACCCCGTCACCCCCTGGAAGAATGCAAGGACAAAAGGAAATGATTGTAACAAGTGTAATCTATTAAATATCAGCTAGGCCAAATTAAAAAATTTGTATATTCAAATATATACACCAACTGCACAAGTCCAGATATAAATTAAATCATTGTCTGTGGATCAGTGTCCCAAAATGCATGGGCGAAGCCCACACAAGATACCTGACTCAAAACGGAGAGAACACTGCAGGGGCATCAGATGGAAAATAAACAGGCACCTCGGGGGGGGGCACCTCAGCTAGATGAAAGGACAACAGCACTGCTCCACAAGAGGGCTCAATGCCCACTGCTGTGTCCTGGGGGTGCAAAGCCACAGTCTCACAAGTCTTTCCAGTTGGTGGTTTGCCCACTGCTGTATCCTGGGGAGTGCAAAGCCACAGTCTCACAAGTCTTTCCAGTGCATGGTTTGCCCACTGCTTTATCCTGGGGAGTGCAAAGCCACAGTTTCTCAAGTCTTTCCAGTGGGTGGTTTGCCTACTGCTGTATCCTGGGGAGTGCAAAGCCACAGTCTCACAAGTCTTTCCAGTGGGTGGTTTGCCCACTGCTTTATCCTTGGGAGTGCAAAGCCACAGTCTCTCAAGTGGATAACAGTCTCCACTGGTTCTGGAGGGGGCTTTGTGCCCAGAGTGCTTCATCCTACCAAGGACTGAGGTAGTGGATGTGATTCTCCACTAGTTCTGGAGGGGGCTTTGTGCCCAAAGTGCTTCATCCTGCCAAGGACTGAGGTATTAGGTGTGATTCTCCACTGGTTCTGAAGGGGGCTTGGTGCCCAGAGTGCTTCATCCTACCAAGGACTGAGGTAGTGGATGTGATTCTCCACTGGTTCTGGAGAGGGCTTCGTGCCCAGAGTGCTTCATCCTGCCAAGGACTGCGGTAGTGGACGTGATTCTCCACTGGTTCTGGAGGGGGCTTTGTTCCCAGAGTGCTTCAAATGCAGTATGGCAGGTCCCATTCCCTCACCTTGGTGTGTGTGCCACAAGATTGCCTGGGAACAGGTAGCATGATACTCCATAGAGGCAGAGACACACTCCACCCTGCTGCGACTTCACCTGCCACCTGTAGGTACAAACAGTGCTTGGAGTCATGCATCATTTACGCAGGGTCCAGGACCTATCCTGCAGCCTCGGACGGCTGGCCACTGGGGATGATTGCCATGTCAGCTGTGGTGGCACTGTCTGAGCACATCGTGGGGCTGGTGGGGGGGGCTTGCGGCAGTGTCTGTGGCAGAGGTGCTGGCAGTGGTGCATGTGTTTGCACCTGTTGAGGGACACAACAGGATGTCTCCTGCAGCCTCGGATGGCTGCCCACTAGGGATGATGCTGGGGACTGTTGCTGAGGCAGCAGACGTGCAGGTGGCGGTGCAGGTTGCGGTGTCCACCGCTGTACAGGTTGATGTTGTGGTTGACAGAACAGGTGACTCTGGTTCCTCATCCAGGGCTACCATGCCCTGTCCTGAGCTGCTCTTCGGCTTGTGTCCCTTCCCCACCTTTGATGTCGCTGCTGGTGCCTTGCCACTGTCCCCTTTTGGCTTGGAGGAGCCCTTGCTTGCTGGTAGGTGCAGCTTCTTCCTCCAGCATGTGGGCACCTTCTTCACCTTGGCAGGTGGCGGAATGGCCTGCTCCTTGGCCTCGCTAGGTGGCACACTGGTAGCCCTGATGGGTGGTGCCCGCGATGAGACCAGAGTTGCTGGGACCATTCTGCTTGAGGATTTGGTGGCTGAGGTGCTGGGCTGGGACCTGGACAGTATGGCCCTAGGCGAAGGACAGGGGGGGGGAGGTGTAGGGAAGAGGTCAAAGTTTGTGAGAAAGAGTTTCTTAGACACACTGGGATGGGAAGATGGAGGGGGTTTGGGAGTGAAGGAAGAGGTAGTGGTTGTAGGAGGTGTATGTTTGCTGAATTTGGGTGAAGGTGCATGGGCCGGAGGCTGGTGTGAGGTGGATGGCTATTGGGTGGGTGTGTGCCTGCGTTTGTGTAGTTTGGGAGGAGGGCTCCAAGACACACTAGGAGAGGACACAGTGGATGTGTGAATGGTGGTGGGGGTGGTGATTGTACATTAGCAGTGTGCGGTGACGGGCGTGCTGTGATGAAGGTAGTGGCTGAGGATGTAGTGCATGCAGGTGTGAGTGGAGATGAGACAGGGATAGAGGAGGAGGAGGTGGAGGAGGGGACACAGTGGAGGCATGGGATGTTGGTGTGTCTGCATGGGGATGGTGCTTGTGTGAGTGCCGGTGGGATGTGTGGTGATTATGTTTGCCATGTCCATTCTTGTGTGTTGATGAGTGTGCATGCTGGTCAGATGGTGTGCTTGGGATAGGCCGAGGTACAGGGGTTTGGGTCTGGGTGGAGGAAGTTGGAGGGGGGAGGCTAGACACAGGGACAATGGCTGCCATCAGTGCTGAGGTCAGAGCCTGAAATGCTCTCTGTTGGGCTGCCTGGCCAGAATGAATGCCCTCCAGGTATGCATTTGTTCGTTGCAAATGCCTCTCAACACCCTGGATGGCATTCAGAATGGTAGACTGACCAACAGTGAGGGATCTCAGGAGGTCAGTAGCCTCCTCGCTGAGGGCAGCAGGGCTGTCTGGGGCAGGGCCTGAGGTGCCTGGGGTGAAGGAGATGCTCACCCTCCTGGGTGAGCGGGTAAGTGACATACACTGAGGGGCTGCTGGGAGGGCCGTGCTGGTAGAGGGGGTGGTGGATGTACCTGTTGATGCGGTGGGCACGAGGTGCCCGCCACAGCAAGTGAGCTCCCATCAGAGGAGGAGTCGCTGTCGCTCCCCTCGCCCTCTGTCCCACTCGTGGCTTCAGACTCCGTTGTTTCGTACTCCAGGGCCAAGTGGGATGCAGCACCCTCCTGCTTCGGTGCCAATGCTCCTCTACCTGATGATGCTATTGCACACAAGAACAGGAAGACCACAAAAAGGGGGGGGGCAGGAGAAAGACATGTTCAGTGCATGCAACACCACTACCGTTGGCGGACACAACAGACACAGCATCCCTCTGCACTACTCCATGCACTTATAGTTCCTAGATTAATCACATGCCCATGGGGTACAAGGCCTAAGCCTGATTGCTGTACACCTGGAAGTCACAGGAGCCTGACTAGGTGTAGATGGCACTAACCACTAGTGGGGTTGGGGTGCCACAGAGCCTGCCTCACAAGGGACCTTGCCAACCAAGATCGCCCTGGCTTAGGGGAACCCACTGCCCACATCCCCCACCCAGGCACCTCGTAATGTGTGCAGAGTCAACTGAATGAAAGTGTACTGCTGTGAAGGCCTCAAGTGCCCATCCAACTCCGGATACACCACCGCCAGGATCCGGAACATCAGGGGGGTCATCCCCAGCTGGGCCTCCGCCGTCTTCTTGCTCCAGCTGTGAAGGTCCTTCCATCTTTTACGGCAGTGGGTGCTCCTTCTGTGATGGACCCCAAGAGTCCGGACGTCCTTGGCGATGGCATGCCAAATAGCCTTCTTCTGGTGGGTGCTGACCTAGAGGAATAGTACAGAGGGAAAGGAAAATCATTACCCGTCCGGACCGTCATACTCATTGGCCCACATTCCCACCCTTGCCCTGACGCACATATACTCACCGTCCGCACATGCAGGCTTCAGCCCCCCCCATTTATCTTCCATCAACACCACTCCAAACAGGCATTGCCCATGTAGCATGCTCACATTGTACTCACCTGTTTGTCTGGAGGACCGTACAGTTGTGTGTACTGGGGGAGGACCCCATCCACTAGCTTCTCCAACTCCTCCAAAGTGAAGGCAGGGTCCCTTTCCCCAGACACATGAGCCATTGTCTATTCCAGACACAGGTCACAGCAGCACTTGCAGTGTAAGTCCTCTCCTGTTGAGGGTCAGGTATCAAGTGAGTGAACAGACAGAAAATGGCGGTCACGTCTGTGGCGGTGCGTACATCGTCATTGGCTCCCGGGACCCATAGGGTTCAATGTTAACCAATGCTGGTTCGACCGCCCACCGCGACGGTGTACAACTCCAGAGCAGTTACCTCATATCCCATTGTCCCACCTTATAGGTCAGGCAGCCGCCATTTCAGGGGGCCACATGGCTTTAATATTAAATCTGTCACACCAATGTAGGCCTTGAATACACACAGTCACATTGCATATTAATAAATGTGTGCAAATGACATTTTGTGATACCTCAGTGTTGGCTGACTATCTGCTCGCTGTTCTCGTCCCTAGGGCACGTCTGCTGTGGCAGGTGATGAGATGGCGGCATCCTCCGGTGTACAGACCACTGGTGGACCTGTCAACAATGGAAGAGAGACACATAATAGTCACCTACAGACTTGATCGCGCAACAATCCATGACCTGTGTGCCCAGTTGGAGCCAGAACTGATGTCAGCTATCCGCCATCCCACAGGAATCCCCCCCCTAGTGCAGGTCCTGTCAGTACTCCATTTCCTGGCAAGTGGTTCCTTTCAAACAACTGTGGCCATTGCATCAGGGATGTCCCAGCCAATGTTCTCTAACGTGCTGTCCAGAGTGTTGTCTGCCCTGCTGAAACACATGTGCAGCTACATCGTGTTCCCTCAGGTGGAGGATTTGCCCACAGTGAAAGGTGGCTTCTATGCCCTGGGACATATCCCCAACATCACTGGTGCCATTGATGGGACACATGTGGCCTTGGTACCCCACCACAGGAGGGAACAGGTGTACAGAAACCGGAAGAGCTACCATTCTATGACTGTGCAGATGGTGTGTTTGGCAGACCAGTGCACCTCCCATGTGAATGTCAAATTTCCTGGCTCAGTGCATGACGCTTACATTTTGAGTAATAGCAGCATCCCTTATGTGATGGGGCAACTCCGGAGGCACCGTGTGTGGCTAATAGGTGAGGACAAGGACCCTATACAGTGTGAATAGGTGTCTGGGTATGGGGTTGTCCCTACGGGTTAGTGTGTATCTAGCAGCTGTCCCTCCATATTTGCAGGTGACTCTGGTTACCCCAATCTGTCATGGCTACTGACCCCAGTGAGAAATCCCAGGACAAGGGCAGAGGAATGCTACAATGAGGCACATGGGTGAACTAGGAGGGTGATTGAATGCACCTTCGGCCTCCTGAAGGCCAGATTCTGGTGCCTCCATATGACAGGTGGTTCTCTCTACTACTCACCAAAGAAGGTGTGCCAGATCATCGTGGCCTGCTGTATGCTGCACAACCTGGCTTTGCGACGCCAGGTGCCTTTTCTGCAGGAGGATGGGCCAGCTGGTGGCCTTGTGGCAGCTGTGGAGCATGTGGACAGTGAAGAAGAGGAGGCAGAAGAAGAGGATATCAACAACAGAAACAACATAATCATGCAATTCTTCCAGTGAGACACAGGTAAGAAGATGTCACTGCCTCCCATATCTCACACTATTATTGGAGCTAGCATAAGTCTGTCGTTTTCACCCAGTGTATGGACCCTGACTTGTCGCTTTGCCTTTCCATTTCACAGATGTGGGTCCCACTTTGTGCTCTCTGCTATATTTCCTCCATCCCTACAGCTCTGTTACATCGGTATGTGCACAAGTAAATTGACATTGCTATATTCCATGTTTATTGCAATTACATGTTTGTGAAAGCACAGACTGACTCCAGATTGTTTTGTGATTGAAGTGTGTTTATTTCTGTGCAAATAAGTGGAGGGGGTTGTAAAATGGGCAGGGGTGATGGTGGAGGAATGTCCATGGCAGAGTCCAGTCTATTTGTTTCACAGGTGCATTGTCCAAAGGGGCACAGGAAGTGGAGCAGTGGCAGTTTAAGGATGGACAGGGTGACAAAGTGGGACAGAAGGGTGACATTCAGAGGGGTCTCATTTCCTGGCAGGGTTCTTGGCAATGTTCTCTGTCTTGTTCCTGGATTTCAGAGACTGTTTGCGGGGTGGTTCTCCATCTGCAGGGGGTGGGGTGCTGGTGTCGTGTTCCTGTGGCGGTGCCTCCTGTCCACTAGCGCCGGCGGAGGTGGAGGGCTGTTCATCATCTAGGCTAGTGTCAGGGGCCCTTTGTTGTTCCACTGTGTCCCTCCTGGTGTTGACAAGGTCTTGCAGCACCCCTGCAATGGTGTCCAGGGTGTTGTTTATGGACTTCAGGTCCTCCCTGATCCCCAGATAGTTTTCCTCCTGCAGCCACTGGGTCTCCTGAAACTTGGCCAGTACCGTTGCCATCGTCTCCTGGGAATGATGGTAAGCTCCCATGATGTTGGAGAGGGCCTCGTGGAGAGTGGGTTCCCTGGGCCTGTCCTTCCCCTGTCGCATAGCAGTCCTCCCAGCTTCCCTGTTTTCCTGAGCCTCTGTCCCCTGAACTGTGTGCCCACTGCCGCTGCCCACAGGTCTCTGATTCTCTTGGGTTGGTGGGTTTGCCTGGGTTCCCTGTAGTGGTGGACACACTGCTGATTGACGTGTCCTGGGGACAGAGGAATGGGCTCGCTGGGTGGATGCTGTGCTGGTGTTTCCTGAGGGGGGAGGGTCTGTGGTGGCATGTGCCCGTGCCAGGGGAACCGACTGTCCCTAGGTCCCTGATGGGCCGGGCTGGTCATCTTGATCCAGTTGTGCAGAGCTGCTGTCATCACTGTGGGTCTCTTCTGTGGGGGGACTGGATATGTCTGGTACCTCCTGTCTGCTGACGTTGGGTTGGGGTCTTGCAGGGGTGTAAAGGCATGATTATTGCATCTGTGTGTGCCATCGTGTGCAATGGGTAAGTGACCCTATACTCCAGTGCTTGCATTCTTGTCTTGGTCCTTGTGTGATATTTGGTTTGGGGTCAGTGTGGGTATCTGTAATGGACATGCTTTGGTGATGGGTGTCCATGCTTTGGTGTTGCATGCAGGGCTTGGTATTGGGATGGGTGGGTTGTGATAGTGGGGCATATGTGAGGTGTTGGAGTGATGGGGGGGAGGGTGGGAGTATGTGATGGCATGCAGGTAGGGTGGGGGGATGAGGTAGTAATGAGTTGACTTACCAGAGTCCAATCCTCCTGCTACTCCTGCGAGGCCCTCGGGATGCAGTATTGCCAAGACCTGTTACTCCCATGTTATTAGCTGTGGGGGAGGAGGTGGGGGTCCACCGCCAGTCCTCTGTACAGCAATCTGGTGTCTGGAGACCACGGAACACACCTTCCCCGTAGGTCGTTCCACCCCTTCCTGATGTCATCCCTACTTCTTGGATGTTGTCCCACTGCATTGACCCTGTCGACAATTCTGAGCCATAGCTCCATCTTCCTTGCAATGGAGGTGTGCTGCACCTGTGATCCGAATAGCTGTAGCTCTACCTGGCCAATTTCCTCCACCATGACCCTGAGCTCCTCCTCAGAGAACCTGGGGTGTTGTTGAGGTGCCATGATGTGGTGTGGGTGATGCGTGAGGTGGTGTGTGTTGTGATGTGTGAGGGGATGTGTTGTTATGTGTTGTTTGAGGTGCATGGATGTTGTGTAAGTGATGGTGTTGTGTGTCTGTGGATGCTGGTGTTGTTTATGGTGGTGTCTCTCTCGGGGTGGTTTCAGAATTCTGGTAGTAAGCCTTTGTGTGTGATGTGGGTGTGTGCTTTATATTGAATTGGGTGTGTGTGTGTATGTGTGTCAGGTGTGTGTATTTTCAATTGTCCAATGTGGTTGTGTTTTGTAAATGTGTGTGTACTTTGAGCGTGGCGGTGTGTACTGCCAATGGAATACCGCGGTTGAAAGACCGCCACGTGGATTCGTGAGTTGTGATAGTGTGGGCGTATTCCTGTTGGCATGACTGTGGAGGTTTTGTTATCGCCAGTTTATCACTGACCTTTGGTGTGGCGGACTTGTGTGGGTGTCTGGATTATGGTGGATTCTGAGCTGTGGGTCGTAATAGCTGTAGCGGAATTCCGCGGCTGCAGTGGTATGTTGGCAGTCTTCTGCACGGCGGTAAGCGGCATTTACTGCCAGGGTTGTAATGAGGACCATAGTAATGTGTTATATATGTCCTGACAGTGAAATATTGCTAAATTCGTTTTTCACTGTTTCAAGGCCTGTCCCTCTCATAGGTTAACATGGGGGCTACCTTTAAATATGATTAAAGTGTAGATTCCCTTTGGGAGTGGATAGACATGTGGAGTTTGGGGTCTCTGAGCTCACAATTTAAAAGTACATCTTTTAGTAAAGTTGATTTTAAGATTGTGTGTTTGAAAATTCCACTTTTAGAAAGTGACCATTTTCTTGCTTATACCATTTCTGTGACTCTGCCTGTTTGTGGATTCCCTGTCTGGGTCAGTTTGACAGTTGGGTTGGTTGCACCTCACACTCGATAGTGACACAAAGGGAGCTGGGGTGTAGTCTGCATTTCCTGATGAGCCATCTGTGCTAGGAGGGAGGGGAGGAGTGGTCACTCACACCTGAAAGGCCTGTGCCTGTCCTCAAACATTGCAGTCTACAACCCCCTGGTGAGTGTCCTGGGCCGGGCCTGGGCAAGGCAGGATTTCACATTCAAGAGAGACTTTGCTCTGAAGTAGGCCTACTTCAAAGGATAAATTGGGTATAGGAGGACCCCTAAAACCATAGACTTTAGAACACTTCTGGAAACCAAGAGGAACCTCTGTCTGGAGAAGAGCTGAGGAAGAAGAGCTGCCCTGCCTGTGACTGTGCTTTGTGGAGCTTTCCTGCAGTTTCTGCTTCTGCCTGGGCAAGGGGAAAAAGACTGGACTTTGTGGTATATTCCTGCTTGAAGAAGATCTCCAAGGGCTTGATTTAGAGCATGCCTCCTGTTGTTTGAAGTCTCAGGGACAGCAAAGACTTCTCTCTGCCAGCACCTGGAGTCTCTGTAGAGACTCCTCCTCTCCCAAGTGGTGTCCATCCAGTTCCAGGAAGAAATCCACGCACAGAACGGCATGCGGGGAAAAGATCAACACGACTCCGATCTGCTGGTGAGAAATCAACGCGCCGCCGGCTTCGCGGCTGAAAATCGATGCTCGCCTGTAACGCGACCGAAGAATCAACACAGGGAGCTGGAGAAAGACATGCAGCATCGCTGATGGAGGCTGGTGAGACTGTAACCCACGCTGCATGGTTTTCGGATCATCGTACTGCTGGATTTCTGACACAAGTACCACTGGGCATGTAAAAACAACGCAGGGCCTGCCCGGACCTGAGAGTGCCAACCGGATCGAGGCATCGCTCTCCTGCAGAGGGAAGAAACAACACGCCCGACGGAAAGAGAAACAACGCAAGGTCTCGCTCGTGATTGAAATCGACGCATCGCAAGCCCTTTTTGATGCATACTCGCCCATGGGGGGTTATTTCTGACGTACCCAAGGTACATTTTCACGCTGTGTTAGTGTGTGTTTAAAATTACAAGAAGAGTCTTTATGCTTTTTAATTGAGAACTTGACTTGTGTATTGTGGATTTTTGTCATTTGGTCTTATTTTGTTTAGATAAATATTTCCTATTTTTCTAAACCTGTGTTGTGTCATTTTGTAGTGTTTTCATTAACTTACTGTGTTGTTGGTACATATACTTTACACCTAGCACTCTGAAGTTAAGCCTACCGCTTGTGCCATGCTACCAAGTGGCTAAGCAGGGGTTTGCTGAGGGTGATTATCTTTTACCCTGACTAGAGTGAGGGTCCTTACTTGGACAGGAGGTATCCTGACTATCAACCAAATACCCCATTTCTAACAGTGGCTAATAGGTGAGCCCTGGTTCCCACCCAGTATATCTTGGTGTATGGGTATGGTGAAGGCCATATCTGATAGTGTGTGGCTAAATGTTGTCCCTCAAAATATGCAGGTGACTCTGGTTACCCCAACCTATCATGGCTGCTGACCTCTGTGAGGAATGCCAGGACAAGATAATGGAAAGGACCTTCAACCTACTGAAGGCCAGGTTCCGGTGCCTCCATCTGACAGGTGGAGTCCTGTGCTACTCACCCAAGAAGGTCTGCCAACTAGTAGTGGCATGCTGCATGTTGCACAACCTTGCCCTGAGACGCCATGTACCTTTTCTGCAAGAGGAGGAGGCTGGAGATGCCTGTGCGGCAGCAGTGGACCCTGTGGACAGTGAGGATGAGGAGGCAGAGGTTGAAGATGAGGACAACAGAACATCCGTGATCAGACAATACTTCCAATGGCACACAGGTAAGACAGTGTTACTTCACATTTCAATTACATTTGTTTGAATTTCTGTGGCACTGGCATGCTGTTATTTACCACTTCTATGCCCACTTACTGTACCTTCTGGCAATTCATTTTGTAGATGTTGGTGGCCTCACATATACTCCTAGTGTGATCACTGCAGCCAGCTACAGGTCATTAATCTATGCTCATTTTCTGTACAGGTGAATTGCAATGTTTGTACCTGTTTATATGAATACATACTCCAAACCTATTTTTTTGCAAGGGTGTTTATTGATGTGCTAAAACATAGAGGAGCAAGTGCAGTGGGTTGGGGTGATGATGGAGGAAAGTCCATGGTATTGTTCCAGTCTGTTTGTAGCACAGGTGCATTGTCCAAGAAAACATAGGAAGGGGAGCAATGGCAGTTCAAGGTGGTCAGTGTAGGAGGCTGGACTGGCTTGTAGTGAGTACCAAGGGGTACTTACACCTTGCACCAGGCCCAGGTATCCCTTATTAGTGTATAGGGTGTCTAGCAGCTTAGGCTGATAGATAATGGTAGCTTACCAGAGCAGCTTAGGCTGAACTAGGAGACGAGTGAAGCTCCTACAGTACCACTAGTGTCATATGCACAATATCATAAGAAACACAATACACAGATATACTAAAAATAAAGGTACTTTATATTTATGACAATATGCCAAAAGTATCTCAGTGAGTACCCTCAGTATGAGGATAGCAAATATACACAAGATATATGTACACAATACCAAAAATATGCAGTATAGTATTAGAAAACAGTGCAAACAATGTATAGTTACAATAGGATGCAATGGGGACACATAGGGATAGGGGCAACACAAACCATATACTCCAAAAGTGGAATGCGAACCACAAATGGACCCCAAACCTATGTGACCTTGTAGAGGGTCGCTGGGACTGTAAGAAAACAGTGAGGGTTAGAAAAATAGCCTACACCAAGACCCTGACAAGTTCCCCAAAGAGCACAGAAGTCGTGATAGGGGATTTCTGCAGGAAAGACCAACACCAGCAATGCAACAATGATGGATTTCCAGACTGGAGTACCTGTGGAACAAGGGGACCAAGTCCAAAAGTCACGATCAAGTCGAGAGTGGGCAGATGCCCAGGAAATGCCAGCTGTGGGTACAAAGAAGCTGTTACAAGGAAGTAGAAGCTGAGGATTCTGCAGGAACGACAAGGGCTAGAAACTTCCCCTTTGGAGGATGGATGTCCCACGCAGTGCAGAGTCGTGCAGAAATGTTTCCTGAAGAAAGACCGCAAACAAGCCTTGCTAGCTGCAAGTCGTGCGGTTAGGGTTTTTGGATGCTGCTGTGGCCCAGGAGGGACCAGGATGTCGCCAATTGCGTCAGGGGACAGAGGGGGCACCCAGCAAGACAAGGGGCCCTCTCAGAAGCAGGCAGTACCCGTAGAAGTGCCGGAACAGGCACTACAAAGTGGAGTGAAACGATGCTCACCCGAAGTTGCACAAAGGAGTCCCACGCCGCCGGAGGACAACTCAGGAGGTCATGCAATGCAGGTTAGAGTGCCGTGGACCCAGGCTTGGCTGTGCACAAAGGATTCCCTCGGAAAGTGCACAGGAGCCGGAGTAGTTGCAAAAGACGCGGTTCCCAGCAATGCAGTCTGGCGTGGGGAGGCAAGGACTTACCTCCACCAAACTTGGACTGAAGAGTCACTGGACTGTGGGAGTCACTTGGACAGAGTTGCTGGATTCAAGGGACCTCGCTCGTTGTGCTGAGAGGAGACCCAGGGGACCGGTGATGCAGTTCTTTGGTGCCTGCGGTTGCAGAGGGACGATTCCGTGGACCCATGGGAGATTTCTTCGGAGCTTCTAGTGCAGAAAGGAGGCAGACTACCCCACAGCATGCACCACCAGGAAAGCAGTCGAGAAGGCAGCAGGATCAGCGTTACAGAGTTGCAGTAGTCGTCTTCGCTACTTTGTTGCAGTTTTGCAGGCTTCCAGCGGCGTCAGCAGCCGATTCCTTGGCAGAAGGTGAAGAGAGAGATGCAGAGTAACTCGGATGAGCTCTTGCATTCGTTATCTGAAGAATTCCCCAGAGCAGAGACCCTAAATAGCCAGAAAAGAGGGTTTGGCTACTTAGGAGAGAAGATAGGCTAGCAACACCTGAAGGAGCCTATCAGAAGGAGTCTCTGACGTCACCTGCTGGCCCTGGCCACTCAGAGCAGTCCAGTGTGCCAGCAGCACCTCTGTTTCCAAGATGGCAGAGGTCTGGAGCACACTGGAGGAGCTCTGGGCACCTCCCACGGGAGGTGCAGGTCAGGGGAGTGGTCACTCCCCTTCCCTTTGTCCAGTTTTGAGCCAGAGCAGGGCTGGGGGATCCCTGAACCGGTGTAGACTGGCTTATGCAGAAATGGGCACCATTTGTGCCCATGATAGCATTTCCAGAGGCTGGGGGAGGCAACTCCTCCCCTGCCTTAACACCATTTTCCAAAGGGAGAGGGTGTAACACCATCTCTCTGAGGAAGTCCTTTGTTCTGCCTTCCTGGGCCAGGCCTGGCTGGACCCCAGGAGGGCAGAAACCTGTCTGAGGGGTTGGCAGCAGCAGCTGCAGTGAAACCCCTGAAAAGGCAGTTTGGCAGTACCCGGGTCAGTGCTAGAGACCCGTGGGATCATGGGATTGTGCCAACAATGCCAGAATGGCATAGAGGGGACAATTCCATGATCTTAGACATGTTACATGGCCATATTCGGAGTTACCATTGTGAAGCTACCCATAGGTAGTGACCTATATGTAGTGCACACGTGTAATGGTGTGCGCGCACTCACAAAGTCCGGGGAATTGGCCCTGAACCATGTGGGGGCACCTTGGCTTGTGCCAGGGTGCCCACACACTAAGTAACTTAGCACCCAACCTTTACCAGGTAAAGGTTAGACATATAGGTGACTTATAAGTTACTTAAGTGCAGTGTAAAATGGCTGTGAAATAACATGGACGTTATTTCACTCAGGCTGCAGTGGCAGGCCTGTGTAAGAATTGTCAGAGCTCCCTATGGGTGGCAAAAGAAATGCTGCAGCCCATAGGGATCTTCTGGAACCCCAATACCCTGGGTGACTCAGTACCATATACTAGGGAATTATAAGGGTGTTCCAGTATGCCAATGTAAATTGGAAAAATTGGTCACTAGCCTGTTAGTGACAATTTGAAAGAAATGAGAGAGCATAACCACTGAGGTTCTGATTAGCAGAGCCTCAGTGAGACAGTTAGTCATAACACAGGTAACACATACAGGGCACACTTATGAGCACTGGGGCCCTGGCTAGCAGGGTCCCAGTGACACATACAACTAAAACAACATATATACAGTGAAATATGGGGGTAACATGCCAGGCAAGATGGTACTTTCCTACACAAACCCCCCCCAAACGAAGGACAATAAGACTAGCCATGACCTGATGAGTCTTCATTGTCTAAGTGGAAATATCTGGAGAGTCCATCTGCATTGGAGTGGGTACTCCCAGGTCTATGTTCCACTGTATAATCCATTCCCTGTAGGGATATGGACCACCTCAATAATTTAGGGTTTTCACCTTTCATTTGTTTTAGCCAAAATAGAGGTTTGTGGTCTGTCTGAACAATGAAGTGAGTGCCAAACAGGTATGGCCTCAACTTCCTCAGTGCCCAGACCACAGCAAAGGCCTCCCTCTCTATGGCAGACCAACGCTTTTCTCTAGGGGTCAACCTCCTGCTGATTAAAGCAACAGGTTGATCCTGGCCCTCAGAATTAAGTTGTGATAAGACTGCCCCTACCCCTAATTCAGATGCATCAGTTTGGACAATGAATTTTTTGGAGTAACAGGGGCTTTTCAGGACAGGTGCAGAGCACATGGCCTGCTTCAGCTCCTCAAAAGCTTTCTGACAGCTAGCTGTCCACAATACCTTTTTAGCCATGTTCTTAGAGGTGAGGTCATTAAGAGGGGCTGCAATGGAGCCATAGTTCTTTATGAACTTCCTGTAATACGCAGTGAGGCCTAAGAAGGCTCTCACCTGGGTCTGAGTTGTAGGGGGAACCCAATCTATAATAGTTTGGATTTTCCCCTGAAGTGGTGCAATCTGTTCTCCACCTACCAGGTGTCCCAGATAAACCACCTTCCCCTGCCCTATCTGGCACTTTGAAGCCTTGATAGTGAAGCCTGCCTATTGCAGGGCCTCTAAAACTTTCCATAGGTAGACCAGGTGATCATCCCAGCTGGAGCTAAAGACAGCTATATCATATAGATATGCTGCACTAAAAGCTTCCATCCCTTGCAGGACTGTATTCACCAACCTCTGAAAAGTGGCAGGTGCATTTTTCAATCCAAAAGGCATTACTGTGAATTGGTAATGGCATCCAATGGTTGACAATGCAGTTTTTGCTTTTGCATCTTCTGATAATTTGATCTGCCAATACCCTGCAGTCAAATCAAAAGTGCTTAGATACTTGGCAGATGCCAGTGTATCTATGAGCTCATCTGCCCTGGGTATAGGGTGAGCATCAGTTTTGGTTACTTGGTTGAGACCTCTATAGTCTACACAAAACCGCATTTCCTTCTTTCCATCCTTGGAATGATGTTTTGGTACAAGTACCAGAGGAGAGGCCCATGGACTTTCAGAGTGCTCAAACACTCCCAGTTCAAGCATTTTTTGCACCTCTTGTTTTATGCAGTCTCTGACATGGTCAGGCTGCCTATAGATCTTACTTTTGACAGGCAAGCTGTCTCCAGTATCTATAGTGTGCTCACACCAAGAAGTGGTACCTGGCACAGTAGAGAAGAGTTCAGAAAACTGACCTAGGAGATTTATGCAGTGGTCTTTCTGCTCAGCAGTAAGACAATCTGCCAAAACTACACCTTCCACTAGAGCATCTTGTTCTGTGGAAGAGAAGAGATCAGGGAGAGGGTCACTCTCTTCTTCCTGTCCCTCATCTGTTGCCATGAGCAGGGTGAGATCAGCCCTGTCATAGTAGGGTTTCAGGCGATTGACATGGAGCACCCTAAGGGGACTCCTGTCAGTGCCTAAGTCAACTAAGTAGGTGACTTCACCCTTCTTCTCAACAATTATGTGGGGTCCACTCCATTTATCTTGGAGTGCTCTTGGGACCACAGACTCCAAGACCCACACTTTCTGCCCTGGTTGGTACTGAACCAAAACAGCCTTCTGGTCATGCCATTGCTTTTGGAGTTCTTGGCTGGCCTGAAGGTTTTTACTGGCCTTTTTCATGTAGTCAGCCATCCTTGATCTGAGGCCAAGTACATAGTCCACTATATCTTGCTTTGGAGCTTTTAAAGGTTGTTCCCAACCCTCCTTAACAACTGTTAGAGGACCTCTCACAGGGTGTCCAAATAGGAGTTCAAAGGGGCTGAAGCCCACTCCTTTTTGGGGTACCTCCCTGTAAGCAAAAAGGAGGCAAGGTAACAGGATATCCCATCTCCTGTGGAGTTTTTCAGGGAGTCCCATAATCATGCCTTTGAGAGTTTTGTTAAATCTCTCCACCAGTCCATTTGTTTGTGGATGATAGGGTGTAGTGAACTTGTATGTAACACCACACACCTTCCACATGGCCTTTAAGTAATCAGACATGAAATTGCTTCCCCTGTCTGATACCACCTCTTTTGGGAAGCCCACCCTGGAAAAGATTCCCAGGAGGGCCTTTGCCACTGCAGGAGCTGTAGTGGTCCTTAGAGGAGTTGCTTCAGGATATCTGGTGGCATGGTCCACTACCACCAAGATAAACCTATTGCCTGAAGCAGTAGGAGGGTCAAGGGGGCCAACTATGTCAACCCCTACCCTTTCAAAGGGAACCCCAACCACAGGCAGTGGAATAAGGGGAGCCTTTGGAGTGCCACCTGTCTTGCCACTGGCTTGACAGGTTTCACAGGACTTACAAAATTAATTTGTGTCCTCTGACATTCTAGGCCAATGAAACAAGGGGACAAGCCTGTCCCAAGTTTTCATTTGCCCCAAATGTCCAGCTAAGGGAATGTCGTGGGCTAGAGTTAGGAGGAACTTTCTGTACTCCCGAGGAATCACCAATCTACTGGCAGTTCCAGGTTTCGGATCCCTTGCTTCAGTGTACAAGAGGTTGTCCTCCCAGTAAACTCTGTGAGAGTCACTGACATCCCCATTTGCTTGTTTGACAGCTTGCTGCCTTAGAACTTCTAGTGTGGGACAGGTATGCTGTGCCACACTCAGCTCCTCCCTGGCAGGCCCCCCTTCACCCAAAAGCTCAGCAGTGTCTGCTTCCAGCTCCTCTGGTGTAGGTTCTGCACAGGGTGGAAATTCTTCTTCCTCAGAAGTAGAATCCATTGTAGAGGGAGGGATAGTAGGTAGTGCTTTACTTCTACTAGCCCTAGCTTTAGGGAGCACTTGGTCCATTCTTCCAGGATCCAAGTCACCCTGTCCTTTTTGCTTTTTGGCCTGAACCCTGGTTAAAGCAAAAATATGCCCTGGAATGCCCAGCATTGCTGCATGGGCCTCTAACTCCACATCTGACCAAGCTGATGTCTCCAACTCATTCCCTAGTAGACAGTCCACAGGTAAATCTGATACAACCACAACTTTCTTTGGACCAGTAACCCCCCCACCCCAGTTGAGATTTACAACAGCCATGGGGTGGCTAAGTGTGTTGTTGTGAGCATCGGTTACTTGGTACTGGTGACCAAGTAGGTGTTGTTCAGGGTGGACCAGTTTCTCAATTACCATTGTAACACTGGCACCTGTGTCCCTGTAGGCCTGAACCTCAACACCATTTATTAGGGGTAGTTGCTTGTACTTATCCATGTTAAGGGGACAAGCAACTAAGGTGGCTAAATCAATAGCCTCCTCAGAGACTAACACAGCCTCTGTGGTCTCCCTAACAAGACCAACCCCAACTAAGTTACCAAAACTGAGCCCAGCTACTCCCTTGGATTGGCTATTAGTAGGTTTGCTCCCACCACCACTGCTATTACTAGGGGCACTAGGTGTAGCAGCAGGGGTTGTAGTGGTAGAAGGCTTGGTGCTTTTCTTTGGACAACTGGGATCTGTTGTCCAATGGCCTTTTATTTTACATAAATAGCACCATGGTTTCTTTTCTTTGTTTTGATTTGAAGAGTATTTGGACCCACCACCCCACCAGAGTGTTTTTGTGGGGCTGATGAAGACTCATTTTTAGATTTGTCCCCACCCTTGTCAGAAGACTTACCATCCTTCTTCTTGCCATCTTTGTCACCCCCTCTATGAACTTTTCGGTTCACCCTTGTTCTGACCCATTTTTCTGCCTTCTTTCCCAATTCTTGGGGAGAGGTCAGATCAGAGTCTACCAGGTACTAGTGCAACAAATCAGACACACAATTATTAAGAATCTGCTCTCTCAGGATTAAGTTATGCAGGCTTTCATAATCAGTAACTTTACTGCCATGTAACCACCCCTCCAAGGCCTTCACTGAATGGTCAACAAAGTCTACCCAGTCTTGTGAAGACTCCTTTTTGGTTTCTCTGAACTTCATCCTGTACAGTTCAGTGGTTAAGCCATAACCATCTAGGAGTGCATTCCTAAGAACTTTGAAATCATTGGCTTCACTTTCTTTCACAGTAAGGAGCCTATCCCTACCCTTTCCACTAAATGATAGCCATATGATAGCAGCCCACTGCCTTTGAGGGACATCCTGTACAACACAGGCCCTATCAAGTGCAGCAAACCACTTGTTAATGTCATCCCCCTCCTTATAAGGGGGAACTATCTTGTGCAGATTCCTAGAATCATGCTCTTTGGCAGAATGACTATGGGGAATACTGCTGCTGCCACCATGGGTTTCTAAACCCAATTTCTGTCTTTCTCTTTCCACTTCTAAGGACTGCCTATCCAAATCCAGCTGTTGCTTCTTGAGCTTCAGCCTGGTTTGTTCCACTCTCAATCTATTGAGCTCCCTTTCTAACACTCTGTCATCAGGGTGGGTGGGTGGGTCATTACTTGAAACAGAAGTATGGTGAAAATGAACAGAAGGAGACCTGTCCCTAACAGATGGCACCCTAACAGCTTGGCTAACAGAAACAGCACTTCTACTATGATGAAAAGGAATACTCTTACTGTGATGTGAGACAACACTATCAGTATGGTGTGACTCTACATCAGTACCAGGTATGCTAGGTGGCTTGCTATGGGGCAGGCTGGGAAGCTTCCCTCCCACATCTTTTGCTAGGGGTGCCCCAGAATCAGAGTGGGAACCATCAGCTAATTTCTCACCAGAAGTGCCACCTCTGGCTTTGTCTTGTTCAACAAGCATGTTAACCAACAGTTCTCTAGAGGGATTCTTCCTTACACTTAAACCTCTTTCTATGCAGAGACTCCTTGCTCCTTTCCAGCTAAGGTGATCATAAGCAAGTTTGGACAGATCAACAGTTTGGCCTGTGCCAGACATTTTAGAAAGTGTTTAAGTGATAGAAAAAGTGAGAAAAAGTTTTTCAGAACTTTTGGAAAGACAGAGAAAAAACTTTTAAAACTTTTTAAGAACTTTTTAGAAAGTTAAGAGGTACTTTTCAGCCCTTTAGAAAAGAAGTGAGAAAAGAAAAGCAAAACCTTTTGGTTAGGTGTACATACACTGAACTTGTTTTGTATATTTTTCTCTTATGAAAAGTACAATGACAAAAGTGGTAAGTAGTTGCAAAGTACATATCCCACCGCTGCACAACCAATGTAGGAGGCTGGACTGGCTTGTAGTGAGTACCAAGGGGTACTTACACCTTGCACCAGGCCCAGGTATCCCTTATTAGTGTATAGGGTGTCTTGCAGCTTAGGCTGATAGATAATGGTAGCTTAGCAGAGCAGCTTAGGCTGAACTAGGAGACGAGTGAAGCTCCTACTCTACCACTAGTGTCATATGCACAATATCATAAGAAAACACAATACACAGATATACTAAAAATAAAGGTGCTTTATTTTTATGACAATATGCCAAAAGTATCTCAGTGAGTACCCTCAGTATGAGGATAGCAAATATACACAAGATATATGTACACAATACCAAAAATATGCAGTATAGTATTAGAAAACAGTGCAAACAATGTATAGTTACAATAGGATGCAATGGGGACACATAGGGATAGGGGCAACACAAACCATATACTCCAAAAGTGGAATGCGAACCACGAATGGACCCCAAACCTATGTGACCTTGTAGAGGGTCGCTGGGACTGTAAGAAAACAGTGAGGGTTAGAAAAATAGCCCACCCCAAGACCCTGAAAAGTGAGTGCAAAGTGCACTAAAGTTCCCCAAAGAGCACAGAAGTCGTGATAGGGGATTTCTGCAGGAAAGACCAACACCAGCAATGCAACAACAATGGATTTCCAGACTGGAGTACCTGTGGAACAAGGGGACCAAGTCCAAAAGTCACGATCAAGTCGAGAGAGGGCAGATTCCCAGGAAATGCCAGCTGTGGGTGCAAAGAAGCTGCTACTAGGAAGTAGAAGCTGAGTATTCTGCAGGAACGACAAGGGCTAGAAACTTCCCCTTTGGAGGATGGATGTCCCACACCGTGGAGAGTCGTGCAGAAGTATTTTCCTGAAGAAAGACCACAAACAAGCCTTGATAGCTGCAAGTCGTGCGGTTAGGGTTTTTGGATGCTGCTGTGGCCCAGGAGGGAACACGATGTCGCCAATTGTGTCAGGGGACAGAGGGGGTGCCCAGAAAGACAAGGGGCCCTCTCAGAAGCAGGAAGCACCCACAGAAGTGCCGGAAAAGGCACTACGAAGTGGACTAAAACAGTGCTCACCCAAAGTTGCACAAAGGAGTCCCACGCCGCCGGAGGACAACTCAGGAGGTTGTGCAATGCAGGTTAGAGTGCCGTGGACCCAGGCTTGGCTGTGCACAAAGGATTCCCTCGGAAAGTGCACAGGAGCCGGAGTAGCTGCAAAAGACGAGGTTCCCAGCAATGCAGTCTGGCGTGGGGAGGCAAGGACTTACCTCCACCAAACTTGGACTGAAGAGTCACTGGACTGTGGGAGTCACTTGGACAGAGTTGCTGGATTCAAGGGACCTCGCTCGTTGTGCTGAGAGGAGACCCAGGGGACCGGTGATGCAGTTCTTTGGTGCCTGCGGTTGCAGGGTGACGATTCCGTCGACCCACAGGAGATTTCTTCGGAGCTTCTAGTGCAGAGTAGAGGCAGACTACTCCCACAGCATGCACCACCAGGAAAGCAGTCGAGAAGGCTGCAGGATCAGCGTTACAGAGTTGCAGTAGTCGTCTTCGCTAATTTGTTGCAGTTTTGCAGGCTTCCAGCGCGGTCAGCAGTCGATTCTTTGGCAGAAGGTGAAGAGAGAGATGCAGAGGAACTCGGATGAGCTCTTGCATTCGTTATCTGAAGAATTCCCCAGAGCAGAGACCCTAAATAGCCAGAAAAGAGGGTTTGGCTACTTAGGAGAGAAGATAGGCTAGCAACACCTGAAGGAGCCTATCAGAAGGAGTCTCTGATGTCACCTGCTGGCCCTGGCCACTCAGAGCAGTCCAGTGTGCCAGCAGCACCTCTGTTTCCAAGATGACAGAGGTCTGGAGCACACTGGAGGAGATCTGGGCACCTCCCAGGGGAGGTGCAGGTCAGGGGAGGGGTCACTCCCCTTCCCTCTGTCCAGTTTCGTGCCAGAGCAGGGCTGGGGGATCCCTGAACCGGTGTAGACTGGCTTATGCAGAAATGGGCACCATGTGTGCCCATGAAAGCATTTCCGGAGGCAGGGGGAGGCTACTCCTTCCCTGCCTTAACCCCATTTTCCAAAGGGAGAGGGTGTAACACCCTCTCTCTGAGGAAGTCCTTTGTTCTGCCTTCCTGGGCCAGGCCTGGCTGGACCCCAGGAGGGCAGAAACCTGTCTGAGGGGTTGGCAGCAGCAGCAGCTGCAGTGAAACCCCTGAAAAGGCAGTTTGGCAGTACCCGGGTCTGTGCTAAAGACCCGTGGGATCATGGGATTGTATAAACAATGCCAGGATGGCATAGAGGGGACAATTGAATGATCTTAGACATGTTACATGGCCATATTCGGAGTTACCATTGTGAAGCTACACATAGGTAGTGACCTATATGTAGTGCACACGTGTAATGGTGTGCGCGCACTCACAAAGTCCGGGGAATTGGCCCTGAACCATGTGGGGGCACCTTGGCTTGTGCCAGGGTGCCCACACACTAAGTAACTTAGCACCCAACCTTTACCAGGTAAAGGTTAGACATATAGGTGACTTATAAGTTACTTAAGTGCAGTGTAAAATGGCTGTGAAATAACATGGACGTTATTTCACTCAGGCTGCAGTGGCAGGCCTGTGTAAGAATTGTCAGAGCTCCCTATGGGTGGCAAAAGAAATGCTGCAGCCCATAGGGATCTTCTGGAACCCCAATACCCTGGGTGACTCATTACCATATACTAGGGAATTATAAGGGTGTTCCAGTATGCCAATGTAAATTGGAAAAATTGGTCACTAGCCTGTTAGTGACAATTTGAAAGAAATGAGAGAGCATAACCACTGAGGTTCTGATTAGCAGAGCCTCAGTGAGACAGTTAGTCATAACACAGGTAACACATACAGGGCACACTTATGAGCACTGGGGCCCTGGCTAGCAGGGTCCCAGTGACACATACAACTAAAACAACATATATACAGTGAAATATGGGGGTAACATGCCAGGCAAGATGGTACTTTCCTACACAAACCCCCCCCAAACGAAGGACAATAAGACTAGCCATGACCTGATGAGTCTTCATTGTCTAAGTGGAAATATCTGGAGAGTCCATCTGCATTGGAGTGGGTACTCCCAGGTCTATGTTCCACTGTATAATCCATTCCCTGTAGGGATATGGACCACCTCAATAATTTAGGGTTTTCACCTTTCATTTGTTTTAGCCAAAATAGAGGTTTGTGGTCTGTCTGAACAATGAAGTGAGTGCCAAACAGGTATGGCCTCAACTTCTTCAGTGCCCAGACCACAGCAAAGGCCTCCCTCTCTATGGCAGACCAACGCTTTTCTCTAGGGGTCAACCTCCTGCTGATTAAAGCAACAGGTTGATCCTGGCCCTCAGAATTAAGTTGTGATAAGACTGCCCCTACCCCTAATTCAGATGCATCAGTTTGGACAATTAATTTTTTGGAGTAACAGGGGCTTTTCAGGACAGGTGCAGAGCACATGGCCTGCTTCAGCTCCTCAAAAGCTTTCTGACAGCTAGCTGTCCACAATACCTTTTTAGCCATGTTCTTAGAGGTGAGGTCATTAAGAGGGGCTGCAATGGAGCCATAGTTCTTTATGAACCTCCTGTAATACGCAGTGAGGCCTAAGAAGGCTCTCACCTGGGTCTGAGTTGTAGGGGGAACCCAATCTATAATAGTTTGGATTTTCCCCTGAAGTGGTGCAATCTGTTCTCCACCTACCAGGTGTCCCAGATAAACCACCTTCCCCTGCCCTATCTGGCACTTTGAAGCCTTGATAGTGAAGCCTGCCTATTGCAGGGCCTCTAAAACTTTCCATAGGTAGACCAGGTGATCATCCCAGCTGGAGCTAAAGACAGCTATATCATATAGATATGCTGCACTAAAAGCTTCCAGCCCTTGCAGGACTGTATTCACCAACCTCTGAAAAGTGGCAGGTGCATTTTTCAATCCAAAAGGCATTACTGTGAATTGGTAATGGCATCCAATGGTTGACAATGCAGTTTTTGCTTTTGCATCTTCTGATAATTTGATCTGCCAATACCCTGCAGTCAAATCAAAAGTGCTTAGATACTTGGCAGATGCCAGTGTATCTATGAGCTCATCTGCCCTGGGTATAGGGTGAGCATCAGTTTTGGTTACTTGGTTGAGACCTCTATAGTCTACACAAAACCGCATTTCCTTCTTTCCATCCTTGGAATGAGGTTTTGGTACAAGTACCAGAGGAGAGGCCCATGGACTTTCAGAGTGCTCAACCACTCCCAGTTCAAGCATTTTTTGCACCTCTTATTTTATGCAGTCTCTGACATGGTCAGGCTGCCTATAGATCTTACTTTTGACAGGCAAGCTGTCTCCAGTATCTATAGTGTGCTCACACCAAGAAGTGGTACCTGGCACAGTAGAGAAGAGTTCAGAAAACTGACCTAGGAGATTTATGCAGTGGTCTTTCTGCTCAGCAGTAAGACAATCTGCCAAAACTACACCTTCCACTAGAGCATCTTGTTCTGTGGAAGAGAAGAGATCAGGGAGACGGTCACTCTCTTCTTCCTGTCCCTCATCTGTTGCCATGAGCAGGGTGAGATCAGCCCTGTCATAGTAGGGTTTCAGGCGATTGACATGGAGCACCCTAAGGGGACTCCTGTCAGTGCCTAAGTCAACTAAGTAGGTGACTTCACCCTTCTTCTCAACAATTATGTGGGGTCCACTCCATTTATCTTGGAGTGCTCTTGGGACCACAGACTCCAAGACCCACACTTTCTGCCCTGGTTGGTACTGAACCAAAACAGCCTTCTGGTCATGCCATTGCTTTTGGAGTTCTTGGCTGGCCTGAAGGTTTTTACTGGCCTTTTTCATGTAGTCAGCCATCCTTGATCTGAGGCCAAGTACATAGTCCACTATATCTTGCTTTGGAGCTTTTAAAGGTTGTTCCCAACCCTCCTTAACAACTGTTAGAGGACCTCTCACAGGGTGTCCAAATAGGAGTTCAAAGGGGCTGAAGCCCACTCCTTTTTGGGGTACCTCCCTGTAAGCAAAAAGGAGGCAAGGTAACAGGATATCCCATCTCCTGTGGAGTTTTTCAGGGAGTCCCATAATCATGCCTTTGAGAGTTTTGTTAAATCTCTCCACCAGTCCATTTGTTTGTGGATGATAGGGTGTAGTGAACTTGTATGTAACACCACACTCCTTCCACATGGCCTTTAAGTAAGCAGACATGAAATTGCTTCCCCTGTCTGATACCACCTCTTTTGGGAAGCCCACCCTGGAAAAGATTCCCAGGAGGGCCTTTGCCACTGCAGGAGCTGTAGTGGTCCTTAGAGGAGTTGCTTCAGGATATCTGGTGGCATGGTCCACTACCACCAAGATAAACCTATTGCCTGAAGCAGTAGGAGGGTCAAGGGGGCCAACTATGTCAACCCCTACCCTTTCAAAGGGAACCCCAACCACAGGCAGTGGAATAAGGGGAGCCTTTGGAGTGCCACCTGTCTTGCCACTGGCTTGACAGGTTTCACAGGACTTACAAAATTCCTTTGTGTCCTCTGACATTCTAGGCCAATGAAACAAGGGGACAAGCCTGTCCCAAGTTTTCATTTGCCCCAAATGTCCAGCTAAGGGAATGTCGTGGGCTAGAGTTAGGAGGAACTTTCTGTACTCCCGAGGAATCACCAATCTACTGGCAGTTCCAGGTTTCGGATCCCTTGCTTCAGTGTACAAGAGGTTGTCCTCCCAGTAAACTCTGTGAGAGTCACTGACATCCCCATTTGCTTGTTTGACAGCTTGCTGCCTTAGAACTTCTAGTGTGGGACAGGTATGCTGTGCCACACTCAGCTCCTCCCTGGCAGGCCCCCCTTCACCCAAAAGCTCAGCAGTGTCTGCTTCCAGCTCCTCTGGTGTAGGTTCTGCACAGGGTGGAAATTCTTCTTCCTCAGAAGTAGAAACCATTGTAGAGGGAGGGATAGTAGGTAGTGCTTTACTTCTACTAGCCCTAGCTTTAGGGAGCACTTGGTCCATTCTTCCAGGATCCAAGTCACCCTGTCCTTTTTGCTTTTTGGCCTGAACCCTGGTTAAAGCAAAAATATGCCCTGGAATGCCCAGCATTGCTGCATGGGCCTCTAACTCCACATCTGACCAAGCTGATGTCTCCAAATCATTCCCTAGTAGACAGTCTACAGGTAAATCTGATACAACCACAACTTTCTTTGGACCAGTAACCCCCCCCCCCCAGTTGAGATTTACAACAGCCATGGGGTGGCTAAGTGTGTTGTTGTGAGCATCGGTTACTTGGTACTGGTGACCAAGTAGGTGTTGTTCAGGGTGGACCAGTTTCTCTATTACCATTGTAACACTGGCACCTGTGTCCCTGTAGGCCTGAACCTCAACACCATTTATTAGGGGTAGTTGCTTGTACTTATCCATGTTAAGGGGACAAGCAACTAAGGTGGCTAAATCAATAGCCTCCTCAGAGACTAACACAGCCTCTGTGGTCTCCCTAACAAGACCAACCCCAATTAAGTTACCAAAACTGAGCCCAGCTACTCCCTTGGATTGGCTATTAGTAGGTTTGCTCCCACCACCACTGCTATTACTAGGGGCACTAGGTGTAGCAGCAGGGGTTGTAGTGGTAGAAGGCTTGGTGCTTTTCTTTGGACAAGTGGGATCTGTTGTCCAATGGCCTTTTATTTTACATAAATAGCACCATGGTTTCTTTTCTTTGTTTTGATTTGAAGAGAATTTGGACCCACCACCCCACCAGAGTGTTTTTGTGGGGCTGATGAAGACTCATTTTTAGATTTGTCCCCACCCTTGTCAGAAGACTTACCATCCTTCTTCTTGCCATCTTTGTCACCCCCTCTATGAACTTTTCGGTTCACCCTTGTTCTGACCCATTTTTCTGCCTTCTTTCCCAATTCTTGGGGAGAGGTCAGATCAGAGTCTACCAGGTACTGGTGCAACAAATCAGACACACAATTATTAAGAATCTGCTCTCTCAGGATTAAGTTATGCAGGCTTTCATAATCAGTAACTTTACTGCCATGTAACCACCCCTCCAAGGCCTTCACTGAATGGTCAACAAAGTCTACCCAGTCTTGTGAAGACTCCTTTTTGATTTCTCTGAACTTCATCCTGTACAGTTCAGTGGTTAAGCCATAACCATCTAGGAGTGCATTCCTAAGAACTTTGAAATCATTGGCTTCACTTTCTTTCACAGTAAGGAGCCTATCCCTACCCTTTCCACTAAATGATAGCCATATGATAGCAGCCCACTGCCTTTGAGGGACATCCTGTACAACACAGGCCCTATCAAGTGCAGCAAACCACTTGTTAATGTCATCCCCCTCCTTATAAGGGGGAACTATCTTGTGCAGATTCCTAGAATCATGCTCTTTTGCAGGATGACCATGGGGAATACTGCTGCTGCCACCATGGGTTTCTAAACCCAATTTCTGTCTTTCTCTTTCCACTTCTAAGGACTGCCTATCCAAATCCAGCTGTTGCTTCTTGAGCTTCAGCCTGGTTTGTTCCACTCTCAATCTATTGAGCTCCCTTTCTAACACTCTGTCATCAGGGTGGGTGGGTGGGTCATTCCTTGAAACAGAAGTATGGTGAGAATGAACAGAAGGAGACCTGTCCCTAACAGATGGCACCCTAACAGCTTGGCTAACAGAAACAGCACTTCTACTATGATGAGAAGGAATACTCTTACTGTGATGTGAGACAACACTATCAGTATGGTGTGACTCTACATCAGTACCAGGTATGCTAGGTGGCTTGCTATGGGGCAGGCTGGGAAGCTTCCCTCCCACATCTTTTGCTAGGGGTGCCCCAGAATCAGAGTGGGGACCATCAGCTAATTTCTCACCAGAAGTGCCACCTCTGGCTTTGTCTTGTTCAACAAGCATGTTAACCAACAGTTCTCTAGAGGGATTCTTCCTTACACTTAAACCTCTTTCTATGCAGAGACTCCTTGCTCCTTTCCAGCTAAGGTGATCATAAGCAAGTTTGGACAGATCAACAGTTTGGCCTGTGCCAGACATTTTAGAAAGTGTTTAAGTGATAGAAAAAGTGAGAAAAAGTTTTTCAGAACTTTTGGAAAGACAGAGAAAAAACTTTTACAACTTTTTAAGAACTTTTTAGAAAGTTTAGAGGTACTTTTCAGCCCTTTAGAAAAGAAGTGAGAAAAGAAAAGCAAAACTTTTTGGTTAGGTGTACATACACTGAACTTGTTTTGTATATTTTTCCCTTATGAAAAGTACAATGACAAAAGTGGTAAGTAGTTGCAAAGTACTTATCCCACCGCTGCACAACCAATGTAGGAGGCTGGACTGGCTTGTAGTGAGTACCAAGGGGTACTTACACCTTGCACCAGGCCCAGGTATCCCTTATTCGTGTATAGGGTGTCTAGCAGCTTAGGCTGATAGATAATGGTAGCTTAGCAGAGCAGCTTAGGCTGAACTAGGAGACAAGTGAAGCTCCTACTGTACCACTAGTGTCATATGCACAATATCATAAGAAAACACAATACACAGATATACTAAAAATAAAGGTGCTTTATTTTTATGACAATATGCCAAAAGTATCTCAGTGAGTACCCTCAGTATGAGGATAGCAAATATACACAAGATATATGTGCACAATACCAAAAATATGCAGTATAGTATTAGAAAACAGTGCAAACAATGTATAGTTACAATAGGATGCAATGGGGACACATAGGGATAGGGGCAACACAAACCATATACTCCAAAAGTGGAATGCGAACCACGAATGGACCCCAAACCTATGTGACCTTGTAGAGGGTCGCTGGGACTGTAAGAAAACAGTGAGAGTTAGAAAAATAGCCCACCCCAAGACCCTGAAAAGTGAGTGCAAAGTGCACTAAAGTTCCCCAAAGAGCACAGAAGTCGTGATAGGGGATTTCTGCAGGAAAGACCAACACCAGCAATGCAACAACGATGAATTTCCAGACTGGAGTACCTGTGGAACAAGGGGACCAAGTCCAAAAGTCACGATCAAGTCGAGAGTGGGCAGATGCCCAGGAAATGCCAGCTGTGGGTGCAAAGATGCTTCTACTAGGAAGTAGAAGCTGAGGATTCTGCAGGAACGACAAGGGCTAGAAACTTCCTCTTTGGAGGATGGATGTCCCACGCCGTGCAGAGTTGTGCAGAAGTATTTTCCTGAAAAAAGACCACACAAAAGCCTTGCTACCTGCAAGCCGTGCGGTTAGGGTTTTTGGATGCTGCTGTGGCCCAGGAGGGACCAGGATGTCGCCAATTGCGTCAGGGGGCAGAGGGGGCGCCCAGCAAGACAAGGGGCCCTCTCAGAAGCAGGCAGCACCCGCATAAGTGCCAGAACAGGCACTAAGAAGTGGAGTGAAATGGTGCTCACCCGAAGTTGCACAAAGGAGTCCCACGCCGCCGGAGGACAACTCAGGAGGTCGTGCAATGCAGGTTAGAGTGCCGTGGACCCAGACTTGGCTGTGCAGAAAGGATTCCCTCGGAAAGTGCACAGGAGCCGGAGTAGCTGCAAAAGACGCGGTTCCCAGCAATGCAGTCTGGCGTGGGGAGGCAAGATCTTACCTCCACCAAACTTGGACTGAAGAGTCACTGGACTGTGGGAGTCACTTGGATAGAGTTGCTGGATTCAAGGGACCTCGCTTGTCATGCTGAGAGGAGACCCAGGGGACCGGTGATGCAGTTCTTTGGTGCCTGCGGTTGCAGGGGGACGATTCCGTCGACCCACAGGAGATTTCTGCAGAGCTTCTAGTGCAGAGAAGAGGCAGACTACCCCCACAGCATGCACCACCAGGAAAGCAGTCGAGAAGGCTGCAGGATCAGCGTTACAGAGTTGCAGTAGTCGTCTTCGCTACTTTGTTGCAGTTTTGCAGGCTTCCAGCGCGGTCAGCAGTCGATTCCTTGGCAGAAGGTGAAGAGAGAGATGCAGAGGAACTCGGATGAGCTCTTGCATTCGTTATCTGAAGAATTCCCCAGAGCAGAGACCCTAAATAGCCAGAAAAGAGGGTTTGGCTACTTAGGAGAGAAGATAGGCTAGCAACATCTGAAGGAGCCTATCAGAAGGAGTCTCTGACGTCACCTGCTGGCCCTGGCCACTCAGAGCAGTCCAGTGTGCCAGCAGCAATGCTGTTTCCAAGATGGCAGAGGTCTGGAGCACACTGGAGGAGATCTGGGCACCTCCCAGGGGAGGTACAGGTCAGGGGAGTGGTCACTCCCCTTCCCTCTGTCCAGTTTCGCGCCAGAGCAGGGCTGGGGATCCCTGAACCGGTGTAGACTGGCTTATGCAGAAATGGGCACCATGTGTGCCCATGAAAGCATTTCCAGAGGCTGGGGGAGGCTACTCCTCCCCTGCCTTGACACCATTTTCCAAAGGGAGAGGGTGTAACACCCTCTCTCTGAGGAAGTCCTTTGTTCTGCCTTCCTGGGCCAGGCCTGGCTGGACCCCAGGAGGGCAGAAACCTGTCTGAGGGGTTGGCAGCAGCAGCAGTTGCAGTGAAACCCCTGAAAAGGCAGTTTGGCAGTACCCGGGTCTGTGCTAGAGACCCGTGGGATCATGGGATTGTACCAACAATGCCAGGATGGCATAGAGGGGACAATTCCATGAGCTTAGACATGTTACATGGCCATATTCGGAGTTACCATTGTGAAGCTACACATAGGTAGTGACCTATATGTAGTGCACGCAAGTAATGGTGTCCCGCACTCACAAAGTCCGGGGAATTGGCCCTGAACCATGTGGGGGCACCTTGGCTAGTGCCAGTGTGCCCACACACTAAGTAACTTAGCACCCAACCTTTACCAGGTAAAGGTTAGACATATAGGTGACTTATAAGTTACTTAAGTGCAGTGTAAAATGGCTGTGAAATAACTTGGACGTTATTTCACTCAGGCTGCAGTGGCAGGCCTGTGTAAGAATTGTCAGAGCTCCCTATGGGTGGCAAAAGAAATGCTGCAGCCCATAGGGATCTCCTGGAACCCCAATACCTTGGGTGCCTCAGTACCATATAGTTGGGAATTATAAGGGTGTTCCAGTATGCCAATGTAAATTGGAAAAATTGGTCACTAGCCTGTTAGTGACAATTTGAAAGAAATGAGAGAGCATAACCACTGAGGTTCTGATTAGCAGAGCCTCAGTGAGACAGTTAGTCATAACACAGGTAACACATACAGGGCACACTTATGAGCACTGGTGCCCTGGCTGGCAGGGTCCCAGTGACACATACAACTAAAACAACATATATACAGTGAAATATGGGGGTAACATGCCAGGCAAGATGGTACTTTCCTACAGTCAAGGTGACTGAATGGGACACAAGGGTGACAATCAGAAGAGTCTCATTTCCTGTTGGGGGTCTTGGCAAGTGTCTCTGGCTCTGTCTGAATCGCAGGGAACGTTGGCGGGGTGGTTCTCCTTCTGCAGGGGGAGGAGTGCTGGTGGCCTTTGAGTCCTGTGGCAGGGCCTCCTGGCCACTAGCGGCAGTAGAGCCGGAAGGCTGTGATGAAGGTAGTGGCTGAGGATGTAGTGCATGCAGGTGTGAGTGGAGACGAGACAGGGATGGAGGAGGAGGAGGTGGAGGTGGGGACACAGTGGAGGCATGGGATGTTGGTGTGTCTGCATGGGGATGGTGCTTGTGTGAGTGCCGGTGGGATGTGTGGTGATTATGTTTGCGATGTCCATTCTTGTGTGTTGATGAGTGTGCATGCTGGTCTGATGGTGTGCTTGGGATAGGCCGGAGTACAGGGGATTGGGTCTGGGTGGAGGAAGTTGGAGGGGGGAGGCTAGACACAGGGACAATGGCTGCCATCAGTGCTGAGGCCAGAGCCTGAAATACTCTCTGTTGGGCTACCTGGCCAGAATGAATGTCCTCCAGGTATGCATTTGTTTGTTGCAAATGCCTCTCAATACCCTGGATGGCATTCAGAATGGTAGACTGACCAACAGTGAGGGATCTCAGGAGGTCAGTAGCCTCCACACTGAGGGCAGCAGGGCTGTCTGGGGCAGGGCCTGAGGTGCCTGGGGTGAAGGAGATGCCCACCCTCCTGGGTGAGCGGGTACGTGACACACGCTGAGGGGCTGCTGGGAGGGCGGTGCTGGTAGGGGGGGTGGTGGCTGTACCTGTTGATGCGGTGGGCACCGAGTTGCCCGCCACAGCAAGGGAGCTCCCATCAGAGGAGGAGTCGCTGTTGCTCCCATCACCCTACGTCCCACTGGTGGCTTCAGACTCCGTTGTTTCATACTCCAGGGCCAAGTGGGATGCAGCGCCCTCCTGCTTCGGTGCCAATGGTCCTCTACCTGATGATGCTATTGCACACAAGAACAGGAAGACCACAAAAAGGGGGGGCAGGAGAAAGACATGTTCAGTGCATGCAACACCACTACCGTTGGCGGACACAACAGACACAGCATCCCTCTGCACTACGCCATGCACTTATAGTTCCTAGATTAATCACATGCCCATGGGGTACAAGGCCTAAGCCTGATTGCGGTTCACCTGGAAGTCACAGGAGCCTGACTAGGTGTAGATGGCACTAACCACTAGTGGGGTTGGGGTGCCACAGAGCCTGCCTCACAAGGGACCTTGCCTACCAAGATCGCCCTGGCTTAGGGGAACCCACTGCCCACATCCCCCACCCAGGCACCTCGTAATGTGTGCAGAGTCAACTGAATGAGAGTGTACTCACCCCCTTGTGGCTGCTGTGAAGGCCTCAAGCGCCCATCCAACTCCGGATACACCACCGCCAGGATCCGGAACATCAGGGGGGTCAACCCCAGCTGGGCCTCCGCAATCTTCTTGCTCCAGCGGTGAAGGTCCTTCCATCTTTTACGGCAGTGGGTGCTCCTTCTGTGGTGGACCCCAAGGGTCCGAACGTCCTTGGCGATGGCACGCCAAATAGCCTTCTTCTGGTGGGTACTGACCTAGAGGAATAGTACAGGGGGAAAGGAAAATCATTACCCGTCGGGACCGTCATACTCATTGGCCCACATTCCCACCCTTGCCCTGACGCACATATACTCACCGTCGGCACATGCAGGCCTCAGCCCCCCCCATTTATCTTCCATCCACACTACTCCAAACTGGCATTGCCCATGCAGCATGCTCACAGTGTACTCACCTGTTTGTCTGGAGGAGCGTACAGTTGTGTGTACTGGGGGAGGACCCCATCCACTAGCTTCTCCAACTCCTCCAAAGTGAAGGCAGGGGCCCTTTCCCCAGACACATGAGCCATTGTCTCTTCCAGACACAGGTCACAGCAGCACTTGCAGTGTAAGTCCTCTCCTGTTGAAGGTCAGGTACCAAGTGAGTGAACAGACAGAAAATGGCGGTCACGTCTGTGGCGGTGCGTATCGTCACCGCCGGTGTACATCGTCATTGGCTCCCGGGACCCATAGGGTTCAATGTTAACCAATGCTGGTTCGACCGCCCACCGCGACGGTGTACAACTCCAGAGCAGTTACCTCATATCCCATTGTCCCACCTTATAGGTCAGGCAGCCGCCATTTCAGGGGGCCACATGGCATTAATATTAACTGTGCCACACCAATGTAGGCCTTGAATACACACAGTCACAGGCACATTGCATATTAATAAATGTGTGCAAATTACATTTTGTGATACCTCAGTGTTGGCTGACTCTCTGCTCGCTGTTCTCGTCCCTAGGGCACGTCTGCTGGGGCAGGTGATGAGATGGCGGCATCCTCCAGTGTACAGACCACTGTTGGACCTGTTAACAATGGAAGAGAGACACATAATAGTCACCTACAGACTTGATCGCGCAACAATCCATGAACTGTGTGCCCAGTTGGAGCCAGAACTGATGTCAGCTATCCGCCATCCCACAGGAATCCCCCCCTCCTAGTGCAGGTCCTGTCAGTACTCCATTTCCTGGCAAGTGGTTCCTTTCAAACAACTGTGGCCATTGCATCAGGGATGTCCCAGCCAATGTTCTCTAACGTGCTGTCCAGAGTGTTGTCTGCCCTGCTGAAACACATGTGCAGCTACATCGTGTTCCCTCAGGTGGAGGATTTGCCCACAGTGAAAGGTGGCTTCTATGCCCTGGGACATATCCCCAACATCACTGGTGCCATTGATGGGACACATGTGGCCTTGGTACCCCACCACAGGAGTGAACAGGTGTACAGAAACCGGAAGAGCTACCATTCTATGACTGTGCAGATGGTGTGTTTGGCAGACCAGTGCACCTCCCATGTGAATGTCAAATTTCCTGGCTCAGTGCATGACGCTTACATTTTGAGTAATAGCAGCATCCCTTATGTGATGGGGCAACTCCGGAGGCACTGTGTGTGGCTAATAGGTGAGGACAAGGACCCTACACAGTGTGAATAGATGTCTGCGTATGGGGTTGTCCCTACGGGTTAGTGTGTATCTAGCAGCTGTCCCTCCATATTTGTAGGTGACTCTGGTTACCCCAATCTTTCATGGCACTGACCCCAGTGAGAAATCCCAGGACAAGGGCAGAGGAATGCTACAATGAGGCACATGGGTGAACTAGGAGGGTGATTGAAGGCACCTTCGGCCTCCTGAAGGCCAGATTCTGGTGCCTCCATATGACAGGTGGTTCTCTCTACTACTCACCAAAGAAGGTGTGCCAGATCATCATGGCCTGCTGTATGCTGCACAACCTGGCTTTGCGACGCCAGGTGCCTTTTCTGCAGGAGGATGGGCCAGCTGGTGGCCTTGTGGCAGGTGTGGAGCATGTGGACAGTGAAGAAGAGGAGGCAGAAGAAGAGGATATCAACAACAGAAACAACATAATCATGCAATTCTTCCAGTGAGACACAGGTAAGAAGATGTCATTGCCTCCCATATCTCACACTATTATTGGAGCTAGCATAAGTCTGTCGTTTCCGCTCAGAGTATGGACCCTGAATTGTCACTTTGCCTTTCCATTTCACAGATGTGGGTCCCACTTTGTGCTCTCTGCTATCTTTCCTCCAGCCCTACAGCTGTGTTACATCGGTATGTGCACAAGTAAATTGACATTGCTATATTCCATGGTTATTGCAATTACATGTTTGTGAAAGCACAGACTGACTCCAGATTGTTTTGTGATTGAAGTGTGTTTATTTCTGTGCAAATAAGTGGAGGGGGTTGTAAAATGGGCAGGGGGGTTGGTGGAGGAATGTCCATGGCAGAGTCCAGTCTATTTGTTTCACAGATGCATTGTCCAAAGGGGCACAGGAAGTGGAGCAATGGCAGTTTAAGGATAGACAGGGTGACAAAGTGGGACAGAAGGGTGACATTCAGAGGGGTCTCATTTCCTGGCGGGGTTCTTGGCAATGTTCTCTGTCTTGTTCCTGGATTTCAGAGACTGTTTGCGGGGTGGTTCTCCATCTGCAGGGGGTGGGGTGCTGGTGTCGTGTTCCTGTGGCGGTGCCTCCTGTCCACTAGCGCCGGCGGAGGTGGAGGGCTGTTCATCATCCAGGCTAGTGTCAGGGGCCCTTTGTTATTCCACTGTGTCCCTCCTGGTGTTGACAAGGTCTTGCAGCACCCCTGCAATGGTGTCCAGGGTGTTGTTTATGGACTTCAGGTCCTCCCTGATCCCCGGATAGTGTTCCTCCTGCAGCCGCTGGGTCTCCTGAAACTTGGCCAGTACCGTTGCCATCGTCTCCTGGGAATGATGGTAAGCTCCCATGATGTTGGAGAGGGCCTCGTGGAGAGTGGGTTCCCTGGGCCTGTCCTTCCCCTGTCGCATAGCAGTCCTCCCAGCTTCCCTGTTTTCCTGAGCCTCTGTCCCCTGAACTGTGTGCCCATTGCCACTGCCCACAGGTCTCTGATTCTCTTGGGTTGGTGGGTTTGCCTGGGTTCCCTGTAGTGGTGGACACACTGCTGATTGACGTGTCCTGGGGACAGAGGAATGGGCTCGCTGGGTGGATGCTGTGCTGGTGTTTCCTGAGGGGGGAGGGTCTGTGGTGGCGTGTGCCCGTGCCAAGGGAACCGACTGTCCCGAGGTCCCTGATGGGCCGTGCTGGTCATCTTGATCCAGTTGTGCAGAGCTGCTGTCATCACTGTGGGTCTCTTCTGTGGGGGGACTGGATATGTCTGGTACCTCCTATCCGGTGACGTTGGGTTGTGGTCTTGTAGGGGTGTAAAGGCATGATTATTGCATCTGTGTGTGCCATCATGTGCAATGGGTAAGTGACCATATAGTCCAGTGCTTGCATTCTTGTCTTGGTCCTTGTGTGATATTTGGTTTGGGGTCAGTGTGGGTATCTGTAATGGACATGCTTTGGTGATGGGTGTCTATGCTTTGGTGTTGCATGCAGGGCTTGGTATTGGGATGGGTGGGTTGTGATAGTGGGGCATATGTGAGGTGTTGGAGTGATGGGGGTGAGGGTGGGAGTATGTGATGGCATGTAGGTAGGGTGGGGGGATGAGGTAGCAATGAGTTGACTTACCAGAGTCCAATCCTCCTGCTACTCCTGCGAGGCCCTCGGGATGCAGTATTGCCAAGACCTGTTACTCCCATGTTATTAGCTGTGGGGGAGGAGGTGGGGGTCCACCGCCAGTCCTCTGTACAGCAATCTGGTGTCTGGAGACCACGGAACACACCTTCCCCGTAGGTCGTTCCACCCCTTCCTGATGTCATCCCTAGTTCTTGGATGCTGTCCCACTGCATTGACCCTGTCGTCAATTCTGAGCCATAGCTCCATCTTCCTTGCAATGGAGGTGTGCTGCACCTGTGATCCGAATAGCTGTAGCTCTACCTGGACAATGTCCTCCACCATGACCCTGAGCTCCTCCTCAGGGAACCTGGGGTGGTGTTGAGGTGCCATGATGTGGTGTGGGTGATGTGTGAGGTGTTGTGTGTTGTGATGTGTGAGGGGATGTGTTGTTATGTGTTATTTGAGGTGCATGGATGTTGTGTAAGTGATGGTGTTGTGCGTCTGTGGATGCTGGTGTTGTTTATGGTGGTGTCTCTCTCTGGGTGGTTTCAGAATTCTGGTAGTAAGCGTTTGTGGGTGATGTGGGTGTGTGCTTTATATTGAATTGGGTGTGTGTGTGTGTCAGGTGTGTGTATTTTGAATTGTCCAATGTGGTTGTGTTTTGTAAATGTGTGTGTATTTTGAGCGTGGCGGTGTGTACTGCCAATGGAATACCGCGGTTGAAAGACCGCCACGTGGATTCGTGAGTTGTGATAGTGTGGGCGTATTCCTGTTGGCATGACGGTGGAGGTTTTGTTATCGCCAGTTTATCACTGACCTTTGGTGTGGCGGACTTGTGTGGGTGTCTGGATTATGGTGGATTCCGAGCTGTGGGTCATAAAAGCTGTAGCGTAATTCCGCTGCTGCAGCGGTATGTTGGCAGTCTTCTGCATGGCGGTAAGCGGCATTTACTGCCAGGGTTGTAATGAGGGCCATAGTAATGTGTTATATATGTCCTGACAGTGAAATATTGCTAAATTCGTTTTTCACTGTTTCAAGGCCTGTCCCTGTCATAGGTTTACATGGGGGCTACCTTTAAATATGATTAAAGTGTAGATTCCCTTTGGGAGTGGATGGACATGTGGAGTTTGGGGTCTCTGAGCTCACAATTTAAAAGTACATCTTTTAGTAAAGTTGATTTTAAGATTGTGTGTTTGAAAATTCCACTTTTTGAAAGTGACCATTTTCTTGCTTATACCATTTCTGTGACTCTGCCTGTTTGTGGATTCCCTGTCTGGGTCAGTTTGACAGTTGGGTTGGTTGCACCTCACACTAGATAGTGACACAAAGGGAGCTGGGGTGTAGTCTGCATTTCCTGATGAGCCATCTGTGCTAGGAGGGAGGGGAGGAGTGGTCACTCACACCTGCTGTCCTCAAACAATGCAGTCTACAACCCCCTGGTGAGTGTCTTGGGCCGGGCCTGTGCAAGGCAGGATTTCACATTCAAGAGAGACTTTGCTTTGAAGTAGGCCTACTTCAAAGGAGCAATTGGGTATAGAAGGACACCTAAAACCACATACTTTAGAACACTTCTGGAAACCAAGAGGAACCTCTGTCTGGAGAAGAGCTGCGGAAGAAGAGCTGCCCTGCCTGTGACTGTGCTTTGTGGAGCTTTCCTGCAGTTGCTGCTTCTGCCTGTGCACGGGGAAAAAGACTGGACTTTGTGGTATATTCCTGCTTGAAGAAGATCTCCAAGGGCTTGATTTAGAGCATGCCTCCTGTTGTTTGAAGTCTCAGTGACAGCAAAGACTTCTCTCTGCCAGCACCTGGAGTCTCTGTAGAGACTCCTACTCTCCCAAGTGGTGTCCATCCAGTTCCAGGAATAATTCCACGCACAGAACGGCATGCGGGGAAAAGATCAACACGACTCCGATCTGCGGGTGAGAAATCAACGCGCCGCCGGCTTCGCAGCTGAAAATCGATGCTCGCCTGTAACGCGACCGAAGAATCAACACAGGGAGCTGGAGAAACGACATGCAGCATCACTGATGGAGGCTGGTGAGATTGTAACCCACGCTGCATGGTTTTCGGATCATCGTGCTGCTGGATTTCTGACACAAGTACCGCTGGGCATGTAAAAACAACGCAGGGCCTGCCCGGACCTGAGAGTGCCAACCGGATCGACGCATCGCTCTCCTGCAGAGGGAAGAAACAACAAGCCCGACCCGACGGAAGGAGAAACAGCGCAAGGTCTCGCTCGTTAGTGAAATCGACGCATTGCAAGCCCTTTTTGATGCATACTCGCCCATGGGAGGTTATTTCTGACGTACCCAAGGTACATTTACATGCTGTGTTAGTGTGTGTTTAAAATTACAAGAAGAGTCTTTATGCTTTTTAATTGAGAACTTGACTTGTGTATTGTGGATTTTTGTCATTTTGGCCTTGTTTTGTTTAGATAAATATTTCCTGTTTTTCTAAACCTGTGTTGTGTCATTTTGTAGTGTTTTCATTAACTTACTGTGTTGTTGGTACAAATACTTTACACCTAGCACTCTGAAGTTAAGCCTACCGCTTGTGCCATGCTACCAAATGGCTAAGCAGGGGTTTGCTGAGGGTGATTATCTTTTACCCTGACTAGAGTGAGGGTCCTTGCTTGGACAGGGGGTATCCTGACTATCAACCAAATACCCCATTTCTAACAGTGGCTAATAGGTGAGCCCTGGTTCCCACCCAGTATATCTTGGTGTATGGGTATGGTGTAGGCCATATCTGATAGTGTGTGGCTAAATGTTGTCCCTCAAAATTTGCAGGTGACTCTGGTTACCCCAACCTATCATGGCTGCTGACTTCTGTGAGGAATGCCAGGACAAGGGCAGAAGAACGTTATAATGAGGCACAAGAGCGAACCAGAAGGATAATCGAAAGGACCTTCAACCTACTGAAGGCCAGGTTCCGGTGCCTCCATCTGACAGGTGGAGTCCTGTGCTACTCACCCAAGAAGGTCTGCCAACTAGTAGTGGCATGCTGCATGTTGCACAACCTTGCCCTGAGACGTCATGTACCTATTCTGCAAGAGGAGGAGGCTGGAGATGCCTGGGTGGCAGCAGTGGACCCTGTGGACAGTGAGGATGAGGAGGCAGAGGATGACAATACTTCCAATGGCACACAGGTAAGACAGTGTTACTTCACATTTCAATTACATTTGTTTGATTTTCTGTGGCACTGGCATGCTGTTATTTACCACTTCTATGCCCACTTACTGTACCTTCTGGCAATTCATTTTGTAGATGTTGGTGGCCTCACATATACCCCTAGTGTGATCACTGCAGCCAGCTACAGGTCATTAATCTATGCTCATTTTCTGTACAGTTGAATTGCAATGTTTGTACCTGTTTATATGAATACATACTCCAAACTTTTTTTTTTCCAAGGGTGTTTATTGATGTGCTAAAACATAGAGGAGCAAGTGCAATGGGTTGGGGTTATGATGGAGGAAAGTCCATGGTATTGTTCCAGTCTGTTTGTAGCACAGGTGCATTGTCCAAGAAAACATAGGAAGAGGAGCAATGGCAGTTCAAGGTGGTCAGGGTGACAGAATGGGACACAGGGGTGACAATCAGAAGAGTCTCATTTCCTGTTGGGGGTCTTGGCAAGTGTCTCTGGCTTCTGTCTGAATCACAGGGAATGTTTGCGGGGTGGTTCTCCTTCTGCAGGGGGAGGAGTGCTGGTGGCCTGTGAGTCCTGTGGCAGGGCCTCCTGGCCACTAGCGGCAGTTGAGGCGGAAGGCTGTTCAGATGTCTGGCTAGTGGCAAGGGCCCGCTGTTGTGTGACTGCCTCCCTCCTAATATTGGCCATCTCTGCTAGCACCCCCGCTATGGAGATCAGGGTGTAATTGATGGCCTGCAAGTCCTTCCTGATCCCCTGGTGTTGGCCCTCCTGCAGCCGCCTGTTCACCTGCCCATCATCCAGAAAATAGCCCATTGTGTCCTGGGAATGTTGATATGCTCCCAGGATCTCTGCAAGTGCCTCCTGGAGAGTCGGTTCCCTGGGCCTGTCCTCCCCCTGGTGCACAGCAGTCCTCCCAGTGTTCCTGGTGGCCTGTGCCTCTGTCTCCTGAACCGTGTGCCTACTGCCACTGACCACAGGGTATGAGGTGTTGCCTGGGATCCCTGTAGAGGTAGACACACTGCTGATGGACGTGTCATGGGGACAGAGGTATGGGTACGCTGGGTGGGTGCTGTACTGGTGTTTCCTGATGGGGGAATCTCTGTGGTGGTGTGTGACTGTGCCTGGGTAACCAGATGTTCAGAGGTCCCTGATGGGCCAGGTTGGTCGTCCAGATCCTGAAGACCAGAGTTGCTGTCATCACTGTGGGCCTCTTCAGTTGGGGGACTAGATATTGCTGGCACCTCCTCTCCACTGACATTGGCTGGGGTACCTCTGGGTATGGAAATGATGTGTTATGTTTTCTTTGTCTGACATATTGGTCATCCGTGGCTTGGCCTCTTTGGTTGTATTTGCCTTGGCACCTTTCACTTGTGTATGTTGGTGTATGGTGGGATTGTTAGTTCTCTATGGTGTGCATGCTTTAGTGATGATTGTCCATGCAGGGCTGTGAGTGGTGTCCATGCATTGTTGGAGCATGCATGGCTTGGTATTGGGATGAGTGAGATGTGATGGTGGGGATGTAGTGGAGTGATGGGAGTGAGGGTGGGGGTATGTGATGGCATGCAGGTGGAGGGTAGTAGTAGTAGAGAGTTGACTTTCCAGAGTCCAGTCCTCCTCCTACTCCAGCCAGGCTCTCAGGATGCAGGATTGCTAAGATATGCTCCTCCCATGCTGTTAGTTGTGGGGGAGGAGGTGTGGGTCTACCACCAGTCCTCTGTACAGTGAGCTGATGTCTTGCTGCAATGGAACGTACCTTCCCCCGCAGGTGTTTCCACCTCTTCCTGATGTCATCCCTAGTTCTTGGGTGCTGTCCCACAGCATTGACCCTGTCCACAATTCTCCGCCATAGCTCCATCTTCCTAGCTATCGATATCTGCTACACCTGTGCTCCAAATAGCTGTGGTTCTACCCAGATGATTTCCTCCACCATGACCCGCAGCTCCTCCTCTGTGAAGCAGGGGTGTCTTTGAGGTGCCAATGGGTGTTGTGTGAGGTATGTAGGTGAGGGTGTGTTGGGTAATGTGTTGGGGTGTGTGAGTGGTATATAGGTGTGAGTAGTGTGTGGCTCTGGTTGTGTCTGTGGTCTTGATGTCTCTCTAGTGGCACTGGTTTGTATTCGTAAAGGGTTATGGGTAATGTGGGTGTGTGTTTTATAGTGGTGTGGGTGTGTGGGTGTGGTGAGTGTATGGGTGTCAGGTGTGTGTTGTTTGAATTGTCCAATGTGGTGTTGTTTTGTTTGTGTGTGTCCATTTTGAGCACAGCGATATGTGCCGCCAATGGTTTACCGTCGTTGAATGTCCGCAGTGGTGATTCGTGGGTCATAATGTGATGGGCGTCGTTCTCTTGGCATAACGGTGTGGGTTTTGTTACCGTCAGTTTATCACTGACTTTTGGTGTGGCGGATTTGTGTGTGGGGCTGAATACTGATGGATTGGTGTATGTGTGTCATAATATGGTGAACGGATGTCCGCCGCAGCGGCTGTAAGTTGGCGACAGTCAGCGTGACCGTATGTGGGATTTACCGCCAATGTCATAACGAGAGCCATAGTCTCTCAGTCCTAAATATTGCCCTTTCTAAGGTGCTTAAGTCCTAAGAAAGTTCATCCCAGTTCTAAAGTATTCTCCCTGTTAAAAGGGAAATAGTCTGAAATCTGTTACTAGCTTCCTGGAGGATATAGGGTCTGTTGGTTGTATGTTTTGCAATTAGGAACAATTGTCCACAAACTTACCACATGGTAAAAATACGTTTCTCCCTCTGCAGCTCCTACACATGCATGGAGGAAGTATCAATATGGATTTGTCGCTGGAGTAGGCATCCACTACTGGGCAGGGGTGTGTGGGTCTCAGGTATGCTGCAGTTGTTGGTATGTGTCCCTACCCATGCCCTTGTGAATAGCATTGTAACTGGTAGAGCATTGCCTAGTGCGTCGGGCAGTTCCCTGTGTGTGATTGTGTTGTGTGCGCCAACAGTTGTGTTGTTGCGCCATTGACCAAGTGTATCCTCTGTCTCTTCCCCCCCTTTTTTGTTTTGACATCTTGTCCTTATGTGCATTAGCATCATCTGGTGCAGGAGCAGAGGCACCGGCAACGGAGGAAGCTGCATCCTACAGGACCCAGGAGGCAGAGTCCACCGACGGTGAGGGCACCAGTGGGATGGACGGTAAGGGGAGCACCACTGCGGAGACTGGAGGGGACAGTTCGGACACGGACACCTCCTCCGATGGAAGCTCCCTGGTGGTGGCAGACACCTTTGTGACCTCCCCAGCTACAGGTACAGCCACCACCCCCGTACTAGCACCGCCCTCCCAGCAGCCCCTCAGTGAGTTTCCAGTGCCCGCTCACCCAGGAGGTTGGGCATCTCCTTCGCCCTAGGCACCTCAGGCCCTGCCTCAGTTAGCCCTGCTACCCTGAGTGAGGAGGCTATTGACCTCCTGTGAGCCATCTCTGTTGGGCAGTCAACCATTGTGAATGCCATCCAGGGGTGAGCAGCTCAAATGCAACAGTCCAATGCATTTATGGAGGACATTAACACTGGCTTGGTTGCCCACAGAGATGGATCCAGGCTCTGGCCTCCTCTCTGATGCAGCCATTGTCCCTGTTACTACCCTCCCCCCTCCAACTTCCTCTACCCAATCCCATTCCCCTCAACCCCAACTTATCCCAAGCATGCAGGCAGATGAGCATGCACACAGGACAACACACACCAGTGGACATGGTAAACACAAGCTCCACAATTCATCCCACAGGCACTCACACAAACACCATCCAGATGCAGACATACCAACACCCAATGCCTCCACTGTGGCCCCTCCTCCTCCTCCTCCCGCCCAGTTGCGTCTACACTCACACCTGCATGCACTACATCGTCATCCACTACCCCCATAAACAGCACACCTATCAGGATACACACCTCACTGGCAGTCGCCACCCCCACATCCATGCACACATGCCTTGTGTCCTCTCCCACTGTGTCTGTGCCCCCTCCTCCCAAAGTACACAAACGCAAGCACTCAGACACCCAACAGCCATCCACCTCACAACAGCATCCAGCCCATTTACCTGCACCCAAACATAGCAGACTGACACCTCCTTCAACCACTCCCTCTTCCTCCACTCCCAAACCTTCTCCCTCTTCCTGTCCCAATGTCCCTAAGAAGCTTTTTCTCTTTACCATTGACCTCTTCCCTACCCCACCACTCACCACTCCCGTCCTTTACGTCAGGCCAGGGTGGTCAAAACCCAGGCAAGCACCTCAGCCACCCAGTCCACGGGCAAAGTAGGGTCCCCAGCAACTCCAGGTGGGAAAGGATCCCAGCCACTAGCAAGCCAGACAGAAAGGGTGCCTGCTCAAAGTGCTGCAGGAAGGAAGGGCAAGGAGCCAGTCCCAAGTGCTGCAGGAAGGAAGGGCAAGGAGCCAGCTCCAAGTGCTGCAGGTAGGAAGGGCAAGGAGCCAGCCCCAAGTGCTCCAGGAAGGAAGGACAAGGGGCCTGCACCAGCAGGCAGTAAGTACAATAGGCCTGGTGCTGGGACTCAGTCGGAGCCCTCACCACCAACCATGGTGGTGCAGCCATCTGAGGCTGCAGAGGATGGGCTGGAGCTCCCCCCCACCACCAGCAGCTCTGCCAGAAGCACTGCCACCAGCACCACCACCAGCACCAGTGGGCAGCTGTCCGAGGCTGCAGGGAACGGGCTGGAGCCTCCCCCCACCAGCAGCAGCAGCAGCAGTGGGCAGCCGTCCAAAGCTGCAGGAGATGGGCTGGAGCCTCCTCTCATCACCACCAGCAGCAGCAGCAGTGGGCAGCTGTCTGAGGCTGCAGGGGATGGGCTGGAGTCTCCCCCCACCACCACCAGAAGCAGCAGTGGGCAGCCCTCCAAGGCTGCAGGGGATGGGCTGGAGCTTCCCCCCACCACCACCAGCAGCAGCAGTGGGCAGCCATCCTAGTTTGCAGGGGATGGGCTGGAGCTTCCCCCCACCACCGCCAGCAGCAGCAGCACCACCACCACTGAACAGCCGTTACCAGCAGCGGATGTTCTGTAGACCTGCGTCCATGGGCTGTTGTGCGGCCTGCCCCCTGCAAATCCAGTGGGTATGACACCCACCTGAGAGACTGTGACATTGTACTCCCCAAGATCTGTATCACAGGGCATGATCCCTCCTCCCGAACCAGTGGAGAAGCCATCCAGTATCCCCATCCTTCCCAGGATGAATCTCACAGGGCACAATGCCCCCTCCAGAACCAGTGAAGATGCAATCCACTCACCCAATCCTCCCCAGGATGAAGATCACAGGGCACAATACCCCCTCCAGAGCTTGTGGGCACCCACTTAAGAGACTGTGGCCTTGCAGTCCCCAGGACCAAGCACGGGGTATGTTGCCCCCTCCAGGACCAGTGGTGTTGTACCATTTTACGGCTGAGGTGCCCCCCCCATTCCCCGTCCCCCTGAGGTGCCTGCCCATTTTCGATCTGATGCCCCTGCAGTGTTCTCTCCGTGTTGTTGCAGGAGTGAAGTGGGGCCTTGGACTTTGTAATGTGGCCATGTAGCCCACAAACATTGAGGACTGAGCAGTGTCCCTACATTTGGAAATATGTATATACTTTTTGATTTGGATGCACGTATTGCTACTATTTTATCTTATTAAACTTACTTTCATCTATTGGAGTTGTCCTTGCATTATTCCTGAGGTTTACGGGGTAAATATGTTATGTTACTGCATCTGCTTGTGTGTATGGTGTTGGGGTTGTTTCCTGTGTGTGTCACTTTCTTTTTCCTCTCCCCTCCCCTGTGTGCTAGGCAGCTGTACTCAACGTCTTCGTCTTCGCCGTCATTGGTGTTCGTAGTGGAGCAGCACTTAGAAAAGCATGGGGAAGACATGCAGCTTGGGCTCCATGATGGCGTGGTTCTTCCCTGAGTCTCCATAGGTGAGTCTTTTAACTTCTGAGCTCTGTTTCCACCAGTCTTTTGATGTCGTTGGTACTGCCCCGGAAAAGGTGGGGGATTGGACTGTCTTAATACAGTGGGCAGAACATTGCCTTCCGCCTGGCTGTAGGCGGTTACTGCTGTGGTGCCTGTTGATTCCGCCCTGGCGGTCGGTGTTTTAAAGTGGCTGTCTGTCTGAGCAGTTTCTGCCATGGTTATAATTTGGCGGTATTTACGGCCAGCCTGTTGGTGGTATTACCACCACTTTATCACGAACCGCCAGGTTTTTAATGAGCCCCACAGTATGCCTATTTGTTGGTATGTCCCAAACTATGTTCAGTCTGGTGTTGAAGAATGTCCTTTAAGCAATGTTGAAACACCTAGACCAGTGATTCCCAACCTGGAGGTCTGCGAAGCATCCTCAGGGGGCCCGCGACTGCTTAGAAATTTGAATAATATTAGCAGATCAGGTACCCAGCTCTTAGTAATGACTCAGTGGGGGGGTATCCCGAATCCAATAATGATTCATTGGGGGTCACCAGGTTCCAGTATTGCTAAAGTGGGGGTCCACAGAAGTCAAAAGGTTGGGAACCACTGACCTAGACAGCTACATCCGGTTTTCCCGATGTGAGGATGTAGCCCATGTGAAGTCTGACTTCTATGGTTTTGTACACATCCCGCATGTGGTGGCTGCCATTGATGGCAATCATGTTGGCTTGGTCCCACTACAGGCCAACGACAAGTATTTTGCAACAGAAAGAACTTCCATTCCATAAACGTGCAAGGTGTCTGTCCGGTAGATCTCTATATTTCACATGTCTGTGTTTGTTATATGGGATCAGTCCATGATTCCTTCATAATGCAGAACATCACCACTCCACAGCTTATGTTACAAACTTACCCAGAGCAAGACTGTCTTGTTAGTAAGTCATATCTGTCCTGTTTGTGTGTGTGCAATGTCTGGTGCTACAATCATGAGGAGCATATCCGAACCGTCCTTGGTTGTTGATGCTACTAAGGAATACAACTACACCAGGGGAAATCCACTTCAATGAGGCCCATGGAAGAACAAGGCGGATACTGGCACAGTTTCTGGGCTCGTGATGGCCAGAATTAGGTGTTTTAACCAAACTGGTGGAGCTCTTCTCTACTCACCTGGAAAAGTGTGTCAGATCACTGTGACATGCTGCATGCTCCACAACATCGCCCTGCAGAGGAAAATCCTGTACATCCCAGAAGAGGGGGAGCCTCACGTGCCACCGGGTGAGAATCCTGAAATGCCAAGTGAGGATGGCAGTGGTAAAGAGGAAGGAGCTGACTTGCAGGAATATCTCATCAACATCTACTTTTCAAGAGTGTAAGTAGGTCATGTGATGTCATGACTGTGACTATGCAATTAACTCTTTTGAAAATGTGTGGAGATGAGTATTTTAGCAACAACTAAGGGGCTGATATTATGCAATATTCAGCCAAAGGCTGCTTGAAGTGTTAGCCTTTGACACATCCTCCCCTTGATGATGTTGCTTTGTCTGTGTCAGTTTCATTGCAATTTAATTTCAGCTCCAGTAACTTGCTACGTGATTTGTGTAATAGGTATGTTTTCAAGCCTATACTCCCTGTTTTGTCTTTGCACAGGTACTTTCACCATGACATCTTCATGTGGGCATTTTAGAGTTTGGACATTGGCAGGTATTTGATGCTGTTCTGACATACAAAGTGGACTTGGATTGTTTCAGGTAGTGTAGGTCACAGATTTGGGGTGTAAGAGATATGTGACGAGGGAGATTGCACAGTGTTTGTGTTGAAGGTCAGAAGTGCACATTTTACTTGTTTTTTTGTGCTGTAGTGGACCAATTGCATCATGTTTGTTATCATGCGGGAATGAAATATGTAGTTATCGATTGCGAGCAAGTCATTCACCCTTCACATTGGCTAAACACTATTCTTGCATGACCTGTATGTAGCTGTAGATGTGTTCTATCATTGCAGGCCACAGTGCCTGTGCCACAACAATGACATATGTTTGTGTCATACCAACAGGTGCATGGTCTTTGGATTATGATGGGCCTGTGATCAGGGACTGTTGTACTGCCATCTGTCTGTATCTCAAGCTGGTGACATCATCACTTTAATGTTTGCCTTTTTTAAAGGACAATATCTGACAAATCCCTCCCTTCTGTGGTCTGGGGGGCTGTACCCTGGAATATGTACTCTGACTCAGTATGAGTCACACATTCTTATGTCAAAAAGGTCCAGAAATATGCCCAGCCTATGTCCTGTACACTTGAATAAAATGTTTGTTGTGACCAGACACTTGAACGTCTGTGTTTGTGTGTAATAGTTATGATCCTGATCAGGACACTTTGTACCTGTAACATATCCCTCCTTGCCCAAGTAAGTTATGTCTTCATCATATGAGTCACATGGTCTCACATCTCTACATAGCAAAATGTTGAAATTAAGCTAGCAGACAATGAGTTTGTGATGGGTGAATTTATTACAATGCTGATGTAGTAAAAAAAATGGTGACAGAAAAGATGAAACATAATAAAGTGAAGATGTCAGTCATGGTGAATGAAAACATTGGAGTAGATGCCACACCTTTCAGAGTCCAAAGTCCAGAGCACTCCTCCCATTGGAACTGGTGGGTGGTTCAGGATTAGTCAAGAGAGTGAATGCGTGGCATACCAAAGAGTTCCTTTAGAAAGAGATCACATACTGACAGTGGTGTACCTCTTAGGTTCTTTGCCAGCCATCCCCACTTGCATGGTGGGGGGATCTGCTGATACACAGTCAGGGGTGTCTGGGAATTGTTCCTCTGGCAGGGTTTCCCTTCCAGTGGCTGCCACCGATGAAGAAGGGCCTGGGGTTGATGCACCAAAGGAAGGGGTAAAGTGGTGTTGTAGAGCTTAGGTCAGGGTGGTGTTTATGACCCTCATCACCCCTGTTAGGGAAGCCATGTTGGTTTTGTGAGCCTTCCACTGTTCACAAATATCCGGATGGATGTCCCTCTGTAGCTGCTTGATTTTCCGGAGTACTGTCAAGACCTGGCCCATCATGCCTTTGGGCTGCTGATAGACCCCCAAGACATTGCTGATGGTGTCCTGGCCAGGAGCAGCCCCAGTGGCCTCATCCCGCTGGCCCACACCATCCCTCCCATGCACCCTACCCCCATTGCCCTGTGCCCTTGCTACAGGGTGACCCCTCCCACTGGTTCCTGGACCCTCATTGTCAGAAGTGTTGCACTGCAACTCAGGATCCAGGACTGGAGGGTACAAGATGGTAGACACTGTGCTCGGAACACATGTTGGGGGGGGCGAATGGTTGTCTGTGATGTAGAGGCAGCCGGGAGGTGTTGATGTAGTCACAGTGAGACTCACTGTTGGTGTTTGGCCAGGTAGCCCAGATGAGCCACGACTGTCTTCCAAGTCCAGACGTCTAGAAGTGTCTTCTTCACTGAGGGCTCATCCAGGGGGGTATTGGGAATCTCTTCTGTGGTCTCTATGTGCCCAGTGGCAGCTCCGCCTGTTGATATGAAAGATACAATGTTGTATTGTGACATCTACCTCCAACAATTTAGTGTTACAATAAACACAGACCTCGTTCAAAGTTATTTTGAAGTTATTCTCATTGTGACAAGTAGCCATTATATTGGGTGCATTGACCTGACATTTGTAAAGCATGCCAATTCCATCTAAGTCAAGCAGATGCTAAAATGTGCAGATCATTATCCCTTGGAAGGATGGCCTGAGAATGCCATCTTACCACCAGTGCAGGAAAAACGTGGCTAGCAAGATATGTCTTTGGCCATTTTGAGGCCTAGTTGATTGTTATGCAGGCAGACAAAGGACTTTGTTGTATACGTGACTGGAACAATCATGTGCCTAGTGCATTGTGAATGTGTCTGCTGCCAATATCATTCTGATTATGCATCTTGATGCCTTTGGGATCATTGTTTTGCACAATGGTTAAGCTGCCTTTAATGTCCTTAATAGTTTAATCTGGGGTTAGCTGGTCAAGATAGAGCTAGATTGCCAGACACACCTCAGAGTTGAGCATGATCCGTATCTTGGTTTCACCCAGGTGAGTAATCTTCAATTGAGAGTTAGTAGGCAAGGGTATTTAGACAAGTGACCACTGTTCTGGTGTTTGAAGTTACTGAAACTGGACTGGTGTTTTGAGTTATTGAAATAGTGTCTCCTGGGAGTTGCAGTGTTTATCTCTCTGTACTACACACACTATACAAATATCACTGTCCCATGTGAGTACATTTGAATAGAGAATTAAGACACAGGGATCTTTCAACAAGATTAACACTGGGCTAGTTTTGGGAGTTACAGAAACAGGGCCTCCAGTTCTTAGCAGTCATGCCAGTCCTTCTACTGCACACACTATACAAATGGTATCCTCGAGTTGAGTATACTTTCATTTAGGGTTGCTAAATAGGGGTCTTTCAATGAATGAACACTGTTCTGGTGTTTTGAGTTGCTGAAACAAAGGCCTCCTGTGAGTTGCAGCCAGGTTATTCCGTCTAGTTCTCACACTTTTCCAATTTTCTCTACACAAGTGAGTGTATTTCATTTGTGAGTTGACAAACTGTAATAAGTGGGCAAGTGAACACTGTGCTGGTGTTTGGAGTTAGGAAATAGTACCTGCTGGGAGTTAGAGTCATGTCAGCCCATGTACTACACACACTATACAAATATTATCCCCCAAGTGAGTGTACTTAATTTGTGAGTTGACAAACAGGGGTATGTGGGAAAGTGACCACTGTGCTGGTGTTTGAAGTAAGAGAAACAGGACCTGCCGGGAGTTGGAGTCATGTCAGTCCCTGTACTGGACACACTATACAAATGTGATCCCCCAGGTGAGTACACCTCATGTGGGAGTTCAGACACAGGGATTCCTGGACAAGAGTACACTGGGCTAGTGTTTGGAGTTATAGATACAGGGCCTGCTGGGAGTTGTAGTCATGCCACTCTCTCTAGTACACAAACTATTCAAACATTATCCCCCAGGTGAGTACACTTCTGTGTAAGCTACAAAACAGGAATGTTTGGAGAAGAGGACACTGGCTGGTGAGTGAAGTAACAGTAACAGAGTCTCCTGGGAGTTATAGTCATGTAACTCTCTGTACTAAACACACTATACAAATGTTGTCCTCTGAGGTGGGTATACTTCAATTGAGAGTTCACAGACAGTGATATCTGGACAAGAGAACTCTGAGCCAGTGGTTTTACAGACACAGGGCCTCCCTAGCCTTAGTAGCCATGTCACTCCCTCTACTTCCCATATTTGACAAATGGTATCCTCCCAGCTGAGTAAACTTAAATTGTGAGTCGCCAGACAGTGGTCTTTAGACAAGTGACCTCAGGTCTGGTGTTTGGAGTTGCTGAAACAGTGTATCCTGTGAGTTGCAGTCAGGTTACTCTCTCTACTACACACATTTGAACAGTGTTCTCCCCCAGATGAGAACACTTCAATTGAGAATTCACTGACAGATGTATTGTAGCATGTGAAGTCTGTGCTAGTATTTGTAGTTACAGGACTAGTGCCTGCTGGTAGTGTAGTCATGTCGATGCCAGTACCACACACACTTGACCAATTTTATCTCCCCAGGTGTGTACCCTTAAATAGATAGGTACCAAACAGGGATATTTGGAGAAATGACCACCGGTCTGGTGTTGTAGTCATGTCAGTCCTTGTACCCCACATACTATACAAATGTCATCTTCCCAAGTGAGTACACTTCAAATAGAGGTCTTTGGACAGGTGAACACTGGGCAGGTGAGTTGAGTGATAGTAAAAGTGGCAAAAGGTGAGCTGTGAGCATGCATGACATGGCAGTTTAGTGACATATTTTTGTGTTGTGACTTACCAGACTCCACTTCCCCGGGTATTTCTGTCAAGCCCTCAGAATGCAGGATGGCCCAGACCTTCTTGTTCTAGGGAAAGAGATGCAATGGGACACTGGGAGGGCCACCACCACCAGCCTACAGGTGGTTCCTGGACACCAGGGAACAGACCTTGCCCCTGAAGTTGTTCCACTTCTTCGTAATGTCCTTACTTGTGCGCAGGGTGGTGCCTACAGCATTGACTCTGTTGACGAACCTGGCCCACATTTCCATTGTCCTACTGAGAGAAGTGTGCTGGACTTGTGCTCCAAATAATTGCGGCCCTACCCTTATTATTTCATCCGCAATGACTCTTAACTCATCCTCTCAGAAACAGGGATTATTTAAATGTGCCATGGAGGAAAAAGAAAGAATGGGTGACAGTGACTTACTAAAGAGTGGAAGTACCATAGGGTGTGACTGGACAAAAGTGTGTGTGGGGTGCTGTATGGTATTGTGAAATAAGTGGTGCCTAGTATCTGTGCTGTGTGCAAAATAGTTTGCTCTGACTTCTGAGTGTTGCAGTGTAAATGCAAAGCATTGTGGTGTGTGAAGGGATGTGTTTTATAGAGTCCTTTGCAGGTGTTTCCAGTGTGGCAATGTGTGTTAGCTGTGTTTTTTTTCAAATTCATCCAATGTGCAGTTGTGTATTACTTTGGTGACCTCTGACCGCTGTAGATCAGACCGCCATTGGCTGACTGCCATAGGGTTCAACCATGGCAAAAGTGTCCTTGTAATACGGTCAGTGGTTGGTCTCTATGCTGTCTATACTGGAGGTCAGACTGCCTATGTCCAGGCCTCTGTGCTTTCTGCTGGCCTGCATTTTTTATAAGCGGATAGCGGTCCGGCCTCTATGACTCGTAATAGGGCAGCCTGAAAGACCGCCAACATGGCAATCTTTTCAGGACTGTCAACATGGCAGTCTGGTGGTCCGACCACCAAACTTGTAATGAGGGCCTTTGTGCAAAACTGCAGACTCTTGGATAAACTGACAGATGCGGTCCCTTTGTGGCTGAGTTACTCAAGCAGCTACTGACATACACACAATGAATCAGGGATTTGTAAAGTGCACTACTCACCCATGAGGGTCTTAAGGCGCGGAGGAGGGAAGGGGGGAGAAGGAGGGGGAGGTACTATACTGCTCGAACAGCCAGGTCTTGAGAAGTTTCCTGGAGGTAAGGAGGTCTTTGGTGTTGCGCAGGTGGGTGAGAAGAGTGTTCCACGTTATGGCAATGAGGTGCGAGAATGATCTACTGCTGGTTGTAGTTCTGCGGACGCGGGGGACGGTTGCGAGGGCGAGGTCAACAGAGCGGAGAAGCCGGGTCGGGGTGTAGAATGAGAGTCGTCTCTTGAGGTATTCTGGTCCGGTGTTTTGCAGTGCTTTGTGAGCGTGGGTGAGTAGTTTGAAGGTGATTTTCTTGTTGATTGTGAGCCAGTGCAGGTTTTTCAGGTGGTCTGTGATGTGGCAGGGGATGTCCAGGATGAGGCGTGCATAGGCTTTCTGGATGCGTTGCAGCCTCTTCTGGAGTTTGGCCGTGGTTCCTGCGTAGAGGATGTTGCCGTAGTCCAGTTTGCTGCTTACGAGGGCTTGTGTGACTGTGCTTCTGCTTTCTGGGGGTATCCATTTGTAGATCTTTCGGACCATGCGGAGGGTGTTGAATCAGGAGGAGATGGCATTGACTTGCTGGGTCATGGATAGTGAGGGGTTCAAGATACATCCTAGGTTGCGTGCGTGGTCGGTGGGAGTCGGAGCGGTTCTGAGAGTGGCAGGCCACCAGGAGTCATCCCATGCAGAGGGGGTGGAGCCGAAGATGAGGACTTCCATCTTGTCGGAATTAAGTTTGAGGCAGCTGCTCTTCACCTATTTGGCGATGGCCTTCATTCCTTCATGGAGGTAGGTCTTGGCGGATTCCTTGTTGAGGGAGACGATTAGCTGAGAGCCGTCGGCGTATGAGATGATGTTGAGATTTTCAGATCGGGCGATGTTAGCGAGCGGGGCCATGTAGATGTAGAAGAGGGTCGGCTGAGGGACAAACCCTGGGGTACGCCGCAGATGATTTTGGTGGCCTCCGATCGGAATGGGGGAGGCTGACTCTCTGGAGTCTGCCGTTGAGAAAGGAGGTGATCCAGTCCAGGGCTCTGTCATGGATTCCAGCATTGCTGACGTGTGAGCGTAGGGTGCTACACACAAACACTCACAGACTGACTCAGGCTTACACACCTACTCACAGACCCACTCAGAGACTCATGCACTCAATCAAAACTCATCCACTCACTGGCGCACTCAGAGACATGTACAAACTCACAGACCCACGCAGACACTCACTCACCAACTCATGGATACACTGAGACACTCACGCACCCACTCACAGGCCCACTCAGAGATTCACGCACCCACTCACTTAGAGACCTACCAAGAGACTAAACCACCCACACACAAACCCACTCAGACACTCATGGACCCACTCAAAGACCCACTGAAAGACTCACACGTTCACTCACAGACCTGTTTAGACACTCATGCACCCACTCACATACCCACTGAGACATTCATGCACCCACTCATAGATCCACTCAGACTCTCACAGACCCACACAAAAACTCAAACACCCACTCGGAGACACTCTCCCACCTACTCACACACCCGGAGACTCCCTCTTACACCTACTCTCACAACAAGACAGACACTCTCACACTCACTCTCACACCCAGAGACACTCTCTCACACCTATTCTCACACCCAGAACGACAGGCCCTGAAGCCAACACTAGCTGCACACAGTTGAAGGCCGTGTGCGGCACAGGTATGAGTGGTTATGGGGTTGGCTGCAGGGCCCGGCCGCAGGCCAGGCATTGCACTCAACCCCGGCTGCACATAGCCAAAGACCGTGCACGACAGTAGTTGGATTAACATTTACTAATTAAAATTACTTTACATTAAAAAAACATAAAAATTCACCTAAACAAACAAAGGTTACTGGGGCTTTATAGTTAAGAAATAGAATAAAAAACATTGAAAATCACTGAAAAAGCAAAGGTTGCAGGGGCATTATAGTTAGATTCTGAATTTACCTTCGAAATTCAGCAGTGATAGTTTGAATTATTTCAAATAACTGTGACTCATGCCTTAAGGTAAATATAACTCACGCCCTCACCATGCACTGCTAATTACCCCAGATATTACAGAATTCAAGACAACTTCTATAATGTTAATAAAAATATAAATGAAGCATTAGCAGTCAAATAAAAAAAAAAAAAAATTGTGCATGTCGGGGATGCAGAATATGGTTACTGTAGGGTCCCGGTTATAGTTACTTGAGACAACTTTCACTATAACTGCTGAGTTTCTATGGTTTTGTATGAGTACATTCTGAACCTAAGTATAACATACCTGTAACCTTTGTTTTTTTATTGAATATATGTATATATAGTTTGTCGGTACCCAGGAGGATACATTGTTTTAGGGGAATGGACATTGAAGTGGCTCACTAATAGCCAATGTAGGATCCCTGCATTCTGACTGCATGCAGCACACACAGGCATCTTAGTTCCCATATGGTGGTAATTTCTCTCTCGAAAATAATCTAATTATTACTTACAGTTTTGCAACTGATAACACCCACACATCTGGGTGTTAGCTATCCACAAATACCCAGCTACTGATAGCTTCTAACCCTGATTGACTCTTTAATAATCCCAGGCTTAATTAAACCCAGTCACAAAACCGAGTCCAAGAGGCATCTCTTGATATTTCCTAGACATCGTCAGAGATGTTAAACCCACAAACAAATTGGCAACACACTACATAACCAAGGCAGACACATTGGACTCCTATTTAAAACAGAAGAAAACCATCAGCACCAACCCCTTTCCTAAAATACCCTTTAAGAATAAAGCAACCCAACCTCTACAGTCCTTCAAACAAATATCCCAGGATGAATTTCTGGATTTGGTCAAAGCAAGCAGACCTTCTGGTTGCCCTTCTGACCCTTGCCCACCACAAATCTCCAAGAACATTATTCTATCTACTTCTGCTGCCACACCTGTAAGAAGAATCATCAACAGCTCTTTAACTTCAGGAACTTTTCCTGTAGACCTGAAAAAGGCATACATAAGACCTTTATTAAAGAAAACAAACCTAGACCCGCAAGGCCCCAACAACTACAGACCAATCACTAATGGACCTTTCCTGGTCAAATTGATAGAAAGAGCAGCATTCGCACAGATGTCACAATTCATTGAAGACAATTCTATACTTTCAGACTTCCAAACTGGATTCTGCCCAGGAAGAAGCACTGAATCGGCACTCATAGCAATCTGGGATGATCTTAAAAACACAGTCGACCGCAATGGAGTTGCTGCACTACTTCTCTTGGACCTCTCGGCTGCCTTTGATACGGTTGACCATGACACCCTAACTCAAAGACTCCACAAAGCCGGCATACACGGGATTGCTCTCGACTGGATTACTTCCTATCTTCAAAAAAGATCTAATATCATCCACTCGCCCCCCTTCTCGTCCGAACCCTACCTCACAAAAGCAGGGGTCCCCCAAGGGTCAATCATCTCACCTTTGCTTTTCAACATCTACATGATATCTTTACCAGAACTGATCAATGATTTCCATCTCACATGCTACAACTATGCAGATGACACACAAAACTACTTAAATTAGAATGCCCCAAAAACATTGCAAACTCACAAATCTTCAGTTGCCTCAGAGCCGTTGATCAGTGGATGACCTGGAGCCATCTTAAACTAAATACCTCCAAAACAGAAATACTCATATGTGGTGACTGGAAAAGTTATGACCCTCTGTGCGTCTGGCCTGACGATCTCAGACCACCTCCTCAAATTGTCCAAGGAAGTTAAAAACTTAGGAATCACCATGGATTCCAAGTTAACTATGAATGCCCAAGTGGACAAATTAGCACGAACAAGCTTCATCACCTTGAAGACTTTACGACGCATCTTCCCCCACCTCCGATTTCCACACAAGGTGCAAGCTACTATCTCACTTGTACTATCCAAACTGGATTATGCCAATGGCCTCTACCATGGATCATCTCTATCTGTTATGAAAAAACTACAACGTATCCAGAATTCCGCAGCCAGGCTACTATTACATGTAAAGCCGCAAGCCCACATCACCCCTGCCTTGAGAGCACTACACTGGTTACCCGTTGCCAGAAGATGCACTTTGAAGCTGCTTTGTATCACCCACAAAGCTATACATGGAACAGGACCGCTTTTTATCAGAAAGAAAATTACCAAATACATCCAACAAAGAAACCTCCGCTCAAGATTGGCACCCCGCACACCACCATACAAGAAAAAGACTATAGTTGGTACATCCTTCTCCGTCCAAGCAGCCAAACTATGGAATTCATCATCCCCAACTATAAGAGCCACAGATAACTTTCTTGTCTTCAGAAAACTACTCAAGAGTTGGCTCTTTCCTTCATAACCACCATATTCAAACAACTATGAACTGCATATGCCTATGTTGATAAATATTTTTTCAGAGTATGTGTATATTTCTATAGATTGTTTCTTTAGAAAATATGTATTGCTACTATGTCATAACAATAAAATACACACACACTCTTTAAACCTGTTTGACTAAGTATTTTTTACCCTTGGTTCTAATTATGTATTGTATGTGCATATGTGTGTGTATGCGTGTGTGTGTGTGTGTGTGTGTGTGTGTGTAGATATATATATGTATGTATGTGTATATGTTGTTTCTGTGCTTGGCATGTTCGTGGATCATTGCATGGCTCCTGGGTGGGTTGTTATACCTGATATTTATGAATTCCTGCTCTCATCCTATCACACTTATCTACTCATCATCATATGTTATGTCTCTATCAAACTATCCTCCATTCTCACTCTGACTCATCCCAAATCTCTTCTACTACTTTCATCTCCTAAATAACTCTGCCTAAGCTCTTCCCTCCGCTTCCACATCTAACTCACCAAACCTCACTCTACTACTGTGACCTCCAACACAACCCTACAAAATTCTCCCGCATTTATCTCACCCTGCTTCTATGCTCTCCCTAACCCTTCCACATACTCTTCCCTCCTCCACCCCCCTTTACTCATCCCAAGCCTTTGGGTTGAGTAAATGAAGGATATACTCCCAATTAACACTTCTGGATTTCTTTCCTCCTCAACCCCTCCATTACTCCAGTCAATCTAACTAACAAACTCTCATATCCGTGGCTCAAATTAACTCATAATAATACTAAAACTGTACTCATTATTTCCCGATACGAATCCATCACTAATTCTTGTTGGGTTCCAGAGTAGCGTGCTTCTCATCGAAAAGCGTTTCAACGCCTCGTCAGGGGTAGTAAGCGCTATATAAATACGATTACAATACAATAACAACTACAATCTTATTTTTTTGCATACACTCACTTATCTTTGATACTACCAAAACCTATGTTGGTCTGATATTGAACTGATTTTTTTGGCTCTTATATTTTTCACAATAGTTCTACACTAGACATTGCCTGAGTCTCTCTGCTCCGGACAATACCTAGACATACCCTGCCGTGGATAGTGGATAGTGACCAGACAGACCTGTCTCTGGACACTACTCAGATTTACTCTATTGTGGATAGTGCACAGATTTTCTCGTCCACAATACACAGATCAATTCTGCTTAGGATATTTTCCAGACTTGCTCTGCTCTGGAAGTTGCACAGGCTCTCGGTTGTAGACTCTTGAAAGGCTATTATGTTCTGGATTCTACCTAGAACCCCTCTACTTTGGATACTATTGAAGCCCACACTGGTCTGTATCAATACCCAAACTGATTATGATTACATTAAGGCCCATGCATCCAGATCCACTCAGCTTTAGATCAAATTGATGCCCCCTCTTCTTAGTATCCAGACCCACTGTGCTTTGGACAGAACTGGTGTCACTCTGCTCTGCATCCAACCCAGATCAGATCCAATATACTTTGTATAGTATTGAGATCTACACTAATCCACACTAATATGCAGTCGTGCCCGATCTGCTTTGGAAAGTATTCAGACCCGCTCTCCTATAGATAGCATTGTGGGCCACACTGTTCTGCATCCAGACCCACGATGCACATTGGAGCTATATTTATGACCCGTTTTGTGTCTCGGTGAGATTTACGAAGCCACGCAAGGCCGTGCAGTGGCCTTTGGTGGCTCCATATATCTGGAGAAGGGCAACACAATGCAGATCACTGCTTTGCCTTACACTGCCCTGAAAAGACACTCCTTGGGGGTTGCGTGGGTATTACCACAGAACTCCCATGTTTTTTTATGCATTCTTAGAAACTGGTGGAACTAGGAATGCACGAAAAATATATGCCTTTTCAGAAGAAGCGTAACGAGGATAAATATCTGTATTTCTCCTCTTTACAACCTCTTTCCCTGTGTGCTGCTTTCTGCAGCATACATAGAAAGAGAACTATGCCTCTCAAGATTGTTTTTCGGAAGGACGGTGCCTATTCCTGCACAAAAACAATCCTATATGCAGAGCAAGCACCCTGGCACTTTTGTGTGCTGGCGCAGGGGAAAGGCCAGTAGCAAGCTGTATTACCATATATACAGTGCATTTCTTTCCTTTCCCTGTGATGCAGCACACCACTATTTACAATTCCATAAATATGTCCCTAGGAACTGCAAAGACTTATGAGACTTTAAAACTAGGGGTGTGCAGTAAACTCTGTTCCGCAGGCAGACTTGGCAGAGTTTTGTCATTCAGCGCTTGGCTTAAAATGGGCAAGTCTCCACTTGGTGGAGTTTACTGGCGCCTGCCACCTACCTCGTATATGCCACGTTTCCATGGGAGTACATGTGAAAATATAATAAAATAGTGCTGTTTGTTTTTGGAGGCCCAGAGTATTCAGAAAGTGGTTTGGAGAATCAGAGGGTTCTTTCAGACAGTTTCATGAAAATCAGAAATGATAGGCCTATCAGCAAATGTGTGACCTTTTAGTTTACCTCCATGGAGATGTCAGGCTTCTCTGAGACAGAGTGCCTTTTGGCAGATTATTTATTTCCACTTCTTGGCCCTAGAGATATATCAGAGGGGTTGGGTGTGACAGAGTAAGACATTTGGCCATGAGTGTCTAATAACTTCACCCTGAATTTAATCAAATAATCTTTCAAATTGAAAAACATTGGGCCCTTACTTACCTGAGGTTGCTTGCTTCATCCACAGACCTTCTCCCTCATTCCAAATATTACATTTTATTTTAGGGGTGGACTTTATAGGGAGCTCTTTGGTGGGGGAAGCAAAATTTAAAGTCGCCACATGATTTCAGTCACTTTCTGAAATTTCAATAGACCAGACTCAAACATCACTGGGACACTAAAGTGCACTAGGTTCATACTACAGACTTAGGGCCAGTTTTATCATACTTTCATGCAATGCAACACAGCACTGTGCTGCATGAAGGATAGAGGCCAGGACTGCACCATATTTAACATATGGTGGATTTCTATCCTCTTCTTGCACTGGCTCACATTGTGCTGCCTTATGCCAATACAGACATCCCTGCGATGTAGTGTAGGGTGTCTGCATTACAGGCAAGATTGTTTCTGTGCAGGAAGGGGCATGCTCATGAACAAAAATAATCCTCAGAGGCATTTTTCTCCCTCGCAGTGTGCTGCACAAGGAAGCAGACCTCATTTTCGTTTTTGCAGTTCAGTGAAATTGTGTGGTATGCTGGTGAGAGAACTGACAGAGAAGCAGCTCAGTTCCTTCTGCTTCACCTGCCCACTCTATGTGAATGTTCTGTCTTCACAGGGACAAACACCTCTTGCTTATGTTTGGCGGTACAGAGGATGTGTAAGATTACTGCTAGAACAACAACTTTGGTCTTCCTCCTCCTCCACACCCTACTCACACTATGTGAATGTAAACTATGCACAAGAGGAATCTACACCCCTGCTTTTTTAGACTCCCAGGCTCAAAATGTTTCTTTTTTCTGAAAAAAGCCCTTTTGAGTCAGTAGCTCTACTTCCCAAATCTCTATTTATGCAGTTTCTCTGAAATATCCTGCCTATCATGCGAAATAAATATTGTTTCATAAATATAATTATGCAAAATATCATGGGATAGAATATCGTAGTTAAAAATGCTTCCTTTTATTAAATTTCAACAAAAAAATGGATGTGCACTATATTGTAATGACTATACGCTATTTTTGTTCTAGTATATTTGATTTTTTAATTTTTGTCTTATATTTAAGTAATTTTAGGAACACTATGATGGATGCTTAGGGGAATATGGTAATGGAATAATTTTCAGTAGTAAATCTAGTTAAAGCCATGCCATCAAAGTCCAACACATTTCCCAGTGTGGTTAAAATTAGGGTTCGCATTATAATTCTGACCCACCCCCAAAATTCAACACATTCCTCAATGTGGTCAACTTTGGAGTGAAAATAGTTAATACGAAGCCCTTAATCAAAAAAGTTTAACACTTACCCCAGAGTAGTGGAGTTTGGAGTGGGAATAAAGAATCAGAACCTCCCAAAGACCAGAACATTCCCCAAAGTGGTTAAATTTGGAGTGGGAATAATAAGTCAGACAACCCTCCAAAACCCAACACTTACCCCAATGTGAGTATGTTTGGAATGAGAATAGTACATCTAGCCTCCCTACATGCTTATGTTTGGAATAAAAACAGTAAATCTGACCTCTTCATTTTCTAAAACATTTCCCTTTCTGGTTAGGGCTGGATTTGGAATAGTTTATCTGGCAACCCCAATGTCATACACTTTCACATCTGTGCTTAGGTTAGAAGAAGGAATAATAAATCTGACCTCCTCTTCAACACGTTTGCCACAGTGGTTAAGCTTGGAGTGGAAATAGTAGCTCTAGCCACCCCAAAGTTCAATAAGTTCCCCAGTGTGGTTAAGCTTTGATTGGAATTCCCCAAAGCTCAACAATTTCTCCAATGTGGCTAGGTTTATACTGGGAATGGTAAATATAATAATTTGACAGTGTTAGGATGTATTTGTAGTCCTTCTTTTTCACTTTAAAACATTTTAGTAATTTATAATATGAGTTGTTTGTTTCTTTGCTAATATATATTTTTGCTGAGTATATATTTTATATTTTCATGATGTACATAAGGTAAACATCTATTATAATAACATCAATTTTTACAGTACTTTGCAAAATTTACATGCTTTTTTATGTTTATTTTTTAAACTTCTTCATAATATCATTACACAAATTATATAATTGCAAACATTTTTCTTAGTAATTATACTTTTTCTATAATTTTGTACAGTGATTTTTAACAACCCAATAATTTGTTAATGTTATGTTTTTAAGTATAATATTGAAAATCAAAAACTGAAAAAGTGGTATCATCATTTTTCGTATTTTTAATATATCTATAAATACTATGGTCCTGATTACAATCTTGGTGGATGGAATATTACATGTTCCATTGGATATAATGGTACTAATATCACATTTGTGACGAAGTATCCCATACGCCAAGATCATATTCAGGCCCTATGTTTATACATTTCTTTCAACATATTTTGTCATATTTGTTGCAAGTTATTTATTATTGTAGAAACATTATGAAATACAATATATGTTTTAATTACATTGAATCCTATGTGATCAAAGATTTTTTAATGTCTTTTTTTCTAGTGTCTTTCATGTTCTAGTCTTCATCACTTTGGGCTGCTTGTGGAGATTGCAGTTGAGGTATCTCGTTCTGGTAAGGTTATTTTACATTTATTTTCAAATAATTTTGTTGTAAGAGTGAAATGTTAAGGATAAGTTAAGCAAATTTTTATTGGAGAATGTCCTCTTAATGTGTTGTTTGTTAGTTCTGTATGTGTTCGCTAGATTAGGGTAATTCAGTAGCCCCCATTATAAAGCATAATATTCAGATCTATTTTACATGTGTTTTCCATGTATTCAGTATTGTTTTTAATACTTTCTACAATTGTGTGTTTGTTTGTGGGTTGTACGTGTTGTTTAGGTGATATTCTCTGGGTTCACTTCACAGGTTTTTGATGTCAGTCTTTATTTTTATCCTCAATGTGTTTCATTTTTTTAAAGAAAAGAATACTTGATTATTTATAGCCAAAATGATATTTTACTTTTTCCTTGATTGTTCAGCTTTTTTTTTTTTTAACCATTTTCAGGTTTTCTTTCTTATTTTGCAGGTTTGGGAAAGATTGTCTTGATTATTGATTATGGATTCTTTTTTCTGGCTTGTTTTTGTATTTTTGAAAGGGGTGGTCCTTTTTTGTTAGTACGTTGTAGGGAATGTATCTTTTGGAGCACCCTTTCACTTACCAGGACTTCAGCTACAATTGTAATTGGTATTTATTTGTCTTTTTTGATGTTAGTGTGGACAATATTAATTTGTTGATGTCAAGTTTATTGATTTATTAGCTAAAGCAATTATTTTACTAGTATTGTATTAGAATATTATAGGTGAGAGAAATGTGTTTGTTTATTTAAAATAATGTAGCTTATTTTGACTTGTATATTTGTTTTTAAATAATATGTACATTTTTATATTTTTTCTATTTATACTTTTATGTTTGCCATTTCTATATTTTTTTCTTCTATGCTGTATTATTGATATATTAATTTCAGTGATATTTGTGTCTTCACTGTTTAAATATAGGGTCACAATATATAGGCTGTCAATTTTTGTGCCAATATTTGGATATATTGATATTGCTTTTTACCAAAGTAGTGTCATCCAATCCTATCCACACTCTCTGAATGCTGTATGTTTGTAGGAGATAAACACCCTTTGTTTATTTTTAGGGTTTTCTGGTATTATGTGATATAATATTTGAAGTGATTCCAGGAATGCAGGTCTGCTCCTCTTGCCTGCACACACTGTGTGCCAGTTATATGTTGACAGGCGACATAAAAAAAGTGTGCTGTGAATGACAGGAAACATATCCCACATTTGGGGTTAGTCTGGCAGGTGTAAAAGTCAGAATTGGTGGTGATAACATACATATCATATTGGTAAGATGAGGATTGATGGTGGCCTGAATATATAGAGCTTGCAAAGAGATACAAAGACGTCAGATCACAAAAAACAATCACTGGCTTTTGTGTCTGCATATGTGAAAATGGGAGAAGACGAATCTGGGGGTGGGATAAGAAGGAGTCCTAGCAGCTCTCAGGTTAATATTTCCATGGAAGTTGTCTCTTTACTCAGCTACTTACAAATTCCTTCCTCTACTCTAGGGTTAATCCCCTCTAAAGTTGTACAACAATGTCTTGGAGCCTGCTCTGAATAATAACTACCATTCCTGCTCATATCTCATACCAAATCCCTGTGCAGTGAACAGTGTCTCAGCATTTAAATTTTCTGTTATTTCTTAGGGAGTCATTGCGACTTTGGCGGTCCCACTGCGAGACTGCCAAAGCTGTGCGGAGGACAGTGCCATCATGCCGATGGCGCCATCAGTCATATTACAATGTTCCCGCTGGGCTGACCCACGGGAACCTTGTATTACGACATTCCCGCCAGGCTGAACGACAGGAACAGTGCTACAGTATTGGTCTCAGCTCCATTATGGGAGCCAAGGCCATTACCTTAGCACACCAACACCCTCCGATTGTGCAGACAGTGTGCGTTCCAAGGGTGCTGTGCAGGAGGGCCCCTGCACTGCACATGTAGCTGACCACAAGTCTGACCACCATCAGTCCATCAGGAACCTTGTTCTAGTGGTGATGGCGGTCCTCTGGTGATCAAATCATCAGGGTCATAATGTGGCGGTCGGACCACGTGGAGTGCAGCGGTCCGACTGCCACCATGTGTCTGCCGGTCCTTGGACCAACAGTCTTGTAATGAGGCCCTTAGTTTCTCTTATTTCTCCTCTCCCACACCTAATATATGTAGCAACCCTGTGTCTTCTGCAAGGACTACACCCTTGCAGCATAACAAATGCAGGACTCTACCTCTATAAGGCCAGCGTGTGTGAGGAACATGAGATTCCATGCAACAGCTATGAGTGGCAAGAATAGAAGCAGGGTTTGGCAGAGGTTAGAATGTGCTGTGTAGAGTATGAATGGATCCAGAAGGCAGAGTATAGGATAAGGGAGTGAACAAGTGCATAGAAAAGGTAAGGTGAAATAAAAGGAGTGCAGAGGAATTGCGGCCAGAGGGAGGGAGGAGCTTGGGTGTGAGTGTGAGAGCAGGCTGGGCTCCTGGATGCCACTGGGGTTCTGTTGAGAACTTCATCAGCTCTGTGAATGGTGGCTATTGACCCTTAATGCCAGAGTGAGTGCCTAAAAGGAAATCTAAGAAGAGTTAAGTGGAATGTGTGAATTAATCTTAGCTACTGAGAATTAATCAGTCTGCATTCCAGTCCAGTCCATTATTTTTAAACTATGCACCTTTATGCCAGAAATGGATACATCAGCCTTACTCCAGCTCTTATCTAACATGACAGGGTGCCTCAAGGAGGGAATACAAACAACTCCAGACCAGTTTCTGTCTGGTCAGGGCTCTGTAGTTAGATATAGCTTAATTCCTATGTTACATTGATCACAGAAACCTTGTCTGGGTCACACGCTAGGCCCTTAGAAAACAAAACACTGGTGGTTGGAATGCTTGAATTAATATCAGCTACTGGGCATTACTGGGGATATCAAGCTATACAACTTGATAAGGCCTAAGTAGGCTAAAACAAATCTGTGGTTGCTGTGTTTTTACCCAAAGATCTCCAGGACTGGCAGTTAACTGAACTGTTCCTGGTAGAGCTGGATCAAAACTAATGTGATTATGACTTCTCTCTGCCTGGAGTGAACAGTGTGTAAAACATAATGGACTGAAATGCAGGTAGAGTGATTGTCAATGTGTCAAATTAATTAAACAAGTGCAACCATGGTTTTGTTGTTTGATGCTTTGATTGCCAATCACCTCCACTGCAGGTATTTTTAAAGTCCATGCCATGGAAGCACTACTGAAACATAACCTACACCTTATGCACCAATAAATGGAAGCAGTAATAAAAAAAAATGTAATGGCATTTGAATTGTAGCAGTTCTCTGCCCGCACTGAGATTGTTGCCATTTGTCTGGGGTGAGACTTCGTCCCCCAGACATCAGTGAGGTTGGGTAAGGCCGGTAGAGAGTGACGCACACAAAAATGCTAATGATGTCCCACAGCACAAGACGTGCACAGAATGCACGTGGATGTGCGCCTGGGCTAACACCGGCCTTAGATGGGCCCTTCTTTACCTGTCATTGCCCGGAAAAGGCTGGGCTAAACTACCCCATTTGATTCCCACTGCTTTTACTTGCATTGTTCCTTTGGGAAAACTGGTGCTGCATAAAGGTACTGTGTTCTGTTTACAATATGCTTGTTTTCTACTACAAAGCTTGCATCTGAGTTCACTGATAGAAGATGGGTAAATGGAAGGCCCTATTAATGACTATGGGGCCCCCAGCCACACACTCATACCACTATTGACAGTTGTTTGGTCCAGACGGTTGATGTCATTTCCAAGGAGATCCAACTGGTGGAAAGAAGACTCTCTCTTACAGCTGAAAATGTGGCTTCTCAGATGTTGCCATCTTCTTTCCCTCCTCTATCTCTTTTGATGGGACATCATTAGCGAGTCCTTAAGAGGGCTGCTCAAGTGTAAACTTCAACCTTTGCATGATCGGCTCAGAGCTACAGATAATTCCTTGGGTAAAATTAGTAAGCATGGAGAGACTTGCTTATCTGTAACATCCAAGGAAGGGCATAGCAGAGGTGCTCACTTAGCAGTTCACTCCAGCATGACAGAGTGACAGACGCTGCTACAAGAATCAGCGTGAGTGAAACACTCACTAGGGATAATGATAAAGAGCTGTGTGTATCGATGCACTCTAAACATTCACTTGCTCATAAAAATAGTAGCTGCTCTGTCCATGAGAAAACGAGAATTGGGCGTTGATTTCCTCCTGGGGTGGAGGCTCCCGTTTGTGGACAGTCCCTCGCCGTGATTAATTTACCTCCAGCATCTTGACCTTAGGTGGCAATTTTAGCCAACGTTCCAAACCTGCTACCCTGCTCTACTGAGACTACGCTTGAATTCAAAAACCAAGTTACTCATTGGCTGTGCAGGAATGTGGGCACTGGTTATAGTCTCTGCAAGGACATTATTTTTGTAACTAGAGATGGGGAAATAGGGCCGCTACCTAGCCAACCCTAAGGGAATTGTATTATTATTAATTTCTGTAGTTCCCCGGTAGCAGAAGAAAATCTTCACTGAGCAAATAATGGCGGTGCTTGTCACTGCAAGCAATTGTTGTTTTATAAGCATACAGGATCTAAAGCGAGGAAACGGGTAAACATCCAATCACACCGCTGTTCCCAGAGCTCAAATAAGATCCTGTCAAGAAATCAGTTTATGGCCCTTTGTGGTCAGGAATCGCATTCACGAGTTAACAGCTATAATGCGTATACTCGTCTGTTTCCACAGGCAGCAGGACAACAGATCTGCCCTTGTGGAGTAACACTGGGCTGGTAATCCTCCGGAAGAAAGGGGGCTCATAGATATCTAATAAAAACAATTAAAAATCCTTGAATTGTTTATCACAAAATCAAATGGTGCTGTGGTAGACACAAAGTGGGACTGCGCCATTCCAGAATTCTCCTACCTTCAAAAAGTAACAATTTTATTGCTCTTGCACCTAATTATACATTCCTTTTTGCGATATATTTTACTAGTGGAAATTGTGGTTTTCAAAACATTTTTGTATTCCTTGACAAAGCAAAGCATGTTATGAAGCCAAGATTACAGTCACCCTCAGCTAATTCAATAAGAATTTATTACGTTTAGTATCAACGGTTTGATGTCTTCTGCAATCACACATGATATGACGCAAATAAGAGTGATTCTGTATCAGTCAGGCTATCCTCACAACAATTTACAATGGTATATGTAGTAGTATTACTCGTCCCGACCCTAAAAACGTTCACCCCAAATAAAGGCCCATTCTATTAATGTGTGAGATGGAAACGGGCGAATTAACATTTTAACGTGTGCATTGGTTTTGCAAATGAAAGAATGCTTGCGCTTTTGCGAACCCAGTGTAATTTTGAGCGTTTGCCTTCTACTTGACAGCATTGTCGAAAGTGCTTATTTTGTGACAAAATAAGGGCAGGGTCCAAACAATGTTCTTAGGAGCCCGCACCCTGGACTTCTCAATTTTATGGTTGCTGCATGCCACGTCTGCCTAGATATGATTTCACCTAATGCTTCTTTACCTTTACCTCCCCCACCCTTATTCCTTTCATTGTTAGTGAGGTGAATCTCACATTCTTGAGACAGAAACAATTCTGAAAAATGAAAGCAAGCATACCCAACAGTGAGCTATAAAGCGACTGCCATCCTCCTGGTTTTCCCTGTCTCGGACTGGGATGAGGACTTTACAATTCATAGAAGTCCCCACTGGACTTGAATCTCATATGCTCCTCCTCTGCCAGCCTTGGGGAGAGAGGACTTCATGTCTCAGGATTGCCAAGGGAGTGTTTGTATTGATTTCAGAAGTGTAGTCATTATAAGTGATGAACATCACAGGGTTCATACGGCTTACCACATTCTTAGTTCACCCAAATCATATGCCCTGTTAAAGATAATAAAGTCCTGAGTGAAGTCTCACTTGCAGCACTTTTCTACTGTAATAGAGGAAAGGACCTGTGCAATGGCAGTGCGGCACTTGCTATAGGCACTGAGGAGCAGGGATGCACCAAGCATGCACGTACCTATGGTTGGTGACTTGAAATATACTTCCCTTTCCTCGACCCACGAGTCATCCAATGGCATGCTTTCAATACCGGACCGTTCGGCTGGATGGAGTTCTGTTTCGAGCTTGAGTTTAGAGGCCCGATTTAAAGCCCTGTTGGTCAATCCTGGCAGGTTATATTTTCAAGCCACTCTTCCTCTTGTCCCATTCTCAAGGTATGATGATGACCGAAAAACTGAGTCGCTTCATGAATGGCTACTGAAATTATACGAGGTCTTCTATTTTTCAATATCATAAGGAGGCCTGTATTCTTAAGGGCTGACACACGTTGACACTTCATAAAGAGGGATCCTAGAGAAAGTTAAATTTACAATTAAAAAGTGATGTCACAGACAGCCTATTAAGGAAGTGACCTAGGAGCCCCTAGTATCCATTGTGTCAAACAGGACCACCTTGGTCTGTGGACTTTATGGTCTTATGTTGGTGTTGAAGCCACAGATAGTTGTGTAAGACTGGAGTAGATATTTTTAATTAAATGTTTTCTGGTTTGGCTACTACAGTAAATTTATGTTTAGTCATATGTATATATTTAGTTTTGTCTAGTATATGAGGTTAGATATATGTCTTACTAAGGCTGTAATTTGTATGTCTTTGTTTTATGACTATATAATGTATAAATGAGATATTGTTTGAGCACAGGTACTTGAGCTTATATATAATAAAATGTGATTGATTTTTTTGGTGATATTTTGTTACACCATGAAGTATGGTGTCTAATTTAGTTTTTCACCAAAAATTGATTGCCAGTGTCTATTTCCACGTTTCCCTTTCCTTTTCTTTTACATATATGTATATGTCCAGGTTATGTGGGATTATTTGGGAAAGCCCTCTATTTTGACAGTGTACTTATAGATGGGGCAGATGGTCAGGGTGAGTTTAGTCTACTTAAGGCGGGATGGCATTGTTAAGTCCTTCGATAAAGGTATTGTTGGTGTATTTTCATCATTTTGTTAAATCTTGTTTCTCCTAGTCATGCAGGTATTACTTCAGTATGTGGACTATGGTGACTCCTCTCACCCCAGCTCTTCTTACCCTCCCAAGAAAAGGAAATATTCTAACACTACAACCTGATTTAAGGGAGTTTGAGAATGACTGTGGTAGAAAAATTGACTTTGTTACAAAAGATGGGAATTCCAAAGCCATGATACTACTTTAGAGGCTCTGAATTTAAGGGTGGAGAGACTTAGGCCCTCATTCTGACCCTGGCGGTCTTTGACCGCCAGGGCGGAGGACCGCGGGAGCACCGCCGACAAGCCGGCGGTGCTTCAATGGGGATTCCGACCGCGGCGGTAAAGCCGCGGTCGGACCGGCACCACTGGCGGGGTCCCGCCAGTGTACCGCGGCCCCATTGAATCCTCCGCGGCGGCGCAGCTTGCTGCACCGCCGCGGGGATTCTGACCCCCCCTACCGCCATCCAGATCCCGGCGGTCGGACCGCCGAGATCCGGATGGCGGTAGGGGGGGTCGCGGGGCCCCTGGGGGCCCCTGCAGTGCCCATGCCACTGGCATGGGCATTGCAGGGGCCCCCGTAAGAGGGCCCCTAAATGTATTTCACTGTCTGCTGCGCAGACAGTGAAATACGCGACGGGTGCAACTGCACCCGTCGCACAGCTTCCACTCCGCCGGCTCGATTCCGAGCCGGCTTCATCGTGGAAGCCTCTTTCCCGCTGGGCTGGCTGGCGGTCTGAAGGAGACCGCCCGCCAGCCCAGCGGGAAAGTCAGAATTACCGCCGCGGTCTTTCGACCGCGGAACGGTAACCTGACGGCGGGACTTTGGCGGGCGGCCTCCGCCGCCCGCCAAGGTCAGAATGAGGGCCTTAGTGCCAGATGTAGTAACACAGCACATTGCGACTTGCAATTTGCGAGTCTGAGGGACTCGCAAATTGCAACTCGCAATTTGAAATGCAGAAAGGTTTCTCAGACACCTTCTGCAACTCGCAATGGGGTCGCAAAGACCCACCTCATTAATATTAATGAGGTGGGTCGCAGTTTGCAACCCCATTGCGAGAATGGGCACTCACAAGGATGGTGGCCTGCTGGAGACAGTAGACCTCCATGTCCGTGACTGCTTTTTAATAAAGCAGTTTTTTTTTTCTATCTGCAGCCCGTTTTCCTTAAAAGAAAACGAGCTGCACTTAGAAAAAAAAAACGAAACCTTTTGTTTCGGTATTTTAAAGAGCAGGCAGTGGTTCATAGGAACACTACCTGCTCTGAAAAATTGTTTTTGTGATCATTAACAAAGTGGAAGGGGTCCCATGGGGACCCTTTCCCGTTTGCGAATGCGTTACCTTCCACTTCAAGTCGGATCCGACTCGCATAATGCATTTCTGCATCGCAGAGAGGCTTTTGCGCCTCGCATACGACGTTTTTCGCCATTTGCGAGTCGCAAAACCCTTGCTACATCTGGTCCTAACATCCACTGAGGAGCAGAGGGATACAATTGTTGGTAATGATTTACTTTTAGCAATTCTGAATTATGCTAAAGAGAACATGGGTTTTCCTGCTTTGGAAGAACCATGAATGTCAGCAAACACTGTTCTAGACCAGTTAAAGTGCTTTCTTTATATTAAAAAAAACAAAATCTCCTGCCATTATAAATCATAATAAGTGAATGGAAGGGGTGCCAAGGTTAATGCAACATCTATTTCCTCTGGTTGGCATAGACTCGAAGCTGTTGATTCAGTTCCAGTGGATTTAATGTTTGGAAGCTTGGCTTGAAGGATATTGGTGGCTAAAGAAACCATAATTAAAGATCCAACAGATAAAATGATTGATTCCACCCTCAAGAACAATTATGTTGGCTCTCACATTGCCTAGGGTGGTGGCATTTGTTTATGGCACATATATGTCAGTCTTTAATTGTGGACTTCGAAGACATTTTTTAAACTGTAGGGAAAGCCATTGAATGGCCTGTGCTATTGGATGAGATGGAATGGCAGATACAATATTCGTCTGACGTTTCCTCTGATATAGTCAGGACATCTATCTTAGAAGGAGGGGCATCAGTTGCTCTTTGTTCTTTCCCTCAGGAGAAAAGTGGCATAAAGAAGTATTTGATTATCTTCCTAATACCCTAGATCTGGAGGCATTAAACGGTAATGATAAATATGAAGGAGGTAAACAAATAGGTGTAGATAATCCATTTCAAAATGGGGCCTATGCATGAGATAATTCTCCTATTGCCAACAGGAGGCTTCAAGACCACACTAGATTTGATGGATGTTCTTTTTCATATCCTGATAATCGTCTGATGATAACATTATCTAAGGTTTTGCATCCAAGAGGAACACTTTTAATTCCAAGTAAATCTGCTTAGACTCCAGTCAGCACAAAGGTGTTCATAAAAATAGCTCCCCGCTGTTGGGTCAACTCCATCTTGAATAATGGTCAAAACCTTCTCAATGCATCAACAAAGTTTAAGACTTTGGGGGGGCTGAAAACAGACTGCAAGTTTGAGACAGGGATTTCTCCTGAACATTTCCAAATGTCATATGAAGCCTGCTCAAGAATATATATTCATTCCTGTATTGATGGAGAGGAGAACATGGCGGCCGGCTAATTATCAGGCTTTGGGAGAGCTGCACTGGGCCCAGCAAGGCTGCGTACTTGGACTTGAGCTGAGCGGTGAGCTGAGTGGCAACAAAAACATGATGCAAGGCAGCAGCGGAGGCGCATAGCAAAGGGGAAAAAGGGCTTACCTTCATGTGGGTTTGGGAGGCAGAAGGGCGAGCCATGGTGGAGGGTAGACAGCAGGGAGAGGGCCTGGAATGTGCCGCACCCACACCCTGGTCTTGAGCAGCACTTGTTATCCAACGTGGCAGGGAGTTGGCCGCAAGAAGCAGGGACAGCACATGCAGTAGGAGGGCTAGAGGGAATAGAGAAGCAACTCGGCCCTTAGAGGAAGTGAATTTTGCTCCTGGAAAACAAGGTAATTTGTGCCCCTCTGTTTCTGTTGTAGTCCAGCCTGGGATCCTTAGTAAATTAATAGGAGCAAAAAATAGGGGGTGGAAGGAGGGGAAGTAGGAATAAATAAGTCTGGTCCAGCTTACTCCTTAAGAAGTGGCAGGAGGATTTCTGGGGCCAAAGGAAAACTAGCTTCTGTTAGAGGTAATCAGGAAGTTCAAGTCAGTAGCAATAGCAGATGTAATGGCAAGATTATCTCTAAGTTGAGAGGTGAGAGGTTACTGAGCAAGAAGCCCAGAATTACCCCTTCTCTAAGGACATACTTTAGAGTTTTGCCCAGTTCTTCGGATATGGAGGAGAGAGAGCTTGAGCAACAAGACGTACATATATAAAAGGTTGTCTCGAGCGGCAGTAGGATCTTTGGAGTAAATCGAGTTTCCCAAATTGAGTGCAGCCCCAATAGGTTTCAAGTCCTGGAGGATGTGGACTTGGGGGAAATAGAAGATGGCAGACTCTCTTGTCAAGGTCCTATAGCTGTCTTTACAAGTGGGGCACTGGATAGTGATTCTCAGAGGCCCGACATGGATGAGGTATCAAGGCAGATGAGGACATTCAGGAGCAGGATCAAGGGACCCAGCCTACAAACTTAATGGTTGGGACCCCTTCACGATTGCTTTCAGGGGTAGTGAGAAAGGGCAGGAGTGGGGCTTGGTAGAAGATCCTCTCAACAAATCCACTGCAGCAATGGTAAGTGCCCTATCTTTGGAGGTCAGGAGTGGTTTTGAGACCTTGAACTCTAACCAGAAGCAGATAAGAGGCCTATGTGAGGTCCTTGGAAAAAAGATCAATGTCTTGGCAGGGAGGACTGCCACCCTTGAGGAAGAGGTAGGAGACCTGAAGATGGCGGTGGAAAAAAACAGGGGGGAAATTCAAAGTTTGAAAGCTGGGAAGGAAAGTGTCCTGTCTAAGCTTGAATCTCTGGAGTTCAATCAGAGAAGAAACAACTTGAGATTTTTAAGGGTCCCAGAGGGTGTGGAAGGTGGTGACTTTGAAGGATTTGTAGTCTACCTAATCAAACAAGGTGTTCAGGCTGAAGATACAGAAGAAGCCATTGCAAGGGATATTCAAAGGGTGAATAGGGATCCTTTTAGAAAACCCCCAAACAGAGACAAGCCTAGGAAAATATTGGTCAGCTTCAATACGTATGCAACTAAGGAGCGTATGTTAGCAGCTGCGTTGAAAAAGAAGTCACTAACGATGGATGAGACCAGTTTTGAGCTCAAATCAGATCTATCAAGTATGCACAATGGGAGTTGGGGAAAAGAATCAATGTATTGAACAGGTTCGGGGCTATGGCCCAACTGAAATTTCCAGCTTCCTTGAAAGTATTGGCAAACAACAAAATGTATAATTTCAGAGACAGCAGAGAAATAGACGATTTGATTAAAACGTTAGATGGCCAATATAGATAATGTAAGGGCGGATCCTTTGTAGCCTGTGAGGACAGGCCTTGTAGGGATCTCCTGAGGCAGTATCGCCTAGAGAAAGGAGGTAGGGTGGGCTCTCCCAGGGAGTTAGGGGTTGAGGTTGGGGTCAGTGTGGGAGGGGGGTAATCACTGGGTGGGGAGCATGGGGGAAAAAAACAAAAAAAGTGTCCTCATTCAGTGGAGCAAGGGGTGGTTTTCAAGGGGTTACCTGAGTTGTGTTTGATGGTGGAATATAGATGACGAAGGTAAATGGGTTGAGGCTCCTATTTTGGAATAATAACAGTCTAAGGGTAAGGAACAGGCAACTAAGTTTGTTGCAATACTTGAGAGATGCCCAAGCTAATGTGTTAGTTCTGCTCTCCAATGAAGAATGAATTAAGCTGTTCAAACCGTGTAGATAGCTACAACAGAATACAAGTACCTCCCAGGCCGGGGGTAGTAAAGTGGTGGCTATTTTAGTTAGAAAACATCCTAATATCTCTTTTCAGAGGGGGCCAGTGAATAAGGCAGGTAGGAGGGTAATCGGAAAATTACTGGCATTTGATTCTGCGTTTCCTTTGGTGGGCTATTATGGGCCTAATAAGGATGACACTGCTCCTTTGATTAATTTATCTGTTGGCGTCTCTACCATCGAGTCCAAAAGGGGAAGGTGGGATCAAAGTCTATCCATTAAGCTTTTTCTACAGGCCACCCACTTCATCACTTCCTCCTACGAGGGCTTCCCATGGTAAAAATATTTTAACAAAGGCACCTTTACAGAACCCCACCCCTGACCCTGGGGGTACCCAAAATCACTCCTCCCTTGATGCAATTGATTAACAATTGGAGGGCTTGGGGCTCCCAAATGATTGTTTACAGGAACTAAAGCTGATGGGAGTGCATACACTTTTGGAATCACCCATAGGGTCTGATGATCTAGTTAACTTTCCACATCTTATAACAGACACGGCCATAACTGAGGAGTCTTGGAAAATGCCCCAGCAAAGTAATGCATTGTTATCTTTAATTAGTTGGAATATTGCTGGGCTTCGTTCTAAAGTTGAAAATTTGGAATGGCTGGAGTTTATATCCACTTTTGATATCATTTGTTTTCAAGAAACTTGGCTTACGGCACCTTTCCATTTAGACGGCTACTACTCCGTGTCTCAGCCAGCTACTCCATCTAGAGCAGGCAGAGCAAGCGGCGGTCTTCTGGTACTTGTGTCATTATTACTCCCAAAAATTGAGGTTTCATTGATTTGGTCTTCTGCTTTTTTTTTGGTAGTTTTATTATCAATATCTGGACGGAAAGACATTCTACTCTTAAACTTTTACAATAACATTCCAAGGGTTGCCCTGCCAGGAAGTCTCGAAGAGCTTACAGACCAACTGGACTCAGCCGGGAAACTCCAGGACAGGGAATTTGATACGATCTGGGTTGGAGATTTTAATGTTCAGTTATGCAAGTATGAATTACCCCACTTATGTGGTGCCGCTACAGAAGGCAGAGAGTCACTCACTCATATTATTCACTCTAATTTAGGAAATGCTTTGAATACCCTCAGTTATAAATTTTACCTTGCTTTTGCAAGGGATATGGCAAACAGTCAGATAGGAGAAATACCCACCTATACAGGGAGTACTAATGGCAGTATTATTGATTTTATTCTTATCAACTCCTCACTTTCACGCTCAATAGTGGATTTTAAAATTAAATCTCACTGTGCCAGTGACCATAACCCTTTGAGTATAAAATTATCCTTTAAAACTAGAATAATCTTACCTAGGACTGCATATAAAGGGAAAGAGGTGTTTAAAAGAAATTCTGGCCCCCGCATGAGGTGGGAGAGGGTAAACCCTAACACTTTTCATGCGAACCTTATAACTCAAAATAAGGCTGACTTCAACACTTGCTTGTCCCTGCAATCCACTCCATCCCACCTTATAACTGCCTTTGAATCTTTAAGCTGTGCTATTTCTGAGGCACTGACGTGTACCCATTATCCCAAAGGTACAAAACCTCAACGGTGGTTCAATTCTGCCTGTACGGCTGCCCATAGAGATCTAAAGTCAGCGATCAAAACTATTCCATGTAATCGGGATTTAATTAAACAGGCCAGGGGCCGATACAAATCAGTCCATGAAGAGAGAAAGAATGAAATACGCACTAGCGCTTGGAAAGACCTTATGGCTGCGAGGGAACTACGGGATCCCTCTCAATTTTGGAAGGTGGTTAATCACCCATATTTCTCAGGAAAGGAAAATAGGGACGACGACTGTTTGATACCAGAGGGGGTTTGGGTAGACCATTTTTCATCTGTATTTCAATCTGCAAATAATCCTAATGATGGAGGGGAGGTATGTGGCCTCCCATGTTCGGCTACTCTAAATCCAGCTAAGAGCAGCATTTTACTTGAGGCACATGAGATCAGTGCTGCAATAACTAAAATGAAACTAAGGAAAGCTCCTGGCCCCGATGGGATACCAGTGGACCTATTTAAATCTCTACCTGATCTGAGAGTTCCATTAATCACAAATGTTCTGAACAGTGCTATTCAAAGTGCCATCCCCTCCTCATGGTTAATGGCAATAATCGTCCCGATTTTCAAAAAGGGTAATAGGCTTGACCCTTTCTGCTATAGACCCATCTCTTAAATAGACTCCACGGCAAAGATACTGGGGAGTGTCATTCTGACCCGGCTCGAAGATTGGGTTGTAAGGACAAACATTTTATCGCCAATTCAATATGGGTTTAGGCCTGGATTAGGCACAGTGGATCAGGCCCTAAATTTACATCTTATCCTCAGTAAATATGTTATTGCCAAAAGGGAACCTATCCACTTAGCATTTATAGATCTGTCCAGTGCATTTGATTTGGTGAACAGAGCAAAACTGTGGGACATAATGGATACAATGGGGATTGAGCAAGATTTGCTGGATTTGATCGAACGCTTATACTCTGACCTCTCTATTTTAATTCACTTTGGACAACACGGCAAAAGGTCTAACCCCCTTGTTTCCAATCGAGGTGTTATACAGGGCTGCACACTGGCACCTTTTTTGTTTCTACTGTACATAAACGGCTTGTATAATTGTTTGGTCCAAAATGGTAAGGATTTCCCAAGGATGAGTTTTAGACAATTGCCAATTTTATTATATGCCGATGATGCTGTTTTATTGCCCGCACGGCCAATGGTCTACAGACTCTCCTGGATCTTTTTTTAACACATACGCGAGAGCTTGATTTGAAACTTAATTTTAAAAAATCACACGTTATGACCTGCGGTCCTAAAAATACTCGTACCAAATGTTTTAGAATGGGGGGGAACACTTTGACAAAGATAAATGACTTTTGCTATCTAGGTCTGTATCTAAGTTCCACTCTGTCTTGGAAATTCCATTTGAATTTTAAGTTTCAACAACTAGCAAGAAATGTTGAGGCAATCTTTCGTTTTGCCCGCAGATTAGGGCAGAGACCGGTCCACCAGATCCTCACGCTCTATAACTCTAAATGTGTTTTGGCGGCGATTTATGGGGGTGGCCTTTGGGGATATACCAGTCCAAGCATTCTACAGCTTGCAGAGAATAAATTCCTTCATCGGTTACTTATGGTACCTAAGAACATAGCGAACATTTTATGCCATGAGGAACTGGGAGTCCGCCTACATTACAGATTTGATAGATATTGCCCCACTTTTGCTATGGATAAAAGTATCGTTAAACCCGGCGGCTACTTTAACACACGATTGCGTCAAAGATTGTATTTCACTGACAAACTGTAACAAAATTCCATGGCTAAATTTTGTTCACAATGGCTTCCGAAACTTGGACTTGGAGTATATGTATTTTAAACCAGAGCTCCTGCCAGCTAATGCGAAAGAAATTGTTAAACTTCGACATAAAGAGCATGTTATGAATCTTAGATACCAAGTGGCAGAGAAATTGAGTTCTTTTAATTCATACATACAAATTCTATCATCAGACTTGCTAGAACCTTATTTTGTTTGGTTCCCGACCCCTTCTTTATACTCTTTACTCGTACTTTTTAGATTTAACCTGATCCACTTTAGAGTGGCGTTCCCGATAAAATGCGTGTGGGAAAAAACACTACCGCCATGCCCTTGTGATAACTTTTCGAAACAAAGCACTTGCCACTTTATTTTATTTTGTAAACTTTACTCAGTTCCCAGGAAATCCTTTCTATTACCCATTTTGCGTAACTTGCACACTTCTTCCTTCAAAGAAGGACTGACTGGCATCCAAAGCCTCTCATCCAAACAAATGTGCATTTCTATTCTTAGTTTTATTAAATCCGCTATCACAATTAGAAACCGATATGAACTGGTAATGTGACTATTTATTAAGAGAAACTAGGCATTGTCTTATTACTACATTGTCTTATCATTATATCATTATATACGCTTTTATAAGTATTTATTATCTTATACTGTTTTAGTAAGCTTGGGTAATAAGCTTAGATTTAATAGATTTGCTTTTTATGAATGCTATAAGTACTGTATTTTATGATGACTTTTATGTATGCATGTATACTTTTATGGCAGAACGCCGAATAAAGTTATTTTGACTGACTGACTGACTGACTGATTAATTTATTTCAACATTTATTGCAATTTCCCGATCCTATAATATGGATGGGAGACTTCAATGTAGTGCTGAATTATGAATTAGATAGTTCCTCAGATAGCAGATCGAAAACTAATGAAAAGATAAAATCTCAAGTGTTAGCTATGATGTCTCAGTTAGTGCTGCACATTCTATGAAGAGATAGGATAGGGCTAAAACAGGATAAACATATAACAACAAAAAATATAGACATCTATCTTGAGCTTGAGGGAGTGTGTTGAGGAGGTATCACATGTTGGGGCCCACTTATTTGATCACTCAGAAGTTAGTTTGAACATTTGATTAAGGGGGAGTGTAGCCCAGAATAGGTGGGCCCTAGATAGAACTCTACTACTGGGTGATGATATTCCAGCAGAATTGAGAGCAAATATAGAGGAGTTTTTAATCTTAATGCAGGGTCATCGTCACCAGCTATGGTATGGGATGCCTTTAAGGTTATTTTGAGAGGCAGACTGATAAGAGCACCCTCTATCAAAAGGAAGGCATATAAAGAAGAGATCAGTTAATTGGAAGAACGTATACAATAAGTGGAGCAAGAAATGATACATCTGGATAGTGATGAGGGGGAAATTAAAAAATTGCGTAAGTTACATCAAGATCTATGGCATGAAATGGCAGCGGTGATAGATAAGAGAGTCAAGAAGAGATGTGAAGCAAATAGGATGGTGCATTTTGGGAAGGGGAAGGATTGTGGGAAATTGTTAGCCTGGAAGCTAAAGACAAACCTGTTTAGGAATAAGGTGGTAGAAATACGCTATAAGAAATCTGGGGATATTTATAGGAGTAATAAGTAGATTGGGGAGTCCTTCTGGAATTATTTTATGGAGCTTTACGTAGATAACCTAGAGGTGTCACAAGGGATGGTTAAGACATGGTTAAAGGATCTTGGTCTAACTGCTTTGAGCGAGGAAGACAACAAAGTCCTGAATGAACAGATAGGACAAGCCGAAGTGGAGCGAGGTATACAGTCTGGGAAATTAGGAAATGCGCCAGGACCGGATGGGTTTCCCTTGGAAATCTACAGAGTTTTAGGAGACAGTATAACAAAAATCCTAGCAGGAGTATGTAATATTATCTTAAAAGACTGGGTATGCTTTTTCCCTCTTGGAAAGAGGCCATCAAACATTAATTTTAAAGCCAGGCAAACACCCTAAGTGTTGTGATTCATGTAGGCCGATTTTTCTGCAAAACTGCGATTGTAACATTTTTGCAAATGTTTTGGCAGACCGATTAGATGGAGTTATAGGTAGACTGATACATGAAAGCCAAAAAGGGTTTCTAAAAGGTAGATACGTGCATGAGCTGACACAGAGTCAGACAGGCTCAATAGACCTAGCCAACTCATTTAAGGAACCTTTAGCTTTAGTGATGACAGACACCACAAAGATGTTTGATAGGGTTAACTGGATATATCTGCAAAGTTTTTAATTTGGGAGTAAAGTTTATAAGGGCATTGCAGAAGATATATCAAAACCTGGATGCAAGAGTTCTAGTCAATGGTTCCTAACTTGTCCTTTTAAAATCAGAAGGGGAATAATGCAGGGGTGTCCATTATTCCCACTCATATTTAATGTGTTTATAAAGCCCTTGGCCTTCAAAATTAGAGGAAGCAGAGCATAGCCCCTTTTAGATGTTGGAATTGGTGCAGGAAGGTTGCTTTATATGCAGATGATCTGATGGTGTATACAGCAAATTTAAAGCAAATGTTACCAGCCCTGGAAGAACAGACTACGAAATTCAGGGAAATTGCTGGGTATGCGGTCAATAATGGAAAAACTGAAGTCATGGCTTTATAATATGCATGTGGAGAGAGTTTCAATTAAGAAGGAGTTGAAATATCTTGGTATTACTATAACCCAAGATATAGATACAATAGCAGAAATTAACTTCACGAAGGTTATGAGGGACTCCTGCAAGCTAATGAAGAATTTGGACAATTTACCGCCTGCTATTTTAGGGAGGGTTAACCTGGTCAAGATGATGATATTACCCAAACCGTTATTTATTTTTAACGCTGTGCCTTTGATGTATAACAAAGAGTGGCTGGGTGAGCTACAGGGCGAAATCAGTAGCTTTATATGGGACTCCCACGGAGTGCGTATAGCATGGAAGAAATTGAGAAGGAAAGGGAGAAAGGGAGATTAGCGTTGCCTGACCTTCAATATTATGCCTAGGCTTTCTTTATTAACAATATGAGAGGGCATTGAATGAGTCAGGGTTTTCTGAGCCGGGGAAGATTTTAAAGGTAATGATGGAATTTAGTCATGGAATACAGGTGGATTTCTTATACGAATTCGTAGATGTTAAGGGGCAGATATATGGAAAGTGGTTATGCACCGAGTGCAGCGCCACTTTTCCTGCACTCCTTAGCATCCCCCTAACGCCACCGTGTGTGTGCCGTGTTTAAAATACTGCGCACCATGGTGCAGGATAGGGGCAATAGTGTCATTTTTTATGATGCTACTGATGTACTCTGCAGGAGTACATATTGGCGCTCCTCCTATGGAGTACATAGGGGCCCATTCTAAAGAATGGAATCCCCCTTTTAGTGCCTGTTCTTGAGGGGTGTTAAAAGAGCCATAATAAATGGCGCAAGTAATACTCATAGATTTCCCTGCACCATTTTTCTGGCTCCCCTAACGGGGGTATGCCCCTTTTGCATACATTATGCCTGGCGCAGGCATTATGTAGCCCAAAGGGTTACAGTGTGGCACAATGCATGCATTGCACCACTGTAAATATGGCACGGGTATTTTGGTCTCTTTGGCCCACATTAACGTCAAAATAAATTACGTTAATGTGGTGCAAGGTGGTGCTAGAGGCCTATAAATATGTATCTCAATATTTTAAAAAGGTGAGATTTAAGATAATGCAGGATTCGGTAAAACTGTGGTATGTGATAAGGAAAGGTACTAACTTACCATACTATAGTAAATAGGAACCCCTTTGGGATTCTCTGGTACTTTAGCTGTGACTTTGAAGGAGGCAGGCTTTTGAATGGGTACAATAATGGGGACTTGATTTTGTACAAAGACCTTAATATGGAGACGGATTGGAAGCTCTCTAAATTTAAATATCTTCAAATAATGAGTTGGGTGAAGAGTGTTAAAGAGGAGGTGGGTGGTTCAAACAAGGTGGAAGGGCTACTTCATCAGGATGTCCCTTTGAAGAAAGAAGTGGCAAGATGGTACTGGAGGTTGATGGAAGCTGCAGATGGAGAATTCATCATGCCAGAAGACATCTGGGGAGATTACTTGCCAGGATCACAGATAAGAGAATTATGGCAAGTATCTATTACTTTGCTGTATTCTACATTCAAACCCGCCTGTCTAAGAAGGAAGCATTTGTTTTCAATCCACAGGGCCTTTTGGACCCCAGAGAAGATATCTAAACTAAAGAAAAGTAACTTCGTTAGTTGTAAAAAATGGGGCCTGGACTCTGCCGCTGATTTACACATTTTGGGAGTGCCCACAGCTCAGCTTGTTTTGGAAAGAGATTGGTGAAACGGTTAATAACATTTTACCCATAAATTATCAGGAAAGCCCCCTTTTAGTTATTTTTGGATGTCTGTTGGATTTAATGGAACTAAATAGAGACAGTGCTAAAAAAAAAAATCTATATGATACTACTGGCTAGGAGAGAGATATGCAAGAGATGGATTAGCACTTCTCCCCCAACTTTTTTGGAGTGGAAGATTCGTTAATTTATAACTTAACACTTGATGTAAGGGTGAACGAGGAGGAGAATAAGAAATATACATTTGGGGTTCCATTAAAAAAATGGCTAGAAAGGCAATAATTAGTCTGTCCTATGATTACATTAATTGTTGGTCCTGGAAAATGCTTGGGAGGTGAGCTACTAAGCTTGCACTAATCAGAGATTTGGACCAATCCAGACAGGAGCCTCTCAGGGGAGATTGGACACGGATTAAATGGCCCTCTAGATGAGGTCTCTGAGGAGATATTGTGTTGCTGGTTAAGAGAATGAGGACAAAACAATAATAATATACATTCATTGGAGCCGGCTTCAGGATATATTTAGGCATGGTCTTTCTACCAAATCCCATCTCAATAAGCATTTGTCCATTATTGATGTCTCTTCTGGTTATTCAGCAAGGTTGAATGAAGATATGGCTCAGAATCCAGAGGCACATAGCAGCATGTGTCTTCCTGGTGTAATACGCTTTGCTCCATTTCTGATCTCTTCTGAAATATATGCAGAGATTTTGCAGTCTGTTTGGCATCCCAGGACTCTGAAGCTCTGATTTCTGTGCCTTAGGTGATCAAGGCATCACTTCTTTTATTGTTGGGCCACGAAGATCTGCCTCTTTATCCAGATTGTCTAGGATTATAGTAACAGACACCAGACACAGAGGCTACTCCGGAGGACTTGTAAATGCATGGTCACTGGTCCTTCTTTTAGGTGCAACACACTTTCAACTGGAAGGATTTGATAACTGTAGTGAAAGCAGTCAGACGCTTCAAACCTCACACTGTGAATCATCATCTTGATTTAGTAATACAGACAGTATGGTGACTGTTTCTTACATGGAATAAAGGGTTCCAATTCTCAATCAGAGGGCTTGTGACTTATAAGTTAAAACTTAAATGGACAGAACGTTCATTAATCTTAAAAGCAGTCCACACAAGGAGACTAGACAACATCTAAGGAGACCTTTTGTTTAAGAAGTTTCTCTCCTCTCAGAATGTAATTATTTCAATTTCAACCCCTCATAAAATATACAGAAGGTCTGGGCATCTTTTACTAGATCTCTTTGATACCAAGGAGAATGCCTAGATTCCTCACTTAAGCTTTAGCAACCGGTTAGTGCATGCATTGTAATAGATGCCCTAATAGTAGAGGGACCTCAGAATCTGTTAAAAGCATTCCCTATAATTTTCCTGATTCCTAAGCTAATGACTAGGCTTCAAAGGGGTCAGAGAGTAGTGATATTGGCAATGCCATTCTGTCCTCAAAATTTCATGGCTCCTTCTACTAAGTTATCTTTCGTGCAGCCCCTCCAGGAAGAACTCCATTGCCTCTATTCCCTCCACACTCAGGGGCATATTTGTGAAAGGCTTGCACTGATGATGTGCCAAAGCTACTCCATATTTATGAGACTACGCATTAGCCAATATGTGTCATTTTTTAAGGCTTGCATCGGGCATAAGCTGCACCTCAACTAACTGCACAATGCACAAATGAAAATTTCCTAAGTAGGGTTCTCCCACAAAATCTCACCCAAAAACAATGCAGTGATATTTATGGGTCTGGCAAAGTTTGACGCATAATTTTTATGCGGCAGGCAAAGCCTGAAATGTGCCAAAAAAATCTGCTCATCAGTAATCCCAGGTGTAGAAATTGATGCAGTGGCTATGGTATAAAAACCTGAATATCAAAAAACAATTTGGCAAACTCAACTTTGCCATGGAGATTGTGATTCTGCAGCTTGGAGTTGCAAAGAGACCACCATCAATACCACTTCGTAGGCAGCGAAGGAGAGGTGAGCATGTGTTCCAGCAGTGATTCTCCCTCATTGACCTCAGGGAGGAAAAGGTCATGAAATGCTATGGTATCAGGAGGGAGTCCATCATAGAATTGCTCCACAAGACTAAGCCAGGGCTCCTGCCACCAAATGCCAGGCCCACTAACATTCCACCACATGGCTGTGCTGTACCTGCTTGCTTTTGGTTCCTTCCAGGTCACAAGTGCAAGAGTGGCAGGAATATTATTTTCTGCTCCACCATCTTGCCTTTCTGCTCTACTGTCTTGGATGCTATCATCCAGCTCACACCACAGAACCTACACTTCTTCAAGACCAAACAGCAGCTGGAGGCCAAACAAGGCTTCTATGCCTTTGTGGAATTTCCCCATGTGTTAGGTGCCTTGGATAACACACATGTGCAATTGGTTCCCCCTGCAGAAACATCACACCTGTACAGGAACTGGAAGCACGCCTACTCCACCAACAACAAGGCCATTGTGGACTATCGGAGGCTGTTCACCAAAGTGGCAGCTAAATATCCTGAAAATGTGCATGATGCTTCCGGCAGAGTATCATCAACTTCTAGAATGGCCGATATGGGATTGGACTACTAGTTGGTAAGTAAATCTGAAGTATGCAACATACCAAAAACATGGAGAAATGTATGCCATAATAGCTATCTCTGTGTCTGTTGATAGAGCTAGGTGAATATGTACGAGAAGTGTGCCTCATACTTGCACCATGCTTGTGGTACATTTGTGATGCAAACTCCTAAGTCATATATTTGAGGCTATGCGAAGCCACTTTGTGTGGCTTGGAATGGCAAATGCAACACAATGCAAAGTGCTGTGTTGCATTACTGTGTGAAAAGACGTTTTTCATGTGCATTGTGAGGTTGTATCCATGCAACTCCCATGGTTGATAATGCATGCCATGTAAACTAAACATGGTAAACCTGGGAATGCATAAAATAATCATGCCTTCCCAGGTGATGTTCAACAAGGATAAACAACATGTCATCCCAGTTACTTCTGCCTCATGTGTGTGCTGCATTCTGTAGCACACATAGAGGAATGTGCCTCTAAGGGTTGTTTATGTGCTGGATGGCGCACCTTCCTGCACTAAAGCAATCAGGCATGCAACATAGAAACGCATGCACTACGCTGCAAGGGTGACTGTGTTTGTGCAAAGCAGCCCATTGTCTGCCACTAATGGGTGAAAGAACAGGCATGTGCCATATGACGTAAATGCTGTGCATACGTCCATTTTCATTAATGCAGTGAAACACAGCAAGGTCACCTGCTGTGTTGCACTGTGCCATGTTGTCACATACCTGGTCCCTAGTGTCATGTGTACAGAGTGTAAACAACTTACTGAAACATGTAGACAATGATTTCCCTTTCTGTCATATCCTCACTAATCCTGCAATGGCAGTTGCAACAGAAAATTTGTGCACAATGTTGACTCATTTCAAACTGTCTGAGTGGACTGAGCCACATCGTCTGTACTGCTCAACAAATCAAAATAATAATTATGTGGTCCACAAGCTTTTACAAAGTGAACATTATGTCTAAGTGTGGGATGAGTGTTTCTTCAATGGAGTACCTCTTCTTGTATCAGTTAAATGTAACAAAAAATAATGGTATGTGAACTAATCCTGTGTTCAGACATTAAGGCCTTCATTTGAACCTCGGCGGTCCTTTTGGAAGACAGCTGAGGTACCATTGTGCTGAAGACCCCCAGTGCAGGCGGTTTTCTGCGCAGCGTATTATGACTGCTGGAAGCCCTCCGTCCTTTTTCGGACAGAGAGCCGCCAGCAGCCATACTGGCGGTCGGCGGGGAAGTGGAGGCTGCTCCACCTCCACCGCCATGTCATCAGAACACTGCCCACCGAATCACATCCCATGATTCGACGTGGCAGTGTTCTGGTGACGGGGTGCTCGTGGCAGAGCAGCCCCCATGGACCCCATTCCCTGCCGGAGGATCACCGGACCAGGTAAGGTGATCGTCCATTAGGGGTGTTGTGTGTTGTGAGCATGCATGGGGGTGTGAGTGTGAGTGTGTAGTGGGGGTGTGTGAGTGCGTATATGCATCCAGGGGGTTGCTGTATGTTTGAAAATGTGTGTATGTCTGTCTGTTTGTATGTCTGTGAGTATGTGTGCGTGTACGTCTGTATGTATGTGTGCGTGTATGACTGTGTGTGACTGATGGAATGTTTGTTAGTATGTGTGCGGGTATGTGTAGTGTAGTTTCTGTGTGCATGTAGGGGGAGTGTGTGTCGATGTTGGAGGGGGTGGGAAGGGGGTCCTGCCACCTTTAGGGGGTGGTAGGAGGACTCAGGGTGGGGGAGACCCCTATCAGTGCCAGGGAAGGAATTCCCTGGCACTGATAGTACCTACTGCCATGGATTTCGTGGCAGTATAGAACCCCACGAAATCCATGGCGGTGTGCGGGTCGTGATACCGCCGGCAGTGTTGTGACAGCCGCTGGTCTGGAGACCAAAGTCTCCAGCCCAGCGGTCGTTGCCACCCTGGCAGTCGGAGTGGAGAAGTGGCAGTTTAGCATGGCGGTCACCGCCATGCTTGTAATGCCATTTTCTTTCCGCCGGCCTGTTGGCAGTATTACCGCCATTTCTCCACCGACCGCCAGGGTTGTAATGAGGGCCTAAGTGTATCACACATGGCTGAATACTTGTATGTAGACCTTAGTTTCTGAAGCAACTCTGGAAGAATTAGTTGTAAATTTCATTGGGTCATGCAATGCTGGTGTAGGTCCCAGTCATATGTCAAAGTCAATTTAGTGTACCAATGTGAGATCCAACATTACAAAACACACATATGTCTCAGCTATACTGACAGACTAGGTACACACACATACATATGTATCCACCACATGGACATATGTAACCAATGTGATAGATCACCTGTATTGGTTTGTAACTAGGAAAAAAAATTACCAGCATATGAAGTCTTCAATGTTAAACTCTCAAACTCAAGCACGATGCTGTCAAACATGTCATACACCAGTAACTAACACAGAATGGAATGCAACCAGGATAGGGTATCCCATTGTACCTAGGATTCTAACCTCAACGTCTCAAGCCACATCAATGATGACAAACCCAAGGCATAGAAGTACGGAATCCACCACAAGAAAGAATCATATACATACATGATAAACAGTAAAGTATTGTGTCCCTGTCTGTAGTAGAAGGCTACTTGTACCTACATCAGTGTGTCCTACATAATAATGGCCCAAATTGCTCTACGTATGTGTGCATCTAAATTCAGCATTGCTTTTCTGACAACAAGCATTAACTGAAGGCTGGCAACATAATGTATAGCTATCCATGTCACATGTTGCAATTTCAATTCATGTAAGCACCAATTTTCAAGGACCAAGTAAGTGATAAAATCAAATGCAAACGATTGTGTCTATAATTAATTTACCTAATAGATAAAATGCTAGAAATAAATGTTTCAACTTAATCACTGTGTTGTCTTTATGCCACAGCCAATGTAAACATCAACTCAATCACATCTACTCGAAGAGAAGTAGACCTAAATGTGTATTAATCATGTTGTCAAAACAGTTGAGCAACATGGGCCATAGTTAAAATATTCAGTCAACCAACACAGCAATGCAATTTAATGTACTCATCTGCATGTAAGGGGCAGGCTAGACTTGCCACATATCTAAATTTAAATATTACTTTTCTGTCCTCACACTCTTGAGCAGAGTTGTGCTGCACAGCTACTAGTCTTGCTGTGTCATGGAGCATCAAAGTGTGTTTCGTATGGTACTCAGTGAGTGTTGCCACACAAATCACCCAATATGTTCATATCTGAGAGAAACCACTCAGTGCAATGTTTCTCACCTTTCTGGCAGCACTTTGCATGTTGTAGCACATGCAACAATAGATTGTGAGTGACAGCTGTCATGGACAAAGGACAAGTATGATATGTGAAAGTTAAACATCTATTTGTACAGATTACATACATGCATATGTGGGGGTCCTCAAAATACTACACAAGTGGGCCACTTGTCAAAATATACATTTCACAGGCATCACACAGCAATGTGATGGGACTCAAAGTCCTGTAACACAGCTATATGAGCAGACGATGTTGCAATGTGAGGAATTACCCAGAGAAGTAAAACAATTGAGTTGTTTTTGCAAATATCACAAAAACTGAAAAATCCAGAGATGTCGAGGGTGTGAATTGTCAATGTCAAAAGACACACAAATATATATGTCTACATACAGAACTAATTGAACATGGTGTGATGGAGGAAGTTAGATATGAACTTATCTCTGCATGGCAAGAGTAGTTTACCTCTGCCCTGAGTACAAGTGCATAGTTGAGGGAATGACAAATCCTGTATCACCCCAAACGGGAAATGGCATTTGAGTGTGTGCCATTACATAGGCCTGTATCAAGGACTCCAGTCTTCTTGGACCAGGAGGGCCACACAAAGAAATGCCCTCAGAATCGATGCACTACTACTGCCTTTGACAGAAGACAGAGATCATGTGGTTTTGGCAGTATGATGTTCATTGAACATTAGTAGTGAACATGACCATGTAACCCTGGTTCACTGTAGTGAGGCCTTTTGGCTCACTCACCTATTCCAAAGGCCTGCTGGAGTGTATTACAGTCACCCCTGCCCAACATCAAGTTGGACAAAATATGTGTGAATGATAACACCATGTGCAGAACACATGTGCCTGTGCAAGACATACACAACACAAAGGTTGTATTGTGGAACAGTGTGATGAGTGTTTGTGTCCTGCTAGAGTGTGGTAACCTTCAGTGTATGATGATTGAGTGTGTGTGCTGCACTTTATGATGTTTGTGTTCTTCCAACACATGTGGATCCCAGTATGCTTCCTCTTAGGCCCTGTTACTGTAAACAGAGGGACATATAAGGGACATTACGACAGTGCAGCACAGGTAGTCTCCTTAATGCATGGCTGTGTGTGAAAGCAAAAAGGCATTTAATGTGCTGTATCTAATAGAACACAAATCATTCATGCCTTTACCCCTCTGCTAGAGCTATTTTGGCTGCCTAGCGTAAATGCAAGCACACTTGCCCAATGGCGCAAGGATGCTTCTATCGCATGCAAGTATGTATTTGTGCCTGAATGTGCATCTTCCTGCAAATACAAATATCCTGTGAGACATATTCCACTAACTATGTGTGCTGCAGAGTACAGCACGTATTGAGAAACTGAGTAACAAGGAGATTTAACGGTCTAACTTCTTGTAATGCCACTCCCGGGAAGGTAGTACTTACTGGCACATTTCCAGGATTACCTGATTTGGTAAGCTTGGGAATGCACCTAAAACCTTGATGTGAATGGACATGCCCATGCAACAGTACAGGAATCTCTCTGGTGCAGAGTAAGGCAATGTAGTGATTTTCAATTGTGTCACTTGTGATTAATGACACCTGTCAGGGTTACGCAAGCTGGCCTTGGTTGGCTCAAACTATTTATAAGTAGATTTGCAGAGCACATTTACCATGGTGCATTGTGCAAGTGCCGCACGTATTGGTTCCTACATTCAGCCCTGAGGGCAGACGTGTCTTTACCACCAGATTACATGATTGACCTTGCCTAGCTTTGTATGGAAATAAATGGCTGTATGACAATCACATGTGCAATTACAGAATTACACCACTTGGTCCTTACAAATCTACTAAATCTGCAAGCTGGATGGCATGTACACTGTAGTAGGGGGGAGCCAATAATTTGACCATAATCCTGCAAAGCACATTGAGACCCATTATAAATAACTGTGTGCCTTCTTTTAACGCCTTATCTGTGTAGACATCAAAAATGCCTAAAAAAACTGGCAAAAAGGAATCATTTAGATTTCTTTGTGCTATTTTTTCAACCCCCCCTAACGGGGGAATGCCCCTTTTACATACATTATGGCCGAGGCATAATGTGGTGTAAGGGGTTACAAAGTGGCACAATGCATGCATTGCACCACTTTGTAAATCTGGCATGGTGATTTCCGGCTCGTTGTGCCACTTTAGCGTAAAAGATTTGCCTGGATAACCTCAATCATCTTCGCCATGAATGCTTGCCATGTGTCGCACTACATGCATGTAACTTTGTGCAACTACTTGCAAAGTTTGAAATCCATAAGTCTCTCATTTCCTCTTACCAAGGGGAGGTGTTGTATTGTTCTTAGTTCTGTTTTCTGGCTCCTATCCAGTAATATGTGTGTATATTGTACAACCGCTGTCAGGTGAGTTATCAGTTCACACATGACCCCTAAAATAATAAAAAAATGTCATACATACTGACATTAAGGGGCATATTTATACTCTGTTTGCGACGAAATTGCGTCGTTTTTTTTTACGCAATTTTGACGCAAAACTAACTCCATATTTATACTTTGGCGTTAGACGCGTCTAGCGCCAAAGTCCATGGAGTTAGCGTCATTTTTTAGCGTGGACACCTACTTTGCGTTAATTATATGCAAGGTAGGCGTTCCCGTCTAAAAAATCGACTCCGAGGCATGTGCGTCGGATTTATACTCCTGGGCAAAAATCACGCCCGGGAGTGGGCGGGTCAAAAAAAATGACGTACGGCCGCTTTTGCGCCGTTTTTTAGCGCCTGCAAAAGGCAGGCGTTAAGGGACCTGTGGGCTCTGAAGGAGCCCAGAGGTGCCCCCCCATGCCCCCAGGGACACCCCCTGTCACCCATGCGCACCACAGGAGGACACCCAAGGCTGGAGGGACCCATCCCAGGGACATTAAGGTAAGTTCAGGTAAGTGTTTTTTTTTTTTTTTTTTTGTGGCATAGGGGGGCCTGATTTGTGCCCCCCTACATGCCACTATGCCCAATGACCATGCCCAGGGGACAGAAGTCCCCTGGGCATGGCCATTGGGCAAGGGGGCATGACTCCTGTCTTTGCTAAGACAGGAGTCATTTCTATGGGGGTTGGGAGTGAAACAAAATGGCGCAAATCGGGTTGAGGCGAAAAAATTGCCTCAACCTGACTTGCCCCATTTCTTGACGCCCAAGCCCCGTATCCCCCTACGCCGGCGCTGCCTGATGTACGTCGTTTTTTTTAACGCACACCAGACGGCGACGGCGGCTAACGCCGGCTAACGTCATTCAATAAATATGGCGCCCGCATGGTGCTTCAGAATGGCGTTAGCCGTCGCTAATTTTTTTGACGCAAAACTGCGTTGGCGCAGTTTTGCGTCAAAAAGTATAAATATGGGCCTAAAGGTATTGGACTGACCTTATACATCCTTGTGTGGCACAGGTGTGATGTAAATTCAGAAGGTACTGGGCATGAAACTCTGCATATTGGCAGTGCAAGTGTCATAATTTATATAGTTTATTATCTCTTCAGTGTGAGCGTTGAGGCTCTCAAAGCTTGATCATGGTATCATGTTCACTGAGCTAGATATATGTGGATTATTTATGTTATTGGCTCATATGCCTCACAGGCCCCATTTTTAGCAGGTATGCATTTGTGTGTTTATGAAGTACTTTTCACTGTGTGCAGACCAAGTAACTGAAGCTTATTGTCACACTGTGACGTACAATTGGGAGAAAAGACATTTCACATAATGCCATTGCAGTGGATGGTCTTGATGTTGGTGCATATGCAAAGAAGGAGTAGGTGAAAGTGATTTTAGCTCACTCTGCTTGAGATGCTAAGAAGTGTGTTTTGTATATACACATCCACCATGGTATAAGTAGTCTTTTCTGCAACAGACATGCAACACACTGGTTTATATAAGTACATTTACAACTGTGGGTTGGTCAGCATGAACATTTTTGCAGTGTTAGAGGCAACAACATCAACAGTAACTGAGAGCAAAGGATGATCAGACAGATTCCATTTGGGACATATGTCATGCAACTGGAGAAGTCTATATCTTCCTTCTCTGCAGCATCTTATGCTTCTCCTCCAGTTGGTGGTGTTTGTGTGGGAGGCATCTGAGGGACATGCACATCAGGGGCAGAAGATGTGGCTCCCCTGTCTCCTGCAGCATTTGTTTGTGGCAGCAAAGAAGACAGCACAGAGTTGACAAGGGGCTGATGGCTTCTCAGCAATGCAATAAAGTTGCTATGCAGGGCAGCCATTATTCTCATTCAGGAGTGCAACTTGTGCTACATAGTTGCCATGATGTTAATGATGGTCCCCAGCCCAATGGCAATCTCACTGGTATCAGAATTTGAGGCCTGTTGTTCTTGTATGACACCAGCAATATCTGCCTATGGAGACAAGAGCAGGTGCCTTTAATGGACTCAGATGTATCCTTATTATAACAAAGGCACCTACAGACTCCCTCTAGGGTCCGCCATTGTCTCCATCTCCCTCCACACCACATCACTCATTCGTTGCTGGATTCCTACCACTAGCTGTTGGATGACAACTTGGGGGTCCTTGGCGTCCACAGCTAGACTTGTAATGACAGATGGGGCATGTCCTGTGGGTGACAGTTCCTCTGGAGACTCTGTGATGCTCTCATCCCTTGCCTTGAGTGCTAGCCTGAGATCTATGAAGTCCAGGAGTTGTTGGAAGGTGTAATAGTCCAATGAGAGCAGGATATCATCAACAACAGGTTGGATTCCCATGAAAGGCTGCTGGACAGGAAATATTGTTTTTCCCTCTGTAATGAAATTATAATATATTAATAATGGTAGATGTGGACAATAGTAATTTTGGTGACATACAAACTTTATTTTCATTCACTTTATGTTACACATAGATGTGTTGAACAGGTGTTGGTAATAGGAAATGAGGGCAAGTTACATTGTGCCTTGCACATGGCAATATTTGTAAATCGTTCACATAACCACCGTGTGACAAGGGGGCACTTTTGTGACATACTGCACATGCAAGGCAGTTACACAGCTTGCTGGCCTGCTCTGGCAAAAAAGGTGAGTACAGGTAAGGGCCTCATTTATCATGTTCACTGGCTTATTTTCATATCTTGACTATATTGATATAAGGTTCACTTATTGACACTACTACTAAGACATTGCACCATGTTACCAAGCTACCTGCATTCTCTGTACCTGTTACTTAGTCCACAGGTAATGACAAAGTGATGTTATTTGGTCATGGATTAGTTTTGGTCCATCACTCTGCCTTTGACACAGTCCAACTTACCAAACTGCCTTGCAGTGCTGTATTGCATGCAATTTGTGCATTCAAATGGGCAAGGGCTCATAATTGACATGCATCCACAGAACTCAACACAGCAAGCAGCTTTGATACCCTGCATGAATGGTTAAGGGCATGTACTTAGCATGTTTTTATTTTTTATCCGTATGTACTTCTGCGATTTCCTAGCACACACAGTCATCACTTCAGGCACTTTGAACCATCTATGAAGGGGATAAGCACAGTCACACTTGTAAATATGCAACCACTGAAGATCACCCCATTTTGTCATTACCCAAGTTGGTCCTCTGCAGAGTATCAGAACTTTCTTCACTCAGCTCCTCTCACTTGTACCTGTACATGACTCCTCTGGCACTCATCATTAATAACACACTAATAACACCTAGGTCACACATTGACCTTCAGGAGACACCTTGTTCATCCAATATTAGTTACATAAGCAATTGACTGACATGCATACCTGTATGTGAGAGCTATGGCTCATGCTAAACCTCACAAGAGAGTAGTGATGATAATCTGTAACAAATACCTACCCTGTTTGCCCACATGACTAGGGCTAGACACCGCACTCTCAAACCTTCACCAAAAACTGCCCATCATCCTGGATAACAGGCTCCTCCTTTCACTTCACACTTCTCTGTTTCACATCCTCCTGCTTTGACGTATATAGTACTGTCTGATATGTTTTTTTACACCTCCCTCCTGACACCTGTTACACCTTTTACCAGGCTAACATACCATGTCCAGTGTACTGCACTAATGCCCTCTTCTACGCCATCCCTTCACAGCTACTACACAAGTGTGACACTATCAATCACAGCAGTGCATTGCTATCACTCAGGCTACCTTGTGGAACAAACATCACACCTCACCTCCCTGAGATCCTATGGCTCACCATTCAGACTCACTGCCAGTTCAATGTTCTCAGCCACACCAACATGATACTATCCTACCAGGGACGCACTAAGCTCACATACCATCTGTGCTTCCAACAAACAGTTATTGATCTCTGGTGTAAATCACTTGTTTTCACCCCACCCTAATATTATTTTGTACAAGACCGGAGGTACTATGGTCTCTAAGATGGCAGGCAACACCTGTGACATCTGTCCCAGCACAGCTAGACAGTTGCATGCAATTTGGCCTAATGCTAGTGACTGTACACATGGCTCTTTACATAATCCTACTTGAAGATACGCCACATACTGAACACCTGGATCTCCTCTCAGGTGAGAAGTTAAGCATTCCATTACTTTACGCTTTACTTTTGGCTGCGTAGGCGCAAAACAGACACATTTTCCTCATGGTGCAAGGGGGCCTATATTTTCACATTAAGCTTTGGAAGTTTTCTAAAGTACATGCATTATGTGCTGCTCCAGTCCTGGTTTTTTGCTTTGTATTGTAGTGTCACGTAGGTTCTCATTATTCTAATGAGACTACTGGATTTGGACGTCAGAGTCACTTGCAATTTGGGGGACTGAGTTAAACCCACTACAGGTGACACCTGTCGGCCTAATCCGGGTTTTGCTCCAGCTAACTGTCAGTGTCTCATCTCTACCCAAGAGCAGGAATGATTGGGCAGCCGAGCACATGACACAATTGACTCCCCAGGGAAATCGTGGTCACTCAGATTGCATCCGTTTTTCTCATTTACATTAGTCTCATATATACAAGGACAATCGGAGGCAGTATATGTTTCAATAAGGTTTTAATGAAGAAACAGCATCTTAGATAATAAAGCATGTACTGCAATAAGTAGCACAATGAGGCATGACATGATTAAAATTGTGACAAGGAGAGAAAAGCATAAAAATAAAGATACCATATTGTCACTAGAATCATTAAAATAATTCCTACCTAGCCTATGTTAGAGCACAGCATTTTAAGCTCCCCTGGGAAGACATCATCCATCATCCATAGGAAGAGGCCTGTAGTCTAGATAAGCATCTATAGCGAAGCATTCAGCAATCAGCATACAGTTGTGGTCATCTGGCTGGAATCTCCCTCTAATGTGTATGGGACAGAGAAGTGTTTCTACAATAAAAAAGCTGATGTTCTGAGAAAATGTCCCTACAGAAGAATGTGTATGTTTCTATGAACACTAGAGACAAAGCGTTACCATGTTTACCAGCAACCTATCTTATTGCAGCCTTGAGAAAAGCACAGAGTGAAAGAAATGTCTTGTTTAAGAATGCAGTGCTGACCTACGCAAAGAACAAGTAGATCGAGAGAAATAAAACAAGACCACAAATGTGGCTATTGTTAAAATAAACAAAGCTGAATGAAATATATCTAGGTTAAAGTGCATGGCGGCAGGCTTAGTTTTGCTAAGATATCGTGTATGGAGCTATAACTAAAATGTCTACACAACAGTAGGACCTGTAGTCCTGGTCACTCATGTTAAACATTAGATCACAAGTCAGAGTATTCAAAGGGCAACCTGGACTGGGGCAGCACATCACACATGGACATGAGCAACTTGGCATGTCTGGACTGGACAAATTGTCACTGGGCAAGAAACTTACATTTATGTGATGTATGAGTTTACATTTTAGACATTCCTGCTTTTACCTTGCACGCAGTGCAGTGCAGCAAAGTGCATTGCTACACAAAGGGGCACGAGAGCGATGCAACTACTAAGTCAGATTTATCAAGCCCTGCAAAGCCACCTTGTTTGGCCCTGCATGGCTTAATAAATCTAGAGTAATGTATCCAAGCTGAAATCGCTACCTCACATTCCTTTGTCCCAGGAAGGCATTCCACCATGGATTTTGGTGCATTCCTAGACTTACCAACCCAGGTAGACCTGGGAATGCATCAAAATGCTACACCTCCCCAGGTGAGGAATAATGAGGAGAAATATTTTTATTTCTCTTCGTTATTTTCTCTTTCTATCTCATAGAAAGAGGAAAATGCCTCAGTGGATTGTCTTTGTGCAGGAAGGTGCCCCCTGCTGCCCAAAAACAATCCTGTCTGCAACCCAGGCACCTTTGCACCATTGTGCGAGGCAACATAAGGAATAGAAAGGAATGCACCAAATTATGTTAAATAAGGCAAATTCCTTCCCTATCCCTTTCACATAATGCAGAAAGGTGATTTGCTGCACTGAGTGAAATATTGATAAATGTGCCCCTCAGTATCTTCAATGTGAAAGTACAGTGTCAGTTCAAAACTGATGCTTTTGTAAAAGTGTCATATCTTTAAAAAAAATATGAAAGTACATTTTTATTTTCTACCTTACCTTTTATTTCATTTACAAATTAGATTTTTTACGAATGCCTCCCTGTGTTCTAATATTATCGTGAAATTCCATTTTCAAAAAGAGAATCATTTTTCTCGATTTTTCGAAGTTCGTAACATTTGAAAATTGTCAGTTTATAGCATCCAAACCCACTATTAAAATCCGAAAATATAATCCAATAATTAAGAAAGAGTCTCAAGTACCAGTGTCAAGCACTGTAGCAGAAGGACGCCAGGCACAAGACATATCGTGATATTCCCTACCAAATTGTATAAAATTTGATTCTCTTAACATGATGGTCCGATCATGATGTGATTTTAAAAGAAAATTAAACTGATTTCGAAAGACTTTTCATATTACCTGAGCATCTGAGAAATGAAAACTAACCTTACTCACTCAAAACAAATCCACTTGATGCCATAACCAATATCTCCAATCAAATTACTTGAAGTGAAAACAAAATGGAAATAAATAAATGGAACATAAAAGAAAGAAGGTTTATGACTAGATCACTCTGTGCCTCATTTACCTGGCTCAGGTCGTGCAAAACACTGCCCTCAGCCGCTAGAAAAGGGCAGATATGCACAAAAACAATCACAATAGCTGTTTTCCTCTGACTGTGTGCTGCACAATGCAGCGCAAATAGAAAGAGGAACATACAGGGAGAACTAAAGATATATTTTTCCCTGTTGTGTCATTCTTACGCCACCCCTGATGTGGTGTAGGAATCTGAAGCGTTCCTAGACTTGTAAATCTGGGAATGCGTCAGATTTCTTCGGGTTCCATGGGTGTTGCTTGGGAACACTCCAAGCAACACCCATTGAATGCCCCTTTCACTCAGTGTTATGCACGCAAGGTGGCTTTGTGTGGCCTTGAAAATATGGGCTGTCACCCTCCACCACTGGAGGGTACAAAAAAATTAAGTTATGGTGGCTCAGTGTTCTGCTAGGGCCTCCGAAATGAGGCCCCGTGTTTATGAATCAGCCAGTTGAACCTATTGTTTAGAAAAAGTGTGTCAATTTCCTCTAAATTTTCCAGTTTGAAATTGTAGACTTGTTTTGGCTTTAGTGCAGCCTGTGCAATGTTACTGCCATGAGCCCAATATGTGACTAAATGAACGCTTATAAGAAAACCATCACGTCCTGTGTACTTTTAGGCTTCCCCTGGCTTGTTCTTAATATCAATCTTCATGCAACTGAATACACAGCATCCTTTCACTTTCGCGTCACTATTTAACCCACGTTCCCAGTTTTCACACAATTTTCAATGCTGAGCTGCAATGTGCAATTATACTTTGATTATCAATCTTTCAGAAGAGCAAACACAACCAATGCGAAATGGGAAATCAGCCCCTGGCCTGTGTCATTTGCCTACCGTTCATAGAAAGCAAGAGGCAGGAACAATATTACCAGCTATGAGCCGCATTTCATACTTGAATATATGAGGTTACTGCCTCACGAAACTAATACAATCACTTTCTACTATCCCTGGCTTTTTCGAACTGTGAAAAGACCCTGACCTCTGGCAACTTCTTGATTGCGCTCCTTTTATTGGCGCTAAGGCAGTCTCAGTGTGGTTTAACAGGCTCTTTTGAAAGGTTACCTTCCACATGACCAGCAAAACTGAGTGAAGATATAGATGTGCCATCCTGCCATTAAATTCCAGTGCAGTTATCGAAATACCATGTAATGCAGCTTTTACGGAATCGTGAATTATTGCATGCAATAGTTTCACCATAAGATTTCCCCAGGTAAATATCAGCAAGTGAACCATGCCAAGATTTACTGGGTAAAAACTTGCAAATGCCTTGATTACTTTACATAAATCTTTGTTACTCCTTGTCCTACTCATCCTTGTTCCAGTCAGTACTTATAAGCAAGGAAAACTTCATGAAATGCTAAAAATGAAAGCGCTGCCCATACAGTACTGGGTGCCAAAAGGACGCTGGTATTCCCTGCATCCTCCTGACATAACAAGCATAGATGAAGACTGCACTGTCAATGTAGGGCAGGAAGGCCATGATGATTGGGATAAGGATGAGGAGGACTAAGGCCCATATTTATACTTTTTAGTGTTGCATTTGTGCCGCTTTTTGACGCAAAACTAGTGCAAACTTACAAAATACAATTGGGCCTTATTTATACTTTTTGGTGCAAAACTGCACTAAGGCAGTTTTGCCCCAAAAAGTTTTGCACCGGCTTGCACCATTTTTTAGCACCAGCTGGGCACCATATTTATGGTATGGTGCAAGCCGGTGCAAAGGGTATGCTAGCTTAAAAAAAAAATGACGTTAGGCAGTTTTGAGTCAAAATAAATGATTCTGACCAGATTAGCATCATTTTGTGACGCTAAGGGGCATATTTATACTCTGTTTGTACTGAATTAGCGTAATTTTTTTTTTACTCTAATTCAGTGCAAAACTAACTCCATATTTATACTTTGGTGCTAGACTCGTCTAGCACCAAATTTATGGAGTTAAAGTCATTTTTGGGAAGTGGAAACCTACCTTGCCTTAATGAGATGCAAGGTAGGCGTTCCTGTGCAAAAAAATGACTCTATGACGTAAATGCAGTGCAAAAAAAGAATAAATATGGGCCTAAGAGTACTGAAGACTACCAGCTTTAAGGAAAGATGATAACTTCTTCAATTTGGAAGGCATATCTATCAAGATTTTGTGTAACCCTTGCATCACACAATGGGATAAAGGGATGATGCAAAACATAAATGAGATTTTTTCAGCCATGCAAGGCCATCTTGTGTGGCCCTTAGTGGCTTGATAAATCTAGAGTAACGCATGGCAGTGCAAATCTATGTCTTGCATTACTCTGCAGCAGGGAGTTATGCCATGGGTGGAGCATGGGTTTTTCCATGCATTCACCCATTGATTATGAAACATTTCCAGATTTACCAACATTGGTAGACCTGGAAATGCATCAGAATTATATACCTTCCCACCAGAGGTGCAACAAGGAGAAATATGCTTATTATCCTTTTCTGGGGCTAAATTCTCCTTTTTCATTGTTTCCTCTTTCTAAGTTTGATGCAGGCAGGATGAGACAGGGATGTCTGCATTGGTGCTAGCAAGCAAAAGTGGCCTAGCGTTAGGAAAGGATAGAAGGGCACCACATAATGGTGAATATGTCACATTATTGTCCTTTCCCTTTAACGCAGCACAATAAGGTGGCTTGTTGCATTGTGTTATGTGAATTTTTGATAACTATGGCCCTGAGTCTCCGTCAGTGACCAGCAACCCTATGTTGACATTTCCTCTAGGTAAATACTCACACTAGAGTGCTGGTGTCTCTCTGTCATTATGATCTTTGAAGAACTTGGATGCAGAGGAAGACATTTTAGAACATTCACAGAATCCAGTTGCCAATGAAGACATGACTTTATCTCTAGTGACATTGGGATCTGAGCTTCATAACCTTGCAACACTGGGATCCAAAATATCAGAGGCTAAGAGAGAAGCAGACCCCATGGTACAGTAAATACACATAAATCCATGTAGACATTCTTTCTGGTGCTTGATGGATTGCTGGATCTTTAATGCCCTGACCTCTGGAAAGAAAGCCATGGCAATATCCACCCTGAAAGGTGCTCCTTTAAGGGTCACGCTTTCAGAAATTCCAGACTTTGGGGGTCCTTATGACCCCGGCGGACTGTGTTAATATGGAGGAAAGTACTTCCAACAGGCTGGCGGTACTTTTTGTCTAAAGCCAAACCGCAAATGTACCACACCGACCGCAACATCAGTAACAACCGCTGGGCTAGAGACTTCACTCTACAGCCCGATGGCTGTCACTTGCCCACCTGCGGGATTATGATCCCCCCTACCGCCATGGTTTTCGTTGCAATCTTACTGCCATGAAAACCATGGCGGTAGGCACTATTAGAGACAGGTAATCCCTTCCCTTTCACTGATAGGGTCTTACCCGCCCCCCTCTCCCTCCATAGATTACCCCCATCCCCCTTCCTCTCCAGACCCCCTTCATACATGCACCTTCATGCACACACGAACACACGCATACACACACTCATTCCCAAATTCATCCATGCATGCATACATCCATTCACACACATCCACACTCACTTACATACATACAAGCATGCATGCATTCACACAACACAACATACACTCACTCACACATCCATACATGCACACACATACAACACGCAACACACACCTGCATACACGCATGCACAAATGTACACACACCCCTCCACACACACAACACCCCCATCCCCCTCCCCTTTCGGAGCACCCGACTTACCTGTTGTCAGGGGGTCCTCTGGCAGGAGACGGGATGGGGCGCTGCTGCTAGCAGCAGTGTCCGCCAGCAGAACACAGCCAGGCCATATCAAGTGTCATGATACGGTCTGCAGGGGTATACTGGAGTGGCGCTGCTGCTGGCAGCAGCGCCACCTTCCCACCATAGGCCGCCATGGCCACAGACGGATTTCCGCCATCCTTCTGGCGGAAATCCAGCTGTGTCCATAATCTGGTGGATGGCTGGTAGCCACGGTGACGGTCTTTTGGCAGCTGTCACCGCTGCAGTAGGCCACCGGGGTCAAAATGACCCCCTTTGTCTCTCCAGGGGGGAATGAAATCAGTTCTCCAGGTAGGTGAACACCGACCATCTCTGAAGATGAAATTGAGGCATCAGGAAAGTCCGATACTTTTTTAAATACCCTCAGTACATATCGAAACCCACATGGAAGCATTAGGAACTCGAAGTGATTCTCTTGGACAAAGAACTTCAGATAGTGTTTATGCTTTGTTGAAATTGGGTGTGGAAATGGGCACCCATAAAGTCCATTGTGACCACAAAATGCCCCACCAGGATTAATGTGATTGTTCCATTTTGAAGTGGATCCTCTTTTTGAAGTTGTTGACACTTTCATCTAATCACCACTGTGTACCACCTTACATTTTGGAATATCTTGGAAACAAAGCGGTCTATTAAGAGAGTATAATCTACTCCTTCTCCATACTGGGAACTGCGTTTATTACACTCTTTACCAAGAGGTTGTGAACTGCCTGACAAAATGCAGTGTCCTTTTACTGACATTGAGGGCAAGGAGACTTCTGGACTTCTGACTACAGTGATGGGAAACAAATTTGATCTGATACAAATTTCTTGCTTATATACAACAACTAACAGTTGGGATGCAGATTCCTCCCATGCCTCCTTGAAGTGCTGAATCTGACCTACTACTGACTACATGAGGCCAAACTTGGCATAGTTTAAATCTCTACTGCTTATTGGAAGGGCTCTACTTTTTGGTTTTAACAGTAATTGTTTGAGAAGCTTGCACAGAGCATCTGTGTGAAATGTACATCTGTTTTGTGTTAAAGACTGTTGCCTATAAAACTTCCCCTAAATCAGAAGAAAGTGGTCACTTTCCTTTTGAGCCCAGTAAACAAAAGAATGCATCTGTTTGTTGAAAATGAATGCATCTTTTTTTCAAATTATTTTCCAAACCAATCTGTGCCTTCAAATGGAATAACAAGAGCTGAAGATGTGTGTGCCAAATCTGTACAGAGGCCCCTCCTGCAAAGGCAGATGTACTCATAACAACATAAGAAATGTCTAGTAGATATTCAAGTTGCCTCTCCATTAGATTACTTCTAACAAGGCATACCATTCAGCCTTGTCTTATACTGCCTTGAACAGTTTTTTAAATTGATGGATCAAGATTGTGTGAGAGCCAGAACAGGTCTTTTTCACAGCAGAATCTATGTGTGTGTCTTTGACATCTTTAATAATTGTATCTAGCCAGACAGAAGTTCTTTCCCCTAGGCTACCCACCATTGATTTTAATAGCATCACATCAGGAAGCATTGGCGCTATTTCCACTCTTTATCAGTGTCTCAACAGATTGGACTCCCCACGAAAAGTTGAAAAGTTGTTCACTGGTAAAGATCGTCTGCAGCATAAGCTTGCCCACTCATGTCTGGTTGATTGTTTACATGAATTTGGCTCTCCAAAAAGTGTTCAGTACACGGTGAAGGCTATGTTAGGAGGATTTTAGTTTACCAAAGGGAGCATGTGTGTGTGAATAGTAATTTATGGAACACGTGGTTCTGTGACATTTGTATTTAATTTTATATTCAAAACCCCACGCTGGTGGATCGAGTAATTTGAACAGTAGGTTCTATGATGTCAGCAGTGATGGTATCAGTTATGTCATCAATAATATCAATTGAGGTCTAATCAGCAAAAACACCCAATAATAATTTATTTGTTGGGGCTGCGGCAGTGACCCCCCACCCCATTGGCATTTTCTTTCAACTAAAGTGGTACATGTCAGTTCCCACCCGGGGCACACCACAATTGTCCCATTACATTTTTTTTCAAAGTGGGGTACCCTGGTGCCAATGTGGGGCATCCCAGAGTGCGTCCCCTGTTATGGGTTGTGGGGACTAAGGCCCCCACAGCCCACCAACTCCCCTGTTTACACCCATTGTGGGTGCAATGGGAGCCAGTATTGCACCTATCTCACAGGAGCAGTTTTCTGTTGCTCCCACAGGATGGGGCAATTCAAAGCATTTCCCTGCCTGAGAGCTTGGAAAGGGAAATGCTTTATTTTCCCACAGCTATGTGCTCCCACCCAGTGTGAGAGCTTTACCTTTTACCCTGTCTGTGCTCGCAGGAAGGGAACTAGATGGTGTCCCTGCGTTGGGGACCCTCAGAACATAGTTACTGAGTTGGCCGTGGGTGAAGGGATCCCTGAGGCATTGTATGGCTCAAGGAGGGGGCTGCACAGCCCTCTCCTCTTTATTTAAGTTATTGGCCATGATGGATGGAGTCCCCTTCCTGGGCATCATGGAGGCACACCCTTTTAAAATGATAAGCCCCTGGGGGGGGGGGCACATCCCTTTCCCCCTTACATGAATGCAACTCTTCCCCCCAGGCCCTTATCCACCCGGTGTGGTTTATTTTTAAATGGATAAGGGCCTGCGCTTTTTTTATTTTTGCAATTCACTGATCCTCCATGAATTCATCGCAACATTTAAAAAATCATTTCGGCCAAATGTGGTGTCCCACAGGGACCTCACCACAAAGCCTAGGGTGTCAGGGTATATGTACCCTAAGCCCTTATGGTTTTTTTTTTGTGCATTTTTCTTGGAATTAGGAGTGAGTCTGGAGTCCTAAGATCGGTGTTGCAAGTGATGGTACGACATGCGTTCCCGTGTCTGCTTCCTGAAGCTGTCAGTGATGTCACTGACATTGACACCTCAGAGACACCCAGCACCAGCAACGATAAGGGCAGTAATGATGTGTATCCCCATAGGTGCATGTACAAATGCCCCCTAGAAAATAGCTATTAGCTCGAGGCAGTGTGATAAGTAGTCCATGCTACATCTTACATACAACGCACCAATGCCATATGGGAGTTGTAGTCCACACCCCTAAAGTGCAAATACCACATAAATAGCAAGATAGTGTTCAGCCACATAGAGAAACAACACATACGACTCATAGTGATATGATGTTAGTGTACATTTAATACTATTTCAATTCATGGTAAACTGCATGTGCAAAGGACGTTTCTGCGAATATTCACCATTTGCTATTTTTTGATGCATAGCATTGTGAGATAGAATTTGCATGTCGCAACCTGCGTTTCACAAATAGTGACATGATTTTGTGGATCGCTATTTGCAAATCGCAAATCTAGGTCGCAATTTGCGTTACGCAGATTCATGTCTCAGTCATAAGGAATCACAATTTTAGTGATTCCTTATATTTGACCTGCGAATGCCTTTCATACATAGTGAAAGGCATTTTTGCATTCGCAAACGGACGAATTTTGTGATTCATACCGTTTGCGAATGCAAAAAAGTTTGATACATCTGGCCCTTGGTCTTCAGCTCTACCTGCTGGCCTCCCCAGTCTGCACTGTACCCCCGGTACTCTGGACAGGACAGGTTCTCTCTGTGGAGCTCTCACTGCACATTTCCTGTTTTCCAAGCACATGCCCCCCACCCCATCACATTATTGCATATGTTGCAGGGAGGGGTGTCTGTGCTCAGAAAAAAAGAAAACTTTCAATCAGAGCTCCACAGAAAAGAACCTATCTCAACAGAGTACCGGAGAAATTTCAGGGCCTCTGAGGAGACAGGTTCTTCTTCTTTTCCGTGGAGCTCTGACTGCAAGGTTCCTTTTTTTTAAGCACATGCCACATGTAACAATGTCCTAGCCCAGTGCCCACAGCGCACATAGAGACAACGTCCTCTGCCCCTTGCTCCCGTCTGAAGACAGTAAAAGGAAGGAGGCCTGGAACCAGAGCTGGTGCCAGTGCAGCCCTCAGCAGCAGCTTGCTGCAGTAGCTCGATGCCGACCAGCAGGGAGCAAAGCCAGATAGGCTCTGGTGCACTCCGCTCCGCTGGCGGGGCTAGCAGAGCTTTTGTCAAACTCTGTGCTCCGGCGAAGTGCAAAAAACTCTGTTAACTCCGCCAGCGGAGAGGACTCACCGCCCACTCCTTCTGCTAATTACCCACATATTGCAATGCTCATGACATCTTTAATAACATCATTGATAATATCACTGTACTATACATTCAGTTCAGCTACTGTCTTGAAAGTTTCAGGGTGATCCATCAAGTGGGGGCGAGAAAAAGGGGTGGTCCGAAAAACGGATTTTCTGCATTGATTTTCCCAAAGTGTCTTTAGACACTCCCACAGCCCAAACCACTGAACAGAATTGCACCAAATTTGGCAGAAAGCTAGACGTTGGTGCTCAGATTGTGCTTTTTGTGATTTGGTGTAAATATGCTATGTAGTTTCAGAGATGTTAAAGGGTAACAAACATAGATATCTAGCAATACAGATGCTCAGTGGATCCCAGAAATCTCATTCTGAGCCCTGATTGGCTGCCAAAACTTCAACCAGGAAGTGCTGGCAGCCATTTGAGACTCAGCTGAGTCCCAGAAAAAAAGCACAAAAAAGTAGGGCTGGGCATGAATACACTAACCCCCTAGCGTTGGTCCTGAAGTCCCTCTGGGACTCTATCAGGTAAAAAGATTTTTTTTTTTACATTTTCAGCAAAATCTGCAGATTTTGCAGAAAAGTTTGGGAAAAAAAGTGTGGTCTTATGTGCTTGTTGTTTAAATAGCCTCAAGGTGGTCCAGGTCCTGGGGGCATTGCGGCTCATAAAAATCATGGAGTGGGTACACAAGGCTCCTCTCCAGGGGCTTATTAAAGCCCAGGGAACACCACCTCTCTGGGGCTGAATTTAATATTATGTGGGGTGCCTCATGGACCCCCGGGCCTGGGGCCCACCACCTTCCTGGGGCTAAACAATAAGAAAATAATAGGGGAGGCATGTGGAGCCCCCTGGGGACCACCACATCCCTGGGGTGAATAGAACATGACTGTGGAGGGCACAAAATATGGGGAAAAAGTGTGGGGAAAGCAGTGAAAATTAGGGGAGCGCAAGGACAGGGTGCACAAAATGTGAGGGGGAAAAGGAAGGAGGAGAAAGCAGAGAAATGAAGCAAAGGGAAGGAAAGAGCACATAGAAAACAGGTTGAAGAGCAAGGTGAAAGCAGGACGGATGAGGGGAAAGTGATAGTGCGTCCAGTCCTTATAAATTACTTATGCTTGGACACGCCGGAGGTAAGTGAACCTTTTGACCGGGTTGAGGTCTCCTCATCCAAGAATAGTCGGATCCCTCAAATCAATAATTAATAATCATTTATAATCAATAACCAATACTCGATTAGTAATCAATCAACAAATCAGTTAAACAGAAAATCAGTAATTTGACACATCATGACCTTTCAGTCATGAATAACCACACCTGTTTATTCAAAATGAATGAATTTATTTCCCTATATTAACAAAGCTAACACAATATAAGTAAGTCTCAAAATCAAATGATATACGTATACGAACATTACTAGCTGTCCATAGCGACGGAAGAAACGCAATCTATGCAAAATTTGGATTATAACGCACTCAGTTACAGCAATGCAAATCACTAATAAAAGTAACTGAATTTGACTAATTGCATACATCGGTCAGCATAACAAGATTTCAATTCAGCATGGTGCATCAACTGGGTACCTCAACTAACCTCTGATTAACATTGGGATGTGGGGCTTCATGCGAAAATGAATTTAATCAACATAAATTTAGAAAACCTCTAGCTTAGGCTCTGTCAAAATTCAAGCAGTTGGTACCTAAGAAGGAATATACAATGCATAATCCATTTATCCTTTCTTAGTCACCAAATACAATCAGCATTCAAGGTAAGTCTTCGTCCTTCAGGTACTGGTTCGATCAGCATGGGGCAAACTTCAAGGGGGCAAAGTTGAAGGCAAGTTTTCCTTGCAGCAGCAAGGAAAATACAGGGGCAAAAGTTATCATATGGGCAAGACGGGGTAAAGTTAAAGTCTCTAGGGTGAGAATTCTTTAAAGTCTTTCTCTCTGGAATAGAGAAAAATCATCAAAGGGTCATCAAAATGGCTTCTCAAATCTGGCTTCAAAATGGCATCAAAGAAAAATGGCTGGCTTCTCTTTGTCTGGTGGGTTTAAGTAAGAAACGTTCCAACTTCTTGAGGTCTTCCATTGGAGGGTCCATGGGGTGGTTTCTCTTTAACCAATGAATAGTCTCCTTCTCTTAATGTTCACCTACGCATAAGGTGTCCTTGGAGTTTTGGAACACAAGTAGCAACAAAGTTGCCAATTAATTCTGCATCAGTGTCTTTATTGTCTGCACCTGCAGAAACTGGCCTTGCTTCAAAGGGGATGAAAGTTGCCTAGCACGAAACCTTGAGATAAGTGTATTAGTCATTCTACTGGAAAAATACAGCCTTTAAAAGTTTAAAACACGTCTTTGTTTACAAATGAAAACTATGCAGTTAAAATTTAAACCAGTCAACTAGGCCAAAGCCTCTGCTAAAATTAAGCTAAGCATATAACAGCTCCAACGAGAAAATCATCAAATATAGCTGCAATTATGACACATTACTACATTTGTTGATTTTTCATGATTAATTAATCTTGTTTATACTAATGGCGATCTACTCGGTGGGCACATTTTCGACATACATTATTTTTCTTTGCTAAAATCACATTGTCTTATACGATTTTGTTACACGATATATGAATATTTGTTAATCTTACTTTTTCTGCTTCATCAATCCCTTCTCTGATGACTAATTATGTCATCACATTAAGGCCCGTATTTATACATTTTTAGCGCCTTATTTGCGCCGCTTTTTGACGCAGAAGAGGCGCTAATTTACAAAATGCAATTGAATTTTGCAAGTTTGCGCCGCTTTTGCGTCAAAAAATGACGCAAACGCGGCGCTAAAAAAGTATAAATATGGGCCTAAATCTTCCATCACAAATTTTATTTCATTAAAATTCTGTTTAATAATCTTGCATTTCAATCAGCTCCCTTTTCCTTTTCACTCCCTTTGATTGTTCCCTGTATAATTTTAACATTTCCTTTTGTTCTTTCTTTTCAATTCTTCTCTTGTTTCTTGATTTCAGTATTTTAATAGCTTTCCATATTCCCCAAATACCTATTAAGCAAATTAATATTATTAATATCCCTTTAACTATTTTCAGTAGTATTCCGTTCCAAATGTTGCTGAGCCAATTTCCCACGGAAGCAAATCCTTTTCCAACCTTTTCCCATACTCCTAGTTCTTTTAATTCTTTCAAATCGGTACTATTGTTAGTCAAATTTGCAAGCATATTTCTAATTTGTCTACTGTTGTCTGGTATATATGAACAACAGTGACGTGCACTAAGCATTTTGCAAACGTTGCCATTCTTTGCTAAAAGAATGTCTAAAGCAAACCGGTTTTGAAGAGTCATAGCTCTTTCTGCAGCAAGTTCAGTATCCATCAGGATCATTGCTCCTGAGAAATTTGTCAGCATTCACAATAGTAGACAACTTTCGTATTTTGATTGAGTTCAATATAACTCCTACGGAAGGAATTATTGCTCCAAATATATCTCCTACCACACCAGAAGCTGTCTCCCTTTTCTGAATACAATGTAATTCAGACAGCTTTGGAAATTTCTTTAAGTCGTCTAGTTGATAGATCTTTGGAAATACTATTCCCAAATAACATCTCCCATACCATCCTTTTGGAAGACGATAATAGGTATTAAGTCCACAAATATATAATATACCCCTGGAGTAGCTGGATCTAGTCCAGTCAGCATGAATGTCCATTTACTCTGGAATAAAAACACGTGTTTACATTCACTCGTTCCTACAAAGATTGTGTCATAGTATGATTTAGGTCTATATATACAAAGTTTCCCTATATGTATTGCGTCTAAAGCTAGTTTCCCTTGTGTCTTTATTGCGGCAAAAGCATAGTTATCCACAGATGTCCTTTTATGTAATTCCATTTTCCTTCTATCTTCAGTGTGATCTAAAAAGCTTTTCTCTACGGGGGAAAGTAAGCATGTAAGATTTTCTTTATGAGCGTGAACTGTGGAAAAAGGTGATAATGGTTCAAAGAAACCCCTAACTAATTTGATATAATAATCTCTTGCTACTTTACTCAAGTACTCAATTATGGGGACATATGAAAATACGACATCATGATTGGAATAGAAGTATTGAATATACTCTTGGCCGTAAAATCTTGTTAGTAACAAGCTGCATGTTATTCCATACGTAAGGGGCATGCTGTGATATGTCACCCCTTCTATTACTGAGGTAGGTATTTGTGTACATACATAACAATCTTTCACGTCCACTGTCTCAACATACTCATTCAACAAGCGATAGAAGACGTTAGAGGAGAGTTCTTTCTTGTCATGTAAATATTTTTCGTCTTGTTCGAGTTTCTTCAAAGGAGTTAATTCAGTAGTAGTTTTAAAAGTAGAAGCATCATTCGCGTCTCTTTCATTCCCTCCATGCATCCCAAGAATTATTGCCATAATTATTAGTACACATGCAGTTACACATATATTTACAATATTTCATTTTATGTCCTTGTGTAGTATTGTCTGTAATGATCTATATAGAATCAGAAAGTTGAAGATACTTTATCAAATAAAATTTGCATATATATATATATATATATATATATATATATATATATATATATATATAGGATGAACGAGTTCAAAGTTCACACGGTTTTCTTTAGCATCTTAGTCTTTTATCGGTTTAGCACCTTTGTCTCAAAAACGGTTTCAAAAGTCAATCAGGTTATCAATGTCTTAATCGGTAATGCTCATGAAATTTCACTTTTCAAGTACCAAAGTGTCGTTCTGCTTCTTCATTCTCAGGACTGAGAGATAGAAATTCGTCTGACCAATCATTAGTGGCTGTGTATGCCCATTCTGGACCAGAATATCTTCTGCTCACTATTCTTTTCCTTTTCAACTTTGCATCTCCTTTCGATTCCCTTTCGCTTATATCTTGTTCTTTGGCTGTGTCTTTTTCTTCATTCGATGTGGTTATGATAGACACTTCCTTTCTTTTCTCCTTCAATTTTGGCCATTTGTTTTTGTTTAATGTTTCTTTGGTCTTTGATATGGTTTGTCTCCGTTTCGCGTTGTTTTGACCTGATGGACCTGCAACCGGTTCTGGAAGAATTGCTACAATTTCACTTTTCTCTGTTTTGTCTCCTTCACCTGGGAGGTCAGTCAGGTTTTCTCCTTCTTTTCCCGTATCGTCTGCTTCTGGGAAAGCCCTCCTCTTATTAGGCTCTCCTGCTTCTTCACCTGAGATAGGATCTTTGTCACCTCCTGAGGCTTCTTCGCTGTTGTCCTCAAAAGGATCGACTGCGTCTTCCTCAGAGAATATTTCTTCTGTCCCGATTTCTTCTTGTTCACTTTCAGGCTCTCTTCCTTCTGTCTCAGTACTTGGTACTTCCCTGTTAGCTGTTGGTAATTTCAGTGCTTCAATTTCCTCTTCTGTGGGACACGTCACCCTTTTCGTGTGACTGGCGTGAATCCCGTTGGAAACTCCCGCACACTTTATAGCGGTGGTAGTTGTCAGAATCACTTGAAAAGGTCCTTTCCAACGGGGTTCCAAACACGACTTTCTCACATGCTTCTTTACTTCAACCCAGTCACCTGCTTTCAGGGCGTGTCCTGGACCTTGGATCTGTGGCAAGGTGGTTGCCTCCACCTGGTGAGAAAAAAAGCGGACCACATCAGTCAGACCTTTGCAGTAGTCCAATACCATATCATCTGTAATATTTACAAGAGCATTAGCAGGAACTGCTGGAAGTCTCATGGCTCTGCCCATGAGAATTTCATGTTTGCGATAATCCAGTTTTTCTATCAGGTGTGCTTCTCATTGACATTAACACCAAAGGCAACGCGTCAGGCCATTTCAAGTTTGTGGATGCGCATATTTTTGCCATTCTTGATTTCAGCGTGCCATTCATTTGCTCCACTAGTCCTGATGCTTCAGGGCGGTAGCTACAATGCAATTTTTGTTCAATGTTCAGTGCTGCACATAGTAATTTGATTACTTCGTTATTGAAGTGACTTCCCCTATCTGATTCTAAAGAGATCGGAAGTCCGAAACGTGATACTAGTTCTCTCAAGAGTAGTTTGGCAACTGTGAGACTGTCATTTCTGCGTGTAGGGTATGCTTCAATCCAGTGACTAAAAATACACACAATCACCAACACATATTTCAAGCCTGAATGCATAGGCATCTCAATGAAATCCATTTGCATCCTGCTGAATGGCCCACCTGCTCTTCCAATGTGGCTCAAATTTACTACTGTTCCCTTCCCTGGGTTCATTTGTTGGCAAATGACGCAACAATGGCAAACTGCTTCAGCAACTTGGCGAAATTTGGGATTGAACCAATCAATTTTGAATAATCTAATCATGGCATCTCTTCCAATGTGTGCTTGTCCATGGTATAGCGTAGCTATTTGTGACAAAAGATTGTCTGGAAAAACTAATCTCCCTTCACTTGAAACCCATAAATCATCTGTTTTTTTTACGCATTGTAATTTACCCCTAAAGAGTTTTTCATCCTTACTAACATAATTTTGTAGGAATTTTAATTCTTCTATTGTGTCTACAACTTTTAGAGCAAAGGCTTCATTTGGTTCAAGTTCTGGCTCATTTATCAAATTCCATTCGTCTCTGAGCAATATGCAGTTCAATGTGCAAAACCATGCGACTTGATCTGCATATCCATTTCCCAAAGAAACGAAGTCTTGTGATTTCGAGTGTGCACTGCATTTTACCACTGCTACTTCTCCTGGTAACTGGATAGCATGTAACAATTCTCTTATTTTTTCACCATTTTTCACTGGTGATCCTGAAGAGGTCATAAAGCCTCTTTGTGACCACAATTGTCCAAAATCATGCACTATTCCAAATCTGTACTGACTGTCAGTGTAAATGGTGTCTTTCATTAATGCAGAAAGTTGGCAAGCTCTAGTAAGGGCTACTAGTTTCGCTACTCCTTGAAGCCAAGATGCTTCTAGAACACCAGTTATTGTACATACAGCATATCCTGCTTTCATTATTCCTAGTGCATCTCTTAAACATGAACCATCAACAAAAATAATCTGATCATTTTCTTCCAATCGAGTATCTTTGATATCAGGACTTGGTTTTGTACAAAATTCAGTCACTTGAAGACAATCATGCTCTATATCATCAACGTTTTCAATTTCAACATTTTCACTGGGAAACAAAGTTGCTGGATTCAATGTGGTGCACCTTTTCAATTGCACATTAGGTGAACCCAAAATTATTGTCTTATACCTTGTAAGCCTAGCACCAGTCATGTGCTGTGTTCGGGAACGTGTCAAAAGTATTTCAACTGAGTGAGGGACCATAACTGTTAAAGGATGTCCCATCACTATTCCTTCACTTTGATTCAGGCTCATACCAACTGCTGCTACAGCACACAAGCATCCTGGTAAGGCTGCTGCGACTGGATCCAAAGTAGCTGAAAAATATGCTACTGATCTGTTTACGCCACCATGGGCTTGAGTAAAGACAGACAAGGAACATGCATCACGTTCATGACAAAACAATGTGAAAGGCTTTGTGTAATCAGGCATACCTAAAGCTGGAGCTCTACAAATGCATTCCTTTAATTCAAGAAAGGCATCCATTTAATCTCTTTTCAACATTATTTCATCCTGCACATCTTTCTGGGTCAGTTTCAGTAATGGTTTGGCTAGAGTTGAGAAATTGGGAATCCATTGGCGACAGTAGCCCACCATTCCCAAAAACTTTCTCACCTCTTTTCTTGTTTTGGGTGGACTAATTTGAAGTACACTTGTTATTCTTTCTTTCATTATTTTTCTGGACCCTTTTTCTATTTGGTGACCCATTCCTTCTCAAATGGTTCAGTATGGAAATAGTGTCAACTGTACAGTCATTTTCTGTTTTGGGTGCAATTAATAAATCGTCAATATACTGTACTACGGTTGATTCAAAGGGTAATTCCAATGATTCAAAATTTTTCTTTAGAACCTGATTGAAAATTGATGGTGACTCCGAAAACCCTTGAGGAATTCGACACCAACTGTATACTCTGTCCAGGAATTTGAAGCAAAAGAAAAATTGGCTGTCCTCATGAAGAGGCACAGAAAAGAATGCTTGTAATAAATCGATGACTGTGTACAACTCTGCATCACAGGGAATTTGAAACATTTTTACAGCTGGATTTGGTACTACGGGACAACATTTGACTATTATGTCATTTATTTTTCTCAAATCTTGAACGATTCTGACCTTTCCACTTGGTTTTATTAGTCCCATGATTGATGAATTACATGGACTACTTAGTACTTCTTTCAGTACTCCCTGTTTCACAAATTCGTCAATGAGTTGGGCGACCTTCATGAGAGTATCTTGTGGCATATGGTATTGTGGAGTCTGAGGAAAATGTACATTAGGTTTTACAGTCACTTTCACTGGTTCTGCTCCTTTGACCAATCCTACTTCTTTCCCTGTCATATCCCACACTTCCTTTTCAACTGTTTCTTGTAAATCAGCCAGAATATCTGCTTCAGTGAGCATAGGATAAAGAGTAATCAGGGGATACTCTTCATCAACAGTTTCTATTTCCTCTTCTTCTAAACTGTCCTCGTCTTCCTCATCACTGTTTGTCTGAATTTTAATTCCATTGTTTGAACACATAATCGAGCACCCTAGTTTGCATAATAAATCTCTTCCTAATAGGGATATCGGACTTGAGTCACACACCACAAATTTATGTAACCCTTGAAAGTTACCAATTTTGACTTGCACTGGATCTGTAATTGGGTTTGTCAGATACCTATTTGCTACTCCCACTACTTGAACTGTTCTCCCTGAAAGTGGCAAATTTGGTACTTCGATACTTCTAACTGTAGAGCGTGTAGCTCCTGTGTCAACCAAAAATGAAACGCTGTGACCCATAACTCTTCCTTCCACATATGGTCCCTTTTGATCAACTTCCAAAGATGCTGCAACCATACAATTTCCCTCCTCATCTGAACTTTCACTCACCCATTCATGGTTTATTCCATTCTCACTGTGTAACGGGAATTGGTGTACTGTGTTACTTTTATTCATTCCTTGACCTTTGACCTGTTGAGGAAGCATTACTTGTTGCTGATTCATTGGTGCTAAGGGTATTTGCATTTGCTGATTAGGTACCATAGGAAACTGCTGTTGCATTGACTGCGATTGTAACATTTGTACATGGGCATTTGCACCTGCTGTTGTTGTATAGGTTGTAGACCCTGCATCTGATTTACATTATTTTGGAAATTTGGATTTGGACCTCTCAATTTCGGTCCTCTCATATTCTGAAATGTATTGACGTCATTGTTTTGCTGACTTACACTTTCATGCACCAACATTAGGCACTCCCGTTTCCAATGTCCGACGATTCCGCACGTGTGACATGGCATCACTTTCTTCATTGCCTGTATACCATTAGGAATCACGACAGTATTTAAATCAGGACCATTATTCACAAAACCTCCTCGGCCTCTGCCTCTCATTTGTGGCTGAAACATCGCATTTCCCTGCTGTTGCTTCTGCGGCAACTGTTGTTGGAAACCTTGCATACCTGTCTGAGCTGCTCTAATCTGCATCACCATCACTTTTTCTTTCAACCTTTTCTGCTTTGTCTCAATCTCATCACTGCAGTATTTTGCATAGTTCAACACTTCATCGATCGATATTGACTGCCAACAAATCAAATGCATTTTAATCATCTGGCTAATTTCTGGTCTCAATCCTTCCACAAATCTGAATACAAAATGGAGCATGTTCTTTGCCTCAATCGTTTCCGTGCCACTGCAATTTTTAAATGCTTTCAACAATCTCTCATAGTATGCATGTATCGACTCCTTAACTTCCTGTGCTGTTCTGTCAATTTTCTGCCAATCTACATTTTTGGACGCAACCTTTGTTTTCAGATACTCAATCACTTTATGGTACATGCTCATTACCCTAGGCGATGGTGCACCTGTGTCCCTATCTCTTTCTGGTTCACTTGTTGGCCAATCTACAGCCCTTTTACAATCTTCCCACAAATCTGCCGGAACTACAATTTCGAATAAAGTATTCAGATCTTCCCAAATACATTTTGCGAGTTTCACAAATCTATCTGTTTGTTGATACCATTCGATCGGTTTCTCTCTTAACTTAGGGTAATCATCCGTAAAGGATTGAAAATCACACCTGTGCCATGGCACATGGACACGTTTTCCCCCTGCTGTTTCTCTCATTGGTAACATGGTTATAAGGTCACCATTCTGTTGTACTTTGTCATTCTGATCTGGGGTACTTTCTTTCTTCTTATCCTTTTTCTTTATCCACCTACTTTCCCACATGTCTAAACATCTCCAAACCTGTGTGCTTTGCAGTATTTCTTTAAGGTGTGTTTTCATTCCTGCAGACCTCATGTGTTCAAAATCTTTTGTCTCAAAGTCTAACCTGTAACTTCTGCTCAAATGCTTTGTTTTATTTATGTCTATGTTGTGTCTGTCTGCAATTTCTTGTAACCTCCTATCTATGCTGATTACTTCTCTTGTAATTCTAGGGCAAATGTATCTCAGCTCATCTTCTGTGTATGATTCTAACCTGTTCAGACCCATCGTTCCATCTACAAGTTCACCTGCTTCCATACCCAATCTTATTTGGTTCAAATATTCTTCTCCTTTCCCGCTGGGTATACTCTGTGGAGAATTCAGACTGTTCAACCATTGTGTTAACTGTTGTGCGTTTAATCCCATTAATGTAGCATCTACGTCTACTGCTACTGATGGTTTCTGTACTATTTCTGTTTTTGAAGTTAGCGGTACTATTAGTGGTGGACTTGACCTTCTCACAATTGATGGAACACAAATTGGAATTGGACTAAATTCCAACAAAGACCCAGATCTATTTGACAGTGTTCCCACAGGAGTCGTTTCTTGAGTATTCTCTATGTATCTCCTTCCTGTCTCATTTTGTGTCATCACCCCTTGATCGCATACACTTGGCTTTGCCTGTACATATAATGGTACTGGCAGACCTACAGTGATATGCAAAGATATTGCGTCCGGATTCTGTCTGTTACCCAAATTCTGTGGCATCTTAATTCCCACATTATGGTTCATCATTGCTGGCATGTCTAACTGTGTCTCTGCTGTTTGAATGTACTTTGGCATTTCTTGCATCTGCTTTTAAGGCATCAAAATTTGTGTTGGTTCAGTTTGAATCAATGTCGGTCTTTGGTAATTCTCTCCTCCCTGCACCATTAAATTAGAAGTAATTTCCAAATTATGCTCATCATAATAGCGTCTTTGGACCTGTGGTTGATAATCATTAACCGGTTTCAGTTTAGTCCTGTCAGGATACATTTTCTGAACTAGTGGTATTTCTGGTGTAAAAGGCATATCAGGACTACTTTGTCTCTGCAATATTCTCAAATTCTGAGCTATAGTACCCTGTATTGGTTCGGGGGGGGGCAGTAATAGTGCTTGGGCCATTTTCGCTTTCCACATATGGTGGTGGGCGGTCATTTAGCAATTGCAGAATGAACTCCTCATTGTCTGATTCGTCTGACCTTTTCGAGTTTCTCTTGTTTTCTCTATTTCTGGACTGACTCCTGCTTGTTTTATGGGTAGCTTTCTTTCCTTCTATCTCTTCTTCATCAGTAATTGCTGTAAACAATTTAATTCCCTGTAATATATCTGATCTCCAAACCTTTTGAGCGCTATCCCATCTAGCATCCGCTAGTGTCTTTTCTGCTTTTCTCACTCTTGTCTCAAATTTCTTATGTAATTGCCTTCTAGCCATTTGTTCCCGAATTGCTAATGCTTCAAACTGTGCTGGTCTTGGAGGTATTTTCATGTTGTATAGCGCAAATCTTAAATTCTCCAAGATTCTTAGGTTAAACGTCCCATGGATAGGAAACGCTGCACTTCCATGCTTTTCTGTTAATTTACACCATTGCTTTAACCAAAGACATGGTGCGACACCCTATTCTTCAATTGCAATGTAAGCTGGTGTACCCTCAGGCGGTGTTTCTTCTCCTACATTTGCTTTAATATATACATCTCCCCTCAAAGCACTCTTCAATGCTTTGAAAGATTTCATCTTTCCATCTTTTATTTTCTCAAAATGTAATCAATAAGTGACTTTAATTCCCAGAATACTCTTCACTTGCCTTTCCCCACCAATTGCGCTTCACGGACTGCGTCCAATCCGTGCGCGACCCTTTTCGCCAACCAACCTATCCCAGCGCGGCTCCTAGTGACGACACACTCACACACTGCGGCTGACAAAGTCTTGCGGCTTGTCCTCCTTCATTCAGTTTCACTCAAAACTAATTTCTGCAATATATCGCGAGCACTAACCAAAAGAAGAAAACAAATCTGTCGGTTTACTACAGGAAAGGTAATATAATCGCTTCAGAAACCTTAGGGATTTTTCACTAGCCTCTGCAGTTATTCCATCTTTCTCGGTTTCCCACTTTCGCAAGCAAAATTTGACCTGCAAACTTTTACTCTGAGCTGATCAATGAACTATTCTAGTGCACCTTAGAATTCGTCAAATCTCAAAGTCAAAAATTTTCTTTTATTCCTCAACATTCGTACTGACTTGTTGACCACGACCGATCAACCTATTAAACCGAACAAATTACAACATTAAGCAAGTGTCTCATACACTTTTCAACATACTCTGGAGTCTCTTGACCTCGCAGGGCCCGTCTCAACATCAACATCCACGTGGACAATTTTTCCTGCACAAAGCGCTACGCTCATATGAAGTTCGACGACTTCCCTACTCTCACACTTTGGAGTATCACTCCTCTAAAATTTTAATTGGAGTTCGTAACCCCCTAAAAATCCTCACAAACTTCACAATTTATTTGTGGCATAAGCTATGCAAGCGCAAAACCCTAACTTCACTCATACCGTCACTAGAAACGCCGAAACATCCTTATACCTCCATTTCCTCCATTCGCAAGCTCCGAGATTCCAGGAAAGTCATTGGGGATTTAGGGCATCATCATTTCTCTAGCTTGTTTAATCAAAGAAAATTCTAACTCGAATCCGTCTATTGTTCGGATGGGGTCCCAAAGGGCCAAACCATCCAACTCTGCTACCATCTACTGATAGCGTGTCCAGTCCTTATAAATTACTTATGCTTGGACACGCCGGAGGTCGGTGAACCTTTTGACCGGGTTGAGTTCTCCTCATCCAAGAATAGTCGGATCCCTCAAATCAATAATTAATAATCATTTATAATGAATAACCAATACTCGATTAGTAATCAATCAACAAATTAGTTAAACAGAAAATCAGTAATTTGACACATCATGACCTTTCAGTCATGAATAACCACACCTGTTTATTCAAAATTAATGAATTTATTTCCCTATATTAACAAAGCTAACACAATATAAGTAAGTCTCATAATCAAATGATATACGTATACAAACATTACTAGCTGTCCATAGCGACGGAAGAAACGCAATCTACGCAAAATTTGGATTATAACGCACTCAGTTACAGCAATGCAAATCACTAATAAAAGTAACTGAATTTGACTAATTGCATACATCGGTCAGCATAACAAGATTTCAATTCAGCATGGTGCATCAACTGGGTACCTCAACTAACCTCTGATTAGCATTGGCATGTGGGGCTTCATGCGAAAATGAATTTAATCAACATAAATTTAGAAAACCTCTAGCTTAGGCTCTGTCAAAATTTAAGCAGTTGGTACCTAAGAAGGAAAATACAATGCATAATACATTTATCCTTTCATAATTACCAAATACAATCAGCATTCAAGGTAAGTCTTCGTCCTTCAGGTACCGGTTCGATCAGCATGGGGCAAACTTCAAGGGGGTAAAGTTTAAGGCAAGTTTTCCTTGCAGCAGCAAGGAAAATACAGGGGCTAAAGTTATCGTATGGGTAAGACGGGGTAAAGTTAAAGTCCCTAGGGTGAGAATTCTTTAAAGTCTTTCTCTCTGGAATAGAGAAAAATCATCAAAGGGTCATCAAAATGGCTTCTCGAGTCTGGCTTCAAAATGGCATCAAAGAAAAATGGCTGGCTTCCCTTTGTCCGGTGGGTTTAAGTAAGAAATGTTCCAACTTCTTGAGGTCTTCCATTGGAGGGTCCATGGGGTGGTTTCTCTTTAACCAATGAATAGTGTCCTTCTCTTAATGTTAACCTACACATAAGGTGTTCTTGGAGTTTTGGAACACAAGTAGCAACGAAGTTGCCAATTAATTCTGCATTAGTGTCTTTATTGTCTGCACCTGCAGAAACTGACCTTGCTTCAAAGGGGATGAAAGTTGCCTAGCACGAAACCTTGAGATAAGTGTTTTAGTCATTCTACTGGAAAAATACAGCCTTTAACTTTAAAAGTTTAAAACACGTCTTTGTTATACAATTGAAAACTACGCAGTTAAAATTTAGACCAGGCCACTAGGCGAAAGCCTCTGCTAAATTTAAGCTAAGCATATAACAGTTCCAACAAGAAAATCATAAATTATAGCTGCAATTATGACAGATTACTACATTTGTCGATTCTTCATGATTAATTAAGCTTGTTTATACTAATGGCGATCTACTTCGTGGGCACATTTTCTACATACATTATTTTTCTTTGCTAAAATCACATTGTCTTATACGATTTTGTTACACGATATATGAATGTTTGTTAGTCTTTCTTTTTCTGCTTCATCAAAAGCAAGGAGAGCGCACACAAAACATGGGTCAAAGCAAGGAAAAAACAGTGACAATGAAGGAAAGCGAGGAGAGAGCACTCAAATAACAGGTGAAAAAACAAGGAATAAGCAGCGAGAAAGGGCACAAAAAATCCAAGGGAAAAGTGAGGATAAAGCAATGAAAATAAAGAGAAAGCAAGGAGAGGGCACACAAAATATGTGGGAGAAAGGAAGGAGAAAGATGTGAAACCTGGGAAAAATAAGGAATGGACTCACAAAAATACGGGTGGAAAAGCAAAGTAAAAGCAGTGAGAAAGCGTGAGAAGTAAGGAAAGGGCACAAGAAATACAAGAAAAAATATGAGGCACACACTAAATGACAAAAAAACCAATGTGAAAGCAGTGAAAATGATTGAAAAGCAGGGAGATGGCACACAACCATTAGTGTGAAAAGGCAAGGTAAAAGCTGAGAAAATAAGGGAAAAGCAAAGAGAAGGAACACAAAAAATGAGAAAAAGTGCAAGTAGAAACCAGTGAAAATGATTGAAAAGCAAGGAGTGGGAACACAAAAAACAGGACAGAAGAAAGAGAGAGCAGTGAAAAAGAGGGAAAAAGCAAGGAGTAGGCACACAAAAAATGGGTAAAAAAGCAAGGAGAAAGTAGTAAAATCAAAGAAAAAACAAGGAGTAGGCCCTCAAAAAACAGGAGAAAATAAGGAGAAAGCAGTGAAAATGTGGGAAAAGCAAGGAGATGGCACATAAAAATGTATGAAAAGGCAAGGTAAAAGCTGAGAGAATGAGGGAAAAGCAAGTAGAAAGCAGTGAAAATGAGGGAAAATCAAGGAATGGGAACACAAATAACATGAAAAAAGAAAAAGAGAGCAGTAAAAACAAGGGGAAAGCAAAGAGAGGGTACTCAAAATATAGTGTGAAAAAGCAAGAGGAAAGCTGAGAGAATTAGGGAAAGTAAGAGAAGGTACACAAAAAATGAGGGAAAGAGCAGGTAGAAACCAGTGAAAACAAGGGAAAAGCAAGAAGCAGGCACACAAAATGCAGATGAAAAAGTAAGGTGAAAGTAAGAAAAATTAATGAAAAGCAAAGAGAGGGCACACAAAAAGGGGTAAACAAGCAAGGTGAACGCAGTAAATATGAGCGAAAAGAAAGGAGAGGGCACACAAAGAAATGGCAAAAAAGCAAGATGAAGACAGTGAGAAGGGGGAAAAAACAAGGAGAAGGCACTTAAAAAGACAAAAGAAGGGAGAATGAGGAAAAGCAAGAAGAGGGCACTCAAAATATGGGGAAAAGAGCAAGGAGACATCAGTTCAAATCATGGCAGATTTGAAGAAATTATTATTATTTTTTTTAAAAGCACAGTGTAGACTTGGGTGCTTATAGGGGGCTGGCTGCAAGTGTTGGGCAGGTATAAGGGGTAGGGTGCAGGGCATGGACACAGGAAAGGGGTTGGATGCTTATAGGGCAGTGGCAACGCAGCCAACTCCTGTTGCGCATGGTCAAAGGCCGTGCACAGCGGTGTTTGGAGTAACATAAAGTAATCAAAAGTACTTAACGTTAAAAAAAAATAACTTCACAGAAAGAAACAAAGTGTACAGGAACGTTATATTTATGGGATAGAATATAAAACAACTAGAGAGCTAACAGTCTTACTTATGACAAATGTGTTTCACACCTGAAACCTTCATTTTTTAAACAAACTGGGAAAACTTAAAACATTTATTTTAGAAAGGAACAAAATGAAGGGTTTCATTTGTCATAGAAATTATTGTTAGTGCTGTAGAAAGAAAAAATAGGACATGTTTTAAGTGAGTTCTCAAATATCTTCCTCTTCTATTACATTAAAACATTTTTACATGAAGACTGCTTATTCGCCATTTTTGCCAAAAGTGTGGTATATCTGACTGCATCTTGATGGAATCGTAGTGGAAAACTGAACACATTTTATAATGAAGGTACTGCAGTAAATGAGGAGAGTAAGGAGCTTCATAAAAAAATAAGTCTCCCAAGGGCCACCAGAGAAAAACAGCCCAAATATAGCACACATATCACCCAAATGTAACCCAAGAATAACCCGGTGACAGAAGTGATTTACAATCATTGCTATCCAGTGCAACTTGTTTTGCACTCAAAAGTACCCTAAAAATAAAGCACAGCAGCGCAAAACATTGTTTTGCATTACTTAGTGTCAAAAGGGCATTAGATGGGTGGTCCATGGGTGTTACCATGCAACCAACCATGCCTTTAAATTGAAATTGAAATTGAAGCAAAACCCTATCTACAAACAATAGTAGACAGGGTTTTGTGCCAAAAGTTAACATGATTTAAAAGCAGGTGTTAAAAGGAGAAATATTTTAATTTCTTCATTTTTTTCGGACTTTGCATGTGTGCTACACTGCACAGCACGCATACAAAGTAGGAAAGGTTTAAAGTGTGTCAAAGCATGGCATTTTGTACTGGAATGGTACCCTTCCAGCATAAAACCACTGCTAGACTCATGCACACACCCTTGCACTATGACTCAAAGGTGTGTGCGTGGGCTATGCCAGCTAAAATCAGCTCCTGCATTAGGGAGAGGGCAGAAGAGTGCTATATCTTTGTAGATATGGCATTCTCCGTCACCCTCCCTGTCAGCAATGCGGCCCAGCATTTTTGGCTGCTGCGCTGTGTTCCATGCCTCTTCTGTGAATCTGGGCCTTGACTTTTTTGTTTCTTTGGCGTTTTATATAGCACAGATGTGATCCAAAGTTATTGGAGTGCTTTACATGAGCATCTCTTACATTACACAGGGGCACAATCCTATTGGGCTTGAGGGAAGGGGAGATTAAGTGATTTGCCCAGTATCACAAGATGTTGTGCTGACGCCAAAACCCAAAAACATGCCTCTCCAGTTTCAAAGTCTGCTGCTCTGGCCATAACATCACATTCTCTCCCCTAAGTGCAACATATCTTCAAGTGGTCAACCGGATAAAAAATCAACAAGCTATCAAATAATTTAAAAGTGCTTTCTTGCTCTTTGAGAACTCAGAAAATATGTCCACATTTTTGTTTTTAGGAGCACTAACCATAATGTCTATGGGAAAAAGACCCTCTCATTTTTCTAATTTATAAAGGAATTACTTTAGGTATTACAGTTTTGATTACATCAAGATGACATTAGCCGTACCACACTTTTGTAATAAATATAGAATGTTAGCTATCTAGTTGTCCATTAGAATACTGTGGGGAGGCAGATGTCAAGGGCACAGACTTAGGTAATTGACGGCAGGGTGGAGGTTGAAAAGGCAACAAGTTGACCATGCTAGGCAGGCATGAGGGGCAGATGCCTTGGAGGGCAGGGAAAGAGGGGCAGGGGCAACAAACCAACTAAGCAGGACAGGCAAGAGAGGCTGTGGCAATATAACAGACCACTGATGGCAGAAGGAAGAGGCAGTGGCAGTATAATCATACATGCTAAAAGGACAGATTCAGGCAGTAGACTCCAAATGTTTTGAAGCCCTAAATGGCTTTATTTTATCTGTTTCCAGAAATCTTCTCATTTTCATAAGTCAGTAGGGAAAATTAATTCCCCAGGTTTTTCTCAAAATCTCCCTCTTGCCAACTTCACAATATTGTCAAGTGTGGTACATTGGATCACTGAGAGCAGGAGAAATGGGGTAGGGACATGGACTTGGACAGCAGAGGGCAGGAGAGAAACGGGCATGGGCACCAAACTGCCCTTTAAGGCAAATCATCGCGGGTTGCAGCAGCACAATACACCCACAGGGCAAGTAGGATGGCAGTGCAGGACAACGGTCCATGGAAAGCAATACAGAGGGGATAGGGCCATGCATATGGACAACAGAGAGCAGAGGGAAAGAGGCAGGGGCAGCAAGCTGACCATACCGGACAGAGAGGAGGGACGCTTTCAGCTTAAAGGACCATGAGGGCAGGAAGGAGGGAGCATAGACACAACAATGGCCCAGAAAATGCAGGAGGGAAGGAATAGGAAACTGCACATTGAAAACAGAGGGCAAGGGGGCAGGGCTGGACCAGCAAGCTAACCATGGAAGGCAGGTGGGATGGGTGCTGGAAGCACACCACATCATGGAGGGGAACAGTGAGACTATAATAGTGGGAAGGTGGAAGGGGGTCAGGGGCAGCAAGCTGATGACACAGGGCAGGTAGGAGGTGCCATGGCAGCACAGAATGCCATGCATGGCAAGCAGGAGGGTTAGTGGCAGCACAATGGCTAGGGTGGACAAGAAGGAGGGGCATGCACAAAAGACCACGGAGGACAGAAGGGATGGGTAGGGGCTGGACACAGGCAAGAGAGAGAAAGTGATGAGGCTTTACTGCAGACCACATGTGGTAGACATGAGTAGCAGTTGCAGCACAACACTGCATGGAAGGCAGAAGGGAGTGGCGGCAAAATTGTCTGTGAACGACAGAAGGGAGGATATAGTAGCATGGAACTCAGACATGCAGGGTGGGGATGGCAGGGACATATGGCAGTCATCTGGCCATGCTAGGCAGGTGGGAAGGGCCATGGCAGAACAAAGGAACACTCAGGGTAGATAGGAGGAGCAGTGGCAGGTCCATAGAACATAGTGAGCAAAAGGAGGGAGTAAGGGGCAAGCACACAGACCTTGGAGGGCAGGTAGAAGGAAGGTAGAGGCAGAAAGCTAAGCACAGAGACAATGAAGGAGGGCATTGATGGGGCATGGAATTGTCTCAAAATGAACAGCTCAACCCAATCTTCCGCCCAGGGAACTAGGTAAGTAACATTAAAACAGGAAGATTTCTTAGAGGATTTGTTCAAAAATTAAATTAGAGTTGGTCAAAAAGATCCAGAGGTAAAGCCACAAAATGTTAGATGGAAATACACCAGCGTACTGTTTTCAAATATATACATAATTAAATTAATAAAATATATTAATGAAGTTACAAAGAAACAAATTTATTATGAATCAATCAGTCTCTTCAAATCACATTAGTCCATCAACACTGTTGCCCCTCTTGAAACAAGATCAGCCTTTAAAGTAATTCATAAGGTTTGAATCCAGGGATCTTGGAGAGGGACAAACTCATTTCAACTTGAATATAGACACAATCCATAGTTCAAACAATAAGTCTTTCTCTTTTACATAGTATAAAGGACTTATCAATAAACAAACTGCTTAATGCGGTGGTCAGAAGCAGAAATCACCAATGCTTTGGTCTCAAAAAGCCAGCAGGTCTGCAAAACCATTCTCAGGACTCAGTGTTGACATAAGTGACCAACCTGTATAGTACAAACAAGATAAACTCCATTCCAATATGCCAGTAACAATTAAATACACAAATAAGACATAAATGAGACCATGATGTGCACCGCCTGTCAACATACCCTGTGCTAGGTGTTCAAACTGTCATGCTAAGGTGCCAAAAAACATACCCCAAGAGTGAGTCTATAAGGCGATGACACAAATCAGATAAACAACATAGAACCGTGCTACTGGGACAATGGTGGTCATTCCAACCTTGGCGGTAAAAGCCGATTACCGCCATCAGAACACCGCCAACATACCGCTGCGGCCGCGGTAAACCGCCACGGTCATTCTGACCCACAACAGGCACACCGCCAAAATGCAGACGTCCAGAAAAATCCGCCACACCAAAGGCCAGCGAGAAACTGGCGATGACCAAACCTCCACCGTCACGCCAACAGAAATACGCCCACACTATCACGACCCACGAATCCACGCGGCGGTCTTTCAACCGCGGTATTCCATTGGAGGTACACACCGCCGCGCTCAAAATACACACACATTTACAAAACACAGCCACATTGGACAATTCAAAATACACACACCTGATACACATACACACACCACTCCCACACACCCAATACAATATAAAACACACACCCACATCACCCACAAACCCCCACTTCTACAGAATCGGGACCACGCACTGAGAAAAAGAGAACTGAGCACCCAGACGCGCATTTAACTTTCACCCAGCAATATTTCCACGCACTTCACACAACACACCAATACACTTCACCACACAAGCCACCCCACACATCACCCACACCACCCCATGGCACCGCAAAGACACCCCAGGTTCTCCGAGGATGAACTCAGGGTCATGGTGGAGGAAATTGTACGGGTAGAGCCACAGCTCTTCGGGACACAGGTGCAGCACACCACCATTGCCAGGAAGATGGAGCTATGGAGCAGAATAGTCGATAGGGTCAACGCTGTGGGACAGCACCCAAGAAATAGGGACGACATCAGAAAGTGGTGGAACGACCTACGGGGGAAGGTGCGTTCAATGGTATCCAGGCACAACATCGCGGTGCAGCGGACTGGCGGCGGACCACCACCTCCTCCCCCCAAATTTACAACATGGGAGGAGCAAGTCTTGGCGATCCTGCATCCTGAGGGCCTCGCAGGAGTATCTGGAGGAATGGACTCTGGTAAGTCTCATCTTCACTACTTCATCCCCCCCACCCAACCAGCATGCCAACTCATATCCCCAACCTCACCCTCACCCCCATCACATCCTGCTCCTTGCAAATGTCTCCACATCACAGCCCACCCATCCCAACACCAAGCCCTGCATGCGACCACAAAGCATGGACACCCATCACCAAAGCATGCCCACTGCACATACCCATCCCCCACCAAATCACAGTCACAAAAGCCCCCACACGGGAATGCCAGCACTGGGGTACAAGGGCACCCATCCATTACACGCTATGGCACACACAAATACAATAACCATACTTTTATACCCCTGCAGGACCCGAACGCCACGTCACCGCGCAGGAGGGTCCACAAATGTCCACTCCACCCCCAGAAGAGACCCACAGTGAGGACAGCACCTCTGTCGACCTGGATCTAGATGACCAGCCCGGCCCATCGGGGACCTCGGGACAGTCGGTTCCCCTCAGACAGCCACATCCCATAGCAGACCTTCCCCCCTCTGGCAACACCAGCACAGCACCCACCCAGCGGGCCCATCCCTCAGTCCCCAGGACACGTCAATCAGTGGTGTGTCCACCACTACAGGGCACCCAGGTTAACCCCCCCACCCCAACAACAACAGGGACCTGGGGGCAGTGGTAGTGGGCACACGGTCCAGGGGACAGAGGCCCAGGGAAACAGGGGAACTGGGAGGGCTGCTGTGCGACAGGGGGGGGGACAGGCCCAGGGAACCCACTCTCCACGAGGCCCTCTCCTCCATCATGGGAGCCTACCACCACTCCCAGGAGACGATGGCGACGGTCCTGGCCAGGTTTCAGGAGATCCAGCTTCTGCAGGAGGAACAGTATTTGGGGTTCAGGGAGGAACTACGAAACATCAGTTCCGCCCTGGCCACCATTGTAGGGGCTCCGAATCAGGTAGTCACCACATTGCGGGACACTGTGGCAGGACAAAGGGCCCCTGACACTATTATGGACCAAGAACTGCCTACCATCTCTGCCGGCGCTAGTGGACAGGAGGCCCCGCCACAGGACCAACAGGCCACCAGCACCCCACCCCCTGCAGAAGGAGAACCACCCCGCAAGCGGGCCCTGAGATCCAGGAAGAAGACAGAGTAAGATGCCAAGACCCCCGCCAGGAAAGGATACCTCCCTGATTGTCATCCCACTGTCCCACATTGACACCCTGTCCATTCTTATACTGCCCATGCTCCACTTTCCACAGGCATTTGGACATTGCACCTGTGAGACTAATAGTCTGGACTCTGCCATGGACAATCCTCCACCATCACCCCTCACCGACTTGCAACCACCCACCAATATAGGAGACTTAACTAAACAGTTATTCAACAAAACAATCAGGAGTCTGGCTGTGATTTTGTACTAATGTATTAGACATTACCGTCCCAAAATGCATATTTACATTGTGATGCTAACATACCACCGTCACACAGCTGTAGTCCATGGGGAAACAAAGCAGATGTCACGCAGTATGGCCCACATCTCTGAAATTGGAAGGGAAAGTCACAACTCAGTTACCATACACAGGGGGAAAAGGTCAGACAGTAGAGAGGTAGTAGGGGTTAAGTATATGTAATATGACGGGTTGGACTCTTACCTGTGTGTCATTGAAAATACTGCTGTATTACTGTGTTCCTGTTGTCTATGTCGTCCTCTTCGGCTTCCTCTTCTTCACTCTCCACAGGCTCCACAGCTGCTACAACACCACCATCTGGACCATCCTCCTGCAGAAAAGGCACCTGGCGTCGCAAAGCCAGGTTGTGAAGCATACAGCAGGCCACGATGATCTGGCACACCTTCTTTGGTGAGTACAATAGGGATCTACCTGTCATATGGAGGCAGCGGAATCTGGCCTTCAGAAGGCCGAAGGTCCACTCGATCACCCTCCTAGTTCTCCCATTGGCCTCATTGTACCGTTCCTCTGCCCTTGTCTGGGGATTCCTCACTGGGGTCAGTAGCCATGACAGGTTGGGGTAACCAGAGTCACCTATTAGCCACACACGGTGCCTCTGGAGTTGACCCATCACGTAAGGGATGCTGCTATTCTGCATGATGTAGGCGTCATGCACAGAGCCAGGGAACTTGGCATTAACATGGGAGATGTACTGGTCTGCCAAACACACCATCTGTACATTCATCGAATGATAACTCTTTCTGTTTCTGTACACTTGTTCACTCCTGCTGGGGGGTACTAAAGCCACATGTGTCCCATCAATGGCACCTATGATGTTGGGGATATGTCCAAGGGCATAGAAATCACCTTTCACTGTAGGCAAATCCTCCACCTCAGGGAAAACAATGTAGCTCCGCATCTATTTCAGAGGGGCAGACAACACTCTGGACAACACCTTGGAAAACATAGGCTGGGACATCCCTGATGATATGGCCACTGTTGTTTGAAATGACCCACTTGCAAAGAAATGGAGTACTAACAGCACCTGCACTAGAGGGGGGATCCCTGTGGGTTGGCAGATGGGTGACATCAGGTCTGGCTCCAGCTGGGCACACAGTTCCTGAATAGTGGCTCGGTCAAGCATGTATGTCAGTATGACATGTCTTTCCTCCATTGTCGACAGGTCTACCAGCGGTCTGTACACGGGAAGATTCCTCCATCTCCTCGCATGTCCCAGCGGACGGTGCCTATGTAGGACAACAGCGAGCACAGAGTCAATGAACCCACAGGTACGTAACCACAGTTTGCACAAAACACAATTCCCAATGCATTGAATGGTTTGTAGGAGTGTTGATGCAAGGCCTAGGTATGTGTGACGCAGTTAAAAGTAAGCCATGTGGGCCCTTGAAATGGCGGCTGCCTGACCTGTGAAGTGTGACAATGGGATGTGAGGTCAATGCGCTGGCGTGGCACACCGTGGCGGTAGGCGGTCGAAGACTGCGGCGCAAAGCAGCATTGGTTAACATTGAACCCTATGGGTCTCAGGAGCCAATGACGATGTGCGCCGGCGGTCGCGGTACGCACCGCCGCGGTACGCACTGCCGCGCGCGTGACCGCCATTTTCTATCAGCTTAATCACTCGATACCTGATCTTCGACAGGAGAGGACCTACACTGCAAGTGCTGCTGTGACCTCGGTCTGGAAGAGACAATGGCTCATGCGACTGGGGAAAGGGCCCCTGCCTTCACTGCTCAGGAATTGGAGAAACTTGTGGATGGGGTCCTCCCCCAGTATGCGCTACTCTACGGTCCTCCAGACCAACAGGTAAGTACACTGGGACCATGCTTTGTGGCCAATGCCTGTGTTGAGTCGGGTGGATGAAAGATGATGGGGAGGGGAGCGAATGAGGCATGCATCAGACGACGGATGACAGGATGTGCCACATGGCAAGGGTAGGGATGGTGGGCCACTCACATTGAGGGTGCAGAAGGTGATGACTCTTTTTCTCCCCCTGTACATTTCACATAGGTCAGCGCCCACCAGAAGATAGACATTTGGCGTGCCATCGCCAAGGACGTCCGGGCCCTGGGGGTCCACCACAGACGGGGCACCCACTGCCGGAAGAGATGGGAGGACATCCGACGCTGGAGCAGGAAGACAGCGGAGGCTCAGCTGGGGATGGCCTCCCAACGTGGGAGGGGTGCCAGTTGTACTTTGACCCCCCTGATGTCCCGGATCCTGACGGTGGCCTACCCCGATTTGGATGGGCGCGTAAGGACATCACAGCAGACACAAGGGGGTGAGTACAACCTCATTCTGCTGACTTTGCGTGCAGTGGAGGTGTCTGGGTGGGGGAGGAGGGCTGTGAGTATCCCTAGGCCAGGGCGATTTCTGTAGGCTAGGCCCCTCCGTAAGGCATGGCCCTGTGCCCCGCCTCCCACCTGTGTAGGGTGCCAAGTACAGTTATCCATGGCCCTGTGTCATCTATGTGTGCAGTTGTCGTCCATAGGCTTGTAGGCCATGTCCCACGGATTGAGTAGTGGACCCCAAGTGCGCGGCGTAGTGCAGGAGGCTTCTGTGTCTGTCCTCTCCGCCAACGGTGTCGCCAATGCATGCACTCAACATGTCTTTATTCCCCCCCCCCTTTTATGTGGTCTTCCTGTTCATGTGTGCATTAGCATCATCAGGCAGAGGAGAAGTGGCATCGGAGCACGAGGGAGCTGCATCCCACATGGCCCTGGAGGGCCATGCAATGGATTCCGAATACACCAGTGGGACGGAGGGCGAGGGGAGCTCCACAGCGGGGACTCGTGCAGACATTAGTGACACGGACTCGTCCTCTGAAGGGAGCTCCCTTGTGGTGGCGGCAACATCCGTGCCCCCGCACCAACAGGTACAGCCGCCACCCAGTGCACCAGCACCGCCCTCCCAGCAGCCCCTCAGCGTTTGCCCCGTGCCCGCTCACCCAGGAAGGTGGGCATCTCCTTCGCCCCAGGCACCTCAGGCCCTGCCCCAGTCTCCCCTGCTGCCCTCAGTGAGGAAGTCATTGACCTCCTGAGGACGCTCATTGTTGGGCAGTCTACCCTTTTGAATGCCATCCAGGGTGTAGAAAGGGAGGTGCACCAGAGTAATGCATACCTGGAGGGCATTCATTCTGGTCAGGCTGCCCATCAGCGATCGTTCAACACTCTGGCCTCAGCACTGATGGCAGCAATTGTCCCTGTCTCTAGCCTCCCCCCTCCAACTTCCTCCACCCATACCCTATCACCTGTACCTCTGCCTATCCCAGACACACCATCAGACCAGCCTGCACACACCTCAGCACCCAAGGGAAGCTCATCCAGACATAAGCACCACACATCACACAAGCATTCACACAAGCAACATCCATATACAGACATACCAACACCCACTGCCTCCACTGTGTCCCCCTCCTCCTCGTCTCCCTCCTCCCTCCCTGTCACGTCTCCACTCACACCTGCATGCACAACATCTTCAGCCACTACGTCCATCACCAGCACACCCACCAGAACCCCCCGCACACGTGCAGTCACCACCCCCACTACCATTTACACGTCCCCTGTGTCCTCTCCCACTGTGTCTGTGACCCCCTCTTCCAAGCTACACAAACGCAGGCAGCCACCCACCCAACAGCCATCCACCTCATGACAGCATCCAGCCCAAGCACCTGCACCCAAAAACACCAGACTGAAGACTCCTACAACCACAACCTCTTCCTCCACTCCTATACCCACTACACCTACCCGTCCCTCTGTTCCTCAATTGGTTTTCCTTTCCAAACTTGACCTCTTTCCAACAACTCCCCCACCCCGTCTATCTCATAGGGCTCCAGTCAGCACCTCAGCCACCACAAAAGCGGGACCTGTAATGACAGTGTGCCATGGACTGTGGAGTCCCCCACCCTCAAGGGCAGCCAGTTCAGTAAGGAGCCAAGGCACGGCCATCCCACCCCCGGTAAAACATCCGAAGATTGTCGGTGCTAGAGGCCGAAGACACCAGGGACCAAAATCCCTACCATGGCTCCGGCAGGAAGTGTGGTGCCACCTGGTACACCGCCAAAGGTGGGGAAGGGCCACAGGTGAACAGGGAAGGCTGGGAAGGGCAGCACGCCCGACAAGTCCGCCAGCAGCCCAGCTGGCCAGGAGGGCCCTGTCTGCCCCATCCCAGGTGGGCAGGAGGACACCGACAGGCCCGGTACTGCAGCCCAGGAGGGCCCCGCCAGCCACACGACAGATGGGCAGGAAGGCACCGCCAGCCACAGGTCAGGTGGCGAATGACCTCCATGCCATGGCCGGATCCGCTGAGCTGGACACTCATCCGATGCACCGCTGCACTGGGCACCGCCGTCTCAAGCACTGCTGAACTGGGCCCTTCATCTCAAGCACCGCTGAACTGGGCCCTTCATCTCAAGCACAGCTGTACAGGGCCCTTCATCTCAAGCACCGCTGAACAGGGCACCGCCGTCTCAAGCACCGCTGAACAGGGCACCGCCGTCTCAAGCACCGCTGAACAGGGCACTGCCGTCTCAAGCACCGCTGAACAGGGCACTGCCGTCTCAAGCACCGCTGAACAGGGCCCTTCATCTCAAGCACCGCTGAACTGGGCACCGCCGTCTCAAGCACCGCTGAACAGGGCACCGCCATCTCAAGCACCGCTGAACTGGGCCCTTCATCTCAAGCACCGCTGAACAGGGCCCTTCATCTCAAGCACCGCTGAACAGGGCACCGCCGTCTCAAGCACCGCTGAACAGGGCACCGCCGTCTCAAGCACTGCTGAACAGGGCACCGCCATCTCAAGCACCGCTGAACAGGGCACCGCCGTCTCAAGCACCGCTGAACAGGGCATCGCCATCTCATTCACCGCTGAACAGGGCACCGCCGTATCAAGCACCGCTGAACTGGGCCCTTCATCTCAAGCACCGCTGAACAGGGCCCTTCATCTCAAGCACCGCTGAACAGGGCTCCGCCATCTCAAGCACCGCTGAACAGGGCACCGCCGTCTCAAGCACCGCTGAACAGGGCACCGCCGTCTCAAGCACCGCTGAACAGGGCACCGCCGTCTCAAGCACCGCTGGCCCATTGGCGGAAGGGGCAGGCCCGCCTCTGTGTCGGGCAGGGCTGCACGAAGCACTCTGGGCACCAGTCCTCCTCCAGAACCAGTGGAGACTGTTATCCACTTGTGAGACTGTGGCTTTGCACTCCCCAGGATGTACCAGTGGGCAACCCCACCACTGTAGAGACTTGAGAGACTGTGGCTTTGCACTCCCCAGGATGGAACAGTGGGCAACCCACCCACTGTAGAGACATGAGAGACTGCGGCTTTGCACTCCCCAGGATGTAACAGTGGGCATACCACCCACTGTAGAGACTTGAGAGACTGTGGCTTTGCACTCCCAAGGATGGAACAGTGGGCAACCCACCCACTGTAGAGACTTGAGAGACTGTGGCTTTGCACTCCCCAGGATGGAACAGTGGGCAACCCACCCACTGTAGTGACTTGAGAGACTGTGGCTTTGCACTCCCCAGGATGTAACAGTGGGCATACCACCCAATGTAGAGACTTGAGAGACTGTGGCTTTGTACTCCCCAGGATGGAACAGTGGCCATGGAGGCCCCTCGTGGATCTGGTGTCGTGGACTCATCTGGCTGAGGTGCCCCCCCCTTCCCTTCCCCCTGAGGTGCCTGTAGTTTTGCTATCTGATGCCCCTGCAGTGTTCCCTCCGTTGGAGTCAGGTATCCTGTGTGGGCTTTGCCCATGTGATTTGGGCCCAGTGGTCCACGGACAATGCCTGCTACAATGATCGGACTTTAAAATATATGTATATAAAGGTTTTAGATGTGTGATATATTTTTAAGCCAGTGATACAATATATTCCAATGTTTAGAATCATTTCCTTTTGTCTTTGCATTCTTCCGGGGGGTTTGAGGGGTGTAACTCTGAGTTGTTGCTATGCATTGATGTGTGTGTTGTAGTGGGTGAGGGTGGGGGTGGGTGTGTCAAGTATGTGTGTCCCCGCAATTTTTTCCCTCCCCTGTGTCGTAGGTGCAGTACTCACCGTTGTCTTCTGCGTCGGCGTTCGTGCTCCTGGTAGAGAAGCAGGTAGACAATTGCTGGGAGGATGTGGAGATCGGGTTCCATGCTGTCCAGATTCCTCGTGGGGTGTATGGAGGTGAGCGTTTTCCGTTCGAAATGGCTGTTTCTGCCGTGTTTTTATCGGCGGGGCTACCGCCCCGGAAAAGGTGGCGGATTGGTAGGTTGTGATGGGGTGGGTGGTACATTGACTCTCGCCTGTCTGTTGGCGGTGACCGCCGCGCTGTTTGTTTGTCCCGCCGTGGCTTCCGGTGTGTTGAAGTGGCGGTCTCTGTTGGCGGTTTCCTCCAGGGTCGGAATTCAATTTTTTTTAACCGCCAGACTGTTGGCGGTTTAGCCGCCGCTTTAACACCGACCGCCAAGGTTGGAATGACCCCCAATATGTGTAGTGAACCATGAGACTGACAAACACTGAGTCACCAAGAACCAAAAAAGAGTAACACTTATTATGCTGGCCTCATACCAATCATCTGTATAGTTACCCAGGGTCAATCAATATAATCTGCAAAAGACAACGAGAATTCACATAGGGATTCTTCCACATGGGCCAAGAAATAATAATTGACCGGCCCAACTTGCTCCTGATCGCAATGTTTACACACACAGTTAATTTGACAATGCTCCAAGCAGGTACCACCAACTCTAGAAAAGTACATGTTAGGACCTGCTAAGAAAAATAGCAAACTGACAGCTCAATAATCCAATCTAGGTCACTGAATAATTAATAAATCCACAGACTTCTAACAAATAATCTTACGTACTCATATACTTATTTCCAAGAACTCTGACCCGCAACAAGAACTCATTCTCGGCAAAACGGCAAAAACTCTGAGTACCCTAGAGCACGTGGGAATAAATCTTATGTGTGTGGGTCTCATGATCCCTACTACATTGTGCTGCAGTCATCTTAAAATGGTACCCAACGTTGTCAGACAAATATGTCAAACCAACTAAAGACATGTAACACATAGAATGCAAAGGATAGTGTATATGAACTTCTTTCAGATCTGTAAAGGGCCCCAACAAAAAAGTGTGGACAAAACAACAAAAAACTATAATTCCATGTTGTAATCTAAATCACTGTATCCTGTCCTAAAGCTGGGTTGCCCTCTTGGAAAGGAGTATACTACCAAGATTGGTTTATATTTATGCCATCTAAGCAATACGGACAATACACCTGCGTTATTTGACTGAAGAAAAAATAAAAAGAAAGAGAAAGCAAATCCACCAAAATTAACCAGAACACACTTATAACTTAATGTCAACATCTTCATTATGCAACAATTAAAACTATAGAATCTTATAAAAATGCACAAAATACTCATATTGTAGCAGGCAGAAAAATCTTGACAAACCGCAAACTGGCCAACAGAAAAGAGGCATAAACAAATCCTTGAATACACCACCCAGAAAGAAAATAAATGCCATATGGGCAGATTCAATAGATATATACCAGAATGTACCCAACCTCTACAGAGTGCTCAACAGATGCCATTTTACCAGTTGAGTCAGACCTTTGTTAACCGTGTCTGCCAACCATGTTCATCTATTTTCTCTTAATGTCAGCAGACGGTCCACATCATGTCTCCTCCTCAAGCATTTCACCACTTCTAACACAAACAATTTCATGGCAGTGGGAGCATTGCCCAAAGTATTATAATGTTCCACTAGAAGGGTGTTCAAACATTACAACGTATCTTCGATTGGTGTTGGACAATCCATTTTCGAACCTCTTCTTGGATCAACAATTTGAGAGACGTTTCATATGCCAAACTCTTTCATTAAAGACAAATGACTACACAGTTATTGTTGGGGAACAAGCTAAACAATTAATGCAGGGAATGTGACCCTACATAGGGGCCAAGCCCACATATTGTTGAGAGTAATAGATTCTAGCTCAACATAGGCACATACTAAATGATCCCTCAGATTTCTCCCTCTTTTAAAGGCGAACACTGGCTTCTCCATTGTCTTTGTGATGTTTCTAGAATGTGTAAATTTTTAAGGATGATCTTTCTAATCCTATTTGACTCAGTGCCAAACGTCATGACACAGGTCATGTGAGATAGACAGGGACTATCTTTAACTTGAATAATTACTTCCGATCATAGTACCTGGTTCTTTTTATACTGATCTCTTAACCACTCTATAAGGATACCCTCTGGTCACATTAGTATTTTAGCTTCTGCAAAAGAATCCTCTGAATTTGGAGCAGTTATGCCCGATTCTCAAACATATACCAATGGTAATGTTGCTACATAGGTTTCTCGGATTGTTGTAGTTTAGCAGCGATTAGATTAAGCATTAGCAGAAGACTTCTTGTATTTAGTAACTATTGTGAACATTTCGCGGAATCCATTTTGTATTCATGGCAGCCATTTTCTCTGCCACATGCTGCCATGTGCTCACCATGTGCTCTGTACTACCTTTCTGTTAACTACTCTTGAAAATCTGCCTAGTGACAAGTTATATTTAGCATCTCCCACTTTCGCACATGCTCAGTAAGGTCTGCAGCTGTTAGTCCTTGAAAACTGTCAGCTCCTCCTACCTGTTGACTGTACATTTCCACATGACCTTACATGTATGCAAGTCTTGCTTCTATAATTGTAACACCTCCTTTTAGCCCCTGCGGGGGTATAAAAGGACCATGCTCTCTCAGTTCAGTGTGCTACTTCAGACATTACCCAAGGGTGATGTTTGAACTGTAGTACCACCTCATGAGGTTAATAAACTTTGTCTTTTATTTCAGTTTCTGTGCCAACTTCTTCCTACATGGTCTGAGGACTTCGTGCAGAGAAAGGTGAACCCATTGCACTAGTAGGCCTTGCTGAGGCTTACTTCAACAGGATGGTGACCTATGTATTTTAGGAATGTGTTCCTGCCGTGTTTTTTGTAAGCCTACATACAGATTCCCATTATTGCATAAAACTAAAGTCCAGGAAACTAATAGAATGCGTGTGTCATGTACCAGAGTAAATCTCAAGTTGCCATTCTGGCCATTCCACCAGGCATGAAACTGGACTAACTCCTCTCCAGAACCTTCCCAGACACAAAGAACTTTGTCTATGTAATGCAGGCCTTTCTTATTGTGTTTTTGTAAGGATTAGAGTCACTGTAAATGGAGCAATCCTCAAACCTGCCCACATATGAATTCACAATATCAGGAGTGAAAAATGCCCCCATTACAACTACCTGAATCTGGGCATAGAAATCACCATCTAAAATGAAGTAGTTACATTCCAGCGTAATCTGGGTGCACCTCTTAACAAAATCAGTAGGGACATTTTGTGGCCATGGGCGTAACTTAAGTACATCTCCAATCACATCTAGAGCCTTTGATTGAGGAATGTTGGTATATAAACTAAAATGTCATGGTGAGCATCCAAAGGCATGCCTTCTATTTGGGTTATTATGGAAAGACTATCTGTAGTGTAAGATTTAGTCAGGGGTACAAATGATTTTATACAGAAGTCCACGTACTCTGCTAGCGGTTGCAGGACCCTTTGACAAACTGCTACAATAGGTCTCCCAGGAGGTTTTTTGACATATTTATGAATCTTGGGCAATCTGTAAAAAACTTGTATGATGTAGTCATCTTTGATCAGATATTCATATTCTTTCTTGTTAAGCCACCCACCCAAAAGACCCTCTTCTCTCAAAGTAGAAATGTCCTTCCTAATTGAGAGCATGGAATCTTTTCAATGCGTTTTGTAGTACAGGATTCTGCAATTGTTTCAATATTTTCTTGTCATAGTCTAATTTATCCTGGACCACAATGCTCCCATCTTTAGCTGCAGGCTTGATAACAATGTCCCTGCACTTATCTAGTGCATATAGGACATCATACTGGGTTTTAGAAAAATAAAGGTACACATACTTCAGGTGTTTAAACAGTAGTGCAACTTCTGTCAGGACTACATTTTCAAAAGTTAAAATCCCTTTAGATATACTTCTTGAATCTGGAGAAAAGGCAGATGGACAATGTGGACCAGTGACACTCTGTACCCCTACTGGGTGTATTAGCAAAGAGATACTGCATTCTTAAACTGCTAAAGAATCATGAATGTTCCATTTGTGTTACAAAAGGGTCATTCCTCCGTGCAGGTATGAATGATAGACCTGTATTTAGTACTTCAATCTCCTTAGAATGTAACTGCTGTCTAGATAAGTAGGAAATAGTCATCTCTTCCAAGTTAGGGTTAGACTGTGTGGTGTCACCATTCATAAAGGTGGTTTCTGGTCTGATGGAACCCTGGAATATATTGGCTCCTGAATCGTCCTCCTCATCTCAGGTTTCTCACTCTGCCCCTCTGGGGGTCGCTGACCTAGTTGTAAAAAAGGTTGTTTAGAAGTAGAAGGTTCAGTTCCATAACCCTGGTTACTACTTCCTTGGGATGAATTCTCACTATCTGAGTCGAAAGAGGTTTGAAAACTGATTGTCCAGCACATATAGAGGATACGTTGTAATGTTATAAGTATAACATTATAATAATTTGGGGCATGCTCCCACTGCCATGAAATGGTTTGTGTCAGAATTGGCGAAATGCTCTAGGAGGAGACAGGATGAGGAGCAACTTCTGACATTGGGCCTGATTCACAAAGGTAAACTTACACCAAAAGTTTGAGGCCCTCATTTTGACATTGGCGGTAAATCCTGCTTACCGCCATGCTGACTGCTGCCAACATAACACCGCCGTGGTTGATAACCGCCAAGCATATTATGACACATACTTACCAATCAGTCACTATACAGCCACACACACAAGTCCGCCATTCCAAAAGTCAGTAATAAACTGGTGGTATCCAAACCCACACCGTTACGCCAACAGAACTACCCCAATAGCATTATGACCCACCAATCACCATGGTGGACATTCAATGGCGGTAAACTGTTGGTGGTACATACTGCTGCGCTCAAAATACACACACTCAAACAAAACAACACCACATTGGACAATTCAAACTACACACACGTGACACACATACACATACCACACCCACACCACTATAAAACACACACCCACACTACCCACAAGCCTTTACGACTAGAAAGAATTGCTGCCACAGAGAAGCATCAAGAGTACCCACACAACCAGAGCCACAAAACATCATCACCTATACACCATCCACGCACCTTACATCACACACCCCAACACATCACCCCACACACCCACACCACTCACAATACACCCATGGCACCACAACGACACCCCAGATTCTCTGAGGAGGAGCTGAGGGTCATGGTGGAGGAAATCATCCAGTAGAGCCACAGCTACTTGGATCACAGGTACAGCAGACATCTATTGCTAGGAAGATGGAGCTATGGTGGAGAATTGTGGACAGGGTCAATGCCGTGGGACAGCACCCCAGAACAAGGGACGACATCAGGAAGAGGGGGAACGACCTACGGGGGAAGGTACTTTCCACAGCAGCAAGATACCAACTCGCCGTACAGAGGACTTGCTGTGGACCCCCACCTCCTCCCCCACAACTAACAACATGGAAGGAGCAAGTGCTGGCAATCATGCATCCTGAGGGCCTGGCCGGAGTAGGAGGAGGATTGGACTCAGGTAAGTCAAATCTCTATTACTATCACCCACCTACCTGCATGCCATCACAAACCCCCACCCTCACCCTCACTCCGATCACTTCACCACCTCCCACATACCCCACCATCACAACCCACTCATCCCAATACCGAGCCCTGCATATAACACCGATACATGGACACGCCTCACAGATCTGCATGGACACCAATCACCACAGCATGCACACTAGAGACAATCTCCTAGCCCACCAAATAGCTACTCACTCAAAGGCAAATCTGCCAGGGCATAAACAACCATAGAGGTCAACACATCCATGAACATGATGTCACACGCAGGAACAATAACACTGCATTTACATCCCCACAGGTCTCCTAGCCAATGTCACTGGAGAAGAGTTGCCAGCAACATCCAGTCCCCCAACTGAAGAGGCCCACAGTGATGACAGCAGCTCTGCTCGCCTGGATCTGGATGACCAACCTGGCCCATCAGGGATCTCCGGGCAGTTGGCTAGCCAGGAACACTCTCACACCACCTCAGAGCCTCCCTCCTCAGGAAACATCACCACAGCACCCATCCAGCGGGCCCATACCTCTGTCCCCAGGACACATCAATCAGCAGTGTGTCCACCACTACAGGGACCCGAGGCCACCCCATAAACACAGGACAATCAGGGACCCGGGGTCAGTGGCAGTGGGCACACGGTTCAGGGGACAGAGGCACAGGGCAACAGGGAAGCTGGGAGGACTTATGTGCGACAGGAGAGGACAGGCCCAGGGAATCGACCCTCCAGGAGGCACTCACTGCGATCCTGGGAGCATACTAACATTCCCAGGATACGCTGGGCCAGATCATGGACAAGTTGCAGGAGAACATGCGGCTGCAGGAGGAACAGTACCTGGTCTCCATTGCAGGGCAGGGGTGTTGGCAGACACGGCCAACATGATGAGGGAGGCAGTGGCACCCCACCGGGCCTCTGCCACTAGCCAAACCAATAAACAACCCACCACTTCTGCTGCCACTAGTGGACAGGTGGCCCCACCACTGGATCAACAGGCCACCAGCACCCCTCCCTCTGCAGAAGGAGAACCTCCCCGCAAACTTTCCCTGTCATCCAGGCAGAAGCCAGAGACTATTGCCAAGACCACAGCCAGGAAATAAGACTCTACTGATTGTCACCCTTGTGTCCTACTCTGTCAACTTGTCCATCTTGAAATGCCATTGCTCCCCTTCCTATGCCCCCTTGGACAATGCACCTGTGATACAAATAGACTGGACCCTAACCTGGACTTTCCTCCACCATCACCCCAGTCCATTGTACATCGCCCTCTACCTTTAAGCACTTAAATAAACACCATTTGAGAAAATACAAATATGGAGTATGTCAATTGATTTAAGTATGTATTTGTTTAACCCCTTCGCTGCCAGGGCTTTTCCCCTCCTGTGCCGAGCCTTTTTTTGGCTATTTGGGGCAGTTCATGCTTAGGCCCTCATAACTTTTTGTTCACATAAGCTACCCACGCCAAATCTGCGTTATTTTTTTCCAACATCATAGGGATTCTAGAGGTACCCAGACTTTCTGGGTTCCCCTGAAGGAGACCAAGAAATTAGCCAAAATAGAGGAAAAAGTTAGTTTTTTTCAACAAAATGGGAAAAAAGGGCTGCAGAAGAAGGCTCATGATTTTTTCTCTGAAAATTGCATCAACAAAGAGTTTGCGGTGGTAAAATCATCATCTTCCCAGCTTTCAGGAACAGGCAGACTTGAATTAGAAAACACCACTTTTCAACACATTTTTGACATTTTACTGGGACATATCCCATTTCTACTATTTGTTGTGCTTTCAGCCTCCTTCCAGTTAGTGACAGAAATGGGTGGGAAACCAATACTGGATCCCGGAATGCTAAACATTTCTGGAAAGTAGACAAAATTCTGAATTCAGCAAGGGGTCACTTGTGTAGATCCTACAAGTGTTTCCTACAGAAAATAACAGCTGAAATAAAAGAATATTGAAATTGAGGTAAAAAAAAACAGCCATTTTTCTCCACGTTTTACTCTGTAACTTTTTCCTGCGATGTCAGATTTTTGAAAGCAATATACCATTACGTCAGCTGGACTCTTCTGGTTGCGGGGATATATAGAGCTTGTAGGTTCATCAAGAACCCTAGGTACCCAGAGCTAATAAATGAGCTGCACCGTGCAATGGGTTTTCATTCTTACATTTGGAAGGAAAAAATGTAGAGAAAGAAAAGGGGTAATAACACTTGTTTTGCTATCCTGTGTTCCCCCATGTCTCCCGATAAAAATGGTACCTCACTTACATGGGTAGGCCTAGCGCCCGCGACAGGAACTGCCCCAAAACACAATGTGGACACATCACATTCTCACAAACAAAACAGAGCTGTTTTTTGCAAAGTGGCTAGCTGTGGATTTTGGCCTCTAGCTCAGCCGGCACCTAGGGAAACCTACCAAACCTCCACAGTTTTAAAAACTAGACATCTAGGGGAATCCAGGATGTGGTGACTTGTGGGGCTCTGACCAGGTTCTGTTACCCAGAATCCTTTGCAAACCTCAAAATTTGCCCCAAAAAAACACTTTTTTCTCACATTTCGGTGACAGAAAGTTCTGGAATCAGAGAGGATCCATAAATTTCCTTCCACCCACCGTTTCCCCAAGTCTCCGGATAAAAAAGGTACCTCATTTTTGTGGGTGACCTACTCCCCGCGAAAGGAGATGCCCCAAAACACTATCTGGACACATCGAAGTTATCTAATACAAAACTGCCTGTTTTAGCGGGGGAACCTGCGTTTTTGGTCCTTGGGTCAGCGACCTTCTAGGGAAACCTACCAAACCAAGACATTTCTGAAAACTAGACACCCGAGGGAGTCCAGTGAGGTGTGACTTGTGTGGATCCCCCAATGTTTTCTTACCGAGAATCCTCAGCAAACTTCAAATTTAGCTAAAAAAATCACATTTTTCCCACATGTTTGTGTGGGATCACCGCAATGGGACAAATTTCATACCACCCAATGTTCCCTTCAGTCTCCCGGTAAAAATTATACCTCATTTGTGTAGGTGGGACAAGTGCTTGTGAAAGGGAAGAGCCAAAAACATGTTGATACTGAGGGGCACCAAAGGGGGTGCAAAAGGGCAGTTTGCAAAAAAACATTTTTAGGCTGACAAGTGCAGCAGAATTTTTATCGGTATAGATGAGAGAATGCTGGGTGGTAGGAATTTTGTGGATCCCTGCAGATTCCGGAAGGTTCCATCACAAAAATTTGGGAAAAATGTGTGATTTCCAGCAAAGTTGGAGGTTTGAAGGGCATTGTGGGTACCAAAATGGTGCAAGATGCATGTGAAACACCACCCTGGAATCACCCAGATGTTTAGTTTTCAGATACGTCTAGGTCTTGTGGATTTTTCTACATGGCAGCGTCCCAAAGTCCATAAAGTGCAGCCCTCACATTCCAAGTGGGACGATTTTGAGAGTAGCCAAGCTCACATGGCCCAAATGTAAAATCAAAACCCAAAATAATCAAATGTCTACTTGCTTGCAGTGGGATAAGATGTTTTAGAGTGCAGGAGAGAGCCGAAAGACTGTTACCCCCTTCAGTTGGGGTGGGGGCATAACCAGGCCCATACTGGTTTGTAGCCACCACCCCAATATATATAAATATATATATATATATATATTTTTTTTTTACTTCTCTGGCATCTAGTAGACTTTCTGCCCCCCTGGGGTGTGGATCAGGGGTAAATGCCCCATCTTCCCACTGGTGGGCAGAACAACTTTGGCCCCATTTATTTGGGGTGGGGGTATGGCCATACCCCTACCCTCCTATTTTGGAGAAAGAAAACTTCCCTGGTCTCTGGTGGGCTTTCTGCCCCCCTTGGGGGCAGATGGCCCTTCCAAAAATAGGCCCATCTGCCCCAAAGGGGGACAGATATGGCCAACACTAATGTGCCTCCATGGGGAGCAACCCTTACCCAAGGGGCTGCCTCCTAAAGAAAACACACGCATACACGCACACACCAATCCCTGGTGGTGGTCCAGACTATTGAGAACATTGGCTGAGACATTCCTGCTGCCAAGCCCACTATCACTTGGAAAGAGCCAGTTGCCAGGAAATGGAGCACTGATAGCACTTGCACAAAAGGGGGGATCCCGGATAGCAGAGATTACGTCAGGCTCCAATTGGGACCACAGCTCTGTGATTGTGACCCTGTCCATTCTATAGGTTAGGATAATGTGCTCCATTGTTGCCAAGTCCACCAGGTGTCTGTACACGGGGGTATGTCTCCATCTCCTATTCATCTGCAGCAGTTGCAATTTATGGGGCAAAATGGTGAGCAGCTGGTCAGTATCTCTTCTTTCCAACGACTATACTTCAATGCATGTTGTGATTGTAACAGTATTTTGTTGGAGAGGTCCAAAAGGCGCATATGTGTACTGTGACGCAGTTAGGAGCCATGGCCTGCACCCCCCCCCCCCTGAAATGACGTCTGCATGTCCTGTTTGGTGTGACAGGTGGAAATGAGGTAATTCCGCTGACCTTGTGCCATTGCGGGAGGCGGTGGAAAACCACTGTGCAACTCCTCATTGGTTAACATTGGGCAAAATAGGGTACAGTGGCCAATGGTGATGTACGCCAGCTGTGACAGTATGCACCGCCGTGGACGTCACCACCATTTTCTATCTGTTCATTCACTTGCTACCTGACCTTCAACAGGAGAGGACCTACACTGCATGTGCTGTTGTGACCTGTGTCTGGAACTGACCCTGGCTCGTATGACTGGGGAAAGTGCCCCTGCCTTCACCTCGGCAGAGTTGGAGCCACTGGTGGATGGGGTCCTACCCCAGTTCCGAATGCTGTATGGGCCTCCAGACCAACAGGTGAGTACACCGTGAATACAATGCATGGGGTGTGAATGCATGGAGTGCTGTGTGTGAAGGCCTCATGTAGGGGATGTGTGGTGGATGGGCCCTGGGCAGCATTCTGCATCTATGGTGGTATATATCTGTGCTAATGGGGATGTAAAGGGGTATGTGGGCTATAAGTGTAACAGGCAGCACGGTTGGACTAATAACTTCCCCTATGTCTATTTCCCTGCAGGTCAGCGGCCATCAGAAAAAGAGTATATGGCGTGCCATCACCAAGGAAGTGCAGACCCTGGGGATCTACTGGAGGTGGAGCACCCACTGTCAGAAACAGTGGGAGGACCTGAGACGCTGGGCACGGAAGATGGCGGAGGCCCAGCTAGGGATGGCCTCCCAATGAGGAAGGGGTGCCCGTCGAAACCTGACCTCCCTGATGGCCCGCATACTGCCGGTGGCCTATCCGGAGCTGGATTGGCACTTGGGGGCATCACAGCAGCCAGAAGGGGGTGAGTACAGTGCCCCAATATAAAACTTGCACCTGGTGGGGTGGTATCTGGGTGGGGGATGTGGACCTGTGGGTGTCCCTAGGCCAGGCATGACTTGCAAAGTAGGGCCCATGTTGGACAGGGTTCTGATGTAAAATACCGCCAACCAAGCTAGTAGGCATCCACTACTGGGCAGTGGTCTGTGGGTCTTAGGTATGCTGCAATTGGCGCTAGGTGTCCCTATCCAGGGCCTTGTGCCTGGCATTGTGACTGGTAGTGCATTGCCCAGTGCGTAGGGCTGTTCCTTGTGTGTGTGTTTCGTGTATGCCAACGGTGGTGTTGTTGCCTCCATTGACAAAGTGTATCCTTTGTCTCTCCCCCCCTTTTTGTTTTGTCACCCTGTCCTTATGTGCATTAGCACTATCTGGCAGAGGAGCAGAGGCACTGGCGACAGAGGGAGCTGCATCCCACAGAGCCCAGGAGGCCGAATCCACTGACGGTGAGGGCACCAGTGGGACGGAGGGTGAGGGGAGCACCACGGCGGAGATAGGAGGGGACAGTTCAGACACGGATTCCTCTTCCGATGGAAGCTCCCTGTTGGTGGCAGACACCTCTGTGACCACCCCATCTACAGGTACGGCTGCCACCCCCATACCAGAACTGCCCTCCCAGCAGCCCCTCAGCGTGTTTCCAGTGCCCGCTCACCCAGGAGAGTGGGCATCTCCTTCCCCCCTAGGCACCTCAGGCCCTGCCCCAGTGAGCCCTGCTGCCCTGAGTGAGGAGGCTATTGACCTCCTGCGATCCATCTCTGTTGGGCAGTCAACAATTGTGAATGCCATCCAGGGGCCGGCAGCCCAATTGCAACAGTCCAATGCATTCCTGGAGGGCATTCACACTGGCATGGCGATCCAACAGAGATCAATCCATGCTCTGGCCTCTTCTCTGATGGCAGCCATTGTCCCTGTTTCTAGCCTCCACCCTCCAACTTCCTCTACCCAATCCCATTCCCCTCAATCCCCACCTATCCCAAGCACACAGGCAGACGAGCTGGCACCCAGGACAACACACAAGAGTGGACATGCCAAACACAAGCACAACACATCATCCCACAGGCACTCACACAAACACCATCCAGATGCAGACATACCAACATCCACTGCCTCCACTGTGGCCCCCTTCTCCTCATCCTCCACCTCCCTCCCAGTTGTGACTACACTCACACCGGCATACACTACACCCTCATCCACTACTCCCATCACCAGCACACCTATCAGCAAAAGCCCCTCACTGGCAGTCACCACCCCCACTTCCATGCACACATCATCTGTGTCCTCTCCCACTCTGTCTGTGCCCCCTCTTCCCAATGTACACAAACGCAAGCACTCAGACACCCAACAGCCATCCACTTCACAACAGCATCCAGCCCATGCACCTGCACCTAAACACACCAAACAGACACCTCCTACAACCACTCCCTCTACCTCCACTCCCAAACCATCTCCCTCTTCTCACTCGAATGTCGCTAAGAAGCTTTTCCTCTCCACCATTGACCTCTTCCCTAGCCCTCCCGCCGTCCCTCACGTCAGGTCAGAGTGATCAAAACTCAGCAAAGCACCTCAGCCACCCAGTCCAGGGGCACAGTAGTGTCCACAGCTACACCGGGTGGGAGAGGATCCCAGGCACCAGGCAGCCACACTGATAGGGTGCCTGCTCCAAGTGCTGCAAGGAAGGGCAAGGAGGCACCCCCAGCTGCAAAAAGAAAGGATAAGAAGGCACCCCCAGCTGCTGCAGGGAAGGACAAGGAGGCACTCCCAGCTGCAAAAAGGAAGGGCAAGGAGGCACCCCAGCTGGTAAAAGGAAGGCCTAGGAACACTCCCCGGCTGCTGGCAGATAGGGCAAAGGGCCTGCATCAGCAGGCAAAAAGGACAAGAGGCCTGGTGCTGGGACTCAGTCCGAGCTCCCACCACCAATCATGGTGGTTCAGCCGTCCGAGGCTGCAGAGGATGGACTGGAGCCTCCCCCCACCACTGCTAGCACCGCCACCAGCACCGCCACCTGCACCACCACCAGCACCCCCTCCAGCACCACCACCAGCACCACTGCCAACAGCAGCAGCCCCGTGGGCAGCTGTCCGAGGCTGCAGGGGATGGGCTGGAGCCTCCCCCCACCAATGCCAGCACCACCACTAGCACCACTGCCAGCAGCAGCAGCCCCAGTAGGCAGCTGTCTGAGGCTGCAGGGGATGGGCTAAAGCCTCCCCCCACCACTGTCAGCACCACCAACAGCACCGCCACTGCCACTACTGCAGCCATCACCGCCGGTGGACAGTGTGTAGTCCTGCGTCCCTGGGCTGTTGTGTGGCCTGGCTCCAGCAAATCCTGTGGGTCTGACTCCTGGGTGAGAGACTGTGACCTTGCACTCCCCAAGATTTGCATCAGAGGGCATGTTGCCCCCTCCAGAGCCAGTGGAGAGACCATCAACTCACCCCATCCTCCCCAGGAGGAAGCTCACTGGGCACAATGCCCCCTCCAGAACCAGTTAAAGAAGCCATCCACTCACCCCATCCTTCCCAGGATGAAGCTCACTGGGCAGAATACCCCCTCCAGAACCAGTGGAGATGCCATCCACTCACCCCATCCTCCCCAGGATGAAGCTCACTGGGCACAATGCCCCCACCTAAACCAGTGGAAATAGTCACCCAGTTGGGAGACTGTGGCCTTGCACCCCAGGACCAATCAGTGGGCAAATCACCCACTTGAGAGACTGCGGCCTTGCACTCCCCAGGACCAAGCAGTGGGCAAATCACCACCTTGAGAGACTGTGGCCTTGCACTCCCCAGGACCAATCAGTGGGCAAATCACCCACTTGAGAGACTGTGGACTTGCACTCTCCAGGATCAGGCACACGGCATGCTGTACCCTCCAGGACTAGTGGCCTTGTCCCATCTTCTGGCTGAGGTGCCCCCCATTCCCCATCCCCCTGAGGTGCCTGTCTATTTTCGATCTGATGCCCATGCAGTGTTATCTCCGTATTGTTGCAGGAGTGAGGTTGGGTCTTGGACTTTTTGATGTTGCCCTGTGACCCACGGGCATTGAGGACTGGGCAGTGTCCCTTGCATTGTAAATATGTACATACTTTTTGTATTTATGTTATTACAGCCTTTTTACAATATAGTAGTTTTCCTTGCATTATTCCTGAGGGGTACGGGGTAAATATGTTTTATTACTGCTTCTGCTTGTGTGTTGGTGTTTGGTGTTGGGGGTGGGGATGTTGCAAGTGTGTGTCACTCTATTTTTCCTCTCCCCCTTCCCTGTGTGCTAGGCGGTAGTACTCACTGCGGTCTTTTTCGCCAGGGTCATAGTTTCATATTTATTACCACCGGTAAAGCGGCATTACTGTCGCTTTATCACTGACCGCCAGGGTTGTAATGAGGGCCTAAGTCTAGACCAAAAGTTTAAGTTTAGACCTAAAGTCTAACTTTACTCGTATTAAAGTTACACTTTGGTCTAAACTTAAACCAAAATTCTAACTTTACTCGTCGTAAAGTTACACTTTTGGTCTAAGTTTAGACAAAAGTCTAAACTTAAACCAAAAGTCTAACTTTTGACTTTGGACACTGGAATAAGTTATTATTCTCTACTAGAAGTAGGTCTGCATGTGTGACAATCATGTTGTAGCAGCCCTTGACCAACCTAGGACCATGGGACCTTTGATATCATCATCCACTGCAACAAGGCAATGTGACGTTGTCTACTCCGTGTAAGAGAAAGGCCAGGATTGTCGCTGCTCCATAGAGGAATCGGTCCCCGAGTCAAGGCAAGCGTACTCTGAAGCACAACAGGTAAGCATACACATAAGGCAGGTAATGCATGTATTGTCACTTAACACGACAACATATAGTTGCATTCACTCACATGACATTGTCTCTCACTATGTCGCACATAAGTAGACTGTGCCCACTGTAATGTGACACAGCCATAATTCATACATTACATCCAGGACCAATGTAAGAATGTACACATGTTATTCCACCATTTTACAGTCTTTAACATTGCTAGATTGTGCCTGAAATGTTCCTGGGACACCTTCTCCCTGATTGGGTACACTGACTTTGCACCACTTCTTTCTGACTCACAGCTATGCACCTGCTAACTGCTCCTTTGCCTCTCAGCACATTTTTAGCAACAAAGGCTCTATCACACAATTTGTTGTGAAAGCAATACATTGTTTAATTTGGGCAGACTTTATATGTTCGTTACGGCTCAGAAGGGACAGAATCCTTTCAGTCAGTGGCTAATAAAAGCTGCTGAATAGCCCATATATTGGGTCACGTGATAAAGAAGAGTTTCGTTTTTGCAGATCCTGATAGCTCCGAGAAAGCTTCCGTCTGGTTTATTGAACCTCTCCTTGTGTATTTCGTCCCTTGTTTAAATCTTTAAAATCTCCCCTTTTTCGAACTCTGACATCCTAACCACTGAAATATCGGATTTCGTCATGTCTGATAAATAGAAGCACTTTTGCAGCATTAGGAAAGAATTAATTTGCCAGTCTAGATAGGTAGTCCTCTATCTCCCAGGGAGAATTTATGAATGCCATTAATGTAAAAGTCGATGGTAGCTTTTTACACCATTAAAAATGAAGAATATGAGCTAGGGGATACCAATAAAACAACTCTCCGGGACCTAAAAAATGTATCACGAGGCCTTCAAGTTATTTCATTGTTAACAAGTTCACGAAAAAAGAGAAACTCCTAAAAAGGCAGATCATTCAATTCTCTTGCCAGCTGAGGGTGCTTGTATTTAGAAGCAGAATTTGACAATGCTAAACATATCAGCATGCAAACTATGCTGTCTGTAGGCATAGCACAGTGCTGGGTAAGCATTTTAAAACAGGTTATTTAAATACCGACGCATGGTTCATCATTACGTTTATCATCTACTCCTTGATTTTGTGGGTTTATAATGTTTGGATCAGATAGCGACTCGAAATTCTTTCTAATAAATTGATTTGAACTGAGCAATTTCTATTCTTATTTCCGATTTCACTTTTAATTAGTTTTGCGACCTACTTACAATAATATTCAATGGTTACACTAATTCTGTAATGCACAAATTAATCATACAAATATCAGACAGAAGCGGGGCTTGTATAGCAACGTTTCAACTTGACGATCAATTACATGTAATTCTAATTACCTGTGATCCTCTCGTTAATAGCAACAGGCAGATTGGTATGGGCATCGGGATATTATACAGCCATTTACCTGTTTCTGAAGTCGTGGGTAACACGTTGCTAACTTTCCTCTGACTCTCCAATACGGAGGCCCAGATTTGCTAAGCAGCCAGGCAACGCAGCACAGCAGCCCAAAAAAACGATTCTGCATAGCGTGACAGGGAGGGAGCAGGAGAGCACCATATCCTCAAAGATATGGGACTCTTCTCCCCTCACCCTAGCGCTGGTGCTGAAATCAGCTGTGGTGTGCCAGGCACACACCTTTGCACCACACTGCAGGGGTTCCTGCCTGGGTCTAGCATAGGTTTTGTACTGGAAGGGTACCCTTCGAGTACAAAATACTATGCTTAGACACACTTACAAAATTTTGCACAGTGCAGCATGCATGCAAAGTCGGAAAAGAAAGAAGAAATGAAAACATTTCTACTTTTAACGCCTGCTTTCAAATAGAATTACCTTTCAGCACAAAACGCTGACTACTATTGTTTGTAGATACGGTTTTGCAACAAAAAGCAATGGTGGTTGCATGGGAATGTCCATGTCCTGCCCATCTAATGTCCCCCCCGCACTAGGTAAAGCAAAGCAGTGCTGTACACTAATTTGCATTACTTTTAGGGTACTTTCCAGTACAAGCCTGTTTTGGCCTCGAAGGTAAATTTGGAAAAAATATTTTGTTCTGGACCCAGCACAAAATGTTTGTAAATCTCCACCTGTGAGTCTTCCCTCCTCATCTGAACCATTTTCCAATCCTGAATAACTAGGCACTTTAACCACATTCACCTTTCTGTACAAGTATTAAAAATCACTGGTTTCCATTAAGAGTACCTGCTTAATACCGATGTAGCAGGTAACAGGCAATACTTGCCTCTGTAAAAATTATAAGATTCTCGGCAACACTGTACATCTGTTGTGTGTCACGGAAGATGTTAGCTACCAAAAGCACTGGGTAGCTTCAGAGGAAAATTATGAATTACCAAGGAAATCGGATGTACAATTTAGGAATCGCCAGGTAATACCTAATTTCTCTATCGAACCTCAGGTTTCTACTTGTAATTTCCGTTAACAGCCCACAATTACAGGAACTCGTTGTTATTGGTGATTCTAGGTGGAAGTGGAGGTAACACACCAAGGGCTAGATGTAGCACACAGTTTGCAAGTTGCAAACAGCGAATTTCACTGTTTGCGACGTACAAACTGCACTTGGCAATGCACAAAACCCCTTTTGCAATTCGGTAACCTGGTTACCGAATCGCAAAACGGGTTTGTGAGTCGCAATTAGGAAGGGGAGCCCCCTTCCTAATTGCGAGTCGCAGTGCAATGCCAGATTGCTGTGTGACCGCAAACACGGTCGCAAAGCAATCGCAGATAGCACCCATTTCAAATGGGTGCTAACCCATTCGCAAAAGGGAAGGGGTCCCCATGGGACCACTTCCCTTTTGTGAATGGCATTGAAAACCTTTTTCCATAGCAGGACCTATGGACCACTGCCTGCTCTGAAAAAACAAAATTAATACTTATCATTTTTTTGTTTTGTAATGCATCTCGTTTTCCTTTCAGCAAAACGGGCTGCATTACAAAAAAAAAAAACTGCTTTATTTAAAAGCAGTCACAGACATGGTGGTCTGCTGTCACAGCAGGCCACCATCCCTGTGAGTGCTGCGAGTCTCAATGGGGTCGCAAATTGTGACCCATCTCATTAACATTAATTAGGTGGACCTTTGTGACCCCCTTGCGAGTTGCAGATGGTGTCAGGGACACCATCCTACATTCTGAATTCCGACTCACAATTTGCGGGTCGCAATTCAGAATCTACTTATATCTGACCCAACAATTCTTTGGCACTCGATACAGGGCCTAATAACACTTGTGGTATTTATTACAAAGACTGCACAAATGTTGAGGCCAGATAGGATGCTCATAGTAGGGGGGAGCAGCTTGCATCATTCATGCAGATTACCAGCAAATTAACAGTGCATTACTTCCTCATCTTATAAAAATGCCCTGGTCTTTTATAATATTGCAGATAATACAAAACATGACACATAATTGTCATTTAGTTTAATTAGGAGATAAAGAAAGAAACCCAGTTACTGCATTTCACGCAAGTAAAAAGTGATGCAGTGCTTAACTTTTCCAAAAACAAAGAAAGAACAAAAAGTTAAAATCCCAACCAGTATGCAAAGCTTTTAACAGTGTTCGTGAATGTGTTACTCAGAAATTCTATCACCCTGGAGAAATGATACTCCTCTTGGCTTCCACAGAGTACTGCAGGGTGTCCTGTGGTGAGACACTGGTAAATAAAGTGGGAGAACTAGTTACTCCTCTAAAATAGAATTAAAAAGTAACTTGTAAACAAATTGCGGGTGGCGGGGCAGGGGAGGGGGTGAAAAAAACAAAAAAAGAATAATATAAAAAGAATAAACTTACCCCAATGACCACCGCATTGCCACCCTTCAAGTCTCTACTGCAGGCAGGCACAGGCTCCCAGCCTGCCCTGTGGCCAATCTTAATGCTGCTCTCGTGCTGCTGGCAGCATGAGAGCAGCATGAGGATTATCCTGAGCGTCTTGGCTTTGCACTCCTAGGCAGACTGGAAGGCTGTGCCTTCTGACTCCAACCTGGCAATGCAGCTTGGGTTGGGCACAGCTCAGTGTGCATATGTGTTTGGCCGTCCTGAGACTCTGAACCCCGCCAGTCATCCCCCATGCCCCGTCCCTATAAAAATAAAACAATAATAAAAATAGTATATTTATCATTTTATTTTGAAAGTTTTGCAGCTGCTGCCACTGGCAGAGGGGCAATGCCACTGCGAAAAAAGAAAAATGTATTTTCCCTGACACCTGAAAAATGGTTGGGATATTGAAAGAAAGATCTCAGAAATCAGATATTCATCAGAGGCCCTTCAGATGGAACTATTGATAAAGCCCTAAACAAATGAGGATGTCAAGGAGATGACAGGTATTCCCTAGTTGGCTGAACAGAGAGAATAGCCTCAGGATTCCCCTTAAAAGTGATTGAGTTGGTGACAGGCTTCATCAGTCTTTTTGAATAGCAGTTATCGCTGCCAGCTGCTCACTGTGGGTAATGACTGTCAATCCAAGAATAAAGCCCCCTTGACTAGACTTGTACACCGAAGGATCAAAATCACTTAGAAATAGGCTACAAGACATAGAATTTCTGGTGGGCAGCCAGACTGCCCGTCAGGTCAATGAAAGATATGGTTCTATATCATGGAGGTATATGTATCATATGTTGTCAGAGCCTTTCCATACTTGTGAACTTCATTTTGTATTGCTTTCTTAGGATTAACAAAACAACTTATATTTTATGATGATATTTAGGGGCATATTTATACTCCGTTTGCGCCGAATTTGCGTCGTTTTTTTAGACGCAAATTCGACGCAAAACTAACTCCATATTTATACTTTGGCGTTAGATGCGTCTAGCGCCAAAGTTCATGGAGTTAGCGTCATTTTTTGGCGTGAACACCTTCCTTGCGTTAATGAGATGCAAGGTAGGCGTTCCAGTCTTAAAAAATGACTTCCAGGCATGTGCGTGGTATTTATACTCCCGGGCAAAAATGACGCCCGGGAGTGGGCGGGGCAAAAAACCCAGCATTTGCGCCTCTTTTTAACGCCTGGGTCAGGGCAGGCGTTAAGGGACCTGTGGGCTCAGAATGAGCCCAGAGGTGCCCTCCCCTGCCCCCAGGGACACCCCCTGCCACCCTTGCCCACCCCAGGAGGACACCCAAGGATGGAGGGACCCATCCCAGGGAAGAAAAGGTAAGTTGTGGTAAGTATTTTTTTTTAATTATTTTGTGGCATAGGGGGGCCTGATGTGTGCCCCCCTACATGCCACTATGCCCAATGACCATGCCCAGGGGACATAAGTCACCTGGGCATGGCCATTGGGCAAGGGGGCATGACTCCTGTCTTTGCTAAGACAGGAGTCATGTTAATGGCGTCTGGGCGCCCAAAAGAAATGGCGCAAATCGGTTAAGACGATTTTGTTGCCTCAGCCTGATTTGCCCCATTTTGGGACGCCCAAACGCCATTTTTCCCTACGCCGGCGCCGCCTGGTGTACGTGTTTTTTTTTCACGCACACCTGGCAGCGCCGGTCGGCTAACGCCGGCTAACGCCATTCAATAAATACGGCGCCCGCATGGCGCTTCAGAATGGCGTTAGCCGGCGCTAATTTTTTTGGTGCAAAACTGCGTTAGCGCAGTTTTGCGTCAAAAAGTATAAATATGGCCCTTAGTCTGTAGAACTTTATTTTTGGACATTTACTTAAGATACGTTTTGTGGAATAAATAAGAAACCAACAGGTTCTTACAGATTGATGTGATCTGTACATTTTTGAGTGCTTCGGACTATTTAGAAACATTAGGGGTCATATTTATAATGCCCTAGTGCCACCTTGCGCCCCATTAACATCTTTATTTTTTACGTTAATGTGGCCCAACAAGGCCGAAATCCCTGTGCCTTATTTACAGAGTGGCGCAATGCATGCTTTGCCCCACTCTGTAATCCATTGCGCTACATTATGCCTGCGCAAGGCATAATGTATGCAAAGGGGGCATTCCCCCGAGAGGGGAGGCAGAAAAATGTGCCATTTTTTACTGCACTTTTAATGCCAGCTCAAGAGCAGGCGTTAAAAGGGGGCTTCCGTTCTTTAGAATGGGGTCCTATGTACTCTGCAGGAGTAGCGCCAATATTTTGGTGCAACTCCTGCAGAGTACATCAATAGCGTAATGAGGAATGACGTTCTTGCCCCCTACCCTGCGCAATGGTGCGCCATATTTGAAATACAGCGCACACATAGTGGCGGTAGGGGGTGCTAAGGGGCACAGTGAAAGTGGAGCTGCACTGGCTGCAGCGCCACTTTCCATAAATCTGCTCCCAGGTTTGGCATTGTCTTAATATTCCTATATATATACTTTTATGCAGTGAAAGGGTTGTCTATTTTAGCACCTTGTGTCATTCTAATTGATCACACTTGCAGGGGGCTTGTGCAAGTGGTATAATCCACTGATGCCCATTGTAATAGTCACGTTAAAATTGTGCCTATGTTTATTCATAAGGTGTGCACGCCATGTGTGTGCATTTTGAGTGTCATTTATCTCCTTGAGCTATGCAACACGTTTAATGTGTTGTTTTAGCCTTGTCAATTTATTTCGGAAATTAAGATATTTTTTGTTATGACACGAGGTATATGCAGCTAACACTTGAGATAAATTATTGTTTGAATCTGTGTTAGGCATAATTGAATTCCCTGAATTCGATCTTTTATTTGGGAAAATGCTCCGATGCCTCACCAAGTCTTCTGCTTCCATCAGAGTGTAATCGTGCACATACACGAGAAGTAGCAGGGCATGTTTAAATACTGTCTGGCACAGTCTTATCTTATGTGCACTTTTTTTTCTCTTCCACCTACCATATCACCTGCACCAGTCCCACCCCCTCCCTATAACTTGAACATCATTCACGGGGTGTGGTCTGGCCACAAATGAAGATGGCTACCTAGTTTTGGAGCTCCGTGAGGCTTTGAGCTCCGGTCATGGGTGGGGGCACTCTTGGTGCCACATACTCTCTCATTTTGGCCTGGGAGCCCCCCTTGATGATGGAGGACGTCGTGAGCAGAGTTGTTGTTGAGGCACACAGCCCTACGCCGGGGGAAAGATGCGCAAAGAGGGCCTGCCGAGGAACCGCAGCCCACAATAAGATGGGGCATGGCTGCTGAAGCGGGCTAGCTGCTACGCGGCGAGAGATGCCAGGAGTAAAGGTACCCCGCATGGAGCCGACGTTGGGACACAAAGCTATATGCCGGGTGAGAGACATGAAAGGAGGGCCTGTCGAGGTCCCAGGAGTCACGGCCCGCAGCAAGACTGGGGCATGGCACTGGAGCAGTCAGGCTACGCGGGTGAGAGGCGACGGAGGTAAGGAGGTTTGGTGCTCGCACCTCGGAGCCCTGTGGGACCTTGTAAGCACTGGACACTGCCTGATGACCAAGGCCGGGTGCGAGACGCACTGAATAGTGTCATGGGAGGCGAGGAGACCCTCCCGGAAGGTTGGCCTCACTCACCCGCAAGCGAGTGGTGCGCTAGCCACAGTGGAGTGGTGAAGGGGCGGCGCAGTGGAGGATAGGTGCCTCCAGCCCTGTCCATCCATGCCACCACCTGAGTGCCCAACTCAAGTTTTGGAGAGCCGGTGGGAGCGCTGGGAAACCTGAAAACACTAAGGAACCTGGGCACTCCCTCATATGTTCCCCGAGTGGATTCCTTACAACGCCTGGAGAGAGTCGAGTGAACAACCTAAAGTTAAAGCTTTACCCCGGGAAGGGAACGTGGATGCAGGGAGACATAGCTGGGGAGAGGGCCCACTGGTCTACAAGCTGTGAAGCCCCGGGAGGAAGCAGAGACATTGCAAGCTCCCCTTTCTTGCATCCTTTACACCCCCATCTCCTGCATTGCCTTAGGAGGTGCCTTGGACTGTATGGGATACAGCCACACCTACGAGAACCGCCCCCGCCACTCCGCTCCTTACTTCGTTCCTTCTACTGTTACATCAAAGAGGGATCGCAGTCACAAAGCCCCCGCCTCCTTCGCTGTCCTGAAGGGTGCCGTACCAACGCTCCGACGTGACGGATCAGAGAGGAGTGAGAGACAGACAGAGGTCCCAACGCTTAGTACTTGGTCGTCTTCAACTGTACCAGCTTGCCTATCTGGTCGCTACGCCCCCAGCACCGAAGGTGCATCAATAGGGCTACTCGGTGTTCTGCATGCAGGGGGGGCCTTGCCCTCCATCAACACATAAAGACTGCTCAGACAAGATTTTAGAGCACAGGCCCCACATCGGATTCTCTTCCTCTCCCACCACCCCTTCGCACCTGGGATCATAGATTGAGCCCCCAGCCTCTAGACCGAGGGCTACCCCAACAGCGACGTCCTGCAAAGCCGGTCGGGAAGGCGACTGGTAAACCCGCAGGCAAACCGGCATGACAGCTACTCTTCTCGGAGGCCCTCCAGCTTAACAAACCTGCATCCTCACTTGTACAGTCCCAAGATATGGCCGGGACGGCACAAGTAATAACAATGGACCGCATATTACAGGAGATCACAGCGGTCAGTCGCAGACTCAAAGGAAGGGATACAGCTATAACCTCACTGATGACAGAGACCAAATCAATGCTCTCAGAATTAGCAGGGTTTCAGTCTTATGTAACAGGAGTGGAACACCGAATGGAGACCATGGAGGATCACGTTCACACAGTCTTAGTCAAAGACCAGGAACTCCTGTTCCTCCGTAGTAAACTCATAGACTTGGAGAATAGAAGCCGGAGGGACAACATCCGCCTTTTTAGATTTCCGGAACACGAAGAATGTACTGACATCCCTGTGACCGGGTCAGCCCGATCGTAGGCACGGCACCAGCAGGACAAGAGTTGTTGCGTTCCCATGTTGCCATGGGAACGCTTTCACCACGAGGCCGGCATTCGGAGGTTGCCTCGACAACCTCCGATGACGAGGTCAAAGCGGATTGGCCGGCGGGAGGTCAAAGACCAGGGATTCCCCAGGAGAACGAGGAGGCGGAGAACGAGGAGGCGGAGAACGAGGAGGCGGCGAACGAGGAGGAAGGAGCGGCGATCGAGAACGGAGGAGCGAGGAGAAAGGCGGCGGCAACGGTCGGAGAGGAGAGCCACACAATCCGGAAGACAACCCCGAGGACGGAGGGCGGCCCGCTGTCCAGGAACTTGTGACGACGACGCCAGGGGAAGCGGAGTGGTGCCGGAGCCCGAGGGGGCCAGAGAGCAACGAGGGGACCACCATAGAGCCAGCCACGGCCCCGGAGGGTCGTGGCTCTGGAAGGTACGGTCCTTGTGGACAAGCAGAGGGGCACCTTAAAGGGGAACGAGCTGGGGAAGGGAGGGAGGCAGGGTGAGGGGAGGACAGGGAGGGAGTCAGAGGGCACCAAAAAGGGGCACGTAACAAGCACGACCAAAAAGTAAGCACATTTAGGAAAATAAGGAAACAAAGACACAGCCCACCGTCCTCACTGGCACACCCCCTTCCCGAACCCATTCCCCAGTATAGCAGCTAAGTAAAGGACGTATGTAACGGCCTTCATTCCACTCACCATCGATATTTATCCTTTTCTTTCCCCTGTATGGAACCCGGGAGCCCATGAGGAAGATGTCAAACGCCACCTAAAAGGAGAAGAGGGAGAGAAACACGTTAGGAAAACGAACTTCACCCAATGAAGAAATAATCTTTAAATCACTGTACCGAACCATATACATCACTTATTCGAAATAACAAATAAATACTTACCTGAATAACCCCAGCTGCCTCTACTGAGTGTCTGTACTGTTTGGGACTGCTACAGTGGTGTCAGAAGTGGGATAAACCCCCTTCCTGGCAGTCCAAACAGGACACACTATGAGCGAAAGTCCGTCCTTAGAGACCATGGTCAAGCAGCTAGCGGAGGGGCAACGGCATTTGCAGCTGGTCTGGGAAGCCCAACAGCGGGAAGCTAAAGAGGATCGGGAGGCCCTACAATCTGCTCTGAAGAGTCAGGCGACCATATTGGCTAATAATCAGCTAGTCCATGAAAGCGCGATGAAAAAACTAACTGAGACGATTGCCGCTAGCAAGGTACATCCGAACGTACCTAGTTCGGTACTACAGAAATATCAGGAGGGAGAGGATCCAGAGTCCTTTTTTACCAATTTTGAAAGAGTGGCTTCCTCCGCCCTGTGGCCGGAAGATAAGTGGGGACAGTACGTTGCTCCCTTGCTCACAGGTATCCTACAATCAGCATATCAAGCCGCCAACCCGGGTGGTGACACCCCTTATCAAGACATAAAAACTAGTATACTGGAAAGGGTAGGCCATGATGCAGAATATTACCGAGTTAAATTTCGTAAAATCAAATGGGGAGTCAATGAAGATCCTAGAACCTTTTATTTTCGAGTGAAAGATTTGGCATTGAAGTGGTTAGGCCATGTAGGAAATAGTCGGGAGGAGGTTCTCAAGACCATCATACTAGAACAATACCTAGACGGTCTGCCACCGTCTACAAAACACTGGATCAGGCAACACCCAAAAGTGGACACTGAGACGGCCATTGATCTCGCCTGTGCTTTTCACCGGTCTACTGATGTTAGGAACCCTCCGACACGAAACATCCTTAAACCAATCCTTCCGAACCCAAAGACCTTGGTAAAAAGCCCACCCGACCACCTAGTACCACGAAGATTTCCGGAAGGCCCACCTACAATGGGACCCTCAATGTTATAATTGTGGCGAATGGGGACACATCGCACGTATGTGTCCGCAAAAACAGGATACCGGGGAACCAATGGAGATAGGAATGACAAGGAGGAGGGTACTATGTACAGGAAAGGGTGCTCTCAAATTTAAGCTAATGATAACCGTTAACGGGAAAAGGGTGTATGCCCTGGTTGATTCTGGTTGTAGCCAATCGGTGATTAGAAAAGACTTGACACAGGACGACACAGAGGAGAAAGAATGGGTAACCATATGTTGTATACACGGAGACAAGGTCCAGTATCCTATAAAGGTGCTCCCAATCGTGTGGGGACCCTATCAGGATTTCCTACCCGTAGGAATAATGCCCCAATTAATCGAGGAGTGTATCATTGGGACAGATTATATCCACTTCCAAGAGTTGTTGGATCACGTTAGAGATAACAAGGTGGTCAAAGATTGGTGGAGAGAGGCTCCTTTCGCAGAGAGTTGTATTGAGTGTCCAGCTGATCGTAGAAGATTATCACGAAAGGAAAAACGACATGAGAGGGAGGAATATCGGAAGACTGCAGGGGAAAAATCGTGCGGGGAAATAGTGGCAGAACTTCAAGAAGCTCCTAGTAGTTTTAGCCAACAGCAGAGAGAGGACCCCTCCCTTACCCACGCTTGGAGGTCAGCCGTATCAGAAGAGACTGAGGAGGTGGGTCCCTACTTTGTAGTACAAAAAAACTTATTGTATCGAGTAACTACCACACGGTTGGGTATACGTAAACACCAACTTCTAGTACCTACCGATTATCGCGATCATGTTCTTGCACTAGCACATAGTCATCCAGGGGGGGGACACTTGGGAAGAGAGAAAACCGAAGAGTATTTACTCATAAAATTTTACTGGCCTGGGGTATACGCTCATATACGAAGGTATTGCGCCCAATGTCCCCGATGTCAGTTAACCGAACCTGGTAGGCCCAGGAAGGCACCTCAGTTACCCCTTCCCATTATAGATATTCCCTTTAAAAGAGTAGGGATGGACTTGGTCGGGCCCTTAATTCCTTCATCAAAAGGACACACCTACATCCTGGTCATTGTAGACTACGCCACCCGATACCCAGAGGCTATTCCCCTGACGAGTATGACGACCAAAACAGTTGCCCAAGCCATGATTAATATATTTGCTCAACTTGGTTTTCCCCATGAAATTCTTACAGACCAGGGTACCCCTTTTATGTCCACCCTAATGAAACAAGTGTGCAAAACGTTGGGGATAGCTCAGATCAGAACATCCGTTTACCATCCTCAAACAGATGGACTGGTAGAACGATATAACCGAACCATTAAAACGTTACTTAGAAAAATTATCAATGAGACAGGGAAAGATTGGGATCAAAAGCTCCCACTGGTTCTGTACGCCCTACGAACCCACGAACAAGCATCCACAGGGCATAGCCCATTTGAGTTGGTGTTTGGACGCCAACCTCGCTCCCTACTAGACATGGCGGTAGAAGCCTGGGAGGCTGAGGCGGAGGAAGGGGGGACTCCATTATTAGAATATGCAAAAAACTTGAGAAAACACCTACACAGTTTATGGGCTGACGTGCATGCAAACATGGAAGAGGCCCAACGAACTCAGAAACTCCAATATGACAAAGGAAGCAAACTACGGGTTTTCCAACCCGAAGACCCGGTCCTAATAATGAGGCCCACCTCCGAACACAAACTCCTCGCCAAATGGCAAGGGCCATATCGCATTATCAAAGCGGTTTCCCCCGTCACCTACCTTATTGAAATATCCTCCCATCCGAGGAAAACACAAATATATCATGTAAACTTGCTAAAAAAATGGGAAACACCCGAACAGCCTAACCAAACCATAGAAATGGGTCACTTCATGTGTCCCAACAAGAGACTAGATATCGAGTTCTACCCCACCACCCCATCCCCAGAGGTTAGTTTACCCTCGGTGAACGATAACTTATCTGGAGGGCAAAACAACAAGCACATACAATGTTGAAACAGTGACAACCGCTGTTTTCCGAGAAGCCAGGAAAAACTTCCCTAATCTACCACAACATACGAACAAATCCCGGTACAATCACTAGAGAGCGTCCATATCGCATTCCAGAAGCTAGAAAACAAATAATTGAGGAAGAAATCAAAAAGATGTTATTCTTAGGAGTCATCGAACCCTCCAAGAGTCCCTGGTGTTCACCGGTAGTTCTAGTACCAAAACCTGACGGTAGTGTCCGGTTTTGTATCGATTTCCGCAAACTTAACACAAACTCCCTCTTTGACACTTACCCCATCCCGCAAGTAGACGACGTTCTCGAAAAACTAGGAAGAGCAAAATACATGTCCACTATCGACTTAACCAAAGGATACTGGCAGATTCCCCTAGCCGCTCAGGATAAAGAGAAAACAGCTTTTTCCACCCAATCAGGGTTGTATCAGTTCACTGTACTGCCTTTTGGACTTCACGGGGCACCCGCAACCTTTCAGAGGTTGATGGATAGGATTTTAAAACCCTTTCCTACATTCTCTGCCGCATACCTAGACGATGTAGTCGTTTTTAGCGAATCGTGGGAGGAACATTTGGTACACCTACAGAAGATATTCCACGCCCTCAAATCAGCCGGCTTAACAGCCAATCCCAAGAAGTGTATCATAGGTAAGACAGACATCTCATACCTGGGTTATCGGATTAATCAGGGTACTCTACAACCTCAAAACCCAAAAGTGGAGGCTATCTTGCATGCCCCTCTTCCACTCACTAAAAAGGAGTTACGTTCATTTTTAGGATTAGTGGGCTATTATCGACGTTTCATTCCACATTATTCCTCCATAGCAGCCCCCCTTACGGACCTCCTCGCTAAACACCATCCCAATCGGCTTTTGCCTTTTTCAGAGACGCAGAATGCGAGTTTTGAACAACTTAGGGACTCCTTAACCTCCAACCCCATCCTACGCTGCCCGGATTTTACAAAACCCTTCCACCTTTACACCGATGCCTCGGATGTTGGACTTGGAGGGGTTCTAGCGCAACCTGATGCGGAAGGCCTTGACCTCCCCGTAGTCTACATCAGCAGGAAGTTATGTCCTCGGGAGCGTAATTACCCGATTATTGAGAGGGAATGTTTGGCTATCAAATGGGCCATAGACTGTCTACAATACTACCTCCTGGGCCGACCTTTTATTTTATTCACGGATCATGCTCCCCTTACATGGTTAGCTGCACATAAGGACTCGAACTCCAGAATACTCCGCTGGTTCCTTGAACTCCAACCCTTCTCTTTTCAGGTGCGCCACGTGCCCGGATCTCGCCAAGCCCCCGCGGATTATCTGTCTCGCTTTCCCCTGTCTACCACTGTCCTAGAGCAGGACAGTCCTTGGGGAAGGGTGTGTAACCGGGTCAGCCCGATCGTAGGCACGGCACCAGCAGGACAAGAGTTGTTGCGTTCCCATGTTGCCATGGGAACGCTTTCACCACGAGGCCGGCATTCGGAGGTTGCCTCGACAACCTCCGATGACGAGGTCAAAGCGGATTGGCCGGCGGGAGGTCAAAGACCAGGGATTCCCCAGGAGAACGAGGAGGCGGAGAACGAGGAGGCGGAGAACGAGGAGGTGGCGAACGAGGAGGAAGGAGCGGCGATCGAGAACGGAGGAGCGACGAGCGAGGAGAAAGGCGGCGGCAACGGTCGGAGAGGAGAGCCACACAATCCGGAAGACAACCCCGAGGACGGAGGGCGGCCCCGCTGTCCAGGAACTTGTGACGACGACGCCAGGGGAAGTGGAGTGGTGCCGGAGCCCGAGGGGGCCAGAGAGCAACGAGGGGACCACCATAGAGCCAGCCACGGCCCCGGAGGGTCGTGGCTCTGGAAGGTACGGTCCTTGTGGACAAGCAGAGGGGCACCTTAAAGGGGAACGAGCTGGGGAAGGGAGGGAGGCAGGGTGAGGGGAGGACAGGGAGGGAGTCAGAGGGCACCAAAAAGGGGCACGTAACAAGCACGACCAAAAAGTAAGCACATTTAGAAAAATAAGGAAACAAAGACACAGCCCACCGTCCTCACTGGCACACCCCCTTCCCGAACCCATTCCCCAGTATAGCAGCTAAGTAAAGGACGTATGTAACGGCCTTCATTCCACTCACCATCGATATTTATCCTTTTCTTTCCCCTGTATGGAACCCGGGAGCCCATGAGGAAGATGTCAAACGCCACCTAAAAGGAGAAGAGGGAGAGAAACACGTTAGGAAAACGAACTTCACCCAATGAAGAAATAATCTTTAAATCACTGTACCGAACCATATACATCACTCATTCGAAATAACAAATAAATACTTACCTGAATAACCCCAGCTGCCTCTACTGAGTGTCTGTACTGTTTGGGACTGCTACAATCCCCTTCTTCCTCCGTTCTTCCTCCCAAAACTGACCAAAACAGTCTTCGAACCACCATGGAGTTCCAGAGAACAAATCATCTGGGCCCAAAGAGAAAAGATGGAACCTCCAAACCTTGCCCGATCATTGCCTGTCTCTTGAGACACCAGCAGATCCGCCAACTCCTGTCAGTGGCCGGAGCGCAGGGACCCTTCAAAACTGACAGATATGAGGTCCGCATAATGGCTTATTTCTCCATGGAAACCAATGAGCATCAGAAGGGGTTCTTAGCACTCAGACCCAGAATGAGACAACTGGAAGTAAAATATGGCCTGTTCGAACCAGCGAGACTGTGGACCACCAAGAATGGAGTATGCAAGAACTTTTATGAACCAGTAGACCTCTGAATTTACCTGGATAGCCTAAAATTCCAGCCCATGGACACATTGGACCCAGACAGGCCTCTGCGACTACCCTGTGACAACCGAGATACCTCGCCTCCATCATCCGGCCAGGCCGCTTTGAACCCGAACACTGACCCAGAGGCAGAGACCTAGATAGACTTGCAAAAGCCCACAATGCAAGGGGACAGATACTGCAAGCGGTGGCACTCCACACGCAGCTTTCGGACAGAGACAAATCCCGCTCCCCCCTGAAGCCAACACCGGACTCCACCTGAACTTGAACTCACTTGAACTTACCCGCACACACCTGCACTCGCAGTCATGATGGGGAGACCTTGAGAGCCCAGAGACTTGTCAAGAGGCGGGAGGGGTCGTCAATTGACCGGCGGGCAGCTGAGTACCTGTCCGCATTTTGAAGTTATTATGTTATATAATTACAATATTACTGGTTTTTCACATCATACTTTAAATGCATAACTTTACATTTAGTTCTGGTTCTGATCTTGGTTTCGACTGAGTTTTACAAGTTGACAAGGCATAGATAGAGACATGCACTGCCTCTCAATGTTTATTGTTCTTTCTATGCAGTTATTTCACCTTTATGCTTTCCAGAACCTTCGACCTGTGGCATACCACTCCCACCTCCCCCCCCTTCTCCTCCCCCCCTTCTCCTCCCCCTCTTCCCTCTCACTCTAACCTGCATGGAAGTGACCGCTGTCCAGATAATCCATCTCACCCCACACCACAGATTCAGTTCTGATACAATACGACACAACCATGGAACTACAACACAATTGATGAGCAACCCCCTCAGACATGACGCACGTCCATGGATCTGTGAAAGACAGAGCCACAAGATGATCAGTAATACGGTTGGCATTGGCGGTACACACGCCCCACCAACACACCGCATTCTCTCCTACCGACGACAGTGGGAATCCCAACCATCTTCAACCCTCCCTGATGACCAGTGCAGCCCTACGAACCAGAGATATCACCGCTCACCATGACCAGATAATACCCTCACATCCATGGGGCTGTCACATGCCCTCCTCGCCCCACCTCCACCCCTTATTTCTGGTTGGGCAATAAAAATATCAATAATTGCATGTCATAGCGGCTCCCTTTACCCCCCTCTCTGAGACGACATGTACCCCTACGGCCCTCAGTGATTTCGTCCAACCCTGAGGTCTGTCCTTCCCTATCCCCTGTGGAGACGGACCCTGGGCGTTCTTGCTTCCAATGGGGCCCATTTAGCTGAGCGTGGGGGCCCCATAGGCCCAGACCCGCAGTCTACAGACCCGGTACTTTGGAGTTTTGTTTCTATACTCCTCTCCCTAGCTGCCTATCTCTCCTCTGTTTCTTTACCCCCTTTCGCTCTATCATCCATCTATTCTCCTCTTCTCCCCCTCCCCTTTTTCTGTTTCTTCTTTCTATCCCTCTCTCCTCTATTTTCCACCCACCCCTTCCTCCCCCCCTTTCTGCCTCTTTCCGCCCCGCCCTATTCCTCCCATGTCTATCTCTGCATTCCCCCTTCCCCACAGGGGTAAACCTATCGCTGACCACTCCCTCCCCCTCATCTCCCGTAACCCAACTTGACAGTCCTGTTGTTCTATACAACGCCTACCTGTCCCCCACCTACACCCTAACAGCCTTTTCTGGCCCCATCATTTCCAGCCCTATTCCTCCCACAGCCTACCCCCTTTGGATTGTCTCCTGGAATGTCAACAGCCTGACGCATTTTGTGAAATGGAAAAGAGTACTGTCTTACCTCTGGTCCACACATCTGGATAGCACAGAATCCAGTAAGTTACGGGGGGGACTGGGTTGGAAATGTACTCTTTAGCTTCTGCCCTCGATGTCAGGAGGTGACGCCCGGCAGAAATGCGAGGTTGCGATTTTGCTACGCAGGACACTGCCCATATCGGTTATCAAAACATGGGAGGATTCCGGTGGTAGATTCGTATTCACTAACCATACGCTGAGGCTGGGACACTCATCACTTTGCGTGGGCTCCATATATGCTCCAACTGGCCCTAAAAGACAGTTCCTCTTGCAACTCAACCAACTTCTGGCCGAAATAGGAGGAAGCCGCTACATCATGCGGGGACTGGAATCTGACAAAAGACGCAGTATTGGACAGGACGATCCCTATCGACATTTGCAATGACCACAACAGAGCTCTCTTAACTGACGTGGTGGCAGACATGGGACTGGCAGACTGCTTACACACCCAACCGACAAGGAATACACTTTCCTGTCACCTGTACATGGTACTCAGTCTCGAATGGACTTTTTCTTGGGGAGTCACACAATATTGTGGTCCAAATAAAGGATAATAGTATTATGGAATGTGGTCTTTCGGGCCACTCTCCGATTCAATTATTAGTACAGTCGGGCTTGACATATCCCAGGCGCAAACCCTGGCCTTTCAACGTTTCACGATATAGAACTCCCCAGGGCAAGATATACTTGCAGAACTCTGTCACTTCCAAGAGGGGGCTGTGGGCAGCAGCAAAGCTAAGAGGGCAAATGATGTGAGATGCGGCAATAGACAACAGAGACAGGAAAGTTTGCCAAGCGACCCAAGAAGAAGGTATGTGACATCTTCTGAGACAGTATACCACCCAGCCATTTCTGAGCATGCGCCACTCCCTGGAATGTGCCCATATGGTACATAACGAGCTCTACACGTCCCAAGCTGAATACGCACTACAACGTCTGCAGGGAAGACACTATGAACAAGGGGAGAAGGCTGGCTGGCTACTAGCTGCGCAGCTCAGACAAAGAGGGGCTGCTTTAGCTATCCCGGCCATTACATCATTACATCTGCGAATGGCGAGATACTCACTCGTCAACAGGACATAGTAAACAAATTTGCAACTTTCTATCAACATCTGTATACTCCGGAACCAATGTCTGACCCCACCCACATAGAAGTCTTCCTCACAATTCAGCTCTGTCGTGCTTTTCGGCCGAAGGCTGCTCTCTCCTAGATGGAGAGTTCAGCAGGACTGAAATAGGACATGCCATTTCCAATCTCCCCAACCAGAAAGCGCCAGGGGAAGATGGTTTCCCTGCCAAATTTTACAAATGGGCTGGTCACCAAGCGATTGGCGCTGTCCACGAAGCACTCAATGAGGCCTGTCAAGAAGGTTCTTTGGACGCGATGTCCAATTGATAGCTGTCATACCTAAAACTGGATGGAACCCGGTATTATGCAGCAGCTATCGCCCCATATCTCTCCTAAACGGGATATCAAGATACTTGCCAGTGTCCTGGCAGCCCGCCTGCATAAAGTCATCCCGTCCTTGATACACCATGACCAGGTGGGATTCGTACCGGGAAGGCTTTATATCAGACCCCTTTCCAATCCAAAGAGGGACGCGGCAGGGATGTCCTCTTTCATCGCTCTTGCTCTTGTTGGCAATGGAACCTCTTGCGGCAACTATTCTACAATCCCCACAGATTACAGGTATACCCCTAAAAGGGGGAACCTCCACAATCTACTTAGACGTGGATGACATGCTACTAACTCTAACTGACCTGACGAGATCCCTGCTGGCTCTACTGCCGGTCATAGATGGATTTGCATTGCATTCCAGTTACCGGGTGAACTGGGACAAGAATGAAGCACTGCCCTCTCATTCATAAAGACGAGAGCTGCACAACATGGCTACCAGTTCCAGTGGACCCCGTCCCACCTCAAGTACCTGGGAATACTTGTCTACCAGGGTTTCGAACGTATGATTCCAGATACCCTGGACCCCCTTATAGCGCGCATGAGACTAGACTTTGTGAAATGGTCACAACTGGGCCTCTCAATGTGGGGCAGGGTACAGGCAGTGAGAATGGTCACACTCTTTTGTTTTACCAATGTTCTAGGCATAATCCCCCTCCAAGTCCCCCTTTCGACCCTCAGACAACTAGACACAGCGCTGAGAGCCTTCGCATGGGGCTCCATACGCCCATGACTGACACCAGCAAAGCTACTGGCACGTCGATCCTGCGGGGCCTTTGGACTCCCTTCCATCCTTCCCTGGCTCTCCACTTATCACAGCTGGCATTCATGTTACCTGGACACCCGGAACAACCACAATGGGTAGCTACGGAGAAACTCCTACTTTCCCATTTTGCTGGTCTAAACGGCCTATACTGCATGGACCCTACAGAGTCCCAACCAGCCAACCCGATGCTCGTGGAAATACGTGCAGCTTGGCGTAGAGCACACCACCTACTTGTTATACACCCCTTCATACATGCCCAAGCCCCCATTTTGGGAAATAATAACTTCAAGATTGGGGGAACTACCCTTAACTGGCCACAGTGGACCCATGCGGGCATTGACTGTCTCGCTCAGATAGTCGATGAGGGGTCGCTCCAGTCATTCGATAACCTACGAGTGGATTACAGTCTACACACAAGGCAGGAATGGAGCTACCTGCAACTCAAAAACTGTTTCCGACAAACAATGGGAGCTGCCCCTTAGGAACTTAAGGCCTCTCCAGTGGTTATGGGTCGCCATAAGGGAATACTGGCAGGCCTATACGATGCACTAACACGTCACCTTCACTCGCAACCCCTCCTCAAAATGCTACACTCTAAATGGCAGGCCCGTTTACAGACAGACTATACAATGGAAGATTGGATGGACATACTGGATGCCATAGACAGGGGAACTAGGGAAGCTTGATTAAAATTCTGTCTCTTTAAGCGCTTCTGTGCCTTGGACGAGGTGACCTCGTCCAAGGCTACAGTTCCCCTGTGCCTTGGACGAGGTCACCTCGTCCAAGGCACAGGGGAACTTGGGGGAGCGCTAGCGCGCCCCCGTGCACCCCCTCCCCCCAAGGCGGGGATGGAAGGGGAAGACCTTCCCCTTCCACCCCCGCCCCCCCGGCAATCCGATGACGTCAGCACGCGCACAGCGCGCCAACGTCATCTAGTGTTGCCGGGCGCGCTGGAAGCCATTTGCTTCCAGCGCCCGAGGAGGAAAGGAGCTCAACAGGTGAGTCCTTTCCGTTTTTGGGGGTTGGGGGGGGAAACAGACACGGGGGAAAGGAAAGGGTTTTACCTTTCCCCCTGTGCCTGTTTTCACAGGATTCCTGCTCCACGATCGCAGACAGGGCCCGCGATCGTGGAGCAAGAATCTCCACTAGACCCAAGGGATTTTTTGTATTAGGTTTCTTTTGGGGGTGACCCCTTGGGCAAGGGACGCCCCCCTGGGGGGCAATTGTTTTTAGTATTTCGCCCCCCCCCCCCCGGGGGCAGATCCGTCGATTTTTCGGCAGATCTGCCCCCGGGGGGGGCGAAAACCACTAGACACCAGGGATTTTATTTTGTGTGTGTATTTTGGGGGCAACCCCTTGGGCAAGGGTCGCCCCCCCCGGGGGGCAATTTTTTTTTGTATTTCGCCCCCCCCGGGGGCAGATCGCCGGGGGCGAAATCCACTAGACACCAGGGAATTTGTTTTTATTGTGTTTTTTGGGGGTGACCCCTTGGGCAAGGGTCGCCCCCCCGGGGGTCAATTTTTTTAGTGTTTCGCCCCCCCCTGGGGACAGACCGCCTTTTTTTCAGCTGATCTGCCCCCGTGGGGGGGGGGCGAAATCCACTAGACACCAGGGGGGCTATTTTTTTAGTATTTCGCCTCCCCCCCCTTGGGGGCAGATTGCCAATTTTTGGGCTGATCTGCCCCCAAGGGGGGGGAGCGAAATGCACTAGACACCAGGGATTTTGTTTTTATTGTTTATTTTGGGGGCAACCCCTTGGGCAAGGGTCGCTCCCCTGGGGGGCTATTTTTCTTTTTCTGTTTCAGCCCCCCCCCCCGATGGCAGACCAGTCATTTTTTGAATGATCTGGCCCCCGGGGGGTGGAAGCACACTAGGCGCCAGGGATTGTGTGGTGTGTGTGTGTGTGGTGTGTGTTTGGGGGCACCCCTTGGGCAACGGTCGCCCCCCTAAAGTGGGGAAAGTTCGTATTGGCCATCTCTGCCCCTATTTTTGTAGGCCCATCTGCCCCCAAGGAGGGCAGAAAACACCAATACGGCAGGGATTTTTTTTGTTTTGTTTTGTGTTGTGCTGGGGGTGCCCCTTTTGGGAAGGGTCGCCCCCTAAAGGGGGCACAGAGGTGTTGCCCATTTCTGCCCCCCTTGGGCGCAGATTGGCCAATTTTTTTACGCCCATCTACCCCCGAGGTGGGCAGGATCCACTTAGGTACCAGGGACAACTTCTAAGTTCTTGGTGGTGGTGTGTTTGTCAACTGGCAAAGTATTTGTGTTTGTGATTATAACAATTTATTTCTTCTTTTTCTTCTAGTTCAACGCTTTTGCTTCCTTTGCTGTGGATCTTTGCGGTTTTGGCAGTAGTTGTCCTGCGGTTTGTATAATTGCATGTTTTAGGTAAGTGAAAGCAATTTACTCCAAAGGAGTATTGTTGACATGCATGAATGACATGTTTGTAGGTGGTGTACTACATGCAGTATTGTGTGTTTGACATTGTCCTTAGATTTGAGCACAGTGATGTTTGTGTTGTCATATGTCTAATTTGCTTTTTTCTTTTTTCTTTTTAGTGGGATATCACTGGTGATTGCTTTGTCTGTGCAGAGTAGTTGCTTGGTGAGTAGCTTTTTCAGGCAAGTGAGTGGTATAGTTTTTTGTAGTACATAACTCTTTGTGATAAAGCTACACTTTGTTTATTACTTATTTTAGTGCTAGTTGTTGTTGGCAATCCATTTGTTGTTAGGATCATGGCTAGCCGCAAAGTCACTGCTCAGCAGGTTGTTCGCATGCTCTTTGAGTCGTCTTCAGACCATGATTACGACACTGACTCTGCATCTGGGGCAGAGGAGGAAGCAGGAGATTCTGGAAGTGAGTTTTCTGTCCGAGAGTATTCTTCTGATGAGGAAGCTACTCTCAGTGCAGATGAAGGGCCTGTGTTAGAGGAGGACATTGATGTGCCAAGAGTGCAGCAGCCTGGGGCTGAAGGGTTTCCCATTAGAAGACCTGACACCTGGATTGCCCCAAACATGTAGCAGCCACAGTTACCTGCATTTACTGGTCTCCCAGGGTGTAGAGTTGATACGGAAAACTTTTTGCCTGTCCATTTCTTTCACTTGTTTATGGACGATGTATTTTTGGAAGAGATTGTGGAGCAGACAAATGTGTATGCAGAGCAATATTTGCGGGACAACGCTGCCAGACTTAAGCCTCAGTCTAGAGCTACTCAGTGGGTTCCCACATATCTGGAAGAGATGAACAGGTTTTTAGGTTTGTCTTTTTTGATGGGGTTGATCAGGAAGCCGTCACTGGCTTCTTATTGGTCTACTAGTCCCTTGATGGCAACTGCTATATTTCCTGCAACTATGACACATAATCGGTATTTGCTTCTTCTTCGTATGCTGCATTTTGTAGACAATGCTTTAGCCTTGCCACGAGATCACCCTGATTGTGACCGCCTATTTAAGATTAGGCCTGTCCTTGATCATTTTGTGGATCGGTTTTCAGAGGTCTATGTTCCAGGCAAAGAGATAAGTGTGGACGAGTCTTTGGTCCTTTTCAAGGGGCGTTTAGTTTTTAAGCAGTACATTCCTAGTAAGAGGGCACGGTATGGGATTAAATTGTATCTGCTGTCAGAAAGCAGTACAGGATGTGTGTATAATTTCCGGGTCTACACTGGTAGGGATTCCAGTATTGACCCTCCTGGTTGTCCGGCCACTTTTGGAGTTAGCGAAAAAAAAATGTGGGAACTTGCTAGACGACTGTTTAACAAACGTCACCATTTGTACGTAGATAATTTCTACACTGTAGTGCAGTTGTTCAAGGAGTTGTTTAGGGTGGACACTGTTGCTTGTGGCACAATCCGTTCTAACCGGAAAGGTGCCTTGCGGAATAATGAGCTGCTAGCTCTGAAATTTTCAGACAGGAGGGATGTGTACATGCTATCGACCATCCATGATGAGAGTACTTCCCCTGTGGCTGTTTGGGGTCAGGTTGCGGAAGTGCTCAAACCTGTGTGCATTTTGGACTACAATAGGCACATGGGTGGTGTTGATAGAGTAGATCAGAGGTTGGAACCTTACACTGCTCTTCGTAAGTCTTATGTGTGGTATAAAAAGTTGGCCCTACATTTATTTCATTTGGCAACTTTTAATGCCTGTATTGTATACAAGGATTGTTCACCTGAGTCAAGGATGACATTTGTTACATTTTAGGAGTCGGTGATAGAAAGCCTTATTGTGGTGGAACCGGCAAGAGTTCCTAGAGTAGAAGTGGTGGAGGATGTGGCTAGATTGAAAGATTGCCACTTTCCAGATCACATTCCTCTCACTCCCAAAAAAGACTTGCCCACAAAGAAATGTAGAGTATGTGCCCGGAGATTAATCCGGAGGGAGAGCCGGATGTACTGCCCCGAATGCACTTCAAAGCCTGGGCTGTGTGTGCCCAGCTGTTATAGAAGTTACCATACCAAAAGAAAATTCAGGGAAATACCGTGAGCGTAAGCTGTCTGTTTTATATTTTCATATGTTTCACGGTTGGCATCTCTGTCATGTATTTAGTTAGAGCTTTTGTGTTTGTAGTTTTGTGCTTATTTTATAATTAGTGGTTTATTTGTTGTTTATAAACAAAAAAAGTGATGGCGGTGTGTGTGGGGTGGCGCTTGGCTGGCGGTGTGCATGGGGTGGCGCTTGGCTGGCGGTGTGCTTGGGGTGGCGCTTGGCTGGCGGTGTGCTTGGGGTGGTGCTTGGCTGGCGGTGCCAGCCAAACAGCAGTCCACACTCCCATCAGCTGGTGTGATTCTTGTATCAGGCATGTGGGCGTATGTAAGTGATGGGCCCTTGAGTGGCGCGGTCTGTCGATGTGAGTGTTGTAATGTGCTGGGCCCGTGGCTGGCGGTGTGAATGGTCTTGTGCGTGTCATGTATGAAAGGTGTGTGAATGGACTGTAAAGCGGTTGGTGCCTTGTCGCGGCTTTACAGCTCACGAGCTGTGAGTCATTGGTTCAGTTTTTTGCCTTTCATTTATTAGCAGTGCATTTCATTTTTGTGAAATCTCTTGTTAATAAAATTTGATCCACTGAACCATCACTCACCCTCGTGCCAAATCCAACCAGTATGTGTGGTAAAAATGACAAAACCTGCTCCGCTGTAATCAGGCGTCGCAGCACACCTGTGACACGCTAGGTGCCTCGGTGGGACCCCGATGATGAAGCATGCCACCAACTTGGTTGGTGGGTGAGGGGTCTTCTTAACATATCCTAAGTGTGTTTCTTTTCACAATTTTAGTGCTTGGCACATCACGGACATATGTGCACACATCAAAATGATATATTACAAAAATACCTGTGTTTGTGGGGGGGGGCCCCACCTATGTTTTTGGTCCTGGGTGCGGCCTTCAGATAGGGAAACCTACAAAACCCAGACATTTTTTAAAACTAGACACCCCAAGGAGTCCAGGGAGGTGTGGCTTGTGTGGCTCCCCCAACATTTTCTTACCCAGACTCCTCTGTAAACCTCAAAATTTGCATAAAAAAGCATATTTTCCTGACTTTTCTTAGTAGGATCACCGCTCCAGCACAAAATTCCTACTCCCCAGTTTTCCCCTCAGTCTCCCAAGTAAAATTACACCTCACTTATGTGGGTCCCCAAAGCAGAGTCCGTCTAAAGATGTATAAAAGAATATGCCCTTATAAACTCGCTGTGCTATCCCTTCTATCTCTTCAAGTTTTGGGCCTTATTCTGTTGCAGGCACCTGGCCCACCCACACAAGTGAGGTATCATTTTTACCGGGAGACTTGGGGGAACGCTGGGTGGAAGGAAATTTGTGGCTCCTCTCAGATTCCAGAACTTTCTGTCACCGAAATGAGAGGAAATGGTGTTTTTTAACCAAATTTTGAGGATTGCAAAGGATTCTGGATAACAGAACCTGGTCCGAGCCCCACAAGTCACCCCATCATGGATTCCCCTAGGTCTCTAGTTTTCAAAAATGCACAGGGTTGGTAGGTTTCCCTAGGTGCCGGCTGAGCTACAGGCCAAAATCCACAGGTAGGCACTGTTTTCTTTAAAAAAATGGGATGTGTCCATGTTGTGCTTTGGGGCATTTCCTGTCGCGGGCGCTAGGCCTACCCACACAAGTAAGGTATCATTTTTTTCGGGAGACTTGGGGGAACGCTGGGTGGAAGGAAATTTGTGGCTCCTCTCAGATTCCAGAACTTTCTGCCACAGAAATGTGAGGAACATGTGTTTTTTTAGCCAAATTTTGAGGTTTGCAAAGGATTCTGGGTAACAGAACCTGGTCCGAGCCCCACAAGTCACCCCATCTTGGATTCCCCTGGGTCTCTAGTTTTCAGAAATGCACAGGTTTGGTAGGTTTCCCTAGGTGCCGGCTGAGCTAGAGGCCAAAATCTACAGGTAGGCACTTCGCAAAAATCACCTTTGTTTTCTTTAAAAAAATTGGATGTGTCCACGTTGCGCTTTGGGGCGTTTCCTGTCGCGGGCGCTAGGCCTACCCACACAAGTGAGGTATCATTTCTATCAGGAGACTTGGGGGAACGCTGAGTGGAAGGAAATTTGTGGCTCCTCTCAGATTCCAGAACTTTCTGCCACAGAAATGTGAGGAACATGTGTTTTTTTAGCCACATTTTGAGGTTTGCAAAGGATTCTGGGTAACAGAACCTGGTCCGAGCCCCACAAGTCACCCCATCATGGATTCCCCTAGGTCTCTAGTTTTCAGAAATGCACAGGTTTGGTAGGTTTCCCTAGGTGCCGGCTGAGCTAGAGGCCAAAATCTACAGGTAGGCCCTTCGCAAAAAACACCTTTGTTTTCTTTCAAAAATTTGGATGTGTCCACGTTGGGCTTTGGGGCGTTTCCTTTCGCGGGCGCGAGGCCTACCCACACAAGTAAGGTATCATTTTTATCGGGAGTCTTGGGGGAACGCTGGGTGGAAGGAAATTTGTGGCTCCTCTCAGATTCCAGAACTTTCTGCCACAGAAATGTGAGGAACATGTGTTTTTTTAGCCAAATTTTGAGGTTTGCAAAGGATTCTGGGTAACAGAACCTGGTCCGAGCCCCACAAGTCACCCCATCTTGGATTGCCCTAGGTCTCTAGTTTTCAGAAAGGCACAGGTTTGGTAGGTTTCACTAGATGCCGGCTGAGCTAGAGGCCAAAATCTACAGGTAGGCACTTCGCAAAAATCACCTCTATTTTCTTTAAAAAAATTGGATGTGTCCACGTTGCGCTTTGGGGCGTTTCCTGTCACAGGCGCTAGGCCTACCCACACAAGTGAGGTATCATTTTTATCGGGAGACTTGGGGGAACGCTGGGTGGAAGGAAATTTGTGGCTCCTCTCAGATTCCAGGACTTTCTGCCACAGAAATGTGAGGAACATGTGTTTTTTTAGCCACATTTTGAGGTTTGAAAAGGATTCTGGGTAACAGAACCTGGTCCGAGCCCCACAAGTCACCCCATCATGGATTCCCCTAGGTCTCTAGTTTTCAGAAATGCACAGGTTTGGTAGGTTTCCCTAGGTGCCAGCTGAGCTAGAGGCCAAAATCTACAGGTAGACACTTTGCAAAAATCACCTCTATTTTCTTTCAAAAAATTGGATGTGTCCACGTTGGGCTTTGGGGCGTTTCCTTTCGCGGGCGTGAGGCCTACCTACCTATCTCTTCAAGTTTTGGGCCTTATTCTGTTGCAGGCACCTGGCCCACCCACACAAGTGAGGTATCATTTTTATCGGGAGACTTGGGGGAACGCTGGGTGGAAGGAAATTTGTGGCTCCTCTCAGATTCCAGAACTTTCTGTCACCGAAATGAGAGGAAATGGTGTTTTTTTAACCAAATTTTGAGGATTGCAAAGGATTCTGGGTAACAGAACCTGGTCCGAGCCCCACAAGTCACCCCATCTTGGATTCCCCTAGGTCTCTAGTTTTCAAAAATGCACAGGGTTGGTAGGTTTCCCTAGGTGCCGGCTGAGCTACAGGCCAAAATCCACAGGTAGGCACTGTTTTCTTTAAAAAAATGGGATGTGTCCATGTTGTGCTTTGGGGCATTTCCTGTCGCGGGCGCTAGGCCTACCCACACAAGTGAGGTATCATTTTTTTCGGGAGACTTGGGGGAACGCTGTGTGGAAGGAAATTTGTGGCTCCTCTCAGATTCCAGAACTTTCTGCCACAGAAATGTGAGGAACATGTGTTTTTTTAGCCAAATTTTGAGGTTTGCAAAGGATTCTGGGTAACAGAACCTGGTCCGAGCCCCACAAGTCACCCCATCTTGGATTCCCCTAGGTCTCTAGTTTTCAGAAATGCACAGGTTTGGTAGGTTTCCCTAGGTGCCGGCTGAGCTAGAGGCCAAAATCTACAGGTAGGCACTTCGCAAAAATCACCTTTGTTTTCTTTCAAAAAATTGGATGTGTCCACGTTGCGCTTTGGGGCGTTTCCTGTCGCGGGCGCTAGGCCTACCCACACAAGTGAGGTATCATTTCTATCAGGAGACTTGGGGGAACGCTGAGTGGAAGGAAATTTGTGGCTCCTCTCAGATTCCAGAACTTTCTGCCACAGAAATGTGAGGAACATGTGTTTTTTTAGCCACATTTTGAGGTTTGCAAAGGATTCTGGGTAACAGAACCTGGTCCGAGCCCCACAAGTCACCCCATCATGGATTCCCCTAGGTCTCTAGTTTTCAGAAATGCACAGGTTTGGTAGGTTTCCCTAGGTCCCGGCTGAGCTAGACCCAAAATCTACAGGTAGGCACTTCGCAAAAAACACCTTTGTTTTCTTTCAAAAAATTGGATATGTCCACGTTGCGCTTTGGGGCGTTTCCTGTCGCGGGCGCTAGGCCTACCCACACAAGTGAAGTATCATTTCTATCAGGAGACTTGGGGGAACGCTGAGTGGAAGGAAATTTGTGGCTCCTCTCAGATTCCAGAACTTTCTGCCACAGAAATGTGAGGAACATGTGTTTTTTTAGCCACATTTTGAGGTTTGCAAAGGATTCTGGGTAACAGAACCTGGTCCGAGCCCCACAAGTCACCCCATCATGGATTCCCCTAGGTCTCTAGTTTTCAGAAATGCAAAGTTTTGGTAGGTTTCCCTAGGTGCCGGCTGAGCTAGAGGCCAAAATCTACAGGTAGGCACTTCGCAAAAAACACCTTTATTTTCTTTCAAAAATTTGGATGTGTCCACATTGGGCTTTGGGGCGTTTCCTTTCGCGGGCGCGAGGCCTACCCACACAAGTGAGGTATCATTTTTATCGGGAGTCTTGGGGGAACGCAGGGTGGAAGGAAATTTGTGGCTCCTCTCAGATTCCAGGACTTTCTGCCACAGAAATGTGAGGAACATGTGTTTTTTTAGCCACATTTTGAGGTTTGAAAAGGATTCTGGGTAACAGAACCTGGTCCGAGCCCCACAAGTCACCCCATCATGGATTCCCATAGGTCTATAGTTTTCAGAAATGCACAGGTTTGGTAGGTTTCCCTAGGTGCCAGCTGAGCTAGAGGCCAAAATCTACAGGTAGACACTTTGCAAAAATCACCTCTATTTTCTTTCAAAAAATTGGATGTGTCCACGTTGCGCTTTGGGGCGTTTCCTGTCGCAGGCGCTAGGCCTACCCACACAAGTGAGGTATCATTTTTATCGGGAGACTTGGGGGAACGCTGGGTGGAAGGAAATTTGTGGCTCCTCTCAGATTCCAGGACTTTCTGCCACAGAAATGTGAGGAACAAGTGTTTTTTTAGCCAAATTTTGAGGTTTGCAAAGGATTCTGGGTAACAGAACCTGGTCCGAGCCCCACAAGTCACCTCATCATGGATTCCCCTAGGTCTCTAGTTTTCAGAAATGCACAGGTTTGGTAGGTTTCCCTAGGTGCCGGCTGAGCTAGAGGTCAAAATCTACAGGTAGGCACTTCGCAAAAAACACCTCTGTTTTCTTTCAAAAATTTGGATGTGTCCACGTTGGGCTTTGGGGCGTTTCCTTTCGCGGGCGCGAGGCCTACCTACCTATCTCTTCAAGTTTTGGGCCTTATTCTGTTGCAGGCACCTGGCCCACCCACACAAGTGAGGTATCATTTTTATCGGGAGACTTGGGGGAACGCTGGGTGGAAGGAAATTTGTGGCTCCTCTCAGATTCCAGAACTTTCTGTCACCGAAATGAGAGGAAATGGTGTTTTTTTAACCAAATTTTGAGGATTGCAAAGGATTCTGGGTAACAGAACCTGGTCCGAGCCCCACAAGTCACCCCATCATGGATTCCCCTAGGTCTCTAGTTTTCAAAAATGCACAGGGTTGGTAGGTTTCCCTAGGTGCCGGCTGAGCTACAGGCCAAAATCCACAGGTAGGCACTGTTTTCTTTAAAAAAATGGGATGTGTCCATGTTGTGCTTTGGGGCATTTCCTGTCGCGGGCGCTAGGCCTACCCACACAAGTGAGGTATCATTTTTTTCGGGAGACTTGGGGGAACGCTGGGTGGAAGGAAATTTGTGGCTCCTCTCAGATTCCAGAACTTTCTGCCACAGAAATGTGAGGAACATGTGTTTTTTTAGCCAAATTTTGAGGTTTGCAAAGGATTCTGGGTAACAGAACCTGGTCCGAGCCCCACAAGTCACCCCATCTTGGATTCCCCTAGGTCTCTAGTTTTCAGAAATGCACAGGTTTGGTAGGTTTCCCTAGGTGCCGGCTGAGCTAGAGGCCAAAATCTACAGGTAGGCACTTCGCAAAAATAACCTTTGTTTTCTTTCAAAAAATTGGATGTGTCCACGTTGCGCTTTGGGGCGTTTCCTGTCGCGGGCGCGAGGCCTACCTACCTATCTCTTCAAGTTTTGGGCCTTATTCTGTTGCAGGCACCTGGCCCACCCACACAAGTGAGGTATCATTTTTATCGGGAGACTTGGGGGAACGCTGGGTGGAAGGAAATTTGTGGCTCCTCTCAGATTCCAGAACTTTCTGTCACCGAAATGAGAGGAAATGGTGTTTTTTTAACCAAATTTTGAGGATTGCAAAGGATTCTGGGTAACAGAACCTGGTCCGAGCCCCACAAGTCACCCCATCATGGATTCCCCTAGGTCTCTAGTTTTCAAAAATGCACAGGGTTGGTAGGTTTCCCTAGGTGCCGGCTGAGCTACAGGCCAAAATCCACAGGTAGGCACTGTTTTCTTTAAAAAAATGGGATGTGTCCATGTTGTGCTTTGGGGCATTTCCTGTCGCGGGCGCTAGGCCTACCCACACAAGTGAGGTATCATTTTTTTCGGGAGACTTGGGGGAACGCTGGGTGGAAGGAAATTTGTGGCTCCTCTCAGATTCCAGAACTTTCTGCCACAGAAATGTGAGGAACATGTGTTTTTTTAGCCAAATTTTGAGGTTTGCAAAGGATTCTGGGTAACAGAACCTGGTCCGAGCCCCACAAGTCACCCCATCTTGGATTCCCCTAGGTCTCTAGTTTTCAGAAATGCACAGGTTTGGTAGGTTTCCCTAGGTGCCGGCTGAGCTAGAGGCCAAAATCTACAGGTAGGCACTTTGCAAAAATCACCTTTGTTTTCTTTCAAAAAATTGGATGTGTCCACGTTGCGCTTTGGGGCGTTTCCTGTCGCGGGCGCTAGGCCTACCCACACAAGTGAGGTATCATTTCTATCAGGAGACTTGGGGGAACGCTGAGTGGAAGGAAATTTGTGGCTCCTCTCAGATTCCAGAACTTTCTCCCACAGAAATGTGAGGAACATGTGTTTTTTTAGCCACATTTTGAGGTTTGCAAAGGATTCTGGGTAACAGAACCTGGTCCGAGCCCCACAAGTCACCCCATCATGGATTCCCCTAGGTCTCTAGTTTTCAGAAATGCACAGGTTTGGTAGGTTTCCCTAGGTGCCGGCTGAGCTAGAGGCCAAAATCTACAGGTAGGCACTTCGCAAAAAACACCTTTGTTTTCTTTCAAAAATTTGGATGTGTCCACGTTGCGCTTTGGGGCGTTTCCTGTCGCGGGCGCTAGGCCTACCCACACAAGTGAGGTATCATTTCTATCAGGAGACTTGGGGGAACGCTGAGTGGAAGGAAATTTGTGGCTCCTCTCAGATTCCAGAACTTTCTGCCACAGAAATGTGAGGAACATGTGTTTTTTTAGCCTCATTTTGAGGTTTGCAAAGGATTCTGGGTAACAGAACCTGGTCCGAGCCCCACAAGTCACCCCATCATGGATTCCCCTAGGTCTCTAGTTTTCAGAAATGCACAGGTTTGGTAGGTTTCCCTAGGTGCCGGCTGAGCTAGAGGCCAAAATCTACAGGTAGGCACTTCGCAAAAAACACCTTTGTTTTCTTTCAAAAATTTGGATGTGTCCACGTTGGGCTTTGGGGCGTTTCCTTTCGCGGGCGCGAGGCCTACCCACACAAGTGAGGTATCATTTTTATCGGGAGTCTTGTGGGAACGCTGGGTGGAAGGAAATTTGTGGCTCCTCTCAGATTCCAGAACTTTCTGCCACAGAAATGTGAGGAACATGTGTTTTTTTAGCCAAATTTTGAGGTTTGCAAAGGATTCTGGGTAACAGAACCTGGTCCGAGCCCCACAAGTCACCCCATCTTGGATTCCCCTAGGTCTCTAGTTTTCAGAAAGGCACAGGTTTGGTAGGTTTCACTAGATGCCGGCTGAGCTAGAGGCCAAAATCTACAGGTAGGCACTTCGCAAAAATCACCTCTATTTTCTTTCAAAAAATTGGATGTGTCCACGTTGCGCTTTGGGGCGTTTCCTGTCACAGGCGCTAGGCCTACCCACACAAGTGAGGTATCATTTTTATCGGGAGACTTGGGGGAACGCTGGGTGGAAGGAAATTTGTGGCTCCTCTCAGATTCCAGGACTTTCTGCCACAGAAATGTGAGGAACATGTGTTTTTTTAGCCACATTTTGAGGTTTGAAAAGGATTCTGGGTAACAGAACCTGGTCCGAGCCCCACAAGTCACCCCATCATGGATTCCCATAGGTCTCTAGTTTTCAGAAATGCACAGGTTTGGTAGGTTTCCCTAGGTGCCAGCTGAGCTAGAGGCCAAAATCTACAGGTAGACACTTCGCAAAAATCACCTCTATTTTCTTTCAAAAAATTGGATGTGTCCACGTTGCGCTTTGGGGTGTTTCCTGTCGCAGGCGCTAGGCCTACCCACACAAGTGAGGTATCATTTTTATCGGGAGACTTGGGGGAACGCTGGGTGGAAGGAAATTTGTGGCTCCTCTCAGATTCCAGGACTTTCTGCCACAGAAATGTGAGGAACAAGTGTTTTTTTAGCCAAATTTTGAGGTTTGCAAAGGATTCTGGGTAACAGAACCTGGTCCGAGCCCCACAAGTCACCTCATCATGGATTCCCCTAGGTCTCTAGTTTTCAGAAATGCACAGGTTTGGTAGGTTTCCCTAGGTGCCGGCTGAGCTAGAGGTCAAAATCTACAGGTAGGCACTTCGCAAAAAACACCTCTGTTTTCTTTCAAAAATTTGGATGTGTCCACGTTGGGCATTGGGGCGTTTCCTTTCGCGGGCGCGAGGCCTACCTACCTATCTCTTCAAGTTTTGGGCCTTATTCTGTTGCAGGCACCTGGCCCACCCACACAAGTGAGGTATCATTTTTATCGGGAGACTTGGGGGAACGCTGGGTGGAAGGAAATTTGTGGCTCCTCTCAGATTCCAGAACTTTCTGTCACCGAAATGAGAGGAAATGGTGTTTTTTTAACCAAATTTTGAGGATTGCAAAGGATTCTGGGTAACAGAACCTGGTCCGAGCCCCACAAGTCACCCCATCATGGATTCCCCTAGGTCTCTAGTTTTCAAAAATGCACAGGGTTGGTAGGTTTCCCTAGGTGCCGGCTGAGCTACAGGCCAAAATCCACAGGTAGGCACTGTTTTCTTTAAAAAAATGGGATGTGTCCATGTTGTGCTTTGGGGCATTTCCTGTCGCGGGCGCTAGGCCTACCCACACAAGTGAGGTATCATTTTTTTCGGGAGACTTGGGAGAACGCTGGGTGGAAGGAAATTTGTGGCTCCTCTCAGATTCCAGAACTTTCTGCCACAGAAATGTGAGGAACATGTGTTTTTTTAGCCAAATTTTGAGGTTTGCAAAGGATTCTGGGTAACAGAACCTGGTCCGAGCCCCACAAGTCACCCCATCTTGGATTCCCCTAGGTCTCTAGTTTTCAGAAATGCACAGGTTTGGTAGGTTTCCCTAGGTGCCGGCTGAGCTAGAGGCCAAAATCTACAGGTAGGCACTTCGCAAAAATCACCTTTGTTTTCTTTCAAAAAATTGGATGTGTCCACGTTGCGCTTTGGGGCGTTTCCTGTCGCGGGCGCTAGGCCTACCCACACAAGTGAGGTATCATTTCTATCAGGAGACTTGGGGGAACGCTGAGTGGAAGGAAATTTGTGGCTCCTCTCAGATTCCAGAACTTTCTGCCACAGAAATGTGAGGAACATGTGTTTTTTTAGCCACATTTTGAGGTTTGCAAAGGATTCTGGGTAACAGAACCTGGTCCGAGTCCCACAAGTCACCCCATCATGGATTCCCCTAGGTCTCTAGTTTTCAGAAATGCACAGGTTTGGTAGGTTTCCCTAGGTGCCGGCTGAGCTAGAGGCCAAAATCTACAGGTAGGCACTTCGCAAAAAACACCTTTGTTTTCTTTCAAAAATTTGGATGTGTCCACGTTGCGCTTTGGGGCGTTTCCTGTCGCGGGCGCTAGGCCTACCCACACAAGTGAGGTATCATTTCTATCAGGAGACTTGGGGGAACGCTGAGTGGAAGGAAATTTGTGGCTCCTCTCAGATTCCAGAACTTTCTGCCACAGAAATGTGAGGAACATGTGTTTTTTTAGCCACATTTTGAGGTTTGCAAAGGATTCTGGGTAACAGAACCTGGTCCGAGCCCCACAAGTCACCCCATCATGGATTCCCCTAGGTCTCTAGTTTTCAGAAATGCACAGGTTAGGTAGGTTTCCCTAGGTGCCGGCTGAGCTAGAGGCCAAAATCTACAGGTAGGCACTTCGCAAAAAACACCTTTGTTTTCTTTCAAAAATTTGGATGTGTCCACGTTGGGCTTTGGGGCGTTTCCTTTCGCGGGCGCGAGGCCTACCCACACAAGTGAGGTATCATTTTTATCGGGAGTCTTGGGGGAACGCTGGGTGGAAGGAAATTTGTGGCTCCTCTCAGATTCCAGAACTTTCTGCCACAGAAATGTGAGGAACATGTGTTTTTTTAGCCAAATTTTGAGGTTTGCAAAGGATTCTGGGTAACAGAACCTGGTACGAGCCCCACAAGTCACCCCATCTTGGATTCCCCTAGGTCTCTAGTTTTCAGAAAGGCACAGGTTTGGTAGGTTTTACTAGATGCCGGCTGAGCTAGAGGCCAAAATCTACAGGTAGGCACTTCGCAAAAATCACCTCTATTTTCTTTCAAAAAATTGGATGTGTCCACGTTGCGCTTTGGGGCGTCTCCTGTCACAGGCGCTAGGCCTACCCACACAAGTGAGGTATCATTTTTATCGGGAGACTTGGGGGAACGCTGGGTGGAAGGAAATTTGTGGCTCCTCTCAGATTCCAGAACTTTCTGTCACCGAAATGAGAGGAAATGGTGTTTTTTTAACCAAATTTTGAGGATTGCAAAGGATTCTGGGTAACAGAACCTGGTCCGAGCCCCACAAGTCACCCCATCATGGGTTCCCCTAGGTCTCTAGTTTTCAAAAATGCACAGGGTTGGTAGGTTTCCCTAGGTGCCGGCTGAGCTACAGGCCAAAATCCACAGGTAGGCACTGTTTTCTTTAAAAAAATGGGATGTGTCCATGTTGTGCTTTGGGGCATTTCCTGTCGCGGGCGCTAGGCCTACCCACACAAGTGAGGTATCATTTTTTTCGGGAGACTTGGGGAAACGCTGGGTGGAAGGAAATTTGTGGCTCCTCTCAGATTCCAGAACTTTCTGCCACAGAAATGTGAGGAACATGTGTTTTTTTAGCCAAATTTTGAGGTTTGCAAAGGATTCTGGGTAACAGAACCTGGTCCGAGCCCCACAAGTCACCCCATCTTGGATTCCCCTAGGTCTCTAGTTTTCAGAAATGCACAGGTTTGGTAGGTTTCCCTAGGTGCCGGCTGAGCTAGAGGCCAAAATCTACAGGTAGGCACTTCGCAAAAATCACCTTTGTTTTCTTTCAAAAATTTGGATGTGTCCACGTTGCGCTTTGGGGCGTTTCCTGTCGCGGGCGCTAGGCCTACCCACACAAGTGAGGTATCATTTCTATCAGGAGACTTGGGGGAACGCTGAGTGGAAGGAAATTTGTGGCTCCTCTCAGATTCCAGAACTTTCTGCCACAGAAATGTGAGGAACATGTGTTTTTTTAGCCACATTTTGAGGTTTGCAAAGGATTCTGGGTAACAGAACCTGGTCCGAGCCCCACAAGTCACCCCATCATGGATTCCCCTAGGTCTCTAGTTTTCAGAAATGCACAGGTTTGGTAGGTTTCCCTAGGTGCCGGCTGAGCTAGAGGCCAAAATCTACAGGTAGGCACTTCGCAAAAAACACCTTTGTTTTCTTTCAAAAATTTGGATGTGTCCACGTTGGGCTTTGGGGCGTTTCCTTTCGCGGGCGCGAGGCCTACCCACACAAGTGAGGTATCATTTTTATCGGGAGTCTTGGGGGAACGCTGGGTGGAAGGAAATTTGTGGCTCCTCTCAGATTCCAGAACTTTCTGCCACAGAAATGTGAGGAACATGTGTTTTTTTAGCCACATTTTGAGGTTTGCAAAGGATTCTGGGTAACAGAACCTGGTCCGAGCCCCACAAGTCACCCCATCTTGGATTCCCATAGGTCTCTAGTTTTCAGAAATGCACAGGTTTGGTAGGTTTCCCTAGGTGCCAGCTGAGCTAGAGGCCAAAATCTACAGGTAGACACTTCGCAAAAATCACCTCTATTTTCTTTCAAAAAATTGGATGTGTCCACGTTGCGCTTTGGGGTGTTTCCTGTCGCAGGCGCTAGGCCTACCCACACAAGTGAGGTATCATTTTTATCGGGAGACTTGGGGGAACGCTGGGTGGAAGGAAATTTGTGGCTCCTCTCAGATTCCAGGACTTTCTGCCACAGAAATGTGAGGAACAAGTGTTTTTTTAGCCAAATGTTGAGGTTTGCAAAGGATTCTGGGTAACAGAACCTGGTCCGAGCCCCACAAGTCACCTCATCATGGATTCCCCTAGGTCTCTAGTTTTCAGAAATGCTCAGGTTTGGTAGGTTTCCCTAGGTGCCGGCTGAGCTAGAGGTCAAAATCTACAGGTAGGCACTTCGCAAAAAACACCTCTGTTTTCTTTCAAAAATTTGGATGTGTCCACGTTGGGCATTGGGGCGTTTCCTTTCGCGGGCGCGAGGCCTACCTACCTATCTCTTCAAGTTTTGGGCCTTATTCTGTTGCAGGCACCTGGCCCACCCACACAAGTGAGGTATCATTTTTATCGGGAGACTTGGGGGAACGCTGGGTGGAAGGAAATTTGTGGCTCCTCTCAGATTCCAGAACTTTCTGTCACCGAAATGAGAGGAAATGGTGTTTTTTTAACCAAATTTTGAGGATTGCAAAGGATTCTGGGTAACAGAACCTGGTCCGAGCCCCACAAGTCACCCCATCATGGGTTCCCCTAGGTCTCTAGTTTTCAAAAATGCACAGGGTTGGTAGGTTTCCCTAGGTGCCGGCTGAGCTACAGGCCAAAATCCACAGGTAGGCACTGTTTTCTTTAAAAAAATGGGATGTGTCCATGTTGTGCTTTGGGGCATTTCCTGTCGCGGGCGCTAGGCCTACCCACACAAGTGAGGTATCATTTTTTTCGGGAGACTTGGGGGAACGCTGGGTGGTAGGAAATTTGTGGCTCCTCTCAGATTCCAGAACTTTCTGCCACAGAAATGTGAGGAACATGTGTTTTTTTAGCCAAATTTTGAGGTTTGCAAAGGATTCTGGGTAACAGAACCTGGTCCGAGCCCCACAAGTCACCCCATCTTGGATTCCCCTAGGTCTCTAGTTTTCAGAAATGCACAGGTTTGGTAGGTTTCCCTAGGTGCCGGCTGAGCTAGAGGCCAAAATCTACAGGTAGGCACTTCGCAAAAATCACCTTTGTTTTCTTTCAAAAAATTGGATGTGTCCACGTTGCGCTTTGGGGCGTTTCCTGTCGCGGGCGCTAGGCCTACCCACACAAGTGAGGTATCATTTCTATCAGGAGACTTGGGGGAACGCTGAGTGGAAGGAAATTTGTGGCTCCTCTCAGATTCCAGAACTTTCTGCCACAGAAATGTGAGGAACATGTGTTTTTTTAGCCACATTTTGAGGTTTGCAAAGGATTCTGGGTAACAGAACCTGGTCCGAGCCCCACAAGTCACCCCATCATGGATTCCCCTAGGTCTCTAGTTTTCAGAAATGCACAGGTTTGGTAGGTTTCCCTAGGTGCCGGCTGAGCTAGAGGCCAAAATCTACAGGTAGGCACTTCGCAAAAAACACCTTTGTTTTCTTTCAAAAATTTGGATGTGTCCACGTTGCGCTTTGGGGCGTTTCCTGTCGCGGGCGCTAGGCCTACCCACACAAGTGAGGTATCATTTCTATCAGGAGACTTGGGGGAACGCTGAGTGGAAGGAAATTTGTGGCTCCTCTCAGATTCCAGAACTTTCTGCCACAGAAATGTGAGGAACATGTGTTTTTTTAGCCTCATTTTGAGGTTTGCAAAGGATTCTGGGTAACAGAACCTGGTCCGAGCCCCACAAGTCACCCCATCATGGATTCCCCTAGGTCTCTAGTTTTCAGAAATGCACAGGTTTAGTAGGTTTCCCTAGGTGCCGGCTGAGCTAGAGGCCAAAATCTACAGGTAGGCACTTCGCAAAAAACACCTTTGTTTTCTTTCAAAAATTTGGATGTGTCCACGTTGGGCTTTGGGGCGTTTCCTTTCGCGGGCGCGAGGCCTACCCACACAAGTGAGGTATCATTTTTATCGGGAGTCTTGTGGGAACGCTGGGTGGAAGGAAATTTGTGGCTCCTCTCAGATTCCAGAACTTTCTGCCACAGAAATGTGAGGAACATGTGTTTTTTTAGCCAAATTTTGAGGTTTGCAAAGGATTCTGGGTAACAGAACCTGGTCCGAGCCCCACAAGTCACCCCATCTTGGATTCCCCTAGGTCTCTAGTTTTCAGAAAGGCACAGGTTTGGTAGGTTTCACTAGATGCCGGCTGAGCTAGAGGCCAAAATCTACAGGTAGGCACTTCGCAAAAATCACCTCTATTTTCTTTCAAAAAATTGGATGTGTCCACGTTGCGCTTTGGGGCGTTTCCTGTCACAGGCGCTAGGCCTACCCACACAAGTGAGGTATCATTTTTATCGGGAGACTTGGGGGAACGCTGGGTGGAAGGAAATTTGTGGCTCCTCTCAGATTCCAGGACTTTCTGCCACAGAAATGTGAGGAACATGTGTTTTTTTAGCCACATTTTGAGGTTTGAAAAGGATTCTGGGTAACAGAACCTGGTCCGAGCCCCACAAGTCACCCCATCATGGATTCCCATAGGTCTCTAGTTTTCAGAAATGCACAGGTTTGGTAGGTTTCCCTAGGTGCCAGCTGAGCTAGAGGCCAAAATCTACAGGTAGACACTTCGCAAAAATCACCTCTATTTTCTTTAAAAAAATTGGATGTGTCCACGTTGCGCTTTGGGGTGTTTCCTGTCGCAGGCGCTAGGCCTACCCACACAAGTGAGGTATCATTTTTATCGGGAGACTTGGGGGAACGCTGGGTGGAAGGAAATTTGTGGCTCCTCTCAGATTCCAGGACTTTCTGCCACAGAAATGTGAGGAACAAGTGTTTTTTTAGCCAAATTTTGAGGTTTGCAAAGGATTCTGGTTAACAGAACCTGGTCCGAGCCCCACAAGTCACCTCATCATGGATTCCCCTAGGTCTCTAGTTTTCAGAAATGCACAGGTTTGGTAGGTTTCCCTAGGTGCCGGCTGAGCTAGAGGTCAAAATCTACAGGTAGGCACTTCGCAAAAAACACCTCTGTTTTCTTTCAAAAATTTGGATGTGTCCACGTTGGGCATTGGGGCGTTTCCTTTCGCGGGCGCGAGGCCTACCTACCTATCTCTTCAAGTTTTGGGCCTTATTCTGTTGCAGGCACCTGGCCCACCCACTCAAGTGAGGTATCATTTTTATCGGGAGACTTGGGGGAACGCTGGGTGGAAGGAAATTTGTGGCTCCTCTCAGATTCCAGAACTTTCTGTCACCGAAATGAGAGGAAATGGTGTTTTTTTAACCAAATTTTGAGGATTGCAAAGGATTCTGGGTAACAGAACCTGGTCCGAGCCCCACAAGTCACCCCATCATGGATTCCCCTAGGTCTCTAGTTTTCAAAAATGCACAGGGTTGGTAGGTTTCCCTAGGTGCCGGCTGAGCTACAGGCCAAAATCCACAGGTAGGCACTGTTTTCTTTAAAAAAATGGGATGTGTCCATGTTGTGCTTTGGGGCATTTCCTGTCGCGGGCGCTAGGCCTACCCACACAAGTGAGGTATCATTTTTTTCGGGAGACTTGGGAGAACGCTGGGTGGAAGGAAATTTGTGGCTCCTCTCAGATTCCAGAACTTTCTGCCACAGAAATGTGAGGAACATGTGTTTTTTTAGCCAAATTTTGAGGTTTGCAAAGGATTCTGGGTAACAGAACCTGGTCCGAGCCCCACAAGTCACCCCATCTTGGATTCCCCTAGGTCTCTAGTTTTCAGAAATGCACAGGTTTGGTAGGTTTCCCTAGGTGCCGGCTGAGCTAGAGGCCAAAATCTACAGGTAGGCACTTCGCAAAAATCACCTTTGTTTTCTTTCAAAAAATTGGATGTGTCCACGTTGCGCTTTGGGGCGTTTCCTGTCGCGGGCGCTAGGCCTACCCACACAAGTGAGGTATCATTTCTATCAGGAGACTTGGGGGAACGCTGAGTGGAAGGAAATTTGTGGCTCCTCTCAGATTCCAGAACTTTCTGCCACAGAAATGTCAGGAACATGTGTTTTTTTAGCCACATTTTGAGGTTTGCAAAGGATTCTGGGTAACAGAACCTGGTCCGAGTCCCACAAGTCACCCCATCATGGATTCCCCTAGGTCTCTAGTTTTCAGAAATGCACAGGTTTGGTAGGTTTCCCTAGGTGCCGGCTGAGCTAGAGGCCAAAATCTACAGGTAGGCACTTCGCAAAAAACACCTTTGTTTTCTTTCAAAAATTTGGATGTGTCCACGTTGCGCTTTGGGGCGTTTCCTGTCGCGGGCGCTAGGCCTACCCACACAAGTGAGGTATCATTTCTATCAGGAGACTTGGGGGAACGCTGAGTGGAAGGAAATTTGTGGCTCCTCTCAGATTCCAGAACTTTCTGCCACAGAAATGTGAGGAACATGTGTTTTTTTAGCCACATTTTGAGGTTTGCAAAGGATTCTGGGTAACAGAACCTGGTCCGAGCCCCACAAGTCACCCCATCATGGATTCCCCTAGGTCTCTAGTTTTCAGAAATGCACAGGTTTGGTAGGTTTCCCTAGGTGCCGGCTGAGTTAGAGGCCAAAATCTACAGGTAGGCACTTCGCAAAAAACACCTTTGTTTTCTTTCAAAAATTTGGATGTGTCCACGTTGGGCTTTGGGGCGTTTCCTTTCGCGGGCGCGAGGCCTACCCACACAAGTGAGGTATCATTTTTATCGGGAGTCTTGGGGGAACGCTGGGTGGAAGGAAATTTGTGGCTCCTCTCAGATTCCAGAACTTTCTGCCACAGAAATGTGAGGAACATGTGTTTTTTTAGCCAAATTTTGAGGTTTGCAAAGGATTCTGGGTAACAGAACCTGGTCCGAGCCCCACAAGTCACCCCATCTTGGATTCCCCTAGGTCTCTAGTTTTCAGAAAGGCACAGGTTTGGTAGGTTTTACTAGATGCCGGCTGAGCTAGAGGCCAAAATCTACAGGTAGGCACTTCGCAAAAATCACCTCTATTTTCTTTCAAAAAATTGGATGTGTCCACGTTGCGCTTTGGGGCGTCTCCTGTCACAGGCGCTAGGCCTACCCACACAAGTGAGGTATCATTTTTATCGGGAGACTTGGGGGAACGCTGGGTGGAAGGAAATTTGTGGCTCCTCTCAGATTCCAGAACTTTCTGTCACCGAAATGAGAGGAAATGGTGTTTTTTTAACCAAATTTTGAGGATTGCAAAGGATTCTGGGTAACAGAACCTGGTCCGAGCCCCACAAGTCACCCCATCATGGGTTCCCCTAGGTCTCTAGTTTTCAAAAATGCACAGGGTTGGTAGGTTTCCCTAGGTGCCGGCTGAGCTACAGGCCAAAATCCACAGGTAGGCACTGTTTTCTTTAAAAAAATGGGATGTGTCCATGTTGTGCTTTGGGGCATTTCCTGTCGCGGGCGCTAGGCCTACCCACACAAGTGAGGTATCATTTTTTTCGGGAGACTTGGGGGAACGCTGGGTGGAAGGAAATTTGTGGCTCCTCTCAGATTCCAGAACTTTCTGCCACAGAAATGTGAGGAACATGTGGTTTTTTAGCCAAATTTTGAGGTTTGCAAAGGATTCTGGGTAACAGAACCTGGTCCGAGCCCCACAAGTCACCCCATCTTGGATTCCCCTAGGTCTCTAGTTTTCAGAAATGCACAGGTTTGGTAGGTTTCCCTAGGTGCCGGCTGAGCTAGAGGCCAAAATCTACAGGTAGGCACTTCGCAAAAATCACCTTTGTTTTCTTTCAAAAAATTGGATGTGTCCACGTTGCGCTTTGGGGCGTTTCCTGTCGCGGGCGCTAGGCCTACCCACACAAGTGAGGTATCATTTCTATCAGGAGACTTGGGGGAACGCTGAGTGGAAGGAAATTTGTGGCTCCTCTCAGATTCCAGAACTTTCTGCCACAGAAATGTGAGGAACATGTGTTTTTTTAGCCACATTTTGAGGTTTGCAAAGGATTCTGGGTAACAGAACCTGGTCCGAGCCCCACAAGTCACCCCATCATGGATTCCCCTAGGTCTCTAGTTTTCAGAAATGCACAGGTTTGGTAGGTTTCCCTAGGTGCCGGCTGAGCTAGAGGCCAAAATCTACAGGTAGGCACTTCGCAAAAAACACCTTTGTTTTCTTTCAAAAATTTGGATGTGTCCACGTTGCGCTTTGGGGCGTTTCCTGTCGCGGGCGCTAGGCCTACCCACACAAGTGAGGTATCATTTCTATCAGGAGACTTGGGGGAACGCTGAGTGGAAGGAAATTTGTGGCTCCTCTCAGATTCCAGAACTTTCTGCCACAGAAATGTGAGGAACATGTGTTTTTTTAGCCACATTTTGAGGTTTGCAAAGGATTCTGGGTAACAGAACCTGGTCCGAGCCCCACAAGTCACCCCATCATGGATTCCCCTAGGTCTCTAGTTTTCAGAAATGCACAGGTTTGGTAGGTTTCCCTAGGTGCCGGCTGAGCTAGAGGCCAAAATCTACAGGTAGGCACTTCGCAAAAAACACCTTTGTTTTCTTTCAAAAATTTGGATGTGTCCACGTTGGGCTTTGGGGCGTTTCCTTTCGCGGGCGCGAGGCCTACCCACACAAGTGAGGTATCATTTTTATCGGGAGTCTTGGGGGAACGCTGGGTGGAAGGAAATTTGTGGCTCCTCTCAGATTCCAGAACTTTCTGCCACAGAAATGTGAGGAACATGTGTTTTTTTAGCCACATTTTGAGGTTTGCAAAGGATTCTGGGTAACAGAACCTGGTCCGAGCCCCACAAGTCACCCCATCTTGGATTCCCATAGGTCTCTAGTTTTCAGAAATGCACAGGTTTGGTAGGTTTCCCTAGGTGCCAGCTGAGCTAGAGGCCAAAATCTACAGGTAGACACTTCGCAAAAATCACCTCTATTTTCTTTCAAAAAATTGGATGTGTCCACGTTGCGCTTTGGGGTGTTTCCTGTCGCAGGCGCTAGGCCTACCCACACAAGTGAGGTATCATTTTTATCGGGAGACTTGGGGGAACGCTGGGTGGAAGGAAATTTGTGGCTCCTCTCAGATTCCAGGACTTTCTGCCACAGAAATGTGAGGAACAAGTGTTTTTTTAGCCAAATGTTGAGGTTTGCAAAGGATTCTGGGTAACAGAACCTGGTCCGAGCCCCACAAGTCACCTCATCATGGATTCCCCTAGGTCTCTAGTTTTCAGAAATGCACAGGTTTGGTAGGTTTCCCTAGGTGCCGGCTGAGCTAGAGGTCAAAATCTACAGGTAGGCACTTCGCAAAAAACACCTCTGTTTTCTTTCAAAAATTTGGATGTGTCCACGTTGGGCATTGGGGCGTTTCCTTTCGCGGGCGCGAGGCCTACCTACCTATCTCTTCAAGTTTTGGGCCTTATTCTGTTGCAGGCACCTGGCCCACCCACACAAGTGAGGTATCATTTTTATCGGGAGACTTGGGGGAACGCTGGGTGGAAGGAAATTTGTGGCTCCTCTCAGATTCCAGAACTTTCTGTCACCGAAATGAGAGGAAATGGTGTTTTTTTAACCAAATTTTGAGGATTGCAAAGGATTCTGGGTAACAGAACCTGGTCCGAGCCCCACAAGTCACCCCATCATGGGTTCCCCTAGGTCTCTAGTTTTCAAAAATGCACAGGGTTGGTAGGTTTCCCTAGGTGCCGGCTGAGCTACAGGCCAAAATCCACAGGTAGGCACTGTTTTCTTTAAAAAAATGGGATGTGTCCATGTTGTGCTTTGGGGCATTTCCTGTCGCGGGCGCTAGGCCTACCCACACAAGTGAGGTATCATTTTTTTCGGGAGACTTGGGGGAACGCTGGGTGGTAGGAAATTTGTGGCTCCTCTCAGATTCCAGAACTTTCTGCCACAGAAATGTGAGGAACATGTGTTTTTTTAGCCAAATTTTGAGGTTTGCAAAGGATTCTGGGTAACAGAACCTGGTCCGAGCCCCACAAGTCACCCCATCTTGGATTCCCCTAGGTCTCTAGTTTTCAGAAATGCACAGGTTTGGTAGGTTTCCCTAGGTGCCGGCTGAGCTAGAGGCCAAAATCTACAGGTAGGCACTTCGCAAAAATCACCTTTGTTTTCTTTCAAAAAATTGGATGTGTCCACGTTGCGCTTTGGGGCGTTTCCTGTCGCGGGCGCTAGGCCTACCCACACAAGTGAGGTATCATTTCTATCAGGAGACTTGGGGGAACGCTGAGTGGAAGGAAATTTGTGGCTCCTCTCAGATTCCAGAACTTTCTGCCACAGAAATGTGAGGAACATGTGTTTTTTTAGCCACATTTTGAGGTTTGCAAAGGATTCTGGGTAACAGAACCTGGTCCGAGCCCCACAAGTCACCCCATCATGGATTCCCCTAGGTCTCTAGTTTTCAGAAATGCACAGGTTTGGTAGGTTTCCCTAGGTGCCGGCTGAGCTAGAGGCCAAAATCTACAGGTAGGCACTTCGCAAAAAACACCTTTGTTTTCTTTCAAAAATTTGGATGTGTCCACGTTGCGCTTTGGGGCGTTTCCTGTCGCGGGCGCTAGGCCTACCCACACAAGTGAGGTATCATTTCTATCAGGAGACTTGGGGGAACGCTGAGTGGAAGGAAATTTGTGGCTCCTCTCAGATTCCAGAACTTTCTGCCACAGAAATGTGAGGAACATGTGTTTTTTTAGCCACATTTTGAGGTTTGCAAAGGATTCTGGGTAACAGAACCTGGTCCGAGCCCCACAAGTCACCCCATCATGGATTCCCCTAGGTCTCTAGTTTTCAGAAATGCACAGGTTTGGTAGGTTTCCCTAGGTGCCGGCTGAGCTAGAGGCCAAAATCTACAGGTAGGCACTTCGCAAAAAACACCTTTGTTTTCTTTCAAAAATTTGGATGTGTCCACGTTGGGCTTTGGGGCGTTTCCTTTCGCGGGCGCGAGGCCTACCCACACAAGTGAGGTATCATTTTTATCGGGAGTCTTGGGGGAACGCTGGGTGGAAGGAAATTTGTGGCTCCTCTCAGATTCCAGAACTTTCTGCCACAGAAATGTGAGGAACATGTGTTTTTTTAGCCACATTTTGAGGTTTGCAAAGGATTCTGGGTAACAGAACCTGGTCCGAGCCCCACAAGTCACCCCATCTTGGATTCCCATAGGTCTCTAGTTTTCAGAAATGCACAGGTTTGGTAGGTTTCCCTAGGTGCCAGCTGAGCTAGAGGCCAAAATCTACAGGTAGACACTTCGCAAAAATCACCTCTATTTTCTTTCAAAAAATTGGATGTGTCCACGTTGCGCTTTGGGGTGTTTCCTGTCGCAGGCGCTAGGCCTACCCACACAAGTGAGGTATCATTTTTATCGGGAGACTTGGGGGAACGCTGGGTGGAAGGAAATTTGTGGCTCCTCTCAGATTCCAGGACTTTCTGCCACAGAAATGTGAGGAACAAGTGTTTTTTTAGCCAAATGTTGAGGTTTGCAAAGGATTCTGGGTAACAGAACCTGGTCCGAGCCCCACAAGTCACCTCATCATGGATTCCCCTAGGTCTCTAGTTTTCAGAAATGCACAGGTTTGGTAGGTTTCCCTAGGTGCCGGCTGAGCTAGAGGTCAAAATCTACAGGTAGGCACTTCGCAAAAAACACCTCTGTTTTCTTTCAAAAATTTGGATGTGTCCACGTTGGGCATTGGGGCGTTTCCTTTCGCGGGCGCGAGGCCTACCTACCTATCTCTTCAAGTTTTGGGCCTTATTCTGTTGCAGGCACCTGGCCCACCCACACAAGTGAGGTATCATTTTTATCGGGAGACTTGGGGGAACGCTGGGTGGAAGGAAATTTGTGGCTCCTCTCAGATTCCAGAACTTTCTGTCACCGAAATGAGAGGAAATGGTGTTTTTTTAACCAAATTTTGAGGATTGCAAAGGATTCTGGGTAACAGAACCTGGTCCGAGCCCCACAAGTCACCCCATCATGGGTTCCCCTAGGTCTCTAGTTTTCAAAAATGCACAGGGTTGGTAGGTTTCCCTAGGTGCCGGCTGAGCTACAGGCCAAAATCCACAGGTAGGCACTGTTTTCTTTAAAAAAATGGGATGTGTCCATGTTGTGCTTTGGGGCATTTCCTGTCGCGGGCGCTAGGCCTACCCACACAAGTGAGGTATCATTTTTTTCGGGAGACTTGGGGGAACGCTGGGTGGTAGGAAATTTGTGGCTCCTCTCAGATTCCAGAACTTTCTGCCACAGAAATGTGAGGAACATGTGTTTTTTTAGCCAAATTTTGAGGTTTGCAAAGGATTCTGGGTAACAGAACCTGGTCCGAGCCCCACAAGTCACCCCATCTTGGATTCCCCTAGGTCTCTAGTTTTCAGAAATGCACAGGTTTGGTAGGTTTCCCTAGGTGCCGGCTGAGCTAGAGGCCAAAATCTACAGGTAGGCACTTCGCAAAAATCACCTTTGTTTTCTTTCAAAAAATTGGATGTGTCCACGTTGCGCTTTGGGGCGTTTCCTGTCGCGGGCGCTAGGCCTACCCACACAAGTGAGGTATCATTTCTATCAGGAGACTTGGGGGAACGCTGAGTGGAAGGAAATTTGTGGCTCCTCTCAGATTCCAGAACTTTCTGCCACAGAAATGTGAGGAACATGTGTTTTTTTAGCCACATTTTGAGGTTTGCAAAGGATTCTGGGTAACAGAACCTGGTCCGAGCCCCACAAGTCACCCCATCATGGATTCCCCTAGGTCTCTAGTTTTCAGAAATGCACAGGTTTGGTAGGTTTCCCTAGGTGCCGGCTGAGCTAGAGGCCAAAATCTACAGGTAGGCACTTCGCAAAAAACACCTTTGTTTTCTTTCAAAAATTTGGATGTGTCCACGTTGCGCTTTGGGGCGTTTCCTGTCGCGGGCGCTAGGCCTACCCACACAAGTGAGGTATCATTTCTATCAGGAGACTTGGGGGAACGCTGAGTGGAAGGAAATTTGTGGCTCCTCTCAGATTCCAGAACTTTCTGCCACAGAAATGTGAGGAACATGTGTTTTTTTAGCCACATTTTGAGGTTTGCAAAGGATTCTGGGTAACAGAACCTGGTCCGAGCCCCACAAGTCACCCCATCATGGATTCCCCTAGGTCTCTAGTTTTCAGAAATGCACAGGTTTGGTAGGTTTCCCTAGGTGCCGGCTGAGCTAGAGGCCAAAATCTACAGGTAGGCACTTCGCAAAAAACACCTTTGTTTTCTTTCAAAAATTTGGATGTGTCCACGTTGGGCTTTGGGGCGTTTCCTTTCGCGGGCGCGAGGCCTACCCACACAAGTGAGGTATCATTTTTATCGGGAGTCTTGGGGGAACGCTGGGTGGAAGGAAATTTGTGGCTCCTCTCAGATTCCAGAACTTTCTGCCACAGAAATGTGAGGAACATGTGTTTTTTTAGCCAAATTTTGAGGTTTGCAAAGGATTCTGGGTAACAGAACCTGGTCCGAGCCCCACAAGTCACCCCATCTTGGATTCCCCTAGGTCTCTAGTTTTCAGAAATGCACAGGTTTGGTAGGTTTCCCTAGGTGCCGGCTGAGCTAGAGGCCAAAATCTACAGGTAGGCACTTCGCAAAAATCACCTTTGTTTTCTTTCAAAAAATTGGATGTGTCCACGTTGCGCTTTGGGGCGTTTCCTGTCGCGGGCGCTAGGCCTACCCACACAAGTGAGGTATCATTTCTATCAGGAGACTTGGGGGAACGCTGAGTGGAAGGAAATTTGTGGCTCCTCTCAGATTCCAGAACTTTCTGCCACAGAAATGTGAGGAACATGTGTTTTTTTAGCCACATTTTGAGGTTTGCAAAGGATTCTGGGTAACAGAACCTGGTCCGAGCCCCACAAGTCACCCCATCATGGATTCCCCTAGGTCTCTAGTTTTCAGAAATGCACAGGTTTGGTAGGTTTCCCTAGGTGCCGGCTGAGCTAGAGGCCAAAATCTACAGGTAGGCACTTCGCAAAAAACACCTTTGTTTTCTTTCAAAAATTTGGATGTGTCCACGTTGCGCTTTGGGGCGTTTCCTGTCGCGGGCGCTAGGCCTACCCACACAAGTGAGGTATCATTTCTATCAGGAGACTTGGGGGAACGCTGAGTGGAAGGAAATTTGTGGCTCCTCTCAGATTCCAGAACTTTCTGCCACAGAAATGTGAGGAACATGTGTTTTTTTAGCCACATTTTGAGGTTTGCAAAGGATTCTGGGTAACAGAACCTGGTCCGAGCCCCACAAGTCACCCCATCATGGATTCCCCTAGGTCTCTAGTTTTCAGAAATGCACAGGTTTGGTAGGTTTCCCTAGGTGCCGGCTGAGCTAGAGGCCAAAATCTACAGGTAGGCACTTCGCAGAAAACACCTTTGTTTTCTTTCAAAAATTTGGATGTGTCCACGTTGGGCTTTGGGGCGTTTCCTTTCGCGGGCGCGAGGCCTACCCACACAAGTGAGGTATCATTTTTATCGGGAGTCTTGGGGGAACGTTGGGTGGAAGGAAATTTGTGGCTCCTCTCAGATTCCAGAACTTTCTGCCACAGAAATGTGAGGAACATGTGTTTTGTTAGCCACATTTTGAGGTTTGCAAAGGATTCTGGGTAACAGAACCTGGTCCGAGCCCCACAAGTCACCCCATCTTGGATTCCCCTAGGTCTCTAGTTTTCAGAAAGGCACAGGTTTGGTAGGTTTTACTAGATGCCGGCTGAGCTAGAGGCCAAAATCTACAGGTAGGCACTTCGCAAAAATCACCTCTATTTTCTTTCAAAAAATTGGATGTGTCCACGTTGCGCTTTGGGGCGTTTCCTGTCACAGGCGCTAGGCCTACCCACACAAGTGAGGTATCATTTTTATCGGGAGACTTGGGGGAACGCTGGGTGGAAGGAAATTTGTGGCTCCTCTCAGATTCCAGGACTTTCTGCCACAGAAATGTGAGGAACATGTGTTTTTTTAGCCACATTTTGAGGTTTGAAAAGGATTCTGGGTAACAGAACCTGGTCCGAGCCCCACAAGTCACCCCATCATGGATTCCCATAGGTCTCTAGTTTTCAGAAATGCACAGGTTTGGTAGGTTTCCCTAGGTGCCGGCTGAGCTAGAGGTCAAAATCTACAGGTAGGCACTTCGCAAAAAACACCTCTGTTTTCTTTCAAAAATTTGGATGTGTCCACGTTGGGCTTTGGGGCGTTTCCTTTCGCGGGCGCGAGGCCTACCCACACAAGTGAGGTATCATTTTTATCGGGAGACTTGGGGGAACGCTGGCTGGAAGGAAATTTGTGGCTCCTCTCAGATTCCAGAACTTTCTGCCACAGAAATGTGAGGAACATGTGTTTTTTTAGCCAAATTTTGAGGTTTGCAAAGGATTCTGGGTAACAGAACCTGGTCCGAGCCCCACAAGTCACCCCATCTTTGATTCCCCTAGGTCTCTAGTTTTCAGAAATGCACAGGTTTGGTAGGTTTCCCTAGATGCCGGCTGAGCTAGAGGCCAAAATCTACAGGTAGGCACTTCGCAAAAAACACCTTTGTTTTCTTTCCAAAAATTGGATGTGTCCACGTTGCGCTTTGGGGCGTTTCCTGTCGCGGGCGCTAGGCCTACCCACACAAGTGAGGTATCATTTCTATCAGGAGACTTGGGGGAACGCTGAGTGGAAGGAAATTTGTGGCTCCTCTCAGATTCCAGAACTTTCTGCCACAGAAATGTGAGGAACATGTGTTTTTTTAGCCACATTTTGAGGTTTGCAAAGGATTCTGGGTAACAGAACCTGGTCCGAGCCCCACAAGTCACCCCATCATGGATTCCCCTAGGTCTCTAGTTTTCAGAAATGCACAGGTTTGGTAGGTTTCCCTAGGTGCCGGCTGAGCTAGAGGCCAAAATCTACAGGTAGGCACTTCGCAAAAAACACCTTTGTTTTCTTTCAAAAATTTGGATGTGTCCACGTTGGGCTTTGGGGCGTTTCCTTTCGCGGGCGCGAGGCCTACCCACACAAGTGAGGTATCATTTTTATCGGGAGTCTTGGGGGAACGCTGGGTGGAAGGAAATTTGTGGCTCCTCTCAGATTCCAGAACTTTCTGCCACAGAAATGTGAGGAACATGTGTTTTTTTTGCCACATTTTGAGGTTTGCAAAGGATTCTGGGTAACAGAACCTGGTCCGAGCCCCACAAGTCACCCCATCTTGGATTCCCCTAGGTCTCTAGTTTTCAGAAAGGCACAGGTTTGGTAGGTTTTACTAGATGCCGGCTGAGCTAGAGGCCAAAATCTACAGGTAGGCAGTTCGCAAAAATCACCTCTATTTTCTTTAAAAAAATTGGATGTGTCCACGTTGCGATTTGGGGCGTTTCCTGTCACAGGCGCTAGGCCTACCCACACAAGTGAGGTATCATTTTTATCGGGAGACTTGGGGGAACGCTGGGTGGAAGGAAATTTGTGGCTCCTCTCAGATTCGAGGACTTTCTGCCACAGAAATGTGAGGAACAAGTGTTTTTTTAGCCACATTTTGAGGTTTGCAAAGGATTCTGGGTAACAGAACCTGGTCCGAGCCCCACAAGTCACCTCATCATGGATTCCCCTAGGTCTCTAGTTTTCAGAAATGCACAGGTTTGGTAGGTTTCCCTAGGTGCCGGCTGAGCTAGAGGTCAAAATCTACAGGTAGGCACTTCGCAAAAAACACCTCTGTTTTCTTTCAAAAATTTGGATGTGTCCACGTTGGGCTTTGGGGCGTTTCCTTTCGCGGGCGCGAGGCCTACCCACACAAGTGAGGTATCATTTTTATCGGGAGACTTGGGGGAACGCTGGCTGGAAGGAAATTTGTGGCTCCTCTCAGATTCCAGAACTTTCTGCCACAGAAATGTGAGGAACATGTGTTTTTTTAGCCAAATTTTGAGGTTTGCAAAGGATTCTGGGTAACAGAACCTGGTCCGAGCCCCACAAGTCACCCCATCTTGGATTCCCCTAGGTCTCTAGTTTTCAGAAATGCACAGGTTTGGTAGGTTTCCCTAGATGCCGGCTGAGCTAGAGGCCAAAATCTACAGGTAGGCACTTCGCAAAAAACACCTTTGTTTTCTTTCCAAAAATTGGATGTGTCCACGTTGCTCTTTGGGGCGTTTCCTGTCGCGGGCGCTAGGCCTACCCACACAAGTGAGATATCATTTTTATCGGCAGACTTGGGGGAACGCTGGGTGGAAGGAAATTTGTGGCTCCTCTCAGATTCCAGAACTTTCTGCCACAGAAATGTGAGGAACATGTGATTTTTTAGCCAAATTTTGAGGTTTGCAAAGGATTCTGGGTAACAGAACCTGGTCCGAGCCCCACAAGTCACCCCATCTTGGATTCCCCTAGGTCTCTAGTTTTCAGAAATGCACAGGTTTGGTAGGTTTCCCAAGGTTCCGGCTGAGCTAGAGGCCAAAATCTACAAAAATGGATGTGTCCACGTTGCATTTTGGGGCGTTTCCTTTCGCGGGCGCTAGGCCTACCCACACAAGTGAGGTATAATTTTTATCGGGAGACGTGGGGGAACATAGATTAGCAAAACAAGTGTTATTGCCCCTTGTCTTTCTCTACATTTTTTCCTTCCAAATATAGGAGAGTGTGTAAAAAAGACATCTATTTGAGAAATGCCCTGTAATTCACATGCTAGTATGGTCACCCCGGAATTCAGAGATGTGCAAATAACCACTGCTCCGCAACACCTTATCTTGTGCCCTTTTTGGAAATACAAAGGTTTTCTTGATAGCAATTTTTTACTCTTTATATTTCAACAAATGAATTGCTGTATACCCGGTATAGAATGAAAACGCACTGCAGGGTGCAGCTCATTTATTGGCTCTGGGTTCCTCAGGTTCTTGATGACCCTACAAGCCCTATATATCCCCACAACCAGAGGAGTCCAGCAGACGTAACGGTATATTGCTTTCGATAATCTGACATTGCAGGGTAAAGTCACAGAGTAAAACGTAGAGAAAAATTGATGTTTTTTTCACCTCAATTTCAATATTTTTCTTTTTCAGTTGTTATTTTCTGTAGGAAACCCTTGTAGGATCTACACAAATGACCCCTTGCTGAATTCATAATTTTATCTGCTTTTCAGAAATGTTTAGGTTTCTGGGATCCAGTATTGGTTTCATGCCCATTTCTGTCACTGACTGGAAGGAGGCTGAAAGCACAAAAAATTGCAAAAATGGGGTATGTCCCAGTAAAATGCCAAAATTGTGTTGAAAACTTGGGTTTTATGATTCAAGTCTGCCTGTTCCTGAAAGCTGGGAAGCTGCTGAGTTTAGCACCGTAGACCCTTTGTTGATGCCATTTTCAGGGGAAAAACCACAAGCCTTCTTCTGCAGCCACTTTTTCCATTTTAAAAAAAAAAAAAAAAAATTTCACTGTATTTTGGCAAATTTCTTGGCCTCCTTCACGGGAACCCACAAAGTCTGGGTACCTCTAGAATCCCTAGGGTGTTGGAAAAAAAGGATGCAAATTTGGCTTGGTTAGTTTATGTGGACAAAAAGGTATGAGGGCCTAAGCGCAAACTGCCCCAAATAGGCAAAAAAAGTCCTGGCACAGCAGGGGGAAAAGGCCTGGCAGCGAAGGGGTTAAGATATTACATGACTGGTATTGGACCCCCCCAAACTTCACAGAGCTGGACTACAATCACATGTGAAATGCTGAAGATGCCCAGCGGCTCAATGCGATCTGCTCCATATCCTGTGTGAATGTCCTTCAGTCCTGACCCTATAGGAAGCAGTGAGTTTCACCCTCAGAGACTCCATGCCACTTCAATCACCGCTCACCCCCTCGACTATACTCCTACATGATCTAGGTCCACTCTATCTCGCCCGCAACAAAGACTGTTACATGCAGTGCTTGCAATAGGTAAGATTGGCATCCCTCAGCACTGGAGATCAACGGCAGCCCCAACCCCAGAAGAATGGATGGCAGCTATGATTCGAATAGCCACCCATGAACGTGTTATCTACAGTCTACAATATCAGGAGGCCTTATTCATCCAGGTGTGGGCCCCCTTCCTAGCAGAGGTATCACAACCCCTTCCTCAACTATCTCCCTCCCCCTCATCCAAGCAAAGTACAGTGGACCTTCAGTTATAGCCTCATTATATCCCCCTACTCTCTGACTTCTGATAGTGCCCTCTGTGTCTGTCCGCCCTTTCCCCCCTTTCCCCACCCCTTTTCTTTTCATTATCCCCCTTCCCCCTCAACTTCCTTTCTTCCCTATACCTCTTTTCCACTCCCTCTTTTCTTCTCTCTACTTCTCTATTCTCTTCCTTACCCCCTCCTTCTATTACCCGCCCTCCTCCGCTCCCCAAAGGTCCTTCCCTAGCCTCATTGCGAACAAACCCCCCTCCCCTCCTTGCCAGCTAGAAGACATGGCCTACTGATACATATTACCAAGGACTACAACTTCCACGGATAGGCGACCCCCCCCTTAAGCTCTACCCTGACGGCCAATACCTGGTACTTACACTGGCAGCCAGGACGGACGGCCTGCTTACAGACCCACACACAGGGGATGCTCTGTTACTGGACATCGGACATCACAACTATGCCTCCTGTCCTAATGGACATACGACAAACGTACAGGGTGAGACCGTCTGGCACACTCGGACACGTCAGAATACAGGACAACATGTCCTGAGTGACAGTGTATGATTCTTCCCAGACTTTGACAGTCTACGTTTACCCTACTACACCTCCCTGGCCTTGAACCACTTCCCCTCTCTTCTATTCCCCTCTCTCTCTCTCTTTCTTCCCTTATATCTCCCCATCTTGAGCATTATTTCTCTTTCGCTGGATTGGACAATTGTTAATCTCGTACGCTTGTCTTCCATGTATAAGGAATGTGTTCCGGCCTTCATGATAGGCCGCAATGATAGAGCTCAAAATGTCCTTTATCCTGCACAGTTTCCGTGTGTACTATTGAAATTCAATAATAAATAATTGCAAAAAAAAAAAAAAAAAAAAAGAACATCATTCACTCGGACTAAGGCAGTTCCACTTCACCACAGCTCACATTACTTGGATGTGTGCATGTGCCAACTGCTCACAGTCTTTAACCGGAGTAAAGGCCTGACATGGAGCTCAGCAGACAGGTTACGCCATCACAACAGTGGCAAAATCTAAATCCCATGGCATTTATTGGGATTTGGATTTCGGTGGATGGGGTATTTGTCACCATTGTGATGGAGAAACCATCCACTGAGTTCTAAATCAGGCCCTAAATCTCTACATAGAAAATATTAGAATAGTAATGACTCCAGTGGCACTATTTGGATGCAGTTAACAATAGTGGCCATTTTGCATTATTTAAGAATGTCCAACATGGAGTTCAGGTTTTCTTCTTCAGGGTGGCTATTTCTGTGACTTAGAGAGCCTCTTGAATAAAAAACGCTATAGGGAAAAGTCCACATGGCATTGTGGAAATTCCACTGAGATACCTGGGTACTTGGAATGCGAAACTAAGGAGGAGATGGATTCACAATACCCACATCAGAAGCGTCTTTCATATGTTGGGAATTTTCCTCAGCACATGGCAGACACATGTGTGGGACTTCCATGACAGGCTGCTGTGGTTAATAAAGTTGTCAGCTTCTCCACAGTGCTCAAACTATGATCCATACAGGGAAGGCTGATGAAAGTACAACCATCTAGAGTCTAGATTCTAGATGTAAACTTCTGCCACCGTCAAAATACTATGAAAAAGAATGTTGAATAGAACATGCTGCATTACTGCCAATTTTGACTGAACACCAATTACTGCTCAACTCTTCCTGGCGCTAAAAGCTTTGTACCTCTGCCTAATAGGTATTGCAAAGGAACACATTTGGGTGGGTCATTGGCACCTTATTGCAGGTGACTTGTGTTGATGTAGGAATCTCGGATTGCCTCACACAAAGAAGAGCTATGGTTTGAAGGATATTGGTGGGAAGATCAGAAGTGGTTGAGATGGGCAGTGGTATGGGAGAACGGTGGTTCCATTAAGTGATGATGTCATTGTGGATGCCTATAAGATTTAAAAAAAGAAAATGTTTAGTTTTGACTGAACATTGTGGGGCCAATTAGAGAATATGCTCAGAAATGTTACATAAAGTTCTGGATGGTCCGAAAATGTTTCCTATGATTGTTTAGTGCATGTTGAATCTTGGAGGCAGTAAAGTATTTTTTGGAGGGAATTTTGGTTCTAATGTAAAAACTCAGTTTTTGTGCTTTTGGTGCTACTGGATTTGACCTCTGCTGTGTTGTGAGACTCCTCACCCAATGAAGTCTCATTTACTGTAATATCCCATAAAAAATGTACTTGCCACACAACCTACAGTGTCTACTTTTTAGTATAAGATAAGCTGCCTGGGACTACTGGAGTAAGGAGCTTTGAGCAGACTGCATGCAATACATGAAGTAGTCCAATCAGACAATAAGGCGATCAAACCAATGTTAAGAAAGAAATCGAGTAGCAGTATTCGAAGGAGGAACAGCCAACACTTGTTTCGCCCCTTTGGCGGGTAGGTGGGTGCTTTCACAAGGCCCGGTACAGAGCTAAATTGCGAACTTCTGACATCAATTGTCACAATTTGTGAGAAAGGAATCTGTCGTTACGGTGAATAAGAAAAAGCCTGTCGAACAATCCAAAGAGAAATCTCCAGCGCGTCCTGCGATAAATCGGTATTCCTCCTTCGAATACTGCTACTCGATTTCTTTCTTAACATTGGTTTGATCGCCTTATTGTCTGATTGGACTACTACATTGCTGATTTTTGGAACCTAATTTCAACTCTAAGGCTGTCATTAAGCATTTGGATTATATACCTATGGAACTGAATTCTTCATTCTGATGCATTAAACAACTATTCAAGCATTGTGCTTACTATTTGTAATTTTTGAAGTGGGAACTCACCTACAACTAATTTAGCACTATTACTATTGGGAGGCATAGAGTCCAGGCCTTCCGGTTTAGAGTTCTCACATTTACCTTATAATAACGGCATTCTAAGGAAGTCAACCGGCTGGACTCCTCTTATTTTCTTTGCATGCAATACATGTTAACACAGCCTCAAACATGGAGGCTGAGTGAGAAACGCTGTTATCTCACTCATCTCAACACCTTCCCACATGTATCTCTTTGGTAGATTGGGCCAAAAATAAATTGCTTTCATTCAATGGGGTACCGAAAAGAATTTCAACATTACTTATTTGTAAAGTGTTTTGATTTCTATTGATTTCACTTTGGACACATTTTGTTTAATATGTATTAGGATTGCAAATTTTGATTGGCACACATTACAATGACCGGAGTTATAACCTTATAAATAGTGACCTTGTAAATGTTTTCCTGGATTTCAAATTTAGATCTAAGTTATGTTTTATCATACCTGGATTTTTAATTTACTTGTGTAGGAGCATTATTCTCTGAGTCAGTCACTAATGAAATTTGCCTTTTGGGCTGCCTGACTGAGTGAAATGAAGTACCACCTGACAGTCCAAAGGTCCCATTGAACCAAAGGCCTCTCCTAGGGAGAATACTATTCTCATGCTGAAGGACATTGTGGTTTGTGAACACCTCATTAATTAAGGCGGGGAAGGCCCTCAATTGTAACAATAGGAAAATAATGTTCTATTTCTAGTGCCCAGTATGAGGTCCATTTGAAGATCTTGGGGAAAGTAGAGGGCCTTTGTGAGCATTGAGTTGATTTGGCTGGAGAAAATGAGCATTTAGTAGTTTCCTGTATGCTATGCAAGGGTGAAATTGACTGCCTGCTAGCTTATTTAATGTCAGATAGAGATGGAGGGATACTGTAGCATTGTTAGCTTTAGTGGAGATCAACCACCCACAAACTGCTTCACACAGAACAGGAGCTGATAAGGAGCCTTGAAAGAAAGAAAGATTAGCCAGTGCATCTGTCAAATGTTTTCAAGAAGCATAGAGTGTACTCATGTCTAGCATGTAATTTTAGAATATCTGGGCCAATCTCTTCTGAGCTGTTGGCTTCAGCATTCTTATTCTAACCCAGGTCTAGTCAAGAGTGAACATTTTGCAGTTCCCTTAAGGAAGGGGCACAGTGGACTACAGATGAGACATTACCAGCTGTAGTGCTTAAAAAAGTGCACACTGTGGACTGGGACTGTTGCACACAGTCACCCTGCAGGAAGCTAAACGCCTGGATGGCTGAGCAGTACATGCACATAATATGGACATCCTTTGAGGCCTTGTGGGTGTTGCAGATGAGCAAATGTGCCCCAGGTCAATTGATCACCAGGGCTTGGCTATAGGTCAGATTCAAAACCCTTAAAGTAAAGATGATTCTGATAAAAGGACAAAGAAGTGGCACAGAGTCTGTGGATGGTGAAGAACCTATTTGTTCCTGAAGACCCTATCCACCTGTTACTAATTGCTGGGGGAGACCATCTGTGGCACAATTCTCCATACCCAAGTCGTGATCAAAACGTTTTCAATTCACACTGTTGCTCATGCACAGCCTTTTTCTAGAAGAGAGGGAACTTGTTTGCACCTTTTACTACCATATTCCTACCCACCTTAATCCCTTAAAATACCCTTACCATCTTAGTACCCCTCCTCACCCTAAACCCTAAAAATACCCTTGCCACCCAAATACCCCCACCCACCCTAAACCCTAAAAATGCCCTTAATAGATAAAAACCCTTAACCAACGTAAATCCTAACAATACCATTACCACCCACCTACCTTTAGCTACCCTGAATCTGAAAAAAACCCTTACCAACCAAATACCCTTATCCACCCTTAACCTTATAAACAACCTGCCACCCATATATCTCTACGTGCCCTAAACCCTAAAAATATCCTTGCCACCCAAAACCCTTACCCACCCCAAATCCTAAAACTACCCTTGCCACTCATATACCCTTACCAACCTCAAACCCTAAAAAGTCCCTTGCCACCCAAATACCCTTACCCACCCTAAGGCCTGAAAATTCCCTAACATCATAACTCACCCTAAACCATAACCGTCCTGTTCACAATTTATAAACAGTCAACGCGATTCAACCATAACGGTCTTGCTCACGTTGTGAACAAGACTGTTATGGTTGAAACGCATTGACTGTTTATAAGAGAATAAACAGCTAAGTCACCTACGGAGTGCTTCCCATTTATTTGTTTAACAATTATCTAGAGTTGGTCGGTGCTCCTGGGAGCACCAGCCTTAGCAGCGTGCTACTTCTTTAGACTGAGTCGGAGAAAAAAATATGTATATATACATACACACACTACCTGCTGGTGGTCATCAGAGGGTAGTTATAATTAGGACCATGTTTCCATAGGAAAATCATTTTTTGACTTGCATATATCTTTGGTGGCATTTAATGCTGCTTCACAAAATTTTCCCAAAGAAATGTGCCAGTAATTATTATTGGGCATGAAAAGTTTTGGGGTGATCCATCTAGCGGGGGCTGACAAAAATGGGGAGTAAAAAATAAGGGTTTCCCATGTTAACTCCTATAGGAGTTTTGAACACAGCCACAGCCCGAATCGCTTGATCGAATTACACCAAATTTGGCAGAAAGCTGGATTTTGTTCCACAGATTCTGCTTTATGTTATTTGGTGTAAATCTGTTCAGTAGTTGTTGAAAAAATTAAGGAAATCCAAATTCATATATTAAGGGCCACCTTTCCTCTGCAATGACTTCATGAAGAATAACAAGCTCATGCTGGGGATAGGAATACCCTGGCTCCCAAGTCTTGGTCTTGGGGAACCAGGGGGACCCCAGCAATGCAAAAAAGCATTTGTTTTTTTAACATGTGTAGGCTCTTGCATTTGTTTAATTTTAGCCCCCGGGTGGGCCAGGTCCCACAGGTACACAGGGTTTCATAAAATAAAATGGATGGGGTGCACAGGGCCCTCCTCCAATAGCTTAAAAATGCCCTGGTGAAGACCACCTTTTTGGGGCTATAGTAGGCAGGGGGTTGCAAGGACCCCCCAGAGCTCAGGAACCACGATCTCCCTGAGGTTACAAATTTAAAATGATATAGGGGTGCTGTGTGGACCCCCCTGACCACTAGGGATCACTACCTCCTCGGAGCTACAAATACAATTATTTGGGGAGCCACGTGGACCCATCTGAGCCCTGGGGACCACCACCTCCCTGGGGTGATAAATAAATTGATTAGGGGAGGCTGTGCAGAGCCCCCTGAGCCCTGGGGGCCATCAAGTTCCTATGACTAAGATAAATATGGAGTGGGGGGGCACGTGGACCTCCTCATGCCTGGGGACCACCACCTTCCCAGGGTTTTCTTTTAAAAAAAGAAGTGCAATCCTCCCTCCCCAGCTTTTCTCAGCCCCGGGGACCACCACCTCCCCCAGGTTGCCCATCCAAATAGAAGGAGAGGGGCTGTATCACCCCTACCTGGAGCCATACAATGCCTTGGGACTGACACCACTGAGGGCGGCTCCGACTATATCCAGGGTTGTCCACAGCTGTTTGCTTTGACAGCTCCTCACAAGCAAAGGCAAACACTCTAGTTCCAGCAGGTGGGAGCTGTCAAAGTGCTCCCCCAACTGGAAGTGGAGGTTTCATCTCTTTCCCTGCCCTCAGATACACACTACATATGCTTTGCTACGGTGGTCGCCCATAGGGCTTGGCCTGGGGCCAGGCCTTGTGGCCAGCACTTTATAATCACTTCAGCCCACATCATGCATGGCTTTTACCATGTGCAATGGGGGTTTCGTTCAGTGCATGCCAGTAGTCACATCAATTAGCCTAGGCTACAGCACTTAGAGAATATGTCTTTGTTTATTGTAGACTTGATGATAGTGCTGTGAATCTAAGAAGTGTTTACAAAAACATGTCAGATAGAGGGAAAGACATGCAGTAGTAATGACATCATGGGGGTGAGAAGAAAATAAATCAGCGAGGACTGAAAGGCAACAAAGAGGCAGTAACAAAAGGTACAAAATAAGATCAAAATAGTGAGAACAAGGTAAAGTGAAAGAACAGGCATGCAAAAAACAAAATTTATTAGAGCTTATTCAAGAGCCTCTAGCACCACCTTAGCACCGCCATAACGTCAATGTTTTGACCCTAAGACAGCAAGAAAGTGGCCTTTTCCATTTGCCATATTTACAAAGTAACGCAATGCATGCATTGCCCCACTTTGTAACCCCTTGCACCACATTATGCCTATGCCAGGCAAAATGTATGCAAGGTGGGCATTCCCCTGTTGGGTGGCCGAAGAAATGTCACAAAAAAATTTCAAAGATTTCTTTGTACAAATATGTGGGGAATTTTTAATGCCTGCACAGGGCAGACATTAGAATGAGGCTCTCGTTGTTTTCAATGGGCCTCTAGGTGCTTTGCAGGATTACCATCAACATTTTTTATGCTAATCCTGCAAAGCGCCAAACTAGCATAAGAAAATCCTGATACTAGTTTTCTAACTACCTCCATGGTGCGACATATGGTGGTGTTAGGTTGACGCTAAGGGACGTGAGGAAAGTGGCGCTGCACCCAGTGCAGCACCACTTTCCTTAAATCTGCCCCATTGTGTTTAATTTAGGTTTGTGAAATGTTTAAGGATGATAAGCATTCTATTGAGTACTTTATTTGGAGGTGTGCTTAGCATATATTTTTTCTAATTGTTTTGATGTTTGAGATCGGTATTTTGGTAATAAGATGTATAAACTGGTATTTGTGTGATTAACTTTATTGTCAAACACTTTTTTAGTTTATTTCTCTTTATTCACGACAATGTCGTTGATCGCAACAACGTCAGCATTTGTGAATACCACATGACTTTAAAAGAAAGGGATTTAGTTGGACAAGACAGTATTCAGTTATCGTTTGAGGAAGACCACACACATTCTTTGCTTTTACTAAGTACCAGTGCTGAGATAGGAAGCATTTTCAGCCCTCCTGTATTTAGTACTGCTGCTCCACTCTTTTTTGGTGTATTTTTCAATTAAATGGCATCTGGAGGAATTCAGGATCCAGAATCATGCCCTGATGAAGGATGTTCTTCAGAGGAGAAACCTCTGCCAAAAAAGTAATCTACTGCTTTCTCCCCCCTGGGGAAAAAAAGATGGTCACAAGGTTTGTCAAATGCTCTCTCTGAAACAAAATCCTTTCAACGTTACAAATATTCTTGTCCGTCAACAAGTATGTTGTTGCAGTGAAAAATATTCCATCACAGACAGTATTTGCGAGCACAGAAGAAAAGTAGAGCTTGGGGATCCTCTACATCATCTGCAGCATCACCTAGTGCAGAAGAAGTTGTCCCACCTAAAGTGGAGAGTCCCCTACCATAAATCTCTCCTAAACTTAGAAGAGTGGGATCCTATTGTTTGGACTGCAAAAAAAATGCTTCAGCAGGGGAACAGTCTGTTGCTGTGCTTCTACAAGCAGCATAAAGTCACAAATGTAATTTTTGTTTGTGTTCTCATGCTGTACTTTTGAGGTTTTAAACACCATGTTTTGTTTCTTGTGCCATTTTATTTAAGATAAATAATTTAAAAAATTACCTTTTTGGTTAAAAAAAATAAACTATATGTGTTTATGTGTAAGAAAGAGAGGGTGTATGAGTGAGAATGCAGCTCTGTGAATGGCTGTATCAGTGAGTGACTGTGTGTCTGAGCATCTCTATTGGTGAGTGATTGGGTATGTGAGTGCCTATATGATTAAGTAGGTTGTTGTGTGAATGGCTGTAGGAGTGAGTCACTGCCTGTGTGAGTACCTGTCTCAGTCATTGAATTGGTGTATACGTGGCTGTATGGTGAGTGACTGGCTGTATGAGTGGCTGTATGAGTAAACAAGTGGGAGTATGATACATTGTCTGGGTGAGATTCTAGGTATAAGAGTGGCTTTATAAGTGAGTGACCGGCTATGTGAGTGATTGGGTGAGTGAATTGATCTTTGGGTGAGTGAATGAGTGTGTGAGGGTCTGTATGGATGAGTGAGTGGGTGTGTGAGTGCCTGCATGACTGAGTAAGTGGTTGTAAGAGTCGGAGTATATGTGACTGGTTGTGTGAGTGACTGTATGGGTGAGTGTCTGGGTGTGGTAGTGGCTCTTTGGGTGAGTGACTGGACATCTGAGTCTCTATATGGGTGAGTGAGTGGGTATGTAAGTGTCTGCATGATTCAATAAGTGACTGTGTGAGTGGCTGTATGGGTGAGTGACTGCCTGTATGAGTGGCTATATGGGTGAGTGACTGGGTGTGTGGATGGTTCTATGAGTGAGTGACTGGGTGTTTGAATTGCTGTATGAGTGAGTGACTGGATGTTTGAGTGCCTGTATCATTTATTGTGGTAGTGTGATGGTCTGTATCAGTCAGAGACTATATGGCTGAGTGACTGGGTGTGTTAGTGTCCATATGGGTGAGTGAGTGGCTGTGTAAGTGCCTATAATTGACTGAGTGGTTTTCTGAGTGACTGTATGGGTGAGTGACTGGATGTGTTATTTTTTGTATGAGTGAATGAGTGGGTTGCTGAGTGGTTGTATGAGTGAGTGAATGGGTGTATAAGTGGCTGTAGAGGTGAGTCACTGAGTGGTGTGTAAGTGGCAGCATTGGTGATTGCCTGGACATGTGAGTGGCTGTATGAGTGAGTGACTGAGTGTGTGAGTGTCTCTATCGGTAAGTGAGTGAGTGAGTGGGTGTGTGAGTGCCATATGATTGAGTGAGTGGTTTTGTGATTGGCTGTATGTTCTGTATATGTGAGTGAGTGGCTGTGTGAGTGGCTTTATGAATGAGTGACTGAGTGTGTAAGTAGATGTATGAGTTTGTGACTGGGTGTCTGGGTGGCTGTATGAGTAAGTGACTGGTTGTGTGAGTGCCTGTATGATTAAGTGAGTTGTGGCTGTATGAGTGAGTGACTAGCTATGGAACTGGTTGTATCGGTGAGTGACTAGGTGTGTGAGTGGCTGCATTGGTGAGTGACTGGGTGTGATAGTGTCTATATGGGTGAGTGAGTGGGTGTGGAAGTGTCTATATGATTGAGTGAGTGGTTGTGTGAGTGTCTGCATGGGCGAGTGACTGGGTGTGGTAGTGTCTGCTGATTGAGTGAGTGGTTGTATGAGTTATATGTGTGAGTGTGTGAGAGACTGTATGGGTGAGTGACTGGGAGTGTGAGACACTGTATGAGTGAGTGATTGAGTGTGTGAGTATCTGTATGGGTGAGTGAGTGGTTGCGTGAACATCTGTATCATTGAGTGAGTTGCTGTGTGAGAGGTTATATAGTTGAGAGAGTGAGTGTCTGAGTGTCTGTATGGGTGAGTGTCTGTATTATTAAGTGATTGGTTATTTGAGTGGATATATGAGTGAGTGACTGGTGGTATGGCTGGTTCCATTCATGAGAGAGTGGTTGTGTGAGTGCCTGCATGGGTGAGTGATTGGGTGTTTGAGTGTCTCTATGGATGAGTGACAGGCTGTGTATTTGGATGTATGGGTGATTGACAGAGTGTCCAAGTGCCTGTATTGGTAAGTAACTGGGTATGTGAGAGGTTGTATAAGTGATTGATTCAGTGTGTGAATATCTGTATGGGTTAGTGAGTGGGTGTGTGAGTGCTTGCATTATTGTGTAAGTGACTGCATGAGTTGCTGTGTGAGTGAGTGACTGGGTGTATGAGTGGCTAAATGAGTGAGTGACTGAGTGTGTTTATTGTCGTGTTTAACAGATAGCATAAGTAATCGATGTAAAGTAATGAGCGAGTGAGTGAATGAGTGTGTGAGTGTCTGTGTAATTGAGTGAGTGGTTGTGTGAGTGTCTACATGGCTGTATGGGTGAGTGACTGGGTGTGTGAAAGGTGGTATGAGTGAGTGATTGAGTGTGTGAGTATCTGTATGGGTGAGTGGGTGGTTGTATGAGTGCCTGCATCATTGAGTGAGTTGTTGTGTGAGTGGTTGTATAGTTGAAAGATTGAGTATCTGTATGGGTGAGTGAGTGTGTGAGTGCCTGTATTATTAAGTGACTGGTTGTTTGAGTGATTGTATGCAAGAGTGACTGGTGGTATGACTGGTTCCATTGGTGAGAGAGTGGTTTTGTGTGTGACTGCATAGGTGAGTGACTGGGTGAGTGAGTGGCTCTAAGGGTGAGTGACCAACTGTGTGATTAGATGTATGGTTGAGTTCAGAGTGTGTAAGTGCCTGTATTGAAAGTAACAGGGTGCGTGAAGGGTTGTATGAGTGATTGAGTGTGTGAGTGTCTGTATGAGAGTGAGTGGGTGTGTGAGTGCTTGAATTATTGTCTAAGTGACTGCATGAGTTGTTGTGTGAGTGAGTGGCTGGCTGTGTGAATTTCTGTACGGGTGACTGGGTGTATGAGTGGCTGAATAAGTGAGTGACTGAGTGTGTTTACTCTCATGTTTAACAGGTAGCATAAGTAATCCACGTAAAGTAACGAGTGATTGAGTGTGTGAGTACCTGTATAATTGAGTGAGTGGTTGTGTGAGTGGCTGTATAAGTGAGTGACTGGGTGTGTGAGATGCTGTATGAGTGAGTGATTGAGTGTGTGAGTATCTGTAGGGGTAAGTGAGTGGTTGTATGAGTGTCTGCATCATTGAGTGAGTTTTGTGAGTGATTGTATAGTTGAGAGATTGAGTGCATGGGTGAGTGATTGTGTGAGTGCCTGTATTATTAAGTAAAGGGTTGTTTAAGTGGCTGTATGAGAGAGTGACTGGTGGTATGACTGGTTCCATTGATGAGAGAGTGGTTGTATGTGTGCCTGCATGGATGCACACTGGGTGTGGGAGTGGCTCTATGGATGAGTGACGGGATGTGTGAATGAATGTATGTGTGAGTGACAGACTGTGGAAGTGCCTGTATTGGTGAGTCAGTGGGTGTGTGAGAGGTTGTATGAGTGATTGATTAAGTGTGTGAATTTCTGCATGGGTGAGTGAGTGAGTGTGGGAGTGCTTACATTACTCTGTAAGTAACTGCATGAGTTGCTGTGTGAGTGAGTGACTGGCTGTGACAATGTCTGTCTGTGTGGGTTACTGGTTGTATGAGTGGCTGAATGACTGAGTGACTGAGTGTGTTTATTGTCATGTTGAACAGGTAGCATGAGCAATCAATGTAAAGTAATGAGTGAGTGAGTGTGTGAGTGCCTGTATAATTGAGTGAGTGGCTGTATGGGTGAATGACCGGGTCCGTGAGTGGTTGTATGAGTAAGTGACTGGGTGTGTGAGTGTCTATATTTCTGAGTGCATGAGTGAGTGAGTGCAATAATTAGTGAGTAAGTAATTGTGTGATTGGTTGTATGGGTTAGTGACTGTGTGAGTGTCTTTATGGGTGAGTGAGTGGGTGTGTGAGTGGCTGCCTGGGTGAGTGAATCAGTGTGTGATTGGCTGTATGGGTGAGTGACTGGCTATTTGGTTGTCTGTATGGGTGAGTGAGTGTGTGAGTATCTGCATGCTTGAGTGAGTGATTGTGTGAGTGGCGGTATGGGTGAGTGACTAGGAGTGTGAGAGGTTGTATGAGTGAGTGACTGAGTATGTGAGTGGCTATATGGATAAGTGAGTCAGTCTGTGAATGCCTGTATGATTGATTGACTGGCGTGTGACTAGCTGTATCTGTGAGTGTCTGGGTGTGTGAGTGACTGTATTGAAGAGTGACTGAATGTGATAGTGTCTACATGAGTGTGTGAGTGGGTGTGTAGGTACCTGCCTGAATGAGTGAGTAGTTGTGTGAGTGCCTGTATGGTGGGGTAACTGGTTGTATTTGTGTCTGTATGAGTGAGTGAATGGGTAGCCGAGTGTTTTCATAGGTGAGTGACTGGGTGTGTAAGTGGCTGTAGGGGTGAGTGCATGGGTGTGTTAGTGTCTGTATTAGTGAGTGAATGGCTGTGTGAGTGTGCGACTGGGTGTGTGATTTGTTGTATGAGTTACTTACAGGGAGAGTTAGTAGCTATATGAGGGAGTGATTGTGTAGTGGATGTGAGAGTAATTAACCTGGGGTGTGAGTGGGTGGATCAGTGGCTATATGACTAAGTGACTGGGAATATGAGTGGCTATATTACTGAGTGTTATTTAGAGGAACAGTAAAGTGACAATATATTTAATGAGAGTTTTCTCCATGCACTGTAGCCAAAACTAAATAGTGGCAAAGCATGTTAGGTGCTCTTTATGCAAGAAGACCTTCTCCAAGACTACTTCAACAAATAGTCATGTGGCACTATAAGTATCTTGACAAACCTGAAGAGATATAACTCCAACCACTGTTGAAAAATAAAAAGAATATACATATGTTAGCATTATATTTCTAAGGTTTCAGAAACAGAACAGCAAACATTACTTATACTGTAATATAAATCACAGTATAGTAAAACATTTTATTTGATCTCTTTTACTGTTCTCAGCTTTTATACTTGTATAATAAAATGTTGCTTTGTATAAAAATTCTTCATTGAACAGTAGGGGCAAGCAATCACATGGATTGTAAAAAAAAAAAAACTGCACAGTATATCACTACAAATAAGTGATACTACGCCTTGCACTCACTACTAACACTTAATCAATCGTTTTACATACAATTTGTAAACTAATCTACTCAAATGTGTCCAAAAGGTAGTTCTGTTATTATTGGTTCTGATGCATTCGTACTAATACATATAAAGAAGGTTTATGTTTCAATGCTTTTTAAGACATCATGCCTGGTAGGCCGAATGATGTCTAAAACACTAATGATCCTTGTAGATTAAATGCATGCATTACTTTTCTTCAGAAATATTTCTTAATAGTTTGTTTGAACAAACAAAACATGGCATTTTGTTTTTTTATTTTGAATGGCTGCTTTTGTATAATTTTAAAGTTGAAATGATTGCAATGTATCCATTCAGTGTCACTCTTTAATTAGACAGTGTTGTGTCTAAATGTTATACTAGCTTCTTTGTTGAAGATAAAAGTATTCTTTAATTTTGGAGAACTTAATAAAGGCATCAGCCCTGTTAAGCAAAATGATGTATAACACACTGATGAAGCACATAGAAGAAAATTGTGCATTATTTTTTTCCAGACAGACTTCTTAGAATCTTGGTTGGAGAAGCAAAAGCTAAGAATTTCACAGCTTGAAAGGCTGTTTTGCTTTGAATATAGGGCTGCTGTCATTGCATTCCATCTATCTACTTTGACTCTTTAAATAGAACGTGGAGTGTCCAGATGTTATATAAAGTCCTTCGTGAAAAATAATACATATAGTAGTATGTGTTTTTCCAGAAACTGAAATTTGACCGCCTTTGAAGTTTGTAATTTTGGTTTTCAATTTAGATTCATCTGCTTTGCATTGCTGTAACATTACTATACGGTATTTTCTACTTCTTTGCAGATGCAATGTAGACACAACCTCTGATCCACAATTTGGACAGGTCATATTTTGGTTAGCATTTTTTAAAAATCTGCCAAAAGGCATAGATTTGGAATTGGTCAGTGTTAAGAGATTATAGTCCAATTGATCTGTACTCGGTTGCTGGTATTTGTAAAGGGCGGTCATCATAGCGACCATCTACTCCAAAGGGAAACCTGTGTGGAAAACTGCAAGCTTCTAAACTGTGCTTCCACACTCATGGGAGCTCCCTTTGCTTTTTTTATTTGAACGAGATCAATAGCATCACCGATAATCCCTTTAGAATGCATAAGATGGATACTGTAGTGTTAATAAATTTCCTCTGATCTGGATTGATCAACCTTTTCAATCTGACCTCTTCATGGTAATGTATCATCCTCTATATGTGATATATTTTTAAGAAGATCTACATTTTAATGATAAATATATTATACCAGATATAATATAACTTTATTTACATGACTAATATCCACTAAATCTTGCCAATTGTTTTGTTCTTGGTGGGGACACCATTCACTAAAATAATAAGTGGATCATCTAAATCTCTCTCTACCCTTATAGTTTAAATTTTCTGTCTAATGGCAAATACACAACTCTACCTTTAAGACCTTTATATGGCTCTGTTGAAAGTAATTTTCCTGTTTTAGATTCTGTACAAACTATAGCTTGAAAAAGATGTATACATTGTATAAGATTTTATTCATGAACAGTCAAATCTTGAAGTTCTTGTGGAATTAGAATGAATTCTAACTTGTTATGTACTGTTCTAGCTGGCATTTTATTATCCTCTAACTTATAATAACAGTACTTACATATAATTTGTTCTGTGGAACAATCAAACTGTTCTTCTACAATAGAGAAACAGCAAATTCTTGCCACTTATCTCTGTTCTCCTCTTCAGTTTTGAAACATAGAACAGCATTACGAATTTGACTTTTGTAGTGAGTGTATCAGCAACATATACAAACAAACATAGTTTGGTTTCTCTAAAGAAACTGTGTTAAACGTGTTAATCTCTTCTTGAAAGTTATCACCACTAATACTTGTGTCCTGCTCCTCTACACTTAGAGATACCAAGTCCTAATTTTCCCTACAGTCCTGTTCAGCACCAAAATAAATACAATTTTACATCCTCATAAACTCTTTCGACCTCTGCTACTGTGCCATGCAGAACAACTCTATCCATTTCTCCTAAACATAGAGCAGGACTTTTGACGTAGAATAGCCTCCTAACTAAAGTTCGCATTTTTGAGTCGTGTACATCTAACATTATGAACTGATGAAAGGTGTTTTAGCACACTTTTTTAGATAGACATGACATATACCGTGTTACTTTACATGGGCCTAATCCTTGCAACATACCTATTTTCTGTTTCAGAGTCTTTGCAAGAAAAGTTTCAAAGGAAAGTTCTCAATATATAGATTGATTCCTGCCACAGACTGCAAATACTGAAGCAGTTCCATTTGTATACAGGGGCTTGTCTACACCTTCCCTGTAACTCTTCAGCTATCACTTCCCTAACATTTCTAGGTACCATCTCCTCTTTTAAAATAACACTACCATCTTCATCTCATAACATCACAAGTTCTTCAGCTGCATGCACTAATGTGTTCTCTTGCAAGTAGCCACCTTTATTAAAAAAGGCTCAGTACTCGAGGTGTGTTTCCATTTAGCACTGAATATTTTCCAAACGTTACTTCTATTTACAAGTATTTTCTTTTCTTTTCTTTTGGGTTCTTTTCCTTAAAGACAACACTATCTTACCCATTGTTCTCTTTCTATTTAATATCTTAATAAATAGTTTCCCCTTGAGAACAAAAACCTTATCGAATACAGCCTCATTATGGGGGTCATTCAGACCCCGGCGGGCGGCGGGAGCCGCACGCCTGGAGGGAACCGCCATATGGCCGCTCCGCGGTCGAAAGACCGCGGAGGCCATTCTGGCTTTCCCGCTGGGCTGGCGGGCGACCGCCAGAAGGCCGCCCGCCAGCCCAGCGGGAAACCCCTTCCCACGAGGAATCCGGCTCCGAATGGAGCCGGCGGAGTGGGAAGGTGCGACGGGTGCAGTTGCACCCGTAGCGAATTTCAGTGTCTGCTGAGCAGACACTGAAATTCTTTGTGGGGCCCTCTTACGGGGGCCCCTGCAGTGCCCATGCCATTGGCATGGGCACTGCAGGGGCTCCCAGCGGCCCCACGACACCCCATACCGCCATCCTGTTCCTGGCGTGCGAACCGCCAGGAACAGGATGGCGGTATGGGGTGTCGGAATCCCCATGGCGGCGCAGCAAGCTGCGCCGCCATGGAGGATTCCTGAGGGCATCGGAAAACCGGCGGGAGACCGCCGGTTTTCCTGTTCTGACCACGGCCAAACCGCCGCGGTCAGAATGCCCTGCGGGGCACCGCCAGCCTGTTGGCGGTGCTCCCGCATCCCCGGCCCCAGCGGTCCTTGACCCCCTATGTTTCTTTGTCTGTCCTTCATTGTATATTTTTTTAACTGTTCATATCACATACTTTTTATCCTTTCTTAGCTGAATTGAACGTTTCCCATTTATTTACTTGAATTTCCTCACTTTGCAGTTTTCCTCATACTATTTTAAGAAATGCATTTGTTTTTTAACAGCAGCTCTTTACTCGTTCACCATATTCTCTGCGATTTTACCCTTTATGTTTCTGAGTTCTGAAGTCATAGGCCCTCATCATGACATTGTTGGTAAATCCTACTTACCTCTGCGGTGATGGCTGCCAACATACCGCCGTAGAGGCGAACATTCGTTCGCCAAATTATGACACACACACCAATCCGACAGAATACTGCCACATACACAAATCCACCAACCCAAAGGTTAGTGCTAAAGTGGCGGTACGAACACCCATACCATTACGCCAACAAAACACAGCCCACCACATCATGACCCACGAATCACCATGGTGGACATTCAATGGCAGTAAACCATTGGTGCTACATACCGGCATGCTCAAAATGAACACCCAAATACTAAACTACACAACAGTGGCCAATACCAAAAACACACACCTGACACTGATACACACACCACACCCACCCACTCACATCACTATAAAACACACACCCACATTACCCACAACCCTTTACGAATACAAATCATTGGCACCGGACTGACACCAAGATCACTGCGACAACTAGACACACACACCACTTACACCCATACATTCATCATGCACTCCACTTCACACACCCTACCACAGTACCCAACACCAACATACTTATTCACACCACACAACTCCCATGTCCCCATAAAGGCGCACCCATTTCACAGATGAGGAGTTGCTGGTCATGGTGAAGGAAATAGTCAGGGTAGAGCCACAGCTGTTTGGAGCACAGGTAAAGCAAATATCCATTGCCAGGAAAACTGACCTATGGCGGAGAATCATGGGCAGGTTGAACGTCGTGGGACAGCATCCAAGAACAAGGGACGACATCAGGAAGAGGTAGAATGACCTACGGGAGAAGGTACGTTCTGTGGCTGCAAGGCATCAGCTTGCCATACAGAGGACTGGTGAGGGACACCCACCTCCTCCCACACAGCTCACAGCATGGGATGAGCAAGTCTTGGCAATCCTTCATCCTGAGTGACTCATTGGAGTGGCCGGAGGACTGGACACTGGTGAGTCAACATTTACTACTTTTCACCCCCATACCTGCATGCCATCTCTCCCCCTCACCCTCACTCCCATCACTCCACTCCATCCCAAACACTGCACTTACGCATATGACTAACCCCAATGCCAAGCCCTGCATGCTACACCAATGCATGGACAGCCCTCCCGGCCCTGCATGGACACCCATCACAAAAGCATGCACAGCATAGGGGAACTCAAAATCCCACAATACATCACCATACACAAACAAAGGTGGCAGGGCAACAGCAACGATAGAAAGCTAGGGATGTACAATATGTCACAGACATGAATCATAAAACATTACTTACATCTCCACAGGTGCCCCAGCCAATCTCAGCGGAGAGGAGGTGCCACAACAAACCAGTGCCGCAGCAGAAGATGCCACCAGTGACAACAGTAACTCTGGACTTCTGGATCTGGATGACCTACCTAGCCCATCAGGGACCACTGGTCAGTAGGTCACCCCAGCCAACTCCCAGTCAACCACAGAGCCTCCCCCATCACTATCCGAAACCACAGCACCCACCCAGCATCCCCACACCTCTGTCCCTAGGACACATCAATCAGCAGTGTGTCCACCTGTACAGGGACTCCGGTCCACACCTCACCCCCAAGACAATCAGGGACCTAGGCCCAGTGGCAGTGGGCACACTGTTCAGCGGAACCAGGCACAAAGCAACAGGGACACTGGGAGGACCTCTGTGTGCCAGGGGGAGGACAGGCCCACAGAACTGACTCTCCTGGAGGCACTCACCAAGATACTAGGGGCCTACCAATAATACCGGGACATGATGGCCCAGATCCTTAACAACATGCAGGAGAACAAGCGGCTGCAGGAGGAACACCATCAGGTGATCAGGTAGGACTTGCAGGCTCTCAACACTACCATGATCTCCTTAGCAGGGTGTTGGCAGACAAGGCCAACATCATGAGGTAATCAACAGCACACCAGCAGGCCCCTACCACTAGCCATTCTATTGACCAGCCCTCCACTTCCGCAGCAGCTAGTGGGCAGGGGGCCCCACCACAGGACTCACAGGGCACCAGCACCCCTTCCCCTGCAGAAGGTGACCCATCCCGAAAATTATCCCTGTGATGCAGACAGAAGCCAGAGACACTTGCCAAGTCCAAGACCATCGCCAGGAAATGAGACTCTCCTGATTGTCCTCCTTGTGTCCCACCCTGTCACCTTATCCACTTTGAACTGCCTTTGCTACCATTTCTATTGCCCCTGGGCACTGGACCTGTGCTACAAACACCCTGGAACAATACCCTGAACTTTCTTCTACCATCACCCCATTCTATTGCAATTTTCAATCAATTATTTGCACTACAATAAAAACCCTTGAACACAACTTGAGTGACACCGTTTTATGTTTTGAAAATGTGCATTTTTGGGAACAGTCACATCTAGTGCAAATGATCTGAACACTGTGATAGCATACACATAGTGACCTGTAGCTGTCTGTAGTAACCCCATCACAACACTGATGTCATATCAGCAAAGGACAAGCTATAGCTGACAGTAAGTTGAGATGCAAAGGAAGTGAATGCCTTCATGCTACAGCCACACAGAAAACATCTATAGTCAGGGGAATGGTCATTCCACTGTCTCAGCTGTGTGTCAGTATTGACGTATAACTGATGTTCTGTTGTCCTCATCCTCATCCTCTTCCTCCTCATCCTCATTGTCATCAGGGTCCACCTCTGCCACAAGGTAATCTCCAGTCCCCTCCTCCTGCAGAAAAGGCACATGTCGTTTGAGGGCCAGATTGTGCAACATGCAGCATGCCACTACTATCTGGCAGACCTTCTCGGTGAGTAGCACCGACATCCACCTGTCAGATGCAGGCATCTGAACCTGACATTCAGGAGGCTGAAGGTACTTTTCATTATTCTCCTGGTTCACCTATGTGCTTCATTATAACGGTTCTCAGCCCCTGTCCTGGCATTCCTTACAGGGGTCAGGAGCCACAATAGGTTTGGGTAGCCTGAGTCACCTGCAAGTACTGAGGGACAAAATGTAGCCTTACAGAATGCAATGGGGATAGCACTTGAAGGCATACACTGACATAGAATGGGTGGGGGACTCTGGCTCATCTATTAGCCACACCCTGTGCCTCTGTAGTTGATTATCACATTTGGGATGCTGCTTTTCCTCAGAACGAAGGCATCATGCACTGACCTAGAATACTTGACAGTGACGTGGTAGATGTACTGGTCATCCAGGCACATCAGTTGCACATTGAATAAGTGAAAACTTCTGATTCCTGAACACCTGTTCATTCTGGCAGGTGGTTGGGCAAACACAACATGTGTACCGTCAATTGACCCAGTAATATTGGGTATATGTCCCATTGCATAGAATCCCGCTTTCACAGTGGCAAAATCTTCCACCTGGGGGGAAAGGAATGTAGCTGCACATGTGTTTCACCAAGGCAGACAATACCTTTGCCAGCACGATTGAGAACATTGGCTGTGACATTCCTGCTGCCAAGCCCACTGTCACTTGGAAAGAACTAGTTGCCAGGAAATGGAGCACTGATAGAACCTGCACAAGAGGGGGAATCTCAGTGGGATGACAGATTTCAGATATCAGATCAGGTTCCAATTGGGCCCACAGCTCTGTGATTGTGGCCCTGTCCAGTCTATAGGTGTATATTATATACCTGTCTTCCAGAATAGCCAAGTCCACATGGGGTCGGTACACAGGAGTTTGTCTCCTCCTCCTATTCATCCGCAGTGGTAGGTACCTAAGGGACACAAGAGTGAGTAGGTTGTCACAATTGAACAATGGAACCACCATCTCAGTGTGCATACAGCATTAATGTGATGGGGCAGTAGGAATAGCAATGTAGGTGCAATTTTCAGCAATGACGCAGTTATGGAATATCTGTATGTAGTGCACCACCATAAAATGCCGACTGCCTGTCCTGTATCTAGGGAGGGGTGGAAGTGAGGTAACTCCACCGACGTTGGGGGTGTTTGTGGTGTGCCATCTCCAAGGACGTGCGGACCCTGGGGGTCTACAGCAGGCAGCGCACCCACTACAAGAAATTGTGGGAAGACCTGAGACATGGGCATGGAAGACCACAGAGGCCCTGCTGGGGATGGCCTCCCAACGAGGAAGGGGTGCCCGTCGGAACCTGATCCCCCTGATGGCCCGCGTACTGGCAGTGACCTACCCAGAGCTGAATGGGAGCTTGAGGGCATCACATCAGCCACAAGGGGGTGAGTACAGTGGGCATTACTACAACAATTGGTAGTTGGCAAGGGATCCGGGTGGTGGGTGTGAGTTAGTGGTGCCCCTTAATGCCAGGACAGACATTGCAGCGTGATCCAGCTGAAGGGTAATGGGTGTATGGCAAATGTAGGTAACCTGGCTTGTTTGCATTCCATGTCAGTCAGGACATGGTGGGTCCCAGGAGGTGTGCAGTTGGTGATGTTTAGCCCTCATCCTGCTGTGGCATCTAGCCAATTCAATGACAGTGCAATGCATAGTGCTCAATCCTGATCCCTGTTTGTGGCGGTGCTGTGTATGGCAACTGTGGTGTTGGCCCTCTAATTGACCCAGTGCTCCCTTTCTTTCCCACCCTCCTTTCTCCTTCTGTCATCCTGTCCATCTCTGCATTAGCATCATCTGGTGGAGGAGAAGGGGCACCGGCGACAGAGGGAGATGCATCCCACAGGACCCGGAGGCAGAGCCCACCGATGCCGAGGGAACCAGTGGAAAGGATGGAGGGCAAGGGGAGCACCACAGCAGATACTGGAGAAGACAACACAGACTCAGATATCTCCTCCAAAGGTGGTGGTGGACACCTCTGTGACCACCCCAGCTACACGTAAAGCTGCTACCCCCATACCAGCACCGCACTCCCAGCAGCCCTTCAGCGACTTTCCCATGCCCACTCACCTGGGTGCCCTGCTGCCCTGAGTGAGGAGGCTATTGACCTCCTGAGATACACCTCGATAGGGCAGTCAACCATTGTGATTGCCATCCAGGGGCTGGCATCCCAGATGCAGCAATGCAATGCATTCCTGGAGGGCATTCACAGTGGATTGGTGGCCCAACAGAGATTGATTGAGGCTCTGGCCTCATCTCTTATGGCAGCCATTGTCCACATTTCTATCATCCCCCCTCCATATCCGACTTCCCAGTTCCATTCTCCTCAACCCCAACCCATCCCAGGCACAGACACAGACTAGCATGAGCACAATACAACACCCAAGAGTGGCACAGGCAAGCACAAGCACAACACATCATCCCACAAGCACTCACACAAACACCATACAGTTGCAGACATGACAACATCCACTGCCACCACTGTCTCCCCCTCCTTCTCCTCCTCCACCTCCCTCCAAGTCACGTCCACACTCAAACCTGCATGCACTACATCAACATCCACTACCAGCAGCACCACACCAAGCAGAACACATACCTCACTGACAGACACCTCCACAACAGACATGCATGCATACCCTCTGTCCTCTCCCACCCTGTTTGTACCCCCCTCTAAAGGACACAAATGCAAGCACTCACACACCAACAGCCATTCACCTCACTTCAGCATACAGCCCATACACCTGCACCCAAATCCAGCAGACATACACCTCCAACAACCACTCGCTCAACCTCCACTCCCATTAGTCCTCCCTCCTCCCACTCCAACGTCCCTTAAAGGCTTTTTCTTTCCCAACTTGACCTCTCCCCTCCCCCCGTCCTGCCCATACGAGCAGAGTACCAAGGACACAGCCCAGCACCTCAGCCAAAGAGTCCATGGGGACAGTGGTAGCACCACCTACTTGTGGTGGTAAGAATACCACACTTCCATTGAAGAAGGGGCAGGAGGCTGCACCACCTGGCAAGAAGGGGAAGGAGCCTGCACCACCTGGCAAGAAGGGGAAGGGCCGTGCACCACCAGGCAGGAAAGGGAAGAGCCCATACATCCCTGCCAGGAATGGTGAGGGATCCACGCTCCCTGTACTGGACAAAACAAAGCCCTCAACTCCAGCAGAGGTTGTCAGGGTGACACCTCCACCACCACCAGTTGTCACCGGGCCCCCAACATCAGCTGATGAATTGCAGCCATCAGAAAAAGTTCAGAGGCTGCCCAGGAGGCTCCTCCATCCACCACCCCACTGTAGCCATCCAAAAGTGCAGAGGCGGCCCAGGAGGCTCCTCTATCCGCCATCACACTGCAGCCATCCGAAAGTGCAGAGGTGGCCCAGGAGGCTTCTACCTCCACCACCACACTGCAGATGTCACAGCCAGCGGACGGCATGTAGGCCACCCTCCAGGGGCTGCTGTACAAGTTGCCCCCTCCAGAACCAGTGGGCAAGTCACCCACCTGAGAGACTGTGGCCTTGCACTCCCCAGGACAGAGCAATGGGCAAGTTGCCCCATCCAGAACTAGTGGGAAAGTCACCCTCCTGAGAGACTGTGGCCTTGCACTCCCCAGGACAGAGCAATGATCATGGAGCCACCTCCAGAACCAGTGGGCTTGTTCCCGCATCTGGATAAGGTTCCCCTCCTCCCCCTGCTGTGCCTGCCTAGTTGTAAACTGATGCCACTTCAGTGTACTATCCGGATGTGGTCAGGATTCGAGTTGGGCCTCAGACCGTGCCCTCTGGCCATGTGGGCCCTTTGAACATTGGACCGGGCAGTGTCCCTTTGTGTACATGTGTACATATCGGTTTCATTGACAAATCAAATTAGTCATTTTAATTTTGATCTGATTACGATAACTTCAGTCCATGCCTGTTGTCCTTGCATTATTCTGCCGGTTTACAGGGACAAATTGTTTTTTGTGTGCAGCTGGACGTGTGTGTGTGTCTGGTGTGTGTCGTGCATGTGTGTGTCACTCTTGTTTTCCTCTCACCCTCCCTTGTGTGCTAGGCAGCTGTACTCACAGTCGTTGTCTTCATCGGCATTGGTGTTCCAGGTGGAGAATTACGTAGAAGATCATCAGAAAGACTTGCTGTTCGGGTTCCATAGCAGTGTTGTTCTTTCTGTGTTTCCGGTGGTGAGTCCTTTCTCTTCTGTGATGCGTTTCTGCCAGGGTTTTGATGGCATTGGGACCGCCCCGGAATAGGTAGCGGATTGATGTGTCTTAATATGGTGGGCAGTACTATGTCTTCCGCCTGGCTGTTGGCAGCTACCGCTGTGGTGAGTATTCGTTTCCCCCCTGGCGGTTGGTGTGGTACATTGGCTATGTATGGGAGTTATCACCGCCATGGTCATAATTTGGCAGTACTTACCTCCAGCTTCTTGGCGGTATGTTACCGCCACTTTATCACTCACTGCCTGGGTCATAATGAGGACTTAGTCTAGATCACCAAATCACACATAGCCCTATCAAAATTTTCAGGCCTGTTTGTAAATATTTTAAATTAAAGGTTAAAGTTTAGGAACCATTTTTTATGATAAGTACACTATGTAGTAAAACAAAGCATATACAGTGTGAACTTCCAGGACAACACTGTTAATCAATCAATAAATCTCTTTTTGATTGTATAAATATAGATCATAAAGGAAGCAAAATATAATACATTAAAAACAAAACATACATACATATAAAACTTTCAATAAAAAATCCTGTAGCAAATCCCAATTGTACAAAACAAATCATCCATTTGTAAGAACAGCTAAAATAACAGCATCTTGTACCAAGCCACAGCATCTTTTAAAAAGCGGCCAACAGAACAACAGACATCATACTCATTCAACTGTTGGAGAAAAAGCAATGCTACCCTACAATTAGTAACATTCCTTTTTCATAAAAAGGTACCAAATAACGTTTTATGAAAGCTTATTAAATTTACAGAAAAACAACAAAGTGCAACTGTGGTTGTGGGGATTGCTAATCACAAGGGCAGACACAAATCTCTCCAGAAGAGAACTTCCCTTGGGGAAAAGACAGCATCCAACAGATAGACCCCAACCTGAAACGAGTCAATAACATTCGTTCATACGCATCATGAACTTATAACAGGTAAGGCGCAGACCCCATTGACAGTTAGACCGTACAATACTCTCTAACTGTCAGCTTGTTACCTCAAAAACCTCCTGAGCTGCCTGTCTTTGTTTGAGGTAAAAATCTCAAACCCAGGCTTTGTCCTTATTAGATACTAAATGTGGATTTTGAAACAAATAAGGGCAGTCCAAAGCTGTCATTGTAACCTTGATGTATCTCAGCCATGGGGTCGAACAGGCAAGATCACTAACGAGGAAGTCCTTAATAATCAACTGGTTGAGAACAGCCTCCTTAGAGACCCTAATTGCACACTACAGCTCCAAGGAGGATTAATATTATCCAGTAGATATTCAAAACTCTGCCATTGATGTATGGAAATGTGTGGTGTAGATGGCAGAACACCCAGTGACCTGCAGCAAAATCGGTTTTCTTCCACCTGGATGCTCCCAATCTCTTTACATCCTCATAAACCCATGCCATAAGTCACATTCCTCTTGTAGTATTTCTAGTATAGGGGCAACTGTCATTCACCCTATATATATATATATATATATATATATATATATATATTGAGCCCATTAGCCATTCTCACCAAGAAGACTGTGTCGTCCACATACAATAAAGCAGGAATGGAGCTGTTACAGACATGCAGTACATCACCTCATACCGATATCAAGGTCCTCTAAAGACTATTAATGTACAAAATAAATAGAAGGGGGGTGAGAACAATCCCTTGAGGCATGTCACGATTTACTCTAAACGATGAAGTAGACTCACCATTTGACCCATACCTAATTTTTGTCCTAAGGTACTGTGTAAAAGTCTCAAACGGTTAACCAACCCAACATCAAGGTCCATTAACAATAACATTTCCTGCTACTTCTGCAAAAGTCAGTCAAATGCACTCAAACAATCCATTAACGCCAAATGGAGTGTGCCATCCTTCAGACATTTGTACTTAGCCATAGAGAGGTGACACAGTGCCCAAAACCTTCCTAAAGTCATATTAGGCATGAGAAAGAATCGTATTTTCTTGCACCAAAGAAATTAAGGCCCTCATTACAACCCTGGCGGTCGGTGTTAAAGTGGCGGTAAAATCGCCAACAGGCCATCGGTAACAAAAATGGAATCATGCCGACTGTGGAAACCGCCAACACATGCAGCAGTAGCAACAAACACCGCTGCAGTAAGCGCCAAAAACCAGGCGGAAGACAATGTACCGCCCACAGAATGACAACCCGGCCATCCGCCAGCTTTTCCTGTGGCAGTACAAATGCCATCAAAAGCACGGCAGAAACAGTACTTCACTGAAGGAAGAACCAGGACGTCATGGAGCCCGAGCTGCAGATACTCCCCATGCTGGTTTATCTACTCATATACCAGGAGCACCAAAGCCGGCGACGACGACCCCGGGGAGTACTGCACCTAGCACACAAGGGAGGGGGGAGGAAAAAGAGAGTGACACACACACGCAACACCCCCACCCCCACCCTCACCCCCAACACCATACACACAAACCCAGGCAACGACATTACATATACACCCCGTAACCCTCAGGAATAATGCAAGTACAAGAGGAATGAAGTCAAATGAATGTAATGGTAGAAATACTTAGCAATGCGTACATAAATAAATGAACAGTATGTACAATATATACAATATATACAAAATGAGGGACAATGTCCACACAAAATAGTCCGTGGCCCACTGGGCCATAACACATAGGCCAAGCCCACACTTGACTCCTGCCTCAAAACGGAGATAACACTGCAGGGGTATCAGGTCAAAAAAACACAGGCACCTCAGGGGGATGGGGAAGTGGGGGGCACCTCAGCTGGAAGATGGGACAGCGCCACTGCTCCTGGAGGGAGCTCCATGCCCACTGTTTGGTCTGGGGGAGTGCAAAGATATAGGCCCTCATTATGAACATAGCGGTCTGTTCCACACCGCTGGCGGTGGCAGCAGAAACCGCCAACAGAGGAGCGGTCCAGACTGCCAAATAATGAACTAAACGAAACACGTGCATCCCGCGCACCACCCACCACCAGGAAAGGATTCCCGCTGACGATGACAGAGGCCGCATACAGGCCGTCGGAAAGGTCCAACACGCTCATCAAATTATGAACCAACATTCCGCCGCAAGTTCCGGGGCAGGAACCACCACCACACAAAGCCAGGCAGAAATGAACCAAATATAAGGAACCACGCACCGGAGTCCCACAGAACGTGCTGCGGCAGCCATGGACAGAGAGCTGCAGATCATGCCAGCCTTGACTTGCGTGAGGAGGTTGGAGGGGGGTGGGCTTCTCCTTAGAAGCGGGGGGGGGCTGTTTGGCATGGGCGGAGCTTGATGCCTTAGGCTCAGAGCGGGATTTCATCTTCAGTGGAGAAGGGGCACGGAAATGGGAAGGCTGGACCGGGGTGGGCTGCAATGTGGAAAGAGCAGAAAGGGCAAGGATGTGGGCACGTTTCGGGACAAGACAGGGTGGGCCAGTGGGTTCTAACAGGTCTACACCGGAGAGGAAACGTTTTTTGGGAGCAATTGGGGTGGGTGTGGATGAGGGTGTGGGATTGGAGGCAGACAGAGTTGATGTATGGGGTGTAGGTGTGCATGTAGTGGGTGCTGGTGACTGCTCAGTATGCTGTGGTGTGGTGGATGTCTGATATGTGGGTGTCTTGCTGCGTTAGAGTGTTTTGGGAGGTGGGGGGTGGACACAGTGGGAGAAGACAGACAGCTAGTGTGGATGTATGTTGGGTGGGTGTCTGAAAGTCGGGTGAGTGTGCTGCATGTGTCAACTACAGTGGAGGTGGTGAGTGCAGGTGTGGTGCATGGGGTGCATGTATGGCTGTCTGCTATTGTGGTGAGTGCAGGAAGAGGAGCAGTAACAGTGAGTGATGGTGCAGTCCATGAGGGTGTGCATGTTGAGGGGAAAGACAGGGAGGCGGAAGTGGACATTGTTGTGAGTGCAGGTGTATGTTGGCTGTGTAAATGCTTGGGGTGGGAGATGTGGTGCTTTTGTTTGAAAGTGTGCTTTTTGTGTGTTGAAGTGCTTGACTGCATGTCTGAATGTGTGCCATGGACGGGTAAAGGGAGTGGGGTGCTGGAAGGGGTAGTGAAGGTTGGAGGGGGGACGGAATGGCCAGGGAAACTGGCTGCCAGCCAAGAGAAGGCCAGAGCCTGAAAAGATCTCTGTAGGGCAGACACGGCACCGTGAATGCCATCCAGATAGGCATTAGTCTGTTGCACCTCTGATGCTAGCCACTGGATGGCTTTGACGATGGTTGTCTGCCCTACAGAGATGGTTCTCAGGAGGTCAATAACCTCCTCTGTGAGGGCAGCAGGGCTGACTGGGGCAGGGGAGGAGGTGCCTGGTGCGAAGGAGATGCCCACCTTTCTGGGTGGGCGGGCACGGGCAATTCAGTGAGGAGCAGAAGGGAGGGCACTGATGGTGTGGGTGGTGGTGAAAGATGTCATAGTCGTGATTTGTCCACTAGTGTCTGCCACCACCGGAGGACCCCATCGGAGGACGTTTCAGAGTCACTACCACCAGTGGTAGTAGCCTCCCCCGTGGAAGTCCCCTGGCCCTCCCACCCACTGGTCCCCTGGATGTCCGTTGTCTTTGCCTCCGAGGATCCTTGGGCCGCTGTCTCCCCACTAGCCGGTGCCTCAGCTCCCTCACCTGATGTTGATGCTGTACCAGACACACAAAAGTGAACAGGGATGGGGAGACAAAACAGGAAAGACACTTGTAAGTAGCTGAATGCTGATACACAACGGCCAGACATACACCTACCCAGCAGACACACCCAACAGGCAGCACCGTGCACTAGGTCCATGACCATGGCCCTGACTACTGAGCAGTATACTGACCTGCACCCATATCCTGTCATTGCATTGAAGCTGAGGTAGGTGAAACCTGACAGGGACACCCCTACACCCTTTGGGGAGCAGACAGTAGCTGGACACCAGTCAAAACCCTGCTCTAAGCCCCATGAGCCCTATCGCACACACACTAATCCTTCCAGGCTGAAGTATAGGTTGTAAGTACTCACCCCCTTGTGACTGCTGTGCAGCCTTCAAGCACCCATCTAGGTCTGGGTATGCCACCACCAGGATCCTTCGTATTAAGGGGGTCAGTGCCCGACGGGCACCCCTACCACGTTGGGAAGACTTCCCCAGCTGGGTCTCACTGATCTTCTGCGCCCAGCGCCGCAGGTTCTCCCACCTCTTCCGACAGTGGATGCTCCACCGGTTGTAGACCCCCAGGGTCCGTACCTCCTTGGCAATGGCATGCCAATGTGCCCTCTTCTGGTGGGTGCTGACCTAGTAGGGAGACACAGAGAAGAAACACAGAGGTCAGGCACCTGCATGATGGCAATAGCTGGCTGATTGTTAGACATAGGACAGACAGTACTCCCAGACATGCAGGACAGTGGCACGTAGCATTCCATGCACCAAGTCCCATCCTGGCTCACAGGAATGCACATCAGAGCAATCCACTCCATCCATTATACACACAGTGCCCCCCCAAAACCGGACTCACCTGTACCTCTGGCCAGCCGTAGAGTCTGCCGCACAGGGGCAGGACCCCTTCCACCAGTTTCTCCAGTTCTTCCTGGGAGAAGGCAGGGGCCCGTTCGCCTGCACCATGTGGAACATCCATAGCCAGAGGCAGGCCACAGCAGTACACGGAGTGGAGTACTTGTTCGCACAAGATCAGGGAGTCAAGTGAGCACACGATGAAGAATGCGCTACTTTCCGTGGCGGAATGCACCATCACCGCAGGCGGCGATCATGATATGCCAAGATTCTCCATTGGCATCCATGTTATCCAATGAGGGTGTGAACAGCGGGAAACACCGCCGAACGCTGTGACGTCAATCGCTAGTGGTCTTAGGTCACTTCCACAACAAAGGGGCAGAAAAACAGTGGGCAGACATTTTGCCATCACCTACGCATCTTGAAATTCAATTTAGTCACAATGCTGGGCCTACTAGCCATATGACTCACATATGTCTCTATCCATAGAGTATATTATCACACATGATTTACTCAGTTCCCTCTTAGTGATGACAATGTACATCTGTCAGGTTGCAGTTATTGTACAGACACTACTATGAAGAATGCAGTGAATGTGTTTAGCAAATATGCCTGTGTATGTATACACATGACTCCTTGTTCTTACCCCTCACAGGTACAGACCTTTGTGGTGAGGAAAGTCACCTTCTGTGTACATACCACTTGTGGATAAGGGGGCCATGGTTGAGCATCAAATCATTATCACTTACAGACTCACACGGGCAACTATTCAGGACTATGTGCATTACTGGATCCTGCACTGACTCCCGGAAATCGTAATCAGCATGCCATTCCAACTGAGGTGCAGGTGCTCTCTGCACTCCATTTCCTGGCCACAGGCTCATTTCAAGTGACAGTGGGCATGGGTGCTGGTTTCTCACAGCCAATCTTCAGCCAGGTACTAACAACATTTCTAAATCCATTTGTACAACATCTGCAATCCAATGTGCGATTCCCCCAAAGTGTTGAGCTCCCTGCCATCAAGTCAGACTTCTATGCCTTTGCAAACATTCCCCATGCTATTGGTGCCATTGATGGAACCTACATACCCATCATCCCCCCAAGAGTGAGTGAACAGGTGTACAGAAACAGGAAGAACTTTCACTCCATGAACATCCAATTGGTATGCACAGCAGACCAGTACATATCCCATGTGAATGCCATGTTTCCTGGTTCAGTACATGATTAATTTGTTTTGAGGAACCGTAGTGTGCCACAAAAGATGAAACAACTCCAAAAGGACAGAGGGTGGATCATAGGTAAGTGTGCCTGTCACTAACTGACACATTGCTGAAAAACAGCCTGTCAGACTAAGGACATTCCAATGACGACTCTGTATTGACCATTTCTCTAGGTGATTCTGTCTATCCAAACTTGCGTTGGCTCCTGACACCAGTGAGGAATCCCAGGACGGATGCAGGGAGGAAATACAATGAGGCCCATGGATGTTCTAGGAGGGTGATAGAGTGTACTATAGGTCTCCTGAAGGCTAGATTTCGGTGCCTACATATCTCTGGGGGTTCCCAGGCCTATGGGCCTGATAAGTTGTGTAGGATAGTGGTGGCCTGCTGCATGCTGCACAATGTGGCAGTGAGACATTCAATCCCCCTTTTGGAGGTGGAGGGTGCTATAGGACCTGATCTGTTACCTCAGAGAGGTGAGGAGAGTGATGGTGAGGATGAGGAAGGGTAAGATGTAAATTCCAGAAAACCAACTGATACAACTCTACTTCCAATAATTGTCTGGGACTTCAGCCTGTATATTTGGTTAGTGACTGATACTGTAAGTGTGCCATGTCAATAAGGGGGAATTGGTCATCGACCTCTTCAGTATGGTACAGACAGACAACATAAGCATTCTCTTCTTGACTTTTTAGAAACACACTGTACCAGTAGCCATGAACAATTTGACAATAAAGTTTATCCCTGCCTGTTGCAGCATTACTCCACTTTGTTCAACATTGAAGACAGGGGACAGTGCTACAGGTGAGATATGTTGTTTATTGGTGGAATACTGTGAAATGTGCTATGTAATGTGATGGAAGTCGGTATGGTTGATTGTCCTCAAAACCGACTTGGTGACAGGCCTGTTTGATTTCATAGGTGGGTCCTATTTGTAGTTCTGTACATCATTTAGCCCTGAGCTAAGTGCATTTTGTGAATGGGTGGGTTGGTTTCTTGGCAGGAGCAGCAGTGTCAATTGTTGGTAGGGGGTTTGTTCTTTGCTGGGTTTCCAGTGCCATATCTTGGCCTGAGACTACGTTTGGGCGCCTGCTGTGAAGATACTTAGGGTGACATGGTCGGCCCTTGTGATTAATGGGATGGTTTTTCCTGTGCTGTTTCAGCTGCTTGGGACAACTGTTGCTGTTTGTCCAGGGCTGTTGTGGGGGCCTCTTGTCTGGTGTGGGTGTCTGAGGGTTTGTTGATCAACTTCAGCAGTGCTCCAGCAATGGTGGCCATTGTGGCATTGTACTCTTTCCACTGCTCCATGGCCTGTTGGTGGTGTTCCAGCTGCATCCTCTGACTTTGCTCCAGGGTGGTTACAATCTGTGCCAATCTGTCTTCGGTATGTTGGTATGCCCCCAATATCTCTGCAATGACGTCCTGGGCTGCTGCATCTATCCGGTGCCCTACCCCCTGACCCACTGGGGCACTTGACCTTGCCCTGGCCTCTCTGCGCAGGTCTGGATGCGCCACTGGTACTGGGGCCCTCGTCTTCCTGCATATTGGGGGTAGGAGACTTTGGCCTCTGTTGCTGTGGTCCACCTGTTTGTGCCCTGGGTCCACTGGTGTGAGCTCGCCTACCCTGGCCTGCTGGTCTTGACTGGGTGTTAGGGGTGACAGTGTTTTCCTGGGTGGGGCTGCTGCATGGTGAGCATCCAGGGCTGTGTGAGGGGCCTGCCTGCTCATCAGTGTTTAGGGATCCTTCACCACTGTCGTCCGATGTGCCTCTGTCTCCTTGGAATGCTGTGGCACTCCTTGTCCCCTCCATTAGGGTTGCTTGGGTGGTGGTGCCTGTTGGGGGACATAGAAGTGTTTGTTACATATGCAGGAGGGTCTGAGGTGGGCAGTACTGTACAATTTAGTGCTGGTGTGCCTTTCAGTGGCCTTCATGGGTGCCTTTGTGAGGTGGACATAGCATCTAGTTGCAGTGGTGGCATTACATTGTGGTAGTGGTTAATATTCCATTGTGGGAACGTGCACAGGTGGGTGGCTGTGCACAGCGGGAGTGATGTGGGCCTGGTAGTGAGTTGTGGGTGATGCAGGGTGGGGGATGTGGTGGTCAGTACTGTACAATTTAGTGCTGGTGTGCCTTTCAGTGGCCTTCATGGGTGCCTTTGTGAGGTGGACATAGCATCTAGTGGCAGTGGTGGCATTACATTGTGGTGGGGGTTAATATTCCATTGTGGGAACGTGCACAGGGGGTGGCTGTGCACAGCGGGAGTGATGTGGGCCTGGTAGTGAGCTGTGGGTGATGCAGGGTGGTGGATGTGGTGGGTAATGGCTGGGAGGGGTGTGGGTCTAGGTGGGTGTGGGTGGGGTGGGGTGGTGCATGCTTTACAGGTATGGTGTATATGGGGTAAATGTAGACAACTTACCCGATTCCATTCCTCCAGTGAGTCCCTCTGGGTGCAGGAAGGCGAGTACCTTCTCCTCTCAGTCGGTGTAGTCGGGTGTTGTTGGTGGCGGTCCTCCCCCAGTCTTCTGCACTGTGATGTGGAGCCTGGATCCCATGGCCCGGACCTTCCCCCGCAGGTCGTTCCATCTCTTGCGGATGTCATCCCTGGTGCATGGGTGGTGTCCCACTGCATTCACCCTGTTGACGATGGTCTGCCACAGCTCCATTTTCCAGGTGATGGGTGTGTGCTGCACCTCGGAGCCGAATATTTGTGGCTCCAATTTTAGGATCTCATCCACCATGGTCCTTAGCTCCCTGTCGGTGAAGCGTAGATTTTTGGGGGGGACATGGTGAGGGTGGTGGATGGCGTCAGGACTGGGGACGGTGTTTGGGTGCTCCTGTGTGGGTCGCTATGCGTGTCCTGTCTGCTGGCATTCTCTGTCTGGCTCTGGTGCTCTCCGTCTTCTGGTCCTGGTTTCCTTGCAAGGGATTGTGGGGTGTGTCTGGGGGTGTTTCTTAGTGTTCTGGATGTGTGTCAGGTGTGTGGGTGCTAAGCCTAGCCAATGTGTGCAGTCGCAGCCACCAATGGTCGTCCAGCCTCCACTGTTCGCCGAAGTGATTGGTGCATCTTTATTTGGAGGGCGGGATGTGGGTGTGGTTGGCGGTGGCGGGGTGGGGTGGGCCATGATTCCCGCCGACAGGGTCCTGGCGGGGAGTGGTGGTGTGGGAATGTTTGTCGGGGTTGGGTTTTTTGTTCATTATATGGCGGGTTTCCATTCGCCGGCAGGATTCTGTTCACTGCTGCCACGGCGGTCGGCGTCTTTACCGCCATATTCATAATGACCGCCATAGTCTCTCTAGTGGGTGGTTTGTCCACTGTTTGGTCCTTGGGAGTACAAAGCCACAGTCTCTCAAGTGGGTGGTTTGCCCACTGCTTGGTCCTGGGGATGCAAAGCCACAGTCTATCAAGTGGGTGGTTTGCCCACTGCTTGGTTCTGGGGAGTGCAAAGCCATGGTGTCTCAAGTGGGAGGTTTGCCCACTGCTTAGTCCTGGGGAGTGCAAGGCCACAGTCTCTCAAGTGGGTGGATTGCCCACTGCTTGGTCCTTGGGAGTGCAAAGCCACATTCTCTCTAGTGGGTGGATTGCCCACTGCTTGGTCCTGGGGAGTGCAAAGCCACAGTCTCTCAAGTGGGTGGTTTGCCCACTGCTTGGTCCTGGGGAGTGCAAAGCCACAGTCTCTCTAGTGCATGCCTTCTTCCACTGGTTCTAGAGGGGGCTTTGTGCCCAGTGTGCTTCATCCTGCCAAGGACAGGGTGAGTAGATACCTTCTTCCACAGGTTCTGGAGGGGGCTTTGTGCCCAGTGTGCTTCATCCTGCCAAGGATAGGGTGAGTGGATGCCTTCTTCCACTGGTTCTGGAGGGGGCCTTATGCCCAGTGTGCTTCATCCTGCCAAGGATAGGTTGAGTGGATGCCTTCTTCCACTGGTTCCAGAGGAGGCTTTGTGCCCAGTGATGCAGCATTGGGGGGGGAGGGGGTGCCAGGGCACAGTCCCTCACCTGGGTATCAGAGCCACAATATTTGCAGTGGCCAGGATGCATGATACTCCATGGAGGCAGGACTACAGTCCATCACCCGGTGGGGGTGCTGCCAGTGGTGGGGGGAGGCTCCAGCCCTTGCCCTGCAGCCTCTGACGGCTGCCCACTGGGGGTGCTGCTGGTGGAAGTGGTGCTATTTTCAGTGGTGCAGGTAGCAGTGCTTGCGGCGGTGCTTGTGGCGGTGCTGGCTGAGGTGCAGGTGTAGGTGCTGCCAGTGGTGGTGGGAGGCACCAGCCCTTCCCCTGCAGCCTCGGACTGCTGCCCCCTAGGGCTGCTGCTGCTGACTGTAGTGGTGCTTTCGGCAGTGCAGGTGGTGGTGCAGGTGGCGTTGCTTGTGGCAGTGCTTGTGGCAGTGCTTGCGGCGATGCAGGTGGCAGTGCTGCCCGCGGTGCAGGTGGCGGTGCTGGCGATTGTGCTGGTAGCCACCAGGCCTTCACTTGCAGGCTCAGATGGCTGAAGTGCCTTGGCTGGTGTTCTGTGCCCCTTCCTGCCCTTGGCAGAAAGTAGTGTCACCTTTGGTCTGCCAGCTGGAGTCTTTGACGTGGCCTTGCTGGATGGTTGTGGCTCCTTATCCTTGCTGGATGCTGTCCCCTTTTTGACCTTACCAGGTGGTGGAATCTTCTTGGCCTTGACAGGGGTTGGTGGCACACTGGCTGGGCTGACGTGTGTCCCCTTAGAGCCTCTGACAGCTGCTGAAACCACAGCGGACATGAACTTGGTGGCTGAGGTGCTAGGCATGATTCTGGCCACCCTGGCCGAGGTGAAGGACGGGGGGAGGGGTAGGGAAGAGGTCAATGTTGGCTAGGAAAAGCTTCTTAGGGACATTGGGGTGGGAAGAGGGTGAAGGTTTGGGAGTGGAGGAAGAGGGAGTGATTGTAGAAGTGGTCAGTCTGTTGTGTTTGGGTGCAGGTGCATGAGCTGGATGCTGTTGTGAGGTGGATGACTGTTGGGTGGGTGTGTGTTTGCATTTGTGTTCTTTGGGAGGAGGGGGCACAGACACAGTGGGAGAGGACACAGGGGACGTGTGCATGGATGTGGGGGTGGTGACTGCCAGTCAAGGGTGTGTAGTGATAGGCGTGCTGAGGATGAGGTAGTGGATGAGGATGTAGTGCACGCAGGTATGAGTGGAGACGCTACTGGGAGGGAGGTGGACGAGGAGGAGGAGGGGGACACAGTGGAGGCAGTGGATGTTGGTGTGTCTGAATGGTGATGGTGCTTGTGTGAGTGCCTGTGAGATGAAGTGTGGTGCTTGTTTCTGCGCCACTTCTGTGTATTGATTTGGGTGTATGCTGGTCTGAAGGTTTGCTTGGGATAGGCTGGGATTAAGGGGATTGGGTCTGGGTATAGGAAGCTGGAGGGGGACAATGGCTGCCATCCGTGCAGAGGCCAGAACCTGAAATGCTCTCTGCTGGGCCGTCACGGCAGAGATAATCCCCTCCAGGTATGCATTTCTTTGTTGCAAATGCCTCTCGACACCCTGGTTGGCATTTAGTATGGTTGACTGCCCAACAGTGAGGGATCTCAGGAGGCCAATACCCTCCCCACTGAGTGCAGCAGGGCTGACTGGGGCAGGGCCTGAGGTGCCTGGGCGAAGGTGATGCCCACCCTCCTGGGTGAGCGGGCATGGAAACACAATGAGGGGCTGCTGGGAGGGCGGTGCTGATACAGGGGTGGCAGCTGTACCTGTTGTTGGTGTGGCACAGAGGTGTCCGCCACCACCAGGGAGCTTCCATCGGAAGAGGTGTCGCTGTCTGTAGTATCCCCTCTGATCTCCGTCGTGGTGCTCCCATTGCCCTCCGTCCCACTGGTGCCCTCACCATTCGGTGGACTCAGCCTCCTGGGTCCTGTGGGATGCAGCTACCTCCGTCGCCTGTGCATCTGCTCCTCTGCCAGATGATGCTTATGCACATAAGGACAGGGTGACAAAACAAAAAAAGGGGGGAAGAGACAAAGGATACACTTGTTCAATGGTTACAACAACACCACCGTTGGTGTACATACCACCCTCACACACAGGGAACAGCCCTACTCACTATGAAATGCACTACCATTAACAATGCTAGTCACCAAGGCATGGGGAGGGACACATACCGCCAACTGCAGCATGCCTGGGACACACACCGCTCTGCCCAGTAGTTGATGCCTACTAGCTAGGTTGGAGGAATTTCCCATCAGATCCATGCCCAACATGTCAGGCCTGGTCTAGGGGCACCCACAGACACACATCTCCCACCTGGATACCACCCCACCAGGCATAAGTTGTAATGATGGGTACTGTACCCACCCGCTTGTGGCTGCTGTGATGCCCTCAAGCTCCCATCCGCCTCCGGATAGGCCACAGCCAGAATGCAGGCCATCAGGGGTCAGGGTTCGACAGGCACCCCTTCCTCGTTGGGAGGACATCCCCGGCTGGGCCTCCGCCATCTTCTGTGCCCAGCATCTCAGGTCCTCCCACCGTTTCCAACAGTGGGTGCTCGGCCTGCTGTAGACCCCCAGGGTCCGCACGTCCTTGGCGATGGCACGCCATATACCCTTCGTTTGATGTGTGCTGACCTACAGAGGAAATATACACAGGGAAAGGTATTAGTTAGACCGTCCTGCCTGGTACACTCATGGCCCACCTTAGCCTTTCGCACCCCCCTTACATGAGGCCTTCACACACAGCACTGCATGCATTCATGCCCCATGCTTTGTGCTCACAGTGTATTTACCTGTTGGTCTGGAGGCCCATACAGCAGTCCGTACTGAGGTTGGACCCCATCCAATAGTCTCTCCAACTCCGCTGAGGTGAAGGCAGGGGCCCTTTCCCCAGTCACACGGGCCATGGTAGGTTCCAGGCACAGGTCACAGCAGCACATGCAGTGTAGGTCCTCTACTGTTGAAGGTCAGGTAGCAAGTGATTGAACAGATAGAAAATGGCGGTGACGTCAGCAGTGGTGCATACCGTCACTGCCGGCGTACATCACCATTGGACACTGTACCTCATAGGGCCCAATTTTATCCAATGAGGCATTGCACGCCGGATCCCAAACACACAGAGGCTCACAACGTCAGCGGAATTACCTCTCTTCGACCTGTCCCTCCATACAGGACAGGCAGATGCCATTTTGGGGGGGAGGGGGCAGTGCATGAACCATAATTGTGTCACAGAACACAATCGTACAATAAGGACATATACATTTAAAATTCACATCATGCATTGCTCTGTAGTGGCTACAATGTACATTTTTATGACCTGCTCCTCACTCTTTGCCCTATAGGTTGCAACTGCTGTGGATGAATAGGAGATGGAGACATCCCCCGTGTACAGACCCCTGGTGGACTTAGCAACAATGGAGGACAGGCACATTATCCTCACCTGCAGACTTGACAGGGCCACTATCACGGAGCTGTGTGCCCAATTGGAGCCTGACCTCATATCTGCTATCCGTCACCCCACTGGGATCCCCCCTCTTGTGCAAGTGCTATCTGTGCTCCATTTCGTTCCAAGTGACAGTGGGCTTGGCAGCAGGAATGTCACAGCCAATGTTCTCAATTATGCTGACAAGAGTGTTGGCTGCCCTGATTAAACACATTAGCAGCTACATTGTTTTCCCCCAGGAAGAGGATTTGCCTACGGTGAAGGCTGACTTCTATGCAATGGGACATATCCCCAACATAATCGGGCCGATTGATGGAACGCATATTGCATTTGTCCCCACCAACAAAGTGAACAGGTCTTCAGAAATCGAAAAAGTTTTCATGCGATAAGTGTGCAGATGGTGTGTTTGGTGGACCAGTACATCTCCCACGTCAATGCTAAGTATCCTGGGTCAGAGCATGATGCCTTTATCCTGAGAGATAACAGCATCCCCAATGTGATGGCCCAACTACAAAGGCACCGTGTGAGGCTAATAGGTGAGCCCTGGTTCCGACCCAGTGGATGCGAGTATGGTGCGGGCTTAAGGGATAGTGTGTGGCTAACATACTTCAATCATTTGATATACTCTGTACTTGTATTTTTTCAAAGTGTGTTCATTGCAGTGCTATGAAGAAAAGAGAGAAGAGCAATAGGTGGGGTGATGATGGAGGCAAGTCCAGGTTGTAGTCCAGTCTATTTGAATCCCAGGTGCATTGTCCAAGAGGGCATAGGAAGGGGAGCAATGGAAGTTTAAGGTGACAGAGTGGTACACAAGGGTGACATTCAGGAGAATCTTATTTCCTGGCGGGGGTCTTGGCAATAGCCTCTGACTTCTGCCTGGATCACAGGAAACGTTTGCAGGGTGGTTCTCCTTCTGCAGGGGGAGGGGTGCTGGTGGCCTGTTGGTCCTGTGGTGGGGCCTCCTGTCCACCAGTGGTAGCAGAGGTGGAGGGCTGTTCACTAGTATGGCTAGTGGCAGGGGCCTGCTGGTGTGACACTGCCTCCCTCATAATGTTCACCATGTCTGCCAACACCCTTGCAATGGAGACCAGTGTGGTGTTAATGGCCTTCAGGTCCTCCCTGAAGCCCTGGTACTGTCCCTCCTGCAGCCACCTGTTCTCCTGCATCTTTTCCAGGATCTGGCCCAGCGTATCCTGGGAATGTTGGTATGCTCCCAGCATCTTGGTGAGTGCCTCCTGGAGAGTTGGCTCCCTGTGCCTGTCCTCCACCCGGCGCACAACAGTCCTCCCAGCTTCCCTGTTGTCCTGTGCCTCTGTCCCCTGAATGGTGTGCCCGCTGCCACTGACCCCAGGTCCCTATAGTGATGGACATACTGCTGATTGACATGTCCTGGGGACATAGGTATGGGCACCTTGGGTGGGTGCTGTGATGGTGTATCCTGAGGGGGGAGGCTCTGTAGTGGTGAGTGACTGTGGCTGGGTAACCGACTGTCGGGAAGTCCCTGATATGCCAAGTTGGACATCCAGATCCAGGTGAGCAGTGTCACTGTCATCACTGTGGGCCTCTTCTGTGGGGGGGCTGGATGTTGCTGGTACCTCTTCTCCAGTGACATTGGCTGGGATACCTGTGAGGATATAGATGCAGTGTTATTGTTTCTGTGTGTGACATATTGTGCATGGAAGGTTTGCCCTCTATGGTTGTTTTTGCCCTGACAGCTTTCACTTGTGTATGTTAGTGTATTTTGGGATGATTAGTTCTCTCTAGTGTTCATGCTTGAGTGATAGGTGACAATGGAGGTCTGTGAGTGGTGTCCATGTATTGGTGGTGCATGCAGAGCTTGGCACTGGGATAAGTGAGATGTGTTGGTGGGGGTGGGGGACGTGATGATGTGATGGGAGTGAGGGTGAGGGTGTGGGAGTGTGATGGCATTCAGGTAGGGGGGGGTTATAGAAATTGAGTTACCAGAGTCCAGTCCTCTTGCTACTTCTGCCAGGCCCTCAGGATGCATGATTGCCAAGACTTGCTCTTCCCATGTTGTGTGTTGGGGAGGAGGAGGTGGGGGTCCACTACTAGTCCTTTGTATAGCTAGTTGGTGTCTTGCTGCAATGGAACTCCCGTAGGCCGTTCCACCTTTTCCTGATGTCATCCCTTGTTCTGTGGTACTGTTTCACGGGATTGACCCTGTCCACGATCCTCCGTCATAGCTCCATCTTCCTGGCAATGGATATTTTCTGCACCTGTGCTCCAAATAGCTGTAGCTCTACCCGGATAATTTCCTCCACCATGACCCTTAGCTCCTCCTCAGATAACCTGGGGTGTCATTGTGGTTCCATGGGTGTTGTGTGGGTATTGTGGGTGAGGGTGTGTAGGGTGATGTGTTGGGGTGTGTGTTGTGAGGTGCGTGGGTGTTGTATAGGTGATGGTGGTATGTGGCTCTGGTTGTGTGAGTGGTCTTGCTGTTTCTCTATGGTGGCAATTGTTTGTATTGTTAAAGGGTTGTGGGTAGTGTGTGTTTGTGTTTTATAGTGGTGTGGGTGGGTGTCCAGTGTGTGTAGTTTGAATTGACCGATGTGGTGTTGTTTTGTTTGAGTATGTGTATTTTGAGCGCGGCGGTATGTACCGCCTATGGTTTAGCGCCATTGAATTTCTGCTGTGGTGATTCATGGGTCATAAGGTGGTGGGCGTAGTTCTGGTGGTGTAATGGTGTGGGATTGGATACCACCAGTTTATCACTGACTTTTGGTGTGGCGTATTTGTGTGTTTGGCTGAATAGTGACGGACTGGTATGTGTTTGTGTAATAATATGGTGAACAGACATCCGCCGTGGTGGCGGTATGTTGGTGGCAGTCAGCATGGCGGTAAGTAGAATTTACCGCCAATGTCATAATGAGGGCCTAAATGATCCATCTATAGACTGAGCTCTATCAGCTAAGGAGCCAATTACTGAAATGAGGCCTTGAAAAATAGAATTATTTTTAGATGCAAAATCATTATTATTATAGTTCACCTGAAGATTCTGAACTTACCACCCTAACAAACCTCTAACGCCTGCATCCCCCCATATCCATTACTACTGGAATGATTTTGCACCCAATATTATCCTTGAACCAAGCCAGCAAACCACCTTTAGCACATCTTGAGGTTGAGGGAGTAGCAAAATGACTAAAACTATTAAAAACATCAAGAACTATTTTGGATATGGCCCAGGTTTCTTGCATAAAAACAATATCAAAATTAGATATAAAGGAACACCATCCCTCAATCTCTAACTTTGATGCCAGTGCAGCCAGGTTTCAGCTAAGAAATTTCAGGTCTGACATCTTGCTAACAAAGGATTGCGTATGAACCGGCAGAATTGAAGCCTCTCCAGGTAAATTTGCAACTGAAGTATCTAGGACATGGTCCACTATTGCACAAGGGGCTAGTGAAGGAGAACTAATCTTAGGCAACATATCAATAGTGCTCCTCCCCAGCGCCTGTGCACCCTTGCAAGCAGGTCCACTGGTCCCTTTAGTAAGAATTGTGAATGACTGTCTATCAATATCTTCCAGCCCTGACAAAATTGAATATCTATCACTGAGTGGGGAGAAATAGCGGGAGGATGGTCCCTATAGCCATTACAGTGTCATGTTGGGATTTTGATTTTCAATAGTACCGGCAATGTAAGCAAGTGTTAAATGTTCATGAAAAAGCCAAGAGGTAATATTCTGATCTGCTTAAATCTCAGCTATATCAGAGGAATGACTGGCACCAGAAGCAACTAGCATGGAAGTAGGCCAATCCGATTTCTCTGTCTGGGTCATTGAAGTCTGTAAGTGTACAAGGCCCTTCTCTGCCATACATAATAAATTACCCAAGGTAGATTCTATTGAGGCTATGACTATGGCTATGTTGCAGCTTGGAGTCCAAAAGTTCATTAAACCACCTCCTCAGTGAGGCCAATGAGTCAACATTGGGTGATAGGGGTGGTACAGGATAGATTGGATTATCTATGTTCACAACCTGAGTAGATCGGGTCAATTTATTTCTTGGGCCCTCCTTCACCTTTTCAATGCTGGACCAGAGTACAAATAGCAACTTGGAGCAGAGGAACAATCAAAAACATCCAGACTTGCCTCTGCCACAGGATCACCTGCAACAACTCCACATGGTTCAGAGAGGCAGGTTGACTAAGAGGTACCAATATAGAATTACCTGACAATGCACTGCCAACAGAACTAGAATCCCATGGAACAGCAAGGCTTGGAGCCTTAGGGAAAGACATAGGGGGTCATTCCAACTTCGGCGGGCGGCGGAGGCCGGCCGCCAAATTTTCCCCGCCAGAAGACCGCACCGCGGTCAAAAGACCGCGGCGGTCATTCTGGCTTTCCCACTGGGCTGGCGGGTGACCGCCAAAAGGCCGCCCGCCCACCCAGCGGGAAAGCACCAGCAACGAGGATGCCGGCTCCGAATGGAGCCGGCGGAGTTGGTGGTGTGCGACGGGTGCAGTTGCACCCGTCGCGTTTTTCAGTGTCTGCCAAGCAGACACTGAAAATCAATGTGGGGCCCTGTTAGGGGGCCCCTGCAGTGCCCATGCCAGTGGCATGGGCACTGCTTGGGACCCCAGGGGCCCCACGACACCCGTTCCCGCCAGCCTGGTTCTGGCGGTGAAAACCGCCAGAACCAGGCTGGCGGGAAGGGGGTCGGAATCCCCATGGCGGCGCTGCTTGCAGCGCCGCTGTGGAGGATTCACAGGGGCAGTGGGAAACCGGCGGGAAACCGCCGGCTTCCCTTTCTGACTGCGGCTTTACCGCGGCGGGCAGAATAGCCCCAGAAGCACCGCCAGCCTGTTGGCGGTGCTTCCTCCGTCCCCTACCCTGGCGGTCTCGGACCGCCAGGGTAGGAATGACCCCCATAGTTTCAAAGTCCTCCAACACTAGTGAGAGTCGTTGTGCTGCTGATTTAATTTTGTTGGATATCAAGTCTATGGCCAGCACTAAGAAATTGTCAATTGAGGACTGTGGATATGTTTGTGGGGCCAAAGTAGAGCCAGTGATTGTCTCCTTTTACCCATATTGACAAAGCTTCCTCAGGGGGCACAAGGGATACACACAGAGAATAGACAGCCTTACATCAGGCACTTACAGAGTGAAGAAAACTTTGCAGAGATTAAGCCCAGCCCGGACTCTGTGCGTCTATGATGGGCTAGGAGGGGCCCATCTTGGCCAGATCTTCGTCTGGGCATGCGCCTGCGTGCATCCTCAGCAGCAGATGGCCTCCAATATGTCCCCTGGCCGCGTTGTCAGCGTCTGGTTGGTAGCTCCAGTCATAGGAAATGCTGTGGCATGTAGGCAAATGCTACATCTCACACAGGTAAGGTATCCTATGCAGTGGAAGCCGATGGCCTCCTATATGCCACCCGGCTGCATCTTGTTGGCAAATCCAGCCCTGGGTAATGCTGAAAACGCCCCAGCCCACACAGGTTAGGTATCCCCAGGACAACACATTTTTAAGCAATTTATTACTCAAGTATACTCACCATTAAACACAGTCAAATACTCACACACCAAGAAAGACAGTTACTCATCCATTAATAAATATATATAACTGTCACACAGCAACTCAAAGAGTTACAATACTTTTCTATATTTCAAACTAATTGGCATCAACTCAGTTTGATATACATATATCTGTTAAATTGCATTTTTTATAGTTCAGTATAATTCAAATAATTGAAAATTGAGTTCATTGATATAATATTTTATTTTTCTGCTCTGTTAGATAGATTCAAGCCTTTCAGAAAATGTTCAAACTCTCAAACAAAGCAATCATTAATGGTAACCTTTTCTACTTCACACTCTCCGATACTGCTAAAAGCAGCAAATCAGAACATGCCTTCCATTTTTTATTTCTATTACTCCACTTGTGAACGATTCTTGTGTGTTAGCTCTTTCTTTACTTCAGTGAAGAACCCAAGATGGTAGGCTATTTGTGGCAATTTGCAAATTCTTTGTGACCTTCAGCGAAGCCCCCTTGTAACTTTGTGACAAATTTGTGAGTATTTACCGGGATCCAAACACATACCCAGCTCATTTTATTTTTTTACAAAATACAACTATATTGCACTGAAATACGAACTCCTTATTAGGAAAATATGTAATTGTTGTTGTATAATAACACTAAAGACATCTAATTCAAGCTAAATATAGTACTATCCCTTTAATAGACCTCCCAAACACTCCTTAAACAGGGTTTCCATAGCAACCCACTAGGACCAGTAGGCCAACAGTTTACCATATATTTTACAAACTGTACATTGCCATGCAACTGAAATGCAGCAGTGTGTGTTTGACTATTTCAAAATTATTGTATACCCATAGACAAAACTACATTACATTTTTTTCATTTTAACTACAGCCAATCACAGACTTACTTACTGTTGAAAATCACACCTAATTTTAAGAAGGTGCATATTAACACCATCCAATGATTTGTATCCTTTTTTTTAAAACAACTCCTGCCCTCTATTTTAACTGTCTTTCATTTTTGAAATATCACTTTCTCTTCCAGATTTATTCTTTGAGCTTTTCCTACTGCCTTCAGGATGCTTAGAGTGTAGAGTGTGGGTCCAACCTTTGTTGTTGTGGGCAATGGAGTATGCAAGAAAGAGTGGCATTGACAGGGCCTGGGTTTGCCAAATGTGCACATTACTTAGATTGGCCATAGAGGCTTAAAGTGATATCAATTGCTGCCTTTGTTTGAAAGCAGTGCAGATTGCCAACACCCTGAACTCATGAGTGGTGGGAATGACCTTGGAACAGCTATTGGGGTAGGACTGGAAATCTTATTGAAGGATACCTTTGCTCATCTAATGGTACTTTTCCCTCACACGGCCTTGGTATTATCCAAAATATGTCAAAGGAAAAACGAGAAATGATCAAGTGAATTCTTTCCGCAGATAGGCAAAGCCAGGATATATGTCAGTAAAACTGTTTCTGCATTCCTCATAGACCATAACATGGACTCTATCCACAATAACAACCTGTGCTTTTACATGGATAGACTCTATAGAAGTGACAAAGTTCACTTTACAGACAAAGGTAACAGGGTGTTTCTCACCAGCTTGAAACACTGCATGATGTATTATCTGTAGTTGTCATGCACTCCCGATTAAACACAAAGACTCTTGTCAGAGGCATCCTATTTCGCTAACCCTAGTTTATTTTACTTTAAGATCTCTTTTTTAACTTTAAAAAATTCACAAATTCATCACAAATACACAAAACAAAAGCAAGCATTCAAGGTACACCACCACATTTAAAATTCACAAGTGCTCAAATGACTCTTTCTCTTACAATCTGTGCATGAATGCATTGGGTCTCCTAGTACATGCATGAATCTGTGAGTGGGTCTGTGAGAGGGTGCATGAGTCTCTGACTCTATGAGTGCATGTATGAATCTCCGAGTGACTATGTGAGTATGTGCATGAGTACCCCAGTGAGTTTGTGATTGCATTCATGAGTGTCTGAATGGGTCTGTAAGTGTGTGCATGAGTACCTTGTGGGCCTATGAGTAGGTGCATGAGTCTGTCATTGGGTTTGTAAGTGTGTCAATGAGTTTTCCAGTGGCTCTGTGAGTGGCTCACTAACAGATTCACTCAAACACTCATGCATCGACTGACAGACCCACTCAGACCTTCATGCACCCACTCAAAGATTCACTTAGACACTCATGCACCCACTTACAGACCCACTCCGGCATGCATACACCCACTGACAGACCCACTCAGAAACTCAAGCATCTACTTACAGACCTACTCATACACCCACTCACAGACCTACTGAAGCACTTATGCACCCACTCATAAACCCACTTACAGACTCATGCACCTACTCATAGACCAGTCAGATACTCTTCAACCCACTGACAGACCACTATGACACTCATGCACCCATTCACATACACACTCAGACACTCACATACTCACTCACACATTCATGCACCATCTCACAGACTTACTCAGACACTCATGAAATGACTCACAGACCCACTGAGACACTTATGCACCCAATCACACACCCACTCAGATACTCATGCACCCAAGGACCGACCCACTAAGAGACTTATGCACCCACTCACAGACCCACTCAGACACTGACTCACTCACTCCCAGACCCATTCAGACACTCAAGCACCAACTTACACACCCAGACACACACTGAAACAGACACTCACACACCTACTCTAATACTGACACACCCACTCACACTGATATAAATAATATGTTTGCTGTGTTTGTTGTTGAGCATTGAATGTGTGCTTTTTGGGTTGCGAATTCGCGACGGAGTCACGACTCTGAAATGTTTTAAATAAACAAAAAACACCATCTCTTCTATATGTTCCTTGTATGTCAAAGAGCAGGTTATTATTCTATGTAGAGCCTATGTATGGTGTATGAGGAACATGAAACAGTTTTATAAACATGTTTCCTGACTTTCTCAATCTGTGGACAGAATTTAGTTGACCAGTTCCATTTCCACCTCTGGCATATGTTAGAGAACAAAAATGCAGCGTGCTGGAAAAGTGGGATTAACTGAATAAAGGTATCCTTCAGAAGGATTTCCAAAACTACCCCAGTCAATGTGCCTAGGTCATTACCACAACACTGCACAATGATGAGGTAAGGGGGTTGGCAATTTTTTATGCTTTCAACCAATGGAAGCAATTGATGCCACTTTAACCCTCTCTGGCCAAACCAAATATTATCCACATTAGAGAAACCCAGATCCCTGTCAATGCCACTCTTGGTAGTATGCTGACTTGCTCAAAAACATAGCTATGACCTACAATCCACACTCTAACCATTTTGAACAGAAGGCGTTCTAGCTCCCAGGAGAAGGCTGCACCTGAATGAGGCAGTTTTCAAAATGTGAGGTGGTTAAAATGGATGGAAGCACAAGGTTCAAAACAAGCACACATTTCATTGGATGTTGTAAATACATTGGTAGATAAAAGTAGGTAGTCATTTAGAACATTGTTAGCAGATCTGTGACTGGCTCTGATTATATCATCAACAAGTAATGACATTATGGATATGCTTATAGTCTATAACAGTCAACCACACCTGCTACAGAAGAAATTGAAAGCTAGTATGCTGCTAACAGACAGTGCTGTGAACATTTTAACTTATGATGCAGTGGAGTGCTCCAATGGAGGTTGCAATGGCAGCTGATGTGTAAGACTGTGGGGGGGAGGTTGGTTGCATTGAAACCAATTTAAATTGTTCAAAAAAGAGTGTTTTTGGTAAAATATGAGTTGGAAAAAAGTAATTTTCCAATTCAGTATTATAAGTATATCTTATATCTACATAAAAATGTTGAAACACACTTGTGAATACATTTTGGAACCCCCGTCTGGGGTTGCGACTCCGTTGTGAAGTTACACGGGGGCTGCACTGAGTGTCGCGAAAGAGTTGCAGACTCCAGTAGTATACACTATCAAATTGGGCTTCTTTAGAGAAGAAAAATAAAAGGTTAACAGTCACTAGCCATTTAGATGTTGAATATTATAAAATAAATATGAAAGCCAGTTTTTGATTTGTTGACTATCTTAGTATCATTTACAGCAAAGATAAAAAGGTTGCCGTTAATGGTTCCTTGGTGTAAGCATGATGTTCCATTCTTATGCTGAGATTCAATGACTTTACGAAGAAAAGAGTTTGAGTGTTGTTGGGAGAGTATTTTAATGAAAGCTATTTAAGAGGTATCTGAATTAGATTTTATGTTTATGACAAATGTATATTCACCGATGTGTGTCTAAATAAGAGGGATAAACATTTATATGACTTACAGAAAACTATTGTGTGTCAGAGACTGGCTGACAGGTATTTAATCTCTTATTTAAATGTGTAGTAAGGTATTTATTGTTTTAGAAAATTAAGAACACTAGTGGTTTTTAAAATATGATTTTGCCATGCTACAACAGACTTCACACACCAACTTCATTTCCATTTATAAGCACTTTCCCAGACTTAGAGTGTCTTTTTACTTGAAGTACGTTATATCTAAAGTATGCTATTTGTAGGTTATACAGAATATGGTATGTGCTTATAAGGTAAGAGATATACTTCTGAGTGGTAGTTTGTCACTTCCTAAGTCTAAGAGCTAATTTTCTAAAATTTGGAACATATTTTTTCTGCACCACCCTGAGTAAAAAAAAAGGTTGGATAATCGTTGTATGTAGAATGTATGCCACATTCCTGTCTTTCTCTCCTGCACTGTCATGCAAATTGCTGCCTAGCACCCATGCAGACATCATTGTACCATATTGTAAGGGTGTCTGCATCGCACAGATTAGTGTTTATGTGCAAGAAGTGAAACTTTCCTACACATAAACAATAAATTATGTTATCTTGCTCTTTCTATGAGTGCTGTAAAATGCACCACACATAGAAAGAGGAGAAAATAGGGAGAAATAGTGTTATTTGTCCCTGTTCCATCACTTTAAGGCTACCCATGAGGTAGTGTAGGAAGGTGACACATTCCCAGCTTTGTAAATGTGGGAATGCATGAGATTCCATCATGTTGAATGGAGGTTGCATGGGAACACTCCAGGGAACACCCATGGAACAGCCTTTTCACACATTATCATGCATGAATGGGATCCATGTTTACTAGGCCTTTAAAAGCCATGACAAGAAACAATGCAAATGTTCATCATTCAAGCCAATACTATTATATATCAGTGGCCAAGCTGGTACTGGGAAAAGCTTTTATTTTAATTAAAGTTCTATTCACATACCTACACAAGACTCCTGAATCAAACTTATCAGGTGTAGTAACAGCACCTACTGGATTAGGTGCAAACAATTTCAAAGGAATAACTTTACATAGACTAATCACATGCTATCAGTTGAACACACGACTAAACTGGATAACCAGAAGTTATCTGGTGAAGGGTGTCACGAAGAGACAAGAGTTTTGAAGAAGTTGAAGCTTTTAATTATTGATGAGGTAAACATGGTTTCAGATTTCATGCTTGCCTTTGTTCATCTGAGAATGCAACAGATTTAAAAAATTCAATACGATGCATTGTTCGGAGAAAAGCATGTCACTCTTTTTGATGATCTACTGAAACTTACCTCTGTAAAAGAATAGCCTGTTTTTCAAAGCCCATTTACATGAAGAAACTCAGAACTAGTTGGGAAGTATCGGTAATGTAAACATTTGGCAACATTTCAAATACAAGGAACTAGTAAAAAATAAGCATCAAGCTGCTGACATGGAATACCGAAACATTCTAAAGGACATTAGAGTAGGAGTTGTGACAGATTAGGGAACAAGTACCTTGGAAAGTCAACTTATTAAGAAACTCTTTTCACCTAAAACACAGCAGCAGAGATAATGTTTAATTTCTGTAAAGATGGGAAATCAATATTGTCTTTAATGCCTACAGTTCAAGAGAGTGCTGATTTTACAACATCGGGAGTAAGAGGGCTGCTGAGTGAAAAACTACTCTTTGTTGAACACTTTGGAGAAATCTGTATCCAGGACTTCTGGACTAGAAAAGTGTTTGCATGTGTGTAAAAATGTACAGTTACTTTGAGATGTAATTTAAATGTTTAAGAAGGATTAATAAATGGTTTGATTGGAAAATAAATTTATTTCATACAATTCCCTAACCGTGATGGGGTTGAATACTTAGCTATAAAATTTGATTAGGTCAATGGCGTGAAGCAAATTAGTTGATTTATTGTATGCTTTTTGCTTGTGAAAGACTTATATGTGCAGCAAAAGCAATTACCTGTTTATCTTGCATATGCTGTACCTATTCACAAATCTCAGGGTTTAATTGAAGATGCTGCATTTATTATTATTGGAAGTACAGTATTAACAGAAGGAATGTCATATTTAGCTCTGTCATGAGTTTGAACATTGTCCGGTTTGTTTCTGGTTGATTTTGATGATAAGAAGGTTAGTGCAGTGTAAAGAGTATAACAGATTTTAAGAAACAAATATGCTCCTCATTTGGGACAGTATCCTGTTTATGAAAAATGTATATTATGTACTAAGCAGAAACTTTCAAAAGATTCAAGGCATATTCCTGAAAAGATGGCAAAGAAGAACAAAAAAGAAACTGTTAAGATAAGAAAAATGGAAAATGATGGAGCTCTTGTAGATTACCAGTTGGACAATACTAAAGGTGTAAAATGCTATGCTAATGTTGTTATGAATGTTTGTTTTCCAATTGCCACCATGTTGTTAAAGCAATTCAAGAAATAACAAGAAATACATTGTGTACAGCACTCTTTAATTGTCAACAACGCTTATCTCATGATTGGACTGCATTACAGTCAGCTTCAGGAATTCGAGCACACGTAGATATATGTAGTGGATCTGCAATATTTATTATCAACGCTCAATAAGATGCACAGGAATGTTTCATGGTGATTCTTGGAGTTTTGGAACAAGAAAATGTAAACCTTTATGACATATTTGGACTTAATTATACATGAAACTATGATTGTGAAGATTGTTCTTTGTCATCTACCACTGAAATCCACTCTCAGTGATTTCTCTATTTAACCCTGCCAGATTCTAAAAGTGTGTCTTTTGATAAATTGTTAAAAAACAGTGAGCAAAACATGACCTGTCTAAATTGAAAATCAAATGAATGTCTGTATTACTAATACAGAGAAGTGGTAAATACATTATAATAATGTTTCAGTGGTGCAGAGTAGATGGATCATAATTGGAGATGGGAATTACAAACTTTAGGGTTGGAAAAATATCAATTTCTGGGAAATCATATTGTACTTTGGCTATCATCTTCCACATAGGTTGTAATATTACATCTGGACATTATACTGTATTTTTAAGGACTCGAGTTGGATGAACAGAATGCAATGAGAGCAGTCTGCAATTCAAACAGAAAATACCTTTCAAACTTCCTTATTCTTACTTATTATTTCTTCAACCAAAGTTCAAATGAGAATGTGAGCAAACAATTTGGATACAGTGTTATTTCTATGTGGATCATTACTGCTGAAGACATTATTCGGGCAAGCAAGGATGATGTCTTAAAAAACATGTCCAAAAATAAAGTGTGAATGAAATGTATTGAAATCATTTCTGAAGAAATGGGGATACAGTCTTCTCTCTATTCCTAACATCAAGTGTGCTTAAAAATAGTGATACTATTTATGGGAAACCATAAGTATGCAGTCTTCTGTCTGCGTGGACCATCACTATTTAAGATATCATTCAGCCTATTGAGGTTGATGTCTAGAAAAGTATATCCAAAAATGAACTCTGGGTATGTTCATAGATTTTTGGTTACAAATTAGTATACAGTCTTTCCTTTATGTGGATCAATACTGTTTAACACAATATTCAGCCTATTGGGACTCATGTCTGCAAAAGGATATCCAGAATTAAACAGTAGATTGTATCTGTTTGTAGTTTTATATCAGGTTTAATAATAGGCAACGTGTTTTTGACATATGTACTTTTATTTAGGCTAGTACTTGAAGCTTAATAAATATTTTGCAAATTATAGTGAATGCAATTGCAGTAACAATTTTTTTGCAGTGAAATACTGTTCTGCATTGTAATGTTAATTTCAAATAATTTGCTTTTCTTCACAGTCCATATGACTGTGCCCCACCCACAGTGATTAATATTTATACACACTTCATTTATAGAGCAAAAGTATAGAAACTTTGAACAGTGAACAAGGGAAAATAAAATGTGCAAATAACATGTTTAATTGCTATAAAATGAAATACGTTTGTTGTGTTTTCTTATTAACAATGTTTTTTTATTACAGTTTCAGAAGTTTTAATAGATAAATTAATAATATGAAACTTTTACTTTAATTTTCCGTTTCTCTTTTTGAAAACTAATTAAAGAACAGATTTTTTGGCAGTAATTTAAGTAGCTAATTTCACCTGGGTTTATTTAATGCAAACATGAGTGCACTCCTTGTTGTGCTCAAAGTTCCATCATTTTCAAGATGCTCATGGCAAAGGTTTTGTGTGCAAGCGTTCATTGGTGTTCTTTACGTATAGCACCTGCATAACATATGCATCTAGGTTTATTTATACACAATCCATACATATACTTTGTTCAACTAGTTCATCATTCTACAACAGCAATACAGACCAATTAAAACACACCCAGACATACACATATGCATACATTGTCTCACTCAGGGAAACATGCATGCATACAGAAATATACCCAGCCAAACAGTGATGCATACAGTGTCACACCCAAACACACACTTATACAATAAAGCCTCTGGTGCACCCACTCACTCACCTATATACCCACTCATGAAGTCTCTCACTGACTAATACAGCAACTCATGCACCCAGTCATTCAAGCATACATGCACTGATGCACCCTCTCACTCAGCCACACAGTTACTCATGCACCCATTCACTTGCACATACAATTACTGATGCACACTCTTATCAACCATACAGGCACTGATGCATCCACTCACTCACCCATACACCCATTTTCTCTCACTCATTAATACATTTACTCATGCACCCACTCACTCACACATACAACCACTCTTGCACCCTCACACTCACACAGACAGCCACTAATGAAACCCCTCACTCATCCATAAAACCCCCACACATCTTCTCACTCTCAAATAAAGCCACTCATTGACCCAGTCACTCTTAAACAACCACTCATGCATCCTCTCACTCATACACCTACTCACACACCTACTCACACACCCACTCACTCACAGATACAGACACTCATGCACCCTCTCACTTACCCATACAGCTACTGATGTACCACTCACTCACACAGCCACTCATCCTCTCCTAATGCAGGCACTCATGCGCCCAGTCACTCATGCATACAACCACTCATGCACCATCTGGCTCACACATATAGACATTCATACACCCATTCAATCACAATTACAACCACTCATGCACCCTCTCAGTCACACATACAACAACACATGCTCCCTCTCACTCACCCATATACTCATGCACCCACTCACTCACTAATACAACCACTCACACACTCCCTCAATCACCCGTATAAACATTCATGCACCCACTCACTCACTCATGGAGCTACTCATACACCCTATCACTCACGCAGTCACTCATGGACCCAGTCAGTCACCCATTCACCACCCATGCACTCACATACCCATACACCCACTTATGCACCCACTCACCCACCCATCAACGCACTTATGCATCCTATCATTCACAATTCACCCACTCATCCACTCAGTCATTCACCCATAGTTATTCATGTAGTCACTTACCCATACAACCACTCATGCACCCACTCACTCACTCATACTCCCACTCATACACCCACTTACACACCCACTCAGCCACTCATACACTCACTCTCCCATACATACTGTTATGCACTCAGTCACTCACCCATACACCCACTAGTGCACCCAGTCACCTATACACCTACTCATGAACCCACTCAGTTGCACATACAACCACTCACACACATTTTCACTCACATGTATACCCACTCATGAAAACTCTTGGTCAACCAGGAAACCAGTTAAACACCCTCTCACTCACCCATACAGCCAGTCATGCACCCACTCACTCACCCATACAATCACTCATTCGCCCACTAACTCACTCATAGAGCACCCTATCATTCACCTATACAACCAGTAATGCACCCAGTCATACACACATATAACCACTCATGCAACCATTTGCTCACAGAAACAACCACTGAAGTCCCCTCACTAATGTAAACACCCACTCTTCCACACTTTCACTCACACATTCAGCCACTTATGCACTCAGTCCATCATACATAGAACTACTCATGCACCGTCCATCTAACACATACAGCAACTCAAGCACCCTTTCACTCCCCCATACAACAACTAATGCACCCATGTACTCAATTACCCACACACTTACATATGCACCCATTCACTCACCCATTGGACCCTGTCACTCACCAAGACACACACTCATCCACTCTGTCACTCACCTATACAGCTACTCACACACCCTATCCCTCACCATGTACCTACTCATGCACTCACCCTCTCAGCCAAACACCCATTCATGCACTGGCTCGCACACCCATATCCCCACTCATACACTCACTCACCCATGCATTCTCTTATGCACCCATTCACTCACCCATACAACCACATATGCACTCACTCACCCACATACCCACTCGAACACCCTCTCACTCACCTATACAACCACTTATGCAACCACTCAGTCACCCATACAACTAGTCACACACTCTGTCACTCACCCATACAACTACTCATGCACCCGCTTACTCACCCATGCAACTACTCACACACTCCCTCACTCACCCACAGCCACTCATGTCCTCACTCACTCACCCATACGACAACTCACACACTCCCTCACTCACCCACAGACACTCATGCATTCACTCACTCATAGAGGTACTCAGACACTCTATCACTCACCCAGTCACTCATCTACTGAGTCATCCATGAACCACTCATGAGCTCAGATACCCATACAACCACTTATAGACCCATTCACTCACCCAGCAAAGAACTCATCCAACCTGTCACTTATTCACACAGTCTGACACCCATATGACCACTCATGCACCCAATTACCCATACACCCTCATGTGCACCTATTCACTCACCTATCAAAGCACTCATGCACCCTGTCACTCACTCATTCACCCACTCATGCACCCTGTCACTCACCTATACATCTACTCACTGACCATGTATCCACTCATGCACTCACTCTCCCACCATTACAGCCACTCATGCATCCACTCACACACCCATACAGCCACTTATGCACTGACTCACGCATACAACCACTCACACACCCTCTCACTCACCTATAGACCTACTCATGCAAACACTCAGTCACCCCTACAACCAATCACACACCATGTCACTCATCCATACAACCACTCACACACTCCCTCACTCACCTACAGCCACTCATGGACCCACTCACTCATGGAGCTACTCAGACATCCTATCATTCACCCAGACAGTCACTCATGCACCCATTCACTCCTTCATCACTCATGCACTCAGATACCCACACACACACTTATGCACCCTTTCACTCTCCCATCAAAGGACTCATGCACGCTGTCACTCATGCATCCAGTCTGTCACCCACATGGCCACTCATGCACTCAATTACCCATATTCCCACATATGCACCCATTCACTCACCTATCAAAGCACTTATGAACACTTTCACTCACCCATACACCCACTCATGCACCATGCCACTCATATACAGCTACTCACTCACCCTATTACTCACCATGTATCAACTGATGCACTCACTCTCCCACCCATACCCATCATGAACCCACTCACACACCCATACAGACACTCATACACTCACTCACTCATAAATCATTGTAAGGACCCACTCACTCATCTATATACCCACCTATGCCCTCGCTCAACCATATAACCATTCCCACACCCTCTAACTCTCCTATACACCCACTCATGCAAACACTCAGTCTCCCATACCACCAGTCACATACCCTGTTACTCACCCATCCAGCCACTCATGCACCCACTCACTCACCCATACCACAACTCACACACTCCCTCACTCACCCACAGACACTAATGCATTCACTCACTCACAGAGCTTCTCAGACAGCCACTCATGTATCCTGCCACTCATCTATACAGTTACTCACACACCCTATCATTCACCATGCACCCACTCATGCACCCAGTCACTCACCCAGACCGTCATACACCCTCTCACTCACCTATACACAACTGATGCACTCATTCACTCATAGACCCACTCATGCATTCAGTGGCTAATTCATACAAGCACTCATGTATTTCTTTTTTAAAGTGAAAGAAGTGTTATCTAATTGTTTTTAACATTTTTAGTTTTTTTGTGATTTTTTTAACAATTTTGAAAATGTTTGTGTTTCCTTTCTTATTTGTGAAAAAAAACATCACTTGGAACAACCAGTACAAAAAAATCAAAAAGTATGCAACAGCTCAAAAAATAACACTTATGTTCATTAATAGTCTGCACAGCTTGTTCACCTACACTAAGAACGTTGGTACATTTTGGAGAAAAAATACGAATTTTGCCAAACTTCAGTATAGTAGTTGGAAATACTGTAACCTGTCCTCCTGCAGATGATGTTCCTGGCTGTTGATTACTTACACTAGAAGTTCCTTGTTCAGCTTCCAGCCTCTGCATCTAAGATCTAAGCTCTAGCTATATGGGTGGCATGGGTACGGCTCAAATGTTTGTACATGCTTGATGTACCGCATAAATATTATTTTCACTCCCACCCGACAGTACCTGTATGTAAATTGTGCATATAATTGTGCTAGCATTAACCTTTTTTTTGCCTTCCCTGATGGAAAAAATCCCCAAACAATACTTTCCTTTCTCTTTTTAGGAACTGGTTCATCTTCCTCCACAACACTTACTTCTTCCTCTTCCAGGTTGTCTGCTGCATATGCCATGGTCTCCAAATGAAGGAGAAAGGAAACACCAAACAAAATTCAAATTGATGAGTTGGGAGAGACTTGTGAAACTCACAGAAACTCGCAAAAGAAAGGTGAAAGTGTGATTCCTTTCTGTATAGAAGAAAGAAGGTGCTTAACCAATTAAAGGGGTCATTACAACATTGGCGGTAAAAGCCACAGCTATTATGACACACATCTCGGGATCCGCCAAAATTCAAACACCCACACAACTCCGCCACACCAAAGGTCAGTGTTAAACTGGCGAAAACAATTCCTCCACCGTCACGCCAACAGAAACATGCCCATGCTATTACGACCCACGAATCCACGCAGCGGTCTTTCAACCGCGGTATTCCATTGGCGGTACACACCGCTGCGCTCAAAATACACACACATCTCCAAAACACAGCCACATTGGACAATTCAAAATACACACACCGGAGACACATACAAACACCACTCCCACACACCCAATTCAATATAAAACACACACCCACGTCACCCACAAACCCCTACAACCAGAAATGTTGAGGAAGCCGAGAGACAGAGAGCACAACAATAGAGAACCCCACCACACAGAGGCAAACAACACCATCACCCATACAACATTGCACGCTCAAAACACCACACACCACTATACATCACCACACACATCAACACTTACACCACCCCACACATCACCCACACCACCCCATGTCACGCCAAAGACACCCCAGGTTTTCCGAGGAGGAGCTCAGGGTCATGGTTGAGGAAATCCTACGGGTAGAGCCACAGCTATTTGGCAGCACACCTCCATAGCAAGGAAGATGGAGCTATGGCGCAGGATCATGGACAGGGTCAACGCTGTGGGACAGCATCCAAGAAATCGGGAGGACATCAGGAAGAGGTGGAATGACCTACGGGGGAAGGTGCGTTATGTGGTCTCCAGGTACAACATTGCGGTACAGCGGACTGGCGGCGGACCCCCACCTCCTCCCCCACAACTAACAACATGGGAGGAGCAAATCTTGACCATCATGCATCCAGAGGGCCTCGGAGGAGTCGGCGGAGGAATGGATACTGGTAAGTCAAATATTAACTATCATATCCCCCACCCTACCTGCATGCTATCACACACCCCCACCCTCACCCCCTTCCCTATCACTACAACTCCTCACTAATGTACTAATAACACAAACCACTCATGCCAACACCAAGCCCTGCATGACACAACTAAGCATGCTCACCCCTCACCAAAGCATGCTCACTGTACATACCCATAACAACCCCCTAACCATCATCACACAAACCCACACACAGGAATGCTTGCACTGGGGTACACGCACACCCACCCATTGCACACCATTACACACACACATGCAATAATCATGCTCTTATATCCCTGCAGGACCACTACGGAACATCACCACACAGGAGGGTCCAGACATCTCCACTCCACCCACAGAAGAGGCCCATAGTGATGACAGCAGCTCTGCCCTACTGGATCCTGATGACCAGCCCGGACCATCGTGGGCCTCGGGATAGTCGGTTCCCGTTGCACAGGCACAGCCCAACACTGACCTTCCACCCTCTGGTAACACCAGCACAGCACCCACCCAGCGGGCCCATACCTCCGTACCCAGGACACGTCAATCAGCGGTGTGTCCACCACTACAGGGAACCCAGGATAACCCACCACCCCAACAACAGGGACCTAGGGGCAGTGGTAGTGGGCACACGGTCCAGGGGACAGAGGCACAGGAACACAGGGGAACTGGGAGGGCTGCTGTGCGACAGGGGGCGGACAGGCCAAGGGAACCCACCCTCCACGAGGCCCTCTCCTCCATCATGGGAGCATACCACCACTCCCAGGAGAAGATGGCTACGGTCCTGGCCAAATTTCAGGAGACAGAGCGCCTGCAGGACGAACAGTATTTGGGGTTCAGGGAGGAGCTCAGAACCATCAGCTCCGCTCTGGGCACCATCGTAGGGGTACTGAAGGACATACAAAAGACCATGAGGGACACCGTGGCACTCCAAGGGGCCCCTGACACTAGCATGGACGATGAACTGCCCACCACCTCCGCCGGCGCTAGTGGACAGGACGCCCCGCCACAGGACCACCACACCAGCACCCCACCCCCTGCAGATGGAGAACCACCCCGCAAACGGTCCCTGAGATCCAGGAACAGGACAGAGCAAGATGGCAAGACCCCCACCAGGAAATGAGACCACCCTGATTGTCCTCCCACTGTCCCACTTTGTTACCCTGTCCATATTCGAACTGCCCCAGATCCACTTCCTATGCCCATATGGTCAGTGCACCTGTGTGACCAATAGACTGGACTCTGCCATGGACATTCCTCCACCATCACCCCTCACCATTTTACAACCCCCCTCCATTTTTGAGCACTCAAATAAACACCCTTGAAGCACAAAACAATCTGGAGTCAGTCTGTGATTTGTTAAATTTGTATTATGAATGACAGTGTCAAAATGCTTTTTCAATTGTAAAGCCAACATACCTATGTCACACATCACAAGTCCATGAAGGATGCAAGCAGATGACACACATTGGTAGCCACACCTGTGAAACCGTAATGGAAAGGTACAACTCAGTTACAAAATAATGCTACTAAATTACAGACAGGATAGAGGTAGAAGTGTGAAAGTGAATGTAATAGTAAAATAAAATGTTCTCACCTGTGTGTCACTGGAAATATTGCTGTATGACTGACTCCCTATTGTCTATGTCTTCTTCCTCAGCTTCCTCCTCATCACTGTCCACAGGCTCCACAGCTGCCACAACACTGCCATCTGGACCATCCTCCTGTAGAAAAGGCACCTGGCGTCGCAAAGCAAGATTGTGAAGCATCGAGCAGGCGATGATGATCTGGCACACCTTCCTTGGTGAGTAGAATAGGGAACCATCTGTCATATGGAGGCACCTGAACCTGGCCTTCAGGAGGCCAAGGGTGCGTTCGATCACCCTCCTAGTCCGCCCATGGGCCTCATTGTAGCGTTCCTCTGCCCTGGTCCTGGGATTCCTCACTGGGGTCAATAGCCATGACAGGTTAGGGTAACCAGAGTCCCCTAATAGCCACACACGGTGCCTCTGGAGTTGACCCATCACATACGGGATACTGCTATTCCGCAGGATGTAGGCGTCATGCACAGAGCCAGGGAACATAGCATTTACCTGGGAGATGTACTGGTCCGCCAAACATACCATCTGTACATTCATGGAATGATAACTCTTCCGGTTCCTGTACACCTGTTCACTCCTGTGGGGGGGGACAAGAGCTACATGGGTCCCATCAATAGTACCTATGACGTTGGGGATATGTCCAAGAGCATAGAAGTCACCTTTAACTGTAACCAAATCCTCCACCTGAGGGAAAACAATGTAGCTCCTTAGATGTTTCAGCAGGGCAGATAACACTCTGGACAACACATTGGAAAACATAGGCTGGGACATCCCTGATGCCATGGCCACTGTTGTCTGAAAAGACCCACTTGCAAGGAAATGGAGCACTGACAGCACCTGCACGTCAGGGGAGATTCCAGTGGGATGGCGGATTGGTGACATCAGGTCTGGCTCCAACTGGGTACATTGTTCCTGGATAGTGGCACGGTCAAACCTGTAGGTGATGATCAAATGTCGCTCCTCCATTGTCAACAGGTCCACCAGCGGTCGGTACACTGGAGGATTCCGCCATCTTCTCAAATGTCCCAACTGACGGAGCCTAGGAAGGACAACAGCGATCACAGAGTCAACAAATTCCCAGGTATGTACCCACAGATACACAGAACACGGCACAAAACACAAAACTGTTCCTGTATGTGTGTTGAGTGTAGGCCTAGGCATGTGTGACGCAGTACTAAATGAAGCCATGTGGGCCCCTGGAATGGTGGCTGCCTGACCTCCAAAGTGGGACAATGGGATGTGAGGTATCTGCGCTGGCGTTGTACACCGTCGCGGTAGGCGGTCGTAGACCGCAGCGCAATGCTGCATTGGTCAACATTGGACCCTATGGGTCCCAGGATCCAATGATGAAGTGCGCCGGTGGTGATGATACGCACCGCCGCGGACGTCACTGCCACGGACATGACCGCCATTTTCTATCTGTTCAATCACTCCATACCCGATCTTCGACAGGGAGGACCTACACTGCAAGTGCTGCTGTGACCTCGGTCTGGAAGAGACAATGGCTACTGCGTCTGGGGAAAGGGCCTCTGCCTTCACTGCTCAGGAGTTGGAGAAGCTAGTCGACGGGGTACTCCCCCAGTACACGCTACTCTACGGTCCTCCAGACCAACAGGTCAGTACATAGGGAGCACGTTGTATGGGCTATGCCTGGGTGGAGAGGGCTGGATGTGAGTTGGAAGGGGCAGAGTGCAGGGAACATGAAGGACTGTGAATGCATGTGCCACATGGCAAGGGTAGGGATGGGGGCCACTCACATCGACGGTGCAGTTGGTAATGACTTCTCTTCCTCCCCTGTACATGTCATGTAGGTCAGCACCCACCAGAAAAAGGACATTTGGTGTGCCATCGCCAAGGACGTCTGGACCCTGGGGGTCCACCAGAGACAGGGCACCCACTGCCGGAAAAGATGGGAGGACATTCGCCGCTGGAGCAAGAAGACGGCGGAGGCTTAGCTGGGGATGGCCTCCCAACGTGGGAGGGGTGCCCGTCGCACCATGACCCCCCTGATGTTCCGGATCCTGGCGGTGGCCTACCCTGAGTTGGATGGGTGCTTGAGGGCATCACAGCAGACACAAGGGGGTGAGTACAACATCATTCAGAGGACTTTGTGCGCAGTGGAGGGGTCTGGGTGGGGGAGGAGTGCTGTGGGTTTCCCTAGGCCAGGGCGAGTTCCGTAGGCTAAGCCCCTTCGTAATGCAGGCCATGTGGCACTCCACCCCACCTCAGTAGAGTGCCAAGTACAGGTATACATGCCCCTGTGGCATCTATGTGTGCAGATGTCCACCATAGCCATGTAGGCCAGATCCCAGGAATTGCATCTGTAGAGGCCAAGAGCACGGCGTAGTGCAGGGGGCTGCTGTGTCTGTATTGTCCGCCAACGGTAGCGGTAAGCCATGCACTCAACCTGTCTTTCTTCTGTCAATCCCCCCCTTTTTCTGCTCTCCCTGTTCTTTTGTGCATCAGCATCATCAGGCGAAGGTACAGTGGCACCGGAGCACGAGGGAGCTGCATCCCACATGGCCATGGAGGGCCAGACCACAGACTCTGAATACACCAGTGGGACGGAGGGCGAAGGGAGCTTCACGTCGGTCACAGGATCACCAAACAGCGACATGGACTCATCTGCCAATAGGAGCTCCCTTGTGGTGGCTGCACCATCTGTGCCCCCCACTTCTACAGGTACAGCCGCCACCTCCCCTATCAGCACCGCCCTCCCAGCAGCCTCTCAGCGTTCGCCCCGTGCCCGCTCACCCAGGAGGGTGGGCATAACCTTCGCCCCAGGCACCTCAGCCCCTGCCCCTGTCACCCCTGCTGCCCTCAGTGAGGAGGCCATTGACCTCCTCAGGTCACTCACTGTTGGGCAGTCTACCATTGTGAATGCCATCCAGGGTGTAGAAAGGGAGTTGAAACACGGTAATGCATTCCTGGAGGGCATTCATTCTGGTCAGGCTGCCCTTCATCGAACTCTGCAATCTCTGGCCTCAGCACTGATGGCAGCCATTGGCCCTGTCTCTAGCCTCCCCCCTCCAACTTCCTCCACCCAGACCCAATCCCCTGTACCCCAGCCTATCCCAAGCACACCATCTGACAAGCATGCATACACCTCAACACACACAAGTAGCTCAGGCAAACATAAGCCCCACACATCCCACAGCCACTCACACAAGCATTACCCACATACAGACACAGCAACATCCACTGCCTCCACTGTGTCCCCCTCCTTGTTGTCTCCCTCCTTGCTCCCAGTGTCGTCTACACTCTCACCTGCATGCACTACATCTACAGGCACTAGGACTCGCACCAGAACACCCAGAACCACACCCCACTCACCTGCACTCACCACCCCCACTACCATTTACACATCCCCTGTGTCCACTCCCAGTGTGTCTGTGACGCCCCCACCCAAAGTACACAAATGCGGCCACTCACACACCCAACATCCATCCACCTCACGACAGCCTCCAATACCTGCACCTGCACCCAAATCACCTATAGTTACACCTCCTACAACCACCTCCTCTTCCTCCACTCCCAGACCCCCTCCAGCTACCCATCCCAGTCTTCGTCAGTAACTCTTCCTCAGCAACGTTGACCTCTTTGCCCCCACCCCCACCCCTCCAATTGATAGGTCCCGTAGTAGCACCTCAGCCAAAAAAAGTCCAGTACCAGTGGTGCGTGTCAAAGGTGTATGGAGTGCACCGGCCACCAGGGCAGCCAGTGTAACACGGAGCCAAAGCACTGCCAGTCCACCCCCTGTAAAGCACCTCAAGTTGGAAAGTGGCTGACGGGACAGGGTGAAGACTCCTGGCGGAAAACCTGCTCACAAGGGTCCCAGGGGGAGTGCCGAGTCATCTGTGACTCCTCCAAAGGTGTTGAAGGGCCAGAGGAAGTCTGCACAGTCTGGGAAGAGCAGTACGGCGGAGAAGGGCGCCATCCTCCCCGGCGGCCGAGACGCCACCACCAGCACTGTCGTCACTGGTCCTGAGACCACTGCCGGAGTCAGTGCCCAGAAGGGCAGCAGTATCGTCACTGGTCCTGGGACCACCGCCGGAGTCAGTGCCCTGGAGGGCAGCAGTATTGTCACTGGTCCTGAGCCCACCGCCGGAGTCAGTGCCCTGGAGGGCAGCAGTATCGTCACTGGTCAGGAGACCACCGCCGGAGTCAGTGCCCAGGAGGGCAGCAATATCGTCACTGGTCAGGAGACCACTGCCAGAGTCAGTGCCCAGGAGGGCCCCGGCAGCCACAGCCCCGATGGGCAATGAGGGACCGTCATGCCACACACCAATGCACAGGTCAGAGACCGCCATAGCAAAGCACCGCTGAACAGGGCAAAGCGCCGCTGAACAGGTCAGAGACCGCTATGGCAAAGCACCGCTGAACAGGGCAAAGACCGCCATGGTGAAGACCGCTGAACAGGGCAAAGCACCGCTGAACAGGGCAAAGCACCACTGAACAGGTCAGAGACTGCCATGGCAAAGCACCGCTGAACAGGGCAAAGCACCGCTGAACAGGGCAAAGCACCGCTGAACAGGTCAGAGACCGCCATGGCAAAGCACCGCTGAACAGGGCAAAGACCGCCATGGTGAAGACCGCTGAACAGGGCAAAGCACTGCTGAACAGGTCAGAGACCACCTTGGCAAAGCACCGCTGAACAGGGCAAAGACCGCCATGGTGAAGACCGCTGAACAGGGCAAAGCACCGCTGAACAGGGCAAATCACCGCTGAACAGGTCAGAGACCGCCATGGCAAAGCACCGCTGAACAGGGCAAAGACCGCCATGGTGAAGACCGCTGAACAGGGCAAAGCACCGCTAAACAGGGCAAAGCACCGCTGAACAGGTCAGAGACCGCCATGGCAAAGCACCGCTGAACAGGGCAAAGCACCGCTCAACAGGGCAAAGACCGACATGCCAAAGCACCGCTGGACAGGGAAAAAACTGCCACAACTGGAACAGGAACCGTCATGGGGAACCGCATTCTGGGCACCATTCCCCCTCCAGAACCAGTGGAGACTATTATCCACTTGAGAGACTGTGGCTTTGCACTCCCCAGGATGGTACAGTGGGCAACCCACCCACTGTAGAGACTTGAGAGACTGTGGCTTTGCACATCCCAGGTAATGGCAGTGGGCAACCCACCCACTGTAGAGACTTGAGAGACTGTTGCTTTGCACTCCCCAGGATACATCAATGGGCATGGAGCCCCGTCGTGGATCTGGCGTGGTGCTGTAATCTGGCTGAGGTGCTCCCCCTTCCCTTCCCCCTGAGGTGCCTGTTGTATTTCTATCTAATGACCCTGCAGTGTTCTCTCCGTTTGTGGACAGGTATCTAGTGTGGGCCTCGCCCATATATTTTGGGCCCAGTGTTGCACGGACATTGATATGTGCATACCTGCAATACTTCTCGTAATGTATAACATTTGGAATGTGTATATATATCTGTATATATTTGGTAACTGTATTTTGATACATTACAATATTTGAACTGATTTCCTTTTGTCTTTGCATTCTTTCGGGGGGGTTGTTTCTGTGATGTTTGGAAATGCATTGGTGTGTGTGTTGTAATGTGCGAGGGTGGGGGTGGGGGTGGTGGTGTTGCGTGTGTGTCCCCCTGACTTTTGCCTTCCCCCTCCCCTATGTCGTAGGTGCAGTACTCACTTTTGTCTTCGGCGCCGCCGTTGCTGGTGTTCGTAGACGAGCAGGAAGACAAGGGCAGGGAGTATTTGTAGTTGGGGCTCCATGGTGTCCTCCTTCCTCGTGCAGTGTGTTAAGGTGAGCGTTTTCCCATTGCAAAAGCTGTTTCCGCCATGTTTTTATCCACGTGAATCCGCCCCGGAAAAGGTGGCGGATTGGGGGGTTGTGATACTGTGGGCGGTACATTGTCTTCCGCCTGTCTGTTGGCGGTGACTGCCGCGCTGCTTGTCTGTACTGCCGTGGCGGGTGGAGTGTTAAAGTGGCTGTCTATGTTGGCGGTTTCCGCCACAGTCATAATTCCCTTTTTTTATCCGCCGGCCTGTTTGCGGTATTACCGGAGCTTTAACACTGTCCGCCAGGGTTGTAATGACCCCCTAAATCCTTTTTTCTGGATCAGATAAGATGTGTGACGCCACTGCGCCTCTATCACGAGGAAATGCAAATCCACAAAATATAATTAAATGATATTTAAAACATATTTCTTCTCTAAATATATTATTATTCTTTGTGTGATAGTGAGCCTGTTTCTTTAATTTAAACATTGGAAGTCTCTGTATATGTTTTTTACTACTCTTGAAACACAATGGAGTTGCGCAGCATGTGCGATTCTGGAATTATGTGATGGCACAGTAGGGGATGAGCTCACAAGTCCCAAAGAACTAGTAATATGACAATTATAATATTTATCGTCTATTGCTGTGGCATTAATTAACAATATCACTAAACCTTTTACCTTAAACTAAATTGTAATGACTTCTATATATGTTTTTTATAAATATGTAAACCACAACAAAGTCTCGTACAGTTCACAAAGTTCATTACATTAGTACAGATACCTGACAACCATCTGTAAGTTGCGAAAGGTTGGGTGGTTACAGAGGGTAGACCACAGTCCAACATCTGCCGCACACCGCCTTCGTTAGATTAATGCATAGTAATGAAAGTTACTTTACGTTAAAAAAAACAAAAATCACTGCAAAAAAAAAAAAAAGGCTACAGGGATGTTATAGTTATGAAATATAATTCAACAAAACCTTAGGAATTCACTGAAAAAAACAAAGTTTCAGGGACATTATAGTTAGGCTCACACTTGACACATACAATACCATAGAAAATCAGCAGTTATAATTACCTGAGCTAACTATTACTTGTGCCCCCTTAATGCACTGCTTATGACCTCACATATTGCATTATTCATGATGTGATCATTGACATCACTGATGACATCACTGACGACATTTCAAATGACATCACTAATTACATCACTGATGATATCATACACTGAGCCACTCACACACCCAGTCACACTCCCATACAAACTCTTGTACATCCACACACACAACTACACACATACTCATTCACAGACACATAGAACTACTGACAAGCACCCTCTCACTCGCTCACAAAGCCACTGGCACAAGCACCCACTCACCCACACAGCACTAAATCCCATATTTATACTCGGTTTGCGCTGAAGTAGCGCCATATTTTTCACGCTAATTCAGCGCAAACCTAACTCCATATTTATACTTTGACCCTAGACATGTCTAGCGTCAAAGTTATGGAGTTAACATTGTTTTCTGGACGTGAAAACCTATCTTGCGTCAATGAAAAGGCCGATATGGCCTTAGTGTCATATTTATCCTTGTGCGAAAATCCAGCACAGGGGGATGGGGGCCTTAAATAATGGCGCTAAGCTTGCTTAGTGCCATTATTTAATGCCTGGGTATGGGCAGATGCTAGGGGACCTGTAAGCATATTTCCATGGTCAGAGACCCTGGAAAAAGCACACAGGTGCCCTTCCCTGGCCCTAGGGACACCCCCACCTATCCCACTCACACAAGAGGGACACCACAGGATGGGGGACCCATCCCAGGTAAGTCCCGGTAAGTAGTTATTTTTTTTTTCATGCTCGTGGGGTCCTGACTTGTCCCCTGGGCATGGCCATTGGTGTGGTGGGCATGGCTCCTGTCTTTACTAAGACAGGAGCCATGTCCATGGGTTTTGTGAGCCAGAAAATGGCACTACACTGCTTTGAGGTATTTTTTTTGCCTCTAAACAGTGTAGCGCCATAATTTGGTGCACAAGCTCCAGCTTCCCCTATGCCTCCCCCACCCTGCTTGCATCCTTTACACGGACGCTAACAGGGCATTAGCGCCGGCGAACGCCATTCCATAAATATGGTGCCCGGCTGGCATCTTGGAATGGCGGCAGCCGGTGCTATACTTTTTCACGTAAAACTGCGCTAACGCAGTTTTGCGTGAAAAAGTATAAATAATGGCCTAACTCTGCTATTCACACACTAATACAGCTACTCACAAGCTCACTCACAAACCAATATAGTCACTCACACACCCACTCATACACCCATACAACCACTCACATACCCACTAATAGACCCCCACAACCACTGACACACTCACTCACTCACCCATACAACCACTCACAGACTCAGCCACACAGTCATTCACAAAGCCACTCACTAACCAATACACCTACTTACACATCCTTTTGCTCTCCCATAAAGTCACTGACACTGCCACTCGCACCCACTCACTCACCCATACAGTCACTGTCTCACCAACTCACTGGTACAATCACTAACACACTTACCCATGTAAGCACTCACACACCCACTCACTCACCCATACAACCACTCGTACACCCACTCACTCAACCAATTCAGCCACTCACACAGTCACTTGCTCACCCATATAGCTACTTACACAGCCACCCACTCTCCCGTACAGCCACTGACTCAATCACTCACTCATCCATAGACCCACTCACACACACACTCACACATCCATACACTAATTACACTCACTGGATGATGTTATCACTGATGTCATCAGTGATGTCATCAGTTATGTTACTGACCATGGCATGAGTGATATAATATGAAAGGTCATAACCAGTGCATTATGGAGGCGCAAGTTACAGTTAGCTCAGGTAACCATAAGTGCTGAATTTCCATGGTTTTGTATGTGTCAAATGCGAGTCTAACTATAGCGTTCCTGTAACCTGTGGTTTTTTCAGCAAAAAAAAAAACGCCACACAGAATATCATAGAATATTACACAGCTTACAGAATTACAGCTACCCCATCCGATTAATCTTTAGATTAGCTAATTTGCGTACCTTAATCTTGTGAGACACCTTAGAATGACTTCCAAATTGCTGTTTCCATTGTAATTAGGTACACTTTTGTGATTATGGAGGTTATTACAACTTTGGAGGAGGTGTTAATCCGTCCCAAATGTGATGGATATACCACCAGCCATATTACGAGTTCCATAGGATATAATGGACTCATAAAATGGCTGGTGGTATATCCGTCACTTTTGGGACGGATTAACACCTCCTCCAAAATTGTAATAACCCCCTATGATTGTAGTGTTTAGCTATGTGTGCATTAAAACGCCTTTCTTTTTAAAATAAAAACACAGGCTGGACATTGATTTTCTATGTGTTATTGCAGTCACTGCTCGTGGTGTTAAACAGGGCAGGCAGGACGGCGCAGGCGGGGTGGAAGTAAGGAGGTGGCAGGGGTAGAAAATATCAATAAAAATAAATATTAAATAAAAAGAAACTTACTTGATGCCGTGTCGCACCGCACCCCGCTCTCTACTGGCTGCAGAAAGGCACAGGGTCCTAGCCTACCCTGCGGACAATCCTGATGCTTCTCAGAGCATCATGGGGATTGGCTGAGAGCGCCATACAGGGTGCTCCCTGGCAGAGGGAACCTGCGCAGGCTTTCTCCAGCCCAGCAACCATGTTGCTGGGCTGGAGAGAGCCCTGTTGCCATGTGAGTTTGGCCGGCCCGAGATGACCAACCAAACACACATGCGCTTTGAGGGGGAGTGCTAAGCACTCCTCCTCACTACTAGTCACTCCCATGGCCCGCCTCTTCACAAGGAAAAGATAATAAATACTGTTTTTTATCTTTTCCTTGCAAAGGATTTTGCAGTTGTGGCTGCTGGCGGGGGGAGGGGGTGACGCTCCTCCGCCATCATGGAGGAGCTTCCCCTGTGTTATTGTTGTTCCCTGCTGTTTCTGGGATTTTATCTGACAGCACCTCTCTAAGTCTAATATGGACTGTTCTATCTCGTTGCCATGTCAGTCAACTGACACAATATGTACTTGGTTTATGGGCCTGTTGTTCAGAGGATACAGTACACTAGAGAGAAACAATCCCACTAATAGCAGTGGAGCCCAATAACTTCTGTTTTCTCTAATCAAATCAATCAGGAACAGACACAGGCCCTCATTCCAACCCTGGCGGTCATGGACCGCCAGGGTGGAGGGACACGGAAGCACCGCCAACAGGCTGGCGGTGCTTCCAGGGCCATTCTGACCGCGGCGGTAAAGCCGCGGTCAGAAAAGGGGATCCGGCGGTTTCCCGCCGGTTTCCCGCCGGTTTCCCGCCGGTTTCCCGCCGGTTTCCCGCCGGTTTTCCCCTGGCCCAGGGAATCCTCCATGGCGGCGCTGCTTGCAGCGCCGCCATGGGGATTCCGACCCCCTTCCCGCCAGCCTGTTTCTGGCGGTTTACACTGCCAGATACAGGATGGCGGGAACGGGTGTCGTGGGGCCCCTAACAGGGCCCCATAAAGATTTTCACTGTTTGCTTTTCAGACAGTGAAAATCGCGACGGGTGCAACTGCACCCGTCGCACCCCTGCAACTCCGCCGGCTCCATTCGGAGCCGGCTTCCTTGTTGCAGGGTCTTTCCCGCTGGGCCGGCGGGCGCCCTTTTGGCGCCCGCCGGCCCAGCTGGAAAGTCGTAATGACCCTGTGGTCTTTTGACCATGGAGCGGTCTTCCAACGGGGTTACTTTGGCGGGCGGCCCGCCAAAGTCAGAATGACCCCCACAGTTTGGAGTGTAGGTGTCTTTTGTTAAAGAAGAGAAATATGATATGTTTCTTTGATGGTGGTCATAGTGAGGGTGGGACAAGTTGCCTTATGTGAGGCACTCAATATAACTAAAAATAAGAGCTATAACATTATGAGTACAGAGAAGAGCTTTCCAAGGTATGTATTAATGGCACATGTGATTGGGCTCATGTTACTGTTGGCGTGGAAAGTGACCAGGAAGAAAATGAGAAAGTGGTTAGTCAATGTTCGGAAAACGAGCTATATAAATTCCGAATTTAGGCAGTTTTCATGAATAAGGAAGAGCTAGATAAGACAAGGAAGGTTGTGTACTATGATGTTTGGAGACTGAGTAGCAATCAGGAAGTCTCAGGTTCTAGCAACCTAAAGAATGATGTAAGGAAGGATTTTTGATTTCTGGAATGGTGGCTGCAATGGAGTTCTTTAAGTATGGACTTGTGGTTGGGAGTGATAAAAACCATGAACTTCCACATCCAGTCCACACAAACTACTGCATCACAAATCTCAGAGGGTCCATAAATAAAGAGTGTAGGGTTGCTTTCACCCATAAAAGCTCAGTGGGAGGCTGATTAAAGGGTGTACAGTTCGAGGCTGCCACTGCATTAGAATCTAAAATATAAAGGCTGCACAGTGGTTGCTGATGATCTTGGACCAACATGTGTCAGGAGTCACACAAGAAGTTTAAGAATACACCAGCTACCAAATGAGAGGTGTCACAGTGGGCACAGGACCTAGAAGGGGGAACCACATATACCAAACTTACCAGCATGGCTCCAATGTTAGGATCCTTTAAAGTTACCAGTCAGTGTTACAGTTGACATGCCCATCCTGCTGAGACCAGAGTCATATCTGGGGCTACCACAACACTGAAAAATCTGAACGCTACACAAAGGAAAACTAGTTATTTTCCATTTGTTAAACCCACTTTAACCAACTGACTTTGGTGCATCACAATACAACACATACACCTTTGTGAGAAAGAGGATATGCATATAATACATAGGTTTATACCTCACAACTATGACAGCACAACACAATTGTGAATTAAAGGAAAACACAAGGGATGGGTCATAGCAACGGGCAAATCTTGGTAATGGTAAAAAAACTTAAGACTCATGCAAGGACCTTCCTCAATAAAGTTCATGATGAAGGCTTAGTCTTAATCTCCGAAATGCTGGGAGGTTGTGTAGGCTGCGTCTAATTAGAAATCAGTCTGTTTGTGAAGTCTAGGAAGGGATGCAATTCCTCCAGAAAAACTTCAGATCATGAGCCCAAACAAGACTGACTTACCTTGCTTTTCATCCAATCCAGCCATTTGTTTATGAGAACATCCCTAGAATCCCTCAAGGAAATTCAATGCATTATGCAATCAGCAGCGTTCTTACATTGCTTAGGATATTTCCATGATCATGGGAGGGTGGCGTCTTCAAGAAGGTCTGTTGATTGGCCTGTTGCAACTGCTCATCACTGGGGTAGCTGGTCTTGTAACTCCAAGTCCCCAATTGGCAATACTCCATTGAGTGTGAGGAATCTGAGAGATCTGGTGGCACATTTTGTGTTTTAGGGCAAAATAGTGGACAGATACTAGCTTCAATTCCTATTTTAGCTACTGCATGAGCTACCAAACCTTGAAAAATCATCACAGATAGGGCTCACTGCAAATATTTTGAACGTGAATGACTTTGAGGGGCACATCATTAGTTCACTCAATTCTCAGACTATCTCTTTTCTAATTCAGGAGCCAAGCTATCTATGAGAATTTTGTTTGAAGATTGTTGGTCAATCTCCCTAGAATGTTATTATCATCAGTCAATTAACCTAGGTGGACGGCTGCATCAATAACTATTCTCTCTCTTTTTGTGAGTTTACTCCCTTACAATAAAAAAGCTTGGTTCAAATGTTTCTGGACACGTTCCACTCTCAGGATACTTGTAAGTGTTCTGAAAAGCAATGATTGAAATGGGTGAGATAGTTGAATTAAGATTAAAGATGAAGACTAGTTCCCGATGATTCGATAGAGGCTTTGCAAGTAGTTCTATTATGGTGCCTCCTTAGCCTCTGAAACTACCTCATTTCCCCCCAAAAAATTCATAGTTGGGTCACAAGAATCTTCTGACATATTTTTTGACAAGTTTTCTGATTTTATTTCCACTGACCTTAGTTCCTCCTATATACTTGATAGCTTTATATGACTAGTACTTCCTTTTCAATCTTCACTTACTCCTATCACAAATCACTTGAGTTTGACATAGCTTCAATGGTCGAGATCATTCTGGCATGCTTTTCTCCATCTGCAAAGGCCATACCTTTTCACACCACATTACTGCTGATTGGTGCAGACATGGTTAGGGCACTGGCCTCACTTCTCTGCTTGAACCCTCCAGCAGTTTCAATTGTGGTGTTTTGAAATCTCTTTAGGATGCAATTTGGGTAAATCCTCTTTCCACAAAAGCTGTTGATACTGGGGCAGCCATCTTTGTTGGATTTGGTAGCTGAAATGAGAAGTATGAATCCTGCCTCCCCCTAATTGACTTCATGATAAGTGAGGTGATTTTTCAGGGCATCAGGGTTTAATTTACTGGGGATACTGTATCCCACAGAGTAATACATCTCCCACCAGTCCTCTCTATCTTCCTGAGTGCCTACCTACCAAACTTATCAAATAAAGGCAAACAACACTATATATACAATACCTATTACACAAGAAATAATCCAGAGACTACAATTAGGTTTCCCGAGTCTAACAAATATTTTTTGGGCATGAATGGCACCCATCAGGGACCTCCTAGCAAACAAAAGGCCTTTTGAATGGATGCCAGCAGGAAGAATTTAAGCAAGAGACAGACAAGAAAACATGGGGCATTTAATTCCAGGAAAATCCACCTCCAATTATTTCATGAAAGTAAAAGGAGGGAGGAGAACCAATACACTTGATGAACACACAATAAACAGGCAGGACCTCTGATAGTGACGTGTTTATACTGCAAGAGTTCTGATTTTAGCCTGTCTCTGATGTTGGCTTTCAATACACAGGGAGACTTCTGTCAGCCCAGGTGGTGACCTTGGCCAGAAATAGGCTGAGTAGGGTTTTCATTGCTGAGAGAAAAGGTATTTCATGATAATAGGACAGGCAAGGGAGGTCGTTGACAGTGATTTACTGGTAAAAGTGGCATTCTACATTCTTAGATAAAAACCCAGGAAAGTACTTCAAAAGATCGGTTTTCAATAAAGTTATAGGAACTGCAACAAAAGTGAGATGAACTTAGTATGGGATATTTTAGATATACTTATGTCACAACACCAATCACTATCTGGCGTCAACTTTAAGCAAGTCTTCCACTGCCAGGACATCGGAATACAACTAGTCTTTGGAGAAGATAAAAAGGTGAAGCTTGCAGTTGTCTGCCTGGGAAAGGACTGAGGCCTTGGATCAGTCTTGTATTATCTTGTTTTTTGTACCCAATTTTTGAACTTTTTTTCAAGGGGTACCCAATGGGACTCATGAAGTAACAAAAAGATAAATGAGAAATATGTTTGTGTAAAGAACTATCTAAGTAGATGGGACTCGACTTTGGCTGGGCCGTGGCTAGAAAAGTGAAAGACTCTTTGTCTCACATTTGTATGTGCTCCGAAGATCAGGATAGGTTGCTGAGTTTATCAAAGAAAGGTACAACATTTTAGCAACGATTTCGTTGATGGGCCAGGATAGAGTTGTTTATCCACAAATGCACATTTTCAGTACATTGATATAGAACAGTAACTCCTTAATGAGAAACCTAGAGAAAATGATGGCAAAGGTAAGACACTCGAAACACTGGTTCAGAAAAGCTGTCAGGGGTTGCCACGGATCATCACTGAACGACTGCTGAGTAATATTGACCAAAATAAATACAAGACAGGAATATTAGAAATTCTTGTAATTTGGCATATAAAGAAATACACAGCACAAATATCAATAGTAATATCAGCATACACCTCGGACAGTTCAGTACTGTAACTAGCCTCAGTCCTGCAGGACACAGGCCCAAAACCAAAAGATCATAAGGAGAGGCGAGTAGCACGGTAGAGCACTACAGAGATTGTGTGGAAACAAGACACTGTTGGATGACTTATGGCTGAAGATCTGGGTCGAGATTTATCAAGAGCTTGTATTGCCCATGTGTCTCGCAAGGTGACAGGAGGGCAACACAAGCCCATAAGTGAGATTTACTATGCCATGCAGAGCCACCTTTTGTGGATTTGCATGGCAAGGTAATTCTGGCATAATACAAGTCGCTGTGTTGTGTCTCTCTGCCATGGGAAGGCATTCCATGGGTGGATGCATGGGTGTTCCTATACATCTGCCCATGTTTTGGGCACATTCACAGACTTACTAACCCTAGTAAACCTGGGAATGCATCATAATGGTATGCCTTCCTAGGGGAGATGACAAATATGTTTATTTCTCCTTGCTTTTTCCTGTTTGTTTATGTGCTGCATTCTGCAGGAGACACTCACACAGCAGACATTCACAGAGGAAAAAGCCTCAGAGGCAGGGCAGTTTCTCCTCTAGGACTGGGGGGCTGAGCCCTTCTGAACTTCCTACACATTTATAGAAAAAAAAAAATAATAGATCGATTTGTTCAGAGATGTGATCGTAACAATCATAACTTTAAACAAATCAAAGCACTTAAGTCTGGTCTGTCTGTCCCAGGCTGCTGTGCCCACCTCGCCTTGAAACAGGAGAGGGAAACCAATCAGTAAATCATCTTTCTACAGTGTGAGGCATAATGCAGTGTTGAATGCTGCAAAGCCCTTCCTTTACATTGTGGTCTGTAGTGGTATTCACTATAGGATAGTGACTCTTTTTGCATCAAGGTTTTGGGCCTCAGAGTCTTCATCCCTGTGTGAGGGCAGCCGTCTGTCATTCACAGGCATAGATCCTACCCTTTCCCCACTCATCACGCAGTAGGGGTGGATGCAAGCATGTGTGATTAAGTGACTTGGCTTCAGTAATGGTAAGTGTTATAATGCTAATCTTGAGTTATTTGTATTGTACTGAGACCCCTTGCGATGCTCACCCCCCCCCCACTGTGACACTCCAGGCCCTGGATGCAGATCACCGACTCCTTTAGAAGTAGAGCTGCTGTGTTTGTTCCCACAAGAAATTGAACTGAAACACAAGCAGGGTTCTTGCTTCCTTGTGAAATTGTTCCAAATATCGGACTCAAGCAATAAAGGAGGAATATGTGCTTACACTAAGGGTACTTATCTGCTGTATGGCTTTAAAACTGGCCTGGCCATCACTCCCTTAGCAGTAATACCAAAAACATGGATTGCTATGCAAAGAATGATTGTTAAATAGCAATTTAGTTCCTCTCTTATTTCACGTTTTACTTAATTGTGGATTTACCAAGAGAGTTAGCTGTTTCATCATGCTTTTGTTTCTGTATTTTTTTCGTACATTTTATTACTCTTGCATAGTGCATACTTTGACTCATGTGAGGTGTTGATGAGGGGCTTTGATTGAGAGCACTGGTGCTGAGGCTGAAGGTAAAGCAAAGTACCTGTCATTGTGTTGGCATCTCTGAAGAGTACATATAACAATGGTGACGTACTTCTGTTACAATTGAAATTCAGTGTAAATGTGTGTGAAGGGGGTGCACAGTAGTCAAAATATTTAGAAGGCAAAAGCAAAAGGGAATAAAGTGCTTATATGTGAATGAGTGCTGTGTAAATTTGGGGTGGTAAAATGAGGGAGATGCGAGGAAGTGCATTCAGGCGAGAGTGAAAAGAGGGTGCTGAAGAGGAGAGAGGAGGTTGAAAATGTGTAGATGGATAAGATGTGAAGAGAAAAAGGACAAATATAACTAACATAAAGACACATATCTGAAAGCCCTACTTCTTCCACAGGCCTCAATATTATTTAATTCACAGTCTCACAATTTCAGAATTGAAACATTTCCAATGTTAAATATTTATAACTAATCATTGTTACTCATTTATCTTAAAGAGCTAACAACCACTGACAAAGTCAACAGTACTGACAACTTTCAGGTATATGTCAGTTGTGCTATATTTCTGCATGCAATAACATCCCACAGAGAAACCAAAATACAAGTTAGGTGGCACACTACGGGAAAAACAGAAATTGATTTTGCATGTTCCCTTTCAGAGAGCCCCCATTTTTTCCATCCCACCTAAAGACCTGTCTGCACATATTACTGCATGACTGATTGCAAACAGCAGCTGAGTGTGCTTCCTGATGCTTGGTTAGAGCATTTTCTTCTAAAGATGATGCCGCGTGTACTGCCACACACTGGGTAAGCACACATTTTAAAGGGCCTGAAGTTATTGCAGTGTACAATTTGCAGATTAAAGCAAAGGGTGAACATATTAATGCAGTAAAATATGGGGCAGTTTTTAATGCATTTAATATTTCAAGATTATAAATTCCCCCTGCTTTCAAATGCACCTTTTCCCAATATTTTGTCATTTTTTTCTTGGGAGGAGAACCCACAATGGACCCCACATTTGTCCATTGAGTTTGCTTTCTTCACTCAAAACATAAAAGGTGTACCCAGGCTTCTATGTCCCAACACTTTCAAATGTCACCAGCCTCCACTGCTATTGTTATCTTGCTGCATTACATTACACCAAATTTTCATAAATCTGCCCCAAGAGTGTAGGTAATAAGAGGCAGAAGGGTTGGAGTCTTTAGCATAAGAATTTCTCCATTTCGAGGAAGGAGCCAAAGTACTTAGTTTTAAAGGAGCAGAAGGGAGCAGGGTAGAGAGAAAATAACAAAGTGTTGTTACAAAAGGGTGTGTGACAAACTGGTTTGAAGATGAAAGCTGAAACAACTAGGGATCGTGCCTGGTACCTGCTTAATGTTTATATAGGTCTTACATAATAACTCTGCTTCACATGTCCCAGAAGGTCTAACCCTAACACTAAAGTGTAGCTATGCTATTTTTATGCTAGTTTGCATGTTCCTATTTCCACAATCTCCAAGCTCAACCTTTTCTGAGCTTATATGAGGCTCTGAACCCTGGACACCAAATGGAATGAGCCACATCTTGTAACCTTATTTTATGCTGTCCCTGAAAATTCCTGACACATTAGTGGTCACCCTACCATATTTTTTGTGGAACGGCTGTCACTGGGTCTTCACGCTCCCAAATACCATAGAATGAATGGCAGTTCTGGCAGCAAAACCATACAATGTCACTGAAGCTTAGGGAGATAACCGTTTACTCTTTAGGGTCATCATTTTTTGTTTAGTTGAAACAAGCTTTCAATTTGGGAGCTTGGTTCAGTAAAATGAACAAAGCCAAAACCATCTTCTGCTCACTCAAAAAATGCAAACCGGCAGATGCACGGAAGGCATGGAGAACTTCACCAGTCAATGGGCAGTAAGTGGTCATTCACCATGGGCACAAGGGCCAGATGTTTTGCTGTTGTATTTTATTTTCCATCATAGTTTAAGTAAGCCTCTATGTGTGAACATAACACTATCAGTTAGAAAAGGTAACACAACCTCGATGGCTATAGATTTCAAGTTGTTCCTACTTAGAGCATTGGACTTCAAAAGGAGGGCATCACTGGGACCCCAAATGTCCATGTTTCTTGCATCATGCAGCATCCTGGAGCCCTCACCAGCTCTAGCATTCTCCCCTACCCTGTGGTAGACCATTGAATTCCATCTGAGGCACTGTGGAACATATTTAGGGTCATATTTACAAGAAAGTGGCACATCATAGATGATGCACCACTTTTCTTGCGCCCCCTCTACCAGCACCAAACGACACCATGGTAGCACTGTATTTATATATGTTGCTCCATGGCGGTCACTAGACCAATAGCATCAGACTTTTTTTACGCTTTTGTGGCGCTTTGCTGCAATATTGTCAAAAAATGTGGACGCTAGTGCAGCAAAGTGCAAGGAGGTCCATAGGTTACTAAAAGAACATGTGTTGGAAAATTGCCCCTTCCGAAGGGTCACCTCAAACCTTTTTTGCCTTTTTCCTTCCACTTTTTCCTGTATCTTTTGTTGGCCTTAGGGCCCTGAGCACCTTACCGCAGCTGACCATTGTCAAAGAGCAAGTGCTTCTCCCTTAAACATGGTAACCATGGTGTATATAATATTGGCATATTTAATTTACTTTTAAGTCCCTTGTGTAGTAGTATGCCATATAACCAGGCCGTGTAAATTGAATGCTACTAGTAAGCCTTAAGTTGCCCTTTAAACATGTCTCAGGCCTGACATTGCAGATCCTGATTGTGTGAAGTTTCACTGCCACTACGACTTGCCATTTAAAACCCCTTGCCAAGCCTTGAACTCCCATTTTATTGCATATGTCACCCACAAGTAGGCCCGAGGTCCTATGTAAATAAAATGTAGGACAAGTGTTTTTAAGTTCTACAGGTCATTGTACTGACACACTACCATATTTGTTTTTCACTGCTGTGATGCCTACTCCTCTCATAGGCTAGCAATAGGAGTTCCTTAAAACACTTTTAAGCTGCAATTCTCAATACAAAAGGAGTAGCTACATCAGGTTTCATATCTTTAGAATGGTAATGATGAACTCTCCTCAATGGTAAAGTTCAATTTATCATTAGTATTTTAGAAATGCAATTTTTAGAAAGTGGGCATTTCTCTGCTCTTACTACTCTGTGTGCCTTGCAGCCTGTCCCCAGTACACGTCTGGGATGGGTGACAGCTACACTTTATGCTTTCCCTATAGACAGCTAAAAACACAGGAATGGTGGGCGTGACAGAGATCTCATCTGTATTAATCTACATTCTGATTAAGAGTGGGCAGAGCTCATGAAGTTCTACTCAGATCAGGGTGGTATGCTGTAGGCAGCGAAAGCTGCATTTTCAGGCCTCTTGTGTTGACACAGCCCACCAGCCTGGAGCCTGCTGCTCTCAACCACACCTGCACACTTCCCTTCTCCAACTGCCCTCCTTCACAAACTTGCTACAGAGGGCCAAGCAGAACCCCTGTTTTACACCAGTCTTGCTGTCACTTCCTCTGCACTTACACATAACCTCAGACTGCCCTTTATGGCCCAGAACTAGCAGAAGCACACCAACTCAACACCAGCAGCCTGGTATTTTCACAAAATGCCTAGCTTGCTTGCCACTGGGTGTTAAGGCACTCTCTCAGGCCGCACACATCTCTATGTGACAAGGCCTGCGGGACTACCACTCAGCAGCTGATGCTCCCCCTGTTGCCAGCTCTCTCTACTGGCCTCAGCACTGTGACCGCACCCCATAAAACCACTTGGGGAGACAGGTTCTTTACAAGTGGAGTTCTAACTGCATGTTTCCTTTTTTCCAAGCACAGACCCCCCTCATATGCAAATACTGTCCATGCCCAGTGTTGGCCCCTGCATGCATATAAAAGAGAAAACAAAACAAGGGTCTGACGAGGGTACAGAGTTCCTATTGCCAGTGGCCTGACTCTCTGCCTGCCTCTGCCCCCTGATCCTGGGCTTCTTAGGACAATGAAAGGATGGAAGCCTGGATCCAGAGCTGGCATTGGTACAGCCCCTCAGCAGCAGCTTGCAGCAGTAGCCTGCAACAGCAGCAGCTCCATGCTGACCAGCAGAAAGCAAAGCCTTAGCTAGGGGTCACCTTGCCTGTCGTTGGGGAAATGTTGTGTTCATTTTGGCTGAGTGAAGTGCAGCCTAGTTATGAGCCACACAGCACAAGCGTAGACTGTGTGGCCCATAAATGGGCTGCAGTGCGTATGCCGGTGATCTCGGCTCCGCTGCCAGGCTAGCAGAGTTTTTGTCCAAAAATTCTGTTAACTCCTCCAGTGGAGCAAAGCTTACAGCCCAGCCCTAATTCTGATAGCTCTTTCTGGGCAGTGAGAGGAAGGGGAAGATGACACGTACATCTAAAAAAGTAATGCCTGTACCTACACAAAGGGCTGTTTATCCCCTACTGATAGTTTGGAGTCAGGACTAGGAGGAAAGTGCACTTCAAAGACCCTTTTTTGAAGTCACCCCCACTTCAAAGGCACAACTGGGTATAAGTACAGGACCTCTGACCCTATTGAAAGACTGCACTACTGGACCTGTGAGGAACTCTTCCAGGAGTTGGGACTGCAATGCTACAGGGATTGCCATTCATCTGGAGCACTGCCATTGAAGGGCGGCTTTCTGCTTTGCTGAAATGCCTGCTGACGTCTGCCCTGCAAGGAATGAACCCATCTTACCTGAACCCAGAGTGACTCAAAAGGCTTACTGGCTTGCCCCCTGTTCTTTTTGCAGTCTCAGGGGCAGCAACGACTGCCTGCAACATACAGCCAGCATCTTCATGGAGCTATTCAGTACTAAATAAACCAGTCACATGCTTTTAAGTCACTCCTTTCCATCTCCTTAATCCCACCTGAAACTATCCTAAGCTGTGTAATTTTTTCCCCATAACATCTTCACTCAAAGTATTATAACACTCTGCACTGCACTGAAAGAACAAGAAGCACCTCAAGGAGTAGTCTATAGACACATTCACTAGCCGGGGAGTTCCATCTTAGTCAAAAGCTGAATGCATTTCTGTGTCTACATTGTCCATTAAGGGAGAGCATCCAGCTTATAAATGGTAGCTGCTGGAATCAGAGGGAGCAGACAGTGGGCAACTGGACCACCATGTACTCCACTATATGTCATTTATTTTGAGTTTTTTTTGTTTTGAAAATAGTAGCTCCTGTCCCTTGAAGAGGCAAGAGTTGCTTTATAAAGTTTGGTATGCAATGAATGGGAATACAGGGATGGACACTTTTTGTCCATCAAAGGACGCCATGCATCTACAGCCATAAAAAGGGCGGTGCAAAAGTCCACTTGTCTCATAAATATTAATGAGTAAGGAGTTTTGTGATTGGACATTTTGTTATATGGCTGATTATTACGAGACCTCGGTGAAGTTTAAGTTTAAGAAATGCAATTTACTAAATTCTGAAATTTTCTGATGTTTGAAATTCAGAACATTTCTGGAAAACTTACTGTATACAATATTGTATTTTTATTTTCCACAGGGGCTTGGTCCATGCTGAAAGTCTTTCAATTACAGACATTTTGCATTTCTCTCAATCTGTTGCTGATATCTTGCATATTTGTTTATACAAAGCATGCTCAAGTCTGATTTCACTAAACTTCCATGAAATGTTGTTGAAAATGATTACACACTTTCATACTCACCTAAATAGCACATTAGTGACTGTTTTTACCTGTTTTTTCATGGATAGCTTAATGTCCAAGATGATGCCGTGGTTGCAGGCATGGTCTTTCAGGTCAGGGTATGGGCCAAGATCAGCAGGCAACCATGCGTTGTTCCATGGGGAGGTGTTGTTCCCAAAGATGAGAACTTCACCCATGTCCATGTTGAGCTTGAGACATTTGTCCTTCATCCAGTCAGCCATGTACTTCATCTGTGGAAGTTGGCTCTGGTGGTGAAGGGGTCTTCCGACAGCGAAAGCATGAACTGGGTGTCGTTGACATAGGAGATGATATTGAGTATGTGTGATCTAATGATGTTGGCCTGGGGGATCATGCACATGTTAAAGAGGGTGGGGCTAAAGGATGATCCTTGGGGGGAAATGGCAGGTGATCTTTTTGGGTTCTGAGGTGAACATTGGAAGATGGATTCTCTGAGTTTCTCCGGTGAAGGTGAGGTGTGAGGCCATCTATTTGAGGCCATCTCCCTGGATTCTTATGTGGTGGAGTCTGTTGACCAAGATGTGATGGGCGGTCAGTGTTAAAGGCAGGTGACAAGTCCAGCAGGAGGAGGGCTGCCATTTCTCCACAGTTCAGGGTGGCCCTGATGTTGTCAATGCCTGAGACCAGGGCTCTTTCGGTGCAGTAGTTGGCTCAGAATCTGGATAGAGAGGAGTCCAGAAGGTTGTTGTGTTCCAGGTGTTTTGTAAATTGTTGGTTGATTGCCTTCTTAACAACCTTCACTGGAAATGAGCACAGGGAGATGAGCCAGTAGTTCTTAAGTTCTGCCTGGTTGGCGGATGGTTTCTTCAGGAGGGGTCTTAATTCAGAGTGTTTCCAGTCCTCAGGGAAGGAGGCAGAGATGATGGAGCTGTTCAGGACTTTCATGAGCTCATCACCAATCATCTACCTCCTGAGGTTAAAGATGTGAAAGGACAGCAGTCCATGGGTGCTCCCAAGTATACAGAGTTCATGATGGAGCTTGTGACGTGGGTTGTGAGAGAGTCTCAATCGGTGAGCAGGTGTTCGGAGTTTGTCTTTGTGGGTGTGAGCAGGCTGATGTTGCTGTCAGCCCTCTGATGCCAGCAGGAACCATTTCTAAGGTGGAAGCTACCCTTTACTGGATGATGTAGACACAGAAAACCATCCAGCTTTAGACAATGATAGAGCTCCCTGGCTAGTGAATGTGACTATAGACTAATCCTTAAAATGCTACTTGTTTTTTCAATGCAGAGTGTTATAATACTTTGAGTCAAAAAGCTAAGGGGAAACAAATCACACAGCTTTTGATAGGTTCATGAGAGATTCAAGGAGATGGAAGGGAGTGACTTAAAAGGATGTGACTGCTTTATTTAGGACTGAATAGCTCCATGAAGACATCATCCAAGCCAGTACCTTTGGTAAGGTGTAACCCTTCAAATGTGCCTGCTTGTTTATATTAGCATCCAGTTAGACAAATGTACTGTACCCCCAGATGACATTTTGTCCCTGGCTGTGTAGTGCACCGCAGCTAGCAAAGCTCCACATGTCTAAGAAGAGTCAATTAATTCACATCTGGGGAGACTTACGTTTCTGTTTTTTTCTGTAAACCAGGTGAAAAAAAGTCTGCCTTCTTCATGAAATGAATACATTTTGAAAAGTTTCCATATGAGGGCTTAAACAAACTTAATCGACTCAATGTTTTGCAATAGAGAAGCACAACAAATTACTATTTTGCAACCATAAATGATCTGAAAAATAAGTTACCCATCCTTATTTTTCTCACAAGCTGCCATTTTTGTTTTAGAAAATTTACTCTGTCAAAGAAGATTTTTTGTGCGAAAACTTAAAGTCCATAACTGTACAACTTTATAACCTCCCATAGTTGCTAATTTCACCACCAGGAATACAAAAATTTTATTAAAACCCATTTTAGGAGCATCTTACTGCTTGTAATATTGCAGACTCTAAAAGCTTCATTAGAACAGTAAGGCCCATATTTATACTTTGTTAGTGCCACATTTACGCCGCTTTTTGACACAAAAGCAGCACAAACATACAAAATACAATTGTATTTTGTAAGTTTGCACTGCTTTTGCGAAGCAAATGCGGTGCTAAAAAAGTACAAATATGGGCCTAAATTTGTATAGAATGGGTCAAACAAAAAATTTGACCCCGACAAAGATTGTGGTTAATTTTCAAGTGGGGCTTTCATCCTTCTTAACTAATAACTTGGGGCCAGATGTTTCAGTCTTTACAATTGCGATTACCTAACTGCGATTTTTAGCAAATTGCAATTAGGTAATTGCTATTGGAATGTATGAAACTCCAGGAGTTTCATACTGCGATTTGCAAGGGCTCGCAAATGGACCTACCTCATTAATATTCATGAGGTAGGTCGCAATTTGCAAGCCACTTTGAATGCCTACAATCACAGGGATGGTGGCCTGCTGGGCTCAGCAGACCACCATGTCTGTGATTGCTTTTCAATAAAAGAATATTTTTTATTTTTAAATGCAGCCCGTTTTCCTTAAAGGAAAATGGGATGCGTTTAAAAATGAAAAATGAAAAGTTTCCTTTTCATTTTTTGAGAGTAGTCAGTGGGACCACTGCCTGCTCTTAACGTTTTCGCATGCATTCAAAAAGGGGAAAGGGTCCCTTGGGCACCCCTTCGGACCCCTTCCCCTTTGCAAATGGGTTACCACCTACTTGAAGTTTCAGTTTTCCTTTAAGGAAAATGGGTTTCTTATTTTTTTTTTAACAGTTTGCTTTATTTAAAAGCAATCACAGACATGGTGGTCTGCTGATCTCAGCAGTCCACCATCCATGTGATGGCTGCAATTTATACTAGCTCGCAATTTGCCACCTGCCCTATTGATATTTATGAGATAGTTTGAATTACGACCCATTAGGAGTCAGTCATTTGCGAACCTACCTATCGGTACATAGGTCAGTTGTAGGTAGCTAAAAAATAACGAGTCGGAAATTGCGAGTCGTTGCAACTCGCAATTTCCGACTCGCAAACTGGTATCCAACAAGAAAAAGCGACTTCATTTTGCGACTCGCAAATGAAGTCGCACCGCAGATTGCGAGTCTGCTGTTTGCGAGGTCGCTTTTTGCGACCTCGCTAAAAACGGACACGCAAATTGCGAGTGGGTGTCGCAAATTGCGAATGTGCTACAAATTGCACGCAGGTGCAGCAGAACAGCCTGGGAAACAACACTTCCTGGCTCTTGCTGATGACATCACAGCCAGGAAGTTTACAAATACACCTGGGAGGAGGGAGGACCAAACCCTTTTCAAACTGCTGAGCAACCACCTAGAGGAACAGCAGCAAGAATTGAAGACTCTGGCAGGAAGAGAAAACTGAAGTTTTCAGAAAAAGAACTGGAGGTGCTGACAGATGAATGCTGCCAGCACCATGACCAACTATTCAGAAGGGCTGCCCTGAGTGTGCCAGAGACTGAAAAAAGGCGGATCTGGAATGACATCCAGGAGAAGGTCAACGCCATAGGGGTGAGACACAGGAGAATAGAGGAGCTAAAAAAGAGATGGTATGAACTGCGCTCCAGGTCCAAGGAGAGGGTGGCAGAGCGCCTCCAGGAGATGAGGGGCACAGGAGGAGGCCCATCCACTGTCCCACCACCCACAGCGATGGAGGAACTTGTGGAACAGACCCTTGAGCCTGAGGCAGTGGCTGGAATGGGTGTGCTGGACACGTCAGCGCCAGGAACATCGACAAGTGAGTACCATGAAACATGCATGTACACCCATATCTGCCATACCCCCACCCACCCAGTACACAGAAGCATGCACAACCAAATTAGCTCCATGCCAGACTTGCAACCACCAGAATGGTGCATTATGGGCAATGTAGTTCAGTAGACAGCTGATAGGCAACAGTTTATTAGGAGGCATACAACAGATGTTAGATACTGACAGTGTGTTCCCTATGTCCCACATGTCTCCCACAGGACATCCCCACCAGCCAGTCCGTCCAGGGTGCAGAGAGCAGCCAACAGGCAGCACAGGAGTCAGAAGCAGCCACTACAGGTCCCAGCACCACCCAACCACAGTCCCCTCCAGCTGCACCAATGGACATTGTGGATATTGACACAGCACCCGGTCCCAGCCACAGTGTCATACAACTGGACCCCGAAGCTCCACCGGGTCGCAGACGCCGAGTCCATGTCCCTGCAGTGTCCAAGGAGGATGTAGGTGACTTTTCTATGTCCGCTGCGGAGGCAGCCCTCATAAGTGGTCAGCGCCTGCAAACAAGGCAGATGAGAGTAATATCAGGGGCAATGCAACGTATGGAGCGTAATTTCACCACAGGGCTTGCACAGTTGCACACAGAGTTCCAACGCCTGAACGATAATGTCGGTGACCTTGCACTCTCCATCCGTCAACTCGTAACTGAACTAGTGTCAAAGAGAGAGGGTGCAAGGCGCGTGAGCGGCAACTCGTACACAGGTTGGACCGCATGGCTGCATCAATTGTCCGCCTGGCAGTCAAAACCACAGGGCTGTCACGCCGTACAGTTAGTTTGCAGGTTGACTTGGGCCACTTTGCAGGGGATGTGGCTCGGGGACTGGGTCGGATTAGCCATGCTGTGGACATGATGGAGACAAGACAGGTGGCTAGGGGCACGGCAGACACACCTCAAGATAGTGAGGAGGGGTCCACCGTCAGCAGTGCATCTGCCACGGACACAAGAGTCATGAGGAGTGGCAGTGCACATCAGGGATCTACTGACACACCAAGCACTAGCCATGCTGGGCGTCCCAGGCGGAGGAGTTGAGCCTATGCACTGCAGGACACTTGAGGCACATGAGGTGAATGTGTCCTCATTGCAGGTGGACATTTACAGCCCCTTCCCAAAAGTTCAGTTCATCATTACTTAGGTTCACTTAATAAAAGTTCTTGTTTGTTCCACTTCACAACTGGGCTCTTTGTGTGTGACATTACTGTGTGTGGTGACAGTTAGCACGTACCTTCCAAAGTATTGGTTTGCAATGTGGTCCCGTCTCTGTCTGCCTTGATTTGCAATGCCTCTATCCCCATGATGGCGATGTGGTTGCTCTTGCTCGTCATCCTCCTAATCTGGGTCTTCAGGGGTGAGATGTAGCCCACGTCTGGTGGCAATGTTGTGCAGTATAGCGCATGCGCCAACTATCTTGAATGCTGTTATTGGGGCATACTGGAGCGCACCTCCACTTCTGTGAAGGCATCGGAATCTTACCTTGAACAGTCCAAAGGTCCTATCTATGACATTTCGGGTCCTCCTATGTGCACTGTTGTATCGCCTCTCATTCTCATTGCTGGGTGTTAAGTACGGGGTAAGTATCCATGGTCGTAGCGCATGTGCACTGTCACCTGTTTGGCATAAATGGACAATGTTAGCAGGGCATGGATGGTTTCTACAGTGACCTGTGTGTATGGCTGCAGGGTGTATTCAGCAATACCTAAGAGATATCCGTCTCCAAACTCCCCACGTTCTAGGTGTTGGTGTATCCCACTGTGCCTGAAAATGTAAGAGTCATGTGTACTCCCTGGAAATTGGGCTACCATGTCAGTGATAACATAATGGGCATCACATACCACCTGGATGTATAGTGAGTGTGTACACTTCCGGTTGCGGAACAGATATTCCAGATTTGCAGGAGGGCATATTTGTATATGTGTCCCGTCTACACACCCTATTACATGAGGGAAGCTGGCAATTCTGTAGAATTCCAACTTGGTGCTGTTGATTTCTGCCTCATTCCTGGGTAGGTATATGTATCTGGACATGTGTGTGAGTATGGCATCTAAGAAACATCTAAAGAACCGTGAGAGTGCACTTTGAGATACCCCACCTGCCACTGAAATGACCCCCTGATAGCTACCCGAGGCCAATAGGTGCAGTGAGCATAGCACTTGCACATGTGTGGGGATGGCGCTGCCACGCACAGTCTGGCGTTGCAGCTGCGGATTGAGTAGATCTATTAATTCTAATATTGCTGCACTGCTGAGTCTGTATTTATCATATATCTCCTCCTCTGTTTGTTGGAATAGTGTCTGCCTGGTTCTGTATATCCTCTCCTGTCTCTGGCTCCTCCTCCTCCTCTGCTGTGCGGCGTGGGATCTCCTCCTCCTTGCTATCACATATATCTCCGCCATCTTGAGTAACCCAGGTGCCTTCTGGGTCTCCTTTTATACTTTGGTTCTGGTTACCACCTGCTCTGAGTTAGTGGTAATTTGGGTGTGCAAAATGGGCTTTTTGCGACTAGTGGCAATTTGCGAGTGGCTTTTTCATATGGTTTGCGACTCATAAATTGCGACTTCCTATTTGTGGGTCGCACAATGGGGTCGCAAATTTTGCGAGTCGGTAATGGCTCGCATCGCATTTTGCGATTCGGAAATGGGGTTTTTGCATCCCATTTCCGATTTTGCGGGGTCGCAAATTGCGATTCGGGCCATTTGCGACTCGCAAAATTTTGCTACATCTGGCCCTTAATTACCACACTGCTTGCAAAAATGCTGGTCGCAAATTGTGACCAGTATTTTGCGACCAGTGTTTCCTATATTTGGGCCAAAATATCTAAAAGAGAAAGGAATTCATTATAACATGTCCCATGATGAAAAACATTTTGCATGGTGTTCTACATATAAAGACAAATAGATCATAACCATGGTTGGAGCCTTGAAGTGCAGAATTGTCCCTGAAGAATGAGCACAAAACATGTGCGATTTTAAATGGATAATTAAGTTCGGAAATAGGTCGGCCTGCATTTCATCCATTCTTTTTATTTTATTTTTATTGACACGTGCCGTCAATAAGGAGTAAACACTAGACAAAAGAGGAAGTTAACAGCTGTGTTTGTCTCATTCAGGTCAGATTTTCTTATGAGATTGCCTCCTAATTTATGAGGCACTATAAACTCTGAGTCATGACTCATGCATATTGTCAATGCGCCATTGATTAAGTGAATGAAATGGTCAGTGATCTAAAATGTTATTAGCAAAGTGTTTTGCTGAGCGGTTAGATGCAGGATGGCTACAGAGTGCGTATTGATGACCTGGACTCTGTTGTGCTTTAGGCAGCCTTCTGCTCTGATGTTACTTTTGTGTACTTTTGGGTTGGGAGTGGAAGCAACAATGAAACTCCTTTCATAAAGGAATCTGCTTTCGGGGGAACTGGGTAATACACCTGGACCCCTCTTCTTAGCTAGTGTAGTATGCAAGCATACTGCAAACATATGCACATGTTTCTATTTCTGAATAGGCTAAATGAGCGTGCTCGGTAACAGTACTGCACAGGTGCGATATACAAACATGCCGCTTTGGCATTAGTGCGAACATTTTTGGACTCAGAACCAGACCTGTACCACACAACATAATGGTTGTTAGACCCATTGTGGGGTTTTTCTCGGACGGTGTTTTGCCAGACACAACTCATATGACAAGCCTTCTTGTGTTATCCTTCTTGGGTTAATCCAGATCTCACACCAGTGGAGAGGTCCCAGAGCCCTTTCTGTGCAGCACCATGGAGGCCATCCCATTGGGAATAAAGGGCCAGATGTATCATCTAACCCTTTTGCGAATCAGTAATAGCAATTTTTAAGAAATCGCTATTTCTGATATTCAAAATGGTATGTATCATATTTGTGATTCGGTAATAGCGATTTCTTAAAAATCGCAAATGCTATTACCAAATCACAAATTGCGATACAGACCCCATTCGCACCTATGGGCCTGTAGGCCCATATTTGCGATTTTTTTGCATTTCCCAAATTGTGAATTCCAAACTGGATTTCGCAGTATAGGAAATGCAAAACCCCAGGGTGCTGGGGGCCTAAGGCCCCCTCTGCTTCAACCCATAAAATATTTTAGGACATGTAAGGTGCAGACATGCCAAAGGGGCATGTGTGCGTTACATGTCAATTTAAAAAATGCATTTTAAATGCATTTTTAAAATTTGCACATGGTAATTGCGATTCCTTAATGCCCAATTCACATTAAGGAAAAGCTTCATACATGTGTTCAGCAAATCGCAAATAAGGATTCCTTATTTGAGATTTCTTATTTAGAGAATCGCAATTTGCGATTCTCTAAACGGGCTCGCAATTTTAAGAAATCGCTATTTTATCGATTCCTTAAAAGTGCATTGCCAATGCCTTTCATACATACTGAAAGGCACTTTTGCATTTGCAAACGGGCATTCGCACCATTTGCGAATGCAAAAAAGGCTTGATACATGTGGCCCAAAGTTACTTGCGTATGAGAATCTTCCTGTACTCAACCAGACCACCTATTGCCTAAGGCGTCATCTCCAGTCAGCTGAGTTTTACCATCTCAATATGTAATGGCACGTCAAGTAAATTTTCAATTATCATTTTTCATTTTCATTTAGAATAAACAAAACAGTGTTAGGAAGCATATATATGAAGAGCAAATAGCAGTTTGTGAAGAAAAATGAGAAAAACGAAGGAAGTGGTTTTCCTTTAATACCCCATACATGTTTTTCAGTGTCACTTAAGGTGTCAGGGCAGTGCACATGCAGACCATGAGTGAAAAAATTGACGTACATTTTCGGTTCTTTTGCACCTCATGTCATAATCTCATACCACTGTTCAAGGACTAAATTTAAACACACAAAAGGTGATGGGAGGAATTCTTACAATAAGTGTAACCAGTGCCAACCGCTAGGGGTATCATCTCATTTCATCATTAATTTGCCCACCATGTCATTTCACATTAGATTCAGCCATATACAAATCAGTCTTGGTCCTGGTCTAATAGGAACATTCCAGCCTGAACTATCAAGCCAGGTCCTCTGTGAACCAGTACACAAGAAACAGACTGGTTTCACCCTGATTGAGCCTCTTTAATCAAATGTCACTTGGATCCACTGTCCAGTGAGCAAGGGACCAACATCTGGGAATGCCCTTGGCCACTTACATCAGATAAACAAAAAGCGATGGAAGGAAATGCATGCAATAAGTATAACAACCAGCAATTGCTTGGCATGCTAAATTTGACACTGGAACCGAGAACGGCCCACATAAAGAGCCTCACCTTGGTTCAAACCAGTCTTGTGCTACTTTTGTTCCAGTACAGATAGCCTCTGGCTTGGCATTTCAGGCTGGACTGGTCCTATTTGAGCACAATCACAGCTTATTTTTATATGGCTGGGTCTAATCTGAGGTGGACTTGGTGGGGCCCAAGCAACTACCAGTGGCAGAGATTAATTCAAGCATCCCACACATCACTTTTTGGTTTACTTCATTGAGACAACCTAAGACAAACGGGTCCCCAGATGTGGGTTCAGTGCTCACGCTGATAAAGGAACTGAACTGCACCCAACAGAAGAACCACAATTCAGGTGAACACAGTCTTTGGTTGCTTGTGTTACAGTTCAGAGAGGAACTGACTTGGCAGCTCGGGCTGGTTTTTCCTATTGGAAAAGGATCAAGTCTGAAATGCCTACCGCTGGGTCCAATCTGAGGGGGCCTTGTGAGAAAAAAACAAGTGAACGGGATGCTGCCTTGAGTAATTACTAGTGATTAAGATTAACTCAAGTATCCCACCCATCACTTTTCTTGGTTTCTTCTGTGTGATTACTGAAGTGCAACAGGTATGCCCAGATATGGGTCCTGTGCTCACTTTGCTACTGGAACAGCCCCACTTCAGTGTGTGGGATACAGTGCTTTTGTACTTCTTTAGTGAGGAACAGGCTTGGCATTAGGGCTGGACTGTACCTAGTGGAGGAGGATCAAGGCTGATTTGCATATGGCTGCGTCTAATCAGTTGTGGCATTGTGGGCAAAAAACAATGGACTGTGAGACAATCCCAAATAATTACCAGCGGCTAAGATTACCACTAGCATCCCACCAATCACTTTTTTACTGACTTCAAAATTTCATTTTTCATTGAGATTAACAAGTGTGCAGCATCAGCTACTTGTTCCCAATACCCAATAGGTACGTGCCATGTGTATTTAGCTTGTCTGATGTTATCGATGATGAGTTACTGAAGTGAATCAGCTGAAGTTATGACCACCCCAATAATGCTCATCCACAAATTCTTTATCATGGTCATCAGTTCTCCCAATGCCAGCAGCAAGAGAAGAAATATTATACACCTTTTGACCCCCCCCCCCCCGGACATCAGAGATTTCACCTCTTGTCCCTCCACATACCCTCGCCAAAAAAATCATCTACTTGCTGCTGAGGGGCTAGGGCTAAACGGGAAAAATGGAACTAAAACGTACAACAAAATTCCAAACAGACACATGTGAACATGGTTGTGTTTCGAGTGTGTTTGCACATAATGATATATCATGCCATATAAGGTTGTTTGTTTAAACATATGATACATTTACGAGGCCCTTGCACCACCTGAATATCACTTTCAGCGATGCTCCGGTGGCACAATGCCTTGTAAATATGGCCCCTTCACAAGCATCAATTAGGGTTGTTTCACTGCAACACTCGCATTGATTTACAAGAAATCTTAAACCTGAGGCAGCATCAAAAACTAACGTCACTGGAGGGGTGGCGTTAGCATAGTGCAACAAGGAAAAATACTTTTATTTCTCCTCATTTGTGCTTTTTCTGTGTGTGCTACATTCTGTAGCGCACAAAGAAAGTGCAAAAAACCTGGAATGGTTGTTTATGTGGAGGAAGGTGTCTCTCCTTGCACATAAATAATCATTAAATAATGATGATTTTCTACTTCTGTGCGTGCTGCAGAATGCCCCTGGCATAAGTTATGAAGGCCAAACTACTACCCACCCTCATTTGTGGTTCAGAAATAATGATTGGTGTGGAGTTAGCCCTGTTGGACAACCAAATGATGAAAGCATACAAGCAAGTCATTTGGCTACCTAGGTCAGCTTCGCCTGCTCAAGTACAGCTGGAAATTTTGCTAGTAAGGCAGTCACTTGTTAGGCCTACGGCATTCATAAAATGCTGTCACAAACTGTGACAAGCTGCTGAGGGAACACTGGCAAATCTAGTGTGGTCGGAAAGTAATCTTGAAAGGGGTAAGAATATATTAAGAAAATCTCAAAAAAGTATGAAGTGGAAACCAGGAAAGCTCCCTATGTGACCAGGTCGAGGAAACTCTGCTGCATGTTTTTTTGTATATGCCCAGCCCTGACCCACCAGTTAGGAAGTGTGCTGAAAAAATAACTCAAAGCATTGGGGATCGGATCCTTTAGACCATCCATCCTTGAGTCACTTGACCCAAAGAATATTATGTTGAACATCAGGCTGGTAGACTTTCTGGAAATCTTTCAATAACTCACTAGGTGTTATAGATGAATAATGGAAAAGGCCCTGGATAAAACCATTAGAGTTAGTTTGCACACAACAATTTAACCAGCCATCAGCTTGGATCTCTGTCAAAACTATGATACCAAGATCGATGTCTTGCTGTCTATGCACTGGTTCTTTTGCACGATTTGAATAAGCCTATGAATCGCGAACTATCCTGATTAAAATTATGACTCAGATTGAAGTCATATTTTGAGGTCTATAAGACGATACACTGGCTCTTTTGCACAATCTGTATAAGCTTGGGCATTACATGAGGAGGATTTGTACCCCTTTGCATAACTTTGCACATTGTATTTGTCAGTGGCCCGACCAATACTGACAAACTATACTGAATTGTACTCTAACTGTGGCTGACTGTGTGGGAGGTATTTTTACTGGCAAGTCATTTGCATCCCTCACATAATTTTGCACATTGCTGTGGTTAGTAAACACACTACTATTGATGACTGGGCTGATTTGCACATGATCCACAGTGGATTGTGTGGGACCTGGGCCGCATGTCATCACATGACACTTTTAATGTTGGTAAACTGTGCCGGTTTGGCCAGTTATTTTATATTTGATACTTGTCCAAAATAGCATGATTGGTCTGTTTGCAAATGTTCACAATCTTTTCACATAGTTTCTTTTTGGTGAAAGTATTAATGTTGATATTTTGTGTCGTACTGTGCTCAATTAGATTGACTTTTTTTTTGCCTTGTGGCAGTTATGGTTTTTATTAACTAATAAACATATTTTACCATTTAAAAAAAGTGTATTGGCATATGATGATTTATGTTGTGTAAGTGTGTGACATTGTTAACACTATTGGAATCAAGGAGTCAAGGTTGACATAGGCCCTCATTACAAAAATGGCGGTCAAAGACCGCCAGGGCTGTACTGACGATTGCACTGCCAACCGGCTGGTGGTGCAATCCTTCTAATTACCCGCGGTCGCACCGCCTGGACCGGCGGTTTATCGCCACGTTGGTCCCAGCAGTTGCAAATTCCCCAGGGCAGCGCTGGCCAGGGGATTACGAGCCCCCCTCCCGCCAGCCTTTTCATGGCGGTACGAACCACCATGAAAAGGCTGGCGGAAAGGGGAGTTGCGGGGCCCCCTGCCACAGCCCCATGGAGCTTTTCACTGTCTGCATAGCAGACAGTGAAAAGCGCAATGGGTGCAACTGCACCCGTTGCACCGCCAGTTGGAGCCGGCTCCCGTGTTGTGGCCGACATCCCCGCCGGCCCAGCGGGGATCTCGTAATGGCCACCGCTGGAGTGCGGCCGCATTGGCGGCCGCATGACGGTTACAACTTGGTGGCCGGCGGTTGCCGCCCACTATTGTTGTAATGAGGGCCATAGTCTGATAGGGCTGGCCTTTATTCTTTTATTGATGCAAACCCACTATTAATATGTAAATCAACCGTATTTCTCTTCCAATGTTAGCATTTGTATGGAATGTTTTTTATTTTGCTTTTGTTCATTGAAAAAGAATGTTGGTTTGGCTTGATACTGTACACTTATATGCTTTGCTCCTGCTCCATTCCTTGGAACAGGGCACAGGCTCTGGCTGAAGCAAACAGGTACAGGACTGGAAACAAGCCAACAAGAGGTCTAGTACACGAAGGAACAGAATTCAATGCCCTAGTGGGAAGCTTAAGGCAATGGCAGCTTATAAGCAGTTCCAGGACGCGGCAAGCCCATGGCAGAATCACATGGCTGGGCTTCACAAGGGTGGACACAGATGTGTGCAATTCGAGTCTCTCACACGTCCTGGAGGAGAGAATCCAGTACAAAGGAGCAACAAGACTATTCCCAAAGGAAGTAATGGACAGCAGATTCCAAGTTTCACTGACTACCAGGCAGTGCATTATGGGACCTGAAGTCCATGGAAGCAAATGTAGTTTTTCAATAGCATACAATATCAAAATGGGAAGCAAGCAAGTGTCAGAATGGGACTCTGGATGAGTGTTAATGGTGATTCTCAGGCTACAGATAGTCTATGTACAGCACCCCAAGAGATGGAACAATGGAGTCATAACAGCTTTGGCCATTCTTCCACGCTCCAGGATTCCTTGACTTCACTGTTGGGAAACCATGCACTTTGTGGTCATTCAGACCCATTCAGGCAAGCCTAACATCTCCAGGTGTAACTTGAGCTCCACTTCCTTCCAGACAGTGGGCACTAGGTTGTTGCCCAACAGACAATCTACAGGCATGTCAGGGCTTACAACTACTTTTAGAGAACTTGAGACCCCACCAACACAAAGGGAACTAGAGCCACTGTGTAGTGACACTCATAGTTGTCTGCGAAAATGACCTGGTGGTATGTATTTGAGATTACCTCCTCCAACGATACCAGATGACACTTCACAGTAATGATACTGGCTCCTGTGTCTCTCATAGCCTCCGTCCTTTTAGCATTGATGGTGACCCACTGCCTATGGTGAAGCTCTCTGCTGTGGTGGTTCCGATGCAAGGCTGTGAGACAGTACACTCTGCTGCATTGGCTTTGCTTGGTCTAAAGCTAGGTTGGCAGAGCACCTTCAGGCCCACTTCCAAGGGTCCAGGTCTATGGTGGTACCAGTCGGAGGGTACAACTCAGAGCAGGCAAAGTTCAGGTGCTGGGTTCAAGAAGGTTGGAGCCTTTTCTGTCCCCGAGGCTCTGATCTGAAGGCAAGCCAACAAACCCTGGAGTCACTCTAGTGACCCTGGCTTCAAGATGCAGGTACAGTTCTTTTTACTCAGGCAGCAGGGCAGCAGAGAAAGAGGGAAGCAAACTAGTAGTTCTTCTTGCAGCAGGGCAGCACAGCAGTCCTTCTGAGCCTTCCACAGGTTCAGATTTGTACTGAAGAGTTGGGTCTGAGGGTCCAATATTCATAGATGGTGCCAGATTTCAAATAGGGAAAGGTTCTGGAGGTTTCCACTCCAGAGATGTTTGGAATTTCCTGTATCCCTGCCCTAGTTCCAGCTTGTCTTAGGGCACAAAAGAGTACTGTCAAATGCTCCCGTGAGTGGATGACACTCACAAAGGTTTTGACAGAAGCTGTGATGTGAGAGGGTGGTAAGTGACAGCGCCAACACCTATTTCCCCTTTTTCACACTGTGTGGGAGCAATACAAATAGACCAACAGCAGGCTACACCAGGTCATGTGACCCAAAACACAGGCTGCAGGCACCAAACGGTTGGAGCAAGAAAATGCAAACTTTCTAAAAGTGGCATTTTTAGAATTGTGACTTACAATCTAAATTTACCACTAAAGAGGGTTTTAAATTACAATTCTTTAGATATCAAATGCAATATTACAGCCTCTTCCCAATTGAAAATAATCACGTATTAAATGTAATAGGGTAACACAATGGTATCCCATGGGATTAGCATGCCTTGCAGCAGTGAAAAATGAATGTAAGAGTTTTTCTCTCCTTTGACTTGTAAAAGTTAAAAGTACATGTCCAACTTTTCAAATACACTGCACCTTACTCCATGGGCTGTTTAGGGCCTACCCTAGGGATGATATATGTATTAAAAAGGAAGTGTTGGGTCAAAATGTCCTTTTAAAACTGTGCACACAGACTACAGTTACAGGTCTAAAACTTGTTTGAAAAGCTGCTATAAGTGGGTGGCACAATAAGTGCTGCGTGCTCAATAGCAGCATTTTATTTACACACCCAGATTCCATGTAGTACCACCTTAGTAGGGACTTACAAGTAAATTAAATGGGCCACTTGGGTGTCTGTCAATTTTACCATGGTATAAGGAGTGACCACACACTTTAACACTAGTTAGCAGTGGTAAAGTGCCCAGAGTGCTAAGGCGAATAAGAAACACAATCATTCAAAATAGAGGGCAACAGTAAAAAGTTTTGGGAAAAACGACTCTAAGACTGGCACGTCAAACGTATATATACCTTATTTGGTGGAAAGATTTGCAGCTGGGGTGGAAATACATACATTGGTTAGCCCCTTGACATATATAGCATGACCTTTCACAACAGTGTAAGGAGACACATACCAGGCAGTCTTCTTGGAGACTTGGAGTGAAGTGGATATGGTGCAAGAATTCAGTGCAAAATAAAAGTTTATGCAATCATTCCATCTTGGTAAAGCAGACTGAGAGAAACATGCTTTCAATAGCTTTGGGTGGTGGTCTTATATTTCAACAAAGGGCTTGACAATTGAATACCTGGATGCTAAAACATTAAAGGAGCAGCATGGTTTTCCATTAGAGTACCAGTTATACATTCACATATATGCCAGTCTAACCAGCAGCAGCTCATGACTGTTAATTTGAAGCTCACCTTTATCTCAAACGAAAAGACGTTCAAAATTCAACTGTCAATGGGGAAGCCCATTATTCTGCTCTATTATTCATTGGTGAAGCTGTGTCATATCGTCTCTGGATGTTCTTGCTGTGTCGCAGGCTTATGTGACCATTCTTTTCACAAATCCCAATGAAAAATGTGGGCCCAGATTTAGGAGGGCCTAGCTCCATCTAACTACACATTAACATCATTTTTGTGACCCTAATGTGGTGTTATATGGCCATAAACACCACTCCATATTTACAAAGTAGACCAATGCATGCATAGCACCACTTTGTAACCCCTGGTGCCACATAATGCCTGGGCAAGGCATAATGTATGACAAGGGGGGACTTTCCCCATTTAGGGGGTGCTGGCCAAAGGCGCAAAGAAATCTAAGAAATTTGTTTGCTGCATTTTTTTCAGGCATTTTTAACACCTACTCAGAGCACTCAGAGCAGGCGGTGAAAGGGGGCACACCATTGCTTACAAAGGCCCCCTATGTAATGTTCAGGGTTAGTTCCAAAATGTTGGAGCTAACCCTCAACATCACATCAATAGCATAAAAAATGTTAATGCTATTGACCGCTATCCTGCGTCATGGTGCGCTGTATGTTTAATATGGCACACACATGTTGGCGGTAGGGAGGCGCTAAGGGGTGCAAGGAAAGTGGCCCTGCACTGGGTGCAGGGCAACTTTTCTTAAATACGGCCCGTCATTTTTTTTACCTCAAGTTTAGGACTGCGCATTTCATGCATTGTACACCAGAGGAGACTACTCGCAGCCCAGGTCATTCTAGGTAGTGTAGTTTAATGAGTATGGGGTATAAGACATATCAATCTACTTTGTTTTCATTGTGTCTCTTCCTGAGGGATTAATGATTTTTGCTGAAGATTGGGATACAGGCAAGAAAGATTAATTTGCCAACCAGGTTCTTCTGGGTAAATTAGTTTTGTAGCGCAATGTCAGTTCTATTTACAGGGGAGGTGAGAACATTACCCTTATTATAATCAATATTTTCAAAGTGAAGAATAGTGCTCCTGGTCTGTATATTTAGTATGTTTTTTCCATTTGATTCATGAGTGGGTTTGACCGCTTTTGCATAAACAGAGGTGCTAGGTTTAAATCTTGTAGGTGTGACTATTGGAATACAGTACATTCTCAGTGCATTATTGGTACTTCATCATGAAGGGGGGACTTGGTATGAGATTTATATAGGTGTGGATGGGATTGAATAATCAACTAAAGCAAATAAAATTAAATGGCTATAGCAAAGCGCCCTCTTTCTTGCCATGGTTACCCCCAGTTTCTGCCTGTTGTCAGTGTGTTTGACTGTGTCTACTGGGATCCTGCTAACCAGGACCACAGTGATTATGCTCTCTCCTATAAATGTTGGTAACTGTACCTTTTTCTTCCCACATTGGACATGCTGGTACCCCCACGTAAGTCCCAAGTAAATGATATCCAGGTACCAAGGGCATTTGGTTACCAGGGGTTCCCTATGGGCTGTAGCAGTTGTTCTGCCACCCCTAGGGAGCCCATGCAAAGGCTTCTGCAGGCCACCATTGCAGCCTGCGTGAAATGGGTGCAAGCACCCATTTTCACTACAGGTCACTGCACAAGGTCACTGTAAGTCATCCCTATGGTAGGCCCTCTCAGCCCAGAAGACAGGGTGCAGGTACCTGAGTGTGAGGGCAATCCTACACTAGCAGAGGTGCACGCACAAACTCCAGTTCCATTTTCCTGGACTTCGTAAGTGCGGGGGGGGGCATTTTACGTGTATACTGGATATAGGTCACTACCTCTGTCCAGCTACATCATGGTAACTCCGAAACTTGGCATGTTTGGTATCAAACATTTTAGAATCATACCCCAATACTGTTGCAGGTATTGGAAGTATGATGTCATGCACTCTGGGGGCTCCTTAGAGGACCCCCAGCATTGCTACCACCAGTCTTACAGGGTTTTCCCAGAAGCCCATACTGGTACCACCCGCAGACAGGTTTCACTAGTCCCTGCTCTGGCATGAAACTGAACAATGGAAAGGGAAGTGACCTGTCCCCTGTCCATTACCACCTCAGAGGTGGTGCTCAGAGCTCCTCCAGAGGGTCCTCGGGTTCTGCCATTTTATTTCCAACATTGGCAGGGAACTCTCGGAGCATCTGAGTGGCCAGGCCAGGCAGGTGATGTCAGAGCCCCCTCCTGATAGGTGCTTACCTGGTGAGGTGACCAATCCCTATTTCACACGGTCACTGTAAGTCACCCCTATGGTAGACCCTATCAGCCCAGAGGGCAGGGTGCAGTTACCTGTGTGAGGGCAATCCCGCACTAGCAGAGGAGCCCCCACAAACTCCAGTTCAATTTTCCTGGACTTCGTAAGTGTGGGGATGTCATTTTACGAGTAAACTGGATCTTAGTCACTACCTCTGTCCAGCTACACCATGGTAACTCCGAAACTGGGCATGTTTGGTATCTAACATGTAGAAACATACCCCAATTACTTTGCAAGTATTGGAAGTATGATTCTATGCTCTCTGGTGGCTCCTTAGTGGACCCCCAGCAATGCTACCACCAGTCTTACAGGGTTTTCCCGGGAGCCCAAACTGGTACCACCCCTCAGACAGGTTTCTGCCCTCTTGCTGCTTGATCTAATCAAGTCCAGAAAGGCAGAACAAAGGATTTTCAAGACAGTCACAACAATTACCAAAGGGAGAAGGTGTTGCCTCCCTCTCCTAAAGGAAATCCCAAGCCACTGGTATGCTTTTAAGGGTACATTTGGTGCCCTCCATGCATAAACTAGTCCATGCCGGTTCAGGGACTGCCAGTCCCTGCTCTGGCATGAAACTGGACAATGGAAAGGGGAGTGACCTGTCCCCTGTCCATTACCACCCCAGGGGTGGTGCTCAGAGCTCCTCCAGAGGGTTGTCGGGTTCTGCCATTTTGTTTCCAACATTGGCAGGGAACTCTGGGAGCATCTGATTGGCCAGGCCAGTTAGGTGATGTCAGAGCCCCCTCCTGATAGGTGCTTACCTGGTGAGGAGACCAATTCCCATTTCAAGGCTAATTAGGGTCTCTCTGTTGGGTAGATCCTCACATTGAGCTTGCTGTTTTCCAGCAGGACTACTCTGCAACCTCCACTTTGCCTTCTGGCCTCCAGAACTGCGGCTGGAACCTCCAGGACCTGAAAATCTGCCTCCAAGAAGAAGAATTTTTCTGAAACATTGTTTTCAGGGCTCCTGACAGCAATGAGATAATTTCTACTGGCTGTGCATCTGAGGGTGGCATGTCTTCAGTTTGCACTAGAAGAAAGAAGGGTCCTCCCCTGGAGTGAAAGAGTTATTACCCTGCATCCGCAGGCACCTGTTGCAACGATGACCAGTTGAATGGATCTCCTCTCATCCTGAGCTGCATGAATCCTGCATCACAGGTCATGGTCCGGAGTAGTCCTCTTGGTCCTCTCTGCCAACTGTCCAACTTTGGTGGAGGTAAGCCCTTGTTTTCCCACACAGTACAGTACCCAATGCACTGCATCTCGTGCAGGTGCCAAGGCTTGTTTTCATCTCTTCCAAGGGATTTTCAGGCAACATGCAGCTCCAGTCCTCATCACTCCTTCCTGTGATACACAGCCCTCTGCGTGGTTCTCCTGCAGCGTGTGATCCCTTTCTGTAGTGTTGCATGGGCTCCTTCTGTGACTTCTGTGTCCCCGTCCTGTGGGACTCCTGTGGGTGCTGCCTCTGCTCCTATGGGCTCTCTCTGTTGCTGAAGCTCTGTGACTTCTCCTCCTGCGTTGAGTCCTCCTGGGCCTTGCTGTTCCATGGCAACTCCACTTTTACACTAAACATGAATTTGCCTTTGCCAAGGCCTGTTTGTGGAATACCTGCACCGACACCCATCTGCATTCTGCACTCTGGCGTGGGACATCTTCTGCATCCCTCAGGAGCTCTTCTCTGGCTCCAGGGTTGCAGTCCTGACCTGTTCTTCCTCACCATCGACCATCTCCTGCAAGTACAGCTGGGTGGTTAGTAGCTCTTACTCCTCCTTGAATCCACTGTGACTTTTGGACTTGGTCCCCTCTCTCCACAGGTCTTCTTCTCCAGGATTCCACTGCTAGTTTCTTGCAGTCTTGTCTGGGTGTCTTATTTTCTTCTTTTTCCTCCTTTTGGGTGGTTTGGGGAAATGTGAGTGATTTACTCCTGCTTTCCCTGTCGCTGGGGGGTACCGTGATACTTACCTGTGTGGTTTTATGGTACTCCGTGCTCCTCTCTACACATTCCACTTACCTAGGTGGGAGTCCTGTGTTCGCATTCCATTTTTTAGTATATGGTTGTGCTTCCCCTAGGGACACTAGTGGTTATTGCTATTTGCACTGCTTTCTAACCTTTTCTATGACTTTTACTGTTTGATAGTGTATATATTTAGTGTATTACTTACCTCCTATTGGATGGTTGTATTTCTAGTACTTTGTGGTATTGTGTTCCAAAAATAAAGTACCTTTATTTTTGTAGAACAGATTTTTTTCTTTCATGTTTTGCATTACATCTGCATGTCTCCTAGATAAGCCTTGGCTGCTCATCCACAGCTACTTCTAGAGAGCCTGGTTTCTCAACAGTGCCTACATTTCACTAATAAAGGATACCTGGACCTGGTATAATGTGTACATGCCTTAGGTACCTACCACTCACCAGGCCAGCTTCCTACAATGCCTAAGCTAAATTAGGAGTATTACCAACGCATTTGGAAGACCTGAATTGTTTACTTCCCCGTAGTTGATACTTAAGGGAGACACGGAAGGCATCAAAAAATTATGTATGTATTTTTTTAAGGACAAATCATGAAGAAGAAGACTATAGAAGACATATTGTTAGTGACTATGTCATGATTCAAACCTGTTATGATACAGAACCCTATTTTGATTTCATGAAGAAGACAGGGGAAAGGCTGTTGTTACAGTTAGGCACTATTAGGAGACATCTGGGTTTACCCTTTGGTCAATATGACTAAGCATCTGAAAAGAGGCTTACCTCAGTCTCTGACACATTTTAGTTTTTTTTGCAAGTACTATGTGTTTCCATAACGCAAATCTTTTAGCCCAATTATAAAACATATTTTATCAGTGTAGACCGTCACTTTGCTTTTTACATATGTTATCTACTCTCTCAGTGTGTTCTTCAATTGGTAGTATTTTAAAATGTGCCAATGGTTTACACAGTTCAATGCATTTTTAGGAAAAAATGCTTTAAACTATTTTATGAACTACAGAACTTTTGCAATCTATTATGAGATTTTAGCTTTGATGCATGTGTGTGTTATTGTATTGTTTTGTTCTTTTATGTGTTGTGTTTAAAATCCGAAATAAAGATTGATTGACTGATTTACTTACTAACTAAATATTCATATCTTTTGAATTTCAGATAGCTCATTCAGACTGGAGTGGCATCATGTTTCAAAATCATCATCACCTATTTCCTTAGATGTAATTTTTCCATGTTTCCACCATTGTCGTCTGTCTGGGCAGAATCAATCACTGACTATTTGAGCTCATTTTTGTTATGCCCAAAGTCTTTAAAATGTTTTACAAAAGGTGAGATTGCATTGAATGTGGGACCTATGCTGCCAACACTTTTTATGGACCTTCTGAATTGTTTTTTTCTGAAGTACAGTTTGTTTGGTGGACAAGTAATACTATACACAGCTGTTAGACCTGACAGCCTTAGGGTGGTCATCCCCCAAATTTTTGTCTGCCTCCCTCCATTTTCCTGACCCTCCTTTTTCTGATTTTAGGGAACTGCACACTTTACCACTGTTGGCCAGCACTAAAGTGCATATGCTTTCTCCCCTAAACATGGTAAAATTGGTTCCTACCGAACTGGCATATTTAATCTACTAGTAAAGTGTGCATGTGTAAATTAAATGCTACCAATGGACCTGTAGCACTGATTGTGCCACCCACATAAGTAGTCCTTAAGCCACATCTTAGGTCTGCCATTGTAAATCAAGTGTGTGCAGTTTCACTGCCACTTTGATTTTGCATTTAAAACTACTTGCCAAGCCTTAAACTCTCCTTTTTAGGGTCAACTGCACAAAGCTCGCTGCCCCTTCTGTAATCTCTCTGGGGGCTTTTAACTACGCCCATGGCACGTCCATCAGTTTCTTTGGTTCATGGGCTTTTTTTTTAAAATGTGCTTCATTTCATTGGTGAAAGGCATGCATATGTCAAGCCTTTTCCAGTGTTTAACCCTCCTCAAGAGAACCGGTAATCTACAGAAAATATACTAGGCTCCATATTTCCTGTATGGTTTCTGCACTACTTTTTCTCTTTATTTCGTAGGCAGCGTGATCTCGCTGGGCAGTAGTTAAGCACTTTGCATGACATTGACTCTGTTACATGGATAATTGCACTTTTTCCGGTTACATGAATAATTGTACTTTTGCCTATACATTTCAATGCAAGCAAACTTCTATTTCCTTTTGTGTGTCTGCTTCACACTCATGGCGGCCTTAGGCTTGCTTAGGTGAAACTGATTTACTTTTTATTTTCAGTTTATGTGGCAAGAAAAGTCCGATTAGAAGTTTACAACGCTAACTCGAGCAAACCCGAGACCCATTGCACTGCAAATGCTTGTTCTACATATGCCACCCTTAGCAAGGCCCTAGGTAACTCATTGGGCAGGGTGCTATGTAGGTAACAGACAGGACATGTACCTATGTGTTTTACATGTCCAGGTGGTGAAAAACTCATACTTTCATTTTCCACTACTGTGAGGTCTGCTCTTCTCATAGACTTGCATTAGAACTGCTCTCACATACTCTTAAGTGGTAGATTCCGTTCTGGAAGGAGTAGCTGTCATGTTTATTATTGCCAGAATGAATAGAAAAAGGTGGATTTAATACCACTATTTTAAAAATGCCACTTTTAAAAAGTGGACATTTCTCTGCGCATACTGTCATCTGTGCCTTACAACCCTCTCTCCAATCGATGTCTGATCTGTGCTGGTTGCATTCCGCCCAACCATAAACACAGGACACTCAGTCACATCTGCATTTATCTGCATACTGAATGGGTCTCCCTGGGCAGGAACGTTGGAGGGCCTGTCTCTTACATTTCGAAGGCCAGTGACCTGCCTCACACAAATGACTGATAACCCCCCACAGGGATCCTGGCAGACAGGACCTGCTGAAAGAGAATGTGTGAACTTCAAAACCACTCTTGGAATTTCCCCCCACTTCAAAGGCATTTTGGGTATATAAACTGGTTCTTTGACCCCACCAAATCAGACACTTCTGGATCTTCACTGGAATTCTATCAGAGGAACTGTCTGGGCGCCCAAAGGACTCATCTGAACTGCTTTGCTGAGAAGGACTGCTGCCCGGTTGTTGCCCTGCTGCCTCCTGCCCTCCTGCCCTCTGACTTCGCTGGAAGGATTCTGCCTTCCCCAAATGTGCTCTCCAAGGGTTTGGATTGAGCTTGCCTCCTGTCTGAAGTCTCAGGACAGCAAAGACTTCATCTACCAGCTTTTAGCTAATTTTCTGACTTCAGCGATGCCAGGCACGACTTCAGCGATGCAAGCACCGACGCCACAGCCTGCTCCTGCTTGGTGGACATTGCTGTACACAGCGACCGCAGCCTGCAATGCAAATCCAATGTTACCACAACACCTCCGATGTAATGCAGTGTGATCACAACACTGCAAAGTCGACTCATCACATCTTAACCGACTGGATTCATCGACCCCACCAGGTCACAAGGAACCAACGCCTCACCACTGATGCTGCACCATCTCCCTCTGCAACTAGATGGAACCGATTCCTTACCTCCCCTGCCTCGCAGACCCAACACCTCACCTCCCCGTCGGCATAAGAGACTGAGCTCCATGCGACGTCTTTGTTTCTTCGTTTCCAAAGGTACTGTACCTGGGGGTCCGTGTGACTCTGTGACCGGTGCCACTGGTGTCGGATTATTGGGAATGACTCCTTCAATGGCACAGTGATAGCCTCAGTTGGAGCTTTTGAGTTTCTAAGCGCTTTAGTGGGATTTAATGTTTAAAAATTCATAACTTTACATTGGATTTTCATCATTACAACATTATTTTTTTCAGATAAATAATATTTATTTTTCTAATCTTGTGTGGTGTATTTTTGTGTTGTATTCACTGTTTACTATATGACTTATTGCACAAACACTTTACACATTGCCTTCTAAGTTAAGCCTGATTGCTCAGTGTCAATCTACCTGAGGGTGAGCACTCTATAATTTGGGTTATGTTGTAACTTACTCAGACTAGGACTGTGGTCCCTAGTTGGACAATGGTGTATACCTCTGACAACTATAAATCCAATTACTAACAACAACGTTCTTTGATTTGCATCTACTCCTCAGTGTAAATATGGGATGTGGAATTTGAGTTTTCAATATAGAGAGGATATCCAGTTTTAATGAATTATTCTCTCAAACTGATAAATGTCTGTAAAATATGAGTAACATATGCCATGGCATCCATATTTTCATCTTTTGACTTTATTGCATTAAAGATGCAGGAGGAGGGAATCATGCACTTTTGCATCCATTTTAGATTAACCGCTTGAGTTATGTAGATACTCAGCATGTATAAATTGTTGTTGTTTTCCTGTGCAGCATCTGTGCATCTTCAACAATTGTACGTCTGATGCTTTATCTCCTAGATTTATTGAATGAAATCGGGCATATTTTTTTAAACTATTTTTAGCAGTGGATTTTGTGTGAAGTGTAGTGGCTAGATGTACCTCAACTGCCATAATAGTGGCATCCAGGAAGTTGATCTTCTTACTCTCATACAAGATGCTAAATCTGATATACAGTATTCTGGAGTTTAGTCATTAAAAAATTATTGAAGTTCATCTGGACTTGTGGTCCACTTAGAGAATATATTGCCAATATAAGCAATACCATGAGGATATATTTTCTATATGGAGATTATGGCCCTCATTACAACCCTGGCGGTCGGTGATAAAGCGGCGGTAATACTGCCTACAAGCCGGCGTTGAAAAAAATGAAATTATGACCACAGCGGAAACCGCCCACACAGACATTTACTTTAACACACCGATGGCCACGGTGGTAGCAACAAGCACAGTGGCGGTAACCGCCAACAGCCAGGCGGAAGACAATGTACCGCCCACACTATTGCAAGAGGCCTATCCGCCACCTTTTCCGGGGCAGTACCAATGACATCAAAAACATGACAGAAACAGAACACAGAAGGGAAATGACTCACCTCTGTAGACTCAGGGAAAAACCACGATGCCATGGAGCACGAGCTGAAGTTGTTCCCCATGCTGGTCTACCTCCTCCTACACCATGAATACCAATGCTGGCGAAGACGACCACAGGGAGTACTGCCGCCTAGCACACAGGGGAGGGGAGAGGAAAAAGAGAGTGACACACACACGCAACACCCCCACCTGCACCCCCAACACCGTACACACAAACAGATGCAACAACATTACACATCCACCCCGTAGCCCTCAGCAATAATGCAAGGTCAAAAGGAAGTGATTAAAGTGAGTGTAATAAGTTGAAAAACTAGAATTACGTCCTCAAAAATCAAAACAGTATTTACATATATACAAATGGAGGGACACTGCCCAGTCCACAATGTCCGTGTGCCACAGGGCCACATCACATAGGCCAAAGCCCCACTTGACTCCTGTATCAAAACCTAGAGAACACTGCAGGGGCATCAGGTCAAAAATACACAGGCACCTCAGGGGGATGAGGAACAGGGGGCACCTCAGCCTGAAGATGGTACAACACCACTTGTCCTGGAGGAGGCAACATGCCCTGTGCTTGGGCCCGGGGAGTGCAAAGCCACAGTCTCTCTCAAGTGGGTGGTTTGCCCACTGCTTCATCCTGGGGAGTGCAAAGCCACAGTCCATCTAGTGGATGGTTTGCCCACTGCTTGGTCCTGGGGAGTGCAAAGCCACAGTCTCTCTAGCGGGTGGTTTGCCCACTGCTTGGTCCTGGGGAGTGCAAAGCCACAATCTCACAAGTGGGTGGTTTGTCCACTGCTTTGTCCTGGGGAGTGCAAAGCCACAGTCTCTCTAGTGGGTGGTTTGCCTGCTGCTTGGTCCTGAGGAGTGCAACGCCACAGTCTCTCAAGTGGGTGGCTTCTTCCACTGGTTCTGGAGGGGGCTTTGTGCCCAGTGTTCTTCAACCTGGCGAGGATGGGGTGAGTGGAATGCTTCTTCCACTGCGTCTAGAGGGGGCTTCGTGCCAGATGGCTTCTTCCACTGCTACTGGAGGGGGATTTGTGCCCAGTGTGCTTCATCCTGGCAAGGAGGGGGTAAGTGGATGCCTTCTTCCACTGGTTCTGGAGGGGGCTTTGTGCCCAGTGATGCAGATCTTGGGGAGTGCAAGGTCACAGTCTCTCACCCGGGTGTCGGACCCACATGATTTGTCAGGATGCATTAAAGTCCACGGAGGCAGGACTACACACTGCCCGCCGGCACCTGGTACAGGCACACTGTCAGTGCTGATTTGTGTTTCCTTGGAGCCTCTCACACCTGCAGTACCTGCTGACACTACTGTGGCCGTGGACTGGGTGGCTGAGGTGCTAGCCTGGGTTCTGACCACCCTGGCCTGAAGTGAAGGACAGAGGGAAGGGTGTAGGGAAGAGGTCAACGGCAGAGAGGAAAAGCTTCTTAGGGACACTGGGGCGGGAGGAGGTTGAAGGTTTGGGAGTGGAGGAAGAGGGAGTGGTTGTTGGAGGTGTCTGCCTGCTGTCTGTCTGCTGTGTGTCTGCTGTGTTTGGGTGCAGGTGCATGGACACCTGTTGTGAGGTGTATGGCTGTTGGGTGTCTGAGTGCTTGTGTTTGTGTACTTTGGGAGGAGGGGGCACAGACACAGTGGGAGAGGACACAGGGGACGTGTGCATGGATATGGGGGTGGTTACTGCCAGTGAGGGGCGTGTAGTGATAGGCGTGATGGTGATGAAGGCAGTGGATGTGGATGTAGATGTAGTGCATGCAGGTGTGAGTGTAGACGCAACTGGGAGGTAGGTGAACGACGAAGAGGAGGGGGACACAGTGGAGGCAGTGGATGTTGGTGTGTCTGCATCTGGACGGTGTTTGTGTGAGTGCCTGTGGGATGATGTGTGGTGCTTGTGTTTGGCTGAGCCACTCCTGTGTGTGCATGCTGGTCTGAATGTGTGCTTGGGATAGGTTGGGGTTAATGGGAATGGGACTGCGCAGAGGAAGTTGGAGGGGGGAGGCTAGAGACATGAACAATGGCTGCCATCAGGGATGAGGCCAGAGCCTGGATTGATCTCTGTTGGGCCACCATGCCAGAGTGAATGCCCTCCAGGAATGCATTTGTTTGTTGCAAATGCCCTGCGAGCCCCTGGATGGCATTCACTATGGTTGACTGCCCAACAGAGAATAGCCTCCTCACTCAGGGCAGCAGGGCTAACTGGGGCAGGGCCTGAGGTGCCTGGGGCAAAGGAGATGCCCACCATCCTTGGTGAGCAGGCACGTGAAACTTGCTGAGGGGCTGCTGGAAGGGCAGTGCTGGTACAGGGGTGGTGGTTGTACCTGTAGTAGGGGTGGCAACAGAGCTGTCTGCCACCACTTGGGAGCTTCCATCGGAGGCGGTATCACTTTCCGAACTGTTCCCTCCTGTCTCTGCCATGATGCTCCCCTCGCCCTCCGTCCCACTGGTGCCCTCACCGTCGTTGGATTCAGCCTCATGGGCCCTGTGGGATGCAGCTCCCTCCATTGCCGCTTCCTCTGCTCCTCCACCAGATAATGCTATTGCACATAAGGACAGGATGACAAGACAAAAATGGGGGAAGAGACAGAGGATACATATGGTCAATGGCAGGAACAACACCACCGTTGGCGTACACAACAATGACACACACACAGGGAACCTCCCTACGCACTAGGCAATACTACCAGTCAAAATGCTAGTCACCAGGTGATGGACAGTAATACCTAATGCCAATTGCAGCATACCTGAGACCCACAGAGCTGTGCCCAGTAGTGGATGCCCACTAGCTTGGTTGGAGGTGGAGTTCATCAGCCCCTACCCAACATGGAAACTACTGTGCAATGTCCGACCTGGCCTAGGGGCAACAACAGGCTTACATCCCCCACCCGAAGGCTACTCCACCACGCACAAGTAGTATAATGTGAAACTGTAATCACCCCTTTGTGGCCGCTTTGATGCCCTCAAGCGCTCATCCAGCTCAGGATAGGCCACCGCCAGTATGCGTAACATCAGGGGGGCAGGGTTCAACGGGCACCCCTTCCATCCCCAGCTGGGCCTTCGCCGTCTTCCTTGGCCAGCACCCCAGGTCCTCCCACCGTGTGTGACAGCGGGTGCTCCACCTGCCGTAGACCCCCAGGGTCTGCACATCCTTGGCGATGGCACGCCATATACCCTTTTTCTGATGGGCATTGACCTACAGAGAAATACACATAGAAAAAAGGTGTCAGTCATCCCGTCCGGCCTGTTACACTCATGGCCCAACATACCCTCCCATCGCCTTACGCACATACATTGCCCACCATACATGCAGCACGCTGCTCAGGACCCCTCAAACACCCCCCCTTTCACAAGGCCCTCAGATACAGAAATCCATGCATTCATGCCCCATGCATTGAGCTCACAGTGTACTCACCTGTTGGTCTGGAGGCCCATACAGCATTCGGTACTGGGGTAGGACCCCATCAACCAGTCTCTCCAACTCCGCCACGGTGTAGGCAGGGGCTCTTTCCCCAGAGCCACGAGCCATGGTCGTTCCCATACACAGGTCACAGCAGCACATGCAGTGTAGGTCCTCTCCTGTTGAAGGTCAGGTAGTAAGTGAGTGAACAGATAGAAAATGGTGGTCACGTCCGCGGCTTTGCGTACCGTCACCACTGGCGTACATCACCATTGGCTACTGTTACCCATAGGGACCAATGACAACCAATGAGGAGTTGCACGGCAGTACGCGACCGCCTCCCGCAATGGTGCACAACGTCGCAGCATTACCTCATTTCCACATGTCCATCCACACAGGACAGGCGGATGCCATTTCAGGAGGGGGCAGGCAATAGCACCTAACTGCGTCAGAGCACACATAGGCACCATTTGGGCCTATACAACAACATACTGTTTCAGTCACAACATGCAATGCACTGTACATTTTGGAAAAGTTGAATACTGACCGGATGCTCATCGTTTTGCCCCCTAGATTGCAACTGCTGCAGATGAATAGGCGATGTAGACACCCCCCGTGTACAGGCCCCCAGTGGACTTGCCAACAATGGAGGACAGGCACATTATCCTCACCTACAGACTTGACACGGCCACAATCCAAGAGCTGTGTGCCCAATTGGAGCCAGACCTGATCTCTGCTATCCATCACCCAACTGGGATCCCCCTCTTGGGCAAGTCCTATCTGTGCTCTATTTCTTGGCAACTGCTTCTTTCCAAGTGACTGTGGGCTTGGCAGCAGGAATGTCACAGCCAATGTTCTCAATAGTGCTAACAAGAGCGTTGTTGACCCTGATGAAACACATGCACAGCTACATTGTTTTCCTCCAGGTGGAGGATTTGGCCACAAACTTATATGATTTGACTTATATGCAATGGGACAAATCCCCAACATAATTGGGGCAATTGATGGTACACATATTGCATTTGTCCCCTCCCAGAGAAATGAATAGGTGTTCAGAAATCGATAGAGCTTTCACTTTATGAATGTGCAGGTAGTGTGCCTGGCGGACCAGTACGTCTCCCATCTCAATGCAAAGTATCCTGGGTCTGTGCCTTTATCCTGAGGAATAGCAGCATCCCATATGGGATGGCACAACTCCAGAGGCACCGGGTGTGGCTAATAGGTGAGCCCATGGTCCCCACCCAGTAAATGTTGGTGTATGGGTTTGGGGTTGGCCCTAAGGTTTAGTGTCTGTCTAACAGGTATCCCTCGATATTTGATTGTGACTCAGGTTACCCTAACCTCTCATGGCTACTGACCCCAGTGAGGAATCCCAGGTCAAGGGCAGAGGAACGTTACTATGAAGCACATGGCAGAACAAGAAGAATTATAGAGCGAACCTTCGGCCTCCTGAAGGCCAGGTTTCGGTGCCTCCATCTAACGGGTGCTTCCCTTTGCTACTCACCCAAAAAGGTGTGCCAGATCATTGTGGCATGTTGCATGTTGCACAACCTTACGTCGCCAGGTGCCTTTTCTGCAGGAGGATGAGGCTAGAGATGAGCACGTGGCAGCGGTGGAGCCTGCAGACAGTGACAAAGAGCAGGCAGAGGATGAGAATGTGGACAATAGAACATCAATCATACGACAGTACTTCCAGTGACACACAGGTAACACACTGTAACTTCACCTTGCATTTCAGTTTTATATTGGAAATTTTCACTGGCAGGCTGATATTCCCACTACTATTGCCACTTACTGTACCCTTTGACATGTCTATTTACAGATATATGTGCCCCACTCTGGCTCCTGGTGTATTGACTGCAGCAAACTACAGGTCATACCTGTGTATACATTACCGTACAGTTGAATTGCAATGTCTACAGATTGTTAAATGAATACATAGTTCAATCAATTGACAGACTCAATACTTGTATTTTTTACAAGGGTGTTTATGTGCTGATAAGTGGATGGGGTATTGCTATAGGTTGGGGGGTGGTGGAGGAGAGTCCATGTAAAAGTTTCAGTCTATTTGTATCACAGGTGCATTGTCCAAGGGGGCATAGGAAGGGGAGCAATGGCAGTTGAGGGTGGACAGGGTGACAGAGTGGGACACAAGGGTGACAATCAGGAGAGTCTTATTTCCTGGTGGCGGTCTTGGCAATGCTCTCTGGCTTCTGCCTGGATCACAGGGACCGTTTGGGGTGGTTCTCCTTCTGCAGGGGGTGTGGTGCTGGTGGCCTGTTGTTCCTGTGGCGAGGCCTCCTGTCCACTAGCGTCAGCGGGGGTGGAGGGCTGTTCATTGGTGTGGCTAGTGTCAGGGGCCCGTTAGTGTGCCACTGCCTCCCTCATGGTGTTGGCCATGTCTGCCAGCACCCCTGCATTGGTGACCAGGGTGGTGTGGATGTTCCTCAGGTCCTCCCTGATCCCCAGGTACTGTCCCTCCTGCAGCTGCTGGGTCTCCTGCAACTTGGCCAGTATCTGGCTAATTATCTCCTGGCAATGGTGGTTTGCTCCCAGGATGTTGGTGAGTGTCTCGTGGAGAGTCGGTTCCCTGTGCCTGTCCTCCCCCTGACGCACAGCAGTCCTCCCAAATTTCCTGTTGTCCTGTGCCTCTGTACCCTGAACCATGTGCCCACTGCCACTGAGCCCAGGTCCCTGATCATCCTGTGTTTGTGGGGTTGCCTGGGGTCCCTGTAGTGGTGGAAACACTACTGATTGACATGTCCTGGCACAGAGGTATGGGCCCGCTGGGTGGGTGCTGTGGTGGTATTTCCTGTGGGGTAGACTCTGTGGTAGTATGGGACTGTGTCTGGGTCACCGACTGCCCGGAGGTCCCTGAGTGTCCAGGTTGGGCATCCTGATCCAGGCATGCAGAGGTGCTGTCATCACTGTGGGCATCTTCTGTGCGGGGACTGGATGTTGTTGGCGCCTCCGCTCAGGTGAGGTTGTGTGGGGTACCTGTGGGGATGTAAAAGCAGTGTTATTGTTGAGGCGTCTGACATCTTGGGCATGGGTGTGCTGCCTTATATGGTTGTGATTGCCCTGGCAGCTTAGGTTTGTGTGAGTGGTGATTTGGTTGAATAGGTGATTGTCTCAAGTGTGCATGCTTTTGTGATGGGTGCCAATGCAGGTCTGTGATGGATCTCCATGCATTTGTGTTGCATGCAGGGCTTGGTAATGGGAGTGGTGGGTTGTGTTGGTGTGTTGGTGGGGTGTATGTGAGGTGGTGGAGTGATGGAGGTGAGGGTGGGGTTTGTGATGGCATGCAGGTAGGACAGGTGATAGTAATAATGAGTTGATTTACCAGAGTCCAGTCCTCCTGCTACTCCTGCCAGGCCCTCAGGGTGCATGGTTGCCAAGACTTGCTCATCCCATGTTGTGTTAGTTGTGGGGGAGGAAGTGGGGGTCCACCGCCAGTCCTCTGTACTGCTATCTGGTATCTTGCTGCAATGGGACGCACCTTGCCCCATAGGTCATTCCACCTCTTCCTGATGTCATCCCTTGTTCTGGGCGCTGTCCCACTACGTTGTCCATGATCCTCCACCATAGCACCATCTTCCTAGCAATGGATATCTGCTGCACCTGTAATCCGAATAGTTGTGGCTCTACCTGGATGATTTCCTCCACCATGTTTCTTAGCTCCTCCTCTGAGAACCTGGGGTGTATTTGTGGCACCATGGATGTACTGGGAGTGGTTTGTGTGAGGGTGTGTGGGGTGATGTGTTGGGGTATGTGCTGTGAGGCACCTGGACGGTGTATGGGTGATGGTGTTCTGTGGCTCTGGTTCTGTGGGTGCTCTTGGTGTGTCTCTCCCTCAGTTGTCAATTTTCTTGCGTTGTAAGGGGTTGTGGGTAATGTGGGTGTGTGTTTTATAGTGGTGTGGGTGTGGTATGTGTATGTGTGTCAGGTGTGTGTTATCGAATTGTCCAATGTAGTGTTGTTTTGTTTGTGTGTGTGTATTTTGAGCGCAGCGGTATGTAGCGCCAATGGTTTAGTGCCATTGAATATCCGCCGCAGTGATTAGTGGGTCATAATGGTGTGAACGTAGTTCTGTTGGCGTAACGGTGTGAGTTTTGCTACCGCCAGTTTATCACTGACCTTTGGGCTGGCGGACTTGTGGGTGTGTCTGTATAGTGACGGATTGCTATGTATGTGTCATAATATGGGTAGCGGTAAACCGCCGCAGCGGCAGTGTGTTGGCAGCAGTTGGCATGGCGTTAAGCTGGACTTACCACCAATATCATAATGAGGGCCTATATCATGCCATGCAGATTTTTAGAGTGCACTTTCACCTGGAGGGTAGCCCAGCCCTGAACAGGTGTTAGTCAAGGCACATCTAGCACCAAGTGATACTACTAAAAAACCCAGGTCTTCAGCTTCTTGCTGAATTCAAGAAGCAATGGGGAGGGTACTATGTACAGCGGTAGGTAATTCTACACTTTTAGAGTGATGTATGAGAAGGCTTGACTGCCGGATAGGATTTGTGGAAGTAGGAGTAGGACAGGTGGAGATGTCTGGAAGGCTTAGGAAAGCAATTGCAGTTGGTAGGATATGCTGAGCCAGTGTTCTGTAGTGGCTTGAAAGTGTGAGTGAGGAGTTTGAACTATACTTCTTTGTAAATGGGGGGCCAGTGGCGCTCCTTCAGGTGTGATCTGGGAGCCAGTGGAGTTTCTTCAGGTGTTGTATAATGTGAGTGTGGTGTGGGAGGTCAAGAGAGATTCAGGCCATTGAGTTCTGAATCTTCTACAGTCGTCTGGTGCATTTTATTTTGATCTTGGCATAGAGGGCATCCCTGTGGTCCAGATTGCTTGTAACAAGTGTGTGAGCGGCATTTTTGAAGGTGCTGAAAGGTAACAATTCAAAAATCTTTCTCAGCATCTTAAGGAATGGAAGCATGAGGTGGTAACAGCATTAACTTGAATGGCCATATTGTGTTTGCTTTTGATGATGATCCCAAGATTGTTGTTGTGGTTCATCCTAGCTCTGTTGACCATCTGGTTGAGACCCACAGTGACTCACAGTGATGTGCTCTTCCAAAGATCATGAGTTCAGTCCCGTTGGTTTTCAGCTTTGGACAGTTGGTCTTCATTTCAAATTTTCAGGCATGGTAGTCATGCAGGAATTGTGTCCTTGAGGGAGAAAATGAGTTGTGGGTCATTGGCGTGTGAGGGAATAGTGATATTTTGAGACCAGACAATGCTGGCTAGAGACATCAAGTATGTGGATAGGTCCTTGTAAAGCAAGACAAAAGGCGAGGTCACATGAACAATGTATTAAAAACAAGACCTTTCCTGCTATGCTTTATCAATATTTACTGTACAATACATAAGAATCCATTGAATCCTGTAATTAACTTTACAATTAACTTTGATTATTCCATTACGTTACTTTATGTATTTAGTTTACATATGCAAGCAACTTTCATAGAAATATTTCAATGTATTATGTTGTTCAATTATCTTGTTCAACTCATTTGAATTTTCTTCATTAGAAACTCCCCTGGACTATCCACAATTCACTTTCAGAAGACCCAGACCGAATATGATCCACATCCTGAGACATTTCAACTGGGGGATTCAATATTTTAGATAAAGTCCCCACAAGAACATTCGAACTTGGGACTTGTGTTTCAAAGTTGATCACTTACCTATTAAAAGTGTGATTAATGGTGTTAGAAATATAGGGCCAGGATCATCAAAAAATCATGCAGGGCAATGCAGTAAGCCATCTTGCTACACTGCATGAAAGGGCAGGAATGCATCATATTTATGATTAAATGTTACATTCCTGTCCTTTCCTAGCTCTGGCACATTTTTAACGGCCTAGTACCAATGCAGGCACCCTTGCACCATGTTGCTAAGGTGCTTGGGTTGGAGGCAGTATTATTTTTGTACAGGAAGAGGACCTTCCTGCAAAAAACAATCCTCAGAGGCCGTTTCCTTTTTCTATGTGTGCTGCATAAAAACAAGGAGAAACAAAGATATTTCTACTCATTGCACCTCCACTAGGAAGGGGTAGTATTTTGAGGCATTCCAACGTCTACTACTAATGGTAAGACTGGGACTGCACCAAAATCTATGAGTGGATGTCTGGGAACAACCAATCTCCATCCATGGACTGCCTCCCTGGGGCAGAGTAATGCAATCCAGCACCTTGTATAGAGGCCTGGGAATGTGTGTGTGACACAGCTGTGATTAGTAGAGTGGAAAAAGACCACAATCCAGTGGTCATTGCATGAAATTGTGCTTTGCGAGAGATGTGTGTGTAAATGATGAAACTGAGGGGGTGATATGGGCATGAGGTCATTGCGCCAAACTACAGGAGAAGAATAAGATGGAATAATGTGAAGTACTTTGTAGAACTTCTGCAGCTCAAATATAGGCCCTGATTTATACTTCTTGGGACAAACTGCACTAACGCACCAAAAAGTTTAGCACAGGCTTGCACCATTTATGTGCACCAGCCGGGCACCATGTTTATGAAATGGTGCAAGCTACTGCTACGGGTAAGCTAATATAGAAAAAAAAATGACATTATTCGGGTGGGGCTGGCGGTATGGAAGAAGGGGGTTTTGCACCAAAAAATGACATTAGGCAGGTTAGAGTAAAAGAAAAATTACTCTAACCTGCCTAGTGTAATTTTCTAATGCAAAACCATCCATACCACATGACTCCTGTCTTAGAAGAAACAGGAGTCGGGGCGTGGTCTGGCTGCCGAGGAGATTGGCAGCCTGAAGACAGAGCTCCGCGCGCCAGGCTGGATTAAAGCCTCAGCGGGGGCACCATTCCCCATCGGCAGCCTCCTCTACAGCCTCCCGGTACCGCAGGAGACGCGGACCGGAGAGGCAGCGGGTACTCATGGTGTAGAACAGCCGCTGCAGCAGTGGTCTGGAGTGAGAGGCGCGCCCGGCCCTGAGAGCGGCAGCGAAAGGGATCAAGGACATTGCCGCACCTAAGCACTGCCAGGCGCCGAGGTGCACACAAGTAAGAAATGGGGGGCTGGAGCATCCCTCCCCCCCTTCTCCACGGGCAGCGCTGCAAATTTACACACTTTTCAGGCCTGACACGAACCCTTGAAGTGACAGCAAAGTCAACACGGAGCACAGCACCAGAAGGCCCTTAGACCAGCCAGCAAACATTGATGGGCTTATTCTATTGAGGAACCCTAAACTTTTGCCCCATAACACTTATGGACTAAAGGGTGGACGTACTTCTAAGCACCCCCCTGCCAGAAAAACAAAGAGGGTATTACAAATATGAGTGACAACCCTCTTCCTGACGCAAACTAATGCTCTGTTCAGAGATCCCCACAAAGGACCCCTCGCTGAGGTAGCGAGACTGACCACCACGACGGGACAACACAAAAGCGGAGGGGAAGGACCCCTCACTGACCTGCAACAGCGCCCTACTTGATGTAGTAGGTACTCAGGCCCTACTTCCGGGACCCCTTCCTGCGAATGTCGCCTCCTTACTCCAGCATCTGAGAGGGGCCCGGAGGTAGATTCAGGCATAGAGCACAAGGCACTAGACGACGCATGAACCGAGGCCTATGGCCACCAAGATTACCTGGGAGGACAAGTGAGAACGTCATCCACAGTCCGCACAGCTCCTCAACTGCCCTACCCTATGTGAAAATCTACCCCCTACTCAGCCACAGCTTACGGAGACTAGCCCTCTGCAACTGTTGCAGCCTCAATAACCGGTCCGATAGAAATAAGGACTGCGAGTGGCGAAACTTGGACCCATCATGCGCATACTCACTAGATACCCTCCACTGGAGACCCTCACACACTGAGGGAAATGCCAAATGGGAAGTCTTCAGGTAAACACTCCCGACAACTGCTGTTTTCAGAGGCTATTGCACAACCAAAAACCATGGCGGCACAGGCGGCATCACCCTGCCCCACATCCTTGCCAGTGGACCCTCCTGCACTGGAAGCGACGGACCGCATATTGCAGGAGATTGCCTCGGTGGGACGTCGCCTCGAGGCAATGGAGCTAAAGATAACAGACTTAACTGTAGCCTCGTCCTCCATCCGAGCTGACATCGCTGGTTTCCGGGAGACAGCGAACGCCTTAGACCAATGACTCACAGCAGTGGAAGACCAAGTAGCGTCATTACCCGACCAGGAGGCAGAGCTAAGATCCCTTAGAGCAAAGGTCACTGATCTGGAATATCAGAGTCGAAGGGACAATGTACGCTTTTTTGGCATCCCCCAACATAAAGAGGGATCTGATATCAAGGCCTTCCTCAAATCACTCCTGTCTGACCTCTTCGGCATAGAGTTCTCACCACCACCAGAGTTCCAGAGGACACACAGGATCAGCCCACCCGATAAAGCCACCTCCAATAAACCACGTCCTATCATAGCATGCTTCCTACGCTATGAGCAAGCCCGCCAGGTTGTTTCAGCAGCTAAAACACAAGGCCCAGTCTCCCTGGAAGGTCATGAGATCAGAGTAGCTGCAGATTTCTCCAGACTGACAAATGAAAAACAAAAGTCATTTCTGGCTCTCCGCCTGCAACCCAGGAACCTAGACACTAAATATGGCCTTTCGAACCAGCGCTTATGTAGATCACTTACCAGGGCAAATCCAAAGACTTCACCGAACCAGAAGACCTTAGCTCCTTTCTGAGTGACCTTGCTTCACACTCCATGGACACCTCACCCGGACACATCAACCCTGACTCCCTCCAGACTGGGAACACTGCCACAACCTTGCTGTCCCAACCCCAGCGCCCTTCTTCACAAAAGAGAGGCAGAATGTATGAACGTCTCCCTAAATCCCAAGATAATAGTGAAGATATTCTGCAGGCAGTAATTGACCACACCCAGGACATGGGCAGAGTCAAATCCCGTTCCCCCTTCAAACCGTCATTGGATGACCATCCAGGACATTGAACTCCCAGAGCCCCGGAGGAACTCCGGATCCGAACCCATTGCCGGGTCCGTTCACCTTCGGACAGCTAAGTGGCAAACCCAATTAAACTAATTGAGGACTGCCTTTTTGGTGGGAGGGGATCTGGGTGGAATTTGGATCCCAGCCTCATCCTTGTGTATGTGAAAGACCCATATTGTTCGACATTTATTAGCGATGCTACTATCACATCAGCTTAGGGCCGCAATTATGACTTCTGAGTGGATAAATGGAGGTAACTCAATGGGTTGTAAATGTCATGTTAATTTGTTGTTGTATATTCTATTCTTTATTTTTCTACGATGAGGTCTCCCTGATATAATCGTTACAAGGTTAAAAGTACCCCTCCCCCATGACGAGCCCATACCGCACTCCCTCCTCAAGGTTATTCTACAAACAGGGTACAGGAAAGGCCAACTTCACATCAGTCAATCATCCCTTCCACACACGATGGATGAGAAGAGTATGCAGGGTTTGAGTACAACAAACCCCCAGCAACTACACTATGTTCCTAGAGACCTACTTGACCTCCCTAAACACACCCCCCTTTCGGGGTTCGGTATCTGAAATTGGGGAGGCGCCAGGGCTTACGGCCGGGTGTGATCATCCCTAGTTCCAACGTTATTAAGACCGGGGAGTGATCAGACAGTGCGGGCGTGAGGATTTCTGAAATTTGTATCGATTGCACCATCCAGTGAATGATCAGGAAGTAGTCTAGCCGTGATTGACTCCCATGGACCGAGGAGATAAAGGTATATTCGTGGTCAGAGGGATGTGATAGACGACAGCAGTCTAACAGGCCATGATCAGAAAGGATATCATGTAAAAGAGCTCGGTCTCCATTGTTGCCTGTATCAAGACCGCTTGAGCGGTCAAGGATGGCATCTTGAACAATGTTCCAGTCTCCTCCTAGTATATATTGTGAGGCACCAATCTGTGTTTATAGGCGATTGAGGGAGAGGAAGAAGGGGCTTTTAGAGCCTGTGGGAGCGTATATGGAACCTAAACAAACTGTGGAAGGGCCTACCATGACTTTGTCGTGGACGTAACGTCCTTCCGGGTCATGCCATGTTTTGAGTAGCCAAAACTGTAGTGAGCGACGAATGAGAATTGCTACCCCGCATCTCCTCCCTCTTCTCTGTGGAATCTATCGCCCCATCTCCCTCCTCAATGAAGACATCAAAATATTGGCAGGATATTGGCGACACGCCTCAAAAAAGTCATCCCCTCCCTAATTCACCACACTCAAGTAGGCTTTGTACTGGGTCGCTCAGCAAGGAACCACCTCTGCACGTTATTTCACACTATTTGGACAGGGCAAGACTCACAAGAAGAAGCTCTTGCCCTCTCATTAGTTGCTGAGAAAGCATTTGATCCAATAGAATGGTGGTATCTTTTTGAAGTCCTAAAATGTTTTGGATTAGGGAATAGTTTAATTAATAGAGTACGACTACTCTATGACTCCCCGACAGCCCAGGTACACTGTGGAGGGTTTCATTCGGACACCTTCCCGATCCACAGAGGGAATCGACAGGGCTGCCTGTTATCCCCCTTATTGTTCCTACTGGCCGCAGAGCCCTTAGCAGTGGTAATACGGGGATCCAATTTTATATCGGGAATCCCAATCCCAGGCGGGTGCTCTACCATCTACCTCTATGCAGATGATATTCTACTCACCCTCACTGATTTACCCAACTCCCTCCCAGCCCTTAAACAGATATTAACGGAATTTGAACATCTCTCGGGCTACCGGATAAACTGGCATAAAAGCGAAGCACTACCACTATCCCCTGTATCAGTCAGCACTTCCTTACAAGGCCCACCGGTCAATTGGAAACACTCACGTCTTCGTTACCTGGGCATCAACATAAACAGAGGTCTAGAAAAAATAGTGACAGACAAATTAGATCTCTTACTTAACAATATGAAGCGAGACTTTGAGAAGTGGAAGCAGCTGGGATTTTCCATGTGGGGCAGAGTGCAGGCGGTGCAGATGGTAACCCTTCCAAGATTTCTATATGTCCTGGGCATGCTTTCCCCCGAGAGATAGACCGCTGTATCCATGCTTTCGACTGGGGATCCATGTGCCCATGACTACCTAGATCCACATTACTAGCCCAACGTGAATTTTGAGGTCTAAACCTCCCCTCAGTCGAACATTCCGCCTCCGCATTACATCTTTCCCAGCTGATCTTCCTACTCCCGAATTGCGGCGCCCCACACGGCCTCCAGATGCTATATAATACAGGTCTGGTGGATCAACGATCCACCAACCCCATAATTGGAGCCATGAGGAAAGTTTGGCAACAGGCACATCGTTCCTTGAAAATAGACCCATATTTACATGATAGAGCCCCATTATGGGGCAACAAGGGTTTCAGATAGGGGGGGATGCAATTTACTGGATGGACCGGAACCTAAAAGGTATCACGTGGATAGACCAGCTTATCTCCGGAGACACCTGGAAGCCGTTCAGAGAACTCAGGGAAGAATTTGATCTCCCTGACCATTACTCATGGCGTTATCAACAATTATGACAATGTCTAGTACAACGGCTAGGGTGCCTTCTCTGATGACTTGTACACTCCCCGATACTCCAATATCTAGAAACGTGGGGTCAACTGAAGGGTGCTGTATCTGAACTATAGGCATTATTGAACCGGCACCTTTTCTCACTACCCCTCCTTAATTCCCTTAAGAATAAATGGCAAACTCGCCTACAGAATGAATATGACCTAGAGGTCTGGGATGACTTGATCGAGGCCAGAGACCGAGGACCCCATGAGGCCCGTCTGAAATTTTGTCTTTTTAAGACCTTACACGATTGGTATTAGAACTCCCAGAAACTATGTGCAGAAAGACTATTGCCCCATGCATCTTGCTGGTGATGCTCACACACCCACTCAGCTATACAATCCTTTTGGCGGTCAATAGGAAATACTCTTAGGGAAGTGCTACTGCATGATACTAGGGAGTTATATAATCTCTCCCAACCTCAAGGCCGACTACTGCACACCGCACTGGCCACAGCAAAATTATGTATCCTTAGACACTGGCATGCAACAGCCGTCCCTTCCCACGAAGAATGGATCGTTGCAATGTATCAGGCGGCCTCCCATGAGCTACTCATATATGACTTACAGGATAAAACAACCGTGTTCTTACAAACCTGGTCACCCTTCTTCTCCGAATCGACGAATTGAGCTTTTCCTGCGAGAGCCCACAACTAATCTACACAAGCAAAACCTCACCTTCACCCCACTAACTCATTTAATGTCATCCCCTGCTGCATTATATCCCTCTTCTTTCCCCTTGATCCGATCCAACATTGATATTCTATTGATTACTCACTCACAATCTAGCATGGATGTATCATCTCCCCACCCCCATCACTCTTCGTATTCCTTACCTCTACATCCACACCTTCATTAAGCTACTATCTACCACCTTCCCCTTCTATGTATTAATACCGCTCTGCCTACCCTATGACCCCAGCCCTGCCACCTCTTCCCTATACCCATCATTTTTGTTTCCCCCCTCGGTCACTATTATTATTATCTTTAGGACTATTACTATAATCATCCTTATCAACACTATCTTTTTCTCTATTCACATCCCAACCTTTATCTAGATTCCTCCTCCCCCTTCCTCCTTTCTTCTTTATTCTTATTTCCCGTTTTTCCCCTCCCCCTCTATTTTTCCCTCCTCTGCATATTTGTAGTCTCACACCTCTCCTCTTGTTAGTCTGATCTGAACATCCCCCCTCCATAGGATAATTTCCGCCCCTCGCACCTGATTATTTCATCCCTGCTCTACATGGCATCACAAATTACCTGTTCTTGTTACCTGCACTATTACTCCTAAGGAATTCCTATACTCCTATGTCTCATACCCCTAGATCCCTAACTCAAGTTCCCCCCTCAAACCTCCCCCCCATATCAAGAGCAGGATACTAACCTCCCCCACATCATGATAGAACAATCCCCTTAATCCTCAACTATTACCCCCAAACGGAGATTATTAGGAATTCCTCTCCCCTCACCATTACCCGCCGAGCCCCTGTAACACCCCTTTTGCATTTACCCTACTCCGCTCATCCAGCTTAATTAGGGAAGGATTATCCCCGGGGATTAAAAAAAAAAAAAAAATCTGACCCCTTCCTGTTGGAGACCTGGAACAGGACAGTGAGAGATTATCAGACTACTATTGAATTTTACCACTAGTATAACAATGCTGTAATATAGTTATATCCCAGGGCGGATATACCCTACACCCATGGTTATATTATAATAAGATAAGGTGTGAGAACCTCCTTGAACTATTGTACTCTAACTATTTTCTTTTATGATAACAATATACTGGTGATAATGGTTATACATCGCAAACATAAATATTGGTTCAAATTGTTTCCTAATTCGACATGTGTGTATATGATGGATCACAGACTGTATGTGTCATGCAAGCCTTGAAGGGTTAAGCTTTGTATTTTTCTTCTGTACACCTGTTTAACGATGTGAAAATAATAAAAAAGTACAACACAAAAAAATTAAAAAGAGACAGGAGTCATGCCCACCACCCCAATGGCCAGCACAGGGGACCAGGGTCCCCTGGGCATGAGCATTGCACCCTGTGTCATATATGGGGGCCCTGAATGGCACTTTAAAAAATAAAATAAAATACTTGCCTGTATTTACCTGGGATGGGGTCCCCCATCCTCTGCTGTCCCTCTGGTGTGGGTGGGGGTGTCCCTGGGGCCTGGGAAGGGCACCTGTGGGCTTATTTCCATGTCTTCCACCATGGAAATAGGCCCACAGGTTCCCTACCACCTGCCCTGACCCAGGCGTTAAAAAATGGGGCAAAGCAAGCTTTGCCCCATTTTTTGACCCCTCCTCCCTCCGTGCACCATTTTTGCACAGGAGTATAAATATGGCGTTAAGGCCATAGAGTCCGTTTTTGCATGGGAACACCTACCTTGTATCTCATTAAGGCAAGGTTGGTTTCCACGTCCAAAAAATGACTAGCATCAAAGTATAAATATGGAGTTAGTTTTGCACCGAATTAGAGTAAAAGAAAATTACGCTATTTCAGTGCCAACAGAGTACAAATATGCCCCATAGTGACCAAATATGGAGCACCAACCATGGATGCTCTGACTAATGATAGCGTTTTGATTCTAGCTGCATATGATGGAATGGTGGGCAAGCTGAAGGCTCTGTGGTCTAGGCCTGTAGCATTAACATTGCAGGCACAAATTGTGGGCGGCAGATGGCATGGAAAAGTTGGCAAGATGAGGATTGTGCTTAAATTAAAAGAGTTGTTTTGCATGCCCTAGTTGGGTGTCATTGTAGCCACCAAAATTAAATAGAATTTAGAGAAAGCAGGAAAGAGTACAAGTGCCTGCTAACCGAATTGTCATTTCAGAAGGCACTATGGGTGGAACTGAGAGAGGCAGCAGCTTTGAACAATACAAAAACATTCTGGGAACTCGTAACAAGCATGGGAAGGGGGTGGTGAATACTGCAGAGAACTACATAGGCCCAGTTACATGGGTTAAACAATTTAGTACTCTATCTAGTGCCACTTGCTGGTGCTGGAAACTCCTTCCTTGGGCCCTGTTGTGATTGATATACTGATTCCCAAAGTGGTTAGAGCATTGGGTGCCATGAAGAGGGACAAGGCCCGGCCCTGATCTTGTACCTGTTAACCTCTATTGTGAGGAGCCTTGTTACTGGACTAGTATCCTTACCAAAGTGTTTCATTTAGCCCATGCTGGCAATGCCGTACCACCATCCTAGTGCTCTGCCACCATCCTCCCAATTTTCAAGAAGGATAATCGTGTCAGTCTGGTCAATTATCGCCCTATTTTCCTTCTGATGGGGTAAGGGAATTTCTTGGGAAATTCCAGCTCAACTGCCTGCAGGGATGGGTAGATGCCCATAATAGAAAGTTATCACTGTACCTGATTTTTTTAGCTCTGAAAGCAGCTTTTGATTTAGTTGAAAGAGGAGGTCACTGATAGACATAGGGGTTGATGCCACCCTTGTAAAGGCCATAGTGGCTCTACACTCTGTTAATATGGCCAGAGTTGGATATGGTCTGGGCGGGGAGTGTACGCAACCTTTCCCAGTGGAAAAGGGTGTCCGGAAAGGGTGTGTGCTGGTGCATCTACTTTTTAATAATTCTTAGACAATGTAGCATATTATCTGCTATAGGAACCGTTAGATGTACCCACTATAGCTGGAAGGAGGGTTCCAATATTACTATTTGCAGATGATGCTGTACTGATAGAGCGTACTGAAAATGCAACCCACAGGCTGTTTAACCGACTTGTGGAATATTGTGACAAAAAACCATTGACCATCAATAGTATTAAGATGATGAGTTTGGTCATGCAGCTGTCTTCTAGTTTTAAGCAGAAGCCAGTGATCGAAGGTGTGTTCATGGAAACTGTTGAGCATTTTGATTACTTGTGTATTCAGTTTGAGGATAATCTGCACCTGGGTAGCCACGTTCAGAAGGCATCCATAGGTATGAAACAGATGGCTATGTCAGTACTGGAGTTCAGGCAAAAGTTGGACCCTAGAATTATAAGTATTATTTTGCGAATAAATACCCAAAAGGCAGTGGATGCAGAACTTTAAGGGGCAGAGTTCTGTTGGGTATGCCAACATCAGCGCACTGCAAGTGGCTGAGAACAATTTCCTGAGAGCACTACTGAGGTTGGGACCAGGAAACCCCCCTGATGGCACTCTATACAGAGCTTGGTCTTACACAAATATCAGAAATAGCAGCCGTAAGGCCAGTGCTCTACTGGGCAAGGCTGGTCCACAGCAACAGTATGTATGAGAACTCTAGAAGAAACCACCCTGAGTGGGGTTTCTGGGGCGGTGTTTGTCAGTGTCCCATGTGAAGAAGGTCCTGGGAAAGCTCCAGTGAGAGGCCCTGTGGACAGAACTTAGTAGAGTGAGGCAGGAAATTGAGGAGCATACTAAAGACTGGTAGCACGAACACAAGTTGTTGAGGACATGCCTTGCGCTTAGGCCACGTTAAATTTGAAGCAATTATTTTAACAATGCCTATGCGTCCCCCCTTGCACTTGCTATTTGGACCTGATATAACCTGAGTTCAAGCTAATGCTGTATGCAAAGTACAGGCTGGGTGAATTACTGACTAGGGACTATCTTCTCAGAAACAAGCAGGTACTCTGGTACAGAGTACCTGCACTTCTATTTTTCCATTTAAAGCACTGCTCATACCCACAGGCTTGTGGCTGGATCAGAGCAATGTGATTGCAGTTTCAGAGTGATAGACAACCTAGCCCACTTTACCCTGTTTTGAAAAATTTGACTTGGCTTTGCAGTGGCGACACCTGCCCCTTTTCAAGTCTTGCAGGGTAAATTATACAAAACTGCTTTAGCGCTCTGTACTAGGCCTGGAGACATCAGTGCACACAATACTGTATAGTCTTAGATATGGGCCTCATAGGCCTTGCTTGAGAGAACTCCCAACTAAGCTGAGTCTGGCTAAACAATAAGAAGCCCTTGAGCCATCAGTGCCACGCCTTCAGGCTAAGTGATTACGCAACATAAAACCTGGCACTTCTTTTTTCTATTGAGGGGCTTACTGCAGATCAAACAATGTGCGGTGCCAGGCCGCTCGGCCGTTTAGTTGTCTTTTCTAAGCTTTTTGTGCACAAGCACTTGTTTTCCCAAGCCTTTTATGCACAAGCACTGTTGTACAACCTGGGTTTGCACTGTTGATCTAGTTGGTAATATACTATGAACAGAATACGGCATTCAACGTATTGTGCTATAGTGCTTAGATGATCATGCTGTATGTGTATTTTAATTAATTTTGTTGTACCCATGAATCAGATGAGAGCCCTAACAGGATTGTGCGTAGGTTCAATGTTATTAGCTGACCATCTTGCACATGATTTTATGATGTATTTTCATCTTTTAATATTTGTTTATTTTACCTTTTTTGCTTATTTTATTTATAATTAGTTTAACCTATTGTAGGGCTGTCAGCTGTAACAATAAACAAAATACATAAAAATAAATGAAGCCTTACGTTACTCCAGATTTACCAAGCACTTCAAGGCCACATAATTTATCATTTATGGATGGGAGCTGCCTATCTCTAGTACAGCATGAAACACCCTGACTCGTCCATACTGCCTCACCTCTTTTAGAGAGTGGGGACCAGTCCTGAGCTTGTGTGGTGATAAGAACAAAAATGACAGACAGATGTTTCAGTATGACCTCAATTCATAGCATTCCAGGCCACACACTTGTGGCCAGAACCTAACATCAGGTGTTAGACCTGTCAGCCTCAAGTTGGTCTTCACCTAAACGTTTTGTCTTCATCCTTCCATTTTTGCTTATTTAGTTTTTTGTTGACCTTATGACTCTGTGCAATTCACTATGACTGACAAGTTCTTGAGCTATCTCCTTTAAAACCTGGCTAATTTGGCTTACATCCAATTGGCACATTTGTTTTACTTGTAAGTCCCTGGTAAAGTGGTACCCCATATACCCAGGGCATATAAATTAAATGATACTAGTGGGCCTGCTGCACTGATTGTGCCAGTCACTTAAGTAGCCCTTTAAACATGTCTCAAGCCTGCCATTGTAGCCAGTGTGTGCTATTACAAACTGAAATTTCAAACTGGCAAAATACATAATTTGACAAGCTCAGTGCTTCCTTTTTAACACATATACATCACGTCTAGGGTAGGCACTAAACAGCTCATAGGGCACCTCAGAGTGAATTTAAGAAGTTGGGTGTGTACTTTCTACTTTTACATATGCTGGTAAAGAGAAACCCTTACAATTGTTTTTCACTACTGTTCAACCTGCCCCTTCCATAGGATAACACTGGGTTACCTTATTACATGTAAGAGGTGATAAATTTCATTTGGGTGCAGGTAGGAATGATGAGTTTGATGTCTAAAGAAGTGTATTTACAATCGTTTTTAACAGTAAATTCAGATTTTAAGTCACAGATCTGAAAATGGAATTTTTAGAAAGTTGGAATTTTCTTGTCACAAACATTTGGGGGCATATTTATACTCCGTTTGCGCCGAATTTGCGTCGTTTTTTTCGACGCAAATTCGGCGCAAAACTAACGCCATATTTATACTTTGGCGTTAGACGTGTCTAGCGCCAAAGTATGAGGAAAGAGCGTCATTTTTTTGCGTGAACGCCTTCCTTGCGTTAATGAGATGCAAGGTAGGCGTTCCCGTCTAAAAAAATGACTGCGACGCAAATGCGTCGTATTTATACTCCCGGGCAAAAATCACGCCCGGGAGTGGGCGGGGCAAAAAACCCCGCATTTGCGCCGGATTTTAGCACCTGGGTCAGGTCAGGCGTTAAGGGACCTGTGGGCTCAAAATGCCCTCCCATGCCCCCAGGGACCCCCCCTGCCACCCTTGCCCACCCCAGGAGGACACCCAAGGATGGAGGGACCCATCCCAGGGACATTCAGGTAAGTTCAGGTAAGTATAATTTTTTATTTTTTTTATATTTTTTTTTGGCATAGGGGGGCCTGATTTGTGCCCCCCTACATGCCTCAATGCCCAATGACCATGCCCAGGGGACATAAGTCCCCTGGGCATGGCCATTGGGCAAGGGGGCATGACTCCTGTCTTTACTAAGACAGGAGTCATGTAAATGGCGTCTGGGCGTCGTTAAAAATGGCGTAAATCGGGTGGAGGCGATTTTTTTGCGTCAACCTGACTTGCACCATTTTAAGACGCCCTAACGCCATTTTCCCCAACGCCGGCGCTGCCTGGTGTACGTGGTTTTTTTCCACGCACACCAGGCAGCGCCGGTCTGCTAGCGCCGGCTAACGCCATTCAATAAATACGGCGCCCGCATGGCGCTTCAGAATGGCGTTAGCCGGCGCAAAACTTTTTGACGCTAAACTGCGTTAGCGCAGTTTAGCGTCAAAAAGTATAAATACGGGCCCTGGTGCCTTCAGCTGGAATCCTGGGTCACATGACTAGGTTTAGCTGGCAGTTGGTTTATGTGTATTTCTGACGGACAGTGAGACAAAGGGGGAATAGTTGTTGACAGGTTTGACCATCTGGGAGTTGATGGGGGGGTGTCACTTACCACCCTTGCACATCAAACTTACACTTTTCTGTAAGTTTGTTTTGTTTTGTAATTCACAAACTATGTTTACAACTGTGGAACATTGCAGTCGAGCCAGAGAACTCCGCACATAAAAAGATATGACATGCTTATGTTTTTATGTATGGAGTTTTCCATTACACCTGTGGAGCTTCCTCAATCATAAACTTACTGTTAAGTCAGAGTTTGTGAATTACAAAGCAAATGTAAACTTAGCTTTATAAATCAGGCCCAAAGTTTCTGCCTCAGCATGCTTATAAAAGATTTCACACTAGTCTTTTTTCACCCCAGAAAATCTGGGGCCAGGGCAGAGAGGCAGGAAATGTAGACACCTTTATAGGAGGAAGACTCTACAAGCTTCTCCCACTTTAAAGTATACACCAAGTATAGGTAGTGAACCCATCGACCTGGCTCTTCAGAACACATCTGGACCTGTGGAAGACTCAAAAGAAGGGCTGCTCTTCTGCTCTGCTGCAAGAAGTACTGCCCTGCTGCCCTTCTACTCTGCTGTCCTGCTTGCCCTGTGATAGGCACTGGACCTGCATATTCATCCCAAGACCACAAGAGTGAATCCACAGTATAGTTGATTGACCTTGTAATCAGAGTTTCATGGACTGAAAAGGCTCCAACCATCTTAAACCCTACACCTGGACTCTGCCTGCTGTACATTCTAACCCCCAGGGGAGCCCTTATAATCCTGAACCCTTAGAAGTATGGGTAAAGGTGTTGTGCCAGCCCATCTGTGGTCTCATCTTAAGCAATGCAGTGCAATGTAAACTGAAAATAGCGCAATGCAGCCTTGATGCAAGCCCACATTGAAACCTGCACAGCTCATCAAAACTGCAACTATTCAATGCATTCTCATTACAGCCCTCAGAGCTCATCAGAACCAGTGCAGTGTTACACATCCTCAACACAAGCCTGCATTGCAGCCCTTGCAGCTCATCTGAACCACGGATGCACAACACATTTTTCAGAAGGACCTCGGATCACTCCTCATAACTGTCACTGGCTGCACTCTCCTACCAGGATTTCAGATACATTTCTTGGTGGGACTAACTCGGCTCCTGTATCCGGCTTGCACTGCACGCCTGAACTTGTGACTTTATCCCAGTCCAGCATGACAAAATAACCACAGTTGTTGTGTTGTGCTTTTAAGCCCTAGTTTTACCTTAATCTTTTAAATTATACATCTCCAGTTCCACTAGTTGGAATTTTGTCATTTAAGTGTTAAATAAAGAATTCAACTTTACTCTATTGTTCTAAATTGGTTTGGAATCTAGTTTTGTTTTTCCACTTTGTTCCTGTTTATGTGCGACATAAATACTTTATACATGGCTTCTGAGTTACGCCTGACTGCTTTTCTGCCAAACTACCACAGGGTAAGTACAGGTTAATTTAATGACTTTTGTGGTTCAGTCTGACAGAGATTGTGGCTGCTGCTTGAGAAGAACTCTCATCCTCATCCTCCTCAACCAACAACCCAATGTCTCACATTTGTGTTTAGTGGTAGGATTCCATATTTGTGTGTGTGCTATGCCATACAGTGATTGGTGTAACACTAAAAGCCTAGATAAATAATGTAACACCCAAGTTGACCTTTTTAAAAATTCTCTTTGGTTTCTGAATGGTAATGTTTTCCTTTTTTAAAATTTAAGGTCCCTTACTCTTTTCAACAATGGAGATGCTCAGTGGTGACAACTTAAGCAGAACTGGGCTTCTAAGGCTCTACAAGGCGATGGGGCTGAATGCAGGCAAGAGGGCAACAAGGTGTGTCCTCCAGGTAGCCCTCCGTGCCAGGAGTTCAAGAGGATGCAGTCCATACAAGTGGAACAAAAGGATGACAATCCTGAGGAGGATGAACTGGACCTGAAAGAGGAGGAAGGCCATGCAAATTGAACCTGACCTACAGGTCAATATCCCTGCTGAAGGAAGGAGCTTTGTGTCTGTCACCCGTCCCCTGATGAATTGGCAGACAGAAGGGCTGAGAGTGGTTCAGGTTGCAGCTAGCCCAGGTTCGAATAGAGGAGAGGCTGGCCCTGGAGGAAAATAAACTGGCCATGGAGGAAAATTGGCCTCAAAGCGACTGGCTCATTAAATGAGACACAGAGAGCTGGTTACCAGAGCCAGGCAGGCAGAGATTAACAGTGTTGCTGGAAGCAATACCCCAGTGACAGAGTCATAGGGATTGCTGTTCACTTAGCAGCTAGTGCAGTGTGAGCCGGGCCTAGGTTGAGAAGAGATGCATTGTTATGGAGACCTAAGCCTGGGCTTTGCAGTTGTTAACTTTATGGAAACTGCAACGTTAACGTTGTTTCACTTGCTCCATCATCCAGCTCTGTTCGTGTTCCAGTCTCAGTGCTGCAGCCAGTGCCACAAGTACAAAGAGCAACAAGTCTGGGTACTGTGATCTGACATCTGTTCTGAGGGAGGATAGGACTGAGCCCCTGCCTCAGCTTGCCAAAAGGTCCGGCCTAAAAGAAAGACAATCCCTGAGCAGCATTGGCTGCACAGAGATATCAAGGTTGATTAATGCTGGAAAAAATTGGAACTAAGGGGCATATTTATACTTTTTGATGCAAAACTGCACTAATGCAGTTTTGCTTCAAAACTTTTAGCACTGGCTTGCGCCATTCCTGAGTATCAGCCAGGTGCCATATCGATGGAATGGTGCAATCTGGTGCAAAGGGTGGGCTACCATAAAAAAAAAGACGGTAGCTGGGTGGTGGTGGGGGTGGTGGTATGGGAGACGGGGGTTATGCATCAAAAAATGACGTTAGGCTGTTTAGAGGCAAAAAATGCCTCTAACCAGCCTAGCGTCATTTCCTGATGTAAAACCATCCATACCACATGACTCCTGTCGTAGAAAAGACAGGAGTCATGCCCACCACCCCAATGGCAAGCATGGGGAACCAGTGTCCCCTGAGCATGGCCATTGCATCCTGTGTCATGCAGGGGGCCCCAAGTTGGGCCCCCGATGGCACTTAATTTAAAAAAAGAATACTTACCTCTAGTTACCCTAATTACCTGAGATGCGGTTCCCAATCCTCCGGTGACCCTCTGGTTGGGGTGGGGGTGTTCCCGGTGCTTTGGGTGTTTAACCAATGACATGGGTCCACAGGTCCACTAACACCTACTCTGACCCAGGTGTTAAATAATGGTGCAAAGCAGGCTTTGCACCATTCTTTAGCCCCTCCTCCCACCCGTGCGTTATCTTAGCATGAGGGATAAAAATGGGGCTGGGGGTTAGCACCATGTTTTAGATGGGAACGCCTACCTTGCATCTCATTGACGCAAGGTAGGTTCACACATCTAAAAAATTGTGTAGACTCCAATATTTTGACGTTAGACGTGTCTAACGTCAAAATATAAATATGGAGTTCGTTTTGTGCCGAACTTGTGTAAGAAAAAATGATGCAAATTCCGTCCAAATGGAGTATAACTATGCCTCTAACTTCCTAAACACAAGTCACTCTAGCACCGGGGCAAATTTTTCGATTTCTTTTTAAAAGCCCCACTTGCAGCATCTTTTATAGGAAAAAAAACGTATATCGCTACACCCTTACTACCTGTCAAGAAAGTAAGACATAGATAAAGAAGCAAGCAAATGATGCTGATTTTGTGTTGATGAAATTGCATTAATTCTGACATGAACTAATCACCAAGTTAGGAGGAAAAAATACATTGTTGGTTTGCAGTATGAAGGTAATAGAAGTAGTATATTCAGGGCAGCATTATAGTTTAAACAAGCAAATATGAGTTAAGAATTTAGTAAATGTATGTTTTAATACTAATAAGACAACCAATACAAATCTTTTTTTTTATGTGGCAACCTGCTTCCTGAGTGCTCAGGTTTTTTCAGTTGAAAGAAGCTTTTTTTAAAATACTGCTAGCAAGAAGGACATCAAAATATATTTGTATATCTTTTGAAAAACATATAAACAAAATAAATGCAATAATATGAACTACAGCATAAGCATTAATAAACAGGAAAGGTATTGTAATGTAATACTAAGACCGATAAAAAGAACTATGCAAAAGAGTACCTTAACGAAACTGCATTTTTTTTATTTTTTACTTTGTGGGGAAGGGGAGAAGGAAAAGGAAAGAAGAAGAGAGAAAAATGAAGAGAGAAAGAAAGACAAGAAAAGACACTGTTAAGTTAAACAACCTTACAGGTATCATTTATTACTGTGTCTATCAAATAATTAATACAAGTATACTGAATTGCTGTTCTGTATACAATTAAAAAAAGTTAATGGCGGCTGAAATGCAATAGTTTTGTCCTGGATTTGAGTGGAGTTAATATATAAGTATGTGGTAAGTGTTGGTTAACAAGTATCCTTGTGAAGAAGTTGTTGCATAGAGGCAGCAGACCCTCTATTGAGTCTGTGATGATAACAGAGTAAGTTCCACCATCCGGGAAAACATAACATTTTTAGCATTCTTCCGTTTGGATGTAATTATATGAAAACAATGGCAATAAGACGGTCAACAATTGTACCCAATTTTAGTATGCCAATCCAACTGTGAGAAGAACTTCCCCAAAAAATTATTTAAACTCAAAAGGGAAGGTAGTGCAACACACTGTTGAAATTATTTTACATATCTCCATGCAAAAAGAGTTAATGGATGGGCAGTGAAAAAACTTATGCATGTATATGCCAGGCATTTTTTTGCAGGTGCAGCATGTGTTCTGCATGATTAGATTGTATTTATGAAGGAGATTGGAGTTAAAAATAACACATTGCAAAAGTAATATAGAGTTTGTAAAGTGCAGGTATTACTTGAGGTTTGATAGATTTTAGACCAAAATAAAATCCAGGTTTTGAAGGAAAATGAATGTTGTAATTCTGATTGCCATAATATTTCTATTTTAGATTTAGGACGATTTGGAACTGAATAGTAAAAGTATTTATAGATACAGGAGACTTTGACAGGTATTGAAAGGCTATTTTTTTCTGAAACAAAAATGGGAATGGGAAAAAGCTCCTGTATAATGGTGGATATGTGTTGTGTAGGAACATTTGTAGAGATTTGTATTTCAATGTGGAAGCAGAGGAGAGGCCAAATATGTTTTGAAGTTTAGGTGAGGAGTGGTGAACTGAAGCCTGCAATAGCTGTTTAACCTGAAGTATTCCTTTCAGCTATCCAATCTCTCAAACATAATTGTACGATTAGACAATTTGAAATGTTTGCTATGTCATATTGAAGAGCCTAGGAACATCTGCAATGGCATCAGAGACCGACTAAGGAGAGGAGGTATTATTAATATAGAATGTTGAATGGTGGGAGAAGTGAATGATCTTGGAGGGTGTGAGAAGTAAACCAGAGAATGAAAAGAGAAAGTTGAAGTCACTGAATCTTCCATTTTGTGCCAGACAGTTGAGGATGTATCTGTGGCTATGTGCATATGAGGTAAACTTTGATTTGTCACAAATGAGGAATGGTTTTGCTGATAATTAGGAAAATTTAGACTGCTCACTTTTTTTAGGTTTCCATGATATGCATGCTTTCTGTCCATTTGATAAACTTTTTTCCCAGCAAACTATTAAGGGATTTGAAGAACTGCAGAGGACGCTTCACTAGCAATATAGATAGATAAAAATAACAGGTAGCATTATCATTTTGAGCGTGTCTAACCTGCCCCACCAAGATAAGTACAGAGGAGACCACTTCTCTGGCATTTGAACAATTGTCTAGTGAGCATTGGCCAAATCTACATGATTGGTTTTGTGACTAAAGAGTAATATTTTATCCCTAAGCACTTAATACAGTTAGAGTTCTATTTAAAACCATTATCCGCAAACTTTTCTTTTAAATAATATTCACATAACGGTAGAACCTCAGACTTAGTGAAGTTTAGTTTGTATCCAGATACGTTGGAATAAGCAGTTATAAGATTTGTAAAGGGAGGTATGGACTTTGTTAGATTCAAGTCATATGAAACAATAGAATCAGCATAAGCAGGGAATTTGATTTCAGTATCTTTGTATGTAAAACCATGAGAGGAAGGTATGAGGAAAAGGATCAAAAAACAATATAAAAAGTAAAAGTTATTGTGGACACCCTTGTCAGGTACCCTATAAGAGGGGAAAGTATAAACTATGAGGAATGAATGCCATTTATGAATACTGAGGCTTTTGTGGAAGAGTAGATCAGACTAATATATTTTAAAGTATCAGGTCCAAAACTGTGCCATTTGAGCGCATGCATCATGAAATGCCAGTGAACCCTCCTTTTCTGCTTCTAGTATAATAGTGGCTAAAGGGATAGAACCTTTTGATACAAGTGTAAAATGTCCAAAAAAGCTTTAGGATTGACAGCCATATATCTATCCTTTACAAAACTGGTTTGCTCTTGGCCAGTCAAGTCTGGGATAAATTGATTGATTTGAAGGGCTAAGAGTTTTGCAAACATTTTGCAGTCTACATTTTGAGAGAAATTAGTCTATAATTAGTATGATAAAAGAGATCTTTGTCTTTTTTTTTGATCAAACACACCATTGCTTCCCAAAAAAGTACTGAGAGCCACCTTATTGGGGAGAAAAACTGAAGAAGGAGCTTTATGGTAGTGTCATCATTGGATGTATAATATTCATGTTCAAGTAGTTTGATGGATAAAAGTAAGAGTGAGGATTCCTTGGGAGTTTTTTTTTTCCTTTTGGCCGCAACTTAGTCAATATTACATCCTCTAGTCATTGCCTTAAAGGCATTCAAATAATCTGAAATGGAAGATCAGGAGTTGTGTTTGAATCAAAATAATTCAAACTTTTCCACAAAAATGTTTTTTTTCAAGAGGCTGTAGTGAAAGTGCCATTTATTTGATCTGGAGGTCGTAAGGCAACAGCTCTACATCAATAATAACTGGTGAGTGATCTGACATTCATATAGAACCAATTTTAGTATGTGCTAATGTGTAGAGTAAGTGAGGTGTAAGGACAATATAGTCTATCCTTGATATACAGGAGAGTAAAAGGTATATTTTACAGTGTCAGGGTCATAAACCCCCCAAGCATCTACCATCTCCCTGGAGTGAACAGTACTTTAAAATATTTTTTGCATTTTGTTTGGGGTATACATGGCTAAGGATTTTCTGTCAATGAAGAGAGGCATAATTTGGTTACAATACTCACCCATCAGAAAGTTTTTGTTTGAACAGGACTGTAGTTGTCATTTGTTGCCATCCCTTTCCTCCTTTCCAACCATCAAACAACATAATTTTTGAAACAATATGACAATCCCATTCTAGTTTTGTCTACAGGGGAGGAGGAACAGAATACTTGACCCATTGCATTATTTCTCAATAAATTATTGTCTTTGCCTGAAAGGTGAGTTTCTTGTCACGGTGCAATTTTACGTTATAATTGAGAGAAATGTGTAAGCACTCTCCACTTTTTAATAGGACTACATAGACGTTTAACAGTTCAGGACACAACACAAAGAATAAGGCCCTCATTATGACATTGGCGGTGACTGTTAAAGTGGCGGTAATACAGCAAACAGCCTGGCGGTAATTACCGCAAAATTATGACCATGACAGTGATACCTTCCATAGACAGCCAATGTATCACACCAACCGCCAGGGCATATACACCACTGACCACTGGAGGGGGGTCCTTGCCCAACACTCTCTGGAGGGGAGTGAAAGGCCACAGTCTCTGGGGTGGGTAACATGCCCACTGGTTCTGGAGGTGGTCCTTGCCCAACAGTCTCTGGAGGGTGGGCTACATGCCCGCAGCTGGTGGTGGGTCCTGCGGCAGGGCCATCTGTCCACTAGCTGCAGCAGATGTGGAAGGATGTTCAGTTTATTGGCTAGTAGAAGGGGCCCACTGGTGTGCTGTGTAGTCCCTCATGATGTTGGCCATATCACCCAGCACCCCTGCTAAGGAGACCATGGTGGTGTTGAGGGCCTGTAAATCTTTCCTGATCCGCTGGTGGCGTTCCTCCTGCAGCCACTGATTCTCCTGCATGATGTTTAACATCTGACTCATCTTCTCCTGGGATTGTTGTTAAGCCCCCAGGACATTGGTGAGTGTCTCCTGGGCAGTCAGTTCTGTGGACCTGTCCTCCTCCTGGTGTACACCTGTCCTTTGTCTCTCCCTGTCCCCCTGTGCCTGTGTCCCCTGAATGGTGTGCCCACTGCCACTGTCCCCAGGACCCTGATTGTCTTGGCTTTGAGGTGTGGACTAGGGTCTCTGTACAGGTGGGCACACTGCTGATTGACCTTTCCTGGGGACAGAGGTGTACGTCAATGGGTGGCTGCTGTGGAGTTGGATACTGAGGGGGGGCTCTTCGGTGGACTGGGTGTTGTCTGGGGTAGCCGACTGACCAGTGGTCTCTGATGGGCCAGGGAGTTCATCCAGATCCAGAAGCCCAAATTTACTGTCATCACTGGGTGGATCTTCTGATGGGGGACTGGATAGCCGTGGCACCTCCTCGCTGCTGAGATTGGCTGGTGCACATGTGGGAATGTAAGTAGTGTCTTATGCTACATGTATGTGACATTTTCTACATTCCTAGCTTCCCCTATGTCATTGCTGTTGCCCTGCCACCTTTGTTTTTGTATGGTGATGTCTTGTGGGATTGTTAGTTCTCCATGCTGTGCATGCATTGTTGGTGGGTGTACATGCAGGGCTGGGAGCGATGTTCTTGCAGTGGGTATGGCATGCAGGGCTTGGCATTCAGGTTAGTCAATTGTGGTGGTGCACTGTATGGGATGGAGTGGAGTGGTGGGTGTAATGGTGCGTGATGGTGGTAGCATGCAGGTATGTTGGGGGATAGGTAGTAAATATTGACTCACCAATGTCCAGTCCACTGGCAATTCCAGTGAGTCCTTCAAGATGCAGTATTGCCAAGACTTGCGCCTACTATGCTGTCCGCTGTGGGGGAGGAGACTTGCTCCTACTATGCTGTCCGCTGTGGGGGAGGAGATGGGGGTCCACCGCCAGTTCCTTGGATAGCAAGCTGGTGCCTTGCAGCCATGGAACATGCCTTCCCCCTTAAGTCGTTCCCCCTTGATGTTGTCCCTTGTTCTGGGATTCTGTCCAACGGCATTCACCCTGTCCACAATTCTCCGCCATAGCTCTATCTTCCTGGCAATTGAGATTTGCTGTACATGTGCTCCAAACAGCTGTGACTCTACCTTTCGATCATACTCTTCTCCTTGATAGACATTCCAAGATAGGGTTAGGAGGTCCAGCCCTTGCCTGGCTCTCCTCCTTCCTCACGGGAAGATCCTTTCAAGTCTTGGATCGCTCTTTTTGTCTGACGTCAGGTCTCTATCTTGTGGAGTCCCGCAGGGTTAATCTTTAAGCCCCACCTTGTTTAACATCTATCTGTCATCCTTGGCCACAGTAGTCGCTCCTTATAACCTCTCTATGGTCACTTATGCTGATGACACGCAATTGGTGGTTTCCCTCTCTAGTAGTAGGGACTCCCCCTCTGCCAACCTGCCCAACTGCATGAAAGATATTGGGGAATGGATGACCCTGTCGAAACTGAAATTTAATGCCAGCAATTCAGAGGTAATGATTATAGGTAATGGCACACCTACCGCCCCTCTGGCTATGTACTCTGAGGCTTTTAACTGCCTGCCTCCTCCAATAACACAAGTAAAAACCTCGGCTTTCTGATTGACCCACGCTTAACTATGGAGCCACAAGCTAAAAGAATCTCCTCGATCTGCTTCGGCTTAATTAGAAGTGTCAGGAAGATTCTTGGACTTCTGCCATTCGCTGCCAGAATAATTCTTGTACAAGCCCTAGTTCTCTCCCGCCTGGACTACGGGAACTCTCTATATCTTAGTTCTCCAGATTATGTAATAAAGAAGCTGCAGGTTACGCAGAACGCAGCAGCTAGACTTCTCATGAATACCCCAAGGCATCTTTCCGCTAAACCAGCACTTGCAGCTCTTCATTGGCTCCCGATTAAGCAGCGCATTCAGTTTAAAGCTCTGTGTCTTGTTCACAGATCCTTACACAATAAGGGTCCCCTTTCCCTTAGAAAACGGATCTTTCTTTACTCGCCCCTTAGACCTCTTAGATCTCGTTCTTCTCGACAGGTTTACATCCCTTCGGTCAAGAGATCATGGGGAGGTAATTCGTTCTCCATCAGGGCTGCTCGGCTCTGGGATGCCCTGCCCTTTGAATGCAGTCAGGAATCCTCTGAACTTCTCTTTAGGAGGAAGTTGAAAACCATTCTCTTTCCCAGTAAATCTGCTTCCCCTGGTTCTTCCGACATTCATGGTGTACTTTAGCGCTGGGATGCCCCCGGGTAGCCATGCGCTCTACAAATCTATAAACTAAACTAACTAACTACCCTGACTATTTCCTCCAGCATGACCAGCAACTCCTGTGAAATGGGGGCACCTTTGTGGGGATATGGGCGTTGTGTGGTGTGTGTTGTGCAGTGGGTGTTGGGTAATGTGGTGGGGTGTGGGATATGAGGTTCATGACGGATGTGTGGGTGTTTGTGGTGTATGTGTCTGGTTGTCTCAGTAGTCTTGGTTTCAGTCTGGTGGCAATAATTGGTGTTCATAAAGGTGTGTGGGTAAAGTGGGTGTGTTTTATAGTGCTGTGGGTAGGTGTGGTGTGTGTATTAGTGTCCGGTGTGTGTCTCTGGAATTGGCCAATGTTGTGATGTTTTGTATTTGGGTGGCCATTCTGAGCGTGCCGGTGTGTACTGCCAATGGTTTACCACCATTGAAAGTCCGCCATGGTGATTCGTGGGTCATAATAAAGTGGGCGTAACGGTAAGGGTGTTCGCACCAACACCTTACCACTGACCTTTTGGCTGGAGGATTTGTGTATGTGGCAGTATTCTGTCGGATTGGTGTGTGTGTGTCACAATATGGCGAACGGATATCCTCTACTGCGGTGGTATTTTGGCAGCTGTCACCATGGAAATAAGCGGGATTTACCACCAATGTCATAATGAGGGCCTAAGGGGGTCATTACAACCCAGGCGGACGGTGTTAAAGTGGCGGTAAGACCGCCAACAGGCCAGCGGTAAAAAATTTGGAATTACGACCGTGGCGGAAACCACTAACAAAGACAGCCACTTTAACACTCCGACCGCCACAGCGGTACAAACAAACAGCTTGGCTGTCACCGCCAACAGACAGGCGGAGGACAAAGTACCGCCCACAGTATCACAACCTACCAATCTGCCACCTTTTCCGGTGCGGATTCCCTGCGGACAAAAACACGGCGGAAACAGGGCCTCGAAGGGAAAACGCTCACCTCTACACACCCCACGAGGACCCAGGATGCCATGGAACCAGAGCTGCAGATCCTGCAAGCCCTTATCTTCTTGCTCCTCTACTAGGAGCACGAACGCCGGCGGCGAAGACCACGTTGAGTACTACACCTACGACACAGGGGAGGGGGAGGGGGAGGGGGAGGGAGAAAACAGGGACACACACACGCAACATGCAACACCCCCACCCACACCCTCACCCACGACAACACACACACTAATACATATTGATACATTATAGTTACACCCCCCAACCCCCTGGAAGAATGCAAAGACCAAAGAAAATGAGTGTAACCATTAAAATATACATATATACACTAGTAACAAAATATACACCAAGAATAGTAGTCCAGGTAGTGCTCCATTGAAGTCCGTGGAACACTGGGCCCACACGGTATGGGCGAGGCCCACACAAGATCCCCGACCATGATGGAGAGAACACTGCAGGGGCATCAGATAGCAATAAAACAGGCACCTCAGGGGGAGGGAAAGGGGGGGCACCTCAGCTGGCTGAGTGCACAACGCCAAATCCACAAGGGGGCCACATGCCCACTGTTCAATCCTGGGGAGTGCAAAGCCATAGTCTCTCAAGTCTCTACAATGGGTGGGTTGCTCACTGCTTCATCCTGGGGAGTGCAAAGCCACAGCCTCTCAAGTCTCTACAGTGGGTGGTTTGCCCACTGTTCAATCCTGGGGAGTACAAAGCCACAGTCTCTCAAGTCTCTACAGTGGGTGGGTTGCCCACTGTTCAATCCTGGGGAGTGCAAAGCCACAGTCTCTCAAGTCTCTACAGTGGGTGGTTTGCCCACTGCTTCATTCTGGGGAGTGCAAAGCCACACTCTCTCAAGTCTCTAAATTGGGTTGTTTGCCCACTGCTTCATCCTGGGGAGTGCAAAGCCACAGTCTCTCAAGTCTATACAGTAGGTGGTTTGCCCACTGTTCAATCCTAGGGAGTGCAAAGCCACAGTCTCTCAAGTCTCTGCAGTGGGTGGTTTGCCCACTGTTCAATCCTGTGGAGTGCAAAGCCACAGTCTCTCAAGTGGATGACAGTCTCCACTGGTTCTGGAGGGGGCTTGGTGCCCAGAGTGCTTCATCCTGACAAGGACTGAGGTAGTGGATGGATCTCTCCACTGGTTCTGGAGGGGGCCTTGTGCCCAGAGTGCTTCATCCTGCCAAGGACTGAGGTAGTGGATGTATCTCTCCACTGGTTCTGGAGGGGGCCTTGTGCCCAGAGTGCTTCATCATGCCAAGGACTGAGGTAGTGGATGTATCTCTCCACTGGTTCTGGAGGGGGCCTTGTGCCCAGAGTGCTTCATCCTGCTAAGGACTGAGGAAGTGGATGTGATACTCCACTGGTTCTGGAGGGGGCTTGGTGCCCAGAGTGCTTCATCCTGACAAGGACTGAGGTAGTGGATGGATCTCTCCACTGGTTCTGGAGGGGGCCTTGTGCCCAGAGTGCTTCATCCTGCTAAGGACTGAGGAAGTGGATGTGATACTCCACTGGTTCTGGAGGGGGCTTGGTGCCCAGAGTGCTTCATCCTGACAAGGACTGAGGTAGTGGATGGATCTCTCCACTGGTTCTGGAGGGGGCCTTGTGCCCAGAGTGCTTCATCCTGCCAAGGACTGAGGTAGTGGATGAATCTTTCCACTGGTTCTGAGGGGGCTTGGTGCCCAGAGTGCTTCATCCTGCTTGTGACGGACTCAGTAGCGTCAGTGCCCTTGGCGCTCATGGGCCAGTGGTGCATGTGGCGGCGATGCCCTGTTCAGCGGTCTTTGTGGCGGCGGTCCTGTCTGGGCCAGCGGGGTTGGTGCTGGCAGTCCTGTCTGGGCCAGCATGGCTGGTGCTGGTGGTCCTGTCTGGGCCAGCGGGGCTGGTGCTGGTGATCCTGTCTGGGCCAGCAGGGCTGGTGCTGGCGGTTCTGTCTGGCCCAGCGGGTCTGGTGCTGGCGTTCCGGTCTGGGCCAACGGGGTTGGTGCTGGCGATCCTGTCTGGCCCAGCGCGGCTGGTGCTGGTGGTCCTGTCTGGCCCAGTGGGGCTGGTGCTGGCGGTCCTGTCCTGGGCAGCAGGGCTGGTGGCGGTGGCCTCTTTGGCAGCAAGGCAGGTGGTAGCCTCCTGGGCAGCGGTGATGATGGCGGTGGCCTCCTGGGAAGCGGGGATGATGGCGGTGGCATCCTGGGCAGCGGGGCTGGTGGCGGTGGCCTCTTGGGCAGCAGGGCAGGTGCTGGCGGTGGCCTCCTGGGCAGCGGGGATGATGGCGGTGGACTCCTGGGCAGTGGGGATGATGGCGGTCTTCTCCGCCGTGCTGCTCTTCCAAGACCTGCTGACTTTCTTGTGGCCCTTCCCCACCTTGGAAGGTGTGGCAGCTGACTCCACACTCCCACCTGCATCCCTGGGAGCAGATTTGGCGGCGGGAGTCTTCCCCCTCTCCCGCTGGGCACTGGCCAACTTTTGATGCTTCACAGGTGGGAGACTGTCCGTGCTGTGGCTCCGTGCCACACTGGCTGCCCTGGTGGCCGATGCACTCCAGATTCCGGTGACTACAGGCACCACTGGTCCCGGAGATGTTGTGGCTGAGGTGCTATGTTGGGACCTGGAGAGTCGGGGCCTAGGAGACGGACGGGGTGGGGGAGGGGTGGGAAAGAGGTCATGGTTGGACAGGAAAAGTTTTTGGGAAACACTGGGATGGGTAGCTAGAGGGGGTTTGGGAGGGGAGGAAGAGTTTGTGGTTGTAGGAGTTGTTTGTTTGGTGACTTTGGGTGAAGGTGCATGCGCTGGAGGCTATCGTGAGGTGGATGGCTGTTGGGTGGGTGTGTGCCTGTGTTTGTGTATCTTGGGAGGTGGCATCACAGACACACTGGGAGAGGACACCGGGGACGTGTGAATGGCAGTGGGGGTGGTGACTGCACGTGAGCGGGGTGTGGTGGTGTGTGTGCTAGTGATGGCAGTAGTGGCTGTAGATGTAGTGCATGCAGGTGTGAGTGTAGACGAGACTGGGAGGGAGGGGGGAGACGAGGAGGAGGGGGACACAGTGGAGGCAGTGGATGTTGGTGTGTCTGCATGTGTGTGATGCTTGCGTGAGTGCATGTGGGATGTGTGGTGCTTATGTTTGCCTGAGCTTCCCTTGTGTGTTGACGTGTGTGCATGCTGGTCTGAAGGTGTGGTTGGGATAGGCTGAGGTAGAGGGGATTGGGTCTGGGTGGAGGAAGTTAGAGGGGGGAGGCTAGACACAGGGACAATGGCTGCCATCAGTGCTGAGGCCAGAGTCTGAAAAGCTCACTGAAGGGCCGTCTGACCAGAATGAATGCCCTCCAGGAATGCATTTGTTTGTTGCAACTGCCTTTCTACACCCTGGTTGGCATTCAAAATGGTAGACAGCCCAACAGTGAGGGACCTGAGGAGGTCAATGGCCTCCTCACTGAGGGCAGCAGGGGTGACTGGGGCAGGGGCTGAGGTGCCTGGGGCGAAGGTGATGCCCACCCTCCTGGGTGAGCGGGCACGGGACAAAGGCTGAGGGGCTGCTGGGAGGACGTTGCTGGTAGGGGGGGTGGCAGCTGTTCCTCCGAGTCCATTGTCTCGCCCTCCAGGGCCATGTGGGATGCAGCTCCCTCCTGCTCCGGTGCCACTGCTCCTCCGCCTGATGATGCTAATGCACACAAGAACAGGGAGACCACAAAAAGGGGGGGATGACAGAATAAAGACATGTTGAGTGCATGCATTACCGCTACCGTTGGCGGACACGACAGACACAGAAGCCCCCTGCACTACGCCGCGCACTTGACCTCCACTGTTCAATCCCTGGGACATGGCCTACAATGCTATGGATGACATCTGCACACATGGATGACACAGGAGCCTGACTAGGTGTACTTGGCACTGTACACAGGTGGGGTGAGGTGCCACAAGGTCTGCCAGAACAAGGGGACCTTGCCTACTAAACTCGCCCTGGCCTAGGGAAACCCACAGCCCACCTCCCCCACCCAGACACCTCCACTGCACACACAATCAGCAGAATGAGTGTGTACTCACCCCCTTGTGGCTGCTGTGATACCCCCAAGCGCCCATCCAACTCTGGATATGCCACCGCCAGGATCCTGAACATCAGGGGGGTCATGGTGCAACGGGCACCCCTCCCACGTTGGGAGGCCACCCCCATCGGCGAATGTTCTCCCATCTCTTACGGCAGTGGGTGCTCCGTCTGTGGTAGACCCCCAGGGTCCGGACGTCCTTGATGGTGGCACGCCAAATATCTTTTTTCTGGTGGGCGCTGACCTACATGAATTGTACAGGGGGAAAAGAAAAGTTATTACCAAATGCACCGTCACAGTCATTGGCCCCCATACCTACCCTTGCCATGATGCACATGCCCTCACTGTCGTTTCATGCACACCTCAATCTCCCCCCCATCTTTCATCCTAGCCACTCCACACAGGCATAGCCCATACAGCATGCTCCCAGTGTATTTACCTGTTTGTCTGGAGGATCGTAGAGTACCGTGTACTGGGGGAGGACCCAATCCACGAGTTTCTCCAACTCCTCTGATGTGAAGGCAGGGGCCCTTTCCCCAGACGCACAAGCCATTGTCTCTTCCAGACCGAGGTCACAACAGCAGCACTTGCAGTGTAGGTCCTCTCCTGTCGAAGAACAGGTATCGAGTGATTGAACAGATAGAAAATGGCGGTCACGTCCGCGGTGGTGCGTACCGTCACCGCTGACGTACATCGTCATTGGCTCCTGGGACCCATAGGGTCCAATGTTAACCAATGCAGCATTGCACCGCGGTCTTCGACCGTCTACCGCGACGGTGTACAACACCAGAGCAGTTACCTCACATCCCATTGTCCCACTCTACAGGTCAGGCAGCCGCCATTTCAGGGACCCACATGGCTTAATTTTTAACTGCGTCACACATACCTAGGCCTAGCCTCAACACACATACAGGCCAATTTTTGGATTATGATTCTTGTTCTGTGTAAGTTGTGGGAACGTACCTCTGAGTTGTTTGACTCTGTGCTCGCTGTTGTCCTTCATAGGCACCGTCCGCTGAGACATGTGAGGAGATGGCGGCATCCTACGGTGTACAGACCGCTGGTGGACCTGTCGACAATGGAGGAAAGACATGTGATCATCACCTACAGGCTTGACCGTGCCACAATCCAGGAACTGTGTGCCCAGCTGGAGCCAGACCTGATGTCAGCTATCCGCCATCCCACAGGAATCCCCCCTCAAGTGCAGGTGCTGTCAGTACTCCATTTCCTTGCAAGTGGGTCATTTCAAACAACAGCGGCCATAGCATCAGGGATGTCCCAGCCTATGTTTTCCAACGTGTTGTCCAGAGTGTTGTCTGCCCTGCTGAAACACATGCAGAGCTACATCGTTTTCCCTCAGGTGGAGGATTTGCCTTCAGTGAAAGGAGACTTCTATGACCTGGGACATATCCCCAACATCATAGGTGCCATTGATGGGACCCATGTGGCTTTGGTACCCCACCGCAGGAGTGAACAGGTGTACAGAAACCGGAAGAGTTATCATTCCATGAATGTGCAGATGGTGTGTTTGGCAGATCAGTACATCTCCCATGTGATTGCCAAGTTCCCTGGCTCAGTGCATGACGCCTACATCCTGCGGAATAGCAGCATCCCTTATGTGATGGGTCAACTCCAGAGGCACCGTGTGTGGCTATTAGGTGAGCACCTAGAAGCAAGTCAGTGGGAATGGTTGTCTGGGTCTGGGGATATCCCTTCAGGTTAGTGTGTGTCTAACAATTGTCCCTCGCCATTTGCAGGTGACTCTGGTTACCCCAACCTGTCATGGCTACTGACCCCGTGAGGAATCCCAGGACAAGGGCAGAGGCACGCTACAATGAGGCCCATGGGCTAACTCAGCGGATAATAGAGTGGACCTTCAGCCTCCTGAAGGCCAGGTTCAGGTTCCTCCATATGACAGGTGGATCCTTATTCTACTCACCAAAGAAGGTGTGCCAGATCTTCGTGGCCTGCTGTATGCTTCACAACTTAGCTTTGCGATGACAGGTGCCTTTTCTGCAGGAGGATGGTCCAGATGGCGGTGTTGTTGCAGCTGTGGAGCCTGTGGACAGTGAAGACGAGGAAGCAGAAGAAGAGGACATGGACAACAGGATCTCGGTGATCCTGCAATATTTCCAGTGAGACACAGGTAAGAATACAAACCTGCCTACTACATGTACTTTAACACTACTACCTCTCTACCGTCTGTCCTCTTCACCCGGTGTTTGGTCACAGAGTTGTCACTTTCCCTTACGATTTCACAGATGTGGGTCCCACAGTGTGACATCTGCTTTGTTTCCTCATGGACTAGAGCTGTGTGACATAGGTATGTTGACATTACAATTGAAAGAGCATTTTGCCACTGTAATTGCTAATACACTATTTCGAAATCACAGAATGACTCCAGATTGTTTTGTGCTTCAAGGGTGTTTATTTAAGTGCTCAGTATTGGAGGGGGTTGATGGTGGAGGAATGTCCATGGCAGAATCCAGTCTATTAGTCTCACAGGTGCATTGCCCAAATGGGCATAAGAAGTGGAGCTGGGGCAGTTTGAAGATGGATAGGGTGACAAGGTGGGACAGAACGATGGCAATCAGGGTGGTCTCATTTCTTGGCGGGGGCCTTGGCATCGTTCTCTGTCTTTGTCCTGGATCTCAGGTACCGTTTACTGGTGGTTTTCCGTCTGCAGGCGGTGGGGTGCTGGTGTGGTGGTCCTGTGGCGGTGCCTCCTGTCCACTAGCACCGGTGTAGGTGGTGGGCAGTTTATCGTCCATGCTAGTGTCAGGGGCCCCTTGTTGTGCCACAGTGTGCCTCCTGGTGTTGAGTACTTCCTTCAGCACCCCTACGATGGTGCCCAGGGTGAAATTGATGGCTCTGAGTTCCTCCCTGGAGCCCAAATACTGTTCCTCCTGCTGGTGCTGGGTCTCCTGAAACTTGGCCAGTACCGTTGCCATCGTCTCCTGGGAGTGGTGGTAGGCTCCCATGATGTTGGAGAGTGCCTCGTGGAGAGTGGGTTCCCTTGGCCTATCCTCCCCCTGTCGCACAGCAGCCCTCCCATTTCCCCTGTGTTCCTGGGCCTCCGTCCCCTGGACCATGTGCCCTCTACCACTGCCCGCAGGTCCCTACTGTTGTTGGGGTGGTGGGCTAGCCTGGGTTCCCTGTAGTGGTGGACACACTGCTGCTTGACGTGTCCTGAGGACAGAGGTATGGGCCCGCTGGGTGGGTGCTGTGCTGGTGTTTCCAGAGGGGGGAAGGTCTGTAGTGGCCTGTGCCTATGTGAGGGGAACCGACTCTCCAGAGGTCCCCGATGGGCCGGGCTGGTCATCTAGATCCAGTTGGACAGAGCTGCTGTCATTACTGTGGGCCTCTTCTGTTGGTGGTGTGGACATGTGTGGACCCTCCTGTCCTGTGACGTTGGGTAGTGGTCCTGCAGGGGTATAAAAGGATGTTTATTACATCTGTGTTTGGCATGGTGTGCAATAGATGGGTGTCCGTGTACCCCAGTGCTTGCATTCCTGTTTGGGACCTTATGTGATGGTGGTTTAGGGGGGTGTATGGGTATGTGCAGTGGCCATGCTTTGGTGATGGGTGTCCATGCTTTGTTGTTGCATGCAGGGCTTGGTGTTGGGATGGGTGGGTTGTGATAGTGGGACATTTGTGAGGAGTAGGAGTGATGGGGTGAGAGTGAGGGTGGGGGTATGTGATGGCATGCAGGTAGGTTGGGGGATGTAATAGTAAAGCTTTGACTTACCAGAGTCCATTCCGCCATCTACTCCTGCGAGGCCCTGAGGATGCAGGATCGCCAGGACCTGCTCCTCCCATGTTGTTAGTTGTGGGGGAGGAGGTGGGGGTCCGCCGCCAGTCCGCTGAACCGCAAGGTGGTGTCTTGAGACCATGGAACACACCTTCCCCCGTAGGTCGTTCCACCTCTTCCTGATGTCATCCCGATTTCTTGGATGCTGTTCCACTGCGTTGACCCTGTCCACTATTCCTCGCCATAGGTCCATCTTCCTAGCAATGGAGGTGTGCTGCACCTGTGATCTGAATAGCTGTGGCTCTACCCGGACGATTTCCTCCACCATGACCCTGAGCTCCTCTTCTGAGAACCTGGGGTGTCTTTGCCGTGCCATGGGGTGGTGTGGGTGATGTGTGGGCTGGTGTGTGTAGTAATAAGTGGGGTGCTATTTAGTGGTGTGTTGTGTGAGGTGCGTGGAAGTAATGTGGGTGATGGTATTGTGTGCCTGTGGATGCTTGGCTATTGTTTGTAGTGTCTCTCTCTGGCCTTCTCTAGGTACTTGTGGTCATAGGCGTTTCTGGGTGATGTGGGTGTGGGTTTTATATTGTATTGGGTGTGTGTATGTGTATCAGGTGTGTGTATTTCGATTTGTCCAATGTGGTAGTGTTTTGCAAATGTGTGTGTATTTTGAGTGTGGCGGTGTGTACCGCCAATGGAATACCGCAGTTGAAAGACCGAAGCGTGGATTTGTGTGTTGTGATAGTGTGGGGGTATTTCTGTTGGCATGACAGTGGAGGTTTTGTTTTCCGCAGTTTATCACTGACCTTTGGTGTGGCGGACTTGTGTGGGTTTCTGAATTCTGGCAGATTCCGTGCTGTGGGTCATAATAGCTGTGGCGGAATTCCGCGGCCGCAGCGGTATGTTGACGGTCTTCTGCACGGCAGTAAGCAGCATTTACTGCCAATGTTGTAATGAGGGCCTAAGTATGGTATCTTTTTGTGTGGTGTTTTCACAGTTTTACTGGTTGGAATGGTGCAGAAATACTTTTCACATTGCCTCTTAAATTAAGCCTATCTGCTGTGTGTCAAGCTACCAGACGGTGAGCACAGGCTAATCTAGGGTGTGATTGTGAGTTACCCTGACTAGGAATGAACAAGGTATTTTCTATCACATTTAGTAGTACTGCTAAAGCTCTACAAAATACTATTCACAAACCTATTAGTGTAAATCTCTACCTCCACCTCTCCTTTCCTTTCTATGAAGGGAAAACTTATACATGTTGGCTTACTTCTTAGTAATGAATTTGGGGGAAGCCGGGGAGTGGCTAGTCGTAAAAGGGGCATACTTACTACAAAATAGGAGGGTTTAAGGAAGAAATAAGGAGGCTTTAGGAAGGAACATGTAGGGACACTGGGACCCCTGTGCTCCAGTGGGAGGGCAGGCCCAAGGAACTGACTCTCCAGGAGGCACTCACTAATGTCTAGGGGGCTTACCAACAATCCCAGTACAAGATGGGCCAGATCCTTACCATCATGCAGGAGAACAAGCGGCTGCAGGAGGAACACGATCAGAAGATCAGGGAGGATTTGCAAGCCCTCAACACCACTATGATCTCCATAGCAGGGGTGCTGACAGACATGGCCAACATCATGAGGGCATGGACAGCACACCAGCAGGCCCCTACCACTAGATAGTCTACTGACCAGCCCTCCACTTGCTCTGCAGCTAGTGGGCAGGAGACCCTGCCACAGGACCCAGAGGCCACCAGCACCCCTCCCCCTGCAGAACGTGAACCACCACACAAACATTCTCTGAGACCGAGACAGAAGCTAGAGACACTTGCCAAGACCAAAATCACCGCTAGGAAATAAGACCCTCCAGAATGTCCCCCTTGTGTCCCACCCTGTCACCTTGTTCACTTTAAACTGCTTTTGCTCCCCTTCCTATGCCCTTTGGACACTGGACCTGTGCTACAAACAGAATGGAACCATACCCTGGACTTTCCTCTACCACCACCCCATTCCATTGCACTTCCCTGTCAATTATTTACACTACAAAAAACACCCTTGAACAGAACTTGACTGATAGTGTTTTATGTGATGAAAATGTGTGTTTATGGAAAGAGTCACATCATGTGTAAATGATCTGAAACCTGTGATAGCATACAATTATTGAACTGTGGCTCTCTGTATTAATTACTTCAGTACACTGTTCTAATATCACCAGCATCTGTAAAATGAGAAGCCATAGGTGACAGTAAGTTCAAGTACAAAGGATGTGAATGCCATCCTGCTAGATAGTGCTTAATTTGTGCTTATTGTTTCTGGTGCTGAGCACCAGCACTTATTTTTGAGGGTTGGCGCTTATTCTTCTGCCTCAAGCATTTGCTGCGAGTAAAAGACACATATGGGAAAGATGGAGGAAGAGAAAAACTAAAGAAAGGTAGAAAGCATAAAGCTGCCAGTGTGAGCTGAAGGGGCAGGGAGTGGCTTTAAATGGTTTGAAGAGGCCTGAGATGGTTTCAGGATTCCGCTGCCTCAGTATTCTGTGCTCGCACATTTAAATGCAGCAGCTGCGTGTTTAAAGGAGGGCTTTGGGCACCGGCACAATGTTATTTACAAATTAAGCACTGCTGCTTCATCCACACAAATAAAACAATAGTCAGAGGAATGGTCAGTTACACTGTCTCTCACCTGTGAGTCATTGGAAGTATTGACACATAACTGATTTTCTGTTGTCCACATCCTCATCCCCACTGTCCCCATGGTCTACTGCTGCCACAGGGGCATTTCCAGTCTCCTCCTCCTGCAGATAAGGCACATGTCATCTGAGGGCCACGATGTTCAACATGCAGCTTGCCACCTTCTAGGGTGAGTAGCACAAGGATCCACCTGTCAGATGCAGGCATCTGAACCTGGCCTTCAGAAGGCTGAAGGTCCCTTCGATAATTTTCCTGGTTCATCCATGTGCATCATTGTAATGATTCGCAGCCCCTGTCCTGGCAGTCCTGACATTCCTCACAGGGGTCAAGAGCCAGGATAGGTTTGGGTAGCCTGAGTCACCTGCAAGTATTAAGGGACAAACATTAGCATTACACAATGGTATGGGATTAACACAAGAAGGCATACACTAAACACTCAGGCTCACCTATTAACCACACTCTGTGCCTCTGTAGTTATGCCATCAGCTGTGGGATGCTGCTATTCCTCAGAACAAAGGTGTCATCCACCAACTCAGGATACTTGGCAGTGACGTGGGAGATGTACTGGTCCGCCAGACATACCATTTGCACATTCAATGAGTGGAAACTCTTCCGATTCCTGAACCCCTGTTCATTCTGGCGGGGGTGGGACAAACACAATTGGGATGCGTCATTCACCTCAATAATATTGGGTGTATGTCCCATTCCATAGAATCCTGCTTGCACAGTGGGCAAATCATCCATCTAGGGGAAAGCAATGTAGCTGCACATTTGTTTGACCAAGGCAGACAGAACCCTAGGCAGCACTATTGAGAACATTGGCTGTGACATTCCTGCTGCCAAGCCCACTGTCACTTGGAAAGAACCAGTTGCCAGGAAAAGGAGCACTGATAGGACTTGCACAAGAGGGGGGATCTCAGTGGGATGACAGCTAGCTGATATCAGATCCAGCTCCAATTGGGCACACAGCTCTGTGATTGTGGCCCTGTCCGATCTATAGGTGAGTATTATGTGCCTGTCCTCCATTGTAGCCAAGTCCACAAGGGGTCTGTACATGGGGGCTTGTCTCCTTCTCCTATTCATCCACAGTGGCAGGTATCTAATGGACACAAGAGTGAGTAGGATGTCGCAATTTGAACAATGGAACCACCACCTCAGAGTACATAGAGCATTAATGTAATGGGACAGTGGAAATGGGAATATATGCAATCATCAGCAATGACTCAGTTATGGATTATCTGAATGTTGAACACCACCATTAAATCCGGCCACCTGTCCTGTATCTAGGGACAGGTGGAATTCCACAGACATTGGGCATCGTGGCAGAAGGCGGTCTTGCACCGCTTTGCAATTCCCCATTGGCCAATATGGGGCTTTATGGAGTATAGTGTCCAATGGTGATCAGCGGCGGTGGTGACGGTGTCCACCGTCGCGGAAGTGACTGCCATTTTCTATTTAAATCCTCAATTGATTCCTGACTTTCCACAGGACAACACATACACAGCGTGTACTGCTGTGACCTGGGTCTGGAAGCTACCATGGCCCGTGTAACTGTGGAAAGGTCCCCTGCCTCCACCTAGGAGGAGTTGGAGCATTTGGTAGAAGGGGTCCAACCCCAGTGTAGACTGCTGTATGGGCCTCCAGACCAACAGGTGAGAACACCTTGGGCACGATGCATGCCGCAAGGTTGCATGGAGATGTGTGTGCAAGCATCGTGTCATTTGGGAGGTTGGTATGTCTGTTGATAGTGTACATGGTTGGCCCTGGGTGATGTGTGTGCCAATGGAGATAGAAATGGGATTTGTGGGCCATATGTGTCACAGGTTGGGTTGTATGTGTAATGGTGTCCTCCCATCTGTATTAACTCTGCAGGTCAGCACCCAACAGAAGAAGGGATTGTGGTGTGTCATTGCCAAGGACGTGCGGACCCTGGGGGTCTACAGCAGGCAGAGCACCCACTGTGGGAAAAGGTGGGAGGACTTGAGATGCTAGGCACAGAAGACCACGGAGGCACAGCTGGGGATGGCCTCCCAAAGAGGAAGGGGTGCCTGTCGGAACCTGACCCACCCTGATGGCCCGCATACTGGCAGTGGCCCACCCATAGCAGGATGGGCGAACGAGGGCATCACAGCAGCTACAAGGGGTTGAGTACAGTGGGCGTAACTACAATCATTGGTAGGTGGCATGTGATCGGGGTGGTGGTTGTGAGTCAGTGGGTTCCCCTCAATGCCAGGTCAGACATTGCTGCGTGACACAGCTCAAGGGTAATGGGTGAATAGCAAATTCGGGAAACCTAGCTACATTGTATTCCATGTCAGACAGGGCTTAGTGGGTCCCAGGAGGGCTGCAGTTGGTGGTGTTTGGCCCTCATCTTACTGTGGCACCTAGCCAATTGATTGCCAGTGTGGTGCATAGTGCTCAATCCTGAACCCTGTGTGTGATGGTAATGTGTATGCCAAACGTGGGGTTCATGCTGTAATTGACCCAGTGTTCCCTTTCTCTCCCCCCCTTTTGTCTTCTGTCATCCTGTCCATGTGTGCATTAGCATCATCTGGTGGAGATGCAGGGGCACCTGCGACTGAGGGGGCTCCATCCCACAGGTCCCAGGAGGCAGATTCCACCGACGCTGAGGGAACCAGTGGGATGGAGGGCGAGGGGAGCACCATGGCAGAGACAGGAGGTGACAACATTGACTCTGATTTCTTCTCTGATGGGAGCTCCCTGGTTATGGCGGACACCTCTGGGACCAACCCAGCTCCAGATACAGCCACCAGACGCCGTACCAGCACTGCCTGCCCAGTAGCCCCTCACCGAGTTGCCCATCCCCACTCACCCAGGGGGGTGGGCATCTCCTTTGCCCCATGCACCTTAGGCCCTGCCCAGAGAGACCTGCTGCCCTGAGTGAGGAGACTATTGACCTCCTGAGAACCATCTCTGTAGGGCAGTCAACCATAGTGAATGCCATCCAGGGGCTAGCATCCCAGATGCAGCAATGCATTCATGGAGGGCATCCATGGTGGATTGGCGGTCTAAAAGAGATCATCACGGGCTCTGGCCTCCTCTCCGATGACAACCATTGTCCCTGTTCCTACCGTCCCCCCTTCAACTATCACTTCCCAGTCCCAGTCTCCTCAACTCCAACCCATCCCATGCACACATACAGACAAGCATGCACACAAAACATCAGTCAAGAGTAGCACAGTCAAACATAGACAGCACACTTCAGGCCACAAGCACTAACACAAACAACAGACAGTTGCACACACAACAACATCCATTACCTCCACTGTCTCCCCCTCCTCCTCCTCCCTCACAGTCACATCTGCACTCACACCTGCATGCACTGCTTCAACAGCCAGCACCACCAGCACCACACCAAGCAGCACACACACCTCATTAGCAGACACCTCCACAAAATCCATCCACATGTCCTATGTGTCCTCTCCCACCCTGTCTGTCCCCCCTCCTAAGGGACACAAACACAGGCACTCAGACACCCAACAGCCATCCACCTCACATCAGCACACTGCCATTTCACCTGCACCCAAAGTCAGTAGATGCACTCCTCCAACAACCACTCCCTCAACCTCCACTTCCATCTCTCCTCCCTCATTCCGTCCCAACGTCCCTAAGAAGCTTTTCCTTGCAAAACTTGAACGCTTACCTCCCTCTCCACCCCCCTATCCTGCCAGTAAGAGCAGGGTCCCAATGACCCAGCCCAGCTCCTCAGACAAACAGCCCACAGGGACAATTGAGGCACCTCCTAGTCATGGAGGCAAGAAAGTGAAGGATCCCACTCCATCTGCCAGGAAAATGAAGGATCCCACTCCACCAGCCAGGAAAGGGAAGGATCCCACTCCACCAGCCAATAAAGGGAAGGATGCCACTCCACTATCCAAGAAAGGGAAGGATCCCACTCCACCAGCCAGGAAAGGGAAGATCCCACTCCACCAGCCAGGAAGGGAAAGGGTCCCACTCAACCACCAATGACAGGGGCAGTTCCCACTCAACCACCAATGACAGGAATGGTTCCCATTCAACCACCAATGAAAGACAAGAAGCCCTCACCTCCAGCTGAGACACAGCAGCCTTTACCTCTAGCTGAGACACAGCAGCCCTCACCTCCAGCAGAGGCTGCCCAGGGGACACCTCTACCATCAGAGACAATGCAACCCTCACCTCCAGCAGAGGCTGCCCATGGGACACCTCCCCCAGCAGAGATAATGCAGCCCTCACCTCCAACAGTGGCTGCCCAGGGGACACCTCCCCCAGTAGAAATAATGCAGTCCTCACCTCCAGCAGAGGGCATGTAGGCCACCCTCCAGGTACTGTTGCACAAGGATCCCCCTCCAGAAGAAGTGGGTGTGTTCCCCACCCCAGACACTGTGAACTTGCACTCTCCAGCATAGGGAAATGGGCATGCAGCCCCCTCCAGAAGCCGTGGGTGTGTTCCCAACCCCAGAGACTGTGACCTTGCACTCCCCAGTATTGGGAAATGGGCATGGAGCCCCCTCCAGAAGCACTGGGCGAGTTCCCCACCTCAGAGACTGTGACCTTGCACTCCCCAGCTTTGGGGAATGGGCATGGAGCCCCCTACAGAACCAGTGGGCAAGTTCCCCACTTCAGCTGATGTTTCCCCCGACCACTTCCCCCTGAGGTGCCTGCTATCTTCCAAGATGTTGACCCTGCACAGTTTGGCGTGGAGAATGTCAGGGTCAAGTTGGGGCTTGGACGGTGCCCTGTGGCTATGTCGACCTTTTGTAGTTTGGACTGGGCATTGGCCCTTTCTGGACAATAGTTCATGTATAATATTTGTCACTTCGGTACTTATGGTGGCTGTTGGCATGCAAATACATTTTCAATTCTGCCTCACTGTTGTTCTTGCATTATTATGAGGTGTGTCCCATGACATTGTTTTTCGTCTGCAGCTGGTTGGGTATGGTGTGTGTGTGTGAATGGTCTGTGTTGTGTGTGTGTCACTCTCCTTTTCCTCCCTTCCTCCCTTGTGTGCTAGGCATCTGTACTCACCGTCGCAGTCTTCTTCGGCATTGGTGTTCCAGATGGAGCATGACATAGAAAACCATCAGGAGGACCTGCAGTTCCAGTTCCATGATGGAGTTGATCTTCTCAGTGTCTCTGATAGTGAGTCTTTGGTCTTCTGTGTTGTATTTCTGCCTGGCTTTTGATGGCATTGCTACCGCCCTGGAAATTATGGCGGTGTGCTGTGTCATGATATGGTGGGTGGTACCTTGTCTTCCGCCTGGCTGTTGATGGCTACTGCCATGGTGAGTGGTGTTAACGCCCTGGCGGATGGGATGGTACATTGGCTGTCTATGGGAGTTATCTCCGCCATGGTCTTAATTTGGCAGTCGTTACCGCCAGCCTGATGGCAGTATTACTGCCACTTTAACAGTCACCGCCAATGTCATAATGACCAACTTAGTCAATCAAGAGAGCCAAATTTAATGAAAAATTCAAGACCAAAATGATAAAAATCAAATAAGTAGAAGTAAAAATGTGATTTTTTAAAGAATAAAGTTAGTTGGAGTGCTTAGAAGCACAAATCACCAACCGGGGTCATCTGGTCATCTGCTGAACAGCAGTACCTTGATTCTGGTTGTATCACCAGGGAGCAACACACCGGAGTTATCCCACAGCAAGAGAGATGCATCGATTTTCTCCACTCAGTCAAGGAGATCCATCAATTTTCTCCAAGCCGCAGCGGCGATGCAGTGACACCAGGGTACGATGGTTCTTAAGGCGATGCACCAAAGTTAATCCTGGCAGCAGAAGTGATGCGTCGATTTTCTCCATGTAGCAGTGGCCACTCGATGGCTCAAAGGTGTGAAGGTTTCAGAAGTGATGCGTCAGTTCTGGACTTGTTGAAGTGGCAGTATGTCGGAGTTGATCCCCCCAGTAGAGGCGATGCGCTGGTCACGATCCAGGAAACAGGGGCGATTTGCCACTTCTTTCCCTCCCAACAGTGATGATGCATCGGTTTTGGTTAGAACAGCACTTTAGACCCACTTCTAAGGGCCCGGGACTGGATTGAAACCACTTGCCAGGGCAAGACTCTTAGATGGCAGAATCCATGGGCTGTAGGTGATACATTGGAAGTCTTTTATGTCCCTGATACTTCACAAGAACAGGAGGCAAGCCTTTGGAGTCACTTTGGTTCTGGGTTGGAGAGATTCAGGTCAGGTTTTTCTCAGTACCAAGCAAGGAGAGCAGCTGGTAGCAGGTCAGCAGAGCAGATGACCAGCAGAGTGACAGCCCTTTCAGAAGCACAGGAGTCCTTCTTCGTGGTAGAGTATCCACAGGTCCTGAAGTGTACTGTGTTGGTGGTGCCTGAGGTTCAGTTCATATACCCAGTGGTGCCTTTGAAGTGGGGGAGACTTCAAAGAGGGGCCTTTGAAGTGCACGGAGTACCTGCCCTTCCTGCCCTGGCTCCAGACTCACTACAGGGGGGAATGCAGCCCTTTGTGTGGGACTGGGACATAGACCATTCAGGTGTAAGTATCAGCTCCTCCCTCCGATCCTGCCCAGGGTCACCCATCGGACTGCAGATGACTCATGAGTCGCACTTAAGCTCTCTTTGTGTGTGGCTGTCTGGAGGAAATTCACAAAAGCCCAGCTGTCACCCTCCCAAACGAGTAGTCAGAGACAGGCAGAAGGCACCAGATGGTCAAAGGAAGAAAATGGTAATTTTCTAAAAGTGACATTTTCAGAATTACAATTTAAAATCCAACTTTACTATAAGTTGTGATTTTAAATTGTGATTTCAGAGACACCAAACTTGGGGGTCCCATCTCTTCCCAATTGGAAATGAGGCATAAAAAATATTAAGGTAATCCCAATGTTATCCTTCTGGAGAGACAGACCTTGCTGAATTAAAAAACAAGGGCCTCATTTACAAAGTGTTGGCAAAGGACAGCATTGAAAGCCTTTTTACTGCACTTCCCTGTGTCAAAACCAGAGGGAAGGAATGCGCTGTATCTACAAGATACAGTGCATTTCTGTCCTTCTCCACTGTAGTGGCACACAAATTGCTACCATGCATCAAAGCAGGCACCCTTGTACCTTAGTTCAGGGATGCCTGCATTGTGGGTATGATTGTTTTTCTGCAGGAATGCAGCACACATAGAAAGAGGAAAAATGGGGAGAATCAATGGTATTTTTCCCCATTGTACTACCCTTATGCCACCCCTGGGATAGCGTAGGAAACTGATGCATTCCCAGGTTTATAAAACCGTGGAAATCTCGGAATGCGTCAGATTCCATGGGTGTTGTGTGGGAACACCCACTGCAACACCCATGGAACACCCCTCCCACACAGAGTATTGCATGAAAAGTGCCATATCTACAAGGCCACGTAAAGCCACACAAAGAGGCTTTGCGTGGCCTTATAGATATGGCCCTGCAGCCTTCCCCACCAGTGCATCAGAAAAAGTGATGAGCTGGCAGCACAGACCACATGTAAATGAGGCCCTCATGTTAAGAGTTTTTCACTACTCGGGCATGTAAAACTTAAACGTACATGTCCTACTTCTTAAATACACTAACCCTGCCTATCCTAGGGGTGACGTATGTATTAAAAATGAAGGTTTAGGCCTGGCAAAAAGGTTAACTTGCAAGGTCAATATGGCAGTTTAAAACTGCACACAAAGGCCCATATTTATACTTTTGGATGCAAACCAGCACCGGCGCTGGTTTGCGTAGAATTTTTTACAGCCTGCTAACGGCATTCCTACGTGCCATGCGGGCGCCTTATTTAAGGAATGACGTTAGCTGGTGCTGCGGACTGGTCTGAGTAAAAACAAATGACTCAAACCAGGCAGCGCCGGCGTAGGGGAAAATGGGGGTTGTGCGTCAAAACATGTTGTGCCATTTTTTGACACACAACCCCCATTGAAATGACTCCTGTCTTAGCAAAGACAGGAGTCATGCCCCCTTGCCCAATGGCCATGCCCAGGGGACTTATGTCCCCTGGGCATGGCCATTGGGCACAGTGGTATACAGGGGGGCCCAAATTAGGCCCCCTAGGCCACTTTAAAAAAATAAAAAATACTTACCTCAACTTACCTATACTTACCTGGGATGGGTCCCCCATCCATGGGTGTCCTCCAGGAGTGGGCAAGGGTGGCAGGGGGTGTCCCTGGGGGCAGGGAAGGGCACCTCTGGGCTCCTTCCATGGTCAGAGACCATGGAAGTGAGCCCACAGGTCTCCTAATGCCTGCCCAGACCCAGGCGTTAAAAAACGGTGCACATCAGGCTCTGCGCTGTTTTTTAAGGCCTGCCCCCTCCTGTGCGTCAAATTGACGCTGGAGTATAAATAAGGCGCACAGGCCTTAAAGTCATTTTTGGGGCAGGAACACCTACCTTGCATGTCATTAACGCAAGGCAGTTTCCTGCATCCACAAAATGGCGCACAAGGAGGAATTTTGACGTCCGCAGGCTCGGGCGTCAAAGTTTAAATACGGTGCACGGTTGGAGCTGAATGTGCATCAAAATATTTGACGCACATTCGGCGCAAACTGAGTATAAATATGCCCCAAAGACTCTGCAATAGCAGACCATGGCATATTTAAAGGGCTACTGAAGTGGGTACCACAATCAGTGCTGCAGGCTCACTAGTAGCATTTAATTTACGGGCCCAAAGTGCATGTAGTTGACTTTATTAGGGACTTACAAGTAAATTAAATATGCCAATTGTGGATAGCCCATGTTATCATGCTTTAAGCGGAAGGTACAGGTACTTTAGCACAGGTTAACAGTGGTAAAGTGCCCAGAGTCCTAAAACCAGCATAAACGAGGTCAGTGAAACAGTAGGTCTGAAGGCAAAAAATTAGGGGAAACCACACCAAGGTTGTCAGATCTAACAGACCTCAGTAAATCTAAAGGTCCATCTACCTTTACCAAATGAAAAGATGTAATTCAAGCAATACATTTCTAATAATTGTACAGCCTGCATATAGACAATGTTCTAAATTTCATTGGAAAAGAGTAATTTTAAATGCTGAATTGTGTTTATATTTCTAAGGCAATCAATACATTAACAAAATGTTCCTGGTCAGGAGTAAAAAGTGCCACTTCATATCCTATGTGTGGAATTCAGTTGTGTGAGTAATTTTCAGACTGACCTTAATTTGTTCATATTGCATCATGTAACTTACTAGTAGCTCTAGAAATCCAAGCGTTGAGAGTGCGCTCCCATGCAATGAACTTCACTCTATTCATTTCTCTACCTGGGGTGGTCTGCTGTAGAGTTATGAAATAGTTAACGTATTAATAATGTGAATCAAAGATAAAATTGATCTCTTCCAAAAATACACTCAAATGCCTCTCTAATGGAAACTTTGGGGCTCACTACGAGTTTGGTGGTCGTACAAGCTGACTGCAAAACTTGCGAGGATGAGGCGGCTGTCTTCCGGGCTTCCTCATCCCCTGTTGTATTATGATGTTCACACTGGGCTGACTGGTGGGAACATAGTATTACAAAGTTCCTGCCAGTGAGCACGGCGGGATCAGAACTACGGTATGGGTCTCAGGTCCCCTAAAGGAGCAGAGGCTATTATCGTAGCTCTCTGCTCCATCAAAATGCGCACTGTCAGAGTGCGCATTCCTAGGGTGCTGGACAGGGGGGGCCCTAGAACTGACCATGCCATTGGCATGGGCAGTGCAGGGGCCCCTCTGTGGCTCCCTGCACTGTGTTTCCAGAAACTTTCCCATGCCGTGATCCAGAAGTGTTTCCGCCATCAGCCCATTAGGAACCTTAGTCCACATGCATGAAATATAGGATTTGCGACTCGCAGATTGCGAGTCAGAGCGACTCGCAATTTGTGACTCGCAAACCTTATGTTCAACAGTGTCAATGACACTGTTTGAGATTCACAAGGGGGTCGCAAATGACCTACCTCATGAATATTCAAGAGGTAGGTCGCAATTTGCGACCCCCTTGGGAATGGCCGCCGTCACAGGGATGGTGGCCTGCTGGAGACAGCAGACCAACATGTCTGTGACTGCTTTTAAATAAAGCAGTTATTTTTTTAATGCAGCCTGCCTTGAAAAACATGTTTTCAGTGCCATTCACAAAGGGAAGGAGTCCCATGGGGACCCCTTCCCATTTGCAAATGGGTTAGCACCAGTTTGAAACTGGTGCTAACTGCAATTGTTTTGCGAGCATATTCACGGTCACAAAGCAATCTGACATGAGACTGCGACTCGCAATTAGGAAGGGAACACCCCTTCCTAATTGCGACTCGCAACCCCTTTTTGCGATTCGGTAAATAGTTTACAGAATTGCAAAAATGGGTCTGTACATCCCAAAGTGCATTTTTCACATCGCAAACGGCCCAATTCACCGTTTGCAACGTGCAAAATGCTACGTACATGTGGCTCCTTGTTCCTTATGCTGGCAGTGATGGCAGTTCCCTGGAGGGCTGACTGTTAGGGTCCTATTGTGGTGGTCAGACAGCCTGGAGTGTGGCAGTATGATGGTCACTGAGAAGATGGTAGTCTCAAAACCACCAGCCTCCTAATTTCCTAATGTCCATTGTCTTTGAGAGCTGGAGTATTGCCCCAGACATGGTCAGTTCTACCACAACAGAATTGATGGTCTCTCTGACAATGTTCCAGCACTTCTCATGATGGAAACTTTGGCCTTCATTACAACCCTGGCGGTTGGTGTAAAAGTGGCGGTAATACTGCCAACAGGCTGGCGGTAATTACTGCCAGATTATGGCCATGGCGGATAGATCTCAGATAGACAGCCACTTTACCACACCGACCGGCAGGGCAAAAACAACAGCCACCATGGCGGTAGCCGCCTATAGCCAGGCGGAAGTCAGTGTTCCGTCTACCATATTAAGACACACAAAACCGCCACCTTTTCAGGGGCGGTACCAGAGACATCATAAGCCTGGCTGAAACAGGCCTCAGGAGTGAAAGGACTCACCATTGGAGACACAGGGAACAACCACGGCGCCATGGATCCTGAGCTGCATGTCTTCCCCATGCTCTTCTAAGTGCTGCTCCACCACGAACACCAACGACGGCGAAGACGATGACGGTGAGTACAGCTGCCTAGCACACTAAGGAGGGGGGGGGAAGAGAGTGACACACACACACACACAACACACACAGCCTCCCAACACCGTACATACAACCAGATGCACAAGAAAACAATATATTCCCCCTAAATAAGATGAATAATGCAAGGACAAAATTCATTTACTAAAGTGAGTGTAATAAGATCAACACAGTATAAAAATAACTTAGCTAATTTTACAGATATTTACAATTCAAGGAACACTGCCCAGTCCTCAGTTTGCGTAGGCCAACTGGCCACAGGCCAACATCCAAGGCCCCACTTGTCACCGGCATCAACATTGAGAGAACAATGCAGGGGCATTAGCTGGTAAATAGGCAGGTACCTCAGGGGGACAGGGGATGAGGAGCACCTCAGCTGGGAGATGGAACAAGACCACTGGTTCTGGAGGGGCCAACATACCCTGGGCTTGGTCCAGGGGAGTTTAAGGCCACAGTCTCTCAAGTGGGTGACGTGCCCACATGCTCTGGAGGGGGCAGAATGCCCTGTGCTTGATCCTGGGGAGTGCAGGCCACAGTCTCTCAGGTAGGTGACTTGCCGACTGGTTCTGGAGGGGGCATTGTGCCCTGTGCTCTTAATCTGGGGAGGCTGGGGTTGGTAAGTGTCTTACCCACTGGTTCTGGAGGGGGTATCATGCCCTGTGCTCTTGATCTGGGGAGGCTGGGGTTGGTGAGTGTCTTACCCACTGGTTCTGGGGGGGCATTGTGCCCTGTGCTCTTTATCTTGGGGAGGCTGGGCTTGGTGGGTGTCTCACCGACTGGTTCTGGAGGGGGCATTGTGCCCTGTGCTCTTGATCCTGGAGAGTGCAAGGTCACAGTCTCTCAGGTGGGTGTCAGACCCACTGGCTTTGCAGGGGACAGGCCGCACAGCAGCCCATGGAGGCAGGGCTACATACCGTCCACTGGTGGTGACGGCTGCTCAGTGGCGGAAGTAGTGCTGCTGCTGCTGCCGCCGGTGGGGGGAAGCTCCAGTCCATCCCCTGCAGCCTCAGATGTCTGCCCACTGGCATTGGTGGTGCTGCTGGTGGGGTGAGGCTCCAGGCCCATTCCCTGCAGCCTCAGATATCTGCCCACTGGTGGTGGTGGTGCTGCTGCTGCTTGTGGGGGGAGGCTCCAGCCCATCCACTGCAGCCTCAGAGGGCTGCCCACTGGTGGTGGTGGTGCTGCTGGTGGGGGGGAGCTACAGCCCATCCCCTGCAGCCTCAGATAGCTGCACAACCATGGTTGGTGGTGGGGGCTCTGTCAGAGTTCCTGCCCCAGGCCCCTTGCCATTCCTGCCTGCTGGTTCTGGTTCCTTGCTACTCCTGGCAGTAGCTGGGGCATGCTCCTTGCTCTTACTGGCAGCAGCTGGGGCAGGCTCCTTGCTCTTCCTGGCAGCAGCTGGTGCAGGCTGCTTGCCCTGGAGGCTGTCTGGTGCAGGCTCCTTCACCCTCAGGACATGTTCCCTGGATCATTTCCCACCACAAGTGGGTGTGGTGACTACTGGGCCTGTGGACTGGAAGGCTGAGGTGCTTGGCTGGGTTTTTGCCACCCTGGCCAGACATGCAGAACGGGGGGAGGGGCAGGGAAGAGGTCAATGGTGGATAGGAAAAGCTTTTTAGGGACATTGGGGCAGGAAGAGGGAGAAGGGTTCGGAGTGGAGGAAGAGGGAGTGGTTGTAGGTGGTTTCTGTGTGCTGATTTGGGGTGCAGGTGCATGGGCTGGATGCTGTTGTGAGGTAGATGGCTGTTGGGTGTCTGAGTGCTTGCGTTTGTCTACATTAGGATGGGGGACAGACACAGTGAGAGAGGACACAGAGGGACTTGTGCATGGCTGTTGTGGAGGTGTCTGCGAGCAAGATGTGTGTTCTGCTAGGTGTGGTGGTGATGCTGGTAGTGGATGAGGATGTAGTGCATGCAGGTGTGAGTGTAGACGGAAGTGGGAGGGAGGTGGAGGAGGAGGAGGAGGAGGGGAGACAGTGGAAATTCTGGATGTTGGTATGTCTGTATGTGGATGGTGTTTGTGTGAGTGCCTGTGGGATTATGGGGGTCATTACGACCTTGGCTGGCGGCTACCGCCGCCCGCCAGGCGGTAACCTGTGTGCGGCCGCCAATGCGGCCGCACTCACGCGGCCCCCATTATGACATTCCCGCCGGCCCAGCGGGAATGAGGCCGCAACATAGGAGCCGGCTCCTAATGGAGCTGGCGGTGTTGCGGCCGTGCGACGGGTGCAGTTGCACCTGTCGCGCTTTTCACTGTCTGCTATGCAGAAACTGAAAAGCTGGCCGGGGCCCTGTTAGGGGGCCCCTGCACTGCCCATGCCAGTGGCATGGGCAGTGCAGGGGCCCCAGGGGCCCCAGGACACCCCTTACCGCCAGCCTCTTCCTGGCGGTGCAGACTGCCAGAAACAGGCTGGCGGTAGGGGGGTCATAATCCCCAGGGCAGCGCTGCTTGCAGCGCTGCCCTGGCGGATTATCACCGCCGGGGCTAAAACGGCGGTAAACCACCGGCCCCGGTGGTGCGACCGCGGCGCTACCGCCGCGGTCGTAATAAGGGCCTCCGTACCGCCAGCCTGTTGGCGGTACGGACGCCACATTACCCCTGGCGGTCTCTGACCGCCAGGGTCGTAATGACCACCTATGTGGGGTGCTTGTGTTTGCCTGTGCCACTCTTGTGTGTTGTCTTGTGTGCATGCTCGTCTGCCTGTGTGCTTGGGACAGGTTGGGGTTGAGAGGAATGGAATAGGGAAAAGGAAGTTGGAGGGGGGAGGGTGGAAATAGGGACAATGGCTGCCATCAGAGAGGAGGCCAGAGCCTGGATTGATCTCTGTTGGGCCGCTAAGCCAGTGTGAATGCCCTCCAGGAATGCATTAGTCTGTTGTATTTGGGCTGCCAGCCCCTGGATGGCATTCACAATGGTTGACTGCCCTACGGAGATGGATCTCAGGCGGTCAATAGCCTCCTCATTCAGGGCAGCAGGGCTAACTGGGGCAGGGCCTGAGGTGCCTGGGGCGAAGGAGATGCCCACCCTCCTGGGTGAGCTGGCACGGGCAACTCGATGAGGGGCTGCTGAGAGGGCGGTGCTGGTATGGGGGTGGCGGCTGTACCTGTAGCTAGGGTGGTCACAGAGGTGTCCACCACCACCAGGGAGCTTCCTTCGGAGGGGGTATCTGTGTGTGAACTGTCCCCTCCCATCTCCGCCGTAGTGGTCCCCACGCCCTCCATACCACTGGTGCCCTCAGAATTGGTGGACTCCGCCTCCTGGGTCCTGTGGGATGCAGCTCACTCCGTCCCCGGTGTCTCTGCCCCTCCGCCAGATGGTGCAAATGCACATAAGGACAGGGTGACAAAACAAAAAGAGGGGGAGTGAAAAAGGATACACTTGGTCAATGGCTGAACCAAAAGCACCGTTGGCGTACACAGCACATTCACACACAGGGTACTGGCATACGCACTATGCATTGCAATACCAGTGATATTGCTAGCCAACAAGGCATGGGGAGGGGCACACACCGCTAAATCCAGCACACTTGGGACACACGCAGCCTTGACCAGCAGTGGATGCCTTCGAACTAGGTAACAGGATTATCCCTTCTGGACCCTTTCCACCAGGGGACCTATGCTGCAATGTCAGGCCTTGCCTAAGGGCACCCACTGCACACAACTCCCACCCGAATACCACCCTACCATGCGTATGTTATAATGATGGGCACTGTACTCACCCCCTTGTGGCTGCTGTGATACCCTCAGCGCCCATCCAGCTCAGGATAGACCACTGTCAGTGTGCAGGCCATCAGGGGGTTCAGGGTTCAATGGGCACTCCTTCCTTGTTGGGAGGCCAGCCCCAGCTAGACCTCCGCTGCCTTCAGTGCCCAGCATCTCTTGTCCTCCCACTGTTTCTGACAGTGGTTGCTCCGCCTGCCGTAGACCTCCAGGGTCCGCACTTCCTTGACGATGGCAGGCCATATCCCCTTCTTTTGATGGAAAATTGTATTAGTCAGACAATCCTGCCTGTTATACTTACGGTCCACCATACCACTTGACATCACCATTTACAAACACATGGCCCAGCACACAACCTGTATGCCGCCCAGGGGACATCCACCCACCCCCCTTACATGCCTTCATATCCCCCCACGCATGCATTCATGCCACATGCATCGTGCCCACAGTGTACTGACCTGTTGGTCTGGAGGCCCATACAGCAGACCGTACTGTGGTAGGACCCCATCCACCAAGTGTTCCAACTCCCCTGAAGTCAAGGCAGGGTCCCTTTCCCCAGTCACACGGGCAATGGTAGGTTCCAGACACAGGTCACACAGCACATGCAGTGTAGGTCCGCTCCTGTTGAAGGTCAGGTAGCAAATGAGAAATATTATATAAAATGGCGGTAACGTCCAGGGTGCTGCATACCGTCACAGCCTGCATACATCACCATTGGCCACTGTAACCCATGGGGCCCAATTATAACCAATGAGGAGCTGGACAGCAGTTCTCCACCTCCTCCCGCAACAGCGCACAATGTCAGTGGACTTACCTCACTTTCACCTGTCCCTCCACACAGGACAGGCAGACGCCATTTCGGATGGGGGGGCAGGCCATGGATAATTACTGCGTCACTGTTTAATTTTGGACATACAGGACAATTCTCACTGACCCAATTCAATTTGACAGCATGCATCGCACCGATTGTTCAGTTTGTGACTGGCTCCTCACTATTTTTTCCCTTCGATTTCTACCACTTGGATGAATAGGAGATGGGGACATACCCCTGTATTCAGGCCCCTGGTGGACTTGGCAACAATGGAGGACAGGCACATCATCCTCACCTATATCCTTGACGGAGCCACAATCACAGAGCAGTGGGCCCAATTGGAGCTTGACCTGATATCTGCTATCTGTCACCCCACTGGGATCCCCCCTCTTGTGCAAGTTCTATCAGTTCTCCTTTCCTGGCAACTGGTTCTTTCCAAGTGGTAGTGGGCTTGGCAGCAAAAATGTCACAGACAATGTTCTCAATAGTGCTGACTAGAGTGCTGTCTGCCCTGATTAAACACATGTGCAGCTACCTTGTATTTCCCCAGGTCGAAGATTTGGCCACAGTGAAGGCTGACTCCTATGCAATGGGACACATCCCCAACATAACTGGTGCGATTGATGGAAAACATATTGCATTTGTCCCCCTTTGTCAAAATGAACAGGTGAACAGAAATCACAAGAGCGTTCACTCAATGAATGTACAGATGGTGTGCTAGGCAGACCAGTGCATCTCCCATGTCAATGCTAAGTATCCTGGGTCTGTGCGTGATGCCTTTGTCCTGAGGAATAGCAACATCCTATATATAATGGCCCAACTACAGAGGCACAGGGTGTGGCTAATAGGTGAGCCCTGGTTCCCACCTAGTATATGTTGGTGTATGGTGTGGGTCATATGGGATAGTGTGTGACTAAATGTTGTCCCTCAATATTTGTAGGTGACTCTGGTTAACCCAACCTATCATGGCTATTGACCCCTGTGGGGAATGCCAGGACAAGGGCAGAAGAACGTTATAATAAGGGATATGGGCGAACCAGAAGGATCATAGAAAGAACCTTTAGCCTCCTGAAGGCCAGGTTTCGGTGCCTCCATCTGACAGATGGATCCCTGTGCTACTCATCCAAGAAGGTGTGTCAGATAATAGTGGCATGCTGTATGTTGCTCAACCTTGCCCTGAGACGCCATGTACCTTTTCTGCAGGAGAAGGAGGCTGGAGATGCCCGTGTGGCAGAAGTGGACCCTGTGGGCAGTGAGGATAAGGAGGCAGAGGATAAGGACCAAAGAATAGCAGTGATCAGACAACATTTCCAATCACACACAGGTAAGACAGTGTTACTTCATATTTCATTGTCCTTATTTTGAAATTGTTTGGTACTGCCATGCTGTTATTTTCCACTTCTATGCCCACTTACTGTACCCTTTGGCAATTTACTTTACAGATGTTGGTGCCTCACAGTAGCTCCTGGTGTAATCACTGCAGCCAACTACAGGTCTTTCATATGTGCTCATTTACTGTACAGTTGAATTGCAATGTTTGTACATGGTTCAACATATCCGCACTTAAAAAATGTGACATACTCCATACTTTTCACGGGTGTTTATTTAAGTGCTAATATATTGAGGGGCAAGTACAATGGGATGAGGTGATGATGGAGGAAATTCCAGGGTATAGTTCCAGTCTGTAGCACAAGTGCATTGTCCATGGGGACATAGGAAGGGGAGCAATGGCAGTTCAAGGTGGACAGGGTAACAGAGTGGGACACAAGGGTGACAAGCAGGAGAGTATCATTTCCTGGTGGGGGTCTTGGCAATAGTCTCTGGCGTCTGTCTGGATCACAGGGAATGTTTGCGGGGTGGTTCTTCAACTGCAGAGGGAGGGGTGCTGGTGGCCTGTGAGTCCTGTGGCTGGGCCTCCTGTACACTAGCGGCAGCGGAGGATGAAGGCAGTTCAAATGTCTGGCTAGTGGCAGGGGCCTGCTGGTGTGAGACTACCTCCCTCATAATATTGGCCATGTCTGCCAGCACCACTGCTATGGAGACCAGGAGGGTGTTGATGGCCTGTAAGTCCTTCCTGATCCCCTGGTACTGTCCCTCCTGCAGCCGCCTGTTCTCCTGGACATTGTCCAGGATCTGGCCCATCGTGTCCTGGGAATGTTGCTATGCTCCCAGGATCGCTGCAAGTGCCTCCTTGAGAGTCGGTTCCCTGTCCTGTCCCCCCGGCGCACAGCAGTCCTCCCAGTTTCCCTGTTGTCCTGTGCCTCTGTCCCTTGAACCATGTGCCGTGATTGGTCTCTGATTGTCATGGGTTTGAAGTGTACCCTGGGCTCCCTGTAGCGGTTGACACACTGCTGATTGATATGTCCTGGGGACAGAGATGTGGGTACACTGGGTGGGTGCTGTGGTGGTGTTTCCAGATGGTGAAGTCTCTGTGGTTGTCTGTGACTGGGCTTGGGTGACCGACTGTCCAGAGGTACCTTTGGTTTTTAAGTGAATTTATATGTTTTTTAAAATTCTGTTTCCTAACTATAACGTTCTGTAACCTTTAGTTTTTCTGTGAATATTTATGGTTTATTTAAAGTAGAGTAATTTTATTTACCATACGTTTATCCAACCACTTCAAATACCCTCCATAAACCCTAAAAACGCCTTACCACCCAACAACCCATGCCCACCTTAAACCGTAAAAATACCTTGCCATCCAAAAACCCATTCCCACCCTAAAGCCTAAAAATGCCCTTCTTACCCAAAAACTCATGTCACCTTAACACCTAAATTTCTCCTTACCACTCAGAAACCCATACCTTCCCTAAAATACATACATTTATATACCTTATACTTACCTGTAAGTCCTTTACAACAAATATGGCTTTATGCTTTATTCCTTTACAACACAGTCTGTTGTAATGACATGAGTGGTTAAAGCATATTTGTTGTAAAGGCATGCTTGGTAATGGCATGTGTGTTAATGTTGCATGTGTGGTTAAGCACTAACCATCATTTCTAGGAAAAAATGAACCACCTCCATTTTGCTCATTTCTAAATTAAATGTTTTAAGTTTTACCAGTTTGATTCAATCAAGATGACTTCTGGTGTGCCCATCATTTATCATAAGTAAGAATTTTAGCACTCCATTTGTTCTTTAGAATGCTCTGGAAGGATGCAGTAGAGCACAAGGGAATCAACTGACTCACTGCTCCTGTTGGAAGTACATGTTTTACTGAAAATGTCAAACTTAATTCTCATATGGCTGAGAAAGCTGGTATGGTTTTACATAAAATGTGCTCTCATTTTAGCGCCTGGAGCACCTTCCATCACCTCTATGGGTAGATCATGAAAAAACAGTTTTCTTTCAAACATGATTTATGAAATCCCAGCAGGGTAAAATCACACTAGAAAACACCACAATTCCTAAAATTAGTATGGCACCATGAACTAATGATTAATATTGTAACTGACATTTGTTATCAACCTTTATAAGTTCTCCTTTTTAAGACTCTAAGAACCGGTGCTATCATGTATATTGGACCTAAGATAGTTGCAAGCACTTCCTCGTTAAAGTGCTGACAGACAATCAGATCTCAGAATGAGATCTGTGCTTAGGCTCCAGCCAGATATACAAATTTGTGTTTACTGTAATAGCTCAAAAACTACAGAACATATTTACACCAAATAAGAAAATGCTTGATCTGCAGACCAAAAGCTATGTTTCAGTGAAAATAGATGTAATTCTGTCCAGCAGTTTGAGCTGTAGTTGTGTTTAAAACCCCCATGGAAATTAAAATTGGAAACGTACTGCTTTTGATCCCCTCTTTTTCTCAGCCCCCCATGACAGATCACCCCCAAAATGTTTCATGCATTTCATGTGCAACAAGAATAATGGGCAAACATTTTTGGAAAATTTTGTGAAGATTTGTCAAACAACACCTAAGATATAGGCAATGTTTATATATATATATATATATATATATATATATATATATATTCACCTAAAAAAAACAAAGGTTACAGGGATGTTATAGTTAGGCTCACATTTTAAACGTACGAAACCATATAAATTAATCAGTTATAGTTAGAGTTACCTCTCATGTAACTGTAACTCATGCCCTAAGGTAACTCTAACTCGCGCCCTTGCCATGCACAGTTTTTTTCGTCAAAAACATTACTGCAACTATTACTTTGATATTATCAATGATGTTGTGAAAGATGGCACAAGTGCCATTAATTGTGGGGTAATTAGCAGTGCATGGAGAGGCCCCCGCTCTAAATACAGTGTTGCCCCACAGGTAATAGTCTCTGGGGCAGCGGGGCCACAGGCCCGCTTCATACAAATAGCAACCCTTGTGAGGTGGTGGTCCCTGGAGCAGTGGTAGGGGGCCAGGAGGCCCCCCGTATTTCCACATAAAAGCCCCCGGGGCTTGGCCCACCTGGGAGCATTACACAAATGAAGGGCGGGAGCACACACTTCATTTTGTTTTTTTGATTTTACAGTGGATCTGCTGATCCACTGTGACTCTGACCAAAAATTAAAAAAATGCTTTTCAGCCCGGGAGGGGTGGGGGGGGTACCTTTGGGATCCCACCACCACAGCTAGGCGGTCAGGGTGTTCGTAACCTGGCCCCTTTTCTTTTTTGTTTTACTTTTATTTTGGGACTCGGCTTCAGCTGATACCCAAAATGGCTGACAACACTTCAATGACTTCTGTTGTTGAATTGTTATCACCTCGGCCCATCAGATCTCAGCACGACAACGGGAAGGGTCACATATCCTTCGAGCCCCTAGATATATAACTTTGTTTTCCACTTAATTTCTCAAAAACTACTAAGTGGAATTACAGCAAAACAACAAATGATGCTTTCTGGACCAGGATCTGCCTTCCTGCCACATTTGGTGTAATTCTGTCCAGTAGTTTTTGCACTATTGTTGTTCAAAATCCCTATGGGGAAAACGTGTTTTGGAATCCCCCCTTTCTTCTCTGTGCCCCCCCCACCGGAAGGATTACCCCAAAACTTTCCAGGCACCAGCTGACGGGACAGGCAAATTGTATTGGAAGGTTTGGTGAAGATTCGTCAAGCGGCACCAAAGATATAGGAACGTCAAAAAACACTATATAAAAACTAGGCCCTAACTATAACTACCTACTGTCAAGCGCCACTAGGTAAAACATATATATATATATATATACTGTTTGAAACGCCGTGGAATGATTGAACAATGAAGGTGATTTAATGACTTATTTATTTTAAGAACTGCAAAACCACTTATGAAATGCCGGTCGAATTCTAATTAAAGTTGTAGTGCACATGAAATGGAGATCGTACCTATTTAAGGAAAAACAGACTGGAGTATTTCTACCATTTTGGTTTTATCATCACATGTGCCAACTATTTAAATTGATTGTGCCACGGCGTTTCAAACAGTTGATAAAGGCTAACCTAATAGCCGAAACGCGTCCTGAAGTATCCCACTTGGGACTGAAGTGAATTAATTGTAATTAATTAAAGCCATGATCCTCAAACTAGAGTGCTGGCTTTCTCTGTATTCGAGGAAGAAGTGTTTATGTAAGGGCGAAGGCGGAGCGCCATTCCGAGCACCACCAGCGATTTGGAAGCACACCGGCATCCGTAAGCAGGAGTGTTTATATAGATATATATATATATCAATCCACAAAATTAGTCTCAGAGTGTGGCCGCTAATATCACAGCGGTCCCGGTCGGGCTCAGAATTGCCCAATATTATAAAAAACACTCTCTGAATCCCAAGAGCACCAGGACGCCTCCGTACAAAAAATCATTGATTTATTTAACAGCAAAACAAAACAACTACAAGGTGTTTCGGCATTACGCCTTGTTCATGGATAGAGTACTATTTCTATTGCTCATTTAAATAAACTAATACATTGACATAAAGAGAGGAAGGACTAATTCCAAGTCGATCGTGTCAATGGCGGACATCTTGAAAGGTCCATTGAGTGTAAATGTACACCAAGCAGATGCAGTATTACTCTATACACTTCTGCACTTCTTCACCCATAATTATTATATATAAACAACCATTTCTATCATAATTTTTCATCTATCATATACAATCTTATCCATTTTGATCCCAAAATGAGGATGAAGTGTCAAATAAATAAAGATAAGAGTAAATATAAAATATGACATATAGTAATTAAACATAACATATAATACTCAATTACAAACATATTGCCCAAGTGGGCAAAATTACTTGACCATGCTGCTCTGCCTTTATGATTCTCTTGACATGGTTTTAACCTTTCTTCCATTATACAACCTGATCCAGTCCTCATCCCATCTACACGAAAAACTAAAAGAAAAAATTTACACAAAAAACATGACTCAACCTAAAACTGCACCACTGCTTGTGAAGAAAAACAAATATGTACACTTATTATATGTTGATTTGTACATGTGCATTTTTTCCTATGCACTTTTTCCATATATGTTTCTTTATACATTTTTATCCCAAATGTGTGCTTAACTCCTCACTGGAATTCAACCCAATAGGATCCATGTCTCAAAATCTATGATATAACATGACTCCATGATCCTCAATGCCTTTTCTCTATTACCACCCCGTTTGCTGTCTTTAACCTGGTCAATCACTACAGATCTTAGGAGATTTTCATTACCGTCGTGTTGATTAGCAAAATGTCTCGCTACTGGGTAGCTCTTATCATTGCTTTTAATTGCTCGTCTGTGTTATAACACTCGTTTCTTTGCACTATGAATTTTGCTCCCTACAAACAATTTTTCACATGGACATATTAGGCAATAAACACAGTATGTCCTCCCACAATCATAGCTTCCTTTGATGACAAAATCCTGACCTTTCCCTGGTATCCTCACCTTTTTACAGCTGTTACTTGTTCTACATGCTTTACACTTCATGCAACACGAAAAACCGTTGCCTAAGTTATCCCTAATTACTCCTCCACATGATATATCATTGCAAGCCTATAAAATACGGAATATTTTAAGCAAGAGTTGGCACATTTTGCAAACTGATCCAGTGCTCAACGAATGTATTTATGAGAGACCCCAAATAACTTGCAAGAGATGTAGGTCACTGAGGGATGACTTGTGTCACAATGATGTATCATGTGGAGGAGTAATTAGGGATAACTTAGGCAACGGTTTTTCGTGTTGCATGAAGTGTAAAGCATGTAGAACAAGTAACAGCTGTAAAAAGGTGAGGATACCAGGGAAAGATCAGGATTTTGTCATCAAAAGAAGGTATGATTGCAGGACAACATACTGTGTTTATTGCCTAATATGTCCATGTGAAAAATTGCACAATTCATAGTGCAAAGAAACGAGTGTTTGAACACAGACGAGCAATTAAAAACAATGATAAGAGCTACTCAGTAGCGAGACATTTTGCTAATCAACACAATGGTAATGAAAATCTCCTAAGATTTGTAGTGATTGACCAGGTTAAAAACAGCAAACGGGGTGGTAATAGAGAAAAGGCATTGAGGATCATGGATTCATGCTTTATCATAGATTTTGAGGCAATGGATCCTATTGGGTTGAATTCCAGGGAGGAGTTAAGCACACATTTGGGATAAAAATGTATAAAGAAACATATGGAAAAAGTGCATAGCAAAAAATGCACATATACAAATCAACATATAATAAGTGTACATATTTCTTTTTCTTCACAAGCAGTGGTGCAGTTTTAGGTTGTCATGTTTTTGGTGTACATTTCTTCTTTTAGTTTTTCGTGTAGATGGGATGAGGACTGGATCAGGTTGTACAATGGAAGAAAGGTTAAAACCATGTTGAGAGAATCATAAAGGCAGAACAGCATGGTCAAGTAATTTTGTGCACTTGGGCAATATGTTTGGAATTGAGTATTATATGTTATATTTAATTACTATATGTCATATTTTATATTTACTCTTATCTTTATTTATTTGACATTTCATCCTCATTGTGTGATCAAAATGGATAAGATTGTATATGATAAATGAGAAATTATGATAGAAATGGTTGTTTATATATAATATTTATGGGTGAAGAAGTGCAGAAGGGTATAGGGTAAGGCTGCATCTGCTTGGTGTACATTTACACTCAATGAACCTTTCAAGTTGGCCCCCATTGACACAATCAACTTGGAATTAGTCCTCTCTTTATGTCGATGTATTAGTGTATTTAAATGAGCAATAGAAATAGTTCTCTATCCGTGAACAAGGCGTAATGCTGAAACGCGTTGGAGTTGTTTTGTTTTGCTGTTAAATAAATCAGTGATTTTTTGTACGAAGGCGTCCTGGTTCTCTTGGGATTCAGAGAGTGTTTTTTATAAAATATATATATATATATATATATATATATATATATATATATATTCACTGAAAACCCAAAGGTTACAGGGACGTCATAGTTAGGCTCACATTTTAAACAAACTGAACCATAGAAATTCATCTGTTATAGTTAGACTTATCTCAAGTAACCCTAAGGTAACTCGTTCCCCTGCCATGCAGTTTTTTCATCAAAAACTTTACTGCAAATATTACATTGATATTATCAATGATGTGATCAAAGATGTCACGAGTGCCATAATTTGTGGGGTAATTGGCAGTGCATGGCAAGGGCGCAAGTCATGGTTACCTTAGTGAATTTCGAAGATTTTAGATGATGAAATATAATGCAGCCCCCTGAATCAAGCGGTCAAGAGCACAACCATCTCCAATTCTTCTGTCATGCCCTTCACCAAGTTTTCCTTTCACCCTAAGCCTACAAACCAATGATCTAACTTCTTTTGTTGCAGTATATTTTGCATGCAATTGGGTAGCCGTGTGAATGAACGTTTGCCTTATGGCTCTAAGCCAACATTTTGAATCTCTGCTTAGGTGTTTGCATCATAGTTATTCTTATTTACTTATAAATATTTGTGATCATTTAATTAAACTGGGAGTACATCAAAGCTTGCAATCCTTTTTTTTCACTTTCCTACTAGCATCTACCAACATCCTCATGTTGGTGGCCTTGGCCTCTGACCTGAGCGTGCAAGGCTATTACTTTACATTATGCCTTCAGTGCTTCTGAACCTTGCTTCGCCACCATTTATGGTACCTCATAACTGTGTGTATGATCAATGTAACAAATTGATATCAAAGCAAAGACTCTGAACACCAATGGACATTCTGAAACATGATTTGGTTTTTGTTACTGCGATGATACACAATGGACACTGACAAAGACAATGAAAACCTTTCAGTATTTGAAGTGCCTTTATGAACCCTTCTCTTAAACAAAATATTAAGTCCCTCATTATGAGAGCTTGTTTTTGCTGAGGAAATAAGGTGATGGATGGAATGCTTGAATTATTCTCAGCCACTCGGAGCCGCATCCCAATCCACTGTGTTTTTGCCCACAATGTCCCCTCATTTTAGACCCCTTCAAAATTAAATCAGTCTTGATCATGCTCCTCCTGGGAACAGTCTAGCCTGAACTGTGAAGGCACGTACTACCTGAACCAGAACACAAGGAACTTAGGCCCTATTTAGCCCTAGTTAGGGTCCTTTAACCACATATAGTTAGGTTCCAGTGGCACAGTGAACCCAGGCCCCACATCTGAGTATACTCAGCAAACTTTGGCACATATTTATGGGAAAATGATGGAGTGCGACGCTGTTCTAAAATTGACAGAGCCGCGCTCCGTCATTTTCACAACGCAGAGATGCACTGTATTTAAGTGAATACAGCGCACCCCTGTGTTGTCCCCTGTGCTGGCGCTAAAGTTAGCGGCCAGCGCCAACTCAGGCATCCTTGCACCATCGTATATTGAGGGGTGTGATTGTTTATGTGCTGGAAGGTGTCCCTTCCTGCACATAAACAATTACTAATGGTGCTTTGACACTTCTGTGTGTGCTGCAAAATGCAGCACACACAGAAGTCCCAAAGCATCATTTTCAAGTGATTGTTTATGTGCAGGAAGAGACGCCTTCCTGCACATAACAATAATTTCTGGCATTTTGTTCTTTCTATGCAGCACGCTTAGAAAATATAAAAAAACAAGGAGGAATAAAAGTATTGCTCCATGTTGTGCCTTGCGCGTTTCGCGCTGCCTCAGGTTTACGAAATCTTGTAAATCTGAGGCAGTCTCAAAATGTAATGGGTGTTGCTGTGGCACGCCCACAGCAACACCCATTGCAAGCCCCTCTGACACAGATAACTGCGTCAGAGAGGCCCATCTTTACAAGGAGGTGTAACACCACAAAAAGTGGCATAACACCTCCTTGTAAATATGGAGCAGAGGTTAACGCCAAGTGGCACTAGGGGCTCATAAATATGCCCCTTAGTTCAGCAAATGCAAAATGAATAAGGTGATGGATGGAATGCTTGGATTAACCTCAGCCACTGGCAATCACTGAGGTTGCATTCCAACCCATCATTTTTTTGCCCACCATGGCACTCAATTTGGATGCAGTCATATGCAAATTCGTCCTGGGTGGAGCTTGTGAGGTCTGCTAGGTGGAGTAGCACAGAGCAGGCCAAAAGCTCTGAGATTTCATGGATTTTGTACTATGTTTTTGACGTTTAGGAGCACAATGCATGTTCTCGTGATTGAAACTTCATTTTATTTTTTTCTGTTCTGTGGATGGTGGTTGGCCCTGCTTCTGGATCAACCTTAATCTGTTCAATCCTCCCCATCTGATTCATTCCACCCCTCCTCCTATCAATGTGTGTCTTTTACGTTTTTTGTCATTGTTTAGTTTTTTTCATGACTTTTCAGTACTTTTTTGTGTTTTCCCTTTTCTTCTACAGTGTTTCCCTTCTTTCTTCCTTCCTATTTCTTCCCTTTTGGCGTAGCGCCAAAATGCAATGGGTGTTGCTGTGGCACGGCCACAGCGACTCCCGTTGCAAGCCCCACTGACACAGATAACTGCATCGGAGGCGCCCATCATGGCAGAGCAAGGTGCAAGAGGGAATTCCTGCACCAGTGCTGCTGCTAGCCACATACCTTGCGGTCACTGGTGCCACACCTGGGTGTGCCTTGCCATTTTTTTGCAAGGTGGAGGGGAAAGCACTTGTTTTTTTTTGTACAGCACCACCGTCCCTCCATGGGGGCACCACGATTCAGGCCTGAGAGTGGCTATGCCTTGCAGGAGCATCAAATGTTGTGGGTGAGGGTGAGGGTGCGCCCTTGTGTGCGTTGGCACACAGAGGTCCAGTGCACCCAACAGCAGTTAACACAATGCTGAGAAGACATACTGGACTGCAATCAGGACCTTCTAGACCTGCTTGGTGTTATTTGTTTTCCATCAGCATGCTGCTCACACTTAGAATTTAGTTAAGTTTATGTTACGACAAATAATATGTGATCCAGTTTGAGCTAGCCAAGTGCTTGGCTCTTCCAAATCGTACTCGTTGGCTCTCGCTTGGGCTGATTATTTTAGAAGTCAGCCAGACTCCTCTCTCCTGTCATTGAGATAGTGGTAGTAGTATTATGTAATATCAGTGAGTTAGTGTTCTCTGTGCCTTTCTTTATGTAGCTCATACAGTCCTGATGGCCATCTCCCAGTAATGTGAAGTATGCATTGAAAAGTGAGATTTCGTTGGCCCATCAAATGTGTTTGAGAAGCAAAGATCATTTGTTGCAATGCATGAATAGTTCCAAATTTAGATTAGGTTTAGGAAATTTGGAATGGGGGTTAGGTTCTGAAAATTAAGAACAGGCCAACTCATTACCAGTACTATAGGGAATGAGATTTAGAAAAATACAGTGTAATTGTGTTTATATTTGTCTGTCAAAATATTTTTTGGGGTAGATTACCTGTACAAGTAATCTATTTTTTTATCTTCTTATTTCTTACCTTAGCAACTAAGGGAAAGAAAAGGGCTTTGGAGCTGATACAGGGAGATGAGGGTGCCACCACCATTGCAGCAGGTGGCAGATCTGTTGGCGTCATTAAGACCTCCTTTCATATTATTATTATTATTTCACTAACTCTTACCACTCCCCATTTAAAATAAATGTTCAGCTTTTTACTGTGCCTGTCTCCTTCTTTTCCTGTTCATCTTTGTTCTATCTTTTTCTTTATTTCATGCTTCTGCAGCTGACTTCCTTATTTCTGGACTAGTCTGTAGCTTTATTATGCTTTGTTAGTAAGCTTTCCCTCTCCCCTTATATATCATGTGGACTGGTACTGTAAGAGTAAGAGAACACATTTTAGGACAGGTACTTGACCGTGAACATTGCACGCCCAACTAAGCTTTTCAGTGCATGTTTGTTGAGAAGGCTTCCTTTTTCTTGCTCATACTCAAACAATAAAACAAGAGAGTAGCCATGGTCACGGTGGACTCCCCCAGTGTTCCGTCATGTATATTATTATTGAAATATACAGTACTTTTGAACAACCTGCTATAGCATCTAAAGTGTGGTTGAGTTCTTACTGGCATCTTCTATCTGGAAATCAGCAGACAAACGTTCTTAAAAAACGCTACAAATTATGGGCTGATGGAAAAGGGAAAGAAGGCTGGATGGTTAAAAGAAAGGATAAGTGAAATGGTATATGAGTGAATTGATGTGTGGGTGGGTGAAAGGATGTTTAGGTTGGTGACAGGGGATGCATGGGTGGGTGAAAGGATGGATGAAAGTGTATATTGGTGAAAGGATCCCTGGGTGGGTGATTGGTGGATGGGTAAAAGGATGCTCAGATGGGTTAAAGGATGGGTGGATGTGTAACAATGTATGGGTAAATGGATGGATAAGTGAAAGGATATTGAAAGGGTGGATAGGTAAATGGATGTTTGGATGAGTGGATATATCGATGGATGGATTGGAATGGTGACCGATTGGCTGACAAAATGAAAAGCTTAAATGGTGGGTATCAAAGGGTGAATAGAACAATGAAAGGAATAATCAATGATTGCTTGGGTGAAGAAATAAGAGAGGGATGTTTTCACGTACTTTCAGGTACTTTCACGTACTTACTTTGCTTGGTTATCAAAGATTTGGTGCAAATTGGGTATTATGTTAATTTTCTGTCTACTCCTTTAACTCACTGTATTTGTTAAGCAAGGTAGATATTTATCCTCCCACCCATCATCATTCATCACCTTCCTGCCCATGCTTTTTAGTCACCCATGTCATGACATAAACTGCAGCATGGTTCAATTCGGCGGTACAATAATGTTGTGTGTGCTATGTGCATCTTATTCAGTTAATGCAACATTTACATTTACAAAGTTTTCACTGCATTGTAAATCACAAACAAGGTGTTTTTGTCTTCCCTCCTAGTGCCTTCTCAGTCACTTCCTAGTAATTCAGTCCTTAATGGTTTCCTATATTCTGTCCCAGCATACAAAAACATTGAAAAATCAATTCTTGGCATGTGCCACATTTTTCTGGACAAGTGATTAATATATTTCATGGCTTCCATAACAGATTTATGCCTGTTCCAATGTTCTCCCTTTGACATTCATCAACTACAGTGAGGCATGTGTGGGTAACGAAATGGCCCTGAAACTTGTAATCAGTCATATCAAATTCCAATGGCCCTAGACGATCAGCAATGTACTACTACTGTGCCACTCTAATTGTAAACTAGCATTTGACAGAACTCTTTTTGCTATTTGTCTTTTTTTTTTCTTTATATAGCTACTCCTAGTGGACCACTCCCATGCCAGGAGATAGCAGCCTGGCTTTGGCGGCAGAGGTCAGAGGTTATCCGTTTGGAGTACAAGAGGCTGGTGGCTCTGCAGATGGAGGAGGACGAGTCAATTGCCTTGACGGTGGCTCCCAGTCCACCAGCCAGCCTAAGTTCTGTCACAGCCTCATTAATAAAGCTTTCAATGCTTTGTAACTAAAAAACAAACTGTGTTTCCCTTCCCTCCTAGTGCCCACTCAGTCACCTCCTAGTCAGTCCTTAATGCTTTCCTAATGTCTGTCCCAGCCTACCCAAACAATTGACAAATCTCTTTTTGGCATGTGCCATATTTTTCTGGACAAGTGGCCTCAGTTCTTTCAGCAAGCTGCCAGCTCCTCCATTCTCCTAATGGCAACGACTTTGGCAGTGCCACTGACAGCTCACAGCTGCCCATCCACATTGGACCACTACTGCCCCTTCCCACTCAGACCACATTCTCCTGTGCCACATCCTGCGGCATCTGGAGTGCTTGGACTGCAGGGTGGCACACATTGATTACATCCTTGAAGATCTCTGGACCTGCATTGAGAGCATCCTCTTTTAGACCTTTTTAATTTTTGTTTTGGTGGGAGGGACATTTGTTGGGGATGGTGGAAGAGGAGTTGAGCCAGGGGTTTGGACTACTTTGGACTTTTAAGTTTTCTTTGTACACTGGTTAGGGATGGAGTGATTGGTTTGGAAAGAGGGTTGAGCCTGTTGAGGGTGGAAATGGTGGGCTTTATAACTTTTAAAAAATAAAAGAGAAATCATTAATTTTACTTTATTTGTGCCTCAAATTTTTATTTTGGTTTATTACTTTTCACTGCTGCCATAGTCTGTTTTTTAAAATCTGCTCAAAAACATGTATACCATTTAGTTATATACTTTTCCTACTAACCCTCTGTAACTACATTTCCTATATTACCTAGAACAACCTAGGTACACTGTTGTGGGTCTATTTTAGTTTGCCTGTGTATAGGAGATTAGCTTAGCTTCGGCTTGCAGGCCTGTGCACTTTGACCTAGATAACATGCTCCGTTCTTAATATTAATTTTTATTCATTTTAGTATTGCTTGCATTTTAGGAGAAATATTTTTATTTCATAATTAGCTGCCATTACGTGAAACCATCATTAGCAGTAATGTACATAGTAGATTGTCATCATGTTCTTCATGTTCAATTTTGCACACTCAATCTAATGTTTAGGCACACGGCCACATCAGGAGGTATGCAAGAACAATAACATGTGCCTTATAAAAACACCTTATGAGACCAAGGCCATTTGACAAGGTTCCACCCAGAACACTAGTCTATACTGCAAGTCACTTTGCAGCAGACCTTAGCCTTTGTGTCTCTATAAAGCCCGATTTGAAGATTTGAAGACTGGAGGCTGACCTTTTCCGAAGGCTGTGGGGTTGGCGTGCTTCTCATGCACACGGCATGGGCAGATAGGTTTATCATGCCTTGCTCTCTGTAGGGTAGAAAACAGGCTTAAGGCAGGAATTTGCAAACTCATGTTTACTACAATATTTTGGCATTGTTCATATTTTGTTACTTGTAATTATCCTAATCATTGCAGTTCATGCATTTTTACGCAGATTGCAGTATTCTCAATAAATATATTGAAAACCATCCTGCATCTTCTTTCTTTCCCCGTGTGTGTACGCAACGTATTACTAACAAGAGAAAAGGGTAAGACTTGTTCCACTGCAATTTCCATGAGAGGTTTTCAGAGTCCATGTGCTAGGCTGCCAGAAATCACCTTCATTATTTAGGTTTTAGTGAAGTGCTACTAGATAGCCGGAAGAAATGGGGTGAGTGCTGCCCACTGGTGTAGGAGTGACTCAGTCACCTATGAGCAGAGATGCTGCCACCCCTAATCCAGCAGTCTCCTAGCGATACGAGAGTCCTTATGACACAGTGCCATCAACAATGGTGTAGGCACTTATTTACGAGTCTCCTGAATATCTCTGTCTCACACACACTAGAGTACCCTAACTACCATTATAGGGAGATATCTGTGGTTTTAGAGACAATCCTCCTCAGGTGAATAGGGAGTTCCTATCTATCCTGCAGGTTGTTTAAGCTAGAGCTTTAAAAAGGATTTATTTACCCGTCGATGTTTCCAACTCTGATACCTCCTCCTTGACATGGCAAACACCATAAACATCCTGGGAATTGCAGACATGAGGGCGGAAAGTCACATTTGTTGTGGAAGCTCATAAAGCATACCAAACAGAAACATTTTATTCTTGAGTTACTTTTCCTGAAGTAATTGACAATGCAAATACATTTCATACCTACAGAATAGTGAAAGTGAATGTACCACAGCGATACTGAGCTTACCAACACTTAGAATTACCACTTTCCTATCAAGACCACCAACATTTGTTCAGTGGTGCCCTTCCACATGTAATACAACCTGTGAGATTAAGGCCCAGATTTAAGACGGCCTTGCGCCATTCTAACAACATATTAGCGTAATTTTTTTAAGCTAATGTGGTATTAAATGGACAAAATGATGTGCCATACAAAGTGGTGCAATGCATACCTTGTGCCACTTTGTAACCCTTTGAACAACATTATACCTGTGCCAGGCATAATGTATGCAAAGGGGGTGTTCTCTTGATAAGGGGGCCAAACAAAATGGTGCAAAGAAATCTAAGAGCTTTCTTTGCATCATTTTTTTTTTGGCACTTTTAATGCCGGCTCTGAGCATGCTTTAAAAGGGGGAACCAATTGGTTACAGTGGGTCTCTGGGTGCTTTGTGGGATTACCCTAAAAAAAATTTGTGCTAATCCTGCAAAGCGCCAAACTAGCATAAAAAATTCTGACACTAGCTCCTTAATTACTGCCTTGGTGCACGTCGCATTGGAGGGACGCTAAGGGGTACAAGAAAAGTGGTGCTGTGCTAGGTGCAGTGCCACTTTCATACATATGCCACTAAGGCCCAGATTTATACTTTTTGCCACAAAACTGTGCAAATGAAGTATTTCAGCAAAAAGTGTAGCGCCAGCCTGCACCATTCCACAACGCTAGCCAGGTGCCATATTTAAGGAATGGTGCAAGCTGGCGCTAAAAAAGACACTAGCCGGGTGGCGGTGGCGGTAGGGGAAGAGGGGCCTCTAACCAGACTAGCGCCATTTCCTGGAGCACAACCACCAAAAACATGACTCCTGTATTAGGAAAGACTGGAGTCATGCCCACCACCCCAATGGCCAGCACATGGGACAAGTGTTCCCTGGGCATGGCCATTGCACCCTGTGACATGCAGGGGGGCCCATGTTAGGGGCCCAATGAAAAAAAAAATACTTACCTTCACTTACCTGGGATAGGGTCCCCCATCCTGTGGTGTCCCTCTGGTGGGAGTGTTCCTGGGACTTGGGGATGGCCCCTGTGGAAACGTTCCATGCTGTTTAGCCATGGAAATGGGTCCACAGGTCCCCTAACGCCTTGTCAGACCCAGGTGTTGAATTATTATTTAGCCCCTCCTCCCACCCTTGCGTCTTTTTAGCCCGGGGTATAAATATGGGGCTGTGGGGATAGCACAATTTTTTAGATGGGAATGCCTAACCTGCATCTCATTGACACAAGGTAGGTGCACTCATCCAAAAAATGGTGCAAACTCCTATATTTTGACGTTAGACATGTCTAATGTAAAAATATAAATATGGAGTTAGGTTTGCCCTGAATTTGCATAAAAAAGGACGCAAATGTGGCACAACAGAAGTATAAATATGGGCCTAGGTCCTATAAATAATGATGACCCAACATGGCCCACATTTGCCACGTATACACCACATCCCAATGTGCAGATTATGCAAGTAGCTGACATAAGCACACTCTACAATGAGCTAGTAGCAATATATAAACAACTAATACAGTTTGTAATGTAGACTTTTAACATTGCCCCAGCGCGGGCTTCTCCAGCTGTCTATCAATTGGCTGTTACAGGAAGTAATCCTGAATGAATTCACTCATTACTGGGCAATGCATCCACAGAAAGGGAAAAGATTCAGTTCTGGATAGAACAAAAAACAAATCAGCTGGAAGCAGTGTTTCCCCATTCCAGACACCAACGTAAACATAGAATTTTCTCAATGTTTTTTCCCATTCAGAGTGGTTCCCTCAATGGAGGACTGTGCCACTTGGCGTACAGTCTTAGTCAGATTCTATGCTACCACACAGGGTACCCTGATACTTGCCAATTTGCCTGAAGTGCTAAAACAAATTCATAATGAACACAGGGCAGCCCAGGCCCTGGACTTGGGGTTGAAACTGATGTATAATTTCAACACAGTCTCCTCAATTATTTTAAGCAATATTAAAGGGAAAGCAGCAGCATAGACAATAGGCCAACAGCTCTGGGAGATTTCTCCACAGAACCAGGAACGTGAGCTGCCAAAGATTATCTCCCAAACTTATACCAGTATAGGTGGGGATAGTCTGGGGACCAGGCCAACTAAACCACAATTTTAAAGTACCACCCCTAAGGACAGTAATAGAAAAGCACAAGAGGGTTCTAAAAAATGCTGGGATAAACAAAAACAGAACAAAGGCAAAAGAAGCCAGAGAGGAGAATCTCCACAACCGAAGACATCTGAAAGAAGATACAGGCCCTCATTATGAACACAGCGGTAAACACTGCCGTGGTGACGGTGAACCGAAGACCACCATTGGCGGTGAACAGAAACCTGCCATATAATAATGCAAAAATCAGAAACCCACAAAAATCTACCTGCCACCAATCACTGCCAGGACCTTGCCGGACCTCCCACCCCACCACCGCCGAGCACACAAACACCCTGCCCTCCAAATAATGAAGGACAAATCACTGCAGCGGTCAGTGGAAGCCGAACGACCATTGGCGGTACAGACCTCCACGGTCAGCATGTGGACCCAACAGTAAGAAATGCACATATTGGCAAGTTTGAAACCCACACACCTGACACACATCCACAACACTACAAAACACTCACAGACACACCCCACAATCCTTTGCATCACCAATAGGAGAAGCCAGATGGACAACACTACAGGCAGACATGACTTACACACCCAACCACACAACAGCACCCTCATGTAGATCCACACAAGACACAATTCACACCATGGCACCCCTAAACACCCATCATAGAAAGGGACCTAAGGACCATGGTGGACAAGATATTTAAGGTCTGGCCACAATCATTCGGGGCACAGGTCCAGCACCCACCATGCGCCAGGAAGATGGAGCTATGGCAGACAAAAGTGAACAAGGTCAATGGAGTGGGACACCAGCCACGCACTAGGGATGACATCCACAAGAGATGGAATGACCTGCGTGGGAAGGTCAGGTCCATAGAATCCAGGCACAGCATTGCAGTCCAGAAGACTGGGGGAGGACCTCCACCAACACCACCCGACCACACTGACTGGGAAGAAAAGGTACTGGCCATCCTGCACCCTGAGGGACTCACTGGACTCACTGGAGGAATGGACTCAGGTAATTCGTCTACATTTACACCATATCCATCACATCTGTAATGCATGCACCACCCCACCCCTTCAACAGCCACCAGGACCACTACCCCAGCCAGGCCACAATCACTATATCCAGTCACCCTGCATGCCCACAAACCCAGTAACAGGCCCACATCCCTCCCCCTGTGCACAGCCACCTACACCTGCAAGGAATCACAAATGGACAACACCACCCAAAATGCACCCCCACATCCAAAGCAAAATGCAATACAAACCTCACAAAGGCACCCTGCATGGCCCCTAAGTGTGAAAACCTGCAAAAAACAGCCCAGTGCTGTGCACCCCATCCGATCATGCAATTGTAACAGACATGTCTATTCCCCTCAACAGGCACCAACACCCATGCCACCCTGACAGGACAAGGAGTGGCAGTGCCCCACAGGGAGACAGAGGCCCCTCCCAGGACACTGGGGATGGAACCCTGCACATTGACAATCATCCCGGCCCCTCACACAGTCCTGGACTGTCATCATCCAGCAGCCCCACCAAGGATACCACTGACAGCCTTTTCACCCAGCCAACAACATCAGCCGAGGGTAACCATCCCCTCACCTGTGTGTCCAGGCCATAGACTGGTGGAACACATGGACAGGAGCCACAGTCACCCCCTACAAAACGGCAAGACGATGATGGCCCTAGGACAAGCGGTACTGCCAAACCTGTGCAGAGGACACAGGCACAGGGGTCTAGGCGCAATGGGAGGGCATCACTGGCCCAGGGGCCCAGGGGGGAGGCCACAGGATTGATGCTGCAGCCCGGGACGTGATCTCAAGTAGCACACCACCAAGAGGCCATGGAGCAGTGGAACCTACTACAGGCCAAGATACAGACCGGACAACAACAGCAGAAGCAGCAACTGGACATGTTCCACCATCTCAGGACACACAGGAGACATGCATCTCAACCCATACAGGCCAACACCAGGCACCCAAACGGACCCTAAGGCCCAGATATGGGACAGGAACACCTGCTAAGGCCAATGCCCACTCAAAGAAGTGACTCTGGCAAGAACTGTCCTCCAAGTGTCCCACTGAACCGATGACCAAACCGTGTGAAAACAACAACAACACTGGAAAACATAGATGGACATACCACTACTGCCAACAAATGCTGCAACCATGTTGCCATATTGTACAACCACCAGTAGCCCACTCCCATCACTGTAAACTGCACGATCTAATCCCTGCACCAAATAAAACACCAGTTCACCTATTACAATGTCCCCTGTCATTATGTTTAAACAAAGTGAAGTATGGATGCAGCTGTATTATAAATCATTTATTCTTATCTGAGTAGCAGGAATTACACCACATGCATAACATGTTGTTGTGCCTAAAGATGTGCTGAACTATTATGATATAATGTTACCTGTCCTTTGCCGACCTTGTCACAGTGGCAATGACTATTGGCCCAAAACCCCCCTAGATGAAAAGGCATACTGACAGTGTGCTGCACAGACAGCAATCTCATTGATTAGTCCCACAGAGTTACTGGAAGTAGAGATGTATCAGTTGGGTCCAGGAATGTACATCTCCCCCCCCCCTCTTCATCACCATCACTCTAATACCCTCTCTGAGGAAGCAGGTCTGGATATACATCACCATCCTCATCCAAGAGGGGGATGGAATTCCACACAGCCACGTTGTGCAGCATGCAGCAGGCCACCACTATTCTACTCACCTTTTCAGGCCCATAGGCCAGGGAACCACCAGAGATATGTGGGCAACGAAATCTAGCCTTCAGGAGACCTATTGTGCACTCTATCACCCTCCTAGTCCGTCCCTGGACCTCATTGTAATTCCTCTCAGCATCTGTTTCAGGATTCCTCACTGGTGTCATGAGCCAACGCATGTTGGGGTAGCCAGAAGCACCAAAAAAGGGGGCAAAACAGGACTGTCAATGACAACCCTCAGTGGCAGAGAGCCTGTCTGTCTGCTATGTGGCAATTAGTGTTGGACACACCTACCTATGATCCATCCTCTGTCCCCTTGTAGTTGTTCCATCTTGTGTGGCACAAGGAATCGATCCAGGGAACATGGCATTCACATGTGAGATGTACTGGTCTGCAGTACACACCAATTGAATGTTCATGGAATGGAAGTTCGTCCTGTTTCTGTACACCTGTTCACTGACTCTTGGGGGGTTGATAGCTATATGGGTGCCATCGATGGCACCTATCACATGGGGTATGTTGGCAAAGTCATAGAAGTCTGACTTGATGACAGGGAGGTCAGCACTTTGGGGAACCCTCACATAGGACCGCAGGTGTCTTACAAATGCATTCAGGAATCTGGACAGTATAATGCTAAACATTGGCTGTGAAAAACCTGCACCCATGACCACTGTCACTTGAAATGAGCCAGTGGCCAGGAAATGGAGTGCAGACAGCATGTGTACTTCAGTAGGGATGGCATGCTGATTCTGATTAGCTAGTTTCAGTGCTAGAGCCAGTAATGCACAAAGTTCATGAATAGTAGCACAAGTGAGTCTGTAACTGATAATGATGTAACGCTCCACCATAGTCCGCAAATCAACAAGTGATCTGTACACTGATGGGGCCCTCCCTCACCACAAGATTCTGTACCTAGGAGGAGTATATAACACATGTGAGGAACACACATACATCTGAACACATTGGGCCTGATTACAACTTTGGAGGAGGTGTTAATTCGTCCCAAATGTGACGGATATACCACCATCCGTATTACGTGTTCCAAAGGATATAATGGACTTGTAATACGGCTGGTGGTATATCCGTCACCTTACCGTCACTTTTGGGACGTATTAACACCTCCTCCAAAGTTGTAATCAGGCCCATTGTTTCTTATTCAGCACTGCTGGCATGATTGTCGACGACACAAATGCTTAGTATGTGTGACATTACAGCAACATGAGCACAATTATATATTAGGACTGTTCAGGTGAGGTAATGTATATTGTTTCATGCCTATGGGTGTTTAGGGGACAATAGGGCCAGCATGGTGCAGATGAGGATTTTAAAACTGCGTAGTTAAGGCCAAAATGTCTGCCCTCTATAATCCAGAAGTGTTGTGGTACCGCTAGCGGTTGACGTAATAGAGTAAGGTGTAAGGCGATGTTTACCGCTGTGCACTAATTCATTGGTTAGCATGGTTGTCAATGGCCATTCTTAGCGTATCATGATCGCCACCGGTGGTGACGATGCACACCGCCGCTGTGCGTACACGGACTCGTTACCCCAACTGCACTTGACTCCCGGATCTCGTGCATGCAGGTACTCCACTGAGTGTTCTGCTGTGTCCTGCCTCTGGTCATGGAAATGGCACGTGTGGCAGTGGAAAGGGCCCTGGCCTTCACCAATGAGGAATTGGAAAAGCTTGTGGACGGTGTTCTGCCCCTGTACGCCAAGCTCTACGGTCGGCCAGAGGTTCAGGTGAGTAGGAGGATTGGGGGGCAAGGATGTGTGTAATGGTGGTAGATGGCTGTATGCATGTGTGCACGTGTGACACTGTATAGTCCTGGGTTCCTGACATGCTGTGTGTCTGTGTGCTGTTAGGCTTTTTAAAATGTCCGTCCATAGTGGATGTATAGCCAGCTGCATGTTATTGGCCATTGTGCTGGGGGAGGAAGATCTGTGAGGCCCAGCTGGGGAAGTCCTCCCAACGAGGAAGGGGTGCCCATCGGGCACTGACCCCCCTTATGTGATGCATTCTGGTGGCAGAGTACCCGGACCTGGATGGGCGCTTGAAGGCTGCACAGCAGTCACAAGGTGGTGAGTACAGATACCGTACTTTGGCTCCTTGATGGATGTGTGTGTGTGTGGTTGTATGTATGTTGTCTAGTGTCATGGACTCTGACTGATCTCCATCTATATAATGCCCCCCGTTGGGGGTAGGGTTGTAAGGGTCAAGTCTGCAGTACGTCAGGTCCTTCAGTGCTGGGCGGAATGGCTGTAGAGTAGGGTTCTGGACACTATTCAGGGGCATATCCATATGTATAGCAGTAGGTACTGCCTGGTAAAAAATTTCAGGGTGGGTGTATGTGTGAACCAGTTATGTACCTCCATTCAGCTATTTATAAGTGTCTCTCCTGTTTTGTCTCACCATCCCTGTTCTCTTGTGTTGTCTGTGTACATCAGCAACATCTGGCGAGGGAGATGAGGCACCAGCGAGTGGGGCTGCAGCAGCCCATGGTTCCTTGGAGGCAGAGTCGTCCGACGCCAAGGGGACCAGTGGGTTTGAGGGCAAGGGAAGTACCACAGGGGAGGCAACTACCACTGGAGGTAGTGACTCTGATACCTCCTCTGATGGGAGCTTCCTGGCGGTGGCGGACCCTAGTGGCCCACCCCTTCTGTGTCATCTTCTGCCACCCCATACCATGACCCCCCTCCCATTTGCTCCCCACTGAGTTGCCCGTGCCCGCTCACCCAGAAGGGTGGGCGACTCCTTCACCCCAGGCACCTCCTTCCCTGCCCCAGTCAGCTCTGCTGCCCTCACGGAGGAGGCTATTGACCTCCTGAAAACCATCCCTGTAGGGCAGACAACCATTGTCAATGCCATCAAGGGGCTAGCATCAGAGGTGCAGCAAACCATTGGCTATCTGGATAGCATTCACGGTGCCGTTTCTGGCCTACAGAGATCTTTTCAGGCCTTGGCCTCCTCTTTGACGGTAGCCAGTGTCCCTGGTCATTCTGTCCCCCCTCCAACCACCTCTACCCCTTCCAGCACCCCACTCCCTTCACCCCTCCAAAGCACACATTCTGACATGCAGGCACACACCTCAACACACAAGAAGCACACTTCCAAACACAAACACCACACCTCCCACCACAGGCATTCACACAGCCAACATACACATGCACACACACCAACATCCACTTCCCCCAGTGAGTCCACCTCTTCCACCTCCCTGCCTGTCCCCCCTACATGCACACCCACAGGCACTGCACCCTCATTAAATGTTGCTGGGCCTATTCTTGCAGTCACCATAATATCAAACATCCATTCATGCACCCCAGACACCACACCTGCACTCACCACAACGACTTTAGTTTACACATGCAGCACACTCATCAGACTTGAAGACACCCAGACAACATACATTTACACTGGCAGCCTGTCTTGTCCCACTGTGTTCACCCCCTCCTCCCAAGACACTCAAATGCACCAAAACACCCACCCATCACACATCCACCACACCTCAGCATACTGTCCAGTCACCTGCACTCACTTACGTACACCTACACCTCTTACAGCCACTCCCTCTACCTCCACTCCCACGCCTTCCTCCAAGTCCACCCCAATTTCCCCTAAGAAACTTTTCCTATCCTGTGTAGACCTATTTGAACCCACTGGCCCACCCTGTCTCATCCCTAAACATGCACACCTCCTTGCCCTGTCCACTCCTCCCACGTTATAGCCCACCCCTGTCTGCCCTTCCCATTCCCGTGCTACCTCCCCTGTGAGAAAGAGACCCCATGCTGGCCCAAGAACATCTGCCCCACCACAGGCCAAGTCCACTCCACCAGTTGCAAGCACAAAACCTAAGTCCCCTCCACCTTCCAAATGTAAATCTAAGCCCCCTCTCCCAGTCGTAAGTCCCCACCCCACCACCCCCTGCCCCTGTTCTGTGAGGTTCCTGGATGTCTCATTGTTGTCCCTATGAGGTGGAGTACTATTGTACTTGTGATAGTCAATTTGGGGCCAATGTGGCCCATCGGACTACTTACTCAGGACTGGCAATTGGCCTTATGTTGCACTTATATTGCTCATCGAGCGAAATAAAAGTTAATGTGTGACCTGTGTTGTTTATGACACACTCTGGCTCCGTGGTTCATTGTTTCATTGTTTGGAGGTGTTAAGCACATGTGTGCACTTTGGGCCAGTTGGATTTGCCTAGTGTTGGGTAAGTACCTCTTGCTGTGGGGTGTATGGCTTGTGCTTCTGTGAAGGGTTGGGTGGAGTGGGTGGGTGGGTATGTAACTGTGCCCTTTGTTCCCTTTTTTAGTAGGTTGCGGTACTTACTGTTGTTGTCTTCGTTGGCGGACTCGGTCGTGGAGGCATATGGCAGGGAGCAGGGCTGGCATGATTTGCAACTCTCTATCCACGTCTGCTTCGGCATGTTGTCTGAGTCTCCGGTGAGTGTTTCCTTATATTTGGTTTGTTTCCACCTGGCTTTTCATGGCGGTGGTTCCCGCCCTGGATCAGACAGCGGTCTAGTGCTTTATTATTTGATCGGTGGGTAGGGCCTTTCCATCGGCCTGGGGCGGGCTGTGCCGTCGTTGTAGGCAGTCCTCTGCTGACGGTGAGTGGTTTTCAGGATGCCTGTGTTTAAGTTGGTTAATTATTTGGCGGTTCGGACAGCATGTCTATTGGCAGTTGTTACCGCCACCACCAGCGGTGCGGTGTTTACCACCGTGTTCATAAAGAGGGCCATAATCTCTGAAAAAGAGAAACTTTAAAAGCTCCTGATACATACAAATATACTACTACACATCCCTCTTGTTCCTGACAGGATACGCCGGATAAACAGAGTGAGAGAGTGGGCCAGTCAGTACACCACACTGACTACATGAAGCCGAAAAAGGACTCACAACGTTCCTTCAGAAGCATAAGTTAAAAAGGAGGACAAATCTCTCCAACAATAGCCCCAATTTAAAAAGAAGATGCCAGCTATTTCCATTAAACATGACAGCAATGTTGAGAACGTTGTTGAAGAACAGGACGTAGGCAGTGACTCTGCTAGACAGCGTGGCAGAAGTCACGATTTGTCACCAGAATCTTCTAGATCATCTGGATGTGACAGCAACTAATGACTTTCTCATAATAGAGACAGCGTATAGGCGCATCTCCCCACTCGATACGGTTTCTGAATTAAATATCTAAATTGAGGAGGGCATAGAGTGCACCATAGGAGTAATATTTTGGGAAAATGTAATCTGTGATATTCTATTGGCAGAAAAAGATTGGCCAGCTGAATTTGTCCAAAATCTGCCACATAGGGAAGATTCAATTTTGCCTTCTTTCTCAGTCCTAGTTTGAGACATGGTAAAGGAAACCCCTGCTGCTGATTGGACTCTAGCGCAGGCTCCTGTGTTGTACCACAACCACATAGGATGGGATAAAGATTCTCCCTACCTCATAATACCCATTAGGTCTACACCCCAGCCTCATCCTCAATATCCTATTAAACATGAGGCTAATGCCGCAGTGAGATAGATTCTCACACAACTCCAGGACCAGTGAGTAATTGAACTCTGTGTCTCTGCAATGAATAACCAGTTATTCCCCATTGCAAGCCAGACCATTCATATAGAATAGTTTTATATTACAGACAGTCAAACGGTCACACATGCACATATGCAATCCAAAATACCACAGCCCAGCACTAATTCACCATGTAGGCCCTCATTATGACATTGGCAGTAAATACAGCTTACCGCAGCGGTGACGGCCGCAAACGTTCCACCACGGTGGCTAATATCCGTTTGCCATATTATGACACACACACCAAACTGACAGAATACTGCCACATACACAAATCCGCCAGCCCAAAGGTCAATGGTAAATCGTCAGTACAAATACCCATAGCGTTATCTCAACAAAACAACTCCCACCATATTATGACCCACAAATCACCACGACGGACATTCAATGACCATAAGCCATTGGTGGTACACACCGGCACACTCAGAATGGCCACCCAAATACAAAACAACACAACATTGGCCAAAACTAAAATCACACACCTGACACAGATACACACACCCATCCACAGCACTATAAAACACACCCACATTACCCCAACCCTTTACGAATACCAATAATCACCACAAGACTAACATGAAGACCACTGAGACAACTACACACACATACACCACAAACACCTATCCATCTGTCACGCACCCCACATCCCACACCCCATCACATCACTTAACACCCTCTGCACAACACACACCACACAACACCCATGTCCCCACTAAGGCACCCCCGTTTCACTGATGACGAGTTGCGGCTCATGGTAGAGGAAATAGTCAGTGTAGAGCCACACCTGTTTGGAGCACAGGTACAGCAAATATGCATTGCCAGTAAGATGGAGCTATGGCCAAGAATCATGGACCAGGTGAACGCCGTGGAACAGCATCCAAAATCAAGGGATGACATCAGGGAGAGGTGGAATGACCTACGGGGGAAGGTACGTTCTGTGGCAGCAAGGCACCAGCTAGCCATCCAGAAGACTGGCAGTGGACCCCCACCTCCTCCCCCACAGCTCAAAGCATGGGAGGAGCAAGTCTTGGCAATACTGCATCCTGAGGGACTCACTGGAGTAGCCGGAGGACTGGACACTGGTGAGTCAATATTTACAACTCATCACCCCCATACCTGCATGCCATCACACCCCTTTACCCTCACTCCCATCACTCCACTCCATCCCACACACTGCACCTACACACCTGACTAAACCCAAAGCCAAGCCCTGCAAGCTGTACAAATGCATAGACAGCCCTCCCAGCCCTGCATGTACACCCATCACCAAAGCATGCACAGCACAGAGAACTAACAATCCCACAATACATCACCATACACAAACAAAAGTGGCAGGGCAACAACAATAAAGGTAAAGCTAGGGATGAACAATGTGTTACAGACATGAATTACATACACCACTTACATCCCCACAGGTGCCCCACCCAATCTCAGTGGCGAGGAGGTGCCACGTTCTATCAAGTCCCCTGACAGAGGATGCCCCCAGTGATGACAGTAACTCTGGACTTCAGGATCTGGATGAACTACCCGGCCCATCAGGGACCACTGGTCAGTCGGCCATCCCAGCCCACTCACAGTCCACCACAATGCCTCCCCCATCAGTATCCAACAGCACAGCACCCACCCAGTGCCCCCATATCTCTGTCCCCAGGACACGTCAATAAGCAGTGTGCCCACCTGTGCAGGGACCCCAATCCACTCCTTACCCCCAAGACAATCATGGACCTGGGGTCAGTGGCACTGGGCACACCATTCAGGGGACACAGTCACAGGTGAACAGGGACACCGGGAGGACCGCTATGTGCCAGGGGAGGACAGGGCCAGGGAACCGACTCTCCAGGAGGCACTCCCTACTGTCCTGGGGGTTATCAACAATCCCAGGACAAGATGGGCCAGACCCTTAGAAACATGCAGGAGAACAAGCGGCTCCAGGAGGTACACCATCAGGGGATCAGGAAGGATTTGCAGACCCTCAACACCACCATGGTCTCCATAGCAGGGGTGCTGGCAGATATGTCGAACATTATGAGAGAATGGACAGCACACCAGCGGGCACCTCCCACTAGCCAGACTACTGACCAGCCCACCACTTCTACTGCAGCTAGTAGGCAGAAGGCTCTGCCACAGGACCCATAGGCCACCAGCACCCCTCCCCCTGCAGAAGGCTAAGCACCCCACAAATGTTTCATGCGACCCAGTCTGAAGACAGAGACACTTGCCAAGACCACTGCCAGGAAATGAGACCCTCCTGATTGTTCCCTTTGTGTCCCACCCTGTCACCTTGTCCACTTTGAACTGTCTTTGTTCCCCTTCCCATTGCCCCTTGGACACTGGACCTGTGCTACAGACTGGAACGATACCCTGGACTTCCTCAACCATCTTCCCATTCCATTGCACTTTTCTATCAATTATTTGCACTAAAATTAACACCCTTTATCACAACTTGAGTGAAAATGTTTTATGTGATGAAAATGTGCATTTATGGAAACAGTCACATCATGTGCAAAAGATCTGAACACTGTGATAGCATACATTGAATTACCTGTATCTGTCTGTAGTCATCAAATCGGTATCCAGTTGTTACATCACTAACATCTGCAAAATGAGAAGCCATTGGCAACAGTAAATAAAGATGCAAAGGAAGTGAATGCCATCCTGCTACAACCACACAGAAAACATCAATAATCAGAGGAATGGTCAGTTCCACTGTCTCACCTTTGTGTCATTGGAAGTATTGATGTATAACTGATGTTCTGTTTTCCACATTCTGACCCTCTGCCTCCTCATCCTCACTGTCCTCAGGTTCCACTGCTGCCACAGGGGCATTTCCAGTCTCATCCTCCTGCAGATAAGGCACATGTCATCTGAGGACCAGGTTGTGCCACATGCAGCATGCCACTACTATCTGGCAGACATTCTTGGGTGAGTAGCACAGGGTTCCACCTGTTACATGAAGGCATCTGAACCTGCCCTTCAGGAGGCTGAAGGTCCTTTCAATAATTCTCCTGGTTCACCCATGTGCATCATTGTAAAAATTCTGAGCCCCTGCCCTGGCTCAGAGGCTACAGTAGGTTTGGGTAGCCAGAGTTACCTGCAAGTATTGAGGGATAAACATTAGCCTTACACAATGGTATGGGATTAACACCAGAAGGCATACACTGATATACATTGGGTGGGGAGTCAGGCTCACAAATTAGCCACACCCTGTGCCTCTGTAGTTGTGTCAGCACAGTGGGACGCTGCTATTCCTCAGGACGAAGGTGTCATGCACCGACCCAGGATACTTGACAGTGATGTGGGAGATGTACTGTCAGCCATGCACACCATTTTCACATTGTGTGAGTGGAAAGTCTTTGGATTCCTGAACATCTGTTCATTCTGGCGGGGGGGCACAAGTGCAACATATGTACCGTCAATCTCCCCAATAATATTGGGATTGGGTATATGTCCCATTGCAACGAATCCTGTGTTCATAGTAGCCAAATATTCTGCCTGGGGAAAAGCAAGCTGCATATGTGTTTGACCAGGGCAGACAAAACCCTTGCCAGCACAATTGAGAACATTGGCTGTGTCATTCCTGCTGCCAAGCCCACTGTGGCTTAGAAAGAACGAGTTGCAAGGAAACAGAGCACCAATAGAACCAGAGGGATGAGGGATTGCTGATATCAGATCAGGCTCCAATTGAGCATACAGCTCTGTGATAGTGGCCCTCTCCAGTCTATATGTGAGTATTATGTGACTGTCCTCCAGTGTATCCGTGTATAGGCCCTCACCTCCAACTGGGACACAGCAGCCCTCACCTCCAGCTGGGAAACAGCATCTCTCACTTCCAACTGGGACACAGCAGCGCCCACCTCCAGCTGGGACACAGGAGCCCTCACCTCCAACTGGGACACAGCAGCCCTTACCTCCAGCTGGGACACAGCAGCCGTAACCTCCAGCTGGGTCACAGCAGCCCTCACCTCTAGCTGGGACACAGCAGCCCTCACCTCCAGCTGGGACACAGCAGCTCTCACCTCTACACGAGACACAGCAGCCCTCACCTTCAACAGAGGGCATGTGGGCCACTCTTCAGGGACTGTTGAACAAGGAGCCCCCTCCAGAACCAGTGGACAAGTCCCTCACCTCAGAGACTGTGACCTTGCACTCCCCAGCAAAGTGAAATGGGCATGGAGCCCCCTCCACAACCAGTGGGCAAGTCCCCCACCTCAGACATTGTGACCTTGCACTTACCAGCAATGGGGAATTGGCATGGAGCCCCCTCAAGAACCAATGGGCAAGTCTCCCACTTCAGCTGAGATGCCCCACTCCCCACTTCCCCCTGAGGTGCCTGGCCATTCCCTACATGATGCCCCTGCACAGTGTAGTGCAGATTTCGACAGGGAACAAGTTGGGCCTTGCACTGTTCCCTCTGGCTATGTGGGCCTTTTGTACTTTGGACTGGCCAGTGGCCCTTTCTGAACAGTGACTAATATTTGTTCTTGTCACATGACAATATGGTGGCTGTTGGCATCAAATTACACTATCAGTTCTGGCTAACTGTTGTCCTTTCATTATTATGAAGTGTGTCCTGTGAGACTGGTTTTCCTGTGTCTATGGTGTGTGTGTCTGTGTATGGTGTGTGTTGTGCCCTGTGTGTATCACTCTGCTTTTCCTTCCTCCCTCCCTTGAGTGCTAGGCGGCTGTACTCGATGGCGTTGTCTTCGTTGGTGTTAGTGTTTAAGGTAGAGCATGGCATAGATGAGCATCAGGAAGACTTGAAGTTCCGTTTCATGGCGGCATTGGTCTTCTCTGTGTCTCTGATGGTCTTTCCTCTTCTGTGTTCTGTTTTTACCAGGGTTTTTTGATGGCGTTGGTACCGCCCCGGATATTGTGGTGGTTTCCTATGTTATAATATGGTGGGCAATACTTTGTCTTCCCCTGGCTATTGATGGCAACAACCGTGTTCAGTGGTGTTAACACCCTAGCGGTTGTTGTGGTTCATTGGCTGTCTATGGGAGTTATCACCACCATGGTCATAATTTGGCGGTAATTACCACCAGCCTGTTGGCAGTATTACTGCCACTTTAACAGTCACCGCCATTGTCATAATGACCACCCTAGTGTGCAAAAAATACAAAACAACCTTGGATAATGTTTTTTTCTGCCTAGTGGCTGAAAGTTGGGATCTTAGTGCTTTCAGCTCATTGAGCTCATAACGTAGCTCAGGAGTATAGAATAGTACAGAGTTGTTTTTAGCCTGTGTAACATCGATATTAAACATAAAACCACTTTATGACTTAATTCGTCCAGATTTCTCAAAAAAACATTGGACACAAGAACATCCATGCATTCTCCGAGAACTTCAGCAGGACATGCTAGAAGCCAAACACTTACACACATGCAACAACAAAACAAACCTGGCCAGAAGGATAATTGTTGGTGCCATTGGGTTCACCTATGTCACTTTCCATGAGGGTCATAGTGTACTCCTAGCATACAAACCTCATTTTTAATCAAATGCAGCACAATGTTTAGCACCCACAGGCAAAAAACACTGGCTGCTGTACACAAGGCTGTCATTAGGGAGAGGCCAGTAGCCCATGGGAAATGCATTTTTGTTGTTACCCTGGTACCAGCCTTAGAGACTATTATGAAAGCAAGTGTTCCTAACGCTATAGCATAACATCCACGCCGGATTCAATGGGCAAACTCCCTGTCTGGTTCTGATGTTAATTAAATTTTTGATTCGAAATTACAAACACAAGAATGTCTCCAATATGAGCAGGAGTACCCCGCGTCTACTAACATACCACCACTTGATCAATACCAAACTATCATTAACACTGATGGTTCAGCACAACCAGCTGTAGGCACTAAATTTCAATATTCAGCCGCTTGATAGGCCGCAAGTGGGGTAATGAGAGATGGTGCATTTGAGCCTCAAAATACCTACACACAGATCTTAGGGGGCTGCATTCTGCAGCAGGCAGAAGTTAGGGCTCTTATCTTGGAACTGGAACATACGGATCTGGAACATCCCACACTAAGGGGGTCATTCTGACCCTGGCGGTCATTGACCGCCAGGGTCAACGACCACGAGAGCACCGCCAACAGGCTGGCGGTGCTCTCAAGGGCATTCTGACCGCGGCGGTTTGTCCGCGGTCAGAAAGGGAAAACCGGCGGTCTCCCGCCGGTTTTCCGCTGCCCTCAGGAATCCTCCATGCGCCGCCATGGGGATTCCGACACCCCATACCGCCATCCTGTTCGTGGTGGTTCGCCCGCCAGGAACAGGATGGCGGTATGGGGTGTCGTGGGGCCCCTGGGGTCCCCTGCAGTGCCCATAAGAGGGCCCCACAAAGAATTTCAGTGTCTGCTTAGCAGACACTGAAATTCGCGACGGGTGCAACTGCACCCGTCGCACCTTCCCACTCCGCCGGCTCCATTCGGAGCCGGCTTCCTCGTGGGAAGGGGTTTCCCGCTGGGCTGGCGGGCGGCCTTCTGGCGGTCGCCCGCCAGCCCAGCGGGAAACACAGAATCACTGCGGCGGTCTTCAGACCGCGGAGCGGTGTTCTGTCGGGGGAACTCTGGCGGGCGGCCTCCGCCGCCCGCCAGAGTTAGAATGACCCCCTAAATGTATGTGATTCGTATTACTGTGTCCAATCTTACATGATTTTCTCAATCACTGGTGTTTCAACTGGTTCAGGGATTTCAAGGGGAACACCATTAAACACAGAACTTTTTGGGGCAGGGTAGCTTATCTTAAGGACAGACTACGAGATACTCATGTAGTACATACATTGGACCACTACCATGAAGGAGTATATGTTGTAGGAAATACTTTGACTGATGAAGCTGCCAAATCTGAAGTAGCTAAAGCTTATTTTGCTGCAATCTCTCTTTCTCATACAAGATTGGATAATGAGACACTGGCTGCCATGAAAGCTTTGGCTGCCGGCTAGCCTTTACCAAAAACATACCCTGCAAGATAGTCCTACCACATCAGTGCTTAAAACAATACATTTGCAACCATTTCAGGAGTGGGAGATCGTGTGATCCCTAACCAAGACAAGAGGTTAGATCTCATCATACCAGTGCATGAGGGTGTCGTCTCTGCTCATGCAAGTGTGGTGGCCACAATGTTTCTTTTGTAAAAAAGACTTTTGGTGGCCAGGTCTATACAAACAGACTAAGCAATATGTCCTTTGTTGTGACATTTGGCAACAAATAAAAGGATCCACCATTAAATGCTCACCACAGACATTCCTCTTAGTGTCAAACAAACCACTGCAATGTGTATACCTGGACCATTGTGGTTCCTTACAACCTGATGGTGCATACAAATACAACTTAGTCACTGTTGATTCCTGTTTTAGATTCCTGTGGGTATGGCCACAACAGTTGGCTGATGCTTGAACTGTTATTAAAGATTTGAAGGTCTTCAGACATACATATGTGGTTGCAGCATTCCATTCGGACAAGGGCCCCGCTTCACAGCTAGGGCATTCAGAGAAACCATAAGGACGAGGAGTGTGGAGCTCCATTACTCCTCCCACTACCATCCTGAGGGTAATTCAGTTGTGAAGAGGAGTAATCAAGACTTAAAGCAATCCTTTAACAGCAAGAGTGTTAGGTTCAGGTCATAGTTGGCTTCATCACCAATATGGGGTCCAGAGAGCATTAAATAATCTGCCCAGAACGTCCTTGGGAGGTTGCACTCCTTATGAGTTGTTATTTGGGATATCTATGTATGTCCCAGATCTTGATGGTCCTGGCATGATGGTGGCAGACACACTGTTTGACAAGAATTAACATGTCGCTCTTTTCCAGGAGCTGCAACAATTTTGAGATGACAATTCAACCACCTGTACTACCACCTTAGGAATAAAGGATTTGCCAACAACATCTACAGGCTGAATTCCTAAAGTTGGGGTTTTGGTTAATGAATAGATTGCTGTAAAGAAGGAGTTTGGGCCATCCTACAGAGCACCTGTCCCAGTCCAGGGAATACACAGTACCAGAACTGTTATCATACCACTGCTGCTTGGTTACAAAGGGAACTGATTCATCTCCATTGACAATGTCAAATTGCACCATTTGGCCGATCCTGCACTGTAGACCACAAGATCCCTAGGGTAGTACCCACTCCCCTCTCACTACCCAACAGGACATCCATCTACAAGCAGTAAACAACATTTTTGCAAGCACCAATGTGTACAACAATGCTACAATTGACTACTCAAGCATGGAGAGGGCAGAGAATTAGCTTCTGCTGATTCCTGTTACCACTTCACTGACAAGACGCATCCAATTTGTGGAACTATGCTACTGCAATTAAACACAGACAGAATGCACCATCTACAGTGAACCTCCACAACAAGTGGGACTATCCACCTGTTAGGGTTTGTGCACAGCAAAGAGCATGTCCCCTCTCACTGCACTAGTGGGTTCTGTAATAGCTCCCTTTTAAACTTACTATTGAAAGCCTTTCTTGTTATCTCACCTTCCCCCCCCCCCCTAGGCTTCTGTGTATGTTGTTTAATGTGCTGTTTTGTTTACACATTGGGCCTTGCTTTTACCAAGGCTTCTTTAAAACACTCCTCTCTAGGCCATGTGTTAATTTAACTCATTTGCATAATAACTGAAACTCTGCACACCTTTCAAGAACATGTGCAGCATGTGAGGACCACACCCAGCTCTTCAAACCACACCCAGCTCTGCACACCTTTCAAGAACATGTGCAGCATGTGAGGACCACACCCAGCCCTGTCTATAAAAGGCAGCCCCCGAGCCTCACCCAGTGCTTGTGCTCGTCTACCTCCCGCTTACCTGAGGACAGATCCCTTGGCGCTGGCACTCCTGCTCTCTACAGACTTTCATTGGCTTCAATGGGCGCAGCTGCTGGCTCTTCCTTCTTCCGGTTTCCGGTTCCTCCTTGCCTTAGCCTCTCTCCTACAAGCAACCTGCAAAAGAGAAAGAAGACAAGGTTAGACTGATCAGTATCTCTTGCCAGCAACAAGTAAGTGCAAAACTTTTATTACCTGAAAGAACTTTGACAACAATTTCTGGATTCGTGTATAGACAATTTGAAACAAGATACCTTCCACGAACATTGTGATTCAAACTCTTTGTTACAAGAATACTTTGCAGAACTTTGTGAAGCAAAACATTTTTTTTTTTTAATGGAACTTTTAAGAATCGAACCGTGGAAACCATTAACAGGAAGGCAAACAGTAAATCAAGGACTTGCACAAATTACATGCTGTATTTTGACGTACAAGTACAGTATTTGTTTTATAAAAGATTCTGGAAATATGGGAAAAGTGAGTCTGCTATTGGGAATTTAGGCTTTAGTTATATTAAGATGAATGTTTGATATTGGTAATTCTGATAACGGTATTTGTTTAATGTTTTAGAAGCTTTAGAGTAATAGAAAGCACATCCCAGAGCAGTAACACATTCCAAACCTGGAAACTAGAGACCAGGATCCAAGAGGTACTTTTAGAAGAAAATTTCTAATAAATAAAGGGATAGTCAGGAACCCAGTTAGGAATAGGTTGTACTTATCTGTTCTTTGTTTATGTTTCATTAGGCACCAGTTTCTACAAAAGTCAGAGAGGGCCGCAGATTTGTGCAGCACTTCAACAGTGGAAACACAAGAACGGTGTTGTCTCTTTATTTTATTTTATCCACTTCCCCCCTTCCCTTGAGCTTCTGTTCTTAGTGCACTGTTTTAAAAACTAGTGTGCTGGAACAAGCAGTTTCAGGGTGGGGTCGGATTGTCTTCAACCTCCATCAGAACTGAACAAGGACTCAGGTGAGCTGGGCTTTGACAGAAGCACAAGCCTTAAAAAAAAAAAAAAAATTCAGTTCTGGTGGACGATGAATATTGGGGAAGAAATAGAGGGCATTGACGTCACGGATATGGCGCAGGCCCTAAATGAGGACTTGGCTCATAATGAATCAGTGTCTGGCATCTTGCAACATATGCAAGAGGAAATAGAGAGATTAAAGATGGAGAATACCTCTTTAAAACAGGATTTAAGCAGGTATAAATTTAGGGTATCTCAGTGGAACACAGCTTTTACGCCTTTGTTTAAAACCTCCTCAGAGACAGGGGCGCCATCAAAACATACAACTTTGCCTCCCCCAGTTGAGGTCACTGTTAATGTTCCTAATGCTGTGCCCTTAGCAGCACCTGAACGTTTTCATGGAGATAGTAACAAATTCCATGTTTTTATCAATCAATGTCAATTACACTTCGTTTGTAAGCCACAACAGTTCCCTACTGATGCTACGAAAGTGGCATTCGTCTTGTCTTATTTGGGTGGCACAGCAGCCAATTGGTCAATTCCTTTCGTGGAGAGAGATGATCCCATCCTCCATAATTGGAATCAATTTAAACGTACCATGACCAGCATTTTTGCAAAACACACTTGCATGCAGGCAAGTGATAATGAGCTTTTAAATATTAAACAAGGTAACAAGGATTTATTGACCTATCTCACTAGTTTTAATCGTTTACTCACCGAGACACAGTGGCCAGAAGAAAAGCGTATCTCCCTTTTCTATAAAGGTTTGAGAGACGAGTTAAAAGACGCGCTGGCTCATATCGTTGATTTGCCAGAAGACTATTCGGACTTTGTAGATTTAGTTGTGAAATTAGAACATAGACTAGGAGAAAGAAAGGGAGATAAATACAAACTGGAATCACGGTTAACTTTTATTAGACACGAGAAGAAAGACCCAGATAATAAACTCCCTGAACCTGAGCCTATGCAAATAGGGACACTCAGAGGTCCACTCACATCAGAGGAAAAAGAAAGAAGGAGAAAACTTCAATTATGTTTATATTGTGGAAGGGCAGGTCACTTTGCCAGAGAATGTCCAGTAAAGCCTAAAAATCCACGAAAGGGTGCTGTTTCCTCCACCTCCTCAACTGAATCGGGAAACGATTAAGCTCGACAAGGGGAGAGGTTACTTGTTCGAGAAAACATCTTAATCAAACCTCTAATGCTGCAGCCTTCATGGTACCGCACATACCTAGACATTTCATAATTCAGGTCGTTTTAATTGTTACTACCCAAGTGAGGCATTCTCTCCCTGTCCTACTGGACTCAGGCGCGACAGGAAATTTTGTGGATAATAAGTTAGCTGAAAACTTAGGACTTCCTATGTGCCTAAAGCCTTGTCCAGAAGCAGTATGTGCAGTGGATGGGTCAGAATTGACCTCTGGATTAATCACAAAACAAACAAGTCCACTTGTTATGGTCTGTCAGAACGGGCACACAGAGGTGATTAGCTTTGATCTGATAGATACTCCTAATTTTGGTTTGATTCTCGGGGTACCCTGGTTAACAACTCATAACCCAAAAATTGATTGGGTGAATAGAACTGTTACTTTGGATTCCTCTTTCTGTAGAACCAATTGCTATCAAGAAGCAGGTACAGAACAGAGCACAGTATTACACTGTGCTAGTGTTGCACAAGATGAACCAAGTCTCCCTTCTGAATATTCTGACTTTAAAGACGTCTTTGATCCAGTAAAGGCTAGTGTGCTGCCCCCACATAGGTCTTATGACTGTCGTATAGATCTTATCCCAGGGGCCCCTTTACCTAATAACAGAGTATATGCTTTGACTGACGAAGAAACCAAATACTTAAGAACCTACCTAGATGACCTACTACAGTCTGGGTTCATTCGTCATTCCACATCTCCGGTGTCATCTCCACTCTTTTTTATCCCGAAGCCGGATAAATCCCTGCGCGCGTGTATCGATTATAGAGGACTAAATAAGGCTACAATAAAGAATAAATATCCTCTTCCTCTAATACCTGTGTTGTTGGATCAATTAAGACATTCTACTGTATACACTAAACTAGATCTGCGGGGAGCTTACCACCTGGTCCGAGTAAAAGAGGGGGATGAGTGGAAGACAGCTTTCAAGACAAAGTTTGGTTTATTTGAGTACACAGTAATGCCCTTTGGGTTATGTAATGCCCCTGCGGCCTTTCAGTTCTTTATAAATGAGGTCCTACACAAATTCCTGGACGTTTGTGTCATAGTATACATAGACGACATCCTCATTTACTCTAAGAACTCAGAAGAACATACCCAACATGTTCGTGCAGTATTATCAAAGTAAAAAGAAAATCATCTTTTTGCTAAGTTAGAAAAGTGTACTTTTAATGTCAGCAAGGTGGACTTTTTAGGATACTGCCTGTCACCTCAAGGAATAACTATGGATGTAAAGAAAATCAGTGCTATTGCTGATTGGCCAGAACCATCCTCTGTAAAAGATATTCAGACATTTCTGGGTTTCGCCAATTTTTATAGGAGGTTTATTGCACATTTTGCAGACATTGCGGCCCCAATAACTACCTTGTTGCGGAAAGGGCAACGATTTCTTTGGACTGATGAGGCGGCACACGCCTTTCAACTCCTAATACAAAAGTTCACTTCAGCCCCAATTCCGAAACATCCTGATCCTGACTTGCCTTTTTTTGTTGAAGCGGATGCTTCACAAGTAGCTTTAGGAGGAGTTCTCTCTCAACGAGATGCAGTAGATGGCCAGTTACATCCTATAGCCTTCTATTCCAAAAAGTTATTACCAGCTGAACAAAATTACACTGTGGCTGAAAGGGAACTACTAGCTATCAAAGTAGCCTTTTCAGAATGGAGGCACCATTTAATGGGAGCCAAGTACCCAGTTACAATCTTTTCTGACCATAGGAATCTACAGTTTTTTGGATCACTTAAAGCACTAACACCACGTCAGATGCGCTGGTTAAATTTTTTTAGCACATTTGACTTTGTAATAACCTATAGACCAGGTGCACAACAAATTCAATCTGATGTGTTATCTAGATACGGACATACTTCAGACATGAAACAAGATAAAATAGGAGAACCCATTATTCCTCCCCAAAAGTTTTTGGCACCAGTACAACAGAAGGATTTCATCACAGATCTATATAATGCACACATGCAAATAGCACCTCAGGATTGGTTAAAGGATTCCCATGACACAATACAACGAGGTTTATTGTATCACGACAACATGCTGTTAGTGCCCACCTCTGAATTACAAACACAGGTGATAATTTGGCATCACGCCTCACCGTTGGCAGGTCATCCTGGTTGGGTAAAAACCCTGGATAATGTGCAAAAACACTTTTGGTGGGACACTATAAGAAAGACATTAAGCAATTTGTCACTACCTGTCCAATTTGTGCAAGACATAAATCTTCTCATAAGGCCCCTGACGGCTTGTTAATACCAATGCCAACACCCAAACAACCTTGGCACACTGTGAGCATAGACTTTATTGTAGGTTTACCACCTGTAAAATCTTTCACAACAGTGTTGGTTATAGTGGATTTTTTATCTAAAATGGCACATTTTGTACCATTACGGAAATTACCCACGGCGGCAGAATTTGCCGATATTTTTATAAGGGAAATTGTGCGTTTACATGGTTTGCCAAGCAAAGTGGTGTCAGACCGAGGGAGCCAGTTCAACTCTAAATTTTGGAAAAAATTATGTAAAAAAATGAAAATAGATGTGGCATCATCCACTGCTTTCCACCCAGAGACAGATGGACAGACTGAACGACTGAACCAAACCTTACTTCAAACGCTACGTTGTTTATTGGCTGATTATTCTAGTGAATGGTTGGAAGCTCTCCCTGTAGCGGAGTTTGATTATAATAATACTGAGCATTCAGCTCTACTTTGCTCACCATTCTATTTCAGGCAGGGGTATCATCCAAGAGCTATACCCATTTTGTTAGAAGATTCTCTGTTACCTACAGTAACGGATAGACTAACGAGGTTAGGTGACATACAAGACAAAGCCAGGAAACATTTATTAAAGTACAAGGAAAGCATGAAAAGACAAGCAGACAAACACAGATCTGAGGCCCCAATGTATAAAATCGGTGACAAGGTATGGCTCTCCACCAAGAACCTAAACATAGAGGGATCCCGAAAGCTGCAACCACGTTTCATTGGACCCTTTAGTATAACTGCCATAGTAAACCCGGTAACAGTAAAATTAGATTTACCAAAAGAATATCCAGTACATACTACATTCCATGTGTCCTTGCTTAAGCCATACAATCCAAAAACCCGACCTGAACCACCACCTCCACCCATACCAATTAAGGGAAATCTAGAATATGAAGTGAAAAGCATAAAAGACTCAAAAAGAATTAGTGGACGTCTGTTTTATTTATTAGAATGGAAAGGATATGATGAATCTGAGAATTCATGGGAACCAGCATCATATGTACATGCCCCACAGCTGATTAGACGGTTTTATTTAAAAAATCCAGGAAAACCCCATCCTGTAGGAGGGCCTTTGAGGGGGGCAACTGTTAGGGTTTGTGCACATCAAAGAGCATGTCCCCTCTCACTGCACTAGTGGGTTCTGTAATAGCTCCCTTTTAAACTTACTATTGAAAGCCTTTCTTGTTATCTCACCTTCACCCCCGCCTAGGCTTCTGTGTATGTTGTTTAATGTGCTGTTTTGTTTACACATTGGGCCTTGCTTTTAACAAGGCTTCTTTAAAACACTCCTCTCTAGGCCATGTGTTAATTTAACTCATTTGCATAATAACTGAAACTCTGCACACCTTTCAAGAACATGTGCAGCATGTGAGGACCACACCCAGCTCTTCAAACCACACCCAGCTCTGCACACCTTTCAAGAACATGTGCAGCATGTGAGGACCACACCCAGCCCTGTCTATAAAAGGCAGCCCCCGAGCCTCACCCAGTGCTTGTGCTCGTCTACCTCCCGCTTACCTGAGGACAGATCCCTCGGCGCTGGCACTCCTGCTCTCTACAGACTTTCATTGGCTTCAATGGGCGCAGCTGCTGGCTCTTCCTTCTTCCGGTTTCCGGTTCCTCCTTGCCTTAGCCTCTCTCCTACAAGCAACCTGCAAAAGAGAAAGAAGACAAGGTTAGACTGATCAGTATCTCTTGCCAGCAACAAGTAAGTGCAAAACTTTTATTACCTGAAAGAACTTTGACAACAATTTCTGGATTCGTGTATAGACAATTTGAAACAAGATACCTTCCACGAACATTGTGATTCAAACTCTTTGTTACAAGAATACTTTGCGGAACTTTGTGAAGCAAAAATGTTTTTTTTTTTTTATGGAACTTTTAAGAATCGAACCGTGGAAACCATTAACAGCAAGGCAAACAGTAAATCAAGGACTTGCACAAATTACATGCTGTATTTTGACGTACAAGTACAGTATTTGTTTTATAAAAGATTCTGGAAATATGGGAAAAGTGAGTCTACTATTGGGAATTTAGGCTTTAGTTATATTAAGATGAATGTTTGATATTGGTAATTCTGATAACGGTATTTGTTTAATGTTTTAGAAGCTTTAGAGTAATAGAAAGCACATCCCAGAGCAGTAACACATTCCAAACCTGGAAACTAGAGACCAGGATCCAAGAGGTACTTTTAGAAGAAAATTTCTAATAAATAAAGGGATAGTCAGGAACCCAGTTAGGAATAGGTTGTACTTATCTGTTCTTTGTTTATGTTTCATTAGGCACCAGTTTCTACAAAAGTCAGAGAGGGACGCAGATTTGTGCAGCACTTCAACAGTGGAAACGCAAGAACGGTGTTGTCTCTTTATTTTATTTTATCCACTTCCCCCCTTCCCTTGAGCTTCTGTTCTTAGTGCTCTGTTTTAAAAACTAGTGTGCTGGAACAAGCAGTTTCAGGGTGGGGTCGGATTGTCTTCAACCTCCATCAGAACTGAACAAGGACTCAGGTGAGCTAGGCTTTGACACCACCACCTCTGCACCGGCTCTTGTGTTTGCACAGACTGGCTCTGGTTATTTCATCAACACTGATGACTTCTCTGCTTCTGCAACAGAAGCTGTATCAAAGACACGGAAGCAGTGCATATGACTTAAAAATAACTATTTTGTTTATCTATGGTATTACGTGTGGATACTGTTGACATTGCTTGCCTTTCTGCTTTGGGTTTGTTTTGTAATTGTTTTCTTTCTCTTGATAAATGGTCATTATCGTCCTGAACGTTCTGCCATTGAGCCGGATGGATAAGGTTTTCACACCTTACTTGCCTTGGCCCCCAGTGGAATCAGCGTTCCATTTCCCGGCTTGTCAGACTCACCGCGGGCCACCTGCTTGGCTGTGGTGCTTTTTGTTGCCTGCGGTGAGGTCGGATGCCACGGGGTTAGATTTTGGGTCTTGCTACGTTCAACACAAAGAGTGATGTTTTGCAGAGGATGCTTCCTGCGATCCCTATTTTGATACTTACCTTATGTCTTGGTCGTGGGGCTCTTTAATCCTATTCTTTTTTCGGGGCCATGTTTCTTCTTCCCAGGATACTGTTTTCTTCCCCGCATGCACTGGTTTCCTCTTCCTTTTCCTTTTCCAAGATCGTGTCTATTCTCCAGTTATTTGTACGGAATATTCCCAATTCAAAATGGTGCTTTTCTTTCTTCCTGCATGTCACTTCCTGTTGGTGGTAGTCCTCGACCCTGCTTTCTATTCTTGTGGAGTATTTTTCCAGTCTGTTTTTTCCTGAAGCCTTTTGAGGTTCCAGCTCTTGAAGTCCTGCTGTTCTGACATTCACTTTTTTCCTATTTGTAAGAGTTCCTGCAAAAGAGGTGTTATCCCCTTTTGGTTTTTCCTCTGGGACTCCTTCTTGGGGGCACGGCCTGCCTAGGCGTTCTCTTGTCAGCAGAACCATGGCTACCTGAAAGGGTCGCCCCTATCTCTGCCAGACCAGAACAGAGGTGACACTACAGTTTCATCTAACCATAGCAGTAAGTGAAAGGCGGATCGTGACAGATTGTAATGTCATAAATTAAATTTTTATTCCAAGTCTATGGAAGATTCATCGGGGGACGCAGTGGAGGTGGCTCAGTCGCTAATCCATACAGTACAACAACAAGCCCAGGAAATGTAACAGCTATGTGCTGACAAGCTTTGGCCTCTAGAACCACGGACGCTCCAAACGTCTCTGCTAATACACCACGTTTTTACAGAGATCCTAATAAGTTGAAAGAATTCCTTGACTCTTTGATGTTTTATTTTGCATTTCAACCTTCTCAATTTACTCAGGACAAGACCAAAGTGGGATATTTAATCAGCGCCTTCTTTGGTCCAGCTTTGTCTTGGGCGAATCCTTTGGTAGCCACTGATGATCCTCGATTGTCTACCTATAACACCTTTGTTAATGTCTTCAAATAAACGTTTGAGCGACCTGGACTGGAGGTTTCTGTAGAAGAAGCTTTATGTGACATCCAGCAGGGTAACCAGGTCGTCCTACAATACATCACACATTTTAGCCAATTGGCAACAGAGACCATATAGGTAGAATGCACCCTTGTCACACTTTTTCACAGGGGACTGCATGATAAAATAAAGGATGAATTAGTATATTCTCCTAGAGTAGATTATACGAAAAGTCTGATGGACTTCACCTTATCAATAGAAAATCACCTTTGTGAGTTTAGATTGGAGAAACGAAAGGGATGTGTTCAATCGCATATGGGAACTACACGTACAGTGATTCGTCATCTAGAAGAGAATCGATCTGAGGTGAGAGCATCTTCTAAAAATTAACCTATGCAAATAGACGTGGCATGTGGACCATTGACTGAGACTGAATGTGAAATAAGACAACGGAAAGGGCTGCGCTTTTACTGTGGCAATTCTGGCCATTTGATTTGTGCCTGTCTCAATCATCCTTCAAAGTCGACGGGAAATGCCAGGTCACATTCTCTGTGAAAAGGGAGGGGATGGGACATTCAGAGATACTTTCCATATGTTCCTCCAAAGAAAACACAATAGCATTCTTTCTTTTGCCCATCATGATACACTTAACGGATAGCAGGGGAAAGAGAGTATTAGCATTGCTAGACTGTGGTGCTAGCGGAATATATGTTGCAGAGAAATGGGCTAAGCAGAAGGGGAATCCTCAAATACCTAAGGAAACACCAGAGCACGTCCATACGGTTGACGGTTATCCTCTTGCTTCAGGACCGGTTGTGGGTACAACTCCCAACTTGTGTTTACAGTTTGGGAAACATCAAGAGTACAAGAGTAGAAGGTTCTCCCTTTATAAGTCACCTGTAAGCTCCGCCCGCTGAGCCACGCCCCGTCCACCCTCAAAGTAGGCAAAGGAATTCCCGCCTTTTACCAGGATGATGGACAGCTTTCTGAAACGACCCCACTGCGTTTACCTCCGATTCAGGTGGTGCGTTGTTGATGCGCAGAAGCACGAGGACATCTCCACAAAGATGCACTAATAACAATAACATTGCCAAAGGCACACAAGGTTGCTGGAGACATTTTCACCGTGATCCATCACGCAGCTTTAGTGTACAATATAAACGGTGCATATAAAACATGCTAGGTAACTTACTGACTTACTAGAAGAAAATACTCCGGTTTGGTAGGCCATGATGCTCATTTTACAGAAACTAAACCTCAACAGGAAGCACTTACAAATATAAACGTAGCAGATGCCCCAGTTGAATCTCAGCTTCTGGAAAGGACAAGCCATCCTAACTCTTGGGCTTGGCAAAGATAAAGCAAGTCTGCGCGCTCAGAGATCCCATAGCAGGAAAAGATTTAGAATCCTTCCTGGAGGTGAATTGATGATGTACTGAAGCGTAATCTGTATCTGACTTGAATAGCGGGTTCTATCTTCCTCTCCTGGAGACACAGAGTAGAAGGTTCTCCCTTTATAAATCACCTGTAAGCTCCGCCCGCTGAGCCACGCCCCGTCCACCCTCGAAGTACGCAAAGGAATTCCCGCCTTTTACCAGGATGATGGACAGCTTTCCAAAACGACCCCACTGCGTTTACCGCCGATTCAGGTGGTGCGTTGTTGATGCGCAGAAGCATGAGGACATTTTCACAAAGACGCACTATTAACAATCACATTGCCAAAGGCACACAAGGTTGTTGGAGACGTTTCCCCCATGACCCATCATGTAGCCTTAGTGTACAATATAAACAGGGCGTAAAAAACATGCTAGGTAACGCTTACTGACTTACTCGTAAAAAATACTCCGGTTTGGTAGGCCATGATGCTCATTTTACAGAAACTAAACCTCAAAGGAAGCACTTACAAATATAAACATAGCAGATGCCCCAGTTGAAGCTCAGCTTCTGGAAAGGACAAGCCACCCTAGCTCTTGGTCTTGGCAAAGATAAAGCAAGGCTGTGCACTCAGAGATTCCATAGCAGAAAAGATCTAGAATCCTTCCTGGAGGTGAATTGATGATGTACTGGAGCGTAACGCACGGTTTCTATCTTCCTCACCTGGAGACACAGAGTAGAAGGTTTCTCCCTTCATAAGTCACCTGTAAGGTCCGCCCGCTGAGCCAAGCCCCATCCACCCTCGAAGTAGGCAAAGGAATTCCTGCTTTTACCAGGATGATGGACAGCTTTCCAAAACGACCCCACTGCGTTTTACCGCCGATTCAGGTGGTGCGTTGTTGATGTGCAGAAGCACGAGGACATCTCCACAAAGACGCACTAGTAACAATCACATTGCCAAGGACACACAGGGTTGCTGGAGACGTTTTCACTGTGGTCCATCACGTAGCTTTAGTGTACAATATAAACGGTGCATATAAAACATGCTAGGTAACGCTTACTGTCTTACTGGTAGAAATACTCCGGTTGGGTATGCCATGATGCTCATTTTACAGAAACTAAACCTCAACAGGAAGCACTTACAAATATAAACGTAGCAGGTGCCCCAGTTGAAGCTCAGCTTCTGGAAAGGACAAGCCACCCTAACTCTTGGGCTTGGCAAAGATAAAGCAAGGCTGTGCGCTCAGAGATTCCATAGCAGGAAAAGATCTAGAATCCTTCCTGGAGGTGAATTGATGATGTACTAGAGCATAATCTGTATCTGACTTGAATAACGGGTTCCATCTTCCTCTCCTGGAGAAACAGAGTAGAAGGTTCTCCCTTTATAAGTCACCTGTAAGCTCCGCCCGGTGAACCACGCCCCGTCCACCCTCGTAGCAGGCAAAGGAATTCCCGCCTTTTACCAGGATGATGGACAGCTTTCCAAAACGACCCCACTGCGTTTCCCTCCGATTCAGGTGCTGCGTTGTTGATGCGCAGAAGCATGAGGACATCTCCACAAAGACGCAGTAGTAACAATCACATTGCCAAAGGCACACAAGGTTGTTGGAGACGTTTCCCCCATGACCCATCACGAATCAAGAATTCCACAGCCAGGCTACTACTACATATAAAGCCGCAAGCACACATCTCCCCTGCCTTGAGAGCACTACACTGGTTACCTGTTGCCAGAAGATGCACTTTCAAGCTGCTTTGTATCACCCACAAAGCTATACATGGAACAGGACCGCTTTTTATCAGAAAGAAAATGACCAAATACATCCAAAAAAGAACCCTCCGCTCAAGACTGGCACCCCGCCTTAGAACACCACCATACAAGAAAAAGACTATAGGTGGTACATCCTTCTCCGTCCAAGCAGCCAAACTATGGAATTCATTACCCCCAACTATAAGAGCCACAGATAACTTTCTGGTCTTCAGAAAACTACTCAAGAGTTGGCTCTTTCCTTCATAACCACCTTTTTCAAACACCTATGAACTGCATATGCCTATGTGGATAAATATTTTTTTCAGATTATATGTATATTTCTATATATTTATAGTTTCTTTGGAAATTATGTATTGCTACTATTTCAGAACAATAAAATACACACACACTCTTTAAACCTGTCTGACTAAGTATTTTTTTACCCATGATTCTAATTATGTATTGTATGTGCATATGTGTGTGTGTGTGTGTATATATATATATATATATATATATGTATATATATATATATATATATATATATATATATATATATATATATGTGTGTGCGTGTATATGTATATATATGTGTATGTGTATATGTTGTTTCTGTGCTTGGCATGTTCGTGGATCATTGCATGGCTACTGGTTTTTTGGTTTGTTATACTAGATATCTATGAATTCCTGCTCTCATCTTATCACACTTATCTACTCATCACTCTTATGTCATGTCTCTATCAAACTATCCTCCATTCTCACTCTGACTCATCCCAAATCCCTTCTACCACTTTCATCTCCTAAATATCTCTGCCTAAGCTCTTCCCTCCACATCTAACTCACCAAACCTCACTCTACCTCTGTGACCTCCCACACAACCCTACTAAATTCTCCTGCATTCATCTCACCCTGCTACTATGCTCTCCCTAACCCTTCCACATTCTCTTCCCCCTCCAACCCCCTTTACTCATCCCAAACCTTTGGGTTGAGTAAATGAAGGATTTACTCCCAATTAACACCTCTGGATTTATTTCCTCCTCCACCCCTCCATTACTCCAGTCTAACTAACAAACTCTCATATCCGTGGCTCAAATTAACTCATAATAATACTAAAACTGTACTCATTATTTAACGATACTAATCCATCACTAATTCTTGTTGAAAAGCACTTCGACGCCTCGTCAGGGGTAGTAAGCGCTATATAAATACGATTACAATACAATACAATTATCTTTGATCTGATTATTTCACCCAATCATATGATAATATTGGATATACCCTGACTGACAAGGCATAATCCCTATATTAATTAGGAAATAAGAACAATATCTCTCTCATCACAATTTTTCCAACATAATTGCTATCCATCAGAAACCTGTTGGTCACCGAAGAGCATGATGTTGATAAATAAAGAAGTGGGCTGTTCTATCAACGTCTTGCAAGGGGTACTTAGCCATTACCTGGACACTTGAGATGTTTTTCAGAAATCAGAGAGACCAGTTTTGCCACCGTATAGAGAATATGACTGTGCCATTCCTTGTTTTCTGAACAAGAAAAAGAGACACTTAAGAAATAGCTAGAGGAAAATCTACAAAGCAGCTTGATTACTACCTCCACCTTACCTGCTGGCGCTCTTCTTTTTTTTCAAACCTAAAAAGACAAAGGATCTATGCCCCTGCTTAGACCTTTACAGGTTGAATAAAATCAACATTAAGGATAGGTATCCTTTACCCTTTATCAAAGATATCTTGGAAGCTGTTAGAGGAGCACAAATGTTCACCCAATTGGATCTCAGGGAGGCCTATCATCTCCTACAAATCAAAAAGGAAGATGAGTGGAAAACTGCTGTTCAAACTCCCTTGGGTCACTTCAAATACCGGGTAATGCCTTTTGGCCTAACCAATGCTCCATTTATTTTCCAGAGATTCATGGACTATATTTTCTGATCTCCTAAACCAAATCATTGTTAAGTACCTAGATGACATCCTGTGTACTGGGTAGTACATTCCACCCATCCAGAACAACATTCAAGACATGTAACTCAAGTCCTGGAAAGACTTTGACAACACCAGTTGTATTGCAAACCAGAAAAATGTGAATTTGATAAGACCGAGGTGGAGTACCTTTGTTATCATATCAACCAGACTGGTATTGCTATAGATCCAGGGAAAGTATGAGCAATCTGAACTGACCATCTCCTTCTTTTATGAAAGAGACCCATTGCTTCTTAGGCTCGGCCAATTTATATCGAAAAATTTATAGCAAACTTCACTCAGCAGACAAGCTACATACCTCAGACTCTTAAGAAAGAAAATCTTCGTAATGGATTCTGCTCGACAAAGACTGCAGAGGCAGCTTTTCAAGATCTAAAACATGCCTTTACACAAACCCTTATTTTACGGCATCCTGATACCACAAGAACATTCATAGTAGAAACAGATGTGTCAGACAGAGCAATAGGAGCTGTTCTATTACAAAGACGATGATGGATTAAAACATCTGATTTTTTATTTATCACATGTATTGACAGATTCACATCACAATTACTTCTTATTGAAATGGGAATTACTTGCCCTGAAAAGAGCCTGTAAGGAATGGAGACAGTTTCTACCTTTGAAATCAGAATAGATCATCGGAAGCTGAGGTGTCTTCGCAATTTTCAGTGCCGAAACAGTCGTCAAGCCTGGTGGGCCTTCTTTTTTAGCAAACTCAACATTTTCCTTACCTATATACCTGGGTCTCAGAACACCGTGGCAGATGCCTTATCACACTGTTATCTTGAATGGACCATTCTTCCTTCACAGAATATTATAGAACCACATTGAATCATTGGGGTTGTACAATGCTTCCTTGACAGAGTGAAATCAAAGTATGCGTCCCTCTCAAGAGAAGAATGGGATGCGTTGAACCCTCAATTATGTAAGGCTAAGGGCTATTACTATCACGAAGGTGCATTGTTCCTTCCTACCAGCAAGGTTCAAACAGAAGCATTACATATGTGTCACGACTCCCCTATTGCTGGTCATCATGGAGTCAAGGCAACCCAAGAATTACTCCTCCATTTTGTCTGGTGGCCCACTATCGAAGATATTACTGAAACCTATGTTGCTTTTTGTCCTGAGTGTGCTCGCACAAAGATACCACATACCAAACCAGCAGGACTGCTTCAACCTTTACCCGTTCCTCCAGCCGCCTTAGCATACTGTGTTCACCAATTGCCTGTGCTCCTTACAACCCTCCACAGGAAATCATGTAATAATGGTAACAGTGAATTATTTTTTCGGAAATGCCCCATTTCACAGTAACTTACCCACTGCTGAGGAGTTGAGTCATATTTTGATACCAGAGATTTTTCACCTTCATGGTCTTCCTCAGGTTAGTATATATGATCCTGGCCCTCAATATGTTTCACGCTTTTGGAAACATTTTTGTAAGACCCTGTATGTTGAAGTTACTTTATCTTCTGGGTTCCATCCCCAAACCAATGGACAGAATGTTTAAATCAAGGACTCAAACAACATCTACGCTGCTTTTGTAACACTACACAGACTAACTGGTCCACATATCTGCCATTAGCTGAATTCTCGGACAACAATTCGTACATAGTGCATAGAGAGCCACTCCTTTGTTGTGTATATATGGTCATCATCCTAAGGCCTTCCCTACAGTTATCTGAGAATCATCTACTGTTCCTGCGGTTACTTCATTTGCTCGACCAGTCCATCATAACCAGCAAATCATACATTCCAACCTCCTAACCGCAAAACAACCCATAAAAAAGACCGCTGACACTAAATGGCGTGCTACACCGTCATATCAAGTACATGACAAAGGCTCTCATTACAACCCTGGCAGTCGGTGATAAAGAGGTGGCAATACCCTCAATAGTCCGGCGGTAAATACCGCCAAATTATGACAATGGCAGAAAGAGCTCAGACAGACAGTCACTTTACCACACTGACCGCCAGGGTGGAATCGACAGGCACCACAGCAGTAGCTGCCAACAGCCAGACAGAAGTCAATGTTCCACCCACTGTATCATGACAGGACAATCTGCCACCTTTTCCTGGGCGGTACAAACAACATCAAAAGCTTGGCGGAAACACTGCACAGAAGGGACATGACTCATCATTGGAGACACAGGAAAGAACCATGCCACCATGGAGCCTGAACTGCAGATCTTCCCAATGCTATTCTATATCCTGCTCCATCACAAACACCAACGACGGCAAAGATGACCGCGGTGAGTACAGCCGCCTAGCAAACAGAGGTGGGGGGAGAAAAAAGAGAGTGAGGCACACGTGCAACACACAACACCCACACCCGCAACACCATACACACAAGCAGATGCAGTAAGAAAACATATTCACCCCGTACACCTCAGGAATAATGCAATGACCACAGGAATATATGAAAGTGAGTGTATTAACATAAATATAATAGAAATATGAAAATTTAACATAAAAGTAAATACATATGTAGAAACAAGGCACACTGCCTAGTCCTCCATCTGTGTGGGCAACAGGGCCACATTACAAAGTCCAGGGCCCCACTTGACTCCTGCAACAACACGGAGAGAACACTGCAGGGACATCAGTTCGAAAATAGTCAGGCACCTTAGGGGGAATGGGGGGGCACTTTAACCGTCAGATGGTACAATACCACTGGTTCTTGGGGGGCCAACATGCCCAGTGCTTGGTCCTCGGGAGTGCAAGGCCACAGTCTCTCAAGTCGGTGTCATTACCACTGGTTCTGAAGGGGACATCGTGCCCTGTGATCTTCATCTTGGAGAGGATAGGGTGAGTGGGTGCCATACCCACTGGTTCTGGAGGGGGCATCGTGCCCTGTGCTTTAGATCCTGGGGAGTGTAAGGTCACAGTCTCTCAGGTGGGTGTCATACCCACTGGATTTGCAGGGGGCATGCCGCACAACAGCCCATGGAGGCAGGACTACAGAATGGCATTGATGGCTGCTCAGTGGTTGTTGTGCTGCTCCTGGTGGTGGTGGGGGAAGGCTCCAGACCATCCCCTGCAGCCTCGGACGGCTGCCCACTGGTGTTGGTGGTGCTACTGATGCTGGTGGGGGGAAGCTCCAGCCCATCACCTGCAGCATTGGACGGCTGCCCACTGCTGCTGGTGGTGGTGGGGGGTCTTGCTCACCCCTTGCAGCCTCAGACGGCTGCAATACCTGAGTCCCAACACCAGGTATCTTGTCCTTTCTGCCTGCTGGTGCAGGCCCCTTGCCCTTGCTGGCAGCAGCTGGGGATTCTTCCTTTCCCTTCCTGGCAGCAGCTGTGGATTCCTCCTTGCCCTTTCTGGCAGCAGCTGGGGGTGGCACCTTTCCCTTCCTCTCAGCAGCTGTGGTGGCACCTTGACCTTCCTAGCAGCACTTGGGGCAGGCACCCTTTCTGTCAGGCTGGCTGGTGGCCTGGATCCTTTACCATTATGAGTTGCTGTGGAAACTACTGGGCCCATGGACTGGGTGGCTGAGGTGCTTGCCTGGGTTTTACACACCCTGGCCAGACGTGAAGGACGGGAAGGAAGGGGTAGAGAAGAGGTCCATGGTGGAGAGGAAAAATTTCTTAGGGACATTGGGGCGGGAAGAGGGAGAAGGTTTGGGAGTGGAGTAAGAGGGAGTGGCCGTAGGAGCTGTCTGTCTACTGTATTTGGGTGCAGGTGCATGGGCTGGATGCTGTTGTGAGGTGGATTGCTATTGGGTGTCTGAATGCTTGCGTTTGCGTACCTTGGGAGGGGGGCACAGACACAGTGGGAGTGGACACAGGGGACGTGAGCATGGATGTTGGGGTGGTGACTGCCAATGAGGTGTGTGTTCTTATAGTTGTGCTGGTGATGGAGGTAGTGGATGAGGATGTTGTGCATGCAGGTATGAGTATAGACGCAACTGGGACGGAAGTAGAGGACGAGGAGGAGGGGGCCACAATGGAGGCAGTGGATGTTGTTATATCTGCACCTGAATGGTGTTTGTGTGAGTGCCTGTGGGATGATGTGTGGTGCTTGTGTTTGCCATGTGCACTCTTGTGGGTTGTCCTGTGTGCACGCTCATCTGTCTGTGTGCTTGGGATAGGTTGGGGTTGAGGGGAATGGGATTGGGCAGAGGAAGTTGGAGGGTGGAAACAGGGACAATGGCTGCCATCAGAGAGGGGGCCAGAGCCTGGATTGATCTCTGTTAGGCCACCAAGCCAGTGTGAATGCCCTCCAGGAATGCATTGGTCTGTTGCATTTGGGCTGCCAGACCCTGGATGGCATTCACAATGGTTGACTGCCCAACAGAGATGGATCTCAGGAGGTCAATAGCCTCCTCACTCAGGGCAGAAGGACTCACTGGGGCAGGGCCTGAAGTGCCTGGAGCGGAGAAGATGCCCACCGTCCTGGGTGAGCAGGCACGGGCAACTCGCTGAGGGGCTGCTGGGAGGATGGTGCTGGTACAGGGATGGCAGCTGTACCTGTAGCTGGGGTGGTCAAAGAGGTGTCCGCCACCAGCTTCCATAGGAGGAGGTATCCGTGTCTGAACTGTCCCGTCCAGTCCCCGCAGTGGTGCTCTCCTCGCCCTCCGTCCCACTGGTGCCCTCAGAGGACTCTGCCTCCTGGGTCCTGTGGGATGCAGCTCCCTCTGTCGCTGGTGCCTCTGCTCTTCCGCCAGAACAAAAAGGGGGGTAAGAGACAAAGGATACACTAAGTCAATTGCTGCACCATCACCACCGTTGGCGTATATACCACCCTCACGTACAGGGAACAGCCCTACCCACTATGCAATGCACTACCAGTAACAATGCTAGTCACCAGGTCATAGGGAGGGACACATACCGCCAACTGCAGCATACCTGGGACCCACACCACCCCGCCCAGTAGTGAATGCCTTCTAGCTAGGTTCCCAACAGAACCCTGGCCAACATGGGACCTACCTACACTGCTATGTCAGGCCTGGCCTGGGGCACCCACAGACACACATCCCCCACCCGGATACCACCTCACCAGGCGTAAGTTGTAATGATGGGCCCTGTACTCACCCCCTTGTAGCTGCTGTGATGCCCTCAAGCACCCATCCTGCTTCGGATAGGCCACCACCAGAATGCAGGCCATCAGGGTTGTCAGGGTTCAATGGGCACCCGTTCCTCCCCAGTTGGGCCTCCGCCGTCTTCCACTCCCAGAGTCTCAGGTCCTCCCACCGTTTTTGACCGTGGGTGCTGCGCCTGCGGTAGGCCCCTAGGTTCCACATGTCCTTGGCGATGGCATGACATGTACCATCTTTTGATGGGCGCTGACCTGCAGAGGAAACATTCACAGGGAAAGGTATTAGTTACACCGTCCTGCCTGTTACACTCATGGCCCACCATAGCCCTTCCCATCCCCTTTTGCACAGACATGGCCCAGCATACATGCTGCATGCTGCCCGTCCACCAACCCCCCTACACAAGGCCTTCACACACAGCACTCCATGCATTCATGCCCCATGCATTGTGCTCACACTGTACTCACCTGTTGGTCTGGAGGCCCATTCAGCAGTCTGTACTGGGGTAGGACCCTATCCACTAGTCTCTCCAACTCCGCCGAAGTGAAGGCAGGGGCCCGTCCCCAAGTCACACGTGCCATGGTAGGTTCCAGACACAGGTCACAGCAGCACGTACAGTGTAGTTCCTCTCCCATTGAAGGTCAGGTAATCAAAGTGAGTGAACAGATAGAAAATGGCAGTGATGTCCACGGCGGTGCATACCGTCATTGCCAGCGTACATCATCATTGGCAACTGTAACCCAAAGGGCCCAATTATAACCAATGAGGAGTTGCACGGTGGTTCCCGACCGCCAAACGCACCAGGACCCAATGTCAGTGGAATTACTTCACTTCCACCAGTCCATCCATACACGATAGGTGGATGCCATTTCAGGGGAGGACAGTGCATGGAACATAACTGCGTCACAGATCACAATTGTACATACAGGACATATGCCATACATTTAAAAATCACATCATGCATTGAGCTGTAGTGACAACAATGTACATTTTCTGACCGGCACCTTACTCTTTTGTCCCATAGATTGCAATCACTGTGGATGACTAGGAGATAGAGACATCCCCGTGTACAGACCCCTGGTGGACTTGGCAACAATGGAGGACAGGCACACTATACTCACCTACGGTATTGACAGGGCTACTATCACAGAGCTGTGTGCACAATTCGTGGCTGACCTGATGTCTGCTATCTGTCACAGTGGAGAAGTGTGGCTCAATGGTTAGAGCGGCAGACCCTGAAGCAGAGATCTGGCTCAAGACCAGGGTTCAAGTCCTGCTTCGGCAGGTCTTGGGCTCAATTCCCCTTGACCAGATAATTCTCGCCTCGGTGCCTAATCTAATTCATGGGTCCCACTCTGCAACTCTGGGCAATAGCTTGCTTAATCTCCACAACGGCCCCAACAGCGCTTGGATGCCTGGCTTCACCCTGGGGGTGCTCAGGAGTGGGCGCCTCACAGGGAAAAGCCAGGAGGGGTTCCATAGCGGTATGAGTACAGCGCCTTGAGACCCTAACGGGTGAGTAGTGCGCTATACAAGTGCTAATTTACATTTGCTAATTTACATTTACCCCAATGGGATCCCCCTCTTGTACAAGTTCTAGCTGTGCTCCATTTCTTGGCAACTGGTTCTTTCCAAGTGACAGTGGTCTTGGCAGCAGGAATGTCACAACCAATGATCTCAATAGTGCTGACAAGAGTGTTGGGTGCCCTGATTAAATGCATGTGCAGCTACATTGTTTTCCCCTAGGTGGAGGATAGCAGCATCCCAAATGTGATGCCATGACTACAGAGGCACTGTGTGTGGCTAAGAGATGAGCCCTGGTTCTCACCCAGTGGATTTTGGTATATGGGTATGGTGTGGGCCATAAGGGATAGTGTGTGGCTAACAGTTGTCCCTCCGTATTTGCAGGTGACTTAGGTTACCCCAACCTATCATGGCTACTGACCCCTGTGAGGAGTGCCAGGACAAGGGCTGAGGAACATTACAATGAGGCACATGGGGGAACAACAAAGATTATTGAACACACCTTTACCATCCTGAAGGCCAGGTTCTGGTGCCTCCATCTGACTGGTAGATCCCTGTGCTACTCACCCACGAAGGTCTTGCAGATAATTGTGGCATGCTGTATGTTGCATAACCTTGCCTTGATATGCCAATGGCCTTTTCTGCAGGAGGAGGATGATGAAGATGACCATGTGGCAGCAGTGTACCCTGTGGACAGTGAAGATGAGGAGGCAGAGGATGAGGATGAGGACAACAGATCTGCGGTGATTAGACAATACTTCCAATGACACATAGGTAAGACAGTGTTACTTCATATTTCATTGTCAGTTTATTGTTTCACATTGTCAGTGGCAGGCTGTGATTTCGCACTTCTATGGCCACTCACTGTACCCTTTGGCAACTCTTTTTGCAGATGTTCGTACCCCACTATCGCTCTTGGTGTTGTCACTGCAGCCAACTACAGGTCCATCGTTTGTTAACATTACTGTACAGTTGAATTGCAATGTTTAAACCTTGTTAAACGTATACATACTTCAATCATTTGCCATACTCTATTCTTGTATTTTTTTTTCAAATTGTGTTTATTGCAGTGCCATGAAGGAAAGGGGGTAGTGCAAGGGGCTGGGGTGATGGTGGAAGAAAGTCCAGGGTATAATTCCAGTCTAGTTGTGGCATAGGTGCATTGTCCATGGGGACATAGGGAGGGGAGCAATGGCAGTTCAAAGTGGACACAACGGTGACATTCAGGAGAGTCTTATTTCCTGGCGGGGGTCTTGGCAATAGTCTGTGGCTTCTGCCTGGATCGCAAGAAACATTTGTGGGGTGATTCTCCTTCTGCAAGGGGAGGGGTGCTAGTGGCCTATTGGGCCTGAGGCTGGGTGTCCTGTCCACTAGTGGCAGCGGAGGTGGAGGGCTGTTCAGTAGTCTGGCTAGTGGCAGGGGCCCGCTGGAGTGACACTGCCTCTCTCATAATGTTGGCCATGTCTGCCAGCACCCCTGCAAGGGGACCAGGGTGGTGTTAATGGCCCTCAAGTCCTCCTTGATCCCCTGGTATTGTCCCTCCTGCAGCCGCCTTTTATCCTGTACGTTGTCCAGGATCTGGCCCAGCGGATCCTGGGAATATTGTTATGCTCCCAGGATCTCGGTGAGCACCTCCTGGAGAGTCGGTTCCCTGGGCCTGACCTCCCCCTGACACACAGCAGTCCTCCCAGCTTCCTTGTTGTCATGTGCCTCTGTCCCATGAACTGTGTGTCCACTGCCACTGACCCCAGGTCTCTGACCGTCTTGGGTTTGTGGTGTGCCATGTGGTCCCTGTAGTGGTGGACACACTGCTGATTGACGTGTCCTGGGTACAGATGTATGGGCATGCTGGGTGGGTGCTGTGGTGGTGTTTCCTGAGGATTGAGGCTCTGTTGTGGTGTGTGACTGTGGCTGGGTAACCAACTGTCCGGAGGTCCCTGATGGGCCAGGTTGGACATCCAGATCCAGGCAACCAGAGTCACTGTCATCACTGTGGGCCTCTTCTGTGGAGGGAATGGATTCTGCTGGTACGTCTTCTCCAGTGACATTAACTGGGATACCTATGAGGATATAAATGCAGCATTATTGTTTCTGTGTGTGACATATTGTGCATGGATGGGTTGCCCTCTTTGGTTGTTTTGCCCTGGCCGCTTTCACTTGTGTATGTTAGTGTATGGTGGGATGATTAGTTCTCTCTAGTGTGCATGCTTTAGTGTTAGGTGTCGATGCAGGTCTGTGAGTGGTGTCCATGCATTGGTAGGGCATGCAGGGCTTGGCACTGGGATGAATGAGATGTGATGCTAGGGGGTGTGGGAGGTGGTGGAGTGATAAGAGTGAGGGTGAGGGTGGGGGTAGGTGATGGCATGCAGGTAGGTGGTGAAAGTAGTATGGACTTGATTTACCAGAGTCCAGTCCTCCTGCTACTCCTGTCAGGCCCTCAGGATACATGATTGGTCATTCCCCCTCTTCCTGATGTTATCCCTTGTTCTGGGTTACTGTCCCACAGTGTTGACCCTGTCCACGATCCTCTGCCATAGCTCCATCTTCCTGGCAATGGATATTTGCTGCACCTGTGCTCCAAATAGCTGTGGCTCTACCTGGATCATTTCCTCTACCATGACCCTTAGCCGCTCTTCAGAGAATCTGGGGTGTTGTTGTGGTGTCAAGGGTATTGTGTGAGTGGTGTGGAAGAGGGTGTGTAGGGTGATGTGTTGGGGTGTGTGTTGTGAGGTGCGTGGGTGGGTGGTGTATAGGTGATGGTGGTATGTGGCTCTGGTTGTGTAAGTGGTCTTGCTGTCTCTCTATGGTGCCAATGATTTCTATTAGTAAAGAGTTGTGGGTAATATGGGTGTGTGTTTTATAGTGGTGTGGGTGTGGTGTGTGTGTATGTGTGTCAGGTGTGTGTAATTTTAATTGTCCAATTTGGTGTTGTTTTTTTGAGTGCGTGTATTTTGACCACAGCGGTATGTCACTCCAATGGATTGCCGTGGTTGAATGTCCGCCGTGGTGATTTGTGGGTCATAATGTCATGGGCGTAGCTCTGTTGGTGTATCAGTGTGGGTTTTGATACCGCCAGTTTATCACTGACCTTTGGTGTGACAGAGTTGTGTCTGTAGCTGTATAGTGACAGATTGGTGTGTGTGTCATAATATGGTGAACGGATATCTGCTGCTACCGCTGTATGTTGGCGGCAGTCAGCATGGTGGTAAGTGTGGCTTTCCTCTAAATTGTTGCCTTTCCGTCTGTCCCAAAACAAATTCAAACCTCGTTACTATGGTCCATTCAAGATTGTCCAAGTAATAAATCCAGTGTCCTTTCATCTTCGTCTAACTCAGACTTGGAAAATACACCCAAAATTTCACTTATCCTAGTTGAAGCCCTATGTGCCTGACCATTTTCAGAGACAGTATTCCTGCCCCCGTCCTCTTTTGGTAAGTGATGAACCCGAATACGAGGTGCAAGAAATTTGTTATTCCCGGTTCCTCTGGAACCGTCTCCAATTCCTAATTCATTGGAAGGGTTCTCCCCTTAGTGAATGTACCTGGGAAGATGCCTCTTCTGTTCACGCTCCCCTCCTGGTCCGATGTTTTTTCTGGACAAACCTGGAGCTTCAGGGAAGGGCCTACTGTCATGTCGCGGGTGCCCGCAACACTTCATTCATGGGCCACGGTGGGGTCGCCGGTCCGTTTCCTGGGCAGTCGGACTCACCGCGGCCCGCCTGCTCGGCTGCAGCATTTTTTGTTGCCTGCAGCGAGGTCGGACGGTCTGGGGTCAGTTTTTGGACCTTGCCTCATTCAACGGAGTGATGTTTTGCTGCAGATGCTTCCCGCGGCCTCCAGTGTGATACTTACCTTATGTCTTTGTCGTGGAGCTCTTTCTTCCTGTTCTTCTTTGGAGGTCATGTTTCTTGTTCCCAGAATACTGTTCTCTTCCCTGCATGAGCTGGTTTCCTTTTTCTTTTCATTTTCCAAGAGGGTTATATTCTCCAGTTATTCCTATGGAATATTCCCAATTCAAGATGGAATTTTTCTTTCTTCTTGCATGTCACTTCCTGTTGGTGATAGTCCTCGCTCCTGCTTGCTATTCTTTCGAAGTGTTTTTCCTGCAGCTTTCTAAGGTTCCAGCTCTTGAAGTCCTGCTGTTCTGAAGTTCACCTTTTTCCTGCTTCTAGGAGTTATTGTGAAAGGGTTTTTTCCCCTGTGGGTTTTTCCTCCGGCACTCCTGTCTAGGGGTCATGGACTGCCGAGGAGTTCTCTTGTCAGAAGCACCATTGCTACTGTAAAGGGTCACCCCTATCTCGGCCAGACCAAAACGTGCAAGAACCAAAGTTGCACTCCAGATTCATCTGACCAAGGCAGTAACCAAAAGGTGGATCATGACATATTTTTAAAATGTTCTTGTATCCCTTAGCGCCCCATAACACTACAATAATTGCGCTTATTGAAAATACGGCACACCGTGGCGGTAGTTAGGGGACTAGAGTATTGTTTACGCTAGTCCTGCGCTTTGCAGGGTTAGCATAAAACAATCTGACGCTAATCCTGCAAAGCACCCAGAGGCCCATTGTAAGCTGTAGAAGCCTCCTTTTAATTCCTGCTCTAATCAGGCATTTAAAGTGCCGAAAAAAGACGCAAGGCTATCTCTTAGATTTCCTTGTGACTTTTGTTTAGGCCTCCCCTAACAGGGGTATGCTCCCTTTGCATACATTATGCCTGGCACAGACATAATGCAGCGCAATGGGTTACAAAGTGGCACAATGCATGCATTGAGACACTTTGTAAGTATGGTTCTGCATTTTTGGCCTTCTAACGCAACATTAGCATACAAAATTAATTATGTTAATGTTGTGCTGAAATGGTGCTAGTGGCTCTTAAATATGCCCCTAAGAGACTTGTCCCTTGTGAACATTTTAGCAGTTCCCATTCCAGATGGGATTGTTTGAGATAAAATGCCCTTTGTTATTTATGGTCCTACTGAGGTCATTCAAATTCCATGTGTGTTTAAAATACTAATTACTGATGTTATTATATCTAGTGTTGTTTCCCATGACTGGGATGTTAAACAGGGGATTATATGCTTTCTGAGCTTGAATACTACACTGTATTTGAAAGTGAAGAAGTGTATATGAGCACAGCGAATCATGTGGAAATGTTAAGTTATAACCATTGGGGACATTACTTTCTTCACGGAGCTAGTAATCACAGATCAGTTTTCAATTACACACAATGGGAATATTGTCTGACTCCACCTGTGGGGAGCTCTAAAACATATGTAGAAAAGTTTGCATATTTAACTGGCATGACATTAGAAATGCTGAGTCTTAATATTTACAATTACCACTGTGTAAAATGAGGAAAATATTGTCAACATAATATGTCAATATAATCAACACAAAAATGATTTATTCAGATTCCTTTGTAGGGGGCTATGAGTACTGTTTGGCAGATAAGGGGTAGGGAAGCATTTTTTTAGAGCATGTCTTATTTCTTTACAAGTTAAATGAAACTGTCCAGCAAACATCTTGCTTTGGGTTAGCAAAAATAAAACAGATGAACGTGCCCAGCATCCCCATGCTAGCTAAATTTCACTACTGGCAAATGTTTTTAGCTGTGATTGAATATCAACTCACGGCTTGGGCTCAGAAAGGTACCTTTAGATCATCACTTTCAGATCCTGGTGGGTGGTGATTGTGACTGAAGGACACAAATGGTTGCCAGGCACGTTTTTTTACTTTCTCTGAGGATTTCAAAACAAGCCTGCCAGACCCTCGCTATGTCCTGGGTATTGCCACTAGATACAGTGTGGTTAAATTGTGCCAACAATGGTTGCGTTCTTCCACCTTAGCAGCCAGCTGAAAAATAACATCTTAGTCTCCTTTCTGAGGAAATAGACTTACGTGATTTCTTGTTAGGATCTAGGAATCCACACTCAAAATATTTCTTGTATGCTATATATAATGAGATCTGGAAGCTTTCTCAAATGGAAGCTGATGCACGTTTAAGGCAGATAGGCAAGGAAAACATGGAAAAGGCTTAAGCTGTTGTTGATAATGGCATGGAGGAAGTTGGATGGGGGAGGCTAGAGACAGGGACAATGGCTGCCCTCAGTGCTGAGGCCAGAGTCTGAAAAGCTCGCTGAAGGGCTGCCTGACCAGAATGAATGCCCTCCAGGAATGCATTGGTTTGTTGCAAATGCCTCTCCACACCCTGGATGGCATTCAAAATGGTAGACTGCCCAACAGTGAGGGACCTGAGGTGGTAAATGGCCTCCTCACTGAGGGCAACAGGGGTGACTGGGGCAGGGGCTGAGGTGCCTGGGGCGAAGGAGATGCCCACCCTCCTGGGTGAGCACGCACGGGGCAAAGGCTGAGTGGCTGCTGGGACGGCGGTGCTGGAGGGGGGGTGGTGGCTGTACCTGTAGATGCGGGGGGCACAGATGGGGCCGCCGCCACAAGGGAGCCCCCATCAGAGGATGAGTCCGTATCACTGGTGTCAGCTCCTGTACCCGCCGTGGAGCTCCCCTCGCCCTCCGTCCCACTGGTGAAATCAGACTCTGTAGTGTCGCCCTCCAGGGCCATGTGGGATGCAGCTCCCTCCTGCTCCGGTGCCACTGCTCCTCCGCCTGATGATGCTAATGCACACATGTACAGGGAGACCACAAAAAGGGGGGGAGACAGAAGAAAGACATGTTGAATGCATGCATTACCATTACCGTTGGCGGACATGACAGACACAGAAGCCCCCTGCACTACGCCGCGCACTTGGGGTCCACTATTCAATCCATGGGACATGGCCTACAAGGCTAAGGCCGATATCTGCACACATGGATGTCACTGGAGCCTGACTAGGTATATTTGGCACTGTACCCATGTGGAGTGGGGTGCCACAGGTTCTGCCTGAAAAAGGGGACTTAACTAGCACACTCGCCCTGGCCTAAGGAAACCCACAGCCCACCTCCCCCACCCAGACACCTCCACTGCATGCTGAATCAATAGAATGAGAGTGTACTCACCCCCTTGGTGCTGCTGTGATGCCCTCAAGCGCCCATCCAACTCCGGGTATGCCACTGCCAGGATCCTGAACATCAGGGGGGTCATGGTGCGACGGGCACCCCTCCCGCTTTGGGAGGCCATCCCCAGCTGGGCCTCCACCATCTTCTTGCTCCAGCGGTGAATGTCCTCCCATCTTTTCCGGCAGTGGGTGCTCTGTCTGTGATAGACCCCCAGGGTCCCGACGTCCTTGGCAATGGCACGCCAAATATCCTTCTTCTGGTGGGCGCTGACCTACATGAATTGTACAGGGGAAAAAGAGAAGTTATTACCATCTGCACCGTCACAGTCATTGGCCCGCATCCCTATCCTTGCCATGTGGCACATGCACTCACCGTCGTTTCATGCACGCATCATTCTCCCGCCCCCCTATCTTTCATCCTCACCACTCCACACAGGCATTGCCCATACAGCATGCTCACAGTGTACTTACCTGTTTATCTGGAGGACCGTAGAGTAGCGTGTACTGGGGAAGAGCCCCATCCATGAGTTTCTCCAACTCCTCGTGCTGAAGGCAGGGGCCCTTTCCCCAGACGCACAAGCCATTGTCTCTTCCAGACTGAGGTCACAGCAGCACTTGCAGTGTAGGTCCTCTCCTGTCGAAGATCAGGTATCGAGTGATTGAACAGATAGAAAATGGTGGTCACGTCCGCGGCGGTCCGTACCGTCACCGCCGGCGTAAATCGCCATTGGCTCCTGGGACCCATAGGGTCCAATGTTAACCAATGCAGAATTGCGCCACAGTCTTCGACCGCCAACCGCGATGGTGTACAACGCCAGCGCAGTTATCTCACATCCCATTGTCGTACTTTAGAGGTCAGGCAGCCGCCATTTCAGGGGCCCACATGGCTTTATTTTTAACTGCGTCACACATACCTAGGCCTTGCCTCAACACTCATACAGGCAAAATTCAGGTTATGAATGGTTTTCTGAGTAAGCTATGTTTACGTACCTCTGAGTTGGTTGACTCTGTGCTCGTTGTTGTCCTTCATAGGCACCGTCCGCTGGGACATGTGAGGAGATGGCGGCATCCTCCGTTGTACAGAACGCTGGTGGACCTGTCAAAAATGGAGGAAAGACATGTAATCATCACCTACATACTTGATCATGCCACAATCCTGGAACTGTGTGCCCAGTTGGAGCCAGACCTGATGTCAGCTATCCGGCATCCCACAGGAATCCCCCCTCAAGTGCAGGTGCTGTCAGTACTCCATTTCCTTGCAAGTGGGTCTTTTCAAACTACAGTGGCCATAGCATCAGGGATGTCCCAGCCTATGTTTTCCAACGTGTTGTCCAGAGTGTTGTCTGCCCTGCTGAAAATCATGCAGAGCTACATCGTTTTCCCTCAGGTGGAGGATTTGCCTACAGTGAAAGGTGACTTCTATGCCCTGGGACATATCCCCAACATCATAGGTGCCATTGATGGGACACATGTGGCCTTGGTCCCCCCCGCAGGAGGGAACAGGTGTACAGAAAATGGAAGAGTTACCATTCGATGAATGTGCAGATGGTGTGTTTGGCAGACCTGTACATCTCCCATGTTAATGCCAAATTCCCTGGCTCAGTGCATAACGCTTACATCCTGCGGAATAGCAGCATCCCTTATGTGATGGGGCAACTCAAGAGGCACCTTGTGTGGCTATTAGGTGAGCACCTGGAACCAAATCAGTGGGAATAGTTGTCTGGGTCTGGGGATATCCCTACAGGTTAGTGTGTGTCTAACAGTTGTCCCTCGCCATTTGCAGGTGACTCTGGCTACCCCAACCTCTCATGGCTACTGACCCCAGTGAAGAATCCCAGGACAAGGGCAGAGGAACGCTACAATGAGGCACATGGGCGAATTAGGAGGATTATAGAGCGGACCTTCGGCCTCCTTAAGGCCAGGTTCCGGTGCCTCCTTATGACAGGTGGTTCCCTATTCTACTCACCAAAGAAGGTGTGCCAGATCATCGAGGCCTGCTGTATGCTTCACATCTTAACTTTGCAACGACAGGTGCCTTTTCTGCAGGAGGATGGTCCAGATGGAGACGTTGTGGCAGCTGTGGAGCCTGTGGACAGCGAAGACGAGGAAGCAGAAGAAGAGGACATCAGCAACAGGAACTATGTGATCCTGCAATACTTCCAGTGAGACACAGGTAAGAAGACAAACCTGCCTACTACATGTACTTTAACACTACTATCTCTCTACTGTCTGTCCTTTTCACCCAGTGTATGGTCACTGAGTTGTCACTTTCCCTTACGATTTCACAGATGTGGGTCCCACTGTGTGACATCTGCTTTGTTTCCTCATGGACTAGAGCTTTGTGACATAGGTATGTTGACATTACAATTGAAAGAGAATTTTGTCACTATAATTGCTAATACACTATTTCGAAATCACAGACAGACTCCAGATTGTTTTGTGCTTTAAGGGTGTTTATTTAAGTGCTCAATATTGGAGGGGTTTCAAAATGGTGAGGGGTGATGGTGGAGAAATGCCCATGGCAGAGTCCAGTCTATTAGTCTCACAGGTGCATTGTCCAAAGGGGCAAAGGAAGTGGAGCTGGGGCAGTTTGAGGATGGACAGGGTGACAAGGTGGGACAAAAGGATGACATTCAGGGTGGTCTCATTTCTTGGCGGGGGTCTTGGCATCGTTCTCTGTCTTTGTCCTGGATCTCAGGGACCGTTTGCGGGGTGGTTCTCCTTCTGCAGGGGGTGGGGTGCTGGTGTGGTGGTCCTGTGGCGGTGCCTCCTTTCCACTAGCGCCGGCGGAGGTGGTGGGAAGTTCATCGTCCAGGCTAGTGTCAGGGGCCCCTTGTTGTGCCACAGTGTCCCTCCTGGTGTTGAGGACTTCCTTCAGAACCCCTACGATGGTGCCCAGGGTGGAATTGATGGATCTGAGTTCCTCCCTGTAGCCCAAATACTGTTCCTCCTGCAGCCGCTGGGTCTCCTGAAACTTGGCCAGTACCGTTGCCATAGTCTCCTGGGAATGATTGTATGCTCCCATGATCTTGGAGAGGGCCTCGTGGAGAGTGGGTTCCCTGGGCCTGTCCTCCCCTTGTCGCACAGCAGCACTCCCAGTTCCTCTGTTTCCATGGGCCTCTGTCCCCTGAACGGTGTGCCCACTGCCACTGCCCCCAGGTCCCTGTTGTTGTTGGGGTGGTGGGTTAGCCTGGGTTCCCTGTAGTGGTGGACACACTGCTGATTGACGTGTCCTGGGGACAGAGGTATGGGCCCGCTGGGTGGGTGCTGTGCTGGTGTCTCCAGAGGGGGGAAGCTCTGTAGTGGCCTGTGCCAGTGTGAGGGGAACCGACTGTCCAGAGGTCCCAGATGGGCCGGGCTGGTCATCTAGATCTAATTGAACAGAGCTGCTGTCATCACTATGGGCCTCTTCTGTTGGTGGTGTGGACATGTGTGGATCCTCCTGTGCGGTGACGTTGGGTAGGGGTCCTACAGGGGTGTAAAAGCATGATTATTGCATCTGGGTGTACCATGGTGTGCAATGGGTGGGTGACCGTGTACCCCAGTGCTTGCATTTCTATGTGGGACCTTGTGTGATGATGGTTTAGGGGGGTGTATGGGTATGTGCAGTGGCCATGCGTTGGTGATGGGTGTCCATGCTTTGTTGTTGCATGCAGGGCTTGGTGTTGGGATGTGTGGTTTGTGATATTGGGACATTTATGAGGAGTAGGGGTGATAGGGGTGAGGGCGAGGGTGGGGTTATGTGATGGCATGCAGGTAGTGTGGGGGATATAGTAGTTAAGGTTTGACTTACCAGAGTCCATTCCTCCAGCTACTCTTTCGAGGCCCTCAGGATGCAGAATAGCCAATACTTGCCCCTCCCATGTTGTTAGTTGTGGGGGAGGATGTGGGGGTCTGCCGCCAGTCCTCTGAACCGCAAGGTGGTGTCTTGAGACCACGGAACGCACCTTCCCCCATAGGTCGTTCCACCTCTTCCTGATGTCATCCCTATTTCTTGGGTGCTGTCACACTGCCTTGACCCTGTCCACTATTCTTCGCCAAAGCTCCATCTTCCTAGCTATGGAGGTGTGCTGCACCTGTGATCCGAATAGCTGTGGCTCTACCCGGATGATTTCCTCCACCATGACCCTGAGCTCCTCCAAAGAACCTGAGGTGTCTTTGCCGTGCCATGGGGTGGTGTGGATGATGTGTGGGGTGGTGTGTGTTGTGATATGTGGGGTGATATTTAGTGGTGTGTTGTGTGAGGTGCGTGGATGTTGTGTGGGTGATGGTATTGTGTCCCTGTGGATACCTGGTTGTAAATTGTAGTGTCTCTCTCTGGCCTTCTGCCGCATTTGTGGTCGTAGGGGTTTGTGGGTGATGTGGGTGTGTGTTTTATATTGTATTGGGTGTGTGGGAGTGGTGTGTGTATGTGTATCAGGTGTGTGTATTTTGAATTGTCCAATGTGGTAGTGTTTTATAAATGTGTGTGTATTTTAAGCACTGCGGTGTGTACCGCCAATGGAATACCGCAGTTGAAAGACCAACGTGTGGATTCGTGGGTCGTGATAGTGTGGGCGTATTTCTGTTGGTATGACGGTGGAGGTTTTGCTATCGCCAGTTTATCACTGACCTTTGGTGTGCCGGACTTGTGTGGGTGTCTCAATTTTGGCGGATTCCGAGCTGTGGGTCATAATGACCGTGGTGGAATACCGCTGCTGCGGCGGTGTGTTGGCGGTCTTCTGCACGGCGGTAAGCGGCTTTTACCGCCAATGTTGTAATGAGGGCCTATATCTGGTACACCTGCAGTCACTGCATTAACAGTCACAGATCCAGCCACCACACCTGTCATATCTGCAGACATCCCTACCAACCCAAAAAACACCCTCCCATCTATCAGGGCATCCCCCAGCCTCTCTACCCCCTCAGCCCCAAACACAGAAATGCCCTCACTCACCCACCCAGCAGACACCCACCACACACACGCACACCTCCCACAAACACACACCCAAGACACCCTCCCTGACATGTGATACAACCACTCCCTCAACCTCCAAGTCACGTCCCCTTCTGATGACCGTCCCCCCACATGTCTAAAAAATTGTTCCTTTGTGATCTTGACATTACCCCTGTTCTTCCCCTCGTACCACCCCAAACATTCAGTTCCCCTCCTCTTGGCCAACCCTTCCACCTCAAAGTCCTCCTCTGCCCACCCTGCAGGCACCCATACCCCTTTCCCTGCCAAGAATTCTACCCCCAAAGAAGATCTCCCTTCCTACCAAGGCCAAACCAACCCCCACCTCCGAAAACCTAAGCCCGGCCCCCCAATTCCCAAACCACCGCCTCCTCTGCCCCACCCACCCCCAATGTTCCCTGAGGTGCCTGTCTGTCCCCTTGATGCCCCTACCTGTGGAGGTTATTTGGCAGCCAGGAGTCGAGTCTTGGGGCCTGGATGGTGCCTTTAGGCCCTTATATTAATGAATTGGCCTATGGCTTTCGACTTGTTTAATTAAAAATTATTTATTTGGAAAATAAACCTGTTGGTGTTTGTGTTACACCTTTGTCCCACATTTCCTTCCCTATATTTCTATTGTTCCTGGCTGACGTTGTTTGTCTGTGTAGTTGTGTGTGTTTGTGCTGCTTGCTGCTCCATGTCATGTTTGTTACAGTCTGTGAGTTTGTGTGCGGTGCTATTGTCCTTCAAGGTTAGGGTGTGTGTTGTGTGATGGGTATATGTATGTAGATTGAATGTTGGTTTGATGGCATTGTGTTGTGTTTGTTGTAGTATGTGTTTCTTTTTCTGTTATGTGATGTTTGCATGTATAGTGTATGATTTGTCCCAGTGATATGGGTATTGTGTACGTGGGGTGTGTATGTTCTTGACTTTTTGTCAGTGCAAACCTGGAGTGTGTGGAGTTGTAGTTTTAGTCTGATGTGCATTTGAGTGTGCATGTGTCTATTTAGGAGTATCTTCCTGGCAGCTGGTTGATGTAGGGGTATGTCCCAAGGAGTGTGAGTTGTGTGTACTTTGTTGCCTTGCTCTTTCCTCCCTTCTTGGACAGTGCTTGGTGACATTTATTGGTATTGGTTGTCCCTGAGATCCAATTGCGGTTATTTCATGTGCGCATTTTGTTTGGGGCCTTGCACAACATGGTCTATGTCCTAAGGAAGTCTCCTTCCATGTATGGTCCAGATGGTCCTATCACAGCTGTGCAGGTGTTGTTGTGGTGGTTTGCTTTGTATCTTTTATGTGTTTGTCTCCAAGTATGTAGTGCATGGCAGTGCTGATGCTTTGTGCTATGTGTGTGTGTGTGATGTGTCTGTGGATTGCAGTTTTGTTTGATGGTGGTATTGTGTGGGTGCATGAAAGATGGATGTATATGTGTGTTGTATGTGTGGTCAGTCCCTGGCCAGTGTTGTGTGTGAGTGTGTGGACTGTGTTTGTATGTGTGCATTAGTTGTGTTTTCTGTTGTTGTATGTGTGTATGTTGTGTGGCCTCTACTGTCCCTGATCGAGAGTTGTGTAGTCATGCATATATGTCTGTTATTGGTGTGAAATGTATGTGTGTGCTGGCTGAAGTGTGCATGTTGTGAATGTGTGGGTGTCCATGTTGCAGTATATGAGTGTATGTGTCATGAATTATAGGTGTGGGTTCTGACCTTAGATAAGATGCCCAAGGATGTGTTTGCTAGTGGTAAGAGTTTGATCAAGCATGATGATGAGGAATGGCTTCATAGCAGTTCCGGACATATATTGCAATGTGCAGATGAGTGTCTCCCTTTATACTGCTCATTTCCGTCTCATGATGCGTAGAGGTTGAACTACATTGGTCACATTGGGAGTGTGCAACCTCATAATGGGTAAGACGGAAACATGGTCTCTGCCGGGTAGTTTATGCCTCCAGAGACCGAGGTAGTCTGTGCTGCCTGGTGGTGGCGGCAGACCGCTGGCAGTTTCCTATTTTCTATGCCGGCAATCTCATAATGTGGCAGTCCTCTCCGCCAGACTGCGGCAGTCCGACCACCACTGCCAACATGGCGGTCATGGGACCTCCAAACTCCTAATCAGGCCCTCTGTCACTTCTGTTGAGCACAATTCCAACAGGCTTCTTGACCTCCAAATCACCAAGAACAATATAAGCCACACCCATTCACATCATAGTATTTCTTCAGCCATGCAATAAGAATGGCAACTATTGGTTAAGCCTAGGCCCTTTTTTTTACTTCCTCCCATCTCGCAAGACTCTTGTGGGATCATAAAACACGTCCTGGCAGGACCAGTAATTTTCCATGCTAATTTTGCGAGAGGCTTACAGGATCATAAAACACATGCTCAGTAATTTTCCATTAGATCTTGTAAGCCTCTCATGAGATCGCATGTATCCATGCAGCAAACTTCACTCCCTAAAGCGTCTTGTGGAATCGCAACAATATTGTAGAGAAATAGTAGTATGTGGGACAGAGTAACCTCTACAGTGAGACCTATCTCTTATATGACAGGTGTGTGTAGTAGTAGAGTGTGGAGAGAGACTGGCCTCTTCACACAAACCTCTGTCTCAGATGACACATGTACAAAGTAGTGTGTATGGAGGGACTGGCCTCTCTAGTGAGTCCCTTCTTTAGGATGATGACTGTGTGTAGTAGGGTGTGAGGAGAGACTAGCCTCTTTCCTCAGACATTTCTCTTACATGAATGGGGTGCATAGTAGGGTGTCTTCGTGGACTTCCCTCTTTTTCCACATCTTTTCATCAGTTAACAGGAGTGCCTAGTAAGGTGTGTATATGGACTGCCCTCTCCTCCCAGACCTCTCTCTCAGTGGACTGATTTGCACAGTAGGGTGTATAGAGAGAGACTGCATCTCCACTAACTGTTCTCTTTCTGATGATGGGCATACAAATTAGGGTGGTGCATTGACTGACCTCTTCTGTCAGACGTCTGTCTTACAGGATGGCTCTGTGGAGTAGGGTGTGTACATGGACTAGCCTATCCTTCCAGACCTCTCTCTCAGATGATAGCTGTGCATATTAGGGTGTGTACATGCACTGGCTTTTTCTGTCAGACATCTGTCTCACATGATTGCTGTGCACAGAAGGATGTGTGAATGGACTGGTCTTTCCTTTTTGACCTCCATCTCAGATGACAAGTGTGAGTAGTAATATGTGGAGAATGACAGGCCTGTCCTTTCAGACCTCTCTCTCAGATGACAAGTGTACACAGTAGTGTGTGGTGAGGGATTGGCTTCTCCTGTAAGATCTCTTCTTGTAAGGTGGGCACACAGACTGTCCTCTCCTTTCAGACCTCTCTCTCAGATGATGAGTGTGTATAGTAGGTGTGTGAGACAGACTGGTCACTCTGGTAAGTCCTCTCAGATGACAGATGTAAGTAGTAATGAGTGAAGAGGGACTGTCCTCCAAGCTAACACCTCTCTGTCTAATAATTGGTATGCATAGGTGGGTATGAGAAGAGACCATACCCTACTCACAACTCTCACAAAGCCAATGGACATTAATAGTACACTGTGACAAATACCACCTTCATGGCACTGCTTCCTACAGTAGCAGGTGTGTATACTAGAGTCTATTCAAAGATCACCTACTCCTTCCTACTGTTTATGATCCTGCAAGATATTGTAACTTTTTTGGAAAATAGGAATTAACCATCCACTCATCACAGCACATATCTCTTACACACTTCATCTCAAAAACAATGACCACAATATGAATTCCTGCCAATAGAGTGTATTCAGAACCCATCTATCCCTTTTTACTGTTTGCGATCTCGCAAGAGACACATGAGATCACAAAAATTAATTAAAAGCAATATACATTTATTTTCAATACATTAGTTATCATTTAGACACCTCCTCTCTAAACTTAGGGACACAGCATGTACCTTTTTTCTAACATTCCAACAGCCAGATGGTGAGAGCACTCACTCTTGTGAGACTCAGGGGAGAGAGAGAGTGAAGGCTCATGGAAAAACAGGCCTCCCAACCAATCACAATAACTTAGTTTCTCGAAAACTATGAAAGCTGATTTACACCAAATTATGTAAAGCACAATCTGTGGACCACGATCTAGCTTTCTGATGAATTTGGTGTAATTCCTTTCAGCTATTGTTGCTCTACCCTTGTCTAAAGAAGTCTATGGAAAATGCATGGGGATTTTGTGTTTTGGGACCTTCCTTTTCTTTTTGTCCCCACTTGACAGATGACCCCAAAACTTTCCAGGAAAGAGTTGAGGTGAAATATCTATATTTCTTTATTTTTTGTGAACATTCAGCAAATGGAGCAAAAGTTACTAGAACACCAAAAAAACTCTTTCCCTGGAAAAGCAGACCTAACTATAATTACCTACTGGTTCTAAGCATGTACAAAAAAGAATACTCAGCAACATGTTATTTCAATCCCAATATACCCTCCCTAATGAAGCACACATGGAAAAAGGAAAAACAACAAGGTTAGGCATAGGCTTTTGACACATTCCCAGGGTGAGCCAATGCATCAACTTGCACTGTATTGCGATAGTCCATACCCACAAGGCCATGAAAAGCCACGTGGGGTGGCTTTAGATGGCCTAGTAAGTATCTCACTGCAGTGTGTGCCGCTGGACCGACACTAAAGTTACATTCTGGCAGAGCAGAGGGGCTTGTAAATATACCACAAACAATGTTAGTAACTCTGAAAGATTTTTTCAAACATATAAATCTTATACTATAGAAAAGGTTTGAGACCCTTGGTGTAGTTTACTACAGAAAGGGCAGAAACTCACATTTTCTCATTTGCACAGAGGCACAGCAGTATGGTAGTAAGAGAATTGTTTTACTAATGTCATGATCCATTAATCCTAACTTATACATTCCCCCAGGGCACAACAAACCCTGGGGAAGAGATTTTCTTAATATCATCCACCTGAGAGGTGCACCGTTTGGTGAGCCCCCCATCACAGTGCTCTTTGAGATTGCACAGAAGCTCTTTGCATGTATCCAGTAATTTTCCACATGGGGGAATGAAGTCATAGTGGCACCCTCTCTTTAAGGTTGTCCCTTGTTCTCTTCCTAATAAAACTGCAGTACAGATGTGTTGACAAAGAGAGCACAGCTGGGGCTGTACTGCCTGTATTTTGCAAAAGCTCATTATAATCTCGTAGCATATTAAATTTTTCTGTATATTGTCATTTTCTTGTTTTTTTGGTTGGTGTTAAGGCTCAGTGTTCTATGACACCGCACTTCAGTGTCAGAGCATGTGTTTTTACCCAAATCATATTTGTTAGAAATGGCATCTTTGGTTGGCTGTCAGGTTACCCCCCATCCAAGCAAGAACCCTCACTCTAGTCAGGGCAAGGGGGAAACACCTGGTGAACCCCCACCCATTCCCTTGGTATCTTGGCGCAAGCAGGCAGGCTTAATCCAGAAGAATTGTGTAAAGTATTTGTACCAACACACACAATAATACCATAAAAATACTACAAAAGGGACACCACACCAGTTTAGAAAAATAGGTAATATGTATCTAAATCAAACAAGACCACAATGACAAAAATCCTACATACATAAGTTAAAATATGAATTTTCAAAATAATAAGAGTCTTATTCTATAGAAAACAATGGAAACGATGATTTTGACAAAGTACCTGGTTAGCGTAAATAATAAAGCTGCACGGGCTAGCGTGTGTCAGAAAAGTCAGTGATGCGTTGATTCCTTCCTCACAAAAGGCCGTGCGTTGTTACTTCCCCATCCGGTCAGCGATGAATAATTTTTCTCCCCTGCAAGAGTGCGATGTGTTGATTTTCAGACGGGGCACCTCAAATCTGAACAGAATCGGGTTGACTTTGATGTCCAAGGACAATGCGTGGAAAATCCGGTTGCACGGTGTTAGAAAACCGCACTACGTGGGGCTTACGTAATTATCAGCAGCCGCAAGCGGGTGTTGGATGTCATTTCTCCAGCCACAAGGCATCAATCTCCCAGATGCAATGCAGGTGGAGTGTCGATTTTAGCCGTGAAGCCGGCGGCGCAATATTTAGCAGCCACATTGAAGATGGTGCATCGAAAAGTTTCCCGAATGGTGGTCTGTGCATGGATTTTTGTCCTTTTCCACCAGCTTCACCTTTCAAGGGACTGGATGAGGCACTACTTGGTAGGGCAGGATTCTCAGAAGAGAGTCCAGGTGCTGGCAGAGGAAGTCTTTGATGGTCCTGAGACTTCAACAACAGGAGACAAGCTCAGTTCAAGCCCTGTGAGATTCTTCACAAGCAGAGATGCACATCAAAGTCCAGTCTTTGTCCACTTTCAGGCATAGGCAGCAACTGCAGGTCAAGACAAAAAAGCACTGTAACAGGCATGGGGGCAGTTCTCCTCCTCCAGCTCTTCAGCTCTTCTCCTTTGCAGAGGTTCCTATTGATCCCAGAAATAATCTGAAAATGTGTGGTTTTGGGTCCACTACATATACCCCTTTCTACCTTTGAAGTTGGCAAACTTCAAAAGAAAGTCTCTGTTGTTCATAAGATCCTGCCTTGCCCAGGCCAGGCTCAGACTCACACCAGGGGGTTAGAGACTGCATTGTGTGAGGGCAGGCACAGTGCATTCAGGTGTAAGTGACCACTCCTCCCTCCACTCTAGCTCAGATGGCCCATCAGCATATGTAGGCTATACCCCAGCTTCCTTTGTGTCACTGTCTAGAGGGGATTCACAAACAGCCCAACTGTCAGTCTTACCCAGATAGGGAATACACAAGCAGGCAGAGTCACAGAATGATTTAAGCAAGAAAATGCCCACTTTCTAAAAGTGGCATTTTCAAACTACTGATCTAAAAACCAACTGTACCAAAAGATGTATTTTTAAATTGTGAGTTCAGGGACACCAAATTCCATATTTCTAGCTGCACCCTAATGAAATCTGAACTTAAATATGATTTAAAGGCAGCCCCCATGTTAACCTATGGGAGAGATAGGCCTTGCACCAATGAAAACCGAATTTGGCAGTATTTCACTGTCAGGACATGTAAAACATGCACTGAGCCCTACCCATGGGGCTACCTAGGGCCTACCTTAGGGGTGCCATACATGTAGAGAAAGGGAAGGTTTAGGCCTGGCAAGTGGATACACTTGCCAGGTCGAAATGGCAGTTTAAACTGCACACACAGACATTGAAGTGGGACGTCTGAGCTATGTTTAGTGGGCTACTAATGTGGGTGGCTAGTGACCAGTGCTACAGGGCCACTTGTAGCATTTGATTGACAGCCCCTGGTACCTCTAGTGCACTTAACTAGGGACCTGCTAGTAAATAAAATTTGCCAATCATGGAAAAGCCATTTACACTTACATTTTACACAGCAGCACTTTAGCGCTGGTTAGCAGTGGTAAAGTGCCCAGATTACCAACAAATAGCAAAAACAGAGTCCAGCACACAGTCAAAACACGGGAAGCAGAGGCAAAAAAGACAGGTGAGACCACACCAAGACTACCAAGTCTAACAATATTGTAAAACCAGATGCCTCTATTCGATTATTTAACATTCCAGTAATTCAGTGCTATGTTGGCAAAGGAAATGCAAGAGTGGCATGGAATTTAAAGTTCATAAGTGGCTGCTGGGTAAATTTATACCACCCAGAACATAAAAAATATATAAGTCCATGCGAATACCATTGAGTCCTGACTAGTCTACAGTTTTAAAACCATCAGAGTGCCACATGACAAATAAAAGAGCCTTAGCATGTAGGAAACCTGCTATCATACGACTTGTAAACCCATAGTGCTTGTGTGCATTTTATGAAAAGTAGGCTATTGTAATGTTTTTAGAAAAAGAATGCCTTCCACTGTGAAAAGTTACTAAACGCTGTTTGTCACTGTGCAGGCCAAGTTATATTTCCCAGCAATTGGCCTAAACGTGAAAAAATCAATGTTTACCGCCCTTGCCTAAGAAAATAGTAGAAACTCACCTGAAAAGATTTATTTCCATTTTAACCTCGTATTTTTTCACTGCGTTCGTGTTATTTTGCTTGATATTTTTTGCTTGATTTTGATAAATTGGATTGGGAACGTAGGCCCTGATTTACAGTTTGGTGGATGATTCACTCTGTTCTGTAATGGAGTAACGCACCCCCATGTCAAACACTAAATAAGGCCCTTATTTGTTTTTCTTCTTATCTTTAATGATATTTGTATGGCTTGAAGTTACCCCATGTTTTTCTAGGGAATGCCTGCTGTTTCTACTACAACCAATAACGTTTAAGCAGAGTTTCTCATTGAACTCTCTAAAGACATATCTTGGTAAAGACTATTATGTTGCAAGGGGTACCACCTCACAACACAATTTCTAACAACATGGCTCTTGAGAGATGCCCCAAGAATGCCCACTAGTGTGCAATTACATCTGTCCAATATAATTAGAACATTTTAGCAACAAATTAAAAAATGTGTTTCAAAATGGAACTATTTGCCATACTATTTAAAACCCCTGTTTGAGTAAGAGCTGTTCACTCGCGGAAAATCGTAGACATAATGTGAAATTAATAAGGTACACTAGATGTAAATTATAGGTATTTATTGGGGTACAACACAACATCCAGTCTTTCAAACTGCTAGGAAGCAACTGTCAGGTTAAGAAATGTTTTACTTGTGGCTTATTGTATGAGGTAGTGACATCATGGAGCAATCTCCAGTCACAACAAGACATTTGCTTGCCGCTATGATCTTTTGCTTGGCAGATTTCTTCTTTATCACATAGTAGTCCTTTGAGAGACATCCTTCAAACAGCTCTATTGTCTTCACTGAGGGGAACACTCGTGTCCAGGTTTTATTGCAGTATTGAAAATTATGAGGCATAAACATTGTGGTACCAATTACATAATGATCAAGTATTATCATGAGGCATGGGTAGGGGAGGATAAGAACCATTGTAATAAAAAATATCAGGTAAGTGAACTTAAATTTGAAAAACAAAGCAGGGTCAAACAAAGAAATCACAACAATTGATTCCTTGTGTAATATTTCCTCCGGAATCCAAAGAAAAATTAAGTGAATCACATTATTGCACAGCCGGGAGGAGAAAGTGCATAGGCCTTCACTCCCTTTGTGAACGCCAAAGCAGGCCGCTTACACAAATCACGAGGCTGCTGTCATGCTAGTGACAGCAGCTTTATGATTGGCGTAGGGGATTCTGGGAGCCTGTGTGCTTCCTGACGTAGACGGTGAAGATGAACTTGTCCCCCAACGGACAAGGTAAGTGGTTTAAAAAAAATATATATATCCCCACCCACCACCTCTATTTAGTGGCAGCCACCACTAGTAGGTTATTTCAAAAGGTATTCCCTTTAAAATGTAACTGTTACTTAGTTTGTTCAAAAAGTGGACACCAGTAGTTTTGGTCACCAGGGTTTATTGGACTTTGACACATATCAAGAACAGGAAGGCAAAAAAGGAGAAAGAAATAGTCAAAGAAAGATAGGAAATAGTTACAAAAGGAAAGACCAGAAAGAAAAATGACTTTTAAGTGGGAGACAAAATGTGGAGGTGTTTGTGAAGGATAGAAGAGACATGAAGAGGACTAGAGGCTATCTGGCATTTGCATTCAGCAATTCATGCATTAGGCTATTCCTGGGATGGTCTCCTAGGATTACATGCAGTGGAAAAGTGAATAGGTTTGTTCAGAAGTATCTGGCAAGAGAGTTTTGGCTTTGCCAATGCATGTTTCATTTGCCATACCTTACAATTATTTACTGTTCCAAGATAGCCAACAGGCTAAGAAGCAATGTGCCAGTCATGCTGGAATGGTTAGGAATATATAAATTTACCAAAAACATTCTAAGATGGGCATCTTCTCTTGCTCACGCAAGGGAGGTCATCTTTGAATATTTCTTCTTCTACATTGACAAAAAGATTCCAAGATGGCCACCCTGACATGCACACAATATTTATGTATTGGTCATCAACTTAGAATGATTTTTCAAACTATAAATCAATGGTTTCTGTCAAAGTATGTCACAAACCGCCCCTTACTTGAGGTATGGGTAGCATAACATCTCATTTAACAATGGAAATGATTGATGCCATTACAAAAATATGTCAATGCTTAAAGCTGAACACAAAGGCAGAGTTTTAGTCACCATGGGCAGAGTCATGTTTTACACTGGTTGAGTATAGCTGAGTTCTGAGAGTAGTCATAATGCTCTGGATGGAGACAGTATGTCTAGAGGTAAATTACGTTAACAGTTTTGTCAGAGTTAACACCTCAGTTCTTATCCTTAGCTCACCCTATTGTTTCTTTGTTGCTCTCAGACTTACAGTCCCATCTTTCCTATTGTGTTTATCTGTTCACTCATTCCTTGATGTGACTGTGATTTTGAATCCCCATACACTAATCCCCACCTGTAACTGCCCACCCACTGACTCCAAATGTAGCATCACTGGGGAAGCAAGTGTTTCTCCAGGTAACCCTGTCCCATGCGCAATTTGGAATAAAGTAGCACATCATTTCTGGTCCTCACATGATTTCTTGCATCAGTAGCAAATGTTGTACTTTCTGTTCTTGGAAAGTAATCTGTTTGGGTCCCATATTTGCCCTCAATACCAACTGGTGATATAATGGGTTGGGAATAAATCAAACAAATACACTTGATGAAATGAACTATTTTAAGTTAAATCCCATGCTCCACAGTTACTCTGTTGCATCATAAAAAAGTTGTGCTGCTTTAAGCTGCTTTCTTGCATTGTGGATGTGCAGTATTTACTATAGTGTGATGTACTAGAGGACTTTCTGTTTTTTTTTTCACCCTGTGTGTGGCAACATCGGTGCGGAGACTCCATCTCCCATAAAATGCACAAACACAGAGTCATTGGAGTGGAGTGTGGCTGCCTTCCAGTGATTGCCTTTAGCAGTGCTGGATTCTCTGCTGCCAGGACGTGCCAGAGAACTTTCTGGGGTGCTTCACCCTGTGTGTGACAACTTCGATGTGGATACTCCATATCCCATCTCCCTACATGACTGGTGGATTGAACATTGCGTCATTGCCAAGTGGACGGGGCTTTCGGCTCCCCCCCCCTGTGTGGGACATATGCTGGCTGTACCCGGGCAAAACCTGTGCCAAGAGCAGTCCCATCAATGCCCATCGGACCCCAAAGGAGGCTGAGCCAGCCCCCTTTGGCTTATGATGCTGGAGGTATTGGTTTAAACACTTAAAGTATACTTGTGCATTTTGATTGCTCTAATAAGTAGAAATGGCAAGAGAAAAGCTGCAGAAGGGTTTCCTGTCTCAACCCCTCCTCCTCCCAAAACCCACTTGATAGATATGATGCTACCGAGGGCCATTGGGGTTCTATCCACTGACATTGTGCTCGCAGAGAGGAGATTGTCCATGGGTTCTCATATGATATCTGATATGACACCTGATGTTAATGCAGCCCCTGCTCCAACAACTATGATGAGGTCTCCAACTGTACCCCCTACCCAAATAAATGAAGGTCAAGTTCAGAGGTCTGCCCACTGTCAACCATGGTTGCAAAGTGGCCCAGGCAGATAGTGTGCAATAAATCTTTGGAAGCTGCAACCTAAAGAAATCCTGCTCCTGCTTCTGTCTTGTTACAATCATCCCTATTTTCGGAGAAGGCTACTGAAGTAGGGACTGCTTCTAAATGATTGTGGGTTGCATAACTGCTAGATGACTGCATTGCTAAAGTTAAGGATATTTTCTCAACTTTCTCAAGTCTTAGGGCCTGTTTACAAGTTTGGCTGTCAGATCCTTGGACGACCAATATGGTGGTCTGGAGACCGCTGCCAAGTCGAAGGCCACCAGACCACCATATTGTGATGTTCCCGCAGGGTTGGCGAGACAGTCAGTGTGGCAGCATTGGCTTTGACTCTGAAAGAGAGCAGAGGCCAATGCCAGCTGCCCTGACTGTGCTGCCAGCACAGTTGGAATGTGCACTCTCTGCCATGACATTCCACTGTGAATGAAAGCAAAAATAATATATATAAACGCTTCATTTTTTTGTTTGAAATGCATCCTGTTTACCTTTAGGGAAAATGGGCTATATTAAAAAAAAACTGCTTCATTTAAAAGCCATCACAGATATGCTGGTCTGATGTCCTTAGCATTCCACCACCCTGTGAATGTGCCCATTTCCAAAGGGTTCACAAATTGCAACCTACCTCATGAATGTTGATGAGGTAGATCTCTGCTACCTCATTGGGAATCACTAAATGTGTTTGAGACACATTTGTACACTTAGGGGGTCATTCTGACCCCGGCGGTCAAGGACCGCCGGGGCCGGGGATGCGGGAGCACCGCCAACAGGCTGGCGGTGCCCCGCAGGGCATTCTGACCGCGGCGGTTTGGCCGCGGTCAGAACAGGAAAACCGGCGGTCTCCCGCCGGTTTTCCGATGCCCTCAGGAATCCTCCCTGGCGGCACAGCTTGCTGCGCCGCCATGGGGATTCCGACACCCATACTGCCATCCTGTTCCTGGCGGTTCGCCCGCCAGGAACAGGATGGCGGTATGGGGTGTCGGGGGGCCCCTGGGGGCCCCTGCAGTGCCCATGCCAATGGCATGGGCACTGCAGGGGCCCCCGTAAGAGGGCCCCACAAAGAATTTCAGTGTCTGCTCAGCAGACACTGAAATTCGCAACGGGTGCAACTGCACCCGTCGCACCTTCCCACTCCGCCGGCTCCATTCGGAGCCGGCTTCATCGTGGGAAGGGGTTTCCCGCTGGGCTGGCGGGCGGCCATATGGCAGTTCCCGCCAGGCGGGCGGCTCCCGCCACCCGCCGGGGTCTGAATGACCCCCTTAATTTTGTGAGGCTCTAATTGTGACTTGCAAAAAGTCACAATTAGAGACTCACAAAATGAAATGGTCATACATCTGGCCCTTTGTTTCTAATGGCCCATTAAGCAATCATGATGTATGCAGAGTCCCCACTTCCAACAGTTTTGATGTCCTAGCATGAGTGGATTGACTCACCTGTGACATTTGAGTTGCCCAGACTGTCCCGTTTATTGTCAATACAGTATATTGGAGAGTGGCTTGGGAGGTACCACCAATCAGGGTGGAGGGAGCTGCAGATTGATGTTACTGATGATGGATGCAGAGTTAAGTCTGCACAAGAAATTGGGCCCCAGGTTAGGACAGAACTTGCTGGTACCCTGGTAAGAGCACAAACAGGCCTACCGGCAACTAACCACCCTACTGACTTGCCTGGGCTTGAGCACAGAATAGTCCCTATTTGGTCAGAAAAACAAAATCAGCAAGAACGTTTTATCCACATGCCATTAATACAGTCCTGACCTGGCCCTACTAATAGTACAAGAGATAGTCGTACAAGGGACAATGCTGCCCCACCCACTTTGAATAAATCATTGGAGAACCAGGAGTGTGCTATATTGGACTGAAAATGATGGGGATCCTGTCACAAGTAATTTATCCACCCCTACTAAATTTTGTGGAATGTAGCAGGGCTAATTTCCAAACTAAATTGCCCAGTTTGGTGCCTTTTATAGACATAAACGATCTTTGTCTCTTCCAAGAGAACTGGTCTGTGAAGCCTGTGCATCATGCAGGCTTTGTTAACTTTCACCAGGAAGCCTTAACAAAGAGAAAGGACGGGCCCATGTGAGGACTTACGATATGGGTAGGTACTATGCTTACCTGTGTGGCTAGGAAAATCAAGATAGGTTCTCCTGATATTTTGTGTGTTAGTCCGACAATTCCACAGAAAGTAGTTTTCAGTATTTATAATGTGTATTTAAGACCAGCTGGAATAAAGTTGAATCCCCAGCTACAAAACTACTAAACTCTTGCTTGGCAGCAATACCGGTTGGAGTAATAAATATTGCGTGTGGGGATTTTAATTGCTAATTTGAACTGCTTGATGTTAACAGTGAAGCTCCTACCCATGAGGAACATAGAGTGTGATCAATACCAGAATTAGTAATTCCTCCCATTAAGAAATGCCCCCCGGCACATCATTTAAATGTATTAATACTAGATAATGGCATACCGGCCTGTAATGACAGAACTATTTCAGATAGGGAAGGAACTAATACCTTCATCTGGAACCTAAGTGCTAATCTTATTGACTATATACTAGTGGATGTAAGCATGTGGACACACCTAACCAAAATGGCCATAACACCCTTACAGCACTCCGATCATAAGGCCCTAAACCTTGTTATTGTGATCTCAGCTAGAAGTAATCGAGCTAGCTGTGTTGAGCCATTTGATAGAAGACCAAGAATAACCAACAATCGGTACAGAGTCAAGTGGAGTGCCATGTCACAATCCCAAGCGCTAGTTGGGACAATTTTTAAATAAGTAGCTGAAAGTATTAGTGGTTTGCCACTTCTGGATTTGATATTGGACCAAGGGAGACCGTAGAATGGTCAGTATTATAGGTAACCATATGTATATGTGATTGAAGAAGCATTTTTATGTGAAGACAAAGCAGGTTGTAGGTAGGTAAAGTCCTCCCTGGTAGATTAAATCATGTAGAAGAATCAGGATTGCACTTACTACTGCAATTAAGCAGCAAGATAGAATGCTGATTCAAGCTACGAGGGCAGCATACAAAAACTCTGTTAAAGAAGTCAAAAGAGCCTGGGACTGTTGGAAATGGGAAGGATTGTTAGTTTTGGCCAAAGACGGGGACCATCATTTCTTTTGGGGTATAGGCCCTCATTTTGACATTGGCGGGCGGTGGAGGCTGCCCACTAATACCATCCCGCTAACAGGCCGCCTGTGCTGACTGAACCCTGCCGGCCCTATTATGCCTTCCCCGCTGGGCCGGCACAGGGCCTTAACATTGCAGTCGGCTCCTAATGGAGCTGGCGGCAATGTGAGAGTGATGACCCATGCCTGGCAAACATCCAGGTCCCTGCCCTTATTTTTCCAGATGACAGTCTTTTGCTATCCAAATCACCAATGGGGTTCCAAAAAATCTTAGACAGTTTTGATAGCTTCTACAGAAATAGGGTCTTGGAAATTAACGTGATAAAAACTAAATATTTGGTTTCAAATCCTTGCCATTCCACAAGATCCAATCCCACGATACAGGGGACCTGTTTGGAGCTTGTGCACACCTTTGATTGCATTGGTATTGCATTAACAGAGCAACTAAACTGGCACAACCACATCACATGACATAGGTTCAAACCTGAGCAATCTACTGGGGGCTAGTGGAAACGCACAGAGGCATCCATTTCCATCCAAATTTACAAACACCAGGCCCTGGGATCAGCTTTATATGGTGCAGAGTTATGGGACCATAGGGATGTGTCTGCCATGATGGCAGCTGAAAACCAATTTTTTTGTGTCAGTTGATTAGCCTCCCTGTCGGAAAGTCCTCCTTTTTGCCCTGGTCACCCTCACACTTTTTGGACAGGTACTGATGGTTACTGACTCTTGGCTGTGCCCTGGGTACTGCTTACCAGTCCCAGGGCCAGTGCTCTGTGTAAAATGGATATGCAAATTAGGCTAATTATAATTGGCTAAATTAACCTACCTATAAGTCCCTAGTATATGGTAGGGCATGTAGGTTTAGGGACCACAGCATAGGTAGTGCACCGGTAGGTGCACTGCTGAGGTGCCCTATGTCATTTTAAAGGCAGGCCTGCCTTGCTGGCTGCTTTTAAGTTAAAGTTATATGCAAATTCGACTTTGGAATTAAAAGTAGTTCCAAAGTCTTAAACTACCTTATTTTCTTTTACATATAAGTCACCCCTAAGGTGTGCCCTATCTGCCCCTAGGGCTGGGTGCCATGTAACTATAAGCAGGGAACTTATAAAAATAGTTTTTTAAGCCCTGGTGAGGTAAAAACAGCAAAATTCATTTTTCCCTCATTGTAGTAAATGGCCTTTATAGGCTAGAATGGGGAGACTTTATTTTAAATTTTAAAGTCCCCTTAAATGATGGATACCAAGAGTTTGGTATCAAATTAATTGTTATAATAAATCCCACAACTTCCAGTTGTGGGATTTAATATAACTTGTTCAGGTAAAGAGTTTTAAACTTTACCTGAAAAGTTGCCAATTTCAGCCCTACATTGTTTTTGCTGCTGCGCTCTGATTGGCCAGCCTCTAGCAGCCTGGCCAGGCTGCTTTGATGAGGTGCCCCCTTGAATAGATTAGGAGAGGGCAGGAGAGGGGTGTGTTTATGGTTTTTAGCCACACCAGTATGTGGGCACAGCCAGATGTAACCTCCACAAATCTGATTCAGCCATGATGGATTTTTGAAGAATGTTGTCTCCTGGGATTGATGTTTGCACACTTCCCAGGAAGTGGTCATCACAGTGGGAAGGACCCTGCACCTGATTGGAGAACCAGGACCCCCCTGCCTTTCACCCAAGAGCAAGGATAAAACTGGCAGACCTGCACCCACACCTGAGATCCCCATCAGATTCCAACAAGGAAGAAGGACTGCCCTGCTGGACCCCTGGCCTGCACCTGGAACCTGTACTCAGAAGGACTGCACCAGCTGCACACTTGGGTTTCACCACAATAAGGACTTTGCCTGGCTTCAACTGGTTCAAGGAGGGACTCCCTGTTTGCTACAGGTGAAAAGTTGCTAACCAGAGTCCCCTGCACCTACTCCTGAAGAAATCAACTAGCTGGCCACTGCCCAGTGGCCAAAAAGGAGTTTGCGTTAGATGCATTCTTGGAGTTGTAGTCCGCACCCCCAAGGACCATCTCAGAACTTCTGGACCCTTGGGATGAGCTGAGGACCTCAAAAGAACCTTAAAAGGACATCTGGGAGAAGCCCCAGAAGTTTGGAGAAGTTTGGAGAATGTTTGAAAAAAAGCTCCATAGAGGGACCGACCCGCCACGGCAACTCTAGCAGGCTGCCTCAACCGCGACCCGGCCTGATTTGCTGGTTCATCCCGGTAAAGAAAATCTCTGAAAAAGAGACTAAGTCCGAAGGTAAAAAGTTGACCGGGACCTCCCAGCCAGCGTATCCGAGGAGGGCTCCAGGGACGTCGGATCAAGATCCAGGTTTACCCCGGTCGAAGGATTTTCACCTCGAAAAAACGACTAAGTTTGAAGGTAAAAATCTCCACTGAGGATTCCCGCGATGCGTATCCGGAGAAGGGCTCCAGGAGGTCGGATTGGACTGGCAGGTTCGTCCCGCTGAAGAAAATCTTCAAAAAAGAGACTAAGGTGGTCATTCCAACCCTGGCGGTCGGCGTGAAAGCAGCGGCTAAACCGCCAACAGGCTGGCGGGAAAAATATTGGCATTCCGACCGTGGCGCTAACCGCCAACAGAGGCCGCCACTTTAACACACCGACCGCCACGGCGGAACCAACAAACAGCGCGCCGGTCACCGCCAACAGACAGGCGGGAGTCAATGTACCGCCCACAGTATCACAACCCACCAATCCGCCACCTTTTCCGGGGCGGTAGCACCGCCGATAAAAACACGGCGGAAACCGATATACCGAAGGGAAATCGCTCACCTCAATACACCCCACGAGGAGCCAGGACAACATGGAACCGGAACTTCACATACTCCCAGCTATAGTATACCTGCTCCTGTACCAGGAGAACGAACGCCGGCACAGAAGACAATGGTGAGTACTGCACCTACGACACAGGGGAGGGGGGAGGCAAAAAATTACGGGCACACACATACGCGACACACCCACCCCCACCCTCACCCACTACAACACACACATCAATGCATAGCAAAACATCACAGTTACACCCCCCAAACCCCCCAGAAGAATGCAAAGACAAAAGGAATTAGTTTGAAACATTTGCATATATCAAAAAACTAGCTATTTAAACATTTACTCCCAAACACTATAATAAATACATTAATGTACAAGTCTGAGCATTGTAGCAAGCATTGTCCGTGGACCACTCGGGCCAAATCACATGGGCAAAGCCCACACAGGATACCTGAATCCAATGGAGAGAACACTGCAGGGGCATCAGATGGCAAAACTACAGGCACCTCAGGGGGAAGGGAAGGGGGAGCACCTCAGCCGGATGAGTGCACGACGCCAGATCCACGAGGGGTCTCCATGCCCACTGTTCAATCCTGGGGAGTGCAAAGCCACAGTCTCACAAGTCTATACAGTGGGTGGGCTGCCCACTACTCAGTCCTGGGGAGTGCAAAGCCACAGTCTCACAAGTCTTTACAGTGGGTGGTCTGCCCACTGTTCAATCCTGGGGAGTGCACAGCCACAGTCTCACAAGTCTATATAGTGGGTGGTCTGCCCACTGTTCAATCCTGGGGAGTGCAAAGCCACAGTCTCTCAAGTCGATGACAGTCTCCCCTGGTTCTGGAGGGGGCCTGGTGCCCAGAGTGCCTCATCCTGTGCAGGACAGAGGTAGTGGATGCCTTCTTCCACTGGTTCTGGAGGGGGCCTGCTGCCCAGAGTGCTTCATCCTGTGCAGGACAGAGGTAGTGGATGCATGTCTCCACTGCTTCTGGAGGGGGCCTGGTGCCCAGAGTGCTTCGTGCAGGCCTGCCCGACACAGATGCGGCCCAGCCCCTGCCGCTCATGGGCCAGCGGTGCTTGAGACGGCGGTGCCCGGTTCAGCGGTGCTTGATTTGGAGGGCCCAGTTCAGTGGTGCTTGAGACGGCGGTGCCCGGTTCAGCGGTGCATGAGATGAAGGGCCCGGTTCAGCGGTGCTTGAGATGAAGGGCCCAGTTCAGCGATGCTTGAGACGGCAGTGCCCGGTTCAGCGCTGTTTGAGTTGGAGGGCCCAGTTCAGCGGTGCTTGAGACGGCGGTGCCCGGTTCAGCGGTGCTTGAGTTGGAGGGCCCAGTTCAGCGGTGCTTGAGATGGCGGTGTCCGGTTCAGCGGTGCTTGAGTTGGAGGGCCCAGTTCAGCGGTGCTTGAGACGGCGGTGCCCGGTTCAGCGCTGCTTGAGTTGGAGGGCCCAGTTCAGCGGTGCTTGAGATGAAGGGCCCGGTTCAGCGGTGCTTGAGATGAAGGGCCCAGTTCAGCGGTGCTTGAGACGGCTGTGCCCGGTTCAGCGCTGCTTGAGTTGGAGGGCCCAGTTCAGTGGTGCTTGAGATGGCGGTGCCCGGTTCTGCGGTGCTTGAGTTGGAGGGCCCAGTTCAGCGGTGCTTGAGACGGCGGTGCCCGGTTCAGCGGTGCATGAGATGAAGGGCCCGGTTCAGCGGTGCTTGAGATAAAGGGCCCAGTTCAGCGGTGCTTGAGACGGCGGTGCCCGGTTCAGCGGTGCTTGAGATGGAGAGCCCAGTTCAGCGGTGCTTGAGATGAAGGGCCCAGTTCAGCGGTGCTTGAGATGGAAGTGGGCAGGTCAGCGGCCCCGGCCATGGCAGGGTGCTCATTTTCCACCTGACTTGTGGCTGGCGGTGTCCTCCTGGGCAGCTGGGCTGGGCCTGTTGGTGGGGTCCTGCCCACATGGGATGGGGCTGGTGGGCCACTCCTGGCCAGCTGGGCTGATGGCGGTGGTGTCGGCCGTTCTGCCCTTCCCAGCCTTCCCAGTTCGCCTGTGGCCCTTCCCCACCTTGCCCGGTGTGGCAGCTGTCTCCACACTCCCTGTCGGTGGCCAGGTCGTGGTTTTGGTGCCTGATGTCATCTGCCTCTCCCGCCGGCCACTGCCTATCTTTGGGTGTTTCTCCGGGGGTGGGCTGGCCGTGCCTTGGCTCCGGACCAAACTGGCTGCCCTGGTGGGTGGGGCACTCCACTGTCCCTGGCAGACCTTGATGGCAGGGCCCGGTTTTGTGGGGGCTGAGGTGCTCAATCAAGTCATATGACATGGACGGGGTGGGGGAGTTGGTGGGAAGAGGTTGAGTTTCGACAGGAAGAACTTTTTGGGGGCAGTGGGATGGGTAGGTGTAGTGGTTATGGGAGTGGAGGAAGAGGTAGTGGTTGTAGGAGGTGTAAGCTTTGTGGTTTTGGGTGCTGGTGCTTGGGCTGGAGGCTGTCGTGAGGTGGATGGCTGTTGGGTGGGTGGCTGCCTGCATTTGTGTATGTTGGGAGGGGGCGTCACAGACACACTGGGAGAGGACACAGGGGACGTGTAAATGGCAGTGGGGGTGGTGACTGCACGTGTGCGGGGTGTTCTGGTGTCTGTGCTGCTGAGGGACGTAGTGGCTGAAGATGGTGTGCATGCAGGTGTGAATGTAGAGGTGACAGGGAGGGAGGAGGGAGACGTGGAGGAGGGGGACACAGAGGCAGTGGCTGTTGCTATGTCTGCATGGGTATGATGCTTGTGTGACTGCCTGTGGGATGTGTGGTGCTTATGTCTGGCTGAGCCCCCCTTGGGTGTTGAGGTGTGTGCAGGCTGGTCTGATGGTGTCCCTGGGATAGGCAGAGGTACAGGTGATAGGGAATGGGTGGAGGAAGTTGGAGGGGGGAGGCTAGACACAGGGACAATGGCTGCCATCAGTGCTGAGGCGAGAGTCTGGAACGATCGCTGAAGGGCCTCCTGACCAGAATGAATGCCCTCCAGGTATGCATTGCTCTCATGCACTTCCCTTTCTACACCCTGGATGGCATTCAAAATGGTAGACTGCCCAACAGTGAGCGTCCTCAGGAGGTCAATGACCTCCTCACTGAGGGCAGCAGGGGTGACTGGGGCAGGGCCTGAGGTGCCTGGGGCGAAGGAGATGCCCACCTTCCTGGGTGTGCGGGCACGGAACAAACGCTGAGGGGCTGCTGGGAGGGCGGTGCTGGTGCGGGGGGTGGCGGCTGTACCTGTAGTTGGGGTGGCCACAGATGTTGCCGCCACCACAAGGGAGCTCCCTTCAGAGGATGAGTCGGTGTCACTGTTGTCGGCCCGAGTCCCCGCTGTGGAGCTTCCCTCGCCCTCCGTCCCACTGGTGAACTCAGACTCCGTGGTGTGCCTCCCATGGCCATGTGGGATGCAGCTCCCTCGTCCTCCGGTGCCACTTCTCCTCCGCCTGATGATGCTAATGCACACATGAACAGGAAGACCACAAAAAAGGGGGGGGGAACAAAATAAAGACATGTTGAGTGCATGTATTGGCGACACCGTTGGCGGACAGGACAGACACAGAAGCCCCCTGCACTACGCCGCGCACTTGGGGCCGACTACTCAATCCCTGGGACATGGCCTACAAGCCTATGGACGACATCTGCACACATAGATGACACAGGGCCATGATCTCCTGTACTTGGCACCCTACAGAGGTGGGGGGCGGGGGCACAGGGCCATGCCTTACGGAGGGGCCTAGCCTACAGAACTCGCCCTGGCCTAGGGAGACCCACAGCCCTCCTCCCCCACCCAGACACCTCCACTGCACGCAAAGTCAGCAGAATGAGAGTGTACTCCCCCCCTTGTGTCTGCTGTGATGCCCTCACGCGCCCATCCAATTCGGGGTAGGCCACCGCCAGGATCCGAGACATCAGGGGGGTCAAAGTCCGACTGGCACCCCTCCCACGTTGGGAGGCCATCCCCAGCTGAGCCTCCGCCGTCTTCCTGCTCCTGCGGCGGATGTCCTCCCATCTCTTCCGGCAGTGGGTGCCCCGTCTGTGGTGGACCCCCAGGGTCCAGACGTCCTTGGCGATGGCACGCCAAATATCTACCTTCTGGTGGGCGCTGACCTATATGAAAAGTACGGAGGGAGAAGAGAAGTCATTACCTTCTGCACCGTCAATGTGAGTGGCCCCCATCCCTACCCTTGCCAAGTGGCACATGCAATCACCGTCGTTTCATGCACGCCTCAATCTCCCCCCTCCCCCTCCAACTTTCATCCACCCCACTCCACACAGGCATAGCCCATACAGCATGCTCCCAGTGTATTTACCTGTTTGTCTGGAGGACCGTAGAGTTGCGCGTACTGGGGGAGGACCCCATCCACTAGTTTCTCCAATTCCTCAGTGGTGAAGGCGGGGGCCCTTTCCCCAGTCGCTTGAGCCATTGTCTCCTCCAGACCGAGGTCACAGCAGCACTTGCAGTGTAGGTCCTCTCCTGTCGAAGATCAGGTATCGAGTGATTAAGCAGATAGAAAATGGCGGTCACGTCCGCGGCGGTGCGTACTGCGACCGCCGGCGCACATCGTCATTGGCTCCTGGGACCCATAGGGTTCAATGTTAACCAATGCAGCATTGCGCCGCGGTCTTCGACCGCCTACCGCCACGGTGTACAACGCCAGCGCAGTTACCTCACATCCCATTGTCACACTTCACAGGTCAGGCAGCCGCCATTTCAGGGGCCCACATGCCCTAATATTTAAACTGCGTCACACATACCTAGGCCTTGCCTCAACACTCATACAAGCCATTCTATGGATTAAGATTCTTGTTCTGTGCAAGCTGTGGTTACGTACCTCTGGGATGTTTGACTCTGTGCTCGCTGTTGTCCTTCATAGGCCCCGTCCGCTGGGACATGTGAGGAGATGGCGGCATCCTCCGGTGTACCGACCTCTGGTGGACCTGTCGACAATGGAAGAGAGACATGTCATACTGACTTACAGGCTTGACCGTGCCACAATCCTGGAACTGTGTGCCCAGCTGGAGCCAGACCTGATGTCACCTATCCGCCAACCCACAGGAATCCCCCCTCAAGTGCAGGTGCTGTCAGTTCTCCATTTCCTAGCAAGTGGGTCCTTTCAAACAACAGTGGCCATATCATCAGGGATGTCCCAGGCTATGTTTTCCAAGGTGTTGTCCAGAGTGTTGTTTGCCCTGCTGAAACACAAGCGGAGCTACATCGTTTTCCCTGAGGTGGGGGATTTGCCTACAGTGAAGGGTGATTTCTATGCCCTTGGACATATCCCCAACATCATAGGTGCCATTGATGGGACCCATGTGGCTTTGGTCCCCCCCCACAGGAGTGAACAGGTGTATAGAAACCGGAGGAGTTATCATTCGATGAATGTCCAGATGGTGTGTTTGGCAGACCAGTACATCTCCCATGTTAATGCCACGTTCCCTGGCTCAGTGCATGACGCGTACATCATGCGGAATAGCAGCATCCCCTACGTGATGGAGCAACTCCAGAGGCACCGTGTGTGGCTAATTGGTGACTCTGGATACCCCAACCTGTCCTGGCTACTGACCCCAGTGAGGAATCCCAGGACAAGGGCAGAGGAACGCTACAATGAGGCCCATGGGCGAACTAGGAGGGTGATCGAGCGGACCTTCGGCCTCCTGAAGGCCAGGTTCCGCTGCCTCCATATGACAGGTGGATCCCTATTCTTCCCAAAGAAGGTGTGCCAGATCATCGTGGCCTGCTGCATGCTTCACAACCTGGCTTTGCGTCGCCAGGTGCCTTTTCTGCAGGAGGATTGTCCAGATGGTGGTGTTGTAGCAGCTGTGGAGCCTGTGGAGAGTGAAGAGGAGGAAGCAGAAGAGGACGACATAGACAACAGGAACACAGTTATACAGCAGTATTTCCAATGACAGACAGGTAAGAATACATAGCTGCCTACTACATGTACTGAACCACTACTACCCCTCTCCTGTCTGTCGTTTTCACCCAGTGTATGGTAACTGAGTTGTCACTTTCCTTTTCAATTTCAGAAATGTGGCCCCCAGTGTGTGACATCTGCTTTGTTTACCCATGGACTACAGCTGTGTGACATTGGTATGTTGGCATCACAATGTAAATAAGCATTTTGGCACGGTAATGTCTGATACATTTGTTCAAAATCACAGCCAGACTCCTGAGTTTTTTGTTCAATAACTGTGTTTATTTGAGTGCTCTATATTTTGGGGTGGTTGCAAATTTGTGAGGGGGGATGGTGGAGGAATGTCCATGGCAGAGTCCAGACTATTGGGATCACAGGTGCATTGTCCAGATGCCTGTGGAAAGTGGAGCTGGGGCAGTTTAAGGATGGACAGGGTGACAATGTGGGACAGAGGGATGACAATCAGGGTGGTATCCTTTGCTGGCGGGGGTCTTGGCAACTTACTCTGTCTTCTTCCTGGATCTCAGGGACCGCTTGCGGGGTGGTTCTCCTTCTGCAGGGGGTGGGGTGCTGGTGACCTGTTGGTCCTGTGGCGGGGCCTCCTGTCCACTAGCACCGGCGGAGGTGGTAGGCAGTTCTTGGTCCATGCTAGTGTCAGGGGCCCTTTGTGGTGCCACGGTGGGCTGCAATGAGGTGGCTATCACATTCAGCACCCCTACGATGGTGCCCAGGGCGGAACTGATGGTTCTTAGTTCCTCCCTGAACCCCAAATACTGTTCCTCCTGCAGGCACTGGGTCTCCTGACACCTGGCCACTACCGTCGCCATCGTCTCCTGGGAGCGGTAGTATGCTCCCATGATGGTGGTGAGGGCCTCGTGGAGAGTGGGTTCCCTGGGCCTGTCCCCCCCCTCTCGCACAGCAGCCCTCCCAGTTGCCCTGTTTCCCTGGGCCTCTTTCCCCTGGACTGTGTGCCCACTGCCCCCAGGTCCCTGTTGTTGTTGGGGTGGTGGGTTAACCTGGGTGCCCTGTAGTGGTGGACACACCGCTGCTTGACGTGTCCTGGGGACAGAGGTATGGGCCCGCTGGGTGGGTGCTGTGCTGGTGTTCCCAGAGGGGGGAAGGTCTGCTGTGGCCTGTGGCTGTCTGAGGGGAACCGACTGTCCTGAGGTCCCAGATGGGCTGGTCATCTTGATCCAGGTCGACAGAGCTGCTGTCATCGCTGTGGGCCTCTTCTGGGGGTGGGGTGACATTTGTGGACCCTCCTGCGCAGTGACATTGCGTTGGGGTCCTGCAGGGGTATAAAGGCATAATTATTTCATCTGTGTGTGCCATGGTGTGCAATGGGTGGCTGCCTGTGTCCCCCAGTGCTTGCATTCCTGTGTGGGGGCTTTTGTGACGGGGCTTTGGGGGGGGATGGGTATGTGCAGTGGGCATGCTTTGGTGATGGGTGTCCATGCTTTGTGGTCGCATGCAGAGCTTGGTGTTGGGATGGGTGGGTTGTGATGGTGAGACATTTGAAAGGAGTAGGAGTGATGGGGGTGAGGGTGGGGGTATGTATTGGCATGCAGGTGGGGTGGGGGGGATGAAGTAGTGAAGATGTGACTCACCAGAGTCCATTCCTCCAGATACTCCGCCGAGGCCCTCAGGATGCAGGATCGCCAAGACCTGCTCCTCCCATGTTGTAAATTCTGGGGGAGGAGGTGGGGGTCCGTCGCCAGTCCTCTGCACTGCAATGCGGTGTCTGGATACCACGGAATGCACCTTCCCCCGTAGGTCGTTCCACCTCTTCCTGATGTCATCCCGATTTCTTGGGTTCTGTCCCACAGCGTTGACCCTGTCCACTATTCTGCTCCATAGTTCCATCTTCCTGGCAATGGATGTCTGCTGGACCTGTGATCCGAATAGCTGTGGCTCCACCCGGATGATTTCCTCCACCATGACCCTGAGTTCCTCCTCCGAAAACCTGGGGTGTCTTTGCGGAGCCATGGGGTGGTGTGGGTGATGTGTGGGGTGGTGTGTGTTGTGATGTGTGGGGTGATATTTAGTGGTGTGTTGTGTGCGGTGCGTGGAAGTAATGTGGGTGATGGTAATGTGTGCCTGTGGTTGCTAGTTTGTAGATGGAGGTGTCTCTCTCTGTGCCTCGTTCCTAATTTTTGGTTGTAGGGGTTTGTGTGTGATGTGGATGTGTGTTTTATATTTAATTGGGTGTGTGGGAGTGGTGTGTGTATGTGTATCAGGTGTGTGTATTTCGATTTGTCCAATGTGGCTGTGTTTTGTAGGTTTGTGTGTATTCTGAGCGCGGCGGTGTGTACCGCCAATGGAATACCGTGTTTGAAAGACCGCCACGTGGATTCGTGGGTCGTGATAGTGTGGGCGTATTTCTGTTGGCGTGACGGTGTCGGTTTTGTTTTCGCCAGTTTATCGCTGACCTTTGGTGTGGCGGACTTCTGTGGGTGTCGGTATTTTGGAGGTTTCCGTGTTGTGGGTCAGAATGACCGTGGCGGTTTACCGCGGCCGCGGCGGTATGGTGGCGGTCTTCTGACAGCGGTAAGAGGCTTTTACCGCCTATGTTGGAATGACCCCCTAAGTGTGAAGGTACACTTTTAGCCGAGGCCGCCTGCGGCCTGTAGCCGAGCAGGGCTCCATCGCAGTCGGCCTTAAACTTTGACTTTGCCCGGTCGAGGTGCAACCAGATGACCCAATTGGCGCTTTTTGTTTCTAGGTGCTAAAAAAATAATAATTCTTTAAAAATTCATATCTCCAGTTCCCCTTATCCAATTTTATTTGGTTTTGTGTCATTTTAAAGATAAAAATATAATCTATTTGAATGCTTTACACTCTGGGGGTCATTCTGACCCTGGCGGTCATGGACCGCCAGGGCCAACGACCGCGGAAGCACCGCCAACAGGCTGGCGGTGCTTCTGGGGCTATTCTGACCTCGGCGGTACAGCCGCGGTCAGAAAAGGGAAACCGGCGGTTTCCCGCCGGTTTCCCGCGGCCCCAGGGAATCCTCCACGGCGGCGCTGCAAGCAGCGTCGCCATGGGGATTCCGAGCCCCTTCCCGCCATCCTGTTTCTGGTGGTTTTCACGGGTGTCGTGGGGCCCCTGGGGGCCACTGCAGTGCCCATGCCACTGGCATGGGCACTGCAGGGGCCCCCTAACAGGGCCCATTAAGATTTTCAGTGTCTGCTTGGCAGACACAGAAAATCGCGACGGGTGCAACTGCACCCGTCGCACACCAGCAACTCCGCCGGCTCCATTCGGAGCCGGCTTCCTGGTTGCTGGTGCTCTCCCGCTGGGCGGTCGGGCGGCCTTTTGGCGGTCGCTAGCCAGCCCAGCGGGAAAGTCAGAATGACCGCCGCGGTCTTTTGACCGCAGTACGGTCTTCTGGCGGTTCCCGCCAGGCGGGCGGCTTCCGCCGCCCACGGGGGTCAGAATGACCCCCTCTGTCTCCTACGTTAAGCCTTTTCGCTCGTTGCCAAGCTACCAAGGGTTGAGCTGGTTTTAATTTACTGAGACCTAACTGGACCTAAGTGGAGGTTAGTGGCTATTGCTAAGTGTAGGTACCTACCTGCCCTTACCAATAACCCATTTTCCAACACTCCCTATTAGTAACTCTCTCCTCCCTTTCAGGTATATATGGGGGTGAGTACAATCTCTGATGGGATTGGAGTGAGACCCATTATCTATTGGAGAAGGATGTGGGCCATTCCTGAGCTCTGCTCTTAGCGACAGGACCTAGAAGAAGATCTAATAATCCCAGAATCAGGCCGCATTCCCTGGATCAATTATGTAAGAGGTACCCATAAATGATAGGTAATGAGAGATAGTGGGCTGCACCAGCGTTGGCCTGTGTGATCACTAAACTAGCCATTAAGAGCAACTATATAGTATAAAAATAGAATTCTGCAGGGACAGTCTACATTAGGCTCATTAACATTTGCATTCATTAAAGGGAAGGGTGAATTTAAAGTAGACCAGTACTTAAATAAGATTGAACCTGCAATAGCTAGGAAGCCTTTTCTGTGATTTCAATATGGGACTTTTTCGCTTCTATCATTCACTGCTAAATGGGCACGCAACTTAGGGACAGTAGACTAGCTGTGATCTTCCTTTGAAACCACCAAGAAAACGGATGAGTGTGTTCGATTCTTTTGCCCAGCCTATCTGAGAGGTAGTAAGGAAATTAAGAAGGCACTACGAATCCTCAAATGTAATACTAGGCAATGCATAGTCTTTGCTGTTTCATGGCATTCGTTATTGATGCGGAGAATAAGTCAAAAGTTGAGATCCCAGCAAACTGAACCTGGCACTACTGGGGTATTTTGTGTCCACTAAATACTCCTCTCCTTACTAATAATGGCACTTTATTGGAATGATGGGAACAGTGCAGATTTTACATGGTATCTGTACTATTTGGTTAGCTGCTATATTGAAATTGAATTGTTAAAGTATGCTTTTTACAATGTATTATGTTGGAATATTTATTGTGTATTGTTTTATTGTTATTTAGATTTTATCACTGGTTGCAATTTTTAACTTGTACTTTTATGGTAATTTGCCGAAATAAAGATTTGATGATGTACATATGGAGCATCGTGATACAACCATGACACAATCATGATGCATCCACGATGCAAAGTTGTTGCGGCATAAAGCGTCATAACGCAACTCCTTCTCGCTTGGCACAAATCATTGTTACATGACGCGAACTGGAATTGCAGACCGGAAGGCAGAGTTGCATCACACAAGAGGTATTTGTGTTGTATTTTTCTTTAAAATAGAGTGCAATATTATGCTGCCAAAATACATTTCTGCATGGCAATAAATGGGCAAACTACCCCCCCCCCGCCCCAGATGGTCTTGCCACTAAAGGAGGTGCTATCTTAGAGGGTAGCAGGAGAGGAAAAATCCACATCACAGGAGAGGAAAACCAGATTTAGCTTTCAGAGAAAATTGTATTTGTCACCCCCAAATTACCCTTATCTAGGAAGGATGCTTTATGACAAGTATTTGCAGACCAAATTAATGCTGTAGCACCAACATGGAATGGATTGTACCTGAAAGCTATAATGACTACAGGAGGCGAACCACAGCTCGGGAGGATTTGATCCCAGTGGGTGAGCAAGTGGCATTACTCATGTAAATAGAGTTCATTGCTGGGGTCAAGTGTACAGACACTGCTGACCTGGGACATCACCAACTACACAGGACGAGTGTAAAATAAAGTCATTGTCCACGTATAATCCTGATTTTTCTATCTACAGGGACTGTTTAGGTTTTCCATATGAACATAATGTAGACTTTTTTTATATTTCCTATCTTTAAACTACTATTGGTTAACTCTTTACTATCTTTACTATTAAGATGTATAAGTATCCTAAGGGAGATATGTATTTATCCTACTGTGGAGCATAATTAATATATTTTCAAACACCGCAGCACAAGTGAAGTTGCAGCGCTGCCTTGTGTGAAAGGAAGACCGAAGGACTGTTCCAGATCTTCAAATATATAGGTGGTCATTATAACATTGGCGGTATGTGTATGTGTAATATGTGTATTGTGCAGAAGACCGCCAATACACCGCCGCTGTAGACCGCCACAGCTATAATGACACCCATCACGGAATCCGCTGAAATTCAGACACCCACACAACACCGCCACACCAAAGGTCAGCGATAAACTGGCGGAAACAAATCCTCCACCTCCACGCCAACAGAAACACGCCCATGCTATTACGACCCACGAATCCACGCGGCGGTCTTTCAACCGCGGTATTCCATTGGCGGTACACACCGCCGCGCTCCAAATACACACACATATACAAAACACCGCCACATTGGACATTTCGAAATACACACATCTGATACACATACAAACAACACTCCCACACACCCAACACAATATAAAACACACACCCACATCACCCACAAACCCCTACAACCAGAATTTCTGAGAGAAGGCCAGAGAGACAGCACAGCTATTGACAACCCCATCACACAGAGGCACACAACACCATCACCCACACTACATCCACGCACAAAACACCACATACCACTACACTCACCACACTCATCACCACATACACCACCCCAACCCACACATCACACACACCACCCCATGGCACGCCAAAGACACCCCCGCTTCTCCGAGGAGGAGCTCAGGGTCATGGTGGAGGAAATCATATGGGTAGAGCCACAGCTATTTGGCTCACAGGTACAGCACACATCAATAGCCAGTAAGATGGAGCTATGGTGCAGAATAGTCAACAGGGTCAACGCCGTGGGACAGCACCCAAGAAATAGGGAGGACATCAGGAAGAGGTGGAACGACCTACGGGGGAAGGTGAGTTCCACGGTCTCCAGGCACAACATCGCAGTGCAGCAGACTGGCGGCGGACCCCCACCTCCTCCCCCACAACTAACAACATGGGAGGAGCAAGTCCTGACCATCTTGCATCCTGAGGGCCTCGGAGGAGTCGGTGGAGGATGGGACACTGGTAAGTCAATTCTTAACTATCACATCCCCCGCCCTACCTGCACGCTATCACACCCCCGCACCCTCACACCCTCCTCTATCACCCCAAATCCTCACTAATCTACCCATGACACCAACCACCCATCCCAACACCAAGCCCTGCATGACAAAACTAAGCATGGGCACCCCTCACTAAAGCATGCCCACTGCACATACCCAGAACACCCCTCCAACCATCACCACACAAGCCCCCACACAGGAATGCCTGCACTGGGGTACACAAACACCCACCCATTGCACACCATTACACAGACACATGCAATAATCATGTTCTTATACCCCTGCAGGAACCCGAAGGAACGTCACCACACCAGAGGGTCCAGACAACACCACACCACCCCCAGAAGAGGCCCACAGTGACGACAGCAGCTCTGCCCTACTGGATCCTGATGACCAGCCCGGACCATCATGGGCCTCAGGACAGTCAGTTCCCCTTGCCCAGCCACAGCCCAACACCGAGCTGCCACCCTCTGGTAACACCAGCACAGCACACACCCAGCGGGCCCAAACCTCCCTACCCAGGACAGGTCAACCCACCACCCCAACAACAACAGGGACCTGGGGGCAGTGGTAGTGGGCACACGGTCCAGGGGACGGAGGCACAGGAACATAGGGGAACTGGGAGGGCTGCTGTGAGACAGAGGGAGGACAGGCCAAGGGAACCAACTCTCCACAAGGCCCTCTCCTCCATCATGGGAGCATACCACCACTCCCAGGAGACGATGGCCACGGTCCTGGACAAGTTGCAGGAGACCCTGCGTCTGCAGGACGAACTGTATTTGGGCTTCAGGGAGGAGCTCAGGACCATCCGCTCCGCCCTGGGCACCATCGTAGGGGTGATGACGGACATTCAAAAGACCTTGAGGGACACTGTGGCACTCCAAGGGGCCCCTGACACTAGCCAGGACGACGAACTGCCCACCACCTCCGCCGTGCTAGTGGACAGGACGCCCGCCACAGGACCAACAAACCAGCACCCCATCCCCTGCAGACGGACAACCACCACGCAAGCGGGCCCTGAGATCTAGGAACAGGACAGAGCAAGATGGCATGACCACCGCCAGGGAATAAGACCACCCTGATTGTCCCCCCACTGTCCCACTTTGTCACCCTGTCCAGTTTGGAACTGCCCCAGCTTCACTTCCTATGCCCATATGGGCAGTGCACCTGTGCGACTAATAGACTGGACTCTGCCATGCACATTCCTCCACCATCACCCATCCCCATTTTACAACCTTCCTTGATTTTTTTAGCACTTAAATAAACACCCTATAAAGCCAAAAAAATCTGGAGTCAGTCTATGATTTGGAACTTTGTATTATCAATTACAGTGTCATAATGGGTTACCCATTGTAAGGCTAACATACCAATGTCACACATCACAAGCCCTTCAAGGATGCAAGCAGTTGACATGTAGGTAACCACACCTGTGAAACTGAAATGGAAGGGTACAATTCAATTAACAAATAGTGAGTGAAATGGAGGTACAGGATAGAGGTAGACGTGTGAAAGTTAATGTAATGTTAAACCAGAAAATGTTCTTACCTGTGTGTCACTGGAAATATTGCTGTATGACTGACTCCCTGTTGTCCTTTTCTTCATCCTCAGCTTCATCCTCATCACTGTCCACTCGCTCCCCAGGCTCCACAGCTGCCACACCACTGTCATCTGGATCATCGTCCTGCAGAAAAGGCACCTGACGTTGCAATGCTAAATTATGGAGCATTGAGCAGGCGATGATGATGTCGCACACCTTCTTCGGTGAGTAGAATAGGGATCCACCTGTCATATGGAGGCACCTGAACCTGGCCTTAAGTAGGCCGAAGGTGCGTTCGATAAGCCTCCTAGTCCGCCGATGGGCATCATTGTACCGTTCCTCTGCCCTGGTCCTGGGATTTCTCACTGGGGTCAATAGCCATGACAGGTTGGGGTAACCACAGTCCCCCAATAGCCATACACGGTGCCTCTGGAGTTGACCCATCATATCAGGGATGATGCTATTCCACAGGATGTAGGCGTCATGCACAGAGCCAGGGAACATTGCATTTACATTCGAGATGTGCTGGTCTGCCAAACAGACCATCTGGACATGCATCGAATGATAATTCTTCCTGTCCCCTTACACCTGTTCACTCCTGCGGGGGTGGGGATCAGAGCTTCATGGGTCCCATCAATAGCACCTATGACGTTCGGGATATGTCCAAGGGCATAGAAGTCACCTTTAACTGTAGGCAAAACCTCCACCTCAGGGAAAATGATGTATCTCCTTACGTGTTTCAGCAGGGCAGAAAACACTCTGGACAACACGTTGGAAAACATAGGCTGGAACATCCCTGATGCCATGGCCACTGTTGTCTGAAAAGACCCACTTGCAAGGAAATGGAGCACTGACAGCACCTGCACGTCAGGGGGGATTCCAGTCGGATGGCGGATCGGTGACATCAGGTCTGGCTCCAACTGGGTACATAGTTCCTGGATTGTGGCACGGTCAAACCAGTAGGTTACGATGATATGTCTTTCTTCCATTGTCAACAGGTCCACCAGAGGTCGGAACAACGGAGGATTCCACCATCTTCTCATATGTCCCAGCTGACGGTGCCTAAGAAGGACAACAGCGAAGAACCAGTCACTATTCCTCCAGGTGTGTACCCACAGTTACACACAAGACTACACCAGACAAAAGCCCTTCCTGTATGTGTGTTGAGTATAGGCCTAGCTATGCGTGACGCAGTAGTAAATGAAGTCATGTGGGCCCCTGAAATGGCGGCTGCCTGACCTCTAAACTGGGACAATGGGATTGTGGGGTAACTGCGCTGGCGTTGCACACCGTCGCGGTAGGCGGTCGTAGACCGCGGCGCAATGCTGCATTGGTTAACATTGGACCCTATGGGTCCCAGCAGCCAATGAACAGGTGCGCTGGCGGTGATGATGCGCACCGCCGCGGACGTCACTGCTGCGGACGTCACCACCATTTTCTATCTGTTCACTCACTAGATACCTGACCTTTGAAAGGAGAGGACCTACACTGCTAGTGCTGCTGTGACCTCGGTCTGGAAGCGACGATGGCTGCTGCGTCTGGGGAAAGGGCCCCTGCCTTCACTGCACAGGAGTTGGAGAAACTTGTGGATGGGGTCCTCCCCCAGTACACGCTACTCTACGGTCCTCCAGACCAACAGGTTAGTACACAGGGAGCACGTTGTATGGGCTAGGCCTTTGTGAAGAGGGCTGTTTGGAAGAGGGAAGGGGGCAGAGTACATAGATCAGTTATGCATGGGAATGAATGGGCCACATGGGCAGAGTAGGGAGGGGGCCACTCACATTGACGGTGCAGTTGGTAATGACTGTTCCTCTTTCCTTGTGCATGTCATGTAGGTCAGCGCCCACCAGAAGAGGGACATTTGGCGTGCCATCGCCAAGGAGGTCCGGACCCTGGGGGCCCACCAGAGACGGGGCACCCACTGCCGTAAGAGATGGGAGGACATTTGCCGCTGCAGCAAGAAGACGGCGGAGGCTCAGCTGGGGATGGCCTCCCAACGTGGGAGGGGTGCCCGTCGCACCATGACCCCCCTGATGTTCCGGATCCTGGCGGTGGCCTACCCGGAGTTGGATGGGCGCTTGAGGACATCACAGCAGACACAAGGGGGTGAGTACAACCTCATTCTGCGGACTTTACGTGCAGTGGAGGGGTCTGGGTGGGGGAGGTGGACTGTGGGTGTCCCTAGGCCAGGGGGAGTTAGGTAGGCAAGGCCCCTCCGTAATGTAGGCCATGTGGCACTCAACCCCACCTCAGCAGAGTGGCAAGTTGAGGTATAGTTGCCCCTGTGGCATCCATGTGCGCAGATTTCCACCATTGCCATGTAGGCCATGTCCCAGAAATTGCATGTGCAGAGGTCAGGAGCACGGCGTAATGCAGGGGGCTGCTGCGTCTGTCTTGTCCGCCATCGGTAGCGGCATGCCATGCACTAAAACTCTCTTTCTTCTGTGTCCCCCCTTTTCCTGCTCTCCCTGTCCTTTTGTCCATCAGCATCATCAGGCGCAGGTACAGTGGCACCGGAGCACGAGGGAGCTGCATCCCACATGGCCATGGAGGGCCACACCACAGACTCTGAATGCACCAGTGGGACGGAGGGCGAGCGGAGCTTCACGTCGGCCACCGGATCACCAAGCAGCAACACGGACTCGTCCGCCGATGGGAGCTCCCCTGTGGTGGCGGCACCACCTGTGCGCCCCACTTCTACAGGTACAGCCGCCACCCCCCCTACCAGCACCGCCCTCCCAGCAGCCCCTCAGCGTTTGCCCCGTGCCCGCTCACCCAGGAGGGTGGGCATCACCTTCGCCCGAGACACCTCAGGCCCTGCCCCAGTCACCCCAGCTGCCCCCAGTGAGGAGGCCATTGACCTCCTCAGGTCACTCACTGTTGGGCAGTCTACCATTGTGAATGCCATCCAGGGTGTAGAACGAGAGTTGCAACACAGTAATGCATTCCTGGAGGGCATTCATTCTGGTCAGGCTGTCCTTCAGCGAACCCTGCAATCTCTGGCCTCAGCACTGATGGCAGCCATTGTCCCTGTGTCTAGCCTCCCCCCTGCAACTTCCTCCACCCAGACCCAATCTCCTGTACCCCAGCCCATCCCAAGCACACCTACAGACCAGCATGCACACAAGTCAACACACACAAGTAGCTTAAGCAAACATAAGCACCACACACACCACAGGCACTCACGCATGCCTCACCCACATACAGACACAGCAACATCCACTGTCTCCACTGTGTCCCCCTCCTCCTCTTCTCCCTCCTCCCTCCCAGTCTCGTCTACACACACACCTGCATGCACCACATCTACAGGCACTAGGACTCGCACCAGGACACCCAGTACCACAAGCTGCTCACCTGCACTCAGCACCTCCACTGCCATTTACACGTCCCCTGTGTCCTCTCCCAGTGTGTCTGTGACACCCCCTCCCAAAGTACACAAACGCCAGCAATCACTCACCCAACATCCATCCACCTCACAACAGCCTCCAGTACCTGCACCTGCACCCAAAACAGCTAAAGTGACACCTCCTACAACCACCTCCTCTTCCTCCACTCCCAGACCCCCTCCAGCTACCCATCCCAGTGTTCGTCAGAAACTGTCCCTCTGTCAAATTGACCTTTTTGCCTCCACCCCCTCCTCCAATTCAACAGTCCCGTTGTAGCACCTCAGCCAAAAAGCCTCCAGTACCAGTGGTGCGTGTTCCAGGTTTTTGGAGTGCACCGTCCACCAGGGCAGGCAGTAGGACCCGGAGCCAATGCACTGGCAGCCCACCCCCTGTAAAGGCTCTGAAAATGGAGAGTGGACGACGGGACCTTCTCAAGACCCCTGGTGGGACAACAAGTGACATGGGATCGAAGGGGATTGGTGAGTCAGCTGTAACTCCAACAAAGGTGGGGAAGGTCCAGAGGAAGTCTGCCCAGCCTGTTGTGAGTGTCACGGCAGAGAAGTGCGCCATCATTTCCGGCGGTCCAGACACAACCGCCAGCACCGTCGTCACTGGTCAGGAGACCATCGCCGGAGTCACACACCAAGAGGGCACAAGTATCGTTACTGGTCCAGAAACCACCGCCGGAGTCACAGCCAAGGATGGCACAAGTATTGTTACTGGTCCAGAAACCACCGCCGGAGTCACAGCCCAGGAGGGCACAAGTATCGTTACTGGTCCAGAAACCACCGCCGGAGTCACAGCCCAGGAGGGCACAAGTATCGTCACTGGTCCAGAAACCACCGACGGAGTCACAGCCCAGGAGGGCCCAAGTATCGCCACTGGTCCAGAAACCACCTCTGGAGTCACAGCCCAGGAGGGGCCAGTATGCCACAGCCCCGCTGGGCAATGATGGAACGTCATTCCACACACCAATGTCCAGTGTAGAGATCGTCATGCCACCCACCAATGTCCAGTGTGGAGATCATCATGCCACACACCAATGTCCAGTGTAGAGATCGTCATGCCACACACCAATGCCCAGTGTGGAGATCGTCATGCCACACACCAATGTCCAGTGTGGAGATCGTCATGCCACACACCTATGTCCAGTGTATAGATCGTCATGTCACACACCAATGCCCAGAGTGGAGATCGTCATGCCACACACCAATGTCCAGTGTGGAGATCGTCATGCCACACACCTATGTCCAGTGTATAGATCGTCATGCCACACACCAATGTCCGTATCAGAACCGCCATGGCAAAGCACCGCTGAACTGTCCTGAACCACCATGTCAAAGCACCGCTGAACAGTCCAGAGTCGCCATGGCAAAGCACCGCTGAACAGTCCAGAACCGCCAATGCAAAGCACTGCTGAACTGTCCTGAACCGCCATGGCAAAGCACCGCTGAATAGGGCAAAGACCGCCATGGCAAAGCACCGCTGAACTGTCCTGAACCGCCATGGCAAAGCACCGCTGAACAGTCCAGAACCGCCATGGCAAAGCACCGCTGAACTGTCCTGAACCGCCATGGCAAAGCACAGCTGAACTGTCCTGAACCACAATGTCAAAGCACCGCTGAACAGTCCAGAACCTCCACGGCAAAGCACCGCTGAACTGTCCTGAACCGCCATGGCAAAGCACCGCTGAACTGTCCTGAACCACCATGGCAAGCACCGCTGAACTGTCCTGAACCACCATGGCAAAGCACCGCTGAACAGGGCAAAGACCGCCATGGCAAAGCACCGCTGAACAGGGCATGCACTGTGTAGGAATGAATGGACCACCACATCAGGCATCTTTATCCCATGTGCAGCTGGGACAGTGACAGGACAGGTACTTTCACGTGGAGACTCATCCAGTCTGGGCACCAGTCCCCCTCCAGAACCAGTGGAGACCTGCATCTACTTGAGAGACTGTGGCTTTGCACTCCCCAGGATGGTCCAGTGGGCAAGCCACCCACTGTAGAGACTTGAGAGACTGTGGCTTTGCACTCCCCAGGATGGCACAGTGGGCAGCCCACCCACTGTAGAGACTTGAGAGACTGTGGCTTTGCACTCCCCAGGATGGCACAGTGGGCAGCCCACCCACTGTAGAGACTTCAGAGACTGTGGCTTTGCACTCCCCAGGATACTTCAATGGGCATGGAGCCCCGTCGTAGATCTGGCTTCGCATTCATCTGGCTGAGGTGCCCCCCCTTCCCTTCCCCCTGAGGTGCCTGTTTTATTTCTATCTGATGCCCCCGCAGTGTTCTCTCCGATTTTGGTTAGGTATCTATTGTGGGCCTCGCCATGCATTTTTGGACTGTTGGTGCACGGACATTTTTATGTACATATCTGCACTACTTCTCGGATTGTATGTGTAAATAAGGGTGATTTTGAAATTTATATATCTGTATATTTTTTTAATGACATGTATATTGGCACATTACAATGTTTGCCCGATTTTGGCTTTGTGTTTTCATTCTTCCGGGGGGATTGTGGGTTGTTACTGTTATTTTTGTGACTGCATTGGTGTGTATGTTGTGATATGCGAGGGTGGGGGTAGGGGTGTTTGGTGGGTGTCCCCCTAACTTTTGCCTCCCCCCTCCCCGTGTCGTAGGTGCTGTACTGACCAGTATCTTCTGCGCCTACGTAGCTGTTGGTCGTAAAGGAGCAGAAAAACAAGCGCAGGGAGTATTTGGAGTTCGGGGTCCATGGAGTCCTCGTTCCTCGTGGGATGTGTTGAGGTGAGCGTTTTCCCATAGCAAAAGCTGTTTCCGCCGTGTTTTTATCCACGGTGAATCCGCCCCGGAAAAGGTGGCGGATTGGCAGGTTGTAATAGTGTGGGCGGTACATTGTCTCCCGCCTGTCTGTTGGCGGTAACCGCCGCGCTGCTTGTCTGTACCGCCGTGGCGGGCGGTGTGTTAAAGTGGCTGTCTTTGTTGGCGGTTTCCGCCAGGGTCATGATTCCCTTTTTTTGTCTGCCAGCCTGTTTGCGGTATTACCGCACCTTTAACACCGTCCGCCAGGGTTGTAATGACCTCCCTAGTGTAGTTTTGATTTTTCTTAACAGTGTTGCACTATCGGCTGAGAGGCGCCAATGCAGGCAACCTTGTGCCATGTGTCTTGTTGCCTGAAAATGCACCTTCCTCTCTCCAAAATATCTTTGGACATTATTTCCTCTTTGTAGGTGTGCTTTGTAATGCAGCACACATGCAACGAGAAAGCAATGATCAAAATATATTATTCCTTCACACACCAGCCCCTGGTAGTTGCACCATTTTGATGCAAACACGTATTTGCAAGCCTTTGAAAGATGAATTTGTGTCTAAGTACATGGGGGATGTATGGTAACGGACATCTATCACCCATGGAATACCCACTTAGTGAAAGGTGACGCAAGGTAGCGCTGTTAGCCTCTTTTTTCTTTTTAAACAAGCCATGCAAGGACATGAAATATGCATCTGGGTGCTTCTGTAAATTAATAAAAGGATTTTGTTTTTGGGATGTAGCTAAAAAGTGGCCAACCTCAGTGCAAAATAAAAGTAAATTTGGACCTATGTTCTCATTACAAACAACCAAGGGCCACATGTATCAAACTATTTTGCATTCACAAACGGTGCGAATAGGTAATGTTGACCATTTGCAAAATAGCCTTTCCAGATGTATGAAACACATAAGTGCAATTTTAGGGAACCACATTTTTTTTTTATTCCATAAATTGCAACTCCAAATAGGGAATCGCAAGTTGCAGTTCCCTAAATAGGGAATCGCAAATAGAGATCTCATATTTGAGATTCCCTAAGCACATGTAGCAAGCATTTACTAAATGCAAAATTGGCATTTCGAAAATGCTATTACCAGGTGCAATTTAAAAAAATGCATTAAAATGCATTTTTTAAAAGGGCATGTGTGTGCTTTACATGTGCACACATTATTTTCAGGGTACATCAAAGGGGGCCTTAGCCTCTTGGCACCATTCATTTTGCATTTCCAAATTTTGTGATTTCCTAATAGGAAATCTCAACTTAGGTAATGCAAAACCATTCCCACCTGTGGGCCTTTAGGCCCATAGAAATTAATGTAGTCACAATCACAAATAGCATTCCCTAATAGTGATTGCGATTCTGTAGTAATCACTATTAGGGATCCGCTATTTGGTAATGTACCATTTTGCATTCCCTAAATAGCGATTTCCTAAAATTAGCTATTTAGAGAATGCAAAATGGGATTTTAATACATCTGTCCTAAAGCCTTTTTCTTCGTGCTGGTGTTGTTTTCTGAATGATCTGCTCATGACTCTCTTTTTGTTTGCTACCAGGATATGTTTATTTACTAAAAAGTAAGTAATTCCAAACATTTAATAAGTTCGCATTGTTGGCTTTTCATGATGAGATATATTTCAATGTGCATGTTCCATTCCCTACACTGTTTAATCAACAAACTGTTGCTATAGCATCTTAACCATTATGAAACCTGGTCTTAGTATGGCAGTGAGAACATTTCAAAAGGGTTATGTTCCAAGTTGTGTGTCTGCTAATTCTTCCCTTATTGCAGCAAGTACACTTGCTGACGTTCCATTGTATTCTATTTTTCAACTAGGCACGCTTGGTGTTTGTATACATTGACCACATTTATATTTCATACATTTTAGCTGTCTTATGTATTTCTAATGATACACTGGGCTATTACTCTGTGTTTTAGTACTAATGTGTGTATACACATGTATATTGTCCTTCTACCGCTTGTGTGCAAATACATTTACATTTTTCTAGTAGCTCTAAAACACTTGATATTTGTGTTTTTTTATTTTACCCTGCTCCCAGTACTTGGTGTTGAAAAGGTCAAAATAGCATCAACATTGATGTATGGCCTTGAAACATTTCCAGGAAAACTCAACAAATGTAATTCCTTATTTATCCATATCTTTTTAAACTTCCTAAACACTCCTTCCTCTTAAGGGCAAATTGGAATGGAAGCTGGCCTTACTCACCAAATATTGGCTCAGTAACTATTGTTATAAACTAAAGAATACCAAACAATCCTCTTCGAACGCATATGTCTGGTCAGAGATGAACCTAGAAATCAGATGCGATCCAAACCGTTGGAGACTATACTTGAATTCTGCACTAGGGGCATTACTGCCACTAGTCCTCTGGGAAACTGGGATACTTCACTCACACTTCCATTTTTAAAAACGCATAAAATAAAAATATGACTATCCTACCATTTTCAAACGTTGAACAATCATTGTAAAGGAGAAGCCATGCTTGGTTGGTTATAAATATTGTAAGCAATTTTGCTCACAAGAATAATTGGCAGATACGTACTCGGTATACTACAGACTGAAATATTTGGCTTTGGATTAGTGTCAACCTTAGCCTGCATTTTCTCCACAGCTGTGCTCTAATGCGGAGCACTAAGGAATGCAGGCTTTGTTAATGCCAAACTGATTTACAGGCTCACACCGTCTGCAGGCGTACAGCCCAAATGTCAGAACACAGAACCTCCTCAGAAGACCAAGACATTATAGGAGAATTTGTCAAGTTTTTTTCCGAACTATATAGAGACGACTCAGTGATTTCAGGAGAGGCGATTGAAGAATGGTTGAAGGGAGACACACTCCTCAGGTTAGATCCACTTAAGAATTGTAGCCTCAACCAATGCTTTCTCCCTAGCAAAACAGACAGTGTTATTGCTGGTTTGAAAAATGCGAAGGCTCCCGGTCCAGACGGAATACCTGCCGAAGTATATAAACTTCTGAGAGACGAGCTTGTGCCAGTCTCGATCCAGTTAATGAACTTGATTCTCATAGATTCCTCTCCGCTCCCGTCCTCCTGGAATGAAGCTATTATAGCCTTAATACCTTAAACCTTAAAGCCTTCAGAAAGATGCTAGAAAATGTGAGTCCTACAGACCTATTTCACTGCTCAATAATGATTATAATATTTTTGTGCCATTGCTTGCAAGGAGGTTGGATGATGTCATCAGTTATTTAGTGCACATTAAGCAGAAAGGCTTCATGAGAAACCGAAATCTAGGGGACCTAACCCACGATCTAGTTGCTGCAATTAATATTGCATCCACTTTTGACATGCCTCTAACTATATCAACAATTGATGATGCCAATGCTTTTGACAGAGTGAGCTGGCTCTTCCTGCAGGCGGTAATGGACCATAATAACTTGGGTGTAAATTTTCTTAATGCTATTAAAACTATCTACAAGGCTCCATCCGCTCGAGTTCTGGTTAACAGCCTTCTATCCCCACATTTTAAGGTCACACGGGGGACATGACAGGGTTGCCCTCTTGCCCCTCTTCTCGTTAATCTTTATACTGAGCCTCTGGCTAGGAGAATCAGGGCAGATCAGAGAATCACACCTTTTCAGCATCACGGCTGGGTCCTGGAGGAAGCTCTATATGCGGAAGATCTTTTGATATACACTCTTCCAGCACTTTTGGAAATCATTATTAGTTTTGGAGAAATTTCAGGTCATTTAATTAACACAGATAAATCTGAAGTAATTACTTGGTCTGGTCCTTTGGATGACCCACTGGAGAAAGACGAAATCCAATAGTTAGGGGTCAAAGTGGTCAAGAACCTGGCAGAGATGGCTACAGTGAACTTCGAGCATCATCTAAGGGAAACAAAGAAGTTACTCCTTCAATCATCACACCTACCTCTCTCTATTTTAGGTAGAACTAATTTAATAAAGATGGTGGTACTGCCAAAATTCACCTTTATCTTTAACGCTATCCCTTTATCTTTTAAAAATGAATGGCTAAGGCAATTGCAGGGGGTATTAGTTACCTTCATTTGGTCCTCTGAAAAACCCAGGATAGCATGGAAAAAAGTTAAGAATGAAAACGCTAGAGGGGGGAATTGCACTTCTGGACTTTCAGCTTTACTACTGGGCATTCCAGCTGAAAAATGTTAGATCACTTAATTATAAGGAGTATCTTTCCCCTCAACTTCAGGCTCTGATAGGGTGTTTCCGGGACCAGAGTACACAGTTTCTTTATAAATTTGGCCATCCCAAGTATTACAAAAAAGTTAGACTAAAAACTCTTTTTAATGCCTGCAGCATCTGGTATGCAGTAAGAAGAAGATTGGGTATCCCATATTGCAGTGAGTTGGCCCCAATCTGGAATTCTCCTGTTACTCTGATGTGTCTCCAGGATGTACTAGCTAAGCCATTGATAGAGTAAGGAATTGTGCAGTGGGGACAACTAGTCAGTGGGGGCTCTGTTAGCTCTTGGGAATCCTTATCTGAAGCAACTAATGCTAAATTATCTAGATTCAAATATGTGCAAATTAAAGGTTGGCTGCAAGGAGAACCTGAGGCTGGGTGTCCTATGGGACTGGGAGAAGGAAATTACTGGTCCACAGAGCCAAAGGAAAGAGGTTTCAAAGTGGTATTGGGCATTTATACAAGCTGAAGATGCGTCTTGCCCACCCTCTACAGAGGGATGGGACCTGGTGTTTCCTGCACTAGATCTTCCGTATTTCTGGTGGGCCTCCATGAGGATTCGCTGGTCTGTGGTTAAATCTGACCCCCTGCGGCGGAACTACTTGTTCATCATATATAAGGCTTATTGGAGCCCGAAAAGGCTTACTAGACTAGCTCTTCAAGGTAAGAGTGGTTGCCCGAAGTGTGACCTAGAGGGGGCAGATGATATTCATCTTTGGTGGCAGTGCCCGGGATTCATACTTTTTGGAAACAAGTGGGTAAGTCGATCTTGTCTATTATAAATAGGCTTAATGAGATAACTCTTTCAATGGTTGTATTTGGGTTATATGAGACTGCCGAGAGGAGTTTGTGTGATAGATTGGAGAGACCTCTGATGCATCTCTTTTTCTATTTGGTTCTGATAGCCCGACTGGAAATATGTATTAAGTGGATCTCTAGTCTCCCCCCCACTAATAGGGATTGGTTGTTGTCAGTTAAGTGAATTTCAGATTTAGAATGTAGTAATGGCTCAGATAGGTCCCTTAGCATGTGGGAACCCTTTTTTGTTTTTCATAGAACCATCTCTGCAGGCATTAGGCCAGGGTGTACTAATTAGACTTGAGTCTTGGTTTCGGAAAGAGTCCAATGATTAAGGCCCTCATTACAACCCTGGTGGTAAATCCTACTTTCTGCCGTGCTGAAGACCGTCAACATACCATTGCGGGGGTGGAATTCCGCTACAGGTATCACGACCCACAGATTCGAATCCGCCACAATACAGACACCCACACAAGTCCGCCACACCAAAGGTCAGTGATAAACTGGTGATACAAAAACCTACACCGTCATGCTAACAAGAATACACCCACACTATTACGACCCAGGAATCAACGCGGCTGTCTTTTAACCGCGGTAATCCATTGGCAGTACACCCTGCCGCGCTCAAAATACACACACATTTACAAAACACAACTACATTGGACAATTCAAAATGCACACACCTGATACGCATACACACACCACACCCACATACCCAATCCAATATAAAGCACCCACCGACATTACCCACAAACCCTTACAACCAAAAATCTGAAAGAAGGCCAGAGAGAGAGATTAGCTAACACAACACCAGCATCCACAGACACACAACACCATCACTTCTACAAAATCCACGCATCTCAAACAACACACACCAACACATCCCCTCACACATCACAACAGACAGCACTTCAAACATCACCCACACCACATCATGGCATCTCAAAGACACCCCAGGTTTTCTGAGGAGGAGTTCATGGTCATGGTGGAGGAAATCATCCGGGTAGAGCCACAGCTATTTGGATCACAGGTGCAGCAGACATCCATTGCTAGGAAGATGGAGCTAGGGCAGAGAATTGTCAACAGGGTCAACGCAGTGGGACAGCATCCAAGAACACAGGATAACATCAGGAAGAGGTGGAACGACCTACAGGAGAAGGTATGTTCTGTGGTATCCAGACACCAGATTGCTGTACAGAGGACTGGCGGTGGACCACCACCTCCTCCCACACAACCAACAACATGGGAGGAGCAAGTCTTGGCGATCATGTAATCATGCATCCTGAGGGCCTCGCAGGAGTAGCAGGAGGACTGGACTCTGGTAAGTCATATCTTTACTACTGCATCCCCCCCAACCCCACCTGCATGCCATCACATACTCCCACTCTTACCCTCACACCCATCACACCATCAACCCCGTATGTCCCACTATCACAACCCACACATCTCAATACCAAGGCCCTGCATGCAACACCTATGCATGGACCACTGTCACCAAAGCATGTCCAGTATATAAACCCACACCGACCCCAAACCAACTATTCCAAAAGGGCAAACAGCAATGACGCAAGCACAGGAGTAGAGGGTACCGCACCCAATGCACAAAATGGCACACACAGATACTAAAATTATGCATTTACACCCCAACAGGACCCATACCCAACGTCACCGGACAGGAGGTGCCAGACATATCCAGTCCCCCCACAGAAGAGGCCCACAGTGATGACAGCAGCTCTGCAGGCCTGGATCAAGATGACCAGCCCGGCCCATCAGGGACCTCTGGACAGTCGGTTCCCCTGACACAGTCCCAAACCACCACAGAGCCTCCCCCCTCCGGAAACACCACCACAGCACCCACCTAGCGGGCCCATCCCTCTATCCCCAGGACACGTCAATCAGCAGTGTGTCCACCACTCAGGGGAACCCAGGCAAACCCACCAACCCATGACAATCAGGGACCTGGGGTCAGTGGCAGTGGGCACACGGTTCAGGGGACAGAGGCACAGGATAACAGGGAAGCTGGGAGGACTGCTGTGTGACTGTGGGAAGACAGGCCCAGGGTACCCACTCTCCATGAGGCACTCTCCAACATCACGGGAGCATACCACCATTCCTAGGAGACCATGGGCATGGTACTGGACAAGTTTCAGGAGACCCAGTGGCTGCAGGAGGATCACTACCTTGGGATCAGGGAGGACTTGAAGTCCATTAACACCACCCTGGTCACCATTGCAGGGGTGCTGGTAGACCTTGTCAACACCATGAGGGACCCAGTGGCACACAAACGGGCCCCTGACACTAGTCTGGATGATGAACAGCCCTCCACCTCCGCCGGCTCTGGTGGACAGGAGGCATCGCCACAGGACCAACAGGCCACCAGCACCCCACCCCCTGCAGAAGGAGAACCACCATGCAAACGGTCCCTGAGATCCAGGAACAAGACAGAGAACATTGCCAAGACTCCTGCCAGGAAATAAGATCTTCCTGAATGTCACCCTTCTGTCCCACTTTGTCATCTTGTCCACCTTAAACTGCTATTGCTCCACTTCCTATGCCCTATTGGACGATGCACCTGTGATACAAATAGACTGAACTCTGCCATGGACATTCCTCCACCATCACCCCAGCCCATTTCACACACCCCTCCACTTATTTGCACAGAAATAAACACCCTTGAATAACAAAACAATCTGGAGTCAGTCTGTGCTTTCACAAATGTTTAATTGCAAAATCTCTGAAATATAACAATGTCAATGTACTTGTTCACATACCCATGTTACACAGCTGTAGGCCAGGAGTTAACATAGCAGAGGGCACAAATAGGGACCTAGATCTGTGAAATGGAAAGCCAAAGTGACAAGTCAGGGTCCATACACAGTGTGAAAAAGGAAGACTTATGCTAGCTCCTACAATAGTATGAGATGTGGGAAGCAGTTCCATCTTCTTGCCTGTGTCTCACTGGAAGTATTGCATGAGGATGTTGTTTCAGTTGTCTACATCTTCTTTTTCTGCCTCCTCTCCTTTACTGTGCACCGGCTCCATATCTGCCACAAGACCAACATCAGGCCCATCCTCCTGCAGAAAAGGCACCTGGCGTCACAAAGCCAGGTTGTGCAACATACAGCAGGCCACGATGATCTGGCACACCTTCTTCGGTGACTAGTATAGGGATCCACCTGTAAGATGGAGGCACCGGAATCTGGCCTTCAGGAGGCCAAAGGTGCACTCTATAATCCTCCTAGTTCGCCCATGTGCCTCATTGTAGCGTTCCTCTGCCCTTGTCCTGGGATTCCTCACTGGGGTCAGTAGCAATGACAGGTTGGGGTAACCAGAGTCACCTGCAAATATCGAGGGACAATAGTTAGACATCCTCCATACATTAGGGAATCTCCAATACCCAGACACCAAATAGAACTGTGGGGGGACTTTAAGGTCAACTATTAGCAACACACGGTGCCTCTGGAGTTGCCTCATCACATAAGGGATGCTGCTATTTCTCAAAATGTAAGCGTCATGCACTGAGCCAGGATATTTGGCTTTCACATGGGAGATATACTGGTCTGCCAAACACACCATCTGCACATTCATTTTTCCGGTTTCCGTACACCTATTCATTCCTGCAGGGGAAGGCAAATGCCACATGTGTACCATCAATGGCACCAATGATGGTGGGGATATGTCCCAGGGCATAAAAGTCACCCTTCACTGTGGGCAATTCCTCCACTTGAGGGAAAACAATGTAGCTGCAAATGTGTTTCAGCAGGGCAGACAACACTCTGGACAACACGTTAGAGAACATTGGCTGGGACATCCCTGATGCCATGGCCACTGTTGTTTGAAAAGACCCACTGGCCAGGAAATGGAGTACAGACAGAACCTGCACTAGAGGGGGGATTCCTATTGGATGGCAGAGAGCTGAAATCAGGTCTGCCTCCATCTGGGCACACAGTTCATGGATTGTTGCACGATCAAGTCTGTAAGTGATAATAATGTGTCTCTCTTCCATTGTCGACAGGTCCACCAGAGGTCTGTACACCGGAGGATGCCGCCATCTCATCACCTGCCCCAGCGGATGTGCCCTAAGGAGGAGAAAGGTGAGCAGAGGGTCATACAACACTTAGGTATCACAATGTTTTTTTGCAAAAACGTTACAAATTCTCCATGTGCCTTTGTCTGTCCGTATTCCTGGCCTAAATAGGTGTGACACAGTTATTTGGCCTGCCATGTGGCCCCCTGAAATGGCGGCTGCCTGACGTGGTAGGTGGGAAAGGGGAAATGAGGTAACTGCGCTGGTGTTGTACACTGTCGCAGTAGGCGGTCGAAGACCGCGGAGCAATTCAGCATTGGTTAACATTGGGCCCTATGGGTTCCAGGAGCCAATGACGATGTACGCCGGCAGCGATGGTACGCACCGCCGTGGACGTGGCCGCCATTTTCTAACTGTTATCTCACTTGATACCTGACCTTCAACAGGAGAGGACCTACACTGCAAGTGCTGCTGTGACCTGTGTCTGGAAGCGACGATGGCTACAGTGTCTGGGGAAAGGGGCCCTGCCTTTACTTCGGAGGAGTTGGAGAAACTAGTGGATGGGGTCCTCCCCCATTACACGCAAATGTGCGGTCCTCCAGACAAACAGGTGAGTACACTGTGAGCATGGTGGATGGCAAATGATTGTATGGAGTGTTGTGGATGGAAGAGGGTAGGGAGGGGGACAGGCCAGCAAGTGAGGATAGTGTGTGTGTATGTATGTCTGGGTCAGGGTGGGAGGTGTTTAGGCAATGCGTGAGAAGAACTGTATGGGACAGTAACATCCATTCTTACTTCTCTTTTCCTTTAGGTCAGCGCCCACCAGAAGAAGGGTATTTGGCGTGCAATAGCCAAGGATGTGCGAACCCTGGGGGTCTACCATAGATGGAGCACCCACTGCTGGAAAAGATGGGAGAACCTGCACCGCTGGAGCAAGAAGACGGCGGAGGCCCAGCTGGGGATGACCTCCCAACGTGGAAGGGGTGCCCATCGCACCATGACCCCCCTGATGTTCCGGATCCTGGCGGTGGCATATCCGGAGTTGGATGGGCGCTTGAGGGCATCACAGCAGCCACAAGGGGGTGAGTACAGTCTCATTCAGCTGACTCTGTGCGCTTTACGAGGTGTCTGGCTGGGGGAAGTGGCCTGTGGGTTCCCCCCCGCGGCCAGGGCAAACTTGGTAGGGTAGGCCCCTTGTTAGGCAGGCTCTGTGGCACTCCAACCCCAATAGTGGTAGTAGCCATCAATACCTGGTCAGGCTCCTGTGGGTTCCAGGTGTGCAGCACATGGGCTTAGGCATTGTCCCCCATGGGCAGGTGATTTTCCTAAGAACTGTTAGTGCATGGCTTAGTACATAGGGCTGCTCTCTGTGTGTTGTGTCCGCCAACGGGAGTGGTGTTGCATGCACTGACCATGCGTATCATCTGTCTTCCCCCTCCTTTTTGTTTTGTCACCCTGTTCTTGCGTGCATTAGCATTATCTGGCAGAGGAGCAGTGGCACCAGAGCAGGAGGGAGCTGCATCCCACATGGCCCTGGAGGGTGAGGTAATGGAGTCTGAAGTCACCAGTGGGACGGAGGGCGAGGGGAGCTCCAAGACGGGGACAGGAACATGCACCAGTGACAGTGACTCCTCCTCTGATGGGAGCTCCCTTGCGGTGGCGGGCACCTCTGTGCCCACCGCATCAACAGGTACAGCTGCCACCCGCCCTACCAGCACTGCCCTCCCAGCAGTACCTCAGCGTGTGTCCCGTGCCCGCTCAACCAGGGGGGTGGGCATCTCGTTTGCCCCAGGCACCTTAGCCCCTGCCCCAGTCAGCCCTGCTGCCCTCAGTGAGGAGGCTATTGCCCTCCTAAGATCCCTCACTGTTGGGCAATCTACCAAGTTGAAAGGCATCCAGGGTGTTGAGAGGCATTTGCAACAAACAAATGCATACCTGGAGGGCATTCATTCTGGGCAGGCGGCTCAAAAGAGAGCATTTCAGGCTCTGGCCTCAACACTGATGGCAGCATTGTCCCTGTGTCCAGCCTCCCCCCTCCATCTTCCTCCACACAGACCCAATCCCCTTTATCTCAGCCTTTCCCAAGCACACCATCAGACCAGCATGCACACTCATCAACACACAAGAGTGGACATGACAAACCTAAGCACCACACATCCCCCCGGCACTCACACAAGCACTATCCCCATGCAGACACACCAACATCCACTGCCTCCACTGTGTCCCCCTCCTCCACGTCCTCCTCCTACCTCCCTGTCTCGTCTCCACTCACACCTGCATGCACTACATCCTCAGCCACTACCTCCATCACCACCACGCCCATCACCACACACTGCTTACGTGCAATCACCGCCCCCACTACCATTCACACATCCCCTGTGTCCTCTCCCAGTGTGTCTGTGAGCCCTCCTCCCAAAGTACACAAACGCAGGCACACACCCACCCAACAGCCATCCACCTCACAACAGGCTCCAGCCCATGCACCTTCACCCAAATTCAGCAAACGTACACCTCCTATAACCACTACCTCTCCCTCCACTCCCAAACCCCCTCCATCTTCCCGTCCCAGTGTGTCTAAGAAACTTTTCCTGGCTAACATTGACCTCTTCCCTACACTTCCCCCTCCTGTTCTTCCCCTAGGGCCATGCTTTCCAGGTCCCAGCCCAGCACCTCAGCCACCAAATCCCCAAGCACAGTGGTGCCAGCAACTCCGGTCTCATCGCGTGCGCCACCCATCAAGTCTGCCAGTGTGCCACCTAGCGAGGCCAAGGAGCAGGCCATTGCGCCACCTGCCAAGTTGAAGAAGGTGCCCACATCCCAGAGGGAGAAGCCACACCTACCAGCAAGCAAGGGCTCCTCCAAACCAAAAGGGGACAGTTGCAAGACACCAGCAGCAACAGCAAAGGTGGGGAAGGGACACAAGCCGAAGAGAAGGTCAGGACAGGGCACGGTGGCTCCGACCGAGGGACCAGAGTCACCCCTTCTGTCAACCACTAAACCAACCTGTACGGCGGTGGACACCGCCACCTGCACCGCCACCTGCACAGCCACCAGCACCGCCACCAGCACTGCCACCTGCACGTCTGCTGCCTCAGCAACAGTCCCCAGCATCATCCCCAGTGGGCAGACAGCCATCCGAGGCTGCAGGAGACATCCTGCTGTGTCCCTCAACAGGTGCAGACACATGCACCACCGCCAGCACCTCCGCCACAGACACCGCCGCAAGCACCGCCACCAGCCCCGCAAAGTGCTCAGATAGTGCCACCACAGCTGGCATGGCAATCATCCCCAGTGGGCAGCCGTCCGAGTTTGCAGGAGATGACCTGGACCCTGCCCAGCGTCCATGAGGCATGACTCTCAGCACTGTTTGCACCTGAAGGTGGCGGGCGAAGTCGCAGCATGGTGGGGTGTGTCTCTGCCTCTAGGGCGTATCATTCTATCTGTTCCCAGGCAATCTCGTGGCACACACACCCAGGTGAGGGAATGGGACTTGACACACTGTATGTGAAGCACTCTAGGCACCAAGCCCCCTCCAGAACCAGTGGAGATTCACATCCACTACCTCAGTCCTTGGCAGGATGAAGCACTCTGGGCACAAAGCCCTCTCCAGATCCAGTGGAGATTCACATCCACTATCTCAGTCCTTGGCAGGATGAAGCACTCTGGGCTCCAAACCCCCTCCAGAACCAGGGGAGATTCACATCCACTACCTCCGTCCTTGGCAGGATGAATCACTCTGGGCAAAAAGCCCCCTCCAGAACCGGTGGAGATTCACATCCAATACCTCAGTCCTTGGCAGGATGAAGCACTCTGGGCACAAAGCCCCCTCCAGAACCAGTGGAGACTGTTATCCACTTGAGAGTCTGTGGCTTTGCACTCCCCAGGATAGAGCAGTGGGAAAACCACCCACTGGAAAGATTTGTGAGACTGTGGCTTTGCACTACCCAGGATAGAGCAGTGGGCAAACCACCCACTGGAAAGACTTGTGAGACTGTGGCTTTGGACTCCCCAGGATAGAGCAGTGGGCAAACCACCCACTGGAGAGACTTGTGAGACTGTGGATTTGCACTCCCCAGGATACAGCAGTGGGCATGAATCCCCCTTGTGGAGCAGTAGCGTCTTGCTTTCATCTGGCTGAGGTGCCCCCCTCTGACTCCCCCTGAGGTGTCTGTTTCGTTTTGATCTGATGCCCCTGCAATGTAATCTCTGTTTTGAGTCAGGTATCTTGTGTGGGCTTTGCCCATGCATTTTGGGACACTGATCCATGGACGATGTTTGTGTAATATCCTGACTTGTGTAGTTAGTGTACATATTAGTATGTACTGATTTTTGAACTTGCACTATCTGATTTTCATTGATTACAATCGTTACAATCATTTCCTTTTGTCCTTGCATTCTTCCAGGGGGTGAGGGGGTGTATATGTAATGTTGCTGCATGTATTTGTGTGTATTGTGTTGTGGGTGAGGGTGGGGGTTTTGTGTGTTGCGTGTGTGTGTGTGTCTCTCTCTTTTCCCTCCCACCGTCCCCTGTGTTGTGGGTGCAGTACTCACCATGGTCGTCGACGGCGTCTTTCCTGCTCCTGATACAGAAGGAGGATACAGAAGTTCGGGCTCCATGGCGTCCTGGTTCCTCATTGGGTGTCGAGAGGTGAGTGGTTTCCCTTCTGTGTACTGTTTCCGCCGTGTTTTTGATAGCGTTGGTACCGCCCTGGAAAAGGTGGCGGATAGGCCTCTTGTAATAGTGTGGGTGGTACTTTGTCTTCCGCCTGTATGTTGGTGGTTACTGCCGCGGTGTTTGTTTCTACCGCCGTGGCAGTCGGAGTGCTAAAGTGGCTGTCTGTGTTTGCAGTTTCCGCCATGGTCGTGATTCAATTTTGTTTTCCGCCCGGCTGTTGGTGGTATTACCGCTGCTTTAATACCGACCACCAGGGTTGTTATGAGGGCCCAAGTCTTTAAGATCTAACAACTAGGAGGATGGGGCAGACTGATTCTGCCCTCCCCCAAAGGCTGATGGGGGCCGCTTGCTACCTGAGCTCTGGTGACCACCAGGCCGAGGACCAGGGCCAGAACGTGATGTGGCTTCTCTTGTCTGTATTTGGCTATATATGAGGACTCACAAAAAAAGAGTAAAAAAAAGAAAATGTCTTCTCTCTTTTTTTTAACCAGTATTACGTTTGTTTTTGTCTCCACTCCTTGGTTTTTAGCTTTGATGGAGAGAATCCTCAGTTTGTGACATGTTTTGGCATCTATGTTTACATTTCAGCGATCAACTGCAATGTATTGTCAATTACAACATGCTTTTGCTTTAAAAGCATTGCACCAACGTCCTTTTTTTGGAATAAGCTTTTAGTCATTCAGGAAACTGCACATCATCATAAGGTCAAATAAATCATGCCTAGCTAAGTCTTGACTCTTTTTTACCTTGCACAAGTTGCATAATCAATTAAAATAGGAAGCAGAAATAAAATAAAATAAAAAGCAGAAATGCCCCTGTAATTGACAATATTTGGCCTGTTCTCTTCTCCCCATGCTCTGGTGGACTTTGTTCTCGCTTGTGCAACTGCACACCCCCTTGAGAAATCGAGCAAGAGTGTGTGTGCAAATCCAGAAAACCCAAAGATTGCCAATGCTACATGCCTGCACCAACATATCCTGAGAGACTATATCAGCTATGTGTTTGTGCACATTGAAAGAGTGAATGACATAGACCTTTACACATATGTTGTCAACGTTAGCAAAGGCTCAGGCATGGCTTAAGTTATGGCAGCAATTCCATGTCTTTGCTGAAGTGGAAATATGTCTACATGAATGTGTGAATGCTTTGGAAAGTCCAAGCATTATCCATGCTGTGCCTTCCTGACAAAATGCAAGGCAGCACAAAGTGCATGTTTTTATTTTATGCGTCATAGTGAAAATATTTTATTTTGTGGAAAGGTCCTATTTTTTTGTAGAACCTAGGTATGTATTATGAACTATATGATAAAGCCAAACACATTAACCTGAAAATTGGTGCCTAATGTTTTATTCTTTATTCTTTTCAGCAGTGAAAACTGGTATAATCTAATTGTTTGTAACATTTATGCTTACTTTTATCAAAACCTTACATTTAATCATGATATGTTACTTTCACTTTTGAATGCAAATAATTTGACTACATCACGAAATCATGTTTCAGAGAAACAACAACATTCTACTGAGTCAAGGACTGCCAGTGGTCTGTCTTCTGACCTCAAGTCCAATCTGCCCCAATAGGATGATGAAACCTGCAGTGATGTTTGAGCAGTTATCAATGGTCCTCCTCACATCTTGGCAAGGAATGACACTGTTGCAATGTCTCCGAGTAGACCATCCCAGACTTCCTCTCATGCAGCATCTGCCCAGCATGTTCCTGTAGATCAAGAAGAAACCAAAGCCAACTTTGAATGCAGAGTCTAAAGGGCAGATCTGCAGTTGGTGGAAGTGGTTAGATTGGGGATGGAGACACTGATGAGCATTCTTGAAAAGGAGTCCGAAGGTGAATGAGCCCAAACAAAGTCTTTGCTCAGGCTGTAATAGACACCCATTCTTGGCTCCATGGGATTGATGAGTCTCTGGCTGATATTGCTGGAATCATGAGCGAGAAGACTGAACAACACCAGTCTTCTTCCTCTGGACTAATGATGTAGCAAAGCAGCTAGATATCATAATTACTCTTGACAATCTTTCCACCAAGAAATTTAGGCCAAGATGGACTCCTTTGTTTCCACCAGGAGTGTCCTTAACCCCTTCGCTGCCAGGCCTTTTCCCCCTCCTGTGCCGAGCCTTTTTTGGGCTATTTGGGGCAGTTCGTACTTAGGCCCTCATAACTTTTTGTTCACATAAGCTACCCACGCCAAATTTGCGTCCTTTCTTTTCCAACATCCTAGGGATTCTAGAGGTACCCAGACTTTGTGGGTTCCCCATAAGGAGGCCAAGAAATTAGCCAAAATACAGTGAAAATTTTGTTTTTTTCAAATAAATGGGAAAAAGGGGCTGCAGAAGAAGGCTTGTGTTTTTTTTCCTGAAAATGGCATCAACAAAGGGTTTGCGGTGCTAAAATCACCAGCTTCCCAGCTTTCAGGAACAGGCAGACTTGAATCAGAAAACCCAATTTTTCAAAAAAATGTTGGCATTTTCCTGGGACATACCCCATTTTTATGATTGTTTGTGCTTTCAGCCTCCTTCCAGTCAGTGACAGAAATGGGCATGAAACCAATGCTGGATCCCAGAAACCGCAACATTTCTGAAAAGTAGACAAACTTCTGAATTCAGCAAGGGGTAATTTGTGTATATCCTACAACGGTTTCCTACAGAAAATAACAACTGAAAAAAAAAAATGGAAATTGAGGTGAAAAAATCTGCAATTTTTCGCTACGTTTTACTCTGTAACTTTTTCCTGCAATGTCAGATTTTTTAAAGCAATATACCGCTACGTCTGCTAGACTCTTCTGGTTGCGGGGCTTGTAGGTTCATCAAGAACTCTAGGTACCCAGAGCCAATAAATGACCTGCACCCTGCAGTGGGTTTTCATTCTATACCGAGTATACAGCAATTAATTTGCTGAAATATAAAGAGTAAAAAATAGCTATCAAGAAAACCTTTGTATTTCCAAAATGGGCACAAGATAAGGTGTTGAGGAGCAGTGGTTATTTGCACATCTCTGAATTCCGGGGTGCCCATACTAGCATGTGAATTACAGGGCATTTCTCAAATAGACATCTTTTTTACACACTCTCTTATATTTGGAAGGAAAAAATGTAGAGAAAGACAAGGGGCAATAACACTTGTTTTGCTATTCTATGTTCCCCAAAGTCTCCCGATAAAAATGATACCTCACTTGTGTTGGTAGACTAGGGCTAACGACAGGAAATGGCCCAAAACACAACATGGACACATACCATTTTTTGAAAGAAAATAGAGGTGTTTTTTGCAAAGTGCCTACCTGTAGATTTTGGCCTCTAGCTCAGCCGGCACCTAGGGAAACCTACCAAACCTGTGCATTTTTTAAAACTAGATACCTAGGGGAATCCAAGATGGGGTGACTTGTGGGGCTCTGACCAGGTTCTGTTACCCAGAATCCTTTGCAAATCTCAAAATTTGGCTAAAAAAACAAATTTTCATCACATTTCGGTGACAGAAAGTTCGGGAATCTGAGAGGAGCCACAAATTTCTTACCACCCTGCGTTCCCCCAAGTCTCCTGATAAAAATGATACCTCACTTGTGCGGGTAGGCCTAGCGCCCGCGACAGGAAATGCCCCAAAATGTAACGTGGACACATCACATTTTTTGAAAGAAAACAGAGGTGTTTTTTGCAAAGTGCCTACCTGTAGATTTTGGCCTCTAGCTCAGCCAGCACCTAGGGAAACCTACCAAACCTGTGCATTTTTTTAAACTAGAGACCTAAGGAGATCCAAGATGGGGTGACTTGTGGGGCTCTGGCCAGGTTCTGTTACCCAGAATCCTTTGCAAACCTCAAAATTTGGCTAAAAAAACACATTTTCCTCACATTTCGGTGACAGAAAGTTCTGGAATCTGAGAGGAGCCACAAATTTCCTTCCACCCAGCGGTCCCACAAGTCTCCCGATAAAAATGATACCTCACTTGTGTGGGTAGGCCTAGCGCCCGCGACAGGAAATGCCCCAAAACGCAACGTGGACACATCACATTTTTTTACAGAAAACAGGGGTGTTTTTTGCCAAGTCCCTACCTGTAGATTTTGGCCCCTAGCTCAGCCGGCACCTAGGGTAACCTACCAAACCTGTGCATTTTTGAAAACTAGAGACCTAGGGGAATCCAAGATGGGGTGACTTGTGGGGCTCTGACCAGGTTATGTTACCCAGAATCCTTTGCAAACCTCAAAATTTGGCTAAACCAAAAAAATGTCCTCACATTTCGGTGACAGAAAGTTCTGGAATCTGAGAGGAGCCACAAATTTCCTTCCACCAAGCGTTCCCCTAAGTATCCCGATAAAAATGGTACCTCACTTGTGTGAGTGGGCCTAGCGCCCACGAAAGGAAATGGCCCAAAACACAACGTGGACACATCTCAATTTTTTTTACAGAAAACAGAGGTGTTTTTTGCCAAGTGCCTACCTGTAGATTTCGGCCTCTAACTCAGCCGCCCCCAGGGGGGGCAGAAATGGCCTAAAATAAATGTGCCCCCCACACCCCCCCGGGGAGTGACCCTTGCCTACGGGGTCGCTCCCCTTGTGGGACAAAAAAAAAAAAGATCCCCAGTGCCTAGTGGTTTCTGCCTCCCTTGTGGCAGATTCACCTAAAATCGGCCGATTTGTCCCCAAGGGGGGCTGAAATGGTCTAAATACAATTTGCCCCTCCAGGGGAGCGACCCCATCTCTAAAAAAAACAAAAAAAACACAAACAAAAAATTAGCCCTGGCGCCTAGAGGTTTCTAGAGATCGCCTCTAGGTTTCTAGAGATCGCCTGATAACAATAGGCTGATCTTCCCCCAGGGGGGGCAGAAATGGCCTAAAATAAATTTGCTCCCCCACCCCCCCCGGGGAGCGACCCTTGCCTACAAGGTCGCTCCCCTTGCGTGACAGCGCAATAAAAAGATCTCTGGTGCCTAGTGGTTTCTGCCCCCCTTGGGGGCAGATTGACCTAAAATCGGCCGATCTGCCCCCAAAGCGGGCAGAAATGGTCTAAATACAATTTGCCCCTCCAGGGGAGCGACCCTTGCCTAAGGGGACGCTCCCCATCTGTAAAACAACAACAACAACAAAAAATCCCTGGTGCCTAGTGGTTTCTGCCACCCTTGGAGGCAGATCGGCCTAATTAAAATAGGCTGATCTGCTCCCATGGGGGGCAGAAATGGCCTAAAATAAATTTGCCCCCCAGGGGAACGTCCCTTGCCTAAGGGGTCGCTCCCCACCTCAAAAAACAAAAACTAACCAAAAAAAAAAAAAATGTATCACTGGTGTCTAGAGTGTTCTGCCCCCAAGGGGGACAGAAAAAGCCTTAAAAAAAAATGCCCCCCCTGGGAGCAACCCTTGCCCAAGGGGTCGCTCCCTTATGCCATTTTCATTTTGCAAAAAGACATCCCTGTTGTCTAGTGGGCATTTTGACAGCCGGATTGCTTTACAATCCGGCTGCCAAAACGCAGAGAGAGACTTCAAAGGGAGGGAAATACATTTCCTTCCCTTTGAAGCCTCTCTGCCTCCTCCACGTGATCGGAAGAGAAATGCTTTGCATTTCTCTTCCTGTCATCGCAGAGGCATTGTGACAATCAGCGCGCTCGCACGCTGACGTCACAGGGGTGGTGGGGGGGATCGGGGGTGGAAGGGGAAGGGTTTCCCCTTCCATCCCTGACTTGGGGGGCTGGGGGGGAACCCCAGAGAGGGAACGCTAGCGCTCCCTCTGGGCTGGGTGCCCAGGACGTAATGGTTACATCCTGGACACATCAGCACTGTGCCGCAGGACGTAACCATTACGTCCTTGGCACAGAACCGGTTAACAGTAATGTTGTTGTTGTATTACTATCTCAGCAGGATCTTGCCAGGGATTTTCATGTCACCAACAGTGTGCTCACTCATATTTTATGTTCATCACAGCCTACATCATCATCGTCTGGTGATTCAACATTGGGCACATGTCTTACTATGTATGCTCCTCAACATAAAGTGCATGCTGAATCATTGGAGGGTTAAGAAGTAGCTAACAATATTCACTATCACAAGGTAGCTAAATAGAAATTAATGTGTTCCGCTTGACCTGTTCTTTCCTTGGTGCTCTCTTTGTCATCATGTCATCTTATGGCATTTCATTTGCAGTGTATTGTTGGTGTTATGGTGTATATTTTGTCCATATATTGATGTCATAAAGCTTCCTTCTTAGATAATGGTAATTTTGAAAAACATGTTTTTTATTTGATGTTAAAATATGTCAATATGTGGCCTTTAAAATGATACATACAATATAATGTATCCTTAAAGATTACAAATTCATCCATAAATGGATGATGTGTATGATGTACGTTTTTCATGCCTTTTCAATAAATTTTAGTATACTCTTCTAAATCTGTTCCCATTAGAAATGTATGTTTTTTAAGTCAAAAAATGATGTTACATTAATTTTGTACTTCAATCTTTTGATAAGGGGGCGCACCTCCTTTCGAAGATTTAAATATAGCCTCATTTCAGAATCTTGATGCCTCTGGTGATTGTGATTTAAACTTCTATTTGCTCACAGATATTATTACTTTTTTACAGACTCTCAGATCAATGCTATCATCATGGTTGACAACTGAAGTAATTTCAGCTGATTTGATAATAATATGTCTGACTGTATTATTCCAATTAATTTGTAAGTGGTGTTTGTTTTTGTAATGCATTTCTATATAAATAAGATGCAACTGTACAGATTTGTAAACCCGTTTGCATAAATAAAACATTTACCAGTGTACATTCACCGTGGCCAAACCTGGTATTCCATACTTACATGTTATGTCTTATTTCTTGCATGACCCACTTGTATTTAGAGTCCAGCAGATTCTCTTGACATTAGAAAAGTGGTTTGCATTCTCAATGTGCTTGTTTCAAGACACAACAATGAAATAAATATGACTTGAGTGTCTGTCATCATCACAACATGCAGAGTTTGTGATAGCTCTAGCAAGGTTAAGGTGCAGGACATGTTGTGTCTGCTTGCCTGTTTTCAATAATGATCCACATTTAAAACTATTAGCCCAATCATTAGCACAAAATAAAAGTAATGTAGGTTTATTATAATTAAGGGTTGTTTTACTAATCTCATACATACATTTAACAAGCTTGTCCTGCCATTTGCTGACTAGTCTTTCTGCCATAGCTGGGGACATGAAAATTGATATCCCTTTAAACCAGGCCAAGTGACTCTGTACTGTAACAAGCCTTTTCAAAATCAATGGTATTTCATTCTAAAGTTAAAGAAGGACTTATCCCTGTTTTTCAATTCTACTGTTGTATCATTATTTATGTAACCATACTGCAAAAATGAAGAGTACAGATGACAATGAGCACTGATCATTGTAGATTATACCAGTCCTTGATAAATGTAAAGAGTATACAGAATTTTACTTCCTATACTGTGTATGCCACACAGCTCGGTGAAAATGAGACAAGCCTGATATCTGTCTGTGACTGTTCCTCAAACAAGCCATGCCTTACCAAAGGCCTGTGGATCACATTTCTAATGAACAGGTGTTGGACGTGGCCTTTTTTGCAGGGTCATCCCCAAACCTTTTGCCTCCTTCACCTATTTTTCCTGACCTGTTTTTGTTGGCTTTGGAACACTGTGTGGTGTATTTTTGTTGTTCTTTATGGTGTTATTATATGATTGATTGCACAAATACTTTACACATTGCCTTCTAAGTTAAGCCTGACTGCTCAGTGCCAAGCTACCCAAGGGTGGGCACAGGATAATTTGATTGTGTGACTTTCCCTGACTAGAGTGGGGGTCCTTGCTTGGATGGGGGGTAACCTGACTGCCAGCCAAAGCCCCCATTTCTAACAACACTCAACCATGTACTATACCACGCTCAGCCACACATAGATCACACCATAAAAGTGACAAAAAACACACATCCTATGCAGCACAACAACACAACCTGATATAAGATGAGTGAGAGTTAATCACACCTGATCTGAAAGAAATATAAGTGAGCAAAAATGAACCATCATAAAAGGAATGTATAAAATACACTATAATTGTGCTTTACAATATAATCTGTCAATACAACAGTCATGGTTATTATAGATTTGTATGAGGAATACCATACAAACAATCATAACTTAAAATTAAATGTACAAAAATATGTCCGTTAAAATTTGAATAGTTTTTGGTCAGGAAGGTGTCCAATTCTGCACAAAAACTATCCTTTAAGACTTAAAATTTTTTGAAGGTGTGCTGCAGAATGTAGCACACATGCAATGATGAAGTAACAGATAGAAAGTAAAGATATTCATCCTTGCTATGCCAGACTCAGGGACGCAAAGCATTTTTGCACACAGCCATGTTTACAAGTCTTTGTAAATATGTGTGTATATCACTTCATCCTTGATGCAAGATAAAGAAAGGTAGTTCTATGTGCTGTTTTGTTCTACTTTTGTTTAACATAGCAACAAATGGCCAGCAAATCAACATTTGGTGGCTTATAAAACCAAACATAGAATTAGTGTTAGGGCTGGACTAAAAGAGTGACTCAACACCAACACTAAATCATAGACATTCTCAACCTAAGAACTGTGGGGCACATGTACATATCATTTTTCCTGTCGTAAACGGCCCGATTCACAGAAGGAAAAACCCATTTTGGTATGTACAGAGCCTATTTTGCGATTCGGTAATCTATTTACCGAACTGCAAAATAGGTTTGTGAGTAGCAAATAGGAAAGGGCGTTCCCTTCCTAATTGCGAGTTGCAGTGCTATGTAGGATTGTTTTGTGACCATGAATGGAGTCACAAAATAATCACAGTTAGCACCGGTTTCAAACCCCTAACCCATTCGCAAACGGGAAGGGGTCCCCATGGCACCCCTTCCCCTTTGTGAATGTCAGCAAAAATATTTTTTCATTTTTGATTTTTAAATGCATCTCGTTTTCCTCTAGGGAAAACAGGCTGTATTTAATAAAAATAAAAAAAACAGCTTTATTTAAAAGCAGTCACAGACCTGGTGCTCTGCTGTCTCCAGCAGGCCACCATCCCTGTGAGGGTGGCCATTCCCAATGGGGTCACAAATTGCAACCTACCTCATGGATATACATGAGGTAAGTCATTTGCCACACCATTGGGAATCGCAAACAGTGTAAAGTACACTGTTGTACATCCGGTTTTGCGACTCGCAAGTTGTACATGTGGCCGTGTGTGGCCCTCCTGGTCTTAAAAATGGATAATCTCTTATGCAGGAGTAGGTAATTGCATACAATGATTGTTCAGTGTGCACACTTTCAATATTCACAAATGTATAACTAGAAAATGAAAAATGTGATGCAGCCTAGAAAGGTGTTTCCATTGGTCAGCAGGCAACTATATTTTTATATACAAAATGTTTACATCTATAATTAATAAAACATGTGAGTGGACCATATTCTAACAATGCTTACATATATGTTTTAAGAACAAATCTTCTAGGTTGTAAAAATGTAGGTTTGTGCAGCATAAAACCAAATTAAAAATGTTAAAATGAAGAGCAAAAGCAAAACATAACACATTGTTTTAACAACTTTCCTCTGTGGCAGTAAGAGACGTCTGTATATCTGAAAGCCAAATTATAGTCCAACTTTACTAAAAACTAGTAAACCTATGTTCACAAGTCTATGTGAATATGGGTTTTGGTCAAAATACATGGGAGGATGTGCATGAACATCCATGCCCCACCCATGGAATGCCACTATGACACAAAATATGACAAGCACCACGCATTGTGCGCCATTGTGTTACTTTATATATTCAAAGAAACACAAAACCATGCAAATTGACTTTGCACTGCTCAGTAATTTCTGCTCAGTAATTTCAAACATCTTGGTCTGTGTGTTATCCCACCAAGGTTGAAGTTCAAAATATCTCAGAAACATATTTGTCATAAGATTTGGTTTACCATTGCTGAATTTAAGTGGATTTAAGAAATAGATCCTAAAATTTTAACTACTTACTATTGATTAGATAATAAAATATGAGCATTACTCATTTGTTAAAAAACTATACGTCAAGGAAAACAAGACAGGAACGAGTGCAAAAAAAAACTAGGCAGCAGATTTTGTAAACAGGATTACATTTACAATACAGAAAAGAGGAGCAGAGAGCAGCAAACAGAGCAACGTCACACAGAACATTATCAACTGCTCCATAACCTGCATAAAACTACCAGCCATCAAGATCATAAATCTGAAGTGTCATCACACAAATGAGAGCCAAAAAAACATTCTGTTTAAACAGTATAACATTGTTAGAAATGGGGTCTTTGGTTGGCAGTCAGGTTGCCCCCTATCCAAGCAAGATCCCTCACTCTAGTCTGCTGAGACTCCTGCCCTACCAAGTGGTACCCTATCCAGTCCCTGGGACCTTGAGAGGTGAAGTTGGCAGCTAAGAACTGAAAATCCATTCACAGACTGATGTGCGGGGAAATTTTATATGCACCTTCCATGACACGGCCGTTAAACAACTCACCACGTCGTTGCGGCTGAAATCAACACTTCACCTGCATCAAGGCAGGAAGATCGATGCAAAGCGACTAGAGAAACGAGGCGCAACACCGGCTAATGGAAGCTGATAACTTCGCAAACACCATGCAGCGCAGTTTTCTGATACCGTGTGCCCAGATTTTCCATGCATCGTCCCTGGGTGTTAAATTCAACCCGATCCGAGGTACCCCATACAGAAATCGATGCAGCACTCTCTTGCAAGGGAGAAAAATGACATATGGCCGACCCGACCGGAGAAGTTTTTTAGATTGTGTGTTTGAAAATGACACTTTTAGACAGCCCAACTGTCAGTCTGCCCCAGACAAGGAATCCACAAACAGGCAGAGTCACAGAATGGTTTAAGCAAGAAAATGCCCAATTTCTAAAAGTGTCATTTTTAAACTAACAATCTAAAAATCAACTTCACTAAAATATTTATTTTTAAATTGTGAGTTCAGAGACCCCAACTTCTATATTTCCATCTGCTCTCAAAGGGAAACTGCTCTTTAAGAATATTTAAAGGCAGCTCCCATGTTAACCTATGAGAGAGCTAGGCCTGGCAACAGTGAAAAACGAATTTGGCATTATTTCACTGTTGAGACATGTAAAGACACATCCCTACATGTCCTACCTATAAAATACACTGCACCCTGCCCATGGGACTCCCTAGGGCCTACCTCAGGTGTGCCTTCCATGTATTAAAAGGGAAGGTTTGGGCTTAATTGGCAGTTTAAAACTGCACACACAGACACTACAGTGGCAGGTCTGAGCCATGTTTACAGGGCTGCTCGTGTGGGTGGCATAATCAGTGCTAAAGGCCCACCAGTAGCATTTGAATTACAGACCCCAGACACCTCTAGTGCACTCTACTTAGAACTTACTAGGAAATAAAATATGCCAATCATGGAAAAGCCAGTTACACATACAATTTCACATAGGGTGCACTTGCACTTTAGCACTGGTCAGCAGTGGTAAAGTGCCCGGAGTAACAAAAACAGCAAAAACAGATTCCAGCACACACCAACAACCTGGGAAGTACAGGCAAATATTTAGGGGATACCACTCCAAGGATGCCAGGTCTAACAAAAATGTAATTTACAAACTTGAAGGAACCTGAAAAAACAACCCGTAGCCCCATGCGCCAAATGAAGCAACTAAAAATAATTTTAAAAGGGTGTGAAGAGGCCCGTTACACAATGCCACACATTGCTTTAATATTTGTAACCCTGTTTTCAATTAACAATTGTTAATTACGCATTTTGTATATACATTATATTTTTAAAACATTTACCCTGACTTTATTATTTTTGAAGTTGTGGGTTACTTTAGTATAGATTATGTTTTAGATAGATTTAGATAAGTTATTATGTAAAAGTGTTTTAAAGGAAGTTGGGTAATGTTGAAGTATGCAATCAGATACATGTGTATCAGTACATGTACTGGAGAGTGTAGTATGTTTTAAAATGATGTAGCATAGATTACATTTATATTAGACATCCAGGCAAAGCAAATCTTCGTCTTTAAAAACACAGCATGTTTTACCGAATTTACCCAATCAATCTTAGAATGTCAAAATATTCCTTATTTTCTAAATGCGTTAAACATAAACACACATGGATTACAACTAGTCTGATATGTTACTATAACTCGGAAAATCCATCTTTGACTCCTCGGGTTTTCCATCAGGTTTCAAAAAAGTAATGATGAATGTATTGTGTATTTGAGTATTTTATTATTAAACCCATAAATATTATGTATGAATTCATCTTTCCTTTTCAGTTAGTCTTAGTCAATTCACCCAGTCCCAGATTTACTAAGATTTTGGTTCAGCAATGCATCACTTATTTTTCACATTCTGGACACCAAATCTATTTTGGGATTTCCAAAGCCATGCAAAGCCTAATTCACACAACTTTGTATGACTTTGACAAGAAAAAAAAAGTCATGTAACAATGAGCATAGCGCTGCCCTGGACTAACTTGTTTCAGGTAGGTGTTACCTGGGTGGAGCATTGGCTTTCCTGTGCATCCACCTACATATTTTAATGCAAACTCTTATTTACAAAGACTTGTAATCATGTTTTTGCAGCAGAAATGATGTGCATACCCGAGGCTGAGTAACAGGGGGAAAAATCGTTATTTCTCCTTTTAACTTCCTCCTTGCTTCTGTGATGACTTCTGCACACATACAAAGAAGAGAAAGCCTCAGAAACTCAAATGAGAATGTTTGTGCAGGAAGGCATCCCTCCTGATCACAATGCGGGCACCCTTGCCACATGGCCCAAGGGTGGTAGCATTAGTCTTTGACAGGCCAAGATACAACAGACCAGAGAGAAAGCTGAATTGCAACATATATATGAAAACATAGAGCAGTTATGCTTTCTCACATTCACACAACATAGAACAGTAAATTGAGTTGTTAAGCTGCGCTGCATGAAATGTTTTTTTGAATATGTGTCAGAATGTTACACAAATAAATACACATACAGTTATAAAAACTACATCAAAATGTATTTAAATTGTGTAGGCATGCCATTTAATTATATGTCATAAAAATTAATAAGTGCAACTATTTAAAACTATAAATACACAATAATTGTGTGAGGGTAACAAAGACATTATTAGGTTAAGAAAAAAAACACCTTCGACATTATGAACTGCATTCTTAGCTACTAGAAAGAAATTTCCATAGAGGCCAAACTGGATTTGCTGATTTAAAATGATAAGTCTGACAATGTAGACGTCATGTCGGCTTCTAGGATACTTGGCAACTACACTGGTAAATTGCCCTTTTGCAGTCCACAATTATGTGGAATAGACATGCTTGTTCTTTCAGTAGACAGTCTCTAACCCATGAGCAACACAGTTCAGGAGCCAGGGTTTGGAGCGAAGGTCTGGAGCTAGGACAAGCAAGGCGCGCTGAAGGAAAAAATACAGAGATGGATTTTAGCAAGGTCTAGGGTTTTGAAAGAAATGGGAGACAGGCGTATAACTACTACTAAGGATTAGTGCGCACTAACCTGGAGGACTAGTACTTTAACTGGAGTTTGATGATGGTAGGTGGGTCGGTGGAAGAAGTGTAAGAACAGACAGACTTGTTGCTCATAAAGGCAGACACTGGAAGCACTGCAGAAATCAGGATCTTGGAGTCATCAGTAAGACCTAAAAAACAAGAGTGCTGTGTGTTTCCGGATCACTTGAAAGATGAGCGCAGGCATGAGGTCATGCAGGACTGGAGTAATGAAGGTTTGGGCAACTCATGAGATTAGTGCAGGGGCGAAGCTTGCACTGGACAGGAATGCAGGAAGATCTGGGTGACTCAAGAGGTGAGTGCAGGGAGGCTGCTTGTGCAGGACTGTGATGGGTGCAGGTAAGGGTACGGGTACGAGGCCAAGCACCAATGCAGGTCAAAGGGGTTATTTATACAGGATCCAGGAGTGTTCCAGAAAGGTATTTGTCCATGTGGAATCTTCCAATGAACCTGAAGAAAATCATATGCTACATTCAACGGATATGAGGCCTAACAGGCAACAGGTGCAAACAGTATTTGACAAAAGCAAGTACAACGGAACCTAAGTGCATGATGGTACATTCCAATGGTTCAAGGTGGAAATGTAATTATACTATACAGGCACAAGGTGTCTGCAGGTGCTAACTAGCCTAAACTTGCATGGCAACAAAAATGAAGGGGCAATGGTTCAGGCCTTGGTGGGGAGGGGAGATGCAAGTAGTACCATAGAGCACAAGATTGAGTTGTGACACTATTTCAGCAGAAGTTTACTGTTGCAAAATGAGGCACTAATTGTACATGGGTAAAGGTCAATTGATCCCAATACATGAGGGAAATGAGCAATCTCATAAATAAACTTGTTGATCTTGATTTGTTCTTGCCTTGAATTTGGGGCAAATATTGAGGAGGTAGTTTGATGATGGCATCCAGGACAGTTAGCATAAAGGAACTTAATGCAGCCTGTGAAAATCCTGCTATTCTGGCACAAGTTCCCTGAAAGAAAAAGACACAAATATATGAATTACTGCCATTAGTTTAACATGCTGGAGGATGACATGTGAAAGACCAGTTGTATGATGCAGATTTGGAGCTGATTTAGAGTTTGGTGGAGGGGTTACTCATTCATAATGGTGACAGATATCATGTCTGCCGAAATATAAATCCCATTGGATATAATGTGATTATTTTGATGAATGGTATACCATTGTGACCAAGTAATCCATCCACCAATATCTAAATCAGGCCCTTAGTCCAGTCATCTGCAGAAAATCAAAGATGTGCTCCCTCTTTAGTTTGCAGAACAGAATCACCTCCTCCTCCCTTAGATTAATGATTAAAGAGCCTTTCCTTCCTCCTTTTTAATAGCTGGTCTTGATGAAGACATTCATTCACTTGCAGAATAACAACCCCCTTCGCAGAAAATGGTTGAAATAGATTGTTAGGTACAATAAAGTTTCAGAGTGATGTAACTGAATTACTTTTTGCACCTGGTAGGAACATGTGTAGAATTCTTGCACAATTTGAGCATTGCACTACTCTGCAGACAAAGCAGACATAGGGCCTGATAACAACTTTGACGGATGAGATACTCCCTCTCAAACGTGATGAATACCCCGCAGGCCGTTTTACAAGTTCCATGGGATATAATGGAACTTGTTATACAGCGGACGCAATATCTGTCACGTTTGTGATGGAATATCCCATTCGCCAAGGACGTAATCAGGCTCATAGTGTCTGCCTTGTAAATACCACTGTCTCAGCCTTGCTTTAGGTTTTGTGTAAGAACTTCAACCTTTCATACATTTAAATCTGATTAACGTAAGATGACACATCATACACCTTGTCCACATAGGGCATGAAAAGTGCAAATTGACCACTGTGTCACATTGGAAATCTCCCTCAAGCATTTGCATTGCATTCTGTTACATTGTGTCGACTTGAAAGGTGCACAAGTATTGCAAGATCTTAGTAAATCTGAACCCATGTTCAGTCAGAATGCAACCATGGGACCATAGTGCCATTTCACAAGAGTGCTAATCAGGTGTGAACCTTACCTAGATGTCCTTTTAGCATTTCTCTAATTTGACACTGCCTGATACTCTGTTACTGGAGAAATTGAGAAGATAAGATTAGAAGGAAATGAGTGGGGCTGTATGTCTCTTCAGCAAGAGCTGCTCAACTAAAAGGTTCATCATCCAGACAAGAAGCAAATGCCAAACTCATATCTAGCTCAGGGGAAACTGATCCCATAGGAACCGCATTAGCATATCTTAATAATATCTTGCAGGAGAGTGTAACAAGAGTTACAGAGTTTTAGACTGAACAGCGTATGTCCTTATTTAAAGTCTTGTGAATGGGAGACTCTGTGACAAGTATTGTGAATGTCCCAATCACCATATTACTTGTGCATTATAGCCTATGGCATTAGTAACACATTGTACAAGACAGATGACACATTTTGAGTATCCCATCCGTAAAACTCTGAATAAGGCCCTTAGAGGCATATTTATTTTCCATTTGGGCCAAATTTGCATCATTTTTTAAATGCAAATTTGGCGCAAAACTAACTCCATATTTATATTTTGACGTTAGACCCGTCTAATGGCAAAATATTGGAGTTTGCACCATTTTTTAGATGCATGAACATACCTTGTGTCAATGAGATGCAAGGTAGGCATTCTCATCTAAAAAATGGTGCTAACCCCATAGCCCCGTATTTGTCCCCGTGCTAAAATGACGCATCGTTGAGAGGAGGGGCGAAATAATGGTGCAAAGCTTTCTTTGCACTATTATTTAACGCCTGGGTCAGACCAGGCATTAGGGGACCTGAAGAGCCATTTCCATGGTTAAACACCATGGAATGGGTCCACAGGTGCCCTCCTCAAGTCCCAGGAAAACTCCCACCCACACCAGAGGGACACCGGAGGATGGAGAACCCTATCCCAGGTAAGTAGGGTAAGTATAGGTAAGTATGTTTTTTTATTATGAAAGTGCCTTTAGGGGCCCAACTTGGGGCCCCCTGCATGGCACAGGATACAATGGCCATGTCCATGGGACCCTGGTCCCCTCTGCTGGCCATTAGGGTGGTGGGCATGACTCCTGTCTTTTGTACGACAAGAGTCATGTGGTATGGATGGTTTTGCATCAGATAATGACGCTAGGCTGGTTAGAGGCATTTTTTTGCCTCTAATCAGCATAACGTCATTTTTTGGTGCAAAACCCCCTTCTCCCATACCCCCACTACCACCCGGCTAACATCATTTTTGTTTATGGTAGGCCATCCTTTGCGCTGACTTGCACCATTCCATAAATATGGAGCACAGAAATATGTGTGTGATGCTTTTCGACAATTGATACTAAAGCGTTTAATTTAAATCATGTGAGTAAAGAGTTGTGGATATATTTAAGGTCTTCAACAGCCTGGACACTGAGCTTATTAAACAAAAGAGACGCTAAACCATTCTACTGAGAGCTCAAGTATGATCTTTACCATTCCCTTGCACAGGTCGGTGTTCCAGAACAATCTTGCTCTAATCTATTTGTAATTAAACTCGATGACCCACTTCTGGAGCGAAAGATAGGCAAACATAAAACCAGTATCAAAGTTATTGTTCTCAGGGCAGAAAAGGACCTTCTAAACCAATTAAAACGTTAAATGCTGTATAACATATGATGACTGGATCAACGAGCTCTTCGTTGCTCAAAGACAAAATGGAAAGAAAAGTGAATTATTGATTGTACTACAGCAAGCCATTTTGTTAATAAATTCCCAACTAGGCCCAATCTCCAAAGTAGGTGTTGTCCACCCTCAAGAAAATCAGCAAAGGTCTACTGCTAGTCAGTGATAGAAATCACTGTTCAGGCCATTCCGTAACAAGGCTCTTTCTGCTCTTGGCAAGAATGTATTTATTACCCATTTCATGGCTTTCATTACAAAGATATTAGAGGAGCCTTTTGGTCAAGGAAGCGAATTCTGCAGACTCAGCAATGAAAACTCCTCATATCCGAAAGACCTTTCAGCCCATGTTAAGTAAAGTCTTTTGGGTGAGAAAAATATTAAAGGGAAACAAAGACTATCTTTGTCTTAGGTAACGCAACAGATATGTTTGTAAAGTGCAAGGTTAATCCTGGGGCTTTCATGGTGCTATGTAAACTATATATTTTTTCCCTAACACAATGATAATCATTTTATTGGCCTGCGGAGAATGAAAGGCTGAGTGGAAGACAGTGGGATTTGAACCTTTGATCGTGGCCCCACGAAAGACGCTTTCAGTAGATATGTTAGTAAAATGTGCCATCAGAACTGGAATCTTGTCCTTTTTTGGCAAGTGGTCTCCGAAGAACATTTACCTAAACATTTCTCGAAAATGTTTGTTTTTTTGGTTAATAGAGCCTTATGGGGTAGGCAAGATTGCGAAAATGGTGATAGTCAGGCTATAATTTGTTGAGCCACCATGAGATCACCTGGGGTCCCATATCATTGTGCTCAAAACTGTGACCTCACATGTCACTTTGAATCCCCATCCTATTGATGTAATCGGACAGAAAACGTGAACACTGCAGTCTAGCGAATTGCAAAGTAGATTGTGGTGGCGATATTAACATTAAAAAGGTGCAGATTAAATAAACTATCAAAGAGATATATTATTATGAAGCAAATAATTTGCTAAGAATCTAAATGCAGTTTTTACCTATATAAGAATACAATTCGAGATCGAAATAGTATCTTTTTTCTTAAACGTGTTCGAGGAATAACCAGGGAAAAACAACAGCTTGTGCAAGTTTTTACTTGGTCTCCAAAAATCACCTCACTTTAAAACTGGCTGCATTCAGGCGCCGTGTAGGTTTAATTTGTCTTAATATGAATATTATAATTCAGAAATTAAAAAACAGTTCAAAAGCAGTACCGTTTAGATCTTGGATGTTACTTGAACTTTTTGTATTGCGACTTCAATTTTTGTGCTATTTAAAAAAAAAAATGGTATTTCATGAAGCAAATGTGCGTGTTAGAAATGCTAGCATTGATGAGCTAGAGCAAAGGGAATCATCATCAAATACTTTATTTGGTTCAAATAAACATCATAAAAGACATCAAATATATACATACAGAATTCTCAAACATACAATAAATAACAATATTAATAAGAATTTCGAATACCAAAAGCAGCATATATATAATTGAACACAGTCTGTATTATCTCTTCATTTCCCAAATTGTTTAAGTAAGAAAAAGCAAGGTGGCTAGACCTAAGACCCTGGAATATAAAAATTGGGTGTAAAAATCTTCTTCTAGGTGCAATATAGAGGGTACAAAACAGGACAAAGAGCAAAGGGAATAAAAACAATGCACCAAAATATGATTTTTCTGATATCCAAATTTAAATGCAGACCAGTGTCACTGAGGAATTGATCTGAGCGTCTTCTTGCCTGAACCCACCTTTGAAATGTACCTCAAACTCCAGGATAATTATTGCTCCAGCAGTCTACCAACCACAGTCAATGCTCGGTTTAAAATATCTGTTTCCAGCACACTTCTGAATGACAACAATATATGCTCCACTTTTGGTTTCCTAACTGCTGAATGCATATAGTTACTTCACAGGCATTTACGCTTTGTTTTGTGTTCCAAAAATCAACATCCTACAGCCTTTCCTTTCACACTCACTGTACTTCAGCAAGATTGTCACACAATTCACTTTAAAAACTACTGTCACTTAGCAGTCAGAGAAAGAAAAATAAAGACTAATATCCATTATAAGATTATAAGCAGACATTTGTCAGAAGAAATGGGCTGACATTTGACCCCTGTTTTTGAAGGACCAAGGCCCGTATTTATACTCCGTTTGCGCCGAATTAGCGTCGTTTTTTTCGACGCAAATTCGGCGCAAAACTAACGCCATATTTATACTTTGGCGTTAGACGCGTCTAGCGCCAAAGTATGGGCAAATAGCGTCATTTTTTGGCGTGAACGCCTTCCTTGCGTTAATGAGATGCAAGGAAGGCGTTCCCGTCTAAAAAAATGACGGCGACGCAAATGCGTCGTATTTATACTCCCGGGCAAAAATCACGCCCGGGAGTTGGCGGGTCAAAAAACCCAGCATTTGCGCCACTATTTAACGCCTGGGTCAGGGTAGGCGTTAAGGGGCCTGTGGGCTCAAAATGAGCCCACAGGTGCCCTCCCCTGCCCCCAGGGACCCCCCCTGCCACCCCTGCCCACCCCAGGAGGACACCCAAGGATGGAGGGACCCACCCCAGGGACATTCAGGTAAGTTCAGGTAAGTATTATTTTTTATATTTTTAAATTTTTTTGGTGGCATAGGGGGGCCTTATTTGTGCCCCCCTACATGCCACTATGCCCAATGACCATGCCCAGGGGACATAAGTCCCCTGGGCATGGCCATTGGGCAAGGGGGCATGACTCCTGTCTTTACTAAGACAGGAGTCATTTAAATGGCGTCTGGGCGTCGAAAAAAATGGCGCAAATCGTGTTGAGGCGATTTTTTTGCCTCAACCTGACTTGCCCCATTTTAAGACACCCTAACGCCATTTTCCCCCTACGCCGGCGCTGCCTGGTCTACGTGGTTTTTTTCCACGCACACCAGGCAGCGCCGGTCTGCTAGCGCCGGCTAACGCCATTCCATAAATACGGCGCCCGCATGGCGCTTCAGAATGGCGTTAGACGGCGCTAAATTTTTTTACGCTAAACTGCGTTAGCGCAGTTTAGCGTCAAAAAGTATAAATATGGGCCCAAATGTTATATGATAAACACAGAATTTAAAGGCATCTTTATTTACGACTCAGACTTCCCCAACCCAGCAAAAATCCACTTACGACTGATCCATAGTTTGGGAAACACTCCTCTAGGCACCTGCAGAAGAAAATACAAGCACATAAAGTAAAATTATAACATTGGAATGCTGATAGCTTCATTAAAGACAATGAAGTGGCTTTGGGACAATAAGGGTGGTACATGCTTCAGCTCCCGCATTCAAAAATTTGCCTTTTTGTTTGTTTCTTTTTACTTTATAACATTTGAACTCCGATGGTGGAATATTCTAATGACCTTATGGCCCTTCTACCTTGGCCTGTAATGGTTGTTAAACATCCTCACCCTAGTTTGAGACCCTTGCTTGCGGCTTCATCCCATAACTCAGTTTTGGTGTCTTTAAAAACATTTATTGCTCTCAGCAGTAGTCTCTAATACTTAAATAGAGCCACACGAAACCTAGATAATTTTTAGGGCTAACATTTCTCTTTTGAACAGTACATTACTATGCCAGAAAAATGTTAAGAGGCAATGTGGTTTGAGTATTCTTAAATTGATTTGAAAAGGTAACCAGGTGGACCCAGCCTACATGTGTGGAAAATTACCAGACCAAAAACGCCATGAGGGTAAACCAGTCCACAGGGATGCAACTCTACATATAGCCTACTGATCAGTACACGGTTTATGTTGCATTTGGTTAAGGTATAAAGGAATACTGAGGTGTACACCAACAATAGGGAGAGCAGAGGAGGAGATTCCATGCTACATAAGCACGGGAGGACTTGGGGCCAGATGTAGCAAACGATTGCGACTCGCAAACGGGCCGAATCGCAATTTGCGACAGTGCAAAATCGGAAATGGGATGCAAAAAGCCCATTTCCGACTCGCAAAAAGCGATGGGACCCGTTTGCGAGTCGCATCCGGTGCGACCCCATTTTGCGACCCGCAAATTGCAAGTCGCAATTTGCGAGTCGCAACCCATATGCAATTGCAACTCGCAAATTGCGACTAGTCGCAAAAAGCCCAGTTTGCATGTCCCATTTACCACTAACTCAGAGCAGGTGGTAACCATTACCAAAGTATAAAAGGGAACCCAGAAGGCATCTGGGTTACTCAAGATGGCGGAGATATACCTGATAGCAGTGAGGAGGAGAGTCTACGCAGCCCAGCAGAGGAGGAGGAGGGGCCACAGACAGGAGAAGATATATAGAACCAGGCAGACTCTTTTTCAGCAAACTGAAGAGGAGATCTATGACAAATACCGCCTTAGCAGCGCAGCCATTCTAGAATTAATAGATTTACTGAAACCACAGCTAGAACACAAGACTCTGCGTGGCTGCACCATCCCTACGCATGTGCAAGTACTATGCGCACTGCACCTCTTGGCCTCAGGGAGCTATCAGGGGGTCATTGCCGTGGCAGGTGGGGTATCCCAAAGTGCAGTGTCAAGGTTCCTCAGGGCATTCCTAGATGCCTTAGTCACGCACATGTCTCACTTCATATACTTACCAAGGAATGAGGCAGAAATTAACAGCACGAAGCTGGACTTTTACCGCATTGCCCACTTTCCTCATGTCATAGGGTGTGTAGATGGGACACACATTCAAATATGCCCCCCTGCTAATCTGGAACACATTTTCCGCAACAGGAAGTGTACCCACTCTCTCAACATACAGGTTGTTTGTGATGCCCATTATGTCATCACGGACATCGTAGCTAAGTTTCCTGGCAGTACCCATGACTCATACATTTTTAGGCATAGTGGGATACATCAACGCCTGGAACGTGGGGAATTTGGAGACGGTTACCTCCTAGGTAGAGCCACAGACACTTGCAGACATACACACAGGTCACTGTGCACGACAATCTGGACTTCCTAACAGTGTACTTTTGTGCCCAACAGGTGACAGTGCATATGCTCTCAGGCCTTGGATCATGACTCCGTTTTTAACACCCAGAACTGAATCAGAGAGGCAATACAACAGTGCGCATAAGAGGACCAGGAACCTGATCGAGCGCACCTTCGGACTGTTGAAGGCAAGATTCAGATGCCTCCAACGCAGTGGAGGCGCCCTCCAATACACCCCCATTACCGCTTTCAAAATTGTGGTCGCATGCGCCATCCTCCACAACATAGCCACCCGACGTGGGCTACCTCTCACCCCTGCAGACCCAGATCCTGATGATGAAGAGCAAGAACAACCACATCGCCATCATGGGGATAGGAGTCTAGCTAATCAAGGCAGACTGAGACGGGACCACATTGCAACACAATATTTTGGACGGTACGTGTCAACTCCCACCATACTCACCTATTAACCATTTGTTAAGTGGAACAAAAATAACTGTTTTATTAATGTCATGAAGAAACTATATACAAGTTGAAATTGTCCATGGGCAGGAAAATGCCAACCAGTCATGTGGCACATTAACGCCATGTGCCACATTAATCTGTCCTGGCTGTTATCTATGATCTCCTGCCCCTCCTGCCAGCCTGGCTGGTCCCTGCTGCGTCCATGGTGCTGTGCCTACCACTCCTCAGCACCCTACTGTCAGTGGCAGAGACACTGCTCACTGTTGAGCCCTCCTCCCAGGTGTATTTGTTAACTTCCTGGCTGTGATGTCATCATCATGTGCCAGGAAGTGTTTCCAGAGTGTTCTGGTATGCTTTCTGGAGTGTTCTGCTGCACCTGCAAGCAATTTTGAAGGTAATCGCAATTTGCGACACCCACTCGCTAATTGCGAGTTCGTTTTTTGCACACTCGCAAACAGCGACCTCGCAAACTGCGGACTCGCACACAGCGTTGCGAGCCCGGCTGCGAGTCGCAAAATCGGATCGCTTTTTTTTCTGACATTCCAATTTGCGACTCGCATTTTGCGAGTGGCATCAACTCGCAAAATGCGAGTCGCAATTTTTATTTTTGCTACATCTGGCCCTTGGTTAGGAATCCCAGATCTAGACTTAATGCTAAAAGATATCTAATGGGTGCAGCGTTCCCTTTGAACAATTGAACATGATTGCTCCAATGTTATTCATGCATCATAAATGGAGAGCACAACTGGCTACTGACACCAACCTTGATCACTCCCTCAGCTCCCAGTGGTTAGGAGAAATTAGTTTCCCAGAGAGCTTGGAAAAGGAGGTTTTTAAAACTCTAATGTAATGTAGGAATCGATGAACTCCTACCTGAATAGTATAGAGAGAAAAATTGCAAATGGGGTAAAGCAAATGTGAGACACAGTTGAGCAATTGCGACAGCTAGGCGTTTTCTGCATCATTTGCAGCTTGCATTGGAGAGCACAGACGATTTCATGGCGTGACGGTCCTGGTTTTAGTTCAGTGAAGTGGAAAAAGGTGGGCTTAGAATGATCAGATACTGGAGTTTTAAGCAAAAAAAGTACCTGTTCTGAGAATTATGAAGAATGAAATGGTGAGGATGGAAGATTATAAGGAGTATAATTGAATAGCATGTGATGTGTTGACCAGACACAAGCTTAGACTTCAGAGAAGTGTAGAAACCCGGACTTATGTTATGCTATGATACGTGTTGTCATCAGTGTCTTTATAGCCTGATATTCACCTATAAGGGCATGCAGGTATGCTGTAGCGGGTGTGTGAGTCCAGCTTTGGGGCTTACTCAAAAAGCCAGGTCAAGAATAGAAGAGGAGGAGGCTCTGATGTGTTGTGGAAGGTCTTTCCAGACTTTAGGGACCAGGAACCAGAGGCTTTCCCCCCTGCACTAGTGAGAGACCAGCAGAGCAGAGGAGCCTAGAAGTTAGGTGAAGGTGAATGCAGCTGTTCATGTAGGCAGGCCCAAAGTTGTGGAGAGCTTTGTAGGTGTGGATGAGATGTTTAAGGTGTGCATGCTTGTGTACTGGGAGTCAGTTAATTAAGGTATAGTGTTGGGTGGGCTTGGCATGGGAGGATGAGGATGAGCCTGGTTGCTGCGTTTTGAATGGTCTGCAGTGTTCTTGTGAGCTGGTTGTTAACCCATGCATACAGAGTATTCCCATACTCTAGTCTGTTGGAGGTGAGGGTTTGGATAATCTTTCTCCTGTTTGGTAGCCACTTGAAGATTTTCTTCAGTATCTTTAATGTGTTAAAGCCACTTGGAACCACCTCGTTAACTTGAGAGGTCATGTCCAGTTTGCTGTCTATAATGATTCCAAGCGTTTCCCCTTGAAAATAGGGAGTGGGGTGGGTCTAAGCTCTGTGGGCCACCAGGTGGAGCCCCATGGTGAGGTTTGCCTCCTAAAGACTACCACTTCCGTCTTGTCCAAGTTCGATTTGAGGCAATGGAATTTCATCCAGGTGGCATGGGCATGCATGTGGTGAGCTTGTTCCTGGTGTTGGGTGATTTTCCTAGATGGACAGTAGCAGTTGTATATCATTGGCATAAGTGAGGATGTTTATTTTGTGAGGCAGCGGATTCATTTAGATGTTGAAGAGGGTTGGGTTGAGTGAAGAGAACTGTGGGACTCTGTAAATAAGATCTTGTGCTTCAGAGACATGGGGGGCATGTTGATGGTTTGGGTTCTTCTAGTGAGGAAGGAGCAAATCCATTCATTGACTAGTCACCGGATGCCAATTTCATGGACTAGTTGGATTAGAATGGTGTCGACGATGGTGTTGAATGCTGCTGATTGGTCTAGAAGGATGAGGACTGCAGTTTCTGACCTGTCGACGATCATCCTGATGTCAGCCATTACTGCTATAAAGGCAATTTCCATGCTGTGGTTAGGTCTGAACCTTGGTATCGAGAAGCTGGTGTTTGGCAAGGTGGTTGGAGAATCGCTTGTCAGTGGCTTTTCCCAGGACTATGGCTGGGTAGGGAAGAAGGGATAGCTGGCAATTGGTGAATTTGGTCAGGTCAGCCAAGGGTTTCTTTAGGAGGACGTTGACAGCTGTGTGTTTCTATGGTTTTGGGAAGGTGGCTGTACTAATAAAGGTATTGAGGATAGGAGTGATGGCCTCTCTGGTAGGGACTGCTCCTTTGTCAAAGGTGTGGTCGGTACAAAATAGCAATATGTTCAAAATAGTAAGAAAGCAGAGCAGGGGACAGGGTTGGGTTTTTGGTGCAACTAGGATACAAGAAAGTTGAGGAGAATACACTAGGTAAATACAAAAAAAGAATGTCTTACAAGGGAAAACACTAGATAAATACAACATGTCAGTGTCTTATTGTAACCCAAATAAAGGATTGAAGCAAAGGAACAGCAGTTAGTGAGTGGTTAGGAGGCAGGAAAAGCAAAGAGGAAGGCACAATAGTCTCAATAGGATGCAAGCAGGAGGCATGGAGAAGGACAGTGTGTATTGTGTAACTGAGTAGAGGTATGGAACTTTGTGAGTGAATAGAAGAGGTTAGGGACATTCAGATGAAGAGCTTAAAAGGTAGAAGTGGATGAGTATTAGTATTCCGTTCGAATACATAAAGACATACATAGTAGCTTCAGGAATATATCGACATGTTGTGGGTTCTGAAAACCTGACCTTGTGGAAAGTGATAATGCAGTGGGAGAAAAAAATATTACACACTTTGAAAGTGGTTACTTTGCTTTCCCATTCAGTATGCATATATGAAGAATTAACAGATGAAGAATGGAAGCTTGCTAAGAATTAGAGGTTACCAGTGATGTGAGAGAACTAGGCATCAGAGCTTACAATATGTCATAGTACATCAGAAAATGACATCTATCCAAAGAGTACTATTGTTTAGATGTAATGAACTAATTCAGAAGACTCATCAAAATTTCAAATGTTTGACGTGGTAGTGTCATTTGTTTTGTGTTCTTTGTGCAATTTGTCATAATTCTTCCAAATCTAAAATGCTTATAGTTTTAAAATGGTTGTGTATTTTTTACTTTAATGTTATTATTGTATGCAATGTTACAAGGTCTGATACAGTGCTCTTCATTCTGATATACATAAATCCATATTTTGAATATCATTTTATGTCATCATAGAGAGGCAGTGTGTATAGAATGGGGAAATAATTCTCATGGTTTTTCTCTCATGTTACATCACATGACTATAATGTCTTTCTCATCATGGTCCTCGGAATCCATGCAATGATAGAGTTTGCAATCCTTTCAGGGAAAGAGAAACATTTCAGCTCCAATGTTACATGTTGCATTTTTATCAGTGCAGCAGTTTGTGAACCTCTTGACTTCTCCCAAAAAAATATAAGCTTCTTGAGCTGTTTGCCTTAAGAATTCAGGCACATGACTGATCCGACACACTCTTCTTCATGATGGAGTTTTGTTGCTAACTATTATCAGCCAAGTTTTACTAAAGAAGGAATTTGTTTTATATACTATTTTTATGTGTTCATGTAATGTAATTTATGTGTGTTACACAATGCCAACAAGTATTTTAATATCTACTATCATAGTTTTAAATATGCAATACATTAGATAAGCTTCAAGAAAAGTCATGCAATAATGCTTCCAGTTATTGGGTATACCTTGTTGAGTAAAGGGAAAAAGGGAAACACCATAAACCCCCGCATCACTGTGTGCTTTTCTGTTATTTTCTATATGCAAACTCCCTCTTGTAAGTACAATTGAGAGTTGTAGGGCCACCAGTGTTACCGCAAAACCAATTATGAAGTGCTTTCCTGCCGATGTGACTGTGGCCATCCAACCACCACACCTGGGCTGGTGAAAAGGGAGAGATATAAGGCTGAAACACACCTGTTTCTCAGCTTCACACATTCTCTGCTGCCATGGAGCTGATGGGACATGTACTTCCACTGCTTGTGCTGCTTGATGATGCCAAAAACCAACACTGTTATGGACACAACCAATGACAAGCTAAACACTTGTCCATTGCCATCAACTCCACAGCAAATAGATGCCCCACCATGGACCTGGCAAGGGGCTTGTTGTCCCTGGGCCAAACATATTTTGTGGGCCCCTCTTCAGAGCTGTTCTTAGTGTATGACCCAATCACAGCTTTATGATGTCCTCTTTGGCCAGGTCACTGACACTGCAAAGCTATACTCTACAAAACCTTATATGTGTGCACATCCCATAATCAGGGATAGTGATGTGTGTATTAAATTGTCACACAACAGCACTTTCTCATCAATATTACACCTATTAGTCTAAGTGACACCCTCACATTGCTCACTGGCTATGGCCTATTACTATATCAAAGATACATCTGTATGGATGTGTCATGAAACTGAAACACACCTTCTCTGATAAATCTCTGTAATGAACTCCCACATATCACCCACATTTCAAGGTAATGTTAGTTAATTGGGACACAACATTATCAGTGTAAAAAACACAATATAAAGACTCCCTGCTGAATAGGTCTTTCCGAGGGTGACCACTGGAAGGTTGGTACCTTGGCCAAATTCCAGTTTGCCCATGGCTCAAAACCCCTAGTTGCACAGGATCTGTGGCTTTAATTATATCAGGGACAACCAATAGTATAACCAAGTGACATGCATATGTGCGCAATGTATGCAATGGGCCACATATTTAGATAAAGTAGGTGAAAGGTAAACACATCAAAATGGACACATGCCCATTAAAGTGCATACAAAGGTATGACAATTGAACACCCTCCATGTGTGGAGAAACAAAGCTCTACCTTGCACACATTAAACAAATAGCCCACCGAAATCATTGGGAGAAATGTAACCCAATAGATGTTGGCATTGGCCAAGCCAAGATGAAATACTTACCATATGAAATACCATCCAATGCAATGTCAGCCCTAATTGGATTACATACCACATATCCAATAATTAAACATTTACCCTTGTCGTGGGTGACTCCAGCACTGGTTCCAAGGTCAGTTAATACCAGCCCCATCAAATAGATCATCAATCAGGGTGAAACAAATACAGTTGTAGTCACACATCCCAAAGTATACATCAACATCAAAATGGTAGAAAAGTAATGGCAGGACAAAAGTGTAATAAAACTAGCAATTTTGTATTTTTAAACAATTAAGAAATTAAGCAAAGTAAAGGCCAATGACCAGTCCAAGAAAACAATGTCTGACCCAGCACACTGCTCTGCCACTAAACTTGACTCTCACAACGCTGCCATGGAAACCTCCCCAGGAAGGGGCATCTAGGGGGTGTAGGAGGCTGGCCTGGTTTGTAGTACGTACATTGGGTACTTACACCTTACACCAGGTCCAGTTATCCCTTATTAGTGAAATGTAGTAGTGTTCTAGCAGCTTAGGTTGATAGAGGTAACTATAGCAGAGCAGCTTAGGCTGAACTAAGAGACATGCAAAGCTCCTGCGACACCACTTATAGTTATACAGTACTTATACACAAGTTAAGACAATACTCAGTGTTACCAAAAATAAAGGTATTTATTTGGGTGACACAGTACCGAAAATATCTTAGAGGCAATACTCCTTATGGAGGTAAGTATTACACACAATATATACACTAGACCCCAAAATTAGAAAAGTAAATAGTCATAGAACAATGCAAACAATAGGAAATGCTACAGAATGCAAAGGGAGAAAATAGGTCCAGGGGCAGCACAGACCATATACTAAGAAAGCGGAATGCGAATCACAAATTCCCCCCAAGACAAGTGTAGTGTATGCAGAAGTGCTGGGAGAGTAGGAATACAGTAAAGGTAAGTAAATTACCCCACCCCAGAGCCCAGAAAAGCAGGAGTAAAGTACTGAAAGTTTCCTTAGGACACACTACACCACGTGATTGGGATTTTGCAGCAACCAACCAAGTCTGCAAAGAAAAACTGCTGGATTCCTGGACCTGAAGACCTGCAAAGGAAGGGGACCAAGCCCTGAAGTCAAAATAAGTTCCAGGAAGGACAGGAGCCCCTGCCAACCCACAAGAGGGTGCAAAAGAAGAGTCCTGGGTTAGTCGAAGACTGCAGAAATGCACCCTAGGAAGATGCCAGTGGGTTCCTGCATGATCCAAAGGATGTCCCACAACGTGAAGATTGTTGCAGACATGATTTCATGTTGGAAGTCGGCAACAAGCCTTGGCTATGGCAAAAGTGTGTTTTATGTCAAAATGGTGCTGGATGAACCCAGGAGAGACCTGGGGGCCTCAACTCTGTGTGCTGAGGAAGAAGGGGATCTCACCACTTTAGAGAGCCCTCAGGATGCCAGCCAGCACCACAAAAGGTCCTAGGACATGGGGACAAAGGAGGTGCAAAAGGTGGTTGAGGTAGCACAACAAAGGACGGTCCCACGCCGCCCGAGAACAACTCAGCGAGATGAGCATCACAGGATGGAGTGCTGGGGACCTGGGCCAGGTTTTGCATGAAGGAATTTTGCAAATAGTGCACCGAGGCCAGAGGAGGTGGAGAAGACACAGTACACAGGGGTACCATCACTCTCTGGGAAGGCAAGGTCTTACCTCCTCCAAATTGTGTCAGCAGGAGCTCAGGACAGTCTATGTTGATGATGTCCATCCTCTGTGTCCTTAGGAGCATGCTCGTCGCTGTGAGAGGAGTCCAAGGGTACCGGTTGTCGTCTTGGAAGGTGCCAGCTGGAGCAGAGGAGTGACTCCGTCACCCCAAAGGAGATTTCTTCAGGCCTTCTGGTGCAGGATGAAGGCAGGGAGTCCTCAGAGCGTGCACACTGTGGAAACTGTTGCAGTTGCTGCCATGGAGCTGAGGTTGCTGAAGAAAAGTATCTCTTGTGGATATTTTGTTGCAGTTACAGCGGTTCTTCAGACAGGCTGCGGTTGATCTGAGGTCAGAGGAAGATGAAGTTGTTGCAGAGGATTCCTGAAGGAAACTTGCAAGCAGAATCTGAAAAGAACCCACAGGAGAGACCCTAAATAGCCCTGGGATGGGGATTGGCTACCTTATCAGGTATGGACCTATCAGGAGGGGTCTCTGACATCACCTGCTGGCACTGGCCGCTCAGGGGCCTCCAGAGTGCCCCCACACCTTGCAAGATGGCTGAAGTCTGGGACACACTGGAGGAGCTCTGGGCACTACCCCTAGGGTGGTGATGGACAGGGGAGTGGTCACTCCCCTTTCCTTTGTCCAGTTTTGTGCCAGAGCAGGGGAATCCAGGGGTCCCTGCACAGGTGTAGACTGGCTTATACAAGGAGGGCACCATCTGTGCCCTTCAAAGCATTTCCAGAGGCTGTGGGAGGCTACCCCTCCACAGCCTGTAACACCTATTTCCAAAGGGAGAGGCTGGAACGCCCTGCTCTCAGAGGAAATGCTTTGTTCTGCCTTCCTGGGACTGAGCTGCCCAGACACCAGGAGGGCAGAACCCTGTCTGTGAGGTGGTAGCAGCCGTAGCTACAGTGTAAGCCTCAGGGAGCTGGTTTGGCAGTACTGGGGGTCGATGGTGGCGCACCCAGGATGCATGGAATTGGCTCCCCAATACCAGATTTAGAATGGGGAGACAATTCCATGATCTTAGACATGTTACATGGCCATATTTGGAGTTACCATTGTGAAGATACATATAGGTATTGACCTATATGTAGTGCACACGTGTAATGGTGTCTCCCCACTCACAACGTCTGGTGAAATGGCCCTGAACTATGTGGGGGCACCATTGCTAGTGCAAGGGTGACCTCAAACTTAGTAACTTTGCACCAAACCTCCAGCAAGTGAAGGTTAGACGTATAGGTGACTTAAAAATTACTTAAGTGCAATGAAAATGGCTGTGAAATAACGTGTGAGTTATTTCACGCAGGCTGAAATGGCAGGCCTGTGTAAGGGGTTCTCTGAGCTCCCTATGGGTGACAAAAGAAATGCTGCAGCCCATCTGGATCTCCTGGAACCCCAATGCCCTGGGTACCAAGGTATACTAGGAACTTATAAGGGGTGTCCAGTCTTCTAATTGAAATTGGTAAATTAAATTAGTAGCCTACAGTTACAAATTTAAAAGCAGAGAGAGCATAAGCACTGAGGTTCTGATTAGCAGATCCTCAGTGACACAGTTAAGCTCTACACAGACACACACATTAGGCCATAAACTATGAGCACTGGGGTCCTGACCAGCAGGATCCCAGTGAGACAGCAAAAACATACTGACATACAGGTAAAAATGGGGGTAACATGCCAAGGAAGGTGGTACTTTCCTACAGTGGGCAGTCCAGATACCTCAATGATGTCAATTGAGATGGGTTTGGTTGCTTGTGAGATGGGTGGGTTTGGTTTTTGGAGGGCTGGGACTGACTTTGGGAGGTGTGTCCTTTGTTTTGGGAGAGGTTTTGGTTTTCTTTGGGGTATGCCTGGGTTTAGTGTTGGGGGATCAGGTTTGGCAGGGGAGGATTTCAATGTGGAATGGATGGTTGAAATGTGGAAGAGGTCTCTTTGGCTTTGGGAGGGAGGTTGTTTTGACAGGGGTTAGAGCAAGGGCAATTAATAAACTCTTTTTGGGAAAATGGGTAGGGTGTCCATGAGGGACTAGGGATTGGGAGGTTTAGGGAGTAGAAATGTCAGGTGTGGGTGGATTTTTTTTGGTTCTTCTGTCTGTGTGTCTAAAGTATGATGTTTGTGTTTTTAGGGATCTGTTGTGTCTGTGTTTGTGTTTTTTGGTGGTGTGTGATGTGGATGTGCTGGATATGTTGGGGGTGGTAGATTGGTCTGTCGGTGTGGGTGTGGTGTCTGGGGGAATGCTGGGGGTGGTGGATGGGTCTATGGGTGTGGCATCTGGGGTTATGGTGGAGTGGTAGATGTGTCTGTTGGTGTACATGTGGTGTCCGGGTATGTTGGGGTGGTGGATAGGTCTGTGGATGGGAGAGTAGTGTATGGAGGTATGTTGGAGTGGTAGATGAGTCTTTGGGGGTGTTGTCTGGGGTATGTTGGGGTGGTGGTGGTGGTTGTGAGGGGTGAGTACCTGGTGAGTGGTTGCATGCTTGTGTGCTTTGTAGTGTTTCTGTTATATGTGCTGCTTGGGGCTGTTAAGGTGTGTGCGTGCTAATGTGTGAGTGTTCTTGGGACAGGTATGGGAATATGGAAATTGGATGGGGAAAAGGCGCAGGAAGTGGGGTGGAACTTTGGGATGGGTAGAAGGCTGCCATGAGGGAGCAGGCCAGAGCCTGAAAAGATCTCTGTAAGGCAGAACTGTGGATGTCTTCCATGTAGCCACCATCTGTTGCAGATGGCTGCCCTGCACCTGGATGGCATTCAGTACTTCCGTCTGACCAACTGAGACGTTTCACAGGAGGTCAATGGCCTTCTCACTCAGGGAACGGGGTCACAGGGGCAGGTGGTGAGGTGCCTGGAGCAAAGGAGACGGCTCCACTTTTAGGTGAGCAAGCCCAGCCAACAGGGTAGGGGGCAACAGGAAGGGTAGAGATGGCAGTGTGGGTGGCAGGCAAGGATGGTATAGGAACTGGTCCTATGTGTCCAGCCGCCACTAGGGAGTACCCACTGGAGCTTGAGTCTGATGACAAAGACGTGAGTCTATGTCCTTCGTGGCACTTCCCATATCCTCTGGGCCACTAGTTCCTTCTGTGTCTTTTGTGTCACGACCGGAGATACCGTGGCCAGCTGCTTCCCCACAGATGTCAGTCCTGTCTCCTCCACTTGCCTGGGATGATGCTGAAATGTCAAATACAAATAGGTTTATTGCATGTGCTAGAACACACTTGATCAACAGCTTTGATCATAGAATATTACTAAAATGTAAAATGGACCCTAGATACAAGGTCCACTAAAATGGCTTCAATATCAGCAAGGCCACATGCATGCATGCTACCTTTAAATAGTTGCCCCCAGTAAAATCTTAATCACAGACAGCTCCAATTGCATGAGTGAAGTCGCTAATCATAATGCCCATTTATCAAGTAGGAGACCTCGTCACTTTGAATGGTTTGGCTCTTGTAACATAGCTCAGTATCCTAATGTCATCAGATATTATGGCAATGCCAAAATTCATTCCTGCAGATTCCACACAGGGTCCTGCAATCAGCAAATGTTCATATACTTAACAGCACATCATAATGAAATTATGGCCAACTAATACAGCTATATAGCAGCAAGATGTACAGTAGCAGGAATAAGGTGACATGGAAAAACTCATGTCACACTGTTGAAACTTCCCAATGGTAACTTCCTAATATGTCTATTATCAGACTAGTCTCCTGAAAGCTATACTAATGCTGCTTCGCTATGTAATAGGTCACACAGATAAGTAGACTGGAGACAATCTGGCCAAAATATCTGGGAGATTTGTCTACAAATATCCACAGAACAATGAATCAGATAGGCCTAGAGTAGTCACCAGTCCCGACTGATACTAGTGAGAACACTTTTCTAACATTGCATAACTAAAAGACATTAGACCAGTGTTGTTGAAGCTCAGGAAATCTCCATTTCCTGAAAAGGTGTTTTAATCTGTTGCTTAATGAGAAGGCACGTACTGTACCTTTTTTTCATGCAAACACAAATTCCATTGTAGTACTGAGTGTACACACTCACATATGATTCACACATTTCTGCATGTCACTCCCTAATGCGTGTCAACAGTCAGTTAATGAATCTTCACAAATTAACATGTGCAAATCACTTAGCTGAATAACTCCACATCAATGACATTGAAATTTACATTGTGAGACATTACTGTAGGTCTACCTGTCATATATTTTATTGCTTTAGCAATGGGACCTGACTAATAACATTAAATAACAGCTTATGGTGTGTGTGACACATCAACCAATGTTTAAACACTCCTGTCTGCAGTAACACATGAACTGTATACCCATTACATCTAACTATTTTCCAATACAGTTTGGCCTACACACGCCTGTGTGATGGAATCAGACATCACTCTGTAAAGACATGTTGATATTATGTGAAACAGTAGTGTAAATGATACTACAAAAGAGAAAGATACACATGCCAATATGCAGGAACAAATACTGATGGCAAAAGTAATGTTTGCTAACTTATGTAACTTTACATTTCCCACTTACCAAGTGGAAGTATCGCTTAGTGACTGCATCCAAAGTACTCTGTGTGCTGTGTCACATGTAAGAGGGTCACCATCACATGAGGCACAATAGTGAGGTAGCACCACTCTTGACACACTGAAGACAAGTGGCCTGTTGGGTACTAATGTCACCCACAACATAAAAAAACATGAGCTGATTAATCACTGTATTCAGTCGTGAGTCTGATCCAGACAGTAAATTGGAAGTGAATGGACTCTGCTGTGTTCCTGGCCATTACCACAATAGGCAAAGCACATCAGCAAGCACCTACTACCAGACCTACACAAACAATTCCTCTTTTTGTTAATCACACATAGGGAAGCCCAAATTTTGATGGGGATATGCTTGTCTGTAACACACAAAGTTGGCAATGTAACATGTATGATTCTGGCCAAGACTCATCTCCTTGGAGCTGCTGTGATTCCCTCAACTGCTGGAGCTCTGTGATCTTCCGGACCCAGCATCTTAGGTCTTCCCACCTTTTCCAGCAATGGACGCTGCACCAGCACTAGACCCACAGGGTCCACACCTTCCAGGTGATGGCTCTCCAAATGGCTTGCTTCTGATGGGTGTTGAGCTGTCTAGATGCACTAGATGAATAAACCGATCATAATTGCATATTTTAGGATAACTGTTTTGTTAACACACATTTTATATATAACTAGCACAAGCATTTTAAATTGTTAACTCAATACATGTATAATTCTCACATGCTGATAAGTACAGGGACATCCATATACATTTTTGGAATCATCTGCTGACTATCCACAAACCTGGTCATAGCCTACATTGACTAAGCCAGCCCACTAACATCATGTAGCCAAGGGACAACTGACATGTGCTGTGATGTGAGTTACTATGAAACTGGTATCACAGGACACACCTTTTTACATATGTGGACCTGATTGGCTAAAGGCAACAAAGCTAGTGGTTCACATGCAATTATCTCTCAAGAATAAACCAACTCCCTGCACTGTACATTTGTCACTTGTGCAATAGGCCTGTACAGTGCAAACATGACTTATGGAAATGTGACAACAGACCTGTGGGAGTAAGGGGCCTTTCATTTGTAAATATCACACGTTGACAATGTGGATCAATGGGTAGATATACCAGATCAGGGGGTTACCACAGTCACCTTTCCAAATGTAGTCTATGTAAAAGCACTGAGGGCCACTATTGGTTCAGAGACTCATTTTGGAAACATCCAAGGATCTACAGGTATACAGGGAGATTACCCTGTGTATCATTTGCATTGCCACAGTAACTTTGTCCCTGCCTGGACCATGACTCATATTGGGCAAAACTATTTGTCAGGCCTTGCTTTCTGCAGGCTGAGCATGCCGAAAGCACATGAACATCACATTACCATCACTTCAATACATAACAGTACATCTTGTGGGCATACTATATGTGAGCTCAAGATTGTATGGCACACCTAAGGGGTCAGTGAGGTTTAGCTAGTTTTCAGACAACAGTTTGCCAAGGCCTGATGGGGGTTGAGTGATAGGACTGTCGATATAGCTAACATTCTCCTCAACTGCTTCTAACAGTATACATACATAGCTCATGCTGTAATGCAAATACATTTATTTTCTCATTTACCATTGTCTGATCATCAAATATATCATTGGTACCCTGAAAAAGTTTACTTGCATACATATGTGAATGCAACAGAAGAAGGATTTAGGGCTTATCACACATGACACAACACAAAGGTGATTTGAAATACACACAGGCCGGGGCTCCACAATCCATAACATTTTCTTTCTATGCGTGGACCACAAAATGTAACTATAGTTATTTAAAAATCTCTCTGAGACTCAGAGGCACACTGTAGACTATGAGAAAGGAAAGGATGGTGTTGAACACAGTCAAATATGTATAAGAGGTAGTTACCGGTTCATCTGATGAGCCATTCAGGCTGACCATCCAGGGGAAGGACCTCTTCAACATGTTTCTCCAGCTCCTCTGGAGAGAAAGCAGGAGCCTGGCATGATTGCTCCCAGATCTGGTAGACATCACCTAAAGTAGAGGAGGTGTTGATTGCAGCAGTGTCAGGATGCAAGTGAATTATTTTTCAAACCATGGCATTTCAAACTATGTACGCCATGTATTCAGTCATCAGCATAGACGGGCACAGACATTGGGCAGCGACCATCACAGTCAACAATGTTAGCCTATGACTGTGTCCACTTTGAATGAAACCCCCCATGGTGCGGTTGACTTCCACAAGCAGCAACAGCTTCCAAAAGTCCAATAAATGAGGTCAAGCAGCCACCATTTTATCAGTTGAAACTAGAGTACTGGTGACTGGTCACCACCACTACAACTCTGTTGTAACATGTTTACATATGCACTACTCCATTGATCACTAATTTATTTTATACAATCATCAGAGTAGTGTATTACTGGTCATAAATGCAATACAGCCATGGGGCACTGTACACCACTGGTGATGGTATTTTAGGAGAACAAAAAATACTTTACAATATCAAGGTGCACATGATGAACATTTCGGTGTATAGTGTGCACATATATGTTGTAGACATGTGTAGACCACAATGGGGTTTATATCTGAATTTTTCGGTAATAGACAATTGTTAGAAATGGGGTCTTTGGTTGGCAGTCAGGTTACCCCCTGTCCAAGCAAGGACCCTCCCTCTAGTAAGGGTAAGTCACACACAATCCAAATTATCCTGTGCCCACCCTCTGGTAGTTTGGCACTGAGCAGTCAGACTTAACTTAGAAGGCAATGTGTAAATTATGTGTGCTCTAAATCATACAATAACACCATATAGCACCACAAAAAATACAGCACACAGTGTTAGATATATAATATTTATCTGGATAATTGCAAGTTCAAACGATCAAAGAAGCAATAAGTAAATGGAGAGATATCAATGAAAAGTGATATAAAGGCCCTCATTACAACCCTGGCGGTAAATTCCATTTTCCGCCGTGCTGAAGACCGCCAACATACCGTTGTGGTGGCGGAAATCCGCTACAGTTATTACGACCCACAGCTCGGAACCCACCACAATACAGACACCCACACAAGTCCGCCACACCAAAGGTCAGTGATAAACTGGCGATACCAAAACCTACACCGTCATGCCAACAAGAATACGTCCACACTATCACGACCCACGTATCAACGCGGCGGTCTTTCAACTACAGTAATCCATTGGCGGTACACCCCGCTGCGCTCAAAATACACACACATTTACAAAACACAACTACATTGGACAATTCACAATACACACACCTGATACACATACACATACCACACCCACACACCCACACCACTATGAAGCACAAACCCACATTACCCACAAGCCCTTACAACCAAAAATCTGAAAGAAGGCCAGAGAGAGAGATTAGCAAACACAACTCCAGCATCCACAGACACACAACACCATCACTCATACAACACCCATGCACCTCAAACACACACCAACACATACCCCCACACATCACAACAGACAGCACCTCACACATCACCCACACCACATCACGGCACCTCAAAGACACCCCAGGTTTTCAGAGGAGGAGCTCAGGATCATGGTAGAGGAAATCATCCGGGTAGAGCACAGCTATTCGGATCACAGGTGCAGCAGACATCCATTGCAAGGAAGATGGAGCTACGGTGGAGAATTGTCGACAGGGTCAATGCAGTGGGACAGCATCCAAGAACACAGGATGACATCAGGAAGCGGTAGAACGACCTACGGGGGAAGGTGAGTTCTGTGGTATCCAGACACCAGATTTCTGTACAGAGGACTGGCGGTGGCCCTCAACCTCCTCCCCCACAACTAACAACATGGGAGGAGCAAGTCTTGGCAATTATGCATCCTGAGGGCCGCGCAGGAATAGCAGGAGGACTGGACTCTGGTAAGTCAACTCTTTACTACCATATCCCCCCACCCGACCTGCATGCCATCAAATATTCCCACTCTTACCCTCACCCCATCACTCCATCAACTCCATATGTCCCACAATCACAACCCACATATATCAATACCAAGACCCTGCATGCAACACCTATGCATTGACCACCGTCACCAAAGCATGGCCAGTACAGAAACCCACACAGACCCCAAACCAACTATCACAAAAGGGCTAACACAATGATGCAAGCACAGGAGTGGAGGGTACCACACCCAATGCACAAGATGGCACACACAGATACTAAAATTATGCATTTACACCCCAACAGGACCCATACCTAACGTCACCGGACAGGAGGTGCCAGACATATCCAGTCCCCCCACAGAAGAGGCCCACAGTGATGACAGCAGCTCTGCACGCCTGGATCAAGATGACCAGCCCGCCCATCAGGGACCTCAGGACAGTTGGTTCCGCTGACACAGTCACAAACCACCACAGAGCCTCCCCCCTCAGGAAGCACCACCACAGCACCCCCCCAGTGGGCCCATACCTCTGTCCCCAGGACACGTCAATCAACAGTGTGTCCACCACTCAGGGGAACCCAGGCAAACCCACCAACCCAAGACAATCAGGGACCTGGGGTCAGTGGCAGTGGGCACACGTTTCAGGGGACAGAGACACAGGATAACAGGGAAGCTGGGAGGACTGCTGTGCAAAAGGGGGAGGACAGGCCGGGGAACCCACTCTCCACAAGGCACTCTCCAACATCATGGGAGCATACCACCATTCCCAGGAGACCATGGGCATGGTACTGGCCAAGTTTCAGGAGACCCAGCGGCTGCAGGAGGAACACTACCTTGGTATCAGGGAGGACTTGAAGTCCATTAACATCACCCTGGTCACCATTGCAGGGGTGCTGGGAGACCTTGTCAACACCATGAAGGACACAGTGCCACACAAACTGGCCCCTGACACAAGCCTGGACAATGAACAGCACTCCACCTCCGCCGGCGATAGTGGACAGGAGGCACCACCACAGGACCAACAGGCCACCAGCACCCCACCTCCTACAGATGGAGAACCAGCCCGCAAACGGTCCCTGAGATCCAGGAACAAGACAGAGAACATTGCCAAGACCCCCGCCAGGAAATAAGACCCTCCTGATTGTCACCCCTCTGTTCCACTTGGTCATCCTGTCCACCTTAAACTGCCATTGCTCCACTTCCTATGCCCTATTGAACAATGCACCTGTGATACAAATAGACTGGACTCTGCCATGGACATTCCTCCACCATCACCCCAGCCCATTTCACACCCCCCTCCACTTATTTGCACAGAAATAAACACCCTTGATTCACAAAACAATCTGGAGACAGTCTGTGATTTCACAAATGTGTAATTGCAAAATCTCTGGAATATAGCAATGTCAATTTACTTGTTCACATATCAAGGTTACACAGCTGAAAACCAGGAGTAAACAAAGCAGAGGGCACAAATTGGAGCCACATCTGTGAAATGGAAAGGCAAAGTGACAAGTCAGGGCCCATACACAGAGTGAAAAAGGCAGAATTATGCTAGCTCCTACAATAGTATGAGATGTGGGAAGCAGTTCCATCTTCATACTTGTGTCTCACTGGAAGTATTGCATGATGATGTTGTTCCGGTTGTCTATATCTTCTTCTTCTGCCTCCTCTTCTTCACTATCCACAGGCTCCACAGCTACCGAAGACCAACATCAGGCCCATCCTCCTGCAGAAAAAGCACCTGGCATCGCAAAGCCAGGTTGTGCAACATACAGCAGGCCACGATGATCTGACACACTTTCTTCGGTGAGTAATATAGAGGCAGGTGAGTAGATGGAGGCACTGGAATCTGGCCTTCAGGATGCCGAAGGTGCACTCTATAATCCTCCTAGTTCGCCCATGTGCCTCATTTGTAGTGTTCCTCTGCCCTTGTCCTTGGATTCCTCACTGGGGTCAGTAGCCATGACAGGTTGGGGTAACCAGAGTCTCCTGCAAATACCGAGGGACAACAGTTAGACATCCTCCAAACATTAGGGAATCTCCCATACCCAGACATCAAATGGAACTGTGTTGGGACTTTAGGCTCACCTATTAGCCACACACGGTGCCTCTGGAGATGCCCCATCACATAAGGGATGCTGCTATTTCCCAAAATGTAAGCGTCATGCACTGAGACTGGATACTTGGCATTCACATGGGAGATGTACTGGTCTGCCAAACACACCATCTGCACATTCATAGAATGGTAGCTTTTCCAGTTTCTGTACACCTGTTCATTCCTGTGGGGGGGACAAATGCCACATGTGTACCATCAATGGCACCAATGATGTTGGGGATATGTCCCAGGGCATAAAAGTCACCTTTCACTGTGGGCAAATCCTCCACCTGAGGGAAAACAATGTAGCTGCGCATGTGTTTCAGAAGGGAAGACAACACTCTGGACAACATGTTAGAGAACATTAGCTGGGTCATCCCTGATGCCATGGCCACTGTTGTTTGAAAAGACCCTCTGGCCAGGACATGGGGTACAGACAGAACCTTCACTAGAGGGGGGATTCCTGTGGGGTGGCGGATAGCTGAAATCAGGTGTGGCTCCAACTGGGCACACATTTCCTGGATTGTTGCACGATCAAGTCTGTATGTGATAATTATGTGTCTCTCTTCCATTGTCGACAGGTCCACCAGGGGTCTGTACAACGGAGGATGCCGCCATCTCATCACCTGCCCCAGCGGACGTGCCCTATGGAGGAGAACGGTGAGCAGAGGGTCATACAACACTTAGGTATCACAATGTGTTTTTGCAAAAACGTTACAAATTCGCCATGTGCCTTTGTCTGTCCATATTCCTGGCCTAAATAGCGGTGATGCAGTTTTTTTGCCTGCCATGTGGCCCCCTGAAATGGTGGCTGCCTGACATGTAAGGTGGGACAAGGGGAAATGAGGTAACTGCGCTGGCGTTGTACACCGTCGCGGTAGGCGCAATTCAGCATTGGTTATCATTGGGCCCTATGGGTTCCAGGAGCCAATGACGATGTACGCCAGCGGTGATGGTACGCACCGCTGCGGACGTGGCCGCCATTTTCTAACTGTTCACTCACTTGATACCTGACCTTCAACAGGAGAGGACCTACACTGCAAGTGCTGCTGTGACCTATGTCTGGAAGCGACGATGGCTACAGTGTCTGGGGAAAGGGCCTCTGCCTTCACTTCGGAAGATTTGGAGAAACTGGTGGATGGGGTCCTCCCCCAGTTCATGCAACTGTACGGTCCTCCAGACAAACAGGTGAGTACTCTGTGAGCATGGTGGATGGCACATGATTGTATGGAGTGTCGTGAATGGAAGAGGGTGGGGAGAGGGACAGGCCAGCATGTGAGGATAGTGTGTGTGTATGTATGTCTGGGCCAGGGTGGGAGGTGTTTAGGCAATGCGTAAGAAGAACTGTACGGGATAGTAACATCCATTCTAACTTCACTTTTCCTCTAGTTCAGCGCCCACCAGAAGAAGGGTATTTGGCGTACCATCGACAATGACGTCCGGACCCTGGGGGTCTACCATAGACAGAGGACCCACTGCCAAAAAAGATGGGAGAACCTGCCCTGGAGCAAGAAGACGGTGGAGGCCCAGCTGGGGATGGCCTCCCAATGTGGAAGGGGTGCCTGTTGCACCATGACCCCCCTAATGTACCGGATCCTGGCGGTGGCATATCCGGAGTTGGATGGGCGCTTGAGGGCATCACAGCAGCCACAAGGGGGTGAGTACAGTCTAATTCTGCTGACTCTGCGCGCTTTATGAGGTGTCCGGCTAGGGGAAGTGGGCTGTGTGTTCCCCTAGGCCAGGGTGAACTTGGTAGGGTAGGTCCCTTGTTAATTAGGCTTTGTGGCACTCCAACCCCAATAGTGGTAGTAGCCATGTACACCTAGTCAGGCTCCTGTGGGTTCCAAGTGTGCAGCAAATGGGATTAGGCATCGTCCCCCATGGGCATGTGAATTTCCTAAGAACTGTTAGTGCATGGCTTAGTGCATAGGGCTGCTCCCTGTGTGTTGTGTCCGCCAACGGTAGTGGTGTTGCATGCACTGACCATGTGTATCTTCTGTCTCCCTCCCTCTTTTTGTTTTGTCACCCTCTTCTTGTGTGCATTAGCATCATCTGGCAGAGGAGCAGTGGCATCGGAGCAGGAGGGAGCTGCATCCCACATGTCCCTTGAGGGTGAAGTAACAGAGTCTGAAGCCATCAGTGGGATGGAGGGCGAGGGGAGCTCCACGACAGGGACAGGAACATACACCCGCGACATCGACTCCTCCTCTGATGGGAGCTCCCTTGCGGTGGTGGGCACCTCTGTGCCCAACGCATCAACAGGTACAGCCGCCACCCCCCCACCAGCACCGCCCTCCCAGCAGCCCCTCAGCGTGTGTCCCGTGCCCGCTCACCCAGGAGGGTCGGCATCTCCTCCGTCCCAGGCACCTAAGCCCCTGCCCCAGTCAGCCCTGCTGCCCTCAGTGAGGAGGCTATTGACCTCCTGAGATCCCTCACTGTTGGGTAATCTACCATTTTGAATGACATCCAGGGTGCTGAGAGGCATTTGAAACAAACAAATGCATACCTGGAGGGCATTCATTCTGGGCAGGCGGCCAAACAGAGAGCCTTTCAGGCTCTGGCCTCAGCACTGATGGCAGCCATTGTCCCTGTGTCCAGCCTCCCCCCTCCAACTTCCTCCACTCAGACCCAATCCCTTGTACCTCAGCCTATCCCAAGCACACCATCAGACCAGCATGCACACTCATCAACACACAAGAGTGGACATGGCAAACATAAGCACCACACATCCCACAGGCACTCACACAAGCACTATCCCCATGCAGACACAGCAACATCCACTGTCTCCACTGTGTCCCCCTCCTCCACGTCCTCCTCCTCCTCCCTCCCTGTCTCATCTCCACTCACACCTGCATGCACTACATCCTCAGCCACTACCTCCATCACCAGCACGCCCATCACCACACACCGCTCATGTGCAATCACCACCCCCACTACCATTCACACATCCCCTGTGTCCTCTCCCAGTGTGTCTGTAAGCCCTCCTCCCAAAGTACACAAACGCAGGCACACACCCATCCAACAGCCATCCACCTCACAACAGCTTCCGGCCCATGCACCTTCAACCAAATTCAGCAAACGTACACCTCCTACAACCACTACCTCTTCCTCCACTCCCAAACCCCCTCCATCTTCCCATCCAAGTGTGTCTAAGAAACTTTTCCTGGTGAATATTGACCTCTTTCCTTCACCTCCCCCCCGTCCTTCCCCTAGGGCCAGGCTTTCAAGGTCCCAGCCCAGCACCTCAGCCACCAAATCCCCAAGCACAGTGGTGCCAGGTTCTGGTCACAATGAAGGAACTGTGTCGATCTTCTCCTTGCTAAGTCGTGCTGCGTCGTCCCGGTTCGGCGTGCAGTGAATTTCTCATCGCGGGGCAGGTTGTGTGGCATTTTTAGCAGGATCTGGGTTGAGCTTTCACCGCACAAGGAATCCACTTTGTAGGAGTGAAGTCTTTTTAGTCCTGAGACTTCAGGGAACAGGAGGCACGCTCTGTCCAAGCCCTTGGAGAGCACTTCTCAGAACAGCCAGGGAGCTGAAAGGCAGCAGTAAGGCAGCAGTCCTTGTCAGAAAAGCAGTCCCATTGAGTCCTTTGGGCAGCCAGGCAGTTCCTCTTGGCAGGTCTGGTTCAGGGATTCTTCACCATCAGGTTTCTTGTCCAGAAGTGTCTGTGCGGTAGAGTGTCTACACCAAGAAGTGTCAAAAGTCTGTGGTTTTGGGTCCTCTTCTAATACCTATTTTGGCCTTTGAAGTAGGCTTACTTCAAAGGAAAGTCTCACTTGATTGTGAAATCCTGCCTTGCCCAGGCAAGGCCTCAGACACATACCAGGTGGTTGGAGTCTGCATTGTGTGAGGGCAGGCACAGCCCTTTCAGGTGCGAGTGACCACTCCTCCCCTCCCTCCTAGCACAGATGGGTCATCAGAATATGCAGGCTAAACCGCAGCCTCCTTTGTGTCACTGTCTGGAGAGAAGTCCAAACAGCCCAACTGTCAAACTAACCCAGACAGGCAATCCACAAACAGGCAGAGTCACAAAAATAGTTCAAGCAAGAAAATGCCCACTTTCTAAAAGTGGCATTTTCAAACACACAATCTTAAAACAAACTTTACTAATAGATGTATTTTCAAATTGTGAGTTGAGAGGTCCCAAACTCCACATGTCTATCTGCTCCCAAAAGGAATCTACGCTTTAATCATGTTTAAACGCAGCCCCCAAGTTAACCTATGAGAGAGATAGGCCTTGCAACAGTGAAAACTGAATTTGGCAGTATTTCACTGTCAGGACATATGAAACACAATAATATATGTCCTACCTTAACCATACACCGCACCCTGCTCATGGGCTACCTAGGGCCTACCTTAGGGGTGTCTCATATGTTGGAAAAGGGAAGGGTTAAGCCTGGCAAGTGGGTACACTTGCCTAGTCGAATGTACAGTTTAAAACTGCACACACAGACACTGCAGTGGCAGGACTGAGACATGATTACAGGGCTACTTATGTGGGTGGCACAATCAGTGCTGCAGGCCCACTAGTAGCAGTTGATTTACAGGCCCTGGGCACCTCTAGTGAACTTTACTAGGGACTTACCAGCAAATCAAATATGCCAAACATGGATAACCCAATTAACAGTACAATTTACTCAGAGAGCATATTTCAGCACTGGTTAGCAGTGGTAAACTGTTCAGTGTTCAAAAGCCAACAAAACAAGTCAGGAAAAATAGGAGGAAGGAGGCAAATATTTTGGGGATTACCCTGCAAAAAGGGCCAGGTCCAACAACAATTGTAAAATGAAATGTGTGTAATGGTTTTTGAGTCAGTAATGTTTTATCACATGCGTTTTGGCTTACTCATGATATATGTTACTCTGGACACTGTGACCAATACTCCAATTTGTTTGATTCCATGCATAGGTACCATGGGAGAGGGAGGAGGCAACAACCTCCTGTGTACCATCAATTTCCAGACCTTCAGACCATGGAAGAAAGGTATGTTATAAAGATGCTTCATCTGAAAAGGCAATCAACAGATTTATTTTGTCAGTTGGAGCCTGATCTCATGCCTCAAAAGACTAATCCAACATGTATACTGCCTATTGTGAGATATATAGCAGTGGTACACCTTCTGGCCAAAGGATCCTTTGAATATACAGTAGCTATATCTGGCAGTATATCACAACCTATGTACAGTGGTGTTTTAAAAAACGTGCTGTCCGAAATTATGAAACACTTTGACAGCTAACACTGGTTCCCGAAACATGAGAATGCCAATGTGAAGGTTAACTTCTACAGATTTGGTCACCTCCCACATGTGGTGAGAGCCATTGAAGGCAATCATATTGCATTAGTGCCACTGCAAACCAGTGAACAAGTTTATCGAAACAGGAAGCACTTCCATTCTATCAGCGTGCAAGTTGTCTGCTTGCCAGATTTGTATATTTGAAATCTCTGTGCCCAGTTCCGAGGTTCAGTTCATGATTCCTTTGTAATGCCTAACAGCACCACACACCAGCTGATGTCACAACTACAACCGAAGAGGGTCTGGCTTGTTGGTAAGATCTGTCCTAACCTTGTGTGTGCAATGTCAAGTGCTATAATCAGAAAGTGTGCGACTTGTTTTAGCCCTTATGTCTTTTTACAAAGCAGGAGAATCAGCATATCCCAGCTGTCCTTGGTTGTTAACATGGCTGAAGAATCCAACTACGCCAGCCGAAGTCCACTTCAATTAGGCCCATGGAAGAACACAGCGGCCAGTGGAGCATGCTTTTGGGCTCTTGATGCCCATATTTCACTAGTGAGACAAGATTGGGGGAGTCCTCCTCTACTCACCTGGGAAGGTACGTCAAATCACCGTGGCCTGCTGCATGCCCCATAACAACACTCTCTGACGGAACATTCCTTACATCGCAGAGGAGGGAGAGCCTGAAGGGCCACCAGGTGAGAATTCTCAAATGCCAAATGATGATGTTAGTAGTGAAGAGGAAATAGCTGACTTGAAACAAGATCTCATCTACAGTTTCTTCTCATGAGTGTAAGCATATCATGAAATGTCATGACTTTGACTGTTCAATGAATGAACACTTTGTGTGATGATGTGAGGAGTATGTTTGTTGAAAATATTAGGAAGCTGAAGCTCTGGCAAAATCTGGTAATGGGTGCTTGGTGAGGAAGGTTTTGAGGCATTCTCTTTTTGTTAATGTTGCTTTGTTTAGGTCAGATTTTTGTCATGGGCTGCGTTCTCCAGAAGTTTGTTATGTGAATTGTGTCATATGTATGGTTTAATGGCTGAACTCTTTGTTTTTGTGTTGTTTAGGTACCTTCACCATGGCATTTTCATTTTGACATTTCCAAGTTGGAACATTAGCTTATTTATGATGCTGTTGGGACATACGAAGTGGACATCGATTGTTCCTGGGAATGTATGTCACATACTTTGGGTGTACAAAACCTGTGCCAAGACAGCTTGCACAGTGATAGGATGAAATTTAAGGAGGCTCCATTTGACTTGTTCCTTGTGTGATGGCCATAATGCATTATGTGTGTCATCATGTGCTCAGACAATACGTAGTTGTAGGCCCAATACATGTTCGATTCCTTTCACATTAGTTAAATACTCTTTTTGAATGAGCTGTATGTAGCTGTTTCTATGTTTCGTCATTGTTTTCCAAAGTGCCTGTGGCACATCACTGATGTTTGTGACATACCACCAGATGCACAAGCACTGGATTGCAATGACCCAGTTATCAGAAACTGTTGTACTGCAATCTGTCGGAGCCTTGCTTTAAATTGTGTAGGATTACTTTTGCAAGGTAGAGCATATGGATCCAGGTATGACATCAACCAATTTCATTTTTGTCCATAATACAGGACAATGTCTGATATAGCCCTTCCTTCCATGTTCTGGAGGTCTAAACCTGTCAATGTGATCACGTAGACAGTATAATTCAGTCATGTATGATTTGCTATGTTTGTGACATCTTGCCAGTCTATGATGGGGGCAATCTTATAAGAATGTTATAGGACGAGACACTTGTATGCATGTGTTGGTGTGACATGGTTGTAATCCTAAGGTAAGCATTGTATACATGCAACATATACATGCTTACACAAGTAGCTTGTTTTGTCATTGCATAGTTCAAATGATATTACATATCTACATTGCTAAATGTGAAATTTATTAGAGCGGACAACGAATGTGTGGCTTGTGAATTGATTAAAGGGGTAAAGGTGAAGACATGCTTAGTGCAAAAACAAACATAAAAGAAAAAACAGTCAGTCATGGTGAATGAAACCATAGATGTAGGAATCAAATCATCTCAAAACCAAAGTTTAGATTTTTCCTCGCATCAGAAATGGAGTCTTGTCCTGAATTAGTACAGAGAGTGAAAGTGTGACACACAATGGAGGAAATTAAGGTTGAGGTTTCTTGCTTGCAGTGGTGGGTGTCTTGCCATCTGCACCTCCTTGATATTTACATGGGCGTCCCTACCTGTTAAAGAGGCATGGGTATCTGAAGTTGTTTCTTCCTCTGGCACAGCCTTCCTTTTTGTGGCTGCCGCAGATGTAGATGTACTTGATGTAGTTGCATTACAGGAAGGGGTAGATGGTGGTAGAAAAGCCATGCCAGGGCTTTATAGATGCCCATCAGCACCCTTGTTAGGGAGCTCATATTGGAGTTGTAGGCCTCCAGCTTTTGTTACATGCCTCTCTGCAGCTGCCTAATTTCTTGTAGTTCAGGAACAACCTGGCCCATCACACCTTGAGGCTCCTGATAGACCCCCAAAACTTGGCTGATGGTGTCTTGGTCATGAGTGTCCCCACTTGCCTCATTCTGCTGGCCCACAGCATCCTTCCCATTGACCCACCCTCATGAGGCTGAGCCCTTGGCCCCAGGAGCCCTCTCCAACTGGGTCCTGATTCCTCTGTGTCTTGGCTGGTGATTTGCACTTCAGGATCCAGGACTTGGTGGGGGGGCAAGATTGTACTAACTGTGCTAGGTACATAGGTGTTGCAGCTGAGATGGGAGGTATTGGGTGTGGACAGTGAGACTCACTGTTGCCATCTGCCCAGGCTGACCTGATGTGGCAAGTCCATCATCCACATCAAAATGTCCAGGAGTGTTGTCATCCCTGAGAGCTCCATCCAGGGATGAGTTGGGAGTCTTTTCGGTAGACAATCTCTCTCTGCACACGTGCAATGCCAGATCGACCTGTTGTAAAATAGAGAACATTGTTATTGGTGGAAGTGTAGCATCTACATCCAAATGTTTTGTGTCACAGTAAGTAGAGACTTAGGAAAATATTAATAGGTAAAGTTTCCTATTGTGATATATTTCCATGGTATTGAACTTGTTGACAAGACAGTTGTAGAGGTTGCAAAATGTATTAGAATTGAGCAGCTCATTAGATGAGCTAACAAGTTGATTTTTAGATGAAGGAATGAGCATGATGTCTAACAACCAGTTCATCCAACACAATGGAGAAAAAACATGTGTATTTGACCATTCCAAGGCCTAGTTGTGTAGGATACAGGTGAACACACAACTTGGTTGTATATATAGCAATAATCATCATAAGTGAAGTGCAGAGTTATTGGTTACCTGCCACTTCCAATCAGCTGAAGCAGCTTAATGCCTTACAAATGATGGATGTACACACTTGGTAAGGTGTCATTCCTGCCATCAATAATTTCATCTGGGGTGACCAGGACATCAAGCTAGGTAGGCGGATACATCTCTGAGTTGAGCATGATATGTAGATTGCTCAGTCCATGATAGGTGAACATCAGTTGTGACATGGCAAACAAGTGAAAATGGGCAAGCGAACAATAGCCTCTTGTTTCGAGTTACATAATTAGGGCCTCATGACAGTTGTAATCATGTCACTTTCTAGCCCCCAACACTAGAAAAATTGTAAGTTTCATTATGAGTGAACATCAGTTGTGACATGACAAACAAGTGAAAATGGGCAAGTGCACAATAGCCTCTTGGTTTCAGTTACAGCATCAGGGTCTCCTGGTAGTTGTAGTCATATCACTCTCTCTACTTCCCAACACTTGACAAATGGTTAGTCATACATATCTGTTGCCAAGCAGCAGTTAGGATGGACCATACATTTTCATATTGACACATACCATGGGTCCTTGGATAATATTTTGATAGTAAAACTCTTACAGACCCCATGCCAACATATGGCATGTAATGGAGACTGATACATGTGATTCTATGTACAGCAATATACATTGACAATCAAACATCTCTGAGACTTTGGGCATGTTAGGAAAGTAGATGGACAACACAATGGCAAAAACTGAGATGAGAACATAAAGGACACTGAAGGTTTGTGACAGTTATTATGGTGTAACTTATCAGACTCTGCTCCAGCTTCTATGTCCTCTCAAGCCCTTAGGATGCAGAATAGCCAAGACCTTCTCTTCCCAGGTAAAGAGTTGTAATGGGACACTGGCAGGACCACCATCAGTCTTCTGGGCCTCCATGTGTTGCGTGGAGGCCAGGGAATGTACCTTTCCCCTCAGGTCATTCCACCTGTACCTAATAATCTCTTTGCGCAAGTTGGTGTCTACAGCATTTACTCTGACTACTATCCTTTGCCACATTTCCATTTTCCTACTGAGAGGGGTATGTTGGACTTGGGCTCCAAACAATTGTGGCTCCACTCTTATGATTTCATCCACCATGACTCTTAACTCATCCTCAGAAAAACGTGTTTTTTTTTTAGAAAATGACATGACTGCAAATTAAAGTGGGTGACAAGGACTAAAAAACAAGATAAGTGATATTGGAAAAAATGAGAAGTGGTGTGTGGAAAGTGTAAAATGCAATAGGAAAAAAGGGATGCCTTATCCCACAAAAGTAAAACTATTATATGTGGTCTCTGTCTTGATGTGCTGCAGTGGAGAGGCAAAGGATCATGATTTGTGATGGGGTGTGTTTTATAGTGTGATTTGCAGGTTGACCAATGGATGTCAGCTGTTTTATTTTTGAATTCATCTAATGGGCACTGTTCTGGTGCTTGGCTGAGAGAATACCACAAAAGCCTACTGCCATCAGCTGTCTGTCGCAAGGGGCTCACCAGTCCAACTGTGTTTTTGTAATCGGCTCAGCTGTTAGCGACAGCCATGACGGCAATGGAGTATGCACTGCAACATTGCACATCGCCGCACTGCTGGTGGTTAGCACTCTATCGAGATGGTTGGTGGTTCAGGCTGGATACATTGTAATGAAGTGAGTGGGAAACTGACAGTGCAGCTGTCTTCTTGGGACCGCCTCTGTGGCAAACTGGGGGTCTGACCGCCAAACTAATACTCGGGCCCTAAGTCTCAGGGAAATCCGCTTGAAATGGTCTAGATTGACTTCTGACTCAAAACAAAATAGACATCAAATACATTTTAAAGCTTGATTGATGGGAGAAAGGTGGATAGGACATTCCAAGAGTAAGTGGTCTTTCAGAGCAAGAGATGCTGCTCTCGCTCTCTCTCTCTGATTTTCTCTGGTGCTGGAACAAGCCATCAGAGTGAAGCCATGTTAATTATCTATGTGTGTTTGCATGTATATACTGCAAAACTAATTGGTCAGCAAAGGAGTGCCATACATTATCAAGGGTGTTGGTAGATGACGCAAGATCGTGTACATGATTTGGCAATTTTACATTGTTGAATTACGCACTTTTTGCATATTTACAATTGCATTTAAAATATATACGTTACATTTTTAGGCACAGGGACGTTGATTTGCCCAGAATCACACATTTGCAGTCTATTGATGAAGTCAAGGTTTAAACCCAGGTTCTCTTGCTCCAAAGTTAACAGCTAGCCACCAGACCAAATTTACTATGAATGCAACATGCTTTCAGAGTGCTTGAAAGAACAGGCTTAGCAAGGAAAGCACTACATATAAAATCCTTGCCGATTACCGCCAACCAACTAATACTTGCAATAGAAAATTACATGTTACAAAAGGTGTTGGAAAAGTAGGAACCCTTGCTAGATACTGGTCGGCCATTAATCAGGAAGTCTGCAAAGCTAGTACTGCAGGTGTCATGAGTGGAAGTCAATTGGTGGAAATGCTATACCACTTTTTTACAAAATTTGTAAAGGAATAATGAGGACCTATTTCAGACCCTGATACTTTTGGGAGAGAATAATTGACTACTCACTACTCTTAGCTTGGTTCAGCAGCCCGAAAAAGGAATTAGATGGAACTGTGATAAGAAAAACAATTAGGCTTCAGTAGCTGCTTGCGTGCTGCTGACCTGGATTTGGACCGGCATTGAGCGGTGGTTAGACTTGGGCATTTCACCCCTTTATATAGGAGCCACACCCTGCCCAAGTGAGATCTAGCAAGAGTTTTGCATGACCTCCCACACAGATGGAAACCAGTCTTTTGGGCCATGAGCCAAAATGTGCAAGCCATCAAACCAGATGCCTGGTAGTAAGCCAAAGGCATGTCTGAGCCGGGTGTCGATCAATCCATCGTGACTGCCTGGTGTGATGATAAAGGCAGGACCTGACAACATGGGTTGGGGTTTTAAAAAAACAATAGCACATGAATGAAAGGTTTCGCAGGCTCCCTGTTTTAACCATCTTAACTAGTTATGCCGATAAGTGTGATTACATTTGAATTAGGCACAAATCCAGAATCTCCAATTAAAAATGCTCTTTGCAGAAGAATAGAGAAATATTGTGAATATCTTACATACTCAAGCTGTGTGTGAAAAATAAACTGAAGACTGTAGGAAAAGATATGTTTTTGCTCATTGTTTCAAAAATCTCAAAAGGTAAGATTTGTATGGAAGTGATTTTATCCTGAAATGTAACGATAGATATGAAGGATAATTTTGATTGAAAGGTGGAAAAGTCGAGCACAAGAAAATAATTTTAAACTGTTCCTATTGTTAAATTGATTGCTATGTTTATGAAGGTGTGCTATCAGTTGGAAAGCCTACAGAAATGAGCAAAATACTGGATTTCTTCATGTGGAGCGAATACTTGCAGAATATATCTCAAAGACTTGTGGACTTATCCTCAGTACAATGGTGAGCAATAAGAGAAGAACTTACACTAATGTGCAACATCTTAAAAAGCACTCCTAAATTCACCTTATTTTATAACCAAGCAGTAGCAGTTCCTAAATGTACTGCTCCAGGAGGAAGAAAAGTGAAATTTGAAATTTGACAAAGCATTTCTATTTATTGTCCACTTGTTTTTTTACTTAATAACGAATTATTTATTAGGAAGATAGAGTAAATTTTAAACTATAAATATATACATGTTATAAATACCCTTTATTTGTCTGGATTGAGCTACTGTAGTGTTACTTATGTTCGTGGAAATTTGCAGCATTCGGCACTGAGGCGCCTTTTAATGGGGTTTGGAAATATAGGAAATATAGGAATTTACCTTTGATAGTTTTCATGGTTGGCTAGTTTTTAGGCTGTAGGATTACAATGTACAAATGCTGTTTTCTGCTGTTGCGTTAGACGCTTACTTCATGGCGCTATGGTGCACAAATCACATGATATAGATATGTTATGGAAGAGGTTAATTATGCATATACCTCAGTAGCACACGGTAAGAAACTTGTGGAGCCCAGGTAATTGTGATACCCTGACAAAATAACAAATATGAGATTTCAGAAAAGTCATGGGATCACTTTAAAACCTTTGAGGCCCGCAAGTCATCCTTTTGAATAAAGCAAGGACGAGACATACAATGGTTATATTATGGCAGATGGAGTAATATTTGTTGTCTTGGCATTGGATTTAACTCCAGGTGTTCATTTCTAAAGCATAGTCAGTAACCGATGTCATGGTGGTTCCTGTGATTGCTGTTTACAGTTTTGTGCAGTGCTTTGTCAATATAACAGAGCCCTGCACCCAACTGTTTTCTTTTTTTTTCCAGAAAGAAAATCCTGAAGTTGGATTTTCTGTTTGAAAATAATAAAAGAAAATGATTCTTTTGGCTTGAGAGTCTGCTCCCAGGGTGAGGGAGGTAGTTAGTAATTTTTCACTGACCCTTACCTCCAAGGTTTTCGAGGCAGTGATGGGCTGTGAAAACCGACCTCTAATTCATCCCATTTAAATCAGGTGGGTGGAATTAGACTGCTGCCTTCGAATGCCCTTACTCCACAGGGTCATCAGAAGGGTTCAGTTAGGGTGGAGATGTAGTAGTCTCCTCTGGGATTAAACCTGATGTCTGCTTACATATAAATTTGGCAGATACACTACAGTCTTGGTTGTATGTTTACTCCATCACCGTCACTGTGGATTATATATATCACCAAGATATAAATTAGGCCCTAACTCTTTTATGTTGCAATCAACCACAGAAGTCCACTTCTAAAGACTCACAGGACATCAGGGGAGGCACATAGAGACTCACAAGATGTCAGACAGAGTGCAAAAGCATGTTCCAGTCCAGGTCCAGTTGCTACTGGTCAGCTGGGTACTTCCAGGAAAAGGCCTCTTGCAGCTAATGACTCTTGGAGTCCACATGTTTGTCCAGAGGATGAGAGGGAGTAGCTAGAGTCCTTCAGGGCTCCTCTCAAGCCACATGACAGAAGGTCAAGGCCTCTTCTGATAATCTGCAGGCTCAGAAAGGGTTCTCAAGAGCATTCCTGGGGATGTCATATTTAGGCCTGTCACTATTTTGTGGGTGAGGGTGACTCTTGGTATCTCCCTTAACAATAGAACAATAGAGAAAGGTTTACAGGCCGTAATCTACCTAGTTTAGCAGTAGTTCCAGTTTATTTTACTCCAAGCAGGCCTTGAATGCCATGTGTCAGGGCATTTTCACTATTGTGAATGTCTTCAACTACACTAAACTTGGACTCTTATCTTTGGGTTGTGCGTGGAAGGTGAATTATGGTAGTCTTAGGTTCTGATTTTAACTTTTTGGTGTAAAACTGCACTAACGCAGTTTTGCATCAAAAAGTTTAGCACTGGCTTGCACTATTTCTGTGCACCAGCCAGGCACCATATTTATTAAATGGTGCAAGCCAGTGCAAAGGGTAGGCTAATGTAAAAAAAATGACATTAGTCGCGTGGGAGCTGGCAGTCTGGAAGAAGGGAGTTTTGCAAAAAAAGATGACTTTAGGCAGGTTAGAGTAAAAAAAAAATGCCTAGAGTAAATTGTTGTCGCAAAACCATCTATACCATATGATTCCTGTCCCCCTGGGCATGGCCATTGCACTCAGTGCCATGTAGGGGGGCCCATTTCAGGGTCCCCAATGGCACTTTAAAAACAAAATAATAATACATACCTGTACTTACCTATAATTACCTGGGATGGGGTCCCACATCCTCCGCTGTCCCTCTGGTGTGGGTGAGGGTTTCCCTGGGGGGGGCAACTATGGGCTTATTCCATGGTGTTCCACCATGGAAATGTGCCCACAGATCCCCCAATGCCTGCCCTGAATCAGGCGTTAAAAAATGGTGCAAAGCAAGCTTTGCACCATTTTTTGACCCCTTCTCCCCCATGCGTGATTTTTGCACATGAGGATAAATAAGGCACTAGGGGGGTCATTCCGACTCCCGCCGGCGGCGGCAACCGCACACCCGGCGGGAGCCGCCGAATGACCGCACCGCGGTCAAATGACCGCAGCGGTCATTCTGAGTTTCCCGCTGGGCTGGCGGGCGACCGCCAGAAGGCCGCCCGCCCGCCCAGCGGGAAACCCCCTTCCATGAGGATGCCGGCTCCGAATGGAGCCGGCGGAGTGGAAGGGGTGCGACGGGTGCAGTTGCACCCGTCTCGATTTTCAGTGTCTGCCACGCAGACACTGAAAATCTATGTGGGGCCCTGTTAGGGGGCCCCTGCAGTGTCCATGCCAATGGCATGGGCACTGCAGGGGCCCCCAGGGGCCCCACGACACCCGTTCCCGCCAGCCAGGTTCTGGCGGTGAAAACCGCCAGAACCAGGCTGGCGGGAAGGGGGTCGGAATCCCCATGGCGGCGCTGCTTGCAGCGCCGCCGTGGAGGATTCCCTGGGGCAGCGGGAAACCGGCGGGATACTGCCGGTTTCCCGTTTCTGACCGCGGCTGTACTACCGCGGTCAGAATGCCCACGGAAGCACCGCCAGCCTGTTGGTGGTGCTTCCGCGGTCGTTGGCCCTGGCGGTCCATAACCGCCAGGGTCAGAATGACCCCCAAGGGCCTTAGACTAATTTTTTGCCCAGGAACACCTACCTTGCATCTCATAGATGCATCTCATCTCATCTCATAGATGCAAGGTAGTTTTCCACAGGCAAAAAATCACATTGACTCCAATATTTTGGCGCTAAACAGGTCTAGCGTCAAAATATAAATTAAGTTTGCGTCAGATTTGTATTAAAGAAATGACGCAAATCCGCTGCAGAGTATAAATATGCCCCTTAATGTCCTCCCATATCTAGCACTAAAAGCCAGTACTTTACCCACAGAAAACTCAGAGACTGAAGTTTAGTAGGACAATGGTAGGGTCCTCTAGCAAACGGATAGGGCATTCACAAGAACTGCTTTGCCATCCTGTTTACTCCCTTTCAATTGTGACCCAAGTATTACATATGTCTCTACAGACCTGTCAAGCAGGATTTGAATGTATGGTGTAACAGGATGCCCACAGTCCCTACTCTGAATATTCAGTTGAGTTCAGATGAGCCCTCTCTGCCCCTTTCGGTCAGCCTATTGTTGGCTTCTAGGAGGAATTTCACACATATGTTACACCCATTCAAGGCTGGAGCTGGCAGACTCTCATGCACATTAGAATCTTGAGCGTTCATACAGGTAAAGAGTAACTTTCTGAAAGATATTTTTCCTTAATATGTCATACAAATCTAGCTTTGTAGCTGAATTAAATTTTTATTTCCTATTTAAAATAATTGTTTAAATATTTATCTACCTAGTATCATTCCTGACTATTAGTAATTTAATCTGTTCTATGGTTTTCCGCACAGGACAGCTAGGTCTGCTGAATTTTGGGCTTAGTCATTTTAGGAACATGGTAACCTTAATTTTCACATTTCCCACTTTCAACTACCATGTACGCTTCCTTGTGGGCTTAAAGCCTTATTCGGGGTGTTCTATTACTCTTTAAAAGTAGGTGTTCTCCTTTCGCATAACACTGCATGAAAGGGGTGTACCATGGGTGTTCCTGTGGGTGTTCCTACAGCAACATTCATGGAATCTGACAAACTCTGATGTATTCTCAGATGTACAAATCTGGGAATGTGTTACATTCCTATCCCACCTCAAGTGTGGCTGTTGGAAATGGCCCTTATTGCGGGGTTATCCCCAACCATTTTGCTTCTAACCTCCTGTTTTTTAACCTCTGCTGAATTTTGTTTTAGCTGTCTTAAGGACTCTGGGCACTTTAACACTGCTGACCATTGCTAAGGTGCAAGTGCTCTCTATCTAAATTGTATTGGTGATTGGTTTATCCATGATTGTGGCATATTTGATTTACTAGTAAGTCCCTGGTATAGTGCACCATGTGTGCCCTGGGCCTGTAAATCAAATGCTACTATTGGGCCTGCAGCACTGTTTGTGCCATCCATATGAGTAGTCCTGTAAGCATGTCTCAGACCTGCCACTGCAGAGTCTTTGTGTGCCGTTTTAAACTGCCATGTCAACCTGGCAAGTGCACCCACCTGTCAGGCCCAAACCTTACATTTATTACCTGTAAGATACCCCTAAGGTAGGCTCAAGGCAGCCCCATGGGCAGGGTGCAGAGTATTTAAAAGGCATGGACATTAACTGGTGCATTTTACATGTCATGATAGTGAAATACTGCTGAATTCAGTTTTCACTAATGCAAGGCCTATCTCTCCCATAGAGTAACAAGGGGATTGCCTTGAAATATCTTTTACGTGTAATTTCCTATTTAGAGCAGATAGAGAAGTGGAGTTTGGTGTCTCTGAACTCACAATTTAGAAATACATATTTTGGTGAAGTTGGTTTTCAAATTGTAAGTTTGAAAATGCCACTTTTAGAAAGTGTAAAAGTTCTTGCTTAGCCATTCTGTGCCTCTGCCTACCTGTGAATAAATGTCTGGATCAGGATGACAGTTGGGCTGTTTGTGAATTCACTCTAGACAGTCACAAAAAGGGAGTCGATGTGTGCCCTGCATTTCCTGATGGGTCTTCCTGGGCTAGAGTGGTGGGAGGAGCTCACACATGCACCTGAATACGGCTATTCCTGTCCTTAAACAGGCAAACAAACAAAAATGATGGACGGAATGTGGAACCAATCAAACATTCACCCCCTGTCACAGACATGGGTCCCATGCTAACTGTGCCACTGGATTCAAGCTAGCTTGGCTGATGAAGGGTGATACCCTGAAACCAGTCCCAGGATGCTTGTTTCTGGCCCAGCAAGAACCTGACTTGGCAGCTTGGGCTGGACTGTTCCCATGGAGAACAGAGTCATGACTGATTTGCCTATGGCTGGGTCCAAACTGGGGTGGTGTGGTGGGCAAAAAAGTAATGATTAAACTTGGATATTTGCGACTGGGGGTGAATGATTGCATTGTTTATCATTCCATCCATCACCTGTTTTTTTTGCTTTTGTCCTTACACAATGCAGTCTCCAATTCCCTGGACAGTATCTGGGGCCAGAGCAGGAAAGGCAGGGTCCTGTGCACTACAAAGGCTTTTCTTTGAAGTTTGCCTCCTTCAAAGACAGAAATGGGTGTAGGAACTGGACCTCTGACCTCACAAAGTTAGAACCCTTCTAGACGGAGGACATTTTGCCAGGAAGAAGAACTGTATGCTGTAGGAGGGGCTGCCACTGTGCCTCTTACTTTGGTGTACTGCCGTGCTCCTTGCTGATTCTGGGATAAAAGGGCTGGACTTTGCTTTCTACATTCTGCTTCCAAACGTTCTTAGGGCTTAGACTGAGCTTGCCTCCTGTTACGAAGTCCCAGGGACATCAAAGACTTTATCAGCCAGCACCTGGGCCCTCTTGCTGCGAGTTCTGATATGCCAAGTTGTGCCAATCTTTGTTCTTGGGCCCTTGGGAGTTAATTCTGGTGCAACCAATAAGAATCTCTGGGCTTCATTTATGAGGCCCTAGTAGAACACTGCACCACTGGAATGCTGATGCTCTGGTGCTGTAGTGTACCAACCCATATTTACAAGGCCACGCAAATACACTTGCATGGCTTTTGTAGGGCTGGTAAAATTTGGTCTTGTTTCACACTTAAAACTTTGTGAAAGGGGCATGGCATGGGTGTTGCTTGGGGTGTTCCCATGCAACACTCATGGAACTGGATGGAATCTGATGCATTCCCAGATTTACAAGTCTGGGAATGTGTCTGAATCCTATGCCACCTCAGGGGTGGCATAAGAATGATGCAATGGGGAGGAATATTTTTATTTCCCTTTGTTTTTTCCTCTTTCTATGTGTGGTGCATTCTGCAGCACACATAGTAAGATGAAACCACCTCTTGTGATTGTTTTTGTGCAGGAAAGTGTCCATTCTGCACAAAAACAACCATACCAGCAAAGCAGGCATCCTTGCACCATGGAGCAAGGGTGCCTGCGTTGGTGCTAGGCAGCAATTTGTGTGCCAGCGCAGCGGGAGAGGACAGAAATGTGCTGTATCTTGTAGATACAGCACATTTCTTCCCTTTCCCAGTGGTGAAGGGTGGTGTAGCAAGGCACTTGCTGGGTGGCCCTGCTCCACAGGCCTCATAAATGAGGTCCCAAGTACGTCAACTCCAGAGCGACTTCAGAACCGATGCCTCTGTCCAACTCCATGCCACTGCCTGTACTGGAGCTGTGGTCCCCACTGAGGGCAACAACTGTGACTGACGCCGCAGGCCCGAGGCCACTGCAGTGCCTCCAAGGTGCCACCACAGCATGAGTCCCTCGTGCCATACCACTGATGTCCGTAATGCCTGATTTCGACAGCAACAGTGGCCCCATGGTGCGATTGCGACACAGCAAAGTTGACACCTTGCATCTTGACCTGCTGGATTCATTGACCCCACACTGTCGTAATACTTTCACACTGACACCGCATCACCTCCTCTGCAACCGTAAGGAACAGACGCCTCACCTTTCCTGCCTAGCAGTAAGGAACCAACACCTCACCTTTGTGGTAGTGTAAGGAACCAACACCGCACCGGCTCCAGGCCACGCCGCACCTCTCTGACTCCATGCAACATCTTTCGTTCCTCATTTTCCAAGGTACTGGGGATCCGTGCGGCTTTGTGATCAGCCTACATTCCCTCACAAGTGGCATCGGACTGTTGGGAACTATACCTATTATGTTTCTTAGAGGTATGCTAAGATTCAGTCTTTGAAAAATTGTATCTTTGTTTGGGTTTGTTGTATTTTTGGTCTTATTTTACTTTTATATTGTATATATTTCTGAATTGGTGTAGAGTACGTCTATGGTGTTATCACTGTGTTACTGTGTGTACAAATACTTTACACATTGCCTCTGAGATAAGCCTGACTGCTTGTGCCAAGCTATCAACGGGGTGAGCAGGGGTTATCTTACCTGTGTGACTCCCTTACTCTGACTAGAGTGAGAGTCCCTACTTGGACAAGGTGCAAGCCAATGCCAACTAAAGACCCCATTTCTAACAGTGGTGTTAAAGTGGCACAACATGGTGAAATAACATTATTTTGACCCGTTTTTCCCTCTCAATGTGTGCTGCATTCTACAGCACACATAGAAAGAGATAAACACCATTAATGATTGTTTATGTGCAGTAAAGTGTCCCTTCCTGCACATAAACAGTCATTCCTGCAACGCAGGCATACTTGCACCTTGGTGCAAGGGTAACTGCATTGGTGCTAAGCAGGCAATTTGTGCACCAGTACAGGGGACAAGGACAGGAATGTGCGTATCTTATAGATATGGTGCATTACTGTCCTTTTATTTTGACTCAGGGCAGTGCAGCAAAAAGGCTTGCAGCGCTGCCTTGTTCCAAAACATAGTAAATGAGTCCCTCAGTTTAGAAAAGATTCTAGAAAAAAATAAAGTTCTAAACCTATGCCTTGCAATTTCCATCCAGCGCTTTGATGCCAGTGCATAGCTCACTGTGAACTATCAGAAGGATTGTGACTTATGAACACTATGTAAAAAGGATCTCTGTGACAAATGCAGTAACCCATTGAGCTATTTAAACAAAATATAAATCTGTGATCTATATTACATGTTGAGCTGTGCACCAGGAGTGTTAACCCTTGATGTTACATTTTCATGAGTCAAACATGTGAATAGACAACTCACAGATATCTCCAGTAAGTGCAATAAAAAGAGTTATCATGCCATTGTTAGCCCCTGAAGATGCCCAGTGCACAACAATCTCTGCAGGCTGCTCTTATCACACTTCAGAATTTCGAAGGATAGCCACTCAACCTTGTTGCTCGGTGGATAGAACCAGTTGCACACCCTCAATCTGGAACTCGGACTCTGTATAAAGGTGAGAACTAGGGAAGGGCAACATGTTTTATTGTTCGAATATTATTTATTATATTTGTTTTAAGATCTTTCTTATTAATATTGCTTTCAGGTGTACTGGGAAGTCCTACTAAACCATAAATTATCTAGCTAGTTCATTTTTTTAATTTTTAAAATTTGTGACATTTCAATAAAATATATCATCCTGTGTTTAGAATTTAAAGGAAATTAAAACCTTTTACAAACAGATAGCTGATTAAAAGATGCAAATGCAGCTCATAACCTATCACCCACCAACTCATTCTTGATCTTAAATAACTGTAACAACTAGTTTGCTTAGGTTTTAGAAAAGTATTTCGGAACTTTTAAACTGACACCTACTTGTTTTATAAATTCAAATAACAGCTAAAACATTAAATTAGGACGGGTTGGTTTGCAGAAATGCACAAAGTAGTCCTTTAATCTTGAAACTTAAAGTTGGTTTGTTATAACTATAATAAAAATATCATTGTATACATAATAATATTTTATACATTTAAATACCATTTTTTAAATATTTTTATATTTATACCTTATTTATTTCCATTGTTCTAGAAACCAAATTGATTCAGTCCTTAAAAAAGATAACTTTAAGCACAAATCCACTGAACTCCATTTCAGTACAGTGGAACTTGCAATAAGGTTGTGATCAAACATCAGTAATAGCACTTAATCACGACTGATGCCAATGCGCTTGAGGGAACGATGTTGCCTTAAGCCAATTGCTGTTTTGTGCGGCTATAAATATTCACAGGTGGTTAGCTTCAAATCCAAGGAACCGCATATTCTAACTTTTTAATGGTTGCAATCCTGTGAGGGATTGTATGTTATTGTTTGAAAGGATTTATTTTATCTAAACTAATTCAGAGCTACTATGGGCCTTATTTATACTTTTTGGTGCAAAACTGCACTAAGGCAGTTTTGCCCCAAAAAGTTTTGCACCGGCTTGCACCATTTTTTAGCACCAGCTGGGCACCATATTTATGGAATGGTGCAAGCCGGTGCAAAGGGTAGGCTAGCTTAAAAAAAATGACGTTAGGCAGTTTTGAGTCAAAATAAATGATTCTGACCAGATTAGCATCATTTTTTGACGCTAAGGGGCATATTTATACTCTGTTTGCACTGAATTAGCGTAATTTTTTTTAAACTCTAATTCAGTGCAAAACTAACTCCATATTTATACTTTGGTGCTAGACCCGTCTAGCACCAAATTTATGGAGTTAAAGTCATTTTTTGGAAGTGGAAACCTACCTTGCCTTAATGAGATGCAAGGTAGGCGTTCCTGTGCAAAATAATGACTCTATGGCCTTAACACCATATTTATACTCCCATGTAAAAATGGTGCAAGGGAGGGAGGAGGGGTCAAAAAATGGGGCAAAGCTTGCTTTGCCCCATTTTTTAAGACCTGGGTCAGGGCAGGTGTTAGGGGACCTGTGGCCCTATTTCCATGGTGGAACACCATGGAATAAGCCCAGAGGTGCCCTCCCTAGGCCCTAGGGGCACCCCCACCCACACTAGAGGGACTGCGAGGATGGGGGACCCCATCCCAGGTAAGTACAGGTAAGTGCATTTTATTTTTGAAAGTGCCATTGGGGGCCCTGAAATGGGCCTCCATACATGGCACCGGGTGCAATGGCCATGCCCAGGGGACCCCTGTCCTCTGTGCTGGCCACTGGGGTGGTGGGCATGACTCCTGCCTTTTCTAAGGCAGGAGTCATGTGGCATGGTAGGTTTAGCACCATAAAATGACGCTAATCTGGTTAGCGTAATTTTTTTTTTACTCTAACCTGCCTAAAGCCATTTTTTGGTGCTAAACCCTCTTCTTCTATACTGCCAGCCCCACCCGACTAAAGTCATTTTTTAAAACTCTAGCCTACCCTTTGCACCGGCTTGCACCATTCCATAAATATGGTGCCCAGCTGGTGCACAGAAATGGTGCAAGCCGGTGCTAAACGTTTTGGTGCAAAACTGAGTTAGTGCAGTTTTGCAGCAAAAAGTATAAATAAGGGCCAATATTTTGTAAGTTTGCGCCACTTTTGTGTCATAAAATGACGTTAATGCGGTGCAAAAAAAGGTTAAATCGGGGCCTTCGTGCTAGATGGGTCTAGTACCAAAGTATAAATATGGAGTTAGTTTTGCACTGAATTAGAGTTAAAAAAAATGACACTAATTTGGTGCAAACAGAGTATAAATATGCCGCAGAGTATAAATATGCCCCTAAATATGGTGTTAAGGCCATAGAGTCATTTTTTGCACGGGAACACCTACCTTGCATCTCATTAAGGCAAAGTAGGTCTCCACTTTCAAAAAATGACTTTAACTCCATAAATTTGGTGCTAGAGGGGTCTAGCACCAAAGTATAAATATGGAGTTAGTTTTGCACCGAATTAGAGTAAAAAAAAATGACACTAATTCGGTGCAAACAGAGTATAAATATGCCCCTATGTTTTCTCAAAACACTGTCATTAAGACAAATAATGCTGACGCCCCCAAGTCATGGTGCCCCGATAAAGTAAAGAATAATGCAAAGCATTTCAGAAGAAGACTAATGTGAGGTAAAACAAGCCTAGATTTATCATCACATCTTTAATGGACAGCCTTGATCACTAAGCTTAATTTTAGGCACTAAGGTATATGCTCTCTATCTGTCATGATTTCAGGACAGGTCCAAATATTCATAATATCTTTCTGAATGCAGTAAAAGTCATAAAAGACCAACTCAGTCTGCTTTACTTATGAAGTTGGTACAATGATTACCATTAAATTGGTTAGTAGCAAAACCAAAGCTTCCTAAGTCTTTAAAAGGAGAGTTTCTGCAGCTGAGAAAATTCCAAGTGGAGAAAAAATTAGAAAACGTTAAATGTGTATTTGTTACAAATAAATATTTAAGCTACTTTCAGGCACTTAACCGTAAGAAGTAGAAATTAGAAGGGGAAGTCAGTAGTGAGGAAGTGAACGGAAAAAGAAGGCGAGGATCGATTACTGCAATGTGGCCCAGTAAGGGCTGATGGGAAAGCAACTATGTTAGATGTAAAAAGAGAGTGGGGATACGAGGTGGAGGGATTCCAAGGGCTCCTGTTACAAAGTATGGGGTAGAGAAATAGAAGATAGAGTAGAAGAGGGGAGGAAAATTCAGTCAAAGCAGGAAAAGAATAAGGGAGGAGGTACTCGGGGCAGAAATACCAAGAACTCACAAAACGGGTGAGGTAAGAAACGTTTCTGTGCTGCGTTGTGTGACCAGAAAACATTTGAAAGGTCAGTGGCCGCCCCTGCAATCTTAAAGGGAGGGGGGAGGGGAGGTACGGGGGAAATTGAATATTTTTTTAAAAGTACCGGTTTCGGAGCCACCACCACTGACCTCCTCGATCCTCTTTCCTCAATGGTGTTGGTGTCCCAGCAGACCCTTCGATACCATCCTAGGCTTCCCAGCGATTCTGGTACTGCTCTCATGCTATATCTAGCATGAGAGCAGTGTTAGGATTGGTTTGGGCATTGTGGTCCACCGCTCAGACAGTGTACTGGGGTCTGTACAGTTTCTCCAACCCCGCTGTGCAACACAGCCGGTTGGAGAAACCTAAGTGCACATGTCAGTTTGGACGGCCTAAGACAGCTGGCCAAATTGACATGCAAACTCAGGGGCATATTTATAAGCTCCTATCCTCACCTTGCGTCACACTTGCAGCATTTATTTTGACGCAAATGTGGTGTTAAGGTAGCATTTCCCATGCACAATATTTACAAAGTGGCGCAATGCTTCCATTGTGTGACTTTGTAAACCCATGCACCACATTATCCCTATGCAAGGAGGCCATTCCCCTATTAGGGGGCTGAATCTATGAGATTTACTTGCACCATTTTTTTAATCACTTTTAACATCTTCTCAGAGCAGGCGTTAAAAGGGGGCATACCATTATTTTTAATGGGCCCCTATGTACTCCGGAGGAGTAGTGCCAACATTTTGGAGCTCTCCTGCAGAATATATCAATAGCGTCACATAAAATGACACTATTGCCCCCTACCATGCACCATGGTGTGCTGTATTTTAAATATGGCACACATGTGGTGGCGGTAGGGGGGCACTAAGGGGTGCAAAGAAAGTGGCACTGCACTAAGTGCAGCACCACTTTCTATAAATCTGCCCCCAAGTGCACTGACTCTACTCCCCCTCCTCCACCCTTGCATGGACCAGCCCTGCCTCTCTCTGCACCTGCTGGCTGAGCCAGCAGCTGAAAAATAAAACAAAATCAAAATATTGTTTTAATTTTCAGCTGCTGGCTTATCCAGTGGGGTGATGCTGCTTCACCATTGAGAAGCAGCCGCCCCTGTGAAAAGCACCTTATTTAAAAATACTCTCCATGTATTGGCAGAGTTGTGCCTTGCTGCGAATATGCCTGTATAACACTCAGAAATATTTCTGTGTAGGAAGGTATCCCTACTTGCTTAAAACAATCCTAAGAGGCATTTTTTGCTTTCTTTGGATGATACAGAATGCATTGAGAATAGAAATATGAAGTAACATGGGGAAAATAAACATATGGCTCTTCGTTACTCCTCTCTCTGTTAGGTGTACATATTTCATGCACTTCAAACCTTACAAATGTTAGCAAATCTCAAATTTAATGAAATCCATGAGTGGATGCATGGGTATTCCAATACTCCACCCATGTAATGCCTACTACTAAGAAATGAAACACACGCGTATCTGCATTACTTTACATTTCTTTACAAAGCCAAACAAGGCCATGCAAATTGAGCCTTGCCTGTCTTCCAAATACGCCTTTGCATGGCCCTGTATCACTTTGCTCAACACAAGGGTATTGGAAAGACTTAGGGGGTCATCCTGACCTCGGCGGTAAAAGGCGCTTACTGCCGGTCAGAAGACCGCCATAACACTGCTGCGGTCGCAGTAAACCGCCACGGTCATTCTGACCCGCGACTGGCAAACCGCCAAAAACCCGACATCAACAAAAGTCCGCCACACCAACGGCCAGCGAAAAACTGGCGATGACCAAACCTCCACCGTCACGCCAACAGAAATACGCCCATTCCATTCCGTCCCACAAATCCCCGCAGCGGTCTTTCAACCGCGGTATTCCATTGGCGGTACACACCGCCGTGGTCAAAATACACACACCTTTACAAAACACTACCACATTGGACAATTCAAAATACACACACCTGAGACACATACACACAACACTCCCACACACCCAATACAATATAAAACACACACCCACATCACCCACAAACCCTTTCGACCACAATTGCGACTGAAGGCCAGAGAGAGACAGCACAGAATAGAGGAGATTATCACACAGAGGCAAATCACTACATCACCCACACAATATCCACGCACAAAACACCACACACCAACACACTCACCACACTCCACAACACATACCCCACCCCACACCTCATCCACACCACCCCATGGCACCCCAAAGACACCCCAGGTTCTCTGACGCAGAACTCGGGGTCATGGTGGAGGAAATAGTTCGGGTAGAGCCCCAGCTCTTCGGGACACAGGTGCAGCACACCACCATTGCCAGGAAGATGGAGCTATGGCAAAGAATAGTGGACAGGGCCAACGCTGTGGGACAGCATCCACAAAATCGGGACGACATCAGGAAGCGGTGGAACGACCTACGGGGGAAGGTGCGTTCCATGGTATCAAGGCACAACATCGCAGTGCAGAAGACTGGCGGCGGACCCCCACCTACTCCCCCAGAATTTACAGCATGGGAGGAGCAAGTCTTGCACATCCTGCATCCTGAGGGCCTCGCAGGAGTAGGCGGAGGAATGGGCTCTGGTAAGTCAAATCTTCACTACTTCATTCCCCCCACGCCACCTGCATGCCAAATCATACCCCCACCCTCACCCCCACCCCCATCACACCAACTCCTTGCAAATGGCTCACCATCACAACCCACCCATCCCAAAACCTAGCCCTGCATGCGTCCCCAAAGCATGGACACCCATCACCAAAGCATGCCCACTGCACATCCCCATCTCCCCCACAAGCCACCGTCACAACAGCCCCCACAAGGGAATGCCAGCACTGGGGTACACGGACACCCACCCATTTCACGAAATGGCACACACAGAAGCAATAACCATACTCTTATACCCCTGCAGGACCCGAACGCCACCACACCGCCCAGGAGGGTCCAGAGATGTCCATCCCACCCCCAGAAGAGGCCCCCAGTGATGACAGCAGCTCTGTCTCCCTGGACCCAGATGACCAGCCCGGCCCATCGGGGACCTCGGGACAGTCGGTTCCCCACAGACAGCCACAGGCTACAGCAGACCTAACCCCCTCTGGGAAAACCAGCACAGCTCCCACCCAGCGGGCCCATGCCTCTGTCTCCAGGACACGTCAATCAGCGGTGTGTCCACCACTACAGGGCACCCAGGTTGACCCACCACCCCAACAACAACAGGGACCTGGGGGCAGTGGTAGTGGGCACACGGTCCAGGGGACAGAGGCCCAGGGAAACAGGGGAACTGGGAGGGCTGCTGTGCGACAGGGGGGGGACAGGCCCAGGGAACCCACTCTCCAAGAGGCCCACTCCTCCATCATGGGAGCATACCACCGCTCCCAGGAGACGATGGCTATGGTACTGGCCAGGTTCCAGGAGATCCAGGTACTGCAGGAGGAACAGTACATGGGGTTCAGAGAGGAACTGAGAAACATTAGTTCCGCAATGGGGACCATCGTCGTGGTTCTTAACCAGATAGTCACCACATTGCGGGACCATGTGGCACCACAAAGGGCCCCTGTCACTAGCATGGACCAAGACCAGGCTACCACCTCCGCCGGCGCTAGTGGACAGGAGGCCCCCACACAATGACAGGCCACCAGAACCCCACCTCCGGCAGAAGAAGAACCACCCCGCAAGCGGGGCCTGAGATCTCAGAAGAAGACAGAGTAGGATGCCAAGACCCCCGCCAGCAAAGGATACCCCCTGATGTCATCCCACTGTCCCACATTGTCACCCTGTCCAACCTTAAACTGCCTCTGCTCCATCCTTCCACAGGCATATGGACAATGCACCTGTGAGACTGAAAACTGGACTCTGCCATGGACATTACTCCACCATCACCCATCACTGTTTTTCAACCATGTCCCAAAATTTAACACTTTAATAAATTCACTTATTGCACTTAAAAAATCTGGAGTCTGCTTGTATTTTGAACAAATGTATTAGACATAACGGTGCCAAAATGTTCAGTTACATTGTGTTGACAACATACCACTGTCACACAGCTGTAGTCCATGGGCAGACAAAGCAGAGGTCACGCAGTGGGCCCACAGCTCTGAAATTGGAATGGAAAGTCACAACTCAGTTAACAGAAACTGGGGGGAAAAACAGACAGTAGAGAGTCAGGAGACTTTAAGTAAATGTAAAATGGCGGGGTTGATTCGTACCTGTGTGTTACTGAAAATACTGTTGTATCACTGTGTCCCTGTTGTCTGTGTCGTCCCCGTCGTCTTCCTCCTCTTCACTCTCCACAGGCTCCACAGCTGCTACAACACCACCATCTGGACCATCCTCCTGCAGGAAAGGCACCTGGCGACGCAAAGCCAGGTTATGAAGCATACAGCAGGCCACGATGATATGGCCCACCTTCTTTGGTGAGTACATTAGGGATCCACCTGTCATATGCAGGCACCTAAACCTGGCCTTTAGGAGGCCGTAGGTCCGCTCGATCACCCTCCTAGTCCGCCCATGGGCCTCATTGTACCGTTCCTCTGCCCTGGTCCGGGGATTGCTCACTGGGGTCAGTAGCCACGACAGGTTGGGGTAACCAGAGTCACCAATTAGCCACACACGGTGTCTATGTAGCTGTTCCATCACATAAGGGATGCTGCTATTTCGCATGATGTACGCGTCATGCACTGACCCAGGGAACTTGGCATTTACATGAGAGATGTACTGGTCAGCCAAACAGACCACCTGGACATTCATCGAATGATAACTTTTTCTGTTCCTGTACACCTGCTCACTTTCACTGGGGGGAACCAAAGCCACATGGGTCCCATCAATGGCACCAATGATGTTGGGAATATGTCCAAGGGCATAGAAATCACCCTTCACTGTAGCCAAATCGCCCACCTCAGGGAAAACAATGTAGCTCCGCATGTATTTCATCAGGGCAGACAACACTCTGGACAAAACCTTAGTAAACATAGGCTGAGACATCCCTGATGATATGGCCACTGTTGTTTGGAATGATCCACTTGCCAAAAAATGGAGTACTGACAGCACCTGCACCAGAGGGGGAATCCCTGTGGGTTGGCGAATGGGGGACATCAGGTCTGGCTCCAGCTGGGCACACAGTTCCTGTATAGTGGCTCGGTCAAGTCTGTATGTCAGTATGACATGTCTTTCTTCCATTGTCGACAGGTCCACCAGCGGTCTGTACACGGGAACATTCCTCCATCTCCTTGCAAGTCCCAGCGGACGGTGCCTAGGAAGGACAACATGGAGCACAGAGTCAAGCAACCCACAGGTACGTAACCACAGCTTGCACAGAACATAATTCGCTATGCATTGAATGGCTTGTATGAGTGGCAATGCAAGGCTAGGCCTGTGTGACGCAGTATAAATTAAGCCATGTGGGCCCTTGAAATGGCGGCTTCCTGACCTGTGAAGTGTGACAATGGGATGTGAGGCCAATGCGCTGGCGTGGCACACCGTGGCGGTAGGCGGTCGAAGACCGCGGCGCAAAGCAGCATTGGTTAACATTGAACCCTATGGGTCTCAGGAGCCAATGACGATGTGCGCTGGCGGTCGCGGTACGCACCGCCGCGGTACGCACCGCCGCGGGCGTGACCGCCATTTTCTATCTGCTTAATCACTCGAGACCTGATCATCCACAGGAGAGGACCTATCCTGCAAGTGCTGCTGTGACCTCGGTCTGGAAGAGACAATGGCTGCTGTGACTGGGGAAAGGGCCCCTGCCTTCACATCTGAGGAATTGGAGAAACTTGTTGATGGGGTCCGCCCCCAGTATGCGCTACTCTACGGTCCTCCAGACCAACAGGTTAGTACACTGGGACCATGCTTTGTGGGCAATGCCTGGGTTGAGTGGGGTGAATGAACGATGGTGCGGAGGGGAGCGTATGAGGCATGCATCAAACGACAGATGAGAGCATGTGCCACATGGCAAGGGTGGGGATGGGGGGACACTCACATCGAGCATGCATAAAATGTTGATATTGTATTTTCTCTCCCTGTACGTGTCACATAGGTCAGCGCCCATCAGAAAGTCGACATTTGGCGTGCCATCGCCAAGGACGTCTGGACCCTGGGGGTCCACAACAGACGGGGCACCCACTGCCGAAAGAGGTGGGAGGACATCTGCCGCGGGAGCAGAAAGACCGCTGAGGCTCTGCTGGGGATGGCCTCCCAACGTAGGAGGGGTGCCACGCGTCAATTGACCCCCCTGATGTCTCGGATCCTGGCGGTGGCCTACCCAGATTTGGATGGGCGCGTGAGGACATCACAGCAGACACAAGGGGGTGAGTACACTTTCATTCTGCTGACTATGCGCGCAGTGGAGGTGTCTGGGTGGGGGAGGAGGGCTGTGGGTATCCCTAGGCCAGTGCGATTTCTGTAGGCTAGGCCCCTCCGTAAGGCATGGCCCTGTGCCCCCGCCCCCCACCTCTGTAGGGTGCCAAGTACAGCTATCCATGGCCCTGTGTCACCTATGTGTGCAGTTGTCGTCCATAGGCTTGTAGGCCATGTCCCACTGATTGAGTAGTGTACCCCAAGTGCGCGGCGCAGTGCAGGGGGCTTCTGTGTCTGTCCTCTCTGCCAACTGTGTTGCCAATGCATGCACTCAACATGTCTTCCCACCCCCCCTTTTTTGGTCTGCTCTTCCTGTGCATGTGTGCATTAGCATCATCTGGCGGAGGAGAAGTGGCATTGGAGCACGAGGGAGCTGCATCTCACATGGCCCCGGAGGGCCATGCAACGGACTCTGATTTGACCAGTGAGACGGAGGGCGAGGGGGGCTCCACAACGGGGACACGTGGAGACATCAGCGACACTGACACGTCCTCGGAAGGGAGCTCCCTGGCCAACATCCGTGCCCACCGCAACAACAGGTACAGCCACCACTCAGCGCACCAGCTCTGCCCTCCCAGCAGCCCCTCAGCGTTCACACCGTGCCCGCTCGCACACCAAGGCGGGCATCTCCTTCGCCCCAGGCACCTCAGGCCCTGCCCCAGTTACCCCTGCTGCCCTCAGTGAGGAGGTCATTGACCTCCTCCGGACGCTCATTGTTGGCCAGTCTACCCTTTTGAATGCCATCCAGGGGGTGGAAAGGGAGGTGCATCAGAGCAATGCATACCTGGAGGGCATTCATTCGGGTCAGGCTGCCCATCAGCGATCGTTCAACGCTCTGGCCTCACCACTGACGGCAGCCATTGTCCCTGTCTCCTGCCTCCCTCCTCCAACTCCCTCCACCCAGTCCCACTCCCCTGTTCCTCTGCCTATCCCAGACACACCTACAGACCAGCCTGCACACACCTCAACACCCAAGGTCAGCTCATCAAAACATAAGCACCACACATCACAGAAGCTTTCACACAAGCAACATCCACATGCAGACATGCCAACAGCCACTGCCTCCTCTGTGTCCCCCTCCTCCTCGTCTCCCTCCTCCCTCCCTGTGACGTCCCAACTCACACTTGCATGCACCACTTCATCAGCCACTACGTCCATCACCAGCACACCCACCAGAACACTCTGCACACGTGCAGTCACCACCCCCACTGCCATTTACACGTACCCTGTGTCCTCTCCCAGTGTGTCTGTCATCCCCTCTTCCAAACCACACAAACGCAGGCAGCCACCCACCCAACAGCCATCCACCTCACGACAGCCTCCATCACAAGCACCTGCACCCATAGACAGCACACTTGACTCTCCTACAACCACATCCTCTTCCTCCACTCCCATACCCACTGCACCTACCCTTCCCATTGCTCCTAAAAAGTTTTTCCTCTCCAAAATTAACCTCTTTCCATCACCTGACCCACCGCCTCCATCTTGTAAAAGTCCAATCTGCACCTCAGCCACCACAACCCCTGGACCTACAAGGACCATAGTCCAGGGATATTGGAGTCCCCCACCTTCGAGGGCAGCCACATCGGCCAGCAGCAAAGGGACAGCCAGCCCACCCCCTGGGAAAAAATCAAAGAAAGCCAAGGGCCGGCGCGAGAGAACCGTCAGGGAGTGGGGTGCCACCTGGCACATCTCCAAAGGGAGGCAAGGGCCACAGAGGATCAGGCAAGGATGGCAAGGGCAGCACGGCCAACAAGTCCGGCAGCAGGCGAGCTGCCCAGGAGGGCCCCACCAGCCCCATTCCGGGGGTGAAGGAGGACACCCACGGGCACGGGACACCAGCACAGGAGGGCCCAGCAAGCGAGAAGTCGGATGGCGAGTGAACACCATCTATTGGCCGGATCTGGTGCCCTGGAGACACATGTGAAGAACCGCAGAACAGGGCCCCGCCGTCTCAAGAACCGCTGAACAGGGCCCTTCAAGACAAGCACCGCTGAACAGGCCCCCGCCGTGTCAAGAACCGCTGAACAGGGCCCTTCAAGACAAGCACCGCTGAACAGGCCCCCGCCGTGTCAAGAACCGCTGAACAGGGCCCTTCAAGACAAGCACCGCTGAACAAGCCCCCGCCGTGTCAAGAACCGCTGAACAGGGCCCTTTAAGACAAGCACCGCTGAACAGGCCCCCGCCGTGTAAAGAACCGCTGAACAGGGCCCTTCAAGACAAGCACCGATGAACAGGCCCCCGCCGTGTCAAGAACCGCTGAACAGGGCTCTTCAAGACAAGCACAGCTGAACAGGCCCCCGCCGTGTCAAGAACCGCTGAACAGGGCCCTTCAAGTCAAGCACCGCTGAACAGGCCCCCGCCGTGTCAAGAACCGCTGAACAGGGCCCTTCAAGACAAGCACCGCTGAACAGGCCCCCGCCGTGTCAAGAACCGCTGAACAGGGCCTTTCAAGACAAGCACCGCTGAACAGGCCCCCGCCGTGTCAAGAACCGCTGAACAGGGCCCTTCAAGACAAGCACCGCTGAACAGGCCCCCGCTGTGTCAAGAACCGCTGAACAGGGCCCTTCAAGACAAGCACCGCTCCGCTGGGCCCTTCATCTCAAGCACCGCTACGCTGGGCCCTTTATCTCAAGCACCGCTCCGCTGGGCCCTTCATCTCAAGCACCGCTCCGCTGGGCACCGCCATCTCTGCACCGCTCCGCTTGGCCCTTCAACTCAAGCACCGCTCCGCTGGGCCCTTCATCTCAAGCACCGCTCCGCTGGGCACCGCCGTCTCAAGCACCGCTCCGCTGGGCACCACCGTCTCTGCACCGCTCCGCTTGGCCCTTCAACTCAAGCACCGCTCCGCTGGGCCCTTCATCTCAAGCACCGCTCCGCTGGGCACCGCCGTCTCTGCACCGCTCCGCTTGGCCCTTCAACTCAAGCACCGCTCCGCTGGGCCCGTCATCTCAAGCACCGCTCCGCTGGGCACCGCCGACTCTGCACCGCTCCGCTGGCCCCTTGATCTCAAGCACCGCTGACACATTGGCAGAAGGGGCAGGCCCGGATCAGTGTCGGACAGGGCTGCACGATACACTCTGGGCACCAAGAGTCCTCCAGTAACGCTGGAGTCTGTCATCCACTTGTGAGACTGTGGCTTTGCACTCCCCAGGATGGCACAGTGGGCCAGCCACCCACTGTAGAGACTTGAGAGACTGTGGCTTTGCACTCCCCAGGATGGCACAGTGGGCAAGCCACCCACTGTAGAGACTTGAGAGACTGTGGTTTTGCACTCCCCAGGATTGAACATTGGCCGTGGAGGCCCCTCGTGGATCTGGCGTTGTGGACTCATGTGGCTGAGGTGGCCCCCCTTCCCCCTGAGGTGCCTGTAGTTTTCCTATCTGATGCCCCTGCAGTGTTCTCTCCAATGGATTCGGGTCTCATGTGTGGGCTTTGCCCATGTGTTGAGGACCATTGGCCCACGTACAATGACAGAAAGCCAATTCTGATGGGACAATTTAGATATGTGTACATAGTTATGGGATGTTCGTCTTACTTATTTACTTTGCCTTACAATATATTTGTATTACAATTACTTATTATTTTGTCTTTGCATTCTTCCGGGGGGTTTGGGGGGTGTCACTCTGAGTTGTTGCTCTGCATTGGTGTGTAGGTAGTTGGGGGGGGTGTCACGTATGTGTGTGCCCGTAATCTTTTCTCCTCCCCCTCCCGTGTCGTAGGTGCAGTACTCACTGTTGTCTTCTGCGCCAGCGTTCGTGCTCCTGGTAGAGGAGCAGGTAGACAATAGCTGGTAGGATGTGTAGTTCTGGTTCCATGATGTCCAGATTCCTCGTGGAGTGTGTAGAGGTGAGCGTTTTCCCGTTCGTAGTCTGTTTCCGCCGTGTTTTTATCGGCGGGGCTCCCGCCCCGGAAAAGGTGGCGGATTGGTGAGTTGTGATACGGTGGGCGGTACATTGTCTGCCGCCTGTCTGTTGGTGGTGACCGCCGCGCTGCTTGTCTGTACCGCCGTGGCGGTCGGAGTGTTAAAGTGGCGGGCTGTGTTTGCGGTTCCCGCCAGAGTCAGAATTCCATTTTTTTGGCCGCCTGCCTGTTTGCGGGTTGGCCGCCGCTTTAACACCGACCGCCAGGGTTGGAATGACCCCCTTAGTAAGTATGGGCTTTGGTGTTAAGGAAAAAGACATAAGAAGGTGCAAAGTTAGAAAAAAGACAATACCAATTTAGGAACCAAATTCTAAAAGTAGGAGGTTAAACTCTTCCTTAAATCTCACAAGAGAGAATATTACATGAAATGTACACAAGGGAATGGGAGGAATGCATGCAACACATTTAACCAATGGCAATTCCTTGGGTGAGCATTTGAACCCACTGTTCTTTTGCCCACCATGCCACATCAGTGTGGAACCAGCCATATGCCAATTAGTCTGACCCTTCTCCAATAGAAACAATCCAGCTCAAATTGTCAGGCCAAGTCCTCCCTGTATTTGAACACAAGCAACCCAAGACTGATTTTGCCCTGAATGGGGCTCTTCAGTTGAGTGTACCATGGTCCCAGTAGCACAGTGAGCACATCTTGACATATCCCTGGCTACTTAGAGTGTTACACTATATTAAACAGAAAAAAAGTGTTGGGAAAAACACTTAAAATGTGTCTTACCAGTGCAACCATTCCGGGTAGCATTCCAACCTATCATTCTTTTGCCGAAAATACTACCTCAGTTTAGATCCAGCCATGTATAAATCAGTCTTGAACCTGCTGTAATTGTAATAGTACAGCTGAACTGCAAGGCTAGGTCTTCCCTGTACCATAACACAAGCAACCCAAGGCGGGTTCTGTCTTGATTGGGTGCTCTTCATTTGTGTGTGTTAGAGTGCCACTGTGAGCACAGGACCCACATGTGATAATTCCTTGGCTACTTAGGGCTTCACATCAAACAGAAAGTGTGATGGGAGGAATGCTTGCAAACAGTTTAACTACTAGTAATCACCCGTGGTAGCTTCCTACCCAACTGTTATTTTGCTCACCATGCCACCTCAGTTTAGACCCAGCCATAAGGAGGTCAATTGTGACTCTGCTCTAGTAAAGGCAATTCAGCCAAAACTGCCAGGCCAGGTCTCTCCTGAACCGGAACATGAGTAACCCAAGACCAGTTTCATCTTGATTTTGGCTTTTCAGGCAGGTGTAGCTTGGTTCCAGTGGCACAGGGAGTCTGGGAATAACCCCTTCTATGTAGGGCATTACATCAAACACATAAAAGGGGATGAGAGGGTTGCTTACAAAAAGTCAAACCCCTGCAGTCTCTCAGGGTAGCATTCTAACCCATTGCCCTTTTGCTCACAATGTCACCTTAGTTTGGACCCAGGAAGTGACAGAGATGAATTTAAGGATTCAATCCATCACCCTAATGTTGTTACAGTGGATGCCCTAAGTGTGACGGGTATGCCCAGACATGGGTCCCATGCTCACTGTTCTAAAGGTCTGAAGCTACACCGTACTGATGAACTCCAAGTATGGCAAAACTCAACTGGGGTTGCTTGTGGTCCCTTTGGGGGTGGGCTTGCATTGCAGTTTGGAGTAGACTTTTCCCATGATCAGCAGGGTGTTACTGATTTGCATAAGAGGAGCCTTTTTCTATAGTGGCATAGTGAGCAATAAAAAATGGACTAGATTGCGACCTAAGTGACTGCCAGTGGCTTAGATTAATTCAAGCCATCCATCTATCATCTTGTTATTGCTGCAGCGGATATCCTAAGTGTGAATGGTATGCCCAGATGGAGGTCCACACCTCACTGTGCCAAAGGCCTCAAACTACACCCTACTGACAAGCACCAAGTTAGGTGACACTGGGCAGAGTTGCTTGTGGTACCTTTTGGAGGGGGCCTCACCTGGCAGTTCGGGATGGACTAATACCATGAGTAGAAGGATTTGCATTGATTTGCACAAGGGTGGCCTTTATCTACAGTGGCATGTGGGCGAGAAATTATGGACTCAAATGTATATTGAGCAAATCCCAGTAGATGAGATTAATCCAGCATTCCATTCATCACCTTGTTGTTGTTGTTGTATAACAGAAGATGTGGTACCTAGGTTTGGAGAGAGGAAGGTCCAGCATCTGGTGAAACTCCCAGTGAACAACTGGATCAGAGCCATCTCTTTTTTACAGGGTACAGACTCAGTAAAAGAAAAATATTTCTTAATTATTTATTCTTAATTATTAATTGCAAATTATTTGAGCTATTCTGTCAGGCAGATGGGAGTGACAATGTGTATGACTATATCAGTGGTGAAATGCAGAACAAGCTATGCTTCGGTTTCAATAGCTAGCTATTAAAATGTGAGCAAAACGGAAGTGAAGTGTAGTAATTTTTTTACTTTCAGAAACAAAGTGAGCCACAATATTATCTGAGGCAGTGCAAGGTCTCCCTTTAATAGTCTATGATAAGTGCTTTGCCATAACCTTCTTGAGACATGATGAGGACTTATTCTGTGTTTTGAGAACTTTTTCAGGTATGAAAAATCTAATACCATTAGTAGCCTAATTTGAAAGCAGTTAATTATTGTCATGGCATTCATTTGGGACTGGGGTTTAAGCCTTTTCTCAAGACTGACAAATCTGAGATTGAACACTGTCATCAGTGATGTTGCTGAAGTTGTTCCATGATTGCAGAGGTAAGTTAGAATTATTATGTGACTTTAGATGAACTTCACCTTTAAAAGATTACGTTCCGCATGTCAATTTATCATCTACTCTTAAACAGGATCCAGAGCTTGAAAGAGATGAGAGATATCAGTCAGAGAAATTATTTTAATACAAAGCTGGGTATTGTTGGTATTGAATCTCTGAACTGCAAGAATGACACCAAGAGTTTCCATATAAGGGCTGGACAGAGTGGACACCAGGATTGAATCTTGATTAACATCTTGCTATAAGTGAAAATGGTTAAAGTAAGAATTTCCAGTTCTAACTGACTGTGACTAGTTAATTAAGAAGTATGTAAACAAGTTTAACCCCTTAACTGCTGAGCATTTTCCACCCTTGTACTGAGCAGCAGCGACAGGTAATATATAAAAGTGGTGAGGCAAGCGAAGTGGCCCACTGCATCCCAAAACATAAACATAAGCATACAAAATGAAAACATTTGCATGCATTATAGTAACATTAGAATAAAATAAAATTCCTTCCCGGGCTGCATCCTCTGTTTCTATGGAAGTCTGTGGCTCCTACAGGCAGAAGTGGAAGAGGAAACTTCCCTAAGAAATCCTGGCACTGCTCTCATGCTGTTAACCATTTGCCACCCAGGGAAATCCACCATACCCAAACATTTGTGAAAAGTGGTGAGTGATGTTACTAGTGTGGCCCTCACCAGGTTTTCTTACCCAGAGGCACTTGCAAACCTCTAAATATGTTTAGAAACATATTTTAGTCACATTGTTGTGAGGGAAAGTCCTGAAATCTGTGAGGAGCCAAAATTGTCTTACCACCCAGTGTTCCTCCATATCTCCCAATAAAAATGGCAAGTCATTTGTGAGGGTGAGCCTTGTGCCTGTGACAGGAAAGAGCCCAAAAGGCAATATGGACAGATTAAGGGGGTCATTCCAACCCTGGCGGTCGGTGATAAAGCGGCGGCCAACCCGCCAACAGGCAGGCGGTCAAAAAATGGAATTCTGACCCTGGCAGGAACCGCCAACATAGGCCGCCACTTTAACACTCCGACCGCCACGGCGGGACAGACAAACAGCGCGGCGGTCACCGCCAACAGGCAGGCGGCAGACAATGTACCGCCCACCCTATCACAACTCACCAATCCGCCACCTTTTCCGGGGCGGGAGCCCCGCCGATAAAAACACGGCGGAAACAGACTACGAACGGGAAAACGCTCACCTCTACACACTCCACGAGGAATCGGGACAGCATGGAACCCGAATTAAACATCCTACCAGCTATTGTCTACCTGCTCATCTACCAGGAGTACGAACGCCGGCGCAGACAACAACGGTGAGTACTGCACCTACGACACAGGGGAGGGGGGAGGAGGAAAGCTTATGGGCACACACATACGCCATACACCCACCCCCCACACCAAATACCTACACCCCAATGCAGAGCAACAAGTCAGAGTGACACCCCCCAAACCCACCGGAATAATGCAAAGACACAATTAAAATGATCTTTAAATATATGTATAATATAGCTCCATTGAAGTTATGGGAAATATGCAATATGAAAGATACAAAATAAGGAATGAACATAGTTAAAAATATATACATAGGCAATAAGTCCTGCCCATTCTGTCAAAGTTCCATAGTCCGTGGGCCAATGTGCACAAACACATGGGCAAAGCCCACACAGGAGACCAAATACCATTGGAGAGAACACTGCTGGGGCATCAGATGATAAAACTACAGGCACCTCAGGGAGAAGGGAAGGGGGGGCACCTCAGCCACATGAGTCCACGACACCAGATCCACGAGGGGCCTCCATGCCCACTGCTCGACACAGAACCGGCACTGTCAATGGGCCAGGGGTGCTTGAGACAGCGTTGCCCAGCGGAGCGGTGCTTGACAGGAAGGGCCCAGCGGAGCGGTGCTTGACAGGAAGGACCCAGCGGAGCGGTGCTTGAGATGAAGGGCCCAGCGGAGCGGTGCTTGAGATGAAGGGCCCAGCGGAGCAGTGCTTGAGATGAAGGGCCCAGCGGAGCGGTGCTTGAGATGAAGGGCCCAGCGGAGCGGTGCTTCACAGGAAGGGCCCAGCGGAGCGGTGCTTGAGATGAAGGGCCCAACGGAGCGGTGCTTAACAGGAAGGGCCCAGCGGAGCGGTGCTTGAGACGGCGGTGGCCAGCGGAGCGGTGCTTGAGATGAAGGGCCCAGCGGAGCGGTGCTTGACAGGAAGGGCCCGGCGGAGCGGTGCTTGACAGGAAGGGCCCAGCGGAGCGGTGCTTCACAGGAAGGGCCAAGCGGAGCGGTGCTTGAGATGAAGGGCCCAACGGAGCGGTGCTTAACAGGAAGGGCCCAGCGGAGCGGTGCTTGAGACGGCGGTGGCCAGCGGAGCGGTGCTTGAGATGAAGGGCCCAGCGGAGCGGTGCTTGACAGGAAGGGCCCGGCGGAGCGGTGCTTGACAGGAAGGGCCCAGCGGAGCGGTGCTTGAGATGAAGGGCCCAGCGGAGCGGTGCTTGAGATGAAGGGTCCAGCGGAGCGGTGCTTGAGACGGCGGTGGCCAGCGGAGCGGTGCTTGAGATGAAGGGCCCAGCGGAGCGGTGCTTGACAGGAAGGGCCCAGCGGAGCGGTGCTTGACAGGAAGGGCCCAGCGGAGCGGTGCTTGAGATGAAGGGCCCAGCGGAGCGGTGCTTGACAGGAAAGGCCCAGTGGAGCGGTTCTTGAGATGAAGGGCCCAGCGGAGCGGTGCTTGAGATGAAGGGCCCAGCGGAGCGGTGCTTGACAGGAAGGGCACAGCGGAGCGGTTCTTGTCACGGCGGGGCCCTGTTCAGCAGTGCTTCTCACGGCGGGGCCCTGTTCAGCGCTTCTTGTCACGGCGGGGCCCTGTTCAGCGGTTCTTGTCACGGCGGGCCCTGTTCAGCGGTTCTTGTCACGGCGGGGCCCTGTTCAGCGGTTCTTGTCACGGCGGGCCCTGTTCAGCGGTGCTTCTCACGGCGGGGCCCTGTTCAGCGGTGCTTCTCACGGCGGGGCCCTGTTCAGCGGTTCTTGTCACGGCGGGGCCCTGTTCAGCGGTGCTTCTCACGGCGGGGCCCTGTTCAGCGGTGCTTGTCCTGTGTTTCTAGGGAGCCAGACCTGGCCAAGACTTCCCGCTCAGTCGCCATCCGACCTTGCGGTCGCGGGGCCCTCCTGTGATGGAGTCCTGGGCCCGTGGGTGTCGTCCGTCACAACCGGAATGGGGCTGGTGGGGCCCTCCTGGGCAGCTCGCCTGCTGCCTGACTTCTCCGCCCTGCTGCCCTTGCCCTCCTTCGCTGAAGCTCTGTGGCCCTTGCCTCCCTTTGATGATGTGGCAGGTGACGGGCAAGGCTACTGTCCTTGGTGGCAGCCGTCTCAGGCTTGTCGCGCCGGCCCTTAGTTTTTTTTGTCCTCTTCCCAGGGGGTGGGCTGGCTGTCCCCTTGCTGCTGGCTGATGTTCCTGCCCTAGGAGCTGGTGGACTACAATAGCCCTGCACTATGGTCACAGTAGATACAGGGCTGGTGGTGGCTGAGGTGCTTTTTTGACTCTTACCAGATGGAGGGGGTGGGTCAGTGGTTGGAACGAGGTCAAGGTTGGAAAGGAAAAGCACTTTGGAAGCACAGGGACGGGTAGGTGTAGTGGTATGGGGTGGAGGAAGAGGATGTGGTTGTAGGAGAGTCAAGTGTGCTGTCTTTGGGTGCAGGTGCTTGTGACGGAGGCTGTCGTGAGGTGGATGGCTGTTGGGTGGGTGGCTGCCTGCGTTTGTGTGGTTTGGAAGAGGGTGTGACAAACACACTGGGAGAGGACACAGGGGACGTGTAAATGGCAGTGGGGGTGGTGACTGCACGTGTGCGGACTGTAATGGAGGGTGTGCTGGTGATGGAAGTACTGGCTGATGGTGGTGTGCATGCAGGTGTGAGTGGAGACGTCACAGGGAGGGAGGAGGGAGATGAGGAGGTGGGGGACACAGAGGTGGTAGTGACTGTTGGCATGTCTGCATCTTGATGTTGCTTGGGTGAATGCTTGTGGGATCTGTGGTGCTTATGTCTGGATGAGCTGCCCTTGGGTGTAGAGGTGTGTGCAGGCTGGTCTGACGGTGCGGATGGGATAGGCAGAGGAACAGGAGACTGGGACTGGGTGGAGGGAGTCAGAAGAGGGAGGCTGGAGACAGGGACAATGGCCGCCGTCAGTGCTGAGGCCAGAGCGTTGCACGATCGCTGATGGGCAGCCTGACCCGAATGAATGCCCTCCAGGTATGCATTGCTCCGATGCACCTCCCTTTCTACACCCTGGATGGCATTCAAAAGGGTAGACTGATGGTTCTGAGGAGGTCAATGACCTCCTCACTGAGGGCAGCAGGGGTAACTGGGGCAGGGCCTGAGGTGCCTGGGGCGAAGGAGATGCCCGCCTTCCTGGGCGAGCGGGCACGGAGCGAAGGCTGAGGGGCTGCTGGGAGGAAGGGGCTGGTGCGCTGGGTGGCGGCTGTACCTGTTGTGGCGGTGGGCACGGATGTTGCCGCCACCGCAAGGGAGCTCCCTTCCGAGGACGTGTCGGTGTCGCTGACGTCTCAACGGGTCCCCGTTGTGGAGCTCCACTCGCCCTCCGTCTCACCGGTGTACTCGGAGTCTGTTGCATGGCCCTCCGGGGCCATGTGAGATGCAGCTCCCTCGTGCGCCGATGCCACTTCTCCTCCGCCTGATGATGCTAATGCACACATGAACAGGAAGACAAAGAAAATGGGGAGGGGAGAAATGAAGACAGGTTGAGTGCATGCATTGGCAACACCGTTGTCGGAGAGGACAGACACAGAAGCCCCCTGCACTAGGCCGCGCAATCGGGGTACACTACTCAGTTATTGTGACTAGGCCTACAGGTCTATGGACGACAAATGCACACATGGGTGAGGCCGGACCATGGATAGCTGTACTTGGCACCCTACAGAGGTGGGGGACGGGGGCACAGGGCCATGCCTAACGGAGGGGCCTAGCCTACAGAATGCGCCCTGGCCTAGAGATAGCCACAGCCCTCCTCCCCCACCAGACACCTTCACTGTGTGCTAAGATAGCAGAATGTGCTGATACTCACCCCCTTGTGTCTGCTGTGAAGTCCTCACGCGCCCATCCAAATCGGGGTAGGCCACCGCCAGGATCCGGGACATCAGGGGGGTCAAATGGTGGCTGGCACCCCTCCTACGTTGGGAGGCCATCCCCAACAGAGACTCGGCGGTCTTTCTGGTCCCGCGGCGGATGTCCTCCCACCTCTTTCGGCAGTGGGAGCCCCGTCTGTTGTGGACCCCCAGGGCCCGGACGTCCTTGGCGATGGCACGCCAAATGTCGATCTTCTGATGGGCGCTGACCTATGTGACATGTACAGGGTGGTAAAGGAAACCTCATCACTTTTCTGACTGGTCAATGTGAGTGCCCCCCCCCCCCCCCAACCTTGCCATGTGGCACATGCTCTCATCTTTCGTGCGTTGCACTCCTCATTCGCTCCCCTCCCCACCATCTTACATACACCCCACTCAACACAGGCATAGCCCATTCAACGTGCACCCTGTGTACTAACCTGTTGGTCTGGAGGACCGTAGAGTAGCGCATACTGGGAGAGGACCCCATCAACAAGTTTCTCCAATTCTTCATAGGTGAAGGCAGGGGCCCTTTCCCCAGTCGCAGCAGCCATTGTATCTCCCAGACCGAGGTCACAGCAGCACTTGCAGTATCGGTCCTCTCCTGTGGATGATCAGGTCTCGAGTGATTAATCAGATAGAAAATGGCGGTCACGCCCGCGGCGGTGCGTACCGCGACCGCAGGCGCCCATCCTCATTGGCTACTGAAACCCATAGGGTGCAATGTTAACCAATGCGGCTTAGCACCGCGGTCTTCGACTGCCTACCGCCACGGTGTGCCACGCCAGCGCATTGACCTCACATCCCACTGTCACACTTCACAGGTCAGGCAGTCGCCATTTCAAGGGCCCACATGGCATAATTTCTACTGCATCACACAGGCCTAGGCCTTGCATTGCCACTCATACAAGCCTTTCAATGCATAGCGATTCGTGTACTGTGCAAGCTGTGTGAACGAACCTGTGGGTTGCTTGACTCTGCGCTCCATGTTGTCCTTCCTAGGCACCGTCCGCTGGGACTTGCGAGGAAAAGGATGAATCCTCCTGTGTACCGACCGCTGGTGGACCTGTCGACAATGGAAGAACGACATATCATACTTACATACAGGCTAGACAGAGCAACTATACATGAACTATGTGCCCAGCTGGAGCCAGACCTGATGTCCCCCCTCCGCCAACCCACAGGGATTCCCCCTCTGGTGCAGGTTCTGTCAGTACTCCATTTTTTGGCAAGTGGGTCTTTTCAGACAACAGTGGCCATATCATCTGGGATGTCTCAGCCTATGTTTTCTAAGGTTTTGTCCAGAGTGTTGTCTGCCCTGATGAAATACATGCGGAGCTACATTATTTTCCCTGAGGTGGGCGATTTGGCTACAGTGAAGGGTGATTTCTATGCCCTTGGACATATCCCCAACATCATTGGTGCCATTGATGGGACCCATGTGGCTTTGGTTCCCCCCAAAGAAAGTGAGCAGGTGTACAGAAACAGAAAAAGTTATCATTCGATGAATGTCCAGGTGGTCTGTTTGGCTGACAAGTACATCTCCCATGTAAATGCCAAGTTCCCTGGGTCAGTGCATGACGCGTATGTCATGCGAAATAGCAGCATCCCTTATGTGATGAAACAGCTACAGAGACACCGTGTGTGGCTAATTGGTGACTCTGGTTATCCCAACCTGTCGTGGCTACTGACCCCAGTGAGGAATCCCCGGACCAGGGCTGAGGAACGGTACAATGAGGCCCATGGGCGAACTAGGAGGATCATAGAAAGGACCATTGGGGTCCTGAAGGCCAGGTTTAGGTGCCTGCATATTACAGGGAGATCCCTAATGTACTCACCAAAGAAGGTGTGCTATATCATCGTGGCCTGCTGTATGCTTCACAATCTTGCTTTGCGACGCCAGGTGCCTTTTCTGCAGGAGGATGGTCCAGATGGTGGTGTTGTAGCAGCTGTGGAGCCTGTGGAGAGTGAAGAGGAGGAAGACGACGGGGACGACACGGACAACAGGGATACAGTCATACAACAATATTTTCAGTAGCACACAGGTAAGAATCACCCACGCCATTTTACATTTACTTAAGGCCTCATGCGTCTCTACTGTCTGTGTTTCCCCCCAGTTCCTGTTAACTGATTTGTGACTTTCCCTTCCCTTTTCAGAGCTGTATGACCCACTACGTGACTTCTGCTTTGTTTGCCCATGGACTAAAGCTTATTGAAATTGGTATGTTGTCATCACATAGTAACTGTACATTATTGCACCATTATGTGTAATACATTTGTTAAGAATACAAGCAGACTCCTGTTATTTTAAGTGCAATAAGTGATTTATTTTAAGTGCTACATATAGGTACATGATTGTAAAACGGTGATGGGTGGGGGTGGAGTAATGTCCATGGCAGAGTCCAGTTCTCAGTCTCACAGGTGCATTGTCCATATGCCTGGGGAAGGATGGAGCAGGGGCAGTTAAAGGTTGGACAGGGTGACAATGTGGGACAGTGGGATGACATCAGGGGGTATCTTATGCTGCCGGGGGTCTTGCAATCCTACTCTGTCTTCTTGTGAGATCTCAGGTTCCGCTTGCGGAGTGGTTCTTCTTCTGCAGGAGGTGGGGTTCTGGTGGCCTGTCGTTGTGTGGGGGCCTCCTGTCCACTAGCGCCGGCGGAGGTGGTAGGCTGTTTCTGGCCTGGGCTAGTGACAGGGGCCCTTTGGGGTGCCACATGGTCCCGCAATGCGGTGACTATCTGGTTAAGGGCCACGACGATGGTCCCCATTGCGGAACTGATGTTCCTCAGTTCCTCTCTGAACCCCATGTACCGTTCCTCCTGCAGTGCCTGGATCTCCTGGAACCTGGCCAGTACCGTCGCCATCGTCTCCTGGGAGTGGTGGTAAGTTCCCATGATGGAGGAGAGGGCCTCTTGGAGAGTCGGTTCCCTGGGCCTGTCCACACCCTGTCGCACAGCAGCCCTCCCAGTTCCCCTGTGTTCCTGGGCCTCTGTCCCCTGGACGGTGTGCCCACTACCACTGCCCCCAGGTCCCTGTTGTTGTTGGGGTGGTGGGTCAACCTGGGTGCCCTGTAGTGGTGGACACACCGCTGATTGATGTGTCCTGGAGACAGAGGCATGGGCCCGCTGGGTGGGAGCTGTGCTGGTGTTCCCAGAGGGGGTTGGGTCTGGTGTAGCCTGTGGCTGTCTGTGGGGAACCGACTGTCCAGAGGTCCCCGATGGGCCGGGCTGGTCATCTGGGTCCAGGGAGACAGAGCTGCTGTCATCGCTGGGGGCCTCTTCTGGGGGTGGGATGGACATCTCTGGACCCTCCGTGGCGGTGTGGTGGCGTTCGGGTCCTGCAGGAGTATAAAGGTATGGTTATTGCTTCTGTGTGTGGCATTTCGTGTGATGGGTGGGTGTCCGTGTACCCAAGTGCAGGCATTCCCTTGTGGGGGCTTTTTGTGAGGGTGGCTTGTGGGGGTGATGTGTGTGTGCAGTGGGCATGCTTTGGTGATGGGTGTCCATGCTTTGTGGTCGCATGCAGGGCTTGGTGTTGGGATGGGTGGGTTGTGATGGTGAGCCATTTGCAAGGAGTTGGTGTGATGGGGGTGGGGGTGAGGGTGGGGGTATGTGCTGGCATGCAGGTGGGGTGGGGGTGGGAAGCAGTAGTGAAGATTTGACTTACCAGAGTCCATTCCTCCGCCTACTCCTGCGAGGCCCTCAGGATGCAGGATGTGCAAGACTTCCTCCTCCCATGCTGTAAATTCTGGAGGAGTAGGTGGGGGTCCGCCGCCAGTCTTCTGCACCGCAATGTTGTGCCTTGATACCATGGAACGCACCTTCCTCCGTAGGTCGTTCCAGCGCTTCCTTATGTCATCCCGATTGCTTGGATGCTGTCCAACCGCGTTGACCCTATCCACTATCCTTTGCCATAGCTCCATCTTCCTGGCAATTGTGGTGTGCTGCACCTGTGCCCCGAAGAGCTGGGGCTCTACACGGACTATTTCCTCCACCATGACCCTGAGTTCTGCGTCAGTGAACCTGGGGTGTCTTTGGGGTGCCATGGGGTGGTGTGGATGAGGTGTGGGGTGGCGTTTGTGGTGCGTGAGGTGGTGTGTGGTGTTTGGTGCGTGGATTCTGTGTGGGTGATGGTGTTGTGTGCCTCTGTGTTGTGGGATTGTCTATTCTGTGCTCTCTCTCTAGCCTTCGTCAATAATTTCGGGTCGTAGGGGTTTGTGGGTGATGTGGGTGTGTGTTTTATATTGTGTTGGGTGTGTGGGAGTGCTGTTAGTATGTGTATCAGGTGTGTGTGTTTCAAAATGACCAATGTGGCTGAGTTTTCTATGTGTGTGTGTATTTTGACCGCGGCGGTGTGTACCGCCAATGGAATACCGCGTTTGAAAGACCGCCGCGTGGATTCGTGTGTCGTGATAGTGTGGGCGTATTTCTGTTGGCGTGACGGTGGAGGTTTGGTCATCGCCATTTTTTCGCTGACCTTTTGTGTGGCGGACTTTTGTGGATGTCGGGTTTTTGGTGGTTTGCAAGTTGCGGGTCAGAATGACCGTGGCGGTTTACCCCGGCCGCGGCGGTGTTATGGCGGTCTTCTGACCGGCGGTAAGCGCCTTTTACGGCCGAGGTCAGAATGACCCCCTAAATGTGTCCTATCATGGTTGCATGGCTTGCATGGTGCACAAGTAGGACACAGCTCCCCCCTGCTCAGTGTAGTTGTAGCCATTATTTAAATATCCTGCATTAATTTTTTGAGCTTCTATACCAGAAAGATAGCCACAAATGCGATAGTGTGGGGAGAATGGCAGTGTAGTTACAAGTCCCACAGAAGTGAAATGGCAATGTAAATTGCAGCCTTTGGAGCCCCAACTCACTCAAACAGGAAAACGGCCAGGGCATATCGCAACTGGCAGCTAAAGTGGTCCATAACCGAAGCACCTCTGGAACAGAGGATACGCCCAGAACAACAAGGACAGCCGAGACAGAGGGGAAACAACCATCAGATCCCCCTCAAGTGGTGGAACACTGCAAGGAGGTAGGCAGGTGGGGTGCAGTCTGCTCGCTAGAAGTGGCCAGTGGCTTACTTATGTACTAGTGAGGGACTGCAGGCATTACCCACTGGCCAATGCCAAAGGTTAAAACAACACTATTGATCCCCCTGCGACATACCATAAATATTATAATCAGTTTAGAGAATTGAAGGCTACAAATAATTCAAGAACAAGAAGATATGAATACTTGGGTTAAAGATGTAAAGTTCATTATCTGTGACCTACAGGAGAACATTTGAAGCCTGACTCAAACTGTCAAACAAGTGAATTAGCTAAAATGAGTTGAGACAGGTTACAGAAATATAGCTTTCAATCAATTTCCTCTGAAAAAGCAGACCTGATGCAACATGAAAAGTGTTAAAGCCAACCACATCAGCTAAACATTTTTTAAGAAGAAGTGCAATGTGCCTTATTTTTCTTTCTGGCTGAGATAAGTGGATTAAGTAGTACTTAGGATAAGATACACCAAACAAAGCTTTGGTGATGTAACACAGGACCACCTCAGTAAAATGTTAGATGGCTTAACCATGTCCATGGTTTTTGGTAAAACACACTTAGAGATTGCAGTAATGTCGAAGTCAAGCAATTTTAATTGAGATCGTAACAGATAAAAAGATTGTGAAGGGGACAGAGGCTCAATTCATATTTAAAAGCAGCATGAACCATGCTTTGAAACAGTCCGTGTTCATTGTTCCAAGTCGTCTGTTTAAATGAACAAATTAGAATGCCCTACAAATGTCATAACACTAGTTATGAACTGGGGCTATGATTGAGCCACTCCTCAACCCACTCAAATCTCTGCATCTGCCAGGTGATATCATCATGGCCAACTTACTGACAAAGTCAGAGACACCATCAAGGATGAGGTTTCCAAGATGCTAGTGTTCGAATTAATTGAGGTTTCCAGCAGTCCTTGGGCCAGTCCAATGGTCTTGGTCCCAAAGGCTACTACCCTTGATGCCATCCCAGAACTGAGGTTCTGTGTGGACAACTGTGGACTCAACGCCATCATTAAGAGTGATGTGCACCCCATCCCCAAAGCTGATGAGTTTATAGACCGACTAGGAGCTGCCAATTTCCTCAGCACGTTTCGGTACTGGCAGATTGCCTTAACCGATGGGGCAAAGTAGAGGTCAGCATTCTCCACCCCAGAGGGGCATTACCAGTTCCGGGTTATGCCCTTTGGGATGAAAAATGCCCCTGCCACCTTTTAGAAGTTGGTCAGTCAGGTGTTGGCTGGGCTGGAGGAGGTCAGCAAAGCTGATCTGGATGACATCGCAGTGTTCAGCTCCGGCTGGGAGGAATACCTGCAACACCTCTGTAAATTGTTGAAGGCCTTGTGGAAGGCAGGCCTCACTATTAAGGTCAGTAAGGGCCAAGTAGGGCAGGGATCTGTGGTTTACCTGGGACACCAAGTGAGGAGTGGCCAGGTGGCACCCCTACAACCCAGAATTAACACTATTCAGGCTTGGGAACCACCGAAAACCAAGACAGAGGTGAGAGCCTTTCTAGGTATCACTAGTTACTACCGGAGGTTTGTAAAGGGGTATGGCACTATTGTTGCCCACTTGACAGAGCTGACCTTCAAAAATCAGCTGAATAAAGTGATCTGGACTGAGGCTTGTCAGGCCACTTTTGATGCCCTGAAGGCAGCCATGTGCACAGCACCTGCACACAATGCAGTCTCTAACACCCTGGTATATGTCTGGGGCCAGGCCTGGGCACGGCAGGATCTTGTTAACAACAGAGACTTTCCTTTGAAGTTTGCCTACTTCAAAGGCAGAAATGAGTATAAATAGTGTACCCAAAACACCAGAAATTTGGATTATTTCTGGATCAAGAGGAACCTCTGCTAAGGAGAAGAGCTGAAGAGCTGGAGGAGGAGTACTGCCCCTTTGCCTGTGAGTGTGCTTTGCTGGGTTGGTGTGCAGTTGCTGCTTCTGCCTTTGAGAATACAAAGACAGGACTTTGATTTGTTTTCCTGTTTACGAAGTGTCTCCAAGGGCTTGGACTGAGCCTGCCCCAGTTCTGAAGTCTCAGGGTATGAAAGACTTCCCCTGCCAGCACCTGGACTCTTTTGCTGATATTCCTAACATGCCAAATGGTACCCTATCCAGACCCTTGGCCCTTGAAAAGAGAAGCTGGTGGAACCAGGGCTGAAATATACGCACCAGAGCTGACCTGGAGAAAAATCGATGCAGCACCTGTTTTGTGGATGAAAAATTGTTGTACCCACCCGCATTGCCACTAGAAAACCAAAGCAACACCCGCTTCCGGCTGCCAAAATCGGCACATCACCCACGCAGGCTGGCTTTTCACCACCATTTGTCTGGATTTCATACACATCGTCGCTGTGAGTCAAAACCACAGTGAACATGCACCGACCTGAGAGTGCCCGGCCAGAAATTGATGCATCGCTCCTCTGAAGGAGAGAGAAATGACACATCACCTACCCAGCCTGAGAAGAATCGATGCACTGCCTCACTTGCGAGTCAGGAATTGATGCTTCACTTACTTTTCCGATGCAAGCTCACCCATAAAGCTTTATTTTTGATGCATACCAGCTACTCTGTGTTAAAACAACACATCCATTGGATTTTTGCTGTTTTGGTCTTGCTTGATGTAGATAAACATTGGCTATTTTTCTAAACTGGTGATGAGTCCTTTTGTGGTGTGTTCACTTTGTTAATATTTGTGTTGGTACAAATACGTTATCTCTGAGATAAGCCTAACTGCTTGTGCAGAACCACGAAGGGGGTTAGCAGGGTTTGTCTGAGCAGTATAACTCCCTTACCCTGACTAGAGTGAGGGTCCCTGCTTGGACAGGGAGCAAACTGACTGCCAACCAGATATCCTGTTTCTAAAACTACCCAAAACCTTCTGCTTTGTTATAGCCTTCCACAGCAAATACTTCATTGATAAGTCACTTGTACTGCGTAAAATACCAAACCTGGGCCCAACTCAAACAATTATGCTTTAACTGCTTCATAAAGAGGTCACATTTTAAATTCTGAGGGGCATCTTTATAATGCCCTAGCACCACCTTGCACCACATTAAAGTCATTGTTTTTTACGTTAATGTGGCCCAATGAGGCCAAAACCCCTGCACCTTACTTACAGGGTGGAGCAATGCATGCATTGCGCCACTCTGTAACCCTTTGCGCTGCATTATGCCTGCACCAGGCATACTGTATGCAAAGCGGGCGTTCCCCCATTAGGGGAGCCGGAAACATTTCATAAGGAAATCTATGAGATTTCCTTGTGCCATTTTTTACATCACTTTTAACACCTGCTCAAGAGTAGGCATTAAAAGGGGGATTCCATTCTTTAGAATGGGGCCCTATCTACTCTGCAGGAGTAGCACCAATATTTTGGTGCTACTCCTGCAGAGTACATCAATAGCGTAATGAAAAATGATGCTATTGTCCCCTACCGTGTGCCTGGAGCACCGTATTTTAAATACGGTGCCCACATGGTGGCGGTAGGGGCGTGCTAAGGGGCACAGGGAAAGTGGCGCTGCACTGGGTACAGCGCCACTTTTCATAAATCTGCCCCTTAGTTTTTGCAAACTATGCCAACACTAGTTCCCGTCGCCTTTACATGCACTTGAAAAAGTTGAATTATTTTAACTCCAACAATCTCCTGAGTCCTACGGCAGTCTCAAAGAAATCTAGCATGTCTGGCAACCATGTGAAAACAAAACTGGCTTCATGTCATTTTAGGACCGAAGCAGTTTGGCACACTCATCTGGCCCTTCAGTCTTTATTTCTTCACTCTCCATATTATTTCTTTGTGACATCACCATGGACTTTGATGACCATATTGCTCCCACATTTCTCAACCTACCCCATACTTATACAGGTCAGTTGCCTTTCAGCCATCTGCTATCACCGCCCACTTCAATCCTCACACTTCCCTAGCCTGCTGTCTTCTACCCACTTCCATCAATGGCTACATCCCCCTTCCCAAACTTACCTCACTGAGTTCCCCTTAAGTATCCCTCCATGTAGATGTAATGCCTGAGCTAATCAGTCACCCTCTAGATCTGTCTTTGCGAATCTAAGTACAATACACTTAACTAAATTTTTCCCATATTCCACAAGCAGACCTGCGCCATAAAGCTGCTTGTTAGCACTAGGTACTGATCTCACACTTGACCTAATCACTGTAGGAGATGTGACGTGTAGCTCTTGCACTACCTCTCCAATGAGAATAATGTGAACATCTTGTTCAATCACTAGGAGTACTGGTTCTGCTAATGGCAAAAACTCAAGCTGCGATGGAAGAGATTTCCTTGCAGCCTGAGATGGTATTTCTTTTAGCTATGCAACTTGCAGTGTGCCATACGAGGTGACTTCAAATATAGTGATTGCAAACAAAGCCTTTAGGTTCCAGGTGTTTTCACTGTGTTGATAAGTAACTGAAGGGATGGTATTGTTGGAAGTGAGAGAATACCTCCTTTCTATTGGTACCTCTCCCTAAGAAAACTCTTCTCAGGAATCGCTGCATTGGTTAAAATCAAGCAGGGATCCATCCACTATAACATCGGGGGCCGTCTTACAAAAAGTGCCCCAAGGGTGTACCAGGCGTTTGCGCCCACTATAGGTGCCATTGGCACACTTTAGTATTACAGAAAGGCCACAGACACTTGTGTGGACCTTTCAATAATACTGATATTGCTGGTGCGCATGTAGCAACAGTGCCACGACCAGAGTATATCCTTCATTTTCATAGGAGCGTGGCCCCATGCAAATGAGGGACTCCTTTTACCTCTGTTCCCGTGCCATGTGAAAGACACGGCTGCAAAGACAAGGAAGCTGTCGGAAAGTGCACTAACAGTGAGCCATCAAAAAGCTGGACACTGTCAGTGTGGCTTCTGGTGCCAGGCCTCTGGATCCTATGGATCCCCCAGTCATGATCTTGCAGGCGGGTCCAGTCACTGACTGCACCCTCCTGCAAGGTGGATCTATAATTTCCCTTAAAAGTGCAACACTGAAACATAGAGCTGCTTTAAAGCAGCTGTTCAGTTTTCCACTTAAATGCGAGTTCGCAGCTGCCCTCAGGCAGCATATTAAATGTAATAGGAAACACTTTTTCTGTTTGTGTCCAACATGCCTGTTATCAGGTGTGCCGTGGCACGCACACAGAATGTGTGGCCTCAATCAATCAATCAATCAAAGGCATTTGTATAGCGCACTGCTCACCCGGAGGGTCTCAAGGCGCTGGGGGGGGGGGGGAAACGCTACTGCTCGAACAGCCAGGTCTTGAGTTGCTTCCTGAAGGCGAGATGGTCTTGCGTTGTCCGGAGGTGGATGGGGAGGGAGTTCCATGTCTTGGCTGCCAGGTAGGAGAAGGATCTTCCTCCGGCGGTGGCTCTGCGGATGCGGGGGACGGTGGCGAGAGCGAGGCTGGCGGAGCGGAGCTGGCGGGTGGGCTTGTGGAAGGTCAGGCGGCTGTTGAGGAACTTGGGGCCCAGGTCGTGGAGGGCCTTGTGTGCGTGGGTGAGGAGTCGGAACGTGATTCTTTTGTTGACGGGGAGCCAGTGCAGGTCTCTCAGGTGTTCGGAGATATGGCTGTGTCGGGGGATGTCCAGGATGAGTCGTGCTGAGGCGTTCTGGATCCGTTGGAGTTTCTTCTGGAGTTTGGCGGCGGTGCCGGCGTAGAGGGCGTTCCCGTAGTCCAGCCGACTGGTGACGAGGGCCTGGGTGACCGTCTTCCTGGTCTCGGTGGGGATCCACCGGAAGATCTTTCGAAGCATGCGCAGGGTGTTGAAGCATGAAGATGAGACGGCGTTGACTTGTCTGGTCATCGAGAGGGAGGAGTCCAGGATGAAGCCTAGGTTGCGAGCGTGGTCCGTTGGCTTGGGGGTGGCTCCCAGGGCGGGGGGCCACCAGGAGTCGTCCCAGGCGGATGGTGATGATCCCAGGATGAGGACCTCCGTCTTGTCTGAGTTCAGTTTCAGGCGGCTGTTCTTCATCCATTCGGCGACGTCTTTCATCCCTTCGTGTAGGCTGGCTCTGGCGGCGTCCGGGTCGCTGGTGAGGGAGAGGATCAGCTGGGTGTCGTCGGCGTAGGTGATGATCTTGAGGTTGTGTTGACGTGCGATGGTTGCGAGGGGGCTCATATAGACGTTGAAGAGGGTGGGGCTGAGCGATGACCCTTGTGGAACTCCGCAGATGACTTCGGTGGCCGCTGACCGGAACGGGGGGAGGCGGACTCTCTGGGTTCTTCCGGCGAGGAATGAGGCGATCCACTCCAGGGCCTTCCCCTGGATGCCGGTGTTGTTCAGGCGCTGTACCAGGGTGCGGTGGCAGACAGTGTCGAACGCTGCGGAGAGGTCCAGGAGGATGAGGGCCGCAGTTTCCCCATTGTCCATTAGGGATCTGATGTCGTCTGTGGCTGCGATGAGGGCGGTCTCCGTGCTGTGGTTGGCTCGGAAGCCGGATTGCGAGTGGTCGAGGGATCCGTTGGTCTCGAGGAAGGCAGCTAGCTGTCTGTTGACGGTCTTCTCGATGACTTTGGCAGGAAACGGGAGGAGCGAGATGGGGCGGTAGTTCTTGAGGTCGGAGGGGTCTGCAGTTGGTTTCTTCAGCAGGGCACTGATCTCGGCGTGTTTCCAGCACTCCGGGAAGGTGGCGGTGTTGAAGGAGGCGTTGACGATGTCACGGAGGTGGGGTGCGATGATGTGGTCAGCCGTGTTGAAGATGTGGTGTGGGCAGGGGTCCGTAGGGGATCCGGAGTGGATGGTGTTCATTGTGCGTGTTGTGTCTTCGGTGCTGACTGGGGTCCAGGTGCGGAGGGTGGCGGTGGGGGGCATCGGTTCGGTGGTGGGGTTTGTGGTTGGTGGGCCGAAGCTGTTGTGAATGTTGGCGATCTTGTCGTGGAAGAAGGCTGCGAGGGAGTCGCAGAGGTCTTGCGAGGGAGTGATGTCATTGTTTCCGGCGTCGGGGTTGGAGAGCTCTTTGACGATGCTGAAGAGTTCCTTGCTGTTGTGGGTGTTGTTGTCCAGTCGTTCCTTGAAGGCTGTCTTCTTTGTGGCGCGGATCAGTTGGTGGTGTTTGCGGGTGGCGTGTTTGAGGGCCGTCATGTTGTCTGTGGTCTGGTTGGTGCGCCAGGTGTTCTCCAGGGAGCGGCAGTTCTTCTTGGAGGTGATGAGCTCGTCGGTGAACCAGGAGGCTTTCTTGCTGCTGCGTCTGCTGGGGGGGTTCTTCTTCAGTGGTGCGAGGGCGTCTGCGCAGTTGGTGATCCACTGTATGAGGTTGTTGGCGGCTTCGTTGGGGTCCGTTGAGCTGGTGGGGGGGTTCTGGCTGAGGAAGGTGGTGAGCTGGTCGCCGGTGATCTTGTTCCAGCTCCTGCGGGGGGTTTGTTGAGGGTGGTGGTGGGTCGTCGTTTTACTGAAGCTGAAGTGGACGCAGCTGTGGTCAGTCCACTGGAGATTGGTGGAGTGGCTGAAGGTGACATATTTGCTGGATGAGAAGACTGGGTCAAGCGTGTGGCCGGCGTGATGTGTAGGGGTGGTTACCAGTTGCTTGAGTCCGAGGTTGGCCAGGTTGTCCAGTAGAGCAGTGGTGTTGCGGTCCTTGTCGTCCTCCAGGTGGAAGTTGAGGTCCCCCAGGAGGATGTAGTCGGTGGAATTGATGGCGTGGGGGCTGACGAAGTCTGTGATGTCTTCGCTGAACTGTGTGCGTGGTCCCGGTGGTCTGTAGATGAGGGTGCCTCTGAGCGTGGTCTTGGGGTTGGTGTGTATCTGGAAGTGGAGGTGTTCGGCGGAGGTGAAGGTGTCATCAGAGTTGGTCGTGATGCGGATGGTGTTCTTGTGGATGATGGCGATGCCTCCTCCTGTCTGGTTGACGCGGTCCCTCCTGGTGATTTTGTAGCCTTCTGGGACGGCGATGGCGACGTCGGGTGCTGAGGAGGCGTTCATCCAGGTTTCTGTCAGGAAGGCGATGTCTGGTGCTGTCGAGTCGAGGAGGTTCCAGAGTTCGACGGCATGCCTGTGAACGGAGCGGGTGTTGAGCAGGATGCACCTCAGGTGTTTGTTGCTGGGGCTCGGTTTAGTAGGTGCAGTGTTGGGTCGTAGGCTGGTGAAGCGGCAGGTCAGGCAGGTGAAGGGTCCGTGGGTGCGTCTCGGGGTGGCTCGGTAGCAGGCGGTGTTTCGGCCGGCGTTGAGTGCGTGGAGGGTTCTGGCATCGTAGCTGTGCAGGGTGTGCTGGCGAGGGCGAGGACCAGGGGGTCTGGCGCTGGGCGCGGTCCAGGCGCGGACGGGCGCAGACGGGCTTACCTTTGGCGCACCTTCGGCGCCCAGTCGGAGCTCCCGCTGCGCGCGTCCGCTGCGCGGTCGCTCTGGGGGCGTCATAAGTAAGGAGCCGGGAGGGAGGAGCAGCTGGGTGGCGGGAGCGGTCCGGCGAATGGAATCACAGGGCCTATGTATAATAAGGCTCCAGGGCTCTGAAAGGTTCAGGAAGAGGCCCCCATGTATGATCACTTGGTCCACACATCACCAAAGGCCCCAAAACTCTTTCCACCATCTCCAGGAGCAGCCTGCAGGATGTAGTCCCAATCTGCCCACCCCAGGGCGTCATAAACCCCACTAGACACAAGGACGCAGTTTTTATATAAAAATGGGAAGGATGCCAACTCATCAAAGCGCTGGAATAAAACCACCAACTCTAAAAAATCAACAGCCTTTCTTTTTCCCTGCGGCAGATTGGGGGCTGCACCTCCAATCTGCTCTCACCTAAAGAACATAAAGCCCTTTAAAGAATGCCTGTTTTTATTGCATTAAAGATGTAGTGAAGGTTGGCCTGTCAAGGCATTGGGATGTTTCCCCCTACCCCAATGCTCCAACTGCCTTTCTGCCCCCCTGCTCATTTACCACCAATTTTCCAAGCATTGTGGGAGGAGATAGACCAGTAGACACAAGGTTGTTTAATTTTACAAAACAAGAGGTTTTGAGTCCATCCGAGGCATCGAGCCAGGTGCTGTTCCCCCACATCCCCAAAAACCTTCCTGTTTTCTCAACTCCTGTGGACTCATTAAGTGACTAATCCTCAATCTGCCCTCCTTAAGTGGGATAAAAACCTCTTGGGCTTGTACTGCCCACTTCTAAAACACAAACAGCCTGTCTTCTCCACCGTGGGTTGCAGATCATAAGATTTTCCTCCAATCTCCCCGTCCTAGTAGTTTAAAAAGCCCACTAGGCATCAGGGCTGTTTTCATTCAATAAAATAATGGGCAGAGCAGGCCAGTTGAGACATTGGGCTGTACTCCACAACCATTTAGCCTCAACAGTCTTTTGGCACCCCCAGGAAGGACAGATCGAGGGATGTGCCCCCTAATCAACTACTGATATGGGTAAGACACACACTTGGAAAGGTCTGTTTTTTTTTTTTTTTTTAAATGGGATGGGACTTGTGTACAATGGCACATGATCATATTGCCCATCTTTAATACTCCAACGGTCTTCATGCCACATGTAGGGAAGACTGGAGGATTTGCCCTAATTTGACCTTCACAGGAGGCCTAGAGCATGCTAAATCAGAGCTGTTTTTATTTGTATGATAAAATAGGGAGAGGACTGGCTCTTCCTGGCTTTAGACAATACCCTCACCGCCAGAGCCCCAACAGCCGGTATACCCCAAGGGATTTATCTCCAATCTGGCATCCCTGGAGGGGGAACATTCCCACTAGAGACAAGGGGCAGAATTGGGTACATGAAAAAATTAGATGGGACAAGTTTATCCAGGCATCAGGCTGTACCACCTCCTATAGAGCCTCAAAATTATTTTCACTCCCCACAGAGAAGCATATTGGGGGATTTGCACCCAATTTGCCTACAAGGGAAAGAGAGGATGCTGAAAGCCCACCAGGCTCCTCAGCTGTTTTGAATATCTAAAATATTTGAGTGGAGCAGGCCCTTCTAGGCATTAGCCTGAACCTAGCAATAAAGTCCCCAACAATCTTTCATCTCACCTTATCCCTAATTTGCTCTGCCAGGAGACAGAAACCGAGTAGATCCAGGGCTGTATTTATTATATGAAAAAATAAAGTGGTGTCTGGCCCATAATGGCCAACAGGACATACCCCCTCCACTAAAGCTGTATGGTCTTTTTGCCCCATGGACAAATATTGATTGATTTGCCTCCTATCTACCCTTCCTGAGGAGGATGGGCTCAGGGGGAGCAGAGCACCAACTAGATACCAGGTCTATTTTTAAATATTTAAAAATATTGGCTTCAGGGCCTGTCCGTCCAGGCACATGGCCACAACCTTTTTCCCTGAAGCCCCAACAGTCTTTTTGCCCTGCGTCCAGTAACCAGGGCTCTTTTTTAATGTAACAAATCAGGTGGGTACTGGCCCAACTAGGCAAGACCACCAGTATTTCTTCTCCTCCTGAAGGTGGTAGGAGAAACTGATTAGAACCAGGGTTGATTTCCAATATCTAAATGAGGGGTGGAGTTGACCTGTCCAACCATCAGGCAGTACTTCTCAACTCCACATCCCCTAAAGTGTTTCTGCCCCCCTACGGGGTTGGGGATAATTTACCAACAGACTATTTTTCTCTAGGTCACAGAAGGGCTATGAGCAACAAAACAGTTTTTAACTAAATATTAAATTGTCTGCATCTGGATTTGTTTAAGAACTGGTTCTTACTTTTATTTGGGCATACCTTATACCCTTGGAACCAAAACAGTATTTTTGCTACCCTTTGGCCTTCATCAAAGTACTGCAGTGATCCCCAAAGCAAACAATAGGACATTTGGATTCTTTTAAGTGTTTTTTTGTTGTTGAAATATGGGTCAGCAATGATTGTGTTCACCCCACCTAGCCCCTATTCTGCCTACTCTGGGTGGCAGAAATACTGTTTGGTCCTGAGGGGTGGCAGCTGCAGTCCAGCTCTACAATGGGAAAGCCTTAAAGACCATTCTACTTCTGACTTTGTTCCCTGATGATAAATCATATTTCTGACCCCTCTGGGATGGGCACCCCAATCTGCCCACAGGAGGATGTTGAAAGGCAACTAGAATGCCACAGAAATAAGTGAAGAAATGGGTGGTTCAGTGAACCACTTTGGCATTGGTCACCATCCCAAGACACCAGAGAATCTGTTGGTTTACGGGGGAGGCAGAAATGGGTGTTTACCCCCCTCTTGTCCAGCCCATTTGTCAAGCATATGCCTTGCCTTGGGGAATTGTAACAGTGTATTTCCTCTGTGTGAGCCAGTACCCTGTAGGCACCACAATAACTGAGACTTTCTGAAACCTAGAGACCCAGAAGAATTTACTGTGGTGCGGACTGTGTGAATCGCAGCAGGATGAATTACACAGAGTGCTGTGCAAACATAGAAACTATGGCTAAAACACTTAGGCCCATATTTACAAGAAGGTGGTGCATCAAAGATGATGCACCACTTTTTTTGCTCCCCCCTACTGGCACCTAGCAACACCATGGTTGACTTTATTTATGATACATTGCACCACTGCGGTCATTACCACAATAGCATCACAATTTTTGACTCTACTGTGGTGCTTTGCTGCAGTAGCATAAAAAATAAACTGTGCTAGTGCAGCAAAGTGCAGGGAGGGCTATTGACTACAATGGATGCGTCACTTTAATGCATGCCTGAGCGGGCGCTAACATTAAATCTTGTAAACTTCACTGCACTGTTTTTACGGGCCTCCCAGAGTTCCAACGCCCCCTTTCATACATTATGCCTGACACAGGCATAATATGGCGCAAAGTGGTGCAATGCAAGCATTGTACCATTTTTTAAAATTGGGCGTGGCAGAAAAGCCACCTTAGCGCTGCCTTAGCATCAAACAAATGATGCTATGGCGGTGTTTAGGTGGCACAAGGGTCCTGTACAAATGCCCCTATATTTCCTGTCTCTTTCCACAGGGGATGGATGCAACATTTTAGTCCGTAGTCAACTGGCACCAAACAAACCCTAACTACTCAGATCATTTTTGAAAACTAGCAGCCAAGAGGAAACTAGGAGGCTGTCCCTTGCATGAAGCCCAGCATTTCATTTTACCCAAATGCCTTCTAAGCTTCAGAAAAGCGGTTAAAAACACAATGGGGGTCATTCTGACCCTGGCGGTCCAAGACCGCCAGGGCCACGAATGACGGAAGCACCTCCAACAGGCTGGCGTTGCTTCCAAGCCCATTCTGACCGGTCAGAAAACCGGGGCCGGCGGTTTCCCGCCGTTTTTGCCCCGGCTGGGCGAATCCGCCAGGGCAGCGCTGCAAGCAGCGCTGTCCTGGGGATTCTGACCCCCTTACCTCCAGCCTGTTTCTGGCGGTTTTCACAGCCAGGAAGAGGCTGGCTGTAAGGGGTGTCCTGGGGCCCCCTAACAGGGCCCCATGAAGCTTTTCACTGTCTGCCTAGCAGACAGTGAAAAGCGCGACGGGTGCAACTGCACCCGTCGCACCGCCGCAACACCGCCGGTTCCATAACTTGGTTAGCGCCTGCCGGCCCAGCGGGGATGTTGGAATGCGGGAAGCGGTATTTTGGCCGCATGGCGGCCAAATGCCGGTTCCCACCTGGCGGGCGGCTACCGCCGCCCGCCAGAGTCGGAATGATGGCCAATGTCTCCAGTATTTATGTGACACAAATCTCAGACACTTCCAGACAGTTTCCATCATCTTATCACTTTGCATTCCTACCCTTCTCCTAATAAAAACAGTTCCCTCCATGTGTGGTTGGGCACAATGCAAGCCAAAGGAATTGAACAAAAATGAATACATGTGAAGACCACATTGAGATCACTCTGACACTACATTGACTTGACACAATTCAAGTTTCGACTAGTTGTGAGAATCCCACTCTCTCAAATGTGCTACCATTAATATTGGGAGAAGTGAGATGTTCTGTGATTGAACATTTGTGGATCCTCACAGATTCTGGACCTGTAATTTTAGGCAAAGTCCGGATGCAAAATGTGATGGGATCCATGTAAACCAGACTACCCTGGTCTCCCCTGGGTGTCTAGGTTTCAGAAATGTCTGAGGTTGGTAGGTTTCCCTGTATGCTGGCTGACCCAGGACTCCAATATCGCAGAAACCCACATCGCCAGAAGGTCTGAAACTCCAAGGAAATTTCTTGATGCCTCCATATTGCATTTGGGAGTCTTCCCTGTCACTGGCGTTTGGCTTGAGGATGCAAGTATGGTTCCATTTTTATCAGGAGAACGATAAAAAAACAGAGTAGTAGAACAATTGTTATTACCTTCTCAATTTCAATTCATTTTGGCTTGCAAATGTAAGTTAGAGTGAACGAAAGAACACATTTTGCAAATTTTCCTCTATATCACGATGCTATGGGAACCTCAAATTATGAGTTGTGCAAATAACCCCTACTCCTAAAATCTGATTCATTCCTTCAAACTAATTTTTCATTCATTTGCTTTTACCTTATAAATTGATGCACAGTCACTGCACAACAAAAAAATAATTATATGTTATGTTTGGTTGATGACCCTAGGTATCAGGTGTTTTTGGACAACCAAACAACACCATACGTTCATGCCACTGAAAAAGTGTCACATACTCACACACAACAGTGGTATATAACAATATTGATTTCAGGATTAGGTACTCTGCTCAGCTCTCAGAATTATTTGGACTAGCTCTAAGACTTTTTTTTCAAATCGCAAAAATGTCACCACATCAATCTCCTTTTACTTATACAGTATATCAACACCATAAAGTGTTTGCATTTGTAATTAATTGAGACGAGCTTGACAAAATGAGGCGTTCTACAAAGATAGACTCAAGGAAGCATGTGAAGTCAATTACAGTAACTAAACAATAATATAAATAAAATGTATTTTATAAATAAACGATGTTACTACTCTAAAGCACAGGAGGCAGTTTTTCCGCAGTATGTCACCCCTAGTTGTCAAGTAGATATGAGAAGCATACTCCCATGTAGTAATGGTGAGTTACATTCTAGAATGGTTTCCCTCAGAAAGGTCACTGTAGGTGGAAGGGTATTAGCCTTCATGAAACCAAGTATGGTTTAGGGAAGTGCAGGCAGTTGAGGTTAACAAAAGACATAGGGGGTCATTCTGACCCCGGCCGGCGGCGGTAGCCGCCCGCATGGCTGGGACCGCCAGAAGACCGTACCGCGGTCAAAAGACCGCGGCGGTCATTCTGGGTTTCCCACTGGGCTGGCGGGCGACCGCCAAAAGGCCGCCCGCCAGCCCAGTGGGAAACACCCTTCCACGATGAAGCCGGCTCCGAATGGAGCCGGCGGAGTGGAAGGTGTGCGACGGGTGCAGTAGCACCCGTCGCGGATTTCAGTGTCTGCTGAGCAGACACTGAAATTCAAAGTGGGGCCCTCTTACGGGGGCCCCTGCAGTGCCCAAGCCATTGGCATGGGCACTGCAGGGGCCCCCAGGGGCCCCACGACACCCCTCACCGCCATCCTGTTCCTGGCGGTCGAAACCGCCAGGAACAGGATGGCGGTGAGGGGGTCGGAATCCCCATGGCGGCGCAGCAAGCTGCACCGCCATGGAGGATTCCCATGGGCAGCGTAAAGTCGGCGGTACACCGCCGACTTTCCGTTTCTGGCCGCGGCTGTACCGCCGCGGTCAGAATGCCCTGCGGAGCAGCGCCAGCCTGTTGGCGGTGCTCCCGCCGACCCCGGCCCCCGGGGTCAGAATCACCCCCATAGTTTATGTTGCGATATGTTGGAAAAAAATTAGTGAGAGGGTAAGAATGAGTACCCATTAGTTTAAAGTATGTATATGGTGTAAATATGATGAAGGGTCTATGGGTGGTAAAGATAAGAATTTAAGTATGGGATGGAGAATGCGTGCTGTAGAAGACTAGCCAGATAACTCATGATTAGGGTCTTAATAGATGGTGTTGTTGAATGTTAGTGACTTAGGGGGTGATTCTGACCCCAGCGGTCAAGGACCGCCGGGGCCGGGGTCGGCGGGAGCACCGCCAACAGGCTGGCGGTGCTCCGCAGGGCATTCTGACCGCGGCGGTACAGCCGCGGCCAGAAACGGAAAGTCGGCGGTGTACCGCCGACTTTCCGCTGCCCATGGGAATCCTCCATGGCGGCGCAGCTTGCTGCGCCGCCATCGGGATTCCGACCCCCTCACCACCATCCTGTTCCTGGCGGTTTTGACCGCCAGGAACAGGATGGCGGTGAGGGGTGTCGTGGGGCCCCTGGGGGCCCCTGCAGTGCCCATGCCACTGGCATGGGCACTGCAGGGGCCCCCGTAAGACGGCCCCACTTTGAATTTCAGTGTCTGCTCAGCACACCTTCCACTCCCACCGTCGCACACCTTCCACTCCGCCGGCTCCATTCGGAGCCGGCTTCATCGTGGAAGGGTGTTTCCCACTGGGCTGGCGGGCGGCCTTTTGGCGGTCGCCCGCCAGCCCAGTGGGAAACCCAGAATGACTGCCGCGGTCTTTTGACCGCGGTACGGTCTTCTGGCGGTCCCAGCCAGGCAGTCGGCTACCGCCGCCGGCCGGGGTCAGAATGACCCCCCTTAGTTCAATAACCTGTCTTAAAAGTGGCTATGGTACTGGTAGAAGTGATAAAGAAAGCCCACTCATGCTAATGTAAAATGGATGTCAAGGTTTCGAGTGAAGCTGGGAGATGTATGTGTATCAGGAGAAGTAGACATCAGTGGTCAGAGAAGGAGTAGAAGAAAATGCAGCAAAAATCAATTATTCTTGTGATAAATTTGGTATTAGAAGGTGGATGGCCTTCCAATGTCTCATGTCTATTCAACAGATGCCAGTTCGGATATGGTAGAGACATGAATTATGTTATCATCCTTTTCATATAATGTATTATTGAATTTACAATACATATCATGCAGAATAACAGAAATGCAACTTTTAACTCATAACGGTTTTTAAAAGGCACAAATACTATATCAAATATACTAATTCATTTAGCCTCATAAGTTAATAGAGCACATAAATGTGATCTTATAATGTGCTTTATCATACTTCCACAATTTAACATTATACACACACATAGTATGGGACATTTCTAGGAAGCATAGATCTTTCTATTTCTGACTTTTCATGCCTTTCAGATAAAATTTGCACCAAGAAACAAACTTTCTGCTCTTTGTGTAATGCTGAAAAAAAGCAAATCCATAAACCTTCTAAATTCTACAGAAAAAAATGTAATGTAACTTGATAGTTCCTTTCTTGTTTCACCGGTGGCTGGTATTGGGTGCTCAATAGTCAGTGGTGCACAGCTGATGGTGCTACCGCCACACACCTCTTTCATTTGCTCCCGCCTTCCAACTTCTCCACAAATGGCACAGTACTAGAGATGCTTGAAAATGGGATTTTATTGCTCAGTGCTGAGAAATACAATGTATTTTGATAGGTAAATCATGGTGCTTAGAAGCTGAGGCTGACTGAAAAATGCTGTTATTTTAAAACTAATAATAAATCCAGGATTCATAAAGCACGGCAAATCACATGTAAGGGCCTGAAGTTGCTTTATTGTGGGCACAGGGAGATTAAGTGGTTTGGCCAAAACATTAAAACAATGCCGAGGCTTGAACCTGGTTCCCCCAGCTGCGCAGTTGAAAATTCAGTCCGATACCCCACACTCTCACCCTTTTGATATTATAAGGTTGAAGATGGAAGTTGGGAACCTCTAACCAAATATTAAAACAATCTCCATAAACTCAGTAGATACATAACCTCCAAATAACTTTGTTCTTCCCACCTGCCAGATACATTTGCTACATAGATTCATCCAACACTGTTAAATTATGCACTTTCATAAAGACTGAGGGGCGTATTTATAATTCCCAAGCGCCGCCTTGCGCCACATTAACGTAATTATTTTTGACGTTAATGTGGCCTAATGAGGCCAAAATCCCTGTGCTGTATTTACAGAGTGGCGCAATGTGTTTATTCGGCCACTCTGGAACCCTTTGCGCTACGTTATGCCTGTGCCATGCACAATGTATCAAATGGGGGTGTTCCCCTGTTAGGGAAGCTGGAAAAATGGTGTAAGGAAATCTAAGAAATTTCCTTGTGCCATTTTTAATGGCATTTTTAACACCTGCTCAAGAGCAGGTGTTAAAAGGGAGCTTCCATTCTTTAGAATGGGGCCCAATGTGCTCTGCAGGAGTAACACCAATATTTTGGCGCTACTCCTGCAGAGTACATCAATGGCGTCATGAGAAATTACACTATTGCCCCTACCCTGCTCCATGGTGCACCGTATTTTAAATATGGTGCACACATGGTAGTGGCAGGGCGGTGCTAAGGGGCGCACGGAAAGTGGCGCTGCACTCAGTGCAGCACCACCTTCAATAAATCAACCCCTCAGTCTGCTTCCCTTAGTAGGCTGGATTCAACATTTCTACTTAGTGGAGCCTATGAACCTAACCTCAAGACTGTGTATAGATAAAGTGAGCTTTAAACAAGCCAACATTCAAATATCAACTAAGAGTAGTTGACGGTCCATTGGAGTATTGCGCTATTTAATCCAAACTGGAGTAATCTCTTTAAAATCTTCTATTTTCTGGCTTGTTCACCTGGTGCAATTTATATATCCACCCAGCTCTGAACTATATAGACATTATTGATTTATTTAGCCTTATTAACAGGGAAAGAGTTACTGGCAGCATGGCAGCTCACATGGGAGCTGAAAGTCAAAACACAACTTGCAATATAAGTTGAAATCAGCTTGATTGTGCAATCTGCATAGTCCACGAACAGGGTATAAATTCTATGAAAACTAAAGGCCTAATTTAGAGTTTGGAGGGCTATTTACTCCATCACAAATAAGACGGATACCCCGTCCACTGTATTATGATCTCCAAAAGTCATACTGGGATTGTAGTAGGGAAGACAGGATACCCATCATGTTTGTGATGGAGGAACTCCCTCTGCCAAATTCTAAATCAGGTCCAATATACCAAATGGAGTAAAAGTTCTAATTTTTCACCTGCAATTTAAAGCGTCCTTTATCAAGAGATATGAGCCCAGGACCATTACTTTATTTCTTGAATAGTTGATAGCCAACAATTTCTTGGTTTAGTAAAGCTTGAATAGGTGCATGTATGACATGTAATTAATTTTCATTTTGAATCATCAAAATTGCATCGTCTCCAGAAAGCAGGATAGGAACTGGAGAAGGTCCAATCTCAGAGCATCCAAGGATACCAGAATTATTTTACCAGGAATTAATTAAAAAATATTTTGATGGGGTCTGTGACCGGGGACAATATTTGCACACCATTGTTTCAATGTTAAAGAACCCCAGTTGTTTTTCATGCAGTGGGAAAAGTCGGTGTGTGCTAGAGTTTCAGAAACAGCTTTCTAGAGCGGGGTCAAGGAAGGTGCTGGTGGTGGGTGACAGGCCCTTAGGAGTGGACAGGAATGCGTGTGTGCAGATTCTCCGAAATAAAAAGATGTCAGAGGGGCCTTGCAAGCTAAAGTCGAAAGGAAGCTGAACAAGGAAGATGTGGTGATCTTGGACTCCCTTAACTACATAAAATAATTTCTATTTTCCCTCTGGAAGCGGTAAACTCTGCTACAAGGGACTACTTACCCCAGACTGCTTTGTGGGCCCAGGAAGCGGCCATTTTCGACATCACCTGCTCCCACTTGCCATTTCCAACGAGCGCTATAAAGCGCAAGGGGGCACACCGCTGTGTTGGAAGCAGGCGGGGAGTGCCCGAGCAAAGCCTGGGGCAAGGGTGGGCCCAACCACACCCATCGGATCCCGAAGAAGGCAGGGCTGGACCTGCCCTGTTGGTTTTGGCTCACACCTTATTTTATCATGTATGTTTTGATGTAAGGTATTAGCTAATAGGTGGGCCTGCCCTCTCCATAATCTCATTCTTATTTTTATAGAGGTGTATCAAGGCTTTTAGAGCCCAGGGCCACAATATGGGAAGGCATAAACTGCAAGAGAGTAAGGTAGCATCCTCAAAACCTCAAAAGGGGTCTACAATTGACTCCTTCCTATCCCGGGCTATGGGCGTGATTGTAAAAGAAATTCACTTGGCTGAAAGGATGTTATCCTTGTAGTCAGGAGAGGGCCCGAGTCGCAGGCCAGTTGAGGGTCCTTCCGCGGTCCCACGTTACCTCCCCTATTCCATAGGGTCCTCGGATATTTTGCCTTTAGGACCCCCCGATGACTCCCACCCAAGTGAGGTAGTAGCTGGGATGGAGTACTTGGTGGACTCTTTAGTACAGACTCCTCCTATAAACAAAAAGCGTGCTCTGCCAGTTAAAGGGAAGCAATAGCCCAAGCAGCCAGAGTGAAGAGGTTTTATGATCAGCAAGGTAGGGGTCCCGGATGGTAGCCAGGAGTGGGATATTGTAGTGGATAAATTAAAAAACATTATTGAGCAGTGTCTGGCTCCAGTCCTAGAAAGGTTATTCAAATTGGAGACATTGACCTCCACTTTCAATAGGCCACATCCTGCACTGACCACTCATGGGCCCTCGCTGCTGGAGGAAAGAAGATGTGAGGATAGTCGCCTGTAGGGAAAAGCTGTTAGTTATCTAGAGTTTAGGGGGGGCATCCTCTCTCAGGAGTTGTGCCTTCAGCTCCTTCTAATGTTCAACCCTCACAATCTCGTGCTGCAGGCTCCTCATTAGGTATTATAAGGGGCCCCCTTGTTCGTGAAGTTGGGAGGAAAATGGTGATTCAGGGGCAATCCATAGAGGGGGTCCCTAGAAACAATAGGGGTAAGGTTGCTCGGTTTGCACCATCCAGAAGACTGCCCAGTCGGAATCTGTCACCTGAGCACTGCCCATATGTGGCAGTCTTAGCTGGTGGCCCCCCCTTGAAAACCAGCAGAACAAGGTCCGTCACTGACTGAGCCAAAACACTACTTTTCACCCCATGGAATCTAGGGATAAACTATTTGTGCGAAGAGCTGAGTGGATTGGTCCTACAAATTAGTCCATTGAGGGTGACTGTGTGATGATTAATTGTAGAACCCTGGATATGGCAGGGAGGTTGGTTTTCTAACTGCCAGGCAACCTTCTATGATGGGACCCGACAATAGGATTCTTCACTTCAGATTTTTCTTTAAGCCCACCACCCCATCGGTAGCTAGGGGTTTTAATTATCCAGAGCAGAGATTAGGGCTGTGCTCTGCTCCCATGATATCCACCAGAAATAGGTTCACACCCGTGTTTGATCTTGGTGAATTAGATTGACAAACTATCACTGTGGCCATAGGGGTTCCTGCTGGGGTTAAGCCAGATGGTTGCGCTTCTCAGGAGGGTATTCCCACATGAGCATCCAGGAAACTAAGTTTCCTTTCATGAAACTGTGCGGGTCTGGGGAATAAACTCTCTGACCCTCAGTGGATTACGTTCATCTCCCAGTATGACATCATATTACTTCAAGAAACATGGGCACAGGAGCTGTTTTCTGTAGAGGGTTTTGAGACCCACGTTGTATTAGCAGCTCCTTCACAAGGATCAAGAGCTAGAGGTGGTTTGGCTCTATTATTTTGTGTAACTGCACAACCTGGAGTTGTTCCAATCCCTCTTAGGCACAGTGGTATACAGATATCTTGGGTTGTGGTTTCTGAAAAGTTTCATTTCTTTGTTGTAACTTTTTATAACTCAATTTGTTACTCTGGGTGTCAGATCAGGTCTCTATTCCAAGCACTTCTGATGTTGGAAAAGAGGATGGCCCCTAAGTTTGGGTGTTTTAATGTCCTTTTAGTGGGAGATTTTAATGCCAAGATAGGTACAGCCCCTTTGTGTGTAGATCCCTTCCTTATTAAAAATTGGGTATTGCCCGCACAACCCCCAAACCCAAGAGGTAAACTGCTGGTGACTGAAGTGAGACGTGCCGGTCTCCATAATATGCTGGAGAGAGTGGCAAGCGGTGACTTACTCAAACCCACTTTTTTTGGGTGGGGAAAGGGGACTATAATTGATTATATTTTTATTTCTAATAGTTTTGTTGAGTGTTTTACCAAGGGGCTGATCCACAACCAAATGTTTAGTGACCACAATGCCATAGAAGCTAGAATGGTTACTCCCGCTACTGGGACTGTGAACTTGACTCCAGGTGTGTTTGGGCTGATTCCAAAAGACCAAGGTAGGAGGCTCAGGTGGCAGAAAGTTTTGATCCCCATCCTATTGGTGGAGGTTATTAAGAGATGAAGGAATGTGTTTTCTAGCTCCCTCTTACATTTTTAGGCCCCACTAGTGGCCATTCTGGCGGATTTTCAGTCTCTGAATAGCAGCCTCAGATCCATTATGTTGAATTTTCAAGTACTGTTAAAAGACCATAAAGATGGATGGTTTGATAAGATTTACGGTATTGTCAGTAAACGCCTCCACAAAGTCCTTAAGGACCACCCAAGGAAACCCCACTCTATCAGTGAAGCTAGGGCTGCTTACAAGGAGGCAATACAACTTTGGAGCAATGTCTCAAAGAAGAGAGGTGGGAGCAGTTAGAGAGTGCCTGCAAACTTGGGGATTTGAGATCCTTCTGTCGTATAATGAATGGGAAGCCAGCTCATCAAGCACCCCTGACATTGTAGGGACCACGATACCAGCCCTAAAATGGGTTGCCCACTAGAGAGGGTTTACTGACTGGACAGTGTAGAACAATTGGGGGAGGTGGAGGTGGAGGTGGCTGCTCCCTCTCCATTGCGCTTAGGTTTTAAATTGGAGGAAGTTCAGGTTGCCATCATAGGAAGCCCTTCCAATAAAGCCTCTGGCCTGGAAGGCATCCCTATGGACTTATATATGGAAAACATTGCCCTGTGGGCTCCGCTATTGACGAATGTTCTTAACGCTGCATCACAAACTGGTATCTCTTGTTCATGGAAGTCAGCAGTAATAGTGCTGGTTTTTAAAGAAGGGTGTAGACAGGACCCAGCGTGTTACTGCCCCATATCTTTGCTGGACTCCACGTTAAGATAGTGGGATGCATTGTCCTCCTTCGTATCAAAGAATGGATCCAATCAAATAATGTTATCTGCCCAGCCCAATATGGTTTTAGAGAGGGCATAGGGACAGTGGAACAGTGCCTTAATCTTAATCTATTGGTGGGGAAATATGTGGTAGCCAAAAAGGGCACTGTCTACCTGGCCTTGATAGGGTTTTTCAGTCAAAGCTATGGTCAATCCTGGAAGGTCTTGGGCTGGCTTAGCCTTTGGTAAATTTCCTTCAGGCACTCCACCAAGATGTTAATGCCTCAGTTAGATTTGGAAAGGCAGGGGAATGCTCTGATGTCTTTAAACTAGCTAGGAGAGTCAGGCAGGGGTGTGATATGGCACCAATCCTATTTTTATTATATATCAATGACTTGAATTCACATCTAGTTACTCATGGCAAAGATTTTTTTAAAGTCACAAATAATCCTGTCCTGTCTTTATTATATGTAGGTGACGCTGTCATCCTTTCTCGCAACCTGAATGGTCTTAAAGTTCTGGTGGATGAGACTATTGGTTTTATGGGCGACCTGCAACTGGATGTTAACACTTCTAAGACGCATTTTATGGTTTCTGGGAAGCGGAACCCGAAACTCAGACTGATCTTAGTTGAGGATCAGGTGGTAACAAGGGTAACCTCCTTCTCATATCTGGGTGTCACCTTTGATGAGCAGTGTACGTGGACCAAATGTCTCATAAACCGCTGTGTGCACTTTGACCACAGATGTGGGGTGCTCTTTAGATTTGCTCATTTAGTTGTGAGCAAGCCTGTTTTACCATTGCTGCAGATCTACAAGATGAAATGTTTACCTGTACTATTATATGGCGCTGAAATCTGGGGGTACTCCAACTGTATATCTATTCAATGCGAAGAAAATTGGTTTTGCAGAAAGCTATTAGGGGTGGGACCGGCTAGCTCAAGCTGGTTTATGCATGAGGAGATGGGTCTGGTCTTTGCGGAAGATCATGCTAAAATGGCGCCCATATTGTTGTGGATATCTGTCTGGAGTGGGGAAATGGCAACTTTTAACAGGGAAGTAACTGAGGACTGCCCCAGTTGTGACTTAGGCCTTAAAATCCCATGGCCTAACTATATTAGATCTTTAGCTTTATCAGCGAGGTGCTCAGAATTATTTTTTAATCCTGAAGCGTTGAAACGGGATGAGAAAAAGACTGTGACGGAACTGCTATTAAAGTAGCTCAGTGAAAGGAGAGCGGCTTTGGGTTGTAAGTCAGCCAGCGCCCTGATGATTTTAAATACTACTCTTGGCCCAGAACCCTAGCTTTTCTTTGTCAGAAACCCATGGAAAAGTGTCCTTCTCACTAGGTTCAGACTAGGTTCCATCCGTTGCAACTTATGCTTCCCGCCTGGCCAATATGAGCCATTTGCAATGAAAATTTGCCCATGTGACAACGCTTCACTCCAGACCTTAGAACACTTGGTCTTATTCTGTAAATTTTATGATTTTCGTCGAAGATTGCTTTTGTTCATTCTTAAAACCAAGGGTTTTTATCATTATTACCATGTTTTCTTACGTTTACAACTGTTGAATGATTCCATGGTTGCAGGGGCAGTTTCTAACTTTTTTAAAAATGCCTTGCATTGTAACAAGATAATGAACTTTGTGGCTTCTGTAGATAGAACATATGATTTCTTTTTTTAAAACCTATGGTCGAGTTATGGCCTTGTGTCTTTTTAATGTTTTAGGGTTTCTTACATGTCTGATTGTTTATCATATGAATTATGTAAATTGGTAATGTTTTGTACTTCTATGATTATTTTTTTTATCATCAAAATAAAGGAATTTAAATCAATCAACACCAGTTGTCCACAGTTCCAATCAAATCAATGGGCCTGAAGTTAATTGCACCATGGATTTTCCAGGAATCCCAGAGGAGCAGTATTTTGAATTATTGAAAGACCAGACACAAAGCTACAAAGCTGAGTAAAACGCAACCATTCTTAAGCCTAATATATTTAAGGTAAAATATGAATAAACAGACGTTTTGCTCAAAAGTGCCAATTCCCTTGTGGAGCTTTTCTAGAAAGCAGAAAATATTGTATTTTTTCATCCAGAAATCCATTGTTTTCACCTAAGGAACCTTTACCAGACATTTTACTGAGTGCATCTCTTAAAGAGATTGGTTTTCAGATAATCGGAGGATTCTGATTCAATTTTTAGAAAAAGAAGCTTAAGCTCAGTTTCCATCCACAAGAAAAAGTTCTCACCGATAATTAAAAAGCTATTGAAAATAGTGCATAGTACAAAGATGCCACTGTTGAATTTGGCTTCATACAAAAACCACTGGGATGTGGTAAGATTCTGGATATTTGTGTTAATCAAAGCCCCTTATAAACTCATTCAATGTAAAAGACTTTCTTTCACACAGTAGAGGAACTTCTCAAAGTAAAGAGAAGACGTACTAGAATTTATCTCTTAAGAGATACTTATAATGGTTGACAGTCATGCCAATACCAGGATATCAACTGAAGGTGTTTTTAGAGAGTAGGGTTTATCATGATATATTAACTATTATAGTGAGACATCAATAATGTGTCTGAGTCAGCCTCTGGGGCCAGAATTTGCTCCAAGGATGGAAGAATATCGCTAAACAAAATTAGGAGGAGAAGTTATTGATTTAACAAGACCTAGGTAATAAATTATAAGTTAAGAACATATGTAATTGTGGACCATAACTTTTAAAACAGGAAGCTTGATCTTGTTAATACTTACAGTAGTAAGCAAGGGGTCATGATCACTCCCTAGCATACATTCATTTACATATCTTTGACAATATTCTATGCCATAATATGATCATACCCAAGCTGAAGGTGAAATCTCTAGAAAATAAAAATTAAAGCCTGTTAGACATACATGGGGCATTTAGCACCTTCAAACCTAACTTTACAAGTCCTACAGTACTCCTCTGAATGACTTTGATGAATGCTGCTGATCACTCTGTGGGTATTCCAGAATCCAGATCCTCTGCCAGTAAGTCTCATTGTAGCCCTAAGTGTTCTGATTCAGGGGTAACTTATTATTTGTATTCCAATCCCTGCAATAACATGTTTGTGTCGGGATCGGAATCAGACGTTTTCCACTATTTACCTTTTTTCCACATTTTTTCTCGGTAAACCTTGTCATGTCAAACTTGCAGAAATTTACCGGTGGGTAATGCAAATTCAAAACCATCCAATGTGTGCCAAAATCACGAACATCCATGCTATGCCCCATTATAAAGGGCATAACTATAGCAGTAAATAGTTATCTCACTTTTTATATTCTGATCCTCAGGCAACTGGATTTTAAAAAGCGCAAAAAGTATCACATCCTCAACTAGTCCACAAGTAAGAGGGTGAAAATATATTGGAACTACTTACAGCAAATTAAGTAATTTTTATAGGAACTGTCAGTGAGACCCACAAAACAAGCTCTATTTGAGTTTGAGCATAGAGGACCATTTCTAGCCAGAATGTAATAGGAGAAATTTTTTTATCACTCGCCATGCTCACCAAACCAGCTACGTGCCGGATATAACTTGCAATTCAGTGACATTAGGATGTGTCTTTAGTAACTGGGACTCACTAAAATGTCAACTGACAGTAAAATGAGAGCATACATAGGATTTGTAGCAGGGACATGTAAGTATGGGAGTCGGAGAGCGTAATGCTATTAAGGCAGTATCCTTTATGTTCCTAAAGGGAGGATCCAATTGTGTTCAATATTCTTTGGTGTCTGGGATACTGGTTCTAAAGCTTTCAAAGAAGGGCACTTCTGGTACTTCCTTGTGTCATTAGAACTGAGGTCATAGGAGAAGCTGATAAGGATGTTAACAGAGGGAATAGAGGAAATTACTGATTGGGACAATTCAACTTTGGCGGAACCTGCTGATTTTGTCACTTCTTTAAAGTAGGGAAACTGCTGGTGGAGCAGCAGCTGCCTCACCAGTTGTAAACCTATGACCTGACGGTGTGTTAGCCATATTACTGTTGGAGTGCAAATATTATTAACAAAAATTGTGTCACTTAAAAATAGTGGGAAATAATATGTATTTAAAGATGTTAAAGAAATTATGTATTAATAAATAAAAACGTGTAAACTGATATGGTGGACACCATAAACAACATGCATAAATATGAAACCATAACTGTCTAATGAACATGTATTTTGTTTATATATAAATAAATGTACTGAAAAATGAATATGAATATGTACTAAAAGGATGAAAAGATTAAAATATTATGCAATGGCTTATTCTTCATGTTTCAGCATTGGTTTTAAAAGGCCTCACGTTTAAGTAATTTTCCGGAGGCAATGTTTTAAAAGTGTTAAATTTGTAAATAAGGTTTCTCTAAGCATCCTGTGTGACTTGCTCACTGTGGAAAAGTTATGTTCTTATATTGTAACATTTGTCTGTCTTCCTGGGATGAGAAAATGTGTACTCAGAAACAATAGTCTTCAGTGCACATGTATATCCTGCAACAATTGTATTGTTCTGCGGAAACTTGTGACTACAGTGAGAGAGGATGAGCCAATCGTGAATGGAGAAAATAAAGAAAATATTCTTCTGAAATGTGGAATAATTTGAATTGATTCTGATGTAAACCACCCCATAGTCTGACCAATAGAAACATAGCTAGTTGCGTTCTAGGACTTTAATATAGCAAAGAGTATGTGATGTAAGTGCAGTTCTTCTCAGTTCCTCACAGTTCTTAGCTGTCTGCAGTTATTGCTTTGCTCTGTTAGTGTAATGATGTGTTGTGTCTATAGCATTCTGCTATTGTCAGTTCAGATGCATTTCAAGACTAACATTAATGAACTGTTCCCTGTTATGTCATTGCCCAATGAAGAAGACCAAAAGATGCTCCACTGATGAAGACATCATTGCTTGCTGATCCATTTAGGAGAGGTATAACCTAAGGTGCATTTGTCTTTTTTGAAGATTTGTATGTTTTCTCTCTCTAGAGAACCCACAACTATTTTTGATTAGCACCATAGTCAGATGTTTTTCAAACTAATTTTTTACTTCATTTTTTATTGGCATGGAGCCCAAACATGCTTAAAAATTCAGAGTAATCGTTAAGGATGCTAACTCTAGATTCAACTCTTTTATATAATTTGAGTGTAAATAATTCATCTGTAATAAATAAATGCTTTCTGTTTCAAACATTTATTTGTTATTATTGTTATTCTGCATGGTGGTTCTTGAATGTTTAATAATAAATACTCTGTCTAGGCTAAGATTCGTTCGAAGAATTAGTCAGCCTGCATTGTTTCTGTACTTATATCCTTTGGTCTTGTGTTTGATTTACGTGATCTTAGCATTCTTAATCTAAAGGGCAATAAAGGTTTAAACTTTATTAAATTGTTGTGGTGATTCATGGCCACAGATGTCACGGTGTGCATAAGTTACAGTCTTCAAATTGAAATTAATGTTTATTAATTTGTTATTGTCAATGTTATTTGTTAGGACGTTCTTGCAGTCCTCTCTGAGTCCAAAGATTTGTGTCGACCTCTAAGGGTAATTGATGGTTACTGTTAGAAATGGGATCTCTAGTTGGCAGAGGTATACACCCTTGCCCACATAGAAACCCCATTTCTAACAATGGTGATCAGTGGCTAGGATAGGACTTGTGTTTGAGCAGTGACATACAATAGTTACATGTACAATACCTACCCACAGTTAAAGGTCAATTAGATTTTTTCTCTTTTTGCTTCAATTTCTTTCTGCTTGATATTTTAATCTAATCCTAAACAACATGTCTCTGGCTAAGTCTCAAGGAGCAATTGGAGAGTTTGACCTAGCTAAGCCTGAGACATACACAGTCAGCCAGCTGAAAGGGTTCTGCAAGGGGTAGGGAGCACCTTCCTGGGGTGCCTCCAGCAAAGAGGAGTACCAAAAGGCACTAAGGGCCTGGGCAAAAGCCCGTTCACAAGAGGATGTTGAGGTGGAGGAGTCAGAGTCTGGCTTCCCAGAGAGAATTTCAACTGTAGTTGGCCTGATTAAAACTGGAGGAGAGGAGAGCAGAGAGATAGGCAGAGGGGAGAAGAGCTGTGGCTGAAAGGGCCTTAGGTGACAAGAAACTACTCCTGGTTCATGAATTGAATCTAAAAGAGCTGGACCTCAAGTCTAGGCACTCTGAGTCCAGCAGTGATGGTGGCAGCATGCATACAGGACCTGCTGGAGACAAAGAGGTTTTTATAGCCAGAGATGTGGTGCCAAGTTATGTGGTGGGAGATGACACTGACAAATGGTTTAGTGCCTATGAAATTGCACTGAGGGCTTATGGTGTTCCTGAAGAGCAATGGAGGGCGGGCTTGTGGAAACATGTACCAGCCATCAAGAGGGGCACACTCCTCACATTAGGGAAGAAGAGCCAAAACACATACATGCTAATGAAAAAACATTTAAATTACCAAGTTAGTACTGATCACCAGAAATTCAGGGACAATACCAAACTTTCCCACCAAACTTGGGCAGACTTTTATGATACTTATAGCAAGGAACTGAATGGATGGGTGTGGGCAGTAAAGTAAATGATTATAAGCGTGTCTATGATTTGAACCTGAGAGAGCATATGCTCAGTATTTGCTTTATACAGTTCTGCCAGCACCTGATTGACAGTAAGCTGTCTGATCCCAGGAAGCTTGCTGAGGAGGCAGACCTCTGGGCTAGCACCAGGGTGTCCAAAAAGGTATCTGGGTGGGATAAACACAAAGGTGGCCAGGTTTCCCACCAGAAGAAAGAGGGGAGAGAAAAACTTAAAAATAATGAGTTCTCAAAAGGCCCCCAAAATAATTCCAAAGGGATAGTGGTAGCCAGTCTCAACCTGATTCTAAAAAGAAACCAGGGTTCTTTGATCAAAAGAAAGGGAGGTTTGTACCCGAATGCATAGCGTGCACTAAGTATGGTCACTCTAAGGGTGACCCCCAAGTGTCCCAAGAGGGCACAGCCCCCCACTGGAAGGCAGACACCTGGGTTGGCTAGTGTAGCGCTCGGGGAGGTTGTGGTTCCAGATCAGTTTGGGCTAGAGATAGAGATAACCCTAGTGTCCCTGGGGGATGGAGAGATGGTGCCAAAAGCCCACATGCCTGTCAATGCTTCCAAATATAGGCAGTGGGACACAATCAGTGGGCAACGGGTGGAGTCTCTGCGTGACACAGGAGCCATCATGACTACTGTCAGAGGTCAGCTGGTGTCAGCAGAGCAGGTCCTCCTGAATTCATTCCACCAGTCACAATTACAAGAGCCACCTACCGGTATCTATGGATCCCTTTGAGTGGAGGGAGAGGGGTCTCTTGTACTCTAAAAGTAGCTGTGAGTCCTGCCATTCCTGTAGGTTGTCTTATAGGTAACAACCTTGAGCACACTACCTGGAAGGAGTTAGTGCTATGGTCTCACTTGGACCTGTTTGGATTGTCTGAGTGGGTCTGCATGACCACAAGGCCCATGGCTGCCTGGGAGGGGAGTTAAGGGCATCTGGAGCCAGTAAGAATGCCCAGACAGCTGCCAAGGAGAGGGGCAAGGGGCACGGGAAACCGGTACTAGAAGTTCCCGTGGTGGTTGACGGGGCTCCTGAGGAGGAGGCCCCTGAGCCAACCCGGGAAGACATTGCTGCCCTAGGTGACCTGCCTGAGCTTGCTGGCTGGCAAGTTGAGGGTGGGCCCACCAGGGAAAAATTCTGCAAAGCGCAGAAAGAGTGCCCCACTCGTGAGGGTTTGAGGCAACGGGGCTCAGCTCAAGCAGCAGGTGAAGCCTCTGGTGATCACCTTATATATTGGGACAATGATTTCCTCTACAGTGAGCCTAAGGTACCGGAATCTGGGGCAGCACATGCGCTGGTGGTTCCCCAGTGTTACCGGGCCTTCCTACTGGGCCTGGCTCATGACAGTCCCCTGGCAGGATATTTTGGGCAAGAAAAGACCTTTGCCAGGCTTATCACCCACTTTTATTGTCCCCAAATGCAGATGGCCTCAGATGCATTCTGTAGGTTTTATGCCACCTGCCAGGCCAGTGGGAAGACAGGGAAAAGGCTCCAGGCTCCCCTGCTTCCACTCCCCATCATTGGCACCCCCTTTGAAAGGGTGGGCATCAATATCATTGGTCCATTGGACCCCAAAACTGCCCTAAGCAACGGATTAATCCTGGTTTTGATGAACTACACCACCCACTATCCAGAGGTAACCCGTAGTGACCAGAACTCTGATGGGGATATTTAACTGTGTGGGATTCCCAAAGGAGATTGTGTGTGACAGAGGCACAAACTTCATGTCTGCATACATGAAGTCCATGTGGGATGCGTGTGGGGTGACCTACAAGGTCACCACCCCCATCATTCTCAATCCAATGGTCTTGTGAAGAGATTCAATAAGACCTTGAAAGGCATGATCACAGGCCTCCCTGAGGCCACAAGGCATAAGTGGAACGTCTTCTTGCCATGCTTTCTCTTTGCTTACAGAGAGGTACCCCAGCAGGGGGTACGGTTCAGCCGCTTTGAACTTCTCTATGGGTACCCTGTCACGGGACCCTTAAAAATTGTGAAAGAGGGGTGGGAGAAACCTCCCAAGGCACCCCCTCAGGATGTGGTCAGCTATATGCCAATCCTCCTCAACCAGATGCAACTCTTCTGGAAAAAGGCCAAGAGCAGCCTCGAGGCCAGTCAAGAGGTGATGAAACGAAGGTATGACCAGAAGGCCACCAGGCCTGGAGGCAAGGTTTGGGTAATGAAGCCAGTAGAGACTAGAGCTCTCCAGGACCGTTGGACTGGCCTATTTGAGATCATGGAGTGTAAAGGGGAGGCCACTTACTTAGTGGACCTCCAGTCCCCTAGGACCCCCCTAAGGGTGCCTCCATGTAAACAGCCTGAAGCCTCATTTTGAGAGGACTGAGGTCAACCTGCTTCTGGCGACACATGAGGGTGTGGAGAAGGAGAGTGAGCCTCTCCCCGACCTCCTCTCCGCCAAGGAAGGTGATGGGTCAGTGGAGGGTGTCAATCTCCCTGACTCCCTGACCATGGACCAGCGAGGGGACTGCTAACAGTTACTGGAGCAGTACTCCTCCCTGTTTTCCCTCAACCCTGGACTCACACACTTGTGTGTCCATGATATTGACTTGTAAAGTCCCCCTGTAAAGAATACAATTTACAGTTTGTCAGACAGGGTGAAGGCCAGAATCAAGGAGGAAGTTGCCAAGATACTGGCTCTTGGGATGAGTGAGAAGTCCAGCAGTCCTTGGTCAAGCCCTGTGATGCTGATTACCAAGGCTGCCACACCCGGTGCTAAGCCAGAACTTAGGTTCTGCCTGGACTACCGGGTTCTCAATTCTGTCACAAAGACAGATGCCCACCACATCCCCTGAGCTGATACGCTCACAGACAGGCTAGGCATTGCCAAATTCCTCAGTAATTTAGATCTCACATTAGGGTACTGGCAGATCGCATTGACTGAGGGGGCTAAAGAGAGATATGCTTTTTCGACTCTTTAAATTGATCAAGCGCTTAAATTACTAGTAGATATGAGATTTTTGAATGTAGCATGTGTGCTAGGCTGATTTTTAATTGAAATACGAGGTGTCTTACCAGGGATTACAGGGCCCCCGCAAAATATAGGAATGTAGCATGTGAAGTTTTGAAATAGAGATGCCACTTTATTAGATAAATGAAGAGATTACAAATTGACTGCTTTTATAGTTATACCAAATGATTGTCATTTTTTTTATATAGATAACTTATACTTTTATCCCTCTGAGCAATATAGGACAACTGTCTTGTTATAACATGTAGGTTTAAACTAAAAGCACCGCCACTTTATCTAGACTTGCGCCATATGTAAATTATAAGAACTCTTGATTTATTAGAAATATAATCAGGTTATGCTGGTATGCACAACGCACTTTGTAAAATAGCAGGCAAATGAATCTTGAATTTGGGGTTAGTAAAATAATACCGATCCACATTAGGAGGGCATTGTAACTATGAAACGTTGGAATTAAAAACATTGTGCGGGTATACATCATGTAACAGTTAATTCTATAAATCATTGTATAGTTTATTCATGTTTTATGCTTTTATGGTTTTAAGTGAAATAAAGAAATTAATCAACAAAAGAAACTCCTGAGGGCCATTAGCAGTTCAGAGTGATGCCCTTTGGAAGGAAGAATGCCCCCGCTACCTTCCAACAGTTGGTTAATGGGGTCCTAGCTGATAAGGGTGCATTCTGTATGGCCTGCTTCAATTACATTGTAGTCTACAGTTCCAGCTGGGAAGAACACCAGCTCCACCTCCAAGAGGTGCTCCAGGCCCTGCAACAAGCAGGCCTGAATATCAAAGCCAGTAAGTGCCAGATTGGGCATGGTTTATAGTGTACTTGAGACACCTAGTAGTTGGTGGCAAGGTGCAGCCCCTCCAGGCCAAAATTGAGACAATCATGTCTGGCAACCACCTAGCACCCAAACAGAAGTGAGAACAATTTTTGGCCTCACTGGATACTACCGAGGGTTTGTTAAGGGTCATGGCTCCACAGTGGCCCCCTTAACAGAACTTACTAACAACAAGCAACCTAGGTTGGTGAATTGGACAGAGGCTTGTCAGAAAGCCTTGGACTCTCTAAAGGAAGCCATGTGCATGGCACCCATGCAAAGGGTCCCTGAATACTCCAAGGAGTTCATAGTATAGACAGATGCTTCACAGCATGGCATAGGGGCAGTTTTAGCACAGCTGAATGAGAAGGGCCTATACCACCCAGTAGCCTTTATTAGTAAAATGCTATTACCATGGGAACAGAGGTGGAATGCCATAGAAAGAGAAGCATTTGCTGTGGTCTGGGCACTGAAGAAGCTGAGACTCTACCTGTTTGAAACTCAATCCAGGCTCACACAGACCAAAGGCCCCTCAGATAGCTCATGCACATGGGGATCAAAAATCCTAAACTCTTGAGGTGGTCCATTTCCCTACAGGGATGGACTTTACAGTGGCGCATCGCCCAGGAACTGAACACACCAATTCTGATGGTCTCTCTAGATAATTTTGCCTTAGCGATGAGCTTTCCCAAGGAGTTGTGTAGCTGTCCCCACTTTCAGCTGGAGGGACACATGTTAGACCTGACAGCCTTAGAGTGGTCATCCCCCAACTTTTGCCTCTCTCTCTCTACTTTTCTGACACTGTTTTTTCTGGGTTTAAGACTCTGCGCAATTTACTACTGCTAACCAGTGCAAAAGTACACATGCTCTCTCCTTAAAAACATGGTAACATTGGCTCATACTCAATTGGCATATTTAATGTACTTTTAAGTCCCTAGTAGAGTGCACTACATGTGCCCAGGTCCTGTACATTGAATGCTACTAGTGGAATTGCAGCACTGATTGTGCCACCCACATAAGTAGCCCCTTAACCATGTATCTGGCCTGTCATTGCAAGGCATGTGTGCATTTAAACTCCTCCTTTTCAACATATAAGTCTCCCCTAAGGTAGGCCCTAGGCAATCCATAGGGCAGGGTGCTATATAGGTAAAAGGAAGGATATGTACATGTGTGTTTTATGTGTCCAGGTAGTGGAAAACTCCTAAATTCATTTTCCACTACTGTGACGCCTGCTCCTTTCATAGGACAGCATTAGGGCTACCCTAATATACTGTTTGAGTGATAGATTCTGATCAGAAAGGGGCAACCAGGTCATATTTAGTATGGTCAGAATGGTAATAGAAAATCCTGCTTATTGGTAAGGTTGAATTTTATATTACTATTTTAGAAATGTCACTTTTAGAAAGTGAGCATTTCTCTGCACTTTAAATCCATCTGTGCCTTACAGCCTGTCTCCAAACAACATCTTGGCTGGGCTGATAGACAGCTTCCTTGTGCATTTCACCCAGACAACCACAAACACAGGATGCTCAGTCACACCTGCACTCATCTGCATACTGATTGGGTCTTCCTGGGATGGAAGGGTGGAGGACCTACCACATACATTTTAAAGGCTTAGTGGCCTGTCCACACACAATGGACAGCCAAACCCCCTACTACGACCTTGGCAGACAGACCTGTACTGAAAGGGGGCCTTGTGCACTTCAAAACCACTCTTCGAAGTCTCTCACACTTCAAAGGCATTTTTGGGTATATAAACTGGGTCCCTGATGCCACCAAATCAAATACTTCTGGACTTGAACCGACAACCTGTCATGAGGAATTGCCTGGCTGCCCAACTGACCCATCTGGACTGTTGTGCTGAGAAGGACTGCTGCCCTGCTGTTGCCCTGGTGCCTTTGTGCCCTCTGACTTTGCTGAGAAGTACTCTCCAAGTGCTTGGATTGAGCTTGTCTCCTATTTTCTAGACTCAGTGGCAAAATGACATCATTTCTTTGGGAAACTCCTTGTGAGCTGAAAATCAATGAACAGCCTGCTGGAAACGATGCACAGCCGTTTTGCACCTGAGAAATCGCCGCACAGCCATGCCTGATGACGCAGCCTGACTTCCGTAGTAAACAATCAGCGCAGCGGCTGCCTTGCAGCCAGAAATTTGGCACACAGCCCACCAGAGCGACGCACAGCCAAACCAGAATGACGTAGCCCGACCTCCCGAGTGAAGAATCGATGCAGCGCCTGCTGTGCAACAGAAAATTTGACGCATTGCCTACCTGATCGACACAACGCCTTCCCGCATGCTCAGGATCTTCCCCGCATCATCCCTGGGTGTCAAAAAGATCACCTCATCGCAGTGAGGAACCAAAACTGTGCACAGGAAAATGACACAAAACCCCTTGCAGTGTGGAAAAAAAATTACGCATTGTCTGTGCAGCACTGGAAAATCCGACACGCCCCCTATTTTTCCATGCATCTCCTCCTCAGCAGTCTCTGTGCGTGTGATTTTTTACGCAAACCAGGTACTTTGTGCAAAGAAGACACAACTGTTGATTTCAAAGATATAAGACACTTTTTAATCACACTAAAGTGATATCTCAACTTGTACTTAGTGAATATTTATTGTTTTTACCTTAATTTAACCACATACATAGCCTATGTTTTTCTAAAACGGTGTGGTGTATTTTTATGGTGTTTTCACTGTGTTACTCTATGATCTATTGCACAAATACTTTACACATTGTCTTCTAAGTTAAGTCTGACTGCTCAGTGCAAAGCTACCAGAGGGTGGGCACAGGAGAATTTGGATTATGTGTGGTTTACCCTGACTAGGATTGTGGTCCTTACTTGGACATGGGTGAATACCTCTGCCAACTAGAGACCTCATTTCTAACAGTTACCCTATGCTTGTCACCTTTCAAATAAAATATCAAAAGAAAGATAAGGCTAGACACACCCACAATTTTGGTAGCAGGGGATGGTTTTGTCCCATTAGGAGGGAAATGTCCTGTTTTTATTAGTTACATGTAATTTGGAAAGAATTTGGATATTTGGTTTTACCAGTGCTTGATGAAATGTTGTTTTGCCAATACTTGTTTGGATTAAATTTGGTTTTTGCAATGCTTATTTGGAGATGTTCCCAGTGTCCTTAGTGTGATTTGTATTTTGGGAAAGGGTTTGCACTTGAGGGCTTTAGCAAATTGCAGGTGAATTGTGATGTTTGAGAGAAATAAGGAATTTGCATACTCTAGCTTATTTTGTTAGGGAGTGTGCATACTTCAAAGTATGTATGTAGGGAACTCATTGTACTTCAATTGGGTGTGACGCATTGTGCTAAAAAATTGCCTAAATGGTTGTTGGTATACAGACCCTGCGTGGTCTAAGACTCTAGAGTATCGTTCAAGTGTAGGAGACACTTGGTTGTTGTTGTTGTAACTTGTCTGTTTAGTTAGTCAATTGGGCGTAGTTGACAAATAGTAGTCCTTGTGTGTATGTTAAAGGAGTGTTAGTTTGACAGATATCGGTGATTCCTGAGCGCACAAGGAGGATCAGATATTAGTCAAAGGTGAAATTTGCCAGTAGAATTTCACTTGAGAATCGGAGAAAGCAAAGATCGAATGAAAAGTTGTCACAGCTAAAAGTCACAATCAAAATATTTGTGAAGCTCCCAAAGTGATTGTGTTCCCTACCTGAAGAAAGCAGACAAGTTGGTGTGTTGATTTTTCTTTAGTGCTCGCAATATTTTGCATTTAGTTTTGTGAGAATCGAATTAGGAGAACAAGCCACAAGACTTTGTCAGCCGCTGTGCAAGTGACATCCCTAGGTCCATGCTGGGATAGGTCGGTCGGTGAGAAGGAGTCTCGAACAGATTGGTGGACAACTGTGAAGGGCTATTGGTTGAAAGACGTAACTGAAAAGGATTTGGGGGTTAAATTACTTCCTGTTTTGAATTCAAATTGTAGTTTTGAACCCGATTAAAGTGAAAATGAAATTGTTCAAAGCGTTAAAGAGTGCACTTAAGTGAGATGCTTTCATTCCAGTTAGAGTAGGAGAAATTTCCCCACCAGAAGGTACACCTGCATATCGTAAATGAAGAGAAGAGTACCACAGCATGTATTTGGTTGAAACAGTGGTGCAAAATTGCAGAGAAGGAAGGTAGCTGTGTGTTTCCTGCCTACGGAACTTTCAATATGAGATTTTTAGAAAATGTGATTACTGTATGCATTAAAACCTCCTCCTAGACCACCACAATTTGAAGCTTTTGCCATTTGGGAGTTAGTGGTCAGAAAACAAGAGAAATTAAAATTTGAGATGCAAATGAGAAAAGTTGAAAAGACATTATTAGAGGCAAAATGGGACAATGAGCAAAGAATTTGGGCAACTGAAACCTTACAGGGTATTGGGATGTTTCCTGCAGTTACACAACAGAAAGAGAACAGTGTCAGATGGAAGACAAGGAAAAAGAGCAAAGATTCTTCTGATGAGGAGTCAAAGGCAGATGAGGCTAGGAAATCATTGACTCATGATGATGACTCAGATGATGATGAATTCATATTGCAGTTACTGAAAAGTCGTTCTCCACCATATGCTGCACAAGAGACAATTCCAGTTACTAGTCTTGGTAAAAGTTCTCCAGTACCAATTGTACTAACATAGAGTCAAGTACAGATTGAAAATAATGTTTCTACTATTACTGAAACTCAGACACCTATGACTCAGGTTGAGCTACCTGTAGTCTATCCTATAATTCCTGATGTAAGTTCTGCACTGAGCATGACAGTACCAGTAATACACTCATCACAGATATCACAGACTTACCAGAAACAAGTGATAGTTCAGATGGAGCCGACACTTAGTTCAATGACTCCAGTTCAGTTTCAGACAATGAAATCGGAATGTTTAATCAAGTCCAGAAGCATTAACAGTATCGGTTACTATTGGTCCTGCTGTCCCATTGTTTGCCCAGGGAAATACTGAGAGTATTACAGGATCTTTTAAATTCAAATGCAAACATGGAGAGACTAAGGGGGTCCTTATGAACACGGCTGGAATTCCCGCCGTGCTCATGCTGGCGGTCTTATCGCAGACCGCCAGTACCCTTGAGATCTCGCTGGCCGAATTATGAACATTCTGCTGGGCCAGGACAGCAGCACCCATCGCACAGATCACTGTCTGTAAATCAGGCAATAACCTGCATGATGGGGCACTGCACGGGACACCTGTACTGCCCATGCCAAGTGCATGGGCAGTGCACAGGCCCACAGGGGGGCCCTGGAGCACCCCTTCCGCCAGTCTTTCCCTGGCGGGTGAACCCACCAAGGAATGGCTGGTGGAACAAGGGTTCTTTATCCACAGCGCTGCCCTGTCGGATGAAGATTTCCGCCATCGTCAGGCTGCCTGTCGGCGGTAGCCTGGCGGTGGTGGAAGGCTGCCTGTGGCGGTCCCCACTGTCTTCATTATGTGGCGGCGGAGATCACCATGCCGGAGTTGGAAATTTCTGCTGCCACCGGCATGGCGGTCTCAACCGCAAAGTTAAGAATGAGGGCCTTAATGTTACTGCAAGAGTCTTGTCTCCAGTGAATCAGACTTTTGACAAGACAGGTCCACAGATTGACCTAAATTATTCTAGGCCCACACAGAACTTAGGAAAGTCAGATTTGAAATCAAATTACATTTTGATGACTCCAGAGACTCCATGTAATACCCCCACAGAATGTGCCTAATGTAAATAATAATATCTCATTACAAGGTTTGACAGCTCTGCAGTTGACAGACTGGCTAGAAAAAATAAACGGAGCAAAAACAATTGCCGACTGAAGACATTCATTGAACCTGGCAAGACTTAAATTAGAATTAAATGAAATGATTGAGGGAACAATTGAGCAAAATAGAATTGACTCATATAATGAAGATGAGCTCATTTCATGTATAAAAATGTTACAAACAGAGGAGGATTGGCACACCAGAAATGATCAGAACTTGCAAAGTAATATTAAATAGAAATTGAGAAATTAAAGCCACTGAAAAGAAGTTATAGGTTAGAGTTTGATTCAAAAGATATTGAGAACATGAGAATACGGGGAAAGAAAATTCCTATTAAGGAATTTATTCAGAATATTCAACATGGGGAGCATTAGATAAATGGGAAGGCAGATGCGTAAAGAAAAGAGATCAGAAGAAAATGTAGTCCGTAAATTCAAATGCTGATATGTAGCAGACTAATAATCCAGTAAAGATGTTACCAATAAGAGAAATTTCGGGAGGGAATTATGTCCATATCCCTTGGAGCATATTTTGTTATTTCCAAATGACTATTCGAGACTGAGAGAGAATAACACCAGTAGACAGATAGATTTGTGAAGCTTGCAAAATGCGTGTGGGAATATTTGAATACCCTATTAGAAATAGTGGTTCCAACTTATTTGTGGGTTGAATGCATAAGGATTGTTGACTGGCTAACAAGAGAGACTCCACAAGATCCAATTACAGGTTCACCATCTCCTGATGTAATGAAGTACTACTACAAAGTGACTGAATGTTTTTAATTGAGAATTTCTCCTAAAAAGTATTGATTGGCAGAGAATCAATAGGCCGGCACAGGAAGCAAAAGAGTCAATACATTGGTATTATGAGAGATTGTTACAAGCATTTAAACATTACAGTGGTACAGAAACAATTGACCCCAAACTCAATTCATTTTGTGTTCAGATTTGTTGAAGGGTTGAGACCAGAAATTAGCCAGATGCTTAAAAGTTATTTGATTTGCTGGCAAGCAAATCCAGTTGATGAAGTATTACAGTTTGCTAAATACTGTAGTGAGGAGACTGAAATGAAGCAGAAGAAATTGAAGGAAAAGACAATGGTGATGCAGATTAAAGTGGCACAATCAGGAATGCAGGCAATCGTTCCACAACAGGAAAACACTTGGTTGTTGTTTCAGAATCAGGGTCAGGCAAGAGGTAGAGGTTGTGGTGGAAATGGAAATGGAAACCGTGGCATCAATTTAAATAGTATTGTTAATCCAGGTGATATGCAGATATTGAAAAGGATGTTATCTTGTCACACATGCGGGGACCTCAGGCATTGGAAACAGTAGTGTCCAATGATGGTACAAGAAGGTGTTGTTAAGCAGATGAATAAAAACAATAATTTTCCAAATTTGAGAGGACCGAGATTAAGGGGTCCTAATTTAAATATCCAGAATAAGAATAAGCAAATGCAAATTCCTTATCAAATGCCAATTCCCCAACTGAGGCAACAGATACAGGTGCCACGTTTTCATGTGCCACAGTCACAACAAATGAAGCTCTAAATGCAAATGATACCAAAGCAACAAGTGCAGATGCCTCAAGCTCCAACGGGAGAGAGCAGATAATGCTTTCTCAGCAGAACACAGGTCACAAGTTAAATCAAAGTAATCACATGACATAGCAGTTACACTTGACAGTGAGGATGAATAGAAAGATGAATTGATGAGTGAGAGTTCGGATGAAGAAAAATGTGTGTCAGCAGCTTCATAAGAAGTGGATCAAAAGGGTCCCTATGTAAATGGAAATGTAATAGGTCATCAGGTTTCATATCTGGTTGATACAGGAGCTACATGCTCTACAGTGAGAACTGCAGAAGTTCCTAATGTGCCACTTTCTGGAAAACAGTGCAAATTGTAGGAGTTACTAATCGATTCCTGACAAACCCGATTATTAAACAGGTTCCTGTTAAAAATGGCAATTTTGAAGGTTTGCATAAATTTGTATACTCTTTACCCAAGTCCAGTTTCCTTAATGGGAAGAGATCTGTTGTCCAAAACAAAATGTTCAATTACCTGCATAAATGATGGAATTGCTATTCAGATTAATAGTGATGATGATAATGATTCATCTATGTCAATTGAATTTGATTCAGTTAATGAAGAATTTCCACTGATTAGTTCCTGTCCTACATTTACAGTACAAGATTTGCCAACTGATCTACACGGTTTAATTACTTTAAGAGTTTGGGATCTTTCTAGGAAAGTCACTAGTTTGATCATAAGAGTTGAACCAGTTAAAGTCAGAGTCAAGCCTAGTGCAGTTTTTCTGCAAACTCTGCAGTATCATATGGCACCAGATGTAATTGAAGGAACTACTCCTGTAATAGAAGATTTTGTGAAAAGAAGTATAGAGTAGCTCATGTAATTCTCCTATAGTGGGACATTTAAAATTGTTTAAGATTTGAGAAAAATGAATGGCATAGTAGTCAAGTGCTGACTAGTGGTACAAAATCCAGCAGTGATTTTGTTTTAGATCCCATATGATGCAAAATGAGTCATGGTGATGGACTTGTCAATGCATTTTTCTCAGTGCTTCTTCAGGAGGATAGTCCGTTTCTTTTCTGTTTTACATTTTGTAATCGTGTAATTTCCTGGTGCAGAATCCCACAAGGATTTTCAGAGTCTCCGTCAAAATTTAATCAGGTGTTGAAAAATAATTTGGAACCATTGGAAATGCCTTTCCAATCAGCATTAGTTCAGTACATTGATTATATTTTGGTTGCTTCAAAAACAATGGAAGCATGCAGGCATGATACTATTGTCTTATTGAATCATTTAGGTGAAAACGGACATAAAGTGTTCCAGTGAAATTACCGTACTGTCAAAATGAAGTGAAATATTTGGGGCACCAAATAGAAAAAGGTGCAAGGAAAGTTTCCAGAGAGCGAATTACAGCTATTTTTCAAATGAATTTTCCAATTACGCAAAGAGGTGTCAGGATGTTTTTGAGAATGGCGAGTTACTGTTGCCTATAGTTTCCCAATTTTTCTGTTTATTTCAAAACCTTTGCTGAGACTGACCCACAAAGATATAAATGACCCAGTGCCCTTTGATGAAGCTTGTATGAAAGCTTTTACTGAGCTGGGTGAGAGTTTTTATAGAGCACCAGCTTTGGGAATGCCTTATTACACAAAACCTTTTTTGTTGTTTGGTCATGAATGTGATTTTTGTGCTTTTTCTGCCCTTGTACAGGTACATGGTGGTGTAAATCCTCTTCTAGCATATTTTTCTGCTACTTTGGACCCATTCTCAGAAGCTTTACCTGACTGTTTGCAGACTGTGGTTGCGGTTGGTTTGTCACTCACTCAGGCCCTGAGTTATACTTTTTGACACAAACCTGCGTTAGCGCAGGTTTGTGTCACAAACTCTACTACCAGCTAGCGCCATTCCTGGATGCCAGCCGGGTGTCATATTTAAGGAATGACGCTAGCCAGCGGTAAGGCCCGATTAGCATCAAAATAAATTACGCTAACCGGGTGGGGGAGGTGTAGGGGAAGCAGGAGGTTGTGAGCCAAAGAATGGCGCTAGTCAGGTTAGTGTCAAAAAAATGACTCTAACCTGACTAGCATAATTTTTTTTACGCACAACCCCTAAGGACATGAGTCCTGTCTTAGTAAAGGCAGGAGTTATGTCCCCCTGCCCAATGGCCATGCCCAGGGGAATTACGTCCCCTGGACATGGCCATTGGGCACAGTGTAGGCCCCCCTGTGGCACTTTTAAAAAAAAACTTACCTTGACTTACCTGGGATGGGTTCCCCCATCCTTAGGTATCCTTCAGGTGTGGGTGGTGGTGGGTGGTTTTGTCCCTGGGTGCAGGGAAGGGCACCTGTTGGCTGTTTCCATGGCCTTGGACCATGGAAAATGGCCCACAGGTCCACTAGCACCTGCCCTGACCCAGACATTAAATAATGGCGCTAAACAGGCTTAGAGCCATTATTTAAGGCCCTCCTCCTTCAGTGAATGATTTTTGCACAGGAGGATAAATAAGGCGCAAAGGCCTTAGAGTCATTTTTTGCCCAGGAACGCCTACCTTGCATCTCATTGATGCAAGGTAGTTTTCCTTAGGCAAAAAATGACGTCAACTCCAATATTTTGACGCTAGATGGGTCTAGCGTCAAAATATAAATATGGAGTTAAGTTTGCTCTGGATTTGTGTAAAAAAATATGACGCAAATCCAGCGCAAACAGAGTATAAATATGCACCCGTGTCAGAGTATAGTGATGGGACATCCTTTAATTGAGAAATTGAAAGAAGTTGAACATGCTTGTCTGGAGGTTACTGAATTGTGCACCAAACCCAGACCTGATATTCGGGACACTGCATTAGAAGAAAATGATCAAATTAATTGTATTAATGGTTCCTGTCTAAGAAATAATGTGGAAACATTGAAATAAGGATATTCTGTGTGCACAATTTCTGGTATACTCAAAGCTTCATGGCTTCAAAGAGTATTTTCTGCACAAGTGGCTGAATTGGTGGTTCACGATAGCATGCTGTATTTCTGCACAGCTAAAAGTTACATTTTCTTTTACAGATTATTGGATTTGGAGTAGTGCACAACTTTGGGCAGTTTTGGTCCCAGAGATGTTTCATGACCTCTTCTGGCTCACCAATTAGAAATGTTGATAGAATTCATGACTTGTTACAAGCTGTTCAATTACCTGAAATGATTGCTGTAGTTAAATGCAATGTGCACCAGAAATCAAATTATTTTGTTTCAATGGGAAATGCTTATGGGCATCAAGTCGCAAGGTTTTGCACATTGAACTGAATTTCTTTTTATGAAGAATGGAAATAACTTAATGTTGATGAAGTGAACCAAGTTACACACTAACAGTGATTGATACATGAGATGGGATCAAAGGTTTGCCAGAGAATGTTTCTGAAGATGAAAAGAAAGATTGGATAAAATTGAAATGTTTTCAAAGAGATGTTGATGAAATTTCGGTTTCAAATGAAGGGCAAGTTTTTTTGCCAAACTGTCTACTGACGCAAATGGCAAGATACTGTCATGGTCAACCACACATTGGGAGCGATGCAATGATTTGCATATTTAAACAATACTGGTTCAATCCAAAGTTTAGACAGGTTGCTGAAGCCATTTGTCACAGTTGTATTACATGCCAATAAATGAAAGTGGGGCAAATGAACAATTGTCAATTTAGAGTCATATTGGAAGAGCAGGAAGTCCATTCACCAGAATGCAAATGGATTTTATTGAGATGCTTGGGTGTGGTACTCTGAGATACGTGTTGGTAATGGTCTGTATTTTTAGTCACTGGATTGAAGCTTACCCAACACGTAGAAATGGTAGTCTCACAATAGCAAAGCTTTTACTTAGGGAGTTAATTCCTCGATTTGGCTTTCTCTTTAGAATCAGACACTGGAAGTCACTTCAATAATAAGGTGACAAAATGACTATGTTCAGCCTTAAACATTGAGCAGAATTTGCACTGTAGCTATCACCCTGAAGCTTCAGGATTAGTAGAGCAAATGATTGTTACTTCGAAGGCACAACTTATATGCATCTACAAATATGAAGTGGCCAGATGCATTGCTTTTTGTTTTGATGAGCATGAGAAACACACCTGACAGAAAGACTGGACTTTCTCCCCATGAAATCCTCATGAGTAGAGCAATGAGATTGCCAGCTGTTCCTGCAAATGCTCTTGTGATATAACAGATGATATGGTGCTGGTTTACTGACAGAATCTGGCTGATGTGGTTCGCTCTTTCTCTCACCAGGTGGAAGCTACAACTCTGCCGCCATCCCAAGACCAGTGTCATAGTCTGCGAGCTTGTGATTGGGTGGTTGTCAAGAAGCATATGAGGAAGACTTGTCTGGAACCTAGGAAGGGCCCCTACCAGGTCGTATTTGTTACGATGACTGCTGTGAAGTGTGCTGGGATCCCAAGCTGGATTCATGCCAGTCACACTCAAAAAGTACTCTATACTTTGGATGATGAAGAAGAGATATTGAGAGCACCAACAACTATTGTACAGTCTCAAGGAGCAAGAAGAGAGACTGTGGAGACAGAAACAGAGACAGTGCAAACTGGTGAAGATCAAAGTACTCCTCAAAGAGACAAGGCAAACACACCTCTGAGAGATGAAATAGAGAAACCTCTATTTCCTGAAGTTGCTCAAACATCACCAAATACAGCAAGAGAGTCATGTCAGAAGAGGACTCCCAGAAGCAGAAGACTGGGAAGATCAGATGAAACAAATCATGTTTCCTGAAGCATCTAACGATGGAGTTGAGTTGAGTCAAAGTCATACAGATTTGACTCTTCTTGAATTGGCTACTGTTGCAGGTACAATAAGTCAAGGTCAAAATCCTACCGGATCACAAAGAGTTGTAAGTCCAGTTTTGCAAACAACAAGGTCAAAGAATCAATCAATCAAAAATTTGTATAGAGCGCGCTACTCACCCGTGAGGGTCTCAAGGGGCTTGTGGGGGGGGGGTTGGAGGGGGGTTACTGTTCAAACAGCCATGTCTTGAGGTTTTTTCTGAAGAGTAGGAGATCTTTGGTTTAGCGGAGGTTGGTGGGGAGGGAGTTCCACGTTTTGGGGTCGAGGTAGGAGAAGGCCCTGCCTCCTGTGGTGGTCCGATGGATGCGGGGGACTGTAGCTAGTGCAAGGTTGGCTGATCGGAGGTTGCGGATGGGAGTGTGGAAGTTCACTCTTTCGTTGAGGTAGGTCGGGCCAGTTGTGGAGGGATTTGTGTGAGTGGATGAGGATCTTGAAAGGGATTCTCTTGTCTATGGGGAGCCAGTGAAGGGATTTGAGGTGTGGTGAGATTCGTTCGTGGAGGCCAAGGACGAGGTGTGCAGCTGTGTTCTGGATTCTCTGGAGTTTGCGTTTGAGTTTGAGTGTGGTGCCGGCGTCAAGGGCATTACCGTAGTAGAGTCTGCTGCTGATGAGTGCATGGGTGACTGTCTTCCTGGTCTCTGGGGTAATCCTTTTGAAGGATTTTTTTTAGAGTGCAGAGTGTGTGGAAGCAGGAGGAGGTTAGTGCATTGATTCGCTGTGTCATGGAGAGGGAGGGGTCCAGGATGATGCCGAGGTTGCGTGTGTGGTTTGCGGGGGTGGGTGTGGGGCCTAGGGCGGTGGGCCACCAGGAGTCGTCCCATATGGTTTTGTTGGTGCCGAAGATGATGATCTCGGTTTTGTTGGAGTTAAACTTGAGGTGGTTAGTTGTCATCCAGTTGGTGGTGTCGAGGAGAGCAGCGTGTAGGTTGGTTTTGGCGGTGGTGGGGTTGCGGGTGAGGGAGAGGATGAGTTGGGTGTCATCTGTGTAGGAGAGGATAGTGATTCCGTGTGGTCAGAGGATGTTGGCTAGGGGGATCATGTAAATGTTGGAGAGTGTGGGGCTGAGGGAGGACCCTTGGGGGACTCCGCAGATGATCTTGGTAGCGGTGGAGTGGAAAGGTGGAAGTGGACTCTCTGGGTCCGGTCGGTGAGGAAGGAGATGAGCCAGTCTAAGGCTTTGTGGTGAATTCCTATGTTGTGGAGGCGTGTGTGGAGTGTGTGGTGGCAGACAGTGTCAAAGGCTGTGGAGAGGTCTAGGAGGATGAGTGTGACGGTCTCGCCTTTGTCGACTTTGGTCCTGATGTCGTCAGTGCATGCGATGAAGGCGGTTTCCGTGCTGTGGCTCTTGCAGAACACGGATTGTGAGGGGTCAAGAGTGTTGTTTTCTTCGAGGAAGTTGGATAGGCGGGCGTTGACTAGTTTCTCGGCAACCTTGGCGGGGAAAGGGAGGAGGGAGATGGGGCGATAGTTGGACAGGATCTCCGGGTCGGCTTTGGGTTTTTTAGGAGCGCGGTGATTTCCGCGTGCTTCCAGGGGTCAGGGTAGGTGGCGGAGTGGAAAGAGGAGTTGATTATGTCGCTGAGTATGGGGGCGATGGTTGTGCTGGCTTCGTTGTAGATGCGATGTGGACAGGGGTCGGAGTGGAATCCGGAGTGGATGGAGTTCATGGTTTTTTCAGTTTCTTCGTGTGTGGTGGGGGCCCAGGTGGTGAGTGTGGTGGGGGGGTCATGAGTAGGGGTTGAGTTGGGTGAGTGAGGGGTGTGTGTGGTGGGTGTGTGTGGTATGAAGCTGTTGTGGATGTCCAGATTTTTGTGGTGGAAGTGGTTGTAGAGGGCATCACATAGGGGCTGTGTGTTTGTGGGGTCTATGTTGCTGTCTTTGGGTTTGGCTAGCTCTTTAATGATGGTGAAGAGTTCTTTGCTGTTTAGAGAGTTGTTGTCAAGGCATGTCTTGCAGTGATCTCTTTTGGCGGTGCGTATGAGTTGGTGATGGGTGCGAATGGTGGCTTTGAGGGTGGAGAGGTTGGTTGTAGAAGGTTCATGTCACCATATTTTCTCCGCTTGGCAGCATTTGTGCTTGGAGTCTTAGAATTCGGGGGTGAACCATGGAGCGTTCTTGATGTTGCGGGTGGCGATGTATTTTCTGAGGGGGGCTAGTGTGTCTACGCAGGTAGTGATTCATTTAGAGAGGTTGTGTGCTCCTGTGTTAGGGTCATTGGTGTGGGGGGGAGGTTGTGAGCCAGTTGGGAGTTCAGGCGTTCTGTGGGGATCTTGTCCCACATGTGGTAGGGTGCGGTGTGTTGATGGTGGTGTGTGGGGGGTTTGGTGAAGGAGAAATGAACGCAGTGGTGGTCAGTCCAGAGGAGTTTGGTGATGTGGGTGTAGGTTATGTGTTGGCTTGAGGTGAAAATTGCATTGAGCATGTGTCCTGCTGAGCGGGTGGGTGCGATGAACAGTTGTTTGAGTCTGGGGTTGGTGAGGTTGTCTGTGAGGGAGGTAGACTTGTGGTCTTGAAGGTTCTCCAAGTGAAAGTTGAAATCACCGAGGAGGATGTAGTCTGTGGAGGTGAGGGCTTGCGAGCTGATGGTTTCGGCGATGGTGTCGAAGAAGACGGGGCGTGGTCCTGGTGGTCTGTAGATTAGTGTACCTCTGAGGGTGGAGTTGTTGTTAATGTGGATTAGGAAGTGCATGTGTTCTGTGTTGTCGATAGTGTCTTGGGAGCTGGTGGTGACTTTGATGGTGTCCCTGTGTAGGATGGCGATGCCACCACCTGGCCTGTTGAGGCGGTCTTTGCGTTGGAGTTTGTATCCCTTGGGGGTGGCAATGGCTATGTCGGGTTCCGAGGAGGGGTTGGTCCAGGTTTCCATGAGGAAGGTGATGTCTGGTGAGTGTGATGTGATGAGGTCCCAGAGTTCTATGGCATGTTTGTGAAGGGAGCGGGTGATGAGGAGCAGGCAGTTGAGGTGGTTGTGGTGGGTGGTGTTGATGTGGTGCATGAGGGTGTTGTTGCGGGGTGTGTTCTGGATGTGGGGTGGTGTGCTGTGGGGATGCTTGGTGGGGGTGGGGGAAGAGCAGGTGTGTATTGTGTTGGGGGTGTTGTGTTTGTTGTTGGGAGGGTCGTTATGGTTGGTATGTGGTGTGAGGGATGAGAATCAGGAGAAATGACAGGTGTGGCAGCTGAAGGGGCCATGAGTGTGTGTGGGGCTGGAAAGAGTGCAGGTGGGGCGAGGGCCTGGGTTGAGTGAGTGGAGGGTTAGGGGGGAGTAGATTTGTCTGAGGGGGCCAGGGGGACTGCCGCTGGGCGCGGTCTTGGCACGGTCTTGGCACAGACGGGCTTGCATTTGGCACGCCTTTGGCGCGCCAGCGGCACGCCCGCTGCACGTCCGCGCCGCTGCTGCCATAAATGGAAGGAGGGAGGGAGTGGCAGCTGGGAGGAGGAAGGGCTGGCGAATGGGAATGCTGGGGGGGATGGGGCTGCAGGGGATGGCTGCGGCGGGAAAACAAAAAGGAAAACTGAGGTGAGGAGGAGGGGGGAGGGGGAGGGGCCGTGGGGATGCAGCGGCAGGGGAGTTTCAGAAAGGTGAAACGGATGGTGAGAAAGGAGGGGGAGGTGGGAGGGGCCGCGGGGACGCAGCAGCAGGGGAGTTTCAGAAAGGTGAAACGGATGGTGAGAAAGGAGGGGGGAGGGTCCGCGGGGACGCAGCAGCAGGGGGGGTTTCAGAAAGGTGAATCGAACTGTGAGAAAGGAGGGGGGAGGCGGGAGGGGCCATGGGGACGCAGCGGCAGGGGAGTTTCAGAAAGGTGAAACGGATGGTGAGAAAGGAGAGGGGAGGCAGGAGGGGCCGAGGGGACGCAGCAGCAGGGGAGTTTCAGAAAGGTGAAACGAATGGTGAGAAAGGCAGAGGGAGGTGGGAGGGGCCGCGGGGATGCAAAGGCAGAGGAGTTTCAGAAAGGTGAAACGGATGGTGAGAAAGGAGGGGGAGGCGGGAGGGGCCGCAGGGACACAGCGGCAGGGTAGTTTCAGAAAGGTGAAATGGACCGTGAGAAAGGAGGGGGGAGGTGGGAGGGGCTGCGGGGATGCAGCGGTAGGGTAGACAGGTGAAACAGACGGTGAGAAAGGAGGGGAGAGGCGGGAAAGAAAGCTATGAAAAAAGAAAAGTGGACCGCATTGAAAATAAATGAAAGGGTTCCAGATGTGCTAAAAACTATAAATGTAGAGCCAGATCGAACAACAAAAGCAGATACAGATGAAGATCTGAGTGAAGGAGAAATAAGTGCAAATCAGATATCAAAGAGAAAAAGAGTCACAAGTCAAAGATTCTCACGACCGAATGGCCGTATTTTACAACAGGTGAGTGGCAACATGAATTTTTGTCTTTTTGTTTTGATCATGAATTTCCAGCTCAATATTTTGGAACTTCAAATTGCTTTTGAATGAAATTTGAATCTACATTGCCAACAGAACAAGAGAGACATTATGTACTACAAGTCATAACTACTGAACAATAGAATATGATCTACTGAAAAAGACTTTGAAAACAGATTTTTGGAAAAGCGGCTAAATTGATTTTGACAAAGTTTTGGAGAAAATCTGGAAGCTGCTGTACAAAAACTACAAAGAAAACTGAAGTTTATGTTTGTTTTGATTTTTGGCTGCAAAGCTAAATATTTTTATTTTCTTCTACTGTCTGATTCTTTACAGGCCATGGATAACAATCACAATTGAGTTAAAAATAGGTGTTACAAATGTATGGGTATTGGTTTCGGAATTATATGTGTGCAAGTAAGTTTGTTAGTAATTGTGAGTATCAGTGTTTCTAGCAATTCTGAAATGAATTATACACCTTCTTCAGAGACTATTACACTTTTGAAATTAGAAAAGGTTAACAGGGATGAGAAATAGTTGCGCTTAGATAACTCACAATGAGCTCTTTCTTCTAATGTTTTCTATTGCTTGTTGTATGAATATGTTGACATGATGAATGTGAGAGAATGTTATATTTGCACACAAATTCCTTAATCAGTGCAGGAAGGAATTACTTACCATAGTTTGCCACTAACATATGAAATTAGTTGTAGTCTTTTACTAACAAGGCTTAATAACCAAGAGTACATACATTATTTATATTCTAATTTTGATTCACTGTTTTCTTTTGTTCCGATTAGTCAAAACTTGCTTAGCATGACATTTAGGAGGTTTATTTGAGCCTATACTAACATTTGGTACTGCTTATGCTACAGAAACAACTTGATATGCTTGCTTTCACCAGTAGAAACATCTTTTCTAGATCAAACTGATGACAGCAGAAAGGCATTGAAGGAGGAAATAGAGAAAGGGTTAGTGAAGATGACATTTAGAAATGATTATGCATTTAGTGAGACTTAAACTCAAGGGAAGGTTGCTTTAGATTTTTAACATATAGGAAAGCTTTGTACTTACAGACCTCAATCCAGAACTGATACTAAGGTCTGTATTTATACTTTTTTAGCATCGCGTTTGCGTCATCTTTGGACGCAAAATTAGCGCAAACTTAAAAAATACAATTGTATTGCATCAAAAGCGGCACAAAGGCAGTGCTAAAAAAGTATAAATATGGACCTAAGTTTGTAGGAACGAGTGAGTGCAGACATGTGTTTCTTTTTAAGAACACATGGGACTTTATATTAAATGGACAAGATTCTGCGATTTCTGGGGTATATTACGTATGTGGAAACAATGCTTATTATCGTCTTCCAAGGGGATGGTATGGAACTTGTTATTTGAGAGTGGTACTCCCGAAGATTTACCAGATTGACAATATAGATGACACACAGGACACAAATGAATTGCAAAGACCAAGATAAAAAGAACAACTTATTCTGAAATAAATGAGGATATATTTGGAACAATTATTCCTTCAGTAGGAGTTGTTCTGAATGCCATGATAATTAGAAAGTTGTGTACTGTTGTGGAAAACATGCTGACTGATTATTCTGGAGCCATAATCTTAATGGACAATGAAATGGCTGTGGTTTGTTCAATGGTTCTCCAGACTTAATTTGTGTTAGATATGCTTTTAGCAAAGGAGGGCAGAGCCTGTCGGGTGCTTAAAGCGAAACATTATTGTACATACATACCTCACAATAGCGAAGGAATTAGAAATTTTATTAAGAACCTGACACATTCAAATTCAGGCTTAAAAAGGTCTGAAAGAGCTAGTGGTATGGGAACATTTTGGAAAAGGTGTTACTAAAGAAAAGAATTGGCTGGGTAATCTTGGTCAGGGTGTTGTCGGAAAAATATTGAAACTAATATTAATTATGGTTGTATGTGTCATCTGTATTGTACAAACTGCATACACTTATAAAAAGACAAAAGCTGAAAAATGAAAAGATGAGAAGCAGGTGCTTCATGATTTGAGAAAAACTGAAAATTGGAGAAAATTGAGGAACAATAGATATTATAGACAAACTACATTTTGATCTGACTATTAATGCAAGTATTAAAAAGTATATTTTGTTTTGACACACACAGTCGTCAGAGCAGGGATTGTTGGAGTGCAAATATTATTAAGAACATTTTTGTCATTTAAATATAGTGTGAAATTGCATGTATTAAAAGATGTAATTGAAATTGTGTATTAATAAATACAAATGTGTAGCTGATATAGTGGACACCATAAACAACATGTATAAATATGAAAAATTAACTGTCTAATGAAAATATGTTTTGTTTTTTCATAATTAAATATACTGAAAAATAAATATTAATATGTACTAAAAGGATAAATAGTTTAAAATGTTTTATGCTTCATGTTTTAGCATTGGTTTTAAAAGACCTATATTTTAGTAATTTTCTCAGAGGCAATGTTTTGAATGTGTTAAATCTGCAAATGATGTTTTTCTAAACATTCTGTGTGACTTGCTCACTTTGGAAAAGTTATGTTCTCATATTGTAACTTTTGTCTGTCTTCCTGGGATGAGATAATGTGTACTTAGAAGCAATAGTCTTCAGTGCTCATGTATAATCTGCAACAATTGAATTCTATTGTGGAAACTGGTGACTACAATGAGAGAAGATGAACCAATTGTGAATGGAGAAAATGAAGAAAAGATACTTCTGAAATGTGGAATGATTTTAATTGGTTCAGACCTAAACCACCCCATAGTCTGACCAATATAAACTTGGCTAGTTGCTTTCTAGGACTTAAATATAGCAAAGTATAGGTGATGTAAGTGTAGTTCTTCTCAGTTCCATGCATTTATTAGCTGTCTGCAGTTATTATTTTGCTCTGCTAGTGTAATGATGTGTTGCATCCTTAGCTTTCTGCCAAACGTTACTGAACTGTTCTCTATTATGTCATTGCCCAATAGAGAAGACCAGAAGATGCCCCACTGATGAAGACCTCGCTGCTTGCTGACCCATCTAGGAGAGTTATAACCAAAAGTGCATTTGTCTTTCTTGAAGATTTGTATGTTTTCTCCCTCAAAAAACCCAACCGCAATTTTTCGTTAGCATCATAGTCAGATGTTTTTCGAAATAATTGTTGTCTTCTTTTCTTTTTGCATGGAGCCCAAACATGCTTATCAAATCGGAGTAGTAGTTAAGGATGCTAAATACTAGATTCAACTGTTTTATCTAATTTGAGTGTAAATAATTCATCTGAGAGAACTAACTTCATTCTATTTCATACATTTATCTGTTATTATTGTGATTTGATCAGCCTGTATTGTTTCTGGACCTATTACATTTGGTCTTGCATTTGATTTACGTAATCTTAGCATTGTTAATGCAAAGGGCAATAAATGTTTGAATTTTATTAAATTGGTGTGATGATTCATGGCCACATAGCTCATTGTGCATATAAATTACAGACTTCAAAATTAAATTGATGTTTATTAATTTGATATTGTCAATGTAGTTTGTTAGGACGTTATCACACTTCTGTCTGAGTCCAAAGATTTGTGTCGACCTCTAAGTGTAATTGATGGCCACCCTATAGTTGTCACCCTATTTTAGACAAACCGATTATCACTTGTTTCCCTGTGTAGGACTGCCATGCATGGAGGTCTCAGGTAACTGCACAACAACCCCACGTACAGTGTGAATGCTCTCTGTGGTTCAGACCATTCTTAGGCCCAGATTTACAAAAAAGTGGAGCAGTGCTGCAACAAAATGTGCAGTGCCACACTGCGTCACTTTTGAAACGCAAGGTTGTACTGTATTTACAAAAATACGGTGCACCCCTGTGATTCCTGTGTGTTAAATTTAGCTGCCAACGCAGGCATTCTTGCACCGTAGTGCAAGGGTGTCTGCTTTGAGTGGTGTGATTGTTTAAGTGTAGGAAGGTGTCCCTTCCTACACATAAACAATCTACAATGGCGATTTAGCACTTCTATGTGTGCTGCATTCTGCAGCACATATAGAAGTACCAAATCGTAATTTTTTTATGATTATTTATGTGCAGGAAGGACACCTTCCTGCACATAAACAATCGTCCATGGCCTTTTGCTCATTCTGCAGCACACATAGAAAAAGCAAAAACGATGAGGAATAAAAGTATTCCTCCTCATTGCACCATGCAAACCCCACCCCTCAGGGGCGGAGGGGCTTATGTTTACAAGAAGGTGTTAAGCAACAAAAAGTGGCTTAACGCCTCCTGTAAATATGGTGCAGTGAATAGCGCCACTGGACCATCACTAAAAGTGACTCTCCGGTGGCGCTAGGGCCTTGTAAATCTGGCCCTTAATGTGTTTCCTGAATACAAACTATAGAGCTTGTATTCAGAAAAAAATATCCTTTCTGAGCATGCACAACAAACAATGACATCTCTTTGATAAATTCAGTCATCTGCCAGGAAAGCCAATGACCCTCAGAGCCATCAGGGATTATCTGTGTTCAGGATATAGGATGGGAGTGTTTGGCAGGGTCAGCCAGGCCATTTATTCCACTGGGCATTTCCCTAGTCGGCTGGAGCCCTTAGAGGTCGGTTTTGAATACCAAGGGTAGTTGTTGTTATCACTGTCAATTTTTCCATCACCCGCAAGGGCTGGTTTTGGTTCTGCAGTCTGACCTGGTTTGTGGTGCAACAGCGACAGAAACTTAGGGGCATATTTAGCAAAAAAACATGAGATGCAGCGCAGCAAGTCACCTTGCCGTGCTGTACTGCATGTTGGGGAAAGGGCAGGAATGTACCCTATTTAAATCAATATGGCATGTTCCTGCCTTTTCCCTTGTTCTGGCGCCCTTTTGGCTGCCTAGAACCAACACAGGCACCCTTGCACCATAGTGCAAGGGTGCCTCTTTTGCATGCAGGATTGATTTTGTGGAAAAAGGGATACCTCCCTGGACAAAAACAATCCCATGAGGTGTATTCCTCTAGCCATATGTGCTGTAGAATTCAGCACACATAGAAAGAGGAAGTAATGAGGAGAAATGAAGATATTTCTCCTTGTTACGTCTCCCCTGGGAAGGCATAGGATTTTGGTACAATCCAAGGTTTATCAGTTCTAGTAAATTTGGGAATGTGTGCAAATCCATTGCAGTTGCATGGGAACATCCACGCACCATCTATGGAACCCCTTTACGGGGCAAAGTAAGGAAATACAGTAGTTTGTGATATGTTGCTTTGCTCCAGATTTATGAAGCTACTCTGGGCCACACAATATGGCCTTGTGTGGCTTCTTAAATCGCATTTGGGGTTTGAGATGTGCATGTACCACATTGCATCATGCGACGCAAACTCCCTCAGAAATATGCCCGTACGAGATTATTGAGACAGAAATAGAGCTGACTCATTGCCGCTGTGGCTGACCACAAGTCTAACCATTGTCAGCCCATCGGGAACCATGCTCCTGGTGGGGACGGTGGTGCCCTGGCGGTCCGACCGCCAGGGTCTTAATGTAGCAGACGGACCGCCTGGTGTGTGGTGGTCCGACCGCTACTACGGCATTGGTGGTCCTTTGACCGCCAATGTTGTAATGAGGCCCTTAGTCTGAATTTAAAACTTCCAACCCAGACGAACCTGGTCAAATGCAAACAGTCAATAATGGTTGGTTAAAAACTCAAAAATCCAGTTCCCCTTTTTGGATTTTTGTTGTTTTCTTCTCATTTTGTGTATTAAATTACTTTCTACTCTTTATAAATTGGAATGGGACTTTGATCTTGTTGTGTTATTTACTTTTTTCTTGTCTTGGTACTTCTAAGTGTTTTCCACATTTGCTTAAGTTAAGCCACAATTACAAGGGTTTGAGCTCAGCTTTAATTTACTGAAACATTTACTAGAACAAACAATAATGGTGACATTATTAGTTGTGAAGGACTGCCATCCACCCCAACTAATAATCCACTTTCTCACAAACATCAAAGAGAACAAAGAGAGTTTGCAGGTGGGTGTAGTTGAATGCGAAAGCGGGATAAGTAGAGAGTATCTTAGCAGCAGAGATACCACAAAAAATATAAAGCATCGTTGATAGTTGCCAGAGAAGAACACATGATGGAAGAGTTTTGAAAAAGAAGGACAATACTGGATAGTAAATTTGTTGGGGAAGGAAGCAAGACGGACATAGTAGGGTGAAGGGAGTTTGACAGTGATGAAGTAAAGAGAACGTTTAAGGTAGAAAGTGGTGCGGAAAATGATAAGGTTGTTTCAGAGGAGGGGGAATTAAGATTAGAGGAAAGTGACTATGCTGCTAGGTTAGCAACTGAACTGAGGTTCAAAGCTGAGGAAGAAAGAATTTAGTATGCAGGACAGTAATAAACCATGATAGGAGGCCAGTTTAATTTGCTCAGTCAAGTTCTGTTAATAGAGCAGTGAGAACCAACATTCCAGGCATTCAAAGATACAGTATATCTACCACTTATGAAGGTGAGAGTGCATTTCTCTTTTGGGGGGGAGGTATGAGACTTGTGAATATTGCTTGGGGTGCATGAAAGTGGAAGGTCATTGGCTTTAGTTACAGTGCATCGTCGAAGGCTGAAACAATATTGAAAACTTAATGAGAAGGGGAAAAGTAGGTGAAACTCTTCCTTCTACTATATAATTTATTCTAATTCTACTCCATCTTCCACCATTAGCCTCTTCTTATACTCTCCAATCTCTGTCAGACACTTACTAGGTGCCTGATTTAATGTTAGGCAGGCAGGACAAATTCAGGCCCAATATCTGAAAAACCTCAGGATACCTTTGGAACTAAGATAACCATGTTACCATATGTGAGTGTAATCACAAATATGGTCTACATCCCAATAGGACAACATTGAAAATATAGTATTTTTTGCCCTTGGACTAGACACAGCAATCGTTAGCTCCATATGTAACTGCACACTTCACCATGGCAATGCTCTACATGTAGACATTCTCTACAACGTATCTCCCAGAAGTTCGAAACACTGCGGCCCATATTTATACTTTTTGACGCAAAACTGCGCCAACGCAGTTTTGCGTCAAAAAAATTAGCGCCGGCTAACGCCATTCTGAAGCACCATGCGGGCGCCGTATTTATTGAATGACGTTAGCCGCCGGCGCTGTCTGGTGTGCGTTAAAAAAAACGACGTACACCAGGCAGTGCCGGCGTAGGGGGAAAATGGCGTATGGGCGTCCAGAAATGGTGCAAGTCAGGCTGAGACAAAAAAATCGCCACAACCCGATTTGCGCCATTTTTTTACGACGCCCATCCCCCATTGAAATGACTCCTGTCTTAGCAAAGACAGGAGTCATGCCCCCTTGCCCAATGGCCATGCCCAGGGGACTTCTGTACCCTGGGCATGGTCATTGGGCAAGTGGCATGTAGGGGGGCACAAATCAGGCCCCCCTATGCCACAACAAAAAAAAAAAAATAATACTTACCTGGACTTACCTTAATGTCCCTGGGGTGGGTCCCTCCATCCTTGGGTGTCCTCCTGGGGTGGGCAAGGGTGGCTGGGGGTGTCCCTGGGGGCAGGGGAGGGCACCTCTGGGCTCATTCTGAGCCCACAGGTCCCTTAACGCCTGCCCTGACCCAGGCGCTAAAATCCGGCGCAAATGCGGGTTTTTTAGTCCCGCCCACTCCCGGGCGTCATTTTTGCCCGAGAGTATAAATACGACGCATATGCATCGCAGTCATTTTTTAAGACGGGAACGCCTACCTTGCATATCATTAACGCAAGGAAGGTGATCACGCAAAAAAACTACGCTAACTCCATGAACTTTGGCGCTAGACGCGTCTAACGCCAAAGTATAAATATGGAGTTAGTTTTGCGTCGAATTTGCGTCGAAAAAAACGACGCAAATTCGGCGCAAACGGAGTATAAATATGCCCCTGCATTTCTTCTTTTAACCATCTTAGAAAACACCCTCATCTTCCTATAGATCCAGGTCAGGATTTGTCAAGCCTTTGTGCTGTCCTTGTGTTGCGCAAGGTGACACAAGGACAGCACATAGGGTTCAGTTATATGTACAAGCCACAAAAGGGATGATTTGTGCTGTCTTGCGTGGAATTGTAAAGCAAATATATGCACAACAGTTCAACATGGGAGGCCTTCCATGGATGGACTATTGGTGGTCCCATGCATCCACCTATAGGTTTTGATGCAGTCCCAGATTTACTAAATCTAATAAACCTGAGACTGGGTCAAAATTCCACACCTTGTCCAGTGAGGCGAAACAACGAGAAACATCTTCATTAATACTCATTATTTCCTCTTTTGATGACTGTTGCTTTCTGCAACACATATAGAATGAGGAATTTATTGTTTGTGAGCAGGAGGGTGTCCTTTCCTTCACAAAAACAATTCTGCCTGTACCGCAGCAGAATTCAAGTGTGTCTGCATTGGTGCTCAACATCACAGAGTGCACCAGTGCAAGGAGCAATCAGAAATGCTCTGTATCTTTATAAATATGAAACATTTCTGCTGTCTCTCTTTCAAGCAATGCAGCTCAGCAACTTCGCCCACTGCTGTGTGTGCATGAGAGGGGTCTGGGTGGGGGAGGTGGGCTGTGGGTTTCCGTAGGCCAGGGCGAGTTCCGTAGGCAAGGCCCCTCCGTAAGGCAGGCCATGTGGCACCCCAACCCACCTCTGTAGAGTGCCAAGTACACCTAGTCATACCCCTGTGTTATCTATGTGTGCAGATGTCGTCAATAGCCTTGTAGGAATTGAACAGTGGAGCCCAAGAGCGCGGCGTAGTGCAGGGGGCTTCTGTGTCTGTTGTGTCCGCCAACGGTAGCGGTAATGCATGCACTCAACATGTCTATCTGTGTCTTCCCCCCACTTTTTGTGGTCTCCCTGTTCTTGTGTGCATTAGCATCATCAGGCGGAGGAGCAGTGGCACCGGAGCACAAGGGAGCTGCATCCCACATGGCTCTGGAGGGCGACACTACGGAGTCTGAATTCACCAGTGGGACGGAGGGCGAGGGGAGCTCCACAGCTGGGACAGGAGCTGACACCAGCGACATGGACTCGTCCTCTGATGGGAGCTCCCTTGGGGTGGCGGCAACATCTGTGCCCCCCGCATCTACAGGTATAGCCGCCACCCCCCCTACCAGCACTGCCCTCCCAGCAGCCCCTCAGCCTTTACCCCGTGCCCGCTCACCCAGGAGGGTGGGCATCACCTTCGCCCCAGGCACCTCAGCCCCTGCCCCTGTCACCTCTGCTGCCCTCAGTGAGGAGGCCATTGACCTCCTCAGGTCACTCACTGTTGGGCAGTCTACCATTTTGAATGCCATACAGGGTGTAGAAAGGGAATTGCAACACACAAATGCATTCCTGGAGGGCATTCATTCTGGTCAGGCTGCCCTTCATCGAACCCTGCAAACTCTGGCCTCAGCACAGATGGCAGCCATTGTCCCTGTCTCTAGCCTCCCCCTCCAACTTCCTCCGCCCAGACCCAATCCCCTGTACCCCAGCCTATCCCAAGCACACCATCAGACCAGCCTGCACACACCTCAACACACAAGGGAAGCTCAGGCAAACATAAGCACCACACATCCCACAGGCATTCACGCAAGCATCACACACATGCAGACACACCATCATCCACTGCCTCCACTGTGTCCCCCTCCTCCTCGTCTCCATCCTCCTTCCCAGTCTCGTCTACACTCACACCTGCATGCACTACCTCTACAGCCACTACGTCCCTCTCCAGCACACCCACCACCACACCCGCTCACGTGCAGTCACCACCCCCACTACCATTCACATGTCCCCTGTGTCCTCTCCAAGTGTGTCTGTGACGCCCCCTCCCAAGATACACAAACGCAGGCACACACCCACCCAACAGCCATCCACCTCACAACAGCCTCCAGGGCATGCACCTTCACCCAAAGTCAACAAACGTACACCTCCTACAACCACCACCTCTTCCTCCTCTCCCAAACCCCCTCCAGCTACCCGTCCGAGTGTGTCCCAAAAACTGTTCCTGTCCAACCTTGACCTCTTTCCCACACCTCCCCCACCCCGTCCATCTCATAGGTCCCGAACTAGCACCTCAGCCATAACATCTCCGGGACCAGTGGTGCCTGTAGTCACCGGAATCTGGAATGCACCGGCCACCAGGGCAGCCAGTGTGGCATGGAGCCACAGCACAGACGGCCCCCCACCTGTGAAGCATCAGAAGTTGGTCAGTGCCCGGCGGGAGAGGGGGAAGACTCCAGCCACCAAAGCCGGTCCCAGTGGGAGTGTGGAGTCAGCTGTGACACCTTTAAAGGTGGGGAAGGGCCACAAAAAACCCGGCAAGTCTGGAAAGAGCAGCACGGAGGAGAAGACTGCCATTATCCCCGATCCCCTGGAGGCCACCGCCAGCACCAGCCCAGCTGCCCAGTAGGCCACCACCAGCACCAGCCCACCTGCCCAGGAGGCCACCGCCAGCACCAGCCCAGCTGCCCAGGAGGCCACCGCCAGCACCAGCCCAGCTGCCCAGGAGGCCACCGCCAGCACCAGCCCAGCTGCCCAGGAGGCCACCGCCAGCACCAGCCCAGCTGCCCAGGAGGCCACCGCCAGCACCAGCCCACCTGGCCAGGAGGCCACCGCAAGCACCAGCCCATTTGCCCAGGAGGCCACCGCCAGCAGCAGCCCACCTGGCCAGGAGGCCACCGCCAGCACTAGCCCCACTGGGCCATGAAGGACCGCCAGCAAGAGCCCCGCTGGGCCATGAAGGACCGCCAGCAGCTGAGACCCTGCAATGGAGACCGCCATCTCAAGCACCGCTGAACAGGGCACCGCCATCTTAAGCACCGCTCAACAGGGCACCACCATCTCAAGCACCGCTGCACAGGGCACTGCCATCTCAAGCACCGCTGAACAGGGCACCACCATCTCAAGCACCGCTGAATAGGGCACCGCCATCTCAAGCACTGCTGGCCCATGAGCGGCAAGGGCACTGACGCAACTGAGTCCGTCACGGGGTGAATGATGCACTCTGGGCACCATGCCCCCTCCAGATCCAGTGGAGAAAGGCATCCACTCCCTCTGTCCTTAGCAGGATGAAGCACTCTGGGCACAAAGCCCCCTCCAGAACCAGTGGAGAGATACATCCACTACGTCAGTTCTTGGCAGGATGAAGCACTCTGGGCACAAAGCCCCCTCCAGAACCAGTGGAGAGATACATCCACTACCTCAGTCCTTGGCAGGATGAAGCACTCTGGGCACAAAGCCCCCTCCAGAACCAGTGGAGAGATACATCGACTACCTCAGTCCTTGGCAGGATGAAGCACTCTGGGCACAAAGCCCCCTCCAGAACCATTGGAGAAAGGCATCCACTCCCTCTGTTCTTAGCAGGATGAAGCACTCTCGGCACAAAGCCCCCTCCAGAACCAGTGGAGAGATACATCCACTACCTCAGTCCTTGGCAGGATGAAGCACTCTTGGCACAAAGCCCCCTACAGAACCAGTGGAGAGATACATCCACTACCTCAGTCCTTGGCAGGATGAAGCACTCTGGGCACAAAGCCCCCTCCAGAACCAGTGAAGAAAGGCATCCACTCCCTCTGTCCTTAGCAGGATTAAGCACTCTGGGCACAAAGCCCCCTCCAGAACCAGTTGAGACTGTTATCCACTTGAGAGACTGTGGCTTTGCACTCCCCAGGATTGAACAGTGGGCAGCCCACCCACTTGTGAGACTTGAGAGACTGTGGCTTTGCACTCCCCAGGATTGAACAGTGGGCAACCCACCCACTGTAGAGACTTGAGAGACTGTGGCTTTGCACTCCCCAGGATTGCACAGTGGGCAGCCCACCCACTTGTGAGACTTGAGAGACTGTGGCTTTGCACTCTCCAGGATGAAACAGTGGGCATGTGGCCCCCTCGTGGATTTGGCGTCGTGCACTCAGGCGGCTGAGGTGCCCCCCCGTTCCTTCTCCCTGAGGTGCCTGTTTAGTTGCTGTCTGATGCCCCTGCAGTGTTCTCTCCGTCATGGTCAGGGATCTTGTGTAGGCCTCGCCCATACCGTGTGGTCCCAGTGTTCCACGGACTTTCTTAGAGCACTACCTGGACTACTATGCTTGGTATATATTATGTACATGGTGTATATATATATATTTCTGCCTACTTGCTTTTAATATATTGCAATGGTTACACTCATTTTCTATTGTCTTTGCATTCTTCCGGGGGGTTTCTGGGGGTGTAACTGTGATGTATTGATATGCATTAGTGTGTGTGTTGTAGTGGGTGAGGGTGGGGGTGTTGCGTGTTGCATGTGTGTCACTGTTTTTTCCCTTCCCTGTGTCAAAGGTGCAGTACTCACTGTGGTCTTCCCCACCGGCGTTCGTGCGAATTTGGAGTTCCGGGTTCATGGCATCCTCGTTCCTCATGGAGTGTGTAGAGGTCAGCGTTTTTCCTTCGGGATTCCTGTTTCCGCCGTGTTTTTATCCGCGGTGAAACCACCTCGGAAAAGGTGGCGGATTGGCCTGTCAAAATAGTGTGGGTGGTACATTGTCTCCCGCCTGTCTGTTGGCGGTGAGCGCCAAGCTGTTTGTTTGTACCGCCGTGGCGGTCGGAGTGTTAAAGTGGCTGTCTTTGTTGGCGGTTTCTGCCACGGTCGTAATTGCAAATTTTTTACCGCAGGCCTGTTGGCGGTCTTACCGCCGCTTTAACACCGACCGCCAGGGTTGTAATGACCACCATAATCATGTATTCAAATGTGCATTAAAATGTCATATTAAGTTAGCATATCTAAAGGCCTGAAATGGTGGTTTCATTTACTTAACCTTCAACGTGGACTTTTGCTCGCTTTGCAATATTCTTTATTTGCAGGTGCATCCATCTGAGTCTACAAGTTAATGAAAGGCATATTGTGTATCTAAGTTAGTGCAGTATGGGAGGATACTTTGGAGAGGATGAAGGACCGCTAACTAAATGAGAAGAAAAGATTTTTGTTGGTGTGCCATTCTCAAAGAAACACTCATGGTCATCCTGATGTTTAATTGGTGGGATGTGAGGTTCAATGGGAGTTGCCAACTTCAACCATACAAAGAAGATGGAAAACTACTGGTATTAATGACATAGACTTTTCAAAGGGTCTGTAGGTTTAATCAACTTTCACTTAGGCAAGGGCATTTTCTTTTTAGCCTCTGATGAGGGGGGATTCCCCTTGAGATTTCTCTACTCTTTATCCCTCTGTGTGGCTTTATGAAACACAACAGCTCTATATCATAATGTCTGCTAAGGTTTCTGCTATGCTGACACTTTCCTATATTTCCTAAGAGATAATTAAGGTTTCCTTTTGTTTAGTTTGGTTTAGGGTACTTATATTAATTTAAGTCCCCCAATGATTAGCCAAAAGGACCGCAATTTATATAATGACCATTAGCTCTTGTTTCTTATCTTTTGTAATGCTGCAACTGAAGTTATTGTGTGACTTATGCCTGTACAAGTTAACCTCATTTGATGCTTTACTTCAACTTTGGTGATTTTGCATTTCTTTAGCATGCTTCTGAGAGTCATTTACATATGTTTTGCCCTTAATTTGCAATAAACTGTTGAACTTTATTTTCTCTCTCTGGGACTTAACGTGTAACCAAATAGGTTACACAGTTAATTGATTTAAAGTTTAGATCTTAACTCCCCTTTACCCCTCAAGACTCCTTAACCCCTTCTGTGCCGTGGACGTAATGGTTATGTCCTGCGGCACAGTGCTCATGTGCCGGGGACGTAACCATTACATCCTGGGCACTGAGCTCAGAGGGAGCGCTAGCGTTCCCTCTGTGGGCTTCCCTCCCACCCCCCCAAGGCATGGATGGAAGGGGAAGCAAATGCGCGCTGACCTCATCAGAGGCCACTTCCCCATTTCCAGCGCGATCAGAAGAGAAATGCAAAGCATATCTCTTCCGATCATGTGAAGGGCCCTGAGAGGCTTCAAAGGGAAGGAAAGGAATTTCCTTCCCTTTGAAGTCTCTCAGAGCATTTCAAAAGCCGGATTATAAAGCGATCCGGCTTTTGAAATGCCCACTAGACACCAGGGCTTAATTTTTTATTTGAAATTGTCATAAGGGGAGCGACCCCTTGGGCAAGTGTCGTTCCCTACGGGGGCAATATTTTTCAAGGCCTTTTCTGCCCCCAGGGAGGGCAGAATCCACTAGGCGCCAGGGATCTTTTTTTTGTTTGTTTTTTTTGTGTTTCTTTTGTTTGTTTTTTTTTAGTTGGGGAGCGACCCCTTAGGCAAGGGTCGCTCCCTAGGGGGCAAATTATATTTAGACTATTTCTGCCCCCCTTGGGGGCAGATCACCTGATTTTTGTTAGGACAATCTGCCCCCAAGGGGGGCAGAAACCACTAGACACCAGGGAGTTTTTTTACGCTAAATTCACAGAAGGGGAGCGACCCCTTAGGCAAGGTCGCTCCCCGGGGAGGGGTGACAAATTTATTTTAGGCCATTTCCGCACCCGGCCTATTGTTATTGTTATAAACCTCTAGGCGGCAGGGCTAATTTTTTTGAATGGGTTTTTAAAAAAAAAATTTTTTTGAGATATGGGGAGCAACCCCTTAGGCAAGGGTTGCTCCTCTGGGGGACAAATTGTATTTAGACCAAGGGCTGATAGGCTGATTCTTGTTAGATCAATCCGCCAATCCCAAGGGAAGCAGAAGCCACTAGACACCGGGGTTCTTTTTTTTTGCGCCAATGTCACGCAAGGGGAGCGACCCCTTAGGCAAGGGTCGCTCCCCAGGGGTGGGGGGGGGCAAATTTATTTTAGGCCTGTTCTGCCCCCCCGGGGGCAGATCGGCCTACTGTTATTAGGCCGATCTGCCCCCAGGGGGGCAGAAGCCTCTAGGCACCAGGGATACATTTTTTATTTTGTTTAGTTTTGTTTTTTAGAGGTGGGGAGTAACCCCTTAGCCAAGGGTCGCTACCCTGGGGCACATTGTATTTAGACTATTTCTGCCCCCCTTGGGGGAAGATCGCCTGATTTTTGTTAGGCCAATCTGCCCACAAGGGGGGCAGAAACCACTAGGCACCGGGGATCTTTTTTTTAGTGCCAATGTCACGCACGGGGAGCGACCCCTTAGGCTACGGTCGCTCCCCGGGGTGGTGTGGGACCGGGGGGGCAAATTTATTTTAGGCCATTTCTGCCCCCCGGGGGCAGATCGGCCTATTGTTATTAGGCCGATCTGCCCCCGGGGGCAGAAGCCTTTAGGCGTCTGGGATAAAAAAATAAAAAAATACATGTGTTGTTTTTTTTTAGAGGTGGGGAGCGACCCCTTAGTCAAGGGTCGCTCCCCTGGGTGGCAAATTGTATTTAGACGATTTCTGCCCCCCTTGGGGGCAGATCGGCTGATTTTTGTTAAGCCAATCTGCCCCCAAGGATGGCAGAAACCACTTAAGCACCAGGGATTGGTGTGTGTGTATGTGTGTGTTTTCTTTAGGGGGGCAGCCCCTTGGGTAAGGTTCACTCCCCTTAGGGGCACATTACTGTTGGCCATATCTGCCCCCCTTGGGGGCAGATGGGCCTATTTTTGGAAGGCCTTTCTGCCCCCAAGGGGGGTCAGAAAGCCCACCAGAGGCCAAGGAAGTTTTTTTTTTTTTTTTTAAATAAGAGGGTGGGTGTATGGCCATATCCCCACCCCATATAAATGGGGCCAAAGTTGTTCTGACTACAAGTGGGCAGATGGGGAAATTACCCCTGATCCACACCACGGGGGGGCAGAAAGTCTACTAGATGCCAGGAAAAAAATATATATATATTGGGGTGGTGGCTACCAACCAGTATGGGCCTGGTTACGCCCCCACCCCAACTGAAGTGGGTAACAGTCTTTCAGCCCTCCCCCGCACTCTAAAACATCTTCTCCCACAGCAAGCAAGAAGAAATTTGATTATTTTGGGTTTTAGTTTTACATTTGGTCCATGAGAGCTTGGCTAACTCTCAAAATCATCCCACTTGGAATGGTGAGGGCTGCACTTTATGGACTTTGGGATGCTGCCATGTAGAAAAGTCCACAAGACCTAGACACATCTGAAAACATCTGGGTGATTCCAGGGTGGTGTGTTTCACATGCACCCCGCACCATTTTTGTACCCACAATCCCCTGCAAACCTCCAACTTTGCTGGAAATCACACATTTTTTCCCACGTTTTTGTGATGGAACCTTCCGGAATATGCAGAAATCCACAAAATTCCTACCACCCAGCATTACTATACTGATAAAAATTCTGCTGCACTTGTCAGCCTAAAAATGTTTTTTGCAAACTGCCCTTTTGGACCCCCTTTGATTCCCCCTCAATATCGATATGTTTTTGGCTCTTACCTTTCACAAGCACTTGGCCCACCTACACAAATGAGGTATCATTTTTACCGGGAGACTGAGGTGAACATTGGGTGGTATGAAATTTGTCCTGGTGTGGTGATCCCACACAGAAATGTGGGAAAATGTGATTTTTTAGCTAAATTTGAGGTTTGCTGAGGATTGTGGGTAAGAAAACATTGGGGGAGCCACGCAAGTCACACATCACTGGACTCCCTCGGGTGTCTAGTTTTCAGAAATGTCTGGGTTTGGTAGGTTTCCCTAGAAGGCTGCTGAGCCCAGGACCAAAAACGCAGGTGCCACCACCACAAAAAAAGGTAGTTTTGTGTTTGATAATTTTGATGAGTCCAGATAGTGTTTTATGGCATTTCCTTTCGCGGGCGCTAGGCCTACCCACACAAGTGAGGTACCATTTCTATCAGGAGACATGGGGGAATGCTGTGTGGAAGGAAATTAGTGGCTCCTCTCTGATTCCAGAAATTTCTGTCACCGAAATGAGAGGTAAAAGTGTTTTTTTGGCCAAATTGTGAGGTTTGCAAAGAATTCTGGGTAACAGCATCTGGTCAGAGCCCCACAAGTCACCCCATCTTGGAATTCCCTAGGTGTCTAGTTTTTCAAAACTGCTCAGGTTTGCTAGGTTTCCCTAGGTGCCGTCTGAGCTAGAGGCCAAAATCCACAGCTAGGCGCTTTTCAAAAAACAGCTGTTTTCTTTGTGAAAATGTGATGTATCCACATTTTGTTTTGGGGCAGTTCCTGTTGCGGGCGCTAGGCCTACCCACGAAAGTAAGGTACCATTTTTATTGGCAGACATGGGGGAACACAGAATAGCAAAACAAGTGTTATTTCCCCTTGTCTTTCTCTACATTTTTCCCTTCAAATGTAAGACACTGTGTAAAAAAGACATCTATTTGAGAAATGCCCTGTAATTCACATGCTAGTCTGGGCACCCCGGAATTCAGAGATGTGCAAATAACCACTGCTTCTCAACACCTTATCTTGTGACCATTTTGGAAATACAAAGGTTTTCTTGATACCTATTTTTCATTTTTTATATTTCAGCAAATGAATTGCTGTAAACCCAGTATAGAATGAAAACCAATTGCAAGGTGCAGCTCATTTATTGGCTCTGGGTACCTAGGGTTCTTGATGAACCTACAAGCCCTATATATCCCCGTAACCAGAAGAGTCCTTCTGACGCAACGGTATATATTGCTTTAAAAATTCTGCCATCAGAGGAAAAAGTTACAGAGTGAAACGTGGAGAAAAAATTGATGTTTTTTTACCTCAATTTCAATATTCTTTTATTTCAGCTGTTATTTTATGTAGAAAACACTTGTAGGATCTACACAAATGACCCATTGCTGAATTCAGAATTTTGCCTACTTTTCAGAAATGTTTAGCTTTCTGGGACCCAGCATTGGATTCTTACCCATTTCTGTCACTAACTGGAAGGAGGCTGAAAGCGCAAAAAATAGTAAAAATGGGGTATGTCCTAGTAAAATGTCAAAATTGTGTTGACAAATTGGGTTTTCTAATTCAAGTCTGCCTGTTCCTGAAAGCTGGGAAGATGGTGATTTTACCACCACAAACCCTTTGTTGATGATATTTTCAGGGGAAAAACCACAAGCCTTCTTCTGCAGCCCTTTTTTCCCATTTTTATTAAAAAACTAAATTTTGGCTGTATTTTGGCTAATTTCTTGGTCTCCTTCAGGGGAACCCACAAAGTCTGGGTACCTCTAGAATCTCTAGGATGTTTGAAAAAAAGGACACAAATTTGGCGTGGGTAGCTTATGTGAACAAAAATTTATGAGGGCCTAAGTGCAAACTGCCCCAAATAACAAAAAAAAGGCTCGGCACAGGAGGGGAAAAGGCCTGGCAGCGAAGGGGTAAAAGGTCTTTCCGAAGACGTGAAGCAGAAATATGGGCCTAGTGTATCATCAGATGGTGCCAGAGTGAGAATAGTTAGGATCCCAAAGTAAGGGGGGCTAGAACCTGCTATTCTAGATTAGTTAGTCCCTAGAGCACAGTTCCTAGTGTCAATGTCCAGAATTTGGATGATAGGCTGAGTTCTGGAGTTTTGGATGAGAGTTGTGTCAATGAAGAAGTGAATATTAATAGGGTCATGAGTTGCAGTTGTTCATGTGTAGTTTGCCGTGCTTTGTGGGGATTGGATGGTGTTTTGCAGAGGTGTTTTGAATGATATGTGAGTGTGGTGCTTAGTAAAAGAAGTTGAAGTTGTTATCGGGTCTTGACATGATGTCAGACCCTGTGATAGTGATAAAAAGTGTAGTAAACAGTATATTGATTTTGTCTGCAAAGTTTGGTGGCGCTTGTCATGAGATGTCATCGACAGCACAACTAAGATAGGAACTTTCATCTTTGCGTGAAGGTGAGGTGGTTGGTATAGTGAATCTTAATGCACAGTGTGAATCTGTACTATTCTGAATGATACCCTGCAGGTCGAGGTTTCATTTTAAGTGCTTGTTGATCCTTGTATGATTGAATACTAAAACTTTTTTATTATTAATGTTTTTTAAATAGATAAATATGCCACATAAATATAAACATCAGAAAAACATTAATAGGTGGTGCAAGGGATTATAGATTTCTGTATGCAAATTTATAAGTGCTTAAAATGAGTATTACATAACTAGCTTCTACTCAAGTGGACATTTAGCCATACATGTCGAGCGGACAAGAAACAGCAAGCAGATATACGATTGCATGACTACTGAAATGCTAGTTGTACTCCAAAAGAGCACATAAATAGAACTCATTAGTTAAAGTACATGAAAATTATCATTGACATTACCATCAAAAAAGCCCAATTACATTAGTAGTTTAGAGCTACCAACAGGATAAAATACTGTCCCAATATCTGCACTATCAAGCTGAAAATTCAGTACCAATGCTATTCCCAATTGTTGACCAGCCTTTCTAAATTATAGCAGCCAGTTGTAGCATAGAGGTACATAGTCATGCTTTCGTTTACAAAGAGCAACAATCAAGCACCCCATATTCCAACTCCATATTTGCCCAGGAGAGAATCTAGATGCAGACATTAGGGTGTTAGAAGATTATCTAGATTGACATTGCACCCAATATAAAGGAGGTCCCCAGATATTCTTTCCCTTTTGCTGGACCTTCTTCTCCCTGGGCTCATAAAGTGCCATCTCCATATTAAATATTGATAGAAATCACCCTTGCTATTGGTGAAAAGTTGGGGGCTGCGAATCAAGCCAAGCTGTTACAATACAGTTATGTAAATCACTATAGCAATAAATATTAAAAACTCCCCCTCAGCAGTATAAATTCCATCTTTGACCTCCAAGAGCATAATCTGAGAGGTCAAAACTAGGACTGCATTTAAATTATCTCCCACAAATTTGGAATCGTCAAGTTTAAGCAAGTCCAACCTAGAGCAAGTTGAGAAAATATGTAACAAATCGGCTTCTCTAGCTTGACATTGTGGACAGCATATTCCCTCTGTACCCATCCACTTGGTAATCCTTGTAGGGGTAAAATATAAACTAAAGATTGTTTTATAATTCTGTGCCTGTAATCCCGAGGACCACAATATGGTGCATTCAATTTCCACAGAGTTGTAAAAACCTAATCTGTGCTGCCACTTTGTATTGTTCTAATCAAGGTCATTGGGCATATCATAGGTAAGGGTTCATTTAATCTGGCTAGCCGAACATTTCCCGGGGCCATCTACAGATCAATAAGTTGGAATCTGGAAAAACCAGCAACCCCTCTGTTTTTGCTTTACTTAGAAAGTAGCAAATTTGCAGATATTTTAAAAAAAGTGTCTACTATTCAAGTTGAGTCTTTCACGGACTCCCTCAAATGAAACCACATTATTCTTTTCATTGAAGTTTCCTATTTTAAACTGTCTCTGCCTCCACCACCTTATAAAACTGCAATTTTTAAAGATATATTGCAGCAGCGGGTTCCTGCTGACTGGAGTAAACCATTTAAATCTCCCTAAACCAGTTTTTTTCTGACAAACCACCCTGTTCTTTTCGGCTGCAGCTAGCACTATGAATGGAAGCTTCTTGTAGTAGCTGGGTTCATCCACCCTTAAGAGACATCCCCCAGATTCTGGCCCAATAAGCAACTGATAGATGTTGGGTATGTATGCGTTATTTCCATTATCTATGCTTTGCATAAGGGGCCTCATATATTGAAGGGCAGTGTCCAGCTGGTACCATCCAAGATTCGGAGTGCCCAGCTACTCCTCTCCCTGGGCATTGACAGAAATGTATTTTCTGACCTCATTTTCCCATATGCCCAAATAAATCAGAGATCATGGTGTCCATCATCTTACACCAGGAGCTGTCAAATTCTAACAGCATGGCACAATAAATGTACAACACTTTCAGCAAAAATAACATTTTAATCAAACTGCAGCAACCCATAATAGACAGATGCAAGTTATTCCACTTCCTGAGATCTTGCTTGGTTTTCCCAACTATCAGAGCCAAGTTCAACCGACTGATCTACATTCGTGCAGACTCGTACCCCAAAATACATTGCGACCACCTGAGCATCTTGAGTATCAATTCTGTGGATCACCACAAGCTGTATCTTATTACTTTTCAGCAAATATCCTGAGAACTCTAGCAGCTTCCATATCTATTGCCCAGAAAGCTAAGTCTAGGTTGGTGGTGATAACTGACACATCATCAGCATATGCAAATATTTTGGTGATCCACTTTTAGATAAAATAATCAATATATGGTGCAAATAACAAAGGGGAGCTTGGGCACCCCTACCGGGTTTCCCTTGCTATATTCATGGGATCAGACCGTCCTCCCACCATATGTAGTCATGCCACTGGTTTAAAGTATATGCCCTGGACTGTCTTGATGAAAGGTGTCACTAAGCCAAACAGGTTATTGAACTTCCACATATATTGCTAAGTGACCCTGTTGAATGCTTTTTCTGCTTCCAACAGGGCCAGGGCCATGGGCTCATCAGCAGTCTCAGTTGCATCAAAAAGTGGTATGGCCCGGCGTATATGTGCAGTGGTATCCCTACCAAGATTAAAGCTGTGTTATTTAGCTGACACTAATTTAACAATTATTTGGCATAGCCTGGCAGCCAAAATGTTGGAGTAGATCGTTGAATCACTATTTATAAAAGTTATAGGCCGATACATACTGGGTCAAATGGGAACTTCCCCTTTTTGAGAAAAACCATGATGTTGGCATTTGACTAGGATTCTGGAGGCCTTAAACCCTGCTGCACCTGCACAAAAAGTTCAAGCATGATTTGCCCTAGCAGCGTACTGAAGGTCTTGCAGAATTCCAATGGGATTTGATCAGTCCCTGCCCCCTTCCTTGAGGGCAGTTCGGAGAGAGTTGCCAATAACTCATCAGCAGCTATGTTAGTTTCAAAAATATTCCGCTCCTCCTGCTTAGTTCTGGTTAGAGCCACACTATCCAAAAATTCCTCCAAAGCCTGTTACCTCAACATAGATTGATCTTGATAAAGTCATTCATAGTAGCCTCTAAAGGTTTCTCAGTTACTGTTGGAGCCTCAAGTCTTCTCACTGTTAGCGTCTTTTGCCTTACTAACATATCCAGCTGCAACCCTCAGGCGCCTACGAACAGCCAAAAGGTGCCCTACCCATAAGCTATACTCATAGCATTCTTGTAGCCTTGCTAAAAAAAGTCAGCAGTTTTCCCAGCTGTGCTGCATTGGTTTTGGCTCAAACTAGTGCAACATGTTGCTGTGCTGCGGCAGGTTCTGCACCTTTACCAATGGCAGTGACCAAAAGAGCTTCTGCCTTTCTGAAGTTTAGGTAGAGCTCTTTCAGAAGCATTTGATTCTGCTTCTGTCAAGTTAAATTGAACCTTAAGGTCTCACCCCGCACCTTAGCTTTAAAGGCGTCCCAGATCACCCCCAGAGGAGCACTCTCCCTTTTTTAATTTCAGGAAGACTGGGATCTATACCTTCATTTTGTAAATATAGTCAGGATCAAATAAAAATCCTCTCTCGGATGACCAGCACCACCCCTTCTAAAGAAGATAATTCTATCGCCAGCAGATTGTGATCTGACATTACACAGGGGACTATCTCTATCTGAGCACAATTTATTAGCTCTGGTGACAAAATAATATAGTCCAGTCAGGCCAGAGATCCATGTGGGGCAGAATAGGATATAAATCCAGGTTCAGACACCTTAACCTCAAGCCAAGCATCCACCAGACCAATTCTTTTTGAAGAGTACTTAGAGCCATAAATACACATGTTTTCCAGCCACCAATGGGGCCAGTTGTGTACTTCAGAACAGACCGAGACCCATTAAAATTAACATCCCCAGATACAATGTATGGCACAGGCCAGGCTGCAAGCTCTATGGAGAGAAAGCCTAAGACTAAAGAAAAGACCCCTCTACCATACCCACATTCTGTTATGGCCCATCTCCCAAATTTGTCAGTGGAGCTGTATCTAAAATCACATACTATACCCCAAGCTAATATAGCCACCCCTCTAGATTTAGTACCCTGGGTGATGCCTGTGATCAGTGACAGGCCTAGTGTTTTCTAACAGATTCTTGCTACTTTGATCTATGTGAGTTTCCTGAAGACAATAAATATCTGCTTTGAAGGCTCTAAGGTCCTCACCCACCCTTCTTCTCTTGGCCCCATCATTCTGACCACAAATGTTTAAAGAAGCTATTTGCAATTTTCCCATAATGCTGACATTTTTCTTTCCTCAGATCATTCCTCATGCTTATGACCCAGGAGACTAATTCTCTCACAAGGGAAGCACATCCACTTGCTTTGATTATTCAGGGTCCATTCTCTGTACTTCTGCTCATCATTCTGAATCACCATTAATGTGGTTGCCACCTAATCTCACGCCCCTTGCACCACTCTCCTTTGTGCCCCCTTCATTTTCCACCTCCCTAAAACCCACCAATGCCCAACCCCCCTGCACGACTCCCCCCATACCTCCACCTCAAATACCAGCCCATGCCCCATAAAAAGCCCTGGCCCCGCCCCCACCCCTCCTGCCACACGTGAGAAACAGGCAAACTGTGGCCTGAGTGATGGCGCCCAATGTTACGCCCCTGCATGCTGTCCCCTGTGCCCGTTTGCCTAAAATCAAACATTCTTCTGCCCAAATCAAATCAAATCAAATCAGAAGGCTACTAAACATCATATTGCCAAATGACTGATCCCTCAGTCCAGATCTGCTAAGGAGGCAACACTTGTTGAGGAAAGGCCAGACCATCCATGTATTCTTTAGCCAAGATTTCGGAAGAGAAAAATCTGATTCTGCCTTTGAAGTTAGTTTTCAAACAAGCAAAGGCTAACAAAAAACCTTCCATGCCAGTGTCTTGAAAATGTTTTATCAGCTGCCTGAGCTGCCACCAGCGCTCCATCATACTGTGACAATAGTCTGGAAGTAAAAGAATGTATGCCCATTATATAATCGCTGGGCATCCGGCCGCGCCTTCTTAAAGACTGCTTGTCTTAAGATAAAATTGCCAAAATAGATAAGGACAGCTCTAGGATGTTTAGCATTTGGCTGTTCAGGGTGACTCTGTTTTTTCTGTATACGCAGAAACCGATGTACACGCCGTACCTCCGATTCTCATGTCCCAGGTTGTCAAATCGGGGATGGCCCCTTTGAGCAAATCTATCATGAAGTCTTGTATCTCGCTGCTTTTGGCCCCTTCCTTTATCCCTAGCTAATGGAGGTTGTTCGGCTCTGGCAATTCTTGAAATACTCCAATTCCCACATGATGTCTGAAATCTGCCTCGTATGAGTTTCCACCTGTCCTTGTAGGGCCCCCACATCAGCTTCCACCACCACCATCCTCTCCTCTATAGCATTGAGCTTCTCCCCAAATCGGTGCAGGTTCTGGACACTTTTTTCAAGGTCCCTTACAAATGTTTGGTCTCCAGCCTGGTTCCTATTCTCAGCCTGGGTTTCAGTCTCGTGCTCCTTGATTGAACTGAAGATAGGTTGTAGTATTGAGTCACCAGTATCATTAACTGGGCCAGTACTACCAGTACGATCAGATGTTAATGATTGATCAGTCCTCCCTTCTTGATAGAGAAGCCATGTAGCTGAGTAATTCCACTTCAGAGTGGCTGTTTCCTGCTCATTATTAACCCTTATCTTTCCCTTTTATGGGAGCTGCAGATTTCCTTTGGAGCCTTTTGTGCTGTATTTTCTGCCATTTAACTGTGGCTCCCGGCACAGTTTAGAGACAACTTTCACTAGCAACTGAATGGCAATAGTTGGCTTCTTCTTCACTTGAACTGAAACTTTGGCTGTAGCTAGAAGATTAGCTGTGAAGGAATAAAACATTCCTCTTCTTCACGACAGCAATCTGAGTTTTTTTCAAATCAATACAGGATCGGCTCCAGCCGGGTAACCTGACAAATTAATTGCATTTTCCCTGGGTATATTCCATTCAACAACAAGACAAGTGCTCAGTTTAGCCCGAAGGGACCTACCAGATCCTATACTAGTAACAGACAACTGAGCCAAGCCCCCTTCTCTATTAGGATTTTCCAGACAGGTTGTACCAGAAGCAGAGGTAGCCTCTGATGTTACCGGACTACAAGTCCCAGGCTGCCCTGCTTTTAGTTCTGAAATATCCAATGTCTCTGTACCTGCTACACACGACCCGCCAGCCGTGGAATACACTGCTGGCCCAGATTCTTCATCAACCTGAAGAAACTGTTGTTAGTTTATGGCCTCAGTCTCGGCCAGAGCCTGCTGCCCTCCAGATGATGGCCCTCTGGCCAGGTCTCTCCCATCATCTAATTAATGGGTGTACTGGCAGATTCACTCACTTGGAGCACATCCATATGCACACGGGTTTCCATTTCACTGTGTAAGCGAGCGGGGCTACTGACACAGAAGAAATTGGTGATTGCAGTCTGTGGTAACTCCTACACTATCTTCCGCTAGGGTGGCAAGGCCATGCCCAGGTTTGCTGGGCCAGTGCGCATACCAAGAGCAGTGGCACTCACCTTTATAACATTATGAGTGTCTGCTCTTCTCCCTGCATGACCCCTGCTTGAGCGCTCTTGCCTTGTCTTCCCAGGACCTGGCACAGATTGTGTTTTCAAGGCACTTGCCTCCACTTTACTGCAGACGGCTCTGGCAGTTTTAGGCATCATACAGCTGCTGATGAAGCCAGAGCCTCTAATGACTAGTGTTGAAACATCAAGTCCGACACCACCAACCTTACAGGTGAAGCCCACGGGATAAATCTACAAGAAGGTGTCCACTTTCCAACACACCATCTGAGACGTAAATCTCAACTGTTCTCGCTGTTGTTGTATGAGACGGCTACTGGCCAGTCGCAGATCAATCTAATTCCAAGAGGATTCAGGTATTTCCACAATGCCCCTCCGGCCATCTGGCTATCTTCAGTACGTTCACAAACAGCAGAGTTCAAGGGGAGCCAGCCTACAGCGGCATCACTCATTCATCGTCTTGCCTCCCAATGACCCAGACAAAAGTTATTTGTATTGTATTTTGTTATATGTGTTTGATATTGAAAAGAGTGTGTGCATGCAGATTGTAAAGGAGGGTGAACCACTGCCAGGAGTGAGATTGAAGTCTCAGAGTGCCGCGTTGGCATTTGTCGGTTGGTGTGGAGCGGCACTGGTATTGGTTGTCTATGTCACAAATGGTCCTGTCGCAATTGGTTGAAGTTGCTGAATGATGAATTGTGGATAAAGAGGTATTTTCTAGATCAAAACAACATTTCTATCTGTGATTTTTGATATTTGATTGAAAACTGAATTGTTTTAGGATCATACTAGATTTGTTTGAAGGAGATGTGCCTATACCTGGAATAGAAAGAGAAGAGGTACCTCCAGAATGCACTCCAAGTCATTATATAAGAATAAATATGGAGCTCCATGCATTGATTTAGCTTAGACAATGGCACAAGACAACAGAAAATGAAGGTGCATTGAGGTTTCCACGTTGTGGAACATTTAATTAGAGTATTATTGAAAACTTAAGGAAGGTATTATACAAGATGAATAAACATGGAAGACCTGCACGGTATGAGGTGCTCAATGTTTCAGAATATGCTGCTCATGCTAGACAGAAAGAAAGGTATCAGGGAAGAGCTTGAAAAGCAGGGTACACATGTGTCAATTCTAGATTGGATGCCGAGCAAAAGATATAAAGCACTGACATGGTGTAGGGATTTAGATTATACCCAGCCTTAACGTGCAGAGCATTCACGAGAGAGACGGAAAAGAAAAATGTCAAGAAAGGAAAGCAAAAAGAGGCAGATGATATGAGTAAGATCAGTGAAAGTGATTCCAGTGATATTTTTTTAGATATATTATTGTCAGAACATCCACATCCATATACCGAGAACCAAGTGGAGAGAGAGGATAGTGCGAATGGAGTTGAAAATATTGGATCAGCTGCTGCCCCAATAAATGTGAATCCTGGTTCATTGGGGGTTACTCTGGTAAATATACCTCAAAAACCGTGGGAGAAGGTTCAGGAATTTGTATTTCTGCGAACTCTATTGTCCAATAGACTGCTGATGCTTCTACTGTCCCAGTTACTATTGTTCCAGTGGTCCCCATCTATAAACCTGATTTCCCAGGAAGGACAACGTATAATTTGGCTGTTCCTGGTGCAACAGGTGCTTCAGGTAATGCTGCTAAAGGTCCAGAAACAAGAGAATGTGTTCCCCTAGTCCCAACAAACACAAGTTCTCCATGTGTGGCAAGAGCTGACTTGACCTTGAGTAGTACAGGTGCAGTTCCATGGGTACACCTTAGAGAATGCCAACTTCTGGCACATCCGTATGGGAGCAGCCTTTAAATTCCAGTGGCAGTGCCGATGGAGGTAAGAATATGATTAAGGTTCCTGTGGTGTCACAGATTATTAGCTCTAAGGAAACTGATGAGTGGGTGATGGCTTTCAATACTAATTCCCCTTTGAGTGAAGTGGGAGTTCCGAGTTGAGTCAGGGAACAATTCAGTCACCTGTAAAAGAGAAACTGGCGGGTGTGGCTAAACTTAACTTAGAATTGGATGAGATGTTTAGCTGAAACCTCGCTCATTTGGACTCTTATCAAGAAAATTAGAATGTATTCATCTGTAAGGATGTTGCCAGGCATGCAGGATAAGATTAGACGAAAGCGTTGCAGAAGAGTTACACTGTATGCTTTAATGAGGAGGACATAGCTTCCATGAGAACGTCAGGGAAGAAAATACAAATTAGAGAGCTAATTCAAAATATACAGAAATGGAATGAGCTATATAAATGGCAAAGTTGATGAATGAGAACAAAAGAACCAAAGAAACAGACAGAGGAAACCCCTCCTCCTATTGCTAGAGAGGGAAATACATCAAATTTCCTGTTTAGAGAAGTGCCTGGTAGATGTTATATTCATGTGCCTTGAAGTATAAGTGATCTTGCATCATTCACTAATGACTCCCCAAAACTGTTGGAAAAGCCAGTAGAGTGGTACAAGCAGGTGAGTATTAATTTGATCACTCTGTTTGACACTATGGGTCATATTTATACTTTTTTAGCGCCTCATTTGCACTGCTTTTCGACGCAAAAACGGCGCAAACTTACAAAATACAATTGTATTTTGCAAGTATGCACCTCTTTTGCATCACAAATTGACGCAAATGTGGCACTAAAAAAGTACAAATATGAGCCTATGAGTCAAGTGAATTGTGGGTAGAATGTAAGATAGACGTTGACTGGCCTGAGTCAGAACCACAAAGGAGCATAGTGACAAAAGGCCCTTTGCCAGTGGTGATGAAAAAGTATCATTCTTAAAGTAAAAAGGTGTCACCCAAAGGTCTTGATTGGAGTAAAATTGATAGACCAACTCAGGAACCTAAAGAGTTGATTCATGCATATTATGAGAGACTGTTGCAGGTGTTCAAGTAATATCGTGGAATGGAGATGCATGAACTGAAGGATATGGGACATTTTGTGTTGAAGTTTGTTACAGGATTGAAACCTGAAATTAGCATGATAATTCAGCAGCATTTGATTTGTTTCTCAGATGAAGGCTGTTCAAAGAAGTAGTCAGATCCATCCTTTTGTAAGGAATGTTGGTGATATGCAAGGAGTGTATCAGCAGGGAACTATTGCAATGCAAGGTAGATGTCGAAGTATCCCAATTGATCTTAGTACTAGAATAGATGTGGGTAGTATGAAAAAGCCAAACCCTTTTAATTTCAAAAACAAGTTGGGGCATTGCAAGCAGGAATGTCAGCTTAATCCAGCTGATCAACTCCAGGATTCAGGGTTTGTGCAGCTCTGGAGTAACAACCCCCCTCAGGGACAAAATGTGCAGAGACAGAGGGGAAAGAATTTGAATATACCTCAAGCTCCAGTTATACAAGTTCCACAGCCACCAGTGCCACATCAAAATGTGAATGGACCTAAATTAAATTCTAATCAAGTTCCAAACATGAATTCAAATGCATTTTTCAAAACAATAATCCCTTTCAACAGTTTCCTATGTTTGAGACATTTGAGAACTATGGCTACTATCACACAACCTGACAGGGTATAAGGGGGAGGAAGATTGCTTACTTCGTGCAGTCTTCGATTTAGACCAGAGTGATCTATTGGTAGCCGGTGAAGTGAATGGTCACTCTATGGCATTCTTTGTTGACAGTAATGCTACCTGTTAAACTCTGAAAAGAGTAGAAGTTCCAAACGTAGGGGTCATTCCGACCCTGGCGGTTGTCTACCGCCAGGGCCGGGGACCGCGGATGCACCGCCAACAGGCTGGCGGTGCATCCATGGGCATTCTGACCGCGGCGGTACAGCCGCGGTCAGAAACGGGAAACCGGCGGCAGTGCCGCCATGGGGATTCCGACCCCCTTACCGCCAGCCTGGTTCTGGCGGTTTTGACCGCCAGAACCTGGCTGGCGGTAACTGGTGTCGTGGGGCCCCCTAACAGGGCCCCACCAAGATTTTCAGTGTCTGCCATGCAGACACTGAAAATCGCAACAGGTGCAACTGCACCCGTCGCACCCCTTCCACTCCGCCGGCTCCATTCGGAGCCGGCATCCTCATGGAAGGGGGTTTCCCGCTGGGCTGGCGAGCGGCATTCTGGCGGTCGCCCGCCAGCCCAGCGGGAAACTCAGAATTACCGCGGCGGTCTTCTGACCGCGCAGCGGTATTCTGACGGCAGGACTTGAGCGGGCGGCCTCCGCCGCCCGCCAAAGTCAGAATGACCCCCATAGTCTTCTCTGAAAAAATTATCCAACCTATAAGAGTTGTGAATAAACAAATAAAAATCCAAGAAACGGCAGAACAGTCTGTGAAAATAGGGTCTTTTGAGGAGAATCACTGATTTCTGGTGTGTAATTCTAGTCCAGTAAGTCTTTTAGGAAGAAACCTACTGTGCAGACTTAACTGTATCATCTATTGTACACCAAAAAGAACAGAGATACAGACTCAAGATGAGGATGTCGCCATCAAGCTGGTGAGTGATGGTTCTTACACTGCATTATTTACTGTATTAACCATTGATGATTTGCCACCAGACCTTAAAGACGCAGTCAGGTCTGAAGTTTCGGATTTTCCAGGAAAGGGCCTCGGGTTGATTAACAGTGTGAACATGTTTGAATTACAGTGAAGGCAAATGCTGAATATCCAAGAACACCCCAATATATTTTGACACCTAAAACTTTTACTGGGATTACTCTAGTAATTGATCTTGAAGGAGGTTATGGGGAGTCCATGCAATTCACCCATTATAGGCTTGCAGCAGCCAAGTAGGAAATATCACATTGTTCGTGACTTGTAAAAAGTAAACAGTATTGTTGTTCCTGGGTGTCTCGTGGTTGAGAATCCAGCTGTGATTTTGTCTCAGATTTAATTTCATGCTGAGTGGTTATTGATTTGTGCCAGGCTTTTGTTTTTATATCGTTGCATGAGACATTCAGTTCCTCTTTGCATTTTTGTTTGGCAATCAGGTTTTGGCACGGTGCTGAGTCCCACAAGGGTATACCAAGAGTCCCTCAATTTTTAACCAGATTCTCAAAAAGAATCTTTAGTTCTTGGTTCTGCTTTGTAACTCCATCCTAGTTCAACACATTGACGACCTGCTGGTGGCACTGAACACTCAAGAAGCCTGTAAGCGAGACACCATTGCGTTTTTGAACCACCTCACTGAGAATGGACATAAGGCCCATATTTATATTTTTTTTGTGCCGCGTTTACGTCATTTTGTTACGCAAAAGCGGCACCAACTTACAAAATATAATTGTGTTTTGTGAGTTTGCACCACTTTTGCATCAAAAAGTGACGCAAATGCAGTGCAAAAAAGTATAAATATGGACCAAAGTGTCTCCAGGCAAGCTGCAATACTGCCATAAAGAGGTCCAGTATTTCAGACATCACATCAGTGTGTCACAGGAGAGGATTTCAGCAATTGTGAAAATGAATCTGCTAACTACACAGAGGGAAGTGGTGATGTTTCTGGGAATGGTGGGTTACTGTAGACAGTGGATACCCACCTTTTCCCTAGTGGTCAAGCCTTTGCAGATGCTGACACACAAGGATGTGTCTGATCCGGTACCCTGGGATAACAATTGCTTGATTGCCTTCCTAGAGCTAAGAGAAAGTCTCTGGCATGTCCCTGCAGTAGGAATGCCTGATTGCAATATGTCATTTGAATTTTTCGGCAGTGAAAGGGAGGGCTGTAGTTTCTCAGTGCTTACTCAGTTACATGGAAATGCTAAAAAGCCTCTGGCCTACTTCTCTGCTACTCTTGATCCTGCAGGTTCTGCGCTGCCAAGTTGCCCTAAACCGGTGGCAGCAGTCAGTGTCAGCATGGAAAGATGTGACAACATAGTCATGGGTCACCCTTTAATGGTTTATGTTCCACATTATGTTGAGCTGTTGTTGACATAAACTAGAATGTTTGACAAGTAGCCACCCTACTAAATATGAAAAAATCCTACTTATGGCAGAATATTTAACTGTCAAGCGCTGTGATGTTCTAAATCCTACTACTCTTTTGCTGGTGCCCGACCATGAAAATGATGATTGTGTAGTAGAGCATAACTGTCTCAATGTCATTGAACTATGCACCAAGCCAAGACCATATATACATGATGAGCCACTACCTGAGTCTGAGATGATGATGACATTTCAGTTTCAATGTGTTGCCAAATAGTATGTTGCCTCCAATGGTTAGGCTTTTCCATGGTCCATCTCATATTGGTAGGGAAGCCATGGTGTGATTATTTAGGAAAATGTGGTTTAATTTCAAGTTCAGGTTGATAGCTGGTGCGCTATGTCACAAATGTATTGTGTGCCAGCTGAACAATGTTGGAAAGAGAACTGCAGTAACACTAAGTCACATAGAAAGATCAGGAGAACTATTTAACAGGATGCATTTGGACTTTATTGAGATGCATGTATGTAACAGGCTCAGATATGGCCTAGTGATTGTGTGCATCTTCTCGCTTTGTGTTAAAGCTTTCCCGACTAGAAGAAATGGCAGTCTCACTGTAGCAAAAACTGTTTTTAAGAGAACTGATACCCAAGTTTGGCTTTCTGACTTCTCTGAAATCAGATCGAGGGACTCATTTTATTAATGAGGTCCTGAGTTTGTTGTGCAGAGCACTGCAGATGGAATAGACACTACATTGCAACTATAAACCTGAGGATTCAAGTTTTGTCAAGCATGTTAATGGGACACTGAAATCCAGATTGGCACATGTGTGTGCTTCGACATCTTTGAAATGGCCTGATGCTTTGCCCATTGTGTTGTTAAGTCTTCGCAGTGTACCTGATCGGAGGACAGGAATGTCTCCCCATGAGCTTCTCATGGCCAGAGCGATGAGATTGCCAGCTACACCTGTGAATGAACTTGTGAACATTAAAGATGTTATGATCTTTGATTACTGAAAAGGGCAATTTGACGTGGTGCATTCTATGTTTCATCCGGTTAGAGCAGCCATAGCTCCTATGCATCAGGTACAGTGTTGTGACCTCAGTCTCAGTGACTAGGTTCTGATGAAGAACCACATAAGGATGAAGTTTGGAGACTTGTTGGCATGGGCCATATCAAGTCACCTGGTTGACAACTGCAGCTGTAAAATGTGGAGGTCTCCCTAGCTGTACACAATTTTCCCATATTCGCAGAGTTGGTTCTCCCAATGATGTGGCAGCAATCGTCCCAGAAGTACAGGTGGTGACAAAGAGACTGTGGGTACAGATTAGTCAAGTTTTCGGGAATCAACAAATACTGAACCAGCCCATGTTTGGTCTGTGGGGTGCTAGAAACATCTACAGCTGAAGCTGAGATGGAAGAGTCTCTTCATGTAGTTGTGAACTAGTTGAATTCAGTTTCAGACCTAATGAAGGACCTAGTGTAGTGAGAAAGAGAGTGGAAGCTGGCGACCGTTGGCCCAGAAGACAAGAAAGAGAAAAACTGAGCTTGCCTAAAGATTGTGTGCCTCAAACAATTCCAGAGGACTTTGAGAACTCTGACCTAAGTTAAAGTGAGAATGAAGGATTGTCATTGAGGAGATCAAAAAGAACTAGAGTGCCCCTTTGAACGTATTCTTCACTCGAATTGACATACTTTGCAGCAGAAGATGGAGAGAGAAAGTTTTGGGATTTTTGGGATAGCGCTGCAGATCCAACTGAAATTCTTTGAACTGAACCTTGTGCTTGAATTCTACTTTGAAATTTCTTTGCTGTTGGATAGACTAAGGCATTTCATTCTGGATGTGATTATTAGTGAATTTGAACTATGTCTTATTTAAAGACCTTGCATTAACTTGTTAGGGTATTAAGATGAGTACCGAGGCCCGAGTGTACAGAAGAAGAGAGAGTTGCCCTTTAGAAGAACATAGAGTAGGGCTAAGGAAGATTCACAAAGACCTTGTAAATAAATCTGTTGTCATCCATCACTTGGACTTTATGTTGTCGCTTTGCACAGGTGGAACTCGACAGAGGATAGTCTACGGCATTCCTTCTGAAAGATGTGACTTTAGAGAAATCATGGAAACGAGCCAAACCAGTAGATACAAATACATGTTAGGTGCATTTTTGCTTGTTTTACCTGTAGTATTAACCATTGTATTTATAGGAGCATTTTCCCAATATCTTTAGTAGAAAGTGAGTTATTATCTAGTGTTCCTATGCAAACACTGAACCCCAGAGATAGTGGTTTATATGGACTAGGGGCCAGATGTATGAAATGATTTTGCACTCGCAAATGGTAAAATCGGCCATTTGCGAGTGCAAAACCGTGGTCTGCGATGCATTAAATGCATTCGCAGACCACAACTAAGAAATCGCTAAAATAGCGATTTTTAGCATCGCGACCTGGAGCAAAATTTAAAAATGCAGTTAAACTGGATTTTTTAATTAAACATGTAAAACACCAATGCCCTTTTGGCATGTGTGTACCTTACATGTTCAAAAACAAAAAAAATTGGGGTGCAGGAGAGGGGGACTAAGGCCCCCAGCACCCTGGCCTTTTGCATTTCCAAAATTGCGATTTCTGGTTCAGAAATCGCAATTTTGGAAATGCAAAAAAATTGCAGCTATGGGCCAACAGGCCCATAGCTGCGAATGGGGCCGGTATCGCAATTTGCGAATCTATAATAGCATTTGTGATTTTTAAGAAATCTCTATTACCGATTCGCAAATGTGATACATGGCCCTTTGCGAGTCGGTAATAGCGATTTCATAAAAATCGCTATTACCGAATCGCAATGGGCCGTGATCATACATCTGGCCCTAGACGACAAGACTTTGCACATAGATGATTCTAGAGGAGATTATTTGGCAAATGTATATTTTAGACTGTTTTATGAGTACATTGACACTATGGACGTAGGGCATTGCTACTTTCTATGCAATTACCTGCTTCCGTTTCAGAAGGCATCACTTACCACCACACTCCTTTGACATATGGTGTTTCCTATAGTCTTTTGTTGAGTATATTTTATAGACTGGTTAGTTTTCAATAATATTTTTCAAATTAATATTTAGCTCTTTCAGAACTTCCATTGTTCAAACATTTGAATTAAATTAAATTCCTTATTTTAAAGGTGCAGAAATAGCAGACACATATTTTGCATCTCTCAAGCCACTAGACACTGCATATGCACACAGAATATAATTTGGCTTGTTCAATGACAGATGTAAAGAAGATATCTAGTGGAAGACAGAAGGATAAATCTGAAACAGATAAAGACCTTAAGAAACAACACAGTTGTAGTAGAGAAGAAATTGAACACCAAGTGAAGGAAAACCAACCAGCTTTAGCTCTGGGGTGGCAGCAAAAGGGAAAGCTATGCATACACATAGACTAGAGTTATTTGGATCCATTATTATTTGGGAAGCATGAATGCAAACACACATTTGATGTTAGAGGGAAGATTGAATTGTTTTTATATGGAAAGGATCCTGTGATTCCTGGAGTGAGCTTTATTTGTGGACAATATGCAGATTTTAACTTGCCCAAGGGATGGCCTGGTATATGTTATTTCGATATAGTCTTCCTGTAGATTTACCATGTGGAACATTTCTATTATCCCTTATGGGAAATTAAGCCTAGAACTAGAAAAGGTGTTAGCGTTGGAGAAGTGATAGGAGATGTTTGTGGTGCATTGATCCTATCTGCAGGGGTGATTCTGAATGATATGAAGATTAGAAAGCTGTCCACAATAGTGGATACATTGTCAACTAGTACATCAAATTCCTTGTTGCTTGTAAATACAGAGATGGTAGCAATAAGATCTATGGCTTGCAGAACATACTTGTGTTAGACCGACTTCTCAAAAAAGAGGGCCGAGTCTGGCAGATGCTAAAATTGCATCAATGCTGTACTTACATCCCGGACAAAAGTAAGGATTTGGAGAAATACATTCAGAATAATTCTGGTTTGCTGAAGGATTTGAAAGAGATGGAAGCAACAGGTGCATGGGAGGCAATTGGAAATGGATTTGTTGCTGTAAGCAGGTGGTTTGGAAACTTAGGAAGAAGATATGTAGGTTTTCTACTGAAGTTGCTGTTGGTTATTTCCATCTGTGCAATAGCTATAGTTGTGGGTTATAGAATGTATCAGAGGATGTACGTTGAACAGGAAAGAAGAGATAGAGAGCAGATGTTGATCTGGAAGCCAATTAGTGTAAATATTATGATGATATGAAGCACCTGGCGGAGCCTAGACGGAAACTGTCAAAAGCTGCAAGGTTTTAGTCAGTCTTATTGAAGGATTTTATTATGATTGTGATGACTTAATTTGTCATCAGAGGGGGTATTGGGAACACATAATTTTGGTCGCACTATTATGAGTTACAGGAGTGACATTACCATGTAATTGACAATACATATATTGTGTTCCTTAACTTTACTAATGTAAAGTTGAGAATCTAAATCATATTACTGAAGGTGCATTTACTTTAGAAGATTATTCATTCATATATATATGTGTGTTCTAATGATTGAAGTTAACATGCCGAGTTGTAAAACATAGGCACATTCACACTTGTGTACTCTAATTATGGTATTATGGTATTATGGTGTAAATGCATATAATCACATCTCATGTATACCTCTTGTTTCGTTTCTAATTGTAAAATGCAATTATAATCGTGTACTCAAATGTGTAATGAAATGTCATATTGGGTAAGCATAACTGAAGGCCTGAAATGTTGGTTTCATGTATTTAACTTTTTATGTGGAGTTTTGCTTGTGTTGATATATTCTTTATTTGCAGGTGCATCCGTCTGAGTCTACAAGTTAATGAAAGGCATATTGTGTATCTGAGATAGTAGGGTATATCAGGATACTTTGGCAAAAAAGAGGGAGCGCTAATGAACTGAGAAGAAAAGAGTCCTGTTTATGTACTAGGCTCCAGGATACACTCAAGGTCATTCTGATGTTAAATTGGTGGTAAGTTTTGATCGGAGTTGCCAACTTCAACTGTGCAAGGAAGATGCAAAACTACTTGGTATGATGATGGGCACGTCTTGACATTTCTGTAGGCTTAATTGGCATTCACTTGAATGAGGGCAGATTCTCCTTAGCTTCTGATGAGAGCAGATTTTCCTTGACACTTGGAGAGATATTGACCTCATTACTCTTTATCTCTTTGTGTGGCTTCATGCTACGCAACACTTCTTCATATCAGGACTACTGAGGTTTCTGCTATGCTGACACTTTCCTAAATTTCCTGAGAGATAATTAAGATTTACTTTAGTTTTGTTTGGTGTAACGTACATAGATTCATTGAGTCCCCCAATGATAAGCCAAGAGGACCTCAATTCATAACTGATCATCAGCTCTTGTTTCTTATCTTTTGTATTGCCACAACTGAAATTCTTGTATGCCTTATGTCCGAATGATTTAGCCTCACCTGCCACTTTACTTCAACATTGCTGATTTTGTATCTGCGTAGCATGTTTTTGACATTTATTGACATAAGTTTGGCCCTGAATTTGTAATAAACTATTACATTTGTTTACTGTCTCTGGGATTTAATGTGGGACCAAATAGGTTACAGTGTTAATTGATTTAAAGTGTTGATTTTACTCCCCTATACTCCTCGAGACTCCTAAAGAGAACTGTAAGAAGAAGAGAAGTAAGAATATGGGCCCGAGCATCATCAATTTCAATACTTTAACATATGCCTTATCATTTTAAAAACTATGCTCTTGAAAGATATGGTACATCAAACAGAATCAAACATCCTAGCACAGCTAAAATGACAGTATTATGAATACAAGGCTCGGAAAATACATACAATCAACTTAAAAACACAACAATTAAACCATAATAACAAGTGTTTATTTAATGAACTGAAAGTTAACACATACTGAACGCCTTGAATTATGTCAATGTGATGATGTTTTCAATTACTTCCAAACATAAAACAAATTATTTACATAGAATTGGGTTGATCATGAAAATGACTACTCTCTAACCAGTTTATCTCCTTAATTGAATGTAACCTCATTCCTTGAGTGGTGATTTTCATTCGTAATTACATGCACATTTGCTGATTGTAGATCCAGCTTAGAGCACACGTTGCAGCTCCTTCCGTAGAGTTTTTATGTAAGACCAAATGAAGAGGATTGATTTTGAGTTATTGCCTGCTGCCAGTGGCAATGCATCTCATAAAGTGCTTGCTGTGTTAAAATATTTGGAAGGTCAACTTTGTTTAGAATCACACTTGAAGCCTTAGAATTCATAATACTGGGGTACCAATATGTTTGGTTAAAAGATCATACCCTTTCTGATATGATCAAGATTGCAATTGCTCTACCTTGGGACTACAACAGCATACTCGCCGCATTACACATAATGTAATCCAAAATTGGATATTATTGTCATCTCGTTTGAGGAATTTATGGGTGGCCCAGGTAAACTAGTTCCCTGGTTGGACCATTTTGTGATCCTATTTCTGATGGGGCTAGGAAGTCTATGGGCAGAACTGGGAAAAAAACAGTAACATGGTATGCATGGTCTGACGTTTAACAATAAAGTTTGTCAGGTACACTGAGAACCACATATAAATGAAGAGATTGGTCCTTATGAACAGAGGTGTCTTCAGTGGATCGTTGTCACACTATATACTAATGCTGCTCTAAAATCTTACTTAACCTTGGCACATAGTGGTGTCGCTTCTGCTTAACAAAGTTATAAGGTTGCTCAAAGTAAATAGAGGGTAAATTCATGCAGAGAAAGAACAGTTGTCTATATAACTCCACTTTCCCCTTCCATTTTCCACAAAATGCAAGAAAGTGCAGTTAACCTCCAGTCAATTTTGTCATCGACTTTTGATAACCTCTATAGATCTTGAGGTTCTTCACAAGAAGTGGTAATGGCCATTCTGGAGCTATTTGTCTTATTTCATATGGTATCACATTTTATAGTAATTGAGAGGCTGCAGAAAGTATTGCCAAGAGGACAGCGTGGCTAAATTCTAATACCTGATCACATTTAATGGTCATTTATGGTTCAATTAATACAAATCCGTACATCCCCTGAAATTTGCCAGAAAGGTTAAGCTGCACCCAAATGCACATCATACCTTATGACACCATGATGTTTCACCCTTAGTTTTGAGCACTTTTTTATTCTCCATCAGCAAAGTGCTATACTGAGTGCAACAGGTAACGTATGTTGTAGTGCTCCCTTTGTGCATTGCAGACAGTAACTGGTGAATTTTGAGGGATTTATTTTAGGCTTGTATTCACTTAACCACTGCTCACCTTTACTTGTCTTTTTTTGGAATTTCTATGTTTTTATGATACTTCCCAGATCCATCTTCAACTTCAATGCCTGGATCACCTCCTGTACAGACACCATGGCCTAGCCCAAGACCATCAAGGCCATCAGACCACAAGCAAGTTGGTACCCAGTAGAGCTCAAACTCACAAGGCACCACTGCAACCAGCTAGAATGCAGATGGAGATACAGCCAAGATGACACTGTCAAAAGCAAATACAGATCAGCCTTCAGATTAAGCCACCATCAAATAATCAGAGCCACCAAATGCTTTTCTATCATGGATCACACCGAAAGCTGCACCAACAGCACCAAGGAAATCTTCAACATCTGGAACGTTTTGATCTCTTCTTCAGTGATCTCCACCAGGGTCTCTTCTTAAAAAAGATCTCTGAATCCAGCTGTCCCTGTTCTTTGGCATTAAGTTCTCCAGCATCTAAGACATCTGGACCTCTCCATTCTCACAGCTGCCCTACATGTCACTTCCAATGCCCAAAAGACCACCCACACTAACTGATTTACCAACACCATGGATGAAACCGCAGTGACCACAAACACCATCGGACTCCAGCCCTCATGATATATTCTCTGAAAGACTGTACACCATCAACCCTCTCTCCAATCCTGACCGAATCAATCAACACAGCTAACCTCCGGGATGCCTAGAAACGTGTCACAGTTCTCCATCTCTTAAAGATTCCACCAGCGAACCATAAACCACTAGCCAACTACAACACCATCCCCCTTCTACCCTTTTTGGCAGAGATCATGAACAAACACATAGCCACCCACCTCAATGACAACAACCTTATTGATACTACTAAATCCCGCTTCAGACCCAACCACAGCACTAAAACCCCCCTCTTCACCTCCATGATTGACATCCTACTGATTATGGACATAGGAGACACCACCTTCCTCATCCTTCCGGACCTATCCGTCACCTTTGATACCGTCACACATTTCATCCTTATTCAATGCCTACTTGATGCTAGTAATGGGGATCTAGCACTCTTCTGGACCTGCTGTTTCCTCACAGGCCGCATCCAGACGGTCAACCCTTCTTCTTTTACGATGACTGGTGCTAAACGTATTTGCAGAGTTCCACAGCGATCATCACTCAGACCCATACTGTTCAAAGTCCACATGGCCTCACTCACCAGCATCATTTGTTCCCTCCAGAATCAACATTATGGGGGTCATTCTGACCCCGGCCGGCGGCGGAAGCCGCCGGCCTGGCTGGGACCGCCAGAATACCGCTGCGCGGTCAAAAGACTGCCGCGGGTATTCTGGGTTTCCCGCTGGGCTGGCGGGCGACCGCCAGAAGGCCGCCCGCCAGCTCAGCGGGAAACACCCTTCCATGAGGATGCCGGCTCCGAATGGAGCCGGCGGAGTGGAAGGGGTGCGACAGGTGCAGTTGCACCCGTCGTGATTTTCAGTGTCTGCATGGCAGACACTGAAAATCTTGGTGGGGCCCCCAGGGGCCCCACGACACCCCATACCGCCATCCTGTGCCTGGTGGCCAAAACCGCCAGGAACAGGATGGCGGTATGGGGGTCGGAATCCCCATGGCGGCGCAGCAAGCTGCGCCGCCATGGAGGATTCCCCAGGGCAGCGGAAAACCGGCGGTACACCTTTCAGTTTTTGACCGCGGCTGTACCGCCGCGGTCAGAATGCCCAAGGGAGCACCGCCAGCCTGTTGGTGGTGCTCCCGCGGTCGTTGGCCCTGGCGGATTTTACCGCCAGGGTCAGAATGACCCCCTATATCTTACGCAGATGGCACCCAGCACATCCTCTTCCTCTCTGACAAACCATCACAGCAACTTCTCCACCTTCATATCTGAAGCCGCAAAATAGATGAAAAACAACTGTGTCAAACTCATCACAGACTAGTAGGAAGTAGTCATCCTCAGTAAAGACATCTTGCTATAGGACTCCACCTGGTGGCCCCTTGATCTCGGACCCTTACTCAAGACAATTATCTACAGAAAGAACTCCACAATAATAGTCAACAACCAGATTGTTGTGACAGGCCAAGTGGATGCAGTGTACACCCATATTCTAGTGACTTAAGATGCTCAAGAAGACTTTCAAGTGGCTTTGTTTCAACATCTGCACAACAGTCACCCAGGCCCTCATCATCAGCAAGTTGGACAACAGCAATGCAGTCTACATAGGAATCAATGTGCAACTGACCAGAAGACTCTGGGCAATACATAATTCAGCTGCTCGACTCAAACTGAGACTTCCCCTGCTCCCATATCATCTGACACCTCAAATACCTCCACTGGCTCCCCACCTACAAATGGGCACTCATCAGACTCCTCACACACATATAAAACATCTTGCACAACATTACTCCAATCTACCTCACCAATCACAATAACTCTATATACCGACCCGACCACCCCGCTCAGCCAGACTCCTACTTGCACACATACCCCACATACAGAGAACCAGATCAGATTACCTTCTCCTACATCGCTCCCAAACCTGGAATGACCTGCCAATGTACATCAGAGCTGCCTCCTAAGCTCTCAAATCTCACAAGAAAATGGAGGCATAGCTGTTCACCTAGTCACAGCCCTCGCTCGGGCCACCACACTCCTGCATTTCGGTGCCAGGAAACCCTCCCTGGTGAGCGGTGTGCTCTACAAATACCTATGACATAACATACTCCTAATTCAGCTGCTACATTAGCATTTAACTGTAGCTTCACTACTCCTAACTTGCCAGGGGGGTTGGCAGCTGAGCCTTCCCTGTGGAAAGGCTCTACATTCAACCTGCAGCTGGCAGCTAATTCCTGCTGAGCTCATTCAGCTGCGGCCTGGAGCCAAGTCTTGCATCCAATCTTTAGGACAGATCAACCCCAGACTGCACTCGGACTTTGGCAGCGCACAATGAAGGTTGGGCACAGAACATATCTGAACACAAGGCCAGCACCCAAGCCTCCATGGGTCGCCAAATACCACTGTCCCTGGCTGTTAGGGGGAGAGTGGCAGCAAAGTCTTGCCTGTGGCTAGACCCTGCAGCCAACCCATGACGGACAGCTGTGCATGGCTTTTTAGTTAATAGGGAACATGCTTTGTTTTTGTAAGGGATTCTTACAAGAAAGGTTTATAGTGAATATTTTTGGGGGATGTTCTTTGTTTTGTTTGTTTATTTGTGTTTGACTTTCTTTAACAACTGGTGTGACAAATGGCTACATTTACATTTTGTTTTAATAATGGAACATGAGGTAATGTTCTTCCATCTGCTCCACTCTAATCTGTTTGTTCTCTGTGTCACACCATATGTGCACCTTGCACTCTATACTTTAGAGCACGAAGACTTTCAGATGTGGATTTGTCTCTAGCTGCTGCTTCTCCAACAACTCTCTTGAAACTCTTGAGAGTGTTGTTCACTCCTGTGTCTTATCAGGCAGTCTTTCCCTCTGCCACATAAAATCATTTACTTGTGCTTTGACTTCAAATGCAGCCACATAGTTTATGTGCTGACGAAGCAGTAGGCTCTTGCACCTGGCTTAGGTTTTGCTCATATAGGGCCATATTTATACTCAGTTTGCGCCGAATTTGCGTTGTTTTTTTCGACACAAATTCGACGCAAAACTAACTCCATATTTATACTTTGGCGTTAGACGCGTCTAGCGCCAAAGTTCATGGAGTTAGTGTCATTTTTTGGCGTGAACACCTTACTTGCGTTAATGAGATGCAAGGTAGGCGTTCCCGTCTTAAAAAATGACTCCCAGGCATGTGCGTGGTATTTATACTCCCGGGCAAAAATGACGCCCGGGAGTGGGCGGGGCAAAAAACCCCGCATTTGCGCCTCTTTTTAACGCCTGGGTCAGGGCAGGCGTTAAGGGACCTGTGGGCTCAGAATGAGCCCAGAGGTGCCCTCCCCTGCCCCCAGGGACACCCCCTGCCACCCTTGCCCACCCCAGGAGGACACCCAAGGATGGAGGGACCCATCCCAGGGAAGAAAAGGTAAGTTGTGGTAAGTATTTTTGTAAATTTTTTTTTGGCATAGGGGGGCCTGATTTGTGCCCCCCTACATGCCACTATGCCCAATGACCATGCCCAGAGGACAGAAGTCCCTTGGGCATGGCCATTGGGCAAGGGGGCATGACTCCTGTCTTTGCTAAGACAGGAGTCATGTTAATGGCGTCTGGGCACCCAAAAAGAATGGCGCAAATCGGGTTAAGACGATTTTTTTGCCTCAGCCTGACTTGCCCCATTTTTGGACACCCAAACGCCATTTTTCCCTACGCCGGCGCTGCCTGGTGTACGTCGTTTTTTTTCACACACACCAGGCAGCGCCGGTCAGCTAACGCCGGCTAACGCCATTCAATAAATACGGCGCCCGCATGGCGCTTCAGAATGGCGTTAGCCGGCGCTAATTTTTTGGGCGCAAAACTGCGTTAGCGCAGTTTTGCGTCAAAAAGTATAAATATGCCCCATAATTTGTAAGTAACCTGGCTTTTTGACTCCTTTAAAGTTGAATGTGGTACCAGGGCAAATGGAGTCAGGTCATTTTAGGTGGGGTAGGTTTGTCTTTCAGTGCTATTGCACCCCCAATATTATCAGTTGTCCAAAGAATATTTTGTCGAGGCTGCAAAACTAACATACTTAAAATGGCCCACATAGTTTGTAGCCTCAGCTACTAAACAAGAGACTCTAATGGGTATAAACCCACAAGGTTCAGGACCTGTGATGCATGGTCGTAGTACTGAGACCCAGCATCTGTTTATATTCTCCTCAGTCTAGATGCGCTCTAAATACCACCCAAACTCATCATCAACAAAAAACCCTAGTCTATTGCTTGTCAAGGTTTCAGGTAGCATATTGCTCTTGTTCATTACTCTAACTGCTTAATGGGCGTAGATCTTTCCCACTACTTTAAAGCAACGATTATAGCCATTAACTGAGTTTGGTGAACTTCGTTGATGACTCTCTCCTGCAATAGGTAAGCGTGTCAAACCCTTTCTCCTAAATGTCTCTAGAGGCACATGGTGCTGACTCACTAGTAGGATCTTTGTGTAAGTAAGTGAGAGTGAGTGAGTGAGCCAGTCACTGTCACAAACTTTCAAGGCACATGACACCTTGAACCGTCAACTCACTTTTCGTTCCTGGAGATACTACTACATTTTTCTATGAAGTTGTGGCATACATTTATGCGATAGGAAAACTATTTATTGTCGCCAGATAAAAATAAGTTTGCAGCTGTAAATTGATTTGTGAATCCTTATCTACAAATGTTGTGCTGCAATATTACTTATGCTTGTAGAATTCCCCTACCCATTGATGTAATTAATTTCTCATAGATACTATATCAATAACATATATTGTTGAAAACCACATTGAAGATTGCCTGTTGGTGCTGAAACAACAGAAGACGTTGTTAACTCCTTTAATTCGCTCCCACATTGTGAACAGGCTGAGATGGCCTGTCCGGTATTTAAACACAGGATATAGGCCATGATTTATACTTTTTGGGGCAAAACTGCACTAACGCAGTTTTGCACCAAACATTTTAGCACTGGCTTGCACCATTTCTGTGCACCAGCCGGGCACCATATTTATGGAATGGTGCAAGCCGGTGCAAAGGGTAGGCTAGCGTAAGAAAAAATGACGTTAGTCGGGTGGGGCTGGCGGTATGGAAGAAGGGGGTTTTGCACCCAAAAATGTCGTAAAACTGGTTAGAGTAAAAAAAAATGACTCTAACCTGCCTAGAGTCATTTTCTGACGCAAAACCATCAGTACACATGGCTCCTGTCTTAGAAAAGACATGAGTCATACCCACCACCTCAATGGCCATTGCACCCTGTGCCATGTATGGGGCCCATTTCAGGGCCCCCTATGGCACTTTAAAAATAAAATAAAATAGTTACCTGTACTTATCTGGGATGGGGTCCCCTATCCTCTGCTGTCCCTCTGGTGTGGGTGTAGGTGTCCCTGGGGTCTGGGCAGGGCACCTGTGGGCTTATTCCATGGTGTTCCACCATGAAAATAGGCCCACATGTGCCCTCATGCCTGCCCTGACCCAGGCGTTAAAAAATGGGGCAAAGGAGGCTTTGCACCATTTTTTGACCCCTCCTCCCTCAAGTGCACCATTTTTGCACAGTAGTATAAATATGGAGTTAAGGCCATGAAGTCATTTTTTGCACGGGAACGCCTACCTTGCATCTCATTAAGGCAAGGCAGGTTTCCACGTATAAAAAATGACTTTAACTCTATAAATGTGGCACTAGATGGGTCTAGGGCCAAAGTATAAATATGGAGTTAGTTTTGCACCAAATTAGAGTTAAAAAAAAATACACTAATTCGGTGCAAACAGAGTATAAATATGCTCAATAGTTACATTCAGTGCTGAATCTGTGCTTGCTGTTTCTGGTGTTGAGCACCAGTGCTTATTTTTGAGAGCCGGCGCTTATTCTTCTGCCTCAAGCTTTTGCTGTGAGCAAATGACACATATGAGTAAGATGGAGGAAGAGAAAATGAAAAAGCGTCACAATGGAAGTAAGCAGAAAGCTGCAAAAGTGAGCTGAAAGGGCAGGGAGTGGCTTTAAATGGATTGAAGAGGCCCGAGATGGTTTCAGGATTACACTCCTCAGTATTCCGTGTTGCTACATTTGATTGCAGCAGCCGTGTGTTTAAGAGGAGGGTTTTGGGCACCGGCACGTTTGTATTTACAAATTAAGCACTGGTTACATTCACATCTCTGAGGCAAACAATCAACCTCATGAAATCTAATCTCATTTGAACTAAGACGTTTGTAAATCCCTCATTGACAATCTAGCTGCAATAACAACAATATTAAGTATGTATAGGGTGTTATATGTTGCTGTTTGTATTTTAGTTTCATAGCCAGTGTTGTGCTTTGTCTGTAATTGACCGCTGGGGCATCTATTGGTTTCCTGAAAAACAGACACGAATCGGAGGCGCTTGGAGCTGTATAATCAGGGGGAAGCGAAGGGTTTATTAGAATGCAACAACTACTAAGCAAAATGCTTGTTATTAAAGTTTGCAGTCATATTTTCCTTTTCTGAAATGAATATGTCGTATAGAGACCGTCAATCTTCATGCTAGCCAAGGTGATGATTTAATTTTTGCAACAACCGTGGTTACATAATCCATCTGACCGTGAAACTGTGGAGGATTTTATTTAGCAAGAATTTTTAATAAGATTGCTCAGTGCGAGAGAGTTGAGTAAAAGCCTCAAAAGGAAGCCTGCATTAAGGAGGCTTAAGTGAAAGATCCCAGTGAAACTGAAGGAATGTGAACAACGTGACCGCTTCGTGTTCTATTTACATTGCGTATCTAATGAAACAACAACCTTTGAGCATTTGCTAAGGTCTGCTGTCAGTTTTTTTTCTATATTGTGAGGTTGTGTTACTTACCCCATTGCCAATCCATTTTTATGCTGTACATTAGATACACTACCACTATCGAATTGTTATTGTGCCAACCTGAAAGTTCTCTTCTCAATGCATGAGTTTCTATGATGCTGCTCGCCTTCTGTCTCTGATGGGAGGCGCGACACCATGTGCTGGAAATGCATGACCATGGATTATATTTACAGACACCTTGACCTGGGATATTCATTGAACAAAATGAAAGGTACTATGGGGCATAATCATATTTTTGGGTGCAAAACTACACTAATGCAGTTTTGCACCAAAACTTTTAGCACCTGCTTGCACAGTTTCTGTGCACCAGCCAGCACCATATTTATGGAATGGTGCAAGCCGGTGCAAAGGATAGGCTAACGTAAAAAAAAAGATGTTATCAGGGTGGGGCTGGCAGTATGGTAGAAGCGTTTTTTGCACCAAAAAATTACGTTAGGCAGGTTAGAGTAAAAAAAAAAATGACTGGAACCAGCCTAGCATGATTTTTGGACTCAAAACCATCCATACCACATGACTCCTGTCTTAGAAAAGACAGGAGTCATGCCCACGACCCCAATGGTCAGCACAGGGGACTAGGGTCCCCTGGGCATGGCCATTGCACCCAATGCCAGATAAGGGGGACCATTTCAGGGCCCCCAATGGCACCTTAAAAATAATACTTACCTGTACTTACCTATAATTACCTGGGATGGGGTCCCCCATCCTCCACTGTTCCTCTGGTGTGGGTGGGGGTTTCCCTGGGGCCTGAGGAGGCCACCTAAGGGCTTATTCCATGGTGTTCCACCATGGAAATAGGCCCACAGATCCCCTAACGCGTGCCCTGACCCAGGCATTAAATAACTGTGCAAAGCAAGCTTTGCACCATTATTTGACCCCTCTTCCCCCTGTACCTGATTTTAGCATGGGGGGATAAATATGGTGCTAAGGCCATAAAGTAATTTTTTGCACGGGAACGCCTACCTTGCATCTCATTGAAACAAGGTAGGTTTCCACGTCCAAAAAATGACTTTCACTTCGTATCCTTGGTGCTAGATGGGTCTAGCGCCAAAGTATAAATATGCAGTTAGTTTTGCACCAAATTAGCGTAAAAAAAAATGAAGCAAATTTAGCGCAAAACAAGTATAAGTATGGGCCTCTGTGTGTGTCCTCCTAATTTGATGACAGAACCCTTTTGACTCCAAACAGACTCATTAGAGCGGAATGCAATGAAAGTTTGTTCTAGAAAGTCATGTAATATTCAGCTCAGTGTGCAAGTAGTCATTGGTGGCTACCCTGGCTAGGGAGGATGCTACAACTGGTAACTAGATAGGAGAAAAGTAACCCAAAGAACTATTATGCTCTCCCAGAGAGTTTGCAGTGGTCCAAGCAAACTGCTTGTGCGTGCCAGGTGTGTCTCTGTTGAAGTACGAAATCAATGCTTCATGCATGTGGAGTCAAAGTGCAACTCTAGCCTCTGTGAAGCAGTTGAAGACAAGGAGAGCATTGTAAAGACTCGCTGCTACGCAAGATAACATTGTACAATATACGGAGCATTAACACTGAAGGTGAATACAACCAGGTTTACAAAGCACAGCCAAAGATAATGACAACTTGCCAAATAACGCTGCGAATGGAAGCCTTGCAAGGTGGAGATCAACCAGGTGTCAGAAAGTTCAAATTGACATTTAAAAAAGAAGAAATAAAATGACTTACCAAATCCACTAAAGAGAGTCATTGTACCACAGCACTCGGTAAAGTAGCTCAAGGAAAAGTGCCCAGGCGTGTGCTTACAGGCTGTACATACCCAAAGTGGTTTGCTCACAAAGTTGGAGAGTGGGGCTCAGAATACTTCATTGGTCTTTAAAATATAAAGAGCCAAAAAGGACTGTCGGAATGGTGAAATCTTTCAGATGGCAGCTAGGAAGGAAGCCAGGGTACCCAGTAATGTTAAAGACAATCCCGAGGCCAACATTTCAAAGGACCTTTGAGAAGGTTTCCATAAACATTATTACCAAATAGTGACAGAGAGCACACTATCCTCAACGTCAGTAAGTTCCACACTGGTCTACAATGCTATTGCCTTCCTAAAACCACCACCAACTTTCGATACTGGCAAAAAGCAAAATAATGGCAATTGATGGACTGCTTGGTTAGAGACATTTGATGATTTCAATGATGCAGTTTTTTTTTATTTTTATTGAGCAGATGCACATCTTAAAAGAAATATATGCCATACTCTTATATTACATCATCCCAAACTTCTATGATACTTAAGTCACTACAGGCGATAATTTGACTACTACTTTTCATAACATATCATGTCCTAAATATATCCTCTTCCTCGAAAGTTGGTCCCCAAATATCCCTAAACTTGAGACCTGCACTTATTCTTTGTGCATAGAGGTTTTCCCTTGCACGTACCACTTTCATTTTAGCCTTTCAAGCTCCACATGTAGTGGGAACAGGTGATTTCCGTGCTTGTAAAATCAGTGATTTTGCAATCAATGAGGCTAAGAAGAACAGCTGCTTTGCTCGCAACCTTTGATCCGGATGTTCCAAAATACCAAAAAAAGCCCCCAAAGGGTCTGGGACAAGTACACACCGTAACTTTCTACTAATCCACTGAAAAACTTTATCCCAAAAATCCATAAGCTTGGGACAGGTAAAACACATATGCAGTCAGTCCCCTGATTTGTCCTTACAACGTGGACAGTAACCTGAAACAGTCAGGAATACTTTTTTAACATGGGCTGTAGTGAGATAAAGCATCGATTTCATGTAAAAGGCCATTCTTTTAAAGTTATCACCCCTAACTTCCTTGTGCAATAAGTTCTTAAAATATCTCCACATTTTCGACTCGATCTTACATCCAGTGGATTTTTCGATCCAGGAAACAGGAAAGTACTTGCATTCCTCCCTGGGGGTTAAGGATCTAATACCAGTTGCCTAGCCCCCTCTGGTTCCCATAGAATACCTTCTAATTAAGAGAGGGGGGTTGATCGATTAAGGAAGTATAAGGAAGCAAAAGATGGAGAATCTGGAGATAGGAATATTTGAACAAGTCAGGGATAGATGCTTCGGTGCTTGACTTTGATCCCAAGTTTTGACTTGATTGCCTCGCAGGAAATTGGAAAAGCTGGTAAACCATTCATTTAACCATTGGTTCACATGTGCAGGGATCAGATTTTGGCCCGCTATGCCTGCATGTGTTAAAGGCATCTCAGGAGAAAAAAAAAAAGAAATGTGATACTTTTCTTGAAAATGAGTAAGCATGGCGTAAATTATGGTAGGGAATTTGTTTCTAGTACATTTGGGTTGCCACGGAAATTTGAGAAAGGGAGCTAGCTGGTACCCATTCTCCATTAGCATGATATTGAAATAGAAGCTAGAGTTGGGGAATATGGTTGCTTTAGAAACCCAATCCATAAATGCAGAGTCATAATATTTTCTAGAGTTTGGAAGGGCCAGTCTTCAACTGCAAGAAAAAGAGTCTCCAGCTGAGCCCTTGGTTTTTTATCGGCCCACACAAACTGGTGTAATAGAACATCAAGTTATTTAAAGAATCTTTGATGGATTTTGATGATCAAACTAGAAAACATAAACAAAAGAAGAGGTAGAATCATAATTTTTACCAAAGCTTTGCATCCAATAATTGATAATGGAGAGACTTGCTATTTGTGAAATAAATGTTGCACTTTTTTAAATGTAGGCAGAAAATTAAGACCAAAAAGTTCTGAAACATTTTGGGAGATATAGATACCCAGATATCTTATGGGATGACGAAGGTGATACTTCTCTAATGGAAGAACAATCTCAGTGGTGTTAAACAATAGGGCTTCTGACTTGGAGTGGTTAATCCTATATCCCCACGGTTCTATAAAAGCCATTATTTTGGCAAAAGCCTGAGCGATATTTGTGGCTTCAGCTGCCAAATAGACAATCATGTTGTCGGCGAATAGTTTCAGTTTCGGAGCCTGGGTCATAGGAAAAAGAATAGAGGTGTCTTGGCACATAGCCGCTGCTAACGGTTCGATGAACAGTGCAAAAAGTACTGGAGAAAGGGGGCATCCATGGCGCGTACCCCGCTGGACTTGAACAGTTCCTGCTATATATGAATTAATAAGAATTTGTATTTGCGCTTTAGAGTAGAGATTTTGCAGAATCTGAATAAATTGGCCAGGAACCTTGAAATTTGCTAAGATCTGAAAAAGCACCTCCCATTGAACTAAATCAAAGGCTTTCTCGGCATTCAACATTATAATAGCTGCCGGTTTATCATTATTAGAATAGTAGTTTATTGCCTGAATTAAGAAATTAGTATTTGTCTCTCACAGCATACCTGGGAGAAAGCCACAATCATCTTCATGAATAAGGGCCTGTGCTACTGAAGTCAATCTTTGTGCCAATATCTTGGCAAGAAACTTATAGTCAGAATTAAGTAAACGGATCGGTCAATATGAATCCGGTTTCTGCAATGGCTTATCTTTTTTCAGAAAACGAATCACCATGGCTCTTGTAAAGGATGCAGGTATGTCCGCCCCCTGAAAAATACTATTATACAAGACAACAAGATATCCTGCGATCTGATCACCAATGATTTTATAGATTTCTGCCGGGATACTATCCTCCCCGCGAGCCTTCCCACTTGGTGAGGCCATTATTGCCTCTTTTACCTCAACAAGTGAAATGGGAGATATAAGATTTGCCCGAGCAAATTAGTCTAGACTGGGTAGCGTTATTGAATCCAAATACTGCTTAATTTGCTGGAGGTTAGATGAAATAGAACAGGCATATATTTTGGGATAAGGAGAGTCAAAAACCCTTTCAATATCTTCCGGATGACTTACTAACGTATTCCTCCCCTCATCAAAGACGGATTTAATGGTCTCATTTGGGCTTTTATTTTGTTTACAGACTTGGCCAAAAATGTACCTATATGTTTGCTTTCTTTTTACCAATTCTGAAGACTTGTATGTTGATTAACTATCTCACATGATAGAAAGTAATCACTTAACGTAGCCTGTGCACTTCTCAATCTTAAACACACCTCTGGGTTTTGGGAAGACAGAAGGGGACTTTGCGCTTGGTTGAGCTCTAGCTTATTAGATTTACCCAAAAAGCCTTGTAAGATATAGTTTCACCTTTTATGCATGCTTTAAGTGCTTCCCAAATAGAGAATGGAGATGCTGAATCTTTGTTAATCTCGAGAAAGTTAGTAATAGAAGTTTTAAGAATCTGGATCCATCCTTCGTCTACCAACAATGATTTATCAAAGATCAAACGTGGACTAACTCCCAGCCTTCCAGAAACTTTTAGATTGACCTGAGGTGTTGAATGGTCTGGAAACGCATTGGCATTTATATAAGAATTGTTTTGGGGGAGAAAAATTTAGGTTAGAATAAAGTCTTTTGTAGAAGCCGTATTATATATTTTTTTTAAATACGTATAGTTATGGTCCTGTGGATGGTCAGCCCTCCACGCATCGACCAATGCTAGATCTGGGACAATTTTACTGAGCCACTGAAAGACCTTGGGTTTATTCTGCTTCTTGTTTTTACGTGAAGAATTGATACGTAGATCTGGAATAACATTAAAATCTCCTCCAATAATAAAATGGCTTGTAAGTACCCTTAAGACCTTGTAAAGACTCTGGAAAGCAGTAGGATCATCCTCTATTGGGCCATAAAAGCTAACCATATGAATGTGGTTATCTGAAATGAGAGTACTAATCACAACCCAACGAGCCTGCGGGTCACAAGAGACCTGATACACCTTCCCCGAAAACTCTTTATGCACTAAAATGGCTACCCCTCGAACAGCGGCGTTAGCCGAAGCATAGTAGGTTTGAGCAATAAAATTAGGGAGCTTTGGAAGCTTATTCTGGCATTTGAGACGCATTTCCTATACCAAGAAAAATCTGTGATTGTGAAGTCCTAAGCCAGTTGAGTAATGCGGCGAACTTGACTTGGTTATTAGCACCATTCATATTGCAAGAGATGACTTGTAATTCATCCCCTGGCCTTCTTTTACCAAAAGTAGTCATCCTGTGTCCCTATCTTAAATATTTCCCTGGTAGATTTGTTATAGGGATAGTGTTGTCATCTACTTTGCCCTCTGCTCTTTTTCCTCACCCTAGTGCCCCACCCTAGTACAGACCCACCCAACCTGGGGCAGGGTCTCCCCCTCCCTTCCCCGGCAGGTCCAACCCGTCATGACCCCACCAGACCGTAATCCACCCCCCAACACCCGCCCCCACACACAAGAGTGCATTGACATGGCACCCCGAGAGCCCTGATTTCACAAGAGAGAGCAGCATGGCGGCAACAAACCAAACAACAATCAGTCGTCTCGCCTAATAAAAAAAAAAAAACACATCCCCTGTTGGCTAAACATTGTCTTCCCTGTCGGCTCTCCCTGGTTTCGCCTCCCCCTGATTCTCAAGCTACCCCCTGTTTCTCTGCTAGTGCCTAATTTTTCCAGGAATCAGCAGAATATTAAACAATGTAATACCATGTAAAAAAAGACCTATAATGTAAATTTCCAAAGACTATCAGTATCTTTTACCTGCTTTGTCCCCTCGTCGGTCTTATCAAGTACCCCCTCCTTGAGTTTTCATGAGTTCCAAAAAGTTTCTTGCTTCCTGAACATTCTGTAATACTTTTGCTTGGCCTTTATGAAAGACTTTGAGTTTGTCAAGTTGCACGATACCAGCCGGGGCCCCCAATCTTTTGAAACTGTCTATTAGCCCAACAAACTTGTGGCACCGATGTGCAGCTGCTACTGACATATCTGAAAAAACACGAAAAGTAAACCCATCATCAAACTTGAACTCCTTCACTCTTCTAGCTTGGGAGAGGATTTGCACCTTGATTCTATAGTCTCCAAAGTTAACCAAAATGGTATACAAATACTTTGAGTTAGCAGGATGGGTAAGAGGTACCCTATGGGCCCTCATGATTGTGAAGACCCGTCCCGTTATATCTCCATCTGGAAACAGCTTTATAGATGAGTTCAGAGGCAACTTTGGCCACCAATGAAGCTGCTTCGATCTCCTCTGTGACCCCAACAAATCTGAGGTTAGAGCACCAGGACCTATTTTCTACTTCGAACAGCTTTAACTGGGGGTCCTCCAGTTCAGATTGTATCCACCTGAGAAACCCGAGAAGAGAGAAGAGTTAAATGAGTATTCAGTTGGGTAAACTGGTCTTTTGTCTCTCTACGAGTCTCCTCCTGAGATAGTTTTATAGCTCGAAGCTCAACCAATATCTGTCCCATCAACTCCTCCATTGTTGAAGTACCCTTTGTCCCACTCGCTGTACAAGCCGGAATTAGGAGGTTAGGAGAGGAGCTGAGGTTTTGCAAACTAGTTTTTGTTTTGAGGATGACTCCAAGAGAATTGGATATTTCTGCACCAGGTCCATCCGACTCGGAATTTGGAGCCAAAACAGATGATTCTCCAGAGTTCGGCAGGGTTGCTTCACTTGGGATAGTTCTCCTCTACAGCCCTCCTACTTTTTTATGCCCCTTACGCTTGATTTAAGTGCACTTTTGAGGATGCTATTAGGGTTTTCAAACAAGGGATAAGCAGGTTTCTCTGAATACTTTTCCTTGGATTGAGGGGAAGTTGAAAGACGATCTAGAGGGAGGTTGCCTGATATCGCTGAAATAGGAGTTACAGAGAGAGATTCAGTGACTGCACCCACCGGAGGAGAAGGGGGGGATGAGAGTATAATTGAAGAGATGGTTCTGTGAATCGTGGAGGCCCATCGACAGGCTGTTCCATATACTCCACAATATTAGGCTATGACATGGCGGTGAGACCTAAGGAAGACGATGAAAGATCCTGAGTCTAAGGGGATTCCCTTAAAGTGTCTGGAGAGTCTTGTTGGTTGGAGCTAAGCATGCACCTTCATGAAGCTGGGGTCAGGATCTTGGATTTAGATCCTTTCGGGATCTTTCCCATTGTCTGAGATTTAAGCTCTTTATCTCGCGCCATACGTTTCATTGTGCAAAACAAAACGACAATGGAAGGTCCTGACCTAATAACAAAAGTGCAGCCAAAAGGCGGGGGGAGAGCCCAGTAGCCAAAAAGCAGGGGGGCACAAGGGGGCCATAACCGCATCCACAAGTCTGTGAACCACTTCCGTTGCACCCCAATCCCTGAGGTGGACTAGAGGTGTGTTTGGCTGGGAGCCAGCCAGACTGTTAAGCCCTTATGAATCCCACACACTACCTGAAACTCTTGGACAGAACAGCCTACGTCAGGTCAAATCTCTTCTTTCCATAAATCGCTGGCACATAGCTATTGTGACGGGACCACTCACCTGAAAATCAGGATGTCTGCTGGGGTGATGGTATGCCCCAGACCTCCTGGAACACCTCTCAGCACTTCCTGGTGGACAGAGAAACCCTGGCAGTTGTCCAAAAAGGAAAGGGGGAGTGGAAGAGAAAGAGACAAAACACTGCCACGTCTTGTCGGTCCAGCCAGGTACCCTGTATCTTCGGGGGTGCAGGTCGGTGTTGACAGAGTGATAGTAGAGTTAGTGCACTCAACTTCCTTGAAACTGAATCTCTCTTTCTGATATCGGCACGGGAGGGGTAGAAGAACACTGGGATGCTCCAGCACTTTTCTTGGATAATAATAACTGTTGGCACAATTACTAACACTGCATTACCAAAAACCCAAACTGAGTACCGTAACACTAAGTACTGCAACACTAGGGCTGGCTTCACAGAGATTTAGTGTTGCACACTACAATTAGAACTGTGGTTGCACTTATCATGCACAAGAAAGACAAACAAGGTCATTAATTATATCACGTGTAACTTTCCTGCATGCATAGGGTTAAACTAAAAGGAAGAAAAACAATCCAAGAAATACAAATGTCCACTCTGGGTTTAAACAGTTAGGGTGGCACAGTTTGGTTTGGTTTCACTGTGTGTGAAAAACCCTTCAAAAGCAAATTCCTCAAACCTGAAACACAGGCATGAATGACACAATTTAAATCCAAGAGTTATGCTATTAGAGAAATGAAAGTCACGTAGATGCTCTTTTAAAATTGCACTGTCACTTTTTGTAGTACTTGAGCTCAAGCAGATTTCCTGAAGCACATTTAGGCAAGTAACTACAATAATAATGAAGAATGTTCAGAAATGCATTTGTCTCTTCAACATATGCACTCTGCAAAAATACGAGGTCTGAAATACACCTGCTGTTCTAGGAAAACGCTGCGCTCAAAGAACAAACTCCCTGGAGAACACTAGTCACTTAGCTGCAGTCTTTTCCGGAGTGCTGGAGGAATGCCTGGTGTCAGCTGGTACAGGAATGAAGAAAAGAATTGCCTAAAAAGTCCTCAATAGGAGGATGACAGCAGGGGCTGGACTGCCAAATCATCACTGAGATCAGGAAGCAAAGCAAAGCCAAGTAGGGAGGCATGCTTCACTCTGCTATTTATAGCCAATCAGGAAAGCAGTTGAATTTCCACATGTGGATGAGTCACCACACCCAATTAGAAGTGCATGTCTACACCACACCCAATTAGAAGCACATGTCTACACATGCTCACATTAGCAAACAAGCATTGGTAAAACAAGCATTGATAAAACCAATTGTGTAACACAGCACATTGGCGGTGATTCTAACCGCGGCGGGCGGCGGTCGCCGCCCGCCATGCGGTTACCGCCAAATGACCGCACCGCGGTCACAAGACCGCGGCGGCCATTGTGGCTTTCCCGCTGTGCTGGCGGGCGATCGCCAAAAGGCCGCCCGCCAGCACAGCGGGAAAGACCCAGCAACGATGAAGCCGGCTCCGAATGGAGCCGGTGGAGTTGCTGGAGTGCGACGGGTGCAGTAGCACCCGTCGCGAATTTCAGTGTCTGCTAGGCAGACACTGAAATTCTTTTTGGGGCCCTCTTACGGGGGCCCCTCCGGCACCCCCTACCGCCATCCTGTTCCTGGCGGGAGACCCGCCAGGAAGAGGATGGCGGTAGGGGGTGTCAGAATCCCCATGGCGGCGGAGCGCGCTCCGCCGCCATGGAGGATTCTCAAGGGCAGCGGAAAGTCGGCGGTACACCGCCGACTTTCCGTTTCTGGCCGCGGCTGAACCGCCGCAGTCAGAATGCCCAGCGGTGCACTGCCAGCCTGTTGGCGGTGCTACCGCGGTCATTCGCCCTGGCGGTTTTTACCCCCAGGGTTAGAATGACCACCATTATGTTTACTTAGAAACATGAAGGTTTAACTAAGAACAGAGATATGATTTAACCCTAATCCCTGGGGATGCCGACAGATAATGCAAGAGGCACCTTGGGGATTCCTGACAATACCTATAGAGATAATTTCATTATCCCTTGCCCCCTTGCGCATGACACACCTCAGACTTTTTCCTCCTCCCTTTTTCTTCTTCCTTCGATTTTGGGTCTTGAATCAGTGCAAGGAGAAAGTTAATTAGTCAGAAGAAACAAAGACTCCTCTACTGGCACCCCCGCCGCACAGCACATATTGACACACTCTTTTAAAGCTTTAGAGCCAGCACTTAAAACTAATCACTTATCAATGTTTATATGTTCATCTGTAGGCTGTACTGTGCTGAAGACACTCCTCATCTCTCTCCCTCCATCCTCCTTGTGTGGCCATGTGGCAAAAATGTTAACAGCATTACTCCAGAGGACGGAAAAACTAAAAAAACACGATCCTGTGGTTTTTGAGGATTCCACTGTGTCCGCTGTATCCCCGTTTCAGCAGGGCGTGCTGCACTTCACACTTCACTCAATCGGGAGCGGCTCGCGCTGCTGGAGCCAGCACACCACGGGCTCCGAATAATCGGTTGCGCAAGCCTCCAGCCAGTTCCTATGTTGGGGGGATAAACTCATTCCAGTGCTGCTGCGTATCGTAGCGGCACATTCATCTTTGTGCTGCAGCCGGCATTCTGCAGCTCCGTGCTTCGCGCTGCAAGCCCGATTTTTAAAGAGTTTCCGACCATCGGAACATACCCCCAAGCCTCCGGACGTTTTCTATGCACAGGGAGAGATGAAGCAAATACTTTTCAATAATGTGGCGAGTTCAGCAGCGTGTCACGGCTGCCATAGCACTGCTCCGTGGGGTTCTCAGTCAAGGAGCATGACAGGAGCTACACATGACCATCCATGTTCTTCAATGATTCACTTGAAGAGACTGATAACAGGAAGATTATCAAGTATCTAAAAAACTTGCTGGTAATGATGTGAAAAAAGTCATAAAGAAAATGCAGAGAACTGACGAAGAAGTCACATACCATCAGATTAAAGAAGCAATGAATCTCAAATTCAATCCAATATCAAACGTTGATTACAAAAGATACAGTTTCCATCAAGAACACAAAAAAAAGCTGGTAAAACCACTGATGAATTTGTGGAAAGACTCAAGACACTCGTCAAACATTTTAAGTTCAATGAATTTAATGATGAAGAAGCTATGCATCTTCGAGTTACCGATGAATTCTTGTCAGATTAATTCAGATAATGAATGCTGAGAGAAACTCTAGGGCCTCATTTACAACAGACTAGTGCATCGATCATGATGGGCCATTTTGCTTGCGCCACCATGCGCCCCCCCTAACAACAGCATGGTAGCACTGTATTTGTAAATACAGCGCACCCTGGCTCGTTAGCATGGCTGTGTCAGAATTTCTGATGCAGTTGTGGCCCTTTGCTGGAGTAGCATCTGAAATTTTGACGATAGTCTAGAAGAGCTCGAGGAGGCCCCATGAAAACAGCCTAGAGTCACTTTAGTGCCTGCCCTCAGCAGGCATTGAAAAATGTAAATTTCACTTTGCCATTCCTGCAGGCCTTTTTGCGGAAGAACGCCTCCCTTGTAAACATTATACCTATCAGAAGTAAGATATCTCACAAGGGTCTACAAACTGGCGCAATGGTACCATTGCACTAGTTTGTAGATATGGCACTGGTGGGGGACTGTTCTGTGCTGCTGTAGATTAAAACAAAATTCTGCTACTGTGGCGCAAGGGGCATGCAAATGAGTCCCATAGCCTGGAGCGAGTGTTAATGGCTGCCAGAGCTGAAGATCATGCTTAAAGACAAAGCCGGAGGTACAGAGAGTGAATCAGCCACAAGTGTGAAAAGTAAGCCGAAGTAAACACAGAAGGATACAAAGTAATGTCTACATGTAAAAAGAAGTTATGTTTTAGATGTGAATTTTCATTTCCACACAAAGGTAAATGTCCTGCCACTGGACAGATATGTAAAGGCTGTTTTGTGATGGTTTGTAAAGCAAAAGAAAAAAAGTAAGGGTCATATTTATACTCTGTTTGCGCCGAATGTGCGTAAAAAATGTTGACGCACATTCGGCGCAAACCGTGCACCATATTTAAATTTTGACGCCCTAGCCTGCGGATGTTAAAATTCCTCCGTATGTGTAATTTTTTGGATGCGGGAAACTGCCTTGCGTTAATGACATGCACGGTAGGCGTTCCCGCCCAAAAAATGACTTTAAGGCCTGTGCGCCTTATTTATACTCCAGCGTTAAGGGACCTGTTGGCTCACTTCCATGGTCTCTGACCATGGAAGGAATCCAGAAGTGCCCTTCCCTGCCCCCAGGGAAACCCCCTGTCACCCTCGCCTACTCCTGGAGGACACCAATGGGGGGACCCATCCCAGGTAAGTACAGGTAAGTTGATGTACATTTTTTTTTAAAAAAATTAAGTGGCATGGGGGGCCTAATTTGTGGCCCCCTAAATGCCACTGTGCCTGGCCATTGGGCAAGGGGGCATGACTCTTGTCTTTGCTAATACAGGAGTGATTTCAATGGGGGTTGTGAGTCAAAAAATGGCACAAGTCCGGTTTGAGGCATGATTTTTGCCTCAAACCTGACTTGCACCATTTTTTTATGCACCACCCCCATTTTCCCCTACGCCGGCGCTGCCTGGTTTGAGTAATTTTTTTTTTTTACTCAGACCAGTCCGCAGCGCCGGCTAACGTCATTCCTTAAATAAGGCGCCCGCATGGCGCGTAGGAATGGCGTTAGTCGGCGTGAAACATTTTGATGCAAACCAGCGCAGGCACTGGTTTGCGTAAGAAAGTATAAATATGGGCCTAAGTGCGTCATATCACAAAGACAAAATAGCCACCAGAATGTTCCAGAAGTATCCCTTGACGCACGCCCACAAGACCAAGCAGCGACCTCACTTGAGGTAAATCAAAACTGAGCACAGTTGATTGTCATCTAAAAACATCGTCAAACAGTTCTTCCATTTCAATATCAAGTGAAAGTCAGGAAGATGGTTGTACTATGTCGATGTCTACCTAAAAGAAACATGCACATGTTGGGCTGGCCTCATGTGAAGAAAAATGTCAGTCAATAAAAAGTTGACCTGTCAAAGCACCAAAATCATACAAGCACTGTCCGAAGATAATTTCAAAGAAAGGGAGCCCACTGCCTACACTCCAGCAACAAAGTATGACTCCAAAGCATCATGGTAAATTCAGTTTAATTCGTAGTCCGAAGATAACACTGAAAATGAATGGTTAGCGGATACCTTTCATTATCAACAGAATCGATAAATATAATGCTTGAAGAGAAATACAATGAGCTATCTCTATTACTGCAGCTTATGCCATCGAAAAACAAAGTGCATACGTGGGCTGCATCGATACCCATAAAAAGTCAAGGTTCATTTGTAGTGATAATGAAATGCACAACAACGAAGGTGCAAGCACCCATTCATGCGCTTCAAGGCACAGTGGCAAGTGCCTGTTTACTCAGTTTCAGCACAGCTGATGATATTAGATTGATTTCTGTGAATTGTAATATGAAGGCTCATCACCAAATAGTAAGTAAATTTCCGTCATTGTTTCATTTGAAAGTAAAGATGCATATTACTGAGGATGTCCGTCATGATGCTCAGAGACATGGATGAATTGATTTTATTTTAGAAGGAGCTGACATAATGTAGCACAAAGGGATACAGCGTGGTGCAATGCATGCATTGCCCACCCCGTAAATATGGCACAGGGATTTCAGCCTCATTGGGCCACATTAACGTAAAAAATAATGATGTTAATGTGGCGCATTATAAATATGCCCCTTAGAACCTAATTAAAAGTATAAGTATGGCAGTCAATAGACCGCCACATTACAAGTTTGGCGGGCAGACCCGCCAACCTACTGCTATCCGCGCCAGGATCTCCAATGGGAGGACGGTGGTGCAGGTTGTAAACAGCCAGGGCAGTGCTGAAGTCACCACAGCCCCCCTGCCCAGCACCCTCAAAATGCGCACTGTCTGCTATGAACACACTGCGCATTTCAAGTGTTCTAATGACCCCTGCTTGTGGCAGCATTGCCACCAGCTCTGTTATGAGCCTTGGCAATGCTGCTGCACCTTTCCCACTGGGCTAACAGACGGGAACCCTGGTCCCCACCCATCAGCCCAGTGGGAAAGTTGTAATAGGGCCGGGAGGGAGACCGCCACATTGACAGAAGTCTCCTTACAACATGTCTGGCGGTCAGCAAAGCCGACCACCAAACTTGTAATCAGGCCCTTCGTTTTTGTGTTCCATCGGCTGCTGAAAGTTTCCAGGACATCATTTGACATATCATACAGCCTGTTGTGAATCACTTCATATAGCAATGATATATTCGTTTTGGAGGTACACAGAAGGAGTACAACAGAGATATTAGAGTTGGCATCCTTCTTGTGGTGTCCCCTAACTTTTTGCCTCTGTTTCCCAGGTTGTTGATGTGTGCTGGACTCTGTTTTTGCTGTTTTTGTTACTCTGGACACTTTCCCACTGCTATCCAGTGCTAAAGTACAAGTGCTCCTATGTACAAGGTATGTGTAATTGGATTTCCATGATTGGCATATTTGATTTACTGGTAAGTCCCTAGTATAGTGCACCAGAGGTACCCAGGGCCTGTAAATCAAATGCTAAAAGGGGGCCTGCAGCACTGGTTGTCCCACCCACATTAGTAGCCCTGTAAACATGCTCCGACGTGCCAAGGTAGGCCCTTGGTAGCCCCATTGGCAGGGTGCAGTGTATGTTTACGTTGGGACATGTACTTATGTGTTTTACATGTCCTGGCAAGGAAATACTTCCAAATTCAGTCCTATCTCGCTCATAGGTTAACAATGCCTTTAAATATGATTAAAGCATAGACTCCCTTTGGGAACTTATAGACATGTGGAGTTTGGGGTCTCTGAACTAACAATTTGAAAATACATCTTTTAGTGAAGCTGTTTTTTGAGATTGTGTTTGAAAAGGCATTTTCTTGCTTAAACCATTCAGTGACTCTGCCTGTTTGTGGATTCCCTTTCTGGATCAGTTCGACAGTTGGGCTGTTTGCACCTCTCTCAAGACAGTGACACAAAGGGAGCTGCGGTGCAGCCTGCATATCCTGGTGAGTCATCTGTGCTAGGAGGGAGTGGAGGTGTGGTCACTTACACCTGAAAGTCTCCAAACCCTATGGTGTATGTCTGGGGCCTGGCCTGGGCAAGGTAGGATTTCACAAACAAGAGAGACTTTCCTTTGAAGTAGGCCTATTTCAAAGGCAGAAAGAGGTATTAGAAGAGCACCCAAACCCCTGAAAATTAGATCCCTTCTTGAATCAAGAGGAACCTCTGCCAAAGAGAAGAGATGAAGAGATGAGGAGAGGTGCTGCCCTGCCTGTGACTGTGCTTAGTGAAGCCATCCTGCAGTTGCTGCTTCTGCCTTGGAAGGGGGACAAAGACTGGACTTTGTTATGCATTCCTGCTTGTGAAGAATCTCCAAGGGCTTGAACTGAGCATGCCTCCTGTTGTTGAAGTCTCAGGGCCATCAAAGACTTCCCCTGCCAGCACCTGGACTCTCTACGGAGACTCCTGCCCTGCCAAGTGGTGCACTACCCAGTTCCTGGGCCCTTGGAAGGTGAAGCTGGCAGAACAAGACTGAAAATCCAATGACAGACCGCTGTGCAGGGACATTTTCATTGCACCTTCTGTGACGCGGCTGATAAATGATGCACCACTGGCTTTGTGGCTGAAATCAACGCTCCACCTGCATTGCGGCTGGAAGATTGACACAAAGCGGCTGGAGAAATGACGCACAACACCTGCTAACGGAGGCTGATAGCGGCGCAAACCCCACGCATCACAGTTTTGTGATACCGTGCAACTGGATTTTCAATACAACTTTACTGGGTGCAAAAAAACAAAGCAAAGCCTGCTTGGACCTGAGGTGCCTGTCCGGATCGACTCAACGCTCTCTTGCGGGAGAGGAGAAACGAACCACACTGAACTGACCGGAGGAGGAAGAACGCTTGCGAGTGAGAAATCAACACATTGCTGGCCTTTTCCGACACACACTAGCCTGTGCAGTGTTATTTTGATGCTACCCAGGTACTTTTGTATGCTAACAACGTTTGAAAATTCTTAACGTGACTTGTGTATGTTGGATTTTTGTCATTTTGGTCTTGTTTTGTTTAGATAAATATTACCTATTTTTCTAAACCTGTGTTTTGTCATTTTGTAGTGTTTCCACTGAGTTACTGTGTGTGTTGGTACAATTACTTTTCACATTGCTTCTGAAGTTAAGCCTGCCTGCTCTTGCCAGGCTACCAAGGTGGTGAGCGGTGGATTAACTGAGGGTGATTCTCCTTTACCCTGACTAGAGTGACCTGACTGCCAACAAAAGACTCCATTTCTAACAAGAGCTCTCACACAAGTATGTTGTTTACTTACTAATGCAGGTTTGACTTTGAATCCAGACAACTATGAGTTCCACTAGACAAAGCTAAAATTATTTGGCCTAATCTTTTCTGATGGGAGTATGACACCCGATCCTTCAAAGATACAAGCACTATCAAATGCTGATCTCCTACAAGATGTTACTCTGGTATATTCATTTTTGCTATGTCCAGTTAATGCTCAAGATACATGCAGCACTTTCCCACTGTAACTGCTCCTTTACAAGATTTGCCAAAAAAAATGATTCATTTCAATGGTGACAAGAATGTGAGAAAAGTTTCAAGAGAATCAAACATGCATTGAAAATGCTGCTGAAATTGCATACTTCAATCCGAAGTTTCATACAGAGGTTGTTGTTGACGCTAGTCCAGTTGGGTTCAGCACTGTCCTTGCACAGCACAGTGGACACCCAAATGCTTGAAGGAATATTGTGGCATATGCTAATGGAAGTTTGTCCCAAACATAATGTGCTTACTCACAACCTGAGAAATAATATTTAGCCATAGTATGGGCTTGTGAACATTTCCATGTATTCCTGTACTAAAAGCCTTTTACCCTGGTAACTGACCATCAAGCTTTACTGACTATCCTTCCTAATCCAAAAGCCAAGATGCATCCTCGCATGGAATGATGGGGACTACAATTGGAAAAGCTCAATTATACAATTGAGCATCATCCAGGGAAGAATAAAAACCTTGCTTATTATGTTTCCAGAGCATAAAACATTCTGATTCACCAAAGATATCAGCCCAATTTGCGTTGCAATAGAAATCGGTCACACAACTACAATCTGTAACATCCATATTCTTTCCTAAGTCTATCATGGGAACATCTTCCATCTGTGTGACTCCACACAAGTTTGAAACAATTCTTTACTATGTAAATTCATGTTCCACAATATCCTCTTGTTAAGGGCACCATGATACATTCTCTTTATGTCTAAACAAGAGAGTCTACTACTAAAATCTAGTTTTCTCATGGCAAAATATTCACGTTAGAAAATTAACTCAGCATTTGCTGCACTGTTAAGAAATACAAATTTTAACAGGACTCACTCATGCTAACGTAAGAGAATTACATCAATACATTTTATTAAAACACTTTAAATTAACACATCTACTATGCGAACATATGAATTTAACATTAATAATACTTCATTAATATGAGTAACACATTTAAATAACTTGTTAACACATTTCATTAAATGTAGCAGAGAAGTACATTTCTCTCGTTTTGCATGCATTTCTAATTCATTAATCATTAGAAATTCAATATCGTTTTAACATATTTTACTAGTCTAGGGTCTAAAATAAATATAACATCAATTAAAAATTTCTAACTTATGATTTAATTCTAATGCCACCTAAGTCAAAATCGGCAATACAAACAAATGCGCATTTCAATTGTGTGTCAGTGCAGCTTCTACTTTTAACCATTAGAACTTTAACATAAGACATAAACTGTCTCATTTTGTTGACTTTTGTGACATGAGGGAGTCTTCTAAAATTTAGACTACACCAGCCCCGCCTTTGATGGCAAATTACACCATCACAAAATATTTCCTCTACCATTTGCAATGAGCCAGCTCAAAATTTCAGAGGTTTATTCCAGGTAAGATGTTCTGAAATCCTCTAACTGCTTGAAATTACTGTGATAAAGGCTTCTTCTATCTACATTTCCATCTCCTCTTTTCTCTGTCTACTCTTGGGTCTTTTCTCCTTCAATTTCTTGTACAACTTGTAAAATCCAACTGCACATAAAGCACACAAAATCGTGATCAACAGGGGTCTCAAGATAATTCCCACTATACTTCCGCCCAAGTTTCTAAACCACCTACTAATGGCGAAAAAAACACTGCCAATAGTTTCCCATGCATCAGTTCTGTCAAATTCTTTTTCAGGTCAGACATGTTTACAATGTACTTTCTTATCTCCTCACTAATGTCAGCTGTGTACATGCAGCATTGTTGCACATGTAAAATTTTGCAAACTCTGTCTTCTTTTGCTAGGAGTATGTCTAAAGCAAAATGATCCTGCAAAACCATTGCTCTCACAGCAACCATTTCTGTGTCCATTAACAGTATGGCACCTCCAATATCTGTAGACAACTTATTGACAATTGTTGACAACCTTCTAATCTTGATATCATTCAAGATCACACTTATTGAAGGAATTATGACATCAAAAATATATCCTACAATCTCTGAGCACTTCCTCTTCTTTTGAATCTAGAGTTGGATTCGTAATCCATACTGGATCACTAAACTGTTCCAGATTATATATCTTTGCAAGAAACTACTGCCTGGTAACAACCCTTTTGGCAGCTTGTAATAGGCATTCTTTCTACATATGAAATAAACACCTGGTATGGCGGGGTCTTCGCCACTTAACATAAAAGTCCAAACATTGAAACAAAAATTAATGTCTACATTCACTAGTACCTACACAGTATGTTTCAGTCTTTGATCTAGGTATATATATACATAGCTTCCCTACATGTTGCCAAACAATAGCCAAGAATCTGTGATTTCCAGCCACTGAATGTATTGCATCTTTTTAACCAGTTATGTAAAACTACTCCTTGTTCTATCTTAGCTTTCATTGCTCTTCTTCTCTCCTCAACTTGTTCAACAAATTCCTTCCCTACTGAACTAAGAATACAGGTTAAATTATTCTTGTGAGCATATACTGTTGCAAATTTTAGTATAGGTTCAAAGACTCCTCCCACTCAGTGCTTAATTTGAGCCTGTAGTTTCTTGTGCAGGGCATTGGCACTTATTTTTGAGGGCCGGCACACAATTTTCTCCCTCAAACATTTACTACAAGCAAAAGACACCTATAGGAAAGAGGGAGGAAGTTAAAACAAAAAGCGTCACAAAGGGAGAAAGCAGAAAGCTGCAAGGGTGAGCTAAAGGAACTGGAAGTGGCTGTAAATGATTAAAAGAGCCCCAAGATGGCTTCAGGATTACACTGCCTCAGTATTCTGTTCTCGCATATTTAATTGCAGAAGCCATGAGTTTCAGAGGAGAGCTTTGGCCACTGGCACATTTTTATTTACAAGTTAAGCACTGCACCCACATAATCAATGTTGTTTATTTTTGCAGTGTTACTCATGTGTTTCATGATGGGGACAATTGATAACACTAGATAATAATTTCAATTGAAGTATTGATAATGCTCTTTCTGATAAAACAGTGTTAACAACAGGCTACAGGAAATTGCATGGATTAAGGATAAACTGTGATTTGTTATTCATTCACTTACTGATGAAGGCAGCTGTGTGCATACGTAACAGTCACTAGCTTCCATGGCTTCTACATACTCACACACAAGCTTTTAAAATTAATTTGCTTATAAGTCTCATATGGAACTTTAGTTTAAAAATATTTCCCATCATTGTAAAGTAAACCTTAGTCTGCAATGATATTTGCTAAATTTGGGACAAGTGTGGATGCATTCTATTCTGGCTCATTTGATAAGGGCAAACTCAAACCTATGAGCAATAATATAATCATAATACCTGTCACTACTGCTAACCATATGCATTTATATCTACACTTGTCACTTCTATTTCGATTCCACTCCATGAGTTCTAAAATTCTACACCAAAAGATCAAAATCAAAAATCAAAAAATTCAATCTCAGAAATCAAAAATTAAAATGCAAAATGGCTTTATTATGTATCTGTCTCCATTCAGTCCTTTTTATTTATCAGTAAAGCAAATCAAAATGTCTTAAAAATGCAACAATTCACATGATTACTTGATCTTCTAGGAAGGTTATCAATAGTTTCTCGACTTGTAAATGTTCAAAAGCTTCCACTAAAAATTCAAATGTCTCTAATAAAGGCATAGTTCTGAATCACTAAATATTACTTCCAAAGTGTAACCAACTAGCAATGACATCTCAAAATTCAGGGCTAGCGTAATTTCAATCTCATTAATATTGAACTGGATTCAAAGTGTTAGCACTAAAGGTAACAGACTCCTGTACCCATTCATCAGCAGAGAAATATGTCCATTCAGGTGCTAAGTACTTTAAGCTTAGCACTCTTTTTCTCTTTGACCTTCCATTTACTCACCTCGCAGCATCACTGTCATTTTGACTTGACTTTTCAGTCTCTTCAGCAATAGTCGAAGGCACCTGCAGAGCAGACACTGAATGCTTCACAGGGCAATTGTTTCTGGGTACAACTCTTTTATCTAGCATGACCGATCCTTCATCCGCATCTGAGCTTGCATGAGTCAACTGATTCTGTCTCTACCCTTCTGTACCATCCACTGTTGTTGACTCACTCAGAAACCCCATCAGACTGAGTCTGTGCTGCAACAGCCAGTTGTCCAGCCCCAACAGCTTGGCTAAAATTATCCATCTCACTCACTGTAACCAGCCATTATGGAACAGGTGTTGTTACATTAAGGGGATCTGGAATTTTGTGAGTATGGCCCGCGTGCACCCAGTTCAGGAGACCAGCACACCTCACAGCTGTAGTTGTCACTAGGACCACCTCAAGAGGTCCTTTCCTACACAGTTCTGAACATGTTTTCCTTACATGTTTCTTAATCGTAACCCAGTCACCGGAACAGGGTCATGACACAGTTCCTGCTGCAACTGAATCTGATAAGACAAAGAATACACCATGTCAGTCAGCCCTTTGCAATAATCCAGCACTAAGTCATCTGTAATGTTCACAAGCTCATTTGCAGGCATTGCTGGCAATCCCATGGCCCTTCCCATGATGATCTCATGGGGGGTCAATCCAATTTTTCTGTCTGTTGTCCTGCACATACTCATCAAGACAAGAGGAAATGCATCTGGCCATTTCAGTGTTGTGAATGGACATACGTTCACCAATCTAGACTTCAAAGTTCCATTAATTTGCTCATTCCTGAATGGGGAACAAAAACATTCAGTGGGTGTCCCATAATCCTTTTTCACTGTTCATTTCTGACGCTAAGTGCAGCAAGAGCCTTTAAACAACAAGGTAACACTAATGCTACAGGATCAAGTGCAATAGAAAAAAGCCACAGGCTTGTTCACATTTCCTTGCAGCTGTGTCAAAAGTGGGAGAGCACATCTATCCCTCTCACAGCAAAACAAAGAAAAACATTTGTTAACTCAGGCATTTCCAGAGCAAGGGCTCAGCATAGGCTTTCTCTCTGCTCATTAAAGGTACGTATGCAGTTGTCATCCAATGGTACTAGATCAGACAAATCCTTATGTGTCAGCCTCTGTAAAGGCTTGGTCAAAACGGAAAGGTTTGGAGTCCTCTGACAGCAGTAGCCAACCATTCCCAGAAACATTCAGACCTCTTGCTGTATTGCAGGAGGATTAATTCTCATGATCTTTGAGATTCTCCCTTGTGATACTTTTCTCCAAACCTTTCTCAATGTGGTGAGCCAAATTCAAAACTTCTCTCTTGCAATACTGTAATTTTCCAGGGGAAAGTGTATGACCATTCTCTCCCAAATGATTCAAGAAAGCAATTGTATCTCTCCTGCATGCTTCTCAGATGTTTGACACAACTAACAAATGGTTGAAAATAGATGGTGGTTTGGTGTATCCTTGTGGAATTCGGCGTCATGCCAAAATAAAACTGCCAAACTTAAACACAAAAAGGTACTGACTTTCCTCATGCAGCAGTATAGAGAAAAAGGCTTGGCAAAGATCAATCACAGTAAGCCATTCTGATTGACATGGAATCTGAAATAAAAACACTGCAGGATTCGGTACCACAGGACAATATGGAATGGCAATCTTGTTCATTTTTCCCATGTCTTGAACTATGCCGTACTTTACATTGGGCTTTCACAATCCTTGATTGGGAGAATTAAATAGACTTCCCATGATCTACTATAAAATAGTCTGTTCCATTAAACAGCTAATTAAAGAGATTTTCCAGCAATCGTTTCTGGGAGCATGCCATGCAGGGTGTTTTTGGATACCCTGAATTTGGCTTCACTGTTATTTTAATAGGCTCAACTTCTTTGATAAGGCCTATTTCTTTTCCTGAAAAATCCTAAACCTTAGATTTCATTATTTCTTTTAAATATTTGGGCACATCATTAAATGGCATCATTGGGTACAATGTGACCGTTGGATACAGCTCTACAATTTTATGGAGCACATCCTCTTTATTTGTCTGGATTGCTGTTCCACAGGTTGTGCTACTAATAGAACAATTTATTTTATACAGTAGATCACAACTAAGTAAATTTATGGGACTTAAATCACAAAACACAAATTGGTGCTTGTCATCAAATGAACCTATCTTTACAGGGACATATTCTGTTACAGGGTTTGTTAACTGCTTATTTGTGACTCCTACAACCTGAATTATTTTTCCTGCAAGAAGCAAATTTGGAACTTCAGCTGTTCTGACAGTGGGATGTGCAACTCCAGTATCAACCAGAAATTACACTTCATGGCTCATAACATTGGAATTTACATAGAGACCTTGTTGATCTACTAGGATGCACCTAGCATGTAATCCTCAACATCAGAGCTATCAGTTTGAAGAATTTCTGAAAATTCCTCATCATTCAGGTCAATAGAAGGAAATTGTGATGCTATCTATATCACATTTGCGTTTGACATTAATTCATGTTTTGTTGTGAGACAATCATTTGCTGTTGGGTCATCGGGGCTTATGGTTCTTGCATCTGCTGTCCTGGGTACACATTCACATTTTGTGCTCGGCGTCTTTGAATTCTTTGAACTTTATGGACATTGCTGTTGCCAATGACCCAAATTTTCACATGCATGGCATGGATTAGTTCTCTTCAAAGCCTGGACATCAAGAACACCTTTACTTTGAACCATCTGGACATCATATCCACTATCTCTAGACTGAACCACATTTGTCACCTGATGAGGCACTCCTTGCATACTGCTAGTGCTCACCATCATCTGCAGACTCTGATTTGCTTTCTGTGCTGCTTTCAATTGCAAAACCATAACTTTTTTCTATAAGATTCTTCTTCAATTGTAATCTATCACTACAAAATTTTGCGTACCTCAATGTCATCAATCAGTTTATTTTGCCAACAACTCTGGGGCTGATGAATCATTTCACTCATAACTGGCTTTAATCCTTGCACAAATCTGAACACAGAATAACCGATCTCTTTAGCTTCTATAGTCTCAGTACCACTATGATGTTTGAAAGCTTGCAATAACCTCTCAGAATAAGAATGAATCAACTCTTTCAACTCATAGGCCTTTCTGTAAATTTTATGCCAATCAATATCTTTAAGGGACACTTTATTTTTTAGAGACTCAATCACTTTGTGATACTTTTCCATCACCTTTTCAGGTGGTGAACCTGTTACCGGATCTCTCTGAGGTTCACTATCAGGTCAATCAACATGTACTTTAGACACAGTCCACAAATCCGTTGGAACCATGATGTTAAACAACGTATCAAAATCTTCCTGCAGGCGTTTTGACTGTTTCACAAAGCTCTATGTTTACTTGTGCCATTCCACAGCCATTTCTCTCAATCTTGGGTGATCATTGGTAAATTAACAGTATATTGTTCCTATTCCAAGGGACATTGAAACTACCCCCACCTGGTATTTCTCTCATGAGCATAATTTTTATATTGTCCTTGGCTCAATTTGCTCCTGTTGGAGGCAAATATGGCTCTGCCTTTCTCTGGCCTCTTTCCTTCATCCATCTGCCCCCCCACTTGTCTAAAGCTCCCCATGTCTGAATGTAAGTAATCAAATCCTTAATGTGCAAGTTCATTCTAGGCCATCTCATGTAAACTATGTCTTTAGAACTAAAGTCTAATCCATAACTTCTCTTCATGGGTTTTGATTTGTCAGCCACTTCAGCCAATCTCTATTAAGCCTGTCCTACATGTTGAGTATCATCTTTGCATATGAACCGCAATTCATCTTCTGTTTAAATTTCCAGTTGAGCGGTGTCTAACGTTTCTAAAATCATTGCATTCAATTCCACTTTCAATCTAGGCATATTTATTGGCCTATCTTTCTCAGGCATCTCTTCTGTTCTGGCATTGCAATTTGTCACACCTGTTGCACCTTGAGGACTCAAATTATTTAACCAATCTGTCAACTATTGTGCTGTGAAACTTTGCAAACTAATATTATTTTTCTAAGGTACTTCTTGCAGGGTACTATAATATACATTTGGGATCTGATCGGGTCTGAGCACGGGATAATTTGGGGTTCCCTATGGAAGCCTCACATACGGAATAAATCCTGTTTCATTAAACATAGGATTAGGTTCTGCAATTTGCATGAGGGGTCAAAGGTGGAACAAGAGAAGTTGTTCTCTCCATCTCTGAATTGTTTAAATATACTGATCTCTGTATACCAATTGGTGATAACCCAGCAGATGTAAGAGATGTATCAGAAACAGTTGGGACATTCAATGAATGAACATTACATTCAGAACTGCCTATAGCTACAAGGGAACAACTGGACCTATAGTCACAGGCACTGTTATTTCATCGGGCCAAAAAGATTTGTCTGATTTTGAGGAAGTGTCATTCCATCACTTTGCCCAGTTAATACAATGCTGGAGCCCTGTTCTGTTTGACTCTGAGTAACATTTTGCATTAACTGAACTGGACTAAATATTGTTTTATGCTGATTCAAGGGACAGTTTTGCACGGACTGGTTCACATACGGTGCCTGCATCGTCTGACTCACCATTGGGATCTGGAACAACTTGATTTACAACTGGACTTCAGATGTGCTGAACTGTGTTAACAGATGGAATTGGTGGATACATCACTTTTCACTGAATTTACAAGTGTACCTCGCACTATCTGATTCAGGATCTGTGCAACTGGACCAGTTAGGACATTCAGGGGTACATTGGGTAGTGCTTCACTTCTCACGTCTACCTCAACTAAATGATACAAATGCAGACAATTAATCGATGAGCTAACTTACTAGTTCATCATCTAAATCACTGTCATACGTTACTGTTTTTTTATTCTTGGTTTCTGCTGTCTGTTCTGACTTTTCTGTTTTTTCTTATCTTAGGTTCAGTGTTTTCATCTTCTTCATTTGAAATAGCTGTAATCATTCAATGCCATCTAATATATCGTCTTTCCACATTTCCTGCTCTGCATCCCAGTTGGCTTCTGAAAGTGTCTTTATTGCTTTCTGCATTCTATTCCCTTATCTGGTTGACAATTTTATACAGGCAATGAGTTCCCAAAAGCTAAGGGCTTCGAATTGTACAGGTCTTGGAGGCAGTTTCATTGCATGTATTATTTGCCTCAAATTGTGCAAAATTCTCAAATTAAATGTTCCATAACGGGGAAAAGCTAAAGCACCTTCTTTCTCAGTAACCTTGCACCATTGTTCAAGCCATATACATGCACAAACACCTTTAGCAGATGACACAATATAATCTGGATTTCATTCTGGTGGTGTTTCTATACTCTCTCTCTCACTGGAATAAATACATCGCCTCTTAACACATTTTAAAATGCCTTGAAATATGTCATTTTCTGTAAATTATAATCAATTGCAATACATTTCAATCAAATCAGGAGGTAACTTTTATCCCACAATCCTTTGCTCTCGATGATTTCAACCAATAGCAATAAGGCACTCTCCACCAATACTAGCACAGCTTCACACCAACCACCCTGTCCTTGCACGGCACAAAATGATGTCACACTCACTTCTCTCAGCAGCTGCAGTTGCTTTGCAATTGTCTCTCATACATTCCCTCACACACACTTAATGCAAAATATTGCAAGCAAAAACCAACAACCTGTCTGCACACCAGGAATAGGAATTCAAAAACTTCAAAGCCATACATGCTTAAATTTTCTGACTGTAGCCTTCCCAGTCACACAATGAGTGAAACTTAACAACTTAACCAGCAATTCTCACACCGGTTGATACAGATCTTCCATTTGCACTCAGGATTCACTTAATACCAGCCAATAACTCACACTCACTCAAGGAAGTTATTGGCACTGTCAGCAACGTGTCATGAGAAGCACCTCACTACAACCAATACATTAAACAGGTGTCTTCTATACTTGTGTGTTATCCCAGGATATTAGGCCATGACAGAATTAACAGGAACAACTGCAAACATTTTTGAGCAAAAAAAGCACCATAATCACTTCAAGTACAATGACTCCACAAAGCACTTCACAACATCACACTTCACTGCAATCTCCAAGCCAAGGCAATTTAGGTCCTATTAATACTCACACATCTGTCACTTGTAGGCAAGACACTGGAACTTCAACAGACTTCAGAGCAAACCATGCAACAGATTCCGGGGTGAAAAATCTTTGGACTGGACAATAGCATGAGGATTAATGGTATATCCTAACACCAAACAAAAATGTCTTCCCCGTTATGTAAGAAACCATACCTCTGCTACCAGAACTGCTGTAGCATTTTCATCCTTTGAGGAATCCATGCTCTTTGGAGTGGATGAATCTTTGGACCCAGTAAGTGGTGTGGTAGAACCACTACCACAATTTCAATACAAATCCAATTATTTTAAACACCATGACCAATGTGGCCATGGATGGAAAATTCCAGTTGAAAATAAAGTTAAGGGATTTATTACAAACACAAGCTCACACTCATGTAGACTATTTGCAGAACCAAGTTATAGAAATAGATAATGACTAAGGGTTGCCCAAGGTGACATAACATATTCAAACAAATTAACATTAACAAAACTAAGCATTCAGGAAGAACAAAACATTATATCAGCAAGAATATCATAATTTGGCTGGGAAATGACAAACCCTACAGCTAACCAAATCAGGGAAATACATGTTTCGGATGAAACACATGTGGACAAAAAAAAAAAAATACAAAAAGGGCAAAAATAATATGGAAAACATTCATTCTTGGACTGCAGGCTGCTAACTAAGGTGAACAATAGATAGAGGAAAAGGGAAAAGTGTCAGCTTCTCAGAAGCTGGGTCAAGAGTCTTCTAAAGGGGAATGAAAAAGATTTCTAGGTCTCAAGGAGAGATCTCAATGGGCAAAAGGCAGAGAGGAAGCTACCTCTCCAAGGGGCACATCTTAAGGGTTCTTTGGCGAAGCATCAGGAATCTGCAAAGTGTCTGTTATTATCTGGGCATCTTCTTCATCTTCTTACCAAAGCCCAACTGAACACCAACATATCAAAACTCTCATTCGCCAAAGCTATCAGTCCAATTTACGTTAAAGGGACATCATCCAATAGAAATCAATCACACAACTACAATATGCAAAATCCATAATCTTTCCCAAGTTTGTCATGGGAACATCTTCCATCTATATGACTCCACTCAAGTTTGAAAGATTTGTATACAATGTCAGTCTATGTCTCACAATGCCCTCTTCTCAAGGGCACTACAAAACATTCTCTCTATGTCTAAACATTAGAGTCTGTTACCAAATTCTAGGCTTCTCATGGGAAAATAGTCTGAATAAAAATTCATGTTAGGAACTTAGCTCAGCATTTTCTGCACCATCACAAACTCCAAACTTCAAGAGGCCTCACTCATGCTAACGCAAGGGAATTAAATCAATACATTTAACCCCTAGGATGCCCAGGATGAGCTGGTCTCGCTCTCGGACGAGACCAGCTCATCCTGCTATGGGCCCCCGGGGGGGAGCGCTAGCACTCCCCCAGATGGCCAAGCACCCCCCTCCTCTGGGCAGAGATGGAAGGGGAATCGCTTACCCTTCCACCCCTGCCCCCCCTTAACCCCAGTGGCGTCTGATGACAGGCCTTCCCCTCCAGAGCCGATTGAAGGAGAAATGCAAAAGCATTTCCATTCTGATCACGTGGAGGGGGCAGAGAGGCATGAAAGGAGAGGAAAGGCCTTTCCTCTCTTATCATGTCTCTGAGCATTTATGTTGCCTGATCGCGATGCGATCGGGCAGCAGAAATGCCACTAAACACCAGGGATTTTCTTTTTGTATTTATGAAATAAGGGGAGGGCACCTTGGGCAAGGGCTGCTCCCCGGGGGGGCAATGTATTTCTTGGCTATTTCTGCCCCCCCCCCAAGGGCAGATAAGCCTAATATTATTAGGCCAATCTGTCCCCGAGGGGGCAGAAATCCACTAGACACCAGGGATAATTTTATTTATTGTTTTTTTTTATATGTTTGGGGAGCGACCCAGGTCGCTCCCTGGGGGGGGGGGATTATTATTAGGCCATTTCTGCCCCCTGGGGAAAGATCGGCCTTGCGATCTGCCCCCAGGGGGGCAGAAATCACTAGACACCCGGGATTTCTTTTTTTTTATACTTGTGCATAAGGGGAGTGGCCCCTTGGGCAAGGGACACTCCCCATGGGGGCAAATGATTTTTAGGCCATTTCTGCCTCCCCAGGGGCAGATTGGCCTAATATTATTAGGCCAATCTGCCCCCTGGGGGCAGAAAACCACTAGACACCAGGGATAATTTTTTTTGTTTATTTTAATTTTTTTATGTTTGTGAAGTGACCCCTTAGGCAAGGGTCGCTCCGGGGGGCCAAAATATTTTTTGCCCATTTCTGCCTCCCCTGGGGGCAGATTAGCCTAATATGATGAGGCCGATCTTCCCCGGGGGGGCAGAAACCACAAGACACCAGGGATTATTTATTTTATTCATACTTGCACATAAGGGGAGCGGCCCCTTGAGCAAGGGCCACTCCCCAGGGGGGCAAATGATTTGTAGGCCATTTCTTCCCCTAGGGGGGCAGAAACCACAAGACACCAGGGAATTTAAATTTTTTTATACTAACGCATAAGGGAAGCGACCCCTTAGGCAAGAGCCACTCCCCAGGGGGGGGGAAATATTTTTAGGCCTTTTCTGCCCTCCCCGGAGGCAGATCGGCCTAATATAATTAGGCATGTCTGCCCCTGGGGGGGCAGAAACCTCTAGACAATAGGGATATATATATTTTTGTATTTACTTTATGTTTTTATTTATGGGGAGCGACCCCGTAGACAAGGGTTGCTCCCCTGGGGGGCAAATTGTATTTAGGACATTGGCCTATTTTGTTAGGCCAATCTGCTCCCAATGGGGGCAGAAACCTCTAGACACCATGGATTGGTGTGTGTGTATGTGTGTGTTTTGTTTTGGGGGCATCCCCTTGGGCAAGGGCCGCTCCCCATGGGGGCACATCACTGTTGGCCATGACTGCCCCCGTTGGGGGCATATTGGCCTAATTTGGAAGGCCCATCTGCCCCCAAGGGGGCGCAGAAAGCCCACCATACACCAGGCAAGATTGTTTTTTCAAAATAAGAGGTTGGGGGTTTGGCCATACCCCCACCCCAAATAAATGGGGCCAAAGTTGTTCTGCCCACCAGTGGGCAGATTGGGCAATTACCCCCGATCCACACCCCAGAGGGACAGAAAGTCTACTAGATGCCAGGGAATAAATACAAAAAAAATGTAGTGGGGTGGTGGTTACCAACCAGTATGGGCCTGGTTATGCCCCCACCCGAACTGAAGGGGCTAACAGTCTTTAAGCTCTCCCCCACACTAAAACATCTTATCCCATGGCAAGCAAGAGGACAGTTGAATATTTTTGTTTTTTTGTCTCACATTTGGTCCATGAGAGCTTGGTAACTCTCAAAAACATCCCACTTGTGAGGGCTGCACTTTTTTTTTTACTTTGGGACGGTGCATGTAGAAAAATCCACAAGACCTAGACATATATGAAAACTAAACATCTAGTTGATTCCAGGGTGGTGTGCTTCACATGCACCCCGCACCATTTCCTTACCCTCAATGCCCTGCAAACCTGCAACTTTGCTGGAAAGCACATATTTTTCCCACATTTTTGTGATGGAACCTTCTGGAATCTGCAGAAATCCACAAAATTCCTACCACCCAGCATTGTCTCATCTATACCAATAAAATTTCTGCTGCGCTTGTCAGCTAAAAATGATTTTTTTCAAACTGTCCTTTTGGACCCACTTTGGTTCCCCCTCAATTTCGACATGTTTTTGGCTCTTCCCTGTCACAAACACTTGGCCCACCTACACAAGTGAGGTATAATTTTTACCGGGAGACCGAGGGGAACGTTGGGTGGTAGGAGATTTGTCCCGGTGCAGTGATCCCACATAGAAATATGGGAAAAAATTGATTTTTGTAGCTAAAGTTGAGGTTTGCTGAGGATTCTGGGTAAGAAAACATTGGGGGATCCACGAAAGTCACACCTCCCTGGACTCCCTCAGGTGTCTACTTTTTAGAAATGTCTGGGTTTGGTAGGTTTCCCTAGATGGCTGCTAAGCCCAGGACCAAAAACACGGGTGCCCCCCGCAAAAACAGGTAGTTATCTATTTGATCATTTTGATCTGTCCAGATATTGTTTTGGGGCATTTCCTGTTGCGAGAACAAGGCCTACCCACACAAGAGAGGTACCATTTCTATCGGGAGATTTGGGGTAACGCTGGGTGGAAGGAAATGTGTGGCTTCTCTCAGATTCCAGAACTTTCTGTCACCAAAATGTGAGGAAAAATGTTTTTTTAGCCAAATGTTGAGGTTTGCAAAGGATTCTGGGGAACAGAACCTGGTGAGAGCCCCGATAGGCTCCCCATCTTGGATTCCCCTAGGTCTCTAGTTTTTAAAAATGCACAGGTTTGGTAGGTTTCCCTAGGTGCCGGCTGAGCTAGAGGCCAAAATCCACAGGTAGGCATTTTGTAAAAAAACACCTCCGTTTTCTTTGAGAAAATGTGATGTGTCCACTTTGTGTTTTGGGGCATTTCCTGTCATGGGCACTAGGCCTACCCACACAGGTGAGGTACCATTTTTATTGGGAGACTTGGGGGAACGCAGGGTGGAGAGAAATTTGTGGCTCCTCTCAGATTCCAGAACTTTCTGTCATTGAAATGTTAGGAAAAAGTGTTTTTTACCCAAATTTTGAGGTTTGCAAAGGATTCTGGGTAACAGAACCTGGCAAGACCCCCACAAGTCAACCCATCTTGGATTCCCCTAAGTCTCTAGTGTTTAAAAAAGCACAGGTTTGGTAGGTTTCCCTAGGTGCGGGCTGAGCTTGAGGCCAAAATCCACAGATAGGCATTTTGTAAAAAAACACCTCTGTTTTCTTTGAGAAAATGTGATGTGTCCACTTTGTGTTTTGGGGCATTTCCTGGCACGGGCACTAGGCCTACCCACACAAGTGAGGTACCATTTTTATCGCGAGACTTGCGGGAACGCGCCGTAGAAGGACATTTGTGGCTCCTCTCAGATATGAGAACTTTCTGTCACTGAAATGTGAGGAAAAAGTCTTTTTTGGGCCAAATTTTGTGGTTTGCAAAGGATTCTGGGCAACAGAACCTGGTGAGAGCCCCACAAGTTACCTCGTCTTAGGTTCCCCTAGGTCTCTAGTTTAAAAAAATGCACAGATTTGGTAGGTTTCCTTAGGTGCCAGCTGTGCTAGAAGCCAAAATCCACAGGTAGGCACTTTGCAAAAAACACCTCTGTTTTCTTTGAGAAAATGTGATGTGTCCACTTTGTGTTTTGACACATTTCCTGGCACGGGCACTAGGCCTACCCATACAAGTGAGGTACCATTTTTATTGGGAGGCTTGGGGGAACGCTGCGTAGAAGTAGATTTGTGGCTCCTCTCAGATTCCAGAACTTTCTGTCACCGAAATGTGAGGAAAAAGTGTTTTTTTTTGCCAAATATTGAGGTTTGCAAAGGATTCAGGGCAACAGAACCAGGTGAGAGCCCCACAAGTCATCTCGTATTAGATTCCCCTAGGTCTCTAGTTTTAAAAAATTCACGGGTTTGGTAGGTTTGCCTCGGTGCCGGCTGAGCTAGAGGCCAAAATCCACAGGTAGGCACTTTGCAAAAAACACCTCTGTTTTCTTTGGGAAAATGTGATGTGTCCACATTGTGTCTTGGGGCACTTCCGGTCGTGGGCACTAAGCCTACCCACACAAGTGCGGTCCCATTTTTATTGAGAGACTTGGGGGAACATAGAATAGCAAAACAAGTGGTATTGCCCCTTGTCTATTTTTACATGTTTTCCTTCCAAATATAAGACAGTGTTTAAAAAAGACGTCTATTTGAGAAATGCCCTGTAATTCACATGCTAGTATGGGCACTCCCATAATTCAGAGATGTACAAATAAGCACTGCTCCTCAACACCTTTTCTTGTGCCCATTTTAGAAAAACAAAGGTTTTCTTGATACTTATTTTTCACTCTTTATATTTCAGCAAATGAATTGCTGTACACCCGGTATAGAATGAAACCCCACTGCAACCTACAAGCCCTATATATCCCTGCAACCAGAAGAGTCCAGCAGACATAACGGTATATTGCTTTAAAAAATATGACATTGCAGGAAAAAGTTACTGAGTAAAACGTAGAGAAAAATGGCAGTTTTTCTACCTCAATTTCAATATTTTTTTTTATTTCAGTTTTTATTTTCTGTAGGAAACCCTTGTAGGATCTACACAAATTACCCATTGCTGAATTCAGAATGTTGTTTACTTTTCAGAAATGTGTAGGTTTCTGTGATTCAGCATTGGTTTCGCACCCATTTCTGTCACTGACTGGAATGAGGCTGAAAGTACAAAAAATCATAAAAATTGGGTATGTTCCAGTAAAATACCACAAATGTGCTTTTCTGCTTCAAGTCTGCCTGTTCCTGAAAGCTAGGAAGCTGGCGATTTTAGCACTGCAAACCATTTGTTGATGTCAATTTCAGGGAAAAAACACAAGCCTTCTTCTGCAACCCTTTTTCCCATTTGTTTGAAAAAAACGAAATTTTCAATGTATTTTGGCTAATTTCTTGGTCTCCTTCAGGGGAACCCACAAGGTCAGGGTACCTCTAGAATTCCTAGGATGTTGGAAAAAAAGGACGCAACTTTGGCGTGGGTAGCTTATGTGGACAAAAAGTTATGAGGGCCTAAGCGCGCCCTGCCCCAAGTAGCCAAAAAAGGCTTGCTACCTGAGGGGGAAAAGGCCTGGCAGCGAAGGGGTTAAATAGAATGTTTTCAATGAATACCTCTATTATATGAACGTATGAATTCAACATTTATAATACGCAATAATATGAGTAATATATTCCCAAAACTTTGTTGAGGCATTTCATTAAATGAAGCGGACAAGTACAATTCTCTCATTTTTTGCACACATTTTCAATTAATTAATCATTAGAAATTGAATATTGTTTCACCATATTTTGTTAATCTAGAGTCTAAAATACATTATAACATCAATTTGATCAATCTAACATATGATTTAATTTGAATACCATCTAAGTAGAACTTTGCAATGCAAATAAATGCACATTTCAGTTGCGTGTCAGTGCAGCTTCTACCATTAGTACTTTGATCAACATAAGACATAAATTGTCCCATTTTGATGACTTTTGTGACACCAAGGACACTTTTTAAATTTAGACTACATCAGGGGCGTCTCATCCTTCTTTGCCCTTAGCACTCTCAGCATAGTGTCCCACTCGATGATGGGTGTCCCCTTATACAGTTGCCTCTGAATATTTGTCATAAGGCTTATTTCTGTGTTACACTGTTCTATAAGTTCTCAAAGCCACTGCGATACATACAGATTCGGCTGTGGACGCCTTCCATCTCATCACTATACTCTGTTTCCCCAGGAGTTGTGCTAGGACTTTGAATTTGGTTCTGTTTTTGGCTTTTGCCTATCTAGCAAATACCCTCTAAGCATACTGCAATATGGTTGTCTGGGGCTCTCCCTACCATTTCCAACAGCATGGAGAACAGAGATGCACAATAGGATTTGGTGTGGGAGCATTCCCATATCATATGGAAAAAGTCTGCTTGATCTGTTTGGCACCAAGGGGATAGTGTAGGCTGCCCTTGGTATATTTTTGCAAGTCATGCAGTGGATAGGTATGTAGAGTATAGACGATTAAGTTGTGTGCATTGTACCACAGGCTCCTATTTATATTCATTTTGGTGTACTCCAATATTCAGCCCCATTCTTTGTCAAAATTATCCTTTTACACCCTTTGTTCCCACACTGTCTTTAGAGTAGTCGGGGGTGAACAAAAGGTGGGAGCTAGATCTCTATGCATAAATGTCACTACTTTGTGGTGTGTTTAATGTATCAGTAAAGTGGCCAGTACCTCAGACTTCTTGGGTTCAGTGCTGTTAATCAGTTCCAGATGGCCCTGTATGTCAGAAACAGATGGAGTCTCAAGTATTGCTACTCACTATCAATCCATGTATCCTCCTGAGCCTCGGTCAGCATCTCCCAAAGTTGTCAGCAGTTGCCTTTCATCTCAAAGTTAAAACTGGTGATTGGCTGACATGCATTCATTTGTTCATTAATGGAACCAGCTAAAGACCTGAAGCTGTATCGTGATGCAATTTGCTGCTCTGCACCAGGCCAGAAGTAGTCTGTGCACTTCTCTTTGGTGTTATAAGGACATATATTAGCTCAAAATATCTCTTAGCTAATACATGTTTTGCTGACAGCAAAGTTCTGAAACACAAGACAGCAATTGCCTCTGTTTTTCTGAGCACTCTTGCAACCCTTTTACTGTGTTACAAAATGCTAATAAAATTGACTGTTTGAACTCCTATCTGAATGCAATTTTAACAATCAGAATGCCATTTTAACGTCTACTCTCTGTTATTAATCAATCTGCCACACTCACTTTCAAGGAACAATAGTTTTCAAAAGACTCCAAGAGCTCAGAATTAGCTTGTCTAGCACTCATGCTGTGCTGAAGAAAGAGAACACCAGTGATGACAATGTGATTGGTATATCCTTTTTAGACAGATTTCTAGTCTTGCGATTAGAGTTTTTCAAAGCCAGTATGTCACATATGACCTAATTCACACATAAATGAATGTATACTGGATTTATAAACTGTGATCTTTGGATTTGTATAGAGCCTACCATTACTATTTTGTGTAGTAATTAGCACATGTGTTGACATTTTTGAAATAGTTAATATGAAAGTGATCACTGCTAGCTCCATAAAGGATTATTATTTTCTTCTGAAATGTTGGAGAAAACCATGAGCAACAGGAGACCTATCACAGACTTACAGGAGAAAAATAATTCATATGGCACAATATCTATTCCTTGAGATTTACAATCTTGGACACCACCTCCCCACCTGTCAATCACAATCACAGTATTACCTCCTATAATTACCTGAGTTAAAGTACTTTCTTCACAGTAATCCCAACTTTGCTCTTTAGGCCAATATTGAATTCTTAAATTAAAATCTACTCTTGATGCCACACTATAGACCACAGAGGTGATCTGGAGTTATCTAGTAATTACTGTCTAATCAAGATTGTTGAGGATCTGATGGTCTATTTCAGCACAGGAAGCAAAGAGGTCAAAGCGAGTGTGAGGTGGTTTTCGTCCAAGGGGTTGTGAAGAGCTTTATAACTGTCTACTAAAACCAACATCCAAGGACATGTGAAATGTGCTTGTTACTTCCCTCTGAAGGAAGATTACTAGGAAGGGTAGTTAAATCTTCTTCAGCAGTTATGGATATAATTGCAGGGTTATTACAGCCCTACACCATCGCCCTACAAAGGACCATGCCTTTACAGAGGGATACATTGCTACGTGATGAGATGTGCTTTATAAGTAAGTTGATTACCCTATTGAGCTGACCATTGTTGTATTTACTTTTAGTGGCCCTTATATTTTCTTGCTATTTTCTCAACTTGGAATGGATTCTTAGGGGTGAAAGCCATGAAGGAGGCTCCGTCAAATATTGGCAGGTATTGTGAGTACTGCAAATCTAACCACTTGCTACTCCTATTGGCCATCAGTTTTGCTTTTGTGGAAAATGGTTCAGAGGTCTTCACTGTGTTGGTCTGATATTACAGGGGTAAACATTCATTTTTAAGGATCCATATTTTATTGGGTGATCCTAAAATACTAAGCTGAAGGGTCCACGTTCCCTAGTGCCCTGTTTTTGAAGTGGGTTTCTTGATACATATGGCTGCTGCTTTATACCCTCTCTGGTGATGCAGCTTGTGTTCCTCTTTTATATATGCAATTTTGCTAGTTTAATTTATTCACTGTCATTTCAGTATGACAAGAACACTGAAATGTTAAGTGGCCTCCTTTCAACCCTATTATCATTTCTTCTCCTTGGAACTACTGGTAACATATGTGAGGTTGAAGTCTGTTTGTGAAACCTCTCTCAATTCCCTCGCATAGATATTAGCTTGATGAATTGTGTGACTGGTAGTGCTGCTAGATAGGGTGACATTGAATGGGACCAGATGTCAATTTAGACAAATCCAAAGCCCTTGCTGTTTTAGGACTAGTTTCCTGAATAAATGCTCTCTGCATTTTAGGGGCACATTTATGCCCATAAAATTACCAGTGACTCCTCAATCCATCATCACATGTAAGGTAAATTTAACATCTCCTTTTAAGAAAACCTTGACTTTAAGGGCCTGCCACAAATGTATTGGTAGCATCGATGTTGCATGTTACCAGGATTATTGTCCAAAGTAGGATTGTGAGTAATGTAGAAACACTCTATCCCTGTGGTTTTCAGAGCTGGTTCTTACATCTGTTAAAAACAGGTTAAATGTGAGAGGGGGTGATGAAATGGGTAATACTTTGTATGTGTTGGTGCAGAAAAAATGGTTAACACTGGTTAGTCCATGTCTCAAACTCATTTGATAATAGCCTAGTATTCTGGCAACTGGGATCTACAAATTACAACAGTATTATTACATCCAATGTAGAAGAGTTACTATCAGAATTAGAGAAAAAAAGAGCAAAACTGTATTTTCTTTTTCTTTTGCCTTGATGAATAGGTATTGTAGCTGAAATACTTTTCAGATTATCTATGAGGGCCCAAATGCTGCATAATTTGTTAAGATCAGGCCATGATGTTTTGCTGTCATTGAAATTGGCTAACTTTGGGCCCTCCCGTGTGGCACCAGACACTTTCCAGGTTTCTTCCGCATCTTCAGTTTGATTCACAGGGCTACTGCATAATCACCAATTTGTTTCACTAGCCATCCCTAATGGTGCTGTTCCTCTACCACTGCTATCAGACACCGTAGTCAGAAACGTGCTGTGGTTTACATAACCTGACATCAAAATGTATTGCTGCACTTAATTGATCAATTTACCCTTAAAACCATATCCTGATTCTATCTCTAAAAATGCTACATTGTTAGTCTTTGCTACAGATAACTTTAGCTTCAACTTTCCTGTTCCTTATTTAGTTACTTTCCTGTGCATTCTTCTGTGTGTTCCATCCAGCAGCACAGAGGCTCTGGTTGAATTAGTTCTGCCATTCCACTGCATACTTGAGAGAAATCTTATTTTATTTTGCTCTAAGCAAATCTTCTGATGGTCAGTCCTCAATGAGGAGTTTTTACACATATTACGAATATGTGCACCTATGGCAAATCAATATCACACTAATTCTTACAGTGACTGAACTACATAGTACCCAGTGAATTATTGCTGCCTCCATCAAATGTAAATTAATAAGGCCTTTGTTACCAGAAAGACTCTAGGGGACCTGCTAATCAATGTTGATATACATCCCACATAATACTACAGGCATGGGGCGTTTTGTGCTGGAAGCTGCTGCTTTATTGATGTGCATCTGCCTGTAATTAAACAGCAGCACACCACAACAGAGCAAGAGCTGTAGTACAATAAGGCCCACTTCACAAGTTAAGATGAATAGGGTGGGGAATTTAATATACCGCACATAGTAAATACCAATTCCCCAGGGTAAGATATTTACCACATATGGTAAATACTTTCCATTCTGAGTATTCAACGTGCAAATGAGGCATAACAAGCAGGATCATTATTTAAGATACCAAGGCTCTGATTTATACTTTTTGACGCAAATCTACGTTTGCGTCGCAAAGTTTACCACTGGCTAGCGCCACTCCTGGAGGCCAGCCGGGCATCATATTTAAGGAAGACGCCAGCCGGCTGGAAGACCCAATTAGCGTCAAAATAAATTACGCTAACCAGGTGGGGGAGGTGTTGGGGAAACAGGAGGTTGTGCGTCAAAGAATGGCACTAGTCGGGTTAGAGTCAGAAAAATGACGCTAACCTGACTAGCGTCATTTTATGACGCACAACCCCCATGGACATGACTCCTTTCTTAGTAAATACAGGAGTCATGCCCCCTGTCGAATGGCCATGCCCAGGGGACGTCTGTTCCCTGGGCATGGCGATTGGGCACAGTGCCATGTAGTGGGGCCCAAGTTAGGCCCCCATTGCAGTTTAAAAAAAAAAGAAAAAACTTTCTTGGACTTACCTAGGATGGGTCCCCCATCCTTAGGTCTCCTCCAGGAGTGGGTTGGGGCGTGGGGGTGTTCCTGGGTGAAGGGAAGGGCACATGTGGGCTCTGACCATGGAAAATGGCCTACAGGTCCCCTAACATCTGCCCTGACTGAGGCATTAAATAATGGCGCCAAACAGGCTTAGCGCCATTATTTAAGTCCCTCTTCCTCCCGTGTGTGATTTTTGGATGTGAGAATAAGTAAGGCACAAAGGCCTTAGAGTAATTTTTTGCCTGGGAACACTTTACCTTGAATCTCAATTGACGAAAGGTAGTTTTCCGCAGGCAAAAAATTGTGTTAAATAAAAAATGTTGACGCTAGATGAGTCTAGTGTCAAAATATATATATGGAGTTAAGTTTGCCCCAGATTTGCTTAAAAAAGTGACGCAAATCTGGCACAAACAGAGTATAAATATGCCCCCAAATTCCACATTTTGCCTTTTTTGTGGACTTTTCTCCTGATAAACTTCAGCAAGTGTGACCTGAAGAATCTCTCAGGGGGGAAACTGCAAATGTGTGATAACATAGCTCGTATATTTCCAATCCCTGTGCAACCAAGCATTTGTTTTTCCAGGGGTTTACTGAGGGTTTGGAAAATTTGACAAACTTGTAATAAGGACCTAAGAGTAACAAACATTGTCCCAACCAACTGGTCCGATTATTTTAGCATGAAAAATGTTCATGTTTGAGCATGAAGATGTATCATTAGTACAGATTGAAACCCAAACCTGTGTGGTGTCCAAATCAGGTTACTGACTAAAGACTTTATTAACAGTTTAACAAATTGGATACCCCATCACAAATGAGACGGATGTCCCGTTCACCATTTTAGAAGTGCATTTAATCTATGGCAATTGTAATAGTAATTAGCGGACAGGATATCTGTCACAGTTTGAGGGAGTGTTCCTTCATCCAAACTCTAAATAAGAACTTAAGTCTTCAATCCTTATTTCCCCACTTAATCAGAATGCATGATCTTAGGCACACCACTATGTTCCTCAATCTGAACACTTTTTGGGCCCTTTACAGAGTACCCTAGAAGCACTACAGGCATTTGCACTTGTTTTTTCTCTTCTGGAGGGCTTCTGTATAACTGAAGGCGCTACAGATGAGGCCCTTTTTTTAAAACCCAATGTGCAAGTGCACATCTAATAAGAGGGTCATGGAAACGTGGTGTTCCTCATTTGCATGTTATTGTAACATCTTGCAAATGAGGGAAAGTCTTTAATAGCATGATTGGTCAAAAATCCTTGAGTGGTGTCCTAACTGTGAGCCACCAAAGAAATGGCCTGGACTTACAGTGGCAGCCCCTCATAGGGATAAAGTTACAGATAACAACTTCCTAGCACTCTCAAAAGCCAGACTGGTGTGAGTCTGTAGTGAAACACAGAGTGGCTTCCTCACTCTAGGACTTCAATAACACTGTCTCCAGTCATGAAATTTTGACTGACAAATCATCGTCTTCAAGTATATATATCTAATTAGTTCAATGAAAGCAAAACAAGAGTAAAACTCCCATTATGGATTAAATTATCACACTAAATTCCATGACTGGAAACAGTGTCCATAATTACCTGAAAGAAGATGGTACTGAAGAAATGCTGACCATGTATTGTTTTTTAGAGCTAGGATACCAGGGGCCAGATTCATCATAGTGTTGCGTCGCCCTTGTGCCACACAAGGGGGCTCAAGGGCGACACAACACTGAAGTCAAATTAATCAAGCAATTCAAGGCCACCTTGTGTGGCCCGGTATGGCTTGATAATTTGTGAGAAATGCAAGGCAGCCCTGATCCCTGCATTGCATACATTTCGAGAGATGCATACCATGTGTGGAGCGTGGATGTTCCCACTCATCGACCCATTAATTTTTAAACACTTTCCAGATTCACCAGTAGTAGTAGACCTGGGAATGTGTCAAAATGCTACACTTCATGAGGGGAAGTGTAACAAGGAGAAATGTATTTTTTTCTCCCTGTTTTCTCCTCTTTCTGTGAATGCTGCATTCTGCATCACACGTAGAAAGAGGAAAATGCCTCAAAGGATTGTTTTTGTGGAGGAAGGTGTCCCGTCTTGCACAAAAACAATCCTGTCTGCAATGCAGACACCCAGGCACCATAATGATCAAGGAACATCATTATGATAATGAGAAACCATGCTAAATGGCGCCACCAATATTAGGTCAGGAACTGATTTTCAGATCCTCCTAAGTATGTCTGTCACTACGTGCTAAAGGCACCTCAATACTATATACAGAGACATTTGTGGAATTGAAGAATTCCTCCTCAGCTAGGAAGGTAGTACCTATCCAACACTGTAGGTTGTTCAAGCTTGAAACTTGAAAGGATCTATCCCCATTTGGTGTCCTTATATTAAAACAGGTATATCCATCATGGCGGACCCACAATGAGTAGCAATTGCAGTAAACATGAAGCCTCCCTTCACTGTTCATTTACTAGCAATTGGCCTTCCAACCAAGGGGGATCCTGTAACATATGTAGTTGAGGCTTATCCAACATACAGAACAGAAATATTCTACTCTTGGGCTCCCTTTCTAACAGCTGATTGGAACACTAATACATTTCATCACTACACAACTGCTAACATACCTGCACAATACAGAGCAAATGCTTATTTAGCAATACCTCTATTTTTTCAAGACCATAATAACTGGCTTGATGGTGCCCGACCACACACAATACTACAAGTTAGGTTAGGTCCTCTGAGCAATGATGGTCCTACCTGGCTTTTAATAGCCACATATAAATGGCATCCTGATGCAACAACCTTGGAGGTAGCTGAGGTTCACCGCTTGCACGCTGAGTTTACAGCAATATACAGACTTCTAGTACAGTTCATACTGCAGACTCTAAACACTAACCCAGCACATGCTGCCCCACCGCAACCACATGCAGTCACGGTAGGCATTAACCCTGTGAATGTACATTCAATCATGGGTAAAGTACCCGCCAAATGGGTGGAGGTTCCACTTTGGTTAGCTCAAAAAATAAATGCACTGGAAGCAGTCTTTCCCCATACGGGACCTCAGGATAAACATAGAATACTCACTATGTGCTTGCCATTTGGGATGGTTCCCACAGTAGATAAATGCAATACTTAGGGCATTATATTTGCCATTTTCTATACTACCACACACATTACACTACACTTGCCAATCTTCTGGAGTGTTAAAACAAATTCAAGATGAATATGGGGCTGCCTTGGTCCTAGATTTGGGGATGCAATTAATGGGCAATTTTGCCACTGTATCTTCAATAATACTAAGTAACCTTAAAGGGGAAGCAGCTGCACTAGCAATAGGCATGTGGCTGCAAAATGTTTCCGCACAGGATCAAGAATGCGAGCTACCAAAGATCATCACCAAGACCTATTCTAGTGCAGGTCGAGATAGTCTGGGAGCCAGATCTACAAAACCACATTTATAGGGTAAATCCAACAAAGATTCTACCTGACGGATCTAAAAAACACTGGGATAACCAAAAACAAACATGTAATAAAGAAAAAGGAGAATCTCCACATTCGGAGACCCCACAAAACGATTGTACGACGAAACAACGACTTCAAAAACAACTACTGCCTTAACAACGAGGTCGGAACACCGACCTCGTTGCTACTGCTAATGATTTTACCATGAATGCCTTAACAACGATATTTCGTTGTAAAGGCATTCCTGATAAAAGTATTAGTAATAGGCACCATTCACCCTACATCCCTCACCCCACCCCCCCAACCCCACCCCAAAACCTAAAACCCCCTGACCCCCCACCCCCTCCCCAAAACCAAAAAACGCCCCACCCCCCCAACCCCACCCCAAAAACTAAAACCCCCTAACCCCCCCACCCACTCCCCAAAACCAAAAACGCCCCACCCCCCCAACCGCACCCCAAAACCTAAAACCCCCTGACCCCCACCCCCTCCCCAAAACCAAAAACGCCCCACCCCCCCAACCCCACCCCAAAACCTAAAACCCCCTTACCCCCCACCCCTCCCCAAAACCAAAAACGCCCCACCCCCAACCCCAGCCCAAAACCTAAAACCCTCTGACCCCCAACCCCCCTCCCCAAAACCAAAAACGCCCCACCTGCCCAACCCCACCCCAAAACTTAAAAACCCCTGACCCCTCACCCACTCCCCAAAACCAAAAACGCCCCACTCCCCCAACCCCACCCCAAAACCTAAAACCCCCTAACCCCCCACCCACTCCCCAAAACCAAAAACGCCCCACCCCCCCAACCCCACCCCAAAACCTAAAACCCCAGGACCCCCCACCCCCTCCCCAAAACCAAAAACGCCCCACCCACCCAACCCCACCCCACCACAAAACCTAAAACCCCCCATCCCCCACCACCTCCCCAAAACCTAAACCCACCACTTACCTTCGCCAACTCCCTTCTTTGTACCTTAACCACGCATGTTCGTTGTTCAGAACATCCATAGTTAAGGCACAAAAAAACGGAGTCGTGGTTAAAAAAAGGGTTGTTGCGCTTTCGTTAACCACGACTTTCGGAAAAAAAAGTCGGAAAAAAGGATGTTTCCCCACAAAACTGCTATAATCTTAGAATTAGAGATAAGATAAAAACACCTGATAGATCTGAATATACTGATCCATGCCAGTCTCGTTCCAACCAGGACTCACCAGATAAATGCAGTGAGAGAGTTGAGCGGTCAGATCAACAAACAAAGTATGTGAAACCAGGAAAGGACTCCCACTGCTTGTCAGAAGTTTCTTTTAAAAATGAAGAGAAACTTCCCCAACAAAAACCCCACTTAAAAAGAAAAATGTGGCAGTGATTTCTATAAGGAATGCCACTCAGGATGATAGCTTTACTGAAGAACAGAAAGTGGCTACTAGTGCTGCTAGACAGCATAGCAGAGGTCACAATAGTTTGCTGGAAAATTCGAGAGCAAGTGATGACTTCTTACAAGTCAAGACTGCGGGCATGTGTGTCTCCACACACGGTAGGGTGTATAAACTAAAAATTACAATTAGAAGGGGACAGTGAGCACACAATAGACACCATCTTTTGGGATCACATTGTTACTATTTATGATATCTTACTGGCCGAAAAGGATTGGCCACCAGAATTTGTCTGTAATCTCTCATATGGGTAAGAGGTAAATGAATGCTTTTCTCCCTTGTTGCCAGAGAGCTCAGGGAAGCGCATCATATTGGAACCATGTAGGGTGGGATAAAGATTCCACCTACCATATAATATCAATTCAATGCCAACCCCAACCTCAACCCCAATCTCAAATAAAGCATGAAGTCAAAGCACCTGTGAGGGAAATCCTCACACAGCTAGAATACCAGGGCATAATTATACCCTGTGTCTCACCAATGTACAAACCATTGTTCCCCCGGCCAAACTGGACCTTTCATACAGAATAGTCTTAGACTACAGACATTTAAATAGTCACACAGGCATTTTTGCCATACAAAATGCACACAGTGCTGCACTCATTAACAATATAGTGTGCAAAAATATAAAACAACCCTGGATGTTGCCAACAGGTTTTTCTGCCAAAATGTAGCGTCTGAAATTAACACAAGTTTTAGCACCTTAGACTCTCAGAAAAAATGTTGCCGTCTCCCACAAGCATACAGAAATGGTCCAGGATTGTTTCCAGCTCGTGTTACTTCAATTTTACACGACATTGACCCTGAGGCATTGTCCTACGTAGAGGACATCTGCCTTACAGATGATGATCTCAAACAACTTGTAGGACAGGTAGCCCACATTGCTGTGGGATTTGCTGAATTAGGCTACAATTCAATTGAAAAAAATCAAAAACGAACCTTCCAATACAAATTATCAGATTAAGACAAGAGCCTAGCACCCCAATTTTTAGGAAAATATGCACAGCCGCCAAACACAATTAAAAAGCTCCAGTTGCTGTTGGGCTTTTTAAACTTTGGCAGAACATGCATTCCAGAATCTGTACAACACATTAAACCATTATACGACTAAATACGTCCAGACTTTTCAAGCAAATATTTAACAGGCAAACACACACACATTCTCAGAGCTTTGCAACAATACATGCTTGCAGCTAAACACTTACACAGAAGAGACAACAAAATACATTTGTCATCAGAGTAATTGCTGGTGCCATTGGTTTCACCTATGCAACATTCAATGAAGGTGGTACCGTCCGTATAGTATACAAATCACACCTGTATTCCACAGCTGAACAATGCTTTGCTCCCACAGAACAAAATCTGACTGCTGTTCAGATGGCTATCATTAAAGAGAGACCTCTGGCCCAGGGGAAACACATCATTGTCATACCTCGAATATCAGCCCTTGAAGCTGTCACTTAAGCCAGAGTTCCTAACACTAAGGCACTACATCCATGTTGGATTTTCTTTGACGGCCACTGATGTTGACTATGTCTTCGACACAAAATTGCAAATTCCTACAATATGATACAATACAATATGAACTTTAATACCCAGTTCCAGCAAACACTTTGCCTATTGAACAATATCAAATAATAATGTACACTGAAGGCTCAGCTCAGCCCACAGTAGGCACTAAACATCAATACTCCACGCTTGTGCATTCGTGAGTGGCTTCATAAATGATCCACAACACACTTACAGGCAGACCTTAAGGGACTGCACTTTAAGGTTAGCAAAGCTCAAAGCTCAGGTGATGGTACTGACTGGAACACATGGACCCAGAACAGTTAACACTACAGTAATTATCTGTGATTTGTATTACTGTGTCCAGTCTTTCAATGAATATCTGCATTACTAGTGCCAGAATGCAGCAAAAGGCAATACCATTAAACACAGACTCCTGTGGGGGAAATTAGAGCATCTGAAGGCAATGCTACCAATGCCCGTATAGTACATACATTGGGACATCAACGTGTTGGAATAAAGGTTTCTGGAATTACCTTATGAAACGGCCAAGTCAGAAGTAGCTAAGGCTTCTGTTCCTGCAAAAACTCATTCATGGACAAGGTTGTATGGTGAAACACTGGCTGCTGTAAAAATCTTCAGCTGAAGACAAGCCCCTGCCAAAGGCATAGCCTGCCAAGTATTCTTACTGCATTTCTAGCCTCAATACTGCCCTAGTAACAATACCAGGGGTGGGTGATTGTGTGAGTCCCAACAAAGATCAAAGACCAGAGTTGATTTAAGCAGCGAATTAGGTTATTGCTCCTGCCCATGCTGGTGTGGCAGCTACTATTTCACTGATACAAGCTCGTTATTGGTGGCCATGTCTATACAAAGAGACCAAACAGTGTGTCCTTTGTTGTGACATCTGTCAGCAAATAAAAGGGGCCACTACCCAATACCCACCTCAGGCATCCCTCTTTATTTCCAACAAACCTTTACAATGTGTGTACTTGGACCATTTTGGTCCCCTGACACCTGATAGTACATACAAATACATCTTAGTCCCTGTTGATTCATGCTCCATATTTCTATTGGTTTGGCCAGAACGTTCGGCTGATGCTTGAACTGTTATTAAAGATTTGCAAGTCCTTAGCAACACTTATGCAGTTGAAGCTTTCAACTCGGACCAGGGCACTGCTTTCACCTCAATGACATTCAGACACACAATGGCTTTGTTAGGGGTTCAACTGTATTATTCTTCTCCATTTCATCCTGAGGGAAATTGTGTCATAGAGCAAATAAACTGGGATCTAAAGCAATCTCTAACAGCCAGAGTACGAGGTGTTAGAAATGGGGTCTCTAGTTGGCAGTGAAAACACCACAAAAATACACCCCAAAGGTAAATATATGACATTTATCTGGTTAAATAAAGATAAAAAAAATAAAGATTCAATAAACACAAGTTGAGATACTACTTTTGCAGGTTAAAAAGAGTCTTAAATCTTAGAAATCAACAGTTGTCTCTTGTTTGCACAAAGTACCTGGTTTGCATCAAAATTACCATGCACAAAGACAGCAGAGGAGGAGATGCATGGAAAAATAGGGAGTGCATCGGATTTTTCTGGCATGGCACGAACAATGCTTCATTTCTTTCAATGCTGCTATGGGCTTTGCGTCGATTTCCGGTGCGCAGTCTTGGATCCTCATTGCGATGAGGGGCTCTTTTGACACCCAGGAACAATGCGAGGAAAATCCTGGGTGTGCGGGATGAAGTCACAGGAGTTGCATCGATTTGGTAGGTGATACGTCAAATTGTCTGGCTCACAGCATGCGCTGCATCGATTGTTCACTCAGGAAGTCGGGTTGGGTCATTCCGGCTCAGCTGCTCATCGATTCGGTAGGGCTGTGCATCGAATTTCCGGTTGCAACACAGGCGCTGCATCAATCTTCTCTTGGGAAGTCCGGATGCATCATTCCAGGTTGGCTATGTGGTAATTTTCTCGTTACAGGACAGACTGTGCCTCATTTCTGGAATGCTGTGCGTCGATTTTCAGCGCACAAGGAGTTTCTTGAAGCAATTAACTCTTTTTGGCCCTCGGACTTCAGAAAACAGGAGGCAAGCTCAATCCAAGCCTTGGGAGAGGACTTCTCAGCAAAGTCAGAGGGCAGCAGGGCAAAAGCAGGGCAGTAGTCCTTCACAGCAAAGTAGTCCAGGTTAGTCCTTTAGGCAGCCAGGCAGTTCCTCTTGTCAGGTTGTAGGTTCAGGTCAAGAAGTGTCTGAGTCCATGGGGTCAGAGACCTAGATTATATACCCAAAAATGCCTTTGAAGTGGGGGAGACTTCAATGAGTGTTTTGAAGAGGACAAGTTCCCCTTTCAGTACAATCCTGTCTTCCAGGGTCCCAGTCGGTGGTTCCACAGTCCATTGTGGGAGGGCAGGCCACCATCCTTTGAAATGTAAGTGTCAGGCCCCTCCTCACTTCCAGCCCAGGAAGACCCATTCAGTATGCAGATGAGTGCAGGTGTGACTGAATATCCTGTATTTGTGGTTGTTTGGGTGAAATGCACAAAGGAGCTGTCAACCAGCCCAGCCCAGATGTGAATTGGAGACAGGCTGTAAGGAACAGATGGATTTTAAGTTCTCAGAAATGCTTACTTTCTAAAAGTGGCCTTTCTAAAATAGTAATATAAAATCCAACCTCGCCAATAAGCAGGATTTTTTATTTCCATTCTGGTCATTCTTAATATGTCCTGGTTACCCCTTTCAGATCAGAATCTACCCCTCAAACAGGATAAGGGTAGCCCTAAAGCTAGCCTATGAATAGAGCAGGCTCACAGTAGTGGAAAACAAAATTAGGAGTTTTCCCCTACCAGGACATATAAATCACACATGTATATGTCCTGTCTTTTACCTACATAGCACCCTGCCCTATGAGTTACCTAGTGCCTTCCATACGGGTGAGTTATATGTAGAAAAAGGGAAAATTCGGGCTTGGCAAGTACTTTTAAATGCCAAGTTGAAGTGGCAGTGAAATTCACACAGGCCTTGCAATGGCAGGTCTGAGACCTGGTTAAGGGGCTGCTTATGTGGGTGGCACAACTAGTGCTGCAGGCTCACTAGTAGCATTCAATTTACAGGTTCTGGGCACATGTAGTGCATTTTACTAGGGACTTATAAGTAAATCAAATATGCCAGTTGGTAAGGAACCAATGTTGCCATCTTTAAGGAAAGCATACGCACTTTAGCACTGGTTGGCAGTTGTAAAGTGCACAGAGTCCTAGGACCAGCAAAAACAGGTTCAGAAAAGTGAAGGGAGGCAGGCACAAAGTTGGGGATGACCACCCTAAGGCTGTCAGTTATAACACTAGGCATTGGTCGTAGTTGTCTTAATCATCTGTATGGAGCAATGAATATTCTGCCCAGAAGGTCCCTGAGGGACGTACCTCATATGAATGCCTGTTTGGAACAAAAATGTTTGTTCCAGATATTGATGGTCCTTCCGTGGAGGTGGCAGATACACCTTTTGACACAAATGAATTAGTCACTTTCTTGCAGGACTTGCAGTTCTGTGATGACAACCCATCTGCCAGTGACGCCTCTTTGGGAATAGGGGATGCACCAATAACACCTACCCACTGGATTCCTAAAGTTGAGAATCTAGTGCGAGAAAAGATTGTTGTGAAAAAGGGGTTTGGTCCTTCCTTTTGTGCACCAGTTCCATTCCTGGGAATACATGATGGCAGAACTGTTATTTTACCAGCGCTGCTTGGTTCTAAAGAAAATTGCTTTGTCTCTATCGACAATGTCAAGCTACACCATATAGCCGATTTTGCACAGCAGACCTGGAGGACTCCTGGGTAGTACCTGAATCCCTCTCATTAAGGACCAGCATGTTCCTCTGCAGGTATTGAGCAGCAATGCTGACACACCTACAAGCTTGGGGAGGGTTGAAAATGATCTTTCATTAGTCCCATTAACTTCTTCTGCGACAAGTAACATAAAAAATAACTCTACTCAAATTCTACACAAATGTATGCAATAATCTTCTATGGACCACCAAGGGAGACTTTTGCCAGCACTCCCCTTCCAAACACGCCTCCAGTTTTTGCATGAACAGTTTCTGGATATTTGCCAACATCAATGACACTTTCACCAACTCATCTGCCTCTTCTGCAACCGTACTGTCAAGAGCACTTAAGCTGATAATTTGGATCAAAATCAGCTATTTTATTCTTCCATGGAACTATCTATGACTCTTAATGACTGTACTTGCCTTCCTTCTTTTGATTGAGTTTGCCATCTTTTCTTTCTTACAAAACATGGTCATTACCTTCCTGAACGATCTACAGTTGAACTTGTGAATGAGGTCCTAAAACCACATTTTTCCTCCCACAAGGTCCACAGAGACTTGTCCCTAGTGAACATTGCAGCCATACCAATTCCTGATGGGAGTGTTAAAGTACCCTTTGAAATACACAGCCTGCCTGAGGTTATTCAAATTCCATATGTATTTAAACTGTCAGAGAACGATGTAATAACACCTTGGGTTGTTTCTGATGATTGGAATGTTAAAACTGTTGATTCTATGCTATCTCAATTGGAATATTTTACTGTATTTGAAAGTGAAGATGATTATCAATCAAAAGAAAATTATGGAGATATGTTCTGTTATAATTAATATGAACATTATTACATTCACAGAGCAAGTACCCCAAAGATTATTTTTAATTACACACAATGGAGACATTATTCAACTCCATCAGTGGGGAGTTCCAAAACATAGTCTGAAAAGTTTGTGTACTTTTCTGGGCACAATGTTAAAAATGCTGAGTCATATTATTTAAAAACTTACAGTGATGGAAATGCAACAAATCTTATATCTTATTAACTGATACAAAATTAATTTATTTTGATTCCTTTGTTTCCTGGTTGGCTATAGAAGGCTACAAATATTGGCTGAAGGATGCGATCTGATACACCCCGATTTCCCTGAGAAGTGATTCTTATCATGTGCCTGGTTGCCATGAATCATCCTTGCTCTTGGGCGGAGGTGAGGCGCTGTTAGTTGGCCAGAAACGGATTAAGTCAACAGTTGTCACATGGTGTGGAATCGGACTTAGTTTCCCATAGTTCATGTGATACTGATGCCCAAATCCTGCAGCCTCATTAGGATAATGAGAGCCAACATGACAAGGGAAGATGTACAAAGTAATTTAGGCATCACAAAGAGAGTAGGATTGCTGAATGTAATTTCTGTTTGCACTGAACCCATTTTGCAATTCAATAACAGACATACAAAATCACTTTTTCGAAGGGTTGTATTAAGGGTATTCCTTCTAAGTACCATTTTGTTGTGATATGTATCAGTGCTTTGTGATCAAAATCCTGTTGCAAAACATTGAAATGTTTCAGACTCCTGAGTTGGGGTAGTAGAACATTAGCAAAAGGGACCACTTCCCTTTTGTGAATGTAAACTAGTATTTGTTGGGGAGTAGCCAGTGGTCAGGGGGACACTGCAAATTTTCAAACTTAAAATAATATGTATTCTTCTTTTTAAGTGCACCCCATTTCCTTTAACCCCTTCGCTGCCAGGCCTTTTCCCCCTCCTGTGCCAGGCCTTTTTTTGCCTATTTGGGGCAGTTCGCCCTTAGGCCCTCATAACTTTTTGTCCACATAAGCTAACCAAGCCAAATTTACGTCCTTTTTTTCCAAGATCCTAGGGATTCTAGAGGTACCCAGACTTTGTGGGTTCCCCTGAAGGAGGCCAAGAAATTAGCCAAAATACAGTGAAAATTTCGTTTTTTAAAAAAACAATTGAAAAAGTGGCTGTAGAAGAAGGCTTGTGGTTTTTCCCCTGAAAATGGCATCAACAAAGGGTTTGCGGTGCCAAACTCAGCAGCTTCCCAGCTTTCAGGAACAGGGAGACTTGAATCAGAAAACCCAATTTTTGCACACAATTTTGGCATTTTACTGGGACATACCCCATTTTTGCAATTTTTTTGTGCTTTCAGCCTCCTTCCAGTCAGTGACAGAAATGGGCATGAAACCAATGCTGGATCCCAGAAACCTAAACATTTCTGAAAAGTAGATAAAATTCTGAATTCAGCAAGGGGTAATTTGTGTAGATCCTACAAGGGTTTCCTACAGAAAATAAGAACTGAAAAAGAAAAATATTGAAATTGAGGTGAAAAAAACATCAATTTTTCCCTACGTTTTACTCTGTAACTTTTCCCTGCAATGTTAGATTATCGAAAGCAATATACTGTTATGTCTGCTGGACTCCTCTGGTTGCGGGGATATATAGGGCTTGTAGGTTCATCAAGAACCCGAGAAACCCAGAGACAATAAATGAGCTTCACCCTGCAGTGCGTTTTCATTCTATACCGGGTATACAGCAATTCATTTGCTGAAATATAAAGAGTAAAAAATTGCTATCAATAAAACCTTTGTATTTCCAAAAAGGGCACAAGATAAGGTGTTGAAGAGAAGTGGTTATTTGCACATCTCTGAATTCCGTGGTGACCATACTAGCATGTGAATTACAGGGCATTTCTCAAATCTATGTCTTTTTTACACACTCTCCTATATTTGGAAGGAAAAAATGTAGATAAAGACAAGGGGCAATAACACTTGTTTTGCTAATCTATGTTCCCCCAAGTCTCCCGATAAAAATGATACCTCACTTGTGTGGGTAGGCCTAGCGCTCGCGACAGGAAACGCCCCAAAACGCAACGTGGACACATCCCATTTTTTTTAAAGAAAACAGAGGTGGTTTTTGCAAAGTGCCTTCCTGTAGATTTTGGCCTCTAGCTCAGCCGGCATCTAGGGAAACCTACCAAACCTGTGCATTTCGGAAAACTAGAGACCTAGGGGAATCCAAGATGGGGTGACTTGTGGGCCTCGGACCAGGTTCTGTTACCCAGAATCCTTTGCAAACCTCAAAATTTGGCTAAAAAAATACATGTTCCTCACATTTCTGTGGCAGAAAGTTCTGGAATCTGGGAGGAGCCACAAATTTCCTTCAACCCAGCGTTCCCCCAAGTCTCCCGATAAAAATTATACCTCACTTGTGTGGGTAGGCCTAGCGCCCGCGACAGGAAACGCCCCAAAGCGCAACGTGGACACATCCCATTTTTTTTTTAAAGAAAACAGAGGTGTTTTTTGCAAAGTGCCTACCTGTAGATTTTGGCCTCTAGCTCAGCCGGCACCTAGGGAAACCTACCAAACCTGTGCATTTCTAAAAACGAGAGACCTAGGGGAATCCAAGATGGGGTGACTTGTGGGGCTCGGACCAGGTTCTGTTACCCAGAATCCTTTGCAAACCTCAAAATTTGGCTAAAAAAACACATGTTCTTCACATTTCTGTGGCAGGAAGTACTCGAATCTGAGAGGAGCCACAAATTTCCTTCCACCCAGCGTTCCCCCAAGTCTCCCGATAAAAATGATACCTCACTTGTGTGGGTAGGCCTAGCGCCTGTGACAGGAAACGCCCCAAAGCGCAACGTGGACACATCCAATTTTTTTAAAGAAAACAGAGGCGATTTTTGTGAAGTGCCTACCTGTAGATTTTGGCCTCTAGCTCAGCCGGCACCTGGGGAAACCTACAAAACCTGTGCATTTCTGAAAACTAGAGACCTAGGGGAATCCAATATGGGGTGACTTGTGGGGCTCGGACCAGGTTCTGTTACACAGAATCCTTTGCAAACCTCAAAATTTGGCTAAAAAAACACATGTTCCTCACATTTCTGTGGCAGAAAGTTCTGGAATCTGAGAGAAGCCACAAATTTCCTTCCACCCAGCGTTCCCCCATGTCTTCCGATTAAAATGATACCTCACTTGTGTGGGTAGGCCTAGCACCCGCGACAGGAAACGCCCCAAAGCACAACGTGGACACATCCACATTTTTGAAAGAAAACAAAGGTGTTTTTTGTGAAGTGCCTACCTGTAGATTTTGGCCTCTAGCTCAGCCGGCACCTAGGGAAACCTACCACACCTGTGCATTTCTGAAAACTAGAGACCTAGGGGAATCCAAGATGGGGTGACTTGTGGGGCTCGGACCAGGTTCTGTTACCCAGAATCCTTTGCAAACCTCAAAATTTGGCTAAAACATGTTCCTCACATTTATGTGGCAGAAAGTTCTGGAATCTGAGAGGAGCCACAAATTTCCTTCCACCCAGCGTTCCCCCAAGTCTCCCGATAAAAATGATACCTCACTTGTGTGGGTAGGCCTAGCGCCCGCGACAGGAAACGCCCCAAAGCACAATGTGGACACATCCAATTTTTTGAAAGAAAACAGAGGTGATTTTTGCGAAGTGCCTACCTGCAGATTTTGGCCTCTAGCTCAGCCGGCACCTAGGGAAATCTACCAAACCTGTGCATTTCTGAAAACTAGAGACCTAGGGGAATCCAAGATGGGGTGACTTGTGGGGCTCGGACCAGGTTCTGTTACCCAGAATCCTTTGCAAACCTCAAAATTTGGCTAAAAAAACACATGTTCCTCACATTTCTGTGGCAGAAAGTTCTGGAATCTGAGAGGAGCCACAAATTTCCTTCCACCCAGCATTCCACCAAGTCTCCCGATAAAAATGATACCTCACTTGTGTGGATAGGACTAGAGCCCGCGACAGGAAACGCCCTAAAGCGCAACGTGGACACATCCCATTGTTTTTAAAGAAAACAGAGGTGTTTTTTGCAAAGTGCCTACCTGTAGATTTTGGCCTCTAGCTCAGCCGGCACCTAGGGAAACCTACCAAACCTGTGCATTTCTGAAAACTAGAGACCTAGGGGAATCCAAGATGGGGTGACGTGGACACATCACATTTTTTCATAGAAAACAGTGCCTACCTGTGGATTTTGGCCTGTAGCTCAGCCGGCACCTGGGGAAACGTAGCAAACCAGCGCATTTTAGAAACCCAGGGGAATCCAAGATGGTGTGACTTGCGGGGCTCTGACCAGGTTATGTTACCCAGAATCCTTTGCAAACATCAAAATTCGGCCCAAAAAACACTTTTTCCTCTCATTTCGGTGACAGAAAGTTCTGGAATCTGAGAGGAGCCACAAATTTCCTTCTATCCAGCGTTCCCCTAAGTCTCTCAATAAAAATGGTACCTCACTTCTGTGGGTAGGCCTAGCGCCCACGAAAGGAAATGGCCCAAAGCACAACGTGGACACAACATATTTTTTCACAGAAACCAGAGGTGTTTTTTGCAAAGTGCCTACCTGTGGAGTTTTGCCTCTAGCTCAGCCGGCCCGGGGGGGGGGCAGAAATGCCTTAAAATAAATTTGACCCCCAAACCCCCCCTGCCCAGGAGAGACCCTTGCCTACGGGGTCACTCCCCCTGCGTGACATTGGCGCCAAAAAACAAATCCCCGGTGCCTAGTGGTTTCTGCCCCCTTGGGGGCAGATTGACTTAAAATCGTACAATCTGCTCCCAAGGGGGGCAGAATTGGTCTAAATACAATTTGCCCCCCAGGGCAGCGACCCTTGCCTGATGGGTCGCTGCCTATCTCTAAAAAAAAAAAAAAAAAAAGATTTGCCCTGGCGCCTAGAGGTGTCTGCCCCCCTGGGGACAGAAATGGCCTAAAATAAATGTGCCCCCCCCAACCCCCACCCCCCCGGGAGCGACCCTTGCCTACGGGGTCGCTCCCCCTGCGTGACATTGGCACCAAAAAACAAATCCCGGTGCCTAGTGGTTTCTGCCCCCTTGGGAGCAGATTGACCTAAAATCGACCAATCTGCCCCCAAGGGGAGCAGAAATGGTATAAATACAATTTGCCCCCCAGGGGAGCGACCCTTGCCTGATGGGTCGCTCCCCTTGCGTGAAATTCACGCAAAGAAAAAACTCCATGGTGTCTAGTGGTTTCTGCCCCCCTTGGGGGCAGATTGACCTCATCAAAATAGGCCAATCTCCCCCCAAAGGGGGCAGAAATAGCCTAATTATAATTTTCCCCCTAGGGGAGCGACCCTTGCCTAAGGGGGGGCAGAAAAGGCCTTCCTGAAAAATGGCCCCCCCTGGGAGCGACCCTTGCCCAAGGGGTCGCTCCCTTGTGTCACTTTCTAAAATAAAATAAAAAATCCCTGGTGTCTAGTGGGGTTTCAAAAGCCGGATTGCAAGCAATCTGGCTTTTGAAACCCTGGTAGAGACTTCAAAGGGAAGGAAATACATTTCCCTGTGGCCCCTGTGACAAATCAGCGCGCGCTGACGTCACGGGGGGGCTGAGGGGGGTCGGGTGTGGAAGGGGAAGATCTTCCCCTTCCATCCCCGCCTTGGGGGGGAGGGGGGTGCACGGGGGGGCACGCTAGCGCTCCCCCAAGTTCCCCTGTGCCTTGGACGAGATGACCTCATCCAAGGCACAGGGGAACTGTAGCCTTGGACGAGGTCACCTCGTCCAAGGCACAGTAGCGGTTAAGGAGAAAGCCCTGCTTTTATCTAAATAAATATGATCCCAGACATGGTGGCCTTCTGACTCCAGCAGACCAACACCCCTTTGATGGTGCCTAATTGCACATAGCTGCAATTTGGGACTTACCTCATGAATATTGATGAGGTAGTTGTGATAGCCACCCACTACGATTTAGAATTTTGTGAACCAACCTTTTAGTACCTTGGTTGTTTCTTTTCCATTCACAAAAAAGTCATTAAACAATTGGCAACCACTTTTTAGTAATGAAAATGTCATTTCTTTGCCCTTAGAAAGGACAAAAAATTGCATGTTAGGGTTCTAAAGTAGACCCGGGAGAAATGTGAACCATTGTAATCTGCAAGGGTGGCTCCTCTGTTAGGGCAGAGAAGTGTCACCCCCAAGCCCACCCCCCCCACCAGCAGCAGAAGCTGAAAAACCTCTAACAAATGAACAATAATAAACCCTGTTTATTATAGTTTTGTTTGTTAAAGGGACGGAGCCACGGGGGTAATGAGCAGTGAGGGAGATTCCTGCCAGAGAACCACAACTGTATGCTGATTGCTGAACGCTTCACTAGAGCTGCTTATGCAGACATTAGGCCTTTGCTCAGGTATGGAGGATGATGTCTTCCCAGGAGAACCTGAGGGGCTGAATTACAGCTTAACATACTGTGCTCTACTGTATTGTAGCCTAGGTAGGATTTAGTCTATTGACTCTAGTGACAATATGGTAGCGTTATTTCTATGCTTTACTCTCCTTGTCACAATCTTAATCTTGTCATGCTGTATCGGCCTGGTTATTACAGCCCATGCTTTCCTATCTAAGATGCAGTTGTTCATTAAAATATTATTGATACATATACTGCCTCTGGTTGTCATGTGTATGTGAGACTAATGTAACTGAGAGAAACGGATGAGACCTGAGTGACAGCGGTTTCTCTGAGAAATCAATTATGTCATGCGCTTGGCTGCCCAATCATCCCTGCCCTTGGGTAGAGATGAGGCACTTCTAGTTAGCTGGAGCAAAACCCAGATTGGAGCGACAGTGTCACCTGTAGTGGGTCAGACTTAGTCTCCCACCCCGCAGGCAATCAGAATCTGATCTGGAATCTCCCTCTAACGTATAAGGGACAGGGAAGTGTTTTTATAATAAAACAGCTGATGTTCAGGGCAATTGTTCCTACATTAGGATATGTGTTTTTCTATGAACATGTGGCACAAAAAGGACTGAATTTCAAGAGTCAGCCTTATTTTTAGAATTTCCAATCGATTCAGGAACAATGGAGAAGAGGAAATCTTCCACTTCAGCAGGTGTTAAAGTTGGAAAAGCATAGCCGAGAAGGACCAAGGAGCAGTTGTGTTCCATAGCCTGAGCCTCAGCCAAGGCGGCATTGGGTGATGTGTCCAGTAATGCGTTAAGCGCTGCATCCTCCAGGAATATGCAGGCTACACCCTATCTCCCTTTGTGTCATTGTCTAGAGAGAGGTGCAAACAGGCCAACTGTCGAACTGACCCAGACAGGGAATCCACAAACAGGCAGAGTCACAGAATGGTTTAAGCATGAACATGTATCCTTTCTAAAAGTGGCATTTCCAAACACGCAATCTAAAAAACAACTTTACTAAAAGATGTATTTTTAAATTGTGAGTTCAGAGACCTCAAACTCCACATGTCTATCTGCTCCCAAAGGGATTCGGTGCTTTAATAACATTTAAAGGCAGCCCCAATGCCGGACCGGGGGGGGGCGGGGGGGGGGGGCAGAAATGCCTTAAAATAAATTTGACCCCCCCCAAACCCCCCCTGCCAAGGAGCGACCCTTGCCTATGGGGTCACTCCCCCTGCGTGACATTGGCGCCAAAAAACAAATCCCCGGTGCCTAGTGGTTTCTGCCCCCTTGGGGGCAGATTGACTTAAAATCGTGCAATCTGCTCCCAAGGGGGGCAGAATTGGTCTAAATACAATTTGCCCCCCAGGGCAGCGACCCTTGCCTGATGGGTCGCTGCCTATCTCTAAAAAAAAATAAAAAAAAGATTTACCCTGGCGCCTAGAGGTGTCTGCCCCCCTGGGGACAGAAATGGCCTAAAATAAATTTGCCCCCCCCAACCCTCACCCCCCCGGGAGCGACCCTTGCCTACAGGGTCGCTCCCCCTGCGTGACATTGGCGCCAAAAAACAAATCCCCGGTGCCTAGTGGTTTCTGCCCCCTTGGGAGCAGATTGACCTAAAATCGACCAATCTGCCCCCAAGGGGAGCAGAAATGGTATAAATACAATTTGCCCCCCAGGGGAGCGACCCTTGCCTGATGGGTCACTCCCCTTGCGTGAAATTCACGCAAAGAAAAAACTCCCTGGTGTCTAGTGGTTTCTGCCCCCCTTGGGGGCAGATTGACCTCATCAAAATAGGCCAATCTCCCCCCAAAGGGGGCAGAAATAGCCTAATTATAATTTTCCCCCTATGGGAGCGACCCTTGCCTAAGGGGGGGCAGAAAAGACCTTCCTGAAAAATGGCCCCCCCTGGGAGCGACCCTTGCCCAAGGGGTCGCTCCCTTGTGTCACTTTCTAAAATAAAAATAAAAATCCCTGGTGTCTAGTGGGGTTTCAAAAGCCGGATTGCAAGCAATCTGGCTTTTGAAACCCTGGTAGAGACTTCAAAGGGAAGGAAATACATTTCCTTCCCTTTGAAGCCCCTCCGGGCCTCCCCCAGTGATTGAAAGAGAAATGCTTTGCATTTCTCTTTCAATTGCGCTGGAAGCAGAGCTTCCAGCGCGATGGGGGAGGCCCCTGTGACAAATCAGCGCGCGCGCGCTGACGTCACATCAGGGGCTGAGGGGGGTCGGGTGTGGAAGGGGAAGGTCTTCCCCTTCCACAAGGAGCAGTTGTGTTCCATAGCCTGAGCCTCAGCCAAGGCGGCATTGGGTGATGTGTCCAGTAATGCGTTAAGAGCTGCATCCTCCAGGAATATGCAGGCTACACCCTATCTCCCTTTGTGTCACTGTCTAGAGAGAGGTGCAAACAGCCCAACTGTCGAACTGACCCAGACAGGGAATCCACAAACAGGCAGAGTCACAGAATGGTTTAAGCATGAACATGTATCCTTTCTAAAAGTGGCATTTCCAAACACGCAATCTAAAAAACAACTTTACTAAAAGATGTATTTTTAAATTGTGAGTTCAGAGACCTCAAACTCCACATGTCTATCTGCTCCCAAAGGGATTCGGTGCTTTAATAACATTTAAAGGCAGCCCCAATGTTACACTATGAGAGAGATAGGCCTTGCAACAGTGAAAACCGAATTTGGCAGTATTTCACTGTCAGTACCTGTGAAAGCACAGAAGTGCATGTCCCACCTTGAACATACACTGCACGGTACCCATGGGGCTACCTAGGACCTACCTTAGGGGTGCCTTACATGTAAGAAAGGGAAATGTTTAGGCTTGGCAAGTGGGTACACTTGCCAAGTCGAATTGGCAGTTTTAAACTGCAAACACAGACACTGCAGTGGCAAGCCTGAACCATGTTTACAGGGCTACAAATGTGCGTGGCAAAACCAGTGCTCCAGGCCCACTAGAAGAATTTGATTTACAGGTCCTGGACACCTCTAGTGCACTGTACTAGGGATTTACTAGTAAATCATATATGCAATCACGGAAAGCCAATTACACATGCATTTTACATTAAAATATTTGCACTCTAGCACTGGATAGCAGTGGCAAAGTGCCAATAGCAGGGGTAAAGTGCCCAGAGTATCACAAACAGCAAAATCAGAGTCCAGCACAAATCAACAACCTGGGAAACAGTGGCAAAACGTTAGGGGATACCAAGCCAAGGGTGGCAAGTCTAGCAATTGTCAATTGGTTTGTTATGCTTCTGACTTGGACCACTTTATTTGCATACAGTAAAGGAATAATGATTTTGCATGCTTTAATACACCCATTGTAAGGAATGCTATTCACCTGGAATATCTATATACTGCACTAGGACCTGTTCTACTTATTGCATGTTCTTAATCTGCTTGTGTCACCTATGACACCAGAGAAATAACTCACCTTGGGGTTTCCCTATACCTCTATAGATCTCTCCACATGTTTCACAAGTAGTGTTAGACTGTACCTCTCTTTTACTTCCAGTTTTCACCAGACACATAAGGTATATCTAGTGATTTTTCCCTTTTCACTGACATCACAGGTGATGCGGGGGAATAAAACAACGCTTCCCAATAGTCCTTAGTGTCTGACTGCACAGTTACTTTCATTTCAGCTTTGAAAAAGCCCCAGGTTGATACACCCTAGGGGGCGAAACACGTGTGAGCTTTTAGTGGCTTTTAACACATATGCGCACTAAATAACACAAGATTGGATTCATCACTCTTGGCTCGATGTGTCAATTAAACATATTAAATCAACACGTGATCAGATCTGATCTTCACGTAATGGAGATTCAGTGGGTTTATCAATCCTCCATAGCTTCAAGATTTAGATTTGGGGGTTATTTGGGTCATATCCCATTTGATAACCCATAATTGGTTTAAAAAGGGCATTCAAAAGGTCAAGAAAGTTGTACCATAGGAACAAAACTTCTTGAACAACATCATGCATGGACACCTAAACCCTATAAAATCTGATGGGAACAATGCAGGCCACCTTGCACGATGAGGCCACTTTGTCTTACAGGGGCCCATGAACATAAATATTCACTGTAACAGAAACTAAGGGCATGTGTTAGCTCACCTGAGAGGGGGGGTCAAGGGTGGGGTATGTGAAGTATCAACACATGGAAACGTGTCAAGAGCCAAGTGTACATTAACTGTTATGACAATACATTGCACACAGCTGTGTTGACATGCATGGTGCATGGACGTGAGTGGTTAGACCTTGCATAATTTGCCAAGCCAGGGATCAACAGAACTCATGCCATGTACTAAATCTGATTGGGTCAGGGTCAAAGCAAGTGATGCACATAAGAGAACCATGCATGTTGAAACCAAAGCTACTGTATCGCCCTGGTAGGCCCATGGGTGTGTCATGCATTGTGAGTGCTGGATGAGGAAGTTGAACTGCCACTGTGTCTGAATAGGGAGATATTGCATAGTAAGGAGATCTGAATGGATATGTGTACAGCAAGGTACCTAGACCAATACAAATGCACCGCTATGTCTGATAGTGTCACATTTATGTTGGCAGCTGAAAAGCGATGACACTGCAGATTCCATTGGGGTACAACATCCTATATGTGATGTGGGCCTGGGTGAAAATGTTGCATGTGACAGGTGGGTGTCCGAAGGGATGAAGTCTTGCCATGCCACTTGTGTCTCAGTTGGAGGATGTGAAATAAGGATCTGCCAAGGGACATAACAAACTAGTCTACCACCACAAAGCTCAGGAGTCAGCAATGGATAGATATTTAGGTGGATGTGTCCAGTCATGTAGCAGACCTGGGTAGATAAATGCCACCAATTCAAGCACTACTACCATGTGACGTACAGCTTTATCCATAGTCCTCAATAACAACCAGACATGTCAGTACTTTGGACATGGTTGCACATATTGTTGGTGTTGTATACACTTGAGAATCAATGTACGATCTGGGTAACATCACTGTGTGACAGTAAGTAGAGTCCCTGGCCCAAAATGAGGAGTGACAGAGGAGGCATCTGCAGAACCAAGTGAGCGAGCCTGAGTTGAAGGATGTGTCACGCTATGCAGACACTCAAAACTGGCAATTATCATCTAGGATGAGTGTTAGTGCTAGCAACCCACATACTGTGACAGTGACCACAGTGCCCACTTTGCTCAATGATGGCACCAAAAGTGTATCCAATCATTTCAAAAGAGTAGACAGACATAGGAAATGCATGGTAAGTACATTCCCTCACACATTCCATCAGTCTACCAAGGTTTGTTTGGTGTGTAGAGTTGTGCAGGATAAGTGTTACAAAATCAACCCTTCCCCACATAAATGCCTAATGTGCATGGTAGACAGCACAAAAAGGCAGTGCCATGGTGTATAATGTGAAACCTAGATGGTAGGATCATTAGAAATGTATGACCAAAGCCACATCACCTGCACAGAGGCAGTGGGCTGAATAATAGCCACAGGGAATGCAAGCCCCTGGTGATAAGTGCAATCTGAACAGTAGTGGTGGTAACATGTTAAAACACAATCACTTTAGACATGCAAAAGAATGCAAATCATCGTGATCTCTTCTCATACATCCTGGAATGGTAGGCCCAGTGACCTGGGTAACTGTGTTGTAATATGTGCCATGACACAAACAGTCTGCCTTGTCACACAATGGTTGTATTAAGAATGCAGAGATACTGCCATCTGAAAGACAGCTACAGTACAACTCTATACCTAGACGTAACAGACATCCTAAGCAACAATGTTGTATTGAATGTCAAACATTAGCAAGTCAGATTGTCAATCCGATTAGTCATGTTAACATCTAACCAGGACACCATTAACATGCTCTTTTTCATTGCAGAGGATGTGCCTACTCCTCCTCAGCAGCTGCCTGTCTGGGATGATGATCTGACTGAGGATGACAGCCTGCTAACCAACGATCAAGACACCCTCTGTGAAATCCTGGCCTCCTTTGAAACATCTTCTCTGGGTGCAGGAAGGGCAAACAGCATTTTGGGGTCTCCAGATGATCACTCGGCACCCAACAAACACCACCTGCCACCTCACTCCCAGCCCTGAACTCTGATGACCCCCAAGTCGAATTCCAACATCGTGCAGTAGGAGTCCAGTGGAAGATGCTAGATGTGGTGCGAGTGAGGATGGAGACCATGTAGGGCAACCTGGAGGTAGTCCATAGGTGCCTATGTCCTAATAAGGACACCTTATCCTTTACATGAGGCACCTACTCTCTGCTCTGTGGACTCCAACAGCACCTGGCTGACATCGCTGGTGGTATGAGGCACGAACAACTGCCCTGCCAAAGTGACACCAGCAAGGTTGCCAAACCGTCTGGGGGGGCAATACATAAGATCCTGGAGTTGCTGGAGCGAAAGAAGGACACACATAAGGCCACAATGGGTGCATACCCCTGCAATGTTGATGCTGTGCTGGCAAACCAGCAGGCCTTGTCAGTACACTTCTGCCTCACTTGTTAGAACAGAGAAATGCAACTATGGACTGGGGCTCTACATCTTCAGCCCCTGATGTGTGTGTGCCTCCTTTGCCCCAGCACATACAAGACCGCCCAAACGGGAAGTACCACACACATCAGAAAAGGAAGAAGTAGACTTCACCTCTTTCCAATGGTATACTGCCTGGTAGCATTTATCTGTGGCAAATTGCCAGTTTCTCCTTTGGTCAGTGCTGATGACCATGCAGGTGAACTTCACAACTGGTTCTGTCCACAATCTGCTGTCCCACCTGTTATGCCAACACAACAACGCCTACCACATTATGACCCACAAATCACCATGGTGTTCAATCAACAGTAGTATACTATTGGCGGTACAAATGCCACGCTCACAATGGACACCCACAGATAAAACAACACCACATTGGACAATTCAAACAACACACACCTGACACCCATACACACACCACACCCACACACCCATACCGCTATACAACACACATCCACAGTACCCACAAACCCTTACGAATGCAAATCATTGGCACAAGACTGACACCAAGACCACTGACACAACTACACACACACACACCACATATACCCATACATCCCTCACGCACCCCACTTCACACACCGCAAAACATTACCAAACACACCCTCACCAACACACATCATATAACACCCATGGCACCACAAAGGCACCCCCGTTTCACTGAGGAGGAGTTAATGGTCGTGGTTGAGGAAATCGTCAGAGTAGAGCCACAGCTATTTGGAGCACAGGTGCAGCAGATATCAATAGCTAGGAAGATGGGGCTATGGTGGAGAAACGTGGACAGGGTCTACACCGTGGGATAGCACCTCAGAACAAGGGACAACATCAGGAAGAGGTGGAACGACCTACAGGGGAAGGTACGTTCCATTGCAGCAAGACACTGTCTTGCGATCCAGAGGACTGATGGTGGACCCCCACCTCCTCCCCCACAACTCACTGCATGGTAGGAGCAAGTCTTGGTAATACTGCATCCTGAGGGCCTGGCCAGAGTCGGAGGACTGGACTCTGGTAAGTCAACTCTCTACCACTATCATCTCCCTACCTGTATGCCACCACATGCCCTCACCCTCACTCCCATCACTCCACCACATTCCACACACTCCACCATCACATCTCTTCAATCCCAATGCCAAGCCCTGCATGCTGCACCAATGCATGGACACCCCTCACAGACCTGCATGGACACTCATCACCAATGCATGCACAGCATAGAGAACTAACCATCCCACCATACTCCAACATTCACAAGTAAAAGCTGGCAGTGCAACACCAACCATGGAGGGGAAGCCAGAGATGTACAATATATCATACACATTAACCATAACACATCATTTACATCCCCACAGGTAACCTAGCCAATGTCACCGGGGAGGAGGTGCCAGCAGTATCCAGTCCCCCAACTGAAGAGGCCCACTGTAATGACAGTAACTCTGGTCTTCAGGATCTGGACAATCTACCTGGCCCATCAGGGACCACTGGACAGCCGGTTACCCAAGCCCAGTCACAGACCACCACAGAGCCTCCACCATCAGGAAACAACACCACAGCACCCAACCAGCGTACCAAAACCTCTGTCCCCAGGACACGTCAATCAGCAGTGTCCCCAACTCTACAGGGACCCCAGGCCACACCTCGCACACAAGACAATCGGTGACCTGGGGTCAGTAGCAGTGGCCACACTGTTCAGGCGACAGAGGCACAGGCCAACTGTGAGGACTGCTGTGCACCAGGGTGAGGACAGGCCCAGGGAAGCGCTCTCTGAGATCCTGAGAGCCTATCAACATTCCCAGGACACGATGGATCAGATCCTAGACAACGTGCAGGGGAACAGGTGGCTGCAGAAGGGACAGTACCATGGCATCAGGGAGGACTTGCAGGCCATTTAACAACACCCTGATCCCCATAGCAGGGGTGCTGGCAGACATGGCCAACATTATGAGGGAGGCAGTGCCACACCAGCAGGCCCCTGCCACTAGCGAGATATCTGAACAGCCTTCCATTTCCACTTCCGCTAGTGGCCAGGAGTCCCCGCCACAGGACCCACAGGCCACCAGCACCACTCCCCCTGCAGAAAGTGAACCACCCTGCAAATGTTCCCTGCGATCCAGTCAGAAGCGAGAGACACTTGCCAAGACCCCCACCAGGAAATGAGACTCTCCTGATTGTCCCCCTTGTGTCCCACTCAGTCACCCTGTCCACCTTGAACTGCCATTGCTCCCCTTCCTATGTACCCATGGACAACGCACCTGTGGTACAAACAGACTGGAACAATACCATGGACTTTCCTCCATCATCACCACATCCCACTGCACTTTCCCCTCTATATAGTAGCACTATAATAAACACCCTTTGATAAAAAAATATTTTGAGTATGTCATGTATTTCAAATATGTATTGGTTGAAACAGGTACAACCATTGCAAATGAAATGTACTTAGAATTAGCATAGAATTAATGAACTGTAGCTGGCTTTTGTGAGCCCACCAGGATTATTTGTCATATCACCAACATCTGCAAAATGAATAGCCAGAGGTTACAGAAAGTGGGCATAGAAGTGGGAAATACCAGCATGCCAATGTCACACAGAATACAACCAAAGTAAATGAAATGAAAAGTTGCACTGTCTCACCTGTCTGTCATTGGAAGTACTGACAAATTACAGATGGACTGTTGTCCATATCCTCATCCTCTGCCTCCTAATCCTCACTGTCCACAGGGTCCACTGCTGCCACAGGGACATCTCCAGTCTCCTCCTCCCGCATAAAAGGGAATTGGCATTTTAGGGCCAGGTTGTGCAACATGCAGCATGCCACCACTATCTGACAAACCTTCTTGGGTGAGTAGCAAAGGGATCCACCTGTTAGATGGAGATACAGGAACCTGGCCTTCAGGAGGCCAAAGGTCCTTTCAATTATCCTTCTGGTTCACCCATGTGCCACATTATAACGTCCTTCTGCCCTTGTACTGGCATTCCTCACAGGGGTCATCAGCCATGATAGGTTTGGGTAACCAGAGTCACCTGCAAATATTGAGGGACAACATTTAGCCACACACTATCCCATATGGCCAACACCATAGGCACATACCAACATAAACTGGGTGGGAACCAGGGCACACCTTTTAGCAACACCCTGGTCCCCTGTAGTTGGGCCATCACATTTGGGATGCTGCTATTCCTTAGGGCAAAGGCATCATGCACCGACCCAGGATTCTTAGCATTGACATGGGAGATGTACTGGTACACCAAGGCAATGGAGACACAATACTGGTCTGCAATCTGTAAACATGTTATGGGACAGTGTGAAATGTCAAGTATGTGCCTATTTATCCTGTGACGCAGCATTATTCCATAGGGCTGCCCCTCCCTAAAATGGCTTCTGCCTGTCCTGTGTAGAGGGACAGGTGGAAGTGACGCTGACGTGCGCTGTGGCAGTAGGCGGTCGGGAACCACTGTGCAACTCCTCATTGGTTATAATTGGGCCCTATGGAGTACAGTGGCCAATGGTGATCTACGTCGGCAGCGACGGTATGCACCGCAGCGGAGGTGACTGCCATTTTCTATCTGATTCCTCACTCGTTTCCTGACCTTCCAGAGGAGAGGACCTACACTGTATGTGCTGCTGTGACCTGTGTCTAGAACCTACCATGGCTCGTGTGACTGGGGAAAGGGCCCCAGCCTTCACTTCAGAGGAATTGAAGAGACTGGTGGATGGGGTCCTACCCCAGTACGGACTGCTGTATGGGCCGCCTGACGAACAGGTGAGTACACTTTGGGCCCAAAGCAAGTGGCATGGATGTATGTAGGTATGTGTGAAGGCGTTGTGTAAGGGGGGAGGGATGTCCTTTTGGCTGTCTACATGTTGAGTGGTGGGCAATGTGTGTGCCAACAGTGATGTAAACGGGTATGGTGGGTCATACGTCCTTCAGGCTGGACTGTAATGATGTTCGCCTGTGTGTATTGCCTCTGCAGGTCAGTGCCCATCAAAAGTCGGGTAGATAGTGTGCCATCGCCTAGGAGGTGCAGACCCTGGGGATCTATGGCAGGTGGAGCACCCACTGTTGCAAACGGTGGGAGGACCTGAGATGCTGAGCACAGAAGACTGCGGAGGCCCAGCTGGAGATAGCCTCCCAACGAGGAAGGTGTGTCCGTCAAACCCTGACCCCCCCAATGGCCCGCATACTGGCGGTGGCCTATCCAGAGATAGATGAGCGATTGAGGGCATCTCAACAGTCACAAGAAGGTGAGTATAGTAGCCATCATTGAAGGAAACGGCAGGACGGGTGGTATCTGGGTGGTGGTTGTGGTTCAGTGGGTGCCCCTATGCCAGGCCAGACATATCAGCATAGGTCCTCTGGAGGCTAAGGGTCTGAAGGGGAAATACTGCCTACAAATCTTGTTAGCATCCACTACTGGTCAGGGCTGCGTGGGTCCCAGGTGTGCTGCGGTTGGCAGTGTGTGCTCCTCCTCATTCCTTGGTGACTAGCCATATCACTGGTAGTACAATGCATAGTGCGTAGGCCTGTTCCCTGTGTGTGAGGGTACTGTGGAAGCCAACAGTGGTGTTGGTGCAGCCATTGACTAAGTGTATCCTTTGTCTCTCTCCCCCCCTTTCTTGTTTTGTCATCCTGTCCTTATGTGCATTAGCATCATCTGGCAGAGGAGCAGAGGCACTGGTGACGGAGGGAGCTGCATCCCACAGGACCCAGAGTCCACTGATGCGGAGGGCACCAGTGGGACGGAAGGCGAGAGGAGCACCACAGTGGAGACTGAAGGGGACAATACAGACTCAAATACCTCCTCCGATGGGAGCTCCCTGGTGGTGGCGGACACCTCTGTGACCACCCCAGCTACAGGTACAGCTGCAACCCCCGTACCAGCACTGCCCTCCGAGCAGCCCCTCAGCGAGTTGCCCATGCCTGCTCACCCAGGAGGGTGGGCATCTCCTTTGCCCCAGGCACCTCAGGCCCTGTCCCAGTCAGCCCTGCTGCCCTGCTGCCCTGAGTGAGGAGGCTATTGACCTCTTCAGATCCATCTCTGTAGGCCAATCAGCCATTGTGAATGCCATCCAGGGGCTGGCAGCCCAGATGCAGCAAACTAATGCATTCCTGGAGGGCATTCACAGTGGATTGGCGGCCCAACAGAGATCGATCCAGGCTCTGGCCTCCTCTCTGATGGCAGCCATTGTCCCTGTTTCAACAGTACCCTCTCCCACTACTACTTCCCAGCCCCATTCTCCTCTACCCCAACCCATCCCAAGCACACAGCCAGACAAGCATTCACACAGGACAGCACCCAAGAGTCTCACAGACAAACACAAGCACCACACTTCATCCCACAGGCACACACACAAACATAATTCATTTGCAGACACAACAGCATCCACTCTTTCCACTGTCTCCCCCTCCTCCTCCACCCCTTTCCCAGTTACGTCCACACTCACACCTGCATGCACTACATCATCATCCACTACCAGCCTTATCACCACACCAAGCAGAACACAAACCTCACTGGCAGCCACCTCCACAACATCCATGCAGAGGTCCCCTGTGTCCTCTCCCACCGTGTCTGTCCCCCCCTTCCTAAAGTATACAAACGCAAGCACTCAGACACCCAACAGCCATGCACCTCACAACAGCACACAGCCCATGCACCTGCACCCAAATCCAGCAGACAAACACCTCCAACAACCACTCCCTCATTCTCCACTCCCATTACTTCTCCCTCTTCCCACCCCAATGTCCCTAAAAAGCTTTTTCTTTCCACCATTGACCTCTTCCCTACCCCTCCACCCATCCTACACGAATGGTCAGGGTATCAAGAACCCAGAAAAGCACCTCAGCCAAACAGTCAACAGGCCCAGTTTCATCAGCACCTACTCATTGTGGGAAGGATTCCAGGCCACAATTACTGATGGGGAAGGAGCCTGCACCAGCCAGCAAAAAGGGGAAGGAGCCTGCACCAGCCAGCAGAAGGGGAAGGAGCCTGCACCAGCCAGCTAGCAGGGGAAGGAGCCTGCACCAGCCAGCAAGAAGGGGAAGGAGTACGCACCAGCCAGCAGGAAGGGGAAGAAGCCTGCACCAGAAGCTTGGACAGAGCCCCCACAGCGACCTGTGGTTGTGCAGCCATCAGTGAGTGCAGGGGCTGAGCAGGAGCCTCCCATGACAACCACCACAGTGCAGCCATCAGACAGTGGAGGGGCTGAGCAGGAGCCTCCCACTACCACCACTACAGTGCAGGCATCTGAGGGTGCAGGGGCTGAGCAGGAGCCTCCCACAACAACCACCACAGTGCAGCTATCGGAGGGTGCAGGGGCTGAGCAGGTGTCTTGCACTACCACCGCCACCACAGTGCAGCCATCGGAGGGTGCAGGGGCTGAGCAGGAGCCTCCCACTACCAGAACCACCACAGTGCAGCCTTCGGAGGGTGCAAGGGCTGAGCAGGAGCCTCCCACAACCTCCACCACCACAGTGCAGCAGTTGCAGAGGGCGATGGCTCTCCTGGGGATATGCCTGTCCTGGACTTCCCTGATGACATGTATGATGAGCTGACAAAAATTAGCAAGTAGAACCTCCAAGATGTCCTTGGAACTCTCCAGACCCCACCTTCAGTTGCAAGGAGGATCACAGAAGTAGCAGCCATCCCAGAAGAACCACCCACCACCCCAATTGTACAACCTGCCAGCTCCAACCCAGCTGAGGACTCTGAGGACACTGGTACCACCTTTGAGAGGACTGTAGTTGGACTACAGTGGGAGCTGGCCAAGGAGGTGCGGGTGGGGATGCAAAATATGGCAGCCAGCCTTGAGGGGATGTGTTCATGTATGATGTCATCTGCAGAACAGGCAGCAGCCATGCAAGAACTCACATCCATCCTGCAAGAACTACAACTAACTGTAATGGAATTCACCACTGCAGTACGGGAGTTGTCACAACACCTCGCACCCCAAACCTTTCACTGCGTGCACAAATGCAATCATGAACCCCTCAGGGCCGACCTGGCTGCCTACCACAGTGATGTAGCTGCTATCCTTAAGAACCATCAGCTCCTCCTTGCTGCGGTACTGCCCTTAATAGCCCCACAGTTGGCAGCTGCCGGGATTTCTGACTCCACGTCTTCAAACACTGAAGTGTGTGTTGTACCTTCAAACCCACCACCACCAAGGGCAGAGGAGACGACATATGCATCAGAAGATGAAGATGTGGAACAGATCACCTTCACCCGTAAGAGTACCCAGTAGCACAAGTCCATGCCACCTGGGCACTGATATCTTAGGTCCTGTGCTTGTTAACATGCTAGTCTTGCAACAGCTGCTCCCAAGCAGTGTTCTCCAGCACAGTGTTTACCTTGACACTATGCTCTGTGATTGTCTCTCACTACCTCATTGGCAATTCATGACACTTCACCTCAACATGTCCAATGACATGACCCATTGCCCTTGTGTAGCATCACAATAGAAGGCATCACACTAATGGACTCAAAATCCTGGACTATGTAAATATTGCACTACAGCACTTTCAAATAAATAACACTTACACAACCACTTTGTCTCTGTGTAATATGACACATTAACTGTGCAGGTGATTAGTGATGTATGTCACATGTCAATGGCCATAGAATGTCAATACAACTGTGTTGAAAGATTGTGGTCTGATAACTGTGCACTGAGGTCTGGATTGTATCTTCATCTGCTCTTCCTGAGGCTTATTTCTGAAGTCAATTGAAAACTAACAGTATAATGTTGTGTTGGACTGAAAACGTCCCCTTTAGGTATGTTTAGGCTGAAAATCAATTGTTCAAAATTCCCTTCAAGACAATCATTATGTATGTGACATCTGACTATAAACGTTCATCACACACACATCCCATACAGTAGGAATGGATGTGTATGACTGTATAGACATTTATATAATCTGGGAGTACAATGTAAGAAATGATAGGTGTGAGTTATGTATACAATACTACATAAGATTAAAACATCATTCAGCTTTTCAGGGTTCACATAAACATGAGGCTGCAGGCAGACGTACCACAGTGGCCAAGATTCCAAATCAGGTCTCAAACGATGACAGATTTAAAACACACATCCAAAATTCACAACACATTGGAAACCATAGTAACCTTGAGTAGTGGATGCAATGGATGGCAGATGCATTGAGAAGTAGCTGTGGTGTAGCTGCTAATGTGACTGCACATTAGGAATTGTGAATAATCATGTCAATAATGGGATTCGAATGCAGGATGGTACACAAATGCAAATACTAAATTGACACTGTTCACCCATGCCAAGGCCCTGATCCCCAAGCATATGACACATGCTGTAAAGGAGTACCTAAATATTTAACAGTTTAAAAGGATAATTAAACTAGGATAAACACCTTCACTAACCTAACCTATCCTAACTACACATTACCCACAACTGGCCCAAACTACCCTAAGCTAAACTTATCTATCACATTTAACTAAACACTCTAAACATCCACCCCCACCCCCCTTATATGACGGGACATATGAAGGACAACATATACTAACCTAAACACATACTATCTTGTCCTAAACAAATATACATTTTTTTGGTATTTGTTTATATTTTTTTTATTTTTTTTTATTTTATTTTTTATACACATAAACCCCAACATCATCCCCCACCCACCCATCCACCCACAAAATAACACATGTAATAATATAACCCCCACCACCCCCCAACCCACTTATACTAACTAAACTAACAGCCTATTCTAACCTAACACTAAGCCCCCTAAACCCACTATATATAAGAACCAGGGAAGAGGAGGGAGGGGAGGGAATCATGGCTGAGGGTCTCAAAGTCACAAATTTGCCCTCCACAGGATCTTCTTTATTCCATGCAGTCTCGTGCTATTGCGGGACACCTCCTGCTGCAGCCTGTCCATCCTGCACAACATCCGTTGCATGTCATGTCTCATTTGTTGGAATTCTGCATTGTCTATCACTGTAGCTGGGGTTGTCTGTGTGCTACTAGTGGATGGTAGCGCTGGTGCCGTGCTTGGAGGGGGAGGTGCAGGAGCTGCTGTCTGTGGGCCTGGAGCTGATGAGGTAGAGGGACCTTCAACAGTGGCTGCCATCCTTTGTGCGACTATGGTCGGAGTGTTTATGCTAGTGGTGGTGGCTGTTGTGGGCAAGGATGGCTCCCCTTGAGCAAATGCCCTCCAGACCCCTGTGGCTCTGTCATGGCGATAACGCCATGCCATATTGCGGAACCCAGACTCCACATCAAGTATGTGGCGGTAACGCATTGCCCACCTCTGGAATTCCCTGAACTGATGGGCATCCATGTTGGCAGCTGTAAAAATAGAGAAAGCTAAACATTAGTAACATTATTGTGTCATACATCTACTGATGATATGCTAACACTTCCTAAAAATTAGCTTAAACAGTCCAAATCACAGTACAGATCATAGAATGTCCCTGAGGAATAACATGCCAACACAGCCTACACATCTCCTATCTAACAGCACAGCAATGCTCACAAAAGTGTGTACCTACTTAAATGATCTGTGCATAATTGTTCTGCTATTAGTCACATAACAAATGCTGCAAGTACTCCACATGTGACAGGCCAACTAATAAATATCTTCTAAATGACAATCAAGGCCCACAAGACCAGTGATTTGTAAATGGAATTGCCTGGACGGTATGCAGTTGCTAATCATGAGGGGTATCCTAGGCTGGAACTAATGAATGTTGGAATTACATGTCTGTCTTCTACACTGGGATCCTCACACCTAGCTGCACATATTTCATAACCCTAATCCTAACCCTGTGCCTCAGGGGGTGATGGACATGCAACTCATACTTTCAAACATCAAGGACAGCCAGGAAGCTTTGGACAGCTGTCCATGGGTTTAGTCAGTCCAGCACAGGTAAGGAGGGCTGACAATTAGGATTGACTCAAACACTGGACAATCACATCTACATTTATGTTCCTAATTGTGGACAATTGTCAACATCATTTGATCTCACTAATAACTTTCCAAAAACAAGAACATAGATGTATGCAGCCGATCTACTATTCTGACGGTAACATGGTGGCCGCGTATGCTCCGCGGTCGGGAGCTCTTTCCGGTCGGCGCACGGAATTCTGTGCCGCAGCGCTGTAACGCTGTGCGTGGACGCCGCGAGGCTCAGCTCGGCTGATGAGCCTTTCACTTGGGCTCTGCCCCATGCGTGAGGCAGGGCAAGGCGTGGAGACGAATTTCCTCACTGAGACGCCAAGGCTCAGCATCTCACGTATCGGATCCTGGGCAGAGGCAGCCTGCCTTTTTCATCGAGGGAAACACTATCTTATCCTTTGCTGTTTACGGGGGCCACATTTTGCAGCAGCCTTCAACATCTTCAGGAAGGAGTTGGCGAAGGAATCCCAGGCCCACAGCAAGTATTACTCGATCATCACGGTGGGAGGGGACTTGTTTATGACACCAGTAAAATTAAGAGCACGGTCATCTAACAGGGGCCCCCACTGGTGCAGAAGCAGAAAGATTTTTGCTGTTTAGGGGAGGGTGAAGAGGATCCCCAAAAAGTGGCCATCAGTAATTCAGCAGCACCCAGTAAAGGGGGGGGCCGGTAACAAGAGAGTGCAAGGGAAGGGGACTGTAAAATCGAAAAAAGGGAGTTTTCCCATAACCCTTCCGCTTGACATTGAATCGAGAAAGAGGCATAATAACAAACTTAGTAACATCAGTAAAGCTTTTGGCGCTCAAGGCTTATTATCTGAAGGGGTAAGCTGGTATCTCCCCTTGCACCCTTTTTGAGAAATACTTTACGCAGCGTAGAGATGCAGCCTCCACAACCTTTAGAGAATTCTCTTTGCTCCTTGGCCCCCCTAGCCTCTTCCTTTGGGAATGGGAAGCAGACTGGTGAGAAAGAGGCTGCGCAAATTCAACCTGTTGAGTGTGGCGGGGTGCAGGACCCGTGTCTATGAAGTCTTTAGAGTCAGGTCCATCCCCTCATGATTCTATGGTATCTGAGCTTAACCACGGAAAATTCAGAGAGTCTTGTGCTGCATTGGAAACCAAACTTAATGCACTGGCCGAGAGGATGAGTAAATTGGAGACAGCAGTTTCAGAGCAGGAGGCCCGAGTACTGTCCAATTCCCATAAATAATATTAGGTTACTGAATGTTCCTGAAGGGCTGGAAGGGGATGATATTAAGGCTTTTGTACTAACGCTGTTTAAGAAATTTTTCCCTACTGCGGATCAGTTAAGGTTGGAAGAGGTTATTCAGAGAATTCACCAGGACCTCTTCAGAAGGACGCCCGATAGGAAGACCCCTAGGAAAATTCTTATTCTGTAAAAGAGAAAATTTTGCCTGATGCCCTTAAGGCGGGCAGTTTTTCAATGGGCGATTGGTCCTTCCGGATGCGCTTGGATCTCTCCAAAGCAACCCTGGATAGGAAGTGGGAATTGGGGAAGTATATGCAAGATCTTAGGTCTTTTGGCGCCACGGTCCAGATGAGGTTCCCGGCCTTCTTGAAGATTATGAGAAACAATACTATGTATAATATCAGGGAACCAGCGGAAGTTCAGGCATTAATTGAGAAAATGAAGACGCTATGTTGATTGCTTATTCCTTAAGAAGAGCCGGCCGGTGTGAGCTCATATGGGTGGTAACAGTCACCCTTTTGGACGACAAGGGAGGGTTACCATTAGCGGCGGTGGTATGGGGTGTACTTGGGATATAGGTCAGGTGGTGTTTTTCACTAGGGACAGGTTGTGGGTGGGGGGAATGGGGAATTATGCATGTAATTGAAAATGTCCTCAGCAGTGTGGTATGTACTCTTATGAGGGGCTTTGCCTATTTGCCAAGTTAATGGTCTTCCTGCGACAATTTTCCTTTTTTTGACAATGGCAAGTCAGAAGAGGGCCCTGTTAAAGTTTTTATCATGGAATGTTAGTGGTTTACGGGTTCCTGGGAGGAGGAGGAGAATCTTTGAGTTTTTAAAAAGGGTAGAGGAGGAAGTAATTATCTTACAAGAAACTCATTTGTTAGAGCCCGAATGGAATGTGTATCTTAAACATTTGAACTGGGTGAGTTATTACGCATACACTAATCAATCATGTGCAGTTAGGGGGGTGGCAATTCTCATCAAGAAATCAGGTATGCGAGAAGGTTGCTAACGTTAAGAAGGATCCTAAGAGCAGGTGGTTGATTGTGGAGGCCGCTTTATATGGAATCTGGGTTACGATTGCTGGGTATTACGGACCTAATGTCGATGACCCCTCACCCTTTTAAGATCTCTTTAACCATTTATTGGTTGCTAAGTACCCAATTGTAGTTGGGAGGGATTTTAACGTTTTATTGAATCCAATGCTAGACAAGTCCACGCCAAGACCAGCAGTGAATTCACCTAAAACTTGGTTATGGATAAAACAAGGAATGTTGGATCTTGGTTTGATAGATACTTGGCATCAGAAGGGTGGGGGGGGGGGTCCTAGGTACACATTTAATAACAAGAAGTATGGTCATCATTCAAGGATAGATCTTTTTCTAATTCAGCATCAGCTAAGGGACATGGTAATATCGGTTAGCCATGCCCCGGCACATCTTTCAGATCATTCAGCAGTAATAATGCAAGTCTCCCTTAACAGTCAAGTGCCTATTCCCAGGTGGACAGCTAATCGAGCTTCCTTTTTGGACGAGTTGATTGTGGATGGTTTGAGGAAGGAGACTAATGAATTTTTTTAATTGAATTATGGATCCAACACATTGCAGATGTTGTGGCACACTTACAAAGCTTTTATTAGAGGTAGGCGTGTGGGGTTGGCCACCTATAGATACAGGGTGGAAAAAAAAACAACTAAAACAACTTGAGTTTCAGGTGGCTTCCTTGCAGGAGGCTACTTTAATGGGGGAGGAGAGCCAGATGGGGTATCTCAATGCTCAGTTAGAATTCGCAAGATCTGAGCTGGGGGTATTTCTAGAGAAGAAAGCGAGAAGGGCATGGGAATGCAGCAGGTTCGCCCACTATGAATATGGGTTAGGTTGTGGGAAACTTTTAGCCTGGAAAACTAAATCAGACCGCTCCAAGAATCCTATTTCTCTAGTTAGATCAGAGGTTACAGGAGCTTTATCCACAACCGATACTGAGATAGAGGAGGCCACACAGAAGATCTGCATTTCTCTGAAATGTCGGCAAAGGCATATCTGGATGCGCTTCATCTCCCTCAGTAACAACAAAGGATCAGAAGCAACTCGCTAGGGAAATAGATTCTGGGGAGGTGAGAGCAGCAATTCAGAATCTAAAGAACGGGAAGGCTCCAGGCCCAGGCGGTCTGCCTAATGAGCTATACGGTAATCTTTGTGAGGAGTTGGTGCCAATCTTGACAGTGTTGTTTAATCTCCTTCTACAGGAAAGGGTTGATATGCCTAAGTCTTGGGGTGAGGCGGTTATTAGCCTCCTTTTGAAACCAGTAAAAGATCCGGTCTTTTGTAGTTCGTACAGGCCAACATCTCTGGTGAATGCAGATTATAAGCTTTATAGCCTTATTTTGTCCAATAGGTTCCAGGGCATGATTCGCAATTTGATCCATGTGGACCAGAAGGGGTTTGTCAGAGGCAGATATCTGCACGAGCTAACCCATGACGTATTGGGTACATGCACACCTATGACATTCTACTCACATGCCACATAAACGTAGCACAACATGTGGAACCAGATGCTGCTAAGAAGTCAAACATACAGTCCTACATGTTCATTAGTTAACAGGGAGGCTCAAGTCTGTGGGTAATACTTCAGCATCACTGGTCTGTGTGAATCAGGGTATGACTTGCTGACTAAATCATGAACATGCCCATCTCCAAATTTAGCATTGCATAAATGTAGCAACAAACATCATCCTGTTCACCTGCCCATGCCTATAGCTCAGCACTAGAATCCCAAAATATGACTCTCCGCCACTGATTGTCCAACTCAAACATGGAACAAAATATCAAACTCCAGGCAAGTCACATATCAGATCATGTGCCAGCACATCATACCTTGCAATCTGTCCAAGACACAGGAGTCAATCACACAAGAGCTGCAAACACAACACAGAACTAACATATCAACACTTTCTGAATATGTGGGGGTGCGCAAATCAAGCCACTTCTCCAAATGTGTGGGGGGCTGATCCACCTGTAACTCATGGAAAGGTGAAATGTACTCAATGTCTGCTCACTGTACGAAATGTGGAACAAAAGTTCACTGTGTGTGACATTTTAGATGATAGAGCAGCACCACAGGCATGTAGACACCCCAACAGACATACCACTGCAAACATGTATTGACCCTGTCACTCCAGTGATTGATAGAGACATATATGCACACATGCACTGGCACTAACAATCTTGTGGTGACAAACATGATTACTCAATTTTGTGCAGAAATATTTCAAGAGGGTACTCCATTTCTTCATTCTTGGTTATGAAAGACATTCAAAGCCACTTTCCTTATGCACTGCAACACCAGTCACTCAGGTATTGTGGCTTGTGCATCAAGAGGCCATCAGTTAATGTGTGATGCTCATGTGGGTTGAGTTTAGTTATTATGCTTTCTGTGGTCCATCATATGTGGGCCTGTGTTGTCTGTAGTTTACATATGCCACATTGCCAGTGACCCAGAGCCGTATGTGCCCCCTTTGACACCATGATGGCAGGGATCCTGTGTGTTACTTGATGACAATGTCACTCTAAACATGGATTGGCCATTTATCTAAATAAAAAAAACAAATAAATATATGCTAACAGTGTCTAATTTGACCATCCGTGACAGAATGCATGGGCACATGTGCATTGCACCTGAAATGTGTTACTCAGGGCCCTGTGTACCTATATCAGGTATCGTAGATCACAGTTAGCCACATTCATCATCTTACATTTGCCAAGTTGGGTGATCTGTGGTTATACAATTAACTGACACTGTCCCCTGATTGAAACATGGTTCAGCAAATGTCCTACTGTAGCAATCTTAATGAGGTATGTCTCAATTTGTATGCATCTTGGGAATGGCAGCAGTCACAGGAATGCTGGTCTGCTGATCTTAGCATACACCCATGTCTGTGATAGCCTTCATACTGAGAAGTAAACAATTGTACATATGCTGCACTAGTTCAGCAGGGGTGTACCAAACATAAACTACCAAACTATTTTGTCACTTTAAATGTATGATGGAAGCAATCAGGGGTCCCTTGCACAACACCATGCAAATAAATAATTTGTGACCATGCATTCACAAAGTTCAGGGATCCCATGATGACCCATTAACTTATGAAAATTGCTTGGCTATAAAGTGACACATATGGCAAATGCATCAGCTCTGTTCCAGCAATTGTGCACCAGGCAAATTAAAACACACAGGAACAATAGACATAGGGCCAGATTTTGTAATTATTTTTTATGTGTAACATTTGCTTCCTGTTTATACGCTACAGCTATGGAAAGTAGCACCAAGCATTTAGATATTATCCAGTGTGCATTACTTTGGCATCCATGATTAATTTAAATGCTGCACAAAACAAGTCAAAATAAGAGCCTAAAATATTACCAGAGGTTAGGAAGATCTGTGTACGTATGGCCATGAATACAGTTCAGACATGTATTCCAAATAAATGGGGACTACATTAATTCCTTGCTTTATCATGTGAAATACATCTCATTCCTGGAACACTCACAGACCATGAATAAAACATTTGTTTGTGCCGCATTACCATCATCTATTGACATAAAAAGAGGCAATAATTTAAAAGATCAAGTTGTGTTTTGTAAGTTTGTGCAGCTTTTGCGTCAACAAATGACGGTAATGCGTACAAATATTGTATAAATCAGGGCCACTATATGATCAACTTGCATTCCACATGTCCACAAACATTGCATGCAGCATGTTACCAAATCTGCTGCTGTCACTACAGAGCATTTTACTGTACACATTATTCTGATTTGTACTAACAAACAGGGCCACCAATCACCACACCCAGGTGGTCCAGCAGGTCTTGCTCTCTGGCCACAAAGTCAGCCCAGTGGTATTTGAGTTGGTGGTCATTGCTCTGGGTGTTGAATACTCTCTTTAGGTGGAACAGCACCTTGGACCACCTGAGCCTCCTCACCTCAGTGTGATACCCCTATATCACCCTGCCACCAACCTCTAACATCAGGGGGAGGAAGTGGCACACCAGCCAAATGAAAGCCCCCCAGCTCCTCCCCACCCATTCCCCCCAGACGTTGGCTGCCCAACATCACAAAAAATAATAGGGATAGGAAAGGGAAAAGAGGGAAATGCAGGGAAAGTAGGTAGGAAAATAAAACTTAAAGAACCCACAAACAGCCCAACAATACCCCAACTATCAATACCCACTACACACTCTCAACAGTACAAAGACAAAATTAGGCACAAAAAATGACAAAAAAACACTTACACTGAATTACTGAGACCATTACAAAATACAACAGATGACAATTGGAATGGAACACAGGAGTCAAAAGCACAATTTGGACAGACACAACTCTCAACACAGCCACACAGTCTAGAAGAATGACTGACTTCAAAGTGAAAGTGAAAGTACACCCACTATACCATTTCTGTAAACAGGATATCCTATTACATCACTTCCTGTCTCAAATGCGGTGCGTTTTTATTATGATGCGTGAAATTTTATGAGGCTTACGGGCTTTGCGTCAATATTTATTGACGCATATGCCTATAAATAAGCCCGCATTCAAAGATCAATATATTTTTAATGGATCACCAATTTCATGGGGTGCAGTGTTGGAATTAACACTAGGGACCAAATGATGTTTAATGGCTGTGAGCGTCATTTTTAATGCATATGCAGCATATTGTGACGCATATACGTCTTTTTTGACACGTTTGCATCAAAATATCTGTCTTTAACTGTGTTTGTGTAATTTCTCTCATTTTTAACATACATGAAAGCTATAACTATACAAAGATAGGCTGGTAGGGCCTGCTGTGTGTGTTCCAGTGTTTGGGCACATGTGGCAGACCACACTACTGCGAACCATAATACTCATGTTTTTGTGGTGGATTAGCACTCTTAACTGACGCAACAGCTACCCAAACATGTGGAATTAAAATTGGTATTCCCTAGTTTGAGCGGGTGGTGCATCAGTAGAGGATAGCAAGGCTATGCAACTTTAAAAAAATCACTCATGGCCTGTGTGTTTATGTCTGTGAATTGGCTATTTCAATTGTTGTTGTGCCCCTGTGTAAATGTCACAAGACGTGTTTTGCAAAATGTGGTTTTATGCATGTGTTGTAATTGTGGATAAGCATCAGATGCCATTCATTGTGGTACATCAGTCAGGATATGTGTTTGTCATACCAGTAGCGTCTTATGCTGTGTGAACTTCCCTGATTTTGGGGACAAAACATCTCCCATGACAAACTATACACAGGAGAAATAGAGGATGGTTGATAATGGCAATGTTACAAAGGTAAGCCATCACATGTACTGGAATGTTGGATAGAACTTCATGGTCACTTGTGTGTATACTACCCATGAGTCAGGCATGTGAACATGCTAGGTAGGTACAGTGTTTGTGACACAGAATCCAATCCAAAAAAGTTATGGTACACCACAGTTTGAGTCATGTAAATGACCTATGTTTCTCCTGTGGCTGTGGAGGACCAGCAGATCATGCTGCATGTGTTCACATATTTCCAGTGGTTCATTGCAAAAAGGTGTCCAGTTTAAATGTGTGGCCATATGTACCCTGTGTCAGTATTGGCCTCCATGTTGTCACAGTTACGTGCAGGTCTAGTCATGAGTATGTGGAGGCATTCCCTGCATTAACAGAGTATCCTTCAAGCAGATTTGACCTAAAGCCAAAGAACACTAACGACAGACATGGGGATAGTCCAGCTATGGCACTGCAGACCTTTAATAAGGCAGACGACAGGGCAACCTTGGTGTGCTTACAATGATTTTGGATCAGTAATAGAAAAACAGGCAGGTTTTATCACAACATTTGTACACAGGGTGGCCTCTAAAATTCCCACTGCAACAGCGAACATCAGTGCCTCTGTGCTGATTAATGTCACAGCTACTCATCACGCAAGCCTCATCAACAGGTGGCATCAGAAGTGAATCTGTGTGTCGACCGTCAGGGTACAAACATGTTTAGTCCTTATATACACATTGGCAACCTTGTTTGTTGTGCTGGAGGCACCATACTGAATCCATGCATACAGCCATGGCACACTGTCACTGTTTGGCCCTAATGAATACATACAAACCCAGACAAGGGATGGGGCTAGACTAGGCTATATGAATACATGTCCCAGAACAGAATACTATAAGGAAACTGAGTAAACTACACTATCTATTTGAAGATTCATCATAGACCTATCAGACACAATACCCCATGAGGAAAGAGAGGGCATGGAAAGCATCTATGAGACAAATGAAGACACAAGGAACCTCTATGATTAACGCAAAGACAGGAACTGGTCAGGCTAACAGAATGCAGGCTCTGTCAGGAACAAACATGAACAAAGCAAATACACAGTGAGCAGACTCTGACTGGGAAAAGCTGGAACAACACTGTGGGACTCAAAACTGTATTTGTGCTGTGGTCTACAATGTTACACAATCTCCCAGGGGCTCTGTTACGCAAGTGATTTGTACACCAATGCACTACAAGAAGATTAAAAAAATGTCAGCTTCTAAGCAGTTCCAGGCAGCAGAAAGGGCAGGGCAGGTTCAAATGGCTGGTGTGCATGGAAGTGCTCGCAGATGTGTGCAGCTTCAGTCTCTAACAAGTTCTGGAGTTGAGAATCAAGTTCAAAGGGCCAAGTGGACCTTTCAATTCTGAAACAATGGACAGCTGATTACAGGTCCTACCGACTACCAGGCAGTTCATTGTTGGACCTGAAGTCCATGCAGACTGATGAACTATGTCTATGGCATGCCATACTGAAGAGGGAAGCACACATAAGTCAGAATGGGAGTCTGGGTGTGTGTAGATGAAGGTTATCAGGGTACGGATAGTCCACTTACAGGACCCCCTAGAGAAGGGTGGGCAGACACCAAAAACATGGCAGTGGCAGGACCTATTACCTGGGATGGACTGCGCAGGGCATGTCCTGTGAGCAATGCTTGTCATACCTGGGGCACTCGAGCTATCCATTTTCAGCTATGATGGACTCCTTGTCACACATGCTCCTTGCAAAGATAGCTGATGTCACACTTACTGCTATCAAGGGTCTGGTCATACATTCCTGTTACCAATGGAATAGCACATTCACTGCCTCATGTATGAAATACTTTTTTACCTTATGATTGATGGTTTCTTAGTTGTGTGTCATGTGCTGCAATGACCCATGTTGGCAACATGGATGTGTGTCGTAGCTGTGGTCCTTTGATATTGGCCTTCACATGTGAAATAGACAGGGCATATGTCATTTACACTGTGTGTGATGTTTGCTGTACATTCATACCCATCAAATATGATGTGGCTTTTTCATTATCCATTCTGTATTTCTGCAAAGCTCCATGAGGCTAAACTCTGATTATGATTCCTAGGGATCATGTGATGCATAAATAATTACTCACAGCATGATTGAGTGATGAAGGAAGGTGTTTAATGACATATGCTAACAAAGTGGAGATGGTGACTATAGTTAGAAGAAGTTTTGTACAATGTGTTGTCTCCGACACATTCCTGCTGCAGTGTTTGGATGGTCCCCTTCATGTTCACGAACAGCATCCTCCTCTTCCTCCTCTTCGGGCATTTGTGGGTCTAGTTCATAAAGGGAAATGTTCCTCCTTACACAATTGTTGTGCAGGATGGCACAGGTCAAAATTATCTTGCAGACCATTTAAGGTGAATATAGGAGGCTGCCTCCGGTGATGTTGAGGCACCGGAATCTGGACTTCAGGATGCCAAAAGTCCTCTCTACTATGGTGTGTGTCCTCCGATGTGCCTCATTATAGGCACACTCTGATGCTGTGCTTGGGTTGGCAAATGGGGCCATGATCCATGGCTGGATCCCATAATCCTGATCAGCTGAAAGAGAAAATGAATGTTAATATCTGGATGTTGGTTGCACCTTGATTATCACTTTGCATGGCAGTTGTTATCTTGTGTCGTCTGTGACTCATCAGTGTTTGTGGTATTGTGTGGGATCCTAGGCTTCTAGGATGTTCTTTCAGTATTGGGTTGTTTATTTATCAAAACTGGTGTTTGGCTGATTGACTGGATATCAGCGGTATATTTGTAAACTTGCAGCTCATTGTGTATCTCCCATGCATTATGTAATGTAAAAGAAGTGTCCATGTGCCTTCACTGGAGGTGACATGATACTTCCACGCACACAATTGATTCCACTGTGGTTGTAACACGGTTGCACTATATGGCCTGTGTTGGAAAATGGGTTATTGGTAGGGCAGGTAGGTACCTACACCTAGCAACAAGCCACTAACCTCCGCATAGGTACAGTTAGGTGTCAGTAAATTAATCCCAGCTCAACCCTTGGTAGCTTGGCAACGAGCGTCAAGGCTTAACTTAGGAGACAAAGTGTAAAGCATTCAAATATCACAAAACAGTAATTAAATAAAACACAGGAAACAGTTTAAAAATCCAAAACCAATTTATAAAAATAGTTTATATTTTTATCTTTAAAGTGACACAAAAACGATTAGAAATCGGTTCAGGGGAACCGGAGATATGAATTTTTAAAGAATTATTACTTTTCTAGCGCTTAGAAACAAAAAGCGCCAATCGGGTCATCTGGTTGCACCTCGACCGGGGCAAAGTCAAACTTTCAGGCCGACTGCGATGGAGCCCTGCTCGGCTACAGGTCGCGGGAGGCCTCGGTTAAAAAGTTACCTTCTGACTTAGTCTTTATTTTGAAGTTTTTCTTCACCGGGACGAACCTGCCAGTTGAATCCGACCTCCTGGAGCCCTTGTCCGGATACGCGATGTGGGGTTCCTCGGGGGAGACTTTTACCTTCGGACTTAATCGTTTTTTCGAGATGAAAATCCTTCGACCGGGGTAAACCTGGATCTTGATCCGACGTCCATGGAGCCCTTCTCGGATACGATGGCTGGGAGGTCCCGGTCAACTTTTTACGTTCGGACTTAGTCTCTTTTTTGGATGTTTTTCTTTACCGGGACGAACCACGAAGTCAGGCCGGGTCGCGGTTGAGGCAAGACGGCTAGAATTTCCGCGGCGGGTCGGTCCCTCTCTGGAGCTTTTTTCCAAAAATTCTCAAATCTTTTCCAAACTTCTGGGGCTTCACCCAGATGTTCTTTTAAGGTTCTTTTGGGGTCCACAGCTCACCCCAAGGGTCCAGAAGTTCTGTGATGGTCCTTGGGGGGTGCGGACTTCAACTCCCAGAATGCACCTGGCGCAAACTCCTTTTTGGCCACTGGACAGTGGTCAGCTGGTCGCTTTCTTCAGGAGTTGGTGCAGGGGACTCTGGTTAGCAATTTTTCACCTGTAGCAAACAGGGAGTCCCTCCTTGAACCAGTTGAAGCCAGGCAAAGTCCTTCTTGTGGTGAAGCCCAAGTGTGCAGCTGGTGCAGTCCTTCTGAGTGCAGGGTCCAGGTGCAGGCCAGGGGTCCAGCAGGGCAGTCCTTCTTCTTCTTTAGTTCCTTTCTTGTTGAATTCTGGAGGGGATCTGAGGCGTGGGTGCAGGTCTGCCAGTTTTATCCTTGCTCCTGGGTGAAAAGCAGGGGGGTCCTGGTCCTCCAATCAGGTACAGGGTCGTCCCCCTGTGATAACCACTTCCTGGGAAGTGTGGCAAAAATCCATCCCAAAAGGCAACAGTCTCCAAAAATCCAACATGGCTGAATCTGATTTTTGGAGGTTACATCTGGCTGAGCCCACCCACTGGTGTGGCTAAAAATCATAAACACACCCCTCTCCTGCCCTCTCCTAATCTAATCAAGGGGGCACCTAATTGTCTGGGGTTGCAGGATGTGGGGGTGTTGCTGGGTGCTCCAAATGTCCTTCTCTGCCTTTGAAGACCAGTTTGGCAGCCCTCCCCCTTCCTGCCTCACCATCTGCTGAGGGGAGATTCTCTCCCCCAAGCACATTCCTTTGTGTGAAGTCAGGCCACTTCACACCTCATCAAGGTAGCCTGGCAGAAGCTGCTGCAGGCTGGCCAATCAGAGCACAGCAGCAAAAACAATGCAGAGCTGAAATTGGCAACTTTTTAGGTAAAGTCTAAACTTTTTACCTGAACTAGTTATATTAAATCCAACAACTGGAAGTTGTGGGATTTATTACAACAATCAATTTGATACCAAATTCTTGGTATGTAACATTTAAGGAGACTTTAAAATTTAAAATAAAGTCTGCCCATTCTAGCCTATGAAGGCCATTTACTTCAATGAGGGAAAATCAAATTTGGCTGTTTTTACCTCACCAGGGCTTATAAATCTATTTTTATAAAGTCCCTGCTTATAGTTACATGGCACCCAGCCCTAGGGGCACATAGGGCACACCTTAGGGGTGACTTATATGTAAAAATAAGGTAGTTTAAGACTTTGGAAGTACCTTTAATTCCAAAGTCGAATTTGCATATAACTTTAATTTAAAAGCAGCCAGCAAGGCAGGCTTGCTTTTAAAATGACACTGGGCACCTCAGCAATGCACCTAGGTGTGCACCACCTATGCTGTGGTCCCTAAACCTACATGCCCTACCATATACTAGGGACTTATAGGTAGGTTAACTTAGCCAATTATAATTAGCCTAATTTGCATATCCATTTTACACAGAGCACAGGCCCTGGGACTGGTTAGCAGTACCCAGGGCACCATCAAAGTCAGGAAAACACCAGCAAAAAGAGGAAAATGGGGGCAAAAAGTTATGGGGCCTCTGCAATCAGCCCTGTTTTCTCACACAACCCCCCCCCAGCCCACACGCCCAGGAGACTCAGCCCAACCCTGGGAGAGTCTTCCTGGCTTGTTAGACGAGGAAGACAGTGAAGAAAACTGGCTGTCCCTTTGCAGGGCCTACTCTGCCTTATATCCTCCTGTCAGGGTCACTCCCTCTGGGTAGTGAAGCCATCCCAACAGTAAAAGGACCCAACTCAAACTGAAACTTCCCTCTAGGGGGGTCTTCCTCCTCTCTCTCTGCCAACTTGGGTAGTGAGGTGCCCACCTCCCCTACTCCTAACTTTGCTAGGGCAACACCTAGCTTACCCAAAGAGGTCACCCAACACTTGAGCAACCCCACCATGACCAATAGGGTCAGGGGGCCTACTTTGCTATTGGCCCTGGGGTCTGCCTCCCAGGCCAAGTACAGTGCTGCCAGGAAGGCTAGCACCCAGCAGAGGCTACTGACAGCTGTCATTACCCAGAACCACACCCTAAGCTCTCCACTGACAGGTGGCTGAGCTGCTTTAGGGGCAATTGTGAGGTCCTGGCACCCCTCTTGCTGTCTAGAGTGGGGGGCTACCACTTCCTGTGGCAGACACCCTCCTTCCACTCTCCCTTCTGTCAGTGCAGGGGCAACACCCTGCATCTGGACAGCTGCCTGACTACTCAGGACTTCCTTGGGGTCAGGGGAGGCCTCACCAGTGCCAACTCTGGGCTCCCCCCCTACTGGGGCAGAAGGCCTTTGGCTCCCTGGAACTCTCTTTAAGAGTGGCCTACCCTTCCTTTTCTTCTTTCCTTTTCTTGGGGACCCCTGTCTCCTAACTGTAGGGACTGACTCCCCAGGACTTTGGGTTGGGGGGGCGCCCTGGGCGACCACCCCATCTGTGACCAGACTCACCTCTGGGAGGTCATTGCCCAGGATACAATCTAGGGGAAGGTCAGCACTGACTACCACCCTAATCCAGTCAAGGATACCCTCCCTCTCTAGGGGCACTATGGCTCCAGGTTTGGAGGTGACCTCCCCTGTGGCTATCCTGACTTTCTTTGTCTTTCCTGGGACATACATGTCTGGGGTCACTAACCGGTCACTCACTATAGTGTGACTGGCACAGGTGTCTCTCAGGCCAGTGGTAGGGATCCCATTCACTTGAATGTGGTGGAAGTGCCTACTCCCACCCTTAGGGATCACCAGCTTACCATCTGGTCCTGTCTCCCAGCACAATGCTAGGAGGACTTCATCATCTGAGGAATCCTCCTCTATGGCTACACTGGACAGCCCAGTGCTAACCACCTTCCTTGGACAGGCTGCATCTCCTCTGAAGTGACCTGTCTGCTGACAGTCAAAGCAAGCCCTACTGTCCAAGAGTTTTTTTAACCCTGGGTCTCCCTGTCTCTGCTTGTCAGAGTGGGAGTGGGATTTACTCTCCTCCTTCTTAGGGTTCTGGGGTACAGAGGGAGTCTCTGTGGTGGGCTTACCACCTCCCTCCTTAGGTTTTTGGGGACCTGTCCCCCCCTTCTTGGAGTCTCCCCCCTGGGACTTGACAACCACCCTGGTTCTCAACCACTCATCAGCTGCCTCCCCTAGCTCTCTAGGGTTGGTCTGCTTAGAGTCCACTAGATGCTGGCGTAACCTTTCTTGGATACAATTGGTCAAGATGTGCTCTCTCATGATCAGATTGTATAACCCCTCATAAGTATCTACTTTGTTACCAATAATCCAGCCCTCTAGTGCCTTTAGTGAAATGTCCACAAAGTCAACCCAAGACTGGGTACTGACCTTCTGGGTGTCCCTGAACTTCATTCTATATTGCTCTGGGGTCAGACCAAACATCTTGGCTAAGCACCTCTTCATACTAGGGTATGAATCTGCCTCCTCCCCCCTTAAGGTCAGAAGCCTATCCCTCCCTGAGTTGGGGACCAACTCCCACAAAAGGGAACCCCAGTATTGAGGCCTAACCCTTCTCATTTGGAGTGCCCTCTCAAAGGCCCCCAGCCACTTATCTATGTCATCCCCCTCTACATAAGCAGGAACCACCCCCTTGGGTAATCTGGGGCAAACTCCCCCACCCATGGACACCTCAGCTTCTTTATCGCTGCTTCCATCTCTTTTTTCTTTGTATGCCCACTTTTTCTTTTCTAGGGCCAGCTTCTCTGCTTCCAAAGCTATGTATGCTAGCTGGGCCTCCAGCTCTCTTTCTCTGATGGATGGGTTCTCTCCTCCTGAAAGGACCCCCTTCCCACCACTAGCTTTGGATCTGCCCCTAGTGACTGTGTTTACTGAGGACCGTTCTTCCTCATCCTCACTTGGGCTCAGATGCCTTCCCTCCCCTGAGTGGTTAGAGCTTGCATCCTCCCTTCTTTCTCCCTCCTCTGGAGCTTCTTCTGACTCTACCTCTTGGGCCTCAGCCCATGCTGTCAGGGATGTGATCAGGATTTGCTTTCTGAGATCAGTGGTTGCAGGCAACCCTCTTTCAATACACAACCCCCTAAGCTGGACTACTGTCAGTGGGGGTAGGCTAGCCAGATCAAGCTCCATGGTTCCCTAGTTTTGTGTCAACAAAAACTTTTTGCAAAAATTGGAAACAAGAATTTAGAAAAATTACAAAAATTAAATAATTGAAATTAATCCAAATTAAAAATTAAAAACAATTTTTGCACTAGGACAATTTAAAGGATTTTTAATTTGTTTTACCTAAAACAGTAACGTGATATTGAACACAAGTACAGGATCCCGTCGCTGCTTCCAATTATGTTGGAAAATGGGTTATTGGTAGGGCAGGTAGGTACCTACACCTAGCAACAAGCCACTAACCTCCACATAGGTACAGTTAGGTCTCAGTAAATTAATCCCAGCTCAACCCTTGGTAGCTTGGCAACGAGCGTCAAGGCTTAACTTAGGAGACAAAGTGTAAAGCATTCAAATATCACAAAACAGTAATTAAATAAAACACAGGAAACAGTTTAAAAATCCAAAACCAATTTATAAAAATAGTTTATATTTTTATCTTTAAAATGACACAAAAACGATTAAAATCGGTTCAGGGGAACCGGAGATATGATTTTTTAAAGAATTATTACTTTTCTAGCGCTTAGAAACAAAAAGCGCCAATCGGGTCATCTGGTTGCACCTCGACCGGGGCAAAGTCAAACTTTCAGGCCGACCGCGATGGAGCCTTGCTCGGCTACAGGTCGCGGGAGGCCTCGGTTAAAAAGTTACCTTCTGACTTAGTCTTTATTTTGAAGTTTTTCTTCACCGGGACGAACCTGCCAGTTGAATCCGACCTCCTGGAGCCCTTGTCCGGATACGCGATGTGGGTTTCCTCGGTGGAGACTTTTACCTTCGGACTTAGTCGTTTTTTCGAGATGAAAATCCTTCGACCGGGGTAAACCTGGATCTTGATCCGACGTCCATGGAGCCCTTCTCGGATACGTTGGCTGGGAGGTCCCGGTCAACTTTTTACGTTCGGACCTAGTCTCTTTTTTGGATGTTTTTCTTTACCGGGACGAACCACGAAGTCAGGCCGGGTCGCGGTTGAGGCAAGCCGGCTAGAATTTCCGCGGCGGGTCGGTCCCTCTCTGGAGCTTTTTTCCAAAAATTCTCAAATCTTTTCCAAACTTCTGGGGCTTCACCCAGATGTTCTTTTAAGGTTCTTTTGGGGTCCACAGCTCACCCCAAGGGTCCAGAAGTTCTGTGATGGTCCTTGGGGGGTGCGGACTTCAACTCCCAGAATGCACCTGGCGCAAACTCCTTTTTGGCCACTGGACAGTGGTCAGCTGGTCGCTTTCTTCAGGAGTTGGTGCAGGGGACTCTGGTTAGCAATTTTTCACCTGTAGCAAACAGGGAGTCCCTCCTTGAACCAGTTGAAGCCAGGCAAAGTCCTTCTTGTGGTGAAGCCCAAGTGTGCAGCTGGTGCAGTCCTTCTGAGTGCAGGGTCCAGGTGCAGGCCAGGGGTCCAGCAGGGCAGTCCTTCTTCTTCTTTAGTTCCTTTCTTGTTGAATTCTGGAGGGGATCTGAGGCGTGGGTGCAGGTCTGCCAGTTTTATCCTTGCTCCTGGGTGAAAAGCAGGGGGGTCCTGGTCCTCCAATCAGGTACAGGGTCGTCCCCCTGTGATGACCACTTCCTGGGAAGTGTGGCAAAAATCCATCCCAAAAGGCAACAGTCTCCAAAAATCCAACATGGCTGAATCTGATTTTTGGAGGTTACATCTGGCTGAGCCCACCCACTGGTGTGGCTAAAAATCATAAACACACCCCTCTCCTGCCCTCTCCTAATCTAATCAAGGGGGCACCTAATTGTCTGGGGTTGCAGGATGTGGGGGTGTTGCTGGGTGCTCCAAATGTCCTTCTCTGCCTTTGAAGACCAGTTTGGCAGCCCTCCCCCTTCCTGCCTCACCATCTGCTGAGGGGAGATTCTCTCCCCCAAGCACATTCCTTTGTGTGAAGTCAGGCCACTTCACACCTCATCAAGGTAGCCTGGCAGAAGCTGCTGCAGGCTGGCCAATCAGAGCACAGCAGCAAAAACAATGCAGAGCTGAAATTGGCAACTTTTTAGGTAAAGTCTAAACTTTTTACCTGAACTAGTTATATTAAATCCAACAACTGGAAGTTGTGGGATTTATTACAACAATCAATTTGATACCAAATTCTTGGTATGTAACATTTAAGGAGACTTTAAAATTTAAAATAAAGTCTGCCCATTCTAGCCTATGAAGGCCATTTACTTCAATGAGGGAAAAACAAATGTGGCTGTTTTTACCTCACCAGGGCTTATAAATCTATTTTTATAAAGTCCCTGCTTATAGTTACATGGCACCCAGCCCTAGGGGCACATAGGGCACACCTTAGGGGTGACTTATATGTAAAAATAAGGTAGTTTAAGACTTTGGAAGTACCTTTAATTCCAAAGTCGAATTTGCATATAACTTTAATTTAAAAGCAGCCAGCAAGGCAGGCTTGCTTTTAAAATGACACTGGGCACCTCAGCAATGCACCTAGGTGTTCACCACCTATGCTGTGGTCCCTAAACCTACATGCCCTACCATATACTAGGGACTTATAGGTAGGTTAACTTAGCCAATTATAATTAGCCTAATTTGCATATCCATTTTACACAGAGCACTGGCCCTGGGACTGGTGAGCAGTACCCAGGGCACCATCAAAGTCAGGAAAACACCAGCAAAAAGAGGAAAATGGGGGCAAAAAGTTATGGGGCCTCTGCAATCAGCCCTGTTTTCTCACAGCCTGAACATCCCATCCAATTCAACATATGTAATAGCATGTGAAAAACAACAGTGAGGCCCTTTGATTTGGCTATGTGACAATGTATAACACATCTCCATAAGTTGGCAGCACTGAATTGTTCACAATTGACAATGCACAAATATCCCATGTGTGACAAGTTCTATGGAAACCTATTTTCGTGCCCTCACCGAATTGGCTGATGTGCAAACGTGTACGTACACTACTGTCCCTGCTCCAGGTAAGCTGACTAACTTGGTTGTGGGGGTGATGGTTTATGTGTCAGAAGTTCCATGTGCCTGTACATCTGTTGTGTATATGTGTAATTGTGTCAATCCGTATGTGTAGCAGTGTGCACTTTGCAATATTGTCACATCAATATGTGTTCTTAGCACAGTCCACTTTCATATTGGTAACGGGAAATGTCACCCCAGGAGTGATGTGAGATGTTGGTACTGGCTCAATGAATCCATGTCACCTTCACTAGAGTCAGCATCATCATGCTATGTGTCTCATGGTGTTTGACCTGCAGCAAAACACATTACGCACCCCTTACACAGTACGTATTGCTTGGAAGGGTGTGTGATTGAGTGTTATTGATGTGATATTGGAAGATTCATCTTCCAAGTTGTACTGCCAGTTAAGGCCATGTCATTGTCAGTGTGAGGTTTTAAATTGGTCCCTTGTGGCTCTGGAGTGGCATCTGTTATTATTTGCATCTGTCATTTGTCCATAGGTGTGTATTCCATTGGGTCAGGATATCATACATGACTAGCAGTATCACAACCTCAGTGTCTTCCTGGCTACGTGTCAATGTAGTGGTGTATGTGTTGTGTGTTCTACAGGGTTGCTGTGCTGTGTATATATAACTGAGTTTCTGTACTTACCAACAACAAGGCCATTGCCATATCATCCATCCTGGAAGTGTTGATTGATGGTGCAGTGGCAGAAGATGAATGAATCATGTACAATCCCAGGATACTTTGTCACGATGCTGGTGATCAATCCCTGGTGATCCACAATGGCTTGCACATTGATGGAGTGTGTGTGCTTCCTGTTGCAGTATAGATGCTCGGTTGCAGCAGTTGGCACAATCAGTACATGTGTGCAGTCAATGGCACCAAGCATGTGTGGGAAGCCATTGATTTGATAGAAGCCCTGTTTGGTCTCCTGCTGCGTCAGCTGTGTGCTGGGGAAGCTGATGTGTTGGGGTGTGATGGAGATGATGGCATCCAGTAGCTTGGGTAGGAAAGCAGAAAATGAGGGCTGTGAGATACCGGCAAATAGGGCCCCAGTGGTTTGAAAATAGCCACTTGCCAACATGTGCAATGCATCTAGCAGCTTGGTCTCTGGTTGAATGATGTGGGGTGTCGTGAAGCTGGGACCCAACTGTGGCTCAATGTGGTGCAGCAGCTGCTGTATGGCTTGTCAGTTTAGTCTGTACCTCTGGATGATGTCATGTTCCCTGAGACCCCTGAAGGGTTGTCCTAGTCCAGAATATCCTCTCCTGCCTTTGGCGTTGCCTTTGGGGTCCCTGTTGGTGTGGTGGAAGCTGCTGCTGTTGCTCCTGTGCTCTGCGTCTTCGTGCATGCTGAATGAATAGCACCTCCATGTCTTCCCTGTGGAGCTCTGATGTTGCTTCTGTGGGTTTTCCTTAAGTACTGGTGTGTATGCCCCATTTTAACGCCTGCCCTGACCCAGGCGTTAATTTTTTATGCAAATCAGGATTTGTGCCATTTTCCGACTCCACGTCCCAGCAGTGCATCTTTTTTGCACAGTTGGATAAATATGGCGCACGGGTGTTTAAGTCATTTTTTGGACGGGAATGCCTACCTTGAATGTCATTAACGCAAGGCGGTTTCACGCATCCAGAAAATGATACACACTGATATATTTTGACGTTAGCAGGGTCTAGCGTCAAAGTATAAATATGGTGTTGGTTTTGTGCCAAATTTGCGTTAAAAAAATTACGCAAATCCGGCGCAAGCTGAGTATAAATATGGGCCTATAAATGAAAGTGAAAGTAAAATCACAGTTCTTGGTTTGCAGCATGGCTGAGTCATTACCTCATTTCTTGTGCAAATTTGTGATGTTTCTGCCTAAAGCATCTCTTTTTCACCAAAGAGTCCTTTTTTTTACACATTGCTACTGACAAAAGCAACACATTACAATAAGGACGGCATTGGTTTAGAAGGTTTGTAGTTGATGCAGGATTTCATGTGACGCTCTTCCTACTAAAGCATCACGTTTCTGCCTAAAGCATAACTTTTTCACCAAAAGCTTAGTTTTTTATGATGCATCACTAGTTACATAGGCAAAGAGCAAGTTAGACACAACACATGACAATAGATAATGCCTTCTTTTTGAAGCTTTGTAGTTAATGTGTGAGTTCTGTGTAATTCTCTGTCTTTTAAAGAGTCACTTTTCCTACAAAAGTGTTGTTTCTTTATGATGCATCTCTAGTGACATAGACAAGGTGGGGGTTACATGCAACACGTACGTGTACAATGCATTGGATTTGGGGGTTTGGTGGGGATGCATCTTCTCCAAATGATGCTCCATGTGCAATCTGTCGCACTTGTGACCAATGTTTGTGTTTTCCTTGCCACTATTAGCCCTTTTTGTGTATTACAGTATGATGATTGGTGCAATGCATCAAAATTATCACAGGGTTTGCTTTTCTAGCTCAATTTCACTCTGCTAACAAACATGGAGTCTTGGTATGTGTTGCATGTGTATGTTACCAGTGCACACTGTAGGAGGCTGGCTGTCTTTTTATAGTGGGTACCAAAAGTACTTACACCTCATACCAGGTCCGGCTACCCCTTATTAATGAAATGTAGTCAGTGTCTAGAAGCCAGGCTGTCTAGAGGTAGCTGCAGGCAGAGCAGCTAAGGCTGAACTAGGAAACATGCAAAGCTCTTGTAATACTACTGTAGTCACACAGTACTCACACACTTGAAAGACAAAGTGCCAAAAACACCTTAGAGACTAAACTCCCTTATGAGGTAAGTAATATACACAGGGGCATATTTATACTCCCTTTGCGCCGGAATTGCGTCGTTTTTTTTTACGCAATTTCGACGCAAAACTAACTCCATATTTATACTTTGGCGTTAGACGCGTCTAGCGCCAAAGTCCATGGAGTTAGCGTCATTTTTTAGCGTGGACACCTACTTTGCGTTAATTATATGCAAGGTAGGCGTTCCCGTCTAAAAAATCGACTCCGAGGCATGTGCGTCGGATTTATACTCCCGGGCAAAATTCACGCCCGGGAGTGGGCGGTTCAAAAAAAATTACGTACGCCCGCTTTCGCGCCGTTTTTTAGCGCCTGCAAAAGGCAGGCGTTGAGGGACCTGTGGGCTCTGAAGGAGCCCAGAGGTGCCCTCCCATGCCCCCAGGGACACCCCCTGTCACCCTTGCCCACCCCAGGAGGATACCCAAGGCTGGAGGGACCCATCCCAGGGACATTAAGGTAAGTTCAGGTAAGTATTATTATTTTTTTTGTGGCATAGGGGGGCCTGATTTGTGCCCCCCTACATGCCACTATGCCCAATGACCATGCCCAGGGGACAGAAGTCCCCTGGGCATGGCCATTGGGCAAGGGGGCATGACTCCTGTCTTTGCTAAGACAGGAGTCATTTCTATGGGGGTTGGGAGTCGTAAAAAATGGCGCAAATCGGGTTGAGGCGAAAAAATTGCCTCAACCTGACTTTCCCCATTTCTTGATGCCCAAGCCCCATATCCCCCTACGCCGACGCTGCCTGGTGTACGTCGTTTTTTTTAACGCACACCAGATGGCGCCGGCGGCTAACGCCGGCTAACGTCATTCAATAAATACGGCGCCCGCATGGCGCTTCAGAATGGCGTTAGCCGGCGCTAATTTTTTTGACGCAAAACAGTTTTGCGTAAAAAAGTATAAATATGGGCCACAATGTATACACTAGTAACCAACAATAGGTTGCAATGGGCCTGGGGGACACAAACCATACACTAAAATAGTGGAATGCAAAAGTCTGTTTCCCACCTAGGTAAGTGTAGTGTGTAGAGAGGCACTGGGAGTGTAAGGAAACACTAAAGGTAAGTACTAGACCCCACCCCAGAGGCCAGGAAAACAGGAGTAAGTCACAGTAAGTTACATGAAACAAACAAGAAGTCGTGATAGAAGATTATACATGAACCAGAAGAGACTTCAAGACACCAGTGATGGATTCCTTGACCTGAAGACTTGTGGAAGAAATAGACCAAGTCCAAGAAGCACTGTTGAGTCCAGGGAGAATAGGAGCCCCTGCTAACCCGGATGAAGCTGCAAACGGAGAACCACTGGTGAGAAGACAAAGGCCCTCATTACAACTGTGGTGGTTGGTGTAAAAGTGGAGGTAATACTGCCAACAGGTTGGCAGTAATTACAGCCAAATTATGCCCATGGTGAATAGATCTCCGATAGCCAGCCACTTTACCACATCGACCGCCAGGACAAAAACAAAAAGCACCACAGCGGTAGCCGCCTATAGCCAGTCGGAAGTCAATGTTCTGCCCACCATATTATGACATGCCAATCTACCACCTTTTCCGGGGTGGTGCCAATGACACCAAAGCCTGGCGAAAACACTGCACAGAAGTGAAAGAACTCACCATTGGAGACACATGGAACAACCACGCTGCCATGGAGCCTGAGCTGCATGTCTTCCCCATGGTCTTCTACGTGCTGCTCCATCACGAACACCAACGACGGTGAAGACAACAACGGTGAGTAAAGCCGCCTAGCACACAAGGGAGGGAGGGAGGGAGGAAAACAACAGTGACACACACAAACCCGACATACACACCCCATACACACAACCAGATGCACAAGAAAACAAGTTATTCCCCCTAAATCGACTGAATAATGCAAGGACAAAACAAATTTATTAAAGTGAGTGTAATAAGATCAACACAGTATAAATAATAATTTAGCCAATGTAACAGATATTTACAAATGTACAGTTCAACGGACACTGCCCAGTCCTCAGTTTGCGTGGGCCACATCCCCACAGGCCAAAGTCCAAGGCCCCACTTGTCACCTGCATCAACATGGAGAGAACACTGCAGGGGAATCAGTTGGTAAATAGGCAGGCACCTCATGGGGACAGGGGGTACCTCAGCCGGGAGATGAAACAAGACCACTGGTTCTGGAGGGGGCAACATGCCCTGTGCTTGGTCCTGGGGAGTGCAAGGCCACAGTCTCTCAAGTGGGTGAGTTGTTCACATGCTCTGAAGGGCACAACATGCCCAGTGCTTGGTCCTGGGGAGTGCAAGACCACAGTCTCTCAAGTGGGTGACTTGTCCACTGGTTCTGGAGGGGGCAACATGCCCTGTGCTCTTGATCCTGGGGAGGCTGGGGTAGGTGGGAGTCTTAGCTGGTAGGAGGTGGCTCTTGCCCATCCCCTACAGCCTCGTACGTCTGCCCACTGGAAGTGGCATTGCTGGTGCTGCTGGTGGGGGAGGCTCCTGCCCATCCCCTACAGCCTTGTACAGCTGCACAACCATGGGTGGTGGTGGCCCCGTTGCAATTTCAGCCCCAGTTGCCTTGCCCTTTCTACTTGATGATCCTGGCTCTTCCTGGTAGCTAGAGCAGGCTCCTTAATCTTCCTGGCAGCAGCTGGGACTGTCTCTTTTTCCTTGAGGCTTTCTGTTGCAGGCTCCTTAACCCTCAGGACATGTGCCCTGGATCCTTTCCCACCACAAGTGGGTATGGTGACGTCTGGACCCGTGGACTGGGTGGCTGAGGTGCTTGGCTGGGTTTTTGCCACTCTGGCCAGAAGTACAGGACAGGTGGAGGGGTAGGGAAGAGGTCAAGTTGGGCAAGGAAAAGCTTTTTAGGGACATTTGGGTGGGAAGAGGGAGAAGTAATGGAGTGGAGGAAGAGGGAGTGGTTGTTGGAAGTGTCTGTCTGCTGCTTTTGGGTGCAGGTGCATGGCCTGTATGCTGTTGTGAGGTGGATGGCTGTTGGGTGTCTGAGTGCTTGCGTTTGTGTACCTTGGGGAAGCAGACACAGTGGGAGAGGACCCAGGGGGCGTGTGCATAACTGTTGTCAAGGTGTCTGCCAATGAGGTGTGTGTTCTGCTAGGTTTGGTGGTGATGCTGGTAGTGGATGATGGTGTAGTGCATGCAGGTGTGAGTGTAGACAGAACTGGGAGGGAGGTAGAGGAGGAGGAGGAGGGGATACAGTGGAAATTGTGGATGTTGGTATGTCTGCATCTGGATGGTGTTTGTGTGAGTGCCTGTGGGATGAAGTGTGGTGCTTGTGTTTGCCTGAACCACACTGGTGTGTTGTCTTGTGTGCACGCTCTTCTGTCTGTGTGCTTGGGATAGGTTGGGGTTGAGTAGTATGGGATTGGAAAGAGGAAGTTGGAGAGGGAGGGTGGAAACAGGGACAATGTCTGTCATCAGAGAGGAGGCCAGAGCCTGGATTGATCTCTGTTGGGCCACCAATCAAGTGTGAAAGCCCTCCAGGAATGCATTAGTCTGTTGCATCTGGGATGCCAGCCCCTGGATGGCATTCACAATGGTTGACTGCCCTACAGAGATGGATCTCAGGAGGTCAATAGCCTCCTCACTCAGGGCAACAGGGCTCACTGGGGCAGGGTCTGAGGTGCCTGGGGTGAAGGAGATACCCACCTTCCTGGGTGAGCAGGCATGGCCAACTCGATGAGGGGTTGCTGGGACGGTGATGCTGGTATGGGGTGTGGCGGCTGTACCTGTAGCTGGGGTGGTCACAGAGGTGTCTGCTGCAACCAGGGAGCTTCTATCGGAGGAGGTATCGGGTTTGAACTGTTACCTCAGTCTCAGCGGTGGTGCTCCCTTCGCCCTCCGTGCCACTATTCCCCTCAGTATCGGTGGTCTCTGCCTCCTGGGTCTTGTGGGATGCAGCTCCCTCCGTCGCCGGTGCCTCTGCTCCTCCGCCAGATGATGCTGATGCACATAAAGACAGGGTGACAAAACAGGAAGGAGGGGGAAGAGACAAAGGATACACTTGGTCAGTGGATGCACCAACGTCACCATTGGCGTACACAGCACCCTCACACACAGGGAATAGCCCTATGTACTATGGATTGCACTAACAGTGATATTGCTAGCCACCAAGGCATGGGAAGGGGCACACACCACCAAATGCAGCACACCTGGGACCCACGCAGCCTGACCAGTAGTGGATGCCTACGAGCTAGGTAGCTAAATTTGCCCTTCTGCACCCTAGCCACCAGGGGACCTATGCTACAATGTCCCATCCAGCTCAGGATAGGCCACCGCCAGTATGTGGGCCCTCAGGGGGGTCAGGGTTCGACAGGCACCCCTTTCTCGTTGGGAGGCCATCCCTAGCTGGGCCTCCGCCATCTTCAATGACCAGTATCTCAGTTCCTCCCACCGTTTCCAACAGTAGGTGCTCTGCCTGCCGTAGACCCCCAGGGTCATCACCTCCTTGGTGATGGCACGCCATATACCCTTCTTTTGATGGGCGCTGACTTGCAGCGGCAATTCACACAGGAAAATAGTATCAGTCAGACAGTCCTGCATGTTACACTTATGGCCCACCATACCCCTTCACATCACCATTTGCACACACATGGCCCAGCACACAAACAATATGCTGCCCAGAAGACATCCACCCCCCCCTTTACACAAGGCCTTCACACACACCACCCCATGCATTCATGCCACATGCATCGTGCCCACAATGTACTCACCTGTGGGTCTGGAGGCCCATACAGCAGTCCACACTGGGGTAGGATCCCATCCACCAGTCTCTCCAACTCCGCCAAAGTGAAGGCAGGGGCCCTTTCCCCAGTCAAACAGGCCATGGAAGGTTCCAGACACAGGTCACAGAAGCACATGCAGTGCATGTCCTCTCCTGTTGAAGGTCAGGTAGCAAGTGAGAATCAAATAGAAAATGGAGGTCACATCCATGGTGGTGCATAGCGTCACTGCTGGCATAGATCACCATTGACCACTGTAACCCATGGGGCCCAATGTTACCCAATGAGGAGTTGCACAGGGGTTCTCTACGGCCTCCGGCAACTGCGCCCAATGTCAGAGGAATTACCTCACTTCCACCTGTCCCTCCACACAGGACAGGTGGCCGCCATTTCAGGGGTGTGGGGGTGGCAAGCCCTGGATAATTTCTGTGTCACTGTCCAAATTGGGACATACTGGACAATTCACACTGACCCATTACAAATTAACAGCATGCAATATTCTTTTGTAGCCCGAATGTTCAGTTTGTGACTGGCTCCTCACTCTTTTGCCCCATAGATTGCTACTTCTGCGGATGATTAGGAGATGGAGACATCACCCCCCGGTACAGAACCCTGGTGGACTTGGCAACATTGGAAGACAGGCACTTTATCCTCACCCATAGACTGGACAGGGCCACAATCACAGAGCTGTGTGCCCAATTGGTGCCTGACCTGATATCTGCTATCCGTCACCCCACTGTGATCCTCCCTCTTGTGCTAGTTCTATCGGTGCTCCATTTTCTGGCAACTCTTTTTTTCCAAGTGACAGTGGGCTTGGCAGCTGGAATTGCACAGACAATGTTCTCAATTGTGCTGACAAGAGTGTTGGCTGCCCTGTTTAAACACATGTGCAGCTACATTGTATTTCCCCAGGTGGAAGATTTGGCCACAGTGAAGGCCGAGTTCTATGCAATGGGACATATCCCCAACATAATAGGGGCGATTGATGGTACACATATTGCATTTGTCCCCCCGTCAAAATAAACAGGTGTATAGAAATTGTAAGAGTTTCCACTCTATGAATGTACAGATGGTTAGATTGGCAGACCAGTACATCTCCCACATCAATGCTAAGTATCCTGGTTCGGTGCACGATGCCTTAGTCCTGGGGAATCGCTTCATTCCAAATGTGATGGGCCAACTACAGAGGCATACAGTGTGGCTAATAGGTGAGCCCTGGTCCCCATCGAGTATATGTTGGTGTATGGGTATGGTGTGGGCAATATGGGATAGTGTGTGGCTAAATGTTGTCCCTCAATATTTGCAGGTGACTCTGGTTACCCCAATCTATCTTAGCTGCTGACCCCTGTGAGGAATGCCAAGACAAGGGCAGAAGAACGTTACAATGAGGCACATGAGCGAACCAGAAGGAATATGGATCGTACCTTCCAGTACCTCAATCGAACAGGTGGATCCCTGTGCTACTCAGCCAAGAAGGTCTGCCAAATTATAGTGGCATGCTGCATGCTGCACAACCTTGCCCTGAGGCTCCATTTGCCTTTTCTGCAGGAGGAGGAGGCTGGAGATGCCCGTGTGGCAGTAGTAGACCCTGTGGACAGTGAGGATGAGGAGGCAGAGGATGAGGATGGGGACAACAACAGTCATCAGACTACTTCCAATGACACACAGGTAAGACAGTGCTACTTCACATTTCATTGTAATTATTTTTTATTTCTGTGGCACTGGCATGCTGTTATTTCCCACCTCTATGCCCACTTACAGTACCCTTTGGCAATTCATTTTACAGATGTTGGTGCCTCACAATAGTTCCTGGTCTGAACACTGCAGCCAGCTACAGGTCGTTAACATATGCTGATTTACTGTACAGTTGAATTGCACTGTTTGAACCTGGTTAAATGAATACATATTTGAAGAATTTGACATACTCCATACTTCTATTTTTTCCAAGGGTGTTTATTGAGTGCTAAGTAAAAGAGGGGCAAGTGCAATGGGCTGGGGTGATAAAGGAGGAAAGTCCAGGGTATTGTTCCAGGCTATTTGTAGCACAGATGCATTGTCCAAGGGGACATGGGAAGGGGAGCAGTGGCAGTTCAAGGTGGACAGGGTGACAGAGTTCGACACAAGGGAGTCTTATTTCCTGGCGGGGGTCTTGGCAATAGTCTCTGGCTTCAGTCTGGATCGCGAGGAGCATTTGTGGGGTGGTTCATCTTCTGCAGGAGGAGGGGTGTTGGTGGCCTGTTGGTGCTGTGGCAGAGCCTCCTGTCCACTAGCGGCAGCGGAGGTGGAAGGCAGTTCAGATGTCTGGCTAGTGGCAGGGGCCCACTGTTGTGTGACTGCCTCCCTCATAATATTGACCATGTCTGCCAGCACCCCTGATATGGAGACCAGGGTGTTGTTGATGGCCTGCAAGTCTTCCCTGATCCCCTAATATGGTCCCTCCTGCAGCCGCCAGTTCTCCTGCACATTGTCCAGGATCTGGCCCATCGTGTCCTGGGAATGTTGATATGCTCTCAGAATCTCAGAGAGTGCCTCCTGAAGAGTCAGTTCCCTGGGCCTCTGCTCCCCCTGGTGCACAGCAGTCCTCCCTGTGTCCATGTTGGCCTGTGCCTCTGTCCCCTGAACCGTGTGCCCACAGCCACTGACCCCAGATCCCTGATTGTCTTGGGTATGAGGTGTGGCCTGGGGTCCCTTTAGAGGTGGACACACTGCTGATTGACGTGTCCTGCGGACAGAGGTATGGGTAGGCTGAGTGGGTGCTGTGATGGTGTTTCCTGATGGGAGAGGCTCTATGTTGGTGTGTAACTGGGCCTGGGTAACCAGCTGTCCAGAGGTCCCTGATGGGCCAGGCAGGTCACTCATATCCTGAAGAGCAGAGTTGCGGTCATCACTGTGGGCATCTTCTGTTGGAGGACTGAATGTTGCTGGCCCCTCTGCTGGCCGCTGACATTGGCTGGCGTACCTGTGGGGTTGTATGTGCTGTGTTATTGTTTCTGTGTCAGACATATTGTGCATCCGTGGTTTGTCCTCTTTGGTTTTATTTGCCCTGGCAGTTTTCACTTGTGTACGTTGGTATGTGGTGGGATAGCTGATTCCCTCTAGTGTGCATGTTTAGTGATAGAAGTCCATGCAGGGCTGTGAGTGGTGTCCATGCATTGGTAGAGCATGCAGGTCTTGGCATTGGGACGAGTGAGATGTGATGGTGGGGTGTGTGGGAAGTGGTGGTGTGATGGGAGTGAGGGTGAGGGTGGGGGTATGTGATAGCATGCTGGTAGGGGGGTAGTAGTAGTGTAGAGTTGACTTACTAGAGTCCAGTCCTCCTCCTATTCCAGCCAGGCCCTCAATTCATGATTGAAAAGACTCTCTCCTTCCATGTTATTAGTTTTGTGGGAGAAGGTGGGGGTCCACCACCAGTCCTCTGTACAGCGAGTTGGTGTCTTGCTGCAATGGAACGTACCTTCCCCCGTAGGTCCTTCCACATCTTCCTGATGTCATCCCTGGTTCTTGGGTGCTGGCGTTGACCCTGTCCACGATTCTCTGCCACAGCTCCATCTTCCTAGCTATTGATATCTGCTGCACCTTTGCTCCAAATACCTGTGCCTTTACCTTGATGATTTCCTCCACCATGACCCTTAGCTCCTCCTCTGAGAATCGGGATGCCTTTGTGATGCCATGAGTGTTATGTGAGTTGTGTAGGTTAGGGTGTGAAGGGTGATGTGTTGGAGTGTGTGATGTGGGGTGCGTCAGTGGTGTATAGGTGTCGGTGGTGTGTGCCTGTGGTTTTGTCTGTGGTCGTGGTATCTGTCTTGTGCCAATGCTTTGTAGTCATAAAGGGTTGTGGGTAATGTGGGTGAGTGTTTTATAGTGGTATGCATGTGGTGTGTGTATGGGTGTCAGGTGTGTGTTATTTGAATTGTCCAGTGTGGAGTTGTTTTGTTTGTGTGTGTGTATTTTGAGCGCAACGGTATGTACCGCCAATGGTTTACTGCCATTGAATGCCCACTGCAGTGATTCATGGGTCATAATGTGATGGGCGTAGTTCTGTTGGCGTACTGGTGTGGGTTTTGATACCACCAGTTTATCACTGACCTTTGGGGTGACAGAATTGTGTGTGTGGCTGAATACTGACGGATTGGTGTATGTGTGTCATAATGTGGTGAACGGATATCTGCCACAGCGGTGGTATGTTGGCAGCAATCAGCATGGCGGTAAGTGGGATTTACCACCAATGTCATAATGAGGGCCAAAGTCAGTATTGCACCAAAGAAGACAGATGCGGGTTCCTGGTTGGTGCAGAAGATGTCCCTCACCGGATGGATGAATGCAGTCTGCTTTGCATTGCTGGATTCTGCTGGCAAGCCTTGGCACACCCAAATCTCGTGGTTAGCAGAAAATGGCACTGCCCGGGACCAGGAGGGACCTGGTGGCCTCTACCTAGAAGGAGGAGTCAGAGGGGCCACTCAGCAACTCAGAGAGCCCTCAAAAGACCAGGCTGCACACACAAGAGTCCCACAGCAAGGGGACAAAGAAGGTGCAAATGGAAGCCCATGCAGCACGACACAAAGGGATCCCACACTGCCAGAGAACCACTCAGGAAGCTGTGCATCACAGGATAGAGTGCTGGGGGCCTAAGCTGTTCTGTGCACGAAGGACTTTTTTGAAGGTCATAAACAAGCCTCTGCAACTGCAAGTCACACTGTGCACTGGGTACTGTTTTGCGTGGGGAGGCAAACTCTTACTTCCACCAAAGTTGGACAGCTAGACGTTGGGACTGTCAGAGTCACTTGAGTCCTCCACCCATGTTGCTGGATCCATGCCTTTCATCTGGAGAGGGGACCAAAGCTACCGGTTGTCACTGCAGAGAGGCGCTTACTGAAGCAGGAAAGTGACCACCTCACTCTTTGGGAGCTTCCTTCAGTTCTTCAGGTGCAGGATGAAAATAGGAAGTCCTCGGCGGATGCACGACCTGGAAACTGTTGTAGTTGCTGGCAGGAGCTGAAATTACAATGTTGCAGATGTCATCTTTGCTTCTTTTTTGCAGTTTGGTAGAGTTCCTAGAGCGGTCAGCGGCTGTTCCATCGGTAGAAGGTGATGTAAAGGATGCAGAGGATTCCTGCTGGAGTCTTGCAATCTGATGAAACACCCAGAGGAGAGACCATAAATAACCCTGAGAAGAGGATTGGTCACCTAACCAAGTAAGCACCTTTCAGGAGGGTCTCTGACATCACCTACTGGCACTGGCCACTCAGATGCTCCCAGAGTGCCCCACCACCTTGGAATCCAAGATGGCAAAACCCTGGGTCACTCTGGAGGAGCTCGGGGCACCACCCCTGGGGTGGTGAAGGACAAGGTAGTGGTCACACCCCTTTCCTTTTTCCAGTTTCATGCTAGACCAGGGACTGGGCAGTCCCTGAACTGGCGTAGACTGGATTATGCAAGGAGCGCACCATCTGTGCCCTTCAAAGCATTTCCAGAGGCTCTGGGAGGATACCCCTCCCATGCCTGTAACACCTATTTCCAAATGGAGATGTTGTAATACCCCTCTCTCAAAGGAAATCCTTTGTTCTGCCTTCCTGGGCTTGAGCTGTTCAAGCAACACGAGGGCAGAAACCTGTCTGTGATGTGGCGGCAGCTGGGGCTGCCTGGAACACCCCAGCAGAGTGGCATGGCATACTGGGGGTCCATAGTGGAGCTCCCAGAGTGCATGGGATTGTGCAACCAATAGTACAATCAGTATTGGGGTACAATTCCCAGCTGTTAGACACCTTACATGGCCATATTCAGGGTTAACATTATGAAGCTGGACATAGGTATTGATCTATGTTCAGTGCACATGTAAAATGGCGTCCCTGCACTCACAAAGTTCTGAAAATGTACCTGAATGATGTGGGGGCACCTCTTCTAGTGCCGGGATACTCTTACAAACAGGTACTTTGCACCCAGCCTTCAAGGTTAGAAGACCTGATATATAGGAGACTTATAAGTGACCTGGTGCAGTGAAAATGGATGTGAAATAGTGCATGCACTATTTTACACAGGCTGCAATGGCAGTCCAGTAGAAAACTTTGCATGGGCTCCCTTTGGGTAGCAAAAGAAATGCTGCAGCCCATAGGTATCCCCTAGAACCCCAATGCTCTGGGTACCTAGGTACCATGTATACTAGGGACTTATAAGAGGGGACCAGTATGCCAATTTGGAGTGAAAAACTGAGTTACCAGTATGTAAGGACAAACTTGGAAACAGAGAGAGCATGAGCACTGGGGTCCTGGGTAGCAGGACTCCAGTGACAATTTAGAAAACAGTGAAACACACTGACAAGCAAGCCATAGACCATAAGCACTGGGGTCCTGAATAGCAGGATCCCCATGACACAGTCAAAAACAAACTGACATAAGGCAGAAATTGGGGGTAATATGCCATATGCCAAAAAGACAGTACTTTCCTACACAACGCCCCCCCCCCCCTCAAACAGGGGACACTAAGGCTAACCTTGCCCAGATTAGTCTTCATTGTCTAAGCAGAAATATCTGGAGAGTCCATCTGCATTTCAGTTGTTACATCCAGGTTTATGTTCCACCATAAATTCGATCCCCTGTAGAAAAATGGACCACCTCAACAATTTAAGGTTTTCACGTTTCATTTGCTTTAAGCATAAGATAGGTTTGTGGCCTCTTTGAACTATGAAGTGCGTTCCAAACAAGAAGGGTCTTAGCTTCTTCAACACCCAGACCACAGCAAAGGCCTCCCTCTTAATAGCTGACCAATGCTTTTCTCTAGTGCTCAACCTGATCCTGGCCCTCTGAGTTCAGTTGTGACAACACTACCCCAACCCCTACCTCAGAAGCATCTATCTGGACAATGAACTTCTTAGAAAAGTTTGGGTTTTTCCAGACAGGTGCAGTAAACACAGCCTACTTAAGCTCCTCAAAAGCTTTTTGACAGCTGGCTGTCCATAATACCTCCTTGGGCATTTTCTTGGAAGTGAGTTTATTAAGATGGGCAACAATGGAGCCATAGTTCTTAATGTACCTCTTGTAGTACCCAGTGAGACCAAGAAAGGCTCTGACCTGAGTCTGAGTAGTAGGGGAAGACCAACCTAAAATAGTCAGGATCTTCCCCTGTAGTGGTTCAATCTTTTCCCCACCAAATAGGTGTCCCTGATAAACCACTTTCCCCGGCCCTATCTGACACTTTGAAGCTTTGATAGTGAGGCCTGCCTTTTGCAGGGTCTCCACAAATGTCCACATGTGGACCAGGTGGTCATCTCAGGTGTAGCTGAATACAGCAATATCATCTAGATATGCTGCACTGAAAGCTTCAAGACCTTGGATGACTATATTCACCAGCCTTTGGAAAGTGGCAGGTTTATTCTTCAGACCCCAAAGGTCATAACTGTAAATTGGTAATGCCCTCCAATGGTTGAGAATGCAGCTTTAGGTTTAGCATCTTCTGATAGCTTGATCTGCCAATACCCTGCAGTCAAGTCAAAAGTGCTCAGATTCTTGGCAGATGCCAGTGTATCTATCAGCTCCTCTGCCCTGGGTACAGTGTGAGCATCAATCTTGGTGGCTGTGTTGAGCCCTCTATAATCAACACAAAACTTCATCTCCTTTTTCCCATTTTGAGAATGAGTCTTTGGTACTAGCACCACTTGGCTTGCCCAGGGGCTATCCGAGTGCTCAATCACTCCTAAGTCCAATAACTTCTGCTTTAATACAGTCCCTGGCATGGTCAGGCTGTCTGTATATTTTACTTTTGACAAGCAAACTGTCTCCAGTATCTATGGTGTGTTCACACCAAGTGGTCCGATCAGGGGAGAGAGAAAACAGACCAGAAAATTGACTTAGGAGGTTCCTGCAGTCCTATTTTTGCTCTGCTGTAAGGCAGTCTGCAAGGACAACCCCTTCCACTGAGCCATCAGCTGCAGTGTTGAATAATAGGTCAGGGAGAGGGTTACTCTCTTCTTCGTGTCCCTCATGAGTGGCCATGAGTAGGGTCAAGCCTGCCCTATCATAGTAGGGTTTCAGGGGGTTTACATGAAGTGCTCTTAGAGGAGTTCTGGTAGTGCCTAGGTCCACCAAATAGGTGACCTCACCCTTCTTTTCCACTATGAGATTTGGACCACTCCATTTGTCTTGGAGTTCTCCTGGTGCCGCAGTCACCAATACCTACACCTTCTGTCCTGGGTAGTACTCAGTCAGGACAGCCATCTGGTCATGCCATTGTTTTTCTAACTCTTGGCTTGCCTGAAGGTTTTTAGTGGCCTTTTCTCTAGTAGTCAGCCATTCTTGATTTTAGGCCAAGCACATAATCCATAATGCCTTGTTTAGGGGCCATCAAGGGTTGCTCCCACCCCTCTTTGACAAGTGCGAGTGGACCCCTAACAGGGTGACCAAAAAGGAGTTCAAATGGACTGTAGCCCACTCCCTTCTGGGGTACCTCCCTGTAGGCAAAAAGCAGGCATGACAGTAGGACACCCAATCTCCTCCTGAGTTTTTCAGAGAGTCCCATGATCATGCCTTTGAGAGTTTTGTTAAACCTCTCAACCAATCCATTTGTCTGTGGATGATAGGGTGTGGTGAATTTGTATGTTACACCAAATTCCTTCAACATTGTCTTTAAATATGCAGACATGAAGTTGCTACCTCTGTCTGATACTACCTCTTTGGGGAAGTCAACCCTCAAAAATGTTCCCAGGAGGGCCTTTGCCACTGCAGGAGCTGTAGTGGTCCTTAGAGGAATAGCTTCTGGATATCTAGTGGCATGGTCCACTACCACTAGGATGAATTGTAGGAAGGTACCATCTTGCCTGGCATGTTACCCCCATTTTTACATGTATGTCAGTTTGTTTTTGCCTGTCTCACTGGGATCCTGCTAGCCAGGACCCCACTGCTCATAGTTTGTGGCCTGAATGTGTATACCTGTGCAGTGACTAACTGTGTCACTGAGGCTCTGCTAACCAGAACCTCAGTGCTTATGCTCTCTCTGCCTTTAAATTTGTCACTATAGGCTAGTGACCACTTTTACCAACTTCAATTGGCATACTGGAACACCCTTATAATTCCCTATAATATGGTACCTAGGTACTCAGGGTATTGGGGTTCCAGGAGATCCTTATGGGCTGCAGCATTTCTTTTGTCACCCATAGGGAGCTCAGCAAACCTTTACACAGGACTGCCACTGCAGCATGAGTGAAATAGTGCACACGTTATTTCACAGCTATTTTCACTGCAGTTAAGTAACTTATATGTCACCTATATGTCTAACCCCCACTTGCTGAAGGTTAGATGCAAAGTTACTAAGTGTGAGGGCACCCTTGCACTAGCAAAGGTGCCCCCACATAGTTCAGGGCCATTTCCCCAACTTTGTGAGTTGAGAGACACCATTACATGCATGCACTACATATAGGTCAATACCTATATGTAGCTTCACAATGGTAACTCCGAATATGGCCATGTAACATGTCTAAGATCATGGAATTGTCCCCCATTCCAAATCTGGTATTGAGGAGCCAATTCCATGCATCCCCAGGGCTCCACTATGGACTCCGGGAACTGCCAAACCAGCTCTCTGGGGTTTCCTCTGCAGCTACTGCTGCTGCCACCCCATAGACAGCGTTCTGCCCTCCTGGGATCTGGGCTGCCCAGTCCCAGGAAGGCAGAACAAAGCATTTCCTGTGAGAGCAGGCTGTTACACCCTCTCTCTTTGGAAATAGGTGTTAAAGGCTGGGAAGGGGTAGACTCTCCCAGCTTCTGGAAATGCTTTGAAGGGCACAGATGGTGCCCTCCTTGCATAAGCCAGTCTACACCGGTTCAGGGAACCCCCAGTCCCTGCTCTGGTGTGAAACTGGACAAAGGAAAGGGGAGTGACCACTCCCCTGTCCATCACCACCCCAGGGGTGTTGCCCAAAGCTCCTCCAGTGTGTTCCAGACCTCTGCCATCTTGTTTCCAGAGGTGTGAGGGCTCTCTGGAGGCCTCTGAGTGGCCAGTGCCAGCAGGTGACGTCAGAGACCCCTCCTGATAGGTGCTTACCTGACTAGGCCAATCCTCCTCTGAGGGTTATTTAGTGTCTCTCCAGTGGGCCTTTCCTCAGATAACGACTTGTAAGAATCCAGCAGGACTCCTCTGCACTTCTCTCTTTGACTTCTGCCAAGGATCGACCGCTGACTACTCCAGGACATCTGCAAAACTGCAACAAAGTAGCCAGAAGACTACCAGCGACATTGTAGAGCCTAATCCTGCTGGCTTTCTCAACTGTTTCTTGGCGGTGCATGCTCGGGGGGCTTCCTGCCTTCACCCTGCACTGGAAGCCGTGAAGAAATCTCCTGTGGGTCGACAGAATCTTCCCCCTGCTTCAGCAGGCACCAAACTTCAGCTTCACCGGTACTCTAGGACTCCTCTCATCCTGACGAGCGTGACCCCTGGAACACAGGTGGTGGACCCAAGTGACCCAGACTGTCCAGTGGTCCAACTGTCTAAATTTGGAGGAGTTAAGTCCTTGCCTCCCCTCACCAGACAGTAATCCTGTGCACCTAGTGAACTACAGCTACAAGGGCTTCTGTGCACAGTTCCAAGAAATCCTGCATGCACAGCTGAGCCTAGGTCCCCAGCACTCTGTCCTGTGATGCTTAGCTCCCTGAGTTGATCTCCGGTGTCGTGGGTCTCCTTTTGCAGTGTTGAGATGACCACTGTGTTCCGTCTTCTTGAACCCATGTTCAAGGACTTCTGCGGGTGCTTCCTGCTTGTGCAAGGGCTCTGTACATTACTGATGGCCCCCTTTGTCCCCTCTCCCAAGTGTCAACCTCCTGGTCCTTCCTGGGCCCGGGCAGCACCGTTTTTCTCTAACTGTGACTCTTGCAGCTAGCAAGGCTTGTTTGTGGTATTTTTCCAAGGAAACACTTCTGCATTCTCCAGCACACCGTGCGACATCTTCTGCATGAAGAAGAACTTCCTACCTCCTTTCGTTGTTGCAGAATCTTCAGCTTCTTCCAACCGGAGGTGCCCATTTTGCACATTCATCTGCGGTTTAGTGGGCTCTTGCCCCCCCCCCCCGGACACTTTCGTGACTCTTGGACTTGGTCCCCTTTATTTGCAGATCCTCAGGTCCAGGAATCTGTCTTCAGTGTTTTGCAGTCTATTATGGTCTTTGCAAAATCCCTTATCACGACTTTAGTGTGTTTCTGGGGAAATCGTAGTACTTTACTCCTACTTTCCAGGGTCTTGTGGTGGGGTATCTTGGACACCCTTAGGCCCGTATTTATACTCCGTTTGCGCCGAATTAGCGTCGTTTTTTTCGACGCAAATTCGGCGCAAAACTAACGCCATATTTATACTTTGGCGTTAGACGCGTCTAGCGCCAAAGCATGGGCAAATAGCATAATTTTTTTGCGTGAACGCCTTCCTTGCGTTAATGAGATGCAAGGAAGGCGTTCCCGTCTAAAAAAATGACGGCGACGCAAATGCGTCGTATTTATATTCCCGGGCAAAAATCACGCCCGGGAGTGGTCGGGTCAAAAAACCCCGCATTTGCGCCACTTTTTAACGCCTGGGTCAGGGTAGGCGTTAAGGGGCCTGTGGGCTCAAAATGAGCCCACAGGTCCCCTCCCCTGCCCCCAGGGACCCCCCCTGCCACCCTTGCCCACCCCAGGAGGACACCCAAGGATGGAGGGACCCATCCCAGGGACATTCAGGTAAGTTCAGGTAAGTATAATTTTTTATTTTTTTTAATTTTTTTTGGTGGCATAGGGGGGCCTTATTTGTGCCCCCCTACATGCCACTATGCCCAATGACCATGCCCAGGGGACATAAGTCCCCTGGGCATGGCCATTGGGCAAGGGGGCATGACTCCTGTCTTTACTAAGACAGGAGTCATTTAAATGGCGTCTGGGCGTCGAAAAAAATGGAGCAAATCGGGTTGAGGCGATTTTTTTGCCTCAACCTGACTTGCCCCATTTTAAGACGCCCTAACGCCATTTTCCCCCTACGCCGGCGCTGCCTGGTCTACGTGGTTTTCTTCCACGCACACCAGGCAGCGCCGGTCTGCTAGCGCCGGCTAACGCCATTCCATAAATACGGCGCCCGCATGGCGCTTCAGAATGGCGTTAGACGGCGCTAAATTTTTTGACGCTAAACTGCGTTAGCGCAGTTTAGCGTCAAAAAGTATAAATATGGGCCTTAGTGTTTTCTTACACTCCCAGTGACCCTCTACACACTACACTAGCCTACGGGTCCATTTGTGGCTCGCATTCCACTTTCTTAGCATATGGTTTGTGTTGCCCCTAGGCCTATTGCATCCTATTGTATTATAAAGTGTTTGCACTACTTTCTGAATGTTTTACTTACCTGATTTTGTCTGTTGTGTATATTTTGTGCATTTTACTTACCTCCTAAGGGAGTATATCCTCTGAGATATTTTTGGCACAATGTCACTAAAGTGCCTTTATTTTTAGTAACACTGAGTATTGTCTTTCTTGTGATATAATACCTATATGATATAAGTGGTATTGTATAAGCTTTGCATGTCTCCTAGTCCAGCCTTGGCTGCTCTGCCATAGCTACCTCTATCAGCCTAAGCTGCTAGAACACCACTACTCTACTAATAAGAGATAACTGGACCTGGCACAAGGTGTAAGTACCATTGGTCCCCACTATTAGCCAGGCCAGCCTCCTAAACTAATCTATTGCCAGAAGCAGTAGGAGGGTCAAGGGGTCCAACAGTGTCAACCCCAACCCTCTTAAAGGGCACCCCAATCACAGGCAGCGGGATCAAGGTGGTCTTTGGAGTGCCACCAGTCTTGCCACTGGCTTAGCGAGTGACACAAGAGCGGCAAAACTCTTTTGTGTCTTCTGACATGTGAGGCCAGTGAAAGTGAGGGACCAGTCTGTCCAAAGTCTTACTTTGCCCCAAATGTCCAGCAAGGGGAATGTCATATGCCAGTGTTAGGAGGAATTCCCTATACTGCAAGGCAATGACCAGTCTCCTGGAAGCACCAGGTTTTGGGTCCCTTGCCTCTGTGAGAGCCACTTACATCACCTGCTTCTTGTTTGGCAGCTTGCTGTCTCAAACCTTCTAATGTGGGACAGGTTTGCTGTGCCACATTCAATTCCTCCCTGGAAGGACCCCATCCACCCAAAAGCTCAGCTGTGTCAGCCTGGAGCTCCTCTGGTTTTGGTTCTGCACAGGGAGTAGACTCCTCCTCATCTAAAGGGGAATCTTCAGGAGAGGGAGGGATAGTGAACAAGGGTTTGCCATTTCTACCCCTAGTTTTTGGGAGATCTTGGTCCATTGTTCCAAGATCCAATTGTCCCTGTCCTCTTTGCTTCTTGGCTTGAGCCCTGGTAAGAACAAAGATGTGCCCTGGAATGCCCAGCATTGCGGCATGAGCCTCCAATTCCACTTCAGTTTCTCCATCACCATAGTGACACTGGCCCCTGTGTCCCTGTAGGCCTCAACCTGAACACCATTGATTAGGGGTTGTTGCTTGTACTTATCCATATTAAGGGGACAAGCAACAAAGGTGGCACTATCAGTGCCACCATCACAGACTAAAACAGCCTCAGTGGTTTTCCCAAATAAAACCAACCCCCACTTCCTTACCTAAAGTGAGCCCAGCTACAACCTTGGACTGGTATTACTGAGGGCACTAGTGGAAGGAGAGGGGGTTGTGGTGGTGGGAGCTTTGGTGTTTTTCTTGCGACAAGTGGAATCACTTGCCCAATGGCCTTTGTTTTTACACATGTCACACCAAGGCTTTTTCTGTTGGCTGGAAGAGGATTTGTGCCCACCCCTGAAGATTTTTGTGTGCCTGATGAAGACTCTGACTTTTATCTTTGTCCCCGCCCTTATTGTAATACTTACCATCCTTCTTCTTGTCCTTGTCACCCCCTGTATGGGCTTTTCTGCTCACCCTTGTTCTGACCCATTTGTCTGCCTTCTTTCCCAATTCTTGGGGAAAGGTCAGATCCAAGTCTACCAAGTACTTGTGAAACAAGTCAGACACACAATTGTTAAGAATATGCTCTCTCAAAATCAGATTATGTAGACCCTCATAATCAGACACTTTACTGCCATGTAACAAACTTTCTAAAGCCTTCACTGAACAGTCCACAGAGTCTATCCAATCTTGTGAAGACTCTTTTCTGGTTTCTACGAACTTTATTCTGTATTGTTCAGTGGTTAAGCCAAATCCATCCAAGGGTGTTGTCTTCAAAACATTGCAGTTACCTGAATAATCCTCTCTGTCAGTAAGGAGTCTGTCTCTCACCTTTCCAGAAAAGGACAACCACAAAATAGAAGCCCACTGCATCTGAGGGACCCTCTGAACTTTACAGGCCCTCTCAAGTGAAGCAAACCCACCTGTAGATATCATCCCCACCTTGTAAGGGGGGACAATCTTATGAAAAGTTCTGGAATCAAAAGTGTTCTCCCTAGCACTATAACTCCTGAAACTGCTATTGCTGCTGCCACCATGAGGAACTAACCCCAATCCCTGCCTTTCCCTTTCCACAGTTAAAGCTTCCTTATCTATGGTCAAGAGTTAGTGTTGCAGCCTCAGTCTAGCCACTTCCAATCTCAGCATTCTGAGATCCCTATCTAGGGATTTATCCTCAGTATTCGATGTTTGGGACACCTCAGAGACTGAAATGCAAGGGGAATGAGCAGAGGCAGATGTTTTCCCAGTTTGTATTACCCTACTAACCTGGCCTCTAGGTGTGAAGGGGGCTCTACCTGTGTGTGAACCCCACCCACTGCCAGCTACCCTAGCTAGTTTGCTAGGGGGAAGGTTTTCTGAAGGACCCTCCCCTAAATTCTCAGGCTGCTCCCGTGATTCTAATGGGTTAGGATCCCCCTCTCTTTCCTTTTCCTGGTTACCAGATTGCTCCTGGTCATGCTGGAGAAGGAGATTTAAAAGGAAATCCTTGTTAGGGTTCTTCCGTATCTCTAGGCTTCTCTCTGAGCAAAGCCCCCTGAAAATGTTAACAGTTGAGTTCTCATAAGAGGTTTATATGACCCTATGGGCCTCACAGGAAGACATAATGATAGAAAGTTAGAGTAAAGTGAAAGGAAAGAGAAAGACCTACTTTGCCTAACTTTTAGACTTTTAAGTAAGTGAAAAGACTAAGGTGGTCATTACAACCCTGGCGGACGGTGTTAAAGCCGCGGTAACACCGCCAACAGGCCGGCGGTAAATTTTTTGGAATTATGACCGTGGCGGAAACCGCCAACAAAGACAGCCACTTTAACACTCCGACCGCCACGGCGGTACAGACAAACAGCGCGGCGGTCACCGCCAACAGACAGGCGGAAGACAATGTACCGCCCACAGTATCACAACCTACCAATCCGCCACCTTTTCCGGGGTGGATTCACTGCGGATAAAAACACGGTGGACACAGCCATTTCAAAGGGAAAACGCTCACCTCTACACATCCCACGAGGAATCAGGACACCATGGAGCCGGAACTCCACATTCTGCCAGCGATAGTCTTCCTGCTCCTATACGAGGATCATCAACGCCGGCGGCGAAGAGCACGGTGAGTACTGCACCTACGACATAGGGGAGGGGGGAGGCAAAAACACAGGGACACACACAACCAACATCCCAACCCCCACCCTCACCCACTACAACACACACACCAATGCTTATCTATACATTACAGTAACAACCCCCAACCCCCCCGGAAGAATGCAAAGACCAAAGGAAATTATTGGAACCATTGTAATATATCAAAATACAGTCAGCAAATATATACAGATATATATACACATTAAACAAAATATACACCACGATTAGTAGTGCAGGTAATGCACCATTCATTGTCCGTGGACCACTGGGCCCAAAATGCATGGGCGAGGCCCACACAAGATACCTGATCAAAACAGAGAGAACACTGCTGGGGCATCAGATAGAAATACAACAGGCACCTCAGGGGGAAGGGAAAGGGGGGCACCTCAGCCGGATGAGTGCACCACGCCAGATCCACGAGGGGGCTCCATGCCCATTGATGTATCATGGGGAGTGCAAAGCCACAGTCTCTCAAATCTCTATAGTGGGTGGGTTGCCCACTGTTACATCCTGGGGAGTGCAAAGCCACAGTCTCTCAAGTCTCTACAGTGGGTGGTTTGCCCACTGTTACATCCTGGGGAGTGCAAAGCCACAGTCTCTCAAGTCTCTCCAGTGGTTGGTTTGCCCACTGTTACATCCTGGGGAGTGTAAAGCCACAGTCTCTCAAGTGGATAACAGTCTCCACTGGTGCTGCAGGGGGACTGATGCCCAGAGTGCAGCACAAACCCCGTGACGGTCCCAATTGTGTCACTGCCCCTGCCGCAAATGGGCTAGCGGTGCATTCCATGGCGGTCTTTGCCCTGTTCAGTGGTCCCTGGCCTGTTCAGCGGTGCTTGAGTTGCCAGTGTCAGACCTGTTCAGCGGTGCATTCCATGGCAGTCTTTTCCCTGTTCAGCGGTCCCTGGCCTGTTCAGCGGTGCTTGCCTTGCCAGTGTCAGACATGTTTAGCGGTGCATTCCATGGCGGTCTTTGCCTGTTCAGTGGTCCACGGCCTGTTCAGCGGTGCTTGCCTTGCCAGTGTCAGACCTGTTCAGCGGTGCATTCCATGGCGGTCTTTGCCCTGTTCAGCGGTCCCTGGCCTGTTCAGCGGTGCTGGCCTTGCCAGTGTCAGACCTGTTCAGCGGTGCATTCAATGGCGGTCTTTGCCCTGTTCAGCGGTCCCTGGCCTGTTCAGCGATGCTTGCCAAGGCGGTCCTTCATTGCCCAGCAGGGCTGTGGCTGGCGGTCCTTCATGGGTCAGCTGGGCTGTGGCTTGCGTGGCCCTCCTGGCCAGCTGGGCTGTGGCTGGCGGTGGCCTCCTGGCCAGTGACAATGGGGCTGGCCTCCTGGGCAGTGACTCTGGCGGTGGCCTCTTGGCCAGTGACGATGGGGCTGGCCTCTTGGGCAGTGACTCAGGCGGTGGCCTCCTGGCCAGTGACGATGGGGCTGGCCTCTTGGGCAGTGACTCTGGCGGTGGCCTCCTGGTCAGTGACGATGGGGCTGGCGGTGGCCTCCTGGGCAGCGGGGATGATGGCGGTCCTCTCCGCCGTGCTGGTGCTCCCAGACTTTGGAGATTTCTTCTGCCCCTTCCCCACCTTGGGAGGAGTCACAGCTGAGTCGACACTTCCCCCGGGACCCTTGTGAGCGGCTTTGCTGGCTGGAGTCTTCCCCCTCTCCCGCCGGGCACTGTCCAACTTCTGGTGCTTCACAGGGGGTGGACTGGCAGTGCTTTGGCTCCGTGCCACACTGGCTGGCCTGGTGGCTGGTGCACTCCACATACCTGTAACAACAGGCACCACTGGTCCCAGAGATTTCTTGGCTGAGGTGCTAGTAAGGGACCTATGAGTTGGAGGGGGGGGGGTGGTGGTGGGAAATAAGTTAAGGGGGGCCAGGAAAAGTTTTTGGGAGACACTGGGATGGGTAGATGGAGGGGGTTTGGGAGTGGAGGAAGAGGTGGTGGTTGTAGGAGGTGTAAGTTTTGTGGATTTGGGTGCAGGTGCATGCGCTGGAGGCTGTCGTGAGGTGGATGGCTGTTGGGTGGGTGTGTGCCTGCGTTTGTGTATCTTCGGAGGGGGTGTCACAGACACACTGGGAGAGGACACAGGGGACGTATGAATGGTAGTGTGGGTGGTGAGTGCACGTGAGCGGGGTGTGGTGGTGGGTGTGCTGGTGCAGGACGTAGTGGCTGTAGCGGTAGTGCATGCAGGTGTGAGTGTAGACTAGACTGGGAGGGAGGAGGGAGACGACGAGGAGGGGGACAGAGTGGAGGCAGTGGATGTTGGTGTGTCTGTATGTGTGTAATGCTTGCATGAGTGCCTGTGGGATGTGTGGTGCTTATGTTTGCCTGAGCTTCCCTTGTGTGGTGAGGTGTGTGCAGGCTGTGGGTCTGGAGGACCGTAGAGTAGCGTGTACTGGGGGAGGACCCCGTCCACGAGCTTCTCCAACTCCTCTGCAGTGAAGGCAGGGGCCCTTTCCCCAGACGCACGAGCCATTGTCTCTTCCAGACCAAGGTCACAGCAGCACTTGCAGTGTAGGTCCTCTCCTGTCGAAGATCAGGTATCGAGTGATTGAACAGATAGAAAATGGCGGTCACGCCCGCGGCGGTGTGTAACATAACCGCCGGCGTACTTCATCATTGGCTCCTGGGACCCACAGGGTCCAATGTTAACCAGTGCAGCATTGTACTGCGGTCTTCGACCACCTACCGCGACGGTGTACAATGCCAGCACAGTTACCTCACATCCCATTGTCCCACTTTAGAGGTCAGGCAGCCGCCATTTCAGGGGCCCACATGCCCTAATTACCAACTGCGTCACACAGACCTAGGCCTTGTCGCACAACACAAATACAGGCCAGATTTTGTGTATGAATGGTGTTCTGTGTAGACTGTAGGTACATACCTCCGAGTTGTTTGACTCTGTGGTCGCTGTTGTCATTCCTAGGCACCGTCTGCTGGGACATGTGAGGAGATGGCGGAATCCTCCGGTGTACCGACCGATGGTGGACCTGTCGACAATGGAGGAAAGACATTTGATCATCACCTACAGGTTTGACCGTGCAACTATCCAGGAACTGTGTGCCCAGTTGGAGCCTAACCTGATGTCAGCAATCTGCCATCCCGCAGGGATCCCCCGTCAAGTGCAGGTGCTATCAGTGCTCCATTTCCTTGCAAATGGGTCATTTCAAACAGCAGTGGTCATGGCATCAGGGATGTCCCAGCCTATGTTTTCCGATGTGTTGTCCAGAGTGTTGTCTGCCTTTCTGAAACACATGTGGAGCTACATCGTTTTCCCTCAGGTGGAGGATTTGGCTACAGTTAAAGGTGACTTTTATGCCCTTGGACATATCCCCAACATCATCTGTGCCATTGATGGGACCCATGTAGCTCTGCCCCCTCCCCCCCACAGGAGTGAACAGGGACCGGAAGAGTTATCATTCCATGAATGTACAGATGGTATGTTTGGCAGACCAGTACATCTCCCAGGTAAATGCTATGTTCCCTGGTTCAGTGCATGATGCCTACATCCTGCGGAATAGCAGCATCCCTTATGTGATGGGTCAACTCCAGAGGCACGGCGTGTGGCTATTGGGGGACTCTGGTTACCCAACCTGTCATGGCTACTGACCCCAGTGAGGAATCCCAGGACAAGGCAGAGGAACGCTACAATGAGGCACACGGGCGGACTAGGAGGGTGATCGAACGGACCTTCGGCCTCCCGAAGGCGAGGTTCAGATGCCTCCATATGACAGGTGGTTCCCGATTCTACTCACCAAAGAAGGTGTGCCAGATCATCGGGGCCTGCTGTATACTTCACAACTTGGCTTTGAGACGACAGGTGCCTTTTCTGCAGGAGGATGGTCCAGATGACAGTGTTGTGGCAGCTGTGGAGCCTGTGGACAGTGATGAGGAGGAAGCAGAGGAAGAAGACATTGACAACAGGACTCAGTTATCCAGCAATATTTCCAGTGACACACAGGTGAGAACACATTCCTGCCTACTACAAGTACTTTCACACTTCTACCTCTGTCCTGTCTGTCGACTTCTACCAGTATATGGTAACTGAGTTGTACATTTCCCTTACGGTTCCACAGGTGTGGTTTCCAACGTGTGTCACCTGCTTACATTCCTCATGGACTTGAGATGTGTGACATAGGTATGTTGACATTACATTTGAAAGAGCATTTTGCCACTGTAATTGCTAATACACATTTTCGAAATCACAGACTGACTCCAGATTGTTTTGTCATTCAAGGGTGTTTGTTTAAATGCAAAATATTGGAGGGGGAAGTTAAATGGTGATGGCAGAGGAATGTCCATGGCAGAGTCCAGTCTATTAGTCTCACAGGTGCATTGCCCATATGGGCATATGAAGTTGAGCTGGGGCAATTCCAATATGGACAGGGTTACAAAGTGGGACAGTGGTTTGACAATCAGGGTGGTCTCATTTCTTGGCGGGGGTCTTGGCATCATGCTCTGTCTTGTTCCTGGATCTCAGGGACCGCTTGCAGGGTGGTTCTCTGTCTGCAGGGGGGGGTGCTGGTGTGGTGGTGCCTCCTGTCCACTAGCGCCGGCGGAGGTGGTGGGCATTTCATCGTCCATGCTAGTGTCAGGGGACCCTTGTAGTGCCACAGTGTCCTTCCTGGTGTTAAGTATTTCCTTCAGCACCCCTACGATGGTGGCCAGGGCGGAGCTGATGGTTCTGAGTTCCTCCCTGAACCCCAAATACTGTTCCCCCTGCAGGCACTGGGTCTCCTGAAACTTGGCCAGGACCGTTGCCATTGTCTCCTGGGAGTGGTGGTATGCTCCCATGATGGAGGAGAGGGCCTCGTGGAGAGTGGGTTCCCTTGGCCTGTCCGCCCCCTGTCGCACAGCAGCCCTCCCAGTTCCCCTGTGCTCCTGGGCCTCCGTCCCCTGGAATGTGTGCCCACTGCCACTGTCCGCAGGTCCCTATTGTTGTTGGGGTGGTGGGTTATCCTGGGTTCCCTGTAGTGGTGGACAGACAGCTGATTGACGTGTCCTGGGGACGGAGGTATTGGCCCGCTGGGTGGGTGCTGTGCTGGTGTTACCAGAGGGTGGAAGGTCTGTGGTGGCCTATGACTGGGTGTGGGGAACCGACTGTCCTGAGGCCCACGATGGTCTGGGCTGGTCATCTGGATCCAGTTGGACAGAGCTGCTGTCATCACTGTGGGCCTCTTCAGTGGGTGGGGTGGAGATGTCTGGACCCTCCTGTCTGGTGACGTTGGGTAGTGGTCCTGCAGGGGTGTAAAAGCATGACTATTGCATCTGTGTGTGTCATGGTGTGCAATGGGTGGGTGACTGTGTACCCCAGTGCTAGCATTCCTGTGTGGGGACTTGTGTGATGATGGTTGAGGGGGGTGTTATGGGTATGTGCAGTGGGCATGCTTTAGTGATGGGTGTCCATGCTTTGTTGCTGCATGCACGGCTTGGTGTTGGGATGTGTGGTTTGTGATGTTGGTACATTTGTGAGGAGTTGGAGTGATAGGGGATGGGGCGAGGGTGGGGGTCTGTGATAGCATGCAGGTAGATTGGGGGATAGGAAAGTTAAGATTTGACTTACCAGAGTCCATTCCTCCACCGACTCCTGCGAGGCCCTCAGGATGCAGAATCTCCAAGACCTGCTCCTCCCATGTTGTTAGTTGTGGGGGAGGAGGTGGGGATCTGCTTTACCGCGATGTGGTGTCTTGAGACCACGGAACGCACCTTCCCCCGTAGGTAGTTCCACCTCTTCCTGATGTCGTCCTGATTTCTTGGGTGCTGTCCCACTTCGTTGACCCTGTCAACTATTCTTCTCCATAGCTCCATCTTCCTTGCAATTGAGTTGTGCTGCACCTGTGCTCCAAATAGCTGTGGCTCTACCCAGATGATTTCCTCCACCATGACCCTGAGCTCCTCCTCCGAGAACCTGGGGTGTCTTTGCCGTGCCATGGGGTGGTGTAGGTGATGTGTGGTGTGGTGTATGTGGTGATAAGTGTGGTGATGTGTAGTGGTGTGTGGTGTTTTGTGCGTGGAAGTAGTGTGGGTGATGGTGTTGAGTGCCTGTGGCTGCTAGTTTGTGGATGGTGGTGTCTCTCTCTGGCCTTCTCTCTGTAATGGTGGTCGTAGGGGTTTGTGGGTGATGTGGGTGTGTGTTTTATATTGTAATGGGTGTGTGGGAGTGGTGTGTGTATGTGTATCAGGTGTGTGTATTTCGAATTGCCCAATGTGGCTGTGTTTAGTAAATGTGTGTGTATTTTGAGCGCGGCGGTGTGTACCGCCAATGGAATACCGCGGTTGAAAGACCGCCGCGTGGATTAGTGGGTCGTGATAGTGTGGGTGTATTTCTGTTGGCATGACGGTGGGGGTTTTGTTTTCGCCAGTTTATCACTGACCTTTGGTGTGGCGGACTTGTATGGGTGTCTGGATTTTGTCGGATTCCGAGCTGTGGGCCATAATAGCTGTGGCGGAATTCCGCGGCCGCGGCGGTGTGTTGGCGGTCTTCTGCACGGCGGTAAGTGTCTTTTACCGCCACTGTTGTAATGACCCCCTAAGTATACTTTGCATGGCTCCAGGCATAGAGTGCACATTCCTGCGGAAAGCACCAGTGACAGAGCGATAAGGCAATTACAAGTACTTATCCCACTGCTGCACTACCAAATGTAAGAGGCTGGCCTGGTTTGTAATGGGTGCCAAAGTACTTACACCTTATACCAGGTCCATTATCCCTTAATAGTGAAATGTAGTCAGTGTCTAGAAACCAGGCTGTCTAGAGGTAGCTGTAAGCAGAGCAGCCAAGGATGAGCTAGGAGACATGCAAAGCTCTTGCAATACCACTATAGTCACACATGGATTATTAGAATAGTTTCTGACATTTCATGTAAAATTCATTATGTGATATTACCTAAATTACTCCAAATTATGCTGGCGTCATTGAAATTCCCCCTGGCCTAATTTTGATACTAATCTTCGTGTAGAACGGAAAGGAGCACCATTTCTTTAAATAGACTTTGATACTTTTATAGTTAATTTAGTGATATGAGATGAGAGGAGTGTTGTTTTTTTTATTTGAGTGAACTATATAATTTTGATTGCAAATTATAGACTAAGAGCAACAACCTTGAATATGTACTTGAACCTGAGTATATGTTTACTCAAAACATGGACGTGAGATGATGTCAAATTCAAATGACCTTGACTATATGGATATTTTTTATGCTCTACTCTCAGGGATGTCGGAGTTCCATTAGAACACTGAGGGGCAGATTTAACCGCCGCTAGCGCCTCTTTGCACCACTTTAGCATTCTTTATTTTTATTTTTTTTACGATAATGTGGCCCAATGAGGCCAAAATCGGGTGGGCAAATTTACAAAGTTGCAAATGCATGCATTGCACCACTTAGTAACCCTTTGCGCTACATTATGCCTGCACCAGGCATAATGTATACAAAGGGGGCATTTTCTCATTCGTGAGGGCAAAAAATGGAGCAAAGAAATCTAAGCGATTTCTTTGCGTCATTTTTTCTGCACTTTTAAAGCCTGCTCAGAGCAGTCATTAAAAGGAGGCACACCATTGTTTATAATGGGTCTCCATGGGCTTTGCAGGATTAGTGTTAACATTTTGATGCTAATCCTCTAAAGCCCTGAACTAGCGTCAAAAATTCTGACACTAGTTTCCTAGCTACTGTCATGGGTCACCGTATCTTAGATACAGTGCACCCATGGTGGCTTTAGGGGGTGCTAAGGGGCGCAAGAAAAGTGGTGCTGCACTGGGTGCAGCACCACTTTTCTTAAATCTGACATAGAGATAGAGATATTCTGAAGGTATATCATTTAGGAGGAGACATTGCAATACATTGATAAGGTACTAACTATAGCGTCTCCCCAGCCTGGTAACTTCTAAATGACTATGCCACACTCCGAGTTATAAATCACAACTCTTTATTCCTCTGCATGTATTGATGAACTCCAACTTTCTAAACCAAGCTTTTATTACATTCTACACTAGTAGTTATGTCACACTGATACGCAGTCCAGGTGGAGTCAGAAAGGATCCATTCGAAATCATGCAAGATACTACATCTCCTCTCTGTTAAATGAAAATTTACAATGATGAGAAAATCATTGAATAATCACAAATGTCTATATATAGAAACACGTACAACTATATCTCTTCAATTAATCTTCTTGGTGCTTTGATCAGTTGACTCGATCTGGTTCCAGGCAGCTGTAAACTGTTATCTTTCATATCAGAGATTGCTAATGATGGGAAGGAATCATCAACAGTCACTTGAGTTTTCATAATCAATCTTTCTTTCACCATCTCGAGGAGAAGATTGATAAAATATAGGCCTGAAGTGAGAAGAGTCTTTGGTAATTGACTTCCAGGTACTGGGCAGTCACCATGTGTCCTTTGATAGACACTACTTGAAAGGGTTCAGCATTGTAAGGAGCATTTGATTTTCTTTTAGATATCTGTTGAGTGATCACCAAAACTCATTTTCTGAATGTGAGGTCTTTTGCATATCTACTCTTGTCTACATAGACTTTAATTTTCTGTTTATGAACCGAGACCCATATTAATACTTTTTGATGCAAAACTGCGCAAACGTAGTTTTCCGTCAAAAAGCTTAGCTGTGGCTAGCACCATTTTTTTACGCCGTCTGGGCATCATATTTATAGCATGATGCAAGACGGCTCTAAAAACTGGTTAGAGCAAAACATTTTTATGTTGATCCTTGTCTCTTTTCATAAGGCAAAATGACGTTAACGCCACAAAAATGACTCTAACCTGTTTTACTGCATGTAAATGTGTCGCAAAATGGAAATGCACCATTTTTAACGACATTAGCATCAACTTCAGACGCTAATGCAGGAAACAGTGCAAAGGAGAGGCAAAATGGACCCAGAAAGACAGGAGAGACCCCAAGGGTGACCCCATTCAACCAGAAACCAGCCAGGAGGTCACATACAAGTCCCAGAGGAGGGAGAAGAAAAAGAAAAAGTGTTGTTTCAGTGTGGAGGAGCATGAAATACTTGTGAGAGAGGTGGTGGAGCACCAATATCAACTCTTCGTCACCTCCAAATTGCCAATTGGTAGGAGAGAAGCAATCTGGCAGCAGATAGTTGACAAGATCAACAGTGTGGCAGAGGTTAGGAGAACCTTAGCTGAGTGCAAGAAATGCTGGCATAATTGCAAGCAAAGGATAAAGGACAAAAGGGCAAGGAACAGGAAGGCAGTACTGCAAACTGGAGGTGGTAGTCCAGCCCCACAAGAGGACCTGGACGAGATGGAGGAGATGGTTGCAGTGGTCAGCCCCGAGGAACTGGTCAATGGAATCACAGAACAGGACAGCGCAGACTACCAGGAAACACCACAAATGCTGGGTAAGTTGCATGGGGGAAATTAATGCTAAATTATCAAGTGCAAGCAGGGGGAGGCACAGAGGACGCAGTCAATGCATATCAAAGGAGCACAGAGGGACACATTGCACATGAAGCAAGTGTCACCATTTAGACGCAAGCAACACATGTACCAACGCCTTGGTAGTGCCATGCACCACAACACATGCATAACCTACACATATGTAATTCACCAGGACTAAATACCTACATGTACATATGCAGCACATAGGATAGAAAGCATGTCTAATTACTGTGCCTCTGGTTGTGTCATCACAACATCCCTTGTATATAGTCAAATAAACCCTACCAAGACATCAGAGACTAGGAAGTCAGTCAATACCATTCCTGGGATTACGTCATGGTGGTGTCCCTTGCAGTAACACCTTGCATCTGCCTTGCCTCACTGGCCAAACACATGTGTGCTGCATCTTACAGCATACAATTCATTACAACCTTTCCCAACAGTACCCAGACATGTGCAGGTAGAATCATCAACCAGCACATTAACAAAACATCCACATAAGGCAGACGCCACTCCATCATGCAGTAAGGATGACCCCTGGGTACAGGGTAAATAATCTGGGCAGGTGCTGGGGGAAAAGCAGGGTAGTCCTGTTTCACTGGAAACATGCTACTACCCAGAGTAACTAAACTGGTGTAGTGTGGAGCCACACATTTTGATGCTGATCCGAACTAAAATATGTACTACAGATTGCAAACTGTAGGTCACAACAAATACAGGTTGAGCGCACAACTACTCTGAAACAACCATGTGAGAAACATAGGAATGGGGAAATAACTACACACATACAACAAATGGTGTATGACTGCGAACATAATGGTGTACAATTACACATTGATGGGCAGGGAGTGGTGCATGGGCAAGTCTAGTGTTGTTAAGAGTGTCAGTGCAGTGTCTCCCTTGCGGTTGGCAGTATGAGTCACACGTTGGGATGGCAGGTGGAAATCTGTCTGCTCATGGTAGCTCTGTGGGGCACTTAGCACAACATTTTTGATGGATTAAATTGAGTCAGTGGCAGTCTTGGGATGCATTGGGTGTGACAGGACGTGCTGCTCTTAGCCCTGCAAATCAATCAGTGGAAAGGGCAAAGGGGCAGGGCATGGGTCCTCCTGCACTGCCCATGCCAGGTGCATGGGCTGTGTAGGGGCACCCGGGGGCACACCACACTACACCTCCACCAACCTTTGCATGGGGGTTTCACCACCATGCGAATGCTGGTGGAAAAGTGGGAACATACCTGGAGGGTAGTGCTGATCGTAATAATGGTCTGATGTCACAAGACAGGTGGCATTGCCAGTCTGTAAGCTGCCAGTGCCAGGTCATTGGCCCATGGGGCATACCCCATGGACAATATGTGCCAATACCACCTGTGCTGTTGGGGGTGGTCTTTAGACAATTCCAGTCAGGTGGTCATAGGACTGCCGGACTTGTAATGAGGGTCCATGTATGCACCAGTATGACTAAATGCAAAATCACCATCAAACTAGCTCGAGGCCCTGACCTAACTTCAACTCCAGTTAACTGGTTATGTCCATAAACTAATTTACATCAGGCACTGTCATATAGAAAATTATGTAAACAACAACAAATGATACACATGCTGGGCATCCCTGGGCCCACCCCTGTGCCTGTGTCAATTTAGCTGCACTGCCAGTATGCTGCATCTCTTACATCATAGTGAAAGGATGGCTACATTGAGGGGGAGACCATAGTTGTGTAGGAAGGAGCACCTTCCACCACAGACAGAAGATGAAATGGAAATCTGTTAGGTCCATGTGTGCTGTGCAATGTAGCATACAAGCGCATACATCAACATGAGGAGCTATCAAAGGAAACAACAGCATAGTGTCTTGGCAATGCCATCCCTTGGGTGGTGTAAGGTTTCACTACCACCCGGGTGTATGTGAAACATGTAAGACTGGGACAGGGGCATATTGCAATGTGTGTTGATGTGGCTTGACCACTGCAACACCCATTACAAGGCCCTACCATGCAAATGGATGCATCGGTAGGGTCGACAATAACAAAATGGTGTCAAAGGGATTGCATCACACCTAATAGATATGACGTAGACAATTGCACCAACTGATCTTGCCCTCATGTGACACTCAGGTGGGGCAAAGGGCTGATAGACTGCAACCTGATTTTCCACCATCTCATTGCAGAGGATTATGGCTCTCCTGCTGATCTGCCTGTCCTGGAGTACCATGATGACCTGGATGACCAGCTGACAACCATCAGCCAAGAGACCCTCCAAGAAGTTCTGGTATCCCTCCAGACACCTTTTCCAGTCACAAGGAGGACAAATTATTGTTGCAGCCATCCCAGATGCCCCACCCAACACCCCAATAGTATGACCTGCCAGCACCAACACCGCTGAGGACTCCGAGGACCAAGGGACCAGCTTTGAAAGTACAATGATAGGAGTCCAGTGGGAGCTGGCCAAGCAGGAGTGGGTGGGGATGGAGCCTGTGGCAGCCACCTAGAGGGTATGCGCACATGCCTCGTTACTGCTAATGAACGTACTGCAGCCAAACGAGGAACACACTTCCCACTGCATTGAGTCCAGCAGTGTCTCAGGAACATAGCTGCTTCCATGAGGGAGAGGTCACAATAAATGCCCTGCCAAACTGGCAGCAGCGTGATTGAGAACTAGCTGGACTCCATGCACCGGTAAGTGTCCTCTCTCAGGGCAGACATGGCTATCTACCACTGGGATGTTGCTGCAATCCTGAAAAATCAGCAGCTCCTCCTTGCTGCAGTGATGCCATATGCTGTTCCCCAAATGGCAGCTGCCGGGAATTGGAATTCCACATCTCCAAACACTGAAGTGTGTGTAGTCCCTTCTACCTCTCTACCACCACATCAAGGGCAGAGGAGACACCACACACATCGGAGGAAGAAGATGTGGAAGAGATAATTTTCACACCAAAGAGTTCCCAATAGCACCAGCCCATGCCACAAGGGGAGTGTTCTCCTTTGCTCTGTGCTTGAGATCATGCCAGTGTTAGCACAGTTGGATATATGCACTCTTCACCCACACACTATTGACCTGTCTGCTATGGACTGTCATTGATTCTTACTTACCAATTGGCAATTATTGTTCCTCCACACTTAACAACACTTCACCCAAGCATGTCCCATGACATGTCCCTCAACCCTGGACTTGTGCTGTGTCACGATTGTATGGACTTCACAAATGGGGTCACTGACCTGGCCATTGTAAATATCGCACTACAACATTTGTAAATGAACAACTGCTACACAAACCCCATGTATTTCTGTATTATGATCCATCTACTTTGCTTGGTAATTGTATTGTGTGTAACCTTGTCATTAGTCACAGAGTGTCAGTACAAGAGTGCAGGACTGTGGGGGAACATACCTACACACAAGGTACAAACATGAAAATGTTAATGCTGGTCTCATCCCCTACAAGCAATTCACTGAGTATGTCACAAAAGAAAAACATCTGTATGCTTCGCTCTCTACATACGGCAGGAATGGCTGTAAAACAGTTCTAGGACAATATTGTAAGCTGGGAGTACCAGTAGAACACATTGGTGTGATACAGAGGTACCTAACTACATTAGTGATTACCACCAGTCAGTTTTCCAGGATAGAGTTCAGATTTAGGCTGTTGTCAGATGTGCCACAGTTCCCAACATTCCTACACAGGACCCCAACACTGACAGCTGAAGTACCACACCTACTGTCCAATACAAAGTAAACATGGTCATCTTGAGTGGTGGGTACATTGGATGGCAGACTCATGGACAAGTAGATGGGTTGTTGCTGCCAATGTGACAGCTCTGTTGTCAATAGGTGATGCACGTGTCAAGAGAGGTATTCGGAGGCAGAACAGAATCCCTACACCTGCACACAATTTGCAATGTGCACTCAAAGGAAGACCCTATGACACAAGCAATTAACACAAAATGTATAGAAGAACACAAAAATGTTTATTAAAATTTAAATCAAACTAAAAACATGAGTAAAACTTACCCTATTCTAAACTAACCTATTCTAACTTTACGTATCTACTAAAGCTAACTACCCTATGCTAAAATTAACTAACAAATTTAACACCACACTCTAAACATTGGCCCCCCAACACCCATTAAGTCACAAAACACATGCAGGACAACATACACTACTACTACATATATACTAGTTAAATCTAAACAAATATATATGTTTTTGTATATTTTTTATTTTATTTTATTTTTTAAATATTTTTTATTATAAAAAACACATAGATACCTCAACATGACCGAACCCACCAACTAATACATTTTTAGAAATCGGGTATCTGGTTGGCTAGAATATGCACCTAAGCCAGGCAGAACCCACCCACTCTAGTTAGGGCAAGGGAGTTACCATCCAAGATAAACCCTGCTCACCCCCTTGGTAGCTTGGCAAGAGCAGTCAAGCCCAACCCGGAGGCAATGTGTAAAGCCTTTGCAAAACACACACAACACATGTGACGCAATATGTATACCACAGAGTAAACACAAAACTGTGCTGTGTAAAAATAAAGGCCCTCATTATGACATTGACGGTAAGTACAACTTACCGCCATGCTGACTGCCGCCAACATACTGCGGCAGTGGCTGATCACCGCTACCCATATTATGACACACACATAGCAATCCATCACTATACAGCCACACACACGAGTCTGCCAGCCCAAAGGTCATTGATAAACTGGCAGTAGCAAAACCCACACCATTACGCCAACAGAGCTATGCCCTGTAGGAGGCTGGCCTGGTTTGTAGTGGGTACCTTGGGTACTTACACCTTATACTAGGTCCAGTTATCCCTTATTAGTGAAATGTAGTAGTGTTCTAGCAGCTTAGGCTGATAGAGGTAGCTATAGCAGAGCAGCTTAGGCTGAACTAGGAGACATGCAAAGCTCATGCAATACCACTTATAGTTACACAGTAGTAATACACAAGTAAAGACAACACTCAGTGTTACCAAAAATAAAGGTATTTATTTGGGTGACACAGAACCAAAAATATCTTAGAGAAAATACTCCTTCTGGAGGTAAGTATTATACACAATATATACACTAGACACCAAAATTAGACAAGTAAACAGTCATAGAACAATGCAAACAATAGGAAATGTTACAGAATGCAGTGGGAGAAAATAGGTCTGGGGCAACACAAACCAAGAAAGTGGAATGCGAATCACAAACTCTCCCCTAGACAAGTGTAGTGTGTGCAGAATCGCTGGGAGAGTAAGAATACAGTAAAGGTAAGTAAATTACCCCACCCCAGAGCCCCAAAAAGAAGGAGTAAAGTCTTGCAAGTTTCCTTAGGACACACTACACCTCATGATTGGGATTTTGTAGCAGCCAACCAAGTCTGCGAAGAACAACTGCTGGATTCCTGGACCTGAAGACCTGCAAAGGAAGAGCACCAAGTCCAGAAGTCGAAAGAAATTCCAGGAAGGACATGAGGCCCTGCCAACCCAGAAAAGGCTGCAAAAGAAGAGTCCATGGTTAGTCGAAAACAGCAGAAATGCACCCTAGAAAGGTGCCAGCAGGTTCCTGTGTGATGCAAAGGATGTCCCATGACATAAAGATCGTTGCAGATGTGATTTCATGTTGGAAGTCATCAACAAGCCTTGGCTACGACAAAAGAGTGTTTTTCATCAAAATGGTGCTGGATGGCCCCAGGAGGTACCTGGGACCTCAACTCTGTGTGAGGAGGAAGAGGGGTCTCTCAGAAGTTTAGAGAGCACCCGGGATGCCAGCCAGCACCCCTGGAGATCCCAGGACACAGGGACAAAGGAGGAGCAAAATGCGGCTAATGCAGCACAACATAGGAAGGTCCCACGCCGCTGGAGAGCAACTCAGCGAATTGAGCATCACAGAATGGAGTGCTGGTGACCTGGGCCAGGATGTGCATGAAGGAATTCGGCAAATAGTGCACAGAGGCCTCAGGAGTTGAAGAAGATACAGTACACAGGGGTACTGTCGCTCTCAGGGAAGGAAAGATCTTACCTCCTCCAAATTGCATCAGCAGGACCTCAGGACAGTATATGTCACAGGGGCCCAACCTCTTTGTCCTTAGGCGTACACTCGTTGCTGGGAGAGGTGTCCAAGTGTACCGGTTGTCATCTTAGAAGGTGCCTGCAGGAGAAGGGAGTGACTTCGTCACCCCACGGGAGATTTCTTCAGTCCTTCTGGTGCAGGATGAAGACAGGGAGTGCTCAGAGTGTGCACGCCATGGAAACTGTTGCAGTTGCTGACTTGGAGCTGACGTTGCTGAAGAAAAGTATCTCTTGTAGATACTTTGTTGCAGTTACAGCGTTTCTTGGAGCAGGCTGCGGTTGATCCGAGGTCAGAGGATGCTGAAGTTGTTGCAGAGGATTCCTGCTGGAAACCTGCACACAGAATCTGAAGAGAACTAACAGGAGAGACCCTAAATAGCCCTGAGAGGGGGATTGGTTACCTTATCAGGCATGGACCTATCAGAAGGGGTCTCTGATGTCACCTGCTGGCACTGGCCACTCAAAGCCCTCCAGAGTGCCCCCACACCTTGCAAAGCAAGATGGCTGAAGTCTGGGACACACTGTAGGAGCTCTGGGCACCAACCCTAGAGTGGTGGTGGACAGTGGAGTGGTCACTCCCCTTTCCTTTGTCCAGCTTCATGCCCGAGCAGGGGAGAAGGGGTCCCTGAACCAGTTTAGACTGGCTTATGCAAGGTGAGCACCATCTGTGCATATGTGTCCTTCAAAGCATTTCCAGAGGCTGGGGAAGGCTACCCCTCCGTAGACTGTAACACCTATTTCCAAAGGGAGAGGGTATAACACCCTGCTCTCAGAGTAAATGCTTTCTTCTAGCTTGCTGGGACTCGGCTGCCCAGACCCCAGGAGGGCAGAACCCTGTCTGTGAGATGGCAGTAGCTGTAGCAGCAGAGCAAGCCTCAGAGATCTGGTTTGGCACTACTGGGGGTCTGTGGCGGAGCCCGCTGGATGCATGGAATTGGTTCCCCAATACCAGATTTGGAATGGGGGACAATTCCATGATCTTAGACATGTTACATGGCCATATTCGGAGTTACCATTGTGAAGCTACATATAGGTATTGACCTATATGTAGTGAACGCGTGTAATGGTGTCCCCGCACTCACAAAGTCCGGGGAAATGGCTTGAACTATGTGGGGTCACCTTTGCTAGTGCAAGGGTGCCCTCACACTTAGTAACTTTGCACCTAACCTTCAGCAAGTGAAGGTTAGACATATAGGTGACTTATAATTTACTTAAGTGCAGAAGACCGCCAACACACCGCCGCGGCCGCGGAATTCCGCCACAGCTATTATGACCCACATCTCGAAATCCGACAAAATTCAGACACCCACACAAGTCCGCCACACCAAAGGTCAGTGATAAACCGGCAAAAACAAAACCTCATCCATCACGCCAACAGAAATACGCCCACACTATCACGACACACGAATCCACGGGGCGGTCTTTCAACCGCGGTATTCCATTGGCGGTACACACCGCTGCACTCAAAATACACACACTTCTACAAAACACCGCCACATTGGACAATTCGAAATACACACACCTGATACACATACACACACCACTCCAACACACCCATTACAATATAAAACACACACCCACATCACCCACAAACCCCCACGACAAAAAATTCCGAAAGCAGGGTAGAGAGAGACACCACCATCCACAAACTAGCATCCACAGGCACCCAACACCATCACCCACACAACTTCCATGCACAAAACAACACACACCACTACATATCACCACACTTATCACCACACACAGCACCCCACACATCACCTACACCACCCCATGGCACGACAAAGACACCCCAGGTTTACGGAGGAGGAGCTCAGGGTCATGGTGGAGGAAATCGTCCGGGTAGCACAGGTGCAGCACCCCTCAATTGCAAGGAAGATGGAGCTATGGCGAAGAATAGTCGACAGGGTCAATGCAGTGGGGCAACACCCAAGAAATCGGGACGACATCAGGAAGAGGTGGAACGACCTATGGGGGAAGGTGCGTTCCGTGGTCTCAAGACACCACCAGGTGGTTCAGCGGACTGGCGGCGGACCCCAACCTCCTCACCCACAACTAACAACATGGGAGGGGGAAGTCTTGGCGATTCTGCATCCTAAGGGCCTCGCAGGAGTCGGTGGAGGAATGGACTCCGGTAAGTCAAACCTTTAACTACCATATCCCCCACCCTACCTGCATGCTATCACATACACCCACCCTCGCCCCCTCCCCGATCACTCCAACTCCTCACAAATGTACCAATATCACAAACCACACACTCCAATACCAAGCCCTGCATGCAACACCAACGCATGGACACCCATCACTAAAGCATGCCCACTGCACATACCCATATACCCCCTAAACCATCATCACACAAGCCCCCACAGAGGAATGAAAGCACTGGGGTACACGCTCACCAACCCACTGCACACCATGACACACACAGATGCAATAATCATGCTTTTCCACCCCTGCAGGACCACTACCCAACGTCACCAGACAGGAGGGTCCAAACATCTCCATCCCACCCACAGAAGAGGCCCACAGTGATGACAGCAGCTCTGTCCAACTGGATCTAGATGACCAGCCCGGACCATCATGGGCCTCGGGACAGTCGGTTCCTCTCACATAGGCACAGGCCACCACAGACCTTCCACCCTCTGGTAACACCAGCACAGCACCCACCCAGCGGGCCCATACCTCCGTCCCCAGGACACGTCAATCAGCTGTGTGTCCACCACTACAGGGAGCCCAGGATAACCCACCACACCAACAACAACAGGGACCTGGGGGCAGTGGTAGTGGGCACACGGTCCAGGGGACGGAGGCCCAGGAACACAGGGGAACTGGGAGGGCTGCTGTGCGACAGGGGGCGGACAGGCCAAGGGAACCCACTCTCAACAAGGCCCTCTCCTCCATCATGGGAGCATATCACCACTCCCAGGAGACAATGGCAATGGTCCTGGACAAGTTTCAGGAGACCCAGCGCATGCAGGAGGAACAGTATTTGGGGTTCAGGGAGGAACTCAGAACCATCAGCACCGCTCTGGGCACCATCGTAGGGGTGCTGAAGGAAATACTCAACACCAGGAGGGAAACTGTGGCACTCCAAGGGACCCCTGACACTAGCATGGACGATGAACTGCCCACCACCTCCGCCGGCGCTAGTGGACAGGAGGCACCACCACAGGACCACCACACCAGCACCCCACCCCCTTCAGATGGAGAACCACCCCGCAAGCGGTCCCTGAGATCCAGGAACAAGACAGAGCACGATGCCAAGATCCACGCTAAGAAATAAGACCACCCTGATTGTCAACCCACTTTCCCACTTAGTCACCCTGTCCATATTGAAACTGCCCCAGCTCCACTTCCTATGCCCATATGGGCAATGCACCTATGAGACAAATAGACTGGACTCTGCCATGGACACTCCTCCGCCATCACCCCTCACTATTTAACTTCCCCCTCCAATATTTTGTATGTAAATAAACACACCTAAAGCACCAAAAGATCTGGAGTCTGTCTGTGATTTTGAAATAGTGTATTTGCAATTACAGTGACAAATTTTCCAGGAAATAGTAATGTCAACATACCTATGTCACACAGCTCTAGTCCCTGAGGAATCTAAGCAGATGACAAACATAGGGACCCACACCTGTGAAACCGTAAGGGAAAGTGACAACTCAGTGACCATACACTGGGTGAAATTGACAGACATGATAGAGGTAGAAGTGTAAAAGTACTTGTAGTAGGCAGGAATGTATTCTCACCTGTGTTTCACTGGAAATATTGCTGGATGACTGAGTCCCTGTTGTCAATGTCTTCTTCCTCTGCTTCCTCCTCATCACTGTCCACAGGCTCCACAGCTGCCACAACACCGCCATCTGGACCATCCTCCTGCAGAAAAGGCACCTGTTGTCGCAAAGCCAAGTTGTGAAGCATACAGCAGGCCACGATAATCTGGCACACCTTCTTTGGTGAGTAGAATAGGGATCCACCTGTCATATGGAGGCAGCTGAACCTGGCCTTCAGGAGGCCGAAGATCCGCTCGATCACCCTCCTAGTGCGCCCATGGGCCTCATTGTAGCATTCCTCTGCCCTTGTCCTGGGATTCCTCACTGGGGTCAGTAGCCATGACAGGTTGGGGTAACCAGAGTCACCTAATAGCCACACACAGGGGGTCATTCCGACCCTGGCGGTCATAGACCGCCAGGGCCGGGGACCGCGGATGCACCGCCAACAGGCTGGCGGTGTATCCAGGCCAATTCTGACCGCGGCGGTAAAGCCGCGGTCAGAAAAGGGAAACTGGCGGTTTCCCGCCGGTTTTCCCCTGGCCTGAGGAATCCTCCATGGGGATTCCGACCCCCTTCCCGCCAGCCTGGTTCTGGTGGTTTTGACCGCCAGAACCTTGCTGGCGGGAACGGGTGTTGTGGGGCCCATGGGGGCCCCTGCAGTGCCCATGCCAATGGCATGGGCACTGCAGGGGCCCCCTAACAGGGCCCCACAAAGATTTTCAGTGTCTGCATAGCAGACACTGAAAATTGCGACGGGTGCAACTGCACCCGTCGCACCCTTTCCACTCCGCCGGCTCCATTCGGAGCCGGCATCCTCGTGGAAGGGGGTTTCCCGCTGGGCGGGCGGGCGGCCTTCTGGCGGTCGCCCGCCGGCACAGCGGGAAACTCAGGATTACTGCGGCGGTCGTTTGACCGCGCTGCGGTATTCTGTCGGGGGAACTTTGGCGGGCGGCCTCCGCCGCCCGCCGAAGTCAGAATGACCCCCACAGTGCCGCTGGAGTTGACCCATCACATAAGGGATGCTGCTATTCCGCATGATGTAGGTGTCATGCACTGAGCCAGGGAACATGGCATTCATGTACTGGCCTGCCAAACATACCATCTGTACATTCATGGAATGATAACTCTTCCGGTTCCTGTACACCTGTTCACTCCTGTGGGGGGGGAACAAAGCCACATGGGTCCCATCAATGGCACCTATGAGTTTGGGGATATGGCCAAGGGGATAGAAGTCACCCTTCACTGTAGGCAAATCCTCCACCTGACGGAAAACGATGTAGCTCCGCATGTGTTTCAGCAGGGCAGACAACACTCTGGACTATACGTTGGAAAACATAGGCTGGGACATCACTGATGCCATGGCCACAGTTGTTTGAAAAGAACCACTTGCAAGGAAATGGAGCACTGATAGCACCTGCACTTGAGGGGGGATTCCTGTGGGATGGCGGATTGCTGACATCAGGTCTGGCTCCAACTGGGTACACAGTTCCTGGATTGTGGCACGGTCAAACCTGTAGGTGATTATCAGATTTCTTTCCTCCATTGTCGACAGGTCCACCAGCGGTCGGTACACCGGAGGATTCCGCCATCTCCTCACATGTCCCAACAGATGGTGCCTATGAAGGACAACGGCGACCAGAGAGTCAAACAAGTCAGAGGTATGTACCCACAGTCTACACAGAACACGATTCATACACAAAATCTGGCCTGTATGTGTGTTGAGAGTAGGCCTAGGTATGTGTGACGCAGTTGGTAACTAGGCCATGTGGGCCCCTGAAATGGCAGCTGCCTGACCTCTAAAGTGGGAGAATGGGATGTGAGGTAACTGCGCTGGCGTTGTACACCGTTTCGGTAGGCGGTCGAAGACCGCGGCGCAATGCTGCATTGGTTAACATTGGACCCTATGGGTCCCAGGAGTCAATGACGATGTACGCCGGTGGTGATGGTACGCACTGCCGCGGACGTGACCGCAGCGGACGTGACCGCCATTTTCTAGCTGTTGAATCACTCTATACCTGATCTTCGACAGGAGAGGACCTACACTGCAAGTGCTGCTGTGACCTCGGTCTGGAAGAGACAATGGCTTGTGCATCTGGGGAAAGGGCCCCTGCCTTCACATCGGAGGAGTTGGAGAAGCTCATGGATGGGGTCCTCCCCTAGTACACGCTACTCTACGGTCCTCCAGACCAAAGGGTAAGTACACAGGAGGCATGTTGTATGGGCTATGCCTGTGTGGAGAGGGCTGGTTGAAAGAAGGAAGGGGGCAGAGTTCTGAGTGCATGAAAGACGGTGGATGCATGTGCCACATGGCAAGGGTAGGGATGGGGGCCACTCACTTTGACGGCGCAGTTGGTAATGACTTCTCTTCTTCCCCTGTACATTTCATGTAGGTCAGCGCCCACCAGAAGAAGGATATTTGGCGTGCCATCGCCAAGGACGTCCGGACGCTGGGGGTCCACCACAGACGGAGCACCCACTGCTGGAAGAGATGGGAGGACATTCGCAGCTGCAGCAAGAAGACGGCAGAGGATCAGCTGGGGATGGCCTCCCAATGTGGGAGGGGTGCCCGTCGAACCATGACCCCCCTGAGGTTCCGGATCCTGGCGGTGGCCTACCTGGAGTTGGATGGGAGCTTGTTGGCATCACAGCAGACACAAGGGGGTGAGTACACTCTCATTCAGCTGACTTTGCGCGCAGTGGAGGGGTCTGGGTGGGGCAGGAGGGCTCTGGGTTTCCCTAGGCCAGGGCGAGTTCCGTAGGTTAGGCCCCTTCGTAAGGCATGGCCCTGTGGCCCCTCACCCCACCTCTGTAGATTGCCAAGTACAGGTATTCATGCACCTGTGTCATCTATGTGTGCAGATGTCGTCCATAGCCTAGTAGGCCATTTTCCCAGGAATTGCACTGTAGAGTCCAACAGCGCGATGTAGTGCAGGGGGCTGCTGTGTCTGTCTTGTCCGCCAGCGGTAGCGGGAAGCCATTCACTCAACCTGCCTTTCTTCTGTCCCCCCCCTCTTTTTTGCGATCTCCCTGTTCCTGTGTGCATTAGCATCATCAGACGGAGGAGCAGTGGCACCGGAGCACGAGGGAGCTGCGTCCCACATGGCCATCGAGGGCCACACTATGGGCTCTGAATACATCAGTGGGACAGTGGGCGAGGGGAGCACCACAGCGGTGACAGGTGCTGAAACCATTGACACGGACTCATCCTCCGATGGGAGCTCCCTTGTGGTGGTGGTAACATCTGTGCACCCCACTACTACGGGTACAGCTGCCACCCCCCCTACCAGCACCGCCCTCCCAGCAGCCCCTCAGCATGTGCCCCGTGCCCGCTCACCCAGGAGGGTGGGCATCACCTTCACCCCAGGCACCTCAGCCACGGCCCCTGTCACCTCTGCTGCCCTCAGTGAGGAGGCCATTGACCTCCTCAGGTCACTCACTGTTGGGCAGTCTACCATTTTGAATGCCATCCAGGGTGTAGAAAAGGAGTTGCAACAAACAAATGCATTCCTGGAGGGTATTCATTCTGGTCAGGCTTCATCGAACCTTTCAAACTCTGGCCTCAGCACTGATGGCAGCCATTGTCCCTGTGTTTAGCCTCCCCCCTCCAAATTCCTCTACCCAGACCCAATCCCCTGTACCTCTGCCTATCCCAGGCACACCATCAGACCAGCCTGCACACACTTCACCACACTAGGGAAGCTCAGGCAAACATAAGCACCACACATCCCACAGGCACTCACGCAAGCATCACACACATACAGACACTCCAACATCCACTGCCTCCACTGTGTCCTCCTCCTCCTCGTCTCCCTCCTCCTTCCCAGTCTTGTTTACACTCACACCTGCATGCACTACCACTACAGCAACTACGTCCTGCACCAGCACACCCACCAGCATACCCCGCTCACGTACAGTCACCACCCCCACTATCATCCAGACGTCCCCTGTGTCCTCTCCCAGTGTGTCTGTGACGCCCCCTCCCAAGATACACAAATGCAGGCACACACCCACTCAACATACATCCACCTCATGACAGCCTCCAGCTCATGCACCTGCACCCAAAGCCACAAAAGTTACACCTCCTACAACCACCACCTCTTCCTCCACTCCCAAACCCCCTCCAGCTACCCGTCCCAGTGTCTCCAAACAACTTTTCATGTCCACCCTTAACCTATTTCCCACCAATCCCCCCGTCCAACTCATAGGTCCCGTACTAGCACCTCAACCACAAAATCACCGGGACCAGTGGTGTCTGTTGTCACAGGTATGTGGAGTGCACCGGTGACCAGGCCAGCCAGTGTATCACGGAGCCAGAGCACAGCCAGTCCCCCCCCTGTGAAGCACCAGAAGTTGGCCAGTGCCCGGCGGGTGAGGGGGAAGACTCCAGACACCCAAGCAGCTCACAGGGGTCCCGGGGGGAGTGTGGACTCAGCTGTGACTCCTCCCAAGGTGGGGAAGGGGCAGAAGAAACCTGCAAAGTCTGGGAGGAGCAGCACGGCGGAGAAGACCGCCATCATCCCCGCTGGGCAGGAGGCCACCGCCAGCCCCATCGTCGCTGCCCAGGACGCCACCGCCAGCCCCATCGTTGCTGTCCAGGAGGACCCCGTCAGCTACAGCCCAGCTGCCCAGGAAGGCCAGCCAGCCACAGACCAGCTGCCCAGGAGGGCCCCGCCAGCCACAGCCCAGCTGCCCAGGAGGGCCCCGCCAGCCACAGCCCAGCTGCCCAGGAGGGCCTGCCAGCCACAGCCAAGTTGGGCAATGAAGGACCGCCAGCCCCAGCCCAGCTGGGCAATGAAGGACCGCCAAGTCAAGCACCGCTGAACAGGGCAAACACCTCTAAACAGGGCAAGGACCGCCAAGTCAAGCACCGCTGAACAGGGCAAGCACCGCTGAACAGGGCAAGGACCACCAACTCAAGCACCGCTGAACAGGGCAAGCACCGCTGAACAGGGCAAGGACCGCCAAGTCAAGCACCGCTGAACAGGGCAAGCACCGCTGAACAGGGCAAGGACCGCCAAGTCAAGCACCGCTGAACAGGGCAAGGACTGCTGAACAGGGCAAGGACCGCCAAGTCAAGCACCGCTGAACAGGGCAAGGACCGCCAAGTCAAGCACCGCTGAAAAGGGCAAGCACCGCAGAACAGGGCAAGGACCGCCAAGTCAAGCACCGCTGAACAGGGCAAGGACCGTCAAGTCAAGCACCGCTGAACAGGGCAAGCACCGCTGATCAGGGTAAGCACCGCCAACTCAAGCACCGCTGAACAGGGTAAGGACCGCCAACTCAAACACCGCTAGCCCATGAGCGCCAGGGGCAGTGATGAAACAGGGACCGTCACGGGGTGAGTGATGCACTCAGGGCACCAGTCCCCCTCCAGAACCAGTGGAGACATACATCCACTCCATCTGTCCTGCACAGGATGAAGCACTCTGGGCACCAGTCCCCCTCCAGAACCAGTGGAGACTTGCATCCACTCCGTCTGTCCTGCACAGGATGAAGCACTCTGGGCACCAGTACCCCTCCAGAACCAGTGGAGACATGCATCCACTCCGTCTGTCCTGCACAGGAGGAAGCACTCTGGGCACCAGTCCCCCTCCAGAACCAGTGGAGACTTGCATCCACTCCGTCTGTCCTGCACAGGATGAAGCACTCTGGGCACCAGTCCCCCTCCAGAACCTGTGGAGACATGCATCCACTCCGTCTGTCCTGCACAGGATGAAGCACTCTGGGCACCACTACCCCTCCAGAACCTGTGGAGACTAGCATCCACTCAGTCTGTCCTGCACAGGATGAAGCACTCTGGGCACCAGTCCCCCTCCAGAACCAGTGGATACTGTTATCCACTTGAGAGACTGTGGCTTTGCACTCCCCAGGATACAGCAGTGGGCAAACCACCCACTGGAGAGACTTGAGAGAGTGTGGCTTTGCACTCCCCAGGATGGTACAGTGGGCAAACCACCCACTGGAGAGATTTGAGAGACTGTGGCCTTGCACTCCCTAGGATACATCTATGGGCATGGAGCTCCCTCGTGGATCTGGCGTCGTGCACTCATCTGGCTGAGGTGCCCCCCCTTCCCTTCCCTTCCCCCTGAGGTGCCTGTTGTATTTCTATCTGATGCCCATGCAGTGTTTTCTCCGTCATGTTCGGGTATCTTGTGTGGGCCTCGCCCATGCATTTTGGGCCCAGTGGTCTACGGACTATGAATGGTGCAATACCTGGACTACTATTTGTGGTGTATATTTTGTTAATAGTGTATATATGTATAAATTTGCTTACTCTATTTTTGATATATTACAATGGTCACACTCATTTCCTTTTGTCTTTGCATTCTTCCGGGGGGGTTGGTGGGTGTAACTGTAATGTTTGGATATGCATTGGTGTGTGTGTTGTAGTGGGTGAGGGTGGGGGTGGGGTTGGGGGTTGGGGTGTTGCGTGTGTGTGTCCCTGTTTTTTGCCTCCCCCTCCCCTATGTCGTAGGTGCAGTACTCACTGTGGTCTTCGCCACTGGTGTTGGTGCTCCTGGTACAGGAGCAGGAAGACTAGCGCTGGAAGAATATGGAGTTCCGGTTCCATGGTGTCGTCGTTCCTCGTGGAGTGTGTAGAGGGGAGCGTTTTCTCTTCGAAATGCCTGTTTCCATCGTGTTTTTATCCGCGATGAATCCGCCCCAGAAAAGGTGGCGGATTGGCCTGTCAAAATAGTGTGGGCGGTACATTGTCTCCCGCCTCTCTGTTGGCAGTGACCGCTGCGCTGTTTGTTTGTACCGCCGTGGCGGTCGGAGTGTTAAAGTGGCTGTCTTTGTTGGCGGTTTCTGCCACGGTCGTAATTCCAATTTTTTTACCGCCGGCCTGTTGCCGGTCTTACCGCCGCTTTAACACCGTCCGCCAGGGTTGTAATGACCACCATAATATCCTATACTAAAGAAATATATATATATATAGATATATATATATTTTTTAAACACACAAGAACCCCAACATTGACCCCACCCACCCACACACTCAAAAAGAAACAGTAGAAATATTCAGGACCCTCCATCCCCCACCCACTAACACTAACTAAACTAACATCCTATACTAACCTAACACTAAGCCCCCTAAACCCACAAAGTATAAGAATCAGGAAAAAGGATGGAGGGGAGGGAATCATGCCCGTCAACACTGCTACAGGTTGGCCCTCCGGAGGGTCCTCTTGATTGACCGCATCCACTGGTTGACATGTTGCACCTCCTGCCGCAGTTGACTCATCTTATGCAGGTCACAGTCCAATTTACGCTGCATATGTACAAAAGTAGCAGGGTCAATGGCTGCAGCTGGGGTGGTCTGGGTGCCAGCCGAGGAAATGAGGGGTCGTATAGTGTCCATGGCTGTGGGCTGCCCTGCAGGTGGTGCTGTGCTAGGGCCTGGAGCACTTGCTGAGGTGGTTGCCGCAACGGTCCCTGCTGCTGGTGGTGCCACCTGGGTGGTAGTGGTGCTGGTGGTGGCTGTGGTGAGCAAAGAAGGGCCACCTTGTGGAAATGCCCTCCAGGCACCGGAGGCCCGTTCGTGCCAGTATCTGCGGGCCATTTTTCGGTACCCAGACTCTACTTGAAGTATGTGCTGATACCTCATTGCCCACCGTTGAAACTCGCTGACCTTGATGGGTGTCAAATTTGCAGCTGCGAAGACAATTAGAAAATCTAACATTAGGAACTGCATTGTGTGAAATGGCACAAGAAGTAAATCAGACAATACATCAATTTTTCTTGTAACAGCTCATATCATCACACAGATCATTGATTGTCCCTGAGGAAGTACATGGCAAGCCAGTCTACAAAGGTTCTATCACACAGCACATCCAAACCCTACAAGATGGGTTACCAATGGCATGATTTTGGCATCTATGTTCTGCCAGTTGTCAGCTAACAATCATGCAGCACATCCTCCACTAATGCCAGGGCTACAAATGTCATTGTACGGGATGGAAATCTAGGGCCACATGATTGTAAATGGACTTGCTAGTATAGTACTCATGTGGGAAACATGAGTGTGTATACTAGATTCAGACACAAGATTCACTGATTTACATCTCTGTGTACCAAACTTGTATCATCAGTCCTAGGTACACTATTCACAAACCCATGCTTGTGTTTGAGGGTGAGAGGGTGGACGAACAACTAACAATTTCAAACAACCAGTACACCCAGGAAGCTTAGGAAAGCAGGACATGTGTTTGGCTCAACATACACACCACAGGTAAGGAGTATCTCCAAATAGGAGACAGCAAACCCTTGACCAATCCCAGTGCCACACATGTCTGGAAATGCAGACCTTTGTCCACATCATTTACTCCAGTAAGCCATGACTTACAACAAACACAGAGAAGCAAGAACACCCCTGGACATGAGTTGCATGCACACCTAGGTCAATGCACTCAAGGGCCACATACTCGTAGCACTACATGTGGAGCTACATGCTGTTAGGAAGTTCAACCTAAAGTTTAACAGTACATTAGTAAAGCAGAAGTCTGTGGGTAAGTATTTTTCAGCCCCATTCTGGGAGAATTTGTGTCTGAATGGCTGACTAAATCACAAATTAGGTCCAGTGTGATACAAGTGTTATCCATATGTCTCATCCCTATTCACATTGCGGGGCCTACAGGACTGACCTAGAATCCCTAAATAAGACAAAAGGATAAGGATTGGCCAACTCAAAGATGGTGATAAAATGAAATTCCACTCATGGAACAAAACAAAATATTGGTCAGCGCATCACACCTTGCTATGTGTTCAACACACAGGAGTCCATCACACATCACCAGCAAACACAACACATAACAGACATATCAACACTTACTGGATTTGTCTGGGTCCTCAAATCTAGCCACCTTGCCAACAGTGTAGGGTGCCGGTCCACCTGTAAGGCATGGAAGGGAGAAATGTGCTCAATGTCTGTGCACTGTACAACAATTCCAAAGACAAATACTATGTGTAAGATTACATCAGAAAGTAAAGCTTCTCAGACATGATGATACTGCATCCTATATAGCACGGCTAACATGTGCATACCGTGGGTCTCTAGTGAGTGATACACACATATCTGCACACATGCAGTGGCCCTAACTATCACGTGGTGGCAAACATGCTCCTTCATTAGTGAGCAGACATAATAATGGTGTGTATTCGTCTCATCATGTGTATCCAAGAGAGACATCCAAAGCCACTTTCCTTGAGGACTGCATTACCAGTCAACCAGCCATTGTGACCATGACAAATTTATGACACACAGGTACAATGTACAGCGGGGCAGGGACAGTTGTTAGCCCTCATGTTGTTACAGTTCTTCATTTGATGTGGCCCAGCTATGATGAGTTGCACCAACCATAGAGATATGAACCCATGTGCATACCTTTGGTCAGCCATCCCTAAACGAAAGGTGGAACAACAAACTCCAAATACCAGTATTAGATGTTAGCTGAGCGCAGCTAGAACTTGTTCCCTATGTGTCCAAATCCAGATCTGACATGTATCCGAAATGAAGAAGGGCCACAATAATCCCTAAGATTTTTGGAATTTCCATGATCGGTTTCCTTACATACTCACCAGACACACATAATACATATGTTCGGGCCACATTGCTATCATCAATTGATGTGAAGCCTGCACTCATTTTCAGCCTCATGTAGTGTTTCAAAAGTCAGTCTAGCTGTTGCGTCAACAAATGTTGATAATGAATTGAAAAATTCTATACCTCACAGGCAAATGTGACCTATATCTATACATAATTGGCTCCTGATTTGTGTTGCTGTTTGACACAAAGGTGGCACTAACTTACATAATGCAAAAGTATTCAGTAAGTTTGCAGAGCTCTTGCTTCCTAACAGCTAGCAATTGTGGTCCTAAACAAAGTAGATATATGACCCTGTAAGTTTCAAAAGCATTCCACACACTCAACAACATTGCCGGCAGATAATGTACAAATCATCTGATGTCACTACAGAGCATTTAATCATGCACATTTACATGATTTGTACTCACCAACAGGGCCACCAATCACAATCCCCAGGTGGTCCAGCAGATCTTGCTCCCTGGAGATAAGGTCAGCCCAGCAGTGCTTTAGCTGATGGTCATTCCTTGGGGTCCGATAAATGTGTTGCAGGTGATGCAAGACCTTTGCCCATCGGAGCCTCCGTGCCTCAGTGTGATACCCCTGTACCACCCGCCCACCTGCCTCAATCAAAGGAAGGAAATGGCACACCAGCCATATAAAACAACCCAGCTCATCCTCACCCATCTTGCCAAGATGAGTCCTACCCAACATCTTAGCAGCAAAAGGTAAATAGGGGATAAAGGGGAACTAAGGAGAATAGGGGGAAAGTAGAATAGGAAAAACTTAAACTGAACAACTAACACAGCCCAACTAGACCCAAACTAACACTACCCATAACAGACTCCCAACAAAACAAAGACAATACTATACAACACAATTGTACACAAATAACTCTCAGACAGGATACAACAACAAGTTTTTATTCACAAAAAGAAAATAAATAGACCACACAGGAGACAAAAGCACAATTTGACCAGACAAAACTCTCAACACAGCCACACAGTCAGGAAGTATCACAGGCTGCAAAGTGAAAGTGAAAGTACACCCACTGTACATAATCTGTAAACAGGATATCCTATTACATCACTTCCTGCCTAAAATGGCGGCTGTTTTCATCGTTCTGCATCAAAATATTTTGACGCATACAGTCTGGGTGTCATTTTTTTCGACGCACAGGAGTAGAAATGAGCCCCCATCCATATGTTTGGAAATAGTTTTACACTTAACCAATTTTCTGAGGTAAAGTGTGGAAGAGGCAATGGTTTTTTCAGGGCATTTTGCCTCATTTTTCGGGCATAAGCGTAATTTTGTGAAGCGTATGCATCAAAATTTCGGGTCATTAACTGGGTTTGGGTCATTTTACCATTTTAATGTTATATTACATTTGTGACAAAACTGAAATAGGCTGATTGCACCCACTTTGGTCATGACGGTGTATGGGCACATGTGAGACATCATACCACTGCGGACCATGATCCGCTACTTCATTTACAGAATTTTCACTCTTGACTGACGCACTAGATGGCCAAACGTGTGGCCTACATATCTGAATTGCACAAATTGGGCATGTTTGGCATCAGGAGAGGATAGCAAGGTGACGCACATAAGTATAATACATCAATGCCTATGTCTCAAAGTGTGTGTATTGGTCTCTAATGTAGTTTTTGACCCACTGTGTGTGCCTCACAAGATGCATCATTGCAAATATGCTTGTATGAATGTGAGGTCAATGTGTCCAACCCTCAGATGCAAGTCAGTGTGGAAATGAGAGAGGACATGTGTTAGTCATATATGTAGCAACATCTGTTGTGTGCACTTCCTAGTTTTTGGGTAAACACCACAAATGACAAAGCATGCACCGGATAGATGGCAGACGCTTGTTCATGTCAATGGTCCAAAACTTGGCCATCACATGTCCTGGAAATTTAGATACTGCTTCCTAGGCACTTGTTGGTGAACCCACCGTGAGTCAGGCACATGTACAGACTAAGTGGGTACCATGTTATTGACACGGAAAGCTAAAGGTGAACCACAAATGTAATATCACGCCACAGTTGTGGTCATATGACTGAGCCACAACTCTCCTGTGGCAGTGGTTGACCAGCAGACGAAGCAGCACAAGCAGCACGTGGCCACATATTTCCAGTGATCAATTGCACAGAGGTGTCTGGTTCATGTGTGTGGTCCAATGTTGATCCTGTATATTTTATGGGCCTATGTTGTCACAGTTATGTCCAGGTCTCATCATGAGTCAGTGGCGGCTATTCCTGTATCGACTGAGTATCCTTCGGGGATCAATGGAAGAAAAGCTGATGAGGACATAAGAACCTACATGGGGATGGTCCAACCCTGTCACAACAGACGTTTTATGAGACTGTCAACAGGGCAACCTTGGTGTGCTGAGTGAGATCATATCTCAGGAGTCATGTTCCGGCAGGTGTCATTACAACATTTGTACACAGGTTGGCCTGTAAAGTTCCCACTGCATCTGGGAACATCATAGCCTCTGTGTTGATTAATCTTGCAGCTATCCAGCACGCACAGCCCATCAATATGTTGTGAGCAATGTGATTCCACGTGTGAACTGTCAGGGTCCTAAGATGTGTGGACTTTTCATGTACTTTATCTGACGTTGCTGGTTCTGCTGGAGGCACCATGCCCAATCCCTGCATACGGCAATGGTACACTGTCACACTTTGTCGCTCATGCATACATGAGACCCAGACAAGGGATAGGCCATGATTTGGGTATTTGGAGACAAGTTCCCAATTATGGTAAGATAAATAAGCAGATTATGCGAAGTAACTTATTTGAGTATGCATTGATGAACCACCTGACAAAATACCCCCAGAGGAATGTGAGGTTTGGGAAAGCAAGTATGATACATATGTAGCCACAAGGAACCTTTAGGATAACGCACAGACAGGTGCCAGTCAGGCTGACAGGATGCAGGGTCAATCAGGATCCAGCAATTTCACAAGGTACATACTCAGTGGTCTGACTAAGACTGGTCGGAGGAAGAACAAGACAGTTGACATGGAAAACTGTGTTTGTCCTGTGTTTTGGAAGGTGACACATAAACCCAAGGGCTGTGTTACACAGCTTATTTTTCTAGCAATGCATAACAGTGTAATCAACAAAATGGCAGCTTCTATGTTGTTCCAAGCATCTGCAAGGGCAGTGCATGTTTAAATGGGTGGTCTGCATGGAGGTGCTCACAGGTGTGTGCTGCATCAGTTTCTCACAAGTCCTGTAGGTGAGATTGTGCAGGATGGCACATGTTAATATGCTCTTGCAGACCATTTCTGGTGAGTATAGGAAGCTGCCACCAGTGATGTCAAGGCACCTGAATCTCGACTTGAGGATGCCAAAGGTCCTCTCGACTTGAGGATGCCAAAGGTCCTCTCGACTATGGTGTGTGCCCTCCTATGTGCCTCATTGTAGGCACGCTCTGCTGCAGTGCTTGGGTTGCCAAATGGTGTCATAATCCACGGCTGGATCCCATACCCCTGGTCAGCTAAAAGAGAAAATTATTGGGATCATGTTGATGTAGCTTGCCCCATTAATATCATCTTGCATGGCAGTAGTTGTCATGTGTTGTCTGTGACTCTTTTGAGTTATTGTGTTGATTCCTAGGCTTCTAGGATGTACCATCTGCATTGGGTTGTTTCCTTGGCTGAACGAGTGTCTGCCTGCTGACCGGTTGTCAGCAGTATGTTTTGGGATTTGCAGTACAGTGTGCACTCCCTAGCATTGTGAATTGTGATACAGGGGGGTGAGATGATAGTTCCATACACAAATTCAATTTGACAGTGGTGGTAGCACATTATCATCTATGTACCCTGGACATCTCATACTTTTAGACATATGCAATGGATTAATTTAAACATCAGTGAGACGCTAACATTTAGCAAGGTGACAATTAGCCAAACCTGTCCATACGTTGTGATCATTGACGTCTTGACATTAGACTGTACACTAATTTCAGATGTGTGACAGGTTCACTGCAGACCTATCAAACATGCTTAGCAGAGTCACGACCTCAGTGTTTTCCTGTTCACATGTTGCTGTCATGGTGTATATGTTGTTTGTCCTGTAGGGTTGCTGTGCAGTGTGTATATAAGTAGGTTTCTGTACTTACCAACAAGTAGTCCATTGCCATATCGTCCATCCTGGAAGTGTTGATTGATGGTACCGTGATGGAAGATTAATGAGTCATGGACACTCCCAGGATACTTTGCCACGATATTGGTGATCAATCCTTGGTGATCCACAATGGCCTGCACATTGATGGAATGTGTGTGCTTCCTGTTGCGGTATAGATGTTCAGTTGCAGCAGGTGGCACAAGGCGTACATCTGTGCAGTCAATGGCACCAAGGACGTGTGGGAATCCATTAATGAGGTAAAACCCCTGTTTTGTCTCCTGCTGCTTCTGCTGTGTGTTTGGGAAGCAGATGTGGCGGAGTGTGAGTCTGATGATGGCATCCAGTACCTTGGGCAGAAAGGCGGAGAATGATGCCTGTGATGTCCCAGCAACCAGGGTGCCAGTGGTTTGAAAGGAGCCACTTGCCAACATGTGTAGTGCAGCTAGCAGCTTGGTTTCTGTTGGGATGGTGTGGGGTGTCAGCAAGCTGGGTGCCAACTGTGGCTCTATGTTGCGCAGCAGCTGCTGAATGGCTTGCCAGTTCAACCTGTACCTCTGGATCATGTCATGTTCCCTGAGGCCATGAAGGGTTGTTCTGGTGTGGAATATCCTCTCCTGCCTTTCTGCATTGCCTTTGGGGTCCCTGCTGGTGTTGTGGTAGCTGCTGTTGTTGTTGCTGTGCTCTGCGTCTGCGTGCACGCTGGATGAGAAGCACCGCCATGTCTCCCTTTTGCTGCTCTGCTGTTGCTTCTGTGTGTTCTGATTAAATACAGGTGTGTTTGCCCCATTTGAATGCCTGCGCTGACCCAGGTGATAATTTTTGATGCAAATCGGGCTGTGTGTCATTTTCCGCCTCCGCCTCCCGGCCGTGCAGGATTTTTGCCCGGTAGCATAAACACGATGCACGGGCGTTTAAGTCATTTTTTGGACAGGAACACCTACCTTGCATATGATTAGTGCAAGGTAGTTTCCCGCATTCAGAAAATGACGCACACCGCGTGATTTTGATGTCCGCGGGCTCGGGCGTCAAAGTTTAAATATGGGGTAAGGTTTGCGCCGAATGTGCATCAAAATGTTTGACCCACATTCGGTGCAGACGGAGTATAAATATGTACCTTAGGGTCTGATCTCGGCGGATGGAATACTCTGTCACAAACATTATGGATATCTCGTCTGCCATTTTACAATCCCCACAGGATATAATGGGATCAAAATAAAGTGGACGAGTTATCAGTTGCGTTTGAGATGGAGTATTCCACTCCACCAAGATATAAATCTGGACCTAAGTAATTTGTCCAAAACTCAAAGAATGTTGAGTCAATGCCAGGACTCGAATCTGGTTTCCCAATTCCAAAGTCAGCAGCACTGGCTGTAACACCACATCCTCTACTTTTTTAATTTTCTAACGGTGCAGGTTGCCATTTCAGGCCATTAGGAAATGTGAAATGCTATTTCTGAATGCACAAAAGACATTTGTGGTGGTGCAAAATTTTATTCCTACCTAATCGCAGTCAAATTTTGGAAATCGCAGAATGGGAGATTGCAAATAGGGATTTTCAAATTACGAGTCGCTAACCACACATACAATGGATTTCCTAATTGCAAACAGTCACAAAAGGCCATTTAGGCCACCAGGTGGTAACCAGGTGTAAAACATAATAAGACACCCAAAAAGCATCAGACTCTTTCACAATGGTGACTTTCTACATTCTAGTGAAGAGGATGAGGATTTTGGCTGGGAGGGAGAGAAGGAGAAGGAGATGTTCAGGATGAGGGTTATCCTTTTTGAACATACTGAGGATGAGAATTATGAGAGGTACAGGCTCAGGAGTCAGGTATTTTTTTATTTACGTGCTAGGTTACAAACTCAACTACAGACCACAGCACTCAGAAACTATGGAATCCCAATTCATTTGGAGGTATTGTGTTGCCTACACCTCTTAGCTTCTGGCAGTTACCAGGGGATCATAGCAATGGCATGGAGGGGTGTCACAAAGTTCTTTTCCAGGTTCTTTCACAGGTTTCTGGACATCATGGTGAGCAAACCGAACCAATATATCTCTTTTCCCAATATCCCCATTAATTTCGACATTCCGCATTCATGTTCTACAGGGCAGCACAATTCCCCAATAACCTTGTGTTGGAAAATGGGTTATTGGTGAGGGCAGGTAGGTACCTACACTTAGCAATAGGCCAATAACCTCCACTTAGGTCCAGTTAGGTCTCAGTAAACTAAACCCAGCTCAACCCTTGGTAGCTTGGCAATGAGCGAAAAGGCTTAACTTAGGAGACAGAGGGGGTCATTCTGACCCTGGCGGTCATTGACCGCCAGGGTCAACGACCACGAGAGCACCGCCAATAGGCTGGCGGTGCTCTCAAGGGCATTCTGACCGCTGCGGTTTGGCTGCGGTCAGAAAGGGAAAACCGGCGGTCTCCCGCCGGTTTTCCACTGCCCTCAGGAATCCTCCATGGCGGCGCAGCTTGCTGCGCCGCCATGGGGATTCCGACACCCCATACCGCCATCCTGTTCCTGGCGGTTCGCCCGCCAGGAACAGGATGGCCGTAAGGGGTGTCGTGGGGCCCCCGTAAGAGGGCCCCACAAAGAATTTCAGTGTCTGCTTAGCAGACACTGAAATTCGCGACGGGTGCAACTGCACCCGTCGCACCTTCCCACTCCGCCGGCTCCATTCGGAGCCGGCTTCCTCGTGGGAAGGGGTTTCCCGCTGGGCTGGCGGGCGCCCTTCTGGCGGTCGCCCGCCAGCCCAGCGGGAAACACAGAATCACCGCGGCGGTCTTCGGACCGCGGAGCGGTGTTCTGGAGGGGGAACTCTGGCGGGGGGCCTCCGCCGCCCGCCAGAGTTAGAATAACCCCCAGAGTGTAAACCATTCCAATATCACAAAACAGTAATTAAATTATGCACAGGAAACAGTTTAGAAATCCAAAACCAATTTATAAAAATAGCTTATATTTTTATCTTTAAAATGACACAAAAACTAATACGATTGGATAAGGGGAACCGGATATATGCATTTTTAAATAATTATTGTTTTCTAGTGCTTAGAAACAAAAAGCGCCAATCTGGTCACCTGGTCGCACCTCGACCGGGGCAAAGTCAAAGTTTAAGGCCGACCACGATGGAGCTCAGCTCAGCTGCAGCCCGCGGGAGGCCCCAGGCAAAAGTTTACCTTTAGACTTAGTCGTTTTTCTGATGATTTTCTTCAGAGGGATGAACCTGCCAGTCCAATCCGACCTCCTGGAACTCTTCTCCGGATACGCATTGCGGGAGCCCTCGGTAAAGATTTGTACTATCGGACTTAGATGTTTTTTCGAGGTGAAAATCCTTCGACCGGCGCAAACCTGGATCTTGATCTGACGTCCTTGGAGCCCTCCTCGGATACGCTGGCTCGGAGGTCCCGGTCAACTTCCTACGTTCGGACTTAGGGGGTGATTCTGACCCCGGTGGTCAAGGACCGCCGGGGTCGGCGGGAGCACCGCCAACAGGCTGGCGGTGCTCCGCAGGGCATTCTGACCGCGGCCGTACAGCCACGGCCAGAAACGGAAAGTCGGCGGTGTACCGCCGACTTTCCGCTGCCCATGGGAATCCTCCATGGCGGCGCAACTTGCTGCGCCGCCATGGGGATTCCGACACCCCATACCGCCATCCTGTTCCTGGCGGTTCGCCCGCCAGGAACAGGATGGCGGTATGGGGTGTCGTGGGGCCCCCGTAAGAGGGCCCCACAAAGAATTTCAGTGTCTGCTTAGCAGACACTGAAATTCGCGCCGGGTGCAACTGCACTCGTCGAACCTTCCCACTCCGCCGGCTCCATTCGGAGCCGGCTTCCTCGTGGGAAGGGGTTTCCCGCTGGGCTGGCGGGCGGCCTTCTGGCGGTCGCCCACCAGCCCAGCGGGAAACACAGAATCACCGCGGCGGTCTTCAGACCTCGGAGCGGTGTTCTGTCGGGAGAACTCTGGCGGGCGGGCGGCAGAATGACCCCCTTAGTCTCTTTTTTGGAGATTTTCTTCACCGGGATGAACCTGCAAGTCAGGCCGGGTCACGGTTGAGGCAAGTCCTCTAGTGTTGCCGCAGCGGATCGGTCCCTCTATTGAGCTTTTTTTCAAAAGTTCTCCAAACTTCTCCAAACTTCTGGATCTTCTCCCATATGTTCCTTTAAGGTTCTTTTGGGGTCCACAGCTCACCCCAAGGTTCCAGAAGCTCTGAGATGATCCTTGGGGGCGTGGACTACAACTCCCAGAATGCACCTGGCACAAACTGCTTTTTGGCCACTGGACAGTGGTCAGCTGGTTGATTTCTTCAGGAGTTGGTGCAGGGGACTCTGGTTAGAGATTTTTCACCAGTAGCAAACAGGGAGTCCCTCCTTGAACCAGTTGAAGCCAGGCAAAGTCCTTCTTGTGGTGAAGCCCAAGTGTGCAGCTGGTGCAGTCCTTCAGAGTGCAGGGTCCAGGTGCAGACCAGGGGTCCAGCAGGGCAGTCCTTCTTCTCCTGTGGTTCTTCCTTGTTGGAATCTGATGGGGAGCTGAGGTGTGGGTGCAGGTCTGCCAGTTTTATCCCTGCTCCTGGGTGAAAAACAGGGGGGTCCTGGCTCTCCAATCAGGTGCAGGGTCCTTCCCCCTGTGATGACCACTTCCTTTGAAGTGTGGCAAAAATCAATCTCAGAGAGCAACATTCCTCAAAAATCCATCATGACTGAAAGTGATTTTTGGAGGTTACATCTGTCTGAGCCCACCCATTGGTGTGGCTAAAAATCCGAAACACTCCCCTCTCCTGCCCTCTCCTAATCTAATCAAGGGGGCGCCTAACTGTCTGGGTTTGCAGGATGTGTTGTGTTTTGCCGGGTTGCTCCAAATGTCCTTCTCTGCCTTTGAAGACTAGTTTGGCAACCCTCCCCCTTCCTGCATCACCATCTGCTGAGGGGAGATCTCCTCCCACAGGCACATCTCTTTGTGTGAAGCCAGGCCACTTCACACCTCATCTAGGAAGCCTGGCCAGGCTGCCAGAGGCTGGCCAATCAGAGCACAGCAGCAAAAACACTGCAGGGCTGAAGTTGGCAATGTTTAAAACTCTTTACCTGAACAAATTATATTAAATCCATCAACTGGAATTTGTGGGATTTATTATAACAATTAATTTGATACCAAACTCTTGGTATCTGTTACTTAAGGGGATTTTAGAAATTAAAATAAAGTATCCCCATTCTAGCCTATGGAGGCCATTCACTACAATGAGGGAAAAACAAATGTGGCTGTCTTACCTCACCAGGGCTTATAAAACTATTTTTATAAGGTCCCTGCTTCTAGTTACATGGCACCCAGCCCTAGGGGCACATAGGGCACACCTAAGGGGTGACTTATATGTAAAATTAAGGTAGTCTAAGACTTTGGAACTACTTTTAATTCCCAAGTCAAATTTGCATGTAACTTTAAATTAAAACCAGCCAGCAAGGCAGGCCTGCCTTTAAAATAATACTGGGCACCTCAGCAGTGCACCTATGAGGGCACTACCTATGCTGGGTCCCTAACCCTCTATGCCCTACCATATACTAGGGACTTATAGGAAGGTTAACTTTGCCAATTATAATTATCCTAATTTGCATATCCACTTTACACAGAGCACTGGCCCCTCTGACTGGTAAGCAGTACCCGGGGCACAGCCAAGAGTCAGTAACCACCAGTATCCGTCCAAAAAGTGCGGGGGTGACCAGGGCAAAAAGGAGGACTTTCCTACACCTTAGGTATGTTGATGTACACATATTTCCATATATTCTCCCTCAGAAAATGAATTCATACACAGTAACTTAATTTGCAGATAGTGTGTGATACCTCCTGTATCCTAACCGATCTTGTGGCCAATTCCTTGGCAGCACCTATGACTCATTCATGTTCCACTAGAGTGGAACACAAAACTGACTATCACAGGGTGAATTTGGAGGTAGTTTCCTACTAGGTATGAGAGTCATAGACTCATTGAATATAGTGGCCAGGACAGTCTGTAAAATGTGATCTAAAAGTTTCCCTCCTCTGGCTCTTAAGGTGACAGTGTACATGTCTTACACCCCTGGATACTCACACCACACCTGAATCCAAGGACAAGAAGTGAAAGGCAGTACAACAGGGAACACATGACAACAAGTTCGATCATAGAGAGAACCTTTAGGATCCTGAAGTCCCCATTTCGCTCCCTACACAAAACCAGCGGGGCACTACTGTACAGACTGGCGATGTGCTAGAAGATCAATGCCACATGGTCAATGCTTCACAATATCTCAATGAAGAAGGGTGTACAGGATATCCCCATAGAGCCTGATTCTGACTATGATGATGACTTATCGCCACTACAGGTGCAGCAGGAGGGGACATGTGCAACAGAAGAGACATCACAACTGATGGTAATGCTTGGTGTATACATGAGATATCACCTTTTATTCAGGTAGCTACAACATTGTTTCACTCAAGGATCTAAAAAAAGTATGTAATGCTAAATTTAACGAAGGCAACTTATTCCTCTGAGTGTTCAGTGGTTCATATCTTTTGGCCTCTGGGTTGTAGGATTTTAGACATGTCAGTCCCAGAAGTGTGTCGGCTTGAACGCCTGTAACTCTTTGCCTCCTGACTGTATGTGCAACTAAGGCTAGGGCCCTCTTCACTCTCAGGTTGGGATAGGATGTTGGGGATACAGATGTTGCTGATCTTCATATTCTCAAGGCCTGTGGTCACTTGCACTAGCCCACCTGCAATGTCCTGATAGCATTACCCCATGTCAGTTTGTAAGTTCACAGTCTGCCTTGCTAGTGTTGTTGTGGCTACTGCCAATCGGTCGATGAAACATGTAACGTGATCAAACCTGCCAGATACTGCCTGTTCCCCTGTCTATGCACAAGGTGCTCCTCCTGCATTGCAATTAGCCACCATTCGTGCCCTTTCTCCAATTACTGCATCGACCTAGACGTTCATTGCAGATGCCTATTCCGTGCCCTTATTTGTTTTGTTTGCAGGCGTTGTATAGAGATGATGAACTTCACAGGAGACTTCTCCAACATGTAGTCCGGCATGCTAACAATACTGACAGTAGATGTTTAGCCTCTGCAATGTCTGTGTGTCCTGCCCTCTAATGTTGTGCAGTCCTTGCCCTGCAATTGCCCCACATCGCTGTCCACATACTCTGGCAGTGGTGAGATGGTTGCTCTCCTCGCAGTTGGAGTTTGGGTGATGAGTTGAGTGGATGGTGATGTTTTGTTCTTAATTTCCACATCAGTGTCAGTAGCCCCTTCGGCTGCAATGGGTCCTGACATGGGTGGGCTGTGATCTGTGAAAATTCATGAATATAGTTAGCATAAATAAATGGTTAATGTGTGTCCACAGTATTGTTGTAATTGTGTGTTAGACCTGACAGCCTTAGGGTGGTTACCCCTATCTTTTGGCCTGCCTCCCTCCACTTTTTGGGACCCTGTTTTTGCTGGTTTTAAGACTCTGCACACTTTACCACTGCTAACCAGTGCTAAGGTGCATATGCTCTCTCCCTTAAAACATTGTGACATTGGTTCATTCCCAATTGGCTTATTTAATCTACTTGTAAGACCCCAGTAAGGTGCACTACATGTTTCCACGGCCTGTAGATTAAATGCTACTAGTGGGCCTTCAGCACTGATTGTGCCTCTCAAGCATGTCTCAGGCCTGCCATTGCAAGGCCTGTGTGTGCAGTTTCACTGCCACTTCTACTTGGCATTTAAAAGAACTTGTCGAACCTTAAACTCCTCTTTTATTTTTCTACAAATAAGTCACCCCTAAGGTAGGCCCTAGGTAACCCACAGGGCAGGGTGCTATGTAGATAAAAGGCAGGACATGTACCTGTGCAGTTTATATGTCCTGGTAGTGTAAAACTCCTAAATTCGTTTTTGTCAGAGTCACCAGATTCTTGGGGTCTGTAAACGTTCCCAACACTTCCACCACAAGACAGCTCCAATACTCTGATTAGAATTGTCAAAGAGTCTAAGAGAGTCGAATTGGGGAAAAGGGGATTAGGAAGGGAAAAGCTGGGGAGGAGACCTGTAGGAAGCAAAAAGGTTAAAGCACACAAAATCAAGATTCTATCACATAAATCAATACTAGACTATAACTCTAAGCATTGTCATTCTAAAAGCATGGACAACCTAAGCATAGAATTAAAAGGACTAGAGTTCAAGATGACTGAGTACCTGTGAGGGAATCAAGAAAAGTTAAATGCAACTTTCAAATTCAAGTTCCATTCTTTGCCTGAGGATCAGGAAACAATCTGAATGATTTCTAAAGCATCATATGAATTAGGTTTTGAGAGACATATTAGGAACACACAACATTACATCTTGAAACTCTGACTTTTTGTTCCCTCAAATTGCCAGAACATGAATTGTGCACATTGCAGATTTTCACATAGGGAGAAAAATAACATTGGATGATTTGTGCACCATGAATAACACAAACTAGACTTGGGAAATAAATCACACGACTTGTCAACTCAAAAGCCACCAAGTAAATGCCTTAAAAATGGTAGCGTATAATGAACACCATGATTTTTTAACACAGAAAAGGAATTGCGCGGCTTGCTGATTCGAAGGTCACCAAACGAATGTCAGGAAATGGTAGCGCACAATGAATAACCTGAATTACACACAGGGAAACAATCACGCGTCTTGCCGATTCAAGTACCACCATATAAATGCCAAGGAATGGTAACGCACAATGAATAACATGAATTAAGCACGAGGAAAGAATTGCGCGTCTTGCCGATTCAAATGCCACCATGTAACTGCCTAGGAATGGTAGCGCACAATGAATATCAAGGGTTAAATTACAAGAAAACAAATTGCACGTCTTGCTGATTCGTAGGCCACCATGTAACTGCCAAGGAATGGTAGCGCAAAATGAATAACACGAATTAAGCACAAGAAAATAATTTCGCGTCTTGCCGATTCGAATGCCACCATGTAATTGCCAAAGAATGGTAGCGCACAATGAATTTCAAGGGTTAAAGTACACAAAAACGAATCACGCATCTTGCTGATTCGTAGGCCACCATGTAACTGCCAAGGAATGGTAGCAAACAATGAATAACATGAATTAAGCACAAGAAAAGAATCACGCGTCTTGCCGATTCGAATGCCACCATGTAACTGCCAAGGAATGGTAGAGCACGATAAATAACATGAATTAAGCACGAGAAAAGAATCGCGCGTCTTGCCGATTCGAATGCCACCATGTAACTGCCAAGGAATGGTAGCGCACGATGAATAACATGAATTAAGCACAAGAAGAGAATTGCGTGTCTTGCTGATTCGAGTATCCACATGCAAATGCCATTAAACGTCCGAGCACACACTCACACGCACAAGACTCAAACCATTAATCATGCAAAGATTAGGCCCAAGAACTCGAGCATCTTCGATAACAGAGTCGGGGAGCCTAGCCCAACCTCCGTCTTACCGCCCTGATCTAGGATCACCAAATGAAATGAAAAAAGGGCGAGGCCTAGAAGATCAAAGTAGGCCACCGGAACAGGAGCTCAGGAAGTTGCTGCTGCTCTGCACCGAGATCTCTGAATAGTGAGCACGTGGAACTGGGCTGGCTCCTTAAATAGAGTTTTGGCCCAGCCCACAAACCACACCCAGGCATGCTGCAGGGAAAACTTCTAGAAGGCTCTGGAAAGGGACCACATCCTGACACAGTCTGATAGCCTGCAGCAGTACATTACATGAGAACAGTATTTATATGCATGTTGAACATAAGTCTTCAAGATTAAACTCTGCAATGCAAAAGGTTAATCAACATCATATCAGTACAATGCATAAATGATGTTAGCTTGAAATTGCTAGGTTTTTGCATTCTAGTCACCTGTAGAGCGTGCACTGCCCTGATGCTGACAGTTTTTACAGTGCTGTGAGGCTTGTTCCTTTCATAGGCTAGCATTAGAGTGACCCTCATATACTGTTTGAGTGGCAGATTCTGATCTGAAAGGAGTAACAAGGTCATATTTAGTATGGCCAGAATGGTAATACAAAATCCTGCTGACTGGTGAATTTGGATTTATTATTACTCTTTTAGAAATGCCACTTTTAGAAAGTGAGCATTTCTCTGCACTTAAAACCTTATGTGCCTTACAATCCATGTCTGGCTAGGATACTTTACAGTTTCCTTGTGCATTTCACCCAGACAACCCCAAACACAGGATGCTCAGTCACACCTGCACACATCTGCATACTGAATGGGTCTTCCTGGGCTGGGAGGGTGGGGGGCCTGACACTTGCATTTCAATAGACAGTGGCCTGCCCTCACACAATGGACTGCCAGACCGCCTACTGGGACCCTGGCAGACAGGATAGAACTGAAAGGGGACCTGGTGCACTTCTAAGTCACTCTTTGAAGTCTGCCCCACTTCAAAGACACATTTGGTTATTTAAACAGGGCCTCTGACCCTACCAACTCAGACACTTCTGAACAAGATTCCACTGGTGAAGAAACCCTGAACCAGAACCTGAAACCTGCCAAGAGGAACTGCCTGGCTGCCCAAAGGACTCACCTGACTGCTTTTCGGCAAAGGGCTGCTGCCTTGCTGATGCCCTGCTGCCTTGCAGCCTTCTGGCCCTGCTGAGAAGTGCTCTCCAAAGGGCTTGGATAGAGCTTGCCTCCTGTTCCTTAAAGTCTCAGGACCAAAAAGACTTCCTCCTGCAAAGAACTCCTTGTGCAGTGAAAATTAGATGCACAGCCTGCCACGAACGACGCACAGCCTGCATCGCGGTGAAAAAATCACTGCAAGCTGAACTGGAACGATGCAGCCCTGCTCCCCGGGAGGAGATCGACACAGTGCCAGCATTGCGACCAGAACTTCGACTCACAGCCCATTCAATCAACACAAAGCTGAGCCAGAATGACGCAGACTGAATTCCTGCAAGAAGGATTGATGCAGCGCCTGCCGTGCAACAGACATTTCCACCCATTGCCCACCAGAACGACGCAGCTTCTATGACATCATCCTGCACGCCCAGGAATTTTCCACATTGTCCAAGGGCCATCCGAAAATCCTGCAACCCGAAGAGGATCCAAGTCGGTGCACCGGAAATAGACGCAAAGCGTTCCATGCAGGGAAAATTATTGAGGCATCATCTGTGTGCGCCCGGATAAACCGACACACACCTCCCCGTTTTCCACGCATCTCCTCCTCTGCGGTCCCTTGCAGAGAATTTGAATGTAAACCAGGTACTTTGTGCTTGCAAAAGACACTTGTTGCTTTAAAGACTAAAGACTCTTTTTATCATTCTCTGAAGTGATAATTGAACTTGTGTAGGAAAGTACCCTCTTGCCTGGCATGTTACCCCCATTTTTCACTGTATATATGTTGTTTTAGTTGTATGTGTCACTGGGACCCTGCCAGCCAGGGCCCCAGTGCTCATAAGTGTGCCTGAAAGTGTTACCTGTGTTATGACTAACTGTCTCACTGAGGCTCTGCTAATCAGAACCTCAGTGGTCATGCTCTCTCATTTCTTTCAAATTGTCACTAACAGGCTAGTGACCAATTGTACCAATTTACATTGGCATACCGGAACACCCTTATAATTCCCTAGTATATGGTACTGAGGTACCCAGGGTATTGGGGTTCCAGGAGATCCCTATGGGCTGCAGCATTTCTTTTGCCACCCATAGGGAGCTCTGACAATTCTTACACAGGCCTGCCACTGCAGCCTGAGTGAAATAACGTCCACGTTATTTCACAGCCATTTTACACTGCACTTAAGTAACTTATAAGTCACCTATATGTCTAACCTTTACCTAGTAAAGGCTGGGTGCTAAGTTACTTAGTGTGTGGGCACCCTGGCACTAGCCAAGGTGCCCCCACATCGTTCAGGGCCAATTCACCGGACTTTGTGAGTGCGGGGACACCGTTACACGCGTGCACTACATATAGGTCACTACCTATGTGTAGCTTCACAATGGTAACTCAGAATATGGCCATGTAACATGTCTAAGATCATGGAATTGCCCCCTCTATGCCATCCTGGCATTGTTGGTGCAATCCCATGATCCCACGGGTCTCTAGCACAGACCCTGGCACTGCCAAACTGCCTTTCCCGGGGTTTCACTGCAGCTGCTGCTGCTGCCAACCCCTCAGACAGGTTTCTGCCCTCCTGGGGTCCAGCCAGGCCTGACCCAGGAAGGCAGAACAAAGGACTTCCTCTGAGAGAGGGTGTTACACCCTCTCCCTTTGGAAAATGGTGTTAGGGCTGGGGAGGAGTAGCCTCCCCCAGCCTCTGGAAGTGCTTTCATGGGCACAGATGGTGCCCATTTCTGCATATGCCAGTCTAGACCGGTTCAGGGACCCCTCAGCCCTGCTCTGGCGCGAAACTGGACAAAGGAAAGGGGAGTGACCACTCCCCTGACCTGCACCTCCCCTGGGAGGTGCCCAGAGCTCCTCCAGTGTGCTCCAGACCTCTGCCATCTTGGAAACAGAGGTGTTGCTAGCCTATCTTCTCTCCTAAGTAGCCAAACTCTCTTTTCTGGCTATTTAGGGTCTCTGCTTTGGGGATTTCCTTAGATAACGAATGCAAGAGCTCATCCGAGTTCCTCTGCATCTCTCTCTTCACCTTCTGCCAAGGAATCGACTGCTGACCGCGCTGGAAGCCTGCAAAACTGCAACAAAGTAGCGAAGACGACTACTGCAACTCTGTAACGCTTATCCTGCCGCCTTCTCGACTGCTTTCCTGGTGGTGCATGCTGTGGGGGTAGTCTTCCTCCTCTCTGCACTAGAAGCTCTGAAGAAATCTCCCGTGGGTCGACAGAATCGTCCCCCTGCAACCGCAGGCACCAAGAACTGCATCACCGGTCCCCTGGGTCTCCTCTCAGCACGACGAGCGAGGTCCCTTGAATCCAGCAACTCTGTCCAATTGACTCCCACAGTCCAGTGACTCTTCAGTCCAAGTTTGGTGGAGGTAAGTCCTTGACTCCCCACACCAGACTGCATTGCTGGGAACCGCGTCTTTTGCAGGTACTCCGGCCTCTGTGCACTTCCGGCAGAAATCCTTTGTGCACAGTCAAACCTGGGTCCACGGCACTCTAACCTGCATTGCACGACTTCCTAAGTTTTCCTCCGGCGACGTGGGACTCCTTTGTGCGACTTCGGGTGAGCACTGTTTCACTCCACTTTGTAGTGCTTGTTCCGGCACTTCTGCGGGTGCTGCCTGCTTCTGAGAGGGTTACTTGTCTTGATCGACGCCCCCTCTGTCCCCTGACACAATTGGCGACATCCTGGTCCCTCCTGGGCCACAGCAGCATCCAAAAAACCCTAACTGCACGACTTGCAGCTAGCAAGGCTTGTTTGCGCCTTTCTTCAGGGAAACACTTCTGTACGACTCTCTACGGCGTGCGGGATCCATCCTCCAAAGGGGAAGTTTCTAGCCCTTGTCGTTCCTGCAGAATCCTCAGCTTCTACTGTCCAGTAGCAGCTTCTTTGCACCCACAGCTGGCATTTCCTGGGCATCTGCCCGTCTCCGACTTGCTTGTGACTTTTGGACTTGGTCCCCTTGTTCCACAGGTACCCTCGACTGGAAATCCATTGTTGTTGCATTGCTGGTTTGTGTCTTTCCTGCAGAATTCCCCTATCACAGCTTCTGTGCTCTTTGGGGAACTTTAATACACTTTGCACTCACTTTTCAGGGTCTTGGGGTGGGCTATTTTTCTAACCCTCACTGTTTTCTTACAGTCCCAGCGACCCTCTACAAGGTCACATAGGTTTGGGGTCCATTCGTGGTTTGCATTCCACTTTTGGAGTATATGGTTTGTGTTGCCCCTATCCCTATGTGTCCCCATTGCATCCTATTGTAACTATACATTGTTTGCACTGTTTTCTAATACTATACTGCATATTTTTGGTATTGTGTACATATATCTTGTGTATATTTGCTATCCTCATACTGAGGGTACTCACTGAGATACTTTGGCATATTGTCATAAAAATAAAGTACCTTTATTTTTAGTATATCTGTGTATTGTGTTTTCTTATGATATTGTGCATATGACACTAGTGGTACTGTAGGAGCTTCACTCGTCTCCTAGTTCAGCCTAAGCTGCTCTGCTAAGCTACCATTATCTATCAGCCTAAGCTGCTAGACACCCTATACACTAATAAGGGATAACTGGGCCTGGTGCAAGGTGTAAGTACCCCTTGGTACTCACTACAAGCCAGTCCAGCCTCCTACAACTTGTACTTATCAAATATTGATCATTTTGATCTGCATTTAACGAGGTAAGTATTATATATTTTTCTAAACACTGTGTGGTGTATTTTTCTGGTGCTATACTGTGTTATTGCATGATTTATTGCACAAATACTTTACACATTGCCTTCTACGTTAAGCCAGAGTGCTCAGTGCCAAGCTACCAGAGGTTGGACACAGGATAATTTGGATTGTGTGTGTCTTACCCGGACTAGAGTGAGGGTCCTTGCTCGGGCAGGGGTTAACCTGACTGCCAACTAAATACCCCATTTCTAACACTGTGATTCCTGTGTTTTTTACATGTTTATCTTGTATAGATATGTTTGGTGCAGTCATCAGCACACAGTACAACAGGCAACCGATGTGTACAACAACTCCCATAATGCATTGCCAGGATGGGGCAAGCCTCTCAATAGAGTTATTTCTACTGTGATGTATGGCATATGGATTTGCTACCATTATGTTATGTTAGGTAAGTAAAGGGAAGATAACTTACCCTGGCTGGTGCCTGAAGTATTGGAGGTGTCAATGTCAGACACTCCGCCACACTCTCTGGTTCCAAGATCACCTTGATGAGTGTCTCCAAGAGACTTGGGAGAGGGTGTTTTGAGGGCCCACTACCTGTTTCACATTCCTCAGCCATCCTGCTGTCCACTTTTTCCTTTGTGCTGGACCTCAAATCAAACCACAGTTTGTGTATCTCTGGGATGGTCCTCTGGGTGACTCCTACAGAGTTCCCCTTCTCCAGGATTCTGGTCTAGATTTTGCTTTTGGCTCTCTGGTATTTGTAAACTTCCTGGTTTGACACCATTATTGTGCTTAAAAAATGTGACTTTTCCTATTTAGCAATTTCACATGAGTCCTAATAGTCCTAATCACAATTTTGCGATTTTCAAAATTGCAATTTCTTAATTGCAAATGTGAATCAATAGAAATCACTATCAGTGGAATCTACAGTCACATACATAACATTTTGTGTTTACCAAATATCAATTTCTATGGATTTGTAATTTGGAAATCGCAAATCTGAAACTTCGTCCAGATGGACCTAAGTGACTTATTCTGTTATTTTCATTATTCAGGGAGCAGAACAACTATGTGAGAACCTCTTTTGGGTTATAAAGAATGTTCCTAAACAAACTCATTCAAAAATACTAGTGAGGCTAGGTTTGCCCCTCAAAGGACTCTATAGTTTATTTAACATTGGGTGTTCGCCAAACAGGGAATTAATATCTTCTTACATACCAAGCCACAGCGACCCACCTTGTTTCATGCTCCTACATGGCTTTAAGTGAATTAATTTACTGCAATACTGCAATAGTGCTTTGTTTTCAGGTATCACAGTTTGGAAACATTGAATAAGGTTTGACCCTTTCTGATTCTGAACTGTGCTGGCTGAAATGAAGTAATAACTAAGAGAAATATTGAGATACATGAATTAACGTTGACCCTTTTGAACCAACACATTTCCAATAGACAAAGAGTGGGAAAGACCCTTTCATACATCTGACCCTTGGTGCTCTGTAGGCACAGAAAACAGGTGCTTATCTCTGCCCTGTGCTAGCAAAACCTATCATGACATGGCCTACAAGCTTTTTTTTTCTGTGGAAGGACTTAACTGCCAAAGGAGAGCTAAGGATCATCTCCACCACCCACCCCCATACATGAGTTTACCTAATTGGACACATTGTTTGGGTCTTATGGATCTTGCAGGTGCTCTCTCATTGCTCTAAAAAATGATGTGACTGATCTCTCAACCCAAAAACCACACCATTCTCGATTCTGTACCTAAACACACGTATAGTAACCTTCTCTTCCACAACCTTATCTCTCTGTATTCATTTCTAGCTACCAAAAATGTGGTGTGTGGGCTACCAGAACCATATTAATTTAAATATGAAAATGCAAGTATGAGTAAGAATTATTTGCAGGATTTCAGAATCACTGAATCTCTTCGCATCCTCTGAGTAGATCAGCACTCCAATATTAACTATTGATTCGTGAGCACCACAGTACCAAATTGCGGTGGAATTCCTGTCCACTTTGCAAGTACAGTTCTGCTTTGCTGCTGCATACTATACATTTTGTAGAAGGGTTTTTCCAAGAGCTAAAGTTATATGTTTTAATCAAATAGCAGCTACCCATCAGAGATGATCTGCTGGAGAAAAGAAAATGTAAATATAAGCATGCTGTCTATCTCAGTAGAGAAGCTCACTTTTAAGCAAGGGGTAGTGATTCATGGAACCAAAGGAATTTACTTGTTTTAGAAGCTTACAAAGTGGGTTGATAAGTTGAAAGACATAAAAATATATGTAGTTGTGCAGAGCTATTGCCATACACACATGGCTGGGGTCTACTATTGGTTCAGATCAGGTACAGCATTGATTAGTAGCAGTTGGTGAAGTATGTGGGGAAGACATCGTGAAGGAAGACCACTACGTTTTAGAAACATGAATTGTAGGAGTCATTAACTCAAATGTGCAATAGTTTCAAGAAATGAGCAAGCTAGATCCCTATACCAACCTGAGTACATATGTACTTAAGCACAAGTGGATTCTTCAGGTGCCTAGTGCAGTGTCTTGCATGATTTAGAAAATAACCTTTCCGGCTCCCTGAGAACTCTGTATCTGTGTGATATAATCGCTGGAATAAAATATAATGAAAGCTTGCATTATAATGTTGGAGTTCACAAATGCACACAAAGTATTAAAGACGTGATTTACAGCTCTGTGTGTGGCCTAGTTATTAAGCTGGTACCGGGCTGGGAAAGGTGCTACAACTGCTGATTAGATAGAGGGTGAGTAACACAAAGAAGAAAGTGCTCTCCTGGAGATTTTGCCATGGCCCCTGTAAATTGCTCGGGCATGCCACATGTGCCACCCGGCACACCATCAAAGCTGCTGGGTAGTGGCTCAGAACAATTCCAGAGGTCTCCATGAGTAACAGGGCTCCGATATAGACCTAAAAGAAGGTCAAAACTCCAAAGATTGTCCTGAATGACCCAGGGGCTGAAACATCGTCTGGTCTCAGTGATGATGCAGATTGGCAGGGACTGTTGACAGCGTTTGACAGAGCTCCACCCTCGATGTCAGCCACTCCTATGAACAGTTACAATGCTGCCACCTTCCTAAAACCACCACCACCACTTGACACTGCCAAAAAGCAACACATTGACAATAGATAAACTGCTTGGATAGAAACACTTGAAGATTTCATAGATGTACTTGAAGAGACTTATAACAGAAAGATTATAATATATATATAAAAAATCATGCTGGTGATGGTGTAAAAGAAGTCATGAAGAAAATGCCAGGAAATGAAGAAGTCATACAATGTCAGATAAAGAATGCTTTGAATCTCAAGTGTAATTCAGTACCAAACATTGACTATGAACGATATGTTTTAAAAAACGTCAAAGTGCGGGCAAAACAATCAATGAATTTGTGGAAGGACTCAATACAATCACCAAACACTGTAAGTTAAAAACAATGTAATAATGAAGAAGCCGTGTGGATTAGAGTGAACAATGGATGCTTGTACGATTCAAACAGATGAATGCTGAGAGAAATACCTAGTCTGAAGTGGGGCTTGCAGCTGCTGACATGGAGGTGAGTGAGTTTGTCATGAGTGTTGAAAGTAGTTCAAAACAAAAGACTGAAGGCCACAAAGTGATACCTAAATTCAAAAAGAAGTTGCATTTCAGGGGAGAATTTGCTTTTCCACATGAAGGAAAGTGTCCCACCATTGGTCAGATAAGCAACTTCTCTGGTAAAGAGAACCATTTTGCAATGATGTGTAGAGTGAAGGAAAAAGTAAAGGTGTCATGGTGCAAAGACAACATGGCCACCAGAAGGTTCTAGAAGCAATGTTTGATTTGTTCCCACAGGGCCAAGTGACAACATCAGTTGAGGCAAATAGATATTAAGGGGCAGATGTAGGTACAAAAAATTTAGCAAGTTGCAAATTGCGAGTCATACTGACTCGCAATTTGCAACTCGCAACATTTTATGCAGAAAGGTGTCTGAGACACCTTCTGCGACTCGCTATGGGGTCGCAAAGACCCACCTCATGAATATTAATGAGGTGGGTCGCATTTTGCGACCCCATAGCGAGTCCATGCACTCACAGGGATGGTGGCCTGCTGGAGACAGCAGACCTCCACGTCTGTGACTGTTTTTTTAATGAAGCAGTTTTTTAAAATCTTTTTGCAGCCCGTTATTCCTTAAAGGAAAACGAGTTGCAAAAAGAAAAACTTCCGAAACCATTTGGTTTTGTTTTTTTCAGAGTAGGCAGTGGTCCATAGGACCACTGCCTGCTCTGAATTTTTTTTTTTTTTTCGGCATTCACAAAGGGGAAGGGGTCCCACTTCAAGTGGGTGGTAACTGCGAGTTGGTTTGCGACCGCATTCGCGGTCACAAAGCAACTCCGCAAGTCGATGCGGTCGCAAATAGGAAGGGAACGCCCCTTCTTATTTGCGAGTCGCATCCTCAAATTGCGAGTCGGTACCGACTCGCAATTTGAGGTTGTGCATCGCGTTCGGCCTTTTGCATGCCGCAAACTGTGTTTTTCCCAGTTTGCGACATGCAAAGGGCTTCCTACATCTGGCCCTAAATGAAGTAAAATGTCATATAAATCATAATCAAACAGTTTTTCTGACCCAATAATAAGACAAGGTGAAGAAAGTCATTGAGACATGTCATTGCTCACCTCAGAAAAACATGCACATGTCGGACTGGTCGCCTATGAGGAGAAAAGGCAGTCCAAGAAAAGTTGACATGTCAAAGCAACAAAATCATACAAACACTGTCCAAAGATTACATTGGAAATAAATGGATGTTCAATAATGTTCACTATCAATAGTTGTGCATCGATAAATAGAATACCTGAAGAAAAGTATAATCGACTGTCTCCATTAATATGGCTTACTCCTCAAAGACCAAAGTGCACACTTGGGCTGCATCGATGCTCATGAACAGTCGAGGTTTGTTTATAACAACAATAAATCATAAAAAAACAAAAGTACTAGCAATGATCCATGTGCTTAACGGTACATCGGCAAGTGTCTGCTTGCTCATTTTTAACACAGCTGCAGACATGGGACTGATTTTAATGAATTCCGACAAGAATGCTCATTGTTTCATGGTTTAGGAAAGTTAAAGACTCTGAAAGTAAAGCTGCGTATTAACAAGGATATCCTTCCTGTTGCTTAAAGACATGGATGAGTTGCTTTTCATTACAAGAAGCTGTTGAAAAAGAACATGAAGCAACACTTTAACACATTATTGAAAATTTTACTGGTCCAGCGCCATGGATTTCTCCCACAGTAGTACTGCTCAGAAAAGAGTGTAAAAGAGCTGTGGGCATATGCTTTGACACGTGCCAGGCAAACAAAGCCATTGAACGAGAACGACATCCAGGGCCGCACATTGCTGACATGATAACTCAATTGGATGCTGCCAAAGTATTCTCTCAAAGACTTAAATGAAGATTATCATTAGTTAGAACTTGAAGAAAACTGCAGATATATTACAACCTTTTCTACACATGTTGGTTTGTTTTGATATAAGAGACATAGGCTCTGCTTTAAGAAAAGTGGCTCTGCACTCAATGCAGCGCCACATTTCTTGCGACCCTTAGCACCCCCCCAACCACGTGTGGACTGTATCTAAGAGACAGCGTACCATGGCGGTAGTTAGGGGAACTAGTGTCAACACTTTTTAAGCTAGTGGGGAGCTTTGCAGGATTAGCGTCTAAAGTTTGGATGCTAATCCTGCAAAGCCCATTGAAAACAATGGCATGCCTCCTTTTAATGCCTGCTCTGAGTAGGCATTAAGAATGACAAAATAAATGATGCAAAGAAATCTTTCAGATGCGGGGGAACATCCCCTTTGCATACATTATGCAGGCATTGCATAGCACAAAGGGTTACAAAGTGGCAATGCTTGCATTGTGCCACTTTGAAAATTTGGTGTGGCGATTTTGGCCTCGTTAGGCCACATTAGCATAAAAAAATGACACTAATGTGGCATAAGGAAGTGCTAGGGGCTCTTAAATCAGCTCCTTAGTTTTGGTGTATCATCAGTGTTAGAAATGGGGTCTTTGTTTGGCGGTCAGGTTCCCCATGTCCAAGCAAGGACCCTCACTCTAGTCATGGTAAGTCACACACAATCCAATCTATCCTGTGCCCACTCTCTGGTAGCTTGGCAGTGAGCAGTCAGGCTTAACTTAGAAGGCAATGTGTAAAGTATTTGTGCAATAAATCATACAATAACATAATATAGCACCACAAAATACACCACACAGTGTTTAGAAAAATAGATAATATTTATCTGGATATTTGCTGGTCAAAACTATAAAAGATGCAATAAGAAAATGTAAAGATATCACTGAAAAGTGATATGAAGTGTCTTAAGTCTTTTAAAAGCAAACAAAGTCTCTTTCAAGCACAAAGAACCTGGTTTGGAGTGAAAAATCTCCACAAAGGACCACAGAGGAGGAGATGCGTGGAAAATGGTGTGTGCGTCGATTTCGCCACTTCACACACAGACTTGCATTGTTATTTTTCACGCAGGGAAGACGTTGCGTCGATTTCCGGCGTGCGGACAGTCTCCTTTGTGGGTCATGGGGTTTTCAGATGCCCCGGGGTCTGTGTGTGGAATCTTGGGCTTGTAGTCTGGCTGTGTGTCATTCTGGTGGGCTGTGCGTGGAATTTTCTCCCTCACGGCAGGTGCTGCGTTAATTTCCTCTCTGGAAGTCGGGCGGCGTTGTCCAGGTGGGCCATGCGTCGAAGTTCCGGTCGCACCGTAGGCGCTGTGTAGATCTTTTCCTTGCGAAGTCGAGCGGCGGCATCCCGGGTCGCGTGCAGTGAATTTTTCATCGCGGAGCAAACTGTGCGTCTAATTTTTTGATGCACAAGGAGTACAGTTGAAAGAAAGAAGTCTTTTTGGTCCTGAGACTTCAGGGAACAGGAGGCAAGCTCTATCCAAGCCCTTGGAGAGCACTTCTGCAGCAAGGCAAGAGTTCAGCAAGGCAGTAGGGCAACAGCAAGGCAGCAGTCCTCTGTAGAAAGCAGACAGGTGAGTCCTTTGGGCAGGCAGGCAGTTCGTCTTGGCAGGATGCAGGTTCTGGTTCAGGTTTCTTCTCCAGCAAGTGTCTCAGGTGGTAGGGCAGAGGCCCTGTTTTAAACCCAAATGTGCCTTTGAAGTGGGGGAGACTTCAAAGAGTGGCTTAGAAGTGCACCAGGTCCCCTTTCAGTTCACTCCTGTCTGCCAGGGTGCCAGTAGGGGGTGTAGCAGTCCTTTGTGTCAGAGCAGGCCCTCCACCCTCCCAGCCCAGGAAGACCCATTCAAAATGCAGATGTATGCAAGTGAGGTTGAGTACCCTGTGTTTGGGGTGTGTCTGAGTGAATGTACAAGGAGCTGTCAACTAAACCTAGCCAGACGTGGATTGTAAGGCACAGAAAGATTTAAGTGCAGAGAAATGCTCACTTTCTAAAAGTGGCATTTCTAAAATAGTAATATTAAATCCAACTTCACCAGTCAGCAGGATTTTGTATTACCATTCTGGCCATACTAAATATGACCTTCCTACTCCCTTCAGATCAGCAGCTACCACTTCAAGAATGTATGAGGGCAGCCCCCCCAATGTTAGCCTATGAAAGGAGCAGGCCTCACAGTAGTGTAAAAACGAATTTCGGAGTTTTACACCACCAGGACATGTAAACTACACAGGTACATGTCCTGCCTTTTACCCACACAGCACCCTGCCCTAGGGGTTACCTAGGGCACACATTAGGGGTGACTTATATGTAGAGAAAGGGGAGGTTTAGGCTTGGCAAGTACTTTTAAATGCCAAGTCGAAGTGACAGTAAAACTGCACACACAGGCCTTGCAATGGCAGGCCTGGGACAAGGTAAAAGGGGCTACTTGAGTGTGTGGCACAACCAGTGCTGCAGGCCCACTAATAGCATTTAGGGGCATATTTATACTCTGTTTGCGCCGAATGTGCGTCAAACTTTTGACGCACAATCGGCGCAAACCCTGCCCCATATTTATACTTTGATGTCCGACCCAGCGGGCGTCAAAGTTCCACCATGTGCGTCATTTTTTGGAAGGGGGAACCAGCCTTGTGTTAATTATATGCAAGGTAGGCGTTCCCTTCCAAAAAATGACTTTAAGGCCTGTGCCCCATATTTATACTCTGACGTCATTTTGACGCACAGGAGTGGGCAGGCCTTAAAAAACGGCACCCAGCCTGATGGGCGCCGTTTTTTAACGCCTGGGTCAGGGCAGGCGTTAAGGGACCTGTGGGCTCAGAAGGAGCCCAGAGGTGCCCTCCCATGCCCCCAGGGACAACCCCTGCCACCCTTGCCCACCCCAGGAGGACACCCAAGGATGGAGGGACCCATCCCAGGGAAGTTGAGGTAAGTTGGGGTAAGTATTTTTTCTTTGGTTTTTTTTGTGGCATAGGGGGGCCTGATTTGGGCCCCCCTTCATGCCACTATGCCCAATGACCATGCCCAGGGGACATAAGTCCCCTGGGCATGGCCATTGGGCAAGGGGGCATGACTCCTGTCTTTGCTAAGACAGGAGTCATGTCAATGGAGGTTGGGCATAAAAAAAAATGGCGCAAATCGGGTTGAGGCCTGAATTTTGCCTCAGACCTGACTTGCCCCATTTTTTGACGCCCAACCTCCATTTTCCCCTATGCCGGCGCTGCCTGGTGTGAGTAATTTTTTTTGACGCACAGCAGTCCGCAGCGCCGGCTAACGTCATTCAATAAATAAGGCGCCCGCATGGCGCTTTGGAATGGCGTTAGCCGGAGGTAAAAGTTTTGACGCACAACTGCGTTGGCGCAGTTGTGCGTCAAAAAGTATATATATGGGCCTTAATCTACAGGCCCTAGGCACATACAGTGCACATTACTAGGGACTTATAAGTAAATTAAATAGTCCAATTGGGTAAGATCCAAGGTTACCATGTTTAAAGGGAGAGAGCATATGCACTTTAGCACTGGTTAGCAGTGGTAAAGTGTGTAGAGTCTAAAAACCAGCAAAAACAGAGTCCAAAAAGTGGAGGGAGGCAGGCAAAAAGTTAGGGGTGACCACCCTAAGGCTGTCAGGTCTAACAATCACCTTTTCCAATACATCTTAAGACACATCATCCAACCTGTTGTGAATTAATTCAATTATAGTGATAACATATTCATGTGTTGGACCTAAACAGAAGGAGCAAGGTAAAGCCCTGTCAAATACTCGTTGATGCAGGTTTGACCTTAAATACAAATAAGTGTAAGTTCAATAAAGAAAAACTGAAATTCGTTGGCCATTTCTTTTCTGATTGGGGCATGAAGCATGATCCTGCAAAAGTATAAGATTTAACATATGTTGAACCCACAAGATGTTTGTGAGAGACTAGCTTGTTGGTTGACTGGGGTGTGAGCCCTGGACAAGCAACAGCTACAATACCTTACTGGGTGAACCACACAAAGTCACTGATTTAACCTGTGCTCAGCCCTTGGTAGCTTGGTACAAAAAGCAGTCAGGCTAAACTTAGAGGCAAAGTGTTATGTATTTATGCAGTACACAAACAGCAATACAGTAAGCACACTACACAAGCAAAATCCCTAATCAATTCAGTAAAATAAAGAATATTTGAATACATTATTTGACAACAAAATCATTAAAATCCAAATAGTAGAGCCAGAGTTCTGAATTTGTAAATTTAAGGTTCAAAATAACAAGTCCTTAGTTTTGGAAAATGGCCACCTGGGTACTTTTAGCATCACAACCAAGGGTCCAGGAGTGAATAGAGTCCTCTTTGGGGTTCAAGGCTCACTCATGCTGGGTCCAAATGCAGGTTTGAGATGGTGGGTTCCTGCTATGTCTCTGTGGCTCAGAACAGGAGACCAGTTAAACTAGCCCTTGGAGTCACTTCCGAAGTCCTGGGTGCAGATGGTAATGCAGGGCTCTACAACAGGGCTGCTTTTTGAATGTTCCAAGCAGGCTCCAGGCGGCAAATCAGTCCTTCCATGTACAGCAGCAGTCTGGCAGAGTGAATAGCAGGTCACAGCAGCAGGGGGTCCTCTGAAAGACCATACGCTGGTCCAGTATTGAACTGAAGAGCACATCTGAGAGCCCTATGTTTATACCCTGGTGCCCTGCTGCTAGACGGGAGAAGTTTCCAGAAGGGTTCTCTGAAGTTCCAGGAATTTCCTGCCTCCCTAGCTCTGCCTCCTACCTGGCTGCACTGACAATACAGGGTTGTTAAGCATATTGTGTGATGACAGGGTCCAGCCTATTCAGAAGCAAGTGGGGCTCTGTTTAGCTCCACCCCTCCATCAAACTAGTTAATGGCCGATTCAGACTTTTCTAACCCCTCTATTGTGGGACTGTCTGGGGTGAATTAATAAAGTGGCAACTGTCAGTTACACCCAGTCATGTGACCTAAGGCAGGTTACAGGCAAAGAGGGCTAAGGCAGGAAACTGCAAACTTTTTAAAGGTGGTATTTTCAAACTTGCAATAATAAACTGGACTTTACCATTAAAGAGGGTTTATTATTTCATGTTCATAGATACCAAACATGACATATCTTCTGCTTCCGGTTTAGGGATTACAACTGATTACTTTCAATAAGTAATCCCCAATGTTACCCTAAGGGAGGGGTAGGCCTCTCAGAAGTGAGAAAATGAATGTAAAAGTGTTTCACTACTAGGATATACAAAACTAAAAAGTACAGTTCCTATCTTTTAATTACACAGCACCCTGCCTTATGGGCTACCGAGGGCCTACCTTTGGGTGACATTTATGTAATAACAGGGAAGTTTTAAGCATGGCATTTAAAATACCAAGTCAGCATGGCAGTGGGACACTGCTTTCAGGCTGCAAAGGCAGGCCTGTGCCAAGTTTTAAGGTGCTTCTTAAATGAGTGGCACAATGTGTGTTGCAGGCACACTGACAGCATTTAATTTACAGGCCCTGGGTATATGGTATACCACTCCCAACGAACTTACATGTAAATTATATATGCCAATCAGATAGATGCCAATCAAACCATGTTTAGGGGAGTGAGCACATGCACTTACGCACTGGTTAGCAGTAATAAAGTGTGCAGAGTCGTAAGGCCAACAGATACAAATCTAATCAAGATGAGGGCAAGCAGGCAAAATTTTGGGGGGAAAACCACCCTAAGGCTGGCCAGTCTAACAATGTTTCAATGGTACGTTTTTTTCTTGGCATTGCCAATTACTTTTCAAGATATATGAATGACTTTGCCAATGTTTGTGCGCCATTATTAGTTAATGAAGAAAAATGTTTCTTTTCAATGGTCACAAGAATGTGAAAAAAGTTAAAAAGAATCAAACACACATCAAAAATGCTACTTCAATCCAAAGCGCCATACAGAGATGGTGGTCGATGCTAGACCAGTTGGGTTAGGCGTGATACTTGCACAGCATAGTGGATGCCCAAATGCAAGATGACATATTGTGGCAGTGGCTAGTAGAAGTTTGTCTCAAACAGAATGTGTTTATTCACAGCCTGGGAAGAAAAGGTTGGCTGTAGTGTAGGTTTGGGAACATTTCCATGTATTCCTGTATGGAAAGCCTTTCATGCTGGTGACTGATCATTAAGCTTTGCTGACCATCTTTGAGAATCCAAAAGGCAAGGTGCCTCCTCGGATTGAACGATGGGGACTCCTTTGCAAGAGTATGATTATACAATTGTGCATTGACCAGGAAAGGATCAAAATCCTGCTGACTACTTTCCGAGAGTGCCTATTCAAGGTCATGGGCCTCTATCCAAAATGTTTGAAGCCTTCATCGATTCCATTGTCAAGTCAAGTATACCAACAGCTGTATCATTAACCCAGATTGTTACTGCCACAAGACATGAAAGTAACCTGCTAAGGTTAAAGGACATAATTAAACATCAGTCATGGAATAAACACTTTCAATCTCTCAGCAATGATGGTTAATATCAAAAATACAAAAATGTCAAAGATGAATTGTCCATAACTCGGGAAGGAGATACATTGTGAGGATCAAGGATTCTGATTCCTGACAGTCTGTGACAAATGGTGATCGAACTGTCTCATGAAGAACATTGTGGTATTTTTGCTACAAAAAGAGCTCTCCAAATATAAGTTTGATTTTCATACTTAGATGAAAAGAGTTGAAAAGGAACTTAAGGCCTGTCACAAATGCAATTGCCTGTCAAACAAAGTTACTCAAAATACTCAGATCATGTCAGAACTCCCTAAGCCTGCCTAGGAGAGAATAGCCATTGATTTCTTTGGTCCCCTTGATAATGGACATCATTTAATGATGATTATAGATGAATATTCATGTTTTCCTTTAATCAAAGATATTTCTTCCATGACACATAAACGAGTAATCGAAATACACTGATGGCAGCATCTTTGAATTATGGGGCATACCAGCCATTGTAAAGTTTGACTGTGGTCCATCCTTCAACAGTAAATCATTTAAAGAATTTCTGGAGTATCTGAACATAAAGCATGAAAAGATCACACCCTTACAGGCACAGGCCAGGGGACAATTTGAGTGTTTTATAAATATGGTAAAGGAAACAGTAAAGCTTGCAACTCTTGAGAAGCTCATTTTGAAGACAGTATTAACTTCTACTTATGAGTTTTTTTCTAAACCCCATTCAACCAGAGGCAAAAGTCTTGTGACTTTGATGTTCAGGAGAGCAATGGCAATCAAGTTACTTCAATGAACCACAGAAAGAGATAGAAGTGAAACACGATTTGTGCAAGGGACTTGGTTCAGAAACAGAAAATTAAAGTTTATGCAGACAAGAGGCAACGTGTAAAGGAGCTCTCATTCAGAAAAGGTGATTTGGTGATCGCTCAACAGTTACACGAAAGACAATCTGATGCTCCTTATGATGCTGAGCCTTTCTAAGTAGTTTCTACCAAAGGATACATGGTGACTGCCCAGTCCCCTTGGAAGTCTATTACCAGAGACTCTTTTCACTGCAGACCTATATTTAATTGATCTCAAAACTCAGTGGCCCGTATTTATACTCCGTTTGCGCCGAATTAGCGTCGTTTTTTTTTACGCAAATTCGGCGCAAAACCAACGCCATATTTATACTTTGGCGTTAGACGCGTCTAGCGCCAAAGTATGGGCAAAGAGCGTCATTTTTTAGCGTGAACGCCTTCCTTGCGTTAATGAGATGCAAGGAAGGCGTTCCCGTCTAAAAAAATGACGGCGACGCAAATGCGTCGTATTTATACTCCCGGGCAAAAATCACGCCCGGGAGTTGGCGGGTCAAAAAACCCCGCATTTGCGCCACTATTTAACGCCTGGGTCAGGGTAGGCGTTAAGGGGCCTGTGGGCTCAAAATGAGCCCACAGGTGCCCTCCCCTACCCCCAGGGACCCCCCCTGCCACCCCTGCCCACCCCAGGAGGACACCCAAGGATGGAGGGACCCACCCCAGGGACATTCAGGTAAGTTCACGTAAGTATAATTTTTCATATTTTTCTATTTTTTTTGGGTGGCATAGGGGGGCCTTATTTGTGCCCCCCTACATGCCACTATGCCCAATGACCATGCCCAGGGGACATAAGTCCCCTGGGCATGGCCATTGGGCAAGGGGGCATGACTCCTGTCTTTACTAAGACAGGAGTCATTTAAATGGCGTCTGGGCGTCGAAAAAATGGCGCAAATCGGGTTAAGACGATTTTTTAGCGTCAACCCGACTTGCGCCATTTTAAGACGCCCTAGCGCCATTTTCCCCCTACGCCGGCGCTGCCTGGTCTACGTGGTTTTTTTCCACGCACACCAGGCAGCGCCGGTCTGCTTGCGCCGGCTAACGCCATTCCATAAATACGGCGCCCGCATGGCGCTTCGGAATGGCGTTAGACGGCGCTAAAGTTTTTGACGCTAAACTGCGTTAGCGCAGTTTAGCGTCAAAAAGTATAAATATGGGCCAGTGAGTTTTGCAGATTCCTTACCATCTTTAGCAATCTCTGACATTGAAGATGACAGTTTACAGCCTCCAGTAACCCGATCAAAACATCAAGAAAAATAATTGAATAGATACAGTTGTACAATATTTCTATATGTAGATATTTGTGGATGCCCAATGATGTTCCCAAAAGAAAAATCAAAAGTTTTCATTTAACAGAGGGGGATAAGTATTTTCTTGCCTGATTTAGAACAGAACCTTTCTGGCTCTCCTAGGACTCCACATCAGTGTTTTGTAACTGCTAGAATAGAATGTAATGAAAGATTGGTTTTGAATGTTGTAGTTTACAGGTACACACAGAAAAATAAAGGTGCATAATTTACATCTCCTGTGTGGCCTAGTCATTCAGCGAATACTTGGCTTGGGAAGACCCTACACCGAGTTGTTGGTGCCATTTTCTTTTAAATTGGGATTGAGCAAAACATCCATTACTGATTACAACAATGTCAGAAAGTATTGTTTATCAGAAGTACCCAATCCTGAAAGCGTAATGAGTGAGTGCACATGTGCTCGGTCCTGATTCTCTGATTTTCCGCCTATGGTTCAAAAGAGCTAGGATTGCCACTGTCAAGATCCTGTGGCCTTTCCTATTCACAGTCCCTTGTTGATCCAGCATTTGCAAGGCTGAGCACATGTATTGTGTGCACTTGGTTGAGCGCATGTCATCAGAGCAGAGGCTGATGATTTTAGAAGGCAGTGCATATTGGAGTTTGGTGCTCCAAATGTGGATGCCTTCGTGAGACACGACTGTTAGACCTGGCATCCTTGGCGCGGTCTCCCCTGTATTTTTTGCCTCTGCTTCCCATGTTTTGACTGTGTGCTGGACTCTATTTTGCTGTTTTTAGTACTTTAGGAACTTTACCACTGCTGACCAGTGTTAAAGTGCAAGTGCTCTGGTGTACAATGTATTTGATTGGATTTCCATGATTGGCATATTTGATTTACTAGTAAGTCCCTAGCAAAGTGCACTACAGGTGCCCAGGGCCTGTAAACCAAATGCTACTAGTGGGCCTGCAGCACTGGTTGTGGCACCCCCGTAAGTAGCCCTGTAAACATAGCTCAAACCTGACACTGCAATGTCTGTGTGTGCAGTTTGAACCTGTCAATTCGACTTGGAAAGTGTACTCACTTGCCAGGCCTGAACCTCCCCTTTTTAAACATGTAAGGCACACCTAAGGTCGGCCCTAGGTAGCCTCTTAGGCAGGGTGCAGTGTATGTTAAAAGTGGGACGTGTATTGATGTGTTTTACATGTCCTAACAGTGAAATACTGCAAAATTTGCTTTTTCACTGTTTCAAGGCCTATCTCTCATATAGGTTAACATCGGGGCTGCCTTTAAATATCATTTAAGTGCAGGTTACCTTTGAGAGCAGAAACAATATGGATATTGGTGTCTCCGAACCCACAATTTAAAAATACATCTTTTGGTGAAGTTGGATTTTAAACTGTCAGTTTGAAAATGCCACTTTTATAAAGTGGAAATTTTCTTGAGTTAACCATTCTGTGACTCTGCCTGTTTGTGGATTCTCTGTCTGGATCAGACTGACAGCTGGGCTGTTTGTGAATCTCCTCTAGACAGTGACACAAAGGGAGCTAGGGCGTAGCATGTATATCCTGATGAGCCATCTGTGCTAGAGTGGAGGGAAGGAGTGGGCACACCTTAATGGGCTGTGCCTGCACTCTCACAATGCAGTCTCCAACCCCCTGGTGTGTGTCTGGGTCCTGGCCTGGGCAAGACAGGATCTTACAAACAACATAGACTTTCCTTTGCAGTTTGCCTACTTCAAAGGCAGAAAGTGGTATAAGTAGTGGACCCAAAACCCCAGACTATAGATTTCTTCAAGATCTCTTTTGGATTCAAGAGGAACATCTGCCAAGGAGAAGAGCTGAAGAGCTGAGTAGAAGTGCTGCCCCTGCCTGTGACTGTGCTTTGTTGGGCTATCCTGTAGCTTCTGCTTCTACCTGTGAAAGGGGACAAAGACTGGACTTTGTTGAGCAACCGGCTTAAGAAGAATCTCCAAAGGTTTGAACTGTGCTTGCCTCCTGTTTTGAAGTCTCAGGGACAACAAAGACTTCCTCTGCCAGCACCTGGACTCTCTGCTGAGACTCCAGCCCTGCCAAGTGCGTCCCTATCCAGTCCCTGGGCCCTTGAAAGGTGAAATGGCAGAACAAGTGCTGAAATCCACGGACAGAACAATGAGCAGGGAAATTTCCGATGCACCATCTGCAACGTGGTTGATAAATGACTCCCCATTCACTTTGTGTCTGAAATTGACGCTCCACCTGCATCACGGATGGGAGATCGATGCATCGCGGTTGGAGAAAAGACGCAACACCCACTTGCGGCTGTTGATTACGATGCAAACACCCTGCAGCACTGTTTTCTAACACTGTGCGGCCGGATTTCTCATGCATAGTCCCTGGGCATCCAAGTCATCCTGACCCTGCACGGATCCGAGGTGCCACGTCCAGAAATCCACACATCGCTCTCTTGCGAGGGAGAAAAACGACACATCGCCAACCTAACTGGAGACGAAACGACTTGTGGCCTCACTTGCAAGTAAGGAATTGACACATTGCTGACTTTTACGATGCACGCTCACCTGTGCGGCTTTATTTTTTATGCAAACCAGATACTTTGTGCAAAATCAACGTTTCTATTGTTTTCTATGGAGCAATGCTCTTATTCTTTTTAAAATTCATATCTTGACTTATGTATGTTGGATTTTTGCTATTTTGGTCTTGTTTGATTTAGATAAATATTACCTATTTTTCTAAACTGGTGTAGTGTCCATTTTGTAGTGTTTTCACTGTATTACTGTGTGTGTTGGTACAAATACTTTACACATTGCTTCTGGGTTAAGCCTTCCTGCTCGTGCAAGCTTCCAAGCGGGTGAGTGGGGGTTAACTAGGTGTGTTTCTCCTTTTCCCTGACTAGATTGAGGGTCCTTGCTTGGACAGAGGGTAACCTGACTGCCAACCAAAGACCCCATTTCTTACAATGACAATTACCATTTCTCTGCTAATGAACTTCACTCAGGGCCTCATTTTCAGTTTGGTGGGCGGTGGTGGCCGCACACCAAACTGTTCAGGACAGAAAACCACCACTCCGGTCTTCCACCCGCTGGCCCTAATACGAGTTTCCCACTGGGCCAGGGGGCGGGAACAGCATTTCCACCCGCTGGCCCAGCAGGTAACCGGCCACAACATTGATGCTGGCTTCTAATCGAGCAGATGGCAATGATGTGGTGTGTTGTGTGGGACAGCACCGGTCATGCTTTTCACTGCCTGTAATTCAGGCAGAAGCGCAACGGGGCTGTCCATGGGGCCACTGTACTGCCCATGCCAAGTGTAAGCGCCATGCAAAAGCCGGCGGAGAGGGGACTCGAAATCCCCAGGGCAGCTCTCCTTGCAGCACTGCCCTGGCAGATTAAGACCGCCGGCACTACCAGGCTGTTGACTGTTGGCAACCTGACGGTGCTGGCGGTCGGACCATGGCCACTCCACAGGGGTCATAATGTGGAGGCCGGACCGGTGCTTTGGCAATGGTCTGACCTCCTCCTCAGCCCTGGTGGTCTTATGTCTAAATGTTTCTGTTGTATAGGACTGTCGTGCATGTTTTCTTGCTATTGTGGTCATAGAAAACAGGCATCCACAAGCATGGCGCTTTATTTATCCACCAGGTGAAAGAAATATGCCCTCTACAAGATCTGCTGGTGGTTATTAGCCTCTTCTCCTTTGAGTCAACCTTACACTAGCAACCCTTGCAAGCCTTGCAGTTGGTAATCAGACTAAGGGTAGTGAACTAACAAAATTGATCCCAAAATGTAAATGCAACTTCATCAAATACATTTTATTGAGGACTCACCAAACACAGGTCAACCCATGCTGCAACAGACCATAGTTGGTTGTTCCCTGAGAGACAACATTAGTGGGTAGGTATCCGATCTAATTCACTCTGGACCTCAAGGTTTGGGGCTCAGATAAATACAGATAGCAGGGACTTCTTATGGTTTGCTTATGGCAAACAGAGACTGACAAGCAAAACTGATATTTTGCACCTAACAAATGTATTTTTTGGTGTTGCCTCAGGATTGCCCAGGCGTACACTATCCCACCAAAGTCAGTAATAAAAAAGTGACTCAGGAATGAGCCATTATGTGAATCAGGATTATCCTTCCTTTTGTGATTAAAAAATCCCAAACGTATTAAACTGCCAGGTGAGTTATAAGGAGTTACAAAGTGTTCAGGATGTTGTCAATATCCATTTGCCTCCACTCACTGGAATAGGATCCCAAGCAAAAAAAGTCATCTGTTGGGATTCAGAAATGTGTTTACAAAAGTACAGTGATTCTTGGGCCAATACTGGCCAGGGTTTGGGGGGGGGGGGGGGACTTCAGATGACTACACTGTAACAAAAAAAGGCGTCATACATCACTTCAGCGTGAAGTCAGTGTAGAACAGTGGTCTCCAAACTTTTTAATGCTGCGCTCCCCCAGTTGAACAACAAAAATCATTGAGCCCCCCTCAGAATGTTTTCACAATAATTTTATATAGTTGTCAATGTTTAAGTATGTCTAGACCTATTTGAACATTGCAGTTAAGTACTGCTACCTTTTTAAAAATGCAATGACATGCTTCTGCTTAAGACAATGTCCTGTCATCTGTAGAATACTTCTTGGGTATGGTTTATACCCTCAACCTGGGCTAAGTGAAGTGACCCCGTATACCAGTTTGAGTGGGGATGCCCTAAACAGACTTAATTCATTTTTATGGCTCATCTTAACATTTGACTGTGACTTCTTGTGGCAAGTCAGAAGCAGAAACTAATAAATAACAGAAATAAGATACAATGACACAGTTGTGGGGTGTGTGCTAAGTGATGGGAAATTATATCTAACATGTTTATAGAGAGAAAGAGGAATGATGAAAATCGCTAAGATAATGTCATTAGATTTAAATGGAGTAAACGCTTGAAAGAAGGACAGAAATAACATGTAAAGAAGGGAAGCTAGAAGGAAAAAGAAAGCAGGAGGTGGAGAAGGCTGTAACGAACAAAAATGGAAAGAAGGAAAGAAAACTGTAAAGAAGAAAAGAGAACGAAAGGCCGAAGGAAGAAAGGAACTTTATTTGGGGAAACCATAGTGTGGACCTTCCTTGAGAGTGTGCAGGTCACACACACTGCTCGCTTTGGCTACTCTTATGGTGCTCATGTAATACTTAATTCGTGACGATGTTTAAGGGTGGTGGTTGCATATCCATTATACTTTAAAAATGACCAAGAAAGAAAAATGAAGAAAATCTTGAAGGAATCAGAAAAGGCCAGAAAAGACAGACCCAAGATAAAAAGGCAGATGTGAAAAAAAGTGCGATAAAAAGACAGGAAGTGTAGAGTGGTGGAAGAAAGAGGAAGAATCAAAACTTGGCAGCCTTAGTATTCGGCAAGCCGGAATTCACCAGCAAAAAGTGCAGTGTTATAAAATAAACCTTCTGTGTCTGCACTTTGGTTTTGCCCAAATCATACCCTGTTTTCCTGTGAAGCAGAGGAGCTAACACTTTTTTTGTTAAATTGCAAGGACTACTGCTGTTGTTATTTTCCAGGGCGTGACTCACGCTGAAACTAGGACCATGAAAACGAAAGAACCAAGTGGTAATGAAAATAACTTTTGCACCATAACGCTCGTGATGTATACTAGCCCACGCTTCTCTGGGTCTGAATCCCAATACCCAACATGATTAATGCGGCTTGGTTCCTGCATTTCATGTTGAGACAACCACATTTTACAAAAATATAAATGCCCCTTTGACAAAGAGTGCAACAGCTGCATGCTTGTGATCGGTGTTCACTTTGGTCCACGCAATCAGTTTTTATTTAATTTCATCTACTGCAATATAAAGACTCACTGCGTTGCTAGTGGCTTGTCACATTTCGGAGATGAGATGGGAGACCAGTTTTGATTAATTGCTTATCAGTTTCCCGCACTTTGGGTATTAATATTCAGTATGCTTATCTGAAATGTATAAAAGATGAACAGCACATATGCGCATCTCTTGGTCGCACGAACAGACACATTAAGTGAGATATGAATGCATCATGTCATGGGGTTTTGAGCTGAAATGAATGCTCGGTCTCACACAGAATATGCGAAAATTCAATGATCATTATATGACGCCATTAAACACATGCGGATTTATGGTGTAATGAATATTTGTAATGTTACAGGGGCTATTACAGACACCCAGAATGTAACAAAGGTTTAAAAGCGAGCACATTTCCCTTTGAGCCCACATTTTCAAAATACTGTCTTGTCAACAAGTTTATCCAAAGCAGCCAAAGTGTCACAAATCCTTATGAAAAATACCTATTTCTCAGTTGCTTTTTCCAAATGTTTATGTCCAATTAATTATAACAAATAATTTGACATATCTTGATTTGATAACACTTTTCAGAATAGAGGTAGAGAACCCTGCTTATTTAAAGCTTTTAGGTAAATCATTACCACATTCACAAATTTGCAATATATTTCCTAGGTGGATTATATTACATCTTATTACATTTGCCCTAATAAAATACCTAGTTAATATGGTGTAGAGGACATTTACCATGGTTGTGACGGCATATCTGCCCAACTCCATATAAGGCAATTAGACTTGCTTTCAAACTTTGTTGCACCATATAGAATTCAAATTATTTTATAAATTGATATTGAACAGAATTTGTGTACACTTATGCAATTTCAAATTTCATATAAGGCCAAGTTATACCAGTTACAAGAACCACTCAGTACAATAATACAGAGCCAATGTTTGCTGAGCAAGCTGAGGCCAGATAAAAAATTGTCAGCAGGAAGAGTGTAATAATGAGTATTTATCCGTTCCCGGAATTCACAAAAGCCAGGCTTAGGGATCCAGACTCGAGCCACTGAAATTTGAATGGCTTTACTGGACAATATAAATTCAGCGACAAGGAAAGCAACTTACTTCACAGCTCTTTGCAATTTAAGGCATGTCATCTAAAGAATACAATATAGATGTTTTTTTAGTAGACAATGGTAAAGATCAATACACATGATTGGATTAAGAGTAACATTTATGTTATGTCCGCATAATTGAGCAAGGTATACTGTTGCGAAGAAAAGTATTTTTGAGATGAGGTGAAATGTATTTTGAGAAGTATGCCAAAAATATGCATAGTTTGTCAAAAAAACTGCACATTTCACACACCCCCAATGAGCACAGTAGGGAGCATCCCACTTATCAGTTGTAGAAGGTAGAAAGTACACTTTACTACAGGATCCTCTTGTAATACACATTTTCCGGCTTGGAGTGGTTCTCTTTCAAGTATCCTTCCCTGGCTTATCTCAGAGCACATGATTTGCATGAAGTAATGCTTTTCAAAGTAGGTAGCACTGGGATTGTCTTCAAACCACAGCACTCACAACACCGGCACAATGAATTGCAAGATTTCTGTGTCTGTTTACCATCAGCTCTGAGAAGCAGTAATCACACTAGACTAAAAGGCAGGCCTGCCTTAGACTCGTCTTCACTTTGAACAGAAGAAACTGTAGTCCCACCTTTCACCGCTATGATCCACTAACTGGCAGTACTCATAAAGCACTAATCTGCAGCCCTTTGCTAACAAAGCCTTAGTGGAACGACAAGAATACATGTCTACTGACTGGGGTATTGTTATGTCTTACTGTATGATGGACTGGTAGAATGCTCAGCATGTCACAGAGAATTCTGCCAGTTCTTGAGTTCTTTGACTGTAGAATGGGAACTTTGGGGGCTGTAGGTTCTGGGGCAGTTGATGAGAGATCTTGGATGATCTGCCCGCTCCGGTTGATGGTTCCTGAATAAAGACTTACGCTATTGACATAGCTGTGGCAGTCTTTGTAACACTGGCGACGAGGGCCTGAGAGGAGACAGGCTTCACCATCAACCTCTCCTGGAACCCATGGAACAAGAGGAATCAGTAGACTTACCTCGTTTTTGAGCAATTTCAGCTGTCTGGTGATTCACTCCGTTGGCGAACAGTGTGTCGCGTGACACGTCGTGGGACCGGCTGTTTGGGGTCCCGGTGAAGTTCTTGAGCCTCGGAGTGCGGTGCTGCCTTCCCTTGTGCTATCGGGCGCTCTTCCACATGCGGGCAGCGCTGGATGTTTCCTGCTTCACTCGGCATTGCGAGGGCGCCAGTGGCGATTGTGGACAGGCCCCCAGCAGCAATTTGTGAACGAGCGTGCGCCTAACAGTCCTAAAGGCAGTTGGACCGTGTCGCAGGAGACGCGTGTCTTTTTCTGTAATACACACGTGTGCGCCTGAAGCATACGAGTTTCAAACGGCAACTAGAAGGTGTCGTAGGAGACACGTGTCTTTTCCTGTTTCCCTGTTCAGTCTTGAACAACTAGACCACATCTATTGCTGCCATCTTGGATGTATATTGCCAAGTCATTATTGAACAACTAGACCACACCCGTTGCCGCCATCTTGGGTGTATTTTAGGTTTATTTCCTGGAAGTTACTTTTTAGTTATTGATGATTTTTAAAATTTTGCAATCTATTTATTTTTATTCCTATTCTTTACATTTATCCTCACTATGCTAACAACTTCAATGTCACAACCACCTGCCTTCCTATCTGATAAAGGTTAACCCATCTTACCATGGAAACGTTGGAAAAATTTGTTTGACTCTTATTTGATAGCAATTGGGGGTGAAAAGTTTTCTCAGCACGGAAACAAGGTGTTCTGTTACATAATTTAGGAGTGGAAGGCAGGAACATATATGACAGTCTTGAAACATTGCCAATTGGAGGAACAGATGGAGAACCAAGAGACATTTATGAAATGTCTGTAACAATGTTGGCAAAACATTTTGAATCTAAGCTCAATGTGGTCTTAGAAAGACACAAATTTTTTGCAAGAGTTCAAGGAAAGACAGAAAGTGCAGGGAATTTTTTTGACGCATTACGTACACTGGCACATACTTGTGACTTTGGTGACATCACTGATTCCCTCATCCAAGATCAACTTGTACGCTGTACTAACAGCAGGCGGGTCCAAGAGAAATTATTAACAAAGAAGTACTAATAGCTGGATTAAAGAAATGAACAACCATGAAACATTTAGTGGCCCCAGTTCTAATGTTCTGAAAATGACTCATGTTCAGGATAAAGTTTTGAAAGTGGGCATTGACAACAACGTTTCTGTTTCCACAAGAGAAAGAGGGAAGGAAAACAAGGACACTGGAACGCGGTGTTATCGCTGTGGAAATCCAGGGCATTCGGCTAATAGTCTAAACTGTTATGCTAGAAATTCTGTATGCAGGAAGTGCAGGAAAAGGGGCCATTATGCAAGGGTTTGCAAGGGTGACAAACAATGGAGTGTTGATTCTGTTACAGAAAATGTGAACAAAATGATGTTTTGTGTGAAACCTGAGATTAACCAAATGGTAGAGAATGTTGAAGCTGTGGATGAAGGACCAATACTTATGCCTGAATGCTCGGTCAGGATAGATAATAAGGTTGTCAATGTCTTAGCAGACTCAGGGTCACCTTACACCATGATGGGTGATAAGAATTGGCAAATGACTTTTGGAGATGAGTATGGTCCCCTGTTAGAACCTGATATCAATCCTGTGAGTTAAGGGGGGACTAAAGTTGATGTTGTAGGTTACAAGGTCATGAAAATTCCATTCCAGGACAAAGCAACGGTGGAAAAGGTCTATGTGGCAAAACGCGGGGATAACCTGTTGGATTGGCGCCATCAACAGGACATGGGTATTAAGTTGGATCCCAACTCTCCTTGTCAAGTCATGGTAGTAAACAATGAAAATATTAATTCTGACATCCTCGAAGAATTTAGTGATGTTCTGGGGTGTTTAAAAGACTTTTAACATAGAATTATGCTCAAGAGTAATGCCATTCCTACTGTGCACAAAGTAAGAAGAGTTCCCAAATTGATGATGGAGCCTCTTAAAAAGGAACTTAAGAAATTATTGGATTCAGGGGTAATTGAGGAAATTTTATCTTCTGAATGGTTGGCTCCGATTGTTTTAGCACCCAAAGAGGGCAGGAAACAGATTTGTATGTGTGTAGACCTCAGAGACCTAAATAGACATATATGGGTGGATCATCTACCCTTACCCAATATTTCAGAGGAGTTGTCAGGTTTGGGCAGTTCAAAATTATTTAATGTTTTGGATCTCTCATCAGCGTATCATCAGGTTGTTCTACATCCTGAGTCTAGATATCTTACTTCATTTGTGACACCGCTGGGTGCATACCTGTTTCTAAGATTGCCGTTTGGACTAGCTTCGGCAGCCGCTTGTTTCCAACGCATTATGAAGAAGGTTCTAGGGGGAATCCTTGGTGTATTGTTTTTTCAAGATGACATCTTGGTGCATGAGAAAACATTCAGAGACCACAATAAGATTTTAAGAGAAGTATTGAGGAAGTTGGCTTCGTCAGGATTAACTGTGAAAAAAGAGAAAGGCAAGTTTAGAGTTACTGCTGTGACTTATTTAGGCCATACTATTTCCGGCGATGGTATCAAACCCAAGTTGGAGTTGGTAGACTCCATCATTCAAGCACCTGACCCAAAGGATAAGAATGGAGTCAGGTCCTTTTTAGGCCTGGCTGAATACTACTCCAAATGTATTCAAAAATTTGAATGGTGAAGAAAAAGTAATTGCTTTTGCTTCTCGATCTCTTAAGGGAGCAGAACAGAATTATTCTGTTATCGAGAGGGAGGCTTTGGCATGTGCTTGGGCAATTAGACATTTCAAATTTTATTTGTGGGGTTTTCCTTTTTGTGGTAAAAACTGATCATAGGCCTCTTATCCAGATTTTCTCCTCAAAGAAGAGTGAGGATTTAACACCCAGAATATAAAGACGGGTGGAGGGTTTGATGGAATATAATTTTCAGGTGGAATACATACAAGGCACGAGAATTAGTGTAGCTGATTTTTTATCACATGCTTCAATCAATTGTGAGGATGAAGTAGAGGAAGATGGGTGTGTCATCAATTGGGTCAGAGAATTGGCCATTTCTGAAGAGGAATGGAGATGTTCGAAGGAGAAGTACCCTGAAAGGAAAGTACTTGAGGAATTTATAGTGAAAGGATGGCCAGATTTTAAAGAGGTTCCTGTTTCTCTAAAGGGGTTTTTGAATATAAGAGATGAACTTTGCTTTTACAAAGGTGAGCTATTCAGAGGTACCAAGAGCATACCACCTTTAGGTGTGATGGAAAAGACAATCAACTTGGCTCATGAAGGCCAGTTGGGCAGGAGTTTAACTAAGTCAAGGTTGAGAGAGGTGTACTGGTGGCAGGGTTTGGATTGTGAAGTAGAGGCTGTGGTGAAAGACTGTGTATCCTGTGAACATAGTGATAAGAGCAAATCTGTAGTCAAAGCTCCGCTTTACCCTGTTGAGGTACCTGAAAAACTCTGGATGAAGTTAGGGCTGGACTTCATGGGTCCTTTCCAGTTATTACCTGCCAATGAGCGCTATGTCATACTTCTTGTTGATTATTTGCTTCAAAATGGGTGGTGACAAAGTGTGTGAGCACCTTGGATACTAAAGTTGTGATTGAGTTCCTTAAAGAGGAGTTCTCTTGAGAAGGTATACCTAGTCACCTTGTGGCGGACAATGGAGTGCAGTTGACATCCCAGGAGATGCAAGATTTCTTGAAATCGTTAGCTGTTTTGCACTTGAGGAGGGCTCTGTATTTACCTCAGGCTAATGGTCTTGCTGAACGCATGAATAGGATGGTCAAGTTTTGTGTTCAGGAGGCTGTGGAAACTAGGGCTCCTTTGTCTGACCTTCTTAGAGAGATGTGATGGATACTTTGCAATACTCCTAATTCCATCACTGTGATTGCCCCTTTTGAGTATTTGAGAGGCTGGAAGGGCTGTACAAAAATGAATCCAACATGGATGAAGAGGGTATCGTTGCAGTTTGAACAAGGAAGCGAGAAATTCAACAGGGGGCCCAAGCTCATGAGAGCTTATCAGCAAAAATATAAATCTAGTTATGATTTCAAACATGGTGCCTCTGAGATTAAATGGGTAGTGGGTGAGAATGTGATGGTAAAGAAACATGGCTTTGGGAAGAAGGGTAGTTTGGGATTCATGGGTCCGTTCCGTATCAAAGAAGTGAGAAGGAATGTGGTTGTTTTAGACAACAATGATGTATGGAGCATGTCCCGGATTGTAAGATGCCCATTTGTTGATGTGAAATCTTCTTACTCATCTGACGGGCCAAATGTGTCAACACATCATTCAGGCGAACACAAAGCTCCCATTAAGTTGGGAAGAGGATCTAGAGTTCAACACAAACCTCATTGGATGAAAGACCATGGGCCTCATTTCAACCTTGGCAGGCGGCAACCACCGCCCGCCAAGTTGTAACCGCCGTGACCATTCTGACATCCCCGCCGGCCCAGCAGGAATGTGGGCCGCAACATGGGAGCCGGCTCCAAATGGATCCGGCGGTGTTGTGGCTGTGCGACGGGTGCAGCTGCACCCATCGCGCTTTTCACTGTCTGCTGTGCCAAAGGCATGGGCAGTGCAGGAGCCCCCAGGGGCCCGCGACTCTCCCTTCCCACCAGCATTTCCATGGCGGTTCCTAACGCCATGGACAGGCTGGCCGGAAGGGGACTCGTAATCCCCTAGGCAGCGCTGCAAGCAGCGCTGCCCTGGCAGATTAAAACCGGTGGGACAACCATGGTGGTAAACCGCCGGTCCCGGCGGTGTGACCGCAGCACTTCTGCTGCGGTCTTAATCCACGAGTTTGTACCGCCAGTCTGTTGGGGGTACAACCTCCAAAACAGCCCTGGCGGTCTTTGACCGCCAGGGTTGTAATGAGGGCCTATGTCTCCTGAATTTATTGATGCAAACTTCTATGGATGTAAGAAATGTATTGATGCAATCTTCTATGGATGAAAGACTATGGCCCTCATTACAACATTGGTGGTAAATCCCGCTTACCACCGTGCAGAAGACCGCCAACACAACGCTGCGGCGGAATTCCGCTACAGTTATTACGACCCACAGCTCGGAATCCGCCAAAATCCTGACACACACACAAGTCCGCCACACCAAAGGTCAGTGATAAACTGGCGATAACAAAACCGACACCGTCACGGCAACAGGAATACGCCCACACAATCACGACCCACGAATCCACGCGGCGGTCTTTCAACCGCAGTATTCTATTGGCGGTACACAACCACATTGGACAATTGGAAGTACATACACCTGATACACATACGCACACCACTCCCACACACCCAATACAATATAAAACACGCACCCACATCACCCACAGACCCTATGACCAAAATTTAAACAGAAGGCAAGAGAGAGACACCACCAGAAACAACACTACCATCCACAGGCACAGAACACCATCACTCACACAACATCCACGCACCTCAGGCAACACACACAAACACATCCCTCACACATCACAACACGCACCACCTCACACATCACCCACACCATATCATGGCACCTCAACGACACCCCAGGTTCTCTGAGGAGGAGCTCAGGGTCATGGTGGAGGAAATCGTCTGGGTAGAGCCACAGCTATTCGAATCACAGGTGCAGCACACCACCATTGCTAGGAAGATGGAGCTATGGTGCAGAATTGTCGACAGGGTCAACGCAGTGGGACAGCATCCAAGAATACGGATGACATCAGGAAGAGGTGGAACGACCTACGGGGGAAGGTGCGTTCCCTGGTCCCAAGACACCAGATTGCAGTACAGAGGACTGGCGGTGGACCCCCACCTCCTCCCCCACAACTAAGAACATGGGAGTAGCAGGAGGAATAGACTCTGGTAAGTCAAATCTTAACTATTACATCCCCCACCCTACCTGCATGCTATCACACCCTCACCCTCACCCCATCACTCCAAAACCTCACAAATGTCCCACTATCACAACCCACCCATCCCAACACCAAGCCCTGCATGCAACACCAAAGCATGGATACCCATCACCAAAGCATGGCCACAACAGATACCCACACAGACCCCAAACCAATTATCGCACAAGGTCCGAGACAGGAATGCAACCACTGGAGTACAGGGTCACCCACCCATTGCACCCCATGGCACACGCAAATGCAATAATCATGCCTTTACACCCATGCAGGACCCCTACCCAATGTCACCGGACAGGAGGTTCCAGACTTGTCCACTCCCACCACAGAAGAGGCCCACAGTGATGACAGCAGCTCTGTCCAACTGGATCAAGATGACCAGCCCTGCCCATCTGGGACCTCGGGACAGTCGGTTCCCCTCACACTGGCACATGCCACCACGGAGCGTCCCCCCTCAGAAAACACCAGCACAGCACCCACCCTGCGGGCCCATCCCTCTGTCCCCAGGACACATCAAGCAGCAGTGTGTCCATCACTACAGGGAACCGAGGCAAACCCACCACCCCAAGAAAATCAGAGACCGGGGGGAAGTGGCAGTGGACACACAGTGCAGGGGACAGAGGCACAGGAAAACAGGGGAACTGGGAGGACTGCTATGAGACAGGGGGAGGACAGGCCCAGGGAACCCACTCTCCACGAGGCCCTCTCCAACATCATGAGAGCGTACTATCATTCCCAGGAGATGATGGCAACGGTACTGGCCAACTTTCAGGAGACCCAGCAGCTGCAGGAAGAACACTATCTGGGGATCAGGGAGGAACTCAAGTCCATTAACACCACCCTGGTCACCATTCTTGGGGTGCTGAAGGACCTTGTCAACACCAGGAGGGACACTGTGGCACAACAAGGGGCCCCTGACACTTGCGTGGATGATGAACAGCCCACCACCTCCACCGGCACTTGTGGACAGGAATCACTGCCACAGGACCACGACACCAGCACCCCACCCCCTGAAGATGGAGAACCACCCCGCAAACGGTCCCTGAGATCCAGGAACAAGACAGAGAACAATGCCCAAGACCCCTGCCAGGAAATGAGACCCCCCTGAATGTCATCCTTCTGTCCCACTTCGTCACCCTGTCCATCCATCAACTGCTCTAGCTCCACTTCCTATGCCCCTTTGGACAATGCACCTGTGAAACAAATAGCCTGGACTCTGCCATGGACATTCCTCCACCATCACCCCTGACCATTTTACAACCCCCCCACATATTTGCACAGAAATAAACACCCCTCAATCAAAAAACAATCTGGAGTCCGTCTGTGCTTTCACAAATGTGTATTTGCAATAACTATGGAATATAGCAATGTCAGTTTTATTGTCAACATACCAGTGTAACACAGCTCTAGTCCAAGAGGTAATATAGCAGAGGGCACACAGTGGGACCCACATCTGTGAAATTTAAAAGCAAAGTGACAAGTCAGGGTCCATACACTGGGTAAAAGTGACAGACGTATGATAGGTCAAACAATTGTAGGAGATGTGTGAGGCAGTGATATCTTCCTACCTGTCTCTCACTGGAAGTCTTGCTGGATAACGTTGTTTCTGTTGTCCATATCCTCTTCTTCTGCCTCCTCTTTTTCACTGTCCACAGGCCGCACAACTGCGTTAGGACCTCCAGCTGAACCATCCTCCCGCAGAAAAGGCATCTGTTGTCGCAAAGCCAGGTTGTGCAGCATACAGCAGGCCACTATGATCTGGCACACCTTCTTTAGTGAGTAGTAGAGAGAACCACTGTCATCTGGAGGCACAGGAACCTGGCCTTCAGGAGGCCGATGGTCCTTTCGATCACCCTCCTAGTTCACCCATGTGCCTCATTGTAGCGTTCCTCTGCCCTTGTCCTGGGATTTCACTCTGGGGTCAGTAGCCATGACAGGTTGGGGTAACCAGAGCCACCTGAAAATGTCGAGGGACAACTGTTAGACACAAACTAACCCATAGGGACAACCCCAGACCCAGATAACTATTCACAGGGTATAGGGTCCTTGTCCTCACCTATTAGCCACACACGGTACCTCTGGAGTTGCCCCATCACATAAGGGATGCTGCTATTCCTCAGAATGTAAGCGTCATGCACTGAGCCTGGAAACTTGGCATTCACATGGGAGATGTACTGGTCGGCCAAACACACCATCTGCACATTCATTGAATGGTAGCTCTTCCGGTTTCTGTATACCTGTTCACTCCTGCAGGGGGGACAAGGCCACATGTGTCCCATCAATGGCACCTATGATGTTGGGGATATGTCCTAGAGCATAGAAGTAATCTTTCACTGTAGTCAAATCATCCACCTGAGCGAAAATTATGTAGATACGCATATGTTTTAGCAGGGCAGACAACACTCTGGACAACGAGTTAGAGAACATTGGCTGGGACATCTCTGATGCAATGGCCACTGTAGTTTGAAAAGACCCACTTGCCAGGAAATGGAGTACTGACAGGACCTGCACTAGAGGGGGGATCCCTGTGGGATGGGGGATTGTTGACATCAGGTCTGGCTTCGTCTGGGCACACAGCTCATGGATCGTTGCACGATCAAGACTGTAGGTGACTATTACATTTCTCTCTTCCATTGTCAACAGGTCCACCAGCGGTCGGTACATCGGAGGGTGCCGCCATCTCATCACCTGCCCCAGCGGACTTGCCCTATGGACGAGAACAGCGATCAGAGAGTCAGCCAACACTGAGGTATTAAAAAAATTTCATTTGCACATATTTGTTAATCCGCAATGTACCTGTCACTGTATGTATGCAAGGCCTAGATAGGTGTGACGCAGTTATTATTAATGCCATGTGGCCCCCTGAAATGGCGACTGTCTGACCTGTAAGGTGGGACAAGGGGATAGGAGGTAACTGCACTGGTGTTGTACACCGTCGCGGTAGGCGGTCGAAGACCGCAGCGCAATCCTGCATTGGTTAACATTGGACCCTATGGGTCTGAGGATCCAATGACGATGTACGCCGGCGGTGACGGTACGCACCGCCGCAGATGTGACTGCCATTTTCTGTCTGTTCACTCACTTGATACCTGACCTTCGACAGGAGCGGACCTACACTCCAAGTGCTGCTGTGACCTCAGTCTGGAAGCGACGATGCCTTATGTGTCTGGGGAAAGGGTCCCTGCCTTCACTTCGGAGGTTTTGGAGACATTAGTGGATGGGGTCCTACCCCAGTACACACTGTTCTACGGTCCTCCAGACAAACAAGTGACTACACTGTGAGCATGCTGTATGGGCAATGCCTGTTTGGAGTGGTGTGGATGGAAGATAGAGAGGGGGACTGAGCCCTGCATAAGCGGACGGTGAGTGTATGTGCATCAGGGCAAGGTGGGAACGTGGGCCAATGACTGTGACGGTCCGGACGGTTAAAGATTTTCCTTTTCCCCTGTACTAATCCTGTAGGTCAGTGCCCACCAGAAGAAGGATATTTGGCGTGCCATGGCCAAGGACGTCCGGACCCTGGGGGTCCACCACAGATGGAGCACCCACTGCCGGAAAAGACGGGCGGACATTCGCCGTTGGAGCGAGAAGACGGCGGAGGCCCAGCTGGGAATGGCCTCCCAACGTGGGAGGGGTGCCCGTTGCACCATGACCCCCCTGATGTTCCGGATCCTGGCGGTGGTGTATTCAGAGTTGGATGGGCGCTTGAGGGCATTACAGCAGCCACAAGGGGGTGAGTACAGTCATATCCATCTGACTCTGCGTGCATAACAAGGTGTCTGGGTGGGTGAGGTGGGCAGTGGGTTACCCTTGGCCAGGGCAAGCTTTGTAGGCAAGGTCCCTTTGTGAGGCAGGGTATGTGGCACCCCAACCCCACCAGTGGAAAGAGCCATCTACACCTAGTCAGGCTTCTGTGACTTCCATTTGTGCAGCAATCAGGCATAGGCCTTGTACCCCATGGCCCTGTGAATAATCTAGGAACTATAAGTGCATGGTGTAGAGCAGAGGGCTGCTGTGTCTGTAGTGTCCGCCAACAGTAGTGGTATTGCATGCACTGAACATGTCTTTCTTCTGTCTCCCCCCCCCTTTTTGTGGTCTCCCTGTTCTTGTGTGCAATAGCATCATCAGGTAGAAGAGCAGTGGCACCGGAGAAGGAGGGAGCTGCATCCCACTTGGCCCTGGAGGGCGAGGCAACGGAGTCTGAAGCCACCAGTGGGACGGAGGGCGAGGGCAGCTCCACGGCGGGAACAGGAGGTGACAGCAGTGACAGCGACTCCTCCTCTGATGGGAGCTCCCTTGCGGTGGCGGGCCCCTCTGTGCCCCCGCATCAACAGGTACAGCTGCCATCCCCCCTACCAGCACGGCCCTCCCAGCAGCCCCTCAGCGTGTGTCCCGTGCCCGCTCACCCAGGAGGGTGGGCATCTCCTTTGCCCCAGAAACCTCAGGCCCTGCCCCAGTCAGACCTGCTGCCCTCAGTGAGGAGGCTATTGACCTCCTGAGATCCCTCACTGTTGGGCAATCAACCATTCTGAATGCCATCTAAGGTGTCGGGAGGCATTTGCAACAAACAAATGCATACCTGGAGGGCATTCATTCTGGCGTGGCAGCCCAACAGAGAGGATTTCAGGCTCTGGCCTCAGCACTGATGGCAGCCATTGTCCCTGTGTCCAGCCTCCTCCCTCCAATCTCCTCCACCCAGACCCAATCCCCTGTACCTCAGCGTATCCCAAGCACACCATCAGACTAGCATGGACACACCTCAACACACAAGGGTGGCTAAGGCAAACATAAGCACCACACTTCCCACAGGCACTCACACAAGCATCATACCCATGCATACATACCAACATCCACTGCCTCCACTGTGTCCCCCTCCTCCACGTCCTCCTCCTCCCTCCCTGTCTCGTCTCCACTCACACCTGCATGCACTACATCTTCAGCCACTACCTCCATCACGAGCACGCCATCACCACACACCGCTCACGTGCACTCACCACCCCCACTACCATTCACACATCCCCTGTGTCTTCTCCCAGTGCGTCTGGGAGCCCTCCTCCCAAAGTACACAAACGCAGGCACACACCCACCCAACAGCCATCCACCTCACAACAGCCTCCAGCCCATGCACCTTCACACAAATTCAGCAAACGTACACCTCTTACAACCACTACCTCTTCCTCCACTCCCAAACCACCTCCATCTACCTGTCCCAGTGTGTCTAAAAAAGTTCTCCTGGCTAATATTGACCTCTTCCCTACACCTCCCCCCGTCCTTCCCCTAGGGCCAGGCTTTCCAGGTCCCAACCCAGCACCTCAGCCACCACATCACCAGGCACAGTGGCCCCAGCAACTGCAGGCTATTGGAGTGCGCCAACCAACAGGGCTGCCAGTGTGCCACGGAGCAAGGGCAAGGACATTCCGCCACCTGCTAAAGTTAAAAAGTTGCCCACATCCCAGAGGGGGAAGCAGAAAACATCTGCTATCAAGGGCTCAGGAAAAACGAAAGGGGATGGTGGCAAGACAGCTGCGCCACCATCCAAGGTGGGGAAGGGCCAGAAAATAAAGGGCAGGTCAGGAGAGGGCATGGTGGTACCGACAATTGGACCAGTGTCACACCTTCAGTCCACGCCAACACCAACCTGTATGGTGGAGAAGACCGCCACCTGCACCGCCACCAGCACCGCTGTCATTGAGCCCACCACCAGCACCGCTGTCATTGACCCTGACACCAGCACCGTAGTCACTGAGCCTGCCACCAGCACCGCAGTCACTGAGCCTGCCACCAGCACTGCAGTCACTGAGCCCGCCACCAGCACCGCCGCCACAGAGCCCGCCACCAGCCACAATGCCACAGAGGCCTCCGCAAGTCCCGCCACCACAGAGCCCACCGCCAGCACTGATGCCATAAAGGCTGCCGCAAGCACTGCCACCACAGAGCCCACCGCCAGCACCGATGCCACAGAGGCCGCCGCAAGCACTGCCCCAGCAGAGCCCGTTGCCAGCAATGATGCCAGTGAGGCTGCCGCCACAGAGGCCGCCGCCAGCACTGATGCCACAGAGGCCGCCACCAGCACCGCCGCGACTGAACCTGCCGCAAGCACCGCCAGCGGCCCCGCGACATCCTGAGCCTGTGGCACCACCGCAGACAAGTCTGCCATCCCCAGTGGTCAGTCGTCTGAGGCTGGTGGTCAGTTCCAGGAGCCTGGGCAGCTTACATGATGCCCGAATTTCAGTGGAGAAAGGCATCCACTTCCTCAGTCCTTGGCAGGATGAAGCACTCTGGGCACCATCCCCCTCCAGAACCAGTGGATAAAGGCATCCACTACCTCAGTCCTTGGCAAGATGAAGCACTCTGGGCACAAAGCCCCCTACAGAACCAGTGGAGAAAGGCATCCACTACCTTAGTCCTTGGCAGGAGAAGCACTCTGGGCACCATGTCCCCTCCAGAACCAGTGGATAAAGGCATCCACTACCTCAGTCCTTGGCAGGATGAAGCACTCTGGGCACAAAGCCCCCTCCTGAACCAGTGGAGAAAGGCATCCACTTCCTCAGTCCTTAAGGATGAAGCATTCTGGGCACAAAGCCCCCTCCAGAACCAGTGGAGAAAAGCATCCACTAGAGAAACTGTGGCTTTGTACTCCCCAGGATACAGCAGCGGGCAAACCACCCACTGGAGAGACTTGTGAGACTGTGGCATTGCACTCTACAGGATACAGCAGTGGGCAAACCACACACTGGAGAGACTTGTGAGACTGTGGCTTTGCACTCCCCAGGATAAAGCAGTGGGCAAACCACCCACTGGAGAGACTTGTGAGACTGTGGCTTTGCACTCCCCAGGATAAAGCAGTGGGCATGGAGCCCCCTCGCGGAGCAGTGGCATCGTGCATTCATCAGGCTGAGGTGCCCCCCCTCCCCCTGAGGTGCCTGTTTCATTTCGATCTGATGCCCCTGCAGTGTTCTCTCCGTTTGAAGTCTGGTGTCATGTGTGGGCCTCGCCCATGCATTTTGGGACTCTGATCCATGGACGATGTTTGAGTAATATATGGACTTGTGTAGTTGGTGTACATATTTGTATTTACTGAATTTTGAAATTGCACTATCTGATTTTTATTGATTACATTTGTTCAAATCAATTCCTTTTGTCCTTGCGTTATTGAAGGGGGTTGGGGGGTGATATGTAATGTTGCTGCATGTATTTGTGAGTATGGTGTTGTGGGTGAGGGTGAGGGTGGGGGTGTTGTGTGCTCGGCGTGTGTGTCACTCTCTTTTCCTTCCCCCCACCCCTGTTTTGTAGGTGCAGTACTCACCGTGGTCGTCACTGGCCGTCTTTGATGCTCCTGATACAGGAGCTGTAGTGTGGTTAGTTTTACGTATCCTTTGCGCGTTAGCTTCAGGCTTTAGGCCTTTGTGCACTTTGCCCTGGATGTATTTTATTAATTTGCTGGCAGCTTAGATCCACTGTGCACTTTGCTCTAAATGCTTTTTATTAGGCTTCGTACTGTTATTTTTCAAATAGCCAGTTCTACGGTTTTGTTTTTTATTCATATCACACTGTTTAGCCTACTTCAGCACTGGAGTTCTTCATAACACATGCACTCTGTGCTTCAGTCAAGGATACAGTCTGGTACATTGCCGATAGACGTGGTAGGAGTTTAGACTTGGCATTCCTGCGTAGGGACATTTTGTGATCACGCTGATATGTTAGTTATAAAATCACTTCCTTGTCCCAATACACGCAAGAGGGAGATTCCAACCAGGGAACCACAACTAGACGCTGACTGCCTCGTTGCAGATGCTGAACCAAGATCCCAGGCCGTTGCTCAGGTATGAGGGCTGATGTCTCCCTGGTGATTCAGAAAGGCAAGTTAGAAGCTTAACATGCTGTGCTCGAAATAGATCAAGCAGAGGGAGAGTAGAAACTAATAGACACGATGATAGCTTTGTTCTTATGTTTTACTCTCCTGGTGACCATTTCAATCATACTGTGTTGTATGGTTCTGGTTATTGCGGCTCACGCCTTATTATCTAAAATACAGTCGTTCTATTAAAACATTATATAAAACCTATACTGTCTTTGTCATTTGTATATGAGATCATATTGTAAATGAGAGAGTTGGTTTGGATCTGAGTGACCACGACTTCCCTGAGAAGTTCCAAAGATGTCATGCGCTCGGCTGCCCAATCATCTCTTCCCCGTGGGAGAAATGAGGCACTGCTAGTTAGCCGGAGCAAAAACCGGATTTAGGGTGACAGAGTTCCTTACACGTGGGTCCGACTCAGTCCCCCACACCGTGATCGATCCTGCTGCCTAGAAATCCAGTAGTCTCATTTAGGATAATGAGAGCCCACGCGACATGGTGCCGCCAACGATTGGTCTGGCTCTAATATTTAGGTCCGACTGACTCTCTCGGTCTCATATATATTTTGACTACTCGGTTCCGTAAGCGGAGACGTCCGTGGGGCTGAGAATTTCCACCGCCACAGGATAGGTCCATCCTATTGCTTAGTGGTTGGTTGTTCAAGCTTGAACTTTGAAAGGAAAAACCCCGATATTGTTGTGCCTTCTCTGAACTGGTGCTGTTTTTTACAAATGGCGAATGTAGTGAATATAGCAGTCAATATGCGACACCCGCTCACAGGACATCTAATAGCACATGGACTGACAGTCCAGGGGGGTCCGGTCTCTTTTGTGGTGGACGCCCATGCAGCCTATAGAACAGAACTTTTTTATTCTTGGGTTGTATTTCCAGCAGTTGATGGGGGTACAAACACTTTTCACGAATACACTGTTGCGAATGTCCCTGGACAATACAGGGCTTATGCATATTTAGAGATACCTCTATCTTATCAAGAACACCATAATTGGCTTGATGGCACCCTCCCACACACAGTAGCACAAGTTAGGTTAGGTCCACTGAGTAATGATGGTCCTACCTGGCCTTTATTGGCTACATATACACCTCATCCTGCGGCTGCTCAATTGACAGTGGTTGAAGTTCGTCGTTTATATACAGACTTAACGGCTACATATAGACGATTAGTTCAGTTTGTCATGCAGATGCTAAATACAAACGCAGCGCGTGCTGCTCCGGCGCACCCACAAGCAGTGGTTCCGGGTATTAATCCGGCCACTGAACACTCAGTTATGGGTAAAGTACCGGCTAAACGTGAGGAGACTCCATTTTGGCTGGCGCAAAAAATTAATACGCTGGAAGCAGTATTTCCCCATACGGGACCTCAGGATAAACATAGAATATTGACGATGTGTTTGCCGTATGGGATGGTTCCTCCGGTAGACCTTTGTAATACCTGGGGCACGGTGTTTGCCGCGCTCTACACTACAGCACACAGTACACCGACATTATCTAATTTACCGGAAGTGCTTATACAAATTCAAGATGAATATGGGGCTGCCCCTGCCTTAGATTTGGGCATGCAGTTAATGGGCAATTTTGCCGCAGTTTCTTCTATTATTTTGAGTAAACTCAAGGGAGAGGCAGTAGCACTAGCAGTGCGAATGCGTCTTCGGGACGTTCCGCAGATTAATCAGGAGCGGGAACTTCAGAGAATAATAGCAGAGACATATTCTAGTATTGGTCGCGATAGCCTATGGGTTAGACCGCAAAAACCCCAATTACAGGGTAAAAATAATAAAGACAATGCTAAACAACAGCAACCTGAGGGTACTAAAAAGCGCTGGGAAAAGAAACAGCAAACACCTAAGAAAGATGGGGGACAGTCTCCGCAACCGGAGACCCCGCAGAATAGGTATAATCTCAGGAATAGGGATAATTTGAAGACGCCTGATATATATCAATATACTGATACACGCCAATCTCGTTCCTTTCAGGACTCCTCAGAGAAGAGAAGTGAGAGAGGTGGGCGGTCAGAGCAGAGAACGGAGTACGTGAAACCAAGACAGGATTCACAACGCTCAACGGAGGTTTCTGTTAAACAAGAAGAGAAACCGCTGCAACAAAAACAGCAATTTAAAAAGAAGAAAGTGGCAGCAGTCTCATGCCGCTCAAGAAGAGAGTTCTCTTGACAAACAAGACATGGGCGTTGGCACTGATAGACAGCGCGGCAGAGGTCACAATAGTTCGCCGGAGTCTTCTAGAGCATCTGGAGGTGAAAGCAACTGATAACTTCATACAAGTCGAAACGGCGGATATGCGAGTTTCTGCTCCTGATAGAGTATATAAAGTGACTCTGCTATTAGAAGGGGACACTGACCACATTGTACACGCCATATTTTGGGACCATGTGGTAAAATCATATGATGTTCTGCTGGCCGAACAGGATTGGCCACCTGACTTTGTTCGCGACTGTCCGGTTGGGGAGGAGGTTATTACACCTTCCTTCTCACCACTTGTTCCGAGAGAACTAGCGGGGTCCTATAGTAAAACATGGGCTCTAGCACAGGCTCCCGCCCTATATAGAAATAACGTGGGGTGGGATAGACAATCACCTTATCATGTAATTCCAATAAAGGGCGAACCTCAGCCACAGCCGCAGTATCCTATCAAATTTGAGGCAAGGGCATCGGTTAGGAAAATTCTTACACAATTGGAGTACCAGGGTGTCATTGAGCCCTGTGTCTCGCCGATAAATAATCCCTTATTTCCGGTTGCTAAACCGGACCATTCATATAGAATAGTGGTGGATTACAGACATTTAAATAGTCATACATGCACATATGCAATACAGAATTCATATAGCGCAGCGCTTATGAATAATATAGTGCGTAAAAAATACAAAACAACGTTGGATATCTCGAATGGATTTTTCTGCCAAAATATAGCACCCGAAAGTCGGGACTATACCAGTTTCAGTGCGTTTGGCTCTCAGAAAAAGTTTTGTCGTTTGCCTCAGGGGTATAAGAATAGCCCAGGACTGTTTTCGGCTTGTGTGACTGAAATGCTGCACGAGTTGGACCCTGAAGCGTTATTATATGTTGATGACATATATCTGACAGACGATGAGATTCTGCAACATCTAAGGCGTGTATCACGCATTGTTGTGGGGTTCGCTGTTATTGGCTATAAGTTTAACTTAAAAAAATCGAAGATTGCCTTCCTCAGCGTCATTTTCCTGGGATATGAGTTGTCGAATGAGGGCAAGAGCTTAGCGCCACATTTTTTGGAGAAATGTGCTTTGTTGCAGCCTCCTAATACGGTTCGGAAGCTCCAGTCATTGTTGGGGTTTCTGAATTTTGGCAGAACTTACATTCCTGAATATGCTACGCGTATAAAACTCTTATACGAGTTGATTCGTCCAATTTTTTCGAGTACATTTTGGACGATTGAGCATACACATATCCTACGAGATTTACAGACTGATCTCTTAGCAGTTAAACACTTACACACACGGGACAATAAGACACATTTTGGGCCTCATTCTGAGGCTGGCGGGCGGCGGTAGCCGCCCGCCTGGCGGGAACCGCCAAATGGCCGCTCTGCGGTCGAAAGACCGCAGAGGCCATTCTGTTTTTCCCGCTGGGCTGGCGGGCGACCGCCAGAAGGCCGCCCGCCAGCCCAGCGGGAAACCCCTTCCCACGAGGAAGCCGGCTCCGAATGGAGCCGGCAGAGTGGGAAGGTGCGACGGGTGCAGTTGCACCCGTCGCGGATTTCAGTGTCTGCACAGCAGACACTGAAATCCTTTGTGGGGCCCTCTTACGGGGGCCCCTGCAGTGCCCATGCCATTGGCATGGGCACTGCAGGGGCCCCCAGGGGCCCCACGACACCCCATACCGCCATCCTGTTCCTGGCGGCGAACCGCCAGGAACAGGATGGCGGTATGGGGTGTCGGAATCCCCATGGCGGCGCAGCAAGCTGCGCCGCCATGGAGGATTCCGTCGGGCAGCGGAAAACCGGCGGGAGACCGCCGGTTTTCCTCTTCTGACCGCGGCCAAACCGACGCAGTCAGAATGCCCTGCGGGGCACCGTCAGCCTGTTGGCGGTGCTCCCGCATCCCCGGCCCCGGCGGTCCTTGACCGCCGGGGTCAGAATGAGCCCCTTAGTCATCAGGGTGATACCTGGGGCTGTTGGGTTTACATATGTCAACTTTAATGAGGGTGAGACAGTCCCGATTGCATACAATTCCCACTTGTATTCTGCTGCAGAACAACGATTTGCAGAGACTGAGAAAATACTCACTGCAGTACAGATGGCTGTGATTAAAGAAAGACCGCTTGCCCAGGGCCAGCGCATTATTGCCGTTTCCCCGATTCCAGCCTTAGAGGCTGTTACAAAAGCGAGTGTTCCTAATTCGAAAACTTTACACCCGCGATGGATACAATGGGCTACGTCTTTGACAGCCACTGATGTAGACTACATATTCGACCCTAAACTACAGACTTAAGAATTTCTTCAATATGAAATAGAGTACCCAGTTCCTGCTGGCACATTGCCTATTGACCAATATCAGGTGATCATGTATACCGATGGCTCTGCGCAACCAGCGGTTGGGACTAAACAACAATATTCTGCTGCATGTGCGGTGGTGAGCAGCACTATGGAGGGGGAAGTGTTTTGCCCCTGATATACTTATACTAAAACCTTGGGAGATTGCACAGCACAGCTGGCTGAGCTAAAAGCTCTATTGTTAGCGTTAGAGCACACGGATCCGGCGATTTTATCTTTGCTGGTCTGTGACTCCTACTACTGTGTTCAGTCTTTCAATGAATATTTACACTATTGGAAGTTGAATGGGTTCAGAGATTCTAAGGGCAACACCATTAAACACAAATTGTTGTGGGGTAAGGTTGCGGATCTGAAAGAGACGCTTCCTAAGGTCCATATTGTACATACACTTTGGGTGATGAAGCCGCGAAATTGTCAGTGGCTGTCGCCACTGTGGCCGCAGTGACTCGTTCGAGTTCCAAACCAGACACAGAGATTTCGGCTGCCATAAAAGCTACGGCTGATGGCACGCCCTTTACTAAAGGATTTCCTTCTAAATATGGTTACTGCTTGAGTAGTGCGCTAAATGCTGTTGTTAATATTCCAGGCATTGGTGTACGTGAACTACCCAATAAAATTGAGAGACCTCGATTAATATCTGCAGCACATGAGGGGGTGGCGTCTGCACATGCTGGTGTGGCTGCCACGATTTCACTTTTACAGGCTCGTTACTGGTGGCCTGGTCTCTATAAAGAGACAAAGCATTATGTCCTTTGTTGTGACGTTTGTCAACAAATTAAAGCTTTGTCGGCTAGACGCCCGCAGCAGACACCCCTTCTGATTTCAAATAAACCTTTACAGTGTGTGTACTTGGATCATTGTGGTCCGCTGACACCAGATAGTGCATACAAATATATTTTGGTTGCTGTAGATTCGTGCTCCAGATTTGTGTGGGTCTGGCCACAACGCTCGGCTAACGCTAGGACTGTTATTAAAGATTTGCGCATCTTTGTCGATACATTTGCAGTTGCAGCTTTTCATTCGGACCAGGGCCCTGCATTTGCCTCTAAGGCATTCAGGGACACCATGGCTTCGTTGGGGGTCCAACTCCAATTCTCGTCTCCATTTCATCCCGAGGGAAATTCTGTCGTGGAGCGTTTAAATCGTGATTTCAAGCAATCCTTAACGGCCAGAGTTATAGGTACGGGTCGTAGTTGGCTAGCCCACCTGTATGGAGTACAGAGAGCACTTAATAACTTGCCTAGAAGGTCACTGGAGGTCGTACTTCATATGAGTGCCTGTTTGGAACACGAATGTATGTTCCTGATCTAGATGGTCCTGGTGTGGAGGCGGCGCATACGCTCTTTGACAGAAATGATCGTGTCACTGTTTTGCAGGATTTACAACAATTCCGTGAAGATAACTCTTCTGCAAGTGCTGCCTCCACATGAATTAAAGATGAGCCAGTGACGCCTACTGGTTGGATACCCAGGAATGGGGATCTAGTGCGTGAAAAGGTCGCAGTAAAGAAAGAATTTGGTCCTTCTTATCGAGCAACTGTCCCTGTGTTAGGGGTTAGCGGCACGAGAACTGTGATTTTACCGCCGCTGCAAGGGGCCAAAGGAAATCGCTTTGTTTCCATTGATAATGTCAAGTTACAACATGTGGCCGATTCTGCACAGCAGACCAAGAGGGACACCCAGTAGTTCCGGAATCCTTCTCACTACTGGGGAAGAAGTCCCGCTGCAGGTGATTTACACCGACGCTGTTTCCTCTCCGAGCTTGGGGAGGGTGGGAGATGATCTTGCGATTGTTCCACAGACAACGATTAATTTGGAATCTTTTGATCAAGTTGCTGTACATTCTACTGATGTTTCTGAACATGTGGTTTATAGTGTGCCAAGGCGAGAGCCTCCATCTGCTTCTTTGTCCAAAGTTGCACCTTTTGCAAGAAATGCCTCTGGCTGCTTCAACGAAACTGATGATGCAGTGTCCAGCTCCTCGTCCTCGATGTCTTCAGTCCGAGGTCCACATAAGCTGCTGTGTTGGCTTAAACGCACATATTTTGTTTTTCCTTTGAACTATTTGTGGCTTTTTATGGCTGTAATGACTCTTTTTTTGTGGTTGGGATTTGTGGTTACTTTTTTTCTAGTAATACATGGTCATTTTCTTCCTGAACGATCTGACATTGAGCACGTAGAGACTGTGTTAAAACCACATTTTTTGTCTCATATGGTTCGAAGAGACTTGTCCAATGTAAACATTTCTGCAATACCGATTCCGGATGGGATTGTGTGGGATAAAGTAATGTTTGATATATATGGTCCCACTGAATTGATTCAAATACCATATGTCCTCAAGTTATCAATGAATGATATTGTTATACCAGGCATTGTTTCTGATGATTGGGATGTGAAGACAGTAGATTCTATGCTGACAGATTTGCAATATTATACTGTCTATGACGATGAAGATGCTTACCAATTTAGAGATAATCATGGTGACATGTTTTGCTACAACTATTATGGACACCACTTTATTCATAAAGCTAGTAGCCCTAAGTCCATATTTAATTATGTGCAATGGGAACATTGCTCGACTCCTCCACAAGGGTGTTCGAAAACGTATTATGATAAATTTTTCTGGGCATAATCAACAAAATGCTAGGTCTTACTATTTTAAAGTTACTCCGTATTCTAATAAGCAAATGTTATTGACCGATACTAAATTACAGTATTCAAATTTGTTTGTATCTAAACTTTCGGTCCAGGGGTATGAATACTGGTTTAAGACTGTTGAATTGAAAAGTGTTTGGGGTTGGCAACAATTAGAGAGTTAAATTTGCCTAGTATACCTGTCCCTTCCAAATTAAACAACTGGCAGCACTATGTGAATGCTACTTTTAGTGAATTTACACATTGGGTCCAGAATGGTACGCTTAGCACTTCATCAATACATCCGGGAGGGTGGTTATTATGGCCTGTAGACACTAATAAGTGTCATCAACGTTTTGTCACCTCTTCAGGGGGGTTCAGGACTAGTAGGGCAGACCCTCGTTACATTTCACCAGAACATGCTGATATTATAACTACATACAGCGTGGGGAAGCTTTGTCAGCAATGGCTGAAGTCATCCACGCTGGATGCAGTTAAGTCACATCTCACGTTACTGTCTAATGATACTGATTTACAAGATTTTTGGTCAGGTCCCAAGGTACCACGGAAGAAAAGATTTTTATACGAAGTTTATAATGAGATTTGGAAGCTTCCAGAACAGGAGGCTGCAGCCCGGTTGAGGCAGATTGATCAGGAAAACCTGATGCAGACTTAGGGGGTCATTCCAACCCTGGCGGTCGGTGTTAAAGCGGCGGCAAAACCGCTAACAGGCTGACGGTAAAAAAAATGCAATTCCGACCCTGGCGGAAACCGCCAACAGAGAGCACCACTTCAACACACCGGCCGCCACGGCGGGACAAACAAACAGTGCAGCGGTCACCGCCAACCGACAGGTGGGAGACAATGTACCGCCCACCCTATCACAACCCACCAATCCGCCACCTTTTCCGGGGCGGTTGCCCCGCCGATAAAAACACGGCGGAAACAGCCATTTCAAACGGAAAACGCTCACCTCCATACACCCCAGGAGGAATCAGGACAGCATGGAACCCGAACTCCACATCCTCCCAGCGATTGTCTTCCTGCTCCTCTACCAGGAGCACGAACGCCGGCGCAGAAGACAACGGTGAGTACTGCACCTACGACACAGGGGAGGGGGGAGGGAAAAAATTACGGGGACACACATATGCGACACACCCACCCTCACCCTCACCCACTACAACACACACATCAATGCATAGCAACACATCACAGTTACCCCCCCACCCCCCGGAAGAATGGAAAGACAAAAGGAAATGATTATAAACAATGGAATATATTGTATGAATGGCTTTAAAATATATCACACATCTAAAACTTTATATACATAAATTGTCCAGTCCGATATGTGTATCAGGCATTGTTCGTGGGCCACTGGGCCCAAATCACATGGGCAAAGCCCACACAGGATACCTGACTCCAACGGAGAGAACACTGCAGGGGCATCAGATCCCAAAACTACAGGCACCTCAGGGGGAAAGGAAGGGGGGGGGCACCTCAGCCAGATGAGTCCACGACGCCAGATCCACGAGGGGCCTCCATGGCCACTGTTCAATCCTGGGGAGTGCAAAGCCACAGTCTCTCAAGTCTCTACAGTGGGTGGGTTGCCCACTGTGCCATCCTGGGGAGTGCAAAGCCACAGTCTCTCAAGTCTCTACAGTGGGTGGCTTGCCCACTGTGCCATCCTGGGGAGTGCAAAGCCACAGTCTCTCAAGTCAATACAGTGGGTGGCTTGCCCACTGTTCCATCCTGGGGAGTGCAAAGCCACAGTCTCTCAAGTCAATATCAGTCTCCACTGGTACTGGAGGGGGACTAGTGCCCAGAGTGCTTTGTGCAGCCCTGCCCGACACAGATGCGGGTCTGCCCCTTCCGCCAATGGGCCAGCGGTGCTTGAGATGAAGGGCCCAGCGGAGCGGTGCTTGAGACGGCGGTGCCCAGCGCAGCGGTGCTTGAGATGAAGGGCCCAGTTCAGCGGTGCTTGAGACGGCGGTGCCCAGCGGAGCGGTGCTTGAGATGAAGGGCCCAGCGGAGCGGTGCTTGAGACGGCGGTGGCCAGCGGAGCAGTGCTTGAGATGAAGGGCCCAGTTCAGCGGTGCTAGAGACGGCGGTGCCCTGTTCAGCGGTGCTTGAGATGAAGGGCCCAGTTCAGCGGTGCTTGAGACGGCGGTGCCCTGTTCAGCGGTGCTTGAGATGAAGGGCCCAGCGGAGCGGTGCTTGAGACGGTGGTGGCCAGCGGAGCAGTGCTTGAGATGAAGGGCCCAGTTCAGCGGTGCTTGAGACGGCGGTGCCCTGTTCAGCGGTGCTTGAGATGAAGGGCCCAGTTCAGCGGTGCCCAGCGGAGCAGTGCTTGAGATGAAGGGCCCAGTTCAGCAGTGCTTGAGACGGCGGTGCCCAGCGGAGCAGTGCTTGAGATGAAGGGCCCAGTTCAGCGGTGCTTGAGACGGCGGTGCCCTGTTCAGCGGTGCTTGAGACGGCGGTGCCCAGCGGAGCAGTGCTTGAGATGAAGGGCCCAGCGGAGCGGTGCTTGAGACGGCGGTGGCCAGCGGAGCAGTGCTTGAGATGAAGGGCCCAGTTCAGCGGTGCTTGAGATGAAGGGCCTAGTTCAGCGGTGCTTGAGACGGCGGTGCCCTGTTCAGCGGTGCTTGAGATGAAGGGCCCAGTTCAGCGGTGCCCAGCGGAGCAGTGCTTGAGATGAAGGGCCCAGTTCAGCAGTGCTTGAGACGGCGGTGCCCAGCGGAGCAGTGCTTGAGATGAAGGGCCCAGTTCAGCGGTGCTTGAGACGGCGGTGCCCTGTTCAGCGGTGCTTGAGACGGCAGTGCCCAGCGGAGCAGTGCTTGAGATGAAGGGCCCAGCGGAGCGGTGCTTGAGACGGCGGTGGCCAGCGGAGCAGTGCTTGAGATGAAGGGCCCAGTTCAGCGGTGCTTGAGATGAAGGGCCTAGTTCAGCGGTGCTTGAGACGGCGGTGCCCTGTTCAGCGGTGCTTGAGATGAAGGGCCCAGTTCAGCGGTGCTTGAGATGGCGGTGCCCTGTTCAGCGGTGCTTGAGATGAAGGGCCCAGTTCAGCGGTGCTTGAGACGACGGTGCCCAGCGGAGCAGTGCTTGAGATGAAGGGCCCAGTTCAGCGGTGCTTGAGACGGTGGGGCCCAGCGGAGCGGTGCTTGAGATGAAGGGCCCAGCGGAGCGGTGCTTGAGACGGCGGTGGCCAGCGGAGCAGTGCTTGAGATGAAGGGCCCAGTTCAGCCGTGCTTGAGACGGCGGTGCCCAGCGGAGCAGTGCTTGAGATGAAGGGCCCAGTGGAGCGGTGCTTGAGACGGCGGTGGCCAGCGGAGCAGTGCTTGAGATGAAGGGCCCAGTTCAGCGGTGCTTGAGATGAAGGGCCCAGTTCAGCGGTGCTTGAGACGGCGGTGCCCAGCGGAGCGGTGCTTGAGATGAAGGGCCCAGTTCAGCGGTGCTTGAGATGAAGGGCCCAGTTCAGCGGTGCTTCGGATGAGTGCCCAGTTCAGCGGACCAGCCCATGGCGTGGAGGTCATTCGCCACCTGACTTGTGGCTGGCTGCGCCTTTCTGCCCACCTGGGATGGGCCTGGTGGGGCCCTCCTGGGCTGCAGTACCGGGCCTGTTGGTGTCATCCTGCCCACCTGGGATGGGGCATGCGGGGCCCTCCTGCACAGCTGGGCTGCTGGCGGTCTTGTCGGGTGTGCTTCTCTTCCCAGCCTTCCCTGGTCGCCTGTGGCCCTTCCTCACCTTTGGCGGTGTGCCAGGTGGCACCACACTCCCTGCCGGAGCCATGGTAGGGATTTTGGTCCCAGGTGTTTTAGGCCTCTCGCGCCGGCCACTGACAATCTTCGCATGTTTTTGCGGCAGTGGGCTGCCCGTGCCTTGGCTCCCTACTGAGCTGGCTGCCCTTGAGGGTGGGGGACTCCACAGTCCATGGCAGACTGTCTTCACAGGGCCCGCTTTTGTGGTGGCTGAGGTGCTGACTGGAGTCTTTTTAGATGGACGGGGTGGGGGAGTTGTTGGAAAGAGGTCAAGTTTGGAAAGGAAAATAAGTTTAGGAAGAGAGGGACGGGTAGGTGTAGTAGGTATGGGAGTGGAGGAAGAGGTTGTGGTTGTAGGAGTTTGAAGTCTGCTGTCTTTGGGTGCAGGTGCTTGGGCTGGAGGCTGTCATGAGGTGGATGGCTGTTGGGTAGGTGGCTGCCTGCGTTTGTGTAGCTTGGAAGAGGGGGTGACAGACACACTGGGAGAGGACACAGGGGACCTGTAAATGGTAGTGGGGGTGGTGACTGCACGTGTGCGGGGTGTTCTGGTGGGTGTGCTGGTGATGGACGTATTGGCTGAAGATGTTGTGCATGCAGGTGTGAGTGGAGACGTGACAGGGAGGGAGGAGGGAGACGAGGAGGAGGGGGACACAGTGGAGGCAGTGGGTGTTGGTATGTCTGCATGTGGATGTTTCTTGTGTGAATACTTGTGTGATGTGTGGTGCTTATGTCTGTCTGAGCTTCCCTTGGGTGTTGAGGTGTGTGCAGGCTGGTCTGATGGTGTGTCTGGGATAGGCAGAGGTACAGGGGATTGGGTATGGGTGGAGGAAGTTGGAGGGGGGAGGCTAGAGACAGGGACAATTGCTGCCATCAGTGCTGAGGCCAGAGTGTTGAACGATCGCTGATGGGCAGCCTGACCCGAATGAATGCCCTCCAGGTATGCATTACTCTGGTGCACCTCCCTTTCTGCACCCTGGATGGCATTCAAAAGGGTAGACTGCCCAACAATGAGCATCCTCAGGAGGTCAATGACCTCCTCACTGAGGGCCGCAGGGGTGACAGGGGCAGGGCCTGAGGTGCCTGGGGCGAAGGAGATGCACACCTTCCTGGGTGAGCGGGCACGGGGCAAACGCTGAGGGGCTGCTGGGAGGGCGGTGCTGGTGCACTGGGTGGCGGCTGTACCTGTTGTTGCGGTGGGCACGGATGTTGCTGTCACCACAAGGGAGCTCCCTTCAGAGGACGAGTCGCTGTCACTGACATCCGCATGAGTCCCCGCTGTGGAGCTCCCCTCGCCCTCCGTCTCACTGGTGAATTCCGAGTCAGTTGCATGGCCCGCCATGGCCATGTGAGATGCAGCTCCCTCGTGCTCCGATGCCACTTCTCCTCCGCCTGATGATGCTAATGCACAAATGAACAGGAAGACAACAAAAAAGGGGGGTGGGGAAAAATAAAGAAATGTTGAATGCATGCATTGGCGACACCGTTGGCGGAGAGGACAGACACAGAAGCCCCCTGCACTACGCCGCGCACTTGGGGTCGACTACGCAATCCGTGGGACATGGCCTACAAGCCTATGGGCGACCTCTGCTCACATACATGACACAGGGCAATGAATAGCTGTACTTGCCACCCTACAGAGGTCATGCCTTATGGAGGGGCCTAGCCTACAGATATCGCCCTGGCCTAGGGATACCCACAGCCCTCCTCCCCCACCCAGACACCTCCACTGCGCGCAAAGTCACCAGGATTTGAGTGTACTCACCCCCTTGTGTCTGCTGTGATGTCCTCACGCGCCCATCCAAATCAGGGTAGGCCACCGCCAGGATCCGGGACATCAGGGGGGTCAAAGTACGACTGGCACCCCTCCCACGTTGGGAGGCCATCCCCAGCTGAGCCTCCGCCGTCTTCCTGCTCCAGCGTCGGATGTCCTCCCATCTCTTCCTGCAGTGGGTGCCCCGTCTCTGGTGGACCACCAGGGTCCGGACGTCCTTGGCGATGGCACGCCAAATACCGATTTTCTGGTGGGCGCTGACCTATGTGACATGTACAGGGAGAGAAGAATAATCATCACCTTCTGCATGCTCGATGTGAGTGGCCCCCCCATCCCCACCCTTGCCATGTGGCACATGCTCTCATCTGTCATTTGATGCATGCCTCAATCGCTCCCCTCACCACCATCTTTCATCCACCCGACTCAACACAGGCATTGGCCACAAAGCATGGTCCCAGTGTACTTACCTGTTGGTTTGGAGGACCGTAGAGTAGCGCATACTGGGGGAGGACCCCATCCACAAGTTTCTCCAACTCCTGAGCAGTGAAGGCAGGGGCCCTTTCCCCAGTCGCATGAGCCATTGTCTCTTCCAGACCGTGGTCACAGCAGCACTTGCAGTGTAGGTCCTCTCCTGTGGAAGATCAGGTATCGAGTGATTAAGCAGATAGAAAATGGCGGTCACGCCCGCGGCGGTGCGTACCGCGGCGGTACGTACCGCGACCGCCGGCGCACATCGTCATTGGCTCCTGAGACCCATAGGGTTCAATGTTAACCAATGCAGCTTTGCGCCGCGGTCTTCGACCGCCTACGGCCACGGTGTCCCACGCCAGCTCATTGACCTCACATCCCATTGTCGCAATTCACAAGTCAGGCAGCCGCCATTTCAAGGGCCCACATGCCTTATTTTCTACTGCATCACACATACCTAGGCCTTGCATCGACACTCATACAAGCCATTCAATGCATTGGGAATCGTGTTATGTGCAAGCTGTGGTTACATACCTGTGGGTTGATTGACTCTGTGCTCGCTGTTGTCCTTCATAGGCACCGTCCGCTGGGACATGCGAGGAGATGGAGAAATCTTCCCGTGTACAGACCGCTGGTGGACCTGTCGACAATGGAGGAAAGACATGTCATACTGACATACAGGCTTGACCGAGCCACTATACAGGAACTGTGTGCCCAGCTGGAGCCAGAGCTGATGTCACCAATCCGCCAACCCACGGGGATCCCCCCTCTAGTGCAGGTGCTGTCAGTGCTCCATTTCCTAGCAAGTGGGTCATTTCAAACAACAGTGGCCATATCATCAGGGATGTCCCAGCCCATGTTTTCCAAGGTGTTGTCCAGAGTGTTGTCTGCCCTGCTCAAACACATGCGGAGCTACATCGTCTTCCCTGAGGTGGGGGATTTGGCTACAGTGAAGGCTGATTTCTATGCCCCAACATCATTGGTGCCATTGATGGGACACATGTTGCTTTGGTCCCCCCAGCAGGAGTGAACAGGTGTACAGGAACAGGAAGAGTTATCATTCCATGAATGTCCAGATGATCTGTTTGGCTGACCAGTACATCTCCCATGTTAATGCCAAGTTCCCTGGGTCAGTGCATGACCCGTACATCATGCGGAATAGCAGCATCCCTTACGTGATGGGTCAACTCCAGAGGCACCGTGTGTGGCTATTAGGAGACTCTGGTTACCCCAACCTCTCATGGCTACTGACCCCAGTGAGGAATCCCAGGACAAGGGCAGAGGAACGGTACAATGAGGCCCATGGGAGAACTAGGAGGGTGATCGAGCGGACCTTTGGCCTCCTGAAGGCCAGGTTTAGGTGCCTCCATATGACTGGTGGATCCCTAATGTACTCACCAAAGAAGGTGTGCCAGATCATCGTGGCCTGCTGTATGCTTCACAACCTGGCTTTGCGACGCCAGGTGCCTTTTCTGCAGGAGGATGGTCCAGATGGTGGTGTTGTAGCAGCTGTGGAGCCTGTGGAGAGTGAAGAGGAGGAAGGCGAAGAGGACGACATAGAGAACAGGAACACAGTAATTCAGCAGTATTTTCAGTGACACACAGGTACAAATCCACACCGGCATATTACATATACTTAACCCCTACTACCTCTCTACTGTCTGACCTTTTCCCCCAGTGTATGGTAACTGAGTTGTGACTTTCCCTTCCGATTTCAGAGATGTGGGCCCCACTGCGTGACATCTGCTTTGTTTCCCCATGGACTACAGCTGTGTGACATTGGTATGTTGGCATCACAATGTGAATATGCCATTTGGCACGGTAATGTCTAATACATTTGTACAAAGTCACAGCCAGACTCCAGATTGTTATATGCAATAAGTGTGTTTATTACAGTGCTCTAAATTAGTGGGTGGTTGCAAATCGTTGAGGTGTGATGGTGGAGGATTGTCCATGGCAGAGTCCAGACTATCAGTATCACAGGTGCATTGTCCAGATGCCTATGGAAAGTGGAGCAGGGGCAGTGTAAGGTTGGACAGGGTGTCAATGTGGGACAGTGGGATGACAATCAGGGAGGTATCCTTTGCTGGCGGGGGTCTTGGCATCTTACTCTGTCTTCTTCCTGGATCTCAGGGCCCGCTTGCGGGGTGGTTCTCCTTCTGCAGGGGGTGGGGTTCTGGTGGCCTGTTGGTCTTGTGTCGGGGCCTCCTGTCCACTGGCGCCGGCGGAGGTGGTAGGCAGTTCTTAGTCCATGCTAGTGTCAGGGGCCCTTTGTGGTGCAACAGTGTCCCACAATGTGGTGACTACCTGATTGAGAGCCACTACGATGGTGCTCATGGTGGTACTGATGTTTCTTAGTTCATCCCTGAACCCCATATACTGTTGCTCCTGCAGAAGCTGGATCTCCTGAAACCTGGCCAGGACCGTCGCCATCGTCTCCTGGGAGTGGTGGTATGCTCCCATGATGGAGGAGAGGGCCTCGTGGAAAGTGGGTTCCCTGGGCCTGTCCCCCCCCTGTCGCACAGCAGCCCTCCCAGTTCCCCTGTTTCCCTGGGCCTCTGTCCCCCGGACCGTGTGCCCACTACCACTGCCCCCAGGTCCCTGTTGTTGTTGGGGTGGTGGGTTAACCTGGGTGCCCTGTAGTGGTGGACACACCGCTGATTGACGTGTCCTGGGGACAGAGATATGGGCCCGCTGGGTGGGTGCTGTGCTGGTGTTCCCAGAGGGGGGAAGGTCTGCTGTGGTCTGTGGCTGTCTGAGGGGAACCGACTGTCCAGAGGTCCCCGATGGGCCGGGCTGGTCATCTAGATCCAGGGAGACAGAGCTGCTGTCATCACTGTGGGACTCTTCTGGGGGTGGAGTGGACATTTGTGGACCCTCCTGCGCGGTGACGTGGCGTTCGGGTCCTGCAGGGGTATAAAAGTATGATTATTGCTTCTGTGTGCCATAGGGTGCAATGGGTGGGTGCCCGTGTACCCCTGTGCTTGCATTCCTGTGTGGGGGCTTTTGTGACTGTGGTTTGGGGGGGGATGGGTATGTGCAGTGGGCATGCTTAGGTGATGGGTGTCCATGCTTTGTGGTCGCATGCAGGGCTTGGTGTTGGGATGGGTGTGTTGTGAGGGTGAGACATGTGTAAGGAGTAGGTGTGATGGGGGTGGGGGTATGAGTTGGCATGCTGGTGGGGTGGGGGGGATGAAGTAGTTAAGATTTGACTTACCAGAGTCCATTCCTCCGCCTACTCCTGCGAGGCCCTCAGGATGCAGGATCGCCAAGACCTGCTCCTCCCATGTTGTAAATTCTTGGGGAGGGGGTGGGGGTCCGCCGCCAGTCCGCTGCACCGCGATGTTTTGCCTGGATACCAGGGAACGCACCTTCCCCCGTAGGTCGTTCCACCGCTTCCTGATGTCGTCCCGATTTCTTGGGTGCTGTCCCACAGTGTTGACCCTGTCTACTATTCTGCTCCATAGCTCCATCTTCCTGGCAATGGTGGTGTGCTGCACCTGTGTCCCGAAGAGCTGTGGCTCTACCCGTACAATTTCCTCCACCATGACCCTGAGTTCAGCCTCAGAAAACCTGGGGTGTCTTTGCGGTGCCTTGGGGTGGTTTGGGTGATGTGTGGGGTGGATTGTGTGGTGCTAAGTGTGGTGATGTGTATTGGTGTGTAGTTTGAAGTGCGTGGTAATATTGCTGGGTGACAGTGAATTGCGCGTCTGGGTGCTCGGGTCTCTTATCTCTGTGCGTGTTCACGAATCTCTAGGAGTGGGGGTTTGTTGGTGATGTGGGTGTGTGTTTTATATTGTATTGGGTGTGTGGGAGTATTGTTTGTATGTGTATCAGGTGTGTGAATTATCCAATGTGGCTGTGTTTTGTAAGTGTGTGTGTATTTTGAGCGCGGCGGTGTGTACCGCTAATGGAATACAGCGGTTGAAAGACCGCCGCGTGGATTCGTGTGTTGTTATAGTGTGGGCGTATTTCTGTTGGCGTGACGGTGGAGGTATGGTCTACGCCAGTTTCTCGCTGGCCTTTGGTGTGGCGGACTTTTGTGGATGTCTGTATTTTGGCGGTTTGCCTGTTGTGGGTCAGAATGTCCGTGGCGGTTTACCGCGGCCGCGGCGGTGTTATGACGGTCTTCTGCACGGCGGTAAGCGCCTTTTACCGCCGAGGTTGGAATGACCACCTTTGTCTGTTGTTGATAATGGCATGCATACCCTTTCTGACCGTGTTTACACGATTGACAGCATTGTTTCCTCTGCTATTGACATTATTAAATCAGACATGTCTTCTTTATATCATGGGCAGAGTCAGACGCGGTCCATCATGCAGCTGGGTTGGACTCTTCAGACCTTGAAGGCAGGTCGCGTTCCATGGCAGCACATTCGTGCCAGAGAGATCTTTGTCTCCTTTAATATGACTCGTCAACAACAGCTGATGGCTAAAAAGGAAGCGACGTATGTCATGTTGAATATTGAAAAATTGGAGAAACTGCCTTTCACGGCTGCTGAGATTCCGTCAGCTGAGTGGTTGATACATGGGGTTATTAATCTGCCTATCTCCACTCTGCAATTTACTTCTTGTTTGAGGCATATTCCGGTGGGGAGATATGAACTATTGGGAGACAGTTACATACACGAGGTGTGGGAGCTTCCCTTTCAATACAGATGTGTTAAAGGTTTGAGGGAGGTTTTTCTTAGCAGTAGTGAATGCGAAACTTCTGTCAGCCATTCTAAGGTTTGTAAACAGCTGTCCTTGCACAGGGCGTGTAACGCTTCGATTGCTAACTTAGCTTGTTATCTGAAGGGAGTACCGGTCCCGGTTATTAAAAACACTTTCCAGGTGCTTTCTAACGGCAGTTACATTGTTCTTAACAGTGAACGCTGCTGTGGCATGCGTGCCGGAATAGTTTACGTTGTCGTTGTCGACAAGGCCGTTACGTGCTGCGGGAATGTGTTGTTTACCCCCACTCAAATTAGGGAGGTAGCGGACATCTGGCCTCATATTGCTACTTCCACGGTTAATTTCGACAAGTTGAGTCGACTAAAAGCTTTATTGTTTCAAAAGCATGTGGCCCTTACATCTGCTATCGAGACCTATGCACTTCAGGTGACAAGGTCATCGGCGGAAATACAGTCCCTTTTGAATACTAACTTTCCGAGTCACTTCTGTGAACTTGTGGGACGTATATTTAATGCATCCAGCACTGCTGGTATTGCAAATTTTTTCAAAGCCGTTGGTGTTGGTTTTGCTCACACCGTCTCTTCCATATTGGGTTTGATACCTTCGGCTATACACTCTATTTTCGGAAGCATTTTTGTGGGTTTCCCGATTACTTTGGCTTTATTGGCTGGGGTCTTGCTGTTGTTGCTATTTTTTTGCAATGGCTGTCCCGCCACAACGAGATCCTGTATTGCTGCTCCCGTCGGCGCAGCTGTGTCGTGAATGCATGATGCAGCATTTTGGAGCAACACTCCTGGGACATTTGGAGTGTGACTGGTCTCTGTCATGCCGACTGGTGGTTTTGGATTGTGTGCAACCCGTGTTTCGGTGCCTTTGGTGCTCGTTTGACCATGCACAGGCTCTCTGTCTCTCACTGCACGCCCTCCAGTGGTCGATCCTCATCTGTTGATGTTCCCGATTAGGGCTCATTCCCAGACTTGTGCGCTACGGTTGCGTTTGCTTCGTGAGGCAGTTTATGAGATTCCCTTCCTGGAGGAAGATGGTTTTGTCTCATTCATAGGCCCTGAATGGTTTCGGGGCTTTGGAACACACCTACTCCATGGTACTTTGTGGCGTGGATCTTCCGATATTGACATATATCGAAGTGGAGGAGCTCCTACTTTCTATTGCTTCTGTTTAACAATTGGATTTTTTTTCCTCTCCTGCAAAATTGACATTATATTGGATTTGGCTTTATTGTCACATGTTTCCTAAATTTATGACTTTGTTGTCTTCTGACCTTGTCAAAATATATATCTAATTTTAGGTATTGTTTATATCTGGGGCATATTTTTATATTATTGGAACCACTTGCTACCGACAAGGGGAGGGTATAGTGTGGTTAGTTTTACGTATCCTTTGCGCGTTATCTTCAGGCTTTTGGCCTTTGTGCACTTTGCCCTGGATGTATTTTATTCATTTTCTGGCAGCTTAGAGCCTCTGTGCACTTTGCTCTAAATGCTTTTTATTAGGCTTCGCACTGTTATTTTTCAAATAGCCAGTTCTACGGTTTTGTTTTTTATTCATATCACACTGTTTAGCCTACTTCAGCACTGGAGTTCTTCATAACACATGCACTCTGTGCTTCAGTCAAGGATACAGTCTGGTACATTGCCGATAGACGTGGTAGGAGTTTAGACTTGGCATTCCTGCGTGGGGACAGTTTGTGATCACGCTGACATGTTAGTTATAAAATCACTTCCTTGTCCCAATACACGCAAGAGGGAGATTCCAACCAGGGAACCACAACTAGACGCTGACTGCCTCGTTGCAGATGCTGAACCAAGATCACAGGCCTTTGCTCAGGTATGAGGGCTGATGTCTCCCTGGTGATTCAGAAAGGCAAGTTAGAAGCTTAACATGCTGTGCTCGAAATAGATCAAGCAGAGGGAGAGTAGAAACTAATAGACACGATGATAGCTTTGTTCTTATGTTTTACTCTCCTGGTGACTATTTCAATCCTACTGTGTTGTATGGTTCGTGTTATTGCGGCTCACGCCTTATTATCTAAAATACAGTTGTTTTATTAAAACATTATATAAAACCTATACTGTCTTTGTCATTTGTATATGAGATCATATTATAAATGAGAGAGTTGGTTTGGATCTGAGTGACCACGACTTCCCTGAGAAGTTCCAAAGATGTCATGCGCTCGGCTGCCCAATCATCTCTTCCCCGTGGGAGAAATGAGGCACTGCTAGTTAGCCGGAGAAAAAAACGGATTTAGGGTGACAGAGTTCCTTACACGTGGGTCCGACTCAGTCCCCCACACCGTGATCGATCCTGCTGCCTAGAAATCCAGTAGTCTCATTTAGGATAATGAGAGCCCACGCGACAGAGCAGGAAGACTATCGCAGGGAGTATCTGGAGTTCTGGCTCCATGGCGTCCTGGTTCCTCGTGGGGTGTGGAGAGGTGAGTGTTTTCCCTTCCAAGTCCTGTTTCCGCCGCGTTTTTGTTTGCGTTGGTTCCACCCCGGAAAAGGTGGCAGATTGCTTGGTTGTGATAGGGTGGGCGTTACTTTGTTTCCCGCCTGTCTGTTGGCGGTGACCGCCGCGCTGTTTGTTTGTACCGCCGTAGTGGTCGGAGTGTTGAAGTGGCTGTCTATGTTGGCGGTTTCCACCATGGTCGTGATTCCATTTTTTTTACTGCCGGCCTGTTGGCGGTATTACCGCCGCTTCAATACAGACTTCCAGGGCTGTAATGAGGGCCTATGTCTCCTAATTTTTTTAATTTTTTTATTTTTACAGTTCATTAGTTGTATTTCCATTGTCTTGTTTCTTTGTTACATATTACTATTATTTTGTATTATTGTAGGTAAGGGGGATGTGTTATGTCTTACTGTATGATAGACTGGTAGAATGCTCAGCATGTCACAGAGAATTCTGCCAGTTCTTGAGTTCTTTGACTGTAGAATGGGAACTTTGGGGGCTGAAGGTTCTGGGGCAGTTGATGAGAGCTCTTGGGTGATCTGCCTGCTCTGGTTGATGGTTCCTGAATAAAGAAATACGCTATTGACATAGTTGTGGCAGACTTTGTAACAGGTATATGTCCTCCATTCTGTACCACGCTACACCAGTGGAATCAAACATGGATACCATGCTTCCTCTACTCAAACTCATACACAGACAGAGCTACTGCACCCATGCCACATGTGCATTTCATGCACAGATACACAACAATGACACAGGATGTCAGTACACGTTTCTGGGTATTCCAATTACACAGAACTTTACAAAATGCTTGAAGGCCACTTTCAACATGTAGTTTCCTTTCTTGTACAGGGTGGCTAGTAGTATGTATTTCTACCTGGATGTACTGCGAAGCAATAATGGTTAAGATTAAAATAAAAATTTAAACAATAATCCCACCAAAAATACAGCATTTATATTTAATTATTATGTAGTAAAAATGATTTAGTGTTATAAACAAAATTAATTTAAAGTTATTAAAAATATATATAGTTAGATTAATATTTCAGTGTTAAAAGTTAAGACAACACCCGTTCAAACATAAAAGGGAGCAGGGGGCTCTGGGTAGTTTCCAGCTTTACATGGAGAACTGGTACTTTATAAGGAGCACCCCACAACACTACCTACATTCTGACTCCGCTCATCTCAAAAGTATTTTTCTCTAGCAGAGTTAAAAAAAATATATATATTGGAGTTGTTGCAATCATAAAACGTCAAATGTATAGTAATGTAATAAATGCCTACACACAGCATCAAGTGTCAAATGAGAGATAAAAAACAAAGCAGAAACAAAATAATACAAATAAAGATACCTGTGACAAATTCTCACAAAAATAAGCCAGCCCAGACCCGGTTTAGCCACCATTAAGTCTTGGAGCCTCTGGCCTTTTGAATGGCAGCCTCAAGCTCCTAGGTGTGTGAAAACAGTGACAACCATTCAAAGACTACCGGAGGGGTAGGTTGCACCTACACTCTTACAATACATAAACAGGCTATGGTGATCGCAATCGGCACCACTAAGGTGAGTCTCAGGATAACATCAAGCTTTTGAGAAAGCATAATATCTAGCAAGCATATGAGTGATAGTAGCAGCACATTGGTCACATTTAGGACAATTTGTCTTATAATTCAGATTATTTCTAGACCATTTACATATGATGTCTGGGTGTAATATAACATGCACAGCATGTGAAATTGTTGCAATATAAAGGCTGACAGATCAAACAGACTCAGACATAAGAATATCCTTATGATATCAAATGCAGCTGAGTTTTAGTCAGCTGAGATATCCAGACCAAGCTTAGCACCCCATTTACCAGCTAGAATAGATCCATCATCTGCCCTACCAGCCATCATAATACAATACAAAGACTAATTGAAGGTTGATAGTCTAGTGTATAAAAACAGGACAAATATCCTGATCATTGTCCCCCAGACATAAAAACTGAATTACGTAAAAAAAAGTTACAGACTTTGAGGTACTGAAAAGTAAAAGTAGCAGCACCTTGGTCCCATTTAGGGGATGATCATAAAGTGTTTGTTTGGCAGATAAATCTCATACCCAATACCCCATCCAAATTGAAAAGCTGACCAACTGTTGAAATAGCCTGGCTCACCCTTTTAAAAAACACGGAATTATGAAAGATGGATAGAAAAATAGGATTTCCTCAGATTGGTGTAATTGACTGGGTAGCACACATGGAACACTGAGCACTGGTTTCACATCAGATTCAAAAAGCCTCTCTAAGTATCTTAAACTGTATCCTCTTAAAAAATTTGGATCACTTCATCTGCTTAGAGCAAACCGAAAATCGGGTCCTAGGGCCAGTTGGTAACCTACGGCATTGCCTTCGGCCTCATGATGAGTAAGAATATTTTTAAGACAAGAGTCAAAAAAGTAGTGCTTAAAGTCAGGAAGAGAAAAAATGCCTTGATTCGGTAGAAGCTTTAAAAGGCTAATAGCCCTTCTGGCCATCAGATACCCCCAAATTGAGCTACCAATTGCCCCATTAAGACACCAAAAGAAATGATCTGGAACCTTTAGGTAGAACATTCATGTTAATAGTATTACAGCTTCCCACAATGCTAATGAAAGGTGGTTCCATGACCGCATCTTTGATTTAACTGTTTCTAAAAGAGGTTTGTAATTCAAAGAAAGCTTAATCCTGAGATACGCAGCATCAGCGACTATCCAGGGAATCAGTAGGTTGGGCAGAAAATTGGAGATGACTTGCATTTTGGATAAGTTGTGTTTGTAACTGGAGATGATCCCAAACCTTTCAGCTTTCATTGCAGTCTGTTCCATTGACACCAATGGATCAGTAGACTAGATTGCAATATACAGCGTATACACTACAATTCAACTCAACACTAATAAATACTGCAGGAGAGATCAAACAATTCCTGCAAAGGTGTTGTAAGTGAGGTTCGATATAAAGTGCAAATAGTAAAGGAGAGAGCGGGCATCCTTGATGGATACTCTGATAGATACTGAATGAAGACGAGGAGCACCCATCGAGAATGAGCCAGGCCGTTGGCCTCTGATAGAGAGACCTAACCAAGGCAATATATCGGCTACTGATCCCATATGCCGATAATACGGACCAAAGGAAGGGCCACAATACTCTGTCAAAAACCTTGTTAGCATCCAGCAGAATCATACTGAGTCTGCTACTGGTGTTCTTAGCCATGTCGAAAATAGCCACAGCCGAGTTAGTGTGTCCAGTAGTCTCTTGGCCAGGCACATATCCAAGTTGTTGCAGCAAAACTAAGGAATGAATTAGAGGTGCCAAGCCCACTGCCAAGGGTTGTATGATGGAATGATGAATGCCGAAAGAGCGCATGTCTTAACAACGCGGTAAGAACCACGTCGTATTGTTTCCACACATGCCTTTACAATGAATTTAGTTGTAAAAGCATGCCTAGTAAAAGCATGTGTTGAAACAGCATGCAAAATGGCACGTGTGGTTCTATCTTACAATCCCCCACCCACCCTGAAGCCCAAAACTACTCCAACCACTAATACCTAAACTACCCTGACCCCCACCTGCCCTGAGTCCTAAAAAAAAGACTTTCCTAACCCCTACCCCTTCCGTATAAACTAAAGCACTCCAACCCATAACCCCCTAAACCCTAAAGAAAAACCTACCCCGACCCCACCCTTGCCCCATAAAACAAAACTACCCCAACCACCCACGCACTTTAAGCCCTAAAACCATCCACCCTAAGTAAACTACCCCAACCCCCACCTACCTTGAGTAATAAAAACCTTCAGCCTAAGTTAACTATCCCGACCCCCCACCCATCCTAAGCCCCAAAAATAAAAACTATCCCAACCCCATAGCCCTACCCCAAAAACCAAATCACCTTGATGAGCCCTAAAACCTTCCCCCTAAGTAAACTACCCTGATGACCCCACACCCACTCTGAGTTCTAAAACCTTCCCCAAGTAAACTACCCCACCCACCCTAAACCCTAAAACACTATCCCAACCCCACTACCCCGCCCCCAAAAACTAAATTACCCTGACCCCACCACCCACCCTAAGCCCTAAATCCACCACCACCGCTAAAAACTATCCACAAACCAGCCCCAACCCCACTTCCCTCACTGCATCCTCTCTCGATCCTTCCACCTCTTCTCTCCTCCTGCCCTTCCTTAAACCTTCCCTCACCCCTTTAAAAATAAACTACTGTGCTCCCCACCAGGGTCCTAAATAAATAAAAACAAAACCCCACCCTGCCCCTTAATGCCCTAACCCCTCACCCTGATCCCATAAAAAAATGCCCAAACACCCCACCCTTTAAAAAAACAAAATAGCCTGCCCGATCCCCCATCCATACCAAACCCTGCCCCAGTCCAACTTACTTCACCTAAACCTTCCCCCACCCTTTTAAAAATAAAATACCTCAACCCCCACCCTAATCCCTTAAAAACATTACCCAAAACCCCCACCCTAATCCCTGCCCCAGCCCTACTTACCTCACTGCATCCTCAACCGCACACCGCATGGTTTTTCTGTACCTTAACCACACATATGCGTAGTTCAGAACATGTGTGGTTAAGACACAGAAAAAGCCATGCGTTGTTCAGGCATGTATGGTTACGCTTGAGCTGAAAATGTCTGTGTCATTCAGGACGCGTTGTTTTGGACATTTTCTCTGCCAAGACTTTGGCAAAGATCTTGGCTCGGAATTATTCAATGAGGTCAGCCGATAAGATCCCCTGCGGTTTTTCTTTCCTAAGAAACACAATGATAATAGTAAGATTCAAGGAAGCTGAAACCTCACTAGGGGAAGCATGATATGAGAAAACATTTGATATAATTTCAATGGGATAGCATCCTCCCCAGTTGTCTTCCCAGATGGTAGTGCCCTAATAGTACTTTCACTTTTTCTGCACAGTTATACCTTTCTCCAAATCTTTACTTTGTGTAACACCAAGGGAGAGAATACATGCACACTGAATATAACTATTAATAATAGATTGTGCAGCAGATGATGAATGAATGGCCATATTGGGCCTTGTAAAAATCTGCAAGTTGTTCCACAATAGCAGGAGTACCACAGCAAAGAGTGCCATTGTTGCCCTTAATGCTTTTAATTAGGCTGTCGTTCCTCTTTTTAACAATTTGCTGAGCCAGAACCCGCCCAATGCTTTCCCCATACTCATGTTGAACTGCCCAATGTTTTAAATAATGAGCCGCAGTTTTTTCCCGAAGCTGTCAATTCAACATTCAACGGAGTTCCACAATCATGGAATAAGTGAGTGACTCATTTAGATTTGTATCCTTAATTGCTTGGGAGTGCCAATATTCTTCCTCACAAAGTTGGGCATGCCATCTAATGGTCTCTTCCTTCTCTGAGTGATCGGTCTGCCAAAAATACTGAAGAGTAATGCCACAGACACAGGCCTTCATTGCATACCAGACAATATGTGGGGCTGCAAAATCGATCCTACTACAAATAAATACTTTTATAGAATCAAACTTCCAGCCAATATATGCTAAGGTAGTTAAAAGAGATCTTGGAAATATAAATGCCCGCCTTTGCTTTCTAAGAACTGGAAAATGCAAGTTCAATAGGACCTGGTTATGATGATGTGAAGTAATCTTAGGACAGATGTCTGTCGTAGCAAATCAGCTGCCTCATTATAAATACCAAAGAAAACCGTGAATAAAGTCTATGTGGTGTAGAATAAAAAGTATACCTAGGAACCTTTGGATAGGGAATACGCCAAAGATCAATTAGGCTATGGACCTGGGCTGAACCTTGAATGGCAGCCCTAGTTTTCACCATTATGGGATGAGCTGCCAAATTAGTAGAAGATCAGGTTAGCTCATAATGCACTTACAAAACCAGCAAGGATTGTCACTCCTGACATTACTGATAGTTCTAGATTCAACAAATCAAGTAGGGCAGGGTCCTCAAGGCTAGGCCCATAAATTGCATAGATTAGAAATCAATCTGAGCAATAGCCCACCTACCCTTAGAATCAGAAGCTGTCATCTGCACGTGAATAATCCAGATTCCTGGAGCAAAGGATCACCACCCCACATACAGAGGCTGATTGGCTAGTAAATGTGACAAGAAACCCTGCTGCTCATACTGGGACCTATCTTTAGCTGCCAAATGAGTCTCAGTAAAACAAACAATGTGTGGCTTATAAACCACAATCTCCTCCTTGACCACTGCTTAAGAGGATGATTGTGGCATGCTACATACCAACATATAGTGCTCAAATACAACATTTTGTTCAAGAAAAAGCCCACCAACATTGATACTCCAATTCGATGCACATGTGATCTCTTCAAAATGCTCAAGATCACAACAATTTTTATAAGCTCCACCCTCCAACCCCCAACTCCATCCAACCACCCACCCACCCACACAATCATTGAACCTGAAGACTAAAGCTTAAAAAATACAACAAACAAACCCACCCACACCAAGAGGAAAAATTATCCCTCCCTCAAGCTGTCAGGACCCACAGTCAGCCTCCTGTGTGCTAAAGTAACACTCACTCCTACCCCATAGCCTACTGCCATGCGATAAATAAACAGTGAAAATGAACCATTACCAAATGTCATAATAGGTAAACAAGCATACACTCAATAGACAATCAATTCTTATCCTGCCACTTCATAGGTATTTTTGAGGCAACAATTTTTGTGTCACAGTACTGCAAAAAAATCTGAGCAAACATAGAAAGATGCAATATCAGTGGTAACAAATGATGCCAGCTATGCCTTCAAGAAGATAGCCTGTGGAATTAGAGAATCGCCAATACAAATCGGAAAAGGTTGAGGGAGTGGTTTATCTGTCTTGCCATTATCCCACTGTATTGAAAGTCAGTGTGCCAGTTGTACTTGACAGTCTATATCTCAACTTCAGAAAGGCCTTGACAAATAGTTGAGTGATAAACAGTCAGGGTCATCTCCTTCTCTACCCTCTGGGATACCAAACACTCCTAAATTGTTCCATCTCTGGTGATTTTCCAAGTCTTTGGTCTTAGTTTGCAGCTGGAAAAGATGGCCCTCCTGATCTCAGATTGATTTGGCTGAGGCAGTTTCTACCTCTTCTGTGTAAACCACTCGCTGCTTGAGCTCCAAAACTTGTGTTTGGAGAGTGAAAACGTTCCATGTAATTTCAGCAACAGCTTGTTGAAGCTGTGAGTTATCACTCCTCACCTGAGAGTAATGTTGCTATGACTCTGCTCGCTGTACCTGCATTAGCTGAATAATTGTGGATGTTAGAAATGGGGTCTCTAGTTGGAAGAGGGATACAACCTTGTCCAAGTAGGAACCACAATCCTAGTCAGGGTAAGTCACATGCAATCCAAATGATCCTGTGCTCATCCTCTGGTAGCTTGGCACTGAGCAGTCAGGCTTAACTTAGAAGGCAATGTGTAAAGTATTTATGCAATAAATCATACAGTAACACAGTGAAAACACCACAAAAATACACCACACAAGTTTAGAAAAATGTATTATATTTATCTAGTTAAATTAAGGTAAAAAACGATAAAGATTCAATAAGCACAAGTTGAGATATTACTTTTGCAAGATTAAAAAGAGTCTTAAATCTTAGAAATCAACAGTTGTCTCTTGGTTTCACAAAGTACCTGGTTTGCGTCAAAAATAACATGCACGGTGACCGCAGAGAAGGAGATACATGGAAAAATAGGGTGCGCATTAGAATTTCTGGTGCTGCACAGAAGTTGCATTGTTTCTTTCCATGCTGCAATGGGCTCTGCGTCGATTTCTGGTGTGCAGTCTTGGTTCCTCACTGCAATGTGGGGATCTTTTTGACACCCAGGAACGATGCATGGAAATCCTGGGCGTGCCGGACGAAGTCACTGGTTATACGTCGATCCGGTAGGCAATGAATAGAATTTTCTGTTGCACAGCAGGTGCTGCATCGATTTTTCACTTGGGAAGTCGGGCTGAATCATTCGGGTTTGGCTGTGCATCGATCCGTTAGGCTGTGCACCAAATTTCCATCCACAAGGCAGGCACTGCGTCGATTCTTCTCTCAGGAAGTCGGGCTGCATTGTTCAGATTTGGCTGTGCAGCGATTTTCTCATCGCAATGAAGGCTGTGTGTAGTTTCCAGCATGTTGTGCATCGATTTTCAGCGCACCAGGAGTTCCTTGAAGCAATAAAGTATTTTTGGCTCTGAGACTACAGAAAACAGGAGGCAAGCTCAATCCAAGCCCTTGGAGATCACTTCTCAGCAAAGTCGAGAGGACAGCAGGGCAGTAGGGCAACAGCAGGGCAGCAGTCCATTTGAATCCTTTGGACAGCCAGGCAGTTCCTCTTGACAGGTTGCAGGTTCAGGTCCAGAAGTGTCTGAGATGGTGGGGTCAGAGACCCAGTTTATGTACCCAAAATGCCTTTGAAGTGGGGGATACTTCAAAGAGTGGTTCTGAAGTGCACAAGGTCCCTTTTCAGTACAGGTCTGTCTGCCAGGGTCCCAGTAGGGCGTTTGACAGTCCATTGTGTGAGGGCAGGCCACCAGCCTTTGAAATGTAAGTGCCAGGCCCTCTACCCTCCCAGCCCAGGAAGACCCATTCAGTATGCAGATGTGTGCAGGTGTGACTGAGTATCCTGTGTTTGTGGTTGTCTTGGTAAAATGCACAAGGAAGCTGTCAACCATCCCAGCCCAGACATTGATTGGAGACAGGCTGTAAGGCACAGATGGATTTTAAGTGCAGAGAAATGCTCACTTTCTAAAAGTGGCCTTTCTAAAATAGTAATATAAAATCCAATCTCACCAATAAGCAGGATTTTCTTTTGCCATTCTGACCGTACTAAGGGGCATATTTATACTCCGTTTGCGCCGAATGTGCGTAAAAAATTTTGACGCACTTTCAGCGCAAACGTTGCCCATATTTAAACCCTGATGCCCGATCCGGCGCACCAGGAAAATGGCGCTATGTGCGCCAGTTTTTGGAAGCGGCACCCCGCCCTGCATTAATGACATGCAGGGTAGGCGTTCCCGTCCAAAAACCGACGCACCGCTATTTATGCTTCCGGGTAAAAATCACTCCCGCGCGGCAGGCGGCGCAAAAAAATCACGCAAACCACGAATATCGTGAAATTTTAACGCCTGGGTCAGGGCAGGCGTTAAAATGGGGCAAACACACCTGTACTTAATCAGAACACACAGAACAAACAACAGGGCAGCAGAGCAGCAGAGCAGCAACAGGGAGACATGGAGGTGCTTTTTCTTCAGTGTGCACGTAGACGCAGAGCCCTGCAGCAACAACAGCAGCCACAACAACAGCAGGGACCCCAAAGACAGCGCAGAAGGCAGGAGAGGATATTCCGCCCAAGAACAACCCTGCATGGCCTCAGGGAACGAGACATCATCCAGAGGTACCGGTTGAACTGGCAGGCCATTCAGCAGCTGCTGAAAAATATTGAACAGCAATTGGCCCCCACTTTAGTGACTCCACGTACTATCCCAACAGAAACAAAGCTGCTTGCCGTACTTCACATGCTGGCAAGTGGCTCCTTTCAGACAACTGGTGCCCTGGTTGGTGGAATCTCACAACCATCTTTCTCCGCATTCCTGCCTAAAGTACTGGATGCCATCATTGGACTGACACCCCGCCACATCTGCTTCCCTAACACAGTGCAGAAGCAGCAGGAAACTAAACAGGGGTTCTACGCCATCAGTGGCTTTCCGCACGTCCTTGGTGCAATCGACTGCACACACGTACGCCTTGTGCCACCTGCTGCGAGTGAACACCTCTACCGCAACAGGAAGCACACACATTCCATCAACGTGCAGGCCATAGTCGATCACCAAGGACTGATCAGCAACATTGTGGCTAAATATCCTGGGAGTGTACATGACACATTCATCTTCCGTCACTGCACCATCAACCAACACTTCCAGGATGGACGGTATGGCAATGGACTACTTGTTGGTAAGGACAAAAATCTACTTATATACTCACTGCACAGAAACCCTCTAGGATAAACAACACATACACCACAATAGCAACACCTAGACAGGAACACACTGAGGTACTCACATCACTAGCCATGTTTCACAAGTCACCATTGAACCTCTCACACATTGGAATTTACTCTACAGCTTAGTGTGAAGACATTCATGACTGTGGTTGCCTAAATGTCACCTTGCAAATTGGAAGTCTCACAATAACCTGTACACTAATACAATGCATAAGTTTTAAGGGATGGGATGGGCTGGGTATGTTCAATTGAACGTTTCTAATACACTTTCATGTTTCAACTCTGCATGGAACTATCATCACACCCCCAGTGAGGACACACGGACACCTGTGTCACAAGTCACAATGCAAGGGAGGGCACACTGTACTTGAGAAACCAATACATCCTGCTGACAAACAGTTAGCCAACAAACACTTGCTCAGCCAAGGAAAAAAAACAATGCCAAAGTTTCCACCAACAACCATAGGTTGTCACATTAGTACACAAAATAGTCACAGACAACACAACACAACTACTTCCATCAAAGATACGTACAACAGTGCCTCCTACATCTAATTGATGCCATTCTGTGTTTCTCTTTCAGCTGATCAGGGGTATGGCATCCAGCCTTGGATAATGACACCATATGGGAACCCAAATACTGCTGCTGAGCGGGCATACAATGACGCCCACAAGAGGACACGCAGCATTGTGGAGCGGACCTTTGGGATCCTAAAGTCAAGGTTCCGGTGCCTTGACATTACTGGTGGTAGCCTACTATACTCCCCAGAGATGGTCTGTAAGATCATACTCACTTGTGCCATATTACACAATATTTGTGTAAAAAGGAACATTCCCCTCCTTGAACCGGACCCAGACTTGCCTGAGGATGATGATGAGGAGGATGCTGGCCTGCAACAGGAGGGGGAACAACCTAACACAGCAGCAGGAGTGCGTAGGCGCCAACAGCTTGTGAACAATTTTTTTACTTAAGTTATTATAATCACTTGTATTCCACACTTGTAAATAAACACAGATAACAAACACCACATCATGCTTTGGCCTATTCATTTCTGACCACCTTTAGTTTGAAATAGCTGAAGATGAATGTCGTCTCATTGATCAAGAATGCCATTAAAATTCATCACACCAAAAATAAACATCACAACTGTATGCACAGAGAGTAGGATGTGACATGATACATTACTATACACAGAGCCCAACAAGAGTACAAATGTGACAATTACACATGCCGGATCCAAACAACTGAAACAGTCTCTCATCCAGCCCAAAATTGGAGATCATTTGAAAGTCACATTACACATGTTCAGAGACTGGGTGGGACCATCCATGTGTATGTGACCATGTCATCAATGGCTACTCTCAAGTGTGTGATATGAGCAATACACAATAGCTACAACATGAGCTGCCACTAACTCAGGAGGAGACCTTGAAGTTACAGTGACAACATACACCCAGACAGGTGATAGTGGATCCACATTCCCACACACATGTACACATATGTCATACAATCAATCTAATATTTGAAAGTAGACCATCACAGTTGTGTCCCAGTTTGAACCTAGCAGGAAGATTGTAACATGACACTAAACCAGTTTATGCAGAAAGGGACACAGACAACCAAAATATTCTTCTCATTATCACATTGGGAACGCTGAGAGTCTTGCAAACATAGTCATAGGAAAATGGTATGCAAGTTAGCTCCAATTCATCATTACTGCAAACGTCAAATGGGCTAATGAGATCAATGAATGTTCAACAGTCATTCATACCATATGGCCTTACATTAGCCCGCTGCTGCAGGTTTGCCATGATATAATAAATATACTCCATGGATACAGTAGCTATTCTGGATGGTCAAATCCTAGGGTGCTGGGGGCCTAAGTCCACCTCTACCGCCCCCAAAACATACAAGAATCATGTACTTGTGAACTAAACACATGCATAAGGCACATGTGTGGCCTCCATGTCACAAGTCCAACACAAATCTGAAACACAAAATCATAATGGGACATGCTCAGCCCCATAAAAACTGAAAGTGACTCTCCCACTCCCTGTTAGGACTACAGATAAAAGCATCACCATCATAAATGTGGACACATTTTGGAGACGGAATACATAATGGTATCCCATCCATCATTTCAAAATAGCCATCAGCAATTACACCAAATATGTTGTCAAATATGGTCAATACATTAGTTAACGTATCCCAAACATTACAGTGTGAATGCCTTCTATACATAAAACAACGGACATGTGTCATATACAAACACAAATGTGTATCACATCGCACCGTTTGACCATGACAAATCGCCTTTCCAAAGCTAAAAACATGAAGACATAAGGATAAATTTGCTCCATATTCTACGCATACAGCATGGCCGTCATAATTTGTTCACGTACATGAGTGCACACAATGCAGAGTCAAATACAAATGTATCCAAAAGTGTCTTAATATTTCGCCTTCAAAGTATAATTTACATCCATAATATTTTTGACTCTGCATCATGTGCACTACTGTACGTGTAAAAAAAATGACGCCCATGCTGTATGCGTGGTAAAATTGACGCTACATGGACAATATGTTGGTCATCTCATGTACATAATAAATTATTAATATTCATATCATATTTTTTCACTCCGCATCATGTGCACTACTGTACGTGTAAAAAAAATTACGCCCATGCTGTATGCGTGGTAAAATTGACGCTACATGGACAATATGTTGGTCATCTCATGTACATAATAAATTATTAATATTCATATCATATTTTTTCACTCCGCATCATGTGCACTACTGTACGTGTAAAATAAATGACGCCCATGCTGTATGCGTGGTAAAATTGACGCTACATGGACAATATGTTGGTCATCTCATGTACATTATAAATTATTAATATTCATATCATATTTTTTCACTCCGCATCATGTGCACTGTAATGCGTCAACAAAAAATGACGCACAACTGTGTATGCGTAAAAATATGACGCATAACGGGAAAATAAAAACGGCGGCCATTTTCTGCAGGAAGTGATGTAATAGGATATCCTGTTTACAAAATCTGTACTGGGAGTTAACTTTCACTTTCACTTTGCAGTCTCAGATTTATCTAGACTGTGTGGTTGTGTGAAAGGTGTTGTCCTGTGTTTTACTGCTTTTGTGTCCTGTGTGCCTTGTATTTTGTCTTAGTGTCAATCTATTATTGTTGTATAACATTGTCTCAGTCTGTTTAGTGTTATTTTGTCTATACCTGTGATAGTTTGTATTGTCAGTGGGAGTCTGTTGTGGGTAGCATAGTTTGGGGGGTTAGTTGGGCTATTTTTCTCCTTCTTCTTTTTCTTTCACACCTCTACCTTTCCCCATTTCCCACTTTTACTTTCATATTTATTTTGTCCATTATTAGTCCTCTCAATATGTCAGGTAGGCCTCGCCTGTCCAGGATGGGTGAAGACGAATTGGGGGGGTTCATATGGCTAGTAAGCCATTTCCTCCCACTAATGCTGGAAGCTGGGGGCCGTGTGATACAGGGGTATCACACGGAGGCGAGGAAAATCCGGTGGGAGAAGGTGCGCCATCACCTGGTCCGGGTCTACGGGAGTCAGAGAAATGTACACCAACTCAAGCACCGCTGGGCAGATCTGATCACCAGGGAACAGGACCTGCTGGACCACCTGGGACTCCGGATTGGTGGCCATGTTGGTGAGTACAAATCAATTAAATGGGAATGATAGAAATCTGTGTGTGAACATGTGATGATTGTTAGCCAATCTGCAAAATAAGTAGCTGACTGTGTGTAATGCTAGGGAAACCTAGGCCCATGGTTATACACATAAATCCCCATATTTTGCAACACATGTACACGCAATAACAGCATTAAAATCCAACATCTATTTGTATTTTGCTAAGTTGCCCCCTCTCTGCGTCACAAAATGTTGCAAATGCTGCGCTACAAAGGTATACATATGTGTCCTAATGTGTATTTGTTGCAGAATGTGTATGAAGACCTATGCTACCAGTCCGATGGCTCATTTTTGCAACACATACCAGATGCCTGTAGCTGCATGTAATGTAGTGTTGCATTTGTGTCAGAAAAGCAACACGTGAACTACTCTATTTGTACTCCACTGGTCATAATGGCCAGTGAGTACGTCATGTAGAAACAACATACCTACATATGCAGACGCCATAGCTAGACAGAAAATTGGAAACACATGATGATGCTATACATGTGTGTTGCCTTCACGTCACATGAAGTTAGTCATGTTGTTCACACATATGTCACATGTGTGTCTGGTTGCTGTGTGTTGAACCTGTCCACATAGCCTGTTTGATTGTGAGTGGTCATGCAGTCCTCATGGAACCAGTTTTGGAATGTCTCTCTGGGATGCACATGCTGAGATGTATGGTTAACATTATTGTTGGGGCATACTAATGGAGGATTAACTTGGACGACACATGACTGTCCTGGCCACTGCATGAGTGTAGTAGGGTGTGACACTGGAGCAGGAGACTCATCCAATGATAATGTTGAATACAAAGTCATCCATGCAGGATGAGCATGTGTGAAAGTCTATCATTACCATGTCATATTCACACAGTGTCATTGTAACAGAAATTATTTGTCCGTTCACCCAGTCTGAGTATAATCTTTGTTTCATGCTTTACAGGTGGACCAGCCCCGTACACCGTGGGAGAGGTGGCCCATTTTGACGACCCCGATACCTACAGTGAGTGTCGTCTGAGTGCTATTTACATTGTTTGGTAATGAAGCATGATGGATTACTGTGTGTTCAAGAGAATTCATGATTTGATGTGCTGGCCGTTCATTGGCTTTGTTGTTTTAGTGTGATATCAAATTTGAATAATGTTTCTGTAAAGCAATACCTAGTCATCTCTCAGATTGAGGGGTTGTAGCCCATTCAATTAGGGTGGCAATTGGGAATGGTATGACTCATTTGGAATACACTGGTCAATGTTAGACTTGGTCAGGGACTTGCCATCAACTGAGTCTGCATATCAGACTGACAGTCTCCCAGATAGCTTAGGCACATGGCTTTGATGACAAGTGTTTCTTCCTAGTTGAGGATGGACTGTGTACACTGTAGGTCGGATCTTCCGGGGCCATGTACTTCCACAAGGTGAACTCAAAGTGTATGTGACTTGAGTGCAATGGCCTAGGTGTTCAGTTGAATCATGTGAATGGGTGTTCTACCTCCTCTGTGTGTGTTGTTAAACATGCCTCACTAATAGTATGTTATGTTGGGCTAAGTCATATCATTTTGACATGTGTGGACCTGGGATGTGACAAGGTTGGGCTGACTACAACGTGTTTCTAGCCCTTCATAGGTGTTGTGTGTGAAGGCACATACTTGTTGAACTTTCTGTACACTCCTGGGTGTGCATTGAACATGGGATTGTTGGTTGTTCTTCCCACACCACCCACAAAGACTGGGATGTTACTGTGAAACAGGGTACCTAGGACTGTAGCAACCAGTATGTTACACGTACTTAACACCTTTTGTGACTTGAGTTAGTACCTAGGGCTAGAGTGAGAAAAATGTCTACACGTTGCAAATGGCATAAATATATGTTTGTGATTTGCAAACGTCTGTTTCCTATTCCAAAATGTATTTGGTGGTCATGTACATATTAGGAAAATGCTTTTCAAAATGGAAATGATAAAGGGGTTTACCAGACCTACTTGCAAATCACAGTGGTAGGCAATCCCATTTGCAACCGAGTACGTGGTTGCAAAGTGAGTAGCTGTTATCATCCACTTGAAGTGGATGGTAACCAACTTGCTGACTGGAAGGGGTCCTCATTGTAAACCTTCACCTTTGTGAGTGGACCAAAATAATCCTGCACAAAACAGCCAGTGGTCTAAGGGACCAATAATTACCGTGAAAATTTCCAAGTTGAATTGTTGTGTTTTTAAACTAATTGCAGCTCATTTTCCTTTCAGGTAAACGGCTTACACTTGGGGAAAAATTACTTGCTTCATTTAAAAGCAGTCACGTCTATGGATTTCTGCTGGTCCCAGCAGGCCTCCATCCCTGTGAGTGCCCATAGTCGCTACGGTGGGGCAACTTGGAACCCACATCATTGATGTTCATGAGGTGGGTTTTCGGAACCCCATAGAGACTCGCAGACGGTGTCAGAGACACTGTTCTGCTTTGCATAATTGCTAGTTGTTATTTCAAGAGTCCTACATCTGACCCCTAGTGTGGACATATGATTCTGGGCCAGGGGTTCAATCTTAGCACACAACTAATTCCAAATGCTATTGAGTGAGGAGTGTGATTGTTATCACATAGAATGACATATGTAGTGAAGTCAGTATGCGGAAGAGCTGGTGCCATAATGTCTCATGCCTTAGGTATGATTTGGTTGAGTAGTTTAGGGTGATGTCATCCATCATGTAGAGACATGTATATGCTAGGTGTGATATGCCCTTAGGTATGCAGGATTCACATGTACTTCCTCTGAGCCTTTCCGTGAACTATGTTGTAACAATTGCTGCCAAAAATACATTTCTAGTAATGGACAAATGACCCATGGTGGTATTCAACCCACTGTAAATTCAATGCTCAATATTTCCCTTTTCTCTTCACAGCTGCAAACCTGAGTGCCGCAGAGCGCAACCATTTTGAGCGCCGTGCAATGAGGTACAGGCACATCCTGCAGGTGCAGTGTGGGTATCGGAGGATGGCCCGCAGATATAATTCGGATCGGGTCTCCGGGGCGTGGTATGCCACACCACAGGCTCCCCCAACGGTGCCACCAACAACCACCGCCACTACATCCACCAGGTCTGCCCAAGGGGACACAGCAACGGACCAGGCATCTTCATCCAGACCTGGACCAAGCCGTGTGTTGGGAGCAGGGCTGTCCCGTGGCCACTCCACTCCAGCAACAACCTCCACCTCCACCGGCACCCAGACCAGCACTGACCCTCCTATTGACCCTGCAGCCTTCCAGGCATTGTCCAGAAAATTGGACAGGTTGATCCGCAAGGTTGTCAACCTTGCGGAGGACATGAAGGAGGTGAAGAAGAAGGTGCGCTCCATCCAGCGCACACTACAGAGGGCAAATCTGTAGTCATTTTGCCCTCCTGAACTTTTACCCCTCCCCTCTCACCTCTTTCCTTTTTCATACTGTTAGTTGGGTTTGGGGGGTTAGTTATAGGATAAGTATAGGAAATTAGCTTAGTTAGTGTTTGGTAAGAGGGTGGGGGGTCCTTATTCTTTCTATCTAATATTTTTGTGTGGGTGGGTGGGTGGGGGGCAATGTTGGGATTCCTGTTTAATTAAAAAAAATATATATATATATATATATATGTTTGTTTAGGATAGTATAGTATGTGTGTAGGTTAGTAAGTGTTGTCCTGCATGTGTCTTGTCTCTTAATGGTGGGTGGGGGGTTGATGTTTAGATCGTTTCATTACATGTGTAGAGTAAGTTTAGCTTAGGTTAGTTAGGGACAGTTGTGGGTTAGTAGTAGTCAGGTTAGATTAGTGTAGGTTTACCTTTCCCTTAGTTGCCTCTTTTATTAATACTTAGAAATAAAAAATTTGTTAACCCTTTACCTGATGCGTTAGTTGCTACCTTTTCATAGCCTTGACATCAGTGTAGCAGAAACTTTTAGTATGACATTTGTGTTCCATGCTCGCTATCCCCAGGCTAATGAGGTTTAACATGCCAGCTACCCGTGTGCTAACTTGGTAAGTATCCACCATGTGGGAGAGCCAACATTGGTAGTGTGCATTGATCATCAAGGTTTGGGGTTGGTATGTATCCTACTTCACAAAGAGTGCTTCCCGACTTGTTATTGTAGGTAAATAGATAGGTCGGACAGCATTGTGAAGTTCAGGGAGAGCTTTGTAGATGAGGATTTGTTCACACTCTTGTCTTGTTGCTGTCATTGCTGACCTACATCATGTGTGTACTGATTCAGCATGACTTTCCTTCATGGAAGTATACGCCGTAAGGGTGATTGATGCAGTGTAATTTGTTTATCATTCCTTTCATTTTACAGCATAATTTCCAATTTTAGTATCGCATGGTGCCTACATTTCTCATCCACCATTAGTTGTCTAGAATAGCTGTAGATGGTGCATCATTCTGTCCAACACAGCATGATTGTGTGTGCTTAGTCCCTTCATCAGTTATTTTCCTCAGTATAGTAAAGCTATGATGCAATCCTGGCCACTGCACAGATGTTTCAGTATACATGAAATCAGGACAGTAGTATAGAGAATCGACATGGTTGCCACACAGCCACTTTGGAGTTATCTACTGCACAGTTGAAGTGTGAAATGACACAGAGACACAATAGGTGTGCAAGTGATATTTATTTGTAGGTGGTGTAATGCAAAATGTCCATTCACAATGTTAGCTGAGTCCGTTCTTGTGCATTCTTACATGGTGATCCTACAGACGGGGTGTGGATGATGCTCCTGACATGCTGGGGTGAGGTCACAGATGGTGCAGAGGAACATGAATTGCCAAATGGTAGGAGAGAAACATTCACTGCCAATGGGGACAAGTCATACAGTGGATTGCCGAACAGTCATTGAGGGTAGTTGTAGTGAGACTGGCATGTGTCAAAACGTAGGACCTTGGTCAGAGTAGGCCATGATGCAGGGACTAGGGCTTCCGGGTACTCTTGCGTGTGAATGTTATCTGTTCCATGTCTTCTTCTTCTGATGTGTGTGTTGCCTGGTGTATCCTTGTTGTTGTTGGTTGTGAAGGGGCAACACACACCTGTCAGTGTTAGAAGACATGGAGGCAGACATCCCGGGGGCTGATCCCTGTCGAGTAATGAAGGGCAGTACTGCAGCAAGGAGGGCCTGCTGGTTTTTCAGAATGGCAGCCACATCCCGATGGTAGGCAGCCAGGTCGGCCCTGAGGGGTTCTATGTTGCATTCGTGCACACGTTGACTGGCTTGCAGTTGGAGTTGTTGTGTCAACTGGATGACAGCTGTGCAGATTTCCTTCTGTGTTTTTAAAAGTTCCTCCAAGAGCGATGTTCTGGCTTGCATTGCAGCTGCCTGATCAGCAGTTGACAACATGCACGAACGCACCCCCTCAAGGCTGGCTGCCATAGTTTGCATCCCCACCCGCACCTCCTTGGCCAGCTCCCGCTGGACCCCAACGACAGTTCTTTCTAAGCTGGTGCCAGTGTCGTCAGAGTCCTCAGCTGTGTTGGAGCTGGCAGGTCTTACAATTGGGGTGGCGGGTGGTTCTACTGTGGTGGCTGCTTCTTCTGTGCTCCTCCTTGTGACTGAAGGTGGGGTTTGGAGGCTTTCAAGGACCATGTCAAGGTTCTCTTGTGGGAGGTTGATGGTCTCGTCATCCATGTCATCAGGGAACTCATGGACAGGCAGATCGGCAGGAGATCCGTGTTCCTCTGCAATGAAACAGGGTACAATTAGTGTGTCTGTGTTGTGACAATTTTGCTTTAAGATACAAGCCTTTGGATGCCTTAACTTTGTACTCTCTGTTTGTCTTGGTATCTGCTGTCCGTCATAGGGCATTGTTGTAGGCCTATGGCCCACCTGTGTGTCACATGTATGATATGGATCTTTCAGACATGTCTGCCAGGTCGCCTCTAGGTGTTGCTTTGTAATTATTTAGAAATAGGCGTTTTTTGTCCTACTCCTCACTCGGTGTTTCACTATTGTTATGGAGGGACATTTTGTTGGGTGGGCTCTCATTATCCTACATGTGATTCTTGGCTTTCTAGGCAGCAGGATAGCTAATGGTGTGGGGGACTAAGTTTGACCCACTTGTATATAACTCTGTCACCCAGATATTCAATTTAGCTCAGACTAACTAGCAGTGCCTCTGGTCTCCCACATCAAAGGAATGTTTAGACATCTGAGCGCATGACATCTTTGGAACTTCGCAGGGAAGTGGTGGTCACTCAGGTCCTACACATTTCTATCTTTTCCGGTATGTTCCCATACACAAATGACAAAGACAGTATTTGTTTGATATGAAGTTTCATTGTACAACTGACTTGTAGGAATTTAGGTGTGAGCCCCAATAACCCAAACAATACACACTGTTAGAATTGAAATAGTCCGCAGGAGACTAATACATTAGTACACAACTATCATGGTGACTAACAGTTTCTACTCTCCCTCTGCTTGTTCTATGTATAGCACAGCATGTTAAGTTTGGAGCTTGCCTGTCTGAATCACAGGGGAGACATCATCTCTCATATCAGAGGAATGGTCTGGGATCTGGTTGTGCATCAGCAGCAAGGCAGGCAGCATCTAGTTGTGAATTTCTGTTTGGAAACTCCCCCATGCGTGTCTTGGGACGAGGAAGTGAATTTAAAAGACATATGTCATGGTGATGACAAGGTTTCCCTACGCAGGAATGCCAAACCTTCAACCCTACCACATCTATCAGCAACGTACCAGACGGTATCCTTGACTGGGGCACAGAGTGAATATGTTCTGGCAAACTCCAGTGCAGAAGTAGGCAAAACAGGGTGATTTGACTAATTAACAACACCCTAGGACTGACTATTTGCTACATTAACTGATAGGAAGGGCAATGAGAATCATTTAGTGCAAAGTGCTCTGAGGCTCTTAGATGTGAGCAAATGAGTATTAGTACATTCAGGGTAAGATGCACAAAGGCCTCCAGCCTGAGGCTAATGCGCAAAGTATACGTTTCACTTGCCACACTACACTTTGACTGACTGTGGGTGTTGTGACTGCCCTGCCAGCACACTTGCCTCTCAGGCCCTGCCCCATACACTTTTTATTCACATTGCATGAACTGTACATGTTACGTGGCATTACCTATGCATGTCAATGTTAGGATGTGGTATGGATGTAAACATTGTTGATGTTAGTATATGATGGGGTATAATGTGTGACTTACTGGATTGGCCTGTTTATCGTATGAATGTCCTATTTTTTTGTAAGACTGTGCAGATGTGTCTCAGTGACCAGTTGCCTGTGTCCCCTCCTCAATGTTGTTGTCTGAGCAGTATGACATTAGTGATGTAGCCTTGTTAGCCAGGCATGTGAGGGACCCTGACGTATGCAGCATGTGTGTGTCGTTAGTGCTGTGTGGCTCCTATTGCTGTTTACTTAGGGTTATGTATGTGTCAGTTATGGACATTCGGCATTTGAGTGTACTGGTACCTTTGTCTTATTTCTAGGAGTAATTGCAGATGTCATCCTCACCCCCTATTTTAGGTATGTATGTTCCAGGGTGGGGTTCCTGCCATTTGGTACTATAGCTGTACAGAGATGAGAGGTGTTATTGTCAACTGTGGTGGCAGTTAAGTTGCAGTTGTTGTATTTGCTACAGCATTACAGGTAGGGACCTAGTTGATGTGGAATAGATTTTGCAAGACAAGTGCCTGGATGTGGATTTGAGGTAGTGTCCTTCCCACCTGTCACTGCTTTCCCTTGGCTCTCTTGTTGTAATTACAGGATGTCCCCGTGGGACTGTTGTTGTTGCTGTATTTTGTCGTGCCCCAGCTTCGGTCAGTACTGGGCATGCCCCCCTGCCGTGCCCCTTTCCCCATGCCACTTCATATATGTGCTGACTTACATGCATTGTGTAGTAGGTATACCCCCCGCTTACAATCCTCATTATTGCATTTGAATTCCCCATGCGACTTACCCTGCATGTGCGTTGTGTCGTGGTAGTCTGCGCTGTCCAGTCCTTGAATCCCTGTGACGATCTCCTCCGGGATGACGGCTGCGACCATCTCCTCCATGTGGTCCAGGGCCTACTGTTGTGCTGGACTCCCCCCTCCAGTCTGCATTTCTGCCTTCCTGTTCCTGGCCATTTTCTCTTTGGGCCTACGTTTGCAACCATGCCAGCGTTTCTTACACTCGGTGACTGTCCGGCGTTCTTCAGCCACACTGTTAATCTTGTCCACAATTTGTTTCCAGATGGCCTCTCTCCTACTGAGTGGCAATTTTGAGGAGATGAAAAGTTGGTGCTGGTGTTCCGTCACCTCTTTCACCAGGATTTCCTGCTCCTCTGCACTGAAGCAACACTTTCTTTTTTTTTTTTAAATGTCCTGGTTCCTGTATGCTTCCTCCTGGCTGGTTCCTGGTCTGCTCTCATCCTCCTGGGGTCTGTTGGGGCATCTAGGATCCATTTTGGGTCTCCTCTCCTGAAAGGGCAGTTTTCGCGCAAAAATGTAACGCAATAGCGTGAAAAAAAACGGCGTTTTCACGATTGCGCTGTCGTAAATCGACCCACAGTGATGTGCGTCGCATTTACGTTGGTTTCCTTTACGACAGACCGACGCTGTGTGCGTCATGAAATAATGACTCCCACCTGTTGGTTGCGCCGCCGTACGTCAAAGTATAAATTTGACGCCCGCATGGCGCTTCCAAATGGTGTTAGACGGCGCAATTTTTTTTGACGCAAAACTGCGTTGGCGCAGTTTTGCGTCAAAAAGTATAAATATGGCCCTAAATATGACCTGGTTACCCCTTTCCGATCAGTATCTACCACTCAAACAGTATATGAGGGTAGCCCTAATGCGATCGTATGAAAGAAGCAGGCTTCACAGCAGTGGAAAACAATTTTAGGAGTTTTCCATTACCAGGATATATAGAACAAGAAGGCTGTCAGGTCTAACAGTGGATAAATATGTTTCAAAAGATGTGGGATGGGCAATAGTGTTGTAACCATCACTGGAATCTTTTAGAAATGCCGTCACCCCTCAGGTGTGTTTACTGGCTTCTCAGGGTGTTCTATAGACAGAGGTGCACCAAACTGGCTACCGTTACATGGCTAAACCTGACTAGTACCAAGCATGTCAGCAGTAGTGCCTGATGAATTATGACCCAAAGCCTGATTTACACAGAAGCAGGACACCCCTCTACGATGCATACTGTTCCCTGCCCTCAAGGACTGGCACCTATCCACAAAGTGTGTGCCTGCATCAGGGGAAGTAATGGTCTTTGCTACTCAGAATCATTAAGGGAAAAACAGTATCAACATCAGATGAAGTGACAGCCATCACAACATTCTGCTGAAACACTTCAACAGAGTCATTCTCCTTAACCATGGCACCACTGTCAGAAACAGAATGCAACAAACAGTCATGCATCAGGTAATTGATACTGTTACCTGAGACTGGTGTTGCCATAACAGTTTCTATCCTTGTAGATACATTGTTGCAGCAGCCCTGTTGACTACTGACATCAGATGAGGAGAGCAGACTGATGCTTTGTGAAGAGGCAAATACTGCAAGGAATGATGCATCTTTGTCCAGGGCCACTCGGATGAGTGCTACCATCAGTATTAGCCCCACCGGGGATGTCGTATTTGAAGAAGACAGAAAAGACTCTCTCCTAGCAAGCTCCCATACGAGCAGGGAAGCGGCAGCCCCAGAAGCCAGCAGTCTTGCCACAGGATGACCAATCATGGAGCCTCAGCTGGAGTTATTCCCCATCGATTGTTGCTGTACTGTGCAGCCTGCGCACACCGGATTGCCTGTCAAGTGAGAACCCTTTCCCTTGTAAATACTAGCAACCTTTGTAGGTGCCATGAGTGCCCAAAAGACAGTGCATGGGATACAAATTGCCCCACAGCATAAGTAGTAGCCAAGGGTGTAGGGCTGGGAACAAATCCACATCACCTGAGTGGACAATAGACACAGTTCAAGCAGAACAGTGAGTGGGTACATAGCACCAATTTTCAAAGAGTTGAAGTCATTGTAACTGTCATAATGATGACTGCTGAGATAGCGGGTTACAAAATGAGATCCAGGAACAGGACAGAGCAAGATGGCAAGACCCCCGCCAGGAAATGAGACCACCCTGTTTGTCCTCCCACTGTCCCACCTTGTTACCCTGTCCATACTTAAACTGCCCCAGCTCCACTTCCTATGCCCATATGGGCAGTGCACCTGTGAGACTAAAAGACTGGACTCTGCCATGGACATTCGTCCACCATCACCCATCACCATATTGCCACCCCCTCCAATAATTAGCACTTCAATAAACACCATTGAACCACAAAACAATCTGGAGTCAGTCTGTGATTTTGAAAATGTGTATTAGCAATGACAGTGACAAAATGCGTTTTCAAATGTAATGCCAACATACCTATGTCACACATCACAAGTCCATGAAGGATGCAAGCAGATGACACACGTTGGTGACCACACCTGTGTAACCGTAATGGAAATGTACAACTCAGTTACCAAATACTGCTTCTAATTGACAGACAGGATAGAGGTAGAAGTGTGAAAGTGAATGTAATAGTAAAAAAAAAATTCTCACCTGTGTGTCACTGGAAATATTGCTGTATGACTGACTCCCTGTTGTCTATGTCTTTTTCCTCAGCTTCCTCCTCATCACTGTCCACAGGCTCCACAGCTGGCACAAGACCGTCATCTGGACCATCCTCCTGCAGAAAAGGCACCTGGCATCGCAAAGCAAGATTGTGAAGCATTGAGCAGGCGATGATGATCTGGCACACCTTCCTTGGTGAGTAGAATAGGGAACCACCTGTCATATGGAGGTACCTGAACCTGGCCTTCAGGAGGCTGAAGGTGTGTTCGATCACCCTCCTAGTCCGCCCATGGGCCTCATTGTAGCGTTCCTCTGCCCTGGTCCTGGGATTCCTCACTGAGGTCAATAGCCATGACAGGTTGGGGTAACCAGAGTCCCCTAATAGCCACACACGGTGCCTCTGGATTTGACCCATCACATACGGGATGCTGCTATTCCGCAGGATGTAGGCGTGATACACAGAGCCAGGGAACATAGCATTTACCTGGGAGATGTACTGGTCTGCCAAACATACCATCTGTACATTCATCGAATGATAACTCTTCCGGTTCCTGTACACCTGTTCACTCCTGCGGGGGGGGAACCAGAGCTACATGGGTGCCATCAATAGCACCTATGAAGTTGGGGATATGTCCCAGGGCATAGAAGTCACCTTTAACTGTAGCCAAATCCTCTACCTGAGGGAAAATGATGTAGCTCCTCACGTGTTTGAGCAGGGCAGACAACACTCTGGACAACACGTTGGAAAACATAGGCTGGGACATCCCTGATGCCATGGCCACTGTTGTTTGAAATGATCCACTTGCAAGGAAATGGAGCACTGATAGCACCTGCACTTCAGGGGGTATTCCTGTGGGATGGCGGATTGGTGAGATCAGGTCTGGCTCCAACTGGGTACATAATTCCTGGATTTTGGCACGGTCAAACCTGTAGGTGATGATCAAATGTCGCTCCTCCATTGTTAACAGGTCCACCAGCGGTCGGTACACCGGAGGATTCCGCCATCTCCTCAAATGTCCCACCTGACGGTGCCTAAGAAGGACAACAGCGACCACAGAGTCAACAAATTTGCAGGTATGTACCCACAGCTACACAGAACACGACACCAAATACAAAACTCTTCCTGTATGTATGTTGAGTGTAGGCCTAGGTATGTGTGACGCAGTAGTAAATGAAGCCATGTGGGCCCCTGAAATGGCGGCTGCCTGACCTCTAAACTGGGACAATGGGATGTGAGGTAACTGCGCTGGCGTTGTACACCGTCGCGGTAGGCGGTCGTAGACCGCGGTGCAATGCTGCATTGGTTAACATTGGACCCTATGGGTCCCAGGAGCCAATGATGAAGTGCGCCGGCGGTGATGATACGCACCGCCGCGGACGTCACCACCGCGTACGTGACCGCCATTTTCTATCTGTTCAATCACTCGATACCTGAACTTCGACAGGAGAGGATCTACACTGCAAGTTCTGCTGTGACCTCGGTCTGGAAGAGACAATGGCAGCTGCGTCTGGTGAAAGGGCCCCTGCCTTCACTTCTCAGGAGTTGGAGAAGCTCGTGGATGGGGTCCTCCCCCAGTACACGCTACTCTACGGTCCTCCAGACCAACAGTTAAGTACACAGGGAGCACGTTGTATGGGCTATGCTGGGTGGAGAGGGCTGGATGTCAGTAGGAAGGGGGCAGAGTTCTGCGACCATGAAGGACTGTGAATGCATGTGCCACATGGCTAGGGTAGGGATGGGGGCCACTCACTTCGACGGTGCAGTTGGTAATGACTTCTCTTCTTCCCCTGTACATTTCATTTAGGTCAGCGCCCAACAGAAGAAGGACAAATGGCGTGCCATCGCCAAGGACGTCCGGACCCTGGGGGTCCACCAGGTACGTGGCACCCACTGCTGTAAAAAATGGGAGGACATTCGCCGCTGGAGCAAGAAGACGGCAAAGGCTCAGCTGGGGATGGCCTCCCAACGTGGGAGGGGTGCCCGTCGCACCATGACCCCCCTGATGTTCCGGATCCTGCCGGTGGCCTACCCTGAGTTGGATGGGCGCTTGAGGACATCACAGCAGACACAAGGGGGTGAGTACACTCTCATTCTGTGAACTTTGCGCGCAGTGGCAGTCTGGGTGGGGGAGGAGGGCTGTGGGTTTCCCTAGGCAAGGGCGAGTTACATAGGCTAGGCCCCTTCGTAAGGCATGGCCCTGTGGCCCCCCCACCCCACCTCTGTAGAATGCCAAGTACAGGTATACATGCCCCTGTGTCATCTATGTGGACAGATGACACTCATAGCCATGTAGGCCATATCCGAGGAATTGCATCTGTAGAGGCCAAGAGCACGGCGTAGTGCAGGGGGCTGCTGTGTCTGTATTGTCTGCCAACGGTAGCGGTAAGCCATGCACTCAACCTGTCTTTCTTCTGTCGTCCCCCCCTTTTTGTCCTCTCCCTGTTCTTTTGTGCACCAGCATCACCAGGCGGAGGTACAGTGGCACCGGAGCACGAGGGAGCTGCATCCCACATGGCCATGGAGGGCCACACCACAGACTCTGAATATACCAGTGGGGCGGAGGGTGAGGGGAGCTTCACGTCGGTCACCGGATCAGCAAACAGCGACACGGAATCGTCCGCTGATGGGAGCTCCCTTGTGGTGGCGGCACCATCTGTGCCCACCACTTCTACAGGTACAGCCGCCACCCCCCCTACCAGCACCGCCCTCCCAGCAGCCCCTCAGCCTTTGCTCCGTGCCCGCTCACCCAGGAGGGTGGGCATCACCTTCGCCCCTGGCACCTCAGCAGCTGCCCCTGTTACCCCTGCTGCCCTCATTGAGGAGGCCATTGACCTCCTCAGTTCACTCACTGTTGGGCAGTCTACCATTGTGAATGCCATCCAGGGTGTAGAAAGGGAGTTGCAACACACTAATGCATTCCTGGAGGGCATTCATTCTGGTCAGGCTGCCCATCATCGAACCCTGCAATCTCTGGCCTCAGCACTGATGGCAGCCATTGTCCCTGTGTCTAGCCTCGCCCCTCCAACTTCCTCCACCCAGACCCAATCCCCTGTACCCCAGCCTATCCCAACCACACCATCAGACAAGCATGAACACACCTCAACACACAAAAGTAGCTCAGGCAAACATAGGCACCACACATCCCACAGGCACTCACACAAGCATCACCCACATACAGACACAGCAACATCCACTGCCTCCACTGTGTCCCCCTCCTCCTCGTCTCCCTCCTCCCTCCCAGTGTCGTCTACACTCTCACCTGCATGCACTACATCTACAGCCACTAGGACTCGCACCAGAACACCCAGTACCACACCCCGCTCAACTGCACTCACCACCCCCTCTACCATTTACACGTCCCCGTGTCCACTCCCAGTGTGTCTGTGACGCCCCCTCCCAAAGTACACATACGCGGGCACCCACACACCCAACATCTATCCACCTCACGACAGCCTCCAGTACCTGCACCAGCACCAAATCACCTAAAGTTACACCTCCTACAACCACCTCCTCTTCCTCCACTCCCAGACCCCCTCCAGCTACCCATCCCAGTGTTCGTCAGAAACTCTTCCTGAGCAACGTTGACCTCTTTCCCACCACCTCCACCCCTCCAATTCATAGGTCTCGTAGTAGCACCTCAGCCAAAAAAAGTCTAGTACCAGTGGTGCGTGTTAAAGGTCTGTGGAGTGCACCGGCCACCAGGGCAGCCAGTGTGACACGGAGCCAAAGCACTGCCAGTCCACCCCCTGTAAAGCACCTTAAGTTGGAAAGTGCCTGACGGGAGAGGGTGAAAACTCCTGCCGGCAAAACAGCTCACAAGGGTACCGGGGGGAGTGCCGAGTCAGCTGTGACTCCTCCCAAGGTGGTGAAGGGGCAGAAGAAGTCTCCAAAGTCCTGTAAGAGCAGCACGGTGGAGAAGGCCGCCATCCTCCCCGCCGGCCGGGACGCCACCGCCAGCACTATCGTCACTGGTCCGGAGACCACCGCCAGAGTCAGTGCCCTGGAGGGTACCACTATCGTCACTGGTCCGGAGACCACCGCCAGTCTCAGTGCCCTGGAGGGCCCCGGGAGCCACAGCCCCGCTGGGCACTGAGGTACCGTCATGCCACACACTGTTGCACAGGTCAAAGACAGCAAAGGCAAGCACCGCTGAACAGTGCAAAGACCGCCATGGTGAATACCGCTGAACAGGGCAAAGACTGCCATGGTGAAGACCGCTGAACAGGGCACAGCACCACTGAACAGGGCAAAGACCGCCATGGCAAAGCACCGCTGAACAGGTCAGAGACAGCAAAGGCAAGCACCGCTGAACAGGGCAAAGACCGCCATGGTGAATACCGCTGAACAGGGCAAAGCACTGCTGAACAGGGCAAAGACTGCCATGGTGAAGACCGCTGAACAGGGCACAGCACCACTGAACAAGGCAAAGACCGCCATGGCAAAGCACCGCTGAACAGGTCAGAGACAGCAAAGGCAAGCACCGCTGAACAGGGCAAAGACCGCCATGGTGAAGACCGCTGAACAGGGCAAATCACCGCTGAACAGGGCAAAGCACCGCTGAACAGGGCAAAGACTGCCATGGTGAAGACCGCTCAACAGGGCACAGCACCGCTCAACAGGGCAAAGACCGCCATGGCAAAGCACAGCTGAACAGGTCAGAGACAGCAAAGTCAAGCACCGCTGAACATGGCAAAGACTGCCATGGTAAAGACCGCTGAATAGGGCACAGCACCGCTGAAGGGCAAAGACCGCCATGGCAAAGCACAGCTAAACAGGTGAGAGACAGCAAAGTCAAGCACCGCTGAACAGGGCAAAGACCGCCAAATCAAGCATCGTTAGCCCATGTGCAGCTGGCACAGTGACGGAACTGGGACCATCACGGGGAGCGTGATGCATTCTGGGCACCAGTCCCCCTCCAGAACCAGTGGAGACTGTTATCCACTTGAGAGACTGTGGCTTTGCACTCCCCAGGATGGTACAGTGGGCAAACCACCCGCTTGTGAGACTTGAGAGACTGTGGCTTTGCACTCCCCAGGATGGTACAGTGGGCAAACCACCCACTTGTGAGACTTGAGAGATTGTGGCTTTGCACTCCCCAGGATAAAGCAGTGGGCAAATCACCCACTGGAGTGACTTGAGAGACTGTGGTTTTGCACTCCCCAGGATAAAGCAGTGGGAAAACCACCCACTTGAGAGACTTGAGAGACTGTGGCTTTGCACTCCCCAGGATAAAGCAGTGGGCAAACCACCCATTTGAGAGACTTGAGAGACTGTGGATTCGCACTCCCCAGGATAAAGCAGTGGGCAAACCACCCACTTGAGAGACTTGAGAGACTGTGGCTTTGCACTCCCCAGGAGAAAGCAGTGGGCAAACCACCCACTTCAGAGACTTTCGAGACTGTGGCTTTGCACTCCCCAGGATAAAGCAGTGGACATACCGCCCAATTGAGAGACTTGAGAGACTGTGGCTTTGCACTCCCCAGGATAAAGCAGCGGGCAAACCACCCACTTGAGAGACTTGAGAGACTGTGGCTTTGCACTCCCCACGATAAAGCAGTGGGCAAACCACCCACTGGAGTGTCTTGAGAGACTGTGGCTTTGCACTCCCCAGGATACATCAATGGGTATGGAGCCCCGTCGTGGATCTGGCGTGGTACTGTAATCCGGCTGAGGTGCCCCCCCCTTCCGTTCCCCCTGAGGTGCCTGTTGTATTTCTATCTGATGCCCCTGCAGTGTTCTCTCCGTTTGTGGACAGGTATCTAGTGTGGGCCTCGCCCATGCATTGTGGGCCCAGTGGTCCACGGACATTGATATATGCATACCTGCAGTACTAATCGTGATGTATGATTTTTAGAACGTTTATATATATCTATATATATTTGGTTACTGTATTTTGATACATTACAATGTTTGAACTGATTTCCTTTTGTCATTGCATTCTTCCGGGGGGGTTGTGGGTTGTTACTGTGCTGTTTGGAAATGCATTGGTGTGTGTGTTGTAGTGGGTGAGGGTCGGGTTGGGGGTGGGGGTGTTGCATGTGTGTGTCCCTGACTTTTGCCCCCCCCCCCATGTCGTAGGTTCAGTACTCACCGTTGTCTTCGGCACCTACGTTGCTGGTGTTCGTAGAGGAGCAGGAAGACAAGCGCAGGGAGTATTTGTAGTTCTGGCTCCATGGTGGCCTCCTTCCTCGTGGAGTGTGTTGAGGTGAGCGTTTTCCCATTGTAAGAGCTGTTTCCGCCATGTTTTTATCCACGGTGAATCCGCCCCGGAAAAGGTGGCGGATTGGCGGGTTGTGATACTGTGGGTGGTACATTGTCTTCCGCCTGTCTGTTGGCGGTGACTGCTGCGCTGCTTGTCTGTACCGCCGTGACGGTCGGAGTGTTAAAGTGGCTGTCTATGTTGGCGGTTTCCACCACGGTCATAATTCCCTTTTTTTGTCCGCCGGCCTGTTTGCGGTATTACCGCAGCTTTAACACCGTCCGCCAGGGTTGTAACGACCACCATACTGTCCCTGCAATTAAGACCTTCGTGGGTACAGCTAAGGGAGGTCTGGTTACTTTTGTATCAGTAATGGCAAAGGGGGTGGATGTTTGCGTTGTGGGTACATCCCCTTTTTTCTTGGCTTTAATTTTGAAATTATCTGAGCCATTTGATATATTGCTGATTAACTATTATAATAATATTTTTGATAATTTGGACACTAGTGTAGTTTGCAACCTTGAGACGACAATACACAAGGCAATGAATACTAGTAAGAAGGACCTAAGAATAATATGGGTCGGTGATTTTAATGCTCATTTGTGTGAACCAGAGTATCTAGACTGTTGTCTCGATGAAATGATTGTCCCATTCAGCACTTTAAACATTCTCCTTATGGGAATGCTCTTAACCGTGTGATAACAGCTAAATCTCTGCTTTTTCCTATATCAGTCTCAGAGGGGGTACCGACATTTATAAGAGGAGATGCCCACACCATAATTGATTTTAGTATTTATTCCAGAGAATTAACCCCCTTTGTCGGGCAGTTTAGGGTGACGCTAACCTGTATTAGTGATCACAACCCTCAAACTATTGAAACAAACTTGGGTTTGAAGAGTGATTCTAGATTAGAGAAACGACATCTAGATATGAAGTTTTCAGCCCGAAAAGGTCTTACAATCAAATGGGGAAAAATAGATAGTAACAGCTTTTTTAAAGATTTAATGCTGAATAAATGGACAGATGTTATGACAACTTTGAGTGAAGATATGTCCCCCATGAAATCGTTTATGCCTTCTCTTCTTTAACAAAGTATATGGCTGACAAATTGCACTGCCCCGGCACTAATAAAACAAGAACCCCTCGATGGTTCAATCATGCATGTACCCTATCCGTGAAAAATCTAAAGAGAATAAACAATGCATCTCCTCAAAAAATTGCAAGAAAGAGGTATAAGGAAGTACTTGCTATTAGGAATGCTGAATTAAGTGAGTCTGCCTGGGAGGAACTGATTGAAGCAAGTAAAAATAAAAACACAATTACATTTTGGCGAGTGGTTAATTCTCCAGTGTTGAACGATAAGCAGGAGAAGACTATGGATACTGTCATTCCAGCTCAAACCTGGGTGGATTATTTCTCAAAAACTTTTGCAATGGAGAACAATGCCCCACAAGATGATACGAATTGCCTTATGACAATAGGAAATGCTTCGACTACTGCAGCTTTTAGTAATACTATAAGTGTAGCTGACGTAAAACAGGCTATTCAAGAATGCCCTCCTGAGAAAGCCCATGGCCCAGACAAAATTCCTTCTGATTCATACAAAGCGCTTCCAGATTTTTGGGGGCCATTGCTCACCAATGTTTTGAGATCTGTTATGACAGGCCCATTAGTAGATACCTGGAGAGAGGCAATTATTGTCCTGATTTTCAAGAAGGCGGATAGGGCAGATCCTTTATGCTATCGACCAATTTCCCTGTTGGACAGCTCAGTTGAAATTTTAGGTCGAGTGATTTTAAATAAGCTGGAAAACTGGGCAACTGAATCTGTCTTTCAGAAGAGCAATTTAGTTTTCGACCTGGGTTGGGTACAGTAGAACAAACATTCAACCTGACTCTTATAGTTAAAAAATATACGAAAGTCAAAAAGGGGTGTGTACATTTAGCATTTATGGACTTGTCTTGTGCATTCGATACAGTCAATAGAGAGAAACTGTGGACGGTTATGTTAAATATGGGGGTGGACAAAGATATAATTGTCCTACTTAGCATATTCCATGCTTGTGCATCGGCTCGAGTTCGTTACTCTCAGGAGGGTGGTTTAACAGAGAAGTTCCCTTCACTAAAGGGGGTTAGACAGGGTTGTGTGCTGGCCCCCTTTCTTTTTCTTCTTTATATAAATGGGCTAGAGAGATCTCTCTGTGAATCGGGGAAGGATCTGCCAATTATTAATAACTCCCCAATTCCAGTACTATTGTATGCGGATGAGGCTGTACTCACCTCAAGGACAGCAAATGGATTTCAGATTTTATTGAATGTTTTTAATACATTCATGGGAAACCTTGGTCTTAAAATTAATAGATCTAAGTCATTTGTGATGAAGACTGGGCCAAAGCTAGCACAAACTAAAAAATCTGTTTTGGACGGGGAAGATATTCTTAAGGTTCCACATTTTACGTACCTGGGTTCCCATTGATGTAGATTATAATTCAAAATGATAAGTAAATATACGTAAGTGGGCCTGAGATGCATCTCCAGCTATATAAAGCTCCAACCCATAATACTATGGATAAAAATCTGGTCAAAACCGGAAGCTCCTTTATGTAAAAGGGTGATACAGAACTGTCTTTTATTATCACAACCATGGGACATACCTTGGCTTAGATATGTCAACTCCTCTCTTCTTTCCTTAGGACTAGGGGAGTTTTTTTTTAAGCTGGACCTTCTGACAAAGCGGTATATCAAAAAGGTAAAGGAAATATATTGACAAAAAATGTATGATTTGAAGCTGATGTTGGATACAGATAGAATCCAGGCGAGGAACCAGACACAGCAATTGCACCCAATGTTATATTTGACTACTACCAGCCTTGAGCGACATAGGTTCTTACTTACCAGGCTACACCTGAATACATTACACTACTTAGTAGCATTTCCTACCCGTAGAACTTGGTTTAAGAATCTTCCACCGTGCTGTTGCGATGGAGAGACATCCCAAAGTACCTTGCACTTTATACTCTTCTGCACTTTTTATGATATCCCAAGAAAAAGGTTTTTACGTTCGTTATTTTTATCTAAAAGTATTAGAACCACCCAGCTTGCTCATTTTTATTTACATAACTTGGGAAACGTAGACATAATTTACAGGCTGTGATAAATTTTATCTATGCTGCTTTTGGAATTCGAAATATGGATCAATAATATTTTTATTAATTTAACGATCATGACATTTTTATGTTTGTATTTATTGGATGTCTTTTATGGTCTATTTTGTACTGAATAAAGTAAATTGATGAAGATGACTTTATGAATACATTTTGTTAATAGACTGAAGTATAAACATCACTTTCTAATTCTTATTTCAATTTGTTTATGGGTGTTTTTGTTTGTTCAAGTTAGTCAATTATTTTGGTATTTACAAATAGTCTGATGTTGGACTATAGCATTTTGTGGATATGCCTGCCTTGCGTGGTTATTTTAGGGTTGTTTTGGTTTACTGATTGTTCTATTCTTAGTTATTGTTTTTTTGGAGGGTGTGACGGGCTGGAACCTGTTCGCCCGTACTCGGACTTCACTTGTGCTGACACTGCCACTGGTGGGCCCAGGCAGCCCAGTTTTCCGTCCCGTGATAGGCTGGACATTTGCAAGCGGCGGGATGTCAGGAAGTTAAAATTGCCGCTACCGGAGTTTACGGCGTCCGGGGTTTGTGAGGAAGGAGTTAGAGGCGATCGAGGACCAGTGAAATACCATCAAAACAAGGAGACGGACTACAACCATACAGACATTGGGAACAGAGGACGGAGCCAAAGGACTACACGGAGGCAGGTGGAGCACTCGTATCTTGGCGGGGATGGCTGGAGACGAGCATCGGACATCCTGAAGCTCAGGGACCGAGAGGACGAGTTGCTGCATCCTGCCACGCTTCAGGAGAAGCGTGGCAGTACAGGTGCGTGGGATCACTAGCCTAAACCTGAATAACAGCGGGGAGAAAGAGAGAGAGAGAGTCGAACGAGGGCACAAACACAGCACAACAAGGGGGGGAAAGGAGTGGAAGGAAGGGAGGGGGAAGGGCTGAAAACTCCACTTACCACTAACAGCGTAGAGTACAATAAGAATCTAAATCACCGAAGTCATCGCGCACAGGATCACAAGCACTATAGAGGGGGAGAAAACAAAGACATAGTAAGAAAGGATATTAACCATAAAAGAAACATTGAAAGGACTAGTATCAGAATAGAAAGTGAGGATAAAAGGAAAAGAAACACATAACTTACCATACGACAGGAAAACCTAGTCCACTTACCACTTCTGTTCTCTTCTTTTTGCATGTACCTCCCGGGGAATCCCTACGGAAGTGGAACAGAGAGGAGGAGAATGAAAACCTGGCTACAGACAAACCCTCACCACCTTCTACCCAGCAATTAATGACCAGAAACACGTACCTGCACTTGCTTCATCCATATTTTTCCAATATAACCTCTTTGTTTTTACACTTGGAACTCTGTCGGAGTGATTCCTTCCCTACCGTCCGGTCACAGAGGGCTTCTATAAATGTGTAGATCGTTGGTTGGTTTTGTTTGTTGATGTTAGTTAAACATGTTTTAAACCGTTGTATATTTGATACTTAATTATGAGCTGTTGCTTTAAGTTGCTTGTAACTTTCTTCCATTCTCTTTGTTGCCATTGAGATTGTCATCAGATTGGCTTCTGCTCTCTGTTAGGAATAGTATATTTGTTTAGTCATATGGTAAAAATACAGGTTTGGTTCATTTTTAGAAATGGGCGTGTTTTAGTTTTACTTTTACTTTTAACCTATATGGGATTGTTTTAATTTTGTAACTGTTTTACGTTGTTTTCTTTGAAACTGCCTTTGTCCAGGCTTATAAGTGTGGAATTGACTTGTTCAGTGTGAAGGCCCTTATTTGTTGCTAAATTTCTTCTTTAGTTTGTAAGAATTAATATACATAATAAAAGAGAGAGCCTTGTAATTTATTTATAGCTGTTTTTAATTATGTAATGTTACATTGCATTTGTTTTCATTTCTATGCTTACTCGCCAGATGCTTTGTTATTTTCTTGAAGTCTCCCTTCTGGCTTTTTTTCGTGCAGTCTGACATAGTGCCATTTCCTTGCACTTACGTTTTTCCTGGGAAAAACTGTTGTTTTGTGCTCTTTTTATAATGTTCACTTAATTATGTTTATATTGTTATTGATTAGTTTATTTTACTGTGAATGTTATAGGCTATTTTTTGTGTAGTTTGAATTCTTTTTTTTGCTTTTACATATGTGCATTATATATTTTCTTGTGATAATGATAGTTTTTTTTATTGTTTTTTATTTTTAATAGTAAATGTTTGGTAAATATATATAGTTATATATGTGACCATTTTTTTTTTTTTAATGTAATATTACTCGTGTTGTATGCTTATTTATTGTTACTTTTATAATTTAAAAAAGGAGTTTATTACATGAAATATTATTTCTTCCTCAGTTTTAGTAAGTATTGTGTGTTTAGATATTTTTATGTTGTGTATATTTAAACTGCAGCTAATGTTTAGTTTTTTTTATCTTTGTGCATTTAATATTGTTGAATTTAGATATTTTTCTGACAATAGTTTTGTTGTTGATATTTGTGTTAATTTTGGTTAAGTATAGGATGCTTATAGTTGTGCAGTCAATAGTAAAACATAGTTTGGGTTATTTTTATTAACTTTTCTTCTGAATACACTATTGGGCATATTTATATTCTGCACCAAATTAGCGTAATTTATTTTTTTACTCTAATTCGGTGCAAAACTAACTCCATATTTATACTTTGGTGCTAGACCCGTTTAGCGCCAAATTTATGGAGTTAAAGTTATTTTTGGGAAGTGGAGACCTACCTTGCCTTAATGAGATGCAAGGTAGGCATTCCTGTGCAAAAAATGACTCTATGGCCTTAACGCCATATTTAGGGGCATATTTATACTTTGGGGCATATTTATAGTCTGTTTGCACCGAATTAGCATCATTTTTTTTACTCGAATTCACTACAAACCTAACTCCATATATGTACTTTGGTGCTAGACCCGTCTAGCAACAAGGGCCTGATTTATACTTTTTTTTACACCGCATTAATGTCATTTTTTTACGCAAAAGTGGCGTAAACTTGCAAAATATTGGCCCTTATTTATACTTTTTGCTGCAAAACTGCACTAACTCAGTTTTGCACCAGTTGGCACCATTTCTGTGAACCATCCGAGCACCATATTTATGGAATGGTGCAAGCTGGTGCAAAGGGTAGGCTAGAGTAAAAAAAATGACTTTAGTCGGGTGGGGCTGGCAGTATAGAAGAAGAGGGTTTAGCACCAAAAAATGACTTTAGGCAGGTTAGAGTAAAGCCCACCTCCCCAATGGCCAGCTTAGAGGACAAGGGTCCCCTGGGCATGGCCATTGCACTCTGTGCCATGTATGGGGACCCATTTCAGGGCCCCCATGGCACTTTCAAAAAATAAAATGCATGGTGCTCCATCATGGAAATAGGCCCACAGGTCCCCTTACGCCTGCCCTGACCCAGGTTTTAAAAAATGGGGCAAAGCAAGCTTTGCACTATTTTTTGACCCCTCCTCCCTCCCTTGCACCATTTTTGCATAGGAGTATAAATATGGCGTTAAGGCCATAGAGTAATTCTTTGCATGGGAACACCTACTTTGCATCTCATCAAGGCAAGGTAGGTTTCCACTTCCAAAAAATGACTTTAACTCCATAAATTTGGCGTTAGACGGGCCTTGCACCAAAGTATAAATATGGAGTTAGTTTTGCACTGAATTAGAGTAAAAAAAAATACGCTAATTCAGTGCAAACAGAGTATAAATATGCCCCTTAGCATAAAACAATGACGCTAATCTGGTTAGGGCAATTTATTTTGACTCTAACCTGCCTAACATCATTTTTTTTTTACGCTAGCCTACCCTTTGCACCGGCATCATTCCATAAATATGGTGCTCAGCTAGTGCCAAAAAATAGTGCAAGCTGGTGCAAAACATTTTGGTGCAAAACTGCGTTAGTGCAGTTTTGCACCAAAAAGTATAAATAAGGCCCTATGTCTTTGTTTACACATGTGAGTGCTATTGTTTAAGGCGTTACAAATTAAGTGAACTGCGATTCAATTATTTATTCATACATAACATTTATCCAGTAAACAGCAGTATGTTTTCTTATATAAACATTTAGCATATTTAAACAAAAAGTAAATAACATTGGAAATATATTACAGTTGAATAGTCAGAGCGAAAAAATACATATAACAATAAAGTACACTTCGGCCCATATTTATACTTTTTGACGCAAAACTGCACCGGTGCAGTTTTGTGGCAAAGATATTACCACCGGCTAACGCCATTTCGGTGCGCAGTGCGGGCGTCAAATTTATACTTTGACGCACGGCGGTGCAATCCACAGGTGTATGTCATGTTTTTACGCACACCACAGCGTCAAGTCATAAAGAAAAACGACGTTAAAGCAGCGGAAATGACTGTGGGTCAATTTCCGACACCGCAAACAGGATATGCGGCGTTTTTGACGCAATAGCGTCAAAATTCCCCGGGAACACAGCCATTTCAGCAGAGGAGAGCCCAAATGGATCCCAGATGCCTGGGCAGACCCCAGGAAGATCACAACAGACCAGGAACCAGTCAGGAGGACCCACACAAAAACCAGGACACTTTTAAGAAGAAAAGAAAGTGTTGCTTCAGTGCTAAAGAACAGGAAATTCTGGTTAAAGAGGTGACAGAACACCAGCACCAACTGTTTGTCACCTCAAAGTTTCCAATCAGTAGGAGAGAGGCAAATATGGCAACAAATTGTTGAAAAGATTAACAGTGTGGCAGAAGTATGCAGAACAGTCATCGAGTGCAAGAAACGCTAGCATGACTGCAAGCGCAGGCCCAAGGAAAAGATGGCCAGGAACAGGAAGACAGCACTGCAGACTGGAGGTGGGAGTCCAGCACACCAGGAGCCCATGGACCACATGGAGGAGATGGTGGCAGCCATCATCCCTGAGGAGATTGTCACAGGGATTCAAGGACAGGACAGAGCAGACTACCAGGAGACAACACACATGCACGGTAAGTCACATGGGGAATTATAATGCGCTAATATCAACTGTAAACAGGGGGGATACGGACCGCAAAATTAATGGAAGTCATCACATACATGGAGTGGCATGGGTAAAGGGGTATGGCATGGGGGCATGGCCTGCATGCAGAGAAGCTGGGGCACAACATAACACTACACCAACAATAGTCCCATGGGGGCATGCTGCCATGCCAACGATTGAGCAAAGGTAAAGCCACGCCAGGAGGGAAGGGCACAGCATCAAACTGACATCCTGGCACACGTCAGTCACTATACCCCCTACAACAACTAGGGCCCAATTAACAACCTCTAGTCATACCGACAACTGGAATGTAACAGTGACAACGGTTACCACTACCACCTCCGCTCTGTGTGCAGCTCAAGTAGTCAATGGCAGTAACATCCCCATGGATCATATACACCTAAATTAGAGGGTTGAGGATGACAACTTCAACAAACCCCTGAAACAAACAAAGGTTCCAGTCCTGTCAAATGTGAATGCCCATAGTTGTCGCAAACATCAGCCAATGTCATCCACATTAGGAGCTACACAGCACTAAGGACACACCCATGCTGCATATGTCAGGGTCCATCCTGTGCCTGGGTCACAATGCAACATCCCAAATGTCATACTGCTCAGACAACAGCATTGAGGGGGAGGACACATGTAACTGGTCACTGACATACACCTGCACAGCCAGAGGAGGAAATAGGACACTGCTACGACTATCAGGGCAATGCAATCTCCACACATTCCCCAACATCAGCTGTACACATTACCAATGCCAACATCCATATCGTGCCATAACACTGCTATGCATAGGATACGCTACATGTCAACTACATATAAGTGGATGTGAAAGATCAGAGACTGGGGCAGGTCCAGATTGTTAAGTGTGGTGCCAGTGCCATCAGAGCACCCACAGCCAGTGAAAGGTCTCACCATTAGAATGGATGTAGACGGAGGCTTGAGTAGGACAAGAAGGTGGCAATTCATTATTTGGCCTAAATCAACACAAGAGGAGACGATGCTGAGAAGTCCAATAACTTAATACAATACATGTGACAATCAGGTGGGCCATAGGCCTGGGAGAATGCCCATCTGAAATACTGGAGCAATGAACAGGAAACAAGATCACAATGTGAAATCATCACAAGGCAGGCATGTCACATCACAAATGCCACAACACACACAAACTAATTTTACCCCATTTCATTTCAGAGGACAATGGATCTCCTGCGGATATGCCTGTCCTGGAATACCCTAATGACATGGATGACGAGCTGACAAACATTCCCCAGCAGACCATCCAAGATGTCCTTGGAACCCTCCAGACCCCACCTTCAGTCACAAGGAGGAGCACAGAACAAGCAGCCATCGCAGAGGATCCACCCACCACCCCAATTGTAAGACCTGCCAGATCCGATACAGCTGAGGACTCAGACTACGCAGGCACCAGCTTTGAGAGAACTGTAGTTGGATTACAGCGGGAGCTGGCCAATGAGGTGCGGTGGGGATGCAAACTATGGCAGCCAGCCTAGAGGGGGTGCATTCGTGCATGATGTCATCTGCAGATCAGCAGCAGCTATGCAAGCCCTAATATCCATCCTGCAAGGACTACAAGAAACTGTCAAGGAATTCACCACTGCAGTAAGGGAGTTGCCACAACACCTTGCACCCCAAACCTTCCACTGTAAGCACGAATGCAATCATGACCCCCTCAGGGCCGACCTGGCTGCCTACCATTGTGATGTGGCTGCTATTCTTAAGTATCAGCAGATCCTCCTTGCAGCAGTACTGCCCTTAAGACCTTCACAGGTAGCAGTGACCGGGATGTCTGACTCCACGTCTTCTAACACTGAGGTGTGTGTTGCCCCTTCACAACCACCACCACCAAGGACAGAGGAGGCAACATACACATCAGATGAAGAAGACATGGAACAGATCACCTTCACACGTAAAAGTACCCGGAAGCACTAGTCCCTGCCACATGGCCAACTATTACCAAGGTCCAGAGCTTTGTAACATGCCAGTCTTACAACAACTGTACTCAATGACTTTTCTGCAAACCACTGTTAATCTTGTCATCCTGCCCCGTGATTGTCTCTCACTTACTCATTGGCAAATCCTGTCCCTCTGCACTGTCTGACACATCACCCCAGCTTGTCAAAAGCATTTTCCTTTACCACTTGTGTAGGATCACAATGTAAGATGTCACTATAATGCACTCACAATCATGGACAATGTACATATAGCACTACAGCACTTTTCAATAAATAGCACTTACACAACTACTTTGACTCTGTGTAATGTGACACATCAACTGTGCAGTAGATAACTGAAATGTGACTTCTGTCAAATTACATAGATTGACAATACAACTATCCTGAAATTATGTAGTCAGATAAATTTGCACACTGGCCAGGATTGCACCATATTCTGCCCTTCCTGAGAGTAATATCTGATGAAGTGAGAAACCATACACCATCATGCTGAGTTGGACAGAATAATGCTTCCTCAAGGGATATCTAAGTCATCAAATAGTGGCAACAAAATGTTGTCACCATGCAATACTAACACATATAACAGTGCCCACAAATCTAAGCAAACACTCCAAAAACTGCATGAATGAATGTGTCTGAGTTTACATCCAAATAAGTAATCATGCTAAACAGTGTCACAAATGATGTCTGTGAGTCATGAAGACGATACTACAAGAGTGCTTACGACCACTCACCTTATAAGGGTGTCCTTGAACATCACACTGCAGTCACACCTAAAACAGTTCCCCCAATCTCAAATATGGAAACACTGTTTGTGACTTTGAAAACATACTTATTGACAAAAACACTTTGGGATCCATATTAACTGTGATTGGTTGTTGCAATGAATGGTGGAATCTTTTCAAGGTACCTCTGGGGTAGCTGCCAATCTTGCAGCTCAGTTGGGATTTGTTTGTGGCATAGGACACAAATGTAATAGAACAAAATTCATGTACACTTATGCCAAGGCCTGGATCAACAAGCATTTAACACATTCCGTAAAGGGTTCACTATATATTTATTAAATGGTAATAACAGAAGAGGAAACTCGGAGAAAAGTCTTACCTACCCTAATCTACCCTAACTACTCATTTCCCACAACTGTCCCTAACTAACCTAACCTAAACTTACTTATCACATGTAACGGAATGTTCTAAACATCAACCACCCACCCCCCTTATGAGACGGGACACATGGAGGACAACAGATACTAACCTAAACACATACTATACTATCCTAAACAAATATATATATTTTTGTATTTTTTTTATATTTTTTATTTTTTTTTGTTTTATTTTTTTTGTAAACACACAAGAACCCCAACATAGCTCCCCACCCACCCACACACTCAAAAAGTAAAAATAGAAAGAATCAGGACCCCCCACCCACTAACACTAACTAAACTAACAGCCTATATTAGCCTAACACTAAGCCCCCTAAGCCCACTAAGTATAAGAACAAGGAAAGAGGAGGGAGCGGAGGGAATCATGTCCATATTAAAAGTCTAGAGGTTGGCCCTCTGGAGGGTCCGCTTTATGGACTGCACACGCCTGTTCATATGTCGAACATCCCGCTGCAGGTGACTGATTTTCCATAGCACACAGTCCATTTTTCTTTCCATTACCTGAAAAGCTGCAGGGTCAACTGTAGCAGCTGGGGCAGTCTGGGTACCGGCTGAGGATGTGTGTGGGTGTGTAGAGTCAGTGCCTGTGGGCTGCCCTGAAGGTGTCCCACTGCTCTGGCCTGGAGCAACTGCAGACATTGGGACAACAGTCCCAGCTGTGGGTGATACCACCTGGGTGGAAGTGGTGGTTGTGCTGGAGGTGGCTGTGGTGGGCAAAGTAGGGCCACCCTGTGGGAAAGCCCTCCATGCTCCGGAGGCCCGTTCGTTCCAGTATCTTCGGGCCATCTGTCTGAACCCCGACTCTACCAGCAGGATATGCTGGTACCTCATAGCCCGCCTCATGAACTCACGGACCTGGATGGGTGTTATGTTTGCAGCTGTGAAGACAAAGGCAAACAATTTACATTAGGAACTGCATTGTGTGAAATGGCACAAGAAGTAAATCAGACAGTACATCTACTGTACTTGTAACAGCTCATATCATCATACAGATCATTGAATGTCCCTGAGGAAGTACATGGCAGGGCAGCCTACAAAGGTCATATCATACATAGCACATCCAAACTCTACAAGATGGTTAACCACTGGCATTAATTTGGCATCTGAGTTCTGTCAGTTGTCAGCTAACAATCATGCTGCACATCCTCTGCCAATGCCAGGGCTACAGATGTCAGTGTATGGGATAGAAATCCAAAGCCACATGATCTGCAAGTTGTAATTGGACAGAAATACAGAAATAAATAGTCCAATAATGTAGCAAGGATTTATATCCCTGGTGGTGTAGTTGGAGTTGGAGATAACAGAAACATGGAGATCCCGAAACTGTTGTGGAAAGTGTCTTTATTTGTAGGCACAGTTGGCCCCAGGGTTGATCATTCATCGAGATACAGCCAACACGTGTTTCGTCACTCAGGTAACTTCATCAAGGCTGGGCCATCCGGCCAGGGAAGCAGAACATGGAAGATCCCTATGGTAAGGCAGGTGGGCCCTCGGCGGTAGATAGAAATCTTGTAAAGTACGGCTTAGATATGGGGTAGTACCCAAACAGCAACATGTGTGGTGGATCCAAGTAATGATCTAAAAAATTCTGCCCAGCCCTACCTAGTACCTTGGAGACATATAGGGCCAGATGTAGCAAAAGTTTTTACCCATTCTGTGTCTATGGGAAAAAGTGTTCGTACATATGGCCCATAGTTTCTTTTTTAAATCCCTGTCCTTGGGGCTAGTGTGTTCCCTGAAACACCCATCACATTTTTCACTTACTTTGCTGGTATCCCTGCAGCTCCTCTGAGCACACAAAGAAGAGAACTATGTAAATATGCCTCTTAGAGGGGCATTACAGGGTACTCCTCACTGGGAGCATGCATACTTAATGACTGAGTTCTCCTGCTGGGCGGTTTATCATTGCATTCTTTCTTTTTATTTACATTTTTGTATGTGGGGTTACCCGGTCCCACTTGAGACACTCAGATGTGGGAGGGCTTGTTAGGGAACAGGGGAGAGCCCCAAAGCCCCCATGGCTTTGTAGGCCCCTGGCCCTATGTTGAAGTTAGCTGCACTCTTTCTGGGTCCCGCTGGACAGGAGCAGCTGCCTTCCTTGCTTCTGCCTGGACCAGGAGAAGCAGTTTAGGTGCTGGGAATGTCCACCCCAGTGATTAGTGCCTGCTTTGGGGGAGCGAATCTCTGAGCCAGGAAAGAAGGAAATATGCTGGTGGCTATCTACCTTTTTGGCATCTGAGGTTGAGGTTTTGAGCACCATCCAATTGTTGCACTGGTACAATGGTGCTTTGTTTTCACGTAGGACCCAGATAATGTAGTGCCAAATGAGCTTCTGAGGAGGTGGCACATACATGCCCTCTCCTCACAAAAAAGATAATTACAGTTGTGCCTACCCTCAGGCACTGATACATCCTGGGGGTAATGTAGAAGAATTGTTGTGGAGCACCCTGCGGTTGTCGGGCCGTTTTTCAAGTTTGAATGGTCAATTTTAAGACAAGAAACACATAGGGGGTCATTCCAACCCTGGCGGTCATCGACCGCCAGGGTGGAGGACCACGGAAGCACCACCAACAGGCTGGCGGTGCTTCCCTGCCCATTCTGACCACGGCGGTAAAGCCGCGGTCAGAAAAGGGGATCGGATTTCCCCTGTCTGGGGTGAATCTCCATGGCGGCGCTGCAAGCAGCGCCGCCATGGAGATTCCGACCCCCTTCCCACCACCCTGTTTCTGGCGGTTTTTACCGCCAGGAACAGGATGGCGGGAACGGGTGTCGTGGGGCCCCTGGGGGCCCCTGCACTGCCCATGCCACTGGCATGGGCAGTGCAGGGGCCCCCTAACAGGGCCCCAGCATGATTTTCACTGTCTGCTTAGCAGACAGTGAAAATCGCGACGGGTGCAACTGCACCCGTCGCACCCCTGCAACACCGCCGGCTCCATTCGGAGCCGGCTTCTATGTTGCAGGGCCTTTCCCGCTGGGCCGGCGGGCACTCCTTTGGCGGGCACCCGCCGGCCCAGCGGGAAAGCCAGAATGGCCTCCGCGGTCTTTTGACCGCGGAGCGGCCAAATGGCGGTGACCGCGGGCGGCTACCGCCGCCCGCCTCGGTCAGAATGAGGGCCATAGTTCTTGTTGGCCTAATTTCCTTGCTTAGGGTCATTGTGCTCCTGGTGGCAAACTCCAGATAGCAGGAGAATTTTGAACAGGCATTCTGGCCTCAAAAGGGCACACTTTGTGGAGAGCTGGTTTTACTGGGTCCCTGTGCTATCCTTCTCCACCGCTTTGACCTCCACAGGGCCAATGGACTCCTAGCAAAATTGCAGGACATTTGAGGGGTGTAGAGGAGCCCAAGTCTTCCCCCTGCTGTTCCCGAGATGGCATGAGGGGGCCAGAGCCACTAGAAGGGATAGACCCATCTAGTCCTGGAGACCAATTTGAGGCAGTCATTAGCCTATCTGGGGCATCAGGTGGTTCTTCTTGCAGCCGTGCATGATTTTGGTGTCATCAAGATCCAGTTCCAGGGTCCTGCTCTCTGTCTTGTGCAGGGGTTGAAATGTGTGGATGGAAGGTTCTGGACATCAGACACCAATCCTAGGATGCCATATCATCCTTTAACTCCTCTCCCAACTCTTCTGCATAGCATTCTTGGAGAATGCAGGGCAGAACCCTTCTTCCTCTTGTCAGAGTTCCTGTCCCTACCCAGAGGTGTGGCTATGATAATGCACAAACCCTAGCTTGTGGTCACTCCAAACCAGTTTTGTGGTAGCTCTCCCTCCCACGGGTGTTGAAGTGAAGATGGTTACAGTGACAAAGGGGGCAGATATGTTGTCAGGTTCCCCTGCTGGTGAAAGGGAAGCCCTTTGGAAGTTAACTAATTCTGGTGCACAGCCCCCAGGCCATAATCTCAAGGGAAGTTCAGCACTTGCCCACATCCATGATTATTCATATGTGTCCTACTTTTAAATATCATGCAGTCGGCCTTTATGGGCAATAAGGTCTTCTTAGAGGTGACATCAATATTTAATGGAAAGGGTTAAGCCTGTCAAAAGGAGTTATGTTAATGGGTTAAATTTGCAGTTTAAAAGTGCCACAGATAGGTTACATGTGTGCAGCTACCAGTCTAAGCACAATGGTAGTCTCTTACATGCAGCCTGCACATGTGCACTCGCATGTGAGTACACATGTTCACATTTACCCAGCTCAGTGCCACTTACCTTGGCTGCTCCACAGCGGCCTTATCTTAAAATGCAGACACTGGTGGTAAAAACAAACTGTACAATTGCCATGCACTTACAGTGAGTGAAACAAAGTGTGACTCACCTACAGTAATGACAAGTTCAATTCCTTTGGATGTGGTGTTAATACTGATTTGCATAGGTTGGTCCTTGTTTTGCTTTGAAACTGAAACCATCGTACTGCAAAGAGGGACATAGGTTTTTGCACTATAGCCCTTAAAAGTTACTTTATTTGATTTAATTTAGGCTGCATATATCTCCCTGTGGCAACTCCGTTTCTTCCCCCCTTATAGGTAACATCTCATTTTAGCTAATCTAGTTTTGTTACTTTGCCTACTCAATTCAGGCGAATATCTTACCTTGGGCAATAGGTGGTTCTACATAACCCAGATGTGAAACCATGTCGGGGATTAGATCCAAAAAATACTTATTCTGAAACTGAAACTAATGCATTGTAAACAAGTGGGGTGCTGATTTCTTCAGCTTCCCTCACATTTTTTGGTAAAAATATATAATTCTATTTTTTTTATTTTTATTACTGGTATCATTTATCCACCTGTTTCTAGATTAGTTTACCAGGTAGGGGACGAGGAGGCAGATGAAGGGGATTCAGAGCGATAGAGAGCGGTTCCACCAGTAAAAGTATATTTATCAAAAATTATTGTCTCCAAAATAATGAAGGCGATCACTTAGAACATCGCTTTCCCGCTGTCTTGACCTGCAGCGAAACCTAATTCAGCCAAGTTGCTGAAGGTTCATTATTTCTAAAATGAGTCAGGTGGGACCGGAATTGCAAAATCTCTTCAGGTCCCAATTTTTTGAGACAGCTCCTGAGCCTTTGAAAACCTGCTTGTCTGGCTCTTTCCTCCGAAGGCTGCCCTCGCACAGAATTCATTCCTGTTTACTTTGCAAGAAAAGGTCTCCTTTAAAATGCCTTTTATAATACAGTTCCAATTTTCTAATTACAGATTTCCCTGAGCTAATCTCCCGCCAGAGGTATTTTATAACTGAAATGTCTTATCTTGATGCATTTAGAGGAGGAATCCTCCTTTCAGACATTATTTGGTAAACATTTAATAGTCCCTGTTTCTTGTAAGTCATTAAAATTCTTTCTACTGCTTTCATGCTTGGGAGGCCCAAGGACTTGGCTTTGTAACAGTACAATGTCGTATTGAGTAATGGAACCGGTTTAGTATTGTGTACACTCTACGAGCAATATTTGAAATTGTTGTTAAAGAAGGCTGCTTGCTGTTCCTTCCATAATAACAGCAAACACACACTTAAGGGAGAAATGGGGTTTGTTGCACATTACATAGTGTGATGAACTTTTAAATTACAATTAAGGGTACATTTTTGGATCCTATTTTCAGGTCAGGAAGAGAACACTGTAAGCATCTCACGGAGCTCCAGCAGTCAACGCAAAATCGGGTATCGAACAGTAGTAGAGACAAAATTCCAAAGCCAGGCCAGCGGCTGTGCCATTCTGAAGATGTTTTCTTTGTTAATTAAAGTTGTCCACAATTTTTGCTTTTTATCTCCGCTTGTAGGTCCCTTTTTGCTTAGGGGTTCTTCAGGCTGCTAGTGTAGTGACCTTCAGGGGCACGTAGAGCGCAATGGTACTCCCCACCCTTTGGTCCCAAGGGGGGTTGTATAGAACCAGGTTTGGGAGCACATCTTTCTTATTTTTAGAGTGCTATAAAGCACACAGGGAGTTGCCAGCTGCCCACTTTATTTAAAATAGATCCAGAGGCCTCAGCAGACGGAAAGGGAGACTTGGGGGGTCATTCTGACCTCGGCGGTAAAAGGCGCTTACCGACGTTCAGAAGGCCGCCACAACACCGCCGTGGTCGCGGTAAACCGCCACGGTCATTCTGACCCTCAAGAGGCAAACCGCCAAAAACCCGACATCAACAAAAGTCCGCCACACCAACGGCCAGCGTTAAACTGGCGAAGACCAAACCTCCACCGTCACGCCAACAGAAATACGCCCATGCCATTACAACCCACGAATCCAAGCGGCGGTCTTTTAACCGCGGTATTCCATTGGCGATACACACCGCCACGCTCAAAATACACATACAGCTCCAAAACACAGCCACATTGGACAATTTCAAATACACACACCTGAGACACATACACATAACACTCCCACACACCCAATTAACTATAAAACACACACCCACATCACCCACAAACCCCTACGACCACAAATCAGAGACGAAGCCCAGAGAGAGACAGCACAGAATAGAGAACAGCATCACACAGAGGCACACTACACCATCACCCACACAACAACCACGCACAAAACACCACACACCACTACACTCACCACACTCATCACCGCAAACACCACCCCACACCTCATCCACACCACCCCATGGCACCCCAAAGACACCCCAGGTTCTCAGACGTAGAACTCAGGTGGAGGAAATAGTTCGGGTAGAGCCCCAGCTCTTCGGGACACAGGTGCAGCACACCACCATTGCCAGGAAGATGGAGCTATGGCAAAGAATAGTGGACAGGGTCAACGCTGTGGGACAGCATCCACGAAATCGGGACGACATCAGGAAGCAGTGGAACGACCTACGGGGGAAGGTGCGTTCCATGGTATCCAGGCACAACATCGCTGTGCAGCGGACTGGCGGCGGACCCCCACCTCAACCCCCAGAATTTACAACATGGGAGGAACAGGTCTTGAACATCCTGCATCCTGAGGGCCTCGCAGGAGTAGGCGGAGAAATGGACTCTGGTAAGTCTCATCTTCACTACTTCATCACCCCCACCCCACCAGCATGCCAACTCATACCCCCACCCTCCCCCCACCACCATCACACATCCTCATTGCTAATGTCTCACCATCACAACCCACCCATCCCAACACCAAACCCTGCATGCCACCACAAACCATCGACAGCCATCACCTAAGCATGCCCACTGCACATACCATCTCCCCCACAAACCGCCGTCACAACAGCCCCCACAAAGGAATGCCAGCACTGGGGTACACAGGCACCCACACATTGCACGCTATGGTACACACAGAAGCAATAACCATACTCTTATACCCCTGCAGGACCCGAACGCCACCACACCGCCCAGGAGGGTCCAGAAATGTCCATCCCACCCCCAGAAGAGGCCCCCAGTGATGACAGCAGCTCCGTCTCCCTGGACCCAGATGACCAGCCCGGCCCATCGGGGACCTCGGGACAGTCGGTTCCCCTCAGACAGCCACAGGCTACAGCAGACCTACCCCCCTCTGGGAATACCAGCACAGCACCCACCCAGCGGGCCCTTGCCTCTGTCTCCAGGACACGTCAATCAGCGGTGTGTCCACCACTACAGGGCACCTAGGTTAACCCACCACCCCAACAACAACAGGGAAATGGGGGCAGTGGTAGTGGGCACACGGTCCAGGGGACAGAGGCCCAGGGAAACAGGGGAACTGGGAGGGCTGCTGTGCGACAGGGGGGGACAGGCCCAGGGAACCCACTCTCCACGAGGCCCTCACCTCCATCATGGGAGCATACCACCACTCCCAGGAGACGATGGCGACGGTCCTGGCCAGGTTCCAGGAGATCCAGGTACTGCAGGAGGAACAGTTTATGGGGTTCAGGGAAGAACTGAGAAACATTAGTTCCGCAATGGGCACCATCGTTGTGGCTCTCAACCAGATTGTCACCACATTGCGGGACCATGTGGCACCACAAAGGGCCCCTGTCACTAGCATGGACCAGGAACAGGCTACCACCTCCGCCGGCGCTAGTGGACAGGAGGCCCCGACACAGCAACAACCGGCCACCAGAACCCCACCTCCTGCAGAAGAAGAACCACCCCGCAAGCGGGGCCTGAGATCTAGGAAGAAGACAGAGTAGGATGCCAAGACCCCCGCCAGGAAAGGATACCCCCTGATGTCATCCCACTGTCCCACATTGTCACCCTGTCCAACCTTAAACTGCCCCTGCTCCACCTTCCACAGGCATATGGACAATGCACCTGTGAGACTGAGAATCTGGACTCTGCCATGGACATTCCTCCACCATCACCCATCACCGATTTTCAACCATGTCCCAAAATTGAGCACTTTAATAAACACACTTATTGCACACAAATAATCTGGAGTCTGCCTGTATTTTTGAAAATATGTATTAGACATAAACGTGCCAAAATGACCAGTTACATTGTGATGACAACATACCACTGTCACACAGCTGTAGACCATGGGCAAACAAAGCAGAGGTCACGCAGTGGGGCCCACATCTCTGAAATTGGAAGGGAAAGTCACAACTCTGTTAGCATACACTGGGTGAAAAGGACAGACAGTAGAGAGGCAGGAGACTGTAAGTAAATGTAAAATGCCGGTGTTGATTCTTACCTGTGTGTTATTGAAAATACTGCTGTATCACTGTGTCCCTGTTGTCTGTGTCGTCCTCTTCATCTTCCTCCTCTTCACTCTCCGCAGGCTCCACAGCTGCTACAACACCATCTGGACCATCCTCCTGCAAAAAAGGCACCTGGCGTCGCAAAGCCAGGTTGTGAAGCATACAGCAGGCCACGATGATCTGGCACACCTTCTTTGGTGAGTACATTAGGGATCCACCTGTCATATGCAGGCACCTAAACCTGGCCTTCAGGAGGCCGAAGGTTCTTTCTATAATCCTCCTAGTTCGCCCATGGGCCTCATTGTACCGTTCCTCTGCCCTTGTCCTGGGATTCCTCACTGGGGTCAGTAACCACGACAGGTTGGGGTAACCTGAGTCACCAATTAGCCACAGACGGTGTCTCTGTAGTTGTTCCATCACATAAGGGATGCTGCTATTTCGCATGATGTACGCGTCATGCACTGACCCAGGGAACTTGGCATTTACATGGGATATGTACTGGTCAGCCAAACAGACCACCTGGACATTCATGGAATGATAACTTTTTCTGTTCCTGTACACCTGTTCACTTTCACTGGGGGGTACCAAAGTCACATGTGTCCCATCAATGGCACCAATGATGTTGGGAATATGTCCAAGGGCATAGAAATCACCCTTCACTGTAGGCAAATCCCCCACCTCAGGGAAAAGATGTATCTCTGCATGTGTTTGAGCAGGGCAGACAACACTCTGGATAACACTTTGGAAAACATAGGCTGAGACATCCCTGATGAAATGGCCACTGTTGTTTGAAATGACCCACTTGCTAAGAAATGGAGTACTGACAGCACCTGCACTAGAGGGGGTATCCCTGTGGGTTGGCGGATGGGTGACATCAGGTCTGCCTCCAGCTGGGCACACAATTCATGTATAGTGGCTCGGTCAAGCCTGTATGTCAGAATGACATGTCGTTCCTCCATTGTCGACAGGTCCACCAGCGGTCTGTACACGGGAACATTCCTCCATCTCCTCGCAAGTCCCAGCGGACGGTGCCTAGGAAGGACAACAGCGAGCACAGAGTCAATCAACCCACAGGTACGTTCCCACAGCTTGCACAGTACACGATTCTCTATGCATTTAATGGCGTGTATGAGTGTCGATGCAAGGCCTAGGCATGTGTGACGCAGTAGAAATTAAGCCATGTGGGCCCTTGAAATGGCGGCTGCCTGACCTGTGAAGTGCGACAATGGGATGTGAGGTCAATGCGCTGGCGTGGCACACCGTGGCTGTAGGCGGTCGAAGACCGCAGCACTAAGCCGCATTGGTTAACATTGAACCCTATGCATTTCAGGAGCCAATGACGAAGTGCGCCGGCGGTCGCGGGACGCACTGCCGCGGTACGCACCGCCGTGGACGTGACCGCCATTTTCTATCTGCTTAATCACTCGAGACCTGATCATCCACAGGAGAGGACCTATACTGCAAGTGCTGCTGTGACCTCGGTCTGGAAGATACAATGGCTGCTGCGACTGGGGAAATGGCCCCTGCCTTCACTTCTGAAGAATTGGAGAAACTCGTGGATGGGGTCCTCCCCCAGTATGCGCTACTCTACGGTCCTCCAGCCCAACAGGTAAGTACACTGGGAGCATGCTTTGGGGGCAATGCCTGTGTTGAGTCGGGTGGATGAAAGATGGTGGGGAGGGGAGCGATTGAGGCATGCATCAAACGACGGATGAGAGCATGTGCCACATGGCAAGGGTGGGGATGGGGGGGCCAATCACATCGAGCATGCAGAAAATCATAATAATGTTATTTCTCCCCCTGTACATGTTACATAGGTCAGCGCCCATCAGAAAATCGACATTTGGCGTGCCATCGCCAAGGACGTCCGGACCCTGGGGGTCCACAACAGACGGGGCACCCACTGCCGCAAGAGGTGGGAGGACATCCGCCGCGGGAGCAGGAAGACCGCAGAAGCTCTGCTGGGGATGGCCTCCCAACGTAGGAGGGGTGCCACTCGTCAATTGACCCCACTGATGTCTCGGATCCTGCCGGTGGCCTACCCAGATTTGGATGGGCGCGTGAGGACATCACAGCAGACACAAGGGGGTGAGTACCAGCACATTCTGCTATCTTAGCGCGCAGTGGAGGTGTCTGGGTGGGGGAGGAGGGCTGTGGGTATCCCTAGGCCAGGGCGATTTCTGTAGGCTAGGCCCCTCCGTAAGGCATGGCCCTGTGCCCCCGCCCCCCACCTCTGTAGGGTGCCAAGTACAGCTATCCATGGCCCTGTGTCACCTATGTGTGCAGTTGTCGTCCATAGGCTTGTAGGCCAAGTCCCAATGATTGAGTAGTGTACCCCAAGTGCGCGGCGTAGTGAAGGGGCCTTCTGTGTCTGTCCTCTCCGCCAACTGTGTTGCCAATGCATGCACTCAACATGTCTTTATTTCCCCCCCCTTTTTTGCGGCTCTTCCTGGTCATGTGTGCATTAGCATCATCAGGCGGAGGAGAAGTGGCATCGGAGCACGAGGGAGCTGCATCTCACATGGCCCTGGAGGGCCATGCAACCGACTCGGAGTTCACCAGTGAGACGGAGGGCGAGGTGAGCTCCACAACGGGGACACGTGGAGACATCAGCGACACAGACACGTCCTCGGAAGGGAGCTCCCTTGTGGTGACGGCAACATCCGTGCCCACCGCAACAACAGGTACAGCCGCCACCCAGCGCAGCCCTCCCAGCAGCCCCTCAGCGTTCGCCCCGTGCCCGCTCGCACACGAAGGCGGGCATCTCCTTCGCCCCAGGCACCTCAGGCCCTGCCCCAGTTACCCCTGCTGCCCTCAGTGAGGAGGTCATTGACATCCTCAGGACGCTCATTGTTGGGCAGTCTACCCTTTTGAATGCCATCCAGGGTGTAGAAAGGGAGGTGCACCGGAGCAATGCATACCTGGAGGGCATTCATTCGGGTCAGGCTGCCCATCAGCGATCGTTCAACGCTCTGGCCTCAGCACTGACGGCAGCCATTGTCCCTGTCTCCTGCCTCCCTCCTCCAACTTCCTCCACCCAGTCCCACTCCCCTGTTCCTCTGCCTATCCCAGACACACCTACAGACCAGCCTGCACACACCTCAACACCCAAGGGCAGCTCATCCAGATATAAGCACCACACATCACACAAGCATTCACACAAGCAACAGCCACATGCAGACATACCAACAGCCACTGCCTCCTCTGTGTCCCCCTCCTCCTCGTCTCCCTCCTTCCTCCCTGTGAGGTCTCCACTCACACTTGCATGCACAACATCATCAGCCACTACGTCCATCACCAGCACACCCACCAGAACACTCCGCACACGTGCAGTCACCACCCCCACTGCCATTTACACGTCCCCTGTGTCCTCTCCCAGTGTGTCTGTCACCCCCTCTTCCAAACCACACAAACGCAGGCAGCCACCCACCCAACAGCCATCCACCTCACGACAGCCTCCGTCACAAGCACCTGCACCCAAAGACACCACACTTGACTCTCCTACAACCACATCCTCTTCCTCCACTCCCATACCCACTGCACCTACCCTTCCCACTGCTCCTAAAAAGTTTTTCCTGTCCAAAATTAACCTCTTTCCATCACCTGACCCACCCCCTCCATCTCGTAAGAGTCCAATCAGCACCTCAGCCACCACAACCCCTGGACCTACAAGGTCCATAGTACAGGGATATTGGAGTCCACCACCTTCAAGGACAGCAACATCGGCCAGCAGTAAAGGGACAGCCAGCCCACCCCCTGGGAAGAAAACCAAGAAAGGCAAGGCCCGGCGCGAGAGGCCAGAGACGGCAGCCTCCAAAGGCACTACCCTGGCACCGTCAGGAAGTGGGGTGCCACCTGGCACATCTACAAAGGGAGGCAAGGGCCACAGAGAATCACGGAAGGATGGCAAGGGCAGCACGGCTGACAAGTCCGGCAGCAGGCGAGCTGCCCAGGAGGGCCCCACCAGCCCCATTCCGGGTGTGAAGGAGGACACCCATGGGCCCGGGACTCCAGCACAGGAGGGCCCCGCAAGCGAGAAGTCGGATGGCGAGTGAACTCCATATATTGGCCGGATATGGTGCCCTGGAGACACATGTCAAGAACCGCTGAACAGGGCCCTTCAAGACAAGCACCGCTGAACAGGGCACTGCCGTCTCAAGAACCGCTGAACAGGGCCCTTCAAGACAAGCACCGCTGAACAGGGCACCCCGGTCTCAAGAACCGCTGAACAGGGCCCTTCAAGACAAGCACCGCTGAACAGGGCCCTTCAAGACAAGCACCGCTGAACAGGGCACCGCCGTCTCAAGAACCGCTGAACAGGGTCCTTCAAGACAAGCACCGCTGAACAGGGCACCGCCGTCTCAAGATCAGCTGAATAGGGCCCTTCAAGACAAGCACCGCTGAACAGGGCACCGCCGTCACAAGAACCACTGAACAGGGCCCTTCAAGACAAGCACCGCTGAACAGGGCAACGCCGTCTCAAGCACCGCTGAACAGGGCCCTTCAAGACAAGCACCGCTGAACAGGGCACCGCGGTCTCAAGAACCGCTGAACAGGGCCCTTCAAGACAAGCACCGCTGAACAGGGCCCTTCAAGACAAGCACCGCTGAACAGGGCACCGCCGTGTCAAGAACCGCTGAACAGGGCCCTTCAAGACAAGCACCGCTGAACAGGGCACCGCCGTGTCAAGAACCGCTGAACAGGGCCCTTCAAGACAAGCACCGCTGAACAGGGCACCGCCGTCTCAAGAACCGCTGAACAGGGCCCTTCAAGACAAGCACCGCTGGACAGGGCCCTTCAAGAGAAGCACCGCTCCGCTGGGCCCTTCATCTCAAGCACCGCTCCGCTGGGCCCTTCATCTCAAGCACAGCTCCGCTGGGCCCTTCATCTCAAGCACCGCTCCGCTGGGCCCTTCATCTCAAGCACCGCTCCGCTGGGCCCTTCATCTCTGCACCGCTCCGCTGGGCCCTTCATCTCTGCACCGCTCCACTGGGCCCTTCTTCTCAAGCACCGCTCCGCTGGGCCCTTCATCTCAAGCACTGCTCCGCTGGGCCCTTCATCTCTGCACCGCTCCGCTGGGCCCTTCATCTCAAGCACCGCTCCGCTGGGCCCTTCATCTCAAGCACCGCTCCGCTGGGCCCTTCATCTCTGCACCGCTCCGCTGGGCCCTTTATCTCTGTACCGCTCCGCTGGGCCCTTCATCTCAAGCACCGCTCCGCTGGGCCCTTCATCTCAAGCACCGCTCCGCTGGGCCCTTCATCTCTGCACCGCTCCGCTGGGCCCTTCATCTCTGCACCGCTCCGCTGGGCCCTTCATCTCAAGCACCGCTCCGCTGGGCCCTTCATCTCAAGCACCACTCCGCTGGGCCCTTCATCTCTGCACCGCTCCGCTGGGCCCTTCATCTCAAGCACCGCTCCGCTGGGCCCTTCATCTCAAGCACCACTCCGCTGGGCCCTTCATCTCTGCACCGCTCCGCTGGGCCCTTCATCTCAAGCACCGCTCCGCTGGGCCCTTCATCTCAAGCACCGCTCCGCTGGGCCCTTCATCTCAAGCACCGCTCCGCTGGGTCCTTCATCTCAAGCACCGCTCCGCTGGGCCCTTCATCTCTGCACCGCTCCGCTGGGCCCTTCATCTCAAGCACCGCTCCGCTGGGCCCTTCATCTCAATCACCACTCCGCTGGGCCCTTCATCTCTGCACCGCTCCGCTGGGCCCTTCATCTCTGTACCGCTCCGCTGGGCCCTTCATCTCAAGCACCGCTCCGCTGGGCCCTTCATCTCAAGCACCGCTCCGCTGGGCCCTTCATCTCTGCACCGCTCCGCTGGGCCCTTCATCTCAAGCACCGCTGGCCCATTGGCAGAAGGGGCAGGGCCGGATCTGTGTCGGGCAGGGCTGCACGATGCACTCTGGGCACCATGCCTCCTCCAGTACCAGTGGAGTCTGTAATCCACTTGATAGACTGTGGCTTTGCACTCCCCAGGATGTAACAGTGGGCAAGCCACCCACTGTAGAGACTTGTGAGACTGTGGCTTTGCACTCCCCAGGATGGCACAGTGGGCAAGCCACCCACTGTAGAGACTTGTGAGCCTGTGGCTTTGCACTCCCCAGGATTGAACAGTGGGCATGGAGGCCCCTCGTGAATCTGGCGTCGTGGACTCATGTGGCTGAGGTGCCTCCCCTTCCCTTCCCCCTGAGGTGCCTGTAGTTTTTCTATCTGATGCCCCTGCAGTGTTCTCTCCAATGGATTCGGGTCTCCTGTGTGGGCTTTGCCCATGTGTTAAGGCCCATCGGCCCACGTACAATGACTGAAACCCAATTTGGACAGGACAATTTACATATGTGTATATAGTTATAGATGTTTGAATTTTTTTTTTACTTAGCCTTACAATATATTTGAATTTCATGATCATTTTTTTTTGTCTTTGCATTCTTCCGGGGGGTTTGGGGGTGTCACTCTGAGTTGTTGCTCTGCATTGATGTGTAGGTAGTTGTGGGTGAGGGTGGGTGTGTCGCGTATGTGTGTGCCCGTAATCTTTTCTCCTCCCCCCTCCCCTGTGTCGTAGGTGCAGTACTCACCGTTGTCTTCTGCGCCGGTGTTCGTGCTCCTGGTAGAGGAGCAGGTAGACAATAGCTGGTAGGATGTGTAGTTCTGGTTCCATGCGGTCCAGATTCCTCGTGGAGTGTGTAGAGGTGAGCGTTTTCCCGTTCGTAGTCTGTTTCCGCTGTGTTTTTATCGGCGGGGCTCCCGCCCCGGAAAAGGTGGCGGATTGGTGAGTTGTGATAGGGTTGGCGGTACATTGTCTCCCGCCTATCTGTTGGCGGTGACCGCCGCGCTGTTTGTTTGTCCCGCCGTGGCGGTCGGAGAGTTAAAGTGGCGGTCTGTGTTGGCGGTTTCCGCCAGGGTCAGAATTCCATTTTTTTGACCGCCTGCCTGCTGGCGGGTTGGCCGCCGCTTTAACACCGACCGCCAGGGTTGGAATGACCCCCTTGGTCTTTATTTTGTCTTGGTAAATATAAAGATTGCAAACATATAAAAAGGTACATTTCATATTCAGAAAGGTAAATTTGGTCGAAAATGTATGTTGATGACAGAATTTACCTTTTTTATGACTGCCAGGAATTCTAAAAGGGTTTCATGGCATGTCTAAATCCATTTACTTAATCAGCGAGCAAATACAGAGTTCTCCCCATCCATTCATCCAACTCACAACGTGGGAAATTGGCATTCCAAGGCATAGTGGGCTTTGGAATTTTGTGATTTCCCACCACCATGGCTGACTTCTCTCCCCCATCCTTCCACCCTGAAAACGGTCACAAAAGTACTCCAGCCAATGGCTGGCATAACTCCCTATCTAGGAATGGAAGGGACATTGATCACGCTTGCTAAGGTGTATCAATGGTTTTAAAATGGGGTCTTTGGTTGGCAGTCATGTAATCCCCTTTCCAAGCAAGGACCCTCACTCTATTCAGGGTAAGTCACACACAATCCAAATTATCTTGGGCCCACCCTCTGGTAGCTTGGCACTGAGCAGTCATGCATAACTTAGAAGGCAATCTGTATAGTATTTGTGCAATAAATCATGCAATAACACAGTATAGCACCACAAAAATACACCACACAGTGTTTAGAAAAATATATAATATTTATCTGATAAGATGCAGGTCAAAATGATTAAAATGCAATAAGTATATGTTGAGATATCACTATAAAAGTGAGATAAAGTGTCTTTAGTCTTTAAAAAGCAATAAATGTCTCTTTCAAGCACAAAGTTCATGATTTGCGTGTAAAATCTCCGCAAAGGACTGCAGAGGAGGAGATGCGTGGGAACAAAGGTGTTGTGCGTCGATTTCTCAGGCCGCACACGACGATGCGTTGTTTAATTTTCACGCAGGGATGGCTGTGCGTTGATTTCCGGTGCTCGGTTGAGGATCTTCTTCAGGTTGCCGGGTTTTCGGACGCCCCAGGGACGTTGTGTGGATTTCTGGTGCTAACAGGACGAAGTCACAGGGGCTGCCTCGATGCGGTTGGCATTACATGGAAATTTCTACCACACGGCAGGTGCTGCGTCGATTCCTCTCTGGAAATCGGGCAGCGTTGTTCCGGCTCAGCTGTGAGTCAATCCAGTGGGCCATGCATCGAATATCCGGTCGCTCTGCTGGTGCTGTGACGATCTTCTTGTTGCGAATTCGGGTTGCGTCGTTCTGGTTCGGCATGAGGTGAATTTTTCACCGCGGTGCAGGCTGTCCCTTGTTTCTGGCAGGCTGTGCGTTGATTTTTGCCACACAAGGAGTCCTTCTTGTAGAGATTAAGGCCCTCATTACAACCCTGGTGGTAAATCACGCTTTCTGTTGTGCTGAAGACCGCCAACATACTGTTGCGGCTTCGGAATTCCGCTACAGGTATTATGACCCACATCTCGGAGTCCGCCACAATACAGACACCCACACAAGTCCGCCACACTGAATGTCAGTGATGAACTAATGATACCAAAACCTACACCGTCACGCTGACAAGAATACGCCCACACTATCACGACTCACGAATTTAAAATACACACACAGTTACAAAACACAACCACATTGGACAATTCGAAATACACACACCTGATACACATACACACACCACACCCACAACACTATAAAACACACACCCACATTACACACAAAACCCTTACAACCAAAGATTTCGATGGCCAGAGAGAGAGATTAGCTAACACAACACCAGCATCCACAGACACACAACACCATCACTTATACAACATCCACGCACCTCAAACAACACATACCAACACATCCCCCCACATATCACAACAGATAGCACCTCACACATCACCCACACCACATCATGGCAACTCAAAGACACCCCAGGTTTTCAGAAGAGGAGCTCAGGTCATGGTGGAGGAAATCATCCGGGTAGAGACACATCTATTCGGATCGCAGGTGCAGCAGACATCCATTTCAGGGAAGATGGAGCTATGGCGGAGAATCGTCGACAGGGTCAATGAAGTGGGACAGCATCCAAGAACACGGGATGACATCAGGAAGAGGTGGAATGACCTACGGGGGAAGGTACGTTCTGTGGAATCAAGACACCAGATTGCTGTAAAGAGGACTGGCGGTGGACCCCCACCTCCTCCCCCACAATTAACAACATGGGAGGAACAAGTCTTGCCAATAATGCATCCTGAGGGCCTCGCAGGAGTAGCAGGTGGACTGGGCTCTGGTAAGTGATATCTTAACTACTTCATCCCACCCACCCCACATGCATGCCATCGCATACTCCCACCCTTACCCCCACCCCCATCACACCATCATCTCCATATGTCCCACTATAACAACCTACACATCTCAATACCAAGGCCCTGCATGCAACACCTATGCATGGGCCACCGTCACCAAAGCATGTCCAGTACAGAAACCCACACAGACCCCAAACAAACTCTCACAAAAGGGCTAACACAATGACGCAAGCACAGGAGTAGAGGGTACCTCACCCAATGCACAAGATGGCACACACAGATACAAAAACTCTCATTTACACCCCAACAGGACCCCTACACAACGTCACCGGACAGGAGGGGCCAGACATATCCAGTCCCCCCACAGAAGAGGCCCACAGTGATGACAGCAGCTCTGCACGCCTGGATCAAGATGACCAGTCTGGCCCATCAGGGATCTCGGGACAGTCGGTTCCCCTGACACAGTCCCAAACCACCACAGAGCCTCCCCTCAGGAAACACTGCCACAGCACCTACCCAGCGGGCCCATCCCTCTGTCCCCAGGACACGTCAATCATCAGTGTGTCCACCACTACAGGAAACCCAGGCAAACCCACCAACCCAAGAAAATCAGGGACCTGGGGTCAGTGGCAGTAGGCACACGGTTCAGGGGACAGAGGCACAGGATAACAGGGAGGCTGGGAGGACTGCTGTGCGACAGGGGGAGGACAGGCCCAGGGAACCAACACTCCACGAGGCACTATCCAACATCATGGGAGCTTTCCACCATTCCCAGGAGACCATGGGCATGGTACTGGCCACGTTTCAGGAGACCCAGTGGCTGTAGGCGGAACACTATCTGGGGATCAGGGAAGACTTGAAGTCCATTAACACCAACCTGGTCACCATTGCAGGGGGGCTGGCAGACCTTGTCAACACCATGAGGGAAACAGTGGTACACAAACGGGCCCCTGACACTAGCCTGGACGATGAACAGCCCTCCACCTCCGCCGGTGCCAGTGGACAGGTGGCAACGCCACAGGACCATCAGGCCACCAGCACCCCTCCCCCTGCAGAAGGAGAACCACCCCGCAAACAGTCCCTGAGATCCAGGAACAAGACAGAGAACATTGCCAAGACCCCCGCCAGGAAATTAGACCCTCCTGAATGTCACCCTTCTGTCCCACTTTGTCACCCTGTCCACCTTAAACTGCCATAGCTCCACTTCCTATGCCCCATTGGACAATGCACCTGTGAGACCAAGAGACTGGACTCTGCCACGGACATTCCTCCACCATCACCCCAGCCTATTTCACACACCCTCCACTTATTGGCACAGAAATAAACACCCTTGAATCACAAATCAATCTGGAGTCAGTCTGTGCTTTCACAAATGTGTAATTTCAAAATCTCTGGAACATAGCAATGTCAATGTACTTATTCACATACCAAAGTTACACAGCTGTAGGCCAGAAGTAAACATAGCAGAGGGCACAAATTGGGACCCAGATCTGTGAAATGTAAAGCCAAAGTGACAGGGTCCATACACAGAGGTAAAAAGCCAGACTTATGCTAGGTCCTACAATAGTATGAGAGGTCGGAAGCAGTTACATCTTCTTACCTGCGCACTGAAAGTATTGAATGATGATGTTGTTTTGGTTGTCTATATCTTCATCTGCCTCCTCTTCTTCACTATCCACAGGTTCCACAGCTGCCACAAGACCACCATCATGCCCATCCTCCTGCAGAAAAGGCACCTGGCATCGCAAAGCCAGGTTGTGCAACATACAGCAGGCCACGATGATCTTGCACACATTCTTTGGTGACTAGTATAGGGATCCACCTGTCAGATGGAGGCACCGGAATCTGGCCTTCAGGAGGCCGAATGTGCACTCTATTATCCTCCTAGTTCGCCCATGTGCCTCTTTGTAGCGTTCCTCTGCCCTTGTCCTGGGATTCCTCACTGGGGTCAGTAGCATGACAGGTTAGGGTAACCAGAGTCACCTGCAAATATCGAGGGACAACTGTTAGACATCCTCCAAACATTAGGGAATCTCCCATACCCAGACAGCAAATGGAACTGTGTGGGGGCTTTAGGCTCACCTATTAGCCACACACAGTGCCTCTGGAATTGGCCCATCACATACGGGATGCTGCTATTGCTCAAAATGTAAGCGTCATGCACTGAGTCAGGATACTTGGCATTCACATGGTAGCTGTACTGGTCTGCCAAAAACACCATCTCTACCCTATGGGTTCCAGGAGCCAATGGTGACGGTATGCACCGCTGCGGACGTGGCCTCCATTTTCTAACTGTTCACTCACTTGATACCTGACCTTCAACAAGAGAGGACCTACACTGCAAGTGCTGCTGTGACCTGTGTCTGGAAGCGACAATGGCTAAAGTGTCTGGGGAAAGGGCCCCTGCCTTCACTTTGGAGGAGTTGGAGAAACTAGTGGATGGGGTCCTCCCCCAGTGCACGCAACTGTACGGTCCACCAGACAAACAGGTGAGTACACTGTGAGCATGGTGGATGGCACATGATTGTATGGAGTCTCGGGGATGGAAGAGGGAGAGGAGGAGGAGGACAGGCCAGCATGTGAGGATAGTGTGTGTGTATGTATATCTGGGCCAGGGTAGGTGGTTTTTATGCAATGTGTGAGAAGAACTGTACGGGATAGTAACATCCATTATTACTTCACTTTTCATCTAGGTCAGTGCCCACCAGAAGAAGGGGATTTGGCGTGCCATCACCAAGGAAGTGCGGACCCTGGGGGTCTACCATAGACGGAGAACCCAATGCCGGAAAAGATGGGAGGACCTGCACCACTGGAGCAAGCAGACGGGAGAGGCCCAGCTGGGGATGGCCTCCCAATGTGGAAGGGGTGCCCGTCGCACCATGACCCTCCTGATGTACCGGATCCTGGCGGTGGCATATCCAGAGTTGGATGCGGGCTTGAGGGCATCACAGCAGCCACAATGGGGTGAGTACAATCTCATTCAACTGACTCTGCGCGCTTGACGAGGTGTCTGGGTTGGGGTGGTGGCCTGTGGGTTCCCCTAGGCAAGAGCATACGCGCAAAGGTAGATCCATTGTTTTGCAGCCTCATTCCCAGTCCAACCCCAATGGTGGTATTTCTCCTGTACACCTAGTCAGGCTCCCACGGGTGCCAGCTGTGCATGAAATGAGTCTAGACAGAGTCCCCCTTGGGCATGCACTTTTCCCCTGCACTGTTAGCGCATGGCTTAGTGCATAGGGCTGCTCCCGTGGAGTTGTGTCTGCCAACTGTAGTGGTGTTGCATGCAGTGACCATGTGTATCTTCTGTCTTTCCCCCACCTTTTTGTTTTGTCACCCTGTTCTTGCGTGCATTAGAATCATCTGGTGGAGGAGCAGTGGCACCGGAGCAGGGGGGAGCTGCATCCCACATGGCCCTGGAGGGTGAAGTAATGGAGGGTGAAGTAATGGAGTCTGAAGGCACCAGTGGGATGGAGTGCAAGGGGAGCTCCACGACGGGGACAGAAGCATACACCAGCGACAGCGACTCCTCCTCTGATGGGAGCTCCCTTGGGGTGGTGGGCACCTCTGTGCCCACCGCATCAACAGGTACAGCCGCCACCCCACCTACCAGCACCGCCCTCCCAGCAGCCCCTCAGCGTGTGATCTGTGCCCGCTCACCCAGGAAGGTGGGCATCTCCTTCGCCCCAGGCACCTCAAGCCCTGCACCAGTCAGCCCTGCTGCCCTCAGTGAGTAGGCTATTGACCTCCTGAGATCACTCACTGTTGGGCAATCTACCATTTTGAATGCCACCCAGGGTGTTGAGAAGCGTTTTCAGCAAACAAATGCATACCTGGAGGGCATTTATTCTGGGCAGGCGGCCCAACAGAGAGCATTTCAGGCTCTGGCCTCAGCACTGATGGCAGCCATTGTCCCTGTGTCCAGCCTCCCCCCTCCAACTTCCTCCACCCAGACCCAATCCCATGGACCTCAGCCTATCCCAAGCACACCATCAGACCAGCATGCACACTCATCAACACACAAGAGTGGACATGGCAAACATAAGCACCACACATCCTACAGGCACTCACACAAGCACCATCTCCATGCAGACACACCAATATCCACTGCCTCCACTGTGTCCTTCTCCTCCACGTCCTCCTCCTCCGTCCCTGTCTTGTCTCCACTCACACCTGCATGCATCACTTCCTCAGCCACTACCTCCATCACCAGCACGCCCATCACCACACACAGCTCACATGCACTCACCACCCCAACTCCCACTAACATATCCCTTGTGTCCTGTCCCAGTGTGTCTGTGAGCCCTGCTCCCAAAGTACACAAACGCAGGCTCATACCCACCCAACAGCCATCCACCTCACAACAGCCTCCAGCCCATGCACCTTCACCCAAATTCAGCAAACGTACACCTCCTACAACCACTACCTCTTCCTCCACTCGCAAACCCCATCCATCTTCCCGTCCTAGTGTGTCTACAAAACTTTTCCTGTCTAACATTGACCTCTTCCCTACACCTGCCTCCCCGTCCTTCCCCTAGGGCCAGGCTGTCCAGCACCTCAGCCACCAAATCCCCAAGCACAGTGGTCACATCGCGGCCGCCACCCATCAGGGCTGCCAGTGTTCCACCTAGCAAGGCCAAGGTGCAGGCCATTCCGCCACCTGCCAAGGTGAAGAAGGTGCCCACATGCCGGACAGAGAAGCTGCACCTACCAGCAAGCAAGGGCTCCTCCAAACCAAAAGGGGACAGTGGCAAGACACCAGCAGCAACATCAAAGATGGGGAAGGGACACAAGCCGAAGAGCAGGTCAGGTCAGGGGACAGTGGCTCCGGATGAGGGACCAGAGTCTCTCCTTCTGTCAACCAGTACATCAACCTGTACGGTGGTGGACACTGCCACCTGCACCGTCACCTGCACCACCACCTGCACCACCACCTGCACCATCACCAGCACCGACACCTGCACGGCTGCTGCCTCACCAACAGTCCCAAGCATCATCTCCAGTGGGCAGCCGTCTGAGGCTACAGGAGACGTCCTGCTGTGTTCCTCAACAGGTGCAGACACATGCACCACCACCAGCACTTCCGCCACAGACACCCCTGCAACCACCGCCACCAGCCCCGCGACATGCTCAGACAGGGCCACCACAGCTGACATGGCTATCATCCCCAGTGGGCAGCCGTCCGAGCCTGCGGGAGACGTCCTGGACCCTGCCCAGCATCCATGAGGCATGACTCCCAGCACTGTTTGTACCAGCAGGTGGCAGGCGAAGTTGCAGCAGGGTGGAGTGTGTCTCTGCCTTCATGGCTCTTCATGCTACCTATTCCCAGGCAATCTCATGGCACATACACCCAAGTGATGGAATGGGACATGCCACACTGCATGTGAAGCACTCTGGGCACAATGTTCCCTCCACAACCAGTAGAGAGATACATCCACTTCCTCAGTCCTTGGCAGGATGAAGCACTCTGGGCACAAAGCCCCCTCCAGAACCAGTGGAGAGATACAACCACTTTCTCAGTCCTTGGCAGGATGAAGCACTCTTTGGCACAAAGCCCCCTCCAGAACCAGTGGAGAGATACATCCACTTCCTCAGTCCTTGGCAGGATGAAGCACTCTGGGCACAAAGCCCCCTCCAGAACCAGTGGAGAGATACATGCACTTCCTCAGTCCTTGGCAGGATGAAGCACTCTGGGCACAAAGCCCCCTCCAGAACCAGTGGAGACTGACATCCACTTGAGTGACTGTGGCTTTGCACTCCCCAGGATAGAGCAGTGGGCAAACAACCCAATGGAAAGACATGAGAGACTGTGGCTTTGCACTCCCCAGGATACAGCAGTGGGCATGGAGCCCCCTCGTGGAGCAGTGGCATTGTGCGTTCATCCGGTTGAGGTGCCCCCCCCACCCCTCCACCTGAGGTGCCTGTTTCATTTCGATCTGATGCCCTTGCAGTTTTCTCTCCGTTTCGAGTCAGGTGTCTTGTGTGGGCTTTGCCCATGCATTTTGGGACACTGATGCACAGATGATGTTTGGTTAATATCTGGACTTGTGTAGTTGGTGTACATATTTGTATATACTGATTTTTGAAATTGCACTATCTGATTTTTATTGATTACAATCGTTACAATCATTTCCTTTTGTCCTTGTGTTCTTCCAGGGGGTGATGGGGTATATATGTAATATTGCTGCATGTATTTGTGTGTATGGTGTTGTGGGTGAGGGTGGGGGTGGGGGTATTGCGTGTTGTGTGTGTGTGTCACTCTCTTTTCCCTCCCACCCTCCCCTGTGTTGTAGGTGCAGTACTCACCGTGGTCATCGACTGCATCTTTCCTGCTCCTGATACGAGAGGAGTAAGACCAGCATGTGCAGGACCTGTAGTTCGGGCTCCATGGCGTCCTGGTTCCTCGTTGGGTGTCGAGAGTTGAGTGGTTTCCGTTCCAATTCCTGTTTCCGCCGTGCTTGTGATAGCGTTGGTACCACCCCGGAAAATGTGGTGGATAGGCCTCTTGTAATAGTGTGGGCGGTACTTTGTCCTCCACCTGTCTATTGGCAGTTACCACCGCAGTGTTTGTTTTTTCCGCCGGGCTGTTGGTGGTATTACCACTGCTTTAACACTGACCGCCAGAGTTGTAATAAAGGCCTAAGTCTTTTTGGTCCTGAGACTTCAGGGAACAGGAGGCAAGCTCCATCCAAGCCCTTGGAGAACACTGCTTCACCACAGCCAGAGAGCAGCAAGGCAGCAGGGTAACAGCAAGGCAGCAGTCCCTCACAGGTGAGTCTTTTGGGCAGCCAGGCAGTTTTTCTTGACAGGATGCAGGTTCTGGTTCAAGTTCTCTTCTCCAGGAAGTGTCTGAGTTGGTAGGGGCAGAGGCCCTGTTTAAATATCCAAATGCACCTTTGAAGTGGGGGAGGCTTCAAAGAGCAGCTTAGAAGTGCACCCCGTCCCCTTTTGGTTCAATCCTGTCTGCCAGGGTCCCAGTAGGAGGTGCTGTAGGAGGCTGGCCTGGCTTGTAGTGGGTACCAAGGGGTACTTACACTCTGTACCAGGTCCAGTTATCCCTTATTAGTGTAGAAGAGGTTTTTCTAGCAGCTTAGGCTGATAGAAGGTAGCTATAGAAGAGCAGCTTAGGCTGAACTAGGAGACATGCAAAGCTCCTACTATACCACTGGTGTCATATGCACAATATCATAAGAAAACACAATACACAGATATACTAAAAAATAAAGGTACTTTATTTTTATGACAATATGGCAAAAGTATCTCAGTGAGTACCCTCAGTATGAGGAGGCCAAATATACACAAGATATATGTACACAATACCAAAAATATGCAGTAATAGCAAAAGGAAGTGATGCAAGCAATTAAAAGTTACAGTAGATTGCAATAGGAGCACATAGGTATAGGGGCAACACAAACCATATACTCCAAAAGTGGAATGCGAACCACGAATGGACCCCAAACCTATGTGAGCTTTTAGAGGGTCGCTGGCACTGTAAGAAAACAGTGATGGTTAGAAAAATAGCCCACCCCAAGACCCTGAAAAGTAGGTGTAAAGGGCACCTATATTCCCCAGAGAGCACAGAAGTCGTGATAGGGGAATCCTGCAAGGAAGACCAACACCAGCAATGCAACCAAAGTGGATTTCCAGACAAGAGTACCTGTGGAACAAGGGGACCAAGTCCAAGAGTTGCGACAAAGTCGAGATTGGGCAGATGCCCAGGAAATGCCAGCTGAGGGTGCAAAGAAGCTGTCACCGGATGGTAGAAGCTGTGGATTCTGCAAGAACGAAGAGGGCTAGAAACTTTCCCTTTAGAGGATGGATGTCCCACGTCGTGAAGAAGTTTGCAGAGGTGTTCCGATGCAGAAAGACAGCAAACAAGCCTTGCTAGCTGCAAGGGTCACGGTTAGAGTTTTTGGGTGCTGCTGTGGCCCTGGAGGGACCAGGATGTTGCCACTTGGATGAGGAGACAGAGGGGGCATCCAGCAAGTCAGGGAGCCCTCACAGAAGCAGGCAGCACCCGCAGAAGTGCTGAAACAGGCACTACAAAGAGGAGTGAACCAGAGCTCACCCGAAGATACAAAACAGAATCCCACGATGCCGGAGGACAACTCAGGAGGTTGTGCACTGCAGGTTAGAGTGTCGGGGACCCAGGCTTGGCTGTGCACGAAGGAAATCCTGGAAGAGTGCAAGAGCCGGAGCAGCTGCAAATCACGCGGTACCCAGCAATGCAGTCTAGCGTGGGGCGGCAAGGACTTACCCCCACCAAACTTGGACTGAAGAGTCACATGACTGTGGGAGTTACTTGGACAGCATTTCTGAGTTCCAGGGACCACGCTCGCCATGCTGAAAGGGGACCCAGAGGACCAGTGATGCAGTCTTTTGTTGCCTGCGGTTGCCGGGGGGAGATTCCGTCGACCCATGGGAGATTTCTTCAGAGCTACTAGTGCTGAGAGGAGGCAGGCTACCCCCAGAGCATGCACCACCAGGAAAGCAGTCGAGAAGGCGGCAGGATTAGCGATTCAAGGTTGCAGTAGTCGTCTTTGCTACTTTGTTGCAGTTTTGCAGGCGTCCTGAGCAGTCAGCGGTCGATCCTTTGGCAGAAGGTGAAGAGAGAGGTGCAGAGGAACTCTGATGAGCACTTGCATTCGTTATCTAAAGAATTCCCCAAAGCAGAGACCCTAAATAGCCAGAAAAGGAGGTTTGGCTACCTAGGAAGGAGGATAGGCTAGCAACACAGGTAAGAGCCTATCAGAAGGAGTCTCTGACGTCACCTGCTGGCACTGGCCACTCAGAGCAGTCCAGTGTGCTAGCAACACCTCTGTTTCCAAGATGGCAGAGGTCTGGAGCACACTGGAGGAGCTCTGGGCACCCCCCCCTGGGAGGTGCAGGTTAGGGGAATGGTCACTCCCCTTTCCTTTGTCCAGTTTCGCGCCAGAGCAGGGCTTGGGGATCCCTGAACCGGTGTAGACTAGCTTATGGAGAGATGGGCACCATCTGTGCCCATCAAAGCATTTCCAGAGGCTGGGGGAGGCTACTCCTCCCCAGCCCTGACACCTTTTTCCAAAGGGAGAGGGTGTAACACCCTCTCTCTGAGGAAGTCCTTTGTTCTGCCTTCCTGGGCCAAGCCTGGCTGGACCCCAGGAGGGCAGAAACCTGTCTGAGGGGTTGGCAGAAGCAGCAGCTGCAGTGAAACCCCGGGAAAGGTAGTTTGGCAGTACCCGGGTCTGTGCTAGAGACTTGGGGGATCATGGAATTGTCTCCCCAATGCCAGAATGGCATTGGGGTGACAATTCCATGATCTTAGACATGTTACATGGCCATGTTCGGAGTTACCATTGTGACGCTATACATAGGTAGTGACCTATGTATAGTGCACACGTGTAATGGTGTCCCCGCACTCACAAAGTCCGGGGAATTTGCCCTGAATAATGTGGGGGTACCTTGGCTAGTGCCAGGGTGCCCACACACTAAGTAACTTTGCACCCAACCTTCACCAGGTGAAGGTTAGACATATAGGTGACTTATAAGTTACTTAAGTGCAGTGGTAAATGGCTGTGAAATAACGTGGACGTTGTTTCACTCAGGCTGCAGTGGCAGGCCTGTGTAAGAATTGTCAGAGCTCCCTATGGGTGGCAAATGAAATGCTGCAGCCCATAGGGATCTCCTGGAACCCCAATAGCCTGGGTACCTCAGTACCATATACTAGGGAATTATAAGGGTGTTCCAGTATGCCAATGTGAATTGGTGAAATTGGTCACTAGCCTGTTAGTGACAATTTAGAAAGCAGAGAGAGCATAACCACTGAGGTTCTGGTTAGCAGAGCCTCAGTGAGACAGTTAGTCATCACACAGGGAACACATACAGGGCACACTTATGAGCACTGGGACCCTGGCTGGCAGGGTCCCAGTGACACATACACTAAAACAACATATATACAGTGAAATATGGGGGTAACATGCCAGGCAAGATGGTACTTTCCTACAGGTGTGGCAGTCCTTTGTGTGAGGCCAGGTTACAGTCGTTTGACATGTAAGTGTCAGGCTTCGACCCTGTAGATGTATGCAAGTGAGGCTGAGTATTCTGTGTTTGGGGTGTGTCTGAGTGAATGCACGAGGGAGGTGTCACCAAAACCCAGCTAGACATGGATTGTAAGGCACAGAAGGATTTAAGAGCAGAGAAATGCTCACTTTCTAAAAAGTGGCATTTCTAAAATAGTAATATTAAATCCAACTTCACCAGTCAGCAGCATTTTGTATCACCATTCTGGCCATACTGAATATAACCTTCCTACTCCTTCCAGATAAGCAGCTACCACTCAAACGATTTATGAGGGTAGCCCCAATGTTAGCCTATGAAGGGAGCAGGCCTCACAGCAGTGTAAAAACAATGTTAGGAGTTTTATACTACCAGGACTTGTAAACTACACAGGTACATGTCCTGCCTTTTGCCTGAACAGCACCCTGCCCTATGGTTTACCTAGGGCATACCTTAGGGGTGATTTCTATGTAGAAAAGGGGAGTTTTAGGCTTGGCAAGTACCTCTAAATGCAAAGTCAAATTGGCAGTGAAACTGCACACACAGAACCTGCAATGGCAGGCCTGAGACAAGGTTATGGAGCTACTTAAGTGGGTGGCACAACCAGGGCTGTAGGCCCACTAGTACCATTTAATTTACAGGCCCCAGGCACATATAGTGCCCTTTACTAGGGACTTATAAGTAAATTAAATAATCCAATTGGGTATGATCCAATGTTACCATGTTTAAAGGGAGAGAGCATGTACACTTTAGCACTGGTTAGCAGTGGTAAAGTGCTCAGAGTCTGAAAACGAGCAAAACCAGTTTCTGAAAAGTGGAGGGAAGCAGGCAAAAAGTTAGGGGTTACCACCCAAAGGCTGTCAGGTCTAACAAATCAACTAAAATATTTTTCCATGGAGAAAAACAAACAAACAAAACCTACTCCCGCAGTGCAGAGTTCTCTGTCACATGGGGTAGGATTTTACTGTTATTGTCATAGGACTTTCCCAGGACTATTCATGTAAATAGGTGTTTTTGCATCTTACCATGCTTATTCCTGGGAATGTTTTTGAATTCCAGAAAATCATGAATCTTCAACTGCATATTTGGATTTACACCCTTTTGCGTGTGTGACTGTTGATGTACCCTTTGTCACATTACCACATATGTGTATGTTAATAGCTTCATACACACCTGCTATTTTCACATATATATCTAGTGAATACATTATTATAATAATTACCTTAAGGAGTAGGGCTTGCCATGCAAATCAGCTGAATCCAAAAGATCTCTGCAGACAGCATATTTAAAAAAACAAAAACCTTGTTCCGACTCTGTGAAATAGTACTGAGCTCCAACCCAGTGGCTATGCAAGCCATTCTGGAAAAACCCTTAAGGCTGGCCAAGCCATCAACCATGAGGGACATACTGTAGTTGCTAAGTAAAACATCTTGTCCACATGTATAACATGTGGATGCTGTGCTCTGCAGTTGGTAGAGAGGTTGTGGTGGTGTCGAAGGGTTAATTAAACTATCCTGGTAGGACATGTAGGAAGCTGGCCTGGTTTGTAGTAGGTCCCTTGGGTAATTACACCTTATACCAGGTCCAGTTATACCTTATTAGTGAAACGTGGTAGTGTTCTAGCAGCTTAGGCTGATAGAGGTAGCTATAGCAGAGCAGCTTAGGCTGAACTAGGAGACATGCAAAGCTCATGCAATACCACTTATAGTTACACAGTACTTATACACAAGTAAAGACAATACTCAGTGTTACCTAAAATAAAGGTATTTATTTGTGCGACACAGTACCAAAAATATCTAAGGGACAATACTCCTTCTGGAGGTAATTATTATACACAATATATACACTAGACACCAAAATTAGACAAGTAAATAGTCATAAAACAATGCAAGCAATAGGAAATGCTATAGGGTGCAATGGGAGAAAATAGGTCTAGGGGCAACACAAACCATATACTAAGAAAGTGGAATGAGAATCACAAATCCCCCCCTAGACAAGTGTAGTGAGTGCAGAATCTCTGGGAGAGTAGGAATACAGTAAAGGTAAGTATATTACCCCACCCTTGAGCCCAGAAAAGCATGAGTGAACTACTGCAAGTTTCCTTAGGATTTTGCAGCAGCCAACCAAGTCTGCAAAGAACAACTGCTGGATTCCTGGACTTGAAGACCTGCAAAGGAAGGGGACCAAGTCCAGAAGTCGAAAGAAGTTCCAGGAAGGACAGGAGCCCCTGCCAACCCAGAAGACTGTGCAAAAGAAGAGTCCACAGTTAGTCAAAGACTGCAGAAATGCACCCTTGGAAGATGCCAGTGGGTTCCTGCATGATGCAAAGGATGTCCCACGATGTGAAGATCGTTGCAAATGTGATTTCGCGTTGGAAGTCACCATCAAGTCTTGGCTACAACAAAAGTGCATTTTGCATCAAAACGGCACTGGATGGATCCAGGAGGGACCTGGGGGCCTCAACTCTGTGTGAGGAGGATGAGGGGACTCTCAGAGAGAGCCCCCAGGATGGCAACCAGCACCCCCGGAGGTCCCAGGATATGGGGACAATGGAGGTGCAAAACACGCTTGATGCAGCACAACAAAGAAAGGTCCCACGCAGCCAGAGAACAACTCAGTAAGTTGAGCACCACAGGATGGAGTGCTGGGGACCGGGGCCAGGCTGTGCATAAAGGAATTTTGCAAATAGTGCAGAGAGGTGAAGAAGACGCAGTACACAGGGGTACCATCACTCTCTGGGAAGGCAAGGTCTTGCCTCCTCCAAAATTGCATCAGCAGGACCTCAGGACAGTCTATGTCGATGATGTCCACCCTCTGTGTCCTTAGGAGCACGCTCGTCGCTGTGAGAGGAGTCCAAGGGTACTGATCATCGTCTTGGAAGGTGCCTGCTGGAGCAGGGGAGTGACTCCATCCCCCTAAGGGAGATTTCTTCAGTCCTTCTGGTGCAGGATAAAGACAGGGAGTCTTCAGAGTGTGCACACCGCAGAAACTGTTGCAGTTGCTGACTTGGAGCTGAGGTTGCTGAAGAAAAGTATCTTTTGTGGATACTTTGTTGCTGTTACAGTGTTTCTTGAAGCGGCTGCAGTTAATCTGATCTTAGAGGATGATGAAGTTGTTGCAGAGGATTCCTGAAGGGAAACTTGCAAGCAGAATCTGAAGAGAACCCACAGGAGAGACCCAAAATAGCCCTGAGAGGGGGATTGGGTACCTTATCAGGTGTGGACCTATCAGGAGGGGTCTCTGACGTCACCTGCTGGCACTGGCCACTCAGAGGCCTCCAGAGTGCCCCCACACCTTGCAAAGCAAGATGGCTGAAGTCTGGGATACACTGAAGGAGCTCCGGGCACCACCCCTAGGGTGGTGATGGACAGGGGAGTGGTCACTCCCCTTTCCTTTGTCCAGCTTAGCGTGGCTTATGCCTTATGCAAGGAGGGCACCATCTGTGCCCTTCAAAGCATTTCCAGAGGATGGGGGAGGCTACCCCTCCCCAGCCTGTAACACCTATTTCCAAAGGAAGAGTGTGTAACACACTGCTCTCAGAGGAATTGCTTTGTTCTGCCTTCCTGGGACTGGACTGCCCAGACCACAGGAGGGCAGAACCCTGTCTGTGAGGTGACAGCATCTGTAGCCTCAAAGAACTGGTTTGGCAGTACTGGGGTCCATGGTGGAGCGCCCAGGATGCATGGAATTGGCTCCCCAATACCAGATTTTGAATGGGGGGACAACTCCATGATCTTAGACATGTTACATCGATATATTCGGAGTTACCATTGTGAAGCTACATATCCTATGTAGTTCACGTGTGTAATGGTGTCCCCGCACTCACAAAGTCCGGGCAAATGGCCCTGAACTATATGGGGGCACCTTTGCTAGTGCAAGGGTTCCCTCACACTTAGTAACTTTGCACTTAACCTTCAGCAACTGATCACATATAGGTGACTTATAATTTACTTAAGTGCAGTGAAAATGGCTGTGAAATAACGTGCATTATTTCACGCAGGCTGCAATGGCAGGGCTGTGCAAGGGTTTGTCTAAGCTCCCTATGGGTGGCAAACAAAATGCTGCAGCCTATATGGATCTCCTGGAACCCCAAAGCTCTAGGTACGTAGGTACCACATACTAGGGACTTATAAGGGGGGTCCAGTGTGCCAATTGAAATTGGTAAATGAAGTTACTAGCCTACAGTGACAAACTTAAAAGCAGATAGAGGGGATAAGCACTGAGGTTCTGATTAGCAGAGCCTAAGTGACAGCTAAGCACTACACAGACACACACATTAGGCCATAAACTATGAGCCTTTGGGTCCTGACCGGCTGGATCCCAGTGAGACAGGCAGAAACATACTGACATACAGGCAAAAATGAGGGTAACATGCTAAGGAAGATGGTACTTTCCTACACAACCCCATCCCCCAATGAGGGATAATAAAGCTAACCTTGCCCAGATGAGTCTTCATTGTCTATGTGGAAATATCTGGAGAGTCCGTCTGCATTGGAGTGGGTACTTCAGGTCTATGTTCCATTGTATAGTCCATTCCCTGTAGGGAAATGGACCACCTCAATGATTTAGTGTTTTCACCTTTCATTTGTTTAAGCTATAATAGAGGTTTGTGTCTGCCTGAACAATGAAGTGAGTCCCAAACAAGTAGGGTCTCAGCTTCTTCAGTTCACAGACCACAGCAAAGGCCTCCCTCTCTATGACGGACAAATACTTTTCTATAGGGGTCAACCTCCTGCTAACGAAAGCAACAGGTTGATCCTGGCCCTCTGAGTTAAGTTGTGGTAGTACAGCCCCTACCCCTAATTCAGAAGCATCTGTTTGGACAATTAATTTTTGGGAGTAGTTTGGGCTCTTTAAGACAGGTGAAGAGTATATTGCCTGCTTAAGCTCCTCGAATGCTTTCTGACAGCTAGCTGTCCACAATACCTTTTTAGGCATTTTCTTACTGGTGAGGTCATTAAGAGGTGCTGCAATGAAGCCATAATTCTAAATGAACCTCCTGTAATACCCAGTGAGACCTAAGAAGGCTCTGACCTGGGTCTGAGTTGTAGGGGGAGCCCAGTCCATAATGGTCTGGGTCTTCCCCTGAAGTGGTGCAATCTGTTCCCCACCTACCGGGTGGCCCAGATAAACCATGTTCCCCTGCCCTATCCAGCACGTTAAAGCCTTGATATTTAGGCTTGCCTTTTGCAGGGCCTCCAAAACTTTCCAGAGGTAGACCAGGTATTCATCCCAGGTGGAGCTAAAGACAGCGATATTGTCCAAATATGCTGCACTAAAAGCCTCCAAACCTTGTAGGACTGTATTAACCAGCCTCTGAAAAGTGAAAGGTGCATTTTTCAAACCAAAGGGCAGCACTGTGAAGTGATAATGCCCTCCTCTGGTAGAAAATGCAGTTTTTGCTTCAGCATCTTCTGACATCTTGATCTGCCGGTACCCTGCAGTCAAGTCAAAAGTGTTTAGATACTTGGCAGATACCAGTGTATCTATTAGCTCATCTGTCCTTGGTATAGGGTGAGCATCTGTTTTTGTTACTGTATTGAGACCTCTATAGTCCACCCAAAAACGCATTTCTGTCTTTCCATCTTTGCTATATGGTTTGGGGACAAGCACCACTGGGCTGGCCCAGGAGCTATCAGAAGGCTCAATATCTCCAAGGTATCACATTTTCTGAACCTCTGCTTTTATGCAATCTCTGACATGGTCAGGTTGCCTGTAAATTTTACTTTTGACAGGTAAACTGTTTCCAGTGTCAATTGTATATTCACACAAAGTAGTTGTACCAGGTGTGAGGGAGAAGAGTTCAGAAAACTGATCAAGGAGATTTCTATAGTCTTCCTTCTGCTCAGCAGTAAGGCAGTCTGCCAGAACTACTCCATCCACTAAACCATCATTTTCAGTGGTGGAGAAGAGATCAGGGAGAGGGTCACTGTCTTCTTCCTGTCCCTCCTCTGTAGCCATGAGCAGGGTTAAGTCAGCCCTGTCATACTAAGGATTTAAGCGATTGACATGAAGCACCCTAAGGGGGCTTCTGGCAGTGCCCAGGTCCACCAAGTAGGTGTCCTCACCTTTCTTCTCTACAATCAGGTGGGGTCCACTTCATTTCTCATGGAGTGCTCTTGGTGCCACAGGCTCCAATACCCACACCTTCTATCCTGGGTGGTACTCTAACAGGGCAGCCTTCTGGTCAAACCATTGCTTTTGGAGCTCTTGGCTGGCGTGAAGGTTATTGGTGGCCTTTTTCATGTACTCAGCCATTCTGCTTCTCAGGCCAAGTACATAGTCCACTATGTCCTGTTTTGGAGCTTTTAAAGGTTGTTTCCAACCATCCTTAACAAGAGCAAGTTGACCCCTAACAGGGTGACCAAATAGGAGTTAAAAGGGGCTGTAGCCCACTCCTTTTTGGGGTAGCTCCCTGTAGGTGAAAATGAGGCATGGTAATAGGACATCCCATCTCCTTCTGAGTTTTTCAGAGAGTCCAATAATCATACCTTTGAGAGATGTATTAAACCTCTCAACCAGTCCATTAGTTTGTGGATGATAAGGGGTGCTGAACTTGTATGTAACACCACACTCCTTCCACATGGCTTTGAGGTATGCAGACATGAAGTTACTACCTCTGTCTGACACCACTTCCTTATGGAAGCCAACCCTGGAAAAGATTCCTAGGAGGGCCTTTGCCACTGCAGGAGCTGTATTGGTCCTTAAGGGGATAGCTTCTGGGTACCTTGTGGCATGGTCCACCACCACAAGGTTAAACCTATTGCCAGAAGCTGTTGGAGGGTCAAGGGGGCCAACAATATCAACCCCTACCCTTTAAAAGGGCATCCCAACCACTGGTAGTGGCATGAAGGGGGGCTCTGCAGTGCCACCAGTCTTGCTACTAGCTTGGCAGGTGACACAGGAGCGACAAAACTCCTTTGTGTCTTCTAACATATGGGGCCAGTGAAAATGTGGAATAAGTCTGTCCCATGTTTTACTCTGGACTAAATGCCTAGCTAATGGGATGTCATGAGCCAGAGTTAGGAGGAATTCCCTCTACTGAAGGGGGATGACCAGTCTCCTGGTGGCACCAGGTTTAGGGTCCCTTGCTTCAGTATAAAGATTATTTTCCCATTAAACTATGTGTGTGTCAGTGAAATCACCATTTTGCTGCTTGACAACTTGCTGTCTGAGGCCCTCCAATGTGGGACAGGTTTGCTGTGCCACACTCAGTCCTTCCCTGGCAGGCCCCCCTGCCCCCAAAAGCTCAGCTGTATCAAATTCCAGCTCCTCTGGTGTAGGTTCTGCACAGGGAGAGAATTCCTGTTCCTCAAAAGGGGAATCATCTGAGAAGGGAGGGATAGTGGACTAGGGTTTTCCCTTTCTACCCCTAATTTTTGGGAGCACTTGGTCCATTGTTGCAGGATCCAAGTTTCCCTGTCCTCTTTGCTTCTTAGCCTGAGCCCTGGTGAGAGAAAAGATATACCCTGGAATGCCCAGCATTGCTGCATGGGCCTCCAACTCCACTTCAGCCCAAGCTGAAGTCTCCAAATCATTGCCTAGCACACATTCTACAGGTAAATCAGTGGCTACCACAACTTTCTTTGGACCAGTAACTCCCCCCCCCCCAGTTGAGATTCACAACTGCCATGGGGTGGCTTACAGTGTTGCTGTGGGCATCTGTCACTTGGTACTGGTGACCAAGGAGGTGTTGCTCAGGGGCAACCAGTTTGTCCATCACCATTGTGACACTCTCACCTGTGTCCCTGTAGGATTCAACCTAAACACCATTAATCAGGGGTAGCTGCTTGTGCGTATCCATATTAAGTGGACATGCAACTAAAGTGGTTAGGTCAATGCCACCATCAGAAACTAAAACAGCCTCAGTGATCTCCCTAACTAGACCAACCACAACTACATTGCCAATGGTGAGCCCAGCTACACCCTTTGACTGGCTATTAGTAGTGTTCTTCCCAATACCACTGCTATTACTAGGGGCACTAGTTGTTGCAGTTGGGGTTGTGGTGGTGGGAGGTTTGGTGTTTTTCTTTGGACAATGACTGTCAGTTGCCCAATGGCCTTTGGCTTTACACATATAACACAAAGGTTTTTTATCTTTGTGAGAAGAGGTTTTGGAGCCACCACCCTTTGTGGGCCTGATGAAGACTCTGATGATTTTATATCTTTTTCCCCACCCTTGTCATGTGACTTACCATCCTTCTTCTTGCCATCCTTGTCACGCCCTGTATGACTTTTTATGCTTACCCTTGTTCTGACCCATTTGTCTGCCTTCTTTCAATCAATCAATCAATCAAAAAATGTATTAAGCTGACTACTCACCCATTAGGGTCTCAAGGCGCGGGGGAAGGGTTGCCGTTTACTGCTCAAAAAGCCATGTCTTGAGGTGCTTTCTGAAAGTTAGGAGGTCCTGGGTCTTGCGTAGGTTGGTTGGGAGGGAGTTTTTAGGTCTTGGTGGTGAGGTGGGAGAAAGATCTGCCACCGGAGGTGGTGCGTTGGATGCGGGGGACTGTGGTGAGGGCGAGGTCAGTGGAGCAGAGAGGTCGAGTAGGTGTGTGGAAGTTTACGCGTTTGTTAAGGTAGGCTGGTACAGTGTTGTGGAGGGATTTGTGAGCGTGGATAAGGACTTTGAAGATGATCCTTTTGCTGATTGGCAGCCAGTGTAGGGATCTGAGGTGAGTGGAGATGTGTTCGTGGCAGGGGAGGTTGAGGATGAGACGTGTGGATGCAGTCTGGATTCACTGGAGTTTTTGCTGAACCTTGGCTGTGGTACCAGCGTAGAGGGCTTTGCGGTAGTCCAGTCTGCTGCTGATGAGGGCATGGGTGACCGTTTTTCTTGTTTCTAATGGGAATCCATTTGAAAGTCTTCCGTAGCATGCGAAGGGTGTTGAAGAAGGAGAACAATATGGTTTTGATTTGCTGGGCCATGGATAGAGATGAGTCTAAGACGATGCTGAGGTTGCGTGTGTTGGTGGTGGGTGTTGGGGGTGGTCCGAGGGCGGTGGGCAACCAGGAGTCGTCCCATACTGTCTTGTTGGGGTCGAAGATGATGATTTCTGTTTTGTTGGAGTTAAGTTTGAGGGGGCTTGCTGTCATCCATTTGGCGATGTCAAGGAGTCTGGCATGCAGGTTTGTTTTGGCGGTGGATGAGTTTCTGGTGAGGGAGATGATGAGCTGGGTGTCATCTGCGTAAGAGATGATGGTGATTCCGTGGGGGCGGAGGATGTTGACGAGGAAGGCCAAGTATATGTTGAAGAGGGTGGGGCTGAGGGAGGATCCTTGGGGGACTCCGCAGATGATCTTGGTGACTGGGGACCGGAAGGGAGGGAGGCAAACTCTTTGGGTTCTTTTGGTGAGAAAGGAAGTGAGCCAGTCTAGGGCCTTGTGTCGGATTCCTGCATCGAAAAGCCGTGCGCGGAGAATTTGGTGGCATACAGTGTTGAACGCTGCGGAGAGGTCCAGAAGGATGAGAGCGACGGTCTCGCCCTTGTCCACTCTGGTTCTGATGTCATCTGTGCAGGCTATGAGGGCTGTTTCATTGCTGTGGTTCTTCTGGAATCCAGACTGGGAGGCGTTGAGTGCGTTGTTGTCCTCTAGGAAGTGAGACAGTTGGGCGTTCACTATCTTCTCATCGACTTTGGCAGGGAAGGAGAGAAGAGAGATGGGACGGTAGTTTGTGAGGCCTTCCGGGTCTGCTTTAGGTTTTTTGAGGAGCGCATTGACTTCGGCGTGCTTCCCGATGTCTGGGGAGATTGTGGTGTCGAAAGAGCTGTTGATTACGGCACTGAGCAGGGGAGCGATGATTTGGCTGGCCTTGTTCAACATGTGGTGGGGGCAGGGGTCTCTGGGGGAGCCTCAGTGGATGTTTTTTTTTTTGGTTTCTTCATCATTGGTTGGGGTCCAGGTGTGTAGTTGGTTGGTGTGGGGGGGCCTTGTGCTATCGGTCATGTCGGTGGTGGTGACGGTGGGTGCTGATGCTGTGAAACTGTTGTGTATGACTTTGATTTTGTGGTGAAAGTAGTTGGAGAGGGAGTTGCAAAGGTATCGAGGGGAAGTCAATGGTGCTGGATTTGAGTTTGGTGAGCTCTTTGAAGATGGTAAAGAGTTCCTTGCTGTTGTGTGAGTTATTATCTATGCGTTCTTTGTAGAATGACCGTTTGGTGGTCCGGATGAGTTGGTAGTGTTTGCGTATGGTTGTTTTGAGGGCGAAGAAATTGCTCATTGAGGGTTCTTTCCCAATTTCTGCAGAGAAGTCAGATCTGAGTCCACAAGATACAGATGCAACAAGTCAGACAGAATTATTCAAGATATGCTCTCTCAGAATTAAGTTATATAGGCTTTCAGAATCAGTCACCTTACTGCCATGTAACCAACCCTCTAGGGCCTTCACAGGACAGTCTACAAAGTCTGTCCAGTCCTGTGATGACTCCTTTCTGGTCTCTCTGAGCTTATGTCTATACTGTTCAGTGGTTAAGCCCAGACCATCCAAGAGTGCATTCTTAAGAATTTGATAATTATCTGCATCATCCTCTGACAATAAAAAGCATGTCTCTCCCCCTGCCAGAGAAGGATAACCATAGGATAGCAGCCCGCTGTACATGAAGGACCCTCTGAACTTTACAGGCCTTCTCAAGTGCAGCAAAGCACTTGTTGATGTCATCACCATCCTTGTAAGGAGGAGCAACTTTGTGCAGATTCCTAGAATCAAATGAAGGTTCCCTAACATTTGTACTCCTAAATTTGCTGCTGCCACCATGGGGAACTAACCACAAAACTTGCCTCTCTTTCTCCACAGCCAGGGATTCCCTGTCTGAGGCCAACTGTTGCTGCATTAGCCTCAGTCTGGCCTCCTCTAACCTCAGCTTTCTGAGTTCCCTATCTAGAGACAGGTCCTCATGGTTAGAATTATGTGAAGCCTCTGAAACAGAGGTAACATGAGAGTGTGCAGAGACAGACTTACCTCTAACAGGGGCCACTCTAGCAACCTGGCCTCTAGGGGTGAAGGGAGTCCTACTTGAGTGTGAACCCTTCCCACTAACAGTTATACTAGGGGGATTAGTGACAGATAGGTCTGTGGAAGGACCCTCCCCAGGATTATCATCTTGCTTCTCTGAGCACTCCTGGTGGGAGTCATCCTCTACCTCTTCCCCTGTCTGATCTGGACCAGTGCTGAGTCCCTGGTCATCCTGGAGGAGAAGATTTAAGAGGAACTCCTTATTGGGGTTCTTCCCAAACCCTAAATGGCTTTCAATCCAGAGACCCCTCAAACTTTTAATGTTTAGATTCTCATAGGTAGTCTGGACAACTCTAGGGGTGGCTTCTACAGAAGACCTATTGAAAGAAAGAGGTTTAGGAAAGTGAGTAAAAAGTTAGTAGAATAACAGAGCTAACGTTTTAGAGAAAAGAGAAAACTTTTCAGAACTTTGTAAAACTTTTGCAAAGTTTAAAGAACTATTAGAAAGTTAGAATTTTTTTTCTAGGTATATATTATATATGCTCTAAGTATTGGTGCCAGCTTTTCTTGTGAAAAGCACAGGTTACAAAGAGATAAAGCAATTGCAAGTACGTATCTCACCGCTGCACCACCAATGTAGGAGGCTGGCCTGGTTTGTAGGTGAGACCTTGGGTACTCACACCTTATACCAGGTCCAGTTATCCCTTATTAGTGAAATGTTGTAGTGTTCTAGCAGCTTAGGCTGATAGAGGTAGCCGTAGCAGAGCAGCTTAGGATGAACTAGGAGACATGCAAAGCACACGCAATACCACTTATAGTTACACAGTACTTATGCACAAGTAAAGACAATACTCAGTGTTACCAAAAATAAAGGTATTTATTTGGGTGACACAGTACCAAAAATATCTTGAAGACAATACTCCTTCTGGAGGTAATTATTATACACAATATATACTCTAGATACCAAACCTAGACAAGTAAATAGTCATAGAACAATGCAAGCAATATGAAATGCTATAGCATGCAATGGGAGAAAATAGGTCCAGGGGCAACACAAACCATATACTAAGAAAGTGGAATGCGAATCACCAGTTCCCCCCTAGACAAGTATAGTGTGTGCAGAATCGCTGGGTGAGTAAGAATACAGTAAAAGTAAGTAAATTACCTCACCCCAGAGCCCAGAAAAGCAGGAGTAAAGTACTGCAAGTTTCCTTAGGACACACTACACGTCGTGATTGGGATTTTGCAGCAGCAAACCAAGTCTGCAATGAACAAGTGCTTGATTCCTGGACCTGAAGAACTGCAAAGGAAGGGGACCAAGTCCAGAAGTCAAAAGAAGTTCCAGGAAGGACAGGAGCCCCTGACAACCCAGAAGAGGGTGCAAAAGAAGAGTCCATGGTTAGTCAAAGATTGCAGAAATGCACCCTAGGAAGATGCCAGTGGGTTCCTGCATGATGCAAAGGATGTCCCACGACGTGAAGATCGTTGCAGATATGATTTTGTGTTGGAAGTCACCAACAAGCCTTGGCTACGTCAAAAATGTATTTTGCATCAAAATGGTGCTGTATGGACCCAGGAGGGACCTGGGGGCCTCAACTCTGTGTGAGGAGGAAGAGGGGGCTCTCAGCACTTTAGAGAGCCCTCAGGAATCCAGCCAGCACCCCCGGAGGTCCCAGGACACAGGGACAAAGGAGGTGCAAAATGAAGTTGATGCAGCACATCAAAGAAAAGTCCCATGCCGCCGGACAGCAACTCAGCGAGTTGAGCGTCACAGGATGGAGTGCTTGGGACCTGGTCCGGGCTGTGCATGAAGGAATGTTGCAAATAGTGCACAGAGGCCTCAGGAGGTGAAGAAGACGCAGTTCACAGGGGTACCGCCGCTCTCTGGGATGGCAAGGTCATACCTCCTCCAAATTGCATCAGCAGGACCTCAGGACAGTCTATGTCGATGATGTCCACCCTCTGTGTACTTAGGAGAATGCTTGTTGCTGTGAGAGGAGCCCAAGTGTACTGGTCGTCATCTTGGAAGTGCCTGCCGGAGCAGGGGAGTGACTCCGTCACCCCACAGGAGATTTCTTCGGTCCTTCTGGTGCATGATGAAGACAGGGAGTCCTCAGAGTGTGCACACCATGCACACTTGCAATGTTGCAATTGCTGTCTTGGAGCTGAGGTTGCTGAAGAAAAGTATCTTTTGTGGATACCTTGTTGCAGTCATAGAGTTTCTTGGAGCAGGCTGCAGTTGATCCGAGGTCAGAGGATGCTGAAGTTGTTGCAGAGGATTCCTGAAGGAAACCTGCAACTAGAATCAGAACAGAACCCACAGGAGAGACCCTAAATTGCCCTGAGAGGGTTATTGGCTTCCTTATCAGGTATGGACCTATTAGGAGGGGTCTCTGACATCACCTGCTGGCACTGGCCACTCAGAGGTCTCCAGAGTGCCCACACACCTTGCAAAGCAAGATGGCGAAGTCTGGGATACACTGGAGGAGCTCTGGGCACAACCCCTAGGGTGGTGATGGATAGGGGAGTGGATACTCCCCTTTCCTTTGTCCAGTTTCATGCCAGAGCAGGGGACAAGGGGTCCCGAACCGGTGTAGACTGGCTTATGCAAGGAGGGCACCATCTGTGCCCTTGAAAGCATTTCCAGAGGCTGGAGGAGGCTACCCCTCCCCTGCCTGTAACACCTATTTCCAAAGGGAGAGGGTGTAACACCCTGCTCTCAGGGGAAATGCTTTGTTCTTCCTTCATGGGACTGGGCTGCGCAGACCCCAGGAGGGCAGAACCTTGTCTGTGAGGTGGTAGCAGCTGTAGCAGCAGTGCAAGCCTCAGAGAGCTGGTATGGCAGTACTGGGGTCCATGGTGGATCCCCCAGGATGCATGGAATTGGCTCCCCAATACCAGATTTGGAATGGGGGGACAATTCCATGATATTAGACATGTTACATGGCCATATTCGGAGTTACCATTGTAAAGCTACATATAGGTATTGACCTATATGTAGTGCACACATGTACTGGTGTCCCCACACTCACAAAGTCTGGGGAAATGGCCCTGAACTATTTGGGGACACCTTTGTTAGTGCAAAAGTGCCCTCACAGTTGGTACCTTTGCACCTAATCTTCAGCAAGTGAAGGTTAGACTTATAAGTGACTTATGTGTTATTTAAGTGCAGTGAAAATGGCTGTGAAATAACATGTGCGTTATTTCACACAGACTGCAATGGCAGGACTGTGCAAGGGTTTGTCTGAGCTCCCTATGGGTGGCAAAAGAAATGCTGCAGCCCATATGGATTTCCTGGAACCCCAATGTCCTGGGTGCCTAGGTACCATATACTAGGGACTTATAAGGGGGTCCTGTGTGCCAATTGAAATTGGTAAATGAAGTCACTAGCCTACAGTGACAAATTTAAAAGCAGAGAGAGCATAAGCACTGAGGTTAAGCACTACACAGACACAAACATTAAGCCATAAACTATGAGTAGTGGGGTCCTGACCAGCAGGATCCCAGTGAGACAGGCAAAAACATACTGACATACAGGTAAAAATTGGGGTAACATGCCAAGGAAGATGGTATTTTCCTACAGGACCCTTGCACATTGCACAATAATTCGCGTCAAACGAGCAGTGGGAGTGTCTGAGAACGCTATCTGCATACCCACTGTCATTTACGCAACAGCTTCTTATCCACGTTTAAGCATTTTACTTTCAGTTTGATAAAAATAAAATAATTTTATTATCTTCATTTTACAGAATGTAGAAGACACTTTTACCTCTAGCATGTGTTATCATTTGTTCAAACTTAAAAAGTTGCCATAAACCTCTTAGGAAACAGATTGGGAGATTATGTGAAAAAAGTTGCACTTTAGTGCAGCCAAATGTTGTGTCTAGTTAGAGACATATGTATGGCCTTAAGAACCCCATCTCTTTGAGTGAATAGGGGACAATAAAGTTTGAAATTAACACCCACTCATAAAAAAATTCTAATTCAGAAGACAGCCCTACTCATTCATAAGTGAATACAATAATGAAAATAATCTTCCAGGAAACCCCAAGAGTCTAAAAGAGGTACATTTCAGTCTTGCGTACCTGAGGAGGAGTCAACTGCCGATGAAGGGTGTCACGTTGAGTGAACGTTTGCATTCTTTTTATGGAATGTTTAAGGCACACACACTGAGATAATTTCCATCACTAGAAATTACATTTATTTCCCTATAGGTCGACTATAGAAGGGTTGTGTCTCTAGTTTGTAGGTTAAGGTTTTGAAATGGGGAGTGATGTCCAACCCCCACATAACACAGTTTTCCTCTAGTCCAGTTCACAGCTTAATTTGAGCCAGTTGTTATTGTTATAGAATTGATTCCCTCTGTTGGACCTGGCCCTTTCTGCAGGGCGATCCCCAAACCTTTTGCCTTTCTCCACGTACTTTTTGATGGGGTTGTTTTACTGACCTTAGAACTCTGTACACTTTACCACTGCTAACCCTTAAAACATGGGAGAATTGGTGAATACCCAATTGGCATATTGAACTTGTACGTCCATAGTAAAATGTAACTACGTGTGCCCAGGGCCTGCAAATTATTCCTGCCAGTGGGCCTGCAGCACTGGCTGTTTCACCCATTTAAGTAGGCCTTTAAACATGCCTTAGGCCTGCCACTGCAAAGTCTGTGTGTGTAGTTCAAAACTGATAGTTCAACGTTTTACCAGATCCAAACCTTCATTTTTCATGCAGATAAGTCACTCCTAGGGTAGGCCATGAACATCCTAGAGGGTAGGGTGCAATGTATTTAAATGTATGACTTATTTTTTTACCTTTTACATATTCTGTAAGTGAAAAACGTGTGTAACTTAAAAATAGGAAGAAGTGACTTGCTCATGTTTGGTGTCTCTGGAATCCTAATTTATAATCCTCACTTATGGTGAAGTCGGATTTTAAATTACAATTCTGAAAATGCCATTTTTAGAAAGTTAGCATTTTCTTTCCATAGTCATTTGGTGGCTGAAGTGTAGCTCTTATCACATGGCTGGGTGCAGCTGGCAGTGGGCTTTTTGTATTCCTCCTAGACAGACACACACAATGGGAGCTTAGGTGTGACTGAACGAGCCATCACAGGCAGCATAGAGGGAGGAGCTTGGCCCAGCCTCAATTGCACATGAATGGGCTGTATTCTGTCTCCTCACAAAAGTCTGCATACCTTGTCTGTGAGGTGGTAGCAGCTGTAGCAGCAGTGCAAGCCTCAGAGAGCTGGTATGGCAGTACTGGGGTCCATGGTGGATCCCCCAGGATGCATGGAATTGGCTCCCCAATACCAGATTTGGAATGGGGGGACAATTCCATGATATTAGACATGTTACATGGCCATATTCGGAGTTACCATTGTAAAGCTACATATAGGTATTGACCTATATGTAGTGCACACATGTACTGGTGTCCCCACACTCACAAAGTCTGGGGAAATGGCCCTGAACTATTTGGGGACACCTTTGTTAGTGCAAAAGTGCCCTCACAGTTGGTACCTTTGCACCTAATCTTCAGCAAGTGAAGGTTAGACTTATAAGTGACTTATGTGTTATTTAAGTGCAGTGAAAATGGCTGTGAAATAACATGTGCGTTATTTCACACAGGCTGCAATGGCAGGACTGTGCAAGGGTTTGTCTGAGCTCCCTATGGGTGGCAAAAGAAATGCTGCAGCCCATATGGATTTCCTGGAACCCCAATGTCCTGGGTGCCTAGGTACCATATACTAGGGACTTATAAGGGGGTCCTGTGTGCCAATTGAAATTGGTAAATGAAGTCACTAGCCTACAGTGACAAATTTAAAAGCAGAGAGAGCATAAGCACTGAGGTTAAGCACTACACAGACACAAACATTAAGCCATAAACTATGAGTAGTGGGGTCCTGACCAGCAGGATCCCAGTGAGACAGGCAAAAACATACTGACATACAGGTAAAAATTGGGGTAACATGCCAAGGAAGATGGTATTTTCCTACAGGACCCTTGCACATTGCACAATAATTCGCGTCAAACGAGCAGTGGGAGTGTCTGAGAACGCTATCTGCATACCCACTGTCATTTACGCAACAGCTTCTTATCCACGTTTAAGCATTTTACTTTCAGTTTGATAAAAATAAAATAATTTTATTATCTTCATTTTACAGAATGTAGAAGACACTTTTACCTCTAGCATGTGTTATCATTTGTTCAAACTTAAAAAGTTGCCATAAACCTCTTAGGAAACAGATTGGGAGATTATGTGAAAAAAGTTGCACTTTAGTGCAGCCAAATGTTGTGTCTAGTTAGAGACATATGTATGGCCTTAAGAACCCCATCTCTTTGAGTGAATAGGGGACAATAAAGTTTGAAATTAACACCCACTCATAAAAAAATTCTAATTCAGAAGACAGCCCTACTCATTCATAAGTGAATACAATAATGAAAATAATCTTCCAGGAAACCCCAAGAGTCTAAAAGAGGTACATTTCAGTCTTGCGTACCTGAGGAGGAGTCAACTGCCGATGAAGGGTGTCACGTTGAGTGAACGTTTGCATTCTTTTTATGGAATGTTTAAGGCACACACACTGAGATAATTTCCATCACTAGAAATTACATTTATTTCCCTATAGGTCGACTATAGAAGGGTTGTGTCTCTAGTTTGTAGGTTAAGGTTTTGAAATGGGGAGTGATGTCCAACCCCCACATAACACAGTTTTCCTCTAGTCCAGTTCACAGCTTAATTTGAGCCAGTTGTTATTGTTATAGAATTGATTCCCTCTGTTGGACCTGGCCCTTTCTGCAGGGCGATCCCCAAACCTTTTGCCTTTCTCCACGTACTTTTTGATGGGGTTGTTTTACTGACCTTAGAACTCTGTACACTTTACCACTGCTAACCCTTAAAACATGGGAGAATTGGTGAATACCCAATTGGCATATTGAACTTGTACGTCCATAGTAAAATGTAACTACGTGTGCCCAGGGCCTGCAAATTATTCCTGCCAGTGGGCCTGCAGCACTGGCTGTTTCACCCATTTAAGTAGGCCTTTAAACATGCCTTAGGCCTGCCACTGCAAAGTCTGTGTGTGTAGTTCAAAACTGATAGTTCAACGTTTTACCAGATCCAAACCTTCATTTTTCATGCAGATAAGTCACTCCTAGGGTAGGCCATGAACATCCTAGAGGGTAGGGTGCAATGTATTTAAATGTATGACTTATTTTTTTACCTTTTACATATTCTGTAAGTGAAAAACGTGTGTAACTTAAAAATAGGAAGAAGTGACTTGCTCATGTTTGGTGTCTCTGGAATCCTAATTTATAATCCTCACTTATGGTGAAGTCGGATTTTAAATTACAATTCTGAAAATGCCATTTTTAGAAAGTTAGCATTTTCTTTCCATAGTCATTTGGTGGCTGAAGTGTAGCTCTTATCACATGGCTGGGTGCAGCTGGCAGTGGGCTTTTTGTATTCCTCCTAGACAGACACACACAATGGGAGCTTAGGTGTGACTGAACGAGCCATCACAGGCAGCATAGAGGGAGGAGCTTGGCCCAGCCTCAATTGCACATGAATGGGCTGTATTCTGTCTCCTCACAAAAGTCTGCATACCTTGTCTGTGAGGTGGTAGCAGCTGTAGCAGCAGTGCAAGCCTCAGAGAGCTGGTATGGCAGTACTGGGGTCCATGGTGGATCCCCCAGGATGCATGGAATTGGCTCCCCAATACCAGATTTGGAATGGGGGGACAATTCCATGATATTAGACATGTTACATGGCCATATTCGGAGTTACCATTGTAAAGCTACATATAGGTATTGACCTATATGTAGTGCACACATGTACTGGTGTCCCCACACTCACAAAGTCTGGGGAAATGGCCCTGAACTATTTGGGGACACCTTTGTTAGTGCAAAAGTGCCCTCACAGTTGGTACCTTTGCACCTAATCTTCAGCAAGTGAAGGTTAGACTTATAAGTGACTTATGTGTTATTTAAGTGCAGTGAAAATGGCTGTGAAATAACATGTGCGTTATTTCACACAGGCTGCAATGGCAGGACTGTGCAAGGGTTTGTCTGAGCTCCCTATGGGTGGCAAAAGAAATGCTGCAGCCCATATGGATTTCCTGGAACCCCAATGTCCTGGGTGCCTAGGTACCATATACTAGGGACTTATAAGGGGGTCCTGTGTGCCAATTGAAATTGGTAAATGAAGTCACTAGCCTACAGTGACAAATTTAAAAGCAGAGAGAGCATAAGCACTGAGGTTAAGCACTACACAGACACAAACATTAAGCCATAAACTATGAGTAGTGGGGTCCTGACCAGCAGGATCCCAGTGAGACAGGCAAAAACATACTGACATACAGGTAAAAATTGGGGTAACATGCCAAGGAAGATGGTATTTTCCTACAGGACCCTTGCACATTGCACAATAATTCGCGTCAAACGAGCAGTGGGAGTGTCTGAGAACGCTATCTGCATACCCACTGTCATTTACGCAACAGCTTCTTATCCACGTTTAAGCATTTTACTTTCAGTTTGATAAAAATAAAATAATTTTATTATCTTCATTTTACAGAATGTAGAAGACACTTTTACCTCTAGCATGTGTTATCATTTGTTCAAACTTAAAAAGTTGCCATAAACCTCTTAGGAAACAGATTGGGAGATTATGTGAAAAAAGTTGCACTTTAGTGCAGCCAAATGTTGTGTCTAGTTAGAGACATATGTATGGCCTTAAGAACCCCATCTCTTTGAGTGAATAGGGGACAATAAAGTTTGAAATTAACACCCACTCATAAAAAAATTCTAATTCAGAAGACAGCCCTACTCATTCATAAGTGAATACAATAATGAAAATAATCTTCCAGGAAACCCCAAGAGTCTAAAAGAGGTACATTTCAGTCTTGCGTACCTGAGGAGGAGTCAACTGCCGATGAAGGGTGTCACGTTGAGTGAACGTTTGCATTCTTTTTATGGAATGTTTAAGGCACACACACTGAGATAATTTCCATCACTAGAAATTACATTTATTTCCCTATAGGTCGACTATAGAAGGGTTGTGTCTCTAGTTTGTAGGTTAAGGTTTTGAAATGGGGAGTGATGTCCAACCCCCACATAACACAGTTTTCCTCTAGTCCAGTTCACAGCTTAATTTGAGCCAGTTGTTATTGTTATAGAATTGATTCCCTCTGTTGGACCTGGCCCTTTCTGCAGGGCGATCCCCAAACCTTTTGCCTTTCTCCACGTACTTTTTGATGGGGTTGTTTTACTGACCTTAGAACTCTGTACACTTTACCACTGCTAACCCTTAAAACATGGGAGAATTGGTGAATACCCAATTGGCATATTGAACTTGTACGTCCATAGTAAAATGTAACTACGTGTGCCCAGGGCCTGCAAATTATTCCTGCCAGTGGGCCTGCAGCACTGGCTGTTTCACCCATTTAAGTAGGCCTTTAAACATGCCTTAGGCCTGCCACTGCAAAGTCTGTGTGTGTAGTTCAAAACTGATAGTTCAACGTTTTACCAGATCCAAACCTTCATTTTTCATGCAGATAAGTCACTCCTAGGGTAGGCCATGAAAACCTAGAGGGTAGGGTGCAATGTATTTAAATGTATGACTTATTTTTTTACCTTTTACATATTCTGTAAGTGAAAAACGTGTGTAACTTAAAAATAGGAAGAAGTGACTTGCTCATGTTTGGTGTCTCTGGAATCCTAATTTATAATCCTCACTTATGGTGAAGTCGGATTTTAAATTACAATTCTGAAAATGCCATTTTTAGAAAGTTAGCATTTTCTTTCCATAGTCATTTGGTGGCTGAAGTGTAGCTCTTATCACATGGCTGGGTGCAGCTGGCAGTGGGCTTTTTGTATTCCTCCTAGACAGACACACACAATGGGAGCTTAGGTGTGACTGAACGAGCCATCACAGGCAGCATAGAGGGAGGAGCTTGGCCCAGCCTCAATTGCACATGAATGGGCTGTATTCTGTCTCCTCACAAAAGTCTGCATACCCCCTGTAGTTAGCCAGGGGTAGGAAGGCAGGGCATTTGTACCCTTCAAAGGCATGCTTCTAGAAGCTTCTCCCCACTTTAAAGGCACAACTGTTCATAAAAGAGGTCCTCATGCACCACCACTTGAGCAAACCTCCGGAACTCTGGACACTCTGCCAGGAAGAAGGACTGCTGTGCTGCTACAAGACCTGCCACTCTGCTGGAGTTTTGCTCTAAAGGAACTATTGCCCTGCTGTTCTGACCTGCTGTCTCATGCCCTTTTGTCAGGGAAAAAGAGCAGGACTTGCAACTTCATCTTGAACCCAGGACCCCAAGGAGGCTAGTCTGCTGGCCTCTTGACCAGAGCCTCAATAGCATAAAAGGTTCACCAACACCCCCTGTACCTTTTTCCGGTGAGTTCCTGACCCCATAGTGGTACCTCACAGGTCCTGGACCCTTGGTGTAGTTTTCGTAAATCTTGAAATCAATCTATTGGGCCCTTTGTGACCGCAAACGAGCCAGTTCGCACAGGAACCATGCTGATCATTCTGAAAAGACTTGCAAGTTGCTACCAGACAGTCTCTTTGCACAGCAGCATCCACAGTCCCTGTGGGACTGCCAGCACAAAGCTCCAGCCCACCCATCCACAATTCCCTGCCTGCTCCTCACGTCAAGCCAACCACAACCCAGGACACCCTCCTTGCTCCTAACGACTCTCTCCAATGTAAAGAGGACTCTTGGCAAAAACTTAAGAGTGAAAAACCAGCAGGACTAATCTGGGACTGTATGTATCTCGTGCTCTATTGCAGTCAGCCTGAATTTTAGATTTTGACTTGTTCCAGCGTGACCAGATAACCACAGCTGGTACTTTCTTCTTTTTGGCACTATTTTACAGTTTATTCTTCAAAAACTCATAACTCCAGTTCTACAGTTCGACTTTTGTCATTTTGGTCTTGTTTTTTTAATTAAATTAAGCTCTCTTTCTCTGACCTGGTATGGGATCTTTTTTGTGGTCTTTTTTCACTGTTTTACTGTTTGAAGTGTTTCACAAACACCTTACATGTTAACTCTAAGTTACTTCTCTGTGTCAAGCTACTAGAGGGTGAGCACAAGTTAATTTGGAGTTTGTTTGTGCCTTATCCTGACCAGATTGTAGTTGTTGCATGACCAGGGCTAACACAGAAGTCATCCAGATACCCAATTTCTAAGTACCTTTTGTAATAATTGTTGTAATGAGCATTCATTAACAATTTTTGCATTTATGTTTTTGTAGATGAATGGCTTTAACACTGATAGTATCATGCCACAAATGGCCTTTTAACTAATATTTGAAAACAGAAATCACAGTCCAAGTCTGGAGTAATATGTGCAACCTGGAAACAGAGGAGCTCAAACTGCTCCAGATTCACAAGTGTCTAAAGGTGAAGGGACAAGAAAGCTAGATTTTAAGCAGGACACCTTTATCCCCAAAACGGTTTGTAAAGTGGTCTATGAAAATATAAAACATACATTATTTTTTACATCTTTTTTTTATTAATGCAGGACTTATTATTCAGTCCTATTGAGATAGATAAAACAAATGTATGCAAATTGATCGAAAAACAAAAACTGAGAAACCACATTGGAGGAAAACAAACCATGGAAAAACTATTTTAAGGAATATTTTTTCAAGGAAATAAAATCAATAAAAAATTAAATGAACCATTTTAAAGGAAAGATAATTTTAAAGAAAAATCCATAATTGCATTAAAATCCGGTGGAGTTTATGGGGGTCAATCTAACTCTGGCGGGCGGCGGAGGCCGCCCGCCAGAGTTCCCCCGACAGAACACCGCTCCGCGGTCTGAAGACCGCCGCTGTGATTCTGTGTTTCCCGCTGGGCTGGCGGGCGACCACCAGAAGGCCGCCCGCCAGCCCAGCGGGAAACCCCTTCCCACGAGGAAGCCGGCTCCGAATGGAGCCGGCGGAGTGGGAAGGTGCGACGGGTGAAGTTGCACCCGTCGCGAATTTCAGTGTCTGCTGAGCAGACACTGAAATTCTTTGTGGGGCCCTCTTACGGGGGCCCCTGCAGTGCCCATGCTATTGGCATGGGCACTGCAGGGGCCCCCAGGGGCCCCACGACACCCCTCACCGCCATCCTGTTCCTGGCGGTCGAAACCACCAGGAACAGGATGGCGGTGAGGGGGTCGGAATCCCCATGGCGGATTCCCATGGGCAGCTGAAAGTCGGCGGTACACCGCCGACTTTCCGTTTCTGGCCGCGGCTGTACCGCCGCAGTCAGAATGCCCGGCGGTGCACCACCAGCCTGTTGGCGGTGCTACCGCCGACCCCGGCCCCGGCGGTCCTTGACCGCCGGGGTCGGAATGACCCCCTATGACTAGTAAAGTTTTTTTGGGTCCAGGAACACCTAATGTTTAGGGGTGATCAGGGGATTTAAGAAGTCAGTAATGGAAAGAGTTAAGACATACAAAGGGGTTTTTAGGGTTTAGTTAGGATAGGGTTTAGGGTGGTGAGGATTTTATCAGGTATCAGGAGTGGGTGGAGTTTAGGTGTGGTGAGGGAGTTTTAGGGTTCACAGATGAGTGGAGTTTATGAGTGTAGGTGTTTATAGGGTTCAGGGATGAGTGGAGTGTAGAGATGTTGAGGGGTTTTGGGTTCAGGAATGGGTAGAGTAGAGTTTAGGGCTAGTGAGGGTTTTCAAGGTTCAGTGATGGGTAGCGGATGGGGCAGTGAGGAGTGTTTAGGATTTAGGATTTGGGGGAGTTTAGGAGGGTGAAGGGATTTAAGGATTTAGAGATGGGTGGAATTTAGATGTAGAACAAGGTTTTTAGGATTCAGGGATGGCTAGAATTTAGGGATGTTGAGAGGTTTTAGGCTTCATCGATTAGTGAAGTTTAGGGCTAGTGAGGGTTTTCAATGTTCAGTGAAGTGAAGAAGGTGGGGCGGTGAAGAGTGTTTATGGTTTAGGCTTTGTTGACGAGTAAAGAGCTTTAAGGATTTAGGGATAGGTGGAATTTAGATGTAGAACAGGGTTTTTAGGATTCAGGGATGGGTGGAGTGTAGGGATGTTGAGAGGTTTTAGGCTTCATGGAGTGGTGGCGTTTAGTTCTGGTGAGGATCCTCAAGGTTTTGGGATCAGTAAACAATGGGGTGGTGAAGAGTTTTTAGGGTTTAGGTTTCAGAGATGGGTGAAGTTTAGATCTGGTGAGGGCTTTCAGGAGTCAGAGATTGGTTGGGTTTAGGGGAAGAAAGGGGTTTTCATGGTTGAGGAATGGGTGCAGTTTATGAATAGTAATGGGTTGTGCAGTTCAGGAATAGCTACTGTAGAAGCTGAAAGGGCTTTTTAAATTCAGGGATGGCTTTAGTTTAGGGATCATATTTGGGTATCATTTTGGCGTAGTGAGGACTTTTTAGGTTTCTCAGATGGGTAGAGTTTAGGCGCACAAAAGGCTTTTAGGGATTAGGGAAGGGTGTAGTTTGGTCTGGTGAGAGTTCTTGGGTTGCAGGAACTGATGGTGTGTAGGGGTTATCAGGGCTCAGGAATTGACGGTGTTTAGAAGTGGTGAGGGTTCAGCAAGTTAAAAAATCCAAAGTATTTGTTTGACAATGTTGAAGATGTATATCTCAAATAATGTCCCCCGAAGTAAAGCACTGAACTAAATACTTCCAACAAAACTGTTTCTGAAACTAATATCTGCAACCATTGTATTTACACCTTGAAAAATAAGCACGCAAAAGCCATTTTCAAACAAAACAACATTTATGAATTGCTTTCCATGAAATTGCAAATGCCATTGATTTTGAAAATGTCCATCAAACGGCTTAGGTGAAATGCTTTCTTAGTAATGGTATTCAATGAAATTGTTTTTCTATGAAAAACATGCAACCAGATTAAACATGCCCTGCACGCTGGTGCAAACATAAGAAAACTGTGCAATTGTTTGGGGCAAAGGAGCTCTCAGGATGCTGCATGTGAGATGTGAGTGGTTAATGAAATGGTTTTTTTTTTCATTTTTTTCTCTTCCATTTGTAGTTTTTCATGTTAATTTTAAATATGCAGCTATCACTACCAGAATTCAAAGTAAAGCACAGTACTTTACACATGAGGGAAATAGTGTGCATATTGGCAGGCGGCAGCAGACAGTGTAAGATGTTTTCCTGGCACTCAGATCATTCAGTGGCTAGTTGCTGTGGATAATACTGGCCACTGCAGCTGATGCACTGCAAGATGACTCCATCCTTTATGTGCACCCTGCTTAACTTTAGGGCTTTTTGTAACAGAAGACTTTAAAGTCAAATGAGTACATCTCCACGCAATTCCCTATAATTTTGTGTCACACTACTTGAGGAAATTCCTTACACTTTTGTGGCCCAGGGAGTCTGTTGACCATTGTGGCTGCTTCTATCATCTTACCCTGTGCATTTAAATTAATCTCAGTCACAGCATGAATGAAGGAACTGCCTTAGTGCTCTTACCCTATGTCTGGCAATCATAATCAGACATAGGGCCTCATTACGATTTTGGCAGTCAGTCGAACGCCATAGCGGCTGTGGCGGTGCTACCGCATTCGGGTTGGTGGCTGGAACGGGCATATTATGAGTCATGCTGACCCATGGGCAAAGTCTGCCGCGATCCTGGCAGCACCGCCAGGCAGCACAGACTGCCATGGTCACGAGGCAGCACAAACATGCTGTGGCGCAAACAGTTGCACAAACAGGCCATGGCACAATCAGCGGCACAAACAGTGTTTCCGCCAGACACACTATGAGGTTGCACACCGCCAATGTGACTGTGGCAGTCCACTTGAAACATATCAACAATATACACTTCGCCAAGTGTTATTTGTTCCAAAAGAGTCATGGACGTAGTACTAATGTTGCTCAGACAGGCAACACATTTGGCATGGAAATGGACATTGTAGACATCATGTGCACATGTCAGGGAGAGATGTCCCCAAAGTTAACAAAACAATGAATCTGCAATCCCCAGGGTAATCACCACTAATGTCTGGCCCCCTTATAATGACATATTCTGACTGCATTTGTAAGAGCCATTAGTCCTTTGCATGTTGGAGAGACACAGAGATTTGCAAGTACTTGTACAAGGCCCTAAACATGATGCCCAATGGGAAGATACATCACATTCCACATTTTGGTCATGCAAACCCAGATGTCTGTTTGTGGATAAATGCCTCGTCCTAACTACATGTGATTTCCATATAGCTGCAAGTCACTCCATAATGCATGCCAACAGTCAGGGCACAAACCTTATTCATTACAAATGTGCAGTGCACTTTTCCACATGATGCCACATCAAGGGCATAGATATTCAAAGTGTGGCTAAACTTTAGACCTACCTGTCATGTCCCTCATTGCTAATGTGGTTGTACTTGCCAAATGATATGCAATGATAGGTTAGGGTATGTGTTAGTCAATTAACAATGGCGACACACTCAGGTATGTGTCAAACCATGAAATGTATCCCCATTGTAAATGCCCTATTCCACAAACAGCGTAACATGCACATATATGTGAGCGAAGTCCATGCATGAAACCACAGGTTACAGTGTTTTCTAAAGAGAAAGGGACACATGCAAACAGATAGGCACAAATAATGTTGCCAACAGTGATGGCACATAAATCATGTTAATGGACATTCCCCACTAATCAAGGGAAAGTAGTGATTTATAGCTGCAACCAAAGACCAATTTAATCCCTACCACATGTATGTTGAACATCTTCACATTACAGACTGCAATGAGGCACCAGCACCCATCATATGCTTAAGACATCTAGCTTCTTGGTGGCAGATTCCTTTATACACATTTACCCAGACTCATGGCAGAGGACACCTAGTTTCCTTTGACCTGGAAAATGTAGGAGTAGTGGTCTGTTGCATAGAAATTACACCCACTCCAACGACAAACATTTCTTGATTGATCAATGTATACAGTCATATGTCTTCTCTGCAGAGCAAGTGGTTTGTGGATTTCACCCAGTTGTTTCCTTGGTCCCTGGGACAATAGGCAAGGCACATCAGTATACAACACATGAAATGTCAACAGAAACAATCGCTCAATTTCTGTGTGACAAATGGCTCATCCCTAATTGTCAGGGGGAGCTGAAAGAACCTAATCAATCACTTGTTAATGGGACAGGCAGTAGCATGCCCTGTACTCACCCTCTTGTGGCTACTCTGCTGCCCTCAAACAACCACCAAGCTCTGGATAGGCCATCGCCAGAATGTGGCCAATTTGGGGGGGTCATGATTCAATGAGCACCCCGCCCACGTTGGGAGGACATCCCCAGCTGGGCCTCCGTGACCTTCGGACCCAGAGTCTCTGATGCCAAGTAACTATAAACAGGGACCTTTTAAAAATTGTTTTATAAGCCCTGGTGAGGTGAAACAGCCAAATTAGTTTTTCCCTTATTGTATTGAATAGCATCCATAGGCTAAAATGGGGAGACTTTATATTAACCCCTTCGCTGCCAGGGCTTTTCCCCTCCTGTGCCGAGCCTTTTTTTGGCTATTTGGGGCAGTTTGCGCTTAGGCCCTCATAACTTTTTCTCCACATAAGCTACCCTTGCCAAATTTGTGTCCTTTTTTTCCAACATCCTAGGGATTCTAGAGGTCCCCAGACTTTGTGGGTTCACCTGAAGGAGACCAATAAATTTTCCAAAATACAGCAAAAATATTGTTTTTAAAAAAAAAAGGGAAAAAGGGCTGCAGAAGAAGGCTCCTGTTTTTTCCCCTGAAAATGGCATCAACAAGGGGTTTACGGTGGTAAAATTACCATCTTCACTGCCTTCAGGAACAGGAAGACTTGAATTAGAAAACTAAATTTTTCAACACAATTTTGACATTTTACTGGGACATACCCCATTTTCACTATTTTTTGTGCTTTCAGCCTCCTTCCAGTTATTGATAGAAATGGTTAAGAAACCAATGCTGGATCCCAGAAAGCTAAACATTTCTGAAAAGTAGATAAAATTCTGAATTAAGCAAGGGGTCATTTTTGTAGATCCTACAAGGGTTTCCTACGGAACATAACAGCTGAATTAAAAGAAGATTGAAATTGAGGTGAAAAAAACAGCCACTTTTCTCCACGTTTTACTCTGTAGCATTTTCCTGCAATGTCAGATTTTTGAAAGCAATATACTGTTACGTCAGCTGGATTTTTCTGGTTGCGGGGATATATAGGGCTTGTAGGTCCAACAAGAACCCTAGGTACCCAGAGCCAATAAATGAGCTGCACCTTGCAATGGTTTTCATTCTATCCAGGCATACAGCAATGAATTTACTGAATTATAAAAAGTGAAAAAAAGGTATCAAGAAAACCTTTATATTTTCAAAATGGCCACAAGATAAGGTGTTGAGAAGCAGTGGTTATTTGCACATCTCTGAATTCCAGGGTGCCCATACTACCATGTGAATTACAGGGCATTTCTCAAATAGACGTCTTTTTTACACACTGTCTTACATTTGGAAGGGAAAAACGTAGAGAAAGACAAGGGGCAATAACACTTGTTTTGCTATTCTGTGTTCCCCCAAGTCTCCAGATACAAATGGTACCTCACTTGCGTGGGTAGGCCGAGCAACTGTGGCAGGAAACACAAAATGGACACATCACATTTTCACAAAGAAAACAGAGCTGTATTTTACAAAGTGCCTAGCTGTGGATTTTGGCCTCTAGCTCAGCCGGCACCTAGGGAAACCTAGCGAACCTGCACAGTTTTGAAAATTAGACAGCTAGGGGAATAAAAGATAGGGTGACTTGTGGGGCTCTCACCAGGTTCTGTCACCAAGAATCCGTTTCAAACCTCAAAATTTGGCCACTCATTTCGGTGACAGAAAGATCTGGGATCTGAGAGGAGCCACAAATTTCCTTCCACCCAGCATTCCTCCAAGTCTCCTGAAAAAAATGATACCTCACTTGTGTGGGTGGCCCAGGTGCCTGCAACAGAAAAATGCCAACAACCTGTGGAAGGGATACCACAGCAAGTTGATAAGCACATCGTTTTCTTTTATACATCTTTTAGGCTGACTCTGCTTTGGGGACCCACGCAAGTGAGTTATCATTGTACTTGGTAGACTGAGGGGAACGCTGGGTGGTAGGAAATCTGTGCTGCAGCAGTGATCCTACAAAGAAAAGTGAGGAAAATATGATTTTTTAAGCAAATTTTGAGGTTTGCCGAGGAGTCTAGGTAAGAAAATGTTGTGGGATCCATGCAAGCCACACCTCCTTGGATTCCTTGGGGTGTCTATTTTTAAAACATGTCTGGGTTTGGTAGGTTTTCCTAGATGAAGGCCGCACCTGGGACCGAAAACATAGGTGCCGCCCCCAAACACAGGTAGTTTTGCAATAGATCATTTTGGTGTGTCCACATACTTATGTGATGTTCCAAACACTAAAATTATGAAAAGAAACACACTTAGGTTACGTTAAAAAGACCCTCACCAACAACCCAGTTGGTGGCATGCTTCATCATCGGGGTCCCACCCAAGACACCTAGCGTGTCACAGGTGTGCTGTGACGCCTGATTACAGCAGAGCAGGTTTTGTCATTTTTACCACACATACTGGTTGGATTTGCCAAGAGGGTGAGTGATGGTTCAGTGGATCAAATTTCATTAACAAGAGATTTCACAAAAATGAAATGCACAGTTAATAACTGAAAGGCCAAAAAACTGAACCAATGACTCACAGCTCGTGAGCTGTAAAGCCACGTCAAGGCACCAACGCTTTACAGTCCATTCACACACCTTTCATACATGACATGCACAAGACCATTCACACCGCCAGCCACGGGCCCAGCACATTACAACACTCACATCGACAGACACCACCACTCAAGGGCCCATCACTTACATACGCCCACATGCCTGATACAGCAATCACACCAGCTGATGGGAGTATGTGGACTGGCGTTTGGCTGGCAGTGTGTTGTAGTAGCCAACAGCAAGTCAATATGTACACCGTCAGCCAAGCGCCACTCCACACACAATGGCATCACTTTTTTTTTGTTTTAAAAACAAAGAAACCACTAACTAATTAGAAATATTTACAAAACTACAAACACAAAATCTCTAACTAAGTACAACAGAAATGCCCACCCTGAAACTGAACACATGAAAATTTAAAAGAGGCAGTTTACACTCATGGTAGTTCCCAGTAATTCTTCGGGGTGTGGTAATTCTTGAAACAACCATCCACACACAGTCCAGGCTTTGAAAGACAATCTGGCAGTACATTCAAGTCTCCCTCCGGATACCTCTTCGAACACAGACTCTACATTTCTTAGCTGGAAAGTCTCTTTTGGGCATGGGAGGAATGTGCTCGGCAAAAGAGGCTATCTTTCAATCTAGCCACATTCTCCACTGTAGTGAATCCTAGTTTGTTTTAGCGGGATAACAGGAGTTAGCTTAGCCGTAGGCTTGTAAACTCGTGCCCCCGTCACCCAGTGACTTTTAACCTACTTAGCTTGCTCTGTCATAGTCCATTTAATTATTTATTTCCTTTAAAATGGCGGCCTTGTTGATATTTAGGCCACTTGTTATGGGTTCTATTATCAGTGTCATTGCGCCAAGGCGTCAAGATCAAGCACGAAAGACAAACATACAGTAGGCATTCACACTTAGGGATTTTACCTCTCTATACTTTCGAGGGATTGTTGATATTAATTGCCGTCCCAAGCATGCCTGTTATCTATTGTTATGAATAACACTTATGTCAGGGGACCTTGTAGATCTGTATAAATACAACACACTTTTAGACAGATAATCAGAGGGATTCCGACCAGAGGGCATCGCCACCATCGCTGATACCGATGCTGCAGTCATCTTGACACTGATCCAGTCTTCGTGTCCCTGCGGAGTCTGAGATAGAGACCTCATTCCAAGATAACGAGGGTTGGGGGCTCCTCTCATGAACACAGTTTTGGCAGATTAGGTTTAACGAACCCAGCTCTTCCTTTTTAGGTAGGAGGTTAGACCTACTCTCCTTAGGGTATTAGGGCTTATTCCATCTTTTACATATACATATATTTCTTTCATATATTGCATAATGGTGGGGGTCTTTATAACCATGGCTCTCCTCTTTACAATACAGTTGCTTGGTATATTCATTATCCTAATCATTGCAGTTCATGCAACTTATCACAAATTGCAGTTATGTTGAATAAAAACTATTATAACTTTACTGCATCTGTGTTATTGCCTTTGTTTGTATGAGACATTATAAATCTGTGAGAAAAGGGTAATTTCCGTTTAACCACGACAACCCTAAGATATTGTATTTTGAGTCCATGCGTAAGCGACTGCTACAAATCACCTTTTACTATTGTGTTTTTGGTGAGGTACTGCTAGTAAGCCGGTAAGGTTTGGACAACAGTTACAAATAGTTGTAGGAAGAGACTTAGTCACCTACAAACGAAAGTACTGTCATCCTGAGACCAGCAGTCTTGCTCAGAGCAAGTGTCCAAACTACGACACCACCACTGCTTTTCTAGGAACTCTTGCCTGTTCCATCACAATAAGGCTCTCTATCACTGACTCCTGAATTTACACAAGACTGTGGAGAACTAGCCTTAAACACGATAAAAGCATTAAAAGTTGCCAAGTGGAAGAGGTGAATTTCTAACTTCTTATACCAAACGTAAGACTTACGAATAGCAGTATAAGGTTCCAACCTCTGATCAACTACATCTACACCTCCCATGTGCTTATTATAATCTAAAATGCACACAGGTTTGCACACTCCAGCAACCTGGCCCCAAACAGTCACGGGGAAGAACTCTCATCATGGATGCTAGTTAGCATGTAGAAATCCCTCTTGTCTGAAAATTTCAAAGCTAGCAGCTCATCATTCCGCAAGGCACTGCACTGTCCCCTCTCAAGTTTTTTTACAGACAAGCTCCCTTGGATAGCCTTTCCGGTCACAACGAATAGTTCTACAAGCAACAGTGTTCACTCTAAACAATTCCTTGAGCAACTGCACTGCACTGTAAAAGTTATCTACATACAAATGGTGACCTTTGTTGAACAGTCGTCTACCAAGTTCCCACACAATTTTCTCAGTATCTCCAAAAGTCGGAGGACAACCGGGGGGGTCAATTCTGGAATCCCTACCCATGTAGACACTGAAACTATACACAGATCTTGCACTACTTTCAGACAGCGTATAAAATTTAATTCCATATTGTGCCCTCTTGCTAGGAATGTACTGCCTAAAAACCAAACGACCCTTGAAGAGGACCAAAGACTCGTCCACAGCTATTTCTTTGCCTGGAACATAGACCTGTGAAAACCAATCTACAAAATGATCAAGGACAGGCCTAATCTTAAAAAGACAGTCAGAATCAGGGTGATCTTGTGGCAAGGCTAATGCATTGTCAACAAAATGCAGCATCCTAAGAAGAAGCAAATACCGATTACAACTCATGGTTGCAGGAAATATAGCTGTTGCCATCAAGGGACTAATAGACCAATAAGAAGCCAGTTTTGGCTTCCTTATCAACCCCATCAAAAGAGTCAAACTCAAAAACCTTTTCATCTCCTCCAAATTTGTGGGAATCCACTGGGTAGCTCAAGAGTGTGCTCTAACTACGTGTGGGTGTATTGTACTGGGAGAAAACTAGGCGCTCTGGGTAGCGAGGTGAATATCAACGAAGAATGTTGAATCTCGAAATGGTGCACTCTTGAAAGACCACACCCAAAAGGTCTTGATAGATGCTAAAACACTATTGCAAATATAAAGTACAAGAGGCACTCATTATAACATGAAAAATAATAGTACTCATGAGTCAGTATACATAGGCAATGTTTTGTCATATATTTCTGAAAATTAATAGGATTATTTCCAACATAATCCCCAATTACAGCATCACTGTCCAGATTTCTCTAATCAAAGTTCAATCATATTCTTCAAAAGATGATATAGCTTATTATTTTAACTTTAGCAGCCGCATCCAAATTGATAGCCAGTCCAGATTTTCTCAAATCAAGGTTCAATCATATTCTTCAAAGGATGATATAGCTTATTATTTAAATTTTAGCATGATATGATATAGGACGCATCTACATATATGTTTAGCCCTGATGAAGTCATTGGGAAACTCCCAGACGAAACACGTGTTGGCTATCAATTTGGATGCAGCTGCTAAAATTTTAATAATAAGCTATATCATCCTTTGAAGAATATGATTGAACCTTGATTTGAGAAAATCTGGACTGGCTATCAATTTGGATGCGGCTGCTAAAGTTTAAATAATAAGCTATATCATCTTTTGAAGAATATGATTGAACTTTGATTAGAGAAATCTGGACTTGGACTTTGGATCATAGCAATCTTGGAACAACAGATCAATTAGTTCTACTATTTAGATTTGGACAGTGATACTGTAATTGGGGATTATGTTGGAAATAATCCTATTAATTTTCAGAAATATATGACAAAACATTGCCTATGTATACTGACTCATGAGTACTATTATTTTTCATGTTATAATGAGTGCCTCTTGTACTTTATATTAGCTCTAGAGTGTGGCCTAAGTCTAGCAGCGTTGTCCCTCAAATACTGCTCCGCATACAAAATAGTCTGCTCAACAATCTCTTCCAAAAACACATCATCCACAAATAACTCAAAGAAATTAACAGGCAAAAAGTTCTCTGCATTGACTCTACACCCCGGGAGACCAGTAAAGGCAGGCAACTCTGGCTGCTCCATGTTTGGGGCAACCCAGAGTTCAGGTCTTCTAACGGGAAACGTTTCAGCCCCAGGTTGCTGCACTAATGGCACATCAGGGTCCTCCTATAAAACAGGCCCTTCGTCTGCACTGAGAGTGGCTTCCTTATCAGAAGATTCCTCTCTGACAGAAACTTCACTGCCAGAATCTCTCACTTCCTCCTCTGCCTTAGATGCAGAGTCCGTCTCATAATCATGATCAGACAATGAATCAAAAAGCATACCAACCACCTGCTGAGCGGTCATCCTGTGGCTAGCCATGATCTTTCCTATGAAAAGTAACTGGACAAATGTACCACCAACAACCAGCACTGTGTAAGATAAGTAATAAAGTGTAGCTTTATCAGTAAGAGTTATAAATTCAAAAACTATACTGCTCACTTGCCTGAAAAAGCTCGACTCACCAGCAACTACTCTGAACAGACACATCAATCACCAATGATATCCCACTAAAAAGAAAGAAAGAAAAGCAAATTAGATTTAAGACAACACAAATATCATTGTGCACAAATCTAAGGACAATTTCACACACAATTCTGCATTTAGTACACCATCTACAAACATCTCATTCATGCATGGCAATAATACTCCTTTGGAGTAAATAGTTTTTACTTACCTAAAACATGTAACTATGCAAACCGCAGGTCAAACACAGCCAAAAATGCAAGGAGCCACAACAAAGAAAGCAAAAGCTTTGAACTAGAACAAAAAGGAAAAAAATATATATATCACAAATGGAAATACTTTGTCAGTTGACAAACACCCCACCATCAAGCATTTAGAAATTGGTGCCTAAGTGGACTCTGCCCCCCATAGGGGAAGATGGGCCTACTAAAAAATAGGCCTATCTGCCCCAAGGGGGTCAGAAAATACTTTTAGTAGTGTGTCTCCATGGGGAGCGACCCTTGCCCAAGGGGCCACCCCCAAACAAAAAAACAGACACACACACTATTCCTGGTGCCTAAGTGGCGTCTGCCCCCCTTGGGGGCAATGGGCCTAAAACAAAATAGGCTGCTCTGCCCCCAAGGAGGGCAGAAATGGCCAACAGTTCTATGCCCCCTGGGGGTTGCCCCTTGCCGAAGGGGGCGATCCCGCATAAATAAACAAATAAAAAAACATCCCTGGCGTTTCAGTGGTTTCTTGGGGGCAGATCAGCTTAGAAATAATAGGCAGATCTGCCCCCAAGGGGGGCAGAAATGGGCATAAAACACATTCCCCCCAAAGGGGAGTGACCCTTGCCCAAGGGGCCGCCCCCATCCCCTAAACACACCCACACAGACTATCCCTGGTGCCTAAGTGGCTTCTGCCCCCCTTAGGGGCAGATGGGCCTAAACAAAAATAGGCCGATATGCCCCCAAGGGGGGGCAGAAATGGCCAAGAGTTCTATGCCCCCTTTGGGGGGGGCACCCCTTGCCCAAGGGGACGCCCCCCACATAAATAAACATATTTAAAAAATCCCTGGCATTCTAGTGGTTTCTGCCCCCCTTGGGGGCAGATCAGCCTAAAAATAATAGGCCGCTCTGCCCCCAAGGGGGGCAGAAATGGCTATAGTACACGTATCCCCAAAGGGGGGTGACCCTTGCCCCAGGGGCCGCCACCCCATCCACTAAACACACAAACACAAACTATCCCTGGTGTCTTAGTGGCTTCTGTCCGGGCCTAAAAAAACAGGCCAATCTGCCCTCAAGGGGGACAGAAATGGCCTACAGTTCTATGCCCCCTGGGGGTTGCCCCTTGCCGAAGGGGGCGATCCCGCATAAATAAACAAATAAAAAAACATCCCTGGCGTTTCAGTGGTTTCTTGGGGGCAGATCAGCTTAGAAATAATAGGCAGATCTGCCCCCAAGGGGGGCAGAAATGGGCATAAAACACATTCCCCCCAAAGGGGAGTGACCCTTGCCCAAGGGGCCGCCCCCATCCCCTAAACACACCCACACAGACTATCCCTGGTGCCTAAGTGGCTTCTGCCCCCCTTAGGGGCAGATGGGCCTAAACAAAAATAGGCCGATATGCCCCCAAGGGGGGGCAGAAATGGCCAAGAGTTCTATGCCCCCTTTGGGGGGGCACCCCTTGCCCAAGGGGACGCCCCCCACATAAATAAACATATTTAAAAAATCCCTGGCATTCTAGTGGTTTCTGCCCCCCTTGGGGGCAGATCAGCCTAAAAATAATAGGCCGCTCTGCCCCCAAGGGGGGCAGAAATGGCTATAGTACACGTATCCCCAAAGGGGGGTGACCCTTGCCCCAGGGGCCGCCACCCCATCCACTAAACACACAAACACAAACTATCCCTGGTGTCTTAGTGGCTTCTGTCCGGGCCTAAAAAAACAGGCCAATCTGCCCTCAAGGGGGACAGAAATGGCCTACAGTTCTATGCCCCCCTTGGGGGGCGCCCCTTGACCCCCCCACATAAATAAACATATTGAAAAATCCCTGGCATTCCTAAAAATATTAGGCCGATCTGCCCCAAGGAGGGCATAAATGGCCATAGTACACATGCCCCTAAAGGGGGGGAGGGGGGACGACACTTGCCCAAAGGTCCCACCATCCACTAACATACACACACTATCCCTGGTGTCTCAGTGGCTTCTGCCCCCCTTGGGGGTAGATCAGCCTACAAAATAATATGCCGATCTGCCCCCAAAGGGGGCAGAAATAGCCACAGCAAACATGCCTCTCAAATGGGAGTAACCTTTGTCCAAGCAGTACCCAAGTCACACCCAAGAGTCAGTAACCACCAGTAGCTGTCCAAAACATTAGGGGGTGACCAGGGCAAAAAGGAGGACTTTCCTACATCCAGTTAGAATAGGAGTGATTGCCCTCCCAGAAGGTACACCTGTATATATTGTAATTGAAGAGGAAGGCACTGCAGCATGCATTTGGGTGAAACAGTGCTACACAATTACAGAAAAGGAAGGGAGCTTAGCATGTCCTGCCTATTAAACTTTTAACATGAGAATTTTAGAAAATCTAAGACGACTGCTGTACGAATTACAACCTCCTCCGAGACAGCACGGTTTGAAGCTTTAGATACTTGGGAGTTAGTGGCCATAAAACAAGAAAATTTAAATTTGAGAAGCAGATGAGAAAATTTGAAAGCTGAGAGGACATTATTAGAGGTCAGGTGAGATACTGAGCACAAATGTTGGAGAACTAAAAATGTACAGAAAATTGGAATGTTTTCTGCAAATACGCAAGAGAAAGAGAGCAATCGGACAAAAGAGAATAGGACTCTTCTGAAGAAGATGAGTTGAAGTCAGATGAGATGAGGTTAAGAAATGGTTGATTTATGATGATGACTCGAATTGTGATGAATTTATAATGCAGTTACTAAGAAGTCGTCCTCCTCCATATGCAGCACAAGAGACAAAAATGCAGGTACTAGTACTGGTACAAGTGCATCAATACCAGTCGTCGTAACACAAAGTCAAGTACAGGTTGCAAATAACGTTCCTACTATCACAGTTACTCAGACACTCATGACTCAGGTTGAACTACCTGTAGTCTATCCTACAATACCTGTTGTAAGTTCTGAACTGAGCATGACAGTACCAATTGTCACAGATACCACAGATTTACCAGAAAGCAATGATTGTTCAGGTGGAATCTACACCTAATTCAATGACTTCAGTATAAACTCAGACCATGCGTAGATACACACCTGTAGCAATATCGCAGTTGAGTTTTCAATATCTTCAGGTCAGAGTTCTATGTACTCGAGAAATCTGAATGCTACTTCAAGTCCAGAAGCACTAACTATACCTGTTACTATTGGTCCTGTTGTACCATTGTGTGCCCAGGGAAATAATGATAATAATGTAAAGAATATTTTTAATTCAAATGCAGAAATGGAGAGACTCAGGGCTTCATTATGAATTTGGTGGTCTTTTGGGAATTTGAATTAAAAATATTCTGTACATTATCCTCATTGTAGCGAACTCCTCCTGGCGTGGTTGAGTACTTCACTGGTGTCAACAGCCTAGGCAGGATTGAATAGCCAGAGTCACCTGTTAACACAATGTGAAAACAACATAAACATGTATGTCTGACATGCTATAAAGTGATGGCAGGAGACATTAATTGGAAATACACAGTTCATAGTAACTTACCATCCAGCCAGGCTTTCTCTGTGTAGAGTTGTGTCATAATCATGTACAGATTCGGGTTACTTGGCTGTGACTTGTGAGATGTACTGGTCAGTCAATCACACCACCTGAATACTGATTGAGTGGTAGTTCTTCCTTTTCATTTGCATGTGTCATTTGCACTGGGAGGGACCAAGGCTACTTGGGTGCAATCAATGGCTCCTACTACATGTGGAATGTTTCCCAGCTATTCAAAGTCTGCAACCACATAGAGCAAATCCACTCTGTTGGGAAACCTGGTGTAGCTGTCCAGGTGTTTCAACAATGCACACAGTATATCCTTCAAAACCAGACTGAACATGGGCTGACACATCCCTGTTATAAGAGCCACTGTATTCTGGAAGAACCCTGTGGCCAAGAAGTGTAGCAGTGCCAAAACTTGAATGATGGGAGGTATGCTATAGGGATTGCGAATGGCAGGCAACAGTAATGACTCCAACGTGTCACATAGATCCATAATGGTATGACATTTTAGTCGATATGTCTGAATGACATGCCTTTCCTCCGTGGTGTACAGGTCTACCAGTGATCGGTACACTGGTTGTTGTCTTACTCTCCTCATGGCAGGATAACTAGGTGAAAAAAGTAAACACAGTATGAGAAACACAGAATACATACATCTAATAAAGCTACTTTAAGTCCTCACACCAGCAGCTAACGAGGACGGCTACCACATATGACATGCAGAGTGCCGCACATAGCTATGTATCCTATCAGACCCTCCTTGTTGCACGTAGCCAAATAGTAGAATGGGATAATACTTTTGTAACTATTGTACTGTCAATGTGTGAAAGACATAGCACTTATACATATGTCACACATATATCAGGATATATTTGTTACAATCTGACAAATTGTAGCATCTGAGTAGCTGTACAGAGCTATCACCACGTCTTCACACAGCTTATCTTGCACATATGCACAATGTCACCCAAACTGTAGGGCAGTACGTACAGATGTACAGCACTAGAGGGGGTGAAGTATATGACGCAAATTTGGAAACAGCACCCTACATGACATGTGCTAAAAATTGAAGGTGCCTGACCTATTGTACTGGACAGGTGGAAGTGACCTAATTCTGCCGGTATAGGTCATCATGGTGGTAGGCAGACACAACTGCGGTGTAACATGCCATTGAAAGACATTGCTGCCTTTGGCAGCATAGGACCAATTGCGATGTCCACCACCGGTCACAGTCATGTACGTGGTGGATGTGATGCCACTTTCTTCGGTTTTTCTCACTTGAATCCTGACACTTCTGCCAGCAAAACCGCCACTACCTGAGCTGCTGTGTGCTGCCTCTGGAAGCTACCATGCCACGTCCTGCAGGTGATAGGGACCCAGATTCACCCCTGAAGAGCCACACAAGCTAATGCAGAAGGTCCTACTCCTGTATGGACAGCTATATGGCGCATCAGAGGAGCAGATGAGTCCAATGTCATAGCAATGTGTGATACGTGTGTCAGACGGTGTACCGTTGATGTGAACTTGTCAAGGTGTTGATGCATGCAGATGGTAAATTGTGGAGTCATGTGAGCTGAGAGGGTGGTTAGGAGTGGACAGTACACATCATGATGTGACTGATGTGTACTGTCCACTCCTATTGTTATGGTGCATGTGGAGATGACTTTCTCAGTTTGTCTGTGTCATCCATGCAGGTCAACACCAATCAAAAGAAGGGGATTTGGCATGCCATCACCAAGCAAGTACACACCCTGGGGGTCCACAGCCGGTGGAGCACCCATTGTAGAAAGTGGTGGGAGGAACTGAGACGCCGGGCCCAGAAGGCCAGTGAGGCCCAGCTGAGGATGTCCTCCCATCAAGGGTGGGGTGCCCATCAGACCTTGATCCCCCCTAATGGCCTGCATTTTTTTATCAGGGGCCTACCCTGAAGTGGATGGGTATTTGAGGGCAGGAGAGCAGTCACAAGAGTATAGGTACTGGCTGTATCCATGTCCTTTACTCTGCTAGTTTGATGTATGCTGTCTTAGTATAGCAGCAGTGACAGTTTAGTAGGTGCTATAGGAATGTTGAAATACATAGTAGTCTGGTTGACATTTTACAAAATGTTGGTCTTGCCTTTGGGCTGTGCATGGTAACATGTTGATCATCTGTGTTCAGCAATATGTATGATTGAGCCAAATGTGTTACTCTACCCAGCCATATATGTGACAGTGAGGTGCAGTATCATCATTTCCATCTAGTGTTACCAGGTACAATAATCCTATATCTGTTTCATGTACCTCTGAACAGTTATACCACTCCCATTACAATTCATCACCTCTATGTGCAACATTGGCCCTGAATTATAGGTTACAGGATCAAGTTATCCAGTGTCCAGAAACAGTTGTATACTTCATATGAGGCAGGCATCCCATTTAGGCAATTAGCATGGCCAATATAGTGCTGTCCATATGTGATTTGAGGAGGTGTCCCCATAGTCAACATCATACAATGGCTATGTGGAGTTTGTAACGGATGGGCATACAACAATGTGGGACTTATGTTGTGGTTTAGCCCTTTACATTTCTTGCCATTAGAATGACATGTATACATATAAACTGGGTCCCACGTTCTTTGTTGTGGACGAGGTAAGTAGCTAGGCAATATTACCCTTGTACAATGTGCTTTGTCCATCAATGCCATTCTTATAAAAGTGCTACATCATGTCTCAAAAATACTTGGTGGCTGATAATGCATAGCGGACTAATCATTGTTACACTTCCTTTAGCTGATGTGCCCTGTTTGGACAGGTTTTGGACTTGGCTCACCCTTACTGAGCCACATACATAACTTTACCTGTACTTCCATGTCACTAACACATGTTCTTGTAGTGGAATATGTAGTCATCTACATAGTGGTCATGTAGAGGCATGTGTCAATCATGTGTATATAGCTTTTCAGTATTTTCAGTACTTTTCTTGTGGGTAGCACATGTCAGGTCAACTGTAAGTGAAGTATTTGTAAACATGTTGTGAATTTGTGGCTAAGATTCAGCATGATAGGTCAAATGGTATGAACCCCAATAAGATTTGGTGGAATCTTCATGGCTGGTTGTTGTAACTATGCTCTCTGTGATTGTCTGTGGATGCATCATGGGTGCTAGGTAGTACATAGTTCTAGTGCATGGAGTCATGGTGTATTTGTCATTGTCTGTGAATAGTGACTGCAGTAAATCCTGTCAGATTTGGAACATGTATTGACATCTCTGTTCTCCAAACATGGAATATCTACTTGTGATGGACATTGTAAGGGACTGCCACATGTTGTATATACATCAGTGCATGTAGCCATTGTGTCGGGTATGTGCACAAGGATCAGCTGGGCATGTGAATTGAAGGCCAGGTGCTGTCTTGTATGTAATAGGAGTGACATTCCTTGCATGGAACATTACTTTCGATGATGGGCTAGGCTGGTGTGTAGACTGAGTAGTCTGAGAAGGCATGCTATGGAATCATCTGTCAATGCCTTTACCTTTGACTGATAACTTGAACAAGAGTAATGTGCTTGAAGGTGATGACATATGTGTTTTGGCTAGGCCATGTTGACCATGCTGTCTTTGAGTTACAGGTGATTTGATAGAATGGCATAGTGGTGTTCAACTATTTGAATTCATTGGCCAATTGACAAATTGGATAGTTTGATTTATCATATTTGGACATGATATGGGATCTCAGGGTTTTAAATTGCAACTTCCCCGGTCAGGAGATGTATACTTCAAGATGTACATGTTATAATGCGTGTGTGTGAAGGATGAGATGATCCTCTCTCTCACTCTCTCTACCTCCCTCTCTTCCTCTGTCCATCCACATCGGTAGGTGAGGGAGCACAGGTGGGTGGGGTTGCTGCTGGCCATGTGACCGAGAGTGCTGAGACCATCAACAGTGAGGGACCCAGTGGCCTGGAGGGTGAGGGGAGTGCCATGGGGAGACAGTATTGATATTATCATCCTTTGAATCCTCCTTTGGTGGCCTCTCCCTGGTGATGGTGGACCCATCTGGACCATCCCAGCACCATTTCTGTCCCCTTTCTAACACCTCCCTCCATGTAGCCCCCCACCCAGTCCATGGCCACTCACCCAAGAGGGTAGGTATTTCCTTTGCCGCAGGTTCCTCTTCCCCTGCCCCGTCAGTCATGCTTCCCACAGTGAGAAGGCTATTGACCTCCTCAGGTCAAGCTCTATGGGTCAGTCGATCATCATGAATGCCATCCAGGGACTTGCAACTCAAGTGCAAGAGAGTAATGGGTTCCTGGAAGGCATTCATGGTGCACTGGCTGCCCTATAGAGATCCTTTCAGGCTCTGGCCTCCATATTGACGGCAGCCAGTCATCCTTTGTCTTCTGTCCCCCTCTACCTTCCTCTTCCCAATCCCAAACCCTTCTTCCCCGACCCACCCAAAGCAAACAGACAGACAAGAATGCATCCACCTCAACATTCAAGGGTAGCTCAGACAAACACAAGCACCACAGGACACACCACCGGCATGCACACAAGCAACATACACCTGCAGACACTTCCACGGTCACTAATTGCCCTGGTACCCCCACCACCTCCAGCATCATAGACAAAACACCAGACACACCTTTCAGACACCACACCAACATCCACAGTTCCAGCCACCACACCTATCTTACCCACAGACATCACAAGAGCAGGCCCTCAGACATCCACCTCAGTCACCACATCCACAGACACCACACCCACACACACGACTACATGCAGCACATCTACCATACCTGCAGTCACGAAACCAACAGACAGTCACCCATCCACAACTGCATCTCCCAGCACCTCCACCCCTCTCCTTCCGAGACGCATAAACACCCACACTCTCCCACCCAACAGATAACTACTACCCACAAGCATACCTCACATACACATGCACCCAAGACATCTACAACTGCACCTCTTACAACTACTCCCTCTCCCTCCACACCCAAACCCTTTTGCCATGACCATCCCTGTATGTCAAAGAAAACTTTCCTCTCAAAGTGGTCCATTTTCCCTACTCCTCTCCCACCCCGTGATACCCCTAGATGGCCTGCGTCCTTCCCCAAGTCCAGCCCTTCTACCTCTCAGACTGCCCATGCTCCCCCTGCTAGTACCCATGCCCCTCCCCCACCAAGAAGTTAACCTCTTCCAAAATTACCCATGCCTCTCCAAAGCCTCAACCAAAGCCCCTCCTCACACAACTAAACCCAAAGGTCTCCCTCTCAATCCTAGCCCAAATCCCCCTTCCTTCCTCCCCCAATCCCTGGGGTGCCTGCCTGGCCCCTTGATGCCCCTACCTGTGGAGGTTACATGGCAGTCTGGAGTCAAGTTGGGGGAACATACATGTGCTTTGAGTGCATGTTGCACACACTGTTGTTGGACTGGTCTCTGGCCTTGAACATATATATTTTTTATAATATTTCAATATATATTAAGGGCCAACCTGTTGGTTTATGCCTCATATCTATGTCCTGTATTTCTTAACTTAGGGGAGTTCTGGTATTGGCTGACATTGTTTGTGTGTGTGCATTTGTTTGCCTGTGGTGGTTGCATTACCTATTATGTTTAGGCAGCATGTGTGGTTGTGTGCAGTGCATTTGTCTACCAGTAATGGGTGTGTTTTGTGATGGACTTGTGTATGCTGTGAATATGTTGCAGTGCTAGTATTTTGTGGTGTTTGTGTTGACATGTGTTAGTTGCAGTGTTGTGTTCCTTTGTGTGTTTGGACTTTGTGCATGAGTGTGTGTGGAGAATCGTATGTCAGGTATGTGGTGTAGTTGGTTTGTGGTGTATGTCGTGTGCTGCCTTTTTTTAATATGCTGTTGTGTGTATTCATTCCCTGGTGGTGGCACTGGGTGTTATATGTATGATTTGTCAAGGGGTATTGTCTATTGTGTGTCCTTGACAATGTTAGGATGATGTAGCGATTGTGGTGTGGTGGTGTCGTTTGGTGGTGTTGTGTGTTGTTGTGTGTGACTGTGCCATGCTGTGTATCTGGGGTTTGGTATGTGTTTTAGTTGTGTGTGTGATGGCCTTATGGTATGTACCATGTATGTGCGGATATGCATGTGGCTGTGGGTTAGTGTACGTGTTGGTATGGGGTTACGTGTGAGTGTCAGTGTCGCCCCCGGTTCTTGCTTGTACTTTGACAATTTACAACAGTGACAGGTAAGTGTGTGTACTCATGGTTGCTGTCGTTGTCGCTGGATCTGGAGTCGTTGGGCAAGCAGGGGGAGGACCTCTAGTTCTGGTTCCATAGCGGCTCCGGACAAGCATGGCTTCCTGAAGGTGGGTGTCGACTTTTATAGAGTTGTTTTCCACCAGGGTTTCTGTGGAGGTGCGACCATAGCGGAAACCTTGGTGGCCGGCCTGCAGGGGGCTATTGTCATCTGTGGCAGCAGGACCACTGTGGTGGTGGCAGCAGTTGTTTGGTTGTGTTCTGTTGGTTATACTGCCGTGGTCATAATTTGGCAGTCTTCTCCACCAGCCGGTTGGCGATTCGACCACCACTGCCAACATGGCAGAGCTGCTACCGCCAAACTCATAATAACCCCATCAATGTAACTGCTGAAGTCATGTCTCCAATGAATCAGACTTTTCACAGAATTTGGGAAAGTCAGACTTGAATTAAAATCTGTTTCTGATGACTCCTGAGACTCCGTGTATTACTCCACAGAGTGTGCCCAATGTAAATATTAATGTTTCATTGCAAGGTCTATCAGCTCATTAGTTAACTGACTGGTTGGAAAAAATGAGTGGAGCAAAAACAAATGCTGAAGGAGGAAAATCATTGAACCTGGCAAGACTTAAATGAGACTTAAATTATAATTAAATTAAATGATTGAGGAAACACTTGACTCATATAATGAAGATGAGTTACGCTTCATGTGTAAAAATGTTACAAACAGAGCAGAATTGGCACACAAGAAATTATCAGAACTTGACAAAAATGAAATAATAATTGAGAAATCAAAGTCAATAAAAGAAGTTATAGGCTAGAATTAGATTCAAAAGATACTGAGAACATGAGAACACAGGGTGTTAGAAATGGGGTCTTTGGTTGGCAGTCAGGTTACCTCCTGTCCAAGCAAGGACCCTCACTCTAGTCAGGGTAAAAGAGAATCATCTGCAGCTAAGCCCCGCTCACCCCCTTGGTAGCTTGGCACGAGCAGTAGACTTAACTTCAGAGTGATAAGTGTAAAGTATTTGTACCAACACACAGAGTAACTTAATGGAAACACTACAAAATGACACAACACAGGTTTAGAAAAATAGAAAATATTTATCTAAACAAAACAAGACCAAAATGACAAACATCCACAATACACAAGTCACGTTATCACTAACAATGCAAAAGGAGTCTTCATGTAATTTTAAACAAAACGCTAACACTGATAACGTGAAAATGAACCTTGGGTGCGTCAAAAATAACCCTGCACGGGCGAGTGTGTGTCAAAAAGGGCTTGCGATGTGTCAATTTCATTCATGATCGAGACCTTGCGTTGTTTCTCCTCTAGTCGGGTCAGTTTGCATAATTTCTTCTCTCCGCAGGAGAGCGATGCATCGATTCGGTCAGCACTCTCGGGTTCGTCATTGTTACATGCCCAGCGGTGTTTGCGTCTGAAATTCAGCCACACGATGGTCCGAAAACAACGCAGTGTGGGTTGCGATCTCACCAGCCTTCATCAGCGATGCTGCATGTAATTTCTCCAGTCGCGGGCATCAATCTTCCGGTCACATTGCAGGCAAGAGTTGATTTTCAGCTGTGAAGCCGGCGGCACGTTGTATTTTCAGCAGCAGATCAGAGTCATGTCAATCTTCCCCGCACGTGTGGATTTCTCACTCCTGGGCTACCAGCTTCTTTTCTCAGGGCCGCAGGAACTGGATGGGCACCACTTGGCAGAGTAGGAGTCTTTCCAGAGGCTCCAGGTGCTGGCAGAGAGAAGTCTTTGCTGTCTCTGAGACTTCAAACAACAGGAGGCAAGCTCTAAATCAAGCCCTTGGAGATATTCACAAGATGGAAGGCACCACAAAGTCCAGTCTTTGTCCTCTAACACAAGCAGAAGCAGCAACTGCAGTAGCTTCACAAAGCACGGCCACAGGCAGGGCAGCACTTCTTCCTCAGCTCTTCAGCTCTTCTCCAGGCAGAAGTGTTCTAAAGTCTGTGGTTTTGGGTGCCCTTCTTATAACCATTTTGCCCTTTGAAGTAGGCTTACTTCAAAGGAAAGTCTCTCTTGTTTGTGAAATCCTGCCTTGCCCAGGCCAGGCCTCAGACACACACCAGGGGGTTGGAGACTGCATTGTGTGAGGGCAGGCATAGCCCTTTCAGGTGTGAGTGACCACTCCTCCCTTCCCTCCTAGCATCAGGAAATGCAGACTACACCCTAGGTCCCTTTGTGTCACTGTCTAGTAAGAGGGGCAACCAGCCCAACTGTCAAACTGACCCAGACAGGGAATCCACAGACAGGCAGAGTCACAGAAATGGTTTAAGCAAGAAAATGCTCACTTTCTAAAAGTGGCATTTTCAAACACACAATCTTAACATCAACTTTACTAAAAGATGTATTTTTAAATTGTGAGCTCAGAGACCCCAAACTCCACATGTCTGTCCACTCCCAAATGGGATATACACTTTAATCATATTTAAAGGTAGCCCCCATGTTAACTTATGAGAGAGACAGGGCTTGCAACAGTGAAAAACAAATTTAGCAATATTTCACTGTCAGGATATATATAACACATTACTATATGTCCTACCTTAACCATACACTGCACCCTGCCCTTGGGGCTACCTGGGGGGGCCTACCTTAGGGGTGCCTTACATGTACGAAAAGGGAAGGTTTAGACCTGGCAAGTGGGTACACTTGCCAAGTTGAATTTACAGTTAAAAACTGCATACACAGACACTGCAGTGGCAGGTTTGAGACATAATTACAGGGATACTTATGTGGGTGGCACAACCAGTGCTGCAGGCACACTATTAACATTTGGGTTACAAGCCTGGGCTCCTCTAGTGCACTTTACCATGGACTTGCTAGTAAATCAAACATGCAAATCATAGATAAACCAATTAACCATACAATTTACACCGAGACCATATGCACTTTAGCACTGGTTAGCAGTGGTGAGGTGCTCAAGTTTAAAAACCAACAGCAACAGGTCAGGAAATAATAGGAGGCAGGAGTCAAAAAGATTGGGGATGACCCTGCATAAGCAAAAAAGTCCAACACTGGGAATGAAAATTCATATTAAAGAATTATTCAAATTATTCAAACATAAGGAGCATTAGCTAAATGGGAAAGCAGATGGATAAAGAAAAGAGATCAGAAGAAAAAGGAGTTTGTGAATTCAAATGCTGATGTGCAGCAGACTGATAACCCAGTAAAGATATTACCAATGAGATACATTCCTGCAGGGAATTATGTATATCTCCCTTGGAACAGGAGTGATATTTTGGCATTTACAAATGACTATCTAAGCTTGAGATAGAAACCAGTAGAACAGCACCAGCAGAAAGATAGATTTGTGAAACTTGCAAAATGCTTGTGGGAGGATTTGAATACCTTGTTAGAAATAGTAGTTCCATCTGATTCGTGGGTTGAGTGCAAAAGGAGTGTTGATTGGCCAACAAGAGAGCCTCCATGAGATCCAGTTACAGGTGCATCATCTCCTGCTGTAATTAAATACTATTACAAAGTGACTAAATGTTTGAAAACCAGCGTTTCTCCTAAAAGTATTGATTGGCAGAGAATTGATAGGACAGCCCAGGAAGCAAAAGAGTCAATACATGCACATTATGAAAGGTTGTTACACACATTTAAACATTACAGTGGTACAGAAATAATTGAGCCCAAAGACATAATTCATTTTGTGTTCAGATTTTTTGAAGGGTTGAGAACTGAAATTAGCCAGATACTTAATAGTCATTTGATTTGCTGGCAAGCAAAACGGGTTGATGAAGTATTACAGTTTGGAAAATACTGCAGTGATGAGACTGAAATGAAGGAGAAGAAATTGAAGGAAAAGGCAATGGCGATGCAGATTAAAGCCTCACAGTCAGGAATGCAGAGACTGTTTCAAAATCATGGACAAGCATGGGTAGAGGTTGTGGTGGATTTGAATACTGTTGTTAATCCAGGTGATATGCAGACAATGAAAAGGCTGTTACCCAGTCATGCTTGCGGGGGCCTCGGGCATTGGAGGTGTCCAATGATGGTACAAGAAGGTGTTGTTACACAGATTAATGAAAATAATCTTTCCCCAGATTTGAGATGGCAGAGAATAGTAGGTCTTAATTTAAATGTCCATAATATGAAGAATCAAATGCGGATTCCTCAGCAAATGCAGAGTCCACAACCGATGCAACAGATACAGGTGACATTTTTCAGGTGCCACAGTCACAACAAATGCAGCCCCAAATCCAAATGATACCAAAGCAACAAATGCAAATGCCTCAAGCTCCAATGGCACAGCAGCAGGTGCTGCTGACTCGGCAGAACACAGGTCAAAAGTTAAATCAAAGTAATCAGATGGTACAACAGTTTATACTTCATAGTGAGGATGAATTGAATAATGAATTGTTGAGAGTTTGGATGAAGAAGAATGTGTGCTAGTAGCTTCATTAGAAGTGGATCAGAAGGGTCCTTATGCAAATGGAAAAGTAATGGGTCATCAGGTTTCATTCTTAGTTGATACAGGAGCTCCACGCTCCACAGTAAGAACTGCTAAAGTGCCTAATATGCCACTTTCTGGGAACACAGTGCAGATTGTAGTATTTGCAAATCAATTCCTGACAAACCTGATTACTAAATCGATTCCTGTTAAAATTGGCAATTTGGAAGGTTTGCACAAATTTGTAGTCTGTGTCTCAAGTCCTGTTTCTTTACTTGGAAGAGACCTGTTGTGCAAAACAAAATGTTCGATTACCTGTACAAATTATGGAATCGCTATTCAGATGAGTAGTGATGATGATGGTTTACCTATGCCAACTGAATGTGATTCAGTAATTAGGAGGTTCCACTGATTAGTTTCTATCCTGCATTTTAGTACAAGATCTGACAACTGCCTTAGGAGGTACAGTTACTTTAAAAGTTTGGGATCTTTCTGGACAAGACATTAGTCTGATCAGAGGAGTTAAACCAGTTAAGGTCACAGTCAAAACAAATGCAGTTTTTCCGAACACTCCAGAGTATCACATGGCATCAGATGTAATTGAATGAGTTACTCCTGTAATTGCATATTTTGTGAAGTAGGGAGTTCTAAAAGAAGTGCTGAGAAGCCCATGTAATTCTCCTATTATTGGTTTGCAAAAACCAATTTGGAAATTTAGAACTGTTCAAGAATTGTGGAAAATTAATGACTTAGTGGTCAAATGCTGTCCAGTGGTAACAAATCCAGGAGTGAATGTGTTTCAGATCCTATGTGATGCAGAATGGCTCACGGTGATGGACTTGTCACAAGCATTTTTCTCAGTGCCTCTGCATGAGGATAGTCAGTTTCTTTTCCATTTTAAATTCTACAATCGTGTGTATTGTTGGTGCGGAATCCCACAAGCCTTTTTAAAATCTCCCTCAATATTTAATCAAGTGTTGAAAAAGATTTGGAATTAATGAAAACGCCTTTCCAATCAGCAATAGTTCAGTACATTGATTGTCTTATATTTGCTTCTAAGACAAAGGAAGCATGTAGGCAAGTTAGTATTGCCTTGTTGAATCATTTGGTTAAGAATGGACATTAAGGGGGTCATTACAACATTGGCGGTAAAAGCCGCTTACCGGCGTGCAGAAGACCGCCAACACACCGCCGCGGCCCCGGAATTCCACCACAGCTATTACGACCCACATCTCGAAATCCGACAAAATTCAGACACCCACACAAGTCCGCCACACCAAAGTTCAGTGATAAACTGGCGAAAACAAAACCTCCACCGTCAAGCCAACAGAAATACGCCCATGCTATCACGACCCATGAATCCACGCGTCTTTCAACCACGGTATTCCATTGGCGGTACACTCCGCTGCGCTCAAAATACACACACACATACAAAACACCGCCACATTGGACAATTCCAAATACACACACCTGATACACATACACACACCACTCCCACACACTCAATACAATATAAAACACACACCCACATCACCAACAAACCCCTACTACCAAACATTTCCGAAAGAAGGCCGGAGAGAGACACCACCAACCACAAACTAGCAGCCACAGGCACTCAACACCATCACCCACACAACATCCACGCACAAAACCCCACAGACCACTACATATCACCACACTTATCGCCACACACACCACCCCACACATCACCCACACCACCCCATGGCACGGCAAAGACACCCCAGGTTCTCGGAGGAGGAGCTCAGGGTCATGGTGGAGGAAATCATCCGGGTAGAGCCACAGCTATTCGGATCACAGGTGTGGCACACCTCCATAGCTAGGAAGATGGAGCTATGGCGAAGAATAGTCAACAGGGTCAACGCAGTGGGACAGCACCCAAGAAATCGGGACCACATCAGGAAGAGGTGGAATGACCTAAGGGGGAAGGGGCGTTCCGTGGTCTCAAGACACCACCTGGCGGTACAGCGGACTGGCGCCGGACCCCCACCTCCTCACCCACAACTAACAACATGGGAGGAGCAGGACTTGGCGATTCTGCATTCCTGAGGGCCTCGCAGGAGTCGGTGGAGGAATGGACTCTTGTAAGTCAAACCTTTAACTATCATATCCCCCACCCTACCTGCATGCTATCACAGACCCCCACCTTCGCCCCCTCCCCTATCACTCCAACTCCTCACAAATGTACTAATAACACAAACCACACATCCCAACACCAAGCCCTGCATGACACAACACAGCATGGACACCCATCACTAAAGCATGCCCACTGCACATACCCTTAACACCCCCCTCAACCATCATCACACAAGCCCCCACACAGGAATGCTAGCACTGGGGTACACGGTCACCCACCCATTGCACACCATGACACTGCAGGACCACTACTCAACGTCACCAGACAGGAGGGTCCAGACATCTCCACCCCACCCACAGAAGAGGCCCACAGTGAGGACAGCAGCTCTGTCCAACTGGATCCAGATGACCATCCCGGCCCATCGTGGGCCTCGGGACAGTCGGTTCCCTTCACACAGGCACAGCCCACTACAGACCTTCCACCATCTGGTAACACCAGCACAGCACCCACCCAGCGGGCCCATACCTCCGTACCCAGGACACGTCAATCAGCGGTGTGTCCACCACTACAGGGAACCCAGGATAACCCACCACCCCAACAACAACAGGGACCTGGGGGCAGTGGCAGTGGACATACGGTCCAAGGGATGGAGTCACAGAAACACAGGGGAACTGGGAGGGCTGCCGTGCGACAGGGGGCGGACAGGCCAAGGGAACCCACTCTCCACAAGGCCCTCTCCTCCATCATGGGAGCATACCACCACTCCCAGGAGACAATGACAACGGTCCTGGCCAAGTTTCAGGAGACCCAGTGCCTGCAGGGGGAACAGTATTTGGGGTTCAGGGAGGAACTCAGAACCATCAGCTCCGCCCTGGGCACCATCATAGGGGTGCTGAAGGAAATACTTAACACCAGGAGAAACACTGTGGCACTACAAGGGTCCCCTGACACTAGCATGGACGATGAAATGCCCACCACCTCCGCCGGCGCTAGTGGACAGGAGGCACCACCACAGGACCACCACACCAGCACCCCCCCCTGCAGACAGAGAGCCACCCTTCAAGCGGTCCCTGAGATCCAGGAACAAGACAGAGCACGATGCCAAGACCCCCGCCAAGAAATGAGACCACCCTGATTGTCAAACCACTGTCCCACTTTGTAACCCAGTCCATATTGGAACCCCTGGCTGATGAGGGGTGAAACCCCGAAACCGGTCCCAGGATGCTTGTTTCCAGTCCAGGGAAGACCTGGCCTAGCAGTTCGGGCTGGACTGTTCCCATGGGGAACAGGGTCAAGACTGATTTGCATATGGCTGGGTCCAAACTGGAATGGCATGGGCAGCAAAAAAATGATGGATTTAGGCCCAGATCACTGTACTGGGGGTGAATGTTTGACAATGTTCAGCATTCCGTCCATCACTTGTTGTTTTTGCTTTGTCGCCCTAGTGGGAAGGGTATGCCCAGACGTGGGTCCCGTGCTTCCCATGCCACTGGATTCCAGCTAGCCTGGCTGATGAGGGGTGAAACCCCGAAACCCGTCCCAGGATGCTTGTTTCCAGTTCAGGGAAGACCTGGCCTAGCAGTTCGGGCTGGACTGTTCCCATGGGGAACAGGGTCAAGACTGATTTGCATATGGCAGGGTCCAAACTGGAATGGCATGGGCAGCAAAAAAACGATGGATTAAGGCCCAGATCACTGTACTGGGGGTGAATGTTTGACAATGTTCGGCATTCCGTCCATCACTTGTTGTTTTTGCTTTGTCGCCCTAGTGGGAAGGGTATGCCCAGACGTGGGTCCCGTGCTTCCCATGCCACTGGATTCAAGCTAGCCTGGCTGATGAGGGGTGAAACCCCGAAACCGGTCCCAGGATGCTTGTTTCCAGTCCAGGGAAGACCTGGCCTAGCAGTTCGGGCTGGACTGTTCCCATGGGAAACAGGGTCAAGACTGATTTGCATATGGCTGGGTCCAAACTGGAATGGCATGGGCAGCAAAAAAACGATGGATTAAGGCCCAGATCACTGTTCTGGGGGTGAATGTTTGACAATGTTCAGCATTCTGTCCTTCACTTGTTGTTTTTGCTTTGTCGCCCTAGTGGGAAGGGTATGCCCAGACGTGGGTCCCGTGCTTCCCATGCCACTGGATTCAAGCTAGCCTGGCTGATGAGGGGTGAAACGCCGAAACCGGTCCCAGGATGCTTGTTTCCAGTCCAGGGAAGACCTGGCCTAGCAGTTCGGGCTGGACTGTTCCCATGGGGAACAGCGTCAAGACTGATTTGCATATGGCTGGGTCCAAACTGGAATGACATGGGCAGCAAAAAACGATGGATTTAGGCCCAGATCACTGTACTGGGGGTGAATGTTTGACAATGTTCAGCATTCCGTCCATCACTTGTTTTTGCTTTGTCGTCCTAGTGGGAAGGGTATGCCCAGACGTGGTTCCCGTGCTTCCCATGCCACTGGATTCAAGCTAGCCTGGCTGATGAGGGGTGAAACCCCGAAACCGGTCCCAGGACACTTGTTTCCAGTCCAGGGAAGACCTGGCCTAGCAGTTCGGGCTGGACTGTTCCCATGGGGAACAGGGTCAAGACTGATTTGCATATGGCTGGGTCCAAACTGGAATGGCATGGGCAGCAAAAAAACGATGGATTTAGGCCCAGATCACTGTACTGGGGGTGAATGTTTGACAATGTTCAGCATTCCGTCCATCACTTGTTGTTTTTGCTTTGTCGCCCTAGTGGGAAGGGTATGCCCAGACGTGGGTCCCGTGCTTCCCATGCCACTGGATTCAAGCTAGCCTGGCTGATGAGGGGTGAAACCCCGAAACCGGTCCCAAGATGCTTGTTTCCAGTCCAGGGAAGACCTGGCCTAGCAGTTCGGGCTGGGGTCAAGACTGATTTGCATATGGCTGGGTCCAAACTGGAATGGCATGGGCAGCAAAAAAACGATGGATTTAGGCCCAGATCACTGTACTGGGGGTGAATGTTTGACAATGTTCAGCATTCCGTCCATCACTTGTTGTTTTTGCTTTGTCGCCCTAGTGGGAAGGGTATGCCCAGACGTGGGTCCCGTGCTTCCCATGCCGCTGGATTCAAGCTAGCCTGGCTGATGAGGGGTGAAACCCCGAAACCGGTCCCAGGATGCTTGTTTCCAGTCCAGGGAAGACCTGGCCTAGCAGTTCGGGCTGGACTGTTCCCATGGGGAACAGGGTCAAGACTGATTTGCATATGGCTGGGTCCAAACTGGAATGGCATGGGCAGCAAAAAAACGATGGATTTAGGCCCAGATCACTGTACTGGGGGTGAATGTTTGACAATGTTCAGCATTCCGTCCATCACTTGTTGTTTTTGCTTTGTCGCCCTAGTGGGAAGGGTATGCCCAGACGTGGTTCCCGTGCTTCCCATGCCACTGGATTCAAGCTAGCCTGGCTGATGAGGGGTGAAACCCCGAAACCGGTCCCAGGATGCTTGTTTCCAGTCCAGGGAAGACCTGGCCTAGCAGTTCGGGCTGGACTGTTCCCATGGGGAACAGGGTCAAGACTGATTTGCATATGGCTGGGTCCAAACTGGAATGGCATGGGCAGCAAAAAAACGATGGATTTAGGCCCAGATCACTGTACTGGGGGTGAATGTTTGACAATGTTCAGCATTCCGTCCATCACTTGTTGTTTTTGCTTTGTCGCCCTAGTGGGAAGGGTATGCCCAGACGTGGGTCCCCTGCTTCCCATGCCACTGGATTCAAGCTAGCCTGGCTGATGAGGGGTGAAACCCCGAAACCGGTCCCAGGATGCTTCTTTCCAGTCCAGGGAAGACCTGGCCTAGCAGTTCGGGCTGGACTGTTCCCATGGGGAACAGGGTCAAGACTGATTTGCATATGGCTGGGTCCAAACTGGAATGGCATGGGGAGCAAAAAAACGATGGATTTAGGCCCAGATCACTGTACTGGGGGTGAATGTTTGACAATGTTCAGCATTCCGTCCATCACTTGTTTTTGCTTTGTCGCCCTAGTGGGAAGGGTATGCCCAGACGTGGGTCCAGTGCTTCCCATGCCACTGGATTCAAGCTAGCCTGGCTGATGAGGGGTGAAACCCCGAAACCGGTCCCAGGATGCTTGTTTCCAGTCCAGGGAAGACCTGGCCTAGCAGTTCGGGCTGGACTGTTCCCATGGGGAACAGGGTCAAGACTGATTTGCATATGGCTGGGTCCAAACTGGAATGGCATGGGCAGCAAAAAAACGATGGATTTAGGCCCAGATCACTGTACTGGGGGTGAATGTTTGACAATGTTCAGCATTCCGTCCATCACTTGTTGTTTTTGCTTTGTCGCCCTAGTGGGAAGGGTATGCCCAGACGTGGGTCCCGTGCTTCCCATTCCGCTGGATTCAAGCTAGCCTGGCTGATGAGGGGTGAAACCCCGAAACCGGTCCCAGGATGCTTGTTTCCAGTCCAGGGAAGACCTGGCCTAGCAGTTCGGGCTGGACTGTTCCCATGGGGAACAGGGTCAAGACTGATTTGCATATGGCTGGGTCCAACCTGGAATGGCATGGGCAGCAAAAAAATGATGGATTTAGGCCCAGATCACTATACTGGGGGTGAATGTTTGACAATGTTCAGCATTCCGTCCATCACTTGTTGTTTTTACTTTGTCGCCCTAGTGGGAAGGGTATGCCCAGACGTGGGTCCCGTGCTTCCCATGCCACTGGATTCAAGCTAGCCTGGCTGATGAGGGGTGAAACCCCGAAACCGGTCCCAGGATGCTTGTTTCCAGTCCAGGGAAGACCAGGCCTAGCAGTTCGGGCTGGACTGTTCCCATGGGGAACAGGGTCAAGACTGATTTGCATATGGCTGGGTCCAAACTGGAATGGCATGGGCAGCAAAAAAACGATGGATTTAGGCCCAGATCACTGTACTGGGGGTGAATGTTTGACAATGTTCAGCATTCCGTCCATCACTTGTTGTTTTTGCCATATTGGAACTGCCCCAGCTCAACTTCCTATGCCCATATGGGCAATGCACCTGTGAGACTAATAGAATGGACTCTGCCATGGACATTCCTCCACCATCACCCCTCACCATTTTACAACCCCCTCCAATATTGAGCACTTCAATAAACACCCTTGAAGCACAAAACAATCTGGAGTCAGTCTGTGATTTCGAAATTGTGTATTAGCAATGACAGTGACAAAATGCTTTTTCTAATTTAATGTCAACATACCTATGTCACACATCTCAAGTCCATGAGGAATCTAAGCAGATGACACACGTTGGAAACCACACCTATGAAACCGTAAGGGAAATGTACAACTCAGTGACCATATACTGGTTGAAATTAACAGACAGGATAGAGGTAGAAGTGTTAAAGTACTTGTAGTAGGCAGGAATGTTTTCTCACCTGTGTGTCAATGGAAATATTGCTGGATGACTGAGTCCCTGTTGTCAATGTCTTCTTCCTCTGCTTCCTCCTCATCACTGTCCACAGGCTCCACAGCTGCCACAACACCGCCATCTGGACCATCCTCCTGCAGTAAAGGCACCTGTTGTCGCAAAGCCAAGTTGTGAAGCATACAGCAGGAGACGATGATCTGGCACACCTTCTTTGTTGAGTAGAATAGGGAACCACCTGTCATATGGAGGCACATGAACCTGGCCTTCAGGAGGCCGAAGGTGCGTTCGATCACCCTCCTAGTCTGCCCATGGGCCTCATTGTAGCGTTCCTCTGCCCTGGTCCTGGGATTCCTCACTGGGGTCAGTAGCCATGACAGGTTGGGGTAACAAGAGTCCCCTAATAGCCACACCCGGTGCCTCTGGAGTTGACCCATCACATAAGGGATGCTGCTATTCCGTAGGATGTATGCGTCATGCACAGAGCCAGGGAACATAGCATTTACCTGGGAGATGTACTGGTCTGCCAAACATACCATCTGTACATTTATCGAATAATAACTCTTCCGGTTTCTGTATACCTGTTCACTCCTGTGGGGGGGGACCAGAGCTACATGGGTCCCATCAATGGCACCTATGATGTTGGGGATATGTCCAAGGGCATAGAAGTCACCTTTCACTGTAGTTAAGTCCTCCACCTGAGGGAAAACGATATAGCTCCGCATGTGTTTCAGAAGGGCAGACAACACTCTGGACAACACGTTGGAAAACATAGGCTGGGACATCCCTGATGCCATGGCCACTGTTGTTTGAAATGACCCACTTGCCAGGAAATGAAGCACTGATAGCACCTGCACTTGAGGGTGGATTCCTGTGGGATGGCGGATTGCTGACATCAGGTCAGGCTCCAACTGGTTACACAGTTCCTGGATTGTGGCACGGTCAAACCTGTAGGTGATGATCAAACTTCTTTCCTCCATTGTCGACAGGTCCACCAGCGGTCGGTACACCGGAGGATTCCGCCATCTCCTCACTTGTCCCAGCGGACGGTGCCTATGAAGGACAACAGCGACCACAGAGTCAAACAACTCAGAGCTATGTACCCACAGTCTACACAGAACACAATTCATACACAAAATGTGGCCTGTATTTGTGTTGTGAGACAAGGCCTAGGTATGTGTGACGCAGTTGGTAATTAGGTCATGTGGGCCCCTGAAATGGTGGCTGCCTGACCTCTGAACTGGGACAATCGCGGTATGCGGTCGAAGACCGTGGCGCAATGCTGCATTGGTTAACATTGGACCCTATGGGTCCCAGGAGCCAATGACGATGTACGCCGGCGGTTATGGTACGCACCGCCGCGGACGTCACCACCAAGGACGTGACTGCCATTTTCTCTCTGTTGAATCACTCGATAACTGATCTTCGACAGGAGAGGACCTACACTTCAAGTGCTGCTGTGACCTCGGTCTGGAAGAGACAATGGCTTGTGCGTCTGGGGAAAGGGCCCCTGCCTTCACTGCAGAGGAGTTGGAGAAGCTCGTCGACGGGGTCCTCCCCCAGTACACACTACTCTATGGTCCTCCAGACCAACAGGTAAGTACACAGGGAGCATGTTGTATGGGCTATGCCTGTGTGGAGAGGGCTGGTTGTAAGAAGGAAGGGGCACAGTTCTGCGTGCATGAAGGACTGTGAATGCATGTGCCACATGGTAAGGGTAGGGATGTGGGCCACTCACTTTGACGGTGCAGTTGATAATGACTTCTCTTCTTCCCCTGTACATGTCATGTTTGTCAGCACCCACCAGAAGAAGGATATTTGGCGTGCCATCGCCAAGGACGTCCAGACCCTGGGGGTCCACCACAGACGGAGCACCCACTGCCGGAAAAGATGGGAGGACATTCGCCGTTGGAGCAAGAAGATGGCGGAGGCTCAGCTGGGGATGGCCTCCCACAGTGGGAGGGGTGCCCGTCGAACCATGACCCCCTTGATGTTCCGGATCCTGGCGGTGGCCTACCCTGAGTTGGATGGGCGCTTGAGGGCATCACAGCAGACAGAAGGGGGTGAGTACACTCTCATTCAGCGGACTTTGTGCGCAGTGAAGGTGTCTGGGTGGGGGAGGAGGGCTGTGGGTTTCCCTAGGCCAGGGCGTGTTCCGTAGGCTAGGCCCCTCCGTAATGCAGGCCATGTGGCACCCCACCCCACCTCTGTAGTGCCAAGTACAGGTATTCATGCCCCTGTGTCATCTATGTGTGCAAATGTCAGCCACAGCCATGTAGGCCATTTCCCAGGAATTGCATCTGTAGAGTCCAACAGCGTGACGTAGTGCAGGGGGATGCTGTGTCTGTATTGTCCTCCAACAGTAGCGGTAAGCCATGCACTCAACCTGTCTTTCTTTTGTCGTCCCCCCCCCCTTTTTGTGGTCTCCCTGTTCTTGTGTACATTAGCATTATCAGGCGGTGGTACAGTGGCACCGGAGCACAATGGAGCTGTATCCCACATGGCCATGGAGGGCCACACCACGGACTCAGAATACACCAGTGGGACGGAGGGCGAGGGGAGCACCACGGCGGTCACAGGATCTGCAACCAGCGACACAGACTCGTCCTCCGATGGGAGCTCCCTTGTGGTGGCGGCAACATCTGTGCCCCCAACTTCTACAGGTACAGCCGCCACCCCCCTACCAGCACCGCCCTCCCAGCAGCCCCTCAGCCTTCACCCCGTGCCCGCTCATCCAGGAGGGTGGGCATCACCTTCGCCCAGGCACCTCAGCCCCTGCTCCTGTCACCTCTGTTGCCCTCAGTGAGGAGGCCATTGACCTCCTCAGGTCCCTCACTGTATGGCAGTCTACCATTTTGAATGCCATCCAGGGTGTAGAAAGGGAGTTGCAACACACAAATGCATTCCTGGAGGGCATTCATTCTGGTCAGGCTGCCCTTATCGAACCCTGCAAACTCTGGCCTCAGCACTGATGGCAGCCATTGTCCCTGTGTCTAACCTCCCCCCTCCAACTTCCTCCACCCAGACCCAATCCCCTGTACCCCAGCGTATTCCAAGAACACCATCAGACCAGCCTTCACACACCTCACCACACAAGGGAAGCTCAGGCAAACATAAGCACCACACATCCCACAGGCATTCACGCAAGCATCACACACATAAAGACACACCAACATCCACTGCCTCCACTGTGTCTCCTTCCTCCTCGTCTCCCTCCTCCCTCCCAGTCTCGTCTACACTCACACCTGCATGCACTACCACTACAGCCACTACGTCCCTCTCCAGCACACCCACCACCACACCCGCTCACGTTCAGTCACCACCCCCACTACCATTTCCATGTCCCCTGTGTCCTCTCTCAGTGTGTCTGTGACGCCCCCTCCGAAGATACGCAAACGCAGGCACACACCCACCCAACAGCCATCCACCTCACAACATCCTCCAGCACATGCACCTGCACCCAAATCCACAAAAGTTACACCTCCTACAACCACCACCTCTTCCTCCACTCCCAAACCCCCTCCAGCTACCTGTCCCAGTGTCTCCCAAAAACTTTTCCTGTCCACCCTTAACCTATTTCCCCCCACACCCCCGTCCAACTCATACGTCCCGTACTAGCACCTCAGCCAGAAAATCTCTGGGACCTGTGGTGCCTGTTGTATGTGGAGTGCACCGGCCACCAGGCCAGCCAGTGTGGCACAGAGCCACAGCACAGCCAGCCCCCCCCCCCTGTGAAGCACCAGAAGTTGGACAGTGCCCGGCGGGAGAGGGGTTAGACTCCAGCCAGAAAAGCCGCTCACAGGGGTCCCGGGGGGAGTGTCAACTCAGCTGTGACTCCTCCCAAGGTAGGGAAGGGGCAGAAGAAATCTCCAAAGTCTGGGAGAAGCAGCACGGCGGAGAAGACCGCCATCATCCCCACTGCCTAGGAGGCCACCGCCAGCCCCATCGTCACTGCCCAGGAGGCCACTGCCAGAGTCACTGCCCAGGAGGCCACCGCCAGCCAAAGTCCAGCTGGCCAGGAGCCCCCCGCAAGCTACAGCCCAGCTGACCCATGAAGGGCCACAGCCCTGTTGGGCAATGAAGGACCGCCTTGGGAAAGACCGCTGAACAGGGCAAAGACTGCCATGGAAAGAACCGCTGAACAGGTCTGACACTGGCAATTCAAGCACCGCTGAACAGGCCAAGGACCGCTGAACAGGGCAAAGACCGCCATGGAAAGCACCGGTGAACAGGTCTGACACTGTCAACTCAAGCACCGCTGAACAGGCCAAGGACCGCTGAACAGGGCAAAGACCGTCATGGAAAGCACCGCTGAACAGGTCTGACACTGGCAACTCAAGCACCGCTGAACAGGGCAAAGACCGCCATGGAAAGCACCGCTAGCCCATTAGCGGCAGGGCCAGTGACGCAACTGGGACCGTCACAGGGTGTGTGCTGCACTCTGGGCACCAGTCCCTCTCCAGAACCAGTGGAGAACAGCATCCACTCCGTCTGTCCTTGGCAGGATGAAGAACTCTGGGCACCAGTCCCCCTCCAGAACCAGTGGAGAACAGCATCCACTCCGTCTGTCCTTGGCAGGATGAAGCACACTGGGCACCAGTCCCCCTCCAGAACCACATGGAGAACAGCATCCACTCTGTCTGTCCTTGGCAGGATGAAGCACTCTGGGCACCAGTCCCCCTCCAGAACCAGTGGAGAACAGCATCCACTTGAGATACTGTGGCTTTGCACTCCCCAGGATATGGCAGTGGGCAAGCCACCCGCTGTAGATACTTGATAGACTGTGGCTTTGCTCTCCCCAGGATTGAACAGTGGGCAACCCACCCACTGTAGAGACTTGAGAGACTGTGGCTTTGCACTCCCCAGGATATGGTAGTTGGCAACCCACCCACTTGTGAGACTTGAGAGACTGTGGCTTTGCACTCCCCAGTATACATCTGTGGGCATGGAGACCCCTTGTGGATCTGGCGTGGTGCACTCATGTGGCTGAGGTGTCCCCCCTTCCCTTCCCCCTGAGGTGCATGTTGTATTTCGATCTGATGCCCCTGCAGTGTTCTCTCCGTTTTGATTGGGTATCTTGTGTGGGCCTCGCCCATGCATTTTGGGCCCAGTGGTCCACGGACTATGAATGGTGCAATACCTGCACTACTAATCGTGGTGTATATTTTGTTTATTGTGTATATATATATATGTATATATTTGCTTACTGTATTTTGAGATATTACAATGGTTCCACTCATTTCCTTTTGTCTTTGCATTCTTCCGGCGGGGTTGAGGTGTGTTACTGTAATGTATAGATATGCATTGGTGTGTGTGTTGTAGTGGGTGAGGGTCGGGGTGGGGGTTGGGATGTTTGTTGTGTGTGTCCCTGTGTTTTTGCCTCCCCCCCTCCCCTATGTCATAGGTGCAGTACTCACCATGGTCTTCGCCGCCGGCGTTGATGATCCTCGTAGAGGAACAGGAAGACTAGCACTGGCAGAATATGGAGTTCCGGCTCCATGGTGCCCTCCTTCCTCGTGGAGTGTGTAGAGGTGAGCGTTTTCCCTTTGAAATGACTGTTTCTGCTGTGTTTTTATCCGCGGTGAATCCGCCCCGAAAGATGGCAGATTGGTAGGTTGTGATACTGTGGGCGGTACATTGTCTTCCGCCTGTCTGTTGGCGGTGACCGCCATGCTGTTTGTTTGTACCGCCATGGCGGTCAGAGTGTTAAAGTGTCTGTCTTTGTTGGCGGTTTCTGTCACGGTCGTAATTCCAATTTTTTTACCGCCGGCCTGTAGGTGGTCTTACCGCCGCTTTAACACCATCCGCCAGAGTTGTAATGACCACCAAAGTGTCCCCAGTGAAATCACAGTACTGTCAAAAAGTAGTGAAATACTCGGGACACCAAATAGAAAAAGATGCAAGGAAAGTTTCTAGAGGAAGAATTACAGCTATTTTGCAATTGAATCCTCCAGTTTCATAAAGAGATGTCAGAGTGTTTTTGGGAATGGGGAGCTACTGTCCCAATTTTTCTATTATTTAAAAGCCATTGCAGAGACTGACCCATAAAGATATTTTTGAACCAGTGCCCTTTGATGAAGCTTGTATGAAAGCTTTCACTGAGCTGAAAGAGAGTATGTTCAGAGCATCAGCTTTGGAAATGCCTGACTACACTGAACCATTTTTGTTGTTTTGTCATGAACATGATTGCTGTTCACTTTCTGTCCTTGTACAAGTACATGGTTTTGTAAAACGCCCTGTAGCATATTTTTCTGCTACTTTGGACCCAGTCGCAGCAGCTTTACCTGGCTGTTTGCGGTCTGTGGTGGCGTTTGGTTTTTCCCTCACTCAAGGTGAGAGTATTGTGATGGCACATCCTTTAACTGTGTTGGTCCCATATTCTGTTGAGGTTTTGCTTACCCGAACAAAGACACAATTTTTCACAAATGCACAGCTTACGAGACATGAGCTTTTGATTTTAGGCTCTCCTAACGTGTCCTTAAAAGGGGTGTACTGTGCTTAACCCAGCAACCCTGTTCTCAGTGGAAAATGTTGAAATTGAAAGACTGATAGAAGTTGAACATGACATTCTGGAGGTTACTGAATTGTGCCCAAAACCCATACTTGATATTGAGCATACTCTGTTGGAGGAAAATGATCAACTTATTTTTGTTGATGGTTCCTGTCTAGGAGATAATGCAGGGATATTGAAATCTGGATATGGTGTGTGCCAATTTCTGGTATACTGAAAGCTTCATGGCTTCAAAGAGTATTTTCTGCACAAGTGGCTGAATTTGTGCCTCTTACTAGAGCATGCTGTATTTCTGCAGAGCTTAAAGTTACAATTTTCACAGCCAGTCAATATGGCTTTGGTGTAATGCACTACTTTGGGCAGTTGTGGTCACAGAGATGTTTTGTGACCTTTTCTGGCTCACCAATTAGAAATGGTGATATGATTAATGATTTGTTACAAGCTCTAGAATTACCTGTGAGGATTGCTGAGGTTAAATGTAATGCACACCAGAAATCAAATAATTGTGTTCCAAGGGGAAATGCTTATGCGGGTCAATTTGCAAGGTTTTGTGCATTGAACTGCATCTCTTTTAATGAAGAATGGAAAGAACTAAATGTTGATGAAGTAAACCTAAGTTTTGTGTTAACAGTGATTGATACATTCGAAAAAATCAAAAGTTTGCATGAAAATGTTTCTGAAGATTGAAAGAAAGGTTGGATAAAATTGAAGTATTCACAAAGCGATGATGATGATGACATATGGGTTTTAAATGAAGGGCATGTGGTTTTGCTAAATTGTCTACTGACGCACATGCCAAGATAGTATCATGGTCAAGCACACATTGGCAGAGATGTAATGATTCGCACATTTAAACAGTTCTGGTTCAATCCAGAGTTTAGATAGAGAGACCGATGCATTACATGCCAACAAATGAATGTGGGGAAAAGAACAATTGTCAATTTGAGTCACATTGGAGGAACAGAAGGTTCATTCAACAAAGTGCAAATAGATTTTATTGAGATGCTGTGTGTGGTGGTTTGAGATGTGTGTTGGTGATTGTGCTTTTAGACACTGGATTGAAGCCTACTCTACACGTAGAAATGATACCCTCACAGTAGCAAAGCTGATACTTAGGGAGTCGATACTTTGTTTTGTTTTTCCAGCCACTTTAGAATCAGACAGAGGAAGTCACTTCAATAATGAGGTGATGAAATTACTATGTGCAGCCTTAAAAATTGAGCAGAGGTTGCATTATAGCTATCAACCTGAAGCTTCTGGATTAGTGGAGCAAATGAATGGTACTCTGAAAGCATGTGGATGACTTGTCTGGAACCTAGGAGGAAGGGGCCTTACCAAGTTGTACTCATAATTATGACTGCTGTGAAGTGTGCTGGGATCCCGATCTTGATTCACGCCAGTCACATTCGAAAAGTGCCCTATCCTCTTTAGGATGAAGAAGAGTTGTTGAGAGCACTAACAACTACTATACGGTCTCAAGGAGCAAGAAGAGAGATTGTGGAGACAGAGACAGAGACAGTGCAAACTGGTAAAGATCCCGGTACACATCTAAGGGGTGAAATAGAGGCTCCTGAAGCTGCCCAAGCACAAACAAATATAGCAGGAGAGTCAAGTCAGAGGAGGACGCTCCCAGAAGCAGATGACTGGGAAGATCATTTGAAATGAATCACATTTCCTGAACCAGCTGAGGAGGGTGCTGAGTTGAATCAAAGTCATGCAGATTTGACTCATCCTGAATTAGTTAATGTTGCAGATACATCCAGTCAAAATCATGATGAATCGAGATGAGTTGTAAGTCCTGTTTTGAAAACAACACTGTCAAGAAAAGCTGTGAAAGGAGGCAAGAGGCCCATACTGTAGACAAGTGAAAGGGTTCCGGATGTACTGTCAACTATGAATGAGGAGCCAGACACTACAACAAGAGCAGATACAGATGAAGATCTGAGTGAAGGGGAAATAAGTGGAAATCGGAGAACAACAAGAAAAAGAGTTGCGAGTCGAAGATACTCAGGTCCTGGATGGGCGTATTTTACAACAGATGAGTGTCAATGTGAATTTTTGCCCTTTTGTTTTGATTGTGAAATTCCAAATCAACACTTTGGAAATTGAAATTGATTTTGAACTGCGTTTTGAAACTGCACTGCCAACTGAACAAGAAAGTCATTATACACTAAAAGTGATCATTATTGAACAATGGAATATGATCTAATCAATCAATCAATCATGGATTTCTAAAGCAAGACTACTCACCTGTGAGGGTCTCAAGGTGCTGGGGGTGGGGAAGAGGGAGAAGCTGAGGATCAGTCGAAGAGCCAAGTCATGAGGTCCTTCCTAAATTGTGACAGGGTGGGGGACTGTCTGAGGTGGAAGGGGAGGGTGTTCCAGGTCTTAGTGGTGATGTGGGAGAAGGATCTTCCTCCGGCTGTGGACTTCCAGATGCAGGGGACGTTGGCGATGGACTGGTCGGTGGTGCGGAGATATCTGGCGGGAGTGCAGAAGGAGAGTATGTGGTTGAGGTAGGCTGGTCCGATGTCGTGTAGGGCCTTGTAGGAGTGTGTCAGACATTTGAAGGTGATTCTCTTGTCGATAGGCAGCCAGTATAGGTCTCTCAGAAGGGCGGAGGTGTGGCTGTGACGGGGGCATTGGTGATGAGTGGGACAGAGGCGTTTTGGATGCGTTGCAGCTTTTTCCGGGTCTTGACGGTGGTTCCAGCATAGAGTGCATTGGTGTAGTCGAGGCAGCTACTAAGAAGGGCCTGGGTGACTGTCCTTCTGGTTTTGGTTGGGATCCACTTGTAGATCTTCTGAAGCATGCGCAGGGTGTGCTCACTGTCAGTCCATTGAGAGCAATGAGTCGAGGATGACGCCGAGTTTGCAGGAGTGGTCGTGGAGGTAAGAGTAGGGGTGTTTCCGAGGGCATGGGGCCACCAGGAATCATTCCAGGTGGGGGGTGTGGAAAGAGACATTTGAGACTGATTTTGAAAAGCTGCTAAACCGATTTTTGACAAAGGTATAGAGAAAAGTCTTAAAGCTGTTGTTAATAACTGCAAAGAAGACTGAAGATTATTTTTGTTTTCACTTTTTGGCTGCATATTTAAATATTTTTATTTTTATTTTTATTTCTGATTCTTAATAGATCATTGATAACAATCACAATCACATTAAAAACAATAGGTGTTGCAAATGTATGTGTGTTGGATTTGCAGTTGTATGTGTGCTAGTAAGTTTGTTATTGATTGTAAGTATGAGTGTTTTTAACAAGGCTGGGACCAATTATACACCTGCTTCAGAGACTACTACACTTCCTAAATTAGAATTGTTTAACACTTCCTAAATTAGAATTGTTTAACAGGGATGAAAAATAGTTGCACCTAGATGACTCACAAGGAGATCTTTCTTCTAATGTTGTTTATCACTTGTATGAATAAGTTGAGATGATGAATGTGAGAGAATGCTATGTTTGCACGCAGATTCCTTCATCAGTGCAAGAAAGAACGACTTACCATAGCTTGCAACTAACATATGGAATTAGTCGCAGTCTTTTACTAAAAAGGCTTTATAACCAAGGGTACATACAATATTTGTACTCTAATTTTGGCATGGTGTTTTCTTTGGTTCCAATTAACCAACACTTGAGTAGTATAGCTAAAGAGAGAAATATTGATATTGTGGGAGGTTTCTTTGAGCCTTCACTAACATTTGGTACTGCTTGGGCTCATCAAAACAACTTGACATACTTGCTTTCGCCAGTAGAAAAATATTTTCTAAAACAAACTGATGACAGGAGAAAAGCATTGAAACAGAGAAAGGATTAGCGAATAGGACATTTAGAAATGATTATGCATATAGTGAGACTAAAACACAAGGGAAGCTTGCTTTAGGTTTTCAACATGTAGGAAGGCTATGTATTTACAGACCTCAATCCAGAACTGATACTAATTTTGTGGGAATGAGTGAGTGCAGACATCTATTTCTTTTTAAGAATACATGAGATTTTATGTTAAATGGACAAGATCCTGCAATTCCTAGGCTTTATTACATCTGTGGAAAACGTGCTTATTATTGTCTCCCAAGGGGATGGTATGGGACATGTTTTTTGGGATTGGTTTTACCAAAGATTTACCAGATTAACATTATAGATGACACACGTGGCATAATTGAATTTAAAAGACCAAGATTAAAAATAGCAACTTATTCTGAAATAATTGGGGATATATTTGGAGCAAGTATTCCCTCTGTAGGAGTTGTTCTGAATGCCATAAAAATTAGAAAGTTACCTACTACTGTGGATTACATGCTGACTGATTTTTCTGGAGCCATAATTTTAATGGATACTGAAATGGCTGTGGTCTGTTCAATGGTTCTTCAGAACCGTCTTGCATTAGATATTCTTTTAGCAAAGGAGGCAGAGTCTGCCGGATGCTGATAGCCAATCATCATTGCACTTATATACCTGACAATAGTAAGAAAATAAAAATTTCATTAAGGATCTGACAGACTCAAATTCTGACTTAAAGGATCTGAATGAACCAGGGGAATGGGAAAATATTGGCAAAGATTTTTACTGAAGTGAAAAATTTGTCAGGGTATTGAAACCATTATTAATTGTGGTTATATGTGTCATCTGTATAATTGGATTTTACAACCTGTACATACTGATAAAAAGACAAAGGATGAAAAATGAAGAGAGAAGGGAAGATAAGCAGATACTTTCATGATTTGGGAAAAACTGAGAACTTGAGAAAACCAAGAAATGGTAGATATTCTAGATAAACTAAATTTTGAACTGACTCACAAATATTATTACAAGTATTGAGTACAAGTATTAATAAGTATATTTTGTGAAAACATATATAGTTGTCAGAGGAGGGTTTGTTGGAGTGTAAACATTATTAATAAAAATGATGTCATTAATATATTAAATATAATATGAAATAACATGTATTATAAGCCTAACTGAAATCATGTATTAGTAAAATAAAAACATGTAGCTGATATGGTAAACATCATAAACAAAGTATATTAACATGTGAAAAATAATGTCTAATGAAAATGTATTGCAATTAACAATAATTAAATGTATTGTAAAATGGATATTAAAATGTACTGAAAGGATTAATGGTTTACCTTTTATGAAATGTTTTATTCTTCATGTTTAGCATTGGTTTGAAAAAGTCTCACGTTTTAGTAATTTTCCCGAGGCAATGTTTTAAAAGTGTTAACTATGTAAAATAACCTTTCTCTAAGCGTCATGTGTGACTGGCTCACTATGGAAAAGTTAAGTTTTTCTGCTGTAAGATTTGTCTGACTTCCTGGGATGGGATAATGTGCACCCAGGAACAATAGTCTTCAGTGCTCATGTATAACCTGCAACAATTGTATTCTAAAGCAGAAACTGGTGATCTAAAGCAAGAAAAGAAGAGGCAATCGTGGGTGCAAAAAATGAAGAAAGATACTTCTGGGACGTGGATCAGAAGCTATTGGTTGGACACTAAAACACCCCATAGTCTGACCAATAGAAATGTAGCTAGTTGCTTTCTAGGACTGAAATATAGCAGAGATTAGGTGATGTAAGCTCAGATTTCTTTTTTCAAGTCTTAGTGAAATGGTGTAAAATGTTCCTTAGCTCTTGCTATTATTCTGTCAGTTCAGAGGCATTAAGGCCAAATATTACTGAAATGTTCCATATTATGCCATTGTTCTCTGTAGAATGCATAGGGTATGTACAAAAGAGGCCCCTACTACTGCTTAATAAAAAATCAACAATCAACCAGTGCATACAATCTGCCATAAGAAAATTAAAGTCCTGGGAGCAGCTTTGCTAAGAATACGGAACCCGGATTCTGAAGCACACTTAACAGGTCCAAAGGAGTGCAAATTTATTTGTCAATTCTGTAAGACACATCTGAAAGCAGAAACATTCAACTAAAGCATGTAACAAGAAATGGCATGTGTGTAGTTAGTATCCTTAACAATAATTTGCCTATTGAAAGAGTTTGGACGCTGAGTGATAATTAGCAATTAATTCCATTCTTTAGAAGGGGTGTTACACGTTATCTTTTCAACTGGTCCATGATATCAGTGAATTTAAAAAATGCTGCATCTTATCTGTGTCTACTGATGGTTGTGTGTATCTAACATAATTGCTCTCTGTTACTAAATATTTAAACAATGCCTTTCAGAGGTCAGACCTATTTTTTAATGTTATGCATGCCTTCCACCTGTCCACAGCATTCTTTTTCTGAGAGAGGGCACATGTTCGATAAACCAATGATTTAGAGGATCCTGGAATTAGTTTTTGCACATTGATGTGATTTTAGTGTTGAAATCGATTGACAATATTGTGCACATTTCACAAGTGAGATTGTTACTTTAATCCATCTGGGTGTTTGATATCCCCTTGAAGCAAAATGAGTTATTTTTGTGATGCCACTTCTTTTCTTAATTCTAAATGTCATGGATGATTGTGATTAGGTGTCTGTCCCACTTACTAATTTACTAGGTCTGATTAAACATTTTAGGAGTTCCGAGGGGTAAGAAGAGACAGTAATACATTTTAATAAATTTACAGTGTAACCCATTTGGCTATAAAATGAATCTTGGAGGCAGAATTTAAATCCAAAAGATTTATTACAAATTCAAAGCCTGGCTTATGTAAATGATTCTCAAAAATATACTATGTGAGTACGGAACCACTAAAGAGAGTTATAAAGATGAATCAGATTAAACCATACAAGCAAAAGGCATACCAAAATCTCTGTTGCCGCAACACAAAAGATAAGAAAATGAGTCCAGATTTCTATCCTCCTTCTTAATCATTTAAATTGAAATTAAAGTGATGTAACTAGTCTAATAAAAATAAGCAAACCCAAATAATCTCCAAATTATGGAAATAGAAAATGAATCACAGTGTCAGCATCCCAGAAACCTCAGTACAACTTCTAAAGGAGAGAGATGTGCGTAGCATAGAGCCACACCAGCCAAGGAAAGAAAAAGAGGCCTTACCTCGCTTAAGACCTCATGACGAGTTGGGCGGTCAGACTGCCTGACTGCAATTTTGGAGGTCCTGGATAGAATGCCATGCTGGCAGTCTTCCAGACCTCCCTATTACGAGTCATAGAGGCAGGACCACCGACCGCCAAGCAAAAATGGCTGACCACCAGAGGTGCAGCGGCCTGTATATAGGCAGTTTGACTTCTAGTGCCATCAGCTGCGCCGCCAACCACCGAGCTTATTAAAAGCACACAGTTGCTTTGATGGTCCCTATTTGGGGGTCAGCCAATGGCGGTCAGGACAACAGCGGTTCACAGTCAGCAAAGTAATAGACAACTGCACATTGGATGAATTAAAAAACAACAAAGCTGACACACATTGGCCAAGTGGACTCACCTGTACTGGACACTATGAAACCCACCTCTTTACAGACCAAAATTATTTATGCTAGGTGAACAAATAAGCCCAAGCAGCTGAAATCCGTCAAGCATATAGATTAGGCACCCTTTTGTTTCACCATCCCATTAAACACCCTGCACACACTTGTGTCCATTCACACCCTATTGCACTTCCACTGTTAAGTAAGTCACTGTCACCCTCATTAGTGTTTTTTCCATGTCACATTCCAAAAAATCCCTGTTTTTCCAAAGATGCGTTAACAGTCATGGTGGATGAAGACATAAGAGTAGAGCCACAATTGTTTGGAGCACAAGCCCAGCATACTCCTTGCAGTAGGAAAATGGAAATTTGAGACAGGATTGTCAACAGAGTAAATGCTGTAGGCACCACCCTGAGCACAAAGAAGAACATCAAGAAGAGGTGGAATGACCTCAGGAACAAGGTTGGTTCCCTGGTCTCCAGGCACCACCTGCAGGCCAAGAAGACTGGCAATGGCTGTTCCAGTGCGCCATTAATACTCTTTCCCTTGGAGGAGAAGGTCTTGGACATACTGAATCCAGAGAGCTTGACAAGGAATACTTGGGGGACTGCAGTCTGGTAAGTCACAACACAAAAATATCACCAAAATGCAATGTCATGCATGTTCATAGCTCAGCTTTGCCCACTGTCCTATTCATGTACCTCACCAACATTCAATACCTAGAATATCTGACTGTTAACACTGTAAATATGTGTTTTTAGACCCAACATCACACTTACCAAGGCCCATCATATGCCATATGTCCAGATGGGATCTGGAAATCTCACAATAACAAAAATACCTTCCAGGATCCATATCATGTACCAAAATGTAAATGTATGCAAACACATAAATGCAGCCTACATACAGATATGTAAAACTGAACAGTTAACAAGTATTGGGGAGTAATGATATTGACCTGACTGCAACTCCAAAAAGGCCCTGTTTCAGTGACTCCAACCACCTGTCCAGTGCCTTTTTTCCTCAAAGACCCCAGTTTGTAAACTCTCAAATGATGTTTACTCACCTGGGGGATAACATTGGTAAGTGTGTTTTGTACAGGGAGTGACCTGAAAGCAACTCCCAGGAGGCACTATTTCAGCAAATTCAACCACCAGCCCAGTGTTCTCTTGTCTGATGACCCCTGTTTGTCAACTCACAAATAACATTTACTCACCTTGGGCTATAACATTTGCATAGTGTGCATAGTAATGAGAGTGACTTGACTACATCCGCCAGGAGGCAGTATTTCCCTAACTCCAACCACCAGCCCAGTTTACATGTCTCCATATACCCCTGTTTGGTAACTCTCAATTGAAGTGTACTCACCTGGGACTATGCCATATGTATGGTGTGTGTATAAGAGAGAGTGACCTCGCTGCTAAGGCCAGGAGGCCCTGTTTCTATAACTCCAAACACCAGCTCAATGTACACTTGTCCAATCCCTCTGTGTCTTAACTCTCAATTGAAGTGTACTCACCTGGGGAAATAACATTTGTCAAGTGTTTGTAGTACAACGAGTGACCTGACTGCAACTCCCAGTAAGCCCTGTTTCTGTTACTCCAACCACCAGCACAGTGGTCATAAGCCCCAATACATCTGGTTGTCAACTCTCAAATTAATTGATCTCACCTGGGGGTTAACATTGGTCTTGTGTGTGTCGTACAGGGAGTGACCTGACTGCAACTCCCAGCAGGGCCAGTTTCCATTAGTTCAACCACCATCACACTGACCACATGCCCCAATACATCTGTTTGTCAACACTCAAATGAAGTGTACTCACCTGGAGGGTAACATTGCTTTAGTGTGTGTAGTACAGGGAGTGACCTGACTGTAACTCCAAGCAGGCCTTTGTTTTAGCAAATCCAGCCACAAGAACAGTATCCTTTGATCCAAAGACCCCTGTTTGTCAACTCACAAATGAAGTGTTCTCACCTGGCAGTGAACAAGCACAGATCATGCTCAAATCAGAGATGTGTCTGTCTACATAACTTCATCTTGACTTGCTAACCGAAGATGTAACTATTGAGGACAGGAAGGACAGCTTACCCAGTGTATGCAAGAAGTATTCCTAAGTATTCCTAAGTATTCAAGATGCATCAACAGACTGGCAGCAGCAATAGACACATTTACCCAGCACTGTGCACATGACTCTAATCACATATCCAACCAAGTCCTAGGTCTGCCTGCATCCCTCTCAAATATGCCTCCAAACAGTTTTAGCCATATGTTGCCACTCCACTGTGTTGCCTTTACCGCTGGCAAGATGCCATTTTCACTGCAACTGATTTGTACATTTCAGCAGCTGCTTGAGTCTAAGTGACTTGGCATGGTACACACATGTCATGTCAATACACTCAATACCATGGTTACTTTCCACAATTGGTTTAACTACAACTCAACTTTGTACAAGCTCTCTGATTACTATAACTCTAAACCTTTGGAGGTAGATATCACAATACAACCATTAACAATGTATGTTTTACATCAACAGGTGGATCTGCTGCTGGGCACACAGAGACCATGGAACAGACTGCCACTACCCCCCTAGATGAAGCCCTCAGTGAAGAGACCACTCCTGGACATCTGGATGTGGAGGGCGGTCCTGGTGCACCTGGGCAACTTGGTCAGATGGCAACAGTGAGTCTCACTGTGCCCACAACATCACCTCCTAGCCCTGTTGCTTTGACATCACAGGCAACCATTCGTCACCGTAACCTGTGTCCAGAGTCCAGTGTCTTCTATCTCATGCCGCCCAGTCTTGGATCCAGATGTGCAGTGCTACATTTCAGACAATGAGGGTCCAGGAGCAAGTTGGGGAGGGCAGTCGCAGCAACGGCACAGGCCCATGGTGTAAGGGTGCATGGGAGGGATGGGATGAGGCCACTGGGGCTGCTCTTGGCCAGGATGCCATTAGCCACATCTTGGGAGTCTATCAGGAGCCCCAAGGTGTGATGGGACAGGTGTTGACCAAACTCCAGGAAATCAAGCAGCTACAGAGAGACATGCATCAGGACACATGGGAACAGATGGAGACCCAATATAACAACTAAGGCCCCCTAACAGGGGTGTTGAGGGACATACATACCACCCTGGGCAGGGCTTTTCAAAACCAGTCTACCCATTCCTTTGGCCAATCAATAGCAGGCCCAGCAACGTTGGTGCCAGACACTGGAAGGGAGGTCCTGCAAGAAGAACACCAAGGCCCGGGCACTTCTGCCTCTGTAGCAGCAGATCCCCAATGAAAGTGGGGACATCCAGCCATGAACCCAGAAGCAAGACACCCACTACTGCCAGTAAGAACCCTCATCCTTAAGGACCTCCTTTGTGTGTTCCACATTCACTCTGGACTGATCCTGACCCACCTACCATTTCCAATGGGAGGAGTACTCTGGACTTTGGACTCCCAGTGGTGTGGCATCTACTCCAATTGTTTCATTAAGCATGACTGAACCCTTCACATTTGAATTTTTGTTGAGACACATCACATATATTTTTTGTTAGTCACGGCTGCACAATAAAATCACCCTTTACTGAAACTTTGCTGATTTTAATTTATATTTAGCCATGTAAATATGACAGGCCATGTGAAATATACAATGATTATCCAAGCTTCTTGTATAAGATGGGATATGTTGAATGTACAGTGGCTATCTCAGGATTAAAAACCTCCCACACTAACACATACATACAAGTGTCTGTTCAAACTAAAAACGTTATTACAGTGTGCAGAACATTGGCTGTCATCCTGCCAGGACTATTGGAAAGCAAAAATGATTGATTCATACTGAGTAAATTGACATGTTGACAAGTACAGACCTCCAAATCATGGAAGGAAGGGAATTGATAGACATTGTCCTATAGAATAGGCAAGCATTGATGTGGTTTATGTCAGCACCTTGACCCTCATCACACACCACACCTAAATTATCCAACATCACATAATCCAAGATACAGACAGATGGCAGTGCACTAGTCCCTGATCACAGTGCTATCATAATCCAATGCCCATGAATCTGGCAAAAACAGTGTCCATGGTCTGGCACATGCACTGTGACCTACAATGATGAAACACATCTACAGCCACATACAGGTCAGACAAAATGAGTGTTTAACCAATGTAAAGGAAAAATGACTTGGGGGGTCATTACGACCCTGGCGGAAGGCGGAGAACCGGCGGTAAGACAGCCAACAGGCTGGCGGTCTCACCTTGTGGAATTATGACCATGGCGGTTACCGCCATGGTCATCCGCCGGTTCTCCGTTCCGCCTGCCAAGGCAGAGATGACCGCCGGGCTGGAGACCTGGGAATCCAGCCCAGCGGCCGTCACTATACCGCCGGGGGTATTTGGACCCGGCTTACCGCCGTGGATTTCCAGCAGTTTGATCCGCCATGAAATCCATGGCGGTAAGCACTATCAGTGCCAGGGAATTCCTTCCTTGGCACTGATAGGGGTCTCCCCCACCCCTCACCCCGACTCCCTCCCCTACACCCCCCACCACCACTGACACCCCCCAAAGGTGGCAGGGCCCCCCTCCCTACCCCGACCCCCAACATCACATAACTCACACACACCCGACACGCATGCAGGCACCACCAACACGCACACACCCCGACATACATGCCAACATCCACACACACAGTCAGACACGCACACCCACATTCAAACATACACGCACACATCCATACAGACATACCCACAGACATACACGGACTCATTCCCAAACACGCATCACCCCCACAAGCATACACGCACTCACACACCCCCTCTACATACTCAGACACACACCCCCATGCACGCACACAACACACAACACCCCCCACCCACCTCCCCTAACAGACGATTGACTTACCTGGTCCGTCGATCCTCCGGGAGGGGATGGGAGCCATGGGGGCAGCTCCCCGACACCACACCGCCAACAGAACACCGCCACGGCGAATCACAGGACGTAATTCGCTGGGCGGTGTTCTGTTGGCGTGGCGGTGGAGGTGGAGCAACCTCCACTTCCCCGCCTCCCGCCAGTATGGCTGTTGGCGGCTTTCCATCCGTAAAGGGCCGGAGAGCTGCCAACGGTTATAATAGGCCGAGCGGCAAACTGCCTGCACTGGTGGTCTTCCGCTCGGCTGTCCCTCGGTGGTCTTAAAAAAAGACCGCAGAGGTCAAAATGACCTCCTTGGTCTTTAGCTAGGACTTCATATTTCATGCCCACATTATGACATGAAACACTTCTGACCTTCTACCCAAACACTGTGCAAGCTGTCTTGGCACAGGTCTCACACCCCCAAGCTGTGCAACCTACATTTCCTGGAACTATGTCTACTTCGTATGTCAGAACAGCATTACATACTCGCCAATGTCCCAACTCTGAAATTCCCACATGAAGATTTCATGGTGAAAGTACCTGTACAACGAGCAAAACAAGGAGTATGGGCTTGAAACCATATATATATCACCCAAGTCACATAGTAAGCATCTGGAAAACAAAATACATTGCAAGGAATTTGACCCAAACAAAGCAACATCATCAAGGAGGAGATGTGTCAAAAGCTATCTCGTTAAGCAGCCTTAAGTTGATTATTGCTGCCTAGTTGTATCCAAAGCACTAAACTCTAAACAGTATTAAAACTGCAGCTCATAACACCATCATAGTCAAGACATCACAAGAAATACTTACACTCATGAAAGGTAGCTGTGGATAAGATCTTCCCTTAAGTAAGCTCCTTTCTCTTCTCCACTGTCATCTTCAGTTGGCATTTCAGGATTTTCATCTGGTGGTAATGCAGACTCCCCCTCCTCTGGGATGTACGGGATATTCCTCTGCAGGGTGATGTTGTGGAGCATGCAGCATGCCACAGTGATCTGACACACTTTCCCAGGTGAGTAGAGGAGGGCTCCACTAGTCCTCTCCAGACACCTAAATCTGGCCTTCAGGAGTCTAAGGGCCATATTTATACTTTGTTTGTGCCGGATTTGCATCATCTTTTTTACGCAAATCCAGTACAAACTTAACTCCATATTTTTATTTTGACGCTAGACCCATCTAGTGTCATAAATATGGAGTTAATGTCATTTTAAGGATGCATGAAACCAACTTGTGTCAATGAGATGCAAGGTAGGGGTTCCCATCCAAAAAATGACTTAAACACCCTAGCGCCATTTTTATCCACCCGGGCAAAAATGATGCACGGGTGCGAGGCAGACCCGAAAAAATGAAGCTAAACCCGATTTGCGTCAAAATATAAAGCCTGGGTCAGGGCAGGTGTTAAAATGAGGCTAACACACCACTACTTAAGGAAAACACACACAAGCAACATTACAGACCATCAGGACAACATGGAGTTTCTACTGATGCAGCTTGCAAGACAACGCCGAGCACAGGACCAATGGCAGCAGCCACCATCACCCCAACGTGGCCCACAAAGGCAACGCAGAAGGCAGGAGAGACTTTTCAGAAAGAGGACAACCTTCCATGCCCTCCAGGAACAGGACATCATCCAGAGGTATCAACCCAACTGGCAAGCCATACAGCAGCTGCTGCACCATATTGAGCCACAACTAACAGTTAACCTGCAGACACCACATAACATACCACCAGTGACCAAGCTGCTAGCTGTCCTGCAATGTTGGCAAGTGGCTTCTTCCTGACAATGAATTCCCTGTTCGCTGGGGTATCACAGCCCTCATTTGTGGCCTTCCTGCCCAAGGTGTTAGATGCCATATTTTCCCTCACACCCCACCACATCAGCTTCCCCAACACCTAGCAAAAGCAGAAGGAGATAAAACAGGGCTTCTATCAAATCCAAGGCTTCTGGCATGTGCTTGGTGCAATTGACTACAAAAATGTCTGGATCGTCCCATTTGCAGCAACAGAGCACCTATTCAGGAACAGAAAGCACACACATTCTATCAATGTTCAGGCTATAGTTGACAACCAGGGATTGTTCACAAACATCTTGGCAAAGTATCCTGGGAGTGTCCATGATTCATTCATATTCTGCCACAGCAGGATCAATCACTTCCAGGACGGACAATATGGCAATGGCCTTCTTGTCGGTAAGTCAATAAACCTAGCAATGTACACACACAGCATAACAACTCTGTATGACCCACAAAACATACTCCACTACAATGACACGTGGGCAGGCTGACACTGAGGTGTGACACTGGTAGTTATGTTGTACACCCTGACACAATGGAATACACACCTCTGGACAAATGACGGCTGCCACAACATTAGCTGCCACTCTAGAGCAACAGGGAACCAATCTCAAAGCCCACAGTGACAATGACATGGCCTGTACTGGAAGTACAACTTGGAAGATGAACCATTTACAATTACATTAGGCCACATAGCCAATGGGCCACCCTCCCAAACAGTATGCAGGTTGGAAGGGGTGTGCAATGTGTGTTGCAGCAGGTCTAACACCATCAGACACATAGCATGGCAATGCTGACTCAGATGTTGGTGACATGGAAATACTGAGGCAGTCCCAACATCATACATCACTCCTGGGGTGCCGTTTCCAGGTTGCAATAAGGAAGTGGACTGTGCTATGAACACATATTGATGTGGCACTAATGCAAACTGCACACTGCTGCACACACTGAAAGAGCCAATTGCCCATCAAAATAGCATATGTGCAGGGAGATGGCCCTTCCTGCACAGATACATCCACCTTCACAAGGCAGTTAGCCAGGTTCCCTGGAACAAGTTTTGTAGTGTAGGTGCATGGTTGCACATGAGCTACTGGCAGAGGGAACAACAAAGGATTGCCTAGAAACAAATCACACATGGGAAAATTGTGCATTGCCAATACTGAACAGCTCAGTGCTGACAACATATGGAGATGTGCTGTACATTGTCACCTAGCCAAATCAAAGGGCCTCAGTGTTGCATTTCATCTGCAATGATATACGTCTAAATGGATGGGTTGTCCAGGTCATGTAGTGCAACCATGTTACCACCCCATCTGAATCCATTGTGTTTGTGGATCTATCATGTCCCCTCCAGTGAAAGCACACTAAAACATGTTGGACACTACACAACGCATAGTACATACATACTGACCAACAGTTAAAAAAAAAAAATCATAGATCCCAAGTCAATGAGCCAAACACAAATTGTCATGTCAAACAACAGTGCAGTGCAGATAAAACCTCACCAAAGCCCAGGATCTCACACAATACCACAAACGCATATGAGTCACAGACGACACAAGATATCAACTGCCATGCTACATATCATTCCTGTTGCAAGCGCTAACAAAATACTCACTCCAATTATGTTTTGCAGTGGATCAGGGTTACAGGATCCAGCCATGGATCATGACCCCATTCCCCAACCCAAGCACAGCATCAGAGCGTGCCAATAATGAGGTACATCGGAGGACACACACCATTGTGGAAAGGACCATTGCCATCCTGAAGTCCAGATCCAGGTGCCTGGACATCACAGGAGGCAGCCTCCTACATGCCCCACACATTGTGTGTAAAATGAAACTGAGCTGTGCTATCCTGCACAACATTTGTGTGAGAAGGAACATCCCATTACATGAGCCAGACCAAAACTGCTTGAGGAGGATGGTGGCAGGGAAAGAAGGTGGAACAGCAGAACACAGCTGCGGGAATGCACTGCAGACAGCAAATTGTGCACAACTTTTTCACTTAATAGTCATCTACACAACTTGTTAAGATATGTAAATAAACACCTTACTTGATCACACAATCCTGCTCTGGTTTCTTCATTCTCCATCGCATGTTCCTTAGGAATATGACTATTACCTCATGGAGCATATTCAAAAGACAAATCTGACTACTTCTGATGCAACATCACGTGTGATGCGTATGATTGTACAGCTAACATCACATACATATAAACAATACTCATCTCTTGAATGTCACATATGAAGGACAAAATCAGTGGACCACAGCATATGACTCACATCCACGTTACCAACATGGTCAACTGTAGCACATGACAGACAACCATGACATCTCCAATCATAAAGTAAATAGGCACCCCATACTTGAGGCAGCAGATGTGAAATATCAGTGGAAACAGGAATGTATGAACAGACCCCTGACATTATTAAATGTGACACTTGCAATCTCTGCAAGGAGCTTGTGTGACAAGGGGGGCGTCATTTGAGAAAATGGATAGCATGAGTGTCCCAGGTATGACAAGTGTTAGAAATGGGGTCTTTGGTTGGCAGTTAGGTTACCCCCCTGTCCAAGCAAGGACCCACACTCTAGTCAGGGTAAAGGAGAATCACCCTCAGTTAACTCCGCTCACTCCCTTGGTAGCTTGGCACAAGCAGGCTGGCTTAACTTCAGAGTCCAGGTGTAAAGTATTTGTACTAACACACAGAGTAACTCAATGAAAACACAACAAAATGACACAACACAAGTTTAGATAACTAGGTAATATTTATCTGAACAAAACAAGACCAAATCGACAAAAATCAACCATACACAAGTCTAGTTATAAATTAAAGAGCAAAAAGAGTCTTAAATCCTTAGAAAACAGTGCTAACACTGTTAGCGTGAAAAACTACCTGGGTTGCATCAAAATAACACTGCACAGGCGAGTGTGCGTGGGAAAAGGCCAGCGATGCAGCAAATTCTCACTCGTAAGGGAGACCATGTGTCATTCCTCCTCCAGTCGGGTCAGTGTGCATTGATTTTCCTCTCCGCAGGAGAGCAATGGGTCGATCTGGACAGACACCCCTGGTCCGGATAACCTTTGCGTTGTTTTTCCACGCCCAGTGAGTTTTATGTCACCTCCGTCAGCGGGTGTTGCGCATCGTTTCTCCAGCCACGTGCATTGATCTTCCAGGCGCGGTGCAGGTGGAGCATAGATTTCAGCTGTGAAGGCGGCGGCGCGTAGTTTCATAGCCGCGTCTCGGATGTTGCGTCAAAATTTTCCACGCACTGCAGTCTGTGCTTGGATTTTCAGTCTTGGTCTGCCAGCTTCTCCTTTCAAGAGCCCAGGAACTTGATAGGGCACCACTTGGCAGGGCAGGAGTCTCAGCAGAGAGTCCAGGTGCTGGCAGGGGAAGTTTTTGACAGCCCTGATACTTCAAAAACAGGAGGCGAGCTCAGGACAAGCCCTTGGTGATTTCTTCACAAGCAGGAATGCACAACAAAGTCCAGTCTTTCCCCCCTTCTACAGGCAGAAGCAGCAACTGCAGGATAGCTCCACAAAGCACAGTCACAGGCAGGGAAGCACTTCTCCTCAGCTCTTTAGCTCTTCTCCAGACAGAGGATCTGCTTGATGTCCAGAAGTGATCTAGTTTTTCAGGTGTTTGGGTGCTCTTCTTATACCCATTTTTGCCTTTAAAGTAGGCTTACTTCAAAGGAAAGTCTCTCTTGTTTGTGAGATCCTGCCTTGCACAGGCCAGGCCCCAGACACATGCCATGCCTGGGGGTTGGAGATGGCATTGTGTGAGGGAGGCACAGCCCTTTCAGGTGTAAGTGACCACTCCTCCCCTCCCTCCTAGCACAGATGGCTCATCAGGATATGCAGGCTACACCCCAGCTCCCTTTGTGTCATTATCTAGAGAGAAGTGCCAACAGCTTAATTGTCAAACTGACCCAGACAGGGAATCCACAAACAGGAAGAGTCACAGAAGGTTTAAGCAAGAAAATGGCTACTTTCTAAAAGTGTCATTTTCAAACACACAATCTCAAAACCAACTTTACTAAAAATATTTATTTTTAAATTCTGAGCTCAGAGACCCCAAACTCCACATGTCCATCTGCTCTTAAACGGAATCTACACTTTAATCATATTTAAAGGTAGCATCCATGTTATCCCATGAGAGAGATAGGCCTTGCAACAGTGAAACACAAATTTGGCAGTATTTCACTGTCAGGACATATAATACACATTAGTATATGTCCTACCTTAAACATACACTGCACCCTGCCCATGGTGCTCCTAGGGCCTGCTCTATGGGTGTATTACATGTAAGAAAATTGAAGGTTTAGGCCTGGCAAGTGGCTTACCAAGTCGAATTGGCAGTTTAAAACTTCACACACAGACACTGCAATGGCAGGTCTGAGCCATGTTTACAGGGCTACTAATGTGGGTGGCGCAACCAGTGCTGCAGGCCGACTAGTACCATTTAATTTACTGGCCCTGGGCACCTCTGGTGCACTCTACTAGGGACTTACCAGTAAATCAAATATGCAAATCATGGAAATGCAATTACACATACATTTTACATAGGAGCACTTGCACTTTATCACTAGATGGCAGTGGTAAAGTGCCCAGAGTAACAAAAATAGCAAAAACAGAGTCCAGCACACAACAACGACCTGGGAAACAGAGGCAAAAAGGTAGGGGATACCACACCAAAGATGCCAAGTCTAACAACAGGCAATGTTCACATCATATGCCCTGTGCAGTTCACCCCTGGAAATCAGTCCTGCCACTGCTGTGTGTTACGTCTCTGCCCTCCCATTTCTAGGGGGCACTGTAAATGGACTATCTCTACCCTGGGAATCATCATAAACAGTCAGCCAGAGTCCCTTTCTGACTCTGGTTTACTTTCCATTTCCATATGACCTGCTATAAAAGAACTACATTAGCTTCCATGGACTTCAGGTCCCATAATGCACTGCTTGGTAGTCAGTAATACCTGTAATCTTCTGTCCATTGCTTCATATGGGAAAAGTATGGTTGTCCCTTTATACTGGATTCTCTCCTCCAGGACTTGTGAGAGACTGAAGCGGCACACACCTGTGAACTCTCTTGTGTAGCCCAGCCATGTGACTCTGCCCTGGCCTTGCTGCTGCCTGGAACTGCTCATAAGCTGCCATTCCCTGAAGCTCCTCGTAGTGCATTCGAGTACAATTCCTTTGTGTTCCAGACCCCTTGCTGGATTGTGTCGGTCCTGATTCAACCCAAACCTGCTCTCTGTTTTCCCAGTCCTGTTTCTGCTTGTTCCAGTCAGAGTCTACTCCCTGTTTCTCTGCCTTGTTCCTGTTTGTGTCAGCCAGAGCCTGCTTTCTGTTTACCAGCTCTGTTCATGCTCGTTCCAGCTCTCTGTTTCCCAGTCCTGTTCCTGCGTTTGCGTCAGCCTGAGCCTGTTCCCTGTTCCTGGCTTTGCCTCCTAGCTTATTCCTTCTGTTTCTGGTTCCTCTTGGGTTATCTTGTCTGGTAAGTGTACTATCAGTCCTCACTTGTGTAGAAGTGTTTTCCTTTGTACTTGAGTTGGCACCTGGTTTCCAGGAGGCAAATCCAGTGTCTCAAACACAGTACGTACCAAACATGTCCACACACAAGTCACCATGAAGTCGTAACCAACAATTAATGACATACGAGCGGTAACATATCCTACATAGCATTCAAAAGCCACCCTCAATGATACCTCAGTTGTTTTTGTCATGTCAAATGTAAGGTCCCCTTAGTCAAACAACTACACACATCACATGAGTCAACACATGTTACAAACACATACATGGCTGTTGTAGATCACTGATTGCCATCAGATGTAGATACACATTTGGCCAACATTCATACATTTCGTCCAAAGTATGACTTGCCATTCCTTTAGAAACACACACATCATTGTTACAGATCATTCACACCTAAAACACAAAGTTGCATGCTCTACCACATGTTGCCAAACACTATATTACACACTGCAGGCCATACCATCCTATCTTCATGTTGATACAGGGTGCCTCCATGTTAAATACTAGAAAATCACGCAATCACACATATTAAAAAATGTTGACGCAAATTCGTTGAAAACTCCCACAAACGCAAACTAACCATGCATGGGCCCTCAGTGTGAATTCCACCTGTGCACCACACACATGCGGATATCTATTGAAATTTAACTATACAGGTAATGTGTGGTATTTTGCCACACATGTAGGAGATGCATCGAAAATATTCACGCAAACATCGTATGAGTCGAAAAATACATGCATGACGGAAAACGGGCTGCAAGGGGACAGGAAGTGATGTAATAGGAAATCCTCACTACAGGCATGGTACAGTGGGTGTACTTTCACTTTCACTTTACAGCTGTACAATTTCTTGACTATGTGGCTGAGTCTCGGTGTTGCTGGTGTCTCAATTGCGTTTATTGTATCTTGTGGTGTCTCTCTTGTTGTGACTTTTTTTTAATCTGTTTGTTTCATGAACCTGTTATGTGCTTTTGTGTAGTTTAGTGTCTTTCATATTGTATTTATACTGTCGGGTGTCTATCTGGGGGTTAGATTAGTTGGGTTAGTTGAGGTTCTTAGGTTTGGACTGTAAGTTTCCTTTATTTTCATTTCTTTTCCTCTTTTTTTCTACATTTTCTATTTAGATTTGATGTTCAGGGACATGTCAGGAAGGGCGAGGTAGACACGTATGGGGGAGGAGGAGCTTGGGGGGTTTGTGTGGCTGGTGTGCCAATTCCTACCCTTGATGCTGGAGATAGGTGGGCGGGTGATACAGGATCAAGGTGCTCTACCACCTCAAACGGGTGTACCATACAAGCAGGAATGAGCACCAGCTAAAGCATCGCTGGGCTGACCAGGTGGCCAGGATCTGCTGAACCACCTGGGTGTGGTGATCGGTGGCCCTGTTAGTGAGTATCACATTGACAAATATGTACAGAAGAATGCTCATGAGTGACAGTAGCAGATCTGTTGACGTTCTGCATGCAATGTTTGTGACCAGGTTGAATGCAAGCAGAACAAAGTGTTAGCATTGAGATGGAGTCCACATGTCTATACATGTTAACAATGCAGGCCTGAGGTTTTCTGAGTCATATACGACTGTCACTTAGGGCCACATGTACAAAGCTATTTTTTATTGTCACAAACGGCTTGTTTTCTGAATTTGTGCGTTTACGTCAAGAAAAAATGTTTATTCCAATGCACATACCCATTTTTGCCATTCTGCAATCACATTGCTGAATCACAAAACAGGGTTTGCTAGTGGCCTTTAGGAAGGGGCGTTCCCTTCCTATTAGCGAGTTGCAGTCCGATGTATGTGAATGCCGTCACAAAACAATTGTAATTACCACCAGTTTCAAGCTGGTGCTAACCCATTCACAAAAGGGAAGGGGTCCCAATGGGCCCCTTCCCCTTTGTGAATGCATGCAAAAACATTGTTTCAGAGCAGGCAGTGGTCCCACAGACCAGTGTCTGCTTTCAAAAAATACAAATTAAAGTTATAATATTTGTTTTTGACATGCTTTCTGTTTACTCTTAATTAAATAAGGCTACATTTCAAAAAAGAAAATACAGCTTAATTTAAAATCAGTCACCATCCCTTGGGAGTGCCACCTTTCCTAAGGGGTTCATGAGGTAGGTCATTTGCTACCCCATTTATGAATTGCAAACAGTGTCATTGACAGTCTTTTACATCAGATTTATCCTACTCACAAATTGCGAGTTGCTAAGTCTCGCAATTTGTGACTCAAAAAAACGGATCTTCGTACATGTGGCCCTTAGTCACACATTTCAGGTGCTATGGTCAATGATGATCAGGTAAGACACTTTCAGCATACCACATTTCTCTGTATCTGGAGCAAAGTGGGCAATCTATGTTTAGGGCTACATTGTCATCATTACACACGCATGATCCCTGCCATTATGTTGGCAAAGGGGGAATACCCGGCAGGGGGAACACTGCCAATGGGGCATTTATTACCTACATACAAATGAGCCACATCTGTCATGGACCACTGAACGCATGATAATTGCAGACTGAAAATTGAGCCACATGTCCATCACACAGTAACTCAGTGTCCCTTGATGCACAATCCACAATACCTGAGTCATGTGTATTACAGTGCAGCATGGAAGTGCCATTGAAATTTTCACCCAAATACAAATCATGCCTTGGAGTACCATCTGAAATGGATTAGCCACATACAGGTGTAGTAGGGTTTAGCACCACATAATTGTTAGGACCCGTGCCAATGTGAGTTTTCAGTGGTATGTCTGTTGTACTCTCTACATGGAGGACCACTAGCTCACTCATGTAAAATGTTACACACTGTGATATGTTGTCCACACGTATGTACAGTGATCTGACATTGAGCATATATTTCCTTTCCATGTCTTACAGGTGGACCTGCCCCCATACCATCAGGAAAGTGGCAAGATTTCAGGACCCAGACGTATCCAGTAAGTGTGATAATGTCTGTCCCGTGCAGTGATTGCAGCTGTTGTGTGAGTTACTCTTGTGTGTTGCACTCATTGCAAGACATGATGAGCTGGCATATGATCTGATATCTTACTGGACTGGATGGTGACATAGGGCCTCATTACAACATTGGCGGTAAAAGCCGCTTACCGCCGTGCAGAAGACCACCAATACAACGCCGCGGCCGCGGAATTCCGCCACAGCTATTATGACCCACATCTCGAAATCCGCCAAAACTCAGACACCCACACAAGTCCACCACACCAAAGGTCAGTGATAAACTGGCGAAAACAAAACCTCCACCGTCACGCCAACAGAAACACGCCCATGCTATCACGACCCACGAATCCACGCGGCGGTCTTTCAACCGCGGTATTCCATTGGCGGTACACACTGCTGCGCTCAAAATACACACACATCTCCAAAACACTGCCTCATTGGACAATTAAAAAAACACACCTGATACACATACAAACACCACTCCCACACACCAAACACAATATAAAACACACCCACATCACCCACAAACCCCTACGACCAGAAGTTAGAGACGAAGGCGACAGAGAGATAGCACAGCAATAGGCAACCCCACCACACAGAGGCACACAACACCATCACCCACACAACATCCACGCACAAAATACCACACACCACTACACATCACCACACTCATCACCACATACACCCCACAAACATCACCTACACCACCCCATGGCACGCCAAAGACACCCCAGGTTTTCGGAGGAGGAGCTCAGGGTCATGGTGGAGGAAATCGTATGGGTAGAGCCACAGCTATTTGGATCACAGGTGCAGCACACCTCTATAGCTAGGAAGATGGAGCTATGATGGAGAATCGTCGACAGGGTCAACGCAGTGGGACAGCACCCAAGAAACTGGGAGGACATCAGGAAGAGGTGGAACGACCTAAGGGGGAAGGTACGTTCAGTGGTCTCCAGGCACAACATCGCGATTCAGCAGACTGGCGGCTTCCCCCACCTCCTCCCCCACAACTAACAACTTGGGAGGAGCAGGTCTTGACCATTATGCATCCAGAGGGCCTCGGAGGAGTCGGTGGAGGAATGGACACTGGTAAGTCTAATCTTAACTATCATATCCCCCACCCTACCTGCATGCTATCACACACCCCCACCCTCACCCCCTCCCCTATCACTCCAACTCCTCACTAATGTACTAATAACACAAACCACCCATCCCAACACCAAGCCCTGCATGACACAACAAAGTATGGACACCCATCACTAAAGCATGCCCACTGCACATACCCATAACACCCCCCGACCATCATCACACAAGCCCCCACACAGGAATGCTAGCACAGGGGTACACGCTCACCCACCTATTGCACACCATGACACACACAGATGCAATAATCATGCTTTTACACCCCTGCAGGACCACTACCTAATGTCACCAGACAGGAGGGTCCAGACATCTCCACCCCACCCACAGAAGAGGCCCACAGTGATGACAGCACCTCTGGCCAGCTGGATCCAGATGACCAGCCCGGACCATCGTGGGCCTCGGGACAGCCGGTTCCCCTCGCACAGGCACAGCCCAACACTAACCTTCCACCCTGTGGTAACACCAGCACAGCACCCACCCAGCGGGCCCGTACCTCCGTACCCAGGACACTTCAATCAGCTGTGTGTCCACCACTACAGGGAACCCAGGATAACCCACCACCCCAACAAAAACAGGGACATGGGGACAGTGGCAGTGGGCACACGGTCCAGGGGATGGAGGCACAGGAACACAGGGGAACTGGGAGGGCTGCTGTGCGACAGGGGGCGGACAGGCCCAGGGAACCCACTCTCCACGAGGCACTCTCCTCCATCATGGGAGCCTACCACCACTCCCAGGAGACGATGGCTACGGTCCTGGCCAAGTTTCAGCAGACCCATAGCATGGAGGAGGAACAGTATTTAGGGTTCAGGGAGGAGCTCATAACCATCAGCTCCGCCCTGGGCACCATCGTAGGCTTGCTGAAGGACATACAGAAGACCATGAGGGACACCGTGGTACTCCAAGGGGCCCCTGACACTAGCCTGGACGATGAACTGCCCACTACCTCCGCCGGCGCTAGTGGACAGGACGCCCCGCAACAGGACCACCACACCAGCACCCCACCCCCTGCAGACAGACAACCACCCCGCAAGCGGCCCCTGAGATTCAGGAACAGTACAGAGCAAGATGGCAAGACCCCCGCCAGGAAATGAGACCACCCTGATTGTCATCCCATTATCCCACTTTGTTACCCTGTCCAGATTGGAACTGCCCCAGCTCCACTTCCTATGCCCGAATGGGCAGTGCACCTGTGAGACTAATAGACTGGACTCTGCCATGGACATTCCTCCACCATCACCCATCACCATTTTGCCACCCCCTTCAATAATTAGCACTTCAATAAACACCCTTGAACCACAAAACAATCTGGAGTCAGTCTGTGATTTGAAAATGTGTATTATCTATGACAATGACAAAATTCGTTCGAAAATGGAATTTCAACATACCTATGTAACACATCACAAGCCCATGAAGGATCCAAGCAGATGACAAACGTTGGTAACCACACCTGTGAAACCGTAATGGAAATGTACCACTCAGTTAGCAAATACTGCTTCAAATTGACAGACAGGATAGAGGTAGAAGTGTGAAAGTAAATATAATAGTAAAAAAATTGTTCTCACCTGTGTGTCACTGGAAATATTGCTGTATGACAGAGTCCCTGTTGTCAATGTCTTCTTCCTCTGCTTCCTCCTCATCACTGTCCACAGGCTCCACAGCTGGCACAACATCGTCATCTGGACCATCCTCCTGCAAAAAAGGCACCTGGCGTCGCAAAGCAAGATTGTGCAGCATACAGCAGGCGATGATGATCTGGCACACCTTCCTTGGTGAGTAGAATAGGGAACCACCTGTAATATGGAGGCACCTGAACCTGGCCTTCAGGAGGCCGAAGGTGCGTTCGATCACCCTCCTAGTCCGCCCATGGGCCTCATTGTAGCGTTCCTCTGTCCTGGTCCTGGGATTCCTCACTGGGGTCAATAGCCATGACAGGTTGGGGTAACCAGAGTCCCCTAATAGCCACACACGGTGCCTCTGGAGTTGACCCATTACATAAGGGATGCTTCTATTCCGCAGGATTTAGGCGTCATGCACTGAGCCAGGGAACATAGCATTTACCTGCGAGATGTGCTGGTCTGCCAAACATACCATCTGCACATTCATGGAATGATAACTCTTCCGTTTCCTGTACACCTGTTCACTCCTGTGGGGGTGGACCAAAGCCACATGGGTCACATCAATTGCACCTATGATGTTAGGGATATGTCCCAGGGCATAGAAGTCACCTTTAACCGTAGCCAGATCCTCCACCTGAGGGAAAACAATGTAGCTCCTCACGTGTTTCAGCAGGGCAGACAACACTCTGGACAACACGTTGGAAAACATAGGCTTGGACATTCCTGATGCCATGGCCACTGTTGTTTGAAATGACAAACTTGTTAGGAAATGGAGCACTGATAGCACCTGCACTTAAGGGGGGATTCCTGTGGGATGGCGGATTGGTGACATCAGGTCTGGCTCCAACTGGGTACACAGTTCCTGGATTGTAGCACAGTCAAACCTGTAGGTGATGATTAAATGTCGCTCCTTCATTGTCAACAGGTCCACCAGCGGTCGGCACACCGGAGGATTCCGGCATCTCCTCACATGTCCCAGCTTACGGTGCCTAGGAAGGACAACATCGACCAGAGAGTCAACCAATTCTGAGGTATGTACCCACAGCTACACAGAACACGACACAAAATACAAAAATCTTCCTGTCCGTGTGTTGAGTCCAGGCCTAGGTATGTGTAACGCAGTTGTAAATGAAGCCATGTGAGCCTCTGAAATGGCGGATGCCTGACCTCTAAAGTGGGACAATGGGATGTGAGGTAACTGCGCTGGCGTTGTACACCGTCGCAGTAGGCGGTCGAAGACCGCAGAGCAATGCTGCATTGGTTAACATTGGGCCCTATGGGTCCCAGGAGCCAATGACGAAGTGCGCCGGCGGTGATGATACGCACCGCCGCGGACGTGACCGCCATTTTCTATCTGTTCAATCACTCGATACCTGATCTTCGACAGGAGAAGACGTACACTGCAAGTGCTGCTGTGACCTCAGTCAGGAAGAGACAATGGCACATGCGTCTGGGAAAAGGGCCCCTGCCTTCACTGCACAGGAGTTGGAGAAGCTTGTGGACGGGGTCCTCCCCCAGTACACGCTACTCTACGGTCCTCCAGACCAACAGGTGAGTACATAGGGTGCAAGTTGTATGGGCTATGCCTGGGTGGAGAGGACTGGATCTAAGTAGGAAGGGGGCAGAGTTCTGCGAGCATGAAGGAGTGTGAATGCATGTGCCACGTGGCAAGGGCAGGGATGTGGGCCACTCACTACGATGGTGCAGTTGGTAATGACTTCTCTTCTTCCCCTGTACATGTCATGTAGGTCAGCGCCCACCAGAAGAAGGATATTTGGCGTGCCAACAACAAGGCCGTCCGGACCCTGGGGGTCCACCAGAGACGGAGCACCCACTGCCATAAGAGATGGGAGGACATTCGCCGCTGGAGCAAGAAGACGGCGGAGGCTCAGCTGGGGACGGCCTCCCAACGTGGGAGGGGTGCCCGTCGCACCATGATCCCCCATGATGTTCCGGATCCTGGTGTTGGCCTACCCTGAGTTGGATGGGCGCATGAGGGCATCACAGCAGACACAAAGGGGTGAGTACACTCACATTCTCATGACTTTGCGCACAGTGGAGGGGTCTGGGTGGGGGAGGAGGGCTGTGGGTTTCCCTAGGCAAGGGCGAGTTCCGTAGGCTAGGCCCCTCCGTAATGCAGGCCATTTACCACTCCACCCCACCTCTGTAGAGTGCCAAGTACAGGTATACATGCCCCTGTGTCATCTATGTGGGCAGATGACACTCATAGCCATGTAGGCCATATCCCAGGAACTGCATCTGTAGAGGCCAAGAGCACGACGTAGTGCAGGGGGCTGCTGTGTCTGCATTGTCCGCAAACGGTAGCGGTAAGCCATGCACTCAACCTGTCTTTCTTCTGTTTCCCCACCCCTTTTTGTGCTCTCCCTATTCTTTTGTGCATCATCAGGCAGAGGTACAGGGGCACCAGAGCACAAGGGGGCTGCATCCCACATGGCCATGGAGGGCCACACCACAGACTTGGAATACACCAGTGGGACGGTGGGCGAGGGGAGCTTCACAGCGGTCACCGGATCAGCAACCAGCGACACAGACTCGTCCTCTGATGGGAGGTCCCTTGTGGTGGCGGCACCATCTGTGCCCCCCACTTCTACAGGTACAGCCGCCACCCCCCCTACCAGCACCGCCCTCCCAGCAGCCCCTCAGCCTTCGCCCCGTGCCCGCTCATCCAGGAGGGTGGGCATCCCCTTCGCCCCAGGCACCTCAGCCCCTGCCCCTGTCACCCCTGCTGCCCTCAGTGAGGAGGCCATTGACCTCCTCAGGTCACTCACTGTTGGGCAGTCTACCATTGTGAATGCCATCCAGGGTGTAGAAAGGGAGTTGCAACACACTAATGCATTCCTGGAGTGCATTCATTTTGGTCAGGCTGCCCATCATCGAACCCTACAATCTCTGGCCTCAGCACTGATGGCAGCCACTGTCCCTGTGTCTAGCCTCCCCCTCCAACTTCCTCCACCCAGGCACAATCCCCTGTACGTCTGCCGATCCCAAGCACACCATTAGACCAGCCTGCACACACGTCAACACACAAGGGCAGCTCAGGCAAACATAGGCACCACACATCCCACAGGCACTCACACAAGCATCACCCACATACAGACACACCAACATCCACTGCCTCCACTGTGTTCCCCTCCTCGTCGTCAACCTCCTCCCTCCCAGTGTCGTCTACACTCTCACCTGCATGCACTACCACTACAGCCACTAGGACTCTCACCAGAACACCCAGCACCACACCCCGCTCACCTGCACTCACCACCCCCACTACCATTTACATGTCCCCTATGTCCTCTCCCAGTGTGTCTGTGACGCCCCCTCCCAAAGTACACAACCGCGGGCACACACACACCCAACATCCATCCACCGCACGACAACCTCCAGAACATGCACCTGCGCCTAAAGCATCAAAAGTTACACCTCCTACAACCACCTCCGCTTCCTCCACTCCCAGACCCCCTCTAGCTACCTGTCCCAGTGTTCGTCAGAAACTTTTCCTGAGCAACTTTGACCTCTGTCCCATCACCCCCCACCCCCTCCAATTCATTTGGCCCGTACTAGCACCTCAGCCAAAAAAATTCTGGTATCAGTGGTGCCTGTTAGAGGTATGTGGAGTGCACCGGGCACCAGGGCAGCCAGTGTGACACAGAGCCAAAGCACTGCCAGTCCACCCCTGTGAAGCACCAGAAGTTGGAAAGTGCCCGACGGGAAAGGGGGAAGTCTCCTGCCGGCAAAGCCGCTCACAAGGGTCCGGGGGAGAGTCGAGTCAGCTGTGACTCCTCCCAAGGTGGTGAAGGGGCAGAAGAAGTCTCCAAAGTCTGGGAAGAGCAGCACGGCGAAGAAGGCCGCCATCCTCCCCGCTGCCCAGGACGCCACCTCCAGCCCCATCGTCACTGGTCTGGAGAACACCGCCAGAGTCAGTGCCCAGGAGGGCAGCACAATCGTCAGTGGTCAGGAGACCACCGCCAGAGTCAGTGCCCAGGAGGGCAGCACAATCGTCACTGGTCCGGAGACCACCGTCAGAGTCAGTGCCCAGGAGGGCCCCGGCAACCACAGCCCCGCTGGGCAATGAGGGACCACCATGGCACACACCGATGCACAGGTCAGGGACTGCAAAGTAAAGCACCGCTGAACAGGGCAAGGACCGCTGAACAGGGCAGAGACCACCATGGCAAGCACTGCTGAACAGGGCAGGCACCGCTGAACAGGGCAAAGACCACCATGGAAAGCACCACTGAACAGGGCAAAGACCGCTGAACAGAGCAAGCACTGCCATGGAAAGCACCGCTGAACAGGGCAAGCATGGCTGAACAGGGCAAAGACCGCCATGGCAAGCACCGCTGAACAGGGCAAGCACCGCTGAACAGTGCAAGCACCGCCATGGAAAGCACCGCTGAACAGGGCAAGCCCCGCTGAACAGGGCAAGCACCGCTGAACAGGGCAAAGACCGCCATGGCAAGCACCGCTGAACAGGGCAAGCACCGCTAAACAGGGCAAATACCGCCATGGAAAGCACCGCTGAACAGGGCAAAGACCCCTGAACAGGGCAGGCACTGCCATGGAAAACACCGCTGAACAGGGCAAGCACCGCTGAACAGGGCAAGCACCGCCAACTCAAGCATCGTTTGCCCATGAGCGGCAGGGGCAGTGACGGAACTGGGACCGTCACGGGGAGCGTGATGCACTCTGGACACCAGTCCCCCTCCAGAACCAGTGGAGAGATACATCCACTACCTCAGTCCTTGGTAGGATGAAGCACTCTGGGCACAAAGCCCCCTCCAGAACCAGTGGAGACTGTTATCCACTTGAGAGACTGTGGCCTTGCACTCCCCAGGATGGTCCAGTGGGCAAACCACCCATTGAAAAGACTTGTGAGACTGTGGCTTTGCACTCCCCAGGATGGTACAGTGGGCAAACCACCCACGGACAAGACTTGTGAGACTGTGGCTTTGCACTCCCCAGGATGGTACAGTGGGCAAACCACCCACTGAAAAGACTTGTGAGACTGTGGCTTTGCCCTCCCCAGGATGGTACAGTGGGCAAACCACCCACTGAAAAGACTTGTGAGACTGTGGCTTTGCACTCCCCAGGATGGTACAGTGGGCAAACCACCCACTGACAAGACTTGTGAGACTGTGGCTTTGCACTCCCCAGGATGGTACAGTGGGCAAACCACCCACTGAACAGACTTGTGAGACTGTGACTTTGCCCTCCCCAGGATGGTACAGTGGGCAAACCACCCACTGAAAAGACTTGTGACACTGTGGCTTTGTACTCCCCAGGATGGTACAGTGGACAAACCACCCACTGAAAAGACTTGTGAGACTGTGGCTTTGCCCTCCCCAGGATGGTCCAGTGGGCAAACCACCCACTGAAAAGACTTGTGAGACTGTGGCTTTGCCCTCCCCAGGATGGTCCAGTGGGCAAACCACCCACTGACAAGACTTGTGAGACTGTGTCTTTGCACTCCCCAGGATGGTACAGTGGGCAAACCACCCACTGACAAGACTTGTGAGACTGTGGCTTTGCACTCCCCAGGATGATCCAGTGGGCAAACCACCCACTGAAAAGACTTGTGAGACTGTGGCTTTGCACTCCCCAGGATACATCAATGGGCATGGAGCCCCGTCGTGGTGCTTTCATCCGGCTGAGGTGCCCCCCTTCCCTTCCCCCTGAGGTGCCTGTTGTATTTCTATCTGATGCCCCTGCAGTGTTCTCTCCGTTTCTGGACAGGTATCGTGTGTGGGCCTCGCCCATGCATTTTGGACCCAGTGAGCCACGGACATTGAAATGTGCATACCTGCACTGCTAATCGTGATGTATAGATTTGGAATGTGTATATATTTATGTATATATGAGCTTACTGTATTTTGATACATTACAATGGTTGTACTGACTTCCTTTTTGTCTTTGCATTCTTCCGGGGGGGTTGTGGGTTGTTACTGTGATGTTTGGAAATGCATTGGTGTGTGTGTTGTAGTGTGCGAGGGACGGGGTGGGGGCGTTGCGTTTGTGTGTCCTGACTTTTGCCTCCCCCTTCCCCTATGTCGTAGTTGCAGTACTCACCGTTGTCTTCGGCGCCGCCGTTGCTGATGTTCGTAGAGGAGCAGTACGACAAGCACAGGGAGTATTTGGAGTTTGGGCTTCATGGTGCCCTCCTTCCTCGTGGAGTGTGTTAAGGTGAGCGTTTTCCCATTGCAAAGGCTTTTTCCGCCGTGTTTTTATCCACAGTGAATCTGCCCCGGAAAAGGTGGCGGATTGGCCTCTTGTAATACTGTGGGTGGTACTTTGTCTGTTGGCGGTGACCGCCACGCTGCTTGTCCGTACCGCTGTGGCGGTCGGAGTGTTAAAGTGGCTGTCTATGTTGGCGGTTTCAACCACGGTCATAATTCCCTTTTTTGTTCCGCCGCCCTGTTTGCGGTATTACCGCCGCTTTAACACCATCCGCCAGGGTTGTAATGACCCCCAATGTTTTTACTGTGGACACAAGGGCCACTTCGCCAAAGAGTGTCCAATAAAACCAAAGAGCAAACAAGGTCCAATCAAGAAAATTGCAGCAAATGCACAAACCGAGCTGGAAAACTAGATCACCCAAGATGTAAAGAAGAGTTGCTCTTGGGTGTTACCATGGACCCTTCACATTCAAGGCATCTTAAGCTAGACATCGAAGTACAAGTAAAGAAGAAGAAATATCTAAAGAAAGCCTTAGTGGATTCTGGGGCTACTGGTAATTTTGTGGATGCACAATTGGTTTGAACATGGGGGATCCCATGCACCAAGAAGAAAACCCCAGAAATCATACAAGCCATGGATGGAAAACTTTTAACTGGAGGCCCAGTAACTCTGCAGACTGTCCCCTTGCCGGTTACCTGTAATGGGGGAGATAAGAATTTCAAACATGAAGAGAAAATCGTCTTTGACGTCATCCATGCTCCTCAGTATGGAATCATTCTTGGACTGCCATTGTTTTGTTATCATAACCCTGAAATCAACTGGTCAGAATGGAAAATCGTATTCTCCTCCATATTGTGTAATGAAAAATGTCTCCAGACATCAAGAGTCACAAAACCTTGCAAAGCTCACCTAGCAACAGCTGCTGAAAAAGATGTAAAGCTGCCCTGGCAGTACTCATCCTATCTAGATGTTTTTGATGAAAGAGAAGCAGAAACCTTGCCACCTCACAGATCATATGACTGCCAAATTAATCTAACTCCTGGTGCTATACTCCCTAGCTGTTGTGTGTACGCCTTGTCAGAACACGAAAATCAACACCTAAGAAAATACTTAGATCAATTTCTAGCTAATGGCTTTATTCGTCCTTCCAAGTCTCCTGCAGCGTCTCCTCTTTTTTTTTCACCAAGGCTAATGGGGATCTTCGAATTTGCATAGACTATAGAGGTTAGAACAAAATCACAGTCAAGAACAAGTACCCATTACCGCTGATTCCTGTCTTGTTAGATCAAGTTAAAAAAGCTAAAATCTACACTAAGTTAGACTTAAGAGGTGCTTACCATTTAGTCAGAATGAGAGAAGGTGATGAATGGAAAACTGCCTTTAAAACCCAATATGGTCTGTTTGAATACACAGTCATGCCTTTGCAATGCTCCAGCAGCATTTACATTCTTTCTGAATGATGTCCTTAGAGAGTATCTAGATCTATTTGCAATAGTCTACATCGACAATATTGTAATCTATTCAGACAATGAAGTTGAACATGTACAACATGTCAAGAAGATTCTCACAGCCCTTCCAAAGCATAATCTGTATTGCAAATTAACAAAATGTGAATTCCATGTTACCACCATCGAGTTCTTAGGAGTCACCTATCCACTCAAGGTATGGTCTTGGCAGAAAGAAAAGTACAAGCAGTAGCTGATTGGCCCACTCCAAAGACTGTTCGAGATGTTCAGTGCTTCCTAGGTTTTGCAAACTTCTATCGCAGGTTCATAGATCATTTCTCTCAGACAGTGGCGCCAATCACCAAGTTGTTGAGAAAGAAAGAATCATTTGTATGGTCCACTGAAGCTGACAGAGCCTTTTCAACCTTAAAGGAAGTTTTCTCCACTGCCCAAGTCTTGACTTACCCAGACGTTCCATTCATAGTGGAAGCAGATGCTTCAGATGTGGCCATTGTTGCAGTGTTATCACAATGCAGTAAAGATACTGGTCAATTACATCCTGTAGCCTACATGTCTCGAAAGCTGAACGAAGCAGAACAAAATTATGTTATTGCTGAGAAAGAGCTTCTGGCAATCCGTGGTGCCTTCAAAGAATGGAGACACCATTTGTTAGGCGCCAAATACACTATCACAGTAAATAAAGATCACCGCAATCTCCAGTTCATGAGTTCAGCTAGACTTTTGACTCCTCGGCAACTCCGATGGATGCTGTTTTTTGCCGAGTTTGATTTTGTGGTAACCTTCCACCCCGGAAAGGATAATCACAAAGCAGATGCTTTGCCCCATCAAGATTCTACTATGTTACTCGCGATTCAGTCTCCTAGGTCTATCATTGCTCCAGACAAGGTTCTTTGCATCATAAAAACCGAAGACTTTTTTGAAGAAATCCGTAATTCCTTCACCATTGAGAAATGGCAAAAATGGGCTCAAGCAGATCCCAAAAGGTCAATCAAACAAGGACTACCTTTCCATGATGCCCGTTTATTGTTCCAAATACCAAGTTGCGCAAGATGGTATTTAATTGGTTGCCTGTTATACCTACGGCAGGTCATCCAGGTATTCCTAAAACTCTTGAATTAGTTCAAAGCTACATTTGGTGGCCTACTTTGATAAAAGACGTCAAACAAATGGTAGCTAACTGTGAAGTTTGTGCTCGCATCAAGTCAAGTCATTCAAAGCCAAAAGGTTTGTTACATCCTCTACCAACTCTACTTCAACCTTGGGAACACATCTCATTAGACTTTATTACTGGTCTACCCATTGTTCAACATCACTCAGTAGTCCTTGTGATGGTAGATAGTATCATGAAATATGCACAATTCATTGCTTGCAAGAAATTGCCCACCTCCAGTGAACTGGCAACAATCCTTTTAAATCAAGTGGTCCGATATCACGGATTACCAAAAGTGATTCTCTCAGATCGAGGATCACAATTTGCCTCTAACTTCTGAAAAACGTGGTCCAAAACACTTCAAATCACTTCTACACTGTCTACCAGTCATCATCCTCAAACGGATGGCCAAACTGAGCGATTAAATCAGACATTCAAACAATACCAACATGCTTATGCTGAGGAAGCACTTAATTCTTCGACATCAATGCTTTGGTTAGATGAACTAGCCTATAATATCTCGTATCATACTTCCATTGGTGTAACCCCCTTTTTTGGTCTGTTTGGCTATCATCCTGCTACCCTGCCAATCATGATTCCACAAGAAAGTACACTTACACCAGCCGTGTCCGAGACGATTCAACGACTCCATCAAACCCAGAAACAAATTCAGCAACACCTAGATAAAGCTAAACAAATGTATAAAAATCACTATCACAATAAACATTGTGAAGGACTGCAATGTAAGCCAGGTGATAGAGTGTGGCTTTCCACCCGTCATATTAACTTCAAGAAAAAGCATGTGTTGAATCCCAAATTCATAGGTCCTTACACAGTTCTTCAACAAATCAATCCAGTGACTTATAAACTGCAGTTACCAAGGTCACTGCGTATTCATCCAGTATTTCGTACTTCACTCCTGAAAAGAGCAGTCCAAAAAGTCTGCTCCCAACAAGCTCCAGTTCTAGTACAGGGAGAATTGGAATACGAGGTTAAACAGGTGCTGGATTCAAAATTTAGAGGTTGTAATCTCTGGTATCTAATATCTTAGAAAGGTTACGGTCCTGAGAGCAATTCATGGGATTCCGCATCAGACATTCATGATCCACGACTAGTGAGGCGTTTTCATCGCCTACATCCAGACAAACCAGGCCCTATAGCGCGTTTGGGAGGGGGGAGTACAGTCAACATCAGGACAGTGCGCGCTCTACGGGCGATGTAAATGCAAAAACCCAGTCCTTATGCAAAGTCATATTTCATGCATTGTGTTTCTATACAGTATGTAAAGCCTTTGCATTGCAGAGCTTTTACCTGGAAAAGTCATTAATGCTGTTTGTAATTCATTGTTCATTTGCAAGGCTGGTTTGCAGGACTATAGGGTGTGGTCCTTTATTTTAAGACTTTCTAGAAACCTTTCTTGCAGCATGGTTGGGTGTGGCTCATGGGTGGGGCTTGGCTCTATATAATGGAGCCAGCCCAGCTCCACGTGCTCACTATTCAGAGATCCCGGTGCAGAGCAGCAGCATTTTCCAGAGCTCCTGTCTCGGAGGCCTGTCCAGTCATTTCCAGGCCTGCCCTCGTTTATTTGGTGATCTTCAAGCAGGGCAGTAAGGCGGAGGTTGGGTTAGGCCCCTGACCCCGTTTTCTAGTGACACTCGAGTTTTGGGCCTAAACTTAAAATCGTGTGTGCGATTGATTTCATGGCATTTGTATTGTGAATTTTGAATCGGCAACAGTCTGCGCGATTCATTCCAGGCATTTACTTCTTGTCATTCGGATCGGCAATGCGTGTGATCATTTCATGGCATTTATATCGTGAATTCCGAATCGGCAACAGTGTGCGCGATTCATTCCGGGCATTTACTTCTTGGTATTCAGATCGCCAGTGCGCGTGATCATTTCATGGCATTTGTATCGTGAATTCCGAATCGGCAACAGTGTGCGTGATTCATTCCAGGCATTTACTTCTTGGCATTCAGATCAGCAGTGCGTGCGATCATTTCATGGCATTTGTATCGTGAATTCCGAATCGGCAACAGTGTGCGTGATTCATTCCAGGCATTTACTTCTTGGCATTCAAATCGTCAGTGCACGCGATCCTTTCATGGCATTTGGTTCTTGATAATAGAATCGACAACAGTGTGCGCGATTCTTTCTCGGCATTAAACTCTTGAATCACAGATCGGCAGTGTGCGCGATCGTTCCATTGCAAGTGAATCTCAATGTTCGAATCGGCAACAAGGTGCGCAATTCATTCCTGGTGTTTACCTTTTGAAATACAGATCGGCAAAGTGCGCGATCATTTCTAGACATTGAAATCTAGATGTGCAGTTTGATTAAGGTGCATAATATTCCCTGAGCATTTGAGTCTTGAAACTCTTAATCAGAGAGTGACGTAGCAGTGTTATTCAGGGTTCTAGTACAGTTCATTCATGCAGAGAAAAAACATGTGCTCTTTGATTCTTGCTACAATGCAGAGATTATTCTAAGAAGTATTTGGAGAGAATTTATTGTTCAAAATATAATATGTTAATTCAGGAATGTTCATAAGAAAATCTTGCATAACCTTTCTTGATTTCCAGGTACCTAGATTATTGAGGCCTAGTTATAGTGAAGCCTTAGGCCATTCATGTTTTCAGCATAAGTGTTTATTTGAAACAAAACGTATTGATAGTCATTGTGATTAATCTTGCAATTGTGTTGTTTAACTCTTGCTTTTACAGGTCTCCTTCCCCGCTGTTCCCAACCCAAAACCCATTCCCCCACTTGGCCATTCTTTAACACTGTGCTATACAACTAGTGGAGTTTGGAGCTGCCAAGAGGTGGACATGTTGGGAACATGTGCAAGTCCCGAGGATCTGGTCTCCTTGACAGTTTTTGGGCTTCGCAAATTTTTATCAGAGATTTATACCCCACTTTTCCACCATGGTATCTCCCATAACTCATCTCCTACAAAAGGGGATTAAGTTCCTCTGGGATGCAGAAGCTGAGGAAGCCTTCCAACATCTTAAAAACACATTCACTGAAGCACCCATTCTCCATCATCCCGACCCGACTCAGTGGATGATGTCTTGTCCCAACAAGATCCTGAGTCTGGGCATTTCCATCCAGTAGCTTACTTCTCAAAGAAATTGCTACCCACAAAGCAAAAAACAACGTTGGCAGAGCGGGACCTTCTGGCCATCAAGCTTGCCTTCCGGGAATGGCGTCACCACCTACTAGGAGCTAGACACACCATAACTATTTACACAGATCATTGTAATTTACAGTTTTTTCAAGCGACCAAGGCTCTGACACCTCGTCATTTACACTGGCTTCTATTATTTAATGAGTTTGACTTCGTAATCACCTTTAGGCCCGGTACTACACAAAAAAAGGCAGACACGTTGTCCAGGGTGGGTTTCTCGTCTGATGTTGCGCTAGAACAGGTCAGAAGCATTATACCCCAGAAAAATGTGTTGCTGTGTGCACCTCCCAAGAGTTCCTTGAGAAGATACGGGTAGCCCAACACAAGGTTCCCTGATCAACTGATGTGTATGAAAAAGAGGGTTTACTATACCATGCTGATCAGTTGCACGTCCCTACCAAAGAATTACGGGATACAGTGTTACATTGGGGGCATGATTCTGTCCTCGCAGGTCACCCGGGTGAGAAAAAGATGATAAATCTCTGTTAAAGATGGTTTTGGTGTCTCACACTTGTGCAGGATGTCAGAAGCTATGTCCAGACTTGTTCCACCTGTGTTTGGGCTAAAACCCCACATACTCCAGCCACAGGATTGTTACTTCCCATGCCAATTCCGGTGGCCCATGGCATACCATAAGTACGGATTTTATTTCTGATCTCCCAGCTTCCAATGGACACACTGTCATATGGGTGGTTGTGGATTACCTAACTAAAATGGCTCATTTGGTTCCATTAAAATGCCTCCCTACGGCTTGCAAGCTCTCTGATTTGTTTTTCCAACACATTGTACAGATTCATGGGTTGCCCACCACAACTGTTTCTGATCGTGATCCCCAATTTATATCACGGTTTTGGCGTAGCTTCTGTTCCTCTGTCGGTATGGACATCCGCTTGTCCTCTGCATATCATCCACAAACGTATAGGCAGACGGAACGTGCCAACCAATCACTGGAGCAAATCCTGAGATGTTACATTGACACATGGTCTACTGAGTGGGATAAGGCTTAACCTCTTGTTGAATTTGTATGTAACAACAGTGTCCACATGGTTACAGGAGTATCCCCATTTTACTGTTTGTTTGGTCTGCACCCAAGAATGCTACCTATAACTGGGTCCCAAACATCCATAGGGGTCCCATCAGTACTTGAACACCATAAAGAGTTACAGGAGATTTAAAAACAAGTACAACACCATTTAAAACTCTACCAAGCTCAAGTAAAAAAACAAGCAGCCAAAAGAAGGAGACCTGCTCCCTCTTATCAGATAGGAGATCAGGTGTGGCTCTCATGAAAAAATGTCCATATTGCAGGATCCAGAAAATTGAACCCCTGATTTCTAGGCCCTTTTCCTATTGCCAAAATCATCAATCCTGTGGTAGTAGAACTGATATTGCCAGATGATTTCAAGGTACACCCCGTGTTTCATGTGTCGTTACTCCATTCCTATTCCCCGTATAACTGCGATGCCCCACAACCTCCCCCAGTAAAAGTACATGGGCAATGGGAATTTAAAGTGGCCAAAATTCTTGACTTCAGGCGCGTCTGTGGTATTCTACACTATTTATTGGCTTCAAAATGCTATGGGCCTGAGGACAATTCCTTGGATCCCACGTCCATAGTTCATGCTCCACGTCTTACTAAAACATTCCATCTTCTGCACACTTCCAAGCCTCACCCTTTGAGAGGGTCCTTGGTGGGGAGGACTGTCAGGAATCCCCACGGTGCCTCCTGCGTTATCTGTCAGCATCCCAGGGATTAGGGTTAAATCATATCTCTGTTCTTGGTTAAACCTTCATGTTTCTAAGTAAACATAGGCCCTCATTCTGACCCTGGCGGTCCTAAACCGCCAGGGCCGCGGGCAACGGAAGCACCGCCAACAGGCTGGCGGTGCTTCATTGCACATTCTGACCGCGGCGGTAAAGCCGCGGTCAGAAAAGGGGATCCGACGGTTTCCCGCCGGAATACTCCTGGCAGGGCTGAACCTCCATGGCGGCGCTGCAAGCAGCGCCGCCATGGGGATTCCGACCCCCTTCCGGCCAGCCTGTTTCTGGCGGTTTTTACTGCCAGGAACAGGATGGCGGGAATGGGTGTCGTGGGGCCCCTGGGGGCCCCTGCACTGCCCATGCCACTGGCATGGGCAGTGCAGGGGCCCCCTAACAGGGCCCCAGCATGATTTTCACTGTCTGCATAGCAGACAGTGAAATTCGCAACGGGTGCAACTGCACCCGTCGCACCCCTGCAACACCGCCGGCTCCATTCGGAGCCGGCCTCTGTGTTGCAGAGCCTTTCCCGCTGGGCCGGCGGGTGCTCCTTTGGCGGGCGCCCGCCGGCCCAGCGGGAAAGCCAAAATGGCCGCGGAGCGGCCAAATGGCGGTGACCGCATGGCGGACGGCTACCGCCGTCCGCCGCGGTCAGATTGACCGCCATAATGTGCTGTGTTACACAATTAGTTTTATCAATGCTTGTTTTGCCAATGCTTGTTTGCTAATGTGAGCAGGTGTAGACTTGTGCTTCTAATTGTATGTGGTGTAGACATGTGCTTCTAATTGGGTGTGGTGACTCCTCCACATGTGGAAACTCAACTGCGTTCCTGATTAGCTATAAATAGCAGAGTGAAGCATGCCTCCCTGCTTGGCTTTGTTTTCCTTCCTGATCTCAGCATCTGATTTGGCCGTCCAGCCCCTGCTGTCATCCTCATATTTGGGGCAATTCTTTTTTTTGTTCCTGTGCCAGCTGACACCAGGCATTCCTCCAGCACTCCGGAAAAGACTGCAGCTAAGTGACTAGTATTCTCCAGGGAGTTTGTTCTTTGAGGGCCGCGCTTTCCTAGAGCAGCTGGTGTATTTCAGAGCTCGTATTTTGGCAGAGTGCTTATCTTGAAGAGACAAATGCATTTCTGAACATTCTACATTATTATTGTAGTTACTTGCCTAAATGTGATTCAGGAAATCTGCGTGAGCTCAAGTACTACAAAAAGTGACAGTGCAATTTTAAAAGAGCATTTACGTGACTTTTCTTTCTCTAATAGCATAGCTCTTGGATTTAAATTGTGTCATTCATGCCTGTGTTTCAGGTCTGAGGAATTTGCTTTTGAAGGGTTTTCACACACACAGTGAAACCAAACCAAACTGTGCCACCATAACTGTTTAAACCCAGAGTGGACATTTGTATATCTTGGATTGTTTTTGTTCTTTTTAGTTTAACCCTATGCATGCAGGAAAGTTATACGTGAAAAAATAATGTCCTTGTTTGTCTTTCTTGTGCATGATAAGTGCAACCACAGTTCTAATTGTAGTGTGCAACAGTGAATCTCTGTGAAGCAAGCCCTAGTGTTGCATTACTTATTGTTATGGTACTCTGTTTGGGTTTTTGGTAATGCAGTGTTAGTAATTGTGCCAACAGTTATTATTATCCAAGAAAAGTGCTGGAGCATACCGGTGTTTTTCTACCACTCCTGTGCCCACATAAGAAAGAGAGATTCAGTTTCAAGGAAGCTGAGTACACTAACTCTACTATCACTCTGCCTACAACGACCTGCCCCCCGAAGATACAGGGTGCCTGGCTGGGCCAGCAAGACATGCAGTGTTCTGTCTCGTTCTCTTCCACTCCCACTTTCCTTTTGGGACACCTGCTGGGGTTTCTGTGTCCACAAAGAAGTGCCAATAGGTGTTCCAGGAGGTCGGGGGCATACCATCGCCCCTGCAGATATTCTGCTTTTCAGGTGAGTGGCTGCGTCTCGACACTAAGGTGGTCATTCTGACCGCTGCGGGCGGCGGTCGCCGCCCGCCATGCGGTTACCGCCGAATAACCGCTCCGCGGTCAGGAGACCGCGGCGGCCATTCTGGCTTTCCCGCTGGGCCGGCGGGCGACCGCCAAAAGGCCGCCCGCCGGCCCAGCGGGAAAGCCCCTGCAACGAGGATGCCAGCTCCGAATGGAGCCGGCGGAGTTGCAGGGGTGCGACGGGTGCAGTGGCACCCGTCGCGATTTTCACTGTCTGCCAAGCAGACAGTGAAAATCTGTATGGGGCCCTGTTAGGGGGCCCCTGCACTGCCCATGCCAGTGGCATTGGCAGTGCAGGGGCCCCCAGGGGCCCCACAACACCCGTTCCCGCCATCCTGGTTCTGGCGGTGAAAACCACCAGAAACAGGCTGGCGGGAAGGGGGTCGGAATCCCCATGGCGGCGCTGCAAGCAGCGCCGCCATGGAGGATTCCCTGGGCCAGGGGAAAACCGGCGGGAAACCGCTGGTTTCCCTTTTCTGACAGCGGCTTTACCGCCGCAGTCAGAATAGCCCTGGAAGCACCGCCAGCCTGTTGGCGGTGCTTCCACTGCCCTCCGCCCTGGAGGTCAGAGACCGCCAGGGTTGGAATGAGGGCCTAAGTGTCCTGGGTAGGTACATGATGCCTTTGTCCTGAGGAATAGCAACATCCCAAATGGGATGGGCCAACTACACAGGCACAGGGTATGGCTAATAGGTGAGCCCTGGTTCCCACCCAGTATATGCTGGTGCCTGGGCATGGTGTGGGCCATATCAGATAGTGTGTGGCTAAATGTTACCCAAACCTATCATGGCTGCTGACCCCTATGAAGAATGTCAAGACAAGGGCAGAAGAACGTTATAATGAGGCACATGGGTGAACCAGAAGGATCATTGAAAGGACCTTTGGCCTCCTGAAGGCCAGGTTCCAGTGCCTCCATCTAACAGGTGGATACCTGTGCTACTTACCCAAGAAGGTCTGCCAAATAGTAGTGGCATGCTACATGTTGCATAACCTGACCCCTCACATGTCATGTCCCTTTTCTGCAGTATGAGGAGACTGGAGATGCCCTTGTGCCAGCAGTAGACCCTCTGGACAGTGAAGATGAGGATGAGGACAGCAAAACATCTGTGATCAGTCAATACTTCCAATGACACACAAGTAGGACATTGTAACTTTACATTTCAATGACTTTGGTTGTAATCTGTGTGGCAATGGCATGCTGATATTTCCCACTTCTATGCCCACTTACTGTTTCCGCTGGCAATTCATTTTGCAGATGTTGGTGACCTGACATATACTCCTGGTGATATCACTACAGCCAGCTACAGGTCATTAAACTATGCTCATTTTATGTACAGTTAATTCGCAATTTCTGTACCTGTTTCAATGAATACATATTTGATATACATGACATACTCAAAATGGATTTTTTTCAAAGGGTATTTATTGAAGTGCTAACATATAGGGGGAAAGTGCAATGGGATAGGCTGATGATGGAGGAAAGTCCAGGGTATTGTTCCAGTCTGTTTGTAGAACAGGTGCAGTGTCTATAGGGACAAAGAAAGGGGAGCAATGGCAGTTCAAGTTGGACAGGGTGGCTGAGTGGGACACAAGGGTGACAATCAGGAAAGTCTCATTTCCTGGCGGGGTTCTTGGTAAGTGTTTCTGGCTTCTGTCTGGCTCGCAGGGAACGTCTGCAGGGTGGTTCAAGTGGCAGTGGAGGTGGAAGGCAGTTCAGATGTCTGGCTAGTGGCAGGGCCCCGCTGGTGTGAGACTGCCTCCCTCATAATGTTGGTCATGTCGGCCAGCACCCCTGCTATGGAGATCAGGGTGTTGTTGATGGCCTGCAAGTCCTCCCTGATCCCCTGGTACTGTCCCTCCTACAGCCGCCTGTTCTCCTGTACATTGTCCAGGATCTGGCCCATCATGTCCTGGGAATGATGGTAGGCTCCCAGGATCTCAGATAGTGCCTCCTGGAGAGTCGGTTCCCTGGGCCTGTCCTCCCCCTGGTGCACAGCAATCCTCCCAGTGTCCCTGGTGGCCTGTGCATCTGTCCCCTGAACTGTGTGCCCACTACCACTGATCACAGGTCCCTGATTGTCTTGGGGGTGAGGTGTGGCCTGGGGTCCTGGAGAGGTGGACACACTGCTGACTGAAATGTCCTGGGGACAGAGGTGTGAGTATGCTGGGTGGGTGTTGTGGTGGTGTTTTCTGATGGGGGAGGCTCTGTGGTGGTGTGTGACTGGGCCTGGGTAATCGGCAGCCCAGTGGTCCCTGATGGGCGAGGTAGGTCATCCAGATCCTGAAGACCAAAGTTGCTGTCATCACTGGGGTCCTCTTCAGATGAGGGACTGGATAGTGCTGGTACCTCCTCTCCAGTGACATTTGCTGGGGTACCTGGGGGGATGTAAATGATGTGTTATGGTTAATGTGTATGACATATTGTACATCCCTGGTTTCCCCTCTATGGTTGGTGTTGCCCTGCCAGCTTTCACTTGTGTATGTTAGTGTATGGTGGGATTGTTCGATATCTATGGTGTGCTTGCTTTAGTGATGAGTGTCCATGCAGGGCTGTGAGGGGTGTCCATGAATTGGTACAGCATGCATGGCTTGGTATTGGGATGAGTGAGATGTGATGGTGGGGTGTGCAGGATGTAGTGGAGTGAAGGGAGTGAGGGTGAGGATATGTGATGGCATGCAGGTAGTTGAGATTTGACTTACCAGAGTCCTGTCCTCCTCTAACTCTGGCCAGGCCCCCAGGATGCAGTATTGCCAAGACTTGCTCCTCCCATGATGTGAGTTGTGGAGGAGGAGGTGGGGGTCCACCGCCAGTCTTCTGAATGGGGAGCTGGTGCCTTGCTGCCATGGAACTTACCTTCCCCCGTAGGTCATTCCACCTCTTCCTGATGTCATCCCTATTTCTGGTGTGCTATCCCACGGCATTCACCCTGTCCACGATTCTCTGCCATAGCTCCATCTTCCTGGCTATTGATATCTGCTGCACCTGTGCTCCAAATAGCTGTGTCTCTACCCTGACGATTTCTTCCACCATCACCATTAGTTCCTCCTCTGTGAAACGGGGGTGTCTTTGTGGTGCCATGGGTGTTCTGTGATGTGTGTTGGTGAGGGTGAGTTTGGTAATGTGTTGGGGTGTGTGATGTGGAGTGTGTGAGTGCTGTATAGGTATGAGTAGTGTGTGGCTCTAGTATTTTCAGTGGTCTTAGTGTCTCTCTGGTGGCAATGGTTTGTAGTCATAAAGGGTTGTGGGTAATGTGGGTGTGTGTTTTATAGTGGTGTGGGTGTGTGGGTGTGGTGTGTGTATGGGTGTCAGGTGTGTGCTGTTTGAATTGTCCAATGTGGTGTTGTTTTGCATGTTGGTGTCCATTGTGAGCACGGCGGTACGTACGACCAATGGTTTTCCGCTGTTGAATGTCGGCCGTGGTGATTCGTGGGTCATAATGTGGTGGGCATTGTTCTGTTGGCATAACGGTGTGGGTTTTAATACCGCCACTTTATCACAGACCCTTGGGCTGGCGGATTTGTGTGTGTGGCTGTATTCTGTCAGATTGGTGTGTGTGTGTCATTATATGGTGAACGGATTTCCGCCGCTTTCGCAGTAAGTTGGCGGCCGTCACCATGACGGTAAGTGGGATTTACTGCCAATGTCATAATGTACACCATAGTCTTCTCTGATGTAGGAGTATACCTTCTCATGGGAGGATTTACTGACATCTTTCTTGAGTTTCTGGTATGTGGTCTGTGGTAGATACACGTCATAATCATTGATGGATTGGTTAAGCTCCTCTAAACATGTTTTAAGGGCCCCTGTGGACATGTATACTTTTAGGCGAACATCTATTGTCAGGATTTCACCCTTGAGTTCCTCCGCAAGTCATGTGGACGTTTTTACAATTAAAATAAGCCAATTGCGAGTACAATGCCATGACATAAGTGACCAATCCTTCTTGAAAATCTTGTCATTTTGAAAAATAAAAGTTTAATTTCTCACTATTAGGCCCTGTGGTGCTGCACTCACCCTCAGGTACTCTGTCATCATGATACCATGGATCATGGTCTTCACTCAATCTCGTTTAAGGGCATTAAGTTCATCCCAATCCTTGCTATCACCCATATTCCCAGATGTGGGTGTGCCACTAAATGGGGATGTTGATGCTAAAATCCTTTCTACCTCCTCAGTTGAGAAAGTAAGCCCCGGGATTTCCGCCATTTGTGTGGTATGTCTTGTATTTGTTTTTCTATGTGGATTACAAGTGGCATTAGGATGGATGATGGTGGCAATAGCACCACACCCCTGAGATGCATTTTCTCTTTCATTCTTTCTTTCTTCCACAGGTTTTACCCAGCAGAACAACGATACCTATGGGTATTATTTAATTTAATTTAGTTGTATTTATTTACCTTTACCACAGAGCATGTAGTAATAGTTATTTTATTAGTGGTAGGTGCATAAGGAGTAACCCTCCTTCTTCCCTTAGCACATACCCTCAATTGTCATTGAATGTCATTTGGAATGTACAACTGCAGTAGCAATGAGGGACATGACGGGTAGGGCTTGACTTTTTTAGCCAGAATGTGCATTTCCATGCCATTGATGTGGAATCATATGCAAACGTGCATTGCATGTGTGTAATGGGTGTGTAACGGTTGGCATGCATCATGGAATGACTTGCAGTTATGTTGGAATCATATGTGTTTGGGTATACCCAATAATCCACAGACATCTCGGTTTGTAGGACCAACATGGAGACTGTGAGGAAGCTTCCCATTGGGAAACATGTTGAGGGCCTTCTACAATTACTTGCAAATCTCTGTGCCTCTCAAACATGCAAAGGACTAATGGCGTTTACTGATGCAATTTGAGTATGTCATTGTAAGGTGTGCCAGATATTAGTGGTGATTTCCCTAGGGCTTACTGATTCATTGTGTTGTGGACTTTAGGGACGTATCCCTTGTTAAATTGCACATTTTGTTCACAGAGTACCTTTCTATGTCAAATGCGTGGCCTATCTGAGCAATATCAGTACTACTTTCATGAGTTCATTGGGACTAATTTCACTTGGTGAAGTGTGCATTGTTGATATGTTTCTAGTGGGACATGAGTATTTCTATGTTACCTTCTCCGGGCTACTGTATTATTGTCAGCAACCTGGCATGTTCTGGGAGCATAATTTTAAATTGTTGTGTTATTGTGTATGTGAGAGATGTCTGCATGACCTTGTGTGGGATCTCTGGGCATGAAGATGGCATTGGGATACTATTGTATGACAACAGATAACTGAGGTATGCTCCATGAGGCAAAGCTTTGGAGGTGATGTGATCTCCTATTTGTTCAATGCTTACTCTGATTGCACAACTTCAGCCATACAATTGTTGTCTGAGATCCTTATTTCCCATTGGGCAACTGTTGACAGTTCAGATGGCATGCATGCATATGGTATGGTAAATGTAGGATGCTAGTTTGTTGCTGGGGCCTACTTGGCATCATGGTAATGTTTGCTAATCATGAATGTTGTACAAGTGTGTTCATAAACATGTGCTGACCCTTTTTCTCATTATGTTTGCAGCATCATCCCAAGGAAGTGAAGGAGACATGGTACAACCAAGTGGGGAAGCATCTGGGCACAGTACCTCTGGTCTAGACACCACCAACACGAGTGGCCCGGAGGGTGACGGGATTGCCACAGAGGATACCAGATCTACATCCTCATCATCAGGTTCAACCTCCAGTGGCCACTCCCTAGTGGTGGCAGACCCATCAGGACATGCTCCTTCATCATCTTTGTCCGGCACCCCCAGTTCTATCACCCCCCTCTTTGTTCCTCCCTACCCAGTTGGCTGTGTAGAGCCAGGTGTCTCCTTTTCTGCAGGAACCTCTTCCCCAGCCTTCTTACCTCTGCTGCCATGAGTGAGGAGGCTATTGACCTCCTGAGGAACATCTCTGTGGGTCAAAATGCCCTTGTGAATGCCATCCAGGGTTTGGCCAGCCAACTTCAGCAGACTACTGCTTTCCTAGAATGCATTCATGGTGTCATCTCTGGCCTAGGGAGATCACTATAAGCTCTGGCCTCCTCACTGACGGTAGCCAGTCAGCACCCACATTCCTCCCCCTTCCACTTCCCTCTTCCCATTCCGCTGCTTATCCCAAGCACACATACACATCTGCAAACATCCACCTCAACACACACATGCAGCACACATAAACACAAACACCACAAGAAATACAGGTATGCAGGCACTCAACATACACCCACAAACATGATATCAGCCACCTTTTCTCCAGAAACCCCCACCAACCCACACACCACATTCGGCATACCCACAAGCACTACCACAACAGCCAGTGACACATCCACCACACCTACAATACCCACAGACACCACCCCAACAGACACAAACATCCATCACATCTACCATACCAACAGACACCACCCCAAAAGACACACAGACATCCACCACATCTAACATACCCGCAGACACGACCCCAACACACACATCCACCACTCCCACATCCCCCAGCACCTTCGCCGTCCAGCCCCGAAGACACACAAATACCCACACTCACACACAACAGACACCACCCAAACAAAAGTCTACTTCACATACGCGCTCACCCAAGACATGCACCAGAAGACTTCTCCCTCAGCTTCCAAATCCCCAACCACTTCTGATGACCATCCCCAAGTTCCAAAGGAGAGTTTCATTTTCAAGTTTGCCCTTTCCACTGTTCCCCCAAACCCCCCGTCCAAACCCAAGAGGCCCCCACTCTCATCCCAACCCATCCAAGTACTCTCCTGTCACACCTGCCTCTCTGATAAGCACTAATACCCCTTCCCCAAGATGAAGCCCACCCCTCCTAAGAAATAGTCCACTCCTCCCAAACCCACACTGAAATTCACCCATCCCAAATCCAACAATTCCCCCAAAGAATGATCCCTGAGGTGCCTGCCTGCCTGCCCACTTAATGCCCCTTCCTGTGGAGTCAACTATGGGCACAGTAATGTGCAAAGGCTATAAAATAGACTAACCAATGGCCTTTGCTATTATGCATTTTCATTTTAATAAACCCAAATAGTTGCTTTTTGGGTACACATTTGTCCTGCAATTCCTTTTCTATGTGTATGCTGTTCCTGAGTAACTTTTGTTGTCTGCATGCAGTTGCGTGTGTTTCAGCCTGCTTGCTGATCCATTTGCTGTTGTTTGCAATAACTGATTTTGTGGGCAGTGCTGGTGTGACCCAAGACAAAGGTAGACACTGACTGTACGAAATTGTATGTGTTAATGCAATTGGGGTGTCATTGCATGGTGTTATGTTTGGTATGGCAAGAATTTAATCTTGTGTTGTCTAATGTCAGCATGTGTGGTGTTAGACTCGTCCCCGTGATATGGATAGTAAATTTGTCTCATGTGTAACATCTTGAGTTTTCTTTGTGCTGACAAGGAGGGTATTCAATTGTGCTACCTTCCTTTGTATTTGATTGTGCATGTGTGCATTTTGCGGTGTGGACCTTACAGCTACTTCTTCTAGATGTATGACCCATGATGTTGCTGTTGTATGTGCTTTCTTGACTTGCACTTCCACACTATGCAGAGGGACATGTTACTTGGCTCTACTATTGTTTGTCCCTGCCACACCTGAAATGCCAGTTCATGTGCAAATGTTATTTTAGGGGCATGTGCAAAGTGTAATGTATCCCACGTCAGCATACTTCCATGAGTGCTCATGATGCCCCCATCCCTATTGTGCAGGTATTTTTTGCATAGTGCGCTTTGGAAATTTGTCTCTCTGACTATTGTGCATCCCAATGTCCTTCCATTGTGTTACAATGTGGGTGATGGGTCGGTCCATTACAGGGATGTTTAATGGGAGGGGTGATTGTGTTAAAAGACACATCCATACATATGCATGTTGAATGTGACAACATTCCATCGCATGTGTGCAATGTGAGGGTGTTGTGATGGTAGATGTGATATTGCTGTGTTGTTGCTGTAGTGTGACACAATGTTCTGTACTCTTCACTGTCCCTGTGCCTAAGATGTGCAGACATGAGTGACCTGCCCAAAGGGGTGTTTAATGGCTGTGAATGTGTCCTTCTTTGTGAATGACTCCAACTGTGTACATAATGACACATGAATTTGGTGCCCGTTGCGTGAGCTCCATATCATGTGGATGACGGCATGCCAATCTGTTGTTGAGATTAATGACACAGGTCGGTGTGTGTACTTACTGTCAGATGTGTCCACAATGGCTTGGATTTTGTGCACCTTCAATGAGCAGTGGTAGGACGTTTATGATGGGTTCCATGGTGGCACAGCACATGTAACGCTGCCTGCAGGTGAGTTGCTCCCTTTATACTCTCTGTTTCAGTCTGCTGGGACCTGTGGTTGGACCACCATGGTCACATTGATGGTGTGCAACATCATGATGTGTCTGGTGAAATCACAGGCTTTGCCGGCCTGTTTGTTCTGCCTTGTCACCACAGTGCCTGCCAAACTGCAGCAGTCTTTTCTCCATAGGCCTACCAGTGTCATAATACAGTGGTGGCGATGGCGGTCGGACTGCCACCGCTGCTGTGGCAGTGAGCAGACCACCAAACCCGTAATGAGGCCCTAAGTCTCTGGTTACACTTATTCTCTCCTCTTCCCGGCTAAGCTCTGTGTGGTGGCCGCTGAACCACGCGCTTTTTTGTTACCCCTGAAGAGGCATGGCGCTGGCTTGAGAGTTCCGAAGGTGGTGCTGAACCTTTGCTAAGATCGGAATAGCCGAGAGGCGGTGCTGTCTGAAGAGATCACAGGGGACAATGCAGGATGAGTGGGCATAAAGAAGGGAGCTTACCTGCAGTCCCCGATCTGGAGCAAAGATTACAGGAACGGCGTAGTGCACTACAGTAGGCAGCTACACTTTCTAGTGCAGAGCGGTGCACTAGCCCAGACACGGGGGGCTCCCGCTCTACAGATGGGGAAAGTTCTGCTGCTACACGGCCCTTGATGCGGAGCGCACACAATCCACCAAATGTCACCCAGCAGACGTCAGACATACTCCTTTGAACTTAAATGCTAACCAACTTAAGGCTTGTCTCTTCCTGTCAACACAATTGGCATTAATGTACACTATTTCTCCAGTAGCCAAATGCGCTGTACCATTTACAAGGTGGCATATGCTTGACTCCCCATGTTACCAAGTCTGTTAGGCCCTCAGTTGGTTGTCACTACCGTGAGGATACCTTTATATTGATATAGTTGTTCTCAACTGGTTTTGGTGGGCACACGTTTCAGTGTACTGCTCTTTTGGTATTCATTATGGCATGGTTTCAATATGCTGATTGTTGTTGTTTGCTCATATCCCAGTTGAGGACTAGGCGACACATGAAGACACTCACCACGCATTGCTCAAGCTCACTGCACATCAAATGGCTGCAGTCAGCTGTGTGGCAATTATGTTCAGCACCATTAATTATTGGTAATCTGAAAGATGGGGCAAATTAATGTGGTTACGTGGAATATACATGGGATGCACACACCTACGCGCAGATATGCGGTCTACTCCTTTCTGAAGTGACATGGTGTCCATATTTCACTTCTGCAGGAATCACAGATAACAAGTTCAGAAACAGACGCACTTAGAAGAAAATGGGGTGGCCAAGTGTACTTCACAAACTGTTAATCCTATGTGCGGGGATTGCTGATGTGGATCCGTCCAGGGTTTCCATTCCATCTGTTAGAACAGATCATAGACACAGATGGCCATTATGTGTTTGTCCACGGCTGATTAATTGGCCGCCAAGTTCTCCTTGGCAACGTATAAGCTCCCAATGTGGATCTGGATACTTTTCTAAATAAACTTAGTCGGCTGCTGGCATGGTGGGGGAACATACTGTGGCTGTTCGGTGTAGATTTTAACTGCGTGTTAGATATGTACCTGGATAGATCCTTCCCACCATGAGGACGTACAACTGTCATATCCAATGCTCGCTCGCTTGTGACCTGGTTGCATCATTGGCGGTTGACTGATGTTTGCCGATATTACAATCTGGAGGCCAGAGTGTACTCCTTTTACTCGGCACCGCATCCTCTGCGTGAGAGGCTCAATAGGTTAGTTTGCATGGGCAGTCTGCTTCAAGCGGTGGTGGAGACGGATTATTTGGGCCGTACTCACTCAGATCACAGTCCACAATATCTCCAGCTTGACTGGGATGGGACTACACAATCCCCTGTTCCTACGTGGAGAATGCAGCCAGCTGTATTGGAGGACTCCGTATTCCGCGAGTCGGCCGGCCAGTAGATCATTAATTATTTTTAACAAAACGCTGACACAACATCATCCCATACGATAGAATGGGACGCGTTTAAAGCTTCATTGAGGGGTCACTGTATAGGGCTCAGTATTGGAGCAGTTAGGCAGCTAGACCAGAAGGTGTCCGAAATGGAGCAGTAGCTGTTGCAACACGAATCGGAAGCCGTGCAGAAACCCAGCGGCCTTTCCCGATTACTCGGTATGCAGAAAATCCATGCAGAACTCCTTGAGCGATTATGAAGCCTCAATTACGCAGCACACTCTGTTAACATACATGCACAGGCTTATAGGGTGGGCATTCTACTTGTCCGCTTAATAAGACAGGAGTCTGCCTCTAGCTCAGTGCTATCTATTTGGACATTGTCCGGTGATTTGTTATACACACAGGACTTGATCCATGAGGCATTTCATACTCATTATGAATCTTTATATGTCTCTATTTCCTCTACTCCCCTACATGCTGTAGAGCAGTTCCTAGAAGTGGTATCTCTACCCTGAATTACAGATGAGCAGCATCTGGAATTAGATCAACCTTTATTGTTGTCTGAGATACGGGAGGCCATTCGGGCACTTGCAAGTGGCAAGGCGCCAGGCCCTGGTGGGCTGCTGGCTGAATTTTATAAGGCATACGCGACTCAACTGGCCCCTCTGCTGCTCACTCTAAAGAAGGAGTGCTTGACACTAACTTGTTTGCCAAATACGTCACGAGAGGCCATGTTGGTCTCCCTTCTTAAACCGCATAAAGACCCCACTGATTTACACTCATATAGTCCACTGGTGCTGTTAAACACAGATTGTAAAATATTAGCTAAGGTGATTGCTACATGTCTAGCCCCACTGGTGCCCTCCTTGATACATGAGGACCCAAATGGTTTTGTGCCCGGTTGTACAACGTCTCTGAATCTGCGTAGATTCTTTGGTGTCCTATGGTATGCTCCCTGACACTAGCCACAGGTAGGTTGCCTTGTGATTGACTTGGAAAAGGCGTTTGACTCATTGGAGTGGCCCTACCTTTTTGCAACCCTACTGAAACACCGGTTTGGTCCCCGCTTTATGCAATTGGTGAGGCTACTGCACACATGCCCATTGGCCCTTAGCCTATTAGGACGCTTGGTGTTGTCCCCCATACAGGTCAGGAGAGGCACAAGGCAGGGTTGCCCACTGCCCCCCCTTCTTTTTGCTCTAGTTGTGGAGCCGTTGGCAGCTGCACTCTGAGAGGTTGGACAAGGTTGGGGGATACCATTAGGTGATGGGATACATGTGGTCTCTCTATATGCAGATGACCTTCTGGTGCACATTAGAGACCTGGCGACTTTTCCCAGTGACATCATGCCACTACTCAATGAGCATGCAAGGGTTTCTGGATTGCGAGTAAATTGGACCACATCCTGTATTTTCCCACTGTCGTCTCTGACCTCTCTAAGCCAGACATCTATACTGACAGATGTCACGTGGCAGCCTACCACGTTCAGGTACATAGGGCTACAGGTATACCATGCAGAGTCAGATATATTTGATGGGAATTTGGCATGTACTGTGTTCAGCTGGCGTCATCAGATGGCATTCTGGAAGACATTGCCGTTGACATTCATGGGCAGGGTGGCCCTTGGTAAAATGATAGTACTACCCTGACTATTATATTACTTTGCCAATCTATCTTTATATATTTCAGCCTCCTTTTTCCCGTCCATAGAATGAGAAGTGCACAGTTTGATCTGGAACACATCCCGCTGTAGAGTGGCCCTCTCTAAACTGTATCGCCCATTGAAACAGGGTGGTCTAGCGCTACCAAATTTAGAACACTACTATATAGCTGTGCAGTTTCAATGGGTGGCCCGTTGTCTCTCATTAAAGCAGCTGGCAGACACAGCAACGGATCTTCAGGCATGGTCACAGAGCAAGTTACTGCGCCTCTTTCATCCTTGTGCTAAAAATACAGCGCCAGCCCCGCTACTGGTGAATCTGGCATATTGTTGTTTCCGCAGGGGCTACTACCTCACTAGAGATACTATACCTCACGCACCAGCCATACCGTTATTGGGAACACCAGGGGCACATGTGACAAGTGGAGAAGTGTGGCACAATGGTTAGAGCGGCAGACCCTGAGGCAGAGATCTGGCTCAAGACCAGGGTTCAAGTCCCACTTCAGCAGGTCTTGGGCTCACTTCCCTTGGACCAGATAATTCTCGCCTCGGTGCCTAATCTAATTAATGGGTCCCACTCTGCAACTCTGGGCAATAGCTTGCTTAATCTCCACAACAGCGCTTGGATGCCTGGCTTCACCCTGGGGGTGCCCAGGAGTGGGCACCTCACAGGGAAAAGCCAGGAGGGGTTCCATAGCGGTATGAGTACAGCGCCTTGAGACCCTAACGGGTGAGTAGTGCGCTATACAAGTGCAAAGTTTACAGTTTTACACACTGGCAGTGGAATTAGCAGGTTGGCATGCAGTAGACATATACACACTAGGAGCCCTATACACTGATGGCAACCTCTGTACTCATGACACATTGATGGAGACCACCGGACTATATCCAGGGACCTTTATGTTGTACAACTCACTCAAACAAGCATTGCAACAAACATGGGGAGACCTCACCGTAGAACCCCAGATGCACATACACTACAGTACCTGAATGTTTTGGGGGAAATCGGACATATAATACACTGGATAGTGGGCTCCCTGCATTTCCATATGACTGGTCCACTTGTGCACTTCTGATGGAAGTGGGAAGGAGACAGGGGAGAACCTTTTACAGATAGAGAATGGGTGACCATACTAGAGACCCCCACATCTGTACCACAAAATATGCTTTTACCTTATTCACTATTATGTCATGCAGCAGGCATACATTAGCCCCGATAAGATTAATAGATATTTTGGTTGTGTGGATGCGGCTTCTCCAAGATGTCAGCACTTAGGAGTGGATTTGCTGCACATGCTGTGGTCATGTCCTGCCCTGAGTCACTATTCGACCTCAGTCCATACACGTTTGATGTATTGTGTGGACCGAACCATACTGTTTACATAGGAGGTGTGCCTCCTGGGATTGTTCCCTAGGGGTAAAAAACTGAAAGCAATGTCCCGTTTTTTTGATCTGGGGTTGTTAGTGGCTAAACACCTATTAACCCATAGATGGCAATCTTCTGATCCACCGGCTTATGAAGCATGAATACATTCACTGGCTGTTTGGGCGAGGGTGGAGTGCACAGCTCTCCAGTTCGAGGAAGTGTTGAGACTACGACAATATCCCCTCGTTGCGCAGTGGGAACTAATATTAATAGACTTGTACATGCCAACAACACTGACACTTGCCACACTTTGATTTACTGGAAACTGGGAATGGAGTATTGGCAGCGTCCACAATAGGTACAACATGCAACAGAACTGTATATGGGACAACCACAAATGCGCATTCTCTACAGATGTGGGGATTCTGGCCTGATTGAGGGATGCCTAACATAGATGTGTGGGAGTGATATACTAAATGTTTATAAATTATATAGCAATTTTACTGAATCCATAATGTGGGTGCTCAGATTCAAGATGCCAGTGCCTTTGCCTTTCCCTCCCTGGGTCAGATGTAATATGACTATGCAATATGTTGTGTTAGCATATAAAAGCAATAAAGACATTTAAAAAAAAAATATATAAAAAATGAGGCCCTAAGTCTCTAAGGGTCTGCTCTAGTCAAAGTACAAAGAGGATCTGCCTTTCTAACCAGCTAAACACCACTTTAATCTCCGCAGAACCTTACATAGCTGACATCATCAGCAATAACTTTCTACTGTCCATGCACAGTTTGAAATTTGCAACTCTCATTAGCCTTTCATCTCTCGATCCAAGCACCAGAATGACCTTGGATCCCTCACCTGTTCAGAAATTTGGAGGGGAGTTCTTCACAGCTCCTCATTAACACTCCTCATCATTGGCAACCTATCTTCCCATACACCCTTATCTAATACTAACAAAAAGCTCTTCATTAACTGGAAACTTGTGCAGACGCACCTACAAATAAAGAAATATGCAACATGAGCAAAACTTCACTTAGAAGATTAAACACAGAAAAATATTTCAGGCCTTAACTCCAGACAACTTATCATAGAACTAAATGCATTGTACGTGCAGTTCTCATAAGCACAATAAACGAAGAATAACTACGAAAAAATATAATTTAACTAAGATGTCATAGTACAATACATTTGAATAATGTTGCATGTATGTGCATTTCTTCAATCAATAAGTGTCATTACAAAACATGCATATGACTTTTATACATCTCTACTTATAATTGCACTTCATTTATATGACTTTCAGTACTCCACGTTTATGTGAATACATTTGAACACGCATTATTATTATTATATATATCATTGATTATATTTCCATATCATTTCTAAGACGTGTAGTGGCACAGTCAAGTTATGTATGCTCACTCAGTTGTATTACAGAGTATCGAGCATCTGTATATGTTTAGAATATTGGAGACATAAAACTGAGGGACAACATTTTAAAAGGTAAGAGCATGTAGAGTAAGTATAGATTTACTACTCTTAACTCCACATCTTTGCAACATACACACACATATATATATATATCTTTAAGGTGTGTATGTGGAGTTAGTTATTGAACACTCTCAACAAATCTCAAATTATATTTCTGCCTCAATATTCTGGTCATAATATTTTGTACCTTCCAGATTCCCATCTCAGTATACTGGAGGACACCAGTGGCTAAAGACATTCATTTGCAGATACCCAGTCATTTCCCCATCACAGTTCATACTCCAAGAATACCATTTCATTCTCACTGTAGTAGTGATCACCTGTGGGGCTAATTTGTAAAAAGTTTCCAATGTCCACAAATGAAAATGTTTATGAGTGCAAAAGAGTGCTGATAGTCCAGCCTAGCCAGTAATTTTTTGTTCAGATCAGTCTCTAGAGCATCCAATGAATTTTCTTCCAATAAAGTATTCTAACTTTTGGTTAAGCGGACTAGTCTCATGTTTAGATGTTTCTCCTCACACCAAACAAGTTGATGGGCTATTCTCATATTTAAATATTCCTCCTCACCCCAGATAAGATGGTGGGCTATTCTGATGTTTAGATGTTCCTCTTGACACAATATAAGAAGGATGTTATATTACATTAAATCAGAGGTCTTTAATGTCTGGGGCGTGTCCTCGGGGGGGGAGCGGTTGGAGTCATGGGAAGGGGGTCGTGCATTCCCCAGCTTTACTGTCAGTACAAAAAGGATTTATGAAAAACTGTTCTCCTACTTTTTTTAAAAACAACCATCAGAGGACGGTTAATTCCAATATTGTATTGCTTCAGCTGAAGTGTTTACAGGGAGTGTCCTGCACTGTGAAACCGAAGCCAGACAGATAGACAAACAACTTCCTGTTAGTCTGCAAATGTAAAGGATGCTTGGGAGCCAGTACTGGGTTTAATTGATCATATCTTTGTGATAACCAGGATTTATTCTTTTTGAGTGGCAGTGTGGTTAACAATTGAGCTGACGGTGAGAGGCCTAAAAAACGTACAGAATGTTTTGTTTTTGGCCACACCTTTGACCCCGCCCCCACGTTCATTGACATCACCCCTATTGCTTGCAGCATCTCAGTTCCCATTTTTTTTTTAATGCACTTCGACACCAGGTTGGCCTGCCTGCCCATTCCTGAGCGGGAGGTGGGAGGTTCACAAGAATTGAGGCAGTGCATACAGCACTGTCGCCCCAGTGAGTACAGTTCACTCATCACAGTATAGCTGGCACTGGTTGAGCTGGCTTGGGGGCTCAGCTGAGCAGGCTGCAGCACTCTGACCACAGCTGAGACTCACTCAGTCAGACGGCAAGCAGCAGTTATGTTTCTTTTTCGCAATGCTGCCTGTATCTCCAGTTTGGTGCATGCCTCATTGACAAGGTGCAGCCACTGACTTAATTTTAGGCTAAATTGAACACTGTGTATGTGTTTTTTTAATGTGATGGGTGCCTCAGGACTGTGCTAGCTGCTGCCGCTGCTGCTCTCCCACCCAGACAGTGCCTGCCTCAGTATATGGCTACATCCCTGCACCTGGGCCAGTTCTCACTCCCAGGCAGCAGCAGGAAAAGAAAGAAGTGTGCCGCAGGCGGACACATTAATTAAGCCCTATGGAGCATGGGGGCACAGCACAGGCTATTATGCCACTGTGCCGGTGATCACTATTGCATAGTTCTACATGCTCAGACATTCAAGGCGCTCCTGCCTCCCCCCCAAAAATGACTGAAGCCAACAACAGCAGTAAACTAACATAACTAGGAGTCAACCCACAAAACTCTGGTTTGTTAAACACTAGATAATATTATTTCTCTACTGTAAAAATGATTTGCTATGGGAATTGGGGGCATTTACGGTTGTCGATGATGAGAAGTACCAGGTTTTAGAATTTATCACCTAAAAAAAAGTTTGGCGGGGGCTCTCGACATCCAAAAGTTTGAAGACCACTGCATTCAATTTAGAGATTATATTCAAATTCAAAGAAGCTGGTAACCTCCAGTAAATGTATTGGTAATAAAGAAAAGAGGATAGAAGTACAAAGGACCTTATGTTAACAAAGTCAACATGGCATAAAGTTCCTGGTTAGATAAATACAAAGTTCAATACACAGGTCTGCAACATCCGCATGACATTTTGCAACATGCCTTGCAAATCAGATGTGTAAGGGATGTTGGCTTATTTGCAAACTCAAAAAGAAATAGATAAATGATGATCCCAATGCAAACAAATGCTGATTAATGCCTGGTTAGGGCAGTTGGAAGAAGTTTATAATTTATTAATCGTTTTCTAGTTACAACAGATTTCGTTCCCAGTGTGTGGTGCAACTGCCTTCATCTGAGAGACAGAAAACGCCAGTGTGCTGCATGCACTCAATCAGTTTCACACTACACCGCTCATTATTGCAGTGTGACTGACGCCTTTCCCTTCTTTAGACTGGGTTCACAATTACAGAACACTGAGAAAGTGAACAAGCATTTGCAATGCAATAGGGTCTCACATTTCTCCAAGTTACAGCTAATAGCAGCTGTAAACTCCCAACCGGACTTTTCTTGCCACATTAAATGCAAAAAAAGAGCGCGATCACGCTGCTACAGCTCACTCGTAGTGAAACCTATTTGCAAAAGTGCAATTATCTACGTAACCGGCAAAAGTGCAATTAACTATGTAACAGGGTTGATGTCATGCAAAACGCTGGACTTCTGCCAAGCGAGATAAAAGAATAAAAGATTAAAAGTAGTCCACAAACCTGACGAGGAACAGCGAGCCTTGCATGTTTTCAGTACTTGGTTACTGCGCTCGAGGAGGGCTAACCACGGGAAAAGGCATGACGTATGCGTGCCTTACACTAATGAAAGCAAGCCAATTTTGAAAGGCATGCCACGCAGGCTTGACCCTAAAAAGGCACAGAGTTTTGCTTTGGTACGCATGGCTTTGCCTGAGATTTCATGTTGATCAGCAATGCGACAAAAGACGCATTTATATTAACATTCATGGGTCATGTAATGCGTGCTTCATTATAGACAGCCTCCTTGTGCAGGGAAACCTTTTGTACTGTAACGCCAGTGAAGGAACTGGTCGCCGGGCACTACCATTACAGGAAAGTATGGAGGGGCGATGGTGGGTTCGGTATCGACAGTTCCCCCTCAGTTTATAGCCTCATTGGACCTTGCCTCAGATCATGTGACCGAGGTGATATAATAAAGTGAGCCCAGGGGGCGGGGTTCGTGTGTGATGACTCGAGGGCCAGATCAGCAAGACAGCGCAGAATCCATCGAATGCCGCTCACTGAGGCTCAATGAATAAACCCCAGTACTGTGTTCGTGTGTTGTTATTCTGCTGAGTGCCGGTAATCACCAACACTACATTTTGGCTCTCATTGCGGTGCTCGTGCCACGTGGACTGCAGCGTAAAGCCCTCCTTTGGACCACCCAACTCCTGCCTGCTGACTCCGCAGCTCACATCGTGCAGGGAGCGTCTTTTTCCCCTCCTCATCGTTGGACAGCCTGCTGCAGCTGTTTTGTTCTCCGTTGGAGCCTGCCGACGGTTATCTCCCCTACGTGGCCCCTGAGTGAGTATTACCTCACCCTTTTAGGCCTGGCCACCCCATGAGGCTCCTCTTCAAACCTGGCACAGCCATTTGCAGTGTGGGCCGGCAGCTCCAGTAGCGAATATCCTGCAACTTGCCTTTCTACAGTTGGACTCACCCCAGCACATGGTGCTTGTTGTGCTGCCACGCCCATCTCTTCCAGTGCCTGCTAGCTCCTCCAGGGCCTGCATTGATAGTTATCCTGCATTAGCACTGCTGCGCCCCACGCCACCTTTGCTGCTCCTCCTTGGGGGGACCCGACCTACTGTCCGGGTGCTGTGTAATCATCACTCTGTATGCCTTCTGCACAACAGACGCTTTTTCCCCCCTTCCTCCATGTCAGCCATTCTGCCTGTTGAAGCTTTCATTGTGGTAGGTGCCCCATTTTCGCAGGCTCCAAAGTGGAAGGAATGGGTGGAGAGAGTCCTGCTGTTTTTGTGGCGACAAAAGTAGAAGATGACCAGAAACGGGCCCTGCTCATTCATATGGGAGGGAAAGAAATCTACAAAATTTCAAAAAACCTAGTTGAAGATGCACCCAAGACTCACATCACTTTAATAGCTGCCCTCAATAGACATTTCGAGCCTATGGCCAATATTGATTACAAGCGGTTTGTTTTCAGACAAGCCAACAACACACAGAAGAGTCTATTGACTCTTTCCACATGAGACTGCGTGATCTAGCAGCACCTGTAGGTTCGCAGATGAAGTAGAAGAGATACAGGGGCAGATAATTCAAGGGTGTGCATCGACAAAACTGAGAGAACGCATTCTTGAGGAGTTCGGAAGGTCCTTGGCCGACATCCTCATGATGGGACGCACAAAAGAACTTTCAAAAACTCAAGCATTACATATGGAGGCGGAACTACAAAGGCCAGTCAAAGAAGAGGCTGTCAACGCCATGGCAATGCCACCCAATTAAGCAAAGCATTGTGCCTCTGAGCCACCGGCAAGAACATGCAGCCACTGTGGCAGTGCGCCACACAAGCTAACCGAATGTCCGGCGAAAGGAAAGACATGTGTTGGTTGTGGGAAACTTAATCACTTCGTCAAAGTATGCAGGTCAAGTAGAACATGAACAGAGAAGGCATCTGTCAACGCGACGACCAGCAAATCCGAACACGTAAGCGATATGGATGATGATGAGACAGAGGAACACGTCATTCACTCACTGTTCACAATAGGGAACACCACTCAGTCGTCAAAGAAACTACCCAAATGTCAGGTCAAAGTAGGTAATCACAACATCTTAGCAGTTGTGGACACAGGAGCGTCAATAAACATCCTTGCAGCCAATGAGTACGTTAAAATGAGCCCACTCCCAGCTCTAAACAAAGCAAAAATCAGAGTATATGCATACAGACAAAACACGCTATTAGCCTTGAGAGGAGTCTTTCTCACGACCATCACATATGAAGCTAAAACTGTCAGTACTAAAGTATATGTAACCAAAGAAGGACATGGAATGTTGTTGGGTTGTAAAACAGCAGAGGATCTAGAGGTGGTCGTTTTCGCTTTTGGCATACATCAAGAGTCAGTGGAAGAGCTCCTTACACAATACCACAGAGTGTTTGAAGGGATTGGGTGCTTGAAGAACAAATAGATAAAACTACACATTGACAGCACAGTCTAACCAGTTGCCCTACGCCATCGATGCATAGCCTTCCACCTCAGACCACAAGTAGAGAAAGAGCTAGACTAGCTTGAAAGAGCTGACATCATCGAGAAGGTGACAGGACCAATGCCGTGGGTATCACCAATCGTAGTGGCACGGAAGCCAAAGCAAACCGGCGAAGTCCGCATCTGCGTCGACATGCGTCTTCCCAACATAGCCATTAAATGAGAGAGACACCTAACACCCACGATAGATGACATAATTGGAGAATTAAGTGGTTCGTGTTGGTTCTCAAAGCTAGACCTTCAGTCAGGTTACCACCAGCTAGTGCTGTCCAAGGAATCACGCTACATCACAACCTTCTCCACACACGTAGGCCTGAGGCGCTATAAGCGTTTAAGTTTTGGAATATCCAGCGCAGCCGAAGTATTTCAAAATACCATACAGCAGCTACTAGTAGGTTTGCCAGGCACCATCAATGTCAGTGATGACATACTAATTCATGTGCCAACCAGAACACCACTCCAGACTCAAGGGTGTCCTACAGAGGATACAAGAATCAGGTTTGACCCTTCACCGTCAAAAGTGCGAATTTCTAAAGACGTAAGTCCGAAGTTTCCTCAGGATGGTGAATTATTGTAGTAGTTTTATTAATGACGTAGCGTCACTCACACAACCCCTCAGAATGCTGACCAAGTTATCGGAACCCTGGATCTGGGGTCAAAGTCAGCAACAGGCATTTGAGACAGTTAAAGATGTCCTGTCTAGTGACACCATCCTACGGTACTTCGACCCAAAGAGAGACACGAAAGTCGCTGTGATGCTGGCCCAAAAGGTCTGGGTGCTGTGCTATTCCAAAAGCAAGATGACAGTGACTAGGCTCCGGTAGCTTTCGCCAGCAGATCCCTCACGGAGACAGAACAGAGATATTCCCAAATCGTAAAAGAAGCTATTGCGGTCCACTGGGGATGCAAGCACTTCCACATCTATGTTTATGGCCACCCCTTCTTGGTAACCTCTGACCACAAGCCCCTCATGCCCCTGTTCAACGGCACTGCCTCCAAGCCCCCTCCTAGAATCAAAAAATGGATGTTCCAACTGCAGGACTACGGGTGCCAACTGGAATATCGTCCAGGATCCGACAACCCCGCTGATGACCTCTCCCGACATCCCCGAGCAGCCTCACACCATGAAGTATGTGACGCGGAAGAAACTGAAGAATACATCAAACTCATTTCTGACAGGTCCAGACCACTGCCTATTTCAGTGGAAGTAGTAGTCCGAGCAACAGCCGAAGATGAATGCCTCCAGAAGGCTCTGCAAGCCATTAGGGACAATCAGTGGTTCCAAGTCAAGAGACAACTCTCGACCATGACAGTATCTGCTCAGTGCATACTAGGGAGCCTATATCATGTACGAGATGAGCTAACAGTAGACACGGAAGGATGTCTCCTTAGAGGGTGCCAGCTGGTAATCCCCACACCTCTCACGTCCAGGGTAGTACAGCTTGCCCATAATGGACATCAAGGAATTGTTAAGACAAAAAATCGGCTAAGGTCCAAAGTATGGTTTCCGCTTATGGATGAGTTGGTGGAAAGTGCGGTGAAAACATGTGAATGGTGTCATGTATCAGGGGAATCTAGCCAACCAACTCCAGTAGAAACGGAGCCTAGTCCTACATCACCATGGAAGTCAGCCAGCCTATACTTTGGGAGCCTACCAGATGGTCTGCATGCTATGGTCATGATTGATAATTTTTCTAAATATCCAGAAGTTGAAGTTCTCCACTCTATCTCGGCTGAGATAGTCATCCCCCGCACCGAGAAAATCATCCATGGACTCATCGCAGAAATCAAGACAGACAATGGTCCACCCTTTCAGAGCCAAGAGTTACCTGGGTATCTAGAGAGCGCTGGCGTCCGGCATAAGCGGATCACCCCCCGGTGGCCACAAGCTAATGGTGAAGTTGAACATTTTATGAGGACATTGAACATGGTAATATGTATTGCACATGCCGGTGGGCAGCCAGTTGAGCATGCAATATATTAATTCCTGCAGAGGAACTACCGTCAGACCCCTCACTCTACAACCAACAGAGCACCGGGGCATGGAATTTTTGGAAGAGCAATTGTTCACTCAATACCACACCATCAGTCCTGGGTTCCTAGTTCTGTGGATCCAGACAAAGCGCATGAACAGCGTTTGGTCAACAACAGAAATGCCAGCATTCGCAGAAGAGCGCAACACTCAGACCTCAAAGTGGGTGATCTAGTACTGCTCAAAGAGCTATCCCCGGGCACTAAATTCCACATGCCTTTTGACCCTGCCCCGTGTCGAGTTGTGAAGCGGCATGGATCTTCAATAGTAGCACAAAGTGGTACAGATTTAGTGACTCATAATGTGTCGCTGTTTAAAAGGTTTTGCTCACCTTATGCATCTCGTCCAGTGGAAGTATCCTCGGAGCCAGCGGGTGGTCAGCCATCCGTGGATGGGGATTATGATGACAATGACATGTCCTTTCGTGAGACAGTTGATGACAACCTGCCCATCCGCTGACAACGAGACACTCAGTGCCAGCAAGGGAAGAACTGAAAGCACCAGATACTATTCAGTGAAGCTGCGTGACCATGTGACTGATGACTAGCTGTTCAAGATATCGGTAATTTGTGTAGTTCTGTGTTTTTGATGTTTGGGAGGAATGTAGTGTTGCGCTAGTGAAGGAACTGGTGGCCGTCAGTTTATAGCCTCATTTGACCTTGCCTCGGGTCATGTGACCGAGGTGATATAATAAAGTGAGCCCAGGGGGCGGGGTTCGTGTGTGACAACGCAAGGGCCGGATCAGCGAGACGGCCCGGAGCACATCGAACGCTGCTCACTGGGGCTCAATGAAAAAACCCCAGTACTGTGTTTGTGCGTTGTTATTTTGCCGAGTGCCGGTAATCACCGACACTACACCTTTGTGCATCCAACATTTCGTAAATGAAGAGATTTGTGAAAATGCTATTTATCAATACTACGCCATTGTGCTTCCTTTGTACAGCTGGCCCAGGTCCAGCTGTATGACTGGTGGCAACGCTCCACTATAAGAGTTAAATCGAGTACCTTCATGAGAAATAAAATGCATAAAAGGTAATATTTACCTCCCGTATTTTTTTCTGAATGAATCCTACGTACAAATTAGGCATATACGTCTGGGATTGTAATGATAAAAAATGAATGAGTGAAAAATTGAGAGATTACGCACATTAAGATTTAATTTTTTTTTTTTTTGTTTGTTTTTTTTGTTTTTTGTTTTTTTAATATGTCGGAGGGAGGGGGTTACATGAGAAAAAAAAGAAGAAGACATAATATATCCGTGCGAAGAAAGTAAAGTAAACAAAACAACGGGAGAAAGAAGACCTTTAAAAAAACCTCAGTTATATATATCACATATCGAAACAATTAGCATTTTTTTTTGTTTAAACTGTGTCTTGATATTCCAACCATCTAGTCAGTGGTTCCCACATTCGTTCTCCTCTATGTCTCTTCTTATGACCCTTTAACTTATAAAGACTTAATTCAGTATTATAGATGGTAAGTAATCTAGAGCGCCAATTCTCAAACGTGTGGGGTTCTTTTTTGAGCCAATCTGTAGCAATACATAAGCGGTATATTGCCATGGACAAAAATAAAAATCACCTTATTTTATACAGTGCAGGTTCCGTACTTTCAGGTGAGTCCACGACTCCCAATACTACCAGCATAACAGTAACCTGAATATTGCAATGCGTGATCTTCTTAAGGAATACCTCTATCTCATTTAATATTCCCTGCAACATTGGGCATACAAAGAACATATGCATTATCTCAGCTTCAACTTCCCCACATCGATTGCAGCTTCCAGAGGATATCCCCCACTTTTTCAGTTTTGCTGGAGTATAATATAAGTCCATCAGTGTTTTGTAATGCTGGGTTTTCAAATTAGCTGATAGAAATGTTGTCTCAGCCATGGCTAAGGATTGGTCCACCCACTCTCCAGCCACCCCAAATCGTGCAATCCATCTCTCATTCTGTTGTGCCATATCATCTACTTGTAGCTCTGTTAGTAACTTATATAACTTGCCAATCTTTGCCCCATTTTTAACAGCCTCAACTACCGGGATCTCCGACAACTGTACTGTAACGCACTTCTGAGACTGTAAATAATTTCGTATTTGCAAAAATTTAAAAAAATGGGTCTTAGGTAAGCCAAATTGAGACTGCAGATCCGTAAATGATTTATAACCGGATTTACAATACAAGTCTCCGACTTTATTTATTCCCCTAGAACGCCAAAAATCTAGTATGGGATCCCTAAAGATATGATTTGGGATAGCTGAAAATTTCACTGGTGTATAAGCCGTAATCTTTCCCAGTCCCATACTCCGTTTTATCTGAGCCCAAACCTTGAAGGCGGACAAAAAAGGCTTAAATCTTACTTTTTTAAAGTAACTTGGTTCCTCAAATTTTGATAACCAACCACTTGCCTCCCCACCCGCCATCATAGTATAAATAGGGGTTGATTTTACTTCTTCATTACCCTTAAAACTTCCCCTTATAAGTTCATCCATATGTTGAAGGCAACAGGCGTAGTAATACAGTGTAAAATTAGGGACTGACCACCCGCCTCGATCTTTGGGAAGTGTCATATACCTCATTGCCCTTCTCGTTTTAGCATACCCCCATAAAAAATTATTCCCCATCTTTTCCAATCTTTTAAGCCATTTTTTATCAACCTCAAGGGGAATAGCCCGAAATAAATATAGGATTTTTGGCAGAACCATCATTTTCAATACATTGCAGCGACCCTCTAGCGATAAGTGCAAATTATGCATTCGGTCTAAATCCCTCTTTATTCTATTTAATAATGGGATAAAATTAATTTCCACCAACCGATTAACCACTGATGTAATCTTCACCCCCAAATACACTGCTTCAGATACCAATCGTCTATCTACTAGTGAAACGTGCCCAGAACATACTATTTGTGTTTTATCTGAGTTCAGCTTATATCCGGAGTATTTTCCGAACTCTCTTGCCTCTATTTCTATTGCCTTAATAGCTTCCTCCGTGTTGCTTGTCACTATAGCTACATCATCAGCATATGCAAACACCTTATATGTTTCTCCATGATATAATAGAGGTTGAATATTTTTGCATTCTTCTAATCTCAGCAAGAAAGAATCAATATATAGAGCAAAGAGCAAGGGGGAACATGGACACCCTTGTCTAGTCCCCCTAGAGATTAAGATAGTATCTGATTCCAAACCAGCAATGCAAATTCTAGCTTTTGGGGCTACATATAAAGTTTTTATAGCTGTAATATATCCACTCCCTATACCTTTCCAGCGCATGACTTCCCATAAAAACTTCCACGATACACGATCAAATGCCTTCTCGGCATCCAAAAGTAATAATCCTAAATTTGTTTGATATAGTTCTGCAAGATCAAACATGGCTATTATTCTTCTTATATGATCTATTGTATCTCTACCCGGAATAAATCCATGTTGTTGTTTTCTAACCAGCCTGACTATCACATTTGCCAATCTACTGGCCAAAATCTTTGCATAAATCTTTCCATCTACGTTTAACAAAGATATGGGTCTATATGAACTGGGGAACTCTGTTGATTTATCCTTTTTTTTTAGCACTATAATACTTGCACATTCCCACGATAAGGGTGCCTGACCTGCCTGCGCTATACAAAAAATGCTATGCATATCCTTTTTAATGTCTATCAGGAAGGTCTTGTAAAATTCAAGTGGTATTGCATCCGGTCCAGCAGCTTTCCCTGTTGCCAGGGAGCTTACTGCCTCAATTATCTCATCAAAACGAATTGGTGCATCTAATGTTATTTGTTCCTCAGAAGAGAGCCTTGTACTCTTTAATCCCCCCAGAAATTCACTAACCTTTTTTTGTAGCTGTTCAGAATACACTATATCTTCACTATACAGCTCCTGATAGTAACCCTTAAAAACCTCTAGAATTCCTTCTAACTCTGTATGTTTCCACCCATTACCATCAATTATATTCAAAACATTCTGTTTAACTGCCTTTTGTCTGACCCGTCTAGCTAAGACTTTTCCTGTGGATTCACCATATTCATAACACTCCAATCGGTGACTTTGATAGACGGCTGCCACTGTTTTATTCAAGTAAGCATTTATTTTAGCCTTAAGAATCACCATTTGGGTCTGAGTGAGAGTAATGTCTTCTCTACTAGTAATTTTACTAGCTAATTCCCTCTCTTTTGTTATTAATCTTTCTTGAAGTTCTACAATTTCCTTCCCCCTAATTTTCTGTATTCCCAAACTATAGCTAAGAGTTTCACCTCTCACTGCAGCTTTAAATGAATCCCATACCATCCCCGGATCTGCCGTATTCCTATTGATATCAAAAAAGTGGTGAATCCACTCTTTCATATGGGATATATATCCTGGGTCAACCAACAATTTCCTATCAAATGTCCATACACGACGCGGATTAGATGGTCCCTTAATTGTTATGGACAATATTAATGGATTATGATCCGATAAGAATCTGGGTTTGCATTCTATTTCAGCCCCATGGATTAAGTTTTGTGATACGAAAAAATAATCCAACCTTACCAATTTAGCATGTGGGAACGAGTAATAGGTATACCCTGGATCTACAATTTTAATATTTTCCCAGACATCTCTCAACCCATGTTCCCTTACTAACCTCCTTAGAGCTTTCCATACTTTAGGCTTTCGTCCCTGATATAAACTCTGGGTGTCCATGCTCCTGCTACCTACCTCTAAATGAATATTTAAGTCGCCACAAATAATTATTGGTAAGGGCCATCCAACTAGTTCCATATTCAACGTATCCAGAGGCTCAGCCTCGTCCAAAACTGATCCATATATAGTGCAGAGGGTAAATTTAAATGTATTCACGGATAATTCTAAGAGAGCCCACCGCCCATCGTTACTTGCTCGAGATCTACAAACTTGTACATTGTTATTTCTGGCAAGTATCGTCACCCCACGTGTCGAAACCTCCTGTCTGGTACAAACAAGAGGCGTCAACCCAAGCTCTCGTATGAGCTCTCGCTTACTCCATGCAATGTGTGTTTCCTGCAAGCAATATAAATCTGATTTAATTAGTTTAAGACCAGCTGCCACTCTTTTCCTTTTCTGGGGGCTATTTAGACCGCAAATATTCAGTGTACAAATCCTTAATCTATTTGCCATATCACTCAGTTTGATGTACCAAACTCACGTCAATACTTTCTCCCTTAAAGAAACCAACTTGTTGATATTGAATCCTATACATCCTCTTCTTTTGATATGTCTTCATTAAATTGTTCTGAACATTTCTACCTATATTAGTGCCCCCCCCACTCCCCACCACCCCTCTCCCCCCTCTCCCCCCTCTCCCATCCTCCCACCCCTTGTACCCCAACCCTGCTACCAACCACCCCCCCACCCCCCTACACCCCTTACCCCTACCCTTACACCCAATTTATGGAGAGTATGGGATCTCACTGTCCCTAATGATGGTAAAGCTTCCGCTCCGACCGTCCCTACCCAGTGCATGATTTTCTTTTTCTTTTTTTTCTTTTACCTTTTCTCCCTTTCTTTGTCTTTATCTCTCTCTATCTAACCCTGTTTCAGCCAAAACAATATCTTACCCCCGGCTCGACTTCTCAGGTCTTAACTCCTAACCCTCTCTACTTTACCCCCACCCCTATGTCCCAATCCAGAAAATCTATCTTAGGGAACCGGACCGTTAAGTCCACCCAAAAAAGCCCTTGCTTTCTCCTCTGTCGTGAAGAAGTAAGTCCTATTATCCATTACTACTTTCAGTTTAGCCGGATTTAATAAAAAAACCTGTGCCCCCTTACTTTGAAGTGGCTGAATTAACTGCCGGAGCCTCCACCTTTTTTCAACAGTAATATGGCAATAGTCTGGTCTCACAAAAAACTCACATCCCTTAGCCTTACTTCTAGCATTGGGTCGAGCTCGGTCGTATATAGCCTGCCTTGCCTGATAATTAAGCAAAGAGATTAATATTGCTCTAGGTCTACCACTTCCTCCTTCTGAGTTTGGTCCTACTTTACTAAAAGGAAATCGATGGGCTCTTTGAACCTCTTTGTCCCAGTCCCACTGGTGTAAGTCCGGAAAAGCTTCCTTAAGAAGTGCGACCATAAAGCTATGTATATCTGATCCTTCAAGTCCTTCTGGTACACCCAGGACGCGCAGATTATTCCTCCTCATTCTGTCCTCTAAATCTGTCAATTTCCACTGAGTGTCCTCAAGTTGTTTCTCCATCATTTCTCGAGATGACTGGCGAGCTCCAGCCTCATCCTCCAGACGCGAGATCCGGGTCTCTGCTTCTTCCATCCGTGTAGTAAACTCTGAACATGTCTTAGCTACTCGACGAATTTGGATTTGCATCTTGCGGCAAGCCATTTGAGTCCTACGGCTCTCTAATTTAGATTCCTCTCGATGTTCCATAATGCTTTGATATATGGTTTCCAGTGACACAGGATTAGGCTGTTTTTCACCATTATCAAATAGAGTTAAATCATCCTTGGAATACTCCCACTGAAGCCCCTGAAGACCCTTAGTGTCCAATGGGTTAGTGGAGTGCTTATTAGGTCCTACTTGCTCACTTCTCTTCCTCTGTTTTTTCCTAACAGTGGCACTCCTGCCACTCTCCTGTAATTCCTTTCCCAGTGCCAAAGAGAACACCTCAGATTCGAATTCAGAAGAAGTTTTATCCGCCTCCAAATCCAGCTGCTCGTTGCTTGACCAACTTGAATGATCTGATAGTGAGAAAAACTTGTCTCCTTGTATTGTCTCATTATCGCGTAATTCCACTGGCCTCCGCTCCACCTGTAATAATGACCTAGCGCCTTGTGCGCCCTCCCTCTGCTCCCTCTGCTCCATCTGACTCCCGGTAGCTTGTTTTTGTAAAGTTGCCACATCTTCAGCATCACTCTGCCCACCTGCATGCGGGGGGGGCACATCTATAGCCGTCATCTCTTCGTTTACTAGAGGATCAGCCTCCTCCACGGCGGCGGGGGGGGTATCTATGCCCCCCACCTGTATGTCCTTCCCTTTCTCAAAATACCTGTCCAGTGAAGCACTCTTGTTTTTGGAGACAACCTTCTCACCTAAGCCTTGTTTTATATCCGTACCCCCCCCCTGCCGTGCCGACAGGCTTACTCTTACCGGCTTGCCTCGTCCAGACAGAGTCACATTTTTCACTCCTTTAGGTGGCATTTTAACCTTTTTTTTTTGCTTTTTAATGCAAAATGCGTTATTATAATATACGCCCAGTGTCAAATACTTTTAGTAAAATAAAGAAACTCTGACCGTTTTTTGAGTCCACGTCGAAAATTGCCCCCAATTGGGACCCGTGAGCACAGACCTGTAGTTGTCTTCAGGTAGGAGCAGGAGCAGTCCAGACCGCATCCCGGGAAAACACTTTGCAATCCTTTTAGCCTCCGTCAGCAAATCCACGTAGTTTTACTTCTCCCAGGGGGAAAAAAAAAAAAGGCCCCGCAGAAACCAAGAGCCAAGTAGCCTAGAACAATCCTCACATGAGAAGCAGTCCTTCAAAAAGCAATGTCACCCGCAATATTTCCCCTGTGCCGCCCCTCCTGAGAGTCCTGGGACAGTCATCCCCAAAAAAAGAGGGAGCAGGTGAAGCAACGCGAGTCAGCACAATGTTGCTAAAATGCCGCTACATTGTTTTCCTCTAAGCGCGACTGCCGAAGGAAGCTCCGACCCGCGGGAGAGCTGCCGCAACACTGGGAGGTTTCCTTGGTCGGAGCAGACGCTTCGCGGCTGCGTTACGCGGCCGCCATCTTGCTCTCCGTCTTTTCCTGCAACCTCGCACATTAAGATTTCAAATGCGAAATTCATTCAAAAGTGACTGCACATGTCTGTCCCTAATTCATATCCAGAAACTTTGAAAATACATTGGTTCCGAACTGTTTGAAATAAAAAAATTCAACAAATGCCTAAAAGATTAAAGTAATAGCACAGCATTTTCATCCAAAGTGTCCAAATATCCTACGACGACTGAGGCCAGTGATTGCAAGCTTGGCAACATGAGTTTATGGACACATATTACTAACACACAGTTGCAATTCAAAGTTGCACCTCACTGATGAGACCCAATAAGACTGAATAAGTCTGAACTGCTCCAGTGGGGCAGTATCAAAGCTGATTTGCATACAACTGGGCACAGGAAGGTATGGCACAAGGAGAAAGAAATAATTAGCTGAACTGCATCCCGGAGAAAGTGGTTGAGATATTTTTTCAAGCCATATGAAAACCATTTTTTTTACTTTTCTAATGAAACACACTTTGTAGCTATCCTATTATCCTTCTGCTCTTTAGAGTCCCTCTGTAATTTTCTTTCCGGCAACATACTCAGTCATCAAAAAGCAGACTGGTGCGCTTCAGTGATAATTTGTTTGGTATATCCTTAGAGCGGAGACCCTAAATTATCCTCTCCACCCTGTGGTCTCAAGGGGTAGCCATCCTTTATGCCCTCTGCAAAAGCCATCAGTGGTGCCAATAGATTAATCATTCTTAGGGCGCATAGCTCATTATTGGTATCCCCATGTATATTAAGTGCAGGTGAGTGTGGCACATGAGGACACCTTTGAATTCATTATTTTCTGTATGTTTGATATGTTTGCAAAATGTACGTGCATAATGTATAGAAAAAAGCTGATTGTAATCCTCAGAACCTGTATATGCTCTAAATGCTTTATAGATACTACTGGGCCACCTGTAATTAGTATTATCCAAAGCTGATTATGAACATTCCTTTTCGTGAGACTATTGGATGAAATGGACGATGGACTTAGCTTTAATAGCAGTGGTGATTGATGGCATTTCAAAGTGGTAGGGCGTAAAAGTAGGGTATGACTTTTATGTAGCGAGTGAAGTGAGCAAGCCTAATGGACAAATGTCGGGTCCAGGGTAGGTCATTCTCCAAAGAAAAAAACTGAAAAAAATGGACACATTTTTTAATTGAAAACAAATGCATTTAGTGAGTAAGCAAGGTTTTGTAAAGCACTGCAAATGTATAACCTTGAAACATTAAACACATTAAAACTGCCCCATATCTTACTGCAGTAATAAGTTAAACAGTGATTCTAATGTGGAAATTGTACAGCATGACAACTTCATGCCCTTTAAAATGTGTGCTTGGCCAGTGTCTTGCACTGCATGCGGTATCAACTTTGGAAGAAAATGTTCTAACCAGGCATCGGGAAGCATTCAAAACTGATGACTGCAATCAATCATACAGAAATATGTGAAAACAGGTATTTAAGTGGGATAAAAAAAAAGGGGGGGACTCTCTAGAAAGGGCATGTAAAATAAATCTCCCTTAGTCTGCCACCGACCTGTATTTTGGTTTCTCTCTGAGGTGTTATTGTATCCAAAAATATAACACAACAACTGGCATACACCTAAAACTTTCCATTCCTATTGGCTTTGTCAATGGTTGTTATCTGTTTAAGATAAATGAGTAACAACAATGATCTCTTATAAATAATTAAAATTGTGAAACTAGTAATTAAATAATATTGAGGCCTGTGGAAGAAGAAGGGCCTTCAGTTATGTGCGCATTATGTTAGATAGGTTTACCCTTTTTCTCTGCACATCTCATCCATCTGCACTTTTTTAATCTCTTCTCATTCCTCTTCAGCACCCTCTTTTCACTGTCACCTGTATGCACTTCCTCGCATCTCCCTTGTTTTACAATCTCAAACATACACTGCGCTCATACACATTTGAGCACGTTATTTCCTTTTGCTTTTGCCTTCTAAATATTTTGGTCTCTTTGAACAACCTTCACACACATTTACACTGAATTTCAATTGTAGCTAGAATACGTGACCATTGATCTGTGTCCTTTGCTAGTGAAGGTAAAGAGAAGAACAGTGCCACATCTAAGCAGATATGGTGTAGTGCCATACACCACGTAAATCAGTTCACGTAAATCAGTTCTGTAACATTATTTGTTGTGCTGCATTGCAGAAACTCTTTGTAAATGTGCTGTTAGGAGTGTGAAAAATATCTAGCCTGTCAGAGGAAGTCAAAGTTGGCAAATATGACTAGGAACAATCATTTCCCTGGTTATCTAGATTTACTACTTTTATTTTGGTAACTATATAGCCAAAATGTATTGTGCAGGATAATATTGAATTGTTGTCAGAAACACACATCTGGAAGTGGAATAAAAATGTTGCTAGCTCTGACTTTAAATGGACCGCAAGATTGTCCCTTGCCTGTTTGGTCATTAATGTGCAAAGTCATTTCATGAATGCAAAGGGGAGGCAGAATGATAATGGTTAGCTATGTTAGCTTCCTATCCTAATATCTGCAAATACCTCAGAAGATTCCCAACAGAGGTGAGATGGATCACATCCAGGGGCGGGAAAGAGCTATATGTTACCAGCAGACCTCATGTAGGAGGTTGGCCTGGTTTGTAGTAGGTATCTTGGGTACTTACACCTTATATCAGGTGCAGTTATCCCTTATTAATGAAATATAGTAGTGTTCCAGCAGCTTAGGCTGATAGAGGTAGCTATAGCAGAGCAGCTTAGGCTGAACTAGGAGACATGCAAAGCTCAGGCAATACCACTTATAATTACACAGTACTTATACACAAGTAAAGACAATACTCAGTGTTACCAAAAATGAAGGTAGTTTATTTGGGTAACACAGTACCAAAAATATCTTAGAGGCAATAAGTATTATACACAACATATACACTAGACACAAAAATAAGGCAAGTAATTACACATAGGATATTGCAAACAATAGGAAATTCTATAGAATGCAATGGGAGAAAATAGGTGTAGAGGCAACACAAACTGTATACTAAGAAAGTGGAATGTGAAGCACAAATTCCCCCCTAGACAAGTGTAGTGTGTGCAGAATCGCTGGGAGAGTAAGAATACAGTAAAGGTAAGTAAATTATCCCATCCCAGAGCCCAGAAAAGCAGGAGTAAAGTACTGCAAGTTTCCTTAGGACACACTACACCTCATTATTGGAATTATTGCACGAACCAACCAAGTCTGTAAACAACAAACAGTGGATTCCTGGACCTGAAGACCTGCAAAAGAAGGAGACCAAGTCCAGAAGTTGAAAGAAGTTCCAGGAAGGACAGGAGCCCCTGCCAACTCAGAAGAGGATGCAAAAGAAGAGTCCCTGGTTGGACGAAGACTGCAGAAATGCACCCTAGGAAGATGCCAGCGGGTTCCTGCATGATGCAAAGGATGTCCCGCATCGTGAAGGTGGATGCAGGCGAGTTTTGGTGCTGGATTCTTCCAACAAGCCTTGGTTCTGGCAAAGTTGTATTTTGCATCAACTAGGTGTTATCTGGACCCAGGAGGGACCTGGGGGCCTCAACTATTTGTGAGGAGGAATAGGGGTCTCTCAGCACTTCAGAGAGCTCTAGATAGCAACCACGGGTGTCCCAGGACAAGGAGACAACTGAGGTGAAAAATGTGGCTAAAAAAGAAGGTCCCACGCCGCTGGAGATCAACTCAGCGAGTTGAGCATCGCAGGATAGAGTGCTGGGGACCTGGGCCAGGTTGTGCATGAAGGAAATTTGCAAATAGTGCACAGAGGCCTCAGGAGGTGAAGAAGACGAGGTGCACAGGGGTACAGTCATTCTGGGGGCACAGTTGTTCTGCTCCAAATTGCAACAGCAGGACCTCAGTCTGTGTCTGTGTCGATGGGGTCTACCCTCTGTGTTCCAAGGAGCATGCTTGTCGCCAAGAGAGGAGTCCAGGAGAACCGGTCTTTGACTTAGAAGGTACCTGAATGAGCAAGGGAGTGACTCCGTCACCCCATGGGAGATTTCTTTGGTCCGTCTGGTGCAGGGTGAAGACAGGGAGCCCTCAGAGCGTGCACACCATGGAAACTGTTGCATTTGCTGGATGGCGCGGAAATTGCAGAGGAAAAGTATCCATTTTGGATACTTTGTTGCTGTTACAGTGGTTCCTGGAGCAGGCTGCGGTTGATCCGAGGTAAGAGGATAAAGTAATAGTTGCAGAGGATTCCTGATGGAAACTTGCAAGTAGAATCTGAAGAGAAGCCACAGGAGAGACCCTAAATAGCCCTGAGAGAGGGATTGGCTACCTTATCAGGTAAGGACCTATCAGGAAGGGGCTCTGACGTCACCTGCTGGCACTGACCACTCAGAGCCCTCCAAAGTAGCCCCACACCTTGCAAAGCATGATGGCTGAAGTCTGGGACACACTGGAGGAGCTCTGGCAACCAACCCTAGGGTGGTGATGGACAGGGGAGAGGTCACTCCCCTTTCCTTTGTCCAGTTTTGTGCCAGAGCAGGGGACAAGGGGTCCGTGAACAGGTGTAACACCCTGCTCTCAAAGGAAATGTTTTGATCTGCCCTCCTGGGACTGAGCTGCTCAGACCCCAGGAGGGCAGAACCCTGTCTGTGAGGTGGCAGCAGCTGTAGCTGAGGTGCAAGCCTCAGACAGCTGGTTTGGCAGTACTTGGGGTCCATAGTGGAGCCCCAAGGATGCATGGAATTGGCTCCCCAATACCAGATTTGGAATAGGGGGACAATTCCATGATCTTAGACACCTTACATGGCCATATTCGGAATTACCATTGTGAAGCTATATAACCTATATGTAGTGTTCACGTGTAATGGCATCCATGCACTCACAAAGTCCCGGGATTTGGCCCTGAACTATGTGGGGGCGCCTTTGCTAGTGCAAGGGTGCCCTCACATTTAGTAACTTTGCACCTAAACTTCAGCAAGTGAAGGTTAGAAATGTGCAGAGAAAATGGCTATAAAATAACGTGTGCTTTCTTTTACGCAGGCTGCAGTGGCAGTCGTGTGAAAAGATTTGTCTGAGCTCCTTATGGGTGGAAAAAGAAATGCTGCAGCCCATAAGGATCTCCTGGAACCCCAATGCCTTGGGTACCTAGGTACCATATACTAGGAACTTATAAGGTGAGTCCAGTGTGCCAATTGAAATTGGTAAATTAAGTCACATGCCTATAGTGACAAATTTAAAAGCAGAGAGAGCACAAGCACAGGTTCTGATTAGCAGAGCCTCAGTGACACAGTTTGCCACTATAAAGACACACACAATAGGCCTTAAACTATGAGCACTGGGGTCCTGACCAGTAGGATCCCAGTGAGACAGCCAAAAACATACTGACATACAGGTAAAAATGGGGGTAACATGCCAAGAAAGATGGTACTTTCCTACACCTCATCCTTTGATCAAAGTGTGATCAGAAGCACATACTAGTATCTCGACCCCAACTAGGTCTTACTGAAACTCTACTAGGGAGAAAAACCTGGCTTACCCCATTCAGATAACATATGTATGTATAAGTATTTTCTTGCTTTAGTTTTCTAAATGAGTTATTTATTCAGCAGTCTAGAGTACACTGAAATGGAAGGGATCTTTGTTCATAATAAAGGTAGTATGACCCTTATGGGCAAGTAAAATCGTCTCTACCATGTAAATTTACAAAGATATGATGCCAGAGTAAATATCATCACTATGAATCATCCAGTTTTCAACCTTACCAGAAGACTCCACCAAATAAAATATTCCTCAGGTAGCCTTCTAAGTAATCTTTACTGCAGGTTCTTCACGAGAGCCATCAGATTTATACTTTCAAGAGTTTCCTTATATGTTGAGCTCATCCACATCCATGGTCATTCCGTATGAAGGACTCCATGATGAAGCATGCCTTAAATGTAGGTATGAGTCCTTTTAAAAGCACATAGTGGTCTCTACTAAGGGTTGTTTTCATATTGGATCAGAGGATCCAGGAGAGTGTAAAACCATGAAAATGGCTGCCTAAATAGGCAGTATCTAATTTGGAAAGGCATGCACTTGTTAAGACACTGCCAAAATAAGTTCAGAGCATTGACACACAATGAGCATTATGTAGAATGAAGTACTTCCTCAGTTTTTTTTCTCTTTATGATTTTTTTCTGCATCTACTGTTTTTCGTGAGCAGGAGCTTTTGAGTTGGCTTAATAAGTATAAAATGATTGATGTGGAAAGTACACAAGGATTAGAGATGGTAATGTGTACTTGGCCTTTATAGATTTATCATCAGCATTTGACTGCGTACTACATGAGAAGCTATGGGACATCTTAAACAGTATGGGGGTAGAACCATCAATAATTCAGTTTATACGGGACCTGTATACTGGGTGTAGAGCAAGAGTGAGGTACAGGCTAAGAGGGGAATGTACCAGGCCATTCGACATACATAGAGGAGTGCGCCAAGGCTGCGTACTCACTCCATTCCTATTCTCAATATATATAAATAATTTAGAATGTGAGCTGATAAGAAAATGTGAAGATCTTCCCCAAATAGGTAATCGTGCTGTCCCGGCGCTACTCTATGCAGATGACACAGTGCTTACGGCCAGGACACCACCTGGCCTCCAAAAACTTTTAACTGCCTACATTACTTTTATGACAGACCTGGGACTTACCGTTAACCATTCTAAAACTTTTATAATGAACTGCGGTAGGAAATATGGTAAGACTTATAATACTACTATCTAGGAGGGGAAGGTGGAACTAGCCCGAACATTCTCATACTTGGGCATAATGTTTGACAAACAGGGTTCCTGGTCACATTGTATGAAAACAAAAAAAGATCAGATTATTAAGACAACGGCGGCTCTGAGGTTTTTTTCAAAAAGGCTAGGAGGGATTACCCCGCTGAACATGGTAAAAATCTACAGAGCCAAGTGTTTCCCGGCTGCCATGTACGGATAAGGTATCTAGGGTTATATTAACTGTAAACCGATCCAGACGGTGGAAAATGATTTCTTCAGACACCTGTTAATGGTACCTAACGGCACATCGTCGTATATCAGTCACATGGAGCTAGGGGTCTCGTTTTTAGCTGATTTGGTAAAGATCCAGACACTACTATTATGGCTCAAAGTCTGGACTTCTGAACATACTGGATTAAATAAGGCTATTTTATCTGACTGTATGACGTCAACATACTCGTCAAGGGTCCCCTGGATGAGATATATTATGACCTTTTTTTGAACACATGGGCAGTAAAGAATATTATACAAACCCAGACTCACTGGGAACAATCACCAGGAAGGAACTGAGGGCCTCGACATTAAAGTATCTAGAAGAATTGCGATGGGAGGTAGAATCAAAAAAGTCCAGCGTTATGTCTATCTAACTAATTTTGTCTGTGGAGGGCATGCAGCCCTACCTGGTAAACGTGGTAAATCACCGGCATCACTTTGTTCTTACAAGATTGAGGCTGGACACCTTCCATCGCTTGGTGACCTTTTCAACTATGAATGACTGGAGCACTACCTTAAGGCCATGTCCCTGTGATGCAAAGGCATCCCAAACCACGATTCATGTGGTTTTATTTTGCTAATTTTACGCTAAACAGAGAAAGCGCCTTTTAGTGCCCCTTTTAAGATCGACTAATTTGCGTCAGTGCCGTAGCGCGTATGTTTGACTTCAGGTTTTATCTTCTACTGAAATGTGTGGAATTTTAGCAGATTTTTTATGTTCTGTATTAACTGTGAGGAAGTTCATGGGGGTATTGGTGTAATTTTAACCAGTCTATTTAAATACTTGTGATTGGGAAATCCGATGATATGTTTTTTATCTTTGATATTTATTTTTATTATTTAATTCTATTTATTGTGCTATTATATATGAATGTGTTTTTGATACTTTTATGACTTGCTGAAAGTCGAATAAAGTTTGTACTACTGCTAGATGTGAGTACATCTCTTTTTACAGTTGGTGTCAAGTAAACTTTTTCTCAGCTTTGGTTGATTTAGGATGAGGGATGTACAAATGCCAAAAACGTTTTTTATAAAAGGAAGGACTTATAGGGAGGTATTACAAATATGGGGCACTGTCCCAGTTTGAGTAGTGGTGCACCTTTAGTTTAGTGCATTAGCACAAACAGGAAAAATGTACCCTATAGCCGTCAATGCACAGCCCCCATGGCAGTCAAAAACGACTGCTATCCTGAGAGCAGTACATTATTTTAAAATGGAGGTCCAATTAGATACAGCCATTCAGGGGCATATTTATACTCTGTTTGCGCCGGATTTGCGTTTTTTTTTTTTACGCAAATCCGACGCAAAACTAACTCCATATTTATACTTTGGCGTTAGACCCGTCTAGCGCCAAAGATCCTGGAGTTTGCGTCATTTTTTAACGTGGACACCTTCCTTGCGTTAATGATATGCAAGGTAGGCGTTACCGTCTAAAAAATGACTCCGAGGCATGTGCGCCGTATTTACACTCCTGGGCAAAAATGACGCCCGGAAGTGGGCGGGTCAAAAAAAATGACGTCCAGCTGCTTTAGCGTAATTTTTTAATGCCTGGTCAGGGCAGGCGTTAAGGGACCTGTGGGCTCGGAAGGAGCCCAGAGGTGCCCTCCCATGCCCCCAGGGACACCCCCTGCCACCCTTGCCCACCCCAGGAGGACGCCCAAGGATGGAGGAACCCATCCCAGGGAACTTAAGGTATGTTCAGGTAAGTATATATATATTTTTTTTTTGTGGCATAGGGGGGCCTGATTTGTGCCCCCCTACATGCCACTATGCCCAATGACCATGCCCAGGGGACATATGTCCCCTGGGCATGGCCATTGGGCAAGGGGGCATGACTCCTGTCTTTGCTAAGACAGGAGTCATTTGAATGGGGGTTGGGAGTCAAAAAAAATGGCACTAATCGGGTTGAGGCAAAAATTTTGCCTCAGCCTGACTTGCCCCATTTTTTGGCGCCCAAACTCCATTTTCCCCTATGCCGGTGCTGCCTGGTGTATGTAATTTTTTTTGATGCACACCAGGCAGCTCCGCCGGCTAACGTCATTCCATAAATAAGGCGCCCGCATGGCGCTTTGGAATGGCGTTAGCTGGTGTTAAATTTTTTGACGCACAACTGCGTTGGCGCAGTTGTGCGCCAAAAAGTATAAATACAGCCCTCAGTCTTTAACTTTTCAAGTGACACTTCCCTGCACTTTAAATAGGGGCTAGAGATCCCTTTGCAGGTGGGGCCATTGAGAGTCTGCTCTCATCTTCAGAGGGATGTCTGAGTGATTCATGGGATCCTTTTGAGCAAGTAAAATGGCCCTCCAGAGGACTACCCTTAGGGAGCGCATTAAATTTGTGTCACTTCTTCATGATACACAGGCAGTGTTTCTCTTGGTGGCTCCTTTGCCTCTGCAACCATTTCCATAATATGGCAAAAGAACAGAGGCAAAGTGTTCTCCTCATTTAAACATGTGGCCATGTCCCCATGCAAATGAGGGCACACTTTTATGATTGTTCTAGCAATGTATATTCATTACTGCTGTCTGTATTACAGTATGGTGTGCACAAGTGCCTGTGCCCATTCTGCAATACTATGGTTCTCTCGGGGTTGCAAAAAACAGGCTTACATGCCCCTTGCAAACTATGTCACTGTAAGTAATATGACCACTGGTAGCAAGTATTCAAACACAATGTCAAGTAAAGACAGGTGAGGAACTAAAAAGTGTCATGCAATAAGGTGCAGTTCTAGACTGTCCATAAAGGGATTCGTGCAATCCTCCTGTAGGCTGGTTGCTTGGCGACTGTTTTTTTTTTAATGTCAGGGGCTGCTGTCATCACTCCTTCTAGCCTTGTCCCACCCAACACAGCTGGCTCTGTTCATCCATTTTCCCATCATTCTTGTTATGTTGCTACTTCCGTCTGCCCCACCGTCCTGCTCGACCCAGGGGGATTCCAGGTGACCAACCCACCATACTGTGTGGAAGTGGTCCCAGCAATGACGTCAGGAAATTGGTAATAAATATGTTGTTTTCCTGCCCACATGTAGACTAACAGAGAACTTGTGTCTAGTGTGCATCATTTCATTTGCTAGCCTTGCACTGCGTTTGCCAGCTAGGTGCCTCAGTTCACACATAATAACTGACGATGAGTGGGCAGCCAGCGCTATCATCTAAAGTTTGCCCGGCATCTTCCATTTCATCAGGCGTATGGCATTTCAACCCAGCGGTCCCACCCGCCCAACGACACCCACTGTATGCCGTGAGCCCGTGCCCCTGTTTAACCTCAACCACCCTGCTGACTAGTGCCCACCTGCTCCCCTGGTGGCTGCGGCTCTCCATTTTGCCTCGACATTGCACTGACTGCTTCTTTCACTGGAGCTCCGACTCACCCTGGCTCTAAGGCATACCCTATCTCCACCCTCCGCCCCGCTCTGCGGTGCATTCCTAGCTGCACTGTTCATGCCCAGCTCACCGGCCTGCTGAGGGACCCTGGCAGAAGAAGGACAGTTTGTGACTGTTATTTTGGGCTCTGTTTTCTTTGAGACCCTCTGGAAAGTTCAACTGGCCATGAGGTCTCCAGCGTCACAAAGACAAGGAGAAATACTGACTGTTGTACCATCTGCCATTTAAAAAAAAAAATTGGAGACAAGAGAAGAAACTAATGATTTTGAAATGTTTAGACACTATAGGAACACTGAATAGATCAACAAAAAAGCATCAATCCCCCCCACTAGATCCTTTCATATGTGATGGACCCTCATCCTCTCTCGTGGCAAAATTAAAGAACTTGCTAGACCATACTTTCAAGCCATGGCCATTGAAATTGACAGGAAGTGCCCCATGCTTCTAATCCTATGGGAAGCTGCCATACACAAAATTGCAAAGCCCATTACAGAAGCAGGACCACTGTATACATTCAACACGCTAAAACAGGTGCTCACAACACACTCTTAACCCCTCGCAAGACCGGATTATGAGCAATTCATGCTACGTCAAGCTTGGCAGCAACAGGATTAGTCACTGGGTGCATTCTATGTGCGACTAGAAGAACTGGCTAGCACTTGCACCCAACCAAATGCAGAAGACCAGATCAGGGCGCTGTTCATACAAGGGTGCTCCTCCACCAATCTGAGAAAAAACATACTTCAAGCACCAGAGATGTCATTGGCCAATATCGTGACACTCGGTTGAACAAAATAACTTCCTAAAGTGTGAGCAGTGCACACGAAGGCTGCCCTCCAGTGACCAATCAAAACAGAACCAGTTCACACCATCACCAGAAGTCATCCAGGGAAAAAGCAAGCATGCCCCAAATCAACTATGAATCAAAAGACCTGCGACTCGTGCGGAGGCCTGCGTCCTCCTCAACACACCTGCCCAGGACAAGGAAAGAGGTGCTCTGCAGGCCACAAACTCAATCACTTTGCCAAAGTATGCAAATACACAACTAACAAACCATAGCAGAAGGCCAAGGTATACCCACAACCACCGAGGTTTGTGCCTTCAGCTGATCAGCACCACTGCCCCTAGCCGGCGTCTTCACAGCTGACATGACTCAGAAGGGCCAGACCACCAAGGCGAGAATATGCGTTACTCAAGGAGGATCTGGAATGATTCTAAGCTGCAGAACAGCAGAACCCCTCCAGCTGGTCACTTTCGCCTATTGTGTTCATCTATCTGCCATAGACACATTGGTGGAGGAATTCTCAGAACTGTTTGAGGGCATTTGGTGCTTAAAAGACCGAATGGTGCACCTCCATATTGAAAAATCAGTCCAACCTGTCACTCTTCTCCATCGTCAGGTGGCATTCCACCTCCACCTGAAAGTGGAAGCAGAGCTAAGGAAATTAGAAGAAGCAGACATCACAGAGCAAGTTGATGGCTGGACCCTGTGGGTGTACTCAGTTGTCATAGCTCACAAGCCCAAACAACTGGGCGAGGTCAGAATACGCATGGACATGTGCCTCCTTAATCAGGCAGTCCATTGGTAGAGACATCTAACGCTGACAGTGGTTGACATTGTGGCCAAAGTGAGTGGCTCAAAATGTTTTTCAAAAGTAGACCTACAAGCGGGGTACCACCAGTTGATGTTGACACCAGAATCAGGATTGATTACTACCTTCTCCACTCACATAGGCCTCAGAATGTATAAGTGCCTCAGCTTTGGGATATTGAGTGCAGCAGAGGTGTTTGAAAAACACCATCTGGGGGGTACTACCCAGACTTCGTGGAGTGCTCAATGTCAGTGATAACATTTTCATATACGCACCAACCATGGAAGAAGATCTGAAAAAAGAGTGAGAGCCACATTTCAGCAGCTTCTACATCACAGGGTTACCTTGAACCCCGAGAAATGTGTTTCCTCCAGAGGAAAGTCAGCTTTTTTGGATATAAGTTCTGTGAACATGGAGTCATGGCTGATCCACACAAAGTCCAAGATATCCACTCCACACCAGCACCTACCAACGTCACAAAAGTCTGGAGTTTCTTGGGAATGGTCACCTACTGTGGCTGGTTCATCCACAACATCATGTCGCTCACCGACCCTCTTCAGGAACTGACAAAGTACAACACTGTGTGGGATTGGGGGCCAATCCAGCAACAGGCATTTCAGGCGACAAAAGATGCACTGTCCTAAGACACCATATTAGCCTACTTTGACCCGAGGCTAGAATCAGAGCTGTCAGTGAATGCCAGTCCCAAGGGACTGGGAGCTGTGCTCTTGCAGAAACAACCCACTGGAGAATGGGCCCAGTGGCATATGCCAACCGCACCCTCACGGACACAGAGTAACAATGCTTCCACATCAAAAAGGAGGCCATCCACTGGGGGGGTGTTGACACTTCCACCTCCACCTGTAAGGACACCCTTTTATCATCCACAAGGACCAGAAGCCTCTCATTCCACTCTTCTCAGGATCCTCATCCAAGCCGCCGCAAGGATAGAGAAGTGGATACTGCAGCTACAGGAGTACTGTTTCTCAGTGGTTTACCACCCTGGATTAGTCAACCCGGCCGACTATCTTTCTTGACATGTTTGACCCACCCCCACCAAGGAGGAAACTAAAGTGGAGGAAGTCAAAAAGTATGTGAAGCTTGTTGTTGAAAGGTACAGGCCACTCCCCATCTAGCTGGATGACATTGTGGCTGAAACAAAAAAGGGCGATTGCCTCCAGCTAGAGATAGCTGCCGTATCCTCTGGCAAGTGGAACCAAATGACTCGTAACTTATTCTGTTGCTCAACGGAAGCTAAATAAACCCACACGTTGCTCTGGCATGTCAAAAACGAGTTAGTAACACACCAGCAAAATATGTCTACTTAGAGGGTCCCTCATTGTAAGTCTGTGTGCCCTTCAACAAAGAGTTATCGACATGGCCCACTCTGCACACTAGGGGATTCCAAAGACTAAAGCCAGACTGTGAAACAAAGTGTGGTTCCCATCTCTCAACAGCATGGAGGAGAGGACAACCATCTAGTGCTCAATGTGCCAAGCAGCCAACACAGCTGAAACTCCAGCACCCATCATTACGACTCCCATCCCGCCAATCCCATGGCACCAGGCTAGTGTGGATTTTGACAGTCTTCCAGATAGGCACCACATGCTCGTGGTAGTGGATTACTTTTCCAAGTACCCTGAAATAGAGGTCGTCGATACCACTTCAGCCAACGAGACTATTCCTCAAATTCAAAAGATCAAGGCCACCCATTGGCTCATCCATGATTTGCACACTGATAATGGAACTCCTTTCACAAGCCAGAATTTCACTGACTATCTTAAATCAGGGAATCTGTCATCAAGAAATCATGCCCCGCTGACCTCAGGCAAATGGAAAAGTGGATCACCTAATGAGAACTTTGAACAAGACGATCCGCATTGCTGTGGCAGAAGGGAGAAATGTAGACAGTGCTTTGTACATGTTTCTCAGAAAGTTTTGCCTAACTCCTCACTTTACATCAGGACTCAATGATGTATGCCTCAAACAACCAGTGAGTGACACAATCCCTTACACTGAGCCCCTGTCTGAATTAGAGACAAGGCCTCAGAGGCCCTGGTGCAACAGAAAGCTATGAATGACAAGATGTCTTCCAGGAGGAAGGCTCGACATCGGTACCTGTGAAGAGGAGATTTGCTGCTCGTAAGAGACAGGCACCTGGGGAGAAGATTTCACCTACCCTTTGAGCCCAGTCCATGGAAGGTGGTGCGGGTCAAAGGTGCTGTGGTCACCGCTAAGAAAGGTACCTTAACAGTCATGATGAACATGGCACTGTTTGAGAGCTACAAGCCCAGGAGAGATCACAGAGCTGAGGAACTGGCTCTGGCCAGTGAGCCAGATAACGCAGATGACAGGGCAGTCTTTTTTGATGCTGCAACCTCTGAAAGCTCAGGCCTGGAAGCAAGACCAGTGCAGCCACCCATTATCCCACTCCACGGACAAAGAGGTTGAGTCAAGATAGCTCAGTGACTGAATCCAAAGGCTCTGAGCCTGATCCCCGAAACAGTCAACAGAGTCAAGGGTCCCAGAACCTGAGGTACAACCTCTGCCCCAATCTGACGATGCACACACAACTTTCAGACTTTGTCCACTAGAGAGACCTGATGAGTCCCTAGGGTGTTCATTGAGTCTTCCAGCCATCAAAGTTTTGAAGTTGATATTATCAGTTGCTTTGATCTCTCTCTCTCTCTTTTCTCTCTCGCTCCACTTTCTCTGTTGTTTGTCTTCTATCTCTTTGTGGTTGTTGGGAGTGATGTTAGGTTGTCACTTCGGTCTACCCCACCGTTCTGCTTGCCCAGGGGGATTCCAGGTGACCATCCCATGCTGCTGTGTGTACGTGGTTCTGGCCATGATGTCAGGACATCGTTAATAAATGTGTCTGTTTTCCCGCCCACAGGCAGACTAACAGAGAACCTGTGTCAAATCATTGTCATGCTCCAGCCTTGCATTGCGTTCGCCTTCTGGAGGCTTCAGTTCATACATAATAGGTCTGAGGGTCTGCAAAGAAAAGAAAAAGACCATATTGAACATATTAGCTTGGATCCAGGAAGCTTAAATATTTAGAGCTCAGAAAGGCAGTGCGCTATCTGAGGAGAGCTGGGATTTCAACCAGCCCTTATAGGGCTCTAATAGAGTGTTGCTTCTCAGCAGCACTCTTCAGAAATGGCATGACTCACACTACACACACAGCGAATGACAGTTTAGTTTCACATAAGTGCTACACTCTCATTAAGTGTATGCGTGAAATCAGAAATGCCAATGACTTGAAAAATGATATGGAGTTGCATGGAGTCCCGAGCCAGAAGTGCAGGCACTCAGGAGTCTGATTTAGCAAGAGAGAGCATTACCAATACTAAAGTGCACGAATAACAATACATCCCAATGCTGTATGCACATGCAGCTTTCTCTACCCTCAACGCACACTTACATACTCCATTTTGAGATCAGAACACTGGCCTCCCATCAGAACACTGGCCTGAGATCAGAACACAGCTCCTACGCTAACTTCCCAATGTGTGCTAAAGTTAGCGTAGGAGCTGTGTCTCTTTGCAGCCTCCTCCCTGAGTAGGGAGAATTACCTCTGCAATCCCTTACCGTGCACCGACAAACAGAACACAAGGTTGGGGCCTCTGCCTATCCCCAACATACTACAAACACTATCATACGCATAGGAAAAGAGCAACCATCTACCCTCAACTAAAGTGCTGCAACAAAGATACTGTAATATATTGGGAGAATATACAGAGGTATTAATTTCTACAATGAAAATATAGGTGGTTTGACAGTCATGGTTTAGAGGGAGAAATTATAACAAGCTTGTTCAATAGATTTACACCGCAGGTGACATTTGTTGTGAAGCATGTTGGTGGCAGATTATTATCATTGTAAGGCAGTTAGATGGGCTACTACACTGACAATATATATATTTATAATCAAAGGTAACAAGCCCTGATTTTGAGCAATACATTTCTGTGGGTAAATGCACCCCAGGCTGATGTTTATTTGAAATTTGAAGGTGACAGGTTCAGCCACCTGCTCAATCTTATAGCTTTCCAAGGTGGAATTCCTCATTAATTTACAGTCTTTAAGCTCTCCCACTATTCACAATAAGTCCAGCTCGAGCTCTTTTCTGCTAATACAAGTCCTGTGTAACTGTATGCAGATTATTTCTGCCCAATGTACAGTAAGTGCAAGTCGCAGTATGACGATTTCCCTCATGATTGGCAACTTATGGCTGTATACTACTTTCTGAGTTGACTAGCTGTGAATATCCTCATTTGTGTGAGGTCCTGCCTTGACGTCCATATATCAATCTTGTGCCAATTAGATCGAAATTCCATCTCGCATGGGTCTGCCCACCTGGGACTTTGCACATAACCCTCTATTGTGATTTTTGGGCACCTCTTCTTAGAAGTAAACACCCAGTATGACAGAGCGCATAAATAAAATGCAAGCACCCTTCTATCAAGCAGGTGCAGAATCCACAGACCAAAAAGCCATTTGACAATATCTGTTTGTACCATCCTGTGTTTCTCATTTGGTCAACTACAAAATAATTCAAGGCCAATGCCACACACCTCATTCGGTGCATTCATTATTTTGTGTTGTACTACTTTTTGCGTGTCCGTGTAGTCCCCATGCTACTCTGTTACAGTGCTATACAGATGCATTTTGAAAGTTTGGTATCAGTGCCACATATACAAACAAATCCATTATTTGTCTCCAGTGACCACTGTGCCATCTGGGGCACTTGTCTTCCTAACTTTTCACATGTTGTTTTCTACTGCTACATGGAAACAACTGTGGCATCCAGACATACACCACAACCAATCAGCTTCACTCCTGTACACTCACTGTCAAGGACAAAATGCCTATGCGTGGTATAGAGCAGAAAATGTCTGCGTAGAAAAGGCACAACTGTTCATTGCAGAGAAAGGGGTTTCCATGCACTCAAGAAAGGTATAAGTGGAAGAAATAGAGGTCGGTCATGGCTTCAATGGTCAGTTTGGATGACTGCCATGGTACTGATGAGGACGTGTTGCCATCTGCTGTAGGAGAGGTCACAAAGGCTTGCTCTGTAGCAAAAGTGTAGGAATGCTGCCTGTCCTGTGACTATGGGTGTAATTTCTGCCTTAGAGAAGGGTGTCGGACAGCTTTACCTGAAAAGTCACAGTGATGCCGCATGCCCTGTAATGAGACTGTGGTGTTAGTGCCCAATGAGGAGCAATAGTACATCTGTCTGTCTATGATAGGAATTGTCAGAACCTGCCTTTGGATTAATTTTGTAGTATTGCTGGCTGCCATATAAGAGAATAGTAGTGCCTCCCTGGTGACTCAAAAGGCACTAGTGATCTGTTACGGGAGTTTCAGTACCTCCTGCCCTGTGAGGGGGCACTTAATGCTCCTTGCCCTTTGAGAAGGCAGCATTTTTGGGAGTCATGTCAATGCCAAGTAGTAGTTCTGCTGCCTGCTGTGTGAGGAGGCAGTCTAATAGCCTGCCTTGTGAAGAGGATGGTGCGTCTACCCTGAGAGTGGGGTGGTGGTGTTGCCTATTGTTTGAGGGCAGCTGGATGCCCCTATGCATTATCCAACTTTCCAGCCACTCGAGGTGCCTGGGCTCGAACAATGCAGTCTCTATCCGACACCCAATAGGAGAGAGAACTACTTTTGTTTCCCAATGACACTTGGGCCAGATTTAAAAGAAAGTGGCGCATCAACTGTGATGCACCCATTTTCTTGCATCTCCCTACCAGCACCGAACAACACCATGGTAGCAATGAATTTAAAAGAACAGAGTGATAATAATAAAGACAACAGAGAGAAGGAGAGTGAAAGAGTAAGGCCTTCATCATGAGTTTGGCGGTCTTTGGCGGTCTATTCAGAAGACTGCCATGGTGGAGGCCACCAAAAGACCACCAGTGTTGTAGGGATACCAACTGCCGTATTACGAGTCACATACTTAAGACTGCCCAAAAACAGCCACAAATCTGAGACCACCAGGCCGACCGAAGGCCGGAGAGAGGCGGTCCCACCACCAGCACCCCCATGCCAACTACATTTCGCCCTCCATATTAGAACTCACAAATCAGCACAGCGGTCATTGCACAGTGAAAAACCCTAGGTGGTGCGAAACTCCGAGGTAAAAAAGATCACCCCCACCAGAACCCAAAATCACATTGGACAGTATGAATATCCCACACCTCAGACACATACACATATTAGACCCACACATATCGCTATAAAACACCCCCCCATACAACCCACAAACCTTTGCAACTACAACTACAGACAGACACAGCGAGGACTCACAAACTGATTACTTAGCGAGGATACACCATAGGCACCACATATACACTTCACACTCAGCACACACCACAACATACCAGCACACAAAACTAAGCACCCCACATACCCCATCAAGCACCGAACACTCTTGCGCACAGCACCCATCCCAAACCACTTCACTACCACCATGTCCCCTCAAAAGCACCAACGATTCACAGATGAAGAGTTGAAGGTCATGGTCGATGAACTCATCAGGGTAGAGCCACAAATGTTGATAGCACAGGTCCAGCAAACATCCATAGCCAGGAAAATTGAGTTATGGCAGAGGATCGTCGACAGGGTAAATTCAGTGGGTAACCATCCACGCACAAGGGAGGATATCAGGAAGAAGTGGAACGACCTACAGGGGAATGAGCATTCCATGGCATCCAAACACCAGAGTGCCATCAGCAAGACTGGCAATGGACCCCACCTCCTCCCCCAGAGTTCACATCATGCGAAGAGAAGGTCTTGGCCATCCTGCATATTGAGGGTCTGACTGGCATACCCGGAGGACTGGACTCTAAGGGCCAGATGTATGAATCTGGCCCATTGCGATTCGGTAATTGCGATTTTTAAGAAATCGCAATTACCGACTCGCAAAGGGCCATGTATCTCATTTGCGATTCGGTAATTGCGATTTCTTAAAAATCGCAAATGCAATTACCGAATCGCAAATTGCGATACTGGCCCCATTCGCAGCTATGGGCCTGTTGGCCCATAGCTGCGAATTTTTTGCATTTCCTAAATTGCGATTTCTGAAACAGAAATCGCAATTTGGGAAATGCAAAAGGCCAGGGTGCTGGGGGCCTAAGGCCCCCTCTCCTGCACCCCAAAATTATTATTTTTTCAATGTAAAGTGCACACATGCCAAAAGGGCATGTGTGCTTTACATATTAAATTTAAAAATGCAGTTTTACTGCATTTTAAAATTTTGCACCAGGTTACCACCTGGTTGCAGACAATGGTATTTTGCATGTGCAAAATACCATTCTGCGAAAAATCGCAATTTGCGATTTTTTGCAGAATTGCCTTGCGACCTGGATTTTGCGAATCGCAAATTGCGATTCGCAAAATCCAGGTCGCAACGCAGAAAATCACAATTTTTGCGATTTTCATTTTGTGATCTGTGAATGCCTTTGATGCATTGCAGACCACGATTTTGCACTCGCAAATGGCCGATTTCACAGTTTGCGAGTGCAAAATGATTTGATACATCTGGCCCAAAGTCACTAACACTCCCCTGACACCAACAACTCCTCTACAACATGCGTCCTCACCACCATCTCACTCCCCACTTCACCCCATATTACACTTCCTCCTCCCATCCAATCACCTAATGCCCTTCCCCTGCATGGCACACCACCCCACTTCCACTATCCCCACACAGTCCCTCCCTAGTGCATGGATAGCACTCACAATTCCAAGCACTACAACTCCCACAATGCATTACTCCCTACACATGAAAAGCTGATATTCCCACTTCACAGTGGAACACCTTCACGTAAAACCATTGCACCAGCTGCACCAACTGGATGCTTCGACTGCGTACTTCTGCATGTCAATGACAGCAATGGTATTCAGTATCCAAATCCCTCAATGGAACATGTAACCAATGTCACAATCCATCACCCACAAACAATGTCTGCAGTGCTGCATCTGTCATTACCATCACTGGGATTCAAGTCAAGCCACTGTATGCCACGGACAATTATACGAACAAGTACACCTCCACAATGTAACTCTCTCCCTCTCCATCCACAGGTACCCCTGCCACTGCCATCCTGCAGAGGATGTCAGATACATACAGCCCTCCCCAGGATGAAGGACCCAGTGATGACTACTACTCTGGATCTCTGGACATTGACAACTTACCTGGCCCATCTGGGACAACTAGTCAGTCCACCACCATTAGCTTCACCTTGTCCACATCTAAGCCCCACACCCCTGTGGCAACAACAGCACAGCCAACCCCTCATCCCCAAACCTGTGTCCCAAGGACTAGTCAATCAGAAGTGTGCCCCACAGTACAGGGACCAGAGTCTACCCCCCACACCCAAGGCGACGAAGGTCCCGGTGTAACTGGGAGTGGGCACGCTGTGCCAGGGGCATAGGAACAGGGTCCAGAGGCAGTGGGAGGGCACCTGTGGGCCAAGGGATGGGGCTCCCAAGTGAAACAGAACCAGAGGCTGTAGAGGGAATACCTCCAGGAGGCTGTGCAGCAGTGAGTCTTACACCCACCAGCAGGCCCCTTCCACTTGCCACATTCCAACTGTGCTATCCACATCTGCCACAGCTAGTAGAATGGAGACCCTGCTAGAAGACCCATAGGCCACTAGCACCCCACCGTCTGTAGTTGTGGAATCCCCACGCAAACAAGGTTGTCTATCCAGACATCCTGCAGGACCTGGTGCCAAGACCAAAACCACAGCCAGGAAGTAACCCTCTCCTGAACATTCTCCCTTGTGTGCCACTGAGACACTCTGCTGACTGTCCACTGCCATGTCTCCATTTTCCCATGGCCCTTGGATACTGGATCTGTACTACCTACAGCTGGGCCAACTTCTCTGTTGATTTCATCCACCATGACCCAACTCCTCACCCGTTGCACTTGAGAATCACATTAAACACCATTGAGCACAGCTACTGCTTACATGTCTTGATTGTAACAAGTATGATTTTCTGTAGTACAATATGTCATTTCAGCTAACCCACTGATCAGCAAGAGTCTGTAAGATGACAGAAGGGGGAGCAATGTGCAGCAAGTATGATAGTAGAACAGACATATTCTGAAATCCTCTGTCAAGGTAGCCAACAGTCAAGCCACGAACCAGAGTAGCACCACCTAACTGACCTGCAAATAGACCAATACAGGGAAACCATCACAATGGGAGTAAATTCTGGCCACTCAACACACATGTAGTACATTGTCGTTCTCCCTGGGGTGAATTGGAAAGTAGAATGTTAACATATATTACCATGGCAGATCCACATTTTCAAGACATCCATTCCCAATGGTCGATCCCTGACAGCTGACATTACCGAACTCAAGCCAAGTTCCACTGTCAGTATAAGTGAGGTTCCATATTCCTCCATTGTATACAGTGAGGATCAATAGCAATACTAATAACACTAACTTGGTTGGAAGTCCTTTTGCAGTTGACATAGCAGTACTGGGAACATGCAACATGCCCAATCCTTTGCAGATGTGATGCTAGCCAACAGCATAGTAAACATAGCTCCGGCATTTGAACAGTAACACCTCCCCTAATGGGCAATATGTTTTCACTCCAAACCCACACAGAGGCATAGCTGCACTTAACACCTCCACTGATGGTACACACCAGGAGGAGCAATGTTACAAGGCAGACAGGAGTACAGTTCACATACAATATAGTTCACATATCTGAATTTCATTGGAAATATGGATGGATCAACTCTGTTTTACAGTCAGCTGTATCCTCGTCATCTGCCTCCTCATCACCATTTATGTCACTATCATCAGCCACTGGTCCAGTCGCCATTTTCTCAACATCTAGTAATGGTATGTGATGTCTCAGGGCCAGATTGTGTAGCTTGCAGCATGCAACAACAATCTGGTAGACCTTTAGTGATCTGTAGAACAGGGCACCTCCTGAAACGTGTTGACACAGGAATCTGGCCTTTAGTAGCCCTAAGGTCCCCTTGATGACAAGCCTTGTCCTGCCGTGGGCCTCATTGAAACGGTTTCCCCCATCTGTTGTTGGTTATCTCACTGGGGTCAGCAGCCACGGAAGGTTAAGATTGCCATAGTCACCTGTGTGCAAAAAGGTTGGTCCTATCACAATACAGATAGAGACACAGGACAAAATGTGAAGAGAGGTGACATTACAATTTCACAAATACTACTGGATGCATGCCAATACACCAGGCACTCTCTCTCTGTAGCTGTGCTATCAAGTGTGGGACATTGCTGTTCCTCGGAATGTAGGAGTCATGCACAGATACAGGAAACTTGGCCGTCACTTGGGAGATATACTAGTCAGCGATAAACACCACCTGGACATTTAAGGAGTAAAAGTTTTTCCTGTTCCTGTACAATTGTTCATTGGACCTGGGAGGAATCAAAGCAATGTGGGTGCCATCTATGGCCCCCATCACCTGTGCGGCATGTTCCATATCGTAAAAGTCAGCTTTAACAGCGGGAACTTTGGGGGAACCTGATTTAGCTGTCCAGGTGTTTAAGTAAAGCACACAGTACATCCTTCAACACATGACTGAACATCAGCTGTGACATCCCTGGATCCCTGGTGCAAGCCCACTGTAATCTGGAATGAGCCTGAGATAGATATATTTATATATAGATGTGTATATATATATATATATATATATATATATATATATATATAGGTATGTCTACAGATAGATCTATATATATATATATATATATCGATCACTTTTGTCAACGCGTGTGTGGTTTCCCTAGGGGCTGCGATCGGCCCCCAGGAAAACCACACCCATATATAAAACTGATCTCTCTCTATATATATATATATATATATATATATATATATATATATATTGGCCACCAGTTTTCTTGCAGTTGCACCTTGCGTCTTCAAAGCAATGCACATTCTTCAACTGACGCATTTCAACTGTAGCTTTTAGGCAACAATAAAAAAAGTCAAGTAACTCTTGTGATTATGTTTCTGCTAGAAAAGGATCTGACTTTTGTCTAGTGGCAGTTTTGATGCCATAAAGTAGTGCAGAAGGTTTATATGCCTACTGCAAGGATCAAAACTGTATTATATGTACATAGCTGAGAGGATTAGTAAAGCCAGCCATTACCTGTGCAATAAAACAAATGAAATGTATGTGTGAGGGGGGCTATGGAGAAATGAAATGCACTTTTGCTGGGTGGTAGTGAGGGAATCGGTGGAGGAGGTAATGGGAGTGGGAGAACCCTATAATGATTGTTGGACTGGGGGCTAGAGTTGCTAAAGAATGTGATGACTGGTATGTGAAAAGGTGAAGTAAAAGTGTCTTTTTTTTTAGTGTCTTCAAAGAACATGCTGAATGAGAGAAGAAGCGAAGGTAAGGTGACCTCTACTGTTGCAGGTATCACACACACACCCATCAGCAATTATGTGACTGTCTACGTAGGCTAGTGTTTTAGAGCAACAGTTTAGCCAGTAGCAGAGATGGCATCTCGTTGGATGACTGCTGTTCAAGCCCTAACTAGGGTTATACAGGACAGCTCTGACGTAGGATCAAAGGCTGAAACAGAAGATACTGAGACAGCATTTGGGGGATAGGACAAGGGTGCAGACTCTGGGAGTGATTTTTCAGTCAGAGGAGTTCCATTCGCTAACTCCTCTTCCAGTGATTATGAGGGAGGTGATGAGGACAGCCTGGCTGTCCCTTCGCAAGCACAGTCTGTAGAGTGGGACAATAGCAGCTTAGCCCAACCCCGAGAGCAGGAGCATGCAGCAGCAAGCATCAAGAGAGTGCTCTCTTGGGAGCTCCCCAATTTAGTTGAGCCTCAAATTATTCCACCCAAATCGTATTATGGAGACATCAAAATTATGTATCACAAAACAACCTGGTTTTGTAAAGCAGGCACCTGCGTTTTTGGTCCTGGGCTCGGCGGCCATATAGGAAAACATACCAAACCCAAACACTTCTGAAAACTACAAATGTACAGAGGTGTGACTTGTGTGGATTTCCCAAAGTTTTCCTACCCAGAATACCCTTCAAAGCTGAAATGTTGAATAAAAACTCTATTTTTCTTGCATTTCTTTCACACAAAGTACAGGAATATGCTGGGATCCACATAATTCCTACCACCCAGTGCTTCACCACCTGTCCTGATAAAAACACTACCCCACTTGAGTGCCTGTACCTAGTCCCTGCATCAGGAAACAACAGGGTCCCCAGGGTCAACAGTTGCTCTCATGCACTAGGCCTACCCACACAAGTGAGGAACCATTTTTATCGGAAGACTTGGGGAAATGCTGGGTGGTAGAACATTTGTGGCTCCTTTCAGATTCCAGAACTCATCTGTGAGGAAAAGGTGTTTTTTGCCAAATATTGAGGTTAGCAAAGAATTCTGGGTAAGAGAACCTGGTGAGAGCACCACAAGTTACCCCATCCTGGGTTCCCCCAGGTGTCTAGTTTTAAAAAAATGCACAGGTTTGGTAGGTTTCCCTAGGTACTGGCTAAGCTAGAGACCAAAATCCACAGCTAGGCATTTTCCGAAAAACACATCAGTTTTCAATTAAAAAATGTGATGTGTCCATGTTGCGTTTTGGGGTGTTTCCTGTCGCGGGCACCAGGCCTACCGACACAAGTGAGGTACCATTTTTATCGGGAGACTTAGGGGAATGCTGGGTGGAAGGAAATTTGTTGCTCCTCCCAGATTGGAGAACTTTCCATCACTGAAATGTGAGGAAAAAGTGTTTTTTTGCCAAGTGTTGAGGTTTGCAAAGGATTTTGGGTAACAGAACCTGGTGAGAGCCCCACAAGTCATCCCATTCTGAATTCCCCTAGATGTCTAGTTTCGTAAATGTATAGGTTTGTTAGGTTTCCCCAGGTGCCTGCTGAGTTAGAGGCAAAAGACCACAGCTAGGCACTTTGCCAAAAACAGGTTAGTTTTCTTTGGGAAAATGTGATTTGTCCATGGTGGATTTTGGGGCATTTCCTGTTGTGGGCACCAGGCCTACCCACACAAGTGAGGTACCATTTTTATCAGTAGTCTTGGAGAAATGCTGGGAGGAAGGAAGTTTGTGGCTCCTCTCAGATTCCAGAGCTTTGCAGTCCCTAAATCGGAGGGAAAAGTGGTTTTTTTGCCAAATGTTGAGGTTTGAAATGGATTCTGGGTAACAGAACATGATAAAAACCCCATAGGTCACCCCACTCTGAATTCCCCTAGGTGTCTAATTTCCAAAAATACATAGGTTTGCTAGGTTTCCCTAGGTACTGGCTGAGCTAGAGGCCAAAGACCATAGCTAGGCACTTTGACAAAAACACGTCAGATTTCAATGTAAAAATGTGATGCGCCCATGTTGAGTTTCCTGTCGTGGGCAGTAGGCCAACCCACACAAGTGAGATACCATTTTTATCAGGAGATTTGGGGGAACACAGAATAGCACAACAAGTGTTATTGCTCCTTGTCTTTCTCTACATTTGTTCTTTCCAAATGTAAGACAGTGTGTAAAAAACACATCTATTTGAGAAAATGCCCTGTAATTCACATGCTAATATGGGAACCCCAGAATTTAGAGATGTGCAAATACCCACTCCGTCCCAACATCTTATCTTGTGCCCTTTTTGGAAATACAAAGGTTCCCTTGACACCTATTTTTCACTCTTTATATTTCATGAAATTAATTTCTGTATACCTAGTATACAATGAAAACCCATTGCATGGTGTAGCTCATTTATTGGCTCTGGGTACTTAGAGTTCTTGAAGAACTTAGCCGGAAATGGCTCTTTTTTCACCTCAATTTCAATATATTTTTATTTTAGCTGTTACTTTCTGTAGGAGAACCTTGAAGGATCTAGAAAAATGACCTCTTGCTGAATTTAGAACTTTGTCTACTTTTCAGAAATATTTAGCTGTCATTGATCCAGCATTGGTTTCACACCCATTTCTGTCACTAACTGGAAGGAGGCTGAAAGCACAAAAAATTGAAAAAATGCGGTTTGTCCCAGTAAAATGCCAAAAGTGTGTTAAAAAATGTGGTTTTCTGATTCAAGTCTGCCTGTTCCTGAAATCTGGGGAGTTGGTGATTTTAGTACTGCAAACCCTTTGTTGATGACATTTTTATTGAAAAAAAAAGCACATGCTTTCCTCAGCGGCCCTTTGTTCCCATTTTTCTGAAAAAACAAAAACTAAATTTTTGCTGTATTTTGGTTAATATCTTGGCCTCTTCCAGTGGAACCCACAAACTCTGGGTACCATTAGAACAAAATGTTATGAAGGTCTAAGCGCAAACTACCACAAAAAGCCAAAAAAGACGCTCAGCATTTGGGGAGAAATGTCCAGCAGCTAAGGGGTTAAATTCTTGAAAAAACACTCTATATTCATTGTTACTGACCGCTCCGCATATGTATGATTCAAAAAGTGTATTACTAAATTGAAAATTTGTCTTGATTTCCTTTTATGGTAAAGAAATATGGCTGTAGTCACCAAGGAAAATGTATACATGTTACTTTTGACATGCATACACTTTTGTGTTATTACTATTTCCAAAAGTAGAGCTACACATCAGTGTGAAACTAGGGACGAAGACATGTATGAAAAAATGTACAAGGGCATTTTTACTACTAGTAACTTTCCGCACACATACAGAGATCTCTGCAATTGTGGAGAACTCATTGTCAAGTAAAGGGAAAACTGATAAACGTTATTTTTTTTTTTTACTAAGAACTGTTAGACCTGGCATCCTTGGTGTGGTCTTCCCTGTCTTTTGTGCCTCGGCTTCCCATGTTTTAACTGTGTGCTGGACTCTGTTTTTGCTGTTTTTGGTACTCTGGGCACTTTACCTTCTACTGACCAGTGCTAAAGTGCAGGTGGTTCTGTGTAAAATGTATCTGTAATTGGCTTTTCCATGATTGGCACATATGATTTACTAGCAAGTACCATGTGAATTGCACTAGAGGCGCCCATGGCCTTTAAATCAAATGTTACTGGTTGGCCTGGAGCACTGGTTGTGCCATCCACATTATTAGTCCTATAAACATGGCGCAGACCTTCCACTGCAGTGTCTGTGCGTGCAGTTTAACCTGCCAATTCGACTTGGTAAGTGTACCCACTTGCCATGCATAAACCTTCCCTTTTTTTTACATGTAAGGCATCCCTAAGATACGCCCTTAGAAGCTTCATGGGAAGGGTGCAGTGGATGCTAACGGTGGGACATGTACTGATGTGTTTTACATGTTCTAACAGTGAAACACTGGAAAATGTGTTTTTCATTGTTGCAAGGCCTATCTCGCTCATAGGTTAACATGGGGGCTGCCTTTAAATATTTTTAAATTGCAGATTCCCTTAGACAGCGTATAGAAATATGGAGTTTGGGGTCTCTGAACTCACAATTTAAAAATACATGTTAGTTAAGTTGGTTTTTTAAATTGTCAGTTTGAAAATGCCACTTTTGCAAAGTAGGCATTTTCTTGCTTTAACCATTCTGTGACGTTGCCTGTTTGTGGATTCCCTGTCTGGGTCAGAATGACAGTTGGGCTGTTTGTGAATCCCCGCTAGGCATTGACACAAAGGGAGCTGAGGTGTAGCCTGCATAGCCTGATGAGCCATCTGAGCTGAAGTGCAGGGAGGAGTGGTCACCTACGCCTGAATGGGCTGTGCCTGCCCTCACACAATGCAGTCTCGAACATCATGGTGTGTGCCTGGCCTGGGCAAGGCAGGATCTGGTGAACCTCAGAGACTTTCCATTGAAGTTTGCCTACTTCAAAGGCAGAAAGGGGTATAAGTATTGGACCCAAAACCGCTGACTTTTAGATCACTTCTGGAACCAAAAGGAACTTCTGTCCAAGGAGAAGAGCTGAAGAGCTGAAGAGAAGTGCTGTCCCTGCCTGCGAGTGTGCTTTGTTGGGATATCCTCCAGTTGCTGCTTCTGCCTGTGAAAGGGGTCAAAGGCTGGACTTTGTTGAGCATTCCTGCTTGAAGAAGAATCTCCAAGGGCTTGAACTGAGCTTGCCTCCTGTTTTTAAGTCTGAGGGCCCTCGAAGACTTTCTCTGCCAGGACCTGGACTCTTGGCTGAGACTTCTGCCCTGCCAAGTGGTGCCCTATCCAGTCCCTGGGTCCTTGAAAGGTGAGAACAAGTACTGAAAAACACACACAGAACACCTTGCATGGAAATTTTAGATGCACCAACTGCAATGTGACTGATAAATAACATGCCACCTGCTTTGCGGCTGAAATCAATGCTACACCTGCATCACAGCTGGGACATCAATGCATCGCAACTGGAGAAAAGACGCAGCACCCACTTGCATTTGCTGATAATGATGCAAACCCCAGGCAGCTTGGTTTTCTAACACCGTGCTACCAGATTTCCCACACATCATCCCTGGGTGTCAAAGTAATCGTGAATCGTCATGGATACAAGGTGCCCTGTCCGGAAATCGACACATCACTCTCCTATCAGGGAGAAAAATGATGCATCCCTGACCTGACCAGAGAAGGGAAGAAGCCACAGCTTCACTAAGGAATCAACGCATTGCTGACTTTTCTAACACAGTCACCAGTGCGGCTTTATTTTTGACGCAAACCATGTACTTGGTGTAAAATCAAAATTTCTATTGTTTTTGATGGAGTAAGACTCTTAGGGCCACATGTGCGAAGAAAAAAAATTGCGAGTTGGAAATAGCAACTCAATGCGAATCACTATTTCCGACTCGCAAAACGGGATGTAAGAAAAAATCGCAAATCAATTTTGCGATTCGGTATCTCAATGTGCAAAATCGCAAATTGCTATTTCCTAAATTGCACATGGGTGTTTAACAGAATCGCAATTTGCGACTGAGTCACACATAGCGAACGGGTGCAAAAAAAAAAGGAAGAGAAAGCTGAAATTGTCAGCCAAAGAGTTGGAGGTCCTCACTGAGGAGTGCTGCCTCTGCCATGAGGTCCTGTTTGGAAAGGCAGCGATGAGTGACCCTGACACAAAAAAAGAAGATTTGGCTGGATGTACAAAGCAAGATAAATGCCATTGGAGTCAGTTATCCCTCCATCGAGGAGGTGAGCAAAAGATATGACCTCAGGTCAAGAACCAAGGAAAGGGTTGTAGAGCGGTTGAAGGAGGCGCAAGGAACAGGTGGGGGACCATCCACAGTACCACTACCCACAGCAATAGAGAGCATGGTGGAAACCACTCTGGAGCCAGAGGCTGTTGTTGGAATTGGGGACCTAGACAGTTCAGCACCTGGAACCTCCAAAAGTAAGTAATACTCATTTAATTAAACTATTCAAGGCACTATGCACACAACCACAGCTCACAAGAGAATGCATCATCCAAATTGTTCCATGCCTACATGCCCACCTCAAGTTCAGTGCATTATGGGTGACGTAGTACATAAGTGTGAGGAATATTTATTTTGATAAGCCACACATCTGAGAGGCACTGACAGTGTATCCCCTGTTTCCCACAGGTCTCCATCAAGTATCCACTGATGATCCTAGTGTGGAGGGAGATGACGATGCCACCATGAAAACAGACAAGGCAGTCAGCATTTCTACAGGTGAGTGCAGTACCCCACTGATTGACAACCATGCACTTGAGAAAACAGAGGAGACAGATGTGGACAATGAGGCAGTAAACCTTACACCGGGGCCACAGATGTGCGAGAGTCAGCCAATGCAAACAGCTGGGTCTGGGCATAGAAGGCGTCGTCTGATAAATGTTGCAGGTGAGAAGGATGTCAGAACAGAGCAATTCCTTGGACTGGAGGTATCCTTACTGAGCAGTCACCCCCTGCAAAACAAACATGCAGATCCCGAACTGGAACCTGCACCGGATGCAACAGACACTCACACAGGGCTTTGGAAATGTTGAAAACCAATTCTCCACCATGAACACCAACATGGTCAACCTCACCACTGCCATCAATGACCTATGTAGGGAATTGGTGGCGGATCGGGCCCATGCAAGGTGCAGAGAGTGCAACACAGCTGCACGTTTGGACTGGCTCATTCAGTCCATTGGTCGCCTAGCCACCACAACTACCTGCCTGTCCAGATGCACTGTCATGCTCCCAGTTGAACCAGGGCATTATGCTGGAGATGTTCAAGGGGACTATGGTGTATTACTGCTGCTATTGACCTCATTTATACCTCCCAGGCAGCAAGAGATACTGGTGACCCCCTCAGGACAGTGAGGACATATCAAGTGAAAGCAGTGTTTCTACCTCAGATGCCTGCATCCTGCGTAGTAGCAGTGCCCGCCACACATCTGTGAACCAACCAGGCACAGGCCATGGTGGTCATAGCCCGTAGGAGGGTGTGATGTTTCTCACTTGGTTTAGTCTAAGGCCATGAGTTGAATGTGTTAGGCTTTGTTACTTTATACTTCTTTACTGCTGGCTATTCGCCACCATTTACATTATGCACACCTGACATTAAAGGATATTTTTGTTTTGCACAACCTGGCTATGTGTGTCTTACATTTGTGAGTGCTGTTACGGTTGGCACTTACCTGCCAAAGTAATGATTTGCTATGTGATCCTGTCTCCGTCTGCCCTCCAGTGCGATGCTACCATCCCCAGGTTGTCGTTGTAGTGGCTCCTGCTCCTCATCCTCAGAATCTGTGTCATCTAGGGTGAGATGTAGCCCACATCTGGTTGCTATGTTGTGTAGGATGGTACATGTCGCCATAATCTTGCATGCAGTCTATGGGGCATAATGGAGTGCACCTCCACTTTTTTGCAGGCATCTAAAACGTGACTTGAACATGCCAAAGATATTCTCAATGTCGGTTCTGGTTTGCCGATGTCCAATGTTGTAGCGCCTCTCATTCTGATTGGCAGGTGTTAGGTATGGGGTGAGTATCCATGGCCTCAGAGCATATGCACTATCACCTGTGTGACAAAACAGCAGATATGAGCACGGCATTACATGGTTATGCATTGAAATGTATTTCTGACATTGGTGTGTACTACACAGTACCTAATAAATATCCATCATCAAACTCTGTTCTAGGCGTTGTTGTATCATACTGTGCCTGAATATGTACACATCATGTGTGCTTCCTGGAAATTCTGCTACTATATCAGTTATGACATTATGGGCATCACATACCATCTGAATGTTGAGTGAGTGAGTACATTTCCTATTGCAGAACACATATTCCAGATTTGCAGGAGGACATATGGGTATATGTGTCCTGTCCACACACCCTATTACAAAGGGAAAGTTTTCAATTCTGTTGAAGTCCAATTTGGTGTTGTGTATTTCCTCTGCATTCCTGGGAAGGTAAATGTATCTGGACATGTGTGCGAGTATGGCATCTAAGAACCGTCTAAAGAATCGTGACAGGGCACTTTAGACACCCCGCCAGCAACCCTGATAACTACCCGGGGCCAAGAGGTGCAGTGAGCACAGCACTTGCACATGTGTGGGGATGGAGCAGCTGCGCAGGGTTTGTCTTTCTAGCTGAGGTTTCAGCAGTTCAATAATCTCTACGATGACTGTGCTGCTCAATTTATATTTCTCATATGTTTCCTCCTCAGTCTGTTGGAATATGGTCTGCCTGGTTCTGTATATCCTTTCCTGTCTCCGCCTCTACCTCCTCTGCTGGGCAGCCTCGACTCGACTCCTCCATGCAATCACGTAGAGTGTAGCCATTTGAAAAACCTCAGATGCCTTCTGGGTCAGATTTATACTTTGTTTCTGGTTACCACCTGTTTGGAATCAGTGCCAATCTGGGTGTGCAAAATGGCCTATTTGCGATTATTTGCAATTTGCGACTGCCTTGTACATTCGGTTTGCGAGTCGCAAATTGCGATTTCTTAATTGCCGGTCACAAACTCGAGTCGCAAAAGTTTGTGATTCTGTAATTGGTCACATCACTATTTGGGACTTTGAAACAGTATTTGTACATACCATTTGGCGTTTTGCATGGTCGCAAATAGCGCTGCAACCGATTTGCGAGTTGCAAAACGTACGTACATGTCGCCCTAATAATTTTGAAAATTCATATTTTGACTTGTGTATGTTGGATTTTTGTCATTTTGGTCTTGTTCAATTTAGGTAAATATTACTGTTTTTTCTAAACTGGTCTGGTGTCCATTTTGTAGTGTTTACACTGTATTACTGTGTGTGTTTGTACAAATACTTTACCCATTGTTTCTGGGTTAAGACTTTCTGCTCACGCCAAGCTCCCAAGGAGGTGAGTGGGGTTAACCAGGTGTGTTTCTCCTTTACTCTGACTAGAGTGAGGGTCCTTGCTTGGCCAACATCTGCTTCCATATTTTTGGTGATCTTTTTGCTGATTCTTGAACTTTTCATTTGCAACTTTTTTTTCTGCCTTGAAAATTTGCACTTTTTATTTGCCATCATGTTTAAATCTGGAGATGTACCATCTGGAGCTGTTTTTGAGTTAGGGAAACTGGAAAGTTACACAGTTGCTCAACTGAAACAGATCTGTAAGGATCTTGCCTGTCCCACTGAGAGTTCCACCAGGAAGGAGGAGCTGCAAAAGGCTCTCAGGGCCTAGGTGACAGCTAAGGAGCCTCAGGGCACACAGAAGAGGAGGATGAGAATGGGGAGGTGCAGGGTATTCACAATGGTGTAGTGAATGCATCTGTTATGCCTGGGTGGAGTGTCTCCAGGGCAGGTAGCAGTGTGTCATCAAGGGTCTGACTCCTGAAGAGTTGCAGGACAGACAGGCAGAGAGGGTTCCCCAGTTGGAGTAAGAGAAGCTTTGGATGAAAATGGAGAGGGAAATGGAGGAGAGGAAGATGGCCATAGAATAAAAGAAGATTCTCCTGGCTCATGAGCTTAGTTTGAGGGAAATAGATCAGAGGAGCCAGTCTAGCTGAGATGGTGGCAGCAGTACCACAGTGTAGCCTGAGAGGAGGGTGAACATTACTAAATACCTACTGAGGGATTATAAGAGAGAGGATGACTTACATCTGTGGTTTAAGGGGTATGAGTCTGCTCTCCACATGAATCTGGTCCCTGAAGCACATTGGGGGGAGGGCCTGTGGAAGGTCTTTGGGGTAGAGGGGAGGGATACTGTGGTATTTTTAGGGGATCCTCAGGGGCTCACTTACACTATCATGAAGGAGGACCTATCACAAGGTATGGTCTCACCCCTGAGCAGTGTAAGGACAAGTTTAAGTCCTACAAAAATAAGGAATCCCAAACATGGATAGAATGTGTTGACTCTTTTTGCAGGTCATTGGATGGTTGCATGAAGTGCAGTAAGGTAACAACTTTTGAGGGGCTGTACAATGTGATTGCTTGGGAGCATTTGAATAGTCTTTGATTTCCAGAGCTGCACCAGCACTTGATTGACAACAAACTGACTGACCCCAGGATCTTGCACAGAAAGAGGACCATTGGGAGAGCACTAGTGTCCAGAAGAGGTGTGGGGGAGACCACACCAAGGGTGGGCAGGGTACCTCTCAGAAGAATTAGGGGGTAGGGGTAAACAGGGGGAGTTCTCTAAAGGGCCCCAACCTAGTTCTCAGGGTAAGGAATCCCAACCCCAAGTTGAAAAGGGAAACCTGCAGAGGGGGTTCCCGCAAATGTTATGCATGTGACCAGGTGGGTCATGTGAGGGGGGACCCCAAATTTCCAATGTGGACGCCAGCACCCACTGTTGATCAGTCACAGGGTTTGGTCAGTGTAGCGTTTGGAAAGGAGTTGGCTCCAGGTGGGTGGAAGCCAGCTGAGATGACCCTTGTCTCACTAGAGGACAGTGAGATGATCCAGAGAACCCTTGTGTCTGAGATCACTAAGAATTATAGGCAGTGAGTGACCAACAATGGACAAAGAGGCTCTCTGAGACACAGGAGCCAGTGTGACTACTGTGAGAAGTCACCTGGTGTCTGAAAAGCAGATAGATCCCCATGTACCTCACTAAGTATTTGTGGTAGACAACTCAGAGTGCCTGAGTGGCACAGGTTCCCTTTGAATGGGGGGGAGTCTCAGGTGCCTTGAGAGTAGTTGTGATCCAACTATGCCTGTAGATTGGCTGCTTGACAATGACCTGGAGGATTACCCTTGGAAGGAGGTGGAACACCGGTCCCACTTGGAGATGTTGGGTCTGCCTGGGTGGGTGTGTGTATCAACCCGGTCAATGGCAGCCAGTCAGAGTGATCAGGAGACCCTGGAGCCTGAAAGAGTGGCCTAGGTGTCTGCCAGAAGGAGGAAAGATAAGGGCCACAGGAAAACTGCCCCAGAAGTACCCACAGTCCAGGGGGAGGCTGAACCTGAGGGGGATGCCCTGGAGCCTACGGCGGAACAAGTGGCTGAACTGGGGGAGGTCCCTGAGCTGACTCAGTGGCAGAAGGAAGGGGGACCCACCTGGGAGACATTCTATGAGGCACAGAAGACATGCCCTACTCTGGAGGGTTTGTGGCAGTAGGCTGCAGACCAGGCTACTGGCAAGGAGCCTGGATCACACTTGATTTACTGGGAGGATGGCCTCCTATATAGTGAGTTGCTGAGCCTGGGTCAGCCCGTGTCCTGGTGGTACCCCAGTGCTACAAAGCTCTCCTACTGGGTCTGGCTCATGACGTGCCTTTGGCTGGTCATTTGGGGCAGGACAAGACTTTTGAAAGTCTTGTCACCCACTTCTACTGGTCCCAAATGTGCAGGCATTCAAATTCACACTGTAGCTCTTGCAAAACTTGTCAGGCAAGTGGCAAGAGTGGGGGAAATGTAAGGTTCCCCTCCAACTTTTTCCCGTGGGCAACACCCCCTTTGAAATTGCCGGTATTGACATTGTGGGGCCTCTGAATCCCAAAACGCCATGGGCAACAGGTTCATCCTGGTCTTGGTGGACCATACCACCCAGTACCCAGAAGCCATTCCTTTGAGGTCAATCACCTCACCTGTAGTGGGACGTACTTTAATGGGGGGTTTTACCCGTATGCGGTTCCCCATGGAGGTGGTATCTGATAGGGGTACCAACTTCATATCAACCTATATGAAGCCTCTGTGGAAGGACTGTGGGGTGACATATATGTTCACCACTCCTTAATACCCCCAAAGCAATGGTCTGGTTGAGAGATTCAACTGCACCTTGACGGGCATGATCATGGTCTTGTCGGAACCCTTGAGGCGTAAGAGGGATGTCCTCTTGCCATGTCTTCTGTTCATCTACAAGTAGGTACCTTAAAAGGGTGTTGGATTTAGCCTATTTGAGTTACTGTATGATCACCCTCTCAGGGGACTTTTGATTCTGGTTAGGGAGGGCTTGGAGAAAGACTCCAGTAAGCCCCCCAGGATGTATTCAGTTAAATGCTGGCTTTCAGGAACCAGACAGCTCGCTTCAGGAAGCTCGCCCAAGAGAACCTGGAAGCAAGTCAGGAAGATATGAAGTGCTGGTATGACCAGAATTCCACTCTGGTTGAGTTCCAGCCTGGCCAAAAGGTTTAGGTGATGGCTCCAGTAGAGCCTAGGGCTCTCCAAGATAAGTGGACTGGGCCATTTTAGATAATGGAGCACAAGAGTGATGTCACCTATCTGGTGAACATGCGGACTCCCAGAAACCCTTTGAGGGTCTTACATGTCAATCACCTCAAGCCTCATTTTGAGAGGACAGAGGTGACAATGCTCTTGGCAACAGATGATGGGGTGTAGGAAGAGAGTGAGCCTCTTCCTGACCTCCTGTTTGCCAAAGAGAAAAATGGTTCAGTGTACGGTGTGAACCCCTCCCTGACTCAAAAGCAACAGAGGAACTGTCACAAAGTGTTGGGAAAAGTTTGCCTCTCTATTCTCCTTGATCCCAGGGGTCACTCATCTGTGTACACCTGATGTAGACACTGGGGACAGTCGTCCTGTAAGCAATAAGGTCTACAGAGTGACTGACAAGGTTAGGGCTAACATCAAGGATGAGGTCTCTAGGATGTTAGAATTGGGGGTTATTGAGTTTCCCAGTAGCCCTTGGGCCAGCCCTGTGATCTTGGTCCCAAAGTCTGCTTCTCCTGGTGTCACTCCAGAACTTAGGTTCTGTGTGGATTACCAGAAATAGTTTACTATAAAATACAATTGTAACTTTATGAACAATAATTACTTATAATGAAAACTTAATACAATAAAATTGTTATAGAATACTTAAATAAATACAATATTTTAATTTATTTCTATAAATATTATTTTAACATATAAATAGCTTCCATCTACATTAGCACATAAATATATATTTATAGTTGTCATGTTTTATTAAGTTTATTTAGTTGTTTAAATTAATTTTGAACAAAGGTTAACCATTTCAATTTAATTACTTTTAAACAATATGCCATTTATTTTTAAATCAGATTCTCTGAAATTACTGTGATGTAAAGTTTAAACACTAACAAAATTATATATATATAGCTATATTATACATGTATACCACATATTAAAGTCAAAATGAGCTACTTAAATTAACATTATTTTCTATAGGGCTTCATTTTAAGTGCCTGCCTCCTTTATTATTATGGGAGTGTGTTACAGTACCTATGAGTGGCCCCGTGTGGTGCTAGCCTTACTCCAAGGCAGGCTTGCAGCACTCTTATGGTTCTTTTGCAGCCTGTTGTGCTGTAGTAACTTTTGAAGTGTAGTCTGTTAAATTAATAGCAATAGGCCTACTCTTTTGTGAATTAGTTTTGTTGGATAACTGTATTAGCATGCCCCTCTCTAATTCCCTCCTTACCCCTACCTGAACTGTATTGTTCATTTTTCAGCCACTCTCCCTGGCCCCTCACCCATGTACTACAAAAATGGATACTCACATGTTGGGATATCTCCACCAAGGAAATCAACATCACTTTGGTGGAGCCTTCTGCAAAGAAAAGATAGCAGAGGAGTAGGTCTCCTTCTGTAGGTAAGTAAATAGCATGTTAATACATTAGTAATACTACTGTAGTACTATTCCATGTACTAGAACATGCAGTTAGTGGAAATGCACAATAGTAATAATTATGTTTAAAAAAAAAAAAAAAGGTATACCTTATGTAGGAAAGCACCATCTTGCCTGGCATGTTACCCCCATTTTCACTGTATGTATGTTTGTTTTTGCCTATGTGTCACTGGGATTCTGCTAGCCAAAACCCCAGTGCTCATAAAGCATGCCCTGTATGTGTTCCCTGTGTGGTGCCTAACTGTATCACTGAGGCTCTGCTAACCAGAACCTCAGTGTTTATGCTCTCTCTGCTTTTAAAATTATCACTGCAGGCTAGTGACTAATTTTCCCAATTCTCATTGGCACAATGGAACACCCTTGTAATTCCCTAGTATATGGTACCTAGGTACCCAGGGTATTGGGGTTCCAGGAGATCCCTATCGGCTGCAGAATTTCTTTTGCCACCCATAGGGAGCTCAGACAAATCTTACACAGGACTGCCACTGCAGCCTGCGTGAAATAACGTCCAGGTTATTTCACAGCCATTTTACACTGCACTTAAGTAACTTATGAGTCACCTATATGTGTAACCCTCACTTACTGAAATTTAGGTGCAAAGTTACTTTGTGTGAGGGCACCCTGGCACTAGCCAAGGTGCCCCCACATTGTTCAGGGCAATTTCCCCGGACTTTGTGAGTGCGGGACACCATTACACACGTGCAATACATATAGGTCAATACCTATATGTAGCGTCACAATGGTAACTCCGAACATGGCCATGTAACATGTCTAGGATCATGGAATTGTCACCCCAATACCATTCTGGTATTGGGGGGACAATTCCATGCATCCCCGGGTCTCCAGCATAGAGCCCGGGTACTGCCAAACTAACTTTCCATGGTCTCCACTGCAGCTACCGTTGCTGCCAACCCCTCAGACAGGTTTCTGCCCCCTGGGGCCTGGGCAGCCTGGTCCCAGGAAGGCAGAACAAAGGATTTCCTCTGAGAGAGGGTGTTACACCCTCTCCCTTTGGAAATAGGTGTGAAGGGCCTGGGAGGAGTAGCTTCTCCTGGCCTCTGGAAATGCTTTGAAGGACACAGATGGTGCCCTCCTTGCATAAGCCAGTCTACACCGGTTCAGGGATCCCCCCAACCCTGCTCTGGCATGAAACTGGACAAAGGAAAGGGGAGTGACCACTCCCCTGACCAGCACCTCCCATGGGATTTGCCCAGAGCTCCTCCAGTGTGTCCCAGACCTCTGCCATCTTGGATGCAGAGGTGTGAGGGCACAATGGACAGCTCTGAGTGGCCAGTGCCAGCAGGTGACGTCAGAGACCCTTCCTGATAGGTGCTTACCTTCCTCAGTAGCTAATCCTCCTCTGTGGGCTATTTGGGGTCTCTCGTGTGGGCATCTCACCAGATAACGAATGCAAGAGCTCACCAGAGTTCCTCTGCACTCCCCTCTTTGACTTCTGCCAAGGATAGACCGCTGACTGCTCCAGGACGCCAGCATAACCGCAACAAAGTAGCAAGAAGACTACCAGCAACATTGTAGCGCCTCGTCCTGCCGGCTTTCTTGACAACTTTCAGGTGGTGCATGCTCTGAGGGCTGTCTGCCTTCCCTCTGCACTGGAAGCCAAGAAGAAATCTCCTGTGGGTCGACTGAATCTTCCCCCTGCTAATGCAGGCACCAAACTTCTGCATCACCGGTCCTCTGGGTCCCCTCTCATACTGACGAGCCTGGTCCCTGGAACACAGGAGCTGGGTCCAAGTGTCTTCGACAGTCCAGTGGCCCTTCTGTCCAAATTTGGTGGAGGTAAGTCCTTGCCTCCCCACGCCAGACAGTAATCCTGTGTACTGCGTGAACTGCAGCTGCTCTGCCTTCTGTGCACTTTTGCAAGTCTTCCTTTGTGCAAAGCCTAGCCCAGGTCCCCAGCACTCCGTCCTGCATTGCCCAACTCGCTGATTCAAACTCCGACGTTGTGGGACCCTCATTTGTTGTTCTGTGTCGACCGTCATCATCAGATCTTCTAAGTGCCTGTTCAGGTGCTTCTGCGGGTGCTGCCTGATTCTGCATGGGCTCTCTGTGTGGCTGAGTGCCCCCCTGTCTCCTCCTCCAAGGTGCAATCTCCTGGTCCTTCCTGGGCCCTGGACGCACCCAAAATCCTCAATCGCAACTCTTGCAGTTAGCAAGGCTTGTTTGCGGTCTTTCTGCTTGGAAACAACTTTGCATCCTCCAGCACGCCATGGGATATCTTTTGACCGAAGGAGAAGTTCCTGGCACCTTCTATTGTTGCAGAATCTTTGGCTTCTGCCACCCAGAGGCAGCCCTTTTGCACCTTCATCCGGGGTTTAGTCGGCTCCTGCCCCCCCGGACACTTGCGTGACTCTTGGACTTGGTCCCCTTCCTTTACAGGTCCTCAGGTCCAGGAATTCGTCTTCAGTGTTTTGCATTCAGTTGTTTTCCTTGCAGAATCCCCTATCTCGACTTTACTGTCTTTCTGGGGTAGTAGTGTAACTTTACTCCTACTTTTCAGGGTCTTGGGGTGGGGTATCTTGGACACCCTTTGTGTTTTCTTACACTACCAGTGACCCCCTACACTTTACACTAGGCCTGGGGTCCATTTGTGGTTCGCATTCCACTTTTGGAGTATATGTTTTGTGTTGCCCCTAGGCTGATTTCTCCCTTTTGCATTCTATTGAGTTCTACATTGTTTGCACTACTTTTCTAACTGTTACTAACCTGATTTTAGTTTGTGTGTGTATATTTGGTGTATATTACTTTCCTCCTAACGAAGTATATCCTCTGAGATACTTTTGGCATATTGTCACTAAAATAAAGTACCTTTTTTTTTAGTAACTTTGAGTATTGTGTTTTCTTATGATATTGTGCTATATGATATAAGTGGTATAGTAGGAGCTTTGCATGTCTTCTAGTTCAGCCTAAGCTGCTCTGCTATAGCTACCTCTATCAGCATAAGCTGCAAGAACACCTCAAATCTACTAATGAGGGATAACTGGACCTGGCACCAGGTGTAATTACCACAAGGTACCCACCATAAGCCAGGCCAGCCTCCTACACCTTATCTGTTTTTTTGTGAAAAGAAACAAAATAAATAAGTTGTATCTCAGTTACAAACGTAAGTTATACTTTTGAATATATTTACACTTTCTAGTGAGTTTACTACTTTCTGTATTCACAAACCCCAAGTGTAAAATTTCTACAAAAGTGTAAGTAATATGTCTGCACGCCACAGTGATGCAATTTGCTTACTCATGTGTGGGTGAGTGGTTTCCCTCCCTAAACTCCTCCCTGACCCTTCCCAAACCCCTTTTCCTCCCCCTTTATCCAATCCCCTTCAGTAGTATTTAGTAGTAAGTCTGCTCTGTTTCCCATTCACTCCACTGTGTCCCTACCACATGGACTACTCAAATCTATACTTACATATGTGGGGATGCCAAAGTTGCGGTAGAGAACTCCACACATATAAGCATAGGTAAAATACTACATTGTGTAGTCAGTTGTGTACTACTGAAAACGTACTACAAAGTGCAATTTGTGAATCAGGCCCTAATATATTTTTCTGTATACTGGAATATATAACAATGTCACAAAGTGTAGCTCCCTTAGGGGCATATTTATACTCTGTTTGCGCCGGATTTGCGTCGTTTTATTTTACGCAAAACTAACTCTATATTTATACTTTGGTGTTAGACGCGTCTAGCGCCAAAGATCTTGGAGTTTGCGTCATTTTTTAGCGTGGACACCTACCTTGCGTTAATGATATGCGAGGTAGGCGTTCCCTTCTAAAAAATGACTCCAAGGCATGTGCGCCTTATTTAAACTCCCGTGCAAATATAACGCACGGGAGTGGGCGGGTCCAAAAAAATTACGTTCAGCTGCTTTTGTGTCATTTTTTAACGCCTGGTCAGGGCAGGCGTTAAGGGACCTGTGGGCTCGGAAGGAGCCCAGAGGTCCCCTCCCATGCCCCCAGGGACACCCCCTGCCACCCTTGCCCACCACAGGAGGACGCCCAAGGATGGAGGGACCCATCCCCGGGAACTTAAGGTAAGTTCAGGTAAGTATTTAAAAAAAAAAAAAAATTGTGGCATAGGGGGGCCTGATTTGTGCCCCCCTAAATGCCACTATGCCCAATGGCCATGCCCAGGGGACATAAGTCCCCTGGGCATGGCCATTGGGCAAGGGGGCATGACTCCTGTCTGTGCTAAGACAGGAGTCATTTCAATGGGGGTTGGGAGTAAAAAAAAAATGTGCAAATCGGGTTGAGGCCAATATTTTGCCTCAGCTCTGACTTGCCCCATTTTTTGACGCCCAAGCTCCATTTTCCCCTACGCCGGCGCTGCCTGGTGTGGGTCATTTTTTTTGACGCACACCAGTCAGCTGCGCCGGCTAACGTCATTGCATAAATAAGGCGCCCGCATGGCGCTTTGGAATGGCGTTAGCCGGCGTTAACTTTTTTTACGCACAACTGCGTTGGCGCAGTTGTGCGTCAAAAAGTATAAATATGGCCCTTAGTATCCTTCATGGTTGTGCCTGGCAATAGAAGGTAGGTTTTCATGCCTAAAGAAGATTGGCAGAGTAACAGAGTTTTCCAAATAGATGTACACTCCTGGAGGTGCATGCCGAGCACAGGGTTCTTTATACAAAATGATTTCCAGAGGTTAGTACTAATTGCCTGGTGGAATTGGGCTCCTCAGACTCATTCCGACTATGCTCACCTAGGTGAATGTTTCAGAATTTTCTGGTGATGCTCATCGGCCACCTGTAATTAAGAACTCAAAAAGGCTAAAATCCTTGTTTCCTTCAATATCCCTAACCCTTTTGTTTCAAGGCCGACTCTCCCTCTTGGTCTTTACGATGCCAGGGCCTCTGGGAGAAGTCCTACCCACCTCTCGAGTTACCGGGTTCCCCTCTGCTAGAGCTTCATGGCACCTGCAGGTAGATGGAGCATGCAGAAAGGAGATGCCTCTCCCCTCCGAAAGAAGGTTCCACATGGAACTTTTCATAAAATGCACATTCTTGTAGCCCCAAGGTAAAGGAAGCACTTTCACAATGATGACGAGCGAGATTTCATTACCACTCTTTTTGTGTTATGCACCACTGTCATGGCAATATTATTAGAAACATTACACGACTTAACAATAACAACGTTTGGCTATATCCTACCTTCGCTGCATGCAAGATATGAAAACAAGCCAAGTATACAGGCACTACTGACCAAGGGACAGTGACAAAAGCTATGAGTTACGCTTTTGGAATTGCAGATCCACTTCAGGGAAGCAACTGCTGGTGGTCAAGTGGATATGACTGAAAATGTAGAAACGAAAAGTTGCAAGCTGGAAACTATAGAACGCTCTCAATTCTGCAATGGCATGTTAGTACATCTTAACATCGAAATTAAGTAAGGTGAATCTACACCCCCTTTGAGGTTTCCTGTAGAAAGAAAGAGGGCCTTAGACGGTACTGAATGATTCATAATGTAATGCTGCTAAGGGAAAACATAGTTGCATGTTTTCCTGAAATGGTAAAGGTTCAGTCAAATGAAACCGGAAGAGAATGCAGACATTTCATTTTATGACTGAAGAATCTAGGGGAATCACTGAGTAATAATAGGGAATGATTTGACCATTCCTACATTGGAGTGTACAGAGGGAGTGTAGGCGCTAATACAGATTATCTACATGTATGTATTTTAAAATGGATCACCATGTTGGTCTCAATACACCTTCATGGAAACAAAAATAGAATGATACCCCAGAATATTTTTTTGCACTGATACTTCGAGCTGCATATTCTAATAGAAACAATCTTCAGGTCTCTGATCTTTAATGGATATAGATCCAGTAAGTGCATGAGTGATGGATAACACCTAGACACCCAAAACAAGCAAACCGTTGTTTGCATAATGAAGTTCAAATATATTTTAGTCATAGAATCAATAACATAACATAACATAACATAACATAACACATGGACGTGTCACCTTCACCCCTTGGTGCATTCTGGGGCTGAAATCACAGATTTAACTTGAATTTTCTGACCTCCATATAAACAACTAATTTCTGAGTGAAAGGTCACAATTTAACACCCACCTATTTCAAAATTCTCTACCAGACAGTGGTTTTGAATATGTCCAATTAATCCGATATGCATTCTAAAGTGCTTATGTCCGATTATCTCAGGTACTATTTATATGGATTTTGAAAGGATTAACTAGTATTTGAGGTTTTTCTACAGATGTACTCTTACCTAGAAAATCATTCAAAGAAAGGGAACAATCTCCTTCGACCCCCTGGTTTTCTCCGGAACACCAGAAAGAAAAAAATAATTTAAGCAACTAGAACATAAGTGGCAACATAACTATTCACCGGATTCGGTTGAGCTTTGGAAAAAGCTATCTTCATTTTTTGAAGAAAATATTAAAAATATCCAGAGGGCCTTTACACCACAGTCTGTATGTCAGGATATAGGGAGAACTGCAGCACGTTCGGTTTACACCCACAAAGTTTGCATTATTTTCCAACTTGTAAGTCAGGCTCCCCTGGTGATCTGTGCCCACTGCAGATTTTCGCAACATCAGCAGCTGCTGATCTTGCAATCTTGATCTGCAGGGGCCACTTTTTAATATGCTTGTTATTAACTCTCTGAAATTGCCATTGGTTCCCCAACTTTGGAAGAAGGAAATGGCAGTCTGCTGATGAAAAAAGTTCGACTGACTCTTCATTCTTCTGAATTTTAGACCCATCTCAATGCTGCCGCCGCCGCCAGCTGAAACATTAGAAAAAAGTGTTTAAAGCCCAAAGGTCAGCATACCTGGAATGTAAGAACCTATTGCAGGCCAGGCAGTCTGGTGTCAGGCCCCATCATATTACTTAGACACATCTTTAGGAAGTGTCGACGAAACCAAATCTTGTTGGACCACGTTATCCCTATATCTGTTGCCAGTGTTATATACTGTATGCTATACCATCCTTTTGCAGTGGTTGGCTAGGGTGAGAGAAAATGGGCTAGCCCTAAACTTCTTTCTGGAAGACTGAGATCAAGTTTTGTGTCTTGCACCACATGATTCAAGCAGTAAACAGTTTCATTTTGGGGTTCCACAGAGCTCTCATTATTCCCACGTTATTTAACATATATGTGGCCCTCATAGCCTCGCTGGTTGAGTCCCTTAGCTTTGGGGTTGTCTCCTATACAGATAACACAAAACGGATTCTTTCCATTGACTCAGTGCTGGTCATTAAACTGGAAACATTCAAAATCTGACTGTCTAACATGCTTGCGAGAGAGTCATTTCAAATGCAACTTGGAAACATTTAAGGGGCAGATTTAAGAAAAGTGGCACTGCACCCAGTGCAGTGCCCTTTCCTTCTGCCCCTTAGCATCCCCTACCACCACCATGTGTGTGGGGCCAAATTCGCTGCAACATATTTACAAAGTGGCATAATACATGCTTTGCACCACTTTTCAACCCCTTGCGCCAGGCATAATGTATGCAAGGGGGTGTTCCCCTGTTTTTCGGGCGCTTAACTGGCGAATGCGCCCTTGAATACATTCTGCTTGGGGCAGGCATAATGTGGCACAGGGGTTACAAAGTGGCACAATGCATGCATTGCGCCACTTTGTAAATAGGGCACAAAAAATTTAGCCTCATTGGGCGACATTAGGGTAAAAGAAAATGAGACTAATGTGGCGAGAGAAGGCGCTAGGCTCTCTTAAATCAGGGCCTAAATCTTACTCTTTGAGGTCTCCAATTAGAATTGGTTCAAGAATAGTTGGCCTGAGGACCTTCCATTCACACCACTGCCAGTCGTGGTGAAAAGAAATGTAGATGTAAAGTTTGGCAACAAATTGTCCTTCCGTCTGCAAGTTTTGTCAGTGGTGGATGAATGTGTCCCCTTGCTCCACTCATTAAAAATGTTTTAGTTGTGCTTCCATTACTGAGATGTTAAATGGTGGTCTACAGAATGATTACCTTCAGCCTGGACTACAATAACATTCCTTACACTGATTTGCCAGACAAACTAGTTAGTTGGTTGCAAAGGGATGAAAATGCAGCTGGGTTTTTTCCAATTACAAAATGGGCATCCTCTTAAGTCATTGCACTGACTGCCAGTCAAAACAAGCAATTGCAATACAATGGGTTTCACGTTTGCCCGAGTTAGAGCTATTAGTGTTTTAAACTCCTAACCAGACTTTTCTTACCATATAAAATAAAAAGTAAAAGATTTTCAGATAAGTGAGACAACGGCCACCATGAGCTCGAAGCAGACACACAAAAGGAAACAGAAGTTTGCTCACAGTGAAACATATCAGTAAAAGTGCAATTATCCATGTAACTGGCAAAAGAGCAATTATCGTGTAACCTGCAAAAGTGCAATTATCCATGTAACAGGGTCGATGTCATGCAAAGCGCTTGACTACTGCCTAGAGAGATCACGCTGGCTATAAAAATAAGAGAAGAAGTTCCAGAAACTAAACGGGAAACATCGAGCCGCGTATGTTTTCAGTAGTTGACCATGCACTCGAGGAGGGCTAACCACCGGAAAAGGCATGACATATGCATGCCTTTCACAAATGAAATCAAGCAAATTTTAAAAGGCAAGCCCACAAACCAACCAAACTGATGGGCATGACATGGGCGTGTTTGAAAGCCCACAGACAGATTACACCAGGGACAGAGCGCTTTGCGCACCCGACCCTAAAAAGGGCCTACTCTAGGTCTATCTGGCTTTTTACAAGTCTGGGCGTAAATATCTCTCAGACAGTGTTGTTGACAATAGGCCATCCAGAGCTCTTAGATCATTCACATCCCTGTTGGCTCAGACTTTCAGGTTTAGTCACTCTAGGATGGGACGCCACTCCTTTTTGGTACTTGCGATTAAGGAGTGGAATCAACTCCCCCTGAAGCTTCATTGCAGCAACAGTGAGAGACTATTCAAGAAAGCCATCAAACTTGATTAATCGCAATGCACTAGTTGGGAAGGGGATTGTGTTCTTTGGTCTTTGCGTAATGCCAGGACACTCCTTGGAGATGCTGTCACGCTCTATAAACCCTTTCATTCGTTCATTAATATGTTGGGACAAGATAAAATAACTCTGACTGTTAATGCGAAAAGCTATGGCCAACATAACTCAGACCAGGTAGGAAGTAAATGTAAAGATGACAGATCTAAACACAAAAAACTGTAGTCTATGTAAATCTTGCCACAAGAAATGTAAATGTTAAATCATCTCAGAGCCCTCTGTAACCCCCTGTTGCATGTAGAGCTGTAGATGTTCACAAAAGCACCTACCAGCATATATAAATATTGTTGTAAAACAAAATAGAAATAAGATTACCAGTATGTAATCAAATAATTTTAAACAGGTTGTCTGATAAGGCTGGATTAGGAAAGAATTTAGGGGCAAATCTATACTCGGTTTGTGCCACATTAGCATCATTTCTTAATGCTAATTCAGCGCAAACCTAACTCCATATTTATACTTAGACACATCTAGCGCCAAAGTTATGGAGTTAACATAATTTTGGATGTGGAACCCTACTTTGCGTCAAAGAGATGCAAGGTAGGTTTTTCCATGCAGAAAAAAACTCTATGGCCCTTGCGCCATAGTTATCCCCTGCGCTAAAATCATGCATGGGGGATGGGTGTGGGCAGGAGTTAGAAGATCGGTGGGCCTATTTCCATCGTCCTAGACCATGAAAGAGCCCACAGATGCCCTTCCCTGTCCCAGAGACACCCCCACCCACACTAGGAAGACACTTAAGGATGGGGGACCCCATCCCAGGTAAGTAATTTTTTTTTAAGTGCCATAGGGGGGCCTAACTTGGACCCCCCTGCATGGCACTGTGCCCAATTGACATGACCAGGGGACATAAGTCCCATGGGGATGGCCATTGGGGTGGTGGGCATGACTCTTGTCTTATCTAAGACAGGAGTCATGTCCATGGGGTTTTAATATCAGAAAATGACACTAGTCTGATTAGAGGCTTTATTTATGCCTCTGCCCATTCTAGTGTCAACTTTTGTTGCTAAACCCGTGTTCCCCCTACGCCTCCACCACCCGGCTAGTGTCCAGTTTTATGACACTAGCCAGGCCTAACTGCCGGCTACCGTCATACCATAAATATGAGACTCAGCTGACATTTTGGGATGGCACTAGCCGGCGGTATACTTTTCGACGCTAAACTGTGTTAGAGCAGTTTAGCATCAAAAATAATAAATATCCCCCTCATATCTTTGGAGGACGAAGAAGGAAGCGACTTACAGGCAACCAGAAAGCGCCTCTGCAGCTCCCTTATCCAAATCCATTGAATTACGGACTGTCCCAGAAATATAAAATTATGAGGCTTTAACTTCTGAGGCGGCATTTGGAGAAAAAAAAACCTAACAGCTGTGGTACATAAAATATCTGGCAAAGATTTCTATACAACACTGCCCATGAACAATTTATTTAATTTTTCTGCTGAAATCTTTTATTTTGATGTGAAGAGCTCCAGTTTTTAAAAAAAAATAACGATTATTATTATTATTAGCCCACAATCTACCAGATGGCATGATAGCATTGCTGTATCATACGCTAGGTATACTACTTTATTAGATGTTCACTTCGCAGGGTTTCAGTGCACCCACAAATCAAACACTGAGAAGAGCACCGGTGCTGAGAGCAGCTCAGCAACCGTATTCCTTTTTCGAATTTCCTTTTCTGTATGCCAGCTAGCACTAATTATACATTTTTCAGCATGTGGCTGTTTGGGCGACAGCTTTGTTGTGGGCTTTTTGAGGTGGCTTTTTTATGATATTGTTTCTGAAGGGATTGCCTGAGCTTTTATTTTAAAGGGTTACTTTTTGTAAAATTCGAGTTTATACCAACACATACTGAAGTACAGAATTCCCTTTGGTGTTCTGAGGATGCAGAGCTCAAATGAGGAGATTTTGCCCAATCACACTTCGGTAATGGGACAGAACAGCAGCTGGCGGCCATGAACACAACTTGTTTTGTCAGCTTTATGCTTCCTAGGTGTAAATGTTTTATAATATTGGTCAGCTGCAGCCTGTATTATGAAACAAGCAAATGTGAAACAAATATTTTAACCATCTTACGGCAAAAAACCTGGGGCCTGATTTAAGAAAAGTGAAGCTGCACCCTGTGCAGCACCACTATTCTTGTGCCCCTTAGTGCCCCCCTAATGCCACAAGTGTGCACCTCATCTAAGATATGGCACACAATGGCGGTAGTTAGAGAAAATAGTGTCAACATTTTTTATGCTAGTTCGGAGCTTTGGGGAATTAGGGCCAGATTTAAGAAATATAGCGCTGCACTGAGTGCAGCACCACTTTTCTTGCACCACTTAGCACTCCCCTAACTCCACCATGTGTGCACAGTATCTAAGACAAAAAAATTAAGGCTAATCCTGCAAAGCTCATTAGAAATTAGGTTTCTGGTTAGCTAGGGTATTACCCTAAGCCAGACATAACCCACACAGTCAGGGCAAGGTAGTTACACATCCAAGATAACCCCTGTTCACCCCCTTGGTAGCTTGGCACAAGCAGTCAGGCCTATCCCAGAGGCAATGTGTAAAGCGTTTGCTCAACACAAACAACACAAGTGATGCACTATTCCCACCACAAAGGAAACACAACACCAAGTTATATAAAAATATACTGTATAGTACACAACATTATTAGACCAAACACATGTCAGTAGTACCCTGTTACCCAAGCAGTTGTCAAAACATTACACAGTACTGTTACACTGCAGAAATCAGCAGTAGTCCCATATAACACACAGGTCACTTATTATTCTGCAACATAAGAAGTAGTCAGGAAAACATTACTTTAACAATGCACTTGTCATGAAAGTATCATAAATGTCCATACCAGGAACATTAGAAAACATATGGCAAGTCATAAAAACATATTAACATATCATGCCCATAAAAGGAACATCAGTAAACATATGGCACATCATAAGAGAAAACAGGTTAACATACCAGTCCATAATGCCCATTCCAGTAACATTAGAAAAATGTGTGTCCTTTTGAAATTACCTGTTCCTACTGATGAGTGCACCTCCAGTGTCACAAAGTAACTGGGGGCCCGAGGCGCTCCTCTGCTCTAAACGGGTGATGAGGGGGACAGCACGCCCCCCTCCTTTTTTATATAGGGACCCTCCTGTAGCCTGCGCTCCAAAAACTGGGCACCTGTAGTGCTGGCGGCCCCCTGACCCGGGGCCACGACCAGTCCTCCTAAGGGTAGCAGAGCCCAAACAGGGAAAGTGGGGCTAAGCAGTGCGAGGGGCCTCCGATGACGCTTCCTCGCTTCCCACAACCTCCTAAGTAAATGAGAGCCCAGTAGGGCAGGGGAGCCATCGATGAGGCGTCCTCCTCTGCCCGATCCTCAAGGCACAAGACAGTAAATGAGGGCAGAATGGGACGGGGAGCCCCCATTGAGGCTTCCTCCCCATCCCACGTCACACTCTCTCTCTGGACCTCAGTGGGGCGGGGAAGCATCCAATGAGGCCTCCTCTCCATCCGTCTAGCCAACATTGACTCGCCCGCACCCGATCTGTTGTGCGAGCCACCTACTGCCCACGCAGGCTGCACTGGTGGTTCCACACAAGTAAGTGTCTGACAGTGCCCCAGAGGCTCTCCTCAGAGCGTGCTTTGCCCTGGGAGCACCGTTAGGGGCGTGCTCGCTCCAGGTGTCGTTTTTTTCATGCCCAAGGGCACAAAACACAGTACGCTTTCAACGTGCTCGGCAAATTGAAAATGCCCGGGTCTAGACGGTGAATCCTTCACGGCAACAAGCTTTCCAGGCACCAGTAGATAAAACAAAAGTGCTTTCCAGGCACTTCTGCATCTTAAAATGAAGAGCGATCCTCATGCGCTCTGGCCATGGGCAGAAGGTGGTCTCCAGGCACTATCGGCTAGAAACCCAAAGCCATCCCCAGGCGCTATATGCAATCAAAAGGGAACGCTCCTCCCGTGCTGCAGCAGGTGATGGCAGGGGCCAGGGGAAACAACACCCAGCCCCTGGCGGAACCAACAGATGGAGAACAGTGTGGCAGGTCCCAGCAGCAGGCCAGCACAAAGGGTTGCAGGCAGTTGGCATTTCCTCCAAGTGACCTAGCAGGTCACAGGTCAGCACAGCAGCAGCTTTCCAAGGCGGTTCCTGGCGAGTCCCTCCAGCAGCATTCTGTGTCCAGTAACAAGTAAGTTCAGAGTTTCACCAAATGTTCCCCAATTGTGAGGAAAAAAAACCCGTACGTATATAATCAGTTTTTCAAAGGTTTGACAAAGAAGGGGAGAGGAGTTTCCAAGCAGTTACAACTGGTTCTGGGAGTGCCCTCTCTCTCCTCCAGCACAGGCTCCAAACATTAGTTGGGGGTAAACAACCCTTTTGTGTGAGGCCAGGGCACAGTCTTTACAGATGCACACGTGCCCCGCTTTCCTCTTCTCTAAGCCCAGGAAGACAATTCAAAATGCAGATACATCTCTGTGACACCTCTAACCTCCCTGTGTACAGGTTGTCTGAAAAGCATGCACAAAGCCCAACTGTCACTCTGCCCAGGCGTGGATTCGGGTCAAGCAGCAAAACTCCAGAGTCATAACCACAGAGAAATGCTCACTTTCTAGCAATGGCATTTCTGTAATGATAATAAAAAATCCACTTACACCAGTAAGCATAATTTCTCACTACCATTACAACCATACCAAACATGCCTACGCTACCCCTCATAAATCAGACAATAACCCCTACACATAAGGCAGGGCACTTCCAATGCAATCCTATGAGAGGGCAGCACTCACAGCAGTGAGAAACCAAATAGGCTGATTGTCACTACCAGGACAGGCTACGCTACTAGGCACATGTCCTGCCTTCAACATACATAGCACCCTGCCCATAGGGCTAGCTAGGGCCTCCCTTAGGGGTGACTTACATGTAGTAAAGGGGGAGTTCTGGGCCTGGCAAATAAATTTAGATGCCAGGACCCTGTGGCAGAAAACTGTGCATGCAGGCCCTGTGCTATCAGGCCTGAGACAGGTTTGAAAGGCTACTTCAGTGGGTGGTGCAAGCAGCGCTGCAGGCCCACTAGTAGCATTTAATTTACAAGCCCTGGGTATAGAGATACCTCGGTACAAGGGACTTACAGGTAAATTAAATGTGTCAGTTAGGTATAAGCCAATCAAACCAACTTTTAGAAGGGAGAGCACCTGCACTTTAGCACTGATCAGCAGTGACAAAGTGCTCAGAGTCCTAGAGACAACAGCAAGAGGTCAGACAAAATAGGAGGAAGAATGCAAAAAGTCAGGGGATGAACCTGCCAAAAGGGCTAGGTCCAACAAGGCCCATTATGAATAACGGTGTGCCTCCTTTTAATGCTTACTGTGAGCAGGCGTTAAAAGTGCAGAAATAAATGGCACAAAGAAATTTCTTAGATTTGTTTGTAAAAAAAAATCCACCCCCCCTAATGGGGAGCACCCCCTTTGCATACATTATGCCTGGTGCAGGCATAATGTAGCATAAAGTGTTAGAAAGTGGTGAAATGCATGCGCCACTTAGTTAATTTGGCGCAGTGATTTTGGCATCATTGGGTTACATTAGGGTAAAAAAATGACACTAATGTGGCACAAGGAGGCGCTAGGAGCTCCTAAATCTGCCCCCTGTGACTAAAAGTGACTTTTGTACTAATAGGTCCTTTATCATTTACAAAATGCCTGATTCTTAGCAGAGAATTTGGAAGCCTCCAGTTTCACTAGGTACTAACACTGGGTCGACTCAGTATAGAGATCTGCATGAATGTTTTCAAGAAACAAATATCCTGTCATCTTTAAAAAGAAGTCGGCATTAGTGATGTGAGGAAGAAGTACTTATGTTCGTGCTACGCAGATCTCCATTTTGCACCACTTGTATCCCACTTTACTTGCTTTTAGTGCTAGCATTGTACCGCAGCTACACGACTGTCCTAAAGATGACATTTCGCAATTACTTATGTCTATATTCCCAACTCCAGTTTTATTCGTGGAGTTCGGTATCTATTTTAGGGTTTGCATGAAATTGAGAGTTTCTGATTCTAGAACGTTCTTTTCTTGCATGCTTTTGCTTCTATAACTTTGAAAAAACAAAGAACTGAACATTTTAATCGAAATGATCTATGCCTTTGCTTAAGTATCAGGCCTGCCGTTATGTCCAAGATTGTGGGTGGAGACATGTCGGAAAAAAAGGCTGATGTACATGCCTTTATCTCTATGCTTTGCCCCTGCGTTGCTCGCTGGCTGTGTTTTATTTAAAATCCCTGGGTTAGGGCTAGGACGATCATGGCTGCAACAACTTATCCATGCTTCCTTTAAATAAAGAATATACAACTCTTCAATATGAATGCTTCAAACTCAGAGTTGTTTTCAGAATATGTCATCCTCTGGATTTTTGTCGGACCGCTAATACTTTTAGTCTCCCCATTCATTTTGCTGTTGATTGTACAGTTCCTCATTTTCCTTTGTCCTTTTCCAGACATCAGTTTTTTTCCAGGGAATTTGAAATTTACATTATGGAGGTCATTCTGACCTCGGCGGTAAATGGCGCTTACCGCCGGCCAGAAGGCCGCCATAACACCGCCGCGGCCGCGGTAAACCGCCACGGTCATTCTGACCCGCAACTGCCAAACCGCCGAAAACCCAACATCCTCAATAATCCGCCACACCAAAGGTCAGCGAAAAAATGGCGCTGATCAAACCTCCACCGTCACGCCAACAGAAATACGCCCATACCATTCCGACCCACAAATCCACGCGGCGGTCTTTCAAACGCGGTATTCCATTGGCGGTACACACCGCTGCGGTCAAAATACACACACCCATAGAAAATTCAGCCACATTGGTCAGTTCGAAATACACACACCTGATACACATACTAACACCACTCCCACACACCCAACACAATATAAAACACACACCCACATCACCCACAAGCCCCTACGACCCGAAATCATTGACGAAGGCTAGAGACAGAGCACAGAATAGAGAATCCCACAACACAGAGGCACACAACACGATCACCCACACAGAATCCACGCACCAAACACCACACACCACCACACGCACCACACTCATCACCACAAACGCCACCCAACACCTCAACCACACCACCCCATGGCACCCCAAAGACACCCCAGGTTCAGTGACGCCGAACTCAGGGTCATGGTGGAGGAAATAGTCCGTGTAGAGCCCCAGCTCTTCGGGGCACAGGTGCAGCACACCACAATTGCCAGGAAGATGGAGCTATGGCAAAGGATAGTGGAAAGGGTTAACGCGGTGGGACAGCATCCACGCAATCGGGAGGACATCAGGAAGAGATGGAACGACCTACGGGGGAAGGTGCGTTCCATGGTATCAAGGCACAACATAGCGGTGCAGAAGACTGGCAGCAGACCCCCACCTACTCCCCCAGAATTTACCGCGTGGGAGGAGGAAGTCTTGCACATCCTGCATCCTGAGGGCCTCGCTGGAGTAGGCGGAGGAATGGACTCTGGTAAGGCAAATCTTCACTACTGCTTCCCACCCCCACCCCACCTGAATGCCAAATCATACCCCCACCCTCACCCCCTCCCCCATCACACCAACCCCTAGCAAAAGCCTCACCATCACAACCCACCCATCACAACACCAAGCCCTGCATGCGACCACAAAGCATGGACACCCATCACCAAAGCATGCCCACTGCACACACACATCACCCCCACAAACCACCCTCACAAAAGCCCCCACAAGGAAATGCCTGCACATGGGTACACGGACACCCACCCATCACACGAAATCCCACACACAGAAGCTATAACCATACCTTTATACCCCTGCAGGACCCGAACGCCACCACACCGCCACGGAGGGTCCAGAGATGTCCATCACACCCCCAGAAGAGGCCCCCAGCAATGACAGCAGCTCTGTCTCCCTGGAACCAGACGACCAGCCCGGCCCATCGGGGACCTCTGGACAGTCGGTTCCCCACAGACAGCCACAGGCTACACCAGACCCAAACCCCTCTGGGAACACCAGCACAGCTCCTACCCAGCGGGCCCATGCCTCTGTCTCCAGGGCACGTAAATCAGAAGTGTGTCCACCACTACAGGGCACCCAGGTTGACCCACCACCCCAACAACAACAGGGACCTGGGGGCAGTGGTAGTGGGCACACCGGCCAGGGGACAGAGGCCCAGGAACACAGGGGAACTGGGAGGGCTGCTGTGCGACAGGGGGGGGACAGGCCCGTGGAACCGACTCTCCAAGAGGCCCTCTCCTCCATCATGGGAGCATACCACCGCTCCCAGGAGATGATGGCGACGGTACTGGCCCGGTTCCAGGAGATCCAGGAACTGCAGGAGGAACGGTACATGGGGTTCAGGGAGGAACTGAGGAACATCGGTTCCGCAATAGGGACCATCGTCCTGGCCCTTACCCAGATCGTCACCACATTGCGGGACCATGTGGCACCCCAAAGGGCCCCTGTCACTAGCCCAGGCCAGGAACAGCCTACCACCTCCGCAGGCATATGGACAATGCACCTGTGCGACTGAGAACTGGACTCTGCCATGGACATTACTCCACCCCCCACCCATCCCCGCTTCCCAATCATTTACCTATATCTAGCACTTAAAATAAATCACTTATTCCACTGAAATAAACAGAGTCTGCTTGTATTCTTAACAAATGTATTACACATAACGGTTCAATAATGTCCAGTTACTTTGTGATGACAACATACCAATTTCAATAAGATTTAGTACATGGGCAAACAAAGCTGAAGTCAGGCAGTGGGTCATACAGCTCTGAAAAGGGAAGGGAAAGTCACAAATCAGTTAACAGGAACTGGGGGGAAACACAGACAGTGGAGACACATGAGGCCTTAAGTAAATGTAAATTGGGGTGGCTGTTTCTTACCTGTGTGCTACTGAAAGTATTGTTGTATGACTGTATCCCTGTTGTCCGTGTCGTCCCCGTCGTCTTCCTCCTCTTCACTCTCCACAGGCTCCACAGCTGCAACAACACCACCATCTGGACCATCCTCCTGCAGAAAAGGCACCTGGCGTCGCAATGCAAGATTGTGAAGCATACAGCAGGCCACGATGATCTGGCACAACTTCTTTGGTGAGTACATGAGGGATCACCCTGTCATATGCAGGCACCTAAACCTGGCCTTCAGACCCCGAAGGTCCTTTCTATGATCCTCCTAGATCGCCCATGGGCCTCATTGTACCGTTCCTCTGCCCTGGTCCGGGGATTCCTCACTGGGGTCAGTAGCCACGACAGGTTGGGGTAACCAGAGTCACCAATTAGCCACACACGGTGTCTCTGTAGCTGTTCCATCACATAAGGGATGCTGCTATTTCGCATGACATACGCGTCATGCACTGACCCAGGGAACTTGGCATTTACATGGGAGATGTACTGGTCAGCCAAACAGACCACCTGGACATTCATTGAATGATAACTTTTTCTGTTTTGGTACACCTGCTCACTGTCTTTGGGGGGAACCAAAGCCACATGGGTCCCATCAATGGCCCCAATGATGTTGGGGATATGTCCAAGGGCATAGAAATCACCCTTCACTGTAGCCAATTCGCCCACCTCAGGGAAAATAATGTAGCTCCGCATGTATTTCATCAGGGCAGACAACACTCTGGATAAAACCTTAGAAAACATAGGCTGAGACATCCCAGATGATATGGCCACTGTTGTCTGAAACGACCCACTTGCCAAAAAATGGAGTACTGACAGAACCTGCACCAGAGGGGGAATCCCTGTGGGTTGGCGAATGGGGGACATCAGGTCTGGCTCCAGCTGGGCACATAGTTCATGTATAGTTGCTCTGTCAAGCCGGTATGTAAGTATGATATGTCGTTCTTCCATTGTCGACAGGTCCACCAGCGGTCGGTACACGGGAGGATTCATCCTTCTCCTCGCAAGTCCCAGCGGGCAGTGCCTAGGAAGGACAACATGGAGCACAGAGTCAAGCAACCCACAGGTTCGTTCGCACAGCTTACACAGTACACAAATCGCTATGCATGGAACGGCTTGTATGAGTGGCAATGCAAGGCCTAGGCCTGTGTGACGCAGTAGAAATCATGCCACGTGGGCCCTTGAAATGGCGGCTGCCTGACCTGTGAAGTTTGACAGTGGGATGTGAGGTCACTGCGCTGGCGTGGCACACCGTTGCGGTAGGCGGTCGAAGACCGCGGCGCAAAGCAGCATTGGTTAAAATTGAACCCTATGGGTCTCAGGAGCCAATGACGATGTGCGCCGGCGGTTGCGGTACGCACCGCCGCGGGCGTGACCGCCATTTTCTATCTGATTAATCACTCGAGACCTGATCATCCACAGGAGAGGACCTATACTGCAAGTGCTGCTGTGACCTCGGTCTGGGAGATACAATGGCTGCTGCGACTGGGGAAAGGGCCCCTGCCTTCACTTCTGAAGAATTGGAGAAACTTGTTGATGGGGTCCTCCCCCAGTATGCGCTACTCTACGGTCCTCCAGACCAACAGGTTAGTACACAGGGTGCACGCTGAATGGGCTATGTCTGTGTTGAGTGGGGTGTATGTAAGATGGCGGGGAGGGGAGCGAATGAGGAGTGCAACGCACGACAGATGGGAACATGTGCCACATGGCAAGGTTGGGGAGGGGGGGCCACTCACATCTACCATGCAGAAAAGTGATGATATTTCCTTTCCCACCCTGTACATGTCAAATAGGTCAGCGCCCATCAGAAGATCGACATTTGGCGTGCCATCGCCAAGGACGTCCGGGCCCTGGGGGTCCACAACAGACGGGGCACCCACTGCCGAAAGAGGTGGGAGGACATCCGCCGCAGGACCAGAAAGACCGCTGAGTCTCTGCTGGGGATGGCCTCCCAACGTAGGAGGGGTGCCAGCCGCCAATTGACCCCCCTGATGTCCCGGATCCTGGCGGTGGCCTACCCCGATTTGGATGGGCGCGTGAGGACATCACAGCAGACACAAGAGGGTGAGTATCAGCACATTCTGCTATCTTTGCGCGCAGTGGAGGTGTCTGGGTTGGGGAGGAGGGCTGTGGGTGACTCAAGGCCAGGGTGCTTTCTGTAGGCTAGTCCCCTCCGTTAGGCATGGCCCTGTGCCCCCGCACCCCACCTCTGTAGGGTGCCAAGTACAGCTATCCATGGTTCTGCATCTCCCATGTGTGCATTTGTCGTCCATAGACCTGTAGGCCTAGTCACAAGAACTGAGTAGTGTACCCCGATTGCGCAGCGTAGTGCAGGGGGCTTCTGTGTCTGTCCTCTCCGCCAACGGTGTTGCTAATGCATGCACTCAATCTGTCTTCATTTCTCCCACCCACCCATTTTCTTTATCTTCCTGTGCATGTGTGCATTAGCATCATCAGGCGGAGGAGAAGTGGCATCGGCGCACGAGGGAGCTGCATCTCACATGGCCCCGGAGGGCCATGCAACCGACTCCGAGTTCACCAGTGGGACGGAGGGCGAGGGGAGCTCCACAACGGGGACCCGTGGAGACGTCACGACACCGACACATCCTCGGAAGGGAACTCCCTTGCGGTGGCGGCAACATCCATGCCAACCGCCACAACAGGTACAGCCGCCACCCAGCGCACCAGCCCCGCCATCCCAGCAGCCCCTCAGCCTTCGCTCCGTGCCCGCTCACCCAGGAAGGTGGGCATCTCCTTCGCCCCAGGCACCTCAGGCCCTGCCCCAGTTACCCCTGCTGCCCTCAGTGAGGAGGTCATTGACCTCCTCCAGACCATCATTGTTGGGCAGTCTACCCTTTTGAATGCCATCCAGGTTGTAGAAAGGGAGGTGCATCGGAGCAATGCATACCTGGAGGGCATTCATTCGGGTCAGGCTGCCCATCAGCGATCGTTCAACGCTCTGGCCTCAGCACTGACGGCAGCCATTGTCCCTGTCTCCAGCCTCCCTCTTCTGACTCCCTCCACCCAGTCCCAGTCTCCTGTTCCTCAGCCTATCCCATCCACACCATCAGACCAGCCTGCACACACCTCAACACCCAAGGGCAGCTCATCCAGACATAAGCACCACAGATCCCACACGCATTCACACAAACAACATCCAGATGCAGACATGCCAACAGTCACTACCACCTCTGTGTCCCCCTCCTCCTCGTCTCCCTCCTCCCTCCCTGTGACGTCTCCATTCACACCTGCATGCGCACCACCATCAGCCAGTACTTCCATCACCAGCACACCCTCCATTACTGTCAGCACACGTGCAGTCACCACCCCCACTGCCATATACACGTCCCCTGTGTCCTCTCCCACTGTGTCTGTCACCCCCTCTTCCAAACCACACAAACGCAGGCAGCCACCCACCCAACAGCCATCCATCTCACGACAGCCTCCAGCCCAAGCACCTGCACCCAAAGACAGCACACTTGACTCTCCTACAACCACATCCTCTTCCTCCACTCCCATACCCACTGCACCTACCCTTCCCATTGCTCCTAAAAAACTTCTCCTCTCCAAAATTAACCTCTTTGCATCACCTGACCCACCCCCTCCATCTGGTAAGAGTCCAAAGAGCACCTCAGCCACCAGCAGCCCTGCATCTAGTATCACCATAGTGCAGGGTTATTGGAGTCCACCAGCTCCTAGGGAAGGAACATCGGCCAGCAGCAAGGGGACAGCCAGCCCACCCCCTGGGAAGAGAACAAGAAAAATTAAGGGCCGGCGCGAAAAGCCTGAGACAGCTGCCATCAAGGAGAGTGGCCTTGCCACGTCACCTGCCACATCATCTAAGGGAGGCAAGGGCCAGAGAGCTGCAGCGAAGGAGGGTAAGGGCAGCAGGGCGGAGAAGACATGCAGCAGCCGAGCGCAACAGGAGGGCCTCACCAGCCCCATACCGGGTGTGACGGACGACACCCACGGGCCCAAGACTCCATCACAGGAGGGCCCGCTACCGCAAGGTCGGAGGGCGACTAAGCGGGGAGTCTTGGCCAGGTCTGGCTCCCTTGAAAGACAGGACAAGCACCGCTGAACAGGGCCCCGCCAAGACAGGCACCGCTGAACAGGGCCCCGCCGTGAAGAGCACCGCTGAAGAGGGCCCCGCAAAGACAGGCACCGCTGAACAGGGCCCCGCCGTGAAGAGCACCGCTGAAGAGGCCCCCGCCAAGACAGGCACTGCTGAACTGGACCCCGCCGTGAAGAGCACCGCTGAAGAGGGCTCCGCCAAGACAGGCACTGCTGAACAGGGCCCCGCCGTGAAGAGCACCGCTGAAGAGGGCCCCGCAAAAACAGGCACCGCTGAACAGGGCCCCGCCGTGAAGAGCACCGCTGAAGAGGGCCCTGCCAAGACAGGCACCGCTGAACTAGGCCCCGCCGTGAAGAGCACCGCTGAAGAGGTCTCCGCCAAGACAGGCACCGCTGAACAGGGCCCCGCCGTGAAGAGCACCGCTGAAGAGGGCCCCGCCAAGACAGGCACCGCTGAACTGGGCCTTGCCGTGAAGAGCACCGCTGAAGAGGGCCCCGCCAAGACAGGCACCGCTGAACAGGCCCCCGCCGTGAAGAGCACCGCTGAAGAGGGCCCCGCAAAGACAGGCACCGCTGAACAGGGCCCCGCCGTGAAGAGCACCGCTGAAGAGGGCCCCGCCAAGACAGGCACCGCTGAACTGGGCCCCGCCGTGAAGAGCACTGCTGAAGAGGGCCCCGCCAAGACAGGCACCGCTGAACAAGGACCCGCCGTGAAGAGCACCACTGAACAGGGCCCCGCCGTGAAGAGCACCGCTGAACAGGGCCCACTGTGAAGAGCACCGCTGAACAGGGCCCCGCCAAGACAAGCACCGCTGAAGAGGGCCCCGCCGTGAAGGGCACCGCTCCGCTGGGCCCTTCATCTCAAGCACCGCTCCGCTGGGCCCTTCCTGTCAAGCACCGCTCCGCTGGGCCCTTCATCTCAAGCACCGCTCCGCTGGGCCCTTCATCTCAAGCACCGCTCCACTGGGCCCTTCCTCTCAAGCACCGCTCCGCTGGGCCCTTCATCTCAAGCACCGCTCCGCTGGGCCCTTCATCTCAAGCACCGCTCCGCTGGGCCCTTCCTGTCAAGCACCGCTCCGCTGGGCCCTTCATCTCAAGCACCGCTCCGCTGGGCCCTTCCTCTCAAGCACCGCTCCGTTGGGCCCTTCATCTCAAGCACTGCTCCGCTGGGCCCTTCATCTCAAGCACCGCTCCGCTGGGCCCTTCCTCTCAAGCACCGCTCCGCTGGGGCCTTCCTCTCAAGCACCGCTCCGCTGGGCCCTTCCTCTCAAGCACCGCTCCGCTGGGACCTTCATCTCAAGCACCGCTCCGCTGGGGCTTTCCTCTCAAGCACCGCTCCGCTGGGCACCGCCGTCTCAAGCACCGCTCCGCTGGGCACTGCCGTCTCAAGCACCGCTGGTCCATTGACAGTGCCGGTTCTGTGTCGAGCAGGTGTTCACGAAGCACTCTGGGCACCATGCCTCCTCCAATACCAGTTAAGTCGGTTATCCATCTGATGGACTGTGGCTTTGCACTCCCCAGGATGGTACAGTGGGCATGGAGGCCCCTCGTGGATCTGGCGTCGTGGACTCATGTGGCTGAGGTGCCCCCCTTTCCCTTCCCCCTGAGGTGCCTGTTGTTTTATCATCTGATGCCCCTGCAGTGTTCTCTCCAATGGTATCCGGTCTCATGTGTGGGCTTTGCCCATGTGTTTGTACACATTGGCCCACGGACTATGGATATTTAACGGACTGGGCAGGACTTATTGACTATGTTTATACTTTGCACTATGTTCATTATTTCTTTTGTATATTTCAATTTGCATATTTACCATGACTTCAATGAACCTATTTTATACATAAATTTTAAACTTCATTTTAATTATGTCTTTGCATTCTTCCGGGGGGTTTGGGGGGTGTCACTCTGACTTGTTGCTCTGCATTGGTGTGTAGGTATTGGGGGGGTGAGTTGGGGGTGTGGGTGTATCGCGTATGTATGTGCACGTAACCTTTCCTCCTCCCCCCTCCCCTGTGTCGTAGGTGCAGTACTCACCGTTGTCGTCTGCGCCAGCGTTCGTACTCCTGGTAGATGAGCAGGTAGACAATAGCCGGTAGGATGTGTAATTCGGGCTCCATGCTGTCCTCCTTCCTCGTGGAGTGTGTATAGGTGAGCGTTTTCCCGTTCGTAGTCTGTTTCCGCCGTGTTTTTATCGGCGGGGCTCCCGCCCCGGAAAAGGTGGCGGATTGGTGAGTTGTGTTAGGGTGGGCGGTACATTGTCTGCCGCCTGCCTGTTGGCGGTGACCGCCGCGCTGTTTGTCGGTCCCGCCGTGGCGGTCGGAGTGTTAATGTGGCGGGCTGTGTTGGCGGTTCCCGCCACGGTCAGAATTCCATTTTTTGGACTGCCTGCCTGTTGGCGGGTTGGCCGCCGCTTTATCACCGACCGCCAGGGTTAGAATGACCCCCTATGTGTCCAAAGTCTGAAAGCTCCAAACTGGCCACCTGAACTTCCAGTGGAGTCCCGGCTTGCTTTGATCCAGGATGCATCTTTTTGTTTTCCTGGCTTTCCATGTATTCTTAGAAGTCTCCAACACTAGAGTTCAAATGCATATAAGTTGTTTCTGATCTGGTATCTTCATTGGATAATTTTCATAACATGGCTTATGTAATTCTTTGCTTCACTCTTGTAGATATATCATTGCAATTAAACATATTTTCCAAGTTCTTCGTGACAGCTCTACCTGGTGCTAGTCTGCAATGTACGTGTTGACTGCTGGAATATTTATTGCTGTTCGTTAAACCCAGAAAACAGAAGCTGTCCACCAAATATAGGTTCTTCACCATCAGCCATAAAGTTAGCTGCTGCACTTGTTATCACTGTGTTTTTTAACATTATAATGTTATTTTTTTCACCATGCTCCTTGACATTTATTTTGAGGATTGTCAGACCATGTTGACTTTAGTCTGTGAGACTTAAATCATCACTGTACCCAAAGTTGTTGGTTTTTCCCCTAATTTTGGATCCACGTTTGGGATTTTCTCATTATGTGTTCTGCGTTGAAGAGAACATGGTAGGGTAGAAAAGTGCAACCTTAACTAACTGATTTGACAATATGGAATTAGTCTATTTCTCGATGTACTGTCTTGACTGTGGCTTATTGGCTGGTGTATAGGCTATGCAGGGAAAACAAACAAGATTTTCTGGAACACCCCGTCCTGCAATTTGATACTGTCAATCCAAAGGCCTTTCTGCTGTAGACTATAAAGCACGTGTTCATTTGCATTTGGTGTTCCCCATTTCTCCAATTAAACAGCGGTGTCAGGTAATTTCATTGTTCCTGGTCTTTCATGAACTGAGGTTGTACATCCAGCTATTATTTTCAAATTTGGGGTTCTAATCGGTGTTGGATTATCCTAAACATTAATTTGCTGACGTGAAAACAGAGTTACTGTATGTTAGTTTGCAGTTTTTTATTTATTTTTTAATGCAAACTGTTCTCTTCCCACCAAAGTGTTGGCTATAGTGTTGCTGTTCAAATCTATTGGCAAAGTTTGGTAAACACCTTGATTTAATATTCTGTTGACTGTAATAAATTAGTTGTATGGTCTCAGTTCCAGTAGCATTTTTTCTTGGCAGTGACCTTAGGGACAATCTGATTTCTACTTCCATTCTTAAAGGTTCATGTGTGAAGCTACGTAGTGTAGGGTAGTTCACATGTAAACATCCCCTCTGTAGAAGTCATTAGTGTGTTCTTTCCAACCCTGTTTGATCTTCATATAGCAGCTATGATCTGTTCATTGTCAAATTACACTATACCAATTTGCAGTTGAAACCTCTTTTTGATTTTGCTAGTCTTTTTTTAAAAAAAATATTTGATTTTCCATATCAGTGATCATTTCCAATGTCCTTGATTACGTTTTTAAAAATAGTGTTTTTGGTTTTTTTCTAGCTGCTCTTTCAAATTCACAATTTAATTCTTCCATGAACATCTCATTTTTGTAATCTTGGTTTCTCTCCCATTTGGTTTAATTCCACCTCTTTGTTCTGTCATTCATTGCACTGTCTTTTACTTTTTTGGCTTACGTTCCCTCTTCTCAGGTTCATCCTTGCAACAAACTGCTAAATTTTCTGTTGTCACTGGAGCAATCATCCACTTTGAACACCAACCAATACTTCTGTTACTCAAAATAGGTGGCAGATTTAGGGTCTCATCACAACTTTGGTGGTCCGTCGACTGCCATGGCGGTTGAGGCAGTCCAGATTACGATTCATGCCGACCTATGGAGCAGACTGCTGAGGTTCCCCCGGAACCGCCAGGCACCACAGACCACCACTGTCAAGAGGCAGAACAAACAGGCTGGCAGAAACAGTGTTTACACCAAGTTGCACACCGTCAATGTGACTGTGACTGTCCAACCACCATGTCTCAGAAGGCAGAAATAGACAGTATAAGGGAGGCACTCACCTGCAGGCAGCTTTACACATCTGAGGCCACCCTGGAACCCATCACGCATGTCCTGCCACTGTTGTTCATCATCGATGGAGCACAAAATCAAAGCCGCCGTGGGTGCAACTGACCGTAAGTGCACACACATACCTGTCTAATGTCCCGTAACAACAGATTGTAGCACTGTTGTATACATCATATCGGGGTTGTGCTACGGGCACCAAATACACGTCTCATCATATACACAGTCCAAATCATATATAAAGATGGACCCATTCACAGTCTCGATTTGCCACATTTGGGAAGGTCACTCACACTGCACAGCAACACTACACAAAACACACATCCAGACATCTCAGGCACAGTGATAGTGAAGGCTACACAACATTGTCTCACACATCACATGCAACACAGAAACATCACATATACAACTACAACTCACACACTTACATTACACACAGGCCATGGACAGTCATCACACATAACACCCATATGCATTGATGTGGCATGGAACACAAACACCACTCCCATGAAATAGCCCTGAAATGGACACATACATCACCCACATCACAGCACAACAGAAGGACAATGGCATGCACAATAGACAGGGAGACAAATTGACAAAGCGTACTATGCTAAAAATACCTGCACAATAGGGATTGGGGCATTCGGAGCTCTCATGGAAGGAGGCTGCACTGGGACACATATCACTTTGCACACGCCCCTCAAACAAAATGTGCAAAGGAAATTAATCCTACACCTGTCACAGGGACAAACAGTACTATAGCCAAATGGCATGCCCACCTGCATAATGTGGAAGTACAAGTCAATAAAGCACATGCAACTCAAACTGCATGGGACATACCTCTACATGAAGTACCCTCAAGGTACACACATCTAAATGGACACATGCACCGTGAAATGCAAACAAAGCTAGCACTGCTGAACACACTCCATTACTGCACAAACGAAACTCACTCTGACACACATTGGATGAATCCATGATCCATATCAGGGGACAGGTCTAACATCATACCTGCTCACACTGGACAACACAAGATGAAATACTTACCATACCAAACAGTACACAATGCCATGACACCACCGTTGCATTTACACCTAACATATACTCTTTTTGGGGGACACCAGCACTGCCCACAAAGTCAGATACTACAAACAACAGCAAATAGATCAGCAAGCACATTGAAACCCACACAACAGTAGGCACACAACACAAGTCACTCAGGAGCAACATTAATGTAGAAAAGGAATGGCAGGACAAATGTGTACCCAAAATAAAAACTGTTTGAATTTATTCACTTGAAAATGTGTAAAGTCCAAGGGCCATTGGCCAGCCTATTTAAAGTCTATTACTAGCACAGTGTTGTGTCTAAACTTGACTCCCAACTGCCATGGAACCTCCACAGGAAGGAACATCAACGGGGCGGGCAGGCACAACAGGGATTATCCATCAGTTTGGAGGGCAGAGCCTGAAAAAATCTCTGGAGGCCAGACATTGTACCATAAATGCCTTCCAGGAATACATTAATCTGTTGTAGCTAACTTGCCAATCCCTGGATGGCATTCACAATGGCTGCCTGACCCACAGACATACTTTTCATGAGGTCAATAGCAGCTTCACTGAAGGCAGCAGAGGTAAAAGGGGCTGGGGCAGAGGTGCCTGCAGTGAAGGAGACACCCACCCTCTTGGGTGAGTGAGCATGTCCACCTTGGTGGGGAGCAACAGGGATGGCGGTGACAGAACGGGGGGTGGCAGACAAGGATGGTACAGGGGAATGCCTCGATAGGTCTGCCACAAATAGGGAGTGTCCATTGGAGGAAGAATCCAATGATGATGATGAAGATGTTGTGGTATCCCCCATGGCACTCCCCGCACCCTCTGGGCCACTGGGTCCTTCTGTGTCTTATAAAAGACAGGATTCATGCCCACCACCAAATGGTCAGCACAGGGGACCAGGGTCTCCTGGGCAAGGCCATTGCGCCCAGTGCCATGCAGGGGGGGCCATGTCCGGACCCGCAATGACACTTCATTTTTTTTAAATACTTACCTTTTCTTACCCTACTTACTTGGAATGGGGTCCCCAAACGCCTTGTCTGACCTAGGCATTAAATATTAGTGCAAAGCAAGCTTTGCACCATTATTTAGCCCCCCTTCCACCCGTGTGTCATTTAAGCATGGGGGATAAATATGGGGCTATGGGGATAGCACCATTATTTAAATGGAAATGCCTACCTTGCATCTCATTGACGCAAGTTAGGTGCACGCATCTAAAAAAATGGTGCTAACTCCAATATTTTGACACTAGACGTGTAAAAATGGAGTTAGGTTTGCACCGAATTTGCATCACAAATAATTATGCAAATTCAGTGCTTAATCCTTAGAAAAGAGTGACAATGCTATTGTTATACAAAGTACCTGGTTAGCATAAAAAATAAAGCTGCACAGGCGAGCGTGCAACGGAAAAGTCAGCGATGCATTGATTCCTTACTCGCAAGTGAGGCCGTGCATAATTTCCTTCTCCGGTCAGGTAAGAGATGTGTAATTTTTCTCCCTCACAAGAGAGTTGATTTCTGGACGGGGCACCTTGGATCCGCGCAGAGTTGGGTTGACTTGGACACCCAGGGACGATTCGTGGAAAATCCAGTTGCAAGGTGTTAGAAAACCATGCGGCATGGGTTTGCGCTGTTATCAGCCTCCATAAGCGGGTGTTGCACATTGTTTCTCCAGCCACGTTGCGTCAACCTCCCACCTGGAGCGTCGATTTCAGTTGCGAAGCCAGCGGTGCGTCGTTTATGAGCCGCATTGTGAAAGGTGCATCATAAATTTCCCTGCAAGGCTTTCTGTACATGGATTTGCAGTTCTTGTCTGCCAGCTTCACCTTTCAAGGGCCCAGGGACTGGATAGGGTACCACTTGGCAGGGCAGGAGTCTCAGCAGAGAGTCCAGGTGCTGGCAGAGGAAGTCTTTGATGGCCCTGAGACTTCAACAACAGGAGGCAAGCTCAGTTCAAGCAAGCCCTTCAAGATTCTTCTCAAGCAGCAATGCACAACAAAGTCCAGTCTTTGTCCCCTTTCACAGGCAGAAGCATCAACTGCAGGATTGCCCAACAAAGCAAATCCACAGGCAGGGGCAGCACTTCTCCTCAGTTCTTCAGCTCTTCTCCTTGGCAGAGGTTCCTCTTGATCCCAGAAGTAATTTAATTTTCAGGGGTTTTGGGTCCACTACTTATACCTTTTTCTGCATTTGAAGTAGGCAAACCTCAAAGGAAAGTCTCTCTTGTTTGTAGGATCCTCCCTTGTTCAGGCCACACCCCAGACACGCACCAGGGGTTGAAGAATTCATTGTGTGAGGGTAGGCTCAGTCCTTTCAGGTGTGAGTGACTACTCCTCCCCTCCCTCCCAACACAGATGGCTCATCACGATATGCAGGCTCCACCTTAGCTCCCTTTATGTCACTGTCTAGAGGAGAGGTGCAAACAGCCCAACTGTCAAACTGGCATAGACAGGGAATCCACAAATAGGAAGAGTCACAGAATGGTTTAAGCAAGAAAATGCCTACTTTTCAAAGTGTCATTTTCAAACACACAATCTAAAAACAAACTTTACTTAAAGACGTATTTTTAAATTGTGAGTTCAGATCCCCTAAACTCCATATTTCTATCTGTTCCCAAAGGGAATCTGCACTATTTAAAGGCAGACCCCATGTTAACCTATGAGAGAGCTAGCCCTTGCACAGTGAAAACTGAATTTGGCAGTCTTTCACTGTCATGACATATAAAACACATTAGTATATGTGCTACCTTAAACATACACTGTACCCTGCCATGGGGCTACCTAGGGCCTACCTTAGGAGTGTCTTTCATGTATAAAAAGGGAAGGGTTAGGCCTCGCAAGTGGGTACACTTCCCAAGTCGAATTTACAGTTGAAACTGCACACACAGACACTGCAATGGCAGGTCTGAGACATGATTACAGAGCTATTTATGTGGGTGGCACAACAAGTGCTGCAGGCCCACTAGTAGCATTTGATTTACAGGCCCTGGCACCTCTAGTGCAGTTTACTAGGGACTTACTAGTACATCAAATATGCCAATCATGGATAAGCCAATTAAATACACATTTTGTAAAGGAGAACTTGCACTTTAGCACTGGTTAGCGTGCTAAAGTGCCCAGAGTAACAAAAACAGCAAAATCAGAGTCCAGCACACATCAACAACCTGGGAAACAGAGGCAAAAAGTTAAAGGAGACCACGCCAAGGATGAAAAGTCTAACACCTGGCATCTAGTAGACTTTCTGCCCGCCCGGGTTGTGGATCTGGTGGGCAGAAAAACTTTGGCCATACCCCACCCTCTTATTTTGAAAAACAAATATTCCCTGGTCTCTGTTGGGCTTTCTGCCCATCTTGGGGGCAGATTGGCCTAATAAAAATAGGCAGATTTGTCCCCAAGGGGGGCAAAAATGGCCTAAATACAATTTGCCCCCCAGGTGAGCGACCCTTATATATATATATATCCCTGGTGTCAAGAGATTTCTGCCCCCCATGGGGGCAGATTGACCTAATTATAAAGGTCGATCTGCCTCCAGGGGGGCAGAAAAGGCCTAAAAATATTTTGCCCCTCCTGGGGTGTGGCCCTTTACCCAATCCCCTTATGCACAAGTATAAAAAAAAAAGAAAAAAATTCCCTGCTGTCTATTTTTTTCTGCCCCCCTTGAGGGCAGATTTGCCTAATAAAAATAGGCCGATTTTCCCCCAAGGGGGACAGAAATGTCTTGAATACAATTTGCCCCCCAGGTGAGCAACCCATGCCTAAGGGGTCGCTCCCCATACATAAAAACATAAAGTAAATAAAAAATATATATATATCGCTGGTGTCTAAAGGTTTCTGCCCCCCAGGGGAAGATCAGCCTAATTATAATAGGCTGATCTACCCCCAGGGGGTCAGAAATGGCCTAAAAATAATTTGGCCCCTGGGAAGCGACCCTTGCCTAAGGGTTTGCTCCCCATATTTAAAAACAAATAAATGATCCCTGGTGTCTAGGTGGTTTCTGCCCCCCGCGGGGGCAGATAGTCCAAACTATATGAGGCCGATCTGTCCTCAGGGGTGGTCAGAAATGACCTAAAAATATTTTGCCCAAGGGGCCACACTCCTTATGCGTAAGTATTACAAAAAAAAATCCCTTTTGTCTAGTGGTTTCTGCTCCCCTGGGGGTAGATCAGCCTAATTATATTAGACCGATCTGCCCCCATGGGGGGCAGAAATGGCCTAAAAATAATTTTGCCCCCTGGGGAGCGACCCTTGCCTAAAGGGTCGCTCCCCAAATATACAAAATATAAATAAACAAAAAACAATTATCCCTGGTGTCTAGGGGTTTTCTGCCCCCGTGGGCAGATCGGCCTAATTATTTTAGGCGGACCTGCCTCCAGGGAGGGGGGCAGAAATGGCCTAAAAATAATTTGGACCACCCCGAGGGAACTGCCCTTACCCAAGGGGCCGCTCCACTTATGTGTCAGTATCACCACAAATAATTCCCTGGAGTCTAGTGGGTGTTTCTGCTGCCTGATCGCATCGCCATCCGGCAGCAGAATTGCTTGCAGAGACATAAAAGGAAAGGAAAGGCTGCTGGCCCCCTCCTCCCCAGCGGAAGAGAAACGCTGAGCATTTCTATTCCGCATCTCGCTGGAAGCATACTTCCAGCACAATGGGAGGTGACCTCTGATGAGGTCAGCACGTGATTGTGTGCTGATGTAATCAGACGTCACGGGGGCGAGGGGGTCAGGGGTGGAAGGGGAAGTGATTCCCCTTCTATCCCCGACTAGGGGGTGTAGGAGGGAGGCTCACTGGGGGAGCGCTAGCACTCCCTCCATGGGCCAGGTGCAGTACGAGGTGGTCTCGTCCCCGGCACAACGGAACCGTGTGCAAGGACGAGACCAGCTCACCCCAGGCACCAGAGGGGTTAATATCTGCTCTATTTACAAAGGTCGCTCTGGCTACAGTGTATTACAGTGTAAAGGATTGTGGTGTTTGAAGGGGTGTGTTTTATAATGTCCTTTGCAGGTGTGTCTAGTGTGGCAATGTGTGTCAGCTGTGTTGGTTTCAAATTAATCCAATGTGAAGTTTTGTATTACTTTGGTGACCGTGGACCGCCATGGTTCAGACTGCCATTGGCTGACCGCAATGGGTGCCGGCCAAAGCGACTTGAGGCTTGTAATATTGTCAGGTATTGGTCGCTGTGCTATCAGTACTGGAGGTCTGACTGCCTATTTCTGGGCCTCTGCACCCTTGCCAGCCTTCCTTTTTTGGTTGGCAGATGGCGGCCCTGCCTGTGTAACTCATAATAGGGTGGTCTTTAGGACTGCCAACATGGTGGTCTTTTCAGGACCCCCAACATGGTGGTTTGGCTGTCCGATCACCAGACTCGTAATGAGGCCCTTAGTATTATATCTCTGCTATGTCCTGTCACCCCTGGATGACACTGAAAGGGGTCAATTTATAAGAGAATATCTTCAAACTTCACTGATGTCTGCAATCACTCTCACCCCATCAAGGCTCCAGACCTTGAGGAAGCCGTAGCTTATAGTGAAAGCTAATAAAATGCACTTTTTAGGTAGCTAGAATAAATCAGTAGATAAAATTAAAATCAAAAAATTACACACATGCAAAAGATGAGTCAGAAGGCCTCAAACATGCATACGTCCACCGCGAACACCAGATATAGACAATCCAATATGCAATGAACATTTAAAGTGGTTAAGCTGGAATGTAGCAATACCACCTGCTCTTCTTTTAAAAGTCTCATAAGGATAAGCCACAAATTCCAAATCATCATCCCATGATAATACGGTTAAAGATCACAGTTTCCTAGTGGACAACTTCATCTTGATGAATCACAACCATAGACCAACGTCTGTACAAAGCTTCAAAAGGGCCAGGCAACTTGAAAATGTTACACTATAGAAATACCCATTAACGTAACAGACAAATTACACATACTTGTGGGTCACTTGACAAAGATGATTTCAGCTCTCTACTGCAAGTAAAGCCATAATGCTAAAGAGTAGAGACGCAAAAAAAATGTTTATGCACAGTATAGTTGGGTTAAAGTGCATATTAATTTCTCTGTCTGCATCTCTTGCTAGATACGTTGCCAACTGTGCTGCTGTTAAGTTTTATATGAATATTTCTACAGTTCATTATTGACCATATCCTTGCCTATTAGATTATTACACTGCAAAGAAACATTCACTTGGTCCTTACAAGGTGCCTATACATGACATAGATGGTGATGGAAATATTGTTGGTGTTTCCTTTACATCATAACTTCTATTAGAGCCTAATCCACTGTGAACCACCCTTCTGCCTTCAGCCGTGTGCTTTTTTAGACCCATCAAATTTACTCAACGTGACAAATCCAACTGCATGCAAATAAAATGTGAACTTATGCACTTGGAGATGTCTATCTCAGGATCTGTGCTACTAGTGTGTGGCAGTGGTCCTAGTAGTGGCAGTATAAAGGATTTGTGATAGAGTGTATGTGTGACACACTGTGGCTATGAGAAAGGCAATGCTGTCTGCAGGGTGATGGAAATGTATGCTATACTTGGGTAATTTGTACACTGGCATCTTGTCAACACACAAATCTTGCAAAATTCTACATGCTGCCGAAACCTGTGAAATCCATAATGTGACAGTGAGTAAGCCACAGTTATCACTATCCACAGCACCATAAGCAGCTTCTAGCAGAAAAGCTAGCCCAGGGATATTTGATCAGCATCATCAGTAGATGGAGTAGCCCTGGACTACTCAGGTAGTGTCCTTGGACGGTCCTTCTGCACATTGATCATTTTGTTATTATTTTACACCAGGTAATATTTGAGCAACACCATGTGATGCCTGAACAGCAGTTATGTATATTGGAATATGCTCTGGCATCTGAACAGCACACTGGCATATTATTCTATATACCAGTTAAAAAGAAATAGCAACAAGAATGTCATTATTGGACTTTAAAAGCTGAATTTCTTTTATCATAATGTACTTCCTCACACATACACATTGATGAGCTAATAATCAATACAACATTAACAATACAAGGGACACACTGGGTCAATTTGCACAGAAAGTAGTAAATCAAACTTGTAAAAGTATGCCTAGGTGTGGATGCAGATTTAGTAATGTATGCAATTTACATCAATTAGAATACCTAGAAAGCTGAATGAACTTCAGATTTCTGGGTGTGCTACATCTTGTTTCCCCTCTGCATGATTCTACAAGAGTCTGCTCCGAAAAAACACATTTTGTGTTTCTTTTTGCTCTGCATAAGTACAACATTTTTCCTAGTGGAGAAAGCCCACCCTTACAGTCCAACCAAATCTGCATGTGACCTCTCCTTCTTTCCACTCTGGAAGAAGAGTTACTTCAGCCCTTGGCTGACACACATTTCCAGCCATTACCAGGGTAGGAAACGATCAGATCCAAGTTTAGGAATGACCATTATTTGCATGGTGTACCTCCAGATTTTTTCCTTGACTCATTTTTGCTGGATGCAAAATTCTGCGGACTTCACCCCTGATAACCAGGGGTAAAGTACCTGTGCTCCCCATTACAATATGATGGAATTGTCATTCCCCTAATGTGCATCGACCTTAACAATATGTCCCTAGCACATGGAACAAAAGTGTACCCAGGGCCTCTAAGTTAAATGTCACAAGAGGACGGCAGCATCCATTGTTCCTTCCACCACAGTAACAGTGTAGATATGACTGATGGCTGACAATTTGTAGCCTGGCTGTGCAGTTTGACAATTCTAAACCCTCCTAGGAAGTCCTTACTACCCATAAGGCAGCGTACATAGTATTTAAAAGTAGGACATGTAAATATTTAGGCCCTCAATATGACATTGGTGGTAAATCCCACTTATCGCCATGGTGACTGCCACCAACATGCCACCGCCGCGGTGGATATCTGTTCACCATATTATGGTACACACAGACCAATCCGTCACTATTCAGCCACACACACAATTCCGCCACACCAAAGGTCAGTGATAAACTGGCTGTATCCTAACCCACACCGTTCCGCCAACAGAACTACGCCCACCACATTATGACCTACGAATCACCACGGCAGATATTCAGAACACTGCTGGGGCATCAGATTGAAAATAAACAGGCACCTCAGGGGGAGGAGGGCACCTCAGCCGGGTGAACGGACGACGCCACTGCTCCATGAGGGGGCTCCATGCCCTCTGATTAGTCCTGGTGGAGTGCAAAGCCACAGTCTCTCAAGTCTCTTAAGTGGGTGGTTTGCCCATTGCTTGGTCCTGGGGAGTGCAAAACCACAGTCTCTCAAGTCTCTCAAGTGGGTGGTTTGCCCACTGCTTGGTCCTGGGGAGTGCAAAGCCACAGTCTCTCAAGTTGTTGAAATGTTCCACTGGTTCTGGAGGGGGCTTGGTGCCCAGAGTGCTTCAACCTGCCAAGGACTGGGTGAGTGGATGCTTTTCTCCACTGGTTCTGGAGGGGGCTTGGTGCCCAGAGTGCTTCATCCTGCTAAGGACTGGGTGAGTGGATGCTTTTCTCCACTGGTTCTGGAGGGGGCTTGGTGCCCAGTGTGCTGCACATGCAGTGTGACAGGTCCCATTCTCTCACCTGGGTGTGTGTGCCACAAGATTGCCTGGGAACAGGTAGCATGATACTCCATAGAGGCAGAGACACACTCCACCCTGCTGTGACTTTGCCTGCCACCTGCTGGTACTAACAGTGCTGGGTGTTGTGCCTCATGTACACTGTGCAGGGTCCAGGACGTCTCCTGCAGCCTCGGACGGCTGTCCATTGGGAATGTTTGCCATGTCGGCTGTGGTGGCACTGTCTGAGCACATCGCGGGGCTGGTGGCGGTGGTTGTGGCGGTGTCTGTGGCGGAGATGCTGCCGGTGGTGAATGTGTCAGCACCTGTGAAGGGAGACAGCAGGACGTCTCCTGCAGCCCCGGACGGCTGCCCACTGGGGCTGGTGCTGGGGACTGTTGCTGAGGCAGCAGACGTGCAGGTGGTGGTTCAGGTGGCAGTGCAGGTGGCGGTGTCCACCGCTGTATAGGTTGCTGTTCCGGTTGCCAGAAGGGGTGACTCAGCCGGAGGCTCCGTGCCCTGTGCTGACTTCCCCTCAGCCTTGTGTCCCTTCCCCACCTTGGATGTCGTTGCTAGTCCCTTGGCACGGTCCCCTTTTGGCTTGGAGGAGGCCTTGCTGGGTGGTTGGTGCGTTTTGTCCCGATGGCATGTGGGCACCTCCTTCACCTTGGCAGGTGGCAGAATGGGCTGATCCTTGGCCTCGCTAGGTGGCACACTGGCAGCCCTGATGGGTGCCGCCCACGATGTGACAAGAGTTGCTGAGACCACAGTGCTGGAGGATTTGGTGGCTGAGGTGCTGGGCTGGGACTTGGACATCCTGGCCCTAGGGGAAGGACAGAGGGGAGGTGTAGGGAAGAGGTCAATGTTAGCCAGGAAAAGTTTCTTAGACTCACTGGGATGGGAAGATGGAGGGGGTTTGGGAGTGGAGGAAGAGGTAGTGGTTGTAAGAGGTGTAAGTCTGCTGAATTTGGGTGAAGGTGCATGTGCCGGAGGCTGTTATGAGGTGGATGGCTGATGGGTGGGTGTGTGCCTGCGTTTGTGTACTTTGGGAGGAGGGCTCACAGACACACTGGGAGAGGACACAGTGGACGTGTGCATGGTAGTGGGGGTGGTGAGTGCACGTGAGGGGTGTGTGGTGATGGGCGTGCTGGTGATGAGGTAGTGGCTGAGGATGTAGTGCATGCAGGTGTGAGTGGAGACAAGACTGGGGGGAGGAGGAGGATGTGGAGGAGGAGGACACAGTGGAGGCAGTGGACGTTGGTATGTCTGCATGGGGATGGTGCTTGTGTGAGTGGCTCTGGGATGTGTGGTGGTTATGTTTGCCATGTCCACTCTTGTGTGTTGATGAGTGTGCATGCTGGTCTGATGGTGTGCTTGGGATAGGCTGAGGGACAGGGGATTGGGTCTGGGTAGTGGAGGTTGGAGGGGGGAGGCTGGGCACAGGGACAATGGCTGCCATCAGTGCTGAGGCCAGAGCCTGAAATGCTCTCTGTTGGGCTGCCACACCAAAATGAATGCCCTCCAGGTATGCATTTGTTTGCTACAAATGCCTCACGACACCCTGGATGGCATTCAAAATGGTTGATTGCCCAACAGTGAGGGATCGCAGGAGGTCAATAGCTTCCTCACTGAGGGTAGCAGGACTGACTGGGGCAGAGCCTGAGGTGCCTGGGGCGAAGAAGATGCCCACCCTCCTGGGTTAGTGGGTACGGGAAACTCAATGAGGGGCAGCTGGGAGGGCGGTGCTGGTATGGGGTTGGCGGCTGTACCTGTTTTTGCGGTGGGCACAGAGGTGCCCGCCACCGCAAGGGAGCTCACTTCCGAGGAGGAATCGCTGTCGCAGGTCCCTTCGTGGAGCTCCCCTTGCCCTCCGTCCCACTGGTGCCTTCAGACTCCGTAAATTCACCCTCCAGGGCCATGTAGGTTGCAGCTCCCTCCTGCTCCGGTGCCAATGCTCCTCCGCCAGATGATGCTAATGCACACAAGGACAGGGTGACAAAACAAAAAGGAGGGGAAAGACAGAAGAGACACATGGTCAATGCCTGCAACACGACTACTGTTGGCGGACACAACACACAGGGAGCAGGCCAATGAACTAGAGCATGCACTAACAGTGCAGGGGAAAAGCACATGCCCATGAGGGGCTCTGCCTAGACCCATTTGATGCACAGCTGGAACCCACAGGAGTCTGACTAGGTGTAGAGGGCAACTATCACCTTTGGGGTTGGAGTGGCACTGAGCCTGCAAAACCAATGGAAGTACTTTGGTGCGTTTGCCCTGGCCTAGGGGAACCCACAGCCCACTTCCGCCACCCAGACACCTCGTAAAGTGCGCAGAGTCAGCTGAATGAGACTGTACTCACCCCCTTGTGGCTGCTGTGATGCCCTCAAATGCCCTTCCAACTCAGGATATGCCACCGCCAGGATCCGGTACATCAGGTGGGCCATGGTGCAATGGGCACCCCTTCCACATTGGGAGGCATCCCCAGCTGGGCCTCTGCCATCTTCTTGCTCCAGCGGCGCAGATCCTACCATCTTTTCCAGCAGTGGGTGCTCCGTCCATGGTAGAACCCCGGGGTCCACACTTCCTTGGCAATGGCACGCCAAATACCCTTCTTCTGGTGGGCGCTGACCTAGAGGAATAGTAAAGTAAAAATGGATGTTACTCCCCCGTCCGGTTCTTCTCACTCATTGCCCACAAACCTCCCACCCTGGCCCAGAAAAACATACACTCACCATCCTTACATGCTGGCCTGTGACCCCACTGTCTCTTCCATCCACAACACTCCATACAATCATGTGCCATCCACCATGCACACAGTTTACTCACCTGTTTGTCTGGAGGACCGTAGAGTAGCGTGTACTGGGGGAGGACCCCATACACCAGTTTGTCCAACTCCTCCATAGTGAAGGCAGGGGCCCTTTCCCCAGACACTGTAGCTATTGTCGCTTCCAGACGCAGGTCACAGCAGCACTTGCAGTGGAGGTCCTCTCCTGTTGAAGGTCAGGTGTCAAGTGAGTGAAGAGATAGAAAATGTCGGTTACGTCCACGGCGGTGCATACCGTCACCACCGGCGTACATCGTCATTGGCTCCTGGAACCCATAGGGCCCAATGATAACCAATGCTGAATTGCGCAGTGGTCTTTGACCGCCTCCCGCAACACTGCAAAACGCCAGCACAGTTATCTCATTTCCCCTTCTTACAGGTCACGCAGCTGTCATTTCAGGTGGCCACATGGCAGGCCCACTAACTGCGTCACAGCACTTTTGGCCAGGAATACAGACAGATTATATCACGATTGTGCTAAACAGCCTTGTGAAACCTATGTGGTGTATGACCCTCTGCTCACCCTTCTCCTCCATAGGGCACGTCCACTGGGGCAGATGATGAGATGGCGGCATCCTCCGGTGTACAGACCCCTGGTGGACCTGTCGACAATGGAAGACAGACACATCATTATCACCTACAGACTTGATCGTGCCACAATCCAGGAACTGTGTGCCCAGTTGGAGCCAGACCTGATGTCAGCTATCCGCCATCCCACAGGAATACCCCCTCTAGTGCAGGTCCTGTCAGTGCTCCATTTCCTGGCCAGTGGGTCCTTTCAAACAACAGTGGCCATCGCATCAGGAATGTCACAGCCAGTGTTCTCTAACGTGTTGTCCAGAGTGTTATCTGGCCTGCTGAAACACATGCGTAGCTACATCGTGTTCCCTCAGGTGGAGGATTTGCCGACAGTGAAAGGTGAAATTTATGCCCTGGGACATATCTCCAACATTATTGGTACGATTGATGGTACACATGTGGCATTTGTCACCCCCCCTCACCGAAATGAACAGGTGTACAGAAACCACAAAAGCTACCATTCTATGATTGTGCAGATGATGTGTTTGGCAGACCAGTACATCCCCCAATTGAATGCCAAGTATCCTGGCTCTGTGCATGACGCTTACATTTTGAAGAATAGCAGCACCCCTTATGTGATGGGGGAACCCCAGAGGCACTGTGTGTGGCTAATAGGTGAGCCCAAGGTCCCCACACAGTTTAAATAGGTGTCTGGGTGTGGGAGAGTCCCTAAGGGTTGGAGGATGTCTAACAGTTGTCCCTCGATATTTGCAGGTGACTCTGGTTACCCCAACCTCTCATGGATACTGACTCCAGTGAGGAATCCCAGGACAAGGGCAGAGGAACGCTACAATGAGGCACATGGGCGAACTAGGAGGATAATCAAGTGCACCTTCAGCCTCCTGAAGGCTATACTCCGGTGCCTCCGTCTGACAGGTGGCTCCCTATACTACCCACCGAAGAAGGTATGCCAGATAATCGTGGCATGCTGTATGTTGCACAACCTGGATTTGCGACACCAGGTGCCTTTTCTGCAGGAGGATGGGCCTGATGCTGGTCTTGTGGCAGCTGTGGAACCTGTGGACAGTGAAGAAGAGGAGGCAGACGAAGAAGATAAAGACAACCGAAACAACATCATCATGCAGTACTTCCACTGAGACACAGGTAAGAGGATGGCACTGCTTCTCACACATCATACTACTGTAGGACATAGCATAAAATCTGCCTTTTTACCTCTGTGTATGGAACCTGACATGTCACTTTGCCTTTCCATTTCACAGATCTGTGTCCCACTTTGTGCCCTTTCTATGTTTACTGTTGCCCAACAACTGTGTAACATTGGTATGTGTACATGAACATTGACATTGCTATATTTCTGAGAGGTTGCAATTACACATTTTTTAAAGTACAGACTGACTCCAGATTGATTTGTGATTCAAGGATGTTTATTTCTGTGCTAATAAGTGGAGGGGTGTGCAATGTGCGGGGGTGATGGTGGAGGAATGTCCATGGTAGAGTTCAGTCTCTTGGTCTCACAGGTGCATTGTCCAAGGGGGCATAGGAAGTGGAGTGATGGCACATCAAAGTTGTCAGGGTGACAAAGTGGGACAAAACTGGGACAATCAGGAGAGTCTTATTTCCTGACGGGGGTCTTGGCAATGTTCTCTGTCTTGTTCTTGGATCTAAGGGACCGTTTTCATGGAGGTTCTCCTTCTGCAGGGGGTGGGGTACTGGTGGCCTGTTGGTCCTGTGGTGGGACCGCCTGTCCACTAGCACCGGCGGAAGTGGAGGGCTGTTCATTGTTCTGGCTAGTGTCAGGGGCCCGTTTGTGTACCACTGTGTCCCTCGTGGTGTCGGCCAGGTCTGCCAGCACCCCTGCAATGGTGACCAGGGTGGTGTTGATGGATTTCAAGTCCTCCCTGATCCCAGGTAGTGTTCACCCTGCAGCTGCTGGGTCTCCTGAAACTTGGCCAGTACCGTGCCCATGGTCTCCTGGGAATGATGGTATGCTCCCATGATGTTGAAGAGCGCCTCGTTGAGAGTGGGTTCCCTGGGCCTGTCCTCCCCCATCGCACAGCAGTCCTCCCAGCTTCCATGTTATCCTGTTATCCTGTGCATCTGTACCCTGAACATTATGCCCACTGCCACAGACCCCAGGTCCCTGATTGTCCTGGGTTGGTGGGTTTGCCTGGGGTCCCTGTAGTGGTGGATACACTGCTGATATACGTGTCCAGGGGACAGAGTGATGGGCCCTCTGGGTGGGTGCTGTAGTGGTGTCTCCTGAGGGGGGAGGCTCTGTGGTGGTGTGTGGCTGGTTTGTGGTTGTGACTGTGGCAGGGGAACCGACTGTCCAGAGGTCCCTTATGGGCCGGGCGTGCAGAGCTGCTATCGTCACTGTGGGCCTCTTCTGGGGGGAGACTGGATATGTCTGGCACCTCCTGTCTGGTGACATTGGGGATGGGTCCCGTTGGGGTGTAAATGCATAGTTATTGTATCTGTGAGTGTGCCATCTTGTGCATTGGGTGAGTTACCCTCTACTCCTGTGCTTGCATTGTTGTGTTTGCCACTGTGTGATTAGTGTTTTGGGGTCTGTGTGGGTATCTCTACTGGACATGCTTTGGTAATGGGTGTCCATGCTTTGGTGTTGCATGCAGGGCTTGGTATTGGGATGGCTGGGTTGTGATAGTGGGGCATATGTGAGGTGTTGGAGTGATGGGGGTGAGTGTGAGGGTGCAGGTATGTGATGGCATTTAGGTGGGGGTGGGGGATATGGTAATTAAGATATGACTTACCAGAGTCCAGTCCTCCTGCTACTCCTGCGAGGCCCTCAGGATGCAGTGTTGCCAAGACTTGCTCCTCCCATGTTGTTAGTTGTGGGGGAGGAGGTGGGGGTCCACAACCAGTCCTCTGTACAGCAATCTGGTGTCTTGAAACCAAGGAACACACCTTCCCCCGTAGGTCATTCCACCTCTTCCTGATGTCATCCTGTGTTCTTGGATGCTGTCCCACTGCGTTGACCCTGTCGACGATTCTCCGCCATAGCTCCATCTTCCTAGCAATGGAGGTGTGCTGCATCTGTGATCCGAAAGCTGTGGCTCTACCCGGATGATCTCCTCCACGATGACCCTGAGCTCTTCCTCAGAAAACCTGGGGTGTCTTTGAGGTGCCATGATGTGGTGTGGGTGATGTGTGAGGTGATGTTTTTTGTGCTGTGTGAAATGTTGTGTTGGTTTGTGTTGTTTGAGGTGTGTGAATGTTGTATGGGTGATGGTGTTGTGTGCTTGTGGATGCTGGTGAAGTGTTTGCTATTCTCTCTCTCTTCTTCTTCACAAAAATTTCATTGTAAGGGGTTGTGGGTAATGTGGGTGTGTGTTTTATAGTGGTGTGGGTGTAGTGTGTGTATGTGTATCAGGTGTGTGTATTTCGAATTGTCCAATGTGGTTGTGTTTTGTAAATGTGTGTGTATTTTGAGCGCGGCTGTGTGTACCGCCAATGGATTACCGCAGTTGAAAGACTGCCGCGTTGATTCGTGGGTCGTGATAGGGTGGGCGTATTCTTGTTGGCGTGACGGTGTGGGTTTTGGTATCACCAGTTTATCACTGACCTTTGGTGTGGTGGACTTGTGTGGGTGTCTGTATTGTGGCGGTTTACAAGATGTGGGTCGTGATACCTGTAGTGGATTTCTGCCGCGGCCACAATATGTTGGTGGCCTTCAGCACGGCGGTAAGTGGGATTAACCGCCAGGGTTGTAATGAGGGCCTTAGGAATGTTATCTCCGGCTAAGAAAGCAGCTCCACATTTCAAACTTGGACTTTTTGAAATACTTATTACAAGCCCAATACAAAGGTGAAGTTGGATTTGTAATAGATTTTTTTCAAAATGTACTTTTAGAACACTACATTTTCCAGGTGCATTTGCATTATCCCCACCGACACCTCCGAGAGGATTAGATCCCTTAATGAGGTGTGAGCTTTACAGAGAAGTTATCTTGCTTTGTGGAGCCCTCTTCGGCTACTAAAAGAATCCAAGCCCCCAAAAAATGATTAAACCTAAAGGTTGGAGTCTTCACTGTGCAAGACACAAGGAACATTTAGCCGGCAAGGAAACTTCTCTGGGTGCAAATTTCAAATTTCTCTTCCATGGAGAAAGTCAGTGGCTTCACCAACACCTTGTCCACTGGCTCTCTGTCACTATGATGCTTTCTTTGGCCATAGTCCGTTGCCTTGCCCTAATAAGGATTTTCAACTTCCATTTCTGAGAGTAAATCCACAAAGGGTACCTAGTATTTTAGCACCAGTGCAAAGAGGACTTTCAAAACTCAGACCAGATTTATAATCTGGTGGGTGGCCTATTTGTTTGCCAAGGAGATAGAGTAAATTCTCTGTCTCCCTGATGGAAGCGCCATCTACCACATGTAAAAATAACCACCATTCAGGCAGTCATTCCTTAATGCATTGCCAAGAGCCACTGTCACAATGGTTCCTGTTAATACTGTTTGCAATTTGGTTCAGAGCCTTGTCAACCTGATGGAGCCATGCAATAAACTGTTTTGTTTTTCATTTAAAAAATAAATCCCCAAAGCAGGATTTTCTATTTGAATATAAAAAAGAAAATGACCTCCTTACCATGGGAGTCTTCTCCCATAGCAAGGAGAGCAGTTAGCAATTTTCATTTCTCTTTACCACGAGGTCCAAAGTACATTGTCAAGTTGGTGGCCTTGCACATACCCTAGTAGGATGCATGCAACCTAAAATGCCACCAGCATCAAAGGAGTGGATTCCGCCGGTGGAGGAGCGAACTGCAATGTAGGAAGTATATACTCCATCACCATCAGGGGAGCGTGTTCCTGTTAAGCCAATTACAAAAACACAGTGAACTGGAGGCTGTTGCCGACGGTGTTCCACTGCGCTCAGCAGAGTATCATAAGAGTGGCCAATAGATGGAGACAAACACACCTAATGTACATCTGCAAGGTGAATACATCTGCAAATTACACTATAAAACACACCTCATTCAAGGCCATGATCATTTGTCACTCTACTGCAGCACATCAATTTGAACTCAGCATTTTGTGAGAGATGACATGCCTATTCTTATTACCCCTCCCTATCACTACTCACAAGAAACCTTGCCAGCACTCTTTTTTTCCCATCCCTTTGTGTAGTTTTTTGTCGCACTGTTACTAACTTTAATTTGGGGATATGTCAAGACCTAAAACCCCACACTTTTTAGAGTCAGAGCTGACAGTCATGGTGGATGAAATCATAAGAGTAGAACTACAGAAAAGGTAAATGTGGACCAGAATAGTAGACAGAGTGGACGCAGTAGCCACCACCTTGCACACATTGGAAGAAATTTGGAAAAGGTGAGATGGCCTGAGGGGGAAGGTACTTTCCCTGACCTCCAAGCAACACATGGAGTCCAATAGACTTGGTGGTGGTCCTCCCAGCAACCCAATCAGATGGTTCCAGTGGGAGGAGAAGGTCTTGGCCATCCTGCATCTTCAAGGCTTGGTAGGAGTACCTGGGGGAGTAGACTCTGGTAATTTCCATCTCAATAACTGTCACCAAAGCTCAATGCCCTGTCTGCCCCCAATCCAGCTTTTACCATTGTGTTGTCTGCCTAGTTTCCTAACATGCAATCCACTAAGTAGCAGAGACGTTGTCTTATCATTGTCAATGTTTGTTGTTGCAGATAAGATCAAATATATCAATTACCAACACAAGCCACTTGTTGCAATGATGTCAGTAAGCGTAGTCCCGCCAAAAAGTTCCCTTCAGGACCCATTGTATGTGTTAATTGGTGTATAGATGGTTCATCCCAAATGCAGTTTTTGAACAGGTATATTACACCAACCATTTTGTAAGTGTTGGCAAGTATATATTTGTTAGAAATGGGGCGTATTGTTGGCAGTCAGTTTGCACTCTGTCCAAGCAGGGACTTTCACTCTAGTCAGGGCAATGGAGATTCACACTTAAGATAACCCCTGCTTACTCCACTGGTAGCTTGGCACAAGCAGTCAGGCTTATCTCAAAGGCAATGTATAAAATAGTTGTACCAACACACACACAGTAATACAGTGAACCCACTTAAAAATGGACAAAACATCAATTTAGAAAACAAAATAGCCAATATGTATCTAAATCATAAACAAGGGGCGTGTCCAAGATGGCGGAGCGCTAAGAGGTGTTTGTCAGTGCTCCGCAGCCTCGGCCCAGAAAAGTGCTTTGCGGCCTGTTTGGGGGAAGCCTGGAGGCTCCCCCTGTATCGTGAGGCCCCCCCCGGGGGTCTAGTGCGGCTCGGCAGCTCCCGCGGGAGGAGCTGACTCCGGTCCTGGGGTCGGGGCAGGGCAGGGCCGCGGAGAGGCGCACGAGGCGGCCTGGGCCACGGGACGGGCCCTTCCCTGGCGGCCCTCCTGGACTTCCTGATGTGGACTGGGGGGTCTGGGGGCTCATTCTGGGCCCTGGAGCAGCTGGTTTGCGCCGCAGGTCCCGGTGCCTGATGACTTTGGCGCCCTGACGGAGAGGGGCGCTCCCGCATGTTCCAATGGACCGTGGGCTGCAAGCGGGGCCTAATTTATCTGGCGCCTCAGAGTGGGGCCCTGTGCAGAGCAGGGCCCCAGTGGAAGGTGGGGGCCCAGTTGCCTAGCCTTTGAACTGCTTTACTCCACATTTAAATTCTTTGCAAGCGTGGTCCTGCATTTCATTGGGAAAAGGTGCCAGGAGCGGATATCTGCAGGCGGTGGCTGCTGTGGCTGGGCCTGGTCGCGGCCCCAGACGGGGTGGCATGTTCTGATCGGTCCCGGACGGAAACCCTGAGGGCCCTGTGGGACTGAACCGGCGAAGTGAGATCAGGCCGGCGCGCCATGGCGACATCAAAAGGAACCTTCTCTGGGTGCAAATTTCAAATTTCTCTTCCATGGAGAAAGTCAGTGGCTTCACCAACACCTTGTCCACTGGCTCTGTGTCACTATGATGCTTTCTTTGGCCATAGTCCGTTGCCTTGCCCTAATGAGGATTTTCAACTTCCATTTCTGAGAGTAAATCCACAAAGGGTACCTAGTATTTTAGCACCAGTGCAAAGAGGACTTTCAAAACTCAGACCAGATTTATAATCTGGTGGGTGGCCTATTTGTTTGCCAAGGAGATAGAGTAAATTCTCTGTCTCCCTGATGGAAGCGCCATCTACCACATGTAAAAATAGCCACCATTCAGGCAGTCATTTCTTAATGCATTGCCAAGAGCCACTGTCACAATGGTTCCTGTTAATACTGTTTGCAATTTGGTTCAGAGCTTTGTCAACCTGATGGAGCCATGCAATAAACTGTTTTGTTTTTCATTTAAAAAATAAATCCCCAAAGCAGGATTTTCTTTTTGAATATAAAAAAGAAAATGACCTCCTTACCATGGGAGTCTTCTCCCATAGCAAGGAGAGCAGTTAGCAATTTTCATTTCTCTTTAACACGAGGTCCAAAGTACATTGTCAAGTTGGTGGCCTTGCACATACCCTAGTAGGATGCATGCAACCTAAAATGCCACCAGCATCAAAGGAGTGGATTCCGCCAGTGGAGGAGCGAACTGCAATGTAGGAAGTATATACTCCATCACCATCAGGGGAGTGTGTTCCTGTTAAGCCAATTACAAAAACACAGTGAACTGGAGGCTGTTGCCGACGGTGTTCCACTGCGCTCAGCAGAGTATCATAAGAGTGGCCAATAGATGGAGACAAACACACCTAATGTATATCTGCAAGGTGAATACATCTACAAATTACACTATAAAACACACCTCATTCAAGGCCATGATCATTTGTCACTCTACTGCAGCACATCCATTTGAACTCAGCATTTTGTGAGAGAAGACATGCCTATTCTTATTACCCATCCCTATCACTACTCACAAGAAACCTTGCCAGCACTTTTTTTTTTTCCATACCTTTGTGTAGTTTTTTGTCGCACTGTTACTGACTTTAATTTGGGGATATGTCAAGACCTAAGACCCCACGCTTTTTAGAGTCAGAGCTGACAGTCATGGTGGATGAAATCATAAGAGTAGAACTACAGAAAAGGTAAATGTGGACCAGAATAGTAGACAGAGTGGACGCAGTAGCCACCACCTTGCACACATTGGAAGAAATTTGGAAAAGGTGAGATGGCCTGAGGGGGAAGGTACTTTCCCTGACCTCCAAGCAACACATGGAGTCCAATAGACTTGGTGGTGGTCCTCCCAGCAACCCAATCAGATGGTTCCAGTGGGAGGAGAAGGTCTTGGCCATCCTGCATCTTGAAGGCTTGGTAGGAGTACCTGGGGGAGTAGACTCTGGTAATTTCCATCTCAATAACTGTCACCAAAGCTCAATGCCCTGTCTGTCCCCAATCCAGCTTTTACCATTGTGTTGTCTGCCTAGTTTCCTAACATGCAATCCACTAAGTAGCAGAGACGTTGTCTTATCATTGTCAATGTTTGTTTTTGCAGATAAGATCAAATATATCAATTACCAACACAAGCCACTTGTTGCAATGATGTCAGTAAGCGTAGTCCCGCCAAAAAGTTCACTTCAGGACCCATTGTATGTGTTAATTGGTGTATTGATGGTTCATCCCAAATGCAGTTTTTGAACAGGTATATTACACCAACCATTTTGTAAGTGTTGGCAAGTATATATTTGTTAGAAATGGGGCGTATTGTTGGCAGTCAGTTTGCACTCTGTCCAAGCAGGGACTTTCACTCTAGTCAGGGCAATGGAGATTCACACTTAAGATAACCCCTGCTTATCCCACTGGTAGCTTGGCAAAAGCAGTCAGGCTTATCTCAAAGGCAATGTATAAAATAGTTGTACCAACACACACACAGTAATACAGTGAACCCACTTAAAAATGGACAAAACATCAATTTAGAAAACAAAATAGCCAATGTGTATCTAAATCATAAACAAGGGGCGTGTCCAAGATGGCGGAGCGCTAAGACGTGTTTGTCAGTTCTCCGCTGCCTCGGCCCAGAAAAGTGCTTTGCGGCCCGTTTGGGGGAAGCCTGGAGGCTCCCCCTGTATCGTGAGGCCCCCCCGGGGGTCTAGTGCGGCTCGGCAGCTCCCGCGGGAGGAGCTGACTCCAGTCCTGGGGTCGGGGCAGGGCCGCGGAGCGGCGCACGAGGCGGCCTGGGCCACGGGACGAGCCCTTCCCTGGCGGCCCTCCTGGACTTCCTGATGTGGACTGGGGGGTGTGGGGGCTCATTCTGGGCCCTGGAGCAGCTGGTTTGCGCCGCAGGTCCCGGTGCCTGATGACTTTGGCGCCCTGAGGGAGAGGGGCGCTCCCGCATGTTCCAATGGACCGTTGGCTGCAAGCGGGCCTCCTTGATCTGGCGCCTCAGAGTGGGGCCCTGTGCAGAGCAGGGCCCCAGTGGAAGGTGGGGGCCCAGTTGCCTAGCCTTTGAACTGCTTTACTCCACATTTAAATTCTTTAGAAGCGTGGTCCTGCATTTCATTGGGAAAAGGCGCCAGGAGCGGATATCTGCAGATGGTGGCTGCTGTGGCTGGGCCTGGTCTCGGCCCCAGACGGGGTGGCATGTTCTGATCGGTCCCGGACGGAAACCCTGAGGGCCCTGTGGGACTGAACCGGCGAAGTGAGATCAGGCCGGCACGCCATGGCGACATCAAAAGCCAAACGCGAGCGCTCAGTGAGGGACATGCTGGCAGGGGCGCGCTCGACATCGGGACTGCGGCGGAAGAATTACCTGAGACGGGGGCCTTGGAGGGTCAGGTGGAGATGGATCCAGAGAGAGTTCTCCCGTTACGAAGGGCTTTCTGTCCTCCCTGTTTGAGTCGCTCTAGGGTGATATCCAAGAGCTGCGTAGGGACATCTCACGGGAAGTTAAGGAGCTACAAGGAGAGGTTACCTCCTTGGGTGAACGTGTATCGCAGCTAGAGGACAGTGAGATCCCTCACGGTGAAGAGGTTGTGGGCCTGCAACAGGAGGTAGTCCGCCTCTGAGAGCAGCAGGACCTCCTCCAGATGGCAGTGGAGGATTTGGAAAATTGCTCGAGGTGACAAAATATCCGTATAAGAGGGGCCCCGGTTGGGGCTGAAAAGGAGGACATTGGGGGCTACGTGGTGGATCTGTTTTGCTCCCTGCTTGGCACAGATGAGCCGCGGGAGGTAGTCTTGGACCGGGTACATCGAGTTGGGTGCGCCGGGGGCCCTGGAGACCTTCCCCCAGACATTTTAGCCTGCCTCCACAGTTTTGTCCTTAAAGAAAAGATTCTACAGCGGGCCCGCAGCCTCCAGAGTGTACGCTTTCGTGGGCATGAACTCCAGCTATTCCGTGACCTATCTGTGCGGACTCTGCAGAGAGAATTCAGACCGATCACGGATCATTTGAGAAAGCACAATGTGTCCTATTCCTTGGGCCATCCATTCCGCCTGGTCTTCCGCTGGGAGGAGCAGCTCCGACAGGTGAAATCCGTTTTGGAAGCTAGCCGTGTCCTGGGTCTGGAGGATGTTGCCCGGGAGGCGAGCGAGGGGGTGGCCTAGCCGGCCAGGGGGCCTCCTCAGTGGCGGAGAAAAGAGAAGAAAAGGAGGCTTCAGCGCCCAACGGCCTCGGAGCTGAGATCGGAGAGAGAAGCCACTTTGAATAATGTGGCCGCAGGAACCTCAACCTAGTGTGGACACCAGGGGGCGCTCGGGATTGTTATCGTCCGCATTGCTAAGAATGTGCTATCTGTCGTAGAGGGTCAGGGTGGCAGGGGCAATGAACCTGGTTATCTGACATGGTTGGATATATTGCCCCGTGGAGATTGCACCTCGTGAGGATGGACGACCGAGGACTTCTGTGTTCTATGCACCTGTTGTGCTTATTAGTTGTCTGTTGTTGGGTTTCCCTGCGATGCTGGCTTTTTGTAGAGACACCCTCAGTCCTGCGTTCTCCAGGGGGTCTAGGTATTAATATAGGGGGGGTCCCCTGTTGTGCTCCTGCCTCTTCTGCTTGCTCTCTTCAGTATAGGCTATGACCATTAAATGTATAATTTTAAATGTTAGGGGGCTCAATAACCCTACCAAGCGGCTAGCCATCTTATCAGCGTTAGAGAGATCCAGGAGTCATATATGTCTCTTGCAGGAGACGCACCTTGTTTTCAAAGATACCTATCGAATGCGGTCTAGATGGTTCCCCAGGCAGTTCTGGTCCTCGCTGCCATCAAAACATGCAGGGGTGGCGATACTGTTATCACGCTCATTTCCAGGGGAAGTGATATCAAGATTGCTTGAGGTTCCAGGGAGGCTTCTGGCCATGAGGCTTAGACTAGGAGGATTTTCGTTTATGATTGGTTCCTTATATGCACCTAATTCCCAACAAGAAACCTTCCTAAGACAGTCTTTGACTCCGCTGCTCCAATCTCCTGATGGTGCTATATTGCTGGGGGGTGATTTTAATCTGGTGATGGATGGGGACCTAGATCGCTCAGGCCATCGGTATGGGCAGACGGGATCTTTGTTGGATGCAGGGCGGCAGTGGTTGAGTGAATGTGGTCTGGTGGATGTGTTGAGGAGTGCGCACCCCTCGTTGAGGGACTACTCTTTTTACTCATCAGCAACCAAAACATACGCTAGGTTGGAATTTTTCTGGCATCCCAGGAGCTCCTCCCCAGGGTTAGAGATTCAGCGATTGAGCCGCGGGCCCTGTCAGATCATGCCCCGGTTACAGTTGAGATCCATGTGGACATGGAGAGGGTTAGTACACCGGTATGGAGATTTAGGGATTCGATGCTTCAGAATGGCTCGACGGTAGAGGCTATCCGAAGGGCAATAACAGATTATCTTAGCCTTAACGATGATAGGTCAATAAGCATTGCAATACTGTGGGAGGCACTGAAGGCAGTCTTGAGGGGAGAGGTGATGTTGCTCTCTTCTAGGGACAATAAGGCAAGGAGTCAACTCAGGGGGGACCTGGAGCAGAGAGTGAGGGTGTTAGAGCGTTCACATAAACACACCGGTGCTCCTAGAATATGGCGAGAGCTTGAGAAGGTGCGAAAGCATCTGAGGAGGTTGGACTGGGACAGGGCAGAGTACGCGGTAGTCCACCTTAAACAAAAGTATTACGTGGGAAGTGACAAGTGCGGGAAGATACTGGCACATACGTTGAGAGTGCAGCATCGATGATAAAAATGGTGCGAATCCCTTCTGGAGCAGAAGCACGCACGAGTGACCAAATTGCGCAGGCTTTTGCGGAATTCTATCACAATCTTTACAGGGCTGAGGAGCCTGGTGCCTTAACTTTGGAATCCTTCTTAGAGGGCATAGCAATTACTCCTTTGTCTGAAAGAGAGGCTACCGCGTTAGATCAACCTATGAGGGCAGAGGAGGTTATATCAGCGATCGCTCGGCTGCAGACCGGGAAGTCACCTGGCCCGATGGTTTCTCTGCGCTTTATTATAAATCCTTCTGCGTGGAACTTGTTCCCGTTCTTGTGCGACTCTTTAATTCCTTTCGCCAAACGGGTGTTCTTACGCCTAGTATGTTAGATGCTACTATCGTGGTTATCCTGAAACCGGGGAAGGATCCCGAGGAATGCGTCTCATACAGACCGATCTCCATCCTGAATATTGATGCCAAATTGTTCACTGGCATTTTGGCACACCGCCTCAACTATTATATGCCGGGGCTTGTCGATCCCGACCAAGCGGGATTTATTCCGCATAGGCAGTGTAGCGATAATACCAAGCGATTGCTTCACCTTTTGGATGAAATCGAACACTCCCGTAGGGTGATGCTCTTCCTATCTATCGACGCTGAAAAGACGTTCGACAGGGTTCATTGGCCATACCTGTTCAAGGTGCTTGAACGCTTCGGACTTGGTGAGGGCTTCATGGCGTGGATCCGTTGCATTTATCAGGCGCCTCGGGCGGCGGTTCGAGTTAATGGGACACTTTCTTTGCTGTTCGCCCTCCAAAGAGGAACCAGGCAGGGGTGTCCGCGTTCGCCCCTCCTGTTCGCGCTCTACATTGAGCCTATGGCGCAGATGCTTTGGGACAACCCTCAGATCACGGGCGTGAAGTTTGGGGGGGATGAACATCTCATATCGCTATACGCCGACGATGTCATCCTTACTCTGGCAGAGCCGATGACCTCACTACCGGTGCTAATGGGCGCTTAAGAGGAGTTTGGATGGGTCTCAGGTTTCCGAATGAACATGCTTAAATCGCAGGCTATGGGCAAGTTTATCAGTGTGGAACATGAAAGGGACCTGATGGCCCAATTCCACTTTACATTAACGTCTTTGGGGCTTCCGTACATGGGGATCGAGCTGGGCTCTACAGTCACCCGCACAGCGACATTGAACTATGCAAAACTAACCCAGGAGGTGCAACACGATCTAGATACGTGGGGGAAACTTAAATTGTCCTGGTTGGGGAGGGTTGCGGCAGTGAAGATGACCACCCTACCTCGTATACTTTATTTGTTCCAGGCGCTCCCGCTGGAGCCCCCACCACGAACGATAGCGGCACTCCAGATGGCTATTCTACGATTTATATGGGAAGGGAAGGTGGCGCGGTTATCGCAGCAGGTCCTGTATTGCCCTAAGAGGGAGGGGGGGTTGGCGGTTCCATGCCTCCTTCGATACTTCCAAGCAGCACAGCTGAGTTTCCTCTTGGAGTGGACCCGACCGTCATCTGAGAAGCATTGGTGTTTTATGGACAAGGCAGTGGCTGGCTCTCACATATGGAAGGAACCCTGGCTCAAGCGTCAGCACAGGGCGCAGGGCATGTATATATCCCCGGTTACGGAGGTCTCGATGAGAGTGTGGGACCGGGTAGCCAGCAGGGTGGGTTTGATGACTTTCCCGTCGCCAATGCCTCCCCTGCGAGCGAACCCCGATTTTGGTCCGGGCCTACAGACTGAAGGATTGTGTCGGTGGTATGAGGGGGGTTGCAAAAGGGTGGGATATCTCTTCGATGAGCAAGGGGTTTATCCCCTTTGATCAGCTGAGGGAGCTATATGGCCTAACTGAGGCTGACAGGATGATGTACTACCAAATAAGACACTGGGCCATGCTTCCAGCCGATAGGATGTTAATAGATAGACCATTAATACCGTTTGAAAAGTGGATCCAAATGAAAAAGGGCGATAAGCGTGTGGTTTCTGAGCTCTATGTCCTCTTGCGGGGGGGGGTCGTCCACCCAAGACTAAGGGTCAATTGAGATGGGAGAAGGAACTGGGGTGGGAGCTATCGGAAGATGAGTGGGAGAGTGTTTTTTATAGGGCACACCACACAGCTTACAACTCAGCAGGTACAGAGACAGATTATAAAGTAGCCTCCTCCTGGTATTACACCCCAACTAGGATCCATGCTTGGGATCACGGCAAAACTAGTCTCTGCTGGAGGGGATGCGGGGGAGGGGGCACGCTTGTGCATTTACTGTGGCATTGCCCCAAATTGAATTGAATTGAGCAGGCGGGAGTGTACCTTCGAGGAGATGTATATAGAGGAACAGATTTATATGGTAAAAGAGCCTGAGATTGTTCGATTATTGTACTGGCGGCCAGCAGTGGGGAAACATAGTTGTATTAGAAATGTAATCTTTTTTCTTTCTATTGTTTTGCATGGAGTAAGCTAACAACAGGCTTTATGGCAATATTGTGATGTAATGCATATGCGATGTTCTATAATTGAAAACTTAATAAACAGATTTGATCCATAAATCATAAACAAGTAAAGTTATGAATTTTCAAAATAATAGAATCTTACTCCATAGAAAACAATAGAAACCTGCTATTATCTAAAAGACAAAGAGGGAGTAAAAGCAGCATTAGAAACCACATACAACCTGAGACTTGGGTGACCCATTTCACCCAACTCTATGCTGCTCCCCCCAATTTTTCAACGTATTACTGTCTTATTGTTGATTTAGCTCCTTTATTACCATCAAGCTTCAGTGATTGCTCAAACGTATTTAGCTTTGACACTCATACCCCTTTGGGTTGTATTTTCTTTTCTTTAGAGGAAACGTTAGCCGCAATCAACTCCCTAAAATCTGTTAAGGTTCCTGGCCCAGATAAGATACCAGGAGATTTATATAAATCTGAACCAATCATTTGGTCCTGGTACATAAATTTGATTTTGAATAAAATTGCTGCAGGTGGTGCAATTCCGAGTACTTGGAAAGTTGCCGAAATAATCCCCATTTATAAAAAAGGCAATGCAAATCTGCCCGCCAATTATAGACCTATTAGTCTCATTGATAATCTACAGAAAATGTTTGCAAACAGCTCCTGGAGAGACTATTAAGTTGGGTACAAGATCAACAGGTTCATTCCCTACTGCAGGTGGGTTTTCGCCCCAAAACTAGCACAATAGATCAGGTGTTCAGACTGGTGCTTCAATATTGGAAGTATGTAGTCCTTGCCAAGCAACCCTTATATGTTGTCTTTGTGGACCTATGATCAGCTTTTGACCTGGTCCCGAGAGAGAAACTATGGGAAGTACTATATAGGTTGAAAATTCCATCTAATATAGGTTATCTCCTACGGCGGCTACATGAGAACACTTATGCACAAGTGAGATGGGGTGACCAGAAAGAGTTGACAGAAAAAAATCCCCATTTGGAGAGGAGTACGTCAGGGTTGTGTCTTGGCCCCTATTTTATTCACCTTATTTATTAATGAGGTCCTACATTTATTGTTTTCCTGCTAAAATGACGCTCCCACATTGAATGGTCAGAAGATCCCTATTTTACTTTTGCTGATGATTTACTCCTCATTTCTAAGACCCCTATGGGACTTCAAATTCTTGTTGATTGATTTAAATCTTTTTGCACTGGCTATGGCTTGGAGCTGAATGTCAACAAAACCAAATTAATGGTGTTTAGCCCAGGTTCTTGCAGGAGATGTACCATTAATTTAGATGTGCATTGCTTGGAAAAAAAACATAGCACTGTTTTGAAAACAATTTACTGGTCTGATATAAGAATTGAGTCAATCTGTAGCAAATCCCATGGTTGTTTGACTAATTCATTTATTGATTTCAAGTGGCTTCCTCTGTATGAATCATATTTTGACCTTATACCTGATTTACTGGGGGAGGGGTTGTATACACGCTTCCGCTTTGGGAGTCTACAGCTGTTATCTTTATCAAGATCTTTATCATCATCTGATCTATGTTCAGCTTGTTGCGGTAGCCCAGAAACGGTGGAGCAATTCATGTTTTTATGTCCTCCCTATTCCAATCCATGATCAACATGGATCCGTAAAGTTTGTCGAGATCTGGGCTTGAAGCAGTGCTGTACAGTAATGAGGATTTTAAAGAGTGACACTTCTAAATCTTTAATTCTTGTGGCTGCATGGCATACACAAAGTTGTTTCTTAAATAACCTTCCCATTAATTAAATTTTAGGCATATAAATATTTTTATATCTGTGATGTTAAAAATTTATTTTATTGGTTTATGTTTCAGATTGTTATGTTTTTTCTCTTTTTCTTCTGTTTTAAATTTTAAATTGTAATCTAATTGTACTATGATGCTTTGATGGTTATGTTGACCAAATAAAGCTTGTGTTGATGATGATAAATGGAAACCTTGTTTTTTACACAAGGTACCTGGTTTGCATAAAAAATAAAGCCATATGGACAAGAATGCATTGAAAAAGTCAGCAATGCGTTGATTCCTTACTCGCAAGTGAGGCCGTGCTTTATTTCTTCTACGGTCGGGTAGGTGATGCATTATTTTTATTTCCAGCAAGAGAGCGATGTGTTGATTTCCGGACAGGGCAACTCGTGTCCTTGCAGGTTCACGTTGATTTTGATGCCTAGTGATGATGCCTGCGAACTCCAGCCGCACAGTGATGGAAAACTGTGCTGCGTAGGGTTTGCATCATTTTCAGCAGCAGCAAGCGGGTGGTGCATTGTTTCTCCAGCCGCGATGCAGATGATGCATCGATTTCCTAGCCTCAATGCAGGTGGTGCATTGATTTCAAACTTCGACACAGGTGGCACGTCGTTTTTATTGCAGGGTTGCAGGTGGTGTGTCAAAATGTTCCCTACATGGCTCTTGTGCGTGGATTTCAGTATTTGTTCCACCAGCTTCACCTTTCAAGGGCCCAGGGACTGGATAGGGCACCACCTGGTAGGGTAGGAGTCTCAGGAGAGGGTCCAGGTGCTGCAGAGAAAGTCTTTGATGGTCCAGATACCTCAAAACAGGGGGCAAGCTCAGTTCAAGCCCTTGGAGGCATTTCACAAGAAGGAATATACCACAAAGTCCAGTCTTTGTCCTCTTTCAGGCAGAAGCAGCAACTGCAGGACAACCCAGTAAAGCACAGTCACAGTCAAAGGGGCAGTATTCCTCCTGCTCTGGTCCATGGCAGAGGTTTCTCTTGAATCCAGAATTATTCTAAAAATCTGGGGGTTTGGGTCCACTACTTATACCCCTATCTGCCTCTGAATTTGGCAAACTTCAAAGGAAACTTTCTGTTGTTGACACGATCCTGCCTTGTCCAGGCCTGGCTCCAGAATCACACCAGGGGGTTACAGACTCCCTTTGTGTCACTGTCTAGTGGAGACTCACAAACAGCCCACCTGTCAGTTTGACCCAGACAGGGAATACGCAAGCAGGCAGAGACCCAGAATTTTTCAAACTGACAATTTAAAAACCAAATTTACCAAAAGTTGTATTTTCTCTCACAATTAGCTCAGAGTCAAAAGGGAACCAAGGTGCATCCTGTGTGGAGGAACATGGCGGCGAGTGAACGCATCACTCGTGGGCTGCCAGGGACATTTCGGCAGGAATGTGTAATCTACCTTAATACGCACTATTCTTACCGGCTTGGATTGTACGTGCGGCTGCTGGTCGGAGGGGTAGGCTTCAGTTGCGCTGGTCGGCTCCTCGGGGTGTGTGAGGAGCTTCCATGCCTCCGGGATGTGGTCGGAAGAGGCCTCGAGCGTGACCGGGGAAAAGGAGGTAGCGTTGTCGGCTTCGTTCCCCCGGTCACCATCAGGAACCTGGGATTTCCCTCAGATGAAGTCGGGGAGAGAATCTCCGGCGTATTGAAGGTATGACCCCAGGCCGGGAGCGAGGATGGAAAGCACCCAATGGGGGCCCTCTGAGCATGGTGTGCTTTCCTGAGAAGAAGTGTTTTTTTAAAAAAAAGGATCTGGCACCATGCAAGATATTACTAACTGTTCTCTAGTTCCCAAGGAGGGGACTATTGGAGTCTGTGTGAGGGGAACTGTGGAGGGAGGACCCGATATCTCAAAAACCCAAAGCATAAACACCCCTTCTTATGAGCTGCAAGGGAGTGCTGCCCAGACCACTGTGTCAGGCTCATGTCCAAGTCCTGTAGCTTTACCCATTAGTACGCAATCAATAGGCAGTGATGTTCGAAACATGTCTGAGTTACTTACATCACTTACTGAGGAAATTAGAGGAACATTTTTGATTTCTGAGCAAAATCAAGCAAGTATTAGAGCATTATGCAAGATTATGTAAACCAAAATAAATACATTAACAGAAAAGATGATGCTTCTAGAAGATGCTGTCAGAAAATTGGATAAACAGGTGTACTCCAACAAACAAGATATTCAGCAATTAAAATCAAAAGAGAAATTGTTACAAGAGAGGCTAGATAGCTTAGAAAACAACATGAGACAGAGTAACATCAGATTACTGAACGTTCACGAAGAGGTTGGAGGGAAGGATATTAAGGCCTTTGTGATATCACTAATTAGAAACTTTTTTCCAGACGTACAATGTATGAACCTGGAGGATGACATTCAGTGAGTACATTGAGATCCTTACTGAAAAGAATCCTGCTAAGAAAAACCAGAGAACATTTCTGGTTAACTTTAGATCTTACTCTATAAAAGAAAAGATTTTGACGGATGCTTTGAAAGTCAACAAGTTCACTAAGGATTTTTGGTTTGTTCGTGTATGGTCAGTCATCTCTTGGGCCACACAGGACAGGCAATTGGAATTGGGGAAATACATGCAGGATCTCAGAGCGTCCAGAGCGAGTGTCCAGATGCGATTCCCACCGGCGCTCAGAATTATGTGGAACAATAAGATGTACAACATAAGAGAACCTGATGAAGTGTGTTCCCCTTTAGAGCAGATGAAGGCAGTACAGTGAATTGTTTGCTTTTTCAAGGTTTCTGGAAGCTCGAAATAGGAGTTCTAAAATCCAGTGACTGGAGAGTGTTCCTCTGGGGGACAGGGGAGGGTAGGGAAAGAGTCTCAAGTACATTTTAGAATTAGTAGTGTAACACTGGGTATGGGAGCATCTGAGGAAAAAATATAAAAAATTAAATGGTCCTCTGGGAATTTAAGATACTTGTGCAGGTCACCGTCTGGCTAGTTTTTCATCAGTGTAACTCTTCAACTTTACCACAATATTTAGCACTGGGGCAGACCTCTTAAGGGTGTTGTCATGGAATGTTAATGGCCTTAGAGTAGGAGGGCGAAGATGGAAAAATTTTGAGTTTTGGGGGAGGATAGAGGAGGAAGTGATTATTTTGCAAGTAACTCATTTATTGCATGGTGAATGGGAAAAAATACTCAAAGAGTCTAAATGGCTAGGCCATTGCATGGTTACAAAACAGACTGAAGTGGTAAGAGGTATCGCAATTTTAACTAAAAAAAACATAAAGGCAACTTTGGGTGTGATAGCCATGGAACCCAATAATAGAGATTAAAGTTGGGGGGACATGGTAGACGATTACAGGCTATTATGGCCCTAATTTGGATGATCCAGTACCCTTCCAATCCCTCTATAATCAGCTACTACTCTGTAAATTTCCAGTGATTTTAGGTGGTGATTTCAACATTCTATTGGATCCAGTCCTGGATAAATACACCCCCAGAGGTATAGTTAATTCCCCAAGAACTAGGCAGTGGGTTAAGCAGGCAATGGAAGACTTGGGTCTGGTAGATATTTGCCAGAGACAAGCGAATTGGTGTCCCAGATTTACTTCTCATAACAGAAATATGGGCACAGCTTCAAGATCGATTTTATTTTGATTAAAAAATAGTCGCTATGGGAAGGTAAAATACCTGGCTTGCGCAGCAGGTCACTTATTGGATCACTCGACGGTCAAAGTGCATTTTAGCTATAATATAGGCGGTATTTCTCCTAGGTGGACCCTAAATAGGGTTTTGCTCACTGATGATAGAATCATTGAAGGGTTAAAAAAAGATTCTAAAGAATGTTTTGTTATAAATCGTGGGTCTGCCTCCTTGCAGGCACTTTGGGACACCTATAAGGCATTCATCAGGGAAAGGTTAGTTAATATCTCCACATATAAACCTAAAGAGGAGAAGCGGTGGATTCAAGATCTTAAGTTAACAATTTCAGAACTACAGTCTCTGGGTGACAATTCTTTGAGTGATGCATCAGGGAACTCCTTGGAAGGTCTGTGAAAGAAAACAAGGGCAGAATTAGAGGAATTTTTAGATGTAAAGATCAGGAGAAGATGGGAAATGAGTAGATTGGCACACTCGGAGTACGAGAAAGGGTGTGGCAAGTTGCTAGCATAGAAAAACAAGGTAGACCAATCCAGGAATAGAATTACAGCTCTCCAAGTTGAAGGTAGGACAGGTTGCACTACTGATGAAGCTTCGATAGAGAAGGCATTTGTTTCTTTTTTCCAGAAGCTCTACACAGAGGAATTAGAGACCACCGATGATCAGGTTAGGGTTTATTTTAATGAAATTTCACTCCCATTTCTGACTGAGGCTGCACGACAGGAACTGGAAGCAAAAATAACTATGGAGGAGCTGAGCTGAGGAAAGTGATACATCTTTTAAAAAGTGGAAAATCTCCTGGCCCTGACGGTCTACCTAATGAGCTATATAAGTTTTTCATAAACGAGGTGTCCCCTATTATGTTAGAACTAATTAATGAAGTCTTTTTGGGAGTGTCTCCAATGCCAAGATCACATTGATTTTGAAGCCAAACAAAGATCCCACACAGTGTGAATCTTACAGACCCATCTCTTTGCTTAACTCAGACTATAAGATCTACACACAGAATTTAATGAAAAGATTAGCTGGGGTAATTGACATACTGATACACGAGAATCTGAAGGGTTTTGTTAGAGGTAGGCAGCTGTTCGAATTAACTCATAAACTGTTTAGTGCAATAGACCTTGCTCAATTGAACAGTCACCCCCTTGGGATTCTTACCATTGATGCAGCTAAAGCGTTTGATCGAGTTAGCTGGCCCTTTTTGTGGAGAGTCATGGAGAAAAATGGCTTAGGTGAAACATTCATTTAAGCAATTGAGGCTCTGTATAAGGACCTGGTAGCCAGGTTACTGGTAAATGGTAATTTAATGACAGAGGTTAAACTTGAGAGAGGCACCAGACAGGGATGTCCACTCTCCCCTTTTTTATTTAATCTATATATAGAACCAATGGTGATTAAGATCAGTTCCCATTTAAATATCATACCATTTAGTTTTAGAGTGTGGGAGAAAAGTGTCATTGTATGCCAATGACCTCATGATTTATACCAGTAATCTAACAGACTCACTTCCAAATATATGGAACGTTTTGGAAGAGATTTGTGCAGTGTCCGGGTACCTGGTCAATCAACAGAAGACAGAGATAATGTGCTGGAATATTCCTTATGATTCTCCTTTGGTTAGAAATCTGGAGGTTCAGGTCACCGCAGACTTAGAGGAGACGGCTTGGGTGAATTTTAATAAAGTATGGTCATCAACAAAAAAGTTAATAAGGACATGGGCTGCTCTCCCTTTGTCTTTGATAGGCAGGTCCAACATATTCTCCCAAAATTCACCTTTTTATTCAATACCATTCCATTAGAATTCAAATTAATATGGTTTAGAAGGTTGCAGGGGGATTTGACCTCTTTTGTTTGGGCATTCAAGGGAGTTCGAATTGCTTGGAGGATGTTGTCCAGGAAGAAAAACCAAGGGGGAATAGTCTCCCCGGATCTGTATAAATATTATATGGCATTTCAGTTGAAAAATATAAGAAGAGTATTGAATGACCAACTGAGTTGTGCCCCATGCCATAAAGTTATGATTGATGACACTCTAGAGGCTGGTGATCATTTTCTTTTCAAGTATGGCCACCCAAAGTATTTTAAGAAAGTAAGGCTAAAGTGCCTCAGGGCAGCATATAAAATATGGTTTTACACACAACGAGAGTTAGGTATCCCCTATTATAGTGCCCTGGTGCCAATATGGGACACACCAGGTACTCCTGAATGTCTTCAGGAAAAATTATCTCTTCCTTTACGAGGCAATGGGGTAGTTAAATGGGGTACATTTTAGTAGAACATGAGCTGATTGCGTGGGGTAGGTTTATGATTTTAACAAGAAATAGGGTCTCCAAGTTTAAATATTATCAACTATTGAGTTGGGCAAGTTCCCTCCCCAGAGTAGAGCAATAAAATAATACTTGGGAAGAGAAACTATGCAGCAATCAAGTGTATCGTAAGGAAGTCGCACTTTGGTATTGGATGTTAATGGAGGCAAGTCAAGACTCTTGCATGTTGCCAGCGAAGAAATGGAGTAAAGAGATAACCTCACTGGAAATTGATAAACTCTGGCAGGTATTGTTTGCTACACTTTAGGCCACTGTTAAATCTGCTGCGTTACAAAAGAGCCTTCTATTCACCATTGAAGATAAATGCCCTGGGAAAGGGAAAGAAGTGCTGCCCACGATGCAGTAAAGAAAGGGCTGACGACATTCACATGTTTTTGATCTGTCTGAAGCTTGACCCACTTTGGAAGGATGTAGGGGAGTTGCTAAGAAGTGTGGTGAGTCCACAAGTGAAGGTAACGCTTCTATTAGTAATATTTGGAATTTATCTGGAAGACGATTGGTCAGTAAATCTGACCAAAAAGCAGAGGTATATGTTATTTTTACTGTTTCTCTTAGCACGGCGAGAGATATGTTTAAAATGGACTCACCCTCAGATTCCAGAGGTGCATGATTGGGTTTCATTGGTCAATAAATTGTGTGAGTTGGAGAACAGTAGCCTTCAGTGCAGGAAAAATAAATTTTGGGCACTATGGCTGGACAAGAAAGCTTGAACTGCTTCTGAGAGTGGTTGGCTATTAACAATAGAGAATCCAATGATTATGAGTTTGGTCAAGCTCCCCTTATCATAATGACTCGATAGATAAAGGTTGAGCTAGTCTCTTTGGAGCTGTGCCAATAAAGTTGTATTTCAGAGACATTAAACTCCAATCTATATCTGCTTCCAAAGGGAAACTCCACTTAAAACTTTTCATTTTCATTTAAAGACTGCCCCCTGTATTAACCTATGAGAGAGTAAGGCCTTGCAGCAGTGAAAACCGAATTTGGCAGTAATTCACTGTTTGGACATGTAAAACACATCAGTACATGTCCCACCTTTAACATACACTGCATACACTGCACCCGCCCCATGGGGTTACCTAGGACCTACCTTACGGGTGCCTTAAATATACAAAAAGAAAAGATTTGGGCCTAGCAAATGGGTGCACTTGTCATGTCGAATTGGCAGTTTAAAACTGCACACACATACAGTGCAGTGGCAGGTTTGAGCCATGTTTACAGGGCTACTCATGTGGGTGGCACTACCAGTACTGCAGGTCCACTAGTAGCATTTGATGTACAAGCCATGGGAACCTCTAGTGCACTTTGCTAGGGACTTACTTGCAAATCAAATTTGCCAATAATGGAAAAGCCAGCTACACATGCAATTTACACTGGAGGACCTTAGCACTGGTCACTAAAGTACCAAAAACAGCAAAATCAAAGTCCAACACACAGTCAAAACATAGGAAGCAGAGGCAAAAAAGACAGGGGAGACCATGCCAAGGATGTCAGGTCTAACAATAATAAAATGACTACAACTACCCTGAGGCCTTGTTTTAGCAAATCAAGACATAACAAAAATGGGATTTTGACCATCCCCACTTGTCTGTCTTATCACAACTGATGTCCTTTACACACGGACTGAGCAATCAACACACAATGCTCTACTCAGAGAATTTTCTGCATACTTTGCTTCATGTTGTCCTGACCTCCCCAGCTGAAACAATTGTAAAATGAGTGACCTCATACCAAGTGTGTGTGCCAATGATTTACAAGGCATGAAGTCAAGTCAGCTGAATAGAAATTGCAGGTGAACCATTCTCTTTGCACTGGTTGCATGATGATTAATGTGAGATATTCAACTAAGTTATGTGATTGTCTATATTTTACACAGGTAGGCCTTTGGAATGATCATATATACTTGTTAACTCTCCACTGGGTTGCCTAGAATGTTGAGGAGATGCTATGTTCATCCATCAATCCAAAAGGAACACTTTTCAGGACCTCTAATGAGCTGCATAATTTAAGGATATGCATTTTAAGTCTACAAATGTCTTGTCAAAAACTTTAAGACCACTGAAATATATTCTAATAGTACCCTCTATCTATTTTTCTTCTCCTAGGTGTCTACTTATTGTGTCACAAAAGTTTAGAATGTAAATGACACAATTCCACTCATAACAGTGTGCTCTATTTCACAACAGGTCTATCTGGCAGAAAACCTGGCCAGAGCTTGCAGACAGAGGAGGCATTTCTGTCCACATGGTCAGCCTGGGAATATGACAATTGTGAGTGTCACTGGGCCCGCAACAACACCTCCCACCCCAGCTACAACACATCAGCAAATATCATCCACCACAACATATATACCTAGCAAAGTAACCACCACTGTGTGCCCTTCGGTCCTCAATCCTGGTGTGACAATCACCACCCCATTACAGAAGAACCAGGAAGCAGTGGGAGTGGGCACCCTGGGCAAAGGGTATAGGCTTGTGGTGGGGTAAGTTGTGGGATGGTAATCGTGGCTAGGCAGAGTGAGGCCACTGGGTACACTCACATCTTGGACACCATCGGCCAAGTTTTGGGAGTCCACCAGGAGTCCCAAGGCCTGATGAGCCATTCACTCACTGAACTTGAGGGATATGAAGCAGCTAAAGAGCTACAGTGATGCACAATCAGATTGAGGCTCATAACTCCAACATGGACTCACAAATAGGGGTGCTGTTGGATATCCATACTCGCCTGCGCAGGGCTTTGTCAGCATCATCTACCTCTTCCTGAGGTCCAACTACATCTGGGCCAACAACATCTGCTGCAGCTACAAGTAGGGAGACACTGCTGGAGAAAGACCCACATTCAGATACACCTGTCCCTGCAGCTGTGGATGCCCCCGCACTACTCTGCCAAGGGGAAAGTCCACACAAATTACCAGGAGGTGAGGATGGCAAGACCTCGACCATCAAGCAACCTCTAACCTAATTTCCTCCAATTTGAGGTACACTTACACCCGATTGACTATTTCTGGACACATCTGCCTTTGTATCAGCAACAGTATTTTGGAGGACTTTGTATACCAAATAATGTGGCAACTCCAACTATGGTTTTATCCACCATGATTGACTTCGTAAGTTTTCATTTTTTTCATGTTTGCATTGACCAATGTTTCTTTTATCCCTGTTAACTTAAATAAATCCACCAGTATTTAACTCATTGCTTGCTGTTATATCTTACATCTAGCAATGTATCTAATTCAGCATGAACCTGACAATGGCACAAATATCTATTTGTCTAAGTGTGGATATGTTTGATATGTACAACAACCACCTCTCACCCACACAGACATACAAGTGTGTACTCATACACCATTGTAAGTAAGTTGCAGCACCAATAGCCAGGCATCATGCCAGAAACTTAGCAAATCAAACATAACACCAATAATTTTGAACAGGCTCACAATTTACTTTGCAGACATGCACAACATGGAGGGAGGGGACACATCTGACAATTTTATTGTAAACAGGCAAACTTTAATTAGTCTATGTCACCGGCTGGAGCCAACTCACTGAGCCGACAAAGGTAATCCCTCATCAATAATACCAATAGACGTACACATGACAGTACTGCATTTTCTGATCACAGGATCATTGTAAACCATATTTCCAGTATCTGGTGGAATGTCAACAACAAATATCTGTGTTGTGCTCCAAGCACCTTTCCCCGAATGATGAGGCACATCAGCGGCTACATACACACCATACACAATGAAGATTTATCCAATCTGAAGGAAGAATGGTATGTTTTGCCTCCACTACAACATTTTGTTGTAGTACATGCTGGCACACATATTGTATGAGGACCACCACGTGACACAGAACAAGTCCAGTGATTTCTTCATTATGTCCATCCTATCACGGTGGAAGCTTGCCTGGTACAGGATATGTACACTTAAGCTGTGTCTTTTCTGCCCAGGAAAAAACGTTGACCCCATTGTACATCCAAACAGTACCATCTACTCACAAATGTCACAACTCTGAAATTTCCAAAAGATAATGCCATGGTGAAGCATGGTGAAGGTACCTGAAACAAATAAGAAATTAAATTTAGCTGTCAAACCATATAGGTGAGCCAATTCAGATAGTCAACTCCTGGAGTATGCAGTACATGACAAAATATTAGAGCATAACAACGCAACAGAAACATAATCACAATGTGTCATAACCTTGTTCAGCAAACACCTTCCACCTGGATTAACAAGAGCTTGCCCTCCATGAAATGTTCCCATGATATACTCCTCTCATCTTCTCAACAAGAGTTGTTGTTACAGTATAAGTCATGGCATGCTACCAAAATACTTACACTCATGAGAAGAAGCTGCTGATGAGAATTTGCGGCAAGTCAGCTGTTCCTCCTCACCTCTATCATCATCATTTGGCATTCATGATCCTCACCCATTGGAAGTTCAGGGTCTCCGTCCTCCGCAATATGAGGGATGCTCCATCTCAGGGCTAGGTTGTGGAGTATGCAGCAGGCCACAGTGATCTGACATACCTTCCCGGGTGAGTAGAGGAGGGCTTCTCCAGTTTTGTCCTGACGGCAGAATCTGGCCTTCATGATCCCAAAAAGTCTGCTCCACAGGCTGCCTTGTCCTTACATGGGCCTCATTGAAGTAGACTTTCCTGGTGTTGTAGGATTCCTCATCAAGGCCAACAACCACGGCTGGTTGAGATAGGCTGCTTCTCCTAGATGGAACACAGTCAGAGGTGCAACAATAAGCTACAGAGTTCCTGTTTATACCATCTGACATCACCCGCACAAAGGTAGCTCAGATTATACTTACCAACAAGCCAGGCCCTCTCAGGTTAGGAGTTGTGACATCAGCTGGGGTATGGTGCTGTTCTGCATTACAAAGGAATCATGGGCAGATCATGAGAAGCGGACACAGACATTGGAAATTTACAAATCTGGCAAGTAGAAAACGTGGACATTGGCAGAATGGAATTTTTTTCTCTTACTTGTTCCCTGTTATGTGGTGGTACTAAGACAATATGTGTGCCATCAATGGTTCCAGGAGCATGTGGTATCCTAGCAACTCCATAGCATACAGCCTTCACACTGGCTAAATCCTCACACATAGGGAACAGGATGTAGCTGTGCAAGTGTCTCATCATTGCTGAACGCATATCACTAAGTACACACCAGAACATTGGTGGAGACATACCACCACATATTGCCACTTGAAATTAACCCTTTGCCAGCAAATGCAATACTGCCATCACTTTCACTATTGGCATTACACATGTGGGATTTCTGTTTTAAGACAGGAGATCAGGCTCCAACTGATGACATATATTCAGTATGGGTTGCCTATTCATTTGAAATTTGTGGATAATGTCCATCTTTCCCATTGTGTGAAGGTCTGGAAATGGGTGGTACAGTGAAGATTGTCATATTCTCCCTCTCCCAGGATACCTATGTGAGAATTGCAAACAGTATATGAACGTTGGTCATAATGTCCACAGTAACATATGAGAAGAGTAAGCCAAAACTCCTGTGACATTGCATAACTGTTTCAGATTTCAAAATAGACATTTCCATCTAAATTGTGTATTGTGCAATATTCATCACAAATCCACATTGTTGTCTTGACAAGTCACTTGTCGATTGATGTGTAAATTATGCATCACCAATGTATTATTTGCACCTTTTCATATCTTATAAAAATGTGATATTGGAGAAAATATCATCAATGACGGTGTAGGTTGCACTGCGCTAAACTAACCTAAAAGCACACTAATGCACCATACATGAAAAGTTTGCTAAAAATATTTTTCAATGGTCATTTACATGTTAAGAGATGTGACACCCTCATTTGTAGTGGTGGTGATGCAGTTAACAGCCTCCATTACAGCATTTTCAGCCACTAAAATCACAGCTGCTAGCCATTGCATATTGGGCATTGTGCATCTGATGTCACCGCCGAAAGTCAACTGTGCAGTGGACAGATGAGGGCATGGCAGACACATCCACAGGCTAACATTGGTGATTGTGGTTGTCGAGGGCCAATGGCGGTGTCTCTAAACACTGACAACCATGTGCCTCATGTATAAGTATGCCTCAGTTTGAAAAATAAACTCACTTGCCTCCTGACACTGCTTCTATCAAGTCTTCCTCCATTTTAGCTGCTGTTTGTCACCTTTGGGAGCAATCATGGCAGACATAGCGGGTGAGAGGGCCCAAGCCTTCTCGGCAAAAGAGCTGGAGCTGCCATTAACTGAAGTCCTTTCCCTGCATGACCAGCTCTATGGCTCAATAGAGGAACAGGTAACTCTCTCACATGCATGTGTTTCAATGTTTTACTCCATAATGTTCCTTCCTGCAGGTACCATTGTGCCTCCTAATCCAATTGTACAGTCTGATTACCTGTGTAAAGTATTGTGTTCCCAACATAGGGTAATAATGTCAGGTATTGGCCAGCCTTATACAGTGTGTATTGAACATAATCTTTGTTATGTATGAAGTGAGTTAAGCCCAATATTCCTTTTGTGGTGTATGTAGACATATATGTATGAATTAGTTTCATGGTACCTCTGTCTAATTAGGCATTCAGGGTAAGTCTGGCCCTCACTGCATGAGCTGGGAATATATCCTGGACTAAACTGTTGAAAATGATGTTTTGTAGGTGTAAATTCCCGCTTATCACTCAGTGTAGATCATGTCTCCAAAATGTTGTCTGCAAACTATCAATAGCTCACAGATACCTTCAGAGCGCCACACAGCCTTGAACAGACATATGGAATTACCTCAAGTTGCAAAATGACATTTTGAAATGCTTAAAATTTGATATTCAGGTGTGATCAGTATGCTCTGCCTGCAGTTAGCAAGGCCTAAGGTTGAGTTGTGTCTGGTCATTACCATGGAGCAGGCTAGGGCAGGGGTCGTGTGGCACTACAACTGATGCCAAGAGTATTTTCCCAGTAGATCTCTAAATCTTTGGATGCGCACTGAAAGACTTTGATTACACATTAGTAGCCAGGATTGATTTTACAGGGAATTCATTTGGAATGGTGACTGGGGTAACCCCTTTGACCTGATACCTCATTCCTTTGACCCACATTGGCAATGTGTCACATTGCATGATGATAGGCCCCTTACATCTACAGGTCTGGATTCTATTTTCCATAAGTAACGATTGCAACCAGCAGGCCTATTGCACATGTTACACATTTACAGTGCAGGTATTTTTGGGTTAGAAGTGTTTTGATATATGTATCAACAATTTCTTAACATCCATCCACACCAAAGACAACAATGGAATGTTGATACACACTACACACACTCAAAGAGACGTATTATGATATTACATTAAGTTGTCTACATGCCTACACATCAGCATAGAGGAGCCTATCACTGGTCATAATGAAATGGCTGATTTGAGTGTCCAAGTCTTAGAATGTAGTCTGTACTAGGCTTCCAAGTTGTATGGACTATATGCATCAACTCAATGGGCATGGGTGTAAAAGTGTCTGTGCAATGAAGCAGACATAGGGGGTCATTCCGACCCTGGCGGTCATAGACCGCCAGGGCCGGGGACCGCGGATGCACTGCCAACAGGCTGGCGGTGCATCCAGGCCAATTCTGACCGCGGCGGTAAAGCCGCGGTCAGAAAAGGGAAACCGGCGGTTTCCCGCCGGTTTTCCCCTGGCCTGAGGAATCCTCCATGGCGGCGCTGCAGGCAGCGCCGCCATGGGGATTCCGACCCCCTTCCCGCCAGCCTGGTTCTGGCGGTTTTGACCGCCAGAACCTTGTTGGCGGGAACGGGTGTCATGGGGCCCCCTAACAGGGCCCCACAAAGATTTTCAGTGTCTGCATAGCACTTGTCGCACTTGTCGCACCCTTTCCACTCCGCCAGCTCCATTCGGAGCCGGCATCCTCGTGGAAGGGGGTTTCCCGCTGGGCGGGCGGGCAGCCTTCTGGCAGTCGCCCGCCAGCCCAGCGGGAAACTCAGAATGACCGCCGTGGTCATTTGACCGCGGTGCAGTCATTCGGCGGCTCTCGCCAGGCGTGCGGTTACCGCCGCCGGCGGGAGTCAGAATGACCCCCATAGTGTGCTATTCTTAAGTTCAGAATGGTGTGTCATTTTTCACAGTGGCGAGCAACACATTATGGGGGTCATTCCGACCCTGGCGGACCATGACCGCCAGGGCCGGGGATCGCGGAAGCACCGCCAAAAGGCTGGCGGTGCTTCCTGGGCCATTCTGACCGAGGCTTTACCGCCGGTTTAACCCTGGCCCAGGGAATCCTCCATGGCGGCGCTGCTTGCAGCGCCGCCATGGGGATTCCGACCCCCTTCCCGCCATCCTTTTCCTGGCGGTTTTTACCGCCAGGAACAGGATGGCGGGAACGGGTGTCGTGGGGCCCCCTAACAGGGCCCCATAATGATTTTCAGTGTCTGACTGATTTTCAGACACTGAAAATAGCGACGGGTGCCACTGCACCCGTCGCACCCCTACAACTCCGCCGGCTCCATTCGGAGCCGGCTTCATTGTTAAGGGGGGTTTCCCGCTGGGCCGGCGGGCGGCCTTCTGGAATGACCCCCTATATGTATGATGCCCAGGGCAACATCATGTTAGTGAAAACAATAACCAAATAATTACAGTTACATTTGTTTATTTCCTCTCTTGTGTCCATACAGGTCAATGCCAATCAGAAGCATACATCTGGAAAGCCATTCACTGGCAGGTGCAGACCCTGGGGGTCTGTTGTTGGCACAGCATCCATTAGAGGAAGTGTTCGGAGGACCTGAGGTTCTAGATCCAGGAAGATCACTGAGGTCCAGCTGGGGAAGTCCTCCCAATGGGGATAGGAAGCGTGCAGGCAGCGGAACCCCCTAACGGCCTGCATTCCGGCAGGGGCCTGTCCTGAGCTTGATGGGCCATTGAGCTCCCAACAGCAACTTCAAGGGAGTGAGTCCTGGCCAGCGTTCTCCATGTTACCTTACAAACTATTTTTTTTAGGGTAAGCCACTTTCCTAACAACATTGTAAGTGTGCCATGTCCAACACACAGAAGAGTTCTATACTGTGTCAGTGTGGTAGTAGGTGCATGGTGATGTTCTTTGCATGATGTTTTTATGACCAAGAGGCCAGCAGAGCCCAGTCCACTGCCAATTGTCTGTTTAGACCAGACACATGACTGAGTAAGGACATGATCACCTCATTCTGTTCGATGTTCTGGAAGAAGGCTGTACCTGACAGACACCTTATCTTCATTATGTCAGGAGTGATGCTCCCTCACTACTGTGTCTCATGTGATGATAGCTATATTACATAAGACATAGCATACAGTGCACTTTTGTTGAAGTGACTACACTGTACTTCCCATTGGTAAGCTTTTCACAGTGACCTGAGTATGCAAACCTCACTGGTGGCATCAGCATTAGAACTTTCATGTTACCTAGTGTACGTTTCCCTGTTGTTGCTTCATCTGCAATACTGTTTCAAGGTACATTCACTTGCTGGTGACATGCATCAGGGTGTGATATGTGACAATATTGGGATTATGTGTGAGTGCCTGAACTTAGTTTTGCAGGGCCATTTGTGTTTCATATACCAAATGATACAGTGTTGTTATATCCAATCAAAACTGGAGTGTGTCCACTTCTTCATGTCATTGATATCCACTGACATGCAACAAACATCAAAGATGTATGAGCTACTAGGAATGCAGTCTGAGAATGGTACTGTCACCAGTACCAAGCCTGATTGGGGATGCTCACACTGCCTTATGTACCATTATGATGTGTGCAATTGTAGTTGATATCTCCTATTGTCTAGGCTATGATTCTTTGTAACCTATGTTTCAATGGTATAATGCGGTAGGAAGTGGAGCAACCTCAATATACCTTTAATTTTACTATCTTGAAACTGGACATATGATAAAGTATCACCAGAAAAATGAAATCAGTGTGAACTGAGCCTTTGCATGTGATGTGATTCCTGCCACAGCACGTATTGCATCTTCCTTGCTGAGGGATTTGCCCATCATCACATCATGATGTTGTTTCAGGGAAATTAGCATTATGGGGAATCTGGGTCTTGTGTGGACATTGTAAAGACGTCCCATTGTGAGCCATCATATCTTGTGTCATTAGTTCAGAATGCTATGCTACAAGGGTCAAAGTATACAAAATGGTCAACTGTTCAACTATATACATGAGGAGGGAGTGTGCATAAGTAAAGTCATGGTATAGGTTTTTAGGAGGTTATGACATCACTGCAACCAACTATTTTCTGCTAATCCAGCATGCATGCATGTTCTCCTGCTAATGTTGAAGGCCATGTAGTGAGCCATGAAGCCACAGTAGTGTGTGCCCTTCTGTAATATTTAGTGATTCAATGTGATGGTCAAGTGTGTTTATACAGATACAATCAACCTTTTTTAATGTAGCATTTCAGGTTCATCCAGGGCAAGTGAAGGAGACAGTTCCAACATCATTGGGGAAGAATCTGGCCATAACAGTTCCAGCTTTGAATCTCAGGAGACCAAGAGACACAGTGGGCAAGAGGGTGCGGCAAGTGCCACAGAGGACGCTAGCTCAAGCTCTTCATCTTTAGGCCTGGGTGGAGTTCACAGAGTTCTGGTACGTGGAACTCCATGAAGTGCCAAAACAAATCCACTGCCTATGTGGAGTTCCGCGAGCAGCGGGGTTTGGGTAATTTGTGGTATTCGTACTGATTTTCAGTGCTAGGAGTTTCTCCTGTGCTGTAAAAAAAGCACAAATGTCATCATGCTGAGCATCAGAAAGCACTAACTTCTTTCCATCTCTCGAGTAGATTTTCTACTTGAGCGACATTTTCGTCAACGCGAGCGGAGCTTTCTCAATGCGGGTGGGCGTGACCTACTTGGACCTCCCACTTTCAGAAATCTTGCTTGCCAACATACTGATTTCTCTCACTCACCAACTTAACTTTGGCAAGCCGCACAAGAGAAAAATCTTTCCTCTGCATCACTTTGCAGAGTTCTTCGGACTATGCACTCTGGGCAAAGTGCGGAGTGGGCAACACTCCGTGAACTCAGCAGGCAGAGCAGAATTCTTCACTCACCCCTATTCATCTTATGAGTCCTCCTCCAGTGGACACTCCTGAGAGGTGGCAAACCCCCACAGGATATCTACCATCTTCATACTTTTCTGCCACAATTAGTTCTATCAGCACCCTGCCTGCTGCTCTTCACTCAGTTGGCCAGGCTTGCTTTCCTAAGAGGGGCCTCATCTCCTTTACTCCAGTCACCTCTGCCCCTGCCCCCCTGCTGTGCAGAGTGAGGAGTCTATTGATCTCTTGAGGACAACCTCTGTGGGCCAGACTGCCATTCTAAATGCCATCCAGGGGCAAGGCAGCCATCTGCAGCAGATGGTGGCCTACCTGGAAGGCATTCGTTGTGCAATGTCTGGCCTACAGGTATCTTTTCAAGCTCTGACCTCCTCCCTCTGTGCACCCTCCCATCCCACAGCTTAGTATTCCTCCCCCACCCTTCCCCATACCAGTACCCTATTCTCCCACCTATCCAAAGCACACACACATTTATACACACAGACCCATACAGACCCAAGCAGCACATCCACACACAGGCAAAAACACAAGAAAAAAAAACAGGCACAGATCCAAACACACAGACACTACACACACCACCACAGATCTCACCTCTTGCATTACCACCAAATCCACTACTTACTCATACCAACCCCCATCACATCCACACACAGCACATCTAACACTGCTCACATATGCACACAACATACTGTTGCGAGGGTACCTTAGTAGCTTTATGGGCACGTTATTTTAGCCATAGGCCTGCTGCTTGTGCCCTTTAGACTAGTTGCAATTCATTTTATTCACACAGGTCCCCCACACAAACGTCACCGGAGAGGAGGTGCCAGCAACATCTAGTCCCCCCCAGAAGAGGCCCACAGTGATGACAGCAGCTCTGCATGCCTGGGTCAGGATGACCAACCTGGCCCATCAGGGACCTCCGGATCGTTGGTTACCCAGGCACAGTCCCATACCACTACAGAGCCTTCCCCTTCAGGAAACACCACCACAGCACCCACCCAGCGGGTCCATCCTTCTGTCCCCAGGACATGTCAATCAGCAGTGTGTCCACCACTACAGGGACCCCAGGCAACCCCACAAGCACAGGGCGATCAGAGATCTGGGGTCAGTGGCAGTGGGCACACGGTTTAGGGGACAGAGGCACAGGACAACAGGGCAGCTGGGAGGACTGCTGTGCGACAGGGGGAGTACAGGCCCCGGGAACCAACACTCCACGAGGCAGTCACCAACATCCTGAGAGCATACCACCATTCCCAGGAGACGATGGGCCAGATACTGGCCAAGTTGCAAGAGACCCAGCGGCTGCAGGAGGGACAGTACCTGGGGATCAGGGAGGACCTGAGAGACATCCACACCACCCTGGTCACCATTGCAGGGGTGCTGGCAGACATGGCCAACACCATGAGGGAGACAGTGACACACCACTGGGCCCCTGACACTAGCCACGCCGATGAACAGCCCTTTCACTGCCTCTGACACTAGTGGACAGGAGGCCCAGCCACAGGAACAACAGTCCATCAGCACCCCTCTCCCTGCAGAAGGAGAACCACCATGCAAACGGTCCCTGCGATCCAGGCAGAAGCCAGAGAACACTGCCAATACCACCCCCAGGAAATAAGGCTCTCCTGAATTTCACCCTTGTATCCCACTATGTCACCCAGTCAACCTTGAACTGCCATTGCTCCACGTCCTATGCCTCCTTTGACAGTGCACCTGTGATACAAATAGAATGGAGCTTTTCCCTGGACTCTCCTCCACCACCACCCCAGCCAATAGCAATATCCCATCCACTTATTAGCACATAAATAAATACCCTTTTAAAAAATACAAGTATTGAGTATGTCAATTGATTGTACTATGTATTCATTTAACAATATGTAAACATTACAGTTCAACTGTACAGTAATGTATACATAGGTATGACCTGCAGTTTGCTCAGTCAACACACCAGGAGCCTGAGTGGGGCACATATATCTGAAAATTGACATGCCAAAGGGTACAATAAGTGGCCATAGCAGTGGGAATATCAGCCAGCCAGTGACAATATCCAATACAAAACTGTCAATGGAAGGTAAAGTCACATGGTCTTACCTGTGTGTTACTGGAAGTACTGTTGTATGATTGATGTTCTATTGTCTACATTCTCATCCTCTGCCTCCTCTTCGTCACTGTCCACAGGCTCCACCGCTGCCACACGCCCATCTCCAGCCTCATCCTCCTGCAGAAAAGGCACCTGGCGACATAAGGCAAGGTTGTGCAACATGCAACATGCCACGATGATCTGGCACACCTTCATGGGGGAATAGCACAGGAAACCACCTGTTGGATGGAGGCACCAAAACCTGGCCTTCAGGAGGCCGAATGTTCGCTCTATAATTCTTCTTGTTCGCCCATGTGCCTCATTGTAACGTTCCTCTACCCTTGTCTTGGGATTCCTCACTGGGGTCAGTAGCCATGAGAGGTTGGGGTAACCAGAGTCACCTGCAAATATCGAGGGATACCTGTTAGCCAAACACTAACCCTTAGGGCCAACCCCATACCCATACACCAATATATTCTGGGTGGGAACCATGGGCTCACCTATTAGCCACACCCTGTGCCTCGGGAGTTGAGCCTTCACATATGGGATGCTGCTATTCCTCAGGATAAAGGCATCATGCACAGAGCCAGGATACTTTGCATTGACATGGGCAATGTACTGGTCCGCCAGGCACACTATCTGCACATTCATCAAGTGAAAGCTCTTTCGATTTCTGAACATCTGTTCATTTCTCTGGGGGGGAACAAAGACAATGGGGGTCATTACAACCCTGGCAGACGGTGTTAAAGCTGCGGTAATACCGCAAACAGTGCGGCGGATACAAAAATGGAATTATGACCCTGGCGAAAACCGCCAACAAAGACAGCCACTTTAACACACCGCCCGCCACGGCGGTACAGACAAGCAGCGCGGCGGTCACCGCCAACAGACAGGCGGAAGACAATGTACCGCCCATAGTATCACAACCCGCCAATCCGCCACCTTTTCCGGGGCAGATTCACCGTGGATAAAAACACGGCGGAAACAGTTTCTGCAGTGGGAAAACGTTCACCTCAACACATCCCATGAGGAACGAGGACTCCATGGACCCGGAACTGCAAATACTCCCTGCCCTTGTCTTTCTGCTCCTCTACGACCATCATCTACGTAGGCGCTGAAGACAACAGTGAGTACTGCACCTACGACATGGGGGAGGGGGGAGGCAAAAGTTAGGAGGACACCCACCAAACACCCCCACCCCCAACCTCGCATAATACAATATACACACCAATGCATCCACAAAAATCACAGTAACAACCCACAATCCCCCCGGAAGAATGAAAAGACAAAGCGAAATCCGTTCAAACATTGTAATGTAGCAATATACATGTATTACAAAAATATACAGATATATGCGAAATTCAGTCAGAAATATATACATTACGAGAAGTAGTGCAGATATGTACATAACAATGTCCGTGCACCAACAGTCCAAAAATGCATGGGCGAGGCCCACAAAAGATACCTGACCACAATTGGAGAGAACACTGCTGGGGCATCAGATAGAAATACTACAGGCACCTCAGGGGGAAGGGAAGGGGGGGCACCTCAGCCAGATTACTCCAAAGCCAGACCCACGATGGGGCTCCATGCCCATTGATGTATCCTGGGGAGTGCAAAGCCACAGTCTCACAAGTCTCTACAGTGGGTGGGTTGCCCACTGTGCCATCCTGAGGGAGTGCAAAGCCACAGCCTCTCAAGTCTCTACAGTGGGTGGTTTGCCCACTGTGCCATCCTGGGGAGTGCAAAGCCACAGTCTCACAAGTCTCTACAGTGGGTGGGTTGCCCACTGTGCCATCCTGGGGAGTGCAAAGCCACAGTCTCTCAAGTCTCTACAGTGGGTGGTTTGCCCACTATGCCATCCTGGGGAGTGCAAAGCCACAGTCTCACAAGTCTCTACAGCAGGTGGGTTGCCCACTGTGCCATCCTGGGGAGTGCAAAGCCACAGTCTCTCAAGTCTCTACAGTGGGTGGGTTGCCCACCGTGCCATCCTGGGGAGTGCAAAGCCACAGTCTCACAAGTCGATAACATTCTCCACTGGTTCTGGGGGGACTAGTGCCCAGACTGGATGAGTCTCCCCGTGAAAGTTCCTGTCCTGTCACTGTCCCAGCTGCACATGGGATAAGGATGCCTGATGTGGAGGTCTATTCATTCCTACCCGGTGCATGCCCTGTTCTTCAGTGCTTTGCCATGGCGGTATTTGGACTGTTCAGCGGTCTTCAACATGGGGGTCTTTGCCCTGTACAGCGGTGCTTTCCCATGGCGGTCTTTGCCCTGTTCAGCGGTCTTCACCATGGCGGTCTTTGCCCTGTTCAGCAGTGCTTTGCCATGGCGGTCTTTGGACTGTTCAGTGGTCTTCACCATGGCGGTCTTTGCCCTGTTCAGCGGTGCTTTGCCATGGCGGTCTTTGCCCTGTTCAGCGGTCTTCACCATGGCGGTCTTTGCCCTGTTCAGCGGTGCTTTGCCATGGCGGTCTTTGCCCTGTTCAGCGGTCTTCACCATGGCGGTGGCAGTCTTTGGACTGTTCAGCGGTGCTTTGCCATGGCGGTCTTTGCCCTGTTCAGCGGTGCTTTGCCATGGCGGTTCTGGTATGGACATTGGTGTGTGGCATGACGTTCCCTACACTGGGCATTGGTGTGTGGCATGACGTTCCCTACACTGGGCATTAGTGTGGCATGACGTTCCATCATAGCCCACCTGGGCTGTGGCAGCCGTGGCCCTCCTGGGCACTGACTCCGGCTGTGGTCTCCTGACCAGTGACGATACTTGGGCCCTCCTGGGCTTTGACTCCGGCGGTGGTCTCCTGACCAGTGACGATACTTGGGCCCTCCTGGGCTGTAACTCCGTGACTCCGGCGGTGGTCTCCTGACCAGTGACGATAGTTGGGCCCTCCTGGGCTGTGACTCCAGCGGTGGTCTCCTGACCAGTGACGATACTTGGGCCCTCCTGGGCTGTGACTCCGGCGGTGGTCTCCTGACCAGTGACGATACTTGGGCCCTCTTGGGCTGTGACTCCGACAGTGGTCTCCTGACCAGTGACGATACTTGGGCCCTCCTGGGCTGTGACTCCGGCGGTGGTCTCCTGACCAGTGACGACGGTGCTGGCGGTTGGGTCTCGACCGCCGGGAATGATGGCGCCCTTCTCCGCTGTGACACTCACAACAGGCTGGGCAGACTTCCTAAGGGCCTTCCCCACCTTTGGTGGAGTCACAGCTGACTCTCCAATCCCCTTGGAACCCATGTGAGTTGTTTTCCCACCAGGAGTCTTCACACAGTCCCGTCGTCCAATCTCCAATTTTAGAGCCTTTACAGAGGGTGGGCTGCCAGTGCCTTGGCTCCGGGTCACACTGCCTTCCCTGGTGGCCCGTGCACTCCACAAACCTTGAACAGGCACCACTGGTATTGGAGGCTTTTTGGCTGAGGCGCTACGACAGGACAGATGAATTGGAGGGGGGGGGAGCAAAAAGGTCAACTTTACAGAGGGACAGTTTCTGACGAACACTGGGATGGGTAGTTGGAGGGGGTCTGGGAGTGGAGGAAGAGGAGGTGGTTGTCGGAGGTGTCACTTTAGGTGTTTTGGGTGCAGGTGCAGGTACTGGAGGCTGTCGTGAGGTGGATGGATGTTGGGTGTGTGGGTGCCCGTGTTTGTGTACTTTGGGAGGGGGCGTCACAGACACACTGGGAGAGGACACAGGGGACGTGTAAATGGCAGTGGAGGTGGTGAGTGCAGGTGAGCGGCTCGTGGTGCTGGGTCTCCTTGTGCGTTTCATGGTGCCTGTAGATGTGGTGCATGCAGGTGTGTGTGTAGACGAGACTGGGAGGGAGGAGGGAGAAGAGGAGGAGGGGGACACAGTGGAGGCAGTGGATGTTGCTGTGTCTGTGCGTGGGTGAGGCTTGAGTGAGTGCCTGTGGGTTGTGTGGTGCTTATGTTTGCTTGAGCTACTTGTGTGTGCTGACTTGTGTGCATGCTGGTCTGTAGGTGTGCTTGGGATGAGCTGGGGTACAGGAGATTGGGTCTAGGTGGAGGAGGTTGGAGGGGGGAGGCTGGACACAGGGACAATGGCTGCCATCAGTGCTGAGGCCAGAGATTGCAGGGTTCGCTGAAGGACAGCCTGACCAGAATGAATGCCCGCCAGGAATGCATTACCGTGTTGCAACTCTCGTTCTACACCCTGGATGGCATTCACAATGGTAGACTGCCCAACAGTGAGGAGGTCAATGGCCTCCCCACTGAGGGCAGCTAGGGTGACAGGGGCAGGGGCTGAGGTGCCTGGGGCGAAGATGATGCCCACCCTCCTGGGTGAGCGGGCACGGGGGAAACGCTGAGGGGCTGTGGGAGGGCGGTGCTGGTAGGGGAGGTGGTGGCTGTACCTGTAGAAGTGGGGCGCACAGATGGTGCCGCCACCACAAGGGATTCCCCATCGGCGAACGAGTCCGTGTCGCTGCTTGGTGATCCGGTGGCCGACGTGAAGCTCCCCTCTCCCTCCGTCCCACTGGTGCATTCTGAGTCCGTGGTGTGGCCCTCTATGGCCATGTGGGATGTAGCTCCCTCATGCTCCGGTGCCACTGTACCTCCGCCTGATGATGCTGATGTACAAAAGGACAGGGACAGCAGAAAAAGGGGGGGAGACAGAAGAAAGAGAGTTTTAGTGTATGGCATACCGCTACCGTTGGCGGACAAGACAGACACAGCAGCCCCCTGCATTACGCCGTGCTCCTGCCCTCTGCACATGCAATCTCGGGGATATGGCCTACATGGCTATGGTTGACATCTGCACACATGGATGCCACGGGGCAACTATACCTGTACTTGGCACTCTGCTGAGGTGGGGTAGAGTGCCACATGGCCTGCATTACGGAGGGGCTTAGCCTACGGAACTCGCCCTAGCCTAGGTACACCCACAGGCCTCCTCCCCCACCCAGACCCCTCCACTGCGCGCAAAGTCCACAGAATGAGAGAGTACTCACCCCCTTGTGTCTGCTGTGATGCCCTCAAGTGCCTATCCAACTCCAGGTAGGCCACCGCCAGGATCCAGAACATCAGGGGGATCATGGTGCGACGGGCACCCCTCCTGCGTTGGGAGGCCATCCCCAGCTGAGCCTCCGCCGTCTTCTTGCTGCAGCGGCGAATGTCCTCCCATCTTTTCCGGCAGTGGGTGCCCCGTCTCTTGTGGGCCCCTAGGGTCCGGACCTCCTTGGCGATGGCACGCCAAATGTCCATCTTCTGGTGGGCGCTGACCTACATGACATGTACAAGGAAAGAGGAACAGTCATTACCAACTGCACCGTCGATGTGAGTGGCCCCCTCCCTACTCTGGCCATGTGGCCCATTCATTCCCATGCATTAATGTTCTATGAACTCTGCCCCCTTCCCTCATCCAACCAGCCCTCTTCACCCAGGCCTAGCCCATACAACGTGCTCCCTGTGTACTAACCTGTTGGTCTGGAGGACCGTAGAGTAGCGTGTACTGGGGGAGGATCCCGTCTACCAGTTTCTCCAACTCCTGTGCAGTGAAGGCAGGGACCCTTTCCCCAGACTCAGCAGCCATCATCGCTTCCAGACCGAGGTCACAGCAGCACTTGCAGTGTAGGTCCTCTCCTGTCGAAGGTCAGGTATCTAGTGATTGAACAGATAGAAAATGGCGGTCACGTCCGCGGCGGTGACGTCCGCGGCGGTGACGTCCGCGGCGGTGATGTCCGCGTCTGTGCGCATCATCACCGCCAGCGCACCTGTTCATTGGCTCCTGGGACCCATAGGGTCCAATGTTTACCAATGCAGCACTGCGCCGCGGTCTACGACCGCCTACCGCGATGGTGTGCAACGCCAGCGCAGTTACCCCACAATCCCATTGTCCCAGTTTAGAGGTCAGGCAGCCGCCATTTCAGGGGCCCACATGGCTTGATTTACCTCTGCGTCACACATAGCTAGGCCTACACTCAACACACATACAGGAAGGGATTTGTGAGTGGTGTAGTCTTGTGTGTAACTGTGGGTACATACCGGGAGGAATAATGACTGATTCGTCTCTGTTGTCCTTCGTAGGCACCGTCATCTGGGACATGTGAGAAGATGGCGGAATCCTCCGGTGTACCGACCGCTGGTGGACCTGTTGACAATGGAAGAGCGACATGTCATCGTCACCTCACGGTTTGACCGTGCCACAATCCAGGAACTATGTACCCAGTTGGAGCCAGCCCTGATGTCACCAATCCGCCATCCGACTGGAATCCCCCCTGACGTGCAGGTGCTGTCAGTGCTCCATTTCCTTGCAAGTGGGTCTTTTCAGACAACAGTGGCCATGGCATCAGGGATGTCCCAGCCTATGTTTTCCAACGTGCTGTCCAGAGTGTTGTCTGCCCTGCTGAAACACGTAAGGAGATACATAATTTTCCCTGAGGTGGAAGATTTGCCTACAGTCAAAGGTGACTTCTATGCCCTTGGACATATCCCCAACGTCATAGGTGCCATAGATGGGACCCAGGCATTTAGACAGGATAGTTCAGCCACCGACTGGGATACGACTTGTTTCATGGAACGTGGCAGGTCTGAAATCTATTCTTCCCCTTCCATCCTTCTCCTCCTTTATTGACGAACATGACATATGTCTCCTCCAAGAGACATGGTCACTCGACCCACTTTTCCGAACAGGCTATACAAACTTCCACATCCCCGCTGTGGCCAGCACGAGAGGCAGGCCCTCAGGGGGTCTGACCATCTGGATCAAAACATCACTTAGCTGCCATATATCACAGCTACCTACCGACTCTCCAGACCTGTTAGGCCTTCGTCTATCGTTTGGGCCTGACTCTGTGGTGAAAATCTTTAATATCTACACTCGAGGGGTCAGGGGGGGTCAAGTCTCCAAAACCCTCTGCGCCCTCGTAGCCTCTTACAAAACTATCCCCGCCATCACAAAACCATTGTGGCTGGGGACTTCAACGTCACATTCGAACCCCTTGACTGGGACGATCTCAGGTCCACTAACGAGGAGGATCAAGCCTGGTCTATCCCCGCCCTGTCAATCCCACCCATCAAGAGATGGACGCAGGTCGCTATCCAGGTCAAATCACTGACCATGGAGTTCGGGCTCAGGGCATTAAATGGCAGAACCAAATCAGACACCAATGGCAGTCACACATTCAACAAAACCAATCACACCAGTAGAATCGACTATTGTCTATTCAATATAAGACTATGGCCTCTAGTCATCGACATGACGATCGTTGAAAGGACTGAAAGTGATCACAACCCTCTCTCTGTCCACACATTAGCTCTAGGTAATCTCCCATCCACGCCTAACCCCCCAGCAGTAGCACCCGAGGGTATTAGCCTGGCCAACAATAAACGACACTTAAAATGGGACAAGGTCGTGGCTCGGCCCGTACTCATCAACGCTGCCAATAACACCCTAAAATCCACACTAATGGGCCTAGAGGCAGGTCCTGCAATTCCCCACCAGGAAATAAGCCTAATTCACACCTGCTTTAGGGATATTGCAGCCCACTTCTCAGTACCCCCAGCCCACAACGACAAACGACCCATAGGTAGGCACCGCTGGTTCAACAAAACGTGTCGGTACCTAAACAAGCGCTTAGTTCAAGCCATTAAATCCAAGGACCCCACCGCCATCGGCGTAGCTAGGAAGTCCTATAAATCTGCAATACGCATAGCCAAGCGTGACCAAGATAATAAATGGTAGACAGCACTCAGTGACGCTGTGCGCGAGAGGAACCATAGTCTGTTCTGGTCCCTGGCAGCTCGAGGCCCAGAAACCAGTGGTTTGGACATCACTACCAATATTGCCCCGAAAGACTGGGTAGTTCACTTTAGTAGCCTGTACTCCCCAGTTCATGATAGCCGCATCCCTGTTTGCACCGGCCCCCACCTAAATCACTCATTAGCACCCATCACCGCAGCGCCCCTGTTGTTTTCCCAAAGCGACATAACCTATTCTCTAAGCACCTTAAAACGCGGTAGGGCTCCTGGATCAGACTGCGTCCCAGCAGACCTGTTCTCAACAGACCTAGCATCCTGGTCAAGATACCTCACCATTATAGCTAACGCAATAGCATCTGGGGTGCCAATTCCCGAGTCCTGGAAAGCGGCTATTGTTATTCCAATCTTTAAAAAGGGCGACAGATCACTTCCTTGCAACTATAGACCTATTAGCCTAATTGACTGTGTCCAAAAAGTCTTCTGCCACTGCCTCCTAGGAAAGATCGAAGAATAGGAGACTGAACGCGACATCCTTAGCCCCCTCCAAGCCGGTTTCCGGAAGAAAATTTCCACCACTGATCAAGCCCTCAGATTCCTATTATTATATTGGAAAACAGTGTTCATTGGTAAAGGCAGCCTTTACGTAGCTTTTGTGGACCTCAAATCTGCTTTTGACCTAGTACCTCGCAACAAACTATGGGACACTCTCTTTCGGATGGGAATCCCGGAGCACATTCTTGCCATTCTGATTCGACTCCACTAGGACAACTACGCACAAGTCAGGTGGGGCAACAAGGGCCAATTAACTGATAGAGTCCACGTTTCCCGGGGTGTGCGGCAAGGGTGCATACTTGCCCCGACCCTCTTTTCCCTGTATATCAATGAAATCGTCCCCTCCCTCCTCAGACTGCAGGCCGACGCACCTTCACTTGGCACACAAAAAATCCCAGTCTTACTCTTTGCCGATGACACTCTTCTGATATCCAAGACCCCTAGTGGTCTAAGGAAACTCCTTGCGTGCTTGGAACATTTCTGCTCATCACAGGGACTCAAAATCAATGCCTCGAAAACAAAACTAATGACCCTCAACCCCCACAGATCTTTTAAAGGGAAGTTTACTTTAGAGGGCTCCACACTTGAGAAGGTGGGCATTTTCAGCTACCTGGGCATAACATTCACTGACAACATGTCTTGGAAGCCACACATAGGAAAACAAGCCCTAAAACTAAAACAAGCAACAGGGGTACTACTAAAACATTTTCACCTCTCACACACAAAACCAATTCGCCCCGCAATTCCGGTTATACGAAGCCCAGGCCGTTTCCTCAGCGCTTTACAGAGCTGAACTATGGGGCTATACCAAAACCCAAGACTTAACTACCGCTGAAAACAACTTTCTAAGAAACCTTGTGTCCCTTCCGCTAAGCACCCCACTGTTCCCCCTTTTCAAGGATCTCGGCATCAAACGCATTGGACACAAAGCCCGCCTGTGACCTCTGCTGTACTGGCGGCGTCTCTGGACCACTCCGGAGCTCGACACCTTCACTGAAGCTCTACAGGTCATCCTAAAAGCCGGCCATCTTCACAAAATCCCCTGGCTACGATGCATCAAGGGCTCACTGTACTCACTTGGGCTCGATGATCTCTGGAACGCACCAACCACGTCAGTATTCCCCTCGAAAAGCGAACTAAAGAAACTATACTGGCAAATGGCAAATTACGAAGACACAAGGGCTGCACTCCACACTACACTATCTTGTGACTTTGCCAACCTAAAAGAGTCATGCAAGTACGAAGCTTTTTGGGACCTAATCACGGCCCCAAGGGAAAGGAAACTGTACTTCCAGCTCTGCATTGGAACACTCCCATTAAGACTTCTCACCAGTAGCTGGTCACACAATGAATCAACCGTATGCCCAGCTTGCAAAGCCCTTGTCGAGAATCTCCCTCACGTCCTTTTTGCCTGCCCCGCATACACCACCCCCGTAGGAAACGGCTGGCCCGGCATGCAGACTACTGGGAGCCCGCAGCTCTGCGCTAGCCCTCCGAATTCTCAGATAAGACACTAGGCCAACGCTAGTGATCGCCGTTGCCAAATTCCTCGGAGCTAGTTGGCTTGTTAGAGGGAAAACCCTTCTGGATAAAGACTCCAACTAAGACTGTCCCATTGTCCTGTGCAGAGCATTTTATTCCATTTTGATTCCATTTTATTCCATTTTTATTCCACTTTTTTCCATATTCTTTTATCTTTTACTCCCTTTTATCATCATATTTACTTGTAATTACCATTATGTGTATTTATTTGTATTTATTTCTGCTTGCGCTTTTTTTGGCTCCTGTAGCCGCAATAAAGCTCCTTTGAATTGAATTGATGGGACCCATGTAGCTCTGGTCCCCCTCCACAGGAGTGAACAGGTGTACAGGAACAGGAAGAGTTATCATTCTATGAATGTTCAGATGGTCTGTTTGGCAGACCAGTACATCTCTCAGGTAAATGCTATGTTCCCAGGCGCTGTGCATGACGCCTACATCCTGCGGAATAGCAGCATCCCTGATATGATGGGTCAACTCCAGAGGCACTGTGTATGGCTATTGGGGGACTCTGGTTACCCCAACCTTTCCTGGATATTGACCCCAGTGAGGAATCCCAGGACCAGGGCAGAAGAACGGTACAATGAGGCCCATAGGTGGACTAGGAGGGTGATCGAACGCACCTTCGGCCTCCTGAAGGCCAGGTTCAGGTGCCTCCATATGACAGGTGGATCCCTATTCTACTCACCGAAGAAGTTGTGCCAGATCATCATCGCCTGCTCCATGCTTCATAATTTGGCTTTGCGACGCCAGGTGCCTTTTCTGTAGGAGGATGATCCAGATGACGGTGTTGTAGCAGCTGTGGAGCCTGTGGACAGTGATGAGGAGGAAGCTGAGGAAGAAGACAACGACAACAGGGAGTCAGTCATACAGCAATATTTCCAGTGACACACAGGTGAGAACATTTTCATGTTTAACATTACATTAACTTTCACAGGTCTACCTCTATCCTGTCTGTCGATTTCAACCACTATTTTGTAACTGAGTTGTACCTTTCGATTACTGTTTCACAGGTGTGGTTACCAACGTGTCATCTGCTTGCATCCTTCAAGGACTTGTGATGTGTGACATAGGTATGTTAGCTTTACAATAGGAAACGCATTATGACACTGTCATTGATAATACATATTTACTAAATCACAGACTGACTCCAGATTGTTTTGTGTTTCAAGGGTGTTTATTGAAGTGCTAATTATTGGAGGGGGTGGTAAAATGGTGAGGGGTGATGGTGGAGGATTGTCCATGGCAGAGTCCAGTCTATTAGTCTCACAGGTGCACTGCCCATCTGGGCATAGGAAGTGGAGCTGGGGCAGTTTAAGTATGGACAGGGTAACAAGGTGGGACAGTGGGAGGACAAACAGGGTGGTCTCATTTCCTGGCACGGGTCTTGCCATCTTGCTCTGTCCTGTTCCTGGATCTCAGGGACCGCTTGCGTGGTGTTTGTCCATCTGCAGGGGGTGGGGTGCTGGTGTGGTGGTCCTGTAGTGGGGCGTCCTGTCCACTAGTGCCGGCAGAGGTGGTGGGCAGTTCATCGTCCTGGCTAGTGTCAGGGGCCCCTTGGAGTGCCACCGTGTACCTCAAGGTCTGCTGAATGTCCTTCAGCACCCCTACGATGGTGCCCAAGGCGGAGCTGATGGTCCTGAGCTCCTCCCTGAACCCCAAATACTGTTCCTCCTGCAGGCGCAGGGTCTCCTGCAACTTGTCCAGGACCGTCGCCATTGTCTCCTGGGAGTGGTGGTATGCTCCCATGATGGAGGATAGGGCCTCGTGGAGAGTGGGTTCCCTTGGCCTGTCCACCCCCTGTCGCACAGCAGCCCTCCCAGTTCCCCTGTGTTCCTGTGCCTCCGTCCCCTGGACCGTGTGCCCACTACCACTGCCCCCAGGTCCCTGTTGTTGTTGGGGTGGTGGGTTATCCTGGGTTCCCTGTAGTGGTGGACACACCGCTGATTGACCTGTCCTGGGTAGGGAGGTTTGGGCCCGCTGGGTGGGTGCTGTGCTGGTGTTACCAGAGGGTGGAAGGTCGGTGTAGGGCTGTGCCTGTGCAAGGGGAACCGACTGTCCCGAGGCCCACGATGGTCCGGGCTGGTCATCAGGATCCAGTAGGGCAGAGCTGCTATCATCACTGTGGGCCTCTTCTGGGGGTGGAGTGGTGTTGTCTGGATCCTCTGGTGTGGTGACGGTCCTTCGGGTTCCTGCAGGGGCATAAGAGCATGTTTATTGCATGTGTGTGTGTAATGGTGTGCAATGGAAGGGTGAGCGTGTACCCCAGTGCAAGCATTCCTGTGTGGGAGCTTGTGTGATGGTGGTTTAGGGGATTGTATGGGTGTGTGCAGTGGGCATGCTTTAGTGCTGGGTGTCCATGCTTAGTTCTGTCATGCAGGGCTTGGTGTTGGGATGTGTGGTTTGTGTTATTAGTACATTAGTGAGGATTTGTGGTGATAGGGGAGGGGGTGAGGGTGGGGGTGTGTGATAGCATGCAGGTAGGGTGGGGGATATGATAGTTAAGATTTGACTTACCAGTGTCCCATCCTCCACCGACTCCTGCGAGGCCCTCAGGATGCATGATGGTCAAGACTTGCTCCTCCCATGTTGTTAGTTGTGGGGGAGGAGGTGGGGGTCCGCCGCCAGTCCGCTGAACCGCGATGTTGTGCCCTTGAGACCGTTGAATGCACCTTCCCCCGTAGGTCATTCCACCTCTTCCTGCTGTCCTCCCTATTTCTTGGGTGCTGTCCCACTGCGTTGACCCTGTCCATGATTCTTCGCCATAGCTCCATCTTCCTGGCTATTGATGTGTGCTGTACCTGTCAGCCAAATAGCTGTGGCTCTACCCGGATGATTTCCTCCACCATGACACGGAGCTCCTTCTCGGAGAAGCGGGGGTGTCTTTGGCGTGACATGGGGTGGTGTGTGTGATGTGTGGGGCGGTGTGAGTATTGATGTGTGTGGTGATGTGTAGTGGTGTGTGGTGTTTTGTGCGTGGAGGTGGGTTGGGTGATGGTGTTGTGTGCTTCTGTATGGTGGTGTTGTCTTGGCTGTGCAGTCTCTCCGGCCTTCGTCCGTGAATTGTGGTCGTAGGGGTTTGTGGGTGATGCAGGTGTGTGTTTTATATTGTGTTGGGTGTGTCGGAGTGGTGTTTGTATGTGTCTCAAGTGTGTGTATTTTGAATTGTCCAATGTGGCGTTGTTTTGGAGATGTGTGTGTATTTTGAGTGCGGCGGTGTGTACCGCCAATGGAATACTACGGTTGGAAAACCGCCGAGTGGATTCGTGGGTCGCAATAGCATCGGCGTGTTTCTGTTGGCGTGGAGGTGGAGGTTTTGTTTTTGCCAGTTTCTCACTGACCTTTGGTGTGGCGGTGTTGTGTGGGTGTCTGAATTTAGGCGGATTCCGAGATGTGGGTCATAATAGCTGTGGTGGAATTCCGTGGCATTGTATTGGCGGTCTTCTGCACGGCGGTAAGCGCCTTTTACCGCCAATGTTGTAATGACCCCCAATATGTGTACCATAAATTACCCCAATGATGTTGGGGATATGTCCCATTGCATAGAAGTCAGCTTTCAATGTGGCCAAATTCTCCACCTGGGGGAAAACAATGTAGCTACGCATTTGTTTCATATGGGCCGACACCACTCTTGTTAGCACTATTGAGAACATTGACTGTGACATTCCTGCTGCCAAGCCCACTGTCACTTGGAAAGAACCAGCTGCCAAGAAATGGAGCACAGATAGCACTTGCACAAGATGGGGGATCCCAGAGGGGTGATGGATAACAGAGATCAGGTCTGGATCCAATTGTTCACACAGCTCCTGGATTGTGGCCCTGTCAAATCTGTAGGTGAGGATGATGTGCCTGTCCTCCATTGTTGCCAAGTCCACCAGGGGCCTGTACACAGGGGGGAGGTCTCAATCTCCTATTTATCTGCAGCAGTTGCAACCTTGAGGACAAAATTAGCATCTTGTCAGTATTCAGCATTTCCAAAATGTACAGTGCTTGCATGTTGTGACTGAAACAGTGTGTTGTTGTATAGGCCCAAATGGTGCCTATGTGTGCTGTGACGCAGTTAGGTGCCATGGCCTGCCCCCCACCCCCCGAAATGGCGTTCGCCTGTCCTGTGTGGATGGACAGATGGAAATGAGGTAATGCCGCTGTTGTTGTGTGCCGTTGCGGGAGGCGATCAAGTACCACCATGCAACTCCTCATTGGTTGTAATTGGGCCCTATGGGTTACAGTGGCCAATGGTGATGTACGCCGGTGGTATGCACCGCCGCGGACGTGACCACAATTTTCTATCTGTTCACTCACTTGCTACCTGACCTTCAACAGGAGAGTACCTCTACTGCATGTGCTGCTGTGACCTGTGTCTGGAACCGACCATGGCTCGTGTCACTGGGGAAAAGGCTCCTGCCTTCACCGTTGCAGGGTTGGAGAGACTGGTGGATGGGGTCCTTCCCCAGTACCGAATGCTGTATGGGCCTCCACACCAACAGGTGAGTACACTGTGAGCATGATGCATGGGACATGAATGCATGGAGTGCTGCATGTTAGGGCCTCGTGTAAGGAGGGGGTGGTTGAAAGGTCCTGGGCAGTGTGCTGCATGTATGGTGTGCAATGTCTGTGCGTAAGGGGATGGGAGGGATATGGTGGGCCATGAGTGTAACAGGCCGGGCGGTATGACTGATACCTTTTTACCATGTTTATTTCTCTGCAGGTCAGCGCCCATCAGAAAAAGGGTATATAGCGTGCCATCGCCAAGGATGTGCGGACCCTGGGGGTCTAATGCAGGCAGAGCACCCGCTGTTGCAAACGGTGGGAGGACCTGAGACGCTGGTTAAGGAAGATGGCAGAGGCCCAGCTGGAGATGGCCACCCAACGAGGAAGGGGTGCCCATCAAACCCTGACCCCCGTGATGTTCCGCATACTGGCGGTGGCCTGTCTGGAGCTGGATGGGCGTTTGAGGGCATCACAGCAGCCACAAGGGGGTGAGTACAGTTTCACATTATACTACTTGTGCGTGGTGAAGTGGTCTTAGGGTGGGGAATATCAGCCTATTGGTGCCTCTAGGCCAGGCCAAGCACTGCAGGGTAGGTTCCATGTTGGGCAGGGTCCTGATGTAAAATACCTCCAAACAAGCTAGTAGGCATCCACTACTGGGTAGGGGTCTCTGGGTCTCAGGTATGCTGCAATTGGCGTTAGGTATTCCTGTCCATGGCCTTTTGACTAGCATTGTGACTGGTTGTGCATTGCCTACTGCGTACGGAGGTTCCCTGTGTGTGTGTGTGTGTGTCGTGTACGCCAAATGTGGTGTTGTTGCTGCCATTGACCAAGTGTATCCTCTGTCTCTTCCCCCTCCTTTTTGTTTTGTAACCCTGTCCTCTGTGCTTTAGCATCATCTGGCGGAGCAGCAGAGGCACCAGCAACGGAGGGAGCTGCATCCCACAGGGCCCATGAGGCCGAATTCATCGACTGTGAGGGCACCAGTGAGAGGGAGGGCGAGGGGAGCACCACGGCGGAGATAGGACAGTTCTGACAATGATACCTCCTCTGATGGAAGCTCCCTAGTGGTGGCGGACACCTCTGTGGCCACCCCAACTACAGGTACAGCTTCCAGCCCCTGTAACAGCACTGCTCTCCCAGCAGCCCCTTAGCGAGTTTCCCATGCCCGCTCACCCAGGAGGGTGGTCATCTCCTTTGCCCCAAGCACCTCAGGCCCTGCCCCAGTTAGCTCTGCTGCCGTCAGTGAGAAGGCTATTGACCTTCTGCGATCCAGTTGGCCAGTTAACCATAGTGAATGCCATCCAGGGGCTGGCAGGCCATTTGCAACAAACAAATCCATTCCTAGAGAGCATTCACTCTGGCATGGCAGCCCAACAGAGATCAATCCAGGCTCTGGCCTCCTTCCTGATGGCAGCCATTGTTCCTGTCTCTAGCCTCCCCCCTCCAACTTCCTCTGCCCAGTCATATTCCCCTGAACCCCAACCTATCCCATGCACATACTCAGACCAGCATACATCCAAGACAACACACAGGAGTGGCTCAGGCAAACACAAGCACCAAACATCAACCCACAGGCACTCACACAAACACCATCCAGAATCAGAGGAACCAACATCCACTGTGTTCCTCCTCCTCCACCTCGTCCACCTCCCTCTCAGTAGCATCTCCACTCACACCTGCCTGCACTACATCCTCATCCACTGCTTCCATCGCCATCATGCCTATCACTACACACCCCTCACTGGCAGACACCACCCCCACATCCATGCACACATCCCCTGTGGCCTCTCCCCTGTGTCTGTGCCTCCTCCTCCCAAAGTACACAAACAGAAGCACTGAGACACCCAACAGCCATCCACCTCACAACAGCATCCAGCCCATACACCTGCACCCAAACACAGCAGACAGACACCTCCTATAACCACTCCATCTTCCTCCACTCCCAAACCTTCACACTCCTCCCACCCCAGTGTCCCTAAGAAGCTTTTCGTCTCCGCCGTTTACCTCTTGCCTACCATCCCCGCGTCCTTCATGTAGGGCCAGGGTGGTCAGAACCCAGGCTAGCACCTCAGCCACCCAGTCCAGAGCCACAGTAGTGTTGGTAGCTACTGCAGGTGTGAGAGGCTCCAAGGAACCACCCATTAGAATTGGCAGCGCGCCTGCACCAGCTACCAATGTGAAAGGCAAGGATGCACCACCAGCTGGCAAGGAGGCACCACCAGCTGGCAAGGGCAAGGAGGCACCACCAGCTGGCAAGTGCAAGGAGGCAGCACCAGATGGCAAGGGCAATGACAAGGAGGGAAGGGGAAGGGCAAGGACAAGGAGGCACCACCAGATGGCAAGGGCAAGGAGGCACCACCAGCTTAAAAAGGCAAGGGCAAAAGGGCTGCACCTGCAGGCAGGAAGGACAAGAGGCCTGGTGCTGGGACTGATTCTGAGCACCCACCACCAACCATGGAGGTTCAGCCATCCGAGGCTGCAGGGAAGGGCTGGAGCCTCCCCCCACCACTGGCATCACTGCCACCAGCACCGCCACCTGCACCGCTGCAATCAGCAGCAGCCCCAGTGGGCAGCTGTCCGAGGCTGCAGGCGAAGGGCTGGAGCCTCCACCCACCACTGGTATAACCGCCACCAACACCGCCACCTGTACTGCCACCTGCACCGCCACCAGCACCGCTGGCAGCAGCAGCAGCCCAAGTGGGCAGCAGTTCGAGGCTGCCGGGGAAGGGCAGGAGCCTTCCCCCACCACTACCAGCACTGCCACCTGCACTGCTGCCAGCAGCAGCAGTCCCAGTGAGCAGCTGTCTGAGGCTGCAGGGAAAGTGTTGGAGCCTCCCCCCACCCCTGCCAGCCCAGACACCAGCACCGCCACTGCCACCACTGAGCAGCTGTCACCGAGGGCGGCCAGTGTGTAGTCCTGACTCCATGGACTGTAATGCATCCTGAGTCCTGCAAATCGTGTGGGTGTGACACCCAGGTGAGAGACTGTGACCTTGCACTCCCCAAGATTTGCATCACAGGGCACAATGCTCCCTCAAGAACCAGTGGAGAAGGCATCCACTCACCCCCTCCTTGCCAGGATGAAGCACTCTGGGCACAAAGCCCCCTCCAGAACCAGTAGATAAAGGCATCCACTCACCCCCTCCTTGCCAGGATGAAGCACACTGGGCACAAATCCCCCTCCAGAACCAGTGGAGAAGCCATCCACTAGAGAGACTGTGGCCTTGCACCCCCCAGGACCCAGCAGTGGGCAAACCACCCACTTGGTAGACTGCGGCTTTGCACTCCCCAGGACCATCCAGTGGGCAAAACACCCACTTGAGAGACTGTGGCTTTGCACTCCCAGCACCAAGCAGTGGGCAAACCACCCACTAAGAAGACTGTGGCTTTTCACTCCCCAGGACCAATCAGTGGGCATACCACCCACTTGAGAGACTGTGGCTTTGCACTCTCCAGAACCAAGCAGTGGGCAAACCATCCACTTAAGAGACTGTGGCTTTGCACTCCTGAGGACATCACACAGGGCATGTTGCCCCCTCCAGGACCAGTGGTGTTGTACCATCTTCTGGCTGAGGTGCCCCCCGCTTCCCGTCCCCCTGAGGGGCCTGTGTATTTTCAAACTGATGTCCCTGCAGTGTTCTCTCCGTGTTGATGCAGGAGTCAAGTGGGGCCTTGGCCTATGTGATGTGTCCCAGTGACCCATGGGCATTGTGGACTGGGCAGTGTCCCTCCATTTGTATATATGTACTTACTGTTTTGATTTTTGAGGACACATTTCTAGTATTTTATCTAATTACATTCACTTTAATCACTTCCTTTTGTCCTTGCATTATTCCTGAGGGGTAGGGGGAATATGTAATGTTACTGCAACTGGTTGTGTGTATGGTGTTGGGGTGTTCTGTGTTGCGTGTGTGTGTGTCACTCTCTTATTCCTCCCCCTCCCTTGTGTACTAGGCGGCAGTACTCACCGTGGTCATCTTCATCGGCGTTAGTATGCATGGTGTAGGAGGAGGTAGACCAGCATGGGGAACACCTGCAATTCGGGCTTCATAGTGGCGTGGTTGTTCCCTGATTGTCCAGATATGAGTCTTTCCCTTCTGTGTTCTGTTCATGCTGTGCTTTTGATGTCGTTGGTACCGCCCTAGAAAAGGTGGCAGATAGGCCTGTCATAATAGAGTGGCTGGTACATTGTCTTCCGCCTGGCTGTTGGCAGTTATCGCCGCAGTGCTTGTTGCTACCACCATGGCGGTCAGTGTGTTAAAGCGCTGTCTGTGTGGGCCGTTTCCTCTGTGGTCAGAAGTCAATTTGTTTACCGCCGGCTTATTGGCGGTGTTACCGCCGCTTTATCACCGACCACCAGGTTTGTAATGAGACCATATTATTTAAAAAACACGCTAGCTGAAGAGCATAGAGCTCCCGCTATGAGTGCTTTAAAACATGTGGTAAGTTCTCCTGAGGTCTTGCTTCTAAAGATCCAGGAGACTTACTGTTTTTTAGTGTTGCTGGGGGTGGGGCACAGTTAGATTCCCCAAAGCCCCCCACAACATTTAAAAAGTCTATTCTAAGGGCATAACCAAGCTCAAAAAGATATAAACAAAAAAGCTTTTGCAGGGCATTATGCGGCGCTCCTTCAAGGAGCAGTAAATGGTAAATGAGCATCTCCTGCCACTCAATTATTGTTCACTTTTCATTTATATAAAAAAAAAAAAATCCTGGGTGACCAGGTGCCCTCTTAGGACTCCCTTTTTATATTTATAGGGGATGCATGGCCCCCTCCCTGAACTTTTATTGTGCTGCAGACCACATACCCTAGGGCCTTTCTTTATTTGATGGAAGGGGACATGCAGTACCACTGCCTGAGTCTTTACAGACCCAGGGACCACATCCCCGGGACTTTCTGTTTTTTAAGGGGAGGTAAGATCCCAGTCCCTTCCCTGAACATCTTGGAGCTTTTTTCTTTTATAAATTTAGGGAGCAGGTACTCCCGTCCCAAGCCTTTAAGAACCCTGGAACACTATCCCCAATGGCCTTTCTGTTTTTTAGGGAAGAGGATATGGCTCCACCCCATTAACTGAGCCTCTTTTTATAAGGGCGGTAGGTTGTGTAGCCCCCTTTAGGGTCCCATGGACTTCATACACCAGGTCCTTTCCATTTCCTTAAGATAAGAGCAAACAGCTCCCATCTCAGGGGCATATTTATACTCTGCTTGCGCCGAATGTGCATCAAAAATTTTGACGCACATTCAGGGCAAACCCTGCCCCATATTTATACTTTGACGCCCAACCCAGCGGACGTCAAAATCCCACCATGTGCGTCATTTTTTGGAAGGGGGTACCTGCCTTGCGTTAATTATATGCAAGGTAGGCATTCCCTTCCAAAAAATGACTTTAAGGCCTGTGCGCCTTATTTATACTCCCGCCTCATTTTGACGCACAGGCGGGCCTTAAAAAACTTTTTTAATGCCTGGGTCAGGGCAGGCGTTAAGGGACCTGTGGGCTCGGAAGGAACCCAGAGGTGCCCTCCCATACCCCCAGGGACACCCCCTGCCACCCTTGCCCACCCCAGGAGGACACCCAAGGATGGAGGGACCCATACCAGGGAAGGAAAGGTGAGTTCTGGTAAGTATATTTTTGTATTTTTTTTAAGTGGCATCGGGGGGCCTGATTTGGGCCCCCCTACATGCCACTATGCCCAATGACCTTATGTCCCCATCCCCTGAGGCCTTTTTTTAAAAGGGTAGCTGGGTGTCCCTCCCAGAGCCTTCACATCCCCAGGGACTCCATCCCTTAGGGCCTAAGGTGGGTGCCTCATGCCCACCTGGACCCACCGTGGGTGTAGTGTGATTCAGTGTTGCTCTTGCCTGGTAGAGGCAGCTGTTTTGGATTGCCTCTGCTGGGTGGGAGCAATCTGAGTTTCCCTGCACAGAAAATACAGTGACCCCAAGGTAGGCCCCATAGGACACAGTCACTGAGCCAGCTCTGTGGGATGGGCTCACCGGGGCCTTATCAGGCTTGTGAAGGAGACCAAATGCCCCCTCCCTTTCTATTTAAATATTGGCCCTGGGGTATGGGGTCCCCGGAGCCTTAACAAGCTCAAGGAGAGGGGCTCCACTCACAACCCACTCCCCAAATATTTTGCATCAAGACTACAGGTGACTGGTCCACACCAGGAGTATAATCATTTAAATTATAAAGAATGCTGCGATCCCCAAGAAGCCTATAGCTATAACCCTTATATTGAAGTAGCAATAACCTGCACACTAACATTCAGAGTGTTGTCATCATTTATGTCATTTCAGATTTTGCACATATGTTGCGAATTATATCATAGTTCATACACAAGCGATGTAAAAAGGGAAGTAATTAGCAGTGTGTGGCTTGGGTGCAAGGTATAGTGACTACTACACTAGGTATATGTTAGAAATTGGGTCTTTGGTTGGCAGTCAGGTTAACCCCTGTCCAAGCAAGGACCCTCTCTCTAGTCAGGGTAAGTCACATACAATCCAAATTATCCTGTGCCCACCCTCTGGTAGCTTGGCATTGGGCAGTCAGGCTTAACTTAAAAGGCAATGTGTAAAGTATTTATGCAATAAAACATACAATAACATGACATAGCACCACAAAAATACACCACACAGTGTTTAGAAAGATATATAATATTTCTCTGGTTAAATGCAGGTCAAAATGATCAAAGATGCAATAAGTAAATGTAGAAACATCACTGAAAAGTGAAGTATAGTGTCTTAAGTCTCTTAAAAGCAAACAAAGGCCCTCATTACAACCCTGGCAGTCGGTGCTAAAGTGGCGGTAATACCACCAACAGCCCGGCGGGAAAAAAATGGGATTACGACCGTGGCGGAAACCGCCAACATAGACAGCCACTTTAACACTCTGACCGCCACGACCGTTCAAACAAACAGCGGGGCAGACACCACCAACAGACAGGCAGGAGACAATGTACCGCCCACCCTATGACAACACGGCTATCCGCCACCATTTCCGGGGGGGAACCAACGCGAATAAAAACTTGGTGGAAACAGTACACAGAAGGGAAAACACTCACCTCTCCACACCCCACGAGGAACCAGGGCGACATGGAGCCCGAATTGCAGATCCTGCTGGCGATGGTCTTCCTGCTCCTCTATCAGGAGCTCCAGCAATGGCGGTAAAGACCATAGTGAGTACTGCACCTCCAACACAGGGGAGGGGGAAGGAAAAAGAGAGTGACACACACAAGCAAAACCCCCACCCCGACCCTCACCCACAACACCATACACACAAATACATGCTGCAACATTACATATACACCCCCCACCCCCCCTTGTAATCAATAAAAATCCATTAGTCAAAAGTCAAAATCCAGTATATACATTTATGTACAACAACTACACAAGTCCAGATAGTGAACCAATCATTGTCCGTGGACCACTGGGCCTACAAAGCATGGGAGAGGCCCACACATGATACCTGACTCCAAACAGAGAGAACACTGGAGGGGCATCACATAGAAAATATACAGGCACCTCAGGGAGAGGGGGCACCTCAGCCTGATGAACACACGACGCCACTGCTCCACAAGGGGGCTCCATGCCCATTGATGTATCCTGGGGAGTGCAAAGCCACAGTCTCTCAAGTCTTTTCAGTGGGTGGTTTGCCCACTGCTTTATCCTGGGGAGTGCAAAGCCACAGTCTTCCAAGTTTCTCCAGTGGGTGGTTTGCCCACTGCTTTATCCTGGGGAGTGCAAAGTCACAGTGTCTCAAGTCTCTCCAGTGGGTGGTTTGCCCACTACTTTATCCTGGGGAGTGCAAAGCCACAGTCTTTCAAGTATTTTCAGTGGGTGGTTTGCCCAGTGCTTTATCCTGGGGAGTGCAAAGCCACAGTCTCTCAAGTGGATAACAGTGTCCACTGGTTCTGGAGGGGGCTTGGTGCCCAGAGTGTTTCATCCTGCCAAGGACTGAGGTAGTGGATGCCTTTCTCCACTGGTTCTGGAGGGGGCTTGATGCCCAGAGTGCTTCATCCTGCCAAGGACTGAGCTAGTGGATGAGATACTCCACTGGTTCTGGAGGGGGCTTGGTGCCCAGAGTGCTTCATCCTGCCAAGGACTGAGGTAGTGGATGCCTTTCTCCACTGGTTCTGGAGGGGGCTTGGTGCCCAGAGTGCTTCATCCTGCCAAGGACTGGGGTAGTGGATGCCTTTCTCCACTGGTTCTGGAGGGGGCTTGGTGCCCAGAGTGCTTCATCCTGCCAAGGACTGAGGTAGTGGATGCCTTTCCCCACTGGTTCCGGAGGGGGCTTGGTGCCCAGAGTGCTTCATCCTGCCAAGGACTGAGGTAGTGGATGCCTTTCTCCACTGGTTCTGGAGGGGGCTTGGTGCCCAGAGTGCTTCATCCCTCCAAGGACTGAGGTAGTGGATGCCTTTCTCCACTGGTTCTGGAGGGGGCTTGGTGCCCAGAGTGCTTCAACCTGCCAAGGACTGAGGTAGTGGATGTCTTTCTCTACTGGTTCTGGAGGGGGCTTGGTGCCCAGAGTGCTTCACCCTGCCAAGGACTGAGGTAGTGGATGAGATACTCCACTGGTTCTGGAGGGGGCTTGGTGCCCAGAGTGCCCAACGTGCAGTGTGGCCAGCACAATTCCCTCACCTGGGTGTGTGTGAACGAGATTGCCGAGGTACAGGTAGCATGATACGCCATGGAGGCAGCGACATACCCCACACTGCTACGGCTTCGCATTCCATATGCAGGTGACAACTGTGATGACAGTGATGCTTCATGGAAGCTGCCCAGGGTCCTAGAACTCACCACCAGCCTCGGATGACTGACCACTGGGGATGGTAGCCATGTCTGCGGTGGATACACTGGCTGAGGATGTCGCGGGGCCGCTGGCGGTGCTTGCGGCAGTGTCAGTTGCGGCAGAGCAGGCGGCTGGGTCTGTGGCAGCGGTGCTGGCTGCGCGGTCTGTGGCGGTGGTGCTGGCGGCGGGGTCTGTGGTGGCGGTGCTGGCGGCGGGGTCTGTGCCGGTGCATGTGGCGGTGCAGGTGGTGGTGTTCTCCGCCGTACAGGTTGGTGTCGACATGGACAGAAGGTGTGAGACTGGTCCCTCAGTCGGTGACACCATGATCTCTCCTGACCTGCCCTTCAGTTTTTGGCCCTGCCCCACCTTTGATGGTGGTGCAGCTGTCTTGCCACTATCCTCTTTTGTTTTCCCTGACCCCTTGGTGGTAGGTGTTTTCTGCTTCTCCCTCAGGGATGTGGGTACCTTTTTCACCTTGGCAGGTGGTGGAATGTCCTTGCCCTCGCTCCGTGGCACACTGGCAGCCCTGATGGTTGGCGCACTCCATGACCCTGCAGTTTCTGGCACCACTGTGCCTGGGGCTGTGGTGGCTGAGGTGCTGGGCTGGGACCTGGAAAGCCTGGCCCTAGGGAAAGGACGGGGGGAGGTGTAGGGAAGAGGTCAATAGTAGCCAGGAAAGGTTTTTAGGCACACTGGGACGGGTAGATGGCGGGGTTTAGGAGTGGAGGTAGAGGTGGTGGTTGTAGGAGGTGTACGTCTGCTGAATTTGGGTGAAGGTGCGTGGGCTGGAGGCTGTTGTGAGGCTGGGTGTGTGCCTGCATTTGTGTACTTTGGGGGGAGGGCTCAGAGACACACTGGGAGAGGACACAGGGGATGTGTGAATGGTAGTAGGGGTGGTGAGTGCACGTGATCGGTGTGTGGTGATGGGCGTGCTGGTGATGGAGGTAGTGGCTGAGGATGTAGTGCATGCATGTGTGAGTGGAGACGAGACTGGGAGGGAGGAGGGAGAGGTGGAGGAGGGGGGACACAGTGTAGGCATTGGATGTTGGTATGTGTGCATGGGTATGATGCTTGTGTGAGTGCCTGTGGGATGTGTGGTGCTTATGTTTGCCTGAGCCACCCTTGTGTGTTGATGTGTGTGCATGCTGGTCTGATGGTGTGCTTGGGATAGGCTGAGGTACAGGGGATTGGGTCTGGGTGGAGGAAGTTGGAGGGGGTAGGCTGGACACAGGGACAATGGCTGCCATCAGTGCTGAGGCCAGAGCCTGAAATGCTCTCTGTTGGGCTGCCTGGCCTGAAAGAATGCCCTCCAGGTATGAATTTGTTTGTTGCAAATGCCTCTCAACACCTTGGATGGCATTCAGAATGGTAGAATGCCCAACAGTGAGGGACCTCAGGAGGTCAATAGCCTCCTCACTGAGGGCAGCAGAGCTGACTGGGGCAGGGTCAGGGGTGCCTGGGGTGAAGGAGCTGCCCACCCTCCTGGGTGAGCGGGCACGGGACACATGCTGAGGGGCTGCTGGGAGGGTGGTGCTGGTAGGAGGGGTGCCGGTTGTACCTGTTGATGCGGGGGGCACAGAGGGGCCCGCCACCGTAAGGGATCTCCCATCAGAGGAGGAGTTGCTGTCACTGCTGTCTGTGCCTGTCCCCGCGTAGAGCTCCCCTCGCCCTCTGTCCCATTGGTGGCTTCTGACTCTGTTGTTTCACCCTCTACGGCCAAGTGGAATGCAGCTCCCTCCTGCTCCGGTTCCAATGCTCCTCCGCCTGATGATGCTATTGCACACAAGAACAGGGAGACCACAAAAAGGGGGGGGACAGAAGAAAGACATGTTCAGTGCATGCAACACCACTACTGTTGGCGGACACTACAGTCACAGCAACAGTCTACACTACGCCATGTACTTATAGTTCCTAGATCAATCACATGCCCATGGGGTACAAGGCCTATGCCCGATTGCTGCACACATGGAAGTCACAGGAGCCTGACTAGGTGTTGATGGCACTAACCACTAGGGGGGTTGGGGTGCCTCTGAGCCTGCCTCACAAGGGACCTTGCCTACAAAGATCGACCTGGTCTATGGGAACCCACTGACCACCTCCCCCACCCAGACACCTTGTAATGAGTCAGCTGAATGAGAGTGTACTCATCCCCTTGTGGCTGCTGTGATGCCCTCAAGCGCCCATCCAACTCCGGATACGCCACCACCAGGATGCGGAACATCAGGGGGGTCATGTTGTGACGGGCACCCCTCCCACTTCGGGAGGCCATCCCCAGCTGGGCCTCCGAAGTCTTTTTGCTCCAGCGGTGAAGGTCCTCCCATCTTTTCCGGCAGTGGGTGCTCCATCTGTGGTGGACCCCCAGGGTCCGGACATCCTTGGCGATGGCACGCCAAATACCCTTCTTCTGGTGGGCGCTGACCTACAGGAATAGTACAGGGGAAAAGGAAAATCTTAACCCGTCCGGACCGTCATACTCATTGGCCCACGTTCCCACCCTTGCCCTGACGCACATACACTCACCGTCCGCCCATGCAGGCCTCAGTCCCCCCCCATTTATCTTCCATCCACACCACTCCAAACAGGCATTGCCCATGCAGCATGCTCACAGTGTACTCACCTGTTTGTCTGGAGGACCGTACAGTTGTGTGTACTGAGAGAGGACCCCATCCACTAGTTTCTCCAACTCCTCAGAAGTGAACGCAGGGGCCCTTTCCCCAGACACATGAGCCATCGTAGCTTCCAGACTGAGGTCACAGCAGCACTTGCAGTGTAGGTCCTCTCCTGTTGAAGGTCAGGTATCAAGCGAGTGAACAGACAGAAAATGACGGTGACGTCCGCGGCGGTGCGTACTGTCACCACCGGCGTACATCGTCATTGGCTCCTGGGGCCCACAGGGTCCAATGTTAACCAATGCATGATTGTGCCGCGGTCTTGGACCACCTACTGCAACGGTGTACAACGCCAGCGCAGTTACCTCATATCCCTTTGTCCCACCTTACAGGTCAGGCAGCTGCCATTTCAGGGGGCCACATGGCATTAATATTACCTGCGTCACACCAATGTAGGCCTTGAATACACACAGTAAAAGGCACATTGCGGATTAATTAATGTGTGCAAATGACATGTTGTCATACCTCAGTGTTGGCTGACTCTCTGCTCGCTGTTCTCGTCCATAGGGCGCTTCTGCTGGGGCAGGTGATGAGATGGCGGCATCCTCAGGTGTACAGACCGCTGGTGGACCTGTCGACAATGGAAGAGAGACACGTAATAGTCACCTACAGCCTTGATCATGCAACAATCCATGAACTGTGTGCCCAGTTGGAGCCAGACCTGATGTCAGCTATCCGCCATCCCACAGGAATCCCCCCTCTAGTGCAGGTCCTGTCAGTACTCCATTTCCTGGCAAGTGGTTCCTTTCAAACAACAGTGGCCATTGCATCAGGGATGTCCTAGCCAATGCTCTCTAACGTGTTGTCCAGAGTGTTATCTGCCCTGCTGAAACAAATGCGTAGCTACATCGTGTTCCCTCAGGTGGAGGATTTGCCCACAGTGAAAGGTGACTTCTATGCCATTGGACATATCCCCAACATCATAGGTGCCATTGATGGGACACATGTGGCCTTGGTACCGCTCCGCAGGAGTAAACAGGTGTACAGAAACCAGAAGAGCTACCATTCTATGAATGTGCAGATGGTGTGTTTGGCAGACTAGTACATCTCCCATGTGAATGCCAAATTTCCTGGCTTAGTGCACGGCGCTTACATTCTGAGGAATAGCAGCATCCCTTATGTGATGGGGCAACTCCAGAGGCACTGTGTGTGGCTAATAGGTGAGGACAAGGACCCTATACAGTGTGAATAGTTGTCTGGGTATGGGGTTGTCCCTGTGTGTTTAACAGTTGTCCCTCGACATTTGCAGGTGACTCTGGTTACCCCAACCTGTCATGGCTACTGACCCCAGTGAGAAATCCCAGGCAAGGGCAGAGGAACGCTACAGTGAGGCACATGGGCGAACTAGGCGAGTGATTGAGCGCACCTTCGGCCTCCTGAAGGCCAGGTTCCGGTGCCTCCATATGACAGATGGTTCTCTCTACTACTCACCAAAGAAGGTGTGCCAGATCATCGTAGCCTGCTGTATGCTGCACAACCTGGCTTTGCGACGGCAGGAGCCTTTTCTGCAGTGAAGAAGAGGAGGCAGAAGAAGAGGATGTCGACAACAGAAACAACATAATCATGCAGTACTTCAGGTGAGACACAGGTAAGAAGATGTCACTGCCTCCCACATCTCATATAATTGTTGGACCTAGGATAAGTCTGTCATTTTCACTCAGTGTATGGACCCTGACTTGTCACTTTGCCTTCCATTTCACAGATGTGGGTCTCACTTTGTGCCCTCTGCTATATTTCCTCCAGCCCTACAGCTGTGTTAGATCGGTATGTGAACAATTAAATTGACATTGCTATATTCCATGGTTATTGCAATTATACGTTTGTGAAAGCACAGACTGACTCTAGATTGTTTTGTGATTGAAGTGTGTTTATTTCTATGCAAATAAGTGGAGGGGGTTGTAAAATTGGCAGGGGGATGGTGGAGGAATGTCCATGGCAGAGTCCATTCTCTTGGTCTCACAGGTGCATTGTCCAAAGGGGCATAGGAAGTGGAGCAATGGCAGTTTAAGGGTGGACAGGGTGACAAAGTGGGACAGAAGGGTGACATTCAGGGGGGTCTCATTTCATGGAGGGTGTCTTGGCAATGTTCACTGTCTTGTTCCTGGATCTCATGGACCGTTTGCGGGGTGGTTCTCCATCTGCAGGGGGTGGGGTGCTGGTGTCGTGTTCCTCTGGCGGTGCTTACAGTCTACTAGTGCCAGCAGAAGTGGAGGGCTGTTCATCATCCAGGCTAGTGTGAGGGACCCCTTGTTGTGCCACTGTGTCCCTCCTGGTGTTGACAAGGTCTTGCAGCACCCCTGCAATCGTGACCAGGGTGTTGTTAATGGACTTCAGGTCCTCCCTGATCCCCAGATAGTGTTCCTCCTGCAGCCGCTGGGTCACCTGAAACTTGGCTAGAACCATTGCCATCTTCTCCTGGGAATGATGGTAAGCTCCCATGATGTTGGAGAGGGCCTCACGGAGAGTGGGTTCCCTGGGCCTGTCCTCCCCCTGTCACACAGCAGTCCTCCCAGTTTCCCTGTTTTCCTGAGCCTCTGTCCCCTGAACCGTGTGCCCACTACCCCTGCCCCCAGGTCCCTGATTGTCTTTGGTTGGTGGGTTTGCCTGGGTTCCCTGTAGTGGTGGACACACTGCTGATTGACGTGTCCTGGGGACAGAGGGATGGGCCCACTGGGTGGGTGCTGTGCTGGTGTTTCCTGAGGGGGAGGCTCTGTGGTGGCTTGTGCCAGTGTCAGGGGAAGCGACTGTCCTGAGGTCCCTGATGTGCCAGGCTGGTCATCTTGATCCAGTTGTGCAGAGCTGCTGTCATCACTGTGGGTCTCTTCTGTGGGGGGACTGGACATGTCTGGTACCTCCTGTCCGGTGACGTTGGGTAGGGGTCCAGCAGGGGTGTAAAGGCATGATTATTGCATCTGTGTGTGCCTTTGTGTACAATGGGTGAGTGACCATGTACTTCAGTGCTTGCATTCTTGTCTTGGTCCTTGTGTGATATTTGGTCTGGGGTCTGTGTGGGTATCTGTAGTGGAGATGCTTTGGTGATGGGTTTCCATGCTTTAGTGTTGCATGCAGGGCTTGGTGTTGGGATGGGTGGGTTGTGATAGTGGGGCATATGTGAGGTGTTGGAGTGATGGGGTGAGGGTGAGGGTGGGGGTATGTGATGTCATGCAGGTAGGGTGGGGGATATAATAGTAAAGCTTTGCCTTACCAGAGTCCAGTCCTCCTGCTACTCCTGTGAGGCCCTCAGGATGCAGTATTGCCAAGACCTGATCCTCCCATGTTGTTAGTTGTGAGGGAGGAGGTGGGGGTCCACTGCCAGTCCTCTGTTCAGCAATCTGGTGTCTGAAGACCACAGAATGCACCTTCCCCCATAGGTCGTTCCACGTCTTCCTGATGTTATCCCATGTTCTGGGGTGCTGTCCCACTGAATTGACCGTGTCGACGATTCTGCGCCATAGCTCCATCTTCCTTGCAATGGAGGTGTGCTGCACCTGTGATCCAAATAGCTGTGGCTCTACCTGGACGATTTCCTCCACCATGACACTGAGCTCCTCCTCAGAGAACCTGGGGTTTTGTTGAGGTGCCATGATGTGGTGTGGGTGATGTGTGAGATGGTGTTTGTTGTGATGTGTGAGGGGATGTGTTGTGTGTTGTTTGAGGTGCGTGGATGTTGTGTAAGTAATGGTGTTGTGTGTCTGTGGATGCTGGTGTTGTTTATGGTGGTGTCTCTCTCTGGCCTGGTATCAGAATTCTGGTAGTAAGGGTTTGTAGGTGATGTGGGTGTTTGTTTTATATTGGATTGGGTGTGTGGGTGTGGTGTGTGTATGTGTATCAAGTGTGTGTATTTCTATTTGTCCAATGTGGTTGCGTTTTGTAAGTGTGTGTGTATTTTGAGCGCGGCGGTGTGTACTGCCAATGGAATACCGCGGTTGAAAGACCGCGCGTGGATTCGTGGGTCTTGATAGTGTGGGCATATTCCTGTTGGCGTGACGGTGGAGGTTTTATTATCACCAGTTTATCACTGACCTTTGGTGTGGCGGACTTGTGTGGGTGTCTGTATTATGGCGGATTCCGAGCTGCGGGTCGTAATAGCTGTAGTGGAATTCCGCGGCTGCAGCAGTATGTTGGCGGTCTTCTGCGCGGCGGTAAGCCGGATTTACCACCAGGGTTGTAATGAGAGCCAAAGTCTCTTTCAAGCACAAAGTACCTGATTTGCGTGAAAAATCTCTGCAAAGGGCCAGAGAGGAGGAGAAGTGTGGAAACAAAGGTATGTGTGTTGATTTCTCGGGCCGCACACGGCAATGCGTTGTTTAGTTTCCACGCAGGGATGGCTGTGCGTCAATTTCTGGCACTTGGTCGTGGATCCTCATCGGGTTGCGGGGTTTTCAGACGCCCCCGGGTCTGTGCGTGGAATCCTGGACTTGCGGAGTGAAGTCATAAGCGCTGCATCGATCCGGTGGGCGTTGCATGGAATTTTCTCCCGCACGGCATGCGCTGCATTGATTCCTCTCTGGAAATCAGGCTGCATCATCCCAGGTTGGATGTGCGTCGATCCAGTGGGCCATGTATCGAAGTTCTGGTTGCAACACAGGCGCTGCATTGTTCTTCTCCTTGCGAAGTCACGCTGCATCGTTCCAGTTCGGTGTGCAGTGAATTTCTCACTGCGAGGCAGGCTGCGCGCTGGTTTTAGCACGCTGTGCGTTGAATTTTCACCGCACAAGGAGTCCAGTTGCAAGAGAGAAGTCTTTTTGGTCCTGAGGCTTCAGGGAACAGGAGGCAAACTCTATCCAAGCCATTGGTGAGCTCTTCTTCACCACAACCAGAGAGCAGCAAGGCAGCAGTCCTTCACAGTCAGGTGAGTCCTTAGGGCAGCCAGGCAGTTCTTTGCAGGATGCAGGTTCTGGTTCCAGTTTTCTTCTCCAGGAAGTGTCTGAGTTGGAAGGGGCGGAGGCCCTGTTTATATACCCAAATGTGCCTTTGAGGTGGGGGAGACTTCAAAGAGTGACTTAGATATGCACCAGGTCCCCTTTCAGTTCAATCCTGTCTGTCAGGGTCCCAGTACGGGGTGGGACAGTCCTTTGTGTGAGAGCAGGCCAGCCACCCTTCTAGCCCAGGAAGACCCATTCAATGCAGATGTATGCAAGTGAGGCTGAGTATCCTGTGTTTGGGGTATGTCTGAGTGAATGCACAAGGAGCTGTTAACTAAACCCAGCTAGACGTGGATTGTAAGGCATAGAAAGTTTTAAGTGCAGAGAAATGCTCAGTTTCTAAAAAAGCACTACAGTAAATACAGCTGAACAGAGCTACCCCAAATTTGGAAGAATGTTAAATCTTGGCACTGAAAGTGTGTTTCTTGTGATTTGGTGTAAATCTGCTCTGTAGTGTTTGGGACATTAAGCGTGAAAATATTTGTATAACTGGACGCTTGGGTTTGTGAAAGCCTCACAAAAGTCCTGTGGTTGCTCAAATTAAAAGCATGGAGTAATCTGATTGGTCAAGGGGGCTGTTCTTCACATCAGGCAAATTGCTCCCTGTAGGACCAAGACTCTCCCGTAAGTCTCTAGTGAGCGAGCACTCTGACTGTTGAAGAAATAGAAATTAAATGGTCACCATTACTGACTATGTCGAAAAATCCTGGTATTGTGAAAATGATCATTAAAAGCTATATAAAGTGGTAGGTTAAAGGTATCCAGCCCCCTACTAATGGAGTGGAGGTCTATGAGGCATTAGTAGAGTGATGAAGCAAACTGTAAATTCTTCTCAAAAAAATGTTGACTTCCCACCGGAGTTTTCAGGAAACTCACAAGACTCTTACAGGATCTTTAGAAAAAAATGAGAACACAGTTTCTCTCTACACACTACTATGCACACCCATCATCTAGAAAAAAGGTTGTGGTAGAGAGGCCTGTCCTTCCTCACACACTAATACGCACACCCATTGACCAAAAGGGAGGTCTCAGCAGAAAGGCCAGTCCTTCCCTGCACCCTAATATGCACATCTGTCACCCTGGGGAGGGATCTTTGAAGGGAGGCCAGTCCTTTCGCACATCCCACTATGCATTCACATCACCCTGGGAAGGGATCTCAGCAGAGAGGCCAGTCCCTCTCCACGCCCTGCAACCCACACCTGTCATCCAAGAGAGGTCTCTGCAATGAGGCTAGTCCCTCTCCACAACCTACTCCGAACATTCCTCATTCATGGGAGACATCTCTGTGTAGAGACCAATCCATTTTCACACTCTTCTACTCTACGTCTGCAGAAAGGCCAGTCCCTCTCCACAACCCTTTACGAATGCCCGTCATCAAAGAGAGATGTCTTCCCAGATAGGTCAGTCTTTTTCCACACTCTTCTACACATATCGGTTGTCCATGAGAGAGTCCTTAGGGGAGAGGCCAGTTTCTTCCCACACCCCACTGTGCACCTCCTTCTCCATGGGGAGGGGTGTGAGCAGAAAGGCCAATCCCTTCCACAACCTACTACACACACTTGCCATCCAAGAGAAATGTCTCAATAGAGATGCCAGCCTTTTCACACACTCTTATATGACTTCCCATCATCCACAAGAGAGATGTCTGTGGAGAGGTCTGTCACTTTTCATAACCTACTATGCACACAACTCTTCCTTTGGAGAGGTCCCAGCAGAGAAGCTAGCCCCACCCCATACCCTACTATGTGCATACATCACCCGAGAGAAAGGTCTCAGTGGCGACACTCTACTATGCTGACCCATGATCCAAGATGGAGGTCTCCATGGAGAGACCAGTCCCTTTTCCCAATCTACTACACACCCTCGTCCAAGAGAGTGGTGTCAGAAGAGACCGCCAGAGTTTTCGTAGTGGGCGCAACAAAAGCCTGACAGTTTGTTGCCTCGTAATACGGTCAGTGGTCTTAGGCATGCTGCCTGCAGGAGAAGGTCATCGCCGGCCACGCCAGTCCGAATGCACCGGCGGGACTGGCGGCATTGGGGCGGTTTGGCTCCAGCCAAACCGCCGAGCATGTAATACACGGTCTTTACCACGGGGGCCGCAGTGGTAAATTCACCACCTAAAGTGTGGCGGTCTTAAGACTGCCACACTCGTGATGAGGGCCCAAGTACTTGTGACATCAGAGAGCAGTGCTATCATAACTGCCTACATCGTCTGCTGAATCCCAACTGGTGGCGTGGTGTAAGCATAGAACTAAGTCCAAATTGCCAGGTGCGGAGCCACAAGAGCATTGCCTGCATCTAAGGACTGTAGCCCCCATATTGCGGGGCCTCAACACGCATAAGCGTCTTGTCGGTGGTGAGCGGATTCAACGGTTGCAGGACCCTGCGTAGCCTGCTTCTTCGAACATTCTGCATCTCTGTTGTGCAACACACCGAGTGCATGCTCATTGCGTACGGTGTCCCACTCAAAGGGGACGACCCTTGAAGGTGAGCGCTCTCCTGTAGTAGTGACTCATTCTATCTTGTGTGGCACTGATGAATTTTCACCTGTGCATGTGCCTTGAACTGTCTCGTGCTAACCGTATCAACTGGTACTGGGCACTGTGCCTCAGTTTCAGGAGGCATGGAATTTATAACTCTTTGTTATGTGTGACAGGAACTGGCTGATGTGACCAAGATCAATGGACACCAGGCATTGTGCCCGTATTGCCTAGGTGTGACTCTAATCAAAGTGTACCTGACGGGGTGCCTCTCTCTTTCAAGAGGCTACCCTGCTGCATTCCCCTTCATTGTTAGTTCCTTTTGGGCCCTTCTTGTGGCAAACTATCTGCCCTTTCCTTACCCTACACCTAACAACAACATGTTGGTGGGTAGTATTGCATGGGCTGGGCCTGGGTGATGAGAGTAATTGACTGGGCTGAAGGATTGCTTCTGAGAGTCAATGGAAGTGGGTCAGATGACTGTGGTGCTTCATAGAACTTGGCTGGTGCCAGAAGGCACATTAAGTAATCATTGGGTTGAACAAACTATTACCTTCAGCCGCTCCTGCTCCGCATCCTGGGGCTGAACCTCCTGGGCGACGGTCAAACCCTCCATTTGCCAACTGTCTCCTAATCAGTCCTACTACCTACCCCCCACCTTCTTGTGCTAGCAATTGGCCTGTTGGATATCAGTTGAACCAAATTAGGGTGCTGCATGTGTGTGTGTGTGTGTGTGCAAGTGTATTCCATATGAAATTGCCTGATATTTGGGACACCATGTACAGGTGCTGAGTGAGTCCATGTGTGTGGAAGTGACTGCCTGAGGACTGCGTGTTAGTGATTACATCAGCTGGCAGTGTTATTTTACACGTTGATTTCTTGCTTACAGAATAATAAGTTTGACATTGGTTTTACCCGTGCAGCCTTGGCCCACAGCGCTGCCTAAAAGTGGTGTCATTTTCTGTGTGTACATTTCTGATATTGTTGTGATCTGGGTTGCACGCTAAAGTGTGTGGTATTGCATTATAATAATTGCCAGGGTGGGCCTAGGTTCTACAGTGTTACGCCCCACATGTGTGCTAGGGGAGTAACGTAGAATCTATCCCCTGTTTGCATACTGCTCTCCACCCCCAGCTCTTCTTCTGTGCTTTATAGTACATCCTTCTCCTTCCTCCTTTGGATCACGACTTTTAGTTACACTTGTACTCCCCTTGACCCTCCGGTGTCCCCCTGTCTGATGTCACATGCTGCGTCCAAGCGTTTTTTGTGCCTTTGCTATTCACACCTCTTTCTTTGCTCAGTCTTCACACTTTTTCTTAGCTTTTTACATTCCTTTTTCCCCCTCATTTCCTCCCCCTCCCCCTTTTCCCTTTTTCTGTCCTCCCTCTTGTCCCTTTTCTCTCTCAGTCCTCCCATTCCCCCCTTCCATTCTCCCCTCTTTCTCCTCCCTCCCCATCTCCCCCTCCCCTCTTTTGTTACCCTCCTCTTTGCTTTCATGCTCCTTTCCCTCCCAATGTGTGTGAGACCACCCAGTCCATAAAGGGAACTTACTCACACACCTAACTGCTACCTTCACCCCCTATGTCCATGAAGGCGATCGCCTAACCGGCGAACCCTGAGCCTAAATAGGCTACTAGAGACCTATCCTCTATATGCCCCACACACTTTTGTGTTTGAAGATGCATACTACTGATGTCACTTTAATCTGGGTTTTGGCCTACTACTGCAAGTAATATCTCTGAGTGTGATATATGCCCAGAAGTTCATGATGTTCAGATTGTACTAATTATAGTGTGTGTTGAATATAATATTTATTTAAATATCACACATGTGAAGTCTCTTTTATGATACTCAGTGTATTTATTGTGGGAGTGCTGTGCCAAGGTTTTACACATCACTTATGTGGTAAGCTTGATGGCTCAGTGCCAAGCAACTCAAGAGTGAGCGCAGGTAATACAGTGATTGTAATCACCTACACTCGATGGGAGTGCTAGGTTCTGCCTGGCTGGGGCACTGCCACAGCCACCCAGAATGGGCTGCTTCCACCAGTAGTGTACACTTGGATGTACAACTAAATACACTCCTTGATGTTATTAAGGAAGATCATCTTTCCTTCTTCAGTCAAGGGTACCCCACCTCACTTTAGAGACCTGGCATATCAAATCAGGTGTTATTATGAAAAGTAGCACACATCCAATGGTCACAGAGAAAAGCAGAAATTGTTTTAGTAACATATCTTCAGGATTTCTCCATCTCAGGGTGAAATGGTTTTGACTATTTCCATTTTATTTATATTGGAATATACAACGACTATATGAGGAAAGAGAGTAAACAACTGACAAAAGCTTTCCTTCATTTGGATTTCAAGTCCAACCCCTGTGATTATGCCTTGGCCATTGCCACCACAGAACATATCATGAGGTATGGGAGTACACAATCCAAAATGCTCTCAACCGTCAGTGATAATTAAAGCCACTTCATGACACTGTGGCCAATCCAAGAGATGTTCAACTGGAAAAATTCAAGCTCTCTGTCAAAGCCACAAAGTATGCCCTATTCTCTAGCCCAATGGATAAAGCTGCGTCCCAAAATCCAGAGGTGACCAATGATTCAGTATGGGGGATACCAGTCACAACAGGTTGCAGCAGAATGAAAAATATTCAGAAAGAACATGTGGTTAGTACAGGGGATAAAAAAGGGAGGGTGGAAAAATGGAGGGTGAAAAAGGAGGCTTGCTATTTTGACGCACATTCGGCCAAACCGTGCACCATATTTAAACTTTGATGCCCGCGGACGTCAAAATCCCACCGTGTGCGTCATTTTCTGGATGCGGGAAACCGCCTTGCGTTAATGATATGCAAGGTAGGCGTTGCCGTCCAAAAAATGACACAAACACCCGTGCACCTTATTTATGCTACCACGCAAAAATCCCGCGCGGCCGGGAGGCAGAGGCGGAAAATTACGCACAGCCCAATTTGCATCAAAAATTAACGCCTGGGTCAGGGCAGGCATTAAAATGGGGCAAACACACCTGTATTTAATCAAAACACACAGAAACAACAGCAGAGCTCCAAAAGGAAGACGTGGAGGTGCTTTTCATCCAGCGTGCACGCAGACGCAGAGCACAGGACCAGCAACAGCAGCATCCACAACACCAGCAGGGACCCCAAAGGCAACGCAGAAGGCAGGAGAGGATATTCCGCACCAGGACAACCCTGCATGGCCTCAGGGAACATGACATCATCAAGAGGTACAGGTTGAACTGGCAAGCCATTCAGCAGCTGCTGCGCAACATTGAGCCACAGTTGACACCCAGCTTGCAGACACCCTGCACCATCCCACCAGAAACCAAGCTGCTAGCTGTACTACACATGTTGGCAAGTGGCTCCTTTCAAACCACTGGCGCTCTATTTGCTGGGATCTCACAGCCATCATTCTCCGCCTTCCTACCCAAGGTACTGGATGTCATCATCACACTCATACCCTGCCACATCTGCTTCCCTAAGACACAGCAGACGCAGCAGGAGCACAAACAGGGATTTTACCTCATTAATGGATTTCCACGCGTCCTTGGTGCCATTGACTGCACACATGTACACCTTGTGCCACCTGCTGCAACTGAACATCTATACCGCAACAGGAAGCACACACACTCCATCAATGTGCAGGCCATTGTGGATCACCACGGATTGATCACCAACATCGTAGCAAAGTATCCTGGAAGTGTTCATGATTCATTCATCTTCCGTCACTGTACCATCAATCAACACGTCCAGGATGGATGATATGGAAATGGGCTACTTGTTGGTAAGTAAAGAAACCTACTTATATACACATTGCATAGCAACCCTCTAGGACAAACAACAAATACACCACGACAGCGACATGTGGACAGGAACCCACTGAGGTTGTGACACCGCTAGGCATGTTTCACATCCTCACCCAATGGGAGACACACCTAGGATCAAATGATTGTTCCAAATAACAACTGATGCCACTCCACAGAAACAAGGGGAAAATGTAAAACAATACAATGACAAACACATGGTGCCAAGTGGCATTACATCTGCGAAGATAAAATTCCAATAACACATCAATAACACCCAATCAAATACCCTTCCAGCCAATACGTACTGTGGAAGGGGTGTGGAATGTAATTTGCTGCAGGTCAAACACAGTGACTCACATAGTATAATGGTGACTACAATCAAGGTCACATGCAATCATTGAGGCCATTCCAATATCTCACACCACTCCTGCTCTCACATTGCCCACTACCAAGAGGCAAGTGGACTGTGCGAAGAACACATCTTGATGGGTCAATATGGAAAGTGCACATTCCTGCACATACGCATTGTGACAAATTAATACACACACAACAGATGTAATGCCATACGGACCATCTGAAACTCAAAACGACAACCTCACAACCAAGTTAGCCAGCTGAACTAGACCATGTGCAGTAGTCTAGGTAGACGTTACAACCTGATTCAACTTGCCAAGGGCAGAGAAATAGGTCTGCATTGAACTTGTCACACATGTGAAATTAGTGTACAGTCAAATGTTAAGACGTCAATGATCACAATGTATGGAGAAGTTTGGCTAATTGTCACCTTGCAAAATGTAAGCGTCTCACTGATGGTTAAATGAATCTATTGCATATGTCAAAATGTATGGAATGTCCAGAGTACATAGATGCAAACGCGTTACCACTACTGTTGATTTGATTCTGTGTATGGAACTATCATCTCACCCCCAGTGAAGACACAGGCACACCTGTATCACAAGTCACAATGCAAGGGAATACACACTATACTTCAACTCTCAAAATATACTGCTGACAACCGGTCAGCAGCCAAACGCTCGTTCAGCAAGGAAACAACCCAATGCTGATGGTACATCCTAGAAGCCAAGGAATCAACACAATATCACAAACACCGATGAGTCACTGACAACACAAGAGAACTACTGCCATGCAAGGTGATATTAATGGGGCAAGTAACATCAACATGATCTCAATCATTTTCTCTTTCAGCTGATCAGGGGTATGGGATCCAGCCATGGATTATGACCCTATTTGGCAACCCAAGCACCGCAGCAGAGCATGCCCACAATGAGGCACATAGTAGGACACACACCATAGTCGAGAGGACCTTTGGCATCCTGAAGTCGAGATTCAGGTGCCTCGACATCACTGGAGGCAGCCTCCTTTACTCACCGGAAATGGTCTGCAAGATCATTTTAACCTGTGCCATCCTGCACAACATTTGTGTACCAAAGAGCATTCCCCTGTTAGAACCAGAGCCACAAATGCCTGAAGAGGAGGAAGAGGAGGATGCCGGCCATCAACATGAGGGAGACCAACCAAACACAGCTGCAGGATTGCGTAGGCGCCAACATATTGTCAACAATTTCTTTTGAATCAACTCACCATCACCACTGTATTAACATATGTAAATAAACACCTACAATAATCACCATATCATGGTCTGGGTAATCATTTTTGCTCACCTTTATCACTAACTATCAGAATAAGAGCGTATCCTCATGGAGCATTGCTGATATACCGATCAGGACACAGAAATGTCCAAAGCTATTGTGATGCGTATTAATCAACAGTCACATTCACACACACTGTAAATGACATATATCCTGTACATTTCACATTTGAAGGGCAATAGCAGAGGACCACACCTATTTCACACATACATGTTGGCAACATGATTCTTTGCAGCATATGGCACACAACTAAGACACCATCAGTCAATAATGGAACAAAAAGCATCATACATGAGGCATTGGATGTGCTATTGCATTAGTAACACTAATGAATGGCCACACCCTTGACAGCAGTAACTGTCACATCACCTATCTTTGCAAGGACCATGTGTGACTAGAATTCCATATAAGCAGAACCCAGATAGCACAAGAGCCACACCTATGACAAGCATTGCGCACATGAAATTCCATGTACATGTCAGCCCATGTCCTAAGTCCTGACACACCCATGTTCCCGGTCTCACCCCATCCATCTTAATAGGTCCCAGCAATAGTAATATGTGTACCCAGATATTCCCTCCTCTACACACACACAGACTAACAATTTTAATCCAGTGTGCTTCACCCTTTAGTATGGTATGCCATAGTCATTGTACATCTGTCTGCATCGACGTCAGGTTAAATAATGCACTGGCTTGTAGTCTCTAAGCCCTGTTATCACCTGTAGATTGCTTCCCATGTGAAAGGTACTGTTCGCCATTTGAACATGCACTGCCCTTGCAGATGCTTGGAACAGCATAGAAGCTACCATTTTATCAATTACACTGTTATGCATTGCCATAAAAATCAGCTGTGTAACACATCCCTTGGGTTAATGTGTCACCTTCCAAAACACAGGACTAACACCGTTTTCCATGTCAACTGTCTTATTCCTCCTCCGACCAGTCTCAGTCAGGCCACTGAGTATGTACCTTGTGAAATTGCTGGATCTTGATTGACCCTGCATCCTTTTAGCCTGACTGGCATACTCAAATACATTGTACAGCATAATCTGCTTATTTATCGTACCATAGTTGGGAACTTGTCTCCAAATACCCAAATCATGGCCTATCCCTTGTCTGGGTCTCATGTATGCATGAGTGAGAAATTGTGACAGTGTACCATGGCCGTATGCAGGGATTGGTTATGGTGCCTCCAGCAGAACCAGCAACGTCAGATAATGTGCCTGAAAAGTTCACACATGTTAGGACCCTTCAGTTCACATGTTGATTCACATTGCTCACAACATATTGATGGGCCATGCGTGGTGAATAGCTGCAAGAATAATCAGCACAGAGGCTATGATGTTCCCAGATGCAGAGGGAATTTTAGAGGCCAACCTGTGCACAAATGTTGTGATGACACCTGCCAGTACAAGATTCTTGAGATATTATCTTACTCAGCACACCAAGCTTGCCCTGTTGGCAGTCTCATAACACGTCTGCAGTGACAGGGTAGGACCATCCCCATATGGGTTCTCAAAGCCTCATTTGCTTTACTTCCATTGATCTCCAAAGGATACTCAGTAGATACAGGAATAGCCGCCACAGACTCATGACTAGACCTGGACGAAACTGTTACAACATAGACCACTAAAAATATATAGGCGAAACATTGGCTCACACACATGAACCAGACACCTCTGTGCAATTGATCACTGGAAATATGTGGCCACGTGCTGCTTGGTCTTCTGGTCCTCCACTGCCACAGGAGAGTTGTGGCTCAGTTATATGACCTCAACTGTGGTTTGACATTACAAATGTGGTTTATCTTTGGATCTCCATGTCACAAACACGGTACCCACTTAGTATGTACATGTGCCTGACTCATGGTGGGTTCACCAACAAGAGCCTAGGAAGCAGTATCCAAAATTCTAGGACACGTGACGGCCAAGTTTTGGGCCATTGACATGAACAACCATATGCTATCTATCCAGTGCATGGTTTGTCATTTGTGGTGTTTATGTTACCCAAAAACTAGAAAGTGCACACAGCAGTTGTTGCTACATGTATGACTAACACATGTCCTCTCTCATTTCCACACTGACTTGCTACTGAGGGATGGACACATTGACTCCACATGCATACAAGCATATTTGCTATAATGCATCTCGTGATGGTCACACAGTGAGTCAACAAAAATATTGGTAGCCAAAGCCCACACATTGAGCCCTAGGCATTGAGGTATTGTACTTATGTGCGTCACCTTGCTATCCTCTCCTGACGCCAAACATGCCCAATTTGTTTAATACATATATGTAGGCCACACGTTTGGCCATCTATTGCGTCAGTCAAGAGTGAAAATCCTGTACATGAAGTAGCGGATCATGGTCTGCAGTAGTATGATGTGTCACATGTGCCCATACACCTTCATGCCCAAAGTGGGTGCAATGAGCCTATCTCAGTATTGTCACAACTGTAATATACCTTTCAAATGGTAAAATGACCCGAACCCAGTTAATGCTCGAAATGTTGCCGCATACGCGTCAAAAAATGACGCACATGCGTCTAAAAATTACGCTTATGGCCGAAAAACAACGCATAATGCCTTGAAAGAACGATTGGCCCTGAGCGGTATCTTCCACTCTGTACCTCCGAAAATTGGTTAAGTTTGAAACAATTTAGAAACATATGGATGCGGGCTGAAATCTACTCCTGTGCGTCGGTAAAAATGATGCATAGACTGTATGCGTAAAAATATTTTGACGCATGACAATAAAAACGCCCGCCATTTTAGGCAGGAAGTGATGTAATAGGATATCCTGTTTACATAATAGGTACAGTGGGTGTACTTTCACTTTCACTTTGTAGTCTGTGATATTTCCTGACTGTGTGGCTGTGTCTCAATTTGTCTTTGTGTATTTAGTGAATTTGTCTCCTGTGTGGTCTTTTCATTGTCTTTTTGTGATTAAAAACTTGTTGTAATATCCTGCCTGAGTGTTTTTTGTGGTCATTTGTGTTGTAAACTATTGTCTTTGTTTGTTTGGGAGTCTGTTGTGGGTAGTGTTAGTTTGGGTATAGTTGAGCTGTGTTAGTTGTTTAATTGAATTTTTTCTGTTCTACTTTCCCCCTATTCTCCTTTGTTCCTCTTTATCCCCTATTTCTCTTTTTGTACAAAATGTTGGGTAGGCCTCGAATTGGCAAAAATGGGAGAGGAGGAGCTGGGTGGGTTCATTTGGCTTGTGTGCCATTTCCTACCCCTGATGATTGAGGCAGGTGGGCGTGTGATACAGGGGTATCATACTGAGGCATGGAGGCTCCGGTGGGCAAAGGTGTTGCATCATCTGCAAAGGATTTAGAACACACCCAGAAACTACCACCAGTTGAAGCACCGCTGTGCTGACCTTGTCTCCAGGGAGCAAGATCTGCTGGACCACCTGGGGATTGTGATTGGTGGCCCTGTTGGTGAGTACCAATCATGTTAATGTGCACATTTAAATGCTCTGTAGTGACATCAGCTGTTTTTTTACAATATCTGCTGGCAATGTTGAGTGTGTGGAATGCTACTGAAACAGACAGGGTCATATTTCTACTTTGTTAAGGACCACAATTGCGAGCTGTTTGGAAGCAAGAGCTCCGCAAATTTACTGAATACATTTGTATTATGTAAATTAGTGCCTCCTTTGTGTCAAACAGCAACACAAATCAGGAGCCAATTATGTATAGATATAGGCCACAGTTGCCTGTGAGGTATAGCTTTTTCCAATTCATTACTGTCATTTGTTGACGCAACAGCTAGACTGACTTTCTAAACACAACAGGAGGCTGAAAATTAGTGCAGGCTTCACATCAATTGATGATAGCAATGTGGCGCAAACATATGTCTCATGTGTGTTTGGTGAGTCTGTAAGGAAACCGATCATGGAAATTCAGAAAATCTTAGGGATTATTGTGCCCCTCCTTCATTTCAGATACATGTCTGATCTGGATTTGGACACATAGGTAACAAGTTCTAGCTGCGCTCAGGTAACATCTTAGACTGGTATTTGGAGTTTGTAGTGCCACATTTCAATTAGGGATGGCTGTCCAAAGGTATGCACATGGGTTCATATCTCTATGGTTGGTGCAACTCATCATAGCTGTGCCACATCAAATGAAGAAACTGTACCAAAATGAGGGCTAACAGCTGTCCCTGGTCCTCTGAACATTGTACCTGTGTGTCATAAATTTGTGATAGTCACAATGGCTGATTGACTGGTAATGCAGTCCTCACGGAAAGTGGCTTTGGCTGTCTCTCATGGATACACATGATGAGACGAATACACTCCATGATTTTGTCTGCTCACTAATGAAGGAGCATGTTTGCCACCACATGATAGGTAGGGCCACTGCATGTGTGCAGATATGTTTGTATCACTCACTGGAGTCCTTGGGTCTGTACATGTTTGGCGTGGTATGTAGGATGCAGTATCATCATGTCTGAGAGGCTTTACCTTCTGATGTAATCTTACACATAGTAGTTGTCTTTGGAATTGTTGTACAGTGCACAGACATTAAGCACATTTCTCCCTTCCATGCCTTACAGGTGGACCGACACCCTACACTGTTGGTGAGGTGGCTCGATTCGAGGACCCAGACAACTCCAGTAATGTTGATATGTCTGTTTGTTGGACACATAGCAAGGTGTGATGCAGTGGCCAATCATTTGTTTTGTCCCATGAGTGGAATATCATTTTATCACCATCTTTGAGTTGGCCAATCCTTATCGTATTGTCATATTTTGGTATTCTAGGTCAGTCCTGTCGGCACGGCAATGTGAATAGGGATGAGTCATGTGGATAAAACCTGATTCAGAAAAAGTCGCACTGGACCAGCTAGTCAATGGTTTGCCCACAGACTTCTGCTTCCCTATTCACTAATGTAATTGAACTGTATGTTAAACTTCCTAGCAGCATGTAGCTCCACATGTAGTGCTACTTGAGTGCAATGGCCTTGGTGTGCATGCAACTCATGGCCAGAGGTGTTCTTGCATCTCTCTGTTTGTTGTAAGTCATGGCTTACTGGTAGTAAATGATATGGACAGATGTCTGCATTTCCAAACATGAGTGTCGATGGGATTGGTCAAGGGTCAGCTGTCTCCTATTTGGAGATCCTCCTTACCTGTGGTGCGTGTGCTGGGCCAAACCCATGTCCAGCTTTCCTAAGCTTCTTGGGTGTCCTTGTTGTTGAAATAATTAGTTGATGGTCCACCCCCCCAGACACAGGCATAGGGTTGTGAATAATGTACCTAGGACTGATGTTACAAGTTTGGTACACAGACATGTAAATCAGTAAATCACTTGTCTGAACCAAGTGTACACACTCATGATTAGCACATGCTTACTCTAATGGCAAGTCCATTTACAACTCACAGATCATGTGGCCCTAGATTTCCATCCCGTACAATGACATTTGGAGCCCTGGCAGTGGTGGAGGATGTGCAGCATGATTTTTAGCTGACAACTGGCAGAACTAGGATGCCAAAATTATGCCAGCTGTTACCCATCTTGTAAGGTTTGGATGTGCTATGTGTGATAGGACCTTTGTAGGCTGGCTTGCCATGTAGTTCCTCAGGGACAATCGATGATCTGTATGATGATTTTGGCTGTTACACGTACAATAGATGTATAGTCTGATTTACTTCTTGTGCCATTTCACACAATGCAGTACCTAATGTTAGGTTTTCTATTCGTCTTAACAGCTGCAAACATGACTCACATCCAGGTCAGGGAGTTTCAACGGCGGGCAATGAGATACCGCCACATACTAGATGTTGAGTCTGGGTACCGCAACATGGCCCGTAGATATCGCCATGAACGAGCCTCCGGAGCCTGGAGGGTATTTGCACACGGCGGCCCTTCTTTGCCTACCACAACCACCACCAGCACCACCACCACTACCACCCAGGTGGCACCACCAGCAGCTGGGACCTTTGCAGGACCATCCACAGCAACTGCTCCTGGACCAAGCACAGCACCACCTGCAGGGCAGCCTACAGCCATTGACACAACACGGGCCCATACTTCCTTGGCTGGCACCCAGACCACCCCTGCTGCAGCCATTGACCCTGTTGCTTTTTCTCAAATGCAATGGAAATTGTACCGTATCCTTAGAAAGCTGAGCAGACTGCGGCAGGAGGTGCAACAGGTCAACTGGCAGGTGCGTTCCATCAAAAAGACCCTCTGGAGGGCCAACCTATAGACATGTTGACGGACACAATTCCCTCCCCTCCCTCCTCTTTCCTGGTTCTTATACTTTGTGGGTTTAGGGGGCTTAGTGTTAGGTTAGTATAGGCTATTAGTTTAGTTAGTGTTAGTGGGTGGGGGTTCCTGAATATTTACATAGTTTATTTTTATGTGTGTGTTTGGCAATGTTGGGGTTCTTGTGTTTAAAAAAAACTAAATATATAAAATAAAAAAATAAAAAATAAAAATATATATATATTTGTTTAGTATAGGATAGTATGTGTTTAGGTTAGTATATGTTGTCTTCCATGTGCCCCGTCTCATAAGGGGGTGGGGGGTTGATGTTTAGAACGTTTCATTGAATGTGATAAGTAAGTTTAGCTTAGGTTAGTCAGGGAAAGTTGTGGATAATGAGTAGTTAGAGTAGATTAGGGTAGGTAAGGTCTTTCCCTGAGTTTTCACTTCTGTTTTTACTGTTTAATAAATATCTAGGTAACCCTTTACAGTATGTGTCAAATGCCTGTAATTCAGGGCCTTGGCATGAGTGTACAGTGTTTCTTTTGCATTAGATTTTGTGTCCTATGCTGCAAACACATCCCAACTGAGCTGTAACATTGGCAGCTACCCCAAAGCTACTTGGCTAAGATTTGGCCATTCATTGCAACCACCAATCACGGTTACTATGGATCCCAAAGTGTTTTTTTTTCACGATGTATGTTTTCAATGTCACATACTGTGCTTCCAGATTTAGGAGGTCATTCTGACCCTGGCGGTCTTGGACCGCCAGGGTCACGAATGACGGAAGCACCGCCAACAGGCTGGTGGTGCTTCAACAGCCATTCTGACCGCGGCGGTAAAGCCGCGGTCGTCCCACATGGGCCGGCGGTTTCCCACCGTTTTTGCCCCGGCTGGGGCAAAAACGGTGGTTTTCACCGCCAGGAAGAGGCTGGCGGTAAGGGGTGTCCTGGGGCCCCTGGGGGCCCCTGCACTGCCCATGCCACTGGCATGGGCAGTGAAGGGGCCCCCTAACAGGGCCCCGGCCAGCTTTTCACTGTCTGCCTAGCAGACAGTGAAAAGCGGGACGGGTGCAACTGCACCCGTCGCACGGCCGCAACACCGCCGGCTCCATTCGGAGCCGGCTCCTGTGTTGCGGCCCTTATTCCCGCCGGCCCAGCGGGAATGTTGGAATGGGGGCAGTGGTATTTTGGCCGCATGGCGTCCAAATGGCGGTTCCCGCCTGGCGGCCGGCTACCGCCGCCCACCAGGGTTGGAATCACCCCCTTAGTATTGGGGACACTGTGTTAAATCTGACTGCAGTCTGATGTCTAAGGAAATCCTTATAAGGTGAGTGGTAGTAAGCTCTCTTGTAGTATAGTGTACATAACTCACATAGATCATTTGTTACACTGTTCCGCATGATTACTTATTTGAATGTAAACTCATACACCTCCATACATGCAATTTGATGTGTGTTAGCTTAAATTTGTGGGAAATGTCACATACGTTAGTTTTGCATTGAAGCAACAATTTGAAGGCACCATTTTATGGTTTTGACACCCCTTGAGGAAGAGTTATTCTGTCCAACACAGCATTATGGTGTATAGTTTCTCTTCCTCAGAAATAACCCTCAGTAAGGGCAGAGTATGGTAGAATCCAGGCCAGTGTGCATAGTTATCAGCCCACATTATTTCAGGACAGTTGTATTGACAATCTATGATAACTGACAGGAGGCAAAATTCAAAGATCTACTGCATGGTTGATGTGTCACATTACACAGAGACAAAGTTGTTGTGTAAGTGCTATTTATTGAAAAGTGCTGCAGTGCTATATGTACATTGTCCATGATTGTGAGTCCATTCTAGTGACATCTTCCATTGTGAACCTACACAAGTGTAAAAGGACATGATATTGGACATGCTGGGGTGAAGTGTCAGAGGGACAGGACTTGCCAATGAGTTAGTGAGGGACAATCACAGGGCAGGCTGAAAAGATAAACAGTGGTTTGCAGAACAGTGCTTGAGTACAGTTGTTGCAAGACTGGCATGTTACAAAGCGCAGGACCTTGGCAATAGGTGGCCATGTGGCAGGGATTAGTGCTATCGGGTACTCTTACGTTTGAAGGTGATCTGTTCCTGGTCTTCATCTTTTGATGTGTGTGTTGCCTCCTCTGCCCTTGGTGGTTATGGTTGTGAAGAGGCAACACACACCTCAGTGTGTGCAGACGTGAAGTCAGACATCCCGTGTAGCTGCTACCTGTGGGGGACTTAAAGGCAGTACTGCAGCAAGGAGGATCTGCTGGTACTTAAGAATAGCACCCACATCACGATGGTAGGCAGCCAGGTGGGCCCTGAGGGGTTCAATGTTGCATTCGTGCTCGCGTTGACAGCCTTTTTTCTACTTCCTGCAAGATAGTTGTTCGCTCTTGCATAGCTGCTGTCTGTTGACATCATGCACAAATGCACCCCCTCTAGGCTGGCTGCCATAGTTTGCATCCCCACCCACACCTCCTTGGCCAGCACCTGCTGTACTCCGACTACAGTTCTCTCAAAGCTGGTGCCAGTGTCGTCAGAGTCCTCAGCTGTATTGGAGCTGGCAGGTCGTACAATTGGGGTTGTGGGTGGGTATCTTTGATGGCTGCTGTATCTGTGCTCCTCCTTGTGACTGAAGGTGGGGTCTGGAGTGTTTCAAGGACCTCTTGGAGGGTCTGCTGGCTGATGTTTGTCAGATCATCATCCATGTCATCAGGGTAGTCCTGGACAGGCATATCCGCAGGAGATCAATTGTCCTCTGCAATGAAATATGGTACAATTAGTGTGTCAGTGTTGTGGGCTTTGTCATGTGACATGCCTGCCTTGTGATGATTTACACATTGTAATCTTGGTTCCTGTTCATTGCTCCTGCCTGTCTTTCAGATGGCCACTCTCCCAGGCCTATGCCCCACATGCATGTCACATGTATTGTGGTCAGTTTGTGGACTTCTCAGCATCATCTCCTCTAGGTGTTGGTTCTGGCCAAATAGTGATTTGCCACCTTCTTGTCCTACTCAACCGTCTGTCTACTTCCATTCTCATTGTGAGGCCTTTCACTGGCTGTGGATGTTCTGATGGCACTAGCAGCACACTTAACAATCTGGACCTGCCTCAGTCTCTGCTCTTTCACACCCACCTATATGTAGTTGCAATGTAGCGTATACTATGTATAGATTTGTAATGACACAATATGGATGTCAGCATTGGTAATGTGTACTGCTGATGTTGGGGAATGTGTTGGGGAATGTGTGGTACATTGGACTGCCCTGTTAGTCGTAGCAGTGTCCTATTTCCTCCTCTGAATGTGTAGGTGTATTTCGGTGACCAGTTACATGTGTCCTCCCCCTCAATGCTGTTGTCTGAGCAGTATGACATTTGGGATGTTGCATTGTGACCCAGGCACAGGATGGACACTGACATATGCAGCATGGGTATGACATTAGTGCTGTGCACCTCCTAATGTCGATGACATTGGCTGTTGTTTGCGGCTACTAAGCACATTCACATTTGATAGGACTGGAACATTTGTCTTGTTTCAGGGGATAGTTGACGTAGTCATCCTGAACCCTCTAATTTGGGTGTGTTTGATCCATGGGGAGGTTCCTGCCATTAGCTACTTGACCAACACACACAGCGGAGGTGGTAGTGGCAACTGTTATCAATCTTACATTCCAGTTGTCAGTATGGCTAGAGGTTGTTAACTGTGACCTAGTTAATTTAGGTAGTATAGTGGCTGACGTGTTATGGGCTGCCAGTTTGACGTTGTGCCCTTCCCTCCTGGCCTGGCTTTACCTTTGCAACATAGTTGGCATGGCAGCATACACCCATGGGAAGGTTGTTGATGTTGTGTAGTGGTGTGCCCCAGGTTTCTTCTGAACGGGCCATGGTCCGGTGCCGTGCCCCTTTACTCATGCCACTCCCTGAATATGATGACTTACATGCATTGTGTAGTAGGTATTCCCCCCCGCTTGCAGTTCACATTAGTGCATTTTAATTCCCCATGAGACTTACCCTGCATGTGCGTTGTCTCCTGTTAGTCTGCGCTGTCCTGTCCTTGGATCCCTGTGACGATCTCCTCAGGGATGACGGCTGCGACCATCTACTCCATGTGGTCCAGGGGCTCCTGTGGTGCTGGACTCCCATCTCCAGTCTGCAGTGCTGCCTTCCTGGCCATCTTTTCCTGTAGTAGGTATCCCCCCCCCGCTTGCAGTTCACATTAGTGCATTTTAATACCCCATGAGACTTACCCTGCATGTGCGTTGTCTCCTGGTAGTCTGCGTTGTCCTGTCCTTGGATCCCTGTGACGATCACCTCAGGGATGACAGCTGTGACCATCTCCTCCATGTGGTCCAGGGGCTCCTGTGGTGCTGGACACCCATCTCCAGTCTGCAGTGCTGCCTTCCTGTTCCTGGCCATCTTTTCCTCGGTCCTGCGCTTGCAGTCATGCCAGCGTTTCTTCCACTCAATGACTGTTCTGCGTACTTCTGCCACACTGTTAATCTTGTCAACAATTTGTTGCCATATTGCCTCTCTCCTACTGATTGGCAACTTTGAGGTGACAAACAGTTGGTGCTGGTGACGCTATTGCATCAAAAAACGCTGCATATCCGGTTTGCGGTGTCGTAAATCGTCTCACAGTCATTTCCGCTGCGTTAACATAGTTTTTCTTTCCAACGTGATGCTGTGGTGTGCCTCAAAGAAAATGACTCAAACCTGTGGTTTGCGTCGCAGTGCGTCAAAGTATAAATTTGTCACAATTCATCCTGGGCTTACCGTCGATACTGGAGAGGGATGGTGAACGGCCCGCTTTCTGCAAGTCCTGCTCTGCCGAGGTAGGGGCGACCCCTTCCGGTAGCCACGGTGCTGTTGACAATAGTAAGCCCCCACAGTCCGTGCCCTCCAGAAGGAGTCCCAGAGAAAAACCCCAAGGGGGGAAAAACCTCCAACAGGAACTCCCTGAAACAGAAGGAGGACACAAGGATTAGAACTCAGGATCCTGGAAATCTCGAAGACTGAAGACAGAACAAGAACGATTGGCGTCTCAAACGAAAACCAGCCAGAGCGTGACCACCACCGCTGAAGTGTTGCAATGCAATGAGAAGAAGAAAGGATTCCCCTTATATACCCCTAGACAGGAAGTGATAAACAGGAAGAAGTAACACCACCATCTTGGCTTGGGAGGGCGCCATAGCTAGAGATAGAAAATATACCCTTGTACAAAAGGAACAGATGCATGCAGGGAAGAAGGGACGTGCACAGCATGCTGGGAAGGAGAAGGCATGCTTTAAAACCATGCATGTGGAAGAGGAAGGCCCTGAAGGAGTGTGGCAGGTGAGTAATGCTAGGGGGGGAGGCCCAGACACCCTAGAACAGTGTCTGTGTCGCGCGCTGTGCTCGGCGAGGACCGCAACCCAATTCTGGGTCTCCGGCCCCGCCGCGCTCTAATATCAGCGCGCGGCCGGAGAAAAGGGCCGCCCCGGGCGCCGCAACCCTTGACCCGGACCGCAGCTTCCCCCGTGGCCCGGCCGTGGGCTGCCGCGGCTCCCCCGCGGTTCGGCCGGGATGCACCGCAGCGGCCCGCGGCGCAACAGTAGGCCCCCCCCCCGAGGCCCCAGGTTTGTGAGGGAAAAGACAGAAAAAACGATGGATCAAAAGAGGGGCATGAACCGAAGGTGCGTCTTCCAAGGAGCATTCACTCATAGGGTAGCCCTTCCAATGAATGAGGTATTGGAGACGACGACGGAAGACCCGAGAGTCACAGATTTCCTGGACCTCGTATTCAGGCACGTTATCAATCAATTGAGGAGGAGGACAGGTGAATTGTCTGTGAAAAGGATCAGGGATGTAGGGTTTGAGTTGTGAGACATGGAATACAGGATGTATTTTCCAAGTCAGAGGCAAGCGAAGACGAACAGACACAGGATTGATTTTCTGAAGAATCAGGAATGGACCATAATATCGAGGTTTACATTTATTTTGGGTTAGTTGGAGAGGTAAGAATTTAGAGGAAAGACAGACCTTATTGTGGATCTGATAACGAGGGCCTCACAACGTTTCTTATCAGCCATCCTTTTCATGCGTGTTTTAGTGGCTAAAGGATTTGAATGTATGACACGTTGGATACCCCGTAGTTGCCAGACATATGAGGTAATGGCATGAAGATTGGAGGTTTCTTTCAGAGGAATAGGAAAGGCCTTTGGATGGAATCCATAAGAACAATAGAAAGGGGAGACTTTCGAGGCACTGTGTACTGAAATGTTGTAGGAGAATTCTGCAAGTGGTAGATACGTAGACCAATTACTCTGTGTAGCATTACAGAAGCTACGTAAATATTGTTCAAGGCCTTGATTCAGCCGTTCTGTCTGTCCATTCGTTTGGGGATGGAAACCTAATGACAAGGCCACCTCTATTCTTAGTGTCTTACAAAATTGTCTCCAAAATCCGGAGATGTATTGGGGACCCCGATCTGAGATAATGACTTGTGGTAGGCCATGAAGCCGAAAGATCTCCTGGATAAAGATTTGGCTTAGTTCCTTAGCCGTAGGTAGTTTTCGTAATGCCGTGAAATGTGCCATCTTTGTGAAGGAATCAAGTGTTACCATTATTACCCGATTCCCAACCGAAGACGGCAAAGAGCACATAAAATCAGTGGATATAGTGTGCCACGGACCTGGTGGAACAGGTAACGGACGGAGTAATCCTACTGGTTTATTACGAGGTGTCTTGGCTTGTGCACTGATGGGACAAGAAGACACATAGGGGGTCATTCTGACCCTGGCGGTCATGGACCGCCAAGGCCAACGACCGCGGAAGCACGGCCAACAGGCTGGCGGTGCTTCCTGGCCAATTCTGACTGCGGCGGTAAAGCTGCGGTCAGAAAAGGGAAACCGGCGGTTTCCCGCCGGTTTTCCCCTGGCCATAGGAATCCTCCATGGCGGCGCTGCAAGCAGCGCCGCCATGGGGATTCCGACCCCCTTCCCGCCATCCTGTTCCTGGCGGTTCTTACCGCCAGGAACAGGATACAAGGAACGGGTGTCGTGGGGCCCCTGGGGGCCCCTGCACTGCCCATGCCACTGGCATGGGCAGTGCAGGGGCCCCCTAACAGGGCCCCATAATGAAGCAGACACTGAAAATCGCGACGGGTGCCACTGCACCCGTCGCACCCCAGCAACTCCGCCGGCTCCATTCGGAGCCGGCTTCATCGTTGCTGGGTCTTTCCCGCTGGGCGGGCAGGCGGCCTTTTGGCGGTCGCCCGCCCGCCCAGCGGGAAAGTCAGAATGACCGCGGCGGTCATTTGTCCGCGGTGCGGTCTTCTGGCGGGGGAACTTTGGCGGGCGGCCTCCGCCGCCCGCCGAAGTTGGAAAGACCCCCATAGTCTTCAGTATCTGCTTTGATTGTGGGCCACCAGAAAGAGCGAAGCCTTCATTCCCTGATGACCTGCGATAGGGGAGTCATGGCACATACGTAGGGTTTCTGTCTGGACTACCTTAGTAGGTAGAAACAGGGCTTTTTGTAATAATAGTATTCCTGGCTTTATGAAGCTGCGGTCATAAATTGTTCATTTCAGTTATTTCAAGGTTGGAATATTCAGTCTTAACCTTGTCTAGGAATGTTTGTACTAGGCCAATGATCTTATTATTTTCAAATAGGTTTTGTACGGGAGAATCGCTACACTCAGGGTAGCGACGGGACAGGGCATCTGCCAAGATATTCTGAGAACCAGGGATATATGTGATGTAAATATCATATTGACAAAAAAAAAAAGCCCATCGAGCCTGCCAACTATTTTGGCACTGAAAGTTTCTCAAACACTGTAAATTCCGGTGATCTGTCTGTGCCTCAAAAGGTTCTTTCGATCCCATAAGAAAGTGTCTCCATTCCGTGCAATCTGTCTTCAAGGCGAGTAGTTCTCGTTCTAACACCGAATAGTTACATTCGGAGTCGGATAGTATGTGTGAGAGATAGAATACAGGATGCTCTAGCCCATCATCATCTTGTTTTTGTAGCAAAGCAGCCCCGATTGCTCTTTCTGAGGCGTCCGTGACAACGATGAACTGTTTGGTGGTGTCTGGATGCCGTAGAAGGGGGGCCTGAAGAAGGCCTTCTTTAGCTCTTGAAAGGCAAACTCGGCTTCTTGGGCCCAACAAAAACCCTTCCTTAGATTGTCCTTCTTAAGGGTTTGTGTAATTTAACTGGTTCTCTGGGCAAAGTCAGCTATAAACTGTCGATAAAAATTGGCCAATCCCAAAAAACATTGAGTTTCCTTGATGGAAGACGGGGATGGCCAATCCAAATGGCTTGAATCTTATCTGAATCCATGGCAACACCTACTTGGTTATTGCAATACTCCAAGTATTTTACCTCAGTTTGGTCAAATTCGCATTTTTCTGGCTTGCAGAATAGATGATGTTGTCTACGTCTTTCCAATACTTGGAGTACATGTTTAGTGTGTTGTTCTGGGTGAACAGAGAATATTAGAATGTCATCCAGATAGACGACCACAGTCTGGTGTAGAAGATCAGAAAAAATAGCATCCATGAATCTTTGAAAGATGGAGGGAGCATTGGTTAGTCCAAAAAGCATCACCCGATATTCATAATGGCCGAAAGGTGTTCTGAAGGCGGTCTTCCATTCATCACCTTCCTTTATCCTTAAAATATGGTATGCTCCTCTAAGATCTAACTTGGTGAATTTCTCAGTCCCTCTGACGGCTTCTAAGATGACCTTAATAAGAGGCAGAGGGTAGCGATCCTTAGTAGTAATCTTATTTAATGCTCTAAAGTCTATGCAAGGACGCAAGTCTTTCGTCTTTTTTGGTACGAAAAAGAGAGGAGCCCCTGCAGGTGAAGAGGAAGGGGCAATCAAACCACTTTGTACATTTTCCTCTAGATATTCCTTGAGGATCTTTTTCTCAGGCTCGGTTAGAGAATACATTCGCCCAAAAGGAAGCACGGCATCTGGTTCCAAAGGAATGGCTCTATCGTATTCTCTATGGGGTGGCAGTTCTGGTCTTTCTGGTTTCTGGAATACATCGGCATTTTCTAGATAATGTCTGGGTACTCCTTGTAGGACGTTAATGGAACATCCCACCTTAGGTGGTGTGAGTAAGATACTCTTCGGGGACCAATAGTTTCCTGCTAAATAACAATGGTGTTGGCAAAAGTGGGAGGGAAGAGAAATGGTTCTAGTTTCCCAATTAATGTAGGAATTATGCTGAGTTAGCCATGGAATCCCCAGGATCATTACGTGTTGCAGTGAGGATATTAAGTCGAAGGAAATGTTTTCTTGATGTTTCCCGAACTGCAGACATAAGGTAGGAGTGGTATGCTGGACAGGTCCCGAGGATAGGAGTGAACCATACACTGTGTGGACTTGTTCTGGAACTTCCTTAGGTATTTGCAGAATCTGTCTTTCCATGGCCCAGGTCTCGTCTAGATAGATTCCACTGGCTCCACAATCCAGCAAGGCCAGTGCTCTTTCTTCATGGCCGTCTGTTAAGTGTAAGGTAACAGGTTAGAGGAAAAGAGCAGTTATTTCTTCCCTTGAGGAACAGATGGAAGGTATCTCTGAATATCCCGTCCTCACCCTTCTCACAGAGGACGGGAGCTGGCGTTTCCCAAGGGCTTGGCTGGACGGACGGGACAGGTACGAAGTAGATGACCAGCAGCACCACAATAAAGGCAAAGTCCTTTTCTTCGCCTGTTTTCCCGCTCACTAGTTGATAATGGCCCTCGTGCCATGTCAATTTGCATAGGCTCTTCATCAGTAGTACCTTTAGGTTCAGAACGAGTCTCCTCGGAGCGATGAGGAAGGGTGCGGGACGTCATTGAGTGCGATGGTATACTACTCTTTTTCTTCTCCACCCTTCGCTCATTTAGACGATTTTCTATTGCAAGGGTCAGATCCATTAAACCCTTGAGGTTCTCCACTCTGGTGGAGTGCACTAGTTCATCTTTGATGTCATCCCTGAGACCCCTGCGAAACAGGGTCACCAAAGTACGCTCCACCCAAGAAATTTCATCTGCCAACTGTCTGAATCGTGTGATGTATTGTAGGACGTCCTGACTTCCTTGTTGAATATCGCATAGAGCTTCTTCTGCTGAAGACTCCAGTCCAGGACGCTCAAACATTGGTTTAAAGGCAGCGACAAAGCTTGAATAATTAGACAGGATGGGGTCGTTGCCTGTCACCAAAGGGGTTGCCCAGGCCAAGGCTGGGCCAGATAGAGGGCTGATCAAATATCCAACCTTAGTATTGTCTTGCATGAACTGTGAAGGACTGAATGCGAAATAGACTGTCAAGGCATCCAGGAACTCTCGCAATTTGTTAGGGTCCCCAGAGAAGCGAGGTGTGGTTGCAGAGACAGTGGGAACATCTGTGGCTCTAGAGGCTAAGGCTTGTCTGAAAGCCATATTTTCGGTACGTAGCTGTTGGACTTCTTGGGCCTGTTGTTGGATAGCCAGGAGAAAGGTTTGACTTGTTGGTTCTGTACTCATCACGAGATTCTTCATGGTTCCGGTCAGCGACTGGAGTTTTGGGTGTTGCAATCTGTCACGATTCACCCTGGGCTTACCGTCGATACTGGAGAGGGATGGTGAGCGGCCCCGGTTCCTGCAAGTCCTGCTCTGGCCGAGGTAGGGGCGACCCCTTCCAGTAGCCACGGTGCTGTTGACAATAGTAAGCCACTACAGTCCGTGCCCTAGAAGGAGTCCCCGAGGAAAAACCCCAAGGGGGAAAAAACCTCCAACAGGAACTCCCTGAAACAGATGGAGGACACAAGGATTAGAACTCAGGATCCTGGAAATCTGGAAGACTGAAGACAGAACAAGAACGATTGGTGTCTCAAACAAAAACCAGCCAGAGCGTGACCACCACCGCTGAAGTGTTGCAACGCAATGAGAAGAAGAAAGGATTCCCCATATATACCCCTAGACAGGAAGTGATAAGCAGGAAGAAGTAACACCACCATCTTGGCTTGGGAAGGAGCCATAGCTAGAGATAGAAAATATACCCTTGTACAAAAGGAACAGATGCATGCAGGGAAGGTGGGAAGTGCACAGCATGCTGGGAAGGAGAAGGCATGCTTTAAAACCATGCATGTGGAAGATGAAGGCCCTGAAGGCGTGTGGCAGGTGAGTAATGCTGGGGGGGAGGCTCAGACACCCTAGAACAGTGTCTGCGTCGCGCGCCGTGTGCAGTGAGGATCGGGACCCAATTCTGGGTCTCCGGCCCCGCCATGCTCTAATAACAGCGCGTGGCCGGATGCGCCGCAGCAGCTCGCGGTGCAACAAAATTTGACGCCCGCACGGCGCACAGAAATGGCGTTAGCCGGCAGTAATATTTTTGACGCAAAATTGCATCAGCGCAGTTTTGCGTCAAACAGTATAAATATGGGCCTAAGTTTGTGTCACAACAGAAACCTATAGCTCAGGTCCTTGTGGTCAGCTTGAAAAAGCTGACGTAGTTAAACCTGATGAAATATATGAACTTTACAGCATTTTCATCTACACTTGAGAGAAATGATGGGTGATGCTTTAGAATTGTATCAAATAAAGCAAGCTAAAGAAGAACTAATATGTGTGTAGCTTACAAGGAAGTGTTTCCTATTTTACTAGCCAGCTGGATAAAGTGGTCTTTATTGTGAACGTTCAGTGCATATTCCCGCATCAGAATATAGATTAATTAGGTTATATTCTGAAGAGCCTCAATTTAGGCAAAACATTCTGTACATTTTCCATCCTTTGTTTGAAAGTGATCTTTCAGTGTTGTCCCATGGTGTATCCCATGTTAGGAAAACAGGTATGCTCTTCATGGATATGACTGTGAGAGATTTTGGTGTAAAACTACATGAAATAGAAGAGGTTTTAGAAAGTAGTCTGATAAACATTATGGCTTGCCAACAAGGTACAATTGAGTACAGATGTTGCCTCCACTGTGAGCTAAAGTACATGTTGTACAATCTAGTTGGACCCACCTGATTTGTAACTTTAAGCTGTGCAGAATATGCTTGGGGTGTTCTTCACAACTTCCTCAGGCTAGTTCAAACATTGTAGCCATTAATTTTAAAACTCATGGAGAATTGTGTTCACAAAACAATTCCACCACTAGATGAGGTTATATTCCTTTTTTGGAGGAAATATCAGACTGGATTTGTACCACATATTCATATGTTACTGTGGGTGAAAGATACACCGATGTTTGGACAAGATATTGATGAACAGTGTCATAATACATTAAGCAGTATGTAACATGAGAGATTCCAGAAGAATCTCAGAACAGAACCAGGTGTTATGATTCCAGTTCCATTAAAGTGGGAAATATTGTCGGAGGAGATACAAAGCAAAAGGGAAATACTACACTTTGGCCCTCATTCCAACCCTGGCGGTCGGTGTTAAATCAGCGGCCAAACCGCAAACAGGCTGGCGGGTAAAAAAATGGAATTCCGACCCAGGCGGAAACCGCCAACAGAGACCGCCACATTACCACACCGCCCGCCACGGCGGCACAAACAAACAGCGTGGCGGTCACCGCCAACAGACAGGCGGGAGACAATGTACCGCCCACCCTATCACAACCTACCAATCCCTGCCCGACTAAGATGCGGGCCAGCCCCTGGCGTTTATGGTTCAGCGGTGCTTGAGATGAAGTGCCCAGTTCAGCGGTGCTTGAGATGAAGGGCCCAGTTCAGCGGTGCTTAAGATGAAGGGCCCAGTTCAGCGGTGCTTGAGATGAAGGGCCCAGTTCAGCGGTGCTTGAGACGGCGGTGCCCAGTTCAGCGGTGCTTGAGAGGAAGGGCCCAGTTCAACGGTGCTTGACATGAAGGGCCCAGTTCAGCGGTGCTTGAGATGAAGGGCCCAGTTCAGCGGTGCTTGAGATGAAGGGCCCAGTTCAGCGGTGCTTGAGACGGCGGTGCCCAGTTCAGCGGTGCTTGAGACGGCGGTGCCCAGTTCAGCGGTGCTTGAGATGAAGGGCCCAGTTCAATGGTGCTTGACATGAAGGGCCCAGTTCAGCGGTGCTTGAGATGAAGGGCCCAGTTCAGCAGAGCTTGAGACGGCGGTGCCCAGTTCAGCGGTGCTTGAGATGAAGGGCCCAGTTCAGCGGTGCTTGAGATGAAGGGCCCAGTTCAGCGGTGCTTGAGACGGCGGTGACCAGTTCAGCGGTGCTTGAGACGGCGGTGCCCAGTTCAGCGGTGCTTGAGACGGCGGTGCCCAGTTCAGCAGTGCTTGAGATGAAGGGCCCAGTTCAACGGTGCTTGACATGAAGGGCCCAGTTCAGCGGTGCTTGAGATGAAGGGCCCAGTTCAGCGGATCTGGCCATGGAGTTGAGCTCATTTGCCACCTGTCCTGTGGCTGGTGGTGCCTTCCTGCCCATCTGTCCTGTGGCTGGCGGTGCCTTCCTGCCCATCTGTCCTGTGGCTGGCGGGGCCCTCCTGGGCTGCAGTGCCGGGCATGTTGGTGGTCTCCTGCCCACCTGGGATGGGGCTGGCGGGGCCCTCCTGGCCAGCTGGGCTGATGGCGGTCTTGCCGGGCGTGCTGCCCTTCCCAGCCTTCCCTGATCGCCTGTGGCCCTTCCCCACCTTGGGCGGTTATGACTGCTGTCTCCACACCTCCTGCTGGATCCATGGTAGTGTTTTTGTGCCTGGTGTCTTGACCCTCTCGCGCCGGCCACTGCCTATCTTTGATTGTTTCTCCGGGGGTGGGCTGCCCATGCCTTGGCTCCGTACTGAACTGGCTGCCCTGGAGGGTGGGGGACTCCATAGTCCATGGCAGACTGTCATGACAGGGCCTGGTTTTGTGGTGGCTGAGGTGCTTACTAGAGTCCTATGACATGGACGGGGTGGGGGAGTTGATGGAAAGAGGTTAAGTTTGGACAGGAAAAGCTTTTTTGGAGCAATGGGAGGGGTAGGTGTAGTGGGTATGGGAGTGGAGGAAGAGTGTGTGGTTGTAGGAGTTTGAAGTCTGGTGTCTTTGGGTGCAGGTGCTTGGGCTGGAGGCTGTCGTGAGGTGGATGGCTGTTGGGTGGGTGGCTGCCTGCGTTTGTGTATCTTGGAAGAGGGGGTCACAGACCTACTGGGAGAGGACACAGGGGACGTGTAAATGGCAGTGGGGGTGGTGACTGCATGTGTACGGGGGGTGCTGATGTGTGTGCTGGCGATGGACGTAGTGGCTGAAGATGTAGTGCATGCAGGTGTGAGTGGAGACGTGACAGGGAGGGAGGAGGGAGACGAGGAGGAGGGGGACACAGTGGAGGCAGTGGGTGTTGGTATGTCTGTATGTGGATGTTACTTGTGTGAATGCCTGTGTGATGTGTGGTGCTTATGTCTGCCTGAGCTTCCCTTGGGTGTTGAGGTGTGTGCAGGCTGGTCTGATGGTGTGTCTGGGATAGGCTGAGGTACAGGTGATAGGGTCTGGATGGAGGAAGTTGGAGGGGGGAGGCTAGAGACAGGGACAATGGCTGCCATCAGTGCTGAGGCCAGAGTGTTGAACGATCGCTGAAGGGCAGCCTGACCAGAATGAATGCCCTCCAGGTATGCATTACTCTGGTGCACCTCTCTTTCGACACCCTGGATGGCATTCAATATGGTAGACTGCCCAACAGTGAGCGTCCTCAGGAGGTGAATGATCTCCTCACTAAGGGCAGCAGGGGTGACTGGGGCAGGGCCTGAGGTGCCTGGGGCGAAGGAGATGCCCACCTTCCTGGGTGAGCGGGCACGGGGCAAACGCTGAGGGGCTGCTGGGAGGGCGGTGCTGGTGCGCTGGGTGGTGGCTGTACCTGTTGTTGCGGGAGGCACAGATGTTGCCGCCACCACAAGGGAGCTCCCTTCAGAGGACGAGTCCGTGTCACCTATGTCTGCCCGAGTCCCCGCTGTGGAGCTCCCCTCGCCCTCCGTCCCACTGGTGAAATCGGAATCCGTTGCATGGCCCTCCATGGCCATGTGGGATGCAGCTCCCTCGTGCTCCAATGCCACTTCTCCTCAGCCTGATGATGCTAATGCACACATGAACAGGAAAAACACAAAAAAGGGGAGGGGGAGAAAATAAAGACATGTTGAGTGCATGCATTGGCGACACCGTTGGCGGACAGGACAGACACAGAAGCCCCCTGCACTACGCCGCACACTTGGGGTCCACTACTCAATCCGTGGGACATGGCCTACAAGCCTATGGACGACATCTGCACACATAGATGACACAGGGCCATGAATAGCTGTACTTGGCACCCTACAGAGGTGGGGGGCGGGGGCACAGGGCCATGCCTTACGGAGGGGCCTAGCCTACAGAACTCGCCCTCGCCTAGGGAGACCCACAGCCCTCCTCCCCCACCCAGACACCTCCACTGCGCGCAAAGTCACCAGAATAAGAGTCTACTCACCCCCTTGTGTCTGCTGTGATGTCCTCAAGCGCCCATCCAAATCGGGGTAGGCCACCGCCAGGATCCGGAACATCAGGGGGGTCAAAGTCCGACTGGCACCCCTCCCACGTTGGGAGGCCATCCCCAGCTGAGCCTCCGCCGTCTTCCTGCTCCAGCGTCGGATGTCCTCCCATGTCTTCCAGCAGTGGGTGCCCTGTCTCTGGTGGACCCCCAGGGTCCGGACATCCTTGGCGATGGCACGCCAAATATCAATCTTCTGGTGGGCGCTGACCTATGTGAAATGTACAGGGGGAGAAAAAGAGTCATCACCTTCTGCACCCTCAATGTGAGTGGCCCCCCATCCCTACCCTTGCCATGTGGCACATGCTCTCATCCGTTGTTTGATGCATGCCTCAATCGCTCCCCTCCCCACCATCTTTCATCCACCCCACTCAACACAGGCATTGGCCACTAAGCATGGCCTCAGTGTACATACCTGTTGGTCTGGAGGACCGTAGAGTAGCGCATACTGGGGGAGGACCCCATCCACGAGTTTCTCCAACTCCAGTGCAGTGAAGGCAGGGGCCCTTTCCCCAGTCGCATGAGCCATTGTCTCTTCCAGACCGAGGTCACAGCAGCACTTACAGTGTAGGTCCTCTCCTGTCGAAGATCAGGTATCGAGCTGATAGAAAATGGCGGTCACGCCCGCGGCGGTGCGTACCGCGACCGCCGGCGCACATCGTCATTGGCTCCTGAGACCCATAGGGTTCAATGTTAACCAATGCTGATTTGCGCCGCGGTCTTTGACCGCCTACCGCCACGGTGTGCCACGCCAGCGCATTTACCTCACATCCCCATGTCGCACTTCACAGGTCAGGCAGCCAACATTTCAAGGGCCCACATGGCTTACTTTTTACTGCGTCACACATACCTAGGCCTTGCATCAACACTCATACAAGCCATTCAATGCATTGGGAATCGTGTTTAGTGCAAGCTGTGGTTACGTACCTGTGGGTTGATTGACTCTGTGCTCGCTGTTGTCCTTCATAGGCACCGTCCGCTGGGACATGCGAGGAGATGGAGGAATCTTCCCGTGTACAGACGCTGGTAGACCTGTCGACAATGGAGGAAAGACATGTCATACTGACATACAGGCGTGACCGAGCCACTATTCATGAACTGTGTGCCCAGCTGGAGCCAGACCTGATGTCACCAATCCGCCAACCCACAGGGATCCCCCCCCTAGTGCAGGTGCTGTCAGTGCTCCATTTCTTTGCAAGTGGGTCATTTCAAACAACAGTGGCCATATCATCAGGGATGTCCCAGCCCATGTTTTCCAAGGTGTTGTCCAGAGTGTTGTCTGGCCTGCTGAAACACATGCGGAGCTACATCGTTTTCCCTGAGGTGGGGGATTTGCCTACAGTGAAGGGTGATTTCTATGCCCTTGGACATATCCCCAACATCATAGGTGCCATTGATGGGACCCATGTGGCTTTAGTACCCCCCAGCAGGAGTGAACAAGTGTACAGAACAGGAAGAGTTATCATTCTATGAATGTACAGATTGTGTGTTTGGCAGACCAGTACATCTCCCATGTTAATGCTAAGTTCCCTGGCTCAGTGCATGACGCGTACATCATGCGGAATAGCAGCATCCCTTACGTGATGGGTCAACTCCAGAGGCAACGTGTGTGGCTAATTGGTGACTCGGGTTACCCCAACCTGTCATGGCTACTGACCCCAGTGAGGAATCCCAGGACAAGGGCAGAGGAATGGTACAATGAGGCCCATGGGTGAACTAGGAGGGTGATCGAGCGGACCTTCGGCCTCCTGAAGGCCAGGTTCAGGTGCCTCCATATGACAGGTGGATCCCTATTGTACTCACCAAAGAAGGTGTGCCAGATCATCGTGGCCTGCTGTATGCTTCACAACCTGGCTTTGCGACGACAGGTGCCTTTTCTGCAGGAGGATGGTCCAGATGGTGGTGTTGTAGCAGCTGTGGAGCCTGTGGAGAGTGAAGACGAGGAAGCCGAAGAGGACGACATAGACAACAGGAACGCAGTAATACAGCAGTATTTTCAATGACACACAGGTAAGATTCCAACCCAGCATATTACATATACTTAACCCCTACTAACTCTCTCCTGTCTGACCTTTTCCACCAGTGTATGGTAACTGAGTTGTGACTTTCCCTTCCAATTTCAGAGATGTGGGGCCCACTGCGTGATATCTGCTTTGTTTCCCCATGGACTACAGCTGTGTGACAGTGGTATGTTGGCATCACAATGTAAATATGCATTTTTGGCACAGTAATGTCTGATACATTTGTACAAACTCACAGCCAGACTACTGATTGTTTTGTGCAATAACTGTGTTTATTTCAGTGCTCTATATTGGTGGGTGATTGCAAATCGGTGAGGGGTGATGGTGGAGGATTGTCCATGGCAGAGTCCAGACCATTAGTATCACAGGTGCATTGTCCAAATGCCTGTGGAAAGTGGAGCATGTACAGTATAAGGATGGACAGGGTGTCAATGTGGGACAGTGGGATGACAATCAGGGAGGTATCCTTTCCTGGCGGGGGTCTTGGCATCTTACTCTGTCTTCTTCCTGGATCTCAGGGCCCGCTTGCGGGGTGGTTCTCCTTCTGCAGGGGGTGGGGTGCTGGTGGCCTGTTGGTCCTGTGGTGGGGCCTCCTGTCCACTAGCGCCGGCAGAGGTGGTAGGCAGTTCTTGGTCCATGCTAGTGTCAGGGGCCCTTTGTGGTGCCACAGTGTTCCCCAATGTGGTGACTACCTGATTCAGAGCCCCTACAATGGTGGCCAGGGCGGAACTGATGTTTCGTAGTTCCTCCCTGAACCCCAAATACTGTTCCACCTGCAGAAGCTGGATCTCCTGAAACCTGGCCAGGACCGTCGCCATCGTCTCCTGGGAGTGGTGGTAGGCTCCCATGATGGAGGAGAGGGACTCGGGAAGAGTGGGTTCCCTGGGCCTGTCCCCCCCCTGTCGCACAGCAGCCCTCCCAGTTCCCCTGATTCCCTGGGCCTCTGTCCCCTGGACCGTGTGCCCACTACCACTGCCCCCAGGTCCCTGTTGTTGTTGGGGTGGTGGGTTAACCTGGATGCCTTGTAGTGGTGGACACACCGCTGCTTGACGTGTCCTGGGGACAGAGGTATGGGCCCGCTGGGTGGGTGCTGTGCTGGTGTTCCCAGAGGGGGGAAGGTCTGCTGTGGCCTGTGGCTGTCTGAGGGGAACCGACTGTCCAGAGGTCCCCGATGGGCCGGGCTGGTCATCTAGATCCAGGTCGACAGAGGTGCTGTCCTCACTGTGGGCCTCTTCTGGGGGTGGAGTGGACATTTGGGGACCCTCCTGCGCTGTGACGTGGCGTTCGGGTCCTGCAAGGGTATAAAAGTATGGTTATTGCATTTGTGTGTGCCATAGCGTGTAATGGGTGGGTGCCCGTGTAGCCCAGTGCTGGCATTCCTGTATGGGGGCTTTTGTGACGGTGGTTTGGGGGGGATGGGTGTGTGCAGTGGGCATGCTTTGTTGATGGGTGTCCATGCTTTGTGGTCGCATGCAGGGCTTAGGGTTGGGATGGGTGGGCTGTGATGGGGAGACATTTGCAAGGAGCAGGATGTGATGGGGGTGAGGGTGGGGGTATGAGTTGGCATGCTGGTGCGGTGGGGGGGATGAAGTAGTGAAGATGAGACTTACCAGAGTCCATTCCTCCAGATACTCCTGCGAGGCCCTCAGGATGCAGGATTGCCAAGACCTGCTCCTCCCATGTTGTTAATTCTGGGGGAGGAGGTGGGGGTCCGCCGCCAGTCCGCTGCACCGCGATGTTGTGCCTGGATTCCATTGAAAGCACCTTCCCCTGTAGGTCGTTCCACCGCTTCCTGATGTCGTCCCTATTTCTTGGGTGCTATCCCACAGCGTTGACCCTATCGACTATTCTGCTCCATAGCTCCATCTTCCTGGCAATGGTGGTGTGCTGCACCTGTGTCCCGAAGAGCTGTGGCTCTACCCGTACAATTTCCTCCAACCATGACCCTGAGTTCATCCTCCGAGAACCTGGGGTGTCTTTGTGGTGCCATGGGGTGGTGTGGGTGATGTGTGGGGTGGATTGTGTGGTGATGTGTATTGGTGTGTTGTGTGAAGTGCGTTGAAATATTGCTGGGTGAAAGTAAAATGCGCGTCTGGGTGCTCAGTTCTCTTTTTCTCAGTGCGTGGTCCCGATTCTGTAGCAGTGGGGGTTTGTGGGTGATGCGGGTGTGCGTTTTATATTGTAATGGGTGTGTGGGAGTGGTGTGTGTATGTGTATCAGGTGTGTGTATTTGTAATTGTCCAATGTGGCTGTGTTTTGTAGGTGTGTGTGTATTATGAGCGCGCCGGTGTGTACCGCCAATAGAATAACGCGGTTGAAAGACCGCTGCGTGGATTCGTGTGTCGTGATAGTGTGGGCGTATTTCTGTTGGCGTGACGGTGGAGGTTTGGTCATCGCCAGTTTCTCGCTGCCCTTTGGTGTTGCGAACTTTTGTGGATGTCTGTATTTTGGCGGTTTGCCTGTTGTGGGTCAGAATGACTGTGGCGGTTTACCGCGGCCGCAGCAGTATGTTGGTGGTCTTCTGACAGCGATAAGCGGCTTTTACTGCCAAGGTTGGAATGACCACCTTTGTGTTGTTATGGATTCCCTGACCTGTACTCTGAAAAAGAAAAGAGAACAGTTTCATGTCTGCAGTACGACACACTATTGCTGGTAAAGAACATATAAAACCTAAAGAGAAGGAAGGCTCCAAAATGTATCAATGACTACAATCCTGTAATCCTGTTTATGTGGAATGCTAACATGGAAATTCAGTCTGTAGCTGGCATTTCTACTGCTGGTGCTCGATTTGTCACTTCATAAATAACAAAGCCTGAAAATCGGAAATGAAGGATGTGTGGGAAGAGATAGCAGCAAATAAGTCTTTAACTATAAAGCTTTACAGTTTCAGTTTTAAGATGCTTTCCCTTGGGGAAATTAGATCTTATATGGCTTTCAAATAACTGAGTTCTGCTGGATTATATTGCCAATCCAAATCCATAATTTGAGTACGTTTAGGCACAGTCTCAACATGAAAAGGGGAGTTGAAATCATTTCCAGGAACTGAGCATGTTGCACGGTTTGATCGAAACAGCACTGAGGTAGTTTAAACCAACATGATGGACATTTATTATCCCAATCAGAGTGCTCACTTAGATAACTTTTGTCTGTATGAAGTACTGCAGTGCTATACATACAAGAATCAGCTGGATCAAAAAGTCAAAGGAGGAATATTTGCAGCGTCTAAATTTAATGGATGTTTAGAAAACCACTGAAAGGGCATCATTACGAGTTCAGAGGACGGTTTAGGCAGTCCCCCGAACTTCCAATGGGGAGGTTGCCACCATAGTGACTACCTCCCCACCGGGCTCATTAAGAGTTTTCCTCAAAGCAGACAGTTAACATTGCAGAGGTGCTGGCCAGGGGCACCCCTGCACTGCCCATGCCAAGTGCATGGGCAGTGCATGGCCCCCACTGGGGCCACCTGAACCCATTCTCTGCCAGCCTTTAAATTGCTGGTGGAGATGAGTTTGTAATCCCCGGGGCAGCTCTGCTGCCCTGGTGGATTAGAACTGCTGCAACAGCTGACGGGATTTCTGATCCTGGGGGTGCTGGCGGTCCAACCACAGCATGACCGCTGTGGTCACAATGTGGTGCTCAGACTGCCTCTTTGGGGGTGGTTCGACTGCCACAACAAGTCTGGCGGTCAAGTGACTACCAGACTCGTAATGACCCCGAAAGTCAAGTCTTGTTTAATAATTATAAACTGAGCTGTCAAACAGTTGAAACTAAATAATTCTTGGCTCTTCTGCAACTTTTTATTCATTGTTAGGTGAACATGAATGCTACGAAGATGCTTTCAATGCAGTTAAAGATAATATTCAATGTGCAGTAGTTCCATTTATCTGAAAATGTTGACTGATGAAATTAACAAGATTAAACAATTGTGCAGAGGTTGCAAAGGGAAGTTGAAAAGGGAGCCAGAGCTCAGGGACAAGATCCACTTGGCCAGCCTATCTCTGAAAATGAGGCAGCTATAGCTATGATTGATGTGGAAAATGCTAATGGTCAAATAAAAACCTACAGCATTGATTTAGACATTTTGTAGCTAAATGTAATAAAGAAGAGCTACTCTTTTTTTAAACAAATAACCTAATCAGTTGAGCAAAGACTTCTACATGCTGAGTATGAATGTTCATGTACTACATTTCAACCCATACTTCTATGTGCTAGTGTTGTGTAAAAAGACACTAATGCTCTGTATAAGCTGCAGAATAACTTTGAGAGTAAATCTAAATTTTGAGGAGTCTTTGGTCATAGAGCAATAGGGCACGTGATAGATTTATTCAAATATCCCTGTAAAGCAGAGTAGGAGTAAGAGTAATAGTAAGAATAAGTATCATTTTATTAAATGTGACCATACTGAAAAGGACAAAAAATGTTAGGTGCACTGGTAGGTTTTTGTTGGTAAAATACCTGTGTGCCAGAAGGCTACAGTTTTCTCTGTGTTTGACCTATGCTGCTACCTTACACAAGTCCAAAGGGTTATATTTCGATGCAGCTATGATAATTATAGGTCAAACTGTTTTTAAAGAAGAAATGTCTCATATTGCTTTATTATGGGTTTGTTCACTAACAGGATTGTACCGACTTCAGTTTGATGACAGCAAAATGAATGCAAAATGTAATTAATTCAATTGTTTGAGAGGGCTACATGGACCTTAAATGGGTCTTCATCATATTGTTGAAAAATGTGGACGTTATAAGAAACATGAAATTGCTGAAGTTTTAGAGAATGGAAAATTACCAAAAGTAAGTAAAAAGTAAAAATAGGTTTCCAAAAAAATGTAAAGTGATCAAATGTAGCACAGGGTAGGTTTTCAACTTTCAAACCATTTTTGTGTTTAGTATTACTGGGATCTAGTTGCCACTGTTCTATTCTACTTACTTCCAGTAGTTGAAAACAATGATCAAAACAAGGACAAAGATTTGTGCCAAGCTCTGACAACTCTACTCAGTTTAGTACAAGTTCAAAATCATTTGTGCTCTTCAACCACAGCTATACATGACATTGTTGGCCACAGAAAAGGTTTTAAACACTTCTGTTTGAATTTGCAACAGGAAGCTTAGGAATTTCCAGTGATAATGCAAAGCGTACTAGAAAAGGAGGGAATTTGTATTAATTAATTATTTGGAATAAACTATTCATGGAATCATGATATGTTAAGTGTTTACATTCAAGCTGAACAGTCATTGACTCAGAGTGGTCTGTATACCTTCCTGTACCAGATTGCAATTCATTGCTGTTCGAAAAACTATTTGCTAATACTGTGCGGAATAACTCCTGTCCAGTATGGAGAGCAAAAGTGCTGTCTACATTAGTTGTAAGATAGATTTTGCAATATCTTGTACTCATTCTAAAAAGGTATGAAAGCAAATGGTAGTAAAATAAGTACTGATATGACAAACTATAAACTGGTCAGATATCAATTTATAGGAAAATTTATAGTGCTGTTACCATAATTTTCCATTTAGGGGAGACCATTACCTCAGGTCAGTACCTAGTATACCTAAAGACTTCATGTGGCTGGACTGAATGCAATGACACTCGTCTTACATTTGAATTGAGATTACAGTGAAAACTTTGAAACTCTTACCTCATATTCCTTAGAAGTAGTTAGTATGAGGTTTGGAGTATTGAACAGGCAAAGATATGCAATTTCAAATTCAATGTCATTATGTTGCCTAGAAAGGATAATTACCATTTAAAGAATTACCATTTTTTAATAAAACTAAAAGAGGTTTTTACTGAATGAAGTACAAGTTATGAATATACAGGTGATACACTTCTGATATTAGTTTTTGAATAAGTGTATGTTACTGCTTACAGTTAAAAAGAGTGACTGGCAATGATGTCATTAACTGCTCCTTACTACTCTAGACTAACATACGCTGAAGATATTCTTTGTTCAAACTCTTAATGATTTGCTTTTCCCCAATGTTCCATGATGGTCTTCATTACACTGAGTTCATACATATACACAGTTTAGCTTCTTATATATGTAATATTTAAGATCAAAATACATTTGGTGTAAATGCATACCCTGAGAACATTAAAAACATTTTTTTTTAAATTTACTTATAAATTTGTATAATATCTATGTTAGACTATAGGCTGATATAGGGCACCTGTTCTAAACATTTCAAATCTACTAATCTTCTTAGCTTTTCTGTTTATCCTGCCTGTGCAGAATGTACGTATTTAACATGGCAAAGTGAAATCTAGAGACTGTGAAGCAGAGCATACCTGAGACTTTAGGACCTAATTCAGATCTTGGTGGGACTCTCATCGTCCCTTGGCAGTGGAGTTTACTAGTACTTCGCCATGCAGACAGCATTCCAAATGACGTATTTAGATGTGTGGTGGCTGAATCTCACTCTTCATCCACAGAGTGTATCCCGTTGCATAAGCTGTTTCCCGCTTCTGATACATTGGACTCCTATGCTAGCTAACATTACTCCGTCTCAATCAGGATGGCAGGATTGCACTGAACATATTTAGATATCACAGCTGTGCTGGCATTGTTCTAGTTGCGGATCCCTGATGGTAGTATTCTGTCACAGCACACGCTCAACATAGAACTAAGGTTGTGGCTATTGGATGGATGCTAGCAGTACACAGGGGAGGTGTTTTGGCTAATTGATAACACCTGTATACCACATTATAAAACACAGTCAATTTCAGACCTTGATCCTTTGCCATTCGACTGCACAACATCATTTTGCTGTGGAAATTGCCACACAGAAGTCAGGTTTTATTTTTATTTTTCTCTCTCTGTTAATTTTTCATTAGTCTATTTGTATTCCTAAACTTGTGTGTCCTCTATTTCATTGACATTTATATACTCATATTGGCAAGGAGGAGGAATGCCCATTTCACTGAGAGAGCATTGTCAGTCAAGTTGGCTGAAATCATTAGAGTAGAGCCACAATTGTTTGGAGCCCAAGTACAAAGTACAACCATATCTCAGAAAAGGCAAACGTGGGCCAGAATAGTCGAAAGAGTGAATGTTGTAGCAAACAACCTGTGTACACAGGAGGACATTAGGAGGAGGTGAAACGACCTGCGGGGAGGTTATGTTTTTGGTATCCAAGCATCACCTAGAGGACCAGAGGACTGGTGGTGGTCCTCCCAGCCCCCTTACAACTTTGTCCCTGGGAGGAAAAGGTCTTGCAGATCCAACATCCTGAAGGCTTGACAGGAATCTCTGTTGGAGTTGAGCCTGGTAAGTAAGAGCTTCAAATGTCTCACTAAACATAACTGTTGTATTTTCTTCCAATGTAGCTATTGTTGATGTGTTCCCACCTTTTTCAAATATATAATTTAACAATTAATTAATTTGCATTTCTGTGCAAAATTGCAGACTTATTGTTATTTCTCTTGTTTTACTAATACTTAAGAATGTTTTGTCAATATGTAATTTTTGTCTCCATTTTCCACATTTCTTTTTCCATTGTTTGTTTGTATGAATGTATTCTGCATAACTTAATATTACAATATTACAGGTTACCATTTCCACCAGAGTTTACAACATTGGTTTAAGGGTACAGGGTAGTGGTGGCAGTGTTTGTGGGAGGGAATCTGTGGGCCAGCAAATTGAGACCACTTGCTTCATTGTCACCCCGACAACCATCGACTAAGTCTTGGGAGCCATCAATCAGTCCCAAGACATGATGGATCGGGAACACACTGAGCTCCGGAAGATGAAGCAGTTGCAGAGGGAGCTCAATAATCTATGTAATGGAAATACTGTCTATATGTGCAGGACTTCTCCAGTACCATCTACCCCTGTCTGTGGTACTTCAATATCTGGCCAAACTATGTCCTACATTTTGACTTTGCCAAAAGACCGTCGCCGCGGCTAACATACGTCCGCCAAATAATAACCACTGCTGGATTTCTGCCACAGGAAGGGCGGAAATCCGGCTGTGGCCATGCTGGCGGATGGCGTTAAGGTGGCGCTGCTATCACCAGCAGCGCCATGCCAGTAGACCACTGCCAGCCGTATTATGAAAAATAATATGGCCTGGCGGTGTTCTACAGGTGGGCACTGCTGGTGGTAGCAGCCCCCATCCTGTCCCCTGTTGGAAGACCCCCTAGATCCAGGTAATCTGGTTTCTGACAGGGGAGGGGTGGGGGTGTTGTGTGTGTGTGGGGGGTGCATGAATGCAAATGTATGGGTAGTGTTGTTTGTGTCTGTATGCATGTGTGAGAATGCATGAAAGTATGGATATGTGAATGCGTATCTGCGTGTCAGTGTGAATGTGGTGAGGATGTGTGCATGAATTAATTGATGCATGTGTGTATGAATGTGTGTATGTCTGTGTGAGTGTGTGTATGCGTGGTCTGTGTCTGCATGCATGTGTGTGGAGGGTGGGGGATTGGAAGGGGGAACATGGATGGAGGCGGTGGGGGGCATCTGGGGAGTTGTTGGGGTGAGGGACCCTCCTATCAGTGACAGGGAAGGAATTCCCTATCATTGATAGGGCCTACCGCCATGGTTTTTGTGGCGTTACGAACGTCACAAAAACCATAACAGTAGGCAGGATCAAAATGCCTGAGGCAGTACAATAACGGCCACCGGGCTGGAAATTCTTATCTCTGGTCACATTTAACCACAACAACACACTGCATTATGCTGTTGTTTTTAACAAACAAACAAGCAACATTGGCATTTGGTCAATGTAAACAAACTAGCCACCATTTTGAGGGGTGGTGATGCACTTAGCATTCAAAAGCACACTGTTTCACATACTAAAATGGCGGACGCCCGACCTCGCCGTCTGAACAATTCCATTGACGGAAGTTGACCAGGTAGTGAGTGTAAACTCCATGATGGACACAGACATAGGCTAACGTGTATGTCGGCAATGCATGCAAGCCAATGCATGTGCCCATCTCCGTTGATGATCGTGCATGTCATGAAGATGTGCTCGGCATATAGAAAAAAGCTCACTTGCCTCCTAACACTGCAGCCAACAGCACCTCCTCTACTTCTTCTGGTGTTTCTGACCTCTGAGAGCCACAATGCCCAGGAAAGCAGGTGATAGGTCCCCTAACCTCTCATCAGAGGAGCTTGGTTTGCTGTCAAATGAGGTCCTGTCCCCGTACAGAGAGCTGTATGGCTCACCAGAGGAACAGGTACATTTTGAATATAAAAATATAATTCTCACTAACCTTTTTTGTTAAATAGAAACACAGGCTAGAATGTACATTTTAGTTCCTGAGTGAAGTGTAGTGATTGAAGTGAATTTCCACTTCTTTGCAAATTTAGAGTGACAAATCATGATATATATTTTGGAGCACATTCTAATCAGGTAACCACAACATTACTATGTGTTCTGTGTTTCATGCCCTATTATTTTGTTTGATGCGTAGTTCTATGTATATATGCAGATTTAACATCTCTTGTGAAATTTAATAAATTGCAAATATGACCAAGGTAACATATATATATATATATATATATATATATATATATATATATATATATATATATATATTTATAAATTGTTCTCACCCAATCAGAAAGAAAATCAAGACACCAGTCGGCCAGTTTCAAACTATATTAAATAAAGAGAAAAAAAAAGAGAAAAAATGTACTTCCTCCCAACGCGTTTCAGCCGTAGCCTTGTTCACGGATGGGGGTATGTTACACATTACAAGAATAAATACCTTTTACAAATATACAAACATAGACAAAGGACTCACACCACAGTGCTCATGTGTATCACCCTAAAAAACATAGGCGCCATCTTGTAAAGGTATATAGAACAACATGCTTCAAGGAAGATACCACAAATATATGTAGTTTCTTTTGCTATCTAATTATCAGTTTGCCTAATATATTTATCTAAACATCATTATTTATTTCTAAATGTCTAACAATATATTGCAAATTACATATTCAACACTTGAGCAAGTGGCCTTCTATTGCATGTTAGTATTTCCCATCAATTCAATACCTTTATCAAGATAAAGTGCTGCACACATAAAAACAACCCCAAAGAGAATTAAAATTTCCAATAGAGATTAATTAAAAAAAAAAAAACTTTTTTTAATTTATTTTTTTTAAACACATTTTTAAAAATAATTTTTTCTCAACCTCTAATCATAGAAGCTCGAAGGTTCCAAAACGATAATAAATTAGCTGCCAAGGTGAGTATTCATTTCTTCGCTCAAATTTAACCCATTTGGAAACAGAGTCATAAATTTGATAATATATTTAGATTCGAGAACACGTAACATTCTCTCTCTGTCTCCACCTCGTGCATTGAGTTTAATTTGATCACAAACCACATATGAAAGTTGTTTTTCATCACCTTGATGTACTTCATGAAAATGTCGTGCCACCGGGTAATTGCGGTCAAAATTACGAATGGCTCTCACATGTTCTAACATTCTCTTTTTTGCTTTATGAATCGTACTTCCCACGTATATCTTATCACAGGGGCATCGTAAACAATACACACAAAAATCAGTATTGCATGTAAAAAATCCCTTAATGATGTATTCATTTTGGCCAGCGCCCCATATTACAGTTTTACAGTCTTTACTGTATCTACAGGCCTTGCATTTATGACAGCAGAAAAACCCTGAGATCTCAGATCTCTTGTTGTCAAAATTGGTGCTGCTCAGCACCATATTGGGGCTAAGATTGTCTCTAAGCGACCTACCCTTCCGGAAGGTTAATGCCGGGGTGTTACTAACAAAATCATGTAAGTCTGGATCTGTCTAAAGGATGTGCCAGCTCCTAGTAAGTGTTCGTCTCAGATTAAACGTTTGGTTGGAGTAGGTCGTAATAAACCTAATCTTCTCATCTGTAGTAGTGTGGTGGTGCGTACGATACAGTATTTCTGACCTTGTGGTACCCTCAACTTTCCTGACAGCCTGCCTGATAATATTAGTACTGTATCCCCTTTCAGTGAACCTTGAACACATAATCTTGCACTCTTGTTGGTATATTTCTTCTGTACTACATATTCGTCTTGCTCTCAACAGTTCCCCATATGGTATACTCCTAATCAGGTTGGGGGGATGAGCACTCTTTGCATTCAACAGGCTGTTCCCTGCTGTTGTTTTCCTATAGAGCCTGGTATGTACCAGGTTATTTTGAATATTTATTTCAACATCTAGAAACTGAATAGAAGTACTACTATGTTGTTCACTAAATTTAAGATTGTACTGATTATTGTTCAAAGTTGTCACAAAACTAAGTGCCGAATCTACATCACCTTTCCAGATGATAAAAATATCATCTATATACCGACACCATAACACTACATTTTCCTCATAGTTAGTTATATTGGAGGCTACTTGCTCCTCCCACCAGCCCATAAATAGATTCGCGTAGCTGGGGGCAAAGCAAGTGCCCATCGCGGTTCCCTGGGTTTGCTTGTATATTTGACCATCAAATAAAAAGTAGTTGTTTGTGAGACAGTACCAAATCATATCGCAGATCATTTCAGTATGCATAAGATACAATAATGATCTGGCTCGTAGGTAGTGTCTAACTGTTTTAAGACCCAATTCGTGTTGGATGCAGGTATAAAGGCTGGTGACATCTAAGGTCAAAAATAGAAAATCATCTTCCCAGCCCAAGCCATCCATCATTCTCAGAAATTGTGTCGTATCCTTGACAAAGGAGGTTATTTGCGATCCATGAACGCCGAATCTGGTTTCGGAGTATCCCGAAACGTAAGCCTGCAAACCTGCGAGTTTAGCTCCGCTGGTAGAGCGAGGTGATTTTCGCCTCTATCGACTTCTGGGGAGACGAGCGCCCAGCCCGGCGACGAAGGATTCCGGAGCGTCAGCCGGCTGGCCCACGAGTGCAGCTTCGTTGCTAGAATCAAGTGACTCTACCGATTTCAACGGAGACGAGGTCGTGTGCCATCTCTACACTTCAGAGGAGTGTGGCCGCAAGCTGGTGATTGTTACGGCGTCTGTTCCTGGCGCTGACAACCAGGACCCTTTCTCCGGCCCCCGGATCATTACGGTGAGAGTGTCCGAGAGTACGGAGATACATCACTGTGAATACATGAGTATCGGGCAGGATATAGGACAATTACACCAACAAGTTGTGAATTACGGGCATTTACTTATTTCTTACGGGTGGCTAATTTTCAAAACATTGAGTCTAGAAGGCAATGAACTTTTGTGCACACGATCTAATTGGAATGCAAGTTCAACTTAATAATAGTTGCACTAAGCGAAAAACAACAACCAATCATAATAGTGCGCATTTTTAGACAGTGTGTGGTGTGGAGTGGGCTTATTTAAATTTAATTTTGTTACTTTTGACTAAGAGCCCACAAGACGGTCAGTCGTATTATTGTTAAAATTGCTATAAAGAAGAAAAATGGCTTCCTCATTAGAAGCTCGGCGTAAGGAAAAGTCCATTAAGCTGTTTTTTACTCAGCAGACTCATGATAAAGACGTACCACAAGGAGGATCTAACATAGGCAATGGATAAAAAATGCAACTCATGTATGACAAATTAGAGAAACTTATGAGAAAAGAACTCTCAAAATGGTGGGAAATAGAATCTCTCCAACAATATGTTGAGGTTGAACGTGTCCCAAGGGGTTTACTTATTTATACAATCCCCTCGTATGAAGATCCTGACCCAGAATTATTGGAGGAGTGGGCTGAAAACTCTAAAACCAGTTCTCTCAATATGATGAGAATCTTGATTAAATATGCGTCAAAAGATTGTGTAAAAATTATTAAGGAAATTGAAAAAACTACTAAATTGATTCTCTCCTTGGTGTCACAAAATACCTTTGATGAGGTTAAGAACAATCTGGATAAAAAACTATCCAAATTTGAGGAAGAGATTACTATAAAAAAACAGAGGAAATTCATACGCGATTTCAAGGACTACCAATCAGGGAGGATCCTTACTTTTCATCACAAATATGACCATATGTACACGGAGGGTTATAAGGATCCGGTTCGTTCAGGGGACAATGAAAGATCTGATATAAATTTGGGATTACCAGAAGAAAGTGATGTGTCTGATGAAAATCTTTCAGATGCACCAGAGATTTCAGCTGATAAAATTCGAGATACAGATACCAATACCAACAGGTCTAATTTTTTTAAACAGTTTTGTCTCCTAAACCAAGGAAGGACAGAACAGAGAAAAGATTTTCAGCCCAGAGGCAGGGGACGAGGACAGAGAGGCAGAGGAAGAGGAACCATGCAGCGAAGGCAAGAAGAAATAAAAGAAGCTCTTACAACAACAATGACAACAAGAGCACACAGAGCTCCACAATGACTGTAGTTAATCTGTCCAATAGAATATTGAACAATGAGGAAGAAAATCTTCTAACACTAGGCTTATCATTCTGTCCTACAAATAATTTTGAATATGTACAGACACGGATTGACCTTTTTCACTTTACACGAAAATTAAAATTAAAAAAATGGTATAACAATAAAGTAATGACAGACAAGAGTTTGGATAAAACCAATAATATCAGCAAATTATGTATTTCGGATGTTGATTTACTACATACATTATCTGTGTTAGATGATGATATTATTGCGCACGATGATCCTTTTGTAAATTTATTGAATTTGGGTATTGAAACTGAATTGCCATGCCCTAGCTCTTTTAGACCGAAATCAACTTTTCTGCCAGCTGTTCAAAGTGAAGCCATCCAAGTTTTTGAAAAAGATATGATTAATCAATTTAAAAAAATGAGATTTGGCCCTAGAAACATCAAGTATGAAAATCTTACTAAAAACCAAAAAATAGCTCTGCAAAGTCTGAGCAAGGACCCTGATATTGTCATCCGTGAATCTGACAAAGGGGGTAATGTAGTCATCTTAAATAAGTCACAATACTTGGGGGAAGGAACACGTCAGCTGAGTGACCATAATTGCTATGTTGATGCTAACCAGGCATAGTTAAAAATGTCCAACCTCAAATATTATGAAAAATTGGTTGATTGGAGGGACAAGGGTTTATTGGAGTAGGATGAATACCGTTTTTTGAAATGTGATTACCCAAGAATTCCAGTACTATACCTCCTGCCTAAAGTGCACAAAGACAAACTAAATCCACCAGGTAGACCGATTGTGTCAGCAATGGATTCATTATTGGAAAATACTTCACGATATATAGACTTTTATCTTAGACCCTTTGTGGAGTGTTTACCCTCCTATGTCAAGGATACGACACAATTTGTGAGAATGATGGATGGCTTGGGCTGGGAAGATGATTTTCTATTTTTGACCTTAGATGTCACCAGCCTTTATACCTGCATCCAACACGAATTGGGTCTTAAAGCAGTTAGACACTACCTACGAGCCAGATCATTATCGTATCTTATGCATACTGAAATGATCTGCAATATGATTTGGTACTGTCTCACAAACAACTACTTTTTATTTGATGGTCAAATATACAAGCAACCCCAGGGAACCGCGATGGGCACTTGCTTTGCCCCCAGCTACGCGAATCTATTTATGGGCTGGTGGGAGGAGCAAGTAGCCTCCAATATAACTAACTATGAGGAAAATGTAGTGTTATGGTGTCGGTATATCGATGATATTTTTATCATCTGGAAAGGTGATGTAGATTCGGCACTTAGTTTTGTGACAACTTTGAACAATAATCAGTACAATCTTAAATTTAGTGAACAACATAGTAGTACTTCTATTCAGTTTCTAGATGTTGAATTAAATATTCAAAATAACCTGGTACATACCAGGCTCTATAGGAAAACAACAGCAGGGAACAGCCTGTTGAATGCAAAGAGTGCTCATCCCCCCAACCTGATTAGGAGTATACCATATGGGGAACTGTTGAGAGCAAGACGAATATGTAGTACAGAAGAAATATACCAACAAGAGTGCAAGATTATGTGTTCAAGGTTCACTGAAAGGGGATACAGTACTAATATTATCAGGCAGGCTGTCAGGAAAGTTGAGGGTACCACAAGGTCAGAAATACTGTATCGTACGCACCAACACACTACTACCGATGAGAAGATTAGGTTTATTACGACCTACTCCAACCAAACGTTTAATCTGAGATGAGCACTTACTAGGAGCTGGCACATCCTTCAGACAGATCCAGACTTACATGATTTTGTTAGTAACACCCCGGCATTAACCTTCCGGAAGGGTAGGTTGCTTAGAGACAATCTTAGCCCCAATATGGTGCTGAGCAGCACCAATTTGGACAACAAGAGATCTGAGATCTCAGGGTTTTTCTGCTGTCATAAGTGCAAGGCCTGTAGATACAGTAAAGACTGTAAAACTGTAATATGGGGCGCTGGCCAAAATGAATACATCATTAAGGGATTTTTTACATGCAATACTGATTTTTGTGTGTATTGTTTACAATGCCCCTGTGATAAGATATACGTGGGAAGTACGATTCATAAAGCAAAAAAGAGAATGTTAGAACATGTGAGAGCCATTCGTAATTTTGACGCAATTACCCGGTGGCACGACATTTTCATGAAGTACATCAAGGTGATGAAAAACAACTTTCATATGTGGTTTGTGATCAAATTAAACTCAATGCACGAGGTGGAGACAGACAGAGAATGTTACGTGTTCTCGAATCTAAATATATTATCAAATTTATGACTCTGTTTCCAAATGGGTTAAATTTGAGCGAAGAAATGAATACTCACCTTGGCAGCTAATTTATTATCGTTTTGGAACCTTCGAGCTTCTATGATTAGAGGTTGAGAAAAAATTCTTTTTAAAAATTTGTTTAAAAACAAAAGAAAAAACATTTTTTTTTTTTTTTTTTAATTAATCTCTATTGGAAATTTGAATTCTCTTTTGGGTTGTTTTTATGTGTACATAAAGGTATTGAATTGATGGGAAATACTAACATGCAATAGAAGGCCACTTATGAATATGTAATTTGCAATCTATTGTTAGACATTTAGGCGGTGATTCTAACCGCGGCGGGCGGCAGTCGCCGCCCGCCATGCGGTTACCGCCAAATGACCGCACCGCGGTCACAAGACCGCGGCGGCCATTCTGGCTTTCCCGCTGTGCTGGCGGGCGACCGCCAAAAGGCCGCCCGCCAGCACAGCGGGAAAGACCCAGCAACGATGAAGCCGGCTCCGAATGGAGCCGGTGGAGTTGCTGGAGTGCGACGGGTGCAGTAGCACCCGTCGCGAATTTCAGTGTCTGCTAGGCAGACACTGAAATTCTTTTTGGGGCCCTCTTACGGGGGCCCCTGCAGTGCCCATGCCATTGGCATGGGCACTGCAGGGGCCCCTAGGGGCCCCGCGGCACCCCCTACCGCCATCCTGTTCCTGGCGGGAGACCCGCCAGGAACAGGATGGCGGTAGGGGGTGTCAGAATCCCCATGGCGGCGGAGCGCGCTCCGCCGCCATGGAGGATTCTCAACGGCAGCGGAAAGTCAGCGGTACACCGCCGACTTTCCGTTTCTGGCCGCGGCTAAACCGCCGCAGTCAGAATGCCCAGCGGTGCACCGCCAGCCTGTTGGCGGTGCTACCGCGGTCATTCGCCCTGGCGGTTTTTACCGCCAGGGTTAGAATGACCCCCTTAGAAATAAATAATGATGTTTAGATAAGTATATTAGGCAAACTGATAATTAGATAGCAAAAGAAACTACATATATTTGTGGTATCTTCCTTGAAGCATGTTGTTCTATATACCTTTACAAGATGGCGCCTATGTTTTTTAGGGTGATACATATGAGCACTTTGGTGTGAGTCCTTTGTCTATGTTTGTATATTTGTAAAAGGTATTTATTCTTGTAATGTGTAACATACCCCCATCCGTGAACAAGGCTACGGCTGAAACGCGTTGGGAGGAAGTACATTTTTTCTCTTTATTTAATATAGTTTGAAACTGGCCGACTGGTGTCTTGATTTTCTTTCTGATTGGGTGAGAACAATTTATAAATACATTTTTGGGATTCCCGATCCCACATCAAGACCGCCACAAACTTGAGCCTCGACTAGTCGGGTGTTCTCTTTTTTGCTAATATATATATATATATATATATATATATATATATATATATATATATATATATATATATGTATATATATATATATATGTATATATATTTAAACATATTGAATAAGAATTATTTGTGCCATGAGTGTAAGGTGAACATGCAGCACTTTTTTAAATGAGAGAAATTTAACTGCACTTTAATTTTCTCCCATTTGTAAAAAAACTATGGCCCTCATTACAACATTGGCAGTAAAAGCTGCTTACCGCCGTGCAGAAGACCTCCAACACACCGCCGCGGCCGCGGAATTCCGCCACAGCTATCATGACCCACATGTCGGAATCCGCCAAAATTCAGACACCCACACAAGTCTGCCACACCAAAGGTCAGTGATAAACTGGCAAAAACAAATCCTCCACCGTCACGCCAACAGAAATACGCCCACACTATCACGACACACGAATCCACGTGGCGGTCTTTCAACCGCAGTATTCCATTGGCGGTACACACCGCTGCGCTCAAAAGACCCACACTCTTACAAAACACAGCCACATTGGACAATTCGAAATACACACACCCGATACACATACACACACCACACCCTCACACCCATTACAATATAAAACACACACCCACATCAGCCATAAACCCCCACAACAAAAAATTCGGAAAGAAGGCCAGAGAGAGAGCACCAGCAAGAACAACAGCATCCACAGGCACACAACACCATCACCCACAGAACTTCCACGCACCTCACACAACACACCACTACATATCACCCCACATACTACCACACACTCCACCCCACACATCACCTACACCACCCCATGGCACGGCAAAGCAACCCAGGTTCTCGGAGGAGGAGCTCAGGGTCATGGTGGAGGAAATCGTCCGGGTAGAGCCACAGCTATTTGGAGCACAGGTGCAGCACACCTCAATTGCAAGGAAGATGGAGCTATGGCGAAGAATAGTGGAAAGGTTCAACGCAGTGGGACAGCACCCAAGAAATCGGGAGGACATCAGGAAGCGGTGGAACGACCTACGGGGGAAGGTGCGTTCCGTGGTCTCAAGACACCACATGGCGGTTCAGAAGACTGGCGGCGGACCCCCACCTCCTCACCCACAACTAACAACATGGGAGGAGCAGGTCTTGGTGATTCTGCATCCTGAGGGCCTCGCAGGAGTAGGTGGAGGAATGGGCTCTGGTAAAACAAATCTGAACTATTACAACCCCCAGCCTACCTGCATGCTATCACATACACCCACCCTCACCCTCACCCCCAGCACCCCAGCTCCTCACATATGTCCCAACATCACAAACCACCCATCCCAACACTAAGCTCTGCATGCAACAACAAAGCACGGACACCCATCACTAAAGCATGCCCACTGCACATACCCATACAACCCCCTAAACAATCCTCACACAAGGTCCCACACAGGAATGCAAACACTGGGGTACACGGTCACCCACCCATTGCACACCATGACACACACAGATGTCATAACCATCCTTTTATACCCCTGCAGGATCCCTACCCAACGTCACCAGACAGGAGGGTCCACACATGTCCACACCACCAACAGAAGAGCCCCACAGTGATGACAGCACCTCTGTCCAAAGGGATCTAGATGACCAGCCCGGCCCATCGGGGACCTCGGGACAGTCGGTTCCCATCACACAGTCACAGGCCACTACAGAGCTTCCACCCTCTGGAAACACCAGCACAGCACCCACCCAGCGGGCCCATACCTCCGTTCCCAGGACACGTCAATCAGCAGTTTGTCCACCACTACAGGGAACCCAGGATAACCCACCACCCCTACAACAACAGGGACCTGGGGGCAGTGGTAGTGTGCACACGGTCCAGGGAACGGAGGCCCAGGAACACAGGGGAACTGGAGGGCTGCTGTGTGACAGGGGGCGGACAGGCCAAGGGAACCCACTCTCCACGAGGCCCTCTCCTCCATCATGGGAGCCTACCACCACTCCCAAGAGACGATGGCAACGGTACTGGCCAAGTTTGAGGAGACCCAGAGGCTGCAGGAGGAACAGAATATGGGCTTCAGGGAGGAACTCAGAACCATCAATTCCACCCTGGGCACCATCGTAGGGGTGCAGGAGGAACACTGTGGCACTACAAGGGGCCCCTGACACTAGCATGGACGATGAACTGCCCACCAACTCTGCCGGTGCTAGTGGACAGGAGGCACCACCACATGACCACCACAGCAGCAAGCACCCCACCCCCTGCAGAGGGAGTACCACCCCGCAAACGATCCCTGAGATCCACGACAGAGACAGAGCACGATGCCAAGACCCCCGCCAAGAAATGAGATCATCCTGATTGTAATCCTACTGTCCCACTTTGTCACCCTGTCCATACTTAAACTGCCCCAGCTCCACTTCCTATGCCCATTTGGGCAATGCAACTGTGAGACTAATAGACTGGACTCTGCCATGGACATTCCTCCACCATCACCCCTCACCATTTCACTACCCCCTCCAATATTGAGCACTTAAATAAACACCCTTAAAGCACAAAACAATCTGGAGTCTGTCTGTGATTTCGAAATAGTGTATTAGCAATTACAGAGACAAAATGCTCTTTCAAGTTTAATGTCAACATACCTATGTCACACAGCTCTAGTCCATGAGGAATCTAAGCAGATGTCACACAGTGGGACCCAGATCTGTGAAATCGAAAGGGAAAGTGACAACTCAGTGACCATACACTGGGTGAAAAGGACACACAGTACAGAGGTAGTAGTGTTAAAGTACATGTAGTAGGCAGGTCTATACTCTTACCTGTGTCTCACTGGAAATATTCTGGATCACTGAGTCCCTGTTGTCAATGTCTTCTTCCTCTGCTTCCTCGTCTTCACTGTCCACAGGCTCCACAGCTGCAACAACACCGCCATCTGGATCATCCTTGTGCAGAAAAGGCACCTGTCGTCGCAAAGCCAAGTTATGAAGCATACAGCAGGCCACGATGATCTGGCACACCTTCTTTGGTGAGTAGAATAGGGATCCACCTGTCATATGGAGGCACCTGAACCTGGCCTTCAGGAGGCCGAAGGTCCGCTCGATTACCCACCTAGTTCGCCCATGGGCCTCATTGTACTGTTCCTCTGCCCTTGTCCTGGGATTCCTCACTGGGGTCAGGAACCATGACAGGTTGGGGTAACCAGAGTCACCTGCAAATGGTGAGGGACAACTGTTAGACACGCACTAACCTGGAGGGATATCCCCAGACCCAGACAACCATTCCCACTGACTTGCTTCCAGGTGCTCACCTAATAGCCACACACGGTGCCTCTGGAGTTGACCCATCACATAAGGGATGCTGCTATTCCGCAGGATGTGGGCGCCATGCACTGAGCCAGGGACCTTGGCATTCACATGGGAGATGTACTGGTCTGCCAAACATACCATCTGCACATTCATAGAATGATAACTCTTCCGGTTTCTGTACACCTGTTCACTCCTGTGGAGGGGTACCAAAGCCACATGGGTCCCATCAATGGCACCTATGATGTTGGGGATGTGTCCCAGGCCATAGAAATCCCCTTTCACTGTAGGCAAATCCTCCACCTGAGGGAAAACAATGTAGCTCTGCATGTGTTTCAGAAGGGGAGACAACACTCTGGGCAATACGTTTAAAAACATAGGCTGGGACATCCCTGATGCTATGGCCACTGTTGTTTGAAATGACCCACTTGCAAGGAAATGGAGCACTGACAGCACCTGCATTTGGGGGGGGATTCCTGTGGGATGGCGGATTGCTGACATCAGGTCTGGCTCGAACTGGGTACACAGTTCCTGGATTGTGGCACGGTCAAGCCTGTATGTAATATTCAAAGGTCGCTCCTCCATTGTCGACAGGTCCACCCACGGTCGGTACACTGGAGGATGCCGCCATCTCCTCACATGTCCCAGCGGACGGTGCCTATGAATGACAACAGCGAGCACAGAGTCAAACAACTCAGAGGTACGTACCCACAGTTTACACTGAACACCAATCATACACAAAAGGTGGCCTGTATGTGTGTTGAGTCTAGGCCTAGGTATGTGTGACGCAGTTGGAAATGAAGCCATGTGGGCCCCTGAATGGCGGCTGCCTTACCTGTAAAGTGGGACAATGGGATGTGAGGTAACTGCGCTGGCATTGTACACCGTTGCGGTAGGCGGTCAAAGACCTCAGCGCAATGCTGCATCGGTTAACATTGGACCCTATGGGTCCCAGGAGCCAATGGCGATGTACACTGGCGCAGACGGTATGCACCGCCGCAGACCTGACCGCCATTTTCTATCTGTTCAATCACTCGATACCTGATCTTCGACAGGAGAGGACCTACACTGCAAGTGCTGCTGTGACCTCGGTCTGGAAGAGACAATGGCTTGAGTGTCTGGGGAAAGGGCCCCTGTCTTCACATCGGAGGAGTTGGAGAAGCTCATGGATGGGGTCCTCCCCCAGTACACGCTACTCTACGGTCCTCCAGACAAACAGGTAAGTACACAGGGAGCATGTTGTATGGGCTATGCCTGTGTGGAGAGGGCTAGATGGAAGAAGGAAGTGGGGAGAGTGCTGCGTGCATGAAAGTGGTGAATGCATGTGCCACATGGAAAGGGTAGGGATGGGGGACAATCACTTTGATGGTGCAGTTGGTAATAACTTCTCTTTTTCCCCTGTACATTTCATGTAGGTCAGCGCCCACCAGAAGAAAGATATTTGGTGTGCCATAGCCAAGGACGTCCAGACCCTGGGGGTCTACCACAGACGGAGCACCCACTGACGGAAAAGATGAGAGGACATTCGCCGCTGGAGCAAGAAGACGGCGGGGGCTCAGCTGGGGATGGCCTCCCAATGTGGGAGGGGTGCCCGTCGCACCATGACCCCCCTGATGTTCAGGATCCTGGCGGTGGCCGACCCGGAGTTGGATGAGCTCTTGAGGGCGTCAAAGCAGTCACAAAGGGGTGAGTACACTCTCATTCTGCTGACTTTGCGCGCAGTGGAGGTGTCTGGGTGGTGGAGTTGGGCTGTGGGTTTCCCTAGGCCAGGGCGAGTTCTGTAGGCAAGGCCCCTCCGTAAGGCAGGCCATGTGGCACCCCACCCCACCTCTGTAGAGTGCCAAGTACACCTAGTCATGCCCCTGTGTCATCTATGTGTGCAGATGTCGCCATAGCCTTGTAGGACATTTCCCAGAAATTGAACAGTGGAGCCCAAGAGCACGGCATAGTGCAGGGGGCTTCTGTGTCTGTCGTGTCCGCCAACGGTAGCGGTAATGCATGCACTCAACATGTCTTTCTTCTGTCGTTCCCCCCCCTTTTTGTGGTCTCCCTGTTCTTGTGTGCATTAGCATCATCAGGCGGAGGAGCAGTGGCACCGGAACACGAGTGAGCTGCATCCCACATGGCTCTGGAGGGCGAGACTACGGACTAGGAATTTAGTGGGACGGAGGGCGAGGGGAGCTTCACAGCGGGGACAGGAGCTGACAGCAGTGACACAGACACGTCCTCTGATGGGAGCTCCCTTGTGGTGGTGGCAACATCTGTGCCCCCCGCATCTACAGGTACTGCAACCACCCCCCCTACCAGCACCGCCCTCCCAGCAGCCCCTCTTCCTTCGCCCCGTGCCCGCTCACACAGGAGGGTGGGCATCACCTTTACCCCAGGCACCTCAGGTCCTGCCCCAGTCACCCCTGCTGCCCTCAGTGAGGAGGCCATTGACCTCCTCTGGTCCTTCACTGTTGGGCAGTCTACCATTTTGAATGCCATCCAGGGTGTAGAAAGGCAGTTTCAACAAACTAATGCATTCCTGAAGGGCATTCATTCTGGTCAGGCGGCCCTTCACCGAGCTTTTCAAACTCTGGCCTCAGCACTGATGGCAGCCATTGTCCTCGTCTCTAGCCTCCCCCCTCCAACTTCCTCCACCCAGACTCAATCCCCTGTACTTCTGCCTATCCCAAGCACACCATCAGAACAGCATTCACACATGTTAACACACAAGGGAAGCTCAGGCAAACATAAGCACCACACATCCCACAGGCACTCACACAAGCAACACACACATGCAGACACACCAGCATCCACTGCCTCCACTGTGTCCCCCTCCTCATCATCTCCCTCCTCCCTCCCAGTCTCGTCTACACTCACACCTGCATGCACTACCTCTACAGCCACTACGTCCCTCTCCAGCACACCCACAAGCACACCCCGCTCACGTGCAGTCACCACCCCCACTACCATTCACACGTCCCCTGTGTCCTCTCCCAGTGTCTGTGACGCCCCCTCACAAGATACACAAACGCAGCCACACACCCACCCAAAAGCCATCCACCTCACGACAGCATCCAACGCATGCACCTGCACCCAAAGTCACCAATCGTACACCTCCTAAACTACCACCTCTTCCTCCACTCCCAAAACCCCTCCAGCTACCCGTCCCAGTTTGTCCAAGAAATATTTAATGTCCAGCCTTGACCTTTTTCCCACACCTCCCCCACCTCGTCCATCTCATAGGTCCCGAAGTAGGACCTCAGCCACAACATCTCCGGGACCAGTGGTGCCTGTAGTCACCGGTATGTGGAGTGCACCGGCCACAAGGACAGCCAGTGTGGCACGGAGCCACAGCACAGCCAGTCCCCCACCTGTGAAGCATCAGAAGTTGGCCAGTGCCCGGCGGGAGAGGGGGAAAACTCCAGCCACCAAAGCCACTCCCAGGGGTCCCGTTGGGAGTGTGGAGTCAGATGTGATACCTCCCAAGGTGGGGAAGGGACACAAGAAACCCAGCAAGTCTGGGAAGAGCTGCACGGCGGAGAAGACTGTCATCATTCCCGCTGTCCAGGAGGCCACCACCAGCCCCAGCCCAGCTGCCCAGGAGGCCACTGCCAGCCCCAGCCCAGCTGCCCAGGAGGACACCGCCAGCACCAGTCCAGCTGTCCAGGAGGGCACCGCCAGCCCCAGCCCCACTGATCCATGAAGGAGCCCCAGCCCCGCTGGGCCATGAAGGACTGCCAGCACAAGCCCCGCTGGGCCATGTAGGACCGCCAGTACAAGCACCACTGGGCCATGAAGGACTGCCAGCACAAGCCCCGCTGGACCATGTAGGACCGCCAGTACCAGCACCGCTGGGCCATGTAGGACCGCCAGCACAAGCACCACAGGGCCATGAAGGACCTCCAGCACAAGCACCGCTGGGCCATGAAGGACCGCCAGCACAAGCATCGCTGGACAGAGTAACGCCAACTCAAGCAGCGCTGAACAGGGCACCGCCAACTCAAGCACCGCAGAACCGGGCACCGCCAACTCAAATACCGCTGAACAGGGCACCGCCAACTCAAGCACCGCTGAACAGGGGACCGCCAACTCAAGCAGCACTGAACCGGGCACCGCCAACTCAAGCACCGCCGAACAGGACAACGCCAACTCAAGCACAGCGGAACAGGGCACCGCCAACTCAAGCACCGCTAGCCCATGAGCGGCAGGGGCACTGACGCAACTGGGTCCGTCACGGGGTGAGTGATGCACTCTGGGCACCAGTCCCCCTCCAGAACCAGTGGAGAGATCCATCCACTACCTCTGTCCTTCACAAGATGAAGCACTCTGGGCACCAGTCCCCCACCAGAACCAGTGGAGAGATCCATCCACTACCACTGTCCTTTACAGGATGAAGCACTCTGGGCACCAGTCCCCCTCCAGAATCAGTGGAGACATCGATCCACTACCTCTGTCCTTCACAGGATGAAGCACTCTGGGAACCAGTCCCCCTCCAGAACCAGTGGAGACATCCATCCACTACCTCTGTCCTTCACAGGATGAAGCACTGTGGGCACCAGTCCCCCTCCAGAACGAGTGGAGACATCCACCCACTACCTCTGTCCTTCACAGGATGAAGCACTTTGGGCACCAGTCCCCGACCAGAACCAGTGGAGACTGTTATCCACTTGAGAGACTGTGGCTTTGCACTCCCCAGTATTGAACAGTGGGCAAACCACCCACTGTAGAGACTTGAGAGACTGTGGCTTTGCACTCCCCAGAATTGAACAGTGGGCAAACCACCCACTGTAGAGACTTTAGAGACTGTGGCTTTGCACTCCCCAGGATGTTACAGTGGGCAACCCACCCACTGTAGAGACTTGAGAGACTGTGTCTTTGCATTCTTCCGGGTGGCTTTGGGGGGTGTAACTGTAATGTATCAACCTGTATTAGTCTGTTTGTTGCAGTGAGTGAGGGTGGGGGTGGGGGTGTTGCGTGTGTGTGTACCTGTTTTTTGCCTCCCCTGTGTCGTAGGTGCAGTACTCACTGTGGTCTTCGCCGCCGGCGTTCGTGCTCCTGGTAGAGGAGCAGGAAGACTATCGCAGGTAGAATTTGGAGTTCCGGTTCCATGGTGTCCTCGTTCCTCGTGGGGTGTGTAGAGGTGAGAGTTTTCCCTTCAAAATTACTGTTTCCACCGTGTTTTTATCCACGGTGAATCCACCCCGGAAAAGGTGGCGGATTGGCCTGTCATAATAGTGTGGGCGGTACATTGTCTCCCGCCTGTCTGTTGGCGGTGACCGCCGCGCTATTTGTTTGTACCGCCTTGTCGGTCTGAGTGTTAAAGTGGCTGACTTTGTGGGCGGTTTCCGCCAAGGTCGTAATTGCTATTTTTTTACTGCCGGCCTGTTGGTGGTCTTTCCGCCGCTTTAACACCATCCGCCAGGGTTGTAATGACCACCATAATGTTACATTTAGCAAGAACAGCATCTTCTAGCAGTCTGTTCTCATGAGAAAAATTCTCAGCTATGAGCACATTTCAACAATACAATGTAAAATCACAGTTTAAATCTTTAGGACAGCCATTTATTAAAAGTTAAGAAATACAACTTGACATGAGGCCTGACAAATAGGCCAAGACCTTCGCTAAGTGAAGCCCTACAATTAATAGAGCTAATACATAATGCATAACCTTTAATATGACATATTTCTACATTAGTCAAACATATATTCAACATTTCATAGCACTCTGGGCACCAGTCCCCCTTAAGAACCAGTGGAGACTGTTATCCACTTGAGAGACTGTGGCTTTGCACTCCCCAGGATTGAACAGTGGGCAAACCACCCACTGTAGAGACTTGAGAGACTGTGGCTTTGCACTCCCCAGGATTGAACAGTGGGCAAACCACCCACTGTAGAGACTTGAGAGACTGTGGCTTTGCACTCCCCAGGATGTTACAGTGGGCAACCCACCCACTGTAGAGACTTGAGAGACTGTGGCTTTGCACTCCCCAGGATGTAACTGTGGGCAACCCACCCACTGTAGAGACTTTAGAGACTGTGGCTTTGCACTCCCTATGATTGAACAGTGGGCAAACCACCCACTGTAGAGACTTGAGAGACTGTGGCTTTGCACTCCCCAGGATGTTACAGTGGGCAACCCACCCACTGTAGAGACTGGCTTTGCACTCCCCAGGATTGAACAGTGGGCAAACCACCCACTGCAGAGACTTGAGAGACTGTGGCTTTGCACTCCCCAGAATACATCAGTGGGCATTGAGCCCCCTCTTGGATCTGGTGTCGTGCACTCATCCGGCTGAGGTGCCCCCCGTCCCTTCCCCCTGAGGTGCCTTTTGTATTTCTATCTGATGCCCCTGCAGTGTTCTCTCTGTTTTGATCGGGTATCGAGTGTGGGCCTCGCCCATGCATTTTGCGCCCAGTGGTCAACGAACTAAAAATGGTGCAATACCTGAACTTGTATTATTTGTGTATATATTTGTTTATAGTGTATATATATTTTGGAGTACTGGATTTTAATAGATTACAATCATTTCCTTTTGTCTTTGCATTCTTCCGGGGGGCTTTGGGGGGTGTAACTGTAATGTATCAACATGTACTAGTGTGTGTGTTGTAGTGGGTGAGGGTGGGGGTGGGGGTGTTGCGTGTGTGTGTCCCTGTTTTTTGCCTCCCCCCTCCCCTGTGTCGTTGGTGCAGTACTCACCGTGGTCTTCGCTGCTGGCGTTCGTGCTCCTGGTAGAGGAGCAGGAAGACTATCGCAGGTAGAATTTGGAGTTCCGGTTCCATAGTGTCCTCGTTCCTCGTGGGGTGTGTAGAGGTGAGAGTTTTACCTTCAAAATTCCTGTTTCCACCGTGTTTTTATCCGTGGTGAATCTGCCCTGGAAAAGGTGGCGGATTGGCCTGTCATAATAGTGTGGGTGGTACATTGTCTCCCGCCTGTCTTTTGGCGGTGACCGCCGCGCTGTTTGTTTGTACCGCCGTGTCTGTCTGAGTGTTAAAATGGCTGTCTTTGTTGGCGGTTTCCGCCAAGGTCGTAATTGCAATTTTTTTACTGCCGGACTGTTGGCGGTCTTACCACCGCTTTAACACCATCCGCCAGGGTTGTAATGACCACCATAATGTAACATTTAGCAAGAACAGCATCTTCTAGCAGTTTGTTCTCATGAGAAAACTTCTCAGCTATGAGCACATTTAAACAATACAATGTTAAATAACAGTTTAACTCTTTAGGACAGCCATTTATTAAAAGTTAAGAAATACAACTTGGCATGAGGCCTGACAAATAGGCCAAGACCTTCGCTAAGTTAAGGCCTACAATTAATAGAGCTAATACATAATGCATAACCTTTAATATGACATATTTCTACATTAGTCAAACATATATTCAACATTTCATAGCATAGCACTCTGGGCACCAGTCCCCCTCCAGAACCAGTGGAGACTGTTATCCACTTGAGAGACTGTGGCTTTGCACTCCCCAGGATTGAACAGTGGGCAAACCACCCACTGTAGAGACTTGAGAGACTGTGGCTTTGCACTCCCCAGGATTGAACAGTGGGCAACCCACCCACTGTAGAGACTTGAGAGACTGTGGCTTTGCACTCCCCAGGATTGAACAGTGGGCAAACCACCCACTGTAGAGACTTGAGAGACTGTGGCTTTGCACTCCCCAGGATTGAACAGTGGGCAAACCACCCACTGTAGAGACTTTAGAGACTGTGGCTTTGCACTCCCCAGGATGTTACAGTGGGCAACCCACCCACTGTAGAGACTTGAGAGACTGTGGCTTTGCACTCCCCATGATTGAACAGTGGGCAAACCACCCACTGTAGAGACTTGAGAGACTGTGGCTTTGCACTCCCCAGGATTGAACAGTGGGCTACCCACCCACTGTAGAGACTTGAGAGACTGGCTTTGCACTCCCCAGGATTGAACAGTGGGCAAACCACCCACTGCAGAGACTTGAGAGACTGTGGCTTTGCACTCCCCAGAATACATCAGTGGGCATTGAGCCCCCTCCTGGATCTGGTGTCGTGCACTCATCCGGCTGAGGTGCCCCCCTTCCCTTCCCCCTGAGGTGCCATTTGTATTTCTATCTAATGCCCCTGCAGTGTTCTCTCTGTTTTGATCGGGTATCGAGTGTGGGCCTCGCCCATGCATTTTGGGCCCAGTGGTCCACGGACTATAAATGGTGCAATACCTGGACTTGTATTATAGGTGTATATATTTGTTTATAGTGTATATATATTTTGGAGTACTGAATTTTAATATATTACTATGGTTACACTCATTTCCTTTTGTCTTTGCATTCTTCCGGGCGCCTTGGGGGATGTGACTGTAATGTATCAACATGTATTAGTGTGTGTGTTGTAGTGGGTGAGGGTGGGGGTGGTGGTGTTGCGTGTGTGTATCCCTGTTTTTTGCCTCCCCCCTCCCCTGTGTCGAAGTTGCAGTACTCACCGTGTTCTTCGCCGCCGGCATTCGTGCTCCTGGTAGAGGAGCAGGAAGACTATCGCAGGTAGAATTTGGAGTTCCGGGTCCATGGTGTCCTTGTTCCTCGTGGGGTGTGTAGAGGTGAGTGTTTTCCCTTCGGAATTCCTGTTTCTGCCGTGTTTTTATCCGCGGTGAATCTGCCCCGGAAAAGGTGGCGGATTGGCCTGTCATAATAGTGTGGGCGGTACATTGTCTCCCGCCTGTCTGTTGGCGGTGACTGCCGCGCTGTTCGTTTGTACCGCTGTGGCGGTCGGAGTGTTAAAGTGGCTGTCTTTGTTGACGGTTTCCGCCACGGTCGTAATTGCAATTTTTTTACCGCCGGCCTGTTGGCGGTCTTACCGCCACTTTAACACCGACCACCAGGGTTGTAATGACCACCATAATGTCGGCCATAACAAGCACATCAGGCAAAAGTAAGGGCAATGAATGCAAACTTGGAATTTGGTAAAATAAGCCAATTATCAAATCTATTTAGCAGTATACATAATCTTGATGAGCATCTTTGAAGCCATTGAATGGATAGGTCTTCAGGAAAGAGGCCACATCGTCAGATGTTAGATCGATGACAGGATAGGTAGATGGTCCACCGAGCAGTAGTGCATAGCAGTCTCTTGTGCAGGTCCACTTGCAAGAGTGGCACTCTCCATAGTGACATAAAGAGCCAAATCATTCACCAAGGGCACCTCATAAGTGGGCTTGCAAATCAGCCTCAGGTGCATATTCATACTTTTTGATTCAACGCTGTACTGATGCAGTTTTGCATCAAAAAGTTTAGCACAGGCTTGTACCATTCCTGAACACCAGCCGGATACCATATAATGGAAAGGCGCAAGCCGGTGCAAAGGGTGACCTTAGCCGGGTGGGGGTAGCGGTATGGGAGAAGGGGGATTTGCACCAACAAATGAGATTAGGCTGGTTAGAGGCAAAAAAAATGCCTATAACCAGCCTATTGTCATTTTCTGACACAAAACCATCCATACCACATGACTCCTGACTTAGAAAAGACAATAGTCATGCCCACCACCCCAAAGGCCAGCACAGGGGACCAGTGTCCCCTGGGAATGGCCATTGCCCCTTGTGCCATGAAGGGGGCCCCAAGTTGGGCCCCCAATGGCACTTAAAAAAAATATATATGTATACTTAACTATACTTACCCTACTTACCTGGGATGGGGTCCCCCATCATCCGGTGTCCGTCTGGTGTGGGTGGAAGTGTTTCTGGGGCTTGAGGAGGGCACCTGTGGACCCATTCCATCGTGTTAAACCATGGAAATTGGTCCACATGTCCCCTAACGCCTGGTCTGACCCAGGCGTTAAATAATGGTGCAAAGCAAGCTTTGCACCATCATTTAGCCCCTCCTCCCACCCATGTGTCATTTTAGCACGGGGGAATAACTATGGGGCTATGGTGCTAGCACCATTTTTTAGATGGTAACACCTATATTACATCTCATTGATCCAAGGTAGGTTCACGCATCTAAAAAATGGTGTAAACTCCAATATTTTGACTTTAGAGTTCATTTTGCGCTGAATTTGCATTAAAAAATAACGCAAATTTGGCGCAAATGGATTATAAATATGTCCCTTATTCTCAAGGGGCACAACACCAGCAATTCTTGGTCCACAGGAGGCACTGGCAGAACAGCAAGGCACACTGAAAGCAGGTGTTCGAAGAGGCACCACATGCAGCGAAAGACTGGCTGCACACACCATAGGACTGGTTGGAATGACAATGACCAATCATAGTCCAAATCTTTCAGCAACAGAGCATTAAAGAGTGGAACCATGCGTTCAAGGCACAGTTGAGCTGGTGGCAGTGGCTCCATCACTCCACATAGCCGGAAAGACACAACCACTGTGAATCAGAAGCAATAGAAGCAGCCAAAGCTGCCAAATACACTTGAAAAGAGTGAGTGGATGGCTGAAGGAATGACTCCAAAGTCAGTCTGGAAGATGGACACAAATCCAGACCCAAAAGCCTTAAAGAAATAGACAATCCCTGTAGTGCTCGAAGCGTTGAAACTTCTGGATACCAGCTATCCAAAGTGCTTGGGGAAGTTGTTATTTAATAATGATTGCATCTCGACTGTTGATCTTGCTACCTGGAGAGCATATGTCTCTCTAGTCAATGTCAACGCAACTTGTTTTTGGAACAGTAGCGCCTTTAGTCTGCTCAGCTTGTCATAATTTACATTAGCAGTTTCAATGTGAGGCCACATTTCTGGTACTCTTATCTCTCGTGTGGGGGGAAGTAAAACATGTCCACAACACGTAACGACCTTAGAGACTGAAATTGCATAGGCAATTCCTGATTGCATAACGCAACAGCTTTGGTCTCTCAGCACCACATAACCTCCATTTGAAAGTACATGAAATGGTGATTGAATCAAAGGGACAGGGGTACCCTTCAGAAAACAGGCCAAGTTCCTGACCCCTGCATTTCAAAGTCCATGAAGGATGCTAACACAGGTGTTTGAATAACAAATATTAATGAGTGTCTAGTATTCTGAATAGTGGATTTGTGTGGAAAATATAATAATGTAGAAAAATGATGCACACATTTGAAAATGTGATTTTGATGAGTGGCCACCAATGTTCACGGAGTGTACTTATTAATAGTCTAACGCTATGAAATGTTGAATATATGTCTGACTAATGTAGAAATATGTCATATTAAAGGTTATGCATTATGTATTAGCTCTATTAATTGTAGGCCTTAACTTAGCGAAGGTCTTGGCCTATTTGTCAGGCCTCATGTCAAGTTGTATTTCTTAACTTTTAATAAATGGCTGTCCTAAAGAGTTAAACTGTGATTTTACATTGTATTGTTTAAATGTGCTCGTAGCTGAGAAGTTTTCTCATGAGAACAGACTGCTAGAAGATGCTGTTCTTGCTAAATGTAACATTATGGTGGTCATTACAACCCTGGCGGACGGTGTTAAAGTGGCGGTAAGACTGACAACAGGTCAGCGGTAAAAAAATTGCAATTACGACCGTGGCAGAAACCGCCAACAAAGACAGCCACTTTAACACTGGGACCGACACGGCGGTACAAACAAACAGCGCAGCGGTCACCGCCAACAGACAGGCGGGAGACAATGTACCGCCCACACTATTATGACAGGCCAATCCGCCACCTTTTTCGGGGCGGATTCACCGCGGATAAAAACCCAGTGGAAACAGGAATTTTGAATGGGAAAACTCTCACCTCTACACACCCCACGAGGAACGAGGACACCATGGAACCGGAACTCCAAATTCTACCTGCGATAGTCTTCCTGCTCCTCTACCAGGAGCACGATCGCCGGCGGCGAAGACCACGGTGAGTACTGCACCTACGACACAGGGGAGGGGGGAGGCAAAAAACAGGGACACACACACGCAACACCCCCACCCCCACCCTCACCCACTACAACGCACACACTAATACATGTTGATACATTACAGTTACACCCCCCAAGCCTCCCGGAAGAATGTAAAGACAAAAGGAAATTATTGTAACAATTGTAATCTATTAAAATCCAGTATTCCAAAATATATATACACTATAAACAAACATATACACCAATAATACAAGTCCAGGTATTGCACCATTTATAGTCGGTGGACCACTGGGCCCAAAATGCATGGGCGAGGCCCACACTCGATACCCAATCAAAACAGAGAGAACACTGCAGGGGCATCAGATAGAAATACAAAAGGCACCTCAGGGGGAAGGGAAGGGGGGGCACCTCAGCCGGATGAGTGCACGACACCAGATCCACGAGGGGGCTCAATGCCCACTGATGTATCCTGCGGAGTGCCAAGCCACAGTCTCTCAAGTCTCTTCAGTGGGTGGTTTGCCCACTGTTCAATCCTGGGGAGTGAAAAGCCAGTCTCTCAAGTCTCTACAGTGGGTGGGTTGCCCACTGTAACATCCTGGGGAGTGCAAAGCCACAGTCTCTCAAGTCTCTACAGTGGGTGGGTTGCCCACTGTTCAATCCTGGGGAGTGCAAAGCCACAGTCTCTCAAGTCTCTACAGTGGGTGTGTTGCCCACTGTAACATCCTGGGGAGTGCAAAGTCACAGTCTCTCAAGTCTCTACAGTGGGTGGGTTGCCCTCTGTAACATCCTGGGGAGTGCAAAGCCACAGTCTCTCAAGTCTCTACAGTGGGTGGTTTACCCACTGTTCAATCCTGGGGAGTGCAAAGCCATAGACTCTCAAGTCTTTACAGTGGGTGGTTTGCCCACTGTTTAATCCTGGGGAGTGCAAACCACAGCCTCTCAAGTCTCTACAGTGGGTGTGTTGCCCACTGTTCCTTCCTGGGGAGTGCAAAGCTACAGTCTCACAAGTCTCTACAGTGGGTGGGTTGCCCACTGCCATATCCTGGGGAGTGCAAAGCCACAGTCTCTCAAGTGGAGAACAGTCTCCACTGGTTCTGGAGGGGGACTGGTGCCCAGACTGCTTTATCCTGTGAAGGACAGAGGTAGTGGATGACAGTCTCCACTGGTTCTGGAGGGGGACTGGTGCCCAGAGTGCTTCATCCTGTGAAGGACAGAGGTAGTGGATGACAGTCTCCACTGGTTCTGGAGGGGGACTGGTGCCCAGAGTGCATCATCCTGTGAAGGACAGAGGTAGTGGATGACAGTCTCCATTGGTTCTGGAAGGGGACTGGTTCCCAGTGTGCTTTATCCTGTGAAGGACAGAGGTAGTGGATGACAGTCTCCACTGGTTCTGGAGGGGGACTGGTGCCCAGAGTGCATCACTCACCCTGTGACGGACCCAGTTGCGTCAGTGCCCCTGCCTCTCATGGGCTAGCGGTGCTTGAGTTGGCAGTGCCCTGTTCAGTGGTGCTTGATTTGGCGGTGCCCTGTTCAGCGGTGCTTGAGTTGGCTGTGCCCAGCCCAGCGGTGCTTGATTTGGCGGTGCCCTGTTCAGCGGTGCTTCAGTTGGCGGTTACCGGCTCAGCAGTGCCTGTGCTGGCGGTCCTTCATGGCCCAGCGGTGCTTGTGCTGGCGGTCCTTCATGGCCCAGCGGGGCTTGTGCTGGCGGTCCTTCAAGGCCCAGCTGTGCCTGTGCTGGCGGTCCTTCATGGCCCAGCGGTGCTTCTGCTGGCGGTCCTTCATGGCCTAGTGGGGCTTGTGCTGGCGGCCCTTCAGGGCCCAGCGGTGCCTGTGCTGGCGGTCCTTCATGGCCCAGCGGGGCTTGTGCTGGCAGTCCTTCATGGCCCAGCGGTGCCTGTACTGGCGGTCCTTCATGGCCCAGCGGTGCTTGTGCTGTCGGTCCTTCATGGCCCAGTGGTGCCTGTGCTGGCGGTCCTTCGTGGCACTTCGGGGCTTGTGCTGGCAGTCCTTCATGGCCCAGCTGTGCTTGGGCTGGCGGTCCTTCGTGGCCCAGCGGGGCTTGTGCTGGCGGTCCTTCATGGCCCAGTGGGGCTTGTGCTGGCGGTCCTTCATGGCCCAGCGGTGTCTGTGCTGGCGGTCCTTCATGGCCCAGCGGGGCTTGTGCTGGCGGTCCTTCATGGCCCAGCGGGGCTTGTGCTGGCGGTCCTTCATGGCCCAGCGGTGCTTGTGCTGGCGGTCCTTCATGGACCAGCAGGGCTTGTGCTGGCTGTCCTTCATGGCCCAGCGGGGCTTGTGCTGGTGGTCCTTCATGGCCCAGAGGGGCTTGTGCTGGCGGTCCTTCATAGCCCTTCGGGGCTTGTGCTGGCGGTCCTTCAAGGCCCAGCAGGGCTTGTGCTGGCGGTCCTTCGTGGCCCAGCGGGGCTTGTGCTGGCGGTCCTTCATGGCCCAGCGGTGCTTGTGCTGGCGGTCCTTCGTGGCCCAGCGGGGCTTGTGCTGGCGGTCCTTCATGACCCAGCGGGGCTTGTGCTGGCGGTGGACTCCTGGGCAGCTGGGCTGGGGCTGGCAGGCTCTCCTGGGCAGCTGGGCTTGTGCTGGCGGTGGCCTCCTGGGCAGCTGGGCTGGGGCTGGGGCTGGCGTTGCCCTCCTGGGCAGCTGGGCTGGGGCTGGCGGGGCCCTCCTGGGCAGCTGGGCTTGTGCTGGCGGTGGCCTCCTGGGCAGCTGGGCTGGGGCTGGCGGGGCCCTCCTGGGCAGCTGGGCTTGTGCTGGCGGGGCCTTCCTGGGCAACTGGGCTGGGGCTGGCGGGGCCCTCCTGGGCAGCTGGGATGGGGCTGGCGGGGCCCTCCTGGGCAGCTGGACTGGGGCTGACGGGGCCCTCCTGGGCTGCTGTGATGGGGCTGGCGGGGCCCTCCTGGGCAGCTGGGATGGGACTGGCGGTGGCCTCCTGGGCAGCGGGGATGATGGCGGTCTTCTCCGCCGTGCAGCTCTTCCCAGACTTGCCGGGTTTCTTGTGTCCCTTCCCCACCTTTGGAGGTGTAACAGCTGAGTGCACATTCCCACCGGGACCGCTGGGAGCAGCTTTGGTGGCTGGAGTCTTCCCCCTCTGCCGCCGGGCACTGGCCAACTTCTGATGCTTCACAGGGGGGGACTGGCTGTGCTGTGGCTCCGTGCCACACTGGCTGTCCTGGTGGCCAGTACACTCCACATACCTGTGACAACAGGGACCACTGGTCCCGTAGATGTTGTGGCTGAGGTGCTACTTTGGGACCTATGAGATGGATGGGGTGGGGGAGGTGTGGGAAAAAGGTCAAGGCTGGACAGGAAAATTCTTTTGGACACACTGGGACGGGTAGCTGGAGGGGGTTTGGGAGTGGAGGAAGAGGTGGTGGTTGTAGGAGGTGTACGTTTGGTGACTTTGAGTGCAGGTGCATGCGCTGGGGGTTTTCGAGTGGAGGAAGAGGTGGTGGTTGTAGGAGGTGTACGTTTGGTGACTTTGAGTGCAGGTGCATGCGCTGGAGGCTGTCGTGAGGTGGATGGCTGTTGGGTGGGTGTGTGCCTGCGTTTGTGTATCTTGGGAGGCGGCGTCACAGACACACTGGCAGAGGACACAGGGGACGTGTGAATGGTAGTGGGGGTGGTGACTGCACGTGAGCGGGGTGTGCTGGTGGGTGTGCTGGTGAGGGACGTAGTGGCTGTAGAGGTAGTGCATGCAGGTGTGAGTGTAGACGAGACTGGGAGGGAGGAGGGAGACGATGAGGAGGGGGACACAGTGGAGGCAGTGGATGTTGGTGTGTCTGCATGTGTGTGTTGCTTGCGTGAGTGCCTGTGGGATGTGTGGTGCTTATGTTTACCTGAGCTTCCCTTGTGTGTTGAGGTGTGTGCAGGCTGGTCTGATGGTGTGCTTGGGATAGGCAGAGGTACAGGGGATTGGGTATGGGTGGAGGAAGATGGAGGGGGGAGGCTAGAGACGGAGACAATGGCTGCCATCAGTGCTGAGGCCAGAGTTTGAAAGCTTGGTGAAGGGCCGTCTGACCAGAATGAATGCCCTCCAGGAATGCATTAGTTTGTTGCAACTGCCTTTCTACACCCTGGATGGCATTCAAAATGGTAGACTGCCCAACAGTGAGAGACCTGAAGAGGTCAATGGCCTCCTCACTGAGGGCAGCAGGGGTGACTGGGGCAGGGCCTGTGGTACCTGGGGCGAAGATGATGCCCACCCTCCTGGGTGAGCGGGCACGGGGCGAAGGAAGAGGGGCTGCTGGGAGGGCGGTGCTGGTAGAGGGGGTGGCGGCTGTACCTGTAGATGCGGGGGCACAGATATTGCCGCCACCATAAGGGAGCTCCCATCAGAGGACGAGTCCGTGTCGCTGGTTTCAGCTCCTGTCTCCGCCGTGGAGCTCCCCTCGCCTTCCGTCCCACTGGTGAATTCTGAGTCTGTAGTCTCGCCCTCCGGGGCCATGTGGGATGCAGCTCCCTTGTGCTCCGGTGCCACTGCTCCTCTGCCTGATGATGCTAATGCACACAAGACCAGGAAGACCAAAAAAAGGGGGTAAATGGCCTACAAGGCAATGGATGAAATCTGCATTCATAGATGACACAGGGGCATGAATAGCTGTACTTGGCACTCTACAAAGGTGGGGTGGGGGGCCACACGGCCATGCCTTACGGAGGGGCCTAGCCTACGGAACTCGCCCTAGCCTAGGGAAATCCACATCCCTCCTCCCCCACCCAGACAACTTCACTGAGAGCAAAGTCAGCTGAATGAGAGTGTACTCACCCCCTTGTGTCTCCTGTGATGCCCTCAAGCGCCCATCCAACTCCGGGTAGACCACCGCCAGGATCCTGAACATCAGGGGGTCATGGTTCGATGGGCACCCCTCCCACGTTGGGAGGCCATCCCCAGCTGAGCCTCCGCCGTCTTCTTGCTCCAGTGGAGAATGTTCTCCCATCTTTTCCGGCAATGGGTGCTCCGTCTAGGGTAGACCCCCAGGGTCCGGATGTCCTTGGCGATGGCACGACAAATATCTTTCTTCTGGTGGGCGCTGACCTACATGAAATGTACAGGGAAAGAAGAGAAGTCATTACCAACTGCACCATCAAAGTGAGTGGCCCCCATCCCTACCCTTGCCCTGTGGCACATGAACTCACCGTCTCTCACCATGTGGCATGCAGCACTCTGCCCCCTTCCTTCTCACATCCAGCCCTCTCCACACAGGCATAGCCCATACAACATGCTCCTTTTGTACTTACCTGTTTGTCGGGAGGACCGTAGAGTAGCGTGTACTGGGGAGGACCCCATCAACGAGCTTCTCCAACTCCTTTGATGTGAAGGCAGGGGCCCTTTCCCCAGACGCACGAGCCATTGTCTCTTCCAGACTGAGGTCACAGCAGCACTTGCAGTGTAGGTCCTCTCCTGTCGAAGATCAGGTATTGAGTGATTGAAGTGATAGAAAATGGTGGTCACGTCCGCGGTGGTGTGTACCATCACCACCGGCATACATCGTCATTAGCTCCTGAGACTCATGGGGTCCAATGTTAACCAATGCAGCATTGCGCCTCGGTCTCAGACCGCCTACCGCGACGGTGTACAACGCCAGCGCAGTTACCTCACATCCCATTGTCCCACTTGGTGCCCAGAGTGCTTCAACCTGCCAAGGACTGAGGTAGTGGATGTCTTTCTCTACTGGTTCTGGAGGGGGCTTGGTGCCCAGAGTGCTTCACCCTGCCAAGGACTGAGGTAGTGGATGAGATACTCCACTGGTTCTGGAGGGGGCTTGGTGCCCAGAGTGCCCAACGTGCAGTGTGGCCAGCACAATTCCCTCACCTGGGTGTGTGTGAACGAGATTGCCGAGGTACAGGTAGCATGATACGCCATGGAGGCAGCGACATACCCCACACTGCTACGGCTTCGCATTCCATATGCAGGTGACAACTGTGATGACAGTGATGCTTCATGGAAGCTGCCCAGGGTCCTAGAACTCACCACCAGCCTCGGATGACTGACCACTGGGGATGGTAGCCATGTCTGCGGTGGATACACTGGCTGAGGATGTCGCGGGGCCGCTGGCGGTGCTTGCGGCAGTGTCAGTTGCGGCAGAGCAGGCGGCTGGGTCTGTGGCAGCGGTGCTGGCTGCGCGGTCTGTGGCGGTGGTGCTGGCGGCGGGGTCTGTGGTGGCGGTGCTGGCGGCGGGGTCTGTGCCGGTGCATGTGGCGGTGCAGGTGGTGGTGTTCTCCGCCGTACAGGTTGGTGTCGACATGGACAGAAGGTGTGAGACTGGTCCCTCAGTCGGTGACACCATGATCTCTCCTGACCTGCCCTTCAGTTTTTGGCCCTGCCCCACCTTTGATGGTGGTGCAGCTGTCTTGCCACTATCCTCTTTTGTTTTCCCTGACCCCTTGGTGGTAGGTGTTTTCTGCTTCTCTCTCAGGGATGTGGGTACCTTTTTCACCTTGGCAGGTGGTGGAATGTCCTTGCCCTCGCTCCGTGGCACACTGGCAGCCCTGATGGTTGGCGCACTCCATGACCCTGCAGTTTCTGGCACCACTGTGCCTGGGGCTGTGGTGGCTGAGGTGCTGGGCTGGGACCTGGAAAGCCTGGCCCTAGGGAAAGGACGGGGGGAGGTGTAGGGAAGAGGTCAATAGTAGCCAGGAAAGGTTTTTAGGCACACTGGGACGGGTAGATGGCGGGGTTTAGGAGTGGAGGTAGAGGTGGTGGTTGTAGGAGGTGTACGTCTGCTGAATTTGGGTGAAGGTGCGTGGGCTGGAGGCTGTTGTGAGGCTGGGTGTGTGCCTGCATTTGTGTACTTTGGGGGGAGGGCTCAGAGACACACTGGGAGAGGACACAGGGGATGTGTGAATGGTAGTGGGGGTGGTGAGTGCACGTGATCGGTGTGTGGTGATGGGCGTGCTGGTGATGGAGGTAGTGGCTGAGGATGTAGTGCATGCATGTGTGAGTGGAGACGAGACTGGGAGGGAGGAGGGAGAGGTGGAGGAGGGGGGACACAGTGTAGGCATTGGATGTTGGTATGTGTGCATGGGTATGATGCTTGTGTGAGTGCCTGTGGGATGTGTGGTGCTTATGTTTGCCTGAGCCACCCTTGTGTGTTGATGTGTGTGCATGCTGGTCTGATGGTGTGCTTGGGATAGGCTGAGGTACAGGGGATTGGGTCTGGGTGGAGGAAGTTGGAGGGGGTAGGCTGGACACAGGGACAATGGCTGCCATCAGTGCTGAGGCCAGAGCCTGAAATGCTCTCTGTTGGGCTGCCTGGCCTGAAAGAATGCCCTCCAGGTATGAATTTGTTTGTTGCAAATGCCTCTCAACACCTTGGATGGCATTCAGAATGGTAGAATGCCCAACAGTGAGGGACCTCAGGAGGTCAATAGCCTCCTCACTGAGGGCAGCAGAGCTGACTGGGGCAGGGTCAGGGGTGCCTGGGGTGAAGGAGCTGCCCACCCTCCTGGGTGAGCGGGCACGGGACACATGCTGAGGGGCTGCTGGGAGGGTGGTGCTGGTAGGAGGGGTGCCGGTTGTACCTGTTGATGCGGGGGGCACAGAGGGGCCCGCCACCGTAAGGGATCTCCCATCAGAGGAGGAGTTGCTGTCACTGCTGTCTGTGCCTGTCCCCGCGTAGAGCTCCCCTCGCCCTCTGTCCCATTGGTGGCTTCTGACTCTGTTGTTTCACCCTCTACGGCCAAGTGGAATGCAGCTCCCTCCTGCTCCGGTTCCAATGCTCCTCCGCCTGATGATGCTATTGCACACAAGAACAGGGAGACCACAAAAAGGGGGGGGACAGAAGAAAGACATGTTCAGTGCATGCAACACCACTACTGTTGGCGGACACTACAGTCACAGCAACAGTCTACACTACGCCATGTACTTATAGTTCCTAGATCAATCACATGCCCATGGGGTACAAGGCCTATGCCCGATTGCTGCACACATGGAAGTCACAGGAGCCTGACTAGGTGTTGATGGCACTAACCACTAGGGGGGTTGGGGTGCCTCTGAGCCTGCCTCACAAAGGACCTTGCCTACAAAGATCGACCTGGTCTATGGGAACCCACTGACCACCTCCCCCACCCAGACACCTTGTAATGAGTCAGCTGAATGAGAGTGTACTCATCCCCTTGTGGCTGCTGTGATGCCCTCAAGCGCCCATCCAACTCCGGATACGCCACCACCAGGATGCGGAACATCAGGGGGGTCATGTTGTGACGGGCACCCCTCCCACTTCGGGAGGCCATCCCCAGCTGGGCCTCCGAAGTCTTTTTGCTCCAGCGGTGAAGGTCCTCCCATCTTTTCCGGCAGTGGGTGCTCCATCTGTGGTGGACCCCCAGGGTCCGGACATCCTTGGCGATGGCACGCCAAATACCCTTCTTCTGGTGGGCGCTGACCTACAGGAATAGTACAGGGGAAAAGGAAAATCTTAACCCGTCCGGACCGTCATACTCATTGGCCCACGTTCCCACCCTTGCCCTGACGCACATACACTCACCGTCCGCCCATGCAGGCCTCAGTCCCCCCCCATTTATCTTCCATCCACACCACTCCAAACAGGCATTGCCCATGCAGCATGCTCACAGTGTACTCACCTGTTTGTCTGGAGGACCGTACAGTTGTGTGTACTGAGAGAGGACCCCATCCACTAGTTTCTCCAACTCCTCAGAAGTGAACGCAGGGGCCCTTTCCCCAGACACATGAGCCATCGTAGCTTCCAGACTGAGGTCACAGCAGCACTTGCAGTGTAGGTCCTCTCCTGTTGAAGGTCAGGTATCAAGCGAGTGAACAGACAGAAAATGACGGTGACGTCCGCGGCGGTGCGTACTGTCACCACCGGCGTACATCGTCATTGGCTCCTGGGGCCCACAGGGTCCAATGTTAACCAATGCATGATTGTGCCGCGGTCTTGGACCACCTACTGCAACGGTGTACAACGCCAGCGCAGTTACCTCATATCCCTTTGTCCCACCTTACAGGTCAGGCAGCTGCCATTTCAGGGGGCCACATGGCATTAATATTACCTGCGTCACACCAATGTAGGCCTTGAATACACACAGTAAAAGGCACATTGCGGATTAATTAATGTGTGCAAATGACATGTTGTCATACCTCAGTGTTGGCTGACTCTCTGCTCGCTGTTCTCGTCCATAGGGCGCTTCTGCTGGGGCAGGTGATGAGATGGCGGCATCCTCAGGTGTACAGACCGCTGGTGGACCTGTCGACAATGGAAGAGAGACACGTAATAGTCACCTACAGCCTTGATCATGCAACAATCCATGAACTGTGTGCCCAGTTGGAGCCAGACCTGATGTCAGCTATCCGCCATCCCACAGGAATCCCCCCTCTAGTGCAGGTCCTGTCAGTACTCCATTTCCTGGCAAGTGGTTCCTTTCAAACAACAGTGGCCATTGCATCAGGGATGTCCTAGCCAATGCTCTCTAACGTGTTGTCCAGAGTGTTATCTGCCCTGCTGAAACAAATGCGTAGCTACATCGTGTTCCCTCAGGTGGAGGATTTGCCCACAGTGAAAGGTGACTTCTATGCCGTTGGACATATCCCCAACATCATAGGTGCCATTGATGGGACACATGTGGCCTTGGTACCGCTCCGCAGGAGTAAACAGGTGTACAGAAACCAGAAGAGCTACCATTCTATGAATGTGCAGATGGTGTGTTTGGCAGACTAGTACATCTCCCATGTGAATGCCAAATTTCCTGGCTTAGTGCACGGCGCTTACATTCTGAGGAATAGCAGCATCCCTTATGTGATGGGGCAACTCCAGAGGCACTGTGTGTGGCTAATAGGTGAGGACAAGGACCCTATACAGTGTGAATAGTTGTCTGGGTATGGGGTTGTCCCTGTGTGTTTAACAGTTGTCCCTCGACATTTGCAGGTGACTCTGGTTACCCCAACCTGTCATGGCTACTGACCCCAGTGAGAAATCCCAGGCAAGGGCAGAGGAACGCTACAGTGAGGCACATGGGCGAACTAGGCGAGTGATTGAGCGCACCTTCGGCCTCCTGAAGGCCAGGTTCCGGTGCCTCCATATGACAGATGGTTCTCTCTACTACTCACCAAAGAAGGTGTGCCAGATCATCGTAGCCTGCTGTATGCTGCACAACCTGGCTTTGCGACGGCAGGAGCCTTTTCTGCAGTGAAGAAGAGGAGGCAGAAGAAGAGGATGTCGACAACAGAAACAACATAATCATGCAGTACTTCAGGTGAGACACAGGTAAGAAGATGTCACTGCCTCCCACATCTCATATAATTGTTGGACCTAGGATAAGTCTGTCATTTTCACTCAGTGTATGGACCCTGACTTGTCACTTTGCCTTCCATTTCACAGATGTGGGTCTCACTTTGTGCCCTCTGCTATATTTCCTCCAGCCCTACAGCTGTGTTAGATCGGTATGTGAACAATTAAATTGACATTGCTATATTCCATGGTTATTGCAATTATACGTTTGTGAAAGCACAGACTGACTCTAGATTGTTTTGTGATTGAAGTGTGTTTATTTCTATGCAAATAAGTGGAGGGGGTTGTAAAATTGGCAGGGGGATGGTGGAGGAATGTCCATGGCAGAGTCCATTCTCTTGGTCTCACAGGTGCATTGTCCAAAGGGGCATAGGAAGTGGAGCAATGGCAGTTTAAGGGTGGACAGGGTGACAAAGTGGGACAGAAGGGTGACATTCAGGGGGGTCTCATTTCATGGAGGGGGTCTTGGCAATGTTCTCTGTCTTGTTCCTGGATCTCATGGACCGTTTGCGGGGTGGTTCTCCATCTGCAGGGGGTGGGGTGCTGGTGTCGTGTTCCTCTGGCGGTGCTTACAGTCTACTAGTGCCAGCAGAAGTGGAGGGCTGTTCATCATCCAGGCTAGTGTGAGGGACCCCTTGTTGTGCCACTGTGTCCCTCCTGGTGTTGACAAGGTCTTGCAGCACCCCTGCAATCGTGACCAGGGTGTTGTTAATGGACTTCAGGTCCTCCCTGATCCCCAGATAGTGTTCCTCCTGCAGCCGCTGGGTCACCTGAAACTTGGCTAGAACCATTGCCATCTTCTCCTGGGAATGATGGTAAGCTCCCATGATGTTGGAGAGGGCCTCACGGAGAGTGGGTTCCCTGGGCCTGTCCTCCCCCTGTCACACAGCAGTCCTCCCAGTTTCCCTGTTTTCCTGAGCCTCTGTCCCCTGAACCGTGTGCCCACTACCCCTGCCCCCAGGTCCCTGATTGTCTTTGGTTGGTGGGTTTGCCTGGGTTCCCTGTAGTGGTGGACACACTGCTGATTGACGTGTCCTGGGGACAGAGGGATGGGCCCACTGGGTGGGTGCTGTGCTGGTGTTTCCTGAGGGGGAGGCTCTGTGGTGGCTTGTGCCAGTGTCAGGGGAACCGACTGTCCTGAGGTCCCTGATGGGCCAGGCTGGTCATCTTGATCCAGTTGTGCAGAGCTGCTGTCATCACTGTGGGTCTCTTCTGTGGGGGGACTGGACATGTCTGGTACCTCCTGTCCGGTGACGTTGGGTAGGGGTCCAGCAGGGGTGTAAAGGCATGATTATTGCATCTGTGTGTGCCTTTGTGTACAATGGGTGAGTGACCATGTACTTCAGTGCTTGCATTCTTGTCTTGGTCCTTGTGTGATATTTGGTCTGGGGTCTGTGTGGGTATCTGTAGTGGAGATGCTTTGGTGATGGGTTTCCATGCTTTAGTGTTGCATGCAGGGCTTGGTGTTGGGATGGGTGGGTTGTGATAGTGGGGCATATGTGAGGTGTTGGAGTGATGGGGTGAGGGTGAGGGTGGGGGTATGTGATGTCATGCAGGTAGGGTGGGGGATATAATAGTAAAGCTTTGCCTTACCAGAGTCCAGTCCTCCTGCTACTCCTGTGAGGCCCTCAGGATGCAGTATTGCCAAGACCTGATCCTCCCATGTTGTTAGTTGTGAGGGAGGAGGTGGGGGTCCACTGCCAGTCCTCTGTTCAGCAATCTGGTGTCTGAAGACCACAGAATGCACCTTCCCCCATAGGTCGTTCCACGTCTTCCTGATGTTATCCCATGTTCTGGGGTGCTGTCCCACTGAATTGACCGTGTCGACGATTCTGCGCCATAGCTCCATCTTCCTTGCAATGGAGGTGTGCTGCACCTGTGATCCAAATAGCTGTGGCTCTACCTGGACGATTTCCTCCACCATGACACTGAGCTCCTCCTCAGAGAACCTGGGGTTTTGTTGAGGTGCCATGATGTGGTGTGGGTGATGTGGGTGATGTGTGAGATGGTGTTTGTTGTGATGTGTGAGGGGATGTGTTGTGTGTTGTTTGAGGTGCGTGGATGTTGTGTAAGTAATGGTGTTGTGTGTCTGTGGATGCTGGTGTTGTTTATGGTGGTGTCTCTCTCTGGCCTGGTATCAGAATTCTGGTAGTAAGGGTTTGTAGGTGATGTGGGTGTTTGTTTTATATTGGATTGGGTGTGTGGGTGTGGTGTGTGTATGTGTATCAAGTGTGTGTATTTCTATTTGTCCAATGTGGTTGCGTTTTGTAAGTGTGTGTGTATTTTGAGCGCGGCGGTGTGTACTGCCAATGGAATACCGCGGTTGAAAGACCGCGCGTGGATTCGTGGGTCTTGATAGTGTGGGCATATTCCTGTTGGCGTGACGGTGGAGGTTTTATTATCACCAGTTTATCACTGACCTTTGGTGTGGCGGACTTGTGTGGGTGTCTGTATTATGGCGGATTCCGAGCTGCGGGTCGTAATAGCTGTAGTGGAATTCCGCGGCTGCAGCAGTATGTTGGCGGTCTTCTGCGCGGCGGTAAGCCGGATTTACCACCAGGGTTGTAATGAGAGCCAAAGTCTCTTTCAAGCACAAAGTACCTGATTTGCGTGAAAAATCTCTGCAAAGGGCCAGAGAGGAGGAGAAGTGTGGAAACAAAGGTATGTGTGTTGATTTCTCGGGCCGCACACGGCAATGCGTTGTTTAGTTTCCACGCAGGGATGGCTGTGCGTCAATTTCTGGCACTTGGTCGTGGATCCTCATCGGGTTGCGGGGTTTTCAGACGCCCCCGGGTCTGTGCGTGGAATCCTGGACTTGCGGAGTGAAGTCATAAGCGCTGCATCGATCCGGTGGGCGTTGCATGGAATTTTCTCCCGCACGGCATGCGCTGCATTGATTCCTCTCTGGAAATCAGGCTGCATCATCCCAGGTTGGATGTGCGTCGATCCAGTGGGCCATGTATCGAAGTTCTGGTTGCAACACAGGCACTGCATTGTTCTTCTCCTTGCGAAGTCACGCTGCATCGTTCCAGTTCGGTGTGCAGTGAATTTCTCACTGCGAGGCAGGCTGCGCGCTGGTTTTAGCACGCTGTGCGTTGAATTTTCACCGCACAAGGAGTCCAGTTGCAAGAGAGAAGTCTTTTTGGTCCTGAGGCTTCAGGGAACAGGAGGCAAACTCTATCCAAGCCATTGGTGAGCACTTCTTCACCACAACCAGAGAGCAGCAAGGCAGCAGTCCTTCACAGTCAGGTGAGTCCTTAGGGCAGCCAGGCAGTTCTTTGCAGGATGCAGGTTCTGGTTCCAGTTTTCTTCTCCAGGAAGTGTCTGAGTTGGAAGGGGCGGAGGCCCTGTTTATATACCCAAATGTGCCTTTGAGGTGGGGGAGACTTCAAAGAGTGACTTAGATATGCACCAGGTCCCCTTTCAGTTCAATCCTGTCTGTCAGGGTCCCAGTACGGGGTGGGACAGTCCTTTGTGTGAGAGCAGGCCAGCCACCCTTCTAGCCCAGGAAGACCCATTCAATGCAGATGTATGCAAGTGAGGCTGAGTATCCTGTGTTTGGGGTATGTCTGAGTGAATGCACAAGGAGCTGTTAACTAAACCCAGCTAGACGTGGATTGTAAGGCATAGAAAGTTTTAAGTGCAGAGAAATGCTCAGTTTCTAAAAAAGCACTACAGTAAATACAGCTGAACAGAGCTACCCCAAATTTGGAAGAATGTTAAATCTTGGCACTGAAAGTGTGTTTCTTGTGATTTGGTGTAAATCTGCTCTGTAGTGTTTGGGACATTAAGCGTGAAAATATTTGTATAACTGGACGCTTGGGTTTGTGAAAGCCTCACAAAAGTCCTGTGGTTGCTCAAATTAAAAGCATGGAGTAATCTGATTGGTCAAGGGGGCTGTTCTTCACATCAGGCAAATTGCTCCCTGTAGGACCAAGACTCTCCCGTAAGTCTCTAGTGAGCGAGCACTCTGACTGTTGAAGAAATAGAAATTAAATGGTCACCATTACTGACTATGTCGAAAAATCCTGGTATTGTGAAAATGATCATTAAAAGCTATATAAAGTGGTAGGTTAAAGGTATCCAGCCCCCTACTAATGGAGTGGAGGTCTATGAGGCATTAGTAGAGTGATGAAGCAAACTGTAAATTCTTCTAAAAAAAATGTTGACTTCCCACCGGAGTTTTCAGGAAACTCACAAGACTCTTACAGGATCTTTAGAAAAAAATGAGAACACAGTTTCTCTCTACACACTACTATGCACACCCATCATCTAGAAAAAAGGTTGTGGTAGAGAGGCCTGTCCTTCCTCACACACTAATATGCACACCCATTGACCAAAAGGGAGGTCTCAGCAGAAAGGCCAGTCCTTCCCTGCACCCTAATATGTACATCTGTCACCCTGGGGAGGGATCTTTGAAGGGAGGCCAGTCCTTTCGCACATCCCACTATGCATTCACATCACCCTGGGAAGGGATCTCAGCAGAGAGGCCAGTCCCTCTCCACGCCCTGCAACCCACACCTGTCATCCAAGAGAGGTCTCTGCAATGAGGCTAGTCCCTCTCCACAACCTACTCCGAACATTCCTCATTCATGGGAGACATCTCTGTGTAGAGACCAATCCATTTTCACACTCTTCTACTCTACGTCTGCAGAAAGGCCAGTCCCTCTCCACAACCCTTTACGAATGCCCGTCATCAAAGAGAGATGTCTTCCCAGATAGGTCAGTCTTTTTCCACACTCTTCTACACATATCGGTTGTCCATGAGAGAGTCCTTAGGGGAGAGGCCAGTTTCTTCCCACACCCCACTGTGCACCTCCTTCTCCATGGGGAGGGGTGTGAGCAGAAAGGCCAATCCCTTCCACAACCTACTACACACACTTGCCATCCAAGAGAAATGTCTCAATAGAGATGCCAGCCTTTTCACACACTCTTATATGACTTCCCATCATCCACAAGAGAGATGTCTGTGGAGAGGTCTGTCACTTTTCATAACCTACTATGCACACAACTCTTCCTTTGGAGAGGTCCCAGCAGAGAAGCTAGCCCCACCCCATACCCTACTATGTGCATACATCACCCGAGAGAAAGGTCTCAGTGGCGACACTCTACTATGCTGACCCATGATCCAAGATGGAGGTCTCCATGGAGAGACCAGTCCCTTTTCCCAATCTACTACACACCCTCGTCCAAGAGAGTGGTGTCAGAAGAGACCGCCAGAGTTTTCGTAGTGGGCGCAACAAAAGCCTGACAGTTTGTTGCCTCGTAATACGGTCAGTGGTCTTAGGCATGCTGCCTGCAGGAGAAGGTCATCGCCGGCCACGCCAGTCCGAATGCACCGGCGGGACTGGCGGCATTGGGGCGGTTTGGCTCCAGCCAAACCGCCGAGCATGTAATACACGGTCTTTACCACGGGGGCCGCAGTGGTAAATTCACCACCTAAAGTGTGGCGGTCTTAAGACTGCCACACTCGTGATGAGGGCCCAAGTACTTGTGACATCAGAGAGCAGTGCTATCATAACTGCCTACATCGTCTGCTGAATCCCAACTGGTGGCGTGGTGTAAGCATAGAACTAAGTCCAAATTGCCAGGTGCGGAGCCACAAGAGCATTGCCTGCATCTAAGGACTGTAGCCCCCATATTGCGGGGCCTCAACACGCATAAGCGTCTTGTCGGTGGTGAGCGGATTCAACGGTTGCAGGACCCTGCGTAGCCTGCTTCTTCGAACATTCTGCATCTCTGTTGTGCAACACACCGAGTGCATGCTCATTGCGTACGGTGTCCCACTCAAAGGGGACGACCCTTGAAGGTGAGCGCTCTCCTGTAGTAGTGACTCATTCTATCTTGTGTGGCACTGATGAATTTTCACCTGTGCATGTGCCTTGAACTGTCTCGTGCTAACCGTATCAACTGGTACTGGGCACTGTGCCTCAGTTTCAGGAGGCATGGAATTTATAACTCTTTGTTATGTGTGACAGGAACTGGCTGATGTGACCAAGATCAATGGACACCAGGCATTGTGCCCGTATTGCCTAGGTGTGACTCTAATCAAAGTGTACCTGACGGGGTGCCTCTCTCTTTCAAGAGGCTACCCTGCTGCATTCCCCTTCATTGTTAGTTCCTTTTGGGCCCTTCTTGTGGCAAACTATCTGCCCTTTCCTTACCCTACACCTAACAACAACATGTTGGTGGGTAGTATTGCATGGGCTGGGCCTGGGTGATGAGAGTAATTGACTGGGCTGAAGGATTGCTTCTGAGAGTCAATGGAAGTGGGTCAGATGACTGTGGTGCTTCATAGAACTTGGCTGGTGCCAGAAGGCACATTAAGTAATCATTGGGTTGAACAAACTATTACCTTCAGCCGCTCCTGCTCCGCATCCTGGGGCTGAACCTCCTGGGCGACGGTCAAACCCTCCATTTGCCAACTGTCTCCTAATCAGTCCTACTACCTACCCCCCACCTTCTTGTGCTAGCAATTGGCCTGTTGGATATCAGTTGAACCAAATTAGGGTGCTGCATGTGTGTGTGTGTGTGTGCAAGTGTATTCCATATGAAATTGCCTGATATTTGGGACACCATGTACAGGTGCTGAGTGAGTCCATGTGTGTGGAAGTGACTGCCTGAGGACTGCGTGTTAGTGATTACATCAGCTGGCAGTGTTATTTTACACGTTGATTTCTTGCTTACAGAATAATAAGTTTGACATTGGTTTTACCCGTGCAGCCTTGGCCCACAGCGCTGCCTAAAAGTGGTGTCATTTTCTGTGTGTACATTTCTGATATTGTTGTGATCTGGGTTGCACGCTAAAGTGTGTGGTATTGCATTATAATAATTGCCAGGGTGGGCCTAGGTTCTACAGTGTTACGCCCCACATGTGTGCTAGGGGAGTAACGTAGAATCTATCCCCTGTTTGCATACTGCTCTCCACCCCCAGCTCTTCTTCTGTGCTTTATAGTACATCCTTCTCCTTCCTCCTTTGGATCACGACTTTTAGTTACACTTGTACTCCCCTTGACCCTCCGGTGTCCCCCTGTCTGATGTCACATGCTGCGTCCAAGCGTTTTTTGTGCCTTTGCTATTCACACCTCTTTCTTTGCTCAGTCTTCACACTTTTTCTTAGCTTTTTACATTCCTTTTTCCCCCTCATTTCCTCCCCCTCCCCCTTTTCCCTTTTTCTGTCCTCCCTCTTGTCCCTTTTCTCTCTCAGTCCTCCCATTCCCCCCTTCCATTCTCCCCTCTTTCTCCTCCCTCCCCATCTCCCCCTCCCCTCTTTTGTTACCCTCCTCTTTGCTTTCATGCTCCTTTCCCTCCCAATGTGTGTGAGACCACCCAGTCCATAAAGGGAACTTACTCACACACCTAACTGCTACCTTCACCCCCTATGTCCATGAAGGCGATCGCCTAACCGGCGAACCCTGAGCCTAAATAGGCTACTAGAGACCTATCCTCTATATGCCCCACACACTTTTGTGTTTGAAGATGCATACTACTGATGTCACTTTAATCTGGGTTTTGGCCTACTACTGCAAGTAATATCTCTGAGTGTGATATATGCCCAGAAGTTCATGATGTTCAGATTGTACTAATTATAGTGTGTGTTGAATATAATATTTATTTAAATATCACACATGTGAAGTCTCTTTTATGATACTCAGTGTATTTATTGTGGGAGTGCTGTGCCAAGGTTTTACACATCACTTATGTGGTAAGCTTGATGGCTCAGTGCCAAGCAACTCAAGAGTGAGCGCAGGTAATACAGTGATTGTAATCACCTACACTCGATGGGAGTGCTAGGTTCTGCCTGGCTGGGGCACTGCCACAGCCACCCAGAATGGGCTGCTTCCACCAGTAGTGTACACTTGGAAGTACAACTAAATACACTCCTTGATGTTATTAAGGAAGATCATCTTTCCTTCTTCAGTCAAGGGTACCCCACCTCACTTTAGAGACCTGGCATATCAAATCAGGTGTTATTATGAAAAGTAGCACACATCCAATGGTCACAGAGAAAAGCAGAAATTGTTTTAGTAACATATCTTCAGGATTTCTCCATCTCAGGGTGAAATGGTTTTGACTATTTCCATTTTATTTATATTGGAATATACAACGACTATATGAGGAAAGAGAGTAAACAACTGACAAAATCTTTCCTTCATTTGGATTTCAAGTCCAACCCCTGTGATTATGCCTTGGCCATTGCCACCACAGAACATATCATGAGGTATGGGAGTACACAATCCAAAATGCTCTCAACCGTCAGTGATAATTAAAGCCACTTCATGACACTGTGGCCAATCCAAGAGATGTTCAACTGGAAAAATTCAAGCTCTCTGTCAAAGCCACAAAGTATGCCCTATTCTCTAGCCCAATGGATAAAGCTGCGTCCCAAAATCCAGAGGTGACCAATGATTCAGTATGGGGGATACCAGTCACAACAGGTTGCAGCAGAATGAAAAATATTCAGAAAGAACATGTAGTTAGTACAGGGGATAAAAAAGGGAGGGTGGAAAAATGGAGGGTGAAAAAGGAGGCTTGCTATTTTGACGCACATTCGGCCAAACCGTGCACCATATTTAAACTTTGATGCCCGCGGACGTCAAAATCCCACCGTGTGCGTCATTTTCTGGATGCGGGAAACCGCCTTGCGTTAATGATATGCAAGGTAGGCGTTGCCGTCCAAAAAATGACACAAACACCCGTGCACCTTATTTATGCTACCACGCAAAAATCCCGCGCGGCCGGGAGGCAGAGGCGGAAAATTACGCACAGCCCAATTTGCATCAAAAATTAACGCCTGGGTCAGGGCAGGCATTAAAATGGGGCAAACACACCTGTATTTAATCAAAACACACAGAAACAACAGCAGAGCTCCAAAAGGAAGACGTGGAGGTGCTTTTCATCCAGCGTGCACGCAGACGCAGAGCACAGGACCAGCAACAGCAGCATCCACAACACCAGCAGGGACCCCAAAGGCAACGCAGAAGGCAGGAGAGGATATTCCGCACCAGGACAACCCTGCATGGCCTCAGGGAACATGACATCATCAAGAGGTACAGGTTGAACTGGCAAGCCATTCAGCAGCTGCTGCGCAACATTGAGCCACAGTTGGCACCCAGCTTGCAGACACCCTGCACCATCCCACCAGAAACCAAGCTGCTAGCTGTACTACACATGTTGGCAAGTGGCTCCTTTCAAACCACTGGCGCTCTATTTGCTGGGATCTCACAGCCATCATTCTCCGCCTTCCTACCCAAGGTACTGGATGTCATCATCACACTCATACCCTGCCACATCTGCTTCCCTAAGACACAGCAGACGCAGCAGGAGCACAAACAGGGATTTTACCTCATTAATGGATTTCCACGCGTCCTTGGTGCCATTGACTGCACACATGTACACCTTGTGCCACCTGCTGCAACTGAACATCTATACCGCAACAGGAAGCACACACACTCCATCAATGTGCAGGCCATTGTGGATCACCACGGATTGATCACCAACATCGTAGCAAAGTATCCTGGAAGTGTTCATGATTCATTCATCTTCCGTCACTGTACCATCAATCAACACGTCCAGGATGGATGATATGGAAATGGGCTACTTGTTGGTAAGTAAAGAAACCTACTTATATACACATTGCATAGCAACCCTCTAGGACAAACAACAAATACACCACGACAGCGACATGTGGACAGGAACCCACTGAGGTTGTGACACCGCTAGGCATGTTTCACATCCTCACCCAATGGGAGACACACCTAGGATCAAATGATTGTTCCAAATAACAACTGATGCCACTCCACAGAAACAAGGGGAAAATGTAAAACAATACAATGAAAACACATGGTGCCAAGTGGCATTACATCTGCGAAGATAAAATTCCAATAACACATCAATAACACCCAATCAAATACCCTTCCAGCCAATACGTACTGTGGAAGGGGTGTGGAATGTAATTTGCTGCAGGTCAAACACAGTGACTCACATAGTATAATGGTGACTACAATCAAGGTCACATGCAATCATTGAGGCCATTCCAATATCTCACACCACTCCTGCTCTCACATTGCCCACTACCAAGAGGCAAGTGGACTGTGCGAAGAACACATCTTGATGGGTCAATATGGAAAGTGCACATTCCTGCACATACGCATTGTGACAAATTAATACACACACAACAGATGTAATGCCATACGGACCATCTGAAACTCAAAACGACAACCTCACAACCAAGTTAGCCAGCTGAACTAGACCATGTGCAGTAGTCTAGGTAGACGTTACAACCTGATTCAACTTGCCAAGGGCAGAGAAATAGGTCTGCATTGAACTTGTCACACATGTGAAATTAGTGTACAGTCAAATGTTAAGACGTCAATGATCACAATGTATGGAGAAGTTTGGCTAATTGTCACCTTGCAAAATGTAAGCGTCTCACTGATGGTTAAATGAATCTATTGCATATGTCAAAATGTATGGAATGTCCAGAGTACATAGATGCAAACGCGTTACCACTACTGTTGATTTGATTCTGTGTATGGAACTATCATCTCACCCCCAGTGAAGACACAGGCACACCTGTATCACAAGTCACAATGCAAGGGAATACACACTATACTTCAACTCTCAAAATATACTGCTGACAACCGGTCAGCAGCCAAACGCTCGTTCAGCAAGGAAACAACCCAATGCTGATGGTACATCCTAGAAGCCAAGGAATCAACACAATATCACAAACACCGATGAGTCACTGACAACACAAGAGAACTACTGCCATGCAAGGTGATATTAATGGGGCAAGTAACATCAACATGATCTCAATCATTTTCTCTTTCAGCTGATCAGGGGTATGGGATCCAGCCATGGATTATGACCCTATTTGGCAACCCAAGCACCGCAGCAGAGCATGCCCACAATGAGGCACATAGTAGGACACACACCATAGTCGAGAGGACCTTTGGCATCCTGAAGTCGAGATTCAGGTGCCTCGACATCACTGGAGGCAACCTCCTTTACTCACCGGAAATGGTCTGCAAGATCATTTTAACCTGTTCCATCCTGCACAACATTTGTGTACCAAAGAGCATTCCCCTGTTAGAACCAGAGCCACAAATGCCTGAAGAGGAGGAAGAGGAGGATGCCGGCCATCAACATGAGGGAGACCAACCAAACACAGCTGCAGGATTGCGTAGGCGCCAACATATTGTCAACAATTTCTTTTGAATCAACTCACCATCACCACTGTATTAACATATGTAAATAAACACCTACAATAATCACCATATCATGGTCTGGGTAATCATTTTTGCTCACCTTTATCACTAACTATCAGAATAAGAGCGTATCCTCATGGAGCATTGCTGATATACCGATCAGGACACAGAAATGTCCAAAGCTATTGTGATGCGTATTAATCAACAGTCACATTCACACACACTGTAAATGACATATATCCTGTACATTTCACATTTGAAGGGCAATAGCAGAGGACCACACCTATTTCACACATACATGTTGGCAACATGATTCTTTGCAGCATATGGCACACAACTAAGACACCATCAGTCAATAATGGAACAAAAAGCATCATACATGAGGCATTGGATGTGCTATTGCATTAGTAACACTAATGAATGGCCACATCCTTGACAGCAGTAACTGTCACATCACCTATCTTTGCAAGGACCATGTGTGACTAGAATTCCATATAAGCAGAACCCAGATAGCACAAGAGCCACACCTATGACAAGCATTGCGCACATGAAATTCCATGTACATGTCAGCCCATGTCCTAAGTCCTGACACACCCATGTTCCCGGTCTCACCCCATCCATCTTAATAGGTCCCAGCAATAGTAATATGTGTACCCAGATATTCCCTCCTCTACACACACACAGACTAACAATTTTAATCCAGTGTGCTTCACCCTTTAGTATGGTATGCCATAGTCATTGTACATCTGTCTGCATCGACGTCAGGTTAAATAATGCACTGGCTTGTAGTCTCTAAGCCCTGTTATCACCTGTAGATTGCTTCCCATGTGAAAGGTACTGTTCGCCATTTGAACATGCACTGCCCTTGCAGATGCTTGGAACAGCATAGAAGCTACCATTTTATCAATTACACTGTTATGCATTGCCATAAAAATCAGCTGTGTAACACATCCCTTGGGTTAATGTGTCACCTTCCAAAACACAGGACTAACACCGTTTTCCATGTCAACTGTCTTATTCCTCCTCCGACCAGTCTCAGTCAGGCCACTGAGTATGTACCTTGTGAAATTGCTGGATCTTGATTGACCCTGCATCCTTTTAGCCTGACTGGCATACTCAAATACATTGTACAGCATAATCTGCTTATTTATCGTACCATAGTTGGGAACTTGTCTCCAAATACCCAAATCATGGCCTATCCCTTGTCTGGGTCTCATGTATGCATGAGTGAGAAATTGTGACAGTGTACCATGGCCGTATGCAGGGATTGGTTATGGTGCCTCCAGCAGAACCAGCAACGTCAGATAATGTGCCTGAAAAGTTCACACATGTTAGGACCCTTCAGTTCACATGTTGATTCACATTGCTCACAACATATTGATGGGCCATGCGTGGTGAATAGCTGCAAGAATAATCAGCACAGAGGCTATGATGTTCCCAGATGCAGAGGGAATTTTAGAGGCCAACCTGTGCACAAATGTTGTGATGACACCTGCCAGTACAAGATTCTTGAGATATTATCTTACTCAGCACACCAAGCTTGCCCTGTTGGCAGTCTCATAACACGTCTGCAGTGACAGGGTAGGACCATCCCCATATGGGTTCTCAAAGCCTCATTTGCTTTACTTCCATTGATCTCCAAAGGATACTCAGTAGATACAGGAATAGCCGCCACAGACTCATGACTAGACCTGGACGAAACTGTTACAACATAGACCACTAAAAATATATAGGCGAAACATTGGCTCACACACATGAACCAGACACCTCTGTGCAATTGATCACTGGAAATATGTGGCCACGTGCTGCTTGGTCTTCTGGTCCTCCACTGCCACAGGAGAGTTGTGGCTCAGTTATATGACCTCAACTGTGGTTTGACATTACAAATGTGGTTTATCTTTGGATCTCCATGTCACAAACACGGTACCCACTTAGTATGTACATGTGCCTGACTCATGGTGGGTTCACCAACAAGAGCCTAGGAAGCAGTATCCAAAATTCTAGGACACGTGACGGCCAAGTTTTGGGCCATTGACATGAACAACCATATGCTATCTATCCAGTGCATGGTTTGTCATTTGTGGTGTTTATGTTACCCAAAAACTAGAAAGTGCACACAGCAGTTGTTGCTACATGTATGACTAACACATGTCCTCTCTCATTTCCACACTGACTTGCTACTGAGGGATGGACACATTGACTCCACATGCATACAAGCATATTTGCTATAATGCATCTCGTGATGGTCACACAGTGAGTCAACAAAAATATTGGTAGCCAAAGCCCACACATTGAGCCCTAGGCATTGAGGTATTGTACTTATGTGCGTCACCTTGCTATCCTCTCCTGACGCCAAACATGCCCAATTTGTTTAATACATATATGTAGGCCACACGTTTGGCCATCTATTGCGTCAGTCAAGAGTGAAAATCCTGTACATGAAGTAGCGGATCATGGTCTGCAGTAGTATGATGTGTCACATGTGCCCATACACCTTCATGCCCAAAGTGGGTGCAATGAGCCTATCTCAGTATTGTCACAACTGTAATATACCTTTCAAATGGTAAAATGACCCGAACCCAGTTAATGCTCGAAATGTTGCCGCATACGCGTCAAAAAATGACGCACATGCGTCTAAAAATTACGCTTATGGCCGAAAAACAACGCATAATGCCTTGAAAGAACGATTGGCCCTGAGCGGTATCTTCCACTCTGTACCTCCGAAAATTGGTTAAGTTTGAAACAATTTAGAAACATATGGATGCGGGCTGAAATCTACTCCTGTGCGTCGGTAAAAATGATGCATAGACTGTATGCGTAAAAATATTTTGACGCATGACAATAAAAACGCCCGCCATTTTAGGCAGGAAGTGATGTAATAGGATATCCTGTTTACATAATAGGTACAGTGGGTGTACTTTCACTTTCACTTTGTAGTCTGTGATATTTCCTGACTGTGTGGCTGTGTCTCAATTTGTCTTTGTGTATTTAGTGAATTTGTCTCCTGTGTGGTCTTTTCATTGTCTTTTTGTGATTAAAAACTTGTTGTAATATCCTGCCTGAGTGTTTTTTGTGGTCATTTGTGTTGTAAACTATTGTCTTTGTTTGTTTGGGAGTCTGTTGTGGGTAGTGTTAGTTTGGGTATAGTTGAGCTGTGTTAGTTGTTTAATTGAATTTTTTCTGTTCTACTTTCCCCCTATTCTCCTTTGTTCCTCTTTATCCCCTATTTCTCTTTTTGTACAAAATGTTGGGTAGGCCTCGAATTGGCAAAAATGGGAGAGGAGGAGCTGGGTGGGTTCATTTGGCTTGTGTGCCATTTCCTACCCCTGATGATTGAGGCAGGTGGGCGTGTGATACAGGGGTATCATACTGAGGCATGGAGGCTCCGGTGGGCAAAGGTGTTGCATCATCTGCAAAGGATTTAGAACACACCCAGAAACTACCACCAGTTGAAGCACCGCTGTGCTGACCTTGTCTCCAGGGAGCAAGATCTGCTGGACCACCTGGGGATTGTGATTGGTGGCCCTGTTGGTGAGTACCAATCATGTTAATGTGCACATTTAAATGCTCTGTAGTGACATCAGCTGTTTTTTTACAATATCTGCTGGCAATGTTGAGTGTGTGGAATGCTACTGAAACAGACAGGGTCATATTTCTACTTTGTTAAGGACCACAATTGCGAGCTGTTTGGAAGCAAGAGCTCCGCAAATTTACTGAATACATTTGTATTATGTAAATTAGTGCCTCCTTTGTGTCAAACAGCAACACAAATCAGGAGCCAATTATGTATAGATATAGGCCACAGTTGCCTGTGAGGTATAGCTTTTTCCAATTCATTACTGTCATTTGTTGACGCAACAGCTAGACTGACTTTCTAAACACAACAGGAGGCTGAAAATTAGTGCAGGCTTCACATCAATTGATGATAGCAATGTGGCGCAAACATATGTCTCATGTGTGTTTGGTGAGTCTGTAAGGAAACCGATCATGGAAATTCAGAAAATCTTAGGGATTATTGTGCCCCTCCTTCATTTCAGATACATGTCTGATCTGGATTTGGACACATAGGTAACAAGTTCTAGCTGCGCTCAGCTAACATCTTAGACTGGTATTTGGAGTTTGTAGTGCCACATTTCAATTAGGGATGGCTGTCCAAAGGTATGCACATGGGTTCATATCTCTATGGTTGGTGCAACTCATCATAGCTGTGCCACATCAAATGAAGAAACTGTACCAAAATGAGGGCTAACAGCTGTCCCTGGTCCTCTGAACATTGTACCTGTGTGTCATAAATTTGTGATAGTCACAATGGCTGATTGACTGGTAATGCAGTCCTCACGGAAAGTGGCTTTGGCTGTCTCTCATGGATACACATGATGAGACGAATACACTCCATGATTTTGTCTGCTCACTAATGAAGGAGCATGTTTGCCACCACATAATAGGTAGGGCCACTGCATGTGTGCAGATATGTTTGTATCACTCACTGGAGTCCTTGGGTCTGTACATGTTTGGCGTGGTATGTAGGATGCAGTATCATCATGTCTGAGAGGCTTTACCTTCTGATGTAATCTTACACATAGTATTTGTCTTTGGAATTGTTGTACAGTGCACAGACATTAAGCACATTTCTCCCTTCCATGCCTTACAGGTGGACCGACACCCTACACTGTTGGTGAGGTGGCTCGATTCGAGGACCCAGACAACTCCAGTAATGTTGATATGTCTGTTTGTTGGACACATAGCAAGGTGTGATGCAGTGGCCAATCATTTGTTTTGTCCCATGAGTGGAATATCATTTTATCACCATCTTTGAGTTGGCCAATCCTTATCGTATTGTCATATTTTGGTATTCTAGGTCAGTCCTGTCGGCACGGCAATGTGAATAGGGATGAGTCATGTGGATAAAACCTGATTCAGAAAAAGTCGCACTGGACCAGCTAGTCAATGGTTTGCCCACAGACTTCTGCTTCCCTATTCACTAATGTAATTGAACTGTATGTTAAACTTCCTAGCAGCATGTAGCTCCACATGTAGTGCTACTTGAGTGCAATGGCCTTGGTGTGCATGCAACTCATGGCCAGAGGTGTTCTTGCATCTCTCTGTTTGTTGTAAGTCATGGCTTACTGGTAGTAAATGATATGGACAGATGTCTGCATTTCCAAACATGAGTGTCGATGGGATTGGTCAAGGGTCAGCTGTCTCCTATTTGGAGATCCTCCTTACCTGTGGTGCGTGTGCTGGGCCAAACCCATGTCCAGCTTTCCTAAGCTTCTTGGGTGTCCTTGTTGTTGAAATAATTAGTTGATGGTCCACCCCCCCAGACACAGGCATAGGGTTGTGAATAATGTACCTAGGACTGATGTTACAAGTTTGGTACACAGACATGTAAATCAGTAAATCACTTGTCTGAACCAAGTGTACACACTCATGATTAGCACATGCTTACTCTAATGGCAAGTCCATTTACAACTCACAGATCATGTGGCCCTAGATTTCCATCCCGTACAATGACATTTGGAGCCCTGGCAGTGGTGGAGGATGTGCAGCATGATTTTTAGCTGACAACTGGCAGAACTAGGATGCCAAAATTATGCCAGCTGTTACCCATCTTGTAAGGTTTGGATGTGCTATGTGTGATAGGACCTTTGTAGGCTGGCTTGCCATGTAGTTCCTCAGGGACAATCGATGATCTGTATGATGATTTTGGCTGTTACACGTACAATAGATGTATAGTCTGATTTACTTCTTGTGCCATTTCACACAATGCAGTACCTAATGTTAGGTTTTCTATTCGTCTTAACAGCTGCAAACATGACTCACATCCAGGTCAGGGAGTTTCAACGGCGGGCAATGAGATACCGCCACATACTAGATGTTGAGTCTGGGTACCGCAACATGGCCCGTAGATATCGCCATGAACGAGCCTCCGGAGCCTGGAGGGTATTTGCACACGGCGGCCCTTCTTTGCCTACCACAACCACCACCAGCACCACCACCACTACCACCCAGGTGGCACCACCAGCAGCTGGGACCTTTGCAGGACCATCCACAGCAACTGCTCCTGGACCAAGCACAGCACCACCTGCAGGGCAGCCTACAGCCATTGACACAACACGGGCCCATACTTCCTTGGCTGGCACCCAGACCACCCCTGCTGCAGCCATTGACCCTGTTGCTTTTTCTCAAATGCAATGGAAATTGTACCGTATCCTTAGAAAGCTGAGCAGACTGCGGCAGGAGGTGCAACAGGTCAACTGGCAGGTGCGTTCCATCAAAAAGACCCTCTGGAGGGCCAACCTATAGACATGTTGACGGACACAATTCCCTCCCCTCCCTCCTCTTTCCTGGTTCTTATACTTTGTGGGTTTAGGGGGCTTAGTGTTAGGTTAGTATAGGCTATTAGTTTAGTTAGTGTTAGTGGGTGGGGGTTCCTGAATATTTACATAGTTTATTTTTATGTGTGTGTTTGGCAATGTTGGGGTTCTTGTGTTTTAAAAAAACTAAATATATAAAATAAAAAAATAAAAAATAAAAATATATATATATTTGTTTAGTATAGGATAGTATGTGTTTAGGTTAGTATATGTTGTCTTCCATGTGCCCCGTCTCATAAGGGGGTGGGGGGTTGATGTTTAGAACGTTTCATTGAATGTGATAAGTAAGTTTAGCTTAGGTTAGTCAGGGAAAGTTGTGGATAATGAGTAGTTAGAGTAGATTAGGGTAGGTAAGGTCTTTCCCTGAGTTTTCACTTCTGTTTTTACTGTTTAATAAATATCTAGGTAACCCTTTACAGTATGTGTCAAATGCCTGTAATTCAGGGCCTTGGCATGAGTGTACAGTGTTTCTTTTGCATTAGATTTTGTGTCCTATGCTGCAAACACATCCCAACTGAGCTGTAACATTGGCAGCTACCCCAAAGCTACTTGGCTAAGATTTGGCCATTCATTGCAACCACCAATCACGGTTACTATGGATCCCAAAGTGTTTTTTTTTCACGATGTATGTTTTCAATGTCACATACTGTGCTTCCAGATTTAGGAGGTCATTCTGACCCTGGCGGTCTTGGACCGCCAGGGTCACGAATGACGGAAGCACCGCCAACAGGCTGGTGGTGCTTCAACAGCCATTCTGACCGCGGCAGTAAAGCCGCGGTCGTCCCACATGGGCCGGCGGTTTCCCACCGTTTTTGCCCCGGCTGGGGCAAAAACGGTGGTTTTCACCGCCAGGAAGAGGCTGGCGGTAAGGGGTGTCCTGGGGCCCCTGGGGGCCCCTGCACCGCCCATGCCACTGGCATGGGCAGTGCAGGGGCCCCCTAACAGGGCCCCGGCCAGCTTTTCACTGTCTGCCTAGCAGACAGTGAAAAGCGGGACGGGTGCAACTGCACCCGTCGCACGGCCGCAACACCGCCGGCTCCATTCGGAGCCGGCTCCTGTGTTGCGGCCCTTATTCCCGCCGGCCCAGCGGGAATGTTGGAATGGGGGCAGTGGTATTTTGGCCGCATGGCGTCCAAATGGCGGTTCCCGCCTGGCGGCCGGCTACCGCCGCCCACCAGGGTTGGAATCACCCCCTTAGTATTGGGGACACTGTGTTAAATCTGACTGCAGTCTGATGTCTAAGGAAATCCTTATAAGGTGAGTGGTAGTAAGCTCTCTTGTAGTATAGTGTACATAACTCACATAGATCATTTGTTACACTGTTCCGCATGATTACTTATTTGAATGTAAACTCATACACCTCCATACATGCAATTTGATGTGTGTTAGCTTAAATTTGTGGGAAATGTCACATACGTTAGTTTTGCATTGAAGCAACAATTTGAAGGCACCATTTTATGGTTTTGACACCCCTTGAGGAAGAGTTATTCTGTCCAACACAGCATTATGGTGTATAGTTTCTCTTCCTCAGAAATAACCCTCAGTAAGGGCAGAGTATGGTAGAATCCAGGCCAGTGTGCATAGTTATCAGCCCACATTATTTCAGGACAGTTGTATTGACAATCTATGATAACTGACAGGAGGCAAAATTCAAAGATCTACTGCATGGTTGATGTGTCACATTACACAGAGACAAAGTTGTTGTGTAAGTGCTATTTATAGAAAAGTGCTGCAGTGCTATATGTACATTGTCCATGATTGTGAGTCCATTCTAGTGACATCTTCCATTGTGAACCTACACAAGTGTAAAAGGACATGATATTGGACATGCTGGGGTGAAGTGTCAGAGGGACAGGACTTGCCAATGAGTTAGTGAGGGACAATCACAGGGCAGGCTGAAAAGATAAACAGTGGTTTGCAGAACAGTGCTTGAGTACAGTTGTTGCAAGACTGGCATGTTACAAAGCGCAGGACCTTGGCAATAGGTGGCCATGTGGCAGGGACTAGTGCTATCGGGTACTCTTACGTTTGAAGGTGATCTGTTCCTGGTCTTCATCTTTTGATGTGTGTGTTGCCTCCTCTGCCCTTGGTGGTTATGGTTGTGAAGAGGCAACACACACCTCAGTGTGTGCAGACGTGAAGTCAGACATCCCGTGTAGCTGCTACCTGTGGGGGTCTTAAAGGCAGTACTGCAGCAAGGAGGATCTGCTGGTACTTAAGAATAGCACCCACATCACGATGGTAGGCAGCCAGGTGGGCCCTGAGGGGTTCAATGTTGTATTCGTGCTCGCGTTGACAGCCTTTTTTCTACTTCCTGCAAGATAGTTGTTCGCTCTTGCATAGCTGCTGTCTGTTGACATCATGCACAAATGCACCCCCTCTAGGCTGGCTGCCATAGTTTGCATCCCCACCCACACCTCCTTGGCCAGCACCTGCTGTACTCCGACTACAGTTCTCTCAAAGCTGGTGCCAGTGTCGTCAGAGTCCTCAGCTGTATTGGAGCTGGCAGGTCGTACAATTGGGGTTGTGGGTGGGTATCTTTGATGGCTGCTGTATCTGTGCTCCTCCTTGTGACTGAAGGTGGGGTCTGGAGTGTTTCAAGGACCTCTTGGAGGGTCTGCTGGCTGATGTTTGTCAGATCATCATCCATGTCATCAGGGTAGTCCTGGACAGGCATATCCGCAGGAGATCAATTGTCCTCTGCAATGAAATATGGTACAATTAGTGTGTCAGTGTTGTGGGCTTTGTCATGTGACATGCCTGCCTTGTGATGATTTACACATTGTAATCTTGGTTCCTGTTCATTGCTCCTGCCTGTCTTTCAGATGGCCACTCTCCCAGGCCTATGCCCCACATGCATGTCACATGTATTGTGGTCAGTTTGTGGACTTCTCAGCATCATCTCCTCTAGGTGTTGGTTCTGGCCAAATAGTGATTTGCCACCTTCTTGTCCTACTCAACCGTCTGTCTACTTCCATTCTCATTGTGAGGCCTTTCACTGGCTGTGGATGTTCTGATGGCACTAGCAGCACACTTAACAATCTGGACCTGCCCCAGTCTCTGCTCTTTCACACCCACCTATATGTAGTTGCAATGTAGCGTATACTATGTATAGATTTGTAATGACACAATATGGATGTCAGCATTGGTAATGTGTACTGCTGATGTTGGGGAATGTGTTGGGGAATGTGTGGTACATTGGACTGCCCTGTTAGTCGTAGCAGTGTCCTATTTCCTCCTCTGAATGTGTAGGTGTATTTCGGTGACCAGTTACATCTGTCCTCCCCCTCAATGCTGTTGTCTGAGCAGTATGACATTTGGGATGTTGCATTGTGACCCAGGCACAGGATGGACACTGACATATGCAGCATGGGTATGACATTAGTGCTGTGCACCTCCTAATGTCGATGACATTGGCTGTTGTTTGCGGCTACTAAGCACATTCACATTTGATAGGACTGGAACATTTGTCTTGTTTCAGGGGATAGTTGACGTAGTCATCCTGAACCCTCTAATTTGGGTGTGTTTGATCCATGGGGAGGTTCCTGCCATTAGCTACTTGACCAACACACACAGCGGAGGTGGTAGTGGCAACTGTTATCAATCTTACATTCCAGTTGTCAGTATGGCTAGAGGTTGTTAACTGTGACCTAGTTAATTTAGGTAGTATAGTGGCTGACGTGTTATGGGCTGCCAGTTTGACGTTGTGCCCTTCCCTCCTGGCCTGGCTTTACCTTTGCAACATAGTTGGCATGGCAGCATACACCCATGGGAAGGTTGTTGATGTTGTGTAGTGGTGTGCCCCAGGTTTCTTCTGAACGGGCCATGGTCCGGTGCCGTGCCCCTTTACTCATGCCACTCCCTGAATATGATGACTTACATGCATTGTGTAGTAGGTATTCCCCCCCGCTTGCAGTTCACATTAGTGCATTTTAATTCCCCATGAGACTTACCCTGCATGTGCGTTGTCTCCTGTTAGTCTGCGCTGTCCTGTCCTTGGATCCCTGTGACGATCTCCTCAGGGATGACGGCTGCGACCATCTACTCCATGTGGTCCAGGGGCTCCTGTGGTGCTGGACTCCCATCTCCAGTCTGCAGTGCTGCCTTCCTGGCCATCTTTTCCTGTAGTAGGTATCCCCCCCCCGCTTGCAGTTCACATTAGTGCATTTTAATACCCCATGAGACTTACCCTGCATGTGCGTTGTCTCCTGGTAGTCTGCGTTGTCCTGTCCTTGGATCCCTGTGACGATCACCTCAGGGATGACAGCTGTGACCATCTCCTCCATGTGGTCCAGGGGCTCCTGTGGTGCTAGACACCCATCTCCAGTCTGCAGTGCTGCCTTCCTGTTCCTGGCCATCTTTTCCTCGGTCCTGCGCTTGCAGTCATGCCAGCGTTTCTTCCACTCAATGACTGTTCTGCGTACTTCTGCCACACTGTTAATCTTGTCAACAATTTGTTGCCATATTGCCTCTCTCCTACTGATTGGCAACTTTGAGGTGACAAACAGTTGGTGCTGGTGACGCTATTGCATCAAAAAACGCTGCATATCCGGTTTGCGGTGTCGTAAATCGTCTCACAGTCATTTCCGCTGCGTTAACGTAGTTTTTCTTTCCAACGTGATGCTGTGGTGTGCCTCAAAGAAAATGACTCACACCTGTGGTTTGCGTCGCAGTGCGTCAAAGTATAAATTTGTCACAATTCATCCTGGGCTTACCGTCGATACTGGAGAGGGATGGTGAACGGCCCGCTTTCTGCAAGTCCTGCTCTGCCGAGGTAGGGGCGACCCCTTCCGGTAGCCACGGTGCTGTTGACAATAGTAAGCCCCCACAGTCCGTGCCCTCCAGAAGGAGTCCCAGAGAAAAACCCCAAGGGGGGAAAAACCTCCAACAGGAACTCCCTGAAACAGAAGGAGGACACAAGGATTAGAACTCAGGATCCTGGAAATCTCGAAGACTGAAGACAGAACAAGAACGATTGGCGTCTCAAACGAAAACCAGCCAGAGCGTGACCACCACCGCTGAAGTGTTGCAATGCAATGAGAAGAAGAAAGGATTCCCCTTATATACCCCTAGACAGGAAGTGATAAACAGGAAGAAGTAACACCACCATCTTGGCTTGGGAGGGCGCCATAGCTAGAGATAGAAAATATACCCTTGTACAAAAGGAACAGATGCATGCAGGGAAGAAGGGACGTGCACAGCATGCTGGGAAGGAGAAGGCATGCTTTAAAACCATGCATGTGGAAGAGGAAGGCCCTGAAGGAGTGTGGCAGGTGAGTAATGCTAGGGGGGGAGGCCCAGACACCCTAGAACAGTGTCTGTGTCGCGCGCTGTGCTCGGCGAGGACCGCAACCCAATTCTGGGTCTCCGGCCCCGCTGCGCTCTAATAACAGCGCGCGGCCGGAGAAAAGGGCCGCCCCGGGCGCCGCAACCCTTGACCCGGACCGCAGCTTCCCCCGTGGCCCGGCCGTGGGCTGCCGCGGCTCCCCCGCGGTTCGGCCGGGATGCACCGCAGCGGCCCGCGGCGCAACAGTAGGCCCCCCCCCGAGGCCCCAGGTTTGTGAGGGAAAAGACAGAAAAAACGATGGATCAAAAGAGGGGCATGAACCGAAGGTGCGTCTTCCAAGGAGCATTCACTCATAGGGTAGCCCTTCCAATGAATGAGGTATTGGAGACGACGACGGAAGACCCGAGAGTCACAGATTTCCTGGACCTCGTATTCAGGCACGTTATCAATCAATTGAGGAGGAGGACAGGTGAATTGTCTGTGAAAAGGATCAGGGATGTAGGGTTTGAGTTGTGAGACATGGAATACAGGATGTATTTTCCAAGTCAGAGGCAAGCGAAGACGAACAGACACAGGATTGATTTTCTGAAGAATCAGGAATGGACCATAATATCGAGGTTTACATTTATTTTGGGTTAGTTGGAGAGGTAAGAATTTAGAGGAAAGACAGACCTTATTGTGGATCTGATAACGAGGGCCTCACAACGTTTCTTATCAGCCATCCTTTTCATGCGTGTTTTAGTGGCTAAAGGATTTGAATGTATGACACGTTGGATACCCCGTAGTTGCCAGACATATGAGGTAATGGCATGAAGATTGGAGGTTTCTTTCAGAGGAATAGGAAAGGCCTTTGGATGGAATCCATAAGAACAATAGAAAGGGGAGACTTTCGAGGCACTGTGTACTGAAATGTTGTAGGAGAATTCTGCAAGTGGTAGATACGTAGACCAATTACTCTGTGTAGCATTACAGAAGCTACGTAAATATTGTTCAAGGCCTTGATTCAGCCGTTCTGTCTGTCCATTCGTTTGGGGATGGAAACCTAATGACAAGGCCACCTCTATTCTTAGTGTCTTACAAAATTGTCTCCAAAATCCGGAGATGTATTGGGGACCCCGATCTGAGATAATGACTTGTGGTAGGCCATGAAGCCGAAAGATCTCCTGGATAAAGATTTGGCTTAGTTCCTTAGCCGTAGGTAGTTTTCGTAATGCCGTGAAATGTGCCATCTTTGTGAAGGAATCAAGTGTTACCATTATTACCCGATTCCCAACCGAAGACGGCAAAGAGCACATAAAATCAGTGGATATAGTGTGCCACGGACCTGGTGGAACAGGTAACGGACGGAGTAATCCTACTGGTTTATTACGAGGTGTCTTGGCTTGTGCACTGATGGGACAAGAAGACACATAGGGGGTCATTCTGACCCTGGCGGTCATGGACCGCCAGGGCCAACGACCGCGGAAGCACGGCCAACAGGCTGGCGGTGCTTCCTGGCCAATTCTGACTGCGGCGGTAAAGCTGCGGTCAGAAAAGGGAAACCGGCGGTTTCCCGCCGGTTTTCCCCTGGCCATAGGAATCCTCCATGGCGGCGCTGCAAGCAGCGCCGCCATGGGGATTCCGACCCCCTTCCCGCCATCCTGTTCCTGGCGGTTCTTACCGCCAGGAACAGGATACAAGGAACGGGTGTCGTGGGGCCCCTGGGGGCCCCTGCACTGCCCATGCCACTGGCATGGGCAGTGCAGGGGCCCCCTAACAGGGCCCCATAATGAAGCAGACACTGAAAATCGCGACGGGTGCCACTGCACCCGTCGCACCCCAGCAACTCCGCCGGCTCCATTCGGAGCCGGCTTCATCGTTGCTGGGTCTTTCCCGCTGGGCGGGCAGGCGGCCTTTTGGCGGTCGCCCGCCCGCCCAGCGGGAAAGTCAGAATGACCGCGGCGGTCATTTGTCCGCGGTGCGGTCTTCTGGCGGGGGAACTTTGGCGGGCGGCCTCCGCCGCCCGCCGAAGTTGGAAAGACCCCCATAGTCTTCAGTATCTGCTTTGATTGTGGGCCACCAGAAAGAGCGAAGCCTTCATTCCCTGATGACCTGCGATAGGGGAGTCATGGCACATACGTAGGGTTTCTGTCTGGACTACCTTAGTAGGTAGAAACAGGGCTTTTTGTAATAATAGTATTCCTGGCTTTATGAAGCTGCGGTCATAAATTGTTCATTTCAGTTATTTCAAGGTTGGAATATTCAGTCTTAACCTTGTCTAGGAATGTTTGTACTAGGCCAATGATCTTATTATTTTCAAATAGGTTTTGTACGGGAGAATCGCTACACTCAGGGTAGCGACGGGACAGGGCATCTGCCAAGATATTCTGAGAACCAGGGATATATGTGATGTAAATATCATATTGACAAAAAAAAAAGCCCATCGAGCCTGCCAACTATTTTGGCACTGAAAGTTTCTCAAACACTGTAAATTCCGGTGATCTGTCTGTGCCTCAAAAGGTTCTTTCGATCCCATAAGAAAGTGTCTCCATTCCGTGCAATCTGTCTTCAAGGCGAGTAGTTCTCGTTCTAACACCGAATAGTTACATTCGGAGTCGGATAGTATGTGTGAGAGATAGAATACAGGATGCTCTAGCCCATCATCATCTTGTTTTTGTAGCAAAGCAGCCCCGATTGCTCTTTCTGAGGCGTCCGTGACAACGATGAACTGTTTGGTGGTGTCTGGATGCCGTAGAAGGGGGGCCTGAAGAAGGCCTTCTTTAGCTCTTGAAAGGCAAACTCGGCTTCTTGGGCCCAACAAAAACCCTTCCTTAGATTGTCCTTCTTAAGGGTTTGTGTAATTTAACTGGTTCTCTGGGCAAAGTCAGCTATAAACTGTCGATACAAATTGGCCAATCCCAAAAAACATTGAGTTTCCTTGATGGAAGACGGGGATGGCCAATCCAGAATGGCTTGAATCTTATCTGAATCCATGGCAACACCTACTTGGTTATTGCAATACTCCAAGTATTTTACCTCAGTTTGGTCAAATTCGCATTTTTCTGGCTTGCAGAATAGATGATGTTGTCTACGTCTTTCCAATACTTGGAGTAATTGTTTAGTGTGTTGTTCTGGGTGAACAGAGAATATTAGAATGTCATCCAGATAGACGACCACAGTCAGGTGTAGAAGATCAGAAAAAATAGCATCCATGAATCTTTGAAAGATGGAGGGAGCATTGGTTAGTCCAAAAAGCATCACCCGATATTCATAATGGCCGAAAGGTGTTCTGAAGGCGGTCTTCCATTCATCACCTTCCTTTATCCTTAAAATATGGTATGCTCCTCTAAGATCTAACTTGGTGAATTTCTTAGTCCCTCTGACGGCTTCTAAGATGACCTTAATAAGAGGCAGAGGGTAGCGATCCTTAGTAGTAATCTTATTTAATGCTCTAAAGTCTATGCAAGGACGCAAGTCTTTCGTCTTTTTTGGTACGAAAAAGAGAGGAGCCCCTGCAGGTGAAGAGGAAGGGGCAATCAAACCACTTTGTACATTTTCCTCTAGATATTCCTTGAGGATCTTTTTCTCAGGCTCGGTTAGAGAATACATTCGCCCAAAAGGAAGCACGGCATCTGGTTCCAAAGGAATGGCTCTATCGTATTCTCTATGGGGTGGCAGTTCTGGTCTTTCTGGTTTCTGGAATACATCGGCATTTTCTAGATAATGTCTGGGTACTCCTTGTAGGACGTTAATGGAACATCCCACCTTAGGTGGTGTGAGTAAGATACTCTTCGGGGACCAATAGTTTCCTGCTAAATAACAATGGTGTTGGCAAAAGTGGGAGGGAAGAGAAATGGTTCTAGTTTCCCAATTAATGTAGGGATTATGCTGAGTTAGCCATGGAATCCCCAGGATCATTACGTGTTGCAGTGAGGATATTAAGTCGAAGGAAATGTTTTCTTGATGTTTCCCGAACTGCAGACATAAGGTAGGAGTGGTATGCTGGACAGGTCCCGAGGATAGGAGTGAACCATACACTGTGTGGACTTGTTCTGGAACTTCCTTAGGTATTTGCAGAATCTGTCTTTCCATGGCCCAGGTCTCGTCTAGATAGATTCCACTGGCTCCACAATCCAGCAAGGCCAGTGCTCTTTCTTCATGGCCGTCTGTTAAGTGTAAGGTAACAGGTTAGAGGAAAAGAGCAGTTATTTCTTCCCTTGAGGAACAGATGGAAGGTATCTCTGAATATCCCGTCCTCACCCTTCTCACAGAGGACGGGAGCTGGCGTGTCCCAAGGGCTTGGCTGGACGGACGGGACAGGTACGAAGTAGATGACCAGCAGCACCACAATAAAGGCAAAGTCCTTTTCTTCGCCTGTTTTCCCGCTCACTAGTTGATAATGGCCCTCGTGCCATGTCAATTTGCATAGGCTCTTCATCAGTAGTACCTTTAGGTTCAGAACGAGTCTCCTCGGAGCGATGAGGAAGGGCGCGGGACGTCATTGAGTGTGATGGTATACTACTCTTTTTCTTCTCCACCCTTCGCTCATTTAGACGATTTTCTATTGCAAGGGTCAGATCCATTAAACCCTTGAGGTTCTCCACTCTGGTGGAGTGCACTAGTTCATCTTTGATGTCATCCCTGAGACCCCTGCGAAACAGGGTCACCAAAGTACGCTCCACCCAAGAAATGTCATCTGCCAACTGTCTGAATCGTGTGATGTATTGTAGGACGTCCTGACTTCCTTGTTGAATATCGCATAGAGCTTCTTCTGCTGAAGACTCCAGTCCAGGACGCTCAAACATTGGTTTAAAGGCAGCGACAAAGCTTGAATAATTAGACAGGATGGGGTCGTTGCCTGTCACCAAAGGGGTTGCCCAGGCCAAGGCTGGGCCAGATAGAGGGCTGATCAAATATCCAACCTTAGTATTGTCTTGCATGAACTGTGAAGGACTGAATGCGAAATAGACTGTCAAGGCATCCAGGAACTCTCGCAATTTGTTAGGGTCCCCAGAGAAGCGAGGTGTGGTTGCAGAGACAGTGGGAACATCTGTGGCTCTAGAGGCTAAGGCTTGTCTGAAAGCCATATTTTCGGTACGTAGCTGTTGGACTTCTTGGGCCTGTTGTTGGATAGCCAGGAGAAAGGTTTGACTTGTTGGTTCTGTACTCATCACGAGATTCTTCATGGTTCCGGTCAGCGACTGGAGTTTTGGGTGTTGCAATCTGTCACGATTCACCCTGGGCTTACCGTCGATACTGGAGAGGGATGGTGAGCGGCCCCGGTTCCTGCAAGTCCTGCTCTGGCCGAGGTAGGGGCGACCCCTTCCAGTAGCCACGGTGCTGTTGACAATAGTAAGCCACTACAGTCCGTGCCCTAGAAGGAGTCCCCGAGGAAAAACCGCAAGGGGGAAAAAACCTCCAACAGGAACTCCCTGAAACAGATGGAGGACACAAGGATTAGAACTCAGGATCCTGGAAATCTGGAAGACTGAAGACAGAACAAGAACGATTGGTGTCTCAAACAAAAACCAGCCAGAGCGTGACCACCACCGCTGAAGTGTTGCAACGCAATGAGAAGAAGAAAGGATTCCCCATATATACCCCTAGACAGGAAGTGATAAGCAGGAAGAAGTAACACCACCATCTTGGCTTGGGAAGGAGCCATAGCTAGAGATAGAAAATATACCCTTGTACAAAAGGAACAGATGCATGCAGGGAAGGTGGGAAGTGCACAGCATGCTGGGAAGGAGAAGGCATGCTTTAAAACCATGCATGTGGAAGATGAAGGCCCTGAAGGCGTGTGGCAGGTGAGTAATGCTGGGGGGGAGGCTCAGACACCCTAGAACAGTGTCTGCGTCGCGCGCCGTGTGCAGTGAGGATCGGGACCCAATTCTGGGTCTCCGGCCCCGCCATGCTCTAATAACAGCGCGTGGCCGGATGCGCCGCAGCAGCTCGCGGTGCAACAAAATTTGACGCCCGCACGGCGCACAGAAATGGCGTTAGCCGGCAGTAATATTTTTGACGCAAAATTGCATCAGCGCAGTTTTGCGTCAAACAGTATAAATATGGGCCTAAGTTTGTGTCACAACAGAAACCTATAGCTCAGGTCCTTGTGGTCAGCTTGAAAAAGCTGACGTAGTTAAACCTGATGAAATATATGAACTTTACAGCATTTTCATCTACACTTGAGAGAAATGATGGGTGATGCTTTAGAATTGTATCAAATAAAGCAAGCTAAAGAAGAACTAATATGTGTGTAGCTTACAAGGAAGTGTTTCCTATTTTACTAGCCAGCTGGATAAAGTGGTCTTTATTGTGAACGTTCAGTGCATATTCCCGCATCAGAATATAGATTAATTAGGTTATATTCTGAAGAGCCTCAATTTAGGCAAAACATTCTGTACATTTTCCATCCTTTGTTTGAAAGTGATCTTTCAGTGTTGTCCCATGGTGTATCCCATGTTAGGAAAACAGGTATGCTCTTCATGGATATGACTGTGAGAGATTTTGGTGTAAAACTACATGAAATAGAAGAGGTTTTAGAAAGTAGTCTGATAAACATTATGGCTTGCCAACAAGGTACAATTGAGTACAGATGTTGCCTCCACTGTGAGCTAAAGTACATGTTGTACAATCTAGTTGGACCCACCTGATTTGTAACTTTAAGCTGTGCAGAATATGCTTGGGGTGTTCTTCACAACTTCCTCAGGCTAGTTCAAAGATTGTAGCCATTAATTTTAAAACTCATGGAGAATTGTGTTCACAAAACAATTCCACCACTAGATGAGGTTATATTCCTTTTTTGGAGGAAATATCAGACTGGATTTGTACCACATATTCATATGTTACTGTGGGTGAAAGATACACCGATGTTTGGACAAGATATTGATGAACAGTGTCATAATACATTAAGCAGTATGTAACATGAGAGATTCCAGAAGAATCTCAGAACAGAACCAGGTGTTATGATTCCAGTTCCATTAAAGTGGGAAATATTGTCGGAGGAGATACAAAGCAAAAGGGAAATACTACACTTTGGCCCTCATTCCAACCCTGGCGGTCGGTGTTAAATCAGCGGCCAAACCGCAAACAGGCTGGCGGGTAAAAAAATGGAATTCCGACCCAGGCGGAAACCGCCAACAGAGACCGCCACATTACCACACCGCCCGCCACGGCGGCACAAACAAACAGTGTGGCGGTCACCGCCAACAGACAGGCGGGAGACAATGTACCGCCCACCCTATCACAACCTACCAATCCCTGCCCGACTAAGATGCGGGCCAGCCCCTGGCGTTCATGGTTCAGCGGTGCTTGAGATGAAGTGCCCAGTTCAGCGGTGCTTGAGATGAAGGGCCCAGTTCAGCGGTGCTTAAGATGAAGGGCCCAGTTCAGCGGTGCTTGAGATGAAGGGCCCAGTTCAGCGGTGCTTGAGACGGCGGTGCCCAGTTCAGCGGTGCTTGAGAGGAAGGGCCCAGTTCAACGGTGCTTGACATGAAGGGCCCAGTTCAGCGGTGCTTGAGATGAAGGGCCCAGTTCAGCGGTGCTTGAGATGAAGGGCCCAGTTCAGCGGTGCTTGAGACGGCGGTGCCCAGTTCAGCGGTGCTTGAGACGGCGGTGCCCAGTTCAGCGGTGCTTGAGATGAAGGGCCCAGTTCAATGGTGCTTGACATGAAGGGCCCAGTTCAGCGGTGCTTGAGATGAAGGGCCCAGTTCAGCAGAGCTTGAGACGGCGGTGCCCAGTTCAGCGGTGCTTGAGATGAAGGGCCCAGTTCAGCGGTGCTTGAGATGAAGGGCCCAGTTCAGCGGTGCTTGAGACGGCGGTGACCAGTTCAGCGGTGCTTGAGACGGCGGTGCCCAGTTCAGCGGTGCTTGAGACGGCGGTGCCCAGTTCAGCAGTGCTTGAGATGAAGGGCCCAGTTCAACGGTGCTTGACATGAAGGGCCCAGTTCAGCGGTGCTTGAGATGAAGGGCCCAGTTCAGCGGATCTGGCCATGGAGTTGAGCTCATTTGCCACCTGTCCTGTGGCTGGTGGTGCCTTCCTGCCCATCTGTCCTGTGGCTGGCGGTGCCTTCCTGCCCATCTGTCCTGTGGCTGGCGGGGCCCTCCTGGGCTGCAGTGCTGGGCATGTTGGTGGTCTCCTGCCCACCTGGGATGGGGCTGGCGGGGCCCTCCTGGCCAGCTGGGCTGATGGCGGTCTTGCCGGGCGTGCTGCCCTTCCCAGCCTTCCCTGATCGCCTGTGGCCCTTCCCCACCTTGGGCGGTTATGACTGCTGTCTCCACACCTCCTGCTGGATCCATGGTAGTGTTTTTTGTGCCTGGTGTCTTGACCCTCTCGCGCCGGCCACTGCCTATCTTTGATTGTTTCTCCGGGGGTGGGCTGCCCATGCCTTGGCTCCGTACTGAACTGGCTGCCCTGGAGGGTGGGGGACTCCATAGTCCATGGCAGACTGTCATGACAGGGCCTGGTTTTGTGGTGGCTGAGGTGCTTACTAGAGTCCTATGACATGGACGGGGTGGGGGAGTTGATGGAAAGAGGTTAAGTTTGGACAGGAAAAGCTTTTTTGGAGCAATGGGAGGGGTAGGTGTAGTGGGTATGGGAGTGGAGGAAGAGTGTGTGGTTGTAGGAGTTTGAAGTCTGGTGTCTTTGGGTGCAGGTGCTTGGGCTGGAGGCTGTCGTGAGGTGGATGGCTGTTGGGTGGGTGGCTGCCTGCGTTTGTGTATCTTGGAAGAGGGGGTCACAGACCTACTGGGAGAGGACACAGGGGACGTGTAAATGGCAGTGGGGGTGGTGACTGCATGTGTACGGGGGGTGCTGATGTGTGTGCTGGCGATGGACGTAGTGGCTGAAGATGTAGTGCATGCAGGTGTGAGTGGAGACGTGACAGGGAGGGAGGAGGGAGACGAGGAGGAGGGGGACACAGTGGAGGCAGTGGGTGTTGGTATGTCTGTATGTGGATGTTACTTGTGTGAATGCCTGTGTGATGTGTGGTGCTTATGTCTGCCTGAGCTTCCCTTGGGTGTTGAGGTGTGTGCAGGCTGGTCTGATGGTGTGTCTGGGATAGGCTGAGGTACAGGTGATAGGGTCTGGATGGAGGAAGTTGGAGGGGGGAGGCTAGAGACAGGGACAATGGCTGCCATCAGTGCTGAGGCCAGAGTGTTGAACGATCGCTGAAGGGCAGCCTGACCAGAATGAATGCCCTCCAGGTATGCATTACTCTGGTGCACCTCTCTTTCGACACCCTGGATGGCATTCAATATGGTAGACTGCCCAACAGTGAGCGTCCTCAGGAGGTGAATGATCTCCTCACTAAGGGCAGCAGGGGTGACTGGGGCAGGGCCTGAGGTGCCTGGGGCGAAGGAGATGCCCACCTTCCTGGGTGAGCGGGCACGGGGCAAACGCTGAGGGGCTGCTGGGAGGGCGGTGCTGGTGCGCTGGGTGGTGGCTGTACCTGTTGTTGCGGGGGGCACAGATGTTGCCGCCACCACAAGGGAGCTCCCTTCAGAGGACGAGTCCGTGTCACCTATGTCTGCCCGAGTCCCCGCTGTGGAGCTCCCCTCGCCCTCCGTCCCACTGGTGAAATCGGAATCCGTTGCATGGCCCTCCATGGCCATGTGGGATGCAGCTCCCTCGTGCTCCAATGCCACTTCTCCTCAGCCTGATGATGCTAATGCACACATGAACAGGAAAAACACAAAAAAGGGGAGGGGGAGAAAATAAAGACATGTTGAGTGCATGCATTGGCGACACCGTTGGCGGACAGGACAGACACAGAAGCCCCCTGCACTACGCCGCACACTTGGGGTCCACTACTCAATCCGTGGGACATGGCCTACAAGCCTATGGACGACATCTGCACACATAGATGACACAGGGCCATGAATAGCTGTACTTGGCACCCTACAGAGGTGGGGGGCGGGGGCACAGGGCCATGCCTTACGGAGGGGCCTAGCCTACAGAACTCGCCCTCGCCTAGGGAGACCCACAGCCCTCCTCCCCCACCCAGACACCTCCACTGCGCGCAAAGTCACCAGAATAAGAGTCTACTCACCCCCTTGTGTCTGCTGTGATGTCCTCAAGCGCCCATCCAAATCGGGGTAGGCCACCGCCAGGATCCGGAACATCAGGGGGGTCAAAGTCCGACTGGCACCCCTCCCACGTTGGGAGGCCATCCCCAGCTGAGCCTCCGCCGTCTTCCTGCTCCAGCGTCGGATGTCCTCCCATGTCTTCCAGCAGTGGGTGCCCTGTCTCTGGTGGACCCCCAGGGTCCGGACATCCTTGGCGATGGCACGCCAAATATCAATCTTCTGGTGGGCGCTGACCTATGTGAAATGTACAGGGGGAGAAAAAGAGTCATCACCTTCTGCACCCTCAATGTGAGTGGCCCCCCATCCCTACCCTTGCCATATGGCACATGCTCTCATCCGTTGTTTGATGCATGCCTCAATCGCTCCCCTCCCCACCATCTTTCATCCACCCCACTCAACACAGGCATTGGCCACTAAGCATGGCCTCAGTGTACATACCTGTTGGTCTGGAGGACCGTAGAGTAGCGCATACTGGGGGAGGACCCCATCCACGAGTTTCTCCAACTCCAGTGCAGTGAAGGCAGGGGCCCTTTCCCCAGTCGCATGAGCCATTGTCTCTTCCAGACCGAGGTCACAGCAGCACTTACAGTGTAGGTCCTCTCCTGTCGAAGATCAGGTATCGAGCTGATAGAAAATGGCGGTCACGCCCGCGGCGGTGCGTACCGCGACCGCCGGCGCACATCGTCATTGGCTCCTGAGACCCATAGGGTTCAATGTTAACCAATGCTGATTTGCGCCGCGGTCTTTGACCGCCTACCGCCACGGTGTGCCACGCCAGCGCATTTACCTCACATCCCCATGTCGCACTTCACAGGTCAGGCAGCCAACATTTCAAGGGCCCACATGGCTTACTTTTTACTGCGTCACACATACCTAGGCCTTGCATCAACACTCATACAAGCCATTCAATGCATTGGGAATCGTGTTTAGTGCAAGCTGTGGTTACGTACCTGTGGGTTGATTGACTCTGTGCTCGCTGTTGTCCTTCATAGGCACCGTCCGCTGGGACATGCGAGGAGATGGAGGAATCTTCCCGTGTACAGACCGCTGGTAGACCTGTCGACAATGGAGGAAAGACATGTCATACTGACATACAGGCGTGACCGAGCCACTATTCATGAACTGTGTGCCCAGCTGGAGCCAGACCTGATGTCACCAATCCGCCAACCCACAGGGATCCCCCCTCTAGTGCAGGTGCTGTCAGTGCTCCATTTCTTTGCAAGTGGGTCATTTCAAACAACAGTGGCCATATCATCAGGGATGTCCCAGCCCATGTTTTCCAAGGTGTTGTCCAGAGTGTTGTCTGGCCTGCTGAAACACATGCGGAGCTACATCGTTTTCCCTGAGGTGGGGGATTTGCCTACAGTGAAGGGTGATTTCTATGCCCTTGGACATATCCCCAACATCATAGGTGCCATTGATGGGACCCATGTGGCTTTAGTACCCCCCAGCAGGAGTGAACAAGTGTACAGAACAGGAAGAGTTATCATTCTATGAATGTACAGATGGTGTGTTTGGCAGACCAGTACATCTCCCATGTTAATGCTAAGTTCCCTGGCTCAGTGCATGACGCGTACATCATGCGGAATAGCAGCATCCCTTACGTGATGGGTCAACTCCAGAGGCAACGTGTGTGGCTAATTGGTGACTCGGGTTACCCCAACCTGTCATGGCTACTGACCCCAGTGAGGAATCCCAGGACAAGGGCAGAGGAATGGTACAATGAGGCCCATGGGTGAACTAGGAGGGTGATCGAGCGGACCTTCGGCCTCCTGAAGGCCAGGTTCAGGTGCCTCCATATGACAGGTGGATCCCTATTGTACTCACCAAAGAAGGTGTGCCAGATCATCGTGGCCTGCTGTATGCTTCACAACCTGGCTTTGCGACGACAGGTGCCTTTTCTGCAGGAGGATGGTCCAGATGGTGGTGTTGTAGCAGCTGTGGAGCCTGTGGAGAGTGAAGACGAGGAAGCCGAAGAGGACGACATAGACAACAGGAACGCAGTAATACAGCAGTATTTTCAATGACACACAGGTAAGATTCCAACCCAGCATATTACATATACTTAACCCCTACTAACTCTCTCCTGTCTGACCTTTTCCACCAGTGTATGGTAACTGAGTTGTGACTTTCCCTTCCAATTTCAGAGATGTGGGGCCCACTGCGTGATATCTGCTTTGTTTCCCCATGGACTACAGCTGTGTGACAGTGGTATGTTGGCATCACAATGTAAATATGCATTTTTGGCACAGTAATGTCTGATACATTTGTACAAACTCACAGCCAGACTACTGATTGTTTTGTGCAATAACTGTGTTTATTTCAGTGCTCTATATTGGTGGGTGATTGCAAATCGGTGAGGGGTGATGGTGGAGGATTGTCCATGGCAGAGTCCAGACCATTAGTATCACAGGTGCATTGTCCAAATGCCTGTGGAAAGTGGAGCATGTACAGTATAAGGATGGACAGGGTGTCAATGTGGGACAGTGGGATGACAATCAGGGAGGTATCCTTTCCTGGCGGGGGTCTTGGCATCTTACTCTGTCTTCTTCCTGGATCTCAGGGCCCGCTTGCGGGGTGGTTCTCCTTCGGCAGGGGGTGGGGTGCTGGTGGCCTGTTGGTCCTGTGGTGGGGCCTCCTGTCCACTAGCGCCGGCAGAGGTGGTAGGCAGTTCTTGGTCCATGCTAGTGTCAGGGGCCCTTTGTGGTGCCACAGTGTTCCCCAATGTGGTGACTACCTGATTCAGAGCCCCTACAATGGTGGCCAGGGCGGAACTGATGTTTCGTAGTTCCTCCCTGAACCCCAAATACTGTTCCACCTGCAGAAGCTGGATCTCCTGAAACCTGGCCAGGACCGTCGCCATCGTCTCCTGGGAGTGGTGGTAGGCTCCCATGATGGAGGAGAGGGACTCGGGAAGAGTGGGTTCCCTGGGCCTGTCCCCCCCCTGTCGCACAGCAGCCCTCCCAGTTCCCCTGATTCCCTGGGCCTCTGTCCCCTGGACCGTGTGCCCACTACCACTGCCCCCAGGTCCCTGTTGTTGTTAGGCTGGTGGGTTAACCTGGATGCCTTGTAGTGGTGGACACACCGCTGCTTGACGTGTCCTGGGGACAGAGGTATGGGCCCGCTGGGTGGGTGCTGTGCTGGTGTTCCCAGAGGGGGGAAGGTCTGCTGTGGCCTGTGGCTGTCTGAGGGGAACCGACTGTCCAGAGGTCCCCGATGGGCCGGGCTGGTCATCTAGATCCAGGTCGACAGAGGTGCTGTCCTCACTGTGGGCCTCTTCTGGGGGTGGAGTGGACATTTGGGGACCCTCCTGCGCTGTGACGTGGCGTTCGGGTCCTGCAAGGGTATAAAAGTATGGTTATTGCATTTGTGTGTGCCATAGCGTGTAATGGGTGGGTGCCCGTGTAGCCCAGTGCTGGCATTCCTGTATGGGGGCTTTTGTGACGGTGGTTTGGGGGGGATGGGTGTGTGCAGTGGGCATGCTTTGTTGATGGGTGTCCATGCTTTGTGGTCGCATGCAGGGCTTAGGGTTGGGATGGGTGGGCTGTGATGGGGAGACATTTGCAAGGAGCAGGATGTGATGGGGGTGAGGGTGGGGGTATGAGTTGGCATGCTGGTGCGGTGGGGGGGATGAAGTAGTGAAGATGAGACTTACCAGAGTCCATTCCTCCAGATACTCCTGCGAGGCCCTCAGGATGCAGGATTGCCAAGACCTGCTCCTCCCATGTTGTTAATTCTGGGGGAGGAGGTGGGGGTCCGCCGCCAGTCCGCTGCACCGCGATGTTGTGCCTGGATTCCATTGAAAGCACCTTCCCCTGTAGGTCGTTCCACCGCTTCCTGATGTCGTCCCTATTTCTTGGGTGCTATCCCACAGCGTTGACCCTATCGACTATTCTGCTCCATAGCTCCATCTTCCTGGCAATGGTGGTGTGCTGCACCTGTGTCCCGAAGAGCTGTGGCTCTACCCGTACAATTTCCTCCAACCATGACCCTGAGTTCATCCTCCGAGAACCTGGGGTGTCTTTGTGGTGCCATGGGGTGGTGTGGGTGATGTGTGGGGTGGATTGTGTGGTGATGTGTATTGGTGTGTTGTGTGAAGTGCGTTGAAATATTGCTGGGTGAAAGTAAAATGCGCGTCTGGGTGCTCAGTTCTCTTTTTCTCAGTGCGTGGTCCCGATTCTGTAGCAGTGGGGGTTTGTGGGTGATGTGGGTGTGCGTTTTATATTGTAATGGGTGTGTGGGAGTGGTGTGTGTATGTGTATCAGGTGTGTGTATTTGTAATTGTCCAATGTGGCTGTGTTTTGTAGGTGTGTGTGTATTATGAGCGCGCCGGTGTGTACCGCCAATAGAATAACGCGGTTGAAAGACCGCTGCGTGGATTCGTGTGTCGTGATAGTGTGGGCGTATTTCTGTTGGCGTGACGGTGGAGGTTTGGTCATCGCCAGTTTCTCGCTGCCCTTTGGTGTTGCGAACTTTTGTGGATGTCTGTATTTTGGCGGTTTGCCTGTTGTGGGTCAGAATGACTGTGGCGGTTTACCGCGGCCGCAGCAGTATGTTGGTGGTCTTCTGACAGCGATAAGCGGCTTTTACTGCCAAGGTTGGAATGACCACCTTTGTGTTGTTATGGATTCCCTGACCTGTACTCTGAAAAAGAAAAGAGAACAATTTCATGTCTGCAGTACGACACACTATTGCTGGTAAAGAACAAATAAAACCTAAAGAGAAGGAAGGCTCCAAAATGTATCAATGACTACAATCCTGTAATCCTGTTTATGTGGAATGCTAACATGGAAATTCAGTCTGTAGCTGGCATTTCTACTGCTGGTGCTCGATTTGTCACTTCATAAATAACAAAGCCTGAAAATCGGAAATGAAGGATGTGTGGGAAGAGATAGCAGCAAATAAGTCTTTAACTATAAAGCTTTACAGTTTCAGTTTTAAGATGCTTTCCCTTGGGGAAATTAGATCTTATATGGCTTTCAAATAACTGAGTTCTGCTGGATTATATTGCCAATCCAAATCCATAATTTGAGTACGTTTAGGCACAGTCTCAACATGAAAAGGGGAGTTGAAATCATTTCCAGGAACTGAGCATGTTGCACGGTTTGATCGAAACAGCACTGAGGTAGTTTAAACCAACATGATGGACATTTATTATCCCAATCAGAGTGCTCACTTAGATAACTTTTGTCTGTATGAAGTACTGCAGTGCTATACATACAAGAATCAGCTGGATCAAAAAGTCAAAGGAGGAATATTTGCAGCGTCTAAATTTAATGGATGTTTAGAAAACCACTGAAAGGGCATCATTACGAGTTCAGAGGACGGTTTAGGCAGTCCCCCGAACTTCCAATGGGGAGGTTGCCACCATAGTAACTACCTCCCCACCGGGCTCATTAAGAGTTTTCCTCAAAGCAGACAGTTAACATTGCAGAGGTGCTGGCCAGGGGCACCCCTGCACTGCCCATGCCAAGTGCATGGGCAGTGCATGGCCCCCACTGGGGCCACCTGAACCCATTCTCTGCCAGCCTTTAAATTGCTGGTGGAGATGAGTTTGTAATCCCCGGGGCAGCTCTGCTGCCCTGGTGGATTAGAACTGCTGCAACAGCTGACGGGATTTCTGATCCTGGGGGTGCTGGCGGTCCAACCACAGCATGACCGCTGTGGTCACAATGTGGTGCTCAGACTGCCTCTTTGGGGGTGGTTCGACTGCCACAACAAGTCTGGCGGTCAAGTGACTACCAGACTCGTAATGACCCCGAAAGTCAAGTCTTGTTTAATAATTATAAACTGAGCTGTCAAACAGTTGAAACTAAATAATTCTTGGCTCTTCTGCAACTTTTTATTCATTGTTAGGTGAACATGAATGCTACGAAGATGCTTTCAATGCAGTTAAAGATAATATTCAATGTGCAGTAGTTCCATTTATCTGAAAATGTTGACTGATGAAATTAACAAGATTAAACAATTGTGCAGAGGTTGCAAAGGGAAGTTGAAAAGGGAGCCAGAGCTCAGGGACAAGATCCACTTGGCCAGCCTATCTCTGAAAATGAGGCAGCTATAGCTATGATTGATGTGGAAAATGCTAATGGTCAAATAAAAACCTACAGCATTGATTTAGACATTTTGTAGCTAAATGTAATAAAGAAGAGCTACTCTTTTTTTAAACAAATAACCTAATCAGTTGAGCAAAGACTTCTACATGCTGAGTATGAATGTTCATGTACTACATTTCAACCCATACTTCTATGTGCTAGTGTTGTGTAAAAAGACACTAATGCTCTGTATAAGCTGCAGAATAACTTTGAGAGTAAATCTAAATTTTGAGGAGTCTTTGGTCATAGAGCAATAGGGCACGTGATAGATTTATTCAAATATCCCTGTAAAGCAGAGTAGGAGTAAGAGTAATAGTAAGAATAAGTATCATTTTATTAAATGTGACCATACTGAAAAGGACAAAAAATGTTAGGTGCACTGGTAGGTTTTTGTTGGTAAAATACCTGTGTGCCAGAAGGCTACAGTTTTCTCTGTGTTTGACCTATGCTGCTACCTTACACAAGTCCAAAGGGTTATATTTCGATGCAGCTATGATAATTATAGGTCAAACTGTTTTTAAAGAAGAAATGTCTCATATTGCTTTATTATGGGTTTGTTCACTAACAGGATTGTACCGACTTCAGTTTGATGACAGCAAAATGAATGCAAAATGTAATTAATTCAATTGTTTGAGAGGGCTACATGGACCTTAGATGGGTCTTCATCATATTGTTGAAAAATGTGGACGTTATAAGAAACATGAAATTGCTGAAGTTTTAGAGAATGGAAAATTACCAAAAGTAAGTAAAAAGTAAAAATAGGTTTCCAAAAAAATGTAAAGTGATCAAATGTAGCACAGGGTAGGTTTTCAACTTTCAAAACATTTTTGTGTTTAGTATTACTGGGATCTAGTTGCCACTGTTCTATTCTACTTACTTCCAGTAGTTGAAAACAATGATCAAAACAAGGACAAAGATTTGTGCCAAGCTCTGACAACTCTACTCAGTTTAGTACAAGTTCAAAATCATTTGTGCTCTTCAACCACAGCTATACATGACATTGTTGGCCACAGAAAAGGTTTTAAACACTTCTGTTTGAATTTGCAACAGGAAGCTTAGGAATTTCCAGTGATAATGCAAAGCGTACTAGAAAAGGAGGGAATTTGTATTAATTAATTATTTGGAATAAACTATTCATGGAATCATGATATGTTAAGTGTTTACATTCAAGCTGAACAGTCATTGACTCAGAGTGGTCTGTATACCTTCCTGTACCAGATTGCAATTCATTGCTGTTCGAAAAACTATTTGCTAATACTGTGCGGAATAACTCCTGTCCAGTATGGAGAGCAAAAGTGCTGTCTACATTAGTTGTAAGATAGATTTTGAAATATCTTGTACTCATTCTAAAAAGGTATGAAAGCAAATGGTAGTAAAATAAGTACTGATATGACAAACTACAAACTGGTCAGATATCAATTTATAGGAAAATGTATAGTGCTGTTACCATAATTTTCCATTTAGGGGAGACCATTACCTCAGGTCAGTACCTAGTATACCTAAAGACTTCATGTGGCTGGACTGAATGCAATGACACTCGTCTTACATTTGAATTGAGATTACAGTGAAAACTTTGAAACTCTTACCTCATATTCCTTAGAAGTAGTTAGTATGAGGTTTGGAGTATTGAACAGGCAAAGATATGCAATTTCAAATTCAATGTCATTATGTTGCCTAGAAAGGATAATTACCATTTAAAGAATTACCATTTTTTAATAAAACTAAAAGAGGTTTTTACTGAATGAAGTACAAGTTATGAATGTACAGGTGATACACTTCTGATATTAGTTTTTGAATAAGTGTATGTTACTGCTTACAGTTAAAAAGAGTGACTGGCAATGATGTCATTAACTGCTCCTTACTACTCTAGACTAACATACGCTGAAGATATTCTTTGTTCAAACTCTTAATGATTTGCTTTTCCCCAATGTTCCATGATGGTCTTCATTACACTGAGTTCATACATATACACAGTTTAGCTTCTTATATATGTAATATTTAAGATCAAAATACATTTGGTGTAAATGCATACCCTGAGAACATTAAAAACATTTTTTTTTAAATTTACTTATAAATTTGTATAATATCTATGTTAGACTATAGGCTGATATAGGGCACCTGTTCTAAACATTTCAAATCTACTAATCTTCTTAGCTTTTCTGTTTATCCTGCCTGTGCAGAATGTACGTATTTAACATGGCAAAGTGAAATCTAGAGACTGTGAAGCAGAGCATACCTGAGACTTTAGGACCTAATTCAGATCTTGGTGGGACTCTCATCGTCCCTTGGCAGTGGAGTTTACTAGTACTTCGCCATGCAGACAGCATTCCAAATGACGTATTTAGATGTGTGGTGGCTGAATCTCACTCTTCATCCACAGAGTGTATCCCGTTGCATAAGCTGTTTCCCGCTTCTGATACATTGGACTCCTATGCTAGCTAACATTACTCCGTCTCAATCAGGATGGCAGGATTGCACTGAACATATTTAGATATCACAGCTGTGCTGGCATTGTTCTAGTTGCGGATCCCTGATGGTAGTATTCTGTCACAGCACACGCTCAACATAGAACTAAGGTTGTGGCTATTGGATGGATGCTAGCAGTACACAGGGGAGGTGTTTTGGCTAATTGATAACACCTGTATACCACATTATAAAACACAGTCAATTTCAGACCTTGATCCTTTGCCATTCGACTGCACAACATCATTTTGCTGTGGAAATTGCCACACAGAAGTCAGGTTTTATTTTTATTTTTCTCTCTCTGTTAATTTTTCATTAGTCTATTTGTATTCCTAAACTTGTGTGTCCTCTATTTCATTGACATTTATATACTCATATTGGCAAGGAGGAGGAATGCCCATTTCACTGAGAGAGCATTGTCAGTCAAGTTGGCTGAAATCATTAGAGTAGAGCCACAATTGTTTGGAGCCCAAGTACAAAGTACAACCATATCTCAGAAAAGGCAAACGTGGGCCAGAATAGTCGAAAGAGTGAATGTTGTAGCAAACAACCTGTGTACACAGGAGGACATTAGGAGGAGGTGAAACGACCTGCGGGGAGGTTATGTTTTTGGTATCCAAGCATCACCTAGAGGACCAGAGGACTGGTGGTGGTCCTCCCAGCCCCCTTACAACTTTGTCCCTGGGAGGAAAAGGTCTTGCAGATCCAACATCCTGAAGGCTTGACAGGAATCTCTGTTGGAGTTGAGCCTGGTAAGTAAGAGCTTCAAATGTCTCACTAAACATAACTGTTGTATTTTCTTCCAATGTAGCTATTGTTGATGTGTTCCCACCTTTTTCAAATATATAATTTAACAATTAATTAATTTGCATTTCTGTGCAAAATTGCAGACTTATTGTTATTTCTCTTGTTTTACTAATACTTAAGAATGTTTTGTCAATATGTAATTTTTGTCTCCATTTTCCACATTTCTTTTTCCATTGTTTGTTTGTATGAATGTATTCTGCATAACTTAATATTACAATATTACAGGTTACCATTTCCACCAGAGTTTACAACATTGGTTTAAGGGTACAGGGTAGTGGTGGCAGTGTTTGTGGGAGGGAATCTGTGGGCCAGCAAATTGAGACCACTTGCTTCATTGTCACCCCGACAACCATCGACTAAGTCTTGGGAGCCATCAATCAGTCCCAAGACATGATGGATCGGGAACACACTGAGCTCCGGAAGATGAAGCAGTTGCAGAGGGAGCTCAATAATCTATGTAATGGAAATACTGTCTATATGTGCAGGACTTCTCCAGTACCATCTACCCCTGTCTGTGGTACTTCAATATCTGGCCAAACTATGTCCTACATTTTGACTTTGCCAAAAGACCGTCGCCGCGGCTAACATACGTCCGCCAAATAATAACCACTGCTGGATTTCTGCCACAGGAAGGGCGGAAATCCGGCTGTGGCCATGCTGGCGGATGGCGTTAAGGTGGCGCTGCTATCACCAGCAGCGCCATGCCAGTAGACCACTGCCAGCCGTATTATGAAAAATAATATGGCCTGGCGGTGTTCTACAGGTGGGCACTGCTGGTGGTAGCAGCCCCCATCCTGTCCCCTGTTGGAAGACCCCCTAGATCCAGGTAATCTGGTTTCTGACAGGGGAGGGGTGGGGGTGTTGTGTGTGTGTGGGGGGTGCATGAATGCAAATGTATGGGTAGTGTTGTTTGTGTCTGTATGCATGTGTGAGAATGCATGAAAGTATGGATATGTGAATGCGTATCTGCGTGTCAGTGTGAATGTGGTGAGGATGTGTGCATGAATTAATTGATGCATGTGTGTATGAATGTGTGTATGTCTGTGTGAGTGTGTGTATGCGTGGTCTGTGTCTGCATGCATGTGTGTGGAGGGTGGGGGATTGGAAGGGGGAACATGGATGGAGGCGGTGGGGGGCATCTGGGGAGTTGTTGGGGTGAGGGACCCTCCTATCAGTGACAGGGAAGGAATTCCCTATCATTGATAGGGCCTACCGCCATGGTTTTTGTGGCGTTACGAACGTCACAAAAACCATAACAGTAGGCAGGATCAAAATGCCTGAGGCAGTACAATAACGGCCACCGGGCTGGAAATTCTTATCTCTGGTCACATTTAACCACAACAACACACTGCATTATGCTGTTGTTTTTAACAAACAAACAAGCAACATTGGCATTTGGTCAATGTAAACAAACTAGCCACCATTTTGAGGGGTGGTGATGCACTTAGCATTCAAAAGCACACTGTTTCACATACTAAAATGGCGGACGCCCGACCTCGCCGTCTGAACAATTCCATTGACGGAAGTTGACCAGGTAGTGAGTGTAAACTCCATGATGGACACAGACATAGGCTAACGTGTATGTCGGCAATGCATGCAAGCCAATGCATGTGCCCATCTCCGTTGATGATCGTGCATGTCATGAAGATGTGCTCGGCATATAGAAAAAAGCTCACTTGCCTCCTAACACTGCAGCCAACAGCACCTCCTCTACTTCTTCTGGTGTTTCTGACCTCTGAGAGCCACAATGCCCAGGAAAGCAGGTGATAGGTCCCCTAACCTCTCATCAGAGGAGCTTGGTTTGCTGTCAAATGAGGTCCTGTCCCCGTACAGAGAGCTGTATGGCTCACCAGAGGAACAGGTACATTTTGAATATAAAAATATAATTCTCACTAACCTTTTTTGTTAAATAGAAACACAGGCTAGAATGTACATTTTAGTTCCTGAGTGAAGTGTAGTGATTGAAGTGAATTTCCACTTCTTTGCAAATTTAGAGTGACAAATCATGATATATATTTTGGAGCACATTCTAATCAGGTAACCACAACATTACTATGTGTTCTGTGTTTCATGCCCTATTATTTTGTTTGATGCGTAGTTCTATGTATATATGCAGATTTAACATCTCTTGTGAAATTTAATAAATTGCAAATATGACCAAGGTAACATATATATATATATATATATATATATATATATATATATATATATATATATATATATATATATTTATAAATTGTTCTCACCCAATCAGAAAGAAAATCAAGACACCAGTCGGCCAGTTTCAAACTATATTAAATAAAGAGAAAAAAAAAGAGAAAAAATGTACTTCCTCCCAACGCGTTTCAGCCGTAGCCTTGTTCACGGATGGGGGTATGTTACACATTACAAGAATAAATACCTTTTACAAATATACAAACATAGACAAAGGACTCACACCACAGTGCTCATGTGTATCACCCTAAAAAACATAGGCGCCATCTTGTAAAGGTATATAGAACAACATGCTTCAAGGAAGATACCACAAATATATGTAGTTTCTTTTGCTATCTAATTATCAGTTTGCCTAATATATTTATCTAAACATCATTATTTATTTCTAAATGTCTAACAATATATTGCAAATTACATATTCAACACTTGAGCAAGTGGCCTTCTATTGCATGTTAGTATTTCCCATCAATTCAATACCTTTATCAAGATAAAGTGCTGCACACATAAAAACAACCCCAAAGAGAATTAAAATTTCCAATAGAGATTAATTAAAAAAAAAAAAACTTTTTTTAATTTATTTTTTTTAAACACATTTTTAAAAATAATTTTTTCTCAACCTCTAATCATAGAAGCTCGAAGGTTCCAAAACGATAATAAATTAGCTGCCAAGGTGAGTATTCATTTCTTCGCTCAAATTTAACCCATTTGGAAACAGAGTCATAAATTTGATAATATATTTAGATTCGAGAACACGTAACATTCTCTCTCTGTCTCCACCTCGTGCATTGAGTTTAATTTGATCACAAACCACATATGAAAGTTGTTTTTCATCACCTTGATGTACTTCATGAAAATGTCGTGCCACCGGGTAATTGCGGTCAAAATTACGAATGGCTCTCACATGTTCTAACATTCTCTTTTTTGCTTTATGAATCGTACTTCCCACGTATATCTTATCACAGGGGCATCGTAAACAATACACACAAAAATCAGTATTGCATGTAAAAAATCCCTTAATGATGTATTCATTTTGGCCAGCGCCCCATATTACAGTTTTACAGTCTTTACTGTATCTACAGGCCTTGCATTTATGACAGCAGAAAAACCCTGAGATCTCAGATCTCTTGTTGTCAAAATTGGTGCTGCTCAGCACCATATTGGGGCTAAGATTGTCTCTAAGCGACCTACCCTTCCGGAAGGTTAATGCCGGGGTGTTACTAACAAAATCATGTAAGTCTGGATCTGTCTAAAGGATGTGCCAGCTCCTAGTAAGTGTTCGTCTCAGATTAAACGTTTGGTTGGAGTAGGTCGTAATAAACCTAATCTTCTCATCTGTAGTAGTGTGGTGGTGCGTACGATACAGTATTTCTGACCTTGTGGTACCCTCAACTTTCCTGACAGCCTGCCTGATAATATTAGTACTGTATCCCCTTTCAGTGAACCTTGAACACATAATCTTGCACTCTTGTTGGTATATTTCTTCTGTACTACATATTCGTCTTGCTCTCAACAGTTCCCCATATGGTATACTCCTAATCAGGTTGGGGGGATGAGCACTCTTTGCATTCAACAGGCTGTTCCCTGCTGTTGTTTTCCTATAGAGCCTGGTATGTACCAGGTTATTTTGAATATTTATTTCAACATCTAGAAACTGAATAGAAGTACTACTATGTTGTTCACTAAATTTAAGATTGTACTGATTATTGTTCAAAGTTGTCACAAAACTAAGTGCCGAATCTACATCACCTTTCCAGATGATAAAAATATCATCTATATACCGACACCATAACACTACATTTTCCTCATAGTTAGTTATATTGGAGGCTACTTGCTCCTCCCACCAGCCCATAAATAGATTCGCGTAGCTGGGGGCAAAGCAAGTGCCCATCGCGGTTCCCTGGGTTTGCTTGTATATTTGACCATCAAATAAAAAGTAGTTGTTTGTGAGACAGTACCAAATCATATCGCAGATCATTTCAGTATGCATAAGATACAATAATGATCTGGCTCGTAGGTAGTGTCTAACTGTTTTAAGACCCAATTCGTGTTGGATGCAGGTATAAAGGCTGGTGACATCTAAGGTCAAAAATAGAAAATCATCTTCCCAGCCCAAGCCATCCATCATTCTCAGAAATTGTGTCGTATCCTTGACAAAGGAGGTTATTTGCGATCCATGAACGCCGAATCTGGTTTCGGAGTATCCCGAAACGTAAGCCTGCAAACCTGCGAGTTTAGCTCCGCTGGTAGAGCGAGGTGATTTTCGCCTCTATCGACTTCTGGGGAGACGAGCGCCCAGCCCGGCGACGAAGGATTCCGGAGCATCAGCCGGCTGGCCCACGAGTGCAGCTTCGTTGCTAGAATCAAGTGACTCTACCGATTTCAACGGAGACGAGGTCGTGTGCCATCTCTACACTTCAGAGGAGTGTGGCCGCAAGCTGGTGATTGTTACGGCGTCTGTTCCTGGCGCTGACAACCAGGACCCTTTCTCCGGCCCCCGGATCATTACGGTGAGAGTGTCCGAGAGTACGGAGATACATCACTGTGAATACATGAGTATCGGGCAGGATATAGGACAATTACACCAACAAGTTGTGAATTACGGGCATTTACTTATTTCTTACGGGTGGCTAATTTTCAAAACATTGAGTCTAGAAGGCAATGAACTTTTGTGCACACGATCTAATTGGAATGCAAGTTCAACTTAATAATAGTTGCACTAAGCGAAAAACAACAACCAATCATAATAGTGCGCATTTTTAGACAGTGTGTGGTGTGGAGTGGGCTTATTTAAATTTAATTTTGTTACTTTTGACTAAGAGCCCACAAGACGGTCAGTCGTATTATTGTTAAAATTGCTATAAAGAAGAAAAATGGCTTCCTCATTAGAAGCTCGGCGTAAGGAAAAGTCCATTAAGCTGTTTTTTACTCAGCAGACTCATGATAAAGACGTACCACAAGGAGGATCTAACATAGGCAATGGATAAAAAATGCAACTCATGTATGACAAATTAGAGAAACTTATGAGAAAAGAACTCTCAAAATGGTGGGAAATAGAATCTCTCCAACAATATGTTGAGGTTGAACGTGTCCCAAGGGGTTTACTTATTTATACAATCCCCTCGTATGAAGATCCTGACCCAGAATTATTGGAGGAGTGAGCTGAAAACTCTAAAACCAGTTCTCTCAATATGATGAGAATCTTGATTAAATATGCGTCAAAAGATTGTGTAAAAATTATTAAGGAAATTGAAAAAACTACTAAATTGATTCTCTCCTTGGTGTCACAAAATACCTTTGATGAGGTTAAGAACAATCTGGATAAAAAACTATCCAAATTTGAGGAAGAGATTACTATAAAAAAACAGAGGAAATTCATACGCGATTTCAAGGACTACAAATCAGGGAGGATCCTTACTTTTCATCACAAATATGACCATATGTACACGGAGGGTTATAAGGATCCGGTTCGTTCAGGGGACAATGAAAGATCTGATATAAATTTGGGATTACCAGAAGAAAGTGATGTGTCTGATGAAAATCTTTCAGATGCACCAGAGATTTCAGCTGATAAAATTCGAGATACAGATACCAATACCAACAGGTCTAATTTTTTTAAACAGTTTTGTCTCCTAAACCAAGGAAGGACAGAACAGAGAAAAGATTTTCAGCCCAGAGGCAGGGGACGAGGACAGAGAGGCAGAGGAAGAGGAACCATGCAGCGAAGGCAAGAAGAAATAAAAGAAGCTCTTACAACAACGACAACAAGAGCACACAGAGCTCCACAATGACTGTAGTTAATCTGTCCAATAGAATATTGAACAATGAGGAAGAAAATCTTCTAACACTAGGCTTATCATTCTGTCCTACAAATAATTTTGAATATGTACAGACACGGATTGACCTTTTTCACTTTACACGAAAATTAAAATTAAAAAAATGGTATAACAATAAAGTAATGACAGACAAGAGTTTGGATAAAACCAATAATATCAGCAAATTATGTATTTCGGATGTTGATTTACTACATACATTATCTGTGTTAGATGATGATATTATTGCGCACGATGATCCTTTTGTAAATTTATTGAATTTGGGTATTGAAACTGAATTGCCATGCCCTAGCTCTTTTAGACCGAAATCAACTTTTCTGCCAGCTGTTCAAAGTGAAGCCATCCAAGTTTTTGAAAAAGATATGATTAATCAATTTAAAAAAATGAGATTTGGCCCTAGAAACATCAAGTATGAAAATCTTACTAAAAACCAAAAAATAGCTCTGCAAAGTCTGAGCAAGGACCCTGATATTGTCATCCGTGAATCTGACAAAGGGGGTAATGTAGTCATCTTAAATAAGTCACAATACTTGGGGGAAGGAACACGTCAGCTGAGTGACCATAATTGCTATGTTGATGCTAACCAGGCATAGTTAAAAATGTCCAACCTCAAATATTATGAAAAATTGGTTGATTGGAGGGACAAGGGTTTATTGGAGTAGGATGAATACCGTTTTTTGAAATGTGATTACCCAAGAATTCCAGTACTATACCTCCTGCCTAAAGTGCACAAAGACAAACTAAATCCACCAGGTAGACCGATTGTGTCAGCAATGGATTCATTATTGGAAAATACTTCACGATATATAGACTTTTATCTTAGACCCTTTGTGGAGTGTTTACCCTCCTATGTCAAGGATACGACACAATTTGTGAGAATGATGGATGGCTTGGGCTGGGAAGATGATTTTCTATTTTTGACCTTAGATGTCACCAGCCTTTATACCTGCATCCAACACGAATTGGGTCTTAAAGCAGTTAGACACTACCTACGAGCCAGATCATTATCGTATCTTATGCATACTGAAATGATCTGCAATATGATTTGGTACTGTCTCACAAACAACTACTTTTTATTTGATGGTCAAATATACAAGCAACCCCAGGGAACCGCGATGGGCACTTGCTTTGCCCCCAGCTACGCGAATCTATTTATGGGCTGGTGGGAGGAGCAAGTAGCCTCCAATATAACTAACTATGAGGAAAATGTAGTGTTATGGTGTCGGTATATCGATGATATTTTTATCATCTGGAAAGGTGATGTAGATTCGGCACTTAGTTTTGTGACAACTTTGAACAATAATCAGTACAATCTTAAATTTAGTGAACAACATAGTAGTACTTCTATTCAGTTTCTAGATGTTGAATTAAATATTCAAAATAACCTGGTACATACCAGGCTCTATAGGAAAACAACAGCAGGGAACAGCCTGTTGAATGCAAAGAGTGCTCATCCCCCCAACCTGATTAGGAGTATACCATATGGGGAACTGTTGAGAGCAAGACGAATATGTAGTACAGAAGAAATATACCAACAAGAGTGCAAGATTATGTGTTCAAGGTTCACTGAAAGGGGATACAGTACTAATATTATCAGGCAGGCTGTCAGGAAAGTTGAGGGTACCACAAGGTCAGAAATACTGTATCGTACGCACCAACACACTACTACCGATGAGAAGATTAGGTTTATTACGACCTACTCCAACCAAACGTTTAATCTGAGATGAGCACTTACTAGGAGCTGGCACATCCTTCAGACAGATCCAGACTTACATGATTTTGTTAGTAACACCCCGGCATTAACCTTCCGGAAGGGTAGGTCGCTTAGAGACAATCTTAGCCCCAATATGGTGCTGAGCAGCACCAATTTGGACAACAAGAGATCTGAGATCTCAGGGTTTTTCTGCTGTCATAAGTGCAAGGCCTGTAGATACAGTAAAGACTGTAAAACTGTAATATGGGGCGCTGGCCAAAATGAATACATCATTAAGGGATTTTTTACATGCAATACTGATTTTTGTGTGTATTGTTTACAATGCCCCTGTGATAAGATATACGTGGGAAGTACGATTCATAAAGCAAAAAAGAGAATGTTAGAACATGTGAGAGCCATTCGTAATTTTGACGCAATTACCCGGTGGCACGACATTTTCATGAAGTACATCAAGGTGATGAAAAACAACTTTCATATGTGGTTTGTGATCAAATTAAACTCAATGCACGAGGTGGAGACAGACAGAGAATGTTACGTGTTCTCGAATCTAAATATATTATCAAATTTATGACTCTGTTTCCAAATGGGTTAAATTTGAGCGAAGAAATGAATAATCACCTTGGCAGCTAATTTATTATCGTTTTGGAACCTTCGAGCTTCTATGATTAGAGGTTGAGAAAAAATTCTTTTTAAAAATTTGTTTAAAAACAAAAGAAAAAACATTTTTTTTTTTTTTTTTTAATTAATCTCTATTGGAAATTTGAATTCTCTTTTGGGTTGTTTTTATGTGTACATAAAGGTATTGAATTGATGGGAAATACTAACATGCAATAGAAGGCCACTTATGAATATGTAATTTGCAATCTATTGTTAGACATTTAGGCGGTGATTCTAACCGCGGCGGGCGGCAGTCGCCGCCCGCCATGCGGTTACCGCCAAATGACCGCACCGCGGTCACAAGACCGCGGCGGCCATTCTGGCTTTCCCGCTGTGCTGGCGGGCGACCGCCAAAAGGCCGCCCGCCAGCACAGCGGGAAAGACCCAGCAACGATGAAGCCGGCTCCGAATGGAGCCGGTGGAGTTGCTGGAGTGCGACGGGTGCAGTAGCACCCGTCGCGAATTTCAGTGTCTGCTAGGCAGACACTGAAATTCTTTTTGGGGCCCTCTTACGGGGGCCCCTGCAGTGCCCATGCCATTGGCATGGGCACTGCAGGGGCCCCCAGGGGCCCCGCGGCACCCCCTACCGCCATCCTGTTCCTGGCGGGAGACCCGCCAGGAACAGGATGGCGGTAGGGGGTGTCAGAATCCCCATGGCGGCGGAGCGCGCTCCGCCGCCATGGAGGATTCTCAACGGCAGCGGAAAGTCAGCGGTACACCGCCGACTTTCCGTTTCTGGCCGCGGCTAAACCGCCGCGGTCAGAATGCCCAGCGGTGCACCGCCAGCCTGTTGGCGGTGCTACCGCGGTCATTCGCCCTGGCGGTTTTTACCGCCAGGGTTAGAATGACCCCCTTAGAAATAAATAATGATGTTTAGATAAGTATATTAGGCAAACTGATAATTAGATAGCAAAAGAAACTACATATATTTGTGGTATCTTCCTTGAAGCATGTTGTTCTATATACCTTTACAAGATGGCGCCTATGTTTTTTAGGGTGATACATATGAGCACTTTGGTGTGAGTCCTTTGTCTATGTTTGTATATTTGTAAAAGGTATTTATTCTTGTAATGTGTAACATACCCCCATCCGTGAACAAGGCTACGGCTGAAACGCGTTGGGAGGAAGTAAATTTTTTCTCTTTATTTAATATAGTTTGAAACTGGCCGACTGGTGTCTTGATTTTCTTTCTGATTGGGTGAGAACAATTTATAAATACATTTTTGGGATTCCCGATCCCACATCAAGACCGCCACAAACTTGAGCCTCGACTAGTCGGGTGTTCTCTTTTTTGCTAATATATATATATATATATATATATATATATATATATATATATATATATATATATATATATATATATATATGTATATATATATATATATGTATATATATTTAAACATATTGAATAAGAATTATTTGTGCCATGAGTGTAAGGTGAACATGCAGCACTTTTTTAAATGAGAGAAATTTAACTGCACTTTAATTTTCTCCCATTTGTAAAAAAACTATGGCCCTCATTACAACATTGGCAGTAAAAGCTGCTTACCGCCGTGCAGAAGACCTCCAACACACCGCCGCGGCCGCGGAATTCCGCCACAGCTATCATGACCCACATGTCGGAATCCGCCAAAATTCAGACACCCACACAAGTCTGCCACACCAAAGGTCAGTGATAAACTGGCAAAAACAAATCCTCCACCGTCACGCCAACAGAAATACGCCCACACTATCACGACACACGAATCCACGTGGCGGTCTTTCAACCGCAGTATTCCATTGGCGGTACACACCGCTGCGCTCAAAAGACCCACACTCTTACAAAACACAGCCACATTGGACAATTCGAAATACACACACCCGATACACATACACACACCACACCCTCACACCCATTACAATATAAAACACACACCCACATCAGCCATAAACCCCCACAACAAAAAATTCGGAAAGAAGGCCAGAGAGAGAGCACCAGCAAGAACAACAGCATCCACAGGCACACAACACCATCACCCACAGAACTTCCACGCACCTCACACAACACACCACTACATATCACCCCACATACTACCACACACTCCACCCCACACATCACCTACACCACCCCATGGCACGGGAAAGCAACCCAGGTTCTCAGAGGAGGAGCTCAGGGTCATGGTGGAGGAAATCGTCCGGGTAGAGCCACAGCTATTTGGAGCACAGGTGCAGCACACCTCAATTGCAAGGAAGATGGAGCTATGGCGAAGAATAGTGGAAAGGTTCAACGCAGTGGGACAGCACCCAAGAAATCGGGAGGACATCAGGAAGCGGTGGAACGACCTACGGGGGAAGGTGCGTTCCGTGGTCTCAAGACACCACATGGCGGTTCAGAAGACTGGCGGCGGACCCCCACCTCCTCACCCACAACTAACAACATGGGAGGAGCAGGTCTTGGTGATTCTGCATCCTGAGGGCCTCGCAGGAGTAGGTGGAGGAATGGGCTCTGGTAAAACAAATCTGAACTATTACAACCCCCAGCCTACCTGCATGCTATCACATACACCCACCCTCACCCTCACCCCCAGCACCCCAGCTCCTCACATATGTCCCAACATCACAAACCACCCATCCCCACACTAAGCTCTGCATGCAACAACAAAGCACGGACACCCATCACTAAAGCATGCCCACTGCACATACCCATACAACCCCCTAAACAATCCTCACACAAGGTCCCACACAGGAATGCAAACACTGGGGTACACGGTCACCCACCCATTGCACACCATGACACACACAGATGTCATAACCATCCTTTTATACCCCTGCAGGATCCCTACCCAACGTCACCAGACAGGAGGGTCCACACATGTCCACACCACCAACAGAAGAGCCCCACAGTGATGACAGCACCTCTGTCCAAAGGGATCTAGATGACCAGCCCGGCCCATCGGGGACCTCGGGACAGTCGGTTCCCATCACACAGTCACAGGCCACTACAGAGCTTCCACCCTCTGGAAACACCAGCACAGCACCCACCCAGCGGGCCCATACCTCCGTTCCCAGGACACGTCAATCAGCAGTTTGTCCACCACTACAGGGAACCCAGGATAACCCACCACCCCTACAACAACAGGGACCTGGGGGCAGTGGTAGTGTGCACACGGTCCAGGGAACGGAGGCCCAGGAACACAGGGGAACTGGAGGGCTGCTGTGTGACAGGGGGCGGACAGGCCAAGGGAACCCACTCTCCACGAGGCCCTCTCCTCCATCATGGGAGCCTACCACCACTCCCAAGAGACGATGGCAACGGTACTGGCCAAGTTTGAGGAGACCCAGAGGCTGCAGGAGGAACAGAATATGGGCTTCAGGGAGGAACTCAGAACCATCAATTCCACCCTGGGCACCATCGTAGGGGTGCAGGAGGAACACTGTGGCACTACAAGGGGCCCCTGACACTAGCATGGACGATGAACTGCCCACCAACTCTGCCGGTGCTAGTGGACAGGAGGCACCACCACATGACCACCACAGCAGCAAGCACCCCACCCCCTGCAGAGGGAGTACCACCCCGCAAACGATCCCTGAGATCCACGACAGAGACAGAGCACGATGCCAAGACCCCCGCCAAGAAATGAGATCATCCTGATTGTAATCCTACTGTCCCACTTTGTCACCCTGTCCATACTTAAACTGCCCCAGCTCCACTTCCTATGCCCATTTGGGCAATGCAACTGTGAGACTAATAGACTGGACTCTGCCATGGACATTCCTCCACCATCACCCCTCACCATTTCACTACCCCCTCCAATATTCAGCACTTAAATAAACACCCTTAAAGCACAAAACAATCTGGAGTCTGTCTGTGATTTCGAAATAGTGTATTAGCAATTACAGAGACAAAATGCTCTTTCAAGTTTAATGTCAACATACCTATGTCACACAGCTCTAGTCCATGAGGAATCTAAGCAGATGTCACACAGTGGGACCCAGATCTGTGAAATCGAAAGGGAAAGTGACAACTCAGTGACCATACACTGGGTGAAAAGGACACACAGTACAGAGGTAGTAGTGTTAAAGTACATGTAGTAGGCAGGTCTATACTCTTACCTGTGTCTCACTGGAAATATTCTGGATCACTGAGTCCCTGTTGTCAATGTCTTCTTCCTCTGCTTCCTCGTCTTCACTGTCCACAGGCTCCACAGCTGCAACAACACCGCCATCTGGATCATCCTTGTGCAGAAAAGGCACCTGTTGTCGCAAAGCCAAGTTATGAAGCATACAGCAGGCCACGATGATCTGGCACACCTTCTTTGGTGAGTAGAATAGGGATCCACCTGTCATATGGAGGCACCTGAACCTGGCCTTCAGGAGGCCGAAGGTCCGCTCGATTACCCACCTAGTTCGCCCATGGGCCTCATTGTACTGTTCCTCTGCCCTTGTCCTGGGATTCCTCACTGGGGTCAGGAACCATGACAGGTTGGGGTAACCAGAGTCACCTGCAAATGGTGAGGGACAACTGTTAGACACGCACTAACCTGGAGGGATATCCCCAGACCCAGACAACCATTCCCACTGACTTGCTTCCAGGTGCTCACCTAATAGCCACACACGGTGCCTCTGGAGTTGACCCATCACATAAGGGATGCTGCTATTCCGCAGGATGTGGGCGCCATGCACTGAGCCAGGGACCTTGGCATTCACATGGGAGATGTACTGGTCTGCCAAACATACCATCTGCACATTCATAGAATGATAACTCTTCCGGTTTCTGTACACCTGTTCACTCCTGTGGAGGGGTACCAAAGCCACATGGGTCCCATCAATGGCACCTATGATGTTGGGGATGTGTCCCAGGCCATAGAAATCCCCTTTCACTGTAGGCAAATCCTCCACCTGAGGGAAAACAATGTAGCTCTGCATGTGTTTCAGAAGGGGAGACAACACTCTGGGCAATACGTTTAAAAACATAGGCTGGGACATCCCTGATGCTATGGCCACTGTTGTTTGAAATGACCCACTTGCAAGGAAATGGAGCACTGACAGCACCTGCATTTGGGGGGGGATTCCTGTGGGATGGCGGATTGCTGACATCAGGTCTGGCTCGAACTGGGTACACAGTTCCTGGATTGTGGCACGGTCAAGCCTGTATGTAATATTCAAAGGTCGCTCCTCCATTGTCGACAGGTCCACCCACGGTCGGTACACTGGAGGATGCCGCCATCTCCTCACATGTCCCAGCGGACGGTGCCTATGAATGACAACAGCGAGCACAGAGTCAAACAACTCAGAGGTACGTACCCACAGTTTACACTGAACACCAATCATACACAAAAGGTGGCCTGTATGTGTGTTGAGTCTAGGCCTAGGTATGTGTGACGCAGTTGGAAATGAAGCCATGTGGGCCCCTGAATGGCGGCTGCCTGACCTGTAAAGTGGGACAATGGGATGTGAGGTAACTGTGCTGGCATTGTACACCGTTGCGGTAGGCGGTCAAAGACCTCAGCGCAATGCTGCATCGGTTAACATTGGACCCTATGGGTCCCAGGAGCCAATGGCGATGTACACTGGCGCAGACGGTATGCACCGCCGCAGACCTGACCGCCATTTTCTATCTGTTCAATCACTCGATACCTGATCTTCGACAGGAGAGGACCTACACTGCAAGTGCTGCTGTGACCTCGGTCTGGAAGAGACAATGGCTTGAGTGTCTGGGGAAAGGGCCCCTGTCTTCACATCGGAGGAGTTGGAGAAGCTCATGGATGGGGTCCTCCCCCAGTACACGCTACTCTACGGTCCTCCAGACAAACAGGTAAGTACACAGGGAGCATGTTGTATGGGCTATGCCTGTGTGGAGAGGGCTAGATGGAAGAAGGAAGTGGGGAGGGTGCTGCGTGCATGAAAGTGGTGAATGCATGTGCCACATGGAAAGGGTAGGGATGGGGGACAATCACTTTGATGGTGCAGTTGGTAATAACTTCTCTTTTTCCCCTGTACATTTCATGTAGGTCAGCGCCCACCAGAAGAAAGATATTTGGTGTGCCATAGCCAAGGACGTCCAGACCCTGGGGGTCTACCACAGACAGAGCACCCACTGACGGAAAAGATGAGAGGACATTCGCCGCTGGAGCAAGAAGACGGCGGGGGCTCAGCTGGGGATGGCCTCCCAATGTGGGAGGGGTGCCCGTCGCACCATGACCCCCCTGATGTTCAGGATCCTGGCGGTGGCCGACCCGGAGTTGGATGAGCTCTTGAGGGCGTCAAAGCAGTCACAAAGGGGTGAGTACACTCTCATTCTGCTGACTTTGCGCGCAGTGGAGGTGTCTGGGTGGTGGAGTTGGGCTGTGGGTTTCCCTAGGCCAGGGCGAGTTCTGTAGGCAAGGCCCCTCCGTAAGGCAGGCCATGTGGCACCCCACCCCACCTCTGTAGAGTGCCAAGTACACCTAGTCATGCCCCTGTGTCATCTATGTGTGCAGATGTCGCCATAGCCTTGTAGGACATTTCCCAGAAATTGAACAGTGGAGCCCAAGAGCACGGCATAGTGCAGGGGGCTTCTGTGTCTGTCGTGTCCGCCAACGGTAGCGGTAATGCATGCACTCAACATGTCTTTCTTCTGTCGTTCCCCCCCCTTTTTGTGGTCTCCCTGTTCTTGTGTGCATTAGCATCATCAGGCGGAGGAGCAGTGGCACCGGAACACGAGTGAGCTGCATCCCACATGGCTCTGGAGGGCGAGACTACGGACTAGGAATTTAGTGGGACGGAGGGCGAGGGGAGCTTCACAGCGGGGACAGGAGCTGACAGCAGCGACACAGACACGTCCTCTGATGGGAGCTCCCTTGTGGTGGTGGCAACATCTGTGCCCCCCGCATCTACAGGTACTGCAACCACCCCCCCTACCAGCACCGCCCTCCCAGCAGCCCCTCTTCCTTCGCCCCGTGCCCGCTCACACAGGAGGGTGGGCATCACCTTTACCCCAGGCACCTCAGGTCCTGCCCCAGTCACCAGTCATTGTGAGAATGATGGATGGCTTGGGCTGGGAAGATGATTTTCTATTTTTGACCTTAGATGTCACCAGCCTTTATACCTGCATCCAACACGAATTGGGTCTTAAAGCAGTTAGACACTACCTACGAGCCAGATCATTATCGTATCTTATGCATACTGAAATGATCTGCAATATGATTTGGTACTGTCTCACAAACAACTACTTTTTATTTGATGGTCAAATATACAAGCAACCCCAGGGAACCGCGATGGGCACTTGCTTTGCCCCCAGCTACGCGAATCTATTTATGGGCTGGTGGGAGGAGCAAGTAGCCTCCAATATAACTAACTATGAGGAAAATGTAGTGTTATGGTGTCGGTATATCGATGATATTTTTATCATCTGGAAAGGTGATGTAGATTCGGCACTTAGTTTTGTGACAACTTTGAACAATAATCAGTACAATCTTAAATTTAGTGAACAACATAGTAGTACTTCTATTCAGTTTCTAGATGTTGAATTAAATATTCAAAATAACCTGGTACATACCAGGCTCTATAGGAAAACAACAGCAGGGAACAGCCTGTTGAATGCAAAGAGTGCTCATCCCCCCAACCTGATTAGGAGTATACCATATGGGGAACTGTTGAGAGCAAGACGAATATGTAGTACAGAAGAAATATACCAACAAGAGTGCAAGATTATGTGTTCAAGGTTCACTGAAAGGGGATACAGTACTAATATTATCAGGCAGGCTGTCAGGAAAGTTGAGGGTACCACAAGGTCAGAAATACTGTATCGTACGCACCAACACACTACTACCGATGAGAAGATTAGGTTTATTACGACCTACTCCAACCAAACGTTTAATCTGAGATGAGCACTTACTAGGAGCTGGCACATCCTTCAGACAGATCCAGACTTACATGATTTTGTTAGTAACACCCCGGCATTAACCTTCCGGAAGGGTAGGTCGCTTAGAGACAATCTTAGCCCCAATATGGTGCTGAGCAGCACCAATTTGGACAACAAGAGATCTGAGATCTCAGGGTTTTTCTGCTGTCATAAGTGCAAGGCCTGTAGATACAGTAAAGACTGTAAAACTGTAATATGGGGCGCTGGCCAAAATGAATACATCATTAAGGGATTTTTTACATGCAATACTGATTTTTGTGTGTATTGTTTACAATGCCCCTGTGATAAGATATACGTGGGAAGTACGATTCATAAAGCAAAAAAGAGAATGTTAGAACATGTGAGAGCCATTCGTAATTTTGACGCAATTACCCGGTGGCACGACATTTTCATGAAGTACATCAAGGTGATGAAAAACAACTTTCATATGTGGTTTGTGATCAAATTAAACTCAATGCACGAGGTGGAGACAGACAGAGAATGTTACGTGTTCTCGAATCTAAATATATTATCAAATTTATGACTCTGTTTCCAAATGGGTTAAATTTGAGCGAAGAAATGAATAATCACCTTGGCAGCTAATTTATTATCGTTTTGGAACCTTCGAGCTTCTATGATTAGAGGTTGAGAAAAAATTCTTTTTAAAAATTTGTTTAAAAACAAAAGAAAAAACATTTTTTTTTTTTTTTTTTAATTAATCTCTATTGGAAATTTGAATTCTCTTTTGGGTTGTTTTTATGTGTACATAAAGGTATTGAATTGATGGGAAATACTAACATGCAATAGAAGGCCACTTATGAATATGTAATTTGCAATCTATTGTTAGACATTTAGGCGGTGATTCTAACCGCGGCGGGCGGCAGTCGCCGCCCGCCATGCGGTTACCGCCAAATGACCGCACCGCGGTCACAAGACCGCGGCGGCCATTCTGGCTTTCCCGCTGTGCTGGCGGGCGACCGCCAAAAGGCCGCCCGCCAGCACAGCGGGAAAGACCCAGCAACGATGAAGCCGGCTCCGAATGGAGCCGGTGGAGTTGCTGGAGTGCGACGGGTGCAGTAGCACCCGTCGCGAATTTCAGTGTCTGCTAGGCAGACACTGAAATTCTTTTTGGGGCCCTCTTACGGGGGCCCCTGCAGTGCCCATGCCATTGGCATGGGCACTGCAGGGGCCCCCAGGGGCCCCGCGGCACCCCCTACCGCCATCCTGTTCCTGGCGGGAGACCCGCCAGGAACAGGATGGCGGTAGGGGGTGTCAGAATCCCCATGGCGGCGGAGCGCGCTCCGCCGCCATGGAGGATTCTCAACGGCAGCGGAAAGTCAGCGGTACACCGCCGACTTTCCGTTTCTGGCCGCGGCTAAACCGCCGCGGTCAGAATGCCCAGCGGTGCACCGCCAGCCTGTTGGCGGTGCTACCGCGGTCATTCGCCCTGGCGGTTTTTACCGCCAGGGTTAGAATGACCCCCTTAGAAATAAATAATGATGTTTAGATAAGTATATTAGGCAAACTGATAATTAGATAGCAAAAGAAACTACATATATTTGTGGTATCTTCCTTGAAGCATGTTGTTCTATATACCTTTACAAGATGGCGCCTATGTTTTTTAGGGTGATACATATGAGCACTTTGGTGTGAGTCCTTTGTCTATGTTTGTATATTTGTAAAAGGTATTTATTCTTGTAATGTGTAACATACCCCCATCCGTGAACAAGGCTACGGCTGAAACGCGTTGGGAGGAAGTAAATTTTTTCTCTTTATTTAATATAGTTTGAAACTGGCCGACTGGTGTCTTGATTTTCTTTCTGATTGGGTGAGAACAATTTATAAATACATTTTTGGGATTCCCGATCCCACATCAAGACCGCCACAAACTTGAGCCTCGACTAGTCGGGTGTTCTCTTTTTTGCTAATATATATATATATATATATATATATATATATATATATATATATATATATATATATATGTATATATATATATATATGTATATATATTTAAACATATTGAATAAGAATTATTTGTGCCATGAGTGTAAGGTGAACATGCAGCACTTTTTTAAATGAGAGAAATTTAACTGCACTTTAATTTTCTCCCATTTGTAAAAAAACTATGGCCCTCATTACAACATTGGCAGTAAAAGCTGCTTACCGCCGTGCAGAAGACCTCCAACACACCGCCGCGGCCGCGGAATTCCGCCACAGCTATCATGACCCACATGTCGGAATCCGCCAAAATTCAGACACCCACACAAGTCTGCCACACCAAAGGTCAGTGATAAACTGGCAAAAACAAATCCTCCACCGTCACGCCAACAGAAATACGCCCACACTATCACGACACACGAATCCACGTGGCGGTCTTTCAACCGCAGTATTCCATTGGCGGTACACACCGCTGCGCTCAAAAGACCCACACTCTTACAAAACACAGCCACATTGGACAATTCGAAATACACACACCCGATACACATACACACACCACACCCTCACACCCATTACAATATAAAACACACACCCACATCAGCCATAAACCCCCACAACAAAAAATTCGGAAAGAAGGCCAGAGAGAGAGCACCAGCAAGAACAACAGCATCCACAGGCACACAACACCATCACCCACAGAACTTCCACGCACCTCACACAACACACCACTACATATCACCCCACATACTACCACACACTCCACCCCACACATCACCTACACCACCCCATGGCACGGCAAAGCAACCCAGGTTCTCAGAGGAGGAGCTCAGGGTCATGGTGGAGGAAATCGTCCGGGTAGAGCCACAGCTATTTGGAGCACAGGTGCAGCACACCTCAATTGCAAGGAAGATGGAGCTATGGCGAAGAATAGTGGAAAGGTTCAACGCAGTGGGACAGCACCCAAGAAATCGGGAGGACATCAGGAAGCGGTGGAACGACCTACGGGGGAAGGTGCGTTCCGTGGTCTCAAGACACCACATGGCGGTTCAGAAGACTGGCGGCGGACCCCCACCTCCTCACCCACAACTAACAACATGGGAGGAGCAGGTCTTGGTGATTCTGCATCCTGAGGGCCTCGCAGGAGTAGGTGGAGGAATGGGCTCTGGTAAAACAAATCTGAACTATTACAACCCCCAGCCTACCTGCATGCTATCACATACACCCACCCTCACCCTCACCCCCAGCACCCCAGCTCCTCACATATGTCCCAACATCACAAACCACCCATCCCCACACTAAGCTCTGCATGCAACAACAAAGCACGGACACCCATCACTAAAGCATGCCCACTGCACATACCCATACAACCCCCTAAACAATCCTCACACAAGGTCCCACACAGGAATGCAAACACTGGGGTACACGGTCACCCACCCATTGCACACCATGACACACACAGATGTCATAACCATCCTTTTATACCCCTGCAGGATCCCTACCCAACGTCACCAGACAGGAGGGTCCACACATGTCCACACCACCAACAGAAGAGCCCCACAGTGATGACAGCACCTCTGTCCAAAGGGATCTAGATGACCAGCCCGGCCCATCGGGGACCTCGGGACAGTCGGTTCCCATCACACAGTCACAGGCCACTACAGAGCTTCCACCCTCTGGAAACACCAGCACAGCACCCACCCAGCGGGCCCATACCTCCGTTCCCAGGACACGTCAATCAGCAGTTTGTCCACCACTACAGGGAACCCAGGATAACCCACCACCCCTACAACAACAGGGACCTGGGGGCAGTGGTAGTGTGCACACGGTCCAGGGAACGGAGGCCCAGGAACACAGGGGAACTGGAGGGCTGCTGTGTGACAGGGGGCGGACAGGCCAAGGGAACCCACTCTCCACGAGGCCCTCTCCTCCATCATGGGAGCCTACCACCACTCCCAAGAGACGATGGCAACGGTACTGGCCAAGTTTGAGGAGACCCAGAGGCTGCAGGAGGAACAGAATATGGGCTTCAGGGAGGAACTCAGAACCATCAATTCCACCCTGGGCACCATCGTAGGGGTGCAGGAGGAACACTGTGGCACTACAAGGGGCCCCTGACACTAGCATGGACGATGAACTGCCCACCAACTCTGCCGGTGCTAGTGGACAGGAGGCACCACCACATGACCACCACAGCAGCAAGCACCCCACCCCCTGCAGAGGGAGTACCACCCCGCAAACGATCCCTGAGATCCACGACAGAGACAGAGCACGATGCCAAGACCCCCGCCAAGAAATGAGATCATCCTGATTGTAATCCTACTGTCCCACTTTGTCACCCTGTCCATACTTAAACTGCCCCAGCTCCACTTCCTATGCCCATTTGGGCAATGCAACTGTGAGACTAATAGACTGGACTCTGCCATGGACATTCCTCCACCATCACCCCTCACCATTTCACTACCCCCTCCAATATTCAGCACTTAAATAAACACCCTTAAAGCACAAAACAATCTGGAGTCTGTCTGTGATTTCGAAATAGTGTATTAGCAATTACAGAGACAAAATGCTCTTTCAAGTTTAATGTCAACATACCTATGTCACACAGCTCTAGTCCATGAGGAATCTAAGCAGATGTCACACAGTGGGACCCAGATCTGTGAAATCGAAAGGGAAAGTGACAACTCAGTGACCATACACTGGGTGAAAAGGACACACAGTACAGAGGTAGTAGTGTTAAAGTACATGTAGTAGGCAGGTCTATACTCTTACCTGTGTCTCACTGGAAATATTCTGGATCACTGAGTCCCTGTTGTCAATGTCTTCTTCCTCTGCTTCCTCGTCTTCACTGTCCACAGGCTCCACAGCTGCAACAACACCGCCATCTGGATCATCCTTGTGCAGAAAAGGCACCTGTTGTCGCAAAGCCAAGTTATGAAGCATACAGCAGGCCACGATGATCTGGCACACCTTCTTTGGTGAGTAGAATAGGGATCCACCTGTCATATGGAGGCACCTGAACCTGGCCTTCAGGAGGCCGAAGGTCCGCTCGATTACCCACCTAGTTCGCCCATGGGCCTCATTGTACTGTTCCTCTGCCCTTGTCCTGGGATTCCTCACTGGGGTCAGGAACCATGACAGGTTGGGGTAACCAGAGTCACCTGCAAATGGTGAGGGACAACTGTTAGACACGCACTAACCTGGAGGGATATCCCCAGACCCAGACAACCATTCCCACTGACTTGCTTCCAGGTGCTCACCTAATAGCCACACACGGTGCCTCTGGAGTTGACCCATCACATAAGGGATGCTGCTATTCCGCAGGATGTGGGCGCCATGCACTGAGCCAGGGACCTTGGCATTCACATGGGAGATGTACTGGTCTGCCAAACATACAATCTGCACATTCATAGAATGATAACTCTTCCGGTTTCTGTACACCTGTTCACTCCTGTGGAGGGGTACCAAAGCCACATGGGTCCCATCAATGGCACCTATGATGTTGGGGATGTGTCCCAGGCCATAGAAATCCCCTTTCACTGTAGGCAAATCCTCCACCTGAGGGAAAACAATGTAGCTCTGCATGTGTTTCAGAAGGGGAGACAACACTCTGGGCAATACGTTTAAAAACATAGGCTGGGACATCCCTGATGCTATGGCCACTGTTGTTTGAAATGACCCACTTGCAAGGAAATGGAGCACTGACAGCACCTGCATTTGGGGGGGGATTCCTGTGGGATGGCGGATTGCTGACATCAGGTCTGGCTCGAACTGGGTACACAGTTCCTGGATTGTGGCACGGTCAAGCCTGTATGTAATATTCAAAGGTCGCTCCTCCATTGTCGACAGGTCCACCCACGGTCGGTACACTGGAGGATGCCGCCATCTCCTCACATGTCCCAGCGGACGGTGCCTATGAATGACAACAGCGAGCACAGAGTCAAACAACTCAGAGGTACGTACCCACAGTTTACACTGAACACCAATCATACACAAAAGGTGGCCTGTATGTGTGTTGAGTCTAGGCCTAGGTATGTGTGACGCAGTTGGAAATGAAGCCATGTGGGCCCCTGAATGGCGGCTGCCTGACCTGTAAAGTGGGACAATGGGATGTGAGGTAACTGCGCTGGCATTGTACACCGTTGCGGTAGGCGGTCAAAGACCTCAGCGCAATGCTGCATCGGTTAACATTGGACCCTATGGGTCCCAGGAGCCAATGGCGATGTACACTGGCGCAGACGGTATGCACCGCCGCAGACCTGACCGCCATTTTCTATCTGTTCAATCACTCGATACCTGATCTTCGACAGGAGAGGACCTACACTGCAAGTGCTGCTGTGACCTCGGTCTGGAAGAGACAATGGCTTGAGTGTCTGGGGAAAGGGCCCCTGTCTTCACATCGGAGGAGTTGGAGAAGCTCATGGATGGGGTCCTCCCCCAGTACACGCTACTCTACGGTCCTCCAGACAAACAGGTAAGTACACAGGGAGCATGTTGTATGGGCTATGCCTGTGTGGAGAGGGCTAGATGGAAGAAGGAAGTGGGGAGGGTGCTGCGTGCATGAAAGTGGTGAATGCATGTGCCACATGGAAAGGGTAGGGATGGGGGACAATCACTTTGATGGTGCAGTTGGTAATAACTTCTCTTTTTCCCCTGTACATTTCATGTAGGTCAGCGCCCACCAGAAGAAAGATATTTGGTGTGCCATAGCCAAGGACGTCCAGACCCTGGGGGTCTACCACAGACGGAGCACCCACTGACGGAAAAGATGAGAGGACATTCGCCGCTGGAGCAAGAAGACGGCGGGGGCTCAGCTGGGGATGGCCTCCCAATGTGGGAGGGGTGCCCGTCGCACCATGACCCCCCTGATGTTCAGGATCCTGGCGGTGGCCGACCCGGAGTTGGATGAGCTCTTGAGGGCGTCAAAGCAGTCACAAAGGGGTGAGTACACTCTCATTCTGCTGACTTTGCGCGCAGTGGAGGTGTCTGGGTGGTGGAGTTGGGCTGTGGGTTTCCCTAGGCCAGGGCGAGTTCTGTAGGCAAGGCCCCTCCGTAAGGCAGGCCATGTGGCACCCCACCCCACCTCTGTAGAGTGCCAAGTACACCTAGTCATGCCCCTGTGTCATCTATGTGTGCAGATGTCGCCATAGCCTTGTAGGACATTTCCCAGAAATTGAACAGTGGAGCCCAAGAGCACGGCATAGTGCAGGGGGCTTCTGTGTCTGTCGTGTCCGCCAACGGTAGCGGTAATGCATGCACTCAACATGTCTTTCTTCTGTCGTTCCCCCCCCCTTTTTGTGGTCTCCCTGTTCTTGTGTGCATTAGCATCATCAGGCGGAGGAGCAGTGGCACCGGAACACGAGTGAGCTGCATCCCACATGGCTCTGGAGGGCGAGACTACGGACTAGGAATTTAGTGGGACGGAGGGCGAGGGGAGCTTCACAGCGGGGACAGGAGCTGACAGCAGCGACACAGACACGTCCTCTGATGGGAGCTCCCTTGTGGTGGTGGCAACATCTGTGCCCCCCGCATCTACAGGTACTGCAACCACCCCCCCTACCAGCACCGCCCTCCCAGCAGCCCCTCTTCCTTCGCCCCGTGCCCGCTCACACAGGAGGGTGGGCATCACCTTTACCCCAGGCACCTCAGGTCCTGCCCCAGTCACCCCTGCTGCCCTCAGTGAGGAGGCCATTGACCTCCTCTGGTCCTTCACTGTTGGGCAGTCTACCATTTTGAATGCCATCCAGGGTGTAGAAAGGCAGTTTCAACAAACTAATGCATTCCTGAAGGGCATTCATTCTGGTCAGGCGGCCCTTCACCGAGCTTTTCAAACTCTGGCCTCAGCACTGATGGCAGCCATTGTCCCCGTCTCTAGCCTCCCCCCTCCAACTTCCTCCACCCAGACTCAATCCCCTGTACTTCTGCCTATCCCAAGCACACCATCAGAACAGCATTCACACATGTTAACACACAAGGGAAGCTCAGGCAAACATAAGCACCACACATCCCACAGGCACTCACACAAGCAACACACACATGCAGACACACCAGCATCCACTGCCTCCACTGTGTCCCCCTCCTCATCATCTCCCTCCTCCCTCCCAGTCTCGTCTACACTCACACCTGCATGCACTACCTCTACAGCCACTACGTCCCTCTCCAGCACACCCACAAGCACACCCCACTCACGTGCAGTCACCACCCCCACTACCATTCACACGTCCCCTGTGTCCTCTCCCAGTGTCTGTGACGCCCCCTCACAAGATACACAAACGCAGCCACACACCCACCCAAAAGCCATCCACCTCACGACAGCATCCAACGCATGCACCTGCACCCAAAGTCACCAATCGTACACCTCCTAAACTACCACCTCTTCCTCCACTCCCAAAACCCCTCCAGCTACCCGTCCCAGTTTGTCCAAGAAATATTTAATGTCCAGCCTTGACCTTTTTCCCACACCTCCCCCACCTCGTCCATCTCATAGGTCCCGAAGTAGGACCTCAGCCACAACATCTCCGGGACCAGTGGTGCCTGTAGTCACCGGTATGTGGAGTGCACCGGCCACAAGGACAGCCAGTGTGGCACGGAGCCACAGCACAGCCAGTCCCCCACCTGTGAAGCATCAGAAGTTGGCCAGTGCCCGGCGGGAGAGGGGGAAAACTCCAGCCACCAAAGCCACTCCCAGGGGTCCCGTTGGGAGTGTGGAGTCAGATGTGATACCTCCCAAGGTGGGGAAGGGACACAAGAAACCCAGCAAGTCTGGGAAGAGCTGCACGGCGGAGAAGACTGTCATCATTCCCGCTGTCCAGGAGGCCACCACCAGCCCCAGCCCAGCTGCCCAGGAGGCCACTGCCAGCCCCAGCCCAGCTGCCCAGGAGGACACCGCCAGCACCAGTCCAGCTGTCCAGGAGGGCACCGCCAGCCCCAGCCCCACTGATCCATGAAGGAGCCCCAGCCCCGCTGGGCCATGAAGGACTGCCAGCACAAGCCCCGCTGGGCCATGTAGGACCGCCAGCACAAGCACCGCTGGGCCATGAAGGACCGCCAGCACAAGCACCGCTGGGCCATGAAGGACCGCCAGTACAAGCACCACTGGGCCATGAAGGACTGCCAGCACAAGCCCCGCTGGACCATGTAGGACCGCCAGTACCAGCACCGCTGGGCCATGTAGGACCGCCAGCACAAGCACCACAGGGCCATGAAGGACCTCCAGCACAAGCACCGCTGGGCCATGAAGGACCGCCAGCACAAGCATCGCTGGACAGAGTAACGCCAACTCAAGCAGCGCTGAACAGGGCACCGCCAACTCAAGCACCGCAGAACCGGGCACCGCCAACTCAAATACCGCTGAACAGGGCACCGCCAACTCAAGCACCGCTGAACAGGGGACCGCCAACTCAAGCAGCACTGAACCGGGCACCGCCAACTCAAGCACCGCCGAACAGGACAACGCCAACTCAAGCACAGCGGAACAGGGCACCGCCAACTCAAGCACCGCTAGCCCATGAGCGGCAGGGGCACTGACGCAACTGGGTCCGTCACGGGGTGAGTGATGCACTCTGGGCACCAGTCCCCCTCCAGAACCAGTGGAGAGATCCATCCACTACCTCTGTCCTTCACAAGATGAAGCACTCTGGGCACCAGTCCCCCACCAGAACCAGTGGAGAGATCCATCCACTACCACTGTCCTTTACAGGATGAAGCACTCTGGGCACCAGTCCCCCTCCAGAATCAGTGGAGACATCGATCCACTACCTCTGTCCTTCACAGGATGAAGCACTCTGGGCACCAGTCCCCCTCCAGAACCAGTGGAGACATCCATCCACTACCTCTGTCCTTCACAGGATGAAGCACTGTGGGCACCAGTCCCCCTCCAGAACGAGTGGAGACATCCACCCACTACCTCTGTCCTTCACAGGATGAAGCACTTTGGGCACCAGTCCCCGACCAGAACCAGTGGAGACTGTTATCCACTTGAGAGACTGTGGCTTTGCACTCCCCAGTATTGAACAGTGGGCAAACCACCCACTGTAGAGACTTGAGAGACTGTGGCTTTGCACTCCCCAGAATTGAACAGTGGGCAAACCACCCACTGTAGAGACTTTAGAGACTGTGGCTTTGCACTCCCCAGGATGTTACAGTGGGCAACCCACCCACTGTAGAGACTTGAGAGACTGTGTCTTTGCATTCTTCCGGGTGGCTTTGGGGGGTGTAACTGTAATGTATCAACCTGTATTAGTCTGTTTGTTGCAGTGAGTGAGGGTGGGGGTGGGGGTGTTGCGTGTGTGTGTACCTGTTTTTTGCCTCCCCTGTGTCGTAGGTGCAGTACTCACTGTGGTCTTCGCCGCCGGCGTTCGTGCTCCTGGTAGAGGAGCAGGAAGACTATCGCAGGTAGAATTTGGAGTTCCGGTTCCATGGTGTCCTCGTTCCTCGTGGGGTGTGTAGAGGTGAGAGTTTTCCCTTCAAAATTACTGTTTCCACCGTGTTTTTATCCACGGTGAATCCACCCCGGAAAAGGTGGCGGATTGGCCTGTCATAATAGTGTGGGCGGTACATTGTCTCCCGCCTGTCTGTTGGCGGTGACCGCCGCGCTATTTGTTTGTACCGCCTTGTCGGTCTGAGTGTTAAAGTGGCTGACTTTGTGGGCGGTTTCCGCCAAGGTCGTAATTGCTATTTTTTTACTGCCGGCCTGTTGGTGGTCTTTCCGCCGCTTTAACACCATCCGCCAGGGTTGTAATGACCACCATAATGTTACATTTAGCAAGAACAGCATCTTCTAGCAGTCTGTTCTCATGAGAAAAATTCTCAGCTATGAGCACATTTCAACAATACAATGTAAAATCACAGTTTAAATCTTTAGGACAGCCATTTATTAAAAGTTAAGAAATACAACTTGACATGAGGCCTGACAAATAGGCCAAGACCTTCGCTAAGTGAAGCCCTACAATTAATAGAGCTAATACATAATGCATAACCTTTAATATGACATATTTCTACATTAGTCAAACATATATTCAACATTTCATAGCACTCTGGGCACCAGTCCCCCTTAAGAACCAGTGGAGACTGTTATCCACTTGAGAGACTGTGGCTTTGCACTCCCCAGGATTGAACAGTGGGCAAACCACCCACTGTAGAGACTTGAGAGACTGTGGCTTTGCACTCCCCAGGATTGAACAGTGGGCAACCCACCCACTGTAGAGACTTGAGAGACTGTGGCTTTGCACTCCCCAGGATGTTACAGTGGGCAACCCACCCACTGTAGAGACTTGAGAGACTGTGGCTTTGCACTCCCCAGGATGTAACTGTGGGCAACCCACCCACTGTAGAGACTTTAGAGACTGTGGCTTTGCACTCCCTATGATTGAACAGTGGGCAAACCACCCACTGTAGAGACTTGAGAGACTGTGGCTTTGCACTCCCCAGGATGTTACAGTGGGCAACCCACCCACTGTAGAGACTGGCTTTGCACTCCCCAGGATTGAACAGTGGGCAAACCACCCACTGCAGAGACTTGAGAGACTGTGGCTTTGCACTCCCCAGAATACATCAGTGGGCATTGAGCCCCCTCTTGGATCTGGTGTCGTGCACTCATCCGGCTGAGGTGCCCCCCGTCCCTTCCCCCTGAGGTGCCTTTTGTATTTCTATCTGATGCCCCTGCAGTGTTCTCTCTGTTTTGATCGGGTATCGAGTGTGGGCCTCGCCCATGCATTTTGCGCCCAGTGGTCCACGAACTAAAAATGGTGCAATACCTGAACTTGTATTATTTGTGTATATATTTGTTTATAGTGTATATATATTTTGGAGTACTGGATTTTAATAGATTACAATCATTTCCTTTTGTCTTTGCATTCTTCCGGGGGGCTTTGGGGGGTGTAACTGTAATGTATCAACATGTACTAGTGTGTGTGTTGTAGTGGGTGAGGGTGGGGGTGGGGGTGTTGCGTGTGTGTGTCCCTGTTTTTTGCCTCCCCCCTCCCCTGTGTCGTTGGTGCAGTACTCACCGTGATCTTCGCTGCTGGCGTTCGTGCTCCTGGTAGAGGAGCAGGAAGACTATCGCAGGTAGAATTTGGAGTTCCGGTTCCATAGTGTCCTCGTTCCTCGTGGGGTGTGTAGAGGTGAGAGTTTTACCTTCAAAATTCCTGTTTCCACCGTGTTTTTATCCGTGGTGAATCTGCCCTGGAAAAGGTGGCGGATTGGCCTGTCATAATAGTGTGGGTGGTACATTGTCTCCCGCCTGTCTTTTGGCGGTGACCGCCGCGCTGTTTGTTTGTACCGCCGTGTCTGTCTGAGTGTTAAAATGGCTGTCTTTGTTGGCGGTTTCCGCCAAGGTCGTAATTGCAATTTTTTTACTGCCGGACTGTTGGCGGTCTTACCACCGCTTTAACACCATCCGCCAGGGTTGTAATGACCACCATAATGTAACATTTAGCAAGAACAGCATCTTCTAGCAGTTTGTTCTCATGAGAAAACTTCTCAGCTATGAGCACATTTAAACAATACAATGTTAAATAACAGTTTAACTCTTTAGGACAGCCATTTATTAAAAGTTAAGAAATACAACTTGGCATGAGGCCTGACAAATAGGCCAAGACCTTCGCTAAGTTAAGGCCTACAATTAATAGAGCTAATACATAATGCATAACCTTTAATATGACATATTTCTACATTAGTCAAACATATATTCAACATTTCATAGCACTCTGGGCACCAGTCCCCCTTAAGAACCAGTGGAGACTGTTATCCACTTGAGAGACTGTGGCTTTGCACTCCCCAGGATTGAACAGTGGGCAAACCACCCACTGTAGAGACTTGAGAGACTGTGGCTTTGCACTCCCCAGGATTGAACAGTGGGCAAACCACCCACTGTAGAGACTTGAGAGACTGTGGCTTTGCACTCCCCAGGATGTTACAGTGGGCAACCCACCCACTGTAGAGACTTGAGAGACTGTGGCTTTGCACTCCCCAGGATGTAACTGTGGGCAACCCACCCACTGTAGAGACTTTAGAGACTGTGGCTTTGCACTCCCTATGATTGAACAGTGGGCAAACCACCCACTGTAGAGACTTGAGAGACTGTGGCTTTGCACTCCCCAGGATGTTACAGTGGGCAACCCACCCACTGTAGAGACTGGCTTTGCACTCCCCAGGATTGAACAGTGGGCAAACCACCCACTGCAGAGACTTGAGAGACTGTGGCTTTGCACTCCCCAGAATACATCAGTGGGCATTGAGCCCCCTCTTGGATCTGGTGTCGTGCACTCATCCGGCTGAGGTGCCCCCCGTCCCTTCCCCCTGAGGTGCCTTTTGTATTTCTATCTGATGCCCCTGCAGTGTTCTCTCTGTTTTGATCGGGTATCGAGTGTGGGCCTCGCCCATGCATTTTGCGCCCAGTGGTCCACGAACTAAAAATGGTGCAATACCTGAACTTGTATTATTTGTGTATATATTTGTTTATAGTGTATATATATTTTGGAGTACTGGATTTTAATAGATTACAATCATTTCCTTTTGTCTTTGCATTCTTCCGGGGGGCTTTGGGGGGTGTAACTGTAATGTATCAACATGTACTAGTGTGTGTGTTGTAGTGGGTGAGGGTGGGGGTGGGGGTGTTGCGTGTGTGTGTCCCTGTTTTTTGCCTCCCCCCTCCCCTGTGTCGTTGGTGCAGTACTCACCGTGATCTTCGCTAATTGGCTTATTTTACCAAATTCCAAGTTTGCATTCATTGCCCTTACTTTTGCCTGATGTGCTTGTTATGGCCGACATTATGGTGGTCATTACAACCCTGGTGGTCGGTGTTAAAGTGGCGGTAAGACCGCCAACAGGCCGGCGGTAAAAAAATTGCAATTACGACCGTGGCGGAAACCGTCAACAAAGACAGCCACTTTAACACTCCGACCGCCACAGCGGTACAAACGAACAGCGCGGCAGTCACCGGCAACAGACAGGCGGGAGACAATGTACCGCCCACACTATTATGACAGGCCAATCCGCCACCTTTTTCGGGGCAGATTCACCGCGGATAAAAACACGGCAGAAACAGGAATTCCGAAGGGAAAACACTCACCTCTACACACCCCACGAGGAACGAGGACACCATGGAACCGGAACTCCAAATTCTACCTGCGATAGTCTTCCTGCTCCTCTACCAGGAGCACGATCGCCGGCGGCGAAGACCACAGTGAGTACTGCACCTACGACACAGGGGAGGGGGGAGGCAAAAAACAGGGACACACACACGCAACACCCCCACCCCCACCCTCACCCACTACAACGCACACACTAATACATGTTGATACATTACAGTTACACCCCCCAAGCCTCCCGGAAGAATGTAAAGACAAAAGGAAATTATTGTAACAATTGTAATCTATTAAAATCCAGTATTCCAAAATATATATACACTATAAACAAACATATACACCAATAATACAAGTCCAGGTATTGCACCATTTATAGTCGGTGGACCACTGGGCCCAAAATGCATGGGCGAGGCCCACACTCGATACCCAATCAAAACAGAGAGAACACTGCAGGGGCATCAGATAGAAATACAAAAGGCACCTCAGGGGGAAGGGAAGGGGGGGCACCTCAGCCGGATGAGTGCACGACACCAGATCCACGAGGGGGCTCAATGCCCACTGATGTATCCTGCGGAGTGCCAAGCCACAGTCTCTCAAGTCTCTTCAGTGGGTGGTTTGCCCACTGTTCAATCCTGGGGAGTGAAAAGCCAGTCTCTCAAGTCTCTACAGTGGGTGGGTTGCCCACTGTAACATCCTGGGGAGTGCAAAGCCACAGTCTCTCAAGTCTCTACAGTGGGTGGGTTGCCCACTGTTCAATCCTGGGGAGTGCAAAGCCACAGTCTCTCAAGTCTCTACAGTGGGTGTGTTGCCCACTGTAACATCCTGGGGAGTGCAAAGTCACAGTCTCTCAAGTCTCTACAGTGGGTGGGTTGCCCTCTGTAACATCCTGGGGAGTGCAAAGCCACAGTCTCTCAAGTCTCTACAGTGGGTGGTTTACCCACTGTTCAATCCTGGGGAGTGCAAAGCCATAGACTCTCAAGTCTTTACAGTGGGTGGTTTGCCCACTGTTTAATCCTGGGGAGTGCAAACCACAGCCTCTCAAGTCTCTACAGTGGGTGTGTTGCCCACTGTTCCTTCCTGGGGAGTGCAAAGCTACAGTCTCACAAGTCTCTACAGTGGGTGGGTTGCCCACTGCCATATCCTGGGGAGTGCAAAGCCACAGTCTCTCAAGTGGAGAACAGTCTCCACTGGTTCTGGAGGGGGACTGGTGCCCAGACTGCTTTATCCTGTGAAGGACAGAGGTAGTGGATGACAGTCTCCACTGGTTCTGGAGGGGGACTGGTGCCCAGAGTGCTTCATCCTGTGAAGGACAGAGGTAGTGGATGACAGTCTCCACTGGTTCTGGAGGGGGACTGGTGCCCAGAGTGCATCATCCTGTGAAGGACAGAGGTAGTGGATGACAGTCTCCATTGGTTCTGGAGGGGGACTGGTTCCCAGTGTGCTTTATCCTGTGAAGGACAGAGGTAGTGGATGACAGTCTCCACTGGTTCTGGAGGGGGACTGGTGCCCAGAGTGCATCACTCACCCTGTGACGGACCCAGTTGCGTCAGTGCCCCTGCCTCTCATGGGCTAGCGGTGCTTGAGTTGGCAGTGCCCTGTTCAGTGGTGCTTGATTTGGCGGTGCCCTGTTCAGCGGTGCTTGAGTTGGCTGTGCCCAGCCCAGCGGTGCTTGATTTGGCGGTGCCCTGTTCAGCGGTGCTTCAGTTGGCGGTTACCGGCTCAGCAGTGCCTGTGCTGGCGGTCCTTCATGGCCCAGCGGTGCTTGTGCTGGCGGTCCTTCATGGCCCAGCGGGGCTTGTGCTGGCGGTCCTTCAAGGCCCAGCTGTGCCTGTGCTGGCGGTCCTTCATGGCCCAGCGGTGCTTCTGCTGGCGGTCCTTCATGGCCTAGTGGGGCTTGTGCTGGCGGCCCTTCAGGGCCCAGCGGTGCCTGTGCTGGCGGTCCTTCATGGCCCAGCGGGGCTTGTGCTGGCAGTCCTTCATGGCCCAGCGGTGCCTGTACTGGCGGTCCTTCATGGCCCAGCGGTGCTTGTGCTGTCGGTCCTTCATGGCCCAGTGGTGCCTGTGCTGGCGGTCCTTCGTGGCACTTCGGGGCTTGTGCTGGCAGTCCTTCATGGCCCAGCTGTGCTTGGGCTGGCGGTCCTTCGTGGCCCAGCGGGGCTTGTGCTGGCGGTCCTTCATGGCCCAGTGGGGCTTGTGCTGGCGGTCCTTCATGGCCCAGCGGTGTCTGTGCTGGCGGTCCTTCATGGCCCAGCGGGGCTTGTGCTGGCGGTCCTTCATGGCCCAGCGGGGCTTGTGCTGGCGGTCCTTCATGGCCCAGCGGTGCTTGTGCTGGCGGTCCTTCATGGACCAGCAGGGCTTGTGCTGGCTGTCCTTCATGGCCCAGCGGGGCTTGTGCTGGTGGTCCTTCATGGCCCAGAGGGGCTTGTGCTGGCGGTCCTTCATAGCCCAGCTGTGCCTGTGCTGGCGGTCCTTCATGGCCCAGCGGTGCTTCTGCTGGCGGTCCTTCATGGCCTAGTGGGGCTTGTGCTGGCGGCCCTTCAGGGCCCAGCGGTGCCTGTGCTGGCGGTCCTTCATGGCCCAGCGGGGCTTGTGCTGGCAGTCCTTCATGGCCCAGCGGTGCCTGTACTGGCGGTCCTTCATGGCCCAGCGGTGCTTGTGCTGTCGGTCCTTCATGGCCCAGTGGTGCCTGTGCTGGCGGTCCTTCGTGGCACTTCGGGGCTTGTGCTGGCAGTCCTTCATGGCCCAGCTGTGCTTGGGCTGGCGGTCCTTCGTGGCCCAGCGGGGCTTGTGCTGGCGGTCCTTCATGGCCCAGTGGGGCTTGTGCTGGCGGTCCTTCATGGCCCAGCGGTGTCTGTGCTGGCGGTCCTTCATGGCCCAGCGGGGCTTGTGCTGGCGGTCCTTCAGGGCCCAGCGGTGCCTGTGCTGGCGGTCCTTCATGGCCCAGCGGGGCTTGTGCTGGCAGTCCTTCATGGCCTAGTGGGGCTTGTGCTGGCGGCCCTTCAGGGCCCAGCGGTGCCTGTGCTGGCGGTCCTTCATGGCCCAGCGGGGCTTGTGCTGGCAGTCCTTCATGGCCCAGCGGTGCCTGTACTGGCGGTCCTTCATGGCCCAGCGGTGCTTGTGCTGTCGGTCCTTCATGGCCCAGTGGTGCCTGTGCTGGCGGTCCTTCGTGGCACTTCGGGGCTTGTGCTGGCAGTCCTTCATGGCCCAGCTGTGCTTGGGCTGGCGGTCCTTCGTGGCCCAGCGGGGCTTGTGCTGGCGGTCCTTCATGGCCCAGTGGGGCTTGTGCTGGCGGTCCTTCATGGCCCAGCGGTGTCTGTGCTGGCGGTCCTTCATGGCCCAGCGGGGCTTGTGCTGGCGGTCCTTCATGGCCCAGCGGGGCTTGTGCTGGCGGTCCTTCATGGCCCAGCGGTGCTTGTGCTGGCGGTCCTTCATGGACCAGCAGGGCTTGTGCTGGCTGTCCTTCATGGCCCAGCGGGGCTTGTGCTGGTGGTCCTTCATGGCCCAGAGGGGCTTGTGCTGGCGGTCCTTCATAGCCCTTCGGGGCTTGTGCTGGCGGTCCTTCAAGGCCCAGCAGGGCTTGTGCTGGCGGTCCTTCGTGGCCCAGCGGGGCTTGTGCTGGCGGTCCTTCATGGCCCAGCGGTGCTTGTGCTGGCGGTCCTTCGTGGCCCAGCGGGGCTTGTGCTGGCGGTCCTTCATGACCCAGCGGGGCTTGTGCTGGCGGTGGACTCCTGGGCAGCTGGGCTGGGGCTGGCAGGCTCTCCTGGGCAGCTGGGCTTGTGCTGGCGGTGGCCTCCTGGGCAGCTGGGCTGGGGCTGGGGCTGGCGTTGCCCTCCTGGGCAGCTGGGCTGGGGCTGGCGGGGCCCTCCTGGGCAGCTGGGCTTGTGCTGGCGGTGGCCTCCTGGGCAGCTGGGCTGGGGCTGGCGGGGCCCTCCTGGGCAGCTGGGCTTGTGCTGGCGGGGCCTTCCTGGGCAACTGGGCTGGGGCTGGCGGGGCCCTCCTGGGCAGCTGGGATGGGGCTGGCGGGGCCCTCCTGGGCAGCTGGACTGGGGCTGACGGGGCCCTCCTGGGCTGCTGTGATGGGGCTGGCGGGGCCCTCCTGGGCAGCTGGGATGGGACTGGCGGTGGCCTCCTGGGCAGCGGGGATGATGGCGGTCTTCTCCGCCGTGCAGCTCTTCCCAGACTTGCCGGGTTTCTTGTGTCCCTTCCCCACCTTTGGAGGTGTAACAGCTGAGTGCACATTCCCACCGGGACCGCTGGGAGCAGCTTTGGTGGCTGGAGTCTTCCCCCTCTGCCGCCGGGCACTGGCCAACTTCTGATGCTTCACAGGGGGGGACTGGCTGTGCTGTGGCTCCGTGCCACACTGGCTGTCCTGGTGGCCAGTACACTCCACATACCTGTGACAACAGGGACCACTGGTCCCGTAGATGTTGTGGCTGAGGTGCTACTTTGGGACCTATGAGATGGATGGGGTGGGGGAGGTGTGGGAAAAAGGTCAAGGCTGGACAGGAAAATTCTTTTGGACACACTGGGACGGGTAGCTGGAGGGGGTTTGGGAGTGGAGGAAGAGGTGGTGGTTGTAGGAGGTGTACGTTTGGTGACTTTGAGTGCAGGTGCATGCGCTGGGGGTTTTCGAGTGGAGGAAGAGGTGGTGGTTGTAGGAGGTGTACGTTTGGTGACTTTGAGTGCAGGTGCATGCGCTGGAGGCTGTCGTGAGGTGGATGGCTGTTGGGTGGGTGTGTGCCTGCGTTTGTGTATCTTGGGAGGCGGCGTCACAGACACACTGGCAGAGGACACAGGGGACGTGTGAATGGTAGTGGGGGTGGTGACTGCACGTGAGCGGGGTGTGCTGGTGGGTGTGCTGGTGAGGGACGTAGTGGCTGTAGAGGTAGTGCATGCAGGTGTGAGTGTAGACGAGACTGGGAGGGAGGAGGGAGACGATGAGGAGGGGGACACAGTGGAGGCAGTGGATGTTGGTGTGTCTGCATGTGTGTGTTGCTTGCGTGAGTGCCTGTGGGATGTGTGGTGCTTATGTTTACCTGAGCTTCCCTTGTGTGTTGAGGTGTGTGCAGGCTGGTCTGATGGTGTGCTTGGGATAGGCAGAGGTACAGGGGATTGGGTATGGGTGGAGGAAGATGGAGGGGGGAGGCTAGAGACGGAGACAATGGCTGCCATCAGTGCTGAGGCCAGAGTTTGAAAGCTTGGTGAAGGGCCGTCTGACCAGAATGAATGCCCTCCAGGAATGCATTAGTTTGTTGCAACTGCCTTTCTACACCCTGGATGGCATTCAAAATGGTAGACTGCCCAACAGTGAGAGACCTGAAGAGGTCAATGGCCTCCTCACTGAGGGCAGCAGGGGTGACTGGGGCAGGGCCTGTGGTACCTGGGGCGAAGATGATGCCCACCCTCCTGGGTGAGCGGGCACGGGGCGAAGGAAGAGGGGCTGCTGGGAGGGCGGTGCTGGTAGAGGGGGTGGCGGCTGTACCTGTAGATGCGGGGGCACAGATATTGCCGCCACCATAAGGGAGCTCCCATCAGAGGACGAGTCCGTGTCGCTGGTTTCAGCTCCTGTCTCCGCCGTGGAGCTCCCCTCGCCTTCCGTCCCACTGGTGAATTCTGAGTCTGTAGTCTCGCCCTCCGGGGCCATGTGGGATGCAGCTCCCTTGTGCTCCGGTGCCACTGCTCCTCTGCCTGATGATGCTAATGCACACAAGACCAGGAAGACCAAAAAAAGGGGGTAAATGGCCTACAAGGCAATGGATGAAATCTGCATTCATAGATGACACAGGGGCATGAATAGCTGTACTTGGCACTCTACAAAGGTGGGGTGGGGGGCCACACGGCCATGCCTTACGGAGGGGCCTAGCCTACGGAACTCGCCCTAGCCTAGGGAAATCCACATCCCTCCTCCCCCACCCAGACAACTTCACTGAGAGCAAAGTCAGCTGAATGAGAGTGTACTCACCCCCTTGTGTCTCCTGTGATGCCCTCAAGCGCCCATCCAACTCCGGGTAGACCACCGCCAGGATCCTGAACATCAGGGGGTCATGGTTCGATGGGCACCCCTCCCACGTTGGGAGGCCATCCCCAGCTGAGCCTCCGCCGTCTTCTTGCTCCGGTGGAGAATGTTCTCCCATCTTTTCCGGCAATGGGTGCTCCGTCTAGGGTAGACCCCCAGGGTCCGGATGTCCTTGGCGATGGCACGACAAATATCTTTCTTCTGGTGGGCGCTGACCTACATGAAATGTACAGGGAAAGAAGAGAAGTCATTACCAACTGCACCATCAAAGTGAGTGGCCCCCATCCCTACCCTTGCCCTGTGGCACATGAACTCACCGTCTCTCACCATGTGGCATGCAGCACTCTGCCCCCTTCCTTCTCACATCCAGCCCTCTCCACACAGGCATAGCCCATACAACATGCTCCTTTTGTACTTACCTGTTTGTCGGGAGGACCGTAGAGTAGCGTGTACTGGGGAGGACCCCATCAACGAGCTTCTCCAACTCCTTTGATGTGAAGGCAGGGGCCCTTTCCCCAGACGCACGAGCCATTGTCTCTTCCAGACTGAGGTCACAGCAGCACTTGCAGTGTAGGTCCTCTCCTGTCGAAGATCAGGTATTGAGTGATTGAAGTGATAGAAAATGGTGGTCACGTCCGCGGTGGTGTGTACCATCACCACTGGCATACATCGTCATTAGCTCCTGAGACTCATGGGGTCCAATGTTAACCAATGCAGCATTGCGCCTCGGTCTCAGACCGCCTACCGCGACGGTGTACAACGCCAGCGCAGTTACCTCACATCCCATTGTCCCACTTGGTGCCCAGAGTGCTTCAACCTGCCAAGGACTGAGGTAGTGGATGTCTTTCTCTACTGGTTCTGGAGGGGGCTTGGTGCCCAGAGTGCTTCACCCTGCCAAGGACTGAGGTAGTGGATGAGATACTCCACTGGTTCTGGAGGGGGCTTGGTGCCCAGAGTGCCCAACGTGCAGTGTGGCCAGCACAATTCCCTCACCTGGGTGTGTGTGAACGAGATTGCCGAGGTACAGGTAGCATGATACGCCATGGAGGCAGCGACATACCCCACACTGCTACGGCTTCGCATTCCATATGCAGGTGACAACTGTGATGACAGTGATGCTTCATGGAAGCTGCCCAGGGTCCTAGAACTCACCACCAGCCTCGGATGACTGACCACTGGGGATGGTAGCCATGTCTGCGGTGGATACACTGGCTGAGGATGTCGCGGGCCGCTGGCGGTGCTTGCGGCAGTGTCAGTTGCGGCAGAGCAGGCGGCTGGGTCTGTGGCAGCGGTGCTGGCTGCGCGGTCTGTGGCGGTGGTGCTGGCGGCGGGGTCTGTGGTGGCGGTGCTGGCGGCGGGGTCTGTGCCGGTGCATGTGGCGGTGCAGGTGGTGGTGTTCTCCGCCGTACAGGTTGGTGTCGACATGGACAGAAGGTGTGAGACTGGTCCCTCAGTCGGTGACACCATGATCTCTCCTGACCTGCCCTTCAGTTTTTGGCCCTGCCCCACCTTTGATGGTGGTGCAGCTGTCTTGCCACTATCCTCTTTTGTTTTCCCTGACCCCTTGGTGGTAGGTGTTTTCTGCTTCTCCCTCAGGGATGTGGGTACCTTTTTCACCTTGGCAGGTGGTGGAATGTCCTTGCCCTCGCTCCGTGGCACACTGGCAGCCCTGATGGTTGGCGCACTCCATGACCCTGCAGTTTCTGGCACCACTGTGCCTGGGGCTGTGGTGGCTGAGGTGCTGGGCTGGGACCTGGAAAGCCTGGCCCTAGGGAAAGGACGGGGGGAGGTGTAGGGAAGAGGTCAATAGTAGCCAGGAAAGGTTTTTAGGCACACTGGGACGGGTAGATGGCGGGGTTTAGGAGTGGAGGTAGAGGTGGTGGTTGTAGGAGGTGTACGTCTGCTGAATTTGGGTGAAGGTGCGTGGGCTGGAGGCTGTTGTGAGGCTGGGTGTGTGCCTGCATTTGTGTACTTTGGGGGGAGGGCTCAGAGACACACTGGGAGAGGACACAGGGGATGTGTGAATGGTAGTGGGGGTGGTGAGTGCACGTGATCGGTGTGTGGTGATGGGCGTGCTGGTGATGGAGGTAGTGGCTGAGGATGTAGTGCATGCATGTGTGAGTGGAGACGAGACTGGGAGGGAGGAGGGAGAGGTGGAGGAGGGGGGACACAGTGTAGGCATTGGATGTTGGTATGTGTGCATGGGTATGATGCTTGTGTGAGTGCCTGTGGGATGTGTGGTGCTTATGTTTGCCTGAGCCACCCTTGTGTGTTGATGTGTGTGCATGCTGGTCTGATGGTGTGCTTGGGATAGGCTGAGGTACAGGGGATTGGGTCTGGGTGGAGGAAGTTGGAGGGGGTAGGCTGGACACAGGGACAATGGCTGCCATCAGTGCTGAGGCCAGAGCCTGAAATGCTCTCTGTTGGGCTGCCTGGCCTGAAAGAATGCCCTCCAGGTATGAATTTGTTTGTTGCAAATGCCTCTCAACACCTTGGATGGCATTCAGAATGGTAGAATGCCCAACAGTGAGGGACCTCAGGAGGTCAATAGCCTCCTCACTGAGGGCAGCAGAGCTGACTGGGGCAGGGTCAGGGGTGCCTGGGGTGAAGGAGCTGCCCACCCTCCTGGGTGAGCGGGCACGGGACACATGCTGAGGGGCTGCTGGGAGGGTGGTGCTGGTAGGAGGGGTGCCGGTTGTACCTGTTGATGCGGGGGGCACAGAGGGGCCCGCCACCGTAAGGGATCTCCCATCAGAGGAGGAGTTGCTGTCACTGCTGTCTGTGCCTGTCCCCGCGTAGAGCTCCCCTCGCCCTCTGTCCCATTGGTGGCTTCTGACTCTGTTGTTTCACCCTCTACGGCCAAGTGGAATGCAGCTCCCTCCTGCTCCGGTTCCAATGCTCCTCCGCCTGATGATGCTATTGCACACAAGAACAGGGAGACCACAAAAAGGGGGGGGACAGAAGAAAGACATGTTCAGTGCATGCAACACCACTACTGTTGGCGGACACTACAGTCACAGCAACAGTCTACACTACGCCATGTACTTATAGTTCCTAGATCAATCACATGCCCATGGGGTACAAGGCCTATGCCCGATTGCTGCACACATGGAAGTCACAGGAGCCTGACTAGGTGTTGATGGCACTAACCACTAGGGGGGTTGGGGTGCCTCTGAGCCTGCCTCACAAGGGACCTTGCCTACAAAGATCGACCTGGTCTATGGGAACCCACTGACCACCTCCCCCACCCAGACACCTTGTAATGAGTCAGCTGAATGAGAGTGTACTCATCCCCTTGTGGCTGCTGTGATGCCCTCAAGCGCCCATCCAACTCCGGATACGCCACCACCAGGATGCGGAACATCAGGGGGGTCATGTTGTGACGGGCACCCCTCCCACTTCGGGAGGCCATCCCCAGCTGGGCCTCCGAAGTCTTTTTGCTCCAGCGGTGAAGGTCCTCCCATCTTTTCCGGCAGTGGGTGCTCCATCTGTGGTGGACCCCCAGGGTCCGGACATCCTTGGCGATGGCACGCCAAATACCCTTCTTCTGGTGGGCGCTGACCTACAGGAATAGTACAGGGGAAAAGGAAAATCTTAACCCGTCCGGACCGTCATACTCATTGGCCCACGTTCCCACCCTTGCCCTGACGCACATACACTCACCGTCCGCCCATGCAGGCCTCAGTCCCCCCCCATTTATCTTCCATCCACACCACTCCAAACAGGCATTGCCCATGCAGCATGCTCACAGTGTACTCACCTGTTTGTCTGGAGGACCGTACAGTTGTGTGTACTGAGAGAGGACCCCATCCACTAGTTTCTCCAACTCCTCAGAAGTGAACGCAGGGGCCCTTTCCCCAGACACATGAGCCATCGTAGCTTCCAGACTGAGGTCACAGCAGCACTTGCAGTGTAGGTCCTCTCCTGTTGAAGGTCAGGTATCAAGCGAGTGAACAGACAGAAAATGACGGTGACGTCCGCGGCGGTGCGTACTGTCACCACCGGCGTACATCGTCATTGGCTCCTGGGGCCCACAGGGTCCAATGTTAACCAATGCATGATTGTGCCGCGGTCTTTGACCACCTACTGCAACGGTGTACAACGCCAGCGCAGTTACCTCATATCCCTTTGTCCCACCTTACAGGTCAGGCAGCTGCCATTTCAGGGGGCCACATGGCATTAATATTACCTGCGTCACACCAATGTAGGCCTTGAATACACACAGTAAAAGGCACATTGCGGATTAATTAATGTGTGCAAATGACATGTTGTCATACCTCAGTGTTGGCTGACTCTCTGCTCGCTGTTCTCGTCCATAGGGCGCTTCTGCTGGGGCAGGTGATGAGATGGCGGCATCCTCAGGTGTACAGACCGCTGGTGGACCTGTCGACAATGGAAGAGAGACACGTAATAGTCACCTACAGCCTTGATCATGCAACAATCCATGAACTGTGTGCCCAGTTGGAGCCAGACCTGATGTCAGCTATCCGCCATTCCACAGGAATCCCCCCTCTAGTGCAGGTCCTGTCAGTACTCCATTTCCTGGCAAGTGGTTCCTTTCAAACAACAGTGGCCATTGCATCAGGGATGTCCTAGCCAATGCTCTCTAACGTGTTGTCCAGAGTGTTATCTGCCCTGCTGAAACAAATGCGTAGCTACATCGTGTTCCCTCAGGTGGAGGATTTGCCCACAGTGAAAGGTGACTTCTATGCCGTTGGACATATCCCCAACATCATAGGTGCCATTGATGGGACACATGTGGCCTTGGTACCGCTCCGCAGGAGTAAACAGGTGTACAGAAACCAGAAGAGCTACCATTCTATGAATGTGCAGATGGTGTGTTTGGCAGACTAGTACATCTCCCATGTGAATGCCAAATTTCCTGGCTTAGTGCACGGCGCTTACATTCTGAGGAATAGCAGCATCCCTTATGTGATGGGGCAACTCCAGAGGCACTGTGTGTGGCTAATAGGTGAGGACAAGGACCCTATACAGTGTGAATAGTTGTCTGGGTATGGGGTTGTCCCTGTGTGTTTAACAGTTGTCCCTCGACATTTGCAGGTGACTCTGGTTACCCCAACCTGTCATGGCTACTGACCCCAGTGAGAAATCCCAGGCAAGGGCAGAGGAACGCTACAGTGAGGCACATGGGCGAACTAGGCGAGTGATTGAGCGCACCTTCGGCCTCCTGAAGGCCAGGTTCCGGTGCCTCCATATGACAGATGGTTCTCTCTACTACTCACCAAAGAAGGTGTGCCAGATCATCGTAGCCTGCTGTATGCTGCACAACCTGGCTTTGCGACGGCAGGAGCCTTTTCTGCAGTGAAGAAGAGGAGGCAGAAGAAGAGGATGTCGACAACAGAAACAACATAATCATGCAGTACTTCAGGTGAGACACAGGTAAGAAGATGTCACTGCCTCCCACATCTCATATAATTGTTGGACCTAGGATAAGTCTGTCATTTTCACTCAGTGTATGGACCCTGACTTGTCACTTTGCCTTCCATTTCACAGATGTGGGTCTCACTTTGTGCCCTCTGCTATATTTCCTCCAGCCCTACAGCTGTGTTAGATCGGTATGTGAACAATTAAATTGACATTGCTATATTCCATGGTTATTGCAATTATACGTTTGTGAAAGCACAGACTGACTCTAGATTGTTTTGTGATTGAAGTGTGTTTATTTCTATGCAAATAAGTGGAGGGGGTTGTAAAATTGGCAGGGGGATGGTGGAGGAATGTCCATGGCAGAGTCCATTCTCTTGGTCTCACAGGTGCATTGTCCAAAGGGGCATAGGAAGTGGAGCAATGGCAGTTTAAGGGTGGACAGGGTGACAAAGTGGGACAGAAGGGTGACATTCAGGGGGGTCTCATTTCATGGAGGGGGTCTTGGCAATGTTCTCTGTCTTGTTCCTGGATCTCATGGACCGTTTGCGGGGTGGTTCTCCATCTGCAGGGGGTGGGGTGCTGGTGTCGTGTTCCTCTGGCGGTGCTTACAGTCTACTAGTGCCAGCAGAAGTGGAGGGCTGTTCATCATCCAGGCTAGTGTGAGGGACCCCTTGTTGTGCCACTGTGTCCCTCCTGGTGTTGACAAGGTCTTGCAGCACCCCTGCAATCGTGACCAGGGTGTTGTTAATGGACTTCAGGTCCTCCCTGATCCCCAGATAGTGTTCCTCCTGCAGCCGCTGGGTCACCTGAAACTTGGCTAGAACCATTGCCATCTTCTCCTGGGAATGATGGTAAGCTCCCATGATGTTGGAGAGGGCCTCACGGAGAGTGGGTTCCCTGGGCCTGTCCTCCCCCTGTCACACAGCAGTCCTCCCAGTTTCCCTGTTTTCCTGAGCCTCTGTCCCCTGAACCGTGTGCCCACTACCCCTGCCCCCAGGTCCCTGATTGTCTTTGGTTGGTGGGTTTGCCTGGGTTCCCTGTAGTGGTGGACACACTGCTGATTGACATGTCCTGGGGACAGAGGGATGGGCCCACTGGGTGGGTGCTGTGCTGGTGTTTCCTGAGGGGGAGGCTCTGTGGTGGCTTGTGCCAGTGTCAGGGGAACCGACTGTCCTGAGGTCCCTGATGGGCCAGGCTGGTCATCTTGATCCAGTTGTGCAGAGCTGCTGTCATCACTGTGGGTCTCTTCTGTGGGGGGACTGGACATGTCTGGTACCTCCTGTCCGGTGACGTTGGGTAGGGGTCCAGCAGGGGTGTAAAGGCATGATTATTGCATCTGTGTGTGCCTTTGTGTACAATGGGTGAGTGACCATGTACTTCAGTGCTTGCATTCTTGTCTTGGTCCTTGTGTGATATTTGGTCTGGGGTCTGTGTGGGTATCTGTAGTGGAGATGCTTTGGTGATGGGTTTCCATGCTTTAGTGTTGCATGCAGGGCTTGGTGTTGGGATGGGTGGGTTGTGATAGTGGGGCATATGTGAGGTGTTGGAGTGATGGGGTGAGGGTGAGGGTGGGGGTATGTGATGTCATGCAGGTAGGGTGGGGGATATAATAGTAAAGCTTTGCCTTACCAGAGTCCAGTCCTCCTGCTACTCCTGTGAGGCCCTCAGGATGCAGTATTGCCAAGACCTGATCCTCCCATGTTGTTAGTTGTGAGGGAGGAGGTGGGGGTCCACTGCCAGTCCTCTGTTCAGCAATCTGGTGTCTGAAGACCACAGAATGCACCTTCCCCCATAGGTCGTTCCACGTCTTCCTGATGTTATCCCATGTTCTGGGGTGCTGTCCCACTGAATTGACCGTGTCGACGATTCTGCGCCATAGCTCCATCTTCCTTGCAATGGAGGTGTGCTGCACCTGTGATCCAAATAGCTGTGGCTCTACCTGGACGATTTCCTCCACCATGACACTGAGCTCCTCCTCAGAGAACCTGGGGTTTTGTTGAGGTGCCATGATGTGGTGTGGGTGATGTGTGAGATGGTGTTTGTTGTGATGTGTGAGGGGATGTGTTGTGTGTTGTTTGAGGTGCGTGGATGTTGTGTAAGTAATGGTGTTGTGTGTCTGTGGATGCTGGTGTTGTTTATGGTGGTGTCTCTCTCTGGCCTGGTATCAGAATTCTGGTAGTAAGGGTTTGTAGGTGATGTGGGTGTTTGTTTTATATTGGATTGGGTGTGTGGGTGTGGTGTGTGTATGTGTATCAAGTGTGTGTATTTCTATTTGTCCAATGTGGTTGCGTTTTGTAAGTGTGTGTGTATTTTGAGCGCGGCGGTGTGTACTGCCAATGGAATACCGCGGTTGAAAGACCGCGCGTGGATTCGTGGGTCTTGATAGTGTGGGCATATTCCTGTTGGCGTGACGGTGGAGGTTTTATTATCACCAGTTTATCACTGACCTTTGGTGTGGCGGACTTGTGTGGGTGTCTGTATTATGGCGGATTCCGAGCTGCGGGTCGTAATAGCTGTAGTGGAATTCCGCGGCTGCAGCAGTATGTTGGCGGTCTTCTGCGCGGCGGTAAGCCGGATTTACCACCAGGGTTGTAATGAGAGCCAAAGTCTCTTTCAAGCACAAAGTACCTGATTTGCGTGAAAAATCTCTGCAAAGGGCCAGAGAGGAGGAGAAGTGTGGAAACAAAGGTATGTGTGTTGATTTCTCGGGCCGCACACGGCAATGCGTTGTTTAGTTTCCACGCAGGGATGGCTGTGCGTCAATTTCTGGCACTTGGTCGTGGATCCTCATCGGGTTGCGGGGTTTTCAGACGCCCCCGGGTCTGTGCGTGGAATCCTGGACTTGCGGAGTGAAGTCATAAGCGCTGCATCGATCCGGTGGGCGTTGCATGGAATTTTCTCCCGCACGGCATGCGCTGCATTGATTCCTCTCTGGAAATCAGGCTGCATCATCCCAGGTTGGATGTGCGTCGATCCAGTGGGCCATGTATCGAAGTTCTGGTTGCAACACAGGCGCTGCATTGTTCTTCTCCTTGCGAAGTCACGCTGCATCGTTCCAGTTCGGTGTGCAGTGAATTTCTCACTGCGAGGCAGGCTGCGCGCTGGTTTTAGCACGCTGTGCGTTGAATTTTCACCGCACAAGGAGTCCAGTTGCAAGAGAGAAGTCTTTTTGGTCCTGAGGCTTCAGGGAACAGGAGGCAAACTCTATCCAAGCCATTGGTGAGCACTTCTTCACCACAACCAGAGAGCAGCAAGGCAGCAGTCCTTCACAGTCAGGTGAGTCCTTAGGGCAGCCAGGCAGTTCTTTGCAGGATGCAGGTTCTGGTTCCAGTTTTCTTCTCCAGGAAGTGTCTGAGTTGGAAGGGGCGGAGGCCCTGTTTATATACCCAAATGTGCCTTTGAGGTGGGGGAGACTTCAAAGAGTGACTTAGATATGCACCAGGTCCCCTTTCAGTTCAATCCTGTCTGTCAGGGTCCCAGTACGGGGTGGGACAGTCCTTTGTGTGAGAGCAGGCCAGCCACCCTTCTAGCCCAGGAAGACCCATTCAATGCAGATGTATGCAAGTGAGGCTGAGTATCCTGTGTTTGGGGTATGTCTGAGTGAATGCACAAGGAGCTGTTAACTAAACCCAGCTAGACGTGGATTGTAAGGCATAGAAAGTTTTAAGTGCAGAGAAATGCTCAGTTTCTAAAAAAGCACTACAGTAAATACAGCTGAACAGAGCTACCCCAAATTTGGAAGAATGTTAAATCTTGGCACTGAAAGTGTGTTTCTTGTGATTTGGTGTAAATCTGCTCTGTAGTGTTTGGGACATTAAGCGTGAAAATATTTGTATAACTGGACGCTTGGGTTTGTGAAAGCCTCACAAAAGTCCTGTGGTTGCTCAAATTAAAAGCATGGAGTAATCTGATTGGTCAAGGGGGCTGTTCTTCACATCAGGCAAATTGCTCCCTGTAGGACCAAGACTCTCCCGTAAGTCTCTAGTGAGCGAGCACTCTGACTGTTGAAGAAATAGAAATTAAATGGTCACCATTACTGACTATGTCGAAAAATCCTGGTATTGTGAAAATGATCATTAAAAGCTATATAAAGTGGTAGGTTAAAGGTATCCAGCCCCCTACTAATGGAGTGGAGGTCTATGAGGCATTAGTAGAGTGATGAAGCAAACTGTAAATTCTTCTCAAAAAAATGTTGACTTCCCACCGGAGTTTTCAGGAAACTCACAAGACTCTTACAGGATCTTTAGAAAAAAATGAGAACACAGTTTCTCTCTACACACTACTATGCACACCCATCATCTAGAAAAAAGGTTGTGGTAGAGAGGCCTGTCCTTCCTCACACACTAATACGCACACCCATTGACCAAAAGGGAGGTCTCAGCAGAAAGGCCAGTCCTTCCCTGCACCCTAATATGCACATCTGTCACCCTGGGGAGGGATCTTTGAAGGGAGGCCAGTCCTTTCGCACATCCCACTATGCATTCACATCACCCTGGGAAGGGATCTCAGCAGAGAGGCCAGTCCCTCTCCACGCCCTGCAACCCACACCTGTCATCCAAGAGAGGTCTCTGCAATGAGGCTAGTCCCTCTCCACAACCTACTCCGAACATTCCTCATTCATGGGAGACATCTCTGTGTAGAGACCAATCCATTTTCACACTCTTCTACTCTACGTCTGCAGAAAGGCCAGTCCCTCTCCACAACCCTTTACGAATGCCCGTCATCAAAGAGAGATGTCTTCCCAGATAGGTCAGTCTTTTTCCACACTCTTCTACACATATCGGTTGTCCATGAGAGAGTCCTTAGGGGAGAGGCCAGTTTCTTCCCACACCCCACTGTGCACCTCCTTCTCCATGGGGAGGGGTGTGAGCAGAAAGGCCAATCCCTTCCACAACCTACTACACACACTTGCCATCCAAGAGAAATGTCTCAATAGAGATGCCAGCCTTTTCACACACTCTTATATGACTTCCCATCATCCACAAGAGAGATGTCTGTGGAGAGGTCTGTCACTTTTCATAACCTACTATGCACACAACTCTTCCTTTGGAGAGGTCCCAGCAGAGAAGCTAGCCCCACCCCATACCCTACTATGTGCATACATCACCCGAGAGAAAGGTCTCAGTGGCGACACTCTACTATGCTGACCCATGATCCAAGATGGAGGTCTCCATGGAGAGACCAGTCCCTTTTCCCAATCTACTACACACCCTCGTCCAAGAGAGTGGTGTCAGAAGAGACCGCCAGAGTTTTCGTAGTGGGCGCAACAAAAGCCTGACAGTTTGTTGCCTCGTAATACGGTCAGTGGTCTTAGGCATGCTGCCTGCAGGAGAAGGTCATCGCCGGCCACGCCAGTCCGAATGCACCGGCGGGACTGGCGGCATTGGGGCGGGTTGGCTCCAGCCAAACCGCCGAGCATGTAATACACGGTCTTTACCACGGGGGCCGAAGTGGTAAATTCACCACCTAAAGTGTGGCGGTCTTAAGACTGCCACACTCGTGATGAGGGCCCAAGTACTTGTGACATCAGAGAGCAGTGCTATCATAACTGCCTACATCGTCTGCTGAATCCCAACTGGTGGCGTAGTGTAAGCATAGAACTAAGTCCAAATTGCCAGGTGCGGAGCCACAAGAGCATTGCCTGCATCTAAGGACTGTAGCCCCCATATTGCGGGGCCTCAACACGCATAAGCGTCTTGTCGGTGGTGAGCGGATTCAACGGTTGCAGGACCCTGCGTAGCCTGCTTCTTCGAACATTCTGCATCTCTGTTGTGCAACACACCGAGTGCATGCTCATTGCGTACGGTGTCCCACTCAAAGGGGACGACCCTTGAAGGTGAGCGCTCTCCTGTAGTAGTGACTCATTCTATCTTGTGTGGCACTGATGAATTTTCACCTGTGCATGTGCCTTGAACTGTCTCGTGCTAACCGTATCAACTGGTACTGGGCACTGTGCCTCAGTTTCAGGAGGCATGGAATTTATAACTCTTTGTTATGTGTGACAGGAACTGGCTGATGTGACCAAGATCAATGGACACCAGGCATTGTGCCCATATTGCCTAGGTGTGACTCTAATCAAAGTGTACCTGACGGGGTGCCTCTCTCTTTCAAGAGGCTACCCTGCTGCATTCCCCTTCATTGTTAGTTCCTTTTGGGCCCTTCTTGTGGCAAACTATCTGCCCTTTCCTTACCCTACACCTAACAACAACATGTTGGTGGGTAGTATTGCATGGGCTGGGCCTGGGTGATGAGAGTAATTGACTGGGCTGAAGGATTGCTTCTGAGAGTCAATGGAAGTGGGTCAGATGACTGTGGTGCTTCATAGAACTTGGCTGGTGCCAGAAGGCACATTAAGTAATCATTGGGTTGAACAAACTATTACCTTCAGCCGCTCCTGCTCCGCATCCTGGGGCTGAACCTCCTGGGCGACGGTCAAACCCTCCATTTGCCAACTGTCTCCTAATCAGTCCTACTACCTACCCCCCACCTTCTTGTGCTAGCAATTGGCCTGTTGGATATCAGTTGAACCAAATTAGGGTGCTGCATGTGTGTGTGTGTGTGTGTGCAAGTGTATTCCATATGAAATTGCCTGATATTTGGGACACCATGTACAGGTGCTGAGTGAGTCCATGTGTGTGGAAGTGACTGCCTGAGGACTGCGTGTTAGTGATTACATCAGCTGGCAGTGTTATTTTACACGTTGATTTCTTGCTTACAGAATAATAAGTTTGACATTGGTTTTACCCGTGCAGCCTTGGCCCACAGCGCTGCCTAAAAGTGGTGTCATTTTCTGTGTGTACATTTCTGATATTGTTGTGATCTGGGTTGCACGCTAAAGTGTGTGGTATTGCATTATAATAATTGCCAGGGTGGGCCTAGGTTCTACAGTGTTACGCCCCACATGTGTGCTAGGGGAGTAACGTAGAATCTATCCCCTGTTTGCATACTGCTCTCCACCCCCAGCTCTTCTTCTGTGCTTTATAGTACATCCTTCTCCTTCCTCCTTTGGATCACGACTTTTAGTTACACTTGTACTCCCCTTGACCCTCCGGTGTCCCCCTGTCTGATGTCACATGCTGCGTCCAAGCGTTTTTTGTGCCTTTGCTATTCACACCTCTTTCTTTGCTCAGTCTTCACACTTTTTCTTAGCTTTTTACATTCCTTTTTCCCCCTCATTTCCTCCCCCTCCCCCTTTTCCCTTTTTCTGTCCTCCCTCTTGTCCCTTTTCTCTCTCAGTCCTCCCATTCCCCCCTTCCATTCTCCCCTCTTTCTCCTCCCTCCCCATCTCCCCCTCCCCTCTTTTGTTACCCTCCTCTTTGCTTTCATGCTCCTTTCCCTCCCAATGTGTGTGAGACCACCCAGTCCATAAAGGGAACTTACTCACACACCTAACTGCTACCTTCACCCCCTATGTCCATGAAGGCGATCGCCTAACCGGCGAACCCTGAGCCTAAATAGGCTACTAGAGACCTATCCTCTATATGCCCCACACACTTTTGTGTTTGAAGATGCATACTACTGATGTCACTTTAATCTGGGTTTTGGCCTACTACTGCAAGTAATATCTCTGAGTGTGATATATGCCCAGAAGTTCATGATGTTCAGATTGTACTAATTATAGTGTGTGTTGAATATAATATTTATTTAAATATCACACATGTGAAGTCTCTTTTATGATACTCAGTGTATTTATTGTGGGAGTGCTGTGCCAAGGTTTTACACATCACTTATGTGGTAAGCTTGATGGCTCAGTGCCAAGCAACTCAAGAGTGAGCGCAGGTAATACAGTGATTGTAATCACCTACACTCGATGGGAGTGCTAGGTTCTGCCTGGCTGGGGCACTGCCACAGCCACCCAGAATGGGCTGCTTCCACCAGTAGTGTACACTTGGAAGTACAACTAAATACACTCCTTGATGTTATTAAGGAAGATCATCTTTCCTTCTTCAGTCAAGGGTACCCCACCTCACTTTAGAGACCTGGCATATCAAATCAGGTGTTATTATGAAAAGTAGCACACATCCAATGGTCACAGAGAAAAGCAGAAATTGTTTTAGTAACATATCTTCAGGATTTCTCCATCTCAGGGTGAAATGGTTTTGACTATTTCCATTTTATTTATATTGGAATATACAACGACTATATGAGGAAAGAGAGTAAACAACTGACAAAAGCTTTCCTTCATTTGGATTTCAAGTCCAACCCCTGTGATTATGCCTTGGCCATTGCCACCACAGAACATATCATGAGGTATGGGAGTACACAATCCAAAATGCTCTCAACCGTCAGTGATAATTAAAGCCACTTCATGACACTGTGGCCAATCCAAGAGATGTTCAACTGGAAAAATTCAAGCTCTCTGTCAAAGCCACAAAGTATGCCCTATTCTCTAGCCCAATGGATAAAGCTGCGTCCCAAAATCCAGAGGTGACCAATGATTCAGTATGGGGGATACCAGTCACAACAGGTTGCAGCAGAATGAAAAATATTCAGAAAGAACATGTAGTTAGTACAGGGGATAAAAAAGGGAGGGTGGAAAAATGGAGGGTGAAAAAGGAGGCTTGCTATTTTGACGCACATTCGGCCAAACCGTGCACCATATTTAAACTTTGATGCCCGCGGACGTCAAAATCCCACCGTGTGCGTCATTTTCTGGATGCGGGAAACCGCCTTGCGTTAATGATATGCAAGGTAGGCGTTGCCGTCCAAAAAATGACACAAACACCCGTGCACCTTATTTATGCTACCACGCAAAAATCCCGCGCGGCCGGGAGGCAGAGGCGGAAAATTACGCACAGCCCAATTTGCATCAAAAATTAACGCCTGGGTCAGGGCAGGCATTAAAATGGGGCAAACACACCTGTATTTAATCAAAACACACAGAAACAACAGCAGAGCTCCAAAAGGAAGACGTGGAGGTGCTTTTCATCCAGCGTGCACGCAGACGCAGAGCACAGGACCAGCAACAGCAGCATCCACAACACCAGCAGGGACCCCAAAGGCAACGCAGAAGGCAGGAGAGGATATTCCGCACCAGGACAACCCTGCATGGCCTCAGGGAACATGACATCATCAAGAGGTACAGGTTGAACTGGCAAGCCATTCAGCAGCTGCTGCGCAACATTGAGCCACAGTTGGCACCCAGCTTGCAGACACCCTGCACCATCCCACCAGAAACCAAGCTGCTAGCTGTACTACACATGTTGGCAAGTGGCTCCTTTCAAACCACTGGCGCTCTATTTGCTGGGATCTCACAGCCATCATTCTCCGCCTTCCTACCCAAGGTACTGGATGTCATCATCACACTCATACCCTGCCACATCTGCTTCCCTAAGACACAGCAGACGCAGCAGGAGCACAAACAGGGATTTTACCTCATTAATGGATTTCCACGCGTCCTTGGTGCCATTGACTGCACACATGTACACCTTGTGCCACCTGCTGCAACTGAACATCTATACCGCAACAGGAAGCACACACACTCCATCAATGTGCAGGCCATTGTGGATCACCACGGATTGATCACCAACATCGTAGCAAAGTATCCTGGAAGTGTTCATGATTCATTCATCTTCCGTCACTGTACCATCAATCAACACGTCCAGGATGGATGATATGGAAATGGGCTACTTGTTGGTAAGTAAAGAAACCTACTTATATACACATTGCATAGCAACCCTCTAGGACAAACAACAAATACACCACGACAGCGACATGTGGACAGGAACCCACTGAGGTTGTGACACCGCTAGGCATGTTTCACATCCTCACCCAATGGGAGACACACCTAGGATCAAATGATTGTTCCAAATAACAACTGATGCCACTCCACAGAAACAAGGGGAAAATGTAAAACAATACAATGACAAACACATGGTGCCAAGTGGCATTACATCTGCGAAGATAAAATTCCAATAACACATCAATAACACCCAATCAAATACCCTTCCAGCCAATACGTACTGTGGAAGGGGTGTGGAATGTAATTTGCTGCAGGTCAAACACAGTGACTCACATAGTATAATGGTGACTACAATCAAGGTCACATGCAATCATTGAGGCCATTCCAATATCTCACACCACTCCTGCTCTCACATTGCCCACTACCAAGAGGCAAGTGGACTGTGCGAAGAACACATCTTGATGGGTCAATATGGAAAGTGCACATTCCTGCACATACGCATTGTGACAAATTAATACACACACAACAGATGTAATGCCATACGGACCATCTGAAACTCAAAACGACAACCTCACAACCAAGTTAGCCAGCTGAACTAGACCATGTGCAGTAGTCTAGGTAGACGTTACAACCTGATTCAACTTGCCAAGGGCAGAGAAATAGGTCTGCATTGAACTTGTCACACATGTGAAATTAGTGTACAGTCAAATGTTAAGACGTCAATGATCACAATGTATGGAGAAGTTTGGCTAATTGTCACCTTGCAAAATGTAAGCGTCTCACTGATGGTTAAATGAATCTATTGCATATGTCAAAATGTATGGAATGTCCAGAGTACATAGATGCAAACGCGTTACCACTACTGTTGATTTGATTCTGTGTATGGAACTATCATCTCACCCCCAGTGAAGACACAGGCACACCTGTATCACAAGTCACAATGCAAGGGAATACACACTATACTTCAACTCTCAAAATATACTGCTGACAACCGGTCAGCAGCCAAACGCTCGTTCAGCAAGGAAACAACCCAATGCTGATGGTACATCCTAGAAGCCAAGGAATCAACACAATATCACAAACACCGATGAGTCACTGACAACACAAGAGAACTACTGCCATGCAAGGTGATATTAATGGGGCAAGTAACATCAACATGATCTCAATCATTTTCTCTTTCAGCTGATCAGGGGTATGGGATCCAGCCATGGATTATGACCCTATTTGGCAACCCAAGCACCGCAGCAGAGCATGCCCACAATGAGGCACATAGTAGGACACACACCATAGTCGAGAGGACCTTTGGCATCCTGAAGTCGAGATTCAGGTGCCTCGACATCACTGGAGGCAGCCTCCTTTACTCACCGGAAATGGTCTGCAAGATCATTTTAACCTGTTCCATCCTGCACAACATTTGTGTACCAAAGAGCATTCCCCTGTTAGAACCAGAGCCACAAATGCCTGAAGAGGAGGAAGAGGAGGATGCCGGCCATCAACATGAGGGAGACCAACCAAACACAGCTGCAGGATTGCGTAGGCGCCAACATATTGTCAACAATTTCTTTTGAATCAACTCACCATCACCACTGTATTAACATATGTAAATAAACACCTACAATAATCACCATATCATGGTCTGGGTAATCATTTTTGCTCACCTTTATCACTAACTATCAGAATAAGAGCGTATCCTCATGGAGCATTGCTGATATACCGATCAGGACACAGAAATGTCCAAAGCTATTGTGATGCGTATTAATCAACAGTCACATTCACACACACTGTAAATGACATATATCCTGTACATTTCACATTTGAAGGGCAATAGCAGAGGACCACACCTATTTCACACATACATGTTGGCAACATGATTCTTTGCAGCATATGGCACACAACTAAGACACCATCAGTCAATAATGGAACAAAAAGCATCATACATGAGGCATTGGATGTGCTATTGCATTAGTAACACTAATGAATGGCCACACCCTTGACAGCAGTAACTGTCACATCACCTATCTTTGCAAGGACCATGTGTGACTAGAATTCCATATAAGCAGAACCCAGATAGCACAAGAGCCACACCTATGACAAGCATTGCGCACATGAAATTCCATGTACATGTCAGCCCATGTCCTAAGTCCTGACACACCCATGTTCCCGGTCTCACCCCATCCATCTTAATAGGTCCCAGCAATAGTAATATGTGTACCCAGATATTCCCTCCTCTACACACACACAGACTAACAATTTTAATCCAGTGTGCTTCACCCTTTAGTATGGTATGCCATAGTCATTGTACATCTGTCTGCATCGACGTCAGGTTAAATAATGCACTGGCTTGTAGTCTCTAAGCCCTGTTATCACCTGTAGATTGCTTCCCATGTGAAAGGTACTGTTCGCCATTTGAACATGCACTGCCCTTGCAGATGCTTGGAACAGCATAGAAGCTACCATTTTATCAATTACACTGTTATGCATTGCCATAAAAATCAGCTGTGTAACACATCCCTTGGGTTAATGTGTCACCTTCCAAAACACAGGACTAACACCGTTTTCCATGTCAACTGTCTTATTCCTCCTCCGACCAGTCTCAGTCAGGCCACTGAGTATGTACCTTGTGAAATTGCTGGATCTTGATTGACCCTGCATCCTTTTAGCCTGACTGGCATACTCAAATACATTGTACAGCATAATCTGCTTATTTATCGTACCATAGTTGGGAACTTGTCTCCAAATACCCAAATCATGGCCTATCCCTTGTCTGGGTCTCATGTATGCATGAGTGAGAAATTGTGACAGTGTACCATGGCCGTATGCAGGGATTGGTTATGGTGCCTCCAGCAGAACCAGCAACGTCAGATAATGTGCCTGAAAAGTTCACACATGTTAGGACCCTTCAGTTCACATGTTGATTCACATTGCTCACAACATATTGATGGGCCATGCGTGGTGAATAGCTGCAAGAATAATCAGCACAGAGGCTATGATGTTCCCAGATGCAGAGGGAATTTTAGAGGCCAACCTGTGCACAAATGTTGTGATGACACCTGCCAGTACAAGATTCTTGAGATATTATCTTACTCAGCACACCAAGCTTGCCCTGTTGGCAGTCTCATAACACGTCTGCAGTGACAGGGTAGGACCATCCCCATATGGGTTCTCAAAGCCTCATTTGCTTTACTTCCATTGATCTCCAAAGGATACTCAGTAGATACAGGAATAGCCGCCACAGACTCATGACTAGACCTGGACGAAACTGTTACAACATAGACCACTAAAAATATATAGGCGAAACATTGGCTCACACACATGAACCAGACACCTCTGTGCAATTGATCACTGGAAATATGTGGCCACGTGCTGCTTGGTCTTCTGGTCCTCCACTGCCACAGGAGAGTTGTGGCTCAGTTATATGACCTCAACTGTGGTTTGACATTACAAATGTGGTTTATCTTTGGATCTCCATGTCACAAACACGGTACCCACTTAGTATGTACATGTGCCTGACTCATGGTGGGTTCACCAACAAGAGCCTAGGAAGCAGTATCCAAAATTCTAGGACACGTGACGGCCAAGTTTTGGGCCATTGACATGAACAACCATATGCTATCTATCCAGTGCATGGTTTGTCATTTGTGGTGTTTATGTTACCCAAAAACTAGAAAGTGCACACAGCAGTTGTTGCTACATGTATGACTAACACATGTCCTCTCTCATTTCCACACTGACTTGCTACTGAGGGATGGACACATTGACTCCACATGCATACAAGCATATTTGCTATAATGCATCTCGTGATGGTCACACAGTGAGTCAACAAAAATATTGGTAGCCAAAGCCCACACATTGAGCCCTAGGCATTGAGGTATTGTACTTATGTGCGTCACCTTGCTATCCTCTCCTGACGCCAAACATGCCCAATTTGTTTAATACATATATGTAGGCCACACGTTTGGCCATCTATTGCGTCAGTCAAGAGTGAAAATCCTGTACATGAAGTAGCGGATCATGGTCTGCAGTAGTATGATGTGTCACATGTGCCCATACACCTTCATGCCCAAAGTGGGTGCAATGAGCCTATCTCAGTATTGTCACAACTGTAATATACCTTTCAAATGGTAAAATGACCCGAACCCAGTTAATGCTCGAAATGTTGCCGCATACGCGTCAAAAAATGACGCACATGCGTCTAAAAATTACGCTTATGGCCGAAAAACAACGCATAATGCCTTGAAAGAACGATTGGCCCTGAGCGGTATCTTCCACTCTGTACCTCCGAAAATTGGTTAAGTTTGAAACAATTTAGAAACATATGGATGCGGGCTGAAATCTACTCCTGTGCGTCGGTAAAAATGATGCATAGACTGTATGCGTAAAAATATTTTGACGCATGACAATAAAAACGCCCGCCATTTTAGGCAGGAAGTGATGTAATAGGATATCCTGTTTACATAATAGGTACAGTGGGTGTACTTTCACTTTCACTTTGTAGTCTGTGATATTTCCTGACTGTGTGGCTGTGTCTCAATTTGTCTTTGTGTATTTAGTGAATTTGTCTCCTGTGTGGTCTTTTCATTGTCTTTTTGTGATTAAAAACTTGTTGTAATATCCTGCCTGAGTGTTTTTTGTGGTCATTTGTGTTGTAAACTATTGTCTTTGTTTGTTTGGGAGTCTGTTGTGGGTAGTGTTAGTTTGGGTATAGTTGAGCTGTGTTAGTTGTTTAATTGAATTTTTTCTGTTCTACTTTCCCCCTATTCTCCTTTGTTCCTCTTTATCCCCTATTTCTCTTTTTGTACAAAATGTTGGGTAGGCCTCGAATTGGCAAAAATGGGAGAGGAGGAGCTGGGTGGGTTCATTTGGCTTGTGTGCCATTTCCTACCCCTGATGATTGAGGCAGGTGGGCGTGTGATACAGGGGTATCATACTGAGGCATGGAGGCTCCGGTGGGCAAAGGTGTTGCATCATCTGCAAAGGATTTAGAACACACCCAGAAACTACCACCAGTTGAAGCACCGCTGTGCTGACCTTGTCTCCAGGGAGCAAGATCTGCTGGACCACCTGGGGATTGTGATTGGTGGCCCTGTTGGTGAGTACCAATCATGTTAATGTGCACATTTAAATGCTCTGTAGTGACATCAGCTGTTTTTTTACAATATCTGCTGGCAATGTTGAGTGTGTGGAATGCTACTGAAACAGACAGGGTCATATTTCTACTTTGTTAAGGACCACAATTGCGAGCTGTTTGGAAGCAAGAGCTCCGCAAATTTACTGAATACATTTGTATTATGTAAATTAGTGCCTCCTTTGTGTCAAACAGCAACACAAATCAGGAGCCAATTATGTATAGATATAGGCCACAGTTGCCTGTGAGGTATAGCTTTTTCCAATTCATTACTGTCATTTGTTGACGCAACAGCTAGACTGACTTTCTAAACACAACAGGAGGCTGAAAATTAGTGCAGGCTTCACATCAATTGATGATAGCAATGTGGCGCAAACATATGTCTCATGTGTGTTTGGTGAGTCTGTAAGGAAACCGATCATGGAAATTCAGAAAATCTTAGGGATTATTGTGCCCCTCCTTCATTTCAGATACATGTCTGATCTGGATTTGGACACATAGGTAACAAGTTCTAGCTGCGCTCAGCTAACATCTTAGACTGGTATTTGGAGTTTGTAGTGCCACATTTCAATTAGGGATGGCTGTCCAAAGGTATGCACATGGGTTCATATCTCTATGGTTGGTGCAACTCATCATAGCTGTGCCACATCAAATGAAGAAACTGTACCAAAATGAGGGCTAACAGCTGTCCCTGGTCCTCTGAACATTGTACCTGTGTGTCATAAATTTGTGATAGTCACAATGGCTGATTGACTGGTAATGCAGTCCTCACGGAAAGTGGCTTTGGCTGTCTCTCATGGATACACATGATGAGACGAATACACTCCATGATTTTGTCTGCTCACTAATGAAGGAGCATGTTTGCCACCACATGATAGGTAGGGCCACTGCATGTGTGCAGATATGTTTGTATCACTCACTGGAGTCCTTGGGTCTGTACATGTTTGGCGTGGTATGTAGGATGCAGTATCATCATGTCTGAGAGGCTTTACCTTCTGATGTAATCTTACACATAGTATTTGTCTTTGGAATTGTTGTACAGTGCACAGACATTAAGCACATTTCTCCCTTCCATGCCTTACAGGTGGACCGACACCCTACACTGTTGGTGAGGTGGCTCGATTCGAGGACCCAGACAACTCCAGTAATGTTGATATGTCTGTTTGTTGGACACATAGCAAGGTGTGATGCAGTGGCCAATCATTTGTTTTGTCCCATGAGTGGAATATCATTTTATCACCATCTTTGAGTTGGCCAATCCTTATCGTATTGTCATATTTTGGTATTCTAGGTCAGTCCTGTCGGCACGGCAATGTGAATAGGGATGAGTCATGTGGATAAAACCTGATTCAGAAAAAGTCGCACTGGACCAGCTAGTCAATGGTTTGCCCACAGACTTCTGCTTCCCTATTCACTAATGTAATTGAACTGTATGTTAAACTTCCTAGCAGCATGTAGCTCCACATGTAGTGCTACTTGAGTGCAATGGCCTTGGTGTGCATGCAACTCATGGCCAGAGGTGTTCTTGCATCTCTCTGTTTGTTGTAAGTCATGGCTTACTGGTAGTAAATGATATGGACAGATGTCTGCATTTCCAAACATGAGTGTCGATGGGATTGGTCAAGGGTCAGCTGTCTCCTATTTGGAGATCCTCCTTACCTGTGGTGCGTGTGCTGGGCCAAACCCATGTCCAGCTTTCCTAAGCTTCTTGGGTGTCCTTGTTGTTGAAATAATTAGTTGATGGTCCACCCCCCCAGACACAGGCATAGGGTTGTGAATAATGTACCTAGGACTGATGTTACAAGTTTGGTACACAGACATGTAAATCAGTAAATCACTTGTCTGAACCAAGTGTACACACTCATGATTAGCACATGCTTACTCTAATGGCAAGTCCATTTACAACTCACAGATCATGTGGCCCTAGATTTCCATCCCGTACAATGACATTTGGAGCCCTGGCAGTGGTGGAGGATGTGCAGCATGATTTTTAGCTGACAACTGGCAGAACTAGGATGCCAAAATTATGCCAGCTGTTACCCATCTTGTAAGGTTTGGATGTGCTATGTGTGATAGGACCTTTGTAGGCTGGCTTGCCATGTAGTTCCTCAGGGACAATCGATGATCTGTATGATGATTTTGGCTGTTACACGTACAATAGATGTATAGTCTGATTTACTTCTTGTGCCATTTCACACAATGCAGTACCTAATGTTAGGTTTTCTATTCGTCTTAACAGCTGCAAACATGACTCACATCCAGGTCAGGGAGTTTCAACGGCGGGCAATGAGATACCGCCACATACTAGATGTTGAGTCTGGGTACCGCAACATGGCCCGTAGATATCGCCATGAACGAGCCTCCGGAGCCTGGAGGGTATTTGCACACGGCGGCCCTTCTTTGCCTACCACAACCACCACCAGCACCACCACCACTACCACCCAGGTGGCACCACCAGCAGCTGGGACCTTTGCAGGACCATCCACAGCAACTGCTCCTGGACCAAGCACAGCACCACCTGCAGGGCAGCCTACAGCCATTGACACAACACGGGCCCATACTTCCTTGGCTGGCACCCAGACCACCCCTGCTGCAGCCATTGACCCTGTTGCTTTTTCTCAAATGCAATGGAAATTGTACCGTATCCTTAGAAAGCTGAGCAGACTGCGGCAGGAGGTGCAACAGGTCAACTGGCAGGTGCGTTCCATCAAAAAGACCCTCTGGAGGGCCAACCTATAGACATGTTGACGGACACAATTCCCTCCCCTCCCTCCTCTTTCCTGGTTCTTATACTTTGTGGGTTTAGGGGGCTTAGTGTTAGGTTAGTATAGGCTATTAGTTTAGTTAGTGTTAGTGGGTGGGGGTTCCTGAATATTTACATAGTTTATTTTTATGTGTGTGTTTGGCAATGTTGGGGTTCTTGTGTTTTAAAAAAACTAAATATATAAAATAAAAAAATAAAAAATAAAAATATATATATATTTGTTTAGTATAGGATAGTATGTGTTTAGGTTAGTATATGTTGTCTTCCATGTGCCCCGTCTCATAAGGGGGTGGGGGGTTGATGTTTAGAACGTTTCATTGAATGTGATAAGTAAGTTTAGCTTAGGTTAGTCAGGGAAAGTTGTGGATAATGAGTAGTTAGAGTAGATTAGGGTAGGTAAGGTCTTTCCCTGAGTTTTCACTTCTGTTTTTACTGTTTAATAAATATCTAGGTAACCCTTTACAGTATGTGTCAAATGCCTGTAATTCAGGGCCTTGGCATGAGTGTACAGTGTTTCTTTTGCATTAGATTTTGTGTCCTATGCTGCAAACACATCCCAACTGAGCTGTAACATTGGCAGCTACCCCAAAGCTACTTGGCTAAGATTTGGCCATTCATTGCAACCACCAATCACGGTTACTATGGATCCCAAAGTGTTTTTTTTTCACGATGTATGTTTTCAATGTCACATACTGTGCTTCCAGATTTAGGAGGTCATTCTGACCCTGGCGGTCTTGGACCGCCAGGGTCACGAATGACGGAAGCACCGCCAACAGGCTGGTGGTGCTTCAACAGCCATTCTGACCGCGGCAGTAAAGCCGCGGTCGTCCCACATGGGCCGGCGGTTTCCCACCGTTTTTGCCCCGGCTGGGGCAAAAACAGTGGTTTTCACCGCCAGGAAGAGGCTGGCGGTAAGGGGTGTCCTGGGGCCCCTGGGGGCCCCTGCACCGCCCATGCCACTGGCATGGGCAGTGCAGGGGCCCCCTAACAGGGCCCCGGCCAGCTTTTCACTGTCTGCCTAGCAGACAGTGAAAAGCGGGACGGGTGCAACTGCACCCGTCGCACGGCCGCAACACCGCCGGCTCCATTCGGAGCCGGCTCCTGTGTTGCGGCCCTTATTCCCGCCGGCCCAGCGGGAATGTTGGAATGGGGGCAGTGGTATTTTGGCCGCATGGCGTCCAAATGGCGGTTCCCGCCTGGCGGCCGGCTACCGCCGCCCACCAGGGTTGGAATCACCCCCTTAGTATTGGGGACACTGTGTTAAATCTGACTGCAGTCTGATGTCTAAGGAAATCCTTATAAGGTGAGTGGTAGTAAGCTCTCTTGTAGTATAGTGTACATAACTCACATAGATCATTTGTTACACTGTTCCGCATGATTACTTATTTGAATGTAAACTCATACACCTCCATACATGCAATTTGATGTGTGTTAGCTTAAATTTGTGGGAAATGTCACATACGTTAGTTTTGCATTGAAGCAACAATTTGAAGGCACCATTTTATGGTTTTGACACCCCTTGAGGAAGAGTTATTCTGTCCAACACAGCATTATGGTGTATAGTTTCTCTTCCTCAGAAATAACCCTCAGTAAGGGCAGAGTATGGTAGAATCCAGGCCAGTGTGCATAGTTATCAGCCCACATTATTTCAGGACAGTTGTATTGACAATCTATGATAACTGACAGGAGGCAAAATTCAAAGATCTACTGCATGGTTGATGTGTCACATTACACAGAGACAAAGTTGTTGTGTAAGTGCTATTTATTGAAAAGTGCTGCAGTGCTATATGTACATTGTCCATGATTGTGAGTCCATTCTAGTGACATCTTCCATTGTGAACCTACACAAGTGTAAAAGGACATGATATTGGACATGCTGGGGTGAAGTGTCAGAGGGACAGGACTTGCCAATGAGTTAGTGAGGGACAATCACAGGGCAGGCTGAAAAGATAAACAGTGGTTTGCAGAACAGTGCTTGAGTACAGTTGTTGCAAGACTGGCATGTTACAAAGCGCAGGACCTTGGCAATAGGTGGCCATGTGGCAGGGACTAGTGCTATCGGGTACTCTTACGTTTGAAGGTGATCTGTTCCTGGTCTTCATCTTTTGATGTGTGTGTTGCCTCCTCTGCCCTTGGTGGTTATGGTTGTGAAGAGGCAACACACACCTCAGTGTGTGCAGACGTGAAGTCAGACATCCCGTGTAGCTGCTACCTGTGGGGGTCTTAAAGGCAGTACTGCAGCAAGGAGGATCTGCTGGTACTTAAGAATAGCACCCACATCACGATGGTAGGCAGCCAGGTGGGCCCTGAGGGGTTCAATGTTGTATTCGTGCTCGCGTTGACAGCCTTTTTTCTACTTCCTGCAAGATAGTTGTTCGCTCTTGCATAGCTGCTGTCTGTTGACATCATGCACAAATGCACCCCCTCTAGGCTGGCTGCCATAGTTTGCATCCCCACCCACACCTCCTTGGCCAGCACCTGCTGTACTCCGACTACAGTTCTCTCAAAGCTGGTGCCAGTGTCGTCAGAGTCCTCAGCTGTATTGGAGCTGGCAGGTCGTACAATTGGGGTTGTGGGTGGGTATCTTTGATGGCTGCTGTATCTGTGCTCCTCCTTGTGACTGAAGGTGGGGTCTGGAGTGTTTCAAGGACCTCTTGGAGGGTCTGCTGGCTGATGTTTGCAAGATCATCATCCATGTCATCAGGGTAGTCCTGGACAGGCATATCCGCAGGAGATCAATTGTCCTCTGCAATGAAATATGGTACAATTAGTGTGTCAGTGTTGTGGGCTTTGTCATGTGACATGCCTGCCTTGTGATGATTTACACATTGTAATCTTGGTTCCTGTTCATTGCTCCTGCCTGTCTTTCAGATGGCCACTCTCCCAGGCCTATGCCCCACATGCATGTCACATGTATTGTGGTCAGTTTGTGGACTTCTCAGCATCATCTCCTCTAGGTGTTGGTTCTGGCCAAATAGTGATTTGCCACCTTCTTGTCCTACTCAACCGTCTGTCTACTTCCATTCTCATTGTGAGGCCTTTCACTGGCTGTGGATGTTCTGATGGCACTAGCAGCACACTTAACAATCTGGACCTGCCCCAGTCTCTGCTCTTTCACACCCACCTATATGTAGTTGCAATGTAGCGTATACTATGTATAGATTTGTAATGACACAATATGGATGTCAGCATTGGTAATGTGTACTGCTGATGTTGGGGAATGTGTTGGGGAATGTGTGGTACATTGGACTGCCCTGTTAGTCGTAGCAGTGTCCTATTTCCACCTCTGAATGTGTAGGTGTATTTCGGTGACCAGTTACATGTGTCCTCCCCCTCAATGCTGTTGTCTGAGCAGTATGACATTTGGGATGTTGCATTGTGACCCAGGCACAGGATGGACACTGACATATGCAGCATGGGTATGACATTAGTGCTGTGCACCTCCTAATGTCGATGACATTGGCTGTTGTTTGCGGCTACTAAGCACATTCACATTTGATAGGACTGGAACATTTGTCTTGTTTCAGGGGATAGTTGACGTAGTCATCCTGAACCCTCTAATTTGGGTGTGTTTGATCCATGGGGAGGTTCCTGCCATTAGCTACTTGACCAACACACACAGCGGAGGTGGTAGTGGCAACTGTTATCAATCTTACATTCCAGTTGTCAGTATGGCTAGAGGTTGTTAACTGTGACCTAGTTAATTTAGGTAGTATAGTGGCTGACGTGTTATGGGCTGCCAGTTTGACGTTGTGCCCTTCCCTCCTGGCCTGGCTTTACCTTTGCAACATAGTTGGCATGGCAGCATACACCCATGGGAAGGTTGTTGATGTTGTGTAGTGGTGTGCCCCAGGTTTCTTCTGAACGGGCCATGGTCCGGTGCCGTGCCCCTTTACTCATGCCACTCCCTGAATATGATGACTTACATGCATTGTGTAGTAGGTATTCCCCCCCGCTTGCAGTTCACATTAGTGCATTTTAATTCCCCATGAGACTTACCCTGCATGTGCGTTGTCTCCTGTTAGTCTGCGCTGTCCTGTCCTTGGATCCCTGTGACGATCTCCTCAGGGATGACGGCTGCGACCATCTACTCCATGTGGTCCAGGGGCTCCTGTGGTGCTGGACTCCCATCTCCAGTCTGCAGTGCTGCCTTCCTGGCCATCTTTTCCTGTAGTAGGTATCCCCCCCCCGCTTGCAGTTCACATTAGTGCATTTTAATACCCCATGAGACTTACCCTGCATGTGCGTTGTCTCCTGGTAGTCTGCGTTGTCCTGTCCTTGGATCCCTGTGACGATCACCTCAGGGATGACAGCTGTGACCATCTCCTCCATGTGGTCCAGGGGCTCCTGTGGTGCTAGACACCCATCTCCAGTCTGCAGTGCTGCCTTCCTGTTCCTGGCCATCTTTTCCTCGGTCCTGCGCTTGCAGTCATGCCAGCGTTTCTTCCACTCAATGACTGTTCTGCGTACTTCTGCCACACTGTTAATCTTGTCAACAATTTGTTGCCATATTGCCTCTCTCCTACTGATTGGCAACTTTGAGGTGACAAACAGTTGGTGCTGGTGACGCTATTGCATCAAAAAACGCTGCATATCCGGTTTGCGGTGTCGTAAATCGTCTCACAGTCATTTCCGCTGCGTTAACGTAGTTTTTCTTTCCAACGTGATGCTGTGGTGTGCCTCAAAGAAAATGACTCACACCTGTGGTTTGCGTCGCAGTGCGTCAAAGTATAAATTTGTCACAATTCATCCTGGGCTTACCGTCGATACTGGAGAGGGATGGTGAACGGCCCGCTTTCTGCAAGTCCTGCTCTGCCGAGGTAGGGGCGACCCCTTCCGGTAGCCACGGTGCTGTTGACAATAGTAAGCCCCCACAGTCCATGCCCTCCAGAAGGAGTCCCAGAGAAAAACCCCAAGGGGGGAAAAACCTCCAACAGGAACTCCCTGAAACAGAAGGAGGACACAAGGATTAGAACTCAGGATCCTGGAAATCTCGAAGACTGAAGACAGAACAAGAACGATTGGCGTCTCAAACGAAAACCAGCCAGAGCGTGACCACCACCGCTGAAGTGTTGCAATGCAATGAGAAGAAGAAAGGATTCCCCTTATATACCCCTAGACAGGAAGTGATAAACAGGAAGAAGTAACACCACCATCTTGGCTTGGGAGGGCGCCATAGCTAGAGATAGAAAATATACCCTTGTACAAAAGGAACAGATGCATGCAGGGAAGAAGGGACGTGCACAGCATGCTGGGAAGGAGAAGGCATGCTTTAAAACCATGCATGTGGAAGAGGAAGGCCCTGAAGGAGTGTGGCAGGTGAGTAATGCTAGGGGGGGAGGCCCAGACACCCTAGAACAGTGTCTGTGTCGCGCGCTGTGCTCGGCGAGGACCGCAACCCAATTCTGGGTCTCCGGCCCCGCCGCGCTCTAATAACAGCGCGCGGCCGGAGAAAAGGGCCGCCCCGGGCGCCGCAACCCTTGACCCGGACCGCAGCTTCCCCCGTGGCCCGGCCGTGGGCTGCCGCGGCTCCCCCGCGGTTCGGCCGGGATGCACTGCAGCGGCCCGCGGCGCAACAGTAGGCCCCCCCCCCGAGGCCCCAGGTTTGTGAGGGAAAAGACAGAAAAAACGATGGATCAAAAGAGGGGCATGAACCGAAGGTGCGTCTTCCAAGGAGCATTCACTCATAGGGTAGCCCTTCCAATGAATGAGGTATTGGAGACGACGACGGAAGACCCGAGAGTCACAGATTTCCTGGACCTCGTATTCAGGCACGTTATCAATCAATTGAGGAGGAGGACAGGTGAATTGTCTGTGAAAAGGATCAGGGATGTAGGGTTTGAGTTGTGAGACATGGAATACAGGATGTATTTTCCAAGTCAGAGGCAAGCGAAGACGAACAGACACAGGATTGATTTTCTGAAGAATCAGGAATGGACCATAATATCGAGGTTTACATTTATTTTGGGTTAGTTGGAGAGGTAAGAATTTAGAGGAAAGACAGACCTTATTGTGGATCTGATAACGAGGGCCTCACAACGTTTCTTATCAGCCATCCTTTTCATGCGTGTTTTAGTGGCTAAAGGATTTGAATGTATGACACGTTGGATACCCCGTAGTTGCCAGACATATGAGGTAATGGCATGAAGATTGGAGGTTTCTTTCAGAGGAATAGGAAAGGCCTTTGGATGGAATCCATAAGAACAATAGAAAGGGGAGACTTTCGAGGCACTGTGTACTGAAATGTTGTAGGAGAATTCTGCAAGTGGTAGATACGTAGACCAATTACTCTGTGTAGCATTACAGAAGCTACGTAAATATTGTTCAAGGCCTTGTTTCAGCCGTTCTGTCTGTCCATTCGTTTGGGGATGGAAACCTAATGACAAGGCCACCTCTATTCTTAGTGTCTTACAAAATTGTCTCCAAAATCCGGAGATGTATTGGGGACCCCGATCTGAGATAATGACTTGTGGTAGGCCATGAAGCCGAAAGATCTCCTGGATAAAGATTTGGCTTAGTTCCTTAGCCGTAGGTAGTTTTCGTAATGCCGTGAAATGTGCCATCTTTGTGAAGGAATCAAGTGTTACCATTATTACCCGATTCCCAACCGAAGACGGCAAAGAGCACATAAAATCAGTGGATATAGTGTGCCACGGACCTGGTGGAACAGGTAACGGACGGAGTAATCCTACTGGTTTATTACGAGGTGTCTTGGCTTGTGCACTGATGGGACAAGAAGACACATAGGGGGTCATTCTGACCCTGGCGGTCATGGACCGCCAGGGCCAACGACCGCGGAAGCACGGCCAACAGGCTGGCGGTGCTTCCTGGCCAATTATGACTGCGGCGGTAAAGCTGCGGTCAGAAAAGGGAAACCGGCGGTTTCCCGCCGGTTTTCCCCTGGCCATAGGAATCCTCCATGGCGGCGCTGCAAGCAGCGCCGCCATGGGGATTCCGACCCCCTTCCCGCCATCCTGTTCCTGGCGGTTCTTACCGCCAGGAACAGGATACAAGGAACGGGTGTCGTGGGGCCCCTGGGGGCCCCTGCACTGCCCATGCCACTGGCATGGGCAGTGCAGGGGCCCCCTAACAGGGCCCCATAATGAAGCAGACACTGAAAATCGCGACGGGTGCCACTGCACCCGTCGCACCCCAGCAACTCCGCCGGCTCCATTCGGAGCCGGCTTCATCGTTGCTGGGTCTTTCCCGCTGGGCAGGCAGGCGGCCTTTTGGCGGTCGCCCGCCCGCCCAGCGGGAAAGTCAGAATGACCGCGGCGGTCATTTGTCCGCGGTGCGGTCTTCTGGCGGGGGAACTTTGGCGGGCGGCCTCCGCCGCCCGCCGAAGTTGGAAAGACCCCCATAGTCTTCAGTATCTGCTTTGATTGTGGGCCACCAGAAAGAGCGAAGCCTTCATTCCCTGATGACCTGCGATAGGGGAGTCATGGCACATACGTAGGGTTTCTGTCTGGACTACCTTAGTAGGTAGAAACAGGGCTTTTTGTAATAATAGTATTCCTGGCTTTATGAAGCTGCGGTCATAAATTGTTCATTTCAGTTATTTCAAGGTTGGAATATTCAGTCTTAACCTTGTCTAGGAATGTTTGTACTAGGCCAATGATCTTATTATTTTCAAATAGGTTTTGTACGGGAGAATCGCTACACTCAGGGTAGCGACGGGACAGGGCATCTGCCAAGATATTCTGAGAACCAGGGATATATGTGATGTAAATATCATATTGACAAAAAAAAAAAGCCCATCGAGCCTGCCAACTATTTTGGCACTGAAAGTTTCTCAAACACTGTAAATTCCGGTGATCTGTCTGTGCCTCAAAAGGTTCTTTCGATCCCATAAGAAAGTGTCTCCATTCCGTGCAATCTGTCTTCAAGGCGAGTAGTTCTCGTTCTAACACCGAATAGTTACATTCGGAGTCGGATAGTATGTGTGAGAGATAGAATACAGGATGCTCTAGCCCATCATCATCTTGTTTTTGTAGCAAAGCAGCCCCGATTGCTCTTTCTGAGGCGTCCGTGACAACGATGAACTGTTTGGTGGTGTCTGGATGCCGTAGAAGGGGGGCCTGAAGAAGGCCTTCTTTAGCTCTTGAAAGGCAAACTCGGCTTCTTGGGCCCAACAAAAACCCTTCCTTAGATTGTCCTTCTTAAGGGTTTGTGTAATTTAACTGGTTCTCTGGGCAAAGTCAGCTATAAACTGTCGATAAAAATTGGCCAATCCCAAAAAACATTGAGTTTCCTTGATGGAAGACGGGGATGGCCAATCCAGAATGGCTTGAATCTTATCTGAATCCATGGCAACACCTACTTGGTTATTGCAATACTCCAAGTATTTTACCTCAGTTTGGTCAAATTCGCATTTTTCTGGCTTGCAGAATAGATGATGTTGTCTACGTCTTTCCAATACTTGGAGTACATGTTTAGTGTGTTGTTCTGGGTGAACAGAGAATATTAGAATGTCATCCAGATAGACGACCACAGTCTGGTGTAGAAGATCAGAAAAAATAGCATCCATGAATCTTTGAAAGATGGAGGGAGCATTGGTTAGTCCAAAAAGCATCACCCGATATTCATAATGGCCGAAAGGTGTTCTGAAGGCGGTCTTCCATTCATCACCTTCCTTTATCCTTAAAATATGGTATGCTCCTCTAAGATCTAACTTGGTGAATTTCTTAGTCCCTCTGACGGCTTCTAAGATGACCTTAATAAGAGGCAGAGGGTAGCGATCCTTAGTAGTAATCTTATTTAATGCTCTAAAGTCTATGCAAGGACGCAAGTCTTTCGTCTTTTTTGGTACGAAAAAGAGAGGAGCCCCTGCAGGTGAAGAGGAAGGGGCAATCAAACCACTTTGTACATTTTCCTCTAGATATTCCTTGAGGATCTTTTTCTCAGGCTCGGTTAGAGAATACATTCGCCCAAAAGGAAGCACGGCATCTGGTTCCAAAGGAATGGCTCTATCGTATTCTCTATGGGGTGGCAGTTCTGGTCTTTCTGGTTTCTGGAATACATCGGCATTTTCTAGATAATGTCTGGGTACTCCTTGTAGGACGTTAATGGAACATCCCACCTTAGGTGGTGTGAGTAAGATACTCTTCGGGGACCAATAGTTTCCTGCTAAATAACAATGGTGTTGGCAAAAGTGGGAGGGAAGAGAAATGGTTCTAGTTTCCCAATTAATGTAGGGATTATGCTGAGTTAGCCATGGAATCCCCAGGATCATTACGTGTTGCAGTGAGGATATTAAGTCGAAGGAAATGTTTTCTTGATGTTTCCCGAACTGCAGACATAAGGTAGGAGTGGTATGCTGGACAGGTCCCGAGGATAGGAGTGAACCATACACTGTGTGGACTTGTTCTGGAACTTCCTTAGGTATTTGCAGAATCTGTCTTTCCATGGCCCAGGTCTCGTCTAGATAGATTCCACTGGCTCCACAATCCAGCAAGGCCAGTGCTCTTTCTTCATGGCCGTCTGTTAAGTGTAAGGTAACAGGTTAGAGGAAAAGAGCAGTTATTTCTTCCCTTGAGGAACAGATGGAAGGTATCTCTGAATATCCCGTCCTCACCCTTCTCACAGAGGACGGGAGCTGGCGTTTCCCAAGGGCTTGGCTGGACGGACGGGACAGGTACGAAGTAGATGACCAGCAGCACCACAATAAAGGCAAAGTCCTTTTCTTCGCCTGTTTTCCCGCTCACTAGTTGATAATGGCCCTCGTGCCATGTCAATTTGCATAGGCTCTTCATCAGTAGTACCTTTAGGTTCAGAACAAGTCTCCTCGGAGCGATGAGGAAGGGCGCGGGACGTCATTGAGTGCGATGGTATACTACTCTTTTTCTTCTCCACCCTTCGCTCATTTAGACGATTTTCTATTGCAAGGGTCAGATCCATTAAACCCTTGAGGTTCTCCACTCTGGTGGAGTGCACTAGTTCATCTTTGATGTCATCCCTGAGACCCCTGCGAAACAGGGTCACCAAAGTACGCTCCACCCAAGAAATTTCATCTGCCAACTGTCTGAATCGTGTGATGTATTGTAGGACGTCCTGACTTCCTTGTTGAATATCGCATAGAGCTTCTTCTGCTGAAGACTCCAGTCCAGGACGCTCAAACATTGGTTTAAAGGCAGCGACAAAGCTTGAATAATTAGACAGGATGGGGTCGTTGCCTGTCACCAAAGGGGTTGCCCAGGCCAAGGCTGGGCCAGATAGAGGGCTGATCAAATATCCAACCTTAGTATTGTCTTGCATGAACTGTGAAGGACTGAATGCGAAATAGACTGTCAAGGCATCCAGGAACTCTCGCAATTTGTTAGGGTCCCCAGAGAAGCGAGGTGTGGTTGCAGAGACAGTGGGAACATCTGTGGCTCTAGAGGCTAAGGCTTGTCTGAAAGCCATATTTTCGGTACGTAGCTGTTGGACTTCTTGGGCCTGTTGTTGGATAGCCAGGAGAAAGGTTTGACTTGTTGGTTCTGTACTCATCACGAGATTCTTCATGGTTCCGGTCAGCGACTGGAGTTTTGGGTGTTGCAATCTGTCACGATTCACCCTGGGCTTACCGTCGATACTGGAGAGGGATGGTGAGCGGCCCCGGTTCCTGCAAGTCCTGCTCTGGCCGAGGTAGGGGCGACCCCTTCCAGTAGCCACGGTGCTGTTGACAATAGTAAGCCGCTACAGTCCGTGCCCTAGAAGGAGTCCCCGAGGAAAAACCGCAAGGGGGAAAAAACCTCCAACAGGAACTCCCTGAAACAGATGGAGGACACAAGGATTAGAACTCAGGATCCTGGAAATCTGGAAGACTGAAGACAGAACAAGAACGATTGGTGTCTCAAACAAAAACCAGCCAGAGCGTGACCACCACCGCTGAAGTGTTGCAACGCAATGAGAAGAAGAAAGGATTCCCCATATATACCCCTAGACAGGAAGTGATAAGCAGGAAGAAGTAACACCACCATCTTGGCTTGGGAAGGAGCCATAGCTAGAGATAGAAAATATACCCTTGTACAAAAGGAACAGATGCATGCAGGGAAGGTGGGAAGTGCACAGCATGCTGGGAAGGAGAAGGCATGCTTTAAAACCATGCATGTGGAAGATGAAGGCCCTGAAGGCGTGTGGCAGGTGAGTAATGCTGGGGGGGAGGCTCAGACACCCTAGAACAGTGTCTGCGTCGCGCGCCGTGTGCAGTGAGGATCGGGACCCAATTCTGGGTCTCCGGCCCCGCCATGCTCTAATAACAGCGCGTGGCCGGATGCGCCGCAGCAGCTCGCGGTGCAACAAAATTTGACGCCCGCACGGCGCACAGAAATGGCGTTAGCCGGCAGTAATATTTTTGACGCAAAATTGCATCAGCGCAGTTTTGCGTCAAACAGTATAAATATGGGCCTAAGTTTGTGTCACAACAGAAACCTATAGCTCAGGTCCTTGTGGTCAGCTTGAAAAAGCTGACGTAGTTAAACCTGATGAAATATATGAACTTTACAGCATTTTCATCTACACTTGAGAGAAATGATGGGTGATGCTTTAGAATTGTATCAAATAAAGCAAGCTAAAGAAGAACTAATATGTGTGTAGCTTACAAGGAAGTGTTTCCTATTTTACTAGCCAGCTGGATAAAGTGGTCTTTATTGTGAACGTTCAGTGCATATTCCCGCATCAGAATATAGATTAATTAGGTTATATTCTGAAGAGCCTCAATTTAGGCAAAACATTCTGTACATTTTCCATCCTTTGTTTGAAAGTGATCTTTCAGTGTTGTCCCATGGTGTATCCCATGTTAGGAAAACAGGTATGCTCTTCATGGATATGACTGTGAGAGATTTTGGTGTAAAACTACATGAAATAGAAGAGGTTTTAGAAAGTAGTCTGATAAACATTATGGCTTGCCAACAAGGTACAATTGAGTACAGATGTTGCCTCCACTGTGAGCTAAAGTACATGTTGTACAATCTAGTTGGACCCACCTGATTTGTAACTTTAAGCTGTGCAGAATATGCTTGGGGTGTTCTTCACAACTTCCTCAGGCTAGTTCAAACATTGTAGCCATTAATTTTAAAACTCATGGAGAATTGTGTTCACAAAACAATTCCACCACTAGATGAGGTTATATTCCTTTTTTGGAGGAAATATCAGACTGGATTTGTACCACATATTCATATGTTACTGTGGGTGAAAGATACACCGATGTTTGGACAAGATATTGATGAACAGTGTCATAATACATTAAGCAGTATGTAACATGAGAGATTCCAGAAGAATCTCAGAACAGAACCAGGTGTTATGATTCCAGTTCCATTAAAGTGGGAAATATTGTCGGAGGAGATACAAAGCAAAAGGGAAATACTACACTTTGGCCCTCATTCCAACCCTGGCGGTCGGTGTTAAATCAGCGGCCAAACCGCAAACAGGCTGGCGGGTAAAAAAATGGAATTCCGACCCAGGCGGAAACCGCCAACAGAGACCGCCACATTACCACACCGCCCGCCACGGCGGCACAAACAAACAGCGTGGCGGTCACCGCCAACAGACAGGCGGGAGACAATGTACCGCCCACCCTATCACAACCTACCAATCCCTGCCCGACTAAGATGCGGGCCAGCCCCTGGCGTTCATGGTTCAGCGGTGCTTGAGATGAAGTGCCCAGTTCAGCGGTGCTTGAGATGAAGGGCCCAGTTCAGCGGTGCTTAAGATGAAGGGCCCAGTTCAGCGGTGCTTGAGATGAAGGGCCCAGTTCAGCGGTGCTTGAGACGGCGGTGCCCAGTTCAGCGGTGCTTGAGAGGAAGGGCCCAGTTCAACGGTGCTTGACATGAAGGGCCCAGTTCAGCGGTGCTTGAGATGAAGGGCCCAGTTCAGCGGTGCTTGAGATGAAGGGCCCAGTTCAGCGGTGCTTGAGACGGCGGTGCCCAGTTCAGCGGTGCTTGAGACGGCGGTGCCCAGTTCAGCGGTGCTTGAGATGAAGGGCCCAGTTCAATGGTGCTTGACATGAAGGGCCCAGTTCAGCGGTGCTTGAGATGAAGGGCCCAGTTCAGCAGAGCTTGAGACGGCGGTGCCCAGTTCAGCGGTGCTTGAGATGAAGGGCCCAGTTCAGCGGTGCTTGAGATGAAGGGCCCAGTTCAGCGGTGCTTGAGACGGCGGTGACCAGTTCAGCGGTGCTTGAGACGGCGGTGCCCAGTTCAGCGGTGCTTGAGACGGCGGTGCCCAGTTCAGCAGTGCTTGAGATGAAGGGCCCAGTTCAACGGTGCTTGACATGAAGGGCCCAGTTCAGCGGTGCTTGAGATGAAGGGCCCAGTTCAGCGGATCTGGCCATGGAGTTGAGCTCATTTGCCACCTGTCCTGTGGCTGGTGGTGCCTTCCTGCCCATCTGTCCTGTGGCTGGCGGTGCCTTCCTGCCCATCTGTCCTGTGGCTGGCGGGGCCCTCCTGGGCTGCAGTGCCGGGCATGTTGGTGGTCTCCTGCCCACCTGGGATGGGGCTGGCGGGGCCCTCCTGGCCAGCTGGGCTGATGGCGGTCTTGCCGGGCGTGCTGCCCTTCCCAGCCTTCCCTGATCGCCTGTGGCCCTTCCCCACCTTGGGCGGTTATGACTGCTGTCTCCACACCTCCTGCTGGATCCATGGTAGTGTTTTTTGTGCCTGGTGTCTTGACCCTCTCGCGCCGGCCACTGCCTATCTTTGATTGTTTCTCCGGGGGTGGGCTGCCCATGCCTTGGCTCCGTACTGAACTGGCTGCCCTGGAGGGTGGGGGACTCCATAGTCCATGGCAGACTGTCATGACAGGGCCTGGTTTTGTGGTGGCTGAGGTGCTTACTAGAGTCCTATGACATGGACGGGGTGGGGGAGTTGATGGAAAGAGGTTAAGTTTGGACAGGAAAAGCTTTTTTGGAGCAATGGGAGGGGTAGGTGTAGTGGGTATGGGAGTGGAGGAAGAGTGTGTGGTTGTAGGAGTTTGAAGTCTGGTGTCTTTGGGTGCAGGTGCTTGGGCTGGAGGCTGTCGTGAGGTGGATGGCTGTTGGGTGGGTGGCTGCCTGCGTTTGTGTATCTTGGAAGAGGGGGTCACAGACCTACTGGGAGAGGACACAGGGGACGTGTAAATGGCAGTGGGGGTGGTGACTGCATGTGTACGGGGGGTGCTGATGTGTGTGCTGGCGATGGACGTAGTGGCTGAAGATGTAGTGCATGCAGGTGTGAGTGGAGACGTGACAGGGAGGGAGGAGGGAGACGAGGAGGAGGGGGACACAGTGGAGGCAGTGGGTGTTGGTATGTCTGTATGTGGATGTTACTTGTGTGAATGCCTGTGTGATGTGTGGTGCTTATGTCTGCCTGAGCTTCCCTTGGGTGTTGAGGTGTGTGCAGGCTGGTCTGATGGTGTGTCTGGGATAGGCTGAGGTACAGGTGATAGGGTCTGGATGGAGGAAGTTGGAGGGGGGAGGCTAGAGACAGGGACAATGGCTGCCATCAGTGCTGAGGCCAGAGTGTTGAACGATCGCTGAAGGGCAGCCTGACCAGAATGAATGCCCTCCAGGTATGCATTACTCTGGTGCACCTCTCTTTCGACACCCTGGATGGCATTCAATATGGTAGACTGCCCAACAGTGAGCGTCCTCAGGAGGTGAATGATCTCCTCACTAAGGGCAGCAGGGGTGACTGGGGCAGGGCCTGAGGTGCCTGGGGCGAAGGAGATGCCCACCTTCCTGGGTGAGCGGGCACGGGGCAAACGCTGAGGGGCTGCTGGGAGGGCGGTGCTGGTGCGCTGGGTGGTGGCTGTACCTGTTGTTGCGGGGGGCACAGATGTTGCCGCCACCACAAGGGAGCTCCCTTCAGAGGACGAGTCCGTGTCACCTATGTCTGCCCGAGTCCCCGCTGTGGAGCTCCCCTCGCCCTCCGTCCCACTGGTGAAATCGGAATCCGTTGCATGGCCCTCCATGGCCATGTGGGATGCAGCTCCCTCGTGCTCCAATGCCACTTCTCCTCAGCCTGATGATGCTAATGCACACATGAACAGGAAAAACACAAAAAAGGGGAGGGGGAGAAAATAAAGACATGTTGAGTGCATGCATTGGCGACACCGTTGGCGGACAGGACAGACACAGAAGCCCCCTGCACTACGCCGCACACTTGGGGTCCACTACTCAATCCGTGGGACATGGCCTACAAGCCTATGGACGACATCTGCACACATAGATGACACAGGGCCATGAATAGCTGTACTTGGCACCCTACAGAGGTGGGGGGCGGGGGCACAGGGCCATGCCTTACGGAGGGGCCTAGCCTACAGAACTCGCCCTCGCCTAGGGAGACCCACAGCCCTCCTCCCCCACCCAGACACCTCCACTGCGCGCAAAGTCACCAGAATAAGAGTCTACTCACCCCCTTGTGTCTGCTGTGATGTCCTCAAGCGCCCATCCAAATCGGGGTAGGCCACCGCCAGGATCCGGAACATCAGGGGGGTCAAAGTCCGACTGGCACCCCTCCCACGTTGGGAGGCCATCCCCAGCTGAGCCTCCGCCGTCTTCCTGCTCCAGCGTCGGATGTCCTCCCATGTCTTCCAGCAGTGGGTGCCCTGTCTCTGGTGGACCCCCAGGGTCCGGACATCCTTGGCGATGGCACGCCAAATATCAATCTTCTGGTGGGCGCTGACCTATGTGAAATGTACAGGGGGAGAAAAAGAGTCATCACCTTCTGCACCCTCAATGTGAGTGGCCCCCCATCCCTACCCTTGCCATGTGGCACATGCTCTCATCCGTTGTTTGATGCATGCCTCAATCGCTCCCCTCCCCACCATCTTTCATCCACCCCACTCAACACAGGCATTGGCCACTAAGCATGGCCTCAGTGTACATACCTGTTGGTCTGGAGGACCGTAGAGTAGCGCATACTGGGGGAGGACCCCATCCACGAGTTTCTCCAACTCCTGTGCAGTGAAGGCAGGGGCCCTTTCCCCAGTCGCATGAGCCATTGTCTCTTCCAGACCGAGGTCACAGCAGCACTTACAGTGTAGGTCCTCTCCTGTCGAAGATCAGGTATCGAGCTGATAGAAAATGGCGGTCACGCCCGCGGCGGTGCGTACCGCGACCGCCGGCGCACATCGTCATTGGCTCCTGAGACCCATAGGGTTCAATGTTAACCAATGCTGATTTGCGCCGCGGTCTTTGACCGCCTACCGCCACGGTGTGCCACGCCAGCGCATTTACCTCACATCCCCATGTCGCACTTCACAGGTCAGGCAGCCAACATTTCAAGGGCCCACATGGCTTACTTTTTACTGCGTCACACATACCTAGGCCTTGCATCAACACTCATACAAGCCATTCAATGCATTGGGAATCGTGTTTAGTGCAAGCTGTGGTTACGTACCTGTGGGTTGATTGACTCTGTGCTCGCTGTTGTCCTTCATAGGCACCGTCCGCTGGGACATGCGAGGAGATGGAGGAATCTTCCCGTGTACAGACCGCTGGTAGACCTGTCGACAATGGAGGAAAGACATGTCATACTGACATACAGGCGTGACCGAGCCACTATTCATGAACTGTGTGCCCAGCTGGAGCCAGACCTGATGTCACCAATCCGCCAACCCACAGGGATCCCCCCTCTAGTGCAGGTGCTGTCAGTGCTCCATTTCTTTGCAAGTGGGTCATTTCAAACAACAGTGGCCATATCATCAGGGATGTCCCAGCCCATGTTTTCCAAGGTGTTGTCCAGAGTGTTGTCTGGCCTGCTGAAACACATGCGGAGCTACATCGTTTTCCCTGAGGTGGGGGATTTGCCTACAGTGAAGGGTGATTTCTATGCCCTTGGACATATCCCCAACATCATAGGTGCCATTGATGGGACCCATGTGGCTTTAGTACCCCCCAGCAGGAGTGAACAAGTGTACAGAACAGGAAGAGTTATCATTCTATGAATGTACAGATGGTGTGTTTGGCAGACCAGTACATCTCCCATGTTAATGCTAAGTTCCCTGGCTCAGTGCATGACGCGTACATCATGCGGAATAGCAGCATCCCTTACGTGATGGGTCAACTCCAGAGGCAACGTGTGTGGCTAATTGGTGACTCGGGTTACCCCAACCTGTCATGGCTACTGACCCCAGTGAGGAATCCCAGGACAAGGGCAGAGGAATGGTACAATGAGGCCCATGGGTGAACTAGGAGGGTGATCGAGCGGACCTTCGGCCTCCTGAAGGCCAGGTTCAGGTGCCTCCATATGACAGGTGGATCCCTATTGTACTCACCAAAGAAGGTGTGCCAGATCATCGTGGCCTGCTGTATGCTTCACAACCTGGCTTTGCGACGACAGGTGCCTTTTCTGCAGGAGGATGGTCCAGATGGTGGTGTTGTAGCAGCTGTGGAGCCTGTGGAGAGTGAAGACGAGGAAGCCGAAGAGGACGACATAGACAACAGGAACGCAGTAATACAGCAGTATTTTCAATGACACACAGGTAAGATTCCAACCCAGCATATTACATATACTTAACCCCTACTAACTCTCTCCTGTCTGACCTTTTCCACCAGTGTATGGTAACTGAGTTGTGACTTTCCCTTCCAATTTCAGAGATGTGGGGCCCACTGCGTGATATCTGCTTTGTTTCCCCATGGACTACAGCTGTGTGACAGTGGTATGTTGGCATCACAATGTAAATATGCATTTTTGGCACAGTAATGTCTGATACATTTGTACAAACTCACAGCCAGACTACTGATTGTTTTGTGCAATAACTGTGTTTATTTCAGTGCTCTATATTGGTGGGTGATTGCAAATCGGTGAGGGGTGATGGTGGAGGATTGTCCATGGCAGAGTCCAGACCATTAGTATCACAGGTGCATTGTCCAAATGCCTGTGGAAAGTGGAGCATGTACAGTATAAGGATGGACAGGGTGTCAATGTGGGACAGTGGGATGACAATCAGGGAGGTATCCTTTCCTGGCGGGGGTCTTGGCATCTTACTCTGTCTTCTTCCTGGATCTCAGGGCCCGCTTGCGGGGTGGTTCTCCTTCTGCAGGGGGTGGGGTGCTGGTGGCCTGTTGGTCCTGTGGTGGGGCCTCCTGTCCACTAGCGCCGGCAGAGGTGGTAGGCAGTTCTTGGTCCATGCTAGTGTCAGGGGCCCTTTGTGGTGCCACAGTGTTCCCCAATGTGGTGACTACCTGATTCAGAGCCCCTACAATGGTGGCCAGGGCGGAACTGATGTTTCGTAGTTCCTCCCTGAACCCCAAATACTGTTCCACCTGCAGAAGCTGGATCTCCTGAAACCTGGCCAGGACCGTCGCCATCGTCTCCTGGGAGTGGTGGTAGGCTCCCATGATGGAGGAGAGGGACTCGGGAAGAGTGGGTTCCCTGGGCCTGTCCCCCCCCTGTCGCACAGCAGCCCTCCCAGTTCCCCTGATTCCCTGGGCCTCTGTCCCCTGGACCGTGTGCCCACTACCACTGCCCCCAGGTCCCTGTTGTTGTTGGGGTGGTGGGTTAACCTGGATGCCTTGTAGTGGTGGACACACCGCTGCTTGACGTGTCCTGGGGACAGAGGTATGGGCCCGCTGGGTGGGTGCTGTGCTGGTGTTCCCAGAGGGGGGAAGGTCTGCTGTGGCCTGTGGCTGTCTGAGGGGAACCGACTGTCCAGAGGTCCCCGATGGGCCGGGCTGGTCATCTAGATCCAGGTCGACAGAGGTGCTGTCCTCACTGTGGGCCTCTTCTGGGGGTGGAGTGGACATTTGGGGACCCTCCTGCGCTGTGACGTGGCGTTCGGGTCCTGCAAGGGTATAAAAGTATGGTTATTGCATTTGTGTGTGCCATAGCGTGTAATGGGTGGGTGCCCGTGTAGCCCAGTGCTGGCATTCCTGTATGGGGGCTTTTGTGACGGTGGTTTGGGGGGGATGGGTGTGTGCAGTGGGCATGCTTTGTTGATGGGTGTCCATGCTTTGTGGTCGCATGCAGGGCTTAGGGTTGGGATGGGTGGGCTGTGATGGGGAGACATTTGCAAGGAGCAGGATGTGATGGGGGTGAGGGTGGGGGTATGAGTTGGCATGCTGGTGCGGTGGGGGGGATGAAGTAGTGAAGATGAGACTTACCAGAGTCCATTCCTCCAGATACTCCTGCGAGGCCCTCAGGATGCAGGATTGCCAAGACCTGCTCCTCCCATGTTGTTAATTCTGGGGGAGGAGGTGGGGGTCCGCCGCCAGTCCGCTGCACCGCGATGTTGTGCCTGGATTCCATTGAAAGCACCTTCCCCTGTAGGTCGTTCCACCGCTTCCTGATGTCGTCCCTATTTCTTGGGTGCTATCCCACAGCGTTGACCCTATCGACTATTCTGCTCCATAGCTCCATCTTCCTGGCAATGGTGGTGTGCTGCACCTGTGTCCCGAAGAGCTGTGGCTCTACCCGTACAATTTCCTCCAACCATGACCCTGAGTTCATCCTCCGAGAACCTGGGGTGTCTTTGTGGTGCCATGGGGTGGTGTGGGTGATGTGTGGGGTGGATTGTGTGGTGATGTGTATTGGTGTGTTGTGTGAAGTGCGTTGAAATATTGCTGGGTGAAAGTAAAATGCGCGTCTGGGTGCTCAGTTCTCTTTTTCTCAGTGCGTGGTCCCGATTCTGTAGCAGTGGGGGTTTGTGGGTGATGTGGGTGTGCGTTTTATATTGTAATGGGTGTGTGGGAGTGGTGTGTGTATGTGTATCAGGTGTGTGTATTTGTAATTGTCCAATGTGGCTGTGTTTTGTAGGTGTGTGTGTATTATGAGCGCGCCGGTGTGTACCGCCAATAGAATAACGCGGTTGAAAGACCGCTGCGTGGATTCGTGTGTCGTGATAGTGTGGGCGTATTTCTGTTGGCGTGACGGTGGAGGTTTGGTCATCGCCAGTTTCTCGCTGCCCTTTGGTGTTGCGAACTTTTGTGGATGTCTGTATTTTGGCGGTTTGCCTGTTGTGGGTCAGAATGACTGTGGCGGTTTACCGCGGCCGCAGCAGTATGTTGGTGGTCTTCTGACAGCGATAAGCGGCTTTTACTGCCAAGGTTGGAATGACCACCTTTGTGTTGTTATGGATTCCCTGACCTGTACTCTGAAAAAGAAAAGAGAACAGTTTCATGTCTGCAGTACGACACACTATTGCTGGTAAAGAACATATAAAACCTAAAGAGAAGGAAGGCTCCAAAATGTATCAATGACTACAATCCTGTAATCCTGTTTATGTGGAATGCTAACATGGAAATTCAGTCTGTAGCTGGCATTTCTACTGCTGGTGCTCGATTTGTCACTTCATAAATAACAAAGCCTGAAAATCGGAAATGAAGGATGTGTGGGAAGAGATAGCAGCAAATAAGTCTTTAACTATAAAGCTTTACAGTTTCAGTTTTAAGATGCTTTCCCTTGGGGAAATTAGATCTTATATGGCTTTCAAATAACTGAGTTCTGCTGGATTATATTGCCAATCCAAATCCATAATTTGAGTACGTTTAGGCACAGTCTCAACATGAAAAGGGGAGTTGAAATCATTTCCAGGAACTGAGCATGTTGCACGGTTTGATCGAAACAGCACTGAGGTAGTTTAAACCAACATGATGGACATTTATTATCCCAATCAGAGTGCTCACTTAGATAACTTTTGTCTGTATGAAGTACTGCAGTGCTATACATACAAGAATCAGCTGGATCAAAAAGTCAAAGGAGGAATATTTGCAGCGTCTAAATTTAATGGATGTTTAGAAAACCACTGAAAGGGCATCATTACGAGTTCAGAGGACGGTTTAGGCAGTCCCCCGAACTTCCAATGGGGAGGTTGCCACCATAGTGACTACCTCCCCACCGGGCTCATTAAGAGTTTTCCTCAAAGCAGACAGTTAACATTGCAGAGGTGCTGGCCAGGGGCACCCCTGCACTGCCCATGCCAAGTGCATGGGCAGTGCATGGCCCCCACTGGGGCCACCTGAACCCATTCTCTGCCAGCCTTTAAATTGCTGGTGGAGATGAGTTTGTAATCCCCGGGGCAGCTCTGCTGCCCTGGTGGATTAGAACTGCTGCAACAGCTGACGGGATTTCTGATCCTGGGGGTGCTGGCGGTCCAACCACAGCATGACCGCTGTGGTCACAATGTGGTGCTCAGACTGCCTCTGTGGGGGTGGTTCGACTGCCACAACAAGTCTGGCGGTCAAGTGACTACCAGACTCGTAATGACCCCGAAAGTCAAGTCTTGTTTAATAATTATAAACTGAGCTGTCAAACAGTTGAAACTAAATAATTCTTGGCTCTTCTGCAACTTTTTATTCATTGTTAGGTGAACATGAATGCTACGAAGATGCTTTCAATGCAGTTAAAGATAATATTCAATGTGCAGTAGTTCCATTTATCTGAAAATGTTGACTGATGAAATTAACAAGATGAAACAATTGTGCAGAGGTTGCAAAGGGAAGTTGAAAAGGGAGCCAGAGCTCAGGGACAAGATCCACTTGGCCAGCCTATCTCTGAAAATGAGGCAGCTATAGCTATGATTGATGTGGAAAATGCTAATGGTCAAATAAAAACCTACAGCATTGATTTAGACATTTTGTAGCTAAATGTAATAAAGAAGAGCTACTCTTTTTTTAAACAAATAACCTAATCAGTTGAGCAAAGACTTCTACATGCTGAGTATGAATGTTCATGTACTACATTTCAACCCATACTTCTATGTGCTAGTGTTGTGTAAAAAGACACTAATGCTCTGTATAAGCTGCAGAATAACTTTGAGAGTAAATCTAAATTTTGAGGAGTCTTTGGTCATAGAGCAATAGGGCACGTGATAGATTTATTCAAATATCCCTGTAAAGCAGAGTAGGAGTAAGAGTAATAGTAAGAATAAGTATCATTTTATTAAATGTGACCATACTGAAAAGGACAAAAAATGTTAGGTGCACTGGTAGGTTTTTGTTGGTAAAATACCTGTGTGCCAGAAGGCTACAGTTTTCTCTGTGTTTGACCTATGCTGCTACCTTACACAAGTCCAAAGGGTTATATTTCGATGCAGCTATGATAATTATAGGTCAAACTGTTTTTAAAGAAGAAATGTCTCATATTGCTTTATTATGGGTTTGTTCACTAACAGGATTGTACCGACTTCAGTTTGATGACAGCAAAATGAATGCAAAATGTAATTAATTCAATTGTTTGAGAGGGCTACATGGACCTTAGATGGGTCTGCATCATATTGTTGAAAAATGTGGACGTTATAAGAAACATGAAATTGCTGAAGTTTTAGAGAATGGAAAATTACCAAAAGTAAGTAAAAAGTAAAAATAGGTTTCCAAAAAAATGTAAAGTGATCAAATGTAGCACAGGGTAGGTTTTCAACTTTCAAACCATTTTTGTGTTTAGTATTACTGGGATCTAGTTGCCACTGTTCTATTCTACTTACTTCCAGTAGTTGAAAACAATGATCAAAACAAGGACAAAGATTTGTGCCAAGCTCTGACAACTCTACTCAGTTTAGTACAAGTTCAAAATCATTTGTGCTCTTCAACCACAGCTATACATGACATTGTTGGCCACAGAAAAGGTTTTAAACACTTCTGTTTGAATTTGCAACAGGAAGCTTAGGAATTTCCAGTGATAATGCAAAGCGTACTAGAAAAGGAGGGAATTTGTATTAATTAATTATTTGGAATAAACTATTCATGGAATCATGATATGTTAAGTGTTTACATTCAAGCTGAACAGTCATTGACTCAGAGTGGTCTGTATACCTTCCTGTACCAGATTGCAATTCATTGCTGTTCGAAAAACTATTTGCTAATACTGTGCGGAATAACTCCTGTCCAGTATGGAGAGCAAAAGTGCTGTCTACATTAGTTGTAAGATAGATTTTGAAATATCTTGTACTCAATCTAAAAAGGTATGAAAGCAAATGGTAGTAAAATAAGTACTGATATGACAAACTACAAACTGGTCAGATATCAATTTATAGGAAAATGTATAGTGCTGTTACCATAATTTTCCATTTAGGGGAGACCATTACCTCAGGTCAGTACCTAGTATACCTAAAGACTTCATGTGGCTGGACTGAATGCAATGACACTCGTCTTACATTTGAATTGAGATTACAGTGAAAACTTTGAAACTCTTACCTCATATTCCTTAGAAGTAGTTAGTATGAGGTTTGGAGTATTGAACAGGCAAAGATATGCAATTTCAAATTCAATGTCATTATGTTGCCTAGAAAGGATAATTACCATTTAAAGAATTACCATTTTTTAATAAAACTAAAAGAGGTTTTTACTGAATGAAGTACAAGTTATGAATGTACAGGTGATACACTTCTGATATTATTTTTGAATAAGTGTATGTTACTGCTTACAGTTAAAAAGAGTGACTGGCAATGATGTCATTAACTGCTCCTTACTACTCTAGACTAACATACGCTGAAGATATTCTTTGTTCAAACTCTTAATGATTTGCTTTTCCCCAATGTTCCATGATGGTCTTCATTACACTGAGTTCATACATATACACAGTTTAGCTTCTTATATATGTAATATTTAAGATCAAAATACATTTGGTGTAAATGCATACCCTGAGAACATTAAAAACATTTTTTTTTAAATTTACTTATAAATTTGTATAATATCTATGTTAGACTATAGGCTGATATAGGGCACCTGTTCTAAACATTTCAAATCTACTAATCTTCTTAGCTTTTCTGTTTATCCTGCCTGTGCAGAATGTACGTATTTAACATGGCAAAGTGAAATCTAGAGACTGTGAAGCAGAGCATACCTGAGACTTTAGGACCTAATTCAGATCTTGGTGGGACTCTCATCGTCCCTTGGCAGTGGAGTTTACTAGTACTTCGCCATGCAGACAGCATTCCAAATGACGTATTTAGATGTGTGGTGGCTGAATCTCACTCTTCATCCACAGAGTGTATCCCATTGCATAAGCTGTTTCCCGCTTCTGATACATTGGACTCCTATGCTAGCTAACATTACTCCGTCTCAATCAGGATGGCAGGATTGCACTGAACATATTTAGATATCACAGCTGTGCTGGCATTGTTCTAGTTGCGGATCCCTGATGGTAGTATTCTGTCACAGCACACGCTCAACATAGAACTAAGGTTGTGGCTATTGGATGGATGCTAGCAGTACACAGGGGAGGTGTTTTGGCTAATTGATAACACCTGTATACCACATTATAAAACACAGTCAATTTCAGACCTTGATCCTTTGCCATTCGACAGCACAACATCATTTTGCTGTGGAAATTGCCACACAGAAGTCAGGTTTTATTTTTATTTTTCTCTCTCTGTTAATTTTTCATTAGTCTATTTGTATTCCTAAACTTGTGTGTCCTCTATTTCATTGACATTTATATACTCATATTGGCAAGGAGGAGGAATGCCCATTTCACTGAGAGAGCATTGTCAGTCAAGTTGGCTGAAATCATTAGAGTAGAGCCACAATTGTTTGGAGCCCAAGTACAAAGTACAACCATATCTCAGAAAAGGCAAACGTGGGCCAGAATAGTCGAAAGAGTGAATGTTGTAGCAAACAACCTGTGTACACAGGAGGACATTAGGAGGAGGTGAAACGACCTGCGGGGAGGTTATGTTTTTGGTATCCAAGCATCACCTAGAGGACCAGAGGACTGGTGGTGGTCCTCCCAGCCCCCTTACAACTTTGTCCCTGGGAGGAAAAGGTCTTGCAGATCCAACATCCTGAAGGCTTGACAGGAATCTCTGTTGGAGTTGAGCCTGGTAAGTAAGAGCTTCAAATGTCTCACTAAACATAACTGTTGTATTTTCTTCCAATGTAGCTATTGTTGATGTGTTCCCACCTTTTTCAAATATATAATTTAACAATTAATTAATTTGCATTTCTGTGCAAAATTGCAGACTTATTGTTATTTCTCTTGTTTTACTAATACTTAAGAATGTTTTGTCAATATGTAATTTTTGTCTCCATTTTCCACATTTCTTTTTCCATTGTTTGTTTGTATGAATGTATTCTGCATAACTTAATATTACAATATTACAGGTTACCATTTCCACCAGAGTTTACAACATTGGTTTAAGGGTACAGGGTAGTGGTGGCAGTGTTTGTGGGAGGGAATCTGTGGGCCAGCAAATTGAGACCACTTGCTTCATTGTCACCCCGACAACCATCGACTAAGTCTTGGGAGCCATCAATCAGTCCCAAGACATGATGGATCGGGAACACACTGAGCTCCGGAAGATGAAGCAGTTGCAGAGGGAGCTCAATAATCTATGTAATGGAAATACTGTCTATATGTGCAGGACTTCTCCAGTACCATCTACCCCTGTCTGTGGTACTTCAATATCTGGCCAAACTATGTCCTACATTTTGACTTTGCCAAAAGACCGTCGCCGCGGCTAACATACGTCTGCCAAATAATAACCACTGCTGGATTTCTGCCACAGGAAGGGCGGAAATCCGGCTGTGGCCATGCTGGCGGATGGCGTTAAGGTGGCGCTGCTATCACCAGCAGCGCCATGCCAGTAGACCACTGCCAGCCGTATTATGAAAAATAATATGGCCTGGCGGTGTTCTACAGGTGGGCACTGCTGGTGGTAGCAGCCCCCATCCTGTCCCCTGTTGGAAGACCCCCTAGATCCAGGTAATCTGGTTTCTGACAGGGGAGGGGTGGGGGTGTTGTGTGTGTGTGGGGGGTGCATGAATGCAAATGTATGGGTAGTGTTGTTTGTGTCTGTATGCATGTGTGAGAATGCATGAAAGTATGGATATGTGAATGCGTATCTGCGTGTCAGTGTGAATGTGGTGAGGATGTGTGCATGAATTAATTGATGCATGTGTGTATGAATGTGTGTATGTCTGTGTGAGTGTGTGTATGCGTGGTCTGTGTCTGCATGCATGTGTGTGGAGGGTGGGGGATTGGAAGGGGGAACATGGATGGAGGCGGTGGGGGGCATCTGGGGAGTTGTTGGGGTGAGGGACCCTCCTATCAGTGACAGGGAAGGAATTCCCTATCATTGATAGGGCCTACCGCCATGGTTTTTGTGGCGTTACGAACGTCACAAAAACCATAACAGTAGGCAGGATCAAAATGCCTGAGGCAGTACAATAACGGCCACCGGGCTGGAAATTCTTATCTCTGGTCACATTTAACCACAACAACACACTGCATTATGCTGTTGTTTTTAACAAACAAACAAGCAACATTGGCATTTGGTCAATGTAAACAAACTAGCCACCATTTTGAGGGGTGGTGATGCACTTAGCATTCAAAAGCACACTGTTTCACATACTAAAATGGCGGACGCCCGACCTCGCCGTCTGAACAATTCCATTGACGGAAGTTGACCAGGTAGTGAGTGTAAACTCCATGATGGACACAGACATAGGCTAACGTGTATGTCGGCAATGCATGCAAGCCAATGCATGTGCCCATCTCCGTTGATGATCGTGCATGTCATGAAGATGTGCTCGGCATATAGAAAAAAGCTCACTTGCCTCCTAACACTGCAGCCAACAGCACCTCCTCTACTTCTTCTGGTGTTTCTGACCTCTGAGAGCCACAATGCCCAGGAAAGCAGGTGATAGGTCCCCTAACCTCTCATCAGAGGAGCTTGGTTTGCTGTCAAATGAGGTCCTGTCCCCGTACAGAGAGCTGTATGGCTCACCAGAGGAACAGGTACATTTTGAATATAAAAATATAATTCTCACTAACCTTTTTTGTTAAATAGAAACACAGGCTAGAATGTACATTTTAGTTCCTGAGTGAAGTGTAGTGATTGAAGTGAATTTCCACTTCTTTGCAAATTTAGAGTGACAAATCATGATATATATTTTGGAGCACATTCTAATCAGGTAACCACAACATTACTATGTGTTCTGTGTTTCATGCCCTATTATTTTGTTTGATGCGTAGTTCTATGTATATATGCAGATTTAACATCTCTTGTGAAATTTAATAAATTGCAAATATGACCAAGGTAACATATATATATATATATATATATATATATATATATATATATATATATATATATTTATAAATTGTTCTCACCCAATCAGAAAGAAAATCAAGACACCAGTCGGCCAGTTTCAAACTATATTAAATAAAGAGAAAAAAAAAGAGAAAAAATGTACTTCCTCCCAACGCGTTTCAGCCGTAGCCTTGTTCACGGATGGGGGTATGTTACACATTACAAGAATAAATACCTTTTACAAATATACAAACATAGACAAAGGACTCACACCACAGTGCTCATATGTATCACCCTAAAAAACATAGGCGCCATCTTGTAAAGGTATATAGAACAACATGCTTCAAGGAAGATACCACAAATATATGTAGTTTCTTTTGCTATCTAATTATCAGTTTGCCTAATATATTTATCTAAACATCATTATTTATTTCTAAATGTCTAACAATATATTGCAAATTACATATTCAACACTTGAGCAAGTGGCCTTCTATTGCATGTTAGTATTTCCCATCAATTCAATACCTTTATCAAGATAAAGTGCTGCACACATAAAAACAACCCCAAAGAGAATTAAATTTTCCAATAGAGATTAATTAAAAAAAAAAAAACTTTTTTTAATTTATTTTTTTAAACACATTTTTAAAAATAATTTTTTCTCAACCTCTAATCATAGAAGCTCGAAGGTTCCAAAACGATAATAAATTAGCTGCCAAGGTGAGTATTCATTTCTTCGCTCAAATTTAACCCATTTGGAAACAGAGTCATAAATTTGATAATATATTTAGATTCGAGAACACGTAACATTCTCTCTCTGTCTCCACCTCGTGCATTGAGTTTAATTTGATCACAAACCACATATGAAAGTTGTTTTTCATCACCTTGATGTACTTCATGAAAATGTCGTGCCACCGGGTAATGGCGGTCAAAATTACGAATGGCTCTCACATGTTCTAACATTCTCTTTTTTGCTTTATGAATCGTACTTCCCACGTATATCTTATCACAGGGGCATCGTAAACAATACACACAAAAATCAGTATTGCATGTAAAAAATCCCTTAATGATGTATTCATTTTGGCCAGCGCCCCATATTACAGTTTTACAGTCTTTACTGTATCTACAGGCCTTGCATTTATGACAGCAGAAAAACCCTGAGATCTCAGATCTCTTGTTGTCAAAATTGGTGCTGCTCAGCACCATATTGGGGCTAAGATTGTCTCTAAGCAACCTACCCTTCCGGAAGGTTAATGCCGGGGTGTTACTAACAAAATCATGTAAGTCTGGATCTGTCTAAAGGATGTGCCAGCTCCTAGTAAGTGTTCGTCTCAGATTAAACGTTTGGTTGGAGTAGGTCGTAATAAACCTAATCTTCTCATCTGTAGTAGTGTGGTGGTGCGTACGATACAGTATTTCTGACCTTGTGGTACCCTCAACTTTCCTGACAGCCTGCCTGATAATATTAGTACTGTATCCCCTTTCAGTGAACCTTGAACACATAATCTTGCACTCTTGTTGGTATATTTCTTCTGTACTACATATTCGTCTTGCTCTCAACAGTTCCCCATATGGTATACTCCTAATCAGGTTGGGGGGATGAGCACTCTTTGCATTCAACAGGCTGTTCCCTGCTGTTGTTTTCCTATAGAGCCTGGTATGTACCAGGTTATTTTGAATATTTATTTCAACATCTAGAAACTGAATAGAAGTACTACTATGTTGTTCACTAAATTTAAGATTGTACTGATTATTGTTCAAAGTTGTCACAAAACTAAGTGCCGAATCTACATCACCTTTCCAGATGATAAAAATATCATCTATATACCGACACCATAACACTACATTTTCCTCATAGTTAGTTATATTGGAGGCTACTTGCTCCTCCCACCAGCCCATAAATAGATTCGCGTAGCTGGGGGCAAAGCAAGTGCCCATCGCGGTTCCCTGGGTTTGCTTGTATATTTGACCATCAAATAAAAAGTAGTTGTTTGTGAGACAGTACCAAATCATATCGCAGATCATTTCAGTATGCATAAGATACAATAATGATCTGGCTCGTAGGTAGTGTCTAACTGTTTTAAGACCCAATTCGTGTTGGATGCAGGTATAAAGGCTGGTGACATCTAAGGTCAAAAATAGAAAATCATCTTCCCAGCCCAAGCCATCCATCATTCTCAGAAATTGTGTCGTATCCTTGACAAAGGAGGTTATTTGCGATCCATGAACGCCGAATCTGGTTTCGGAGTATCCCGAAACGTAAGCCTGCAAACCTGCGAGTTTAGCTCCGCTGGTAGAGCGAGGTGATTTTCGCCTCTATCGACTTCTGGGGAGACGAGCGCCCAGCCCGGCGACGAAGGATTCCGGAGCGTCAGCCGGCTGGCCCACGAGTGCAGCTTCGTTGCTAGAATCAAGTGACTCTACCGATTTCAACGGAGACGAGGTCGTGTGCCATCTCTACACTTCAGAGGAGTGTGGCCGCAAGCTGGTGATTGTTACGGCGTCTGTTCCTGGCGCTGACAACCAGGACCCTTTCTCCGGCCCCCGGATCATTACGGTGAGAGTGTCCGAGAGTACGGAGATACATCACTGTGAATACATGAGTATCGGGCAGGATATAGGACAATTACACCAACAAGTTGTGAATTACGGGCATTTACTTATTTCTTACGGGTGGCTAATTTTCAAAACATTGAGTCTAGAAGGCAATGAACTTTTGTGCACACGATCTAATTGGAATGCAAGTTCAACTTAATAATAGTTGCACTAAGCGAAAAACAACAACCAATCATAATAGTGCGCATTTTTAGACAGTGTGTGGTGTGGAGTGGGCTTATTTAAATTTAATTTTGTTACTTTTGACTAAGAGCCCACAAGACGGTCAGTCGTATTATTGTTAAAATTGCTATAAAGAAGAAAAATGGCTTCCTCATTAGAAGCTCGGCGTAAGGAAAAGTCCATTAAGCTGTTTTTTACTCAGCAGACTCATGATAAAGACGTACCACAAGGAGGATCTAACATAGGCAATGGATAAAAAATGCAACTCATGTATGACAAATTAGAGAAACTTATGAGAAAAGAACTCTCAAAATGGTGGGAAATAGAATCTCTCCAACAATATGTTGAGGTTGAACGTGTCCCAAGGGGTTTACTTATTTATACAATCCCCTCGTATGAAGATCCTGACCCAGAATTATTGGAGGAGTGGGCTGAAAACTCTAAAACCAGTTCTCTCAATATGATGAGAATCTTGATTAAATATGCGTCAAAAGATTGTGTAAAAATTATTAAGGAAATTGAAAAAACTACTAAATTGATTCTCTCCTTGGTGTCACAAAATACCTTTGATGAGGTTAAGAACAATCTGGATAAAAAACTATCCAAATTTGAGGAAGAGATTACTATAAAAAAACAGAGGAAATTCATACGCGATTTCAAGGACTACCAATCAGGGAGGATCCTTACTTTTCATCACAAATATGACCATATGTACACGGAGGGTTATAAGGATCCGGTTCGTTCAGGGGACAATGAAAGATCTGATATAAATTTGGGATTACCAGAAGAAAGTGATGTGTCTGATGAAAATCTTTCAGATGCACCAGAGATTTCAGCTGATAAAATTCGAGATACAGATACCAATACCAACAGGTCTAATTTTTTTAAACAGTTTTGTCTCCTAAACCAAGGAAGGACAGAACAGAGAAAAGATTTTCAGCCCAGAGGCAGGGGACGAGGACAGAGAGGCAGAGGAAGAGGAACCATGCAGCGAAGGCAAGAAGAAATAAAAGAAGCTCTTACAACAACAATGACAACAAGAGCACACAGAGCTCCACAATGACTGTAGTTAATCTGTCCAATAGAATATTGAACAATGAGGAAGAAAATCTTCTAACACTAGGCTTATCATTCTGTCCTACAAATAATTTTGAATATGTACAGACACGGATTGACCTTTTTCACTTTACACGAAAATTAAAATTAAAAAAATGGTATAACAATAAAGTAATGACAGACAAGAGTTTGGATAAAACCAATAATATCAGCAAATTATGTATTTCGGATGTTGATTTACTACATACATTATCTGTGTTAGATGATGATATTATTGCGCACGATGATCCTTTTGTAAATTTATTGAATTTGGGTATTGAAACTGAATTGCCATGCCCTAGCTCTTTTAGACCGAAATCAACTTTTCTGCCAGCTGTTCAAAGTGAAGCCATCCAAGTTTTTGAAAAAGATATGATTAATCAATTTAAAAAAATGAGATTTGGCCCTAGAAACATCAAGTATGAAAATCTTACTAAAAACCAAAAAATAGCTCTGCAAAGTCTGAGCAAGGACCCTGATATTGTCATCCGTGAATCTGACAAAGGGGGTAATGTAGTCATCTTAAATAAGTCACAATACTTGGGGGAAGGAACACGTCAGCTGAGTGACCATAATTGCTATGTTGATGCTAACCAGGCATAGTTAAAAATGTCCAACCTCAAATATTATGAAAAATTGGTTGATTGGAGGGACAAGGGTTTATTGGAGTAGGATGAATACCGTTTTTTGAAATGTGATTACCCAAGAATTCCAGTACTATACCTCCTGCCTAAAGTGCACAAAGACAAACTAAATCCACCAGGTAGACCGATTGTGTCAGCAATGGATTCATTATTGGAAAATACTTCACGATATATAGACTTTTATCTTAGACCCTTTGTGGAGTGTTTACCCTCCTATGTCAAGGATACGACACAATTTGTGAGAATGATGGATGGCTTGGGCTGGGAAGATGATTTTCTATTTTTGACCTTAGATGTCACCAGCCTTTATACCTGCATCCAACACGAATTGGGTCTTAAAGCAGTTAGACACTACCTACGAGCCAGATCATTATCGTATCTTATGCATACTGAAATGATCTGCAATATGATTTGGTACTGTCTCACAAACAACTACTTTTTATTTGATGGTCAAATATACAAGCAACCCCAGGGAACCGCGATGGGCACTTGCTTTGCCCCCAGCTACGCGAATCTATTTATGGGCTGGTGGGAGGAGCAAGTAGCCTCCAATATAACTAACTATGAGGAAAATGTAGTGTTATGGTGTCGGTATATCGATGATATTTTTATCATCTGGAAAGGTGATGTAGATTCGGCACTTAGTTTTGTGACAACTTTGAACAATAATCACTACAATCTTAAATTTAGTGAACAACATAGTAGTACTTCTATTCAGTTTCTAGATGTTGAATTAAATATTCAAAATAACCTGGTACATACCAGGCTCTATAGGAAAACAACAGCAGGGAACAGCCTGTTGAATGCAAAGAGTGCTCATCCCCCCAACCTGATTAGGAGTATACCATATGGGGAACTGTTGAGAGCAAGACGAATATGTAGTACAGAAGAAATATACCAACAAGAGTGCAAGATTATGTGTTCAAGGTTCACTGAAAGGGGATACAGTACTAATATTATCAGGCAGGCTGTCAGGAAAGTTGAGGGTACCACAAGGTCAGAAATACTGTATCGTACGCACCAACACACTACTACCGATGAGAAGATTAGGTTTATTACGACCTACTCCAACCAAACGTTTAATCTGAGATGAGCACTTACTAGGAGCTGGCACATCCTTCAGACAGATCCAGACTTACATGATTTTGTTAGTAACACCCCGGCATTAACCTTCCGGAAGGGTAGGTCGCTTAGAGACAATCTTAGCCCCAATATGGTGCTGAGCAGCACCAATTTGGACAACAAGAGATCTGAGATCTCAGGGTTTTTCTGCTGTCATAAGTGCAAGGCCTGTAGATACAGTAAAGACTGTAAAACTGTAATATGGGGCGCTGGCCAAAATGAATACATCATTAAGGGATTTTTTACATGCAATACTGCTTTTTGTGTGTATTGTTTACAATGCCCCTGTGATAAGATATACGTGGGAAGTACGATTCATAAAGCAAAAAAGAGAATGTTAGAACATGTGAGAGCCATTCGTAATTTTGACGCAATTACCCGGTGGCACGACATTTTCATGAAGTACATCAAGGTGATGAAAAACAACTTTCATATGTGGTTTGTGATCAAATTAAACTCAATGCACGAGGTGGAGACAGACAGAGAATGTTACGTGTTCTCGAATCTAAATATATTATCAAATTTATGACTCTGTTTCCAAATGGGTTAAATTTGAGCGAAGAAATGAATACTCACCTTGGCAGCTAATTTATTATCGTTTTGGAACCTTCGAGCTTCTTTGATTAGAGGTTGAGAAAAAATTATTTTTAAAAATTTGTTTAAAAACAAAAGAAAAAACATTTTTTTTTTTTTTTTTTAATTAATCTCTATTGGAAATTTGAATTCTCTTTTGGGTTGTTTTTATGTGTACATAAAGGTATTGAATTGATGGGAAATACTAACATGCAATAGAAGGCCACTTATGAATATGTAATTTGCAATCTATTGTTAGACATTTAGGCGGTGATTCTAACCGCGGCGGGCGGCAGTCGCCGCCCGCCATGCGGTTACCGCCAAATGACCGCACCGCGGTCACAAGACCGCGGCGGCCATTCTGGCTTTCCCGCTGTGCTGGCGGGCGACCGCCAAAAGGCCGCCCGCCAGCACAGCGGGAAAGACCCAGCAACGATGAAGCCGGCTCCGAATGGAGCCGGTGGAGTTGCTGGAGTGCGACGGGTGCAGTAGCACCCGTCGCGAATTTCAGTGTCTGCTAGGCAGACACTGAAATTCTTTTTGGGGCCCTCTTACGGGGGCCCCTGCAGTGCCCATGCCATTGGCATGGGCACTGCAGGGGCCCCCAGGGGCCCCGCGGCACCCCCTACTGCCATCCTGTTCCTGGCGGGAGACCCGCCAGGAACAGGATGGCGGTAGGGGGTGTCAGAATCCCCATGGCGGCGGAGCGCGCTCCGCCGCCATGGAGGATTCTCAACGGCAGCGGAAAGTCAGCGGTACACCGCCGACTTTCCGTTTCTGGCCGCGGCTAAACCGCCGCGGTCAGAATGCCCAGCGGTGCACCGCCAGCCTGTTGGCGGTGCTACCGCGGTCATTCGCCCTGGCGGTTTTTACCGCCAGGGTTAGAATGACCCCCTTAGAAATAAATAATGATGTTTAGATAAGTATATTAGGCAAACTGATAATTAGATAGCAAAAGAAACTACATATATTTGTGGTATCTTCCTTGAAGCATGTTGTTCTATATACCTTTACAAGATGGCGCCTATGTTTTTTAGGGTGATACATATGAGCACTTTGGTGTGAGTCCTTTGTCTATGTTTGTATATTTGTAAAAGGTATTTATTCTTGTAATGTGTAACATACCCCCATCCGTGAACAAGGCTACGGCTGAAACGCGTTGGGAGGAAGTACATTTTTTCTCTTTATTTAATATAGTTTGAAACTGGCCGACTGGTGTCTTGATTTTCTTTCTGATTGGGTGAGAACAATTTATAAATACATTTTTGGGATTCCCGATCCCACATCAAGACCGCCACAAACTTGAGCCTCAACTAGTCGGGTGTTCTCTTTTTTGCTAATATATATATATATATATATATATATGTATATATATATATATATGTATATATATTTAAACATATTGAATAAGAATTATTTGTGCCATGAGTGTAAGGTGAACATGCAGCACTTTTTTAAATGAGAGAAATTTAACTGCACTTTAATTTTCTCCCATTTGTAAAAAAACTATGGCCCTCATTACAACATTGGCAGTAAAAGCTGCTTACCGCCGTGCAGAAGACCTCCAACACACCGCCGCGGCCGCGGAATTCCGCCACAGCTATCATGACCCACATGTCGGAATCCGCCAAAATTCAGACACCCACACAAGTCTGCCACACCAAAGGTCAGTGATAAACTGGCAAAAACAAATCCTCCACCGTCACGCCAACAGAAATACGCCCACACTATCACGACACACGAATCCACGTGGCGGTCTTTCAACCGCAGTATTCCATTGGCGGTACACACCGCTGCGCTCAAAAGACCCACACTCTTACAAAACACAGCCACATTGGACAATTCGAAATACACACACCCGATACACATACACACACCACACCCTCACACCCATTACAATATAAAACACACACCCACATCAGCCATAAACCCCCACAACAAAAAATTCGGAAAGAAGGCCAGAGAGAGAGCACCAGCAAGAACAACAGCATCCACATGCACACAACACCATCACCCACAGAACTTCCACGCACCTCACACAACACACCACTACATATCATCCCACATACTACCACACACTCCACCCCACACATCACCTACACCACCCCATGGCACGGCAAAGCAACCCAGGTTCTCAGAGGAGGAGCTCAGGGTCATGGTGGAGGAAATCGTCCGGGTAGAGCCACAGCTATTTGGAGCACAGGTGCAGCACACCTCAATTGCAAGGAAGATGGAGCTATGGCGAAGAATAGTGGAAAGGTTCAACGCAGTGGGACAGCACCCAAGAAATCGGGAGGACATCAGGAAGCGGTGGAACGACCTACGGGAGAAGGTGCGTTCCGTGGTCTCAAGACACCACATGGCGGTTCAGAAGACTGGCGGCGGACCCCCACCTCCTCACCCACAACTAACAACATGGGAGGAGCAGGTCTTGGTGATTCTGCATCCTGAGGGCCTCGCAGGAGTAGGTGGAGGAATGGGCTCTGGTAAAACAAATCTGAACTATTACAACCCCCAGCCTACCTGCATGCTATCACATACACCCACCCTCACCCTCACCCCCAGCACCCCAGCTCCTCATATATGTCCCAACATCACAAACCACCCATCCCCACACTAAGCTCTGCATGCAACAACAAAGCACGGACACCCATCACTAAAGCATGCCCACTGCACATACCCATACAACCCCCTAAACAATCCTCACACAAGGTCCCACACAGGAATGCAAACACTGGGGTACACGGTCACCCACCCATTGCACACCATGACACACACAGATGTCATAACCATCCTTTTATACCCCTGCAGGATCCCTACCCAACGTCACCAGACAGGAGGGTCCACACATGTCCACACCACCAACAGAAGAGCCCCACAGTGATGACAGCACCTCTGTCCAAAGGGATCTAGATGACCAGCCCGGCCCATCGGGGACCTCGGGACAGTCGGTTCCCATCACACAGTCACAGGCCACTACAGAGCTTCCACCCTCTGGAAACACCAGCACAGCACCCACCCAGCGGGCCCATACCTCCGTTCCCAGGACACGTCAATCAGCAGTTTGTCCACCACTACAGGGAACCCAGGATAACCCACCACCCCTACAACAACAGGGACCTGGGGGCAGTGGTAGTGTGCACACGGTCCAGGGAACGGAGGCCCAGGAACACAGGGGAACTGGAGGGCTGCTGTGTGACAGGGGGCGGACAGGCCAAGGGAACCCACTCTCCACGAGGCCCTCTCCTCCATCATGGGAGCCTACCACCACTCCCAAGAGACGATGGCAACGGTACTGGCCAAGTTTGAGGAGACCCAGAGGCTGCAGGAGGAACAGAATATGGGCTTCAGGGAGGAACTCAGAACCATCAATTCCACCCTGGGCACCATCGTAGGGGTGCAGGAGGAACACTGTGGCACTACAAGGGGCCCCTGACACTAGCATGGACGATGAACTGCCCACCAACTCTGCCGGTGCTAGTGGACAGGAGGCACCACCACATGACCACCACAGCAGCAAGCACCCCACCCCCTGCAGAGGGAGTACCACCCCGCAAACGATCCCTGAGATCCACGACAGAGACAGAGCACGATGCCAAGACCCCCGCCAAGAAATGAGATCATCCTGATTGTAATCCTACTGTCCCACTTTGTCACCCTGTCCATACTTAAACTGCCCCAGCTCCACTTCCTATGCCCATTTGGGCAATGCAACTGTGAGACTAATAGACTGGACTCTGCCATGGACATTCCTCCACCATCACCCCTCACCATTTCACTACCCCCTCCAATATTCAGCACTTAAATAAACACCCTTAAAGCACAAAACAATCTGGAGTCTGTCTGTGATTTCGAAATAGTGTATTAGCAATTACAGAGACAAAATGCTCTTTCAAGTTTAATGTCAACATACCTATGTCACACAGCTCTAGTCCATGAGGAATCTAAGCAGATGTCACACAGTGGGACCCAGATCTGTGAAATCGAAAGGAAAAGTGACAACTCAGTGACCATACACTGGGTGAAAAGGACACACAGTACAGAGGTAGTAGTGTTAAAGTACATGTAGTAGGCAGGTCTATACTCTTACCTGTGTCTCACTGGAAATATTCTGGATCACTGAGTCCCTGTTGTCAATGTCTTCTTCCTCTGCTTCCTCGTCTTCACTGTCCACAGGCTCCACAGCTGCAACAACACCGCCATCTGGATCATCCTTGTGCAGAAAAGGCACCTGTTGTCGCAAAGCCAAGTTATGAAGCATACAGCAGGCCACGATGATCTGGCACACCTTCTTTGGTGAGTAGAATAGGGATCCACCTGTCATATGGAGGCACCTGAACCTGGCCTTCAGGAGGCCGAAGGTCCGCTCGATTACCCACCTAGTTCGCCCATGGGCCTCATTGTACTGTTCCTCTGCCCTTGTCCTGGGATTCCTCACTGGGGTCAGGAACCATGACAGGTTGGGGTAACCAGAGTCACCTGCAAATGGTGAGGGACAACTGTTAGACACGCACTAACCTGGAGGGATATCCCCAGACCCAGACAACCATTCCCACTGACTTGCTTCCAGGTGCTCACCTAATAGCCACACACGGTGCCTCTGGAGTTGACCCATCACATAAGGGATGCTGCTATTCCGCAGGATGTGGGCGCCATGCACTGAGCCAGGGACCTTGGCATTCACATGGGAGATGTACTGGTCTGCCAAACATACCATCTGCACATTCATAGAATGATAACTCTTCCGGTTTCTGTACACCTGTTCACTCCTGTGGAGGGGTACCAAAGCCACATGGGTCCCATCAATGGCACCTATGATGTTGGGGATGTGTCCCAGGCCATAGAAATCCCCTTTCACTGTAGGCAAATCCTCCACCTGAGGGAAAACAATGTAGCTCTGCATGTGTTTCAGAAGGGGAGACAACACTCTGGGCAATACGTTTAAAAACATAGGCTGGGACATCCCTGATGCTATGGCCACTGTTGTTTGAAATGACCCACTTGCAAGGAAATGGAGCACTGACAGCACCTGCATTTGGGGGGGGATTCCTGTGGGATGGCGGATTGCTGACATCAGGTCTGGCTCGAACTGGGTACACAGTTCCTGGATTGTGGCACGGTCAAGCCTGTATGTAATATTCAAAGGTCGCTCCTCCATTGTCGACAGGTCCACCCACGGTCGGTACACTGGAGGATGCCGCCATCTCCTCACATGTCCCAGCGGACGGTGCCTATGAATGACAACAGCGAGCACAGAGTCAAACAACTCAGAGGTACGTACCCACAGTTTACACTGAACACCAATCATACACAAAAGGTGGCCTGTATGTGTGTTGAGTCTAGGCCTAGGTATGTGTGACGCAGTTGGAAATGAAGCCATGTGGGCCCCTGAATGGCGGCTGCCTGACCTGTAAAGTGGGACAATGGGATGTGAGGTAACTGCGCTGGCATTGTACACCGTTGCGGTAGGCGGTCAAAGACCTCAGCGCAATGCTGCATCGGTTAACATTGGACCCTATGGGTCCCAGGAGCCAATGGCGATGTACACTGGCGCAGACGGTATGCACCGCCGCAGACCTGACCGCCATTTTCTATCTGTTCAATCACTCGATACCTGATCTTCGACAGGAGAGGACCTACACTGCAAGTGCTGCTGTGACCTCGGTCTGGAAGAGACAATGGCTTGAGTGTCTGGGGAAAGGGCCCCTGTCTTCACATCGGAGGAGTTGGAGAAGCTCATGGATGGGGTCCTCCCCCAGTACACGCTACTCTACGGTCCTCCAGACAAACAGGTAAGTACACAGGGAGCATGTTGTATGGGCTATGCCTGTGTGGAGAGGGCTAGATGGAAGAAGGAAGTGGGGAGGGTGCTGCGTGCATGAAAGTGGTGAATGCATGTGCCACATGGAAAGGGTAGGGATGGGGGACAATCACTTTGATGGTGCAGTTGGTAATAACTTCTCTTTTTCCCCTGTACATTTCATGTAGGTCAGCGCCCACCAGAAGAAAGATATTTGGTGTGCCATAGCCAAGGACGTCCAGACCCTGGGGGTCTACCACAGACGGAGCACCCACTGACGGAAAAGATGAGAGGACATTCGCCGCTGGAGCAAGAAGACGGCGGGGGCTCAGCTGGGGATGGCCTCCCAATGTGGGAGGGGTGCCCGTCGCACCATGACCCCCCTGATGTTCAGGATCCTGGCGGTGGCCGACCCGGAGTTGGATGAGCTCTTGAGGGCGTCAAAGCAGTCACAAAGGGGTGAGTACACTCTCATTCTGCTGACTTTGCGCGCAGTGGAGGTGTCTGGGTGGTGGAGTTGGGCTGTGGGTTTCCCTAGGCCAGGGCGAGTTCTGTAGGCAAGGCCCCTCCGTAAGGCAGGCCATGTGGCACCCCACCCCACCTCTGTAGAGTGCCAAGTACACCTAGTCATGCCCCTGTGTCATCTATGTGTGCAGATGTCGCCATAGCCTTGTAGGACATTTCCCAGAAATTGAACAGTGGAGCCCAAGAGCACGGCATAGTGCAGGGGGCTTCTGTGTCTGTCGTGTCCGCCAACGGTAGCGGTAATGCATGCACTCAACATGTCTTTCTTCTGTCGTTCCCCCCCCTTTTTGTGGTCTCCCTGTTCTTGTGTGCATTAGCATCATCAGGCGGAGGAGCAGTGGCACCGGAACACGAGTGAGCTGCATCCCACATGGCTCTGGAGGGCGAGACTACGGACTAGGAATTTAGTGGGACGGAGGGCGAGGGGAGCTTCACAGCGGGGACAGGAGCTGACAGCAGCGACACAGACACGTCCTCTGATGGGAGCTCCCTTGTGGTGGTGGCAACATCTGTGCCCCCCGCATCTACAGGTACTGCAACCACCCCCCCTACCAGCACCGCCCTCCCAGCAGCCCCTCTTCCTTCGCCCCGTGCCCGCTCACACAGGAGGGTGGGCATCACCTTTACCCCAGGCACCTCAGGTCCTGCCCCAGTCACCCCTGCTGCCCTCAGTGAGGAGGCCATTGACCTCCTCTGGTCCTTCACTGTTGGGCAGTCTACCATTTTGAATGCCATCCAGGGTGTAGAAAGGCAGTTTCAACAAACTAATGCATTCCTGAAGGGCATTCATTCTGGTCAGGCGGCCCTTCACCGAGCTTTTCAAACTCTGGCCTCAGCACTGATGGCAGCCATTGTCCCCGTCTCTAGCCTCCCCCCTCCAACTTCCTCCACCCAGACTCAATCCCCTGTACTTCTGCCTATCCCAAGCACACCATCAGAACAGCATTCACACATGTTAACACACAAGGGAAGCTCAGGCAAACATAAGCACCACACATCCCACAGGCACTCACACAAGCAACACACACATGCAGACACACCAGCATCCACTGCCTCCACTGTGTCCCCCTCCTCATCATCTCCCTCCTCCCTCCCAGTCTCGTCTACACTCACACCTGCATGCACTACCTCTACAGCCACTACGTCCCTCTCCAGCACACCCACAAGCACACCCCGCTCACGTGCAGTCACCACCCCCACTACCATTCACACGTCCCCTGTGTCCTCTCCCAGTGTCTGTGACGCCCCCTCACAAGATACACAAACGCAGCCACACACCCACCCAAAAGCCATCCACCTCACGACAGCATCCAACGCATGCACCTGCACCCAAAGTCACCAATCGTACACCTCCTAAACTACCACCTCTTCCTCCACTCCCAAAACCCCTCCAGCTACCCGTCCCAGTTTGTCCAAGAAATATTTAATGTCCAGCCTTGACCTTTTTCCCACACCTCCCCCACCTCGTCCATCTCATAGGTCCCGAAGTAGGACCTCAGCCACAACATCTCCGGGACCAGTGGTGCCTGTAGTCACCGGTATGTGGAGTGCACCGGCCACAAGGACAGCCAGTGTGGCACGGAGCCACAGCACAGCCAGTCCCCCACCTGTGAAGCATCAGAAGTTGGCCAGTGCCCGGCGGGAGAGGGGGAAAACTCCAGCCACCAAAGCCACTCCCAGGGGTCCCGTTGGGAGTGTGGAGTCAGATGTGATACCTCCCAAGGTGGGGAAGGGACACAAGAAACCCAGCAAGTCTGGGAAGAGCTGCACGGCGGAGAAGACTGTCATCATTCCCGCTGTCCAGGAGGCCACCACCAGCCCCAGCCCAGCTGCCCAGGAGGCCACTGCCAGCCCCAGCCCAGCTGCCCAGGAGGACACCGCCAGCACCAGTCCAGCTGTCCAGGAGGGCACCGCCAGCCCCAGCCCCACTGATCCATGAAGGAGCCCCAGCCCCACTGGGCCATGAAGGACTGCCAGCACAAGCCCCGCTGGGCCATGTAGGACCGCCAGCACAAGCACCGCTGGGCCATGAAGGACCGCCAGCACAAGCACCACTGGGCCATGAAGGACCGCCAGTACAAGCACCACTGGGCCATGAAGGACTGCCAGCACAAGCCCCGCTGGACCATGTAGGACCGCCAGTACCAGCACCGCTGGGCCATGTAGGACCGCCAGCACAAGCACCACAGGGCCATGAAGGACCTCCAGCACAAGCACCGCTGGGCCATGAAGGACCGCCAGCACAAGCATCGCTGGACAGAGTAACGCCAACTCAAGCAGCGCTGAACAGGGCACCGCCAACTCAAGCACCGCAGAACCGGGCACCGCCAACTCAAGCACCGCTAGCCCATGAGCGGCAGGGGCACTGACGCAACTGGGTCCGTCACGGGGTGAGTGATGCACTCTGGGCACCAGTCCCCCTCCAGAACCAGTGGAGAGATCCATCCACTACCTCTGTCCTTCACAAGATGAAGCACTCTGGGCACCAGTCCCCCACCAGAACCAGTGGAGAGATCCATCCACTACCACTGTCCTTTACAGGATGAAGCACTCTGGGCACCAGTCCCCCTCCAGAATCAGTGGAGACATCGATCCACTACCTCTGTCCTTCACAGGATGAAGCACTCTGGGCACCAGTCCCCCTCCAGAACCAGTGGAGACATCCATTCACTACCTCTGTCCTTCACAGGATGAAGCACTGTGGGCACCAGTCCCGCTCCAGAACGAGTGGAGACATCCACCCACTACCTCTGTCCTTCACAGGATGAAGCACTTTGGGCACCAGTCCCCGACCAGAACCAGTGGAGACTGTTATCCACTTGAGAGACTGTGGCTTTGCACTCCCCAGTATTGAACAGTGGGCAAACCACCCACTGTAGAGACTTGAGAGACTGTGGCTTTGCACTCCCCAGAATTGAACAGTGGGCAAACCACCCACTGTAGAGACTTTAGAGACTGTGGCTTTGCACTCCCCAGGATGTTACAGTGGGCAACCCACCCACTGTAGAGACTTGAGAGACTGTGTCTTTGCATTCTTCCGGGTGGCTTTGGGGGGTGTAACTGTAATGTATCAACCTGTATTAGTCTGTTTGTTGCAGTGAGTGAGGGTGGGGGTGGGGGTGTTGCGTGTGTGTGTACCTGTTTTTTGCCTCCCCTGTGTCGTAGGTGCAGTACTCACTGTGGTCTTCGCCGCCGGCGTTCGTGCTCCTGGTAGAGGAGCAGGAAGACTATCGCAGGTAGAATTTGGAGTTCCGGTTCCATGGTGTCCTCGTTCCTCGTGGGGTGTGTAGAGGTGAGAGTTTTCCCTTCAAAATTACTGTTTCCACCGTGTTTTTATCCACGGTGAATCCACCCCGGAAAAGGTGGCGGATTGGCCTGTCATAATAGTGTGGGCGGTACATTGTCTCCCACCTGTCTGTTGGCGGTGACCGCCGCGCTATTTGTTTGTACCGCCTTGTCGGTCTGAGTGTTAAAGTGGCTGACTTTGTGGGCGGTTTCCGCCAAGGTCGTAATTGCTATTTTTTTACTGCCGGCCTGTTGGTGGTCTTTCCGCCGCTTTAACACCATCCGCCAGGGTTGTAATGACCACCATAATGTTACATTTAGCAAGAACAGCATCTTCTAGCAGTCTGTTCTCATGAGAAAAATTCTCAGCTATGAGCACATTTCAACAATACAATGTAAAATCACAGTTTAAATCTTTAGGACAGCCATTTATTAAAAGTTAAGAAATACAACTTGACATGAGGCATGACAAATAGGCCAAGACCTTCGCTAAGTGAAGCCCTACAATTAATAGAGCTAATACATAATGCATAACCTTTAATATGACATATTTCTACATTAGTCAAACATATATTCAACATTTCATAGCACTCTGGGCACCAGTCCCCCTTAAGAACCAGTGGAGACTGTTATCCACTTGAGAGACTGTGGCTTTGCACTCCCCAGGATTGAACAGTGGGCAAACCACCCACTGTAGAGACTTGAGAGACTGTGGCTTTGCACTCCCCAGGATTGAACAGTGGGCAAACCACCCACTGTAGAGACTTGAGAGACTGTGGCTTTGCACTCCCCAGGATGTTACAGTGGGCAACCCACCCACTGTAGAGACTTGAGAGACTGTGGCTTTGCACTCCCCAGGATGTAACTGTGGGCAACCCACCCACTGTAGAGACTTTAGAGACTGTGGCTTTGCACTCCCTATGATTGAACAGTGGGCAAACCACCCACTGTAGAGACTTGAGAGACTGTGGCTTTGCACTCCCCAGGATGTTACAGTGGGCAACCCACCCACTGTAGAGACTGGCTTTGCACTCCCCAGGATTGAACAGTGGGCAAACCACCCACTGCAGAGACTTGAGAGACTGTGGCTTTGCACTCCCCAGAATACATCAGTGGGCATTGAGCCCCCTCTTGGATCTGGTGTCGTGCACTCATCCGGCTGAGGTGCCCCCCGTCCCTTCCCCCTGAGGTGCCTTTTGTATTTCTATCTGATGCCCCTGCAGTGTTCTCTCTGTTTTGATCGGGTATCGAGTGTGGGCCTCGCCCATGCATTTTGCGCCCAGTGGTCCACGAACTAAAAATGGTGCAATACCTGAACTTGTATTATTTGTGTATATATTTGTTTATAGTGTATATATATTTTGGAGTACTGGATTTTAATAGATTACAATCATTTCCTTTTGTCTTTGCATTCTTCCGGGGGGCTTTGGGGGGTGTAACTATAATGTATCAACATGTACTAGTGTGTGTGTTGTAGTGGGTGAGGGTGGGGGTGGGGGTGTTGCGTGTGTGTGTCCCTGTTTTTTGCCTCCCCCCTCCCCTGTGTCGTTGGTGCAGTACTCACCGTGGTCTTCGCTGCTGGCGTTCGTGCTCCTGGTAGAGGAGCAGGAAGACTATCGCAGGTAGAATTTGGAGTTCCGGTTCCATAGTGTCCTCGTTCCTCGTGGGGTGTGTAGAGGTGAGAGTTTTACCTTCAAAATTCCTGTTTCCACCGTGTTTTTATCCGTGGTGAATCTGCCCTGGAAAAGGTGGCGGATTGGCCTGTCATAATAGTGTGGGTGGTACATTGTCTCCCGCCTGTCTTTTGGCGGTGACCGCCGCGCTGTTTGTTTGTACCGCCGTGTCTGTCTGAGTGTTAAAATGGCTGTCTTTGTTGGCGGTTTCCGCCAAGGTCGTAATTGCAATTTTTTTACTGCCGGACTGTTGGCGGTCTTACCACCGCTTTAACACCATCCGCCAGGGTTGTAATGACCACCATAATGTAACATTTAGCAAGAACAGCATCTTCTAGCAGTTTGTTCTCATGAGAAAACTTCTCAGCTATGAGCACATTTAAACAATACAATGTTAAATAACAGTTTAACTCTTTAGGACAGCCATTTATTAAAAGTTAAGAAATACAACTTGGCATGAGGCCTGACAAATAGGCCAAGACCTTCGCTAAGTTAAGGCCTACAATTAATAGAGCTAATACATAATGCATAACCTTTAATATGACATATTTCTACATTAGTCAAACATATATTCAACATTTCATAGCATAGCACTCTGGGCACCAGTCCCCCTCCAGAACCAGTGGAGACTGTTATCCACTTGAGAGACTGTGGCTTTGCACTCCCCAGGATTGAACAGTGGGCAAACCACCCACTGTAGAGACTTGAGAGACTGTGGCTTTGCACTCCCCAGGATTGAACAGTGGGCAACCCACCCACTGTAGAGACTTGAGAGACTGTGGCTTTGCACTCCCCAGGATTGAACAGTGGGCAAACCACCCACTGTAGAGACTTGAGAGACTGTGGCTTTGCACTCCCCAGGATTGAACAGTGGGCAAACCACCCACTGTAGAGACTTTAGAGACTGTGGCTTTGCACTCCCCAGGATGTTACAGTGGGCAACCCACCCACTGTAGAGACTTGAGAGACTGTGGCTTTGCACTCCCCATGATTGAACAGTGGGCAAACCACCCACTGTAGAGACTTGAGAGACTGTGGCTTTGCACTCCCCAGGATTGAACAGTGGGCTACCCACCCACTGTAGAGACTTGAGAGACTGGCTTTGCACTCCCCAGGATTGAACAGTGGGCAAACCACCCACTGCAGAGACTTGAGAGACTGTGGCTTTGCACTCCCCAGAATACATCAGTGGGCATTGAGCCCCCTCCTGGATCTGGTGTCGTGCACTCATCCGGCTGAGGTGCCCCCCTTCCCTTCCCCCTGAGGTGCCATTTGTATTTCTATCTAATGCCCCTGCAGTGTTCTCTCTGTTTTGATCGGGTATCGAGTGTGGGCCTCGCCCATGCATTTTGGGCCCAGTGGTCCACGGACTATAAATGGTGCAATACCTGGACTTGTATTATAGGTGTATATATTTGTTTATAGTGTATATATATTTTGGAGTACTGAATTTTTATATATTACTATGGTTACACTCATTTCCTTTTGTCTTTGCATTCTTCCGGGCGCCTTGGGGGATGTGACTGTAATGTATCAACATGTATTAGTGTGTGTGTTGTAGTGGGTGAGGGTGGGGGTGGTGGTGTTGCGTGTGTGTATCCCTGTTTTTTGCCTCCCCCCTCCCCTGTGTCGAAGTTGCAGTACTCACCGTGTTCTTCGCCGCCGGCATTCGTGCTCCTGGTAGAGGAGCAGGAAGACTATCGCAGGTAGAATTTGGAGTTCCGGGTCCATGGTGTCCTTGTTCCTCGTGGGGTGTGTAGAGGTGAGTGTTTTCCCTTCGGAATTCCTGTTTCTGCCGTGTTTTTATCCGCGGTGAATCTGCCCCGGAAAAGGTGGCGGATTGGCCTGTCATAATAGTGTGGGCGGTACATTGTCTCCCGCCTGTCTGTTGGCGGTGACTGCCGCGCTGTTCGTTTGTACCGCTGTGGCGGTCGGAGTGTTAAAGTGGCTGTCTTTGTTGACGGTTTCCGCCACGGTCGTAATTGCAATTTTTTTACCGCCGGCCTGTTGGCGGTCTTACCGCCACTTTAACACCGACCACCAGGGTTGTAATGACCACCATAATGTCGGCCATAACAAGCACATCAGGCAAAAGTAAGGGCAATGAATGCAAACTTGGAATTTGGTAAAATAAGCCAATTATCAAATCTATTTAGCAGTATACATAATCTTGATGAGCATCTTTGAAGCCATTGAATGGATAGGTCTTCAGGAAAGAGGCCACATCGTCAGATGTTAGATCGATGACAGGATAGGTAGATGGTCCACCGAGCAGTAGTGCATAGCAGTCTCTTGTGCAGGTCCACTTGCAAGAGTGGCACTCTCCATAGTGACATAAAGAGCCAAATCATTCACCAAGGGCACCTCATAAGTGGGCTTGCAAATCAGCCTCAGGTGCATATTCATACTTTTTGATTCAACGCTGTACTGATGCAGTTTTGCATCAAAAAGTTTAGCACAGGCTTGTACCATTCCTGAACACCAGCCGGATACCATATAATGGAAAGGCGCAAGCCGGTGCAAAGGGTGACCTTAGCCGGGTGGGGGTAGCGGTATGGGAGAAGGGGGATTTGCACCAACAAATGAGATTAGGCTGGTTAGAGGCAAAAAAAATGCCTATAACCAGCCTATTGTCATTTTCTGACACAAAACCATCCATACCACATGACTCCTGACTTAGAAAAGACAATAGTCATGCCCACCACCCCAAAGGCCAGCACAGGGGACCAGTGTCCCCTGGGAATGGCCATTGCCCCTTGTGCCATGAAGGGGGCCCCAAGTTGGGCCCCCAATGGCACTTAAAAAAAATATATATGTATACTTAACTATACTTACCCTACTTACCTGGGATGGGGTCCCCCATCATCCGGTGTCCGTCTGGTGTGGGTGGAAGTGTTTCTGGGGCTTGAGGAGGGCACCTGTGGACCCATTCCATCGTGTTAAACCATGGAAATTGGTCCACATGTCCCCTAACGCCTGGTCTGACCCAGGCGTTAAATAATGGTGCAAAGCAAGCTTTGCACCATCATTTAGCCCCTCCTCCCACCCATGTGTCATTTTAGCACGGGGGAATAACTATGGGGCTATGGTGCTAGCACCATTTTTTAGATGGTAACACCTATATTACATCTCATTGATCCAAGGTAGGTTCACGCATCTAAAAAATGGTGTAAACTCCAATATTTTGACTTTAGAGTTCATTTTGCGCTGAATTTGCATTAAAAAATAACGCAAATTTGGCGCAAATGGATTATAAATATGTCCCTTATTCTCAAGGGGCACAACACCAGCAATTCTTGGTCCACAGGAGGCACTGGCAGAACAGCAAGGCACACTGAAAGCAGGTGTTCGAAGAGGCACCACATGCAGCGAAAGACTGGCTGCACACACCATAGGACTGGTTGGAATGACAATGACCAATCATAGTCCAAATCTTTCAGCAACAGAGCATTAAAGAGTGGAACCATGCGTTCAAGGCACAGTTGAGCTGGTGGCAGTGGCTCCATCACTCCACATAGCCGGAAAGACACAACCACTGTTAATCAGAAGCAATAGAAGCAGCCAAAGCTGCCAAATACACTTGAAAAGAGTGAGTGGATGGCTGAAGGAATGACTCCAAAGTCAGTCTGGAAGATGGACACAAATCCAGACCCAAAAGCCTTAAAGAAATAGACAATCCCTGTAGTGCTCGAAGCGTTGAAACTTCTGGATACCAGCTATCCAAAGTGCTTGGGGAAGTTGTTATTTAATAATGATTGCATCTCGACTGTTGATCTTGCTACCTGGAGAGCATATGTCTCTCTAGTCAATGTCAACGCAACTTGTTTTTGGAACAGTAGCGCCTTTAGTCTGCTCAGCTTGTCATAATTTACATTAGCAGTTTCAATGTGAGGCCACATTTCTGGTACTCTTATCTCTCGTGTGGGGGGAAGTAAAACATGTCCACAACACGTAACGACCTTAGAGACTGAAATTGCATAGGCAATTCCTGATTGCATAACGCAACAGCTTTGGTCTCTCAGCACCACATAACCTCCATTTGAAAGTACATGAAATGGTGATTGAATCAAAGGGACAGGGGTACCCTTCAGAAAACAGGCCAAGTTCCTGACCCCTGCATTTCAAAGTCCATGAAGGATGCTAACACAGGTGTTTGAATAACAAATATTAATGAGTGTCTAGTATTCTGAATAGTGGATTTGTGTGGAAAATATAATAATGTAGAAAAATGATGCACACATTTGAAAATGTGATTTTGATGAGTGGCCACCAATGTTCACGGAGTGTACTTATTAATAGTCTAACGCTATGAAATGTTGAATATATGTTTGACTAATGTAGAAATATGTCATATTAAAGGTTATGCATTATGTATTAGCTCTATTAATTGTAGGCCTTAACTTAGCGAAGGTCTTGGCCTATTTGTCAGGCCTCATGTCAAGTTGTATTTCTTAACTTTTAATAAATGGCTGTCCTAAAGAGTTAAACTGTGATTTTACATTGTATTGTTTAAATGTGCTCGTAGCTGAGAAGTTTTCTCATGAGAACAGACTGCTAGAAGATGCTGTTCTTGCTAAATGTAACATTATGGTGGTCATTACAACCCTGGCGGACGGTGTTAAAGTGGCGGTAAGACTGACAACAGGTCAGCGGTAAAAAAATTGCAATTACGACCGTGGCAGAAACCGCCAACAAAGACAGCCACTTTAACACTAGGACCGACACGGCGGTACAAACAAACAGCGCAGCGGTCACCGCCAACAGACAGGCGGGAGACAATGTACCGCCCACACTATTATGACAGGCCAATCCGCCACCTTTTTCGGGGCGGATTCACCGCGGATAAAAACCCAGTGGAAACAGGAATTTTGAATGGGAAAACTCTCACCTCTACACACCCCACGAGGAACGAGGACACCATGGAACCGGAACTCCAAATTCTACCTGCGATAGTCTTCCTGCTCCTCTACCAGGAGCACGATCGCCGGCGGCGAAGACCACGGTGAGTACTGCACCTACGACACAGGGGAGGGGGGAGGCAAAAAACAGGGACACACACACGCAACACCCCCACCCCCACCCTCACCCACTACAACGCACACACTAATACATGTTGATACATTACAGTTACACCCCCCAAGCCTCCCGGAAGAATGTAAAGACAAAAGGAAATTATTGTAACAATTGTAATCTATTAAAATCCAGTATTCCAAAATATATATACACTATAAACAAACATATACACCAATAATACAAGTCCAGGTATTGCACCATTTATAGTCGGTGGACCACTGGGCCCAAAATGCATGGGCGAGGCCCACACTCGATACCCAATCAAAACAGAGAGAACACTGCAGGGGCATCAGATAGAAATACAAAAGGCACCTCAGGGGGAAGGGAAGGGGGGGCACCTCAGCCGGATGAGTGCACGACACCAGATCCACGAGGGGGCTCAATGCCCACTGATGTATCCTGCGGAGTGCCAAGCCACAGTCTCTCAAGTCTCTTCAGTGGGTGGTTTGCCCACTGTTCAATCCTGGGGAGTGAAAAGCCAGTCTCTCAAGTCTCTACAGTGGGTGGGTTGCCCACTGTAACATCCTGGGGAGTGCAAAGCCACAGTCTCTCAAGTCTCTACAGTGGGTGGGTTGCCCACTGTTCAATCCTGGGGAGTGCAAAGCCACAGTCTCTCAAGTCTCTACAGTGGGTGTGTTGCCCACTGTAACATCCTGGGGAGTGCAAAGTCACAGTCTCTCAAGTCTCTACAGTGGGTGGGTTGCCCTCTGTAACATCCTGGGGAGTGCAAAGCCACAGTCTCTCAAGTCTCTACAGTGGGTGGTTTACCCACTGTTCAATCCTGGGGAGTGCAAAGCCATAGACTCTCAAGTCTTTACAGTGGGTGGTTTGCCCACTGTTTAATCCTGGGGAGTGCAAACCACAGCCTCTCAAGTCTCTACAGTGGGTGTGTTGCCCACTGTTCCTTCCTGGGGAGTGCAAAGCTACAGTCTCACAAGTCTCTACAGTGGGTGGGTTGCCCACTGCCATATCCTGGGGAGTGCAAAGCCACAGTCTCTCAAGTGGAGAACAGTCTCCACTGGTTCTGGAGGGGGACTGGTGCCCAGACTGCTTTATCCTGTGAAGGACAGAGGTAGTGGATGACAGTCTCCACTGGTTCTGGAGGGGGACTGGTGCCCAGAGTGCTTCATCCTGTGAAGGACAGAGGTAGTGGATGACAGTCTCCACTGGTTCTGGAGGGGGACTGGTGCCCAGAGTGCATCATCCTGTGAAGGACAGAGGTAGTGGATGACAGTCTCCATTGGTTCTGGAGGGGGACTGGTTCCCAGTGTGCTTTATCCTGTGAAGGACAGAGGTAGTGGATGACAGTCTCCACTGGTTCTGGAGGGGGACTGGTGCCCAGAGTGCATCACTCACCCTGTGACGGACCCAGTTGCGTCAGTGCCCCTGCCTCTCATGGGCTAGCGGTGCTTGAGTTGGCAGTGCCCTGTTCAGTGGTGCTTGATTTGGCGGTGCCCTGTTCAGCGGTGCTTGAGTTGGCTGTGCCCAGCCCAGCGGTGCTTGATTTGGCGGTGCCCTGTTCAGCGGTGCTTCAGTTGGCGGTTACCGGCTCAGCAGTGCCTGTGCTGGCGGTCCTTCATGGCCCAGCGGTGCTTGTGCTGGCGGTCCTTCATGGCCCAGCGGGGCTTGTGCTGGCGGTCCTTCAAGGCCCAGCTGTGCCTGTGCTGGCGGTCCTTCATGGCCCAGCGGTGCTTCTGCTGGCGGTCCTTCATGGCCTAGTGGGGCTTGTGATGGCGGCCCTTCAGGGCCCAGCGGTGCCTGTGCTGGCGGTCCTTCATGGCCCAGCGGGGCTTGTGCTGGCAGTCCTTCATGGCCCAGCGGTGCCTGTACTGGCGGTCCTTCATGGCCCAGCGGTGCTTGTGCTGTCGGTCCTTCATGGCCCAGTGGTGCCTGTGCTGGCGGTCCTTCGTGGCACTTCGGGGCTTGTGCTGGCAGTCCTTCATGGCCCAGCTGTGCTTGGGCTGGCGGTCCTTCGTGGCCCAGCGGGGCTTGTGCTGGCGGTCCTTCATGGCCCAGTGGGGCTTGTGCTGGCGGTCCTTCATGGCCCAGCGGTGTCTGTGCTGGCGGTCCTTCATGGCCCAGCGGGGCTTGTGCTGGCGGTCCTTCATGGCCCAGCGGGGCTTGTGCTGGCGGTCCTTCATGGCCCAGCGGTGCTTGTGCTGGCGGTCCTTCATGGACCAGCAGGGCTTGTGCTGGCTGTCCTTCATGGCCCAGCGGGGCTTGTGCTGGTGGTCCTTCATGGCCCAGAGGGGCTTGTGCTGGCGGTCCTTCATAGCCCTTCGGGGCTTGTGCTGGCGGTCCTTCAAGGCCCAGCAGGGCTTGTGCTGGCGGTCCTTCGTGGCCCAGCGGGGCTTGTGCTGGCGGTCCTTCATGGCCCAGCGGTGCTTGTGCTGGCGGTCCTTCGTGGCCCAGCGGGGCTTGTGCTGCCGGTCCTTCATGACCCAGCGGGGCTTGTGCTGGCGGTGGACTCCTGGGCAGCTGGGCTGGGGCTGGCAGGCTCTCCTGGGCAGCTGGGCTTGTGCTGGCGGTGGCCTCCTGGGCAGCTGGGCTGGGGCTGGGGCTGGGGCTGGCGTTGCCCTCCTGGGCAGCTGGGCTGGGGCTGGCGGGGCCCTCCTGGGCAGCTGGGCTTGTGCTGGCGGTGGCCTCCTGGGCAGCTGGGCTGGGGCTGGCGGGGCCCTCCTGGGCAGCTGGGCTTGTGCTGGCGGGGCCTTCCTGGGCAACTGGGCTGGGGCTGGCGGGGCCCTCCTGGGCAGCTGGGATGGGGCTGGCGGGGCCCTCCTGGGCAGCTGGACTGGGGCTGACGGGGCCCTCCTGGGCTGCTGTGATGGGGCTGGCGGGGCCCTCCTGGGCAGCTGGGATGGGACTGGCAGTGGCCTCCTGGGCAGCGGGGATGATGGCGGTCTTCTCCGCCGTGCAGCTCTTCCCAGACTTGCCGGGTTTCTTGTGTCCCTTCCCCACCTTTGGAGGTGTAACAGCTGAGTGCACATTCCCACCGGGACCGCTGGGAGCAGCTTTGGTGGCTGGAGTCTTCCCCCTCTGCCGCCGGGCACTGGCCAACTTCTGATGCTTCACAGGGGGGGACTGGCTGTGCTGTGGCTCCGTGCCACACTGGCTGTCCTGGTGGCCAGTACACTCCACATACCTGTGACAACAGGGACCACTGGTCCCGTAGATGTTGTGGCTGAGGTGCTACTTTGGGACCTATGAGATGGATGGGGTGGGGGAGGTGTGGGAAAAAGGTCAAGGCTGGACAGGAAAATTCTTTTGGACACACTGGGACGGGTAGCTGGAGGGGGTTTGGGAGTGGAGGAAGAGGTGGTGGTTGTAGGAGGTGTACGTTTGGTGACTTTGAGTGCAGGTGCATGCGCTGGGGGTTTTCGAGTGGAGGAAGAGGTGGTGGTTGTAGGAGGTGTACGTTTGGTGACTTTGAGTGCAGGTGCATGCGCTGGAGGCTGTCGTGAGGTGGATGGCTGTTGGGTGGGTGTGTGCCTGCGTTTGTGTATCTTGGGAGGCGGCGTCACAGACACACTGGCAGAGGACACAGGGGACGTGTGAATGGTAGTGGGGGTGGTGACTGCACGTGAGCGGGGTGTGCTGGTGGGTGTGCTGGTGAGGGACGTAGTGGCTGTAGAGGTAGTGCATGCAGGTGTGAGTGTAGACGAGACTGGGAGGGAGGAGGGAGACGATGAGGAGGGGGACACAGTGGAGGCAGTGGATGTTGGTGTGTCTGCATGTGTGTGTTGCTTGCGTGAGTGCCTGTGGGATGTGTGGTGCTTATGTTTACCTGAGCTTCCCTTGTGTGTTGAGGTGTGTGCAGGCTGGTCTGATGGTGTGCTTGGGATAGGCAGAGGTACAGGGGATTGGGTATGGGTGGAGGAAGATGGAGGGGGGAGGCTAGAGACGGAGACAATGGCTGCCATCAGTGCTGAGGCCAGAGTTTGAAAGCTTGGTGAAGGGCCGTCTGACCAGAATGAATGCCCTCCAGGAATGCATTAGTTTGTTGCAACTGCCTTTCTACACCCTGGATGGCATTCAAAATGGTAGACTGCCCAACAGTGAGAGACCTGAAGAGGTCAATGGCCTCCTCACTGAGGGCAGCAGGGGTGACTGGGGCAGGGCCTGTGGTACCTGTGGCGAAGATGATGCCCACCCTCCTGGGTGAGCGGGCACGGGGCGAAGGAAGAGGGGCTGCTGGGAGGGCGGTGCTGGTAGAGGGGGTGGCGGCTGTACCTGTAGATGCGGGGGCACAGATATTGCCGCCACCATAAGGGAGCTCCCATCAGAGGACGAGTCCGTGTCGCTGGTTTCAGCTCCTGTCTCCGCCGTGGAGCTCCCCTCGCCTTCCGTCCCACTGGTGAATTCTGAGTCTGTAGTCTCGCCCTCCGGGGCCATGTGGGATGCAGCTCCCTTGTGCTCCGGTGCCACTGCTCCTCTGCCTGATGATGCTAATGCACACAAGACCAGGAAGACCAAAAAAAGGGGGTAAATGGCCTACAAGGCAATGGATGAAATCTGCATTCATAGATGACACAGGGGCATGAATAGCTGTACTTGGCACTCTACAAAGGTGGGGTGGGGGGCCACACGGCCATGCCTTACGGAGGGGCCTAGCCTACGGAACTCGCCCTAGCCTAGGGAAATCCACATCCCTCCTCCCCCACCCAGACAACTTCACTGAGAGCAAAGTCAGCTGAATGAGAGTGTACTCACCCCCTTGTGTCTCCTGTGATGCCCTCAAGCGCCCATCCAACTCCGGGTAGACCACCGCCAGGATCCTGAACATCAGGGGGTCATGGTTCGATGGGCACCCCTCCCACGTTGGGAGGCCATCCCCAGCTGAGCCTCCGCCGTCTTCTTGCTCCAGTGGAGAATGTTCTCCCATCTTTTCCGGCAATGGGTGCTCCGTCTAGGGTAGACCCCCAGGGTCCGGATGTCCTTGGCGATGGCACGACAAATATCTTTCTTCTGGTGGGCGCTGACCTACATGAAATGTACAGGGAAAGAAGAGAAGTCATTACCAACTGCACCATCAAAGTGAGTGGCCCCCATCCCTACCCTTGCCCTGTGGCACATGAACTCACCGTCTCTCACCATGTGGCATGCAGCACTCTGCCCCCTTCCTTCTCACATCCAGCCCTCTCCACACAGGCATAGCCCATACAACATGCTCCTTTTGTACTTACCTGTTTGTCGGGAGGACCGTAGAGTAGCGTGTACTGGGGAGGACCCCATCAACGAGCTTCTCCAACTCCTTTGATGTGAAGGCAGGGGCCCTTTCCCCAGACGCACGAGCCATTGTCTCTTCCAGACTGAGGTCACAGCAGCACTTGCAGTGTAGGTCCTCTCCTGTCGAAGATCAGGTATTGAGTGATTGAAGTGATAGAAAATGGTGGTCACGTCCGCGGTGGTGTGTACCATCACCACCGGCATACATCGTCATTAGCTCCTGAGACTCATGGGGTCCAATGTTAACCAATGCAGCATTGCGCCTCGGTCTCAGACCGCCTACCGCGACGGTGTACAACGCCAGCGCAGTTACCTCACATCCCATTGTCCCACTTTAGAGGTCAGGCAGCCGCCATTTCAGGGGCCCACATGGCCTCATTTTCAACTGTGTCACACATACCTAGGCCTAGCCTCAACACACATACAGGCCACCTTTTGTGTATGATTGGTGTTCTGTGTAAACTGTGGGTACATACCTCTGAGTTGTTTGACTCTGTGCTCGCTGTTGTCTTTCATAGGCACCGTCCGCTGGGACATGTGAGGAGATGGCGGCATCCTCCGGTGTACCGACCATTGGTGGACCTGTCAACAATGGAGGAGCGACATTTGATAATCACCTACAGGTTTGACCGTGCCACAATCCAGGAACTGTGTACCCAGTTGGAGCCAGACCTGCTGTCAGCAATCCACCATCCCACAGGAATCCCCCCTCAAGTGCAGGTGCTGTCAGTGCTCCATTTCCTTGCAAGTGGGTAATTTCAAACAACAGTGGCCATGGCATCAGGGATGTCCCAGCCTATGTTTTCCAACGTGTTGTCCAGAGTGTTGTCTGTCCTTCTGAAACAAATGCGGAGCCACATCGTTTTCCCTCAGGTGGAGGATTTGCCTACAGTGAAAGGTGATTTCTATGCCCAGGGACATATCCCCAACATCATAGGTTCCATTGATGGGACCCATGTGGCTTTGGTTCCCCCCCCCCCATAGGAGTGAACAGGTGTACAGAAGCCAGAAGAGATATCATTCTATGAATGTACAGATGGTAAGTTTGGCAGACCAGTACATCTCCCATGTGAATGCCATGTTCCCTGGCTCAGTGCATGACGCCTACATCCTGCGGAATAGCAGCATCCCTTATGTGGTGGGTCAACTCCAGAGGCACCGTGTGTGGCTATTAGGTGAGCCCCTGGAAGCAAGACAGTAGGAATGGTTGTCTGGGGATATCCCTACAGGTTAGTGTTTGTCTAACAGTTGTCCCTCGCCATTTGCAGGTGACTCTTGGTACCCCAACCTGTCATGGCTACTGATCCCAGTGAGGAATCCCAGGACCAGGGCAGAGGAACGCTACAATGAGGCCCATGGGCGAACTAGAAGGGTGATCGAGCGGACCTTCGGCCTCCTGAAGGCCAGGTTCAGGTGCTTCCACATGACAGGTGGATCCCTATTCTACTCACCAAAGAAGGTGTGCCAGATCATCGTGGCCTGCTGTATGCTTCACAACTTGGCTTTGCGATGACAGGTGCCTTTTCTGCAGGGGATGGTCCAGATGGCGGTGTTGTGGCAGCTGTGGAGCCTGTGGACAGTGATGAGGATGAAGCAGAGGAAGAAGACATGCAGAAGAGGGACTCAGTGATCCAGCAATATTTCCAGTGAAACACAGGTGAGAATACAATCCTGCCTACTACATGTACTTAAACACTACTATCTCTATCCTGTCTGTCGTTTACACCCATTGTATGGTCATTGAGTTGTCACTTTCCCTTACGGTTTCACAGATGTGGGTCCCACTGTGTGTCATCTGCTTAAATGCCTCATGGAATAGAGCTGTGTGACATAGGTATGTTGACATACTATTTCAAAAACATTTTGTCACTGTAATTGCAAATACACTATTTCGAACTCACAGACTCCAGATCATTTTGTGCTTTAGGTGTGTTTATTTAAATGCAAAATATTGGAGGGGGAAGTTAAATTGTGAGGGGTGATGGTGGAGGAGTGTCCATGGCAGAGTCCAGTCTATTAGTCTCACAGGTGCATTGCCCATATGGGCATAGGAAGTGGAGCTGGGGCAGTTTAATTATGGACAGGGTGACAAAGTGGGACAGTAGGATGACAATCAGGGTGGTCTCATTTCTTGGCGCGGGTCTTGGCATCGTTCTCTGTCTTGTTCCTGGATCTCAGGGACCGTTTGCGGGGTGGTTCTCCCTCTGCAGGGGGTGGGGTGCTGGTGTGGTGGTCCTGTGGTGGGGCGTCCTGTCCACTAGCGCCGGCGGAGGTGGTGGGCAGTTCATTGTCCATGCTAGTGTCAGGGGCCCCTTGTAGTGCCACAATGTCCCTCCTGGTGTTGAGTACTTCCTTCAGCACCCCTCCATCAGGGTGGAGCTGATGGTCTGAGTTCCTCCCTGAAGCCCAAATACTGTTCCTCCTGCATGCACTGGGTCTCCTGAAACTTGGCCAGTACCGTTGCCATTGTCTCCTGGGAGTGGTGGTATGCTCCCATGATGGAGGAGAGGGCCTCGTGGAGAGTGGGTTCCCTTGGCCTGTCCCCCCCCCGGCGCACGGCAGCCCTCCCAGTTCCCCTGTGTTCCTGGGCCTCCGTCCTCTGGACCGTGTACCCACTGCCCCCAGGTCCCTGTTGTTGTTGGGGTGGTGGGTTATCCTAGGTTCCCTGTAGTGGTGGACACACAGCTGATTGTCTGTGGTGGCCTGTGACTGTGTGAGGGGAACTGACTGTCCAGAGGTCCCCAATGGTCCGAGCTGGTCATCTAGATCCAGTTGGACAGAGCTGTGTTGAAATCTTTACTTTCCTACACATGTGTGTGAGTGACAATGCAGGCACTTACATATGTGGTATCATAGCTGCCATCCTGTGTTTGTGTTCAACTGCTGTTGATGTATGAATATGGAGCACATGCCTTACAACATTGAGCCTAATTCCATGTCATTTTCCCTCTTCAGGTCACAAGCTATCACTGATATGCCTGTTGGCATCGTTGACACTGGATGTTACTACAATATGTATGTACTTACACACCTGCTGGAGATTCCTACTACATCTGTCATTTTGACAGTCTTTTGTAATGCTGATATGTGTATTTGATAGTTGCTTATAAACAGAAATGCCCCTTCAAACAAGGAAGACACATGCACCATGACTTGTTCAAATTGGTGTTTATTGAGTGTTTACATCACAATCTGGAGGAGTGGGGACTTGGTTTAGTTGAAGATCACAGTGCTTGACAGGAAGGGCCCAGCGGAGCGGTGCTTGAGACGGCGGTGCCCAGCGGAGCGGTGCTTGAGACGGCGGTGCCCAGCGGAGCGGTGCTTGACAGGAAGGGCCCAGTGGAGCGGTGCTTGAGACGGCGGTGCCCAGCGGAGCGGTGCTTGACAGGAAGGGCCCAGCGGAGCGGTGCTTGAGACGGCGGGGCCCAGCGGAGCGGTGCTTGAGACGGCGGTGCCCAGCGGAGCGGTGCTTGACAGGAAGGGCCCAGCGGAGCGGTGCTTGAGACGGCGGGGCCCAGCGGAGCGGTGCTTGAGACGGCGGTGCCCAGCGGAGCGGTGCTTGACAGGAAGGGCCCAGCGGAGCGGTGCTTGACAGGAAGGGCCCAGCGGAGCGGTGCTTGAGACGGCGGTGCCCAGCGGAGCGGTGCTTGAGACGGCGGTGCGCAGCGTAGCGGTGCTTGACAGGAAGGGCCCAGCGGAGCGGTGCTTGAGACGGCGGTGCCCAGCGGAGCGGTGCTTGACAGGAAGGGCCCAGCGGAGCGGTGCTTGAGACGGCGGTGCCCAGCGGAGCGGTGCTTGAGACGGCGGTGCCCAGCGGAGCGGTGCTTGACAGGAAGGGCCCAGCGGAGCGGTGCTTGAGACGGCGGTTCCCAGCGGAGCGGTGCTTGAGACGGCGGTGCCCAGCGGAGCGGTGCTTGACAGGAAGGGCCCAGCGGAGCGGTGCTTGAGACGGCGGTGCCCAGCGGAGCGGTGCTTGACAGGAAGGGCCCAGCGGAGCGGTGCTTGAGACGGCGGGGCCCAGCGGAGCGGTGCTTGAGACGGCGGTGCCCAGCGGAGCGGTGCTTGACAGGAAGGGCCCAGCGGAGCGGTGCTTGAGACGGCGGGGCCCAGCGGAGCGGTGCTTGACAGGAAGGGCCCAGCGGAGCGGTGCTTGAGACGGCGGGGCCCTGTTCAGCGGTGCTCTTCTGCACGGCGGGGCCCTGTTCAGCGGTGCCTATCTTCACGACGGGGCCCTGTTCAGCAGTGCTCTTCTGCATGGCGGGCCCTCTTCAGCGGTGCCTATCTTCACGGCGGGGCCCTGTTCAGCGGTGCTCTTCTGCACGGTGGGCCCTCTTCAGCGGTGCTTATCTTCACGGCGGGGCCCTGTTCAGCGGTGCTCTTCTGCACGGCGGGCCCTGTTCAGCGGTGCTCTTCTGCACGGCGGGCCCTCTTCAGCGGTGCCTATCTTCACGGCGGGGCCCTGTTCAGCGGTGTTCTTCTGCACGGCGGGGCCTCTTCAGCGGTGCCTATCTTCACGGCGGGCCCTGTTCAGCGGTGCTCTTCTGCACGGCGGGCCCTGTTCAGCGGTGCTCTTCTGCACGGCGGGCCCTCTTCAGCGGTGCCTATCTTCACGGCGGGTCCCTGTTCAGCGGTGCTCTTCTGCACGGCGGGGCCTCTTCAGCGGTGCCTATCTTCACGGCGGGGCCCTGTTCAGCAGTGCTCTTCTGCACGGCAGGCCCTGTTCAGCGGTGCTCTTCTGCACGGCGGGCCCTCTTCAGGGGTGCCTATCTTCACGGCGGGGCCCTGTTCAGCGGTGCTCTTCTGCACGGCGGGGCCTCTTCAGCGGTGCCTATCTTCACGGCGGGGCCCTGTTCAGCGGTGCTCTTCTGCACGGCGGGCCCTCTTCAGCGGTACCTATCTTCACGGCGGGGCCCTGTTCAGCGGTGCTCTTCTGAACGGCGGGCCCTCTTCAGCGGTGCACATCCAGTAGGTCAAGGGAGCCAGACCTGGGCTGGACTCCCTGCTCAGTCGCCCTCCGACCGTGATGTTTCTGGACCCTTCGGTGACGGAGTCCTGGGCCCTTTGGTGTCCTCCTTTACAGCTGGGATGTGGCATGTGGGGCCCACCTGCTCCGCGCTCCTGCTGGCTGACTTCTCCGCCCTGCTGCCCTTTCGCTTCTTAGATGGGGCTCTCGGGCCCTTGCCTCCCCTAGATGTTGTGGCTGGTAAAGTGGGCAAACTTTGCTCCTTGGGGGCAGCCGTGTCAGTCCTCGCACGGCAGCCCTTTTGTTTCCTGGTCCTCTTGCCGGGGGGGGGCTGGATATGTCCTTGCTGCTGATTGAGGTGTCACTGCTGGCAAAGGGTGGACTCCAGAACCATGCACAACAGTGACACTCGAAGCTGGGCTGGTGGTGGCTGTGGTGCTCTTGGGACTCTTTGCAGATGGAGGGGGTAGGTCATCGGAGGGAAAGAGGTTAAGATTAGCCAGGAAAAGTTTTTTAGGGCCAAGGTAAAGGGTAGGAGAAGTGGTGATGGGAGTGGAGGAAGAGGATGTGGTTGTAGGAGAGTCAGGTGTGCTGTCATTGGGTGAAGGTGCTGGTGCTGTAGGCTGTCATGAGGTGGATGTCTGTTGGGTGGGTGGCTGCCTGCGTTTGTGTGTCTTGGAAGAGGGGGTGACAGACACAGTGGGAGAGGACACAGGGGACGTGTAAATGGCAGTGGGGGATGGTGACTGCACGATTGCGGACTGTACAGGAGGGTGTGGTGGTGATGGAAGCACTGGCTGATGTTGGTGTGCATGCAGGTGTGAGTGTAGACGTCACAGGGAGGGAGGAGGGAGACGAGGAGGAGGGGGACACAGGGGTGGTAGTGACTGTTGGAATGTCTGCATCTGGGTGTTGCTTGGGTGAGTGTTTGTGGGATCTGTGGTGCTTGTGTCTGGATGAGCTACCCTTGGGTGTTGAGGTGTGTGCAGGCTGGTCAGATGGTGTGGATGGGATAGGCTGAGGAACAGGAGACAGAGACAGGGTGGAGGCAGTCAGAAGAGGGAGGCTGGAAACAGGGACAATGGCTGCCGTCAGTGCTGAGGCCAGAGCAGTGAACGATCGTTGATGGGCAGCCTGACCCGAATGAATGCCCTCCAGGTAGGCATTGCCCCGATGCACCTCCCTTTCTACCCCCTGGATGGCATTCAAAAGGGTAGTCTGCCCAACAATGAGCGTCCTCACAAGGTCAATGAGCTCCGCACTGAGGGCAGCAGGGGTGGCAGGGGCTGAGGTGCCTGGGGCGAAGGAGACGCCCGCCTTCCTGGGCGAGCGGGCACGGAGCGTAGGCTGAGGGGCGGCAGGGAGGGCGGGGCTGGTGCGCTGGGTGGCGGCTGTACCTGTAGAGGCGGGGGGCACGGATGTTGCCGCCACCGCAAGGGAGCACCCATCCGAGGACGTGTCTGTGTCGCTGGTCTCACCACCGGTCCCCGTTGTGGTGCTCCCCTCGCCCTCCGGATCACTGGTGCCCTCGGTGTCTGTTCCTGGGCCCACCGGGGCCTTGTGACTTGCAGCTCCTTCGTGCTCCGATGCCAAATCTCCTCCGCCTGATGATGCTAATGCACACATGCACAAGAAGATGAAGAAGAAGGGTGGGGGGAGAAAAAAGAAGACCAGGTTGAGTGCATGCAATGTCAACACCGTTGGCGGAGAGGACAGACACAGGAGCCTCATGCACTAAGCCGCGCATTCGGGGTACACTACTCAGTACTTCTGACTAGGACAACAGGTCAAGAGACGACAAACGTGCACATGTGTGAGGCTGGACCATCAATAGCTGTACTTGTCACCCTACAGAGGTGGGGGCCGGGAGCACAGGGCAATGCCTAAGGGAGAGGACTACACTACAGAAAGCGCCCTGGCCTAATGTCACCCACAACCCTCCTCCCCCACCCAGACGCCTCCACTGTGCAGAAAGATAGCAGAATGTGCTGATACTCACCCCCTTGTGTCTGCTGTGATGCTCTCAAGCGCCCATCCAAATCAGGGTAGGCCACCGCCAGGATCCGGGACATCAGGGGGGTCAGGGTACGACTGGCACCCCTCCTAGGTTGGGAGGCCATCCCCAGCAGTGACTCGGCGGTCTTCCTGGTCCCGCGGCGGATGTCCTCCCACCTCTTGCGGCAGTGGGTGCCCCGTCTGACGTGGACCCCCAGGGCCCGGACTTCCTTGGCGATGACACGCCAAATCTCGACTTTCTGATGGGCGCTGACCTATGTGACATGTACAGGGTGGGAAGGAAGCATTCATCAACTTACTGCATGTTAGATGTGATTGGCCCCCCCTCCCCAACCTTGCCATATGGCACATGCTCTCATCTGTTGTGCGTTGCACTCCTCATTCGCCCCCCACCCCACCAACTTACATCCACCCCACTCCACACAGGCATCGCCCATTCCATGTGCACCCAGTGTACTTACCTGTTGGTCTGGAGGACCGTAGAGTAACGCATACTGGGGGAGGACCCCATCCACGAGCTTCTCCAACTCTTCAGACGTGAAGGCAGGGGCCCTTTCCCCAGTCGCAGCAGCCATTGTCACTTCCAGACCGAGGTCACAGCAGCACTTGCAGTATAGGTCCTCTCCTGTGGATGATCAGGTCTCGAGTGATTAAGCAGATACAAAATGGCGGTCACGCCCGCAGCGGTGCGTTCCGCGGCTGTGCGTACCGCTACCGCCGGCGCACATCGTCATTGGCTCCTGAAACCCATAGGCTTCAATGTTAACCAATGCGGCTTCGTATAGCGGTCTTCGACCGCCTCCCGCCACGGTGTGCTCCGCCAGCGCATTGACCTCACATCCCATTGTCCCACTTCACAGGTCAGGCAGCCGCCATTTCAAGGGCCCACATGGCATAATTTCTACTGTGACACACAGGCCTAGGCCTTGCATTGCCACACATACACGCCTTTCAATACATAGATAACCGTGTGCTATGCAAGCTGTGGTGAACGTACCAGTGATTAGCTTGACTCTGTGCTCCATGTTGTCATTCCTAGGCACCGTCCGCTGGGACTTGCGAGGAGAAGGATGAATCCTCGCGTGTACCGACTGCTGGTGGACCTGTCGACAATGGAAGAACGCCACATCATACTACGATACCGACTTGACCGTGCCACTATCCATGAACTGTGTGCCCAGCTGGAGCCAGCCCTGATGTCCCCCATCCGCCAACCCACAGGAATTCCCCCTCTGGTGCAGGTGCTGTCAGTCCTCCATTTTCTTGCAAGTGGCTCATTCCAGACAACAGTGGCCATGTCATCTGGAATGTCTCAGCCCATGTTTTCAAAAGTTTTGTCTAGAGTGTTGTCTGCCCTGACGAAACACATGCGGAGTTACATTATATTCCCTGAGGAGGTTGATTTGGCCACTGTGAAGGGTGATTTGTATGCCCTTGGACATATTCCCAACATAATTGGTGCCATTGATGGGACCCATGTGGCCTTAGTCCCCCCAAAAGACGATGAGCAGGTGTACAGAAACAGGAAAAATTACCATTCTATGAACGTCCAGGTGGTCTGTTTGGCTGACCAGTACATCTCCCATGTGAATGCCATGTTCCCTGGTTCAGTGCATGACGCGTATGTGATGCGTAATAGCAGCATCCCTTATGTGATGGAACAGCTACAGAGACAACATGTGTGGCTAATAGGTGACTCTGGTTACCCCAACCTGCCTTGGCTATTGACCCCAGTGAGGAATCCCCGGACCAGGGCTTAGGAACGGTACAATGAGGCCCATGGGCGAACTAGGAGGATCATAGAAAGGACCTTTGGCCTCCTGAAGGCCAGGTTTAGGTGCCTGCATATGACAGGGGGATCCCTGATGTACTCACCAAAGAAGGTGTGCCAGATCATCGTGGCCTGCTGTATGCTTCACAATCTAGCATTGCGACGTCAGGTGCCTTTCCTGCAGGAGGATGGTCCAGATGGTGGTGTTGAAGCAGCTGTGGAGCCTGCGGAGAGTGAAGAGGAGGAAGACTCAGAGGACGACACAGACAACAGGGACAGAGTTATCCAACAGTATTTTCAGTAGCACACAGGTAAGAATCACCCACGCCATTTTACTTTTCCTGAAAGCCTCCTGCTTCTCAACTTTGTCTATGATCCCCCAGTTCTTTTAAACTGATGTTTGATTTTCCCTTCCCTTTTCAGTGCTGTATGACCCACTGCGTGACTTCTGCTTGGTTAGCCCATGGACTAATGCTTATTGATCTCGGTATGTGTTCAGCACAAAGTTAACAGAACATAATTGATCTGTAATGTGTTATACATTTGTAAATAATACAGCCTGACTCCTGATTGATTTCAGTGCATTGAGTGATTTATTTTTTGTGCTAGATAATGGTACATGATATTAACACGGTGATGGGTGGGGGTGGAGTAATGTCCCTGGCAGAGTCCAGTTCTCAGTCTCACAGGTGCATTGTCCATATGCCTGTGGAAGGATGGAGCAGGTGCAGTTCAAGGTTGGACAGGGTGGCAATGTGGGACAGTGGGATGACTTCAGGGGGTATCTCATGCTGGCCGGGGTCTTGACATCCTACTTTGTCTATTTTTTTGATCTCAGGCTCCTCTTGCGGGGTGGTTGTTCTTCAGCAGGAGGTGGGGTTCTGGTGGCCTGTCGTTGTGGTGGGGCCTCCTGTCCACTAGCGCCGGCGGAGGTGGTAGGCTGTTCCTGGTCCGGGCTAGTGACAGGGGCCCTGTGTGGTGCCACATGGTCCCACAACGTGTCTTCTATCCAGTTGAGGGCCTGGACTATGCTCCCCATAGCGGTAGAGATGTTGGTGAGTTGATTGGTGAACCCCATGTAGCGTTCCTCCTGCTGTGCCTGGATCCTGTGCCTGGATCTCCTGGAACCTGGCCAGTACCGTCGCCATCGTCACTTGGGAGTGGTGGTAGGCTGCCATGATGGTGGTGAGGGCCTCTTGGAGAGTGGGTTCCCTGGGCCTCTCCTCCCCCCCCTGTCGCACAGCAGCCCTCCGAGTTGCCCTGTTTCCCCCAGCCTCTGTCCTCTGGACGGTGTGCCCACTACCACTACCACTGCCCCCAGGTCCCTGTTGTTGTTGGGGTGGTGGGTTAGCCTGGGTGCCCTGTAGTGGCAGACACACCGCTAATTGACCTGTCCTAGAGACAAACCCCTACGACCGAAGATTCACCAAAATAGCTATAAAAGATGATTGAAGCTAGCCCCTGCAACTCTCTGAACTCAGCTAAACTGCTTTTGCTTGTTAAGCTGAGTGAAGGAGAGCCAATAGCTGAACAATATTCCACCTTCCTTCTTCTGTGGCTCCAGTGACACTTTCGACAATAGGGGAACAGAGGGGAGAAGGCTCATGTGTCTCCAGATGCACAAGTCTGCCTTTCGCTTTCCACTGCCCAAACTATGGCGCCAATTTATACTTTTTGGTGAAAACTGCTGGGTGGGGCTGGCAATATGGAAGAAGGGGATTTTGCACCAAAAAATGATCGTAGGCAGGTTAGAGTAAAAAAACATGACTCTAACTAGCCTAGCGCCATTTTCTGACACAAAACCATCCATACCACATGCCTCCTGTCTTAGAAACGACAGGAGTCAAGCCCACCACCCTAATGGACAGCACAGGGGACCAGGGTGCCCTGGGCATAGCCATTGTGCCCTGTGCCATGTAGGGGGGCCCACATCAAGGCCCCCAATGGCACTTCACAAAAAATAAAAATACTTACCTGTACTTACCTATACTTACTTGGGATGGGGTCCCCATTCCTCCGCTGTCCCTCTGGTGTGGGTGGGGGTGTCCCTGGGAACTCAGGAGGGCACCTGTGGGCCTATTCCATGGTGTTCCACCATGGAAATAGGCCCACAGGTCCACTAACGCCTGCCCTGACCAGGTGTTAAAGAATGGTGCAAAGCAAGCTTTGCACCATTATTTGATCCCTCCTCCCCCTGTGCGTGACTTTAGCACATAGGGATGAATACGGCGCTAACGCCATAGTGTAATTTTTTGCAAGTGAATGCCTACTTTCCATCTCATTGACACAAAGTAGCTTTCCACATCCAAAAAATGACTTTAACTCTTTAAATATGGAGTTAGTTTTGCACCAGCTTTGCCTCAAAAGAAATGACGCAAATTAATTGCAAAAAAAAAAAATATATGCCCCTATGTATTTTGGAGAGTAAGGCTAAAGAAAGAGGCAAAAGCTGTGTATTAGTAGATTGTAATATTGACCAAAGGAGGCATATGATAGTTTACATTGGCCTACTGCACTTCCATTCTCTTCAGAGGAGCTCTTAACATTTCTGGTTTGTGGTTTATTTGGCAATAAAATATCACTTAACATTAAACAAAATGGTAGAAATTCATTGAAAAAACAAAAGGTTAAAGTTATGTCACCATTAGCTATGGTAACATCTTACTTCACATTTAAAAAATCCTTAGAAATTCACTGGAAAAAATCAAAGGTTAAAGTAACATTATACTAAAATAAATAAAAATGTCGGTGAAAATGTTATATTTGAAATTAAAAAACGCACATAAATTCAACATTTATAGCTAACAGTGCTAACTATATCTTGCGCCCCTGCTATGAACTGTCTATGAACTCACATATAACATCATTCCTGACACGTTCTATGACATCTTTGATGACATCACTCACGGCCCTCACCAGACAAAAAGGACTATGTGCCCATGGTGAGCATCAGGACACCTAAAATATTTTTTTCTAAAAAACGAATAATAAATGAATGTCAAGAGCTGCTCATTTATTAATCACAGCTTTTAGAATGGATCCCCCATAATGCCCTGAAGCAAATTACACAGTTTCATTCTTGTAGTATCCCTCAAAGAGGCAGGGACATCCCCAAGCATCTTGTTAATATTGTGTGGCGCTGCAGGAAGTGTAGCAGCACCAAAACAACTTTCAAAAGAGCAGCAAGTTTCCTGGGTTGTTAAATCCATAGCTGCAGGAGAAGTTACCATGCTTTTTCAAAGCAGTCCAAGCTGGAGGTAAAAGTCCTTCATCTGGAATGTTAAACTCTCTTGTGGTTGTTTTTGTGATTGCATGTTGAAGACAAAAATGTTAAAAGAAAGGCTCTGAGGCATATTATTTGTATTTTACTACAAAGCAACAAACATGTTTATTTTTTAACATTTGCCAGTTCTCCAAATGCAGTCATAAAACTTTGTTAAATGAAAGACTCACAGATATGATTTATTTTTTTAATAAAACTTTTTATTAAACATCTGTATATCAATCTATGTTATTATGCATTACCTTGTGTAAATTACTTAAATATAAATTTGATTAAAAAATGTTGGTGATTTTTGAAGAAAGATGATACATCGGCTCTATATACATTGATTTGGCATACTTTTTATGTTTTGGTGTTAAAGGCCATGTGTGGGACATACGCTGGCTGTTTGTGAGGGGTAGGCAGCAGGACCTGGCCAAAGGCCAGGCCCAGCTACCAATCACATGTTACGCATGGCCAAACAGCAAGTGAAGTGTGAAGTTTGTTTTATGCCATGTCCATCATCTGTTGTTTTTGCATTTGTCGCCCCAAGTGGGAAGGGTATGCCCAGATGTGGGTCCCGTGCTTGCTATGCCACCAGGTTCAAGCTAGCCTGGCTGATGAAGGGTGATACCCTAACATCTGTCCAAAGATGCTTCTTTCTGGTCCAGGGACATCCCGGTCTAGCAGTTCAGGCTGGACTGTTCCCATGGGGAACAGGGTCAAGACTGATTTGTACGTGGCTCAGTCCAAACTGGAATCGCATGGCAAGCAAAAAAACTGATGGATTAAATCCAGATCTGTGACTGGGTGTGAATGCTTGATTTGCTCTGCATTCTGTCCATCATCTGCTGTTTTTGTATTTTGTAGATACAGCACATTTCTGTCCTTTCCTGGTGGTGCAGGCCGGTACAGCAAGGCACTTGCTGCTCCGCCCTGCTCCACAGGCCTCATAAATGAGACCCTCAGTTTCAAACAAACAAAACCACTGAAATTCACCTGCTATAGTTATCTCAAGTACTTAAAACTAATGCTCTATGGTAACTATAATTTGCAGCCTCACCATGTACTGCTAATTTCCCCACATATTACAACAGTTCTGACATGCCCTATGACATCATTTATAATATAGCTGAAACAGTTGCTGTAGCATCAATAATGACAAAACTGTGAATGGCGAGGCCACAAGATGTAGTTAACGTACAGCACAAGGTACATGAGATAACTGTAACTGATGCTCAAATAGCAAGGCTTTATTCGGTCCAAAAGGCCATCAAAGCATAAAATACATACATAACAGAGTTAAAACAAGAGATAAAAACAACTAGCTCAATAACTTAATAAATACATATCCAATAATTAAAACAAAGAAGGTATATCCCTATAGTCGTATCTTCAATTGGTAGTTGGTAGCAGAGTTCAAAGGATTTAGGGCCAGATGTAGGAAAATCCAATTTTGCGACTTGCAAATTGTGAGTCTGACCGACCCGCAATTTGCAAGTCGCAAAATTGGATGCAGAAACCTTCTGTGACTCGCTATGGCCCACCTCATCAATATTCATGAGGTGGGTCGCATTTTGCGACCCCATAGTGAGTCCCTGCACTCACAGGGATGGTGGCCTGCTGTAGTCAGCAGACCTCCATGTCTGTGACTGCTTTATCAATAAAGCAGTTTTTTTTTCTTCATTTTGCAGCCAGTTTTCCTTAAAGGAAAACGAGTTGCAAAATGAAAACTAAACCAAAATCACTTGGTTTTGTTTTTTACAGCATTCACAAAGGGGAAGGGGTCCAATGGGGACCCCTTCCCTTTTGCGAATGGGTTACCACCAGTCTGACACTGGTGGTAAACTGCGAGTTCGTTTGCGACCGCATTCGCGGTCACAAAGCAACTCTGAATTGCGATGCCGTCGCAAATAGGAAGGGAACACCCCTTCCTATTTGCGAGTCGCATTCCCAAAATTGCAAGTCGGTACCGACTAGAAATTTGGGAATGAGCATCGCGTTCGGCCGTTTGCATGCCGCAAACTGCGATTTTTGCAGGTTGCGGCATGCAAACAGCTTCCTACATCTGGCCCTTAGTTCAATAAAGAATGTCGTATGCGCCACGCGGTCACAAGGAACTTGCTAACCGCGAGGATTACCGATTTAGAAGTGTCACTCTTTAAAATCCTGAGAGCTAAAATACACTGGCTCAAGCCCAAGTCTCGACACATTGGATGTAACCATTTGGATCTAGGACCAGTATATACAGGGCAAAAAAACATGGAATGTTCAAATAGTTTTGGGACAACCAAGACAGGCAAGACAAAGATCAATAGATGGAGAGGTGCCCCAGCGTTTGATAAAAGATAACAATGGGAGGCTTCCAAAGCAGAAGCGTGCGTAAAGACCCTTCCCCAGTAAATCGGGAATCAGATCAAGATATGGTTCAAATTGGGGATACCACTTAAGATCCATAAACGAGTTGGTCAGCTGGCCATAGGATAAACTGTGGACCAGGTTGTTTTTTACATAGGACCAATATGCTATCTTCAAAAGAGTTTTATCAGCTCTTCCCAGCTTGTGTGGCTCATCCCAAAACCTTTGTAATCCAAGAATACAAAACCATTTGGAAACATGCTTGACCCATGGAACAGTGGCCTCCTTAGTAGATAGAGTACTGAATCTCTATATACAAAAAGCTCAGGGACAGTCCAAATCCTTACCTAGTATAGCAGGGGTCTTAGAGCTATCAGATCGGCTATACGTTTAAAGCCTAGGTCCAAAAAAATAGGGATCAAGGGGGTACTACGGGGACATGCTAGTAAAGCCCTGGCAAAGTTGTTTTCTCCTACTGTTAAATGTTTGCAATTGGAGAATCCCCATATTTCAGCACCATAAGCAGCAGCACCCTGCGCCTTTGCCAGATAGATTTTAGATACAGCTTTAGATAAGGAATTCATATAGCAGCGCAGGATGGCAGCTGCTCTGTGCTGAAGAAGCCCCAAGCTTTTATTGATTTGATCCTCCCAATGCAGTTTGTTTGATAAACGCACTCCCAAATAGTCTATAGTCTTGACTCTGCTTAAAGCCGCCCCATCCAAGTTGGTGGTGCACTTCCGACCAGAGCCGGAAGTGAATGCCATCAACTTGGTTTTATTGGCATTCAGTTCCAAACCGTGGTCGTCACAGAAAGACTTAAATCTATCCACAAGGGTTTGGAGGCCCATGGGGGTCTTAGAAATAAGAAGTGAATCTTCAGCAAACAGTAATATTGGAATCTTCTGTCCATTCAAAGTGGGAGCGTCATTGGAACAAGAGGATAGGATTTGGATCACTTTATTAATGAATAAGGTGAATAGTAAGGGTGCCAAAACACAACCCTGGCGGACTCCCCTCCATATGGGGATTTTGTCTGTCAGTTTTCCCTGGGCACCCCACCTCACTTGCGCTATGTATTAGCATGTAGCCGCTGAAGGAGAAAAACTAGATTTTTGGGGACACCCATCTGAAATAGTGTTTCCCACAACTTTTCTCTAGAGACCAGATCGAAGGCAGCTCTAAGGTCCACAAAAATGACATATAGAGGTTGTTTAGCAAGAGCCACATATTTCCAATACAGAAGTGTCAGTCTACAAACCTGGTCACTTGTACTGATTTTGGATCAAAAACCCGCTTGTAACGTGGAGAGGGCCTAGTGGTCTTGGACCCAAGTAGATAACCTCTCTAGCAATTGTTTAGCAACAATTTTCTGCAGATTATCAATCAAGCTGATGGGGCTGTAATTGGCAGGGGAGTGTGCGTTACCCTTTTTAAAAATGGGGATTATTTCTGCTCCCTTCCAGGTGCCTGGGATTGCACCGCCAGCGGCAATTCTGTTTGAAATCAGGTTAATGTACCATGGCCAAATGGAAATTTCTGATTTATAAAGATCACCTGGTATCTTATCTGGCTCTGGAGCTTTCCCTGGCTTTAATAGTTTATTGCAACTTTAGTTTCCTCTATAGAGAAAACAAGTGGTTCATACCAATCCCCCTGGCTAGCCGACTGTGGAGTTAATGAATCGTGCGCTGGAAGATGGTCGGCCAAGGAGTTATAGGGGGTAGCATAAAGTTGGGTGAAGTGATTTACCCAGATCTCAGGTTGAATGTGATTCCTGATCGGTCTCCTGCTTCCTCCTTGCCCTCTGGACAATAAGTCCCAAAACATCACATTGTTTTTGTTGACTGTAGCAAGGATCAAGCCTTGCCATAATGCATCTTCCCATGACTTTTTAGCTACCATTTGGACCTTCTTATATAATCGCCTAGCTGGTTGAATCTCTGCTGGGCAGGCTGTCTTAATAGCAGCTTTTAGTTCAGATTTGGCCCTGCTGCAGCCCTCGTCAAACCACCCTTTCACGCCGTTGGTAAATTCAATACCTAATTTAACACAAGATTTTTTGTAAAAGAACCTCTGCAGTCCCTTCAGCATTTCTTGATGGATATCAAGAATGGGGATGATATCAACTTCACAGTCCGCATAGATTGCCAGCTTGTCCATAAACAGTTTGTAAAGTCCGTTGATCGCATGGGGGCAAGACAAAACCTTTGGCCATGAAACCCTAGTGTGGTTGTTATTCAGCAGTGGGGGAGGAACCACTGTGCATGTAGGTTCAGAGTTCTCCTGAAAACGTCCCCATCCATTGATAGTAACAAGGGGTTATGATCACTTTCACATCGAAGTTCCACCTTCATGTCTTTCAATAGAGGCCACAATCTAACGTCGAGTAGAAAATAGCCAATTACACTTGAAGACATCCCACACTTGAAGGTAGGTTCCATATTTAAATCAGATGGTGTACGACCGTTACAAGCCTGCAGCCCGTACCTCAAGCATAGCGAAGCCAACTGAAGGGCTACGCGAGATTGGGTACAGGGATGAGTATCTATTAGCTGCGGGATTCCCCACATCTCTTCTTCCTCTTCAGTTAGTCCAGTAACCAAATTAGAGGGTTTGAAGGTACAGTTTAAATCAGCTGCTATTATTAGATAGAATGGAGGACAAAGGGAGTCAAGGAATTCTGACAGTTGTATCAGAATTTGGGACTCAGTACCCCTTGGAACAGATCTAGCGTATACATTGATAACTATGATTTTAATTTCTCAGTGAAAAGTGAATTGTACTCCCATTAGATCCACTGAATCTATTTTTAGCAAAAGATGCTCACATTGCAAATTCTTATTAATGAGCATCAACAGTCCCCCTTTAGCACGGCCTTGGCCTTTCTCTGGTATCTGGGTGGGGATATTATACGAGAAAAACCCATCAATATGTATTTGCCCAACAGCCCAGGTTTCCTGGAACAAGAAGATGTGGAAATCATTGATGAAGATGGCCCACTCCGAATCCCCTAGCTTCTTACCAAGACCCGCTGCATTCCATGTTAAAATTAGATGATCAGGGTTAATTGCATCATGGCTGTGTGCGGGGCTTGATCCTTCTTCCATACAGCTGGCCCCAGTAGTGACCCCAGACCCCACTTCCCGATTAGTGTTTAGTCAATTAATGGCGTTCAGGGAGTGGGTGAGTTATGATCCCCAAAAGGTTCGCGTCCCAAGGCCAGGGTTAACTCACTACCATTCTCTCCTATGCAGATAGACGGTGGTTTTGTATAACTGATGAGTTTCAGTGATTTTGTTCATTTATATGGTATGTTTTAACTGATATTTTGACCTATAACATCCATTCAACCTTTGCTGTTTTCATTGAAAATCTCCACAGAAGTTTTTTTTTTTTTTTTTTTAAATGTGCATTGTTTTAAATAGTTTGCACATTGTAGTTGTAAGGCTGATCCATCAAGCAGATGCCAAGAAAAAGAGGTGCGCAAAAATGCATTTTCCCCATTCATTTTTCCATAGGAACTTTAAGCAGAGCTACATCCCAAAATACTGAACTGATTTGCACCAAATTTGGTAGAAGGCTAGATCTTGGCCCACAAACAGAGCTTTTTGTGTCTTGGTGTGAATCAGTTTAGCAGAAATTAGTATATATCATGCTTCAGAGGATCTGTGGAACTGTCAGATCTCAAGCTGAGATATGATTGGCTGCCCCCAGATCAATAACGATGTGACAGCAGTCATCATATGACTCAAGACTAGGGGGGTCATTTTGACCTCGGCGGTCTTTTTGAAAGACTGCTGAGGGACCGCCATGTGTAAGACCGCCAGTGGTGACGATTTTCCGCTCGGCCCATTATGACCGTTGGCAGCTCTCCGTCCTTTTTCGGACGGAGAGCTGCCAACAGCCATACTGGCGGGAGGCGGAGAAGTGGACGTTGCTCCACCGCCACGCCAACAGAACACCGCTCAGCGAATCACGTCCTGTGATTCGCCGTGGCGGTGTTCTGTTGGCGGTGTGGTGTCGGCTGAGCTGCCCCCATGGCTCCCGTCCCCTCCCGGAGGATCGTCGGACCAGGTAAGTCGATCGTCCGTGAGGGGAGGGGAGCGGGGGGCGTTGTGTGTTGTGTTCATGCATGGGGATGTGCTTGTGTGCATGTGAAGGGGGGTGTGAGTGCGTGTATGCTTGCGGGGGTGTTGTGTGTATGGGAATTAGTGCGTGTATGTCTGTGGGTATGTCAGTATGGATGTGTGCGTGAATGTTTGAATGTGGGTGTGCGTGTCTGCCTGTGTGTGTGTATGTAGGCATGTATGTTGGCGTGTGTGCGTGTGAGTGTGTAGGTGGTGCCTGCGTGCGTGTCGTGTGGGAATGGGTGATGTGATGTTGGGGGTCGGGGTGGGGAGGGGGACCCTACCATCTTTGGGGGGTGGCAGGGGTTGTGAGGGGGGTAGGGGAGGGAGTCGGGGTGGGGGTGGGGGGTGGGGGAGACCCCTATCAGTGCCAGGGAAGGAATTCCCTGGCACTGATAGTGCTTACCGCCATGGATTTTATGGCGGTTCAAACCGCAGGAAATCCACGGCGGGAAGCCGGGTCAAAATACAGCCAGCAGTATAGTGACGGCCGCCGGGCTGGAGACCGAGGTCTCCAGCCCGGCGGTCGTCTCCGCCCTGGCGGGCGGAACGGAGAACCAGTGGATGACCATGGCGGTAACCGCCATGGTCATAATCCCTTGAGGGAAGACCGCCAGCCTGTTGGCGGTCTTACCGCCGGTTCTCCGCCTTCCGCCAGGGTCGTAATGACCCCCTCAGTCTCGAGTCCTATGACAAAAGGTAAAAAAAGACATTAGTGGGAAGGAAAGGAATACACTGAAACCCTAGATCTGTTAGTGGGTTCCCAGAGGGACAGCAGCTGGGACCAAAAACTTTTTTTTTTTTTTTCTGCTTATTAACGGAGGATCCATGAATCTGTGGCAGCATTTTAAAAAAGGAGCTGGCTCCCTAGCATTGTTTTTTTTAAGAAATTACAATCCAGGGTGAGAGTAAATTTACATTTTGGGAAGTGGGCTACATCCACAGGGGCTGTGGTAAAAAAAAAAAAAAAATGAAAAAGGGAGTGTTCCCGCCACCACTCTCTTGAAGCCTAATTAGGCCCTGGGAACCCCATAGCCTGAGGCCGAAGTATATAATTAAAGGGGCAGTGGGCCACTGGAACACAACCCCACCTTCTGGAGCCTAATTAGGCCCAGAGCTCCACCCCTTTGGGCTGAACTTTAAATAAACGGGGAGGAGGCCTCACCGCCCCCTTTTCTGAGCCTTTAAAGCTCTGGGCAACCAATCTGTCAGAGCCAGCTCAGTTACTGTGTCCAGAGAAGCCCACCCCTGGGACACAGTAGTTCCCTGCCTTCCCCAGAGCAGTGAAACATATGTTTGCTCCCACCTGGCTGGAGCATTTTTGAATCTCCCACCAGACAAGAGCATACATGTAAGTCTGATACATTCAACTATGGTATAAACTGAGATGCACTGTTGCAACAGAAAAAGTCTCTGTTCTGCCTAGTCGGGTTGGGTATTGCAGGTCCTTACACGCATCAGCCTAGCAGGATCAATAGCCCTCACTCACCACTAGGTGACATGCGTCATCATTGGTCAAGGTTCCTTGTCAGGTTGGCGCTGCAATGCTAACAGGCCCTACTGGAGGACTCTTTACCAAAGATCTTTTTTTCAAAATACAGGTGGTATGTGGAAGTGAGAGGAGCTAGAATGGAAAATCATTAAAAGTGGCTACAGGTGCCCTAGATAAATATCTTCAATGCAGCCATGCACCTGTGCAATGATTAAAAACAGATCACAGAAAAAAAGTATAGGATAATCATCTACTTCACTTTTGAAAAATAAATGTGTGCCTACTACTCTAATTATAGGTGTAGGTGTCAGGGACCTGTGTGTGGGTATGTTCTACACTACAGAGCTACTGACCCTGATGGCCGTGTGCAATAGGGGGTTGGCTGCCTGTGAAATGGTTACCCATAGGGTCTCCTCTACTGCCAAACTCTCACCACATGTGGCCAAAGGCAATGTGCAGCATGTGGTTGGCTGCCTTTGGGGGTTGGATGTAGGGGGACAAACCCTTGCAACACACATTCAAATGTCATGAGTGGCATGGTGCTAGCCTTATGTATGGTAATATAATATTATTTTATATTTAAAAAGCCCTGGAAATACACTGAAAAACAAAGGTTAAAGTAACATAACAGGTAAAATGTTGTGTAACAACAAACCGATTTAAACTCAAAACAACACAAAACTTACCACTTATAGATATTTCATGTAACTAAAGTACTAAAGTAGCTATAACTCATCTCTTCACCATGCACTGGTATTTTACCCCATATATCACTTCACTCATGACATCTTTTATGACATTATCACTATCACTGCAACATTTACAATGACATTATTAATGAGAACACTGTGCATGGTGGGGAAGCGAGTTATAATTATCTTAGTTATAGTTCCTTGAGATAACTGTAACTGGTGAATTTCTGTAGGTTTTTTTGTTTAAATGGGTGTGCTGTTACTGAACATTTCACCTAACTATAACCTTAATAATGTACCTTGTTTTTTCAGTGTATATATGTATATATATATATGTATATATATATATACTCCTTAATGGATTTTCAGGAAAACATGAATCTGGGTACCAGCTCCAGCTGTCTCCAAGCCAGCAGTAATTGTAAATGGCTGTAGTGATGTCTATTTTTGCTGTATTTATTTCCTTCATATTGTGCTCCACCCCTGCCATTTCCCTGAACTCTGTGTACTGTAACAGAATGAGAATGATGTCGCATTACAGTTTCTCACCCACTCCGAAATCTAATTAACACATTCTTAATAGCAGAAATTACTCATGTCGCGAATTAATGCTGCAATATGTAGGAGTGAAATATTGTAAGCGTGGGATGCACCATATCTGGAATCTGTTTGGCTCTGTGAACTGCGAGCTGAGAAAGCCAGCCTGGGATTTACCTGTGCCTCTGCCTGCAGAAGTGTATTGGAATTATGATTAAGTCTGTCATCTGTCTGCGTGACAGCAGCGAAGAGATCACGGGTGAACATATTGCATCTCGCCAGGCAAAGCCAGAGAGAAATCCAAGATATTTAAGAGGCTTCCGAAATAGATTCTGGCTACGGAGCTGAGTGTGGGAGAGATGTGTAGCGCGTGTCTTATAAATGAGAGAAAAAAACAATTATATTTCAGTTTTATTCTACTACCAGCTAAGAATCTCCTCTGTCAATTAAATATGCAGCTATGATTGTTTTCGATTTATGTGATCCTTACCCATTATCTCCCATCGTCCTATCCTTTTGTAAGTGAAAACTACTTTCCCTACCTGTTCCTTCTTCACTACCTTCCCCCTTTACCTCGATAACCCCTTAACAAGTCAATTACCTCTGCCTTGTTTGGTCGCTTCCTCGCATCCATCAGCTTTTCCCCTTTTCAACCATCTGTTCGTTGATTTCTATTTTTGTGTGGACCTATATTGGAACACGCTTATAGATAGTAGATTAAAACCAGGTTCCAATTAATAGTGGGACAAATATATAGACTTATAGATGGGTAGCAGTGTATTATGGGATGTTTTTCAGTGATGCGTTCTGAGTGACATTAAATAGACAAAGGGAGTAAAGGTTGTCTATAATGTCAATCAGAACCCCGAGGTAAAAAACATCCCCTTAATTCAGTTTTTATTTCTCTATAATTTTGTTATGTTTGACCCCAAATATCATCAACCCCTGATTTGAACTGCTAAGCAGGGACAGAGGAATAATGAGGGGGGCTTGAAAAGAATACCTTACTTGCCATCCTTAACGGACCCCTAAAAACTTCCCTTCCTTCCCCACCGCCTGCAGATGCACTTTTTGATTTCAGTCACAGAAGACAATCAACGCTACACTGACAGGCTCTCAGAAAGACCACCCAGCCTTACCTGGAAGGCCTTCATGACATCGCAACAGAGTGTATGTATACAGGTTTTGTTATTAACTGTTGCTACGTCATAGCACTGAGTTACCAGACTTAGGATTGGTTGTTAATGATAAAGGCCATGCATAACAAATAACATAGTAACGGAAATCCTGTGACTACACAATCAATTTGAAATAATCACTAACTCATAAAGATATGCTACAATCCTAACAATCCTAGTAATCTTTTCCCCAAACTATTCGACTCTTACAGCATCTTTGGTGATATTTTAGGGCAGGGTTACAGTGAACCTTATTTTCAGGCAGCCGGCATACTCCTAAAAAAGACAATTACAGTTGACTATGCTGAGAACGAAGCAGTCCATAAGAAAACTGCCACTTTTATTCTTTAACAATGGATGGAAGTAGCAATTAGCAAAAACATATATGTTTAGTTAACACAAGTCAAAGTTTGCAATCTTCCTTTTATGTTCTCTATGCCAATCATCCAGACATGGTTTATAATTAATAATAGACAGTAGGGCCCAGGTTTACAAAGATTTTGCACAACAAATAAAATAGTAACGGAAATCCTGTGACTACACAATCAATTTAAAATAATCACTAACTCATAAAGATATGCTACAATCCTAACAATCCTAGTAATCTTTTCCCCAAACTATTCGACTCTTACAGCATCTTTGGTGATATTTCAGGGCAGGGTAACAGTGAACCTTTTTTTCAGGCAGCCGGCATACTCCTAAAAAAGACGATTACAGTTGACTATGCTGAGAACGAAGCAGTCCATAAGAAAACTGCCACTTTTATTCTTTAACAATGGATGGAAGTAGCAGTTAGCAAAAACATATATGTTTAGTTAACACAAGTCAAAGTATGCAATCTTCCTTTTATATTCTCTATGCCAATCATCCAGACATGGTTTATAATTAATAATAGACAGTAGGGCCCAGATTTACAAAGATTTTGCATTCATATTTTACATAGACCCAACACAAAATCCAGATTGCTATTTTCAAACCAAGGCAAATGGTGACCTGTGTGGGTTTTGAAAAACAACAAACACATTGCACTGCACTGTGTTGCCTGCATTACTTTGCACCAAGCGGGGTGTTCCACAAGTGGTGCATAGGCATTCCTGTACATCCAACCGTGGAGTATTATGCAAATTCTCATCTACAAATTATTGTCGAATTGTAGACATGGATTGATGCTAAAATCTTGGTTATTGCTGAGGTTGGCATAACAGGGAGATATAATTGTTTATTCCTGCTTGTTTTTTACTCTTTGCGTGTATGCTGCATTTGACAACACAGGAAGAATGAGGGAATTGCCTGAAAGCCTATCTTTTTGTGCAATATGTGAATTGTTGGTTGAACCTTAGTAACTAAAGACAAGCCTCCCACCACCTATATTCATTGGTGCAATCATCTCACAATATGTTATTTGTGCAATCTGTCTACATGTCCATTGTGCAATCTGGTTACGTGTCCTTATCTGACTACTTGTCCTTTATGCAATCGAACCTTATCTGACTACATGTCCTTTCCCTGAAACCTCAGCACAGGCAGAATGCATACTCTTGTTGCAACATTGTTGGTCATCCCTATGTCTTATCTTTTCCCTACTAAATTGACCTCAAAGCTGATTGGTTGTGTGCATCCCTCCCTTGTCTTCCTCCCCTCACTTGATCATTTGATTTTCAATACTGGTTTATTTGTTGTACTAGAGAGACTTCTTGGTTTGTTTGTTTTGTTGAATACTGGCTACTGTCAGTGTTTATCAAAGGTTGCATCTGTTCTCTCTGAGCTCCGCCATTTGTAATTCAGTAACTTGAACCATTAGACACATACTGCTGTCTAAGCGAGTACATTTCTATGTGGGTGCAGGTTATATAGTGCAGTGAGCAGGTGTGCGTGATATGTGTCAGGTGTGGGGTATTCAGGCTGTCCAAAGTGGTGTTGGGTTCTGGTGGAGGTGATTCTTCGACCACGGCAATTCGCAACGCCAATGGTTTTCCACAGTGCAATGACCGCCATGCTGATTTGTGGGTCGTAATACGGAGGGTGGGGTGTTGTTGGTGTGGCGGTGCTGGTGGTGGGACTTACTGTCTCCCATCCTCGGTCGGCCTGGCAGTTTGGGATTTGTGGCTGTATTTGTGCGGACTTCAGTTTGTGACTCGTAATACAGCAGTCACTTTACCACCAACACTGGTGGTCCTTTAGCGGCTGCCAGCGCAGTGGTCTTGCCAAAAGACTGCAAAACTCGTAATGAGGGCAACAATCTTGTGTTTCTGTATGTGCTGAACATTTCACTATTGCCACTCTAGTCGGTAGTTCTAATTCTTCTATAATGAGTTCTAAGATATCTCTATGTGCTACTGGAGTACCATTGTTTTTTAGAAATCCCTTTCTTTTCCACCAAGAGATACTAGAATGCACTGTGGGGGTGACATATGCTGAATCTGAATATACTGTAATATTATATAACCTCCTTTTTTCGAGGACAACCAGCAGAGCTATGAGCTCCACTGCTTGTGCTGAATAATGAGAAGGCAGTGTTATCTGCTCTGTTATCAGGATCACCTCACAGTGGCCCTCATTACAACATTGGTGGTAAATCCCGCTTACCGCCGTGCAGAAGACCGCCAACACACCGCTGCGGCGGCGGAATTCCGCTACAGCTATTACGATCCACAGCCCGGAATCTGCCAAAATCCAGACACCCACACAAGTCCGCCACACCAAAGGTCAGTGATAAACTGGCGATAACAAAACTTCCACCATCACGCCAACAGGAATACACCCACACTATCACGACCCACGAATCCACGCGGTGGTCTTTCAACTGCGGTAAACCATTGGCGGTACACACACCACCACGCTCCAAATACACACACATTTACAAAACACAACCACATTGAACAATTCGAAATACACACACCTGATACACATACACACACCACTCCCACACACCCAATACAATATAAAACACACACCCACATCACCCACAAACACTTACGACAAAAATTGATAAAGAAGCCCAGAGAGAGACACCACCAGAAACTACACTGGCATCCACAGGCACCCAACAACATCACACACACAACATCCACGCACCTCAGACAAGACACACAAACACATCCCCTCACACATCACAACCGACACCACCTCACACATCACCCACACTACATCATGGCACCTCAACGACACCCCAGGTTCTCTGAGGAGGAGCTCAGGGTCATGGTGGAGGAAATCATCCGGGTAGAGCCACAGCAATTCGGATCACAGGTGCAGCACACCTCCATTGCTAGGAAGATGGAGCTATGGGCAGAATCGTTGACAGGGTCAACGCAGTGGGACAGCATCCAAGAACATGGGATGACATCAGGAAGAGGTGGAACGACCTACGGGGGAAGGTGTGTTCCGTGGTCTCAAGACACCAGATTGCAGCACAGAGGACTGGCGGTGGACCCCCACCTCCTCCCCCACAACTAACAACATGGGAGGAGCAAGTCTTGGCTATACTGCATCCTGAGGGCCTCGCAGGAGTAGCAGGAGGAATGGACTATGGTACGTCAGATCTTAACTATTACATCCCCCAACCTACCAGCATGCCATCACATACCCCACCCTCACCCCATCACTCCAACAACTCACATATAGCCCACTATCACAACCCACCCATCCCAACACCAAGCCCTGCATGCAACACCAAAGCATGGACACCCATCACCAAAGCATATCAACTACAGATAGCCACACAGACCCCAAACCAATTATCACACAAGGTCCTAGACAAGAATGCAAGCACTGGAGTACAGGGTCACCCACCCATTGCACACAATGGCACACACAGATGCAATAATCATGCCTTTACACCCCTGCAGGACCCCTACCCAACATCACCGGACAGGAGGTTCCAGACATGTCCACTCCCCCCACAGAAGAGGCCCACAGTGATGACAGCAGCTCTGTCCAACTGGATCAAGATGACCAGCCCAGCCCATCTGGGACCTCTGGACAGTCGGTTCCCCTGACACTGGCACATGCCACCACGGAGCCTCCCCCCTCAGGAAACACCAGCACAGCACCCACCTAGCAGGCCAATCGCTCTGTCCCCAGGACACGTCAAGCAGCAGTGTGTCCACTACTACAGGGAACCCAGGCAAACCCACCACCCCAAGAAAACAGGGACCTGGGGGCAGTGGCAGTGGGCACATGGTTCATGGGACAGAGGCACAGGAAAACAGGGGAACTGGGAGGACTGCTGTGCGACAGGGGGAGGACAGGCCCAGGGAACCCACTCTCCACAAGGACCTCTCCATCATCATGGGAGCGTACCATCATTCCCAGGAGACAATGGCAACGGTACTGGCCAACTTTCAGGAGACCCAGCGGCTGCAGGAGGAACAGTATCTGAGGAACAGGGAGGAACGTAAGTCCATCAACACCACCCTGGTCACCATTGTAGGGGTGCTGAAGGACCTTGTGAACACCAGGACGGACACTGTGGCACAACAAGGGGCCCCTGACACTAGCCTGGATGATGAACAGACCACCACCTCCGCTGACGCTAGTGGACAGGAGGCACCGCCACAGGACCACGACACCAGCACCCCACCCCCTGCAGATAGAGAACCACCCCGCAAACAGTCCCTGAGATCCAGGACAAGGACAGAAAACAATTCCAAGACCCCCGCCAGGAAATGAGACCCCCCTGAATGTCATCCTTCTGTCCCACTTTGTCACCCTATCCATCCATCAACTGCCCTAGCTCCACTTCCTATGCCCCTTTGGACAATGCACCTGTGAAACAAATAGATTGCACTCTGACATGGACATTCCTCCACCATCACCCCTGCCCATTTTACAACCCCCTCCACTAATTAGCACAAAAAAAAACACCCTTGAATCACAAAACAATCTGGAGTCAGTCTGTGCTTTCACAAAAGTGTATTTTCAATAACTGGAATTTAGCAATGTCAATTGTATTGTCAACCTACCGATGTAACACAGCACTAGTCCATGAGGTAATATAGCAGAGGTCACACAGTGGGACGCACATCTGTCAAATGGAAAGGCAAAGTGACACGTCAAGGTCCATACAGTGGGTGAAAGTGACAGACTTATGCTAGCTCAAACAATGGTATGAGATGTGTGAGGCAATGACATCTTCTTATCTGTGTCTCACTGGAAGTATTGCTGGATAACATTGTTTCTGTTGTCCCACTTTGTCACCCTGTCCATCCTTCAACTGCCATTGCTCCACTTCCTATGAACCTTTGGACAATGCACCTGTGAAACAAATAGACTGTACTCTGCCATGGACATTCCTCCACCAACCTCCCTGCCCATTTTACAACCCCCTCCACTTATTTGCACAGAAATAAATACACATCAATCACAAAACAATCTGGAGTTAGTCTGTGCTTTCACAAATGTGTAATTGCAATAACTATGGAATATAGCAATGTCAATTTAATTGTCCACATACCGATGAAACACAGCTCTAAGGCTGGAGGAAATATAGCAGAGGTCAAAAAGTGGGACCCACATCTGTTAAATGGAAAGGCAAAGTGACAAGTTAGGGTTTATACACTGGGTGAAAATGACAGACTTATGATAGCTCAAACAATAGTATGAGATGTGTGAGGCAGTGACATCTTCTTACCTGTGTCTCACTGGAAGTATTGCTAGATAACATTGTTTCTGTTGTCGCTATCCTCTTCTTCTGCATCCTGTTCTTCACTGTTCACAGGCTCCACAGCCTCCACAGGACTTCCAGCTGGACATCATCCTGCAGAAAAGGCACCAGTTGTCGCAAAGCCAGGTTGTTCAGCATACAGCAGGCTACCATGATCTGATACACCTTCTTTGGTGAGTAGTAGAGAGAACCACCTGTTATATGGAGGCATCAGATCCTGCCCTTCAGGAGGCCGAAGGACCTTTCAATCACTCTCCTAGTTCACCCATGTGCCTCATTGTAGCGTTCCTCTGCCCTTGTCCTGGGATTTCTCACTAGGGTTAGTAGCCATGACAGGTTGGGTACCCAGAGTAACCTGCAAATGTCGAGGGACAACTGTATGACACACACTAACCCTTAGGGATAACCCCAGTCCCAGACAACTATTCACAGGGTATAGGGTCCTTGTCATCACCTATTAGCACACACAGTGCCTCTGGAGTTGCCCCATCACATAAGGGATGCTGCTATTCCTCAGAATGTAAGCGTCATGCACTGATCCAGGAAACTTGGCATTCACATTGGACATGTGTTGGTTAGCCAACACACCATCTGCACATTCATCGAATGGTAGCTCTTCCGGTTTCTGTATACCTGTTCACTCCTGCGGGGGGGTACCAAGGCCACATGTGTCCCATCAATGGCACCTATGATGTTGGGGATATGTCCCAGGGCATAGAAGTCACCTTTCACTGTAGGCAAATACTCCACCTGAGGGAACATGATGTAGCTGCGCTGCGCATGTGTTTCAGCAGGGCAGTCAACACTCTGGACAACACGTTTGAGAACATAGGCTGGGACATCCCTGATGCAATGGCCACTGTAGTTTGAAAATACCCACTTTCCAGGAAATGGAGTACTGACAGGACCTGCACTAGAGGGGGGGGGATCCATGTGGGACGGCAGATTGCTGACATCAGGTCTGGCTCCAACTGGGCAAACAGTTCATGGACTGTTGCACGATCAAGTCTGTAGGTGACTATTACATGTCTCTCTTCCATTGTCAACAGGTCCACCAGCGGTCTGTACACCGGAGGATGCCGCCATCTCATCACCTGCCCCAGCGGACGTGCTCTATGGATGAGAACAGCGAGCAGAGAGTCATCCAACACTGAGGTATTACAAAAAGTCATTAGCACACATTTGTCAATCCGCAATGTGCCTGTTACTCTGTGTATGCAAGGCCTAGATAGGTGTGACGCAGTTATTATTAATGCCATGTGGCCCCCTGAAATGGCGGCTGCCTGACCTGTAAGGCGGGACAAGGGGATATGATGTAACTGCGCTAGCATTCTACACCATCCCGGTAGGCGGTCGAAGACCGCAGCGCAATCCTGCATTGGTTAACATTGGACCCTATGGGTCTGAGGAGCCAATGACAATGTACGCTGGCGGTGACGGTACACACCGCCGCGGACGTGACCGACATTTCTGTCTGTTCACTCACTTGATACCTGACCTTCGACAGGAGATGACCTACACTGCAAGTCCTGCTGTGTCCTCAGTCTAGAAGCGACAATGGCTCATGTGTCTGGGGAAAGGACCCCTGCCTTCACTTCGGAGGAGTTGGAGAAGTTAGTGGATGGGGTCCTCCCCCAGTACACGCCACTCTGTCCTCCAGACAAACAGGTGAGTACACTAAGAGCATGCTGCATGGGCAATGCCTGTTTGGAGTTTTGTGGATGGAAGATACATGGGTAGGGGACTGAGCCCTGCATGAGCAGACAGTGAGTGTATGTGTGTCACAAGGGTGGGAACGTGGGCCAATAACTGTGACGGTCAGGAAGGTTAAAGTTTTTCCTTTTCCCCTCTACTATTCCTCTAGGTCAGTACCCACCAGAAGAAGGATATTTGGCGTGCCATCGCCAAGGACGTCCGGACCCTGGGGGTCCATCACACTGCCGGAAAAGATGTAAGGACATTCGCCGCTGGAGCAAGAAGACGGCGGAGGCCCATCTGGGAAGGCCTCCCAACGTGGGAGGGGTGCCCGTCGCACCATGACCCCCCTGATGTTCCGGATCCTGGCGGTGGCGTATCTGGAGTTGGATGGGTGCTTGAGGGCATCACAGCAGCCACAAGGGGGTGAGTCCCATCACATCCATGTGACTCTGCGCGCATTATGAGGTGTCTGGGTGGAGGAGGTGGGCAGTGGGTTATCCTAGGCCAGGGTGAGCTTTGTAGGCAAGGACCATTTGTGAGGCAGGCTATGTGGCAACCCAACAACACCAGTGGAAAGAGCCATCTACACCTAGTCAGGCTCCTGTGACTTCCATGTGTGCAGCAATTGGGCATAGGCCTTGTACCCCATGGGCATGTGATTAATCTAGGAACTATAAGTGCATGGCTTAGTGCAGAGGGCTGCTGTGTCTGTAGTGTCGCCAACGGTAGTGGTATTGCATGCACTAAACATGTCTTTCTTCTGTCTCCCCCCCCCTTTTTGTGGTCTCCCTGTTCTTGTGTGCAAAAGCATCATCAGGTGGAGTTGCAGTGGCACCGGAGCAGGAGGGAGCTGCATCCCACTTGGCCCTGGAAGGCGAGACAACGGAGTCTGAAGCCACCAGTGGGACGGAGGGCGAGGGGAGCTCCACGGTGTGGACAGGTGACAGCAGTGACAGCGACTCCTCCTCTGATGGGAGCTCCATTGCAGTTGCGGGTCCCTTTGTGCCCCCCACATCTACAGGTACAGCCGCTGCCCCCCTACCAGCACCGTCCTCCCAGCAGCCCCTCAGCGTGTGTCCCGTGGCCACTCACCCAGGAGGGTGGACATCTGCTTCGCCCCATGCACCTCAGGCCCTGCCTCAGTCAGCCCTGCTGCCCTAAGTGAGGAGGCTATTGACCTCCTGAGATCCCTCACTGTTGGGCAGTCTACCATTGTGAATGCCATCCAGGGTGTGTTCGCAACAAACAAATGCATACCTGGAGGGCATTCATTCTGGCCAGGCAGCCCAAAATAGAGAATTTCAGGGTCTGGCCTAAGCACTGATGGCAGCCATTGTCCCTGTGTCCAGCCTCCCCCCCTCCAACTTACTCCACCCAGACCCAATCCGCTGTACCTCAGCCTATCCCAAGCACACCATCAGACCACCATGCACACACCTCAACACACAAGGGTGGCTCTGGCAAACATAAGCACCACACATCCCACAGGCACTCACACAAGCATCATACCCATGCACACATACCAACATCCACTGCCTCCATTGTGTCCCCCTCCTCCACGTCGTCCTCCGCCCTCCCTGTCTCATCTCCACTCACACCTGCATGCACTACATCTTCAGCCACTACCTCCATCACCAGCATGCCCATCACCACAAACCGCTCACGTGCACTCACCACCCCCACCACAATTCACACATCCCCTGTGTCCTCTCCCAGTGTGTATGTGAGCCCTCCTCCCAAAGTACACAAACCCAGGCACACACCCACCCAACAGCCATCCACTACACAACAGCCTCCAGCCCATGCATCTTCACCCAAATTCAGCAAACATACACCTCCTACAACCACTACCGCTTCCTCCACTCCCAAACCCACTCCATCTACCCGTCCCAGTGTGTCTAAAAAACGTTTCCTGGCTAATAGTGACCTCTTCCCTATACCTCCCCTCGTCTGTCCCCTAGGGCCAGGCTTTCCAGGTCCCAACCCAGCACCTCAGCCACCACATCACCGGGCACAGTGGTGCCAGCAACTGCGGGCTATTGGAGTTCACCAAGCATCAGGGCTGCCAGTGTGCCATAGAGCAAGGGCAAGGACATTCCGCCACCTGCTAAAGTAAAAAAGTTGCCCACATCCCGGAGGGAGAAGCCGAAAACACCCGCCACCAAGGGCTCAGGGAAAACGAAAGGGGATAGTGGCAAGACAGCTGCGCCACCATCCAAGGTGGGGAAGGGGTAGTAAATAAAGGGCAGGTCAGGAGAGGGCATGGTGGCACCGATAATGGGACCAGTGTCACCCCTTCTGTCCACGTCGACGCCAAACTGTACGGCGGAGAAGACCGCCACCTGCACCGCCGCCTGCACTGCCACCAGCACCGCTGTCATTGAGCCCGCCAACAGCACCGCAGTCACTGAGCCCACCACCAGCACCACAGTCACGGAGCCCGCCACCAGCACTGCAGTCACTGAGCCCGCCGCCATCACTGCCGCCACAGAGCCAGCCGCCAGCACCGCTGCCACAGAGTCTGCCACCAGCACCGATGGCACAGTGTCCGCCGCCAGCACTGCTGCCACAGAGCCTGCCACCAGCACTGATGCCACAGAGCCCACCACCAGCACCGATGCCACAGAGCGCGCCGCAGAGACTGCCGCAAGCACCGTCAGCGGCCTGTGACATCCTGAGCCAGTGGCACCAGCGCAGACATGGCTGCCATCCCCAGTAGTCAGTCGTCCAAGCCTGGTCGTCAGTTCCAGGAGCCTGGGCAGCTTCCATGATGCACCACTTTCAGTGTAGAAAGGCATCCACTACCTCAGTCCTTGGCAGGATGAAGCACTCTGGGCACAAAGCCCCCTCCAGACCCAGTGGAGAAAGGCATCCACTACCTCAGTCCTTGGAAGGATGAAGCACTCTGGGCACAAAGCCCCCTCCAGAACCAGTGGAGAATGGCATCCTCTACCTCAGTCCGTGGCAGGATGAAGCACTCTGGGCACAATGCCCCCTCCAGAACCAGTGGAGAAAGGCATCCACCTGAGAGACTGTGGCTTTGCACTCTCCAGGATGCAGAAGTGGGCAAACCACCCACTGGAGAGACTTGAGAGACTGTGGCTTTGCACACCCCAGGATAATGCAATGGGTAACCCGCCCACTTGACAGACTTGAGAGGCTGTGGCTTTGCACTCCCCAGGATGCAGCAGTGGGCAAACCACCCACTGGAGAGACTTGAGAGACTGTGGCTTTGCACTCCCCAGGATAATGCAGCAGGCAACCCACCCACTGGAGAGACTTGAGAGACTGTAGCTTTGCACTCCCCAGGATAATGCAGTGGGCAAACCACCCACTTGAGAGACTTGAGAGACTGTGGCTTTGCACTCCCCAGAACCAAGCAGTGGGCAACCCACCCACTGGAGAGACTTGAGAGACTGTGGCTTTGCACTCCCCAGGATAATGCAGTGGGCTACCTACCCACTGGATAGAGTTGAGAGACTGTAGCTTTGCACTCCCCAGGATAAGGCAGTGGGAAACCCACCCTCTGGAGAGACTTGAGAGACTGTGGCTTTGCACTCCCCAGGATACAGCAGTGGGCATGGCACCCCCTTGTGGAGCAGTGGCATCTTGCACTCATACGGCTGAGGTGCCCCCCCTTGCCTTCCCTCTGAGGTGCCTGTTTCATTTCTATCGGATGCCCCTGCAGTGTTCTCTCTGTTTGAAGTCTGGTATCGAGTGTGGGCCTCGCCCATGCATTTTGGGCCCAGTGGTCCACCAACAATAATTGGTGCACTATCCGGACTTGTGTGGTTGGTGTACATATTTGTATATACTGTATTTCGAGTTTTGACTACTGTTTTTTTCATGATTACAATTGTTCAACTCATTTCCATTTGTCCTTGCGTTCTTCCAGAGGGGTGGGGGGTGTAAGTGTATTGTTGCAGCATGTATTTGTGTGTATGTTGTTGTGGGTAGGGGTGTTGCGTGTGTGTGTGTCACTCTCTTTTCACTCCCCCCTCACCCCTCCCCCTCCCCTGTGTTGTAGGTGCAGTACTCACTGTGGTCGTCACTGCCATCTTTGGTGCTCCTGATAGAGGAGAAGGAATACCATCGCAAGGAGTATCTGGAGTTCTGTCTCAGTGGCGTCCTGGTTCCTCGTGGGGTGTGGAGAGGTGAGTGTTTTCCCTTCAAAGTCCTGTTTCCGCTGTGTTTTTGTTCGTGTTGGTTCCTCCCAAGAAAAGGTGGCAGATTGGCCTCTCACAATAGTGTGGGCGGTACATTGTCTTCCGCCTGTCTGTTGGCGGTGACCGCCGCGTTGTTTGTTTCTACCACCGTGGCGTTCAGAGTGTTAAAGTGGCTGTCTATGTTGGCGGTTTCCGCCACGGTCGTAATCACATTTTTTTTCCGCCGGCCTGTTGGTGGTATTACCGCCACTTTAACACCGACCGCCAGGGTTGTAATGAGGGCCTGTGTATCTTACCCTCCACCACCGCTGCCCCACTATGTTGTATTCCTGTTTATTAATCAATTGTGGATGAGCCATCGATAAAGTATATTGTACTATCAAGTACTGGCTCTTCTTCTGCACTCAGAGCCTCATCAGGGCTAAATGTGGAACAGTCATGTACTTCATCTCCTTCCTGTACAGGGTGTGCTATGAATGTGGCGGGATTTATGGTGTGACATCCCATTATTTTCGATTATGGTAAGCATAATATTAACTTATAGTCTGAAACCCTTTATGTGATTAATGTGCTTTTGCTTTCTGTATTACGGCAAACACTACATGTTCCTTACACAATGTGAGAGAAGAACCCATCACAATAGGTGTGCTTTTCTCAACAGCAAAGCCAGCGGTTGAAAGTGTTTGTTCACATGGAAAGTGTACTTTCATTATTGGGCCTAATAACGCACTATAGTAGGCGATTGGCTTATGACCTAAAGGGTATTTTTGTGTTAGTACTGCTGTCATTGTCTTACCATTACTGTGTCAGAAAAGGTAGAATTCCTTCTTGTAATCTGGTGTACCTAGCACAGAGGTGATTCTTTTAGTTTCTTGAACATAGCTGTCATTTCCTCTGTCCAGTGTATTCTTTCTTTTGTTCATTTTGCCTCTTTCATTCCCTGCAACAATGGTGCTATAAGTGAGCTGTAATCAATCAACCACTGTCTGACATAATTACAGAGGACCAAGAATTGTTGCATCTATTTCACTGTTTTGGGTTGTGTCTTTATCCTGATTCATTCTACTCTTTCTGGTGTGACCCTTCAGCCTGAATCAGATAGTATTTGGCCCAATAAATGCACTTCAGGAACTGCATATTGTACTTTATCTCTTTCAACTCTGTACTCTCTTTGTGCTAAGATGGTTGTATCTCTTCTGCACCATTCTTCGGACCTACTATCTATCAGGATATCATCCACATATTGTAGTAGCACACTTTTACACTGAACGTTTGAAAGGTCCTTTTTGACTATCCTTTTATATATACTAGGGGACTCATAGGACCCCTGGAGTAGGTGTGTATACAAATACTGGGTTCCACTATAGGTGAATTCTGTTAGGTACTGACTTTTGGGATGTAAGGGGACACTATAGAAAGCACTTTTCAAATTGATCACTGAGAAGTGTGTCGCATTGGCTGGGATGTTTGTCAATATTAGTGATGGACCCAGGACCACTGGGAACTCTGGTATTACTATATTATTTAGTGGGCTGAGATCTTGTACCATCCTCCAGGTACCCCCTTTTAATCTTTACTTTACTTGATTTACTTTACTGGGTATATATGAGTATTACACGGTGAGACTCCTGGATATATCACCCCTTGCTGCACCAATGCTGCGATAGTGAGTGCTATTCCCTCATCTGCTTCTTTTGACATTGGGTACTGCTTAATGGTACACGGCTGCTGAAAGTGCGTCATTGTAGTTATGGGCAGTTCTTCTCTCTCTCTAGTTCATGCAACACTGGGCAGCAACTTTCTGCCCTGTGCTGCATCATCTCTTTTTAAATCTGGGCCTAGATGTTTATCATGTTTCCAAGTGAATGAATGCAGCAATGCACTTGAGAAAATGTCACACTGTTTGCCACCTTTTTCAGTACTGAACTTATTTTGCTGACTCGCAATAGTATAAATCTCCCACAGGAAAGCAGTCTGGAAATTTGAAATGCACCTCATTTAATTCTACCACATGGTATGTTGTATTGTTTGAAATGTCTATGGAGCTTTCAGATATTCAAAAACCTCTATCAGTGATCCATCACACAACCCTAATGCCTGCTATAATATTCTCACACACCTCACAGCAAAGTTTGCCCCATGGTAACTACACTTGCGCCTCCCCTCTGTTCTTAGCATCCCTTTTACATGCATAGCCCTGAGTATCCCTTAGATTGAAGTTATTCATGTTTTGGCTACATGATTTTGTACTGCTGTGATGACATTCTAGATATATTGGGCCAGTGTAAGAGCCTTCTTCATGGAACCTTTTTTCACATGGTAAGTACTGTTAAGCACCTGTCTTAATCCCTGTATTAATCATGTTTATTAACAATGCGGCAAAGCCATCACCTGCCACAAGAGCTTAACTGAATGGGTTCAGTATTAGGAATGGGGCTGACAATCAATTTAGACTTGTGTGACAGGACACATACGGAGGATTCTCTCATATCCCTGTTTCAACTTAGGTATGATTATTGAATTATGTATATCAAGGGTACTTACTACCATTCAGGCTGCTAACGTTTATTTCCACTGATTGAGCCGCATATAGGAAAGTGTCTGATTCAAACTCTGCTTAGTGTTTTTAAGGTTTCAAGGACGAGGTTTTCAATTTTATTTTAGCCCATTGATAACACCAATACTCTGACATGTTCCAAAATGAAGGTTTGAATGTACTGTCCCAATCATCCTTTTAAGCCCTTGTTGGTTTCCATCACACTTTGTGGGCTGTGTTTGCAACTGTTGTGCCTGTAACCTGTGCTCAAGGCCTCACACCAATATGCATCAGATCAGTCTAATGACATGAATCAATACATTGTGAAGAACTCTTTTTCCAATCTATGCTTGGAAGTGTGTGTCTCTTCATAAGTAGGTGAAAGTGTGAATATAATATGAATATAGGTCCTCATACCTGGCTGCACACCGTTGTTGTAAGTGCCTGGAGAAGCAGCGAGGATTGTGACTTTAAGTATGTATTTATAAAGTTATTACATTTTTTAAAGTTAATATAATGACTATTTAACATTTGTTATATGTACCTATTTTCTGATGATCCTCTATATTTTTACATACAAACTACAAAGTATGTAATGTTGATATTTTTGCCCTCAAAAATGTGCCCCTACATACTCTGCAGGAGTAGTGCCAACAGTTTGGCACTACTGCTGCAGAGTATATCAACAGCGTAACAAAAATAGTGCTATTGTCCCCTACCCTGCGACATGGTGTGCCATATTTTAAAGATGGTGCACACATTGTGGTGGTAGGTAGGCTATAAAGGGTGCAGGGAAAGTGGCCCTGCACTCGGTGCAGTGCCACGTTCCCTAAATCCGCCCCTTAATGCCTCTCATTTGAAGGGTCTATCTACTATAGGAACAAAAAGCAATTAATTTTAAATATGAGATCCATCTGCAAATAGCTTCACACTCCTCTAGAAATTTACTGAAGCACATTTAAATGAAAGATAAAAAAAAAAAATCTATAACTGACGAATTATGCTATTTTAAAATTGAGAAGATATTATATATGAGAGACGAATGGTAGTCTGAGATGAAGACATGGAAATAGGATTCTAGACTTAGGTGGACATCTCTCTCATTAACTATTTTAGCTCTTTAAAATCTATTATGCCATAAATGACTAAAATGTCTACCTGCACCAACGGGAAATGGCCTTTTCTATGTAGCCAGAGCCATGCAGGCCATAACCACTTAAGCATTTCCATGCTTGCCTGAACCACGCATGTGCCTGAACCACACAAATGTGTGGTTAAGGCACCATGCCTATGCGTGGTTCAGGCACACAGCAGGAACGGGCAGGAGAGGAACATGGAGGCCAATTAAGTGAGCCTTGTAAGGACAGGGCGGGGTAGGTTTTAGGGTTCAGGGTGGGGGGGTCAGCTAGTTTTTAGGACAGAGCGGGATAGGGTTTAGGGTTCAGGGTGGGTGCCAGGGGTTTGGGTAGTTTTTAGGATAGAGCAAGCAAGGTAGCGTTTAGGGTTTAGGGTGGGGATTGGGGTAGATTTATTAACAGGGCAGGGTAGTATTTAGGGTTCAGGGTGGAGTTGGAGGTTGGGGTAGTTTTTAGGAAAGGGCAGGTTAGCTTTTAGGGTTTAGGATGGGGGTCAAGGTAGAGGAACAGGGGGGCCAGGTAAGTGGGGCTGAGGTGGCTGAGGTGGCTGAGGGGGGTTTAGGACATAGTGGGGTAGGTTTTATGGGTTCAAGGTGGGGGCGGGGTGCCAGGGAAAATTTTAGGACAGGAGAGGGAAACTTTAGGGTTCAGGGTGAGGTGAGGCTGTCTGGATAGGTTCTTAGGACAGGGCAGGGTAACTTTTGGGGCCTAGGGAAGGGGCAGAGGTTGTGGTAATTTTTAGGACAGGCCCAGGTAGTTTTCAGGGTTGAGGGTGAGGGCAGGGGGTTGGGGTCGTTTTTAGGACAGGGTGTGGTAGGTTTTGGGGTTCAAGTTGGGGCAGGAGGGTCTGGGCAGTTTTTAGGACGGGGTAGTTTTTATTGTTCAGGGTGGGTTCGGTGTAGGGTAGTTTTTAGGACAGAGTGGGGTAGCTTTTAGGGTTCAGGGCAGGGACGGGGCTCAGGGTCATTTTTAGGACAGGGTGGAATAGGTTTTAGGGTTCAGGGCAGGGGCATCAGGGTAGTTTTTATGACAGGATAGGGTAGGTTTTATGGTTCAGGGTGTGGGCAGCAGAGTTGGGGTATATTTTAGGACAGGGTGGGGTAGTATTTAAGACTGGACAGAGTAGGTTTTAGGGTTCTGGGCAGGGGAAGTGGTCGGGGTTGTTTTTAGGACAGGGACAGGTAGTTTTTAGGACAAGGCAGGGTAGCTTTTAGGGTTCAGGGAGGGAGCAGGGGGGTTTGGGTAGTTTAAAGTACAGGGTGGATAGGTTTTAGGGTGCAGGGAGGGAGCAAGGAATCAGGGTAGCTTTTAGGACAGGGTGGGGTAGATTTTTGGGTTCAGTGCAAGACTGTCAGGTAATTTTTAGGAGAGGGTGCAGTAGGTTTTAGGGTTCAGGGTAGGGGCTCAGGGGAAGTTGTATCACACAACCACACATGTCATTACCACATACACCTTTACTAAGCATGCTTTTACAATGAAATTTGTGGTAAAGGCTTGTGTGGTAAAGGCATGCATGGTAAAGACACAGTTGTGGTACTTCCATGCATGGTTATGTCATACAACCACCCTAACATATGCTAAACCAGTTAGTTTCATACCAGCATTAACAACTCAAGACTCTGTTACTTCAGTTTGCTCATAGCAAAGGCTTTAAAACATCTCCTATTTAGTAACATTGCGTCTATGTGATCATAAATATAGAAGGTTAGCACTCTAGTTTTTTTGTTAGAAATCTTTGGTGAAGCCACAAGAGACCATTCCAGAATCAATATACAGACTGCTGCTGCTGTTGATAAAAGATGTTCCATCAACCATCCAGATTTAAATCTGACATGGAAGAGGAAGATGTTGCTCAATTTAGAGAATGTGTGTCATTATTTATCATTCTAGACTACTACCTGAAATTTATACAACAAAATTAAACCCATGACTTTGTTCATTTACTATGGCCTGCTCTATTGTTAAAGACTTAGGCCCTCATTACAACCCTGGCGGTCGGTGTTAAAGCGGCGGTAATACCGCCAACAGGCCGGCGGAAAAAATTTGAATTACGACCACGGCGGAAACCGCCGACATAGGCGGCCATTTTAACACTCCGACTGCCACAGCGGTACAAACAAACAGCGCAGCGATAACCGTCAACAGACAGGCGGAAGACAATGTACCGCCTACCCTATCACAACACGGTAATCCGCCACCTTTTCCGGGGCGGAACCAACGCAAATAAAAACACGGCGGAAACAGTACACAGAAGGGAAAACACTCACCTCTCCCCACCCCACAAGGAACCAGGACGCCATGGAGCCAGAACTGCAGATCCTGCCGGCAATGGTCTTCCTGCTCCTCTATCAGGAGCTCCAATGACGGCGGCGACGACCACGGTTAGTACTGCACCTACAACACAGGGGAGGGGGAGGGAAAAGAGAGTGACACACACACACAACACGCAACACCCCCACCCTCACCCACAGCATCATACACACAAATACATGCTTGTTTGTAATCAATATAAATCCAGTAGTCAAAACACCAAATCCAGTATATACAATTATGTACACCAACTACACAAGTCCGGATAGTGCACCAATCGTTGTCCATGGACCACTGGGCCCAAAATGCTTGGGCGAGGCCCACACTAGATACCTAACTGGAAATGGAGAGAACATTGCAGGGACATCACACTGAAAACATACAGGCACCTCAGGGGAGTGGGAGCGGGGCACCTCAGCCTGATGAACGCACAATGCCACTGCTCTACTAGGGTGCTCCATGCCCATTGATGTATTCTGGAGAGTGCAAAGCCACAGTCTCACAGTCTCTCAAGTCTCTCAAGTGGGTGGGTTGCCCACTACTTTATCCTGGGGAGTGCAATGCCACAGTCTCTCAAGTGGGTGGGTTGCCCACTGCTTTATCATGGGGAGTGCAAAGCCACAGTCTCTCAAGTCTCTCAAGTGGGTGGGTTGCCCACTGCTTTATCCTGGGGATTGCAAAGCCACAGTCTCTCAAGTCCTTCCAGTGGGTGGGTTGCCCACTGCTTTATCCTAGGAAGTGCAAAGCCACAGTCTCTCAAGTCTCTCAAGTGGGTGGGTTGCCCACTGCTTTATCCTGGGGAGTTCAAAGCCACAGTCTCTCAAGTGGGTGGGTTGCCCACTGCTTTATCGTGGGGAGTGCAAAGCCACAGTCTCTCAAGTCCTTCCAGTGGGTGGGTTGCCCACTGCTTTATCCTGGGGAGTGCAAAGCCACAGTCTCGCAAGTCTCTCAAGTGGGTGGGTTGCCCACTGCTTTATCATGGGGGTGCAAAGCCACAGTCTCTCAAGTCTCTCAAGTGGATGGGTTGCCCACTGCTTCATCCAGGGGAGTGCAAAGCCACAGTCTTTCAAGTGGATTACAGTCTCCACTGGTTCTGGAGTGGGCTTGGTGCCCAGAGTGCTTCATCCTGCCAAGGACTGAGGTAGTGGATGTCATTCTCCACTGGTTTTGGAGGGGGCTTTGTGCCCAGAGTGCTTCATCCTGCCAGGGACTGAGGTAGTGGATGTATCTCTCCACTGGTTCTGGAGGGGGCTTTGTGCCCAGAGTGCTTCATCCTGCCAAGGACTGAGGTAGTAGATGTATCCCCCCCACTGGTTCTGGAGGGGGCTTTGTGCCCAGAGTGCTTCCTCCTGCCAAGGATTGAGGAAGTGGATGTATCTCTCCACTGGTTCTGGAGGGGGCTTTTGTGCCCAGAGTGCTTCATCCTGCCAAGGACTGGGGTAGTGGATGTCATTCTCTACTGGTTCTGGAGGGGGCTTTGTGCCCAGAGTGCTTCATCCTGCCAAGGACTGAGGTGATAGATGTATCTCTCCACTGGTTCTGGAGGGGGCTTTGTGTCCAGAGTGCTTCATCCTGCCAAGGACTGAGGAAGTGGATGTATCTCTCCACTGGTTCTGGAGGGGGCTTTGTGCCCAGAGTGCTTCATCCAACCAAGGACTGAGGTAGTGGATGTTATTCTCCACTGGCACTGGAGGGTGCCTGGTGCCCAGAGTGCGTCACCCTGCCAAGGACTGAGGTAGTGGATGCCTTTCTCCAATGAAAGTGATGCTTAATGGAAGCTGCCCAGGCTCCTGGAGCTCACCACCAACTTCGGACAACTGACTACTGGGGATGGCAGCCATGTCAGCGGTGGTGCCACTGGCTCAGGATGTTGCGGGCCGCTGGTGGTGCTTGCGGCGGTGTCAGCCGCGGCGGTCCTGGCGGCGGGCTCTGTGGCGGTGGTGCTAGTTGCAGGCTCTGTGGCAGCGGTGGTGGCCACGGGGTCTGTGGCAGCGGTGCTGGCGGCGGGCTCTGTGGCAGCGGTGCTGGCAGCAGAGTCTGTGACAGCGGTGCTGGTGGCAGGTTCTATGGCGGCGGTGCTGGTGGCGGGGTCTGTGGCGGCGGTGCTGGTAGCGGGGTCTGTGACAGCGGTGCTGGTGGTGGGGTCTGTTGCAGCGGTGCTGGCGGCAAGCTCTGTGGAAGCGGTGCTGGTGGCGGGCTCTATGACAGCGGTGCTAGCGGCGGGTGCTGTGGCGGCGGTGCTGGTGGCAGGGTCTGTGGCGCCGGTGCTGGTGGTGGGTCTGTGACAGCGGTGCTGGCGGCGGGTTCTGTGGCAGCGGTGCTGGCGGTGGGCTCTGTGGCAGCGGTGCTGGTTGCGGGCTCAGTGGCAGCAGTGCTTCATACTCCATTGCTTCATCCTCCAGGGCCAAGTGGGATGCAGCTCCCTCCTGCTCCGGTGCCACTGCTTCTCTGCCTGATGATGCTATTGCACACAAGAACAGGGAGACCACAAAATGGCGGGGGAAAGACAGAAGAAAGACATGTTTGGTGCATGCAACATCACTACCATTGGCGAATACTACAGACACAGCAGCCCTCTGCACTACGCTATGCACTTATAGTTCCTAGATTATTCACATGCCCATGGGGTACAAGGCCTAAGCCCAATTGCTGCACACATGGAAGTCACAGGAGCCTGACTAGGTGTAGATGGCACTAACCACTAGTGGGGTTGGGGTTCCACTGAACCTGCCTCACAAGGGACCTTGTCTACCAAGCTTGCCCTGGCCTAGGGGAACCCACTGCCCACCTCCCCCACCCAGACACCTCGTAATGCGCGCAGAGTCATATGAATGTGACTGTACTCACCCCCTTGTGGCTGGTGTGATGCCCTCAAGCGCCCATCCAACTCCGGATACGCCACCGCCAGGATCCGGAACATTAGGGGTGTCATGTTGCGACGGGCACCCCTCCCACGTTGGGAGGCCTTCCCCAGCTGTGCCTCCGCCGTCTTCTTGCTCCAGCGGCGAATATCCTCCCATCTTTTCCGGCAGTGAGTGCTCCATCTGTGGTGGACCCCCAGGTTCCGGACGTCCATGGCGATGGCACGCCAAATATCCTTCTTCCGGTGGGCGCTGACCTAGAGGAATAGTACAGGGGAAAAGGAAAATCTTTACCTGTCCGGACCGACATACTCATTGGCTCACGTTCCCAATCTTGCCCTGACGCACATACACTCACCGTCTGCTCATTCAGGCTTCAGTCCCACCCCCCATTGTATCTTCAATCCACACCACTCCAAACAGGCATTGCCCATGCAGCATGCTCACAGTGTACTCACCTGTTTGTCTGGAGGACTGTACAGTTGTGTGTACTGGGGGAGGACCCCATCCACTAATTTCTCCAACTCCTCCGAAGTAAAGGCAACGGCCCTTTCCCTAGACACATGAGCCATCGACTCTTCCAGACTGAGGTCACAGCAGCACTTGCAGTGTAGGTCCTCTCCTGTTGAAGGTCAGGTATCAAGTGAGTGAATAGACATAAATTGGCGGTCACGTCCGCGGCTGTGTGTACCGTCACCGCTGGCGTACATCGTCATTGGCTCCTGGGACCCATAGGGTCCAAGTTTAACCAATGCACGATTGAGCTACAGTCTTCGACTGCCTACTGCGACAGTGTAGAACGCCATCGCAGTTACCTCATATCCCCTTGTCCCACCTTACAGGTAAGGCAGCCGCCATTTCAGGGGGCCACATGGCATTAATAATAACTGCATCACACCTGTCTAGGCCTTGCATATACACAGTAACAGGCACATTGCAGATTGACAAATGTGAGCAAATGACATTTTGTGATACCTCAGTGTTGGCTGACTCTCTGCTAGCTGTTGTCGTCCATAGGGCACGTCCGCTGGGGCAGGTGATGAGATGGCAGCATCCTACAGTGTACAGACTGCTGGTGGACCTGTCGTCAATGGAAGAGAGACACGTAATAGTCACCTACAGACTTGATTGTGCAACAATCCATGAACTGTGTGCCCAGTTGGAGCCAGACCTGATCACAGCTATCCGCCATCCCACAGGGATACCCCCTCTAGTGCAGGTCCTGTACTCCATTTCCTGGCAAGTGGGTCTTTTCAAACAACAGTGGCCATTGCATCAGGGATGTCCCAACCAATGTTCTCTAACGTGCTGTCCAGAGTGTTGTCTGCCCTGCTAAAACACATGCGCAGCTACATTGTTTTCCCTCAGATAGAGGATTTGCCTACAGTGAAAGGTGACTTCTATGCCCTGGGAAATATTCCCAAACATCATAGGTGCTATTGATGGGACACATGTGGCCTTGGTACCCCCCTGCAGGAGTGAACAGGTGTACAGAAACCGGAAGAGCTACCATTCGATAAATGTGCAATTGGTGTGTTTGGCTGACCAGTACATCTCCCATGTGAATGCCAAATTTCCTGGCTCAGTGCATGACGCTTACATTGTGAGGAATAGCAGCATCCCTTATGTGATGGGGCAACTCCAGAGGCACTGTGTTTGGCCAATAGGTGAGGACAAGGAACCTATACAGTGTGAATAGTTGTCTGGGTATGGGGTTGTCCCTACGGGTTAGTGTGTGTCTAACAGTTGTCCCTCGACATTTGAAGGTGAATCTGGGTACCCCAACCTGTCATGGCTACTGACCCCAGTGAGAAATCCCAGGACAAGGGCAGAGGAACGCTACAATGAGGCACATGGGTGAACTAGAAGGGTGATCGAACAGACCTTCGGCCTCCTGAAGGCCAGGTTCTGGTGCCTCCATATGACAGGTGGTTCTCTCTACTACTCACCAAAGAAGGTGTGCCAGATTATCGTGGCCTGCTGTATGCTGCACAACCTGGCTTTGCGATGACAGGTGCCCTTTCTGCAGGAGGATGGTCCAGCTGGAGGTCTTGTGGAGGCTGTGGAGCCTGTGGACAGTGAAAAAGAGGATGCAGAAGATGAGGATATCGACAACAGAAACAACGTTATCTAGCAATACTTCCAGTGAGACACAGGTAAGAAGATGTCACTGCCTCACACATCTCATACTATTGTTTGAGCTATCATAAGTCTGTCATTTGTCATCCCTGACTCGTCAATTTGCCTTTCCATTTAACAGATCTGGGCCCCACTTTATGACCTCTGCTATATTTCCTCCAGCCCTACAGCTGTGTTTCATCGGTATGTGGACAATGAAATTGACACTGCCATATTCCATAGTTATTGCAATTACACATTTGAGAAAGCACAGACTGACTTCAGATTGTTTTGTGATTGATGCGTATTTATTTCTGTGCAAATAAGTGGAGGGGCTTGTAAAATGGGCAGGGGGGGATAGTGGAGGAATGTCGATGGCAGAGTCCAGTCTATTTGTTTCACAGGTGCATTGTCCAAAGGAGCATACGAAGTGGAGCAATGGCAGTTGAAGGATGGACAGTGAGACAGAAGGGTGACATTCAGGGGGGTCTCATTTCCTGGTGGGGGACTTGGCAATGTTCTCTGTCTTGTTCCTGGATCTCAGGGACCGTTTGCGGGGTGGCTCTACATCTGCAGAGGGTGGAGTGCTGGTATCGTGGTCCTGTGGCGGTGCCTCCTATCCACTAGCGCTGGTGGAGGTGGAGGGCTGTTCATTATTCAGGCTAGTTTCAGGGGCCCCTTATTGTGCCACTGTGTCCCTCCTGGTATTGACAAGGTCCTGCAGCACCCCTACAATGGTGACCAGGGTGTTGTTAATGGGATTCAAGTACTCCCTGATCCTTAGATAGTGTTCCTCCTGCAGCCGAGGGGGTCTCCTGAAAGTTGGCCAGTACCGTTGCCATTGTCTCCTGAGAATGATGGTACGCTCCCATGATGTTAGAGAGTGCCTCGTGGAGAGTGGGTTCCCTGGGCCTGTCCTCCCCCTGTTGCACAGCAGTCCTCCCAGTTTCCCTGTTATCGTGTGCCTCTGTCCCCTGAACCATGTGCCCACTGCCCCCAGGTCCCTGATTTTCTTGGGTTGGTGGGTTTGCCTGGGTTCCCTGTAGTGGTGGACACACTGCTACTTGACATGTCCTGGGGCAGAAAGATGGGCCCGCTGGGTGGGTGCCGTGCTGGTATTTCCTGAGGGGGGAGGCTCTGTGTTGGCTTGCGACAGTGTCAGGGGAACCGACTGTCTTGAGGTCCCAGATGGGCCGGGCTGGTCATCTTGATCCAGTTGTGCAGAGCTTCTATCATCACTGTGGGCCTCTTCTGTGGGGGGACTGGATATGTCTGGCACCCCCTCTCCAGTGACATTGGGGAGGGGTCCTGTTGAGGTGTAAATTCATAATTATTGCATCTGTGTGTGCCATTGTGTGCAATGGGTGGTTGACTCTCTACTCCAGTGCTTGCATTATTGGCTTGGTCCTTGTGTGATTGGTGATTTTGGGGCATGAGTCAGTCTCTGTACTGGACATGCTCTGGTGATGGGTGTCCATGCATTGGTGTTACATGCAGGGCTTGGTTTTGGGATGTGTGGGTTGGGTTAGAGGGGTATCTGTGGGTTGTTGTTGTGATGGGTATGAGGGCAAGGGTGGGAGAATGTGATGACATGCAAGTGGGGTGGGGGGTAAGGTAGTAAAGATTTGCCTTACCAGAGTCCAGTCCTCCTGCTACTCCTGTAAGGCCCTCAGGATGCAGTATTGCCAAGACTTGCTCCTCCCATGTTGTTAGTTGTGGGGGAGGAGGTGGCGGTCCACCGCAAGTCCTCTGTACAACAATCTGGTGTCTTGAGACCACAGAACGCACCTTCCCCAGTAGGTCGTTCCACCTCTTCCTGATATCATCCCTAGTTCTTGGATGTTGTCCCACTGCATTGACCCTGTCGATAATTCTGCACCATAGCTCCATCTTCCTTGCAATGGAGGACTGCTGCACCTGTGAACCGAATAGCTGTGGGTCTACCCGGACGATTTCCTCTACCATGACCCTGAGCTCCTCCTCAGAAAACCTGGGCTGCCGTTGAGGTGCAATGATGTGGTGTGGGTGATGTGAGAGATGGTGTCTGTTGTGATGTGTGAAGGGGTGTGTTGGTGTGTGTTGTTTGTGGTGCATGGATGTTGTGTGAGTGATGGTGTTGTGTGTCTGTGGATGCTGGTGTTGTTTTAGGTGGTAGCTCTCTCTTGTGGGGTTTCAAGATTCAGGTAGTAAGGGTTAGTGGGTGTGTGTTTTATATTTGGTTGGGTGTGTGGGAGTGGTGTTTGTATGTGTATCAGGTGTGTGTATTTAGAATTGTCCAATGTGGTTGTGTTTTGTAAATGTGTGTGTATTTTGAGTGCAGCAGTGTGTACCGTCAATGAAATACCGCGGTTGAAAGACCGCTGTGTGGATTCGTGGGTCGTGATAGTGTGGGCGTATTCCTGTTGGCCTGACGGTGGAGGTTTTCGTATCGCCAGTTTATCACTGACTTTGGTGTGTCGGACTTGTGTGGGTGTCTGGATTATGACAGATTCCGAGCTGTGGGTAGTAATAGCTGTGGCTGAATTCCGCCGCCGCAGCGGTGTGTTGGCAGTCTTCTGCACGGCGGTAAGCTGCATTTACCACCAATGTTGTAATAAGGGCCTTAGTGATACTATGGACCCCCCAGACACCTATGTCCACTGTATTGGAACCCTGGCCTCACCTATTAGCCACAAACGGTGCCTATGGAGTTGGCCCATCACATAAGGGATACTGCTATTCCTCAAAATGTAAGCGTCATGCACAGAGCCAGGATACTTGGCATTCACATGGGAGATGTACTGGTCTGCCAAACACACCATCTGCACATTCATAGAATGGTAGCTCTTCCAGTTTCTGTACACCTGTTCATTTCTGCGGGGGGTACAAATGCCAAATATGTACCATCAATTGGCTCCAGTGATGTTGGGGATATGTCCCAGGGCATAGAAGTCACCTTTCACTGTGGGCAAATCCTCCACCTGAGGGAAAACGGTGTAGCTGCGCATGTGTTTCAGCAGGGCAGACAACACTCTGGACAACACGTTTGAGAACATTAGCTGGGACATCCCTGATGCCATGGCCACTGTTGTTTAAAAAGACCCACTGGCCAGGAAATGGAGTACAAACATGACCTGCACTGGAGGGGGGACTCCTGTGGGATGGCGGATAGCTGACATCAGGTCCAACTCCAACTGGGCACACAGTTCCTGGATTGTTGCACGATCAAGTTTGTATGTAACTAGGATGTGTCTCTCTTCCATTGTCGACAGGTCCACCAGGGGTCTGTACACCGGAGGATGCCGCCATCTCATCACCTGCCACAGCAGACATGCTCTATGGATGAGAACAGCAAGGAGAGAGTCATCCAACACTGAGGTATCACAATGTCTTATTTTTAGAAACGTAATTAATCCGCAATGTGCCGTATCTGTCTATATTCCCCGCCTAGTTAGGTGTGAATAAGTTAACATCCATCCCATGTGGCCTCCTGAAATGGCGGCTGCCTGACCTGTGAAGTGGGACAAGGGGATATGAGGTAACTGCGCTGGCGTTGTACACCGTCGCGGTGGGCAGTTGAAGACAGCAGCGCAATTCTGCATTGGTTAACATTGGGCCCTATGGGTGCCAGGAGCCAATGACGATGTACGCCGGCGGTGACGGTACGCACCGCCGCGGACGTGACCGCCATTTTCTGCCTGTTCACTCACTTGATACCTGACCTTCAACAGGAGAGGATCTACACTGCAAGTGCTGCTGTGACCTGTGTCTGGAAGCGACAATGGCTCATGTGTCTGGGGAAAGGGCCCCTGCCTTCACTTTGGAGGAGTTGGAGACACTAGTGGATGGGCTCCTCCCCCAGTACACATAACTGTATGGTCCTCCAGACAAACAGGTGAGTACACTGTGAGCATGCTGCATGGGCAATGCCTGTTTGGAGTGGTGTGGATGGAAGATACATGGGGGGGCTGAGGCCTGCATGTGCGGATGGGGAGTGTATGTGTGTCAGGGCAAGGGTGCGAACTGGGGGGCAATGAGTATGATGGTCCAGGCGGGTAAGTAATTTCCTTTCCCCCTGTACCATTCCTCTAGGTCAGCGCCCACCAGAATAAGGGTATATGGCGTGCCATCGCCAAGGACGTTCGGACCCTGGGGGTCTACCACAGACGGAGCACCCACTGCTGGAAAAGATGGGAGGACCTGTGCCACTGGAGCAAGAAGATGGCTGAGGCCTAGCTGGGGATGGCCTCCCAACATGGGAGGGGTGCCCGTCGCACCATGACCCCCCTGATGTTCCGGATCCTGGCAGTGGCGTATCCAGAGTTGGATGGGCGCTTAAGGGCATCACAGCAGCCACAAGGGGGTGCGTACACTCTCATTCAGCTGATTCTGCGCGCATTACAATGTGTCTGGGTAGGGGAGGTGGGCAGTGGGTTCCCCTAGGCCAAGGCGAACTTGGTAGGCAAGGTCCCTTGTGAGGCAGGCCATGTGGCACCCAAAACCCACCAGTGGTAAGAGCCATCCACACCTAGTCAGGATCCTGTGTCTTCCAGGTGTGCAGCAATTGGTCTTAGCCCTTGTACCCCATGGTCAGCTGCAATTTCTAAGAACAGTCAGTGCATGGAGTAGTGCAGAGGGCTGCTCCCTGTGTGTTGTGCCCACCAACGGTAGTGGTGTTGCATGCACTGAACAAGTCTTTCTTCTGTCTTCCCCCCCCTTTTTGTGGTCTCCCTGTTCTTGTGTGCAATAGCATCATCAGGCAGAGGAGCATTGGCACCGGAGCAGGAGGGGGCTGCAACCCACTTGGCCCTGGAGGGCGAAACAATGGAGTCTGAAGCCACAGGTGGGACAGAGGGTGAAGGGAGGTCCACGGCGGGGACAGGAGCAGAAAGCAGTGACAGTGACTCCTCCTCTCATGGGAGCTCCCTTGCGATGGCGGACACCTCTGTGCCCCTCGCATCAACAGGTGCAGCCACCACCCCCCTACCAGAACCGCCCTCCCAGCAGCCCCTCAGTGTGTGTCCCGTGCCTACTCACCCAGGAGGGTGGGCATCTCCTTCACCCCAGGCACCTCAGGCCCTGCCCCAGTCAGCCCTGCTGCTCTCAATGAGGAGGCTATTGACCTCCTGAGATCCCTCACTGTTGGGTAAATCTTCCATTGTGAATGCCATCCAGGGTGTAGAGAGGCATTTGCAACAAACAAATGCATACCTGGAGGGCATTCATTCTGGCCAGGCAGCCCAACAGAGTGCATTTCAGGCTCTGGCCTCAGCACTGATGGCAGCCATTGTCCCTGTGTCCAGCCTCCTCCCTCCAACTTCCTCCACCCAGTCCCCTGTACCTCAGCCTATCCCAAGCACACCATCAGACCAGCATGCACACTCATCAACACACAAGAGTGGCTCAGGCAAACTTAAGCACCACACAACCCACAAGCACTCACACAATCACCATCCCCATGCAGACACAGCAACATCCACTGCCTCCACTGTGTCCCCCTCCTCCATGTCCCCCTCCTCCCTCCCTGTCTCGTCTCCACTTGCACCTGCATGCACTACATCCTCAGCCACTGCCTCCATTACCAGCACGCCCATCACCACACACCGCTAACATGCACTCACCACCCCCACCACCATTCACACATCCCCAGTGTCCTCTCCCAGTGTGTCAGTGAGCCCTCCTCCCAAAGTACACAAACGCAGGCACACACCCACCCAACAGCCATCTACCTCACAACAGCCTCCGGCCCATGCACCTTCACCCAAATTCAGCAGACGTACACCTCCTACAACCACTACCTCTACCTCCACTCCCAAAATCCCTCCAACTTCCCATCCCAGTGTGTCTAAAAAACTTTTCCTGGCAAACCTTGACCTCTTTTCTTCACCTCCCCCCCGTCCTTCCCCTAGGGCCAGTCTTTCCAGGTCCCAACCCAGCACCTCATCCGCCAAATCCCCAGGCACAATGGTGGCAGCAACTGCGGGTTCATCGAGTGCGCCACACATCAGTGCTGCCAGTGTGCCATGTAGCGAGGGCAAGGATATTCCGCCACCTGCTAAGGTCAAAAACGTGCCCACATCCTGGAGGGAGAAGCCAAAATTACCTGCCACCAAGGGCTCAGCAAAAACCAAAGGGGATAGTGGCAAGACAACTGCGGCACCATCAAAGCTGGGGAAGGACCAAAAGCTGAAGAGCAGGTCAGTAGAGGGCATGGTGGCACCGACTGAGGGACCAGTGTTACACTTTCTGTCCACGACCACGCCAACCTGTACGGCGGCGAACACCGCTAGCTGCCCCGCCACCACAGCCGCCACCTGCACTGCCAACTGCACTGCCACCTGCACCGCCCCTGGCATGTCTACAGCCTCAGCGACAGTCCCCAGCCTCTTCCCCAGTGGGCAGCCGTACGAGGCTGCAGGAAACGTCCTGCTTTGTCTCTCCCTAGGTGCTGACCCATGCACCGTTGCTCCACCGCCGAAAGCACCGCTGCAACAGACACCGCAGAAAGCCCCGCCACGACAGACACTGCGGCAAGCACCGCCACCTGCACCCCCCCAGCACATCTACAGCCTCAGCTTCCATGAGGCATTTCTTCCATCACTGTTTACACCTGCAGGTGGAAGGTGCAGCCCCAGCAGTGTGGGGTATGTCGCTGCCTCCATGGCGAATCATGCTACCCGAACCTCGCCAATCTCATGGCACGCACACCTAGGTGAGGGAATTGTACTGGCCGCACTGCATGTGGAGCACTCTGGGCAGCAGGCCTCCTCCAGAACCAGTGGAGGGATACATCCACTACCTCAGTCCTTGGCAGGATGAAGCACTCTGGGCACCAGGCCCCCTCCAGAACCAGTGGAGAGATACATCCACTACCTCAGTCCTTAGCAGGATGAAGCACTTTGGGCACCAGGCCCCCTCCAGAACCAGTGGAGACTGTTATCCACTTGAGAGACTGTGGATTTGCACTCCCAAGGATAAAGCAGTGGGCAAACCACCCACTGGAGAGACGTGAGAGACTGTGGCTTTGCACTCCCCAGGATAAAGCAGTGGGCAAACCACCAACTGGAGAGACTTGAGAGACTTTGGCTTTGCATTACACAGGATAAAGCAGTGGGCAAACCACCCAGTGGAGAGACTTGAGAGACTGTGGCTTTGCACTCCCCAGGATACATCAATGGGCAAGGAGCCCCCTCGTGCAGCAGTGGCGTTGTGCGTTCATCAGGCTGAGGTGTCCCGCCTCCCCCTGAGGTGCCTGTATATTTTCAATCTGATGCCCCTGCAGTGTTCTCTCCATTTCCAGTCAGGTATCATTGGTGGCCTCACACATGCATTTTGAGCCCAGTGGTCCACGGACAATGATTGGAACACTATCTGGACTTGAGTAGTTGGTGTACATATTTGTATATACTGAATTTTGACTTTTGACTAATGGATTTTTCATGATTACAATGGTTACAATAATTTCCTTTTGTCCTTGCGTTCTTCCAGGGGGTCGGGGGTGTATATGTAATGTTGCTGCATGTATTTGTGTGTATGTTGTTGTGTGTGAGGGTGAGAGGGTGGGGGTGTTGCGTGTTGCCTGTGTGTGTCACTCTCTTTCCTCCCCCCCTCCCTTGTGTTGTAGATGCAGTACTCACCTTGGTCACCGCCGCCGCCGTTCGTACTCCTGGTAGAAGAAGGGGTAAACCAACATGGGCAGTACGTGTAGTTCGGGCTCCATGGCGTCCTGGTTCCTCGTTGGGTGTCGAGAGGTGAGTGTTTTCCCTTCTGTGTACTGTTTCTACCGTGCTTTGGATAGCGTTTATTCTGCCCCGGAAAAGTTGGCGGATAGGCCTCTTGTAATAGGGAGGGCGGTACTTTGTCTCTCGCCTGTCTGTCGGTGGTGACCGCCGCGCTGTTTGTTTCTACCACCGTGACGGTCGGAGTGTTGAAGTGGCTGTCTATGTTGGCGGTTTCCACCACGGTCGTAATCCCATTTTTTTTTCCGCTGGCCTGTTTGCGGTATTACCGCCGCTTTAACACCGACCGTTAGGGTTGAAATCAGGGCCTAGGTGTCTTGTGTTTATGGCTGTCCTGGTGGAATGCACAAGGGGAGCTGTCAACCAGGACACACCAGGCTTGGATTGGAGACAGGCTGTAAGCCACAGATGGCAGTAAGTGCAGAGAAATGTCCACTTTCTAAAAGTGGCATTTCTAAAATAGTAATATTAAATCCAACTTCACTAGTAAAGCAGGATTTTCTATTACCATTCTGGCAATACTAAACATGACAGGGCTATTCCTTCCAGATCCAAATCTACCACTTAAAAGTATATGAGGGCAGTTATAATGCTAGTCTATGAGAGGAACAGGCCTCACAGTAGTGGAAAATGAATTTATGTGCTGTTCACTATGAGAACGTGTAAAACACATAAGCGCATGTCCTGCCTTTTACCTACATAGCACCCTCCCTCATGGGTTACCTAGGGCCTGCCTTAGGGGTGACTTGTATTTTAAAAAAAGGGGCATTTAAGGCTTGGAAAGTAAATGTAAATGCCAATTCGAAGTAGCAGTGAAACAAACATGTATCAAACAAGTACACAAAATGAATATTTGAAAATGGGAGGTTTGGAGCTTTTCTAAATTCAACTGGGGCCACTCATAATCCATACTATATTTTGTTTGATGTACATCCTATTTTTTTCAAATTTACATTTTGCTTCTTTATTTAAACACACGTTAATAATCTGTTAATATTATTTAATTTTCTAAGCAGTTGCAGAACCCCTGAGTAGGCTTCCGGGGCACCCAGAGGTCATCGGACCACAGGTTAAGAACCACTGACCGAACCCCTTTTGAAACAGATTATTTTAATGGAAATACATAGCCTCCCCCAAGGTCCTTTGGTGTCCCAAGTCGCCATTGTCCACTGCACATTTCAATTCAGTTTTCCACCTATGATCAGTGTGATTACAGTATAGAAAATACCATCAACAAAAGTATAGTGGCCACACAGTTGAAAATGCTGAGGTGGGACAAGATACTGGTGGTAATTGTGCTAGCTGTTCCATTGTTTTATGGGACTCTAAATACATTATACTGCTCTTCACAGTGGTGGCAATGTTCTTATCCTACAAGCATATTGTTAAATTAATTTCTAATTTTATGGTAAGATATAGAAATACCACTGTTAAAAAAATAACCAATTAAGATCATATACTCAAAATTACTATACCCTTCAATGACTTCAATGACTCAAACCAATGAAACACAATAAGAATTAGCTGTCTATTAAAAACAATAATCTGCTCATTTGTAGAAACAACTGAAGTAGGGTCGTCAGAATATTACTCATGAGTTTAGCTCCCATATCAAACTGAGTCACAAGCATTTAATGAGATTTTTCAATAGTGTCGTAGTTCGACTCTTGCTCTAGGCAAGTATGCTGGTTTAAGGATGACAGCACTTTTGTTTGTAGGAGACTAGGCCAAACCCACAACAACTCACAACTGTTGGCCCAACCTTCCCAGCTCACAAGCAGTACCTCACCAAAAACCCAAACAGTAAAAGATGATTTGTGGCACCCTTTATGCATGGATTCAAGAGTGTGACATCTCAGGGAAGTCATGGTTAAATGGAGATTACCCTTTTCTTACATGAGCAACCTGTCTCAGTCACACACAGGTAATGAAGGAAATGCAGTAAAGTTTTTAATAGGTCTTATTAACAAGACTGCAAGTCTACTGTAAATTGCATGGGCTGCAATGATTACAATAATGAACAATGTGAGGAACAGAATTGTGAAAAGAGAGTCGTGAATACAGAGACCCCCACCAACTTGCAATAACATGAGATGTGAAACAGATGTGAGATTAATCCTAATAACCTACCATGATGAATCTAATCTCTAACCTACAGAGAGCTAGGTGTGTTAAACCTAATCTACCAGTACCATACCATGAGAAGAGCCACCCAACCCTTGGTACCTTGGAATGAAGTCTCTAGATCAGACTCCATGGGGACACGACGGCTGATCTGCATCAAGGCAACGTGTAGCATAGATAGTGTTGATGGCATCTGGTAGGAATCCTGCTGATAATCTTGTCTGTGTGAGACGTATTTATACAGATCTAGATAAAAAAGCATGTTTGGGGCAGCATTTATATAAACAATTCACTGGAAAGGTACGTTATGTTACAGTTACACGAAAGAGGGAAAGTAAATGATGTGAATACCTAGGTATTTCATTTATCTTTGACGCTGATAGTGACGCCTTCACACAGTGGCACTGATGACGTGAAACTAAAACATCTTCCTAACTATAAATATAGCAGCCATTTTGGACAAAGTAATTAAATAAATGTGCTAAAACAGAGCAAGCTAAGTAGGTTAAAAGTCACTAGGCAAAGGAGACACAGGCCTGCAAGCCAAAAGTCTAAGCTAAGCTGCTGATTCCCATTAAAACCAAATAGGATCCACTACAATATTGCATTGCACTACATGACTCTTGTTCTTCAAATGTTCTGTATGCTGGAGATGGAACACAAACGCAAGGCATACTTCAAACTTCTCAAACTCAAAAGTCATCCATCAACTATTTATAATGCAGACAGACAAAAAATGCAAAATGCCAGTTATTGACAGAGTAACAGAAGGGCAGACAGACAACAAAATCCTATTTTTGAGACTGCAGTAGAGCAAAAAAGTTGATACCTAGGCCCATATTCATACTCGGATGGCGCTGAAATAGCGTCATTTTTTGAATGCTAATTCAGCACAAACCTAACTCCATATTTATACTTTGGTGCAAGACACATCTAGCGCCAAACTTATGGAGTTAACGTCGTTTTCTGGACGTATAAACCCACCTTGCGTCAATGAGATGCAAGGTAGGCGTTCCCGTCCAGGAAAGGACGATATGGCCTTAACACTCTATTTATCCCCCGTGCTAAAATCCAGCATGGGGGATGGAAGCCTCAAATAATGGCGCTAAGCTTGCTTAGCACCATTATTTAACACCTGGGTACTGGCAGGCGTAAGGGGACCTGTAGGCATATTTCCATGGTCAGAGACCATGGAAAGTTCCCACAGGTGCCCTTCCCTGGCCCCAGAGACACTCCCACCCACTCACACATGAGGCACACCACAGAATGGGCGATCAATCCCAGGTATGTCACAGTAACTATTTTATTTTTTTCACCACTCGGGGCCCTGACTTGGGGCCCCCTGCACGGCACTGGCCCCTATGGCCATGCCCAGGTGCATTCGTCCCCTTGGCATGGCCATTGGGGTGGTGGGCATGGATCCTCTCTTCACTAAGACAGGAGCCATGTCCATTGGGGTTGTGCCCCAGAAAAATGCACTACAATGCTTAGAGGCAAGTTTTCTGCCTCTAAATAGTGTAGCACCATTATTTGGCGCATAAGCCCCGGTTTCCCCTATGCCACCCCTGCCCTATTAGCGTCCTTTCCAAGGACGCTAACAGGGCATTAGCGCCATTCCATAAATACGGTGCCCGGCTGGCATCTTGGAATGGTGCTAGCCGGCGCTATACTTTTTCACACAGAACTGCGCTAACTCCTTGTGAACTATTTTCATTTTGCAATGAGATGTATGTGTTGACAGATCACGCCCAAGATGTTCAGTCAAGGCGAGAAAGGCGGGGAGGGAAGGAGCCGCAGGATGACCAGTGCTCTGCCTAATCTATAACGATTACGCAGGCCGCTATTTGCAACCCAAGGAATGGCAGCCTGCAAGGAAAAGCAGATCGCTGAATTTATGTTCTTATTCCCATATAGGAAAGCAATCTGTTTTTCCTTAAAGAACTGGAACTGGTCTAAACAAATGGGGAACAGTGACTACAACCCCCTCCTCCTCTCTCCCCCAAGCAGGCCACCCTACACTAGTCCACTAGCTACAGCTGTCCAATCCAGACTGTTTCTTCATTGAAAATCAGTTACCACCACTCTGGACCATGACTGTGTCACAAACCACTGATACATATTATTGTAAATCGTGGAATGAGTCGCAAAATCTGTTTTATGATTCGGAAAGGTTTCCGACTCAAAAAAGGTGTTCGGCATTTTTAAAATAACATTTGAAGTTGCAGACATTGTGATTTGGTGAATCTCATGGTTGGCGACTGAAAATAGTTTTATATATTGGGCCCGTGATTCAATAAAAATACATACATCTATAAAAGGTAAACTTCCATCTGATTTACGTGTATGTAAGCATTTTTGCTTGTTTACAAAATCTAATAGGCGGATGCCTACAAAATCTATGGGGATGATACGTTTCCAAACCTGCCAAACGTGCAGGTTCGGTCCCATATGTACTTCGGACAATTGTGCACGTTGTGAAATACCCACAAGAGTACAGATGCAGTGATGTGCAAACCGAAATAATGTTCATTTATTTTTTTTTCTCCCCAGAGAAAACATTTTCCCTATGGTGAAACACTTCGCTTAGAGCACTGTGATATATTGGTTTTGTCCTTTCTTTTCAAGACCATGGAAAGGCAAGTAGTGAAGCCTTTTTCCAAGCGAGAAATGACCTGCAAACGTTGACTACCTCCAAATTGATTTTTAAAGGTTCTCACATTTTGTACACATACCAGCCTAAATTTCCTTCCTGGCAAACCCAACTGCCGGTCAATTAACAATACTCCTAAGTGGATTTGATCAGAAAAAGTTTATTGGCCCTACAAGAGGCCTACAAGCCCAACATATTTGTTTTTTCTAAATACGAACAACTGTATCCTCATAAACTCCTGTTCCTATTGCTGAAAAATACGAAATAACAACCCAAGTCAAAAAGGAAGATCATCCTGGCGTCATTCTGGAGTCATCTGATGACTTCAGCTGTGCTATTCCTGCAATTATCTGGGGAAGTCATCCCAAGCCATCCTGAAGTATGTGTATAGGGCGAAATATTTAAATGAGATGACTCTAGAGTAATCAAAGAAACTACTCCAGGATGGCTTCCTGATTACTTAACTGGAAAACATGTGATGATCTTTTACTACTACAGAATGATCCCATGATGATTTCTGGATTAAGCTGTATCACTGCAGGATGGGTTCCTGATTACTTCAGTGGAAAACATGTGATGATCATTTACTACTGTGGGATGATCCCATGATGATTTCAGGATTAGATTGTATTACTCCAGGATAATCCTATGAGTACTTCATGATGGGCCGTAATATTACAGAATGATCTTGAGATGACCGCAGAATGGGACTCTATTACTCAAGGATGATCCCATGATATCTTTAGAATGGGAATGTATTAGTCAGTGTTGATTTCACGTTGAGGATGTATTACCCTACAGTTGGTTCTGGCTGCATTACTTCATGGCAATTTCAGTATGGTTATGTATTATTTTATAATGATCTTAAGTAATAATGGGTAAACCTTGTTTGACATTCAGGAAGTAAAGAAATCCACAGTTTTTTTAATTTGTTGGCTGAGCAGATTACTACTACAAAAGCAAGCATTGGAAAAGGAAATAGGCCTCACATTTTCGACTAAATGGCTTGCCATTGTTTTTTTTGCTGATGGTCTGCAGTACTGGCAAAAATAAAGTCTGAAAAAGAGGGTGCCAATGCAATGTGGACACATGACACTGTAGTGGCCAAGAAGGATCACGCACATGTGCTTGCCTCACCATGCATGCACACCCATACTGCATGAAACAGCCACCGTTTTAATGATTGTTTTATTTACAGGTGCAAGATGGGGACTCAACTTGGAATGCACGGAAATAAAAACAATAAAGTACAGATTTTAAAATGTGCACAAAAAAGCTGTTGAAAACAGAGAGAGCAAGCAAGAAAATGAGAGCTGCCAAGCCATATAAAAAATAAAATAAAAACATTTTTTAAGGATTGTGACAGGAAGAGAGCAATGAAAGAGGGTGGAGGGAGTAATAAATGCATAGGGTCAATCGGTAGTAGAAAGGGTAGCAACAGAGGAGCGTGAGGCAGGGGAACAAATAAAAAGCTAAAACAAACAGCTGGGAAGCAAGCAATGGACAAGTTGTGGGTAGTGGAAGAGGGGCAACATGCAGCACCCGATGAACAGTGGTACATCAGGTGGAGAGCAGTAAGCGAGGAAGGGAGCAAGAAAACACATGCTTTCTACGGAGTGCTAAAGAACACAAGCATTGGCAAAGCCAATAGGCCTTGCCTCTGTGACAGCTATTGGCTTTGCCAATGTGTTTTAGCCATGTTGTACACCAGTATGGCAGCTGTTCAGCATGGCTAAAAGTCAGTGGTGTAAATAAGAGTGGTGTGGAGTGTCGTAAAGTACAGTGGGGTGTTATGGAGTGCCTTAGAGTGTTGTGGCTTGGGAAGGTGCAGAGTAGAGTGGAGTGTCGTAGTTTGGAAAGGTTTAGTGTTGTGGAGTGAGTAGTGTCTCATAGAGTGGAAGGGCAGAGTGGAGTAGAGGGTCATAGATTTGAGTAGTGCAGAGTGGAGTAGAGTGCTGTGGAGTGGCAAAGAGTGTTGTGGAGTGGTATAGAGCAAAGTAGAGTGGTGTAGAATGGAGTAGATTGTCAGAGAGTGGAGTGGCATAGAGTGGCATGGACTGAAGTGGCGTAGAGTCAAATAGTGGAGTGAAGTAGTATGTTATAGTGTACAGTAAAGTGGCATGAGTGGCAGAGAGAGTTGCTTAGGGTGGAGTAGTGTCACATATACTGAGGCCCGTATTTATACTTTTTTTTGCACCGCATTTGCGCTGCTTTTTGACGCAAAACGGCGCAAACCTACAAAATACAATGGTATTTTGCAAGTTTGCGCAGTTTTTGCGTCAAAAAACGACGCAAATGCGGCGCAAAAAAAATATAAATACGGGCCTGAGTGTCAGAATGGAGTAGAGTGTCAGAGTGGAGTGTTGCATAGTGGAGTAGAGTCACCTAAAGTGGAGTGGCAGAGAGTTCTGGAGTGGTGTAGATCAGAAAAGATTGTTGTGGAGTGGCAGAGAGGCATGGACTGGGCTGTTGTAAAGTGGAGTGCTAGAGTCACGCAGAGTGACGTAGTGGAGTGGTGTCACAGCACAGTGTGGAGTACAGTGGCACGGAGTGGCATAGAGGGAGTTGCTTAGAGTGTTGTAGTGTCAGATTGGCACAGAGTGGAGTAGAGTTTAATGGAGTAGAGTGGCTTAGATTGAAGTGGCATAAAATACAGCTGAGCAGAGTAAACTGGCTTAGAGTGCAGTGTGATAGAGTGCCTTGGTTTGGAGTAAAGTGGTGTAGAGTTAATTGGCGTCGAGTGGTGCAGAGTGGAGTGGAACACTGTAGACTGCAATAGAGTACAGTGGTGGTGGGGTTGAGTGCAGTGACATGGAGTAGATTTTTTTCAGTAGAGTGAAGTGGTGCAGGGTAAAGTGGAGCGGTGCAGGATAGAGTGCAGAAGTGTAGAGATGAGTGGCATAGAGTACATTGGTGAAGAGTAGACTAGAGTGGCATAGAGTATAGTGTCACAGAAAGGAGTGGTGTAGAGTGTATTGTTGTGGAGTGTTTCAGAGTAGAGTGCTGTAGAGAGCAATGGTGTACAGTTCAGTGGTGCAGAGTAGAATAGAGAGGTGTATAATGCAGTGACGTAAAGCTCAGAGGTGCAGAGTGCAGTCTTGCAGAGTAGTGTCGTACAGTGTAGTGGTGTAGTGTGAATTGGCATAATGTAGCGTTGCAGAGTAGAGTGTTGTTGAGAACAGTAGCCTGCAGTACAGTGGTGCAGAGTAGAACTGAGTGGTGGAGAATGAAATGTATAGAGTGGCGTAGCATGCAGTGGCATAGTGTTGCTGAGTAGACTTGAGTATAGTGGTGTGCAGTCTAGTTGTGCAGAGTAGTTGGCATAGAGTGCAGTGGTGTCGAGTGCATTGGCATAGAGGGCAGTAGTGCAGAGTAGTGGAGTAGCACAGCTAGACTACAATAGAGTAGAGTGGCACAGGGTGGAGTCTAGTGGTGTAGAGTGTAGTGGCATAGAGTAAATTGTTTCAGAGTAGACTGAAGTGTTGCAGGGTGGAGTGGTGCAGGGCAAGGTGTAGATGTGTAGAGATGAGTGGCACAAATTGTATTGATGTAGAGTCACAGTGTGCAGTGGCATGGAGTGCAGTAATGAAGAGTAGCCTAGAGTAATTGCAGAGAATGCATTGGTGTAGAGATGAGTGCTGCAGAATGTTGTGGAAAGTGCAGTCTTGAAGAGCAGAGTCTCAGAGTGCAGTGGTATGGACTGTATTGGCATAGAGTGTTGCAGAGTAGAGTTCTGTGGAGAGCAGTGGTGTACAGTTCAGTAATTCAGAGTAGAATAGAGCATGCAGTGGTGTAGAGTTCAGTGGCAGAGACTGCAGTCATGCAGAGTTGTGTCTTAGAGTGCAATGATGAAGAGGGCATTGGCGTACAGTAGAGTATTGCAGAGTAAAGTAGTGTAGAGAGAAGTAGCCTACAGTACAGTGCTGCAGAGTAGAATAGAGTGGTGTATAGCAAAATGATGTCAGAGTAGACACTAGTGTATAGTGGTGAAGAGTGCAGTGGTGCAGAGTAGCTGGCATAGAGTGCATTGGTTTTGAGTAAAGTGGAGTAAGGGGACATTGGGTAGACTGCAGTGATTTAGAGAAGAGTTATTGGGATAGAGTGGATTGGCAAAGAGTGTACTGGTGTATGGTTGAGTCGTGTGGAGTGGCCTAGAGTCTGGAGTGGTGCACAGTGCACAGGTGAAGCATGCAAAGTTGCTCATTAAAGTAGAGTGCATTGGCATAGAGTGGCGTAGAGTACATCTTTCTGCCCGTTTGCCACTCCTTTTTAGCCATCCCATCATGAATTACTTCTCTTTGCAGCCACCAATACTTCACATTCCACATCTCTCACTCCAGTTTTACCTCAGTCTGTCCCTTTCCTGGCACCCAACACTGTTTCCCTTCATTCAGGACAATACCCTCCTCCACCTCCTTTACCATTCTGTGATCTTGTCATGGCACCAAATTCACTTCCATTTTAAATGCCTTTGTCCCCTCCTATAAGCCATCCCTTCTTGTAACTGTTCCTATGTCATCCAACTCCATATTAATCTGCTCAACATCCACTACTCCCACCTATCCCTATTCTCAACCATGCCAACCATGACTTTTCCTGTCACCTCTGCACTGCATTTCCTATCTGTCACGTCTCCTTTCACACCTGTCAACCATTAGCTATAACACACTGTTTGCACCTATTACCCGCTCCGAACAAGTGGCCATCCCGACTGCTCCTTGTGCTTAAGCCATTCATTAACAATGGTCTCCTATTTAATGACATCTTCTCCCACCAAGCAATGTCAACTTATTCCTTCTTTTATCTACATTTTACTTCTACTGTGACCCATCCCAGCTACATTCTATTAACAGTTATCCCACATCTATCCAGTGTCACTCATTCCCTGTCCACTTCTATTAAACTGCCACACTGTCCCACCAGCCCTTCAATACAATACTCTCCAATCTCACCTTCTTCCAAGAACCATATACTCAAACTATACATACCTGTCTTTGTCTGTTGAAATCCCCTCTCATTGTCTGTCCTGCCATACTGTCACACTCATTAGGCTCTCCTGACAGTGTGTCTCATTCTGTCAGACCACCTTCTATACTGACATCAAGAAAATGACTCAGTGAGGTAAATACATAGATTTCTAGTGATCTTGGGAAAGGTTTGCTTTACGCTTTATAATACCGTGAGAAAAATGTAATTTCTGACCGTCATATGGGTGCTAATCACATGTGCAACAGTTAAAAGCAAGGCATTAATTTTGATGGGAAAAAAATACTTCCATATTTGTGGCTGGATTGCCCAGGTGAAATCAGAGAAAGGGGATCAATCTGGGCTTCCTGGCTTGATCAAACTGTGTGATCCCAGGCAAAGAAGTATTACAGATTTTTGGGCCTTCTTTTTGTTCATAATCATACAAGAGAAAGGGCACCTTCAAATACCTGACTTGAAGATAGTTGCTGTAAAAAATGCAATGTTTCGTTTAATTAAGTATAACGTTACTCTATGCAGAAAAAGAATCTAGGTCACAGATAGAGAACTAAGGGGGTTATTACAACTTTGGAGGAGGTGTTAATCCGTCCCAAAAGTGACGGTAAAGTGACGGATATACCACCAGCCGTATTACGAGTTCCATAGGATATAATGAACTTGTAATACGGCTGGTGGTATATCCGTCACTTTACCGTCACTTTTGGGACGGATTAACACCTCTTCCAAAGTTGTAATAACCCCCTAAGTCCGTTGTCATGTTTACCCTAAGAGGACTGTCAAAAGACATGAGGCAGTAATGTTTCTCGGTACGGTACCCATCAATGTAGTCATAAAAACGGACATTTCAATGTGAAACGCTTTCGCATGTTAAACTTTTTAAAGGCATGGGGGGTCATTATGACCCTTGTGGTCACCGACCGCCAGGGCCAACGACCACGGAAGCACCGCCAACAGGCTGGCGGTGCTTCCTGGGCCATTCTGACCGCGGCGGTAAAGCCACGGTCAGAAAAGGGGAACCAGCGGTTTCCCGCCGGTTTACCCCTGGCCCAGGGAATCCTCCATGGCGGCGCTGCTTGCAGCGCCGCCATGGGGATTCCGCCCCCCTTCCCGCCATCCCGCCATCCTGTTCCTGGCGTTTTTTACCGCCAGGAACAGGATGGCAGGAACGGGTGTCGTGGGGCCCCTGGGGGCCGCTGCACTGCCCATGCCACTGGCATGGGCAGTGCAGGGGCCCCCTAACAGGGCGGCACAAAGATTTTCAGTGTCTGCTTTGCAGACACTGAAAATCGCGACGGGTGCCACTGCACCCGTCGCACCCCTGCAAATCCGCCGGCTCCATTCGGAGCCGGCTTCCTCTTTGCAGGGGCTTTCCCGCTGGGCCGGCGGACGATCTTTTGGAGATCGCCCGCCGGCCCAGCGGGAAAGTTAGAATGACCGCCGCGGTCATTTGACCGCGGTGTGGTCTTTTGGCGGCTTCCGCCCGGCGGGCGGCACCCGCCGCCCGCCGGGGTCGGAATGACCCCCATGGTATCATATTATATGATATTTGCTGCATGATTTGCATACACAACACTTTAAAGGCTCGGCTTGTGCAGGAGTTCTAAGAGCCAACCACCTCTTTCCAGGCCCAGCACCTGTCTTACCTCAATTTGCTGGCTTAACTTTCACCCCTTAAGAGCAGCGCCTCTTTAAATAGTCTGAGCGCAGGGTCGTAAACAAAGCCCCACATTCAAGAAAGCCCGTGCATTTTGGAGTCCGATACGCACGCTACAAAAACACACAATTGTTCAACATCACAACAGAGGCTCACTCCTGCATTCACCTACTCTTTCAAATAATGCAGGGGGAATTACAGAGCAACAATGGCACAGAACAACCGGAGAAAAACATCACTTTCCCACTGGGACTTTACCTTGCATTTTCAAATTGAAAACGGGACTGGCAAAGTGTGTTTTCATTATTTCCACACAAATATTGTGCCGATGCAAACTGCGTGAGTTGTGTTCGCTACTCTTCCAACAGCACTCCTTCGAACTGGAGTAGGAACTACTAGACATTACAAAAACACTTATGTACCAACACACTTTGACGCCAAATGACCAGGCAGTACATTTTTGGGCTCCATTTAAAAGCCAGTCTCCCGCCTTTCAAACAAAGCGCATCACACACACATCTCAAAAGGGCGACGAGAGCCACGAAATCAAATCCTGCCTCACTCTCCACCTCTCCCCCGGTGCACACGTCTCCAAAAGAAATACCGAGTGAAATGGAACAAAATATCCCCTTTAGCTCAGCACTGAATCCACGCACTGCCCGGAGCAACAGCAACTCTTTAGCCTTTCCTTCGCCATCGGGCACAAAGTAATTGTACTTCCGCTTCCGTTCCATTGGAAAAGAAACATTTGGGTGGAAGAAACAGAAAAGGGACTACCGCGAATTCACAGTGCAATTCATTAACTTGGCGGCCATCAAGCATTGGCAATGACAACTAGTTTCCTTACTAATAGAATACATTGCTATCTACAGATGCACACATACTTAAGTGCAAACGTGTCCCTAAGGCATCAGAACGCTCTACGCAACAATGAGATACGTTACAGGTGAGCCAGACGTTGCACATTTTTTAAAAGTACATGGAGGTTAAGAATCTCGGGATGTTGAGCAGGTGTCGGCACTCCAACCTCGAAGTTGTTTCAAAGCTTCACTTGGAATTATGTTCTTTTATTATAACAGCCACAGGTAATATTATGGAACTGTGTATTCTTTTATTATAACAGCCACATATAGTAGTTATTATTAGAGCTAGTGAAATAATGCTATAATTAAAAAGCAAACTTGGCGAGGTTGACTAAATTATGTGGCAACAAAAGACAGATTATTCTGCACATTCTGTGACCTATGGAAATCATTTTTTTAAACAGATGCAAAATAAAGGCACTCCTGTTGAACAAACTGCAGTGTAAATGTACTACTACTTACCTCAATGTAAAGACTCTTGATGTAGTCCATTGCACATTCTTATTTCCCTACATAAGCAAACTTGTGTAATCAGGTACTCATCCTCAAATCATCAGTAACAATCTTCTTTTGTGAAGTAATCAGAAAGTCATTTTCAAATCATCCTCAAGTTCTCAGGAAAAATCACACCTTGTGAAGTAATCAAGAAGTAATTTTCAAGTCATCTTCAAATCATCAAGCCTAGTTTCTAAAGGTTGCTGATGACTTCCAGAGCTCGATGATGTCTGATGACATGAAAATGACTTCTAAAGTAGTTGGATGATCATCCAATTACTATAGGATGGCTTCTAAAGTAATCCTGTTTGACCAGGGAAGAGGCAGAAATCAGTGAAATCCAACAAGCTCCTGCTCCTCCAAACACTCCAACCGTTACAGGAAATAATTAGAAGGCCCCAAACCTAACAATTCATCTAAATCGCCCGTTGGCCCTTTTTACTATGTATACTGTTTAGAACAAGACTTATACGGACCCAGCACCACTCTGCACTCTATAGGGAAGGTCAGTGTCAGGAAGAAGTATCTTGGTGTTGCTTCTATAGGTTGTTTAAATTATTTCTGTATGTTGTTGCCCTTTGGTATTTGCTATCTTCATGGTGCAGATTATTTCTATAGGCTTACAAGATTAGGTAATATCCTGTATTTGGACAATTTTATCCATTTGTTCTTTGATGTCCCCCGTGCTGTCTGTTTGTTGGGTACACGGAAAATAACATAGCTAGTCCAACTGTCAGCCAAACGTCAATGTATTAAGTTTAATAACATTGTCCAATTATTCTAGTTGAATATTTTAACTAATATACACGTAATGTCATAATAATTAAATAGCGTTATAGAGCGGCTAATTCGAGGTAAATTGTAACATTAATGGTAACAACAATTTTTAAGCAACAGCCTGCATAATAAAGAAACCTATGGGGGAGGCATTTGTCAAAAGCTAATCTTTAAAGCCTTTTTGTATTTCTAAGTGTTAGATTTGAGTTTTGCAAAATCGTGGCATGTCTAGAAAACCTCAATGATTCAAATAACACAGGCATACTGTGTATGGATTTTGTTCTGATCATTTTTTAGTTTTATAGTATTTTTCTGCTTTAAATACAAATATGTAGCTTTCAAATAGAAGTATGTCATTTGGAGTCGTTGAAAGTTTGTTAGAGAACCTCCTTCTGGAGAGATGAAATAAAGAATTTCCTGGAGCTAAGGAGTCCGGAAACTCAGACACCTATCAGGCCTTAACAGACCACCTTCTATAAAGTATTAAGAGAACTTTTGTCACGCAACCTGTGAGTTTTTATTTTATCAAATGAAGAAATGGATCTGAACTTTGGCATTGTACGTAACAGTCTGGGATATGAATTGTGAGCTCATGAAACAAGAAGCATATTTTTCAAAACTCAGTCAGCATTTTAAGGTTAACATTGCCTAACAATAACAGAATTAGGGGCCGTATTTATACTCTAGTTGCGCCGAATTTGCGTCGTTTTTTTCGACGCAAATTCGACGCTAAACTAACGCCAACTAACGCCATATTTATACTATGGCGTTAGACGCTTCGGGCGCCAAAGTGCCCGGAGTGTGCGTCATTTTTTAGCGTGAACCCCTTCCTTGCGTTAATGATATGCAAGGGAGGCGTTCCCGTCTTAAAAAATGACTCCCAGGCCTTTACGTGGTATTTATACTCCCGGGCAAAAATGACGCCCGGGAGTGGGCGTGGCCAAAAACGGCGCATTTGCGCCGCTTTTTAACGCCTGGGTCAGGCATGGCGTTAAGGGACAAGTGGGCTCAAAATGAGCCCAGAGTGCCCTCCCCCGCCCCCAGGGACCCCCCCTGCCACCCTTGCCCACCCCAGGAGGACACCCAAGGACGGAGGGACCCATCCCATGGACATTAAGGTAAGTTCAGGTAAGTATTTTTTTTTTTTTTTTTTTGTGGCATAGGGGGGCCTGATTTGTGCCCCCCTACATGCCACTATGCCCAATGACCATGCCCAGGGGACAGAAGTCCCCTGGGCATGGCCATTGGGCAAGGGGGCATGACTCCTATCTTTACAATGATAGGAGTCATGTTGATGGGGGATGGGCGTCGTTAAAAAATGGGGCAAGTCGGGTTAAGACGATTTTTTCGACGCAACCTGACTTGCCCCATTTTAAGACGCCCATACGCCATTTTCCCCCTACGCCGGCGCTGTCTGGTGTACGTGGTTTTTTTCCACGCACACCAGGCAGCGCCGGTCTGGTAGCGCCGGCTAACGCCATTCAATAAATACGGCACCCGCATGGCGCTTCAGAATGGCGTTAGACGGCGCTAAATTTTTTGACGCTAAACTGCGTTAGCGCAGTTTTGCGTCAAAAAGTATAAATATGGCCCTAGGTTTTTAGCTTGCTTTGAAGGCGCACACATCTCTGACTCTGTCTGTTGCTTGTGGCTAATAAATTACACATCTCTGACCTTGCCTGTTGCCTGTGGATAATAAAACAAAAAACACGCATTTGTATTTGACTTGTTGAACAAATGTATGGAATACATTCATATCGAATTTCAGATCACTGCCTTAGTTTTAATATATTTTACAATGACTCTGACATGCTGCCACAGTCAATAGAACAAATCCTTTACCATCTGATATCAATATGAAAAAATCATACATATTTACTTTTATTTTATGTATTCTGCTACACACAAGGGACGTAGTATTTGTGATAAAGGACTTACTTACCCCCTGCTAATATCTATGAACGACTTGTTTTTTAATTAATGTAAATTTGGCCGGTGGATAGTGATAGCATGCCTGTTCCTTATTAAGTAAACTTACAAGGGGACGCATATAGGTCAATGAATCTTTTGAATCACATGGAATATCCTAGTCATGCAGTGACTACTGAATCAATAAACAACATCAATAATCAAAAATAATTCTATGGAAGAACAGCTCAAAACCATCTATTCATGAATAACCACAACTCAATGGAAAGTTAAACAATTTTATTTCCCTATTGATTACAATACTTAGGCCCTCATTACAACCCTGGCGGTCGGTGATAAAGCAGCGGTAATACCGCCAACAGGCCAGCGGTAAAAATTTGGAATCATGACCATGGCAGAAACCGGCAACACAAACAGCCACTTTAACACTCCGACTGCCACAGCAGTAGCAACAAACACCGTGGCGGTAACCGCCAACAGCCAGGCGGAAGACAATGTACCGCCCACTGCATTACAACACGCCTATCCGCCAGCTTTTCCGGGGCGGTACCAACACCATCCAAAGCACGACAGAAACACTACTCCGAAGGGAAACAACTCACCTCTCGACACTCAAGGAAGAACCACAACTCCATGGAGCCTGAACTGCAGGTGTTCCCCATGCTGGTGTAACTTTTCATACACCAGGAACATGAACACCAGCAAAGACAACCACAGTGAGTACTGCTCCTAGCACACAGAGGAGGAGTGGAGGAAAAAGAAAGTGACACACACATGCAACACCCCCACCCTCACTGTAGGAAAGTACCATCTTGCCTGGCATGTTACCCCCATATTTCACTGCATATATGTTGTTTTAGTTGTATGTGTCACTGGGACCCTGCCAGCCAGGGCCCCAGTGCTCATAAGTGTGCCCTGTATGTGTTACCTGTGTTATGACTAACTGTCTCACTGAGGCTCTGCTAATCAGAACCTCAGTGGTTATGCTCTCTCATTTCTTTCAACTTGTCACTAACAGGCTAGTGACCAATTTTACCAATTTACATTGGCATACTGGAACACCCTTATAATTCCCTAGTCTATGGTACTGAGGTACCCAGGGTATTGGGGTTCCAGGAGATCCCTATGGGCTGCAGCATTTCTTTTGCCACCCATAGGGAGCTCTGACAATTCTTACACAGGCCTGCCACTGCAGCCTGAGTGAAATAACGTCCACGTTATTTCACAGCCATTTTACACTGCACTTAAGTAACTTATAAGTCACCTATATGTCTAACCTTTACCTGGTAAAGGTTGGGTGCTAAGTTACTTAGTGTGTGGGCACCCTGGCACTAGCCAAGGTGCCCCCACATTGTTCAGGGCCAATTCCCCGGACTTTGTGAGTGCGGGGACACCATTACACGCGTGCACTACATATAGGTCACTACCTATGTGTAGCTTCACAATGGTAACTCCGAATATGGCCATGTAACATGTCTAAGATCATGGAATTGCCCCCTCTATGCCATCTTGGCATTGTTGGCACAATCCCATGATCCCACATGTCTCTAGCACAGACCCGGGTACTGCCAAACTGCCTTTTCAGGGGTTTCACTGCAGCTGCTGCTGCTGCTGCTGCCAACCCCTCAGACAGGTTTCTGCCCTCCTGGGGTCCAGCCAGGCTTGGCCCAGGAGGGCAGAACAAAGGACTTTCTTAGAGAGAGGGTGTAACACCCTCTCCCGTTGGAAAATGGTGTTAAGGCAGGGGAGGAGTAGCCTCCCCCAGCCTCTGGAAATGCTTTCATGGGCACACATGGTGCCCATTTCTGCATAAGCCAGTCTACACTGGTTCAGGGATCCCCCAGCCCTGCTCTGGCGCGAAACTGGACAAAGGAAAGGGGAGTGACCACTCTCCTGACCTGCATCTCCCCTGGGAGGTGCCCAGAGCTCCTCCAGTGTGCTCCAGACCTCTGCCATCTTGGAAACAGAGGTGCTGCTGGCACAGTGGACTGCTCTGATTGGCCAGGGCCAGCAGGTGACGTCAGAGACTCCTTCTGATAGGCTCCTTCAGGTGTTGCTAGCCTATCTTCTCTCCTAAGTAGCCAAACCCTCTTTTCTGGCAATTTAGGGTCTCTGCTTTGGGGATTTCCTTAGATAACGAATGCAAGAGCTCATCCGAGTTCCTCTGCATCTCTCTCTTCACCTTCCGCCAAGGAATCAACTGCTGACCGCGCTGGAAGCCTGCAAAACTGCAACAAAGTAGAGAAGACGACTACTGCAACTCTGTAACGCTGATCCTGCCGCCTTCTCGACTGTTTTCCTGGTGGTGCATGCTGTGGGGGTAGTCTGCCTCCTCTCTGCACTAGAAGCTCCGAAGAAATCTCCTGTGGGTTGACGGAATCGTCCCCCTGCAACCGCAGGCACCAAAGAACTGCATCACCGGTCCTCTGGGTCTCCTCTCAGCACGACGAGCGAGGTCCCTTGAATCCAGCAACTCTGTCCAAGTGACTCCCATAGTCCAGTGACTCTTCAGTCCAAGTTTGGTGGAGGTAAGTCCTTGCCTCCCCACACCAGACTGCATTGCTTGGAACCGCGTGTTTTGCAGCTACTCCGGCTCCTGTGCACTTTCCGAGGGAATCCTTTGTGCACAGCCAAGCCTGGGTCCACGGCACTGTAACCTGCATTGCACGACTTCCTGAGTTGTCCTCCGGCGGCGTGGGACTCCTTTGTGTAACTTTGGGTGAGCACTGTTTCACTCCACTTTGTAGTGCCTGTTCTGGCACTTCTGCGGGTGCTGCCTGCTTCTGAGAGGGCTCCTTGTCTTGCTGGGCGCCCCCTCTGTCCCCTGACACAATTGGTGACATCCTGGTCCCTACTGGGCCACAGCAGCACCCAAAAACCCCAACCGCAAGCTTTGCAGCTAGCAAGGCTTGTTTATGGTCTTACCACAGGAAAATACTTTTGCACAACTTTCCACGGCGTGGGACATCTATCCTCCAAAGGGGAAGTTTCTAGCCCTTGTTGTTCTTGCAGAATCCTCAGCTTCTACTGTCCAGTAGCAGCTTCTTTGCATCCACAGCTGGCATTTCCTGGGCATCTGCCCACTCTCGACTTGATCGTGACTTTTGGACTTGGTCCCCTTGTTCCACAGGTACCCTCATCTGGAAATCCATCGTTGTTGCATTGCTGGTTTTGGTCTTTCCTGCAGAATTCCCCTATCACAACTTCTGTGCTCTTTGGGGAACTTTAGTGCACTTTGCACTCACTTTTCAGGGACTTGGGGTGGGCTATTTTTCTCACCCCCACTGTTTTCTTACAGTCCCAGCAACCCTCTACAAGGTCACATAGGTTTGGGGTCCATTCGTGGTTCGCATTCCACTTTTGGAGTATATGGTTTGTGTTGCCCCTATCCCTATGTGTCCCCATTGCATCCTATTGTAACTATACATTGTTTGCACTGTTTTCTATTACTATAATGCATATTTTTGGTATTGTGTACATATATCTTGTGTATATTTGCTATCCTCATACTGAGGGTACTCACTGAGATACTTTTGGCATATTGTCATAAAAATAAAGTACCTTTATTTTTAGTATATCTGTGTATTGTGTTTTCTTATGATATTGTGCATGTGACACTAGTGGTACTGTAGGAGCTTCACTCGTCTCCTAGTTCAGCCTAAGCTGCTCTGCTAAGCTACCATTATCTATCAGCCTAAGCTGCTAGACACCCTATACACTAATAAGGGATACCTGGGCCTGGTGCAAGGTGTAAGTACCCCTTGGTATTCACTACAAGCCAGTCCAGCCTCCTACACTCACCCCCAACACCACACACACAAACACATGCGACAACATTACATATACATCCCGTAACCCTCAGGAATAATTCAAGGACAAAAGGAATGGAGTAAAATCAGTGTAATATTAGTAATTTTGAGAAATACGTTCTTAAAGAAACAAATAATATGTACAATATATACAATACATACAAAAGGAAGGACAATGGCCACTCCAAAATATCCGTGGCCCACTGGGCCAAAACACATGGGCAAGGCCATACTTGACTCCTGCCTCAATACGAAGAGAACACTGCAGGGGCATCAGGTCAAAAACACACAGGCGCCTCAGGGGGTTGGGGAATGGGGGGCACCTCAGCTGGAAGATGGTATAACACCACTGGCCTGGAGGGGGCTCCATGCCCACTGCTTGGTCCTGGGGAGTGCAAGGCCACAGTCTCTCAAGCGGGTGGTTTGCCAATTGCTCGGTTCTGGGGAGTGCAGAGCCACAGTCTCTCAAGTGGGTGGCTTGCCCACTGCTTGGTCCTGGGGAGTGCAAGGCCACAGTCTCTCAAGTGGGTGGTTTGCCCACTGCTTGGTCCTGGGGAGTGCAAGGCCACAGTCTCTCAAGTGGGTGGTTTGCCCACTGCTTGGTCCTGGGCAGTACAAAGCCACAGTCTCCCAAGTGGGTGATTTGCCAACTGCTTGGTCCTGGGAAGTGCAAGGCCACAGTCTCTCAAGTGGGTGCCAGTGTTCCACTGGTTCTGGAGGGGACCTTGTGCCCAGTGGGCTTCATCCTAGCAAGGAGGGGCTGAGTGGATGCCTTCTTCCACTGGTTCTGGAGAGGGCCCTGTGCCCACTGTGCTTCATCCCGGTAAGGAGGGGCTGAGTGGATGCCTTCTTCCACTGGTTCTGGAGGGGGCACTGTGCCATGTGTGCTTTATCCTGGATGGGTCAAGGTCACAGTCTCTCACCTGTGTGTCACACAGACAGGTGTTGCAGGGTCCAGGATGCACTGCAGCCCATGTAGTCACCACTACACACTGCTCTCCGGTGGTGACGGCTGCTCAGTGGATACCAGTTGTGCTGCAGGTGGCGGTGCTGTCAGTGGTGGTGGTAGCCACCAGGCCTTCATCTGCAGCCTCGGACGGATGCTCACTGGGGCTGCTGCTGCTGGCAGCGGTGCTGCTGGCGGTGGGGCAGGCGGTGGTGCTGCCTGCGGTGCAGTTGGTGGTGCTGGCCGTGGTGCAAGTGGCGGTGCTGCCAGTGGTGGTGATAGCCTCTAGGCATTCACCTGCAGTCTCGGATGGCTGTCCACTGGGGCTGCTGGCAGTGGTGCTGCTGGTGGTGGGGCAGGTGGCGGTGCTGGCCGCGGTGCAGGTGGCAGTGCTGGCCACGGTGCAGGTGGCGGTGCAGGTGGTGGTGCTGTCAGTGGTGGTGGGAGCCTCCAGGTCTTCACCTGCAGCCTCGGACAGCTGAAGTGCCAGGGCTCGTGTTCTGTGCCCCTTCCTGCCCTTGGCAGATGGTGGTGCCTCCTTGCTTCTGCCAGCTGGAGTCTTTGTCTTGCCCTTGCTGGCTGGTTGTGCCTCCTTCTCCTTGCTGGCTGGTGTCCCCTGCTTACCCTTGGTAGGTGGTGGACCCTTCTTGGCCTTGGTAGGTGGTGCTGGCACACCAGCTGGGCTGACGTGTGAGTCCTTGGAGCCCCTCAGAGCTGCAGAAACCACAGTGGCCGTGGACTGGGTGGCTGAAGTGCTGGGCTGGGTTCTGGCCACCCTGGCCCGAGTTCAAGGACGGGGGGAGAGGTAGGTAATAGGTCAATTTTGACGAGGATTGGCAGCTGCACCTGTTGTTGGGGTGGGCACAGAGGTGTGGCCTAGGGGCACCCACAGCCCATATCCCCCACCCAGGTAAAAACTTAACACGTTCAAAGTCATGATTCAGAATCTGTACTCACCCCCTTGTGGCTGCTGTGATGTCGTCAAGTGCCCATCCAACTCCGGATAGGCCACCGCCAGGATGAGGAATATCAGGGGGGTCAGGGCATGATGGGTACCCCTTCTTTGTTGGGAGGCCAGCCCCAGCTGGGCCTCCACCATCTTCCTTGCCCAGCGGCGCAGGTCCTCCCACCATTTGCGGCGGTGAGTGCTCTGCCTGTCCCCCAGGGTCTGCGCCTCTTTGGCGATGGCACACCAAATACCCTTTTTCTGATGGTCACTGACTTGCAGAAAAAATACAGGAGAAAAGGGTTTATTATACCACCTGGACTGTCATTCTCATGGCCCATCATATCCTTCCCATCCCCTTACGCACATACATTGACCACCATCCATGCAGCACTCTGCCCAGGACCCCTCAGACCCCTCCTCACGGGGCTTACACACACAATAATGCATACATTCATGGCCCACGCATTATGCTCACAGTGTTCTTACCTGTTTGTCTGGAGGACCATAGAGTAAAGTGTACTGGGGTAGGACCCCATCCACTAGTCTCTCCAACTCCTCGGAAGTGAAGGCAGGGGCCCTTTCCCCAAAAACTCAAGCCATTGTCGCTTCCAGACAGAGGTCACAGCAGCACTTGCAGTGTAGGTCCTCTCCTGTTGACGGTCAGGTAGCAAGTGAGTGCACAGATAGAAAATGCAGGTCAGGTCCGAGGCGGTGCATACCATCACTGCCTGCGTACATCGCCATTGGCTCCTGGAACCCATAGAACCCAATGATAACCAATGCGATGTTGCGCTGTGGTCTTACACAACGCCAGTGGAATTACCTCATTTCCACTTGTCTCTCCTCACAAGTCAGGCAGCCGCCATTTCAGGACCGCACAGGCCATGGCACCTAACTGCGTCACAGCAGACATTGGCACATCAACTGACTCACAAGTTCACATACAGTTTCTGTAAAGGAAGAAATGCATATTAATATTGACATAAGTGTGAATATGACCTTCTGCTCACTGATTTTCACCCAAGAGTTCAACCGCAGAGGATGAATAGGAGATGGAGACATCCTCCCGTGTACAGACCCCTGGTGGAACTGGCGACAATGGAGGACAGGCCCATTATCCTGGCCTACAGACTTGATAGGGCCACAATCCAAGAACTGTGTGCCCAATTGGATCCAGGCCTGATATCAGCTATCCGCCACCCCCACAGGTATCCCCCCTGTAGTGCGGGTCCTGTCAGTGCTCCATTTCCTGGCAAGTGGTTCCTTCCAAGCGACAGTGGCCATGGCATCAGGGAGGTCTCAGCTAATGTTCTCAAACGTGCTGACCAGAGTGTTGTCTGCCCTGCTGAAACACAGGCACAGCTGCATCCTATTCCCCCAGGTAGAGGATTTGGCCACATTGAAGGCTGACTTTTTTGCACTGGGACATATCCCCAACATCATTGGTGCCATTGATGGTGCACATATTGCATTTGCCCCCCCCCCCCGGAGAAATGAACATGTGTTCAGAAATAGGAATAGCTTTCACTCTCTGAATGTGCAGATGGTGTGTTTGGCAGACCAGTACATTTCCCATGTCAATGCCAAGTATCCTGGCTCTGTGCATGATGCCTTTATCTTGCGGAATAGCAGCATTCCATATCTGATGTCTCAACTCCAGAGGCACCGGGTGTGGCTAATAGGTGAGCCCATGGTCCCCATCCAGTTGATGTAGGTATATGGGTGTGGGTTTGGCCCTAAGGGTGAATGTGTGGCTAACAGGTATCCCTCGATCTTTACAGGTGACTCTGGTTACCCCAACCTCTCATGGCTACTGACCCCTGTGAGGAATGCCAGGACAAGGGCACAGGAACGTTACAATGAGACACATGGGCGAACAAGGAGGATCATTGAGAGAACCTTTGGCCTCCTGAAGGCCAAACTCCAGTGCCTCCGTCTGACAGGTGGATCCCTGTACTACTCACCCAAGAAGGTGTGCCAGATCATCGTTGCATGTGTGTGTTGCACAACCTGGCCTTGAGACACCAGGTGCCTTTTCTACAGGAGGATCAGCCTGTGGATGGTCGTGTGGCAGCGGTGGAGCCTGTGGACAGTGATGAAGAGGAGGCAGAGTAAGAAGATGTGGACAACAGAAGTACACTAATTCAACAGTACTTCCAGTGATACACAGGTAAGACACTGTAACTTCACCTTTCTTTGCAGTTTTGTGTTTGACATTGAACATGGCAGCCTGATTTCCTTATTTCTATGGCCACTTACTGTACCCTTGGCATCTCTATTTTCAGATCTCTGTGCCCCACTCTGGCGTCTGGGGTGTTTACTGCTGCCCACTACAGGTCATACCTATGTAAATATTACAGTACATTTGAATTGCAATGTATACAGTTTGTGAAACTAATACATTTGTCATAGAATGCACATACTCCATACTTGAATTTGTTCCAAGGGTGTTTATTTAGGTGCTAATAAGTGTAGGGGGTATTGCAATGGGCTGGGTTGCTGATGGAGAAAAGTCCAGGGTAGAGTCCAGTCTATTTGTATCACAGGTGCATTGTCCAAGGGGGCATAGGAAGTGGAGCAATGATAGTTCAAGGTGGACAGGGTGTCAGAGGGGAACAGAAGGATGACAATCAGGAGAGTCTTATTTCCTGGCGGGGGTCTTGGCAATGTTCTCTGGCTTCTGCCTGGATCGCAGGGACCGTTTGCGGGGTGGTTCTCCTTCTGCAGGGGGTGGGGTGCTGGTGGCCTGTTGGTCCTGTGGCAGAGCCTCTGGTCCACTAGCGCCGGCAGAGGTGGAGGGCTGTTCTTCGGTTTGGCTAGTGTCAGGGGCCCATTGTTGTGCCACAGCCTCCCTCATGGTGTTAGCCATGTCTGCCAGCACCCCTCAATGGTGACCGGGGTGGTGTGGATGTCCCTCAGGTCTGCCCTGATCCCTAGGTACTGTCCCTCCTGCAGCCGCTGGGTCTTGTGCTGCTTGGCCAGTATCTGGCCCATGGTCTCCTGGGAATGGTGGTATGCTCCCAGGATGTTTGTGAGTGCCTCATGGAGAGTCGGTTCCCTGAGCCTGTCCTCCCCCTGTCACACAGCAGTCCTCCCAGCTTCCCTGTTGTCCTGTACCTCTGTCCCCTGAACCCTGTGCCCACTGACACTGACCCCAGGTCCCTGATCGTCCTGTGTTTGTGGGGTGGCCTGGGGTCCCTGTAGTGATGGACACACTGCTGATTGACGTGTCCTGGGGGCAGAGGGATGGGCCCGCTGGGTGGGTGCTGTGGTGTTGTTTCCTGAGGGGGAGGCTCTGTGGTGGGTTGGGCCTATGGCTGGGTCACTGACTGTCCAGAGGTCCCTGATGGGCCAGGTTGGTCATCGTGATCTAGGCATGCAGAGCTGCTGTCATCACTGTGGGCCTCTTCAAGGGGGAACTAGAGGTGGCTGACACCTCCTCTCTGGTGACATTGAGTGGAGGTCCTGTGGGGATGTAAATGCAGTGTTATTGTATCTGCATGTGCCATCTTGTGCATGGATGTGTTTCTCTCTATGGTTGTTATTAGCAAACCAGCTGTGGGTTGTGTGAGTTGTGCTTGTTTTGGCTAAGTGATTGTCACTAGTGTGCATGCTGTGGTGATGGGTGTCCATGCAGTTCTGTGATGGGGGTCCATGCATTGGTGTTGCATGCAGGGCTTGTTATTGGGATGGGTAGGTTGTGATGGTGGGGTATATGTGAGGTGAGGTGCTGGGGTGATGGGGGTGAGGGTAGTGTTGTTGTTTGTGATGGCATGCAGGTAGGGTGTGGGATAAAGTTGTAAAGATTTGACTTACCAGAGTCCAGTCCTACTGTTACTCTTGCGAGGCCCTCAAGATGCATGATTGCCAAGACTTGCTCCTTCCATGTTGTTAGTTGTGGAGGAGGAGGTGGGGGTTCAACGCCAGTCCTATGTACAGCTTCCTGGTGTCTTGCTACCACGACACGCACCTTCCCCCGTAGGTTGTTCCTGATGTCATCCCTTGTTCTGGGTGCTGTCCCACGGCGTTGACCCTGTCCACAACTCTCCGCCATAGCTCCATCTTCCTTGCAATAGATGTCTGCTGCACCTGTGATCCGAATAGCTGTGGCTCTACCCGGATGATTTCCTCCACCATGACCCTTAGCTCCTCTTCTGAGAACCTGGGGTGTCTTTGTGGTGCCATAGGTGTAGTGTGAGTGGTATGTGTGAGGGTGTGTGGGGTGATGTGTTGAGGAGTGTGCTGTGTGGTGTGTGGATGGTGTATGGGTGATGGTGTTTTGGAGCTCAGATTCAGTGAGTGCTCCTGGCTTGTCTCTCTCTCACTTGCCAAAATGTTTGGGTCGGAAAGGGTTGTGGGTATTTTGTGTGTGTGTTTTATATTGGTGTGGGTGTGTGGGTGTGGTGTGTATATGTGTCAGGTGTGTGTAGTTTGAATTGTCCAATGTGGTGTAGTTTTGTTAGTGTGTGTGTATTTTGAGCGCAGTGGTATGTACCGCCAATGGTTTACCACGGTTGAATGTCCACCACAGTGATTCGTGGGTCATGATGCTGTGGGCATAATTCTGTTGGCGACACAGTGTGGGTTTTGGTACTGCCAGATTATCACTGACCTTTGGGCTGGCAGACTTGTGTGGGTGTCTGTATAGTGGCGGATTTCTATGTGTGGGTCATAATACTGGTAGCGGTATACCACCGGGGTCATGGTATGTTGGTGGCAGTCAGCGTGGCAGTAAGCACTTACCGCCAATGTTGTAATAAGGGCCTAAATCATCTGTTAGATCAAACTTTATATAATCAGTTCAATTATTAGTTCATTAATAAATCGCAAATGACATAGTCAATCAGAACTTGAAGAAAAACATATGATTAAATTGTCCTACATAAGCCAATGAAGATTTCCAGCATTAATAGAAGAGTTCAGCAGGGAGCTCATCAGTCATTTGTCACTGTCAACGTCACCCTTAAGAAACCTACCTAACCAAGATTATCATCAGCATGTGGGGCTTCATGCAAAACAATTTAGGAAAAACATAAATTTGGAAAACATCTTTCTAAGTGAAAAATCTATAAAACAGCGCAGTTGGTACTTAGAAGAAAAGGCACAAGTTAGTCACATTTTCATAGCTAGCTAACCACAGAATGGATCAGCAACAAAGTCAGTCTTCGTCTTCAGGTCATCAAATTGATCAGCTATGCATCAGGCTCTCAGAGTTTGAGCCCAACAACAGAACCTTGAACCGCATCTCCTGACGTCATCTATTCTCCCCTCGCATCTCCCTAAATTCTGAAGTTTTAGCACCTTGTCATGACTTTTATTACGATCTCCCAGTCCTTCCCCCTGATTCCCAATTGGTAAGTCAGTCAGCAGATATGACTTTAACCTATAGTATTTGATATTAGTCCTTTCACAAGATTTGGATTGGTTCGCTATACGATGTCCACATCATTTGGCTCTTCAGATATCAAAATTGTTGCATGTTCCTCTTCGGTCAGTGCCTCTATTGTTCAAGTCCTGGGAAAGTACATTTAGCCTACTCTACACATAATTGTATCAAATTGTCTTCATCATCTCCTGTCCGCCGGTACATTGCAGAAAATTCTAGCTAAGCAACTTCAACATCGGGCAGTTCAGGGTCATGTCATACATCCAGCTTATTGCAATGCGGTTATTATTTCAGCTCTCTGTGTATGAGGCCTAGGAAGACTAGGCCATGATTTCAGCTACAAGTTAAGGTAAAACATAGGTTATACATTTCAATATGACATAGTACTACCTTTTTCTTGTATATTTTTCATCATTTCATACAGTTTCAGTTATATTAGTACAATCTTGTATAAGTGGCTGTCTTACCCCGAGGGCACATTTTTAAACATGCACATTATTTCCTCTATGATTAATTTCTCTACGAGCTTTTCATTATTCAAAACACATAAACATCATTCACAATTTTCTAATTAGCATATCTGCTTCAACAATAGTAATGTAAAGTGTTAATTTTTACAATAGAACCTGGTGTAAAGCCATTGTTTTGTAATATGTCCATAGTAATTCCCAATGCAATATATCGATTTCTGTGGTTTGTTGCCGTTATAATTGCAATATAACAGTTGATACATTTCCAGCACTAGACCATGTGGTAGTAACCATGTAATGTAATAAAAAAACTAAGAATGTTTACCCAAAAAACATTGAATCCCTTTTCTGTAAGGTGGAAAACTGCCTTCTGTAGAAAGAACTGCATGTGACTATCTGTAAAAGTAGTAGCAATGTCCAAAATGACGGACTGCTAGGAGCTCATCTGTCAAGAAGATATCAGCAGTCAGAGAGGCCCCACCTAACAGAACTGAGATGATGTTGGGGCCCACTGACCAGAAACAACACTGCCCAAGCAGTGCCTGGTCACAGCCTGATGTCCCTCAGCCACTCGCAGCATCAAGAAAGGTTGGTGCCATCCTTCAGAGACGCAACAGTGCCAACATCTTGGACTTTTGCCGGGGGCAAGGGTGGGGCATCGAGAGTGCAGTGACCCACGATGTCCAGGAGAGCTGTGAGTGGGCATCCGACTAGGTCCCACCTGTATTGGCACATAGGTATAGCTTACAGGTACGTCTGACCTCTGTGCTGCAGGGTGCCTGCTGGTGGGGGCCCAGTCTCTGCGATGCACCCCTTCCTGGGTGTGGGGTAGGACTGGGGGGAAACTGATGCAAAGGGGAGTGGGCCCTGGGGGATGCCAAGGATCAGATGGCCTGAGGCTGATGATCATTGCCCCTCATTTGGAGAGTGGTATGGCTGGAACTGTGGAAAGATCTGACGTACAGCAGATATGGAGCATGGTGGAGCCCCCCACTGGAGCATCCCTATAGCTGTAGTGTACGAGGTCCTGCCCACAAGTCACCTGAACTGCCTGTGATCTTGCAGGGTAGGGCTCACGTCCAGCTATCCGCTTTCAAGGGGAAAACTCTTTTGGCAGTCCCCAGCCACCCATTTTGTCACTATTCTAGCACGGGTGGTTGTCAGCATTCAGCAGCGGTAGCTATCAGAAGTCTGCTGTTCAAGTAGATTTGCTGCAGCTCCAGTAGATTTTCTACTCAAGCAGCAGCAAAATCAACTTGAATGGTCAAGTGCTCTTGCTCAATGCACGGTACCGTTCAGGCTGATATTCAGTGCTGCTCATGCTAATGGTGCTACCAGTGCTAAATTGCAGTGCGAGTAGCATGAGCTTCATGTTTTTCACCCATTGGCAGAACTCAGCAAAATCTTGTAGAGTTTTTCTGTAACCCCACAGAATTCTGTGGAATGAAACTCTATGAGTTTAGGCTACCCCTACTTTACAGCCCCCTTGGGGACTCTGGTAGGCACCTTCCTCCACGGGAGAGGCAGTGATTGCTGGGCATGATCCAGCGCAATAGACCTCCTACCATACCATTTCTCTGTTGAATGTTGATGCTAAGTTTTTCACATGTATCCTGGTGGCCTAGTTGAGCCCTTTTATGCAGGGACTGATTGACCTAGATCAAACCATTTTCCTCCCTGAAGGTGGCTGCACTGATAATAACAAGTGTCTCCTACCTTAAGGATAACTCAATTGTATACCCTGACATTGCTGATGTCCATTGATACCAAAAAGGCATTTGATTGGGTGCACTGGTGGTTTCCTCGGCTGGTGATGAAGACAGTAGGACTTCTGCACTGATTCTTGACATGGGTATGTAGTAACTATACCAGCCCAAGTGCCTGAGTGCGAGTCAATGCCATCTTATCACATCCCTTTTCAATCTCCAGGGGAACCAGACAGGGTTGCCCTCTGTTCCCTCTCCTTTTTCCGCTGTACACGGAACCACTTGCAGACCAGATAAGGGTAACACCCTTTGGTGAAAAGGAGCTTAAACTAGCTCTATATGCCCATGACAGAATGATTTCATTGACTTATCCTGTACTTCAGTTCCACCCCTTATCGGAGAATTTAGGACTTTTGGGCAGGCCTCCAGCTTTAAAATGAATATTCAAAAGATTCAAGTCCTCTGTCCCACTATTCTGTAGTCTGATCCGGCAAACCTGGAATTGGGCTTTCCTTTCACCTGGGCACTTAAGATGGGATCTTATCTGGGTCTTTCACCGTGCTGCTTCCTTAGGGAGATGGTGGAGTGTAACTACCTCTCCCTCCTATATACAGCTCATAAAGTCCTCCACAGCTGAAAACAGGTTGCCTGTCTTGGATGGGCAGACTTGAACATGATGCTGTTACCCAAACTTCTATTTGTAATGCAGACCCTACATTTGAGCTCACCAAGTGCTAACAAAACTTCAGCACACAATAGAATCAATATATCTAGGACGAAAGGAAAACCTGCATGGATGAAAAAAGGCATACTCTCTGTCGCTGGTGGCAGGCTTGGAGTTCCACACCTTTCACACTACTATCTAGGTGCGCAACTTCGATACACGGTGGAATGGAATAGGCCACTTACTGAGAAACATTTGATGCTTTATTGCTCAGTCCATAGCAAGGATGCATATCTGGAAAACCCCTTGGCTCCCCACAAAATACTGTGCAGTATTAATATACATTTCCCCTTTTACCAGAGCGATCATGGCATGAGTTAAGGTGATGGTGACAAAGGGAGTGTCCAGTCCAGTGCTTACTCCCATCATAGGGAACAGGGCATTCCCACTTGCTTACATGGGCATGGAATATCTGGTGTGGCAAACATCCCACTGTAAATGAATAGGAGAACCCGCATGACCATATGGGGACACCTCAGGGACTGATTTAAGAGCGCCTAGAGCCATCCTAAGGACACATTAGTGCCATTTTTTATCACTAATGTTGCTTTAGATGGCCAAAAACGCTACTCCATATTTACAAATGCATCCATTGTGCAATTTTGTAACCCTTTGCGCTACATTATACCTGCAAAAAGGCATGATGTGTGCAAAGGGGGAAGTTCCTCCTTTGGGGGGGGGGGCGAATAAATGGGGCAAGGAAATCTAAAAGATTTTCTTGCGCCATTTCATTTGGCACTTTTAATGCCTGCTCACAACAGGCGCTGTAGGAGGCTGGCCTGGTTTGTAGTGGGTACCTTGGGTACTTACACCTTACACCAGGTCCAATTATCCCTTATTAGTGAAATATAGTAGTGTTCTAGCAACTTAGGCTGATAGAGGTAGCTATAGCAGAGCAGCTCAGGCTGAACTAGGAGACATGCAAAGCTCATGCAATACCACTTATAGTTACTCAGTACTTATACACAAGTAAATGCAATACTCAGTGTTACCAAAAATAAAGGTAGCTTATTTGGGTGACACAAGGCCAAAAATATCTTAGAGGCAATACTCCTTCTGGATTTAAGTAATATATAAAATATATACACTAGACACCGAAATAAGGTAAGTAATTAGACATATGATAGTGCAAACAATAGGAAATGCTATAGAATGCAATGGGAGAAAATAGGTCTAGGGGCAACACAAACCATATACTAAGAAAGTGGAATGCAAACCACAAATTCCCCCCTAGACAAGTGTAGTGTGTAGAGAATCGCTGGGAGAGTAAGAATACAGTAAAGGTAAGTAAATAACCCCACCCCAGAGCCCAGAAAAGCAGGAGTAAAGTACTACAAGTTTCCTTAGGACACACTAAAAGTTATGATTAGAGTAAGAACCAAGCAAAACTGCAAACAACAAATGGTGGGTTCCTGGACCTGGACACCTGCAAAGGAAGGAGACCAAGTCCAGAAGTCGGAAGAAGTTCCAGCAAGGACATGAACCCCTGCTAACCCAGAAGAGGGTGCAAAAGAAGAGTCCCTGGTTGGACGAAGACTTCAGAAATGCACCCAAGGAATATGTCAGCAGGTTCCTGTGTGATGCAATGGATGACCCACAAAGAGATGTTGGATGCAGGTGAGGTTTGGCCTTGGATTCTTCCAACAAGCCTTTTTTCTGGCAAAGTTGCGTTTTGCATCAAAATTGCACTTTCTGGACCAAGGAGGGACCTGGGGGCCTCAACTCTATGTGAGGAGGAAGAGGGGGCTTTCAGCACTTCAGAGAGCCCTCAGTTGAGCAAATAGCACCCACGGGAGTCCCAGATTATGGGGACAAAGGAGGTGCAAATTGCAGTTGGTGCAGCACTACAAAGGAAGGTCCCACGCCGCCAGAGGTAAACTCAGCGAGTTGAGCGTCGCAGGATAGAGTGCTGGGGACCTGGGCAAGGCTGTGCATGAAGGAATTTTGCAAATAGTGCACAGAGACCTCAGGAGGTGAAGAAGACGTGGTGCACAAGGGTACTGTTGTACTCAGGGAAGGCAAGCTCTTACCTCCTCCAAATTGGGACTGCAGGACCTCAGGACAGTCTGTGTTGAGTGTCACCAGGAGAGGAGTCCAAGAGACAAGGTCATCAACTTACAAGGTGTCTGAGGCACTGGCCACTCAGAGGCCTCCAGAGTGTCCCCACACCTTGGAAAACAAGATGGCTGAAGTCTAGGACACACTGGAGGAGCTCTGGGCACCACCCCTGGGGTGGTGATGGACAGAGTAGTGGTCCCTCCCCTTTCCTTTATCCAGTTCACACCAGAGCAGGGACTGGGGGTCGCTGACCTGGTGTAGACTGTCTTATGCAAGGAGGGTACCATCTGTGCCCTTCAAAGCATTTCCAGAGGCTGGGGGAGGCTACCCCTCCCCAGCTTGTTGCACCTATTTCCAAAGGGAGAGGGTGTAACACCCTTCTCCCAAAGGAAATGCTTTGTTCTGCCTTTCTGGGACTGAGCTGCTCAGACCCCAGGAGGGCAGAACCCTGTCTGTGAGGTAGCAGCAGCTGTAGAGGCATTGCAAGCCTCAGAGAGCTGGTTTGGCAGTACTGGGGGTCTATGGTGGTACCCCCAGGATGCATGGAATTGGCTCCCCAATACCAGATTTGGAATGTGGGGACACTTCCATGATCTTAGACTCCTTACATGCCCATATTTGGAGTTACCATTGTTAAGCTACATATAGGTATTGACCTATATGTACTGCACATGTGTAATGGCATCCCCGCACTCACAAAGTTCCAGGAATTGGCCCTGAACTATGTGGGGGCACCTTTGCTAGTGCAATGGTGCTCTCACACTCAGTTACTTTACACCTAACCTTCAGTAAATGAAGTTTAGGCATATATGTGACTTACAAATGATTTAAGTGTAGTAGAAATGGCTGTGAAATAGTGTGTGCACTATTTCACGCAGGCTGCAATGGCAGGCCTGCGGAAGGGTTGGTCTGAGCTCCTTTTGGGTGGCAAAAGAAATGCTGCAGCCCATAAGGATCTCCTGGAACCCCAATGCCCTGGGTACCTAGGTACCATAAACTAGGGACTTATATGGGGGGTCCAGTGTGGCAATTGAAATTGGTAAATGAAGTCACTAGCGTATAGTGACAAACATAAAAGCAGAAAGAGCATAAGCACTGAGGTTCTGGTTAGCAGAGCCTCAGTGGAACAATCAAGTACTACTGACAACACACACATTAGGCCATAAATTATGATCACTGGGGTTCTGACCAGCATGATCCACTTGAGACAGGCAAAAGCATACTGACATAAAGGTAAAAATGGGGGGAACATGCCAAGAAAGATGGTACTTTCCTACACAACCCCCCCCAAACGAGGGACACTAAGGCTAACCTTGCCCAGATCAGTTTTCATTGTCTAAGTGTAAATATCTGAAGAGTACACCTGCATTGGAGTGGGTACTCCCAGGTCTATGTTCCACTGTAAAGTCCATACCCTGTAGGGAAATGGACCACCTCAACAATTTAGGGTTTTCACCTTTCATTTGTTTAAGCCATAATAGAGGTTTGTGGTCTGTTTGAACAATGAAGTGAGTCCCAAACAAATAGGGTCTCAGCTTCTTCAGGGCCCAGACCACAGCAAAGGCCTCCGTCTCTATGGCATACCGATGCTTTTCTCTAGGGGTCAACCTCCTGCTAATAAAAGCAATAGGTTAATCCTGGCCCTCTGAGTAAAGTTGTGACAGTACAGTCCCTACCCCTAATTCAGAAGCATCTGTTTGTATAATGAATTATTTAGAGTGGTTTAGGCTCTTCAAGACAGGTGCATAGCACCCATCCTGCTTAAGCTCCTCAAACGCTTTCTGACAGCTAGCTGTCCACAATACCTTTTTAGGCATTTTCTTTGAAGTGAGGTCATTAAGCGGGGCAACAATGGAGCCATAGTTCTTAATGAACCTCCTGTAATACCCAGTGAGACCTAAAAAGGCTCTGCCCTGGGTCTGTGTAGTAGAGGGAGACCAGTCCATAATGGTCTGAATCTTCTGCTGTAGTGGTTCAGTCTGTTCTCCACCTACCAGGTGGCCCAGATAAACCACTTTCCCCTGCCCTATCTGGCACTTTGAAGCCTTGATATGTTAGGCCTGCTTTTTGCAGGGCCTCCAAAACATTCCAGAGGTGGACCAGGTGGTCATCCCAGGTGGAGCTAAATACAGCAACATCATCTAAGTATGCTGCACTGAACGCTTCCAAACCTTGGAGGAATATATTCACCAGCCTCTGAAAAGTGCCAGGTGCTTTTTTCAAACCAAAGGTCATAACAGTGAATTGATAATGCCCTCCTATGGTAGAAAATGCAGTTTTTGGTTTAGCATCCTCTGACAATTTGATCTGTCAATACTCTGCAGTCAAATCAAAATTACGTAGATACTTGGCAGATGCCAGTGTATCTATTAGCTCACCTGCCCTGGGTATATGGTGAGCATCAGTTTTAGTTACAGTATTTAGACCCCTATAGCCCACACAAAACCACATTTCTCTCTTTTCTCCTTTGCTATGTGGTTTGGGGACAAGCACCACTGGGCCTCAATAACGCCTAGATCCAACATTTTCTGGACCTCTGTTTTTATGCAATCTCTGACGTGGTCAGGCTGACTGTATATTTTACTTTTGACAGGTAAACTGCCTCCAGTATCAATTTGTATTTTCACACCAGGTAGTTGTACCAGGTATGAGAGAGAAGAGATCATAAAACAATCCTAGGAGATTTTTGCAGTCCTCCTTCTGCTCAGCGGTGAGGCAGTCTGCAAGAACCACTCTATCCACTAAGCCATCAGCTTCAGTGTTGGAGAAGAGGTCAGGGAGATGGTCACTCTCTTCCTCCTGCCCCTCATCTGTGGCCATGAGCGGGGTTAGGTCAGCCCTGTCATAGTAAGGTTTAAGGCGATTGACATGAAGCACCCTAAGGGGGCCTCTGGCAGTGCCCAGGTCCACCAGATAGGAGACCTCACCTTTCTTTTCCACAATGAGATGAGGTCCACTCCATTTGTCCTGGAGTGCTCTTGTGGCCTCAGGCTCCAATACCCACACCTTCTGTCCTGGGTGGTACTCTGTCATGACAGCCTTGTGGTGATGCCGTTACTTTTGGAGCTCTTGGCTGGCCTGAAGGTTTTTAGTGGCCTTTTTCATGTGCTCAGCCATTCTAGATCTTAGGCCAAGTACATAGTCCACAATGTCTTGCTTTGAAGGTTTTAAAGAGTGTTCCCAATCCTCCTCAACAAAAGCAAGGGGACCTCTAACAGGGTGACAAAAGAGGGGCTCACAGGGGCTATAGCCCACTCCTTTTTGGGGTACCTCCATGTAGGCGAAAAGGACACATGGCAAGAGGACATACGATCTCCTCCTGAGTTTCTCAGAGAGTCCCATGATAATGCCTTTGAGAGTTTTATTAAACCTCTCACCCTGCCACAGCCCTGTTGATAGCTAAAAGGGACATAGCAGCAACATGGATCTCCCCCGAGGGCCCAAAACTCCATAAATGGAAGAAAGGGGTAGACTGGTGTGCGACCCAAGAAAAGGTGGTCTATGATTCTAGAGGGTGTCCCCGGAAATTTTAAAAGATATGGGGGATATGGGTAGACTTGCTACTATAATAGAAGATGGGAACCTGGCCAAGACGGCAGTACTGGAAACAAGGCAATGGACAAATCCCACAGTTCTAAACTTTGACTTCCCGTATGGTATCTATCTGTTTGATAATCACTAATGTCCTTAACCTCGTATACAATGTTATATGGAACTGTAATTGCGCTCTGCCTGACATATCACTGTTTTTGTTCATTGTTGCTGGTTTATTATTATTTATTATTTTTCTCAAAACAATAAAACTTGTTTATCAAAAAAAAAAAAAAACTCTCACCCAATCGTTTTGTTTGTGGATGATAAGGGATGGACGACATGTAGTTAGCACCACACTCCTTCCACATTCCCTTGAGGTATGCAGACATGAAGTTACTACCTCTGTCTGATACAACTTCCTTAGGGAAACCCACGCTGGAAAAGATGCCCAGGAGGGTTTTTGCCACTGCAAGTGCTTTAGTGGTCCTTAAGGGGATAGCTTCTGGATACCTTGTGCCATGGTCCACTACCACAAGGATGAATTTATTGCCTGAAGCTGTTGGAGGGTCAGGGGGGGCAACAATATCAACCCCTACCCTTTCAAAGGGCACCCCAACTACTGGCAGTGGGATTAAGAGGGCCTTTAGGGTACCACCAGTCTTGCCACTGGCTTGGCAGGTTACACAGGAGCGAATGCCATTGAATACAATGGGCCCCTATGTACTCTGCAGGAGTAGCGCCAAAATTCTGGCACAACTCCTGCAGAGTACATCAATAGCGTCAAGAACAATGACGCTATTACCCCCTGCCCTGCACTATGGGTTTATGTATTTTAAATACGGCTCATACATGGTGGCGCTGGGGGGGACTAAGGGGGACAAGGAAAGTGGAGCTGCACTGGGTGCAGCAACACTTTTCTTAAATCAGCCCCTACATTTCTTACAGCTTCAGGATTACTACAGCCTTCTGAATGGAGAGGTCTAGTATTATGTGGCTATAAAACATTGGTATATCACACCAATTGCCCATGCTAGTAAATCACTTACTAGATCGGAAAATGGTTATTCAACAAAGCAGATGACAAGCACTTACATTCAGATATTCACACCTTTCTGAACTCCCCTACAGATGATATCAAGACCCCATCCCAAAGGAGGTTGGGGCCGAATTAGGCCGCACATTCACTTCTAAGAAATCGTCTGACAACCTCAATAGGGACAGCACCTCCTCAATTAGAGTGGCTGGGAAAACATAGATGCTAAAAATGGCACACTACAGGTAGCATGCCGCAGCCAGAGTGGCACTTTGGAAAACTGGAACCTTGGGGCTGTGTTCGTACAACTGCAGTCAGATAGACACACGTATCCACCTTTTATAGCACTGTCCCTAACTCAGCACTACTGGGAATAGGTTCTTAGAAATGTATGTGTGATTTATGCAACCAACATTCCTCCCTTTCCCAGCTACACTCTGTTGCGATTTCTTAAACCTCTGACCTCCCCGCTCAACTCCAGTAGGGATAAGGTGATCACCTTAATATCTTGGGTGGGCAGACAAGCTCTCCTCTCAAATTGGGGCAAGGATACTGTGCCAGCACAGTTGGACTGGCTACATAAACTGTGGGACATTATGGCAATGGAAAAGATCACAGGCTCCATAGAAGGGGTACTACCCGCTTCGGTAAGACACGGAGCTCTTGCATCCAATTTGTAGCTAGTGACTTATGAGAGCTCACATGCACTCCATATATCAGGGTGCTTTATGTGACTGGCAGGGAGCCACAGGACCAAAAATGGAATGGATACAACTCAATTACATCAAATACCTAACTGACCTGCATTGAGTACTTGATGGATGTACATCTGCCTCCAGGTCATCCCACCTCAACCCACCCCAACCTCCCCCCTACTCCTATATCTGCTATATCTCCCTTCTCCTGCCCACCCCTTGTCCCCCATCCTGGTTATCATACATTAGCCATTGGTTGGAGGTGAGTGAATGAGCTAGTCCTAAAACTCAGTAAAGAAATGTACACTATATAAATAGTAAGTATTAGTCAGGTAATTGTCAAAATTCATTATAAATTCTTCATACACTTAAGTATATTAGTACAACACACCTCCACAACAGCTTCCTAGGTTTTTTTATGACAGAAAACAATCACTTTTCTAAAGACTTAGGCCCATATTTATAATTTTTGACGCAAAACTGCGCCAACGCAGTTTTGCGTCAAAAAAATTAGCGCCGGCTAACGCCATTCTGAAGCGCCATGCGGGCGCCGTATTTATTGAATGACGTTAGCCGGCGTTAGCCGCCGGCGCCGTCTGGTGTGCGTTAAAAAAAACAACGTACACCAGGCAGTGCCGGCGTAGGGGGATATGGAGCTTGGGCGTCAAGAAATGGGGCAAGTCAGGTTGAGGCAATTTTTTCGCCTCAACCCGATTTGCGCCATTTTTTTCCGACTCCCAACCCCCATAGAAATGACTCCTGTCTTAGCAAAGACAGGAGTCATGCCCCCTTGCCCAATGGCCATGCCCAGGGGACTTCTGTCCCCTGGGCATGGTCATTGGGCATAGTGGCATGTAGGGGGGCACAAATCAGGCCCCCCTATGCCACAAAAAAAATGAAAAAAAACACTTACCTGAACTTACCTTAATGTCCCTGGGATGGGTCCCTCCAGCCTTGGGTGTCCTCCTGGGGTGGGCATGGGTGACAGGGGGTGTCCCTGGGGGCATGGGGGGGCACCTCTGGGCTCCTTCAGAGCCCACAGGTCCCTTAACGCCTGCCTTTTTCAGGCGCTAAAAAACGGCGCAAAAGCGGGCGTACGTAATTTTTTTTGACCCGCCCACTCCCGGGCGTGATTTTTGCCCGGGAGTATAAATCCGACGCACATGCCTCGGAGTCGATTTTTTAGACGGGAACGCCTACCTTGCATATAATTAACGCAAAGTAGGTGTCCACGCTAAAAAATGACGCTAACTCCATGGACTTTGGCGCTAGATGCGTCTAACGCCAAAGTATAAATATGGAGTTAGTTTTGCGTCGAAATTGCGTAAAAAAAAACGACGCAATTTTGGCGCAAATGGAGTATAAATATGCCCCTTAGGGCCTCATTACGACTTTGGCGGTCTGACAATAAGACTGCTGCGGTGGCAGCCACAAAAAGACCACCATGTGTTCCGACCGGCGTATTAAGAGGTACACAGCTCAGACCGCCAAAAATCATCCAATTTCCCGAAACTACCAGGACACTGGCAGATGGAAAAAAGGCGGTTCGACCACCAGCATCGTCATCCTGACAAAAATCATTCAATCAAATTATGATCCACAAATCACAAGATTGGTTCTTCCCTATAGGAAAACCATTGGAGGTGTGAACCGCTGCAATCTGAAATCACATCAGTCAGAACACTACACCACATTGGATAGTTTGAATACCCCACACCTGACACACATTAACACACCTGACACACCTACACACTGCATTAAAAAGCACACCCCTACACAACCCACAATCCTTTGCAACCAGATGCCACTCACAGCCAGAGTCTAGCAAAAATAAAAAGAACTAGCTAAACAAGCACCCCTACACATTTCATTCAGCACTCATCCCATACTTGCACAACAAACACAACACACAATGTTTCAACCCACACAATACACAAAAACCATCACCCACTCACAATACAACATTAACACCTCATCACAAAAAAAATGTCATCCTTTTTTCAGTACCTCACCGTCTTTACCACAACTACCATGTCTCCGCAAAAACATCCATGTTTCACAGATGGTGAGTTAAGGGTCATGGAGGATGAAATTGTCAGGGTAGAGCCATATCTATTCAGATCAAAGGTCCAGCACACTCCAAAATCCAAGAAAAAGGAGTTGTGGCAAAGGATAGTAAACAGGATGAATGCAGTAGGCATTTACCCACGCACAAGGGAGGACATCAGAAAGAGATGGAACAACCTCGGGGGGTACGTTCCATGGCATCCAGGTACCAGATGGTGGTCCTCTATACTGGCAGTGGGCCCCACCTCCTCCCCTACAGTTCACATCATGGGAGGAGAAGGTATTTTGACATTCTGCATCCTGAGGGTCTGACAGGAATACCTGGGGGAGTGGAGTCGGGTAAGTGACAACATTCATGTTACCAAACAGTTTTGTCTAACATGCTCATTGATCAAATTTCTCCAACCCAATGACCAAACCACCCATCACTCCTCTGTCCGCATCTCCAAATACCCCTCTCTCCCATGCCACATGTAAAGTAAACTCACCTTGGGCCACAGTGTGTGGGAAGGGCATTTAAAGTACTGGAAACTGACAGCTTCCAGAAGGCACTGTTCCACCATTAACAAAACCAGAACAGTGCACTACATTTGAAATGTCTTGCATCTGAAACTAACAATCTAAGTAACCCATCCTGAATGGTCCACAATTTAACAGTTCATGACAATGACAGCTATGCAGTTGTCCACTACCAGTACCATTTCAAGCAATTCACAAATATAGCTGAGTCACAAACCAAACTGGCCTATGAGAAAAGCTACCTAATAATGCCATTGCCAACATGGAGAGGACAACAGAGACTGACACTGCACCTCAGGATGAAGGTCCAGTGAGGAAAACACCTCTTAATGTTTGGACACTGAGGACGAAGCTAGCCCACCAGGGACACCTGGTGGTCAACAACTGTCAGCTTCACCCTGCCTCCAACAACTCCTCCCAGCCCTGTTACTACTACATCACAGGCAATACTCACCCCCAAACCTGGGTCCCAAGGAAAGTCTCTTCCATTGTGTGCCCTCAGTACAGGCACCTGAGTCTCCTACTGTCACCCCTGACAATGATGGACCTGCCACCAGTGGGAATGGACACACTGTGCCAGGGTCACAGGTACGTGGGGGTAGAATTTGTGGGAGGGATGGTATGGGCCAGAGGATGGGGGCGCCAAGGGATACAACTGACAAGAAGACCATCTCCCAAGTCTTGGGAGCCTACCACAATTCTCAAGGCATGATGAGCCAGGTACTGACCATGATGGTTGAGATACAGCAGCTTCAGAGGAACAACAACCAGTAAGCTATGCAGCAGTGGCAGGCCCAACATGTTATCCTGGCTTCCTTTGCTGGGGTGGTGAGGGACATGAACTCCACCCTAAGTAGGTTTGGCACCCAACATCAAACCTCTTCCACTAGCAATAAGACATCAGCCCATTCTACATCTGTGGCTACTAGTGGAATCGAGGCCCTTCCAGGAGAATCTCTCATTTTGTTGTACAATCCCCAATAAATACCACTTTACCACAGATCCTGTGTAAGTGTGGTTTATCAGCCACATACAACTGTCTTGTATGGCAACTAATATAGCAAAATGTTCCTCTCCAATGTTGAACCTTTGCCATAGTCATCACACCTATACTGGATAGCCAGGATACATATTGCATTGAGTTTGTAACATAGACATGCCACATATCACCTGTATTGTACATCTCCACATATTTATTTGGATAATGGCAATTAGCACATAGGGAGATACTGCTGTGGATGTCAGTGTTTCAACTTAGGTGTCATTCACTACTAGCTCACATAGTACAGATGTTATGGACATGCCAGTCTTTCACCATTCCAGGAGGCAGACAGATTGGTTCCATGTCTCATCAGCTAAAGCCTTATCACATAGCCATACCTTACCTTTCAAAAGACCATACCCCATGAAATAGACAGAGGTCAGTACTAATCTCCCCGGTCATGGCACCTTCCAATTACCATGGTAAAGTATCTGTAGGCTTGCCACTCACCTTTGTCAGTCTTTAGACACATGCGCATTGGTCTGCAATGGGGAAACAAACTGACAGCTATGCACAAGTTAGTATACATACAACACAAACCATAATGATGGTTGAGAGTATGAATACCACATCATGACATGTTAGACACAAATAGACACATACAGCACCATTTGAGCCACCTGCACTACCAAAGAGGTGTTTTTTGTGGAATAGAACACACACACACCACAAATCTCATGCCAAACAGTACCTGGTGTAATCCATGTACACTTCTCATGTCAGTCTGCAAATCCCATCTGCCTGTGATGCTGTCTGAGAACTTGACAATTGAGGATGAGCTAAAAGGCCAATCTGCAAATCTGTGATTGACACAGATTAGGTAGAGGCCAGAATGGAACACATACATCACATTGTCAAAGGATAACTACAAATGTGGCTTTGATTGGGCATTTACAAAACAATAGACATTAGACATAACAGTTCTGTACACATCACCAAGTAACAATCTGCATGCTTATCTGAGCCATGGGCTTCTTAAGAATTCAATGATGGCGGTAAAAAGAACATTTACATGTCATGCATAAACTAAACAATATCCCAAGGAATCACAATTGTAACATCACTTCACAAACCTTGAGTCAGTTAAAGTACTGATTGATGACATCTGCCCTGATATCTCCAGCTTCATCCGCATCCTCACTTGGCAAATCTGCATTTTTACCCACAGGGTCTACTGGCTCCCCCTAATCTGGTATACATTGTATCTGACATCTCAGGGCAAGGTTGTGGGACATGCTGCAGGCAACAGTTATTTGACATACCTTGTAGGGTGAGTAGAGGAGGGCTCCTCAAGAATTGTCTATGCTGCAAAATCTTGCCTTCAGGAGCCCAAATGTCCGCTCCACGACTTGTCCTTCTGTGGGCCTCATTGAAGCAGACTTCCCGTGGCATGATTGTGTACCTCACAGGTGTCAGCAACCAAGGATGGTTTGGGTAGCCAGAGTTCCCTGTAAGGTATAGTGACACCAATACAAACTTTAATCTTTGATATCCACATATACGGTAGCAGGAATAAAGATACAGACACACATGACATATATGACTTACCAACCAGCAAGGTCCTCTCTGTGCATAGTCATATCATCAGCAGTGGGATATTGCTGTTCCATATGATGAAGAAATAATGGACTGACCCTGGATACCTTGCACAAACTTGTGAAATGTATAAGTCATCTAAACAGAGCACTTGGACTTTTATGGAGTGAACGTTTTTCCTGTTCCAGTATACCTGTGCATTAGCTATTGGGGGAACGAAGGCTACATGGATGCCATCTATGGCTCCAACCACATGTGAAATGTTTCATAAAGCATAGAAATATGCCTTCACATGAGCCAAATTCTCACGTTGGGAAATCTGATGTAGCTGTCTAGATGTTTTAACAATGTAGACAGTACAGCCTTCAAACCCAGACTAACATGGGCTGAGACATCCCTGCAGTTAGGGCCACTGTGTTGTGAAAGGACCCAGTGGCCAGGAAGTGCAGCACTGACATGACTTGAATGATGGGAAGTATGCTGTTGGGTTTGCGAACGGCAGGCATCAAATCTGGCTCCAACTGACGACATAGATCCATAATTGTATGCCTATTAAGGCGATATATTTTGGTTACATGTTGCTCCTCCATGGTCCAAAGGTCTGCTAGTGGACGACGGTACGCTGGAGGTTGTCTTGCTCTCCTCAGGCCAGGGTAACTATGTGGACAACACCAGAATCTAAGTGAATGCCTCAATCTAGACATCATAAGTGTGATCATACCATAGTCACACATATATCTAAATCATGTCACATGAATTAGTGAATATGTGGTATTCAGCATATAACCAGGCAAAATATGAAAATGTACTGTATTCAAATCCCCTAACCCCTCGCATGTTCTCTAAATGGAGATACATATCACTGACAGTAAAGGTTACATCAACCTAGTTGACATGTAACACATATTTGTTGCACCTATACTATCTGCAGATTGTCAGTATGGTGAGAACACTGTTTCATGTACATAACCCAAAATACCTCATTTTGCTTTCTTTGCTAATGACATGCAAATTGATACTTGTAAACAGTAAGCCAGTACTGAACAGATTATCATAGATATGAGTTTTCCGTAAATGACTTTCATTACTTCATTGTATATATATATATATATATATATATATATATATATCCACACTTTCCTCCTGTTATACTAATCTTGGGATCGTTTATTAAATTCCAAGAATACACGTTCTGGAGTGCTGTTTCTTCATAGTATAACTGGAGGAAAGTGTGGCTTATAGAACGCAGTGGCGAGCGTTCTTATAGCAGCACCAACGGTGATCAGGCGCGGAGTGACCATGCCGAATATATATATATGATTTAATGTGTGACTAATAGTTGTTGGGATATACTATTTTAAGGACATTCTTGTGGTCTGATTATATGTTTCTAGCCAAAGCCTAATACTGGTTATGCATGTTGTATGCCTGACTCCACTTCACACGTGGCCTGACGGGCAGATGGCGACTTGAAAAAATATTTTGAAGTGTGAGGATGGGTATGTTTGGCTACTTGCACTAACTTGATTTTTCACACTATTTGTTTTGTGATGGAACATGTGGGCATGACTTTCTCCTCTTGCCTGTAACATCCATACAGGCCAAAACCCATCAGAAAAAGGGGATCCATCACCAAGAGAGTGTGGACCCTGGAGGTCTACAGCTTGTGGAGCACCCACTGTAGGAAGCGGTGGGAGGACCTGAGATGCTGGGCCCACAAGACTGCAGAGGCCCAGCTGGGAATCTCCTCCCAAGGAAGAAGGGGTGCCTGTTGGACCTTGACCCCTCTAATGGCCCGCACATTGGCGGTGACCTACTCTGAATTGGATGGGTGTTTGAGGCAGCACAGCAGCCACAAGGAGGTAACTACTGACTACACTCATTTACCTCCCTCTGCAAGGTCAGTATATGATGTGAAAGACTCTAATCTGTGACAATGTGGTAAGTGCAAAGGTAAAATGTCTCCAGGTACAGTCCTCAGCATTGGTACATAGGTGTTCACATAGTCATGTGCATATGGACATGTTAATCACCTATATCATCCCTTTCGTATAGTAGCATGTGATGATGCGCATGTGACTATGTCATATGTGTACCACTATACTGCTCTTAATACCCTGCTGGTTGATCCTTTGCACCTACAGATCCATACATTCAATATCCTGATGAGAAGTTGTCCTGGTCTTTGCCCTTTGTTCATTCCAATGTCCCTTGATCAATCTCAATGTGCAACATAGAGTCGGACAAGTTGAAAGCAGTCCCACTATTCCTGAGGTTTCAAATGAACATCAACTTATTGTGAGGCTATGATCTTAATCTGACATTTCACATGCCACACTTGCTATACTCACTCAGACCTGTTTGGAGGTGTCCTCATTGGTAAGTGAGGAATATACATTGGCATCTGTGATGTTTCATCAGAATGGAAATCCTGCATGTTGGAAACCTTGGGGGTATAACTAGACTCCTAGTGCAATCCATATCATTGATATGAGAGCTCAGAATATTAGTACCATGTGCATGTTCTTTGGATGCTAAGTGGCTATACAGAAATTTCCTATTCCAATGTTTTGTGGGCATGCTAAATAGACCACAACATCTTATTGATAGGTACAATCTACATTGTTTTTTGCAAATATCATGCGTACATTGTTAGATTCTGCCATTTATCAACAGTGTGATGCAACCTAAACATACTTACTTTTGCTATTGTGGGTATGTTTTGAAGACTTTTGTATGGAATCCTATTGTTTGTATTGACTTAATTGTGTCGAAGGTGTGGTAGTTCACCTCCACATGTTGCTGAAATGGTATGTGCAGTAAGTTGTTTGGCTTTCCTCAAGGTGTGTGTCTCCATCATGTTAAGCTCAGACGTGTGTTCTGGCAGTGTAATATTTATATACAGAGGTAAGATTGCTCATGTATGAAGTGTGGATCATGATGTTGCCTCTCAAATAATGGAGTATTGATGTTGCCACTCATCATGATTGGTTGTACTGTATGTGGCCTTCATGCACAACAAGTGTTCATTGTATTTAAGGTGTTGGTATGATACCTGTGCTAATCTGTGGGTATTCTGTATGGGCTAAGTAGGCCCCTATAGGTAAACATGACTTTGTTTACTGGTGGAGAATGACTAAGATGAGTAGCTCAACAAGTAAGTATCATCCTTTACTAATTGACTATTGGGACGTGTGGGTGACATGTGTTTACACTTTGTCACACTCCAATTTAGGAAAAGGCTAATCTTGTTGATGCCTATTTGCAAATATCATGCTTTTGGCTTTTATGCAATATGTTGTCTCGTGTTTGGCATAAGATAAGGTTCCTTTCCTGATACATTACATCAGCTAATAATGTAGGTATGTGTAGATTTTGTGTATGTGCTATGTTGAAATGAATCTTACCACTATTCCTATTGCTTGGTTGTTATTTGACTATGTTTCTGTGGATAGGAACTCAGAATCATGTTGGCAAGTCAGGTTGCCATGGAATGGTTATTGTGATAGCTCCACTAATATGATGGTATCATAGGTGTGCAATAGGTGGCTTAGCTGGTATGTGACATAGTTGTGATGTAGGGTTGTAGATTGTATCTAGTTGTGACATGATGTTGGCACTAACCTGGTTCTACCTGGGAGTCAAGTACAAGTCGTTGTAAAATGATTGATGTGTACAGTGTGATGTTAGTGTTTGATAATAATACAATGACCATACCTCTCCTTTTGTTTTCCAGAATCAGCATCTGCAGGTGAAGGAGATGGGGCACAACTGAATAGGGAAGCTGCAGGCCATGGGACCTCATGTCATGATACCACTGACACAGAGGGACCCAGTGGCCTGGAGGGCGGGAGGATTGCCATGGGGGAGACAGGATCCATGTCATCATCTTTGGATTCCTCCTCCAGTGGACACTCCCTGGCAGTGGTGGACCCATCTGGGACCACCACAGTACCATCTCAGTCTACCACTCCCCTTTCTACCACCATCCTCCCTGTAGCTCAGTAACCAGTTGGCCGTATTTGCTCACCCAATAGAGTGGGCCTCTCCTTTGCCACAGGCACCTCTGCCCCAGCCCCTGTTTACCCTGCTGCCCTCAGTAAGGAGGTTTTGACCTTGGGAGATCCATCTCTGTTGGTTAGTCAACCATTGTGAATGCCTTCCAGGGACTGTCAATTCAAATCCAACAGAGTAATGTGTTCCTGGAGGGCATTCAGGGTGCACTGGGTGGCCTACAGAGATCCTTTTAGGCTCTGGCCTCCACACTGATGGCACCTAGTCACCCTTTGTCTACTGCCCCCCCATCCACCTTCCTCTTTCCAATCCCAAACTCCTCTTCCCAGGCCCAGCTAAAGCAAACAGACAGGCATACATCCACCTCAACATCCAAGGGTAGCTCAGACAGACATAAGCACCACAAGACACACCACCAGCATGCACACAAGCAACATTTAGAAGCACACACAGCAACAGTCACAACCTGCCTTGCCACTTCCACCTCCACCCTGGCATCACAGACAGCACAAATGTCATACCTTCAGACACCACACCAACATACACAGATCCAGCCAGTATACATATCCTATCCACAGACAGCACCACAGCAGACTCTCAGACATCCGCCCGTCACCACACCCTCAGACACCACAACCACTGACATTCCTAAATGCAGCACATCCATCATACCTACAGTCACCACCCCAACAGACAGTCAACAACCCACCATGGCATCCCCCAGCACCTTTGCCCCCCCATTTCAAGACACATAGCAGACACTCACAACACAAGCCAACCTCCCACAAACATGAACCCAAGACATCCACACCAACACCTCAGACGACCACTCACTCTCCCTCCACAACCAAAAACTTTCCTTTAGGAGTTTGCCCTTTTCCCTACTCCTCTCCCACCCTGTGAAACCCCTACATATTCAGTTTTGCTCCCCTGCAAGTACCTATGTCCCTCCCCCTGCCAATACTTCTACCCCTCCCAAGAAAAGCCAACCCTCCCTCAGCCTAAACCTAAACCCTCCTCCCAAGGCACATCTCAGAGCCCCCCCCTCCCAAACCAAAGCCCAGCGCCCCATCTGCGACCCCGATAATCCCTGATGTGCCTGCCTGCCCTCTTGACGCCCCTACCTATGGAGGTTACATTGCAGTCAAGAGTCAAGTTCAGGGCACCCATATGCACATTGTGTGCACAGAAACATTTGCCTTTAGACTAGCCTATGACCTTTGACTTTAACATTACTCAATAATATATAGTAATGACCAAATTGTTGTTGGTTTTGAGTTTTTGTGTGTGTGGTGCTTGTGCCAGCTGTATTGTTTGGTCAGTATGTGAGGTTGTGTGCAGTGCTTTTGTCCCACAGTGATAGGGTGTGTGTTGTGTGATTGGCATGTGTCTGATTGAAACATTTTGTTTTTATGCTATTGAGTGTTGTTTGTGTTGTTAGTTGCTGTGTTGTGTGGATTTGTGTGCTTTGACTGTGTACATTTGTGTGTTTAGTGTATGGTATGGGAGATACAATGTGTTGTGTGTGATGTGCATTCCGATTGGAAAGTTGTATGGTTTTGTGATTGTGTGTGTTCGTTCCCTGTTGGTTGTAGGTAGTGTTGTATGTGTTGTATGTGTCCCTGAGAAGTGTCTATTGTGAGTGTTTGCCAACATATTGACAATGGTGTGGTTGTGGTGTTGTGTGATGTGTTGTTATATGTTATTATGTGTGACTGGGTCTGTGCTGTGTTTCCATGCGTAAGTTTGTGTCTTTGACGTGTGTGTGTTGGCTGTTGTGTGTGTACTGTGTATGTGCGGGTGTGTGTGTGTGGCTGTATCTGTGCGTGCATGTCAGTGTATAGTAGCGTGTGTTTGTAGCCCTCACACCCCCTTCCTGATGTATAGTGTGTGAGTGTACAAACATTGGCAGTAAACAACAGTTACAGGTAAGTGTTTGCACTTATTGTTGCTGTCGGCGGCGGCAGCGGCAAAGATTCCTAAGTCTTTGTGCGAGCAGGAGCAGCGGGAAGGGGTCTAGTTCTGTTTCCATGGCTGCTCCAGATGAGTATGGCTTCCTGAAGGTGAGTGTCTCCTTTTATGTAGTTTGTTTCCACCTGGGTTTCTGTGGCGGTGCAACCATGGCGGAAACCTTGGCAGTGTGCTGCCTCGTAATCTGTCTGGTGGAAATATGGTCTCAGCCCCCCTGCATGTGCCTTCCGTTGTCCATTGTAGTCTGACCACATTGGCCGTGCTTTGGCTGTATTCTGTTGGGAATACCGCAATGGTCATAATTTGGTGGTCTTCTCCACCAGCCTGTTGGCGGTATGACTGCCACCACCAACATGACAGTCCGCAGACCGCCAAACTCGTAATGAGGCCCTTAATGTCTACTGGTAACCAATTTAGGCCTCTGAATGATTGTGGATCAGCTTTGCCAGCAAATTATGTTGTTCAGTCCTAGAAGGGCAAAACCACAGCTGTCAGGGCACCCATGAATATATAATTCCAAGTAAGTAATGTATCAATATGTAATGTATAATGGCATTAATACCATGGAGAGTTTCAAGCTCAATTTATTCTTCAACAGAAAAGTTCATCATAGTAACCACAGAATTGTCCTTTGACATCCATGTTCATGTAGTAAACACAGTATTGAAGTCAGTATCCATGTAGCACATACAGCCACAGCCAGTTTCAAGCTCAATTTATTCTTCAACAGAAAAGTTCATCATAGTAACCACAGAATTGTCCTTTGACATCCATGTTCATGTAGTAAACACAGTATTGAAGTCAGTATCCATGTAGCACATACAGCCACAGCCAACACGTGTTTCGTCCTATGAGAACAGTACTCTCACGGACTTCATTAGGGCTGAAAATATCACATTTGCTTGTACCCTTATTTGGGGACGTTTTTCTATTTAGACATGCAGGAGACTTAGTTGATTATATAGTGGATCTATGATTATTTTCCACAGACTCTGGACGGTTCTTAATGATACTGGTTATACATGTAGATATAATTTGAGTTAAGGTATGTTTCGATTTATGGGTTTTTCACTGTTTATTATGAAGGGCTCTGGTGGTGTTTCTGTTATCTTACACTGGGTAAGCTATTATTACATTGCGCACTTTGGTGTTGACTGGGTGTCTGGGGTGACTTTTCTTTGGACTTTGGAAACATGCACACTCATATTGTGATCAAACTTTGTACACATGGGTTATTCACATATATATTCCCATTTTGTGCTTTAACTTTATAGGCAATGTTATCATATTTTGTGATAATTTTAATAATTTTATTGTGGTGATGGGACTATATGTTAGTTCCCACCAGATGTATGATCACAAGAAGTCACAAATTACATGTTTTCGTTTTAGGATCTCACAAATTGTCACGATAAGATATACTTTATGGTCTGCTCTTGACGGTTCTGTACACATGTTATGAAGTAGTGACTGTTCTCATTTATTTTCAGCCCTGATGAAGTCCGTGAGAGTACTGTTCTCATAGGACGAAACACGTGTTGGCTGTGGCTGTATGTGCTACATGGATACTGACTTCAATACTGTGTTTACTACATGAACATGGATGTCAAAGGACAATTCTGTGGTTACTATGATGAACTTTTCTGTTGAAGAATAAATTGAGCTTGAAACTGGCTGTGGCTGTATGTGCTACATGGATACTGACTTCAATACTGTGTTTACTACATGAACATGGATGTCAAAGGACAATTCTGTGGTTACTATGATGAACTTTTCTGTTGAAGAATAAATTGAGCTTGAAACTCTCCATGGTATTAATGCCATTATACATTACATATTGATACATTACTTACTTGGAATTATATATTCATGGGTGCCCTGACAGCTGTGGTTTTGTCATTGTGAGTTTCCCTGGAAACATTAGAGGAGTTAGGAAGATCCTCTTGCCAGGAGCACCATGTTAAAATTGGAATGTTAATGCTATTATATTGACTCACTGTGAGCGCCCATATCCTATGACTTGCTTCCTATGTGCTCTCAATTTTCTCAGTCCTAGAAGGGGTTTTCATTAGTTGTGAAGATAGATCAGTTTCAGCTATTAGATCCACACAGCTAGCACGGTGCTTAATTAAGCCACCAGATGTTTTTTGCATGTTGCAGAATCATCGTTATCATAAAGACCTTGAACTAGATAAATATTATCTTATTATTTGCTGCTTCTATTAGTCTGAAAAACACGTTGCCCTCATTAACCAAAAGAGAGGTAAATGTGTGTCATGAATCATTGGCCAGTCAAAGGTCCACCTCTGGAAGGAAAAGTTTAACATGGGCCAGCCATGACGCTCCAGATTAAGCAGAGAGGTGTTGATAGGATATTTAAACCTGAATATTTTCTGAATTAAAATTAAGAAATAATTATTGCAACACTGAGTCATTTAAAAGAGTCACACAACGGTAAACCCCAGAGTTTCAGGCATATTTTCTTTCCAGACATCTACTGCCGCCAGTTTTGAATCAAAACTAATAGTGGCATCTTTTAGTTGTGTTCAGAGGTATATTAACTCTGCACAACCCTGCCTGTCACTCTTAAAACAATATTTCAGTCCCCTTGCTATAATAAGGGGCTGCTTACAGTCACTGATAAATGGAATGATCTGGGAGCATAATGACTAGGGCCAGAAATATTGGCAACATCCTTGTGGATACTTATATGGAAGAATAAAACCACCTTTCAGAGGAATCCAAATAGCTCGGATGTGCATCTAGTCAACAGTGGTGTTAGAAATTGAGTCTTTAGTTGGCAGAGTTATAAACCCCTGTCCAAGTAGGGACCACAGAACAATCCAAATTATTCTGTGCCCACCCTCTGTTAGCTTGGCACTAAGCAGTCATGTTTAACTTAGAAGGCAATTTGAAAATTATTTGTGCAATAAATCATACAGAAAACACCACAAACATACACCACACAGGTTTAGAAAAACAGATAATATTTATCTGAATAAAACAAGATCAAAACAACAAAGATCCAATAAGCAAAATTTGACATATCAATTTTAAAAGGTTTAAAGGAGTTTAAAGGGGTCATTCTAACCCTGGCGGTCGGTGATAAAGCGGCGGCTAACCCGCCAACAACAGGCGGTCCCAAAAATTGAATTCTGACCCTGGCGGGAACCGCCAACACAGCCCGCCACATTAACACTCCGACCGCCACGGCGGGACCGACAAACAGCGCGGCGGTCACCGCCAACAGGAAGGCGGCAGACAATGTACCGCCCACCCTATCACAACACACCAATCCGCCATCTTTTCCGGGGTGGGAGCCCCGCCGATAAAAACACGGCGGAAACAGACTACGAACAGGAAAACGTTCACCTATACACACTCCACGAGGAAGGAGGACAGCATGGAGCCCGAATTACACATCCTACCGAGTATTGTCTACCTGCTCATCTACCAGGAGTACGAACGCCGGCGCAGAAGACAACGGTGAGTACTGCACCTACCACACAGGGGAGGGGGGAGGAGGAAAGGTTACGTGCACACACATATGCGATACACCCACCCCCCAACCCACCCCCCCAATACCTACACACCAATGCAGAGCAACAAGTCAGAGTGACACCCCCCAAACCCCCCGGAAGAATGCAAAGACATAATTAAAATGAAGTTTAAAATGTATGTATAAAATAGGTTCATTGAAGTCATGGTAAATATGCCAATTGAAATATACAAAAGAAATAATGAACATAGTGCAAAGTATAAACATAGTCAATAAGTCCTGCACAGTCCGTTAAATATCCATAGTCCGTGGGCCAATGTGTACAAACACATGGGCAAAGCCCACACATGAGACCGGATACCATTGGAGAGAACACTGCAGGGGCATCAGATGATAAAACAACAGGCACCTCAGGGGGAAGGGAAAGGGGGGCACCTCAGCCACATGAGTCCACGACGCCAGATCCACGAGGGGCCTCCATGCCCACTGTACCATCCTGGGGAGTGCAAAGCCACAGTCCATCAGATGGATAACCGACTCCACTGGTATTGGAGGAGGCATGGTGCGCAGAGTGCTTCGTGAACACCTGCTCGACACAGAACCGGCACTGTCAATGGACCAGCGGTGCTTGAGACGGCGGTGCCCAGCGGAGCGGTGCTTGAGACGGCGGTGCCCAGCGGAGCGGTGCTTGAGAGGAAGGCCCCAACGGAGCGGTGCTTGAGATGAAGGGCCCAGCGGAGCGGTGCTTGAGAGGAAGGCCCCAGCGGAGCGGTGCTTGAGATGAAGGGCCCAGCGGAGCGGTGCTTGAGAGGAAGGGCCCAGCGGAGCGGTGCTTGAGAGGAAGGCCCCAGCGGAGCGGTGCTTGAGACGGCGGTGCCCAGCGGAGCGGTGCTTGAGAGGAAGGCCCCAGCAGAGCGGTGCTTGAGAGGAAGGGCCCAGCGGAGCGGTGCTTGTGAGGAAGGCCCCAGCGGAGCGGTGCTTGAGATGAAGGGCCCAGCGGAGCGGTGCTTGAGAGGAAGGCCCCAGCGGAGCGGTGCTTGAGACGGCGGTGCCCAGCGGAGCGGTGCTTAATACGGCGGTGCCCAGCGGAGCGGTGCTTGAGACGGCGGTGCCCAGCGGAGCGGTGCTTGAGACAGCGGTGCCCAGCGGAGTGGTGCTTGAGAGGAAGGGCCCAGAGGAGCGGTGCTTGATAGGAAGGCCCCGCGGAGCAGTGCTTGAGATGAAGGGCCCAGCGGAGCGGTGCTTGAGAGGAAGGGCCCAGCGGAGCGGTGCTTGAGAGGAAGGCCCCAGCGCAGCGGTGCTTGAGATGAAGGGCCCAGCGGAGCGGTGCTTGAGAGGAAGGCCCCAGCGGAGCGGTGCTTGAGACGGCGGTGCCCAGCGGAGCGGTGCTTGAGATGAAGGGCCCAGCGGAGCGGAGCGGTGCTTGAGACGGTGGTGCCCAGCGGAGCAGTGCTTGAAATGAAGGGCCCTACGGAGCGGTGCTTGACAGGAAGGGCCCAGCGGAGCGGTGCTTGAGATGAAGGGCCCAGCAGAGCGGTGCTCTTCACGGTGGGGCCCTATTCAGCGGTGCCTGTCTTGGCGGGGCCCTGTTCAGCGGTGCTCTTCACGGCAGGGCCCTGTTCAGCGGTGCCTGTCTTGGCGGGGCCCTGTTCAGCGGTGCTTGTCCTGTCTTTCAAGGGAGCCAGACCTGGCCAAGACTCCCCGCTTAGTCGCCCTCCGACCTTGCGGTAGCAGGGCCCTCCTGTGATGGAGTCTTGGGCCCGTGGGTGTCATCCGTCACACCCGGTATGGGGCTGGTGAGGCCCTCCTGGTGCGCTCGGCTGCTGCATGTCTTCTCCGCCCTGCTGCCCTTGCCCTCCTTCGCTGCAGCTCTCTGGCCCTTGCCTCCCTTAGATGATGTGGCAGGTGACGTGGCAAGGCCACTCTCCTTGGTGGCAGACGTCTCAGGCTTTTCGTGCCGGCCCTTAATTTTTCTTGTCCTCTTCCCAGGGGGTGGGCTGGCTGTCCCCTTGCTGCTGGCCGATGTTCCTTCCCTAGGAGCTGGTGGACTCCAATAGCCCTGCACTATGGTGATACTAGATGCAGGGCTGGTGGTGGCTGAGGTGCTCTTTGGACTCTTACCAGATGGAGGGGGTGGGTCAGGTGATGCAAAGAGGTTAATTTTGGAGAGGAAAAGTTTTTTAGGAGCAATGGGAAGAGAAGGTGCAGTGGGTATGGGAGTGGAGGAAGAGGATGTGGTTGTAGGAGAGTCAAGTGTGCTGTCTTTGGGTGCAGGTGCTTGGGCTGGAGGCTGTCGTGAGGTGGATGGCTGTTGGGTGGGTGGCTGCCTGCGTTTGTGTGGTTTGGAAGAGGGGGTGACAGACACAGTGGGAGAGGACACAGGGGACGTGTAAATGGCAGTGGGGGTGGTGACTGCACGTGTGCTGACTGTAATGGAGGGTGTGCTGGTGATGGATGTACTGGCTGATGGTGGTGTGCATGCAGGTGTGAGTGAAGACGTCACAGGGAGGGAGGAGGGAGACGAGGAGGAGGGGGACACAGAGGTGGTAGTGACTGTTGGCATGTCTGCATCTGGATGTTGTTTGTGTGAATGCTTGTGGGATCTGTGGTGCTTATGTCTGGATGAGCTGCCCTTGGGTGTTGAGGTGTGTGCAGGCTGGTCTGATGGTGTGGATGGGATAGGCTGAGGAACAGGAGACTGGGACTGGGTGGAGGGAGTCAGAAGAGGGAGGCTGGAGACAGGGACAATGGCTGCCGTCAGTGCTGAGGCCAGAGCGTTGAACGATCGCTGATGGGCAGCCTGACCCGAATGAATGCCCTCCAGGTATGCATTGCTCCGATGCACCTCCCTTTCTACACCCTGGATGGCATTCAAAAGGGTAGACTTCCCAACAATGATGGTCTGGAGGAGGTCAATGACCTCCTCACTGAGGGCAGCAGGGGTAACTGGGGCAGGGCCTGAGGTGCCTGGGGCGAAGGAGATGCCCACCTTCCTGGGTGAGCGGGCACGGAGCGAAGGCTGAGGGGCTGCTGGGAGGGCGGGGCTGGTGCGCTGGGTGGCGGCTGTACCTGTTGTGGCGGTGGGCACGGATGTTGCCGCCACCGCAAGGGAGCTCCCTTCCGAGGACGTGTCGGTGTCGCTGACGTCTCCACGGGTCCCCGTTGTGGAGCTCCCCTCGCCCTCCGTCCCACTGGTGAACTCGGAGTCGGTTGCATGGCCCCCTGGGGCCATGTGAGATGCAGCTCCCTTGTGCGCCGATGCCACTTCTCCTCCGCCTGATGATGCTAATGCACACATGCACAGGAAGATAAAGAAAATGGGTGGGGGGGAGAAATGAAGACAGGTTGAGTGCATGCATTGGCAACACCGTTGGCAGAGAGGACAGACACAGAAGCCCCCTGCACTACGCTGCGCAATCGGGGTACACTACTCAGTTCTTGTGACTAGGCCTACAGGTCTATGGACGACAAATGCACACATGGGTGATGCAGGACCATGGATAGCTGTATTTGGCACCCTACAGAGGTGGGGTGTGGGGGCACAGGGCCATGCCTAACGGAGGGGACTAGCCTACAGAAAGCGCCCTGGCCTTGAGTCACCCACAGCCCTCCTCCCCAACCCAGACACCTCCACTGCGCGCAAAGATAGCAGAATGTGCTGATACTCACCCCCTTGTGTCTGCTGTGATGTCCTCACGCGCCCATCCAAATCGGGGTAGGCCACCGCCAGGATCCGGGACATCAGGGGGGTCAATTGGCGGCTGGCACCCCTCCTACGTTGGGAGGCCATCCCCAGCAGAGACTCGGCGGTCTTTCTGGTCCCGCGGCGGATGTCCTCCCACCTCTTTCGGCAGTGGGTGCCCTGTCTGTTGTGGACCCCCAGGGCCCGGACGTCCTTGGCGATGGCACGCCAAATGTCGATCTTCTGATGGGCGCTGACCTATTTGACATGTACAGGGTGGGAAAGGAAATATCATCACTTTTCTGCATGGTAGATGTGAGTGGCCCCCCCTCCCCAACCTTGCCATGTGGCACATGTTCCCATCTGTCGTGCGTTGCACTCCTCATTCGCTCCCCTCCCCACCATCTTACATACACCCCACTCAACACAGGCATAGCCCATTCAGCGTGCACCCTGTGTACTAACCTGTTGGTCTGGAGGACCGTCGAGTAGCGCATACTGGAGAAGGACCCCATCAACAAGTTTCTCCAATTCTTCGGAAGTGAAGGCAGGGGCCCTTTCCCCAGTCGCAGCAGCCATTGTATCTCCCAGACCGAGGTCACAGCAGCACTTGCAGTATAGGTCCTCTCCTGTGGATGATCAGGTCTCGAGTGATTAATCAGATAGAAAATGGCGGTCACGCCCGCGGCGGCGCGTACCGCGGCGGTGCGTACCGCGACCGCCGGCGCACATCGTCATTGGCTCCTGAGACCCATAGGGTTCAATGTTAACCAATGCTGCTTTGCGCCGCGGTCTTCGACCGCCTACCGCCACGGTGTGCCACGCCAGCGCAGTGACCTCACATCCCACTGTCACACTTCACAGGTCAGGCAGCCGCCATTTCAAGGGCCCACATGGCATGATTTCTACTGCGTCACACAGGCCTAGGCCTTGCATTGCCAGTCATACAAGCCGTTCCATGCATAGCGATTTGTGTACTGTGCAAGCTGTGTGAACGAACCTGTGGGTTGCTTGACTCTGTGCTCCATGTTGTCCTTCCTAGGCACCGCCCGCTGGGACTTGCGAGGAGAAGGATGAATCCTCCCATGTACCGACCGCTGGTGGACCTGTCGACAATGGAAGAACGACATATCATACTTACATACCGGCTTGACAGAGCAACTATACATGAACTATGTGCCCAGCTGGAGCCAGACCTGATGTCCCCCATCCGCCAACCCACAGGGATTCCCCCTCTGGTGCAGGTTCTGTCAGTACTCCATTTTTTGGCAAGTGGGTCGTTTCAGACAACAGTGGCCATATCATCTGGGATGTCTCAGCCTATGTTTTCTAAGGTTTTATCCAGAGTGTTGTCTGCCCTGATGAAATACATGCGGAGCTACATTATTTTCCCTGAGGTGGGCGAATTGGCTACAGTGAAGGGTGATTTCTATGCCCTTGGACATATCCCCAACATCATTGGTGCCATTGATGGGACCCATGTGGCTTTGGTTCCCCCCAAAGACAGTGAGCAGGTGTACCGAAACAGAAAAAGTTATCATTCGATGAATGTCCAGGTGGTCTGTTTGGCTGACCAGTACATCTCCCATGTAAATGCCAAGTTCCCTGGGTCAGTGCATGACGCGTATGTCATGCGAAAAAGCAGCATCCCTTATGTGATGGAACAGCTACAGAGACACCGTGTGTGGCTAATTGGTGACTCTGGTTACCCCAACCTGTCGTGGCTACTGACCCCAGTGAGGAATCCCCGGACCAGGGCAGAGGAACGGTACAATGAGGCCCATGGGCGATCTAGGAGGATCATAGAAAGGACCTTCAGGGTCCTGAAGGCCAGGTTTAGGTGCCTGCATATGACAGGGGGATCCCTCATGTACTCACCAAAGAAGGTGTGCCAGATCATCGTGGCCTGCTGTATGCTTCACAATCTTGCATTGCGACGCCAGGTGCCTTTTCTGCAGGAGGATGGTCCAGATGGTGGTGTTGTTGCAGCTGTGGAGCCTGTGGAGAGTGAAGAGGAGGAAGACGACGGGGACGACACGGACAACAGGGATACAGTCATACAACAATACTTTCAGTAGCACACAGGTAAGAAACAGCCACCCCAATTTACATTTACTTAAGGCCTCATGCGTCTCCACTGTCTATGTTTCCCCCCAGTTCCTGTTAACTGATTTGTGACTTTCCCTTCCCTTTTCAGAGCTGTAGGATCCACTGCCTGACTTCAGCTTTGTTTGCCCATGGACTAAAGCTTATTGAAATTGGTATGTTGTCATCACAAAGTAACTGGACATTATTGAACCGTTATGTGTAATACATTTGTTAAGAATACAAGCAGACTCCTGTTTATTTCAGTGGAATAAGTGATTTATTTTAAGTGCTAGATATAGGTAAATGATTGGGAAGCGGGGATGGGTGGGGGTGGAGTAATGTCTATGGCAGAGTCCAGTTCTCAGTCGCACAGGTGCATTGTCCATATGCCTGTGGAAGGATGGAGCAGGGGCAGTTCAAGGTTGGACAGGGTGACAATGTGGGACAGTGGGATGACATCAGGGGGTATCTTAGGCTGGCGGGGGTCTTGCAATCCTACTCTGTCTTCTTGTGAGATCTCAGGTTCCGCTTGCGGGGTGGTTCTTCTTCTGCAGGAGGTGAGGTTCTGGGGGCCTGTCGTTGTGTGGGGGCCTCCTGTCCACTGGCGCCGGCGGAGGTGGTAGGCTGTTCCTGGCCTGGGCTAGTGACACGGGCCCTTTGGGGTGCCACATGGTCCCGCAATGTGGTGACGATCTGGGTAAGGGCCAGGACGATGGTCCCCATTGCGGAACAGATGTTCCTCAGTTCCTCCCTGAACCCCATGTACCGTTCCTCCTGCAGTTCCTGGATCTCCTGGAACCGGGCCAGTACCGTCGCCATCGTCTCCTGGGAGCGGTGGTATGCTCCCATGATGGAGGAGAGGGCCTCTTGGAGAGTCGGTTCCCCGGGCCTGTCCCCCCCTGTCGCACAGCAGCCCTCCCAGTTCCCCTGTGTTCCTGGGCCTCTGTCCCCTGGCCGGTGTGCCCACTACCACTGCCCCCAGGTCCCTGTTGTTGTTGGGGTGGTGGGTCAACCTGGGTGCCCTGTAGTGGTGGACACACCGCTGATTTACCTGCCCTGGAGACATAGGCATGGGCCCGCTGGGTGGGAGCTGTGCTGGTGTTCCCAGAGGGGTTTGGGTCTGCTGTAGCCTGTGGCTGTCTGTGGGGAACCGACTGTCCAGAGGTCCCCGATGGGCCGGGCTGGTCGTCTGGCTCCAGGGAGACAGAGCTGCTGTCATCGCTGGGGCCTCTTCTGGGGGTGGGATGGACATCTCTGGACCCTCCGTGGCGGTGTGGTGGGAAGCAGTAGTGAAGATTTGACTTACCAGAGTCCATTCCTCCGCCTACTCCAGCGAGGCCCTCAGGATGCAGGATGTGCAAGACTTCCTCCTCCCACGCGGTAAATTCTGGGGGAGTAGGTGGGGGTCCGCCGGCAGTCTTCTGCACCGCTATGTTGTGCCTTGATACCATGGAACGCACCTTCCCCCGTAGGTCGTTCCATCTCTTCCTGATGTGCTCCCGATTGCGTGGATGCTGTCCCACCGCGTTAACCCTGTCCACTATCCTTTGCCATAGCTCCATCTTCCTGGCAATTGTGGTGTGCTGCACCTGTGCCCCGAAGAGCTGGGGCTCTACACAGACTATTTCCTCCACCATGACCCTGAGTTCGGCGTCACTGAACCTGGGGTGTCTTTGGGGTGCCATGGGGTGGTGTGGTTGAGGTGTGGGGTGGCGTTTGTGGTGATGAGTGTGGTGCCTGTGGTGGTGTGTGGTGTTTGGTGCGTGGATTCTGTGTGGGTGATGGTGTTGTGTGCCTCTGTGTTGTGGAATTCTCTATTCTGTGCTCTGTCTCTAGCCTTCGTCAATGATTTCGGGTCGTAGGGGCTTGTGGGTGATGTGGGTGTGTGTTTTATATTGTGTTGGGTGTGTGGGAGTGGTGTTAGTATGTGTATCAGGTGTGTGTATTTCGAACTGACCAATGTGGCTGAGTTTTCTACGGCTGTGTGTATTTTGACAGCGGCGGTGTGTACCGCCAATGGAATACCGCGTTTGAAAGACCGCCGCGTGGATTTGTGGGTCGGAATGGTATGGGCGTATTTCTGTTGGCGTGACGGTGGAGGTTTGGTCAGCGCCATTTTTTCGCTGACCTTTGGTGTGGCGGATTATTGAGGATGTCGGGTTTTCGGCGGTTTGGCAGTTGCGGGTCAGAATGACCGTGGCGGTTTACCGCGGCCGCGGCGGTGTTATGGCGGCCTTCTGGCCGGCGGTAAGCGCCATTTACCGCCGAGGTCAGAATGACCCCCTAAATCCTTAGAAATGAACAGTTGTTTCTTTGTTACATACAGTAAATGGGATGTGTCAAAAATGATGAAGCATGGAGACCACAGATATAATAAGGTGATTTTCCGGCACAGCACAGACAATGCGTTGTTTCCTTCCATGCTGCAAGAGTTTACGTTGTTTTTTGGAGCACAGCCCAGGTTCCTGCAATGCGGGGATATTTTGACACCCAGGAACAATGTGTTGAAAATCCTTGAGAATCTGGAAGAAGGAGCAGGTGCTGCATTGATCCAGTAGGCGATGCGTTAAATTTCCGGCGCAAGGCAGGCACTGAATCAAATTTCCAGTCAGGCAGTCAGTGCTGCGTCATTCCGGTCGGCTGTGCATCGATTTCTCAGCCACGTTGCAGGCTTTGAGTTGATTTCTGTGTGTGTTGCATTGATTTTCAACGCACAAGGAGTTTTTTGAAGTGGTGAAGTCTTTGTTAGCCCTGAGACTGCAGAAACAGGAGGCAAGCTCAATCCAAGCCCTTGGAGGGCACTTTGGGGAAGGCAGAGTCTTTCCCACAAAGTCAGAGGCCAGCAGGGCACCTGGGCAACAGCAGGGTAGCAGTCATTCTCAGCAAAGCAGTCCAGCTGAGTTCTTTGGGTAGCCAGGCAGCTCCTCTGATAGAGTTCAGGTTTAGATCCTGAAGAGTTTGAGTTGGTGGGATCAGAAACCCAGTTTATATACCTAAAAATACCTTTGAAGTGGGGAGATATCAAAGAGTGGTTTTGAAGTGCACAAGTTCCCCTTTCAGCCCAGTCCTGTCTGCCGAGGTCCCTGTGGGGGGTTATCAGTCCTTTGTGTGAGGGCAGGCCACTGGCCTTTGAAATGTAAGTGTCAGGCCCTCCACTGTTCCAGCCCAGGAAGACCCATTCAAAATGCAGATGAGTGCAGGTGTGACTGAGTGTCCTGTGTTTGTGGTTGTTTGGGTAAAATGTACAAGGGAGCAGTTAACCAGCCCAGCCCGTACACTGATTTGAGACAGGCTGTAAGGCACGGATGGTTTCTAAGTACTGAGAAATGCTCACTATCTAAAAGTGGCATTTCTAAAAAAGTAATATAAAATCCAACCTCACCAATAAGCAGGATTTTATATTCCCATTACGGCGATACTAAATATGACCTAGTTACCCCTTTCAGATCAGAATATATCACTCAAAAAGTATGTGAGGGCAGACCTGAAGCTAATCTTTGAAAGGAGCAGCCCTCACAGTAGTGGAAAGCAAATGTAGGGGGGTTTTACTACTAGGACATATAAAACACATGTGTACCTGTCCTGCCTCTTACCTACATAGCACCCTGCCCTATGGGTTACCCAGGGCCTCTCTGAGGGGAGGCATGTGTTTAGAAAAAGGGGAGTTTAAGGCTTGGCAAGTACTTTAAAATGCCAAGTCGAAGTGGAAGTGAAATTACACACACAGGCCTTGAAATGGCAGGCCCAAGACATGGTTAAGGGGCTACTCATGTGGGTGGAAAAATCAGTGCTGTAGGCACACTAATAGGATTTAATTTACAGGCCCTGGGCACATGTAGTGCACTTCACTAGGGAATTACAGGTAAATCAAACATGGTAGTTGGCGATGAACCAATGTTACCATGTTTAAGAGAGAGGGCATATGAACTTTAGCACCAGTTAGCAGTGGTGAAATGTACAGAGTCCTAAAACCAGCAAAAACAGATTCAAAAAAGTGGAGGGAGGCATGCAAAAAGAAGTGGGATGGCCAACCTAGAGCTGTCATGCCTATCAACTGCTATGCCCCATACATTCTATTTATGTGAGGAAACAGTTGCTAAGTACAACCTTGAGTAGCCAACCATTTTCATTTGGCACAGGGGTTATTCATTTCTTGTTTCAACACACAGAATAAAACAGAATTTATCATGGAATGCTACATTGTCGCTCATTTTTCCTGTCAGCAAGTAGTCTACTCACATACTTTGTCAGTCTACTATCCCACAGAAACTTAAGCTGACTTTTCTTTTTTCTCTTAATTTTTCCCCTATGCAACACTCGCAAAATACATCCCTTGGTTCACTAGCCACTATGCATAAATGCATTGGCATGCCAAAAAATAATGCCCATTTCTAGCCAGGAAAAAAGGTAGATGCCAGCATAGTAAAAAAATGAAGAAGGAAAAACGAAAAAACTCCAGAGCAGATTTGTCCAACATTAATCTGTCAGAATCTCTTCCATAGGGCAACATGGCAAGCAGAGATTACTGGGCCTAACCTTGAGGGTTGTATCCTTTTAAGCCTGATATCCTGATACCCAAGATACTACAAATGATGTGTTACTGGGACAAGTACTACCTCTTCAGGAGTTCAAGGCTCTTCAGGGTGAGGAAGGTGCAAGGTAGGCCTAGGCTCAAGACTCAAAATATTCACTTGGACCACTAATAATAGGATTATCCAGTTGAACACATTCTTTTGGTAAGAAAAATTGCATTTATTATACACTCAAAACTCAGCACAATAAATAATCCACACATCAGTTCTCTCAAAGCCAGTGACCTAGTGCTGTTCTCAACATTGTCATAGGCAGATCTATGTAGGTGACCCCACAGGTGATGCCCATGCTTGTGGTGCACATCTGCCTAAGTCCAGCTTTGGCCTACAAAATTCAGCTCTTCTGGCATTAATTCACCATGCCTGTGCAAATCTAAAATTACTTGCTTCCCTGCTCCATTCCTATCTGACTATGGCATTCAGAAGTGTTGTCTTTACCAGCTCTGAAGGTGAGTGGCTTGCACCACATCTTTCCTTGGTTGGCAAGGAAGCAGGCTGAGGCAGTCTTAGCCAGAACTGGCTTCCTGTTGCTCGTGATTGCTGCTGGTGAGGTGGTGGAGCAGTGCTGATGCTGCCACACAAATGGGCCAGGCACCTAACACTCTGATCAATGGGATCCACTTGCCATAATCCTCACTGGGCTGTGCTCCCTCCAGGCTCAGTCCTCCTAATCCTCACAGGGCACACTGGTCTTGGTAAGAAGGCATAAGGCTTATGCTTTACACACCGGAAAAGTGTTTTTGCTTCCTATGTGGTGGCCCTCTCGCAGCTGGGAGACTGGTAGACCTTGGACCCCATCCCTGTTGTGTATTGAACGTTAGTGGGAAACTTATGCTTACACCTTTCTACTCCACCTCGTGACATAAATGTGAATTAGTGTCTGGTACTTCTGAATTCGGATGGTGGATGTCAGCTACGTTAAAAGGGCTCTCTCCCTTGACTCGTTGTTTGTCAAAAGGACAGTCTGCCACAGCAGGAGTGGCCCCAGGTCTGATTTACCAACAGCACAGGCCTAGGGAGTAACTGGGATCACGTCTGCCCATCAGCTTCCATTGAATTGTGCCATACAAAGGTTCAAATGCTTAAGGTACCCCCTTTATAAAGACTCCCTGGTCCACAGTGTCAACCTTTTCAGTCCCACTGTCTCCCTAACAGTGAACTCCGCTTCCCTTCCTCTAGACTTTGTGTTCCCATCCAAGCCTTCAGGAATATCAGCAATCAACATGGCCATTCCTCATCTCCACTAGACTTTAAAGTCCCTGGCATCCAAAATGTAACCTATAGCCCTCCATGTGAGTTACCATACACAGGCACACATACTTTCAGTAGTCAAACACAGGTATAATTTCCTATCTGGCACACTACATGCCATGTAGGCCAACAGTGAGTTAAGAACATGGACACAGAACATTACATGAGTGCTGCTGGGAGGCTGGTAGGCACAGTTATTGTGAAACAGGTAAAAAAGACCCGTTCATACTGCTGATTCCTACAAACACAAAGGCCCTCATTACAACATTGGCGGTAAAAGCCGCTTCCCGCCATGCAGGAGACCGACAACACAACGCCGCGGCAGCGGAATTCCGCCACAGTCATTATGACCCACTGCTCGGAATCCGCCAAAATTCAGACACCCACACAAGTCCGCCACACCAAAGGTCAGTGATAAACTGGCAAAAACAAAACCTCCACCGTCACGCCAACAGAAATACGCCCACACTATCACAACACACGAATCCACATGGCGGTCTTTCAACCGCGGTATTCCATTGGCGGTCCACATTCTGCGCTCAAATTACACACATATTTACAAAACACAACCACATTGGACAATTCAAAATACACACACCTGATACACATACACACACCACTCCCACACACCCAATACAATATAAAACACACACCCACATCACCCACAAACCCCTACGACCAAATTACCGAGAGAAGGCCAGAGAGAGACACTACAAACAACTACCAAGCATCCACAGGCACACAATACCATCACCCACATAACTTCCACGCACCTCACACAACACACCACTAAATATCACCCCACTTATCACTACACACACCACCCCAAAAATCACCCACACCACCCCATGGCACGGCAAAGACACCCCAGGTTCTCTGAGGAGGAGCTCAGGGTCATGGTGGAGGAAATCGTCCGAGTAGAGCCACAGCTATTCGGATCACAGGTGCACCACACCTCTATAGCTAGGAAGATGGAGCTATGGCGAAGAATAGTGGACAGAGTCAACGCAGTGGGACAGCACCCAAGAAATCGGGAGGACATCAGGAAGAGATGGAACGACCAACGGGGGAAGGTGAGTTCCGTGGTCTCAGGACACCAACTTGCGGTTCAGCGTAGATGGAGGAATGGACTCTGGTAAGTCAAATCTTAACTATTCCACCCCCACCCTTCTTGCATGCTATCACATACCCCCACCCTCACCCTCACCCCCATCACTCCAACTCCTCACAAATGTCCCAACATCACAAACCATACATCCTAACACCAAGCTCTGCATGCAACAACAAAGCATGGACATCCATCACCAAAGCATGGCCACTGCACATACCCATACACCCCCATAAACCACCATCACACAAGGACCCACACAGGAATGCAAGCACTGGGGTACGCGGTCACCCACCCATTGCACACCATGGCACACACAGATGTAATAAACATACTTTTATACCCCTGCAGGGCCCCTACCCAACGTCACCAGACAGGAGGGTCCTCACATGTCCACACCACCAATAGAAGAGGCCCATAGTGATGACAGCAGCTCTGTCCAACTGGATCTAGATGACCAGCCTGGCCCATCGGGGACCTCTGGACAGTTGGTTCCCCTCACACAGTCACAGGCCACCACAGAGCTTCCCCCCATCTGGAAACACCAGCACAGCACCCACCCAGCGGGCCCAGACCTCTGTACCCAGGACACGTCAATCAGCAGTGTGTCCACCACCACAGGGAACCCAGGCTAACCCAACAACCCAACAACAACAGGGACCTGGGGGCAGTGGTAGTGGGCAGACAGTCCAGGGGATGGAGGCACAAGAACACAGGGGAACTGGGAGGGCTGCTGTGTGACAGGGGAGGACAGGCCAAGGGAACCCACTCTCCACAAGGCCCTCTCCAACATCATGGGAGCCTACCACCATTCCCAGGAGACGATGGCAACGGTACTGGCCAAGTTTCAGGAGACCCAGCGCCAGCAGGAGGAACAGTATTTGGGCTTCAGGGAGGAACTCAGATCCATCAATTCCACCCTGGGCACCATAGTAGGGGTGCTGAAGGAAATCCGCAACACAATGAGGGACACTGTGGCACAACAAGGAGCCCCTGACACTAGCATGGACGATGAACTGCTCACCACCTCCGCCGGCGCTAGTGGACAGGAGGCACTGACACAGGACCACCACACCAGCACCCCACCCCCTGCAGAGGGAGAACTACACCACAAACGGTCCCTGAGATCCAGGATAAAGACAGAGAACGATGCCAAGACCCCCACAAAGAAATGAGACCACCCTGAATGTCATCCTACTGTCCCACTTTGTCACCCTGTCCATCCTCAAACTGGCGCAGCTCCACTTCCTATGCCCATTTGGGCAATGCATCTGTGAGACTAATAGACTGGACACTGCCATTGACATTCCTCCACCATCACCCCTCACCATTTTACAACCCCCCCAATATTGAGCACTTAAATAAACACCCTTAAAGCACAAAACAATCTAGAGTCTGTCTGTGATTACGAAATCGTGTATTAGCAATTACAGTCACAAAATGCTCTTTCAAATGTAATGTCAACATACCTATGTCACACAGCTCTAGTCCATGAGGAAACAAAGCAGATGTCACACAGTGGGACCCACATCTGTGAAATCGTAAGGGAAAGTGAAAACTCAGTGACCATACACTGGGTGAAAACGACAGATAGTAGAAAGATAGTAGTGTTAAAGTACATGTAGTAGGCAGGTTTGTATTCCTACCTGTGTGTCACTGGAAGTATTGCAGGATAACCGAGTTCCTGTTGTCTGTGTCCTCTTCTTCTGCTTCCTCATCTTTGCTGTCCACAGGCTCAACAGTTGCCACAACACCGCCATCTGAACCATCCTCCTGCAGAAAAGCCACCTGCCGTCGCAAAGCTAAGTTGTGAAGCATACAGCAGGCCACGATGATCTGGAAAACCTTCTTTGGTGAGTAGAATAGTGAACCACCTGTCATATGGAGGCACCTGAACCAGGCCTTCGGGAGGCTGAAGGTCCGCTCTATAATCCGCCGAGTTCGCACATGGGCCTCATTGGAGCGTTCCTCTGCCCTTGTCCTGGGATTCCTCACTGGGGTCAGTAGCCATGGCAGGTTGGGGTAACCAGAGTCACCTGCAAATGGCGAGGGCAACTGTTAGACACACACCAACCTGTAGGGATATCCCCAGACCCAGACAACCATTCCCACTGACTTGCTTCCAGGTGCTCACCTAATAGCCACACACGGTGCTTCTGGAGTTGAACCATCACATAACGGATGCTGCTATTCCGCAGGATGTAAGCGTCATGCACTGAGCCAGGGAATTTGGCATTCACATGGGAGATGTACTGGTCTGCCAAACACACCATCTGCACAATCATGGAATTATAACTCTTCCGGTTTCTGTACACCTGTTCACTCCTGCAGGGGGGTATCAAAGCCACATGTGTCCCCTCAATGGAACCTATGATGTTGGGGATATGTCCCAGGGCATAGAAGTCACCTTTCACTGTAGGCAAATCCTCCACCTGAGGGAAAACGATGTAGCTCTGCATGTGCTTCAGCAGGGCAGACAACACTCTGGACAACACGTTGGAAAACAGGTTGGGACATCCCTGATGCTATGGCCACTGTTGTTTGAAATGACCCACTTGCAAGGAAATGGAGTACTGACAGCACCTGCACTAGAAGGGGGATTCCTGTGGGATGGCGGATAGCTGACACCAGGTCTGGCTCCAGCTGGGCACACAGTTCCAGGATTGTGACACGATCAAGCATGTAGGTGATGATCACATGTCTTTGCTCCATTGTCGACAGGTCCACCAGCGGTCTGTACACTGGAGGATGTCGCCATCTCCTCACATGTCCCAGCAGACGGTGCCTATGAAGGACAACAGCGAGCACAGAGTCAAGCAACTCAGAGGTACGTACCCACAGATTACATATAACACGAATCATAATCCAAAATTTGGCTTGTATGAGTGTTGAGGCAAGGCCTAGGTATGTGTGACGCAGTTAAAAATGAAGCCATTTGGGCCCCTGAAATGGCGGATGCCTGACCTTTAAAGTAGGACAATGGGATGTGAGGAAACTGCGCTGGTGCTGTACACCGTCACGGTAGGCGGTTGAAAACCGCGGCGCAATTCTGCATTGGTTAACATTGGACCATATGGGTCCCAGGAGCCAATGACGATGTACGCCGGCGGTGACAGTACACACCGCCGCGGACGTGACCGCCATTTTCTATCTGTTCAATCACTCATACCTGATCTTCGACAGGAGAGGTCCTACACTGCAAGTGCTGCTGGGACCTCAGTCTGGAAGAGACAATGGCTCATGCGTCTGGGGAAAGGGCCCCTGCCTTCACATCAGAGGAGTTGGAGAATCTCCTGGATGGGGTCCTCCCCCAGTACATGCTACTCTACGGTCCTCCAGACAAACAGGTAAGTACACTGGGAGCATGCTGTATGGACTATGCCTGTGTGGAGTAGGGTGGATGAAAGATGGGGGGGGGAGACTGAGGTGTGCATGAGAAGTGCACAAGTTCCCCTTTCAGCCCAGTCCTGTCTGCCGAGGTCCCTGTGGAGGGTTATCAGTCCTTTGTGTGAGGGCAGGCCACTGGCCTTTGAAATGTAAGTGTCAGGCCCTCCACCGTTCCAGCCCAGGAAGACCCATTCAAAATGCAGATGAGTGTAGGTGTGACTGAGTGTCCTGTGTTTGTGGTTGTTTGGGTAAAATGTACAAGGGAGCAGTTAACCAGCCCAGCCCGTACACTGATTTGAGACAGGCTGTAAGGCACAGATGGTTTCTAAGTACTGAGAAATGCTCACTATCTAAAAGAGGCATTTCTAAAAAAGTAATATAAAATCCAACCTCACCAATAAGCAGGATTTTATATTCCCATTACGGCGATACTAAATATGACCTAGTTACCCCTTTCAGATCAGAATATATCACTCAAAAAGTATGTGAGGGCAGACCTGAAGCTAATCTTTGAAAGGAGCAGCCCTCACAGTAGTGGAAAGCAAATGTAGGGGGGTTTTACTACCAGGACATATAAAACACATGTGTACCTGTCCTGCCTCTTACCTACATAGCACCCTGCCCTATGGGTTACCCAGGGCCTCTCTGAGGGGAGGCATGTGTTTAGAAAAAGGGGAGTTTAAGGCTTGGCAAGTACTTTAAAATGCCAAGTCGAAGTGGCAGTGAAATTACACACACAGGCCTTGCAATGGCAGGCCCAAGACATGGTTAAGGGGCTACTCATGTGGGTGGAAAAATCAGTGCTGTAGGCCCACTAATAGGATTTAATTTACAGGCCCTGGGCACATGTAGTGCACTTCACTAGGGAATTACAGGTAAATCAAACATGGTAGTTGGCGATGAACCAATGTTACCATGTTTAAGAGAGAGGGCATATGAACTTTAGCACTAGTTAGCAGTGGTGAAATGTACAGAGTCCTAAAACCAGCAAAAACAGATTCAAAAAAGTGGAGGGAGGCATGCAAAAAGAAGTGGGATGGCCAACCTAGAGCTGTCATGCCTATCAACTGCTATGTCCCATACATTCTATTTATGTGAGGAAACAGTTGCTAAGTACAACCTTGAGTAGCCAACCATTTTCATTTGGCACAGGGGTTATTCATTTCTTGTTTCAACACACAGAATAAAACAGAATTTATCATGGAATGCTACATTGTCGCTCATTTTTCCTGTCAGCAAGTAGTCTACTCACATACTTTGTCAGTCTACTATCCCACAGAAACTTAAGCTGACTTTTCTTTTTTCTCTTAATTTTTCCCCTATGCAACACTCGCAAAATACATCCCTTGGTTCACTAGCCACTATGCATAAATGCATTGGCATGCCAAAAAATAATGCCCATTTCTAGCCAGGAAAAATGGTAGATGCCAGCATAGTAAAAAAATGAAGAAGGAAAAACGAAAAAACTCCAGAGCAGATTTGTCAAACATTAATCTGTCAGAATCTCTTCCATAGGGCAACATGGCAAGCAGAGATTACTGGGCCTAACCTTGAGGGTTGTATCCTTTTAAGCCTGATATCCTGATACCCAAGATACTACAAATGATGTGTTACTGGGACAAGTACTACCTCTCCAGGAGTTCAAGGCTCTTCAGGGTGAGGAAGGTGCAAGGTAGGCCTAGGCTCAAGACTCAAAATATTCACTTGGACCACTAATAATAGGATTATCCAGTTGAACACATTCTTTTGGTAAGAAAAATTGCATTTATTATACACTCAAAACTCAGCACAATAAATAATCCACACATCAGTTCTCTCAAAGCCAGTGACCTAGTGCTGTTCTCAACATTGTCATAGGCAGATCTATGTAGGTGACCCCACAGGTGATGCCCATGCTTGTGGTGCACATCTGCCTAAGTCCAGCTTTGGCCTACAAAATTCAGCTCTTCTGGCATTAATTCACCATGCCTGTGCAAATCTAAAATGACTTGCTTCCCTGCTCCATTCCTATCTGACTATGGCATTCAGAAGTGTTGTCTTTACCAGCTCTGAAGGTGAGTGGCTTGCACCACATCTTTCCTTGGTTGGAAAGGAAGCAGGCTGAGGCAGTCTTAGCCAGAACTGGCTTCCTGTTGCTCGTGATTGCTGCTGGTGAGGTGGTGGAGCAGTGCTGATGCTGCCACACAAATGGGCCAGGCACCTAACACTCTGATCACTGGGATCCACTTGCCATGATCCTCACTGGGCTGTGCTCCCTCCAGGCTCAGTCCTCCTAATCCTCACAGGGCACACTGGTCTTTGTAAGAAGGCATAAGGCTTATGCTTTACACACAGGAAAAGTGTTTTTGCTTCCTATGTGGTGGCCCTCTCGCAGCTGGGAGACTGGTAGACCTTGGACCCCATCCCTGTTGTGTATTGAACGTTAGTGGGAAACTTATGCTTACACCTTTCTACTCCACCTCGTGACATAAATGTGAATTAGTGTCTGGTACTTCTGAATTCGGATGGTGGATGTCAGCTACGTTAAAAGGGCTCTCTCCCTTGACTCGTTGTTTGTCAAAAGGACAGTCTGCCACAGCAGGAGTGGCCCCAGGTCTGATTTACCAACAGCACAGGCCTAGGGAGTAACTGGGATCACGTCTGCCCATCAGCTTCCATTGAATTGTGCCATACAAAGGTTCAAATGCTTAAGGTACCCCCTTTATAAAGACTCCCTGGTCCACAGTGTCAACTTTTTCAGTCCCACTGTCTCCCTCACAGTGAACTCCGCTTCCCTTCCTCTAGTCTTTGTGTTCCCATCCAAGCCTTCAGGAATATCAGCAATCAACATGGCCATTCCTCATCTCCACTAGACTTTAAAGTCCCTGGCATCCAAAATGTAACCTATAGCCCTCCATGTGAGTTACCATACACAGGCACACATACTTTCAGTAGTCAAGCACAGGTATAATTTCCTATCTGGCACACTACATGCCATGTAGGCCAACAGTGAGTTAAGAACATGGACACAGAACATTACATGAGTGCTGCTGGGAGGCTGGTAGGCACAGTTATTGTGAAACAGGTAAAAAAGACCCGTTCATACTGCTGATTCCTACAAACACAAAGGCCCTCATTACAACATTGGCGGTAAAAGCCGCTTCCCGCCATGCAGGAGACCGACAACACAACGCCGCGGCAGCGGAATTCCGCCACAGTCATTATGACCCACTGCTCGGAATCCGCCAAAATTCAGACACCCACACAAGTCCGCCACACCAAAGGTCAGTGATAAACTGCCAAAAACAAAACCTCCACCGTCACGCCAACAGAAATACACCCACACTATCACAACACACGAATCCACATGGCAGTCTTTCAACCGTGGTATTCCATTGGCGGTTCACATTCCGCGCTCAAATTACACACATATTTACAAAACACAACCACATTGGACAATTCAAAATACACACACCTGATACACATACACACACCACTCCCACACACCCAATACAATATAAAACACACACCCACATCACCCACAAACCCCTACGACCAAATTACCGGGAGAAGGCCAGAGAGAGACACTACAAACAACTACCAAGCATCCACAGGCACACAATACCATCACCCACATAACTTCCACGCACCTCACACAACACACCACTAAATATCACCCCACTTATCACTACACATACCACCACAAACATCACCCACACCACCCCATGGCACGGCAAAGACACCCCAGGTTCTCTGAGGAGGAGCTCAGGGTCATGGTGGAGGAAATCGTCCGAGTAGAGCCACAGCTATTCGGATCACAGGTGCACCACACCTCTATAGCTAGGAAGATGGAGCTATGGCGAAGAATAGTGGACAGAGTCAACGCAGTGGGACAGCACCCAAGAAATTGGGAGGACATCAGGAAGAGATGGAACGACCAACGGGGGAAGGTGAGTTCCGTGGTCTCAGGACACCAACTTGCGGTTCAGCGTAGATGGAGGAATGGACTCTGGTAAGTCAAATCTTAACTATTCCACCCCCCACCCTACTTGCATGCTATCACATACCCCCACCCTCACCCTCACCCCCATCACTCCAACTCCTCACAAATGTCCCAACATCACAAACCATACATCCTAACACCAAGCTCTGCATGCAACAACAAAGCATGGACATCCATCACCAAAGCATGGCCACTGCACATACCCATACACCCCTATAAACCACCATCACACAAGGACCCACACAGGAATGCAAGCACTGGGGTACGCGGTCACCCACCCATTGCACACCATGGCACACACAGATGTAATAAACATACTTTTATACCCCTGCAGGGCCCCTACCCAACGTCACCAGACAGGAGGGTCCTCACATGTCCACACCACCAATAGAAGAGGCCCACAGTGATGACAGCAGCTCTGTCCAACTGGATCTAGATGACCAGCCTGGCCCATCGGGGACCTCTGGACAGTTGGTTCCCCTCACACAGTCACAGGCCACCACAGAGCTTCCCCCCATCTGGAAACACCAGCACAGCACCCACCCAGCGGGCCCATACCTCTGTACCCAGGACACGTCAATCAGCAGTGTGTCCACCACCACAGGGAACCCAGGCTAACCCAACACCCCAACAACAACAGGGACCTGGGGGCAGTGGTAGTGGGCAGACAGTCCAGGGGATGGAGGCACAAGAACACAGGGGAACTGGGAGGGCTGCTGTGCGACAGGGGAGGACAGGCCAAGGGAACCCACTCTCCACAAGGCCCTCTCCAACATCATGGGAGCCTACCACCATTCCCAGGAGACGATGGCAACGGTACTGGCCAAGTTTCAGGAGACCCAGCGCCAGCAGGAGGAACAGTATTTGGGCTTCAGGGAGGAACTCAGATCCATCAATTCCACCCTGGGCACCATAGTAGGGGTGCTGAAGGAAATCCGCAACACAATGAGGGACACTGTGGCACAACAAGGAGCCCCTGACACTAGCATGGACGATGAACTGCTCACCACCTCCGCCGGCGCTAGTGGACAGGAGGCACTGACACAGGACCACCACACCAGCACCCCACCCCCTGCAGAGGGAAAACTACACCACAAACGGTCCCTGAGATCCAGGACAAAGACAGAGAACGATGCCAAGACCCCCACTAAGAAATGAGACCACCCTGAATGTCATCCTACTGTCCCACTTTGTCACCCTGTCCATCCTCAAACTGGCGCAGCTCCACTTCCTTTGCCCATTTGGGCAATGCATCTGTGAGACTAATAGACTGGACACTGCCATTGACATTCCTCCACCATCACCCCTCACCATTTTACAACCCCCCCAATATTGAGCACTTAAATAAACACCCTTAAAGCACAAAACAATCTAGAGTCTGTCTGTGATTACGAAATCGTGTATTAGCAATTACAGTCACAAAATGCTCTTTCAAATGTAATGTCAACATACTTATGTCACACAGCTCTAGTCCATGAGGAAACAAAGCAGATGTCACACAGTGGGACCCACATCTGTGAAATCGTAAGGGAAAGTGAAAACTCAGTGACCATACACTGGGTGAAAACGACAGACAGTAGAAAGATAGTAGTGTTAAAGTACATGTAGTAGGCAGGTTTGTATTCTTACTTGTGTGTCACTGGAAGTATTGCAGTATAACCGAGTTCCTGTTGTCTGTGTCCTCTTCTTCTGCTTCCTCATCTTTGCTGTCCACAGGCTCAACAGCTGGCTCAACACCGCCATCTGAACCATCCTCCTGCAAAAAAGCCACCTGCCGTCGCAAAGCTAAGTTGTGAAGCATACAGCAGGCCATGATGATCTGGCACACCTTCTTTGGTGAGTAGAATAGTGAACCACCTGTCATATGGAGGCACCTGAACCAGGCCTTCGGGAGGCTGAAGGTCCGCTCTATAATCCGCCGAGTTCGCACATGGGCCTCATTGGAGCGTTCCTCTGCCCTTGTCCTGGGATTCCTCACTGGGGTCAGTAGCCATGGCAGGTTGGGGTAACCAGAGTCACCTGCAAATGGCGAGGGCAACTGTTAGACACACACCAACCTGTAGGGATATCCCCAGACCCAGACAACCATTCCCACTGACTTGCTTCCAGGTGCTCACCTAATAGCCACACACGGTGCCTCTGGAGTTGAACCATCACATAACGGATGCTGCTATTCCGCAGGATGTAAGCGTCATGCACTGAGCCAGGGAATTTGGCATTCACATGGGAGATGTACTGGTCTGCCAAACACACCATCTGCACAATCATGGAATGATAACTCTTCCGGTTTCTGTACACCTGTTCACTCCTGCGGGGGGGTATCAAAGCCACATGTGTCCCATCAATGGAACCTATGATTTTGGGGATATGTCCCAGGGCATAGAAGTCACCTTTCACTGTAGGCAAATCCTCCACCTGAGGGAAAACGATGTAGCTCTGCATGTGCTTCAGCAGGGCAGACAACACTCTGGACAACACGTTGGAAAACAGGCTGGGACATCCCTGATGCTATGGCCACTGTTGTTTGAAATGACCCACTTGCAAGGAAATGGAGTACTGACAGCACCTGCACTAGAAGGGGGATTCCTGTGGGATGGCGGATAGCTGACACCAGGTCTGGCTCCAGCTGGGCACACAGTTCCAGGATTGTGGCACGATCAAGCATGTAGGTGATGATCACATGTCTTTGCTCCATTGTCGACAGGTCCACCAGCGGTTTGTACACCGGAGGATGTCGCCATCTCCTCACATGTCCCAGCAGACGGTGCCTATGAAGGACAACAGCGAGCACAGAGTCAAGCAACTCAGAGGTACGTACCCACAGCTAACATATAACACGAATCATAATCCAAAATTTGGCTTGTATGAGTGTTGAGGCAAGGCCTAGGTATGTGTGTCGCAGTTAAAAATGAAGCCATTTGGGCCCCTGAAATGGCGGATGCCTGACCTTTAAAGTGGGACAATGGGACGTGAGGAAACTGCGCTGGTGCTGTACACCGTCACGGTAGGCGGTTGAAAACCGCGGCGCAATTCTGCATTGGTTAACATTGGACCCTATGGGTCCCAGGAGCCAATGACGATGTACGCCGACGGTGACAGTACACACCGCCGCGGACGTGACCGCCATTTTCTATCTGTTCAATCACTCTATACCTGATCTTCGACAGGAGAGGACCTACACTGCAAGTGCTGCTGGGACCTCAGTCTGGAAGAGACAATGGCTCGTGCGTCTGGGGAAAGGGCCCCTGCCTTCACATCAGAGGAGTTGGAGAAACTCCTGGATGGGGTCCTCCCCCAGTACATGCTACTCTACGGTCCTCCAGACAAACAGGTAAGTACACTGGGAGCATGCTGTATGGACTATGCCTGTGTGGAGTGGGGTGGATGAAAGATGGGGGGGGGAGACTGAGGTGTGCATGAGAAGTCGGTGAGTGCATGTGCCACATGGCAAGGGTAGGGAAGGGGGCCAATGACTGTGACGGTGTGGACGGTTATATCTTCTCCTTTTCCCCTGTACTATTCCTGTAGGTCAGTGCCCACCAGAAGAAGGATATTTGGCGTGCCATCACCAAGGAAGTCCGAACCCTGGGGGTCTACCACAGATGGAGCACCCACTGCCGTAAAAGATGGGAGGACATTCGCCGCTTGAGCAAGAAGACGGCGGAGGCCCAGCAGGGGATGGCCTCCCAACGCGGGAGGGGTGCCCTTCGCACCATGACCCCCCTGATGTTCAGGATCCTGGCAGTGGCATACCCGGAGTTGGATGGGCGCTTGAGGGCATCACAGCAGCCACAAGGGGGTGAGTACACTCTCATTCTGCTGATTTTGCGCGCAGTCGAGGTGTCTGGGTGGGTGAGGTGGGCTGTGGGTTTCCCTAGGCCAGGGCGAGTGTGCTAGATGGGTCCCTTTGTTCTGGCAGACCCTGTGGCACCCCACCCCACCTGTGTACAGTGCCAAGTACACCTATTCAGGCTCCTGTGGCATCCATGTGTGCAGATGTCTGGCATAGCCTTGTTGGCCATGTCCCAGGGATTGAATAGTGGACCCCAAGTGCGCGGCGTAGTGCAGGGGGCTTCTGTGTCTGTCGTGTCTGCCAACGGTAGCGGTAATGCATACACTCAACTTGTCTTTCTTCCTCCCCTTTTTGTGGTCTCCCTGTTCTTGTGTGCATTAGCATCATCAGGCGGAGGAGCAATGGCACAGGAGCAGGAAGGAGCTGCATCCCACATGGCCCTGGAGGGCGAGTCTACGGACTCCAATTCCACCAGTGGGACGGAGGGCAAGGGGAGCTCCACGGCAGGGACAGGAGCTGAGACCAGTGATACGGACTCGTCCTCTGATGAGAGCTCCCTGGTGGTGGTGCCCACATCTGTGCCTCCAACATCTACAGGTACAGGGACCACCCCCCCTACCAGCACAGCCCTCCCAGCAGCCCCTCAGCCTTTGCCCCATGCCCACTCACCCAGGAGGGTGGGCATCACCTTCGCCCCAGGCACCTCAGGCCCTGCCGCAGTCACCCCTGCTGCCCTCAGTGAGGAGGCCATTGACCTCCTCAGCTCCCTCACTGTTGGGCAGTCTACTATTTTGAATGCCATCCAGGGTGTAGAAATGCAGCTGCAACAAACAAATGCATTCCTGGAGGGCATTCATTCTGGTCAGGTAGCCCTTCAGCAAGCTTTTCAGACTCTGGCCTCAGCACTGATGGCAGTGATTGTCCCTGTCTCTATCCTCCCCCCTCCAACTTCCTCCACCCAGACCCAATCCCCTCTACCTCAGCCTATCCCAAGCACACCTTCAGACCAGCATGCACACACGTCAACACACAAAGGGAAGCTCTGGCAAACATAAGCACCACACATCCCACAGGCACTCACGCAAGCATCATACACATGCAGACACACCAACATCCACTGCCTCCACTGTGTCCCCCTCCTCCTCGTCTTCCTCCTCCCTCCCAGTCTCGTCTACACTCACACCTGCATGCACTACATCTACAGCCACTACTTCCATCACCAGCACACCCACCAGCACACCCCGCTCACGTGCACTCACCACCCCACCACCATTCACACACCCCCTGTGTCCTCTCCCAGTGTGTCTGTGACGCCACCTCCCAAGATACACAAACGCAGCTACACACCCACCCAACAGCCATCCACCTCACAACAGCCTCCAGCGCATGCACCTTCACCCAAAGTCACCAAACAAACACCTCCTACAACCACAACCTCTTCCTCCACTCCCAAACCCCCTCCAGCTACCCGTCCCAGTGTTCCCAAGAAACGTTTCCTGTCCACCCTTGACCTCTTTCCTTCACCTCCCCCTCCCCCTGTCAGTCTCCTAGGGCCCGACTCTCCAGTCCCAACCTAGCACCTCAGCCACAACATCTCCGGGACCAGTGGTGTCTGTTGTCACCGTAATCTGGAGTGCACCGGGCAGCAGGGCAGCCAGTGTGGCACGGAGCCACAGCACGGACAGTCCCCCACCTGTCAAGCATCAAAAGTTGGCCAGTGCCCGGCGGGAGAGGGGGAAGACTCCAGCCACCAAAGCCGCTCCCAGGGGTATAGGTGGGAGTGTGGAGTCAGCTGTGACACCTTCCAAAGTGGGGAAGGGGCACAAGAAACTCAGCAAGTCTGGGAAGAGCAGCACGACGGAGAAGACCCTCATCATCCCCGCTGCCTAGGAGGACACCGCTATCATCCCCGCTGCCCAGGAGGACACCGCCATCATCCCTGCAGTGCAGGAGGCCACCACCATCATCCCCGCTGCCCAGGAGGCCAGCACCAGCCCAGCTGCCCAGGAGGCCACCGCCATCATCCCCGCTGCCAAGGAGTCTACCGCCATCATCCCCGCTGCCCAGGAGGCCACTGCCATCATCTCCGCTGCCCAGGAGGCCACCGCCAGCACCAGCCCAGCTGCCCAGGACAGGACCGCCAGCACCAGCTCCGCTGGGCCAGAGAGGACCGCCAGCAGCTGAGTCACTGCCAATGACCCCGCTGCCACAAGCACCGCTGAACAGGACACTGCCGCCACAAGCACCGCTGCCAAGGACACCGCCGCAACAAGCACCGCTGAACAGGACACTGCTGCCACAAGCACCGCTGCCAAGGACACCGCATCACCAAGCACCACTGAACAGGACACTGCTGCCACAAGCACTACTGCCAAGGACACCGCCGCAACAAGCACCGCTGGCCCATGAGCGCCAAGGGCACTGACGCTACTGAGTCCGTCACAAGCAGGGTGAAGCACTCTGGGCACAAGGCCCCCTCCAGAACCAGTGGAGAGATACATCCACTACCTCAATCGTTGACAGGATGAAGCACTCTGGGCACAAGGCCCCCTCCAGAACCACTGGAGAATGACATCCACTACCTCAGTCCTTAGCAGGATGAAGCACTCTGGGCACAAGGCCCCCTCCAGAACCAGTGGAGACTGTCATCCACTTAAGGAGACTATGGCTTTGCACTCCCAGGATTGAACAATGGGCAACCCACCCATTGTAGAGACTTGAGAGACTGTGGCTTTGCACTCCCCAGGATGGAACAGTGGGCACCCATCCACTGTAGAGACTTGAGAGACTGATTGAACAGTGGGCAACCCACCCACTGTGGAGATTTGAGAGTCTGTGGCTTTGCACTCCCCAGGATGGAACAGTGGGGAACCCACCCACTGTAGGGACTTGAGAGACTGTGGCTTTGCACTCCCCATGATTGACCAGTGGGCAACCCACCCACTGTAGAGACTTGTGAGACTGTGGCTTTGCACTCCCCAGGATGGAACAGTGGGCAACCCACCCACTGTAGGGACTTGAGAGACTGTGGCTTTGCACTCCCTAGGATTGAACAGTGGGCATGTGGCCCCCTCGTGGATTTGGCGTTGTGCACTCAACCGGCTGAGGTGCCCCCCCTTTCCATTCCCCCTGAGGTGCCTGTTTTATTGCTATCTGATGCCCCTGCAGTGTTCTCTCCGTCATGTTCGGGGATTGAGTGTGGGCCTCGCCCATGCCGTGTGGGCCCAGTGTTCCACGGACTTCAATGGAGCACTACCTGGACTACTATTCTTTTTGTGTAAATTTGTTTATGGTGTATATATGTTTTTTGCGTACTGGATTTTAGTATATTACAATGGTTACACTCATTTCCTTTTGTCTTTGCATTCTTCCGGGGCTTTTGGGAGGTGTAACTGTAATGTATCATGCTGTATTAGTGTGTGTGTTGTAGTAGGTGAGGGTGGGGGTGGGGGCGTTGCGTGTGTGTCCCTGTTTTTTCCCTCCCCCCTCCCCTGTGTCGTAGGTCTTCGCTGCCGGCATTTGTGCTCCTGGTAGAGGAGCAAGAAGATAAGGGCTGGCAGGATCTGGAGCTCGGGTTCCATGGCGTCCGGATTCTTCGTGGGGTGTGTTGAGGTGAGCGTTTTCCCTTCGAAGTTCTGTTTCCGCCGTGTTTTTGTTTGCGGTGAATCTGCCTCGGAAAAGATGGCAGATTGGTAGGTTGTGATACTGTGGGCGGTAGATTGTCCTCCGCATGTCTGTTGGCGGTGACCGCCGTGCTGTTTGTTTGTACCGCTGTGGCAGTCAGAGTGTTAAAGTGGCTGTCTATGTTGGCGGTTTCCGCTACGGTCGTGATTCTGCTTTTTTTTCCGCCGGCCTGTTTGCGGTCTTACCGCCGCTTTAACACCGACCGCCAGGGTTGTAATGACCACCAAAATGTGTATGCTGTCACCATTGTGCTGTATCAACTTCAGGGAAGGGATGTAACCCTTTACTACAAGAAGGGTAGCGCTTGGTGTGCTCCTCAAAGTCTAGCAAGACCATATTAGCATCAGACAGGCCTCAATACATGGCACACGCATAATCAGTGTAGTGCTCTATCTATCCATGCATTTGAGGCACTCAGGGCAGGGCTGCACGTCTTCGCAATACAAGGGAATTCTACCTAAACAGATTTATAGCTCTTTCGAATGTGGATCTGCTCATCTGTGGTCAACAGTGACTGCTTTAAATGACCCTTCATCCACATGTCTATCACAATCTAATGTCTTCATCAACTCATAAAAAGATTTCCTAACTGCCAATGATTTCTTAGCTGGTCACTCTCAGGCAAACAAGTATACAGCACTAAGCTTTCAATGGGTCTATTCTTACCTCTCCAAGATGGCATCAGCTGGAACCCCCTAAGGGTGGAAAAGGAAAATAAATAAAAAAGTCACCACATCTGTAAGTGGTGAAAGTTTCAAAGCAATCACAAATTGGACTAACTGGAGATGGAGCATTTGGACTGTACTCCTTAATATCATGTATGATAATGATTAGCAGTTATGGTGAACTATACAACCATATCTGTCTCCAGAGCACAGTTCATAAGCTTATAAATGATGTCATTGAAGGTTTAAAAAATAAAATTATTGATGACATTACATCAGTCATGCCTTGTGCCCAGCACCACACCTCCTACATGTAGGGATCATAATAGTCTTTGCTATCACCTGCATGCAGACACTCCACCTCCTAGTTCTGAGTACTCAGGGCCGAATATGGGCTTTTGAAAGCATCAAGCCCCACTCCTGTAAAATACCAATGCCATAGAACCTTTTCCATGGCTAAGTGGATGCTCAACAGATAGCAAGGCTTTCATTCTTATATTCCTCTCAGACAACCCCCCCCACACACACTGTAACTGTTAAATAAACATTGTGCTAAGTCAAGGATGCTTAAGTCAAAGATTTCATTTTGGAATTTCAATCTTAAATACAATTTCAACTGACTTCTCTATTTAACATTCTGAACACACCCACTTAAATTATCAAAGTTTGTATTTTGTAGATTTTATGCAGGATCTTCATACAATGCTCTACAGGCGCATTCACTGTCAGTATGTATGAGAACCAACTGCGTATAGGCTGAGATATGAACCTCTGCACACTGGATATCAATATCCTTGCAAATGAAGGGTTGTGGTAGAGATCAGTGAAGGAGAAGGACTTAAATTAGTATTCCAATCACACACATTTTCTTCAGAGCCACATTGCTCCCTACGTTTGCTTTGAAAGATAAATATTGTATTGTGTCTTTGAAAACTCCAAAAGTAAATAAAGCATTGTATTTCAGGGGCTTGGCTGTATTGCCCACTTTTCTGAGAAACATTGCAGCCCTCGAATGAGTAGACTGTGGTCAAAGTGTTCCTTCCCATCAGCCAAGGAACATACTTATAGAACAGTTTCCACTGGCCCACATGCAGAAAATGGAGTTATGGAGCAAAATATTCAAGTCTGGAAAGTTAGGTGGAATGCTTCCGTGTCAAAAGATTTCAGAGTTCTAAAGTTCTTTCACAATCTTTCTGTGAATGGGTGTTTTTTTTATAAATCTCAAAAACTATTGAAAGGATTTTCACACAAACTAAAAAAGTGCAATAAAGAAAGTGGTCTGTCTACACATTCCACAATTGACTTTATTCAGTCAAGGATTTTTTCTTGTAGCTCATTGTTAGACTTGGCATCCGTGACGTGGTCTCTCCTACCTTTTTGCCTTTGTGTCCATGGTTGTTGTTGTGTGCTGGATTCTGGTTTTGCTGTTTTTGTTACTCTGGGCATTTTACCACCGCTATCCAGTACTGAAGTGCAAGTGCTCCTATGTGAAATGTATGTGTAATTGGCTTTCCATGATTGGCATATTTTATTTCTTAGTAAGTCCCTAGTACACTAGAGGTGCCCAGGGCCTGTAAATCAAATGCTACTTGTGGGCCTGCAGCACTGGTTGTGCCACCCACATGAGTAGCACTGTAAACATGTCTCATACCTGCCACTGCAGTGTCTGAGTGTGCAGTCTTGGAGTGCCAATTCGACTTGGCAAGTGTACCTACTTGCCAGGCCTAAGGTAGGCCATGGGTAGCCCCATGGGCAGGGTGCAGTGTATGTTAAAGGCGGGACATGTGCTTATGTGTTTTACATGTCCTAACAGTGAAATACTACCAAAGTCTGTTTTCACTGTGCAAGGCCTATCTCTCTCATAGGTTAACATGGGGGCTGCCTTTAAATGTTATTTAAGTGCAGATTTCCTTTGGGAGCAGATAGAACTGTGGAGTTTAGAGTCTCTGCGCTCACAATTTATAAACACATCTTTTAGTGAAGTTTGTTTTTAGATTGTTTGTTTGAAAATGCCACTTTTAGAAAATTGGCATTTTCTTGCTTAAACCATTCTGTGACTCTACCTGTTTGTGGATTCCCTGTCTGTGTCAGTTTGAGTTGGGCTGTTTGCACCTCTGTCTAGACAGTGACACAAACGGGGCTGGGGTGTATATCCTGATGAGCCCTCTGTGATGGAGGGGAGGAGTGGTCACTCACACCTGAATGGACTGTGCCTGCCCTCACACAATGCAGTCTGCAACCTCCTGGTATGTGGCTGAGGCCTGGCCTGGACATGAAAGAATCTTACAGACACTTGGGACTTTACTTTGACGTTTGCCAACTTCAAAGGCAGAAAGGGGTATAAGTATTGGACCCAAAACCCCAGACTTTAGATTACTTCAAGGATTCTAGAGGAACCTGTGTCTGGAGAAATGATGAAGAGATAAGGACAAGTGCTGCCCTGGCCTGTGACTGTGCTGTGTTGAGCTATCCTGTAGTTGCTGCTTCTGCCTGTGCAAGGGGACAGAGACTGGACTTTGTTGCATTTCTGCTTGAGAATTAACTCCAAGGGCTTGCAGTAGAGCTTGTCTCCTGTTTTGAAGCCTCAGGGACAGCAAAAGCTTCATCAACTAGACCTACTTGCTGTGGACTCTAGCTTGCCAGAGGGTGCCATTTCCAGTTCCTGCAACCCTGGAAGTGAATTCTTGGAGGAAACCCAGTCTAACGACGCCAGAAGACAGCGTGCAACTTCACAAATGACGCCACTGCCCGTAACTACGAAGCTGCTTGCCCTGAAGCCATTTGACTAATCTGACGACCGTGTGAGCTGATGCTGCTACCTCGGAACCACGACACCACCTGATTCAAGCATGTGGACCTCGCAGAAGTCTGATGACCTCGTAGTTCTCGCTTCGCTGCAGCCGTTGATCCCACCGACTTCGCTGACACCGGAATGTCGCAAGTCCAATGTCCGTGATGATCCGATGCCATTGCAGCACCTGTGGTTCTGTGACGTCGATGTGACCCCATGAGGTTGACCCGCAGCATCGCGACCCCACCAGACTTTGCATCTGCTGGAACCAAAGGACCAACTTCGCATCTGATGCCGCTTCACCTTCACCGCCCTGTAGTGAGGACCCAACGCTGCTGCACAACGCCACAGTCCTCAGCAAAGCTGCTCTCCCCGACTTCATGCACCACCCTGTTTTCTACTTGATTCTTAAGGTACTGTTCCTGAGGGTTGAACGACTCCGTAAACGGTGCCATTGGCATAGCATTGTAGGAAACGACTCCGTCATGGCGCCACATACTATCAACTTTCAGTATTTGTGCCTCAAGGCACTGTTTTCTTGCTTTTAAGTGCTAAATTCATATTTGTAACTATATATTGTGGATTTATATCGTATTTGGTCTTGTTTAATTAGATAAAATATTTACTTTTTTGCTAAACCTGTGTTGTGTCATTTTGCAGTCGTTCACTGTATTACTGTGTGTGTTTGTACAAATACTTAACACATTGTCTCTGAGGTAAAGCTGAGTGCTCATGCCAAGCTACCAAGGGGAGGAGCAGGGGTCAACAGAGTGTGATTCTCCTTTACCCTGACTAGAGTAAGGGTCCTTGCTTGGACAGGGGGTAACCTGTCTGCCAACCAAAGACCCCATTTCTAACACTCATCCAAAAAATCTTCTTATGGACACACATTTAGATCAATCGCCTCGCTGCTCCTCGACCAACCAGCTCAAAAAATTCAAGAGGCATTCAAAAGAGTATAGGTTTTATTTTACATTTCGCATACATTTTTCAACCAGAGTCATTTTTGTTTTCAGAACATTACATTATTTTCTGATGAACTAACGAATCTATCTGTGACTATAATATTTTATTATCATTACTAATAATATTGTATGCTATGATTTTATAGCATGGTGTGGATAGATTCATATGCCTCCCATGAACTATCCTCATTTAATATATATTGACTCACATGAATCCCGTACATTCAGTGGTAAGAACCTGCTACGGAAAACTCCCACCTCTTCATCCCGGTGACCTGTGAGATCGCAGTTCCTTTTTCAGCCCCAGAGGTCCCATGCATGGAAACTCGATTAGTTACAATCTGAACCCTAAATTCAAACTGGATTTAAGTAGTCTACTGCTCATGCATTTGTGGGTGATAGAGTATGGGAAGTGTTATGCAGGAAGGATAACTGTTTGTTCCCTATCGACCTAGCCACTTCCCCCAATAGCAACCCTCTGGTAGCACTGGACAGCTGTAGAGAAAGTGTGCCCTGAGTCCCAGGAAGGAAACGGCGGCCTCCCAGTCACTTTTTAATAGAAAAATATCAAAGAAATCGAGGCAATTTGGACCCTTGTGCCCCGTGATCCCGGTGCCACTGCATCCACTGTGCTGTTGATAGGGAGGCTCCTGCGGTGTGTCTGATACAGATCACTGCAAAGCTGTCTGTTAATACTTCCCCTATCCCCTTTGGAGTTCTGTGCCTGTTGCATGCATTCATATGCGGCCAAATGCAGATTTTCTCAAGGGACTGCTAGGTATGTCCAGTGCTTTTGTGCACAAGCACAGTATGTTCAAGAAAATTCAGTTTGTACAGTAATGCGTTTGCAGATTGTCAAATGATACTGATCGGTCCCTTTGCTCTTTCCCTGTTGAAAGAGCGAAAAGTGACTCTGAAGTACCTGTTCCTTTTCTAGGCCACGATCCCTGTGCTTGAGATGGTAGTCAAAACTGAATGAATTTATCCGCTTCTCTGGTTTCTGCAGCACCAGTGCAAGTCCCTAAAGTCAACTGAATTTGAATGTTCCTATTAAATCATTAATGGGCTTAATATAAATGCTGATAGAGGTAAAGTGTATTTACTTGCTGATGTTTAAACACTGCTTGTTTTTGTAAAGTTGACTAATGAGCTGGCCTTACCCTTCATACCTACGGCAAACAACGCTCATGTCCCATTGGAAATGAACCTGGCCTACTGCAACGCTCATGTCCCATTGGAAATGAACCTGGCCTACTGCAATCTCTTTGCATACTAAATACTGTAATGTTTCTTGCAGGTTGAAAAAGCTGCAGTTTCCCCTCACAAGGGTAAAACTGAAAGAGACACAAAGTCAATTCCTGGTCGTTAAGTTTTAATTATTAACAGAAACCAGGTTTGTCCCCTCAGGGGCTAGCTCTTTGCTTTGAACACTTTGGAGGGGACAATTGGGTCCCTTTTCTCTAATGCGTGGCTGTAAAGCGGAGGTACAGGAAGGAAAGTGAAAAAACTCCTGCCACGTCCTACTTGTTGTGTAGCAACGGGTAACAACATTTCACTGCGTGAAAGAGCCATGTTAGTGGAGGTGGTGCACCCAACAAGCTATCTCCCTCTAATAAGAACCTAAGGAGACTATCATGGCTGCCAAGTTTTTTGTTTCCTTCTGTGTTACTTTTCATTATTTACCAGTATTTCTTTGTGTGACATTTCTAGGCCCCCTACAATCTGGCATTGAAACTCCACCAGTGAAATTTCCACTACTGCACTATGCCTCTAATCAAAGTGCTTAGACTGGTGGATTTTCCTGCAGATTTCGGGGCATATTTATACTCTTTGCACTGAATTAGCGGCATTGTTTTTTACTCTAATTCAGTGTAAAACTAACTCCATATTTATACCAAATTTATGGAGGTAAAGTAATTTTTTGGGACGTGGAAACCTACCTTGGCTTAACGAGTGCAGAGCCACATTCCCTGTGTCTCTTAGCACCCCCCTACCGCCATGATGCGTGCGCCGTAGGGGGCAATAGCGTAAAAATATTGGCACTACTGATGCAGAGTACAGAGGGCCCCATTCGAAAGAATGGAAGTCCCCTTATAACGCCTGCTCTTGATACATTGTGCCACCCTGTAAATACGGCACAGGGATTTTGGCCTTGTTGGGCCACATTAACATAAAAAATAATGACGTTAACGTGGCACAAGGTGACACTAGGGCATTATAAATATGACCCTAAATTTGTTGCTATGAGTATTAGAAGCACCACCCAGCATTAAACTGAAAGGGCATGTAGGCGGGAAACATCCTTTATTACGACGTTTAATTTACGAAAGTCGTGGTCAACGAAAGCGCAACAATGCTTTTTTTAACCACAACTCCGTTATTTTGTGCCTTAACTACGTATGTTCTGAACAATGAACATGCGTAGTTAAGGTACAAAGAAGGGAGTTGGCGAAGGAGGACGACGCAGGTGACAAGGGGTCAACTAAGGTAAGTGGGGGGTTTTAGGTTTTGGAGAGGGGGTGGGGGGTCAGGGGGTTTTAGGTTTTGGGGTGGGGTTGGGGGGGTGGGGCTTTTTCGATTTTGGGGAGGGGTGGGGGGTCAGGGGGTTTTAGGTTTTGGGGTGGGGTTGGGGGGTGGGGCATTTTTGGTTTTGGGGAGGGGGTGGGGGGTCAGTGGGTTTTAGGTTTTGGGTGGGGTTGGGGGGTGGGGCGTTTTTGGTTTTGGGGAGGGGGTGGGGGGTCAGGGGGTTTTAGGTTTTGGGGTGGGGTTGGGGGGTGGGGCGTTTTTGGTTTTGGGGAGGGGGTGGGGGTCAGGGGTTTTTAGGTTTTGGGGCGGGGTTGGGGGGGTGGGGCGTTTTTGGTTTTGGGGAGGGTGTGGGGGATCAGGGAGTTTTAGGTTTTGGGGCGGGGTTGGGGGGGTGGGGTGAGGGATGTAGGGTGAATGGTGCCTATTAGTAATGCTTTTATCAGGAATGCCTTTACAACGAAATATCGTTGTTAAGGCATTTGTGGTAAAATCATTAGTAGTAAGAACGAGGTCGTTGTTCCGACCTCGTTGTTAAGGCACTAGGGGGCATATTTATACTCTGTTTGGGCCGAATGTGCGTCCAAAATTTTGACGCACAATCAGCGCAAACCCTGCCCCATATTTATACTTTGACGTCCGACCCCGCGGGCGTCAAAATTCCACCATGTGCGTCATTTTTTGGAAGGGGGAACCAGCCTTGCGTTAATTATATGCAAGGTAGGCGTTCCCTTCCAAAAAATGACTTTAAGGCCCCATATTTATACTCTGACGTCATTTTGACACACAGGAGGGGGTGGGCCTTAAAAAGCGACGAACAGCCTGATGGGCGCCGTTTTTTAACGCCTGGGTCAGGGCAGGCGTTAAGGGACCTGTGGGCTCGGAAGGAGCCCAGAGGTGCCCTCCCCTGCCCCCAGGGACACCCCCTGCCACCCTTGCCCACCCCAGGAGGACACCCAAGGATGGAGGGACCCATCCCAGGGAATAAAAGGTAAGTTCTGGTAAGTATTTTTTTCCCAAAATTTTTGTGGCATAGGGGGGCCTGATTTGGGCCCCCCCCTACATGCCACTATGCCCAATGACCATGCCCAGGGGACATAAGTCCCCTGGGCATGGCCATTGGCCAAGGGGGCATGACTCCTGTCTTTGCTAAGACAGGAGTCATGTCAATGGAGGTTGGGCGTCAAAAAAAATGGCGCAAATCCGGTTTGAGGCCTGAATTTTGCCTCAGACCTGACTTGCCCCATTTTTGGACGCACAACCCCCATTTTCCCATACGCCGGCGCTGCCTGGTGTGAGTCATTTTTTTTTACGCACACCAGTCCGCAGCGCCAGCTAACGTCATTCCATAAATAAGGCGCCCGCATGGCGCGTTGGAATGGAGTTAGCCGGCGGTAAAATTTTTGACGCACAACTGCGTTGGCGCAGTTGTGCGTCAAAAAGTATAAATATGGGCCTAGTTGTTTTGAAAGTCGGTGTTCCGTCGTACAACCCATGTAGGCATGAAAATAAAGCAGGTGGCCTGATAGAGCCTCCCCCATAGGGGACAAAATGAACACTCATGAGAGATTTAGGGGAAATACAAACACAAGGGAAATGATAGAACAAAGCAGAGTGAAAAGATCAGTAAAATATGTACGTGTATTGTACACTGTTGACCTTGAAGGAGGTCTCACTACACCATCAATAGAGAACAGAGAAATAGTGTTATCCAAATACAGTACCCACCTCTCTTACTCTAGAAGGGCAAAAGGCTGCGTGGAGCTATTGCAATTTGATTCTGTCACCATGGGATCAAACACAGATCCATATTGTGGACCACCTAGAGGACACATCTGGCCTCTATCAACAGGCTAGAAAGGATAAGGACCCCTCAGCCCCGATTCACAAGTAAATGAAGTAAAATGCCCATCATAGTAAGAACCTGCGGCAATGTATATGCGAGAATGGAAGTTGCAAGCATCAAGCATCAAAATCACATTTAACCAGAAAATCCCTGTAACTCAAAACCTAAAACATTCCATTGAGTGACAGTATGCAGTTGAGGGATAAGAAAAACTGGAACGACAGGCAATGCCAAGAACATCCTTGAAGAGGCCAGGCAGAAAGCAGGAACATAAACAGCGCATCTGAAGCGCAGCAGCAGAAGTGAAAAGATGTTATCAGGTCACTGGACCTCAATCAACCATTAGATGGGGTGCAGGGAAGCCATGACTTCTGCTTTCTCCTGCAGCTGTCTCTTCACTGAACTCTTTCAAAATGCCTATAGGTAGAAATGTAGTCTGAGGTTTAGGCTGGCACCACAATTGGATGTACCACATTAACTGGGTGGAAGTGTTTCATGACCAGACTCAAACAACAGATCTACACTTTAGTCTATCTGTGAATGACTACCAGTGTTAAAGACTATTGCCCTGATTTATACTTTTTGGTGCAAAACTGCACTAACTCAGCTTTGCACCAAAAGGTTTAGCACCAGCTTGCACCATTTCTTTGCACCAGCCGGGCACCATACTTATGGAATAGTGCAAGCCGGTGCAAAGGGTAGTCTAGCGTTTTAAAAAAATGACGTTAGCCGGGTGGGGCTGGCGGAATGGAAGAAGGGGTTTTTGAACCAAAAAAGGATGTTAGGCAGGTTAGAGTAAAAAAACACGACTCTAACCTGCTTTGAGTCATTTTCTGATGCAAAACTATCCATAACACATGACTCCTGTCTTAGAAATGACAGGAGTCATGCCCACCACCCTAATGACCAGCACAGGGGACCAGGGACCCCTTAGCATGGCCATTGCACCCTGTGCAATGTATGGGGGCCCATTTCGGGGCCCTCTATGGCACTTTAAAAATTAAAATGCAATGCTTACCTGTACTTACGTGGGATGAGGTCCCCCATCCTCTACAGTCCTTCTGGCGTGTGGGGGGGGGTGTCCCTGGGGTCTAGGGAGGGCACCTGTGGGCTTATTCCATGGTGTTCTACTGTGGAAATAGGCCCATAAGTCCCCTAACGCCTGCCCTGACCCAGGCATTAAAAAATAGGGCAAAGCCAGCTTTGCACCAGTTTTTGACCGCTCCTCCCTCCCATGCACCATTTATGCATGGGAGTATAAATATGCCGTTAAGGCCCTAGAGTCATTTTTTGGTCAGACTTTAGAGCAGAGCTGCAAGGTCTGCAGGCCACTCTTGCACAAGGCCTCTGTCCACACTCTAAAGCATGGGTACTCACAAATATTTTCCGTGGTGTCGCACTGTTTGGTCTTTGATGTGACCGAGGGCCGCATTGCTGCCAGTATGGTTGCGGTCGGAGGGCTGGGGGTAGGGCGTGGAGGGGTAGTGGTAACGTGTCTGTAGGGCAAGTGAAGCAGATACATCTAGGGTCTGAATTGCCCAATGTGAAACCAGAAACTTGGGTGTAAATCTCGGCTTCTCCACTTAACCAAATTGTGTGATCCTACACAAATGTTTTATTTCACTTTACCTGCTTTTTTCGTTTTTCTTCATCATCACATATAAGAACCTTGAAATATGTCTTCAGGATGTATGCTGTATAAAACCTTCTGTATCTGATTTAATAAACTATAATGTTGTTCATGTTTTATAGAAACCCAGCCATCCCAAAGAGTTCACATAACAATTGACTTGCCTTTTAGTTCACAGTTCACATTGTTGTCAGGGTGTGGGGGATGGAAGGGGATCTAAATTCATGTTTGAAAACTATGACTTTAAAAAATACTTCTCAATGCAGTTATATCATGTTGTGTACTAAGGTGAAACAGTTCTGCAGGTTAATGAAATGCACTGTTTGAATTTCAGACAGATAATACTTTTATATTATTGGTGCAAGATGTCATTAATAATGAACCTGTTTCTAAAGTTAAGAGTTCCAGAACACCCTAGTTACACCTTTTAATAAACTTAAATTAGACTCTAAATAAATAGTTGCCTGTTTATTTTACCATTTTTAGTGCTAGTGCTGAGTCGAATGAACAGCAGCACAGAGCTGCTGTTGACCTGGGGGCCGCATGTAAATGTCAGGAGGGCCGCATGCGGCCCCCGGGCCATACTTTGAGTATCACTGCTCTAAGGGGAGCATAAGTGGAGCAGCAAATGCTCTCCCTTTACCTGACATGGTCTCCCCTGCCCCTCCCGCTGCCCACACCACCACCTTAAATATAGCCCCACGTACACCTACCAGCAACTCCAAGTAGGTGGTAAATTTGTGTTGATATTGACCTGTTATTTGTCCTGAAAGGGAGGGGGTCACAAGGATATGCACCCACTATCCCCTTTTTTTTTTCTCTTCAGGAACCATTGTACCCAAATCTTGCAATCTAAGAAACATCGTATTGGCGGCCTTACTCAAGATAATCTTAAAACAGTGTGTCTGAATAGACAGGCAAGGATATTGGATTAATATAACAATGAGAACAATACATTTTAGCTTTTCACTTCTCAGAGGAAGCTGTGAAATACCTTGTGAGTGAGCATACCTTTAAGTAGAGCCATATATTTTTTGACAGCAGGGCTTCACCTATTAATGTTCACAGTCCTCAACTGTCCCATCACGAGCGATGCGCTCATGAATGATTTTACCTTTAGGCCCTGACTGACTAGCCCAATTACTGAACCATAATGTCCTATGAACATTCAAACTGAGAGTCTGAATATCTAATGATGAGGGCAGGCTGAGCCGTCATTTGAAGACTTGATAGCCAGTGCCCTGAGACTGAAAGCCCAGTACCAGTGGAGACAAATCTGTCATACTCATTCCAGGGAAGCAAAACATCTAAGAAAGCACCAAAAGACCACTCTGCTCAGAAAGTGCAGTCTGGCAGAACTCACTTCTACACTCTCCACTAGATATTGAAAATACAGAAATCATCACAACAAATAGTTTTCTTTTTTCTTTTTACCTTTCTATGAGTATAAAACTGAAAGAGATGTATCAAGGTAGTTCTTTCTATCTATTTCTCCTTCAACCCAAGCCACTTCCAACATGCTACTCTAGAGCTTACAGGTCATTATGCTTTGCAGTTTCCTTGATGTATGCTCTCATTTCAAGGATAAACAGCATCTCCAGCAACTATAGACCATCTCTTAATGCACTAGCCAGGATGGATGTTCACATTCATCACATGAAACACCTTCAATCAAGTGTCATGCAAACTATGATTGGTAGTGCTAAACTTCACTTTAACACATTTGTCATAGGTGAGCTTTGAAAGTGGTGTGAGGTAAATATTGCATTGAATGTCAAAGAGCAAGACCCAAGCTCTTCAGGGGGTTTCAGAGGGATTCTATCATTACAACGATTTAGGAAAAAAGTGACTAAATCATGGGATGTCCTGCATACTTTCCAATGAAATTGGATAAAAAGCCTTAGGCCCAAATTTACAAAAATGTGACCCAACACAGGAAAGCAAGTAAATTTGCTGCTCTGCCTTGCGTCAACTAGTAAGAGCAGAACCGTGCCATATCAACAAAAAAGGGGTGCATTTCTGATGTCTCCCTACACATGTCCATTTAATACAGCTATGTTCCAAAGCATGGACTCTTTGCATGTGTTCAACATAGTTTTGCGTGCAGGAAAGGATCCCTTTCTGCATAAAAACTATACTGAAAGGCAATTGCTTCTTGTATGTGTGCTGCACAATACAGCACACATGCCAAAAGGAAAAACCAAGGAGAAATACATATGCAGAATTTTGCATCGGGTCTGCATTAAAAAAGAAATGCAAACCGGTCAAAAACCTTTGTAAATCTGAGCTGTATGGTTTGTGAGGAATACCCCCTTTAATTATGTACAATAATTCCAGAACTGCCTGGATAGTCTTTCCCTACTGGCCTTTATGAGACCTCTGTCACACACTTCCCTGGGCCCCTCTGTGTGTCTAGCTTTCTCACTAAAGTGTTTCTTTTACGTTTTCACCATGCCATCCTTCTCGCTGCCTCTCATGTTTTATCCTTCAAGTTTTTTCTCTCTAAACTTGCAACACCTCTCTTTTTTGTAAATGTTTTTTTCTCCTTGTCTCGCAGTTTCTCCCTTTTCAATATTAGGTGATGTTAACCTTAAAAGATGAATATACTGTCCACCTTACTCATGGTCATTACCCTGTCTTTGTCGCTCCAGGCCTGCCTTTCTCACCTGCACACAATTTATCCCGCTTCCTCTCAGTTTTTCATTTTAATTTTTTCCTTAACTTGCTTCCCTTTCTTCACCCAGTAAATCTTCGAATCATGCTGGGTGATATGTTACTGTACCACTGTGCACAACTCATAATAAGACCTTATGCCAATTAGCAAACATATGGATAAGGAAAAGTACATGCCTCACCTCTCACCATTCACAGACCGGGAGCTTATAAAAATGTGGTGTTCTGAGTGCTTGATTTAACGCACTTGCAGTGTGCAAAGTAAATTCACTTTACCCAATATTTCTCCTAGTAAACACAATACTTTAGATAGCACAGACGAGAGGTAAACTCTGCAAAGTGTTTCTAAGCTATGCTGTCCCAAAAATCAAGTGCTAATTAAAAGAAACATTGGGTTAAATAAATTCAATTTACATCCTGCAGGCGCATAAAACGGGTGTCCCGTTCTCCAATGAGGCAGTTTAGGTCATGAAGATATGACCTTTGTAACTACATAATGAATCTGTTTTCTGTGTTGTACTGGCACAGAAAGGATCTTTGTGTTTCTTGTTTATGTCTTGTGGCAAACGTAAACTAGAAATATCTCTGAATTAGTGCATGTTTTGTTAACAGCAGAATCGGAAACACAAAGGCCCTTATTCTAAGTTGCAAGGTATTCAGTACACAGTAAAATGCATGTGGTTTTACCATTACAGTGCAGTAACCTCATCTCAATACCATGTAATTACCATTTAAACCGCATGGAATGGGGAATTACCACAAGGGACTGGTTTTCCTGGTCATAATACCACTCAGAATTGCCAGTTTTGTTGGGCTTAGCACATACATTTACCAGCTGTTTTGTGCAAGTGGTAATGTATAGTGAGGCTCTGGGTAGGGTGGGGAATGGGTGGGTGTATGTAAGGGTAATTAAGTTGTATGATAGTGAGAGAAGGCAGTGTTTGTCCCCTTTCAGAAAAGAAAAAGGAGAAGAAGACATCTTCTGCAGCCAAAGACTAATGTGATTTTATCTTCCTGAATTAGCACACTATAAACTCATATCTAGGCATTCCTGCACCCGGATGAAAAGGTGTGGAAAAACGTTGCCACTTGGAATCAGAAGGAATGGAATTCCATCAGATAATTCTGTTCTGCTTGACTTGAGTCCCAAAGAGGAAATTCCTGCTCCGTGTTTCTGGGCTTTGTTATCAGCAAAACATAAGCTAACTAGGAGATATTTCAGGGTTGGTTTATTAAAAGGCTTTTGCTAGCTCCATTCACACACCTTTTTATGATATTACAAAAGTATGTGTGATATTTAGCATAGGTTTTGCACTGAAAGAGAACCTAGCATAAAATCCTATGTATAGGCAAATTTTAAATCCTTTCTCACATTGGACGTGTGCTGTACAGTGCAACGCACATGCATTGTGTGAAATGTTAGGAGAAATAAAAATATTACTTCTATTTAACACCTATTGTTAGTAGCATATGACAACCCAAGTACCAATCATGGAAAGCACCCTTGACTCAGAGTAGCATAAAGCAGCTCATAGTTCTATATGTTCAAATATAAGGAGAACATTTCAGCGCAAAAAAAGCGTTTCTAATAACTAAATAATTTATCAAGACATTGCACTACTTTGTGTGACTTTGCATGACTTTGCAGTGGAAAAAAGGCTTGCTAAATCTGCACCTTCAAATAAATTTTTGTGTAAAACAACAAACAGAAAGACACATCCCTTGTGCACCAATGCAGTGCAGAAAACAGGATCTTGACAGGCCCTCTGCAGTTTACTGATATTGAGGAGAACTATAGTCTGAGAATGAGAGACAGTCCTTCGCTAAAATGCTCACAATGGAAGATGTGACTATTCCCTGTCAGCAGCAGATAAAGCCTTTTTTCTTCAGGAATTGTGATACTCTAAGGAGAAAGTGACATTGACAAGGTTATTTTAGATAATCAAATTGATTAACAGTGTTTAAGAAAGAAATATGTTATTTTCTGAAAAAACAAAATACCTGTTTTCCCCTGAATAAAAGACAGGGCTGCTGCTGCTCAGTAACTAGGATGCAAATACAGAAACATATGTTAACACCAGTTGAAAGGACATATAGCCCACCTAAATGTTACCTAGAAAATATCTTTAGACATTTTTTCCAAAACAATGTATGCAACTAATGTGGATGCAATTAGTGACTACTCCGCAGTTCACTTACCAAATACATAAGGGGTCTAGTACTACAATATTACTACTAAAGTACTGCAAAATGCTATTCAGAAACCTAGGTGTTTAAATCACTAACTACACTACACCTATTTTTTCAATGAGGACATCCTCACACATGAAAAGTTACTACTAAGTCGTAAGAGTAGGAGGTGCCAGGTGAAGTGAGTGGAAAAAGGGGAGGGGCTTAAGAAAGGCTTGGGAAGGGTTCAGGGAGGACATGCACCCATCCACAAAAAGGGTAAGTACCAGATTTACAAGACCCTAGTGTCATCAGAACTTAGTGGCACTCCGGTAGCACTGTGCAGTGAACCACATTTACAAGGTGGCGCTAAGCCACTTTTTATGGCTGAATGCCGCCTTGTAAAGGTGGGCACCTTTGATGTAGTTTTCGGCATCAGAGGCATGTGTAATCGGTGTTGCTGTGGGCATTCCACTGCAACACCCAATTCTTTTGACGCTGCCACAGATTTACTGGCGCCACCCCAGACGTTGTGTTAGCATGGCACAGCAAAGGGGAATACTTTTGTTCCTCCTCGCTTTTTTGCTTTTTCTATGTGTGCTGCATTCTGCAGCATACATAGAAAGAGCAAAAGGCTGTTAATGGTTGTTTATGTGAGTGAAAGGTGCCCCTAATTTGACAATTTGGTACTTCTATATGTGCAGTATTCAGCAGCACATATAGAAGTGCCAAATCGCCATTGTAGATTGTTTATGTACACCTTCCTGCACATTAACAATCACTCTCCTCAACGTAGACACCCTTGTACTATGGTGCAAGGATGGCTGCGTTGGAGCAGGCTATGTAATTTAGCACCAGCACAGGGGGAAATGCAGGGGTGTGCCGTATTCTTGCAATGACAGCACACCCCTGCTTTTCAAAACTGGCCCAGCTAGGCAGTTTCTTTTAGATCTGGCCCTAAGTCCAATGCTATTCACAAACTGCACTTTTAAATTCACTGTAGGCAAATAGGGACCCAAAGCAGTAGTAAAAGAGTTGAAGTACATCCAGCACCACATATGGCAAACCACTGGTACTGCAACACCCTCCTGTAGATAATAATGGAGGTAGGGCATTAATAAGATACCCCACAGGAAATTAGGTTTACTAAATACATTATTTAAAATAGTTAACAAATGAGTACATGAATATAATATAAATATAAAGCACATTTCTTATTTACATTCTAAATATGTAATATTTTAATTCATGAACTACTGAAATATACATTTGTATTAAAATATAATTACAATATTTTTAAATAATTCTTTACATCACTTTAATAATTATTTATGGATGGTAAAAAAATATTTGTTTTACGTTAAGTGGGAATTCATTGTTTAATAGAAAGTCAAAAAAATAATCACTACTAAACTGGATACTCCCTGGAAAACAGTGCTATGTAATGTCAGATCATCAGACACAAAACACATGTGGCCTTAATGTATGAGGACTTTGAAATACTTGAAATGTTGCTGGCATGGGATTGCGATCAGACACCAAAAGACCTGGTACCATACAGCCATAATATTTGTGGACCATAATGAAAAAAATGCCACCTGTTATATACGAATCATCACCAGATATATTTTTATTCTAAAGTCCCTAATTCGGGCAAAGACATTATTACTAAACTTAAACAACCAAAGAAATTGTCTATTGCGCTGCGAATTAACCTGGCTCGAAAAACATTGTTCTGCATTTTTATGCCTTTTGAAAAAATATATTTCTTTTGATGATTTTACCATATTGACTAATTGCCATAATTTACATATGTTCTAGGAACAATTAATCTTTTTAACCTTACCCAATACTGTGCGCTCCAACACATAAGACATATAATTGATTAATGTTGGCTACCCTACATCAATTAGTAAGTCACATACATGAAAAATAATAGCACAACCCTGGGAAAAAATAGCCAAGCAAAGACAATTGCAAAACACTCTGAAACAATCCCTCTCAAATGAACATGAAAAACGACCCAAATGAAATGTTTAATGATTTTAATGAACACCTGCATTCAGTTTCATATCAGCTAGGAATCGCCACCCCAAAAATAATTTCGGACACATAGAAGTGCTATAAGTGTGTCTCGGCCAAACTAAAACAAGAAAAAAATACACTACTGAAGCTAGAGAAAACTAGGCGAAAACCCCAAACTATAGTAGATTAAAACAGCGATATCGACAGATACTCCATTACAATTATGTAATTAGGAGAGCTGAGAGACAATAGTAGTTGCAAAAACCCTCCAGCCTTCCAATTTTACCAAAGCACTATTTTCCATTACTGTTTCGCTTACATCTGCTAGTACCAGTAGTCAATGACTCCAGGATCACAGGAATCTGTAAATAGGCTCTCTAATTTTTTCTTCAACAAAATTAGATTGATCAGAGGAGAATGAATCACTCCTACATCTTCCTGAAAAAATAGGGAATTAAGAGACAGATTTCACCTCTATTCCCCATCCTTCTGATATTGAACTTCTAACTCTCAAAGAGTGTAGAACTTTAATTAGAGAATCATTTCCTTCAGGAACGCCAGACAACCTTATTCCAGTCATTACTGGGAACAAGTTAATGACTTAGTTGCCCATATCATACCTGAAGTGACTAACGCATTCCCAGGTTTACAAATAAATCCTTGTATGTCTGAGAATGCGTCAAAATTAATGGGTGTTGCATGGGAACACCCACCGCAATGCACGGAATGCCTCTGTAATGCAGAGTAAGGCAACGCAGCGACTTATACTGTGTTGATTACTTCATATCTACAAGACCATGAAAAGCTATGCAAAGTGGCTTTGAGTGGCCTTGTAGATACAGGCCCCCTAGACACTGAAGTGTTAGGACATGGAGTCAGGGCTCACTTAAAAAATGCATATGATGACTTTTGTAGTATCAAATTTCTGATTAGTCCATCATGAAAATAGCCTTTTGGGTCAGTAATGGGGTAATGGAGGAGGTCTGTTGTTATATAGAGAAAAGTTTCTAGATAGGGCCTGTCCCATTTGTCTGTTCATGATTGCTGTTGCAGGAAGACTGTTTAAATTGAAGTGCCGAGCTTTCACTCATCATTGTACCCGTGTGTTGAATATTCCTGCCTGGGGCACCATGTCACTATTTGGTGTGAGGGCTATAACCTTATGTATAGATTAAATCCTTGCTGCAGAAGCAACATAAAAAGAAACCACCCTAAACCAGTTCCAAGACATTGATAAAGGCTCAACATCCCCTGTCTGAGCGGTATGTTTAAAAGAGGAGCCCCAATTACCCTACTTGGCTTCAAGTACAAGCTCTTCAAGATGGAGGAAGGGAGTCCTCTGAATAGCACTCAAAAATTACTAATGAGCGGTACTCAACTGAAATCTAAGCAAGCCACTAGAAGAGTTGCAGTCTTCCTGTGATCTGGTAGCCTGCCTGATCTGCTGAAAGTGGGGAGAGGTGAGCGTGGCCAGGCAGGGACTCTTGAAGCAAGGAGAAGGAGAGGTGTTGAGCAGCATAGAGGGGTAGCCACAAAAATGTGATTGTAGCCGGAGGTGACTTGAGTCTGCACAAGTGTTTCTACATTGACCTACTTGGAGACTCCATTTTTAAATGTGCATTTTGAACTTAGCATTTTGTTTCTGCCAGTTACCTTTTACATGTCTTCTCTGTTACATGATAATGTACTGGGAAGTAGTTGTACATATTACTTGTTTCTAGAAAGCCATCTGATCTGTATACTCTGTCCAAGGCTAAGCACACAGAACACAATGCCAGAACATGCTGATCGTCTGTAGAGACAGATCAGTGTTTCTATACACAAACAGCGTCAAGCTTGCACCTCTGACAAAGTGCGACCAGGAGAGTGTTTGTATTAATAAAACTGGCTCTCCGTCATATGGGGCAGAGAAGCACCGCTGCTGAGCTTATCCTGGAACTTTGGAGTTTGGCTGACACTGATGCTAATTCTGAATCCTTACCTCTACCTTTCACCTGACAAATAGCTGCACGACATCACCGAGCCCGAATGACGCAGCCCAATTTCATGCTGGAGGAATCGATGCAGTGCCTGCCACGTGACAGAAACTCCGACGCATCGCCCACCGGATCGACGCAGCACCTGTGACATCATCTTGCAACGCCCAGGATTCCCATGCATCGCCCCAGGGTGTCAAAAGACACCACATCGCAAAGAGGATTCAAGCCTCTGTGCCGGAATCCCATGCAGAGTCCTTGCCGTGAGGAAAAGAATCAACACATCGTCTGTGTGTGCCTGGAAATCCAACGCACACCCTTCGTTTTCTATGCATCTCCTCCTCTGCGGTCTCCGTGAGTGTAATTTTGACACATACCAGGTACTTTGTGCTTGCAAGAGACAATTGTTGCTTTCAAGAACTTAAGACTCTTATTATTATTACCAAGGTAATATTTCAACTTGTGATTATCAAATCTTGATCATTTTGACCCTAATTTATTCAGATAAATATCTCATATTTCTTTTTAAACTGTGTGGTGTATTTTTGTGGTGTTTTCGTTGTGTTACTGCATGATTTATTGCACAAATACTTCACACATTGCCTTATAAGTTAAGCCTGACTGCTCAGTGCCAAGCTCCCATGACATGGGGAACTGTGAGCCTCAATGGAGAGTATAGCCCAGGGAACTGTGGGGACATATTCAGTCACTGAAGGGTACCTGAGAACAATTAAAATGATTGTGAGGAACAGCTGAGATGGTTGCCCTGCATTTGTGTGGTTGCATGGACTAATGACTGCATCCAGTTAGTACAGTGGTGCTGAATCACATGTGGCTGTGTTCCTTGCTAACGAGTGGTTGATGAGCACAGCAGAGAAACTACTCAAGGCATTTTGTGCAAGTGTGCAGTTGAGAAGTGCAGTAGGGGAACTACTTACCATGTCTTGTGTTGCCGGTGCTGCCAGTGATCCGGATGAAAATTCAAGAAAGGTTATTAGGCATGAAAGATCCTTCCCTGGAAAAAAGTATAGTCAGTATAGCAAAATATATTGAAAATACATTTGTAACGTTAAAGAGTTGATTGAAGGATAAGGAAAAAATGAAATTATGGGAAACATGTTTGTGCTCTACAGAGAAAGAGTAAGGATAACAAAGGTTTTAAAGGCTCATAAGCTGCCATAAAGTAATAATAATGGTATAGATGCAGCAGTAGGAGATATTAATGAGGCATTTAGCAGAATCCAATGCATGTCTGTCTGCTAAAGCAATATTTTACAGGTGTATAAGGTTGGGACATTTCTCCAGAATGTGCAAGGCAAGTGTGATAGATGATGAGAAGACTAAAGTGAATTTGATTTAAAATGATCAAGGGGCAAATCAGATGAGGCTGAAGATACCAATAGTGATAAACTGGAGGTGCTGGTGGTATGTGGGGTTGACACCCAGGGAGAGAGCGTAATCAAATGCTGTGAAGTGTATTATTCACCAAAATGTGTCATTGTTGTGAATAGAGCTGGAATTCCTATGTGGGTGGATTCACTTTCTCCATATACCTTAATCAACTAGGTTGTTTGGGAAATGTAGGTGACCACAAACTAACCTCAGTAAATATAGAACTGCAAGAGTATTGTAAAGTCAAATTGCCGGTCATGGGTTACTATATATTCTTCATCAATATCCGAAAGCACCATGCATTTATGCATTACCCAAAATACATAAAAACAATATACAACCACCATGTACACCCATTATATCAGGGATTGGTGGACCTACGGAAAGATTGTCTGAGTATATTGACAGATATTTACAACCTTTTGTTAAAAATGTACCATCATATTTACAAGACACAAAAGATGTTCCTATGAAACTAGAGGATGTAACAAGGTCACCTGAAATGACATGGGTAACAATGGATGTAACGTCCTTGTAAAGATGTATACCCATAATCAAGGGTTTGGAAGCAATACAATTTTTTCTTTCAAGTCGTTCAGCTTCATATCTAGAACATACTGAAATGCTGTTTAAAATGATTGAGTTCACATTAGACATCAATGTTTTTGTTCACAAAGGTGATTGGTTTTGTCAAGCACAAGGTGTAGCTATGGGTCGCGATTTTCGCCGTCATATGCGAACCTATACGTGGGCCTATATGAAAAAGTACACATCTGGCAAAGGGGCCCACCAAATGTGACTGAACACAACTTTGTTTGGGGATGATATATAGACGACATACTATTTATCTGGACGGGACCTACTTCATCTTTGCTGGAATACTGTGATTATGTCAATGTAAATGACTTCTACATAAAAATGACATATGAATACAACAAAGATTGTATCAATTTTTTGAACTTAGAAATTTACATCATTGACAATACTATTCAAACATAAGTTTATCGTAAACCAACTGCATGCAATGCTCTTCTACATGCATTGAGTAGTCATCAAAAGTCTCAAATATCCGCTATCCCTTTTGGTGAAATGATCAGAATAAAGAGAAACTGTAGTCAGTCTTATTTAGTGGAAACTGAATCAAATATTCCGGAAAACAGGTTTCTCCAAAGGGGCTACTCTAGTTGTTTATTGGCGAATTCCAGGAAAAAGGTGAATAAGTTATCGAGGGCTTAACTTTTGAGAGATAATTATAGACGTTGGTCTCAATCACCGCAGAAATCAATATTTTTTGCACGGATTACAGCCAAAATAGCTATGACATTTACAAAATTATTTGTAAACATTGGAATGTGTTACACACTGATCGTACCTTGTCCAAAATATTACCATCCAAACTAAACATGATTCACAGGAGGGGAAAAACGATTAGAGATCTGATATGTAAGAGCTATCTACCTCCAATTGAGGATAAGACTGATACTTGGCTTCCTCACAAGATTTGTGGGTTTAACAATTGTGAACACTGTAACATGTGTACTTTAGCACTAAATAAAACTACAGATTTCAGTTTTAATGGGAGCAACAGATACAAAATTAACACTTTCATCAACTGTAACACCAAATATGTTGTATATATATGTATTGGTATGTGAATGTGGTGAAATATATGTGGGTAGTACCATATGCGGTCATTACGGAACAACGATATTTCATCGCCCTTATTCCGTCATATGAGTCAAAAGCATGCCGAATTGGAACTCCTAGGATTCAAATATATGGGTATTAGTCATACTCCTGCCCATCCTAGAGGTGGGTAACAGAATGCTGGATCTTAGGAGGAATGAGGCTAGATGGATACTCAAATTGCAATCAATTGAAAAGGGTATCAATACAGATGATGAAATGTACAATTTTTTTATTAAACTAACAGTTCCTGTCACTACATCTGTTAATATGATGAGCACAAATTGAATCTACTTTAATATGTTGATGATTTTTATATACTTATACCTTCTGTACTAGATATTATTAGACCAGCATTACCTGATATTTTCAAACACACACATTTGTCTTATATGTTATAATATTGTATACTCAATGACATTCTTCTACATAATTGCCTGTCCTTTGTGCTCACATTGCCTTAACTCCTTTTCCACTTTTGTTCATTAACTCACTTGGGTGTTGTGGTATCTGTATACCAACGGAGGATGCACCAATTGTTCATGCTGAGACAGCCTATGTCACTCTTAATTATGTTATCTCCTTATTTTGTATGCCTGGAAACTATTAGTACTCAATATCAGGCTTGTTTCCACTTTTAGATATTGTTATTTGAACCATTTTAAAATGGCCACCCCTATATTTGGGGCAACGTTTGGTTTGTCTGCTACACTTTTTTACAAATAGAATTTTTTTTTTGGTTTAAGTCCCCCTTATTCATCATGTAGGTTCTTCTTTTATCTTTTGCTGCTGTGTTAATTTCATTACTTTGGTATCCTAGAAACATGAAATCTTGAGGAGATCTCTATATATTTTTTATGCCTCGAACGCATGATTTCTAGTGAAATGGTTTGTTTTTCACATTCTGATATTTTTATTTTTAACCATTACAAATTGGCCGCCTTCTATACTCATACTTACAAGCACTGCTTGGTCTGTTTGGTATACTCTTTACAAACAGACCGCTTATTGGTCCTACTCCCGGTCATATTTGCCCGCTTCTAAGGACCGGGTTTTGTACGCACTCGAGGCGTTTTCCCAAATCAAAATCCATTGACAGCTGTCCATACGTAGATCTGTCTGTCACACCTTTCAAATAACAGACCTCATTTAGGCCTTATTTACTAACATTACTAGTGGATGACTCTCAGCATTTACAATTAACATAACATTCACACGTTAATTCAATTACTTTGGTAACCTAGAAATAGGAAATCTTGAGGATCTCTATAATTTGTATGCCTTGAACGCACGTTTTCTAGTGCACTGGTTTGTTTTTCACATTCTGAAATTTTTATTTTTAGCCATTACAAAATGGCCACCTTCCACACATATGAGCACCGCTTGGTTGGTTGTTATACCCTTTTACAAACAGACCACTTATTGGTCCGACTCCCGGTCATATTCGCCCGCGTCTAAGGACCAGGTTTTGCACACACTCAAGGCGTTTTCCCAAATCGAATTGCATTGACAGCTGTCCATATGGGGATTTGTCTGTCACACTTTCCAAATAACAGACTGCATTTAGGCTTTACTTCCAAACCTTACTTGCTTGTGTCCGAGGATGGCATTTTTGTATGTACTCGGGGCGTTCTCCACACTTAACGGCTTTGACAGCTGTCCTAACACAGGATTTTGACGAACTGACAGGCACGTTCATTTATTATCCGTGTACCTTATAGTTACATTTTTTCTTTTTATCAAATCTATGTTTCATTTTTTTATTTTGTATGCATTAACTACATGCAGGTTTATTTTTAATGACAGGATTTACTCATTTTGGCACTAAGCAATCTTGACATGGTATATTTTTGTTACTTAGTTGTATACCTTTTTTCATTTTATTAGGAGGATCTACAATTGACTGAGCATCTTTAGTATCATTCTACAGAGTGGTTTTTCTTGAGAAACAAGTTTTCGTAGTAGATTTATCAATGAACATGTAAGGTATGTTCAGCTTCCTCCTTGGTCTGTTTTTTCTGTGACAATGTCTTTATGGATGACTCTCAACATTTACAACTAACATAACATTTGCACGTTAATAAGGAACAGCTAGTCGGTTGTTTTATTTTTACTCACTTTTTTGGTGGACATATGGGTGTCGCTTCATATTCATGGACTTTTTCTTGTTCACGGTGTCATTTTCTAACTATTTGGTTTTCTTACTATCTTCATGTTTTTTACACAACTGTTTGTTATACTGGATCACAAGGTATTTCAATGCCTATTATTTGGCAAACATTCATTGGGAATGTTACGTGTGACTAACACCCATGGATCGTTTAATTTAATTTTTATCATTATTTTTGTTCTCTCTAATTCAACGTATTACCAGCCTTGATAAAGTCCCAGTATGGGACGAAACACTTGTCAGCTGTAACGTTTTCTACGGGCTGTTTTTGTTACCATCTACAGATAATATCTTTAATAGACTGGACTATTGGACACATTTTATATGAACTGGTAGCCACACACAGTAGTGGAAGTCGTACACACAGTGAACTTTTCTTCTACCTTATGGTCAAATGGAACCCTATGGAAATGGACATTAATTTCATTGTGTTTTTGTTCTTGCTTCTTTTTTTCTGTTGATTATATAAATCTTAAATGTTATCACCATCTGTTGGTCTTTTCTCTTTACATGATAATGAAATAATTTCAAATTAATAATGATCATACTTAAGTTGGACACCCATATGTAACAATACGTCTGATTGTATTTTTCGTTCATTGTTTTGCCTTGTATCTTCTCAAATGGTGCTTAATAGGCAATGTATTTTGCACTTTTGCATATATTTCTGAGTGGTCCACTATTATTTAATAACATGGGTTACTTTGATGCAGTTTTGATGTACAGAAACAGAAAAGCTGGTGGGATGGTGTACGTAGGATCTACAATTGACTGAGCATCTTTAGTATCATTCTAGAGAGTGGTCTTTCTTGAGAAACAAGTTTTCGTAGTAGATTTATCAATGAACATGTAAGGTATGTTCAGCTTCCTCCTTGGTCTGCTTTTTCTGTGACAATGTCTTTATGGATGACTCTCAACATTTACAACTAACATAACATTTGCACGTTAATAAGGAACAGCTAATGGGTTGTTTTATTTTTACTCACTTTTTTGGTGGCCATATGGGTGTCGCTTCATATTCATGGACTTTTTCTTGTTCACGGTGTCATTTTCTAACTATTTGGTTTTCTTACTATCTTCATGTTTTTTACACAACTGTTTGTTATACTGGATCACAAGGTATTTCAATGCCTATTATTTGGCAAACATTCATTGGGAATGTTACGTGTGACTAACACCCATGGATCGGTTAATTTAATTTTTATCATTATTTTTGTTCTCTCTCATTCAACGTATTACCAGCCTTGATAAAGTCCCAGTATGGGACGAAACACATGTCAGCTGTAACGTTTTCTACGGGCTGTTTTTGTTACCATCTACAGATAATATCTTTAATAGACTGGACTATTGGACACATTTTATATGAACTGGTAGCCACACACAGTAGTGGAAGTCGTACACACAGTGAACTTTTCTTCTACCTTATGGTCAAATGGAACCCTATGGAAATGGACATTAATTTCATTGTGTTTTTGTTCTTGCTTCTTTTTTTCTGTTGATTATATAAATCTTAAATGTTATCACCATCTGTTGGTCTTTTCTCTTTACATGATAATGAAATAATTTCAAATTAATAATGATCATACTTAAGTTGGACACCCATATGTAACAATACGTCTGATTGTATTTTTCATTCATTGTTTTGCCTTGTATCTTCTCAAATGGTGCTTAATAGGCAATGTATTTTGCACTTTTGCATATATTTCTGAGTGGTCCACTATTATTTAATAACATGGGTTACTTTGATGCAGTTTTGATGTACAGAAACAGAAAAGCTGGTGGGATGGTGTACGTAGGATCTACAATTGACTGAGCATCTTTAGTATCATTCTAGAGAGTGATCTTTCTTGAGAAACAAGTTTTCATAGTAGATTTATCAATGAACATGTAAGGTATGTTCAGCTTCCTCCTTGGTCTGCTTTTTCTGTGACAATGTCTTTATGGATGACTCTCAACATTTACAACTAACATAACATTTGCACGTTAATAAGGAACAGCTAATGGGTTGTTTTATTTTTACTCACTTTTTTGGTGGCCATATGGGTGTCGCTTCATATTCATGGACTTTTTCTTGTTCACGGTGTCATTTTCTAACTATTTGGTTTTCTTACTATCTTCATGTTTTTTACACAACTGTTTGTTATACTGGATCACAAGGTATTTCAATGCCTATTATTTGGCAAACATTAATTGGGAATGTTACGTGTGACTAACACCCATGGATCGTTTAATTTAATTTTTATCATTATTTTTGTTCTCTCTAATTCAACGTATTACCAGCCTTGATAAAGTCCCAGTATGGGATGAAACACATGTCGGCTGTAATGTTTTCTACGGGCTGTTTTTGTTACCATCTACAGATAATATCTTTAATAGACTGGACTATTGGACACATTTTATATGAACTGGTAGCCACACACAGTAGTGGAAGTCGTACACACAGTGAACTTTTCTTCTACCTTATGGTCAAATGGAACCCTATGGAAATGGACATTAATTTCATTGTGTTTTTGTTCTTGCTTCTTTTTTTCTGTTGATTATATAAATCTTAAATGTTATCACCATCTGTTGGTCTTTTCTCTTTACATGATAATGAAATAATTTCAAATTAATAATGATCATACTTAAGTTGGACACCCATATGTAACAATACGTCTGATTGTATTTTTCATTCATTGTTTTGCCTTGTATCTTCTCAAATGGTGCTTAATAGGCAATGTATTTTGCACTTTTGCATATATTTCTGAGTGGTCCACTATTATTTAATAACATGGGTTACTTTGATGCAGTTTTGATGTACAGAAACAGAAAAGCTGGTGGGATGGTGTACGTAGGATCTACAATTGACTGAGCATCTTTAGTATCATTCTAGAGAGTGATCTTTCTTGAGAAACAAGTTTTCATAGTAGATTTATCAATGAACATGTAAGGTATGTTCAGCTTCCTCCTTGGTCTGCTTTTTCTGTGACAATGTCTTTATGGATGACTCTCAACATTTACAACTAACATAACATTTGCACGTTAATAAGGAACAGCTAATGGGTTGTTTTATTTTTACTCACTTTTTTGGTGGCCATATGGGTGTCGCTTCATATTCATGGACTTTTTCTTGTTCACGGTGTCATTTTCTAACTATTTGGTTTTCTTACTATCTTCATGTTTTTTACACAACTGTTTGTTATACTGGATCACAAGGTATTTCAATGCTTATTATTTGGCAAACATTAATTGGGAATGTTACGTGTGACTAACACCCATGGATCGTTTAATTTAATTTTTATCATTATTTTTGTTCTCTCTAATTCAACGTATTACCAGCCTTGATAAAGTCCCAGTATGGGACGAAACACATGTCGGCTGTAATGTTTTCTACGGGCTGTTTTTGTTACCATCTACAGATAATATCTTTAATAGACTGGACTATTGGACACCTTTTATATGAACTTGTAGCCACACACAGTAGTGGAAGTCATACACACAGTGAACTTTTCTTCTACCTTATGGTCAAATGGAACCCTATGGAAATGGACATTAATTTCATTGTGTTTTTGTTCTTGCTTCTTTTTTTCTGTTGATTATATAAATCTTAAATGTTATCACCATCTGTTGGTCTTTTCTCTTTACATGATAATGAAATAATTTCAAATTAATAATGATCATACTTAAGTTGGACACCCATATGTAACAATACGTCTGATTGTATTTTTCGTTCATTGTTTTGCTTTGTATCTTCTCAAATGGTGCTTAATAGGCAATGTATTTTGCACTTTTGCATATATTTCTGAGTGGTCCACTATTATTTATTAACATGGGTTACTTTGATGCAGTTTTGATGTACAGAAACAGAATAGCTGGTGGGATGGTGTACGTAGGATCTACAATTGACTGAGCATCTTTAGTATCATTCTAGAGAGTGGTCTTTCTTGAGAAACAAGTTTTCGTAGTAGATTTATCAATGAACATGTAAGGTATGTTCAGCTTCCTCCTTGGTCTGCTTTTTCTGTGACAATGTCTTTATGGATGACTCTCAACATTTACAACTAACATAACATTTGCACGTTAATAAGGAACAGCTAATGGGTTGTTTTATTTTTACTCACTTTTTTGGTGGCCATATGGGTGTCGCTTCATATTCATGGACTTTTTCTTGTTCACAGTGTCATTTTCTAACTATTTGGTTTTCTTACTATCTTCATGTTTTTTACACAACTGTTTGTTATACTGGATCACAAGGTATTTCAATGCCTATTATTTGGCAAACATTCATTGGGAATCTTACGCGTGACTAACACACATGGATCGTTTAATTTAATTTTTATCATGATTTTTGTTCTCTCTAATTCAACGTATTACCAGCCTTGATAAAGTCCCAGTATGGGACGAAACACATGTCGGCTGTAACGTTTTCTACGGGCTGAAATTTGTTACCATCTGCAGATAATATCTTTAATAGACAGGACTATTGGACACATTTTATATGAAGTTCTAGCCACACGCAGTAGTGGAAGTCGTACACACAGTGAACTTTTCTTCTACCTTATGATCAAATGGAACCCTATGGAAATGGACATTAATTTCATTGTGTTTTTGTTCTTGCTTCTTTTTTTCTGTTGATTATATCAATCTTAAACCATCTGTTGGTCTTTTCTCTTTACATGATAATGAAATAATTTCAAATGAATAATGATCATACTTAACTTGGACACCCATATGGAACAATACGTCTGATTGTATTTTTCATTCATTGTTTTGCCTTGTATCTTCTCAAATGGTGCTTAATAGGCAATGTATTTTGCACTTTTGCATATATTTCTGAGTGGTCCACTATTATTTAATAACATGGGTTACTTTGATGCAGTTTTGATGTACAGAAACAGAAAAGCTGGTGGGATGGTGTACGTAGGATCTACAATTGACTGAGCATCTTTAGTATCATTCTAGAGAGTGATCTTTCTTGAGAAACAAGTTTTCGTAGTAGATTTATCAATGAACATGTAAGGTATGTTCAGCTTCCTCCTTGGTCTGCTTTTTCTGTGACAATGTCTTTATGGATGACTCTCAACATTTACAACTAACATAACATTTGCACGTTAATAAGGAACAGCTAATGGGTTGTTTTATTTTTACTCACTTTTTTGGTGGCCATATGGGTGTCGCTTCATATTCATGGACTTTTTCTTGTTCACGGTGTCATTTTCTAACTATTTGGTTTCCTTACTATCTTCATGTTTTTTACACAACTGTTTGTTATACTGGATCACAAGGTATTTCAATGCCTATTATTTGGCAAACATTCATTGGGAATGTTACGTGTGACTAACACCCATGGATCGTTTAATTTAATTTTTATCATTATTTTTGTTCTCTCTAATTCAACGTATTACCAGCCTTGATAAAGTCCCAGTATGGGACGAAACACATGTCGGCTGTAATGTTTTCTACGGGCTGTTTTTGTTACCATCTACAGATAATATCTTTAATAGACTGGACTATTGGACACCTTTTATATGAACTTGTAGCCACACACAGTAGTGGAAGTCATACACACAGTGAACTTTTCTTCTACCTTATGGTCAAATGGAACCCTATGGAAATGGACATTAATTTCATTGTGTTTTTGTTCTTGCTTCTTTTTTTCTGTTGATTATATAAATCTTAAATGTTATCACCATCTGTTGGTCTTTTCTCTTTACATGATAATGAAATAATTTCAAATTAATAATGATCATACTTAAGTTGGACACCCATATGTAACAATACGTCTGATTGTATTTTTCGTTCATTGTTTTGCCTTGTATCTTCTCAAATGGTGCTTAATAGGCAATGTATTTTGCACTTTTGCATATATTTCTGAGTGGTCCACTATTATTTAATAACATGGGTTACTTTGATGCAGTTTTGATGTACAGAAACAGAAAAGCTGGTGGGATGGTGTACGTAGGATCTACAATTGACTGAGCATCTTTAGTATCATTCTAGAGAGTGGTCTTTCTTGAGAAACAAGTTTTCGTAGTAGATTTATCAATGAACATGTAAGGTATGTTCAGCTTCCTCCTTGGTCTGCTTTTTCTGTGACAATGTCTTTATGGATGACTCTCAACATTATTTACAACTAACATAACATTTGCACGTTAATAAGGAACAGCTAATGGGTTGTTTTATTATTACTCACTTTTTTGGTGGCCATATGGGTGTCGCTTCATATTCATGGACTTTTTCTTGTTCACAGTGTCATTTTCTAACTATTTGGTTTTCTTACTATCTTCATGTTTTTTACACAACTGTTTGTTATACTGGATCACAAGGTATTTCAATGCCTATTATTTGGCAAACATTCATTGGGAATGTTACGCGTGACTAACACACATGGATCGTTTAATTTAATTTTTATCATGATTTTTGTTCTCTCTAATTCAACGTATTACCAGCCTTGATAAAGTCCCAGTATGGGACGAAACACATGTTGGCTGTAACGTTTTCTACGGGCTGAAATTTGTTACCATCTGCAGATAATATCTTTAATAGACAGGACTATTGGACACATTTTATATGAAGTTCTAGCCACACGCAGTAGTGGAAGTCGTACACACAGTGAACTTTTCTTCTACCTTATGGTCAAATGGAACCCTATGGAAATGGACATTAATTTCATTGTGTTTTTGTTCTTGCTTCTTTTTTTCTGTTGATTATATCAATCTTAAACCATCTGTTGGTCTTTTCTCTTTACATGATAATGAAATAATTTCAAATTAATAATGATCATATTTAACTTGGACACCCATATGGAACAATACGTCTGATTGTATTTTTCATTCATTGTTTTGCCTTGTATCTTCTCAAATGGGGCTTAATAGGCAATGTATTTTGCACTTTTGCATATATTTCTGAGTGGTCCACTATTATTTAATAACATGGGTTACTTTGATGCAGTTTTGATGTACAGAAACAGAAAAGCTGGTGGGATGGTGTACGTAGGATCTACAATTGACTGAGCATCTTTAGTATCATTCTAGAGAGTGATCTTTCTTGAGAAACAAGTTTTCGTAGTAGATTTATCAATGAACATGTAAGGTATGTTCAGCTTCCTCCTTGGTCTGCTTTTTCTGTGACAATGTCTTTATGGATGACTCTCAACATTTACAACTAACATAACATTTGCACGTTAATAAGGAACAGCTGATGGGTTGTTTTATTTTTACTCACTTTTTTGGTGGCCATATGGGTGTCGCTTCATATTCATGGACTTTTTCTTGTTCACGGTGTCATTTTCTAACTATTTGGTTTTCTTACTATCTTCATGTTTTTTACACAACTGTTTGTTATACTGGATCACAAGGTATTTCAATGCCTATTATTTGGCAAACATTAATTGGGAATGTTACGTGTGACTAACACCCATGGATCGTTTAATTTAATTTTTATCATTATTTTTGTTCTCTCTAATTCAACGTATTACCAGCCTTGATAAAGTCCCAGTATGGGACGAAACACATGTCGGCTGTAATGTTTTCTACGGGCTGTTTTTGTTACCATCTACAGATAATATCTTTAAGAGACTGGACTATTGGACACCTTTTATATGAACTTGTAGCCACACACAGTAGTGGAAGTCATACACACAGTGAACTTTTCTTCTACCTTATGGTCAAATGGAACCCTATGGAAATGGACATTAATTTCATTGTGTTTTTGTTCTTGCTTCTTTTTTTCTGTTGATTATATAAATCTTAAATGTTATCACCATCTGTTGGTCTTTTCTCTTTACATGATAATGAAATAATTTCAAATTAATAATGATCATACTTAAGTTGGACACCCATATGTAACAATACGTCTGATTGTATTTTTCATTCATTGTTTTACCTTGTATCTTCTCAAATGGTGCTTAATAGGCAATGTATTTTGCACTTTTGCTTATATTTCTGAGTGGTCCTCTATTATTTAATAACATGGGTTACTTTGATGCAGTTTTGATGTACAGAAACAGAAAAGCTGGTGGGATGGTGTACGTAGGATCTACAATTGACTGAGCATCTTTAGTATCATTCTAGAGGGTGGTCTTTCTTGAGAAACAAGTTTTCGTAGTAGATTTATCAATGAACATGTAAGGTATGTTCAGCTTCCTCCTTGGTCTGCTTTTTCTGTGACAATGTCTTTATGGATGACTCTCAACATTTACAACTAACATAACATTCGCACGTTAATAAGGAACAGCTAATGGGTTGTTTTATTTTTACTCACTTTTTTGGTGGCCATATGGGTGTCGCTTCATATTCATGGACTTTTTCTTGTTCACGGTGTCATTTTCTAACTATTTGGTTTTCTTACTATCTTCATGTTTTTTACACAACTGTTTGTTATACTGGATCACAAGGTATTTCAATGCCTATTATTTGGCAAACATTCATTGGGAATGTTACGTGTGACTAACACCCATGGATCGTTTAATTTAATTTTTATCATTATTTTTGTTCTCTCTAATTCAACGTATTACCAGCCTTGATAAAGTCCCAGTATGGGACGAAACACATGTTGGCTGTAACGTTTTCTACGGGCTGAAATTTGTTACCATCTGCAGATAATATCTTTAATAGACTGGACTATTGGACACATTTTATATGAACTTCTAGCCACACGCAGTAGTGGAAGTCGTACACACAGTGAACTTTTCTTCTACCTTATGGTCAAATGAAACCCTATAGAAATGGACATTAATTTCATTGTGTTTTTGTTCTTGCTTCTTTTTTTCTGTTGATTATATCAATCTTAAACCATCTGTTGGTCTTTTCTCTTTACATGATAATGAAATAATTTCAAATTAATAATGATCATACTTAACTTGGACACCCATATGTAACAATACGTCTGATTGTATTTTTCATTCATTGTTTTGCCTTGTATCTTCTCAAATGGTGCTTAAAAGGCAATGTATTTTGCACTTTTGCATATATTTCTGAGTGGTCCACTATTATTTAATAACATGGGTTACTTTGATGCAGTTTTGATGTACAGAAACAGAAAAGCTGGTGGGATGGTGTACGTAGTAGACAAGAGTAAAACTTTGCTAGGCTGGAGCAACATGAACCAGGGATTATACTTGACCCTAATCATCCAGAACAAATGTTATTCACCTTGCAAAACAGAAGAATTGGACCATTTGTTAGGAGAAGGAATTATAACTACAATATAATCTTCTGAGTTGCTCAGTCCCATAGTTTTGGCAAGGAAGTCCAATGGGAGTCTGCCCATGTGCATGGATCTGAGAGATCTGAATGGAAGTATTTGGGTGGATGGACATCCCCTGTCTTGAATTAATGTAATGTTGATCAATATGTGAGAGACCAAATATTTTTCCACATTAGACTTATCAAGTTATTTTCATGAGTTGGGTTGCATCCAAATTCCAAGTACAGGACATCCTTTTTCACACCTGAAAGGGCATTCCAGTTTATGTGCATGCTTTTTGGTTTGGCCTCTGTGTCTGAGGGTTTTAGAGTATTGAGCAAGCTGGATTAAGTGGTCTAGCTAATGTGTTGTTCTTTCAAATCAACATTATGGTTTAGGGTTCTAATGGGGAACAACAAGATTCAGCTTTGGAAAAGGTCTTGAAGAGGTTGTAACAAGCTGTGTTAACCATTGGGGTAGACAAGTGTATGTTTGAGGAAGAAGAAGTGGAATATCTGGTATACACATTGTCTTTGCAAAGGGATAAATCTAAGTTGAAACTAATGGAAACCATTGAGAAAGCAACTGCACTGAGTAACAAAGAGTAGTTAAGATCCTTCTTATGATTAGCAGAGTACTTCTCTAAGTTTGTCAAACACTTTTGCATGTTTTACGTTCCCTGGTGAAGTAGGGAGTCAAGCATGAGTGGTCTAACAAATGTCAGGTAGCATTTAACGAAGTGAAGTAAGCAATTGTTAATGCTGGGGATCTGAAGCCTTTTGATCTAAAGGGTGTTCTATTGTGGTGATTGATACCAGTGCATATGGACTTAGTGTAGTGTTAATGGGGTTGGACAAGGGACATAAAAGAGTTGTGGTGTTCGCATCGTGCAAATTAATTGGGGTTGAAAGTATGCATTCAACCATCGAAAAAGAGGCATTGGCATACTGGTGTGGTCACTCTATTTCAGAAATGTATGTGTGGGATATTCGCTGCAAATTTTGTGCGAATCATAGGCCACTGCATGATCGGTTCACAACAAAAGGGTCTAAAAAAGTGATACCATGCACAGACAAATGGCTATATCACCTGCAAGAATTTATCAAGTATCAAGTATGTACCTGGTTCCAAAAAAATCAATGATGACTGTTTGTCTCGGTTGCACTTATATATTGAGGCCCAGCTCAAGGAGGATTAGTTGATGGTTGATAAATAGGTGTTGCCATCAGGAAGAATGAGTGGAAGGAAGCATTGCTAGAAGATGAAACCTTGCAATTACTGATTTCCAAGTTACGTGTTGAGTCATAAAGAGAAGTTGTATTTTAGCAAATTTCTACCTGTGTAGAAGGAGTTGTCTGATGTAAAGGTCATTGTAAGAAGATTTGACAAGCTGGTGGTACCAAAGGATTTATGTCAAAGATTATTACTGCTGTTGTATAAAGGACATGGTGCCATATTAACCATGAAAAAAATGACTGGGTAATGATTTTTAGTGGCCTGCAATCACGTCAGGAGGTTTTCTGTGTCTCTATGCCTAACAGATGTAGTGATAAAATTCATAAAGTTTCAGAAACACCTATTCAACCAGTGGTTTTTCCCATTAGGGCTTGGGAGAAAGTTACCATTGACATTTGTGCCTGTTTGAGTGCCTAGGTCCTGATAGTAAATTTACTCTTGTACTCGTGGATTGTTTCTCCAAATGGCTAGACATTGTGGCCCATATTTATACTTTTTGACGCACAACTGCGCCAACGCAGTTGTGCGTCAAAAATTTTACCGCCGGCTAACGCCATTCCAACGCACCATGCGGGCGCCTTTTTAATGGAATGACGTTAGCCGGCGCTGCGGACTGGTGTGCGTAAAAAAAAATGACTCACACCAGGCAGCGCCAGCGTATGGGAAATGGGGGTTGTGCATCAAAAAATGGGGCAAGTCAGGTCTGAGGCAAAATTCAGGCCTCAAACCAGATTTGCGCCATTTTTTTGGACGCCCAATCTCCATTGACATGACTCCTGTCTTAGCAAAGACAGGAGTCATGCCCCTTTGCCCAATGGCCATGCCCAGGGGACTTATGTCCCCTGGGCATGGTCATTGGGCATAGTGGCATGTAGGGGGGCCCAAATCAGGCCCCCGCTATGCCACAAAAATAATCTGACAAAAATACTTACCCGAACTTACCTTTACTTCCCTGGGATGGGTCCCTCCATCCTTGGGTGTCCTCCTGGGGTGGGCAAGGGTGGCAGGGGATGTCCCTGGGTGCAGGGGAGGGCACCTCTGGGCTCCTTCCGAGCCCACAGGTCCCTTAACGCCTGCCCTGACCCAGGCGTTAAAAAACGGCGCCCATCAGGCTGTGCGTAGTTTTTTAAGGCCCACCCCCTCCTGTGCGTCAAAATGACGTCAGAGTATAAATATGGGGCACAGGCCTTAAAGTCATTTTTTGGAAGGGAACGCCTACCTTGCATATAATTAACGCAAGGCTGGTTCCCCCTTCAAAAAAATGACGCACATGGTGGAATTTTGACGCCCGCGGGGTCGGACGTCAAAGTATAAATATGGGGCAGGGTTTGCGCCGATTGTGCGTCAAAAATTTTGGCGCACATTCGGCGCAAACAGAGTATAAATATGCCCCTGTTTTTCTTAAGGAAGTGAAGGTAGCGTATGTGATTTCGCTTTGTGAAGAGATATTCAGGAGAAAAGGTTGTCCAGAAATGGTTTCATCTGATAATATTCCAAAATTTGTTGGCAAGGATTTTAGCATTTTTCTCTAAAAACAGGGAATCTAACATCATAGAAATGCTGTTTATAATCCTCATGAAAATGGCCTGGTTGAACGGTTCAATAGGGTGCTGGAAGAGAACATCCAGTTAGCTTTAGAAAAGGGTTTGAACTGGAAAAAAAGAGATGAGGAACACGTTGTGGAGTTATGGAACACACCATTCGTGAACAGGAGAAACTCAGGGCCATATTTACAAGAAGGTGGAGCATCAGATTTGGTGTGCCACTTTTCCTGCACTCCCTAACAACACCATCTGTGCACCGAATTTACAATATGGCACACCATGGGGCAGATTAGGACAATAGCATCAAAGAATTTTGATGTTATCGTGGTGAAGAGAAACCCATTGAAATTAATGAACATGTCATTTTGATGTTATCGATGTAAAGAGAAGCCCATTGAAAGTAATGAAGACGTCATTTTAACGCCAGCCTAAGGCAGGCGTTAAAAATGACACTAAATATTGCTTGGTGAAATGCTATAAATTTCACTGCGCCATTTTTACGGGCCTTCCTGTCTGAGAACGCCCCCCTTTCATACATTATGCCTGGCACAGGCATAATGTGGCACAAAGAGTTACAAAGTGGTGCAATGCATTCATTGATGGACTTTGTAATTATGGCGAAGGAGAATGGCCTCCTTAACCCCACATTAGCATAAACAAAATGACGCTAGTGTGGTGCTAAGAAGCGCTATGGCCTAGTAACCCTCATTTTTTTTGTTGAAAGGAAGAATGATGTGTACTCCTACAGTTCCAACCTCGATGGAAATGACTTTGTGTCAGGTGTTTGTTAAAGGGGCATTTAGAAACAAGATGGAGGAGTGTCAACATCATTATGTACAATGAAGGGTTAAAAAAGAGAGAATTTGGGGAAAGTGATTGGGTGAGAGTGAGTTTTGCTGGGCATGTCAGGCATAGGCATTCCAAGTGGTCTAATCCCCTGAGAGTGTGTCTGAGAAAGGGTTGTGTCGTGCATCTGGAGGATGGAAAGTGGGAGAATGTGAAGAAGGTGACTATGTGCCATGACTCAGAGCCAAGAATATGGGGCAGATTTGAAATGCCTATTTCATCACTTTTGGTGTAAGTGACTATCCACAGAGGAAAAGATTTGAGGTACGTGTTAGGAGGAAACCTAAGAAATGAGACGGTTATATATGTGCTTGAAAGGTTTTGTAATGCACAGATTTGATAATACATTTTATGATTTGTAAATATTTCTTTTCTTTCTACAGATTTTTGTTTTCTATTGATGTTTAGTGTTTTCATTAGATTGGGGAATGTGTTGTGTATTATGTACTCTATGATTCATGAGACCAGTTTCACTGGGTTGGAATTCTGTGTCAGGAATGTTCTAGAATGTTGGTAAGGGATCTGCGGGAGGGCATGGGGGTGTTGTAGATAGAACTGATGCTCTTAAAATGTTTCTCAGCTCGTCCATGGGCCTATACAGACACACCAGTGGCAAAGCTCTAACAAAGATGTTTAAAAAATAAAATGCCACAAAATAAAATATATAATAGCAGCGCAACTCGCGGAGCCCTTTTACAAGTTTTCTGCCAGCCTGACCTGGCTGACCGGTGGAAACCTTGAAAAAGAGCCTTCCTGCCAGTCAGTCCAGCGGGAACAGTGATACAGAATTTCTCTTGTTTTTCTTAAAGGAGCCGAGTGCTATCTCATAGCACAGAGGGGGATGACTAGGACCCTTGGAATGAACACTGTCTGCATAGCAGGCAGTAGGCATTTTGATGGAGCTGGGCACGGAGCTGGGCAAGCAGTAGGCATTCTGACGGAGCTGGGCATGGGGGCCCCCTGCACTACCTTTCTGCCAGCATTTCCATGGCGGGGTCTCAGACATGAAAAGGCTAGTGGATTGTAATCAGCATCACGGCAGTGAGTTCAGCACCGCCATGGCTGATTACAAGCTGACCGTCAACCAGGACCATGTTCCTGGTGGGGATCATTGGTCCTTTGGCGGTCTGACCTCCAAAGTTGTGATTTGTGGTAGGACCGTCAAAGACACTGCGGTCCTGAAGAAATATAACTGAGGGATTAAAAGCAGATACCCTCTTTTCAATAGCGGACCTTTTCCTATGATTATTTAATCCATTAACATTCCAGGATAAAAATCTTAATGGCAAAAGAGATTTTGTCATTTAATTAAATCTTGAGTTAGTGTGCGTATGCCCCCCCTGATCTGGAGTAAGATACCCTAACCAATTGTAACAATCCTTTGCAGTGACAGAAACAGATCCTGATATCCATGCCTCTCCCCCCTCTCCTCCCCCTTCAGTGGCCCACACCTGGAGCCCTCCCACCTTGTCAACCCGGGGCCACATCCCTCCCCCACCCTCTTTCCCACTTCTTCCCTAACGAGGTGCCTTATCATAGCACCCTAGGCCAAAGGCTAGAGAGAGAAAATTAGAATAGTCTCTCCATGAGCTGTGGCAAAAAAAAAAAAAAGGGGGGAGATTCCCCTACTGTGATGCTGTAATTTTTAGTATTCAATATATCACCTTGTGGTCTTTATTAAGTTCTTCCCCCTTCTCCTCCCCCCACCCCGCCCCCCCTTACTCGTGCCGACTGCTCAGAGTTTTGAATTGCATGCAGCAAGGATTTAGCAGTGTCAACTGTATGAATAAAATTTGAGTGACCCTGAAAAAACACTTTAAGTTTAGATTGTTGCACAAGGCCAGCCTGTGCCCCTGCTTTTTGAAAAGCTGGAATCATCTCTTTCAATTCTCTTCTTTGATGCGCTGCCACCACTGACATATCTGAAAAAATCTTGAAGGCATAGTCCCAGGGAATCTGAAAAGTTTTGGTTCTAATTGCCTTCTGGAAGATCTGTTCCTTGATACGAAAGTCACCACAGTTCACTAGTATAGTTCGAGGATATTTAGAGTTTAACGGTTGGATTGCAGGGACCCGATGGGCCCTCATAATTGTTAGATCCGGATACTTATCCTCGAGCCCTGTTAGAACATGACTTTTAATAAGATCTGTTACCAATTCCGTAACTGTCTGACCGTTTTCGCGCCCTTCAGGGACTCCCGTAAATCGCAAATTTGATCTACGTGATCGATTTTCAGCATCGTCTAGAAGGATCTGTAGATCTAGCAGATCAGCTTGGCACTTTGCCAGAGATGGTTCTACCGTTGCCCGAGTATCCTCGAGATCAGAGACTCATTGTTAGATAACTGTAATTCGTGAGTTAAGTTGCTGGATGTTACTACAAATCAAGTTCAATTGTGATTCTGTTCTCTGATTTGCATCGTCCTGGGAAACTTTCAACATTTTTAACTCACTTAGTATCTGCAGAAGTAAGTTGTCCGAAGGAACACTGGCATTTGTCATAACTGTTGAACCCTGTGACGAAGCTCCACTTTGCTCATTAGGCCCGGCCGAAACCCATATTCCATTTAATAAAGTTTTGGGCTTTTAAATGTTTAAAAAAATAAATGATTTTAAAGTGCTTGCGGCAGCTTCAGCAGCTCATAGAGGGGTGGCAGTTTTTCTAGCTAAAACCCTGAATGCAAAACCACTGGACTTTCTCTCTGACCCTGAGGGGCGTTGGTGCTGGGTTCAGTGTGTAGTCGCAATGGAGAGATTCATTTTTGTTAGTTTCTATGCTCCTCTGACGGACAATCCATTCCCTTTTGCAGCTGACAGGGAAAATTATTGTTGGGGGGGACTTCAACTTTCTTCAGGACCCAGTTCTAGACACTACCGTAAAAAGGCAAAAGACAGTACAAACCTAAAGTAGCAAAGACCTTTCGAGATTATTTTAAGTTTTTGGCGCAATGTGATCCCTGGAGGGCAAACACCCCCGATGTGAGGGAATATACCTGTATCTCCTTGCGGTATAAAAGTTCCTCGCGCATAGATTTTTTTTTTATCTCTGAAACATTTTGCTATCGATCTCAATCGGTCCAGCATTCTGGTCTCTCAGACCATGCCCTTTTGCTGCTGGAAATCTCGATCCACTCTACAGTTCACCTACCTCAGATCACAAGGTGGATTTTTTATCTCCGCCTTTTGTCGGAAGAAGGGTGGATACAGACTTCACAGGTTGAAATAAGGGATTTCTTTCAACGCAATCAGGGGTCTTCAACCCCAGCAATAGTCTGGGTTGCATTTAAGGCCTATTTTAGGGGCTGGGTAATTGTCAAAGAGGTAGCTGATAAACGGGCTCTGAAACAACAAACTGCGGTATTGGAAGATGTAGTTCATATGTGTTTAGTCACCTATTTGTATGCCCCTTCAGATACTAATAGGAAGGCCTTCGAAGCTGCCAAGGAAGCGCTGGCGGGATTCTTTTTGAAAAAGGTTGATATAGAATATGGGTCTTATAAACAGAAGAGTTACGAAGAGAGTAATTTTACAGGAAAATTCTTGGCATGGCAAGCTCGAGATCGTATTGCTGGCAATGTTATACACGCTTTAAGATGCCCGGTCAACGGGGTTAGGCGTACTGACCCCAGAGACCTTGACCAAATTACGTTGGAACATTATAGACAAATCTATAGTGATGTTTCAATTATAGATTCCAGGACCATTGAGAAGTTCCTGATGGGCCTTGATATTCCTTCCCTTTCAGATGAGGACTGTGTGGCATTGTCTCAACCATTTATAAAGCCAGAACTTCTAGACGTTGTGAAGAATCTCCCCACAGGGAAAACCTGTGGTCCGGATGGCTTTCCGGCTGAGTTCTATAAGACTTTTATAAATGCATTTGATGAGGAGTTCTTGGCCCTTTTAAATGGTTTACTACGGGCGAAAAAATCCCCAGAACTTGGCATGCAGGGAATGTGGTTAGCTTCCCTAAGAAAAATAAATATAGGGAGGATCCAAATGCTTACCGTCCAATTTCATTGTTAAACACAGACTATAAAATAATGACAAAACTACTGGCTAATAGGCTTAATGGGGTAATTAATAAATTGGTGCATCCCGATCAAAACGGTTTTGTGGCTGGTCGACAACTGGCTACAAACACACACTATTTAGCAGAGGCCCTTGATTATTTCACGACTAATAGTGTCCCTGCCATTATTCTTTTGCTGGACGCGGAAAAAGCCTTTGATTTGGTTCTTTGGGACACTCTTTTTTTAATTTCATCTAGTTATAAGGTACCCACTCAAGTTATTTCTTTAATTCAAAGGCTGTACTCAAACTCTGAGGCTAATATTATTATAAACTCAAAGTGTGTCGGACAGCTTCAAATACAACGGTGGACTAGACAAGGGTGCCCGTTATCTGCTATTTTATTTGCCCTTTTTATTGAACCACTCGCCATTAAAATTAGACAGCATAGTCAGATTCAGCCACCGTTAAAATCAATGGGAAAGATCAAACTTTATGCAGATGATATTATTCTGTTTTTAGACATAAAACACTCTTCTCAGGAAGAGGCCTTTAATCTATTTAAAGAATTTCAGCAAATCGGTGGCTATAAGATTAATAGGACCAAGACTGACATTATTCTCTGTCGTACTACTCCTAGTTGTCTTCTTCCTGAATTAAGAGAATGTGTAAATCCCAATCCAAAAAGATACTTGGGGGTTTATTTTTCGCCCAATATAAGTGATCTGAAGCTGAATTTCGCTCCTTTACTTCAGAAAACTCAGGCTCTACTGACTCGTTGGAGGCCTCTCCCTCTCTCTATATTAGGCCGCATCGCATTAATTAAAAAAATTAAAATGTCAATTTTACCACTTTTCAATTTCTTGGTTGCGGCTATTCCGTGTGTTCTAACGCAACTTTTTTTTAAAAAACTGGAATCCCTATTTCGCTCATTTATTTGGCAGAACCGAAAGGCCCGAGCCGCTTTGAGTATACTGTACGCCGTTAAGGAGAAGGGGGGACTGGCCTTGCCAAATTTCAAAGATTACTATTATGCATTTTTTGCACACTATTATGCTAGTTTTAAATTAGAATACTCCGTGAAAAGCGCGACGGGTGCTACTGCACCAGTCGCACGGCCACAACACCGCCGGCTCATTAGGAGCCGGCTCCTATGTTGCGGCCTCATCCCCGCTGGGCCGGTGGGCGTAAACTTGGTTTGCGCCCGCTGGCCCAGCAGGGATGTCGTAATGGGGTCCGCGGGAGTGCGCCTGCATTGGCGGCTGCACAGCGGTTACCGATTGGCGGGCGGCGGTAGCCGTCCGCAAGCTTGTAATGACCCCCTCTATCTTAGTCTGACTGTACAGAGGAGAGAAGTTCCATACTATTCTGATTTTTCCCTGTAGAGGTTCTATTTTGAGGAGCTGAACAGTTCCTGATGACTTTATGTCTATCTTTGACTTTATTGCTTCAATTTCTAATGTTGAATGCTGATCCCTTCTTCAATGATTCAGATAGACTAGAGTCCCCAGTGTTTGAGCCACCCCCTTTCACTGCCCGTTGCTAAAGCTGATCGAACAGATGTCCAGTTGACGAAGAGAAATCGCAGCTTGCTGATCCACATGAGGAGAGGTATAACAAAATGCGATTGTTCTTGTTGTAGGTTTTGTTCTTTGTTTTAGGTACCAACCGCTAGTTCATAGAGCCATAGCTAGATGTTTTTCCAAATTAACTTTTGACTAAATTGTTTTGCATGGAGTCCAAACATGCTATTCTAATCAGAAGGTTGGTTAGGGAGTCACCAGAAATGCTAACAAATTATTGCTAAAAAGAGTTGATGTTGTTCACCTGTTGAATCTAGATGTATGTTATTTATATTGCGCAATTATTCTTGCTCTCAATTTGTACTGTGACTCTTGGATGTTTAATTGACAATGCGTTAACTAAATTGAGATTCTTTAGAAGATATGGTCAACCAGTGTTGTTTATGTATGTTCACCATTTGGTTTTGAGACTAATTTATGTAATATCATCATAGTTAATATAGGCAAATAATCTTTCTAACTTTACATAAAAGTGTGGTTATTCATGACCAAATGGATCATGGTGCATGAGAGTTATTGAGTCCACAGATATAATTGACGCTATGTTGTTGATTATGTGGTGGATTTTCAGTGTATTTAGGACTTATGGTGGAATCACTCTAAGTGACGTCAAAAGGTTTATCGAACCTCAAACGCGTCCCCTTATAAATTAACAATAAAGAAACAAATAAGGACAGAAACTCTAACAGTTTGATGGGAATTAGTTGGTCGTGATGGGTAGCTGGTGTTTGGATGATGTTTGGAATGATGGTGTGGTATGAACAATGTACTGAAATGTGGGGTAGATTTTCTAGGATGAGGTTTTTAACATTGTTGTAAAAAGGTCAGAAAGTGCTGCTTTCAAAGTCTTGATGTCAAAATTGCCGGAGCAGTTTACAAACAGGACAAATATATTTTTAGGGTAGTATAAGGGTGAGGTGCTGATAGTGTGTGAGATTTACATTAATAGACATTTTACTGGGATTAGATCTGTAGATTGGGTTAAATGGTGGTCAAGAAGAAAGTGACTAGTGAAGAGTTCTACAGCATAAATTCATAGTGGGATCCTAGATCCAAGTGTATGGTTAGGAAGACTTGAGGATGAACTTGACGTCACATATATATTAAATTTCCACCACTCATAAAATGTAAATGTCCAGAAAAGCACCCCCCCCAACAACGGACCTCTCCCAGAGGCCCTTATGTCATTTTGATTGCATTGCTAATATTCAGCCTCAGTTAGAGCATGATGCTGTCCAATGTCAACTTCAGAGGGCAAAGGCACAGTAGCTGCTGGAAGTAGTTGCTACTCTTTCTCAGGCTGCACTGCACTCTAAATATGTAACAGAGAACAGGAGCCTCTGCTCCAATGAGTGTGCCTCAGAGACAGGCATGTGCTGTGTCAGACACTTTGCTCCACACCCTGTGGGTTGGTCATGACTGCTAATGTGCTGCATTTGAGATGCAGCTTGCACTCCATATTCTTCTTTCCACACAGTCACTCGCCTATTTATCCACCATGCACTCAGTAACTCTCGCATTTATCCATTCAGGAAGTCATGTATTCATTCATCTCCCCCACGTGACTCAGACTCACAACCCAACCCCACCACAAAAAAATAATTGGAAATCAATGAACATGTGATCTATTGGCTTTATCAGTGATTGCTTATTTCACTTTTAATCATGTCCTGTGCAAGACAGATATCTGAGCTAAGGCTCATACAATAATGTTGTGATATTGACCCACACTAATGCTGTAACCTTTCCCCAACCATGTGATGATTGATGTAGACCTCCACTCAGAAGGAGGAGTGGAGGACTAAAACAATAATTACACTGTTCTTTAGACCTCACTGTTTCTAACTTTGTCACAATTTGGAGTGGGTTGGATTGAGTGAGTTCAGCAAACAACGTTTTCCCACTTCCAAAACTATGAAAAGTTAAGTAGGGTTGGGTCTACTGTGTAGTGACATGTCATGGGATAGGACAGACAATAGTGACTTTGCATTTTGTATTTAGTAGGACCTTTCAGTCCACTGCAAAGGGCTGAACAGAAAGTGTAACTTCAGTGCCCCACAGGACTTCTTAAAAAAATGCACAGGGCTACTCAATGATGCACATCAACCCACACCTGAATATTCCAAATGGGCCACCTAGCTCACTGCCTGTCCATGTCTCACTGTTCTCTTTAGGTAAATCATGAGATTAATCTATGGATAAATGAGAGGCATCATTAAATAATTATCTAAAAAAAACGTTTGCATGCCAAGCCGTTGCTCCAAGAATACTCAACCACATATAAAGCTCATTTTACTGTAAAAAATAATGTGATGAAGCTGAAATGCCCATATAGAACAGCCAATACTGTACAGGATTTTTTACATCGTCTAGAGGGGCGCAGCCATGGCATGTCTCAGGCAAGGCTAAAACATGCTGCATCTAACAATCAGGCTTTTTTGTCAGTAGACTTCTTCCCATAGTCTACAAATACTTGGCAAACAACAACCAGTTCTTCAACCATGGTGTATCATATTGGGATTAAATAGAGCTACATTACATCTGCTGTAGCCTGAGATCTAGAAAGATAACCTACGATACAATATGTCCTTAAAATAGAATTTTTCCTTCACAGCCTCTCTAGCCACTGTTAATATGTGAGTGACATGCTATTGTACCAGACACAAAGATTACCCTGGAAGGCATCAAAAATACAAAAACAGACTTGCAATAATGTGCAGGGCCACCACTTGATCACTTGTGCTTATAGGTTGTGTGACTACAGATTAAAGCAGTTTCCCCAGAGCAAAATAGCTTCTAGACTGTGAAACACGATTCCAAATCATATAAGGCTACTTTCTAACCCTCTTACTTTAAGGAAAGACTTAAGAAAACAACTGCTCAGACAATTCTTCCCCAATTGACTCAGGTGTAACTCATACAGGAGCGGTTTTGCAGTTGCCCAAAGTTAACTGTTACAGGAAAGCAACAAGCCCTGTGCTTGCTGCTGAGTGCTCTATGCTTAATGCTCTATGGCACGTCTTCTTAAATTAGTTTCTATTACATTCACTGTTAATTGTAAAGCATTCTGATGCTCTGTGGCTGAGTCCCAGCTGTAATAAATACTTTCAATTAATAAAAACTAGGCCTCATGGAGTCTGATTATCACACAGAAAGCTTGCAGGCAGTCGAAGTAGCTTTATCTTTTTGTGTATTGTATTTTTGATGTGCACTTTGTTAAGGTTTAGAGGCAGCTACTGAGATGTAATTTGTAAGGTTAATACTTTTATCTAAGGCCCTCAAATATGAAATCAGGTTTAAAATATCTCAATTTGTTACAACCTTAAACGTAGTTTAATATTTTATACCATATTCTGCTTGTATGCATTTGTGGTTACTTCACATTCATTGACTGAAATGCAACTAAAAAATATAAGAATGAATCTGACATATTACCATCTATTCACCCAAGCCAGGCTTTTAAAGCTTTCATAACAATAGAACGAATAGAAGGATGGGTTTTCCTGTGTCCAGTCTGGGAGTGCCAAGTATGTGTGAACTCAAGTTGGCAAAGCAACAATAATAATAGCAAAATAGGCCCTATATAATGGGATACATATTTATTTGTTAAGGGATAAGTCCAATGATATGGTAGTGTTGGAGCAGGGATGTTTAAATAAATATTTGGTTTATGGCATAATCTTATTAACTCATCAGATTAGGGTCCCCTCTGTCTCTTGGGCCAGGCCGACAGACCTTGGACATTAATTAGAATTAATCAGGAGCTGTAAATCAAATCAACTAGTCATCAAAGTTTCAATTTCAGTCCCTGGGAGTCAATGATAAAGGTTGGTGTCAGTTTCAAAGCTTTATTTAAAATCTTTTGGTAAGTAAATCTATATTGATCAGCATCAGGAGAAATCAATCAGGTTCTAATCAATATAATTAAGTAACATCAGAGCAAATGCATAAAGCGAGTTCCATTAAGGAAAGCCTCTATTCTAAGCTTGGAAAATAAAAGAAAAGCACCAGCCAGAACCCATAAAGAGCTCCAAATCAAGCGGCAGAAGCATGAAACTTTAGCATAACATTTTAAATAATAAAACAGAACTTCCCACAAAGAGAGGTTCAAAAACTCAATAGAGTCTCACAGCAGCATAAATTTAGGTTGGAAAAAGGAAAGGGTCTCTCAGAATGAATGTGAGAAATATCTTCAATGGGCTCTGCAGAGAGGCTAGAAAGACTCTGCAAAGAGAGATTTCTAAAATCATTTGTATCTCCTCTTGGAACACGCTTCTATATGAGGTTTCATATTAGAAATTAGAAACAAGTTGTTTCCATCTTCAGCCAGCTCATCCAGTCAGCTTGCGGAGTCTTCATTGGAACAGGAAAGATTCCGCTGTATTAGTAGTCAAAAAACAATAGCTTACAGAGATTACATTCAACTAATACATTTTGTGAAACATTTTGTAAATATACAGCTCATGGTTATGTCTTTAAAACACTCTATTAGTTCATAGGTTTCTCACCCATTCTAGCTAACAAGACTATCATAAATGTCCGTCATTGAAAGTTTCAGCATTTTACATTCCTGATCTATGTTAGCATTGAAACTTAATACAAATAAATGTCAAAGCCTATTGCTCTCACTTGCTTAAAATATGGTTTTTCATCAAAGGCCTACACATTATTTCTACATGTTAATTTACTAATTTTCACAACTTCCCCCCTTTGATGGTTTCTATTAATGTGATCACTTATTGAAATTCTTTCTTTGTTTATATCTTTCTGTGTTCTTTTTCTTTTGTAATATACTCCTAATGAGGTCAGCAAACAGACAACAACAATTAATATTATTACTAATATGGCTTTGGGGTTTCCTCCTCCTGCTGTTGCAATCCAAATGCCTACAGCGAACATCCCCTTTATGAAACTTTTTATAATGTTAGTGATTTCTAAGTGTCCAAAATCAAGTTTTATGTCTGAAATGTACTTTGCATAGTCTGTGATTTTCTTACTCACATCAGGAATGTAAGTGTAACAATGTTCAACTTTTAATATCTTGGAGACTCCGTCTTTTACTGCAAATAAGATATCTGAAGCATACCTATTGTGTAAAACCATTGATCTATTTGCAACTAACTGTATTTTAGTAACTAGTAAAGCTCCAGATGTACTAGTTGCCAGTTTGTCCACTACTGTTGAAACTTTTCTAATATTTTAATAATTTAGAATTGTTGCTACTGCTAGAATAAAACCTCCTAATATGCCTCCCACTAATTGTGGTCCTTCACTAATACTACAAGTGTGTCTGCGTTCAGGTGTCATTGTCTACGCATCTAAACTCTATACATGATACTTTTTTCTAAAATAGCAAACCTAAATAGCCTATGCCCTTCAAATCAGCAGCTAATTTGAAGTATGCATCCTGTCTACAAATAAAAGAAATTCCAAGTATAGTTGGATCATCTCCCTAAACAATTTGCCACATACCTCCTGATAACTCAAATGTGTGTTCACAATTACAACTCCCTACAGGTCTTTTTCTTAGTTGATTGCTTCTTCTAAATACACATAGTTTTCCCTTATGTCTCCTTTCTAATTTATATTTTAGATAGAACATTTGTCTTCTTCAGTCTTCCTTTTTCTAAACCTTCTTCAAGACATATTCATGTTGATTAGTAGTGCATGCAAAGTGTGTTCTCATTTCCTCTAACATCATGATAAATGTTTTCTCTAATGGGTTCATTAAGCAAGTTAGAATATTTTCAAATGCCTTAGCAGTGTCTCCAAGAAAATAATTATAAAATAATTGCAAGCACCCTCCATTTCTTTTGCCTGTGGGTGTAAATTCATGCTTTTTAGTAAAGATACTTTTGAAGTATCATGTCAAGTATATAATAATAATGTTCAAGGTGTTGTTGCCTACAAACTAAACTGAGTAAAAAACTGTATGCAGTAGCATTTGACAGAAGAATGTGATGGTATGCCACTTCCTCATCAGCCGACAAAGGTAATTGCACAAACACTCAACACTCCTTTACATCCAAAGCGTATGTGTACTCTTTAACCAACCTAGAATACACATTTGTTGAATAATGTTCTTTCATGACATCTACAAATGAGGCTTTTAACTCATCCTCATCTATATCAGGAACAGATGTCATGTTAGTAAATGGGAATGTCGATTTCTCTTTCTCTGGTGTAAAGTATATCTCTAATAATGATGCTACAGCTACTAATACTATTTCTAAAAATGTAATACTCATAAAAATCTTGCATCTAGCTCTGGTTAGAACAGACGTTTGTCTAAAATCAGATCATCTCAAACAATAAGTGTAGCAGCAAGAGTTAGATTTTTGCTTTCAGAGTTACTTAATTGCACAAGCTTTATTTGCCTTGTTTTCATGGTAATTCAGTAGTTTCTTGCAGCTTTAATTACAGCAACTTTCTTATAGTCTTCCTTTACCCTACTTCGTGTTCTTCTAAAATATTATCCATACTCTTCTACTACAGCCTCAGGCCTAGGTAAATCTTCTTAATTATTTTTGCTTAGCAACTTATCAGTTTATTTCAGTCTATTCACTCAGTTTATTCATTGTGTTTTCAACAACTTCTGTTCCTTTCAGAAATGCTTTTTCAGCAACTTTTCCCAAAATAAATTCAAACAATTTGAAGAAGACTCATGTAATTCTTTACTCCAGTCAAGCAAATTTGATATTGGGACATTTAGGACTTGGCTCACGTAGTAAATCCATTCAGGTGCGGAATGCTTTCAACAAGGTACTTTTGTTCATTTGGATCTTCTGAGTCTTTGTTGATCTCCTTCTGTGTCACTTATATCACTTGACTCTGTCTCCTCCGCAATTATTGGCAGTATGAATCTAACTGACACACTTGATCTCAATTTCTTTCAACTATGGGTTTTTGGCCATTCAGCATTGTGGGTATCTCTTCTTGTTCTCAACTCAGTACTTATTACTTCTCCCGGATCTTCTTGATGCTCCGAAAATATCTCAACTATCACTTCACTCTAAGTTCTTGCTTCTTCTCCTTCTACATCAAAAGGCTTCAATGTCACTCTGTGAGATATCTGTTAATTGGATTCCTTCACCTGTCTGGAGTTCTTCACCTCTTTCTTCTTGATGTTTTGCCTCCCTGTACTTGTGCAAATTGCACAGCTCATGGTGGTACAGGCTCCAATATTCTTGGTTGTGGCTCGTAGAACATTATTTTCTCTTAAACAATTCTTCTTCTCTGGGTATGCGAGGTGTGCGCCCAGTTTGGTACTCCGGAACTTAGCAGTGTTCATGATTAAAATCACTTGGTAGGGGCCTTTCCAACTTAGCTTCAGGAAATACTTTCTCACATGGTTCTATATCAGCACCCAGTCATTGGGTCTGCAGTTGGGGCACTGCTCTTGATGCGGATTTGCAGTGACAGCTTGAACCTGCAGAGAAACAGAATTCAGCACCACCTGAGCCAATAATTTCCAATGATTGGGTAACATGTAATCTATTATGTTCACAAGTGCATTATCAGGCACAGCAGGATTTGCTCTTCCCATCAGAATTTCATGATAAACCCGTCTTCATGTCAGGTGTACTTTGCAGGCTCATTAATTAAAACCAATTGTAAAGCATCAGGCTATTTCAGGGAATCAGATGCACAGAATTTAGCCAATCTGGACTTTGCTGTGCCATCGGTTTGCTTGACTTTTCCAGAAGTTTCTGGTCAAAAGCTACAATGCAGTTTCTGCTTCACTTTTATTGCTGCACAACAAAATGTTAAGGATCTCATTGTTAAAGTGAGTCACTCAATCTGATTCCAGAGAAACAAATATTCTGTATCTCTGTATCAACTCTTTTAGCAACAATTTTGCTACAGTGAGACTGTAATTTCACCTTGTTGAGTAGGCTTCCACCCACCTAGAGAAAATGCACACTATAACCAGGACATATCTCAGCCCGTTACCAACAGGCATTTCAATAAAATCCATCTCCATGCCGTTGAACAGACCACCTGATCTCCCTACATGACAGCGTACCTGATGTCCGATTCCCTACATTTATCTGTTGACATGTTATACAATGGTGAAATAAATCATCTGCATATATCCTAAATCTGGGGTTGCACCAATTCTGCATCCCTACCTAAGTGTGTGGGGCCATGGAAAAGTTTTGTCATCAGAGATATTAAACTGTCTGACATTGCTGCTTTCCCATCTGCTGAAAGCCAAATATCATTTGCATTCTTTCCGCCCTGCTGTTATGCTTCAGAGATTTTTTCCTGAAAACTTTTGAGTTCTTCCCATGTGCTAGCCATAGATATAAACATTGAAAAGACATCGGCCCTCATTATGACATTGGCGGTAAATGCTGATTACCGCCACACTGACGGCCACCAACACACCGCTGCCGTGGGGAATGTCAGTTCCAACAGCATACAGCCACATGCACAAATCCACCAGCCCAAAGATCAGTGACAAAGTGGCAGTCCCAACACCCATACCGTTACACCAACAGAACAACGTCCACCACATTATGACCCACGAATCACCACAGCGGACATTCAACGGCGGTAAACCATTGGTGGTACATACTGCCGCGCTCAGAATGGACACCCACATACAAAACAACACCACATTAGCCCATACTGAAAACTCACACCTGACACTCATACACACACCACACCCACAGCACTATAAAACACACACCCACATTACCCACAACCCTTTACAAACAACAATTACTGCCAGGAGATTGACACGAACAGCACAGAGACAACTAGACACACACACCACATAAACTCATACATCCCTCACGCACTCCACATCACACCCACACCACATTACTCAACACACTCTCACCAACACACACCACACAACACCCATGTCCCCACAAAGGCACTCCCATTTCACTGATGAGGAGTTAAGGGTCATGGTGGAGGAAATAGTCAGGGTAGCGTCACAGCTCTTTAGAGCACAGGTACAGCAGATATCCATTGCAAGGAAGATGGAGCCATGGCTGAGAATCTACGACATGGTCAACGCAGTGGGACAGCATCCAAGAACAAGGGACAATATCAGAAAGAGGTGGAACGACCTACAAAGGAAGGTATATTCCAAAGCAGCAAGGTACCAGCTTGCCATACAGAGGTCTGGTGGTCGATCCCCACCTCCTCCCCCACAGCTCACAGCATGGGAGGAGCAAGTCTTGGCATTACTGCATCCTGAGGGACTCGCTGGAGTAGCTGGAGACTGGACACTGGTAAGTCAACATTTAACACTTATCACCTCCCCATACCTGCATGCCATCACATCCCCTCACCCTCACTCCAATCACTCCACTCCATCCACATACTGCACCTAAACATATGACTAACCCCAATGTCAAGCCCTGCATGCCATACCAATGCATGGACAGCCCTTCCAGCCCTGCGTAGACATCGATCACCAAAGCATGCACAACATGAGGAAACTCACAATCACACAATACATCACCATATACAAACAAAGGTGGCAGGGCAACACCAATGATAGCGGGGAAGCCAGGGATGTACAATATGTCATACACATGAAGCATAATACATCACTTACATCCTCACAGGTACCCCAGACATTGTCAGCGGAGAGGAGATGCCACGATTATCCAGTCCCCCAACAGAAGATTCCCCCAGTGATGACAGTAACTCTGGACTTCAGGATCTGGATGACCTACCTGGCACATCAGGGGCCACTAGACAGCCGGTCACCCAGTCCCACTTACAGACCACCACAGAGCCTCCCCCTTCAGAATCCAACACCACAGCACCCGCTCAGTGTACCCACACCTTTGTCCCCAGGACACATCAATCAGCAGTGTGCCCTCCTGTACAAGGACCCCAGACAACACCTCGCCCCAACACAATCAGGGACCTGGGGTTAGTGGCAGTGGCAACACCATTCAGGGGACAGAGGCACAGGCCAACAGGGACACTGGGAGGACTACTGTGTGCCAGGGGGAGGACAGGACCAGGGAACCGATTCTCCAAGAGACACTCTCTGAGATCCTGGGAGCCTACCACATTCCCAGGACACGATGGACCAGATCCTTGACAACATGCAGTAGAACAGGTGGCTGTAGGAGGGACAGTATCAGGGGATCAGTGAGGACTTACAAGCCATTAACACCACCCTGATCTCTATAGCAGGGGTGCTGGCAGACATGGCCAACATCATGAGGGAGGCAACAGCACACCAGCAGGCCCCTACCACTAGCCAGTCCATTGACCAGCCCTCCACTTCCGCTGCAGCTAGTGGGCAGGGGGCCCGCCACAGGACCCACAGGCCACCAGCACCCCTCCACCTGCAGAAGGTGAACGACCCCGCAAATGTTCCCTGTGACCCAGACAGAAACCCGATACACTTGCCAAGACCCCCGCCAGAAAATTAGATTCTCCTGATTGTCCCGTTGTGCCCCACTCAATCACCTTGTCCACTTTGAACTGCCATTGCTCCCCTTCCAATGGCCCCATGAACACTGCACCTGTGCTACAAACACATTGGAACAATACCCTGAACTCTACTCCATCATCACCCCATTCCATTGCACTTTCCCCTAAATTTCTTAGCACTACAATTAACACCCTTTGAACACAACTCGGCCACTAGTATTTTATGTGTTGAAAATGTGTATTTATGCAAACAGTCACATCCATTGCAAATGAACTGTACACTGTGAGAGCATGGAAATAATGACCTGTAGCTGGCTGAAGTCAGCACATCAGAACACAGTTTTTATATGACCAACATCTGTAAAATGACAAACCATAGGTAAGTAGAGATAAAAGGAAGTTAATGCCATCATGACTACAGCCACACAGAATACACCAATAGTCACAGAAATGAGAAGTTGCACTGTCTCACCTCTGTGTCATTGGAAGTACTGACGGATAACTGATGTTCTGTTGTCCTCATCTTCATCCTCCTAACCCTCAATGTCATCAGGGTCTAATGCTGCCACAGAGTCATCTCCTGTCTCCTCTTCCTGCAGAATGGGGACATAGCCTCTGAGGGCCAGGTTGTGCAACATGCAGCATGCCACTACTCTCTGGCAGACCTTCTCAGGTGAGTAGCACAGGGATCCACCTGTCAGATGGATGCACCTGAACCTGGCCTTCAGGAGGCCGAAGGTCCTTTCGATTATCCATCTTGTTTGCCCATGTGCCTCATTATAATGTTCCCCTCCCCTGTCCTGGCATTCCTCACAGGGGTTAGCAGCCATGATAGGTTTGGGTAGCCAGAGTCACCTACAAGTATTGAGGGACAATATTTATCCACACACAATCCTATGGGGTTAACACCAGAGGTATACACTAACATACAGTGAGTGGGGACCTAGGCTCACCTATTAGCCACACCCTGTGCCTCTGTAGTTGGACTATCACATGTGGAATGCTGCTGTTCCTCAGAACAAAGGCATCATGCACCGACCCAGGATACTTAGCATTGACGAGGGAGATGTACTGGTCCGCTAGGCACACCATCTGCACATTCAGTGTGTGGAAACTCTTACAATTCTTGTACACCTGTTCATTCTGGCGGGGGGAACGCAAAATTTGTACCGTCAATCACACCAATAATATAGAAATAAACAGAATCCGGTCTTCACTGTGGCCAAATCTTCCATCTGGGGGAAAGCAATGTAGCTGCACATGTGTTTTATCAGGGCAGACAACACTCTTGCCAGCACGATTGAGAGCACTGGCTGTGACATTCTTGCTGCCAAGCCCACTGTCACTTGGAAAGAACCTGTTGCCAAGAAATGGAGCACTGATAGCACTTGCAGAAGAGGGGGGATCCCAGTTGTATGATGGATGGATGAGATCAGGTCAGGCTCCAATTGGGCACACAGCTCTGTGATTGTGACCCTGACCAGTCTATAGGTGAGGATAATGTGCCTGTCCTCAAGTATGGCTAAATCCACCAGGGGTCTGTACATGGGGTTATGTCTCCACCTTCTATTCATCCACAGCGGTAGGTATCTAAGGGACACAAGAGTCGGTAGGCTATCACAATTGACACAACAAAACCACAACTGTAGTCCACATGGCGCACTTATATATTGAGACAGTGTTAGTGATGAAGTATGTGCCGATCTAATCTTTGACGCAGTAATTGTCGATATGACTGTTTCGCCCACCCTGAAATGGCGACCGCCTGTCCTGTATGTAGGGACAGGTGGAAGGGAGGTAATTGCACCAATGTTGGGCATCATGGCAGAAGGCGGTTTTGCACTGCCGTGCAATTACTCATTGCATAATATGGGGCTCTATGGAGTACAGTGGCCAATGGGGATCTGCGCCGGCGGTGATGGTGTACACCGCCGCGGATGTGACAGCCATTTTCTATATGATTCCTCACTTGTTTCCTGACCTTCAACAGGAGAAAACCTACACTGCGTGTGCTGCTGTGACCTGTGTCTGGAACCTACCATGGCCCGTGTGACTGTGGAAAGAGCCCCAGCCTTCACTTCGGAGGAGTTGGAGCAACTGGTGGATGGGGTCCTACCCCAGTACAGACAGATGTATGGTCCTCCAGACCAAATGGTGAGAATACTCTGGGCATGTTGCATGCGTGAAGCATGCATGGAGATGTGTGTGCAAGCATTGTGTAAGGGCATTGGGGGTTGGGGTGAATGTCTTGTGGCGGTGTACTTGGTGTGCGCTGGGCTATGTGTGTGCCAATGGTGATGGAAATGGGTATGGTGGGCCATTTGTGTGACAGGATGGACTGTTTGTTTAATGGTGTTCTCTTGTCTGTACTGCGTCTGCAGGTCAGCACCCATCAAAGGAAGGGAATATGGCGTGCCATCGCCAAGGCCGTGAGGACCCTGGGGGTCTATGGCAGGCGGAGCACCCATTGTCTGAAACAGTGGGAGGACCTGAGATGCTGGGCATGGAAGGCCGCGGATGCCCAGCTGGGGATGACCTCCCAATGAGGAAGCGGTGCCCATTGGACCCAGACCCCCTGATAGCCCGCATACTGGTGGTGGCATGCCCTGAGCTGGATGGGCCCTGGAGAGAATCACAGCAACCACAAGAGGGTGAGTACAGTGGGTATCATTACATATTTTGGCTGGTGGGGTGGTATCCGGGTGGTGGATGTGTATTAGTGGGTGCCCCTTAGGTCAGGTCAGACATTGCAGAGTGGGTCTTCTCAAGCTAGGTTACCTGTATGGTAGATACAGGTAACCTAGCTTGTTAGCAGTCCATTTCAGGCATGGCATTGTGGGTCCCAGGAGTGCTGCATTTGGCGGTGTGTGCTCCTCATCTTGCCTTATTGTCTAGCCATATCACTGGTAGTGCAATACACAGTGCTTAAGCCTGTTCCTTGTGTGTGAAGGTGATGTGAATGCCAATAGTGGTGTTGGTACAGTCATTGACCCAATGTATCCTTTGTCTGTCTCCCCTTTCTTGTTTTGTCATCCTGTTCTTGTGTGCATTAGCATCGTCGGGCGGGGTAGCAAAGGCACCGGTGACAGAGGGAGCTTCATCCCACAGGACCCATGAGGCAGAGTCCCCCGACGCCGAGGGAACCAGTGGGACGGAGGCTGAGGGGAGCTCCACGGCGGAGACTGGAGAAGACAACACAGACTCAGATACCTCCTCTGATTGGAGCTCCCTGGTGGTGGCGGACATCTCTGTGACCACCCCAGCTGCAGGTACAGCCGCCCCCCCTGTACCAGCACTGCCCTCCCAGCAGCCCCTCAGCGAGTTGCCCGTGCCCGCTCACCCTGGAGGGTGGGCATCTCCTTCACCCCAGGCACCTCAGGCCCTGCCCCAGTGAGCCCTGCTGCCCTGAGTGAGGAGGCTATTGACCTCCTGAGATCCATCGCTGTGGAATGCATTCCTGGAGGGCATTTACAGTGGATTGGCGGCCCAACAGAGATCGATTCAGTCTCTGGCCTCCTCTCTGATGGCAGCCATTGTCCCTGTTTCTATCATCCCCCCTCCAACTACCACTTCCCAGTCCCATTCTCCTCAACCCCAATCCATCCCAGGCACAAATACAGATGAGCATGCACATAAGACAACACCCAAGAGTGGCACAGGCAAACACAAGCACCACACTTCATCCCAAAAGCATTCACGCAAACACCATGCTGTTGCACACATGACATCATCCATTGCCTCCACTGTCTCCCCTCCTCCTCCTCCACCTCCCTCCCAGTCACATCTACACTCACACCTGCATGTACTACATCAACATCCACCACCAGCATCACCACACCAAGCAGCACACACACCTCACTAGCAGACACCGCCACAACAGCCATTCATACATCTCCTCTGTCCTCTCCCACCCTGTCCTGTCCCCCCTCCTAAAGGATACAAATGCAAGCACTCACACATCCAACAGCCATCCACCACACATCAACATACAGCCCATGCACCTACACCTAAATCCAGCAGACATACACCTCCTACAACCAGTCCCTCTACCTCCACTCCCATCACTCCTCTTGCCCCACTGTACCTAAAAAGCTTTACTCACTGCTGTCGTCTTCGTCTTCGTCTTCGTCGGCGTTCCAGGTGGAGCATAATGTAGAAGATCATCAGGAAAACTTGCAGTTCGGGTTCCATGGCGGCGTTCTTCTTCCCTGTGTCTCCAATGGTGAGTCCTTTTACTTCTGTGATGCGTTTCCACCAGGCTTTTGATGGCACTGGTACCGCTCCGGAAATGGTGTAGGTGTGCTTTGTCATAATATGGTGGGCGGTACTTTGTCTCCCTGCTGGCTGTTGCCGGCTACAGCTGTGGTGAGTGTTGTTTCCGCCCTGGCAGTTGGTGTGGTACATTGGCTGTTTATGGGAGTTATCACCGCCATGGTCATAATTTGGCGGTACTTACCGCCAGCCTGGTGGAGTTATTACCAGGGGTCTGGGTCCAATGGGCACCGCTTCCTCAATTTATCACTTACTGCCAGGGTTATAATGAGGGCCATTGTTTCTTGAGATTCATCTGTGAATGTTACATTGAATGTGCAGCCCACAAATGCAACATAACACGTGGCTTCATCAGAGTTTCTGCAAATCAAAGTAAGCATCCTATTGTAATCTGGCATTCCTAGTGCTGTGGCACGGCAGAGATAGTCCCTCAACTCTAGGAAAGCTTTCATGCATTCATTGTCCCATGAAAGTGGGTCAGGCACATCTTTGTATGTCAGCCTCAGTAAAGACTTAGCCACTGGGGTAAAGTTTGGTATCCAATGTCTACAGGAGCCAGTCCCAGAAACGTCCTCACTTCTCTTTGTGTTTTAGGAGGACCCATCCTTAGAATGGCCTCCACTTTCTCTTGTTTCACTTTTCCCGTTACTTTTTTCCTTGATATGTCCCAAATATTGGACTTCTTTTTGCCAACTGCAGTTTAATTGAAGACAATTTGGCCTGAATTGAAGAAGGGTCTATCGCCAAACATTGTCACATTGGCATCATTTTTGTTTACGCTAATGTGGTGATATTATGTCAAGAATGCCATGCTGTTAGACCTGGAGTCCTTGGAGTAGTCTCCCCTGTGTATTTTGCCTCTGCTTCCCATGTTTTGAGAATGTGCTGGACTCGGTTTTTGCTATTTTTGATACTCTGGACACTTTACCACTGATAACCAGTGCTAAAGTGCACTGGTTGTGCCACCCACATTAGTAGCCCTATAAACATGGCTCAGACCTTCCACTGAAGTGTCTGTGTGTGCAGTTTTAAAAAGCCAATTCAACCTGGCAAGTGTATCCACTTACCAAGCCAAGACTTTCCATTTTTATTCATGTAAGGCACCCCTAAGATAGGCCCTATGTAGCCCTATGGGCAGGGTGCAGTACATGTTAAAGGTGCAACAGGTGCTGATGTGTTTTACATGCCCTAACAGTGAAATATTGCCAAATTTGTTTTTCAATATTGCAAGGCCTATCCCTTTCATATGTTAACATGGGGGCTAACTTTAAATATCTTTAAAGTGCAGTTTTCCTTGAGAGAAGATAGATATATGGAGTTTGGGGGTCTCTGAACTCACAATGTAAAAATACATCTTTTAGGAAAGTTGGCTTTTAAATTATTTAAAAATGCCACTTTTAGAATTTTCTTGCTTAAACCATTCTGTGACTCTGCCTGCTTTTGTATTCCCTGTCTGGGTCAGGCTGACAGTTGGACTGTTTGTGAATTCCCTCTAAACAGTGAGACGAAAGGAGCTAGGGTGTAGCCTGCACATCCTGATGAGCCATCTGGGCTAGAGTCGAGTGAGGAGTGGTCACTTACACCTGAATGGGCTATGCCTACCTTCACACAATGCAGTCTCCAACCCTCTGGTGTGTGTCTCGGGCCTGGCCTGGGCAAGGCAGGATCTTGTGAACAACAGAGACTTTCCTTTGAAGTTTGCCTACTTGTATGTAGTGGACGCAAAACACCTGATTTTTAGTACCTCTGCCAAGGAGAAAGGCTGAAAAGATGGAGGAGGGGCACTACCCCTTTGCCAGTGACTGTGCTTTGCTGGGTTGGCCTGCAGTTGCTGCTTCTGCCTGAAAGAGGACAAATACTAGACTTTGTGCTATATTCTTGCTTGTGAAGAATCTCCAAGGGCTTGTACTGAGCTTACCTGCTGTTTTGAAGTCTCAGGGCCATCCAGACCTCCTCTGCCAGCACCTGGACTCTCTGCTGAGACTAATCCCCTGCTAAGTGGTGTCCTATCCAGTCCCTGGGCCCTTGAAAGTTGAAGCTTGTGGAAAAAGAATGGAAATCTACACACAGGGAGCCATGCAGGGAAAATTTTAATGTACCACCTGCAAAGCGGCTGAAAAATGGTGCGCCACCCACCTTGCTGCTGTTTTCAAAGCATCACCTGCATCGCGGCTGGAGAAACGATGCAACACCCACTTGCGGCTGCTGAAAATGGCACAAACCCCAGGCAGATCAATTTTTCATCACCGTGCGGCTGGATTTCTCAAACATCAACACTAGGCCTCAAAGTCATTGTGAACCTGCGCGGATCTGAATTGTCCTGTTCGGTAATCGATGTATCACTCTCTTGTGAGAGAGAAAAGCAATGCATCGCCTACCTGACCATAGAAGAAACAACGCATGGCCTCACCTGCGAGTAAGGAATCGATGCAATGCTGACTTTTCAGATGCACGCTCACCCGTGTGGCTTTAGTTTTTGACGCAAACCAGGTACTTTGTATAAAAACAAAATTTCCATTGTTTTCTATGGAGAAAGACTTGTTTTCCCTTGAAAATTCATAACTTGACTAGTGTATCTTGGATTTTGCCGTTTTGGTCTTGCTTGATTAAGATAAATATTGGGAATTTTTCTAAACTGTGTGGTGTCCATTTTGTAGTGTTTTCGCTGTATTATTGTGTGTGTCTTAGGGGGTGTAACTCCCTTCCCCTGACTAGAGTGAGGGTTCCTGCTTGGACAGAGTGCAAACTGACTGCCAACCAGAGACCTAATTTCTAACACAAGCTATATTTACAAAGTGCTGCAATGCAGGCATTGCACCACTTTGGAATCTCTTGCGCACCATTATGCCTGCACCAGGCATAATATATGCAAGGGTGGCCCAAAAAATGCCTTAAATTTCTCATTCTCAGCTAGGTGATTTAGGAGAGCAATGGTATCATGTGTATAAGCTTCTCTTATGCTTGATTGCACAAGTAGGTCATTAATGTATTTATTGAACTAAGACTGAATTACAAGGCATTTTTATAGTCTCCAGATTTTTCTTCAGAATTGGATAACAAATTGAAAACTTGTGGAAGGGGACTTTTAAAATTAAAATAAAGTCTCCCCATTCTAGCCTATGGAGGCCATTCACTACAATGAGGGAAAAACTAATTTGGCTGTTTTACCTCACCAGGGCTTATAAAACTATGTTTATAAGGCCCCTGCTTATAGTTACATGGCAGCCAGCCCTAGGGGCACATAGGGCACACCTTAGGGGTGACATATGTAAAAATAAGGTAGTTTAAAACTTTGGAACTACTTTTGATTCCAAAGTCGAATTTGCATGTAACTTTAAATTAAAAGCAGCCAGAAAGGCAGACCTGCCTTTACAATAACACTGGGCACCTCAGCAGTGCACCTATGCTGGGGTCCCTAAACCTCCATGCCCTACCATATACTAGGGATGTATAGGTAGGTCAATTTTGCCAATTATAATTAGCCTGATTTGCATATCCACTTTACACAGAGCACTGGCCTTGGGACTGGTAAGCAGTACCCAGGGCACAGCCAAGAGTCAGTAAGCATCAGTACCTGTCCAAAAAGTTTGGGGGTGACCAGGGCAAAAAGGAGGAGTTTCCTACACTGCCCCCTGGATGAAAGGTGATGGGTACTAACCTACACCCTGGTGGTCCTCATCAGCTAAGTGGAAAAACCTGGAAAGGCCATCTGCATTGGCATGGGCAGTCCCAGGTCTGTGCTCCACTGTGAAGTCCATCCCCTGTAGGAAAATGGACCACCTTAACAGTTTTGGGTTCTCTCCCCTCATTTGCATTAACCATCTGAGAGGTCTGTGGTCAGTTTGTACACGGAAGTGAGTGCCAAACAGGTATGGCCTCAACTTCTTCAGGGACCAGACCACAGCAAAGGCCTCCCTCTCAATGGCACTCCATCTTTTCTCTCTGGGGAGTAGTCGGCTGCTGATGAAGGCAACTGGTTGATCTTGGCCCTCTTCATTAACTTGTGCTAACACTGCCCAATCCCTTCCTCTGAAGCATCTGTTTGCACTATAAACACCTTGCTGTAGTCAGGGGCAAGTAACACTGGTGCTGAACACATAACCTGTTTTAGGGTGTCAAAAGCTTTCTGACACTCTGGGGTCCAAATGACCTTCTTGGGCTGTTTCTTGGAGGTAAACTCAGTCAGAGGGGCCACAATGGTCCCATAATTCTGAACAAACCTCCTGTAGTACCCAGTCAGGCCAAGAAAGGCCCTGACCTGAGTCTGGGTTTTAGGAGTCTCCCAATCCAGGATCCAGAGAGTTGCACATGGCCTCCACCAACAAGGTGGCCCAGGTACACAACTGAGCTCTGCCCTATCTGCCACTTGCTTGTCTTGATAGTCAGGCCTGCTTGAAGCAGGGCCTGAAACATTTCCTTCAGGTAGTCCAGGTGGTCCTCCCAGGTGGAACTAAATACAGCTATATCATCCAGGTGACCTCACCCTTTTTCTCCACAATTGGATAGCGCCCAGTCCATTTGGCCTGAAGTGCCCTAGGAGCCATGGGCTCCAAAACCCACACCAGCTGTCCTGGGTGATACTCAGACATGTTAGCCTTCTGGTCATGCTAGAGCTTCATGAGCTCTTGGCTGGCCTCCAGGTTTCTGCTTGCTTTCTTCATGTACTTCGTGACTGCAGGCCCAGCACATAATCCAGCAAATTCTCAGTGGACTCTTTGAGAGGCTTGTCCCAAGACTCTCTCACCAAGCACAATGGGCCTCTCACAGGGTTCCCAAACAGTAATTCAAAGGGGCTGAATCCAACCCTCTTCTGTGGCACCTCTCTGTAGGCAAACAGCAGGCATGGGAGGAGAACATCCCATCTCCTCCTGAGTTTGTCTGACAAACCCATGATCATGCCCTTCAGGGTCTTATTAAATCTTTCCACCAGACCATTGGTCTGTGGATGATAGGGGGTGGTGAACTTATAAGTAACCACACTCATCCCACATGGCTTTCAGATAGGCAGACATAAAAATGTGTGCCCCTATCTGAGACCACCTCCTTTGGGAATCCCACTCTGGTGAACACACCAAGTAGGGCCCTGGCCACTGTGGGAGCAGTGACTGTCCGGAGGGGTATTGCCTCAGGGTACCTGGTGGCATGCTCCACAACCACCAAAATGTACCTGTTGCCTGAGGCAGTTGGTGGGTCTAGGGGACCAACAATGTCAATCCCCACCCTCTCAAAGGGAGTCCCAACCACTGGCAGTGGTATTAAGGGAGCCATTGGCTTGCCCCCTGCCTTGCCACTGGCTTGGCAGGTAACACAGGAGCAGCAAAACTCCCTGACTTTTTCTGACATTTGGCGCCAATAAAATGGTTGACCAGCCTGTTCCAGGTCTTGATCTGTCCCAAATGTCCAGCTAAGGGAATATCATGGTTTAAAGTGAGGAGGAATTCTCTATACTTCTGGGGGACCACCACTCTCCTTGCTGCCCCTGGTTTGGGGTCCCTTGCCTCGGCGAAGAGAACTCCATCTCCCCAGTAAACCTTGTGGGTCCCACTAGTATCCCCTTGTTCTTGCCTAGCAGCAGTCTGCCTTAGGCCCTCAAGAGTGGGACACTCTCTTTGACCCTGGCACAACTCTTCCCTGGTGGGCCCACCTACCACTTGCAGTTCTGCCAAGTCAGGCAGAGCTTGCAGGGGAAGTGGCCCTCCCTCAGAGGTCAGATCCTCCCCCTCAGGTTTGGATTCCTCCTGATCCTCTGTACTTGTGGGGCCTGGCAAGCCAGTCCCAGTACCCTTTCTCTTCTTCTTGGAGGCTTGGCCCATTGTTCCAGGGTCCAAGTGTCCAGCACTTCCCTGTTGTGCTGCCTGTGACCTGGTCACAGCACACACCCATTCAGGGAGGTCCAGCATCTGTGCATGAACCCTTCTCTCTACCTCTGACCATTCAGATTCTTCAAGATCATTTCCCTGCAGACACTCTACTGGCAGGGCAGGAGCTACAGCTACCATCTTAGGGCCAGTCACACCTCCCCATTCCAGGCTCACCATGGCCATGGGATGGAGTTTGGAGTTTGGTTCTGTTATCTGCATAAGGCACTTCGTGGAAGACACCAGGTAAGACCTGTTCTGGAGAAACCAGCTTCTCTGTGAATATTGTCACACTGGCTCCTGTATCTCTCAGAGCTTCCACCTCAGTCCCATTGACTTTAGGCCTCTGGCTATACCTCTCCATGCCGGGAGGGAAGGTGACCATAGTTGCAATGTCCACCCCACCCACGGATACTAAGATGACCTCTGTGTACCCTGATCCCAGCCCTGGGCCAATTTCCACCCCATCCCTACACTAGCAATCCCCTGGGATTGCCCACCAGTGGGGGGCTTCTTGGAGCAGGTAGCATCTCCTCTTTTGTGTCCAGGTTGATGACACTCAAAGCACTTGCCGACCTTAGTAAGCTCCTGAAAATTTCCTGATTTAACAGGATCGATCATAATGCTCCTCCTGATACCCTTTCCCCTTAGAATTGGAATGGTTCAGAGCTCACCCACCCTGAGAAGTTTTTGGGGAATCTTGTGAGGACTCCTTGTGCTTTTTATCATCTTTCCCTTGGTTCTTCCCCTGAGAAGAACCGTGTCCTTCCCTTTTCTGATCACCCCCTAGGGGTTTCTGGTTAACCCTAGTTCTTAACCAGTCATCTGCTGCCTCCCCCAGCTCTCTGGGGTTGGTCGACTTAGAATCAACTAGATACTGGCGGAGCTTCTCTTGGACACAATTGGTTAGAAGGTGCTCCCTCATAATCAAATTGGACAGCCCCTCAAAGGTACTTACCTTGTTGCCCTGTATCCAGTCCTCTAGTGCTTTAACTGAGATGTCCACAAAGTCCACCCAGGACTGGGTACTTGTCTTTTGGGTGTCCTTAAACTTGAGCCTATACTGCTCTGGGGTCAGACCAAACATTTTAGTTAAGCATCTCTTCATACTGGGGTATGAATCTGCCTACTCCCCCCTCAAGGTTAGGAGCCTATCCCTCCCAGAGTTGAGGACCAACTCGCAAAGAAATGACCCCGGTACTGAGGCTTAACTCTCCTCATCTGGAGGGCCATGTCAAAGGCCCCCAGCCACTTATCTATGTCATCCCCCTCTACATAGACAGGAACCACCCGCTTAGGTAATCTGAGCAAAATCCCCCACCCAGGGACACCTCAGCTTCTCTGTCGCTGCCACCATCTCTTTTCTCTTCCCTTGCCCACATTTTCTCTTCTAGGGCCAGCTTCTGTGCTTCCAAAGCTATAAATGCTAGCTGGGCCTCCAGCCCTCTTTCCCTGAGGGACAGATTCTCTCCTCCTGAAGGGACCCCTTTCCCCCAACTAGCTTTGGGTATGCCCCTAGTGACTGTGTGCATTGAGGACCGGACTTCCTCCTCCTCACTTAGTCTCAGATGCCCTCCCTCCCCTGAGTGGTTGGAGCTAGCATTCTCCCCTGCTTCTTCCTCCTCTGGAGCTTCCTCTGAGCCTACTTCTTGGGCCTCAGCCCATGCTGTCAGGGATTTAATCAGGACATGCTTCCTGAGGTCAGTAGTTGCAGGCAACACCCTTGCAGTACACAACCCCCTAAGCTGGACTACTGTCAGTGTGGGTAGGCTTGCTAGATCAAGCTCCATGGTTCCCTAGCTTTGTGTCAACAAAAACCTTTTTGCAAAAATTGGAAACAAGAATTTAGAAAAATCACAAAAATTCAATAATTGAAATTAATCCAAATTAAACATTAAAAACAATTTTTGCACTAGAACAATTTAAAGGATTTTTAATTTGTTTTACTTAAAACTGTAATGTGATAATGAACACAAGTACAGGATCCCACCACTGCGCACCAAAAAATTTGGTAAATGGGCCACTGGTAAGGGCAGGTAAGCACCTACACTTAGCAATATTCCATTAACCTCCACTCAGGTCCAGTTAGGTCTCAGTAAATTAAACCCCGCTCAACCCTTGGTAGCTTGGCAATGAGCGGGAAGACTTAACTTAGGAGACAGAGTGTAAAGCATTCAAATATCACAAAACAGTAATTAAATAAAACACAGGAAACAGTTTAAAAATCCAAAATTAATTTATAAATATCGAAATTATTTTTAGCTTTAAAATGACATAAAAACGAATAAAATCGGATAAGGGGAACTGGAGATATGAATTTTTAAAGAATTATTGCTTTCTAGTGCATAGAAACAAAAAGTGCCAATCTGGTCATCTGGTCACACCTCGACCGGGGCAAAGTCAAAGTTTAAGGCAGACCGAGATGGAGCCCAGCTCGGCTACAGTGCGAGAGAGGTCTCGGTCAAAAGTTTACCTTAGGACTTAGTCGTTTTTCTGAAGATTTTCTTCAGCGGGACTAACCTGCAAGTCCAATCCGACCTCAGGGAACTCTTCCTCGGATACACGTCGCAGGAGTCCTTGTGGAGATTTTTACCTTTGGACTTAGCTGTTTTTTGGAGGTGAAAATCCTTCGAACGGGGCAAACCTGGAGCGTGATCTGACGTCCTTGGAGCCCTTCTCGGATCCGCTGGCTCGGAGGTCCCGGTAAACTTCCTACGTTTGGACTTGGTCTCTTTTTTGGAGATTTTCATCACCAAGATGAACCTGCAAGTCAGGCTGGGTCGCGGTTGAGGAAAGCTGGCTAGAGTTGCTGCTGCAGGTCGGTCCCTCTTTGGAGCTTTTTTCCACAAGTTCTCTGAAGTTCTCCAAACTTCTGGATCTTCTTCCAGATGTTCTTTTAAGGTTCTTTTGGGGTACACAGCTCACCACAAGGTTCCAGAAGTTCTGAGATGCTCCTTGGGGGTGTGTACTACAACTCCCAAATGCACCTGGCGCGAACTCTTTTTTGGCCACTGGACAGTGGTCATCTGGTTGGTTTCTTCAGGAGTTGGTGCAGGGGACTCTGGTTAGCAAGTTTTCACCTGTAGCAAACAGGGAGTCCCTCCTTGAACCAGTTGAAATCAGGCAAAGTCCTTCTTGTGGTGAAGCCCAAGTGTGCAGCTGGTGCAGTTCTTCAGAGTTCAGGGTCCAGTTGCAGGCCAGGAGTCCAGCAGGGCAGTCCTTCTTCTCCTGTAGTCCTTCCTTGTGGGAATCTGATGGGGATCTGAGGTGTGGGTGCAAGTCTGCCAGTTTTATCCCTGCTCCTGGGTGAAAAACAGGGGGTTCCTGGTTCTCCAATCAGGTGCAGGGTCCTTCCCCTGTGATGACCACTTCCTGGGAAGTATGGCAAAAATCAGTCCCAGGGACCACCATTCCTCACAAATCCATCATGGCTGAAAGTGATTTTTGGAGGTTACATCTGGCTGAGCCCACCCTGTGGTGTGGCTAAAATTCCTAAACACACCCCTCTCTTGCCCTCTCCTAATCTAATCAAGGGGGGGCCTAATTGTCTGGGTTTGCAGGATGTGAGGGTGTTGCTGGGTTGCTCCAAATGTCCTTCTCTGCCTTTGAAGACCAGTTTGGCAGCCCTTCCCCTTCCTGCTTCACCATCCATCTGCTGAGGGGAGATCATCTCCCCCAGGCACATCTCTTTGTGTGGAGCCAGGCTACTTCACACCTCATCAATGCAGACTGGCCAGGCTGCCAGAGGCTAGCCAATCAGAGCACAGCAGCAAAAACACTGCAGGGCTGAAGTTGGCAACTTTTCAGGTAAAGTTTAAAACTCTTTACCTGAACAAGTTATATTAAATCCAACAAATGGAAGTTGTGGGATTTAATATTGCAAATTATTTGATACCAAACGTCTGGTATCTTTTACTTAAGGGCACTTTTAAAATAAAAAATAAAGTCTCCCCATTCTAGCCCATGGAGGCCATTCACTACAATGAGGGAAAAAACAACTTTGGCTGTTTTACCTCACCAAGACTTATAAAACTATTTTTATAAGGTCCCTGCTTATAGGTACATGGCACCCAGCACTAGGGGCACACAGGGCACACCTTAGGGGTGACCTATGTGTAAAAATAAGGTAGTTTAAGACTTTGGAACTACTTTTAATTCAAAAGATGAATTTACATGAAACTCTAAATTAAAAGCAGCCAGCAAGGCAGCCCTGCCTTTAAAATAACACTGGGTACCTCAGCAGGGCACCTATGGGAGCACTACCTATGCTGGGGTCCCTAAACCTCCATGCACTACCATATACTAGGGACTTCTAGGTAGGTCAATTTTGCCAATTGCAATTAGCCTAATTTATATATCCACTTTACACAGAGCACTGACCCTGGGACTGGTAAGCAGTACCCAGGGCACAGCCAAGAGTCATTAACCACCAGTGCCTGTCCAAAACGTTTGGGGGTGACCAGGTCAAAAAGGAGGACTTTCCTACACTTTGGGGGTCATTACAACATTGGTGGTAAAAGCCGCTTACCGCCGTGCAGAAGACTGCCAACACACCGCCGCGGCTGCAGAATTCTGCCACAGTCATTATGACCCACAGCTCGGAATCCGCCAAAATCCAGACACCCACACAAGTCTGCCACACCAAAGGTCAGTGATAAACTGGCGATAACAAAACCACCACCGTCACGCCAACAAGAATACGCCCACACTTTCACAACCCACAAATCCAACCTTTCAACCGCGGTATTCCATTGGTGGTACACACCACCGCGCTCAAAATACACACACATTTACAAAACACATCCACATTGGACAATTCCAAATACACACACCTGATACACATACACACACACCACTCCCACACATCCAACACAATATAAAACACACACCCACATCACCCACAAATCCTTACGACCAGAATTGCGACAGAAGGCCAGAGAGAGACACCACCAGAAAGAACAATAGCATCCACAGGCACCCTACACCATCACTCACACAACATTCAAGCACCTCACACAACACACCTCTAAATATCACCCCACACATCACAACACACACCACCTCATGGCACCGCAAAGACAACCCAGGTTCTATGAGGAGGAGCTCAGGGTCGTGGTGGAGGAAATCATCCGGGTAGAGACACAGCTATTCGGATCACAGGTGCAGCACACCGCCATAGCTAGGAAGATGGAGCTCTGGTGAAGAATCGTGGACAGGGTCAACACAGTGGGACAGCACCCAAGAACACGGGATGACATCAGGAAGAGGTGGAACGACCTACGGGGAAGGTGCGTTCCGTGGTCTCAAAACACCACCTTGTGGTTCAGAGGACTGGCGGCAGACCCCCACCTTCTCCCCCACAACTCACTACATGGGAGGAGCAGGTCTTGGCTATACTGCATCCCGAGGGCCTCACAGGAGTAGCTGGATGAATGGACTCTGGCAAGGCAAATCTTTACTACCTTATCCCCCCACCCCACCTGCATGCCATCACATACTCCCACCCTCGCCTTCACCCCATCACTCAAACTCCTCACATATGTCCCAATATCACAAACCACACACCCCAAACCCAAGCCCTGCATGTAACACCAAAGCATGGACACCCATCACCAAAGCATGTCCACTGCACATACCCATACACCCCCTAAAGCATTATCACACAAGGTCCTACACAGGAATGCAAGCACTGGGGTACAGGGTCACCCACCCATTGCACACCATGGCACACAAAGATGCAATAATCATGCCTTTACACCCCTGCAGGACCCCTACCCAACGTCACCGGACAGGAGGGTCCAGACATGTCCGCTCCACCCACAGAAGAGGCCCACAGTGATGACAGCAGCTCTGTCCAACTGGATCTAGATGACCAGCCCGGCCCATCTTTGACCTCGCGGCAGTCGGTTTCCCTCACACTGGCACAGGCCACTACAGAGCTTCCCCTCTCTGGAAACACCAGCACAACACCCACCCAGTGGGCCCATCCCTCTGTCGCCAGGACACGTCAATCAGCAGTGTGTCCACCACTACAGGGAACCCAGGCTAACCCACCTCCCCAACAACACCAGGGACCTGGGGCAGTGGCAGTGGGCACACGGTTCAGGGGACAGAGGCCCAAAAACACAGGGGAACTGGGAGGGCTGCTGTGCGACAGGGGGAGGACAGGCCCAGGGAACCCACTCTCCACGAGGCCCTCTCCAACATCATGGGACCCTACCACCATTCCCAGGAGACGATGGCAACGGAACTGGCCAATTTTCAGGAGACACAGTGGCTGCAGGAGGAACAGTATCTGGGCTTCAGGGAGGAACTAAAATCCATCAATTCCACTCTGGGCACAATTGTAGGGGTGCTGAAGGAACTCGTCAACACCAGGAGGGACACTGTGGCACAACAAGGGGCCCCTGACACTAGCCTGGACGATGAACTGCCCACCACCTCCGCCGGCGCGAGTGGACAGGAGGCACCGCCACAGGACCACAATACCAGAACCCCACCCCCTGCAGATGGAGAACCACCTTGCAAGCGGTCCCTGAGATCCAGGACAAAGACAGAGAACAATGCCAAGACCCCCACCAAGAAATGAGACCACCCTGATTTGTCATCCTTCTGTCCCACTTTGTCACCCTGTCCATACTTAAATTGCCCCAGCTCCACTTCCTATGCCCCTTTGGACAATGCACCTGTGAGACTAATAGACTGGACTCTGCCATGGACATTCCTCCACCATAACCCCTGACCATTTAACAACCCCCTCCATTATTTAGCACTTAAATAAACCCCCTTAAATCACAAAACAATCTGGAGTCAGTCTGTGCTTTCCCAATTGTGTATTTGCAATAACTGAGGGAAATAGCAATGTCCATTGGATTGTCAACATACCTATGTCACACAGCTCTAGTCCAATGCGGAAACAAAGCAGATGTCACACAGTGGGACCCACATCTGTGAAATCATAAGGGAACTCAGTGACCATACACTGGGTGAAAATGACAGACAGATGAGAGGCAGTAGAATTAAATCAGATGTAGAAGGCTATGTTGTCTTCTTACCTCTGTCTCACTGGAAGTATTGGTGGATCACTGTGTTCTTGTTGTCCATGTCCTCTTCTTCTGCTTCCTCGTCTTCACTATCCACAGGCTCCACAGCTGCCACAACACCTCCATCTGGACCATCCTCCTGCAGAAAAGGCACCTGTTGTTGCAAAGCCGAGTTGTGAAGCATACAGCAGGCCACGATGATCTGGCACACCTTCTTTGGTGAGTAGAATAGGGATCCACCTGTCATATGGAGGCACCGGAACCTGGCCTTCAGGAGGCCGAAGGTCCGCTCTATAATCCTCCTAATTCACCCATGGGCCTCATTGTAGCGTTCCTCTGCCCTTGTCCTGGGATTCCTCACTGGGGTCAGTAGCCATGACAGGCCAACCATGACAACCAGAGTCACCTGCAAATGGAGATGGACAACTGTTAGACACACACTAACTCATAGGGACAGCCCCAGACCCAGACACCTATTCACACTGTATAGGGTCCATGTCCTCACCTAATAGCCACACACAGTGCCTCTGGAGTTGACCCATCACATAAGGGATGCTGCTATTCCTCAGAATGTAAGCGTCATGCACTGAGCCAGGAAATTTGGCATTCACATGGGAGATGTACTGGTCGGCCAAACACACCATCTGCACATTCATCGAATGGTAACTCTTCCGGTTTCTGTACACCTGTTCACTCCTGCGTGGGGGGACCAAGGCCACACGTGTCCCATCAATGGCACCTATGATGTTGGGGATATGTCCCAGGGCATAGAAGTCACCTTTCACTGTAGGCAAATCCTCCACCTGAGGGAAAATGATGTAGGTCCGCATGTGTTTCAGTAGGGCAGACAACACTCTGGACAACACGTTGGAAAACATAGGCTGGGACATCCCTGATGCTATGGCCACTGTTGTTTGAAAAGACCCACTTGCTAGGAAATGGAGTACTGACAGCACCTGCACTAGAGGGGAGATTCCTGTGGGATGGTGGATAGCTGACATCAGTTCTGGCTCCAACTGGCACACAGTTCCAGGATTGTGGTACACTATGTGATGATCACATGTCGCTCCTCCATTGTCGACAGGTCCACCAGCAATCTGTCCACCGGAGGATGCCGTCATCTCCTCACCTGCCCCACCGGACATTGCCTATGGAGGAGAACAGCGAGCAGGGAGTCAACCAACTCTGAGGTACGTAAACACAACTTAATCGGAAAATGTTTGCAAATCGACATATGGCTGTATTAGTGTTTAAGCAAGGCGTAGATAAGTGTGACGCAGTCCAAAAAAATGCCATGTGGGCCCCTGAAATGGCAGCTGCTTGACCTGTACAGTGGGACGCTGGCGTTGTACACTGTTGCGGTAGGCGGTCGAAGACGGCGACGCAATCCTGCATTGGTTAACATTGGACCATAAGGGTCCCAGGAGCCAATGACGATGTACGCCGGCAATGTACGCCGCTTACGTGACCGTAATTTTCTCTCTGTTCAATCACTTGATACCTGATCTTCAACAGGAGAGGACCAACACTGCAAGTGCTGCTGTGACCTCAGTCTGGAAGAGACAATGGCTCGTGTGTCTGGGGAAAGGGTCCCTGCCTTCGGCATGGAGGAGTTGGAGAAACTAGTGGATGGGGTCCTCCCCCAGTACACACTACTCTACGGTCCTCCAGACAAACAGGTGAATACACTGTGAGCATGCTGTATGGCCAATGGCTGTTTGGAGTGGTGTGGATGAAAGATAGGGGTAGGAGAATGAGGCGTGTATGAAACAATTGTGTGTGCATGTGCGTCATGGCAAGGGTATGAATGCGGGCCAATGACTGTGACGGTGCGGACGGTTATATCTTCTCCTTTTCCCCTGTACTATTCCTGTAGGTCAGCGCCCACCAGAAGAAGGATATTTGGCGTGCCATCGCCAAGGAAGTCCGGACCCTGGGGGTCTACCACAGATGGAGCACCCACTGCTGGAAACGATGGGAGGACATTCGCCGCTGGAGCAAGAAGACGGCGGAGGCCCAGCTGGGGATGGCCTCCCAACGTGGGAGGGGTAGCCGTCGCACCATGACCCACCTGATGTTCCGGATCCTGGCGGTGGCGTACCCAGAATTGGATTGGTGCTTGAGGGCATAACAGCAGCCACAAGGGGGTGAGTACACTCTCATTCAGCTGATTCAGCGCGCATTGTAGGTGTCTGGGTGGGGGAGGTGGGCTGTGGGTTCCCCTAGGCCAGGGTGAGTTTAGTAGGCAAGGTCCCTTCTGAAGGCAGGACCTGTGACACCCCACCCCACCTGTGTACAGAGCCAACTACACCTAGTCAGGCTCCTGTGACTTGCATGTGTGCAGCAATCGGGCATAGGCCTTGTACCCCATGTCCCTGTGATCAATTAGGGAATTCAAAGTGCATGGCGTAGTGCAGAGGGCTGCTGTGTCTGTAGTGTCCGACAACGGTAGCGGTATTGCATGCACTCAACATGTCTTTCTTCTGTCTCCCCCCCCTTTTTGTGGTCTCCCTGGTCTTGTGTGCATTAGCATCATCAGGCGGAGGAGCAGTGGCACTGGAGCAGGAGGAAGCTGCATCCCACATGGCCCTGGAGGGTGACACAACGGAGTCTGAATTCACCAGTGGGACGGAGGGCGAGAGGAGCTCCACACCGGGACAGGATCTGAGATCAGCGATATGGACTCCTCCTCTGATGGGAGCTCCCTTGCGGTGGCAGTCCCATCTGTGCCCCCGCATCTACAGGTACAGCTGCCACCACCCCACCAGCACCACCCTCCCAGCAGCCCCTCAGCGTTTGCCCCGTGGCCGCTCACCCAGGAGGGTGGGCATCTCCTTCGCCCCAGGCACATCACCCCTGCCCCTGTCCCCCCTGCTGCCCTCAGTGAGGAGGCCATTGACCTCCTCAGGTCCCTCACTGTTGGGCAGTCCACCATTTTGAATACCATCCAGGGCGTAGAGAGGCAGTTGCAACAAACCAATGCATACCTGGAGGGCATTCATTCTGGCCATGCAGCCTAACAGCAAGCTTTTCAGACTCTGGCCTCAGCACTGATGGCAGCGATTGTCCCTGTTTCTAGCCTCCCCCCTCCAACTTCCTCCACCCAGACCCAAACCCCTGTATCTCAGCCTATCCCAAGCACACCATCAGCCCAGCATGCACACAGGTCAACAAACAAGGGAAGCTCAGGCAAACATAAGCACCACACATCCCACAAGCACTCACACAAGCATCATACACATGCAGACATACCAACATCCACTGCCTCCACTCTGTCCCCCTCCTCCCTCCCTGTCTCGTCTCTACTCACACCTGCATGCACTACATCGTCAGCCACTAACTCCATCACCAGCACACCCTCTACCACACCCCCCCTCACGTGCACTCACCACCCCCACTACCATTCACACATCCCCTATGTCCTCTCCCAGTGTGTCTGTCAGCCCACCTCCCAAGGTACACAAATGCAGCCACACACACACCCAACAGCCATTCACCTCACGACAGCCTCCAGCCCATACACCTTCAACCAAAGTCAGCAAATGTACATCTCCTACAACCACTACCTCTTCCTCCACTCCCAAACCCCCTCCAACTACCCGTCCCAGTGTGCCCAAAAACTTTTCCTGTCCAACCTTGACCTCTTTCCTTCACCTCCCCCACCCCTTCAGTCTCCTAGGGCCTGCCTCTCCAGGTCCCAACCCAGCACCTCAGCCACATCATCTGCGGGAACAGTGGTGCCAGTAGTAACCGGCTTCTGGAGTGCGCCAGGCAGCAGGGCAGCCAGTGTGGCAAGGAACCAGAGCACTGACAGTCCCCTACCTCAAAAGTAGAAAAAGTTGGCCAGTGCCCGGTGGGATGGATGAAAATAATCTGCCACCAAAGCCGCTCCCAGGGGTACAGTTGGGAGTGTGTAGACAGCTGCGCCACCATCCAAGGTGGGGAAGGGGCACAGTAAAACCGGCAAGTCTGGGAAAACCTGCACGGCGGACAAAACCGTAACAAGCACCGCTGCCAAGGACACCGCCACCACCAGCACCGCTGAACAGGACACCGCCGCCACCAGCACCGCTGAACAGGACACCGCCGCTACCAGCACCGCTGAACAGGACACCGCCGCCACCAGCACCGCTGCCAAGGACACCGCCACCACCAGCACCAGACACCGCCGCCACCAGCACCGCTGAACAGGACACTGCCACCACCAGCACCGCTGCAAAGGACACCGCCGCCACCAGCACCGCTGAACAGGACACCGCCGTCCATCAGCACCGCTGAACAGGACACCGCCGCCACCAGCACCGCTGCCAAGGACACCGCCGCAACAAGCACCGCAGGCCAGTGAACGCCAAAGGTTCCGACGCTACTGCGGCCGTCACAAGCAGGATGAAGCACTCTGGGCACAAAGCTCCCTCCAGAACCAGTGGAGAGATCCATCCACTACCTCAGCACTTGGCAGGATGAAGCACTCTGGGCACAAAGCCCCCTCCAGAACCAGTGGAGATTGACATCCACTACCTCAGTCCTTGGCAGGATGAAGCACTTTGGGCACAAAGCCCCCTCCAGAACGAGTGGAGAGATCCATCCACTACCTCAGTTCTTGGCAGGATGAAGCACTCTGGGCACAAAGCCCCCTCCAGAACCAGTGGAGACTGTTATCCACTTGAGAGACTGTGGCTTTGCACTCCCCAGGATGCAGCAGTGGGCACACCACCCAATGTAGAGACTTGAGAGACTGTGGCTTTGCACTCCCCAGGATGCAGCAGTGGGCAAACCACCCACTGTAGAGACTTGAGAGACAGTGGCTTTGCACTCCCCAGGATACATCAATGGGCATGGAGCCCCCTTGTGGATCTGGCGTTGTGCCCTCATCCAGCTGAGGTGTCCCCCTTCCCTTCCCTCTGAGGTGCCTGTTTTATTTCTATCTGATGCCCCAGCAGTGTTCTCTCCGTCTTGTTCGCGTATCTTGTGTGGGCCTCGCCCATGCATTTTGGGCCCAGCGGTCCACGAACTATGATGGTGGAATCCCTTGGACTTGTATTCTTGGTGTATATATTTGTTTATAGTGTGAATATCTTTATGTATGTATATATTTTTGATTCATTTCTTTGAATATATAACAATCATTTGACTCATTTCCTTTTGTCCTTGCATTCTTCTAGGGGGTTGGGGTGTGTGTTGTAGTGGGTGAGGGTGGGGGTGGGGGTGTTGCGTGTTGCGTGTGAGTGTCACTCTCTTTTCCATCCCCCCTCCCCTGTGTCGCAGGTGCAGTACTCACCGTGGTCTTCGCCGCTGGCGTTCGTGCTCCTGGTAGAGGAGCAGGAAGACAAAGGCAAGGAGAATCTGAAGTTCCGGTTCCATGGCGTCCTGGTTCCTCGCGGGATGCGTAGAGGTGAGCGTTTTCCCTTCCAAGTCCTGTTTCCGCCGGTTCGTGGTGAATCCGCCCCGCAAAAGGTGGCAGATTGGACTGTTGTAATTCTGTGGGCGGTACTTTGTCCTCCGCCTGTCTGTGGCGGTTACCGCCGCGGTGTTTGTTTGTACCGCCTTGGCGGTCGGATTGTTAAAGTGGCTGTCTATGTTGGCGGTTTCCGCCACGGTCGTGATTCCAAATTGTTTTCCAACGGCCTGTTGGCGGTTTTACCGCCGCTTGAACACCGACCGCCAGGGTTGTAATGACCACCTTTGTCTCTAAACAAATCACATTTTCCTGTTTACGCTGACTAATCTCAGGTCTCAATCAAAAAATAAATGGGTAATAAAGAATCCCATATAATATGGCGCAATAACATTTGACCTTTCTGCTGCTAAAATGCTTTCAACAACTTCTCATCATCTTCATGCACTGACTCCCACTTTCTGTTTAATTCTGTTTAATCTCACGTAATCTAAATCTTTCGAAGGAACTTTTCATTTCAGGAAAATAATCACCTCATTGTACTTATGTGTCACAATAAGAACTGGTGGAGTAGTGCAAGAATCTCTTGGCCAATGTACAGCAATTTTACATTCAGACCACAAATCATTTGGAAAAACAATGTCAAAGAATGTTTTCAAATTGAAATCTGAACAAATCTTCCCATCTGTGTATACCACTCTGTAGGGGTTTCTCTCAACTTGGGAAATAGCTCATGAATGCTGCAAGATCTCCCCTACTCGATGGCACATGAACATACCCTCCACCTGGTATTTCTCTTAATGGATTAAGCCAAAGCTTCTCTATTGTCTGGGGGACCTGGAGGCGTCTTTCCCTTTACTTCAACTGCCTCTGTTGGTTTCTGTTTTATTCAAGTTTCTATGCCCATTTGCGCTTTAATTTCTCAAACTAACTCTGGCAGATGCATTTCACTAATTCAATAGTGTGCAATCACATTTCTGACTTAACTGATTCATCATCCAAAAATACCCTGAACCCTTCCTGCAATGAGAAGCTTTCTAGAAGATCAACTTCATATTTATTTTCTAATTTATTCAATTTATCGTGTACAGTTGCAACTTGTTTGGTAGTTTTTTTGCATAAAAAAATCAGCTCCTTTTCTTGGAATGTATTCACATGTTCTAAATCTAAACATCCCCTAATTATTTCTCCCTATTCTATTTTTCATCTTGGGACATTCAATTGTCTCTCCCTTTCTGCACTCTAACTAGTACCTGGGCTTTCTGCATTCTCTGTCTTTGCACTTTTCATAGCAATTTCCTCAAACCATGGAGGAACAATCTCATCTTCAACCAAATTTGTTTCACCTTGTGCTGTCTGTGTTATAAAGACAATTCTTCTATCTGCCCTAATGATTTAATAGCCTGTGGTGGTTTCCATACAAAAACACGCTAATTCAGTAAAAAGTTGGGATAAACCCTGCAGCTAGTGCTCCTTCAACAACTCCTTGATCTACTGCATTTGGGACAATACCAATCGGAGCATTAGTTGTACACATTTCTACGGGTTGTGCTGTTATAACTCTAGCAGCAGGTGCTGGTACAGTCACAATGGAATCAGTATCATCTGTAGGCATTACTGCCTTTACAGTCTCAAAGTGGGCTGACACAATATTTAGTATAATAGGTTGTACAACAGACTGTGTCATAACAGGTTGTGTCTTGTGTAATGGTTTTTCAATCAGGAAAGCATTTGGAACAACAGGTACTTTAGCCACTGTCATATTATAATTTGAAATACCCTCAGTATTTGTCACAGGAGCCACATGGGGTGGTGGATGTGCAGCCAATAATTTCTCCAATATTTCATCTCCTGAATCACTATCAGAATCAAATTTATTTTCATTATCTTTTCCATTTTCATCTTTTTAAAACAAATTTGTTTTTTTCAGTTTTTCAGGATTCTCAGATTTTTCATAAGTAATGACAGTATATGATCTAGTTCCCTCCATTGTATCCTTTCTCCATCTCTGTTGTTGCCCTTTCCATATTGCATCTGGGTAATTTCTCATAGAGCTCTTTGCTTGTCTCTGGTATCTCTTTAACACAAGACATTTTCTCCCAAACACTTAGGACTTCATTTAAAGAAGATGGTGCATTGCTCACAATGCACCAGTTTGCTTGAGCTGCCCTGCGCCCCCCTAGTGACACCATTGTAGCGCTGTATTTACAACACAATGTACCATGGTGCTCGTTAGTACAGCTGTGTCAGAATTTCTGATGCAGTTGTAGCGCTAGGCTGGACTAGCATAAAAATGTTGATGCTAGTCCAGCAAAGTGTAGGGAGGCCATAGGACAAAGCACAACAGCACTTTAACACCTGTCCTGAGCAGGAATTAAAAAAGGCACTAGAATGATGCAGTGGAATCTTGTAGCTTATACTGCACCATTTCTAAGGGTCTTCTTGAGGGGGAATGCCTCCCTTGCATATATGATATCTGGCAAGGGTATAATGTGGTGCAAGGGTTTACAAACTAGTGCAATGGTCCCATTGCATCAGTTTGTAAATATGACTCAGGGTGTGGGACTGTTCTGCCCCACCTTAGTGTCAGAAAAGATTACGTTAAAGGTGGAGCAAGGGGTTTGTAAATGAGCCCCTTAGTGCTTCAAATGATGTAGGTCCAAGAGCAGGTTTCATGTCCCAAAGTGTTTCTCATTATCTGTCCATAATTCTCAAATTAAATGTAGCCCATCCAGGAAAGCTCAATAGACCCTCTTTCGCAGTGGTCATGCACCACTGGCAAAACCATAAACATGTATGTAACCCTTTCTCAATCATATGATAAGCACATGCACCCTCACGAGGTGCCTCTTCACCCTCCCATATCTCAATTGACACATCGCCCCTCACTAAACTTCAAATAATTTGGAAAATGTAATGTGTTTGAATTTAACTCAACAGAAGGTAACCAACAAAATATAAATCTTCAATGTTTTGATTCAGTTCTGTAAATGTCACTTTTCAAAAAGCACATCACTGTAATCCAACCAACAAATCACTGACAGCTCTTTGCACAGCTCAACCAATCTCAGTGCTGTGTTTCACACCAGCTGACCAATACCAGTGCAGCACAAAATTACACAGTAACCTGCTCCTTGCAGTGGCGCACCTTCCTTTATAATTTCTTCATATTCACCTAAGCTATAATTCTACTATTCTATGCAACATAAAATAGCAGTCTTTGTCTTCTAAAGAAAACAAAAAGAATAATCCTACTACCAGAATATTCAGGTTTTTAAACATTCTGACTTTATCTCATTCAGAAAGAGTTTGATGTATGTCAATGAAATCCTGACCAGCTGGGAATTACCTAATCAAAACAGTGTCACCTTTGTACATCAAGTTCCACTAAAATTGACCAATATTAGTATAATCACAGCAAATTGTCAATGTCCCTATCTCAAAAGTGTAATCAATGACATCTCATGGACTGCACCACAAATCATTAACAGACAAGAAAACCTAAATCCACTCTTTATTTATCTATCTTGGACCTTAGTCTACTTGTTCTTCCACAAAAGCACATAAGCATCAGCAAATGATAAGTTTCAATAATTCTATCAACATGCATGTACCAATACTAATACTTGAGTAAAACCACAGTAATCAAAAATCAATTTTGTTGTATATCACCCTCTTGATACTCATACATCCAATTCTGCAACGACCTTAGAAAACCACACTTCATCAATCTTCATATTGAGGCTTTGGACAAAGAGACATGGGCATCTATTCATCTCAGGGACATTTTAATAACTACAGCTCCTCTTCCTCATTAGGTAAACCATCCTCTGCTACCAACATTGGTGGAGCGGGATCTTTAAAGAAATATTTGGTTTACAGCACAATCTTACTCACTCATCAAATCAGAAGTTCCTGCTGTTACTTGGGCCAGGCCATCAGACCTGGGACATAAATAAGAATGAATCAGGAGCTGCAAATTAAATCAACTAGTCATCGCATTTTCAATTTCAATCTTTTTGGAGTCTATGATGAGAGTTGGTGTCAGTTTCAACGCTTTATATAAAATCTTTTACTGTAGTAAGTAAAAATGAATTGATCAGCATCAGAAATAACCAATCAGTAATAATCAGTATAATCAATTAACATCAGAGCAAATGCATAAAGTATGTTCCAAAAAGGAAATATCTTCATTCTAAGCTTAGAAAATAAGAGAAAAGCAAGAGTCCGAAGCCAGAAAGAGCTGCAAATTGAGGGGTGTCAGCATGAAGTTTAAGCATCGGATCTCAAGTTATAAAGCTGAACTTCCCATAAAGAGCGGTTCAAGAAACTCAGCAGAGCCTCCGAGCAGCATTGATTCAGACAGGAAAATGAGAGGGTCTCTAGGAATGAATCTGAGAAGTGCCTGCAAAGGGCTCTGCCGAGAGTGTGGAAACGGTCTGCAAAGAGAAATCTCTATGAGAGTATGTTTCTACTGTAGGAGCATGTGTCACACATTCCCCTGGTTGCAGACCACCGGGAAAATAACAGTGTAGTGTTGGTTGTGAGGGTATATATAGTGGCCACTGTTTGGAATCTTCCATCAATGTCTCTATTGAGTACCACATATAAACCCTTCTTGTTGATAGCCACATGTCACACAGCCTAAAGAAGGTCAAGAAGAGCCCAAATCAATGCACAACACAATTATGAGGAGAAGGGTATACAGAAAACCTCCTTGTGCCATATTCTTTGATGATTTGTGTAGTTTGATCACCTCTCCCAGAGACAGGATGGTCTCCTGTAGGTACATGATGTAAACGCCATGTCTGTAAAGAAATAAAAAAATCCAATGACAGTTAGCCAGAATACCTATACCCTGGATTTCTTGGCACAATATGTTGTAGGTGTCAGTGATCATACAAGGAGATGAAAATGAAAATGCATAAATCTTCTATCAGGTAGTGATTGATGGAGTAAGCCAACATGGAATCTAATAACTAGTCCTCTGTTCTGTGTGCACTTCTTATATTATAATTAATAACCATGGAACAGAAAGCAAGAGCAACCAGCCCCAGACCTGAAGCTCAACCACCAGGCCACACCCACCAAACAATTAAACTTTCATTTCTTGCTTGATTGATAATGCTCATAAAGTGCAGAAAAGCTACTGGCGGTATTACCTAAGCAGAGAAACTGGAATCCCACAGTTGTGGCCTAAGACCACCATCGGATATACATCATATCTGCTTGACCAATGACATCAAACCAACATACTCAGTCACCAACATGGCACCACTTACTCACCCCCAAACAGTAACATCTCTCCTAACATGGAAGTAATCTGTAATCCTGAGGGTGACCCAAGGGGGTCTAGCATCAGTGTCCATTCCAGCATCAAGTTCTCCCAAGTTGCTTTTTGGCTCTTTGTTAAGGCTCCCAGACTCCAATCTGCCTGGTCATATGAAAGACCTTCAGGTCATGACCCTCTCCGGTACCTCCTGTCTTTTAGAGTCTACCTGTTCTGGGGAAGGCCTCAGGTGGGCACGGGATTTGGGGTATATCCAGTCATGGCATGGCTGCCATCTGCATCCTCAGATAGACCAAGAATTATCTGCTGCCAATGTCTTGTCAATACATTTACTGGCCTCCATTGGGTCTGTAAAGAATAAGGAACTTGGATCATCAGGTATCTTGAATTTAGCAAGGAACATAGGCATGAACTTCAGATTTAGGGCTTTCAAAGCCTGTTTTAACCTTGAGGTGATCAGGTTGCTGCAGATCGATGGCTCTGTAGTCTGGGTGCAAGAACACTGCGGTGTTGTGTACCTTGTATGGGCCATTCGTCATGCAAGCTAAGGAGAACATCATAGTCCCAATATTTAAGCAGCGTTAGTGTCGCAGGTTGTGTCAGCATTCCTGACAGGGAGGGCCCCAAAGCCATTCAATGTTCATTTACGTTGAGGCAAAAAACATGAGCTTTCTACTTTTTCCGATTGGCCAGTGATTGTACGTTTATTTCTCCTTGATCTCCTATCCATGCCTGTGGCCCTAAATTCCATAAAACAGATGTGTTTTACCATTTCTGTGACATGCGTAGTTAGAACTTCAAGAGAGGGCTTCATTTCCCCCAATGTCATCTTTGCATCGTTCACTCTGTCAAAGAGTTTATGTGGGTCTGTCATTGCAGAGGTAAATAATGGCCCTGTGTAATTTTTTTAGCTCTAATACCACATGGGAATATTTTTGGTGGCATTCAGAATGGAGGTCAGGTTGTCCTGTGTGGATAGGACCATAACCGCCGAGCTTGGTGGACCAGTAGCAAGATCTGTCCCACAGCCGTGTTGCACCTGTGCAGACTTCATGCAGGGTCTATTCCGGGGGACCATAGATTTACTTATGTTATGGAGTTTACTAGTCAGTAGACATGTGGCCAAAATGAAAATCAGCACAGATTCAGGTGGTGAGGCAGCTCACAACAAGGACACAGCACAAGCCCCATAAATAGCAACCCGCTGGGCCACAGATATGCCTCAAGGCCCCAGGGGGTCCAGTTGGCACAATAGATGTCTTCCTAACAGCCTGGGCAGCACCTCATGCACCTGACTCAGGTGCCTATGAGGGTGAAGCAAGGATACCCCTCTCCGAGCGAGCATGCACTTACTTCAAGCTTACCTGCTGCTGGGTAATTGCCACCAATGCACTTCCAACAGCATCTGGGACTCTCTTCTATTGGACAAGTCCAATGTAGGACTTTCATAAAAACAACTACTCTTCCCTTTGCATGTGTGTCTCGGGGGAGTCCACAGCCAGCAGGAATTGGACTTAGGCAGCAGTACCCAGCTGCCAAACCATATCTAAGGGGCAACACTCCCAAGTTGTTGCCAGAAGTAGAGGCGGGCTTGAGCCACCCTGATGGAGACCAGAGCCTCTCTCTCCCTCTTGGCTATTGCCCTTGGGTATTTCATCATTTCAAATCCTTGGGTAGGGCTCTGCTATATTGCCAGGCCACAGAGTGTATGAGCAAGCCTAAGGACATATGTTCACCAGTGGTGTGTGGTAGTAAGTTCATGAATTGTAAAGACTGCTTTAATGACCAATTAATATGTGCAAAACAACACTTATCCTTGCAATTATGGTCTACTTGTAGCATGGGTGCAAGGATGTCTGTATGTCTGGACTGAATGTTGGTATGCAGGAAGGGATACGTTCTTGTTTGAATGAATACACAAGATGGGTTTATCCTTACAATGGGTGGTGCAGGGTGCAAAACACTTGACACAAAATGATAAGGAGGATGCATGTGGACAGCTCACACCCTCCCATCACTCTTGCATTATATGTGGGCATACAGAGAAATGAGACACAAACTCAAGAATCATGAAGTGCCAATGCAACAGATTCCATATTCCTCCATTAGTGTTACGTGGAAAAATCCCTAACAATGCCAAAGGCATACATGTGTCACACAAACAACTCATTGAAAGTGGTAAATATGCAGAAGTCCATTATAAGTAACAGACTGGGAAATAGGGCAGAGTGTGCCAGTGGTACGTAAACATAAATTATGCTCTGGTGGCACAGTGTGCTCCTGGGAGCCCAACAATTAGGGCATTGATGTGTGGGTCTGCACCATGTCACAAAGGCACCAGGATTAAGAACATAATGACTTATGTTAACAGCTACTACAGTCCAAGATTGATATTTTACTATTCCATTGCAAAGGATAATGCCTTACCTCCTGAAAAGCTGCCTGTCCTGGATTTGTCTGATGAATTGGATGACCAGCTGCAGACCATCAATGCCGACACTCTCTAAGGCATCCTTGATGCCATCCAAACACCATCTCCAGTTGCAGGGAGGATACATAGCATTGAGGGGTCTCCATATGACCCAGACAACAACCAACACACAATACTGGTCAGTTCGGCCACAGTCCTGGATTCTAAGGACCCAGACATTACCTTCTAAAAAGCAGAGGTAGGAGTCGAGCGGGAGCTTGCACAGAAGATGCAGATGGTGATGGAGACCATGGTGGGCAGCTTAGAGGGAGCCCAGAGGTGCCCCAGTCTAAATAAGGACAACTCCACTGCCATCAGAGGCACCCACTCTCCGCTATGTGGACTCCAGCAGTCCCTAGTCAACATAGCTGGTGTTGATAGGCAAAGGCTAAAACAATTGCCCTCCCAAACTGGCACCAGCATGATGGACAACAGGCTGAGGGCTATCCAAAATGTCCTGGAGTCCATGCAGTGGATGCTGGCCTCCCCCAGTGACAACCTGGCAGCCTACCACCGTGAAATTGCTGCTCTCTTGCTAAACCAGCAGGTCCACCTTGCTGCAGTGATGCTTTTGATCTTTCGACAGATGACAGCTACTGGGACCTTTGAATTCATATCTCTAGTCCCTGATGTGTGTGTGCCCCACTGAATTTCAAAAACAGCACCACCCATTCACAAAAATAAACACTGATAGCTACAGTCTGTGGCACATGGACAGTATCTCTTTATCTCTGTGCTTCAGGTCATGCCAGTGTTGTCATAACTAGCAATATGCCCTCTTCACTCTACCACTGTTGACTTATCATGCATGGGCTGTCATAGTGGCAAATCCCGCCTATTGTCATTTTGAACACCTCCTCACTGATGCACTCCTCTCCTACACATGTGTCATGACATGTCCCTGCATCTTGTACTCTGACTGAACATCCAATGGCTTGGGATCTCTCATGCGATCAATATCCTATACACTGTACATAATCTGAAACAAAACTTGCGCATGTAAAATTAATTAGAAAATAAACATTTGTGTTGATTTTGTTTCTGATGCAGTGACAGTCTGAACTGTATGCATCGTGTGAAGCTGATACACTGAGTACTTAACAAAAGGAAATGCCTGGCTTTGTGTCAGACACCAAGCCACACACAATTACTGCTACATGATTAAAGTGAGAGATAGCACTGTGGAATGGCAAGAAATATCTGAGTCTCCCTAACATGTAATGAAACAGGTAGCATGCAAGTTTTGCGATGGCTTGCATGATATACTACAGAATGGTTGCACCGGTAAAACACTGATGTGACAACCAAATTGGACATTTGTAACTGTGAGGGGCAACCAAGAGACTTCCAGCATCAATTTCCCAATTTAGGGGGAGTGCAATGTCTAAACCTGTAAGCAGTGAAAGTCTCATTACTTACCAACACAAATTTATGGTGTAAGATAACCTGTTTTGGGATGTGTATCCATGCACAATCAGAAGGTCACGTACAGTGCTTAACAATGTCTTGAGTAGCTGATGTAATACCATTGCCAACCTGACAGGTGCTTGATCATAAGGGATACACATAGTCACACATGTAAGCCACTACAGGATTCAAACCCAAAGGCATTTGTCTAACAAGACCTGTGCAGACATGATACCACCCAGATAGTAAATCATGATAGAGACCATATTGTAGCAAAGAAAAAGATTCAATTATACCAAAACATTTCTATCCTAAAAATGTGCTAACCTACAGACTGACCTACACTAACCTACCTATACTATCTTATCATAACTCATCCCTACAGCTAACCTATCTCTAGTTTAACTTATCATATACATGTTACTCCACATGATAAACATTGACCTCCCGCCCCACCCCCCTTAAGAGACATCAGTCGACAAGAACAATGGTGACTACAGAAAAACACTTACTAACTAAACATATAGCCTACATATATATATATATATATATATATATATATATACATATATATATATATATATATATGTATATATATGTATTTGTATTTTTTTAATTAATTAATTTATTTATTTTTTCATTTTTTTAAACGCATATACCCAAAAATATAACCCACCCCCTAAAACACCCCAAAAGAGATAAAACCCAAATACCCACCCACCGAAAACAATGAACACTAAGTTTCTCATTCCGAGTTTGGCGGTAACTGGACGGCCACGCCGGCAGTGAGACTGCCACCAGAGTGGCAGTTCAGACCGCCATTTAACGAGCAAGGCGGTGAACACAACGCAATACAGACAACTCACTGCCAGTACCGCCACTACCGACAAGCAGCAGCCGGCAGTGGTAGCTGTTAGAAATGGAGTCTTTGGTTGGCAGTCAGGTTACCCCCTGTCAAAGCAAGGACCCTCAGTCTAGTCAAGGTCTTAATTCCTTAGAAAACAGGCCGAACATTGGCAGGGTACAAAAGTACCTGGGTAGCGTCTAAATAAAGTTGCACGGGTGAGTGTGTGTCAAAAAAGGCCAGCGATGCATCGATTTCTCACCCACTAGCGAGAACATGCATTGTTTCCTCTCTCTCGTGAGAGGGTGATGCCCTGGCATGGACGGGCACCTCGGGTCCGGGAAGGGTTCGCATTGATTTTCCACACCCAGAGATGTTGTGTCGAAATCCAGTCGCAATGTGTCAGGAATCCAGGCTGCATGGGGGCTTGCTTCATTAACAGCAACTGCTGAGGGAGGTGTGCATCGTTTCTCCAGCCGCATTGTGTTGATCTCATTGCCACAATGCAGGTGGAGCGCTGATTTTAGCTGCGAGGCCGGTGGAGCATCGTTTAGCAGCCAGGGGGCAGGTGGTGCATCAAACGTTTCCTCACAATGCAGTCTTTGCAAGGATTTCTGTCCTTTTCCATCAGCTACACCTTTCAAGGGCTCAGAGAAAGGTTAGGGCACCACATTGCTTGCAGGACTCTCAGCAGGATGCCCAAGTGCTGACAGAGAGAAGTCTTTGATGTACCTGAGACTTCAACAACAGGAGGCAAGCTCAGTTTAAGCCCTTGGCGATTCTTCACCAGCGGGACGTCACACAAAAGTCAGTCTTTGTCCTCTCTCAGGCAAAAGCAGTTACTGCAGACCAACCCAGAAAAGTACAGTCACAGGCAAAGGGGAGTTCTCCTCCTCCAGCTTCTCCAGCTCTTCTTCTTGGCAGAGGTTCCCCTTGGTTCCAGAAGTAATCTGATTTTCAGGGGTTTTGGGGACTCTTCTTATACCCCTTTCTGTCTCTAAAGTAGGCCTACTTCAAAGAGAAGCCAATATTGTTTTCAAGATCCTGCATTGCCCAGGCCAGGCCCCAGAGACACACCAATGGGTTGGAGACTGCTATGTGTGAGGGCAGGCACAGCCCTTTCAGGTATAAGTGACCACACCACACCTCCCCTCAGCCCAGATGGCCCATCAGGATATGCAGGCTACACCCCAGCTCCCTTTGTGTCACTGTCTAGAGGAGGGGTGCTGTGAGAAAGTAGCCTCTTTCTAGCATGCTTACTCTTGTTTTTGGCCTGTTTGTCAGTGTGTTGTTACTGTCTCAATGGGATCCTGCTAGTCAGGACCTCAGTGCTCAAAGTTGTGGCCTACGTATAAGTATGTTTTACTGTTTTGTCAGTATGATTGACTGTGTCACTGGAGTCCTGCTAATCAGAACTCCAGTGCTTATGCTCTCTCTGATTTCAAATTTGTACTTACATACTGGTAACCCAGTATTCCACTCCAAATTGCCATATTGGACCTCCCTTATAAGTCCCTAGTATATGGTACCTAGGTACCCATGGCATTGGGGTCCCAGGAGATCCTTATGGGCTGCAGCATTTCTTTTACCACCCATAAGGAGCTCATACAAACACTTCTTCAGGACTGCCATTGCAACCTGAGTAAAATAGTGTAAGCACTATTCCACAGCAATTTTCACTGCACCAGGTCACTTATAAGTCACCTATATGTCTAACCTTCAGACTTTGAAGGCTAGGTGCATAGTACCTGTGTGTGAGGGCACCCCTGAATTAGCAGTGGTGCCCCTACATTGTCCAGGCCCAGTTTCCCAGACTTCGTGAGTGTGGAGATGCCATTATAAGTTTGCACTGTATACAGGTCAATACCTAAATAAAGCTTCACAGTGGTAACTCCGAATATGGCCATGTGAGGTGTCTAGGAACTGGAAATTGTACCCCAATCCAATTCTTGTATTGGGGCATGGAATTCCATGCACCCTGGGGTTCCACCATGGACACCCAGTACTGCCATACCAGTCTTTTGAAGCTTTCACTGCAGCCCCAGCTGCTGCCACCTCACAGACAGGCTTCTGCTCTCCTGGGGCTTGGGCAGCCCAACCCCAGGAAGACATAACAAAGCATTTCCTTTGTGAAAGGGGTTTTACACCCTCTCCCTATGGAAATAGGTGCAACAGGCATAGGAGGGGCCTTCTCCCAGAGCCTCTGGAAGTGCTTTGAAGGGCACAAACTGTGGCCTCCTTGCATAATCCAGTTTACACCTGTTCAGAGACCCCCAGTCCCTGCACTGGAGCGAAACAGGACAAATGAAAGGGACTGACCCCTCCCCTGTCCATCACCACCCCAGGGGTGGTGCCCAGAGCTCCTCCAGAGTGTCCCTAGGTTCTACCATCTTTTTTTCAGGACGTTCAGGGAACTCTGGGAGCATCTGAGTGGCCAGTGCCAGCAGGTGAAGTCAGAGATCCCTCCAGATAGGTGTTTACCTGATCAGGTGACCAATCCCCCTCTCAGGGCTATTTAGGGTCTCTCCTCCCGGTGTTTCTGCAGATTTCGTTTTACAAGACTCCAGTAGGAATTCTCTGCAACCTCTGCTTTTCCTTCTACTGTTGGATCAACCACAGAACTGCTCCAGGAACTCTACAACTGCAAGAAAGTATCCAAGAAGGCTGCTGCAACTCTGTAACTTCAGCTCCTGCCAGCAACTGCAACAGTTTCCAGGTTGTGCAAGCTCTGAGGACTGTCTGTCTTCATCCTGCAGTGGAAGGACCGAATAAATCTCCTGTGGAGTAACAGAGTCACTTCCCTACTTCCGCAGGCACTGCTCTGCAGTGATGGCTGGTACTCTAGGTTCCCTCTCTTGATGACGAGCATGGATCTTGGAACACATATGGTGGACCAAAGTGACCCAGACTGTTCAAGGGTCCAACTGTCCAAATTTGGTAGAGGTAAGAGCTTGCCTCCCTGAGCCAGACAGTACCCCTGTACACTGTGTGTTTTGCAGCTCTTAGGGCTTCTGTGCACTTCTCAAAGGAATCCTTCATGCACAGTGTAGTGCTTATTAGGGAACTTATGTATGCTACACAAGGACCACCATGAATGCCAACGAGAACCAGAGTAAGTGTAATATGTCTTACAAATGTCCTGTCGGACATATTCACCAACATTTCTACTTAGTGTGCAAACTCAATTGGTAGCTTTACTTTCAAAGCAAAAGTAGAAGTGTTGGTGAATGAGTCCAATGGGATATTTGTTAGACTTTTTACTTTAGAGACCTTTGGATTTCTTCACCAGCATGTCTGCCTTAGTTTCAACAGTAGATATACTTGCTCAGTTTGAGGAATAGGCCTCCAAAGGCATACTCGAACACCCCCATCTTGCATCCACAAACTAGTATAGGTTTACTTGGAAATTATACAGGATTAGTCAAGATTTTGAAGAGGACAGAGACATGAATGGGTAAGGAAAGCTTATGGTAGGTGTGCCTTCACAGGGATATTGCACATTTAGAAGGCAGATAGTAAAGGTAGTACAGATGTACATCATCTACACCTATGGATTCAAAGCCATTAGTGCCATCCCAGCACTGAAGGACAATGACACATATGGGTCAGTGTCTGACCTTCTTACCATGTTCATCCTCCATCAGAACTTAGAAGATGTTCAATTTGCTGTATGACAAGTGCATTACAGTCAAAGCCCTGCACATAATGTTGGCTGGGACATATGCTACGTTCTCACGGACTACCCTGTGTGCCAAACACTATCCTTTTCCATACCTAATGACCTTCTTTTTAGGGAACGTCACAAGAATTCCTCAGCATGTTTACCTTAGTTTCAAATGTAGATATGCTCGCTTTGAACGGCATACTGGGACACCCCCAGCTTGCATCCACAAACTGGAAGGAGTTGGATTTAGCATATTGAGTGCTTTAAAGGCGCATGAACAACATGTCTTCCTGAGCCTTGGGTGGCTGTCATGGGAGTTATTACTGAAGGGTTGTTAAGCCTGCGTTTGGTAATGTTTAGGAAGAAGGAGGTAAGTTACTTGACAGGTGGCAAAACATAGTCAAACGTATTCTGTCCTGTGGCGTATGAATGTGATGGGCCCTTGTCTGGCAGTGGTAAATTAATGTGAGTGCAGTGATTTGTTGGATTGGGCCCGTTGACAGCATTATGAAAGGGCTGTTCGTAGTGCGTAAATTGGCATGTGAATGGACCATAAAGAGGTTGATGCCTGGATGCTGCTTTCTGGCCCACCTTCTGAAGGCTTGTTTTCAATATTCAGATACTTTGATATGTATTCATGCTTTGAAACCATAATTTCTGGAGGTGCTAAAACCAACCAGTGTGAGTGGTGGATTAACTTTAACATACTAGTACCAGGGGAGACCAAGGGTGCAGGACGTAGGTGGCTCTCACCAGTTTTCCTTCACCCAGAATCCCCTTTAAATCACAAACTTTGCTTAGAAAACACATTTGCCTTGCATTTCAGTAAAGGCAAGTCCTGGAATCTGCATGAAAGCCACAAATTTTCTACCACCCAGCGTTCCACTAAGTCTCCAGAGAAAAACACTGCCTCACTTTAGTGGGTGGGCAAGTGACCACAACAGGGAACTAGCCAAAACGGATTGCGAAGACATCAAAATTACCTACCACAAAACAGCCTGGTTTTATAAGAAAGTGTTAGAAATGGGGTCTTTGGTTGGCAGTCAGGTCACCCCCTGTCAAAGCACGGACCCTCACAGGACCCAGTCAGGGTAAAACAGAATCACCCCCAGTTAACCCCCGCTCACCCCCTTGGTAGCTTGGCACGAGCAGGTGGGCTTAACTTCAGAAGCAATGTGTAAAGTATTTGTACCAACACACACAGTAACTCAGTAAAAAAAACTACAAAATGACACAACGCAGGTTTAGAAAAATAGAGAATATTTATCTAAGCAAAACAAGACCAAAAATCCAACATACGAAAGTCAAGTTATGAATTTAAGAAGGAAAAGAGTCTTAATTCCTTTAGAAAACAGTGAGAACATTGTTAGCGTACAAAAGTACCTTGGTAGCATCAAAATAAAGCCGCACGGGCAAGTGTGTCGGAAAAGGCCAGCGATGCATCAATTTCTCACTCGCAAGCGAGAATGTGTGTTGTTCCTCCTCTGGTTGGGTCGGAGTACATTGTTTCTTCTCTCCTGCAAGAGAGCGATGCATCGATATGGACAGGCACCTCGGGACGGGACAGGATCTGCGTTTATTTTCAGCACCTAGAGATGTTGCATCAAAATCCGGTCCCACGGTGTCAAGAAACAGTGCTACGTGGGGGTTTGATTTGTTAACAGCAGCCGCTGCGGGTGTTGCACATCGTTTCTCCAGTCGCGTTGTGTCAATCTTACAGCCGCAATGCAGGTGGAGTGTCAATTTTAGCTGCAAGGCCGGTGGCGAGTCATTTCTCAGCCGGTGGTCTCTCAATAGTTTCCCAGCATGGTGGTCTCTGTGTGGATTTCTGTCCTTTTCCACCAGCTGTACCTTTCAAGAGCCCAGAGACAGGTAAGGGCACCACTTGGCAGGCAGGACTCTGAGCAGAAATCCCAAGTGCTGGCAGAGAGAAGTCTTTGTTGTCCCTGAGAATTCAACCACAGGAGACAAGCTCAGTTCAAGCCTTTGGAGATTCTTCACCAGTGGGAAGTCACACAAAAGTCAGTCTTTGTCCTCTCCCAGGCAAAAGCAGCTACTGCAGGCCAACCCAGCAAAGCACAGACACATACAAAGGGGCAGTACTCCTCCTCCAGCTTCTCCAGCTCTTCTCCTTGGCAGAGATCCAACTTGGTTCCAGAAGTAATCTGATTTTCAGGGTTTTTTTGTGCTCTTCTTATACCCCTTTCTGCTTTTGAATTTGGCCTAATTCAAAGAGAAGTCTCTGTTGTTTTCAAGATCCTGCCTTGCCCAGGCCAGGCCCCAGACACACACCAAAGTGTTAGAGACTGCATTGTGTGAGGGCAGGCATAGCCCTTTCAGGTGTAGGTTGACCACCCCTTCCCTCCCCTCAGCCCAGATGGCCAAACAAGATATGGAGGCTACACCCCAAATCTTGTGTGTCACTGCCTAGAGGAGAGGTGCAAACAGCCCAACTGTCAAACTGACCCAGACAGGGAATCCACAAACAAGTAGAGTCACAGAATGGTTTAAGCAAGAAAATGCCTACTTTCTAAAAGTGGCATTTTCAAACACATAATCTAAAAAATCAACTTCATAAAAATATGTATTTTAAATTGTGATTTCAGAGACCCCAGACTCCACATGTCTATCTGCTTCCAAAGGGAATCTGTGCTTTAATCACATTTAAAGGCACCCCTCATTTTAACCTATGAGAGAGAAAGGCCTTGCAACAGTGAAACCGAATTTGGTAGTATTTCCCTGTCGGGACATGTAAAACTCATAAGTACATGTCCAACCTTTAAAATACAGTGAACCCTTCCCATGGGGCTACGTACGGCCTACATCAGGGGTGCCTTACATGTATAAAAAGGGAAGGTTAATGCCTGTCAAGTGGGTACTCTTGCCAAGTCCAATTGACAGTTTAAAACTGCACACACAGACACTGCAATGGCAGGTCTGATCCATGTTTACAGTGCTACTAATGTGGGTGGCACAACCAGTGCTGCAGGCCCACTAGTAGCATTTGATGTATAGGCCTTGGGCACCTCTCGTGCACTTGAATAGGGACTTACTAGTAAATCAAATATGCCAATCATGGATAAGCCAATGTACACATACAATTTATACAGGGAACGCTTACATACTTTGGTACTGGTCAGCAGTGGTAAAGTGTCCATAGCAAACAAAAACAGTAGGAACAGAGTCCAGCACACAGAAACAACCTGGGAAGTAGAGGCAAAAAGTTAGGGGAGACCATGCCAATGATACCAAGTCTAACAGACAGTCACCTGAGTATTTGGTCTTGGGCTCGCAGCCATATAGGAAAACCAACCAAACCCATACATTTCTGAAAACTAGACACCTGGGGCAGTCCACTGAAGAGTGACATGTTTGGATTTCACCATGTTTTCTTACCCAGAATTCCCTGCAAAAGTGAAACGTTGATTAAAAACACTATTTTCCCTTGTCTTTTCATCACAGAAACTACAGGAATGTGCAGGGATCCATAAAATCCCTACCACCCAGAGTTTCTCCACTTTTTGTGATAAAAACACAACCCCACTTTGTGCCTGTGCCTAGTGCCTGCTTCAGGAATGGATCACTCCAGGGTTAACAGCAGACCTCATGGAAGGATTGGACTACCAGTGACCCTTGTGTGATCCATTCCTGTTGCAGGAAACTAACCTAACCACACAAGTGAGGTACCATTTTTATCAGGAGACTTGGGGAAATGCTGGGTGGAAGGAAGTTTGTGGCTTCCCTCAGATTCCAGAACTTTCCATCGGTGTCTAGTTTTGAAAAATGTGTGGGTTTGGTGCGATTCCCTAAGTACCTGCTGAGCTACAGCACAAAATCCACAGCTAGGCACTTTCCAAAAAAACACATCAGTTTTCAATGTAAAAATGTGATGTGTACATTTTGGGGGCACTAGGCCTACCCACACAGTGAGGTACCATTATTATTGGGAGACTTGGAGGAATGTTGGGTGGAAGGAAGTTTGCGGCTCGACTCAGATTCCAGAACTTTCCATCACCGAAATGTGAGGAAAAAGTGTTTGGTTGCCAAATTTTGAGGTCTGCAAAGGATTCTGGGTAACAGAACCTGGTGAAAGCCCCCACAAGTCACCCCATTCTGAATTCCCCAGGGGTCTAGTTTGAAAAAAAAGTATAGGTTTGCTAGGATTACCTAGGTGCCGGATGAGCTAGAGGCCAACATCCACAGCTAGGCACTTTGAAAAAACAGGTCAGTTTTCTTTGGGAAAATGTGATATGTCTATGTTGTGTTTTGGGGTGTTTCCCAGTCGCGGGCACTAGGCCTACCCTCACAAGTGAAGTATCATTTTTATCTGAAGACTTGGGGGAATGCGGGGTGGAAGGAAATATGGGGGTCATTCTAACCCTGGCGGTCGATGACCGCCAGGGCTAAAATGACGGGAGCACCGCCAACAGGCTGGCGGTGCTCCCATGGGCATTCTGACCGCGGCGGTACAGCCCCGGTCAGAAACGGGAAACCGGCGGTGTCCCGCCGGTTTCCCGCTGCCCTAGGGAATCCTCCGCGGCGGCGCTGCAAGCAGCGCCGCCATGGGGATTCCGACCCCCTTACCGCCATCCTGTTCCTGGCACAGGATGGCGGTAACGGGTGTCGTGGGGCCCCTGGGGGCCCCTGCAGTGCCCATGCCAATGGCATGGGCACTGCAGGGGCCCCCTAACAGGGCCCCACTAAGATTTTCAGTGTCTGCATAGCAGACACTGAAAATCGCGACGAGTGCAACTGCACCCGTCGCACCCTTCCCACTCTGCCGGCTCCATTCGGAGCTGGCATCCTCGTGGGAAGGGGTTTCCCGCTGGGCGGGCGGGCGGCCTTCTGGTGGTCGCCCGCCCGCCCAGCGGGAAACTCAGAATAACCACGGCGGTCTTTTGACCGCGCAGCGGTATTCTGGCGGTTCCCGCTTGGCGGGCGGCTCCCGCCGCCCGCCAAGCTCAGAATGACCCCCTATGTGTCTCCACTCAGATTCCTGAACTTTCTGTGACCAAAATGTGAGGGAAAAGTGTTTTTGCAAAATTTTAAGATTTGTAAAGGATTCTGGGTAACAGAACCTGGTGAGAGCCCCACAAGTCACCATATTCTGAATTCCACTAGGAGATTAGTGTTAAAAAATGTATAGGTTTGCTATGTTTCCCTAGGTGCCAGCTAAGTTAGAGGCCTAAATTCACAGCTAGGCACTTTATAAACAGCAGGTCCATTTTCCTTGGGAAAATGTGATGTGTCCATGTTATGTTTATGGGCATTTCCTCTTGCTGGCACTAAGCTTACCCTCACAAGTTAGGTACCATTTTTATCAGGAGACTTTGGGAATACTGAGTGGAAGGAAATGTAAGGCTCCTCTTGGATTACTGATTTTTCTATCACCGAAATGTGTTGAAAAAGTGTTTTATTTTGCCAAATTTTGATGTCTGCAAAGGATTCTGGGTAACAGAACCTGATGAGAGCCCCACAAGTCACCCCATTCTGAATTCCCCTAAGTGTCTAGTTTCAAAATATCTATAAGTTTGTTAGTATTCACTAGGAGTCGGGTGAGCTAGAGGCCAAAATCCACAGCTAGGCACTTTGCAAAAAACAGTTCAGTTTTCCTTGGGAAAATGTGATGTGTGTGTCCATGTTGTGTTTTGGGGCATTTCCTGTTGAGGGGACTAGGCCACACACACAAGTGAGGTTCTTTTTTTATCAGGAGACTTTGGGAAAGCTGGGTGGCAGTAAATTTGTTGCTGCTCTTAGATTCCTGAACTTTGTATCACTGACATTTTAGGAAAAAAGTGTTGTTTTGCCAAATATTGTGGTCTGCAAAGGATTCAGTGTAACAGAACCCAGTGAGAGCCCCACAAGTCACCCCATTCTGAAGTCCCTTAAGTGTCTAGTTTCAACAAAAGTATTGGTGTATAGGATTCCCTAGGTGCCGGCTGAGCTAGAGGCCAAAATCCACTGCTAGGTACTTTGCAAAAAACATGTCAGTTATCTTTAGGAAAATGTGATGTGTCCATGTTGTGATTTTGGGGCATTTTCTGTCGCGGGCACTAGGCCTACCCACACAAGTGAGGTGCCATTTTTATTGGGAGACTTGAGGGAATGCTGGGTGGAAGGAAATATGTGGCTCCTCTAAGATTCCTAAACTTTCTATAACCGAAATGTGAGGAAAAAGCCACTTTTGAGGTCCGCAAAGGATTCTGGGTAACAGAACCTGGTGATAGCCTCACAAGTCACCCCATTCTAAATTGCCCTAGGAGTCTAGTTTTCAAAAATTTATTGGTTTGCTAGGTTTCCGTAGGTGCCGGCTAAGCTAGAGGCCAAAATCCACAACCAGGCACTTTGCAAAAACAAGGTCAGTTTTCTTTGGGAAAATGTGATGTGTCCATGTCTGTTTTGGGGCATTTCCTGTCGCGGGCACTAGGCCTAACCTCACAAATGAGGTACCATTTTTATCTGGATATTTGAGGGAATGCTGGTTGGAAGGCTATTTTTGGCTCCTCTCAGATTCCTGAACTTTCTTTCACCGAAATGTGAGGGAAAAGTGTTTTTTTGCCATATTTGAGGTTAGCAAAGGATTCTGGGTAACTGAACTTGGTAAGATCCCCCAAGTCACCCTATTCTGAATTCCCCTAGGTGTCTAGTTTAAAATAAATGTTTAGGTTTGACAGGGTTCCCTAGGTGCTGGCTGAGCTAGAGGGCAAAATCCACTGCTAGGTACTTTGCAAAAAACAGGTCTGTTTTCTTTAGAAAAATGTGATGTATCCATGTTGTGTTTTGGGGCATTTCCTGTTGCCGGCACTAGGCCTACCCTCACAAGTGAGGTACCTTTATTATGGCAACACTTGGGGGAATGCTGGATGAAAGGAAATTTGTGGTTCCTTTCTATCAACAAAATGAGAGGGAAGTGTGTTTTTTGAAAGGTTTTAAGGTTTGCAAAGGATTCTGGGTAACAGAACCTGGTGAGAGCCCCACAAGTCACCATATTCTGAATTCCAATAGGAGATTAGTGTTATAAAATGTATAGGTTTTCTAGGTTTCCCTAGGTGCCAGATAATTTAGAGGCCAAAATTCTCAGCTAGGCACTTTGTAAACAACAGGTCTGTTTTATTTGGGAAAATGTGATGTGTCCATGTTATGTTTATGGGCATTTCCTCTTGCGGTCACTAGGCTTACCCTCACAAGTGAGGTACCATTTTTATTGAGAGACTTTGGGAATGCTGATTGGAATTTGAGGCTCCTCTTAGATTCTTGATCTTCCTATCACCGAAATGTGAGGAAAATGTTTTTTGTCAAATTTTGAGGTCTCCAAAGGATTCTGGGTAATAGAACCTGATGAGAGCCCCACAAGTCACACCATTCTGAATTCCCCAAGGTGTCTAAAAATATCTATAGGTTTGCTCGTATTCCCTAGGTGCCGGGTGAGCTAGAGGCCAACATCCACAGCGAGGCACTTTGCAAAAAACATGTCAATTTTCTTTGGTAAATGTGATGTGTGTGTCCATGTTGTGTTTTGGGGCATTTCCTATTGGGGGCACTGGGTCTACCCACACAAGTGATGTTCTTTTTTTATCAGGAGACTTTGGGAATGCTGAGTGGAAGGAAATGTGTGCCTCCTCTTAGATTCCTGATCCTTCTATCACTGAAATGTGAGGAAAAAGTGTTTTTTTGCCAAATTTTGAGGTCTGCAAAGGATTCTGGGTAACAGAACCTGTTGAAAGTCTACTAGTCACCCCATTCTGAATTTCCCTAGATGTATAGTTTAAGAAAATGTATAGGTTTGCTGGGATTACCTAGGTGCCGGCTGAGCTAGAGAACAAAATCCACAGCTAGGCACTTTGCAAAAAACAGGCCATTTTTCTTTGGGAAAATGTGAAGTAGCCATGTTGTGTTTTGGGGCATTACCTGTCCCGGGCACTAGGCTTACCCTCACAAGTGAGGTACCATTTTTATCAGGAGACTTTGGGAATGCTGAGTTGAAGGAAATTTGTGGCACTTCTCACTTGTGTTCATGTTGTGTTTTGGGGCTTTGCCTGTTGCTGGCACTAGGCCTACCCTCAGAAAATGAGGTACCATTTTTATCTGAAAACTTTGGGGGAGTGCTGAGTTGAAGGAAATTTGTGACTCCTCTTAGATTCCTGAACGTTCTATCACCGAAATGTGAGGAAAAAGTGTTTTTTTGCCAAATTTTGAGGTATGCAAAGGATTCTGGGTAACAGAACCAGGTGAGAGCCCCACAAGTCACCCCATTCTGAAGTCCCCTAGGTGTCTAGTTTCAAAAAAAATATGGGTTTGCTAGGTTTCCCTAGGTGCCGACTGAGCTAGAGGCCAAACTTCACAGCCAGGCACTTTGCAAAAACAGGTCAATTTTCTTTGGGAAAATGTGATGTGTCCAATTTGTATTTTGGGGCATTTTCTGTCGCGGTCGCTAGGCCTACCCTCACAAATGAGGTACCATTTTTATCTGGAGCCTTGGGGGAATGCTGGTTGGAAGGGTATATGTGGCTCCTCTCAGATTCCTGAACTTTCTATCACCAAAATGTGAGAGAAAAGTGTTTTTTTCCGTATTTTGAGGTTAGCAAAGGATTCTGGGTAACTGAACCTGGTAAGATCCCCACAGGTCATCTCATTCTGAATTCCACTAGGTGTCTAGTTTTAAAAAATATATCGGTTTGCTAGGGTTCCATATATGCCAGCTGAGCTACAGGCCAAAGTCGACAGCTAGGCACTTTGCAAAAAACAGATCAGTTCTCTTTGGGAAAATGTTTTTATCAGGAGACTTTGGGAATGATGAGTGGAAGGTAATTTGTGACTCCTCTTAGATTCCTGAACTTTCTATCGCTGAAATGTGAGGAAAAAGGTCTGCAAAGGATTCTGGGTAACAGGACATGGTGAGAGCCCCACAAGTCACCCCCTTCTAATGTCCCCTAGGTGTTTATTTTAAAAAAAGATACAGGTTTGCTAAGCTCCCCTAGGTGCTGGCTGAGCTAGAGGCCAAAATGCACAGCTAGGCACTTTGCAAAAAACAGGTCCGTTCCCTTTGGGAAAATGTGATGAGTCTATGTTGTGTTTTTGGGCATTTTCTGTTGCGGGCAGTAGGCCTAGCCTCACAAGTGAGGTACCATTTTTATCTGAAGACTTGGGGGAGTGCTGGGTGGAAGGGAATGTTTGACTCCTCTCAGATTTCTGAACTTTCTGTCACCAAATTTGAGGGAAAACTGTTTTTTGCCATATCTTCAGGTTTGCAAAGGACTCTGGGTAATAGAAACTGGTGAATGCCCCACAAGTCACCCCATTCTGAATTCCCCTAGGAGTTTAGTTTTCAGTTTTCTAAAATGTATAGGTTTGCTGGTTTTCCCTAGGTGCTGGCGAAGTTAAAGGCTAAAATTCACAGGGAGGCAATTTGTAGAAAACAGGTCATTTTTCCTTGGGAAAATGTGATGTGTCCATGTTGGGTTTTGGGGCATTTCCAGTTGCAGGCGTTAGGCCTACCTTCAAAAGTGTGGAACCATTTTTATCAAGAGACTTTAGGAATGCAATGTGGCAGGAACTGTGTTTCTCCTCTCAAATCCCTGAACTTTCTATTACCGAAATGTGAGAGAAAAGTGGGTTTTTTTGCCAAATTTTGAGGTCTGCAAAGGATTCTGGGTAACAGAACCAGGCGAGAGCCCCACAAGTTACCCCATTATGAATTCCCCTAGAATTACAAGTTTGCAAAAATGGATAGGCTTGCTAGGTTTCCCAGGTGCCGGCTAGGCTAGAGGCCAAAATCCACAGCCAAATACTGTGCAAAAAACCAGGTGAGTTTTCTTAGGGAAAAAGTGATGTGTCCATGTTGTGTTTTGGGGCATTTCCTGTCGCCTGCACTAGTCCTACCCACACAGGTGAGGTACCATTTTTATCTGAAGACTTAGGGGAATGCAGGATGACAGGAAATTTGTGGTTCCTCTCAGATTCGGGATCTTTCTATCACCGAAATTTGAGGAAAAAGTGTTTTTTTTGTGCCAAATTTCGAGGTCTGCAAAGGATTCTGGGTAACTGAACCTGGTGAGAGCCCCACAACTCACCCCATTCTGAATTTCCTTAGGTGTCTAGTTTAATTTTTTTTATAGGTTTGCTAGGATTCCCTAGGTGCCGGCTGAGCTAGAGGCCAAAATCCACAGCCAGGCACTTTGCAAAAAACAGGTCAGTTTTTTTGGGGAATAGGTGATGTGCCCATGTTGCGTATTTGGGCATTTCCTGTCGCAGTCAATAGGCCTAACCTCACAAGTGAGGTACCATTTTTTTGGGAGACTTGGGGGAATGCAGGTTGGAAGGATTTTTGTTGCTCCTCTCAGATTCCTGATCTTTCTATCACCACAATATGAGGGAAAAGTGTTTTTTTTGCCATATTTTGAGGTTTGCAAAGGATTTTGGGTAACTGAATCTGGTAAGATCCCCACAAGTCACCCCATTCTGATTTCCCTCTAGTGTTAACAAATTTATAGGTTTTCTAGGGTTCCTTAGGCTGAGCTAGAGGCCAAAATCTACTGCTAGGCACTTTGCAAAACACTGGTAAGTTTTCTTTGGGAAATGTAATTGTCCATGTTGTGTTTTGGGGCATTTTGTGTCGTGTCAATATGCCTACCCTCACTAGTGAGGTACCATTTTTATCAGGAGACTTGGGGGAATGCTGGTTGGAAGAATATGTGTTGCTCCTCTCAGATTCCTGATCTTTCTATCACCAAAACATGAGGGAAAAGTGCTATTTGCCAAATTGTAAGGTTTGTAAAGCATTCTGGGCAACAGAAACTGGTGAGAGCCCCACAAGTCACCCCATTCTGAATTGCCCTAGGAATTTAGTTTTCAAAAATGTGTAGGTTTGCCAGGTTTCCCTAGGTGCCGGCTAAGTTAGAGTCCAAAATCCACAGCTAGGCACTTTGTAATAAACAGGTCAGTTTTCTTTGGGAAAATGTGATGTGTCCATATTGTGTTTTTGGGGCATTTCCTGTTGCGGGCTAATCAGTATAGGGAAAGACATTGTGATGTGAAGGGTTAATTAGTCTGAGCAGTGTAGAAGAGCGTGCTACATGCAGAAACCCAAACCGTATGTGGAAAAGTTCACAATGTCATTTTCAGGCTTGTTTTCCAACATTCCATAGATAAAGTTATCTGCAGTCTGCATTTGCAAGAAGCAGGAAGTGTGGGAGAGAGGCAAGCAGGCAAGCAAAGGTTACTCTAATCCTGAGAAAGAGAGTCCAAGAAAAGTCCAGAAAATAATGGCTAGTGAACAACAGGGTAGCCAAGGGATGTGCACTGATAACATAGCTAGAAAATACAAGATAGGAATAGAGTCCAAGCTTCAGGTTATTTAAGCACCGAAGCGCGGGTGGGGGAATTGAAGCTTGCAGATGGAGTTGAGCAAGCTGCCATCGCCCACATTGCTGCCTTCCTCGATGTGCTGTTCTTAGACTGCGACGCTCAAGGGTGAGAGAGGTTTGAGGGAGCGGGAGAGGGCTTCCCAGCATTGTGGATGAAGTTAAGTTTCACCCAGGGATGAAAGGCCTTTGTTTCTCTGCTTTATTCTGATTGATCAACATACTAGTGCTATGTCTGTAATCTGATGTATTCTGCTCCTTTATATTTGATTTCCTTGAATGTCTCAATGTGAATGTGATGCAGTAACTGAATATGCATTTTATAGGCAGTCATTTAATGTAGTTTCGTATAGTAAAGCTATATTGGTGAACTCTTTGCATACATATAAATAGATATCTTTATTGTTATTTTCATTCTACTCTGTTGGTGTGCCAAACACACATATATATATATATATATATATATATATATATATATATATATATTTCACTGAACATTCTATTAAAGCTAATCTGTGTGCATTATTGGTGCGTGGTCCTTCATTGAGCGTCCTTATTAACGTATATCGATCAGATCGGGTGTCAATCACCTGGATAAGACATTTTGGTGTCAGAAGTGGTATATAAGTTAATAATGCCTCTTTGGGGACGTAAAAAGAGTGGGGCAGAGAGTGAAAGGCAGCACACGGCAGAAGCCAGGTTTATTCCCGGGTGATTAGCAACTGATCCGTTTTCTGGCGTAGCAGTACTCCTGAACTGGCGGGCAGCGCCGGTTTTATGGGAAGCACTAGATGAGAAAGTGACTCCTCTTTTAGTGGAAGATGCAGTTGAGAGTGTGAAACTAAGAGGGGCAAAGCTGGAGTTGAAAGCAGCAGGGCAAGTGGGATGGCTTTTCCTGTCTGCGCTCCGTACTGTGTATAAGAAAACATTAACTCATGAGGCAGAAATAAGGAAACTGCAGGATGAGGTTTCAGCCTTGAGGGAGAAGCAGTTACTCATGAAAGAGACTATAGAAAGTGCAGTGACTCGTGGTGATCAAATGGAGGCAAGGTGCATCACATTAGCAGTACGAGTAGCAAAGCAGAAGAGTAGGCAGAAACCTAAAGTACACTCGGCTGTGCAAGTGAGGGCATTGGTACGTAAAGAAAACTGGGATCCCTATACTTGGGATGGGATAGTCTCTGATAATGAAGATGAATGGGACTGGGAGAATGAAGTGGAAGTACGTGTAGCAGAACTAGGTGAAGTTGAAAGTGAGAAGGAAAGTGTACTGGAGGCTCGTCCACTTGTGCAAAACAAATCAAAGGGAGTAAATGGTGGGCAAGTACAGAATTCTCGCTTAGTAAGAGACTATACACAAAGGGCCAGATGTAGCAAAGCTTTAGCGAGTCGCAAACGGTGAAAATCGACGTTTGCGAGTCGCTAAAGCCACTTTAAGATGTAGAAATGCATTTTGCGAGTCGGAACAGACTTGCAAAATGCATTTCCGAGTCGCAAATAGGAAGGGGTGTTCCCTTCCTATTTGCGAGTCGCACTGGTATGCATTTTCATTTGCGACCGCGATTGCGGTCGCAAATGAAAGCGCAGTTACCATCCACTTGAAGTGGATGGTAACCCAGGCGCAAACGGGAAGGGGTCCCCATGGGACCCCTTCCCCTTTGTGTCTGGCATTAAAATTAATTTTTCAGAGCAGGCAGTGGTCCAATGGACCACTACCTGCCCTGAAAAATACCGAAACAAAAGGTTTCTTTTTTTTTTTTCAAAGTGCAGCTCGTTTTCCTTTAAGGAAAACAGGTTGCACTTAGAAAAAAAAAAACTGCTTTATTTAAAAGCAGTCACGGACAAGGTGGTCTGCTGTTCCCAGCAGGCCACCATCCCCGTGAGTGCCCTGAATCGCTATTGCGACCCACCTCATTAATATTAATGATGTGGGTCTTTGCGACCCCATAGAGACACCTTTCTGCATTCCAAATTGCGAGTTGCAATTTGCGAGTCGCTGGGACTCGCAAATTGCAACTCGCACTTTGGATCCTACCTACATCTGGCCCAAAGTGAGTTGTTGGAAATAACCCGCATGTTTAGAGAAGTGCCTGCGGAGCCTTTGTTCAAATGGCTAGTGAGATTGTGGGACACTTGAGCAGATGGTAAATTTTTATCACCAACTGAACTCTTAAAAATGGGGTCTGTAACTACCCATGCAATGCTAGGGCAACGGTTGTGAGGTGCACAGGGGCAACAAGCTTTTTCTCTGATGGGTTGGTTGATAGAAGGAGTGAAGCAATTGTATCCAACTGCTATGGATGTGGAAGAGAGTTGGGGCTCTTGGCACACAATTTCAGAAGCAAATGAGCAATTACGAGAAATGGGAATGCAGAATGCAGTGTATTCCCAACAATTAGCAGGACCTAATGTCGAACCCATGACAGCAGGGATAAGAGTGTGACTGATTAGGAATGCCCCTCTACATATGAAAGGTGCCTTGTTAGCCCTTCTAGGACCTGCTCAGGAAAGACCGGTGGGGAAATTAGTATTATTAATGGCACTACTGGAAGGGCTTGACAGAGAGAAATGAGCAAGAGCTTTGGGGCAAGACAATAAATATAAGGGAGGAGAGTCTACAATAAAAGTAACCAGATGACAAATGCTGATAGATTTACTAAATGCTGGGGTGAAAAAAGAGAAAATAGACAGGAAGCCTACCCCTTATCTGCTTAATAAATGGAAAGAATTGCATGGCAGACAGAAAGAAAAGGGGGCATTCGATTAAAATAAGCCTTCAGCACCACCAATGAACAGGCTGAGAAGGAAAAAGCGGAGTCAGAAAACATAGGAAGGTACTTGTCTCGACTCTATATTCCGACTTGTCCAGCGATGGCTGGGAAGTCCCTGAACCCTTATGAAGGTCAGGCCAAACCCCAGGAATCAGAGCAGTGTAAGAGGTAAGTCCCGGGGACAGGCGGCCATATCTACCTCTTATTATTTATTGGCAAAAAGGAACGCAACATGTTATGGCACTGCTTGATACATGTGTGGAAGTAACTCTGATAAATGGGAACCCTAAGAAGCTGCCAGGAAAAAGCATGCTCATTAATGGTTATGGGGGTGCTGAGACAGAGGCTAAACCTGTTAGACTTAAATTGTCAATTGGTAAAGGACCCCTGTTCACAGCAGAAGTATTCATGGCAGAAGTACCAGAATACCTTATTGGCATGGATCTATTACTAGGCAAAACTATTGAAACGCAGTGGGGAACATTTACTTTTGGTGTGAGGAGAGTACACATAAATAAATCTATGACAATCCTGATTGAGCATGCTAGGTGGAGCCCATTATATGTGCCTCCTCTAAAAGAGCCAGTGTGTATCAAACAGTACTGAATACCTGGAGGTCACAAGGAGATTTCAGAAACTATTCAAGGGCGACTAGATGCAGGTGTGCTTAGGACAGCCGTGAGCCCATTTAATTCCCCTATATGGCCCGTAAAGAAACCAGATGATGTATATAGAATGACTGTTTACTATCGACAACTGAACAAAGTGGCCTTGCCCTTGGCAGCCACAGTCTCAGACATCATCACGCTAGTTGAACAGTTGAGCAAAGATGTGGGGGAATGGCATGCTATAATTGATTTAGCAAATGCCTTTTTCTCGATTGACATTGATGAGGCAAGTCAAGGCCAATTTGAAATAAGCTGGAAAAATAGACAGTTCACGTTCAGAAAGTTGCCCCAGGGGTATGTACATAGCCCCACCTTGTACCACGGACTAATAGCCAGAGATTTAGCCAACTTCTCGGCAAGGGACATCTGCCTTGCACATTACATTGATGACTTCATGATTACTGGGGAAACGAAAGAACAGGTCTCAGACACACTGGAGAAGTTAACTGAGTACTTACAGCAGAGGGGATGGGCTATTAACCCTAAAAAGGTCCAAGGCCTTGCACAAGAAGTCAAATTCCTGGTGCTATTTGGTCAGGGCCAGTAAAAAGAATACCACAGAAAGTGATTGATATGGTACAGCAGCTAAAGGTACAACAAAAGCAGAAGCACAACAATTCATTGGTTTGATGGGATTTTGGAGACAACATATCCCTCACTTAGGATTAATACTGAGACCATTATATCAAGTTACATGAAAAAAGCACGCTTTTCAATGGGGACCTGAACAGCAAGAGGCCTTTAAGGGGGCAAAAGATGCATTACAGAACTATTTTGCGTTAGGTCCTATCACAGAAGGAGACCCGTTTGAGTTGGAAATGATAGTACAGAATGATGTAGTGGTGTGGAGTCTATAGCAGAGGCAAGGGAAAAAGACGGTGCCACAAGGATTTTGGTCAAAGAGATTAACCCTATCTATGAACAATTACACCACTGTTAGAGGAAGAACTAGCAGGAGCATACTGGGCATTAGTGCAAACGGAACACATAACTGGTGACCGGCGAGCTACTTTAAGAACACGGGTCCCTTTACTAGGCTGGATAAGAGAAGGAGGGGTTGGCACTAAAGTAGGCAAAGCACAGGAGTTTACCATCGTAAAGTGGAAATGGTACCTGCAGCAGAGAGCAAAGCCGGGGCCAGCAGGAGTGTTGAAGTTACAAGAAGATATGCTAGGGGCAGTGGACTTGCAGGCAATGGCCCCCTCATCTGAACTTACTGAAATGGAACCTTAACCATTTGAAACAGCCCCACCTTTTGAGCAACTTACTGAAGAAGAACAACAAAATGCATGGTTCACAGATGGCACAGCCCGGTACCATCAAGGAAAAAGACAATGGCAAACAGTTGCATTCCAGCGTGCTACAGAAACGCTGTTGTTGAGAGGATGAGATAATGGATCAAGCCAGTTTACAGAGCTGCAGGGGGTAGCAGCAGTAATTGAACAGGACCCAATTGGAGAGAAAACATTTGTGTACACTGACAGTTACGCCACTTACCAAGGACTAGTAAGCTGGGCCCCAAATTGCCGCAAAGATGGATGGAAAATTAAGGGCACTCCCATATGGGGGGGTGAGCAACTATGGGAAGAGATGTGGAAGAAAGGGCAAAGGTTCAAATCTATGTGGGACATGCGAATGGCCATTGTCCATCAGACACCTCCCTTGCATCTCTATTCAACAATACTACAGATCAGATGGCCAAAACACGGACAATGATCATCAATGAAGAAGCAGAGGCTGCTTTAGCAAACTGGGCTCATGCAACTTCAGGACATCTTGGAGAAAATGGCACTCATGCGTGGGGGCAGCAATGACAAATTCTAGTTACTAAAGAACAAGTGCAAAAAGCAGTAGAGGAGTGCCATACATGTAACCAAATTAGACAAATGCCTTTTCAAAAGTAACCTAGTGAACATATCAAAAGAGGAACTGCAGCTGCCACGGTGCGGCAATTGGACTATATCAGGCCACTACCAAAAGAAGGACGAAAAAGCTACATATTGACCATGGTGGACACCTACTCTGGCCTCATATTAGGTATGCCTTATAAGTCTGCAGACCAGAAGTCCACTTTGCGAGGGCTAAACTACGTGATAAAACATTATGCGTTGCCTGATAAAATCCAAACAGACAGAGGCACACACTTTTCAGGTAAAGCGGTACAGAATTGGGCCCAAGAGTAGGGGATTCAGTGGATATTACACCTTAGCTATTATCCACAAGCTGCAGGCATGATTGAGAGATATAATGGGTTGTTGAAAGAACAGCTAAAAAAGTTATCAACACATCAGACTCTAAAAGGGTGGAGTAGTAATTTAGACAAAGCTTTATTTGAACTGAAAAACAGACTAGTTGGGCAGCAGACTCCTTTCATTCGAATGACGGGGCATGACAAAGAACCTACACATACCATGATTGTCTAGAAAACAGACCCTCGAGCCTGACTACCATTGCAGGCTACTCCTGGCAGTATTGGACTAGATCTGTTTACTCCAGAAGGTGAAGAAGTGCCTGTAGGACAGATAAAAACCATACCCTTAGGAATGGGAGTGAGAGTACCACCAGGAACCTATGGTAGAATTGCCCCCCGATCTTGCCTAGCTATCAAGGGAGTGTCAGTACTTGGGGGAGTCATTGACCCAGATTATAGAGGAGAAGTCAAAGTAGTATTGTTGAACCAAGGAAATGCTGCTGTATCATATCAAGCACATGACAGATTTGCACAGTTGATTTGTGAAAAAGCACACGCTCCACGTATTGAAGACAGCTCTGGCACCCCTGATAGTACCCAGAGAGGTGATGGAGGATTTGGAAGCACAGGAAATAAGGTGTGTTTACATCATCTGGGGGAAAAAACAGAAGCAGGGAGATATTAAGTCAAGGGGTGTGGAGATAGTGGGGGTGATTCTAACCCTGGCGGTCGGTGTTAAAGCGGCGGCCAACCCGCCAACAGGCTGGCGGTCAAAAAAATTGAATTCTGACCCTGGCAGGAACCGCCAACACAAACAGCCACTTTAACACTCTGACCGCCACGGCGGTACAAACAAACAGCGCGGCGGTCACCGCCAACAGCCAGGCGGCAGACAATGTACCGCCCACACTATCACAACTCACCAATCTGCCACCTTTTCCGGGGCGGGAGCACCGCCGATAAAAACACGGCGGAAACAGACTACGAATGGGAAAACGCACACCACTACGCACTCCAGGAGGAAGGAGGACAGCATGGAACCCGAATTAAACATCCTACCTGCTCTCGTCTACCTTCTCATCTACCACGAGTACGAAGTCCGGCGCAGACGACAACGGTGAGTACTGCACCTACGACACACGGGAGGGGGAGGACAAAAGGTTACGGCCACACACATATGCAACGCCCCCCCCAACTATGTACACACCAATGCAGAGCAACAAGTCACAGTGACACCACCCAAACACCCCTGAAAAATGCTATGACATAATCAAATTTGGAATAAATATTTATGTACCAAAAAGCTCCTGAAAATTATCGTACAACCATGTAAGATATTTACAAGAAAACAAATGATATACACATCAGTGTATAACTGAAGTAACAAGTCCCGCACATCCTACGAATTCATCATGTCCGTGGGCCAAAGTTTTGAGAAACAAGGGCAAAGCCCACACAGGAGACCTGAGTCCTTTGGAGAGAACACTGCAGGGGCATCAGATGTAAAAACTACAGGCACCTCAGGGGGAAGGGAAGGGGGGGCACCACAGCCACATGAGTCCACGACGCCAGATCCACGAGGAGCCACCATGCCCACTGTACCATCCTGGGGAGTGCAAAGCCACAGTCTCTCAATGTCTCTACAGTGGGTGGGCTGCCCACTGTACCATCCTGGGGAGTGCCAAGCCACAGTCTCTCAATGTCTCTATAGTGGGTGGGCTGCCCACTGTACCATCCTGGGGAGTGCCAAGCCACACTCTCTCAATGTCTCTACAGTGGGTGGGCTGCCCACTGTACCATCCTGGGGAGTGCAAAGCCACAGTCTCTCAATGTCTCTACAGTGCGTGGGCTGCCCACTGTACCATCCTAGGGAGTGCAAAGCCACAGTCCATCAGGTGGATGACAGTCTCCACTGGTCAAGGAGGAGGCATGGTGGGCACAGTGAACCATAAACAGTGCTTGAGACGGCGGTGCCCAGCGGAGCGGTGCTTGAGAAGAAGGGCCCAGTGGAGCGGTGCTTGAGAAGAAGGGCCCAGCGGAGCGGTGCTTGAGACGGCGGTGCCCAGCGGAGCGGTGCTTGAGATGAAGGGCCCAGCGGAGCGGTGCTTGAGACGGCGGTGCCCAGCGGAGCGGTGCTTGAGATGGCGGTGCCCAGCGGAGCGGTGCTTGAGAAGAAGGGCCCAGCGGAGCGGTGCTTGAGAAGAAGGGCCCAGCGGAACGGTGCGTGAGATGAAGGGCCCAGTGGAGCGGTGCTTGAGATGGCGGTGCCCAGCGGAGCGGTGCTTGAGAAGAAGGGCCCAGCGGAGCGGTGCTTGAGAAGAAGGGCCCAGCGGAGCGGTGCTTGAGAAGAAGGGCCCAGCGGAGCGGTGCTTGAGATGAAGGGCCCAGCGGAGCGGTGCTTGAGATGGCGGTGCCCAGCGGAGCGGTGCTTGAGAAGAAGGGCCCAGCGGAGCGGTTCTTGAGAAGAAGGGCCCAGCGGAGCGGTGCGTGAGATGAAGGGCCCAGCAGAGCGGTGCTTGAGATGGCGGTGCCCAGCGGAGCGGTGCTTGAGAAGAAGGGCCCAGCGGAGCGGTGCTTGAGAAGAAGGGCCCAGCGGACCGGTGCTTGAGAAGAAGGGCCCAGCGGAGCGGTGCTTGAGAAGAAGGGCCCAGCGGAGCGGTGCTTGAGATGAAGGGCCCAGCGGAGCGGTGCTTGAGATGGCGGTGCCCAGCGGAGCGGTGCTTGAGAAGAAGGGCCCAGCGGAGCGGTGCTTGAGAAGAAGGGCCCAGCGGAGCGGTGCGTGAGATGAAGGGCCCAGCGGAGCGGTGCTTGAGATGGCGGTGCCCAGCGGAGCGGTGCTTGAGAAGAAGGGCCCAGCGGAGCGGTGCTTGAGAAGAAGGGCCCAGCGCAGCGGTGCTTGAGATGAAGGGCCCAGCGGAGCGGTGCTTGAGAAGAAGGGCCCAGCGGAGCGGTGCTTGAGATGGCGGTGCCCAGCGGAGCGGTGCTTGAGAAGAAGGGCCCAGCGGAGCGGTGCTTGAGAAGAAGGGCCCAGCGGAGCGGTGCTTGAGAAGAAGGGCCCAGCGGAGCGGTGCTTGAGATGAAGGGCCCAGCGGAGCGGTGCTTGAGATGGCGGTGCCCAGCGGAGCGGTGCTTGAGAAGAAGGGCCCAGTGGAGCGGTGCTTGAGAAGAAGGGCCCAGCGGAGAGGTGCTTGAGAAGAAGGGCCCAGCGGAGCGGTGCTTGAGATGAAGGGCCCAGCGGAGCGGTGCTTGAGATGGCGGGGCCCTCTTCAGCGGTGCCTATCTTCACAGCGGGGCCCTCTTCAGCGGTGCTCTTCTGCACGGCGGGCCCTGTTCAGCGGTGCTCTTCTGCACGGTGGGCCCTCTTCAGCGGTGCCTATCTTCACGGCGGGGCCCTGTTCAGCGGTGCTCTTCTGCACGGCAGGCCCTCTTCAGCGGTGCCTATCTTCACGGCGGGGCCCTGTTCAGCGGTGCTCTTCTGCACGGCGGGCCCTCTTCAGCGGTGCCTATATTCACTGCGGGGCCCTGTTCAGCGGTGCTCTACTGCACGGCGGGGCCCTCTTCAGCGGTGCTCTTCTGCACGGCGGGCCCTGATCAGCGGTGCTCTTCTGCACGGCGGGCCCTCTTCAGCGGTGCCTATCTTCACGGCGGGGCCCTCTTCAGCGGTGCTCTTCTGCACGGCGGGCCCTCTTCAGCGGTGCCTATCTTCACGGCGGGGCCCTGTTCAGCGGTGCTCTACTGCACGGCGGGGCCCTCTTCAGCTGTGCTCTTCTGCACCGCGGGCCCTGTTCAGCGGTGCTCTTCTGCACCGCGGGCCCTGTTCAGCGGTGCTCTTCTGCACGGCGGGCCCTCTTCAGCAGTGCTCTACTGCACGGCGGGGCCCTCTTCAGCGGTGCTCTTCTGCACCGCGGGCCCTGTTCAGCGGTGCTCTTCTGCACGGCGGGCCCTCTTCAGCGGTGCTCTTCTGCACGGCGGGCCCTCTTCAGCGGTGCTCTTCTGGACCGCGGGCCCTCTTCAGCGGTGCTCATCCAGCAGGTCAAGAGAGCCAGACCTGTGCTGCACTCCCTGCTCAGTCGCCCTCGGACTGTGACGTTTCTGGACCCTTCGGGGACGGACTCCTGGCCTCTTTAGTGTCCTCCTTCCCAGCTGGGATGTGACATGTGGGGTCCACCTTCTCCGCGCTCCTGCTGCCCTTCCGCTCCTTTGATGGGGCTCTCGGGCCCTTGCCTCCCCTAGATGGTGTGGCTGGTGAAGTGGCCGCACATTGCTCCTTGGGGGCAGCCCTGTCAGTCCTCGCACGGTGGCCCTTGTTTTTGCGGGTCCTCTTGCCGGGGGGGGGCTGGACGTGTCCTTGCTGCTGATCGATGTGTCACTGCTGGCAAAGGGTGGACTCCAGAACCCATGCACAACAGTGACACTCGAAGCTGGGCTGGTGGTGGCTGCGGTGCTCTTGGGACTCTTTGCAGATGGAGAGGGGAGCTCATCGGAGGGAAAGAGGTTAAGATTAGCCAGGAAAAGCTTTTTAGGTCCAAGGTAAAGGGTAGGAGAAGTGGTGATGGGAGTGGAGGGAGAGGATGTGGTTGTAGGAGAGTCAGGTGTGCTGTCATTGGGTGAAGGTGCTGGTGCTGTAGGCTGACGTGAGGTGGATGGCTGTTGGGTGGTGTCTGCCTGCGTTTGTGTGTCTTGGAAGAGGGGGTGACAGACACAGTGGGAGAGGACACAGGGGACGTGTAAATGGCAGTGGGGGTGGTGACTGCACGAGTGTGGACTGTACTGGAGGGTGAAGTGGTGATGGAAGCACTGGCTGATGTTGGGGTGCATGCAGGTGTGAGTGTAGATGTCACAGGGAGGGAGGAGGGAGACGGGGAGGAGGGGGACACAGAGGTGGTTGTGACTGCTGGAATGTCTGCATCTGTGTGTTGCTTGGGTGAGTTTTTGTGGGATCTGTGGTGCTTGTGTCTGGATGAGCTGCTCTTGGGTGTTGAGGTGTGTGCAGGCTGGTCTGATGGTGTGGATGGGATAGGCTGAGGAACAGGAGACAGAGACAGGCTGGAGGCAGTAAGAAGAGGGAGGCTGGAAACAGGGACAATGGCTGCCGTCAGTGCTGAGGCCAGAGCAGTGAACGCTCGTTGATGGGCAGCCTGACCCGAATGAATGCCCTCCAGGTACGCATTGCTCTGTTGCACCTCCCTTTGCACACCCTGGATGGCATTCAAAAGGGTCGTCTGCCCAACAATGAGCGTCCTCACCAGGTCAATGAGCTCCGCACTGAGGGCAGCAGGGGCAACAGGGGCAGGGGCTGAGGTGCCTGGGGCGAAGGAGACGCGCGCCTTCCTGGGCGAGCGGGCACGGAGCGTAGGCTGAGGGGCTGCTGGGAGGGCGGTGCTGGTGCGCTGGGTGCTGGCTGTACCTGTAGAGTCGGGGGGCCCGGATGTTGCCGCCACCGCTAGGGAGCTCCCATCCGAGGACGTGTCTGAGTCGCTGGTGTCACCACCGGTCCCCGTTGTGGTGCTCCCCTCGCCCTCCGGATCACTGGTGCCCTCGGTGTCTGTTCCTGGGCCCACCGGGGCCTTGTGTCCTGCAGCTCCCTCGTGCTCCGATGCCAAATCTCCTCCGCCTGATGATGCTAATGCACACATGCACAAGAAGATGAAGAGAAAGGGTGGGGGGAGAAAAAAGAAGACCAGGTTGAGTGCATGCAATGTCAACACCGTTGGCGGAGAGGACAGACACAGGAGCCTCATGCACTAAGCCGCGCATTCGGGGTACACTACTCAGTACTACTGACTAGGACAACAGGCCAAGAGACGTCAAACGCGCACATGGGTGATGCTGGACCATCAATGGCTGTACTTGTCACCCTACAGAGGTGGGGGCCGGGGGCACAGGGCCATGCCTAAGGGAGAGGACTACACTACAGAAAGCGCCCTGGCCTAATGTCACCCACAGCCCTCCTCCCCCACCCAGACGCCTCCACTGTGCAGAAAGATAGGAGAATGTGCTGATACTCACCCCCTTGTGTCTGCTGTGATGTCTTAAAGCGCCCATCCAATTCAGGGTAGGCCACCGCCAGGATACGGGACATCAGGGGGGTCATGGTGCGACTGGCACCCCTCCTAGGTTGGGAGGCCATCCCCAGCAGTGTTTCTGCGGTCTTCCTTGTTCCGCGGCGGATGTCCTCCCACCTCTTGCGGCAGTGGGTGCCCCGTCTGTTGTGGACCCCCAAGTTCCGGACTTCCTTGGCGATGGCACGCCAAATCTCGATCTTCTGATGGGCGCTGACCTATTTGACATGTACAGGGTGGAAAGGAGGAAATCATCAATGACCTGCATGTTAGATGTGATTGCCCCCCCCCACCAACTTTGCCATATGGCACATGCTCTCATCTGTCGTGCGTTGCACTCCTCATTCGCCCCCCACCCCACCTACTTACATCCACCCCAATCCACACAGGCATAGCCCATTCCATGTGCACCCGGTGTACTCACTTGTTGGTCTGGAGGACCGTAGAGTAGCGCATACTGGGGGAGGACCCCATCCACGAGCTTCTCCAACTCTTCAGACGTGAAGGCAGGGGCCCTTTCCCCAGTCGCAGCAGCCATTGTCACTTCCAGACCGAGGTCACAGCAGCACTTGCAGTATAGGTCCTCTCCTGTGGATGATCAGGTCTCGAGTGATCAATCAGCTAGGAAATGGCGGTCACGCCCGCGGAGGTGTGTACCGCGGCGGTGCGTACCGCGACCGCCGGCGCACATCGTCATTGGCTCCTGAAACCCATAGGGTTCAATGTTAACCAATGCGGCTTTGCACCGCGGTCTTCGACCGCCTACCGCCACGGTGTGCCCCGCCAGCGCATTGACCTCACATCCCATTGTCCCACTTCACAGGTCAGGCAGCCGCCATTTCAAGGGCCTACATGGCTTAATTTTGACTGCGACACACAGGCCTAGGCCTTGCATTGCCACACATACACGCCTTTCAACCCATTGCCATTCTTTAACTGTGCAAGCTGTCTGTACGTACCTGTGGTTTGCCTGACTCTGTACTCCATGTTGTCCTTCCTAGGCACCGTCCGCTGGGACTTGCGAGGAGAAGGACGAATCCTCGCGTGTACCGACCGCTGGTGGACCTGTCGACAATGGAAGAACGCCATGTAATACTTCGATACAGACTTGACCGTGCCACTATCCATGAACTGTGTGCCCAGCTGGAGCCAGCCCTGATGTCCCCCATCCGCCAACCCACAGGGATTCCCCCTCTGGTGCAGGTTTTGTCAGTCCTCCATTTTTTGGCAAGTGGGTCATTCCAGACAACAGTGGCCATGTCATCTGGAATGTCTCAGCCTATGTTTTCAAAGATTTTGAGCAGAGTGTTGTCTGCCCTGATGAAACTCATGCGGAGCTACATCATTTTCCCAGAGGAGGGTGACTTGCCTACAGTGAAGGGTGATTTCTATGCCCTTGGACATATCCCCAACATCATTGGTGCCATTGATGGGACCCATGTGGCTTTGGTGCCCCCAAAAGACGATGAGCAAGTGTACAGAAACAGAAAAAGTTATCATTCGATGAATGTCCAGGTGGTCTGTTTGGCTGACCAGTACATCTCCCATGTAAATGCCAAGTTCCCAGGGTCAGTGCATGACGCGTATGTTATGCGAAATAGCAGCATCCCCTATGTGATGGAGCAGCTACAGAGACAACGTGTGTGGCAAATTGGTGAATCTGGTTACCCCAACCTGCCTTGGCTACTGACCCCAGTGAGGAATCCCCGGACCAGGTCAGAGGAACGGTACAATGAGGCCCATGGGCGAACTAGGAGGATCATCGAAAGGACCTTTGGCCTCCTGAAGGCCAGGTTTAGGTGCCTGCATATGACAGGGGGATCCCTGATGTACTCACCAAAGAAGGTGTGCCATATCATCGTGGCCTGCTGTATGCTTCACAATCTGGCATTGCGACGTCAGGTTCCTTTCCTGCAGGAGGATGGTGCAGATGGTGGTGTTGAAGCAGCTGTGGAGCCTGCGGAGAGTGAAGAGGAGGAAGACTCAGAGGACGACACAGACAACAGGGACAGAGTAATAGAACAGTATTTTCAGTAGCACACAGGTAATAATCACCCATGCCATTTTACATTTCCTGAAAGCCTCCTGCATCTCAACTTTGTCGATTTCCCCCCAGAACTATAAACATGATGTTTGATTTTCCCTTCCCTTTTCTGTGCTGTATGAGCCACTGCGTGACCTCGGCTTGGTTGGCCCATGGACTAATGCTAAGTTACCTCGGTATGTGTAATTCACAATGTTAAAAATACGTAATTGATATGTAATGTGTCATACATTTGTAAATAAGACAGGCTGAGTCCTGATTGATTTCAGTGCAATGTGTGATTTATTATTAGTGCATAGATATTGGTACATGATAGTGAAACAGTGATGGGTGGGGGTGGAGTAATGTCCATGGCAGAGTCCAGTTCTCAGTCTCACAGGTGCATTGTCCATATGCCTGTGGCAGGATGGAGCAGGGGCAGTTCAAGGTTTGACAGGGTGGCAATGTTGAACAGTGGGAGGACTTCAGGGGGTATGTGATGCTGGCGGGGGTCTTGACATCCTACTCTGTCGGTTTTTTTGATCTCAGGCTCCTTTTGCGGGGTGGTTGTTGTTCAGCAGGAGGTGGGGTTCTGGTGGGCTGTCGTTGTGGTGGGGCCTCCTGTCCACTAGCGCCGGCGGAGGTGGTAGGCTGTTCCTGTTCCTGGCTAGTGACAGGGGCCCTGTGTGATGCCACATGGTCCCGAAACTTGTCCTCTATACGGTTCAGGGCCTGGACTATACTCCCCATAGCGGTTGAGATGTTGGTGAGTTGGTCGCTGAACCCCATGTAGCGTTGCTCCTGCTGTGCCTGGATCTCCTGGAACCTGGCCAGTACCGTCGCCATCGTCTCTTGTGAGTGGTGGTAGGCTGCCATGATGGTGGTGAGGGCCTCTTGGAGAGTGGGTTCCCTGGGCCTCTCCTCCCCCCCCTGTCGCACAGCAGCCCTCTGAGTTGCCCTGTTTCCCTGGGCCTCTGTCCCCTGGACGGTGTGCCCACTCCCACTGCCCCCAGGTCCCTGTTGTTGTTGGGTTGGTGGGTTGCCCTGGGGGCCCTGTAGTGGTAGACACACCGCTGCTTGACCTGTCCTAGAGACAGAGGCATGGGCCCTCTGGGTGGGAGCTGTGCTGTTGTTCCCAGAGGGGGTTGGGTCTGCAGTGGCCTGTGTCTGGGTGAGGGGAACCGACTGCCCAGAGGTCCCCGATGGTCCGGGCTGGTCATCAGGGTCCAGGTCGACAGAGCTGCTGTCATCACTAGGGGCCTGTTCCGGGGGTGGGATGGACATTTCTGGTCCCTCCTGACCGGTGTGTTGTCGTTCGGGTCCTGCATGGGGTAAGAGGGTATGGTTATTGTTTCTGTGTGTGCATTAGCTTGCGTTTTATGGGTGCCCTTGTCCCCCAGTGCTGGCATTGCTTTGGGGGAGGTGTTGTGAGGGTGTTTTGTGGGGGGGGGGATGGGTATGTGCAGTGGTCATGCTTAGGTGATGGGTGTCCATAGTTTGGGGATGGCATGCAGGGGTTGGTGTTGGGTGGGTTGTGCTGGAGAGACATTCTCAGGGAGGATGTGTGCTGGGGGGTTGGGGGTGAGGGTGGGGGTTAGCATGCTGGGGGGGGGGGGGTGAAGTGGTTGGCCTTGTACTTACCAGAGTCCATTCCTCCGTGTACTCCAGCGAGGCCATCAGGATGCAGGATGTTTAGTACCTCTTGCTCCCATGCTGTGAATTCGGGTGGAGTGGGTGGGGGTCCCCCGCCAGTCTTCAGCACTGCGATGTTGTGTCGCAAGACCATCGATCGCACCTTCCCCCGTAGGTCGTTCCATCGTTTGCGGATGTCGTCCCTATTTCTGGGATGCTGTCCCACCGCGTTGACCCTGTCCACGATCCGCTGCCAGAGCTCCGCCTTCCTTGCTATGGTGGTGTGCTGAACCTGTGAGCCGAAGAGCTGGGGTTCCACTCTTATGATTTCCTCCACCATGACCCGGAGTTCTTGGTCCGAAAAGCGTGGGTGCCTTTGTGGTGCCATGGGGTGGTGTGTATGAGGTGTGGGGTGGTGTATGTGATGATGTGTGTGTTGGTGTGTGGTGCTTTGTGCTTCTATGTGCTGTGTGTGATGTTGTGGTGTGCCTCTGTGTGTCTGGCTATCTATTCTCTGATGTGTCTCTCTCTCCTTCGTCTCTGGTTTTTGTTGGTAGGGGTTTGTGGGTGATGTGGGTGTGTGTTTTATATGGTATTGGATGTGTGGGAGTGGTGTGTGTATGTGTTTCAGGTGTGTGCCTTTCAAATTGTCCAATGTGGTAGGGGTTTGTAAAGGTGTGTGTATTTTGACCGCGGCGGTGTGTACCGCCAATGGAATACCGCGGTTGAATGACCGCTGCGTGGATTTGCGGGTCATAATGGGATGGGCGTATTTCTGTTGGCGTGGCGGTGGAGGTTTGGTCTTCTCCAGTTTACCGCTGGCCGCTGATGTGGCGGACTGCAGTGGAGGGCGGATTTTTTGAGGTTTTGCAGTTGTGGGTCAGAATGTCCGTGGCGGCTGACCGCGGCCGCGGCGGTATTGTGGCGGCCTTCTGACCGGCGGTAAGCGGCTTTTACCGCCGAGGTCAGAATGACCCCCAGTATGTTGTACTTTTAAAGAATTCTAATGTACCTGAGTTTGTACCTGCAGTGAGACTCACGCCGCGGTCGTATATGATGATATCTGAATCAGTGATTTGGTTCCTGTTAGCGGTCATAATTGCAACTGGAAGAGCCATTTGGGTTTGACCAAATATAGCAGAGAATGTCGTTACGGACCTCCGTGTCCTTTGAGCACCACAAGCAGTTAATGTTACCAATGACAATGGGAAAAATTCACTCTGCAGCGCAAAGGTACCTGAAGGCAAGTGGGTGGCTGCCAAAGCTGTGACTTGGAAGGTAATGGGACAGCAAATTCGGCATGCTAATGGACTAAACAAATTGCAAGGAACACCAGCAATAGAGCAAGCTTTAAATTATACCTTGAACATGATATGTAAATATTGTGATACAGTTGTGCCGTTTACGCCAGCACCGACATATTCATGTAAACCATATAATTGTTCTGGCAAACAAAGGATTTTACCAGGGCATATGGTGGTTGTTACAATGAACAATGGAACCAAAGGAGCCCGATATTCCAAACCACCAGCATTCATGTTTTACGTAGCTGAAAGATGCATCTAGGCAACGTTTCTATAGTTCGATATAGATAGGATGTAAACAAGCGCTGCATGCAAGCATAATTAACCATATCATGTTACAGATAAATATTACTAAAGGAACTATCTCAAGTTATGTTCCACTGTGTGCCCCATGGACATTGCAGATATGGCCATTGCCAAAGCTACGTATTAGAAGAGATCTAGGATCCTGGATAGCCAGAGCCACTGGAATAGGGGTAGGGGCCTTAAATTCTTTTGATATTGAAGCCATTAGGAATAAGTTATCATCTACAGGGTGTAGTACTGGAGAAGCCATTAAAGTAATTTCTGAATGGGGTCCATGCACTAACAAGAAATATGGAAAGTCATTATGGGGGTTGTACCATGATTGGCAATGGCATAACTTCACCTATGAGCAATTTGGAAGAAGCTTTCAAAACACACAGACAGTATCCAAGGGAATTCAATATACATTATGGCAAAGTATTGTTAATCAACAGTATGTAGATTTTAAAGCAGAATGGGGACAGCTCCAAGGCGAGTATTGGAGACAACAATTGCATTTGCCTGAGGAGATATTGGTAAAGCCCATACAGTTTCATTGTGAAGAAGAAATGTGTTATGCTCATTTCGATAAGGCAAGAAGTGATTTCCCTCCTGAAATATGGTGCCCTTTTATATTGCTCCCCATAGTATTAGGGAAAGAATGGTGGATACTTCATACTGACAAAAAGTGGATTGATCAGAGAAACCATCCTGTACGTACCACAAGATGCGCAGATTGGTCTAAGGGGTAGGTATGTACCCACACAGGACGGGTGCTAGACCCATGCCTTCACCCAATACCAGGAGAATGTGAATGGTTACCTTATCCTATTAATGGTACAGGCTTTTATCAGTTAGGGACGGAGAGTGTATGCTATGTTACTAATCATCCCTTACTTATTAACAGATTTCTTCAAACCACAGGGGAGCAAGTAATGTGTATGTGTAATGTTACCAGCACTATCGACATAAGTACTCACATCCTATACCGGGCGACTAAGTTCAGCACAACCACATTACAGACGCCAATGCAAGAATAGTTAGAATGGAAAATCCTGCTTGTTGTTAAGCTACCCAGACTAGACGCAACCAGGCAATACGCACAAGTTACATTTGCTAAGTTTGATATGGCAGCTAAATACACCAAGGATACAGCCATACAGATGACCACAGATGCTAAACAGCTTATGCACACTGCTTCACCCATCCAACGGGTAACTGAGCACCACTGGTATGATATTTTCTTGGGCTGGGGACCAGGAGCTACAAAAACGCTTAATGTGATATTGCATCCTTTAATTTGGTTACTGATTGTTTGTGTCATACTGATGGCTATATTATGTAGACAATATGCACGCACTAAACAGCTTTATACTAAAATGCAAGCACTTAGAATAATGCTTCGTAGTAACCTAACTGGAGAAATGCCAAAGTAAATTATTTCTGTTTCGCATGCATCACGCTCATCTAAGGGGTGGATTGAAGAGAATAGGGAAACATGTGGAAGACATTGTGACGTGAGGGTTAATTAGTCTGAGCAGTGTAGATGAGCGTGCTAAATGCAGAAACCCGAATCGTACGTGGAAAAGTTCACAATGTCATTTTCAAGCTTGTTTTCCAACATTACATAGATAAAATTATCTGCAGTCTGCATGTGTAAGAAGCAGGAAGTGTGGGAGGGAGGCAAGCAGGCAAGCGAAGGTTACTCCAACCCTAAGAAAGAGAGTTCAAGAAAATTCCAGAAAATATTGGCTAGTGAACAACAGGACAGCCAAGGGACGTGCACTGATAACATAGCTAGAAAATGCAAGAAAGGAATAGAGTCCAAGCTTCAGCTTACTTAAGCACGGAAGCAAGGGTGGGGGAATTGAAGCTCACAGATGGAGTTGTGCAAGCTGCCATCGTCCACATCGCTGCCTCCTTGGCTGTGCTGTTCTCAGACTGCGACGCTCATGGGGAGAGAGGTTTCAGCGAGCGGGAGAGGGCTTCCCAGCATTGTGGATGAAGTTAAGGTCCACCCAGGGATGAAAGGCCTTTGTTTCTCTGCTTTATTTTGGTTGATCAACATACTAGCACTATGTCTGTAATCTGATGTATTCTGCTCGTTTATATTTGATTTCCTTGAATGTCTCAATGTGAATGTGATGCAGTAGCTGAATATGCGTTTCATAGGCAGTCAATTAATGTAGTTTCGTATAGTAAAGCTACATTGGTGAACTCTTTGCATACATATAAATAGATATCTTTATTGCTATTTTCATTCTACTCTGTTGGTATGCCAAACGCATATATATATACATATATATATACATATATATATATATATATATATATATATATATATATATTTCAATGAATATTCTATTAAAGTTAATCTGTGTGCATTACTGGTGTGTGGTCCTTCATTGAGAGTCCTTATTAACTTATATCAATCAGATCAAGTGTCAATCACCTGGATAAGACACGGGCACTAGGCCTATCCTCACAAGTGAGGTACAATTTATATCAGGAGACTTTGGGAATACTGAGTGGAAGGACATTTGTGACTCCTCTCAAATTCCTGATCTTTCTATCACCGAAATGTGAGGAAAAAGTGTTTTTTTTGCCACATCTTGAGGTCTGCAAAGGATTCTGGTTAACAGAACCAGATGAGAGCCCCACAAGTCACCCCATTCTGAAATTCCCTAAATGTCTAGCTTAAAAAAAATTATAGGTTTGCTAGGTTTCCCTAAGTGCCGGCTGAGCTAGAGGCCAAAATCCACAACTATGCACTTTGCCAAAAACAGGTCAGTTTTCTTTGGGAAAATTTGAAATGTCAATGTTGTGTTTTGGGGCATTTCCTGATGCCGGCACTAACCCTACCTTCACGAGTGAGGTACCATTTTTATCTGAAGACTAGGGGGAATGCTGGATGGAAGGGAATTTGTGGCTCATCTCAGATTCCTGGACTTTCTATCACCAACATATTAGAGAAAGGTGTTTTTGCCACATTTTCAGGTTTGCAAAGGATTCTGGGTAACATAAACCTTTGAGAGCCCCACAAGTCACCCCATTCTGAATTCCCGTAGGAGTTTAGTTTTCAAAAGTGTATAGGTGTGCTAGGTTTCCCTAGGTGCCGACTAAGTTAGAGGCCAAAATTGACAGCTAGGCACTTTGTAAACAACACGTCAGTTTTATTTGGGAAAGTGTGATGTGTCCATGTTGTGTGTTTGGGGCATTTCCTGTTGTGTACACTAAGCTCTCCACTGACAGGTGGCTGAGCTGCTTTAGGGGCAACTTTGGGGGTCCTGGCACCCCTCTTGCTGTCTAGAGTGGGGGGCTACCACCTCCTGTGGCAGACACCCTCCTTCCACTCTCCCTTCTGTCAGTGCAGGGGCAACACCTTGCATCTGGACAGCTGCCTGACTACTCAGGACTTCCTTGGGGTCAGGTGAGGCCTCACCAGTGCCAACTCTGGGCTCCCCCCTTACTGGGGCAGAGGGCCCTTGGCTCCCTGGAACTCTCTTTAAGAGTGGCCTACCCTTCCTTTTCTTCTTTCCTTTTCTTGGGGACCCCTGTCTCCTAACTGTAGGGACTGACTCCCCAGGACTTTGGGTTGGGGGGGCGCCCTGGGCGACCACCCCATCTGTGACCAGACTCACCTCTGGGAGGTCATTGCCCAGGATACAATCTAGGGGGAGGTCAGCACTGACTACCACCCTAATCCAGTCAAGGATACCCTCCCTCTCTAGGGGCACTATGGCTACAGGTTTGGAGGTGACCTCCCCTGTGGCTATCCTGACTTTCTTTGTCTTTCCTGGGACATACATGTCTGGGGTCACTAACCGGTCACTCACTATAGTGTGACTGGCACAGGTGTCTCTCAGGCCAGTGGTAGGGATCCCATTCACTTGAATGTGGTGGAGGTGCCTACTCCCACTGTAGGAGGCTGGACTGGCTTGTAATGAGTACCAAGGGGTACTTGCACCTTGCACCAGGCCCAGTTATCCCTTATTAGTGTATAGGGTGTCTAGCAGCTTAGGCTGATAGATAATGGTAGCTTAGCAGAGCAGCTTAGGCTGAACTAGGAGACGTGTGAAGCTACTACAGTACCACTTAGTGTCATATGCACAATATCATAAGAAAACACAATACACAGTTATACTAAAAATAAAGGTACTTTATTTTTATGACAATATGCCAAAGTATCTTAGAGTGTACCCTCAGTGAGAGGATAGGAAATATACACAAGATATATATACACAATAGCAAAAATATGCAGTATAGTCTTAGAAAACAGTGCAAACAATGTATAGTTACAATAGGATGCAATGGGGAAACATAGGGATAGGGGCAACACAAACCATATACTCCAAAAGTGGAATGCGAACCACGAATGGACCCCAAACCTATGTGACCTTGTAGAGGGTCGCTGGGACTATTAGAAAATAGTGAGAGTTAGAAAAATAACCCTCCCCAAGACCCTGAAAAGTGAGTGCAAAGTGCACTAAAGTTCCCCTAATGACAAAGTAGTCGTGTTAGAGGAATAATGCAGGAAAGACACAAACCAGCAATGCAACAACTGTGGATTTCCAATCTAGGGTACCTGTGGAACAAGGGGACCAAGTCCAAAAGTCACAAGCAAGTCGGAGATGGGCAGATGCCCAGGAAATGCCAGCTGCGGGTGCAAAGAAGCTTCAACAGGACAGAAGAAGCTGAGGTTTCTGCAGGAACGAAAAGGGCTAGAGACTTCCCCTTTGGTGGACGGATCCCACTCGCCTTGGAGAGTTGTGCAGAAGTGTTTTCCCGCTGGAAGGACGCCAACAAGCCTTGCTACACGCAAATCGTGCGTTTGGCGTTTTTGGACGCTGCTGGGGCCCAGGAGGGACCAGGAGGTCGCAAATTGGACCTGCGGAGAGAGGGGACGTCGAGCAAGACAAAGAACCCTCACTGAAGCAGGTAGCACCCGGAGAAGTGCCAGAAACAGGCACTAAGAGGATGCGTGAAACGGTGCTCGCCGAAGTTGCACAAAGGAGTCCCACGTCGCCGGAGTCCAACTTAGAAAGTCGTGCAATGCAGGTTAGAGTGCCGTGGACCCAGGCTTGGCTGTGTACAAAGGATTTCTGCCGGAAGTGCACAGGGGCCGGAGTAGCTGCAAAGTCGCGGTTCCCAGCAATGCAGCACAGCGAGGTGAGGCAAGGACTTACCTCCACCAAACTTGGGCTGAAGAGTCACTGGACTGTGGGGGTCACTTGGACAGCGTCGCTGGATTCGAGGGACATCGCTCGTCGTGCTGAGAGGAGACCCAAGGGACCGGTAATGCAGCTTTTTGGTGCCTGCGGTTGCAGGGGGAAGATTCCGTCGACCCACGGGAGATTTCTTCGGAGCTTCTGGTGCAGAGAGGAGGCAGACTACCCCCACAGCATGCACAAGCAGGAAAACAGTCGAGAAGGCGGCAGGATCAGCGTTACAGAGTTGCAGTAGTCGTCTTTGCTACTATGTTGCAGGTTTGCAGGCTTCCAGCGCGGTCAGCGGTCGTTTCCTTATCAGAAGGTGAAGAGAGAGATGCAGAGGAACTCGGCTGAGCTCATGCATTCGTTATCTAAAGTTTCCCCAGAGACAGAGACCCTAAATAGCCAGAAAAGAGGGTTTGGCTACCTAGGAGAGAGGAAAGGCTACTAACACCTGAAGGAGCCTATCAGCAGGAGTCTCTGACGTCACCTGGTGGCACTGGCCACTCAGAGCAGTCCAGTGTGCCAGCAGCACCTCTGTTTCCAAGATGGCAGAGGTCTGGAGCACACTGGAGGAGCTCTGGACACCTCCCAGGGGAGGTGCAGGTCAGGGGAGTGGTCACTCCCCTTTCCTTTGTCCAGTTTCGCGCCAGAGCAGGGGCTAAGGGGTCCCTGAACCGGTGTAGACTGGCTTATGCAGAATTGGGCACATCTGTGCCCAACAAAGCATTTCCAGAGGCTGGGGGAGGCTACTCCTCCCCTGCCTTCACACCATTTTCCAAAGGGAGAGGGTGTCACACCCTCTCTCAGAGGAAGTTCTTTGTTCTGCCATCCTGGGCCAGGCCTGGCTGGACCCCAGGAGGGCAGCTGCCTGTCTGAGGGGTTGGCAGCAGCAGCAGCTGCAGTGAAACCCCAGGAAGGGCAGTTTGGCAGTACCAGGGTCTGTGCTACAGACCACTGGGATCATGGGATTGTGCCAACTATGCCAGGATGGCATAGAGGGGGCAATTCCATGATCATAGACATGTTACATGGCCATATTCGGAGTTACCATTGTGAAGCTACATATAGGTAGTGACCTATATGTAGTGCACGCGTGTAATGGTGTCCCCGCACTCACAAAGTTCAGGGAATTGGCTCTGAACGATGTGGGGGCACCTTGGCTAGTGCCAGGGTGCCCTCACACTAAGTAACTTTGCACCTAACCTTTACCAGGTAAAGGTTAGACATATAGGTGACTTATAAGTTACTTAAGTGCAGTGTAAAATGGCTGTGAAATAACGTGGACGTTATTTCACTCAGGCTGCAGTGGCAGGCCTGTGTAAGATTTGTCAGAGTTCCCTATGGGTGGCAAAAGAAATGCTGCAGCCCATAGGGATCTCCTGGAACCCCAATACCCTGGGTACCTCAGTACCATATACTAGGGAATTATAAGGGTGTTCCAGTAAGCCAATGTAAATTGGTAAAAATGGTCACTAGCCTGTTAGTGACAATTTAAAAGTAATGAGAGAGCATAACCACTGAGGTTCTGGTTAGCAGAGCCTCAGTGAGACAGTTAGGCACCACACAGGGAACATATACATGCACACCTATGAGCACTGGGGCCCTGTGTGACAGGGTCCCAGTGACACATACATATAGGCCACAAACCTATGAGCACTGGGGTCCTGACCAGCAGGATCCCAGTGACACATAACAAACATACTGAAAACATAGTGTTTTCACTATGAGCACTGAGGCCTGGCTATCAGGATCCCAGTGAGACAGTGAAAACAGTGACAAACACCCTGACATACACTCACAAACAGGCCAAAAGTGGGGGTAACAAGGCTAGAAAGAGGCTACCTTCTCACACCCACCCTTAGGGATCACCAGCTTACCATCTGGTCCTGTCTCCCAGCACAATGCTAGGAGGACTTCATCATCTGAGGAATCCTCCTCTATGGCTACACTGAACAGCCCAGTGCTAACCACCTTCCTTGGACATTCTGCATCTGCTCTGAAGTGACCTGTCTGCTGACAGTCAAAGCAAGCCCTACTGTCCAAGAGTTGTTTTAACCCTGGGTCTCCCTGTCTCTGCTTGTCAGAGTGGGAGTGGGATTTACTCTCCTCCTTCTTAGGGTTCTGGGGTACAGAGGGAGTCTCTGTGGTGGGCTTACCACCTCCCTCCTTAGGTTTTTGGGGACCTGTCCCCCCCTTCTTGGAGTCTCCCCCCTGGGACTTGACAACCACCCTGGTTCTCAACCACTCATCAGCTGCCTCCCCTAGCTCTCTAGGGTTGGCCTGCTTAGAGTCCACTAGATGCTGGCGTAACCTTTCTTGGGTACAATTGGTCAAGATGTGCTCTCTCATGATCAGATTGTATAACCCCTCATAAGTATTTTCTTTGTTACCAATAATCCAGCCCTCTAGTGCCTTAAGTGAGGTGTCTACAAAGTCCACCCAGGACTGGGCGCTTGTCTTTTGGGTGTCCCTAAACTTGAGCCTATACTGCTCTGGGGTCAGACCAAACTTTTTAGTCAAGCAACTCTTCATACTGGGGTATGAGTCTGCATCCTCCCCACTCATGGTTAGGAGCCTATCCCTCCCAGAGTTGGGAACTAACTCCCAAAGAAGTGAACCCCAGTACTGAGGCTTGACTCTCCTCATCTGGAGGGCCCTCTCAAAGGCCCCCAGCCACTTATCTATGTCATCCCCCTCTACATAGGCAGGAACCACCCCTTTGGGTAATCTGGGGCAAACTCCCCCACCCATGGACACCTCAGCTTCTTTATCGCTGCTTCCATCTCTTTTTTCTTGGTATGCCCACTTTTTCTTTTCTAGGGCCAGCTTCTCTGCTTCCAAAGCTATGTATGCTAGCTGGGCCTCCAGCTCTCTTTCTCTGATGGATGGGTTCTCTCCTCCTGATAGGACCCCCTTCCCACCACTAGCTTTGGATCTGCCCCTAGTGACTGTATTTACTGAGGACCGTTCTTCCTCATCCTCACTTAGGCTCAGATGCCTTCCCTCCCCTGAGTGGTTAGAGCTTGCATCCTCCCTACTTTCTCCCTCCTCTGGAGCTTCTTCTGACTCTACCTCTTGGGCCTCAGCCCATGCTGTCAGGGATGTGATCAGGATTTGCTTCCTGAGATCAGTGGTTGCAGGCAACCCTCTTTCAATACACAACCCCCTAAGCTGGACTACTGTCAGTGTGGGTAGGCTAGCCAGATCAAGCTCCATGGTTCCCTAGTTTTGTGTCAACAAAAACTTTTTGCAAAAATTGGAAACAAGAATTTAGAAAAATTACAAAAATTCAATAATTGAAATTAATCCAAATTAAAAATTCAAAACAATTTTTGCACTAGGACAATTTAAAGGATTTTTAATTTGTTTTACCTAAAACTGTAACGTGATATTGAACACAAGTACAGGATCCCGTCGCTGCTTCCAATTATGTTGGAAAATGGGTTATTGGTAGGGCAGGTAGGTACCTACACCTAGCAACAAGCCACTAACCTCCACATAGGTACAGTTAGGTCTCAGTAAATTAATCCCAGCTCAACCCTTGGTAGCTTGGCAACGAGCGTCAAGGCCTAACTTAGGAGACAAAGTGTAAAGCATTCAAATATCACAAAACAGTAATTATATAAAACACAGGAAACAGTTTAAAAATCCAAAATCAATTTATAAAAATAGTTTATATTTTTATCTTTAAAATGACACCAAAACGAATAAAATCGGATAAAGGGAACCGGAGATATGAATTTTTAAAGAATTATTACTTTTCTAGCGCTTAGAAACAAAAAGCGCCAATCGGGTCATCTGGTTGCACCTCGACCGGGGCAAAGTCAAACTTTCAGGCCGACCGCGATGGAGCCCTGCTCGGCTACAGGTCGCGGGAGGCCTCGGTTAAAAATTTACCTTCTGACTTAGTCTTTATTTTGAAGATTTGTCTTCAGCTGGACGAACCTGCCAGTCGAATCCGACCTCCTGGAGCCCTTGTCCGGATACGCGATGTGGGTTTCCTCGGTGGAGACTTTTACCTTTGGACTTAGTCGTTTTTTCGAGATGAAAATCCTTCGACCGGGGTAAACCTGGATCTTGATCCGACGTCCATGGAGCCCTTCTCGGATACGATGGCTGGGAGGTCCCGGTCAACTTTTTACGTTCGGACTTAGTCTCTTTTTTGGATGTTTTTCTTTACCGGGACGAACCACGAAGTCAGGCCGGGTCGCGGTTGAGGCAAGCCGGCTAGAATTTCCGCGGCGGGTCGGTCCCTCTCTGGAGCTTTTTTCCAAAAATTCTCAAATCTTTTCCAAACTTCTGGGGCTTCACCCAGATGTTCTTTTAAGGTTCTTTTGGGGTCCACAGCTCACCCCAAGGGTCCAGAAGTTCTGTGATGGTCCTTGGGGGGTGCGGACTTCAACTCCCAGAGTGCACCTGGCGCAAACTCCTTTTTGGCCACTGGACAGTGGTCAGCTGGTCGCTTTCTTCAGGAGTTGGTGCAGGGGACTCTGGTTAGCAATTTTTCACCTGTAGCAAACAGGGAGTCCCTCCTTGAACCAGTTGAAGCCAGGCAAAGTCCTTCTTGTGGTGAAGCCCAAGTGTGCAGCTGGTGCAGTCCTTCTGAGTGCAGGGTCCAGGTGCAGGCCAGGGGTCCAGCAGGGCAGTCCTTCTTCTTCTTTAGTTCCTTTCTTGTTGAATTCTGGAGGGGATCTGAGGTGTGGGGTCAGGTCTGCCAGTTTTATCCTTGCTCCTGGGTGAAAAGCAGGGGGGTCCTGATCCTCCAATCAGGTACAGGGTTGTCCCCCTGTGATGACCACTTTCTGGGAAGTGTGGCAAAAATCCATCCCAGAAGGCAACAGTCTCCAAATATCCAACATGGATGAATCTGATTTTTGGAGGTTACATCTGGCTGAGCCCACCCACTGGTGTGGCTAAAAATCATAAACACACCCCTCTCCTGCCCTCTCCTAATCTAATCAAGGGGGCACATAATTGTCTGGGGTTGCAGGATGTGGGGGTGTTGCTGGGTGCTGCAAATGTCCTTCTCTGCCTTTGAAGACCAGTTTGGCAACCCTCCCCCTTCCTGCCTCACCATCTGCTGAGGGGAGATTCTCTCCCCCAAGCACATTCCTTTGTGTGAAGTCAGGCCACTTCACACCTCATCAAGGTAGCCTGGCAGAAGCTGCTGCAGGCTGGCCAATCAGAGCACAGCAGCAAAAACAATGCAGAGCTGAAATTGGCAACTTTTTAGGTAAAGTCTAAACTTTTTACCTGGACAAGTTATATTAAATCCAACAACTGGAAGTTGTGGGATTTATTACAACAATCAATTTGATACCAAATTCTTGGTATGTAACATTTAAGGAGACTTTAAAATTTAAAATAAAGTCTGCCCATTCTAGCCTATGAAGGCCATTTACTTCAATGAGGGAAAAACGAATTTGGCTGTTTTTACCTCACCAGGGCTTATAAATCTATTTTTATAAAGTCCCTGCTTATAGTTACATGGCACCCAGCCCTAGGGGCACATAGGGCACACCTTAGGGGTGACTTATATGTAAAAATAAGGTAGTTTAAGACTTTGGAAGTACCTTTAATTCCAAAGTCGAATTTGTATATAACTTTAATTTAAAAGCAGCCAGCAAGGCAGGCTTGCTTTTAAAATGACACTGGGCACCTCAGCAATGCACCTAGGTGTGCACCACCTATGCTGTGGTCCCTAAACCTACATGCCCTACCATATACTAGGGACTTATAGGTAGGTTAACTTAGCCAATTATAATTAGCCTAATTTGCATATCCATTTTACACAGAGCACAGGCCCTGGGACTGGTTAGCAGTACCCAGGGCACCATCAGAGTCAGGAAAACACCAGCATAAAGTGGAAAATGGGGGCAAAAAGTTATGGGGCCTCTGCAATCAGCCCTAGTTTCTCACACCTACCCTCACAAGTGAGGTACCATTTTTATCTGAAGGCTAGGGGGAATGCTGGATGGAAGGGACTTTGTGGCTCCTCTCAGATTCCTAGACTTTCTATCACCAACATATTAGAGAAAGGTGTTTTTGCCACATTTTCAGGTTTGCAAAGGATTCTGGGTAACATAAACCTTTGAGAGCCCCACAAGTCACCCCATTCTGAATTCCCATAGGAGTTTAGTTTTCAAAAGTGTATAGGTGTGCTATGTTTCCCTAGGTGCCGACTAAGTTAGAGGCCAAAATTCACAGCTAGGCACTTTGTAAACAACACGTCAGTTTTCGTTGGGAAAGTGTGATGTGTCCATGTTGTGTGTTTGGGGCATTTCCTGTTGCGTACACTAAGCCTACCCTCACAAGTGAGGTACCATTTTTATCTGAAGGCTAGGGGGAATGCTGGATGGAAGGGACTTTGTGGCTCCTCTCAGACTCCTGTACTTTCTATCACCAAAATATTAGAGAAAGGTGTTTTTTGCCAAATTTAAAGGTTTGCAAAGGATTCTGGGTAAGAGAAACCTTTGAGAGCCACACAAGTCACCCCATTCTGAATTCCCCTTGGAGTTTAGTTTTTAAAAATGTATAGGTGTGCTAGGTTTCCTAGGTGCCGGCTAAGTTAGAGGCCAAAATTCACAGCTAGGCACTTTGTAAACAACAGGTCAGTTTTCTTTGGGAAAATGTGATGTGTCCATGTTGTGTTTTGGGGCATTTCCTTTCGCTGGCATTAGGCCTACCCTCACAAGTGAGATACCATTTTTATCGGGAGACTTTGGGAATGCTGAGTGGAAGGAAATTTGTGGCTCCTCTTAGATTCTTGATCTTTCTATCACCGAAATGGGAGGAAAAAGTGGTTATTTTGCCAATTTTGGGAGTTGCAAAGGATTCTGGGTAACAGAACATGGTGAGAGCCCCACAAGTCACCCCATTCTGAATTCCCCTAGGTGTCTAGTTAAAGAAAATATATAGGTTTGCTAGGATTCCCTTGGTGCCGGCTGAGCTAGAGGCCAAAATCTACAGCTAGGCCCTTTATGAAAAACAGGTCAGTTTTCTTTGGGAAAAAGTGATGTGTCCAGGTTGTGTTTTGGGGCATTTCCTGTTGCTGGCATTAGGCCTACCCCCACAAGTGAGGTACCATTTTTATCTGAAGAGTAGGGGGAATGCTCGATGGAAGAAAATTTGTGGCTCTACACAGATTCCTGTACTTTCTATCACTAAAATATTAGGGAAAAGTGTTTTTTGCCAAATTTTAAGGTTTGTAAAGGATTCTAGGTAACAGAAACTGGTGAGTGCCCCACAAGCTACCCCATTCAAATTCCCCTAGGACTTTAGTTTTCAAAAATGTTTCCCTTTGTGCCGGCTAAGTTAGAGGCCAAAATTCATAACTAGGCACTTTGTAAACAACAGGTCAGTTTTCTTTAGGAAAATGTGATGTGTCCATGTTGTGTTTTCGGGCACTTTCTGTTTCGGGCACTAAGCCTACCCTCACAAGTGAGGTACCATTTTTTTCGGGAGACTTTGGGAATGCTGAATGGAAGGAAAGTTGTGGCCCCTCTTAGAATCCTGATCTTTCTATCACCGAAATGTGAGGAAAAAGTGTTTTTTTGCCATATTTTGAGGTTTGCAAAGGATTCTGGGTAACTGAACCTGGTGAGATCCCCACAAGTCACCCCATTCTGAATTCCCCTAGGTGTCTAGTTTAAAAAAGATATGTAGGTTTGCTAGGGTTCCCTCGGTGCCAGCTGACCTAGAGGCCTAAATCCACTGCTAGGCACTTTGCACAAAACAGGTCAGTTTTCTTTGGGAAAATGTGATGTGTCTATGTTGTTTTTTGGGGCAATTCCTGTTGTGGGCACCAGGTCTACCCTCACAAGTGAGGTACCATTTTTATCTGGAGACTTGAGTGAATGCTGGGTGGCAGGAAATGAGTGGCTTCTCTTAGATTCCTGAACTTTCTATTGCCCAAATGTTAGGGAAAAGTGTTTTTTGGCCTAATTTTGAGGTTTGCAAAGGATTCTGGGTAACAGAACCAGATGAGAGCCCCACAAGTCACCCCATTCTGAGGTCTCCTAGGTGTCTAGTTTAAAAAGCAAATATAGGTTTGCTAGGTTTCCCTAGCTGCCGGCTGAGCTAGAGGTCAAAATCCACAGCTAGGCACTTTGCAAAAGACAGGTCAGTTTTCTTTGGGAAAATATGATGTGTCCATGTTGTGTTTTGGGGTATAGGTTTGCTATGTTTTCCTAGGTGCAAGCTGAGCTAGATGCCAAAATCCACAGCTAGGCCCTTTGTAAAAAACAGGTCAGTTCTTGCGGGCACTAGGTCTACCCACACAATTGAGGTACAATTTTTATTGGGAGACATGGAGGAACACAGAATGGTAGTACATATGTTACTACCCATTGTCTTTCTGTACATTTTCTCCTTCCAAATGTAAAACAGTGTGTAATAAAGAAGTGTATTTGAGAAATACCCTGTAATTCACATGCTAGTATGGGGACACCCCGAATTCAGAGATGTGCAAATAACCTCTGCTTCCCAACACCTTATCTTGAGCCCATTTTGGAAATTCAAAAGTTTCATTGATATCTATTTTTGACTCTTTATATTTTACCAAATGAATTGCTGTGTATCCGGTATACAATGAAAACCCATTGCAAGGTGCAGCTCATTTATTGGCTCTGGGTACCTTGCTTTCATGATGAACCTATAAGCCCTATATATCCCAGCAACCAGAAGAATTCAGCAAACGTAACAATATATTGCTTTTAAAAATCTGCCATAGCTGGAAAAGCTCATAGAAGAAAACATGGGCAGAAATGGCTCTTTTTTCACTTCAATTTCAATTTTTTTTATTTTTTATTTTAGCTGTTACTTGCTGTATGAAAACCTTGAAGGATCTACACAAATGACCCCTTGTTAAATTAAAAAATGTGTCTACTTTTCAAAAATGTTTAGCTGTCTGGGATCCAGTATTGGTTTCACACCCATTTCTGCCACTAGCTGGAAGGAGGCTAAAAGCACAACAAATAGTAAAAATGGGGACTTTTCCAGTAAAATGCCAAAATTGTGTTGAAAAATGTGGTTTCAGGGGAACCCACAAACTCTGGGTACCTTTGGAATCCCTAGGATGTTGGAAAAAGAAGATGCAAATTTGACTTGTATAGCTTATGTGGACAAAAAGTTAGGAAGGCCTAAGCACAAACTACCCCAAACAGCACTGGGGAAGGGGCAGAGGACAAGCAGCTAAGGGGTCAATGGCACCTTGTAAATATGACCCCTTCACACGCAGCACTTTGCGTGGAAGGGACATGCAATGGGTGTTGCTATGGGCATGCCACTGCAACACCCATAGCATTTTGATGCTGCCACAGATTTGCGAGCTTTTGTAAACCTGAGGCAGCGCCACAATCTAATGCCACCCCGTGGGTGGTGTTAGCAAGGCGCAATGAGGAGGAATACTGTTATTCCTTTTAATTTTTTGCTTTTTCCATGTGTTCTGCAGCATGCATAGAAAGAGCAAAATGCCAGAAATTATTGTATATGTGCAGGAAAGTGTTCCTTCCTGCACATAAAAAATCATTAGAAAATGACGCTTTGGCCCTTCTATGTGTGAGAAATTCTGCAGCAAATACATATGTGCCAAATAGCCATTAGTGATTGTTTATGTGCAAGAACGGACATCTTCCCGTACATAAACAATCACACTCCTCAATGCAGACATCCACTATGGTACAAGAAGGCCTGCATTGGTGCTAGCAGCTAAATTTAGTGCCAGCGCAGGGGACAACACAGGGCTGTACCATATTCAATTAAATACGGTGCATCCATGTGTTGTGAAAATGAAAAAGCACGGTGCTTCCAGTTTTGGCACAGTGTCGCACTCTGTCACTTTCCTATTAACATGGGCATATTTATAAGCCCCTGTGTCACCTTGCGCCACATTAACATCATTTTTTTTAGACTAATGTGGCCCAACAAGGCCAAAATCCTTGTGCCATATTTACAAAGTGGCGCAATGCATGCATTGAGCCACTTTGTAACCCTTTGCACTACATTATGGCCGCACCAGGCATAATGTATGCAAAGCTGGCGTTCCCCGTCTAACAGATTTCCTTGTGTAATTTTTTACAGCACTTTTAATGACTGCTCAGAGCAGACATTAAATGGGGGCTTCCATTATTTATAATGGGCCCTATGTACTCTGCAGGAGTAGCCCCAATACTTTGGCGCTACTCCTGTAGAATACATCAATAGCGTCAATAAAAATGATGCTATTGCGACCTACCCTGCACCATGTCGCACTGCATATTAAATACGGTGTACACATAGTGACAGTATGGGGGCGCAGGAAAAGTGAAGCTGCACCAGTGCAGTTCCACTTTCCTTAAAAATGCCCGATAAATGCAGGAAATTGACTTTTTTTTGCAACACATTAATTGAGATGAGAATCCATACTGTAGCCGAGCCACATTAGGCACTATCCCACTAAGGGTCTAATTTAGAAGCCCTCTGTCCCACGGCTGCGTCATTTTCTTTGATGCGGGGGTGACACTAGCAGTACACTATACTGCTTCATATTTACAAGCTGACACATTGGGCCCAAGGCATCAGTATGTAAAGCACTGCGTCACATTATACCTGCACCAGACATTATGTATGCAGGGTAGGCATTCCCACAGAAAAAGTCATGCAGAACTGATTCAGGGGAATTTACATTACACTGTGTCATTTTGTGACTTCACTGCATCAAAATCTTACCGCCTCCCCAGAGCAGGCGTAAAACTGACGTAGGGCTTTTTTCTTTTGGAGACTCCTCATTGCTTGAATTACATTCCATTTAACAATGCTACTTCAGCAATGTGTGAGTTTAGAGCCAACATTTGTGCCAGAATTTCTCATGCATCTGTGAAAACGTGTGCCATGGAGCTCTGTAGAGTACATCCATGGCATCTTTAGGGGATGTGCGGGAAGCACCAGAAATCTGACGCATCAATGGCCATGCATCAAATTCTTAGAAATGAGGCCCTTGCAGACAAGAATGGTGCAAGAATTTCCAGCATTACTGGCAAAATATTTTTGTTGCCAATAAAAAGCCAAGGTTCTAATAAGATAATGTGAATGTTTGAAAACATCAATAGCTAGCGAGCAGGTCTGTTGTTTGTTTGACACTATATTGAAGTAAATAATATTGATCTACAACAATATTGCATCTACGATATGGCTTACCTCTCCATCGTCAAAGTAAGAATAAATTTGCTAATCTTACCTCCATATCTATTTATGTTATGTAGTCTTAACTTGTGATGAAGTGGTTAGGTTGAGATAGTTAACACAATACAATTTTCATCTGATACAACACATCCACTTTAGTTATGGATTAACTTTCAGCATTATTTGAGCAGTTGAGACCTCTCTTTAGACCTCTGCAAGCATTGTGCCACTTTGTAAATATGAGGCAGTGTTTTTGGCCTTCTAACGCCACATTAGTGTAAAAAAACGATTCTAATGTGGCTTTAGAGCCGCGTTAGGTCCACATAAGTCTCTGCCTAAGATTCACCATTGTATGTTGTCCCTCTTCTTAAGCCTCTATTTTCTTGAACTGCATTAGAATCACTAGTGAATTTATGCTCCGTGATCCTTGAGACTGCACTTCATTTGAATCTGCTATTATCATGGTGGCAATAAATTAAAAATGGCAATTCCCCATAAAAGTCCAACATTTTGGGTTTCCTCATAGATTCTTGGTGTGGACTCACCAGGCACACTTAGGCCCAGATTTACAGAAAAATGTGCCAGTGCAAAGCTGCAACAGAATTTTCAGCGCCAAGCTGTGCCACATTTGAAAAGCAGGGGTGCCCCATATTTCCAAAATATGGCACACCTCTGTGTTTCCACCTGCGGCGGTGCTAAATTCAGCTGCCTAACACCGTCACGCACTCCACATCCTACGCCCCACCACATTACCCAACACTCTCTGCACAACACATACCACACAACACCCATGTCCCTAGTCTCCACTAAGGTACCCCTGTTTCACTGATGATGAGTAGAAGGTCATAGTGGAGGAAACAATCAGGGTAGAGCCACAGCTCTTAAGAGTACAGGTACAGCAAATATCCATTGCGAGGAAGATTAAGCTATGACGGAGAATTTAGCCAGGTGAATTCTGTGGGACAGCATCCAAGAACAAGGGACGGCATCAGGAAGAGATCGAACGACCTATGGGGGGAAGGTACGTTCCATGGCACCAAGGCACCAGCTCGCCATTCAGAGGACTGGCGGTAGACCCCCACCTCCTCCAACAAAGCTGACAGCATAGGAGGAGCAAGTCATGGCAATTCTGCATCCTGAGGGACTCACTGGAGTAGCCGGAGGACTGGACACTGGTGAGTCAAAATGTACTAAAATTTAATATTTATCACCTCCCAGACCTGCATGTCATCTCATCCCCTCACCCTGACACCCATCACTCCACCCCATCCCACACAGTGCACCTACACATGTGACTAACCCCAATGCTAGGCCCTGCATGCCATACTAATGCATGTACAGCCCTCCCAGCCCTGTATGTACACCCACCACCAATGCATGTACAGAATGGAGAACTAACATTCCCACAATACATCACCATACCCAACCAAAGGTGGCAGGACAACAGCAATGATATAGGGTAAGCTTGGGAGGTAGAATATGTCAGAGACATGAAGCATAATACATCACTTACATGCCCACAGGTGCCCCAGCCAATCCCAGTGTTGAAGAGGTGCCACGACAATCCAGTCCCCCAACAGAAGATGCCCCCTTTGATGACAGTAACTCTGGATTACTGGATCTGGAATACCTACCTGGCCCATCATGGGCCACTGGTCAGTCAGCCACCCCAGCACACTCCAGTCCACCCCTTAACCTCCCCCCTCAGTATCGAACACCATAGCACCCACCCAATGTCCCCACACCTATGTCCCCAAGTCACGTCAATCAGCAGTGTGCCCACCTGTACAGGGCTCCCAGTCCACACCTCACAGCCAAGAAAATCTGGGTCCTGGGGTCAGTGGCAGTGGGTACACCGTTCAGGGGACAAAGGCACGGAGGGACAGGGACACCCAGAGGACAGCTGGGTGCCAGAGGCAGGACAGGCACAGGGAACTGACTCTCCAGGGGGCACTCACTAATATCCTTGGGGCTTACCAACAATCCTAGGACAAGATGGGCCAGATTCTTAACAACATGCAGGAGAACCAGAAGCTGCAGGAGGTACACCATCAGGAGATACGGAAAGATTTGCAGGTCCTCAACACCACCATGGCCTCCATAGCAGGGGTGCTGGCTGATATGGCCAACACCATGAGGGAATATACAGCACAACAGTGGGCCCCTTCCACTAGCCACCACATCTGCTGCAGCTAGTGGACAGGAGGACCTGCCACAAGACCCACAGGCCATCAGCACCTGTCCCCCTGCAGAAGTTGAACCACTCTGCAAACGGTTGCTGCGACCCAGACAGATGCCATAGACAGTTGCCAAGACCAAGACCACCACTAGGAAATGAGACCCTCCTGAATGTCCACCATGTGTTCCCCTATCTCATCTTTCCACTTTGATCTGCCATTGCTCCCCTTCCTTTGGCCCCTTGGACACTGGACCTGTGCTACAAACAGACTGGACCAATACCCTGGACTTACCTCTACCATCACCCCATTCCATTGCACTATTCCTTCTATATATTTCATTACAATAAACACCCTTTAACACAACTTGAGTGATAGTGCTTTATGGAATGAAAATGTGCAATTATGTTCACAGTTACATCTTGTTCAATTGACCTGAACTTTGTGATAGCATACAAATAATGACCTGTAGCCGTCTGTAGTCATCACATCAGTACACAGTTGTAATAAAATCAACATCTACAAATTGAGAAGGCATAGGTGACAGTCAGTTGAGATGCAAAGGAAGTGACTGCCACCCTACTACAGCCACATGGAAAACATAAATAATTGGGGGAATGCTCGGTTCCACTGTCTCACCTGTGTGTCATTGGAAGTACTACTGTATTACTGATGTTCTGTTGTCCACATCCTCATCCTCTGCCTCCTCATCCTCACTGTCCTCAGAGTCCATGGCTGGCACAGGGGCACTTCCAATCTCTTCTTCCTGCAGATAAGGCACATGTCGTCTGAGGGCCAGGTAGTGCAACATGCACCATACTACGGCTATCTGGCAGACCTTCTCAGGGGAGTAGCACAGGGACTCACCTGTCAGATGGAGGTATTTGAACCTGGCCTTCAGGAGGCCGAAGATATATTTTATGAATCGCCTGGTTGGGCCATGTGCATCATTAAACCGATTCTCAGCCCCTGTCCTGGCATTCCTCTCGGTGGTCAGGAGCCACAACAGGTTTGGGTAACCAGAGTCAACTGCAAGAATTGAGGTACAAACATCAGCCTTACACAATGGTATAGGGGATTACTCCAGAAGGCATACACTGACATATCTTTGGTGGGGACTCAGGCTCACCTATCAGCCACACCCTGTGCCTCTGTAACTGTGTCATCACATTAGGGATGCTGCTATTTCTCAGGACAAAGGTGTCATGCAACGACCCAGGATACTGGGTAGTGACTTGGGAGATGTACTGGTCAGCCAGGCACACCATTTGCACATTGAATGGAAACTCTTGCGATTCATGAACACCTGTTCATTGTGCCGGGGACAAATGCAAAATGTGTTCCGTCAATCGCCTCAATAATTTGGGGAATTTGTCCCATTGCATAGCATCAAGCCTTCACAGTGGCCAAAACTTCCAATGGGGGAAAGCGATGTAGCTGCACATGTGTTTGAGCAAGGCAGACGAAACCCTTGACAGCACGATTGAGAACATTGGCTGTGACATTCCTGCTGCCAACCCACTGTCACTTGGAAAGAACTAGTTGCCACAGATATAACTTGCACAAGAGGGGGGATCCCAGTGGGATGCCGGATAGCTGATAGCAGATTAGGCTCCAATTGAGTACACAGCTCTTTGATTGTGGCCCTGTCTAGTCTATAAGTCAGTATTATATGCCTCTCCTCCAGTGAAGCCAAGTCCACAAGGGGTATGTACACAGGGGTTGGCCTCCTAATCCTATCCCTCTGCAGTGGTAGGTATCTAGGGGTCTCAGGAGTGTGAATGGTGACACAAAGTGAACAATGGAACCACCACACCAGTGCAACTGGGCATGTATGTAATCAGACTATGCGAATGGCAATGTATGTACAATTCACAGCAATGACACAGTTTCAAATTTCTGATTGTTATCCACCACAAAGAAATGGCGATCGCCCGTCCTGTAAGTATGGACAGGTGAAAGTGATGTAACTCTGCCCACGTTGGGTGTCCTCATTGGCTAAAATGGGGCTCTATGGATTACAACATCCAATGAGGATCACCGGTGGCAGCGACACCGTACACCGCCGCGGACATGACTGCCATTTTCTATCTATAACCTCACTTGATTCCTGACTTTCCACAGGACCACACCAACACTGCTTGTGCTGCTGTGACCTGTGTAAGTATCCTGCCATGGCCTGTCTGACCGGTGAAAGGGCCCTACCTTCACTTCAGAGGAGTTAGAACACCTGGTGGATGGGGTCCTACCTCTCTATGGACAGCTGTATCGGCCTCCAGACCAACAGGTGAGTACACCATGGGAATGATGCATGCAACCAGGTGTGGGGTATGACTGGTGGTAGTGTGCATGCAGGGCTCCAGGTAATGTGTGTGCCAATGGAGATGAAAATGTAATTTGTGGGCCATATGTGTGACCGGCTGGATTGTTGGTTAATGGTGTCCTCCTGTGTGTATTGCCTCTGCAGGTCAGCGCCCATAAAAAGAAGGGAATATGGCGTGCCATCGCCAAGGAGTTGCGGACCCTGGGGGTCTATGGCAGACGGAGCACCCACTGTTGGAAAAGGTGGGAGGACCTGAGACGCTGGGCACGGAAGACCGCGAAGGCCCCCTTGAGGATGGCCTCCTAATGAGGAAGGGGTGCTTGTCAGACCCTGACCCCCCTGATGGCCTGCATAATGGCTTTGGCCTACCCTGAGCTGGATGGGCGCTGAGAGCATCACAGCAGACACAAGGGGGTGAGTACAGTGGCTATCATTAGAAGTTATGGCTGGTGTGGTGGTATCCGGGTGGTAGTTTTGGGTCATTGGGTGCCCCTAGGCCAGGCCAGACATAGCAGACGAAGGTCATTTGTTTACTAACGGTTTGAATGTCAAATACTCCGTACCTAGCTTGTTAGTATTCACTTAAGGGCAGGGCTGTGTGGGTCCCAGGTGTGCTTCAGTTGGCGGTGTATGCCCCTCCTCATTCCTTGATGACTAACCATTTCATTGGTAGTGCCATGAATAGTGTGTAGGCCTGTTCCCTGTGTGTGAGGGTGCTGTGTAAGCCAATGGTGGTGTTGGTGCAGTCATTGACCCTGTGTATCCTTTGTCTCTCTCCCTCTTTCTTGTTTTGTCATCCTGTACTTATGTGCATTAGCATCAGCTGGTGGAGGAGCAGAGGCACTGGCAACAGAGGGAGCTGCATCCCACAGGACCCTGAAGGCAGAGTCCACCGACACTGAGGGCACCAGTGGGACAGAGAGCGATGGGAGCACCACAGCAGAGACTGGAGGGAACAACAGAGACTCTGATAACTCCTCTGATGGGAGCTCCCTGGTGGTGGCTGACAACTCTGTGACCACCCCAGCTGCAGGTACAGCCACCACTCCGTACTAGCACCGCCCTCCTAGTAGCCCCTCAGAGAGTTGCTCGTGGGCGCTCACCCAGGAGGGTGGGCATTTCCTTCGCCCCAGGCACCTCAGGCCCTGCCCCAGTGATCCCTGCTGCCCTTAGTGAGGAGGCTATTGACCTCCTGAAATCCACCTCTGTAGGGCAATCAACCATTGTGAATGCCATCTAGAGGCTGCCATCCCAGATGCAGCAATGCAATGCATTCCTGGAGGGCATTCACGGTGGATTGGTGGCCCAACAGAGATCGATTCAGGCTCTGGCCTCCTCTCTGATGACAGCCATTGTCCCTGTTTCTGCTGCCCCCCTCCAACTTCCACTTCCCAGTCCCATTCTTCTCAACCCCAACCCATCGCAAGCACACAGACAGACATGCATGCACACAAAACAACACCAAAGAGTGCCACAGTCAAACACAAGCACCACTCTTCATCCCAAAGGCACTCACACAAACACCATTCAGTTGAGACACAACAACATCTACTATCTCCACTGTCTTCTCCTCCTTCTACTCCTCCACCTCCCACCCAGTTACGTCTATGCACTACATCAATATCTACTGCCCGCATCATCACCACACCAAGCTGAACACACACCTCACTGCAGACACCTCCACAACATACATGCACACAGATCTGTGTCCTCTCCCAAAGTGTCTGTCCCCCCTCCTAAAGGACACAAACGCAAGCACTCAGATACCCAACAGCCATCCACCTCCCTCACAACAGCATACAGCCTATGCACCTGCACCCAAATCCAGCAGACATACACCTCTGACGACCACTCCCTCATCCTCCACTCCCATTACTCCTCCCTCTTCCCGCCCAAATGTACCTAAAAAGCTTTTCCTTTCCACGATTGACCTCTTCCCTTCCCTACCCCAGCCTGCACTTATGGGTAGCAAGGACCCAGCACAGCACCTCAGCCAAACAGTCCACGGAGACAGTGGTGGCACCACCTACTCGAGGTGGCAGGGATACCAGACCAACAATACTGAAGGGGAAGGAGGCAGCACAACTTGGGATGAAAAGGGAAGAGTCCGGCACCAGCTGTGAAGAAGGGAAAGGAGCCTGGACCAGCTGGAAAGAAGGGGAAGGAGCCTGGCCCAGCTGGAAAGAAGGGGAAGGAGCCTGGACCAGCTGGAAAGAAGGGGAAGGAGTCTGCACCAGCAGGCAGGGGGGGAAGAGCCCATCCACCCCTGCCAGGAAGGGTAAAGGATCCCCAACCCATGACCAGGAGGAGAGGAGACAATCTACGGCAGCGGAAGCTGTCAGCCGAACACCGCCACCACCAGAAGGTGTCACAGGGCCCCCACCAAGAACACCATTAGACAAACAGTCCAGCCTGTCATACAAATGGCCCACCATACCTGTTTGCATCACCCTTGGCACACACATAGCCCGGCCCACAACATATACACTGCCAAGAGGACATTCACCTACCCCCCTTGCACGAGGCCTTTACACACAACTCCATGCATTCATGCCACATGCATTGTGCCCGCAGTGTACTCACCTGTTGATCTTGAGGCCCATAAATCAGTCCGTACTGGGGTAGGACCCCATCCCCCAGTCGCTCCAACTCCTTAGAAGTGAAGGCTAGGCCCCTTTCCCCTGTCACACGGGCCATGGTAGGTTCCAGGCACAGGTCACAGCAGCACATTCAGTGTAGGTCCTCTCCCATGGAAGGTCAGGAAACAAGTGAGGAATCAGGTAGAAAATGGCGGTCATGTCCACAGCGGTGCATACCGTCACTGCCGGCGTAGATCCCCATTGGCCACTGTACCCCATAGGGCCCAATATTAACCAATGAGGATTTGCACAGTGGTTCACAACCTCCTACCGCTATGGTGCACAACGTCAGCGGCATTACCTCACTTCTACCTGTCCCTCTACACAGGACAGGAGGTCGACATTTAAGGGGGGGTGAACAGGCCTATCGATAATTGCTGCATCACAGGATCAATAAGCACATACTTTCGAAATTACACTGTACCATTACATGTTTGCACGATGTGGACTGCTGTTGTGGCTCCATTGTTCAGTTTGTGACAGCCTACTCACTCTTTTGTCCATTCGATTCCTACTGCTGCGGATGAAGAGGAGATGGAGACATACCCCCGTGTACAGACCCCTGGTGGACTTGGCTACACTGGAGGACAGGCACGTAATAATCACCTATAGACTGGGCAGGGCCACAATCACAGAGCTGTTTGCCCAATTGGAACCTGACCTGATATCAGCTATCCGTCATTCCACTGACATCCCCTTGCTTGTGCAGGTTCTATCAGTACTCCATTTCCTGGCAACAGGTTCTTTCCAAGTGACAGTGGGCTTGGCAGCAGGAATGTCACAGCCAATGTTCTTAATCGTGCTAGCAAGAGTCTTGTCTTCCCTGATAAAACACATGTGCAGCTACTTTGCTTTCCACCAGGTTGAGGATTTGGCCACTGCGAATGCCGGGTTTTTTGCAATGGGAAATATCCCCAATATAATTGGGGTGATTGGCGAACACACATGGCATTTGTATCCCTCCACCAGAATTAACAGGTGTTCAAGAATTGTAAGAGTTTCCACTCCATGAATGTGCAGATGGTGTGCTTGGCAGACCAGTACATCTACCACACCAATGCTAAGTATCCAGGGTCGGTGAATGATGCCTTTGTCCTGAGGAATAGCAGCATCCCAAATGTGATGTCTCAACTACAGAGGCACAGGATGTGGCTAATAGGTGAGCCCTGGTTCCCACCTAGTATATGGTGGTGTATGCCTATGATGTTGGCCATATAGGATAGTGTGTGGCTAAATGTTGTCCCTCAATATTTGCAGGTGACTCTGGTTACCCAAACCTATCATGGCTGCTGACCCTTGTGAGGAATGCCAGGACAAGGGCTGAAGAACGTTATAATGAGGCACATGGGAGAACCAGAAGGATCATTGAAAGGACCTTTGGCCTCCTGAAGGCCAGGTTCAGGGGCCCCCATCTGACAAGTGCTACTCACCCAAGAAGGTCTGCCAGATAGTAGTGGCATGCTGCATGTTGCACAACCTGGCCCTCAGATGCCATGTACCTTTTCTGCAGGAGGAGGAGACTGGAGATGCCCCTGTGGCAGCAGTGGACCCTGAGGACAGTGAGGTTGAGGAGGCAGTGGATGTGGATGTGGACAACAGAACTTACGTTATACGTCAGTTGAGGTACTGGGTTTTTCAGAACCGGTACTGATCCGGTAACCCAGCGGTGCCAGGGTACACCCAAAGACCTCGGGTACTTTCCTGATTCAGACTACAGAAACTCAGAGTCTTCTAGGTGAAGTCAAAGATCGAATTTATTGGCTGCAACCAATTGACAAGTGTCCTAGAAGTACAACAGCACGATTTGTATGTTCTCAGGAGACTGTGTTTCAATGCAAAGTCAGGTTTCCTTATATACAGTTTTTTAAGCTTCAGGCAAACATTCTTGACATTTTGGTTGGTCATTCACATGTTTTCACTACAAAGGAAAAAACAGTGTCATGATGAAACCTCATATTTCATGTCATCCAACCCATAATAAATTACCCGGCAAGGCCTAGTATTTTACATCAGATAAGTGTGGACCCCCAATAAAAACGGGCACCTCCCCCTCGGAAAGTAAGAAGAAGAAAAGAGCAGGTGCAGGTGTGAGCAAGATTAGGCAGGGTGTGTGAGCGATAATAAGGGTTTTATGGCATGGTGTGCCTTGATGCTATCTGATTCGGCCACTGGGAGAGGGACTGACCAAACAGGTTTGGCCTGAGGCAATGGTTCCAGCTTGCCCAGGTCAGAGAAAAATCAATCAAGGTGTACGTGTCCTTGGAATCAAATCTGACTGTATTATAAGCCTATGTGAGGGCAACTTTTAAAATGGCTGCCGTGTATAAAATGGGAGCCACGAGTGCAGGACGAAAATGGCGATTTCGAGGTGAAAACGCTGCTGGAATTGAGCGAAAATGCTCATGCTTAGTGTACTAGTCATTATCGGTCTTTTGATACTAAAATCGTACTGCTGTGGCAAAGTAAATTACATGGGTCCAGAATTTTTAGAACCACAAACCCTCCTTTTGCCCTTACATAGGCAATATACCTATTCTCATGCTAATTTGAGTCCAGGTCTATGTTTATAAGGCCATGGAGATGTTGCTGGAGCAAAATTCTAGTACTTGGTAACTCTCTCTGGACAGGTCTTCTCAAACATGAAGTAGCACAAAAGGCCACATATGGCAGGACAAAATAAGGAATACCTCTATCTGCAGTAGGTGGCATAAGATCACACACCCAACAATTAGTGATGTTCACTACTAACTAGTGTTGATGCAGAAGCTGTACAAAAGAATTGCTTACAAATTCTGATCTTCTAACCTGCTCATGTTCAGGAAAAGGGTGAAAAGAGTGCAAAGAAACAATAGTAGGAAAAGACATAGGTTGGGAAGTGGGTGCAGAAGTCAATTGAGTAGAGAAAAACAATCCCACACATAAATGACAACGTCATGTTTAAAATACACTAGAAAACACGTTATTAAGAACATATAGACAACGGGAGAAAGTAGTGACCACTATTTACAAATGAAATAATAATTTTTCACAACCCTAACCAAAAAGCAAATCCTAAAATTATCTAGTAAAATTTTTAGGGCTCCTCTGGATTTCAGTAATTTTTGTATGTTCAGGTGGAACAGTGGTGACTCTCATCAATGCTCTAAGGTGAAAAGGGGGTACTCTTTCCACAGAAAATGGACTTTATTCTGCTTTTACTAAACAGAATAGTACTTTAAAACAATGCCAGGAAAACAATCAGTCTCCTAACACCTAGTCTATACAATCACACGGAAACCTCTTGTGAAACCAACTATGCCCAGAGTCCGTTCAAAAAGCCTCTCTGGCAGGCTTCTATTGTCCATCAAATTTTCTTTTGTTGTTTTCTTTCGCATGGGCCTCTCAATTCAGGCCTCTTCGTGAGAAAAGTACTGCTTAGTTGGAGTGCCCTCCTGGCAAACACCCACAGCTCACTCGAAAGTCTCAATGTCTTAAAGCAATGCACCAGTGTCTCTCCTCTGTGGCAGATACTACAAACAATGTGCTCTTCATTGATCAAGGGCACAAATCATCTCGTGCAGACCCAAGCACCATTAATTGGGAAATAGCTCAAGCTCAGCAGCACTTTCAGACTCCAACACTCATTATTTAGTGTTAGAGGACGCTCAAGCTGCTCTTTCATGGGCACCAAAATATAGTGCCTTTTTCCAAACTTGAAATCTCCGGTGCACTGCCCTTCTTCCGTTGGAGCAAAGAAAAGGGGGTGTGTGGCCAAAACTCAGGCCAAGGGGCTCAAGGGATTGCACACTGTCAGAGGTTACCAGCACATGACAGGTAGAGAAATGAAACCTCAAAATAGCTCTGCCATCAACAACAGGAATCCTTCTCTTTAGCTCTTTTACACTGAAACTTTGGTTTTGTGATGTCCAACGCCGTCTGATGGAGCAAGTACGATACCATGCGCTGGCGATCGCTGTCCAGCTTTGCTACTTCCTGGGTGCTGAGACTGCAGGGCCAAGACATCCGTCTTTCATCTGTAGCTGTCACTGATGGGAATTAGGCTTAAATCAATGTCCTGCAGGTTATTATGACTTGATACCCGCAGAATCTAGTGACGTAGGAAGTGTGCCACAGCTGTTAGTTTCCTTCAATTTAGTACAAAAACAGTTCATGGTTTTTAACAAGGGGACTGCAAGCAGGTGGTCTGCAATCTTCAAAGGAGTAGCCATACACCATGGGCATAAAATACAAAGACAAAGGCAGAAGGGCAAAACAGGGTCTGTAGCATCTTTAATTCAGTTCTCTCCATTATTCTCTGCCATCTATAGCTACATGAGAATTCTATCTGAATGGATTTCCTCACACAGTGGCATTGTCTAATGGGGTAAACACATATTTGCCTCAATGATTAAGTCTAGGTGTTCCTCCTTACCTTAGAACATCTCAATAGAGAAATCACATGATACCGATTATCAGGGACATGTAGAAACCTTCCTTTAAAAACTGTGCATCAGTTGCACTATACAATACACAGGCTAATAGTCAAATGTGCAAACAAAAAGACAAGAACTAGAGGGTCCTGATATTTGCATGATTAGGACACATCTGATCCCACAAAAAATTAAAGTAGCAGGAACAGAAGGGAACCGAAAACCAAATTAAAATAGACATTGAAAATTCGTCATGTTCAAAAAGGTAAACATAAGATATCTCCTATTGAGATGGAAAACTTGTCTTACTATAATATTGAGTCAGTTAACCAGTCTATTGCTACCCTGACAGTCAGGCTGGAAAACATTGAAGCAGGCAAATTCTTGAAAACCAGTCTGGTCATACCAAAGGGAATTATACATAACATGGGGGTCCCTGGTACATCACTGCAGTCTGGAAATGTGAACCTGAACAATACATCAATAATAATAAAAGGGCTGACTGGTGAAAGGAATTCGAAAAAGAGAAATGGGACTAGGACATAGCTAAAATCTCAATAACTAAGCATGGTGCGACATTGGTCAGGGGAAGTAACCAAAGAAAAAAATCTATAGAAAGAACAAAAAAAATTATTTGGGTGATAGTCAGGCATGTGTCACAACACCAAGAGTACGGGTGATACACAAAGGCCAAAGTTACACAAATTTTAACTCTACCGTTGGCGACTACACCATATACAGTACTCCTAGCTAATGTTTCAGTTTCTTCTTCAGGAAAAAATGAAAACCTGGTTTTCTTTTAAGGAACGAAAGCCATATGCTACTTAGGAAACAGAACATCATTAACTAATGTAATATAGAAATTAGGCCACCTTGAGTCACAGATCTATAATTTCATCCTTATGTCCAATCAAGGATACATAAATGTAGGGCTGCCTGTTCCTTTAAGGGAAGGGGCAGTAACGTGACTAACTGCAGGTGACACACTTTGATCCTGTATATCTCTTTTTATTTTCCTTCAATACCATTATAGCCAAATAGACATTCACTGGTGAAGTGTTGTCTTTTATGTTCACAGCATGAAATATCATTATCTGTGGAATTTAGTAACCAGAACAAGTTCAACCAACTGTTGCGTAGCGATGGGCATCGTCATGACCATCCCCTCACAACACAGGGGAGCTTGTAATAGTATCAAAAGCAGCAACAAACATGCAAAAAACAAATAAAAAAAATAATAAAAACGCACAAAACGTCAAGCCATCAGATATACTTGCTGTGTATCAAGCACAAAAAGCATAGACAAAACAATACCATGTGTGAATAAGCGGTAACACACAACACCATGTCATGTACTTTATGCACTGTAAACCTGCAGCCCAAAACCCAATATTTGGGCCTGTTTAATTTGTCAGGTTTAAAATCCTTACCCTCCTTTTGACAGTAGATCACCAGGCAATGGAAATCTGCTGTCAAATATAACTTTACTGTTTCTCTTCTAACATACAGGACCAGCAAGAACAATTCATGATAGGACCAAATACATGAAAATAAATTTCCATTACTTAACTGTTACCCTCTTGTCAGTTACTTCGCAACATCAAGCCACCTTAGTTTTACCTTTCTAAAAGTAAAAATTGTTACACTGACACTCCATATTAATTTGGCACCTACAATTTCCACTGTGAAAAATAAGTCTTAATTGGCAAATCGTTCTCATTAAGGCATGTAGCCTTCAAAATTTTAGAAAAGGGCTGCATCTTATTTTCTGTCTAAGACTTAATGCAACACTTCGTTTTCTGTCAAATAAAAGCAACTAGCAGGCATAATTTTATTTTTTTAGAGCGAAGACGCAAATGTATCAGTTCTGCAGAGCATTTAACATGATGTTGGGACTTTCGAAGAAACCCCTTTTTTTATATTTTCCCTTTGGAATTAAGTTCTTTAATTGTATTGATGTTCTTCTGGAGAAACCAGAAATCCCACTTTTAGAGGCCCGGTAGGGTCATTCTGCATTTCACAGAGACAAGGCCCTAATTTAAAAGGTCACAAGTGTCAACATGACAGCCTCCTCCATTGTTTATGGGAAAACTAAAGATAGCATCTCAGCAGCATGACTTGAGCCAGCCTCTGTAGCTCTCCTAGCTTCTGCCACTCTGAATCTGTCAAAGACAGTAGGCCTTTCTATTTTCCTTCTAACCTGCAATAATTCACTCTATTTAAAAAAAAAAAAAAATCCTTTTTAGGCGCTAAAAAAATGTATCTCTATTTCCAGATTATTAAACTACATTTACTGTGAATAATTCACAAACCTTAATAACACACATACCAGTTGTTAGAATAAATGCTTGTTGCAATCCCATGCAATGGTACATATTTCATCAACCTCGAATTAATGAACGTCTCAGTAGGCCCAGCTGAAGTTAGAACCTTCAACCTTGCTATTAAAACAAGCCTTTGTACTGGCACATTGACTCATTGAATCATAAGAAGGCACAACCTGCAAATATATATCAAACCTAAATGTATGCATTTACTGAAGCCTGAGACACTTTAAAAAGTACTCTGAATGAAAGAAAATGCAGTTTAAACAGTGCTTTTGCCCAAAATCGACTTTGATATTTTAGGCATTAAAAAATCAATATCCTACAATTTTCTTGCATAATATGCATTACCAGAATGTCTATTACACAATCCATGAGTCAGCCATTGAAAATATTAACTTATACTTTATAGAAATGAGCTTGTTTGCTCCTCCGCCAAGGGAAAATTGCACATACAAATGTCATTTTAGCGGTGCAACATAACTTAAATTAAATTTTAATGTTAGGAGGTCATAGTATACGTATTAAGCTTTATAAATATTAAAAAACGATTTTGAAAGGCACTTATTTTTTTAATAATTTTTCCATAATTAATAATTTTCTTTAAAAAAATAAAAATAAAAAATAAAATATTATTTTTTTTGTGATAATTCCACATATAAAAGCAAGCTGCATCCCTTGCCTATTATTTGGGATACATTAACTCACAAGCCTAAGCGCATAAGCCTAACTTGAAATGCGTCACATTTTTGCGCCACTTTCATTTAAAAGGAAGGTTATGCAAAATTCCACCCATGTTTAACTGGGAAAGTGCTGGCTGAATTGAAAATAGATAATTTCGTTTTTTTTTGGGGGGGCCCTATTTATATCTATTGAATGTGTTTTCTAATTTATTAAGCATTTAACGGCAGTTTTGTATATGTGCACAATTGCTCATTCTATAAATTAAAGAGCAACATATAGCTATGTTAGCACATCAAATGGTTCATTTCTGGATTTTTTCTAAGTTTCTACTTAATATTAATTAACCAACATTTTACTTACCAAACTGTAAACATCAAGAAGACCCACAAACACACATTGAGCTCATTTCAGATATAAACAGAAAACACTCAGTACACACAATACAGCGCGCTTTAGCCATTTTTCATAAATAGCGCCGTCGCAATTTACTTACAGAACCGTTTGCAGATCCTAGTTGTAAGTCATATTTACAAGAAAAAAAAAAAAAACTTTTCTCAATTATTTCCAAGAATAGCGGACCCATGCTTTATTAAACGTGATGGGGCCCACTCCGTGCTTCACATGTAGTTCATAGGTTGGAGTTCCAATCGGAGGAACCGGACATGAGTCCTCCAACCGGGAGTCCCTTTTACAACCAAGACAAAACAAATTTCCAAGTCTGCTAAGACCAGGCATCTTCGCTCACTAGTCTAGCTTCAAACTTCAAAGGATTATCGTTTACGATAGTCTCGTGAATACACGAGTCCTTCGGCTTTGGTACTTGCAAGTTCCAAATCAAAGTGATCCCAAAGGGATACCAAACCAAATGTCCAATTAAGGACCAAACCAAGTGTCCAACTAAGGACCAAACCAAGTGTCCAACTAAGGACTGGGAGACGCTCCACTTATACTTAACTGAAAATATCAATGACGTCACCAGAAGACTCGTCTTATCGTTTCGCTCTACCAAAAATCAAGGGTCCAAATCAGGGCGATAGCCAGGGCAGCAGTCCTTCATAGCCGTCGGGAAGCGGGGAACCTCGCAACAAAGACTTTCGGACCACGTCGACATGCAGGGGTCGATGAAGTGGCGGCCTTCCTCCAGAATTTTCACACGAAGCTCCCCACGGACCTCAGGCTTGGACCGGTACCGCTGGTATCGCCCCACGTTTGGGTGCCAACTGAGGTACTGGGTTTTTCAGAACCGGTACTGATCCGGTAACCCAGCGGTGCCAGGGTACACCCAAAGACCTCGGGTACTTTCCTGATTCAGACTACAGAAACTCAGAGTCTTCTAGGTGAATTCAAAGATCGAATTTATTGGCTGCAACCAATTGACAAGTGTCCTAGAAGTACAACAGCACGATTTATATGTTCTCAGGAGACTGTGTTTCAATGCAAAGTCAGGTTTCCTTATATACAGTTTTTTAAGCTTCAGGCAAACATTCTTGACATTTTGGTTGGTCATTCACATGTTTTCACTACAAAGGAAAAAACAGTGTCATGATGAAACCTCATATTTCATGTCATCCAACCCATAATAAATTACCCGGCAAGACCTAGTATTTTACATCAGATAAGTGTGGACCCAGAAATAAAAACGGGCACCACCCCCTCGTAAAGTAAGAAGAAGAAAAGAGCAGGTGCAGGTGTGAGCAAGATTAGGCAGGGTGTGTGAGCGATAATAAGGGTTTTATGGCATGGTGTGCCTTGATGCTATCTGATTCGGCCACTGGGAGAGGGACTGACCAAACAGGTTTGGCCTGAGGCAATGGTTCCAGCTTGCCCAGGTCAGAGAAAAGTCAATCAAGGTGTACGTGTCCTTGGAATCAAATCTGACTGTATTATAAGCCTATGTGAGGGCAACTTTTAAAATGGCTGCCGTGTATAAAATGGGAGCCACGAGTGCAGGACGAAAATGGCGATTTCAAGGTGAAAACACTGCTGGAATTGAGCGAAAATGCTCATGCTTAGTGTACTAGTCATTATCGGTCTTTTGATACTAAAATCGTACTGCTGTGGCAAAGTAAATTACATGGGTCCAGAATTTTTAGAACCACACAGTACTTCCAATGACACACAGTTGAGATGGTGCAACTTCACATTTCTATGAGTATTGGTGTATTATGTATGGCATTGGCATGCTGGCAATACCCACATATTTGCCCTACTTACTGTTACCAATGAATATTCATTTTGCAGATGTTGGTGATATGACTACGTTCTCCTGGTTTGATCACAACAGCCAGCTACAGGTCACTAATTCTATGTTCATACTACTTACAGTTCATTTGCAATGGTTGTGGCTGTTTCAATCAATACAAATTTGCAATACATAAAATACTAATAGTCAAATTTTATCCAAGGGTGTTTATTGTTGTGCTAATATATAGAGGGGAAGTGCAATGGAATGTGGTGATGATGGAGGAAAGTCCAGGGTATTGATCCAGTCTGTTTTTAGCACAAGTGCATTGTTCATGGAACATAGGAAAGCGAGCAATCGCAGTTCACGGTGGACAAGGTGACTGAGTGGGAAACAAGGGGGGCAATCAGGAGAGTTTCATTTCCTGGTGGTGGTCTTGACAAGTGTCTCTGGCTGATGTCTGGTTCACAGGGAATGTTTGCGGGGTGGTTCATGTTCTGCAGGGGGAGGAGTGCTGGTGGCCTCTTGGTCTTGTTGCAGAGCCTCCTAGCCACTAGCTGCAGCAGAAGTGGAGGGCTATACAGATGACTGGCTAGTGGCAGGGGCCCGCAGTTGCCTCCCTCATGATGTTGGCCATGTCTGTCAGCACCCCTGCTATAGAGATCAGGGAGTTATTAATGGCCTGCAAATCCTCCCTGATCCCCTGATACTGTCCCTCCTGCAGCCGCCTGTTCTCCTGCATGTTGTCTAGAATCTGGTCCATTGTGTCCTAGGAATGTTGATACGGTGCCAGGATCTCAGAGAGTGCCTCCTGGAGAGTCGGTTCCCTGCTCCTGTCCTCCTCATGGTGCACAGCAGTCCTCCCAGTGTCCCTCTTGGCCTGTCTCTCTGTCCCCTGAACGGTGTTCCCACTGTCACTGATCCCAGGGCCCTGATTGTCTTGTGTTGTTCCCCTGCCAGTTTTTGCTTTTGTATGTTGGTGTATTGTGGTTATGTTATTTTCCCTATGCTGTGCATGCTTTGGTGACGAGTGTCCATGCAGGGCTGGGAGGGGTGTCCATGCATTGGTAAAGCATGCAGGGCTTGGCATTGGGATCAGTGAGGTTTGATGGTGGAGTTTGTGGGATGTGGTGGAGTGATGGAAGTGAGGGTGAAGTTGTATGATGGCCTGCAGGTATGGGTTTTGATAATTGTTTAAAGTAGACTTACCAGTGTCCAGTCCTCCTCCAACTCCGGCGAGTCCCTCAGGATGCAGTAATGCCAAGGCTTGCTCCTCCCATGCTGTGAGTTGTGGGGGAGGAGGCGGGGGTCCACCTCCAGTCCTCTGTATGGCGAGCTGGTGTCTTGCTGCAATGGAAAGTCCCTTCCCCCTTAGGTCGTTCCAGCTCTTCCTGATGTCATCACTTCTTCTTCGATGCTGTCCCATGGCATTGACCCTGTCCACGATTCTCTGCCATAGCTCCATCTTCCTTTCTATTGATATCCACTGGACATGTGCTCCAAAAAGCTGTGTCTCTATTCTGACGATTTCCTCCACCATGACCCTTAACTCCTCAGTGAAACGGGCGTGCCTTTGTGGTGCCATGGGTGCTGTGTGATGTGAGTTGGTGGAGGTGTGTTGGGTAATGTGGTGGGGTGTGTGGTGTGGAATGCGTGAGGGGTGTATGGATGTGAGTGGTGTTTGTGTGTAGTTGTACCTGTTTTCTTCTTCTCAGTCTTGTGGTGGCAATAGTTATTGGTCAAGGGTTGTGGGTAATGTGGGTGGGTGTTTTCTAGTGGTGTGGGTGTGGTGTGCGTATGGGTGTCAGGTATGTGTTGTTTGAATTGGCCAATGTAGTGTTGATTTGTATGTGGATGTCCATTGTGAGCGCGGTGGTATGTACTGCCAATGGTTTACCAACGTTGAATGTCCAGCATTGTGATTCGTGGGTCAAAATGTGATGGGCATTGTTCTGTTGGTGTAACAGTGTGGGTTTTGGGACCACCAGTTTATCACTGACCTTTCGTCTGGCAGATTTGTGTATGTGGCTGTATTCTGTCAGACTGGTGGGCTGTGTGTCATAGTATGGTGAACGGAAATTCGCCATTGCAGCAGTAAGTTGGCGGCTGTCAGTGCAGTGGTAAGCGGCCTTTACCGCCAATGTCATAATGAGGGCCATAGTCTCTGTTAGAAATTGGGTCTTTGGTTGGCAGTCAGGTTACCCCCTGTTCAAGCAAGGACCCTCACACTAGTCAGGGTAAAGGAGAATCACACTCAGTTAACCCCCACTCACCCTCCTGGTAGTTTGGCATGAGCAGGCAGACTTAACTTCAGAAGCAATGTGTAAAGCATTTGTACCAACACACACAGTAATACAGTGAAAACACTACAAATCGGACACCACACCAGTTTAGAAAATAGCCAATATTTATCTAAACAAAACAATACCAAAACAACAAAAATCCAACATACAAAAGTCAAGATATGAATTTTCAAAAGAATGAGAGTCATAGGGCCAGATGTACGAAGCTTTTTGCATGGTGCAAACAGCGAAATTCGCTGTTTGCGCCATGCAAAAAGCACATTGCGATGCTCATTCCCATTTTGCGAGTCGGTAACCTGGTTACCGACTCGCAAAATGAGAACGCGACTCGCAAATAGGAAGGGGTGTTCCCCTTCCTATTTGCGATTCGCATCGCGATGTAGAATTGCTTTGTGACCGCGGTCGCAAAGCAATTCGCAGTTAGCACCCATTTCAAATGGGTGCTAACCCATTTGCAAAAGGGAAGGGGTCCCCATGGGACCCCTTCCCCTTTGTGAATGGCCCTGTAAACATTTTTTCAGAGCAGGCAGGGGTCCTATGGACCTCTGCCTGCTCTGAAAAAATGAAACAACATTTTTTAATTTTTTTGTTTGTATTGCAACTCGTTTTCCTTTACCCCGGTCGCACGGTGTCAGAAAACTGCACAGCGTGGGGTTTTCAACGTTATCAGTCTCCATAAGCGGGTGTTGCGTGTCGTTTCGCCAGCTGCGATGTGTCGATCTCCCAGCCACGATGCAGGTGGAGTGTCGATTTCAGCCGCAAAGTCAGGGGCGCGTCGTTTATCAACCTTGTTGCGGATGGTGAATCGTAAATTTCCCCACAGGCAGTCTGGGTGTGGATTTTCAGTTCTTATCTGCCGACTTCACCTTTCAAGGGCTCAGGGACTCAATAGGGCACCACTTGGCAGGGCAGGAGTCTCAGCACAGAGCCCAGGTGCTGGCGGGCGAAGTCTGTGGGGCCCTGAGACTTCAACAACAGGAGGCAAGCTCCGTTCAAGCCCTTGGAGATTCTTCTCAAGCAGGAATGCACAACAAAGTTTAGTCTTTGTCTCCTTTCACAGGCAGAAGCAGCAACTACAGGATAGCCCAACAAAGCACAGTCAAAGGCAGGGGAGCACTTATCCCCAGCTCTTCAACTCTTCTTGGCAGAGGTTCCTCTTGATTTCAGTAGTGATCTAATATTCAGGGGTTTTAGGGCCACCACTTATACACCTTTGTACCTTTGAATTAGGCAAACTTCAAAGCAAAGTCTCTCTTGTTTAAAGGATCCTACCTTTCCCAGGCCAGGTCCCAGACACACACCAGGGGGATGGAGAATGCATTGTGTGAAGGCAGGCCCAGCCTTTCCACCCCTCCCTCCTAGCACAGATGGCTCATCAGGATAGGTAGGCTGCACCCCAGCTCCCTCTTTGTCACTGTCTAGAGGAGAGGTGTAAACAGCCCAGCTGTCAGAATGACCCAGACAGGGAATCCACAAACAGACAGAGTCACAGAATGGATTAAGCAAGATATGCCTACTTTCTAAAAGTGGCATTCTCAAAAACACAATCTAAAAACAACCTTTAGTAAAATATGTAGGTTCAAATTGTGAGTTCAGAGACCCTAAACTCCCCATTTCTATCTGCTCCCAAAGGGGATTTGCACTTTAATAATATTTAAAAGCAGCCCCCATTTTAACCTATGAGAGAGATTGGCCTTTCACAGTGAAAAACTAATTTGGCAGTATATCACTGTAAGGGCATATAAAACACATTAGTATATGTCCTACCTTAAACATACCTTACATGTAAGAAAAGGGAAGGTTTAGGCCTGGCAAGTGGGTACACTTGCCAAGTTGAACTGGCAGTTTAAACCTGCACACACAGACATTGCAGTGGCAGGTCTGTGACATGTTTAAAGGGCTACTAATGTCGGTGGCACAACCAGTGCAACCATTTGATTTAAGTGCCCTGGGTACCTCTAGAGCACAGTACTAGGGACTTACTAGTACATCAAATACGCAAATCATGGAAAGCCAATAACACATACATTTTACATAGGAGTACTTGCACGTTAGCAGTGGATAGCAGTGGTAAAGTGCCCAGAGTAACAAAAACAGCAAAAACAGATTCCAGCACACATCAACAACCTGGAAACAGAACACACAAAGTTAGGGGAGATGATGCCAAGGACGCAAAGTCTAACACATGCCCACCTCCAGCTGAAAATGGGGAGCAACTACCCATCCTCCTGGAAGTTCTCATCACTAAGGTGGAAGAATCTGGACAGACCATCAGCATTGGCATGTTCCACCGTAAAGTCCATCCACTGTAGGGAAATGGACCACCTCAACAGTTTGTTATTCTCACCCTTCATCTGCTTTAACCATCTGAGGAGCCTGTGGTCGGTCTAAACCCGGAAGTGAGTCCTAAACAAGTAGGGTCTTAACTTGTAACTTCTTCATCCCCCAGAAAAAGCTTCAAGCTCTATTGCACTCCACCTACGTTACCTGGGAACCTCCTGCTAATGATGGTTACAGGTTGATCTAGGCCCTCTTCATTAAGCTAAGAGAGTACTGCTTCAAAACCATGCTCTGAGGTGTCCGTTTGCACAACAAACTCCTCGGAGAAATCAGGTGCCTTCATCACAGGTGCTATGCACATAGAAGCCTTTAGGGTATCAAAAGCAGTCTGGCAAGCCTCTGTCCAGATCACCTTCTTTGGTTGCTTCTTGGAAGTCAAGTCTCTCAAGGGGACCACAATGGTGCCATATCCATTGACAAACATCCTGTAATAGCTGGTGAGGCCTAAAAAGGCCCTCGCTTCAGTCTGGGTCTTAGGAGGCTCCCAAGCCAGAAAGGGGTCAATTTTTGGCTGTAGGGGTGTCCCCTGGCCACTCCCTACCTGGTGTCACAAAATCACCACTGAACTTTGCCCTATTTAGCACTTGCTTGTCTCAATAAAAAGGCCTGCCTTTTGCAGGGCCTCCAACACTCTGCAGAGGTGCTGCAAGTGTTCCTCCCAAGTGGAAGTGAACACAGCACTGTCATCCAGGGATGCTGTGCTGAAGGCATCCAGGTCAGCCATCACCTGGTTGACCAACCTATGGAATGGGGCAGAGGCATTATTCATCCCAAATGACATCACTTTAAATAGAAAGTGTCCATCTGGGGTAGAAAATGCTGACTTCTTCTTGCCCTCCTCAGTTAAGGCAATCCTCCAATACCCAGATGTCAAATCAAATGAGCTGGGGTATTTGGCAGCTCCCAACTGATCGATGAGCTCATCGGTTTGGGGAATGGTGTGCGCGTCAGTTTTAGTGACTGCATTGAGACCCCAGAAGTCCACACAGAACCAGAGTTCTGGGGTGGCACCAGGAGCAGCAGCCTTTAGGACCAAGACAACAGGGCTGGCCCAAGGACTGCTAGAAAACTCAATAACCACTATAGATAACATCCTAGACATCTCATATTTGACGCTAGCCCTGATCTTATCAGTCATCCTGTAAACCTTCTGTTTAATAGGTGGACTGTCCCCAGTGTCCACATCATGTGTACACAAGTGTGTGACCCCTGGGATCAAGGAGAACTGGGAGGGGTACTGACCCAATACCTGGGGGCAGTACCTCTGTTGTTCTGAGGTCAGGGAGGGAGAGAGGTTCACTCCCTCCACAGACCCATCTCTCTCTCCAATAGACAGGAGGCCAGGAAGAGGCTCAATCTCATCCTCCACCCCATCATATGTCACTAGGAGCATGAACAATTCAGTCCACTCAAAGTGTGGCTTGAGACGGTGCACATGCAGAACCCTTAAGGGCTTCCTGGGAGTCCGCAAGTCCACCAGATAGGTGACTTCGCTCTTGCGCTCCACCACCTCAAATGGCCTAGTCCATTTGTCCTGGAGTGCCCTAGGCTACACCGGCACAATCACCCACAATCGACCAAAGTGGCATTCTGGTCATACCACCATTTCGTGTCTGCCTGGCTTGCTTCCAGGTGCTCTTGTGCAAGAGCTCTGAAGTGAGCAGTCTGGATTCTGAAGGCCAGCATGTAGCTAAATAAATCCTGGGTCAGTTTACTAAAGGCTTTCTCTAAGCCCTCCTTCACCAGACTCAAAGGTCCCCTGACAGGGTGACCATACAGTAACTCAAAAGTACTGAATGCAACCCTTTTTGAAGCACCTCCCTGTTGGTGAACAGAAGGCATGGCAAGAGGACATCCCACTTCCGCCTTTATGGCTCTGACAGGCCCATGATCATGCCTTTGAAAGTGTGTTGAATCTCTCAACCAGACCATTGCTTTGGGGTGGTAAGGAGTGGTGAACTTATCCGTTACCCCACACTCCTTCCACAGAGACTTCATATGGGTAGATATGAATTTGGTACCCCTATCAGATACCACTTCCTTGGGGAACCCAATGCAGGTAAAAATCTCCATCAATGCACGACCCACCACAGGGGAAGTGATTGATCTCAGAGGAGTGGCTTCTGGGTACCTGGTGGCATGGTCCACCAAGACAAGGATAAACCTGTTGCCCATGGCAGTCTTGGGATGCAGAGGAGGCCCGACAATGGCAAACTGACCCTTTCAAAGGAGGGTCCTAACAAGTGGAAAAGGTTAGAGGTGAGCCTTACTTTTCCCCCAACTCTTGCCATTTGCCTGACAAGTCTGGCAAGACCTGCAATGAGCATCTGAGTGCCTGCACATTAGGGGCCAGTAAAAGTGGGTGAGAAGCCGTTGAAATGTCTTGTAATGTCAAAAATGTCCAGCTAAAGGCACATCATGAGCCAGACCCAGTAGGAAGGCTCTGAAGCACTGGAGTACCACCAGCACACAGGCTGACCCAGGCTCAGCAACCTTAGGCTCAACATACAGGAGGCCGTCCTCCCAATCAATTCGGTGAGATCCTGGTTCCTTGCCAGCCACCTGGTCAGCAGCCTGTTGCCGCAAACCCACTAGAGTAAGGAATGTCCTTTGTGCCTCACAGAATGCCTCCCTGGTGGGTCCCCTTTCCTGCTGCCACTGTCAAAGCTGAGGAACCTCCCCCAGCTCAGCCACCTGTTCCCCTGTAGGCTCTGGGGCATCATCCTCAGGCTCTGCCTCCTCCTGGACAATGGGAACTTCTGGGGCCGGTTTCCCGCGCCGCTTGCCCTTCCACTTTTTGGCAGTCCCCTGGGCCAATGTTTCAGGCTCCATCAGCTTTTGACCACCTTGATAGGCTGTCATTGACCTTTTGGATACCCACACCCACCCAGGCAGACCCGACATCTCCAAGTGTGACCTGTGTTCCCCCTCCTTCCAAGGGCAATCCTCCAGGTCACTGCCAAGCAAACAATCCACATGCATGGTTGGACTCACAGCTACCTTCAAGGAACGTGGGACCCCTCATTCAAAGGGAACCTGCGCTACTCTGCACAGGTGCTCTGAGTTGTCCACTACAACTACTTGGTGAAGTACACAGTGATCTATCTGTTCTTCAGACACCAGGTGACTCCTCACTGTAGTCACACAGGCCCCAGTATCTCTCAGAGCCTCCACCCTCTGTCCATTAATTGTTATCCACTGCCTGTACTTTTTAGTATTCTCAAGCACTAGGGTTCTCTGGACCATCTCACCGTCCCCTAGTGAGACAAGGGTCATCTCAGCTGGCTCCCACCCACTTGCAACCAACTCCTTTCCAAGCTTTACACTAGCCAAGCCATGGGACTGAGCACCTGTGGGTGCTGGTGTATTCTTGGGCCATTTGGGGTCCCCTCCCACATGACCCAATTGTTCACATGCATAACACTTATGGGGGACCCCCTTCCACATTTTTCCCTTTGGAGAACTATGGCTTCTTTTCACTTGGGGGTTGGGAATCCTTACCCTGGAAACTAGGTTGGGGCCCTTTAGAGAACTCCCCCTGTTTACCCGTATCTCTCCTTTCTTCTAAGATGTACCCTGCCCAACCCTTGGCATGGTCTCCTCCATACCTCTTCTGGACCCTGGCACTCTCCCAGCAGCCTGCTTTCTGCGCAAGCTTCTTGGGATCAGTCAGTTTGCTGTCAATCAGGTGCTGGTGCAGCTCTGGAAAATATAAACTGTACAAGGACTCCCAAACAATTAAATTGTAAAGCCCTTCATATGTTGTAACCTTACTGCCCTTCACCCAACCATCCAGTGACCTGCTAAAAGAATCAACACATTACAACCATGTTTGGGATTCCTCCGTCTTATAGGACCTAAACATGTCCTTATACTGCTCAGGGGTGAGACCATACCTTCTGATTAGGGTGTCCTTCATGGTAGAGTATGTGAGCCCCTGATGATCACCTAAGGATGTCAGAGTATCCCTCCCCTCTACTTCAAAGTGCTTCCACAGACTCGTCCACCCCCCAATGAGCTTCAGGGACCAGGTTCATATGTAGAGCAGACTCATACCCCTTGAACCTCAAAAATATGTCATCCTCCCTTTTGTAATTCTTCACAAGGTCTTTAGGAATGTGCACCCTCCTCTCAGGCTGCACTGTGATATTGCTGTCACCATCTCTACTGGACTGGCTCCTCTGATCCTGCTCCCTCAAGCTGAGCTCACGAGCTAGCAGTATCTTCTTCTCCCCTATAGCCATCCTCCTTTCAACCATCTCCTTTTGCATCCTAAACTTCTCCAACTCCAACTGGTGAGCCATCTCTGCCTGTCTGTCCTGTAACTCTTCAGGGGTTGGACCCTTGTATGACACACTGCTACCTGCCCTGGAGACTCTCTCCCTGTACATAGCATTCCATTGTACCATTGTGTATGGATTGCACCACCTCATCCTTGTCCTCTTCCTCCTCTGTGTGCCCGTCAGCTTCCTTGGCTGTCACCCAGGTCCTTAGTGCCTTCTGCAGCTCCTCCTTCCTGGTGGAGCCCTTAATGGGACAGGCAAAGTTTTGCAGAACTGCCTCAACTGAGCAACTGTATTGCTCTCCAGTTTCCCTAAATCAACAAAAGTGCAAAGTTCCAAGGCAAAGAAAGAGGATCCAATGAAGTTAAAAAGTCAATAAAAGATCAGGAAAAAAAAATAGGGAGTTAGGAAAAAAATCTAAAAAGAGAAAAAACAAAAACAAGCTGTATGTGGTCACATAATGGTCTGCATTGAAAACAGTAATGTACAGTTAATCACTGTATGTCAAGTACAAGAAAAATTTCAAATGCTCACTACTGGTCAACAGTGTTAGAAATAGGGTCTTTGGTTGGCAGTCAGGTTACCCCCTGTCCAAGCAAGGAACCTCACTCTAGCCAGGGTAAAGGAGAATAACCCTCAGTCAACCCCCACTCACCCCCTTGGTAGCTTGGCATGAGCAGGCAGGCTTAACTTCAGGAGCCATGTGGAAAGTATTTGTACCGAAACACACAGTAATACTGTGAAAACACTACAAAATGGTTGCCACACCAGTTTAGAAAAATAGGTAATATTTATCTAAACAACACAAGACCAAAACAACAAACATCCAACATACACAAGTCAAGATATGAATTTCCAAAAGAATAAGGGGCATATTTCTACTCGTTGTGCGCTGAATTCGTGCAATTTTTTACTCTAATTCAGCGCAAACCTAATTCCATACTTATACTTTGGCGTGTCAAGTGCCAAAGTTATGGAGTTTACATCATTTTCTGGATGTGGAATCCTACATTGCAGAAAATAACGATATGGCCTTAGTGCCATATTTATCCCCTGTGCTAAAATCTAGCACAGGGGTTTTAATTATTGATGCTAAGCTTGCTTACTGTTATTATTTAACACCTGGGTCAGGGCAGGCGTTAGGGGACCTGTGGGCCTTTTCACATGGTCAGAGACCATAGAAAGAGCCCACAGGTGCCCTTCCCTGTCCCCAGGGACACCAACTCCCCCCACACCAGGAAGACACCTAAGGATGGGGGGACCAGGTAAGTAGAGGTAGGTATAGGTAAGTATTTATTTTTATTTTACGAAGTGCCAAGGTGGACCTAACTTGGGCGCCCCTTAACTGGTACTGGGCTCAATGGCCATGCTGTAGGACGCCAGCCTGGTTTGTAGTGGGTACCTTGGGTACTAACACCTTATACCAGGCCCAGTTATCCCTTATTTGTGAAATTTAGTAGTGTTCTAGCAGCTTTGGCTGATAGAGATAGCTGTAGCTGAGCAGCTTAGGCTGAACTATCAGACATGCAAAGCTCCTGCAATACAGTTATAGTTAGACAGTACTTATACACAATAAAAGACAATACTCAGTGTTACCAAAAATAAAGGTACTTTTATTTTAGTGACATAAGGCCAAAAAAATCACTAGAGACCAAGCTCAGGTAAGTAAATTGTAACAGAATAGTGCAAACAATCGAAAATACCATAGATTGCAAAAGGAAGAAATTGGTATAGGGGCAACCCAAACCTTATGCTAAGAAAGTGAAATGCGAATCACAAATTCCCCCCAGACAAGTGTAGTATTTAGAGACTCGCTGGGAGTGTAATAAAACCACAAAGGTGAGTAAATTACCCCACCCCAGAGCCCAGGAAAGGAGCAGTAAAGTACTGCAAGTTTCCTTAGGACACACTACAAGTCATGATTAGAGTTATTGCAAGACTGCAAGCAACAAATGGTGGATTCATGGACCTGAAGACCTGTATAGAGCGGAGTCCAAGTCCAGAAGTCACAGACGATTCCAGGAAGGACAGGAGCCCCTGCCAACCTGGAAGATGGTGCAAAAGAGGATTCTCTGGTAGGAAGAAGTCTGCAGAAGAGCACCAAAGAAGATGGCTGCGGGTTCCTGCATGATGCATAGGATGTCCCCGTGGAGATGTTGGATGCAGGCGAGTTGCAGCGCTGGATTCATCCAACAAGCCTTAGTTCACCTCGAGTGCACTGTTCTAGGAACTTACTAGTAAATCAAATATGGCATGGAAAGCCAATTACACATACATTTTACATACTAGGAGCACTTGTACTTCAACGATGAATAGCAGTGGTATAATGCCCAGTGTAACAAAAACAGCAAAAACAGAGTCCAGCACATATCAACAACCTGGGAAACAGAGGCAAAAGGTTAGGGGAGACCATTCCAAGGATGCCAAGTCTAACAGTCTCAGATAATGTCACTTTCCCAGACACTCCTGTGGTGCTTTTCACTGCACCATACATACATGGCATTGTCATGCAGGTGTTTGTTAGCTTTATACCTCCATGACCATTTGGAACTGCTTAACACTGTATACTGCGTCTGAGGGGCATGTTTGAAGTGGCCATCCCATTGTTTCACCCATAGCTTTTGAGCCTGGCCCACATGGTGAAGACATCTACTTCAATGTCATTGCAAACTGACGAACAACTGCCCAGGGGTTGTGTGAGTATGCCAAGGTGTTGAGGAATACATTGATACATCCTTGTTGGTAGTTACTAATATATGTGTGCCATCACAAGGCACAACACAAGCAACAATGCCATGGGAGTTTATTTATGTTTATTTAGTTGTACCTACCTGCACATTGACTGATTGAAATTACGAATGTATTACCAATACTATGTGGCCAGCCATTGTTGACATGGTTTACGATTATTTGTCCAGGAAGGGAGAAGAATATGTGCACAAACATGTGCCTCAACACAAACACACTTGCTCTGTGTTGCTACTGGTTTCTGAGTAATGTGTCGGTGATGGTGCAGATGTACTGCAGCCCCATACTGTCAGTAAGATACAGCAAGTCTGTGGTACGAAATCAGCACATGTGTGTGGGGTAATAGACATAATTTGGGGTGTGTGTGATACACAATGTACAGGAAAAGGAACGTGTGAGTAGTCTGGTCCCAGTGCAAAGTCAAGCTCCCTTACATGACCTTGGCCAATGACACAAAGGGGCAGATTGAACGAAAGTGGTGCAGCACAAAGTGCATCGCTTCAGTTCTTGTGGCCCTCAGTGTACCCCTTAGCCCCGCCATGTGTGTGCCTAAGGAGAATTAGGGCACAGCATGATGCAGGTAGGGTCCAACTGCATCTATTTATAAGGAGAAATATGATGTACTCAGCAGGAGTTGCAACAAAACAGATCATCACGACTTCTGCTGAGTACACATGGGTCCATCATATTTATTTCTATGCCCCTGTAAAACACCTGTTCTCAGCAGCCGTTCAAAGTGCATGAAAAATGGCATTTAGGTGTTTCTCATTTTTCCCAGAGGCTTGTAAATTTGCACCCTAACCAGGTGTTAGCCCCCCCCCATACATGATGCATGACCGAGGCCTCATGTTGTGCTGCTCAAAACAGAGTTGCCTTTTGCATGCATCACATCACATTCTAATAGTTGAGCAGGGAGAAGGCACATCTGCCCTGCCCCAACTTCATTATTGTATATTACTATGGCAGCCCTAAGGTGGTGCTGGGGCTCCTCATACAGTCAGCATACAACATGTCCAGATACTTAAACATGACATGCTGCACTCAAACCATATCAGCACCTGTCTTGCACATGCAAATAATGGATTTGGTATGGAAATGGGATACTTACCAACTGTTCCAACAATCTCTATGCCCAGGTGATCCAGCAGATCTTGCTCCCCTTGTGATGAGGTGAGCCCAATGGTGTTTCAGTTGGTGGCCTTTTTGTCTGGTGCCAAAAACTCGAGTCGTGTTGTGGAGCACCTTGCCCCACCAGAGTTTACTGGCTTCTGTGGGGTAGCCCTAAATTACATGGCAACCCAGTTTGAGCATTATGGGGAGGTGATGTTGTATCTTTTAAATGAAGCCCAACAGTCCATCTGCCACCCTCCTTTTCCCTGACATCATGCACTTCAAATGCAGTTGGGAGAAAAAAATACTCTAACACTACCCAAACCACCCCAACTACCCAATAAACTAGTCAACCCCTACACAAACACCCCACAATACAGTGACAAATACAGAACAAATACAATGCAAAAGACTGATTAAAAAATAAAAAATACTCAACAGTTACAGGACACAGCACAAAAACACTCCAATTAAGCTAAATCACCAATCCAATTACTCCACATCATCAGCTCTTCACACCCTCACTCAGTCACAGATAATAAGACTGTGAAGTGAAAGTGGACTCACGGTACCATGTATGCACTCAGGATGTCCTGTTTCATCACTTCCTGGGCCTGTGCATTGTGTTTTCAGGCATGCATCATTGTTTTTGATGCATGACTGTCATGCATTGATTTTTTCCCATTGTGTGTGAAAAGGCCTGTGGATGTACGATAGATGGTCGGGCCAGGTATCTTTTTGCTTAAGAGAAACATATGTTATAGGTGTTTGCATCAAAAATGTTGACGCATCACGGTCATGCTTCAAATTTTTCCCATTGTGTGTGAAAAGGCCTGTGGACGTCTGATAGATGCTCAGGGGCCAGGCGTCATTGTTCTAGTGTTGCAGAATATAGATTTGAGTTGTTTGCATCATAAATGTTTGATGCATAATGGAAATGCATGGAAATTTGCAATGTAGGCCTTGAGTGCACCCAGTTTCACATACCATGTCACAAAGGCTATGCAGTAATGTTGTCATTATGGTATGGCTACATGAGTGTAACTATCCAGTCATATCCCCATGGTGACATTAGTATGTTCAACCTATATGTTTGTTTATGTCTCTGCTGCGTGCAATGACTTATAGCTAGTGCATATGTGCATGTATAGCTACACTGTGTTCACATACAGGTTAGCACGTGTACTATGAGTGAACATATGTGTATGAACACTTATTTGTGGGTGTACCACATTGTTATGTCTGATATACAAATGTTCACATACCAGCAACACAAAATATATGATGGCCTATGTCCAAAACATGGTACGACATGTGATAGCCATGACAATTTGTACTCAAAGAATGCAGTGGATGAGGACTGAGTTGACATCATGTTACCCCTGGCAATTTATGTGTGCAAGTATGTCCACTCTGTGGTATGTTGTTGGTTTAGCCTTCATGATGCTCTGCTACATATGTTACATGTAGTTCCCCAGGCATCTTAGTTGCAGGAGATGGTATGAACACATGTGTCACTGAAAGTTGATATATGCTGTGTGGGTGAAAGATATGTGTGGACACATGGTGGACTCTGACAAATGCCTCTGAATCCATATCAGTGCCACATATGTTTCTGTATATTGGAACACATGTGAAGGTTATTTATTTCAGTCAGTGTTCTTGTGATACCTATGCCCTTACATTTGTGGTGGGTTACCTTTTGTTCAGAATCTTAAACACATTACAATGCCTAAGCCATTTAAGTGGTACATGTGTGCTGAGATATGTGGTATATGTACACATGCCACCAACTCGGCACTCACGTTCACCCACATCATGTTTATTATGACTGTCACATACAATGGCATACCACTGTATACCAGTGTTGCAGACTGGCATAGATCACAGCCTTCTTTTCATTATTACTGTGGGAGTTTGTTTGGCAACCCAAACTCATGGTTGCATGTGAAGTGGCAGGTTTATGGAGCTACAGATTACTCAGGCCACTGTGCACATGCATCAGGCCCCTGACAATGTCAAATGTTTATATAGACAGAGCAGTTATGTTAGGGTGTTTTGATTGGGGATATAGCCTCTTTATGATTGCTAATCAGCAGAGCAATGCACAGTCCCCTGCAGACAGAAACATGCACAATTGTGATAAAACGGACCAGGATATCCCATTTTCCTCTATGGTAATTGATGTCAGCCTTCCCCTCTCATGTACAGAGGACTACGTACTAGATACATGCACATGTTAGACATGTCTAATCATTTGATGTTCTCAGTTATTTCCATGGGCAGCTTGGTAAGGGGTTGTATTTCTGTTGTGACTTCTATTTGGGGAACGTGCCAAGGGACAGATGGTGTTATCTGTCACTGCCTGCTGTCATGTTGGCATGTGATGGGCAGCTACCAGGTTATTGTTGTGTTAAACATGTCTGGTTTAAGCACTGACCTGGCCACTCTCTCTGTACATATGTTGGATGTTCACTTGTAGACATATATGGTTGCACAGTCAATATTGGTCTATGTGTTTTCCTTCTCCATGTTTTACCACATTACTTGTGAAGTATATTTTGTCTCCTACATTTTCCCATTCTTTAGGCTGCTTACACTTTGTACACATCTTCTACAGCAACATTGTCTGGTAATACATGGACAGAATGCAACACGTGACTTGTGTAAATTGTAGAGGAACACTTTTTCCACTACTGGCTTCTGATAGTTACCGTCCCATTGACGACAATTATAAGATTTAATGAGTGCCACACACACATACCATTACACCTGCCACAGCACTTGTGTTGTCTCCAAGTGACCTCCCATGTTGTATTTCCAAGTATCTGTGGGTATCTTTTAACTCTCCAGCCACATCCTCCGTTGAACTTGGGTATGCATTTTTTCCTGCATGCCACATCCTAGGTAACTCTTACCAAGACTGAATGATGTTGATGTGTGAAATCATCTCAGTGCTGTTTTTTCATTAGTCAAATGCAACATACATGGCTTCTTCTACTCCCACTCAATTTTGGGATGGGTCTCTGACATTTTTGGACATTGCTGGAGATGATTGTACATCCCACACCTGATTGCTAATTTGAAGCCCAAAACATGTATGGGATACTTTGTAACTGTTGGTACCTTGCTCTTGTTCTGGCATGTGAGTGACATTGAGTGGTGTGTATTGCTATGTGCTGTGTGATGTTGTTATACAGGTCATACTAGGTAACTATGCTGAGATATGTCAACCATTGTTGATACTAGCAAACCCTTTAGTACCCAGGATATACACCCGTACAGCAGTCTTCACGTGTTCATCTGGAATTGATGTAGGCATGTTTCAAGACAGCAGATTTGTGTGAAAAGTGTGCATCATATGTACACAGGGAGTGTAACACTCTCTGCCTACATTACACCCAGACAATAATTTGGTGGTGCATTGTCCCATTTACTTCTTAGATCCTGACAGTGGGTCATATGTTTGGATATTGATTCAGCACCCATACCTGCTTCATTTGTCTGGCAACCCATAGTGCACTCCACAGCCAATGTGTGTGTGCCATAAGTGAGGTACAGCCCACCATGTGTCAGGGTTGTGCCCAATGGCAGTGCCAGGACATAATACCATGTATACACAGTGCAGGCTCTGCCTCTAACATTAGTTACAAACTCTGTACCGTAACTGAAGGTCCATAATAATCAATGATGTCCCCCCTTTATAACCATGCAGGCAAAGTTGCAATCTCTCTGAGATGTGACATTGTCCAGTTCCTACATTTCTTAAACACCGTTTGATCACATCCCCTACCACATGTACCCCTATTGCATACATGCTGGGTGATGTTGTGGGAAAGGGCTAGAAATTAGCACTTTGCCAGCTTGACCGCGCATTATATGTTGTGGTGCATGGATCTAGGCCTTCAGAAGTCACATGCCCATGAATTGCGTGTCACTGAAATGTAAAATGGAAGCAGTAGACCCTCTTACATCACAAACGATGTTGCTACCATACTTGTAACTATTGTGTTTCTTACCTTCTCCCTGAGGTTTGAGTTATATTCCAATGGTATATGTAGTGAAGAATGAGTAGATAAAGAGATTCAGGTGCAAATTATTTTATTGGTGCTATTTGCAATGTGATAATGATAGTCCAGTCACTATTTATGGAAGTTCTATACTATGTGGAGTCTCCTTCCAACTCCTGAAGCAGTGTTCTGTTCCTCCCCCCTCCAAATTTCCTGCGCCATAATCATCCTCCTCATCATTCGGGACGTCAACGTTCATCCTAGGGAATATTTGTTCTTATACATATATTATGAAGGATTGCACATGCCAGTATGATCTTACATACCAGTGGTGGAGCATACAGCAGGCTTCCTCCTGTCAGGGCCAGACACCTGAACTTTGACTTCAGAAGCCCAAATGTCCTCTCCACCACCTTTGCATGTTTTTCTGTGCCCTTCATTATATCCATGCTCGCAAATGTAGTCATTACCCATGGCTGTATGCCATTACCTTGTTCGGCTGCAAAGGAATGAGAGACGATGTGTTGGTAAAGCTAGATAGTGTTTTGGAATATTCCTTGGCAGTTGTTAGTTGTAGGTGGAGTTGTGACTCAGACTTGCTTGTGATATAGTGTATGTCCCTGTTTTCGTGAAATTGCTTAATAGGTCTGTGATAATGAACATGACAATCTTGGGTTGTGGATAAGGGACCTGGGAATTGTTATGTTAATTCCATAGTGATGGTTGAACCATTGCACAGATGTATGGTGTTGTCCATATTTGATGCAGTGTCCTATTGTTGGATGGAACATACCATCTCCTTGCACCATAGTGGTGTCAGATGTAGAGACACAATGGTAGCCCTGCAATGTCTAACTGTGCCCTCAATGTTACCATGTGGCACTACGCATACAGTGCAACACTTAGTGACCCTTTGTGGCAGATGATGGTTGTGCCAGCCATCAAGTGTACAAGGGTGTGAATCACAACTTTGTAGGATGATCTAATTTGGTTAGGTAGAGTCTTTGAGCTGCCAATGCATGATTTATCACAGACACTTTCAACACATGCACAGTGCAGGCTTTGGGAGGGGCACACCTATTTTTTACATGGGTTCTTATGTACGGTGCATGAAAGGTCAGGTATGTCTTTTATACGCCTGCAGAGTCCTACTATGGCATCCATGACCTTTACAGTTTACACAAACTCTGCACCGTGGTAGACTGCTTCTTCTGTACAGAACACACACGGGTATATGTGGTGCTAAAGGGTGCATTTTAGGTGGCATTGGAGTAGGAGCTGTAACATTTCTCATGATTCTAACCCATGGTCTTTCATTGCAGTATTCCGAAATGTTCGACATGATGCAGCAGACAGGTGTGGATGCACACTACAGTTATGTCAGGTGTATGTAAATGACATGTAGTTGGTAATAGCAACACTTAGGTGGCATTTGATATAGGTGCTGCCAGAGGCTTGCACACCATGATTTATATGGAACTGTTCATATGAGTGACTTTCTTTACATGGTCATGGACTGTGCCATCGACATAGCTGAGCTATTCTTTGTTTGGTGTAATGTGTGTTGGATCTGTATTTAGTTGTGAACCAATGGACACTTGTAGTTGTCTGTGGGCAGCTTCAGTATGCAAAGGGGACATAACTTCACCTGCCCTCACATGGTGTGCCAGTCAGGTTGTGGCTGTGTTATGTACATATGGGTGTATGTGTTTTTGATGTGCAATCAATGTGGTGTAGTGTAGCATGTTGCATATGTGTGGTTGCCTATACATCTGTGTTCCCCTGCCCATGTGTATTTAGTGTGGTGTATGTCTTGTTTGTTCTACATTGATGGTGTGTTGTGTGTGTACTGGTTGGTTTAGTGGTTTACCTACAAGTAGCCATTGCCATATTGCCCTTCCTGGAACCGCGTGTGGAATGGCAGAATATGTAGGCACCATGGACACTGCCAGGATATTTTGCTAGGATGCTAGTGCCCACGCTGGTCCAAAATGGCCTGCACATTGATCAAATGGGTCTGCTTGCGGTTCCTATATAGATGTTTCGGTTGCTGCAGGTGGAACCAGTTGGACATGGGTGCAATTAATTGTACCCAGCACATGTAGGAACCATATACTTTGGTAGAATCCTTGCTTGGTCTCCAGCTACAGTTGCTGGGTGTTTGAGAAGCAGATGTGGTGGGGTGTGAGGTGTATGATTGCGTTCAGCACCTTAGGTAGGAAGACCGAGAAGGATGCCTTGGACATACCAGCCACTTGTGCGCATGTTATCCGAAAAGATCCAGATACCAGCATGTGAAGTACATAGAAGAGTTTTGTCGTGGGTGGAATAGTTGTAGGAGTTTTTACGTTGGGAGGTATGTATAGCGCTAGAGGGCTAGCGTCATTTTCTGGAAGGGAACACCTACCTTGCATATCATTGTCACAATGAGACGCAAGGCAGGTTTGCGCATCCAGAAAAAGACGCTAAAGCATATATGTTGATGATAGATGGGTCTAGAGTCAAAATATAAAAATTGAGTTAAGTTAGCACCACTTTAGCATCTAAATAAATGATGCTAACGTGGTTCGAACTTTCCATAAATATGGGCCTGAGTCTGGTGTGGCTAGCCTTTATGTGCACACTTGCACATTGGTATTTTCCTGTATATATTGATCCTAGCGTGACTTGCTTATATGTGCACCCTTGCTCATTGGCATTTTATAAGTATACTGAACCTGGCACAACTTGCCAGTGTGTGCACACTTGTGCATTGGTGCCCTGATCTGTATACTGGGCCTGGCGCAACTTTCCAGTATGTGTGCACTTGTACATTGGTGTTTTCATATGTTTACTGGGCCTAGCACAACTTGCCAGTATGTGCATACTCGCACATTGGGGTTTTAATATATGTACTGGGTCTGTCACAGCAGTCCTATATAGGTGCACTTGCTCCCTTGTGGTGTTCTCAGAGCTTGCGTCTAGCCTGCCCCTGCATGCTTGAGTGTGCCAGGACACATGTGTCCATGGAGTGAAGAATACCAATGTGTTTTTTACTACCTTTGAGATCTGCTCTGTCCATAGGTTAATATGGGGTAAACTTAATAATTAATCCTATCTGCAATAGTGGATTGCAGTGGAGCAGCCTCACCATGTTTACCATCATTAGATTGCTAAAGACAACCCCTTTCCAAAGTGGGCCTTTCCATGTCATGAAATCCTTTTTGTGTGCCTTTTCAATTCACGCTTCATTTCGCTGGGTGAAAACACATCTGTGCATTCCCCAGCAACAGCTATAAAACTTAGAGAACCAAAACAACAGACCTCTGCAATCTAAGAGAGCTTAACTGATAGACTGGAAGGAGAGGTAATGGCACTTCGCCTCTCGGAGTGAGATCATTACACCACTAAAGATATGGATCTACATTCCAAGGCCCCATGGCAGAGAGGACTGAAATTCAGGGGATACATCTGTGGTTCCAAAGGGACTCCTTTGAACCACCACCAAATTCATAGGCCCACTTGTGTATAACTATGGGAGGCACATCAGCAATTCAGAGATGCACTTAATGCGATAATTCAGAGCAAAGGATGGAGTCCCTGCACTGCATGGTGCACACTGTCAGAAGAATCTGTTGTGCACAGGAGTATTTGAGAAGGAATTGAGCAATCTTCCTCGATCGTGGCTAGCCTGGGCACAATGACTGCTGCAGTGTGACACTCTGAAGTGTGTTCTCCAAGGACTTGTTAGCTTGCCCCCTGTTCTGCGAGGAGGTATCAGGAACATCAAAGACCTGCTGCGAGGGACCAAGACCATCTGCTGTGTCATCTGGAGAGCAGTGCCCTCCGACACATCTATGTTGTCTGCTGGATTCCACCTGGTAGCAGTAGTGGGAGGGTTGATCTAAGAATTTGAAGTGAAGACTGAATTGGCCTGGTGCAGAGCTGGGAAAGTACAGCCCGCATTCAAGGAGTGTGGCTCTTCATCGTGGAGCCACAACGCACATAAGCATTTGGTTGGTAGTGAATGGATTATCGGTTGCTGGACCCCAAGTGGCCTGTTGTTGAGGACTGTGCCGCATTTCTCCCATGTGACCTCCAACTGTACACTCATTGCATGCATTGTCTAAGTAACTGGTTGCGGCCATCAAAGGTAGGGGTGTACCCAGAACAGTACCACATTCTACCTTGTGCAGTATCACTAAACTGGCATCTCTGTTTGAGAGACACTTGAGTGAACTTCTCCAGTGGAACCAAAACCACCATTTGCTGACTGTTGCCTGTTCAGACAATCTCTCCTTCTTACCCTGTACCTTTGCCCCAGGATCTTGTTTAAGTGTGACTACCGGCTGCGAGCAGCCCAGTATCCGGGGTCAGGTTGCTGCATTTCAAATTCTGAAATGGAGCGGAAATTGATTAGACCGTGGGGGTGGGTTTAGGTTTAAAAGGGGTCTGCAACGCCTTTACAACTCACCTGCTGGTCTCCCGAACACCCCATCAGGGTGCTGGAAGTGAGTGTGTGCGAGTGCATGTAGTCGACTGGAGCTGACAACCGTGGCACCACATAGTGGTGCAGAGTGAGTGCAAAGCTGTACACATTGTTTACCATTGTGGGTACCATTGACATTTACTGTTGCAGCCTCAGCTGCGGAGCTATTTCACTATCTGCTGTGTCATCTGGAGAACAGTGCCCTCCGACACATCTATGTCGACTGCTGGATTCCACCTGGTAACAGTGGTGGGAGCGTTGATCTAAGAATTTGAAGTGAAGTTTGGATTGGCCTGGTGTAGAGGTGGGAAATTACAGCCCGTATTCAAGGAGTGTGGCCCTTCATCGTGGAGCCGCAACGCACATAAGCATTTGGTTGGTAGTGAATGGATTATCGGTTGCTGGACCCCAAGTGGCCCGTTGTTGTGGACTGTGCCGCATTTCTCTCATGTGACCTCTGACTGCACACTCATTGCATGCATTGTCTAAGTCACTGGTTGCGACCCTCAAAGGTGGGAGAGGACCCAGAACAGTAATACATTCTACCTTTTGCGGTATCACTGAACTGGCATCTCTGTGTGTGACTGGATTTTTCTGCTGTGACTCAAGCATTATTCACCAAAATTTGTGCCTCATTCCAGGGAGGTACAGAGCGGGAACTGATTGTGTGGTCCAAAGTGCGACTCAAGTCATTGTGCATCCCCGGGAGATGCTGCAGTGGTAACGTTTTGTGCAGTGGGATTGTCTGGTGTGACTTAAGTCATCGAACACCAGACATTGTGCCTCATTACACGGAGGCATGGCAGTGGTAACTTTTTGTGTGCAGTGGGATTTTCTGGTGCGACTCAAGTCATTGTGCACCAGATGTTGTGCATCATTCTAGAGAGGCTCAGCAGTGGTAACCTTTGTTGGTGTTTGGAGGTGTCCGGTGTGATTCCGGTCATTGTGCACAGACCTTGTGCCCATACCAGAAGGTCATGGAACTTGGTAAACTCTTTGTGGGCAATTGGAATGCCTGGGGTGGTCCAAGTCATTGCGCCCCAGCTATGGTGTCTCCTGTCCAGGGAGATGCCAGATTGGTAACTGTGTCTGGCTTGGCTGGGCATGGCTTTGAACAGAGTGTTCTAAGGCTATCCTCTCCCTTTGCTTTTCAGACTGGGGCCTGCCCCAGAAGGCTGGTGTGGAGACACTTGAGTAAACTTCTCAAGTGGAACCAAAACCACCATTTGCCGACTGTTGCCTTTTCAGACAATCTCTCCCTCTTTCCCCGTACCTTTGCCACAGGATCTTGTTTAAGTGTGACTACCGGCTGCAAGCAGCCTAGTATCCGGGGTCAGGTTGCTGCATTTCAAACTCTGAAAGGGAGCGGAAATTGATTGGACTGAGGAGGTGGGTTTAGGTTTAAGAGGGGTCTGCAACACCTTTACAACTCACCTGCTGGTCTTCAGAACACCCCATTAGGGTCCTGGAAGTGAGTGCGTGCAAGTGCATGTAGTCATCTGGGGCTGACAATCGTGGAACCACATAGTGGTGCAGAGTGAGTGCAAAGTTGTGCATGTTGTTTACTATTGTGGTTACCATTGACCTTTACTGGTGTAGCCTCAGCTGCTGAGCAATTTCAAAGGTGTTATAGTTCTCTGGGTGTAACCATTGCTGCCATCGATGGGAACCGGGATGCACCCTACAATGGTTTTAGATTGAATTTGGGTGAGTATTGGGGTGGTTCTTAAGCTGCCAACTGGGTAGCACTGCATGTGGTTGCTGCGAGGGAAAGTATTAATTTTCTCATGTGTACATACTGTTGATTTATTATCATCGCTTTTGGGCCTCAAACTGTTAGTGATATTTTCAAATGTGCTTTATGCTCAAATGTATATGACACTCATGTAGCATTAATTCAAGTGAAAGATGAATATAATCTTTATTTTCATGCACCAAGTCTTGTTTGTGACACTCAGTGGACTTATTGTGGGGACGTGCTGTGTTGATGCTGTACAAATTGTCTCTGTGCTACATCTGACTGCTCTATGCCAAACTACCCAAGGGTGAGCACAGGTTATACAGTGATTGTAATCATCCACCCCTGATTGGATTGGTAGTTTCTGCCTCACTAGGGCCTTGCCTCTGCCCACCAAAATGTGCCGCCTCCAACAACTTGGTTGCAAGTATCCCTTTCTTTTTACTTTAAAGCATGAGCAATCACTCCTGAAAAAATGTGTACCAAAATATGGGGAACTTTTAAGAAAGTCAAAAATATTTTATGCCTAATAGAACAGGGCTGGTCAGCTCCCAAAATACAGCCTACTCAAAACATTTCATGCTTCATGTAGTATAATCCCCAAGGTCATTCTGTTCTAATCTCAGTGATACTAAGGGCCTAATTTAGACTTTAGCAGACTGAATATGTATTGTAAAAATGGCAAAGTATGTTACCAGCTGAGGGGACATTTCTTGCATTTCCATAAAACACCATTGTGATTGCTGTAAGTGCATTGATTGCATTGGTTGCAGCTAAATCATCATACACACCCATCCATCAAACGTTCACCATTCTAAAAAAAAATTATAAGAAAATCCCAAAGCAGGATTTTGCTTTTGAAAAAAAAAAAATCCCCCTTGCCATGAGAGTTTCTTCCCATAGCAGAGGGGTTGTATAAATGTTTTTTTGCTTTCACATACTATCATGTTTTGTATGATAGTAATGATAGTATGTGAAAGCAAAAACAGACAGTGGGTTTTCCCTCTCTAAGTAGGGCAGACAGACACTTGACTAATCTTACTAATACCTTACTTCTTTGGGCTGTCGGAGATGTAGTAGTCTCTGCCATCTACATACTAAAGTTCTGACGACTCTAAATGAGGCAACAGAAGCTTTGTTTTGATGAAGAGGATACCTTGTCACCTTTGCAATGGAGTCCCCTGTCTGGCAAGTTTTAAATGAGGCCCTTGGTTCTAATAACCCCAAAAAGAAACATATTTTTGAATATTATTATTGTTTTTATTAGTGATATAGCAATTGTGATTCATGATTGGATGACCATTGATTGTTTTGAAATGTCAGGAAACATCGAGTGACTGAGCGTTTGTGCAACTGACTTATTTGGTGAGTGAAGAGAGTGAGAGAATAGTTATGTCATTTATTGAATGTGTGAGTGTGCTAGACAAAAAAGAGACAGCTATGAGGCATGGTGAACTACCCCTTCCTGTACACTGAGCATCCTGTTAAAAAATTGCTTGATAGAGTAAAACCTCCCTATCCAGAAAACAGTATGGTGAAATACTTTAGGATCCTATAGATAAACTGCCCCTTAATGGAAAATATTTTTCCTGTGCTAATCTGACAAAGAGTCAATAGTTAGTAATTCACTACAACTATAATATTTCTCATTGACATTGGCCACCTTAAAACTAATTAACAGCCTAAAATCCCTCCATTTTGAACTGTGGCACCGTCAAAAATTCAATTTGTGTCCTTTAGTGATAACCACAGCAAAGCAGGCCTTCTGAAGTGGGATTGCAGACATTGAAGGCAAGAGAAACTACTAGCCCTGCCTAAATCCTGCCCGAGTCCCCACCACCTATAAACATACTGGTAACAAAGAGAAAGAATTAACATATTACAATTCTTTCAATCAAATTTGAACAAAAAAAGACAAAAATATGACATTCCTCATTAAACTATAGTACGACTGACATTTGATTAACATACAGTGGTGTAACAAAACTTGAGGGTGCTCCCCTGCAAAGTACGTGAAGCCCCCACCAAAGGCTCAGTCAGGAGCTCTCAGGACAGGATTCTCTAATGAGGGGTCTCCCGGGTCTTGCTCCCCAGTCTCCCTGGGGGCTGCGGGGGCTAATGTTAATCTCAATTATGGTCACTGTTGTTGTGTGGCCATTTTAGTTATAGCTTCATGCACGTTATTTTAGCATACTAGGCCTGCCACTGTGCACTTTAACCTAGATATATTTTGTTCAGCTTCGTTTATTATTCTTACAATAGCCACTTTTGCGGTCTTGTTTTATTTTTCTCTATCTAGCTGTTTTTGGCTAGGCCAGCACTACATTCTCAAACAAGAGACTCTTGCTCACTCTGTGCTTTGTTTAAGGCTGCAGTAAGATAAGTTTCTGGTGAACATGGTTAAAGTTTTGTGTCTGACATTCATAGAAAAACACATATCCTTGCGTAGGGACATTTTCTTAGAACATCAGCTGTTTTATTATATAAGCACTTCCCTGTCCCTCACACGTTAGTGAGAGATTCCAGCCAGATAACCACAACTCTATGCTGATTGCTGAACACTTCGCTCCAGCTGCTTATGTAGACTACAGGTCTTTGCTCAGGTATGGGGGATGATGTCTTCCCAGGGAAACCTGAAGGGCAGAATTAGAGATTAACATGCTGTGCTCTATTATAGCCTAGGTAGGAACAAGTCTATTGATCGTAGTGACAAAATGGTAGCTTCATGTCTATGTTTTACCCTCCTCTTCACAATTTTAATCTTATCATGCTGTATCGTCCTGGTTATTGCAGCACATGCTTTGCTATCTAAGATGCAGTCACTTCTTAAATCTTATTGAAACTGTAACGAAATGGCTCCCTGTTGCAGTTACCCCCCACTTTTTTCCTGATACTGATGCTGACTTGACTGAGAAGTGTGCTAGGACCCTGCTAACCAGGCCCCAGCACCAGTGTTCTTTCACCTAAAATGTACCATTGTTTCCACAATTGGCACAACCCTGGCACCTAGGTAAGTCCCTTGTAACTGGTACCCCTGGTACCAAGGGCCCTGATGCCAGGGAAGGTCTCTAAGGGCTGCAGCATGTCTTATGCCACCCTAGGGACCCCTCACTCACCACAGACACACTGCTTGCCAGCTTGTGTGTGCTGATGGGGAGAAAATGACTAAGTCGACATGGCACTCCCCTCAGGGTGCCATGCCAACCTCCCACTGCCTGTGGCATAGGTAAGTCACCCCTCTAGTAGGCCTTACAGCCCTAAGGCAGGGTGCACTATACCACAGGTGAGGGCATATGTGCATGAGCACTATGCCCCTACAGTGTCTAAGCAAAACCTTAGACATTGTAAGTGCAGGGTAGCCATAAGAGTATATGGGCTGGGAGTCTGTCAAAAACGAACTCCACAGCTCCATAATGGCTACACTGAATACTGGGAAGTTTAGTATCAAACTTCTCAGAATAATAAACCCACACTGATGCCAGTGTTGGATTTATTAAAAAATGCACACAGAGGGCATCTTAGAGATACCCCCTGTATTTTACCCAATTGGTCAGTGCAGGACTGACTGGTCTGTGCCAGCCTGCTGCTGAGAGACGAGTGTCTGACCTCATGCGGTGAGAGCCTTTGTGCTCTCTGAGGACAGAAACAAAGCCTGCTCTGGGTGGAGGTGCTTCACACCTCCCCCCTGCAGGAACTGTAACACCTAGCAGTGAGCTTCAAAGGCTCAAGCTTCGTGTTACAATGCCCCAGGGCACTCCAGCTAGTGGAGATGCCCGCCTCCTGGACCCAGCCCCCACTTTTGGCGGCAAGTCCAGGAGAGATAATGAGAAAAACAAGGAGGAGTCACTGGCCAGTCAGGACAGCCCCTAAGGTGTCCTGAGCTGAGGTGACTCTGACTTTTAGAAATCCTCCATCTTGTAGAAGGAGGATTCCCCCAATAGGGATAGGAATGTGACCCCCTCCCCTTGGGAGGAGGCACAAAGAGGGTGTACCCACCCTCAGGGCTAGTAGCCATTGGCTACTAACCCCCCCAGACCTAAACACGCCCTTAAATTTAGTATTTAAGGGCTTCCCTGAACCTAAGTATTTAGATTCCTGCAACAACAAGAAGAAGGACTGCCTAGCTGAAAACCCCTGCAGAGGAAGACCAGAAGACTACAACTGCCTTGGCTCCAGAAACTCACCGGCCTGTCTCCTGCCTTCCAAAGAACTCTGCTCCAGCGACGCCTTCCAAAGGGACCAGCGACCTCTGAATCCTCTGAGGACTGCCCTGCTTCGACGACGACAAGAAACTCCCGAGGACAGCGGACCTGCTCCAAAAAGACTGCAACTTTGTTTCAAGAAGCAGCTTTAAAGAACCCTGCAACTCCCCGCAAGAAGCGTGAGACTTGCAACACTGCACCCGGCGACCCCGACTCGGCTGGTGGAGAACCAACACCTCAGGGAGGACCCCCGGACTACTCTACGACTGTGAGTACCAAAACCTGTCCCCCCTGAGCCCCCACAGCGCCGCCTGCAGAGGGAATCCCGAGGCTTCCCCTGACCGCGACTCTCTGAAACCTAAGTCCCGACGCCTGGAAAAGACCCTGCACCCGCAGCCCCCAGGACCTGAAGGACCGGACTTTCACTGCAGAAGTGACCCCCAGGAGTCCCTCTCCCTTGCCCAAGTGGAGGTTTCCCCGAGGAAGCCCCCCCTTGCCTGCCTGCAGCGCTGAAGAGATCCCTTGATCTCTCATTGACTTCCATTGCGAACCCGACGCTTGTTCTAACACTGCACCCGGCCGCCCCCGCGCCGCTGAGGGTGAAATTTCTGTGTGGGCTTGTGTCCCCCCCGGTGCCCTACAAAACCCCCCTGGTCTGCCCTCCGAAGACGCGGGTACTTACCTGCAAGCAGACCGGAACCGGGGCACCCCCTTCTCTCCATTCTAGCCTATGCGTTTTGGGCACCACTTTGAACTCTGCACCTGACCGGCCCTGAGCTGCTGGTGTGGTAACTTTGGGGTTGCTCTGAACCCCCAACGGTGGGCTACCTTGGACCAAGAATTGAACCCTGTAAGTGTCTTACTTACCTGGTAAATCTAACAAATACTTACCTCCCCCAGGAACTGTGAAAATTGCACTGTGTCCACTTTTAAAGTAGCTATTTGTGAATAACTTGAAAAGTATACATGCAATTGAAATGATTCAAAGTTCCTAATGTACTTACCTGCAATACCTTTCAAACAAGATATTACATGTTAAATTTGAACCTGTGGTTCTTAAAATAAACTAAGAAAAGATATTTTTCTATAACAAAACCTATTGGCTGGATTTGTCTCTGAGTGTGTGTACCTCATTTATTGTCTATGTGTATGTACAACAAATGCTTAACACTACTCCTTGGATAAGCCTACTGCTCGACCACACTACCACAAAATAGAGCATTAGTATTATCTATTTTTACCACTATTTTACCTCTAAGGGGAACCCTTGGACTCTGTGCATGCTATTCCTTACTTTGAAATAGCACATACAGAGCCAACTTCCTACATTGGTGGATCAGCGGTGGGGTACAAGACTTTGCATTTGCTGGACTACTCAGCCAATACCTGATCACACGACAAATTCCAAAATTGTCATTAGAAATTGATTTTTGCAATTTGAAAAGTTTTCTAAATTCTTTAAAGTCCTGCTAGGGCCTTGTGTTAGTCCCTGTTAGCATTTCTTTTAGAGTTTAAAAGTTTGGTAAAAGTTTGAATTAGATTCTAGAACTAGTTTTTAGATTCTTAAAAAGTATTCCAACTTTTAGAAGCATAATGTCTAGTACAGATGTGAATGTGGTGGAACTCGACACCACACCTTACCTCCATCTTAAGATGAAGGAGCTAAGGTCACTCTGTAAAATAAAGAAAATAACAATGGGCCCCAGACCTTCCAAACTACAGCTCCAGGAGCTGTTGGCAGAGTTTAAAAAGGCCAACCCCTCTGTGGATGGCAACACAGAGGATGAGGATAGTGACTTGGAGGAAGATTCCCCCCTACCAGTCCTATCTAGGGAGGACAGGGCCTCTCAAGCCCTGACTCCACAAATACTAGTCAGAGATGCTGGTTCTCTCACAGGAGGGACCAACAACTCTGAAATCACTGAGGATAACTCCAGTGAAGAGGACATCCAGTTAGCCAGGATGGCCAAAAGATTGGCTTTGGAAAGACAGATCCTAGCCATAGAAAGGGAAAGACAAGAGATGGGCCTAGGACCCATCAATGGTGGCAGCAACATAAATAGGGTCAGAGATTCTCCTGACATGTTGAAAATCCCCAAAGGGATTGTAACAAAATATGAAGATGGTGATGACATCACCAAATGGTTCACAGCTTTTGAGAGGGCTTGTGTAACCAGAAAAGTGAACAAATCTCACTGGGGTGCTCTCCTTTGGGAAACGTTCACAGGAAAGTGTAGGGATAGACTCCTCACACTCTCTAAAAAAGATGCAGAATCTTATGACCTCATGAAGGGTACCCTGATTGAGGGCTTTGGATTCTCCACTGAGGAGTATAGGATTAGATTCAGGGGGGCTCAAAAATCCTCGAGCCAGACCTGGGTTGATTATGTTGACTACTCAGTGAAAACACTGGATGGTTGGGTAACTGGAAATGAAGTGCATGACTATGTTGGGCTTTATAATTTGTTTATGAAAGAACACATTTTAAGTAACTGCTTCAATGAAAAGTTGCATCAGTATCTGGTAGACCTAGGTCCAATTTCTCCCCAAGAATTGGGAAAGAAGGCAGACCACTGGGTCAAGACTAGGGTAACCAAAACCTCCACTGGGGGTGACCAAAAGAAAGGGGTTACAAAGCCTCCCCAGGAGAAAGTGGGTGACACTAGAAACAAAGAAAAAGAGTCCTCTGTAGGCCCCCAAAAACCAGACCAGGTGGGTGGGCCCCGAGACACAACCCAAAACAAAGGTGGGTACCAGGGTAAGACCTGGGATGCCACTAAGGCATGGTGCCATAACTGTAAACAGACAGGGCACCACACCAAGGACACTTCTTGTCCCAAAAACAAACCCCCTAGCAAAATCCCAGGGGTGACCAGTGTAGCCATTGGGGATGACTCCTCAGATGAGGAGGTCTTCATAGCCTTCAACTGGAAAAAGGGCCCAACAGGTGAGTTGGAGATTCCAGAGGGAAGTAGACACTTCCACCACCTACTGGTGAATGGAATCCCAGCCACTGCCCTGAGAGACACTTGTGCCAGTCACACTATTGTGCATGACAGGCTGGTGTTCTCAAACCAGTACATCCCAGGTGAGATGGCCAGAGTAAGAGTTAGCCCAGACAGGGTCACTGATAGGCCTGTGGCTTTTGTGCCCATAGAAGTGGGTGGGACTTTTAGCTGGAGAAGGGTGGTAGTCAGTACAGACCTCCCCCTTGATTGTCTCCTTGGAAATGACTACCCAGAGGTTAGTCAGAGCCCAAGAGAGGAACTGGTCCAGTGCCAGTCCTCTCCCAAGGATTCTGGAGTGCCTGCCTCTGCAGTAAATGCAAGTAGGCCCCAGAAGAAAAAGAAAAGGAAACAGAGTAGGAAAGGTGGACAACCTTTATCCAAGGTTCCAGCAAGCCAAGGAGATTCTGCTCCAGTAGGGGAGAACTCCAAAAGTGGCTCTGATAAAGTCCAACCTGACCCACAAGAAGTCCTGGCTAGTCAGGCAACTGTTAAGCCTGAGTGGGTGGCTCCTCAGCTAACAGAAGAAAGAGTGGAAGAAGGGTGTTTACTACAAGATGTGGTAACCCCCCACTCTAATACAGCAGACAGGCACCCTGAACCCAAAGAAGCCTGTAACTTAGCCCCTTCCCTTGTAGGTGAAGAGCTAAAGGTGTGGTTCTGGGCACTGATAGCTGTCAGTGGCCTCTGCTGGGTGTTAGCCTTTATGGCTGCACTATCCTTGGCATGGTGGTCTGACCCCATGCCAAATAGCAAGTTAGGCCCCCTGACCCTGTTGGTCATGGTGGGGTTACTCCAGCTCTGGGTAACCTCTTTGGGTAAGCTAGGGGTGACCCTGGCTAAGATAAGATTAGCAGAGGTGGATACCTCTAACCCCAAAATAGAGAGAATGGGTGAAGACATAAAAAGCACAGACAAGAGGCAGTTCAGACTAGGTCCTATCACTGTGGAAGTGGGTCAGTTCCCCAGAGGGAATGACCTGAACAGGAGGATGTAAGGCAGAGTAGGCCCTGCAACAAACCAGCCTATTTCCTCTACTCTTCCTCGCCTGACAGACTAGGAAGACTCTCCCAGCTTTGGCTGAGTCTCCTGGCCTGTGGGCTGGGAGGGGCTTGTGTAAAGAAATGGCTCCCTGTTGCAGTTACCCCCCACTTTTTGCCTGATACTGATGCTGACTTGACTGAGAAGTGTGCTAGGACCCTGCTAACCAGGCCCCAGCACCAGTGTTCTTTCACCTAAAATGTACCATTGTTTCCACAATTGGCACAACCCTGGCACCTAGGTAAGTCCCTTGTAACTGGTACCCCTGGTACCAAGGGCCCTGATGCCAGGGAAGGTCTCTAAGGGCTGCAGCATGTCTTATGCCACCCTAGGGACCCCTCACTCACCACAGACACACTGCTTGCCAGCTTGTGTGTGCTGATGGGGAGAAAATGACTAAGTCGACATGGCACTCCCCTCAGGGTGCCATGCCAACCTCCCACTGCCTGTGGCATAGGTAAGTCACCCCTCTAGTAGGCCTTACAGCCCTAAGGCAGGGTGCACTATACCACAGGTGAGGGCATATGTGCATGAGCACTATGCCCCTACAGTGTCTAAGCAAAACCTTAGACATTGTAAGTGCAGGGTAGCCATAAGAGTATATGGGCTGGGAGTCTGTCAAAAACGAACTCCACAGCTCCATAATGGCTACACTGAATACTGGGAAGTTTAGTATCAAACTTCTCAGAATAATAAACCCACACTGATGCCAGTGTTGGATTTATTAAAAAATGCACACAGAGGGCATCTTAGAGATACCCCCTGTATTTTACCCAATTGTTCAGTGCAGGACTGACTGGTCTGTGCCAGCCTGCTGCTGAGAGACGAGTGTCTGACCTCATGCGGTGAGAGCCTTTGTGCTCTCTGAGGACAGAAACAAAGCCTGCTCTGGGTGGAGGTGCTTCACACCTCCCCCCTGCAGGAACTGTAACACCTAGCAGTGAGCTTCAAAGGCTCAAGCTTCGTGTTACAATGCCCCAGGGCACTCCAGCTAGTGGAGATGCCCGCCTCCTGGACCCAGCCCCCACTTTTGGCGGCAAGTCCAGGAGAGATAATGAGAAAAACAAGGAGGAGTCACTGGCCAGTCAGGACAGCCCCTAAGGTGTCCTGAGCTGAGGTGACTCTGACTTTTAGAAATCCTCCATCTTGTAGAAGGAGGATTCCCCCAATAGGGATAGGAATGTGACCCCCTCCCCTTGGGAGGAGGCACAAAGAGGGTGTACCCACCCTCAGGGCTAGTAGCCATTGGCTACTAACCCCCCCAGACCTAAACACGCCCTTAAATTTAGTATTTAAGGGCTTCCCTGAACCTAAGAATTTAGATTCCTGCAACAACAAGAAGAAGGACTGCCTAGCTGAAAGCCCCTGCAGAGGAAGACCAGAAGACTACAACTGCCTTGTCTCCAGAAACTCACCGGCCTGTCTCCTGCCTTCCAAAGAACTCTGCTCCAGCGACGCCTTCCAAAGGGACCAGCGACCTCTGAATCCTCTGAGGACTGCCCTGCTTCGACGACGACAAGAAACTCCAGAGGACAGCGGACCTGCTCCAAAAAGACTGCAACTTTGTTTCAAGAAGCAGCTTTAAAGAACCCTGCAACTCCCCGCAAGAAGCGTGAGACTTGCAACACTGCACCCGGCGACCCCGACTCGGCTGGTGGAGAACCAACACCTCAGGGAGGACACCCGGACTACTCTACGACTGTGAGTACCAAAACCTGTCCCCCCTGAGCCCCCACAGCGCCGCCTGCAGAGGGAATCCCGAGGCTTCCCCTGACCGCGACTCTCTGAAACCTAAGTCCCGACGCCTGGAAAAGACCCTGCACCCGCAGCCCCCAGGACCTGAAGGACCGGACTTTCACTGCAGAAGTGACCCCCAGGAGTCCCTCTCCCTTGCCCAAGTGGAGGTTTCCCCGAGGAAGCCCCCCCTTGCCTGCCTGCAGCGCTGAAGAGATCCCTTGATCTCTCATTGACTTCCATTGCGAACCCGACGCTTGTTCTAACACTGCACCCGGCCGCCCCCGCGCCGCTGAGGGTGAAATTTCTGTGTGGGCTTGTGTCCCCCCCGGTGCCCTACAAAACCCCCCTGGTCTGCCCTCCGAAGACGCGGGTACTTACCTGCAAGCAGACCGGAACCGGGGCACCCCCTTCTCTCCATTCTAGCCTATGCGTTTTGGGCACCACTTTGAACTCTGCACCTGACCGGCCCTGAGCTGCTGGTGTGGTAACTTTGGGGTTGCTCTGAACCCCCAACGGTGGGCTACCTTGGACCAAGAATTGAACCCTGTAAGTGTCTTACTTACCTGGTAAATCTAACAAATACTTACCTCCCCCAGGAACTGTGAAAATTGCACTGTGTCCACTTTTAAAGTAGCTATTTGTGAATAACTTGAAAAGTATACATGCAATTGAAATGATTCAAAGTTCCTAATGTACTTACCTGCAATACCTTTCAAACAAGATATTACATGTTAAATTTGAACCTGTGGTTCTTAAAATAAACTAAGAAAAGATATTTTTCTATAACAAAACCTATTGGCTGGATTTGTCTCTGAGTGTGTGTACCTCATTTATTGTCTATGTGTATGTACAACAAATGCTTAACACTACTCCTTGGATAAGCCTACTGCTCGACCACACTACCACAAAATAGAGCATTAGTATTATCTATTTTTACCACTATTTTACCTCTAAGGGGAACCCTTGGACTCTGTGCATGCTATTCCTTACTTTGAAATAGCACATACAGAGCCAACTTCCTACAGAAACATATACTGCTTGTGTTTCATTGTGCATGTGAGACTAATGTAACTGAAAGAAACGGATTAGACCTGAGTGACCCTGGTTTCCCTGAGAAATCAATTATGTCACACACTCGACTGCCAATCATCCTTGCCCTGTGAGTAAGGGTGAGGCACTGCTAGTTAGCCGGAGCCAAACCCGGATTAGGATGACAGGAGTCACCTGTAGTGGGTAAGACTCAGTCTACGCACACCGCAGGCAATTCTGCCGCTCAAAATCCAGTAGTCTCATTAGAATAATGAGAGCCTACATGACATGCCACTGCCAACGTTTGGTCAGGCTCTAATTTTCGGGTCCTCCTGAGTATCTCTGTCTCACTATATATAAAGACACCTCAGTACTATATGCGGGGATGTCCGTGGTATTGAGGATTTCCTCCTCAGCTAAGTAGGGAATGCCTATCTGACGCAGGAGGTTGTTCAAGCTTGAACTCTAAAAGGGAAATCTCCATTTGGTGTGCTTGTCTTTGAACAAATTTACCATCTAATATGGCCAATCCCCAGCAGGTAGCAATTGCAGTCAATATGAGACAACCCCTGACTGCATATTTATTGGCAAATGGCCTAACAGACCAGGGTGGTCCAGTCACTTTTGTGGGGGACTCACATGTAGCTTATAGAAGAGAACTCTTCTATTCTTGGGTCACATTTCCAGCAGTTGATGGGAACACAAACACATTTCATCACTATACACCTGCAAACATACCTGGACAATACAGAGCGTACGCATATTTAGAAATATCTTTATCTTATCAAGAACATAATTTTTGGCTTGATGGTGCCCTAGCCCACACAATTTTACCAGTTAGGTCCTCTAAGCAATGATGGTCCTACCTGGCCTATATTGGCCACATATACACCTCACCTTGCAGTAGCAAACCTAGTGGTATCTGAAGTCCGTCATTTATAGACTGAGCTGAAGGCACTATATAGACGATTAGTGCAGTTTATAATGCAAACATTAAATACAAACCCAGCACGTGCTGCTCCAGTGCAACCACATGAAGTGGCACCAGGTATTAACTCTGCAACTGTACATTCGATCATGGGTAAAATACCCGCCAAATGAGAAGAAATTCTGTTCTGGTTAGCTAAAACAATAAATGAACTGGAAGCAGTATTTTCCCATACGGGACCTCAGGATAAACATAGAATATTGACAATGTGCTTGTCATTTGGGATGGTTCCTACAATAGATAACTATAATACATGGGGCACGGTATTTGCCGCACTCATTACTACCACACACGGTACACCAACACTTACCAACTTACCGGAAGTGTTGAAACAGATTCAAGACGAATACGGGGCTGCCCCGGCCCCGGTTTTGGGGATGCAATTAATGGGCAACTTTGCCACACTATCCTCAATTATTTTAAGAAACCTTAAAGGGGAAGCGCTCTGGGATGTTCCTCAACAGCATCAAGAACGTGAGCTGCCAAAGATTATCGGCGAGACCTACTCTAGTTTTGGTCGAGATAGTCTGGGGGGCCAGACCAATAAACCCACAACTTCAGGGTAAATATAATAAAGATTTTTCCAAGCAAACTCCTGAGGGTAACAAGAAACGCTGGGATAAAAAACAACAAACTCCCAAAAAAGAAAGGGGAGAATCTCCCCACAGAATAGATATAATCTCAGAAATGAAGATAATATAAAAATGCCTGACAGATATCAATATACTGATACACACCAATCTCATTCCTTTCAGGACTCATTGGAAAAATGCAGTGAGCGATCTTGGTGGTCAAAGCGAAGAACAGAGTACCTGAAACTGAGACAGGAATCACAACTCTCAACCGAGGTTTCTGTTAAAAAGAAAGAGAAACCTCCCCAACAAAAACCCCAATTTAAAATGAAAAAGATGGCAGCAGTTGCGGTTCACCATGTCACTCAAGAAGAAGGTCCTCTTGAAGAACAGGAAGTGGGCACTGGCACTGCTAGACACTGCGGCAGAGGTCATGGTAGTTTGCCGGAATCTTCTAGAGCATCTGGAGGTGAAAGCAACTGATGTCTTCTCACAAGTTGAAACTGCGGACATGCTGGTCTCCACGCCTGATAGCGTGTATAAAGTAATGTTACAGTTAGAAGGAGACATTGAACGCACAATAGACACAATCTTTTGGGATCACGTGGTAAATATATATGACATTTTGTTGGCAGAACAAGATGGGCCACCTGAATTTGTCCGTACATGCCCATATGGGGAAGATGTTATTAAACCTTCTTTCTAGCCCCTTGTTTTGGAGAAACTCACAGAATCCTACGCTATCGATTGGGCATTGGTGCAGGCACCCACATTATATCACAAACACGTAGGATGGGACAAAGATTCCCCCTATCATGTAATTTCTACTGAAAATCAACCACAACCTCAACCCCAATATCCAATAAAACATGATGCTAAAGCACCTGTGAGAAGAATTCTCACACAACTGGAGTACCAGGGTGTAAATGATCCCTCTGTCTCCCCAATGATTAATCCTTTATTCCCAGCAGCTAAACCGGATGATTCATACAGAATAGTCTTAGACTACAGACATTTAAACAGTCATACACGCACATCTGCAATACAAAATTCACATAGAACAGCACTTATGAACAACATAGTGCACAAAAAATACAAAACAACTCTGGACATTTCCAATGTTTTTTTCTGCCAAAATATAGCACCTGAGAGTAAAGACCTAATATGTTTCAGCACACTCGGCTCACAGACAAAAATGTGGTTGTTTACCCCAGGGTTACAAGAACAGCCTAGGACTGTTTGCAGCTCGTGTTACTTCAATCTTGCACGATATTGATCCTGAAGCCTTGTCCTATGTAGATGATATCAATCTCCACGGATGATGAATTGCTGCAATATTTAGGACGGGTAGCCTGCATTGTTGTAGGATGTGCTGAACTTGGCTACAAATTCAATAAAAAAAGAATAGGCTTCCTTAGCATCCTGTTTCTGGGATATGAGCTATCGAGTGAAGGAAAGAGCCTAGCGCCACAATTCTTAGAAAAATTTGCACAATTACAATCTCCAAATACCATTAAAAAACTCCAATTTCTATTGGGTTTCCTAAATTTTGGAAGAACTTAGATTCCAGACTATGCAAAATGCATAAATCCTTTATGTGACTTAATAAGTCCTGACTTTTCAAGTACATTTTGGACAGTCGAAAATACACGCATTCTCAGAGATCTGCAGACAGACATGCTTGCAGCACAACACTTACATACAAGGGACAATAAAACACATTTGGTCATCACAGTAATTGCTGGTGGCATTGGTTTGACCTATGTAATGTTCAATGAGGGTGAGACAGTCCCGATTGCATAAAAATCACATTTATACTCAGCAGAAGAACAACGCTTTGCTCCCACTGAGAAAATTCTCACTGCTGTACAGATGGATGTCATTAAAGAAAGACCTCCAGCCCAGGGCAAACGCATTATTGTCGTCTCTCTAATTCCAGCCTTCGAAAGCCAATGTAAAGCATTACATCAACGTTGTATTCAATGGGCCACGTCTCTGACAGCCACTGATGTAGATTGCATTTTTGACCCAAAACTATAAAATCAAGAATTTTTGTAATCTGAACTAGAATACCCAGTTCCTGAAAACACAATGCCTATTGATCAAAGAGTCATGTACACCGAAGGCTCAGCGCAACCTGCAATTGGCACAAAGTATCAATGCTCCACTGTTCGTGTAGTCATAAGTGGCTACATGGAGAATAATACATTTTGTCCCAAGCATACATACATGCAAACCCTAGGGGATTGCACAGCACAACTAGCAGAGCTAAAGGCTCGGTGATGGCACTGGAACATACGGATCCTACACAGCCGATTCTGATTGTCTGTGATTCGTACTACTGTGTCCAGTCCTTCAATGAATACCTGCATTATTGGTGCCATAATGGGTTGAGAGATTCTAAAGGCAACACCATTAAACACAGATAGCAATAGACTAATGGGTAGTTTCCAGGAGTACTTAGCAGTGGAAACTTTAATTTGTTGGCAGATGTCACAACAAAGGACATACTGCTTGGCCTCTTTGTGTAGGCCTGGCCACCAATAACAGGCTTGCAACAATGATTTTGTAGCCCCCACACCAGCATGGGCAGATGCTGCCCCCTCATGCGCTGCTTTAATCAACTCTGGCCTTATATCTTTGTTGGGAATATCTTCAACCCCTATGCCTGGTATCTTAACCTCAGTGTTTAGGCAGCCTCCCATTCAGTAGGAATATTTAGCAGGAAATGCTTTTGGATATGGTGTACCTTCAGCCGTAGCTATCACCGGATAGTACATACAAACACATCTTAGTCGCTGTTGACTTTTTTTCCAGATTTCTATGGGCGTGACCACAACGCTCGGCTGACGGTCTGACAGTTATTAAAGATTTGCGAGTCTTTATCAGTACATATGCAGTTGCGTCTTTCCAAGAAGACCAGGGCCCTGCTTTCGCCTCAAGAGCATTCATGGATGCCATGGCTATGTTGGGGATTCAACTCCAGTACTCGTATCCACTTCATCCTGAGGGAAAAAGTGTTGTGTAGAGACTGAACCGTGTTTTAAAGCAGTCCTTAACAGCCAGAGTCTTAGGTGCAAGTCGTAATTGGCTTAATCACCTGTATGGAGTCCAGAGGGCACTTAACAATCAGCCTAAAAGGTCCCTGAGGGGTCGCATTTCATATGAGTGCCTGTTTGGAACTCAAATGTATGTTCCAGATCTTGATGGTCCTGGCATGGAGGCAGCAGAAACACCTTTTGACATAAATGAACGTGTCACTATTCTTACAGGAATTGCAACAGTTCTGTGATGACAACTCTTCTGCCAGTGCTGCCTCCAGAAGGAATTAATGCCTACAGGCTGGATTCCTAAAGTTGGGGATCTAGTAGATGAAAAGGTTGCTGTGAAAAAGGAATTTGGTCATTCTTATCGTGCACCGGTCCCAGTCTCGGGAATACACGGTACCAGAACCGTCATTCTACCACCGTTGGCAGGTGGCAAAGAAAACCGATTTGTATCTATCGACAATGTCAAGTTACACAATGCAGCCGATCCTGCACAGCTGATCAAAAGGAACAGCCAGTAGTTCCCGAATCCCTCTCACTACTGGTCAAGAAGTTCCTCTACAAGTAGTAAGCAGCGACACTGATACCTCTCCGAGCTAGGGGAGGGTGGAAAATCATCTTGCATTGGTTCCACTGACCTCAAATAATACAGAAATAACTGATCAATTTGACACAACTTCAACACAGAAGGATGGCATCATTTATTCTGAGCCATCAGGGGAAACACCCACTCCACCAACAAACACAGCTCCAGTTTTTGCACAAACTGCTTCCGGATACTTTACCAACATCAACAACAACGTTTCAGACTCATTCACCTCTTCGACACCTGAACTGTCAAAAACATGTAAGCTGATAAATTGGCTTAAAGCAACTTACTTTATTCTTCCATGGAACTATCTGTGGCTTTCCTTGACTGCACAGGACTTCCTGATTTGGATACGGTTTGTTATAACATCCTTTTTACTAATACACGGTCATTTCCTTCCTGAAAAATCAACCGTTTAACTGGTGGATGAGGTCCTAAAACCACATTTTTCTTTTCACAAGGTCCGTACAGATTGTCTTTTGTGAACATTCTGCTATACCATTCCTGATGGGATTGTCTGGGTAAAGTAACATTTGATATATATGGCCCCACAGAGGTCATTCAAATACTATGGCCCTCATTACAACCCTGGCGGTCGGTGTTAAAGCGGGGGTAATACCGCCAACAGGCCGGTGGTTAAAAAATGGAATCATGACCTTGGCGGAAACCGACAACATAGACAGCTACTTTAACACTCCAACCGCCAATGCAGTAGAAACAAACACCACAGCGGTAACCACCAACAGACAGGCAGAACACAATGTACAGCCCACTGTATTACAACAGGCCCATCCACCACCTTTTCCGGGGAGGTACCAACGGCATCAAAAGCACAGCGGAAACAGTCTGTGGAACGGAAACCACTCACCTCTCAAAACCCAGCGAGGAACCAGGACACCATGGAGCTCGAGTTACAGGTCCTGCCCATGTTAGTTTATCTCCTTTTCTACCAGGAGCAGCAAAGACGCCTGCGACGACCACAGTGAGTACTGCATCTAGCACACAGGGGAGGGGGGAGGAAAGAGAGAGTGACACACGCAACACTTAACACCCCCACCCCACCATCACCCACAACAACCTACACACAAATACATGCAGCAACATTACATTTACACCCCGTCATCCCCTGGAAGAGCGCAAGGACAAAATGAAATGATTGTAACAAGTGTAATCATCGAAAAATCAGATAGGCCAAGATAACTTTAAATCATCAGTATATACAAATATGTACAGCAACTACACAAGTCCGGATAGTGTCCCACTCATTGTCCGTGGACCACTGGTCCCAAAATGCATGGGCGAATCCCACACATGATACCTGACTCGAAACAGAGAGAATGCTGCTGGGGCATCAGATCAAAAATAAACAGGCACCTCAGGGGGAGAGGGAGGAGGGGCACCTCAGCCGGATGAACGGACAAAGCCACTGCTCCACGAGGGGGCTCCTTGCCCACAGTTTGGTCCTGGGGAGTGCAAAGCCACAGTCTCTCAAGTGGGTGGGTTGCCCACTGCTTTATCCCGGGGAGTGCAAAGCCACAGTCTCTCAAGTCTCTCAAGTTGGTGGGTTGGATATTGTTTGGTCCTGGGAGGGCAAAGCCACAGTCGCTCAAGTCTCTCAAGTGGGTGGGTTGCCCACTGCTTTATCCTAGGGAGTGCAAAGCCACAGTCTCTCAAGTCTCTCAAGTGGGTGGGTTGGCCACTGTTTGGTCCTGGGGAGGGCAAAGCCACAGTCTCACAAGTCTCTCAAGTGGGTGGGTTGCCACCTGTTTTATCCTGGGGAGTGCAAAGCCACAGTCCCTCAAGTTGTAGACATGTTCCACTGGTTCTGGAGGGAGCTTGGTGCCCAGAGTGCTTCATCCTGCCAAGGACTGGGGTTTGGATGCTTTTCTCCACTGGTTCTGGAGGGAGCTTGGTGCCCAGAGTGCTTCACATACAGTGTGGCAGGTCCCATTCCCTCACCTGGGTGTGTGTGCCACGAGATTGCCTGGGAACAGGTAGCATGATACTCCATGGAGGCAGAGATACACTCCTGCTGCGACTTTGCCTGCCACCTGCTGGTACAAACAGTGCTGGGTGTCATGCCTCATGTAGTCTGTCAGGTTCCAGGATGCCTCCTCCAGCCTCGGATGGCTGCCCACTGGGGATGATGCTGGGGACTGGTGCTGAGGCAGCAGACGTGCAGGTGGCCATGCAGGTGGCCATGCAGGTGGCCATGCAGGTGGCGGTGCAAGTGGAGGTGCAGGTGGCGGTGTCCACCGTCGTACAGGTTGCTGTTCTGGTTGCCAGAAGGGGTGACTGTAGTCCCTCAGCCGGAGGCTCCGTGCCCTGTCCTGGCTTCCCCTTAGCCTTGTGTCCCTTCCCCACCTTGGACGCCACTGCTGGTCCCTTGGCACTGTCCCCTTTTGGCTTGGATGAGGCCTTGCTGGGTGCTTGGTGCGGTTTTTCCCTATGGCATGTGGGCACCTTCTTCACCTTGGCAGGTGTTGGAAAGGGCTGATCCTTGGCCTCGCTAGCTGGCACACTGGCAGCCCTGATGGGTGCCGCTCACGATGTGACCGGACTTGCTGAGATCACAGTGCTAGAGGATTTGGTGGCTGAGGTGCTGGGCTGGGACCTGGACATCCTGGCTCTAGGGGAAGGATGGGGGGGAGGTGTAGGGAAGGGGTCAATGTTAGCCAGGACATTTTTTTTAGACACACTGGGACATGAATATGGAGGGGTTTTGGGAGCGGAGGAAGAGGGAGTGGTTGTAGGAGGTGTACGTCTGCTGAATTTGGGTGAAGGTGTATGGGCATGAGGCTGTTGTGAGGTGGATGGCTGTTTGCTGGATGTGTGCCTGCGTTTGTGTACTTTGGGAGGAGGGGTCACAGACACACTGGGAGAGGACACAGGGGACGTGTGCATGGTTGTGGGGGTGGTGAGTGCACGTGAGCGATGTGTGGTGATGGGCGTGCTGGTGATCGAGGTAGTGGCTGAGTATGTAGTGAATGCAGGTGTGAGCAGAGACAAGACAGGGAGGGAGGAGGACGTGGAGGAGGGGGACACAGTGGAGGCAGTGGATGTTGGTATCTCTGCATGGGCATGGTACTTGTGTGAGTCCCTGTGGGATGTGTGGTGCTTATGTTTTCCATGTCCACTCTTGTGTGTTGATGAGTGTGCATGCTGGTCTGAAGGTGTGCTTGGAATAGGCTGAGGTACAGGGGATTGGGTCTGGGTAGTGGATGTTGGAGGGGGAGGCTGGACACAGGGACAATGGCTGCCATCAGTGCTGAGGCCAGAGCCTGAAATGCTCTCTGTTGGGCCACCACGCCAGAATGAATGCACTCCAGGTATGCATTTGTTTTCTGCAAATGCCTCTTGACACCCTGGATGGCATTCAAAATGGTTGATTGCCCAACAGTGAGGGATCTCAGGAGGTTAATAGTCTCCTCACTGAGGGCAGCAGGACTGACTAGGGCAGGGCCTGAGGTGCCTGGGGCGAAAGAGATGCCCACCCTCCTGGGTGAGCAGGCACGGAAACACGATGAGGGACTGCTGGGAGGGCGGTGCTGGTGGAGGGTGGCGGCTGTACCTGTCGTTGCGGTGGGCACAGAGGTGCCCCTCCACCAAAAGGGAGCTCCCATCAGAGGAGGAGTCGCTGTCGCTGGTGTCTGCTCCTGTCCCCGTTGTGGAGCTCCCCTCGCCCTCTGTCCGCATTGGTGCCTTCAGACTAAGTAAATTCACCCTCCAGCGCCATGTGGGTTGCAGCTCCCTCATGCTCCGGTGCCAATGCTCCTCCGTCAGATGATGTTAATGCGCACAGGGACAGGGTGACAAAACAAAAAGGGGGTGAAAGACACAAGAGACACATGATCAATGCCTTCAACACCACTACTGTTGGCCGGCACAACAAACAAGGAACATACCTATGCCCTAGCGCATGCACTAACAGTGCAGGGGAAAAGCACATGCCCATGGGGGACTCTGCCTAGACCCATTTCGTGCACAGCTGGAACCCATAGGAGCCTGACTAGGTGTAGAGGGCAACTACCACCTTTGGGGTTGGAGTGGAACTGAAGCTGCAAAAGAATGGATGTACCTTGGTGCGTCTGCCCTGGCCTAGGGGAACCTACAGCCCACCGCCTCCACCCAGACACCTAGTCATCTAGTCAAGCGTGCAGAGTCAGCTGAATGAGACTGTACTCACCCTGTTGTGGCTGCTGTGATGCCCTCAAGTGCCCATCCAACTCAGGATATGCCACTGCCAGGATCTGGTACGTCAGGGGGGGTCATGGTGCGACATGCACCCCTTGCCACGTTGGGAGGCCATCCCCAGCTGGGCCTCCGCCGTCTTCTTGCCCCAGCGGCGTAGGTCCTCCCATCTTTTCCAGCAGTGGGAGCTCTGTCTATGGTAGACTCCAGGGTCCGCAAATAGTTTAAATCAAAGGGTGATCAGGATCTGCTGAAAACATATAACCACAGGCTACTCGTGGTAAAAAAAGACACTCAGGGGCTACTCCTTCCCATCCTTGTTTTGTTGATACTTTTCCACTAATCAAGGCCATTCACGAGTGGCATGTTGAGAGTGGGTGGACATCACCATTTAGGTGACATACAAGCAGGCATTTGAATCTTGTCAGAATAGCATTATCAATTTCAGTGCAAGCCTACAAATATATAATTAACAGTATATCTGTAGGCTACTATCCCATGTCACCCTGACTCTATTTTTTGACACTTCTACCCCTGCACCCTGCTTCAGTCCAATTTTAACCTCTTTCATGTCTCAGTTACTTTGCACCTGCCATCCATCTTCATATCAAACAGCCTTCCTTGCTCATCAGTTCCATTCCACTCTGACACTCTTCTTATTCATGTCTCTGCCTTTAAACATTTTGGCCCTCATTACAACCCTGGCGGTCGGTGTTAAAGTGGCGGTAATACCGCCAACATGCCGGCGGTAAAAAAAATGGAATAACGACCACGGCGGAAACCGCCAACACAGACAGCCACTTTAACACTCTGACCGCCACGGCGGTAGCAACAAACACCGCGGCAGTAACCACCAACAGACAGGCAGAAGACAATGTACCGCCCACCCCATTACAACCCGCCCATCCGCCAGCTTTTCAGGGGCGGTACCAACGCCATCAAAAGCACGGCGGAAACAGTACACAGGAGGGAAACCACTCACCTCTCAACACCTAATGAACAACCAGGACGCCATGGATCCCGATCTGCAGGTCCTGCCCATGTTGGTCTACCTTCTCATACATCAGGAGTACCAACAGCGGTAACGACGACCATGGTGAGAACTGCACCTAGCACATAGGCGAGTGGGGGAAGAAAAAGAGAGTGACACACACATGCAACACACAACATCCCCACCTCCACCCTCACCCCCAACACCATGCACACAAACACATGCAGCTACATTAGATATACACCCCGTAACCCCCTGGAATAATGCAAGGACAAAAGGAATTGAGTCAAATTAGTGTAATCTTAGAATGTAAGAGAAATACGTTCATAAATAAATAAACAGTATGTAAAATATATACAATATGTCAAAATGCTATGTCCGCACAAAAATAGTCCGTGGCCCACTGGGCCAAAACACAAAGGCCAAGCCCACACTTGACTCCTGCCTCAAAATGGAGAGAACACTGCAGGGGCATGAGGTTGAAAACACAGAGGCACCTCAGGCGGACAGGGAATGGGGGACACTTCAGCCAGAAGATGGTACTACGCCACTGCACCTGGACGGGGCTCCATGCCCACAGCGATGTCCTGGGGAGTACAAAGCCACAGTCTCTCAAGTCCCTCAAGTGGGTGGTTTGCCCACTGCCTGGTCCTGGGAGTGCAAGGCCACTGTCTCTCAAGTGGATGGTTTGCCCACTGCCTGGTCCTGAGGAGTGCAAGGCCACAGTCTCTCAAGTGGGTGGTTTGCCCACTGCCTGCTCCTCAGGAGTGCAAGGCCACAGTCTCTCAAGTGGGTGGTTTGCCCACTGCTTGGTCCTGGGGAGTGCAAAGCCACAGTCTCTCAAGTGGGTGGATTGCCCACTGCTTGCTCCTGGGGAGTGCAAGTCCACAGTCTCTAAGGGGGTGGCTTCTCCACTGGTTCTGGAGGGGGCCTTGTGCCCAGTCTGCTTCATCCTGCCAAGGTTAGGGTTAGTGGATGCCTTGTGCCCAGTCTGCTTCATCCTGGCAAGGATAGGGTGAGTGGATGCCTTTCTCCACTGGCTCTGCAGGGGGCCTTGTGCCCAGTCTGCTTCCTCCTGCCAAGGACAGGGTGAGTGGATGCCTTTCTCCACTGGTTCTGGAGGGGGCTGTGTGCCCAGTCTGCTTCATCCTGCCAAGGACAGGTTGAATGGATACCTTTCTCCACTGGTTCTGGAGGGGGCCTTGTGCCCAGTCTGCTTCATCCTGGCAAGGATAGGGTGAGTGGATGCCTATCTCCACTGGTTCTGGAGAGGGCCTTGTGCCCAGTCTGCTTCATCCTGACAAGGATAGGGTGAGTGGATGCCTTTCTCCACTGGTTCTGGAGGGGGCTGTGTGCCCAATCTGCTTCATCCTGCCAAACATAGGGTGAGTGGATGCCTTCTTCCACTGGTTCTGGAGGGGGCTGTGTGCCCAGTGATGCAGGAATTTGTGGGTGCAGGTCACAGTCCCTCACCTGGGTGTCAGAGCCACGAGATTTGCAGTGGTCAGGATGCATGATAGTCCATGGAGGCAGGGCTACAATCCATCCACTGGCGGCTATGGCTGCACTGTGGTGGTAGTGCCAGTGCCAGTGCTGGTGGGGGTGCTGCCAGAGGTGGGGGGAGGCTCCAGCCCTACTCCTGCAGCCTCGGACGGCTGCCCACTGGGGCTGCTGCCAGTGGTGCTACTATCAGCGGTGCAGGTGGTGGTGCTTGCGGCAGTGCCTGTGGCGGTGCAGGTGGTCGTGCTGGCTGTGGTGGAGGTGCCGATGCTGCCAGTCGTGGGGGAGGCTCCAGCCCTTCCCCTGCAGCCCCAGACGGTTGCCCACTGGGGCTGCTGCTGCTGACAGTAGTGGTGCTGAAGGCGGTGCAGGTGGTGGTGCTTGCGGTGGTGGTTGTGGTGATGCTTACCATGGTGCTGGTGGCGGGGCTGGCCGTGGTGCAGGAGGTTGTGCTGGCTGTTGTGCTGGTAGCCACCAGGCCTTCACCTACAGGCTCGGACGGCTGAAGTGTCTTGGCTGGTCTTTTTCTGCCCCTTCCTGCCCTTGGCAGATGGTGGTGTCACCTTGGGTCTGGAAGCTGGAGTCTTTGACCTGGCCTTGCTGGGTGGTTGAGGCTCCTTCCCCTTACTGGATGCTGTCTCCTTCTTCACCTTGCCAGGTGGCGGAATGTTCTTTGCCTTGGCAGGGGTGGGTGGCACACTGTCTGGCCTCACGGGTGCCCCCTTTGAGCCTATGACAGCTGCAGGAACCACAGTGGACGTGGACTTGGTGGTTGAGGTGCTGGCCTGGGTTCTGGCTACCCTGGCCCGAGGGGAAGGACGGGGGAGGGGTAGGGAATAGGTCAATGTTGGCAAGGAAAAGCTTCTTAGGGACATTGTGGCGGGAAGATGGTAAAGATTTGGGAGTGGAGTGAGAGGGAGTGGTTGTAGGAGGTGTCAGTCTGCTGTGTTTGGGTGCAGGTGCATAAGGTGGATGCTGTTGTGAGGTGGATGGCTGTTGAGTGGTTGTGTGCTTGCGTTTGTATACTTTGGCAGGAGGGGTCACAGACACAGTGGGTGAGGACACAGGGGACATGTGCATGGATATGGGGGTGGTGACTGCCAGTGAGGGGTGTGTAGTGATGGGCCTGCTGGTGATGGAGGCAGTGGATGAGGATGTAGTGCATGCAGGTGTGAGTGAAGATGCAACTGGGAGAGAGGTGTACGGATAGGAGGAGAGGGACACAGTTAAGGCAGTGGATGTTGGTGTGTCTGTATGGGGATGGTGCTTGTGAGTGCCTGTGAGGTGAAGTGTGGTGCTTATGTTTGCCTGAGCCACTTTTGTGTGTTGATTTGGGTGAATGATGGTCTGAAGGTGTGCTTGGGATAGGTTGGGGTTGAGGGGATTTGGACTGGGTAGAGGAAGTTGGAGGGGGAGGCTAGAGACAAGGACAATGGCTGCCATCAGTGTGGAGGCCAGAGCCTGAATTGCTCTCTGTTGGGCTGCTACACCAGAGTGAATGCCCTCCAGGTATGCATTTGTTTGTTGCAAATGCCTCTTGACACATTGGATGGCATTCAGTATGGTTGACTGCCCAACAGTGAGGGATCTCAGGAGGTCAATAGCCTCCTCACTGAGGGCAGCAGGGCTGACTGGGGCAGTGCCTGAAGTGCCTGGAGCGAAGGAGATGCCCACCCTCCTGGGTGAGAGGGCACAGGAAACATGCTGAGGGGCTGCTGGGAGGGCGGTGCTGGTAGGGGGGTGGCGGCTGTATCTGTTTTTGGGATGGGCACATAGGTGTCTGCCACCGCCAGGGAGCTTCCATCGGAGGAGGAGTTGCTGTCTGTAGTGTCCCCTCCTGTCTCCATTGTAGTGCTCCCCTCTCCCTCCATCTCACTGGTGCCATCACCCTCGGTGGATTCAGCCTCCAGGCCCATGTGGGATGCAGTTCCCTCCGTCGCCGGTGCCTTTGCTCCTCTGCCAGATGATGCTAATGCACACAAGGAGAGGGTGACAAAACAAAAAGGGGGGGGAGACAGGATACACTTGGTCAGTGCCAGCAACACCACTACCGTTGGTGTACACAACACACAGGGAGCTGCCCTATGCACTAGGCCATGCACTACCAGTTACAATGCTAGTCACCAGACCATGTGGGACATGGCATAATAGCATCAGCTGCACACCTGAAACCCACAGGACCCTGCCCAGTAGTGGTTGCCCACTAACACCATTGGTTTTGGAGTGCTTCAGAGCCTGCCCAACAAGGGACCTACCCTGCCATGTTCGCCCAGGCCTAGGGGCACCCACAGTCCACATCCCCCACCCAGGTAAATCTTAACACGCGCCAAATCATGAATCTGAATTGGTACTCAACCCCTTGTTACTGCTGTGATGCCCTCAAGCATCCATCCAACTCCGGATAGGCCATTGCCATTATGCTGAACATTGGGGGGGTCAGGGTATGATGGGCACCCCTTCCTCATTGGGAGGCCAACCCCAGCTGGGCCTCCACCATCTTCCTTGCCCAGCGGCGCAGGTCCTCCCACCGTTTGCGGCAGTGGGTGCTCCACCTGCCATAGACCCCCAGGATCCGCACGTCCTTGGTGATGGCACGCCATATACCCTTTTTCTGATAGGTGCTGACCTGCAGAAATATACACAAAGCAAAAGGTATCAGTCAGACCATCGGCCTGTTACACTCATGTCCCACCATAGCCCTTCCATCCCCTTACGCAGAGACATTGCCCACCATACATGCAGCATGCAGCCCAAGGCCCTTCCACCAATCCCCGAAACATGAGGCCCTCACACACAGCACTCCATGCATTCATGCCTTATGCATCGTGCTCACTGTGTTCTCACCTGTTGGTCTGGAGGCCCATATAGCATTTGGTACTGGGGTAGGACCCCATCCACCAGTCTCTCCAACTCTGCAGCAGTGAAGGCAGGGTCCCTCTACCCAGTGACATGAGCCATGGTCGGTTCCAGACACAGGTCACAGCAGCACTTTCAGTGTAGTTCGTCTCCTGTTGAAAGTCAGGTAGCAAGTGGGTGAAAAGCTAGAAAATGGCGGTCACGTCTGCGATGGTGTGTACTGTCACCGCCGGCGTACATCACCATGGCCAGTTTTCGACCGCCTCCCGCAACGGCGCACAATGTCAGTGGAATTACCTAATTTCCACATGTCCCTCCATACAGGACAGGTGGACGCCATTTCAGGGGAGGGCAGGCCATCGCACCTAACTGCGTCACAGTACACATAGTCACCATTTGGGCCTATACAACAATATTGTGTTACAGTCACAACATGCAATGCAGTGTAGTGTTTGGAAATATGGAATGCTGACCAGCTACTCACAGTTTGCCCCCTAGATTGCAATTGCTGCGGATGAAAAGGAGATGGAGACATCCCCTTGTGTACAGGCCCCTGGTGTGCCTAACCTATAGACTGGACAGGGCCTCAATCACAGAGCTGTGTGCCCAATTGAAACCTGACCTGATATCTGATATCCATCAGCCCCCCAGGATCGCCCCTCTTGTGCAAGTCCTATCTGTTCTCCGTTTCCTGGCAAGTGGCTCCTTCCAAGTGACAGTGGGCTTGGCAGCAGGAATGTCTCAGCCAATGTTCTCAATAGGGCTGAGCAGACTGTTGTCTGCCCTGATTAAACACATGCGCAGCTACATCAATTTTCCCCAGGTGGAGGATTTGGCCACAGTGAAAGCTGGTGCAGTGGGACATATCCCCAACATTATTGGGGTGACTGATGGTACACATAATGCATTTGTCCCCTCTCCCAGAGAAATGAATAGGTGTTCAGAAATCGAAAGAGCTTTCACTCCGTGAATGTGCAGATAGTGTGCCTGGTGGACCAGTACACCTCCTATGTCAATGCAAAGTATCCTGGGTCTGTGCTTGGTGCCTTTATCCTGAGGAATAGCAGCGTCCAATATATGATGGCTCAACTCCAGAGGCACCGGGTGTGACTTATAGGTGAGCCCTGGTTGCCCCCAGTGGATGTTTGTGTATGGGTATGGTGTGGGCCCTAAGGGTTAGTGTGTGTCTAACAGTTGTCCCTCGATATTTGCAGGTGACTCTGGTTACCCCAACCTCTCATGGCTACTGACCCCTGTGAGGAATCCCAGGACAAGGGTAGAGGAACCTTACAATGAGGCACATGGGTGGAGAAGAATAATAATAGAAAGGACATTCGGCCTCCTGAAGGCCAGGTTACGTTGACTCGATCTAACAAGTGGATCCCTATACTACTCACTCAAGAAGGTGTGCCAGATCATCGTGGCATGCTGTATGTTGCACAACATTGCCTTGCATTGCCAGTTGCCTTTTCTGCAGAGGAGGAGGCTGGAGATGGGCGTGTGGCAGCAGTGACCCTGTCGACAGTGACGATGAGGAGGCAGAGTATGAGGATGAGGACAACAGAAGTGCTATTATAAGACAGTACTGCCAATGACACTCAGATAAGACACTGTAATTACACTTTACATTGACAGTTTTGTATTTGACATTGTCACTGGCAGGCTGATTTTTCAACTTCTATGGCCACTTACTGTACCCTTTGGCATCTCTATTTTCAGATATTTGTGTCCCACTATCGCTCCTGGTGTGTTGACTACAGCCAACTACAGGTCATTGCAATATAGACAATACTGTACAGTTATATTGCAGTGTTGAAAGCGTGTTAAACGAATACATGGTTAAATGATTTGACAGACTCCAAGCTTGTCCAAGGGGGCATAGGAAGGGGAGCAATGGCAGTTCCAGGTGGACAGGGTGACAGAGTGGGACACAAGGGTGACATTAAGGAGAGTCTTATTTCCTGGCGGGGTCTTGGCAATGTTCTCTGGCTTCTGCCTGGATCGCAGTGACCATTTGCGGGGTGGTTCTCCTTCTGCATAGGGTGGGGTGCTGGTGGCCTGTTGTTTCTGTGGCGGATCCTCCTGTCCACTAGCGGCAGCAGAGGTGGAAGGCTGTTCATGGGTTTGGCTACTGTCAGGGGCCCGGTGGTGTGCCATGCCTCTCTCATGGTGTTGGCCATGTCTGCCAGCACCACTGCAATGGTGACCAGGGTGGTGTTAATGTTCTTCAAGTCCTCCTTGATCCACAGGTACTGTCCTTCCTGCAGCCACTATGTCTCCTGCAACTTGTCCAGTATCTGGCCCATTGACTCCTGGGACTGGTGGTATGCTCCCAGGATGTTAGTGAGTGACTCCTGGAGAGACTGTTCCCTGGGCCTGTCCTCCCCCTGTCGCACAGCAGTCTTCCCAGCTTCCCTGTTGTCCTGTGCCTCTGTCCCCTGAACCGTGTGCCCACTGACTCCAGGTTCCTGATCGTCCTGTGTTTGTGGGGTGGCCTGGGGTCCCTGTAGTGCTGGACATACTGCTGATTGATGTGTCCTGGGGACAGAGGTATGGGCCGGCTGGTAGGGTACTGTTGTGGTGTTTCCTGAGTGGGGAGGCTCTGTGGTGGTATGGGACTGTGCCTGGGTTACCGACTGTCTGGAGATCCCTGATGGGCCAGGTTGGTCATCCAGATCCAGGCATCCAGAGCTGCTGTTATCACTGTGGGCCTCTTCTGGGGGTGGACTGAAAGTTGCTGGCACCTCCTCCCCGGTGACGTCGGGTGGGGGACCTGTGGGGATGTAAATGCAGTGTTATTGTTTCTGTGTGTGTCATCTTGTGCATGGATGTTTTGCCCTGTATGGTTGATGTTGCCCTGGCAGCTTTGCCTTGTGTGAGTAGTGACTTTGTGGGCTAGGTGATTCTCTCTAATGTGCATGCTTTAGTGATGGGTGTCCATGCAGGTCTGTGAGGGGTGTCCATGCATTTGTGTTGCATGCAGGTATTGGGATGAGTGGGTTGTGATAGTCAATCAATCAATTAAAAATTTTTATAGAGCGCGTTACTCACCCGTGAGGGTCTCAAGGCTCTGGGGGTGGGGGGATCACTGTTTGAACAGCCATGTCTTGAGGTTTTTTCTGAAAAGCAGGAGGTCTTGGGTCTTGCCGAGGTTGGTGGGGAGGGAGTTCCAGGCCTTGGGGGCGAGGTAGGAGAAGGATCTGCCTCCTGTGGTGGTGCGTTGGATGCGGGGGACTGTGGCGAGTGCGAGGTTGGTGGATCGGAGGTGGCTGGTGGGAGTGTGGAAGTTTACTCTCTTTTTGAGGTAGGTTGGGCCGGTGTTTTGGAGGGATTTGTGCATGTGGATTAGGATTTTGAAGGTGATCCTCTAGTCTATGGGGAGCCAGTGAAGGGATTTGAGGTGTGGTGAGATGTGTTCATGGCGAGGGAGGTCCAGGATGAGGCATGCGACTGTGTTCTGGATTCTCTCGAGTTTGCGTTTGAGTTTGATGCCGGCGTAGAGGGCTTTACCGTAGTCTAGCCTGCTGCTGATGAGTACATGGGTGACAGTCTTTCTGGTCTCTGGGGGAATCCATTTGAAGGTTTTTACAGGGTGCGGAGTGTGTTGAAACAGGAGGAGGTGATGACGTTGATTTGCTGGGACATGGAGAGGGAGGGGTCCAGGATGATGCCAAGGTTGCGAGCGTGGTTTGCAGGGGTAGGTGCAGGGCCTAGGGCGGTGGGCCACCAGGAGTCATCCCATATGGTTTTGTTGGGGCCGAAAATGATTATTTCAGTTTTGTTGGAGTTGAGCTTGAGGTGGTTTGCTGTCATCCAAGTGGCGGTGTCAAGGAGTGCAGCTTGGAGGTTGGTTTTGGCAGTGGTAGGGTTGCTGGTGGGGGAGATGATGAGTTGGGTGTCGTCTGCGTAGGAGACGATGGTGATTCTGTGTGGTCGGAGGATGTTGGCGAGTTGGGTCATGTAAATGTTGAAGAGTGTGGGGCGGAGGGAGGACCCTTGAGGGACTCCGCAGATGATTTTGGTGGCAGTGGAGTGGAAGGGTGGGAGGTGGACTCTTTGGGTTCTATCGGTGAGGAAGGAGGTGAGCCAGTCTAGGGCTTTGTGTCGAATCCCTGTGTTATGGAGACGTGTGCGGAGTGTATGGTGGCAGACAGTGTCAAAGGCCGCGGAGAGGTCCAGGGGGATGAGTGCGACGGTCTCTCCCTTGTCGACTCTGGTTCTGATATTGTCAGTACATGCGATGACGGCAGTTTCCATGCTGTGGTTCTTGCAGAAAAACAAAGATTGGGAGGGGTCTAGTGTGTTGTTTTCCTCGAGGAAGTGGGATAGGCGGACGGTCACTAGTTTCTCAGTGTCCGTGGCGGAGAAAGGTAGGAGAGAGATGGGGCGGTAGTTGGAGAGGTCGTCCGGGTCAGCTTTGGGCTTTTTTAGAAGCGCAGTGATTTCTGCGTGCTTCCAGAGGTCTGGGAAGGTGGCAGTGTCGAATGAGGTGTTGATTATGTCGCGAAGCTTGGGGGTGATGGTTGGGCTGGCTTTGTTGTAAATGCGATGGGGGCAGGGGTCGGAGGTGGATCCAGAGTGGATGGAATTAATAGTTTTTTCAGTTTCTTCGTCAGTGGTTGGGGCTCCGGTGATAAGTAGGCTGGGGGGGTGAGAGGGGTCTGTGTTGGACGGGTGGGGGGTGTGTGTGGTGGGTGCGTGTGGTATGACACTGTTGTGTATGTCCAGAATTTTGTGGTGGAATTGGTTTGAAAGGGAGTCGCAGAGGGGTTGTGTGTGCATGGGGTCTATGTCACTGGCTTTGGGTTTGGAAAGCTCTTTGATGCTGTTTTGGGAGTTGTTGTCTATGCGTTCCTTGTAGTGTGCTCTTTTGGTGGAGCATATGAGTTGGTGGTGATTGCGAATGGAGGTTTTGAAGGTGGAGAAGTTGGTGGTTGAGGGTTCTTGTCGCTAGGCTTTCTCCGCTTTGCGGCATTTGCGCTTGGAGTCTTGGAGTTCGGTGGTGAACCATGGGGCGTTCTTGATGTTGTGGGTTGTGATGTTTTTTCTGAGGGGGGTGAGTGAGTCTGGCAGGTAGTGATCCATTTTTGTTGATAGTTGTGGGGGAGGAGGTGGGGGTCCACTGCCAGTCTTCTGTACAGCTATTTGGGGTCTTGCTGCTGTGGAACATACCTTCCCCCGTCGGTTGTTCCACCTCTTCCTGATGTCATCCCTTGTTTCTGGGGAGCTGTCCCACGGCGTTGACCCGGTCCACGATTCTCCACCATACCTCCATCTTCTTTGCAATGGACGTCTGCTTCACCTGTGATCCGAATAGCTGTGGCTCTACCCGGATGATTTCATCCACCATAACCCTTAGCTCTTCCTCAGAGAACCTGAGGTGTTATTGCAGTGCCATGGGTGTATTGTGGGTGGTGTGGGTGAGGGTGCGTGGGGTGCTGTGTTGGGGTGTGTGATGTAAGGTGCGTGGATGGTATATAGGTGATGGTGGTGTGTGGCTATAGTCTTGTCTGTGGTCTTGCTATCTCTTTTGTCGCACTTATTTGTAATGGTAAAGGGTTGTGGGTAATGTGTGTGTGTTTTACAGTGGTGTGTGGGTGTGGTGTGTCAGGTGTGTGTAATTTGAATTGTCCAATGTGGTGTTGTTTTGTGTGTGTGTGTGTGTGTGTATTTTGAGCACAGCGGTATGTACCGCCAATGGTTTAGCTCCATTGAATGTTCGCAGCGGTGATCGTTCTGTTGCCGTAACGGTGTAGGTTTTGGTACTGCCAGTTTATCACTGACCTTTGGGCTGGCAGACTTGTGTGTGTGGCTGTATAGTGATGGATTGCTATGTGTGGGTCATAATATGGGTGTCAGTAATCCGCTGCGGTGACGGTATGTTGGCAGCAGTCAGCATGGCGGTAAATGAGATTTACTGCCAATGGCGTAATTAGGGCCTTAGACTGTAAAATAATACAATATCTATGTTGAGGAACATATTAAAATTAATGATTCATCTGTCAATCTTAGATTTGTCCATGCCTTTTTTAAACTTTCTGCACAAATTACAAGTTGTAAGAAAGTAAATCCTTTTGTATGATTCACAATGTTCTTCACAAGATTTGTTGGTAGATTTTACAACACAGCATTTCCAAGTGCATGTTATCTGACCCTTATGATATTTGACTATTTTACTAACCCCACTTGTCATTTTCATATATAGCTAACACCACATTAAAACACTCAAAAAACTGTGTAAGTGTTATAAAAGTACATTTGAGACCTTAAAAACATGAGTGCATGCCTCAGAAGCCCAGAGCTGTCCTTGTCAAGCTGCAGCAAGCACAAATCCAAATAAAATATTTATGACATGTTAGAAAATTATTCCTAACATGGATTAAATTACTTTTAAATTTTGGCCCTGAAACTACAAGGCCCAGATTCATACTATGTAGAAGTGGTGAAAGAAACTGGGTTACTGGTTGAAGGGGTGAAACCCTACTCAAACAGCAACCCCAATATCTGTCAGAAGGGAGTCATAACACAAGAAAAATCCCACAACTATTTAGATAAAGAAAGTAACATTTAATAAATGTTTTCAGACCAAAAAGACTAAATTTCAGTCAATAGAAATGGAGATATGCAATTTCAAGGATTCAAGGTAAGTAGTGGCTAAAAGCACAAAAAGCGTACCAGGGTTATCTGGTTGTACAAGACCGGGTGAAAGTTACAAGTTAGTCCCACTGAAAGAGTTGCCTTTAAAAGTCCAGTGCAAAGAGATCTATTTAAAAGGGAGAGGGCATTGTGGGTGGGCGGTGATGTAGTGCAAAGAGCAAGTCAGGAATTGCTGACAGGCGACACTAGACCATAAAGATCCTGTTGGGCATCATGGATGGACGTTGCTGGAGATTTGCACCGGCGGTCACTTTGGGATGTCGATGTTGTGGCTCGAAGGGGAGTGCTCATGTTGGTAGTGGTTGCTGGAGGTTGCTGGAGCGTGAATAGTCGGGTTCACCAGTATTGGTGGGTGGTGCAGGAGGCAAGTTTTTGGTGGAAACTGGCCAGTTTACTGTCATAAAGAGCCCAAAACTGTAGGACTTCTCTTTTTGTTGGTGAAGACGAAGCTTAACTGATGCCACACCAAGGGTCCAATGTGTGAGTGGGACCTCTGGGGATCAGGAACACAATCCAGCAGACACCAGCAGGGCTCAGGCAAATTCAGTTGCAGGCCCAGTTACAGGTTCGGGCAGCAGGTCAGCTGGGCAAATCCAGAGAGTCCTCCGGGGCTTGTAATATCCCTGTAGCTCAGAACAGGAAGTGAGTCAGCAGACCCCTGTAGTTACTTCTGCCTGGAATGAAGGGTACAGGTCTAATCTTCCTTTTCAGAAAGCAGGGAAACAGGCAGCAGGGAAGCAGAGTTGCAGGGCAGCAGAGTAGCTAACCTTCTGACAGCAGAGCAGCACAATAGTCCTTCATTTATAGTGTCTACAGGTCTAGAAGTATACTGAAGAGTCGGGTCAGATAGATAAATATTTATGCTTGGTGCCAGCTTTGATGTAGGAGGAGATTCTGTAGGCTCCCCTCCCAGAGGTGTGTGAAATGTCCTGGCTCCCTGCCCTGGCCCCACAAAAGACTGGTGTCAAACCCTTCGTGAGTATTCTGAGGCAGAGCCTTTGTGACGTGCAAGTGGAAGGTGACAACTCCTACCCACTGTCAAGTCAGAGGTGGTCCATCCTGTCAACACCTATTCCCATTTTGTCTCACTGTCTGGGACCAATACACATAGACCAACTGACAGCTACACCTAGTCATGTGCCCCAGGATACAGGCTACAAGCACCAAGTGGGTGGGACAAGAAAATAGCAACTTTCTAAACGTTTATAGAAAAATGGGGCAACCCGGGGAACCGGGTAGGACAATACTAGCAAAAAACAGCAGTTCCAAGGGTGGAAGTGTAATCATCTACTTACTTGATAACTATAGGCCACCATGAATGGATTGCTCAAACTAGTTTAATTCACTCATTTTGTTTAAAAAACAGGTTATTCTTGAAACGCCCGGGTTAACACATTTCAACATACAGTGGTGCTCCCAAAATTATAGTGGCACAGTGAAAGGGAAGTAAGTGCATGTAGAGTGTGAAAGTAGGATACAAATGTACATAACTGGTGGCTGATATGGATACATAAGGTGTTCAATAACACTCTGTGTCAGAGTATTGGGCTCCAAATCAAATTAAAAACAGTCCACTAGTAAATTGTTGATGTTTTAACCGCATATAACCATTTAACCAGAGTCATCATCAAGACAAAGTAAGATTTGAAGCAACAGGAAATTAAATAGCATGTTTTAATACACTGAAAATTGTGACTTAATTGCAAAGAGTAAATGCATACCCATAACAATGATTGTGGGACATACCTAATGTGTTTGAAGATCACCATCTATATCAATCTGGCGGGTCAGCAGAAATAGTGAAAGTAAAGAGCAAATTAGGTTCCTAAGAACTCACATGGAAGTGAGAGCACACACAGTATCAAGAACAATGGGATCATGCTTACTGAGTTTAAGAAACTCAAGGACTCACCTATTCATAGTGAGAGAAATCAGAATTTGCATTCAAAACACAATGTATATACTATTGGTAACAATGCTGGTACAGAAGATCACATTTAAGTTGGGTGTAAATCAACATATCAAGAACAGAGACATTGTTTAAGGACTGGTGCTCTTAGAAAAAGATAAAAAGTTATGTAAATAAACTTATACAATTAGCCTCAATAAGTAAATGTAAAATGTCACATTTATAAAACAACTGTCAACTGATCTGCATTTATGACATTGGAGCTTGATTATTAAACGAGGTAACATGATTCAATTCTGAAACGACCGTCAAGCAATCGGCGTTTCTAACGTAAAAGATATTGTTGTCATTGACCAGCTGTTGACTCCCAAGAGGTGCCTTTCCAGTGCTGGGCTCCTGGAAGTGGCTTTTGGTTCCTGAAATCAAGCTTTTGGGTTCTTTGTGACCGCAAATGGACCCACTCTCACTTGAATCACGCCACTCACCTAAAGAATCAGCACGAGCCACTGCAAGTTTGTCTGTTTGCACAGCAAGCAATGCCACACTCAACTTTTAAACTCAATACCACCCATCCACGAAGCCCAGATAACTCTGGGCGCCTGCAGACTACCACCAGTGATGCTCTTTGCTCCTCGTGATCTTCTTCCCCACGAACGGGACCCTTGGCTGAATTCTTGAGAAGGCAAAACTTCAGCAAGTTTTGTCTGGGACTGTATCTGATCTGCCCTCAATTGCTATAGGACTGGACATTTAGATTTAACCCGCTCTAGCATGACCAGAGAGCCCCAGCTAGCGCTTTATGCTTTTAAGCACTACATTTCAGTTTATTTTAAAAGTTAATATCTCAACTTGTGCTTGTTGGATTTTTGTCATTTAGGTCTTGATCTGTTCATAAAATTAAATTAAGCCCTATTTTTCTAACCTGGGGTGGACTCTTTTTGTGGTATTTTCACTGTGTTGCACAAATACTTTACACATTGCCTCTTAAGTTAAGCCTGCCTACTCTGCTCCAAACTACCAGGAGATGAGCACATGTTAATTTAGTGTGTGTACCTGACATACCCTGACTAGAATTGTGGTTCCTGCTTGGACGGCGTGCATACCTCTACCAAACTGAAACCCAATTTCCAACATTAGTGATCAGAGGTGAGGATAAGACTTGTGTTGTGCAATGCCACACAATGATTGGTATATGCTACTATTCCACATCTAAGACCATTACAAGTTTTAAATTCTCCTTTTTTCCCTCCATTGGTCATTTTCCAAATTTGATTCTTGCCTCACCTTCATAAACATTGGACTTTTGTTGTTGTTGCACTTGTGATACCTTAACAGATTGTAAATGGATTCCAATTTCCTAGCAGACTACAATGATGTGAACCTGGTCTCACTTAAGCCTTCAGCAAGGCTAGGCTGAGGAAGTTGTGCAAGGAAAGGCGGGCTGGCCGTGAAAATGGGGTCCATCAAGCAAGACCTGCAGCATGCCCTATATGCCTTTGAGGAGGTACATTGGCTGAAGGCTGCAGCAGAGAACCAAGATGATGATGACCCTCAGAAGAAAATGAGGAAGAGTTTGACTAGGACCTGCCAGATGGTCTTGACATGCTGCCTGTTGGAGAGGGAGGAAACATCCTCATAGGACTGGAAGTCCATCCACATGCTTGGAGCAGTTTGTCCTCTAGGAACTTGGCCCCAGAGGAGCTGGAGGTCACGAGGAAGGAGAGGAAATTGAGGCTGGAGCTTGCCAAATTGGAACAAGAGCAAAGGTTTGCAAGATTGGAGGAAGTACAAGCTCTAGAGGAAACGAGGATAGACTTGGAGGAAAGGAAGATGGCCCATGAGCTAAGCCTCACAGAGTTGGACATCAGAGCCATTTAGGTGGAGTGCAGCAGCAATGGTGGCAGTGTATTTGCTGTGGTCACTGGTGAGGTAAGGGTCCGCATCCCAAAAGATTTTGTGCCCAGTTATATGGTGGGGGATAATATAGATACATGATTTGCAGTACATGAAGTGGCTCTAAGGGTGGACAAGGTCCTGAGAAGTCTTGGGATAGCTTGGGTGGAGGCTGCGTGCCAACAATTGTGAAGAACATACACTTGATACTGGAGGTACAAAAACACTACACTGCAATAAAAGGGTTTCTTATCAGCAGATTTGGTCCAACTCATAAGAAATATAAGCATTGATTCAGGTGGAGCCACAACATCTCATCACAAACATGGGTGGGTTTCCCTGACTATGCTAGCAAGGCACTGAAGGGCTGGGTGAAGGGCAGCAAGGTTGGTGATTATACTGGTTGGTACAACTTAATTTTAAAAGAGCACATGCTAGATATGTGTTTCCATCACCTGGTTGATAGCAAGCTGACTCACCCCAGGAAGCTTTATGAGGAAGCAGATATCTGGGTAAGCACTGAGTGCCCAAGAAGAGATCTGTGGACACTCCCAAAAGGGTGTTCAGAGTTCCCCCCTGAAGAAGAAGAGGGGAGCTAGTTCTCTCAGGGGCCCCAAAACAGTTCAATCCTATGGGGGAAAGGGTTGCATTCCTAAGCTGGCCACCAGAAAAGGAGCTTCCCTGACAAAAGTATTACAAAAGCTCCCAAGTGCTTTGAGTGTTTTGAGCATGGATACTACAGGGAGAATTCTACGTGCCCAAAAAGAGCACCACCTCCCATTGGAGGAAAGACCCCAGGGGTCTTATAGAGCATGGGGAGGAGTTTGTCCTATAAGTGGTGAAAACTCAGAGAGGTTACCCTAGTGTCTCTGGATAATGAGGTGAAGGTTCCTAAAACCCATGTGGCATTTAATAGGACAAAGTATAGGCAATGGGTTTCCATCAATGGGCAAGATTTTGAGGCTTTGAGGGACACAGGAGTCAGCATGACAATGGGATGGAGTCAGCTGTTGACCCCAGAGCAAATTATGTACAATGTATTCCACCAGGCTGGGATGGCTGATGACAGGGAGAGTCACTACCCAGTGGCTCTTTTTCCATTTGAGTTGGGGGGTCTCAGGTCTTCTGGAAGTAGCTGTGCACCTTGCCATGCCTATGGACTGTTTGTTAGGGAATGATCTCAAGCACACGACCTGGAAGGAAGTGGAGCTTAATTTACACCTGGAGATGCTAGGGTTGTCTGAGTGGATATGTGCTACCACTAGGTCTATGGCTGTTCAGGTACAGAGTAAAACAAGTCTGGAGCCTGGAAGACTGGCCCGATGGCTGCCAAAAGAGTGAAGGACAAAGGATATAGGGAACCAGCCCCTGAAGATGGTACTGGTGTGAGATGAGGCCATCCCGGAGCTCACTGTGGAGGACATTGCCTCCTATGGTTCTTGCCTGAACTTGCTGGATAGGAAGTAGAAGGGGGAGTCACAAGGGAGAAGTTCTGCAAGGCACAGAAGGAGTGCTCAACCCTAGATGACATGAGACAACAGGCTGAAGCCCAAGCAGCAGGTGATGCCTCTGGTAATAGGCACATTTACTGGGAGGACAACCTCCTTTACATTGAACCTAAGGCTCCTGTGCATGGGGCAACAAGAAACCTGGTGGTCTCCTAACGCTACAGACCTTACCTACTGGATCTGGCTCATGAAATACCCCTGGCAGGACACCTGGGCCAAGACAAGACTTTTTGCCATTCTTGTTCCCCACTTTTATTTGCCTAGGATGAAAGATTCCTCAAATTCATTCTGCAAATCTCGCTTGACCTGCCAGGCCAGTGGGAAGACAGGGCAGAAGCTGAAAGCTCCTGTGAATCCCGTACCTGTCATTTGCACCCACTTTGAAAGGGTGGGCATCAACACTGTAGGGCCCATTGAACCCCAGACAGCTTCTGGCTTTAGGTTTCTCCCGGCATCAGTGGATCATGCCACAAGGTACCCACAAGCCATCCTTCTGAGGAATGCACCTGCACCTGCCGTGGCTAAGGCCCTAATGGGGATTTATACTCATGTGGGCTTCCCCAAGGAAGTAGTTTCTGACATATCAATATTGAGAGAGTGTGAAGTTACCTATAGTCTACCCCACCCTACCTTCCTCAAATCAATTAACTTATTGAAATATTTTAAAAGACCATAAAAGCAGGATCAAGGCCTGTCTGAAGCCCTGGAGCCTAAGTGGGTTGTCCTCTGGCCATGCCTGCTCTTTGGTTACAGAGAGGTACCACAGAATGGAGTTGTCTTTAGCCATTTTGAGCTTCAGTATGGTCATCCTGTAAGGGGAGCTCTGAGTCTGGTGAAGGAGGGATGGTAGCAAGCTCCCAAGAAACCTCCCCAGATGTTGTTAGCTACATACTAGCCTCCAGAAGCCAGATGACCAAGTTGTGGAAGCAAGCTTCCGACTACTTAGAGGCCAGCCAGAAAGTAATGAAACAGTGGTACAATGAAGCGACTACCCCTGTGGAGTTCCAACCTGGGCAGAAAGTGTGTGTGATGCAATCTGTGTAGCTATGGGGCCTCCAAGACCGCTGGGCCCTATGAAATTGTTGAGAGGAAGGGGGAGGCCACCTACCTGTTGGACCTGAAGACCTTCAGGTACTTCCAGAGGGTGCTCCAGAGCGCTGAGGTCCCTATGTTGCTGTTGACCTCTTTGAATCCAAAGAGAAGGATGGGTCAGTGGAAGGTGTAAGCCTTTCCCCTACCTTGACTTCAGAACATCTGAGAGATTGTCAACAGTTGCTGAAGCAATTCTCTTCTCTGTTCTCCCTCACTCCTGGGATTAACCATCTGTGTACTCATGATATTAACACAGGAGACAGCATCGCTGTCATCCCTGTCAAAACTAAAGGCTGCAGAATGTCTGACAAAGTGAGGGTCAGCATCAAACATGAGGTTTCTAGGATGCTAGAATTGAAGGGTAATTGAACAATTTAGTTGCCAGTGATCCAGCCCTGGGGTGACGGTACCAAACGCTGCCCTGCTGGGCGCTACACCTGAACTCAGGTTCTGTGTAGATTACAGGGGGCTCAATTCAGCCACCAAGACTGATGTTCATCCTATCGCCTGGGCTAATGAGCTAATGTATCTGTTAGGGGCTGCCCAGTTCCTGCGTACTTTTGAACTAACTTCAGGGTACTGGCAGATCTCCCTAACTGGGGGAGCCTTCTGCACACCACTACCAGGGTAATGTCCATTGGACTCAAGAATGTCCCTGCCACCTTCCAGGGGTTTTTGAGCCAAGTCTTAGCCAGTATGATGCAGTTCAGTGCTTCTTACTTGGATGACATAGGTGTCCTCAGTAGCATGAGGAAGGACCACCTGATTCACCTGCAAGATGTGCTTCAGGACCTGCAACAGGCAGGCCTGACTATTGTTGTGAGTAAGTGCCAGATAAGACAAGGGTCTGTGGTGTGTATGGAACACCTGGTGGGAAGGGGGAAGGTGGAGCCCTTCCAGGCCAAGATAGAGACTATCATTGCCTGGGTTCTCCTCAAAACCCATCATTGCTGGAAGAACCTCCTTCATCACCTACTATGTCAGCTCATCACCTACTATGTCAGCTTTATTGAGAGTCAGACAGCCAACAGTATCTACATCTTCAGATTCAATTGTTGTACTTCAAGGTTTGTGCACTTCATCATCAAGAACAACACTCACAGATTCACTTAGTGTTGTTCACAAGCTGTTACAGATCTCCCTTCATCTTCATATCTATAGAGACTTTTGTCACCAGAATCAAATTCTGGGTAAAAATAATGAGACTGTACTGGAAAAAGGAAAAGGCCTGTTTTTCCATGTTTCATTACAAAATGAAAATACATGAAACAATCACAACGAAGGGCAGTTTGTACCTTTTTACTTTTTCTTTTTTAAACCTTTTTCTACCCAGATAAAAAGTGATATAAATTTATAATAGCCTTGTTTATTTTGTTTTATCATTTTGCAAAATGGGGGTGGCCAATTGGTAGTTATAGTTAGGACTACTTTTCCATAGTAGAAGCATTTTTGTTTTCCTAATACCTTTAGCTCTGTTTGACAAATCTTCTCAACATTTTCCACCAGAAATATTCTTCTACCTCAGCCCCTAACTTGGATGTTTCAGATGGCTATGTCAAGCAAGGGCTGAGAAAAACAGAGGGGTCAAAAAACACAATTTCCCCACCATTTTTACATAGGAAATTTTGACACAGCTACCCACCAAAACGTTGAATGGATTTTCACTAAAGTTGGCAGAAAGATAGACCTTGGTCCAGAAAAATGTACTTTTATGATTTGGGGTAAATTCATTGAGTAGTTCCTGAGCAAGTAATCCTCAAAAACTTTTCACATTTCACACAATGGAGGATCTACGGGGTCCAAAGATCTCAGACGGGGATCTGGGTGGCTGCTGCAATATCAACAATGCCGTGGTGGCAGCCATCTTACACTTGAGACCCAGTTTGAAGCTCTAAAAGAATACAATAAAAGAGGGACCCCACCCGGGGCAAAGGACATTAAAAAGAAAAAAAAATTGCTACAGAATTACTGAGGATCCACAAATCTGCAGCAAAATAATAATTTAAAAAAACATGCTGGCTCCTGCGCTACTCTTAAGAAACCCTCCAGGGAGGCCTGGGGCTCCGAGATGTGGCACAAAATATTTATTTTGGGGATGGGGCTCTTGGCATCCTAGCCCGAGCTGCTTTGAGGTCCCGGTTTCCCCATACCCTGGGGCCGTAGTGCATAAAAAAGGGAAGGGGGGCATCTGACCCCCCCTCTCATGACCAGTGAAGGCCCATGGACACATCCCCGGAGGCCAGCACTGTTCCTGTGTCCCGGGGATCTCACTTCTTGTACACAGGATATGTACCCAGTGATGGGAGCAGGAAAACATATGTTTTCTCCCATCCAGAGGGGGCATTTTTAAATCTCCCACCGGGTGGGAGTAGATATGTCTTACCTCCTTGCAGGAGAGTGGGCAGGGAAGATATGTCTGCTCTTACTTGGGAAATTTAAAAATTCTCCAACTGAGTGAGAGCACACTTTTGTTTCCCTTCTTGCGAGCCTGCATTAATAACTGCTCCCACCAGTTTGCAATGAGGTAACTCGGGCTGCATGACCCTGAGGCTCCCCTGCAGCCCCCCAGCTTGCTGCTTGGAGGGTGCCCCTATAAAAGGTTGCCCCTATAGGGCACTGGGGCACCCAACTAATATTAAGACAGGAAGTCCGATTGGGAGCACAATGCCTAACATTCCAGTCGAGTTCGCCCCTTGCATCCTGGTACATGCAGTTTGAACAATTAAAGCTTGCTTGAAAAAATCTGTAGTATTTCACTAAAGTTAGTGCAGCCAGTACTGTTCATCTTTAGACACGTGTTTCTGGGTTAGTGCCCTTCATCAGTAGAGACCAAAAAACAACAAAAATATCTGGAGTTGCTGGAAATGCCTCCGATATAGTCTTAGGTTTAGTACCACTCCCCGGCTCACAGGTGCATCTCCAGAGCTCGTCACCTCAATGGCTCAAGGGAGCCTTTCAAGCATGAAGTCCGGTTGGAAGCACACTGCCTAACATTCCAGTCGGGTTCGCCCCTTGCATCCTGGTACATGCAGTTTTAACACTTAACGCTTGCTTGAAAAAATCTGTAGTATTAAACTAAAGTTAGTGCAGACAGTACTGTTCATCTCTAGACACATAAGCGCTAACTGTGAACTGCATTTACCAGGATGCAAAGGGGCAACCCGTGCTGGGATGTGAGGCAGTGTGCTGCCAGCCCCCCATCCTTTTTAAAAGGCTCCCTTGAGCCGGTGAGCTGACAAGCTTTGGAGATGCACCTGTGTGCCTGTGAGTGGTACTTCACCTGAGAGGATTTTGACAGCATTTCCAGCAACCCCAGATGAATTTTCTTTGTTCTCTACTCTCTACTGATGAAGGGCTAAACCCAGAAACACGTGTCTACAGATATACAGCAATGTCTGCACCAACTTTGGTGAAAAACTACAGATAATTTTCAAGTAAGCGCTAACTGTGAACTGCATTTACCAGAATGCAAAGGGGCAAACCGTGCTGGGATGTGAGGCAGTGTGCTCCCAACCCCCCTTCCTGTTTAAAAGGCTCCCTTGAGCCGGTAATCTGATGAGCTTTGGAGATGCACCTGTGTGCCTGTAAGTGGTACTTCACCTGAGAGGATTTTGGCAGCATTTCCAGCAACCCCAGATGAATTTTCTTTGTTCTCTACACTCTACTGATGAAGAGCTAAACCCAGAAACACGTGTCTAGAGATATACAGCAATGTCTGCACCAACTTTGGTGAAAAACTACAGATAATTTTCAAGTAAGCGCTAACTGTGAATTGCATTTACCAGGATGCAAAGGGGCAAACCGTGCTGGGATGTGATGCAGTGTGCTCCCAACCCCCCTTCCTGTTTAAAAGGCTCCCTTGAGGCGGTAACCTAATGAGCTTTGGAGATGCACCTGTGTGCCTGTGAGTGGTACTTCACCTGAGAAGGTTTTGGCAGCATTTCCAGCAACCCTAGATGAATTTTCTTTGTTCTCTACTCTCTACTGATAAAGGGCTAAACCCAGAAACACGTGTCTAGAGATATACAGCAATGTCTGCACCAACTTTGGTGAAAAACTACAGCAAACTTTCAAGTAAGCGCTAACTGTGAACTGCACTTACCAGGATGAAAAGGGGCGAACCGTGCTGGGATGTGAGGCAGTGTGATCCCAACCCCCCTTCCTGTTCAAAAAGCTCCCTTGTGGCGGTAACCTAATGAGGTTTGGAGATACACCTGTGTGCCTGTGAGTAGTACTTCACCTGAGAGGATTTTGGCAGCATTTCCAGCAACCCCAGATGAATTTTCTTTGTTCTCTACTCTCTACTGATGAAGGGCTAAACCTAGAAACATGTATCTAGAGAAATACAGCAATGTCTGCACCAACTTTGGTGAAAAACTACAGATAATTTTCAAGTAAGTGCTAACTGTGAATTGCATTAACCAGGATGAAAAGGGGCGAACCGTGCTGGGATGTGAGGCAGTATGCTCCCAACCCCCCTTCCTGTTCAAAAGGCTCCCTTGAGCCGGTGAGCTGACAAGCTTTGGAGATGCACCTGTGTGCCTGTGAGAGGTACTTCACCTGAGAGGATTTTGGCAGCATTACCAGCAACCCCAGATGAATTTTCTTTGTTCTCTACTCTCTACTGATGAAGGGCTAAACCCAGAAACACGTGTCTAGAGACATACAGCAATGTCTGCACCAACTTTGGTGAAAAACTACAGATAATTTTCAAGTAAGCGCTAACTGTGAACTGCACTTACCAGGATGCAAAGGGGCGAACCGTGCTGGGATGTGAGGCAGTGTGATCCCAACCCCCCTTCCTGTTCAAAAAGCTCCCTTGAGCCGGTGAGCTGACGAGCTTTGGAGATACACCTGTGTGCCTGTGAGTAGTACTTCACCTGAGAGGATTTTGGCAGCATTTCCAGCAACCCCAGATGAATTTTCTTTGTTCCCTACTCTCTACTGATGAAGGGCTAAACCCAGAAACACGTGTCTACAGATATACAGCAATGTCTGCACCAACTTTGGTGAAAAACTACAGATAATTTTCAAGTAAGCGCTAACTGTGAACTGCATTTACCAGAATGCAAAGGGGCAAACCGTGCTGGGATGTGAGGCAGTGTGCTCCCAACCCCCCTTCCTGTTTAAAAGGCTCCCTTGAGCCGGTAATCTGATGAGCTTTGGAGATGCACCTGTGTGCCTGTAAGTGGTACTTCACCTGAGAGGATTTTGGCAGCATTTCCAGCAACCCCAGATGAATTTTCTTTGTTCTCTACACTCTACTGATGAAGAGCTAAACCCAGAAACACGTGTCTAGAGATATACAGCAATGTCTGCACCAACTTTGGTGAAAAACTACAGATAATTTTCAAGTAAGCGCTAACTGTGAATTGCATTTACCAGGATGCAAAGGGGCAAACCGTGCTGGGATGTGATGCAGTGTGCTCCCAACCCCCCTTCCTGTTTAAAAGGCTCCCTTGAGGCGGTAACCTAATGAGCTTTGGAGATGCACCTGTGTGCCTGTGAGTGGTACTTCACCTGAGAAGGTTTTGGCAGCATTTCCAGCAACCCTAGATGAATTTTCTTTGTTCTCTACTCTCTACTGATAAAGGGCTAAACCCAGAAACACGTGTCTAGAGATATACAGCAATGTCTGCACCAACTTTGGTGAAAAACTACAGCAAACTTTCAAGTAAGCGCTAACTGTGAACTGCACTTACCAGGATGAAAAGGGGCGAACCGTGCTGGGATGTGAGGCAGTGTGATCCCAACCCCCCTTCCTGTTCAAAAAGCTCCCTTGTGGCGGTAACCTAATGAGGTTTGGAGATACACCTGTGTGCCTGTGAGTAGTACTTCACCTGAGAGGATTTTGGCAGCATTTCCAGCAACCCCAGATGAATTTTCTTTGTTCTCTACTCTCTACTGATGAAGGGCTAAACCTAGAAACACGTATCTAGAGAAATACAGCAATGTCTGCACCAACTTTGGTGAAAAACTACAGATAATTTTCAAGTAAGTGCTAACTGTGAATTGCATTAACCAGGATGAAAAGGGGCGAACCGTGCTGGGATGTGAGGCAGTATGCTCCCAACCCCCCTTCCTGTTCAAAAGGCTCCCTTGAGCCGGTGAGCTGACGAGCTTTGGAGATGCACCTGTGTGCCTGTGAGAGGTACTTCACCTGAGAGGATTTTGGCAGCATTTCCAGCAACCCCAGATGAATTTTCTTTGTTCTCTACTCTCTACTGATGAAGGGCTAAACCCAGAAACACGTGTCTAGAGACATACAGCAATGTCTGCACCAACTTTGGTGAAAAACTACAGATAATTTTCAAGTAAGCGCTAACTGTGAACTGCACTTACCAGGATGCAAAGGGGCGAACCGTGCTGGGATGTGAGGCAGTGTGATCCCAACCCCCCTTCCTGTTCAAAAAGCTCCCTTGAGCCGGTGAGCTGACGAGCTTTGGAGATACACCTGTGTGCCTGTGAGTAGTACTTCACCTGAGAGGATTTTGGCAGCATTTCCAGCAACCCCAGATGAATTTTCTTTGTTCCCTACTCTCTACTGATGAAGGGCTAAACCCTGAAACACGTGTCTAGAGATATACAGCAATGTCTGCACCAACTTTGGTGAAAAACTACAGATAATTTTCAAGTAAGCGCTAACTGTGAACTGCATTTACCAGAATGCAAAGGGGCAAACCGTGCTGGGATGTGAGGCAGTGTGCTCCCAACCCCACTTCCTGTTTAAAAGGCTCCCTTGAGCCGGTAATCTGACGAGCTTTGGAGATGCACCTGTGTGCCTGTAAGTGGTACTTCACCTGAGAGGATTTTGGCAGCATTTCCAGCAACCCCAGATGAATTTTCTTTGTTCTCTACACTCTACTGATGAAGGGCTAAACCCAGAAACACGTGTCTAGAGATATACAGCAATGTCTACACCAACTTTGGTGAAAACTAGAGATAATTTTCAAGTAAGCGCTAACTGTGAACTGCATTTACCAGGATGCAAAGGGGCAAACCGTGCTGGGATGTGATGCAGTGTGCTCCCAACCCCCCTTCCTGTTTAAAAGGCTCCCTTGAGGCGGTAACCTAATGAGCTTTGGAGATGCACCTGTGTGCCTGTGAGTGGTACTTCACCTGAGAGGGTTTTGGCAGCATTTTCAGCAACCCTAGATGAATTTTCTTTGTTCTCTACTCTCTACTGATAAAGGGCTAAACCCAGAAACACGTGTCTAGAGATATACAGCAATGTCTGCACCAACTTTGGTGAAAAACTACAGCAAACTTTCAAGTAAGCGCTAACTGTGAACTGCACTTACCAGGATGAAAAGGGGCGAACCGTGCTGGGATGTGAGGCAATGTGATCCCAACCCCCCTTCCTGTTCAAAAAGCTCCCTTGTGGCGGTAACCTAATGAGCTTTGGAGATACACCTGTGTGCCTGTGAGTGGTACTTCACCTGAGAGGATTTTGGCAGCATTTCCAGCAACCCCAGATGAATTTTCTTTGTTCTCTACTCTCTACTGATGAAGGGCTAAACCTAGAAACACGTGTCTAGAGATATACAGCAATGTCTGCACCAACTTTGGTGAAAAACTACAGATTATTTTCAAGTAAGCGCTAACTGTGAACTGCACTTACCAGGATGCAAAGGGGCGAACCGTGCTGGGATGTGAGACAGTGTGATCCCAACCCCCCTTCCTGTTTAAAAGGCTTCCTTGAGCCGGTGAGCTGACGAGCTTTGGAGATGCACCTGTGTGCCTCTGAGAGGTCCTTCACCTGAGAGGATTTTGGCAGCATTTCCAGCAACCCCAGATGAATTTTCTTTGTTCTCTACTCTCTACTGATGAAGGGCTAAAACCAGAAAATGGTGTCTAGAGATATACAGCAATGTCTGCACCAACTTTGGTGAAAAACTACAGATAATTTTCAAGTAAGCGCTAACTGTGAACTGCATTTACCAGGATGCAAAGGGGCAAACCGTGCCGGGATGTGAGGCAGAGTGCTCCCAAACCCCCTTCCTATAATTAAGACAGGCCCTGGGAGATGGGGCTCCCAGGGCCACAGAAGGCTCAGAAATGGGGGTCATATGGCACCTTCCTCTTTTTCATGGCATTCAGCCTCAGGGGATGGAGTCCCCAGGGCCTAAAAAGGCTCACAGAGGAGAGCCGTGCAGCATGGATAAGAAAGCAATAAAAAAACAAGGGCCATGAATGTCTGTTGGGGTTGGACAAACCCTGTGCCTAACTCCATTTTGCATGGACAAAAAAAACAAAGGTTAAAGTGATATTATAGTTAGGTAAAAATGGCAGATAAAAATACCATGTTAAACTGGATTTGACCAGTTTTAGTTAACTGAAGGAAGTATAACTTGTGCACTCCCCATGACCTCCTTGTTACCTCTGAGAATATATCACTTATGGCATGCTCTTTGATATCATAGATTACATTACTGATGATATCATATGCCTTGTGAGTGCGCAAGTTACTTGAATTTCAGTTTTTTTGTTTCTCAAAATGGTATGTTTTTTAACTGAAATGTTAACATTTTCTGTATTGCCTTCTTTATTGATTGACTTGTACTTTTATAAACAAACTTTTTTGTCTGATGTTTGCTCTAAAGAAGCTTACATTTTGGAATCAGTGTGAGGCAGACCATCAAGGACAACAGTACCCAAGACCATAAAAAAGAAATGTGCACCACATATGCAATTGAGGTAATATGGGTACACTGTACATATCCAGGGAACTGCACATACCAATTGGAAGTTTAAAACACCTAGGTCACTTGGATACCTCACACACACACAGGTGTTGCCCTTAATTTTGAACATCTATATCTCCATCTTTGCAAACACTGAAACCTGTGACATTTTTCAGGTGTGTGCCATGGCCTGCCATGGAAGAGCTTTTTTGTGCAGTTTAAACAACCATTTCGACCTGGCAAAACAATTATTTTTTTTTAGTCTAAAATCTTCCTTTTAATACATGTGTTACCCCTGGGGTAGACCTTGGACAGCCACAAGAAAGAGTACAGTGTATTTAAAAGGTTCGACATGTACTTTTAATGTTTAAATGTCTTGGTAGCGAAAAACTCTTAACTTTGTTTCTCACTAATGCAAGGCCTATCTCTCTCAGAGAATTGCATTGAAGTTGCTTTAGTATTTTTTCATAAGTGTAATTCTGAAATGGGAACATATATCTCCTTCAAGTTTGGTGTCTGGAATCAATTTAAAATCCTAGCTTATTGTGAAGTCTGATTTTATGTTACAATTATGAAAATGCCACAAAAGTTGGCATTTTTTTGCATTTGCCATTTGCTACCTGGGACACATGACTGGGTGATGATGGCAGGTGGGCTTTGTGTATTCCTCTTAGACAGCCACACACATCAGGAGTTTAGGTGTGACCTAGTGGGCTATCACTGGCAGGATGGGAGGGAGCAAATAGGCCCAGAATCCCTTTCCCCTGAATAGACCGTGTTCTGTCTCCTTACAATGGGCTTAACAACGCTGCATTGTCACTTCAGCCAGCTTGAAGCCAGGGAAGGAGAGGCAGGGTTTCCGTGCTCTTCAAAGAGACTGTCTAGAAGCTTATTCTGCCTTTTGGAACTAGGGTACCTGTGTATAAAAAGTGAACCCCAGATACCACCATTACATTACACTTCTAGACTTGTGGAAACTGTGCCTGGAAAAAGGACTGCTGTGCTGCTGAAAGGACAGTCACTCTGCTGGGCTGCTGCCCTGAAGGACCTGCTGCCTTGCTGTGCCGATCTGCTGCCTGTTGCCCTCTTGCATGGGGAAGAAGAACTAGACCTGCCACTACATATTGACGAAATTGCAAAAGAGTGACTCAAAGTCTGCTGGCCTCTGATCTGAGCCTCAGTGACATGCCGGCTCCCCACAGCTTCTGGACCCATCTTAAATGAGTTCCTGACCCCCAAGTGGTGCCTCCTAGGTCCTAGGCCCTTGGCATAGCTCGTGAGGTCTTTAATTCAAGCTTCTGGGCTCTTCGTGACTATGAACTGGCTTGTTTGCAATAGAACGGTGCCACTCGCACGTAAAATCAGCGCAAGCTGTAGCAAGTTTGTCTATCGGCACAGCGATCATCACTCAGTAGCAAGGACCGCCAATGTGAAGCACACGCCTGCCCATCACCAATGCCTGGCCTGTTCCTTGCACCATGCCGTCCACTGATAGTGATGCTCTCCTTGCTCCCAGTTACCTAGTTCAATGTGAACTAGACTTGTGGCACGCAACTGAAGAAGGTAAAACTTCAGCGGGGCTAATCTGGGACTATTATCAACCCATGTTCTATTGTGGTCAGCTTTAACTTTTGACTTTGGCTGAGACCACGGTGACTAGATAGCTGCAGTGGCACTTTATGATTTTAGGTGCGATATTGCAGTTAATTGTTAACAAATACACAACTCAGTTTCTACTGATTGGATTTTTGTTGTTTTGGTCTTGTTTTATTTATTACATTTTTCTCTAGTTTTCTAATCTAGTGTTGGATCTTTTTGTGTGGTGTTTTTGCTGTTTTACTATTTGAAGTGTTGCATAAATACTTTACAAATTACCTGCAAGTTCAGCCTGACTGCTCTGTGCCAAGCTAACAGGGGGCTGAAAGGAGATAAAGTCAGGGTTTGCTTGTGCCTTGCCTTGACTAAGATTGTGGTTGTTGTTTCACCAAGGCTCACACCAGGGCTCACACGGCTAATCACCCCTGAGGGTAACCAGGTGCTGAGTATGGTGAGGGACAGAGAAAGTAGAAGAATGGAATCATACATATTTTCGTCTAGAGCAGACAGGTTTTGAGCTTCTTTTGGAAGTCCATGATGGAGGGTGTGGTTCTGAGGTGTTGCAGGTCGATTCAGGCTTTGACAGGGATGTGTGAAAAGTATTACCCTCTGTAACTGGTCTTGTTAATGCGAGGGTGCAGGTGGTAGACAGGAAGGCTGATCAAAGGCTTCTGATGGGTTGCTAGAAGTTCAAGCAGTGCGTAAGGTGTGATGGTCCGATTTTGTGGAAAGCTTTGTGGGCATGCAGAAGCAGCCTAAATTCATATATTTCCTGAACTAGGATCCAGTGGAGTGCATTGAGGTGTGCTGAGATGTGGGTGTTTTGTATGATGTCCAGGATGAGCCTGGTGGTGGCATTCTGGAAGGGTTGGAGTCAGCAAAGAATCCAGGCATGGATTCCGCCGTCCATTTCCATTGTTGAGTCTGATGTGTTTAGAGCCTGGATGACTGTACGTATGATATTCATAGGGATCCATTAGAAAATCTTGTGTAGCATCCCAGGATGAAGAAGCATGTTGAGACTGCATTTATCTGTTTAAGCATGATGAGGTTGGTGCCCAGGATGATAGCCAGGTTCTTGGCATGGTCATTAGGGGTGGGGGGGCAATTTTTGAGTGCCATCATGAGACTTCACTGGGGAAGTGCTGTTGTTTCTTATCCATGATGCAATGTTGCTCATGCAGTTGGCAAAGTTGGTTTTGGCAGCACTGGATCTGTTCATTAGGATGAGGAGGATGAGGGTGGCTGCTTTTACTTGTTTGAGGCTGCTTCTGATGTCATCAGAGGCAGCGATGAGGGGAGTTTCAGTGCTGTTGTTGGTATGGAATCCTGATTGAGATTTGTTGAGAAGTTGGCTTAGCTCTCATTCTTAAATTATTGGCTCATTCCACTCTATCTTGAGGTTTGCATGTGTGAATAGGTATGACTAATATTTGGCTTGTCGTTGTTATTGAAAGAGGGTTGGTGGGTGGTTTGTTGACCCATACTTTTGCCACTTCTTGAGTCCAGGTTTAGGTCAGGAGAAAACACCCCAGAGCTACCAGCACTTGCAGGCACATTGAGCAGGCACTAGCGTTTGCACTTAGGGGAATCTTACTTCTATGTGCAGTCTCCCAGAAAATCTAGTGCCGTTTTAACTGAACTGCCCATATGGTGATCATCTGTACAGCATTGCCATTAAGCATGATGAGCCAGATGTGCAAAGGTTTTCTGTAAATGTAATACTGTGCTGTGAAAAGTGGCTAGATACAAAAGTGACTCTGAGTCTCTAGTTTTTCTGAGACTTACGTGACCACACAATGAGTAGATGAGGATTGTATGACAAAAAAGAAAGTAAAGAGGGGTCCCATCCTGGTTGTCACTTACAAGAGAATGAATGAATGTTTTGAAACTGCATCTCACATTTGTCAGTTGGTAACAATTCACAAAGGGGAAGCTGTCCCATTAATAGCTCCCCTTTGCTAGTGGCTGTTGCTAGCATCAGGGTTAGCAGATTGCAGTCCTATTGACAGCAGCAGGATCTTGCCAATGTCTCTTTCACATTGAGTGCTGAATGCTCTAGCCAATATCCCCTGTGGGTGGTAAAGCACCGCCTGGCACTTTAATGGGCAGAGATTTCAATACTGGATCTTTGCGAATGTGACTGCTTAGGTGAAGATCTGGGGTCTCTTCAAGGTCCCTGGGTCTGCATTAGCAAGCATTCTCATGGATTCACAGATAATCTGTGTTGGACCTGGCCATTGTTTCAGGTTCATCCCCTGACTTTTTGCCTCCTTCCTCATATTTTTTCGGACCTCTCTCTGTTGGCTCTAGGACTCTGAGCACTTTATCATTGCTGATCAGTGATAAAGTGCAGGTGCTCTTGCTTTTAAAGTTGGCATGATTGGCTTATACCTAACTGACATATTTAATTTACCTGTAAGTCCCTTGTACAGTGGTATCTCTATACAGAGGGCCTGTAAATTAAATGCTACTAGTGGGCTTGCAGAGCTGCTTACGCCACCCACTGAAGTAGCCTTTCAAAACTATCTCAGGCCTGCTAATGCAGGGCCTGTGTGCTCAGTTTTCTGCCACAGGGACCTGGCATAAAAATTTACCTGCCAGGCCCAGAACTTTCCTCTTACTGCATGTATGTCACCCGTAAGGTAGGCCCCAGCTAGCCCTGTGGTCAGGGTGCTATCTATGTGGAAGTCTGGACATGTGCCAGGTAGTGTGGACTGTCCTGGTACTGACAAACAGCCTATTTGGTTTATCACTGCTGTGAATGCTGCCTTCTCATAGGATTGCATTGGAAATGCCCTGCCTTATGTGTAGCGGGTATTGTCTGATTTATGGGGGGTAGCGTAGGCATGTTTGGTATGGTTGTAATGGTGATGAGAAATGCTGTTTATTGGTGTATGTGGATTTTTTATTACTATTACAGAAATTCCACTTCTAGAAAGTGAGCATTTCTCTGTGCTTATAACTGTGGTGTTTTGCAGCTTGACTCCAATCCACGTCTGGAGAGAGTGACAGTTGGGCTTTGTGCATACTTTTCAGACAGCCTATACACAGGGACGGTGGAGGTGTCATGGAGGTGCATCTGCATGCTGAATAGTCTTCCTGGGCTGAGAGAAGGGAGAGGCGGGGCACACCTGCATTTGTAAAGGCTGTGCCCTAGCCTCACACAATAGGTTTGTTTACCCCGAACTGATGTTTGGAGCCTGTGCTGGCGGAGAGAGGGGGCACTCCCAGAACCAGTTGGAACTGGTTGGAACCTTCTCCACCATTCCTATGTAAACGCACTGTAAAACTGAGAGTATAGGGGAGTTCTCCCCACAATGGGGTGACATTTTGGAACTTACCTGGAACTGGACACAGACTGCTGGAGGTACTCCCCAGGAACCGCCATGGACTGCTGCTGCTGTGCTGACCTGTGACCTGCTGGGTCACTAGGAGGAACTGACACTGACTGCAACCCTTTGTGCTGGCCTGCTGCTGGGCCCTGCTGCCTGTGCTCCTTTTTCTTGGACTGTTATCCCCCAGGGATAGAGTGCTGTGGCCCCTGACCCCTGCAACTGTTGGAGGCGCAGGAGGAGCGCTTCATTTTTGCAGCTTGTAGCGCCTTGGAAGTACCGCCCCTGGGCTTGGGCATCGCACTCTGGAAGCGAATGTTTGAATTGCCCCCCCAGCGCTCAAAAGCGCTCTCCTGCTGTTGAATTCACTGGCGCGACCCTGGCTAATGAAAATGTCTTAGCGATTTGAAAAGTGCGCTGTTGTGGAATTCACCGCCGCAACCTGGGCTTTCGTTTCTGCACGTGATCCAGAGTTGTGCTATCCCTAGTGCCACTGGGGCACCACGAGAAGCAAGGACAGGAGCGAGCGCGCTCCTATCATGCCTCCGGGGAAAAGCATGCTCCATGTAGCGCCCCATGGGCACAAACAGGCACCTACTCTGGTATCTGCCCATCGCTGCAGCCCGGGCGGGCCGCAGCGTGCAGTGAGAAGCAGGGCAGGGAAGGAAGCCTCATCGGAAGCTCCCCACCCCACCGGGCCCCTGAGCTGCTGTGAAGACTGGCAGGAGGGAAGGAGGCCTCATCGGAGGCTTCCCCTGCCCCCACTGAGCCCCAAATACCTTGAAGAGGACACAGGTGGGGTGGAAGCCTCACTCGAAGCTCCCCGCCTGGCACAGTCCTTCCGTGTTGTTGTGGGCCCCCCCTGGGAGGCAGGTGAGCCTCCACTGTGGTCCCTGTAGTTTTGTGGGCATTGTTGTGGGCTCCCCTCTGGTTGGAGGGACGGTGGGGGCCCAGGGGCACCCCCAGATATTGTGGGCCCCAGGAGGGGTCCGATATTAAGGAAACGGAGGGGGTCCGTGCCGCCTCTTCTCCCTGACATAAACAGCTCCCAGTTTTGCACACTGCAGCGCCTGGGGCCCCCTTTTGACCTTCGTGGCACTAGAAGTGCTGTTATCATCGTAAAACAGGTACTTTTAAAGGACATATATATTTCATAGGTTCCTATATGGCCATTATTGATTTACATGTTGCCTACCTATTTTTATGATGTGCTACATATATGTGCTAATGTTCATGTTATGGACATGCTCTGCTAATATGTTTTCTTTACTTGCCATATGTTTTATAACGTTCCTGATATGGGCGTTTATGATATTTCTATGACTAGTGCCTTTTTGTAGTAATGTGATTCCAGACTACTGCTTATGTTGCAGAATAATAGGTAATTTGTGTGAAATATGTGACTACTGCTGGTTCTGCAGAGTAACTAATGTGTAACTTTCTGACAACTGCTAAGGTAGCAGTACATTACTGACATGTTGTGTTTGGTTTAATAATTGTGTTGTGTACAATATAGTACATTTTAATATAACTTGGTGCTGTGTTTCCTTTGTGGTGGGGATAGTGCATCACACGTGTTGTGTGTGTTGTGCAAACACTTCACACATTGCCTCTGGGATAGGCCTGACTGCTCGTAACTAGCTACCAAGGGGGTTGAGCAGGGGTTGTCTTGGACGTGTAACTCCTGAGTGGGTGGGTTCTGCCTGGCTTAGGTGCATACCTTAGACAGCCAGAAACCCAATTTCTAACAATCTGTCACATGAAAATGAAAGACTCATGATATTTGAAAACACATGCAAACTGCTTTTAATCACTGTGTCACAATAATAATCGGGCAGAGTGAAAAAAATTATGTTGACAATGTGCAAACACTGGGGGTCATTCTGACCCCAGCGGGCGGCGGGAGCCGCCCGCCTGGAGGGAGCCGCCATATGGCCGCCCGCCAGCCCAGCGGGAAACCCCTCCCCACGAGGAAGCCGGCTCCGAATGGAGCCGGCGGAGTGGGTATGTGCAACGGGTGCAGTGGCACCCGTCGCGTATTTCACTGTCTGCAAAGCAGACACTGAAATACAAAGTGGGGCCCTCTTACGGGGGCCCCACAACACCCCATACCGCCATCCTGTTCCTGGCGGGCGACCCGCCAGGAACAGGATGGCGGTATGGGGTGTCAGAATCCCCATGGCGGCGCAGCAAGATGCGCCGCCATGGAGGATTCTGCAGTACAGCGGAAAACCGGCGGGAGACCGCCGGTTTTCCTGTTCTGACCGCGGCTGAACCGCCGCGGTCAGAATGTCCTGAGGAGCACCGCCAGCCTGTTGGCGGTGCTCCCGCATCCCCGGCCCCGGTGGTCCTTGACCGCCGGGGTCGGAATGACCCCCACTATGTTGTGTTACCATCGTACATTTGGCTGCAAGTTATATACTGAATTGTTTTTATGGGCTTTGTAGGGAATGATTTTGTTGTTGCTTACTGCCTCTGACAAACCCTATGGAGAGAGTTTGGGATATATGTGCGAAGTTTTGAATTAGCCACTTTCTAAATGTAATTTCCTGCAAATCACAATTAGGAAATCACTATTTCAAATGTATGAAACCCTTTTGAGTTTCATTTGCGATTTGTAGTGGGTAACAAATCAACCAACCTCATGATTAAAATGCCTCACAAGACAGTGCTAAAGGGTCCCTCACTCTCTGTTCACTTTATCTATGGTGTACCTCACCCCATGCAGCCCCCTCCGCTAAACGAGGAAACAATTATGGTATCCTGTTCCCCATAGTATAAAATTGTTTGATCTGTCCAAGATGACCAACACGTTGCTTCTGATTGTGACAGCCATGCTTGAAGTTTGAAACAATAGACTATTAACCATGTGTTTGCAAGACATACTCCTGCTGCCATGTTTAGTTTTGCTACTTCAAGCATCTGCCTGCTGTGTTTTTGCTGCAGCAGGTTTAATTTTTTCGACTCGTATTTTTTAAATTTATTTTGCATATGTTGTAGAATTTCTGTGTGTTTTATTGCCTTGTGTCAAAGGGTGAATGCAAGAATGCAGTGGATTGAATATGAACGGATGCATGAATGTGACAATCAGTTGCATATTTCATTTATGATGTCTTAATGAGTGCGTAAAATTCATCAATGACGCACTATGCACTTACATTTCATAAATCAAAACCATTGGCATTGCCATTGCTTGTTTACTTTTTAAGCCAGTGCCCTTGGCTTGGCAGAGTAACAGCAATATTATAAAATAGTATATTTTTAATCGCTTGTAAGCTCATAATGTTGCGTGCTACAGTCCGCTGCACCATTGTCTTTTTTCTGGTTTCACTGTTATCTATTACACATCAGGCTTGGTATGTGAATTCCCCTCAATAATGCAGGATCCCTTAACATTTTTGTAGGAGGCTGGACTGGCTTGTAGTGAGTACCTAGGGGTACTTGCACCTTGCACCAGGCCCAGTTATCCCTTATTAGTGTATAGGGTGTCTAGCAGCATAGGCTGATAGATAATGGTAGCTTAGCAGAGCAGCTTAAGCTGAACTGGGAGACGAGTGAAGCTCCTACAGTACCACTTATTGTCATATGCACAATATCATAAGAAAACACAATACACAGATATACTAAAAATAAAGGTACTTTATTTTTATGACAATATGCCAAAAGTATCTCAGTGAGTACCCTCAGTATGAGGATAGCAAATATACACAAGATATATGTACACACTACCAAAATATGCAGTAATAGTATTAGAAAACAGTGCAAACAATGTATAGTTACAATAGGATGCAATGGGGACACATAGGGATAGGGGCAACACAAACCATATACTCCAAAAGTGGAATGCGAACCACGAATGGACCCCAAACCTATGTGACCTTGTAAAGGGTCGCTGGGACTATTAGAAAATAGTAAGGGTTAGAAAAATAGCCCACCCCAAGACCCTGAAAAGTGAGTGCAAAGTGCACTAAAGTTCCCCAAAGGACATAGAAGTCGTGATAGGGGAATTCTGCAGGAAAGACACAAACCAACAATGCAACAACGATGGATTTCCAGTCGAGGGTACCTGTGGAACAAGGGGACCAAGTCCAAAAGTCACAAGCAAGTCGGAGATGGGCAGATGCCCAGGAAATGCCAGCTGTGGGTGCAAAGAAGCTGCTACTGGACAGTAGAAGCTTAGGTTTCTGCAGGAACGACAAGGGCTAGACACTTCCCCTTTGGAGGACGGATCCCTCACGCCGTGGAGAGTCGTGCAGAAGTGTGTTTCCGCCGAAAGACCGCCAACAAGCTTTGCTAGCTGCAAATCGTGCGGTTAATGTTTTTGGATGCTGCTGTGGCCCAGGAGGGACCAGGATGTCGCCAATTGCGTCAGGGGACAGAAGGGACGTCGAGAAAGACAAGGAGCCCTCTCAGCAGCAGGCAGCACCCGAAGAAGTGCCAGAAACAGGCACTACAAGGATGCGTGAAACGGTGCTCACCCGAAGTCGCACAAAGGAGTCCCACGTCGCCGGAGAACAACTTAGGAGGTCGTGCAATGCAGGTTAGAGTGCCGTGGACCCAGGCTGGACTTTGCACAAAGGATTTCTGCCGGAAGTGCACGGAGGCCGGAGTAGCTGCAAAAGTCGCGGTTCCCAGCAATGCAGTCTGGCGTGGGGAGGCAAGGACTTACCTCCACCAAACTTGGACTGAAGAGTCACTGGACTGTGGGAGTCACTTGGACAGAGCTGCTGGATTCAAGGGACCTCGCTCGTCGTGCTGAGGGGAGACCCAGCGTACTGGTGATGCAGTTCTTTGGTGCCTGCGGTTGCAGGGGGACGATTCCGTCGACCCACGGGAGATTTCTTCAGAGCTTCTAGTGCAGAGAGGAGGCAGACTACCCCCACAGCATGCAGCACCAGGAAAACAGTCGAGAAGGCAGCAGGATCAGCGTTACAGAGTTGCAGTAGTCGTCTTCGCTACTGTGTTGCAGTTTTGCAGGCTTCCAGCGCGGTCAGCAGTCGATTCCTTGGCAGAAGGTGAAGAGAGAGATACAGAGGAACTCGGATGAGCTCTTGCATTCGTTATCTAAGGAATCCCAAGAGACAGAGACCCTAAATAGCCAGAAAAGAGGGTTTGGCTAACTAGGAGAGAAGATAGGCTAGCAACACCTGAAGGAGCCTATCAGAAGGAGTCTCTGACGTCACCTGATGGCACTGGCCACTGGGAGCAGTCCAGTGTGCCAGCAGCACCTCTGTTTCCAAGATGGCAGAGGTCTGGAGCACACTGGAGGAGCTCTGGGCACCTCCCAGGGGAGGTACAGGTCAGGGGAGTGGTCACTCCCCTTTCCTTTGTCCAGTTTCGCGCCAGAGCAGGGCTAAGGGGTCCCTGAACCGGTGTAGACTGGCTTATGCAGAAATGGGCACCATGTGTGCCCATGAAAGCATTTCCAGAGGCTGGGGGAGGCTACTCCTCCCCTGCCTTCACACCATTTTCCAAAGGGAGAGGGTGTAACACCCTCTCTCAGAGGAAGTCCTTTGTTCTGCCATCCTGGGCCAGGCCTGGCTGGACCCCAGGAGGGCAGAAGCCTGTCTGAGGGGTTGGCAGCAGCAGCAGCTGCAGTGAAACCCCGGGAAAGGCAGTTTGGCAGTACCAGGGTCTGTGCTACAGACCACTGGGATCATGGGATTGTGCCAACTATGCCAGGATGGCATAGAGTGGGCAATTCCATGATCATAGACATATTACATGGCCATATTCGGAGTTACCATTGTGAAGCTACATATAGGTAGTGACCTATATGTAGTGCACGCGTGTAATGGTGTCCCCGCACTCACAAAGTCCGGGGAATTGGCCCTGAACAATGTGGGGGCACCTTGGCTAGTGCCAGGGTGCCCTCACACTAAGTAAGTTAGCACCCAACCTTTACCATGTAAAGGTTAGACATATAGGTGACTTATAAGTTACTTAAGTGCAGTGTAAAATGGCTGTGAAATAACGTGGACGTTATTTCACTCAGGCTGCAGTGGCAGGCCGGTGTAAGAATTGTCAGAGCTCCCTATGGGTGGCAAAAGAAATGCTGCAGCCCATAGGGATCTCCTGGAACCCCAATTCCCTGGGTACCTCAGTACCATATACTAGGGAATTATAAGGGTGTTCCAGTAAGCCAATGTAAATTGGTAAAATTGGTCACTAGCCTGTTAGTGACAATTTGAAAGAAATGAGAGAGCATAACCACTGAGGTTCTGATTAGCAGAGCCTCAGTGAGACAGTTAGTCATAACAAAGGTAACACATTCAGGCACACTTATGAGCACTGGGGCCCTGACTAGCAGGGTCCCAGTGACACATACAACTAAAACAACATATATACAGTGAAAAATGGGGGTAACATGCCAGGCAAGATGGTACTTTCCTACACAACCCCCCCCCCCAAACGAAGGACAATAAGACTAGCCATGACGTGATGAGTCTTCATTGTCTAAGTGGAAATATCTGGAGAGTCCATCTGCATTGGAGTGGCTACTCCCAGGTCTATGTTCCACTGTATAGTCCATTCCCTGTAGGGATATGGACCACCTCAATAATTTAGGATTTTCACCTTTCATTTGTTTTAGCCAAAGTAGAGGTTTGTGGTCTGTCTGAACAATGAAGTGAGTGGCAAACAAGTATGGCCTCAACTTCTTCAGTGCCCAGACCACAGCAAAGGCCTCCCTCTCAATGGCAGACCAACGCTTTTCTCTAGGGGTCAACCTCCTACTAATAAAAGTAACAGGTTGATCCTGGCCCTCAGAATTAAGTTGTGATAGGACTGCCCCTACTCCTAATTCAGATGCATCAGTTTGGACATAGAGGCCCGTATTTATACTTTTTTTAGCGCCGCACTTGCGCCGCTTTTTGACGCAAAAACGGCGCAAACCTACAAAATACAATGGTATTTTGCAAGTTTGCGCCGTTTTTGCATCAAAAAACGACGCAAATGCGGCGCGAAAAAAGTATAACTACGGGCCAGAATTTTTTCGAGTAACAAGGGCTTTTCAGGACAGGTGCAGAGCACATGGCCTGCTTCAGCTCCTCAAAAGCTTTCTGACAGCTAGCTGTCCACAATACCTTTTTAGGCATCTTTTTGGATGTGAGGTCATTAAGAGGAGCCATAGTTCTTAATGAACCTCCTGTAATACCCAGTGAGGCCTAGGAAGGCTCTCACCTGAGTCTGAGTAGTAGGGGGAACCCAATCCATAATAGTTTGGATTTTCCCCTGAAGTGGTGCAATCTGTTCCCCACCAACAAGGTGTCCCAGATAAACCACCTTCCCCTGCCCTATCTAGCACTTTGAAGCCTTGATAGTGAGGCCTGCCTTTTGCAGGGCCTTTAAAACTTTCCATAGGTGGACCAGGTGATCATCCCAACTGGAGCTAAAGACAGCTATATCGTCCAAATATGCTGCACTAAAAGCTTCCAGCCCTTGCAGGACTGTGTTCACCAACCTCTGAAAAGTGGCACATGCATTTTTCAATCCAAAAGGCATTGCTGTGAATTGGTAATGGCCTCCAATGGTTGAAAATGCAGTTTTAGGTTTAGCATCTTCTGATAATTTGATCTGCCAATACCCTGCAGTCAAATCAAAAGTGCTTAGATACTTGGCAGATGCCAGTGTATCTATGAGCTCATCTGCCCTGGGTATAGGGTGAGCATCCGTTTTGGTTACCTGGTTGAGACCTCTATAATCTACACAAAACCGCATTTCCTTCTTTCCATCCTTGGAATGAGGTTTTGGTACAAGTACCACAGGAGAAGCCCATGGACTTTCAGAGTGCTCAACCACTCCTAGTTCTAGCATTTTCTGCACCTCTTGCTTTATGCAGTCTCTGACATGGTCAGGCTGCCTATAGATCTTACTTTTGACAGGCAAGCTGTCTCCAGTATCTATAGTGTGCTCACACCAAGAAGTGGTACCTGGCACAGTAGAGAAGAGTTCAGAAAACTGACCCAGGAGATTTATGCAATGGTCTTTCTGCTCAGCAGTAAGACAATCAGCCAAAACTACCCCTTCCACTAGAGCATCTTGTTCTGTGGAAGAGAAGAGATCAGGTAGAGGATCACTGTCTTCTTCCTGTCCCTCATCAGTTGCCATGAGCAGGGTGAGATCAGCCCTGTCATAGTAGGGTTTCAGGCGATTGACATGGAGCACCCTAAGGGGACTCCTGGCAGTGCCTAAGTCAACTAAGTAGGTGACTTCACCCTTCTTTTCAACAATTATGTGGGGTCCACTCCATTTATCTTGGAGTGCTCTTGGGGCCACAGGCTCCAAGACCCACACTTTCTGCCCTGGTTGGTACTGAACCTAAACAGCCTTCTGGTCATGCCATTGCTTCTGGAGCTCTTGGCTGGCCTGAAGGTTTTTACTGGCCTTTTTCATATACTCAGCCATCCTTGATCTGAGGCCAAGTACATAATCCACAATATCTTGCTTTGGAGCTTTTAAAGGTTGTTCCCAACCCTCCTTGACAAGTGTTAGTGGACCCCTAACAGGGTGTCCAAAGAGGAGTTCAAAGGGGCTGAAGCCCACTCCTTTCTGGGGTACCTCCCTGTAGGCAAAAAGGAGGCATGGTAAAAGGATATCCCATTTCCTGCGGACTTTTTCAGGGAGTCCCATAATCATGCCTTTGAGAGTTTTGTTAAATCTCTCCACCAGTCCATTTGTTTGTGGATGATAGGGTGTAGTGAACTTGTAAGTCACACCACACTCCTTCCACATGGCCTTTAAGTAAGCAGACATGAAATTGCTTCCTCTGCCTGATACTACTTCCTTTGGGAAGCCCACCCTAGAAAATATTCCCAGGAGGGCCATTGCCACTGCAGGTGCTGTAGTGGTCCTTAAAGGAATTGCCTCAGGATATCTTGTGGCATGGCCCACTACCACCAAGATAAACCTATTGCCTGAAGCAGTAGGAGGGTCAAGGGGGCCAACTATGTCAACCCCTACCCTTTCAAAGGGAACCCCAACCACAGGCAGTGGAATAAGGGGTGCATTTGGGGTGCCACCTGTCTTGCCACTGGCTTGACAGGTTTCACAGGACTTACAAAATTCTTTTGTGTCCTCAGACATTCTAGGCCAATGAAACAAGGGAACAAGCCTGTCCCAAGTTTTCATTTGTCCCAGATGGCCAGCTAGGGGAATGTCGTGGGCTAGAGTTAGGAGGAACTTTCTGTACTCCTGAGGAATCACTAACCTCCTGGCAGTTCCAGGTTTAGGATCCCTTGCTTCAGTGTACAAGAGGTTGTCCTCCCAGTAAACTCTGTGAGAGTCACTGACATCCCCATTAGCCTGTTTGACAGCTTGCTGTCTTAGACCGTCTAGTGTGGGACAGGTATGCTGTGCCACACTCAGCTCCTCCCTGGCAGGCCCCCCTTCACCCAAAAGCTCAGCAGTGTCTGCTTCCAGCTCCTCTGGTGTAGGTTCTGCACAGGGTGGAAATTCTTCTTCCTCAGAAATAGAATCCACTGTAGAGGGAGGGATAGTAGGAAGTGCTTTACTTCTACTAGCCCTAGCTTTAGGGAGCACTTGGTCCATTGTTCCAGGATCCAAGTCACCCTGTCCTTTTTGCTTTTTGGCCTGAGCCCTTGTTAAAGCAAAAATATGCCCTGGTATGCCCAGCATTGCTGCATGGGCCTCCAACTCCACATCTGACCAAGCTGATGTCTCCAAATCATTTCCTAGTAGACAGTCTACAGGTAAATCTGAAGCTACCACAACTTTCTTTGGACCATTAACCCCCCCCCAGTTGAGATTTACAACAGCCATGGGGTGGCTAAGTGTGTTGTTGTGAGCATCGGTTACTTGGTACTGGTGACCAAGTAGGTGTTGTTCAGGGTGGACCAGTTTCTCTATGACCATAGTCACACTGGCTCCAGGGTCCCTGTAGGCCTGAACCTCAACACCATTTATTAGGGGTAGTTGCTTGTACTTATCCATGTTAAGGGGACAAGCAACCAAGGTGGCTAAATCAATAGCCCCCTCAGAGACTAACACAGCCTCTGTGGTCTCCCTAATCAGACCAACCCCAACTAAGTTACCAAAAGTGAGCCCAGTTACTCCCTTGGATTGGCTATTAGTAGGTTTGCTCCCACCACCACTGCTATTAGTAGGGACACTAGGTGTAGCAGTAGGGGTTGTAGTGGTAGGAGGCTTGGTGCTTTTCTTTGGACAACTGGGATCTGTTGTACAATGGCCTTTTATTTTACATAAATAGCACCATGGTTTCTTTTCTTTGTTTTGATTTGAAGAGGATTTGGACCCACCACCCCCACCTGAGTGTTTTTGTGGGCCTGATGAAGACTCATTTTTAGATTTGTCCCCACCCTTGTCAGAAGACTTACCATCCTTCTTCTTGTTGCCATCTTTGTCACCCCCTGTATGAACTTTTCTATTCACCCTTGTTCTGACCCATTTGTCTGCCTTATTTCCCAATTCTTGGGGAGAGGTCAGTTCAGAGTCCACCAAGTACTGGTGCAACAAATCAGACACACAATTATTAAGAATATGCTCTCTCAGGATCAAGTTATACAGGCTGTCATAATCAGTAACTTTACTGCCATGTAACCATCCCTCCAAGGCCTTCACTGAATGGTCAATGAAATCAACCCAGTCTTGTGAAGACTCCTTTTTTGGTCTCTCTGAACTTTATCCTGTATTGTTCAGTGGTTAAGCCATAACCATCCAGGAGTGCATTCTTAAGAACTGTAAAATTATTGGCATCACTTTCTTTCACAGTAAGGAGCCTATCCCTACCCTTTCCACTAAATGATAGCCATAGGATAGCAGCCCACTGCCTTTGAGGGACATCCTGTACAACACAGGCCCTCTCAAGTGCAGCAAACCACTTGTTAATGTCATCCCCCTCCTTATAAGTGGGAACTATCTTGTGCAGATTCATAGAATCATGCTCTTTTGCAGGATGACTATTGGGAATACTGCTGCTGCCACCATGGGTTTCTAAACCCAGTTTCTGTCTCTCCTTCTCTACTTCTAAGGACTGTCTATCCAAATCCAGCTGTTGCTTCTTGAGCTTCAGTCTGGTTTGTTCCACTCTCAATCTATTGAGCTCCCTTTCTAACAATCTGTCATCAGGGTGGGTGGGAGGGACATTCCTTGACACAGAAGTGTGGTGAGAATGGACAGAAGGAGACCTGTCCCTTACAGAAGGCATCCTAACAGCTTGGTTAACAGAAACATCAGTTCTACTGTGGTGAGAATGAATGCTCTTGCTATGATGTGAGACAACACTATCTGTATGGTGTGACCCAACCTCAGTACCAACTATGCTAGGCTGTCTAGTATTGGGCAGGCTAGGAAGTTTCTTTCCTGAATCTTTTCCTAGGGGAGTCCCTGGATCAGATTGGGAACCATTAGCTACTTTTTCAACAGATGGGGCCCTTGTGGCCTTATCTTGTTCTCTAAGCATGTTAAGCAATAATTCCAAGGAAGGATTCTTCCCTACACTCAAACCTCTTTCTACACAGAGACTCCTTGCTCCTTTCCAGCTAAGGTGGTCATATGCAAGTTTGGACAGATCAACATTTTGGCCTGTTCCAGACATTTTTAGAAAGAGTTTAAGTGATAGAAAAAGATAAAAACGTTTTCAGAACTTTTAGGAAGACAGAAAAAAACTTTTTTTTAACTTTTAAGAACTTTTTAGAAAGTTTAGAGGTACTTTTCAGCACTTTAGAAAAGAGGTGAGAAAAGAAATGCAAAACTTTTTGGTTAGGTGTACATACACTGAACTTGTTTTGTATATTTTTCTCTTATGAAAAGTACAATGACAAGAGTGGTAAGTAGTCTCAAAGCACTTATCCCACCACTGCACAACCAATGTAGGAGGCTGGACTGGCTTGTAGTGAGTACCTAGGGGTACTTGCACCTTGCACCAGGCCCAGTTATCCCTTATTAGTGTACAGGGTGTCTAGCAGCATAGGCTGATAGATAATGGTAGCTTAGCAGAGCAGCTTAGGCTGAACTAGGAGACGAGTGAAGCTCCTACAGTACCATTTAGTGTCATATGCACAATATCATAAGAAAACACAATACACAGATATACTAAAAATAAAGGTACTTTATTTTTATGACAATATGCCAAAAGTATCTCAGTGAGTACCCTCAGTATGAGGATAGCAAATATACACAAGATATATGTACACACTACCAAAATATGCAGTAATAGTATTAGAAAACAGTGCAAACAATGTATAGTTACAATAGGATGCAATGGGGACACATAAGGATAGGGGCAACACAAACCATATACTCCAAAAGTGGAATGCGAACCACGAATGGACCCCAAACCTATGTGACCTTGTAGAGGGTCACTGGGACTATTAGAAAATAGTAAGGGTTAGAAAAATAGCCCACCCCAAGACCCTGAAAAGTGAGTGCAAAGTTCACTAAAGTTCCCCAAAGGACATAGAAGTCGTGATAGGGGAATTCTGCAGGAAAGACACAAACCAACAATGCAACAACAATGGATTTCCAGTCGAGGGTACCTGTGGAACAAGGGGACCAAGTCCAAAAGTCACAAGCAAGTCGGAGATGGGCAGATGCCCAGGAAATGCTAGCTGTGGGTGCAAAGAAGCTGCTACTGGACAGTAGAAGCTTAGGTTTCTGCAGGAACGACAAGGGCTAGAGACTTCCCCTTTGGAGGACGGATCCCTCACGCCGTGGAGAGTCATGCAGAACTGTTTTTCCACCGAAAGACCGCCAACAAGCTTTGCTAGCTGCAAATCGTGCGGTTAGTGTTTTTGGATGCTGCTGTGGCCCAGGAGGGACCAGGATGTCGCCAATTGCGTCAGGGGACAGAGGGGGCATCGAGCAAGACAAGGAACCCTCTCAGCAGCAGGCAGCACCCGCAGAAGTGCCAGAAACAGGCACTACAAGGATGCGTGAAACGGTGCTCACCCAAAGTCGCACAAAGGAGTCCCACGTCGCCGGAGAACAACTTAGGAGGTTGTGCAATGCAGGTTAGAGTGCCGTGGACCCAGGCTGGACTGTGCACAAAGGATTTCTGCCGGAAGTGCACGGAGACCGGAGTAGCTGCAAAAGTCATGGTTCCCAGCAATGCAGTCTGGCGTGGGGAGGCAAGGACTTACCTCCACCAACCTTGGACAGAAGAGTCACTGGACTGTGGGAGTCACTTGGACAGAGTTGCTGGATTCAAGGGACCTCGCTCGTCGTGCTGAGAGGAGACCCAGGGTACCGGTGATGCAGTTCTTTGGTGCCTGCGGTTGCAGGGGGACGATTCCGTCGACCCACGGGAGATTTCTTCGGAGCTTCTAGTGCAGAGAGGAGGCAGACTACCCCCACAGCATGCACCACCAGGAAAACAGTCGAGAAGGCGGCAGGATCAGCGTTACAGAGTTGCAGTAGTCGTCTTCGCTACTATGTTGCAGTTTTGCAGGCTTCCAGCGCGGTCAGCAGTCGATTCCTTGGCAGAAGGTGAAGAGAGAGATGCAGAGGAACTCGGATGAGCTCTTGCATTCGTTATCTAAGGAATCCCAAGAGACAGAGACCCTAAATAGCCAGAAAAGAGGGTTTGGCTACCTAGGAGAGAGGATTGGCTAGCAACACCTGAAGGAGCCTATCAGAAGGAGTCTCTGACGTCACCTGATGGCACTGGCCACTAGGAGCAGTCCAGTGTGCCAGCAGCACCTCTGTTTCCAAGATGGCAGAGGTCTGGAGCACACTGGAGGAGCTCTGGGCACCTCCCAGTGGAGGTACAGGTCAGGGGAGTGGTCACTCCCCTTTCCTTTGTCCAGTTTCGCGCCAGAGCAGGGCTAAGGGGTCCCTGAACCGGTGTAGACTGGCTTATGCAGAAATGGGCACCATGTGTGCCCATGAAAGCATTTCCAGAGGCTGGGGGAGGCTACTCCTCCCCTGCCTTCACACCATTTTCCAAAGGGAGAGGGTGTAACACCCTCTCTCAGAGGAAGTCCTTTGTTCTGCCATCCTGGGCCAGGCCTGGCTGGACCCCAGGAGGGCAGAAGCCTGTCTGAGGGGTTGGCAGCAGCAGCTGCAGTGAAACCCCGGGAAAGGCAGTTTGGCAGTACCAGGGTCTGTGCTACAGACCACTGGGATCATGGGATTGTGCCAACTATGCCAGGATGGCATAGAGGGGGCAATTCCATGATCATAGACATATTACATGGCCATATTCGGAGTTACCATTGTGAAGCTACATATAGGTAGTGACCTATATGTAGTGCACGTGTGTAATGGTGTCCCCGCACTCACAACGTCCGGGGAATTGGCCCTGAACAATGTGGGGGCACCTTGGCTAGTGCCAGGGTGCCCTCACACTAAGTAACTTAGCACCCAACCTTTACCAGGTAAAGGTTAGACATATAGGTGACTTATAAGTTACTTAAGTGCAGTGTAAAATGGCTGTGAAATAACGTGGACGTTATTTCACTCAGGCCGCAGTGGCAGGCCTGTGTAAGAATTGTCAGAGCTCCCTATGGGTGGCAAAAGAAATGCTGCAGCCCATAGGGATCTCCTGGAACCCCAATACCCTGGGTGCCTCAGTACCATATACTAGGGAATTATAAGGGTGTTCCAGTAAGCCAATGTAAATTGGTAAAATTGGTCACTAGCCTGTTAGTGACAATTTGAAAGAAATGAGAGAGCATAACCACTGAGGTTCTGATTAGCAGAGCCTCAGTGAGACAGTTAGTCATAACACAGGTAACACATTCAGGCACACTTATGAGCACTGGGGCCCTGACTAGCAGGGTCCCAGTGACACATACAACATATATACAGTGAAAAATGGGGGTAACATGCCAGGCAAGATGGTACTTTCCTTCAATTTTCAAATGTTAAGTGGTCAGAGAGCGATTTACAGTAGGTAAACTAATGCAGACAGGATAAGAGAGAGGAATAAGCCGTCACGTTTTTCTTGATAAGGCAACCACAACAATTGAATGTCGAGGACACACACCAGTTCCAAATAGGAATTTTTGACTGCCTGCATTTTGCCACTGTGCATTTCAATCAGTGAATTGATTTTTTGGTGTCATGTGTTAGTATCTTTACAAAACATGTGTATTCTTAGTAACACAGTCAGCGACGACCACAACGATGGCCCTGTACTTATAAATCCTACTGTACATTGATTTCAGATTTTCTACCATTTGTTGAGTGCAGTTTAGAAAAAAGCCAAGGACTATTTATTATAGGACTTATTGTCAGTGTTTTTCATTAAACTGATTCCTGACCTTCTGAATCTGTGTTACAGTAGCTAATGTCTCGTATCAATAAGACTGAGTCACAAAAACATTTATCGTCATAAACCTGCTTTTATGATTGTCAAATGGCATCATTTCCAACTGAGAGTTATCCATAAGAGGATATGTGTTACGCGTAAATTATTTTAGTACTGCGTATTTGTGCATATTAAATGCATAGAATTATGCAGTAGTACACCACATACAAAGGGTAGGAGTGGTAGGATCAGAGTTTGGCTTTGACATGAGAGTTTTTGAAAATCACAAACCTGTGAGTTTGGTATTGACAAAGTCCTCTCTGACCCCTTCCTACACTGAAAAAGGTTGTACATTTACTCATGCAAAGGTTTGGCGTAAATGGTCTTCCAAAGTGGGAAGGAAATACATAATCTACACAGGAACACGTTTGCTCTGAGAGGAGAAGAAAAAAAAAGAAGAAAAGAAAAAGAAAAAAAAATGAAAAAGTGCATTTCCACACCAGGCTACATTTTCCCCAGGCAGATTCATACCATGCTTATGACTACACATTAGGTAAACAGTAGGATGTCTGTGAAATTGATACTAGTGCAGGTTTTCAGACCTCCTCTGAATGTTTGTGAATTTCAAAAGTGATACATTTATATGTGCAAAGCAGTACACTTGCAGGTGTAAATGTATCACCTCTGTCTTAATTGCGGTCATATTATTTCTGTTGTAATGCGATAGGTCACTTTCAGATCATCTTTCCCTCGCTATAGAAACTGATATATCCTGCATATTGTTAGGCAAGGTAGCTGTTGAGAGACGTCAGTATAACAATACACATTTTGTCGAAATGTGTGTTACTTTTTAATCACGCTTTTAATTCTATCCAGGCTTACTCAGCACTGCCGATGGGCAACAGAATTACCGATTATTGGCCTCGTGATATTTTGCAATATGCTCAACCAATTAGAACATGTAGAAATCAAACATGTATTCATTATTTTTGCTTGCAACATCATCACATGCATGTGGTGAATAAAAAGGCAGAGAAGAGACATAAACACACACAAACTGGGGGCATGTATTTCTGTGTTGATGTTCAGACAGGAGCTAATATGTACAGAATGAAGGGCATTAATGTTTCAATCAATCAATCAATCAATCAATCATACCATTTGTAAAGCACAGCACTATCACCCTTAAGGGTATCTTGGCTCTGAGGGTGCTGTATCTCGAATGAAAAGCCACAAAATGAGTCTCCTTTTGAAGTCTGAAGGGAAGGAGCTGTTCGGCATGTGGAGAGGCAGGCTGTTCCAGGACTTAGCTGCTGTGTAGGAGAAGGAGCGCCTTCCGCTGTGGCTGTGATGGATGGAGGGGTGTGTGCGAGGTTTAGCAAGGTGGAGCATGGTGGTCTTGCTGGTAAGTAGAAGCTCAGTCAGTAGTTGATATAGGACAACCCTAGGTTATGGAGAGCCTTGTATGCGAGTGTGAGGATTTCGAATTGGCATCTCTTCTGGAAGGGGGAGCCAGTGGAGGTTCCTGAGGTGTGGGATGATGCTTGGGTACTTGGGGAGGTTGAGGAAGAGTCTGGCTGTGGTGTTCTTTGGAGTCCGGAGTCTTTTAGGGAGCTGGGAGTGCACTTCAGGGTAGAGAGCGTTGCCAGAGTTGAGGCGGTTGGTGACCAGAGTGTGCATGACTGTCTTTCTGGTGTTGGAAGGGATCCATTTGAAGATTCGGAAGAGCATCTGGAGGATGTGTAAGCAGGAGGAGGCAACTAAATTTACTTATCGATTCATGGATAGTTGGCAGTCCAGGATGATGCTGACCACCAGCTGTGGTCCCATATGGAGGAGTTCTTCCCGAAGATCTGGACTTCTGTTTTATCAGTGTTTAGTTTGACACAGCTGTTTTTCATCCATTTTGCTATGTTGGTCATGATGTTGCAGAAGTTGGCTTTGGCGATGTGGGGGTCTTCGGTGAGTAAGAGGATTATTTGAGTGTCATTAACATAGGACTCTATATTGAGTCCGTAGGATCTGACGATTTCTTTTAGGCAGGCCATTCAGATGTTGAAGAGGGTTGGGCTAAGGGAGGACCCTTGGGGTATGCCGCAGGTGTTGTTCTTGGATGTAGAAGTGAAGGGAGGATGGCAGATGCTTTGGTGAAGCCTGAGGAGAAAGAGGCAACCCACTTAAGGGCATTTGTTGAATGTCTATGTTGTGTAGTCTGTTAAGGGGAGTGTGGTGGGAGATTATATCAAACGCTGTATTGTAGTCCAGAAGGATCATAACTGCCAACTCTCCTTAGTCAAGGAGCGCCCTGATGTTGTCCGCGGCGGCGATCAGTGCAGTCTGTGGTTGGCCCTGAATCCTGGTTGTGAGGTGTTGAGAAGGTGTTTTTGTTCAAGGTAGTCGGTGGGCTGTTGGTTGATGGCTTTCTCAAGCACTTTGGCCAGGAAGAGGAGGAGGGAGATCGGGCTGTAGTTTTTGAGGTCACTGGGGTCAGCAAAGGGTTTCTTTAGAAGGGGTCTGGCCTCTGCGTGCTTCCATTCATCTGGGAAGGTCGCTGTGGAGATGGAGGTGTTGAGGATGAGGATTAGTTCCGTGCTGGCTCTGAGTTAGAAAAGCTGGTGGGGGCAGGGATTGGTAGCTCCCTCAGAGTGGATGAATGACATGAGGTGGAATGTATGGTAATCGGGGACCAGGAGGTTATCATATGTCGTGTGTTCACTGCTTTAGAGATGTTGTCTAGGCTGGTGGTGGAAGGTTCAGGGTCGAAATTGCTGTATGTGGTAGTGATCTTGCTGTGAAAGTTGTCTGAGAGGGTGTTGCAGAGTTCCCAGAATGGGTGGATTGTGGTCTTTGTGGCTATTGGGTTAGAGAATTTCTTAATGACTCTGAAGAGTTATTTTGTGTGGTTGGCTGCGGTGTCGATGACAGCAGTGATTGCTGCTCTTTTTGGTGCCTAGATGTGGTGATGGTAGTTGTTGAGGGATGCATTGTAGGCAGCGCTTTCGGAGTGGTCCTTCGTCATGTGCCGTTGTTTCTCAAGTTGGTGGCAGTCACATTTGAAGTTTCTGAGATCCAGAATGGACCATCTCGGTGGCTTGGAGGCGATGTTGATTTTAACTGGTTTCAGGGGGGCGACTCAGTTGGCAGATTTGGTGATCCATATGGTGAAGTTTTGGACCGCCTGGTTGAGGTCAAGGTCTGCTGTGGGCTCAGGTTGTGCAGTGCCTAGGGCTTATTTACCTTGCCACTGCTTCGGTGGGGAGTGCTGAGGTGCTTGGTGGTTGGTTAATATCGGCTACTATTTTTATTTTCTCTTTGTATGCCTTTGCAATTAGATCAAGCCTATAATTATAGTTTTGGGAAAAACAGTCGTTAATGTATTTAATAGAAGCCACTTAAGCCTTTTATATTTGCTAGTTTGTTAAACATGAATGGCAAAAAGAACTTTGCTCAAATCAAATGAATATTTTGGCACATATTGGATATTTGTGATAGGTTTTACAGTTGACAATAGGATCCATATGCACTAAATAGTCTGTGTATTTCCATACTTCAGAGGATACACTATCAGCTGAAGATAAGCATATTTATCAACAATAATGTTATTTTTCTCACAAAATGCATTTACTTTTACTGATATTCTTTATTCCATTTCCTCAGAGACATGCCCCACCTGTAGACTCTCATTTAAGCCAAACCTTCAGAACTTGAAAGCTCACTTCAGAAGAAGTCAAGTTCAATTAAAAATGTCTAGCCTTCAGAATGGATATAAAAATTTCAACTTTTCACAAGACACCTTAAATTCCACCTTTCATCTCCATGTAGTCTTATATTGAACCTTTTTGATGAATTCACTTACATATGAATGTGTTGACCATGTGGGGGAGGCTTGACCTAAATAAATATTTGTCATAACCAACAAATAAAATGCTAAATTAATGACTGGTGTAATGTGAGTTTGTTTTATTCATTTAGTTCAGTTAATTTGATGATCCATTCCTATAGCATTATTTGTATCGATTGCTGCACAAGAGCCCACTGCACTGGTTACTACCTAGAATTGTTTATTTTGTCTTGCATTCTGTATTCTGTGTTCCATTTTGGAATGTCACTATTCAAGCGTCAGACAGTTAGATAGTCACCACTCAACTGATGGGGACTTTTCTCCACAGCAAATGTTGACTTTAGTACTTACAGTTTTCTCAACCTTATCACTTCAGTTTGGTGATGAGGGACTGTCCCCAGCTGTTCCAGTCACCTCAGAGTTTCCTGATTTCTGTTCCTCCTTCAGAGTACTGAGCCTGTTGCCATCCCTACACAGAAAACTTTTGCTGTTGTTTTGGAGGAACAGTGAAGACGAGTGATGACATGGTCATCACAATCCACGCTGATCATCATCGATCCACGGCACATTTTGTTGACTTAATCCTCCAGGCTGCTCAGCACTGGGCTGGCGACATTGCACTTGACTGGTGACGTCGGGCCCTGTCTGCGAACAAGCCTTCAGTTAACCCTCTTGGCTGTGCAGCTCTGGTTGCCGATGTCGCACTTCACTGGTGATGTCATGCTTTGCCTTTGAACCAGCCTTCAGCCATGCTCGCAATCTTTGTGCCTTCAACCTTCTGCCTCCAAAGTATTTGACATGCTGTATGTATCATACCTGTAGCTCTGCATGCATGTATTAGCCGCAAGCTGCATGGCTAAAACGTAGGTTAGGTGCTGCCATTTTCTCTTCATTCTATTATTAGCAAGCTTTGTTTTGCCGGCAGCCACCTGGCAACAAAGTCTTTTATGTGCCAACATTTTTATATAATTACAAATTCCACATTTATCATCCAGCACCTTCCTATTGTACTTTCTGCCAGACGGTGGTGCTAATCCTGCAAAGTAAAGGGAGGCCCATTGAGAGTGATGGGCACATCATTTTAATGCCTGCCTTAGGCAGGTGTTGATAATGATGCTAAATATTTTTACTGGTGCAGGCATAATGTGGTGCAAAGATTTATTAAGTGGCACAATGTATACATTATGCTACCTTGTAAATATGGCAAAGGAGAATGGATTCCTTAATGTCACATTAACATAAAAAAATGATGCTAGTATGGCACTAAGAGGCACTAGGGCCTTATAATTCTGGATCTCTGTTGTGTAGGCCAAATATATGTAAGGTTGCCATTCATAGAGTTCAAACCACCATGCTGGTAGATTCAGGATCTCCATTTTCATTGGTTTCTGAGGCATTTTTCAAAAAACTGAGCCAGCAGAAATGTAGAAGACAATGATGTTAAGGCATATGTTTATGAGCAATCAGTTATCAACATTTTAAGTTATTTTGTAGCCTTTATTTCCAATTTGACTCGCACTATTTTTGGAAACATTTAAGTGGTCAAAAATAGTCACCATGGGGTAAGATGGAGGCACCAAGGAAATGTAGGTCTCATTTTGGATCCATCTTCCGATTTTCCTGTGTATCATATGGCTCCATATCACCAGATTATATTGGCATATAATTGTAGAGATCTTGCTACATTCATTACTCCTGAAGGAGCTTTTATAGCTGTATGCATGCCTTTTGTGTTAGCGTCAGCTGCATCTGTTTTCCAAAAACTGATGTTTCACTTATTTAAAGGCATGATGAAGTTATGGCATTTCTAGACAATATCCTAGTTTTTGCTGATTCTAAAGATGTCCATGAAGTAAAGTTGTCAAATGTTTTACAAGTAGTACAAGATAAAGGCATGATATTACAGATGGAAAATTGCAAGTTTCTTACTCAGGAAGTTGAGTATTTAGGGTACACTGTTTCTGTGAAAGGTATTCCTACTAAACTATGGGCATATTTATGCTCTGTTTACACCGGATTTGCATCATTTTTTTTTACACAAATCCAGCGCAAACTTAACTCCATATTTATATTTTGGCTCCAGACATGTCTAATGCCAAAATATTGGCGTTAAAGTAATTTTTTGCCTGCGGAAAACTACCTTGCGTCAATAAGATGCAAGGTAGGCGTTCCCAGGCAAAAAATGACTCAAAGGCCCTAGAGCCTTATTTATCCTCCAGTGCAAAAAGCACTCACGGGAGGATGAGGGCCTTAATTAATGGCACTGAGCATCCTTATCACCATTATTTAATGCCTGGGTAAGGGCAGGCATTAGGGGACCTGTGGGCCTTTTTCCATGTCCAGAGACGATAGAAACAGCCCACAGTTTCCCTTTCCTGCCCGCAGGGGCACCCTCACCCACCTGCATCCACACCTGGAGGACACCTATAGATCCCATCCTAGGTAAGTCCAGGTACGTTTTTTTAATTTTTTTTAAAGTGCCATGGGGGCCTAACTTGAGCCCCCCTACATGGCACTGTGCCCATTGGGCTGGGGGCATGACTCCTGTCTTTACTAAGACAGGAGTCATGAACCCGGGGGTTGTGTGTCAAAAACATGACGCTAGTCAGGTTAGAGTCATTTTTTTGACTCTAACCTGACTAGCACCATTCTTTCCTGCACAACCTCCAGTTTGCCCTACACCTCCCCTATCATGTATTTTTATGCTAACCGGGCCTTAACGCCGGCTTGAGCCATTCCTCAAATATGGCGCCCGGCTTGCATTCTGGAATGGTGCTAGCCGGCGCTATACTTTTTTATGCAAACCTGCGCTGAAGCAGGTTTGCTTCAGAAAGTATAAATATGGGCCTGTGTTTCATTCAAGCTATGAAAGTATAAGTACACCCACTGACAAGGACAAATTAAGATTGTAGCTTTGTTTGTGTGGGTTTTCTCAAATAGCATTACCATTCAGAATTTTGCTTAAAAGGTGGGAAACAATCATATGGGTGGAACAACATCAGGAAGCATTTAAAACTTTGCTAAATGCAACTAGTAATGCCCTTCCTGTAACTCCTTTTAGTCAGAAATTAAGTTGTTGTGTTTATGTTGATGCCAGTTCAGGAGGCTTGGGAGCAATGCTTACCAAGAGGTGTGAGGGTTAAGAAAACATAGTAGCTTTTGCTTTGAGACCCCTTTCTTGTTCACAAGCAAAATACTCCACCATTGAAAGGTAAGCTTTAGCCTGCACATGTGCAGTTGAACATTTTTGTGGGAGGGGGAATTTACCAATCAGACAGATCATAAACCCTTGGTAATATTTCTTAATAGCAATGGTACAGGTAGAGTGTCTTCCTGATTGTATAGATTTTTATTTAAACTTTATGAGTATGACTTTAAGGCAGATCACATACAGGGTTCTGTAAACAGTGTTGCTGATTGCCTTTCTAGACCACCAGATTTTTCTGTAAAGTCTTAAACTCATATCATTGAGGAATGTGTTGTTGCAGTTATAGATGATGTGCTGCCATTATGTGATTGTGAATTTTCTAAAGAAGCATGGACAAAATATAGTCTAAAAGATATTGAATTACAAAAAAAATTGAGTTCAGTAAACAAGGGTTAGCCTCAGGGAAAACTGTTGGCAACGTCTTTGCCACAATATCATCAAACAAGCACAGAAAGGACAATTAAGTGAAACTCTCACCAAGAAGACGGTCACAGAGGTATTCTGTTGGCCTTAAATGGATTCAGACATTTCTAGATGCCCACACAAGATACCTGACTCAAAACTGAGAAAACACTGCAGGGGCATCAGATGGAAAATAAACAGGCACCTCAGGGGGAGGGGGCACCTCAGCCGGATGAACGGATGACGCCACTGCTCCACGAGGGGGCTCTATGCCCACGGCTTTATCCTGGGGAGTGCAAAGCCACAGTCTCACAAGTCTCTCAAGTGGGTGGTTTGCCCACTGCTTTATCCTGCGGAGTGCGAAGCCACAGTCTGACAAGTCTCTCAAGTGGGTGGGTTGCCCACTGCCTTATCCTGGGGAGTGCAAAGGCACAGTCTCTCTAGTCTCTCAAGTGGGTGGTTTGCCCACTGCTTTATCCTGGGGAGTGCAAAGCCATAGACTCACAATGCTCTCAGGAGGGTGGTTTGCCCACTGCCTTATTATGGGGAGTGCAAAGCACAGTCTCTCGTGTCTCTCAAGTGGGTGGTTTGCCCACTGCTTTATCCTGGGGAGTGCAAAGCCACAGTATCACAAGTCTCTCAAGTGGGTGGTTTGCCCACTGCTTTATCCGGGGGAGTGCTAAGCCACAGTCTCACAAGTGGATAACAGTCTCCACTGGTTCTGAAGGGGCTTTGTGCCCAGAGTGATTCATGCTCCCAAGGACAGAGGTAGTGGATGTGAATCTCCACTGGTTCTGGAGGGGACTTTGTGCACAGAGTGCTTCATCCTGCCAAGGACTGAGGTAGTGGATGTGAATTTCCACTGGTTCTGGAGGGGGCTAGGTGCCCAGAGTGCTTCATCCTGCCAAGGACTGAGGTAGTGGATGCCTTTCTCCACTGGTTCTGGACGGGCTTTGTGCCCACAGTGCTTCATCCTGCCAAGGACAGAGGTACTGGATGTGAATCCCCACTGGTTCTGGAGGGGGCTTTGTGCCCAGAGTGCTTCATCCTGCCAAGGACGGAGGTAGTGGATGTGAATGCTCCACTGGTTGTGGAGGGGGCTTTGTGCCCAGAGTGCTTCACATGCAGTGTGGCAGGTCCCATTCCCTCACCTGGGTGTGTTTGCCAAAAGATTGCCTGGGAACAGGTAGCTTGATACTCCATGGAGGCAGAGACACACTCCAACCTTCCACCCTGCTGCGACTTCGCCTGCCACCTGCAGGTACAAACAGTGCTGGGCGTCATGCCTCTAGTACGCTGGGCAGGGTCCAGGACGTCTCGTGCAGCCTCGGACGGCTGGCCACTGGGGATGATTGCCATGTAATTTGTGATGGCACTGTCTAAGCACATCGTGGGGCTGGTGGCGGTGGTTGCGGCGGTGTCTGTGGCGGAGGTGCTGGCGGTGGTGCATGTGTCTGCACCTGTTGAGGTACACAGCAAGACGTCTCCTGCAGCCTCGGACGGCTGCCCACTGGGGATGATGCTGGGGACTGTTGGTGAGGCAGCAGACGTGCAGGTGGCAGTGCTAGTGGCGGTGCTGGTGGCAGTGCTGGTGGCGGTGTCCATCACTGTACTGGTTTATGTTGTGGTTGACAGAAGGGGTGACTTTGGTCCTTCAGCCGGAGCCTGACCTGATCTTCGGCTTGTGTCCCTTCCCCACCTTTGATGTCGCTGCTGGTGCCTTGCCACTGTCCCCTTTTGGCTTGGAGGAGCCCTTGCTTGCTGGTAGGTGCGGCTTCTCCGTCTGGCATGTGGGTACCTTCTTCACCTTGGCATGGGGTGGAATGGCATGCTCCTTGGCCTCGCTAGGTGGCACACTGGCAGCCCTGATGGGTGCCGCCTGCGATGTGACCGGACTTGCTGAGACCACTGTGCTGGAGGATTTGGTGGCCGAGGTGCTGGGCTGGGACCTGGACAGCCTGGCCCTACGGGAAAGATGGGGGGGAGATGTTTGGAAGAGGTCAAAGTTTGCGAGGAAGAGTTTCCTAGACACACTGGGATGGGAAGATGGAGGGGGTTTGGGAGTGGATGAAGAGGTAGTGGTTGTAGGAGGTGTACGTCTGCTGAATTTGGGTGAAGATGCATGGGCCGGAGGCTGTTGTGAGGTGGATGGCTGTGGAGTGGGTGTGTACCTGCGTTTGTGTACTTTGGGAGGAGTGCTCACAAACACACTGGGAGAGGCCACAGGGGATGTGTGAATGGTAGTGGGGGTGGGGAATGCACGTGAGCGGTGTGTGGTGGTTGGCGTGCTGGTGATGGAGGTAGTGGCTGAGGATGTAGTGCATGCAGGTGTGAGTGGAGACAAGACAGGGGGGGAGGAAGAGGACATGAAGGTGGGGTACATGTGGAGGCAGTGGATGTTGGTGTATCTGCATGGGGATGGTGCTTGTGTGAGTGCCTGTGGGATGTGTGGTGCTTATGTTTGCCATGTCCACTCTTGTGTGTTGATTAGTGTGCATGTTGGTCTGATGGTGTGCTTGGGATAGGCTGAGGTAGAGGGGATTGGTACTGGGTAGACGAAGTTGGAGGGGGGAGGCTGGACACTGGGACAATGGCTGCCATCAGTGCTGAGTCCAGAGCCTGAAATGCTCTCTGTTGGGCCGCCATGCCAGAATGAATACCCTCCAGGTATGCACTTGTTAGCTGCAAATGCCACTTAACACCCTGGATGGCATTCAAAATGGTTGATTGCCCAATAGTGAGGGATCTCAGGAGTTCAATAGCCTCCTCACTGAGGTCAGCAGGGCTGACTGGGGCTGGGGCTGAGGTGCCTGGGGTGTAGGAGATGCCCACCCTCCTGGGTGAGTGGGCACGGGAAACTCGATGAGGGGCTGCTGGGAGGGTGGTGCTGGTAGGGGGGATGGTGGCTGTACCTGTGGATGCAGTGGACACAGAGGTGTCCACTACCGCAAGGGAGCTCCCATCAGAGGAGGAGTTGCTGTCGCTGGTGGCTGCTCCTGTCCCTGTTGTGGAGCTCCCCTCACCCTCCGTCCCACTGGTGCCTTCGGACTCCGTTACTTCACCCTCCAGGGCCATGTGGGATGCATCTCCCTCCTGCTCCGGTGCCACAGCTCCTTCGCCAGATGATGCTAATGCCCGCAAGGGCAGGGTGACAAAACAAACAGTGGGGGGAGACAGAAGAGACACATGGTCAATGCCTGCAAAACCACTACCGTTGGCGGACACAACACATAGGGAGCAGCCCTAAAGCACTAAGCCATGCACTGACAGGGCAGGGGAAAAGCACATGCCCATAGGGGACTCTGTCGAGAACCATATTATGCACACCTGGAAGCCATAGGAGCCCGACTAGGTGTAGAGGGCAAATACCACCTTTGGGGTTGGACAGGGAATGAGGCTGCAAATCAATGGATCTACCTTTGTGCGTCTGCCCTGGTCTAGGGGAACCCACAGCCCACCTCCCCCACCCAAACACCTCGTAATGCACGCAGAGTCAGCTGCCCTCACGCGCCCATCCAACTCTGGATATGCCACCACCATGTACATCAGGGGATTCATGGGGCGACAAGCACCCCTTCTGCGTTGGGAGGCCATCCCCATCTGGGCCTCCGCTGTCTTCTTGGTCCAGCGGCCCAGGTCCTCCCATCTTTTCTGGCAGTGGGTGCTCCGTCTATGGTAGACCCCCAGGGTCCGCACTTCCTTGGCGATGGCTCGTCAAATCCCCTTCTTCTGGTGGACGCTGACCTAGAGGAAAAGTGAAGTAAAAATGGATGTTACTCTCCCGTACAGTTCTTCTCACATATAAGCCACAAACCTCCCACCCTGGCCCAGAAATACATACACACACTATCCTCACATGCTGGCCTGCCCCCCCCATCTTTTCCATCCACGTCACTCCATACAATCATGTGCCAACCACCATGCACACAGTTTACTCACCTGTTTGTCTGGAGGCCCGTCAGTTGCGTGTACTGGGGGAGGACCGCATCCACCAGTTTCTCCAACTCCTCCACAGTGATGGCAGGGGCCCTTTCCCCAGACACTGTAGCCATTGTTGCTTCCAGACACAGGTCACAGCAGCACTTGCAGTGTAGGCCCTCTCCTGTTGAAGGTCAGGTATCAAGTGAGGGAACTGATAGAAAATGGTGGTCACGTCCGCGGCAGTGCATACTGTCACCGCCCGCATACATCATCATTGGCTCCTGGAACCCATAGGGCCCAAAAATAACCAATGCTGAATTGAGACGGTGGACAACACCAGCGCAGTTACCTCAGTTCCCCTTGTCCCACCTTAAAGGTCAGGCAGCCGCCATTTCAGGGGACCACAAGGCAGGCCAAATAACTGCGTCACACCTATTCAGGCCAGGAAGACGGACAGACAAAGGCACATAGAGAAACTTTTTTGTTTATGCTAAACAGCCTTGTGAAACCTATGTGTTGTATGACCCACTGCTCAACGTTCTCCTCCATAGGGCACGTCCGCTGGGGCAGGTGATGAGATGGCGGCATCCTCTGGTGTACAGACCCCCAGTGGCTGTTCACTCTTAGTATTATCTAATTTGTCCACAGAATTGTAAGAACACAAGGCTGCTTTATTCTTTGTCCTAATACGTCTCATCTACGGAACTGTGTGAAATTAACACTTCGGACTTGCAAAGAACTATTAAAGAAGTATTGTTCATCTGCACTGCTAGAGCATTGGACTCCTCCTTTACTTTATACAACATATTTGTTTATGTACATTGCGGTGCACTGCCTTTTTGAGTGACCCCCAGTGGACCTGTTGACAATCTAAGACAGACACATAATTATCACTTACAGACTTGATTGTGCAACAGTTGGAGCCTGACCTGATGTCAGCTATCCGCCATCCTTCAGGAACACCCCCTCTAGTGCAGGTCCTGTCAGTACTCCATTTCCTGGCCAGTGGGTCTTTTCAAACATCAGTAACCATGGCATCAGGGATGTCCCAGCCAATGCTCTCTAACGTGTTGTCCAAAATGTAATCTACCCTGCTGAAAGACATGCGCAGCTACATCGTTTTCCCTCAGGTGGAGGATTTGCCCACAGTGAAAGGTGACTTTTATGCCCTGGGACATATCCCCAACATCATTGGTGCCATTGATGGTACACATGGCATTTGTCCCCCCCACAGGAATGAACAGGTGTACAGAAACCACTAAAGCTACCATTCTATGAATGTGCGGATGGTGTGTTTGGCAGACCAGTACATCTCCCATGTGAATGCCAAGTATCCTGGCTCAGTGCATGACACTTACATTTTGAGAAATAGCAGCATTCCTTATGTGATGGGGCAACTTCAGAGGCACTGTGGGCCATATTTATACTTTTTGACGCACAACTGCGCCAACGCAGTTGTGCGTCAAAATTTTTACCGCCAGCTAACGCCATTCCAAAGCGCCATGCGGGCGCCTTATTTATGGAATGACGTTAGCCGGCGCAGCTGACTGGTGTGCGTAAAAAAAAAAGACCCACACCAGGCAGCGCCGGCGTAGGGGAAAATGGAGCTTGGGCGTCAAAAAATGGGGCAAGTCAGGTCTGAGGCAAAATATTGGCCTCAACCCGATTTGCGCCATTTTGTTTGACTCCCAACCCCCATTGAAATGACTCCTGTCTTAGCACAGACAGGAGTCATGCCCCCTTGCCCAATGGCCATGCCCAGGGGACTTATGTCCCCTGGACATGGTCATTGGGCATAGTGGCATGTAGGGGGGCACAAATCAGGCCCCCCTATGCCACAAAAAAATTAAAAAAATACTTACCTGAACTTACCTTAAGTTCCCTGGGATGGGTCCCTCCATCCTTGGGCGTCCTCCTGGGGTGGGCAAGGGTGGCAGGGGGTGTCCCTGGGGGCATGGGAGGGCACCTCTGGGCTCCTTCCGAGCCCACAGGTCCCTTAACGCGTGCCCTGACCAGGCGTTAAAAAATGACGCCAAAGCGGCTGGACGTCATTTTTTTGGACCCGCCCACTCCCGTGCGTCATTTTTGCACGGGAGTTTAAATAAGGCGCACATGCCTTGGAGTCATTTTTTAGACGGGAACGCCTATCTTGCATATCATTAACGCAAGGTAGGTGTCCACGCTAAAAAATGACTCAAACTCCAAGATCTTTGGCGCTAGACGGGTCTAACGCCAAAGTATAAATATGGAGTTAGCTTTGCGTCGGATTTGCGTAAAAAAAAACGACGCAATTCCGGCGCAAACAGAGTATAAATATGCCCCTGTGTGTTTCTGATAGGTGAGCCTAAAGTCCCCACACAGTTTCATTTGGTGTCTGGGTATGGAAGATTCCCTAATGTTTGGAGTATGTCTAACAGTTGTCCCTCGATATTTGCAGGTGACTCTGGTTGCCCGAACCAGTCATGGCTACTGACCCCAGTGAGGAATCACATGAGAAGGGCAGAGGAACGCTACAATGAGGCACATGTGTGAACTAGGAGGATAATAGAGCACACCTTAGGCCTCCTGTAGGCCAGATTCCGGTGCCTCCATCTGACAGGTGGATCCCTACACTACTCACCGAAGAAGTTGTGCCAGATCATTGTGGCCTGCTGTATGTTGCACAACCTGGCTTTGCGACGCCAGGTGCCTTTTCTGCAGGAGGATGGGCCTGATGGTGGTCTTGTGGCCTCTGTGGAGCCTGTTGACAGTGAGGAAGAGGAGGCAGAAGAAGAAGATGTAGACAACCAAAACAACATCATCATGCAATACATCCAGTGAGATACAGGTAAGAGGATGGAACTGCTTCCCACATCTCATACTATTGTAGGACCTAGCATAAATCTGCCTTTTTACCTCTGTGTATGGACCCAGACTTGTCACTTTTGATTTCCATTTCACAGATATGGGTCCCAATTTGTGCCCTCTGCTATGTTTACTGCTGGCCTACAGCTGTGTAACATTGGTATGTGAACAAGTACATTGACATTGCTGTATTTCAGAGATGTTGCAATTACATATTTGTGAAAGCACAGCCTGACTCCAGATTGTTTTATGATTCAAAAGTGTTTATTTCTGTTCTAATAAGTGGAGAGGGGTGTTGCAATGGGCTTGGGTGATGGTGGAGGAATGTCCATGGCAGAGTCCAGTCTCTTGTTCTCACAGGTGCATTGTCCAATGGGGCATAGGAAAGGGAGCAATGGCAGTTTAAGGTGGACAGGGTGACAAAGTGGGACAGAAGGGTGACATTCAGAAGGGTCTTATTTCCTGGCGGGGATCTTGGCAATGTTCTCTGTCTTGTTCCTGGATCTCAGGGACTGTTTTCGGGGTGGTTCTCTGTCCGAAGGGGGTGGGGTGCTGGTGGCCTGTTGGTCCTGTGGCGGTGCCTCCTGTCCACTAGCGTTGGCGGAGGTGGAGGGCTGTTCATCATCCAGGCTAGTGTCAGGGGCCCGTTTGTGTCCCACTGTGTCCCTCATGGTATTGACAAGGTCTGCCAGCACCCCTGCAATGGTGACCAGGGTGGTGTTAATGGACTTCAAGTCCTCCCTGATCCCAAGGTAGTGTTCCTCCTGCAGCCGCTGGATCTTGTGAAACTTGGCCAGTACCGTGCCCATGTTCTCCTGGGAATGGTGGTATGCTCCCATGATGTTGGAGAGTGCCTCGTGGAGTGTCAATTCTCTGTGTCTGTCCTCCCCCTGTTATCCTGTGCCTCTGTCCCCTGAACCGTGTGCCCACCACCACTGACCCCAGGTCCATGATTTTCTTGGGTTGGTGGGTTTGCCTGGGTTCCCTGTAGTGGTGGAAACACTGCTGATTGACGTGTCCTGGAGACAGAGGGATGGGCCCGCTGGGTGGGTGCTGTGGTGTAGTTTCCTGAGGTGGGAGGGTCTGTGGTGGCTTGTGACAGTGGCAGGGGAACCGACTGTCCAGAGGTCCCTGATGGGCCGGGCTGGTCATCTTGATCCAGGCATGCAGATCTGCTATCATCACTGTGGGCCTCTTCTGTGGGGGGACTGGATATGTCTAGCACCTCCTGTCCGGTGATTTTGGGTATGGGTCCTGTTGGGGTGTAAATGCATAGTTTTAGTATCTCTGTGTGCCATCTTGTGCATTGGGTGAGGTACCCTCTACTCCTGTGCTTGCATAATTATGTGTGCCCTTTTGTGATAGTTGGTGTGGGGTCTGTGTGGGTATCTGTCCTGGGCATGCTTTGGTGACGGTTGTCCATGCATAGGTGTTGCATGCAGGGCCTTGGTATTGGGATGTGTGGGTTGTGATAGTGGGACATATGTGAGATGATGGAGTGATGGGAGTGAGGGTAAGGGTGGGGGCATGTGATGGCATGCAGGTGGGGTAGGGGATATCGTAGTAAAGATATGACTTACCAGAGTCCAGTCCTCCTGCTACTCCTGCAAGGCCCTCAGGATGCAGTTTTGCCAAGACTTGCTCCACCCATGTTGTTAGTTGTGGGGGAGGAGGTGGGGTTCCACCACCAGTCCTCTGTACAGCAATCTGGTGTCTTGATACCACGGAACACGCCTTCCCCCATAGGTCGTTCCACCTCTTCCTGATGTCATCCCATGTTCTTGGATGCTGTCCTACTTCCTTGACCCTGTCGATGATTCTCCGCCATAGCTCCATCTTCCTTACAATGGAGGTGTGCTGCACCTGTGATCCGAAAAGCTGTGGCTCTACCCAGATGATTTCCTCCACCATGACCCTGAGCTCCTCCTCAGAAAACCTGGGGTGGCTTTGAGGTGCAGTGATGTGGTGTGGGTGATGTGTGAGGTGCTGTCTGTTGTGATGTGTGGGGGAATGTGTTGGTGTGTGTTGTTTGAGGTGCGTGGATCTTGTATGAGTGATGGTGTTGTGTGTCTGTGGATGCTGGTGTTGTGTTTGATAATCTCTCTCTCTGGGCTTCTTCCAAATTTGTTCGTCGTAAGGGTTTGTGGGTAATGTGGGTGTGTTTTTTATAGTGTTGTGGGTGTGTGGGTGTGGTGTGTGTATGTGTATCAGGTGTGTGTATTTTGAATTGTTCAATGTGGCTGTGTTTTGTAAATGTGTGTGTATTTTGAGAAGGGTGGACTGTACCACCAATGGATTACCGCAGTTAAAAACATGCCAGGTTGATTTGTGGGAATTGATAGTGTAGGCGTATTCTTGTTGGCGTGATGGTGTAGGTTTTGGTATCGCCAGTTTATCACAGACCTTTGGTGTGGTGGACTTGTGTGGGTGTCTGTATTGTGGCAGACTCTGGGATGTGGGTCGTAATACCTGTAGTGGAATTCCGCACCACAACGGTATGTTGGCGGTCTTCAGCACGGCGGAAAGCTAGATTTACCACCAGGGTTGTAATGAGGGCCTAAATGTCCTTATCATGTCAAGAAAAGTGAATCCAAGTTTTCCAAACCATTTAAAGTTGTTTTGGTAGGAAGATCCTTAGTTATACTGAACAATGGTTCATGGTGGGGAAAGACGAGAAATGCTAAATTTGATGAAGATATTATAAAAGTTGATAAAGAGTTGTTGGTTAACATAAAAGATAATAATATTTTGGAAAAGTGAGTGAAAGTAATAACAAAAATAACTTTCAGGAAGTTGGAAAGGTGTTCAATGAGGTACATTCTGACTCTGATGTGGATTTTGAAATCATTTAATTCACTACTTTATCTATGGTTAGCAATTAGGTTTTGCAAAGTGATGATCACAAATCTGTGGAAATCTGTCCAAAAAGAGAGATAAGATCACCCAAATAATTTGCTGATTTTATGTTAGGTTAAATTTGTGCATGCATGTCTTCTTATTGTTTGTCTGTATTTTATTTGCAATAGGTTTTAATAGACATATTATTTATTTATTTATCCTTTTTAATATTAAAGGGAGGATATGTGTTGTAACGTGGGGTAGTTTTTTTAATTTAGTTGAGTTATTTTGATGTTGTTACGATCGCATTATTTGTATTTTTTTGGTGCATGAAGGCCCACTGCACTCATGATGACTACCTGGAATTGCTTATTTTGTTATGCATTCTATATTCTATGTTCCCTGTTGGAATATCACTGTTCAAGCCTTAGACAGTTAGACACATGTGACTTACCTGGATGGTCAGCACTCCACTGCTGGGGACTTTTCTGCACAATAAAAGTTGACTTTGCTATTTACATTTTCCTTGACCTGATCATTTCAAAGACAAATATCGTTATTCAAATCTGACTTCCCTACAGCTTTCTTTATGAGCTCCCTGTCCTCCTGCCTTTTTGGTACCCTCCGTTTAGACCACTGACCTATGCACAGACCACTGGGGTTCAGGTACCTGCTATTCAATACACAGAAATGCAGATGTATACTACTTCTGCGATTACCACCTACTATACATTACAACTTTTTTAACACAAGTTTTCCTAGTGAGTGAGGACTCCATACTACACACATACATAATAAGAGATGAGAATTTTACAGCACGGCCTGTCTTTACCTCAATATTTTACTTCCAGCAAGCAAAAAAGTTGCTCTTTGTGACCTCAGTCTTTCCTATTCGAATTGTAAATCCAATTTTTAATCTGGGAGTCACAAAGTTCATGAAGCACAAATTACTGGATTGGCATGAATTCTATTATCAATGTTCCAGCTTTATATACTGATGGAGGTATGTGCATAAAGAGATGGAGTAGTTGACTGCAGCGTAAACAGGTTCATGTGATTTTGAATAGTCATTTTTTTAGATGAGTAGTTAATTTTTCTTTGAACATTACTTATCTAATTATATTAAAAATATTTTCATCACACTACTTAGGGTCAGATTTGATGACCTTCAATTAACTATGTCTAAATGTGTACCAATTTGTACCGAGTACTGAAAGATTATTAAACAGATTTATTGGCTTGTTTATATGTCCCACAACCGTGTATGGACTGATGGATAAAATAGTCGATATTTTATGAAGTAATGTTGCCCGAAAAAGAAAAAAAGTGAGATGTTTGTTACTAGTCTTGTAACTAGTCTTACATTTACCACCATTGAAATGTATTAACTCCCTTTATATTTCACCATTTAAGACTGGATAGAGGGTACATGTCACACAGACTACTTTGGGGATGTTGCTACTAATATTGTTTTGCACACAACACAACCTGACGGTTATGATCAGCTGTGAGATTTCCTTACCAGGCAGTCATTGCTTACAGTGACTTCAGGCTCACCCTATGGATAGAAGTACCTATTGGGAGCCATCAGCTATATCTATGATAAGTCTTTGGTAAAGACCAACTACTGGTTTACCGTTATTTGAGCCAATGTCTTCTTATTTCATTGCCGACTTTGCTCGAGGTGTCTGAGAATATCTTGGATCATCCTTGGCATGCAGTCTGACACCTGCCATTGTCCTACCTTGTGAGGTAGGAAGCCATTGATCAGTTTGAAAGTCTAACATGGCTTGCATTAAGAGTGAATGCTATGTGGGACTTCCAGCCAACCTTCAGATTGTGGAGGGACTGTAAATGCTCCACTATTTCTACGCCCCTCCAGTCCCAAAGATAAGAATTTCTGTGACATATGACTGAATACACATGGTGTAAGGATTCATAAGGGAAGATTAATCTTCTACCAATGGAAGGGAGGTAAGGATTAGACCTTTTCCTTAAAGACCATTTTGTGCCTACTGTTTAGGATTGCCAACCCCAAGAAGGAGGTATTTGTTGAGATTGTTAGTTACCTCAATACTGTATGCTGCCATTAAAGCCAGGGCCTGCTATTCAGCACCCTCTTGAATAATTCACTCAGGCTAGCATAACTTTGGGATCTTGAAGCTGGTTTTCATCCATCAGCCAGGGTCCATCTCCTTTTGGTCAGCTTGATCACCCTCACATATCACACAAGTGATACAGGAAGCACAAGCACCACCCACCCACACACACACACACACACACACACAAATAGTCGCACACAATCAATATCAGCCAGGAACAACTCAAACATAGGAAAGGAAAAGCAGGACAAATGTATAACTATAAAACCAACAACTGGTTGGTCTGAATATATTTTTCATAACACAAATAGAAAAGTTCAAGGCCAATGGCCAGTACAATATCAAAACAATGTGGTGCGTCAAAGGTACTATATGGTGCCCCAACATGACTCCTTACTGCTATGTACATGACTCCTTACTGCTATCTAAGCTCCACCGGTTGGAACATTAATGAGGTAGGCAGGCACCACAGGGATCCCCAGGGGAGGTGGTTGGAGGAGGGGGGATTGGAAGTAGGCTTGGGAGGAGGTTCCACTTTGGCTTGCGGGGTGTTAGTTTAGACTTGGGGAAAGGTTGGTCTTCATGGGAGGGGTCAACTTCTTGGTGAGGAGGGGCATGGGTACTGGCAGGTGGGTAGGGAGGTCTTGGAGAGGGAAGGGATGGCCTTGGTGAGAACAACGGATCATGTAGGGGTGTCACGGGGGAAGGAGTACGGAAAAGGTCAAACTCCGAGGGAACGTGTTTTTGCATACACTGGGACGATCACAACAAAAGGTTTTGGGTGTGGAGGATGTGGTTGTATGAGGTGTTGATGTAGATGTCATGAGTGCGTGTTTGTAGGAGGTATGCTTGTGGGTGGTGGGTGTCTGTGGGGTGGGTGAGTGAGGGCGTTTATGTGTCTTGAGCTGAGGATGACATTGTGGGTGGGTGGCTGTCCTTTGGGGTGGTGACTGCAGGTATGGTGGGTATACTGCATGTAGGCATGTCAGTGGTTGTGGTGTCTGTGGGCATGGTTACTGGGGTGGATGTCTGAGGATCGGCTGGGGTGATGTCTCCGGGTAGGATGGGTATGGTGCCTGGATCAATGAATGTTGGTGTAGTGTCTGCAGGTGTGTCAAGTGTTGATTCTGTGATGCAAGGGTAGTGGAAGTGTCAGGGCGGGTTATGACTATTGATGTGTGTACAGGTATATGTTGCTTGTGTGCATGCCGGTGGTGTGTCTCGTGGTGCTTATGTTTGTCTGCACTACCCTTGGATGTTGAGGTGGATGTATACCTGCCTGTTTGTTTGCTTTGGCTGGGTCAGGGAAGGGGGACTGGTATTAGGAAGAGAAAGGTGCAGGGGGGACAGTAGACAAAGGGTGACTGGCTGCTGTCAATGTGGAGGCCAGGGCCTAAAATCATCTCTGTAGGCCAGCCAGTGCCCTGTGAATGCCCTCTAGGAACTCATTACTCAGTTGAATCTGAGTTGACAGTCCCTGGATGGCATTCACGAATAGTCAACTGACCCACAAACATTGATCTCAGATGGTCAATAGCCTCCTCACTGAGGGCAGCAGGGCTAATAGGGGCTGGGGCAGAGATATCTGCTGCAAAGGAGTTGCCCACCCTCTTGGGTGAGCAGGCATGACTAACTGGGTGAGGGGCTACTGGGAAGACGGCGATAAAAAGGGGGTGGTGGAAAGAGAAGGTGCTGGGGTGGTCTCAGATGGGTCACCCACCACCAGGGAGTGTTCACTAAAGGAGAATTCTGAAGACGATGAACTGGATCATGTTGCCATCTGTGCCACTGGGTTCCCTTGGTGTTGGTGTTCTTGTGACTGGAGGTCACATAGCCAAAAGCATCCCACCCGGCTGTGCCCCATCTCCTTCTCCTGCTGATGCTGATGCTGGGAAACAAAAAATGAGGTAGGGTCATCACATTCTTTACATACCACTCTCATCATCTTGTAAACATCAGTAACATCACATCTAGTTGTACAACACCACGAGTAGTACCAGTTTAGTGCCAACATCACTTCACAACAAGATACAATGTATATTCCTCAATCATAACATTGGCACACATCAGCTAAGCTACCTATCTCACACCTACAACACCATGATATCAGAAGTGCTATCACACTAACCGTGTCATGACAAGGTGGCTTGGCAACATGATACTGGGTCCCTATCCACAGCAACATAGTCGACCAACAACCAAGCTATGGGAAATAGATGTAACATAGATTTCCACATATTAAATATACAAACAAAACACATACTACCTAATTGGCCTGATATAATGTATCAGGTAAGGAAACATATTGTATAATAAACACAAGACAGCATTTTACATACAAGCCATACCCACTTCATGTCAGTGAGTTCACAACTTTCAAAATAGAAATTTTCCAATATGCAACTACTCTAATTGGCATAACTAAATTCCAGAAGATGAAAGAGTCAGAACACATGTCACTTACACATGTACCAGTAGTACTGTGGGAAGGGATTACAAATAGACCAAGTCATCTAAGTTATTGTCCTCCTGAAAACAAAGTATAGCACTCATATAAGGCCCTAATTAGCTCAGAACATTTACTCACACACAACCACATGTAGTATATCTACTCTTTCAAATCAAAGGACACCTGTCATGTGAATGAAGGTGACATACAGCTCAATGTATCATGCAATTATCCCATCAATAGCTCAATGACTGAGTGGCAACATCACTATCCACACATAAGACATGACTAGCCTTGTATCTGTTCTGGAAAAAATCAGAGCGACAAATCACATCAGAGGCTACTATGATAGGTAACCCACCATGCTGCAAGCCAAATGCCTGAATACACATACCATACCACACACATGTATATGTGAACTACCACACCTGCACCACACTGGTATCAGTACAAACAATAGGTTTCATACAACAAGGACTCAAAACATATCCAAAATAGTAATAGAATGTATACTTTAAATTCATTACAATGTGGATTCCTAAATTTCAATGTACTCATGATGTTGGTAAAAACTGTGAAGATTGTAACTGTGAATAATATGTATTGGCCTGTTTATCATGCCTACAACACTATGGCTAAGGAAATAGCTGTGTAGCCACTTCCCACCTACAGAGCATCAGCGTGGTACTAAAATCCATATCCCTGACATGAATGTATGAGAACCAATATGAGTCTAGCAATACTTCCATGGTTACCAACATGTCGGTTGTCCACTCAGATGACACATTACAGAGGACTATGTACATCTCTCACTTACCAAGGGGATCCACCTTGTAACAGTTCTGAATCGTTTTTTAAAGTATGGCATGTGAAATGTCAGATAGACATCACAGCTTCACATGATGCTATCACCAGAGACCTTTTGAAAAGTAGAAATACTTTGTCAGACTCTATTGCACATAGACATGGATCAGGGACATTGGAATGGACAGAGTGCAAAAACCAGGACAACGTACCATCATGGTATTGGGTGTGTTGACCTGTAAGTTGAAAGGAACAACCACCAGGGTATGAAAAGCTGTACAATATGACAGTCACAGGTGCATCATCATATGCTTCTGTACAGAAGGGCCAACATAATAGAGTAATATCTCCCTATACGAATTAGATTGTGCTCACCTGTGTACCAATGCTGGGGACTGTTCCTTGGGGATCTAGGACCCTTTGCACTTACCACATTGTCACAGCTTGGAAACATTCACATCATATACTAACCTGGTAATGGGATGAAAATGTGTCAAGTCTGAACTTACACCCTTGTGGCTGCTGTGCTGCCCTTAAACAAATGCCCATCCAACTCTGGGTAGGCCACCACCAATATGCAGGCCATTAGGGTGGTCAAGGTCCGATGGATACCCCGTCCCCCTTGGGAGAACATCCCCAGCTGGCCCTCTGCAGTCTTCCTGGGCCCAGCGTCTCAGGTCCTTAAACCACTACGTACAGTAGGTGCTCTGTTGGATGTGGACCCACAGGGTCCGCACTTTCTTGGCAATGGCACACCAAATCAGTTTTTTCAATGGGTGTTGACCTGCATGGATGAAACAAACAAGAAGACAATTTAATGTCGACATACACAGCACATAGTGCTACTAGCCATACACAGACTGCCTACAACATCCCCTTCAATAAGGGATGGCCATCTGCAGTCAGGCCATATGTGATGTTGGGACAGGCCTACAACATCCATATCCAGCACCAGTTGTCAGCTTGAAACATGTAACCAGACCACAAGCATATCTCTAAACATGGTATATCTTTCCAAATAGATTTTTCACACCACCTTCAATGATCATGTATTACAGTCTGCAGTTGGATCAGGGCACATATATCACACAGTCTCTACTATGTCTCGGAACACAAAATCTATCTGTATACATATGCACATTCCGATCTATCCACACATTTTACCACAATCCATCATTCCACCACATTTTCAGGACATCATCATACACTTGACCCTTAAAACATTGCAACTGCATTGTAATGACCTGTTCCTCTGGTGCACCATAGAGCTGTCAATACGGACCTCTTCCACAAGCTTATCAAGCTTTTCTGGGGAGAAGGCAGGGGCCCTATCACCTGTAGGACATGGCATGATTACTCCTAGAAGTAGGACACAGAAGCTCAGGTTGTGGAGGTCTTGCTGGCAGCAGTGTCAGGAGTCAAGTGAGAGAGTAATTATGAGTTGACCATCATGTCTGCAACGTAAAAGACAGTCACCACCATCAGACATCTTCATTGGCCCAAGAACACCAAAGGCAGCATTGTGTTTGCCTACCGCCATAACGACTTCCGCCGGCAGACTTAGGTCACTTCCTAATGTCCAGTACAGTAGGTCGGGTAGCTGGCATTCAAGGCTCATATATGAACAAAGAAATTATTTAAAAGTTGCATCACAAGCTGTGAAACATATCTAAAACATTGTGTTCACTGCTGGCTTTGAACAAACATGTGGAAATGTGCATCCATTATGTAGCGGATGTAAAATAGATGTGCAGAGCTGGTACAATATGACATATGGTACGTGTTCATATATGTGCAACATGTTAAGAATGTTCATGTCACATAGACTGTCAGTGACATGCTTTTACATTTCTTAAACGTTTCAGAGGAAAGGGGATGTACATACAGTGATAAGCCACTCTTTGCCTTGGTATGGTCAGTGTACAATGTTTCATCAGTTTCGTAAGGATTTCAGAGCATTATCTGTGACATGGGTATGATAATACTTCTGATGCACAGAATAAGTGATACACATACATTCTAGTTTTCCCCAGATAGTTACACTGGCATGAGAAGAGTGAGAGAACCTCCAGTGTACCATCCACTAGCAGACCTGCAGAGCATGGTGGAGCGACATATGATTCAGATCTACCGCTTGGATAGGCATACAATCATGGATCTCTGTTGTCAGTTGGAGCCAGATCTGATGTCTGCCATTTGTAATTGCGAATGCATACAACCCATTTTTAAAGTTATGTCTGTGCTGCACTTCCTGGCCACAGGCTCCTTTCCAAATACAGTGGCCCTAACTGCAGGGATGTTCCAGCCTATGTTCAGTCTAGTCTTGAAGGCTGTACTGTCGGCATTGTTGAAACACCTGAACAGCCACATCAGATTTCCACAACGTGAAGATTTGGCCCATGTAAAAGCTGAATTTTATGCATTGGGACACATTCCACCTATAGTTGGAGCCATAGATAGCACCAATGTAGCCTTGGATCCCACAAATGTCAATGAACAAGTGTATAGGAACAGGAAAAACTATCACTCCATTAATGTCCAAGTGGTCTGTTTAGCTGACCTCTACATTTCACAAGTTTTTGCAAGGTACTTAGAGTCAGTCCCTTATTACTTCATCATGCAGAACAGCAATATCCCACTGCTGATGACGCAACATTACACAGAGATGGCCTGGTTGGTTGGTAAGTCACATATGTCATGTTTGTCTGTAACTTTTATCTGCTAAAAATGTGTGGCTCTCTATTACTAATGTTTGCCTTTCTAAGCTCTTCTTTACAGGGTACTCAGGTTACCCAAACCGCCCCTGGTTGTTGACACCAGTGATGTATCCAACCACCCCAGGGCAAGTCCGCTACAATGAGGCCCACGGAAGGACAAGGTGTGTCATGGAGTGGACATTTGGGGTCCTGAAGGCAAGATTCCATAGCATCAATAAGTCTGGTAGAGCCCTTCTCTACTCACCCACCAAAGTATGTCAAAATATTGTTTCCTGCTGCATGCTCCAAAATCTCGCCCTGAGATGTCAACCCCTATTTATACCAGATAAGGGGGAGCCAGCAGTTCCAGCGGGTGATAATGCAGATTAGGAAAGTGAGGAAGAGTATGATGAGGATGAAGCTGGAGATGTCAAGGCAGATCTCATCAATCAGTACTTCACCTGACTTTAGGTATGTGATGTTATGTAATTTAAATAACTCGGTGGGGTATTGGTGGGGTTGTGAAGTGTGTCACGTGAAGTGAACATGGATTGAACCAGGTACTGTCAGGCATGAGATTTGTAGTGTGTGAGTTCTATGCCCGGACTGTCAGGACAGGGGGATGGTAGTCCTTTTCCACTCAATAGGCCTGTTCGGTATTGGAGGTTTGTTCAATGGTGCCGTGTGTGTTCATATGTCTCTCACAAATCTCATCCTGTGCTATCCATACCATCAACCATCAGAATGATTTGTATAGGTAATAACTAACTTGTATGTAGCTGTCTGTTACGACTCTGTCGTCCCATTTCTAGGGGGCGCTGTAAGGGGACTGTCGGAAGCCTGGGAATCACCTTGAACACTTATCTAGAGTCCCTTTGCTGACTCCCGTTTGTTTCTCTTTTCGCCATGGTATGCTTTTGTAGTATTACATTTGCTTCCTGGGACTGAAAATCCCATAAACAAGAAAGCCTGGATTCTGTTTTACATTGTTTTCTATGGGAGAAATCAAGTTGCTTCTCTTCACTGGATCCTCTCCTCCAGGACTTGCGAGTGTCTGAAACTAAACACACCTGAGACCTCTCCTGTGCAGCCCAGTCATGTGATTCCACCCGGGGTTATCAGCAGCTTGGAACTGAGCTTGGAACTGAGCTTGATTTCCTCAAGATCCCCTGTCGTGCATTGGAGTTTGATTCCTTTGTGTGACAGATCCCTTATGAGATGTTGTTCCAGTCTTGTTTCTGTTCTGTTCCAGCTTGAACCTGTTTCCTGCTTCTCTGCCCTGCTCCTGATTGTTCCAGCCAGAGTCTGTTCCCTATCTCCTAGCCTTGTACCTGTTTGTTTCTTCCAGAGCCTGCTCCCTGTTTCTCTGTTCTGTTTCAGCCTGAACCTGCTCTCTGTTTCCCAGTCCTGTTTACTGCTTATTCCTACTCCCGGTATTCCAGCCCAGTCCTTGCTTGATCCAGCCAGAGTCTGCTCTCTGTTTCCCATTCCTATCTCTGTTTGTTGCAGCCAGAAGTATGTACCCTGTTTTCCAGTCATATTCCTGCCTTTGCTTCAGCCTGAGTCTGTTCACAGTTCTTGCCTCTGTCTCTAAGTGTGTTCCCTTCTGTTTCCGTTTCTTCTTAGGTATTTGTGTCTGGTAAGTGTTCTATCAGTCTTCACCAGTGTATAAGTGTCCTCCTTTGTACTGGGGTTGGTGCCTGGTTTCCAGGAGGCTATTCCAGCACTCATCCTTGTCTAGTGTTATATGTTGTCTTTCGTGCCTAACAGTGACAGTGTGCTATTTCGGTTTTTCCAGGAATCGCCACTGTATTTCCATCTGGACCCACAAGAACTTGTCTTGTGTATGTAAGTGCTATCCTTGATTGTGCTCTAGGGTCCAGAGACAGAATCACTTCTGCTGCCTCCTTTCTATGAGGCTTGTGGTGTGACTATCTGTCAGAGCAAACTGCGCACAGGCTTTGACAATCCCTGTCACTGTGGGAGGTTCTGCACCATACCCCATGTACAACCCCAGTGTGTTTGTCCATTAGTAATCTGTTTCCTGTTTGTTCACACAAGGGTTGTTCTGCTTTTACTTTCCTGTTTCCTGTGCCTGTCCGTAGCTTTCCCTTCCCATGTATGCCTTTAGCTGCTCTTCTGCCCCAGTACACTACCTCTCTGGGATATTCTGTGACCTCAAGGGGTGTCCCAACTAGAGTCCTGGTCAGACCCGCCCGAAACCGTGACACTGTCACTGTGTTTCCTCACTACAGGACACTGCGCATGTGTATCAAGACTGACATAGGTGAGTGGCATGCCATCTGATACCTGACCATGGGAAGAGGAAGGTTCCATAACTGGGAGAATTTGTACAGAACTCTGTCTGTATCATGGGGTATGGTCATTTGGGAGCTATGATATGGGTATGTGATAAGTCTTTAGCTGATGATACATTGAAACAATATGTTTGTCTATTGGATTAGTTACAGACTAAAATGTTCTTAACTTCAGTAGTCTGTGGGGTGGTAGTGATTGACACCTATGACGAAACACTGAAGTGAGCAGCATAAATTCACTATGTGATCATTGACATTCTCCCAACCTATATGTGGGGAAGTTCAACGAAAGTGATTTGAGTTATGTCCATCAATACTATTATTCAATGGAAAAACTACCCTGATTAAACAGTACATATGAGATGGAACTTTACAAATGTACTGCATTGAAGAGAAACTTTTTGTGCAAGAGGTGTTATAGATGACAATTAAATATGTCTGATAAATGACTATCACACATGATCTGTGGTTAAGTAGTATTTATTGAGGAGTGTGCAGCAAAATTTGTGATTTGGATCAAATATAACACAAAGTAAGCAGTAAAGGGTTCTGTCATGGTGGATGAAATCATCAGGATAGCTGCTATAACATTTGGAGAAACAGGTCCAGTGTCCTTGTAACATAGGAAAATGGAGATGGGTTTCAGAAAAGTCAACAGGGTGTATCTATGCCAAATTAGGGGAACCAATCAGTAGAGGTTCACATCCTGGCAGTGGTTGTGGTCTTGCCATCTGCTTCTGGGACATCCATGTTTGCGGGGGAGGGTTCTTCAGCTACAGAGGCAAGGGTGTCTGTGCCATGTCCTTCCCCTGGCAGGGCCTCCATTCCACTATAAGTAACAGATGTAGAAGGGGCTGGTGTCTTATTGCTAGTGGAAGGGGCAAGTTTGTTTATACAAAGCCGACTCAATGTAGTATTAATATCTCTCAGCACCCCTGCAATTAAAGCCACGTGATGTTTTGGGGGGCATCCATGTTTGCAGGGGGAGGGTTCTTCAGCTACAGAGGCAAGGTTTTCTGAGGCATGTCCTTCCCCTGGCAGGGCCTCTATTCCACTAGCAGCCTCAGATGTAGAGGGGGCTAGTGTCTCATTGCTAGTGGAAGGGGCAAGCTGGTTTGTACAAAACCGACTCAGTGGTATACATGTCTCTCAGCACCCCTGCAATTAAAGCCACTTGGGAATTTTGGACCTGCCACTGCTGCATGACTTCCTGTTGGGTGTCCCTCTGCAGCTGCTTTATCTTCCCCATCAAGGTAAGTACCTGTCCCATCACGCCTTGGGATTGTTGGTAAGCTCCCAAGACCTGGGAGATGGTGTTCTGGCCAGTTGTATCCCTAGGAGCCTCCATCCTCTGGCCCACACCATCCCTCCCATGTATCCTACCTCCACATGCCTGTGCCCCTGGCACAGTTTGCCCACTTCTTCTGGTGCCAGGTCCATCATCATCTGGGTTTATGCCAGGAGACTCGGGTACCTGTACTGGAGGGCACAAGATGGTAGACAATGTCCTTGGAACACAGGTTTGGGGCAAATGATTGCCTGTGATGTTGAAGCAACAGAGCTGGGAGGAGTTGATATGGACAGGGTGAGGCTCACATTGGTTGACTGACCAGATGGGCCAGCTTTGTCCTTAATGCACACACATCCAGGGGTGTTTTCCTCACTGAGGCTTTATCCAGAGGGGTAGTGGCAGTCTCTGATGTGTTTTGCATGGTGACTTTGGCTAGGTTACCTGTAGGAGAAGTGGAACTCACAGTTGCTGAAGGTAAAGCAATAACTGATATCAAAGTTTGACCACAAGACATGAGGAGGCGGTGGGGCCCACTGCCAGCCTTGAGGATCCCAGCTGGTGCCTGGTGGCCAAGGAATGTACCTTCCCCCTGAGGTTGTTCCCCTCTTCCTGATGTTCTCCATTGTGTGTGGGGAGCTGCCTACAGAATTCACCCTGTTGACTATTCTTTGCCACATTTTCCAGGTGATAGATGTTGGCTGGACTTATGCTCCAAATAGGTGTGTCTCTACTCTGATTTCGTCCACCATGACCCTCAATTCATCATCTGTGAAACAGGGATGTTTTTGCAGGGACAAAGTAGTGGTGGATGAGACAGTGATGAAGACTCAAATAATAAGATTAATCAATTAGTGATGATTTGTAGGTGCTGCGATGTAAGTTGTTGACAGGTGGTGTTGAATGTGTGCGGTACTGTTGTGTGTGTTGTGCAGGTGTGGCACGAGTGCTATATGAAGTGCGTATGGATGGCTATTCTGTGGTTGGAATTTATTTTTTTCTATCTAGCATTGTCTGGCGTTCTGGTTGCAAAGGATTGTGACGTGTGAAGGAGTGTGTTTTATAGTACAGTGTGTAGGTGTGTCGGGTGTGAGGATGTTTGTCAGATATGTAGTTTTCAAACTATCTAATATGGTAGGGTGTATTACTGATGTGACCGCCGACCGGTGTGATTTGCACCACCATTGGTGTTCTACCATAGAAGAACTGCTGTCGTGATTTGTGGGTTGTAATAGGATCTGATTTTTTTGGGTGGACTGCCTTGCTGGTGGTAGGACCACCACTTTCACACACTCCAATGTGCTGGCAGTTTCCGAATTTTGGCCGCATTTTGGCAGGCTCCACTGTGTGAGTCGTAATATGGCGGTTGGTTTACTGCCAATATGGCGGTCATTTTTGGCCACCTCCTCAGCAGTCTTGCCACAAGACTGCTAAATTTGTAATGAGGCCCTATGTATGAAGGTAACATACATAAAGGTAACGACCCTTCATGATTTATCCAGCCTCCACTCCAAGCCTAAAATCACACATAGGTGCACATAGGTACCAGTCATCCACAAACTGTTGTTATTCAATGGTACTTCATATTTCCTAGGTGCTTTTTGCCTTAACGTTTTAAACATTTCTATGCCTGCTTCCCCTTCAAAGATCTTGATGCCTGTTTGCTCATTAAAATTCTCTGAACTTTTCTAAATTGGTATGGAAATGTTATTGTGTTGTGTTCTTGATTTTGAAATTGTTGGAACTGTTTGAATTTGGGACACATCGATGTGGGGTTGGCTGCTGATTTTGCCATAGCCATCAGGGATTGAGCAGAGTACCTGAACTGTATTCTGCCCAAACAAGTTTGTGTTTATTAAGTTGGGAGACTCGCCTTGACCCAATCTCTGACAATGACAGATCAGCCTCGGTGTCTCTCAAACCCTGACAGCAAATCCCCCTGGATTCTGAAGCTTGTACAAGGAGATTAGAAGACAAGCCCTGAAAACTATCTGTAGCCCATCAGGAAATCAGGTAAGTAAGATAAAAATTCATCTGGTATTGTGATGAGCTACCCAGAAAAATGTCTGGAATTATTCTGAAAAATTCCCTTTCTTTACTACTTAGAAGTCCAAGCTCTTAATCTGCCCTCTTTATACATGATGGTTTATGTGTAACCACATCTTTTTGCCAGTTACTTCTTTGAGATAGTGTCATTTCTGGTCAATACCTTGTAATAGGATGGATTAGTGTACTGTCTAGTTGCTTTAAATACACTTTTTGTACATGGAAAACTGTTTTAGTGAGATTTCCAAAGCCCAGACCTATAATGATCAAGCATTTTACAACTTTGTCCATTGAAACATGGATAGATGTCATTTACGAAAATTAACTCTTTCATTTATTGAGAGGAGAATTGTAGGTTTTATTGACATATTGCTCTCAAACTTTCTATTGCTTAGATATGGATAGACTTACTGAAGGGTTAATAAGCATGCAAAACAGAAACGTCAGCACTACCACCCATGAATATTGTAAGCCAGACTTTAACCCCCTTACTTCTGAGAATTTTCTACCTTCACTGCCAAGACCTTTTTTTTTTTATGTTTGTGGTATGTCACACTTACACTTTTATAACTCATTTCCACAAAGTTAGCCATGTCAAATTTGTGTGCTTTTTCTCACATGCTGAAAATTCCGAAGGCACCCTGGATTTGTGGATTTGTTGGAGAACTGAGAAACAAATATGAGTATACAATTTTGTTTTATAAAATTGGGCATACAAGGTTGTGCAAGAAGTGCATTTTTCTATTAATGGCTTAAATAAAAGGTTTGCAGAGCCAAGCTTACCAACCTCAAGGGAATCAGGAACAAGCAGAGTTGTTGAAAACCTGTCTACAACTGTTTTTGCATTTTTTAAATGGTAGTCCATTTTTCCAATGTTGTTGTTTTCAACCTATATTCATTTTGTGGTGGAAAGAGGTGTGAAGTCAATGAGTTAACTCGGAAGGCTACACGTTACAAAAAATTAGACACATTTACAAATTCAGCAAGTGATGGCCTTTGCATATAGCTCATGATTTCCTAAAAAACAAGTCTTCAAAAGGAAAAATAATGGAAAGAATAGATATTGCAGATGACATATTTAACTGCAACTTTTTGTCCTACTGGACAATTTACATTAGCAATATACTGTTATGACTGTCAAAATTATTCTGGTCACAGAGATATACAGTGTTTGTTGGTTGTCCATGACCATACGACAACCAAAGCAAACTACTGAGTTGCTGCTTATAAAGATCATTGTTTACCGATCCTGCATCAGTTCATAAGGCAAAACGTAAGGAATAAAAATGGTTATGAAGGAATCATAGATATTTTTTTAATTAGCCTTGGATTGTGATTCTGGTAATAGTGTTTGTCAGTATAATTCTGAGTTGGACATAGCAATATTATCAAGTGAATTAGAGGCACATTTTCAAAAGTTGATCTTTCTTGCTCCTTAGCTTGCATTTGTAAGCCAATAACAAAGAGAAATTAAATTCATAGGCACAAAGTTTCACTATTCAGTATTCCCACACTTCTCCCAAGGAAAATATTCACCCACTTTTGGAGGTGGGCCTTTTGCCCGTGACTCAAAAGGCCCCAAAATGCAACCTAGAGATATCAACATTTTCTGTCAAAAAACAGACTTGATAGTATAAGAATAGATTCTTTGTTTGGGCCCGGCTCAGCTGCCACCTAGGAAAACGTGTCAAACTCAGAAATGTTTTAAAACTAGGCACTCAGGGAAATGTAGGGTGGTCTTACTTGTGTAGATGCTACAAAGTTTTCTTACCCATTCTGTCCACTAATCCTCAAACTTTGCCTAAAATCATGTATTTTTGTTATATCCCTATGACGTAAACATCCGGTATCTATCAAATTCCTACATTTCCGCACCTAGTGCAGCGCCACTTTCCCTGCACACCTTAGCGCCCCCACTACCACCACCATGTGTGCTCCATGTTTTAAATACGGTGCACGATGGTGCAGGGTGGTGGGCAATAGCATCATTTTTCATGACACCATTAATGTACTCTGCAGTAGTAGCGCCAAAATATTGGCGTTACTCCTGCAGAGTACATAGGGGCCCTTTATAATGGAAGTCCCCTTATGACGCTTGCTATGATCAGTCATTAAAAGAGACGTACAAAATGACGCAAGGAAATCTCTTAGATTTCCTTGCACCATTTTTTCAGCTCCCCCCTAATTGGGGGAACACCCCTTTTGCATACATTATGCCTGGCACAGGCATAATGTAGCCCAAGGGTTATAAAGTGGGACAATGAATTTGGTCTCGTTGGGCCACATTAACATTAAAACAATGACGCTAAGGTGGTGCTAGGGGCTTATAAATATGACCCAAACTGTCTTGGTGATGAGGTAACTTTAATAGAAGGTCCTGGTCTTTGCCAACACCCACAGAAACTTACCAAACCCAGACATTTCTGAAAGATAGACACCTTGGGGATGCCTGGGGAATGTGACATATATGGATGCCATGATGTGTTTGTACCAACAATACTCTGCAAACTTCAAATTTGGGCTAAAATCATGTGGTGTCCTCACATTTCTGTGAAAGAAAATTTCAGAAGGTGCAGCGTCATTAAATTTCCACCTCCCACCATTCTCACATTTCTCCCAATATAATGGGAGTCACTTTTTGTGGCTAGTACTACCGCCCATAACAGGAATGGATCAAACTAAGAACCCTGCAATCTTTGTATGGTCCTTGCTTCAATACATTCCTATTTTGGGCATTAGACCCAACCATACCAGTGAGCTGTTTGTGTTGTGAGAAGTTGGGACACTGTCCTCTTTCCTGCACTGGCTCTGGTAAAGAGTTTTTCAACCCAGCACTGATAAAAAGTCACAGCAAGCAACTGTGGGAGCTGAGGTCACCACAAAAAACAAAACAAATGCAAGCTTGGGACCCTCATGATCCACCTTTTTGGAGAAAGAGCCTCAGATTTTTTAACCAGAATCATTTTATTTTCTTCTGCGACCATTTATCTTTCGCTGACAGGCGCACTCAGAAACAGCTCAACAGCCACACTAAACATCACCCATTTAACATTTAGATGGTTGTAGGTTTCCTTAATCTAGTAATAGACCAGATCTCTCTACTATGTGATATGTGCTATTTGTGTGATCACCTGCTTTGTTTGTCTTTATGTGAAGTATTTGTCTGTAGCATACTTGAGGTATGTATATTTTGTCAGATTTTTATTTTTTTAATTTGTAATGTTTGCTAAGTACAATTATTTTATAAATGTGTATAATGTGTACTGTTAATAGTACATTTAATATAGGCAGATATTTAACTTTCTTTATATACCTAAAATATTTTGGTTTGAAATAGTAAACATGATTAAGTTAAAAGGTTAAAAATTCCATGGAAAGGTTTGTAAAAAGGAATTTTGTTGTTTCAGTATCGAATACATCCAACAAAATGGATTACGTTGGAGTGCGAAATGTAATATTTGACCCCTTCAGTGTCCAACACCTTCCCCAAAATGGTTTAGATTGGAGTGGGATTAATCTACATTATGGTTTTAAAGCAAATATGTCCCGAAAAGATTTTGGTTTTAGTGGGTGTGCTGCATAGTAAAACTTCAATATGTCATTTAAGGCATAATGTAATTTATAGAGGAGCAGTTAAATATAAGGGTTTCTGGTGTTTGTATGATTTGGCAATTCAATAACACATCTGCATGGCTTAACATATTTTATTTCTATATTTTAAATTATTTCCTACACATAGCTTTTATATTTTACATTCAACTTTACTTTACAAGAGGAAAAACATGCTTTATATACTGTCATTGTACAATTTATTTTTTATTGTTAATAAATGATGTAATGTAATTTTCAATGTAACACATACATATAATTTGTACATTGTATTTGATTTTAGTATATATCAAATAGAACTATTCGTTTGTTAGAGTTTTATAGAGCTATTTAATATATAATTTACAAATAATTTTAACATGTTTATTACATTTGTGCACATTTTAAAATATTTCTGCCATAAATTTACCATATCAATTTCATGTTTTTTTAAAACGTTTCCATTAATTTCTACTAGAGCAGTCTTTTTTATTTTTGTTTAGCACCCATTTTTTACTGCTACCTATATTTCTTTCTTTATGAACATCAATGTTAGGGGTTTCGGTTCATGACAGTTGTGGTTCTTGCTTAAAGCCTTCAGATAAACTAGGAGTATGTTTAAATTATCTTTTGGAATTTTGGAAATAGAGAAGAAGTGGGTAGAGGTAGTTAGTGTAAAATAGTGTATTGTTTTGTTGTGGTAATGCATTTTTGTGTTTTGTAATTATGTAGTCAAGTGAGGTAGACATTAGTGTAGTGTAGGAACTTTAGTTCTCATTTGAGTATTCTCAGGTAATATGCTTTAAATTGTTTTGGGGGCATGTATTAATTGAGTGTGGTTATTTGAGGTTTTTACAGGATTTATGGTCGGAATGGAAGGATTTCCTTATATTGGATGCTTTTTATAAAGAAAATCATTTTGGTTATATTCTAACCAATATTACATTTTAATTTTCTGTTTTTCCACAATCTATTTTTTTTTTCCTTTTTTATATTTATTTTCGGTTCTTGAATGGTTTCCTGGGACTCTGGAATAATGCTTTGAATTTACTTTTTGGTTATTTCATATTTGCACGTTTTAGGTTTCCTTTTCTCTATTTTTGTGGATTTGTTTTTCGTGAATTTTTGGAGGTATCTTTAGCATCAGTTACGCAGTGAGTTGATTTTAATTTTATATTTTGAATGGGAAATGTTTTCAATAATTGTCCTTTTGCTATGCTGTTATTTTTAAAAATGGTAATAAAAATGCTGATCTGCTGATTACTCAGTAGCACTTAGCTTACCACATATCCATGCAGCTGTCCAGTCATTTCATTTCTAGGAAATTGCTTGTTTGTTTGATCTGAGCTATACTAATACTTTCATGTTGAGGTGTGAAAAGGGTGACTTAGTAATATCATACTGCATAACTAATTGTTTGCAAAAATGTTCTTGAGTCCTTGGAGTTGAGCAAGGTTATAAGCTATACTTTGACTTTCACTGATTCACTGATTCACTGAGGTAAAGGACATTGGCCCTCATTACAACTTTGGTGGACGGCAACCGCCGCCCGCCAAGTTGTAACCGCTGTGCGGCCGTCAATGCAGCCGCACTTCTGCGGTGGCCATTTCAACATCCCCGCTGGGTCGGCAGTGCGGAAACCGTGTTTCCGGCCGCCGGCCCAGCGGGGATGTTGGTCGCAACACCGGGGGCCGGCTCCAAATGGAGCCAGCGGTGTTGCAGCAGTGCACTGTCACTATCCCGCGACTCCCCTTTCCATCAGCCTTTTCATGACGGTTCCTACCGCCATGAAAAGGCTGGTGCGGAGGGAGGACTCGTAATCCTGGGGGATTGCAACCGCCGGGACCAACGAGGCAGTAAACCTCCGGTCCCGGCGATGTGACCGCAGCGCTTCAATCCAACGAAACAGCCCTGGCGGTCTTTGACCGCCAGGGTTGTGATGAGGGCCATAATGTTTTACAGTGAGTTATCTGAAGCAAGAATTTGTGGCCTCGTGCACAATAAGCATGAGGGGGGGGGCTCATGGAGGAAAATGCATGGTGTAAGAGTGGACTGTTCAACTAATTGATGGGAATGCGAATGTCTTACGGGCGTACTGGGATTGGGGGATGGACAGAAAAACTGTGATGGGTGAGCTGGAACAGCAAAAGTCCCAGATGGCAAGGTGAAGAAGGGACTAGGCAGTCCACCACTGCCAAACAGCACAAGTACACTAACACATGGAGAGGTGCTGTTTCAGAAGGAACCCTTCCATTTCCCTCAAAATGTTGCTGTATCTGTTCATTTTTGTATTTTTAGTTGAATTAGTGTAAGGCCTTTTGAAGAACCTGAAGTTTGAAAACAAAATGAGAATTTGTAAACTTTCAGACAAACATGTATACTGTTTTGCATATTGTGAATGTCTCCATAAGTAGGTTGGATGAGTTAATCTTAGTTGCAAGCTTCACCACAATATAAAGTTTTACTATTTTAAAATCAAGGAATGACGGTACATCCTCGAGCATAGAGAGAGTTTCAGAACTTATTTTCATCAAGTGATGCAATGCTCCTTCTATACTACTGGGACAATACACCTTAATTACACTTTAAACAGCTTAATAATACAGGATACATTTTGTTCTGTATGCATTAGAAAATAAACAGCCAGTTGTGTTTCAGATTTCAAGCTAGCTGCATATATTAATAAGTAAATATTAGAGTGAAATGATAGATGTATTGTCTTCACCTAGGACCTGATTTAGATCTTAATGGAAGTCCCACCGTCCATCAGTAGAGGCAATACCACGTAGTCTGTCAAGCTGATGGATCTCTGTTCTCTGTATTTAGATGTATTGCATATGAGCCACCAACTGCCTCAATGGAGTGTTCTCCATCACATAAGAGCTGCTGCGTCAATGGCGCAGGGGTCTCCTGTGCTGGCGAGCATTGCTCTGTCGCTGTCAGGATAGCAGGTTCCCACCAAACATAGTTAGGTTTCACAGTTGTACTGGCATTGTTCTAGTGATGGTGCCCTGACAGAAGGGGTCCATTGTAGGAGTTGATGAACACTGTCCTATGCCTGTGGCTATGAAATGGATGCCAGCAGCACACACCTGATGTACTGTGGCTATATGTCTGCACCTGCATGCCATACTACACACTCCATTCACACCATGAACCTTTGCCATTCTACCACAACACAACATTTACCAGCAGGATAAAAACACACAATGAAATACATTATTGACACTACACCCACATACAACACAACCACACCAAACAATGCAATAACACAATCATCTAAAGCAATACACTAACACTCACACAAAAGCACACCTACACACATGACACCAACCCCAACCAAACATCTGAATATTACACACCAGCAAAACATCACACAACCAAACAGCCAAACATACATAACACACACCAGACCCACTTGTACCTAGCAAATATTCAGCCACACTGTGACAAAGTTAGTGACTGTAGGTCACCAGTCTTCAAGGTGCACAGCCTGCAGATGGGCCCCTGGGCCAGTGAGATGCACTTGTTTTCCATTCCTAACCAGTTCCAATAAAACTGAAATATTGAAATTCAAATCTTCTGCATTTTATTCATGGCTTGATGGTTCCACCGAACACAATCCACAAAAACAGTGTACAGATGTAATCCTTAATCGTACACATCCAATGCATTTCGGGAACAATCCCTTCATCAGGGGTAGCTATAAAACTTTGAAAAAAGGGTCTGTCAAAATGCTTATTTACCAAACCTAATAACCAATCAATGGCACGGTCATATTTAATACTAACCAGTTACCCTACGACTGTAAACATATTGCCATCTGTATCATTTCCATAAATAAACAAAAAACAAGATCCCCTAATTCAAAAACAAATATTGTGACCCTAAGTCAAACCTGTAGTACGATTGAAAACTACCCAGTGTGAAACTGATCAAAGCGTAACATCCATGCAGAAAATCAAAGGAAAGTGATACCTCTAAATCCATGTGTGCTAAAAAAAATACTCCATGACGAAAACTTGACAGCTCATTTAAAATCAAATTCTCTGTGAAGTTACGGTGAATGTACTATAGAACCAACGCCTTCTCCCAAAGAAACTCTATCAAATGTGCGAACTGGCCGAAAGCGCAGAACCCCCTTTGTCCACCATGTAAAATAAGATCACCTGAATCCTCAACCCTTAAATGCCCTAACAACGAATTAGAACCACGTGACCCACAAACCCCATATGAACATTCAAAGCCAACAAACTCCCTGTCCGTTCAGAAGAAAAAGAAAACATGAACAGAATATTCTACTCAAAGGTAATGAATAAAGCTACAGCAACATCACCAGCTGACATGCTCTTAAGTGTATTAACCCAATCATTGTTTCGCCTATGAATGTATGTACTGCAATACTGCAGACATTGATATTACAATGAATAAAAGAATGTTTATGAATGGAGAATAAAATGCACCATGGATTAACACATATAAATTATTGTGAAACAGTCCCAAGTGTGAATGTTGTGGAACCTGTAGCGATGTGCGTGCAGGCCAGTTCGTGCTAGTCAGAACCTACAAACTGAAACTAAAGTCAGTATACGATGTCACATTCAAACTTGAATATCAAACGAATTATTTATTTCTTGAGTGCAAACTATCAGCAGAAGAGAAATTTCATAATGAAAATATAAATGATAGAATGCACACCCACATTTATTGTGCTTTAACAGTCTTGTCCTTTTTTCCATTTTTATAACCGCTCTCTGGCAAAAATTATTATGACGTGCAACTCCTGGTTCGAAGTGTGGCCATGAACTCGCTAGAGTGACTGTGACAAAGCTGGTGACCATAGGTCACCAGTCCCCAAGGTTCACAGCCTGAATATAGGCCCATGGGCCAATGAGATGCAGTAACATTATAATGATCATTTTAAATCTTATTTGTCTTAATTTTAAACAAATATATCGGCAACCACTTTGAGTCCATTCTTAACGAGATCCAAATAAAACTGAAACGTTGATAATCAAATCTTATGCATCAGACACACCAACATCACCCACTTTAGCTCCTGCTACCTCAACCTCCCGATCCACTCACACCCCTCCTATCCTTACTCTCCCTCTCAATTCTTAAGCTGCCTTGCCTTGACCCCTGCCACACGTACTCCCAGCCCTCCCTAGTGAAAGCCTTGAGGTGCCTGATATGTGCCCTGTAGATGACCCTTCCTGAAGGGGTGGTGCTGGACAAAAGGCAGGAGACAAGTTAAGGGCAACAAAGCCAGGAGAAAGTGCATTTTCCAAATATTGTTCACTGTCACATACGTTGTACATTGTCAAAATAATTTGGATGGGAAAAGTAATACATAAATGATTACTTGAGTTTGACTTTCACAAAGTTTGTCCCACATTGCTCATTCCTGTTCAGTTTGCTGTGTTAATCGAATGTAATTGTTGTAACTGTGAGATACATATTCTGACTTACATTCCTAACTGGAAATACAATATTTCCGTAACATGTCCCATTGCAAAATTCAGACATTGACATTGCTTACAATTGTGATGAACTTTGGAAAGTTGATACAAATATTCATTTTGGGAAAGAACACTTACACCACAAAAAATATATCAAAAGCTGTTGTTACAGGCGTGTGTTATTAAATTGTTGATACATCTAGTGCAAACGGATAGGCATTACACAAGTGTTCCAACATTTTCTGTAGGACATGTATGTAAACGCACGGGTCCCCAGCTGATGTTAGGTGACAAGTTATGGTTAACAAGTAATATAGACTGCTCATCTTCGATTTTGGTGATGAAATGTGATAGAAATGGGGTCTTTGGTTGGCAGTCGAGTAACAACCTGTCCAAGCAAGGACCCTCACTCTAGTCAGGAGTCTCACCCTCAGTTAACCCATGCTCACTCCCTTGGTAGCTTGGCATGAGCAAGCAGGCTTAACTTCAGAAGCAATGTGTGTTGGAAAATGGGTTATTGGTAGGGCAGGTAGGTACCTACACCTAGCAACAAGCCACAAACCTCCACATAAGTACAGTTAGGTCTCAGTAAATTAATCCCAGCTCTACCCTTGGTAGCTTGGCATCGAACTTAGGAGACAAAGTGTAAAGCATTCAAATATCACAAAACAGTAATTAAATAAAACACAGGAAACAGTTTAAAAATCCAAAACCAATTTATGAAAATAGCTTATATTTTTATCTTTAAAATGACACAAAAACGATTAAAATCGGTTCAGGGGAACCGGAGATATGAATTTTTAAAGTATTATTATTTTCTAGCGCTTAGAAACAAAAAGCGCCAATCGGGTCATCTGGTTGCACCAGGACCGGGGCAAAGTCAAACTTTCAGGCCGACCGCGATGGAGCCCTGCTCGGCTACAAGTCGCGGGAGGCCTCGGTTAAAAAGTTACCTTCTGACTTAGTCTCTTTTTTGATGTTTTTCTTTCCCGAACCTGCCAGTTGGATCCGACCTCCTGGAGCCCTTGTCCGGATACGCGAAGTCGGTTTCCTCGGTGGTGATTTTTACCTTCGGACTTAGTCGTTTTTTCGAGATGAAAATCCTTCGACCGGGGTAAACCTGGATCTTGATCCGACATCCGTGGAGCCCTTCTCGGATACGATGGCGGGGAGGTCCCGGTCAACTTTTTACGTTCGGACTTAGTCTCTTTTTTGGATGTTTTTCTTTTCCGGGACGAACCACGAAGTCAGGCCGGGTCACGGTTGAGGCAAGCCGGCTAGAATTTCCGCGTCGGGTCGGTCACTTTATGGAGCTTTTTTTCAAAAATTCTCCAATCTTTTCCAAACTTCTGGGGCTTCACCCAGATGTTCTTTTAAGGTTCTTTTGGGTCCACAGCTCACCCCAAGGGTCCAGAAGTTCTGTGATGGTCCTTGGGAAGTGCAGACTTCAACTCCCAGAATACACCTGGCGCAAACTCCTTTTTGGCCACTGGGCAGTGGTCAGCTGGTCGCTTCTTTCAGGAGTTGGTGCAGGGGACTCTGGTTAGCAATTTTTCACCTGTAGCAAACAGGGAGTCCTTCCTTGAACCAGTTGAAGCCAGGCAAAGTCCTTCTTGTGGTGAAGCCCAAGTGTGCAGCTGGTGCAGTCCTTCTGAGTGCAGGGTCCAGGTGCAGGCCAGGGGTCCAGCAGGGCAGTCCTTCTTCTTCTTTAGTTCCTTTCTTGTTGAATTCTGGAGGGGATCTGAGGCGTGGGTGCAGGTCTGCCAGTTTTATCCTTGCTCCTGGGTGAAAAGCAGGGGGGCCCTGGTTCTCCAATCAGGGACAGGGTCGTCCCCCTGTGATGACCACTTCCTGGGAAGTGTGGCAAAAATCCATCCCAGAAGGCAACAGTCTCTAAAAATCCAAAATGGATGAATCTGATTTTTGGAGGAGAGATCTGGCTGAGCCCACCCACTGGTGTGGCTAAAAATCATAAACACACCCCTCTCCTGCCCTCTCCTAATCTAATCAAGGGGGCACCTAGCTGTCTGGGGTTGCAGGATGTGGGGGTGTTGCTGGGTGCTCCAGATGTCCTTCTCTGCCTTTGAAGACCAGTTTGGCAGCCCCCCCCCCTTCCTGCCTCACCATCTGCTGAGGGGAGATTCTCTCCCCCAAGCACATTCCTTTGTGTGAAGCCAGGCCACTTCACACCTCATTAAAGTAGCCTGGCAGAAGCTGCTGCAGGCTGGCCAATCAGAGCACAGCAGCAAAAACAATGCAGAGCTGAAATTGGCAACTTTTTAGGTAAAGTCTAAACTTTTTACCTGCACTAGTTATATTAAATCCAACAACTGGAAGTTGTGGGATTTATTATAACAATCAATTTGATACCAAATTCTTGGTATGTAACATTTAAGGAGACTTTAAAATTTAAAATAAAGTCTGCCCATTCTAGCCTATGAAGGCCATTTACTTCAATGAAGGAAAAACGAATTTGTCTGTTTTTACCTCACCAGGGCTTATAAATCTATTTTTATAAAGTCCCTGCTTATAGTTACATGGCACCCAGCCCTAGGGGCACATAGGGCACACCTTAGGGGTGACTTATATGTAAAAATAAGGTAGTTTAAGACTTTGGAAGTACCTTTAATTCCAAAGTCGAATTTGCATATAACTTTAATTTAAAAGCAGCCAGCAAGGCAGGCTTGCTTTTAAAATGACACTGGGCACCTCAGAAATGCACCTAGGTGTGCACCACCTATGCTGTGGTCCCTAAACCTACATGCCCTACCATATACTAGGGACTTATAGGTAGGTTAACTTAGCCAATTATAATTAGCCTAATTTGCATATCCATTTTACACAGAGCACAGGCCCTGGGACTGGTTAGCAGTACCCAGGGCACTATCAGAGTCAGGAAAATACCAGCATAAAGTGGAAAATGGGGGCAAAAAGTTATGGGGCCTCTGCAATCAGCCCTAGTTTCTCACACAACCCCCCCCCCCAGCCCACACGCCCAGGAGACTCAGCCCAACCCTGGGAGAGTCTTCCTGGCTTGTTAGGCGAGGAAGACAGTGAAGAAAACTGGCTGTCCCTTTGCAGGCCTACTCTGCCTTATATCCTCCTGTCAGGGTCACTCCCTCTGGGTAGTGAAGCCATCCCAACAGTAAAAGGACCCAATTCAAACTGAAACTTCCCTCTAGGGGGGTCTTCCTCCTCTCTCTCTGCCAACTTGGGTAGTGAGGTGCCCACCTCCCCTACTCCAAACTTTGCTAGGGCAACACCTAGCTTACCCAAAGAGGTCACCCAACACTTGAGCAACCCCACCATGACCAATAGGGTCAGGGGGCCTACTTTGCTATTGGCCCTGGTGTCTGCCTCCCAGGCCAAGTACAGTGCTGCCAGAAAGGCTAGCACCCAGCAGAGGCTACTGACAGCTGTCATTACCCAGAACCACACCCTAAGCTCTCCACTGACAGGTGGCTGAGCTGCTTTAGGGGCAATTGTGAGGTCCTGGCACCCCTCTTGCTGTATAGAGTGGGGGGCTACCACTTCCTGTTGCAGACACCCTCCTTCCACTCTCCCTTCTGTCAGTGCAGGGGCAACACCCTGCATCTGGACAGCTGCCTGACTACTCAGGACTTCCTTGGGGTCAGGTGAGGCCTCACCAGTGCCAACTCTGGGCTCCCCCCCTACTGGGGCAGAATGCCTTTGGCTCCCTGGAACTCTCTTTAAGAGTGGCCTACCCTTCCTTTTCTTCTTTCCTTTTCTTGGGGACCCCTGTCTCCTAACTGTAGGGACTGACTCCCCAGGACTTTGGGTTGGGGGGGCGCCCTGGGCGACCACCCCATCTGTGACCAGACTCACCTCTGGGAGTTCATTGCCCAGGATACAATCTAGGGGAAGGTCAGCACTGACTACCACCTTAATCCAGTCAAGGATACCCTCCCTCTCTAGGGGCACTATGGCTACAGGTTTGGAGGTGACCTCCCCTGTGGCTATCCTGACTTTCTTTGTCTTTCCTGGGACATACATGTCTGGGGTCACTAACCGGTCACTCACTATAGTGTGACTGGCACCGGTGTCTCTCAGGCCAGTGGTAGGGATCCCATTCACTTGAATGTGGTGGAAGTGCCTACTCCCACCCTCAGGGATCACCAGCTTACCATCTGGTCCTGTCTCCCAGCTCAATGCTAGGAGGACTTCATCATCTGAGGAATCCTCCTCTATGGCTACACTGGACAGCCCAGTGCTAACCACCTTCTTTGGACAGGCTGCATCTCCTCTGAAGTGACCTGTCTGCTGACAGTCAAAGCAAGCCCTACTGTCCAAGAGTTTTTTTAACCCTGGGTCTCCCTGTCTCTGCTTGTCAGAGTGGGAGTGGGATTTACTCTCCTCCTTGTTAGGGTTCTGGGGTACAGAGGGAGTCTCTGTGGTGGGCTTACCACCTCCCTCCTTAGGTTTTTGGGGACCTGTCCCCCCCTTCTTGGAGTCTCCCCCCTGGGACTTGACAACCACCCTGGTTCTCAACCACTCATCAGCTGCCTCCCCTAGCTCTCTAGGGTTGGTCTGCTTAGAGTCCACTAGATGCTGGCGTAACCTTTCTTGGATACAATTGGTCAAGATGTGCTCTCTCATGATCAGATTGTATAACCCCTCATAAGTATCTACTTTGTTACCAATAATCCAGCCCTCTAGTGCCTTTAGTGAAATGTCCACAAAGTCAACCCAAGACTGGGTACTGACCTTCTGGGTGTCCCTGAACTTCATTCTATATTGCTCTGGGGTCAGACCAAACTTCTTGGCTAAGCACCTCTTCATACTAGGGTATGAATCTGCCTCCTCCCCCCTTAAGGTCAGAAGCCTATCCCTCCCTGAGTTGGGGACCAACTCCCACAAAAGGGAACCCCAGTATTGAGGCCTAACCCTTCTCATTTGGAGTGCCCTCTCAAAGGCCCCCAGCCACTTATCTATGTCATCCCCCTCTACATAAGCAGGAACTACCCCCTTGGGTAATCTGGGGCAAACTCCCCCACCCATGGACACCTCAGCTTCTTTATCGCTGCTTCCATCTCTTTTCTCTTTGTATGCCCACTTTTTCTTTTCTAGGGCCAGCTTCTCTGCTTCAAAAGCTATGTATGCTAGCTGGGCCTCCAGCTCTCTTTCTCTGATGGATGGGTTCTCTCCTCCTGAAAGGACCCCCTTCCCACCACTAGCTTTGGATCTGCCCCTAGTGACTGTATTTACTGAGGACCGTTCTTCCTCGTCCTCACTTAGGGTCAGATGCCTTCCCTCCCCTGAGTGGTTAGAGCTTGCATCCTCCCTTCTTCTCCCTCTTCTGGAGCTTCTTCTGACTCTGCCTCTTGGGCCTCAGCCCATGCTGTCAGGGATGTGATCAGGATTTGCTTCCTGAGATCAGTGGTTGCAGGCAACCCTCTTTCAATACACAACCCCCTAAGCTGGACTACTGTCAGTGTGGGTAGGCTAGCCAGATCAAGCTCCATGGTTCCCTAGTTTTGTGTCAACAAAAACTTTTTGCAAAAATTGGTAACAAGAATTTAGAAAAATTACAAAAATTCAATAATTGAAATTAATCCAAATTAATTAAAAAAAAATAAAATTAAAAATTAAAAACAATTTTTGCACTAGGACAATTTAAAGGATTTTTAATTTGTTTTATCTAAAACTGTAACGTGATATTGAACACAAGTACAGGATCCCGTCGCTGCTTCCAATTATGTTGGAAAATGGGTTATTGGTAGGGCAGGTAGGTACCTACACCTAGCAACAAGCCACAAACCTCCACATAAGTACAGTTAGGTCTCAGTAAATTAATCCCAGCTCTACCCTTGGTAGCTTGGCATCGAGCGTCAAGGCTTAACTTAGGAGACAAAGTGTAAAGCATTCAAATATCACAAAACAGTAATTAAATAAAACACAGGAAACAGTTTAAAAATCCAAAACCAATTCATAAAAATAGCTTATATTTTTATCTTTAAAATGACACAAAAACGATTAAAATCGGTTCAGGGGAACCGGAGATATGAATTTTTAAAGTATTATTATTTTCTAGCGCTTAGAAACAAAAAGCGCCAATCGGGTCATCTGGTTGCACCAGGACCGGGGCAAAGTCAAACTTTCAGGCCGACCGCTATGGAGCCCTGCTCGGCTACAAGTCGCGGGAGGCCTCGGTTAAAAAGTTACCTTCTGACTTAGGCGGTCATTCTGACCCTGGCGGTCAAAGACCGCCAGGGCGGAGGACCGCGGGAGCACCGCCGACAGGCCGGCGGTGCTCCAATGGGGATTCCGACCGCGGCGGTAAAGCCGCGGTCGGACCGGCACCACTGGCGGGCTCCCGCCAGTGTACCGCCGCCGCATTGAATCCTCCACGTGCGCTGCCGAGGGGATTCCGACCCCCCCTACCGCCATCCAGATCCCGGCGGTCCGACCGCCGGGATCCGGATGGCGGTAGGGGGGGTCGCGGGGCCCCTGGGGGCCCCTGCAGTGCCCATGCCACTGGCATGGGCATTGCAGGGGCCCCCGTAAGAGGGCCCCTAAATGTATTTCACTGTCTGCTGCGCAGACAGTGAAATACGCGACGGGTGCAACTGCACCCGTCGCACAGCTTCCACTCCGCCGGCTCGATTCCGAGCCGGCTTCATCGTGGAAGCCTCTTTCCCGCTGGGCTGGCGGGTGGCCTGAAGGCGACCGCCCGCCAGCCCAGCGGGAAAGTCAGAATTACCGCCGCGGTCTTTCGACCGCGGAACGGTAAGCTGACGGCGGGACTTTGGCGGGCGGCCTCCGCCGCCCGCCAAGGTCAGAATGAGGGCCTTAGTCTCTTTTTTGATGTTTTTCTTCCCCGGGACGAACCTGCCAGTTGGATCCGACCTCCTGGAGCCCTTGTCCGGATACGCGAAGTCGGTTTCCTCGGTGGTGATTTTTACCTTCGGACTTAGTCGTTTTTTCGAGATGAAAATCCTTTGACCGGGGTAAACCTGGATCTTGATCCGACGTCCGTGGAGCCCTTCTCGGATACGATGGCTGGAAGGTCCCGGTCAACTTTTTACGTTCGGACTTAGTCTCTTTTTTGGATGTTTTTCTTTACCGGGACGAACCACGAAGTCAGGCTGGGTCGCGGTTGAGGCAAGCCGGCTAGAATTTCCGCGTCGGGTCGGTCACTTTATGGAGCTTTTTTTCAAAAATTCTCCAATCTTTTCCAAACTTCTGGGGCTTCACCCAGATGTTCTTTTAAGGTTCTTTTGGGGTCCACAGCTCACCCCAAGGGTCCAGAAGTTCTGTGATGGTCCTTGGGAAGTGCGGACTTCAACTCCCAGAATACACCTGGCGCAAACTCCTTTTTGGCCACTGGGCAGTGGTCAGCTGGTCGCTTCTTTCAGGAGTTGGTGCAGGGGACTCTGGTTAGCAATTTTTCACCTGTAGCAAACAGGGAGTCCCTCCTTGAACCAGTTGAAGCCAGGCAAAGTCCTTCTTGTGGTGAAGCCCAAGTGTGCAGCTGGTGCAGTCCTTCTGAGTGCAGGGTCCAGGTGCAGGCCAGGGGTCCAGCAGGGCAGTCCTTCTTCTTCTTTAGTTCCTTTCTTGTTGAAATCTGGAGGGGATCTGAGGCGTGGGTGCAGGTCTGCCAGTTTTATCCTTGCTCCTGGGTGAAAAGCAGGGGGGCCCTGGTTCTCCAATCAGGGACAGGGTCGTCCCCCTGTGATGACCACTTCCTGGGAAGTGTGGCAAAAATCCATCCCAGAAGGCAACAGTCTCTAAAAATCCAAAATGGATGAATCTGATTTTTGGAGGAGAGATCGGGCTGAGCCCACCCACTGGTGTGGCTAAAAATCATAAACACACCCCTCTCCTGCCCTCTCCTAATCTAATCAAGGGGGCACCTAGCTGTCTGGGGTTGCAGGATGTGGGGGTGTTGCTGGGTGCTCCAGATGTCCTTCTCTGCCTTTGAAGACCAGATTGGCAGCCCTCCCCCTTCCTGCCTCACCATCTGCTGAGGGGAGATTCTCTCCCCCAAGCACATTCCTTTGTGTGAAGCCAGGCCACTTCACACCTCATTAAAGTAGCCTGGCAGAAGCTGCTGCAGGCTGGCCAATCAGAGCACAGCAGCAAAAACAATGCAGAGCTGAAATTGGCAACTTTTTAGGTAAAGTCTAAACTTTTTACCTGCACTAGTTATATTAAATCCAACAACTGGAAGTTGTGGGATTTATTATAACAATCAATTTGATACCAAATTCTTGGTATGTAACATTTAAGGAGACTTTAAAATTTAAAATAAAGTCTGCCCATTCTAGCCTATGAAGGCCATTTATTTCAATGAGGGAAAAACGAATTTGGCTGTTTTTACCTCACCAGGGCTTATAAATCTATTTCTATAAAGTCCCTGCTTATAGTTACATGGCACCCAGCCCTAGGGGCACATAGGGCACACCTTAGGGGTGACTTATATGTAAAAATAAGGTAGTTTAAGACTTTGGAAGTACCTTTAATTCCAAAGTCGAATTTGCATATAACTTTAATTTAAAAGCAGCCAGCAAGGCAGGCTTGCTTTTAAAATGACACTGGGCACCTCAGCAATGCACCTAGGTGTGCACCACCTATGCTGTGGTCCCTAAACCTACATGCCCTACCATATACTAGGGACGTATAGGTAGGTTAACTTAGCCAATTATAATTAGCCTAATTTGCATATCCATTTTACACAGAGCACAGGCCCTGGGACTGGTTAGCAGTACCCAGGGCACCATCAGAGTCAGGAAAATACCAGCATAAAGTGGAAAATGGGGGCAAAAAGTTATGGGGCCTCTGCAATCAGCCCTAGTTTCTCACAATGTGTAAAGTAGTTGTACCAACACACACAGTAACTCAGTAAAAACACTTTAAAATGACACCACACTGGTTTAGAAATATCGATAAATATTATCTAAACGAAACAAGACCAACATTCAAAAGATCCACCATACACAAGTCAAGTTATGAATTTAAAAAGCAAAAGAGTCTTAAAACAGTGAGAATGCTGTTAGCATGCAAAAGTACCTGGGTAGTGCCAAAATAACATGGCACGGTGAGTGTACGTCCGAAGAGGCCTACGATGTGTCGATTTTTCTCTCTCACAAGCAAGACTGTGTGTCATTCTTCCTCCGGTTAGGTCGGGTGCGTCGTTTCTTCTCTCCCGCAAGAGAGCGATGTGTCAATCCACACGGGCACTTCTGGTCCGGGCAGGCTTTGGGTTGATTTCTGCGCCCAGCGATGTTGCATTGAAAATCCACTCACACAGGATCCTAAATCTGCTCTGCGTGGGGCTTGCGTCATTATCAGCTTGCGTTACCGGGTGTTGCGTGTAGTTTCTCCAGCCGTGTTGTGTTGATCTTCCAGCTGCGATGCAGGTGGAGCGGTGATTTCAGCCGCAAAGCCGTCAGCGTGTCGTTTATCAGCCATGTCACGGAAGGTACGTTGAAAACTTCCCCGCACTGCAGTTTGTGCCTGGATTTTCAGTCTTTGTCTGCCAGCTTCACCTTTCAAAGGCCCAGGAACTGGAGAGGGCACCACTTGGCAGGACAGGAGTCTCAGCAGAGAGTCCAGATGCTGGCAGGGTAAGTCTTTGATGGCCCTGAGACTTCAACACAGGAGGCAAGCTCAGTTCAAGCCCTTGGACATTCTTCACAAACAGGAATGCACAACAAAGCTTAGTCCTTGTCCCCTTTCACAGGCAGAAGCAGCAACTGCAGGAACCCAAGATGCCTAAAGATAAGTGACTATCTTTGAGAATAAGAATTGCTACCTCATTTTTAGGGGTCTTTATTACTTTGGTGGAGGCCTGCTTGCCCACTACATCGGTGGAGACTTTGCCTACCATGTTTTGAGATCCTGGTCCCTCAGGTGGGGATCAGACTGCCTTCCAATGTTTATTTAGCTCCATTCAGCACACTTTGGGCCATATTTCTACTTTTTGATGCAAAACTGCGCCGCGCAGTTTTGCGCCAAAAATATTACCGCCGGCTAACGCAATTTCGGTGCGCCGTGCGGGCGTCAAATTTATACTTTGATGCACGGCGGTGCAAACCACAGATGTAAGTCATTTTTTTACGCACACCGCAGCGTCACGTCGTAAAGGAAAACGCCGTTAACGCGGCGGAAATGACTGTGGGTCAATTGACGACACCGCAAACCGGATATGTGGCGTTGTTTGACGCAATAGCGTCAAAACTCCCCGCAAGCACAGCCATTTCAGCAGAGGAGAGCCAAAATGGATCCCAGATGCCTGTACAGACCCCAGGAAGATGACAACAGACTAGGAACCAGCCAGGAGGACCTACACAAGAACCAGGACAGGGAGAAGAAGAAAAGAAAGTGTTGATTCAGTGCAGAGGAGCAGGAAATCCTGGTAAAAGAGGTGACGGAACACCAACACCAACTGTTGTCACCTCAAAGTTGCCAATCAGTAGGAGAGAGGCAATATGGCAACAAACTGTTGACAAGATTAACAGTGTGGCAGAAGTACGCAGAACAGTCATCGAGTGCAAGAAACGCTGGCATGACTGCAAGCGCAGGACCAAGGAAATGATGGTCAGGAACAGGAAGGCAGCACTGCAGACTGGAGGTGGGAGTCCAGCACACCAGGAGCCCCTGGACCACATGGAAGAGATGGTGGCAGCCGTCCTCCCCTGAGGAGATCGTCACAGGGATTCAAGGACAGGACAGCGCAGACTACCAGGAGACAACACACATCCAGGGTAAGTCGCATGGGGAATTAAAATGCACTAATGTCAACTACAACCGGGGGGGGGGGATACCGACAACAAAATACATGGAAGTCATCATATACATGGAGTGGCATGGGTAAAGGGGTACGGCATGGGGGCATAGCCTGTACAGAGAGAAGCTGGGGCACACCATAACACAACACCAACAACAGTTCCATGGGGGTATGCTGCCATGCCAATGATGTAGCAAAGGTAAAGCCACGCCAGGAGGGAAGGGCACAACGTCAAACTGACATCCTGTCACATGTCAGCCACTATACCCTCTACATTAACTAGGGCCCAATTAACAACCTCTAGCCATACCGACAACTGGAATGTGACAGCGACAACATTTGCCACTACCACCTCCACTGTGTGTGCAGCTCAAGTAGCCAATGGCAGTTCGTCCCCATTGATCATACACACCTAAGTTAGTAGGTTGAGGATGACAACTTTAACAATCCCCTGAAACAAGACAAATGCTCCAGTCCTGTCAATTGTGAATGCCCATAGTTGACGCAAACATCAGCCAATGTCATCAACATTAGGAGGTACACAGCACTAAGGTCATACCCATGCAGCATATGCCAGGGTCCATCCTGTCTCTGGGTCACAATGCAACATCCCAAATGTCATACTGCTCAGACGACAGCATTGAGGGGGAGGACACATGTAAGTGGTCACTGAAATACACCTGCACAGTCAGAGGAGGAAATAGGACACTGCTACAACAATCAGGGCAATTCAATGTCCACACATTCCCCAACATCAGCTGTACACATAACCAATGATAACATCCATATTGTGCCATAACAATGCTATGCATAGGATACGCTACATTTCAACTACATATAAGCGGATGTGAAATATCAGAGACTGAGGCAAGTCCAGATTGTTAAGTGTGCTGCTAGTGCCATCAGAGCACCCACAGCCAGTGAAAGGTCTCACCATGAGAATGGATGTAGACGGAGGGTTGAGTAGGACAAGAAGGTGGCAATTCACTATTTGGCCTAAACCAACACCTAGAGGAGATGATGCCGACAAGTCAAAAAACTTACCACAATACATGTGATGTGCAGGTGGGGCAAAGGCCTGGGAGTATGCCCATCTGAAAGACTGGAGCAATGAACAGGAACCAAGATCACAATGTGAAAATCATCACAAGGCAGGCATGTCACATCACAATACACAGATACACTAATTGTACCCTATTTCATTGCAGAGGACGATGGATCTCCTGCGAATATGCCTGTCCAGGACTCCCCTGATGACATGGATGACGAGCTGACAAACATCAGCCACTAGACCCTCCAAGATGTCCTTGGAACCCTCCAGACCCCAACTTCAGTCAAAAGGAAGAGCACAGAACAAGCAGCCATCACAGAGGACCCACCCACAACCCCAATTGTAAAACCTGCCAGATCCAATACAGCTGAGGACTCAGATGACACAGGCACCAGCTTTGAGAGAACTGTAGTCGGAGTACAGCGGGAGCTGGCCAATGAGGTGCGGGTGGGGATGCAAACTATGGCAGCCAGCCTAGAGGGGGTGCGTTAGTTCATGATGTCATCTGCAGATCAGGCAGCAACCATGCAAGTGCTAACATCCATCCTGCAAGGACTACAACAAACTGTAATGGAATTCAGCACTGCAGTAAGGGAGTTGCAACAACACCTCGCACCGCAAACCTTCCACTGCATGCACAAATGCAATCATGACCCCCTCAGGGCCGACCTGGCTGCCTACCATCGTGATGTGGCTGCTATTCTTAAGAACCAGCAGAGCCTCCTTGCAGCAGTACTGCCCTTAAGACCCTCACAGATAGCAGCGACCGGGTTGTCTGACTCCACATCTTCAAACACTGAGGTGTGTGTTGCCCCTTCACAACTACCACCACCAAGGACAGAGGAGGCAACACACACATCAGAAGAAGAAGACATGGAACAGATCACCTTCACACGGAAAAGTACCCAGAAGCACTAGTCCCTGCCACATGGCCACCTATAACCAAGGTCCTGCACTTTGTAACATGCCATTCTTGCAACAACTGTACTCAATGACTGTTCTGCAAACCACTGTATATCTTGTCAGCCTGCCCAGTGATTGGCTCTCACTTACTCATTGGCAAATCATGTCCCTCTGCACTGTCTGACACATCACCCCAGCATGTCAAATGCATTTTCCCGTAGCACTTGTGTAGGATCACAATGGAAGATGTCACTATAATGGACTCACAATCATGGACAATGTACATATAGCACTACAGCACTTTTCAATAAATAGCACTTCCACAACCACTTTGTCTCTGCGTAATGTGACACATCAACCGTGCAGTAGATCACTGAATTCTGCCTCCTGTCAAATTACATAGCTTGTCAATACAACTATCCTGAAATAATGTAGTCTGCTAACTATGCACAGTGGCCTGGACTGCACCATACACTGCCCTTCCTGAGGGTAATATCTGATGAAAAGAGAAACCATACACCATAATGCTGTGTTGGACAGAATAATGCTTCCTCAAGAGATATCTAAGCCATTAAATAGTGGCAGCAAAATGTTGCCTCCAAGCAATACTAGCACATATAACATTGCCCACAAATCTAAGCAAACAGTCAACAAACTGCATGAATGAAGGTGTCGGAGTTTACATCCAAATTAGTAATCATGCTGAACAGTGTCACAAATGATCTATGTGAGTCATGATCACGATACTACAAGAGTGCATACTACCACTCACCTTATAAGGGTTTCCTTGAACATCACACTGCAGTCAGACATAACACAGTGTCCCCAATACAAAATCTGGAAGCACAATATGTGACATTGAAATCATACTTATTGAAAAAAACACGTTGGTATCCATAGTAACTGTGATTGGTGGTTGCAATGAATAGTCAAATCTTTGCAAGGTAGCTTTGTGGTAGCTGCCAATGTTACAGCTAATTTGGGATTTGTTTGTAGCATAGGACACAAATGTAATACAAAAGAAATCATGTACACTCACGCCAAGGCCCTGATCTACAAGCAGTTCACATATACTGTAAAGGGTTTACTACATATTTATTAAACTGTAAAAACAGAAGAAATAACTCGGGGAAAAGCCTTACGTACCCTAATCTACCCTAACTACTCATTACCCACAACTGTCCCTAACTAACCTAAGCTAAACTTACTTATCACATGTAACGAAACGTTCTAAACATCAACACCCCCACCCCTTTATGAGACGGGACACATGGAGGACAACATATACTTACCTAAACACATACTATCCTATACTAAACAAATATATATTTTTTTAATTGTTTATTTTATAATTTTAAAAAAAAATGTTTTTTTTCAAAACACACAAGAACCCCAACATGGCCCCCCACCCACCAACCCACACACTCAAAAAGAAACAGTAGAAAAAATCAGGACCCCCCACAAACTAACACTAACTAAACTAACAGCCTATACTAACCTAACATTAAGCCCCCTAAACCCACAAAGTATAAGAATAAGGAATGAGGAGAGAGGGGAGGGAATCATGTCCATCAAAATGTCTAGAGGTTGGCCCTCCGGAGGGTCCGCTTAATGGACCGCACCCGTCGGTTGATATGGCGAACATCCTGCCGCAGGCGACACATTTTTCTGAGGACACAGTCCATTTTACGCTGCATGTCCACAAAATCAGCAGGGTCAATAGCTGCAGCTGGGGTGGTCTGTGTGCCAGCTGAGGAAGTGTGGGGCCATGTAGGGTCAATGTCTGTGGGCTGCCCGGCAGGTGGTCCTGTGCTAGGGCCTGGAGCACTTGCAGATGTCGTTGCCACAATGGGCACAGCTGTTGGTGGTGCCACCTGGGTGGTAGTGGTGGTGGTGCTGGTGGTGGCTGTGGTGGGCAAAGAAGGGCCCCCCTGTAGGAATGCCCTCCAGGCTCTGGAGGCCCGTTCATTTCAGTATCTGCGGGCCATTCTTCGGTACCCCAACTCTACCGGCAGTACATGCTGGTACCGCATTGCCCGCTTTTGGAATTCCCGCACCTGGATGGGTATCATATTAGCAGCTGTGAAGACAAATGAAAAAAATTACATTAGGAACTGCATTGTGTGAAATGGCACAAGAAGTAAATCAGACAATACATCTACTGTACTTGTAACAGCTCATATCATCATACAGATCATTGAATGTCTCTGAGGAAGTACATGGTAGGCCAGCCTACAAAGGTCGTGTCACACATAGCACATCCAAACGCTACAAGATGGGTAACAAGAGCCATGATTTTGGCATCAGAGTTCTGCCAGTTGTCAGCTAACAATCATGCAGCACATCCTCCGCCAATGCCAGGGCTACAAATGTCATTGTACGGGATGGAAATTTAGGGCCACATGATCTGCAAGTTGTAAATGGACTTGATAGTATAGTACTCATGTGATAAACATGAGTGAGTATACTAGGTTTAGATAAAAGATTCACTGATTTACATGTCTGTGTACCAAACTTGTATCATCAGTCCTAGGTGCACTATTCACAAACCCATTCCTGTGTTTGAGGGTGGGGGGGTGGAGAAACAACTAACAATTTCAAACAACATGGACATCCAGGAAGCTTATGACAGCAGGACATGTGTTTGGCTCAACACACACACCACAGGTAAGGTGTATCTACAAATAGGAGACAGTGAACCCTTGACCAATTCCAGCACCACACATGTCTGGTAATGCAGACCTTTGTCCACATCATATACTTCCAGTAAGCCATGATATACAACTAACACAGAGATGCAAGAACACCCCTGGCCATGATTTGCATGCACACCTAGGCCATTGCACTCAAGTGCCACATACTCGTAGCACTACATGTGGAGCTACATGTTGCTAGGAAGTTCAACCTACAGTTTAATCAGACCATTAGTGAATAGGGAAGCAGAAGTCTGTTGGTAAGTATTTTGCGGCCCCATTCTGGGAGAATGTCGGTCTGACAGCCTGACTAAATCACAGATTAGGTCCATTGCAACTCTTGCTGATACAAGTGTTATCCACATGACTCATCCCACAGGACTGACCTAGAATCCCTAAACAAGACAATAGGATAAGCATTGGCCAACTCTAAAATGGTGAGAAAATGAAATCCCACTAATGGAACAAGACAAATGATGGGCCAGCGCATCACACCTTGCTATTTGTTCAACACACAGGAGTCCATCACACATCACCAGTAAACACAACACATAACAGACATATCAACACTTACTGGAGTTGTCGGGGTCCTCGAATGAAGCCACCTCGCCCACAGTGTAGGGTGCGGGTCCACCTGTATGGCATGGAAGGGAGAAATGAGCTCAAATTCTGTGCACTGTCCAGCAATTCCAAAGACAAATACTATGGTTAAGATTACATAAGTAAGTAAAGCCACTCAGACATGATGATACTGCATCCAATATCGCACGGCTAACATGTACATACCATGGGTCTCCTGTGAAATCTACACACATATCTGCACACATGCAGTGGCCCTAACTATCATGTGTTGGCAAACATGCTCTTTCATTAGTGAGCAGACATTATAATGGAGTGTATTTGTCTCATCATGTGTATCCAAGAGAGACATCCAAAGCCACTTTCCTTGAGGAGTGGATTACCATTCAACCAGTCATTTTGGCCATGACACATTTATGACACACAGGTACAATGTACAAAGGGGCAGGGACATTTGTAAGCCCTCATGTTGTTACAGTTTCTTCATTTGTTGTGGCCCAGCTATGATGAGTTGCACCAACCTTAGAGATAAGAACCTATGTGCATACCTTTGGCCAGCCATCCCTAAACGAAAGGTGGAACAACAAACACCAAATACCAGTCTAAGATGTTAGCTGAGGGCACCTTGCACTTTTTCCCTATGTCTCCAAATCCAGATCTGACATGTATCCGAAATGACGAAGGACCACAATAATCCGTAACATATATAGCACTTCCGTGATCACTTCCCTTACACACTCACCAGACACACATAAGACATATGTTTGGGCCACATTGCTATCATCTATTGACGTGAAGCCTGCACTCATTTTCAACATCATGTAGTGTTTCGAAAGTCACTCTAGCTGTTGCGTCAACAAATGTTGGTAATGATTTAAAAAAATCTATACCTCACAGGCAAATGTGACCTATACTGTATATACATAATTGGCTCCTGATTTGTGTTGCTGTTTGACACAAAGGCAGCACCCACTTACATTAAGCAAAAGTATTCATTAAGTTTGCAGAGCACTTGCTTCCTGACAGCTAGCAATTGTGGTCCGTAACATAGTCCATCAATGACCCTGTATGTTTCCAAAGCATTCCACACACTCAACAACATTGCCGGCAAATATTATACAAATCATCTGATGTCATAACAGATCCTTTAATCGTGCACATTTACATGATTTGTACTGACCAACAGGGCCACCAATCACAATTCCCAGGTGGTCCAGCAGATCTTGCTCCCTGGAGATGAGGTCAGCCCAGCGGTGCTTCAGCTGGTGGTCATTCCTCTGGCTGCGATATACCCGTTGCAAGTGATGCAGAACCTTTCCCCACCGGAGCCTCCGTGCCTCGGTGTGATACTCCTGTATCACCCGCCCACCTGCCTCAATCATAAGGGGGAGGAAATGGCACACCAGCCATATGAACCCCACAAGCTCCTCCTCACCCATCTTGCCAAAACGTGGCCTACCCAACATCTTAGCACAAAAAAGAGTAATAGGGGATAAAGGAGAACAAAGGAGAATAGGGGGAAAGTAGAATTATAAAAACATAAACTAAACAACTAAAAGAGCCCAACTATCCCCAAACTATCTCTACCCACAACAGAATCCCAAAAACAACAAAGACAACACAATACTTGACAATAGTACACAATAAACACTCAAACAGTATACAACAACAATCTTTTATTCACAAACTGACAAGTAATGGACCACACAGGAGACAAAGCACAATTTGACTAGAAAAAACTCTGAACACAGCCACACAGTCTAGAAAAATCACAGACTGCAAAGTGAAAGTGAAAGTACACCCACTGTACATAATCTGTAAACAGGATATCCTATTACATCACTTCCTGCATAAAATGGCCGCAGTTTTTATCGTTATGCGCCAAAACATTTTGACGCATACATTTGTGCAAATATTTGACAATGATGCCCCTATCTCCTCCTTCTTCATCTCCCGCACAATGCTCGAAGTTTTCACCAGATGCCCTCATCTAAGTGCTGGTCTTGTGACTTTCTCAACAGTGACATTATGCTTCTGTTATTTAGTTGTCCTAACACACTTTCCTTTTGGCACAGGGTTTGGTCTCAAATTAGGAGAACTTTGTAACATGCAACTTTCTTTCAACGTTTTCCATCTCTTTGTAGGCACTTTAACTAGCCAGTCTCTACTTCTTTCCCTGAATTACTTGATAGTCTCCTGACAATTGCCTTTCAACAAATTGCTTTTAATTAGAATTGATCCTCTAAAGTATAATATAAGACTTGATGTGATTGCCTATGTTCACATCTTAAGCTAGATAGTATTCTTCTTTCTCACTGCTTGACCTCTCATGATGCTCAATTTGTTATGGTTACTTTTGTCTTCCTTTACAATCATACTGAAAACTGTGTATCATCTACAAGTTGTACTTGTACCCGTATGAATGAATTATCTCTCTGTTGTTCCTTATTTTTACAGGTTATAACTCTTTACTGTTAAAGTCCTAGTATTTATTTTCTCTTTATGACAACTTTACTTCCTTCATGTTTGAGTATAAGTAATGTTTTTTTATGTATTTATTCCCTATTCTTTCCCACTCCCCTTTCCCTCTTAAAATCATATTGGCTTTAATGTGTTCATATAATGTTCTTACACAGTATGATAGATTTATGCTTTAATCATATTGTTCAATTGCTGTATATTGATAGTTAAATAAAGTATTTTTCAACATTAAACTGGGCAGTGAGGCATCAGTTCAATGGCAAAAGGTTATCTACATCTTCATAATCCCCAGATTTGTAAATATATGTTCTAGCTCTGCAACTGTAAGAAAAGAATGCAGGAAATAATATTTTACATCTAATGCCACCTAAACTTCACAAAAGAAGAAAACGGAATCAAACTAACAAAAAAAGGCCCACAATACATAGATTATCAATGTACTGGGTCAATTTTGCATGGGCATTTCTGCATTCCCTCGATTACAGTGGCCTTCTGCACATTCAAATCAAAATTTGCACCATTTGGACAGAGTGAGTGGTGTAAAACGTTATTTATCAGAGGCCACTTGTTAGTGAAATTGGTTTTGCATTTGTGATTTAAATTATTTTTGCCAAATTAAACAAAAGCAATGTGGTTATTCTGGAAAGATCAGTGAAGATTGAAACAGTGCAATGATTTGATTCACATGTGTGCAAACCCAACAGAGACAATGACTTATTTCCAATGCTAAGATATATGCACAGAAAACATAAAACATGTTTTTTAAAGGAGTGAGTGAAAACTAATTAGAAATATTCTGTTAACCAAACTTTGGACATCTTGTGTCTTGCTCTATTTGACTGTTAAGGAATTAATTTCCTTCAGCCATATCTACTGTACCAGGACACAAGCCATCAATATACCTCTTTCAGAAATACCATATATCATGGAGCACTGTTGTCTGCCCAGAACCACTTGCAGAAGAATTTACCCAGAGGGTTGTTGGATATTTTGCACAAAACCAAAGAGCACATTAAATCATTGCATGAATATGAGAGGTTGTACATTCGCTATAAGATAACTGTAATAATAACATGTGTTTGATATAATGATTGACTCCATGCTTAGGGGAAAAAATGCCCCTTGATAACTTTTCTTCATTGTAATTTATGGAAAAATAATTATGAAATTCTGAAACACATGCCTTTTGCAAGAAATGGTTGATTTTGTTACCTGGACTCATTATTCTTCAGAAATAGAGTTATAATTAGAATACCAATTAAAATATGTTACAAAACCGTGCAAAACTGTATTTAAATCAGGCATGGATCTCACCAGCAAACCTCATACTTTGCATTGCACACAATTATTTTTTTGTTTGGTATTTCAAATTTCTATCTTTTTCTAATTATAAAGCAGCAACACTGATATGTTCCCTGGATTCCTCTCCAAAATACTGCCTGAAAAATATGTTTTTTAAATTCTCTAGCATTGAGGACTGAGGGCCTGATTTAGTTCTTGGCGAATAGGGTTACTCTGTCAGAAACATGAGAGATATCCCGTCCGCCACATTACAATTTCATTATGTTCCATGGAAATTGCAATAGAGCAGATGGAATAACTTTCATGTTTGTGGCAGTGCAACCCATCTGCCAAGATCAAAATCAGGCTCTTGGCCAATGTACCAACATGAGATAGAAAACCAAATGAACTGCTGTCTCCTACATAGCAATCAGTCCTGGGAGACGCGCAGGAATAGTTAGTGAAATCTAAACCCTCTTCTGTCATGAACAGATACACTCTAAAACACTAGGATGCTAGGAATATATTTACAAGATTCTTAGTGCACACAATATGAATAGTATCTCTAAAATTAATTGGGAAAGTGGCAACAATTTTTTGTCAATAGGTAGAACATCGGAAAATATTGTAATAAAATGATCAAGCAATCAATTAGTAGATTTGAAGCATGCTACTTGTGACTTGTGAGGGTATTCAGGCACTGGCATGGTTTTGTTGATTAGCTGGATAGCCAAGTCTTCGGAACTCTGGAAGAGATGGGGAGGTCTGTAGATGAAAAAGTAGCTTGTTCCATATGTTTGCTGCTAGGTAGGAGAAGGAGTGGCATGTCGGATGCAGGGGTTCAGGGTTAGAGAAAAGAACGAGGTGGTATCTGGTGAGCTGATGGAAGTTCATACGGTAGTTCAAGTCGGTGGGTTTACAGTTGAGTAGGGCCTTGTATGCATGGGTCAGGAGCTTGAATTGGCATCTTTTCTGTACAGGAAGCCAGTGGGCATTCCCTGAGGTAGAGGATGATGTGGGTTCATCTAAGGAGATCCAGGACAAATCTGACTGCAGCGTTCTGTATGATCTGTAGTCGGAGGAGGAGGTGAGCTCTGATCCCTTCATAGAGAGCGTAGCCGTAGTCCAGTCAGCAGGAGAAGAAGGCCCGGGTGATTGTGCATCTATAGTGATGGGGTAGCTATTTCAATATCTTACGAGACATGCAAAGGAATGAAGAAGCTGGAGGAGGAGGAGACAGACCTGATCTGAGTTGTCATGGTTAACTTGTCCAGAATGATGCCTAGGTTCCTAGAATTGTAAATGGGGGTAACCATTATACATCCAATGGGGGACCTCTTGTTTCCGACACTGGATACCTCTGTCCATGTTGAACTTCAGGCAGTGGTCCTTCATCCAGTTGGTGATGTCTGTCTTGCAGTTGTGGAAGTTGGTGTTGGTGTTGTCTTTGAAGAGGGTGAGGATGAGTTGTGTGTCATCGGCATAGGATTATGATGTTGAGTCCATGGTCTTGGACAACACTGGCCAGAGGTCCCATACAAGTGTTAAAAAAGATAGGGTTGAGTGAGGATCCTTGGGGTATTCCACAGATGATTTCCTTCGGTTCGGAGGTGAAGGAGGTGATGGAAGACTTTTTGTGTTCTTCCGGTGAGGAAAGGGGTGATCCATCTGAGGGTGGCTCCTTGAATGCTTGTGTTGTGCAGCCTTGTGATGAGTGTTGGATGCAAGACTGTTTTGGAGGCTGCTGAGCGGTCTAGGAAGATCAGAACCGCAGTCTCTTCATGGTTGTGTACGGCTCAGATGTCAATGATAGCTGCCATGAGGGCTGTCTCAGAACTGTGGTTGCTGTGGAATCCAGATTGGGAGGAGTCTAATACTTTTGCTGGGAATGGGAGAAGAGAGATCGGTCAATAGTTGTTGAGTTCGCTGGGGTCTGTCAATTGTTTCTTTCTTTATTAGAGCGATGGCTTCTGTGTATGTCCAATCTTCAGGGTAGCTGGCTGTGGCAACTGAATTGTTGAGCAAGGTGGTGAATATGTGGCTGATTCTGGCTTTGCCTAAGTTGAAGACGTGGTTAGGGCATGGGTCGGTTAGGCTCCCTGAGTGGATCAAGTTCTTGATGGAGGCAGTGTCCTGTGGGGTGAGCTGGCTCTATTCCGTTAGTTAGATGTCTGTGGTGGTAGCAGGCTTGTTGTGTTGCTTGAAGAAGTCTTGGGCTTTCGGCTGGTGACTGAATTTTCTGTAGATGTTGGCAATCTTGTTGTGGAAGACATTTGCAAGGTTGTCGCAGAGTGCTTGTGAGGAGGTAATGTTGTTTGTTGCAGCTAAGGGGTTGGAGAATTCTCTGATGATATTGAGTTCTTTACTGTGATTGGAGCTTGATGTTATGGATGAGGCTGAAACCTTTTTCTTCGATCTTCTAAACTATCTGTGGTAGAGGTTGAGGGCTGTCTTGTAGGCAGTCTTTTCTGCCATGCTCTTGATGGTACGCCATCTCCTTTCTAGTTGTTTACAGAGTTGTTTAGTGGTTCTGAGGTCTTCAGTGTGCCAGCTGGCCTACGTTGTTGCCCTTCTGTGGGTGTTGTTGCGGATAGGAGCAACACTGTTGGTCCAGCTGGCGACCTAATTGTTGATATTCTGGTCCAGGCTGTAGAGGAGATGGGGTGGGCCATGTTGAGGGTGTTGATCCATGTGTCCTTTGAAACTGTGCTCCAGATGTGGTAGGGGGCTTTGGGCAAACTGATACCTGTACCTGAGACAGTCACTGGAGATTAAGATGGAGTCTAGAGTATGGCCTGCAGGGTGCATGTGGTCATGGATGATTTGGGTGAGTTCAATGTTCGTCAAGCCTTTGAGGAGATTGGTAGGCTTAATTACATTGTGGTCATTGAGATGGAAGTTGAGGTCGCTGAGAAAAATGTAGTAGTTGGAGTTTTTTGGGAGAGAAGCGATTAAGTCAGCAATGGATTTGCAAAAAGTTGGGCTGTAGAGTTGTGCTTTGTAAGTCGCCAAATGTAGTGCAAGGGAATGATTCATCAAAAAAGATTCCAGCAATTTGAAAGTGTAGTCCTCCAGACCACCATCAGTTTTAGGGTCAGAAGAATGGAAGGACCATCCATCCTAAAAGCTGATGATGGGCCCATGGGAATCAATACATTACTATGACCCTGATCAAGCCTTAGATTATCCAAAATATGCAAGAGTGCAAAGTTTGTGTTGGGGGCAGGATGAAACCCAACTTCATTACAATCAAGAAAATTAGACCCTTGCAAATGGCTTCAGATGGTCTTGGTCTCATGTTTTCCATTAATTTTAGCACAGACAAGATGTGAGAAATTTTTAGCTCAGGGTTGGTCCTAGTATGCTAGAGTTAGCACCACTGACTCTTCAAAGTGGTTGCAAAAGCCTCTAGATCTAAAGATATATTTAAGAGTGAGAGAAAGGGATCAATGATGGTGTTTGTCAATGTCTTAAGGATCCTATAAGTGAGGCTAAAATATTCAGGAGATTGTTTCTTAACATCATTTCTAAAGTATGAAAATGAGTTCATTGTTCACATCAGCTAGAGGAAAGTTTCTTGATTGATAACTGCCATAATTTGGAAAATCTGAGCTATAAAAATGCCTTTAATTGATCAGAAAAACCCTCAGATGGGGCTATTCCTGGAGAAATTCTGTACATGTCTAAAATGTCTATGGCAATGACAAACTCTCTTCAGAGATTTAAGAGAGCAATTGATTGTATTTAAATTGTAGGCTTATCTTGTGGTGAAAATAGTTTTTTGTAAGCTGTTTGACCTTTCCAAACTACTGCTTTTGAAGAAACATCATAATCTTGATGCCAAATTCTCTTGAGATAATAAAGTTTAGCTTTCAACAATTTCAGATTTGGGGAGAGCCGGGGAGCTAATGTGTGTCATTTAGTAGGTCAGGGGGGTATGTATATGTTTGGCCTCTTTTTCAAATTGGAAAATGCTGTGTAATGAGCTTCCACCAAATTTTATGTTTGATGATTCGACACCTCAAAAGATTTGGCCATGGATGATAACTTAACCTTGCCCCATTATTGATAGGACACCAACAGGCATATTTAAGAGCCCCTAGTGCCACCGGAGTGTCACTTTGCGTAATGTCCTGTTCCATATTTATAAGGTGGCGCTAAGCCTCTTTTTGTGGCTTAACGCCACCTTGTACATACGGCCCCTTCACACGCAGCACGTTGCGTGGAAGGGGCATGCAATGGGTGTTGCTGTGGACATGCCCCTATTTTTTGCTTAAACATATGTAAAACGTTATTATAATTTTTCATAAAAGTAATCATTTTCCTAGCAAAAGCAACATATACATTTTATATTTTAATTAATTTTATTTTATTAACAACATAGGACCTGATAGTCTTTGTAGCGCAGTGGCAGCAACGCTGACTACACCTCCAACCACTGTTTTATGATGAATGAGGCTGCATAGACTAAAGACTGCCTTGGTCCTGACCACACCACCAGCAAATTTAGACCAGCGATGAAGGCTGTTGCATCTGCCAGAGGGAGGTCCACCAGCGTTTCCACAGGACCAACTATGAAGTGCTTTCCTACCGACATGACTATGGTGGTTCGACCACCACATCTGCGCTGGCAGAAAGGGAAGAATATAAGGCTGAAACTCACCTGTACTCAGCTTTACACATACTGTGTTGCCATGAAGCCAATCATACACGTACGTCCACTGCTTGATGATGACCAAAACCGACACGGTCGTGGACGCTACTGACAGTAAGCTAAACACGTACCCATTCGGGTTTATGGTCTCTGAGCCAAACATATTTTGTGGGCCCCAGTTTGGAGTTGTTCTCAATGTATGATCCAATCACAGCTCTATGATGTCCCCTTTGTCAAGGCCAATGACACTGCACAGCCACACTCTACAAAAGTTGATATGTGTGCACATCCCATAATCAGGGATAGCGATGTGTGTATTAAATTGTGTCACACAACAGTACCTCCTCATCCATATCACACCTACTAATCTAAGTGACACCGTCATATTGCTCACATGCTATGGCTTGATGTGATATCAAAGATGCACCTGTATGGACATGTCAGGAAGCTGAAACACACCATCTATGCTAAATCTCTATAATGGACTATCACATATCACCCACATTTCAAAGTAATGCTAGGTAAATGGGATGTAAACTAATCAGTGTGAGAAACAGTCAAAGGTAACAATGTAATGACTCCTTACAGAATAGGTATGCCTCTACCAGGGGGACCCAAGGAAGTTCGGTGCCCTGGGCTGAATTCTTCATTCCTCAAAACCTCTATTTGTACAGCTTGAGGTATATGAGGAACAACCAATAGTATAACCAAGTGCCATGCATATGATGGAAATATGTAAGTGCAAGTCATGAAACCAAATACAGCAGTCACAGCATGGGTCACACATTTAGATAAAGTAGATACAAATAACACCCATGAAAATGGACACATCCATTAAAATGTATACAAATGTATGATAACGGAACACACTCCATGTGTGGAGAAACAAATCGCCAGCTTGCACACATTAAACAAATATCCAACCTACATCATATGGAAAAATGTAACCCATTAGGTGTTTACATAGGCCAAGCCTAGATGAAATACTTACCATATGAAATGCCACCCAATGCAATCTCAGCCTCAATTGGATTGCATCCCACATATCCATCCATTGAACATTTCCCCTTGTTCTTGGAGAGTCTAGCACTGGTTCCAAGGTTGGATCATACAAATCACTTCAAATGGATCATCAATCAGAGTGAAACAAACCCAACTGTATTCATACATCCCCAGGTATCCATGAACATCAGAATGGTAAAAAAGTAGGGAGCTCAGACAAACCTTTACACAGGACTGCCACTGCTGCCTGAGTGAAATAACGCACATGTTATTTCCCAGCCATTTTCACTGCACTTAAGTAACTTATAAGTCACCTATATGTCTTACCTTCACTTGCTGAAGGTTAGGTGCAAAGTTACTAAGTGTGAGGGTACCCTTGCACTAGCAAAGGTGTCCCCACATAGTTCAGGGCCATTTCCCCAGACTTTGTGAGTGCGGGGACACCATTACATGTGTGCACTACATATAGGTCAATACCTATTTATAGCTTCACAATGGTAACTCCGAATTTGGCCATATAACAAAGTCTAAGATCATGGAATTGTCCCCCCATTCCAGATCAGGTATTGGGGTGCCAATTCCATGCACCACCGGGGCTCCATTATGGACCCCGGGTACTGTCAAACCAGCCTTCTGGGGTTTTATCTGAAGCTACCGCTGCTGCCGCCACACAGATAGGGTTCTGCCCTGCTGTGTCTGAGCAGCCCAGTCCCAGGAAGGCAGAACAAAGAATTTCCTCTGAGAGAGGGTGTTACACCCTCTCCCTTTGGAAATAGGTGTTAAAGGTTGGGGAGGGGTAGCCTCTCCCAGCCTCTGGAAATGTTTTGAAGGGCACAGATGGTGCCCTCCTTGCATAAGCCAGTCTACACCGGTTCAGGGACCCCTTGTCCGCAGCTCTGGTGCGAAACTGGACAAAGGAAAGTGGAGTGACCACTCCCCTGTCCATCACCACCCCAAGGGGGGTGCCCAGAGCTCCTCCAGTGTGTCCCAGACCTCTGCCATCTTGTATCCAGAGGTGTGAGGGCACTCTGGAAGCCTTTGAGTGGCCAGTGCCAGCAGGTGACGTCAGAGACCCCTCCTGATAGGTGCTTACCTGACTAGGTGGCCAATCCTCCTTTGAGGGCTATTTAGGGTCTCTCCAGTGGGCTTTTCCTCAGATAATGACTTGCAAGAATTCACCAGAGTTCCTCTGCACCTCTCTCTTCGACTTCTGCCAAGGATCGACTGCTCCAGGACACCTGCAAAACTGCAACAAAGTAGCAAGAAGACTACTAGCGACATTGTAGTGCCTAATCCTGTGGGCTTTCTCAACTGTTTCCTGGTGATGCATGATTTGGGGGCTGCCTGCCTTCATCCTGCACTGGAAGCCACAAAGAAATCTCCTGTGGGTCGACGGAATCTTCCCCCTGCTTCAGCAGGCACCAAACTTCAGCGTCACCGGTACTCTGACGAGCCTGGCCCCTGGAACACAGGTGGTGGATCCAAGTGACCCAGACTGTCCAGTGGTCCAACTGTCCAAATTTGGAGGAGGCAAATCCTTGCCTCCCCTCTCCAGACAGTAATCATGTGCACCGCGTGAACTACAGCTACAAGGACTTCTGTGCACATTTCCACAACATCCTGCATGCACAGCCAGGCCTAGGTCCCCAGCACTCTATCTTGAGAGGCTCAGCTCCCTGAGCTGATCTCCGGTGTCGTAGGACCCTTTTTTGCAGTGTTGAGATGACCTCTGTGTTAAGACTTCTTGAACTTATGTTTAAGGACTTCTGCGGGTGCTACCTTCTTGTGTGTAGGCTCTCTACGTTGCTGAGGGCCCCCTCTGTCTCCTCTTCCAAGTGGCGACATCCTGGTCTTTCCTGGGCCTGGGTAGGACCCTTTTTCTTTGACCACAACTCTTGCAGCTAGCAAGGCTTGTTTGCAGTATTTTGCCAAGGAAACAACTCTGCATCCTCCAGCCCTCCGCGGGACATCTTCTGCATGAAGCAGAAGTCCCTAGCACCTTTCATTGTTGAAGGATCTTCAGCTTCTTCCATCCGGAGGCAGTCATTTTGCACCTTCATCCGGGGTTTAGTAAGCTTCTGCCCCCCCAGACACTTTAGCAACTCTTAGACTTGGCCCCCTTCCTTTGCAGGTCTTCTGGTCCAGGAATCCGTCTTCAGTGTTTTGCAGTCTGTTGTGGTCCTTGCAAAATCCTTTATTACAACTTTATTGTGTTTCTGGGGAAATAGTAGTACTTTACTCCTACTTTCCAGGGTCTTGGGGTGGGGTACCTTTTACACCCTTAGGCCCATATTTATACTATTTTAGCACCACATTTGCGCCTCTTTTTGATGCAAAAACGGCACAAACTTACAAAATACAATTGTATTTTGCAAGTTTGCACCGCTTTTGCGTAAAAAAATTACGCAAATGCGGCGCTAAAAAAAGTATAAATATGGACTTTAGTGTTTTCTTACACTCCCAGTGACCCTCTACACACTACACTAGCCTAGTGGTCCATTTGTGGTTCACATTCCACTTTCTTAGTATATGGTTTGTGTTGCCCCTAGGCCTATTGCATCCTATTGTATTCTACAGTGTTTGTACTATTTTCTGACTGTTCTACTTATCTGATTTGGTTTGTGAGTATATTTTGTGTATTTTACTTACCTCCTAAGGAAGTATATCCTCTGAGATATTTTTGGCACATTGTCACTAAAATAAATAACCTTTACTTTTAATAACTTTGAGTATTGTCTTTCTTATGATATAGTACCTATATGATATAAGTGGTATATTAGGAGCTTTGCATGTCTCCTAGTTCAGCCCAAGCTGCTCTGCTATAGCTACCTCTATCAGCCTGAGCTGCTAGAACACTACTATTCTACTAATAAGGGATAACTGGACCTGACACAAGGTGTAAGTACCATTGGTACCCACTATAAGACAGGCCAGCCTCCTACACTAATGTAGCTTTCTTATGTAACACATGTCCCACAGAAAAGTAGACTAGGGAACCTCTGGCCTAAAAATCTGGGAGATTCGCCCTCAGCATAATGAATCAGCTAGTTCTAGGGAAATCACCAGTCCCGTTTGATACGGATGAGAACACAATTCTAACATTGCTTAGCTAAAAGCCAATAGTCTATTGAGTGCTGCTGTGGCTTAGGGAATCTACATCACCTAAAAAGGGGGTTTAATCTGTTTCTTAATGGGAAGTTACAACACCGTACCTTTTTTTTCAAGCACACTCAAAACTTCAGAGGTTGGACCTGACAAATAACATTGAGTAATGGCTTAGGGTATGTGTGACCCACCAACCAATGTTTACACACACCTGTCTGTGGTAACACAAGATCTATAAACCTATTGCACATAACTATTTTCCACAACAGTTTGGACTACACACACATATGTAATGGAATCAGACATCATCCTATGAAGACATGTTGATCATGCATGAAACATTAGTGTAAATGATATTACAAAATTGAAAGGTGCACATGCCAACATGTAGTCACAAATACTGATGGCAACAGTGATGTTTGCTAATTTATGTAACTGTATATTTCCCAGTATTGCTCAGTGACTGCACCCAAAGTGCATTGTATACTATGTCACATTAGAGGGCCACCATCACATGAAACATAGTAGTGAGGTAGCACCACTCTTGACATTCTGAAGACAAGTGGCCTGTTGGGTACGAATGTCACCCACAACATCAAACAACATGAGCTGATTAATCACTGTGCTCAGCCATGTGTCTGCTCAAGACAGTTTATTGGTAGTGGACTGGACTCTGCTATGCTCTTGGACATTAGAACAATAAGCAAAGCACACCTACTAGCAGACCTACACAAAGAGTTACTATTCTTGTGTGTCTCACATGGGACACTCCCAATATTGATGGAGCGATCCCTGCCTGTAACACACAATGTTGGCAATGTAACATGTATGATTCTGGCTATAACTCACCCGCTTGTAGCTGCTGTGATTCCCTCAACTACTCATCAATCTCTAGGTAGGCAACCACCGGTATGCTGGCCATTAGTGGGGTCAGAGTACGCAGCATGTCCTGTCCATGTTGGGAGGACAGTCCCAGTTGGACCTCAGTGTTCTTCCAGGCCCAGCATCTCAGGTCCTCCCACGTTTTCCAGCAATGGACGCTGCGCCGGTGATAGAACCTCGGGGTCTGCATCTTCTGGGCGATAGCTCTCTAGATGGATTGCTTGTGATGGGTGTTGACCTGCGTGGATGCAATTAGGAGATCTATTTGGTTAAGACACCTTTTGAATACACCAAGGACAAGCATGTTTAAGTTGCTGACACAATACATGATTAATTATCACGTGCTGATAAGTACAGGGACATGAATACACACTTTTTGTCATCATCTGCTGACTATCATTAACTGTGGTCATGGCCTACACTGACTAAGTCAGACCATTAATATCGTGTAGCCCATGGCCAACTGAAATGTAACTTGATGTGAGCTATTAAGGAACACAATACAACATTGTGACCATCTGAAGGATAAACTACTTGTGCATGACTGTACTGACACCTTTATAGCCAGCACATTGTCTTTCTTCATATGGTGCATACAGGCTACTACCATAGTATAGACTACATCCTAAAGACTTAGGCCCATATTTATACTTTTTGACGCACAACTGCGCCAACGCAGTTGTGCGTCCAAAATTTTAACGCCAGCTAACGCCATTCCAAAGCGCCATGCGGGCACCTTATTTATTGAATGACGTTAGCCGGCGCAGCTGACTGGTGTGCGTAAAAAAAAATTACTCACACCAGGCAGCGCCGGCGTAGGGGAAAATGGAGGTTGGGCGTCAAAAAATGGGGCGTCAGGTCTGAGGCAAAATTTTGGCCTCAACCCGATTTGCGCCATTTTTTTTTACGCCCAACCCCCATTGAAATGACTATGCCCCCTTGCCCAATGGCCATGCCCAGGGGACTTATGTCCTTTGGGCATGGTCATTGGTCATAGTGGCATGTAGGGGGGCACAAATCAGGCCCCCCTATGCCACAAAAAAAATGCGAAAAAAAATACTTACCTTAACTTCCCTGGGATGGGTCCCTCCATCCTTAGGTGTCCTCCTGGGGTGGGCAAGTGTGGCAGGGGGTGTCCCTGGGGGCATGGGAGGGCACCTCTGGGCTCCTTCTGAGCCCACAGGTCCCTTAACTCCTGCCCAGACCCAGGCGTTAAAAAACGGCGCCCCTCAGGCTGGGCGCCGTTTTTTAAGGCCTGCCCCCTCCTGTGCGTCAAAATGACGTCACAGTATAAATATGGGGCACAGGCCTTAAAGTCATTTTTTGGAAGGGAACGCCTACCTTGCATATAATTAACGCAAGGCTGGTTCCCCCTTCTAAAAAATTACGCACATGGTGGAACTTTGACGCCCGCGGGGTTGGACGTCAAAGTATAAATATGGGGCAGTGTTTGCGCCGATTGTGCGCCAAAAATTTTGACGCACATTCGGCGCAAAGAGAGTATAAATATGCCCCCTTAGGTCACAATGAAAGGGCTGGCATGTGTGTTACTGAGAGCTTCCTCTCTGGAGATGAGTAGACATGTGGACTACCTAATGGAATATCATGCTACGTCTGATTGAGTTTGTGTGGTCTGGCATCAAAGGACACAACTTTTACCATATATGGCACTCTAACAGCGATGCCATTCAACATTCCATGGTACGTTTTATTTGATTGGTTGAATGTAATAAAGCTAGTGATTCACATGTAATGATCTCTCCAAAATAAACAATCTATCTGCACTGTACGTTTGTCACTTGTGCAATAGGCCTGTATAGTGCAAGCATGACTTTTGCAAATGTGACAACAAACCTGGGGGAGTAACAGGCTTGTCATTAGTAAATGTCACACATTGACAATGTGGCCCAATGGAAAGGTATACCAGGTCAGGAGATTACTTCAGTCACCATTCCAAATGTAGTCTATGTAAAAACATTCAGGGCTACTATTGTTTCACAAGCCTCATTTTGGGAACATCCAAGGATCTGCAGGTCGACAGGGAGAGTACCCTGTGCATCAGTTGTATTGCCACAGTAACTCTGCCCCAGCCTGGTTCATGGCCCATAATGGGTAACTCTTTGTCAGGCCTTGCTCTCTACAAGCTGAGCATACTAAACCCACATAAACCTCACATTCCCATCCCTTCCGTACATAACAGTACATCTTGTTGCCATCCTGTATGCAAACTCAAGGTTGAGTGGCACTTTAAAGGGGTCAGTGAGGTTTAGCTAGCACAGTTTGCCTAGGCCTGAACTGGGCTGAGTGATATGTGGGACTGCACACATAACTAACATCCTCGTCAACTGCTTCCAACAGTATATATACAAAGCTCATGCTGTAATGCAAATACATTTTTTCTCATTTACCATCATCTGATCATCAAATAAATATTGGTACCCCGAAAAGTGTACTTGCTCCTGTTCCACTGGTGAGCCATAGAGCTGACCATACAGGGGGAGGACCTCTTCCACAAGTTTCTCCATCTTCTCTGGAGAGAAGGCAGTGGCCCTCTCACCAACTTGTCCTGTCATGATTTCTGTCAGAGATGGCAGACATCAGCTAATGTAAAGGAGATTTTGATGGCAGCAGTGTCAGGAGGCAAGTGAGTCATGCCATGTACACGGTCATCAGTCATAAATACAAATAGTCAGCAGGTAGGGACAAATACAATCATTGTTTTGAGAAAACAGTGCTCAATCCTTATTTCTTGGGTCAATTTATTTTCCTTATTTATTTAAATTATTTTATTAAAAGGTCAGAGGTAGCTTATCGGTGAACATTCTATAACATGGATATATACATAACATAAATATATAGATGACATCACAAACATTTATGACAAAAAACCAAATCTCGAATATTGGCGGTGTGCCAAAGGAGGGTCATGCCCAACATCATTTCTTTACATTGTGGTCACTATTATAAAATGAAAGTTGTAATCCACTAAAAATGTAATGATTGTAGGCCTTAGCTGCACCCAGCTGTCAAATACCTATATATCTATTTTCAAAGGCATGATGTAGTGCATATCAAATATCTTAATTGGAGTAAATTAACTTGAAAGCCCTCAATCTCGCAAAAGATTTGTCAACGTGTTTCGGCCTCTTCAGTAAGGGCCTCATCAGGACTGTCGGGGGGTAATACCGCCTCTATAAAAATCAACAACAAACATAAACTCGTACCATTCCATACGGTATCAAAACAGCAAGTATACCATCAGAGTATGCGTCAGTGTCACCAAAAACCTCTGTGTCCTGTCGCTATCACTCCTTATAAATAAGAAATCCCCACTTACACCACTGTGTGGAGAGGGTGATGTCAAAATCTTAAATTAAAAAAGTGCACAAAGTCAAACATAGTTAGCGTGCTCTTTGTTGTTAATGAGCATGCATTTCTTTTATATAGTGCAACAACTACGAGTAAAGAACTGTTAGTTACCTTTTTTCTGTTAGACTTAATGAAACTTGCAAATAGCCGCATCTACCATCACAAGGGTACCTAGCCAGCCCAGAAATACAAAAGCGCATTAATATATTTACATGCAGAGCATGCCTGTCAAAGTATCATAGCACCCCAGATATGATGCTCAAGTCTTACTTTGTCCTTTAAAGCAAGTAAGATCATTAAATAATCAAGCCTGGGGAGAGCTCCTGATAGCTGGACCGTTACCGCTATCGGAAATGTAGACCCAAGTCTAAAACAAAGAGGAAGCCGTTATTTATACGCATAGGATTATCAGGGCTAGTGTATATGCTTCAAGGTCAGATCTAAAACTTACTCAGAATCGCCTGCCGTGTATGAGCGGTACGGTGTATATTAATCACGTCGGCGAGCAGCTGACTATCTTCTACTCGCGTATATCCAGAAGCAGCGACGGTGTTCTTGTCGCCCGCTTGGTTAAAAGGCTACGGGGAGCGCCTGCACTAGCTCGCGTCTCCCTTTGGAAATATTGGGGCACCCAGGCGGCCATTTTAGTGGAACCACAAGCTACATTAACCTATCCAGCTATACTATGAAAGAGCTATGGATCCAAAGAAGGATCGAAATCGCTTTATCTTCTCGTGGCTGACCGTTCTATACATAACCAATCTCTTCTTCTGCCTCTAGTCATTTTCCTGTTCTCGCGCAATAACTACACAGAGTCCAGGCCAAATAGAACATGCGGGCGGTCTTCTTGGGGAGCTAATTCCCCCATTTTCTAGTAGAGGCAGCTTTCCACTGCTAAAAATCAATAATAGGGAAACATTTCATATTAATGCTAGACATGAGTGTGTATGCACCAACTCTCTCACAAATATACCCCTAGAAAAAGATATATCCCTTGTTAGTCAATACATCCTAGTTACCAATTATTTACATCATAATTACTGGAGCTTCATTGTTGGTTTGAAGGTCTTCTATATATTAATAGAGACCCTCATATCTTGTCTTTCTCTCTGCCATAGTGACTTCTTATCAACTCTGCCACACGGCTCTACAGATATTATGGTGCCATTAGATAATTAATGTCCATACTTCATCGCAATCATTTAATCCAGTGTTAGCTGTTTGGAATTTTTCAATCAGCCTTGCTTCCAATTTCAGTAGTTACGTTGACATTGATGGTCCATCCAATTTAGGCTGTATCACAGCCAATACTGTCCAGCATATATCTTCAGCTTTATGTGTGCGCTCCAAGAAGTGTTCAACTAGTGGTGCTCCTTTTATTGCACATTTAATCCTTGAACGATGTTGCAGGATCCGGGTCTTTACTGGTTGCAAGGTTTGTCCAATATAGGCTTTATCACAGGGGCACAAAATACAATAGATAACATTTTTTGTGTTACAGTTCGTGAAGTCATTTTGTACATGCAATTTGCCATTTATTTTTATCTCTTTAGAATCTTGCGTGTATTGACATGCTATGCACTTCCCACACCTATAGTGGCCCTGAACTGCTGGTAACTGCAAAATTGATCTCAAGTTTTTTCTTTCTGGTTGTGTTTGTGCTGCCTGTACCCACTGATCTTTTAGGCTACGTGCTTTCTTGAAAGAAAAGAGTGTTTTTTCTATATTAAGGTCTCTGATAATCTTCCAGTTCTTTTCTATAATAGAACGTATTTTATTTGCCTTTGGACTAAACGTGATCACACATGTTAGAGGGATCTCTTTTGCTCTTATTATTGGGACAAGGAGTGTTTCCCTTGGTGTGAACCAAGCTCTTTTTGCCGCTGCTTTTACCAACTTTTTGGGGTAACCTCTGTCAATTAGTTTTTTTGTCAGTTCTTCTGCATTACAAAAATAATTTGCTTTTTCAGTACAGTTTCTCCTTATTCTTAGAAATTGCCCGTACAGAAGATTTTCTTTAAGTGTTCTGGGGTGTCCACTAGAGAAGTGTAACAATGTATTGCGGTCTGTAGGTTTTTTTATGTAAGCTTACTTCTAGCTTCCCGTTCCTAGTCAAGATCCATAAGTCCATAATTTAAAATCAACTGTCCGGTGTACACAGTCATCAGCATAGACAGGCACAGACATTGGGCCACGACTGTCACAGTCAACAGCATTAGTCTGCCCACTGCATGGTTGACTTCCACCACCGGCAGCAGCTTCCAAATGTTCAATGTAGAGGTCAGGTATCCACCATTTTAGGGGTTGAAACCAGTTTTAATGGCTGGTAAATGTGTCACCACCACTACAAAGTTATTGTAATATGTTTACAGATGTACTACTCCATCGATCTCTAATTTCTTCCACACAATCATCAGTGCAGTGTGTTACTGGCTATAAATGCCATATAACCATGTGCACTGTACACTGCTGGCAACAGTATTTTGGGAGACCAAATATACTTTACAATATCAATGTGCACATGAGGAACATTTAGGTGTACAATGTACACATACATGTTGTAGAAACGTGTAGATCAAAATGGGGATTATAGCTGGATTTTGGGTAGTAGAAAATTGTAATGTGAAATGTATGTAAAGGTTCTTGAGCCAGTGATGTTTTGTCACATGCGTTTTGGCTTACTTATCACATATGTTACTCTGGACATTGTGACCAATTCTCATATATTTTATTCCACACATAGGTACCCTGAGAGACAGAGGAAAGAACAACTTCCAGTGTACCAACCAGTTTCAGAATTTCAGTCCATGGAAGAAAGGGATGTTATGAAGAAGTTTTTTTCTGAATAGGCAAAAAACAAGATTTGTGTTGTCAGTTGGAGCCTGATCTCCTGCCTCAAACACTAGTCCAACATATATACCACCCATTATGAAACTCAAAGCAGCATTACACTTTCTGGCCACAGGATCCTTTCAACATACAGTAGCTATATCTGGTGGTATGTCACAACCTATGTTCACTGGTATATTTAAAGACGTGCCTTCAGTAATGATGAAACACATTGACATCTATATGGGGTTTCCCAAATGTGGGGATTTAGCCAATGTGAAGATTAACTTCTATGGATTTGGTCACCTCCCACATGTGGTGGGAGCCATTGATGGTACCCATATTGCATTAGTACCACTGCAATTCAGTGAACGAGTCTATCAATCAATCAATCAATCAGGGATTATTTAAGCGCACTACTCACCCATGAAGGTCTCAAGGCGCTGAGGAGGGGAGGGGGCAGAAGGTGGGGGGGAAGAGGTGCTGCTACTGCTTGAACAGCCAGGTCCTCAGAAGTTTCCTGAAGGTAAGGAGGTCGTTGGTCTGGTGCAGGTGGGTGTGAAGAGTGTTCCACATTTTGGTGGCGATGTGCGAGAATGATCTACTGCCGGTTGTAGTTCTGCGGACGTGTGGGATCGTTGCGAGGTCAGCAGAGCGGAGATGCCGGGTCTGGTGTAAAAGGAGAGTCGCCTGTTGAGGTATTCTGATTCGGTGTTGTGCAGTGCTTTGTGAGTGTGCGTGAGGAGTTTCTCTTGTTGACTGGGAGCCAGGGCAGGTTTTTCAGGTGGTCTGTGATGTGGCAGTGGCAGGGGATGTCCAGGATGAGGTGTGCGGAGGCGTTCTGGATGTGTTACAGCCTCTTCTGGAGTTTGGCCTTGGTTCCTGCGTAGAGGGCATTGTAGTACTCCAGCTTGCTGCTTACGAGGGCTTGAGTGACTGTTCATCTGGTTTTGGTGGGTGTCCATTTGTAGATCTATCAGAGCATGCTGAGGGTGTTGGAGCAGGAGGAGGAGATGGCGTTGACTTGCTGGGTCATGAATATCAACGTGCATCTATCAACATGCAAGTTGTCTGCTTGACAGGTTTGTATATTTCAAACATCTGCGTCTGGTTCCCAGGCTCGGCCCATGATTAGTTTGTAATATAGAACAAAATCATACCCCGGCTAATGTCACAACTGCAACCAGAGATGGCCTGGCTTGTTGGTAAGTCAGATCTGCCCTAACTTTGTGTGCAATGTCAGGTGCTATAATCAGAATTTGTGTGACTCATTTTAGTACTTATTACTTACAGGACCTGCACTAGAGGGGGGATTCCTGTGGGATGGTGGATAGCTGACATCAGGTGTGGCCACCCAGTTCATGGATTGTGGCTTGATCAAGTATGTAGGTTGTACTGGGCGTGGAGCCTCCGAGTGAGGGACTGGTGACACCCCTTCTGCAAGACAGACCAGCAACCTGTACAGCGGTGGCCACCACCGCAATGACCGCCACCTGCACCACCACCTGCACCGCCACCTGCATGTCTGCTGCCTCTACTACAGCCACCATAATCATCCCTAGTGGGCACCCTTCTGAGACTGCAGGAGATGGCCTGGTGTCACCCTCCACAAGTGCAGTCACCTGCACAACCGGCACCATCTCCGCCACAGACACCGCCACAGCAACCGCCACCTGCCCCGCGATGTGCCCAGCCAGTGCCACTACAGCGTACATCAGCATCATCCCCAGTGTGCAGCTGTCCGAGGCTGCAGGAGACGTGGAGTATCATGCTACCTGTTCACTGAAAATCTTGTGGCTCAGACACCCAGGTGAGGGAATGGGAACTGCCACACCCCAGGTGCAGCATCACTGGGCACCAAGCCCCCTCCTGAACCAGTGGAGAGATACATCCACTACCCCAGTCCTTGGCAGGATGAAGCACTCTGGGCACCAAGCCCCCTCCAGAACCAGTGGAGAACTGCATCCACTACCCCAGTCCCTGGCAGGATAAGGCACTCTGTGTGTACCAAGCCCCCTTCCAGAACCAGTGGAGAGATAGATCCACTATCCCAGTCGTGGGCAGGATGAAGCACTCTGGGCACCAAGCCCCCTCCAGAACCAGTGGGCAAACCACCCACTAGAGAGACTATGGCTTTGTACTACCCAAGACCAAGCAGTGGGCAACCCCCCCCCACTAGAGAGACTGTGGCTTTGCACTCCCCAGGAGCAAGCAATGGACAAACCATCCACTTGAGAGACTGTGGCTTTGCACTCCCTAGGATCAAGCAGTGTGCAAACTACCCACTTGAGAGACTGTGGCTTTGCACTCCCCAGGAGCAAGCAGTGGACAAACCACCCACTTGAGAGACTTGAGAGACTGTGGCTTTGCACTCCCCAGGACCAAGCAGTGGGCATGGAGCCCCCTCGAGAAGCATCATCCAGCAGAGGCGCCCCCCTCCCCTTCCTCCTGAGGTGCCTGTGTTTTTTTTCGACCTGATGCCCCTGCAGTGTTCTCTCTGTTTTGAGGCAGGTGTCATGTGTGGGCCTCGCTCATGCTTTTTGGGACCACTGGTCCACGGGCATTTAATGGAACAGTATACAGACTTGTGTACTTGCTGTAAATATTTGTATATACTGATGATTTAAAGTTATCTTGGCCTATCTGAATTTTCGATGATTACACTCATTACAATCATTTCCTTTTGTCCTTACGCTCTTCCAGGGGGCGATGGGGTGTATCTGTGATGTAATTGAATGTGTTTGTGTGTATGGTGTTGTGGGTGAGGGTGAGGTGTGGGGGTGTTGCATATTGCGTGTGTGTGTCACTCTCTTTTTCCTCCCCCCTCCCCTCTGTACTAGGTGCAGTACTCACCGTGGTTGTCGCCGCCGTCTTTGATGTTCCTGGTAGATGAGGAGGGAAACCAACATTGGCAGGACCTGTAACTCGGGCTCCATGGTGTCCTGGTTTCTCGTTGGGTGTCGTGAGGTGAGTGGTTTCCGTTCCAAGTACTGTTCCTGCCGTGCTTTTGATGGCGTTAGTACCGCCCCAGAAAAGCTGGCGGATTGGTGCCTTGTAATAGTGTGGGCAGTACATTGTCTTCCACCTCTCTGTTGGCGGTTACCGCAGCGGTGTTTGTTGCTACCGCCATGGCGGTTAAAATGTTAAAGTGGCTGTCTGTGTTGGCGGTTTCCACCATGGTTGTAATTCCATTTTTTTTACTGCCGCCATGTTTGCGGTATTACTGCCGCTTTATCACCGACCGCCAGGGTTGTAATGAGGGCCTATGTGTGTTATCACAATATGTAGTTGTAGCCCCAATTCATGTTAGTTCCCCTTCACATTGGATAAGTACTCTTTTTGTTTGAACTATATGTAGCTGTTGATGTGTTTCATCATTGTAGGCCAAACTGCCTGTGCTATATCGCTAACATTTGTTTTTGACAGACCACCAGATGCAGAAGGACTGGATTGTAATGACACTGTGATCAGAAACTGTTGTAGTGCCATCTGTCTGAGTCTTGCTTTAAATGATGTAGGATTCCGTTTGTGAGCTAGATGATAAGGCTCCAGCTGATGACATAAATTTTTTTGGTTTTGCCATCATACCGGACATTGTCTGATATATCCCTTCCTTCCATGTTCTGAATGTCTGTTCCTGTAAATGTGATCACGTACACAGTATAATCCAGTCATGTGTAATTTGCTATGTTTCTGATATCTTTCCAGCTTATGATTGGAACAATGAAATAAAAATGTTATAAGAAAAGACACTTGTATGTATGTGTTGGTGTGACATGGTTGGGATACTGAGGTAAACATTATGTACATGCAACATATCCATGATTACCTAAGTGGCTTGTTTTGTCATTGTATAGCTTACATGGTATTACATATCTACATTGATAAATGTGAAATTTACTACAGCAGTCAATGAGTTTGTGACTTGTGAATTTATTAAAGCGGTAAAGGTGAAAACATACTTAGTGCAAAAACAAACATAAAAGAAAATTGAAGTAGTCAGTCATGGTGAATTAAACCATAGGAGTAGATGCAAAATCGTCTGAAAACCAAAGTCCAGATTACTTCCATCAGAAATAGAATAGCGTCAAGAATAAGTCCATCGAGAGAATGTGTGACACAAAATAGAATAAATTAATGTTGAGGTTTCTTGCTGGCAGTGGTGGGTGTCTTGCCTTCTGCACCTCCTGTATTTTTACATGGACATCCTTGCTTGGGCAGATTAGTGGCTACAGAGTGTCTGAAGGGGTTTCCACAAGCAGGGTCTCTCTTCTTGTGGCTGCCACTAATGTAGATAGGCTTGATGTAGGTGCATTAAAGGAAGGGGTAGATGCTGGCGGAAAAGCCCTGCTCAGGGTTGTATGGATGTCCATCAGCACCCCTGTTAGGGGCCCATGTTGGAGTTATAAGCCATGAACTTCTGGATTCAGGACTGGGGGCTCAAGATTTTACTAATTGTGCTAGGTACAGAGATTGGGGAGAATGTTGTAGGCTGAGATGTTGCAGCTGTAGTGGGAGGTGTAGGTGTGGTCACTGTCAGACTCACTGTTACTGCCTACCCAGGTTGACCAGATGAGCCAGTTCTGTCATCCACATCCAGTCTAGGACTATTATCATTCCTGAAGGCTTCATCCGGGGTTGGGTTGGCAATTTGTTTGGTAGACCTTCTCTGCCCAGGTGATGTACCAGATTGACCCTTTGTGAAATAGAGAACATTATTATTGATGAAGTGTGGAATGTACATCCAAATGTTTTGTGTAACAGTCTGTAGAAACCTAGGAAAATGTTAATAGTTAGGGTTTCCTATTGTGATCTATTTCCATGGCATTGAACTTGTTGACAAGACATTTGTAGAGTTTGCAAAACATATATATTAGAATTGAACAGCTCATTAGATGTGCTGATAAGTTGCATATTACATTAAGGAATGACATGACAAATAACAAACAGTTAAGCTGATCATGTGAGCAGTGCAGAGTCAATGGGTTATCTGTCACTTCCAATCGGCTGAAGCAGCTTAACACCTTACAAATAATTGATGTACACACTTGGTAGGGTGGCATTCATGCCATCAATAGTTTAATTTGGGGAGACAAGGACAATATCAAGCTAGGTAGGCAGACATGTCTCTGAGTTGAGCATGATATGTAGATTGCTCAACCGATGATAAGTGAACATCAGTTGTGACGGGGCAAACAAGTGAAAATGGTCAAGACCACTATGGCCTCTTGTTTTGAGTTACAGAAATAGTGTCTCATGTTAGGTGTAGTCGTTTGATTTTCTAACTCCTAACACTAGATAAATGATAAACTCCATGATAAGTGAACATCAGTTGTGGCATGGCAAACAAGTGAAAATGGGCATGTGCACAATAGCTTTGAGTCACAGCAACAGGGTGAAGTGGTAGTTATAGTCATGTTACTCTCTACTTCCCAAAACTTGACAAATGGTTAGTCTTATATACCTGTTGCCAAACTGAAGGTAGGTTGGGCATACGTTTACATATTGACACATACCATGGGTCCTTTGATGATATTTTGATTGTAAAACATTTACAGACCACATTCCAACCAATGGCATGTAATGGGGATTGATACATGTGATGTTATGTACAACAATACACATTGACAATCTAACATCTCTGATAGTTTGGGTATTCATTGTTAGGAAAGTAGATGGGCAACACAATGGCAAAAGGTGAGATGAGAGCATATCGGAGATTTAAGTTTTGTGACAGTTATTGTGGTGTAACTAACCAGACCCTGCTCCCCAGCTATTCCTGTCAAGCCCCCAGGATGCAGAATGGCCAGGACCTTCTTCTCCCAGGGAAAGATTTGTAATGGGCTGCTGGGAGGACCACCACCAGTCTTCTGGGTCTCTATGTGTTGCTTGGAGGCCAGGTAATGCATCTGCCTCATAGGGTCATTCCACCTCTTCCTAATATCCTCCGTTGTGCACAAGGTGGTGCCAACAGCATTCACTCTGTCGACTATCCTTTGCCACATTTCCATTTTCCTACTGAGAGGGGTATGTTGGACTTGGGCTCCAAACAATTGTGGCTCTACTCTTAAGATTTCATTCACCATGACTCACCTCATCCTCAAAAACTGTGGATTTTCAGAACGTGATATGACTCTAAATTAAAGTGGGTGACAAGGGCTACAAAAACAAGACGTGATATTGGGAAAAAATGAGAAGTGTGTTGAAAGTGTGAAATGGGATGAAAAAACGTCTGCCTTATCTCACAAAAATCAAACAATGATATGTGCTGTCTGTCTTGCTGTGCTGCAGTGGAGAAGAAAAGATCACTGTCTGGGATGGAGTGTGCTTTATAGTGTGATTTGCAGGTGTGCCCACTTGGCCAATAGATGTCAGCTGGGTTATTTCATAATCCATCCAATCTCCACTGTCCTGCTGCATTTGCTGAGACTGTACCTTGATGGCCTACTGCCGTCAGTTAACTGCCACAAGTGGACTGCCAATACAACTGTGTTTTCATAATTGGCTTGGTTGTTAGCTGCGGCCATGACGGCAATGGAATAAGCACCACCAACAATGCAGCCCCCCGCACCCATGATGGGTGGCACTAAGTGGATGTGGTCAGCGGTTCAGGCTGCATACATCGTAATAAGGCAGGCAAAAGACCGCTGGTGCAGCAGTCTCTTTGGAACTGCCACCACGACAACCGGCGATCCAACCAATATTTTTCAGTCTATTAACATCATTGCTAGGTGATTTCAGCTCTTTTGGTGGCAGACTACTTTTAAGGTTTTTTTTGGCTCTTTGTATGGAGGTTGGATGTGGGTATGGGTAGTTAGCGTAGGTTAGTGAAGTGGTTGTTTTTTGGTTCCGTAGTAAAGCTAAGTAAGCCTTTGTATAGTATGTGTAGTGAAAATATTTTTATTAGTTATGTTTATAATATAAGTATAGTTTATGAGTGAACTTTTTTTTTTTTCATCATCATATATACTTTATTCGACCATGGGTCATAAAAGTTACATATTAAATTGTACAAAAAAAAGGTACGTTTGCTTCATTATGCTTTTACACTGGCTAAGAATAATAAGGTTTAGAATAAGAAAAGCTTCTATAGGAAATGGCCTACTATAATCCACCATTATTCCAGATACATAGCTTAACATTTAGATACCAGGGTTTCTGAAACGTTAAGAGTTGCAGTAATGTCTGGTTCCCAGGGGGAAATTAAACAAGCCAGTTCCCTATACAAAGTAACTTTGTCTAATGCAAAAAAGCAGTGGGAGGATTCCCTGTGGCAGGAATTATTAGATGCTTCCAGAGAGAAGAATAACAAGCGTTTCTGGGAGCTTCTGTCTAAAAGAGAAAATGGAGGTAGGAGTTGTCCCAGCAACCATATCCAACCAGAAAGCTGGGTAGAGCATTTTACTACTCTCTATGCCCTACCAGAGGGCCCAATGGACACCAATGTGGTCCACTCTCCAACAGAATTGTTGGAATCAAATTCCCGCATGGCCCCCCAAGTGGAGTCTCAGTGTGTCCCTGAGCGTTGCCTCATCTTTAAAATAGAAGAGACCCTTGAGGCTATAAATAGCCTAAAACCTGGCAAAGCACCTGGACCAGATAAGCTTCCTGGAGACCTTTATAGATCGGAACCACATATCTGGTCCTGGTATATAAATGCCATCTCAAATAGTATAGCGGCAGGGGGGCAAATTCCAGGTACATGGAAGGGGGCAGAGATCATACCCATTTATAAAAAAGGGAATGCTAATCTCCCAGCTAACTATAGGCCAATTAGCCTTATAGACAACCTACAAAAGATCTTTGCTAAACAAATTTTGCAGAGGCTAATCAATTGGGTTGAGGAGTACCAAATCCTTTCCCATTTACAGGCAGGGTTTCGTGCAAAAACAAGCACGATAGACCAGGTCTTTCGATGGGCCATATTGCATTGGAAATATGTACTTGTGGCCAAACAATGCCTGTATGTGGTATTTATAGACCTGCGATCGGCTTTTGATTTGGTCCCAAGAGCCAAACTGTGGGAAGTGCTGGGTAGATTGGGAATCCCAGAGGATCTATTACTCCTGTTAAAACGACTACATGAGAACACTTATGCCCAAGTGAGGTGGGGTGAACAAGGCGAACTGACAGAACGGATCCCAATCAGAAGAGGAGTTCGCCAAGGTTGCGTGTTAGCCCCCCTACTGTTTACCATATTTATCAACGAAGTAGTAAAGGCTGTGTCCATAGGCCAGAATGATGCCCCTTCCCTGAATACACACAAAATCCCTATCTTGCTCTTTGCCGATGATTCACTCCTCATTTCTAAGACACCAATGGGGTTGCAAACCCTTGTTGACCGGTTTAACCAATTCTGTAGCGATCATGGGTTGGAGGTTAATATTAACAAAACCAAATTGATGGTGTTATCCAAGGGACCTAGGAAAAGATGTTTCATTCATATTGAGGGAGTACCGTTGAGTGAACTTCATTTTGTATGTTATATGTTTGAAACATTTTTTTTTGTGAAGGTGGGTATTTTGTATTTTTGTCCAGGTTTTTTTGTCAGAGTGGAAGACTTGCTGTATTTTTGGATGTGATTTTTTTCAAGTAAATTATTTTAATTATATTAATATTACTTTTAATTTCCTTTTACTTTTTATGTTTTCCAGGAGTGGTTTTTAATCCAAATACTGATGTTATTTAGGGGTTTCTAGGACAGTGGATTTATTTTGATTATATTATATTTTTATTTTATTTTATTTTTAACTTTCTTGGGTTCCCTTTTATGCCTTTTTTGTGGATTTTCATTTTTGGTAGCTTAGACAACTATAATGGAGACTTATGATTCCTTGTTATTTTATTACTTTGCATGCAGATGTCTGCTTTTTAAAATATTGTATATAATTTAATAACATGTCTGTTTTATGTAAACATTTTGAATTATTCTGTTATTGTATTTTATTGTATGTTTTCTTTTTTTAAAGTAAAGTAGATTTACTGATCAGCCTTATTGGATATTGTTTAATTCAAAGTTTTTGTTTAGACTGCTTAGTAAAGATGATATCTATATATTATAATTATAAATGCATTTAGTAAGGGGTTTTGTGTAAGTCCTATGTGATGTTAGTTTAAATTGGATTGTTAGGTTTTTATAAAAGTGTACTGGCTATGCACTCTAGGCAAGAGAACGATTTCTTATGGATGAAGAGTGTTTCTGTGCCTTGTAGCAGTTCATTCATTTCACTGGTCAGTTTGGATAGTGTAGGTCTAATTTTAGCTAAAGATTGTTCTTCTTGTAGATCTTGGTAGCTTTGTTCTTTTTTCAGGGTTTCTAAGAATCAAATACAGCATAGAATGACTTTAGTGAGATGTGGCTTGAACGGCATTGTGCTGTCCTTCTACTGCATTGTTAGTTTTAGCGTGTAGGGATGTGGTGCTATCATAGACATTCCACAATTATATTTCAAACTTGGGATGGCGCCTTGTTGCAGTCTGCCAATCAACATTTCTAGAAAAGAATCCATTAGTTTATGCATGTGGGTTTGGTAGTAGATGGATTCTACAAGCAAGGGAAGTTGTAGTGGTGAGCAACTTCTTTGACTATTGCAGCATTTGGTAGAGCTATTCATTTTTAAATTTCATAAGTGAATTGGCTGTTTTTTTTTTATCATTCTACACTTGGTGCAGATTTTTGAAGGGGTCTCCAAATGCCTTGGTTGATCGTCTACTTGCAGTTTCTTATGGATGTGCGAGCAAAGTATTATTTGTATTATTAATTTGGAAGCAGTGTTTTTTTAATTTTAATTTGGCTTAGGTGTTCTTAGTAAGTAGTTCTTTGCATGTTGAGAATCAAAGAGTAAATTAGTGGCATGTTACTGTTATGCTATTTATCATGTGTAGTGTACCTAAGCATGAATGGTATAGTATAGGATTGAATTTAGAAATGCCATCCTTCACCCAAGTTTGTATTTCGCTTAGTCTGAGAAGTTTTTTTCTGCTGCATTATTATTTTCCTGTCATTATTGGTATTGTTATACAGGACAAAGGTTCTTCAGTATATGTAGTGTTTAGATTTTCAGAAACTTGGGGGCAGATTTAAGAGCCCCTAGTGCCTCCTTGTGCCACATTAATATAATTATTTTACACAAATGTGGCTCAATGAGGTCAAAATGGCTGCGCTATATTATTATCAACAAATAAATGTGAAATAAAACATTGTGAATTATTTTCAACACCATGCTTACTCACTAAAGAACTGCAAAAAATGAAGAACCTTTTAAACAAATTCAACACATGAAAATAAAATGAAACCAATAAACTACCAAATAAAAAAGACAATTAAATTAACAATGAAAATTGCTTATATTTATATGTGAATAATTACTTTGTGTTGAATACTATTAACAAAACATGTTACAGTTGAATATAATCCTTAATTAGCATCCATCAAAAATGGAACCAGTTGTCAAACAAAATGTAAACTAAAAACACAGAACAACCAATAGAAAAATCCCTCATGTAAATATCAAATTCAACTCTTAAACTAATTAAATAAACACTATAAAAAGAGGGGGAAATTAAACTAGGGCTTACAGCAAAACACTACGCTCAATTAAATCAAAACTCTGCCAGATTCTACATTAAAATTAAAGGAGTAACCCTGCAAAAAGGCCACCAGAAAAAGCAAATAAACCCATTAACAAAAGATGTACCTTAACTAATTGTGTAATGCTAAGATTAAAATGAACCAATAAGAATATTCTTTATGTTTATACCTCCAAATTATAGCTGCCATTTTGTCATTACAGATGCAAACTTGGTTGTGTTGAGCAAAAACACCAATTTCCAAAATGACAAATGTCGACTTACATGCTCAAATTGTTAGTAAAAAAATAAAGATTGAAAAACTAAATTCCTACAAAATGCAAACAATAAAATAAGCAACCAAGCATCCCTAAAACGAACACAACTAATTCTACTATTAAAAAAAAATCAATCTCCAAGAAAGGAGCTCCACCTGATCCTCTACTCAACAGAAATGAGCAGAAGAAAAAAATGCAGCATTTTAAATTGATAGCAACTACTTAAGTATAAAATATGAACAGGAAAAATGTGTACAAACTTTTTAACTTTAAGTCAAATACATTTTACTTGTAATTTATAAATGTATCCTTTTAGAATCTGCAGAATATAATCTCAGAAATGGCCACATACATGCTCACAGGTTCTACATTCAAAAGGAACGAAATACTCTGCTATTGCTTTTACAACTATACATTATGTTGTGATTAATGTTATAGAGCACAACAACCCAACAAATATAACAGAGATAGCAGTAAGACATGCTGCAGGACCTGAGAGAAACAAACACTGACTCCCAGCAAACCCCATGCACAACCTGAATATATATATACCCTCCTTCAATTTTTGAGCATGTGGCAGGAATTCCCAATTTAACAAGATGAATAGCATGCAACAAAAAAGCCCCCTGAGAAACTCACACTGTCCCAGAAAATACCAAGGGCCAGATTTAAGAAAAGTGCTGCTGCACCCAGTGCAGTGCCACTTTTCTTCCCCCCCTTAGCGCCCCCTTAATGCCACCATGTGTGCACTGTATCTAAGATATGGCACACCACGGTGGTAGTTAGGGAACTAGAGACAACATTTTTACGCTAGTTCGGAGCTTTGCTGGATTAGCGTCAAAAATGTTGATGCTAATCCTGCAAAGCCCATTGAGTCCCATTGTAAACAATGGTGTGCCTCCTTTTAACACCAGCTCTAAGCAGGCATTAAAAGTGCCAAAAAAATGACTCAAAGAAATCTCTTAGAATTATTTGAGACATTTTTTCAGTGCCTTTAATGGGGGAATGCCCCCTTTGCGTACATTATGTATGCATTGCTCCACTTTGTAAATTTGACTCAACTATTTTGGCCTCGTTGGACCACATTAGCACAAAAATAAAATTATTCTAATGTGGCGCAAGGGGGTGCCAAGCCATCTTAAAACTGGGTCATATTGCTGTGTGTAGATGAGTAATGCCCAATTCTTTAACAACGGTTCCATTTCACTAGAAATGAATTGAAATCCATTGTCCATAACAATAGACTTAGGAATTCCCTCAAAAGAGAACACATCTTTGAAAAATTCTGAAACTGTTCTAGTTGTCACCATACTTACACAGCATGCCACCACTCATTTGGAAGTGTAGTCAAATAATACCAAAACAAATCTCTCTCCTATAGGCAGTAGGTCAAAAGATCCCACAATGTCCATTCCTAGCTTGACCCAAGATTCCTATAAAACAACTACTGAAGACAGAGGTGCTGTCCTAGTTACCATAGACTTGTCATTGAGCCCACATGAAATGCAGTCCATCACCACTCCTTCAAACTGGCTGCTCAATCTTGGCCATGAATACTGCTTTCTTACCCTAGCTTCAGTCAGGTTCTTATCCAACTGCCCTTCATGTGCAAGATTCACAATCTTCTTTCATAATCCCATGGGCGGAATCATCCGTCACTAGAATCTGAAATTCTTTGCCTCCCTCCGTCTAACAACCTTTAAAAAGGACCTCAAGCTCCTCCTACTTGATGGACATCTTGGCTAATTCACCCTCGAGACTTATTTACTTTCTCCACTGCGCCCTTACCAGTCTTCATTTAACTGTTCATGTACTCTGCCCTATTGTTGTAACTATCTCTTTTGGTAACTCCTGTATGGATCCACTGTTGTACATTTCTGAGTTTAACTACTGTTAATGTAACCCACTGCAACCCTGTATCCTGTGTGTTTCCAAGTGCTATGATGCCTTCAGGCAAGGTCCAAACAATATATAATTGCAAAAATAAATATTTCCTCGGAACAGGTTGTGATCCTCAATACATAAATCCCCCTGGACATTCCAAAACAGTCTGGCCCCCTACTGCAAGCTCCTTGACATTGGGACAACCTGACACTATCAGGTTTTTAACCAGCTATCCCTCTTCATCTATGGAAGCTTCATTGTTCGGCTCCACTTTTCCAATGGGCAATTCCTTGCCCTTCATGGCATGGTCTGACACATTCTCCTCTCTGACTTCTCTACCAATAGGTAACCATGACAAAGAGTTTGCAAGGATGTTATTGACACCCTGAAGGTACTTGACTTTGAAGTTAATCTCCATCAAACCTTCTACCCACCTCTTTATTCGTAGGGAAGCACTATCAATACTCCTGCACCCCACCAGCTGCACCAGGGGTCTTTGATCAGTTCTGTGTATGAACTGTAGGTCCCACTAAAATAATTTTTAAATATGTATTGCCAAGGTGCAGGCCAACACATCACACTCAATTTGGCAACCTTCAATGAAGGTAAAAAACCTTCCATAACACCTCGTTGTGCTGCTGTCTATCATTTCCATTCACTATAATGTTGTCCTCAAAATTAATTATGGACTCAGTACCCTCTAACACTAATTTCATCAGCCTTTGGAACCACGCTGCTACTGAAGCTATCCAAATGGTAACCTTTTAAATATGTATGCTTCCAAAGACGTGACAAAAGAAGTGAGAGGCCTGGAGTCTTTATGTAGCATCACCTGATGCTAGGCAGCAGATAAAGCCATCATACAAAACAAAGTACCTCCATGAATTGTACCCTCTGAAACATTTGGCAAAGGTTGGTGTCCACCCAGATACATTTGTTGAGATCCCTGATATCAACACACATTCTGATCTTTGATCCATTATCTTTTAGAGCAAGCACTACTGGGGCCAAACAATCTAAAGACACTGTTTGCTCAATGACTTTTCTATACATCCATTTGTTTAAATCTCCCTGCAAAGATTTAATAATAAGATTGAGTACTTCTTTAGCCCTGTGTACTACCGGTTTGATATTTTTTTCAGAATAATTTTGTGTTCAAAACCTTTGAGAATGCCTAACTGATCATTAAAAACTTTTGGTAATTCATTCAACCAGACCATGTCTTCTCCAGTGGTGGTCACCATCATCACTTAATTGGGTGAATTTGGTATCAAGATAATAATCAACTCACTCTGGTGTCTCCACTCTAATAATGTGTCACCCCTCTTGGCCACATATAGTTTCTCTTCCCTGAAAGTTTATCACTATTACCATGTATAGCAAAATATCTAATTTCATCTCTCCGTATTCTTCAGGACTAATGTCTGGTGGCAGTAACTCAATGCCACTTTTGACATAGACGGCCTCTCAATTCTTATCTCCCACAACACTCCTCTGTTTTTGCCATTGAGGAACTAACAAGCATATACAGTTAAGCCACTGAACCTACCAGTGCACTTATGACATGGAATTGATGTAGGTGATCATCAAGAGACTACTGTGCATGATTTAATGAACTATAAACCATGCGCATAGAGTGAGAAACAGAGTGACTGTTATAACTGGAGTTGCTATGGTGTGAGGGCAGCACAAGCCTTGCCATTATTTATTCATTGACAGAACGTTGGAAGCATTGTGAAGTTTCTTACTGTAACAGCAGCTTTGCGGCCTCATCCTTGCTGTGCGCATTGAACCGCATTGGAAACAAGCACTTGGATATCTAAGAGTACTTCAGGCTTGCATGCTAACCACTGTGGAACATTTCGCTATGATGTGCATTGCTTTATAGGTTCATTATTTAGTTTCTGGTTATCAGAAAATAAACAGTTTTAGCAGTAATTATCTGACAACCAGGAAGTGGCACACATCATGGAATGGACATGCTTTGAATAACCTGTGGCAATTAAATTAAGAGGACTTTCAAAAGCATTTTGGAATGAATGATGACTAGAAGTGAATAATGAACAAGTGAGTGACTTTGCCGGACCCTTATTCACGTATATAATGATCTGCGTCAGAGACTGTGCCATATGGAGAAATTTATGGTGAACTTCAGACACAGAGAGCCTCACTCCTTTATGGTGATAAGAGAGACAATTATTTTAATTTGTGGTATTAGTTTATTCATTTAGCTAGTTTTTTTGCCTTGATGTGTTAATTAATTGCTTTAGTTTGTTTTGTTTGATTGCTTTATAGGAACCCAGTATGGCAGTAGCAAACATGTTTCAACCCCCACAATGTTTGTCAGAGTCAGGAGACCCCATATTACTAAGAGGTGAAAACAGCTTTTTGACTGGTATCTGACAGCAATTGAGGGTGAAAAATGCTCACCAGAGAGGAAACAGGCTGTGTTATTACAAATTTCGGACTGGAAAGGTGTAATATTTATGAAAGTCTTGAGGAAATTAATATTGGCACGAGAGAAACTGAACCAAGAGATATGTTTGAGATGTCTATGACCATGCTGGAAAAACACTTTGGGCCACAGTTAAATGTAGAGATGGAGAAGCACATTTTTTTATGAGGATCCATACTATAGAAGAATGTGTAGCTAACTATGTGGCAGCTTAAAGCAATCTTACTCTGACCTGTGAATTTGGTAAATTAACTGATTCCCTCATCCAAGATAAATTGGTGGGATGCATCAACAACCCCCCTAGAGTGCAGGAAACATGTGTAAGTCAGGAATTCTTTACTGGCACAAGCAGTAGAGATTGCAGAATGTATGGAACATGCCTCTAGCTGTGTCAAGGAAGTGCAGGGAAATACATCTCGATCTGTGAAACTTTTGTCTATGATCCTAGACAAAAGACTAGTAGATATGTTATCAGCTAATAAGATGCCAAATAACACACAGAAACTTGTATCTCATAAAAGCGGTGGTGATAAAGGTGCAGTGAAGGAATGCAGATCCAGTGCATGGAAAAAATACAAATTGTTATGTTTTAAGTGTGGGAGTTCGAATCATCTTTCTAACAGCCCTCAGTGCATGGCCCAGAATGCTGTGTGCCACAGTTGTGACGAAAAGGGCACCTTGCCAGAGTTTATGAGAGTGCAAACATTTACAACGTATTGGATGTCGTTGAGGAGAGTCTGAGTATGATTTTATAGGTGGAATCCTATCCCCCTGATGTTAAACATATAGATGATTCAGTTGACAGTTGAATGTGAGGTGGAATTACGTAGGAAGTAATTATGAAATAAAGCATATTTGAAGAATCTATAACTATGGAGAGACAGGTTAACTGTTTAAGATTGAGAAACTATTCCTATATATTTTCATTTTGGTATGTGTCTCCTTTTTAAGTAGCACCACCTGATTCTCATAGTTTTTCTGACATAGTAAGTTTGAAGAGCATTGGTTCCAACAGTATATTCCCCTGAAATAGGCGAGCTGATAATTACGCTCTCAAACAGACACAACTGTTGTAGTGTATATGGCCCAGGATATTTCCTGTAATGTTTACCCAAGCCTTGAAGATATCAGTTCAACATTTAGTTTATGTTTCTAGCTCTGACCTCGTTTACCGAACACTGAGAAAATTTAAACTGCTGAGACTGCTCAGTGGCTACTGTTTTAAAACCGATTTCTAATCTTGTTGTTTGGGCATTATAAAATATTTCTAGGCCACAAACACAAATTGTCTCTATGAATACTGTGCACTGAAACCATGGCAATCCATTCTTCTCATTTCTCACCACTTGTTCACAAGTGAGAAACTCATTGATTCACTCTGAGGAAAGAAGTAGTTCTTCCTTATGGTACCATAATATGAAATATAAACATGTATTTCATTTACTTTAATTACCGCTTCTTGCCATTAAAACAGTATAAAATAAATCACATAGAAGATTAAACATTTGTGGGTGATGTGCTAACAAACAAAACTTTTGAGGTACTTAAAACTAAACTATTTAGCTGTGATTCAGGCACCCATAGGAGTTACAAAACAAATCTTTTCTTGATTGTCAGTTGATTTAAAATATTGGTTTTAAAATTGTGAAGCATTTTTGATTGTCGGCATCATTGGTCAATTCACCAAGCGGTAAATGGGATTTTGGTTTCTCATTCTTCCTTGCAGTAGGGTGCCCATTGCATTCTAGAGAAATGGATGCAGAGGGAATCGAACAAACAGCAAATTAAGCAATAACTGAGCTGTGATGTGTAAGACTCTAGGAGCTATTTTGTGGAAGGAATAGAAAGACTATGCATTACTATGGACAGATGACCAGCAGGATGCTGCAATGGTGGGAAGTGCTTATTTCATAACATATTACAAACCAAGAGTCTAACTTACAAAAACAAACTTACATCAGATGACTGCAGACTCATCGACGATACGTTTGGTGTTGGGGTGGTGACAGTGTTAAAAGACTCTAGACATCAATTGAAGTTGACAGCAGCTGACTCACTGGAATATGCAACCCTCAATTAAATCAGCCTTGAATGGGAAGCATATGTAGTTTAAACCTTTTATCTCCACTTTCAGGGGCAAAAGGAGTTATGTCAGCCCTTTAAAAGATACTAAACTCTGCTGAAGAGAACTGACATCAACATACAGGCAAAGTAGCATAGTACACGGAGTAGGGCCATTCATGTGACAGAATGACAACATTTCTAAGTGGATATCTGTGAAACTAATCTAGTGAACCAACACAGATAAAAGGCCTACAAATTCTCCTGTATCCATATTTGTTGCATTTGGGCAGAATCTTAGAGTGGTGTTATTCTCAATAATCGATGTTTTTAAGTAGTTAGGTTTTGTCTGTGTATTGGTGCAGAGCTATGAATGTTGCTTTTAAGATTAGAATTAATGGCTTGCCCCTCTATACAGATTTTCTAATGTTTGCATGATAACTGAATTTTGAGGGACAACTCAACTCTATTTGATGGTGGTAGATATGTGGCCCTCAATCTTCACTAATTGTTTTCTGTTGGTCAGAAAGAGTAGAAACATCCTAGTACAATGTTACAGAAGCATAGTAAGTATCCTTCCATCATAGAATGAGCAAAATGCTACTGGGAGGTTGAGCAACAGTAGTAGGCATGAGCCACCTTTGTCCAGAATATGACTTATGTTGACTATCCCCTTTCAGGTCATTGTTTGGATGCTGAAATCGTATATTTTGCTTTGGGATGTTCTCTCAAAACTATGGTATTTAGGTAGTTGGTCACTGATTTGTATTTGTTTTTTCAATTATGGGATATTTGTTTCAGCATTGTAGTAAATACCTGCCAATATACCTTCAGTGCAGGAAAATATTGCTGAAACCGTCTCTACAGACTTTCAAACATTTCTTACCAATACTTAGCTCATCTCATCTAACTTATTTAAAATAGAACTAGTCCAAACATCAATTTTATCAGTATTCAACTTCAGGTAGAATCTGACTAACCCCTCTCCTAGCAATTACTGTAAGCCCGATTACAATAAACAGATACGGCTCCTATTGTTAAGAGTGAATAAAGTTTTAAGGCCCAGTATGATGAATACATTAGAGGACAAAATAACCTAATAAATATTTGAACAGGGTTAAAAAAAAAGCAAAATATCCACCAAACAAATTTCCACCATATACTCTGCCATTATAAATATGAAGTAGCATAATTAGTCTCATCTTTGGCACCTGCTATGCAGTAAAAGTGTAAACAATATATATGAAGGAAAAAATAATGATCCATATTGGCAATGCAATTTGCAATATCAGTGCTAGAAACTAATGTGGCAAGATATGCTTCGCATGATAACTGCAATGACATGAAATTATTTCATACTATGGGGCATATTTATACTCCGTCTGCGCCAATTGTGCGTCAAAGATTTTGACGAACAATCAGCACAAACGTTGCCCCGTATTTAAACTTTGACGCCCGAGCCCGCGGATGACAAATTTCCGCCGTGTGAGTCATTTTTTGGATGCGGCAACCCGCCTTGCGTTAATTATATGCAAGGTAGGCGTTCCCGTCCAAAAAATGGCTTAAAGGGCCGTGCGTCGTATTTATGCTTTCGGGCAAAAATGACGCAGGGCCGGGAGACGGAGCCAGAAAATGACGCACAGCCCGATTTGCGTAAAAAATTAACGCCTGGGTCAGGGCAGGCGTTAAAATGGGGCAAACACACCTGTATTTAATCAGAACACACAGAACAAACAGCAGAGCAGCAGAGCAGTAACAGGGAGCTATGGAGGTCATTCTAATCCAGCATGCATGCAGACGCAGAGCCCAGCAACAACAACAGCAGCTACAACAACACCAGCAGGGACCCCAAAGGCAGCACAGAAGGCAGGAGAGGATATTCCGCCCAAGAACAACCCTTCAGGGCCTCAGGGAACACGACATCATACAGAGGTACCGTTTGAACTGGCAGGCCATTCAGCAGCTGCTGCGAAACATTGAACTGCAGTTGGCCCCCACTTTGGTGACACCCCACACCATCCCAACAGAAACAAAGCTGCTTGCCGTACTTCACTACTACTGGTGCCCTCGTAGGCGGAATATCACAACCATCATTCTCCGCCTTTTTGCCCAAAGTACTGGATGCCATCATTCGACTGACACCCGCCACATCTGCTTCCCTAACACACTGAAGAAGCAGCAGGAAACTAAACAGGGGTTCTATGCAATCAGTGGCTTCCCACACGTCCTTGGTGCAATCGACTGCACACATGTACGCCTTGTGCCACCTGCTGCAACTGAACACCTCTACCGCAACAGGAAGCACACACATTCCATCAACGTGCAGGCCATTGTCGATCACCACGGATTGATCACCAACATCGTGGCTAAATATCCTGGGAGTGTCCATGACTCATTCATCTTCCGTCACTGCACCATCAATAAAAACTTCCAGGATGGACGGTATGCCAATGTACTACTTGTTCGTAAGTACAAACACCTACTTATATATACACTGCACAGCAACCCACTAGGACACACAACACATACACTACAACAGCAACATGTCAACAGGAACACACTGAGGTCGTGACATCATTAGCCATGTTTCTGAAGTCACCATTGAACCTGTCACACATCGGAAATTACTGTACATCCTAATGTGAAGACGTCAATGAGTGTGGTTGCCTAAATGTCACCTTGCAAATTGTAAGTGTCACAATGACCTCTACATTAATACATTGCCTAAGTCTAAAGGTATGGGATGTCCAGGGTACTTTCATATGAACGTGCTACCAACACTTTCAATTTTAACTCTGCATGGAACTATCATCTCACCCCCAGTGAAGACACACAGACACCTGTATCACAAGTCACAATGCTAGGGAGGGCACACTGTACTGAAAATCCCCAAACATATTGCTGACAAACGGTTAGCAGACAAACACTTGTTCAGCCAAGGAAACAACACAATGCAGATGGTATAGCCTACAAGCATAGGATGTCACATTAGTACACAAAAGAGACACAGACAACACAAGACAACTACTGCCATTAAAGGTCTTTTCAATAGTGCCAGCTACATCAACATGATCCCATTCATTTTCTATTGCAGCTGATCAGGGGTATGGCATCCAGCCATGGATTATGACACCATTTGGCAACCCGAGTACAGCTGCAGAGCGTGCATACAACGAGGCCCATAGGAGGACACGCAGCATTGTCGAGCGGACCTTCGGCATCCTCAAGTCAAGGTTCCGCTGCCTCGACATCACTGGTGGTAGTCTCCTATATTCCCCCGAGATGGTCTGTAGGATCATCCTCACATGTGCAATATTGCACAACATTTGTGTCAGAAGAAACATTCCCCTCCTGGAACCAGAGCCACACATGCCTGAAGAGGAGGAAGAGGAGGATGATGGCCTGCAACAGGAGGGGGAACTACAGAACACAGCTGCTGGTATATGCAGGGGGCAACAGATTGTAAATAATTTCTTCTGAATATGATCACCTTCACCACTTTAGTTAACTATTTTAAATAAACACCTATTATAATCACCATATCATGGTCTGGCTATTCCTTTTTTACACAGCTTCATCTCTACTTATCAGAATAAGAGTGTTGCCTCATGGAGCATTGTTGAGATACTGAGTAGGACACGGAACATCCCAGAGCTTATGTGATGCCTAACATGCAATGGTCACATACACACACACTCTTAATGACATATATCATGTACATATCTCCTTTGAAGGCCTATAGCAGAGGACCACAACTATTTCACACATACATGTTGAAAGCAAGGTCCAACACAGCATGGTGGTCTATGGTTTCTCACTTCATCAGATTATTCCCTCAGGATGGGCAGAGTATGATACAATCATGGTCACTGTGCACATTTCTCTAACTACATAATATCTGGACAGTTGTATTGACAAGCTACGTTATTTGACAGTAGGGACATTCCAATTATCTACTGAGTAGTTGATATGTCACATTACCCAGAGACAGATTTGTGGTGTAAGTGCTATTTATTGAAAAGTGCTGTAGTGCTATATGTACATTGTCCATTTCTGTGAGTCCATTATAGTGACATTTTAAATTGGGATCCAACACAAGGGTTTACCAAAATGCTTTTGTCATGCTGGGGTTGCTGTTTGAGACAGTGCAGAGGGACAGGATTTGGCAATGAGTAGGAGAGAGACAATCACTGGGCTGGGTGACAAGATATACAGTGGTTTGCAGAACAGTGCTTGAGTACAAATGTTGCAAGACTGGCAAGTTACAAAGCGCAGGACCTTGGTAAATGTCGGCCATGTGGCAGGGGCTAGTGCTTCCGGGTACTTTTCCTTGTGAATGTGATCTGTTCCATGTCTTCTTCTTCTGATGTGTGTGTTGCCTGCTTTGTCCATGTTGTTGTTGGTTGTGAAGGGGCAACACACACCTCAGTGTTCGAAGACGTGGAGTCAGACATCCCGGTCGCTGCTCTCTGTGAAGGTCTTAAGGGCAGTACTGTAGCAAGGACGATCTGCTGGTTCTTGAGAATAGCAGCCACATCACAATGGTAGGCAGCCAGGTCGGCCCTGAGGGAGTCATGATTGCATTCATACATGCAGTGGAAGGTTTGGGGTGCGAGGTGTTGTGGCAACTCCCTTACTGCAGTGGTGAATTCCTTGACAGTTTCTTGTAGTCCTTGCAGTATGGATGTTAGGGCTTGCATAGCTGCTGCCTGTTCTGCAGATGACATCATGCACAAACGTACCCCCTCAAGGCTGGCTGCCATATTTTGCATCCTTACCCGCACCTCCTTGGCCAGCTCCTGCTGTACTCCAACTACAGTTCTCTCAAAGCTGGTGCCAGTGTCGTCTGAGTCCTCAGCTGTATTGGAGCTGGCAGGTCTTACAATTGGGGTGGTGGGTGGATCCTCTGCGATGGCTGCCTGTTCTGTGCTCCTCCTTGTGACAGAAGGTGGGGTCTGGAGGGATTCAAGGACCTTTTGGATGGTCTCCTGGGGAATGTTTATCGGCTCGTCATCCATGTCATCAGGGAAATCTATGACAGGCATATCGGCAGGAGATCCATCGTCCTCTGCAATGAAACAGGGTACAATTAGTGTGTCTGTGTTGTGACAATTTTGACGTGACGTGCCTGCCTTTTGATGAATTCACTTTGTGATCTTGTTTTGTATTAATATCTGCAGTCCTTCAGATGGGTATTCTTCCAGGCCTATGGCCCACCTGTGTGTTAGATGTATGTTATTGAGTTATCAGACTTGTCAGCCTCATTGCCTCTAGGTGTTGCTTTATGCCAAATAGAGAATTGCCACCTTTTTGTCCTACTCGACCCTCCGTGTATATCCATTCTCATGGTGAGACCTTTCACTGGCTGTGGGTGTTCTGATGGCCCTGGCAGCACACTTAACTATCAGGACCTGCCCCAATCCCTGATCTTTCACATCGACTTAATTGTAATTGACATGTAGCATATCCTATGCATGGCAATGTTATGATGTGATATGGATGTTGACATTGTTAATGTGTCCTTCTGATGTTGGGTAATGTGTGGTACATTGGATTGCCCTGATAATCGTATCAGTGTCCTATTTCCCCCTCTGACTGTGCAGGTGTATTTCAGTGACCAGTTACATGTGTCCCCTCCTCAATGCTGTTGTGTGAGCAGTATGACATTTGTGATGTTGCCTTGTTACCCAGGCACAGGATGGACCCTGACATATGCAGCGGTGTGTCCTTAGTACTGTGTCGCTCCTATTGTTGTTTACATTGGCTGATGTTTGCGGCAACTATGGGCATTGACATTTGAGTGTACTGGGGCCTTTGTCTTGTTTCTGGAGATTGTTGCAGTTGTCATCCTAACCCCCTAATTTAGGTATGTATGTTCCATGGGGAGGTTACTGCCATTGGCAACTTGAGCAGCACACAGATCAGAGGTGGTACTGGCAACTGTTGTTGCAGTTACATTGCAGTTGTCGGTTTGGCTAGAGGATTGCTAATAGGGCCCTAGCCAGGATGTCAGTTTGACGTAGTGGCCTTCCCTCCTGTCGTGGCTTTCCCTTTGCTCCATCATTGGCATGACAGCATGCCCCCCTGGGACTGTTGTTGGTGTAGTGTAATGGTGTGCCCAAGCTTATGTTTGTGCAGGCCATGCCCCCCTGCCGTGCCCCTTTACCCATGCCACTCCATGTATATGATGACTTACATGCAATGTGTAGTAGGTATTCCCCCCCCCCCGGTTGCAGTTGACATTATTGCATTATAATTCCCCATGCGACTTACCCTGCATGTGCGTTGTCTCGTGGTAGTCTGCGCTGTCCTGTCCTTGAATCCCTGTGACGATCTCCTCAGGGATGACGGCTGCGACCATCTTCTCCATGTGGTCCAGGGCCTCCTAGTGTGCTGGACTCCCCCCTCCAGTCTGCAGTACTGCCTTCCTGTTCCTGTCCATCTTTTCCTTGGTCCTGCGTTTGCAGTCATGCCAGAGTTTCTTGCACTCGATGACTGTTCTGCGTACTTCTGCCACACTGTTAATCTTGTCAACAATTTGTTCCTACTGATTGGCAACTTTGAGGTGACAAACAGTTGGTGCTGGTGTTCCATCACCTCTTTAACCAGGATTTCCTGCTCCTCTGCACTGAAGCGACACTTTCTTCTTATAAGTGTCCTGGTTCTTGTGTGGATCCTCCTGGCTGGTTCCTGGTCTGCTGTCATCTTCCTGGGGTCTGTAGTGGCATCTGGGATCCATTTTGGCTCTCCTCTGGTGCACTGGAATTTATTTTTTTTTTTTTTTACGCTATTGCATCAAAAAACGGCGCATATCCGGTTTGCGGTGTCGTAAATAGACCCACAGTCATTTCCCCTGCGTTAACGTCGTTTTCCTTTACGACTTGACGCCGCAGTGTGCGTAAAAAATAATGACTACCACCTGTTGTTTGCGCCGCCGTGCATCACAGTATAAATATGACGCCCGCACAGCGCACCAAAATGGCGTTAGTCGGTGGTAATTTTTTTGACGCAAAACTGCGCCGCGCAGTTTTGCGTCAAAAAGTATAAATATGGGCCTTTATCTTTGGAAATAGATACATTGTGTAATTTAGCACTACTATCACCAGACTTTTTACAAAATGATACCCACACTATATTCAGCATGGCCATTCCTAAGTGCCTTGTTTAGAAAGTCCCTAATCTGCAAGGACGTTATCAATTAATCAACATTTATAGAAAGATGCTCTTCACTCCTGTGGGTATCTGGGTGCTGAGGTTACGCTAGTCTCAATCGAAAAGCCAGGTCTTGAGTCCCTTCATGAATTGTGCCAGGGAGGGGGAGGGGTAAGTCATTCCTGGATTTGGCAGTGAGGTAGGAGAAGGAACGACCTTCGCTCTGGCTTTGGTAAACGCAGGGGGGTGGACGAGGACCAAGGACGTGGAGCCATGTATCTGATGGGTTCGCGGAAAGTCAGCCGGTGGTTGATGTTTGGTGGTCCCTGGTTCTGCAAGGCCTTATCAGCATGTGCCAGTATTTTGAACTGGCATCTCCTATGGATGGGCAACCAATGGATGTTCCGGATGTGATGAGAGTCCATTTGGGGACGAAAAGTATGAGGTGGGCTGCTGCATTTCTGTATGGTCTGGAGTCTCTGGATGAGTGATGCCTGCATTGAGCATGTTTCCATGGTCGAGTCTGCTGGTGACGAGGGTGTAGAAGACAGTTTTTCTGTTGTTGACAGGGATCTATCTGAAGATTTTTCTGAACATGTGAAAGGTGTGGAAGCAGGAGGAGAAGATTGGGTTGATTTGGTGCTTCATGATGAGATTTCTGTCAAGGAGGATGCCAAGGTGCAAGCATTGTCTGTCAGTGTGGGTGTGGGGCTGAGCTTGTGGGCCACCAGGTGTAGTCCCATGGGAGGTGTTCTTTCCTAAATATCTGCACTTCCATCTTGTCTATGTTAAGTTTCAGGCTATTGGTTCTCATCCAGTTTGTGACATATCACCATGGAATTGCTGAAGTTTGTTCTGGAGGTGTCTTTGGTGAGAGAGAGGATGAGTTGGGTGTCATCAGTATGTGAAATGAAGTTGAGTTCATGGGACTTGACAATGTCAGCAAGGAGTGTCATGTAGATGTTGAACAGGGTGGGTCTAAAGAATAATCCTTGGGTACACTACAGATGATACCCTTGGGTTCCGAGGTGAAGGGTGGTAGGTGGACTCTGAGTTCATCCTGTGAGAAAGGATGTGATCTTTTTGAGGGTGTCTCCCCGAATGCCGATGTGGTTGAGTCTGTTGATGAGGGTATGGTGGGAGACAGTGTCAAATGCCCCCGAGAGGTCGAGGAGGATCAGGTCTGCTGTTTCACACCTGTCGAGGAGGGATCTGATGCTGTTATTGGCAGAAATCATGGTGTCTTGTTGCAGTTGGTGCAGAAGCCGGATTGGGAGTCATCAAGCAGGCTGATTTTTTCTAGGTGTTCTGTGAGCTGATGATTGATGGCCTTTTCTAGGTGTTCCGTGAGCTGACGGTTGATGGCCTTCTGCAGGAATTTGACTGGGAACGGAAGCAGTGAGACGGGGAGTGTGAGAAAACAGGGCTGATTGCAGAGGCCCCATAACTTTTTGCCCCCATTTTCCACTTTTTGCTGGTGTTTTCCTGACTTTAAAGGTGCCCTGGGTACTGCTAACCAGTCCCAGGGCCTGTGCTCTGTGTAAAATGGATATGCAAATTAGGCTAATTATAAGTGGCTAAGTTAACCTACCTATAAGTCCCTAGTATATGGTAGGGCATGTAAGTTTAGGGACCACAGCATAGGTGGTGCACACCTAGGTGCATTGCTGAGGTGCCCAGTGTCATTTTAAAAGCAAGCCTGCCTTGCTGGCTGCTTTTAAATTAAAGTTATATGCAAATTCAACTTTGGAATTAAAGGTACTTCCAAAGTCTTAAACTACCTTATTTTTACATATAAGTCACCCCTAAGGTGTGCCCTATGTGCCCCTAGGGCTGGGTGCCATGTAACTATAAGCAGGGACTTTATAAAAATAGATTTATAAGCCCTGGTGAGGTAAAAACAGCCAAATTCGTTTTTCCCTCATTGAAGTAAATGGCCTTCATAGGCTAGAATGGGCAGACTTTATTTTAAATTTTAAAGTCTCCTTAAATGTTGCATACCAAGAATTTGGTATCAAATTAATTGTTGTAATAAATCCTACAACTTCCAGTTGTTGGATTTAATATAACTAGTTCAGGTAAAAAGTTTAGACTTTACCTAAAAAGTTGCCAATTTCAGCTCTGCATTGTTTTTGCTGCTGTGCTCTGATTGGCCAGTCTGCAGTAGCTTCTGCCAGGCTGCCTTGATGAGGTGTGAAGTGGCCAGGCTTCACACAAAGGAATGTGCTTGGGGGAGAGAATCTCCCCTCAGCAGATGGTGAGGCAGGAAGGGGGAGGGCTGCCAAACTGGTCTTCAAAGGCAGAGAAGGACATTTGCAGCACCCAGCAACACCCCCACAGATTAGATTAGGAGAGGTCAGGAGAGGGGTGTGTTCATGATTTTTAGCCACACCAGTGGGTGGGCTCAGCCGGATGTAACCTCCAAAAATCAGATTCAGCCATGTTGGATTTTTAGAGACTGTTGCCTTTTGGGATGGATTTTTGCCACACTTCCCAGGAAGTGGTCATCACAGGGGGACGACCCTGTACCTGATTGGAGGACCAGGACCCCCCTGCTTTTCACCCAGGAGCAAGGATAAAACTGGCAGACCTGCCCCCACACCTCAGATCCCCTCCAGAATTCAACAAGAAAGGAACTAAAGAAGAAGAAGGACTGCCCTGCTGGACCCCTGGCCTGCACCTGGACCCTGCACTCAGAAGGACTGCACCAGCTGCACACTTGGGCTTCACCACAAGAAGGACTTTGCCTGGCTTCAACTGGTTCAAGGAGGGACTCCCTGTTTGCTACAGGTGAAAAATTGCTAAATCAGAGTCCCCTGCACCAACTCCTGAAGAAAGCGACCAGCTGACCACTGTCCAGTGGCCAAAAAGGAGTTTGCGCCAGGTGCATTCTGGGAGTTGAAGTCCGCACCCCCCAAGGACCATCACAGAACTTCTGGACCCTTGGGGTGAGCTGTGGACCCCAAAAGAACCTTAAAAGAACATCTGGGTGAAGCCCCAGAAGTTTGGAAAAGATTTGAGAATTTTTGGAAAAAAGCTCCAGAGAGGGACCGACCCGCCGCGGAAATTCTAGCCGGCTTGCCTCAACCGCGACCCGGCCTGAATACGTGGTTCGTCCCGGTAAAGAAAAACATCCAAAAAAAGAGACTAAGTCCGAACGTAAAAAGTTGACCGGGACCTCCCAGCCATCGTATCCGAGAAGGGCTCCATGGACGTCGGATCAAGATCCAGGTTTACCCCGGTCGAAGGATTTTCATCTCGAAAAAACGACTAAGTCCGAAGGTAAAAGTCTCCACCGAGGAAACCCACATCGCGTATCCGGACTAGGGCTCCAGGAGGTCGGATTCAACTGGCAGGTTCGTCCCGGTGAAGAAAAACTTCAAAATAAAGACTAAGTCAGAAGGTAACTTTTTAACCGAGGCCTCCCGCGACCTGTAGCCGAGCAGGGCTCCATCGCGGTCGGCCTGAAAGTTTGACTTTGCCCCGGTCGAGGTGCAACCAGATGACCCGATTGGCGCTTTTTGTTTCTAAGCGCTAGAAAAGTAATAATTCTTTAAAAATTCATATCTCCGGTTCCCCTGAACCGATTTTAATTGTTTTTGTGTCATTTTAAAGATAAAAATATAAACTATTTTTATAAATTGGTTTTGGATTTTTAAACTGTTTCCTGTGTTTTATTTAATTACTGTTTTGTGATATTTGAATGCTTTACACTTTGTCTCCTAAGTTAAGCCTTGACGCTCGTTGCCAAGCTACCAAGGGTTGAGCTGGGATTAATTTACTGAGACCTAACTGTACCTATGTGGAGGTTAGTGGCTTGTTTCTAGGTGTAGGTACCTACCTGCCCTACCAATAACCCATTTTCCAACAGGGAGGTAATGTTTGAAATTGCTGGGTCAGCGGAGGGATTTTTCAGGAGGCATCTTACCTATGCATGTTTCCATCTGTCAAGGAAAGTTGCAGTAATGATGGAGGTGTTTATGAGTTCTGTGCTGATTGCTTTTGTTCTGAGATTGAAGAGATGGAGAGGGCAAGGGTCTGTAGGTTCTCCGGAGTAGATGGAGGACATAATGGCAGCGGTGATCTGTGTGGTGAGTGGGTTCCATGTTGAGATTGATTGTCTGGTGCCCATAGGTGGGTGAAGGTTGTTGAGTTTAACGTTTGTGGGTTGGGGGTCGAAGTTGTTGTAAATGGAGGCTATCTTGCTGTGGAAGTATTTCTACAGGGTATTGCAGAGTTCTTGGAAGAGTTGAATCGTGTCCTCAGTTGATGACGGGAAGGAGAACTCTCTTATGATTTTGAAGAGATCCTTAGTGTAGTTGATGCATGTTTTGATGCGGTCTGTCAGGAAGTCTCATTTTGTGTCCTTGATGCAGTGGTAGTGAAGAGCTGATTTGAAGGTGGTTCAGTCATTGGGATCTTTGGTGGCACACCACTGTTTTTCCAATTGTTTGCAATTCCATTTGAAGGGTCTGAGTCCAGGTGTGTACAAGCTGGCTTGTCTTGATGATCTGCTGGTTTTGGCTGTCCTCATGGGGGGACTTTGTTGGTGCATTTGGTGATCCTGCTGGAGAAATTCTGGATGACCTGTTCCATTTTAGGTGCAGCATTGAGGAGATTGGTATTGAGGGCCTCCATCCACTATATCTGGGTCACTTTGTTCCAGCTGTGATGGGAGGAGCTCAGGGGCTTGGTGGTGAGGTAACCTGTGATGTTGAAGTGGACAATGGCGTGGTCGGTCCAGGTGATTTCGTTGACGTGGCTGTACTTGACCTTGTCACTGGATGTGAAGGTTGGGTCAAGTGTATTTTCTGTGCTGAGTGTGAGGCTGGTGACCAGTTGGGTGAGGCATGGTGTTCAAGCTTTCTAGGAGGTTGGTAGGGTTGGTGTGATTGGGGTCTTCAAGGTGGAAGTTGAAGTCACTGAGTAGGATGCAGTGCCCTGAATCAATGGCTAGAGGGAAGATGAATTTGGAAATGGCATTGCAGAATGTTGACCGTGGTGCTAGGGGTCTGTAGGCAAGGGTTCCTCTGATGGTTGTCCAGGTGTTGGTTTGGGAATAGCAGTTGAAGTATTCCATTGTTGATGTGGTATCGTCTTTGGTGGTGATGGATCGGATGGTTTCCTCATGAATGATGGCAATGCCTCCTCCATGTTTTTTGGCTCCGTCTCAGTGTATCATCTCGTAACTGTTGGGTGTGGCTTTAGTGATGTTGGCCATTGAGGAGGAGCTGAAACATGTCTCAATGATGAATATCACATTGAGTGTGAAGATGATGATGGTATCCTAGATTTCTGTGGCATGTTTTCAGAGGGAATAGACATTGAGTAGAATGCTCTGAAGCAGTCTCTGGATGTTTGTGGTCTCATGTCTGGGTGTAGCCAGGGCCCCACTGCAGACAAGCAATGGTGCGCTGCAGGTGAAGTGACAGCCGCAGAAGGTGAAGTGTCCTTCAGTAGATGAAGGAGGTGTGATGCAGCAATTATTGTTGTGTTGTCTGGGGTTCAGGGTCAGGAGCTCAGTGTAGGAGTATCAGTGGGAGATTAGAGGGTCAGAGTTCCTCACACTGGGCACGTTCTAGGCATGGATGGGCACAGACAGGCTTGCTTTTGGGGTGCCCTCTGGGCACCCACTGCACGTGCCCACTGCACAGCTGCACTGCGGCCTCAATTTGCCCGCCGGGAATAAAAAGCAAAGCTGGCAGCACAGGGCTAACAGAGACAGAGGCAAAAAGCAAGCTAGAGAGGAATAAACACTAAAAATGGGCAAGAGGCAAAGCACACTAGGCTTAAAAGGCAAGCTAGACAAGCATGGCTGACTGGGTAGACAAAATCAGAAAGTACACAAGATAGAAGCAGTGGCAGTAGCAGGTATGCAGGAGCGGTGGTGATGGAGGTAGGACTTAGACCGCAGCTCAGCAGGCATCAGAGGAGACCTGAAAAGACAGTGAGGGGGGAGCAGGCACAGGACCTGCCCAATGGGATCATACTGCAGCCTCCATTTAGAAGGTCCTAGAGAAGGGAGGGGTACTAGGTGGTGGGAGGCAGGTGAAAGGAAAGTGGCAGGAAAACACCCGGTGAGGCAGCAGGAATAAGTTGAAAGGCAAGGAACACAAGGCTAACAGAGAGGGACGCAAAACGCAAGCTAGAGAGGGATAGAGGCTAAAATGGGCCCACAAAACAGGCAAAGCAGAAAAGGCAGGCCGGAGCAGTGTTAGCGAGGTGGGAATAGCACCGCAGCTCAGCAGGCATCATAGGAGAGCTGGAGGAGACCTGGAGAGTCTGCGAGGAGGGAGCTGGCAAAAGACTGTATATGAATTTAAAGAAGCTAATGCTAGGGTTATGAAATTGTTTTCAAAATGTTCTTAGCAGTTTTAAGAACGCTCAGTGAAACAGGTTACCCAGCTATAGAAGGTTTGTCCTCCTCCATTGCAAAGTATTGTGTTATACATTAAAGGCATGACCATATAGAATTCTGCAACAGTATGAATCCATTTAATGTGCACAAGACCTATGGTGCATTTTCAGTTGTGTAACAATTATGCAGTTTGCTTATCCCTTTCTTGTTCCCTTTAGTGCCCCCCTAACACCACCATTTGTGCACCTTATCTAAGAGACAGTGCACCATGGCGGTAGTTAGGGAACTAGCATCATAATTTTTGATGCTAGTTCAGAGCTTTGCAGGATTAGCATTAAAGCTTTTGACGCTAATCCTGCAAAGCTCAATGAGGCCCATTGAAAACAATGGTGGGCCTTCTTTTAACACCTAAAACCCTTTAATGCGTTAAAAGTGCTGAAAATAATTACACAAAGAAATCTCTTAGATTTCTTTGTGCCATTTTTTCAACCCCGTTGAATGGGGAATGCCTACCTTTGCACACATTATGCCTGGCACAGGCATACTGTAGCACAAAGTGTTACACAGTGGGCAAATGCATGCATTGCACAACTTTGTAAATTTGGTGCAGCAATTTTGACCTCATTGGGCCACATTAGCATTAAAAAAGGCACTAATGTGATGCAAAGAGTCGCTGGTGGCTCTCATATCTGCCCGTTAGTCTGTTAATAGTGACCATCTCAGACAAGATTACCTTATTGCCCACCCCATTCAAGTTTACTGGCAGTGCATCAGACAAGAATGTCCACAGCATTGTTCATTAATTTGGGATGACTCTACAGGGTTAATACTTGACAGCCATAGCTGCCATGCAGACCATCAAGGTAATAATTGTATAAACAAATCTCATCACCCTTTATGGTTTATTATTCAAATATCAGCTTTAAATATATTAAATATATTTTGGAAATCCACCCATATATTTCACAACAGCAGCTAAGGTTATGACTTCTGAAAATACCCATTTTTTTTTACCTGAATACACTTTTTTCAATTTTGATATACGTATACTATTTCAATCAAGCAAAGGCTTTCAAATTAGTAGTGTATGATGAACACAGGTGCACTTACAATTTAATAGAGAGATACCAGTAGCTCATGAGATACTCATTGGTAAAACCTTTTTTAGTTAAAGATGTAGTACACAGCACTTAAGTTCAACTAATGAATATAAATGCTAATCAAATACTGCACCAAATAACTAATATGTCTGAGCACTAGGTGTTGCATGATGCTGTAGAGGAGTGACAGTGTGCAGAAGAGGGTTGGCGTAGCGGATGATGTGACTTGCACACAACACTCCCCGCTTCTCAGCTTGTCCACAATCCTAGTATATGGCTTAACAGCTGTGATGGGCCAGACTGGGCTGACTATGTGGGGTTAGCCTTTTCCAGTAAAGGAGTGCACAGAGAGGTGCAACATGGTTTGCACTTCAACAGCGCAGTTAAGCTTTCATATGATTGAATCTGCACCTGCGGGTTCCCAGATTCTTAGAAATCAGACCTCAGCAGTTCCCAAAATGCCAAAGCAGTCATTATTCTGCCTCCTCCATCCCAGCTTGTTTGCTAGCTTGCCTGCCTATTCAGTTAGTCCTAGTGGGTGCTAGTTTTCACTTTTAATTTTTTTGCTGAATGTTGTTTTGTTTTTTTGCCTGATTCATTATTGCACCCCATTTGCCCTTGTCCACTGAATCTGGGGACTGATCATTTCCGCTGTGCAGTTTAGAGTAGCCTGAATGAGTTCTCAACAATGGTAGTAATGGTGAGAGGATGTTTGCTCCACTACTGTCAATAGCCTGCTGTCCGGACTAGCCCCCCAGGCACTTGTGACTAATACAGGTCGGGAGTAGCAGGAGTTTCATAGGCAATCACAATTGTAGATTATTGTTGATGAATCCTGCCCTCAAACAAACAGGCAATAAGGAAAATTCTGACAGCAAAACTATTTACTCAAATGGGGACATGTGCAGTGGGAAGTACACTGCCCACAATTCTCTTCAACATGTGGGTGAGTCTGGAGGCTTTCACCGCACTGACTGGGGGCATAAAAGCACCAGTCAAATCCTGCAGCGCTTGACTACATAAAGAAAGACAGGCCAATGGCGGGCCTGTCTCAGTCCATCAGAGTCTGGAAGAGGCTGGACTGTTTTTTCCTCTTGACTCTTGTTTCATGAATGCTTGACAATGGGCAAAGCTAAATCTATGTCTAGTGGCAAGAATCATCCCATTGCCAATTCAGTTGTAAGTTATCAATCAGGAAATTGGCTCTGTTGAAGAACACCCAAGTGCAGTCAAAAAACAAATATGGGTGGAGATGGGATTTGGGCTGGCCCTGCAAAAGCAGCCTCTGTTTTTTTTACTCCTCCAGGTTGCTAGAGTGGGTCCAACCCCGTGAGTATATCATTTACCTGTAACCCTGGGTTCCCAGGAGGAAGCAGTCAATAAAGTTGTTCCAGGCATTTCATGTTTCCCCCACCAGCTAAGAGGAACTCTGCTTCTCAGCAACAAATGAATGAAACTGCTGACTTGCTTCTCGATGAAGCTATGCCTAAGGAGGAGGACAATTCAAATAACAACATATGTACTAGGCTGGATCTGGTGGACAATCAGCTCACTACTTTGATGACCTCAGCTTTTAACCAGCTGGATTCTTTGGAAAGCACCAAGGCGGGCTTTAAACCATCCTTTCCCAAATAGAAGAGCCCTTTTATAAGAGATGCTTGTATGTCAATGCAAAGGAATGTGAGCCCTCTGTGATCAATAGCTTTGTCTTCAAGCAGTTGGAGACAAAGCACAAAGTACTAATCACTCGACAACATCTCTCCCCATACATTTTGCTCCTCTGATTACAGAGGGTAACCCAGTCTGTGGCCAGGGCACTGCTACAAATTGTTGTCAAGATTTAGCAAAAAAATGATAATGTTGTATCTGCCACCCAAATGCTCCCCTATATACTATAGCCCTTAACAGGGTAAGCCCCTTGAAAAAAGGGCAAAATGAGAAACATGACCAAGTCATTAACCAAGTGACGCACTGGCTCAGTAGAAGGTTGAGGGTGTCTGTGTGCTGGCTAGCTACATGATGTGATCAATGCAGGGTGGAGAATCCAGTGGGTCTGAAATTGGCCTGAAACCAGACAATAGTGATTGCATTGTCAATAGTTTTAAAAATAAATGTGTTGTTTCTAATTTCCTTTCATGTTCTGAATGTCAACAGTAGGATTGATGTCTTTTGTCTAGAGAATTTCTACATGCCAATTGCCTATCCTTCAACTGTATTCTGCAAAGAAAATTTGGGTCACGGTTTTATCCCAAACATATCTCTAGACTGACTGAAAAATAATACCTGACAGTCATGCACCAACAGTCCATAACATTAGGGTGCCTCACCTAACTTCTTGGCGACCCCACATCCTCTTTTATGATGGTGAGACCATCTAATTTGTGTACTATTCATAATACACACTCAGCCCCTAATATTTTAGAGAGACGAACAACAAAATCACCTTCTATGTTTTCCTCTTTGAGGTATTTAACATCTGATTATATTGTGTCCAGCTGCCCCTCTAGAGAAGCTGTTCATGACTACCATACAACAATTTACCTTTTATCTTGGAATGTAATAGGGCATTGGTCAAAGTAATGTATCCCTCTTGGACGAACACATGGACTCATTTGATGTTTGCCTACTGCTGGAAACATCAGCAACATATCCATGATATGTGATGTTTAGTCTAGAAGCTGTTCCTTCAAAGGTTGGCAGATCCTCAGGAGGGTGATAATATGGCCAAGGATGTTGCTAGTCTGTTCAAGCAAACAACTAGAAATTGCTTGACCTGACATTCTTGGCCCAAGCATCAAGACACCGAAGGGGGATTTGATTTACATGTACAATGGGCACAACTGCCCGCTTCCTAATAACAATGGCCCTGATTTAGATCTTGGCGGTAATGGCTGCGCCAATAACTTTTTGACTGAAAACCCATTTGAGGCTGCAATGCTCTGCCCGTGTTATTTAGATGTTGGCGGTGCCATAGACATTAGCCTGCATTTGAACTGCCATCTCCGCCAAGAAACACTGCTCATGTCGACAGTGCGGTTGGGAAAAGTGGCTGACAGCAGAACCCCAGACACCTTTCCTGCAGTGCAGATTTGTATGTGCCTTACCACCAAGACAAAAGTGGCCGTTCGACCTCCATGCTGTGTTGGCTAATTGGGGGGTCAGGGGGTGAAAACCCACCTTTTTTTCTACATTCCATCCCTTGTCTTTGACTGGACATGACTGTACAACACCTGTCGTCACTGCAGTCACCAACCCAGTAGGAAAATACGACCCCCCGATCGCCGGACTCAAAGGTAGGGACACCACATTGCCAGGGTACATTGAGTAGGCAGGGCATGAGAGATCAGGACCACTGAAAGCATATACTTGTCACAGAAATGTTTGTAATAACTGTGACATGCATATGTCAGGATGACAATTGAGTCACACATGACTGGAGACACACTGGCACAAAACACATGTATGGTAAAAGGACAGTACATGTGTGTCACTTACCTCTCTTCCATAGCCCCTGCCATTGTACGAAGTCAATTGAGATACACTGCTGTCTCCCTCTATCAGCAATACGTCGACAGTTAATCCACTAGCAGAACTGTGACATCCAAATCTGGTGGGCAGAACACAGTTGGCTTGACAGTCTTTTCAGGTCCGCCTTTGACGGCAGCAACACCGCAAAGACCTAAATCATGCCCAAAATCTTTAATTCAAAAGATTATTTACAGATATATAGCTCAGGCAATAAAAAGTCAGAGAATAGTCCTTGCTGGGGGCTTTAATGCTACTTCTGAACCAATGTCTTGCATGACCAATTTTGTATAATGGGAGTATTAGAGTTCAAGCGTTCGCATTTTGTGGTTTGAATCAATCAACCCATTGGCACACAGCCACTTTACAGTCAGCTTCTTGAACCTTGCCGTGTGGCCTACGGGCATGTAATGGTAGATCATTTTCTGATATAACTAGACATCACAGTTTTAGGAGAGGCAATATAAAGGCCAAATTGATTATTTCAACACATTGGCACTAGACTCTGGGCAAACTTGATTAATTTTACGGTCGATCCCTGACCAGGCAGCAATCATGGTACACTAGATTTACTTTACAATGTTGAATTTTTGTTGATCTAGGGGAAAACCCGGGGCAGGTCACCTTGGAGTCTGATATTTATAACTACCTTGACAAAAATATATAACCTTCCCAGATATTTTAACCCATATGGAGCTTATGTCTGAGATGTGAATACCAATATTTGAACTCTATGATAAATCATTTACTGCCTTTAAAGGATTTTTTATGAATACTAAGGCCCATATTTCTACTTTTTGATGCACAACTGCGCCAACGCAGTTGTGCGTCAAAAATTTTACCGCCGGCTAACGCTATTCCAAAGCGCCATGCGGGCGCCTTATTTATTGAATGACGTTAGCCGGCGCTGCGGACTGGTGTGCGTCAAAAAAAATGTCTCACACCAGGCAGCGCCGGCATAGGGGAAAATGGAGGTTGGGCGTCTAAAAATGGGGCAAGTCAGGTCTGAGGCAAAATTCAGGCATCAACCCGATTTGCGCCATTTTGTTTGACGCCCAACCTCCATTGACATGACTCCTGTCTTAGCAAAGACAGGAGTCATGCCCCCTTGCCCAATGGCCATGCCCAGGGGACTTATGTCCCCTGGGCATGGTCATTGGGCATTGTGGCATGTAGGGGGGCCCAAATCTGGCCCCCCTATGCCACAAAAAAAAAACGAAAAAAAATACTTACCCCAACTTACCTCAACTTCCCTGGGATGGGTCCCTCCATCCTTGGGTGTCCTCCTGGGGTGGGCAAGGGTGGCAGGGGGTGTCCCTGGGGGCATGGGAGGGCACCTCTGGGCTCCTTCTGAGCCCACAGGTCCCTTAACGCCTGCCCTGACCCAGGCGTTAAAAAACGGCACCCATCAGGCTGGGCGCCGTTTTTTAAGGCCTGCCCCCTCCTGTGCGTCAAAATGACGTCAGAGTATAAATATGAGGCACAGGCCTTAAAGTCATTTTTTGGAAGGGAACGCCGACCTTGCATATAATTAACGCAAGGCTGGTTCCCCCTTCCAAAAAATGACGCACATGGTGGAACTTTGACGCCCGCGGGGTCGGACGTCAAAGTATAAATATGGGGCAGGGTTTGGTGCCGATTGTGCGTCAAAAATGTTGACGCACATTCGGCGCAAACAGAGTATAAATATGCCCCTAAGGCTTTAGTATTTAAGGGCAAGCCAAAGGGAGCCATTAAGTATTGAAAGGCTAAAACTACTTTCATCCATCATTTGACAATCTGATGATGCTATTAGGCACAGCTAGACCTGAGTACCGGTGTATCTTGACCAATGAAAAGCAAGAATGGGATGGCAAGATCTACTGCAGGTGTCCTGCATTAATTACAATGCAGCTTTCTGGCAGACAATAGCCCATAGCAGCTTATCCCTAGATAGGCGCACAAATCATTATCTACAACTAAGTGTGTAGGTCTCTGTCATTCTCTGTCTCTATTCTAACCAGGAATCTTCAGATCCTGACCAACTGGAATGCGCACATGTTGAAGGCACAATATTATTGCTCGACCAAGAGCCTATTGTTTTCTCTCTGTCAGACTTAATTAGTGGCATTGAGTCTGTACCTGCAGGGAAGGCCCATGGTCCCAATATGATCCAGAGGAACATATATCAGTCAGAAACTGACATTTTGGATATACGTATTAATACGTTATCTAATGCCATTCTTGAAGGCACTGATTTACCTGCTACCTGGGCGGAGACATGTACTAGTTCAATCTATTAAAAGATACACAGAGGTTTCCCCAGGAACTCCAGGTCTATAAGCCCCTTGATAACTTGCAATGTGTTAACAACTCCCCTAAATTGAGTGGCAAAAAAGTTCCTGCACTCCTATTTGCTGATTATTCCTTACTATTGTCTAGTATTCTGCAGAGTTTCGCATGCAGCAGAATGCTGCCTGCCCTACATGACATTTGCAAATAAATGATGCCCAGGCACAGTGCCCTGTCCCCTGTGCTCATAGATGAGACCCTTGTTTCGGTTTCTCGTCTTTGGCCATGGGGTTGGGGCACTGGGCCTGGACATTATTAATGTGGTGGGTGGAAAAATGAATATTGTGGTCAGACCTCCATGGAAAAGAACCTGCCTCTCTTTTCCATGTGGGCAGACCCTCTATTCCTCTATGCCCCCTGCTCCCAGGCTGCTGAGGACAGTGAAAGGAGGTAGGCCTGGATCCTCAGCTTGTGCCGGTGTAGCCCCTCAGCAGTAGCTTGCAGCAGCTCTACGCTGACCGACAGAAAGCAAAATCCTTAGCTAGGGGTCCCTGTTTCAGGCCTCTTTTGCTGACATAGCCCACCAGCCTGGAGCCTGTTGCTCTCAATCAAACCTGCACACTTCCCTTTACCAGCTGCCTTCCTTTACAAACTTGCTACGGAGGGCTAAACACACCCCCTTTCTTACACAAACTGTGCAAATGCTTCCTCTTCACTTACACACAGGCTCAGGTTGCCCTTTCTTTAGGGCCCAGCATTAGCAGCAGCAAACTAGCTCACCTCCAGCAGACTGGTATTTTCACAAAGTGCCTACCTCTGCTTGTCACTGGGCTCTAAGGCACTCTCTCAAGCTGCACACATCTCCATATGACAGGGGCTGCCGGGCTACTACTCACCAGCTGATGCTCCCCCAGTTTGTAGCTATCCCTGCTGGCCTCAGCACCTTACCCCATAACACAACTTCCTTCCCCAGGACTCTGGGGAGACAGGTTCTTTTCAAGTGGAGCTCTGACTGAAAGTTTCCTTTCTTCTAAGCATAGACCCCCCTCATATGCAAATCCTGTCCATACCCAGTGCCGGACCCCTTGTTAACATAGAAGAGAAAGCAAAATGAGGGGCTGAATGCTGTCTGAGTCCAGGGTCCTCGTTGCCAGCAGCCTAGCTCTCTGCCTCTCTCTGCCCCCTGCTTCTGGGCTGCTGAAGAAAGGAAAAGGATGGAGGCTTTGTTCCGGAGCTGGCACCAGTCTAGCCCCTCAGCACTGTTAGCAGAAGCTTGCAGCAGCTCCATGCCAACCAGCAGAAAGCAAAGCCTTAGCTAGGGGTCTCCTTGCCTGTCATAGGGAAATGGTGTCTTCATTTTGGGCTGAGTGTAAAGTGCAGCCCAGTTATGTGCCACACAATGGCAGCACAATGCGAACAGCAGTGAGCTCTGCTCTGCTGCCAGTATAGCTGAGTTTTTTTGCCAATTCTGCACTTCAAGCAGAGCGCAGAGTGTCAAAAACTCTGTTAACTCTATCATTGGAACAAAGCTCACTGCCCACCCCTACAACTAAGAGGTTTGCAAGTAAATACAAAAGACAAATGATTGGGTCTATGATCTGCATAGAGGTGCTCTCTGATTGGGAAATGATACTCCTGAAAAAGTTCAAACTTTTGATTATTTAATTTTAAGAGTAGCTATCCTTTATCTGCAGATACACAGGGACACAGAATCTTAATTACTCTCACCAGCCCTTCAAGCTTACAAGATGAAAACTCAATCTGCTGCATTGCATGGTGCTGAAATCTAAGGGGAGGTTGATGTTAGACTTCTTGTTGCAAAAAAGAAGACATGTCAAATCATTACTAAATCGCTTCCAGAGCTCATCAACATGCCTTGATGTCATATACTGCCCTGAAGATTATTGATAGCTTAGCTGCCTCCAGACCCCTTCTCTATTGGTTAAATTATGGTCTCATCCTGAGCTAGTATCACATAAAAATAAAAATAGAAATGGTTAAAGTACTTAAAATCAAAAGTAATTTGAAATTAAGGTAGTTCTTGCCCATGTAATCATGGCTCTCTAAATTGGGAATTTACACAAATTGGTATTATGCCGTTACTATTACCAGTATTGTAAAAAGTGATCTTATAAGTGTCTATTGGAGCACTATTTGAAACTAGTGACACATGTCAGTTAAGAGGGGGAACCTTACAGATCAATTTTTGACCTTGAAACCTACTCCAAAATTTGAGCCTTATCTTGATGAGAACCAACCCTACTTAGCTCTCTGTTTTGAATGTTGTTTCTACCTCAAACTCCACTATTTTGCTTTTTTTCTAACAAAGATGGGATATCTGCTTATAATTATTAAATCTAACATAATAAGCCCCAAATAATTCATTATATTTTGTAAAATATATCCTGGATATAGTCTTCTCCAACACCTTTTCTATTATTCAATGCTTGAGTAACTTGGAACTCATCTACCAGCATCAATGAGCTCTCTAACACTGTATTTTAGACATTCACACCAGACCTACTTTCTCTAGATCATGGAAAAAGCCAATCTCCCAAAGGTAATAAAATGGACAGGCCTTCTAAAACATTGATCTAACTGACTTCTGATGGAAGTGCTGTCAAATAGCAGGTTTCTGACTGGAAAGCCAGCCGAATCTCTGTTAAAGAACCTAGTAGTTGCCTACCTCTAAATGACTCAGGCAGCTACAGGACAGTGGACTTGCCAATGTATCAATTTGGCAATCCCACTCTGACAAAGCCTAGCTGACCACCTTGGTTTTTATCCAGTCTAGCCCTTTCTCAAGTGAGACTTAACTTGTTTAATCTTTAGTCTTATTCTCAGTGAGACATTGACTTTACCTGAACAGTCCAGTCAAGTATTGTTCTGCTAAGTGCTAGCACTGAGATGTGTAAAACAACTTCAGCCACCTGCTTCATTCCACCTGTTAAATGCAATTGTGAGAAGGAGAAGGGTGAGGGTGAGAAGGTACCATCTATCAGCTTACCAATTGACTACCAATGTTTGTTGTGTCTAATGGCATGGCACTGGCACCATACCGCCGTGTTCATGCTGGAATAGTACTATTCCCATTGACTACTGCCAAGAAACAAACTCAAGTATGTGTGTTCAAGTGACAGGATACTAGAGAATAGGAAAGGTAGTATGCCAGATCTCAAGCTATTGATGATTGGTTTGGTGATTGGCTACACTAGCAGTCATGGGAGAATGAAAAAAACCCAGCAAAGTTGGTAATTTTCTCTGACTGGCAGTAGATAGTTTTAATTATGCTTCAACTGAGGAAGGGTGCTTATCAATAAGTTTTTATCAACTTACCTAAAATCTTACATTTCAATATTCAAAACACAATTTAAAAATAACAGTCAATTACAGTTAAATACAATACAAGTTGCCCTTGTTCCACATATTCTGTTCTTTGCAGATGTTGCTCTAATTGATACCGCAACATTGTCTGCCACTCATTGCCATGTGAACACATTCAGTGCAGGCTTTAGGATGGTGTGACTGATATAGTCACACCAAACCGCATCTGTATAATATTGTGTGTGATGTAAAGCACTCTAACCCTTTGAACTGGGATGAGTAACAATATAAAGGAAATTAAATGTGATTGAGTGGCTGTGGAGAGATAAGGGGCACAGATGGAGGGTGGTAGTGGGGAAGTCTATGGAAATTGAAGTAATGGGAGGAGCAGACAAAGAGAGTCACGCTGAGTGCCACCGGCTCTAATGCCAGACCTGAACACATTCCTCAATGAATGCCAGATTTGGCATGGAAAGGGCAGTATGCAATTGCCTTGAAAAAGCTTTGAGAAAGGCATGTTTCTTCCTCAGTGGTACTATAATGAGAGTCTAAAACTGTTCTGTCTACATTGGCATATAAGAAGTCACAAAAGAGTCTCTCAAGCCATTACAGCATGACAAGAAAAAAGATTACTTGTTCCATTATTTTTAGGTGCTAAAGGCAGGGACTTGCAAAATAACAGCCATGAGTTGAGGGGTGCCACATGACCCCTGGAAAACGCCATACTTTCCTCAACTCATTTATCAGGTGACGTGGTCATTCTGATACTTTTCTAGTGTTGGTATGTAGAATCCTCCACAGACATTCCCAAATATTGTCCTCCTTCTTGGAGTGTACACATTTGGTTTAGTCACACAGGGAGTCATAGATGGAGGGACAGTAATTAACATCGGTCCCTTTCTCACTAGTTCCTTGAAAGTTAATGATGTTCACAGTGAAGTGCTGTACTCAATTTTGTCATTACAAGATAACATCAATTATTTGAACCTCACAGTCAAAGTGAGATTGATAATGAGACTTAGATTGAGAATGAAAGTGACAGTGAACATTCCAATGAGAGTGAGAAGCATCACATATCCAATGTCTGAAGAATAATCATAATCTGGCATTTTTTTAACACCACACCACTAGCAAAACACAAAATATTAATGTAGGGAAAGTGCTTCATTTGTCTACCAAACTCTGTGAACCTAGCATTATGTGACATATATGTATCATGACATTTGTATATATAGGAACCACTGGGTTTAACAATCATTGAACCTGAAATGGAGGAAGAAAATGTAATGCGTATCAGGATCATTGATTCTCTTCCTTCTTCAAACCATCCCCTCTGTGGAAGTATGTTACTGTAAAACAGAAAACTTTTTAGAGCTGGGCCTCCACCTCTTTGACAGATAGAAATCAGCTATAGAGATCCACACCAAGCAGGTGGGGAATTCTGAATAGGGAAAGCATAACTTGAACCACTTGTGACCTAGAGGTTAGCAGACCTCTAAACAGGGTGTAAATTACACTCTCAGGTTTAATTTATCTTTTGTGAGGCAATTATACTGGACTTCCCCGCCATATTTAGAGTTTTCTGTTGTGTTGGCATAGCAATTTCATGAAAAGTGCTTCTGTTGACTCAGCACATGCACTTCCAGAGAAACTGCAGTGCTGGCCCGATAAGCAGGGTGGGTTATACTTGTGGATTCATTTTTGCATTTTATTGGAATGTTGGGAAAAATACAACACTGAGAATAGAAGTATAATTTTGTGAAAATACCCAATAAACATATTGGTTCAGGTGAAGTTACTGTCTAGCAGTGAAATTAAGTAATATGTCTCATGCATTAATTGTCTTGTGCCCTTTGTCTTGACATTAATTTTTCCTTTCTTCTGACTTGCTTTCTAAAAACATATTAATTTCATCCAAATAATCTAGCAGGCAGGCCACAAGTACAAAATGCACCACAGAGAACTATAGCCTATTGCTGTTGGTTTGAGTCTATGCAGCTCCAAAAGCTTTTCTCCATCATCATTCTAGGACTTTTATTGCTTCAATAAGTGGTATCATTACTACTAAAGAGCAAAATTTCTCCTAGATCAAAATGGCACTGACATCATTTTGTGTATATTAATAGAAAGGAAAGGGAAATGAGAAAGAAACTGTCTGGCTCATGCAGACGAAACCATTATCATTACAAAATCAATAGAAATAGCACACATTTTAATGACTTTAAATGCAATGCAGGCAACTAAGTAAACCTTTAACAAGGCATTTTTGTGGACCACACAGACATTCACAGTTTTGATATTTGTCAATCATTCTGAAATCAATAATTATAGTGGTTAATGCTTTTCCACATAAACAAATTTCAAGCTGTAAAACCCAACCCCTTGGGAACCCCACCTTGTCCTTCACTCTAAAATATCAAGACAAGTGTTGTGACATTTGTGACTAATGCAGAAGTATCACATCATTAAGAGATTCAGAAAGTTTAAACATGATAAAAGCCAACAAAGAAGTAAGTAGTTTTGACTGAACTATTTCTCAGCAGTTGTTTAGCTAGCAGTCTTTCCTCCTTCACAATTAGAGATGTATGTGTACTGTTATACCGCTATTTTTAATATGCAGGTCGTATTATAGACAAATGTAGCTCTCTTCAGAGTATCTATTATACTCAATGACTTAAAGTTTGCCTTAAAGTTTGCCTTTTCAGCCAGTCTGTGTTTTTTTTATAACCACATTTTTATTATGTTCAGCACCACTGTGATACAGTTATCATTTCGATAGCAGCTCTGGAGTACAAAATTGAACTGAACATAGATATCAATTTTTCACTGTGTAGGTATTCCATGATATGTCCACCACATCCCCCATATTTTTTATGTTTTCGGGGGCATCCCCGTGCCCCATATATTGGCTTCTGCAAATGTGCGTACCAGTCAATCCTTCTTCGTCATGTCAGTAGCGAGGGGGGTGAAGGCTGCTTCTATTGGCGAGCAATATATGCCTGAAGTTCTCTCCAAGCCGCAGCTTAGCTTCTACAATCAAACTCATGTGCTTTCAAAGGCACACACTTTGCCTTTAGGTAAGACAACTTCAAATATCTGTCTCACAAACTGATGATTTACCTTGGCAATGTTTCATCCTTCATGAACTAGAATCTTCTGCTGAACAACCCTGTCATCAAAAGACTATTGGATACCTTGCTCTCTCAAGGTATAACTGCTTATGATCCATGTATATTTCTGTAGTCCTGATAGATACAATATGCAGAACAACACTTGTTGTACTGCTTTACCCTTCTCTACTTTGCTAATGTATTTCTTCTTCTTTCATATCTAGTGGATGCAGTATTGACAGCACTCCTGTGTCACTTATTTAAAGCTGTGGCCTACACCACCTACGAGGCTCTTTTTCTCTTATATGCTTAGTGCATCTCTTATTTCATTTGCTTACACCTATATTCCTGTTGTCTACTCATCGCCAAGCACTAAAATTCCACAACTCAAATGTGTAAACTGAAACCTAATCCAATATCCAGTGCACCTCGGACACACCCTGTGCACAGACCACACTTAAAAACAATCCTTCAATCACTGATCTTATCCTCACCCATAAGTTGGTTTTTCTACACATTAATGAAACTGGGCTCAACATATATTACCAGTGTGTGATGGTGTTGCATTTCCCTCGTAGCTACAGTATATTGCATCACCACAGACAAATCCAACAAGGAGATGTATCATCATCATTTAAAAAGACTTTGGGACTCATTACGAGTCTGGCAGTCACTAGACTGCTAGACTCGCAGTGGTGGTCAGGACTGATGCTGCTATAGTGATCCTACCACCATATTACAGCCCTGATGGTGATCCCAATGGGTTGACGACGGGTAATCAGCCGGGGAGGTGCTGCATGCTGATTACGACATGGTCCTCTGCCAGCCTTTTCACTGTGGTTTCACAGCCATGAAAAGGCTGGCAGAGAACAGGTACAGGGAGCAACAGGGGGGCCCCTGCAATGCCCATGCGCTTGTCATGGGCAGGGCAAGAGTCCCCCTGCCCAGCACACTCACAGCTGGTGCCCCCTGCTGATGGCAGCATTTCCGCCGGCTCGATTACAGGCCCTTAATTACTTGTAAGAATATTCCCACTCCCTCCTTGATGGAGTTTCGACAAAATATTGGTGGAAAAATATCACAAGGCACAAGTTCTGTGCCTCATATATTGTAATTTCAAAAGTGTCCTGGTTCAAAATATAGCAGGAAATAGTATACATTTTTTGGTATTTTTTTAATATTGGATTTTAAAATGTTTCTTTGTGTTATATTGTAATTTATATTTTTAAGTATATTTTGTGCATTTTATTTATTTCAGTATACTGCATTTAATTTTAAAAGGGTTGTATTTGTTTTTAATATTAATTTTAGGAGTAGGATGTTGGCTTTATAGGGACATAGAGTGGGGCGTAATTTAAATGTACTTTTTTATGTGGTTTGATTTATTTTTTGGGATAGTGGATTTCTGCAATGTATTGTTTAATGTTATTTCTATTATTATTTTGTGTAGGTAGTTACTTTTTAAATTTAACAGCATTTTCCCTCATGTTGTTCAGTTTCAAGAGCTAACAATAAATGTAACCCACAAAAGTGCACCATTTTCATGAATGTCATTCATTTGGAGCTGAAATAGTAAATTTGACATCGAAAAACCAAAAATGTCCACAATATGGTTAAGTTTGGATTTGAAAATCAGACCCCGAACCCCACCCGAACAAAACTTTTGCAAATGTGGTTACAATGGGAATTGGATTAATAAATAAGACATCCACCTCCAACTCTTTTTTCAATGTTGTCAATTTTGGAATTGAAATAGTGAATCTGCCCCCATCCAAAAGTCCAACACTTCTGCAAATGCAGTTAAGTTTGGAGTGGGAATAGTATGTTTGACCCCTTCAAAATCCAACACTTTCATCAATGTGGTTAAGTTTGAGTTGGAACAGTATATTTTACTGCCCCGAAGTCAAACACCTCCCCAACGTGGTTATGTTTGTAGAGGAAATAGTAAATTCTCCAAAGAGCAACATTTTCCCTAATGTGGTTACTTTTGGAACTGTAATAGTAAATCTGATCCCCTCATATGCCAACTCTTTCCTGTTTAAGTGTGGAGTTGATACAGTAAATCTGAAACCCTGAAGTCTAACACTTTCCTTAATGTAGTTAGGTGTGAAGTTGGGATAATAAATCAGATTGCCTTCCCACACCCATAAAGTCCAACACTTTCCCCAGTATGGTTAATTTTAGATTGAGAATAGTAAATTTGAGCCCACCGAAGCCCAACTATTTCACCAATATGGTTAGGTAGAGAGTTGGAATAGTAAATTTGAACCCCTAAAAATCGAACACTTTTCCCAATTCGGTTCAGTTTGGATTTGGAAAAGTGAATACCTCCAAAAGTCCAACACTTTCATCAGTGTGGTTAAGGTTAGTGTTTGAATAATAAATATGAGTCCCCGTAGCCCAATACCTTCTCCAACAAGGTGAAGTTTAGAATTGGAATTATACATTTGCCGTATTTCCCCAAAGTTCAACACTTTCACCAATTTGGTCATGATTGGATTTGAAATAGTGAGTGTGGCCATTTGACATTCCTAAATTCTCACACTTTCCCCAGTGTGGATATGATTGGAGTGAGAATATTAATTTTGACACTACCAGAGTGCAACGCTTTCCCCAGTACGTGACAATTTGAGTTGGAATATTAAATCTGGATGAAACAAAGTACAATACTTTCCCTAATGCAGTTACATTTGGCGTGGGACCAGTAAATGTGATATCTATAAGCTGTTAAGATTTGTTTGATATCTTTATTTTGAACATCAAAAAGTTATAGTTACTCACAGTGTAATTTTTTTTCTGTTTATTGATATAGCGTTATTAAAGTATCATTTTTCACATGTTATGGTTATATAGATATTCTAAACATATTTGTCTATATATATAGTTTTTAGTAGGCATTACTTTTGTTTTTATTTCCAAGAAAAATAATTTGTTAACTGAAAATAATTTCAATAACACATATGATCTCGTTGTAAAGTACATACAAATTTATTTATCGCTGAACCATGTTTTCTAACAGTAATTTTAAATGAATATATGTTTTTATAGATTTACATTCTGTAAACATTATAATGTATTAAAAAAAAGTGCTGCAAATAATGGGGCTCATTCTGAGCCCGGCGGGCAGCGGGAGCCGCCCGCCTGGAGGGAGCCGCCAAATGACCGCACCGCAGTCAAAAGACCGCGGCGGCCATTCAGACATTTCCTCTGGGCCGGCGGGCGCTCTCCAAAAGAGCGCCCGCCGGCCCAGAGGAAATGCCCCTGCAACGAGGACGCCGGCTCAGAATTGAGACGGCGTAGTTGCAGGGGTGCGACGGGTGCAGTTTGCACCCGTCGCGTATTTCAGTGTCTGCATTGCAGACACTGAAATACACAGTGGGGCCCTCTTACGGGGGCCCCTGCAGTGCCCATGCCAAGGGCATGGGCACTGCAGGGGCCCCCAGGGGCCCCGCGGCACCCCCTACCGCCATCCTGTTCCTGGCGGGAGACCCGCCAGGAACAGGATGGCGGTAGGGGGTGTCAGAATCCCCATGGCGGCGGAGTGAAGTCGGCGGGAGACCGCCGACTTTCCGCTTCTGACCGCGGCTGAACCGCCGCGGTCAGAATGCTCGTGGGAGCACCGCCAGCCTGTTGGCGGTGCTCCCGTGGTCGGTGGCCCTGGCGGCCGGAATGACCCCCAATGTGTTTTATATGCTATCAGTATTTAACATTTTATTCATACATTAAAAATTTTGAAAATGTTAAACACATTTTTTAAGCATTATGATTAGAATTTTTCAACTTTAATACATAAAATATTTATTTAGTTAACATTGATTTTGTTTGCATTGAAGTATTTTTCCTATTTAAATTTTTTCAGATTGTTTTTCATTGATTTTGTAGTCTATCTTCTTCATATTGGGTTGCACATGGAGTTCGTGGGTGCTAATTTGATTTGCTATACTCCATGTCAGGTACAACTACTTTAAACTTGTTTTTGAAAGGTTTAGTAATACAGGTAAGGTACTTAGACTTAGAATGGCTATTATTTGTAATTAGATGTTGTTTTAGTGTTTTTTTTAGTGTAGAATGTGCTAATTAGTATACGGTATTGAAGTAAGCCTTATTGTGAAATGTAATGCTTATTTTTATTTTATACATGTGTTCTAAGAGTCCATGAATCTGATTACAAGTACGGCAGTCTGCTGTGGTGGTCTGACTGCTGCATCCTTGGTAGTCCAACCTCCAGATTATGATGCTGACAGTTGGACCACCACAAGACAGAGGCCACCCCCAGGATCAAGGATCCCGAACACGACTTGCCTCTGTGCCGGCCTTCCCATGGCTGGAACAATGCCATGAAATAGATGGCAAAAGGCAGAGATGGGATCTTTGTCATGAGCTGTGCAGAGGCCCCCTGTTAGCACACTAGAAATACGCACTGCCTGTCATGGTGACAGTGCGCATTCTGAGTGTGCTGTCCGCACCGACAGTGAGATGGCATTGGCTTCGGCTCTCCTTGAGAGCTAAAGCCAATGCTACTGTAGTTTTCACCAGCTGGTCTGCCGGGTAGATCATAATATGGCAGTGGTGAGGCTGCCTTCTTGGTGGCATCCTCCCCACTGCCATATAGGCGGTCCAACTGTTGAACACCTAAACCATAATCAGGCCTTATAGTTTTTTTTCCTTTACAGGTTTTTATTTTCAAACATCAGACTTTATATTTAACCTGCATTTGTCATTTTTAATCTGTTCATTGATGTTTTTTGGTTCTCTTCAGTTGTTTGATTATTTTTTTCTGGGTAACCTTTTGCATTTTTGGGGGGATTTTCTTTATAATTTTTGTTTGGGGAATTGTATTTGCACTGACAAGGACTTCAGCTTTGGAATCATAAGTGTACTCTTATTTCAATTATTTATGTTGTTGGGTAAGTGATGTTAAGATTTTTGATATTCTATTTTGATATTCTATTATTATAGTGCACATATGTATATAGGATATGTGCATTATGACTCTGTTGGATAAACAAAAATATTCACACTCCAGAGTTGGGAATGCACAATAATCCATTTATTTAGGGTAAGAAAAAACCCTATGCATTTCAGCCCTATCACCTTGCTCACAAGTAGTGGCTGAACAGTGATACTTATAATCAATTTACACACAATAATCAACAGTGACAACAGTGAGTAAAAGAGTAAAAACCTACAGTCTAACAATAGGAAATAGGTTTTGTCTTAGCGTACCCCTACATAAAGAGCAATGCAACCCATTGCGCCACATTATCCCTGCATCAGGCATAATGTATCCAAGGAGAGCATTCCCACACAGGGAAGCCCAAAAAATGTTGCAGTGAAAGTTACAAGATTTCACTGCACCACTTTATCTGTCATTTGTAACACCTGCTCAAGGCATGTGTTAAAATGATACACCTATAATAATCTATGGGCCTCCCTGTGTTTTGCGGGACCAGCCTCAAAATATTTGATGCAAGTGCAGCAAAGCACCACATTGGCGTCTGGAATGTTGCCGCTGTTGTGGTAACGATTGCCAAGGTGTGCCGTATGGTAAATACGGTGCAACAATCGTGTCATTAGAAGGAAAGGGGGATTCAAGAAAAGTGATACACCAGGACCAATGTGCCACTTTCTTGTAAATCTGCTCTTGAGTGCATTATCATCATAAATACAGGTCAATTGGTTTGCTCATTGAGAGCACAATATCATATCCATATCTCCAGTACTTCCTTAGCTGTTCAATAAGTCCCAAATGGACACCCTTCCCTACATTTAATTAATCAATAGTTAATATTGAGACAACATGACTATCTTGGATCAGTAGGTATTGCCCTTCCGGCGGGCCAAATTTTTACATAATGTCGGGGGGGGGAATTTTGCACGCAGTACAATATTAAGCCCAAGTGAATTGGATCAATGCACTAGTTGAGTTCACAGTAGTTTTAGTAGAACTATAGATATCCATCAAAACACTCTAAGCAGTATCCTCTACTTGTCATAATCCTCAGTTCATACATATATACCAATATTTGACAAAATGCCCAAGAACCACATTGCAGTGGAATAGCACTAAGGTAGCCCAAAGCTATATATATATATATATATATATATATATATATATATATATATATATATATATATATATATATATTTTTTTTTTTTTTCTTTTTTTCTTTCCCCTGTAAAAAGGTTAAAGTAATGTTATAGACAGGTGAATGACTATGGCATTACTGAAAAAAAGGCGAGGCCGGAGGTCCCCTCCTCAGATTGCTTTTGGATCCAGGGAATCTATCCGCCTGGGTCATCACTCTGAAAAGTTGTTACTCCGGTTCCCACGCAGGACACCCACGTACCCCTAAACCCCTGCAGCCCGAGCCAGCTCCCCACATACAGCAGGAGCCAGCATTACTCCTGCCCTCAGGGAGCAGCTTCAAATTTTGCTCCCTGCTGGAGAAAGTAGCATTTAGATCTGTTTCAATGCCCTGATCACTGCATTTTTAAAGTTCCTGTCCCCTGGGAGCAGACAATGTTTGCTCCCATTTAGCAGGAGATTTTAAAATGCTCCTGCAAAGCAGCAAACACAGGTTTACCTGTGGTGCCAGTGCAGGAAGGGAAACTGCTGCACCTCTGGTTTAGCTCCCTGGGACATAGCTTATGAGGCATCCCTGGAGCCATTAATGGTTCATGGAGGGGGGCCACGTGTCCCAAACCCCGTAAAGTAATCGGCCAAGGGATCCCAGGGCCATTAAAGTCTGTGTAGCTCCCTTTCCATCTTATAAATTGCCAGCCTCAGGACAGGGCTCCCTGGGTTCTTTAGAGGTTTGGGTCCCCATGACCACCTTTCCCATAAAAATTACTTTTGTCCCTGGGGTTGGGCTCTCCAGGGCCTCTGGAGGCACAGGGATGGGGGTCACACATTCCCCCATCCTACATAAATATAGCCCCAGGGTTGGACTCCTCAGGGCATGATGTAATTAAATGCTGGCCAGCAGCCATTTTGTTTCCTGATCCTGCAAAATCTTGTGGGATTGAAGCATTTTTTGCTGATTGTTTTTTTTTTAAGCTTGATGGGGGGCCCCCAATGGGTCCCAGGATATTAGGGTATCCCTACCCTGTCCCATACATCTTTATTTTTTTCTGACTTCAGGACAAGGGAATAAGTCCTTGAGTCCTGTAATTTTTCTTATGTTGCTGGCAGCCGATCAGAGCGTTCACTTTCACAGGAGTCTGACTCCAACAGGAGCAGTATGTCCCAAGGGAAATAATGCTCTCTAAGCCAATCAGAATACTCTAGTTTTTAAATTGGCACTCCTGTGAGAATCTCTTGAGACTCTTGGAAGCCAAGCTGTCTAAATATACATAGTTTTGACCCTTAATTTCTCAAGTATTATTGAACGGATTTACAATATAAATCATATAATAATAGTAAATAATAATAAAGCACAATATGTAGACAAAGATCTTGCTTCCTGACAAATTTGGTGTAATTCTGTTCAGCAGTTTTTGCTGTAGCCCATCTTAAAGAAGTCTATGGAAAATCTTGTTTATCTGCACCCTTTTTTGTCTGGGCCCCCACCTCAAACTTTCCAGGAAGGATCTAAAGTGGATGAACTTTTTTATGGAATTTTTTGTGACAGTTCATTAAACGGGGTTAAAGTTATAAGCAAATCAAAAAATGCTCTTTCTATGGAAATCCAGCTTTAAATATAGCTACCTAGTGGCGACAGCAAATAAGTAATATGTGTGTGTGTTCAATGAAAAAACAAAGGTGAAAACGTATTTATAGCTGTGAAAACTTAATTCATTCTTCCTCTGCAAAATCAACTTAAACCACATGAACATTACAAATTTTACAGTTAAAGTTATACCCTTAATTTATCATTTATAATTTATGGACCAACTATAAATTACTCTAATTTGATATATTCTTTCTATACAAACCAAACACTAAATTCTAAAGATATAGTTATTCCTTAAATTTATAATGTACACACACACCTCTGAACACAATGTTGTCTACTCACTACCCACACCTCATTAACTATAACTCTCTACCATGCACAGTGTTCTCAGAAATGATCTCATCTGAGAAGTTATGCACCTTCTTATGAATGCTATGATGCCCAAGGTATTAGGGAGGTAATATGAAAGACTATAAGCAGTGTATCTTACAATAAATTGATCTAAACATAGGTGATCTATGTCCCCGGATTGAATTTGTTGAGATTACCAAATCAGCATACAAAGATAGATATGAAGGAAGCCTAGATATCTATATTTTGTTGGAATTAGATATAAAATGTGTTAATGCCGGCTCACAAACCCTTGCTGTCAGTTGTTCCGCTTGAAAACTGTCTCAGAATCGAGATTTAAAGCTAATAATTTTCAACGTTTATACAAATCCTGCATTAAGCACAAAAGAGGGTGTTGTGACCAAGATGGAAACAATACTTATGGACTTGAAAATTGATTATAATAACCCACTCATTTTAATTTCCGGTGATGTTAACCTGAATCTGTTGTCTGTCCTGTTTGAAGATGATTTAACTCATTAACAAGACCAATTGTATAATATCTTCTATCAGGTTGCCCCTAGATTTAAACAACATGATAAATCAGGAGAGTCTCCTTTCTGAGCATATGTGTGCAGGCAGGATTAATAGTATTAAACTGTGTCAAAGCAACTCACAGAAAGAGAAGAGGGTCTGTGGGAGTGACAGGTATCCACCCAAGCTCTCAAATAAATCCTCAGCGCACCACTGGAATATGAAGTGATCTCTCAGTTGTTCTTCAAGGGAAAGGAGGCTATAATTAGAGATTACCTTGATTCTTTGTGTCTTGGTTGGCTGGAAGCAGGAGCATCTTTCTCTCCTTACCTGAACTTGGTTTTCGAATACCTTTTGTGGTGAGGTCCTTAGTTGGACAATAAAAATCTAGATTCATTACCACAAACTGAGAATGTACTAAACCATTGCTGTCACAATTCGAACTGCTTCATATGTCTTGTGCCTTGCTCTCCATTTGCTATCCTTCTGTTAATGAGTAATTGCAAGGGCTTCCCAACAGTTTGCTCTACTGTCTTTTGTTCCCATTTTATGATCAATCTCCTGGTCAAAACGTCAGTAGAAGAACTGCTTAGTATCAGGTTTAGCAAACTGAAGTGACTTGGTTAAGATTCATTTAGATATACCAAGCCAGAGAACAAATGTCTTTTCTTTGTTTAATAGTTAGTGTACTAACTTTGTACCTACCCCAAGATTCTGATCTCAACATTGTTTTTCCTTTCTTTTGTTTGTTACCTGAGGTCAAGAGTTTGTTTGAGCATTTGCCGGGTTTGTGGTAGAGAATGGGATCCAAAATCTCATTGTTGCTATAGATGTGAAGTCAAAGAGTTCAGGTAAGTGCTTGATTTCCAGGAGATACAGAGAAAGGTCCAATCATGGCAAAATCTCAAAGCAAATCATGGCTTGAAGGACAGAGTGCGGTTTTTACAGTATATTGCACTAAAGATAGCAATCCTGACTTGTGATACACTCGAAACCAAGCAAGATTTTAAATGCATCCTTCCCTTTTTGGTTTGTAGAAGGGTCAGGCCCTGGAGCAGGACAAGGGATGCCTTTAACACAACACTTGAGGTGAGGAAGAAACAGATGTAAGGGAACAACAGGCAAAGGGGTGAATAAATCAAAGGGGAATACAGACAAAGATTGGACATACTTTCTGGTATGGAATCATATGGGGCATACAGGCAGGGAGTAGGCATGATGCTGGGCACAGAGAGAGCAGGTTATGAAAAAGTGTGCCTCTTTATTTGAGCACCTAAAACAAGAATACAGTTGTCACTTGCAAGTGTAGGAGTTATTTGTTTTCAAATGTTTGACCCAGAATCTTTATAAAACCAGAAAGACACATAAGGGAATTAATATTAGGTAAACAAAATCCATTGTGCAATTAGATAAGGTCAAAGAGCTATGACAAAAGTAGGAAAAAAGTCAATTTGAGCTGCTTACAAATTCAAGAATTCGGGAACACTATATAAACCAGCTAGAAAAGAGTAGCATAGCAGCAAACTCAAAAATCAGCACATGTGAGCGGTTCATTTATCTTTGCAAGTTACAGAGTGAAAAGGAACTAGAGAAAGATGTTAAATCATATAGCGAGAAGAACAACCAGAGTGAATACACTGGGTCTCAAACAGTAGGCCCTGTCCAAAAACCATTTTGCCAATTAAAGGTGGCACAGTGTACACAGAGTCAAACTAGGAAAAATGCTGAATTAAAAGTTGTACAGAGGGAGCTCAAGACCCAAACACCTTTCCTCAAGCCCAATTAAAATGAAACCCAAAGTTTTGGTCAGGAACCACATATTAGCAACTGAAGACATGCCTGATTCATGGCAGGGGGTATTATCATCCAATATTCAAAGGAGGGGACATTTTCAATCCAGTAAATTAGCAATGTAATTCCCTTCTTGATAATGAAGCCAAGAATGACTGGCATTCTTATGGCCCTCTCTCTATAACATGACAAAACATTAGTTGAGAGATCATTGCTGTATCCATGTTTTGTTGATTTTAAATCTGCTTTTGGTGTAGTTCCTGTGATAAAAAATGATGAAACAGCACATGAACTGAATAAGACTCCAGACAAGAAAAGGATGGGGATGGATGTGTTTGTGTTTGAGGGTATGCTGTCACAATTAGGTGCATACTTTAGCTTGCACTATTTACAATCCTGTGTCTCTTTACTTTTAAGGAAAAGGGAGCAGATCCTCTTGGGGGTTCTAATACTGTAGTTGTTCACTTTTCCAAAACGTAATTGGGCAAAAATGTGTCTGTTTGTTAAACAGAACAACATTAGTTATAGTGTAATGAGTATTCCTGTGTGCTTTTCACCCTCTGTACTTACCAGTGTGTTATATCATTGAAGCTTCTAGAAGACTGGTAGGATGCAGAGTTCAGTTTTTACAGTTCTCTCTGTTCTCTGCGACAGATTGTTCTGGGAATGCACCCATCTCCTCATATATTTAGATGGGGCCTTCACTTCTTTTAGAGGCATGTCCTATTCTCTTATTTTTTTATTTGTGATGACAAGTTCAATGGGATGTTTTGAAATGAGTTTAAGACCAAGCAGTGTAAAACATACTCACATACTTTATATTACTTAAGCGTGGCCATTTTTCTGTCTAATTATTGAGAGTACACAGAGTCTGTTTGAGACTGAAAATATCATCATCCCTTTTAAGGGATTGATATGCCTGTTTTTTTTAAATCTAACAATTTTTTATTCTCTGCTTTCATTTGATCTCTAAATCTTTAAGAGTAATAATCAAAGCCATTATCCATTTGTCCTTTTCTCTGCCATCTGTCGTGCTTTTGTAAAGAAGTAATTGGCTCTTTAGCACTCATTTATATGTGCCTGAAATATAATGCAGGCATTAGAATCCAATAATATAGTGAGATAGGGTCATATTGGGTTCTGGTATCACAATTCAACCATTACACACACCAGATGGTTAGGAACATTGTGACTTGTATTTTGTTTTTAAAAGATCAACAGATGGTATTCACCTTCTGTATTGTTTTACTAGGACTGGCAGCCAAGTCTATAAGACCATGAAATCATTGTATTTACAAGTAGAAGGTTCCAGTGGGTAATGTACTTTATGGTTAATTTGAAATCTGTAATACAAGGGGTCCTGAAGAAAGCCAACAACCTATCCTGGCACAAGTAGGCTGAAACATGTTGGACATTTGATGTGAGGGACATGTAATGTGTTCCCAACACATCACACTAGTTTTAACCTTACCCTATCCCAGTTATAATAAATCATAGCTTGATCTGGGTATGAAGGTATTGGTAACTCACTTTCACCTTCACTGCACTTTCTCACAGATCCCCACAAGTCTCCACATCCAGTGCTGGCATTTCCTCCTGGCTGAAGATAAAATAATGACCCATTGAGAATTTGGGCATCCACTATTCTGTTCAAACATATATCTCCTTAGTGGACTGGGCTAGCATCAACCACAACCTGTGTATGAAGCTTCAGATTAAAGTATGCCATTTCCATAACCTATTCAATGCTGTGTTTCAAACTCTTGAACTCGTTCTCACCTTCTTGAGACCATTGAAAAGAGGTATGTGTCAACTCTTGTAATGGAGCACTAATAGTGGCAATGTTTTGTATGTACATTGAACAATAAATTGCCACGCCAAGAAACAAACGTACCACTCAAACATATTGTGGGGGTGTCAGCATTTGACAAAGCTTGTACATTTGCAGGATCAGGTGTCATATCCCCGTCAGGAAAGAAATGGCCAAAGAATTTCAGTTTTGTCTTGTGTGCAACACTGAGTAATTGGCATACTTTTGTGAGAGCTATTTCATGTTCTTTCTGTGAAGCTCCATAAATTAATATCTCATCACTATACTTGAATACATTCACATCAGGAAGTATGATGAGTTGAATGGCATCTTGGAAATGTTCTGAAGCCAATGACACACTAAAAGTAAGTCTTTTATAACTAAATAAGCCAACATGTGTAGAAAAGGTTGTAAAGTATCTGCAGCTTTCTTCAAGTTCTAACTGATGATAACCTTTGTTCAAATCAAGTCAGAAAACACCTTGACATCATTCAATTGTGTTATCATGTCAACAATTTGTGGCCCTGGATGTTGGTCTTGTTCAATTGCTTTGTTTACCTGACTCAAGTCAATGCATATGCACACATCTCCTTCATTGTCCTTTTTGGGCATTACTACTATGGGAGAAAACCATGGAGTTGGACCAGTTGAACACTCAACAATATGCTTAATTAATGACTCAATTTCTTGTTCAACCGTTTCTTGTAAATGAAAAGCTACTCATCTATGTCTCAGAGCAACAGGATGAACATCCTTATTAAGATGCAGCTTTGCTTTCCTAAAACATGAAACAATTAAGAGAATTGACTTGCTATTTTGTGATGAATATTCATGTTTAATTCACAGAAATCGGTCCCATATCAAAAGCTGTGTTGAAACTGAGGAAATAGGCTCTTACCCTGTACCTTGAATCACATGGATCATTTCTTGTACCTTTGTTTTCCTATATTTCACTGTCGTTCTGAATGACACTCAATCTTCATGGGCGTTGATGCAGCCCAAGTGTACACTTTGTGTCCCAGATGGCGTAAGCACAGTAGTGAAGACAGTTCACTGTGTTTCTTTTCAGGCATTATGTATATCAATGCAACACTGTTGATAATGAAAGGTGTCAAACATTTATTCATTCTTAATGTAATCTGTAGACAGTGTTTTCATGAGTTTGTTGCTTTGAAATGTTGACTTTTCTTTGACTGACATTTTTCTTCACAAGTGACCTTTTTGACATGTGCATGTTTCTCTCAGGTAAACATTAACATGGCACAATCACTTTCTTGGCAAAAACAACAAGTGATGGACGGAATGCTGAACATTGTCAAACACTCACCCCCAGTCATAGATCTGGGTTTAATCCATCGTTCTTTTGCTCACCATGCCTCCCCAGTTTGAACCCAGCCATATGCAAATCAGTCTTGACCCTGTTCCTCATGGGAACAGTCCAGACCGAACTGCCAAGCCAAGTCCTCACTGGACCGGAAACAAACATCTTGGGACCGGTTTCGGGGTTTCACCCCCTCATCAGCCAGGCTAGCTTGAATCCAGTGGCATGGGAAGCACGGGACCCACGTCTGGGCATACCCTTCCCACTTAGGGCGACAAAGCAAAAACAACAAGTGATGGACGGAATGCTGAACATTGTCAAACACTCACCCCCAGTCATAGATCTGGGTTTAATCCATCGTTCTTTTGCTCACCATGCCACCCCAGTTTGAACCCAGCCATATGCAAATCAGTCTTGACCCTGTTCCTCATGGGAACAGTCCAGACCGAACTGCCAAGCCAAGTCCTCACTGGACCGGAAACAAACATCCTGGGACCGGTTTTGGGGTTTCACCCCCTCATCAGCCAGGCTAGCTTGAATCCAGTGGCATGGGAAGCACGGGACCCACGTCTGGGCATACCCTTCCCACTTAGGGCGACAAAGCAAAAACAACAAGTGATGGACGGAATGCTGAACATTGTCAAACACTCACCCCCAGTCATAGATCTGGGTTTAATCCATCGTTCTTTTGCTCACTTACTTCACTTTTTACTGAGGTGTAAGGACTGTGTTTCTTTTCAGGCATTATGTATATCAATGCAACACTGTTGATAATAAAAGGTTTCAAACATTTATTCATTCTTAATGTAATCTGTAGACAGTGTTTTCATGAGTTTGTTGCTTTGAAATGTTGACTTTTCTTTGACTGACATTTTTCTTCACAAGTGACCTTTTTGACATGTGCATGTTTCTCTCAGGTAAACATTAACATGGCACAATCACTTTCTTCACTTTTTACTGAGGTGGAAGGACTGTGTTTCTTTTCAGGCATTATGTATATCAATGCAACACTGTTGATAATGAAAGGTTTCAAACATTTATTCATTCTTAATGTAATCTGTAGACAGTGTTTTCATGAGTTTGTTGCTTTGAAATGTTGACTTTTCTTTGACTGACATTTTTCTTCACAAGTGACCTTTTTGACATGTGCATGTTTCTCTCAGGTAAACATTAACATGGCACAATCACTTTCTTCACTTTTTACTGAGGTGGAAGGACAGTTTGACGATGATTTAGATGACGAATAACTTTGTTTAGTATCGCTTTGCCCCAACTGATGTTGCCACTTTGCATTGTAGGCATGCATCAAATGTTCCTTCTGGAACAATCTGGTTGCCATTTTGTCTTTGCATCATAATGCACTTACTTTTTCCTTCCCTCTACACATCGTCACAAAATGGTTCTCTTTACCACAGCTTTTGCATATCAGTCCAGTGGCAGGACTCTTTGTCAAATTCAACAATTGTTTCACCAACTCTTTGACGTTCTTCACTGAAACTATATGGTTCGTAATCAATAGTTGGTACTGGATTGAGTTTGTGATTCAATATATTCTTAATCTGATGGTATGTGACTTCTTCATAATTTCTCAGCATTTGATTTATGACTTCTTTTACACCATCACAAGTAAGATTTTTTAGATACTTAATTTCTGTTATCAGTCTCTTGAAGTGTATCAATGAAATACTTGAATGCCCCTATCCAGGCTGTCAATTTATCACCAATACTTTGCTTTTTGGCAGCATTGAAACATAATGGTGGTTTCCGGAAGGCATCAACATTGTAGACCAGTGTGGAACTTAATGATGTTGAGATTGGAGCGCTCCCTGAACCACTGGCCACAAACCAGGTTCAGTTCCATTTGTGTCCATGCCCTGGTCCTGCTATGGGCTGGCCTCCGGTTCATCATTGATGGGTCCCATCAGCAGAATAGCCTTCTCCCGAATTTCAGGCCACTGCAAATAAGGACTGCTGCATGAACACAACCCAAGGCACTTCCCTTGTGGCCACCATCAACTGTGATGTGATAACTCTGTCTATTTGGTTCAGGTAAGCAAATGACCATTTTATGTATTTGATTGATTTCATGTTCAGTCTCTTTTGTTCCACAACTAATTGATCTCTGCTTTGCAGTGCTATTTTCTTTCTGATAATTGTCTTTAGCTATGATTTGTAAACCTGGTTGAATCTGCTTTTAGCATTAACACTCCGTACACTGTATAACTTTATCTTGCATGGCAGCGCAGTACCATTTTGTATGATCTTGGTCATAGCTTCTTGACGAAGTCTGTATAGACTGCATAGTGAAGCTTTTTTTCCATTCATACACTGCACACTGGCTGGAGTTGCACTTTGACTCCACATATGGCAACTGTTGACTCGCACTCTAACAAAGGTACACAAGGAACGCACACGCAGTTTGCTTGGACCACAGCAAACTCTCCAGAAAAGCATTTTATTTTTCAGGTTACATCTCCCCTATCACATCGCCAGTTGTATCATCTTCCCCAGCCTGGCTATGCCACACACAGAGCTGTATATCACACTTGTACCTGTGAACTCCAACATTCTAAATTAAGCTTTCATTACATTCTATTCTAGCAATTACATCACACTTATACAGAGTCCACAGGGAGTCAGAAAGGTTCCATTCTACATCATGCAGGACATTCAGGTAGGTGGGGCAACTCAGAAGTGTTCTAGTGGGTACAAATGCCCTGAGTATGACATTGTGCATACCATAATACCAAGAGGGAATTAAAAAAGGATGAGTTACTCATGTAATCAGCAAACACACTTTCTTTTCGGTATTTTGATTGTGATGATCCTTTACCTCAAAATCACTAATGACATTGTAGTAGAAGAATTGGATGATACCCCCTCAACACCCAGAACATAGTCAATTGAGGTCCCAATTCCTATGTTGCATAGGACCATTCAGGTTCCGCCCATCAAGGAGCAGTGTGGATGCTACCCGGCATACAAAAAGGCAGCAATGCACTCAGAACAGCAACATACAGGCGTGTAGGCACAAGGAGACACATAGGCATACAAAGCCACCTACAATGACCGTGCCTCACACAAATCAAAAGATCCATTTACACTCAATAATTGCCCAGACTTACGACGACAAGTTCAGAATTGCACATACAGGCACTCATACAATCACAGAATACATATATACAACCATGTATCAAAGTACAGGAGAATCGTAATGCATGCAATTAAAAGCTGATTGCCAATAGATGCGTGGGTGTGAGTGGATAAATGAATTACTAGGTAAATGAATGAGTGTTCACAAAGCAATAGATGCTTAGGAGGTGGTGTGGGGTACATTAACTAGAGTGTGGGAGAATGGATGGATCAGTGTGTACATTCATGGAGGGTTGTGTGAGCTGGTCAGTGAGGAAGATGAACACCTAGTTGTGATTTGATGAAGAACTCCTTCAATCCAAGTACTCACTGATTCAGCTACCTATGCACTGAATCATACATAAATGTGTTCATCAATCTATGCACCCATGCACTCATCCACTCAGTTAAAGAGGCTCTGAATCGCCAATTGATCCATCTTTGCAATCATTCACTCACACAGTCAAAGGTTCATGCTACACAATTTTATTCATTCACCCAAACATTGAATCGCTCTCTCATTCAGTTTTACAAACTACCACCTGCACAAGGGTGCCAATAAATAAAGTATTTTCACACAAAAATCCAGATCTGTTGACTCTGTCAATGTTTGATCTGGACACTTTCTCCCAAAAAGTTAATTCTGGACTCAAACATGTTCGTCATTTCCATAGGGAGTCATATTACATGCAAGGCAATAACAGAGTGCATTACAAATATTTCTTAGCATTGCATACCTTAAATGTTTTTCCTTTATTTTTTTGAACCAGCTTGCTAAATTTGAATAACAGAGGCCAGCTTTAAATACATTTCTGAAATCATCTGCACAGCTATAATACTTACATGATGGCCTTCCATTACCACAATTAAAGTAACTCCTGTACCTTCTCTTTGCACTATTGACTAACAATAGCCTTTGTGTGGCATTTAAATGTACCAGGGATAAGAATGTGCACATGCTAAATTTTTAGGTTTACATTTTCTGTTGTATGTACAAAATTTATTAAGAAAAATAACGACCAATCAACTGTGATTTCTGTATTTTCATTCCAAACTTACAGTCCTCTAAATGAAATAATTGTTTGCTAATGCAATTTTTTCAAAAGGATGATTACATTTTTACTGGAAAAATTAAAATAAAATAGGTGCAATAACTATCAAACTCTAGCAGTTAGAAATTGCAAACATTTCACAAGGAGGAATTCTGGATATTACATGCTCGTAATTGTGGAAATAGTCTGCATCTGGAAATATTCTCATCGAAACAAAGGCAGCTATCTTCAAAATATTGAGGTATGGATGATACAGAAAGAAATATTCCCTTAATCCAAAAAGCAGGAAGGCAAGTATGCTTGAGCCTTGAGAGATCAAAAAGGCTTCTTAGGGTTCAATATACCTTTTGACCTACAATAGTAGGATACTGACAGCTGCATACTATTAAAACAGAGATAACACCACTAAATAAGAGAAAATAGTTTTATAAATAATGAGAGTATGATATGGTACGAGAAAATAATTGTTAGAATATTGTCACACATAAATAAATGTTATGGCCTAAATATAGTTCACAAAAATACCACCATAGTGGATGAAAAAAATTGAAAAACTAATCTAAGCGGGCGATATTTTTGTAGGCAATATGTAGGTCTCAGTATTAGTTTTAACCGTTTTTTCTGGAGACAATTTTCTGTCATACAGTCATAAAGCAGAGTGACAGAACTCTCAACCGTAAAACAAACCAAACAAATTTCAAAATATGATATTGCCAATGATAAAAATAGCTCACATGCTTGCATTAAATTGTGATGTAAAAATATTGCCTCAGAAATATCCACTATTATAAATATTGTGCAATAAAAATAATGTAAAAAATATTGGCCTCATTGGAGTTAATCATAGAAAATCTACAACAAATGTGACCATATTCATGGAAACTGTTAGAAATTGGGCTTTAGTTGAAAGAGGTATGCACATTTTCCAAGTAGGGACCACAATCCTAGTCAAGGTAAGTCAGAGACACATCCTAAGTTACCTGTGCTTACCCTCTGTTAGCTTGGCGCTGAACACTCAGGCTTAACTTAAGAGGCAATGTGTAGAGTATTTGGTCAATACTTAATTACAGTAGCACAGTGAAGAACACCACAAAAAGACTCCAAACCAGATTATAAAAATAAATAATATTTATCTGAGTAAAACAAGACCAAAACACCAAAAATCCAGTAACACGAAGTCAAGTTATGAATTTTTAAAGATTAAGACCCTAATTATGACCCTGGCAGTGAGTGATAAAGTGGCAGTAACACAGCCAACAGGCTGGCGGTAAGTACCTCCAAATTATGACCATGGCAGTGATAACTCCCATAGACAGCCAATGTACCACTCCAACCGCCATGGAAGTAGCCGCCAACAGCCAGGCGGAAGACAAAGTACCTCCCACCACATTAAGACACATCAATCTGCCACCTTTCCGGGCCGGTACCAACACCATCAAAACCCTGGCGGAAACGCATCAGAGAAAGGACTCACAATCTGAGACACAGGGAAGAACAATGCTGCATTGGAACCTGAACTGCAAGTCTTTCCAGTGATCTTCTATGTAATGCTCCACCTGGAACACCAACGCAAATGAGTACAGCCGCCTAGCACACACGGGAGGGTGGGAGGAAAACAAGAGTGACACACCCAAACACAACATGCACCAGGCATACAGACACCACACACACGTCCAACTACACCCGAAAAACAATTTGTACCCGAAAAATGGCAGAAAAATGCAAGGACAACAGGAATGGACGAAAGTGATTGTAATCAGATCAACATTAAAATAACTAATTCGATTTGTCAAGGAAACAGATATGGCTCACATGGCCCAACTCAAATCCTGACCACATCCGGATAGTACATTGCAGGGGCATCAGTTTACAAATAGGCAGGCACCTCGGGGGAGGGGAGCACCTCAGCCGGATGTGGGAACAAGCCCACTTGTTGTGGAGGGGGCTCCATGCCCATTGCCCTGTCCTGGGGTGTGCAAGGCCACAGTCTCTCAGGTGGGTGACTTGCCCACTGGTTCTGGATGGGGCAACTTGCCCATTGCTCTGTCCTGGGGAGTGCAAGGCCACAGTCTCTCAGGTGGGTGACTTGCCCACTGGTTCTGAGTGGGGCAACTCACCCATTGCTCTGTACTGGGGAGTGCAAGGCCACAGTCTCTCAGGTGGTTGACCTTCCCACTGGTTCTGGATGGGGCAACTTGCCCATTTCTCTGTCCTGGGGAGTACAAGGCTAAAGTCTTTCAGGTCGGTGACTTGCCCACTGGTTCTGGATGGGGAAATTTGCGCATTGCCCTCGTCCTGGGGAGTGCAAGGCCACAGTCTCTCAGGTGGGTGACTTACCCACTGGTTCTGGATGGGGCAACTTGACCATTGCTCTGTCCTGGGAAGTGCAAGGCCACAGTCTCTCAGGTGGGTGACTTGCCCACTGGTTCTGAATGGGGCAACTCGCCCATTGCTCAGTCCTGGGGAGTGCAAGGCCACAGTCTCTAAGGTGGTTGACCTGCCCACTGGTTCTGGATGGGGCAACTTGCCCATTGCTCTTTCCTGGGGAGTGCAAGGCCACAGTCTCTCAGGTGGGTGACCTGCCCACTGGTTCTGGATGGAGCAACGTGCCCATTGCTCTGTCCTGGGGAGTACCAGGCTAAAGTCTTTCAGGTGGGTGACTGGCCCACTGGTTCTGGATGGGGAAATTTGCGCATTTCTCTGTCCTGGGGAGTGCAAGGCCACAGTCTCTCAGGTGGGTGACTTACCCACTGGATCTGGATGGGGCAACTTGACCATTGCTCTGTCCTGGGGAGTGCAAGGCCACAGTCTCTCAGGTGGGTGACTTGCCCACTGGTTCTGAATGGGGCAACTCGCCCATTGCTCAGTCCTGGGGAGTGCAAGGCCACAGTCTCTAAGGTGGTTGACCTGCCCACTGGTTCTGGATGGGGCTACTTGCCCATTTCTCTGTCCTGGGGAGTGCAAGGCCACAGTCTCTCAGGTGGGTGACTTACCCACTGGTTCTGGATGGGGCAACTTGACCATTTCTCTGTCCTGGGGAGAGCAAGGCCGCAGTCTCTCAGGTGGGTGATTTTCCCACTGGCTGTGGACGGGGCAACTTGCCCATTGCTCAGTCCTGGGGAGTGCATAGCCACAGTCTCTCAGGTGGGTGACCTGCCCACTGGTTCTGGATGGGGCAACGTGCCCATTGCTCTGTCCTGGGGAGTACCAGGCTAAAGTCTTTCAGGTGGGTGACTTGCCCACTGGTTCTGGATGGGGAAATTTGAGCATTTCTCTGTCCTGGGGAGTGCAAGGCCACAGTCTCTCAGGTGGGTGACTTACCCACTGGATCTGGATGGGGCAACTTGACCATTGCTCTGTCCTGGGGAGTGCAAGGCCACAGTCTCTCAGGTGGGTGACTTGCCCACTGGTTCTGAATGGGGCAACTCGCCCATTGCTCAGTCCTGGGGAGTGCAAGGCCACAGTCTCTAAGGTGGTTGACCTGCCCACTGGTTCTGGATGGGCCTACTTGCCCATTTCTCTGTCCTGGGGAGTGCAAGGCCACAGTCTCTCAGGTGGGTGACTTACCCACTGGTTCTGGATGGGGCAACTTGACCATTTCTCTGTCCTGGGGAGAGCAAGGCCGCAGTCTCTCAGGTGGGTGATTTTCCCACTGGCTGTGGACGGGGCAACTTGCCCATTGCTCAGTCCTGGGGAGTGCATAGCCACAGTCTCTCAGGTGGGTGACTTTTCCACTGGTTCTGGATGGGCCAATTTGTCCATTGCTCTGCCCTGGGGAGTACAAGGCCACAGTCTCTGAGGTGTGTGACATTCCCACAGGTTCTGGATGGGGCAACTTGCCCATTGCTCTTTCATAGGGAGTGCAAGGCCACAGTCTCTCAGGTGCGTGACTTGTCCACAGGTTCTGGAGGGGGCAACTTGCCCATTGCTCTGTCCTGGGGAGTACAAGGTCACAGTCTCACAGATTGGTGACTGGTTCTTGAGGGGAAAACTCGTACAGCAGCCCCTGGAGTGTGGCTTACATGGCGTCCGCTGGCGGTGACGGCTGCAGTGTGGTGGTGGATGGAGGGGCCTCCTGGACCGCCTTTTCACTTTCGAAAGGCTGTAGTGTGGTGGTGAATGGAGGAGCCTCATGGGCTGCCTTTGCACTTTAGAATGGCTGCAGTGTGGTGGTGAATAGAGGAGCCTCCTTGGTCGCCTCTGCACTTTAGGATGGCTGCAGTGTGGTGGTGGATGGAGGAGCATCCTGGATAGCCTCTCATCTTTCTGATGGATGCATTTCATCAGCTGGCGGTGGGGGCCCCATGACTGCTGGTGGTGTTGGAGGTGTCACCATGACAACCTCCGCTGGAGTAGAGGGCTTCATCTCCTCCAGTACATGGGGCATGGATCCCTTACACTTCCTGGCAGGGGTGGAAGGGTTCTTCCTCTTACTGCCTGGTGGTGCAGACTCCTTCCCTTTCTTGCCTGGTGGTGCAGGCTCCTTCCCCTTCTTGCCAGGTGGTGCAGCCTCCTACCCCTTCTTTGATGAAGGTGTGGTATCCTTACCACCAAGAGTAGGCGGTGCTACCACTATCCCCGTGGACTGCTTGGCTGATGTGCTGGGCTGGGACTTTGGGACCCTCGTTATACAGGCGGGAGGGGGGAGGACGGGGAGGGAAGAGGTCAAGTTGGGAAAGGAAAAGCTTTTCAGGGACGTTGGGGTGGGAGAAGGGAGGAGTAATGGGAGTGGAGGTTGAGGGAGTAGTTGTTGGAGGTGTATGTCTGATGGATTTGGGTGCAAGTGCATGGGCTTTATGCCTCATGTGAGGTGGATGGCTGCTGGGTGTGTGAGTGCTTGCATTTGTGTCCTTTGGGGGACAGACAGGGTGGGAGAGGACAGAGGGGACACAGTCATGGCTGTTGTGGAGGTGTCTGCCAGTGAGGTGTGTGTTCTACTTGGTGTGGTGATGAAGGTAGTGGAGGAGGAGGAGGAGTAGGGGAGACGGTGGAGGCAGTGGATTTTGTCATGTCTGCAACTGTATGGTGTTTGCATGAGTGCTTGTGAGATGAAGTGTGGTGCTTGTGTTTGCCTGTGCCACTCTTGGGAGTTGTCCTGTGTGCATACTTGTCTGTACGTGTGCCTGGGATGAGTTGGGGTTGAGGAGAATGGGACTGGGAAGTGGGAGTTGGAGGGGGGGTGGTAGAAACAGGGACAATCGTCTGCCATCAGAGAGGAGGCCAGAGCCTTAATCGATCTCTGTTGGGCTGTAAATCCAGTGTGAAAGCCCTCCAGGAATGCATTGCATTGCTGCATCTGGGATTCCAGCCCCTGGATGGCATTCACAATGGTTGACTGCCCTACAGTGATGGATCTCAGGAGGTGAATAGCCTCCTCACTCAGGGCAGCAGGGCTCACTGGGGCAGGGCCTGAGGTGCCTGGGGCGAAGGAGATGCCCACCCTCCTGGGGGAGCGGGCACAGGCAACTCACTGAAGGGCTACTGGGAGGGAGGTGCTGGTACTGGGGGTGGTGGCTGTACCTGCAGCTGGGGTGGTCACAGAGGTGTCCAACACCACCAGGGAGCTCCCATCGGAGGAGGTATCTGAGTCTGTGTTGTCTTCTCCAGTCTCCACCATTGTGCTCCCCTCGTCCTCCGTCCCACTGGTTCCCTTGGCGTCGGTGGACTCTGCCTCCTGGGTCACGTGGGATGCAGCTCCCTCTGTCACCGGTGCCCCTGCTCCTCCACCAGATGATGCTAATGGACACAAGGACAGGATGACAAAACAAGAAAGGGGGGAGAGAGACAAACTATACACTGGGTCAATAACTGCACCAACACCACAACTGGCATACACATCACTGTCACACACAGGGAACAGGCCTAAGCACTATGCATTGAACTACCAGTAATATGGCTAGTCACTAAGCCAAGATAAGGACCACACACTGCCAAATGCAGTGCTCCTGGGACCCTTGATGCCCTGCCTGAAACAGTCTGCTAACAAGCTAGGTCACCTGTTTTTGCCATACACCCATTACCCTTCAGATGACCCATGCTGCAATGTCTGGCCTGGCCTTAGGGGCACCCACTAACACACATCCACCACCTGGATACCACCCACCAGCCAAAATATGTATCGATACCCACTGTACTCACCCCCTTGTGGCTGCTGTGTTGACCTCAAGCGCCCATCCAGCTCAGGGTAGGCCACCGCCAGAATGCGGGCCGTCGGGGGGGGGTCAGGGTCTGACGGTCTGAAGGACTCCCCTTCCTTATTGGGAGGCCATCCCCAGCTGGCCCTCCACGGTCTTCCGTGCCCAGCATCTCAGGTCCTCCCACTGTTTCGGATAGTGGGTGCTCCACCTGCCATAGACCCCCAGGGTCTGCACATCCTTGGCGATGGCACACCATATCCCCTTCTTTTGATGGGCGCTGACCTATAGAGGAAGTACAGACAGGAGAACACCGGTAAACAAACAGTCCAGCCTGTCACACAAATGGGCCACTATACCTGTTTCCATCGCCATTGGCACACACATAGCCCAGCGCACAACTTGTATACCGCCAATAGACAATCCTCCCACCCCGCCCCACCTTACACCATACTTTCACACACATCTCCATGCATCCTTTCCACATGAATCGTGGCCAAAGTGTACTCACCTGTTATTCTGGAGGCCCACACAGCTGTCTGTACTGGGGTAGGACCCCTTCAACCAGTCGCTCCATCTCCTCCGAAGTGAAGGCAGGGGCCCTTTCCCCAGTCACAAGGGCCATGGTAGGTTCCAGACAGAGGTCACAGCAGCAGACGCAGTGTAGGTCTTCTCATGTTGAAGGTCAGGAAACAAGTGAGAATTGAGGTAGAAAATGGCAGTCACATCCGCAGCAGTGTACACCGTCACCACCGGCGTACATTCCCATTGGCCACTGTACTCCATAGAGCCCCATATTATCCAATGAGGAATTGCACAGCAGTGCAAGACCGCCTTCCGTCACAACGCCGAACGTCAGCAGAGTTACCTCACTTCCACCTGTCTCTACATACAGGACAGGCAGTTGCCATTTCAGGGGAGGAACAGGTATATCAACAATTACTGCGTCACAGATGATATTGGCACATACTCCACCATTAACACTGTCCCAATACATAGGTGCACCATGTGGACTGCTGTTGTGGTCTTGTTGTTCAAATTGTGACAGCCTACTCACTCTTGTGTCCCTTAGATACCTACCGTTGCGGATGAATAGGAGGTGGAGACATACCCCCGTGTACAGACCCCTGGTGGACTTAGCTACACTGGAGGACAGGCACATTATGCTCACCTATAGACTGGAAACGGCCACAATCACAGAGCTGTGTGCCCAGTTGGAGCCAGACCTGATCTCATCTATTTGTCATCCGACTGAGATCGTCCCTCTTGTGCAAGTGCTGTCAGTGCTCCATTACCTGGTGACAGGTTATTTCCAAGTAACAGTGGGCTTGGCAGCAGGCATGTCACAGCCAATGTTTTCAATCGTGCTGGAAAGAGTGTTGTCTGCCCTGATAAAACGCATGTGCAGCTACATTGCTTTCCCCCTGGTGGAGAATTTGGCCACTGTGAAGGCCGGATTCTATGCAATGGGACATATCCCCAATATTATTGGGATGATTGATGGGACACATATTGCATTTGTCCCCCTGCCAGAATGAACAGGTGTACAGGAGTCATAAGAGTTTCCACTCACTGAATGTGCAGATAGTGTGCCTGGCGGACCAGTACATCTCCCACGTCAGTGCTAAGTATCCTGGGTCGGTGCATGATGCCTTTATCCTGACGAATAGCACCATCCCAAATGTGATGGCCCAACTACAGAGGCACAGGGTGTGGCTGATAGGTGAGCCATGGTCCCCACCCACTGTATGTTAGTGTATGCTTCTGCTGTTGACTCAATAGGATTGGGTGTGGCTAAATGTTGTCCCTCAGCACCTGAAGGTGACTCTGGCTGCCCAAACCTATTGTGGCTGCTGACCCCTGTGGGGAATGCAAGGACAAGAGATAAAGAATGTTAAAATGAGGCACATGGGTGAACCAGACAGATCATCAAAAGGCCCTTCAGCCTCCTGAAGGCAAGGTTCAGGTGCCTCCATCTGTAAGGTGGATCCCTGTGCTACTCACCCAAGAAGGTCTCCCAGACAGTAGTGCCATGCTGAATGTTGCACAACCTGGCCCTCAGACACCATGGGCCTTATTTATACTTTTTGGTGCAAAACTGCACTAACGCAGTTTTGCACCAAAAAGTTTTGCACCGGCATGCACCATTTTTTAGCACCAGCTGGGCACCATATTTATGGAACGGTGCAAGCCGGTGCAAAGGGTAGGCTAGCTTAAAAAAAATCACGTTAGGCAGGTTTGAGTCAAAATAAATTATTCTGACCAGATTAGCATAATTTTTTGACGCTAAGGGGCATACTTATACTCTGTTTGCACTGAATTAGCGTAATTTTTTTTTTAACTCTAATTCAGTGCAAAACTAACTCCATATTTATACTCTGGTACTAGACCCGTCTAGAGCCAAATTTATGGAGTTAAAGTCATTTTTTGGAAGTGGAAACCTACCTTGCCTTAATGAGATGCAAGGTAGGCGTTCCTGTGCAAAAAATGACTCTATGGCCTTAACGCCATATTTATACTCCCATGCAAAAATGGTGCAAGGGAGGGAGGAGGGGTCAAAATTTTTTTTAAGACCTGGGTCGGGGCAGGCGTAGGGGACCTGTGGGCATATTTCCATGGTGGAAAACCATCGAATAAGCCCAGAGGTGCCCTCCCTAGGCCCCAGGGGCACCTCCACCCACACTAGAGGGACTGCGAGGATGGGGGACCCCATCCCAGGTAAGTACAGGTAAGTGCATTTTATTTTTGAAAGTGCCATAGGGGGCCCTGAAATGGGCCCCCATACATGGCACAGGGTACAATGGCCATGCCCAGGGTACCACTGTCCTCTGTGCTGGCCATTGGGGTGTTGGGCATGACTCCTGCCTTTTCTAAGGCAGGAGTCATGTGGCATGGTAGGTTTAGCACCATAAAATGACTCTAATCTGGTTAGTCATTTTTTTTTACTCTAACCTGCCTAAAGCCATTTTTTGGTGCTAAACCCTCTTCTTCTATACTGCCAGCCCCACCCGACTAAAGTCATTTTTTAAAACTCAAGCCTACCCTTTGCACCGGCTTGCACCATTCCATAAATATGGTGCCCGGCTGGTGCACAGAAATGGTGCAAGCCGGTGCTAAACTTTTTGGTGCAAAACTGAGTTAGTGCAGTTTTGCAGCAAAAAGTATAAATAAGGGTCCATATTTTGTAAGTTTGCGCCACTTTTGTATCAAAAAATGGCGTTAATGCGGTGCAAAAAGAGTATAAATCAGGGCCTTGGTGCTAGATAGGTCTAGCACCAAAGTATAAATATGGAGTTAGATTTTCACCGAATTAGAGTAAAGAAAATGACGCTAATTCGGTGCAAACAGAGAATAAATATGCGGCAGAATATAAAAATGCCCCTAAGTATGGCGTTAAGGCCATAGAGACATTTTTTGCACGGGAACGCCTACCTTGCATCTCATTAAGGCAAGGTAGGTCTCCACAATCAAAAATGACTTTAACTCCATAAATTTGGTACTAGAGGGGTCTAGCACCAGAGTATAAATATGGAGTTAGTTTTGCACTGAATTAGAGTAAAAACAAATGACACTAATTTGGTGCAAACAGGGTATAAATATGCCCCCATGTAACTTTTCTGCAGGAGGAGGAGACTGGAGATGCCCTTGTGGCAGCAGTAGATCCAAATGACAGTGAGGATGAAGAGATTGAGGATGAGGATGAGGACAACAGAACATCAGTTATCCATCAGTACTTCCAATGACACACAGGTGAGACAGTGCAACTTCACATTTCTATGACTATTGGTGTATTCTGTGTGCTGTGGCATGATGGCATGAACTTCTTTTTACCTCTACTTACTGTCACCTATCTTTTATCATTTTACAGATGTTGGTGCTATGATAACTGTGTACTGATGTGCTGACTACAGCCAGCTACAGTTCATTAGTTCTATGCTCTCACAATGTACAGTTCATTTGCAATGGATGTAACTGTTTCCATAAATACACATTTTCAACACATGACACACATGACATACAAGTAGTCGAGTTGTGTTCAAGGGTGTTTATTTTAGTGCTAACAAATTGAGCGAAAAGTGAAAGGAAATGGGGTGATGATGGAGGAAAGTGCAGGGTATTGTTCCAGTCTGTTTGTAGCACAGGTGCAGTGTCCAAGAAGGGAAGCAATGGAAGTTCAAAGTGGACAAGGTGACTGAGTGGGACACAAGGGGGACAATCAGGAGAGTCTGATTTCCTGGCGGTGCTCTTGGCAAGTGTCTCTGGCTTCTGTCTGGGTCACAGTGAATGTTTGTGGGGTGGTTCACCTTCTGCAGGGGGAGGGAAGATGGTTGCCTATGGGTCCTGTGTGGCAGTGGAAGTGGAGGGCTGGTCAATGTACTGGCTAGTGGTGGGGGCCCGCTGGTGTGCTGTTGCCTCCCTCATGATGTTGGCCATGTCTGCCAGCACCAATGCTATGGAGATCAGGGTGGTGTTAATGGTATGCAAGTCCTCCCTCATCCCCTGATACTGCCCCGCCTGCAGCTGCCTGTTCACATGCATGTTGTCAAGGATTTGGCCCATTGTGTCCTGGGAATGTTGGTAGGCTCCCAGGATCTCAGAGTGCCTTTTGGAGAGTTGATTCCCTGGTCCTGTCCTCCCCATGGCATACAACAGTCCTCCCAGTGTCCATGTTGGCTTGTGCCACTGTCCCCTAAATGGTGTGGCCACTGACCCCAGGTCCGTGATTGTCTTGGGGGCGGACTGTGGACTGGGGTCCCTGTACAGGTGGGCACACTGCTGATTGACGTGTCCTGGGGACAAAGGTGTGGGTACGCTGGGTGGGTGCTGTGGTGTTGGATATTGATGGGGGACGCTCTGCGGTGTTCTTTGAGTAGGCTTGGGTGACCCGCTGTCCATTGGTCCCTGATGAGCCAGGTAGGGCATCCAGATCCAGAAGTCCAGAGTTACTGTCATCACTGCGGGCATCTTCTATTGGGGGACTGTATAGTTGAGGCACCTCATCTCCACTGACATTGGCTGGGGTACCTGTGGGGATGAAAGTGATGTATTATGCTTCATGTGTACATTTGTATATCCCTGGCTTCCCCTCTATAGTTGGTGTTGCCTGTGAGAAGGTAGCCTCTTTCTAGCCTTGTTACCCCCACTTTTGGCCTGTTTGTGAGTGTATGTCAGGGTGTTTGTCACTGTTTTCACTGTCTCACTGGGATCCTGATAGCCAGGCCTCAGTGCTCATAGTGAAAACACCATGTTTTCAGTATGGTTGTTATGTGTCACTGGGATCCTGCTGGTCAGGACCCCAGTGCTCATAGGTTTGTGGCCTATATGTATGTGTCACTGGGACCCTGTCACACAGGGCCCCAGTGCTCATAGGTGTGCATGTGTATGTTCCCTGTGTGGTGCCTAACTGTCTCACTGAGGCTCTGCTAACCAGAACCTCAGTGGTTATGCTCTCTCAGTACTTCCAAATTGTCACTGACAGGCTAGTGACCATTTTTACCAATTTACATTGGCTTACTGGAACACCCTTATAATTCCCTAGTATATGGTACTAAGGTACCCAGGGTATTGGGGTTCCAGGAGATCCCAATGGGCTGCAGCATTTCTTTTGCCACCCATAGGGAGCTCTGACAATTCTTACACAGGCCTGCCACTGCAGCCTGAGTGAAATAACGTCCACGTTATTTCACAGCCATTTTACACTGCACTTAAGTAACTTATAAGTCACCTATATGTCTAACCTTTACCTGGTAAAGGTTGGGTGCAAAGTTACTTAGTGTGAGGGCACCCTGGCACTAGCCAAGGTGCCCCCACATTGTTCAGAGCCAATTCCCTGAACTTTGTGAGTGCGGGGACACCATTACACGCGTGCACTACATATAGGTCACTACCTATATGTAGCTTCACAATGGTAACTCCGAATATGGCCATGTAACATGTCTATGATCATGGAATTGCCCCCTCTATGCCATCCTGGCATAGTTGGCACAATCCCATGATCCCAGTGGTCTGTAGCACAGACCCTGGTACTGCCAAACTGCCCTTCCTGGGGTTTCACTGCAGCTGCTGCTGCTGCCAACCCCTCAGACAGGCAGCTGCCCTCCTGGGGTCCAGCCAGGCCTGGCCCAGGATGGCAGAACAAAGAACTTCCTCTGAGAGAGGGTGTGACACCCTCTCCCTTTGGAAAATGGTGTGAAGGCAGGGGAGGAGTAGCCTCCCCCAGCCTCTGGAAATGCTTTGTTGGGCACAGAGGTGCCCAATTCTGCATAAGCCAGTCTACACCGGTTCAGGGACCCCTTAGCCCCTGCTCTGGCGCGAAACTGGACAAAGGAAAGGGGAGTGACCACTCCCCTGACCTGCACCTCCCCTGGGAGGTGTCCAGAGCTCCTCCAGTGTGCTCCAGACCTCTGCCATCTTGGAAACAGAGGTGCTGCTGGCACACTGGACTGCTCTGAGTGGCCAGTGCCACCAGGTGACGTCAGAGACTTCTGCTGATAGGCTCCTTCAGGTGTTAGTAGCCTATCCTCTCTCCTAGGTAGCCAAACCCTCTTTTCTGGCTATTTAGGGTCTCTGTCTCTTGGGAAACTTTAGATAACGAATGCAAGAGCTCATCCGAGTTCCTCTGCATCTCCCTCTTCACCTTCTGATAAGGAATCGACTGCTGACCGCGCTGGAAGCCTGCAAACCTGCAACATAGTAGCAAAGACGACTACTGCAACTCTGTAACGCTGATCCTGCGGCCTTCTCGACTGATTTCCTGCTTGTGCATGCTGTGGGGGTAGTCTGCCTCCTCTCTGCACCAGAAGCTCCGAAGAAATCTCCCGTGGGTCGACGGAATCTTCCCCCTGCAACCGCAGGCACCAAAAAGCTGCATTACCGGTCCCTTGGGTCTCCTCTCAGCACGATGAGCGAGGTCCCTCGAATCCAGCGACTCTGTCCAAGTGACCCCCACAGTCCAGTGACTCTTCAGCCCAAGTTTGGTGGAGGTAAGTCCTTGCCTCACCTCGCTGGGCTGCATTGCTGGGAACCACGACTTTGCAGCTACTCCGGCCCCTGTGCACTTCCGGCGGAAATCCTTTGTGCACAGCCAAGCCGGGGTCCACGGCACTCTAACCTGCATTGCACGACTTTCTAAGTTGGTCTCCGGCGACGTGGGACTCCTTTGTGCAACTTCGGCGAGCACCGTTTCACGCATCCTCGTACTGCCTGTTTCTGGCACTTCTCCGGGTGCTACCTGCTTCAGTAAGGGCTCTTTATCTTGCTCGACGTCCCCTCTCTTTTCAGGTCCAATTTGCGACCTCCTGGTCCCTCCTGGGCCCCGGCAGCATCCAAAAACGCCAAATGCACGATTTGAAACTAGCAAGGCTTGTTGGCGTCCTTCCGGCGAGAAAACACTTCTGCACAACTCTCCAAGGCGAGAGGGATCCGTCCACCAAAGGGGAAGTCTCTAGCCCTTTTCGTTCCTGCAGAAACCTCAGCTTCTTCTGTCCAGTCAAAGCTTCTTTGCACCTGCAGCTGGCATTTCCTGGGCATCTGCCCATCTCCGACTTGCTTGTGACTTTTGGACTTGGTCCCCTTGTTCCACACGTATCCTAGATTGGAAATCCACAGTTGTTGCATTGCTGGTTTGTGTCTTTCCTGCATTATTCCTCTAACACGACTACTTTGTCCTTAGGGGAACTTTAGTGCACTTTGCACTCACTTTTCAGGGTCTTGGGGAGGGTTATTTTTCTAACTCTAACTCTTTTCTAATAGTCCCAGCGACCCTCTACAAGGTCACATAGGTTTGGGGTCCATTCGTGGTTCGCATTCCACTTTTGGAGTATATGGTTTGTGTTGCCCCTATCCCTATGTTTCCCCATTGCATCCTATTGTAACTATACATTGTTTGCACTGTTTTCTAAGACTATACTGCATATTTCTGCTATTGTGTATATATATCTTGTGTATATTTCCTATCCTCCCACTGAGGGTACACTCTAAGATACTTTGGCATATTGTCATAAAAATAAAGTACCTTTATTTTTAGTATAACTGTGTATTGTGTTTTCTTATGATATTGTGCATATGACACTAGGTGGTACTGTAGTAGCTTCACACGTCTCCTAGTTCAGCCTAAGCTGCTCTGCTAAGCTACCATTATCTATCAGCCTAAGCTGCTAGACACCCTATACACTAATAAGGGATAACTGGGCCTGGTGCAAGGTGCAAGTACCCCTTGGTACTCACTACAAACCAGTCCAGCCTCCTACATTGGTTGTGCAGTGGTGGGATAAGTGCTTGAGACTACTTACCACTCTTGTCATTGTACTTTCATAAGAGAAAAATATCCAAAACAAGGTCAGTGTATATACACATAGCCAAAAAGTTTTGCATTTCCTCTTTTCACTCTTTTCTAAGTGCTGAAAAGTACCTCTAAACTTTCAAAAAAGTTCTTAAAAGTTTAAAAAGTTTTTTTCTGTCTTTCCAAAAAGTTCAGAAAACTTTTTTCTCTTTTTCTATCACTTTAACTCTCTCTAAAAAAATGTCTGGCACAGGCCAAAGTGTTGATCTGTCCAAACTTGCATATGACAACCTTAGCTGGAAAAGAGCAAGGAGTCTCTGTATAGAGAGAGGTTTGAGTGTAGGGAAGAATCCTTCCTTGGAACTGTTACTTAACATGCTTAGAGAACAGGATAAGGCCATAGGTGCCTCATCTGTTGAAAAAGTACCTAATAGTTCTCAATCTGATTCAGGGACTCCCCCAGGAAAAGATTCAGGAAAGAAACTTCCTAGCCTGCCCATTACTAGACAATCTAGCATAGATGGTAATGATGATGAGCCACACCATATAAATAGTGTTGTCTCACATCATAGCAAAAGCATTTATTCTCACCATACTGGTAGTAATGTTTCTGTAAACCAAGCTGTTAGGGTGGCTTCTGTAAGGGACAGGTCTCCTTCGGTTCATTCCCATCATAGCTCTGTTTCTAGAAATGTCCCTCCCACCAACCCTGATGACAGAATGTTAGAGAGGGAACTCAATAAGTTGAGGGTGGAAAAAACCAGACTGAAGCTTAAAAAGCAACAGCTGGATTTGGATAGACAGTCTTTTGAATTAGAGAAGGAAAGACAGAAGTTGGGTTTAGATACCCATGGTGGCAGCAGCAGTATTCCCCATAGTCATCCTGCAAAAGAGCATGATTCCAGGAATCTGCACAAGATAGTTCCCCCTTATAAGGAGGGGGATGACATTAACAAGTGGTTTGCTGCACTTGAGAGGGCCTGTGTTGTACAGGATGTCCCTCAAAGGCAGTGGGCTGCTATCCTATGGCTATCATTTAGTGAAAAGGTAGGGATAGGCTCCTTACTGTGAAAGAAAATGATGCTAATAATTTCCAAGTTCTTAAGAATGCACTCCTGGATGGTTATGGCTTAACCACTGAACAGTACAGGATAAAGTTCAGAGAGACCAAAAAGGAGTCTTCACAAGACTGGGTTGATTTCATTGACCATTCAGTGAAGGCCTTGGAGGGGTGGTTACATGGCAGTAAAGTTACTGATTATGAAAGCCTGTATAACACAATCCTGAGAGAGCATATACTTAATAATTGTGTGTCTGATTTGTTGCACCAGTACCTGGTAGACTCTGATCTGACCTCTCCCCAAGAATTGGGAAAGAAGGCAGACAAATGGGTCAGAACAAGGGTGAACAGAAAAGTTCATACAGGGGGTGACAAAGATGGCAATAAGAAGAAAGATGGTGAAAAATCTCAAGATAAGCATGGGGATAAGGGTAAAACCAAAGATCCCACTTCAAATCTTAAACACTCTTCAGAGGGTGGGGATAAAACTAATTCTTCCTCTTCTTCTCAACCTGCACACATTAAAAAGCCTTGGTACTTTGTGTGTAAAAACAGAGGCCATAGGCCAGGGGATAAGTCCTGTCCAGGTAAACCCCCTGAGCCTACCACCACTATTACATCAAGCTCTAGTGCCCCTAGCAGTAGTGGTACTAGTGGTGGGACTGCTGGCAACAGTCAAGCAAAGGGTGTAGTTGGGTTCACTTTTGGGTCCATAGTAGAAACTGGGGTAGTCAGTCCCAAGACAGTTTCTGTCACACCTAGTGGCATTGGCCTTGCCACACTGGCTGCTTGTCCCCTTACAATGGATAAGTACAGGCAGACAGTTTCAATAAATGGTGTTGAGGCCTTGGCCTACAGGGACACAGGTGCCAGTTTCACTTTGGTGACTGAAAACCTAGTGCACCCTGATCAACACATCATTGGACAACAGTATAAGATTATTGATGTCCATAACTCCACTAAGTTTCTTCCCTTAGCTATAATTCAGTTTAGTTGGGGTGGAGTTACTGGCCCTAAGCAGGTGGTGGTATCACCTAGCTTACCTGTAGACTGTCTCTTAGGTAATGACCTAGAGGCCTCAGGTTGGGCTGATGTAGAGTTTTATGCCCATGCAGCCATGCTGGGCATCCCTGAGGAATTGTTCCCTCTCATTTCAAGTGAAAAGAAAAAGCAAAGGAGAGAAGGCCTGAAAACTCAGGATCCCTCTCCATCAACAGGTAAAAAGGGTGTCACAGTATCCCCTAACCACCCTACCATTCAGGATACTATTCCTGTGGTGGGAGAAACCTCTCCTGGGGTGGCACCTGTTCCAAGGGAATCATCAGCTGGCAAAGCTGGACTCCCTGAGGTGGAAGTACCTCTCTGTGGGATAACTAACATTGGTGAGAAAAACAGCACCATTTTAGATAACATGGAGCATCCCTCCAACCCTCCCAGAGAAACTTTAGTGCAGAAACCCTGCACTACCTCACAACACTTAGGACAGCATCCCTGCCCTAGTGTGGAGCTCATAGGACAGCATCCCTGCCCTGCTCCAACTCAAGAGAAACAGCATCCCTGTTCTCTCTTCCAGCCAGATGGACAAAGTTTTTGCCCAGCTATGGCTTTTCTGAGACAGCATCCCTGTCTGGCATTTCCATCACTACAAATAGGTTCAGTGGACAATTCCCACTGCTCTAAACTAAAACTTACTGATAGAAACTCTGAAAATACATCTTCACATTGTTGCTTAGCTAAAAAACTTCAAACAGGGTGGTTTACATCCCCACAGGGAAGTAACCATATAGTGGATGATAAAGGGAGTAACCAGTCTATTGCAGAGCTACTCTCTACTTATCACCACTTAGACAATAAAGTCTTAACTGGACAAGGTTAGCCTTATTGTCCTTCGTTTGGGGGGGGGGGTTGTGTGAGAAGGTAGCCTCTTTCTAGCCTTGTTACCCCCACTTTTGGCCTGTTTGTGAGTGTATGTCAGGGTGTTTGTCACTGTTTTCACTGTCTCACTGGGATCCTGATAGCCAGGCCTCAGTGCTCATAGTGAAAACACCATGTTTTCAGTATGGTTGTTATGTGTCACTGGAATCCTGCTGGTCAGGACCCCAGTGCTCATAGGTTTGTGGCCTATATGTATGTGTCACTGGGACCCTGTCACACAGGGCCCCAGTGCTCATAGGTGTGCATGTGTATGTTCCCTGTGTGGTGCCTAACTGTCTCACTGAGGCTCTGCTAACCAGAACCTCAGTGGTTATGCTCTCTCAGTACTTCCAAATTGTCACTGACAGGCTAGTGACCATTTTTACCAATTTACATTGGCTTACTGGAACACCCTTATAATTCCCTAGTATATGGTACTAAGGTACCCAGGGTATTGGGGTTCCAGGAGATCCCTATGGGCTGCAGCATTTCTTTTGCCACCCATAGGGAGCTCTGACAATTCTTACACAGGCCTGCCACTGCAGCCTGAGTGAAATAACGTCCACGTTATTTCACAGCCATTTTACACTGCACTTAAGTAACTTATAAGTCACCTATATGTCTAACCTTTACCTGGTAAAGGTTGGGTGCAAAGTTACTTAGTGTGAGGGCACCCTGGCACTAGCCAAGGTGCCCCCACATTGTTCAGAGCCAATTCCCTGAACTTTGTGAGTGCGGGGACACCATTACACGCGTGCACTACATATAGGTCACTACCTATATGTAGCTTCACAATGGTAACTCTGAATATGGCCATGTAACATGTCTATGATCATAGAATTGCCCCCTCTATGCCATCCTGGCATAGTTGGCACAATCCCATGATCCCAGTGGTCTGTAGCACAGACCCTGGTACTGCCAAACTGCCCTTCCTGGGGTTTCACTGCAGCTGCTGCTGCTGCCAACCCCTCAGACAGGCAACTGCCCTCCTGGGGTCCAGCCAGGCCTGGCCCAGGATGGCAGAACAAAGAACTTCCTCTGAGAGAGGATGTGACACCCTCTCCCTTTGGAAAATGGTGTCAAGGCAGGGGAGGAGTAGCCTCCCCCAGCCTCTGGAAATGCTTTGTTGGGCACAGAGGTGCCCAATTCTGCATAAGCCAGTCTACACCGGTTCAGGGACCCCTTAGCCCCTGCTCTGGCGCGAAACTGGACAAAGGAAAGGGGAGTGACCACTCCCCTGACCTGCACCTCCCCTGGGAGGTGTCCAGAGCTCCTCCAGTGTGCTCCAGACCTCTGCCATCTTGGAAACAGAGGTGCTGCTGGCACACTGGACTGCTCTGAGTGGCCAGTGCCACCAGGTGACGTCAGAGACTCCTGCTGATAGGCTCCTTCAGGTGTTAGTAGCCTATCCTCTCTCCTAGGTAGCCAAACCCTCTTTTCTGGCTATTTAGGGTCTCTGTCTCTGGGGAAACTTTAGATAACGAATGCAAGAGCTCATCCGAGTTCCTCTGCATCTCCCTCTTCTACTTCTGATAAGGAATCGACTGCTGACCGCGCTGGAAGCCTGCAAACCTGCAACATAGTAGCAAAGACGACTACTGCAACTCTGTAACGCTGATCCTGCCGCCTTCTCGACTGATTTCCTGCTTGTGCATGCTGTGGGGGTAGTCTGCCTCCTCTCTGCACCAGAAGCTCCGAAGAAATCTCCCGTGGGTCGACGGAATCTTCCCCCTGCAACCGCAGGCACCAAAAAGCTGCATTACCGGTCCCTTGGGTCTCCTCTCAGCACGATGAGCGAGGTCCCTCGAATCCAGCGACTCTGTCCAAGTGACCCCCACAGTCCAGTGATTCTTCAGTCCAAGTTTGGTGGAGGTAAGTCCTTGCCTCACCTCGCTGGGCTGCATTGCTGGGAACCGCGACTTTGCAGCTACTCCGGCCCCTGTGCACTTCCGGGGGAAATCCTTTGTGCACATCCAAGCCTGGGTCCACGGCACTCTAACCTGCATCGCACGACTTTCTAAGTTGGTCTCCGGCGACGTGGGACTCCTTTGTGCAACTTCGGCAAGCACCATTTCACGCATCCTCGTATTGCCAGTTTCTGGCACTTCTCTGGGTGCTACCTGCTTCAGTGAGGGCTCTTTGTCTTGCTCGACGTCCCCTCTCTCTTCAGGTCCAATTTGCGACCTCCTGGTCCCTCCTGGGCCCCGGCAGCATCCAAAAACGCCAAATGCACAATTTGCAACTAGCAAGGCTTGTTGGCGTCCTTCCGGTAGGAAAATACTTCTGCACGACTCTCCAAGGCAAGAGGGATCCGTCCACCAAAGGGGAAGTCTCTAGCCCTTTTCGTTCTTGCAGAAACCTCAGCTTCTTCTGTCCAGTCGAAGCTTCTTTGCACCCGCAGCTGGCATTTCCTGGGCATCTGCCCATCTCCGACTTGCTTGTGACTTTTGGACTTGGTCCCCTTGTTCCACAGGTATCCTAGATTGGAAATCCACAGTTGTTGCATTGCTGGTTTGTGTCTTTCCTGCATTATTCCTCTAACACGACTACTTTGTCCTTAGGGGAACTTTAGTGCACTTTGCACTCACTTTTCAGGGTCTTGGGGAGGGTTATTTTTCTAACTCTCACTCTTTTCTAATAGTCCCAGCGACCCTCTACAAGGTCACATAGGTTTGGGGTCCATTCGTGGTTCGCATTCCACTTTTGGAGTATATGGTTTGTGTTGCCCCTATCCCTATGTTTCCCCATTGCATCCTATTGTAACTATACATTGTTTGCACTGTTTTCTAAGACTATACTGCATATTTTTGCTATTGTGTATATATATCTTGTGTATATTTCCTATCCTCCCACTGAGGGTACACTCTAAGATACTTTGGCATATTGTCATAAAAATAAAGTACCTTTATTTTTAGTATAACTGTGTATTGTGTTTTCTTATGATATTGTGCATATGACACTAGGTGGTACTGTAGTAGCTTCACACGTCTCCTAGTTCAGCCTAAGCTGCTCTGCTAAGCTACCATTATCTATCAGCCTAAGCTGCTAGACACCCTATACACTAATAAGGGATAACTGGGCCTGGTGCAAGGTGCAAGTACCCCTTGGTACTCACTACAAACCAGTCCAGCCTCCTACATTGCCCTGCCACCTTTTGCTTGTGTATGGTGATGTATTGTGAGATTTTTAGTTTCCCTATGCTGTGCATGCTTTAGTGATGGGTGTCCATGCAGGGCGGGGAGTGCTGTCCATGCATTGGTATGGCATGCAGGCCCTGGCATATGTGTAGGTGGAGAATCTGGGATGAGTGGAGTGATGTGAGTGAGAGTGAGGTGTCAGATAGCATGCAGGTTTGGGGGGTGATAAGTAGTAAAAATTGACTTATCAGTGTCCAGTCCTCCGGCTAATCCAGCGAGTCCATCAGGATGCAGTAGTGCCAGTACTAGCTCCTCCCATGCTGTGAGCCGTTGGGGAGGAGGTGGGGGTCCACTGCCAGTCCTCTGTATGGTGGGCTTTTGCCTTGCTTCCACGGAATGTACATTCCCCCGTAGGTTGTTCCACCTCTTCCTGATGTCGTCCCTTGTTCTTGGATGCTGTTCCATGGCGTTCACCCTGTCCACGATTTTCTGCCATAGCTCCATCTTCCTTCCAATGGAAATCTGCTATACCTGTGCTCCAAACAGCTGTGGCTCCACCCTGACAATTTCCTCCACCATGACCCTTAACTCCTCCACAGTGAAACAGGGGTGCCTTTGTGGTGCAATGGGTGTTGCGTGGTGTGTGTTGGTGAGAGTGTGTTGAGTTATGTGGTAGGGTGTGTAATGTGGGGTGCGTGTGGGAGATATGGGTGTAAGTAGTGTGTGGGTAGTTGTCGCAGTGGTCTTGGTGTCAGTCTGGTGGCTAAGATTTGTAATCATAAAGGGTTGTGGGTAATGTGGGTGGGTGTTTTATAGTGCTGTGAGTGTGTGGGTGTGGTGTGCATGGGTGTCAGGTGTGTGTTTTTGGTATTGGCCAACGTGTTGTTGTTTTATGAGGGTTTCCATTCTGAGTGCGGCGGTTTGTATCGCCAATGGTTTACCGCTGTTGAATGTACGCCATGGTGATCGTGGGTTATAATGTGGTGGCCGTTGTTCTGTTGGCATAACGGTGTGGGTTTTGGGACCGCCAATTTAGCACTGTCCTTTGGGCTGGCGGATTTGTGTATGTGGCAGTATTCTGTCGGATTGCTGTGTGTGTGCCATAATATGGCGAACGGATATTTGCCACCGCAGCAGTATTTTGGTGGCCGTCAGCGTTGCAGTAGGCGGCATTTACCACCAATGCCATAATGAGAGCCTAAATGTGAAAACAGTACTTAGAAGTCACTAGCAATCAAAAGTTAACTTCAGGTCACGAAGGACGTTTACAAATCCAAAGTTCAGGCTAACCGCAATGGAGGGTAGACCAGCTACAGAACCCATGCAGGGTGTGCTGAAACCTGTGATGGAGCAAAGGGTAAAAGTTTATTTTTGAAGAAATCAGCTTCAGAACCCACTTCTGAGGCTTAGGACTGCAGGGGGCATCTCAGCACCAGGATATTTGCAGGCAGTCCTTGATGTCCCTGAGACTGTGGAGAATGGGGGTAAGCGAAAAAGCCCTTGCAGAGAGCAAGCAGTAGGCTAACACAGCTATAGCCTCAACCCTTTATTGAAATTCTCCTCAACTTTGTCTACATCTCAGATCTCGTTTTTGGATTTACAGATTTCCATTAACCATGGAAAATTGGAGACAAGTACATACCATAAGAGGACGGACTGCAAAAGTTTGCTTCTTTATGAAAGTCATCATCCAAAATCACTGCGTGACAATTTACCTTTTGGCCAATTCTTGAGACTTCGCCGCAACTGTAGCAACACTCTGACTTTTGAGAAACAATCAGTTTATTTAGTCGAGAAACTCAGAAACAGGCACTACCCACGTCAAATCACCAATACGGTTCGAAAATGAGCACGCAACAATCATAGAGACTCTCTTTTGTCAACAAAACCTAAAACAAGGGAGTCAAGATTGACCTGTGTATCTACTTACACACCACTGTCCAACACCTTCAAGAAAATAATCAATAAACAGTGGTCTATCCTTGAGAATGGTGGTTGTAAAATACCTAAACCTCTATTCCCTTTTAAACACACTAAAAATATCAGGGATATGGTGGGCCACACCCGCCCCAAACTAGGTACCCTTGAGCCTAGACAAAGCACCTTATGGGACCTTACTATGGTGCGTGGACACCACCCTTCTGGGAACTGCTCTGTGTGTCCTCTGACCAAACAAGTAGAGTGGTTAGATTTAGAACCTATCAGCATTTGGCACCTCAATAAACACACTAATTTTAATACCAATATTTGTATCTATAGGATCACATGCCCATGCAAGTTGCGTTATCTAGGGATGACATCCAGACTAGTTAGGATCCGCATTAATGAACACCATAGCAACATCAGATGTGGACGCCTTTCTACAAAACTAAGCATACATAGTATGGACACCAAACACTCTCCCAATGATTTGCATTGGGTAGTTCTTGAGACATTTGATGGTACAAAAGTTGACCAACCCCTTTTTTTGGAAAAGGAACAGCCTTGGGTTTTTAGGTAAAAAACTCATATTAAGGGTCTGAATTATGACATACAATGGATTAATTTTTGTTCATGAGTATAATGGCCCATATGTTACATAGCAATTCTTGCCCCTGTGTGAGAGAGTTACCTCACCATTTTTTCTGTCTCACCCCCTTGTGTCCTGAGACCTCATTGCCTCTCTTTGGAGAGATTTTTGGTTTCTTTGATTTTTTTATAAACGTTTTTTACCATTGGTTATCCTTTGGATGTAGTATTATACACTATGACCATTATCATAACCATGGTTGCCATTTTGGGATTTTTTAGTTCATTTACATTTTCCCTGTTTTGGTAACCTATATGAGGCGCCATACTTTTTGGCCCAGGCACGCCTTATAATATGATTCTGACCGATCCTTATGGTCATGATAATATTTTATTCGCCTGTTTTATACAACCGCGACCATTGCTATGATCGCGGTTGTGATTCATTCAAGCTCATTGTCCTTTTTTATTTTCACTTATACACAGAGACGCTCCATTTTTGATGGTCCTCCTTCTCTTTCATTTATACACGGAGACGCTCCAGATTGGAGTGTCGTAGGAGGGTAGAGTGATGCCAGTAATTGGCCCATGGCCGACTCCGTGGCTCCATTTAACCCGGCATTTTCAAGCTGACTTTACTTCCGGATATGGAGCCGCGGGTAGGTCATAACACAGGGGCTGCGTTCACAAATAGTGAGTATGACTCCGTTGTTCTGGGTAATTGTTTTAATATGAATATGTTGACTTTTTTTTTTGGCACTGATTATTTCCCACAATTACTTTTTATGTATATACAGAAACATACGAGGAGACTTGTAGCTATACATTCTCACACTCCCTCTTTTCAGTCCTTATGAAAGTATTTACTTAGGGCCAGGAAAAGTGTGGCTCTATGATAGGATGATACTAAGGCATTTACCTCGATCATCAACATTAGGCTATAGATTTATTATTTTTTGGTTCTTTCTGTATATTCTGATAAAATCTTTGTTTTTGATTGCCAAATATCTATTGTGACCACTTCTCTTCAAGGTGACGATAGCCCTTCGGACAGCATTTATCCCATGATGCACCTGCCTTAATATAGGAGGGTAAGCTCCAGGTCTTCTTTTAAGGGGTCCTTTAATGGCCCAGCATTTGACGCATTGTCACTTTAAGCATGTTAGCACGCTATCACTTTTGATAATATTCAGATATGGTTCTTTTTTTTTAAGCTAAATACTGTTGTGGTTTGTCTCCTTTGTTTTTCTTTTTTCTTTTTAGGTTTCTCGCCAAGAGTGGCGTTTTTTTTTCATAGCTGTTCATGTAAGTTTTTTCTTTTGTTTTTTGAGTAGCTAAAGTTTTTCTTTTCTTTTCGGTCCTGATGAAAAGCCATTGATCCTGAGTGGCGCCTGAGGAGTGACACATAACGACCTTATAAGTAGGGCTGTAGTTAATGTCCTCTGCCCTGCATGTGATCTGTTAGAGTAAGGGAACATTACTTCCCAGACACTCTTCTTGTTTTTAACCTTGACCAAGATCCACCATTCACAATAAACTGATTGCAGGGTGGCTCCCAAGCCAATTTTAGTTTTTCTAGCTCTCTGTCTCATCGAGTGGGTCTGAATTTTTTCCTACTCTTTTTATGGCACCCACTCCATAAAGATCTCCGACACAGAGCCCCTCTCAGGGGCGCGTTGGGCATTGCAGATCCAGCCCAATGAGGAGCAAACCCGAGGATGAAGCATGACATCCAATGGATGTGTGAGGGTTTAGCTTCTAAAGCTAGAAGTGCCCTTTATCTTCTCTTTACCTGTTAATTAGGAACAATGTGCTAACTTATTTGCATTAGAAACAATACCAGCCTACTGCAGGGAAAGGTGTCATATCCCCCTTGCAGGAGGCCTCTCAGGGTGCTAGCCCAAAAAGGTGAGCTTAATATAAAAAGCTGCCTTTCGTGGGCAAATGTCAATCAAACTACTAAGGGGCTACCTTTTGTTCAGGTAGACAGGCTTGTGACAGGGACAGAGGGGATAAACCAGTGCCAAAACCATTTTTTCCATGGACATGTAGCCCACAGGTAGCCACATTTCTAGGGTGGGCTACCAAGCTCCTAACAGATGAAGAAGGGTGCCGACATCTTAGTAGTGGGCAGAATAGTGTGCTCTTGCATTCTTAGGTGCCACACATTGCCAGAAAGTCATCGCCAAGACAGAGGGAACCTGGTAGCCCATTGGCTAGTGACCTTGTGGTCCCCTTAGGGCACTTTCCTGAGATAAGAATGGCATCCCAGACACCCTGAACTTCAGATCACATCGAACAGGAACAAGGACTGAAAAAGGACTGACCTGGTGAACCCTCGGACCACACAAAGAGAGGCTGATCCATCTGCCAGACTGCACCTGCTGCACCTTGGTCTAGTGAACTTAGTACTGTGCCTCTGGCTCCTGGGTCAGGGAAAAGCCATACACGAGCCCCATACCAGCAAATAAACAGGGTTCTTTCAATCCTATTTTTCATGCATTAGATTTTACCATACACATGTCTGCTTATTCAGCAAACAATGAAAAAGTATTACAAGCAGAAGCTCAGTCATTGGCTCCGGCAATCACATGCTTTTTAACAACTAGAAAATTTTATATATTATTGTACCCAAAAGGGTATGACGTTTGTAATGGTATGTTACTTTTGTAATCAGCCTGTAAGAGAGAAAATTATGGATTAAAACTTTGTCACCAAGTGCTGTTTTTTCCCTAATTATTTTCATTTTTGTTTAAATTTCAACAATTAGTTTTTTGGGGGGAAAACCATGAGCAGTTTACACAAATTACCCTTTGCTGAATGTAGAACTGTTTAGTTTTCAGAAATGTATTGTTTTCTGGGGTTGCCTGTGGGTTTCACACCTGTTTCCAAAACAAGCTGCAAGTTGAAACCACACAAAAAGGAAAAATTAACTGCCAGTCATATATGCTTTCTTGCACAACCCTTTTTTCTTCATACTAATAAAGCAGCTGCCTTATTTTGGCTATTTTTTCTGTCACTTCCCAGGAAATCAACGAACCCTAAGTTCCTTTTAGATTTCCGAAAAGGTTGGGAAAAAAAATGCAAATTTTCCCTGAACATTTGTTTGGAAAAAAGTTACCAAGTCTTAAGTACAAGATGTCCAAAACACCAAAACCTTCTCAGCAATAGAATTGGAAAACCATCAGCACCTATGGTGTTACATGCTCTCTAAGCTCCTTCAAAACAACACCAAGTAATAAAACAATTCTATTGTATTATTTTATTCTTTGCGATCTGTAGAGCATGTGGCTTCCCACAAGGGCCTCCAAGTGCTAAACAGCTAAGGTAGCATACTACTTCTGAGAGGTTACAACAGAAAGGAATTCAACAACTTTCTCAATCTAGGTTCTGACTCAGTTTTCCTTACATGCTCCAGGAGAGAATTCCACAGCTTAGGGACCAGGAGCACAATGGAGCTCTCACACTTGTGGATTTCTTTATCCTGTGAACTTTGATCAACTGCTGATTGGTAGAATGCAGTGTATTAATAGGGTCAGACAGGGTGAGAAATTTCTGAATCAATGTGGGACCCCTTTGTTACATTACTTGATTGGGCATATATAGTGACTTTAAAGTCCTTTAGGTCTCTGGTAACCAGTGCAGGTTCGTCAACACCACTGTTACAGAATGATTTCTAGGGATTTTCACCAATATGCGATCTGTGGTGTTTTGAATAACTTGAAGTCTTTTTATGACCTACTTGCCGCTACTCAGGTACCTTAGTCCAATCGGGATATGACCAATCCTTGCACAACAATCCCTCTTGAGGATTCTGGCAGCCATTCCAGTATCTTTCTCAAGATCTTTAATAGGCCAAATCAACTGGATGCTAATTTTTGTGCTTAAATTGCCATAAACTGTTTGTTATCTAGCCATACCCCAGACACTTGACTCATCTGATTCAGAAGTGGGTTGACTGCCAAGAGGGTCACGCCAATTCAGCTCTAAACTCCATCTTGGGTTGTTTATCCTTCACCATCACCTCAATATTTCCCTATTTAGTTTCAAGCAGCTTGCTCTCATTTAATCTACCACCTCCTTATGGCAGTTGTTCAGAAGCTTAGATGTCCTGTCAGTTGGATTTGAGAGGCAGGTGATAATCAGAGTGTCATCAACATACAATATTGTAGAGAAACCAAAGGTTTGTATGACATCAGTCAGTGAGAGAACATACAGAATGAACAGTGTGGGACTTAGTGATGACTACTACCCTTTCTAAAACCCATCTGGGAAGGATGCAGTATGTCATTTGACTCCAGGTAGAGTGAGAGACTTCTGTTGATGATTTTTTCCACGATTTTACTTGGTCCTAGGAGAAAGGTAATAGGTCTGTAATTTTCACATTTTAAGGGATCAGCTAACTTTTTTTAATAGCAGTTTGACAATGGTGTGGTTGCAGGATGGCGGACCAGTTTCTGTTTTAAGGGAACAATTAAACATGCTTGTCAACATGATAATTACTGCTTTACCATCTTTCAATATAATGTCAGGGGGAGCAGGGTCGTGCATGGAGCCTGATGTTAGAGATTTCTGGATCCCCTCAGTATCTTCTTCAGTTATTTCTGGGCACAAGCTTAATTTAAATTCCGGTGCATGTGAAACTTTGAACCCTTCTTCCCTGTTTCCTAACGCAAGGAAGATATTATTGACCTTCCCCAAAAAGAAGTTGGCGAGCGTATTACACTGCATTTAAGATGGAGGCCATTTTTGGTATCTGTTGGCTTTATAAGGCTCCCTACTATGTTTTATAGTTCTTTAGTGGTTTTAGCTGTATTATTGATCTTAGAAGCAAAATAGTTAACTCTGGACTCCCTAGTAGCATGGTGATTTTTTTCACTGCCTTCTTATCATTTTCATTTTCTATCATATCTTATCTTTTCCTCTATTATTATGTTTGTGAGTAAACCATAGAGCCCACCCTCCTGGGTGAAAGCTTTCCAGTTATCGTAAAAGGGATAGAATACTTAAGACTTTAAGGGGGTCATTATGACCCCGGCGGTCGGCATTAATGTGGCAGTAGTCAACCTGCCATTAATGTGGCGGTAGCCAACCCGCCAATGTACCACTCCGACCGCCACAGCAGTAGCAGCTGCCAGGCTGGATATAACCATCTCCACCCAGCGGCCGCCATTGTGCGGCCGGTGGGATTATGACCCTGCCTACCACCCTGGTATTCGTGGCGTTCGTAACGCCACAAAAAACATGGCAGTAGGCCCTATCAGTGACAGGGCATTCCTTCCCTGTCACTGATAGGAGCCCCCCATACCTCTCTTAACACCCCCTAACCCCACTACATCCACACCCCCATTCACACACACGCACACGCAGACACACACTCATTTACACATGCACACACGCATGCATTCATCCATTCACACACACATCCGCACACACTTCAAAACATACACACAGACACATGCATTCCGATTTCCATACATACACGCACTCACACTTCCATACATACAAGCACGCAATGAACACTGAACACACACCCGCATTCAAGCACACACTCACACATACATGCACACCCCCCACACACATACAAAACTCCCCAGCCCCCTCCCCTGTCAGAGACCCGACTTACCTGGATCCAGGGGGTCTTCCGGCAGGAGACGGGACGGGGCACTGCAAAACACTGCCAGGCCATATTATTTGTCATAATATGGCTGGCGGTGGTCTACTGGCTTGGTGCTGCAGGTGGTAGCAACGCCACCTTACCACCATCCACCAGTATGGCTACAGCCAGACTTCCGTTCTTCTTGTGGGGGAAATCCATCTCTGGTCATAATATGGTGGATGTATGGTAGCCGCAGGGATGGTTTTTTGGCGGCGGTCGCTGCGGCGGTAGGTGGTTTTTACCACCAATGTCATAATCAGGGCCTAAATATCCAAGCTTCAAAATTAAGATACTTTACATTTATATCCCCAATCTTTTCAGGGACTGAGTTGGCTAGCATGTTCTTTGTGTGTCTATATCTAATTTAGACTAATTCCATTTTAAAATTTTGGTGGACCAGGAACTTTTACTTTACCACCTGTGCTCCACAACTGAAATGCGCAAACTTAACTCAATATTTATATTTTTACACTAGACCCGTCAATCATCAAAAATATGGAGTTAACGTCATTTTAAGGATGCGTGAAACTGCCTTGCGTCAATAAGATGCAAGGTAGGCATTCCCATCCAAAAAATTACTCCAACACCATAGCGCCATATTTATCCACCCGGGCAAAAATGACAAACAAGTGGAAGGTGGACTTAAAAAATGTCACTAAACCTTATTTGCATCCAAATTTAACACCTGATTCAGGGCAGGTGTTAAAATGAGGCAAACACACCACTACTTATGGAAAACACAAACAAGTAACATTACAGAACGACGGGAGAACATGGAGGTGCTACTGATGCAGCTTGCAAGACAACACAGAGCACAGGACCAACGGCAACAGCCACCACCACCCCAACATGGCCCGCAAAGGCAACGCAGAAGACAGGAGAAATGTTTTAGAACTAGGACAACCCTCAATGGCCGCAGGGAACAGGACATCATCCGGAGGTATCAACTCAACCGGCAAGCCATACAGCAGATGCTGCACTATGACAAACAGCTAAACTGCAGAAACCATACAACACACCACCGGTGACAAAGTTGCTGCCGTCCTGCATATGTTGACAAGTGGCTCCTTCCAGACAACGGGTGCGTTGGTCGCTGGGGTATCACAGCCCTCATTCTCAGCCTTCCTGCCCAAGGAGTTGAAGGCCATAATCTCCCTCACACCCCGCCGCATCCGCTTCCCAAAACCCAGCAGAAGCAGCAGGAGATAAAACAGGGTTTCTATCAAATCCATGGGTTCCCGCATGTACTTGGTGCATTTGACTGCACCGTTGTCCGGATCGTCCCACCTGCAGCAACAGAGCACCCATTCAGGAACAGAAAGCGCACGCATTCTATCAACGTGCAGGCCATAGTTGACCACCAGGGATTGGTCACAAACATCTTGGCCAAGTATTCTGGGAGTGTCCATGATTCATTCATATTCCGCCACAGCAGGATCAATCAGCACTTCCAGGACAGGCAATATGGCAATGACCTTCTTGTCGGTAAGTCAATAAACCTAACAATATCCACACAGCACAACAACCCAGTAGGACACACAAAACATATACCACTACATTGGCACGTGGGCAGGCTGGCACTGAGGTGTGACATTGGTCGTTATGTTGTACACCCTGACACAATGGATACAGCCCTCTGGACAAATAACGGCTGCCACAAACATTAGCTGACACTCTAGAGCAACAAGGGACCAATTTCAAAGCCCACAGTTAATGACATGGCCTGCACTGGAAGTACAACTTGGAAGATGAACCATTTACAATTGTATTAGGCCACATAGTCAATCGGACACCCTCCCAAACAGTCTGTAGAGTGAAAGGGGTGTGCAATGTGTGTTACAGCAGGTCTAACTCCATGAGACACATAGCATGATATTGCTGACTCAGATGTAGGTGACACAGAAATACTGAGGCAGTCCCAACATCATACATCACTCCTGGGGTGCCTTTTCCAGGTTGCAATAAGGAAGTGGACTGTGCTATGAACACATATTGATGTGGCACTAATGCAAACTGCACACTGTTGCACACACTGAAAGAGCTGTTTGTCCATCAAAATAGCATATGTACAGGGAGATGGCCCTTCCTGCACAAATACATCCACCTCCACAAGGCAGTTAGCCAGGTTCCCTGGATCAAGTTAGATAGTGTAGGTGCACGGATGCATATGAGCAACTGGCAGAGGGAACAACAAAGGCTTGCCTAGAAACAAGTCACACATGGGACAAATGTGCATTGTCAATACTGAACAGCTCAGTGCTGCCAACTTATGGAGATGTGTTGTGCATTGTCACCTACCCAATTCAAAGGGCCTCAGTGTCACATTTAATCTGCAATGGCATATATCTAAATGGATGGAATGTCCAGGCCATATATTGCAACCACGTTATCACCACATCTGAATCCATTGTGTGTGGATGTATCATGTCCCCTCCAGTGAAAGCACACTAAAACATGCTGGACAGTACACAACGTATGGAACATACATACTGAGCAACAGTTTGGAAAAAAAATCATAGATCCCAGGTCAATGAGCCAAACACAAGTTGTCATGTCAAACAACCCAGTGCAGATAAAACCTCACAGAAGTCCAGGATCTCACACAATACCACAAACACATATGAGTCACAGACGACACAAGATATCAACTGCCATGCTACATATCACTCCTGTTGCAAGCGCTAACAAAATACTCACTCCAATTATCTTTTGCAGTGGATCAGGGTTACGGAATCCAGCCATGGATCATGACCCCATTCCCCAACCCAAGCACAGCAGTAGAGCGTGCCTTTAATGAGGCACATCGGAGGACACACACTCTTGTGGAAAGGACCTTTGGCATCCTGAAGTCCAGATTCAGGTACCAGGACATCACAGGAGGCAGCCTCTTACATGCCCAACACAGTGTGTGTAAAGTTAAAATGACCTGAGCTATCCTGCACAACATTTGTGTGAGGAGGAACATCCTTTTATATGAGCCAGACCAAAAAATGCCTATGGGGGAGGAGGATGGTGGCAGGGAAAATGAGAAGGAACAGCAGAACACATCTGCAGGGATGCACCACAGACAGCAAATTGTACTCAATTTATTCACTTAATAGTCACTCGAAACACCTTGTTCAGATATGTAAATAAACAGCTTACTTGATCACACAATCCTGCTCTGGTTTCTTCATTCTCCTTCACATGTTCCTTAGGAATGTGAGTATTATCTCAGGGAGCATATTACAAAGACAAATCTGACTACTTCTGATGCAACATCACATGTGATGCGTATGATTGTACAGCAAACATCACATGCATATAAAAAATACTCATCTCTTGAATGTCACATATGAAGGACAAAATCAATGGACCACAGCATATGACTCACATCGACGTTGCCAACATGGTCTACTGTAGCACATGACACACAACGATGACATCTCCAATCATAAGGTAAAAAAGCGCCCCACATATGAGGCAGTGGATGTGGAAACAGGAATGTATGACAGAACCCGGACATTAGTAAGTGTGACACTTGTAATCTCTGCAAGGGGCTTGTGTGACAACGGGGGCATCATTTGTGAAAATGGATAGCATGAGTGTCCAATGATTGGCAGCAATGTTCAGAACACATTCCCTGCACAGTCCATCCCTGGAAATCAGTCCTACAACTGCCATGTATTACGTCTCTGCACTCCCATCTCTAGGGGGCGCTGTAAACCGACTATCTGTACCCTGGGAATCATCATTACCACTCACCCAGAGTCCCTTTCTGACTCCTGTTTGCTTCTCTTTTCCACATAGCAATCTATTGAAGAACTATGTTAGCTTCAATGGACTTCAGGTCCCATAATGCACTGCCTGGTAGTTGGTAAGACCTGTAATCTTCTGTCCATTGCTTCCTATGGGAAAAGTCTGGTTGTCCCTTTATACTGAATTCTCTCATCCAGGACTTGTGAGACTGAAACTGCATACACCTGTGACCTCTCTTGTGCAGCCCAGCCACGTGACTCTGCCCTGGCCTTGCTGCTGCCTGGAACTGCTTAAAAGCTGCCATTCCCTGAAGATCCTCTTTGTGCATTGGAGTACGATTCCTTTGTGTTCCAGACCCCTTGTTGGATTGTGTTACAGTCCTGATTCATCCTGAGCCTGTTCCTGGCTTTGCTTCCTAGTTTGTTCCTTCTATTTCTATTTCCTTTTGGGTTATTGTGTCTGCTAAGCGTACTATCAGTCCTCACCTTTGTAGAAGTGTTTTCCTTTGTACTTGGGTTGGCACCTGGTTTCCAGGAGGCAAGTCCAGCCCCCATCCTTTGTCTAGTGTTGTGTGTAGTCTTTAGTGCCTAACAATGACAGTGTGCTATGGCTGTTTTCCAGGAATTGCCACTCTGTCTCCAGTTGGACCCACAAGGGCTAGTCTTGTGTATGTAAGCACAATCCTTGTTTGTGCCCTAAGGATCTAGAGACAGAATCGCTTCTGCTGCCTCCTTTCTTTGGGGCTTGCATGGTGACTATCTGTAAGAGTAATCTGTACAGAGGCATTTAATTTCTCTGTTGCTGTGGGAAGTTCAGAGCCCTACCCAGTGTACAACCTTAGTGATGACCCCAGCGTGTTTGCCCATTACTGATCCGTTCCATATTTGTTTACACTAAGTTTGCTCTGCCTTCACTTTCCTGTTTTCTCTGCCTTACTCTAGCTGTCCTTTCCCCTTGTATGCCTTTAGCTGCTCTTCTGCTGTGGTACACTATCTCCTTGTGAGATACTCTGTGAACTCAAGGGGTGCCCCTAACAGAGTCCTGACTGGACCCGCCCAAAACCGTGACACCATGGAGTCCAATCCTAACACAGGGGACACATGCCCACACACTTGAACTGGAGACTTCAGTAGAATGCACATCTGAAAATATGTTAACACATGCAGCCACGGCAGCAGGTCCACCACAGCAACACAAGTAACACAGGTAATTGTAATGAGTCAAACTGATGTGTACTAAACATTTTATGAGTGGAATTAAGGCACAGTGGCGGTCATTCCAACCCTAGCGGCCGGTGATAAAGCGGCGGCCAACCCGCCAACAGGCAGGTGGTAAAAAAAAAGGTATTTTGACCCTGGCGGGAACCGCCAACACAGCCCGCCACTTTAACACTCCGACCGCCACGGCGGGACAGACAAACAGCTCGGCGGTCACCGCCAACAGCCAGGCGGCAGACAATGTACCGCCCACCCTATCACAACTCACCAATCCGCCACCTTTTCCGGGGCGGGAGCCCCGCCGATAAAAACACGGCGGAAACAGACTACGAACGGGAAAACGCTCACCTATACACACTCCACGAGGAAGGAGGACAGCATGGAGCCCGAATTACACATCCTACCGGCTATTGTCTACCTGCTCATCTACCACGAGTACGAACGCCGGCGCAGACGACAACGGTGAGTACTGCACCTACGACACAGGGGAGGGGGGAGGGGGGAGGAGGAAAGCTTACGGGCACACACATATGCGACCCCCCCCAACTATCTACACACCAATGCAGAGCACCAAGTCACAGTGACACCACACAAACCCCCGGAATAATGCAAAGACATAATTAAAGTGAGAAACAACATTTATGTATATAAGAGGTTCTTTGAAGTCATGGTAAAATAGCAATATGAATAGTAAAAAATAAAGTAAGAAAATTACGAAACCGATAAACATAGGCAATAAGTCCTGCACAGTCACCTAAATTTCCACTGTCCGTGGGCCAAAGTGTATCAACACATGGGCAAAGCCCACACAGGAGACCTGAGTCCGTTGGAGAGAACACTGCTGGGGCATCAGATGACAAAACTACAGGCACCTCAGGGGGAAGGGAAGGGGGGGCACCTCAGCCACATGAGTCCACGACGCCATATCCACGAAGGGTCCACCATGCCCACTGTGCCATCCTGGGGAGTGCAAAGCCACAGTCTCACAAGTCTCGACAGTGGGTGGGTTGCCCACCATGCCATCCTGGGGAGTGCAAAGCCACAGTCTCACAAGTCTCTACAGTGGGTGGATTGCCCACTGTTACATCCTGGGGAGTGCAAAGCCACAGTCCATCAGGTGGATTACAGAGACCACTGGTCATTGAGGAGGCATGTTGGGCAGAGTGCGTCGTGAAGGCCTGCCCGACACAGAACTGGGACTGCCAATGGGCCAGCGGTGCTTGACAGGAAGGGCCCAGCGGAGCGATGCTTGAGACGGCGGGGCCCAGCGGAGCAGTGCTTGACAGGAAGGGCCCAGCGGAGCGGTGCTTGACAGGAAGGGCCCAGCAGAGCAGTGCTTGACAGGAAGGGCCCAGCGGAGCGGTGCTTGAGACGGCGGGGCCCAGCGGAGCGGTGCTTGAGACGGCGGGGCCCAGCGGAGCGGTGCTTGACAGGAAGGGGCCCAGTGGAGCGGTGCTTGACAGGAAGGGCCCAGCGGAGCGGTGGTTGAGACGGCGGGGCCCAGCGGAGCGGTGCTTGACAGGAAGGGCCCAGCGGAGCGGTGCTTGACAGGAAGGGCCCAGCAGAACGGTGCTTGACAGGAAGGGCCCAGCGGAGCGGTGCTTGACAGGAAGGGCCCAGCGGAGCGGTGCTTGAGACGGCGGGGCCCAGCGGAGCGGTGCTTGACAGGAGGGGCCCAGCGGAGCGGTGCTTGACAGGAGGGGCCCAGCGGAGCGGTGCTTGAGACGTTGGGGCCCAGCGGAGCGGTGCTTGACAGGAAGGGGCCCAGCGGAGTGGTGCTTGACAGGAAGGGCCCAGCGGAGCGGTGCTTGAGACGGCGGGGCCCAGCGGAGCGGTGCTTGACAGGAAGGGCCCAGCGGAGCGGTGCTTGAGACGGCGGGGCCCAGCGGAGCGGTGCTTGAGACGGCGGGGCCCAGCGGAGCGGTGCTTGACAGGAAGGGGCCCAGTGGAGCGGTGCTTGACAGGAAGGGCCCAGTGGAGCGGTGGTTGAGACGGCGGGGCCCAGCGGAGCGGTGCTTGACAGGAAGGGCCCAGCGGAGCAGTGCTTGACAGGAAGGGCCCAGCAGAACGGTGCTTGACAGGAAGGGCCCAGCGGAGCGGTGCTTGACAGGAAGGGCCCAGCGGAGCGGTGCTTGAGACGGCGGGGCCCAGCGGAGCGGTGCTTGACAGGAAGGGCCCAGCGGAGCGGTGCTTGAGACGGCGGGCCCAGCGGAGCGGTGCTTGACAGGAAGGGCCCAGCGGAGCGGTGCTTGACAGGAAGGGCCCAGCGGAGCGGTGCTTGAGACGGCGGGGCCCTCTTCAGCGGTGTCTTTCTGCACAGCGGGCCCTCTTCAGCGGTGCCTTTCTGCACGGCGAGGCCCTCTTCAGCGGTGCCTTTCTGCACGGCGGGGCCCTCTTCAGCGGTGCCTTTCTGCACGGCGGGGCCCTCTTCAGCGGTGCCTTTCTGCACGGCGGGGCCCTCTTCAGCGGTGCCTTTCTGCACGGCGGGGCCCTCTTCAGCGGTGTCTTTCTGCACGGCGGGGCCCTCTTCAGCGGTGCCTTTCTGCACGGCGGGGCCCTCTTCAGCGGTGTCTTTCTGCACGGCGGGGCCCTCTTCAGCGGTGCCTTTCTGCACGGCGGGGCCCTCTTCAGCGGTGCTTGTCCAGTAATCCAAGGGAGCCAGACCTGGCCTGGACTCCCTGCTTAGTCGCCCTCCGACCGTGCAGTTGCTGGACCCTTCTGTGACGGAGTCCTAGGCCCGTGGGTGTCCTCCCTCACACCCGGGATGGGGCTTGTGGGGCCCTCCTGGTCAGCGCCCCTGCTGGCTGACTTCTCCGCCCTGCTGCCCTTGCCCTCCTTCGATGAGGCTCTCTGGCCCTTGCCTCCCCTGGATGTTGTGGCAGGTGAGGGCCCAGGACTTTGCTCCTTGGGGGCAGCCGTGTCAGTCTTCTCGCGTCGGCCCCTGATTTTACGGGTCCTCTTCCCAGGGGGGGGGCTGGCTGTTCCCTTGCTGCTGGCCGATGTATCTGTGCTGGGAAAGGGTGGACTCCAAAACCCCTGCACAATGTTGACACTTGAAGCAGGGCTGGTGGTGGCTGAGGTGCTCTTGGGACTCTTAGCACATGGAGGGGGTGGGTCAGGTGGGGCAAAGAAGTTAAGTTTGGAGAGGTAAAGTTTTTTAGGACCAATGTAAAGGGTAGGTGTAGTGGGTATGGGAGTGGAGGAAGAGGATGTGGTTGTAGGAGTCAGGTGTGCTGTCTTTGGGTGCAGGTGCTTGTGACGTAGGCTGTCGTGAGGTGGTTGGCTGTTGGGTGGGTGGCTGCCTGCGTTTGTGTGTCTTGGAAGAGGGGGTGACAGACACAGTGGGAGAGGACACAGGGGACGTGTAAATGGCAGTGGGGGTGGTGACTGCACGTGTGCGGACTGTACTGGAGGGTGTGCTGGTGATGGAAGTACTGGCTGATGGTGGTGTGCATGCAGGTGTGAGTGGAGATGTCACAGGGAGGGAGGAGGGAGACGAGCAGGAGGGGGACACAGGGGTGGTAGTGACTGTTGGCATGTCTGCATCTGGGTGTTGCTTGGGTGAATGCTTGTGTGATCTGTGGTGCTTATGTCTGGATGAGCTGCCCTTGGGTGTTGAGGTGTGTGCAGGCTGGTCTGATGGTGTGGATGGGATAGGCTGAGGAACAGGAGACAGAGACAGGGTGGAGGCAGTTAGAAGAGGGAGGCTGGAAACAGGGACAATGGCTGCCGGCAGTGCTGAGGCCAGAGCATTGAACGATTGTTGATGGGCAGCCTGACCCGAATGAATGCCCTCCAGGTAAGCATTGCTCCGATGCACCTCCCTCTCTACCCCCTGGATGGCATTCAAAAGGGTAGACTGCCCAACAATGATGGTCTGTAGGAGGTCAATGACCTCCGCACTAAGGGCAGCAGGGGTAACAGGGGCAGGGCCTGAGGTGCCTGGGGCGAAGGAGATGCCCGCCTTCTTGGGCGAGCGGGCACGGAGCGAAGGCTGAGGGGCTGCTGGGAGGGCGGAGCTGGTGCGCTGGGTGGCGGCTGTACCTGTAGAGGCGGTGGGCCCGGATGTTGCCACCACTGCTAGGGAGCTCCCTTCCGAGGACGTGTCGGTGTCGCTGGTGTCACCACGGGTCCCCGTTGTGGTGCTCCCCTCGCCCTCCGTATCACTGGTGACCTCGGTGTCTGTAGCATGGCCCACCGGGGCCTTGTGAGTTGCAGCTCCCTCGTGCTCCGATGCCAATTCTCCTCCGCCTGATGATGCTAATGCACACATGCACAAGAAGAGAAAGAAAAAGGGTGGGGGGAGAAATAAAAACAGGTTGAGTGCATGCATTGTCAACACCGTTGGCGGAGAGGACAGACACAGGAGCCTCATGCACTACGCCGTGCAATCGGGGTACACTACTCAGTACTTGTGACTAGGCCAACATGTCTATGGACAACATATGCGCACATGGGTGATGCTGGACCATGGCTTGCTGTACTTGGCACCCTACAGAGGTGGGGGGCGGGGGCACAGGGCCATGCCTAAAGGAGGGGACTACACTACAGAAAGCGCCCTGGCCTAATGTCACCCACAGCCCTCCTCCCCCACCCAGGCACCTCCACTGCGCGTAAAGATAGCAGTATGTGCTGGTACTCACCCCCTTGTGTCTGCTGTGATGTCCTCACGCGCCCATCCAATTCGGGGTAGGCCACCGCCAGGATCCGGGACATCAGGGGGGTCAAGGTACGACTGGCACCCCTCCTACGTTGGGAGGCCATCCCCAGCAGTGACTCAGCGGTCTTCCTGGTCCCGAGGCGGATGTCCTCCCACCTCTTTCGGCAGTGGGTGCCCCGTCTTGTGTGGACCCCCAGGGCCCGGACTTCCTTGGCGATGGCACGCCAAATGTCGACTTTCTGATGGGCGCTGACCTATTTGACATGTACAGGGTGGGAAAGGAAATTTCAACATTTTTCTGTATGTTAGATGTGATTGCCCCCCCTCCCCAACCCTTCCATGTGGCACATGCTCTCATCTGTCGTGCCTTGCACTCCTCATTCACTCCCCACCCCACCATCTTACATCCACCATACACAACCCAGGCATAGCCCATTCAACGTGCACCCAGTGTACTTACCTGTTGGTCTGGAGGACCGTAGAGTAGCGCATACTGGGGTAGGACCCCATCCACAAGTTTCTCCAACTCTTCTGAAGTGAAGGCAAGGGCCCTTTCCCCAGTCGCAGCAGCCATTGTCTCTTCCAGACCGAGGTCACAGCAGCACTTGCAGTATAGGTCCTCTCCTGTGGATGATCAGGTCTCGAGTTATTAAGCAGATAGAAAATGGTGGTCACGCCCGTCGGCGCACATCGTCATTGGCTCCTGAGACCCATAGGGTTCAATGTTAACCAATGCTGCTTTGCGCCGCGGTCTTCGACCGCCTACTGCCACGGTGAGCCACGCCAGCGCAGTGACCTCACATCCCACTGTCACACTTCACAGGTCAGGCAGCCGCCATTTCAAGGGCCCACATGGCCTGATTTCTACTGCGTCACACAGGCCTGGGCCTTGCATTGCCACACATACAAGCCTTTCAATGCATAGCGATTCGTGTACTGTGCAAGCTGTGGGAACGAACCTGAGGGTTGCTTGACTCTGTGCTCCATGTTGTCCTTCCTAGGCACCGTCCGCTGGGACTTGCGAGGAGAAGGATGAATCCTCCCGTGTACCGACCGCTGGTGGACCTGTCGACAATGGAAGAACGACATATTATACTTCGATACCGACTTGACAGAGCCACTATACATGAACTGTGTGCCCAGCTGGAGCCAGACCTGATGTCCCCCATCCGCCAACCCACAGGGATTCCCCCTCTGGTGCAGGTGCTGTCAGTACTCCATTTTTTGGCAAGTGGGTCTTTTCAGACAACAGTGGCCATGTCATCAGCGATGTCTCAGCCTATGTTTTCTAAGGTTTTGTCCAGAGTGTTGTCTGCCCTGATGAAATACATGCAGAGATACATTGTTTTCCCTGAGGAGGGTGATTTGGCCACTGTGAAGGGTGATTTCTATGCCCTTGGACATATCCCCAACATCATTGGTGCCATTGATGGGACCCATGTGGCTTTAGTATCCCCAAAAGACAATGAGCAGGTGTACAGAAATAGAAAAAGTTACCATTCGATGAATGTCCAGGTGGTCTGTTTGGCTGACCAGTACATCTCCCATCTAAATGCCAAGTTCCCTGGGTCAGTGCATGACGCGTATGTCATGCGAAATAGCAGCATCCCTTATGTGATGGAACAGCTACAGAGACACCGTGTGTGGCTAATTGGTGACTCTGGTTACCCCAATCTGCCTTGGCTATTGACCCCAGTGAGGAATCCCCGGACCAGGGCAGAGGAACGGTACAATGAGGCATATGGGCGAACTAGGAGGATTATAGAACGGACCCTCGGGGTCCTGAAGGCCAGGTTTAGGTGCCTGCATATGACAGGGGGATCCCTCATGTACTCACCAAAGAAGGTGTGTCATATCATCGTGGCCTGCTGTATGCTTCACAACCTGGCTTTGCGACGCCAGGTGCCTTTCCTGCAGGAGGATGGTCCAGATGGTGGTGTTGTAGCAGCTGTGGAGCCTGTGGAGAGTGAAGAGGAGGAAGACGACGGGGACGACACGGACAAGAGGGACACAGTTATACAACAGTATTTTCAGTAGCACCCAGGTAAGAATCACCCACGCCATTTTACATTTACTTCTGGCCTCCTGCATCTCTACTTTCTGTGTTTCCCCCCAGTTCCTTTTCACTGATTTTTGACTTTCCCTTCCCTTTTCAGAGCTGTATGACCCACAGCGTGACTTCTGCTTTGTTTGCCCATGGACTAATGCTTATTGACACTGGTATGTTGTCATCACAATGTAAATGAACATTATTGCACCGTTATGTGAAATACATTTGTAAAGAATACAAGCAGACTCCTGACATTTGAAGTGCAATTGGTGATTTATTTTAAGTGCTGCGTATAGGTCCGTGATAGTAAAACGGTGATGGGTGGGGGTGGAGTAATGCCATGGCAGAGTCCAGTTCTCAGTGGCACAGGTGCAATGTCCATATGCCTGTGGAAGGATGGAGCAGGGGCAGTTCAAGGTTGGACAGGGTGACAATGTGGGACAGTGGGATGACATCAGGGAGTATCTTAGGCTGGCGGGGGTCTTGGCATCCTACTCTGTCTTCTTGTGTGATCTCAGGTTCCGCTTGCGGGGTGGTTGATCTTCAGCAGGAGGTGGGGTTCTGGTGGCCTGTCGTGGTGTGGGGGCCTCCTGTCCACTTGCGCCGGCAGAGGTGGTAGGCTGTTCGTCGTCCGGGCTGGTGACAGGGGCCCTTTGGGGTGCCACATGGTCCCGCAATGTGGTGACTATCTGGTTGAGGGCCAGCACGATGGTCCCCATTGCGGTACCGATGTGCCGGAGTTCGTCTCTGAACCACATGTACCGTTCCTCCTGCTGTGCCTGGATCTCCTGGAACCTGGCCAGTACCGTCGCCATCGTCTCCTGGGAGTGGTGGTATGCTCCCATGATGGTGGTGAGGGCCTCTTGGAGAGTGGGTTCCCTGGGCCGGTCAACCCCCTCTCGCACAGCAGCCCTCCCAGTTGCCCTGTTTCCCCGGGCCTCTGTCCCCTGGACGGTGTGCCCACTACCACTGCCCCCAGGTCCCTGTTGTTGTTGGGGTGGTGGGTCAGCCTGGGTGCCCTGTAGTGGCGGACACACCGCTGATTGACGCGTCCTGGAGACGGAGGCATGGGCCCGCTGGGTGGGAGCTGTGCTGGTATTCCCAGAGGGGTTTGGGTCTGCTGCGGCCTGTGTCTGTGTGTGGGAACCGACTGTCCAGAGGTCCCCGATGGTCCGGGCTGGTCATCAGGTTCCAGGTCGACAGAGCTGCTGTCATCACTGGGGGCCTGTTCTGGGGGCGGGATGGACAAATCTGGACCCTCCTGGCCGGTTGTGAGAAAGTAGCCTCTTTCTAGCCTTGTTACCCCCACTTTTGGCCTGTTTGTGAGTGTATGTCAGGGTTTTTCACTGTCTCACTGGGATCCTGCTAGCCAGGGCCCAGTGCTCATAGTGAAAACCCTATGTTTTCAGTATGTTTGTTATGTGTCACTGGGACCCTGCTAGTCAGGACCCCAGTGCTCATAAGTTTGTGGCCTATATGTATGTGTTCCCTGTGTGGTGCCTAACTGTCTCACTGAGGCTCTGCTAACCAGAACCTCAGTGGTTATGCTCTCTCATTTCTTTCCAAATTGTCACTAACAGGCTAGTGACCAATTTTACCAATTCACATTGGCTTACTGGAACACCCTTATAATTCCCTAGTATATGGTACTGAGGTACCCAGGGTATTGGGGTTCCAGTAGATCCCTATGGGCTGCAGCATTTCTTTTGCCACCCATAGGGAGCTCTGACAATTCTTACACAGGCCTGCCACTGCAGCCTGAGTGAAATAACATCCACGTTATTTCACAGCCATTTTACACTGCACTTAAGTAACTTATAAGTCACCTATAGGTCTAACCTTTACCTGGTAAAGGTTAGGTGCAAAGTTACTTAGTGTGAGGGCACCCTGGCACTAGCCAAGGTGCCCCCACATTGTTCAGGGCAATTCCCCGGACTTTGTGAGTGCGGGGACACCATTACACGCGTGCACTACATATAGGTCACTACCTATATGTAGCTTCACAATGGTAACTCCGAATATGGCCATGTAACATGTCTATGATCATGGAATTGCCCCCTCTATGCCATCCTGGCATAGTTGGCACAATCCCATGATCCCAGTGGTCTGTAGCACAGACCCTGGTACTGCCAAACTGCCCTTCCTGGGGTTTCACTGCAGCTGCTGCTGCTGCCAACCCCTCAGACAGGCAGCTGCCCTCCTGGGGTCCAGCCAGGCCTGGCCCAGGATGGCAGAACAAAGGACTTCCTCTGAGAAAGGGTGTTACACCCTCTCCCTTTGGAAAATGGTGTGAAGGCAGTGGAGGAGTAGCCTCCCCCAGCCTCTGGAAATGCTTTCTTGGGCACAGATGTGCCCAATTCTGCATAAGCCAGTCTACACCGGTTCAGGGGACCCCTTAGCCCTGCTCTGGCGCGAAACTGGACAAAGTAAAGGGGAGTGACCACTCCCCTGACCTGCACCTCCCCTGGGAGGTGTCCAGAGCTCCTCCAGTGTGCTCCAGACCTCTGCCATCTTGGAAACAGAGGTGCTGCTGGCACACTGGACTGCTCTGAGTGGCCAGTGCCACCAGGTGACGTCAGAGACTCCTTCTGATAGGCTCCTTCAGGCGTTGCTAGCCTATCCTCTCTCCTAAGTAGCCAAACCCTCTTTTCTGGCTATTTAGGGTCTCTGTCTCTGGGGAAACTTTAGATAACAAATGCAAGAGCTCATCCGAGTTCCTCTGCATCTCTCTCTTCACCTTCTGCCAAGGAATCGACTGCTGACCGCACTGGAAGCCTGCAAACCTGCAACATAGTAGCAAAGACGACTACTGCAACTCTGTAACGCTGATCCTGCCGCCTTCTCGACTGTTTTCCTGGTGGCGCATGCTGTGGGGGTAGTCTGCCTCCTCTCTGCACTAGAAGCTCCGAAGAAATCTCCCGTGGGTCGACGGAATCTTCCCCCTGCAACCGCAGGCACCAAAAAGCTGCATTACCGGTCCCTTGGGTCTCCTCTCAGCACGACGAGCGAGGTCCCTCGAATCCAGCAACTCTGTCCAAGTGGCCCCCACAGTCCAGTGACTCTTCAGTCCAAGTTTGGTGGAGGTAAGTCCTTGCCTCACCTTGCTAGACTGCATTGCTGGGAACCGTGACTTTTGCAGCTACTCCGGCCTCCGTGCACTTCCGGCGGAAATCCTTTGTGCACAGTCCAGCCTGGGTCTACGGCACTCTAACCTGCATTGCACGACCTCCTAAGTTGTTCTCCGGCGACGTGGGACTTCTTTGTGCGACTTCTGGTGAGCACCGTTTCACGCATCCTCGTAGTGCCTGTTTCTGGCACTTCTCCGGGTGCTACCTGCTGCTAAGAGGGCTCCTTGTCTTGCTCGACGTCTCCTCTACCTCCTGGTCCAATTTGAGACCTCCTGGTCCCTCCTGGGCCACAGCAGCATCCAAAAATGCTAACCGCATGATTCCAGCTAGCAAGGCTTGTTGGTGTTCTTTCGGCGGGAAAACACTTCTGCATAACTCTCCACGGCAAGAGGGATCCGTACACCAAAGGGGAAGTCTCTATCCCTTTTCGTTCCTGCAGAAACCTCTGCTTCTTCTGTCCAGTAGAAGCTTCTTTGCACCCACAGCTGGCATTTCCTGGGCATATGCTCATCTCCGACTGGCTTGTGACTTTTGGACTTGGTCCCCTTATTCCACAGGTACCCTAGATTGGAAATCCATCGTTGTTGCATTGTTGTTTGTGTCTTTCCTGCATTATTCCTCTAACACGACTTCTTTATCCTTAGGGAAACTTTAGTGCACTTTGCACTCACTTTTCAGGGTCTTGGGGAGGGTTATTTTTCTAACTCTCACTATTTTCTAATAGTCCCAGCGACCCTCTACAAGGTCACATAGGTTTGGGGTCCATTTGTGGTTCGCATTCCACTTTTGGAGTATATAGTTTGTGTTGCCCCTATCCCTATGTGTCCCCATTGCATCCTATTGTAACTATACATTGTTTGCACTGTTTTCTAAGACTATACTGCATATTTTTGCTATTGTGTATATATATCTTGTGTATATTTCCTATCCTCTCCCTGAGAGTACACTCTAAGATACTTTGGCATATTGTCATAAAAATAAAGTACCTTTATTTTTAGTATAACTGTGCATTGTGTTTTCTTATGATATTGTGCATATGACACTAAGTGGTACTGTAGTAGCTTCACCCGTCTCCTAGTTCAGCCTAAGCTGCTCTGCTAAGCTACCATTATCTATCAGCCTAAGCTGCTAGACACCCTATACACTAATAAGGGATAAATGGGCCTGGTGCAAGGTGCAAATACCCCTTGGTACTCACTACAAGCCAGTCCAGCCTCCTACATTGGTTGTGCAGCGGTGGGATAAGTGCTTTGAGACTACTTACCACTCTTGTCATTGTACTTTTCATAAGAGAAAAATATACAAAACAAAGTCAGTGTATATACACATAGCCAAAAAGTTTTGCATTTCCTCTTTTCACTCTTTTCTAAGTGCTGAAAAGTCCTTCTAAACTTTCTAAAAAGTTCTAAAAAGTTTTAAAAGTTTTTTTTTCTGTCTTTCTAAAAGCTCTGACAAACTTTTTTCTCTTTTTCTATCACTTTAACTCTCTCTAAAAACGTCTGGCACAGGCCAAAATGTTGACCTGTCTAAGATTGCATATGATCACCTTAGCTGGAAAGGAGCAAGGAGTCTCTGCATAGAGAGAGGTTTGAGTGTAGGGAAGAATCCTTCCTTGGAACTGTTACTTAACATGCTTAGAGAACAAGATAAGGCTAAAAGTGCCCCATCTGTTGAAAAAGTAGCTAATGGTTCTCAATCTGATCCAGGGACTCCCCCAGGTAAAGTTTCAGGAAAGAAACTTCTTAGCCTTCCCATTACAAGACAGTCTAGCATAGTTGGTACTGAGGTGGAATCACATCATACAGATGATGTGCTCTCACATTACACTGTCAGCCAAGCTGTTAGGGTGCCCTCTGTAAGGGACAGGTCTCCTTCTGTTCATTCCCATCATACCTCTGTATCTAGAAATGTCCCTCCCACCAACCCTGATGACAGATTGTTAGAAAGGGAACTCAATAAGTTGAGGGTGGAACAAACCAGACTGAAGCTTAAAAAGCAACAGCTGGATTTGGATAGACAGTCTTTAGAATTAGAGAAGGAAAGACAGAAGTTGGGTTTAGAAACCCATGGTGGCAGCAGCAGTATTCCCCATAGTCATCCTGCAAAAGAGCATGATTCCAGGAATCTGCACAAGATAGTTCCCCCTTATAAGGAGGGGGATGACATTTACAAGTGGTTTGCTGCACTTGAGAGGGCCTGTGTTGTACAGGATGTCCCTCAAAGGCAGTGGGCTGCTATCCTATGGCTATCATTTAGTGGAAAAGGTAGGGATAGGCTCCTTACTGTGAAAGAAAGTGATGCCAATAATTTTACAGTACTTAAGAATGCACTCCTGGAGGGTTATGGCTTAACCACTGAACAGTACAGGATAAACTCAGAGAGACCAAAAAGGAGTCTTCACAAGACTGGGTTGATTTCATTGACCATTCAGTGAAGGCCTTGGAGGGGTGGTTACATGGCAGTAAAGTTACTGATTATGACAGCCTGTATAACTTGATCCTGAGAGAGCATATTCTTAATAATTGTGTGTCTGATTTGTTGCACCAGTACTTGGTGGACTCTGATCTGACCTCTCCCCAAGAATTGGGAAAGAAGGCAGACAAATGGGTCAGAACAAGGGTGAACAGAAAAGTTCATACAGGTGGTGACAAAGAGAACAAGAAGAAAGATGGTGAAAAATCTCAAGATAAGCATGGGGATAAGGGTAAAACCAAAGATCCCACTTCAAATCTTAAACACTCTTCAGAGGGTGGGGATAAAACAAATTCTTCCTCTTCTTCTCAACCCACACACATTAAAAAGCCTTGGTGCTTTGTGTGTAAAAACAGAGGCCATAGGCCAGGGGATAAGTCCTGTCCAGGTAAACCCCCTCAGCCTACCACCACTAATACATCAAGCTCTAGTGCCCCTAGAAGTAGTGGTACTAGTGGTGGGACTGCTGGCAACAGTCAAGTTAAGGGTGTAGTTGGGTTCACTTATGGGTCCATAGTAGAAACTGGGGTAGTCAGTCCCAAGACAGTTTCTGTCACACCTAGTGGCATTGGCCTTGCCACACTGGCTGCTTGTCCCCTTACAATGGATAAGTACAGGCAGACAGTTTCAATAAATGGTGTTGAGGCCTTGGCCTACAGGGACACAGGTGCCAGTATCACTTTGGTGACTGAAAACCTAGTGCACCCTGATCAACACATCATTGGACAACAGTATAAGATTATTGATGTCCATAACTCCACTAAGTTTCTTCCCTTAGCTATAATTCAGTTTAGTTGGGGTGGAGTTACTGGCCCTAAGCAGGTGGTGGTATCACCTAGCTTACCTGTAGACTGTCTCTTAGGTAATGACCTAGAGGCCTCAGGTTGGGCTGATGTAGAGTTTTATGCCCATGCAGCCATGCTGGGCATCCCAGAGGAATTGTTCCCTCTCATTTCTACTGAAATGAAAAAGCAAAGGAGAGAAGGCCTGAAAACTCAGGATCCCTCTCCAACAACAGGTAAAAAGGGTATCACAGTATCCCCTAACCACCCTACCATTCAGGATACCATTCCTGTGGTGGGAGAAACCTCTCCTGGGGTGGCACCTGTTCCAAGGGAATCATCAGTTGGCAAAACTGTACTCCCTGAGGTAGAAGTACCTCTCTGTGGGATAACTAACATTGGTGAGAAAAAGAGCACCATTTTAGTTAACATGGAGCATCCCTCCAACCCTCCCAGAGAAACTTTAGTGCAGAAACCCTGCACTGCCTCACAACACTTAGGACAGCATCCCTGCCCTAGTGTGGAGCTCATAGGACAGCATCCCTGCCCTGCTCCAACTCAAGAGAAACAGCATCCCTGTTCTCTCTTCCAGCCATATGGACAAAGTTTTTGCCCAGCTATGGCTTTCCTGAGACAGCATCCCTGTCTGGCATTTCCATCACTACAAATAGGTTCAGTGGACAATTTCCACTGCTCTAAACTAAAACTTACTGATAGAAACTCTGAAAATACATCTTCACATTGTTGCTTAGCTAAAAAACTTCAAACAGGGTGGTTTACATCCCCACAGGGAAGTAACCATATAGTGGATGATAAAGGGAGTAACCAGTCTATTGCAGAGCTACTCTCTACTTATCACCACTTAGACAATAAAGTCTCAACTGGCCAAGGTTAGCCTTATTGCCCTTCGTTTGGGGGGGGGGGGTTGTGTGAGAAAGTAGCCTCTTTCTAGCCTTGTTACTCCCACTTTTGGCCTGTTTGTGAGTGTATGTCAGGGTTTTTCACTGTCTCACTGGGATCCTGCTAGCCAGGGCCCAGTGCTCATAGTGAAAACCCTATGTTTTCAGTATGTTTGTTATGTGTCACTGGGACCCTGCTAGTCAGGACCCCAGTGCTCATAAGTTTGTGGCCTATATGTATGTGTTCCCTGTGTGGTGCCTAACTGTCTCACTGAGGCTCTGCTAACCAGAACCTCAGTGGTTATGCTCTCTCATTTCTTTCCAAATTGTCACTAACAGGCTAGTGACCAATTTTACCAATTCACATTGGCTTACTGGAACACCCTTATAATTCCCTAGTATATGGTACTGAGGTACCCAGGGTATTGGGGTTCCAGGAGATCCCTATGGGCTGCAGCATTTCTTTTGCCACCCATAGGGAGCTCTGACAATTCTTACACAGGCCTGCCACTGCAGCCTGAGTGAAATAACGTCCACGTTATTTCACAGCCATTTTACACTGCACTTAAGTAACTTATAAGTCACCTATAGGTCTAACCTTTACCTGGTAAAGGTTAGGTGCAAAGTTACTTAGTGTGAGGGCACCCTGGCACTAGCCAAGGTGCCCCCACATTGTTCAGGGCCAATTCCCCGGACTTTGTGAGTGCGGGGACACCATTACACACGTGCACTACATATAGGTCACAACCTATATGTAGCTTCACAATGGTAACTCCGAATATGGCCATGTAACATGTCTATGATCATGGAATTGCCCCCTCTATGACATCCTGGCATAGTTGGCACAATCCCATGATCCCAGTGGTCTGTAGCACAGACCCTGATACTGCCAAACTGCCCTTCCTGGGGTTTCACTGCAGCTGCTGCCAACCCCTCAGACAGGCAGCTGCCCTCCTGGGGTCCAGCCAGGCCTGGCCCAGGATGGCAGAACAAAGGACTTCCTCTGAGAGAGGGTGTTACACCCTCTCCCTTTGGAAAATTGTGTGAAGGCAGGGGAGGAGTAGCCTCCCCCAGCCTCTGGAAATGCTTTCTTGGGCACAGATGTGCCCAATTCTGCATAAGCCAGTCTACACTGGTTCAGGGGACCCCTTAGCCCTGCTCTGGCGCGAAACTGGACAAAGGAAAGGGGAGTGACCACTCCCCTGACCTGCACCTCCCCTGGGAGGTGTCCAGAGCTCCTCCAGTGTGCTCCAGACCTCTGCCATCTTGGAAACAGAGGTGCTGCTGGCACACTGGACTGCTCTGAGTGGCCAGTGCCACCAGGTGACGTCAGAGACTCCTTCTGATAGGCTCCTTCAGGTGTTGCTAGCCTATCCTCTCTCCTAAGTAGCCAAACCCTCTTTTCTGGCTATTTAGGGTCTCTGTCTCTGGGGAAACTTTAGATAACGAATGCAAGAGCTCATCCGAGTTCCTCTGCATCTCTCTCTTCACCTTCTGCCAGGGAATCGACTGCTGACCGCACTGGAAGCCTGCAAACCTGCAACATAGTAGCGAAGACGACTACTGCAACTCTGTAACGCTGATCCTGCCGCCTTCTCGACTGTTTTCCTGGTGGTGCATGCTGTGGGGGTAGTCTGCCTCCTCTCTGCACTAGAAGCTCCGAAGAAATCTCCCGTGGGTCGACGGAATCTTCCCCCTGCAACCGCAGGCACCAAAAAGCTGCATTACTGGTCCCTTGGGTCTCCTCTCAGCACGACGAGCGAGGTCCCTCGAATCCAGCGACTCTGTCCAAGTGGCCCCCACAGTCCAGTGACTCTTCAGTCCAAGTTTGGTGGAGGTAAGCCCTTGCCTCACCTCGCTAGCCTGCATTGCTGGGAAACGTGACTTTTGCAGCTACTCCGGCCTCCGTGCACTTCCGTTGGAAATCCTTAGTGCACAGTTCAGCCTGGATCCACGGCACTCTAACCTGCATTGCACGACTTCCTAAGTTGTTCTCCGGTGACGTGGGACTTCTTTGTGCGACTTCGGGTGAGCACCGTTTCACGCATCCTCGTAGTGCCTGTTTCTGGCACTTTTCCGGGTGCTACCTGCTGCTAAAAGGACTCCTTGTCTTGCTCGACGTCTCCTCTACCTCCTGGTCCAATTTGAGACCTCCTGGTCCCTCCTGGGCCACAGCAGCATCCAAAAATGCTAACCGCATGATTCGCAGCTAGCAAGGCTTGTTGGTGTTCTTTCGGCGGGAAAACACTTCTGCACAACTCTTCACGGCGAGTGGGATCCATCCACCTAAGGGAAAGTCTCTAGCCCTTTTCGTTCCTGCAGAAACCTCTGCTTCTTCTGTCCAGTAGAAGCTTCTTTGCACCCACAGCTGGCATTTCCTGGGCATATGCTCATCTCCGACTGGCTTGTGACTTTTGGACTTGGTCCCCTTATTCCACAGGTACCCTAGATTGGAAATCCAGTGTTGTTGCATTGTTGGTTTGTGTCTTTCCTGCATTATTCCTCTAACACGACTTCTTTGTCCTTAGGGGAACTTTAGTGCACTTTGCACTCACTTCTCAGGGTCTTGGGGAGGGTTATTTTTCTAACTCTCACTATTTTCTAATAGTCCCAGCGACCCTCTACAAGGTCACATAGGTTTGGGGTCCATTCGTGGTTCGCATTCCACTTTTGGAGTATATGGTTTGTGTTGCCCCTATCCCTATGTGTCCCCATTGCATCCTATTGTAACTATACATTGTTTGCACTGTTTTCTAAGACTATACTGCATATTTTTGCTATTGTGTATATATATCTTGTGTATATTTCCTATCCTCTCCCTGAGGGTACACTCTAAGATACTTTGGCATATTGTCATAAAAATAAAGTACCTTTATTTTTAGTATAACTGTGTATTGTGTTTTCTTATGATATTGTGCATATGACACTAAGTGGTACTGTAGTAGCTTCACCCGTCTCCTAGTTCAGCCTAAGCTGCTCTGCTAAGCTACCATTATCTATCAGCCTAAGCTGCTAGACACCCTATACACTAATAAGGGATAACTGGGCCTGGTGCAAGGTGCAAATACCCCTTGGTACTCACTACAAGCCAGTCCAGCCTCCTACACCGGTGTGTTGGCGTTCGGGCCCTGCAGGGGTAAAAGAGTATGGTTATTGCTTCTGTGTGTGCCATGGCGTGCGATTTGTGGGTGCCCTTGTCCCCCAGTGCTGGCATTCCCTTGTGGGAGGAGTTGTGAGGGTGGTTTGGGGGGGGGATGGGTTTGTGCAGTGGTCATGCTTGGGTGATGGGTGTCCATGGTTTGTGTTGGCATTCAGGGCTTGGTGTTGTGTTGGGTGGGTTGTGCTGGTGAGACATTGGCAGGGAGGAAGTGTGCTGGGGGGTTGGGGGTGAGGGTGGGGGTGCGGGTTGGCATGCTGGTGGTTGGGGGGGTGAAGTATTTGGGATTAGACTTACCAGAGTCCATTCCTCCGCCTACTCCAACGATGCCCGCAGGATGCAGGATGTTCAAGACCTCTTGCTCCCATGATGTGAATTCGGGTGGAGTGGGTGGGGGTCCGCCGCCAGTCTTCTGCACAGCGATGTTGTGTCTTGACACCATCGACCGCACCTTCCCCCGTAGGTCGTTCCAGCGCTTTCGGATGTCTTCCCGGTTTCTGGGATGCTGTCCCACAGCGTTGACCCTGTCGACGATCCTTTGCCATAGCTCCGCCTTCCTGGCTATTGTGGTGTGCTGCACCTGTGTGCCGAATAGCTAGGGCTCTACCCTGATTATTTCCTCCACCATGACCCTGAGTTCTTGGTCCGAGAACCTGGGGTGTCTTTGGGGTGCCATGGGGTGGTGTGGGGTGGTGTTTGTGGTGATGAGTGTGGTGTGTGTGGTGGTGTGTGGTGTTTTGTGCGTGGATGTAGTGTGGGTGATGATGTTGTGTTCCTCTGTGTGTTGGGGTTTGCGATAGCTGTGCTCTCTCTCTCTCTCTCTCTCTCTCTCGCCTTCTCTCCAAATTTCTAGTAGTGGGGGTTTGTGGGTGATGTGGGTGTGTGTTTTATAGTTGATTGGATGTGTGGGTGTGGTGTGTGTATGTGTATCAGGTGTGTGTATTTCGAATTGTCCAATGTGGCTGTGTTTTGTAAAGATGTGTGTATTTTGACCGCGGCGGTGTGTACCGCCAATGGAATACCGCGGTTGAAAGACCGCCGCGTGGATTCGTGGGTCGTAATGGCATAGGCGTGTTCGTGTTGGCGTGACGGTGGAGGTTTGGTCATCTCCAGTTTATCGCTGACCGCTGATGAGGCGGCCTTCCGTGGATGTCGGGTTTTTGGCGGTTTGGAAGTTGTGGGTCAGAATGACCGTGGCGGTTTGCCGCAGCCGCGGCGGTAGAATGGCGGACTTCTGACCGGCGGTAAGGGCCTTTTACCGCCGAGGTCAGAATGACCCCCAGTGTCTCTAACACAGTACGTACCAAACATGTACACATGTCAGAGGTTTGTGTAGTCCACACACACACGTCACCATGAAGTCGTAACCAAAAATTAATGACATATGAGTGGTAACCTACCTATATTGCACTCATCAGCCATCCTCAATGATCCCTGAGTTTTGTTTGTCCTGTGAAATGTAATGTCCTCTAAGTCAAACAACTACACACATCACATGAGTCAACACATGTTACAAACACATACCCTGACTGTTGTAGATCACAGATTGCCATTAGAAGTAGATACACATTTGGCACACTCATACACACTCACTCATACATTTGCATTACGTCCAAAGTATTGTATGTGGTTCCTTCAGAAACGCACACATCATTGTTACAGACCATTCACACCTAAAACACAAAGTTGCATGCTCTAACACATGTGGCCAAACACTATATTACACACTGCAGGCCATACCATCATGTTTTCATGTTGATACAGGGTGCATCCATGTTAAATATTAGAAAATCATGCCATCGCAGAGTCAAAACTTTTGATGCAAATGCGTCAAAACTCCAGCAAATGCAAACTAAGCATACATGGGCCCTTACCTTGAATTCCACCTGCACACCACACGCATGTGGATATCCATTGAAATTGAAGTATACAGGTAATGCGTGGTATTTTGCCACACATGTAGATGATGCATCAAAAATATTCACATCGTATGCGTAAAAAAAATATATGTATGATGGAAAATAGGCTGCAATGGGACAGGAAGTGATTTAATAGAAAATCCTGTTTACAGGCATGGTACAGTGGTGTACTTTCACTTTCACTTTACAGTCTGTGCTATTTCTTGACTGTGTGGATGTGTCCCAGTGTTGCTGGTGTCTCAATTGCGTTTATTGTATCTTTTGGTGTCTCTCTTGTTGTGTCTTTTGTGAAATCTGTTTATTTCTTGTACCTGTGTATGTGATTTTGTGTAGCTTAGTGTCTCTAATATTGTATTTGTACTATTGGGTGTCTGTCTGGGGGTTTGATTCATTGGGTTAGTTGGAGTTCTTAGGTTTGGGGTCTAGGTGTCCTTCATTTTCATTTCTTTTCCTCTTTTGTTCTACATTTTCTGTTTGAATTTGTTGTTCATGGACATGTCAGGAAGGGTGAGGCTGACACATGGGGGGGAGGAGCTTGGAGGCTTTGTGTGGCTGGTGTGCCACTTTCTACCCTTGATGCTGGATATGGGTGGGTGGGTCATACAGGGGTATTACACAGAGGTGAGGCGGCTTCAGTGGGGCAAGGTGCTCTACCACCTCAAGAGGGTGTACCATATGAGCAGGAATGAGCACCAGATAAAGCATCGCTGGGCTGCCCTAGTGGCCAGAGAGCAGAATCTGCTGGACCACCTGGGTGTGGTGATCGGTGGCCCTGTTGATGAGTATCACATTGACAAATGTGTACAGTAGAATGCTCCTGAGTGACAGTAGCAGATGTGTTGCGTGCTGCATGCACTGTTTGAGGGAAGGTTGAATGCAAGCAGAACAAAGTGTTAGTGTCACAGTAGTGAGATGGAGTCCACATGTCTGTACATGTTAACAATGCAGGCCTGAGGTTTGTTGAATCATGTACGACTATCACTTTGGGCCACATGTACGAAGTAATTTTTTATTGTCACAAACGGCCTAGTTTTCAAAATTGGTATGTTTACGTCAATAAATGTTTTAAATCGAATGCACATACCCAATTTTGCCATTCTGCAATCACATTGCTGAATCATAAAACAGTCTTAGATAGTGGCAGTTAGGAAGGGGCGTTCCCTTCCTATTTGCAAGTCGCAGTCTGATGTATGATTGTTTTGTGTCCCTGAATGCCATCACAAAACAATTGCAGTTACCACCAGTTTCAAGCTAGTGCAAACCCATTCACAAAAGGGAAGGGGTCCCCATGGAACCTCTTCCACCTTTGAGACTGCATGCAAAAACATTGTTTCAGAGCAGGCAGTGGTCCCACGGACCACTGGCTGCTTTAAAAAAATTAAAATAAAAGTTATAATATTTGTTTTTGACATGCTTTATGTTTACCCTTAAAGAAATAAGGCTGCATTTAAAAAAAGAAAATGCAGCTTAATTTGAAAGCAGTCACAGACATGGTGGTCTGCTGAGCCCAGCAGGCCACCATCCCTGTGAGCGCCGCCATTCCCAAGGGGTTTGCAAAATAAGACCTACCTCATGAATATTCATGAAGTAGGCCATTTGCTACCCCATTTGTGAATTGCAAACAGTGTCATTGACAGTGTTGTACATCAGAATGTCCTACTCGCAAATTGCGATTTGCTAAGTCTCACAATGTGCAAATCACAAAACCTGGGGCCAGATGTAGCAAAATAACATTTTGCGACTTGCAAATAGCGAGTCATTGCGACTCGCTGTTTGCAAGTCGCAAAATGTTATGCAGAACGGTGTCTCAGACACCGTCTGCAAGTCGGTATGGGGTCGCAATGACCCACCTCATGAATATTCATGAGGTGGGTCGCAAATTGCGGCCCCATACCGACTATGGGCACACGCAAACATGGAGGCCTGCTGTCGTCAGCAGACCTCCATGTTCGTGACTGCTTTAAATAAAGCAGTTTTTTTTTTTTTTAAGTGTAGCCCGTTTTCCTTAAAGGAAAACAAACTGCACTTAAAAAAAAAACGAAACCTTTAGTTTCGGTATTTTTTCAGTTCAGGGAGTGGTCCCTTGGACCACTCCCTGCCCTGAAAAAATGTTTCTGCGTCCAGTCACAAACTGGAAGGGGTCCCATGGGGACCCCTTCCAATTTGCGAGTGGGTTACTTGAAGTGGATGGTAACTGCAACACCATTTGCGACCGCAAATGGTGTTGCATACCACTAGGAATCGCAAATAGGAAGGGAACACCCTTTCCTATTTGCGATTCTGAAATGCATTTTGCGAGTCGGTCCGACTCTCAGAATGCATTTCTGCATAGGAAAATGTGATTTGCAACTCGCAAACGGCAGTTTTTGCCGTTTGCGAGTTGCAATTCCTTTCCTACATCTGGCCCCTGATCTTTAGCGCTACATTGTCATCATTACACACACACACGATCCCTGCCATTACGTTGGCAAAGGGGGCATACCCAGCTTGGGGGACACTGCCAACAGGGCATTTGTTACCTCCATACAACTGTGCCACATCTGTCATGGACCACTGAATGCATGATAATTGAAGACAGAAAATTGAGCCACATGTCCATCACACAGTAACTCAGTGTGCCTTGATGCACAAGCCACAATACCTGAGTCACTTGTATCGCAGTGTACCAGGGAAGTGCCATTGAAATTTTCACCCAAATACAAATCATGCCATGGAGTACCGTCTGAAATGGTTCAGCCACATATGGTTGTGGTAGGGTTTAGCACCACATGATTGTTAGGCCCAGTGCATGTGTGCAGATGTGTGGCTATCACTCACTGGAGCGTCAGTGTCAATGTGAGTTTGCAGTGGTATGTCTGTTGTACTATCTACATGCAGGATCACCAGCTAACCATTGTAAAACGTTACACACTGTGATATGTTGTTCACTTGTATGTACAGTGATCTGACATTGAGCGTATATTTCCTTTCCATGTCTGACAGGTGGGCCTGCCCCTCTATACCATCGGGGAAATGGCAAGATTTCAGGACCCAGACGTATCCAGTAAGTGTGATAATGTCTGTCCCATGTAGTGATTGCGGCTGTTGTGTGAGTGTGTTGCACTCATTGCAAGATACGATGAGCTGGCACATGATCTGATATCTTACTAGGCTGGATGGTGACATAGTTTTCTATACAAGGGTTACCCATTCACAAGCAGAGAGTCACAGCTTGGGAGTCTTGTGCTGCACAATAGGCAGCAGCGTATGAACAAGGCAATTAGTAGCCACATGTAGGCCCACAAGTGACTTGTAAGTGCACCAGTGTCAGTATATTGGCACTAGGTCATACCCTCATTCTCACAACAAAGTGATGCATCAATTTTCCACACAAAATTGTGCATCCCCCTATGTACATGTAGGACTGTATGGGTTACTGTCCACCAGCATCTAGCCCCATAAGTTGTACTACATTTATGTGAAACCTTTGTGGTATGTAATAGGCATGCATGCCAGACGTGTGCTGGCATCAATGTGGGTGTTTTGGGAATTGTGTTGGCAGATCAGGTGTTGATGGTTGTCCACAACTGGACACATGAATGTAGCTGTGAATGACCTATGGATACCTTATTCCTAGGTGGCAGCCTTCCTCACATGTGTTCCCCTCACTAAATCCATGTATAAGTGGACATGCCTTCGTGGTTGTCCTCAACAGTTGTGATGATGTAGTGCATGCCCATCACCCCTGAGGCACAGGAGCAGGGGAACAACATATATGTAGGTAGATGTGATGGTCACAGTGAAGATGACAGTCATCTCATTCAAGCATGCATGTGCCCCAAACAACACTGGCCCCTTATGATTAGCAAATGCATACCATCTTGCCAATTACATCTACCAGTCACCGGTCTTGTGTGCTTTGAAGTTGACTCAGATAATGAAGATTAGTGGGCCTAGCCCATGTGAAGTGGTTGCTGCCTTTGCATTGTGACAAATTGCATAAATCAATGGACAGATCACTTTATTTGGTCCAACTATTGTTGTGCTTTACTGTGGTGTTCATGACATGATGGGTAGACAGTGTTGCCCATACATTCAATCAGGGACATTGTATTATCTGGACTGTGATTAGGACTGCATGTGCAAATTGAGGCAGAGTGTTAGATTATCATCTATATATGCATCACACAACAATGACACTTTTGGTTGCCTGCCTCATTTTTACAGCTCCCAACATGGATGTTGCAGAAATCAGGGCATTCCAAAAGCGGGCAGTGAGATATCGCCACATCTTGGACATAGAGTCTGGGGTCTGGAAGATGGCATGAGGCTATCAAAGAGAGCGAGCCACAGGGGTATGGCGGGCTTTCAACCAAGGGGGACCCGCATCGGCCGCAAAGAGTGTGGCCAGCACCACATCTACACAGGGGACCACAGCCACCACTGTCACATATTCCCCACCTGCTGCACCATCAACCTCAGCACCACAGCCCACCCACCACGCCTGCTACAATGGACATGTCGGCAAAAGGGGAGCTCCAGAGGGACATGAAAAAGGCCCTCAAAAAGCAGGACAGCATACAAAATGATGTTGACAGGAACACAAAAAGACTGAAGCCCATCAAAAAGACACTGAGGAGGGCCAACCTCGGAACTCTTGCCTCCCTTCACCCCTAGTTCAGTCCCCTCCCTCCTCACTCCTCATCCTGTTTTGTAGTGGGTTTAAGGGGTTTAGTGATAGATTAGAGTAGGGTAGTTGTTTAGATAGGATAAGTAGGTTTGGGGGGTGGTTTTTCATATTTTTACAAGTTAGTTTGTGTTGCTAATGTTGGGGCTTTTGTGTGTGTATATATAAAAAAAAACTAGAAAAATGTAAATATATATATATATATATATATATATATATATATATATATATATATATTTGAATATATATTTGTTTAGTATATGTTTAGGTTAGTATATGTTGTCCTGCATGTGTCTCGTCAAATAATGGAGGTGGGGGGCAAATGTTTAGAGTGTGTTGTTAAATGTTGTAAGTAAGCTTAGGATAGGGTAGTTAGGGCCAGTTGTGGAAAATGTATAGTTAGGATAGATTAGGTTAGTAAAGGAGTGTTGCATCATTTTAAGTTCAGTTCCATACATAGATAATACAAATTTAGGTACTTCCTTACAACATGTGTCATATCCTTGAGGCTCAGGGTCTTTGAACGAGTGTACAGTGCCAATTGTCTGTTGGCCTGTGGATTCCGTCCTGGATCCACATTCCTCTCTTGACATGTTAATTCCAACTGAGCCATCACATTGGCAGCTACAACAAATCTAAATCTCAATGCATCTGCCATCCATTGTACCCACCACTCAACGTGACTATGGTTCCCATGTATTGGACAGGTAGATGTGCTCTTTTAAGCTGTAATTGTTTGGATCCTGTGTGGCCCAGCCAGGGTGCTCCCATACTGGGAGCCTGTGCAGGCTGCCTCCAGCCCATCAACAGTGTTGCTGGGCTGGAGAGAGCCCTGTGCACATGAGTTTGTGCGGGCCCGAGACGGCCAGCCAAACACACATGCGCTCTGAGGGGGAGTGCTTTGCACTACCCCTTAGGGCACGTCACCCACATGCCCCTCCCCTTTTTTCCGATACACGATCATAAACAGTTTATGATCATGTTTTGGGAAAAGGTTTGAAGCTGCCGCTGTTGGCGGGGAGGGAACGCTCCTCCGCCCCTATGGAGGAGCCTCTCCTGGTCACTTTGTCACTATTCTCTAGATGTGGTTGGTGTAGTGTGCAAATTAGCATCAGATTGTAACCAGTTTTAAATCACATCATTTGTTTGTTATTTGACCTCGAAACTGTTTTATGTTGGTAGAATCATGAGGACAATCCCTGATCAGATTTGTAATGACCATTTTTTGAAATCTCCATTTCTACCTCTTTACCCTGATTTTGTTGCACTGTTCTGGGTTCTCGGTGCAGGAAGGTTCATGGGAGGATAAATCTTGAATTCTGCTTTCTGCAGCAAGGGTCAATGGAATTTACACACATGGAGGCCAGGGTTAGATAAGTTTAAGTGATATTAATATTAATTATACATAAATCCAACCCCTTGCTTTAATCTTGTCCTTAGGTAATTGATAATATATTTCAACGCGTTACTGTTAATTTTGGATCGGAATGAATCTAGCAAGGTTGATAATGGAAAATATGCAAATTTCTTAAGATGGAAGGCGTTACTTCCATGTGTTGATGCTGGAAACCAATTTAGTTTCCTGCGGACTTATTTTTGTGTTGCAGAATTATGAATGAGCCTTACTGTATTACATATCACTTCAGCAGGTTTTATAGCTCAAAGCACCTGTGCAGAAGATTATAATTTTTAAAAAAATGTCTCTGTCTGCCGGAGCTAAAAATCTTATTCAGCATGCAAGGATATTTTAGAGCATTTCATTTTGAACATATCCGATTAACGGTACTGCAGCAAGTACGAAATGTTAAGGCCATGGGCGAAGGTGTCACATTTTGATTTCAATGTTCTAAATAGTATACCAGTGATTTATTTTTAAAATGAATACAAAGGTTTTAGGACTTCCTGAAAGCAAAGGCCAGTAGATAGCAGCACATTTAAATATGTAAACTGTCTGAGTCATGGCATTCTATTTATATATGTAGTGTATTGTGAAGCCATAGTCATATTTTGACACACAACATTTTGGTTCAGGGACACCAGCGGCTGGAATTTAAAGTTCCAGACTTTTTTCAGCACTAAGTTCCAACATTTTGAAGTTTTGCTCCCTGAATGTGGAATAACACCACAGAACCAGGAATACCAGGTTCTTTTCTGCACATTTCCCCTACTCTGAAGACACATATGTTGACATTTTAAGTAGGGGGAACAGTAGTTTATCTTTTCGTTGTTACATTGCACGTTGGACCTTAAGAGGATTTTTAAAATGACTTTTACTCACCGCTCTCCTGTCCGTCGTAGCTTTTGGCCGATTGCTGTGGAGACAGACTGGAGTTCGCAACTATACTTCTTGTGGGGCAACTGAACTAACTCCATCTTGGGTAGGTCGTCAGTCTTGATGCTGAGTGCCTTCCTACAATTCTATTTAAAACAAAGCAGAGCATGGACGTTCAGCTCTTTCGGTCAGGGCTACTGCTTTTTATGTCACATTATGTGTTTTTTTATCTTTTATTGTTACATTGTACTTTAGACCTTGAGATTATTTTTACATTGCCATTTACTTAACGCTCTCTGGTCTGCCGTGGCTTTTGGCTTATTGTTGAGGAGAGAGTCAGGAGTTCACAACTACACATCCTGTTGGGCCACTAGACCATCTCCATCTTGGGCAGGCCGGCAGTCTACATGCTGAGTGCCTTCCCAGGATCCTCTTATACAGAACTCTATCAAATCCAAGTGAACCTTATGAATGTTAATAACCCTTTCTGGAGTTATATTCAGTGCTTCCCTACTTTTGAGGATTCAACTTCCTGTAAGAAATTTAGATTATTCCGTTCTGGTATTCTGTCAACCCTTAGGGCCTGGCTCTCCCTCCCATTCTTGCTAATACAGCTAAGACGCTACATTCTAAGACTTCTAACTTGGATACTGGTACATCCTCCCCCTTTAATAATTGTGTGGTTCAGGAGATAGATGGTCTATATTGTAATGTTAGGTCTGTTAGTCAAGCAATCTATAGAAATATGGGACATTGTTAATACTCTTTCTCCCAAAATATGCTTCTTAACTAGACTTGGTTAAAACTACAGCACTCCCTAGCATTCCCTCAGCTATACCAGAACAATACTAACTGGAGGAGGTGTAGACATCACATTCCATGACTCCCTACACATTGAGATGATAGATAATTTACTGTCTGACTGGGTTGAGCTGTGTGTTTTTAAAATCGCAGTCTCCTCCACTGATTGTTGGAGAGTAGTGCTGGTCTACCGTCCACCTAGCGCAAAAAAATCTTCAGTCAGTCATTAACTGACTACTTCACACCTCATATCTTGGCTGCTAAAAAATTCTTACGCAAGACAATATTAATTTTCATAGAGAAAACAAAGAGAATGCAGAAGTAACCCAGCTCTTAGCAGACATAGAAAGTTTGGTGCTCAAACAAATACTGACGTGAACTACACACAAGTCAGGGCTTACTCTTGACCTCATTTTTTCCAATGCTATGAAAGTAACACATGAACTTCCTCTCCCCATCATATGGTTTGATCACTACGTGATCATATTTTGGATTCCTTTTAATATTACATACTCCAAGTCCAGCAAAATGGTTGGCAAACCTAGACGCGCTTGAAAGTTGGTCAGTCCTGCCACTTTTTTTAGATTTACAGGCCAATTATAATTGTGCCACACATCAATGTTAACACTGCGTTGGTTGCTTATCACAACTTTCTCATAAGGTCATTTGACCAAATCACCCTCGCTAAAGAAGCCCCATCTTCTTCGATCAGAAGCCAAGCCCTTGTACCGTGATAACTTGCTCACAGAAAAATCAAAATGTAAACTGCTTGTACATAAGAGGCATACAACTAGAGCTCTGGTTGATAAAGAAGACTGCAGGTCGCTGCTGAAATGCTACCACAGTCAGCTCCAAGAAGCTCTTAAAGCCTATCTAATAGCAACCTAGCTGTAAATCCCACTAACAATCTTTATAAATCTTTAAACAACTTTGTAAATCCTTAAGCCTGTACTCACGCCATACCAGCCTCTCAAAAATGTGTGACTCTTTGGCTGACTTCTTTTAACATGAAATTAACATTATTTATAAGAATGTTCCAGTTAAATAGGAGCTGTTTGTGATAAAACCCAATTTTTGTCGACCCCCTGAACATCTGTCCAGTTTCAAAGTATGCTCACTGGAGCAGGTGCAGAAGATGTTGTCCTTAGTCAAATTAATGTCCCATCTGGATCTCTGCCCCACCAGAATATCCTCTAGTGTTGCCAATTATATTGTTCCATCAGTTATGGTGCTCTACTGTCTTTCCTTAACCTCAGCCAAGCTTCCAACAGAGTGGAAAGTATCTCCAATTCTCAAGAAGCCTTCTGTCAACCCAGAGACTCTTTCTAACTAAGAACCAATCTCGCTGCTCACTTTGCTTGCCTTAATTTTAGAAAGTTATATTAGCAAACAGCTGGCAACCTTCCTAGAAGAACATCAGAAATTAGGCCCATCAAAGTGGGGTTTCAGAACATCACATATTACAGAGACCGCACTAATGGCAGTCTCTGACACTATTAGACTGTCACTGGATACAGGTATCCCAGTTATGCTGGTACTACTGGACCTGTCTGCGGCCTTAGATATGGTCTCATATTCTATTATTATCCACAGATTATACTGGGCACGAGTATACGGTAGTGCTCTGCATAGGCTTATGGACTTTCTTGAAAGGTGAACCCAAAACATCTGTCCGGAATCCATCAATCTAGAATGATAATTATTAATAAAGGAGTCTCTCAGGGTTCCTTACTGAGTCCATCACTTTGTAACATCTATGTAGTATCTCTAGCTCAAATAGTGAGACCAAGAGGATTTGAGATCGTATAATATGCCAGTAATAACTCCTTATCTCCTTAGGGCCTGACCCAGCAGAAGTGAAATCTCAGTCTGTAAATTGCTTGAGGAAAATTGCTGACTGGATGACTAATAACGGTCTCCAAATTAAACGGTGATAAAATAGTGACTGTGTCATTTGGCAAAGCACAGGGGATCTGGTTGGCTGATTGGTGCCCATCAAAACTGGTCCAGCTCCTGTGCCCAAACAGGTGGTGAAAAACCTTAGAATTAATATTGACCAAACATTAACTATGAAAGATCAGGTCGAATCAGCCTCTGGTACCTGCTGTGGTCCATGTGGCTCCTGGAAAAACCTTCCTGTGGCTTCCTTCCAGTTACATAAAGACTCTAGCCCAGGTTTTAATTACTAGTCATTTAGACTATAGGAATGTAGTGATAGTGGAAGCAAATGACACTTTGCTGTCCAAGCTGCAAGTCCAGCAAAATGCAGCCGCTCGGTTTATATGCAATTCTGCCCATGTTCCTCTGCTGCCCCTATCCTAAAAACCTTAAATTGGTTGTCCATCAGGAAGCAGACAATTTCTAAGCTATCATACTTGACCTATAAGGCCCTCCAGACTGCTCAGGTCCACAGACAAAGCTTTTTTAAAGATTCCACATGTTCACACTTCTAGATATGGTGTCAGATCCTTTTCTTATCTAACTCCATTTTACCTGAACAATTTACAACTTCATATCTGCACCAGTGCAGACATTTCAAAGTTCAAGAAGCTGTTAAAAGCATGGTGCTTAAATACAAACCCTAAAATGACCTATAAAGCTAACCTTAATCCTCTTTTTACTTCTTCCAGAGCCAGGTGGGTGCTATACTGAGTGCATGTAACATAACATAACATCTGTGTCAGGGCCATAAACCTAGGTAACAATTCAGGACCCAAGAAAGTAACTCAGACCTTCGTCTCAGTTAAGGACAGTAGGTTTTTAAACTGCATAAGGTGACTGTCAATTTATTCTCCATCTGACATGACTTAGGTTCATGTTAGCCACCCCTCAAATTACTTTATGTTCTTTTCTGTTTGTATTTGCCTAAAAACAAAAGATGTCTAAAACTCGAGTCATGACTCTCATTAAACAGCTACCGGATACCTCTCTTCACATTTCCTGACAATCGTTTATTTAAGTGGTCTGATCAAACTTACTGCATATTACTCATCACAAAGGCACATTGTCAAAAAAACCATAGTTGATAGATGATTTTAAGTGGAACTGCTTACCATTACTGCCTACTATATTTTTGCATATATTTTATGGCAGTTCACTCACAGTATATTCTACACAACGATAACAGTCCTGATAGATTGTTCACTTAGGTCCATATTTAAATGCTTTTGACGTAGGGCAGCTCAACAAGTCACCTTGCTGTGCTGCCCTGCATCATAGAGAAAGGGCAGGAAAGAGCTATAGAAATGCAATACAGTGCATTCCTTTCCCACTGCACAGCTGCTGTTTTAACTGCCTAGCACCAAATGAAGCACCCTTGCACAATGGTGCAAGGGTCCCTGTGTTGTAGGCAGGATTGTTTTTTGTGCAGGAAGGGTACCATCCTGCACAAAAGCAATCTTGGGGGCTTTTTCGTCTTTCTGCGTGTGTTTCAGAAGGCAAAGTGGTGCAACAGCAGCGTAAGACTCCCATAAACATGCCCTTCGCTTTCTTTTGTGGGCTTGATTCTGACATACTGCTTGTCACGATATCTCTAATATTTTTAGAGAATTTAAATAAAGTTTCAGCAGGAGAAACGTTTTTAAGACATGATCCACTTGCAACAAGTGTCAATGTTTCTTAATGAAGATCCACAGTTTGCTACATTGATTAAAATGCTTAGTAAAAAGTACTCCTTTTATGTCCATATTACAGGACTTATCTTGTCTCCTAATGTTATCATTTCCTAACAAAATAGTCTCTCTTTCAAATTGGCCTTCTTCCTGGCTTTCACTAATTTGGTTCTAAGGTAATTCTCTGCATCATTTTGTAAGAAAGTAAGAAAGTGGAGTATTATGTGGTGCAGGGGTTAGTCCTCACCATATAATACCCTCACAATACCCCAAAGATGGTCCTTGGATTCACACTAGTCCTGATAGTGTGGCTAAGAGCACTCAGGCTTTACTTAGAGGAACATGTTACACATTTTAGAGCAACAAAATGGATGATAAGTAATTGGCACGAATTGAAAAAAATCTGACACACATTTATACAAATAGAGCTTATTTTTATCTTAATTTAGACTAAAGAAATGAATTGCACAAGTATAATCGTAGTTATAAATTTTAGAAGCAAAATTAAAACACAGCAAAAATGGCATTGCATTGATGTCCATAGGGAAATACCACTGGTGGCAAAACAGTACTTATAGAACAGGATATTTGGATTCCTTCCAGGGTTAAGGTTCTGCAGTCCATAGGACCAGATCACAACAGTCAGTTCAGTTTCGGCTGGCCCATGGCATCCAGGTGCAAAGTTCTCCTGGCTGTCCATGGTGCTGACCGGGACTCAGAGTGGTGCAGATTTTATCACTTGCACAACAGTGCTGACAAAGGAATGCAAATTCTCAGTGGGGGCTGGGTTGCAGATGTCGGATGCAGGCTGCACAGTGTGCCCTGCACTTGCAGCGTAGAGTGTGGGGGTCAGTACTGGACTAACAACAAACAAGCCTTGGCAGTGGTAAAGGTTAAAAAAAGTGGGAACTTCATATGGTCCAGAGGAGTGACATAGAGGCCTGAAATGTTGGTGCACGCAAGACTACAACTCCCAGAAGACACTGGACCATCTGGCTTTTGTCGATCCCATGGTTGGCCTGATGGCCAGAGTATCTTCGGATCCAGCAAGCATTTTTACCGGCAGTTTGCGGGGGACTACTGTACCTAGCCCAAGGGAGACTGAGGGTGCTTCAGACTTACACTGGGTTCCCTCTGGTCAGGAGTGTTGAGTTTCAGCCAAGGACAAGGTTCATTCACACAGTTTCCAGTCTTTTGCCTCAGGGACAGAGTATCTCTCTTTTGCTTTTTTGCAGTGGGCAAAGTCCGTTTTTTGGTAATGCAGAGCTCCTCCTTGTCCTTCTTTGAAGTTGGTCAATCAGATCTGAGGTTCTGGTGTCAGAGTTGTCCCTTAAGTCCTGGATTTAGGGGTGGTCGGCTGTGGAGACTAGTAGCCAATGGGCAGCTAGCTCCTATAGCTAATCCGCCCCTGAGGTAACCACATCCAGTGGGGTAAGTCACCTTTTGCTATCCAGAACCCTCTTTTCTGCAACTCCTATGATGACGGAAATCAAATTTTAGTGCACAGACTGGACTGCTCTCCCTAGAAATGTGGTCAGCCTACAGGGGGTGTGCAGTGTCCTGCATAACTAATTCCCTACCTGACCATAAGCCAATGTGCCTGGGGGTGGGGAACAGCTGCTTTCACCACTGGTGGACAGCACAGGTGGCTTTCAGGGGTGGTGAAGCCTTTGAAGTTCACTGTCCTGATGTGTCTATTCTCTAGTCCGGGTAGGGGGTGGGAGGTGTGATGTTCTTCCTGCCTCAGCCTTTTTCCCTGACTCCTGGGAGTATCCACACTACATGGCAGGAGGCCGGAAACCTGTCTTGGTGGCAGCAAGCACCAGAAAAAGCACGGGCTAACTGGCCAGAAGATAAAGAAGGTGGGCAAACAGGTGGGCAACCTCAAGTGTGCCACCTGGGTGCAAGCCAGGCATCCCTCATCACCAGCTTCATGTTGTGGGAGAGAAAGCATGGTTTTTGACACCAAACTCAACATATATAGGCGGTACCAAAATGGAGCTAGCAACACAGGTTTTCCCGGGCTTAAGTTCCATGTTATCTAATGGACTGGCCTGCTCTTATAGTGTGCTTTGTTCGAAAGGACACTAGAGAGAGACACATGAGCTTGTGCTTACATGGAGGTATCTTAAATATAATGCACCCTGACTCATGGGCTGTAGAGACCTTTCTTAGGTGTGTCTGAATATATGTAAGGCTGTGAATGGGAATGTGCCACTCATGGTTTGGGCACAGTCGAACTCGAGCAGTTTGCACTGCTCTGGCAGTCTGCAATGGAAGGCCTGCCATCTGTAATTTGTGTGGGTCACCTAGGGTGCCACAAACTGGTACTGCAGCCCTGGGAACCCCTTTACTACCTATGGCCAGGGTACCCAGGGTACCATACACTAGGTGCATATAAGGGGGTAAAGTCCTTGGCAATCAGGGAATCACGAAGTTGACAAATACATTTAGGGAGAGAGTGTGGGCACTCTGGCCTAGGTAGCAGGCTTCCAGTGCACTAACAGAGTCATCCAAATCAGCATTGTGGAAATAAGTGGGACAGGACCATAAATAAATGGGCACTTTCCTACATGAACCCATCCCAGATGAAAGTGGATAAGCAACTAACCTACACCATGGTAGTTTTCAGTGTCTAAGTGGAAAAACATGGAAAGACCATCTGCACTGGCATGATCAGTCCCTGGTTTGTGTTCCACTGCAAAGTCCATACCCTGTAGCGAAATTGACCACCTCAACCGTTTGGGGTTTTCCCCTCTCATCTGTATCAGCCATCTGAGATGCCTGTGGTTGGTTTGAACCTTGAAGTTTGTCCTAAATAGGTAAGGTCTCAGCTTTTTATGGCACCAAACCACAGCAAAGGCTTCCCTCTCAATGGCACTCCAATGCAGGTCTCGAGGAAGGAGTCACCTACTGATTTAGATAACTGGTGGATCCTGACCCTCATCATTTGTTTGTGTTAAAATTGCCCTCATCCCATGCTCCGAAATATCTGTTTGGAGCATTAACTGTCCATCAGGAGCCTTGTGTACAGCCTCTTTAAGGGTGTTAAAGGCCTTTTGGCATCCTGTGGACCAGATAACCTTTTTAGGCTGTTTCGTAGAAGTAAGTTCCGTTAAGGAAGGCACAATTGTCCCATAATTCTTTGCAAACCTTCTAGAGTACCCAGTCAAGCCAAGGAAGGCCGTGACCTAAGTTTGGGTTTAGGAGTCTCCTCGTCAAGAATGGTCAGGATCTTGGGAGGAGGGGGTATACTTGGTCTCCACCTACAAGGTGGCCCTGGTACACAACAGAGATCTGCAGTGTATTGCACTTACTGGCCTTGATAGTTAGGCCTACCTGCTGCAGGGTCTGTAACAGTTCCTTCAGGTGGACCAGGTGATCCTCACAGGTGTAGCTAAGAACAGCAATGTTATCAAGACATGCTTCAATAAAGCTTTCTAGACGTGGGAGAACTTGATTCACCAACATTTAGAAGGTGGCAGGTGCATTTTCTTTAATTTAAAGGGAGGCAAAGTGAACTGCTAGTAGCCCCCTGGGGTGGAAAATGTAGACCTCTCTTTGGGCCGCTGGGCGAGTCCAATGTGCCAGTCACAGGTACTTATAAATGTGGCTGCACCAAAGTTGTCAATCAGCTCATCTGCCCTAGTGATGGGGTGAGCATCAGTTTCGGTAACTGTATCTAGGCATCTGTAATCCACACAGAACCACATCTCTGGTTTTCCATCTTTTGAGTGAGGTTTGGGAACCAGCACCACTCGGGTAGCCTAGGAGCTGTCAAAAGGCTCAATGACCCCAAGCTCTAAAACACACTGACCTCAGTATTAATACAAGCCTTAACTTGGTCTGACAACCTGTACATTCTACTTTAGACAGGGAGGCTGTCACAAGTGTCCACATCATGTGTACACCATGTTTTTCTACCAGGGGTTAAGGGAAAGAGCTCAGGAAACTGTCAGAAGACTTGCCTGCAGTCAGTTTCCTGTTTGGCAGAGAGGGGGTCCGGCAAGACTACACCCTCTACTGAACCATCCTGGGGGTTGTTTGACAGCAGCTCAGGGAGGGGTTCACTTTCCTCCCTCTCGCCCTCATCAGTGACCATGAGCATGGTCATGTCAGCTATGTCCTGGTGGGGTTGTAGGCAGTTAACATAATTCCTGGGTATGCCAAGTTAACCGAGTAGGTGACGTCCCCCTTCTTCTCCTCAAGTGGATAGGTCCCAGTTCACTGCCCTGGAGAGTTCTGGGAGCCACAAGCTCCAAAACCCATTCCACCTGCCTTGGTTGGTACTCCACCAGTGCTGACTTCTGGTCATACCCGTGCTCAATAAGCTCCTGGCTGGCTTCAAGGTTCCTGTTTGCTTTTTTCTCATACTCCGCCACGTGTGAATGCAGGCCTAGTAATTAGTCCACTATGTCCTGTGTATGGTCTTTGAGAGGCCTTTCCTATCCTTCCCTTACAAGACTCAATGGACCCCCTAAAGAATGACCAAACAAAAGTTCACAAAGGCTAAACTCAACCCCCTTTTGTGGTACCGCTCTGTATGCAAACAGTAGGCAAGGTAACTGGACCTCCCATCCTTCTGGTTTGTCAGGGAGGCCCATTGTCATGCTCTTCAAGGTTTTGTTGAATCTCTGAATTAAACAATTTGTCTGGGGGTGATGAGGGTGGTGAACTTGTAACTCATCTCACATTTATCCCACATAGCCTTCGGATAGGCAGACATAAAAATAGTTCCTCTGTCTGACACTACCTCTTTAGAAAACCCAAACCTGCAAGAGCAGTTACAGTCCTAAAAGGAATGGCTTCTGGGTACCTAGTGGCATTGTCCACTACCACTAGGATAAACCTAATCCCAGATGCAGTCTCAGTTTCCATGGGGCCAACAGTGTCAATTCCATATTCTCTCAAAGACAGATCCAATCATAGGTAGTGGATTTAAGGGAGCATGAGCCTTCTTTTCTACCTCTGCCCATGCAGAAGCCTCCAGATCATTTCCTAACAGACACTCTACTGTGATGACAGGGGACACAACCACCTTCTTTGGGCCAGTAACCCCTCCCCATTTTAAGCTCACCAAGACCATAGGGTGAATCCTACTCTCATTATCAGTGTTGGCAACCTAGAGACTGTCACCAAGCAACATTTGGTCTGGGCATATCAGTGTGGCTACCACCATAGTGACACCACCATTTGTATCCCTCAGAGACTCTACTTTAGTCCAATAGATTTTTGGTAATTATCAATACTTCTCCAAGCTTAGAGGTAAGAGAGCCAAGGCTTCACTATCCACCCCACCAAGAGAAACTAAGGTAGCCTCAGTGTGCCCTCTAGCATCTCCAGAGTACACCTCTACCCCCACTCCTTTGTTAGCCAATCCCTTGCACTGTCCACAATTGGGGTACATTAGAAAAATGCTGCATCACTTTTTTACTGCCTTATAGATGGCATTCATGGCATATCTCAGCAGCCTTTGTTGGATACCAGTTCTTATCGTGGTACCCCTTACTTTTAGACTGGGAAAAGTCATGGGTTCCACCCTCCTGAGTAGTCTTTTGGTGACTTTTTGAGAACTCCTTCTTTTTATCTTTATCCTTTGTCACCTCCCCCGCTGCTTGGAAGCCCGTGAACCCTTTTTATGGTCACCTCCACTCTGGGTCTTTTTGGACACCCTGTATCTGACCCATTTGTCAACTATCTTCCCCAGCTCTCTGCAAGAAGACAACTAAGAATCCACCAGATGCTGACACATTTTCTCTGTGGTACAGTAATTTAGGATGTGCTCTTTCATAATTAAACTATACAGCCCACCATACGTGTTCACCTTATTTCTTTTTATCCAGCCCTCTTGTGCTTTGACTGAACAGTCCACAAAGTCCACCCAGGTCTGGTTCTGATCTTTCTGGGTGCCCCTAAACTTCAGACTATAGTCTTCTATGATGAGTCCAAACCCTTCTATCAGTGTCTCCTTCATATATGTGTAGGACTCAGCCGCTTCCATGGGAAGGGTCAGAAGTTTATCTCTGCCCTTCACTGGGAATAACTCCCAAAGTAGAGCACCCCAGTGATGGGATATTTCCTTCCTCATGCTGCAAGCCCTCTCAAATGCTGCAAATCATTATCAATGTAATCTCCATCAATATATCTAGAGTTAATCCCTTTGGGGATTTTAGGTCAAAGGATTCATCCTTTTCCCTGTTGTTACTATTGCTGCCATCATCTTTGGGCCAACCTAGCCCTCCTTTATTCTAGGGCTAGTCTTCTCTTCTCAAGTTTAAGTTTTCTCACCTCCATGGAGATTAGATTCAACTCATCCTCTAGAAGTCCTACCCTCTTCTGTTACCAGTGGGGGGTTGCTAGAGTGACTTTTGTCACTTCCCTAAGGTGAAGGGGGTCTGGGGAAGTGTGGAGAGTTTTTGTCATCAGCTTCTGCCCCTTCACTACAGGGTCACCCTCTGAGGAAGTGTCCTTCTCTACTCTCTCTTCTTCATAGAGGCTGAGGGCCTTCTCCAGGTCCTCCTTTTTGGCTGTAGCTCTCTAGCCAATGCCACTAGCTTTGCACAGAGCTCTTAGATCACTGATCCTGAGACCCTCCCGGAGGATCACCGGACCAGGTAAGGTGATCATCCGTTAGGGAAGGGGGGGGTGTTGTGTGCCTGCATGGGGGTGTGTGTGTGAGTGTGTAGAGGGGGTGTGTGAGTGTGTGTATGCATGCGGGGGTGTTGTGTGTATGCAAAATGTGTGCGTTTATGTCTGTGTGTATGCTGTGTGGATGTGTGCGTGTATGTGTGGGTGTATGTTTAGTAGTTGTGTGAGCGTGCGTGTAGGGGTTGGGGGTGTGTGTGTCAAGGTTTTGGGGTGGGGGTGGGGAGGAGGTCCTACCACCTTTGGGTGGTGGTAGGGGGGTAGTGGCTTTGGGGAGAGGACTCTCGGGACGGGGAGGAGAATGGGGGAGACCCCTATCAGTGCCAGGGTCGTAATGAGGGCCTAAATGTAATAAGGGGACTCCACTGTTTTTGTTTTAGAGAGACTGGCCTTGCAACAGAGAAACAATAATTTTAAGATTTTTTCACTACCATGGCATGTAAAACTTTAAAGTACATGTCCCTCTTTTTAAATACACTGCGCCCTCCCCTGTGGGATGGTTAGGGCTTACACTAGGGTTGATTGATATCTATTAAACAAGAAGATGTAGGCCTGACATAAGGTTTACTTTGTCAGGTTGAAATGGCAGTATTCAACTGTTCAATTATTCAAAGGCTGTTAGACCTGACAGCCTTAGGGTGGTCACCCCTAACTTTTTGTCTGCCTCCCTCCACTTTTTGGACACTGTTTTTGCTGGTTTTAGGACTCTGCACACTTTACCACTCCTAACCAGTGCTAAAGTGCATATGCTCTCTACCTTAAAACATGAGGACATTGGATCATACCCAATTGGCTTATTTAATTCACTTATAAGTCCCTAGTAAAGTGCACTGTATGTGCCCAGGGCCTGTAGATTAAATGCTACTAGTGGGCCTGCAGCACTGATAGTGCCACCCATGTAAGTAGCACCTTAACCTTGTCTCAGGCCTGCCATTGCATGGCCTGTGTGTGCAGTTTTACTGCCATTCGGCTTGGCATTTAAAGGTACTTGCCAAGCCTAAAACTCCCCTTTTTCTACATGTAAGTCACCCCTAAGGTAGGCCCTAGGTAACCCATAGGGCAGGGTGCTGTGTAGACCAAAGGCAGGACATGTACCTGTGTAATTTACATGTCCTGGTAGTGTAAAACTCCTAAATTCATTTTACACTGCTGTGAGGCCTGCTCCTTTTATAGGCTAACATTAAGACTACCCTCAAATACTGTTTGAGTGGTAGCTTCTGATCTGAAAGGACTAACAAGGTCATATTTAGGTTCTCCCGAATGGTAATACAAAGTCCTGCTGACTGGTGAAGTTGGATTTATTTTAGAAATGCCACTTTTAGAAAGTGATCATTTCTCTGCACCTAAATCCTTCTGTGCCTTACATTCCACGTATGGCTAGGTTTTGTGACAGCAACTTGTGCATTCACTCAGACAAATCCCAAACACAGGATGCTCAGCCTCACTTGCATACATCTGCATATTGAATGGGTCTTCCTTGGCTGGGAGGGTGGAGGGCCGGACAGTTACATGTCAAAGGTCAGTAGCCTGCCCTCACACAAAGGACTGTCACACCCCCTACTGAGACCCTGGCAGACAGGATAGAACTGAAAGAGGACCTTGTGCACTTCTAAGCCACTCTTTGAAGTCTCTCCCACTTCAAAGGGACATATGGGTATTCAAGCAGGATCTCTGACTCTACCAACTCAGACACTTCTGGACAAGATGCCACTGGAGAAGAAACTCTGAACCAGAACCTGCAACCTGCCAAGAAGAACTGCCTGGCTGCCCAAAGGACTCACCCGACTGCTTTTCTGAGAAGGACTGCTGCCTTGCTGTTGTTCTGCTGCCTTGCTGCTCTCTGGCTCTGCTGAAAAGTGCACTACAAGCTCTTGGATAGAGCTTGCCTCCTGTTCTCTGAAGTCTCAGGACCAAAAAGACTTAGGCCCGTATTTATACTTTTTTAGCGCCGCTTTTTGATGCAAAAACGGCGCAAAGTTACAAAATACAATTGTATTTTGCAACTGTGCGCCATTTTTGCGTCAAAAAGCGGCGCAAATGCGGTGCTAAAAAATGATAAATATGGGCCTTAATTCCTGCAAAATAACTCCTTTTGTGGCAAAAATCGACACACAGCCTGCAAGAATCAACGCACAGCCTGCATCACCGAACCGGAATGATGCGGCCAGACTTCGGAAGGAGAATATCGATGCAGCACCAGCGTTGCGACTGAAACTTCGATGCACGGCCCACTGGATCGACACAAACATGAGCTGGAATGACACAGCCCAACTTCCTGAGAGGAATCGATGGAGCACCTGCCATGCAGTAGAAATTTCCACACATCACCCACCGGATCGACAAAGCCCATGTGACTTCGTCCTGCACACTCCGGATTTCAACTCATCATCCCTGGGGCATCTAAAAACCCTGCAACCAGAAGAGGATCCCAGTCTACGTGCCGGAAATCGACACAAAGCCTGCCCTGCGTGACAACTCAACGACAGATCGCCTGTGTGCGCCAGAAAAATGGACTCACACCTCCCCCTTTTCCACGCATCTCCTTCTCTGCAGAGAATTTGAATGCAAACCAGGTACTTTGTGCTTGCAAGAGACACTTGTTGCTTTTTCAGAGACTAAAGACACTTTATATCATTTTTACAGTGATATTTCAACATATACCTATAACACCTTGATTGTTTTGACCTGCCTCTTATCAGATAAATATTATATATTTTTCTCAACTCTGTGTAGTGTATTTTTGTGTTGTTCTACTGTGTTATTGCATGATTTCTTGCAAACATACTTTACACATTGCCTTCTTAGTTAATCCTGACTGCTCAGTGCCAAGCTACCAGAGGGTGGACACAGGATAGTTTAGATTGTGTGTGATTACTCTGACTAGAGTGAGTGTCCTTGCTTGGAGAGGGGGTAATCTGACTGCCAACCAAAGACCCCATTTCTAACATAGGGTAATATAGAAGAGTAAAATTTGCAACATCAGACAGGTGGAACAGGTGGACAAGGTTAAAGGAATTATACAAGGCCCAGTCCAAGGGAGTGTCCAATACATGCACGTACCTCTAATATCTTATGAGTTAGTCAAATATTTAACAGAACATTTAGGAAAGGTGCTTTCTTGCCCATAAGTTATACCATAATTTTCCATTGCAGTGATGCTCCCAGGAGTGAGAACCTGAATAGGCAAAAAGGGATATGCCACAAGTTGATGGGTGGGTCACTTAGTAGGGGTCATGGAGGGATAAAATTAAAAAATATTAAGCCCTCTTTCTAGATATAATCATTATTTTAGAGTAGCATAGAAGGATGTGTGTACAACTAGGCTACATGGGAGGATGCACAAATTAGTATGGTAATATTAAAGAGATATTTTAACGCAGGTTCTAATTTTGTGAGAAACTCATCTCACCTATTAATGGTGAGTCTCTCTTTTATAAACAGGAGTTTGATTACCATGTAGTCTGTGCAGAACAAGCAATAGGGTCTAGGGTGATGGCAATCACAGGAAACATGTGAGAACTGAGCAACATAAACAGGGACTTTTTAAACATTTTTTCTATGCAGATTAAGCAATAGGGTCTAGAGTGATAAAAATCACAGTTAGGAAACATGTGAAAACTGAGCAACTGGTTCAAATAACAGAGTGCTCTCTGAAATGGATAAATAGGAAACTTACTTGAGCCCAGGGGATTTTCATCTGTGTGGACATTTATGGTTCAAGTTGTGTTGGTGTATCACCACTTAATAACTTGCCAGCACACCTTTTGAAATATCCCATCCAATCTTCATAGGGGTGACTTTAATCTCTTGCTGCATGGGGAATTAGATAGGTCCTCTAAAGTAATAAATAACCCTTAAATAGGGAAGGCCTTGAGGATTTTATTATAAGACTTTGGTCCTGATTTAGAATCTGGCGGACAGTTTACTCCGTCACAACAGGGATTTATATTTTGGTGGAAGGGATATCCATCACCATTGTGATGGAGTAATCTGTTTGCCAGGATCTCAATCAGGCCCTTTGTCTTGTGTGATATCTGGAGCAAGAAAGTGGGGGCAAAAGCAGGATGTAAACTCTTTAGCAAGGATTATCAAAGTTTTTCTAGAATTAAATTCTTCCTAGTCGAGTGCACAATAGTAGATAAAATTAGGGAAGTTAGACATAGCCCAGCGCACTATTTCTGACTTTTTGGCTGTCCTAATAATATGGTAACACCTAGGTTTCAGGTCTAGTGTGAGAAGGATGGTTGATCAAACTCTCTTGCTAGACTCAGAGCTAGTGTGTGAGGAAGAAGGCATACAGTACTTCATTTTTAATTATGCACTACCAACCGAGGCTGTTTTGGGAAGTTCAGAAAGAATATATAGGGGAGTTTTGCATAGGTGGGGGAGACATACGCATAGTTACGAACAAGAAGAAGGAAGGGGACTAGAAAAAGCCTTTGGGAATCTTCAAAGGGATTTATTAAAACCAGCTCAGAATGAGGCAGGAAATATTGCTGGACTTAATGGAAACTGAGATGCGTTTTAGCAGTTAGTGAAAAGAAATGGTAAAGAAACATGGCAGGCCAGCAAGTTGAAAAACTTTGAATAATGGTAACATGTATCTGACTACTTGTTTGGAAAATGAGGCAAAAATGATTAGAAATGGTATTACTGAGTTAATATTTGACAATATGGGCAATAAAACAGAAAACTTTGAGAAGTTTGAGAAGCATGTCCTCAATCTCTTTCAAACTTAGATGCAGACAGATCTTGGGATGAAATTCTTGCACAAATAAATCAGTCCTGCAAATGGAAGCCAGTTAGCCTTAGGGCCTTACTCGTTGAGCTTCATGAGATACTGCAAGATATTTTTGCCATGCTAATTTTTTGAGCTGCCTCAGGTTTACGACAACTCGTAAATCTGAGGCAGCATCAAAAGCAATGGGTGTTGCGGTGGAATACCCACAGTAACACCCATTGCACATCCCTCTGACACAGAAAACTGCTTATGAGGGACCCATATTTACAAGGAGGCGTAATGCCACAAAAACGTGACATTACACGTCCTTGTATTTTTTTTTCCAATATATATTTATTGCAATTTTTTCAACAATTCAAGAAAATAGGAAATTACAGTTGTATTTCAAGATTACGTGATTACACACTTATTTTCATGTTCCGATATTCATCCCTCTTGTATTTGCGTTTTAAGTGATGCTATTATCAGTTTTTTATTTAAACGAGGCATTTTGATAACATTGTGTACTCAGGAAATACTTTATGATTTATAACATAAAAATAATGAAAGAGGACTAAGAGTATAGAGAGAGTAGATAAGAGTGAGGTTAAGATAGGTCTAGGTGAGTGTCCACGAAGGGGGAGGAGGAGGAATTGAAAGGAGGGGCACAGCACGCACCGCACGCGACTAGATCCTCCGATGGCACCCGGAGTATGGTGATATATGCTCTCTATGTGATTTCAGATATGGGTATACGGGGGCGATCCAGCGAACATACACGCTCTGGGGGGGGAGGTGCCGGAGGCGCGAGCACGCATGTGAGTTGAGACCTCCAAGGTGGGGTCATCCAAGGTAGCTGGGGCATTTATGTGCTTCCCTCATGTAATTTAATTTATTGTCAGAGTGCGGCTGTATTCTGCCGTAACCTTCGTCTTGTGTTCCTGCAAATTCAATTGTTACAATTGTTGCTCACTGTGTGGCTCCATGCTGCATTTACTAGTGTGATTGACTGTGCCACCATTTCAGGTATGTTCTGTGGATTATGCAACGTTACCCATCGGTATCGTTTATTCATGTGGGTAATTTATCGTCTTTGTTTTCAAAAGTTATCACAAAGGAGTTCCAGGTTTCTACGCCCTTGACCTGTACTCCTTTGTCCTGTAATGATTGCAGTGTTTGTGCTTCCGCTTTTGCCCAGCGTAATAGCTCGGTTTGCCACTGATAGGTGCTTGGCGCACTGGGCGCTTTCCAATGCATGGCTATCAGGCGTCTATACATCACTAGTGCTAACGCTAAGTATCTGTGTGTCTGTTTACATTTTTTAGATCTTACCCCTATTCCTAGTAAGCCTAACTCCGGGCTGGGAGACATTGGAGTGTCAGTCCACTCAGATAACAAATTTATTATATTGTTCCATAAGTGCAGAATTGGAGGGCACTCCCATGTCATGTGAAAAAAGGTGGCTTCTGTGGTGCCACATCTAGGGCACCTCTGTGGTGTTTGGGGAAACATGCGTGGCAATCGGTGCAGTGACAAATATGCTCGGTGTACATAATTTAACTGGGTATAGCGGAATCGGGGGTTACGTGACACTTCATATATCATTTTCATAGCTTGGTTCCATGCTTGCGTTGGGATCGGTTCTGAAAGTACTTGATCCCATCTGTTTTTTGCTTGTTCCCGCCCATGCTCAGTATGTGTTGTCAGGATTCTATATATTCTCGATACATTTATTGGGGTGGCTACATTATCTAGTAGATCATGTAGTATAGGGGACGTTTTTGGTTCATTATGCCCACTGTTCCAGCTTGAACGTACTAAGTGTCGTAATGCCCTGAATGTTATCAAGCTTCCTTGTCCCAAGTTATGAGCTTTAGCCAGTGTCTCGTATGTTAAGAGGCATCCTTCGCCATAGATATCGCCCACTGTTTGTATGCCCTTTTCGGGCCGCATATTCAGGCCTACCTCTGCTACTATATTTTCGATTTTCGGAATGGCCAATAGTGGGATCTTGGGGGAGTACTGCAGTTTTTTGTCCCCAACTAGTGTGAAGCGTCCCCAGACCCAATAAGCCATATTCAGTAAAAAAAATTGTGTGTGCATTGATCTGGATCGGTTCATCAAATAATGTATTATACTGGTTTGACCTAGGTCTATGAGTACTGTCTGTGTTACTTCACTTATAGGATTTCCAAGACATTTAAACACCCAGTGCAACTGGGCGGAAGCATATTATAGTTAAAATCTTGGTGCCCCTAACCCTCCTGATGTAAGTGGTTGTTGTATTTTTGTTAATGCCACACGCCGGCGGCCTTTGCCCCATATTAAATCAGTTAGTATACTGTTCAGTGGTTTAAAAAAAGAAGTGGGGAGTACTAATGGGACCGCCATGAAGAAATACAGCAGGCGCGGTAGTATTATCATCTTTGCTATGGCCACTCTTCCCATGGGTGAGAGTGGGAGCGAGCACCAGAAAGATAGTGAGCCCCTGACGGACTGAATCACTTGTCCCAGGTTACCATCCTTGGGTTCCTGTGGATTGTGATATACATTTATTCCCAAGTATCTAAAAGTGGTGTAACACCATTTCAGGTCTCCCGGGCTGGAGGTCAAACAGTGTGTTTCAGGCACCGGTCGCATTGGGAATAGGCAGGATTTTGACCAATTCATTTTTAATCCGGACACCAACTCAAATTGGTGTAGCAGTTTCAATAAGCAAGGTAGAGATGCTGAGTAATTTTGTAAGAATATTAATGCGTCGTCCTCGTATAGTGACACTATGCGATGTGTGTGTCTGTCCAGAATGCCCCATACTGGGGCTAATGTTCGTAGCCGGGCGGCTAATGGTTCAATGGCGAGAGCGAATAATAGTGGGGATAACGGGCAACCCTGTTCGATGTTGAACTTCTCAGATATCATGTCACCTGTCTTGACTCTCGCTGTTGGTTTAGAGTATAGAACCCTGACCCAGCTGATGTATGTCCTGCCAAATCCCATACGGTTTAACGTTTCTATCAGAAAGGGCCATCCCAGAGTATCAAACGCTTTTTCAATATCTAACGATACTGCTACTTGATTGTATTCGCCCTCTGGGGTGTTTGCCATTAGTCGTAGTAGATTCTGTATGTTGATGAAAGTGTTACGGACAGGAATGAATCCGGACTGGTCTTGATGGACCAGGTCCGGCAGCCATGGGAGCAGGCAGTTTGCAAGGATTTTGCAAAGCAACTTACAGTCTGTGTTCAGCAGCGATAGTGGTCTGTATGAGCGAACGTCTAATGGATCTCAACTTGACTTGGGTAGCACCGCTATCAGTGCTTCTCTTAGAGTGTCAGGTAATTGACTGTGTTTTAAGGCCTCAGTTAGCATTCCTAGGTATGGGGTAAATGTTTGTGCCGAGAATGTGCTATAATACTCTATGGGGATGCCATCGCTGCCTGGTGCTTTACCATGTGCTAGTTGTTGCAGAGCGTGCTGTATCTCTGCCAGATCGATCGGTTTCTCTAGGTCCGTCACCTGTGTGGGAGTTAAGCGATTTAAGTTTATCCCACTGAAGAACTCATTTAACTGTTCTGTTGGAGGGGGGTGGAGACCAATACATGTCCTTGTAAACATGGAACAGTGCTTAGTGCCACCAGAGCATCACGAAAATTGACTCTCCAGTGGTGCTAGGGGTTCTTAAATATGCCCCGTGTACCCAAATCTTGGTTAATGGAAATCTTACAAGTAGAATAACCATCTCCAGAAGAACGTCAGAAATGCCCCTTCTCACTCCTGCTTTTTGACCTTTACATTGAGCCCAAGCCCAGGATTTCAGGAGGGATAAGAGTATAGAACCATTTGTAAGTCAGGGCTTTGGAAATAAAATTGCCTTATATGCAGTCAACATCATACTGTACATTAGCAACTTATAAAACTCTGTTCTGGGTGGAGGATATAACAGACAATTTCAGAGCAATTTTTAGATATCTGATTAACGAGTCCAAGAATGAGATAATTGCATAGAATATAAAGGGAGTTAAGGTGAAAACTCAACCTAAGCTTAGTACTTCAGAAGAGAAGTTATGTTGAATCTCGAAGAAGTCCCCAAGGTTAATCTGGCAGGATAATGAAATAAATAAATGCCCAGATGAGTTAGTGGGAAATCTAATGTTAACAAAATATGGTAGGGTGGATTTCGTAAAGGTGGCCATCTTACCCAAACTAACCATGCTTTTTGACAATATTACTTTACTCTTTCTAATGTACTTCATTGCCAGGATTCAGGAGAGCTTGGAGTCTTTCTTCTGGGCCTAAAAAGGCCCAAGACTATCATGAAGACACTCAGGCCAATGTTGGAGGCAGCGAAAGAAAGTTGCTGTTTCAGGTCTCTTCTCCACCGGCCTGCCCCATCTGCTGTGCACACAGGATAGGCCGGTGCACAAGAGGCCTGAAATAGCAGATTTCACTGCCTACGGCCCTCTCCTGAATGCACCTGATCTCGGAAGCCCTAAGTAGGGTCGGGCCTGGCCAATCGAGCGCATTCAGGACTCACTGGTACACGGAATTCTGCCTCTGCAGAATTCCACAGAGTTTTTAATCAACTCTAGGGAATGCTGCAGAGTGGAACTCAGTTAACTACGCCCAGGCATAAATAAGGTAAACGTCTGCCTGATCAACTTCGGCATGGACATGAGGCTAAATGCGTAATTCTTGGTAGCCTCGAAGAGGGTATTCTTTTACTTGATGCTTATTGCAATGGGGGAGATTTAATAAAATGGGCACTGCCACCCCACTTAGTATTTGTGAATGGCTGAAGTCAGTAGATATGTTATGCAAAATGGGCCACGAGGCCAGCTCAAGTAGAAAAGTAGAAGACTCATGGGCCAGTTTTCTGAAATGGTGGTTAGACAATCCTGTAATACAAGTCTGATGATTAAGATGATTTTTCTGGGAAGCTCTAGGCAGTGAAGCAGACCGGCCAGTGGGTATCCAGCATAAATTATTTTAGATGACCAGGCATCACCACGAAAAATGACATCCGAAGGTAAATGGGGGCTAAAAAAATAGGAAATATCCTCAGTTAGCTATCTAAGTAAGCAATTTACTCCATCAATGGAAACTGGCATAACATAATAACAATAGAAATTAAATTGTCAATGTTTTGGTGTAAGACAAAATGTGTTCTCATACTCAGCAACAGAGTGCTGAGTACTTAAAAATAGGTGTTTATTAAAAATGTACTTTTGTTCAAATATAAAATGTAACTTTGGTTCAAACATTATTGTTGATTAAAAATACAGAAAAACTGGAGAATATAGCAAATGTAATTTCACCAATTCACAATTACTTGCAAACTCCAATCCTCAGCTTTGCCGACAATGATTATGGACTTGAACGTCGCTCTATATATGTTTTACATTGTGGTGTGTGTACTGTTGGATACTGGCTACAGGGGAACAAAATGGTAGTATTTTAAAACAATTGCCTAGACTTTGCTAGTGTGGAATTATTATGCTGTTTCATAATATTTGAGATAATGCATAATGTACTTACTGCAACCGAACCAGCATATGCCTCTGACTTCATTAGTAGCCTCTCCATGATTAACACTGTCTATGAAGCTAAGACGTAATTAAGTGTTCATTTAGGTCCACTCGTTGCATACAGCTGATTAAAAATTGCCGAGTCGCACATTTTTTGAAGCTATTGAACGAAGCACTATTTGAAATCAAGTGAATATATGTGGTAGAAAAGACAACTGGTACTTCCTCGCCGAGAGCTACAGTCTACTGCAGGGACTGAAATGCACACCAAAGAAAATCTGCTACTCAGTAAATGAGTCACACCTGTAAGTGCTTTACCGGAGCCTGGTTTTACAGTTCCTCAATTACTTCGATGTGTTTATCGTTCAGTCAGTATGATGTCTTCATAAAAAAAACTAATGTTTTATCTTAAGTACTTGTGCTTGCCGTATCGCGAGAGACTTACAATCATCGCCCCGTACGTACATGAATTTACACCCATTGGCTTGATTGCTTCGTGCTCCACCAACCATTGTTTCTCTCGACAGTATCCAGACTTTGTCCTGCCTAAAGTATATCACAAATGTTTACATTAGGATGTTAGCCTTTCTGTTGAAATGCAGGATGTCTATTCTGTTGCATTTACACATAGGATGTAAACACTCTACCTAAAGACTACCCATACACTGTGAATTACGCCACCTTTGGAGCTGAAAGGTACAGGGTCCAGACGAGGGAACAATAAATTATCTATCACAGGAATCATCCCTTCCAAATGCCACAGATTGGGGTAAATTGGCGCATTCTCATGCTGGTGCCCGCATTCCCCCACTATAATGGTTTGTCACACACTGTGAAGCTCTCAGAGCCTTCCAATTTTAGGAAAAGGAGCTTCAACTCTAAGAAAGATGTGCTGCTCCAGGCCAGAAATCGGAGCGTGTGTTCAGGGCCCAGGTCTAGAAGAGATTTTAGTAGAAACTAATACCACTCCTTAAATAACATATATGAGTGAATGTTAGGCCTAACCAAAAAGTTGCATTTAAACACACTCTTTTATTTCCAAACTTTGCATGACCAGCATTTTGCTTGACTTACTTGATTGCAAATGTTTACAAATTCCAACACATTTTAATTCAGCATAAATGTTTCCAATGTTTAGTGAGCATTATTAAGAATAAAGCTACATACAGGTAAGAAACTGTGGTAACCAGATACAGAGTGTGTACTGTGTCCAAGGAAACTTGGTAACCATGTGGTGATGTTTTCATTGAATATGGAATACATCATCACTGGAATGTATGGATTGTCAGTTGGTCATAGGCTATACTGACAGGATAGGGTTTCCTAATGGATGGGACTTGAACAAATAAAGGAATCTTGATTATATCTTTGGTCTACGCATTGATGCATCTTCAAAGAAACCAATCTTTAAAAGTGAGTATGTAATCTACAACAATGTTAATTTAAAAGAAATTAAATCTGTTTACAATTTCATAATTGATATTGGGAAGTAAGGATGGAAAGGGGAAGAAGAGGACTGGGCGGAAGGGGAATATAAACCAACAATTGAAGACCGAGCAGTATAATGTAACAATCATTAAAAAAATGTAAACAATTAGGACAAATGGTTGATAGATAAATAGTTAAAAGAAAGCAGAGAAAGTTTACAGAGGTTTGACATTTTCTGAGTTTATACAACTAGTGTTTGGCACCATAATCTAAGAAATTTGTTAATGTCAACCAATACGAATCTTTATTAACATGTGGTTTGAAAGAAGAGGAATAGGCTACATCCAGTCTATGATAACAGCACACATTGAACTACCAAGCTTTAAATGAAATATCAGAGGAACGCCAGTTAATTGTAATTTGTTGAAAAGCTAAGGCCAGCAAGAGGTCAAACTGTCCTTTGTTATATAAACTTAACATGATAGCATCAGACAAACCTCCTAGAAAAAAATAATGGCAGTGATATGGACCAGTGTAAATTAAAGATTTTTGTAAGGTGGAACTAAACTTTCTTCCAAGAGGAAGCAGTGGAAGGAAAAGAAGGTGCATCTCGTTACCGTAAGTATGACTGCATGACCATCAGGCTCTGTTAATTGTGTTGGAGAAATTGGCTATATAACAAGATGTATGATTCAATCTATGATATAAAAAGAATAGGGACTGAGTGGTAGTGGCTGTTCTAGAAATTTTGAGTACCCTGGACCATATTTTATTACAGAAGAAGATAGGCCAAGCACACTCCAAAATCTGATTCCCAACTAAGTTCTATTTTGGATTCAGCTCGAGAGAGAGATCGGTAATGAAAAAATATTTATAAATAAGGGAAGCTTTGAGACTAAGGGTAAGTATTTTTAAGAGAGACAAGTCAGATGAAAGGATTGTAGGAGTTACTGGAAATGAATAAAGAATGTCTAAAAGTTTACTATAAGAATCGAACATTTCTGGCAAACTAAGAATGGGTAGTTGAATATTTTTGGGGAATTGAGAAAAGGATAGAGGATTTAAACCTTCAAAAAAATCTTAGACCCATATTATACCTCTTTGTCTCCAAGATTTCCAAAACAGGGGTCTATTGTTTATAGTAATAACAAGATTGAACCAAAGAGGAGATTGCAGAAAGGCATCCCTAGAGAAAATATGAGGCTGATAATCAGGTTTCACTTGTAAACAGATCTGGTTAAATATTAGTGAAGAGTTAATGATGTTCTTGGAAGAGAAAGAAAGGACTTCTTCAGGAGAGAATGGTGATATTATGGAGTGTTAAATATAAAGCCATAGAGGTGTAAATAGAGAGGATGATGTGAGGAGCTATTTAGGACCTTGCCTCAAACAGAAAGCTTTATGATAAGTCTGAAAGTCAGGAAAATTAGCACCACCAATTGTCGTAGAGGTTTTGAGCAGTGATAGGGAGATTTGTGGTTTTCTATTGTTCCAAAGGAATTTAGAGAGGAGAGAATCTATTTAAAAAAAAAAATATGTACGAGGTATATATACTGGAATTATGGACAAAATATAACAAAATAGGTGTTATCATCATTTTGATGGAGTCAAGACAACGCCACCAAGACAAGAATAATGGATTCCAAAAAGATAAATGTTTCTCAATTCTTTTTAATACTTCTTTTAGATTTATGGTAACTGATTCTGTGTTGCTGATCAAGACACCTAAATATTTAATCTTAGAATTTTTCCAGTGAAAGTCTGTCCATTCAAAAGACTGTTTAATACAGAATTTTGCAGGAGTCAAAACCTCTGTTTTATCAGAATTTGTTTTATAACCTGACTTTCATGGAGCAAAACGAGAATTGTAGATTCATGATTGGAAATAAAAATAAAAATATCATATGCATATGCAGATAGTTTCAAGTGTTTATTGCTATACTGAAAACTCAATATATGGTCATTTTTGCAAATTCGAGATAAAAAGAGTTAAAGAGTTAAAACAAATGAGAGGGGAGATAGAGGGCATGCATGACAAACTCACTGTTGCCGTGGGAAATATTGGGAAACTCGTCCATTGACCAAGATGGGGCCATTGGGGCATTATAAAGTAAAGATGCAAGCAAAATAATATCGGGACCAAAGACAAGTCTAAACTTAAACTCTGGGTCTAAACTTAGGCTCATATTTATACTTGATTTGCACTGAATTAGTGTCATTTTTTTTACACTAATACAGCGCAAACCTAACTCCATATTTATAGTTTGGCGCTAGACACGTCTAGCGCCAAAGTAATGGAGTTTACGGCATTTTCTGGAGTGGAAAACCTACCTTGCGTCAATGAGATGCAAGGTAGGTGTTTCCATCCAGAAAAGGACGATATGGCCTTTGTGCCATATTTATCCCCCTGTGCTAAAATCCAGCACGGTGGGATGGGGGCCTCAAATAATGGTGCTAAGCTTGCTTAGCGCCATTATTTAATGCCTGGGTCTGGGCAGGCATGAGGGGACCTATCGGCAGATTACCATGGTCGGAGACCATGGAAATTGACCACAGGTGCCCGTCTATGTCCCCAGGGAGACCCCCACCCACTCCTACCCACACCAGGAGGTCACCTAAGGATGTGGGACCCATCCAAGGTAAGTCCAGGTGAGTATTTGTTTTTTTATTGCCAAACACCGCTCGGGGCTCTGATATGGGGCCCGCTGCACGGCGCTGGCCCCAATGGCAATTCCCAGGGGACATTCATCCCCTGGGCATGGCCATTGGGGTGGTGAGCATGGATCCTGTCTTTACTAAGACAAGGGTCATGTCCATGGGGCTTGTGTGCCAGGAAATGGCGCTACACTACCTAGAGGCAATTTTTTTGCCTCTAAACAGTGTAGCGCCATAATTTGGTGCACAAGCCCTGGTTCCCGTACGCCTCCACTTTACAAGGCCTCTAACAGGGCCTTAGCGCCATCTCGTGCCATTCCATAAATATGACGCCCGTCTGGCATCATGGAATGGCGCTAGCTGGCACTATACTTTTTGATGCAAACTTGCGCTAACGCAGGGTTGCATCAAACAGTATAAATTTGCCCCTAAGACTTTTGGTCTAAGTTTACCTTTGTAAATTGGGCCCTTGGTGTTGTGTCTTTACATCATTACAGTGAAGCCATTGTTTGTATCTGAGTTCACCACACCAACATGATAGGCTACATCACTGCTTTTTCCATTGGTTTCTTAGACTAGTAGTGTAATGTGGGAACATTGTTACTAGGTAGACACTCCTGCACTGGCACAGTTTAGTATTTATCATTTGTATGTGTGATACCCTAATGGATATTATGATATGTAGTTGCAGATTTGTATGTTTCATAGATAGATTGAAGAGGTTAGGCTGTGTTCCCAGGCACATACTATGTGGGTTGCTTCACAGTCATCATACTATGAGCAAACTCTACTATCTTCCAGAAGTATGAGGCCGAACAAATGGCTAGCTGTACAAAAGACACACAAAAATTGCACATCATCTACATTAGCACACTGTTCATTGTGGTTGTCAATGGAGGACTATTTGGTGCAGGTTGTTGTCATTCACACTATTTTAGAAGTGCCAGATGTTGTTCAGCGCTGTTTGTCACATGTAGCTACGTTTGTTTTCTATGTAGCTATTACTGGAAGATATGATGTGAGTGTTCACATGTTTACCGTGACTATGAAGTTAACTTGCTGAGATACTGGTAATGCTTATATATTTATTTTCATATACATACACCATTTCATTTATTTATAATGTTGTGACATTATGAAAGTCATTCACACATTTGCAAAAACGTTTTGTACTTTATGGTTCCTCTGCCATGTTGCTGCTACTGATGTAACATTTTGAGCTTTCTCCTCATCTTCCTCATCCAGCACTTCCTGCTCCTCATTGACATCGCGTTATCGTACATTTGTCCGTACACACATATTGTGCAATAGGCAGCAAACTAGTAATATTTTGCAAAACCATTGGTGGTGAGTAGAGTAATCTCCCCCCAGACATATTCAGGCTCATGAAGTAGGACTTGAGGACTCAAAAAAATCCTCTCCAAGATGTACCGGGCCCTGGTTAGGTCCTGGTTGTAGGTAACCTGGGCTTTTCTATGGGGGTGTTTATAAGAAGTCATCACCTATGGCTAAAAACAATATCCTTGGTAAGCTAAGAAGAAAGGAGGGATACAATTAGTAAATAGACATGACAGATGATTGCCCCACATTCATATACACTCTGTTATGTGCCCTGATTGACTCATTCACTTTGCAAACAGTATGAGATGTGTTATGACTTTGTTTGGCATACACACAAGTTGATTTCACATTTGACTGACACTGTACTACACATTCAGGGCCTTATTTATACTTTTTGGTGCAAACCTGCACTAAGGCAGTTTTGCACCAAAAGGTTTTGCACCGGCTTGCACCATTTTTTAGCACCAGCTGGGCACCATATTTATGGAATGGTGCAAGCCGGTGCAAAGGGTAGGCTATCTTAAAAAAAAAAAGACGTTAGGCAGGTTTGAGTCAAAATAAATGATTCTGACCAGATTAGCATAATTTTTTACGCTAAGGGGCATATTTATACTCTGTTTGCACTGAATAAGCGTCATTTATTTTTAACTCTAATTCAGTGCAAAACTAACTCCATATTTAAACTTTGGTGCTAGACCCGTCTAGCGCCAAATTTATGGAGTTAAAGTCATTTTTTGGAAGTGGAAACCTACCTTGCCTTAATGAGATGCAAGGTAGGCGTTCCCGTGCAAAAAATGACGCTATGGCCTTAACGCCATATTTATACTCCCATGCAAAAATGGTGCAAGGGAAGGAGGAGGAGTCAAAAAATGGGGCAAAGCTTGCTTTGTCCCATTTTTTAAAGCCTGGGTCAGGGTAGGCGTTAGGGGACCCATGGGCCTATTTCCATGGTGGAACATCATGGAATAAGCCCACATATGCCCTCCCCAGGCCCCAGGGTCACCCCCACCCACACCAGAGGGACTGCGGAGGATGGGGGACCCCATCCCAGGTAAGTACAGGTAAGATTGCATTTTATTTTTGAAAGTGCCATAGGGGGCCCTGAAATGGGCCCCCATGCATGGCACAGGGTGCAATGGTCATGCCCAGGGGACCCCTGTCCTCTGTGCTGGCCATTGGGGTGGTGGGCATGACTCCCGCCTTTTATAATGCAGGAGTCATGTGGAATGGAAGGTTTAGCACCATAAAATGACGCTAATCTGGTTAGAGTCATTTTTTTTACTCTAACCTGCCTAAAGTCATTTTTTGGTGCTAAACCCTCTTCTTCTATACTGCCAGCCCCACCCGACTAAAGTCTTATTTTTTTTACTCTAGCCTACCCTTTGCACCGGCTTGCACCATTCCATAAATATGGTACCCGGCTGGTGCATAGAACTGGTGCAAGCCGGTGCTAAACTTTTTGGTGCAAAACTGAGTTAGTGCAGTTTTGCAGCAAAAAGTATAAATAAGGGCCAATATTTTGTAAGTTTGCGCCACTTTTGCATCAAAAAACGATGTTAATGCGGCGCAAAAAAGGTATAAATCAGGGCCTTGGTGCTAAATGGGTCTAGCACTAAAGTATAAATACGGAGTTAGATTTGCACCGAATTAGAGTAAAAAAAATGACGCTAATTCGGTGCAAACAGTGTATAAATATGCTGCAGAGTATAAATATGCCCCTAAATATGGCGTTAAGGCCATAGAGTCATTTTTTGCACGGGAACACCTACCTTGCATCTCATTAAGGCAAGGTAGGTCTCCACTTTCAAAAAATGACTTTAACTCCATAAATTTGGCGCTAGAGGGGTCTAGCACCAAAGTATAAATATGGAGTTAGTTTTGCACCGAATTAGAGTTTTAAAAAATGACACTAATTTGGTGCAAACAGAGTATAAATATGCCCATCAGTGTATTGTACTCTATGATGCAGTTCCAATTTGTCATACTTGTGAGTGTGAATGCCATGAAGTAGTGATTTGCCACCAATAAAAAGAGTCAGTTAGCCATTGAAGGGTCAACTCTCTCACACTCATCTATTGTCTCTGTTTATGACTACTATTTTCAGACAAAAGCATCACATTGGAGCCTAAAGCTTCAGGATGACATTTAAAGTTGTCTGATTTTATTATGTTCTCAACACATATTTGGATCATATGTGTGTTTTGAGTACAACATAATTGTTCAACAGCAAAGCACATGTTCTAAACAAAACGTTACAAAGATCAGTGCATTGTGTCTGGCACTTTGAGGATGATGACAGCATTCAAACCGGATTGACAACCATTGTGGCCTACATATAGTTTCCAAAATGTGGGTGAGTTGTTTTCTGGAACTCTGATATAAATGCAAAGACAAAATATGCTTTTCATTATATGTTATGGTGTGGACGCACCATCATACATGATTTGGTGATAAATTCACAGGTGTGATTCGGGTGAAGACATTTTGCACAAAGTGTGTGTCTATGAGTGCTAGCAGATGTGTTTTGGATGCCTCCATTCTCAGCTGCCTCCGCCTCCTCCTCCATCTGGTTTTCCTGTGGTTGATCTCTCTCCTGGGAGACATTCATATGCACACATATGTTGTGTAGTATAGCACCCACTAACAAACAGCGGTACCTGTCCTTGAACAGGCCAAAGGTCTGCTCCACAACATTACGAGTGCTGATGTGCACCTGGTTGTATGCCTTCTCTGCATCTGTCTGGGGGGTTGCATACAGGGCCATTACTAATTGTTGTATTCCATATCCTTGTTTAGCAGAAATTAATAGAAGGAACAGTGGTAATGTTTAGGATAACTGCATGAGGTACATTCCTGCCCATGTGTGGTATGTGCAGTGGTATTGTCATGCACTTCTCCAAGATGTAATCATGTGATGTGTCATTCATATCAGTGTTCTGACATTTACAGGGAACTCTTCAATCACTCTATGTGATGGCAAGTGCAGTGCATGGACAGATACATCATACAATTCTACATTCTGACTATCATGTTAATGCAGCAGAATCTGTTGGTGGCTTTTTGCCGCTGCTCTAGTCAACTGAATGTTGTGTTCACACTACATGTGTGAAGAGACAGAATGTGGATGTGATATTGTTTCGTGGAGGTCCACCCCAGGTAGGTGGTAACATACCAGACATGGCTTAAACAGACATATGCATGGGTCCATGGTCATCCACTGATGTTGTTGGTGGCCTACATTACATTGTCATGGGCCTTTGAGTGTAAAATATTATCATGATGTAATACCTTCCAGACAGTATGCATTCAAATACACCAATTGAGTGACATGGTGTCACAGCTGCCATTGCCAGATCCATAAGTGCATGTCAGGATGGGGAAACACTGTGTACATGTGTGATGGCATTGTGCCCAATGTGAGCACTCAACACACAGATCCTGAAGATTTGGGAGTAGTTCTCTGCAGTACAGCTACAAAATTTCCTGCATGTATGACATCTCTGAGAAGGGAAAGTAGTACACAATATTTGGGGCATCCTCCCCTTTAAAGTTCCTTCAAAATACACTTGCACACATGTTGCCTAACAGGTACACATTCATACTTGCATTAGAGGTTCTAGGGGTTCTTCATAGCATGCATGGTTGTATTTATGTGTGTGGGAGCAACTTCCAGCCAATGTTGCTGCCTCAGAGGCATGGTGAGTGATGGATGTGTACTGCATTACACAGTACACATAGGACATGAGAGTGATTTTGATAGTAATATGACACCTGCCCATGAGCCATGGTTTGTCACCTTGCACCTAGTTCCTTGTGTGGGATCCATGACATGCCTGATGGAGTGTGGTAGCTGCATGGGGACACCCTCGCCATGAACATGGAAGACCTCCTCTGCACACAGTGATGGTAGCCAGAATTTCTGCCTGCCATGCATTGCCATACCTCTGGGCCTTTACACCTTGCAACATCTGCAAAACTGACTTTAGATGTATTCACATGTATGGCTGGGAGATTTGAACAGCATATGTAAAATGATGCATAGTGTATATATGTGGAACAGCCCTCATACTGAAGTCCCTATCAGTGTAGCCAGACACATTGTGCCCCCCATTTGTAATTTCTAGTGGGTCTATTAGGTACTTAAGATTTGCTTACCTACAGGTAGTCCATTCCCATATTGTCCATCCTGGAATCAGTCTTTTGATGGAGTGTCGGAATATCTATGCATCATGCACAGTGCCTGGGAATTTTGCAACCGCATTTGTGAAAAACCTACGATGGTTGGCACTGGCCTGGACATTGCTGGAGTGGGTGTGTTTCCTATTGCAGTAGAGTTGATTAGTTGGAGCAAGAGGAACCAGTTGCACATGTATGCAGTCCATGGCACCCAGCACATGTGGGAACCCAGCAGTGACATAAAATCCTTGTTTGATCTCCTGCTACATTTGCTGGGTCTTGGGGAAAAGGATGCAGCATTGTGTTAGGGGATGATGGCATCCAGGATGGAAGGTAGGAATGAGGAGAATGAAATTGGAAGATTCCAGCCACTCAGGCTGCAGTTATCTGGAGGGACCCTAAGGGATAATGGTAACCCTGTCCACTGTTGCCTGGAGTCTTGGTACAGTCAGGTGAAGCAGCTATATAATGAGCTCCCTCCTCAGAAGGTAATGGATAATTACCTATATCTCACTGAGTCCAATTTGTGGCGTATACTTTTGATATATGTGCTCCCTTCTCCTGCGCTGCTTCCATGGTGCGGGTAGTGATGATAGTGGTGTAATGGTGGAGGAGGTGGTGTTGATGGTGGTGGTGGTCTTCTTGGGGCTCAAAGCTGCGGTAGGAGTAGGTCCATGAGGTCCTACATCTTGCCAAAGAGATTTGGGTATGTCTTCCTTATGAACCAGTGCAAATGTGTCATTTTTATGCCTGTTATGAAAAAGTGTTAATTTTTTCACACATTTGAGACTCTGGACATTTTTTGCCAAAGAAGTGCCATATTTTGATATCCTTCTAAATATGGCTGCACCAGTTTTGCGTGTTTTTTTTCCAGAGGGAACACCTACCTTGCATATCTTTGTCATTATCTTCTTCAGCAAGTTAATGAAATTTTGAATTTCATCTGGATTTTCAAAGGAAATATTGTTGTTCCGAAATGTAACTTTGAATGCACACAGGTGAAATAAACCAATAAACCAAATCGAGCACCTAAAGTACATGGTGCAGAGCGAAAGATCCAGGAATTCTTTATTACCTTTAGCCATGGCTCTGGACACGTCCTGGGAAAGGAATGTTTTTGCACCAGACCACATAATTTGCTTTTTACATTTATTTACATTTAAAATCTTCAAGAAGTCTGTGGTCTATGAGTTCCAGGAACAGAAGGATGACTTCATGAGGTTTGGATGTAGCACCTGAAGACGCAAGAGAGTACCCTGTCTATGAGTACACCGAATGTTTAAACTGGTGGATGAAGATGAATCAAGTTGCTTGGGCAGAAATGAAGTGAAGAACAATACAGGATCTTCACCATCCTCAAAACCTTGAGGAAGACCATATAAACTTAGGTTACTACGTCTATTTTTTATTTTCAAGGTCTTCTGTGTGCTTCTTTAAAAATAGAGCATCCTTTTCCAGAACTGCGAATTTAGCAGATTCATCCAGAATGTCACTAACACGTGGCTCACCATCGTAATTCCTGACTCCATATTAGACCATTTATCAGCAAGAGTTTGGATTCAACTTTTCGATTTTTCAATGAATAGTATTAAGACACAAATTTCCTATAAGACAGTTTCCAGGAATATAGGAGACACTGTTTTTTTCCAGAGAAGGAGGATCTGTCTTTTATTGGTGGAGGAAGGAGAGTGAGATTTCAGTGGGGAAGCTATTGAAACTGTAAAGCAAGAAGAATTGGACGGAGCCATGTTATATGGTGTTTTTGGAGCATCCCTTAAGGTTAAGGTATCGTAAAAGAAAGGCCAGAATCAGAAATAGTAATAGGTTGTCCTTTCTTTGAATATCATAGTTTCTTTATTCTGTCTATGAATAAAATGATCGTATACATGAGAGTGAGTAACGTCTGACCAGAATAATCAAAATGGTAGACCCATAGTCTCCCTCTGACTCCAGAGATATAGGTCCCAATTACGAGCCTGGTGGATAGCAGAGGCCGCCCGCCAAAAGTCTTCCTCTGACTCCAGAGATATAGGCCCTAATTACGAGTCTGGTGGATGGCGGAGACCGCCCGCCAAACTCTTTGGGCTGCAAAACTGCCACTCCGGTTTTCCACCCACTGGCCCTAATATGAGTTTCCAGCTGGGCCCGCAGGCAAAAACAGTGTTTCTGCCTTCTGGCCCAGGGGGAAACAGGCACAGGCCTGGTGGGAAACAGGTCACAACATTGATGCCGGCTCATAATCGAGCCAGCGTCAATGTTGCGATGCATTGGGTGTGAAAGCATCTGTCGCGCTTTTCACTGCCTATAATTTGCACAGTGAAAAGCGCAAAGGGGCTGTCCATGGGGGCCCGCAACACCCCGTTTCCTCCAGCCTGTGCATGGCGGTCTGACCAAGGCTGGTGGAAACACAGGTCATAATTTACAGGGCAGCACTGCTGACAGTCCTGCCCTGGAGGATTAAGACTGCCAGCACAGCCAGGCCGTCACTGGCAGCAACCTGGCGGTGCCAGTGGTAGGACTGTGGTGACTCCACCACAGTAATAATGTGGTAGTCGGACCACTCCCATTGGTGGCGGTCCAATCGTCACCACGAGTCAGGCGGACCCCAGACTCATAATGAGGCCCATAGTATGGATAACCTTAAATGTTCTATTAGAATGAAATATTGAACTAGCAATATGCAACACTAAAATGGTCTGTAAGAGGCTTATGTGGCCAAGAAAACAAACATTTAAGAGGGGAAGGTGTTCAATTAGTGGTGCAAAGAAAAGGACATGACTGGGTATTCTCAGGAGTTAATAAGGTGAAAGTACCACAGAGACAGTGGAGAGTGTTGTAACTGAGCTGCATGTCGATTTGGAAAAAAAAATTTGGGCTGCAATGCTACAATGACGCCATCCACTCGAACTGCTTCATAAGATGACAAAACATATTCAGGTAAGGATGCAGACATTCAGTAGTCGAAGTGCAACATGATAGACTGACATGACTGAAATGCGGGTGGTACTGACACTTAAAGAAACAGCAGTTCCAATGGGGCGTGGAGGCTCGCAACTAGGTGGGCATCTAAAGTGGCATCCTAGCCACATCCCCCAGCATAAACATGTCTCTCATAACTTTCATATGACCTATGCATGACGCATGGGCCTGATTCAAAAAGGGCCGATCTCTGCCCTGAATGTGGACCTAAGGCGACCACTGTGAATGCCCTTTGTGAACTCGCAAAGCCGGAAACATAGACATTTGGTCTAAGGTAAACCAAATGCCTAAGTTTACCTTTGTGAATCAGACCCTATGTATTAATTTGTGTATATTTTCAATTCACGTCTAAAAGGGCTCCAGGGAATAAACAGAGGGAACTTACTGCTTTTGGGATAGGATTGGGGATGTTGGTCTGGTCATTTATTTCCAGAACCATACTCTTTATCACTCTGGGCTCTTGACACAGACAGTTTTGCTTTCTGCTTAGGCTATTCTCTATTAAAAGGTCTGTTACAGCATGGTTTGTGACTACTTTTAGCTTTTCATACCAGACTACCACTAAAAATCTATTCTTTTCACTATTCATTGACCGAAATGTTTTATTTTTACCGATTTAAAATACTAAAATAGGGATAGATTGTAGAACACACTTTATGCAATGTTCTCCAAACTTTAATTGACTAATAAAGAGAAACTTAAATCCTATGATAAAATAAAATCTTAAAACTTCAACTAAAACTCACATGATTGACTCCTAACAGAATATTAATTGCATTGTTTATTAAAATTGCAGCTTGTACCTACAACCATTCCCAAAATCCCCTCTTGGGCCCCTAAGAGGTGCTGAGTACTTTATACATTTTGTATTCTCCAATTTCCGAGGTGAATAGTTGTTACAGTTACCAGGCTCTCTCAGCCTGGGGTCAGTTGGTTAACTTAACATCTAGTGCTCTGTGCTACATAGTAGCAGAGGAGGCTGTCACCCATGGTGGTCTTTCACTAATGCAGAGAGCACAGGGCAGAGGTGTAGCCATCCTGGTGAAGCCAACTGGCCAAATGGCACCTGAAGCCACAGACAAAGAGAGCCCAATGCCCTAGCAGTGGTGTAACAAGAACCCCTGTGCAGCAAACAATGCACAGGGTGCAGGCCTCTCACTGGGTCCAGGGACGAGGGGGCACCTTCAAGGCACTTTGCAGGGGGGACCCCTCAAGTTTCGTTATCCCATTGTGCCCTGGCTCCTTCTTGCTGTCTTCTGAGTGCTGTCCCTCAGAGCTAATTATCACTGCTCTTGGTGTGACACACCTCCAGGGCCACTGCATAAGAGAACACAGAGTGGAGTGCTGCTTTAGAGCCCTGCCCCATACCCTGTTTGTCCTGTCACTGTAGTTCATGCCTGACGTCTATACCAGAAACAGAGTGGCAGCTACGCAGTGCACATTTGTGTAAGAAACTGTATGCCCTTACCTGTTTGCCTTTTACTTGCAATGGAAATTATAAATGCATTATGGTCTGTGTATAAGATAGATGTTGTGGAATTTGTTATTGCAGGTCGACAAGGGCTGGTGATCAGTGAAACTCGGATAAGTTCCCAGCAAAGAGTACAATAGCATTATTTTGTATCTTACACATGCCAAGTTTGTTATTAATTATGGCACATGCAAGGAAATGAATATGATTATTTTGTTTTTTAAATCTTAAACCCTAGTATGTTTTCTTTGCTCCGCCAACGTAATACCAAGATGAAGGACAGTGGCATTAAATGCACAGTTCTCTGGGTAATGCTTACTTATTCTATTTGTCAATCAATATAGAAATCTAAGGTTAAAATAGCAAATGCTTTACCAAAGATTGTGCCATTATATTAGTTTTCTGGTTGAGAAGTTGTCCTTTTAAGTATTAATGTGCATTGTAATTTTCTATGCCTTATTTTTAAAGTCTCTTTGTTTTAAGATGGAAAAGATGTGTTTAGTAAAGATGGGCATGGGTCCTAATGACTTACTAATATTAATTTTAAACCTTAAATTTATAGTAGTTTTGTTTAGAGGTGCAGCAGGGTGGTTCTCTGCAAAATATGTCCTGGTATGCAGTGATAGCATGCGTGGATAACCTTTGTACCCTCCTCAATCTCCTATCATTGTCTTCTGTCACTGTTTCTGCCTTTTGTGGATATGCAGAAAACGCTACTTATATGTGCGCTATAAATATACAAGGCCTTCAAGTGCTACCGACTCTATGTTTTCTGAAAGGCTTGCAATGGTGCTGCTCAATAACATATTTGTTCCATATGCGTGATGGAGGCTTGCACTGGTGCTGTACAGGGTGACGCTTGTTCCTTGTAATGCACCACAGCTGCACCTCGTCCTACTCCAAAGGCATGCTTGCACCACTCTTACCAAGTCATTTGTGTGAGCTGATAAATGGCTAAAATGTTGCTATCTCTACCGTACGTGTGAGTGAGAGAAGCTTGCAGTGATCACTGACTTCACCATGTAAGCTGAGTACTATTCCCAACGGACTTATCACTTATACAGTCTGTGGAAGATATGGAAAAAGTGTTCCAAATGTGTTGCCTGCTCCTAGGTGAATATTACTCGACCATGAACATATTGAATATAGTGGTAGAATCATGTCCAGATATGTGTTAATATCATACTCTGGGCCTCATTTCCAAGGCCTTTGCACCACCGTTGTGTCATTTTTTTTTTACACAGCAGTGGTACAAGCAGTGTTCTACACTGCTCCAGATTCACAAACCGACTCATTGGACCCAAGCATCAGTTTATAAACCCTTTTGTCATATTATACCTTTGTTACATTATACCTATGGGAAAAGCACGCAGAACTGATGCAGTGAAATTTAAAACATTTCACAGCGTCAAAGTCAAATCATACTTTATTTCGACCATAGGTCATAAAAGTTACACATAAAATTGTACAAAAGAAAGTGCATTTGTTATCATTGTGCTTTCACACTGGCTTAAAATAAAGTTTAGAATAAAAATAGCTTCTCTAAAACCTTCAAATTCTAGCAATAAAAAATCAGTCATAGACCATAGCCTACTATAGTCCACCATTATTCCCGGTACATAACTTAACATTTAGATACCAAGGTTTCTAAAACATCTGCTTCATAATGTTAGAATAATACAAATATTTGAAAGCTCTTAAAACAATATAAGGTGGTTACAGATTCAAATTTCCCAGATAATACCATCATCAAGATAAATGCAAACTATTCGACCCAAGATTTAAAGATTTAAAGTGCTAAGTTGATGTTACATAGTGATATAGTTTCTTAATAATTTAGATAACATACTTTGACAAAGGGAGCCTACTACCGGCACAATCATATAGGCAAATTTAGGCACTGTCAAATCATTAAAGACACAAGCATAGTGTGGTAGAAAGCTTATATAATAACTTAAAACAGATATCGGATTCATGTTAAAATGGCACGAATACCAAACAGGTGCATAAAAATAACTCTTTGCGGCTAACACTAGTGATAAAATAGCAGAAACACAGGATGATTACCCACATATTGTCTGAAAAAAATCTATTCCAAAGCCCTGTCCAAACCACATGGTCAAATAATTATTTACCCATGATGAGGGCTAAACACTGAAACCTGGTACTGTAATATCCCTATGGCGAATGGACCAAGCTGCTGACAAATCTTTAGTAACCGCACTTACTACCGGTGTGGATGGGTCATGTTTGCAAATTCTATGAGCATTGGCACGATCATATAAAAACAAGGCCTTGCACAATGGGATGATCAATTTTACCCTTGGACTTATATAGGGGAAAGAAGAAAAGCACATGTTCGGTTGACTCCACGCATGAATTGCAATTTATGCATTTATTGGCCTCAGAACTACTCTGCGACCATCAGGCAGTAAAACTGTTAACTGGTAGACTACCATATCTAAACTGAAGGAATAGAGCACAAGCACATGCATGTTTTGGGAGATCAAGAAATTGCTCAGGCCATGAATCCTGTTTGACGAGCAATAAGAACTGGATCTGTTAATTCACCATCCTTACCACTCCTGATTCGGGCAAAAGTGCCTTCATGAAGTCGGACAATAAGGTTCAGAAGACCTTTAGGGACTCCCATGTTGGTCAGTGTCAGCCATATTTTATTCCTGGGTACCAGGTCAAAGGCTGCTCGAAGGTTCATAAAGGCCACATACAGGTTTCTACCTCCGATATCCATGGTCCTCCATTTTGTTGCCCAAAACCTCAGGACATGATCTATTGTGCTCACCGCAGGTCTAAAACCTGCCTGTAAATCAGAAATGCCCCCACTCTCTGTAATCCACTCTTCTAAATGGAAAAAAATCTTCTTCGTAAAAAGTTTTTGAAAGTTGTTGAGTAGGCTTATTAGATGATAATTGAAAGGGTCGCAAGGACTACCTTTCTTAAAAAGGGGAACTATATAAGCTCCCCTCCATGTGCAAGGAATAGGTGCTCCTGCAGTAACTGTGTTACAAATCTTGTTTGGGTAGGGGGTCCAGATATCGGGGTTTGATTTGTAAAGATCGCCAGATATTTTATTGAGACCCGGGGCCTTTCCCCACTTTAGGGAAGCTATTGCTGCCTTAGTTTCGGCTAGGGAGAACTTGATTGGAGGAACACCAATTTCCCTAATGCTGATCAGCTCCCTGGAACTAGGGGCCAGATGTACGAAATTTTGGGTTTGCGACTCACAAATTGTGAGTCTGAGTGACTCGCAATTTGCGAGTCGCAAACCCAGATGCAGGATGGCATCCCAGACACCATCTGCGAATCGCAAGTGGGTCGCAAAGACCCACCTCATTAATATTAATGAGGTGGGTCGCAATTTGCGACCCCCTTGCAATTCGCAGCACTCACAGGGATGGTGGCCTGCTGGAGACTGCAGACCACCATGTCTGTGACTGCTTTTAAATTAAGCATTTTTTTTTATTGCAGACCGTTTTCCTTAAAAGAAAACGAGTTGCAATACAAACGAAAAAATGAAACGTTTTTGTTTAATTTTTTCAGAGCAGGCAGTGGCCCATAGGACCACTGCCTGCTCTGAAAAAATGTTTTCAGGGCCATTCACAAAGGGGAACGATTCCCATGGGGACCCATTCCCTTTTGCGGATGGGTTACCACCAGTGTGACACTGGTGGTAACTGCGAATTGCTTTGTGACCGCGTTCGCGGTCACAAAGCAATTCTACATTGCGATGCGAATCGGAAATAGGAAGGGGAACACCCCTTCCTATTTGCGAGTCGTATTCCCATTTTGCGAGTTGGTAACCACGTTACCGACTTGCAAAATGGGAATGAGCATCACAATGTGCTTTTTGCATGGCGAAATTCGCTGTTTGCGCCATGCAAAAAGCTTGCTACATCTGGCCCTTGGTTCTTTTACCACTGAGTAAAGTGACTCAAAATGATTTACCCATACTCCCGTGAGAATCGAAGTACCAGGCAAGTGCAGGGAATCAACACTGTCATTTGAAATCAGCTTCCAAAACTTGGAGGCATCATTAGCTCTTGCAGCCTCCAAGAGGGCAACCCATTGTATCACCTCCGAACACTTCGTGCCTTGGAGAGTTCCTCCTATAACTCTTTCTTGACTGTCTTATTGGCTCTCTGATCCCCCTTCTCAGTTATTTGTGCTTGGCTTCCCTGCATGAATGGTTGAACCCTCTCTCGCTACACCTGTTTCTTGTTTTAGCGACAGCTTCTTTAGTGAAAAGTTTTTTTAAAGAGTTGAATAGTTCCATATGAGCAACCAGGAGGCTATTTTCATCCTCAAGTAAATGGAGCATATGCTCCATTTGGTCTGCCAGAAGGCTATATATTGATGAAAGGGAGCCTGGAGAGGAATTAACAACATCCCACTTGACATTCCGCTTGTTATTTGTCATGGTGAACTGCTGCACATAGTCCCTGGAATCAGGGGCCTCTATTGTGGGCAGCAGACCTCTAATAGATAGAATCAATGGGTCGTGGTTGCTTTCTTCATGTTCTTTTACCACCATATCGACCATATGCCCCCACAAACAAATGTCTAATATAAGGTAATCGATATAGCTCCTATAAGCTCCACGTCTGAAAGTGGGACAAGGTTTAGCATCTGAGCAGGAGTGACTGTTGCAAACGCAGAGACCATATGCAAGTGTAATATCAACAATTTGGTAAGCCGTTCTGCTCATTCTGACACTTTTATTCATTGCTTATTGCAGGATACCCCAGAGAATGTCCTCTTCTTGGTAAAGCTCTTGGGCCAGAGAATAAGGCTCAAAAGTAGCATTGAAGTCCCCTGCAATTAAGATGTAATGGGTAGTGGATCGACTAGATAAAATATCATCAAGAACAGTTAAAGCATCAGACTGGCAGTTACTGCCCACACTCCTGCTATATATATTCATCAATCATAGGGGTTTTTCTCTTTGGGTGGATAATGTTAAACCTTGCATGTCAGCACAACCCCTGTCCACTTCCTCACCCTGACACTTGAGGGAACTGCTAACTCATATAAGTAAACCACCCGAGGGTCTTCCAGAAGTCATCTTACGCGCTGGGACCCCAAAACTCTTAAAACCGAATCTGTGCTTGGGCTCCAGGGCCCATGTCTCTTGGAACAGGCATATCTTGTGCTCATCTATAAAGGAGCCCCAGTCTGGAATTCTCATTTTTGACTCAAGCCCGGCTATATTCCAACTAAGGACTGTAACTGGCGCATCATCCTGGGCTTGTGGTGCATCATCCTGGGCTTGTGGTGCAATCTTTGTGGGGCTCATAGAGTTCGGATTGCCCATTAGACCTGCCGCTGAACTACCCACTCTAGGTCCCCCAACTTCTTTATCTCCAATGGTATCACACATCCCAGTGAATTCAGAACTGGCCATGTTCCAACCAAGCACAATGGCCAGTGTATCATTCTGGACTAGCGGTGCAATTTGTGTAGGACCCATGACGTTCGTGTTTACAATCCGCTTTTCTCCCAGGCTGCTTACTCTAGGTTCCCCAAATTCCTTATCTCTAGAAGTAATACACACCCAAGTAATTAATCTCAGCCCCATTATCCCAGGGATACCCTGTGTAACCGCGTCTGGGAGAGAGGATGGAGGATGCCTACATTCAGACTGTGATACATGGTGCACATGGAAACAAAAGGGACCTCTGGAGTCAAATGTCAAACTACTAGGGGCAATTTCAGGTACTGGGGGATAGAAGGTTGAGAGTCTACACAAAGAAACACCTCCAACTAAGGGGCTAGATCTACAGGAGTTTAAGAAAATCTGTTGGACCAGGGCAGGTGAGTCAAAGTTAATAACAATACAATCTCCCACTCCAAGCTTATTCAGCGGACCCTCCTATCACACCCTCCTCACCATTAATATTGAAGGTACCATAAAAAATGAAAATTTAGCATCAACATGCAGCCAATGGATGACCTTATTTTTCAACTCTATAAAAGTCTCCACTCTATTTGTTCTGAGCCTAGGAACATTTGTTATTACAATCACATGAGGGCAAGATCTGGGGGTAGGTGTAGAACTTCTAACTGAGCCCTATGGTTATCAGGTCTGGTTCTGCTAGACTCCAGGTCCCTCACTGGAGGGCTTACTAATTGATGCTCGTAGATATTTGAAGCTTTAGGCATCTTAGACACTCAGGGGATCATTCTGACCCTGGCGGCCGGTGACCGCCAGGGTCACCGACCACGGGAGCACCGCCAACAGGCTGGCGGTGCTCCCTCGAGCATTCTGACCGCGGCGGTTCAGCCGCGGTCAGAAGCGGAAAGTCGGCGACTTTCCGCTGCTCGGGGCAATCCTCCATGGCGGCGGAGCATGGGGATTCTGACACCCCCTACCGCCATCCTGTTCCTGGCGGGTCTCCCGCCAGGAACAGGATGGCGGTAGGGGGTGCCGCGGGGCCCCTGGGTGCCCCTGCAGTGCCCATGCCAATGGCATGGGCACTGCAGGGGCCCCCGTAAGAGGGCCCCGCATAGTATTTCAGTGTCTGCAAAGCAGACACTGAAATACGTGACGGGTGCAGCTGCACCCGTCGCACCCCTGCAACTCCGCCGGCTCCATTCGGAGCCGGCATCCTCGTTGCAGGGGCATTTCCGCTGGGCCGGCGGGCGCTCTTTTGGAGAGCGCCTGCCGGCCCAGCGGAAATGTGAGAATGGCAGCCGCGGTCTTTTGACCGCGTTGCGGTCATTTGTCGGCGGGACTGTGGCGGGCGGCCTCCGCCGCCCGCCACAGTCAGAATCAGCCCCTAAGGCGGTCGGTGTAATAGTGGAGGTATTACCACCAACAGGCTGGCGGTACATACCTCCACTATTATGACATTGGCAGTTTGGCCAAAGCCAAACCTCCAAGTTAATGCACTGACCCCTACCCTCCTCCTTCCGCCCCCCCCACATATACACACATACAAGCACATACATACACACCCATACACGCATGCATACACACATTCACCCACACATGCAAACATTCATACACACTCACAGCAACACTCACGAACATTCATCCAGGCACACATGCAGTAACGCTACACAACATGCACGTACACACACACCCACTCATGCACACACGCATTACACATGCATGCACACATTCAAACACAGTCACACACACACCCACACACGCACACAACACCTCCACCCCCCTCTCCTGTCAGAGAACCCGACTTACACACTTGCAGGGGATCCTCCAGCAGGAGACTGGATGCAGCACTGCTGCCAGCAAAACACCACCAGGCCGTATCATGGAACCTGATACAGTAGGCAGTGTTTTGATGGCGTGGCGCTGCTGCTGGCAGCAGTGCCACCTTACTGCCTTCCGCCGCCATGACCCTAGCTGGAATTCCGCCAGCCTTCTGGACGAATTCTGGCTACGGTCATAATTCCATGGATGGTCGGTAGCCACGGCGATGGTAAGTTGGCGGCCGTCGCAGTGGCGGTAGGCGGCATTTGCTGCTAATGTCAAAATTAGAGCCTAAGTTAGTTATTGGAGCAGTATCACATAAAACCCTTAGTTGGCGCTGGGCCCTCAGCAGAATGTGAGGGAGTCTTGCTGCCCGTGCCAGAAGATTGTCCCAGAACTGAAGACTGGCAGTGGGTTGTGAATTTGCTCGAGGGGTGGTGTCAGACACATGGGGCTGAGTAAACCCCCCTAATTTCTCTTCAATGGCTTTTAAACAGAGTTCAATAGGGCTCAATCTTTTAGTGAGCTCCTCCAGTATGTACTCAAGTGCCAGTGGACCAGTAGTACTCTCCTGTGGTTTTTTGGACCCATCATTACCAGGCTCAAGTCCAGAATTAGTGGAGCTCAAAGTACAAGCTTGTTTGTTTCTTAAGTTAATATCACTGTGCTTTCTTTTTCCTTTTGGCTCAGGAAGTGGTACACCAGCCAAGGGGCCTGTTAATGACAGTGCAATTTCTGTTGCAGTGGCCTCATCCACGGCCACAGGGGGAATCTCCCAGGCGTTGTCTGAATGGTCAGCTGGTGGGAAGGCCAGATTTAACTGGGGCTGTGAAGGCTGTGAAAGCTGTGGGGGAAATTGTGATGGGATGGAGCTAGAGAAATAGGAGCCAGGGATACTGGGGTAGATAGGCGAAGTTCAGCCATCTCAATCTCTTTGTCTAAGCTCCAACAGTCTTTTGTAGAAAGCCTAAAGTTTTGTTGATTTTAACGTTATCTTGGGGGAGCCCCCCTTCTGTCTGCCCATCTCTCTCCCCTTTATACTCTCACCCCTCTGTGCTCTCCTCCCTTGTACTCTCTGGACCCCATCCTCCTCCCGCAAATGGTGCTACACTCGCTTTCACCTCCAGTTTTCCACTCAATATCCGCTTACTCTTGGAAATATTCAATTATTGAGTTGTGGGGATCCGGAGGACCAACAGATTATGACTCGCTGGCCTGCGCAAGGATCCCACCAAGAAAGGTCACAGCTATACTTCCTCCTGATGAATTTGCCTTGTGTGCCCTTGCGCCAATCTGCTCACAAAAGAGTAGTGAGTGGAGAGGCCAGACTCTAGGTAATGCCAAGACTTTACTTGGGAATTTCTCTTTCCCCTTTCCCCCACCTGGGAATAAGAGGCACGCAGAAGGCACAGGGAGTGCGAAGAGGGCCTGGAAAATGCTACATAATCTGGTGAAGCACTCAGCTGAGCTTATCAGATCAGACTCATCATTAAGATCACGCCGAAAGTTCGCTGATGCTTAAGGCAGAACAGTGCAGAAGACAGACAGATGGTTGCTGTTGCAGCCACAGTCTACTGCAAATTGCAGCTGCTTGCCACTATCGCTGGTTGGGCGGCACAAATTCACTAATGCAGATTTCACTGGAGCAAGGAGCTGAAGCCAGTCGGCACCATGCAGCTTCTTTCTGCAGCTCTCGCTGCCCACTCCCCACACAGCCACCAGCACCAGCGCTTAACTTCTAGGCGTCAGGTCACACTCAAGGACAAGTACAGGGGGCAGAGGAAAGGAAAGGCGTTGACGTCTTCAGGCCTTTAGCGCTTGGAGCCTTCAGATTGCCATGCTCCAAAGCACTCCAAAAGTGCTCCCCTTGTGACCTCCTGCGGGCTCCAAGATACCAGGTACCAGGAAAGAAACACAGGCAACCGCCGTGCTCTAAGCCTTGCTCTAGGCCGTGTTCCCCTCTCTACTGCCTGCCCTGCCTTGCCTCGTAGGGATTTCGGGAGTGCTGGATGGCCGCGGCCTCTCAGCCTCTCAGCCATCGTACCCCGTCTCCATACTCAGTCTTGGGACTGTCGCGCCTCTGCCTCTACCTGGGAAGGGGCGCTGTCTCACCTCAGGGGCGTTTTGGGAGCAGGGAGCGTGAAGAACCACTGTGCTCCGCATCCGCATCCTTCGCCTCCCACTCCCGCTCCCGCTTACACTTCTCCATTTCACAGCATCATTCTGCAACTTCACTGTGTCAAAATTTTACCACCTGCTCAGAGCAAGTGTAAAATTGATGCAGAGCTTTCTCTATGGAGGCCTCCTTGCATTGCGGGTGTAGCGTCATTTTCTTTACGCTAGTCCAGGAATGTGTAAGTTTAGCACCAACAGATGCATCAGATTTTCTGACACATCAGTGAAAATATGCGCCATGGAGCTCTACAGAGTAAATACAGCTCATCCATGGTTTCGTTTGGTGGTTCAGGCCTAAGTGTCAGATTCTTGTAAATGAGGCTCTCAGTGCTTTATCAGTAAATGAATGAATGCCAGTGCCAATGACTCTCCTTGGAAGCCTGCTGGTGGTGCAATTAAATGCCACTGTGCCAAAGCTATGTAGTCTTAAATCCATCTCATGGCTCTTTAATCCACTACCAGACCCAACCTCTCATTCTTCCAGGTACCTGTTTTCGCCCTTTGTGAAAGTTTTTCTGTCTTTCTCCTCCTATATGTTTCTTTTTTGTTTGTCTTTCTCTCTCCTCCTCTAAATGTCATTACAACATTGGCGGTAAAAGCCGCTTACCACCGTGCAGAAGACTGCCAGCACACCGCCGCGGCAGCGGAAATCCGCCACAGCTATTATGACCCACAGCACGGAATCCGCCAAAATTCAGACACCCACACAAGTCCGCCACACCAAATGTCAGTGATAAACTGGTGATAACAAATCCTCCACTGTCACGCCAACAGAAATAGGCCCACACTATCACGACCCACGAATCCACACACTCTTACAAAACACTACCACATTGGACAATTCGAAATAAACACACCTGATACATATACACACACCACTCCCACACACCCAATACAATATAAAACACACACCCACATCACCCACAAACCCCTATGACCACAATTACTGAGAGAAGGTCAGAGAGAGACACCACCATCAACAATACTAGCATCCACAGGCACACAACACCATCACCCACATAACTTCTACGCACTTCACACTACACACCACTACATATCAGCACACTTATCACCCCACACATCACCTGCACCACCCCATGGCATGGCAAAGACACCCCAGGTTCTCGGAGGAGGAGCTCAGGGTCCTGGTGGAGGAAATCGTCCGGGTAGAGCCACAGCTATTCGGATCACAGGTGCAGCACACCTCCATTGCAAGGAAGATGGAGCTATGGTGCAGAATAGTGGACAGGGTCAACGCAGTTGGACAGCACCCAAGAAATCGGGAGGACATCAGGAAGAGGTGGAACGACCTACGGGGGAAGGTGCGTTCCGTGATCTCAAAACACCACCTGGCGGTTCAGCGAACTGGCGGCGGACCCCCACTTCCTCCCCCACAACTAACAACATGGGTCGGGCAGGTCTTGGCGATTCTGAATCCTGAGGGCCTCGCAGGAGTAGCAGGAGGAATGGACTCTGGTAAGTAAAATCTTAACTATTACATCCCCCACCCTACCTGCATGCCAGCACATACCCCCACCCTCACCCCATCACTCTAACTCCTCACAAATGTCCCAACATCACAAACCACACATCCTAACACCACACCCTGCATGCAACAACAAAGCATGGACACCCATCACTAAAGCATGCCCACTGCACATACCCATACACCCCCCTAAACCATCATCACACAAGGTCCCACACAGGAATGCAAGCACTGGGGTACACGGTCACCCACCTATTGCACACCATGGCACACACAGATGTAAAAAACATCCTTTTATAGCCCTGCAGGACCCCTACCCAACGTCACCAGACAGGAGGGTCCACACATGTCCACACTACCAACAGAAGAGGCCCACAGGGATGACAGCAACTCTGTCCAACTGGATTTAGATGACCAGCCCGGCCCATCGGGAACCTCTGGACAGTCGGTTCCCCTCACCCAGTCATCGGCCACCACAGACCTTCCCCCCTCTGGAAACACCAGCACAGCACCCACCCAGCGGGCTCATACCTCCGTCCCCAGGACACGTCAATCAGCAGTGTGTCCACCACTACAGGGAACCCAGGCTAACCCACCACCCCAACAACAACAGGGACCTAGGGGCAGTGGTAGTGGGCACACAGTCCAGGGGACAGAGGCCCAGGAACTGGGAGGGCTGCTGTGCGACAGGGGGCGGACAGGCCCAGGGAACCCACTCTTCACGAGGCCCTCTCCAACATCATGGGAGCCTACCACCACTCCCAGGAGACGATGGCAACGGTACTGGCCAAGTTTCAGGAGACCCAGCGCCTGCAGGAGGAATAGTATTCGGGGTTCAGGGAGGAACTCAGAGCCATCAATTCCACCCTGGGCACCATCGTAGGAGTGCTGAAGGAAGTACTCAACACCAGGAGGGACACTGTGGCACTACAAGGGGCCCCTGTCACTAGCATGGATGATGAACTGCCCACCACCTCCGCCGGCGCTAGTGGACAGGAGGCACCACCACAGGACCACCACACCAGCACCCCACCCCCTGCAGAGGGAGAACCACCTCGCAAATGGTCCCTGAGATTCAGGACAAAGACAGAGAACGATGCCAAGACCCCCGCCAAGAAATGAGACCACCCTGAATGTCATCCTACTGTCCGACTTTGTCACCCTGTCCATCCTTAAACTGTTCCACATCCACTTCCTATGTCCATTGAGGCAATGCACCTATGAGACTAATAGACTGGACTCTGTCATGGACATTCCTCCACCATCACCCCTCACCATTTTGCTACCCCATCCAATATTGAGCATTTAAATAAACACCCTTGAAGCACAAAACAATCTGGAGTCAGTCTGTGATTTCGGAATAGTGTATTAGCAATTACTGTGGCAAAAAGCTCTTTCATTTGCAATGTCAACATACCTATGTCACACAGCTGTAGTCCATGAGTATTCAAAGCAGATGTCACACATTGGGACCCACATCTGTGAAATTGTAAGGGAAAGTGACAACTCAGTGGCCATACACTGGGTGAAAACTACAGTCAGTAGAGAGGTAGTAGTGTTTAACTACATGAAGTAGGAAGGTTTGCATTCTTACATGTGTTTCACTGGAAATATTGCTGGATCACTGAGTCCCTGTTGTCCATGTCTTCGTCTTCTGCTTCCTCGTCTTCACTGTCCACAGGCTCCACAGCTGCAACAACACCGCCATCTGGACCATCCTCCTGCAGAAAAGGCACCTGTCGTCGCAAAGCCAAGTTGTGAAGCATATAGCAGGCCACGATGATCTGGCACACATTCTTTGGTGAGTAGAATAGGGATCCACCTGTCATATGTAGGCACCTGAACCTGGCCTTCAGGAGGCCAAAGGTCTGCTCGATCACCCTCCTAGTTCGCCCATGGGCCTCATTGTAGTGTTCCTCTGCCCTTGTCCTGGGATTCCTCACTGGGGTCAGTAGCCATGACAGTTTGGGGTAACCAGAGTCACCTGCAAATGGCGAGGGACAACTGTTAGACACACACTAACCTGGAGGGATATCCCCAGACAACCATTCCCACTGTCTTGCTTCCAGGTGCTCACCTAATAGCCACACACGGTGCCTCTGGATTTGACCCATCAAATAAGGGATGCTGCTATTCCGCAGGATGTAGGCGTCATGCACTGAGCCAGGGAACTTGGCATTCACATGGGAGATGTACTGGTCGGCCAAACATACCATCTGTACATTCATCGAATGATAACTCTTCCACTTTCTGTACACCTGTTCACTCCTGTGGGGTGGGACCAAAGCCACATGTGTCCCATCAATGGCACCTATGATGTTGGGGATATGTCCTAGGGCATAGAAATCACCTTTCACTGTAGGCAAATCCTCCACCTGAGGGAAAACAATGTAGCTCTGCATGTGTTTCAGCAGGGCAGACAACACTCTGGACAACACGTTGGAAAACATAGGCTGGGACATCCCTGATGCTATGGCCACTGTTGTTTGAAATGACCCACTTGCAAGGAAATGGAGTACTGACAGCACCTGCACTTGAGGGGGTATTCCTGTAGGATGGCGGATAGCTGACATCAGGTCTGGCTCCAACTGGGTACACAGTTCCTGGATTGTGGCACGGTCAAGCCTGTATGTAATGATCACATGTCTTTCCTCTATTGTCGACAGGTCCACCAACGGTCAGTACACCAGAGGATGCCGCCATCTCCTCACATATCCCAGCAGACGGTGCCTATGAAGGACAACAGTGAGCACAGAGTCAAACAACTCAGAGGTACGTACCCACAGCTTTCACAGAACACCAATCATAATCTAAAAATTGGCCTGTATGTGTGTTGAGTCTAGGCCTAGGTATGTGTGACGAAGTTAAAAATGAAGCCATGTGGGCCCCTGAAATGGCGGCTGCCTGACCTCTAAAGTGGGACAATGGGATGTGAGGTAACTGTGCTGGCGTTGTACACCGTCGTGGTAGGCGGTCGAAGACCGCGGCGCAATGCTGCATTGGTTAACATTGGACCCTATGGGTCCCAGGAGCCAATGACGATGTATGCCGGCGGTGACGGTACGCACCGCCGCGGACGTGACCACCATTTTCTATCTGTTCAATCACTCGATACCTGATCTTTGACAGGAGAGGACCTACACTGCAAGTGCTGCTGTGACCTCGGTCTGGAAGAGACAATGGCTCGAGTGTCTGGGGAAAGGGCCCCTGCCTTCACATCAGAGGAGTTGGAGAAACTCGTGGATGGGGTCCTCCCCCAGTACATGCTACTCTACGGTCCTCCAGACAAACAGGCAAGTACACTGGGAGCATGCCGTATGGGCTATGCCTGTGTGGAGAGGTGTGGATGTAACAAGGAAGGGGGGAGAGTGCGGCGTGCACCAAACAACGGTGAGTGCATTTGCCACATGGCAAGGGTAGGGATGGGGGACAATGACTGTGACGGTGCAGTTGGTAATACGTTTCTCTTCCCCCTGTACAAATCATGTAGGTTAGCGCCCACCAGAAAAAATATATTTGGCGTGCCATCGCCAAGGACGTCCGGACCCTAAGGGTCTACCACAGACGGAGCATCCACTGCCGGAAAAGATGGGAGGACATTCGCCGCTGGAGCAAGAAGACGGAGGCTCAGCTGGGGATGGCCTCCCAATGTGGGAGGGGTACCCGTCGCACCATGACCCCCCTGATGTTCAGGATCCTGGCGGTGGCGTACCCGGAGTTGGATGGGCGCTTGAGGGCATCACAGCAGCCACAAGGGGGTGAGTACACTCTCATTCTGCTGATTTTGCACGCAGTGGAGGGGCCTGGGTGGGGAAGGTGGGCTGTGGGTTTCCCTAGGCCAGGGCGAGTTCCGTAGGCAAGGTCCCTCCGTAAGGCAGGCCATGTGGCACCACACCTCCGTAGATTGCCAAGTACACCTAGTCATGCCCCTGTGTCACCCATGTGTGCAGATGTCGTCCATAGCCATGTAGGCCTTTTCCCAGGAATTGAACAGTGGAGCCCAAGAGCGCAGCGTAGTGCAGGGGGCTTGTGTATCTGTCGTGTCCGCCAACGGTAACGGCAATGCATGCACTCAACATGTCTTTCTTCTGTCGTCCCCCCCTTTTTGTGGTCTCCCTGTTCTTGTGTGCATTAGCATCATCAGGCGGAGGAGCAGTGGCACCAGAGCACGCGGGGGCTGCATCCCACATGGCCATGGAGGGTCACACTACGGAATCGGACTTCACCAGTGGGATGGAGGGCGAGGGGAGCTCCACGGCGGGGAAACGAGCTGAGACCAGTGACACGGACTCGTCCTCTGATGGGAGCTCCCATGTGGCGGCGGCAACATCTGTGCCCCCCCCACCTACAGGTACAGCCGCCACACCCCCTTCCAGCACCGCCCTCCCAGCAGCCCCTCAGCCTTTGCCCTGTGCCCGCTCACCCGGGAGGGTGGGCATCACCTTCGCCCCAGGCACCTCAGCCCCTGCCCCAGTCACCCCTGCTGCCCTCAGTGAGGTGGCCATTGACCTCCTCATGTCCATCACTGTTGGGCAGTCTACCATTTTGAATGCCAACCAGGGAGTAGAAAGGCAGTTGCAACAAACCAATGCATTCCTGGAGGGCATTCATTCTGGTCAGGCGGCCCAACAGCAGCTTTTGAGACTCTGGCCTCAGCACTGATCGCAGCCATTGTCTCTGTTTCTAGCCTCCCCCTCCAACTTCCTCCATCAAGACCCAATCCCCTGTACCCCAGCCTATACCAAGCACACCTCTTGACCAGCATGCACACACGTCAACATACAAGGGAAGCTCAGGCAAACATAAGCACCACACATCCCACAGGCACTCACGCAAGCATCACACACGTGCAGACACACCAGCATCCACTGCCTCCACTGTGTCCCCCTCCTTCTCGTCTCCCTTCTCCCTCCCAGTCTCGTCTACACTCACACCTGCATGCACTGCACTACTACCATCACCAGCACACCCACCACCACACCCCACTCACGTGCAGTCACCACCCCCACTACCATTCACACGTCCCCTTTGTCCTCTCCCAGTGTGTAGGTTACGCCACCTCCCAAGATACACAAACGCAGGCACACTCCCACCCAACAGCCACCCACCTCACGACAGCCTCCAGCGCATGCACCTTCACCCAAAGTCAGCAAACAAACACCTCCTACAACCACAACCTCTTCCTCCACTCCCAAACCCCCTCCAGCTACCCGTCCCAGTATCTCCCAAAAACTTTTCCTGTCCCACCTTGATCTCTTTCCCACACCTCCTCCACCCCGTCCGTCTCCTAGGTCCCGAACTAGCACCTCAGCCACAACATCTCCAGGATCAGTGGTGCCTGTAGTCACCGGAATCTGGAGTGCACCGGCCACCAGGGCAGACAGTGTGGCACGGAGCCACAGCACAGACTGTCCCCCACCTGTGAAGCATCAGAAGTTGGCTAGTGCCCGGCGGGAGAGGGAGAAGACTCCATCCACCAAAGCCGCTCCCAGGGGTCCCGGTGGGAGTGTGGAGTCAGCTGCGACACCTTCCAAGGTGGGGAATGGCCACAAGAAACCAGGAAAGTCTGGGAAGAGCAGCACGGCGAAGGAGACCGCCATCATCCCGCTGCCCAGGAGGCCACAGCCGTCATCCCCGCAGCCCAGGAGGCCACAGCCGTCATCCCCGCTGCCCAGGAGGCCACAGCCGTCATCCCCGCTGACCAGGAGGCCACAGCCGTCATCCCCACTGACACAGAGAGGACCGCCAGCACAAGCCCGCTGGGCTAGAGAGGACCGCCAGCACAAGCCCCGCTGAGAAAGAGAGGACCGCCAGCACAAGCCCTGCTGGGCTAGAGAGGACCGCCAGCACAAGCCCCGATGGGCTAGAGAGGACCGCTAGCACAAGCCCCGCTGGGACAGAGAGGACCGCCAGCACAAGCCCTGCTGGGACAGAGAGGACCGCCAGCACAAGCCCCGCTGGGCCATGAAGGACCGCCAGCACAAGCCCCGCTGGGCCATGAAGGACCACCAGCAGCTGAGTCACTGCAAAGGAGCCCACCGCTCCAAGCACCGTTGAACAGGGAACCGCCGTCTCAAGCACCGCTGAACAGGGCACCTCCATCTCAAGCACCGCTGAACAGGGCACCGCTGTCTCAAGCACCCCTGAACAGGGCACCGCCGTCTCAAGCACCGCTGAAAAGCACTCTGGGCACCATGCCCCCTCCAGAACCAGTGGAGAGATACATCCACTACCTCTGTCCTTAGCAGGATGAAGCACTCTGGGCACAATGCCCCCTCCAGAACCAGTGGAGAATGACATCCACTACCTCTGTCCTTAGCAGGATGAAGCACTCTGGGCACAATGCCCCCTCCAGAACCAGTGGAGAATGACATCCACTACCTCAGTCCTTGGCAGGATGAAGCACTCTGGGCATGTAGGAGGCTGGACTGGCTTGTAGTGAGTACCTAGGGGTACTTGAACCTTGCACCAGGCCCAGTTATCCCTTATTAGTGTATAGGGTGTCTAGCAGCATAGGCTGATAGATAATGGTAGCTTAGCAGAGCAGCTTAGGCTGAACTAGGAGACGAGTGAAGCTCCTACAGTACCACTAGTGTCATATGCACAATATCATAAGAAAACACAATACACAGATATACTAAAAATAAAGGTACTTTATTTTTATGACAATATGCCAAAAATATCTCAGTGAGTACCCTCAGTATGAGGATAGCAAATATACACAAGATATATGTACACAATACCAAAATATGCAGTAATAGTATTAGAAAACAGTGCAAACAATGTATAGTTACAATAGGATGCAACGGGGACACATAGGGATAGGGGCAACACAAACCATATACTCCAAAAGTGGAATGCGAACCACGAATGGACCCCAAACCTATGTGACCTTGTAGAGGGTCGCTGGGACTATTAGAAAATAGTAAGGGTTAGAAAAATAGCCCACCCCAAGACCCTGAAAAGTGAGTGCAAAGTGCACTAAAGTTTCCCAAAGGACATAGAAGTCGTGATAGGGGAATTCTGCAGGAAAGACACAAACCAACAATGCAACACCGATGGATTTCCAGTCGAGGGTACCTGTGGAAGAAGGGGACCAAGTCCAAAAGTCAAAAGCAAGTCGGAGATGGGCAGATGCCCAGGAAATGCCAGCTGTGGGTGCAAAGGAGCTGCTACTGGACAGTAGAAGCTTAGGTTTCTGCAGGAACGACAAAGGCTAGAGACTTCCCCTTTGGAGGATGGATCCCTCACACCGTGGAAAGTTGTGCAGAAGTGTTTTCCCACCGAAAGACAGCCAACAAGCCTTGCTAGCTGCAAATCGTGCGGTTAGTGTTTTTGGATGCTGCTGTGGCCCAGGAGGGACCAGGATGTCGCCAATTGCGTCAGGGGACAGAGGGGGCATCGAGCAAGAAAAGGAGCCCTCTCAGCAGCAGGCAGCACCCGCAGAAGTGCCAGAAACAGGCACTACGAGGATGCATGAAATGGTGCTCACCTGAAGTCGCACAAAGGAGTCCCACGTCGCCGGAGAACAACTTAGGAGGTCGTTAAATGCAGGTTAGAGTGCCGTGGACCCAGGCTGGACTGTGCACAAAGGATTTCCACCGGAAGTGCACGGAGGCCGGAATAGCTGCAAAAGTCACGGTTCCCAGCAATGCAGTCTGGCGTGGGGAGGCAAGGACTTACCTCCACCAAACTTGGACTGAAGAGTTACTGGACTGTGGGAGTCACTTGGACAGAGTTGCTGGACTCAAGGGACCTTGCTCGTCGTGCTGAGAGGAGACCCAAGGTACCGGTGATGCAGTTCTTTGGTGCCTGCGGTTGCAGGGGGACGATTCAGTCGACCCACGGGAGATTTCTTCGGAGCTTCTAGTGCAGAGAGGAGGCAGACTGCCCCCACAGCATGCACAAGCAGGAAAACAGTCGAGAAGGCGGCAGGATCAGCGTTACAGAGTTGCAGTAGTCGTCTTTGCTACTATGTTGCAGTTTTGTAGGCTTCCAGCGCAGTCAGCAGTCGATTCCTTGGCAGAAGGTGAAGAGAGAGATGCAGAGGAACTCGGATGAGCTCTTGCATTCATTATCTAAAGAATCCCCAAAGACAGAGACCCTAAATAGCCAGAAAAGAGGGTTTGGCTACTTAGGAGAGAAGATAGGCTAGCAACACCTGAAGGAGCCTATCAGAAGGAGTCTCTGACGTCACTTGCTGGCACTGGCCACTCAGAGCAGTCCAGTGTGCCAGCAGCACCTCTGTTTCCAAGATGGCAGAGGTCTGGAGCACATTGGAGGAGCTCTGGGCACCTCCCAGGGGAGGTACAGGTCAGGGGAGTGGTCACTCCCCTTTCCTTTGTCCAGTTTCGCGCCAGAGCAGGGCTAAGGGGTCCCTGAACCGGTGTAGACTGGCTTATGCAGAAATGAGCACCATGTGTGCCCATGAAAGCATTTCCAGAGGCTGGGGGAGGCTACTCCTCCCCTGCCTTCACACCATTTTCCAAAGGGAGAGGGTGTAACACCCTCTCTCAGAGGAAGTCCTTTGTTCTGCCATCCTGGGCCAGGCCTGGCTGGACCCCAGGAGGGCAGAAGCCTGTCTGAGGGGTTGGCAGCAGCAGCAGCTGCAGTGAAACCCCGGGAAAGGCAGTTTGGCAGTACCAGGGTCTGTGCTACAGACCACTGGGATCATGGGATTGTGCCAACTATGCCAGGATGGCATACAGGGGGCAATCCCATGATCATAGACATATTACATGGCCATATTCGGAGTTACCATTGTGAAGCTACATATAGGGAGTGACCTATATGTAGTGCACGCGTGTAATGGTGTCCCCGCACTCACAAAGTCCGGGGAATTGGCCCTGAACAATGTGGGGGCACCTTGGCTAGTGCCAGGGTCCCCTCACACTAAGTAACTTAGCACCCAACCTTTACCAGGTAAAGGTTAGACATATAGGTGACTTATAAGTTACTTAAGTGCAGTGTAAAATGGCTGTGAAATAACGTGGACGTTATTTCACTCAGGCTGCAGTGGCAGGCCTGTGTAAGAATTGTCAGAGCTCCCTATGGGTGGCAAAAGAAATGCTGCAGCCCATAGGGATGTCCTGGAACCCCAATACCCAGTACCATATACTAGGGAATTATAAGGGTGTTCCAGTAAGCCAATGTAAATTGGTAAAATTGGTCACTAGCCTGTTAGTGACAATTTGAAAGAAATGAGAGAGCATAACCACTGAGGTTCTGATTAGCAGAGCCTCGATGAGACAGTTAGTCATAACACAGGTAACACATTCAGGCACACTTATGAGCACTGGGGCCCTGACTAGCAGGATCCCAGTGACGCATACAACTAAAACAACATATATACAGCGAAAAATGGGGGTAACATGCCAGGCAAGATGGTACTTTCCTACAGGGCACAATGCCCCCTCCAGAACCAGTGGAGAGATCCATCCACTACCTCTGTCCTTAGCAGGATGAAGCACTCTGAGCACAATGCCCCCTCCAGAACCAGTGGAGACTGTTATCCACTTGAGAGACTGTGGCTTTGCACTCCCCAGGATTGAACAGTGGGCAACCCACCCACTGTTGAGACTTGAGAGACTGTGGCTTTGCACTCCCAGGATGGATTGAACAGTGGGCAACCCACCCAATGTATTGACTTGAGATACTGTATCTTTGCACTCCCCAGGATTGAACAGTGGGCAACCCACCGACTGTAGAGACTTGAGAGACTGTGGCTTTACACTCCCCAGAATTGAACAGTGGGCAACCCACCCACTGTAGAGACTTGAGAGACTGTGGCTTTGCACTCCCCAGGATTGAACAGTGGGCATGTGGCCCTCTCGTGGATTTGGCGTTGTGCACTCAACCGGCTGAGGTGCCCTCCCTTCCCTCCCCTGAGGTGCCTGTTTTCTTGCTCTCTGATGCCCCTGCAGTGTTCTCTCCGTCATGGTCGGGGATCTTGTGTGGGCCTCGCCCATACCGTGTGGGCCCAGTGTTCCACGGACTTAATTGGAGCACTACCTGGACTACTATGCTTGGTGTATATTTTGTTAATGGTCTACATATATTTTTGCATACTTGATTTTAATATATTACAATGGTTACACTCATTTTCTTTTGTCTTTGCATTCTTCCTGGGGGGGGTTGGGGGTGTAACTGTGATGTATCAATATGTATTAGTGTGTGTGTTGTCGTGGGTGAGGGTGGGGGTGTAACATGTTGCGTGTGTCCCTGTTTTTTGCCACCACTGTGTCGTAGGTGCACTACTCACTGTGGTCTTCGCCACCGGCGTTCGTGCTCCTGGTAGAGGAGCAGGAATACTATCGCAGGGAGAATTTGGAGTTCCGGCTCTATGGTGTCCTAGTTCCTCATTGGGTGTGCAGAGGTGAGCGCTTTCCCTTCGGAATCCTGTTTCCGCCGTGTTTTTATCCGTGGTGAATCCGCCCGGAAAGGTGGCAGATTGGTAGGTTGTGATACTGTGGGCGGTACTTTGCCCTCCGCCTGTCTGTTGGCGGTGACTGCCGCGCTGTTTGTTTGTACCGCCGTGGCGGTCGGAGTGTTGAAGTGGCTGTCTTTGTTGGCGGTTTCCGCAACGGTCGTATTTGAAAAATGTTTACCGCCGGCCTGTTGGCGGTATTACCGCCACCTTAACACCGACCGCCAGGGTTGTAATGACCCCCATAGTCCCTGCTTTCATACTTAAAAAGTTTTACATCACAGCAATTGCCAGGTGTTATTAGCACCCAGTGCAGACGTTTTCATTGCAAAGTTTTCAAGCCAATGAAACGATTGACGATTGTGCAAGCTTTTTGGAATGTGAAAATAAGACATCCTGCTGTGTGTGAATCACAATAACAAGCACTTTCTTCCACATAGCTGCTTTACTAGTTATCCTCATTATTTTTATTTGGATCACTGACAGAATATCGGAACCAAAATATATCATGTAGACAGAATATTGTATCAAAAATATGGAGGACTGAAGTATAAAGAATTTAAGTACAAATAGGCAAGAATAGGTTTAGTTAGCACTGTTAACTCCACATCTACATAACTTGAAGATATCTCTGTCTCTCTCTCTCCCTATAAGAAATATAAATATATAGGGACATGGATTGTTGGCGGATCTAACTGCCCCTGTACTAATATTCTAATTGGCTTCAATAAAATGTTGGCAGGCATTGTGGGACTTGGCTTCATCTGAGTCCCAAAGAGAAAATGCAAAAAAGAAACAGACAATGGGCCAGGGTAGGAACACCCTGAGTCCCTAGCCTTGGTCCAGGGTTCCCTAAGGGCCTAAGGGACCCTGCTAGGGTTAAACAAAAATGATACAAAAACAAATCTCAGAAAAATCTGCTGATGGATCTGTGGACTTTTTGGTGATTTGTCTTGTTAAAAATGCACAGTCTTTTATTTTGCCCCCAGGTGGGCCAGGTCCAAGGGCATAGGGGCTAAAAAATAGGAGGGGGTGCATGAGGCCCCTCCCAAGGCTTTTAGAAGCCCCGGGGACCGCCACCTCCCTGGGGACTATGTTTTATACCTATGCAGGGGTTCATGTCCCCCACGCCCCAGGGACCACAACCTCCCTGGGGCTGCATTTAAAAAAAATAATGGGAATGGTCCTGTGGAGACCCCTGGGCCCCAGGGACCACTACCTCCTGGGCGCTCTATGTAAAATGTATGTAGGGAGAGCACACAACAACCTGGGCCCCAAGGACTGCCACCTCCCCAAAGGTATATGTCAAAAGTATATATGGGGGCCACATGTCCCCTGTGCCCTGGGAACAACCACCTCCCTGAGGCAACATATCATAAAAATAAAAATAAAATAGGGGACTTTCACTTCCCCAGGGCTACAAAATGCTTTAACCCTTTTCTTGTTGAGGACAGCCAGGCGCCATCCTCAGTCATGGTGCTCATTGGATGGGGACAGCCCCTCCATCTTCTGCATACAAGCAAAAAATCCCTTTGGTGAGGGCACCAGAAGAATTCCTTTCTGCAGAAACAGCCTTGGGAGGTGGCGACAAATTCTCCACTTCCCGAGGCTGTTTTTGTTTTCCATTGAAATGGCGATCAGTGCGCGCAGCACACTAGCATAATTTCAATGAAAACAAAAGTGAAATGAGCAGGTTGTCTCATTTCACTTTCCTTGCCTTGGTGCTTAGGGGGCTATGTCAGCCCCATGAGCACCTAGGCAGGTGGGAAATGTTTTTTATGAAAGAGTTGATTCTCCCCTTTCCAATAGTACCCCTCCCAAGTGGATCACAGCTTGGGGATCACCCAAAGATGGTGATCGCCAAGCAGGGATCCACTCCACTAGACACTAGGGAGAGGGAGCAGCCCCTTGAGCAAGCGCTTTTGCTCCCCCAATATTTTTAGTCATTTTCAGTCTTTCTGCCCACCTGGGCACCTGGGACTTTTCTTTATCAATGCATAGGGGTGGGGCTGCACAAAATGGGGATGACAGTGCCCGCCACCCTTCCCAAACACACAAGGGCACAGTCTTTCTGGCTCCCTAGGAGACAGATGGGTATTACCCCCAATCTGTCCCATGTGGTCAGGAAAGCCCACTAAACACCAGGGACTATTTTTTTTATTAGTGTAGGGGTGGGAGCTGCCCAGAATGGGCTTTGCAATGCCCCCACCGTCCAAAAAAAGGCCACAGTCTTTCTGCCCTTCCCGTGTGGGATGGGATTATTACCCCTGAGCTGCACCCTGTGGGAAGAAAGCCCCCTAGACACCAGGGAAGAATTTGTTTTTTTAAAAAGAGGGGCGGGGGCATGGCCATGCCCCACCCCAATTAAATGAGGACAAGGTCTTTCTGCCCTCTTGGGGGGCAGATGAGGTAATTACCATTGATCTTCCCCCTGGCAGCACAGACAGCTCACTAGATGCCAGGGATTCACAAAAGAAATAGAGGGTTGGGGCTGCCCACCACCATGGGCATGGTTATGCCCCCCACCTCAACTGAGGGGGGCAACAGTCTTTCTGGGCCCCTGCGGAATAATGCAAGTCATCCTAATGGCAAGCAAGAGTACATTTGACTCTTTGGGTTTAATTTTACAAATGGGCCAAGAGAGCTTGACTAACTCTGAATATTGCCCCACTTGCAATGGTGAGTGGTTACACTTTTTTGACTTGGGTACCCTGCCACCTGAAAAAAAAACTACCAGACCCAGACACTTCTGAAAACTAAACATCTGTGGGAGCCCTGGATGGTGTGCTTTACATGCACCTCACACCATTCTCGTACACACAATACCCTGCAAACCTCCAACATTGCCTGAAATCAAGCATTTCCCCTACATTTCTGTGATGAAAACATCCATAATCCACATAAAGCCACAAAGTTCCTACCTCCTATGGTTGCTCTATCTGTACCAATAAAAATTCTGCCCCACTTGTGTGGGTGCCCTAAGTACAGTCATCCTAAAAACGTATGGAAAAAAAACTACCCTTTTCGACCCGCTTTCGTTCCCCTGCAATTTCTTCAAATGTTTTTGGGCCTTCCCTTTCAAAGGCACTAGGACTACCCACACAAGTGAGGTACCATTTTCATAAGACTTGGTGGAATGCTGGGTAGACGGATATTTGAGGCTCCTCTCAGATTCCAGAACTTTGCATTACTGAAATGTGAGGAGAATGTGTTTTTCAGACACATTTTGAGGTTTGCAAAGGATTCTGGGTGACAGAAGCTGGTTGGAGCCCCACAAGTCACCTCATCCTGGATTCCCCTATGTGTATAGTTTTTTAAAAAGTACTGATTTACTAGGTATCCCTAGGTGTCGGCTGAGCTAGAGCCCAAAATCCACACATAAGCACTTTGCAAAAATTGTCTCAGTGTTCAGTGGAAAAATGTGATGTGTCCATGTTGTGTTTTGGGGCATTTTTCTGTAGGAGGTCCTATGCATACCCACACCCAATATTTTTATTGGGAGACTGAAGAAAAAGCAGAATAGCAGAAGAAGTGTTATTACTAATTGTCTTTATCTGCATTTCTGCTTCCAAATGTAAGACAGTGTGTAAGGAAGAAGTCATTTTGAGAAATGGCCTGTAATTTGCATGCTAAAATGGGTACCCCCAAATTCAGAGACATGCAAATGACCACTGCTTCTAAACTCCATATCTTGTGCCCATTTTGGGAATGCACAGGTTTCCTTGATACCTATTTTTTCAAGCAGATATAACAGTGTAATGCTTTCAAAAATCTGACATTGTTAGAAAACGTTACCAATGAACACAAACACAAGTGGCTGTTTTTGTCATCTCAATTTTCAATATTTTTTATTTCAATTGTTACTTTTTATAGGAAAAACGTTAAAGGATCCACACAAATGACCCCTTGCTGATTGCAGAATTTTATAAACTTTTCAGAAATATATAGCTTTCTAGGATCCACTATTGGTTTGCTATCCATTTCTACCACTAACTGGAAAGATATTGAAAACACAAAAATAGGAAAAATGGGCTATGTCCCAGTAAAATGCAAAAAATGTAGGTTTTCTGATGCGAGTCTGCGTGTTCCTGAATACTGGAAAGATGGTGATTTTAGCACCACAAACTCATCATTGATGACATTTGCAGGGGAAAAACAGACACTTTCTTCTACAGCATATGTTCCCTATTTTTTCTGTATTTTGGGTAATTTCTCAGTCCCTTCGAGGGGAATCCACAAACCCTGGGGAGCTAAAGAATCTCAAGGATGTTGGAAAAAAGGACACAAATATGGTGTGGATAGTATGTGTTAGAAATGTGATGTTTGGTTGGCAGTCAGGCTACCCCCTGTCCAAGCAAGGACCCTCACTCTAGTCAGGGTAAGTCACACACAATCCAAATTATCCTGTGCCCACCCTCTGGTAGCTTGGCACTGAGCAGTCAGGCTTAACTTAGAAGGCAATTTGTTAAGTATGTGTGCAATAACTCATGCAATAACACAGTAGAAAACCACACAAATACACCACACAGTGTTTAGAAAAATATACAATATTTATCTGGTACGATGCAGGTCAAAACGATTAAGATGCAACAAGTATGTTTTGAAATATCACTGTAAGAATGATATAAAGGGGGTCATTACAACCCTGGCAGACGGTGTTAAAGCTGCGGTAATACCGCAAACAGGCCGGCGGACAAAAAAAAGGAATCATGACCGTGGTGGAAACTGCCAACATAGACAGCCACTTTAACACTCCGACCGCCACGGCGGTACAGACAAGCAGCGCAGCGGTCACCGCCAACAGACAGGCGGAAGACAATGTACCACCCACAGTATCACAATCCACCAATCCGCCACCTTTTCCGGGGCGGATTCACCGTGGATAAAAACACGGTGGAAACAGCTTTTGCAATGGGAGAACGCTCACCTTCTACACACTCCAGGAGGAAGGAGGACACCATGGAGCCGGAATTACAAATCCTAACTGCCCTTGTCTTCCTGCTCATTTATGACCACCAGCAACGGCGGCAGCGAAGACAACGGTGAGTACTGCACCTACGACATAGGGGAGGGGGAGGCAAAAGTCAGGGGGACACACACGAAACACCCCCAACCCCACCCTCGCACAGTATAACACACACAGCTATGCATGTCAAAACATCACAGTAACAACCCACAACCCCCCAGGAAGAATACAAAGACCAAAGGAAATCAGTCGATAAATTGTAATGTATCAAAATACAGTTACCAAATATATACAGATATATATATACACATTCAAAAGTATATACATTACGAGAAGCAGTGCAGGTATGCACATATCAATGTCTGTGCACCACTGGTCCAAAAATGCATGGGCGAGGCCCACAAGAGATACCTGTCCACAAACGGAGAGAACACTGCTGGGGCATCAGATAGAAATACAACAGGCACCTCAGGGGAAAGGGACGGGGGGGCACCTCAGCTGGATTACAGCACCACGTCAGATCCACGATGGGGCTCCATGCCCATTGATGTATCCTGGGGAGTGCAAAGTCACAGTCTCTCAAGTCTCTACAGTGGGTGGGTTGCCCACTGAACAATCCTGGGGAGTGCAAAGCCACAGTCTCTCAAGTCTCTACAGTGGGTGGTTTGCCCACTGTACCATCCTGGGGAGTGCAAAGCCACAGTCTCTCAAGTCTCTACAGTGTGTGGTTTGCCACTGAACAATCCTGGGGAGTGCAAAGCCACAGTCTCTCAAGTCTCTACAGTGGGTGGTTTGCCCACTGTACCATCCTGGGGAGTGCAAAGCCACAGTCTCTCAAGTCTCTACAGTGGGTGGTTTGCCCACTGAACAATCCTGGGGAGTGCAAAGCCACAGTCTCTCAAGTCTCTACAGTGGGTGGTTTGCCCGCTGTACCATCCTGGGGAGTGCAAAGCCACAGTCTCTCAAGTCTCTACAGTGGGTGGTTTGCCCACTGAACAATCCTGGGGAGTGCAAAGCCACAGTCTCTCAAGTGGATAACAGTCTCCACTGGTTCTGGAGGGGGAATGGTGCCCACACTGCATTTAGCTCCCCGTGACGGTTCCTGTACCGTCACAGTCCCAGCTGTACATGGGATAACGATGCTTGATGTGGCGGTGTTTCCTTGTTCAGCTGTGCTTTGCCATGGCGGTCCCTGATCTGTTCAGCGGTTCTCTGCCCTGTTCAGCGGTGCTGTGCCCTGTTCAGCGGTCTTCACCATGGCGGTGATTCCCTTGTTCAGCGGGGCTTTGCCATGGCGGGCTCTGATCTGTTCAGCGGTTCTCTTCCCTGTCTGTTCAGCGGTGCTGTGCCCTGTTTAGCGGTTTTCACCATGGCGGTGATTCCCTTGTTGAGCGGGGCTTTGCCATGGCAGGCTCTGACCTGTGCATTGGTGTGTGGCATGACAGTCCCTCATTTTCCAGTGGGGCTGTGGCAGCCGGGGCCCTCCTGGGCACTGACTCCGGCGGTGGTCTCCTGACCAGTGACGATACTTTTGGTCTCCTAACCAGTGACGATACTTGTGCCCTCCTGGGCAATGACTCTGGCGGTGGTCTCCTGACCAGTGACGATACTTGTGCCCTCCTGGGCAATGACTCTGGCGGTGGTCTCCTGACCAGTGACGACGGTGCTGGCGGTGGCGTCCCGGCCGCCGGGGAAGATGGCGCCCTTCTCTGCTGTGCTGCTCTCACCAGACTGTGCAGACTTCCTCTGGCCCTTCACCACCTTTGGAGGAGTCACAGCTGACTCTGCAATCCCCCTGGGACCCTTGTGAGCAGTTTTGCCGCCCGGAGTCTTCACCCTGTCCCGTCGGCCACTTTCCAACTTGAGATGCTTTACAGGGGGTGGAGTGGCAGTGCTTTGGCTCCGTGTCACACTGCCTGCCCTGGTGGCCAGTGCACTCCACACACCTGTAACACGCACCACTGGTACTGGAGTCTTTTTGGCTACTACAGGACTTATGAATTGGAGGGGTGGGGATGGGTGCAAAGAGGTCAACGTTGCTGAGGGAGAGTTTATGACATACACTGGGATGGGTCGCTGGAGGGGGTCTGGTAGTGGAGGAAGAGGAGGTGGTTGTAGGAGGTGTCACTTTAGGTGTTTTGGGTGCAGGTGCAGGTACTGGAGGCTGTCGTGAGGTGGATGGATGTTGGGTGTGTGGGTGCCCGCGTTTGTGTACTTTGGGAGGGGGCGTCACAGACACACTGGGAGAAGACACAGGGGATGTGTAAATGGGAGTTGGGGTGGTGAGTGCAGGTGAGCGGGGTGTGGTGCTGGGTGTTCTGGTGCGAGTCCTAGTGCCTGTAGATGTAGTGCATGCAGGTGAGAGTGTAGACGACACTGGGAGGGAGGAGGGAGACGATGAGGAGGGGGACACAGTGGAGGCAGTGGGTGTTGGTGTGTCTGTATGTGTCTGATGCTTGTGTGAGTGCCTGTGGGATGTATGGTGCCTATGTTTGCCTGAGCTACTTTTGTGTGTTGAGGTGTGTGCATGCTTGTCTGTTGGTGTGCTTGGGATAGGCTGGGGTACAGGGGACCGGGTCTGGGTGGAGGAAGTTGGAGGGGGGAGGCTAGACACAGGGACAATGGCTGCCATCAGTGCTGAGGCCAAAGATTGCAGGGTCCGATGAAGGGCAGCCTGACCAGAATGAATGCCCTCCAGGAATGCATTACCGTGTTGCAACTCCCTTTCAACACCCTGGATGGCATTCACAATGGTAGACTGCCCAACAGTGAGTGACCTGAGGAGGTAAATGGCCTCCTCACTGAGGGCAGCAGGGGTGACAGGGGCAGGGCCTGAGGTGCCTGGGGCAAAGGTGATGCCCACCCTCCTGGGTGAGCGGGCACGGGGTGAACGCTGAGGGGCTGCTGGGAGGGCGGTGCTGGTAGGGGAGGTGGCGGCTGTACCTGTAGAAGTGTGGGGCACAGATGGTGCCGCCACCACAAGGGAGCTCCCATCGGCGGACGAGTCCGTGTCGCTGGTTGGTGATCCGGTGCCCGACGTGAAGCTCCCCTCGCCCTCCGTCCCACTGGTGCATTCTGAGTCCGTGGTGTGGCCCTCCATGGCCATGTGGGATGTTGCTCCCTCGTGCTCCGGTGCCACTGTACCTCCGCCTGATGATACTGATGCACAAAAGAACAGGGAGAGCAGAAAAAGGGGGGGACGACGACAGAAGAAAGACAGTTTGAGTGCATGGCATACCGCTACCGCTGGCGGACAATACAGACACAGCAGCCCCCTGCACTATGCCGTGCTCCTGGCCTCTACAGATGCAATTCCTGGGATATGGCCTACCTGCTTATGGTGGACATCTGCACACATGGATGCCACAGGGGCATGTATACCTGTACTTGGCACTCTACTGCGGTGGGGTGGAGTGCCACATGGCCTGCATTACGGAGGGGCCTAGCCTATGGTAGTTGCCCTGGCCTAGGGAAACCCACAGCCCTCCTCCCCCACCCAGACCCCTCAACTGCGCGCAAAATCCCTAGAATGATTGTGTACTCGCCCCCTTGTGTCTGCTGTGATGCCCTCAAGCGCCCATCCAACTCAGGGTAGGCCACTGCCAGGATCCGGAACATCAGGGGGGTCATGGGGCGACCGGCACCCCTCCCACGTTGGGAGGCCATCCCCAGCTGAGCCTCCGCCGTGTTCTTGCTCCAGCGGCGAATGTCCTCCCATCTTTTCCGGCAGTGGGTGCCTCGTCTCTGGTGGACCCCCAGGGTCCAGATGTCCTTGGCGATGGCACGCCAAATGTCCTTCTTCTGGTGGGCGCTGACCTACATGACATGCACAGGGGAAGAAGAGAAGTCATTAGCAAGAGCACCGTCGAAGTGAGTGGCCCCCATCCCTGCCCTTGCCATATGGCACATGCATTCATAGTCCTTCATGTTCACTACACTCTGCCCCCTTCCCTCTTACAACCAGCCATCTCCACCCAGGCATAGCCCATACAACGTGCTCCCTGTGAACTTACCTGTTGGTCTGGAGGACTGTAGAGTAGCGTGTACTGGGGGAGGACCCCAGCCACAAGCTTCTCCAACTCCTGAGCAGTGAAGGCAGGGGCCCTTTCCCAAGACGCAGCAGCCATTGTCTCTTCCAGACCGAGGTCACAGCAGCACTTGCAGTGTAGGTCCTCTCCTGTCGAAGATCAGGTATCAAGTGATTGAACAGAGAGAAAATGGCGGTGAAGTCCGCTGCGGTGACGTACGCGGCGGTGCGTATCATCACCGCCGGCGCACTTCATCATTGGCTCCTGGGACCCATAGGGTCCAATGTTAACCAATGCAACATTGCACCGCGGTCTACGACTGCCTATCGCAACGGTGTACAACGCCAGCGCAGTTACCTCACATACCACTGTCCCAGTTTAGAGGTCAGGCAGCCGCCATTTCAGGGGTCCACATGGCTTAATTTGCAACTGCGTCACACATACCTGGGCCTACAATCGACACACATACAGGAAGAATTTGTGTCTTTGGTGTCGTGTTCTGTGTATCTGTGGATACATACCTGGGATTTTGTTGACTCTGTGATCGCTGTTGTCCTTCCTAGGCACCGTCAGCTTGGACATTTGAGAAGGTGGAGGAATCCTCCGGTTTACCGACCACTGGTGGACCTGTTGACAATGGAGGAGCGACATTTACTCATCACCTACAGGTTTGACCGTGCCACTATCCAGGAACTATGTACCCAGTTGGATCCAGACATGATGTCACCAATCCGCCATCCCACAGGAATCACCCCTCAAGTGAAGGTGCTGTCAGTGCTCCATTTCCTTGCAAGTGGATCGTTTCAGACAACAGTGGCCATGGCATCAGGGATTTCCCAGCCTATGCTTTCCAACGTGTTGTCTGCCCTGCTGAAACACGTAAGGAGCTACATCGTTTTCCCTCAGGTGGAGGATTTGCCAACAGTGAAAGGTGACTTCTATGCCCTTGGACATATCCCCAACATCATAGGTGCTATTGATGGCACCCATGTAGCTCTGGTCCCCCCCCCACAGGAGTGAACAGGTGTACAGGAACAGGAAGAGTTATTATTCCATGAATGTACAGATGGTATGTTTGGCAGACCAGTACATCTCACAGGTAAATGCTATGTTCCCTGGATCAGTGCATGACGCCTACATCCTGCGCAATAGCAGCATCCCTTATATGATGGGTCAACTCCAGAGGCACTGGGTGTGTCTGTTGGGGGACTCTGGTTACCCCAACCTGTCCTGGCTATTTACCCCAGTGAGGAATCCCAGGACCAGGGCAGAGGAACGCTACAATGAGGCCCATGGGTGGACTAGGAGGGTGATCAAACGCACCTTTGGCCTCCTGAAGGCCAGGTTCATGTGCCTGCATATGACAGGTGGTTCCCTATTCTACTCACCAAAGAAGGTGTGCCAGATCATCATCGCCTGCTCGATGCTTCACAATCTTGCTTGACGACGGCAGGTGCCTTTTCTGCAGGAGGATGGTCCAGATGGCAGTGTTGTGGCAGCTGTGGAGCCTGTGGACAGTGATGAGGAGGACGCTGAGGAAGAAGACATAGACACCAGGGAGTCAGTCATACGGCAATATTTCCAGTGACACACAGGTGAGAACAGTTTTCTTTTTACCATTACATTCACTTTCACACTTCTACCTCTATCCTGTCTGTCAATTCATAGCAGTATTTGGTCACTGAGTTGTACCTTTCCATTACGGTTTCACAGGTGTGGTTAGCAACGTGTGTCATCTGCTTGCATCCTTCAAGGACTTGTGATGTGTGACATAGGTATGTTGGCTATAAAATTGGAAAGCATGTTGACACTGTCATTGATTATACATATTTACCAAATCACAGACTGACTCCAGATTGTTTTGTGGTTCAAGGGTGTTTATTTCAGTGCTCAAAAATGGAGGGGGGTAGTGATATGGTGATGGGGGACGGTGGAGGAATGTCCATGACAGAGTCCAGTCCATTAGTCACACAGGTGCACTGCCCATGTGGGCATAGGAAGTGGAGATGGGGCAGTTCCAATCGGGACAGGGTAACAAAGTGAGACAGTGGGTGGACAATCAGGGTGGTCTCATTTCCTGGCGGGGGTCTTGCCATCTTGCTCTGTCCTGTTCCTGGATCTCAGGGACCGCTTGCGGGGTGGTTGTCCGTCTGCAGGGGGTGGGGTGCTGGTGTGGTGGTCCTGTGGCGGGGCGTCCTGTCCACTAGCACCGGCGGAGGTGGTGGGCAGTTCATCGTCCATGCTAGTGTCAGGGGCCCCTTGGAGTGCCACGGTGTCCCTCATGGTCTTCTGTATGTCCTTCAGCACCCCTACGATGGTGCCCAGGGCGGAGCTGGCGGTTCTGAGCTCCTCCCTGAACCCCAAATACAGTTCATCCTGCAGGCGCTGGGTCTCCTGAAACTTGGCCAGTACCGTGGCCATCGTCTCCTGGGAGTGGTGGTATGCTCCCATGATGGAGGAGAGGGCCTCGTGGAAGGTGGGTTCCCTTGGCCTGTCCGCCCCCTGTCGCACAGCAGCCCTCCCAGTTCCCCTGTGTTCCTGTGCCTCCATCCCCTGGACCGTGTGCCCACTACCACTGCCCGCAGGTCCCTGTTGTTTTTGGGGTGGTGGGTTATCCTGGGTTCCATGTAGTGGTGGACACACCGCTGATTGACGTGTCCTGGGCACGGAGTTATGGGCCCGCTGGGTGGGTGCTGTGCTGGTTTTACCAGAGGGTGGAAGGTCAGTGTTGGGCTGTGCCTGTGCAAGGGGAACCGACTGTCCCGAGGCCCACAATGGTCTGGGCTGGTCATCAGGGTCCAGTAGGGCAGAGCTGCTGTCGTCACTGTGGGCCTCTTCTGTGGGTGGAGTGGAGATTTCTGGACCCTCCGGTGTGGTGACGTTCCGTAGTGGTCCTGCAGGGATATAAGAGCATGATTAGTGCATGTGTGTGAGTAATGGTGTGCAATGGGTGGGTGTTTGTGTACCCCAGTGCAAGCATTCCTGTGTGTGGGTTTGTGTGATGATGATTAGGGGGTTGTTATGGGTATGTGCAGTGAGCATGCTTTGGTGAGGGCTGACCATGCTTTGTTTTTGCATGCGGGGCTTGGTGTTGGGATGGGTGGTTTGTGTTATGAGTACATTAGTGAGGAGTTGTAGTGATAGGGGAGGGGGTGAGGGTGTGGGTGTGTGATAGCATGCAGGTAGGGTGGGGGATATAATAGTTGAGATTTAACTTACCACTGAACGCACCTTCCCTCGCAGGTCGTTCCACCTCTTCCTGATGTCCTCCCGATTTCTTGGATGCTGTCCCACAGCGTTGACCCTGTCCACAATTCTTTGCCATAGCTCCATCTTCCTGGCTATGGATGTGTGCTGCACCTGTGAGCCAAATAGCTGTGGCTCTACCCGTAGGATTTCCTCCATCATGACCCTGAGCTCCTCCTCGGAAAACCTGGAGTGTCTTTGGCGTGACATGAGGTGGTGTGGGTGATGTGTGGGGTGGTGTAAGTGTTGATGTGTGTGTTGATGTGTAGTGGTGTGTGGTATATTGTGCGTGTAATGTTGTATGGATGTTGGTGTTGTGTGCCTCTGTGTGGTGGGGTTCTCAGTTGCTGTGCTCTCTGTCTATCTGGCCTTCGTCTCTAATTTTTTGTCGTAGGGGTTTGTGGGTGATGTGGGTGTGTGTTTTATATTGTGTTTGGTGTGTGGGAGTGGTGTTTGTATGTGTATCAGGTGTGTGTATTTGTAATTGTCCAATGTGGCGGTGTTTTGTAGATGTGTGTGTATTTTGAGCGTGGCGGTATGTACCGCCAATGGAATACCGCGAATGAAAGAACGCCGCGTGGATTCGTGTGTCGTGAAAGCATGGGCATGTTTCTGTTGGCGTGACGGTGGAGGTTTGGTTTTCGCCAGTTTATCACTGACCTTTGGTGTGGCGGTCTTGTGTGGGTGTCTGTATTTCGGCGGATTCCAAGATGTGGGTCATAATAGCTGTGGCGGAATTCCGCGACGGTGTATTGGCGGTCTTCTGCACGGCGGTAAGCGCCTTTTACCGCCAATGTTGTAATGAGGGCCAAAGTGTCTTTAGACTCTTAAAAGCAACAAATGTCTCTATCAAGCACAAAGTACCTGGTTTGCGTTCAAAGTCTCTGCAAGGAACCGCAGAGGAGGAGATGCGTGGAATATAGGGAGGTGTGAGTTGATTTCTCTGGCCGCACATGGTGATGCGTTGTTTATTTTTCACAAAGGGAAGGCTTTGCATCGATTTCCAGCGCTTGGACATGGGTCCTCTCCGGGTTGCGGGGTTTTCGGATACCCCGGGGATGATGCATTGAAATCCGGCACTGGCAGGATGAGGTCACAGGGACTGCGTCGATCCGGTAAGCATTGCGTGGAAAATTCTACTGCATGGCAGGCACTGCGTTCATTCCTGTCAGGAAGTCGGGCTGCATCATTCTGGCTCGGTTGTGCATCGATCCAGTGGGCCATGCGTCTAATTTCCAGTTGATACACTGGCGCTGCATTGTTCCCGTTCAGCATGCCGTGATTTTCTCACCGCGATGCAGGCTGTGCATCGTTTCTGGCAGGCTGTGCGTCGATTTTCACCGCACAGGGATTTCTTCTTGCAGGAATGAAGTCTTTTTGGTCCTGAGACTTCAGGGAACAGGAGGCAAGCTCCATCCATGCCCTTGGAGAGTACTTCTCAGCACAGCCAGAGAGCAGCAAGGCAGCAGGGAAACAGCAAGGCAGCAGTCCTTCTCAGAAAGAAGTAAAGTGAGTCCTTTGGGCAGCCAGGAAGTTCTTCTTGGCAGGTTGCAGGTTCTGGTTTAGGTTCTCTTCTCCAGGAAGTGTCTGAGTTGGTAGGGGCAGAGGCTCTATTTAAATACCCAAATGTGCCATTTCTGGAGTGGGGGAGACTTCAAAGAGTGGCTTAGAAGTGCACAAGGTCCCCTTTCAGTTCCATTCTGTCTGCCAAGGTCCCAGTAGGGGTTGTGGCAGTCCTTGGTGTGAGGGCAGCCTACTGTCCTTTGACATGTAAGTGTCATGCCCTCCACCCTCCCAACCGAGGAAGACCCATTCAATATGCAGATGTATGCAAGTGAGGCTGAGCATCCTGTGTTTAGGGGTTGTCTGAGTGAATGCACAAGTGAGCTGTCAACTGAACCTAGCCATACGTGGATTGTAAGGCACAGAAGGATTTAAGTGCAGAGAAATGCTCAATTTCTAAAAGTGGCATTTCTAAGATAGTAATATTGAATCCAACTTCACCAGTCAGCTGGATTTTGTATTACCATTCTGGCCATACCAAATATGACCTTCCTACTCCTTTCAGATCAACAGCTACCACTCAAACAGTATATGAGTGTAGCCCTAATGTTAGTCTATGAAAGGAGCAGGCCTCACAGCAGTGCAAAACAAATTTAGGAGTTTTACACTACCAGGACATGTAAACTACACTTGTACATGTCCCGCCTTTTGTCTACACAGCACCCTGCCCTATGGATTATCTAAGGCCCAACTTAGGGGTACATATGTAGAAAAAGGGGGGTTTTAGGCTTGGCAAGTCATTTTAAATGCCAATTCGAATTAGCAGTGAAACTGAACACACAGGCCTTGCAAGGGCAGGCCTGAGACCTGGTTAAGGGGCTACGTAAGTGGGTGGCACAAGCAGTGCTGCAGGCCCACTAGTAGCATTTAATCTACGAACCCTGGGCACATATAGTGCACTTTACTAGGGACTTATAAGTAAATTAAATAAGCCAATTGGGTATGATCCAATGTCATCATGTTTAAGGGAGAGAGCATATGCAATTTAGCATTGGTTAGCAGTGGTAAAGGGTGCAGAGTCGTAAAACCAGCAAAAACAGTGTCCAAACAGTGGAAGGAGGCAGGCAAAAAGTTAGGGATGACCACCCTAATGCTGTCAGGTCCAACAGCGTATATGGACAAAACGTTATGGGAGCCTAAGGGCCAGAGCTGTACTTTTTGACGCAAAACTGCACTAACGTAGTTTTGTATCAAAAATTTAAACGCGGTCTAACGCCATTTCTTAACGCCACCCGTGCATCAAATTTATACTTTGACTCACTGTGGCACTAAGAACAGGTTAGAGTCATTTTTTTACGCTAACCACTGCGCCTTGTCGTAAGGCAAAATGACGTTAACACAGGAAAAATGACCGAATCCGGTTTGCAACATGGAACACCTCGCAAAATGGATATGTGCCATTTTTCACTGCAATAGTCGCAAAAATCAACACAAATGCAGCAAACAGTGCTAAGGAGCCCCAAAATGGATCCCAGAAGCCAGGAGAGACCCCAGTGAGACCCCAGTCATTCACAAACCAGCCAGGAGGATACAGACAAGACCCAGGGGAGAGGCAAGAAGAAGAGGAAGTGACGCTTCAGCGCAGAGGAGCATTAAATACTGGTCAGAGAGGTGACGGAGCATCAATTATTTATCACCTCTAAATTGCCAATTTGAAGGAGAGAGGTAATTTGGAAACAAATTGTGGACATGCTTGACAGTTTAGCAGAGGTCAGGAGAACTGTCACCGAGTGTTAGAAACACTGGTATGACTGCAAGCGCAGGACAAAGGAGAAAATGGCAAGGAACCAGAAGGCTGCCCTGCAGACTGGAGGAGGGAGCTCAGCACCGCAGGAGGACCTCGACGAGATGGAGAAGATGGCTGCAGAGGTCATCCCGGAGGAAATCGTCACAGGAATCACAGGACAGCGCAGATTTCCAGGAAACAACATTTATGCAGAGTAAGTTGCATGGGGGACATAAATGCCTTAATGTCATCTGCAAGATGAGGGAGGTACATACCTACTACACAATGCATGTCAGCCATGGAAATCAGGCAGTGGAAAGGGCAAAGGGGCAAGGCACGGGTGCATGGGCTGTGCAGGGGCATCCAGGGGCACAGCACAACACAACACCAACAACCTTTGCATGGGGGTACACCGCCATGCCAAGGCTGCTGGAAATGCAAAGGCAGACCAGGAGGGTAGGGTAGAATGTAAAACTGGGCTCCTGTCATAGGACAGCTGGTATTGTCTGAATGTAAACTAGAGGACAATGCCCAGTCTCAGGCCATTGGCTCAAGCGGCATTTACCATAGACAACACTTGCCATTACTACCTGTGCTGTGTGTGCTGGTCGATTAGGAAATGGCAGTTAGGTGCCAATTGCACAAACACACTCAAGTGAGGGTTCAGTATGACTATGTAATCAATCTCCATCGATCCCTATCCAAGTGCAACTCCTGCCATCTTCTCATGTCTATAGACTCAATAAACTTCAGTCACTGTCACATACATTATGAAGTACATAGCAGTAATCCCATACCCATGCTGCCCATTCCAGGGTCTACCCCTATGCCGGTGTCACAATTACTGAAATGCCACCATGCAACATCTCAAGGGGCATATTTATACTCCGTTTGCGCTGGAATTGCATCGTTTTTTTTTACGCAATTCCGACGCAAAACTAACTCCATATTTATACTTTGGCGTTAGACTCGTCTAGCGCCAAAGTCCATGGAGTTTGCGTAATTTTTTTGCGTGGACACCTACTTTGCGTTAATGAGATGCAAGGTAGGCGTTCACGTCTAAAAAATCGACTCCGAGGCATGTGCGTCGTATTTATACTCCCGGGCAAAATTCACGCCCGGGAGTGGGCGGGTCAAAAAAAATGACGTACGGCCGCTTTTGCGCCGTTTTTTAGCACCTGCAAAAGGCAGGCGTTAAGGGGCCTGTGGGCTCTGAAGGAGCCCAGAGGTGCCCTCCCATGCCCCCAGGGACACCCCCTGTCACCCTTGCCCACCCCAGGAGGACACCCAAGGCTGGAGGGACCCATCCCAGGGACTTTAAGGTAAGTTCAGGTAAGTGTTTTTTTTTGTTTTTTTTTGTGGCATAGGGGGGCCTGATTTGTGCCCCCCTACATGCCACTATGCCCAATGACCATGCCCAGGGGACATAAGTCCCCTGGGCATGGCCATTGGGCAAGGGGGCATGACTCCTGTCTTTGCTAAGACAGGAGTCATTTCTATGGGGGTTGGGAGTCGAAAAAAATGGCGCAAATCGGGTTGAGGCGAAAAATTTGCCTCAACCTGACTTGCCCCATTTCTTGACGCCCAAGCCCCATATCCCCCTACGCCGGCGCTGCCTGGTGTACGTCGTTTTTTTCCACGCACACCAGGCAGTGCCGGCGGCTAACGACGGCTAACGTCTTTGATTAAATACGGCGCCCGCATGTCGCTTCAGAATGGCGTTAGCCGGCGCTAATTTTTTTGACGCAAAACTGCGTTAGCGCAGTTTTGCGTCAAAAAGTATAAATATTGCCCCAAGTGTCATAGTTCTAAGACAACAGCATTGACGGGGAAGGACATATATGTGTAGCTAGGGAAACACAACTGCACTGTCATAAGAGGAAATGGAACTCTGCCAGACCCATCCGTTCAATGCAATGTAGCACACATACGCAAACATGAGAAACTACCAATGCTGACACCTGTATTTTTCCATTGAAATGCAATACATGGTATGGTGCTATAGGTATATGTGACAAATGATAGACTAAGACAGGGCCAAATTTGTATGTGTGGTGCATGTGGCATCAGCACACCAACAAGCATTGCAAGGCCTCACCATGCTAATGGTAGCAGAGGGAGGGTTGATTAGGGCAAGACGGTGGCAAGCCAAAATTTGGAGAGAAACCACACCTAGAAGATGTGACGCAGACAAATTCACAAACTGCCCACACTACATGTGGCATGCAGGTGGGGCATAGGCCTGATAGACTGTAAACATTAATGACAGAAACAATGCATGGGAACCAAGATTATAACGTACCACCAATAGGAAGTCAGTTATGTCACATTACAACTGCCACAACACAGACACACTAATTGTACAATATCTCATTGCAAAGGACGATGGCTCTCCTGTGGATCTGCCTGTCTTTGACTACCCCGATGACATAGATGACCAGCTGACAACCATCAGCCAGGAAACCCTCCAAGATGTCCTGAACACCCTCCAGACACCACCTCCAGTCACAAGGACGAGCACACCTGTAGCAGCCATCCCAGAGGACACACCGCCACCCCAGTTTACAACCTGCTAGCTCAAACACAGCTGAGGACTCTGATGACACTGGGACCACCTTTGAGAGGACAGTTGTGGGAGTACATCGGGAGCTGGCCAAGGATGTGCGGGTGGAGATGCAAACTATGGCAGACAGTCTTGAGGGGATACGCAAGTGCATAATGACATCCGCAGAACAGTCAGCAGCCATACAACTCACCCAATCACAGCTGCAAGGAGTCCACCAGTGTGTGAGGGACCTCACCACTGATGTGAGGGAGTTGCAACAACACCTGCCCTCCCAATCTTGCAACTGCATGCATAAAAAAAAGCTGGACTCCCACAGGGCAGACATGGCTGCCTACCACAGGGATGTTGCTGCCATACTCAATAATCAGCAGCTCCTCCTTGCTGCAGTTATGCCATATCTAGTTACACATATGGCAGCTGCCGGGAATTTGGACTCCACTTCTCCAACCATTGAAGTGTGTGTTGCCCCCTCAAACCCTCCACCACCACCATCAAGGGCAGAGGAGACGACACACACATCAGAGGATGAAGATGTGGAACAGATCACCTTTACCTGTAGGAGTACCTGGTAGCACCAGCCCATGTCACATGGGAACTGATATTCCTTTGTCCTGTGCTTCACAACATGCCAGTGTTGCTACAGTTGGTGACATGCACTCTTCACCCAAACACTGTTAACCTTACCATTATGGACTGCAATTGTCTCTCGCCACCCAATTGGCAATTCATGTTCCTCTGCACTGAATGACACTTCATCTTAGCATGTCTAATGACATGTCCCTCAACCTTGCACTTGCGTCACAATGGAATGCTTTACACTAATGGGCTCACAAACGTGGACTATGTAAATATTGCACCACATCACTTTAAAATAAACAACACCTACACAACCACTTTGTCTCTGTGAAATGTGACGCTTCTACTTTGCTGGAGATTTGTGATGCATGTACCATGTTAATGGTCACAGACTGTCAATACCAGAGTGCAGAAATAATGTGGGCAGATATTTATGCACAAGGGTCGGGATTTTTAAATCATCTGTGCTGCCTGTGGCTCATTTCTGAAGTTAAAGCAGCACAAACTTAAAAAAGATCATTGTAATTTGTAAGTTTCTGCTGCTGTTGGTTTAGAAAATGAGGCAAATACTGTGTAAAAATAGTATATTTCAGTTCCAAGGTATCTACAAGTTTAAACTCAATGCTGACCACATCAACTACAAGACAATCGTTGTGTATGTGACATTTGACTCAAAACATACATGCCACATCCACAACATACAGCAGGAATCGCTGTGTAAGAGTTTTGGCCAATAATGTCAGCCAGGAGTAGAATTTAAACCCATAGGTGTGAATTATGTATTTTTAACCTCATAAGAAATTGACACCACTCAGTTTATCAGGCTGCAGGCAGACGTCCCACAGTGCCCAAGATTTCAACACAGGACCCAAATGATGACAGCTTTAAAATCACACCTACCTGACCAATACATTGGAACCATAGTCACCTTGATAGGTGGGTACAATGAATGGCAGATGCATAGAGATGTAGGGGCATATTTATACTCCGTCTGCGCAAACCTTGCCCCATATTTAAACTTTGACGCCCGAGGGCGTGGACTTCAAAATCCCACTGTGTGCGTCATTTTCTGGATGCGGGAAACCCCCTTGCATTAATCATATGCAAGGTAGGCGTTCCGTCCAAAAAAGGATTTAAACGCTGTGCGTCGTATTTATGCTACCGGTCAAAAATCCCGCACAGCTGGGAGGCGGAGTCGTAAAATGATGCACAGTCCGATTTGCATCAAAAATTAACGCCTGGGTAAGGGCAGGTGTTAAAATGGGGCAAACACACCGGTATTTAATCAGAACACACAGAAGCAACAGCAGAGCAGCAAAAGGGAGACATGGAGGTGCTTCTCATCCAGCGTGCACGCAGAGCACAGCAACAACAACAGCAGCTACCACAACACCAGCAGGGACCCCAAAGGCAACGCAGAAGGCAGGAGAGGATATTCCGCACCAGGACAACCCTTCATGGCCTCAGGGAACATGACATTATCCAGAGTTAGAGGTTGAACTGCCAAGCCATTCAGCAGCTGCTGCCCAACATTGAGCCACAGTTGGAACCCAGCTTGCTGACACCATGCACCATCCCACCTGAAACCAAGCTGCTAGCTGTAATTCACATGTTGGCAAGTGGCTCCTTTCAAACCACTGGCGCCCTGGTTGCTGGGATATCACAGCCATCATTCTCTGCCTTCCTGCCCAAAGTACTGGATGCCTTCATCGGACTCACACCCCGCCACATCTGTTTCCCAAACACACAGCAGCTGCAGCAGGAGACAAAACAGGGGTTAATGGATTCCCACACATCCCTGGTGCCATTGACTGCACACATGTACGCCTTGTGCCACCTGCTGCAACTGAACACCTGTACCGCAACAGGAAGCACACACACTCCATCAATGTGCAGGCCATTGAGGATCACCAAGGATTGATTACCAATATCGTGGCAAAGTATCCTGGGAGTGTCGATGACTCATTCATCTTCTGTCACTGTACCATCAATCAACACTTCCAGGATGGACGATATGGCAATGGACTACTTGTTGGTAAGTACAGAAACCTACTTATATACACACTGCACAGCAACACTCTAGGACAAACAACACATACACCACAACAGCGACATGTGAACAGGAACACACTGAGGCTGTGACACCGCTAGGTATGTTCGATAGGTCTGCAGTGAATGTGTCACGCATCTGAAATTAGTGTACAGTCTAATGTCAAGACGTCAATGATCACAACGTATGGAGAGGTTTGGCTAATTGTCACCTTGCAAAATGTAAGCGTCTAACTGATGTTTAAATTAATCCATTGCATATGTCTAAAGGTATGGGATGTCCAGGGTACATAGATGCTAACTTGTTACCACCACTGTCAAATTGAATTTGTGTATGGAACTATGATCTCACCCCCAGTGAAGACACAGGAACACCTGTATCACAAGTCACAATGCTAGGGAGTGCACACTGTACTGCAAATCCCAAAACATACAGCTGACAACCGGTCAGCAGGAAAACACTCGTTCAGCCAAGGAACAACCCAATGCAGATGGTACATCCTAGAAGCCTAGGAATCAACACAATAACACATAAGAGTAACAGACAACACAAGACAACTACTGCCATGCAAGGTGAAAAATAATGGGGCAAGCTACATCAAGATGATTCCAATAATTTTCTCTTTCAGCTGATCAGGGGTATGGGATCCAGCCATGGATTATGACACCATTTGGCAACCCAAGCACTGCAGCAGAGCGTGCCTACAATGAGGCACATAGGAGGACACGCACCATAATCAAGAGGACCTTTGGCATCCTCAAGTCGAGATTCAGATGCCTTGACATCACTGGTGGCAGCCACCTATACTCACCAGAAATGGTCTGCAAGATCATTTTAACATGTACCATCCTGCACAACATTTGTGTACGAAGGAACATTCCCCTATTAGAACCAGAGCCACAAATGCCTGAAGAGGAGGAAGAGGAGGATGCTGGCCTGCAACATGAGGGGGACCAACAAAACACAGCTGCTAGATTGCGTAGGCGCCAACATATTGTGAACAATTTCTTTTGAAACAACTCACCATCACCACTGTATCAACATATGTAAATAAACACCGATAATAATCACCATATCATGGTCTGGGTAATCATTTTTGCTCACCTTTATCTCTAACTATCATAATAAGAGTGTAGCCTCACAGAGCATTGCTGACATACCGATCAGGACACCGAAATTTGCAAAGCAATTGCATATTATACAACAGTCACATTCACACACAATGCAAATGACATATATCCTGTACATTTCACCTTTGAAGGGCAATAGCAGAGGACCACACCTATTTCACACATACATGTTGGCAACACGGTTCATTGCAAATGGCACACAACTAAGACACCATCAGTCAATAAGGGGAAAAAAAGCCTCATACATGAGGCAGTGGATGTGCTATTGCATTGGTAACAGGAATGTATGACCAGACCCTTGACAACAGTAAGTCGTACAGCACCTATCTTTGCAAGGACTATCTGTGACTAGAGTTCCATATAAGCAGTACATAGACAGTACAAGTGCCACACCCATGACAAGCATTGCATTAAAAGGTCCCTGAAATGGTAATATGTGTACCCAGATATTCCCTCCTCTACACACACACAGACTAACAATAGTAATCCAGTGTGTTTCACCCTTTCGTATGGTATGCCATGGTCATAGTACATCTGTCTGCATGGACGTCAGGTTAAATAATGCACTGGCTCGTAGTCTCTAAGCCCTGTTATCACCTGTAGATTGCTTCCCATGTGAAAGGTACTGTTGGCCATTTGAACTCAAATCTCACCTACAGGACTTGTGAGAAACTGATGCAGCACACACCTGTGAGCACCTCCATGCAGACCACCCATTTGAACATGCACTGCCCTTGCAGATGCTTGGAACAGCATAGAAGCTGCCATTTTGTCGATTACGCTGTTATGCATTGCTAGAAAAATACGCCGTGTAACACAGCCCTTGGGTTTATGTGTCACCTTCCAAAACACAGAACAAACACAGTTTTCCATGTCAACTGTCTTGTTCTTCCTCCGACCAGTCTTAGTCAGACCACTGAGTATGTACCTTGTGAAATTGCTGGGTCCTGATTGACCCTGCATCCTGTCAGACTGACTGGCACCTGTCTGTGCGTTACCCTAGGGGTTCCTTGTGGCTACATATGTGGCATACTTGCTTTCCCAACCCTCACATTCCTCCGGGGGCATTTTGTCAGGTGCTTCATCAATGCATACTTCAATACATTGTGTAGCATAATCTGCTTTTTTATTGTACCATAATTGGGAACTTGTCTCCAAATACTCAAATCATGGCCTATCCCTTGTCTGGGTCTCATGTATGCATGAGCGACAAAGTGTGACAGTGTACCAGGGCCGTATGCAGGGATTGGATATGGTGCCTCCAGCAGAACCAGCAACCTCTGATAATGTGCATCAAAATTCCACACATGTTAGGACCCTGACAGTTCACACGCTGAATCACATTGCTTACAACATATTGATGGGCTGTGCATGCTGAATAGCTGCAAGATTAATCAACACAGAGGCTATGATGTTCCCAGATGCTGTGAGAACTTTACAGGCCAACCTGTGTACAAATGTTGTAATGACACCTGCCGGGACATGACTCCTGAGATATGATCTCACTCAGCACACCAAGGTTGCCCTGTTGACAGTCTCATAACACGTCTGCAGTGACAGGGTGGGACCATCCCCATGTATGTTCTTATGTCCTCATTGGCTTTACTTCCATTGATCTCCAAAGGATACTCAGTAGATACAGGAATAGCCGCCACTGACTCATGATGAGACCTGGACGTAACTGTGACAACATAGACCCCTAAAAATGTACAGGATCAACATTGGACCACACACATGAACCAGACACCTCTATGCAATTGATCACTGGAAATATGTGGCCACATGCTGCTTCGTCTGCTGGTCCACCACTGCCAGAGGAGAGTTGTGGCTCAGTCATATGACCACAACTGTGGCGTGATATTACATTTGTGGTTCACCTTTGGCTTTCCGTGTCAATAACATGGTACCCACTTAGTCTGTACATGTGCCTGACTCACGGTGGGTTCACCAACAAGTGCCTAGGAAGCAGTATCCAAAATTCCAGGACATGTGATGGGCAAGTTTGGGAACATTGACATGAACAAGCGTCTGCCATCTATCCGGTGCATGCTTTGTCATTTGTGGTGTTTATGTTACCCAAAAACTAGGAAGTGCACACAACAGATGGTGCTACATGTATGACTAAAACATGTCCTCTCTCATTTCCACACGGACTTGCATCTGAGGGTTGGACACATTGACTTCACATTCATGCAAGCATATTTGCAATGATGCATCTTGTGATTCACACACACTGGGTCAACAACTTCATTAGTAGCCAATGCACACACATTGAGCCATAGGCATTGAAATATTGTACTTATGTGTGTCACCTTGCTATCCTCTCCTGACGCCAAACATGCACAATTTGTGCAATACATATATGTAGGCCACAAGTTTGGCCATCTAGTGCGTTAGTCAAGAGTGTAAATCCTGTAAATGAAGTAGCGGATCATGGTCCGCAGTAGTATGATGTATCACATGTGCCCATACACCTTCATGACCAAAGTGGGTGCAATCAGCCTATCTTTGTTGTGTCACAAATGTAACACAACATTAAAATTGTAAAATGACCCAAACCCAGTTAATGACCTGAAATTTTGACGCATACGCAACAAAAAATTACCCACAAGCGTCAAAAAATGACGCTTATGCCTGAAAAACGATGCATAATGCCCTGAAAACACCATTGACTCTTCCACACTGTACCTCAGAAAATTGGTTAAGTGTTAAACCATTTCCAAACATATGGATGCGGCCTCATTTCTACTCCTGTGCGTCGAAAAAAATGATGACCAGACTGTATGCGTCAATATGTTTTACGCATAACGATAAAAACGGCCGCCATTTTAGGCACAAAGTGATGTAATAGGATATCCTGTTTACAGATGATGTACAGTGGGTGTACTTTCACTTTCACTTTGCAGATACTTCCTGACTGTGTGGCTGTGTTGAGAGTTTTGTCTGGTCAGATTGTGCTTTTGTCTCCTGTGTGGTCCATTTCTTGTCATTTTGTGAACAAAAAATTGTTGTTGTATCCTGTCTGAGTGTATTTTGTGTACAATTGTATTGTATAGTATTGTCTTTGTTTTGTTGGGAGTCTGTTGTGGGTAGTGTTAGTCTGGGTCTAGTTAGGCTGTTTTAGTTGTTTAGTTTAAGTATTTCCTATTCTACTTTCCCCCTATTCTCCTTTGTTCCCTTTTATCCCCTATTTATCTTTTGCTGCTAAGATGTTGGGTAGGCCTCGTCTTGGCAAGATGGGTGATGAGGAGCTGGGTGGTTTTATATGGCTGGTGTGCCATTTCCTACCCCTTATGATTGAGGCAGGTGGGCGGGTGATACAGGAGTATCACACTGATGTACAGAGGCTCCGGTGGGCAAAGGTCTTGCATCACCAGCAACGCATTTATCGGACACCAAGGAATGACCACCAGCTGAAGCACCGCTGGGCTGACCTTATCTCCAGGGAGCAAGATCTGCTGGGCCACCTGAGGATTGTTATTGGTGTCCCTGTTGGTGAGTAAAAATCATGTAAATGTGCACGATTAAATGCTCTGTAGTGACATCAGAATATTTGTACAATATCTGCCAGCAATGTTGTTGAGTGTGTGGAATGCTTCGGAAACATACAGGGTCATTTATGTACTATGTTAAGGACCACAATTGCTAGCTGTTAGGAAGCAAGCGCTCTGCAAACTTACTGAATACTTTAGCTTTATGTAAGTTGGTGCCGACTTTGTGTCAAACAGCAACACAAATCAGGAGCCAATTATGTATAGATATATGTCACATTTACCTGTGAGGTATAGAAATTTCCAATTCATTTCCAACATGTGTTGACGCAACAGCTAGACTGACTTTTGAAACACTACATGAGGCTGAAAATGAGTGCAGGCATCACGTCAATTGATGATAGCAATATGTCTCATGTGTGTCTGGTGAGTGTGTAAGGAAAGCGATCACGGAAATTCCAAAAATCTTAGGGATTAGTGTGGCCCTTCTTCATTTCGGATACATGTCAGATCTGGATTTCGACACATAAGGAACAAGTTCTAGCTGCCCTCAGCTAACATCTTAGACTGGTATTTGGTGTTTGTTGTTCCACCTTTTGTTTAGGGATGGCTGGCCAAAGGTATGCACATGGGTTCATATCTCTATGGTTGGTGTAACTCATCATAGCTGGGCCACATTAAAAGAAGAAACTGTAACAACATGAGGGCTAACAACTGTCCCTGCCCCTCTGTACATTGTACCTATGTGTCATAAATTTGTCATGGGCACAATGGCTGGTTGAAGGTAATGCACTCCTCAAGGAAAGTGGCTTTGGATGTCTCTCTTGGATTCACATGATGAGACGAATACACTCCATTATTATGTCTGCTCACTAATGAAGGAGCATGTTTGCCACCACATGATAGTTAGGGCCACTGAATGTGTGCAGATATGTGTGTAACACTCACTGGAGACCCATGGTATGTACATGTTAGCCGTGCTATATCGGATGCAGTATCATCATGTCAGAGTCGCTTTACTTACTTATGTAATCTTACACATAGTATTTGTCTTTGGAATTTCTGTACAGTGCACAGAAATTGAGCACATTTCTCCCTTCCATGCCTTACAGGTGGACCGGCACCCTACACTGTTGGCAAGGTGGCTAGATTCGAGGACCCAGACAACTCCAGTAAGTGTTGATATGTCTGTTATGTGTTGTGTTTGCTGGTGATGTGGGATGGACTCCTGTGTGTTGAACACATAGCAAGGTGTGATGCGCTGGCCAATATTTTGTTTTGTTCCATGAGTGGAATTGCATTTTATCACCATCTTTGAGTTTGCTAATCCTTATCCTATTGTCTTATTTAGGGATTCTAGGTTAGTCCTGTAGGCCCCGCAATGTGAATGGGGATGAGTCATGTGGATAACACTTGTATCAGAAAGAGTCGCAATGGACCTAATTTGTGATTTAGTCAGTCTGTCAGACCCACATTCTCCAAGAATGGGGCTGCTAAATGCTTACCCACAGACTTCTGCTTCCCAATTCACTTATGTACTGATTAAACTATAGGTTGAACTTCCTAGCAGCATGTAGCTCCATATGTAGTGCTACGAGTATGTGGCACTTGAGTGCAATGGCCTAGGTGTGCATGCAATTCATGGCCAGGGGTGTTCTTGCATCTCTGTGTTTGTTGTAAGTCATGGCCTACTGGTAGTATATGATGTGGACAAAGGTCTGCATTTCCAGACATGTGTGGCACTGGGATTGGTCAAGGGTTTGCTGTCTCCTATTTGGAGATACTTTTTACCTGTGGTGTGTGTGTTGAGCCAAACACATGTCCAGCTTTCCTAAGCTTCCTGGGTGTCCTTGTTGTTTGAAATTGTTAGTTGTTAGTCCACCCTCCACCCTCAAACACAGGCATGGGTTTGTGAATAATGTACCTAGGACTGATGATACAAGTTTGGTACACAGACATGTAAATCAGTGAATCTTTTGTCTGAATCTAGTATAGACACTCATTTTTCCCACATGAGTACTATACTAGCAAGTCCATAGATTTCCATCCTGTACAATGACATTTGTAGCCCCGACATTGGCGGAGGATTGGCGGAGGATGTGCTGCATGATTGTTAGCTGACAACTGGCAGAACTATGATGCCAAAATCATGCCAGTTGTATCCCATCTTGTAGGGTTTGAATGTGCTATGTGTGATAGAACCTTTATAGGCTGGCTTGCCATGTACTTCCTCCGGGACAATCAATGATCTGTATGATGATATGAGCTGTTACAAGTACAATAGATGTATTGTCTGATTTACTTCTTGTGCCATTTCACACAATGCAGTTCCTAATGTTAGTTTTTCTACTTGTCTTCACAGCTGCAAATATGACACCCATCCAGGTCAGGGAGTTTCAATGGCGGGCAATAAGGTATCAGCACATACTTCAGGTAGAGTCTGGATACCGAAAAATGGCCCACAGATACCGGCACAAACGGGCCTCCGGAGCCTGGAGGGCATTCCCACAAGGCAGCCCATCTTTGCTCACCACAGCCACTACCAGCACCACCACCACTACCACCCAAGTGGCACCACCAGCAGCTGGGACCGTTGCGGCAACCACCTCAGCAAGTGCTCCAGGCCCTAGCACAGCACCACCTGCAGGGCAGCCCACAGCCATGGACACTACACGGCCCCACACTTCCTTGGCTGGCACCCAGACCACCCTAGCTCCAGCTATTGACCCTGCTGCTTTTGTACAGATGCAGCGAAATTTGGACCGTGTCCTGCAGAAAATGAGTCGACTGCGGCACGAGGTGCGACATGTAAACCGGTGGGTGCGGTCAATCAAGAGGACCCTGCGGAGGGCCAACCTGTAGCAGTGTTGACGGTCATAATTCCCTCCTCTCCCTCCTCTTTCCTGATTCTTATACTTTGTGGGTTTAGGGGGCTTAGTGTTAGGTTAGTATAGGATGTTAGTTTAGTTAGTGTTAGTGGGTGGAGGGTGGGTGGGTGGTCCTGAATATTTCTACTGTTTATTTTTGAGTGTGTGGGTGGGTGGGGGACAATGTTGGGGTTCTTATGTGTTTACAAAAAATTAAAAATTAATTTTTTTTTTTTTTTTACAAAATAAAACAAAAAAATATATATTTGTTTAGTATAGGATAGTATGTGTTTAGGTTCGTTTCTGTTGTCCTCCATGTGTCCCGTCTCATAAGGGGGGTTGATGTTTAGAACGTTTTGTTGAATGTGATAAGTAAGTTTAACCTAGGTTAGTTAGGGACAGTTGTGGGTAATGAGTAGTTAGAGTAGATTAGGGTAGGTAAGACTTTTCCCCGAGTTTTCATTTCTGTTTTTACTGTTTAATAAATATGTAGTAAACCCTTTACAGTATGTGTGACATGCTTGTAGATCAGGGCCTTGGCATGAGTGTACAGTATTTCTTTTTTATTACATTTTGTGTCCTATGCTGCAAACAAATCCCAACTGAGCTGTAACACTAGCAGCTACCCCAAAGCTACATTGCAAAGATTAGACCATTCATTGCAACCACCAGTCACAGTTACTATGGATCCCAACGTGTTTTTTTGTTAAGTATGTTTTCAATGTCACATACAGTGGTTCCAGATTTATGATTGGGGACACTGTGTTATGTCTGACTGCAGTCTGATGTCCAAGGAAACCCTTACAAGGTGAGTGGTAGTAAGCTCTCTTGTAGTATAGTGTACATGAATCACATAGATCATTTGTTACACTGTTCAGCATGATTACTTATTTGGATGTAAACTCATACACCTCCATTCAAGCAGTTTGGTGACTGTTCGCTCACATTTGTGGGCAATGTTACATGTGTTAGTTTTGCATGGAGCCAACATTTTGAAGGCACTATTTTATGGTTTAGATATCCCTTGAGGAAACATTATTCTGTCCAACACAGCGTTATGGTGTATAGTTTCTCTTTTCATCAGATATTACCCTCAGGAAGGGCAGAGTATGGTAGAATCCAGGCCACTGTGCATAGTTATCAGTCTACATTATTTCAGGACAGATGTATTGACAAGCTATGTAATTTGACAGGAGGCAAAATTCAGTGGTCTACTGCACGGTTGATGTGTCACATTACACAGAGACAAAGTGGTTGTGTAAGTGCTATTTATTGAAAAGTGCTGTAGTGCTATATGTATATTGTCCATGATTTTGAGTCCATTATAGTGACATCTTCCATTGTGATCCTACACAAGTGCTAAAAGACAGTTCATTGGACATGCTGGGGTAAAGTGTCAGACAGTGCATAGGGACAGGATTTGCCAATGAGCTGGTAAGAGACAATCACAAGGCAGGCTGACACGATAGACAGTGGTTTGCAGAACAGTGCTTGAGTACAGTTGTTGCAAGATTGGCAAGTTACGAAGCGCAGGACCCTGGTAATAGGTGGCCATGTGGCAGGTCTAGTGCTTCTGGGTACTTTTACGTGTGAAGGTGATATGTTCCATGTCTTCATCTTCTGATGTGTGTGTTGCCTCCTCTGCCCTTGGTGGTGGTAGTTGTGAAGGGGCAACACACACTTCAGTGTGTGTAGACGTGGAGTCAGACATCCCGGTAGCTGCTACCTGTGGGGGTCTTAAGGGCAGTACTGCTGCAAGGAGGATCTGCTGGTTCTTCAGAATAGCAGCCACATAATGATGGTAGGCAGCCAGGTTGGCCCTGAGGGGGTAATGATTGCATTTGTGCATTCAGTGGAAGGTTTGGGGTGCGAGGTGTTGTGGCAACACCCTTACAACTGCGGTGAATTCCTTTACAGTTTGTTGTAGTCCTTGCAGAATGGATGTTAGCGCTTGCATGGCTGCTGCCTGATCTGCAGTTGACATCATGCACAAACGCATCCCCTCAAGGCTGGCTGCCATATTTTACATCCCCACCTGCACCTCCTTGGCCAGCTCCCTCTGTACTCCGACTACAGTTCTCTCAAAGCTGGTGCCTGTGTCGTCTGAGTCCTCAGCTGTATTGGAGCTGGCAGGTCTTACAATTGGGGTGGTGTGTGGGCCCTCTTTGATGGCTGCTTGTTCTGTGCTCCTCCTTGTGACTGAAGGTGGGGTCTGGAGGGTTCCAAGGACATCTTGGAGGGTCTGGTGGCTGATGTTTGTCAGCTCGTCATCCATGTCATCAGGGTAGTCCTGGACAGGGATATCCGCAGGAGATCCATCATCCTCTGCAATGAAATAGGGTACAATTAGTGTGTCTGTGTTGTGGCATTTATGATGTGACATGCCTGCCTTGTGATGATTTCACATTGTAATCTTGGTTCCTGTTCATTGATCCAGACTTTCAGATGGGCATTCTTCAGGCCTATGCCCCACCTGCATGTCACATGTATTGTGGTCAGTTATTAGACTTGTCAGCATTACATCCTCTAGGTGTTGGTTTTGGCCAAATAGTGAATTGCCACCTTCTTGTCCTACTCAACCCTCCGTCTACTTCCATTCTCATGGTGAGACCTTTCACTGGCTGTGGGTGCTCTGATGGCACTATTAGCACACTTAACAATCTGGACCTGCCCCAGTCTCTGATCTTTCACATCCACTTATACGTAGTTGAAATGTAGCGTATACTATGCAAAACATTGTTATGGCACGATATGGATGTCAGCATTGGTAATGTGTACAGCTGATGTAGGGGAATGTGTGGTACACTGGATTGCCCTGATAGTCGTAGCAGTGTCCTATTTCCTCCTTTGACTGTGCACGTGTATTTCAGTGACCACTTACACGTGTCCTCCCCATCAATGCTGTTGTCTGAACAGTATGACATTTGGGATGTTGCATTGTGACCCAGGCACTGGATGGACCCTGACATATGCAGCCTGGGTGTGACTTTAGTGCTGTGTAGCTCCTAATGTTGATGACACTGGATGATGTTTGCAGCAACTATGGGCATTCACATTTGACAGGACTGGAACATTTGTCTTGTTTCAGGGGATTGTTAACGTTGTCATCCTAAACCCTCTAATTTAGGTGTGTATGATCCATGGGGACGTTACTGCCATTGGCTACTTGAGCTGCACACACAGCGGAGGTGGTAGTGGCAACTGTTGTCAATGTTACATTCCAGTTGTCGGTATGGCTAGAGGTTGTTAATTGGGCCCTAGTTAATGTAGGGGGTATAGTGGCTGACGTGTGACTGGATGTCAGTTTGACGTTGTGCCCTTCCCTCCTGGCGTGTCTTTACCTTTGCTACAATGTTGGCATGGCAGCATACCCCCATGGAAATGTTGTTGGTGTTGTGTTATGGTGTGCCCCAGCTTTTCTCTGTACAGGCCATGCCCCGGTGCCGTACCCCTTTGCCCATGCCATTCTATGTATATGATGACTTACATGCATTTTGTAGTCGGTATTCCCCCCCCGGTTGCAGTTAACATTAGTGCATTTTAGTTTCCCATGCGACTTATCCTGCATGTGTGTTGTCTCCTGGTCGTCTGCGCTGTCCTGTCCTTGAATCCCTGTGACAATATCCTAAGGGATGACGGCTGCGACGAACTCCTCCATTTGGTCCAGGGGCTCCTGGTGTGCTGGACTCCCACCTCCAGTCTGCAGTGCTGCCTTCCTGTTCCTTGCCATTTTTTCCTTGGTCCTGCACTTGCAGTCATGCCAGTGTTTCTTACACTCGATGACTGTTCTGCGTATTTCTGCCACACTGTTAAACTTATCAACAATTTGCTGCCATATTGCCTCTCTCGGTATTCCCCCCCCCCCGGCTGCAGTTAACATTAGTGCATTTTAGTTTCCCATGCGACTTACCCTGTATGTGTGTTGTCTCCTGGTCGTCTGCGCTGTCCTGTCCTTGAATCTCTGTGACAATCTCCTAAGGGATGACGGCTGCGACCATCTCCTCCATGTGGTCCAGGGGCTCCTGGTGTGGTGGACTCCCACCTCCAGTCTGCAGTGCTGCCTTCCTGTTCCTTGCCACTTTTTCCTTGGTCCTGCACTTGCAGTCATGCCAGCGTTTCTTGCACTCGATGACTGTTCTGCGTATTTCTGCCACACTGTTAATCTTATTAACAATTTGTTGCCATATTGCATCTCTCCTACTGATTGGCAACTTTGAGGTGACAAACAGTTGGTGCTGGTGTTCCGTCACCACTTTTACCAGTATTTCCTGCTCCTCTGCACTGAAGCAACACTTTATTTTCTTCTTCTCCCTGTCCTGGGTCTTGTGTGGGTCCTCCTGGCTGGCTCCTGGTCTGTTGTCATCTTCCTGGGGTCTGTACAGGCATCTGGAATCCATTTTGGCTCTCCTATGCTGAAATGGCTGTGTTTGCTGGGAATTTTGACGCTAATGCGTCAAAAAACTCTGCATATCCGGTTTGCGGTGTCGTACATCGGCTCACAGTCATTTCCGCCACGTTAACGTCATTTTCCTTTACAACGTGACGCTGCGGTGTACGTAAAAAAAAACTACTTACAACTGTGGTTTGTGCCGCCGTGCGTCAAAGTATAAATTTGACGCCTTCACGGCGCACAGTAATTGCGTTAGCCGGCGGTAATATTTTTGACTCACAACTGCGTCTGCGCAGTTTTGCGTCAAAAAGTATAAATATGGGCCGTAGTTTTGTTGTAACTGCCAATGTGACAGCTCAGTTGGAAGTGGGAATTAACCTGTCAAGAATGGGATGTGTATGCAGGACTGAAAACACAGGCCAACAGAAAATTGGCACTGTACACTCATGCAAAGACCCAGATCCCCAAGCATTTGATACATGCCGTAAAGAAGTACCAAAAAATGTATTAACTATGTATAAAGTAGAACTTAAAACTATGTCACACACCTATACTAACCTATCCTAACTATACATTACCCACAACTGGCCCTAACTACTCAATGCTAAACTTACTTACCACATTTAACTAAGCAATCTAAACATTTATCCCCCACCCCCCTTATATGACGGGACACGTGTAGGACAACATATACTAACCTAAACATATACTAACTAATACTAAACAAATATATATTTTTTTGCATTTCTTTTTTTTAATAGAAAACACAAAAGCCCCAACATCGACCCTCACCCACCCACAAACTAACATGTAATAAAATAACCCCTCCACCCCCAACCTAATTATCCTATCTGAACTGCTAGCCTACTCTAACCTATCTCTAAACCCCCTAACCCACTAATAAGCAGGATAAGGAAAGAGGAGGAAGGGAATGGAACTAGGGGTGAGGCAATGCAGGAGTTAGAGATTTGCCCTCTTAAGAGTTTTCTTAATGGATTTTAGCCTCTGGCTATTCCTATCAATGTTGGCTGGATACTGTTGATTTTCCTCAGGCCCTTTCGCATGTCCCTCTGTAGCTGCCGAATTGCAGCCATGTCCAAAACAGCTGCTGTGGTGTTCTGTGTCCCTGATGTTGTCGCTACTGCAGGTGCTGTGGTAGGGGTGGTGGAAGTGAAGGTGCAGCAGGTGTTGTGGCTATAGCTCCCGAGGTAAAGAGTGCAGCAGGTGGGGTTGATGCAATGCATCATCACAACCGTCAAGGACAAGCATGAAGCCATGTCCAGCTGCACATGGATTTAGTGAGTGGAACACATGTGAGAAGGCCTGCCAACCAGGGGTGAGGTATTCATTGGTCAATCACATCTACATTCATGTTTCCATTTGTGGACAACCATCAACATCTGATCTGCAAACACATTTCCTAAATCACCCACATTGATGGAAACACACATCTGGCCTTGACCTCCATGCACGCCTATAACATACCACATAAGTGCCACGTAATGGAGTACAACATTTGGGGCTAGATGCTGGGGGACAGTCACCCATACAGTCCTACATGTACATCACAATACAGGGATGTGCAATTGTGTGTGGAAAACTGATGCATCACCGTCTTGTGTAAATGAGGGTATGACTTGCTTTCAATATTCTGACACTGGACCACCTCCAAATCAAATGTGGCCCTACATGTGGCTACCAGTCACCTTGTTCACCTGCTGCTGCCTATTGCGCAGCACAAGAATCCCAAAATATGACTCTCTGCCAGTGAATGTCTAACCCTCGCATGGAACACTATGTCAACCTCCAGTCAAGTCATATATCAGGTCACGTGCCAGCTCATCATATCTTGCAATGAGTGCAACACACAAGAGTCAATCACACAACAGCTGCAATCACAACACAGGACAGACATTTTCACACTTCCTGGATAAGTCCGGGTCCTCAAATCGAGCCACTTCCCCGAAGGTGTAGGGGGCCGGTCCACCTGTAAGACATGGAAAAAAGATATATGCTCAATGTCTGATCGCTGTAGAAACGTGGGAACAACATATCACATTTTGTGACATTTTATATGAGTGAGCTGCAGATCAGGCATGTGGACACTCCAACAGACATACCACTGCAAAACTGCATTGACACTGACACTCCAGTGGGTAATAGACACACATATGCACACATGCACTGGCCCTAACAATCACGTGGTGCTAAACTACAAAGTTTTGTGGCTAATCCATTTCATATGGTACTCCATGTATTAAATTGTAATTGGGTAACACTTGCAAGGGCACTTTCCTGGTGCACTGTAATACAAGTGACTCAGGTATTGCAGCTTGTGCATCATGGGACAAGGATTATCTGTTGAATGGCCAGTGGGTCAATTTTCTGTCAGCAATTATCGTGCATTAAGTGGTCCATTACAGATGTGGCACAATTGTATGTAGGTAGCAAATGCCCCATTGGCAGTGTCCCCTAGGATGTATATGCCTCCCATGCCAATATGATGGCAGTGATCATGTGTGTGTAATGATGACAATGTAGCGCTAAACATGGATTGCCCACTTTGCTGTCCTAAAACTAAGAAATATGTAATGCTGACAGTGCCTTAGCTGATCATCATTGACAGAATGCATGGGCACAGGTATATTCATTGCACCTGAAATGTGTGACTCAGGGCCATATGTACCTATATTAGGTTTTGTGATTCACACATTGCAAGACTTAGTAACTAGCAAGTTGGATGATCAGAGGTAGAACACTGGAAATTATACTGTTTGCAATTCAAAAATGGGGTAGCAAATTACCTACCTCTTGAATAATGATGAGGTAGGTTGCGTTTTGCAAACCCCTTAGGAATGGCGGCACTCACAGGGATGCTGGCCTGCTGGGATCAGCAGACCACCATGTCTGTGACTGATTTCATATTGGGATGTAAATATTGGTTTAATTGCAGCGTTATTTCAGCAGGGGTGAACAGAAAGTATTTGAAAAACGTATTTTGTTACTGAAAGAAATTTTTGGAAGCTGTCGGTGGTCCGTGGCACAACTCCCTGCTCAGAATTTTTTTTTGGTCATACATTGACAAAGAGGTAGAAATCCCATGGGGATCCCTCCCCTTTTGCAAATGGGTTAGCACCAACTTAAAACGGATAGTAACTGCAATTGCTTAGTGCCAGCATTTGTGCCCAAGAAAAAAACAAATAGCCGCCTGTGACTCAATGATAGGATAGGAACGCCTATTCCTAAATGCCTCTAGAAAACCCGGTTTTGTGATTGTGCAATATGATAGCAGAATGGCAGATTTTGGTTTGTGCATTTGAATGAATATTTGTCCTGACGTAAACACAAAAATTCAGTAAACTATGCTGTTTGTGAAAGTTATAAATAGCTTGGTACATATGACCCTGAATAATGGGCGAACATGGCTCAACGAAACTATGAACTGCATTGTTAATATGTATACACATGTGTAATACATCTCAGTACTGGTACACTAACATTCCACATGACCACAAAAATTGCATGCAGAACGTCAAGACATCTGCTACTCTCACTCAGGAGCATTCTACTGTATACATATGTCAATGTGATACTCACCAACAGGGCCACAGAACACCACACCAAGGTGGTCCAGTAGGTCCTGTTCTTGGGCCACCTGGTCAGCCCAACAATGCTTCAGCTAGTGCTTGTTCCGGGAGGTGGTGAAGACTCGTTTAAGGTGGAAGAGCACCTTCGCCCAACGCAGGCCCCCTACCTGCAGCATCATTGGGAGGAATTGGCACACCAGCCACACAAATGCCCCAAGCTCCTCCTCACCCAGGCGCCCCAGCCTCCCCTTCCCGACATGGTACAGTACAGTATTTCAACACAAAAAAGATAAAAAATCAAGGCAAGAAAGTAGAAAAAAGGAAACTTACAAACCCAAATTACAGACCCCAACTACCCCAACTAATCTAACCCCCAAACAGACACCCACCAGTATGAATACAATTCAGACAACAATAAAAACACTTACACAGGTACAAAATACAATAAGGATTCACCAAAGGACAAAAAATATACCACACAAGATACAATATACACAATCCACAAAAGAGCAATACCAAGACACAGCCACACAGTCAAGAAAAATCACAGACTGCAAAGTGAAAGTGAAAGTACACCCAATGTACCATGTATGTTAGCAGGATTTCCTATTACATCACTTCCTGTCCCCTTTGCACCCCGTTTTCCATCTTGCGTGTATTATTTTGATGCATACGTAGTTTGCATGAATATATTCAACGCATAACCTACATGTGCGGCAAAATCCCATGCATTACTGGGCAACTACTATTTTTATGGATATCCACATGCGTGGGGTGCGCTGGTGGAATTAACGCAAGGGACTCATTGATGTTTAGTATGCGTTTGTGGTTTTTTTCGATGCTTTTGCATCAAAATTTCTTACTCAAACTGTGTTTGCATGATTTTTCATTATTTAACATGAATGTAGCCTGTATCTAGACAAAGTCAAGATGGTATGGCCTGCAGCGTGTGTTCTAGTGTTTGGCCACATGTGGTAGACCATGGAACTGCAGCACACATTTCTATTATCATTACGCAGGATTTCCTTTTTTTTCAATGCAAAAGCAGTGCAAAGTTAGGGAATTTAAATGGAATTTGTAAGTTTGCACTGATTTTGCGTCAATAAATGACGGCAAGGCTGCGCTACAAGAGTATAAATCATGGCTTGTGTGTTTTGTGTGTGAATTGACTGTCACAACTATATGTGTGCTTCTGATAGAACGTCATGCAATACATTTGGCTTATTGTTCATGTGTGAATGTGTACAAATGGGTATCAACATCAGATGGTAATCAATGAGGTACAACAGTATGATATTTGTTTGTAATATGTGTTGACCCATTTGCTGTGAGTAGTTGTTTGATTTTGGGGACATTACATTTCCCACGACAAACAATACAAAGGGAAGATCGAGAATGGCTGATGAGGTCTATGTTGGATATGTTACCCCTCACATGTCATTAATTTTTGGCTATGACTTCATGGTGACTTGTGTGTAAACTACCCATAAGTCGGGCATTGGAACATGTTTGGTAGGTACAGTGTTTGCGACACAGAACCTCAATTCCAATCATGAAATTGTTATGTACACGTCAGTTTGACTAATTTAAAATACCTATGTTCCACCTGTGGCTGTGGTGGACCTGCAGCCCTGACTGTATGTGCTCACATATTTTCAGAGGTGCATTGCTCAAAAGTGTCCAGTTCAAGTGTGTGGGCATGTGTACCCTGTGTCAGTATTGGGCTCCATGGTGTTACGGTTTCGTGCAGGTCTAGTCAGGAGTCTGTTGGGCCAACCCTTGAGTTCAAGACAGATTTGTCCTAAAGCCTAAGATCAGCTAAAGGCATAAAAGGGGATAGGGCAGCTATGGTACAGCAGATAATATAGAAGAGTGAAGACAGAGCAACCTTAGTATGGACAAATATTAACAGGTCAGTAATGGACAAACACACAGGGCTCATCATTACGTTTGTACACAGGGTAGGGCTCAGAACTTCCCACAGCAACAGGGAACAACAGTGCCTCTGTATAGATTAATCTCACAGCTAGTTACCATGCAAGCCCCATCGAAAGGTGGCGGCGGAAGTGAATCTGTGTCTGGATTGTCCTTACATACACAAGACTAGCCCTTGTTTGTGGGGCTGGAGACACAGGAACAAATCCGGGAATACAGCCATAGTACACTGTCACTGTTAGGTCCTAATGAATATATGCAAAACTAGACAAAGGATGGGGGCTGGATTATCCTCCTGGAAACCATGTGTCAGTATAAATAACAATTCTATAGAGGTGAGGACTGATAGTACACTTACCAGACACAATACCCCAAGAAGAAACAGAGGGCAAGGGAACTAACTAGGAGGCAAATGCAGGCACAGGGAAAAGACTCTGGTTGATGCAAGACTGGAACCGGTCTGGCTAACAGGAAGCAGGCTCTATCAGGAACCAACATGAACAGGGCTGAAAAACAGGGAGCAGCATCTGACTGGAACAAGCAGGAACAGCACTGTGTAAACAGAGAGCAGTTTCAGGCATAATCAGGACTGTAACACAATCCATTGAGGGCTCTGGTACACAAATGAATTGTAGTCCAATGCACGACGAGGAGCTTCAGGTAATGGCAGCTACTAAGCAATTCACGGCAGCAGCAAGGTTAGGGCAGAGTCACATGGCTGGGCTGCACGAGAGAGCTCACAGGTGTGTGCAGCTTCAGTCTCTCACAAGTCCTGGAAGAGAGAATCCAGTATAAGGGGACAACTGGACTTTTCCCATGGGAAGCTATGGACAGAAGATTACAGGTCTTACCGACTACCAGGCAGTGAATTATGGGACCTAAAGTCCATGCAGGCTAATGTAGTTGTTCTATAGCATGCCATATAGAAATGGGAAGCAAACAGGAGTCAGAATGGGAGTCTGGATGAGTGTTGATGATGTTTCCCAGGGTACAGATAGTCAATTTACAGTGCCCCCTAGAGAAGGGAGGGCAGAGACTTAACACATGGCAGTGGAAGGACTTATTACCAGGGATGGACTGTGCAGGACATGTGTTGTGACCATTGCTTGTCATACCTGGGGCACTCATGCTATCCATGTTCAGGATTGATGCACCTCTTGTCACACAAGCTTCTTGCAGAGTTAGCAAATCTCACCCCTACTAATGTCAGGGGTCTGTTCATACTTTCCTGTTATCAATGATATCTCACATCCACTGCCTCATGTTTGATGCGCTTATTTACCTTATGATTGAAGATGTTGTGGTAGTGTGTCACGTGCTACAGTAGACCATGTTGGCTACTTGGATGTCTGTCATATGCTGTGGTCCTATGATTTCACCCTTCATACGTGAAATAGAAAATATATTTGTTTTACAAATTGTGTGTGATGTCTGCTGTACAATCATATACATCAAATGTGATGTTGCAGCATGCTCCCTGAGGTAATGTTCAGATTCCTAAAGAACATGTGATGCATAAATAAGTACCCATAGCAGGGTTTAATTACATATTGTAACAATGTATTTATAGTGGCTATTGTTGAAAAAGGTTTTGAACTATCTGCTGTCTGCAACACATTCCTGCAGCTGTCTTTGGATTTTCCCCCTCATTTTTCCCTGGCACCATCTGCCTCATTCTCCTCCTCTGGCAGTTCAGTTCTTGTTCAAGTTCATATATGGGGATATTCCTCCTAACACAAATGTTGTGCAAGATGGCACAAGTCAATATGATCTTGCAGACCATTTCTGGGGAATATAGGAGGCTGCCTCCGGTTATGTCCAGACTCCTAAATCTGGACTTCAGGATGCCAAAGGTCCATTCAACAATGGTGTGTGTCCTCTGATGTGCTTCATAATTGGCACACTCTGCTGCTGTGCTCGGGTTGGGGAATGCAGTCATGATCCATGGCTGGATCTCGTAACACTGATCAGCTGAAAAAGAAAATAGGAGTAAGTATTTTGTTGTTGCTTGCACTAGGAATGTCATGTAGCATGGCAGTTGATATGTTGTGTCGTCTGTGACTCATATGTGTTTGTGGCATTGTGTGAGATCCTGGGTTTCTGTGAGGTTCTTTCTGCATTGCGTTGTTTGACTTGAAAACTTGTGTTTGGCTCATTGACTTAATATCTATGGTTTAGTTTCCAAAATGCAGTTCAGTGTGTATCTCCCATGCATTGTGTAGTGACCTACATGTTTTAGTGTGCGTTCACTGGAGGGGACATGATACTTCCACACACACAATAGATTCCAATGTGGTGGTAACATGGTTGCACTACATGGCCTGGACATCCCATCCACTTAGACATATGTCATTGCAAATGAAAACCATAATTGAGGCCCTTTGATTTGGCTTGGTGACAATGCCCAACACACCTCCCTAAGTTGGCAGCACAGAGGTGTTCAGTATTGTCAATGCACAATTGTCCCATGTGTGACTTGGTTCTATGTAGACCTCTGCCAGTGGCTCATGCGCAACCGTGCACCTATCCTACCGAACTTGCTCCAGCTAACCTGGCTAACTGCCTTGTGGAGGTGGATGTATCTGTGCAGGAAGTGCCATCTCCCTGTACATCTGTTATTTTGATGGGGAATTGGCTCTTTCAGTATGTGCAGCAGTGTGCAGGTTGCATTAGTGGCACATCAATATGTGTTCATAGCACAGTCCACTTTCTTATTGCCAGCTGGCAACATTGCCCCAGGAGTGATGTGGGATGTTGAGACCGCCTCAGTATTTCCATGTCACCTACCTGTGAGTCAGCATCATCATGCTATATGTCTCATGGTGTTTGATCTGCAGAAACACACATTGCACACCTCTTCAAAAGTACTTATTGCTTGGGAGGGTGTGGGATTGACTATGTGGCCTAATGTAATAGTAAATGGTTCATCTTCAAAATTGTTCTTCCAGTGCAGGTTATGTCATTGTCACTGTGTGCGTTTACATTGGTCCCTTGTAGCTCTAGAGTGGCATCTATTGTTATTGTCAGCCGTCATTTGTCATAGGTGTGTATTCCATTGTATCAATGTGCCCACCATAACTACCTGTGTCATACTTCCATGTCTTCCTGCCCACGTGTCATTGTAGTGGTGTATGTATTGTGTGTCCTACAGGGTTGCTGTTCCGTGTGTATATTGCTAGGTGTATGGACTTACCAACAAGAAGGCCATTGCCATATCATCCATCCTGGAAGTGCCAATTGATAGTGCTGTGGCAAAGATGAAGGAATCATGTGCACTCCCAGGATACTTGGCCAAGATGTTGGTAAACAATCTCTGGTGATCAACTATTGCCTGCACATTTATAAAGTGTATGTGTTTTCTCTTGCGGTATAGATGCTCTGTTGCAGCAGGTGGTACAATCCGGACATGGGTGCAGTCAATAGCACCAAGCACATGCGGGAAGCCATGTATTTGGTAAAACCTCTGTTTGGTCTCCTGCTGCTTCTGCTGTGTGTTGGGGAAGCTGATTTGGTGTGGTGTGAGAGAGATAATGGCATCAAGGACCTTGGGAAGGAAGGCAGAGAATGAGGGCTGTAATGCCCCAGAAAATAGGGCACCCGTTGTTTGGAATGAGCCACTTGCCAACATGTGCAAGACAGCTAGCAGCTTGGTCACCAGTTGAATATTGTGTGGTGTATGCAGGCTGGCTGTTATCTGTGGCTCAATTTGGTGCAGCAGCTGCTGTATGGCTTTCCAGTTGAGTCTGTACCTCTGGATGATATCCTGTTCCCTGAGGCCCAGGAGGATTGTCCTAGTCCTGAAGACCCTCTCCTGCCTTCTGCGTTGCTTTTGGGGTCCACTTTGGTGTGGTGGTAGCTGCTGCTGTTGGTCCTGTGCTCTGCGTCACCTGGCATGCTGCATGAGTAGCACCTCCATGTTGTCCTTCTTGAGCAATGATGTTGCTTGTGTGTGTTTTCCTTAAGTAGTGGTGTGTTTGCCCCATTTTAACACCTGTCCTGACCCAGGCATTAAAATATGACACAAATCGGGCTTTGCGTGATTTTTCTGGTCTGCCTCCCACACGTGCGTCATTTTTGACCGGGTGGATAAATATGATGCACGGGTGTTTGAGTCATTTTTTGACGGGAACACTTACCTTGCATCTCATTTCTGCAATGCGGTTTTACGCATCCAGAAAATGACACAACCTCGGACATTTTGACGCTAGACGGGTCTAGAGTCAAAATGTAGATATGGAGTTAAGTTTGCATCGGATTTGCGTTAAAAAAAATGACTCTAATCCAGGGCAAACAGAGTATAAATATGGGCCTAAGTGCGAACTACCTCAATTAGCCAAAAAAGGCATAGTACAGGAGAGGGAAAAGGCTTAGCAGCGAAGGAGCTAAGAAGGTGGTCCGTACTGGCTCTCCATACAATGACTTCAAAGCGTCATACTAACAAGATGTTCGATGGGAAAGGTATGGTTATCTTTTGATGCACAGTAGCACCGAGTCACATCTGGCCTACTGGTAAAGACTTTGGAGTGTCACTCATTAGGTTGAAGGTTCAAATCCTGGTATTTCATGGAAGTGAGTCTGTTTCTTTACTTGTGTTTGTTCCTAGTGATGGATCATTAATGTCTTGTTCCCATCACCATCTTTGGATTGGATATCATAGAGATGCTTGGACACTCTATAGTATTGAGTCACTTGTGGCCTAGTGGTTACGTTCTCAGACCCTCCCCCAGAATATTGAAGGTTCCAGTCTAGGTGTGCCAGATGTAATTTCTCAGCTTTAAATTATTTTCAACTTCAAACGTTTACGGTACATACAGAAAGGTTATCTCACTCTCTGTACTTGTCAAATAAATTTCTTTTTCAATTCATCAGAACATTTCTCATTCTAAGGGACAGGTGGTTTGGGTGGTTATAGGGGAGGTAGCCACAGTGCCTGGCTAAAGCCATGCATGACACACGGTTTGGTGGTTAAAGGGGGTTGGCTGCAGGCCCTGTTGCCAACCTCCCCCTCACACAATTGAAGGCCATACATGGCAGAGGTTGGATTAACATATAGTAATTAAAATTACTTTACGTTGAAAAACATAGAAATTAACTGGAAAAAAACAATGGTTATGAGATGTTATAGTTAGGTTCTGCATATGTTTGCACAAAACCACAGAAATTCAGCAGTTATAGCTAGAGTTATTTCAAGTAACTCTAACTCATGCCCAAAGGTAACTACAAATCACACCCTCACCATGCCCTGCTAATTTTCCCAGATATTACAGCAAGCATGACACATTTTATAACTTCATTAAAAATATCAGTGAACCATTAGCAATCAAATTATTGAAAACTGTGCATACCAAGGCTGCTAATTATAGTTACCTTAAGGTTTGAGTTATAATTATTTGAAATAATTAGTGGTATTTAAGGAAACAGTGTTGTTTTTAAAAAAAAAAAACATTTTCCTCTTGTAAAGGTTTCTCTGAGAATTTATTGCGTATCATGGACCACAGCGTACTCCCCAAGAATTTTTTTCGACAAATACAAACTCTTGTACTCCTTTCCTTTTGTGAATGGGTTCCCACCCCAACTTGGGAACTAATTATCAATGGTTGGTTTGCAAACGAGCGTACCATTGCAAACTATTGCTACATACAGTAGTGAATGCCAGTTTGGAATGAATGCTCACAATGCCCCCTTCCAAATTTGAATTCAATATCAATTTCTAAATCCAATTAACGATTCTGAGCAACTTTACTGAATTGATAAATGGGTAGTCCATTACATTTAGCATTTCAGTAGGGTAAAGAGCACCAAACAGAAGTTTGGTGCTCCTTTACTTGACATACCAATTAGCCCATGCTTATCATCCTGCCAAACAACCAGGACTCTGATCCCAAAGACAGTTGGCCAGAATATCCTGGATCCTAAAACTATTACCATAGTGAAATTAACACACATATTTATAGTATTGTAGGAAGATAACCACACTCTAACTATGGATACAATCCTAAGCAATCACTTCATCATTAGCTCAGACTATAGATAATGTTCAATTGAATAGTAATCAAGAGTCTTGAACCTCTAATAGATATTAAACAAAGGCCTTCACTCCAGCTAGCGTCTTTTCAGCCTCCTGATACTGACCCTCCCAATATTCAACATTCTAATAGTTTTTAGTGCCAGTTGTAGTAAGTAATACTGCTGTAGAAGTCATGTCACAATCCTCAATACCTTTGGCATCTCCAGAATATTTCTTTTTAGATGTCAATACATTTTCAACATTTTTTATGGAATGTCAATTACATTTTTATGTCATCCAGCAGGTTTACCAACTAAACAAGCATAAGCAACTTTTGTGTTATCACCTGGTCCCTTTTTGTGTCATTGTCTTGGGTGAATAAACAAAGACCCTGATTTATACTTTTTGGTGCAAAACTGCACTAACGCAGTTTTGCACCAAAAAGTTTGGCCCCGGCTTGCACCATTTCTGTGCACCAGCCGGGCACCATATTTATGGACTGGTGCAGGCCGGTGCAAAGGGTAGGCTAACGTAAAAAAAAATGACCTTAGTTGGGTGGGGTTGTTGGTATGGAAGAAGGGGGTTTTGCACAAAAAAATTACATTAGGCAGGTTAGAGTAAAAAAACAAAAAAATGACTCTATCCTTCCTAGAGTCATTTTCTGATGCAAAACCATCCATACCACTTGACTCCTGTCTTAGAAAAGACAAGAGTCATGCCCACCACCCCAATGGCTAGCACACGGGACCAGGGTCCCCTGAGCATGGCCATTGCACCCAGTGCCATGTAGAGGGTCCCATTTCAGGACCCCTAATGGCACTTTAAAAAAAAAAGACTTACCTCTACTTACCTGGGATGGGATCCCTGATCTTCCGCCATCCCTCTGGTGTGGGTGGGGGTATCCCTGGGGGCTGAGGAGGGCACCTGTGGGCTTATTCTATGGTGTTCCACCATGAAAATAGGCCCACAGGCCCCCTAAAGCCTGCCCTGACCCAAGCGTTAAAAAATGCTGCAAAGTAAGCTTTGCACCATTTTTTGACCCCTCCTTCCACTGTGCGTGATTTTTGCACGGGAGGATAAATAAGCCGCAAGGGCCTTAAAGTCATTTTTTGCACGTGAACCCCTACTTTGCATCTCATTGACGCAAAATAGGTTTCCCTGTCCAAAAAATGACTTTAACTCCATAAAGTTGGCGCTAGACAGGTCTAGCGCCAAAGTGTAAATGTGGAGTTAGTTTTGCATCGAATTTGCATTAAAAACATTACGCAAATTCGGGGAAAAACAGGTATAAATATGCCCGAAAATCTTTGTAAAAAGTGCACGGAGCAACCGCCAGAACTTAGACGGTTCTCCTGCTCCGTAGGGCAGGATGGATCTTTTTGGTATGGGGAGGGCAACACAGATACACCCTCCCAATTCAATATCCTATCACAAGAAAGTAACTCTGAACCTACTCAATGGTCACACTATTGACCACTTATCACAATGTGATTCTCTTTCGCAAAAGAAAATAATGATTTCTTGTTAGTGACCCTCACCCACTCTAATAGTGGCATGCTTAATCGTCGGGTCCACCTTAGCCCCTAAAATCCAAGGAGCTAAGGTGGACTTGATGATGACGCATGCCACAATTAGAGTGGGTGAGATTCACTAAAAAAGAAATAATCATTTTCTTTTGAGGAAGGGAATCACATTGTGATGAGTGATCAGTAGTGTGACAATTTAATAGGTTCAGGGTTACTTTTCTGTGATAGGTGAATAAACAAAGGCCAACTGCCAACTACACACAATCACGTGACCCAGGAAATAGGCTGCAGGTGCCAAAAGTTTAGGACAAGAAAATGTCAACTTATTAAAAGTGATGTTTTCAGAATTGTGACTTAGATTTCAATGTTACCATTAAAGAGAATTTTAAATTAAAATCCTTTTGAGGTGAATCATGACATTTCGAGTTGTTTCAAATTAAAAGTTATACTTATTAAACATAATAAGGTAACCCAATGTTATCCCATTAGAGAGGTAGGCCTAACAGCAGTGAAAAACAAATGTAGGAGTTTTTCACTACCAGGACATGCAAACCTTAACCCTACATGTCCTATTTTTAACTACCATGCACACTGCCCTACGGCCTTTTAGGGGCCTATCTAAGGTCAATTCATAAGTACTAAAAAGGAAGTTTTAGGCCTGGAAAAATGCTTAATCTGCCAAGTAGAAAAGGTAGTTTAAACTGCACTGCCACCTGCAGTGGCAGACAGGAGACATGTATTAAAAGGTTACTTCAGTTGGTGGCACAATGAGTGCTGTATGCCCACTAATAGCATTTAATTTACAGGCCTGGGGCATATGTACTTCCATTTACTAGACCAACCAAGTGTAGGCCACTTTTGCTACGTTTTAAGAAGCAAACACAAGAACTTTACCACTGGTAATCATTGAAACAGTGCACATAGCTCTAGTGCCAACAAAAACCAAAACTCAGAAAACACGAAGGGAGAAGGTAAAAGGTTTGGGGGTGACCCTGCAGAGAGGGCCAGTCCCAACACAACTGATTAGTGAAATGGGATGTTTCTGCTTCCCATTTTGGTGTGTTTTGCATCATTGGTGTGAGGCCCAACCACACAAGTGGGGCACCATTTTTATAGGGATATGTGTGGAAAAGCTTGGTATAGAAATTACGGACAAATCCACAGTTTCCAACTTACCCACATTTTCCAATCAATTAGTTTTTCTCTCAGATTTCTTTGTTGTCTCCACATTCAGTTTTGTACCAATTTGCAGCTCGGGTGCTGGGCCCAGCCACTCGACTGGGATATGACTTTTATCAGGAGTAGCATGAAAATGATTGGGCGTAGGACTTCTGTGGCTCCCTGCTGCTTGCAGAAATTTGTTGCACAGAAAATGTGAGGAAAATTTATGTTCTAGCCAAAGTTTGTGTTTTTCAAGGAAAACTTTGTGGGATCCACACGGGTCAAACCATCTTGGACTCCTCTTGGTGTCTAGTTTTCCAAAATATCTGAGTTTGCTTAGTTTCCCTGAGTGGAACTGGGCCAGGGCACAAATTCCACAGCTCCCCACTTCATAAAAAGAATTGAATTTGCTGGGTAAGATGTGATGTACCCAGTCAGTTTTTGGAGGAGCACGTGTTCTGACTGCAAGGCACCAGCCACACAAGCGGGATACCTTTTTTTCTGGGGGAGACAACTGCTGGAAACACCAGAATCATAACACATTTGTTATTACCAATTGGATTTCTCTGCATTTTAAACTCAGTGCATTTTCTACATCTCAGAAATACACCCTGCCCTTCATTCATGCTCATATTTCATTCATTATATTTTTCCATATGAATTGCCCTATGGTCAGTACATAATGAAAAATCATTATAAGCTGCAACTTGTTTTTGGCTCAGGGTATTACATTTATAGAGAACATACAAACCCTGTAAAACCCCATAGCAGGGTCATTTGGATGTAATGGTATAATGCTTTTGACCATTGGTCATTGTGACACAAAAATACAGATTTAAACAATGGATTATTTCTTCCACACCTGTTTTCAATATTTTTAGAATTCAACTATTAGTTGTTTAGGGAAACCTTAAGGGATCTGCACAAATGACTGCTTGCTGAATACAAACTTTTGTCTTGTTCTTCCATGGGTTTCAAGTCTTCTTCCACCACAAACTGCAAATACATGGAGCACCTTTTAGAAACTTGCAAAAACTGTGATAATACTGTTTTTTGATAAAACTGTGTGCGTTCTTGAAAGTTGGGAAGATGGTGAGCCTTCCACAGAAAACCTGTAGTTAATGCCATTTTTTGATCCAAAATCGTCCTTCATTGCACAGATCTTCTTTACCATTTTTCTATAAAATTCCCCTAATTTGCTACATTTTGATGGTTTACTCAGTTCTCACCAGGGGAATGCAAAACATTTATACTCCCAGTATATTGGAAAAAAAGCCTGTACATTTGGCATTTATAACCTTTGTAGACAAACGTTAATAAGATTAAAGAGCAAACTACTCTACAACTAAAAAAGGGGGTGAGGGTTGGAAGGGGTGGGGTGTAAAGGCTTAGCAGCCGAATGGTTAAACACTTGCTCATGAATTATGTCAAACAATGCATATCTGTTCCTTAATCATCCTCTGTGGTATCTGTACATCCTGAACAACAGCTCACTGTGTGTTACTGTATTTTTACATTTGTAGATGAAAAATATTGCAATATTTGCAACTTCATTAAATAAAAAACAAATAGCAACATCTTAACTGTTTTGTGAATACGACAATTTTTTATCTAGAAAGGCATGCAGAAAAAGGTTATAAATACTCATGCAAAATACTTCTATTGCCATCAGACAGGATTTTAATACAAATTGTATTTTTGAAAAAGTAGTTATTTCATAAGATGATGAAAAACAATTTTCCCCAAAAAGTGCATATTTTTCCACTGCATGCTTTAGGGGGCTGTTTTTAGTTTGCTTTAGTTGCTCCATGGGAGTGGAAAGATCTGAAATTCGAAATAAATGATTGACCAGGCAAATAGCTTGACGTTTTAGAGGTGGGCTCTATTAGCTATGCCAATGCTTGTTTCATCTGTGTTTTAAGAAGAATTCTCATATCGCTGTATTTCAGGTACTGGTTGTTCATCTCTTTTTTCTATCAACAACCTGCAGGTCAGCATTCAAAGCAAACTTTTATTTATTTATGTTTATATTGTATAATCAGCCTCTAAGCCTGCTGGAATTGTTTGCTTTATCTTTTAAAAATGTTCTCTTCTTAATTGGCTCCTTCATGTCTTTTCTAGAAAGGTTGCTGCAGAAATGTTTTCTTTGAATTTTCTTAATCAACCCAGGAGCTAGGGAAGATGGTGGGCTGAGCTCGCCATAGAGAGCTCCCCCACCACTGTTCCTGCTCCAGCGCTGCGGCTGCTGCTCCCTGTTGGGCAAATCTCAAGCATTCTGATCTCCTTTGTGCTGAATGATTTTTCAGGTAGCAATTCCAGGGACTCTTGGCCAGATCTGTGGCAGGTGGCTGCCCGGCCACCATAGGTGTATGTGGCAGGTTCTAAATAGGGTTGCACATGGACAGGTAGTTCCCATGTTTAGATACGGTTGAGGGCACTCTAGGATTCTACATGCAGCTGACTGTTATTAATCAGCTGGTCAATGGCACTCTCTTGCGCAAATGAGAGCCAGATGATTATGCTGCCCGCAATCAGAGTAAAATTGTTTCTGACGGCAGGAAGGATGCACAGAAGACTCCCGGATTGTCTTGACCGTCAACAGCTTTTAGTTGAGTCAGAGGAGTCTCCCATTGGGAGCTTGATCATTGAATTATTACGGTCCAGCACCACCTCCTCTATTATCTAGGTACATGCAATTAAGTCTCTTGACGATTCAAGTCAGCCCCTACTCGCAGACAGGCTAATGGCAGCTGCTTCAGCTCTCTCAATCACCCTAACCAGGTAAGGTGGTAAGGGGTAACATTGTTGCAGAGGGAAAAGTGCCTAATGGAGGACCTGGTAGAATAGAGTTGTCAATACCTTGTTGCTGCTAGCCTATTTTGAAAGATTTAAGATTGAGACTGGGACTGAGACTGCTAATATTGTTTCTAATGCTTTCAATGCTGCTGCAGAGTGCTGCAGGTCTGGTACATTGTCTCAAGCTGAAAGTGAAGTAAAAGCAGAAACAGGGGAGCCTGTGAGGAGGTCTATGTCATGGAGGGGGAGAAGACTAATGGTTCTATTACTACTTCTATGGCAATAATCAAACAGGCACAGCCCATACTACTTGTTTATCCAGCTCCCACTGCTTTTCCAATGCTGATGATTCAGTTGTAGCTCAGCTTGCTCTCCGGCCTACAAATTGCTCTAATTTAGATAGCAAAGGAAGCTCAGAAGCATCTATAGCTGCGGTGACATTGTTTGGTCTAAGCCATAACACTGTTGGTTCAAAACAGCCACCTAAAGTCAGACGTGGACTGTTTAAGAGCTCCAGGAAAAATCTTTAAGTGTGAAGAACATAAGGTGGTCTTCTGTTCAGCAGAGAAGCCAGCCTCCAAGTAATTAATCAATGGGCAGGCCCCTATGGAACTGGGTAGCTTTCAAGGCGGAGGTGAAAGCACTGATTTCTTGACTGTCTTCTGACCTCTCAGCCCCTAATAAAACTACTACCAAAGTCGATCAATGACGGTCGGGTAGGCCTTTCTCCTATACCTCCAGCATTTCTAGTACCACAAAGATCCCCGTTTCTCTGAATTCTGATGCTCACTCTCATGGCAACAACTCCATTCTCAAACCTTCTCCTGGTTCTGAGGCCTCTTTAGCAGCCCTCTCTGACTCTTTGCCAATAATGCAGATGCTACAGGCTCAGCAGGAGGAGGCTCGTCAACATGATGCCCAGGTCAGAGCAGAAAATTCAATCTTCCAGCTTTCCCTGGTGGAGATTACCAGTAAGGTGGCTACACTTGCTACTGAAATGACTATGTTCTAAAAGCACATGTCAGATTTGGAGGATGCAGGAGTGGCAGCAGGGAAGAGACTTGATGCCCACCAGCATAATTTGGGTTCTCTGCAACTTCAAGTTGAGGATCTAGAAAATCAACAGAGAAGGAATAATCTGTGGATTTTTGGCAGACCAGAGGGGAAAGAGGGTGATGACCCCCTCAATATATGGTGCTGCTACTTGGGAAGGCTTTCCCCAGGTTGTCCGATTGGGATTGAGATTTGCAGATTCAGAGGGCATACAGACTCACTTTCAATCGCAGTGCCAGACGGGACACCACGGGTACTTCCACCACCCCAGGTCGTCCCACCCTGTGCTGATTTTTATTGGAAACTCCTTGCTGAGACAGGCCATTTACTTTAATGTCAGCCCTGCATTCCCTGTTACAGTTGTCTCAATTCAAAAAGCTCCCCGTTGGGACCTCTGCAAAGCCACCACAGACAGGTGCTGGAAGCTATGGCAGTTTATAGATCAATTGAAAGCTGCAGGTGCCCAGGCTGTATTACAAGAGTCATTGTGTCTTAAAGTTGTCAAGAATGGCCAGAAGCACTTCTGTCTTACAAAGCAGGACGCTGCCCGGATCTTATCTGCGTGGAAGGGGTGAAGGGAATGTAGTGCTGCAAATTAGCTAAACTGATAATTCTCCAACCATGGAACGGGGCTCATTGATCTATTAGATTTTAGTTCAGCCTCTAGATGTGGGATAATCTATGTCTGCGATAGGTAGGGGTATATTTAGGAGCCCCTAGCGCGTCCTTGTGCCACATTAGCATCATTTTTGTAATTCTAATGTAGCCCAACAAGGCCAAAATCGTACTAAATTTACAAAGTAGCGCAGTGCATGCATTGCTTCACTTTGTAGCCCTTTGCGCTACATTATGACTATGCCAGGCATAATCTATGCAAAGGGGGCATTCCCCAGTTGGGGGGTAAAAACAGCTCAAAGAAATCAAACAGATTTCTTTGTGTCATTTTTTCCTGGATCTTAAATGCCTGCTCAGAGCAGGAGTTCAAAGGAGGTTCCAATTGGTTTTAATGGGCCCCTGGATGCTTTGAAGGATTAGTGTCATAATGTTTTACGCTAATCCTGCAAAACAGCAAACAAACATCAAAAATTCTGCGGCTAGTTCCCTAACTACCGCCATGGTACACCGTATGTTAAATATGATGCACACATGATGGCGTTAGGGGACACTAAGGGGCACAAAAAAGTGGTGTTGCACTAGTTGCAGTGCCACTTCTCATAAATATGCCCTTAGTGTTTTTGTAGTTTGGCCTAGGCCACTTCTTTTCTGGGGGGTTCTCTTTTTTTAGGTCTTTGGAGGGGATTGCTTGCTTCTTATTGATCCCGGCATGGGTGGTCCGGCTTGGGTGATCTGGCGTGATGGGTGGAGGAGAAGCGCTGAGGGGATAGGTCCTCTTGGCTGTCATTTCCATTGACAGCCATGGATTGAGGGTGATTCTCTTAGTTAGCGTTGGGCAGGTAGGGTGGGTTTGGTAGATGTTTAGGGGTGGTGGGTTTTTTTCTTGAGAAGAAATTTGTCAAGCATTCAAACAATCAACTGGTGCAATAATGTATTTGGGAAATGCCTTCCTTTCAACTATTGGCTCAGCAAGACACTTCTCTCAGATATTAGATGGATAGGGGAGGCTCAGAATTAGTTTAGTGAGGTTTATGTGTTGATACGTCTGTGGGCTGAATTCACTTACTAACTGTAAGCTAGTACAAAAAGAGATCCAAATGTAGAGGTCTTGTTTTCTCTTTCTGATGGAAACACACCTAGCCTATAAGGATAGATTGCTACTACGCCAGCTTGGATACAATCTAATTGCCTGCACTTCTCAGGCTGTTTCTATTAAGGGTATTGCCATGTTGTTAGATAAAGTGTTGGATTATAAAGTACAAAACACAGCTGCAGACACTAGGGGCCGCTGGATTACTGCACAGCTCTTGCTTTATGGAGTAAAATATATATTTTGTACAATATATGGCCCCAAAACTGATGACCCTGAGGTTATAAATGGATTAACTCTGGAGTTACTTGAGTGTTCAAGCGAGCTTGTTATCCTACGGCTTCTTTTCGAATGGGTAAAACCATGGCTGATATAAATGAAATGGCACAACTTCACCAATTTAGGGATGCTCGGGGGTCCCTCTATCCACTGACTCCAGGATATACACATTATTCAGCTCCACATAAACACTACTCTTGAATTGATGTGGTCTTTGTGTGTGATGGTTTGCTTCAGTATGTTTCCATGGACGTATGCCCTAGGGTTGCTTCATATCATAATCCTTTACTGGTTTTCTGCAAGCTCCCACCGGGAACGAGTCAGAGATGCCAGTTCTCTTTACTGCATTGTCTACTTACAGATTCCTGCTTCATTTTGTTTATTACTAGAGAGCTGAGGGGTTTTGTCCAAACTAATTTGGGTGCAGCTTCCCCTTTTGTGGTCCGGCACTCAATGAAAGTTTTTGTGCGGGGGATCACGCAAAAATTTATATGTCAGGAGAATAGAGACAAATTTATTAACTTACCGCTACTTCGTCAGCTAGTGACACAGCTAGAACTAGCACATGCTCAAGAAGTTCTAATAGGGGGCATGGAACAGCAAAGACTGTACCTCTACTTAACTAAGACCCGAGCTAGGCTAGGTAGGGAATTAAAGGAGAAGGTAGCTGCTAGGTTTTGTAGATATTGCTTCCTCTAATATGAGTATTCCAAGCAGGTGGGGTGAGTATTGGCACATCAAATCTCAGACAAACAGACAAGTCTTGTATCCACTCAGTGAAAGGGAGTGATGGCATGGTACATACTAGCCCGGAGGTCATTTTGGAACAGTTTTCTGTCTTTTACCAGAGTTTGTATGGCTTAAATGGGACATTTGATGAGCCCGGGATTGAGTGCTCTCGCTTAACGTTAATTGTTGCCCTGTTAGTGGTCTGTCTCTCTCCTCTCTACAGGAGGGTATCACCATTCATGAGATCAATCAGGCTACAACAGACTTACCTTCTGGAAAAGCGACTGGGGCTAACACTATTCCTTTAGAATTTTATAAGATCTTTATGAAAATTCTATAACCTCTCTTTGTTCAGGTTATTCAGTATATTGGGGCTAGTGGTAAGGTTTCTCCATTTTGGAATACTACCCAGATAATTGTCTTCTTGAAGAAGGTCAAGCCAGCAGAAATACTTGGGTCATTTTGCCGCACATCACTTATTAATACACATGCCAAAATAGTTGCTAAAATTTTGGCTGCACGACTTGCCCCTCATGTCTGGCCTGGTGTCATATTACCAGCATGGGTTTATTCCAGGACATGACACCACAGCACATGTAAATACAGCAATAGTAGCTACTGATCCTGCTGAGAAAGCTGCTTTCAATATGGGGATTATACTTTTGAATACAGAAAAGGCATTCGATTGAGTAGTGTAGGGGAGCTTGTGGACCACGATGACTGTTTTTAGCTTCTCTGGTTTCTTTCTTAATTGGGTGCAGGCTTTCTATGAAAGTCCATATGCACAATTGGCCTATGCTGGGCTTTTCTCAGCCACATTTAGGATTTATCAGGGTACTAGACAGGGGTGCCGCTCTCCCCCCTTTTTTTTGCAATCTATTTAGAACCATATCTGCATTCCCTCAATTGCAATATTTGCATTCAGCACTTTGGGGGTCATTCCGACCCTGGCGGTCCATGACCGCCAGGGCCGGGGACCACGGAAGCACCGCCAACAGGCTGGCGGTGCTTCCAGGGCCATTCTGACCGTGGCGGTAAAGCATACCACCATTCCCAGGAGATGATGGGCCAGATACTGGACAAGTTGCAGGAGACCCAGCGGCTGTAGGAGGGACACTACCTGGGGATCAGGGAGGACGTGAAGGACATAAACACCACCCTGGTCACCATTGCAGGGGTGCTGGCTGACATGGCCAACACCATTAGGGAGGCAGTAGCACCCCAATGGGCCCCTGACACTTACCACACCGATGAACAGCCCTCCACCTCTGCCAACGCTAGTGGACAGGATGCCCCCCACAGGAACAACAGGCCACCAGCACCCCACCCCCTGCAGAAGGAGAACCACCACAGAAACGGGCCCTGCGATTCAGACAGAAGCCAGAGAACATTGCCAAGACCCCGGCCAGGAAATAAGACTCTCCTGATGTCACCCTTGTGTCCCACTCTGTTACCCTGTCCACCTTGAACCTACATTGCTCCCTTTCCTATGCCCCATTGGACAATGCACCTGTGATACAATAGACTGTACTCTATCCTGGACTTTCCTCCACCATCACCCCAGCCCATTACACATGCCCATTTACTTTTCAGCACCTAAATATACACCCTTTGAAAAGTATAGAGTACGTCAAATGATTTAAGGATGTATTTGTTTTAACAATCTGTAGACATTGCAATTAGACTGTACAGTTATGTATACATAGGTATGACCTTTAATGTGCTGCAGTCAATAAACCAGACGCCAGAGTAGGGCACAAGTATCTGTGAATAGACATGTCAAAGGGTACCGTAAGTGGCCATAGTAGTGGGAAAGCAGCCTGCCTGAGAAAATTCACTACACAAAACAGCAATGGAAGGTGAAGTTACAGTGTCTTACCTGTGTGTCATTGGAAGCACTGTTGAATGATCATTGTTCTGTTGTCAACATCCTCATCCTCTGCCTCCTCTTCGTCACTGTCCACAGGCTCCACCGCTGCCACACGCCCATCACCAGCCCCATCCTCCTGCAGAAAAGGCACCTGGAGTCTCAAGGCAAGGTTGTGCAACACGCTACATGCCACAATGATCTGGCAGACCTTCTTTGGTGAGTAGCACAGGGATCCACCTGTCAGATGGAGGCACGTGAACCTGGCCTTCAGGAGGCAAAAGGTGCACTCAATAATTCCTCTTGTTCGCCCATGTGCCTCACTGTAACGTCACTCTGCCCTTGTCCTGGCATTCCTAACTGTGGTCAGTAGCCATGAGAGGTTGGGGTAACCAAAGTTACCTGCAAATATCGAGGGATACCTGTTAGCCACACACTCACCCTTAGGGCCAATCAAATACCCATATACTAACATACACTGGGTGGGAACCATGGGCTCACCTATTAGCCACACCCGGTGCCTCTGGAGTTGAACCATCACATATGGGATGCTGCTATTCCTCAGGATAAAGGCATCATGCACCGACCCTGGATACTTTGCATTGACATGGGGGCTATACTAGTCCGCCAGGCACACTATCTGCACATTCATGGAGCAAAAGCTCTTTCAATTTCTGAACACCTGTTCATTTCTCCTGGGGGAGACAAAGGCAATATGTGTACCGACAATTGCTCCAATGATGGGGATATTTCCCATTGTATAGAAGTCAGCTTTCACTGTGGCCAAACCCTCCACCTGGGGGGAAAATGATGTAGCTGCGCATGTGTTTAATCAGCGCAGACAACACTCTGCTCAGCACTATTGGGAACAGTGGCTGTGACATCCCTGCCGACATGGCCACTGTCACTTGGAAGGAGCCAGATGCCAAGAAATGTAGCACTGATAGCACTTGCACAAGATGGGTGATCCCAGTGGGCTGCGGATAGCTGAGATCAGGACTGGCTCCAAATGGGCATACAGCTCTTGGAATGTGGCCCTATCAAGTCTGTAGGTGAGGATAATGTGCCAGTCCTCCATTGTTGCCAAGTCCACTAGGAGCCTGTACACGGGAGAAAGTCTCCATCTCCTAATCATCCTCTGTGGTTGTATTCTAGGGGGCAAAACGGTGAGCAGCTGGTCATTTTTATAAATATACTCAGAGTCAAATGCATTGCATGTTGTGACAGAAACAGTATGTTTACGTGTAGTCCCTAAATGTGCTTATGTCTGCTGTGACTCAGTTATGTGCAATGGCCTGTCCCCCCCTGAAGTGACAGACGCCTGTCCTGTGTGGAGGGACAGGTGGAAATGAGGTGATTCCGCAGACGTTGTGCTACATTACAGGAGACGGTCAAGGACCGCCGTGCAACTCCTCAATGGTTATCATTGGGCCCTATGGGGTACAGTAGCCAATGGTGATGTACGCCGCCGGTGACGGTACGCACCGCCGTGGACGTGACCCCATTTTCTCTCTGTTCACTCACTTGAAACCTGACCTTCAACAGGAGACGACCTACACTGCAAGTGCTGCTGTGACCTGTGTCTGGAAGCGACCATGGCTCGAGTCTCTGGTGAAAGGGCCCCTGCCTTCACCGCTGCGGATTTGGAGAGACTGGTGGATGGGGTCCTACCCCAGTACTGATTGCTTTATGGGCCTCCAGACCAACAGGTGTGCACACTGTGTGCACGATGCATGGGGCATGAATGCATGGAGTGTTGTGTGTGAAGGTCTTGTGTAAGGGGGGGTGGTTGAGTGGTCCTAGGCAGAGTGCTGTATGTATGGTGGTCAATGTATGTGCGTAAGGGGATGGGAGGGATATGGTGGGCCATTGGTGTAACAGGCCGAACGGTATGACGGATCCCTTCTTATATGTTCTTTTTTCTGCAGGTCAGCTTCCATGAGAAAAATGGTATATGGCGTGCCATCGCCAAGGATGTGCTGACCCTGGGGGTCTACGGCAGGCGGAGCACCCACTGTTACTAACGGTGGGAGGACCTGAGACGCTGGGCAACGAAGATGCTGGAGGCCCAGCTGGGGATGGCCTCCTAACGAGGAAGAAGTGCCCGTCGAACCCTGACCCCCCTGATGTTCCTCATACTGGCGGTGGCCTATCCAGAGTTGGATGGGAGATTGAGGGCATCACAGTAGCCACAAGGGGGTGGGTACAGTTACCAATTCTGCAAATTGAGCGTGGTGGGGTGTTCTTTTGGTGGGGGATGTGGGTCTGTGGGTGCCCCTAGGCCAGGTCAAACATTGCAGGCTAGGTTCCACGTTGGGCAGAGTCTGTTGCACTCCACCCCCAAACATGCTAGTGGGCATCTACTACTGAGCAGGGATCTGTGGGTCTCAGGTATGCTGCTATTGGCGTTAGGCATTATTCTCCATGGCCTGGTGACTAGCATTGTGACTGGTCGTGCATTGCCTAGTGCATAGGGCTGTTCCCTGTGTGTTGTGTCCACCAACGGTGGTGTTGTTGCTGACATTGACCAAGTGTATCCTCTGTCTCTTCCCCCCCTTTTTGTTTTGCCGCCCTGTCCTTATGTGCATAAGCATCATCTGGTGGAGGAGCAGAGGCACTGGCGATGGAGGGAGCTTCATCCCACATGGCCCATGAGGCTGAATCCACTGACGGTGAGGGCACCAGTGGGTGAGGGCAAGGGGAGCACCACGGCGGAGACTGGAGGGGACAGTTCTGACAATGATATCTCCTCCGATGGCACCTCCCTCCCAGCAGCCCCTCAGCATGTTTCCCGTGCCCGCTCATCCAGGAGGGTGGACATCTCCTTTGCCCCAGGCACCTCAGACCCTGCCCCAGTTAGCCCTGCTGCCCTGAGTGAGGAGTCTATTGACCTCCTGCAATCCATCTCTGTTGGGCAGTGAACCATAGTGAATGCCATCCAGGGGCTGTCAGGGCATTTGCAACAAACAAATGCATTCCTGTAGGGCATTCACTCTGGCGTGGCGGCCCAACAGAGATCATTCCAGGACCTGGCCTCCTCCCTGATGGCAGCCATTGTTCCTGTCTCTAGCCTCCCCTCCAACTCCCTCTACCCAGTCCCATTCCCCTCAACCCCAACCTATCCCAAGCACACCATCAGACCAGCATGCAACCAAGACAACACACAGGAGTGGATCAGGCAAACACAAGCACCACATATCATCCCACAGGCACTCACACAAACACCATCCAGATGCAGACAGGCCAACATCCACTGCCTCTACTGTTTCCCCCTCCTCCTCCTCATCCACCTCCCTCCCAGTAGCGTCTCCACTCACACCTGCATGCTTTACATCCTCATCTACTACCTTCATCAGCAGCACGCTTATCAGTACACACCCCTCACTGGCAGTCACCACGCTCACATCCATGCACAAGTACCATGTGTCCTCTCCCACTGTGTCTGTGTCCCCGCCTCCCAAAGTACACAAACGCAAGCACTCAGACACCAAACAGTCATCCACCTCACAACAGCATCCAGCCCATGCACCAAAACACAGCAGACAGACACCTCCAACCACCACTCCCTCTTCCTCCACACCCAAACCTTCACCCTCTTCCCGCCCCAGTGTCCCTAAGGAGCTTTTCCTCTTCACCCTTGACCGCTTCCCTGCCCCTTCCCCCCGTCCTTCACTTCAGGCCAGGGTGGCCTGAACCCAGGCCAGCACCTCAGCCACCCAGTCCACGTCCACTGTAGGTTCGACAACTACTGCACGTGTGAGAGGCTCCAAGGAGACACCCGTCAGCACTGCCAGTGTGCCTGCACCAGCTGCCAAGGGCAAGAAGGGACCACCAGCTGTCAAGGGAAAGGGGGCACCAGCAGCTGCCAAGGTCAAGGAGGCACCAGCAGCTGCCAAGGGCAAGAAGGGACCACTAGCTGCCAAGGGAAGGAGGCTCAAGCAGCTGCCAAGGGCAAGAAGGGACCACCAGCTCCCAAGGGCAAGGACAAAGGGCAGGCCACTGCAGGCAGGAAGGATAGTATGCCTGGTGCTGGAGCAGAATCTGAGCCCACAACACCAACCATGGCACTTCAGCCGTCCGAGGCTGCAGGGGAAGGGCTGAAGCTTCCCCCACCACTGACAGCACCACCACCAGCATCACTGGAAGCAGCAGCCCCAGTTGGCAGCAGTCCGAGGCTGCAGGGGAAGGGCTGGAGCCTCCCCGCACCACTGACAGCACCACCACCAGCATCACTGGCAGCAGCAGCCCCAGTGGGCAGCCATCCAAGGCTGCAGGGGAAGGGCTGGAGCCTCTCCCCACCAATGACAGCACCACCACCAGAACCACCACCAGCACCGCAACCAGCATCACTGCCAGCAGCAGCAACCCCAGTGGGCAGCTGTCCCAGGCTGCAGCGGAAGGGCTGGAGCCTCCCCCCACCACTGACAGCACCTCCACCTGCACCGGCTCTGTCGCCATTGTGCAGCCGTCGCCGCCGCCGGATGAACAGTAGTCCTGCCTCCATGGTGTGTCATGCATCCTGCCCACTGCAAATCTCATGGGTCTGACGCCCAGGTGAGAGACTGTGACCTTGCACTCCCCAAGATCTTCTATACTCTGCACAGATCTCACTCCCGAACCAGCGGAAGTAGCCATCCACTCACCCCCTCCTTGCCAGGATGAAGCATACTGGGCACAAAACGCCCTCCAGAACCAGGGGTAGGAGCCATCCACTCACCCCCTCCTTGCCAGGATGAAGCACACTGGGCACAGATCCCCCTCCAGAACCATTGGAAAAAAGCCATCCACTCACCCCCTACTTGCCAAGATGAAGCACACTGGGCACAGATCCCCCTCCAGAACCAGTAAAAAAAGCCATCCACTCAACCCCTCCTTGCCAGGATGAAGCAAACTGGGCACAAAGCTCCTTCCAGAACCAGTGGAAGAAGCCATACACTCACCCTCTCCTTGCCAGGATGAAGCACACTGGGCACAGATCCCCCTCCAGAACCAGTGGAAGAAGCCATCCACTCACCCCCTCCTTGCCAGGATGAAGCACACTGGGCACAAAGCCCCCTCCAGAACCAGTGGAAGAAGCCATCCACTCAGCCCTTCCTTGCCAGGATGAAGCACACTGTGCACAAAGCCCCCTCCAGAACCAGTGGAAGAAGCCTCCCACTAGAGAGACTGTGGCTTTGCACTCCCCAGGACCAAGCAGTGGGCAAACCACCCACTAGAGAGACTGTGGCCTTGCACTCTCCAGGACCAAGCAGTGGGCAAACCTCCCACTAGAGAGACTGTTGCTTTGCACTCCCCAGGACCAAGCAGTTGGCAAACCACCCACTAGAGAGACTGTGGCTTTGCACTCCCCAGGACAGAGTAATGAGCATGTAGCCCCCTCCAGGAGCAGTGGCATAGTACCATCTTCCGGCTGAGGTGTCCCCCCCTTCCCCTTCCACCTGAGGTGCCTGTGTATTTACAAGCTGATGCTCCAGCAGTGTTCTCTCCGTATTGAGGCAGGAGTCAAGGGGGGCCTTGGCCTATGTGATATGGCCCTGTGGTCCACGGACATTATGGACTGGGCAGTGTCCCTCCATTGGTATATATGTACATACTGTTTTTATTTAGAAACACGTATTTATAGTATTTTATCTTATTATACTCACTTTAATCAATTCCTTTTGTCCTTGCATTATTCCTGAGGGGTACAGGGTGGATATGTAATGTTACTGCATCTGTTTGTGTATGGTGTTTGAGGGTGGGGGTGTGCGTGTTGCACGTGTGTGTCACTCTCTTTTTCCTCCCCCCTCCCCTGTGTGGTAGGGGCGGTACTTACTGTGGTCGTCTTTGTCGGCATTGGTATTCCTGGTGTAGGAGGAGGTAGACCAGTATGGGTAACACCTGTAGTTCGGGCTCATTGGGGTCGTGGTTGCTCCCTGGATGTCCAGAGGTGAGTCGTTTCCCTTCTGTGTACTGTTTCCGCTGTGCTTTTGATGCCGTTGGTACCGCCCCGGAAAAGGTGGCGGATTGGTGTCTCGTAATACTGTGGACAGTACTTTGTCTTCCGTCTGGCTGTTGGCGGTTACTGCTGCGGTGCTTGTTGCTACCGCCGTGGCGGTCAGAGTGTTAAAGTGACTGTCTGTGTTGGCGGTTTCCACCGCGGTCATAATTCAATTTTTTTTTACCGCTGAGCTGTTGGCAATATTACCGCCGCTTTATCATCAACCGCCAGGGTTGTAATGAGGGCCATTTTGTCTGAATCGTCATACCATCATGTGCACAGTTGGACCCAGATCCATTTGCAATCCCTATTACATACCTCTCATAGTTCAGTCTTGTCAGTGCTACACATTCTTGCCACCGGGGCCTTTCAGAATTCTGTCCCCTTAACATCAGGGATATTTCAGCCCATGCACAGTCTGGTGTTGAAGGATGTACTGTGTGCCTTATTGAATCACCTAGACAGCTACATCAGGATCCCCCAAAGAGTGGATTTGGCGTTTGTGAAGGCAGAACATTATGAGATGGGACACATTTCTCATGTGGTAGGAGCCATTGATGGCACCCATGTAGCCCTGGTCCCTCCCAGTGGCAATGAACAGGTGTATAGGAACAGGAAGAACTACCACTCAACCGATGTACAGGCGGTGTGCCTGGCAGACCAGTACATCTCACAAGTCACGGCCAAATATCCAGGATCAGTGCAGATAGCAGATTCCCACATAATACTGGAACAGCAATGTCCCACATCTGATGTCACGATTACAAACAGAGAGGGCCTGGCTGCTTGGTAAGTATATATTGTAGTGTGATTTTCTGTGTTATGTCACCTGTCATTACATCATAGGTAGTTGCTGAATGTATTTACGTTTTGTTCTATCATTGTGTTTACAGGTGACTCTGGCTATCCAAACCTCCTCTACTCGCCTCACAAGGTTTGTCAAATAATCGTTGCCTGCTGCATGCTCCACAATCTAGCCCTGGGATGTCTCATACCATTGATAGCAGATGAGGTTGAGGCAGGAGGACCAGTGGCTGGTAATGCTGATATGGCAAGTGATGAAGATCCAGAGGAAGAAGGAGCAGCTGACTCTAGGAGAGAGCTCCTCAATCAGTACTTTCACTGACATGCAGGTTTGTGAAGTGGACCTTTACAAGTGTTGCATGTGCACATTTTGATGTGGATGGGTGCCATAACACCTCCTGACTAGATTCATCAGTGATGCTGTAAGGAGCTCCAATGCCTGTATATGCGCTGGGGAAGCTGACTGATAAATTGTAAGGTGTACAATAATAGAGAGTCAGCTCTAAAATGTATTTGTTACATCTGATTCTAATATTCACTTCTGGAATAGACAATCCAGTTTTGAGCTATGTTTCTAGGATTCTCCTAATCTCTTTTCCTTTCACTCACTGAAATTGCATTTTCCTGTTTGCCTCTGCAACCTATGGCTTGAGGTATTCATGGTCAGTAGCCAATGTTAGTAGATGTCAGACATAAGAATTGTTAATGAGGGGTAACATGTAAATTGGATATAGTTACAGCGGGATGTAAATCCGTTTCTACTATATTCATACATGTGGAAATGTGTCAGCTTCATCCTTTCCTATTACCAGTGTGGTTGAGGGATGTGAAGTGGCATTTTACACGTCAGTTGAAGTGTGTGGCACTTGTGTGAAGAATGTATCATGGACTCTGGCTACACAGTGGGTGGAGTAGTTTGTGATGACCATGGGGCCTAGATGTGTTTGTATTCTGATGTTGCTGTACAAGGTGCAGATTACTGTAAAGTGACAATTCAATAAGAACATACTCCAGGTATAGGCACTATGCTTCTGTACGGTTAATATACTGGGTCCTTTGTTTTGTCATTTGTGTGTACCATGGGATATGTGATCATGTAGCTTTCTTGTGTGTATGTGAAGAGTCTGTACCTGGAGATATATAGGATCATTCTGGGTGCCCCTGCTTTGCAGATGGGTTACCATGGGCATGACTTCTGTTACCTTTATTTGTACATTGTGTGCCACCATGCCTTCCGTGATAGTACTCTCTGTCATGCTCTATTTGCAGATTCGAATACTAACTACACTATGGTGTTGGCCTGGATTGCTACCTCTCTGACACCTGTCCTCTGATATCTCCTTTGTATTATTTCTCATACTGTGGGAGGTTCTGTCTGATGACCATTAGACTGGCTGTTCGATGCAGGGGGCATGACCTCACCACAGTTGGCATGCATTGCAATGATTGAGGTATTAATAAAGACACATATGTAGTAGCTGCGCTCAATTGTGATTTATTGTGCATATCCTGATGAATGAGTTCATAACCAAAATGGTAAAATGAAAAAAATGGATGATGAGCTCATGGTTGATGGATTCATCAGGGTAGCAGCTACACCAGTTGGTTACACAGGTCAAGTGCCCTTGTACCATGGGTAAATGGATTAATGTCTCAGAACAGTCTACTGTGTGTCTCAGTGGCACACAAGGGTGACATTTCAGGTGAGGTTCACTTCCTACCTGTGGGTTTGGTCTTGGAATTCGCTCCAGTTGGATGTCTGGGTGGACATCCACATTTGCGGTGGGGGGTTCTTCAGCTACAGAGGGTGGGGTGTCTGGGGCTTGTGGTTCTCCTGGCAAGGCCTCTATTGTACTAGGTGCCGCAGATGCAGATGGGCCAGATGTTAGGTTGGTAGTGGAAGGGGCCTGATGGTGTGATGAGAAACCAATGAGGGTGGTATTGATGTCCCTCAGCACCACTGCAATGGTAGCCATGATGACATTATGTGCCTGCCACTGCTGCATGACTTCCTGGTGGTTTTCCCTCTGCAGCCTCTGATTCTCCCTGGTGATTATTTGGCCCATCCTGTCCTGGGACTTGAGAGATGGTTTTCTGGTCAGTAAAGTCCCTTGGAGGCCCCACCTTCTGGCCCACAGCATACCTCCTTTGCACCCTACCCCCAGCTGCCTGTGCCCCTGGCACAGTGTGCCTACTCCCACTGGTAACAGGGCCTTCATTGTCAAGGAGGTCTAGCTTTGACTCAGGTCCCTGTACTATGGGGCACACAATTGATTGAACTGGCCTTGGGACACAGGTTGGGGGGAATGATTACTTGTGATGTGGTTTCACCAGGGGTGGAGAGTATTGATGTGGGTAGGGTGAGGCTGGGAATCGTTGACATACCAAGTGACCCAGATGGATCAGGTTGTTGGTCATTGTCCAGGCATCCAGGAGTGTTGTCCTCACTGAGACCTTCATCTTGAGAAGGACTGGCAGTGTCTGGTATCCTCTCCATGGTGGCAATGGCTGAGTTACCTGTGGAGGGAGTGATACCCAAGGTTCAGCTTGGCATGTGTGTTAGATTACCTCTTAATGACATGCATGACAATGGCTCCGCATGATTTCCTGCAATGACATTAACATATGCTGCATAGCGTATCTTTGTTGTTCATACTACTCTGTGACTTGATTGCAATACTCCATGTTGGGAAATGTCATACAGGGTTGGTACAGATTGCACAGCAGATGAGTTCTGTTATTGTCTGATAATTGACTTGACAGTCTACCTCTGTTACCTAGTGATTTGTGAGGCTTGCTAGATGTCACAAATTATAGCTGTACAATATACGATTGTGTCCTAGTGAGAACACAGTTTGTGAGTATGCAAGTATTAAAGTCCTGTATCTAGATGTTTTGCATGTGCGTCGACTCAGCCATCTTACTTTCAAAACCAGTCCAGTCTATTTCTGGCTTGGGATCTTTGATCTGCGTCCATTAGGCATGGTCAATCAACTGTAGCTTTATGTTGTTTTTTATGCTATTGTGAGAGAGATATTGCATTTCTGTCATTGCCATGTACTGGTCCTCACTATGTCAATCTAGATGGTGTAGCTATTACTTTAGCTGTACATGCATGAAATATGATGTGTTGTGCACATGCAAGGTTTTAAAAAAGAAAAGTAGTGTTGGCGCATTCTGGGAGCCACAGTGATAAGATTAGGCAGTTGTTAACTTGCTATTGCTAAGGGCTGTGGTGCAGTTGGGTGGAGTGGTGGCATACAGGAGAGGGGAATTAGGTGAATAGGTGGGAGGTGCTATGGGTAATTTATTTAAATATGGAGTATTTGAGTGGTGAGGAGTCACGCAGGACAATAGTGTGGTAAAACTTAACTGTTGTAAGGACATACCAGACTCTAGTCCCCCAGGTATTCCAGTCAGGCCCTTCAGATGCAGTATGTCCAAGTCCTTCTCCTTCCATGATGTGAACTGTGGGGGGGGGGTCCCACCTCCAGTCTTGTGCAAGGCCCTATGGTGTTGTGATGCCATGGAAAACACCTTCTCTCGTAGGTTGCCTCACCTCCTCCTGATGTTGTCCCTTGTGCGTTGATAGCCGGCTACTGAGTTGACCTTGTCAATTATCCGTTGCCACAACTCCATTTTCTTGGCAATTGATGTTTGTTGGACCTGTGCTCCAAACAGTTGTGGCTCTACCCTGACAATTTAATCTACTATGACCCTCAACTCCTCATCAATGAAACATGAGTGCTATTGTGGGAACATGGTAGTAGTGATAAAGACAGTGAGGAAGCGATTAAAAGTATTAATAATGTTTGTGATGATGTGTTGGTGCTATGAAGTGTGTGGGTCACGGTTGATGTATAGTGTGTGCTTTTCTTAATTATGTGTTGTGTATGTTGTACAAGTGTGGGATGTGTGCTGGGTGTATGTGTAGGGGTGCCTATTTGTTTAGTTAGTTAGACTTTTTTGCTGGTGTCTGGCTGTGAGTGGCACTGTTTGCAAAGGATTGTGGGTTGCGCTGCGGTGTGCTATATGTAGTGTAGTGAGCAGATGTGTAGGGTGTGTGGATGTGTGACAGGTGTGGGGTATTCAAACTATCCAATGTGGTGTAGTGTTGTGCATTATGTGGTTTTTACTGCAGTAGCTTGCACTGCCAATGGCTTTCTGCCACGGAAAAACAACTTATGTGCTGATTTGTGGCTCGTAATCTGGTGGGTCGATTTTTTTCAAGCTGGCAGTGCTGGTGGTGAAACATCCTCTTTCCCGCCCTCCAGTGTCCTAGCGGTCTTGGATCTTTGGCTGTTTTTTGTCTGTCTTCACTGTGTGGCTCTTAATACGGTGGTCGGTTGACCGTCAACATGGCGGACTTTTGGTGGCCACCACTGCGGTGGTCTTCCGAAAAGACTGGCAAAGTCATAATGAGGCTCTTAGTGTCCCACATGTGTTTTTTCCGGCAGCAAATATCCTACATATGTTTGCGTCTTGCCCAAAGCACAACGGCTTTTAACCAGAAGTTTGCAGCTTCACTGGCTAATGCACTGGCATCGGTCCCCACTTCTATTTAAAGGAAATTATGCTGGGCTACTGATCATGTACTAACTTGGGAATGGCACAATAGTTTTCCATTGTTATTGTAAGAGCACAGCTCAGTATTGCTAGAGACTGGATTTCCGCATTACCTCCTAAGGCGGTGGAGTGGTGGGCTATTCTGAATCAAAGTTACGAGCAATAACTTGAGCTGGATAAGTCTTGGGGCATTTGCTCACTTATAAAGTTTGATCACATTTGGTTTAGGTTTAAGTGGGAGCCTTAGCTCACGTAAGTCTATCTAGGTGGGCCTACTGGTATGCAAGTTGCATTAGTATGTCCATGTTTTTTCCTTTGTCTTTGATGCTGTCAGGGGGGGCAATTATTTTCTTTACTTGTGCATGGCAAAGTTTTTTTTCTGTATAATGAGTATTTGATTTTGTTTGACAATAATAAAAAGAATTGAAAAAAAAATGAGTTTTCTAAGTCACATTTCATTCTGTGATTGGAGTTTCTTGGCCAGCGTCATGCGCTCCTGCTCCCAAACAATTAAAGTATAGACTGGCATGCTTCAAATACGAAAATGGCTTTTTGCTAAAAAAATAATTTAAATCTAGATATGCAGAAGTATCTCTTTTTTTCCTTATGAATATAACCTTTTGACATCTTTATATTGATTCAGTTTACCTTTTCTCACTCTTACTTATATATAAACAAAGAATCAGTTAGCTTTTATGCTAAAGGTCCTATTCACAAAAGTTAGTTTGGAGTGCATGAAATTCTATCACTTTACAGACTCCAAAATACAATCCACAATCCTCTGGCAGGAGCCCTGTGATTCTCCAATCTTTCTGTGTAGAAAATGAAGATGTCCACACATGTAAGTATATGATTTAGTAGTGAATGTGGAAGGGAAAGGGCTTATGGTGGCAAAATTGAGAATAATCAATACAAAGTGGCAGGGGGTGGGGGAATTAACGGGAGGTTTAGGGAGAGATTGCTAATGCAAAGCACACACTCGTATAAGAGTAAGACAATTTCAATTTGCAAACAACACATTTTAATCTATTACACTAATATTACTGACAAAACATGCACAAATGTATTCAAGCACATCCTTGCAGTAAGTTTACCACATCATATGGAAACCCAGTGGTACTGCATACCAATTCCAAATAAATCAATGGAGGGCCAAACGAACTGTAACATTTCATTTAACTTTATTTAGTACATTTTCTAACGCACAAAATGCATTTGATTTTTTATATACATAATTAAATATATTTTAATTGACAACTTATTTTGTACAAAAAATTAAATCACAAATGAAATGAAATATAACTTGCATTTGAGGCAGTAGCACATTCAACACAAATAAGACTACAAGGGAGGAGGAATCTAATTTAAGTAAAAATAATTTCATGTAAAAAATAATTTTTAATAAAAAAAGGCAAAATTGGCTTAAAATATCATAATATGTTAAGCTTTACTGCAGCTGTATTGTACTTTGTTTCTGTGATAGTTTTTGAAGAATGGGAGTTAGGAAGATGTGAATTAATGTTTTGTATAAAAAAACTAATTATTTTTTCAATTTTAAAATTGCTTTTCTTAAAATTCCTTATTACTTTTCATAGGAAGATCACCTCTTCAGTGGCGAAGATCTTCACAGACAGGTGAAACTTTACTCATGGTAACTTTCCAGTCATAAATTCAGTTGATTGAGACTTCATTTGAGGGGTGTGGAAACTCCCTATCTCCACAGGTAAATCTAGACATGTAGATGGTGAATTCCAGATTCCAGATCTCTGGGTTGAAATATAATACTTATATATATATACAGCTGTCAAGTTCTACAACCCTGCAGCTTTGAGCACATATAAGAATTTGAACTTCAAGTGCATGAAATGCCAACTTTTTTCAAAGTACAGTGGTTGTTTTGAATGTGGAACAGTAGTGATGCCCCCTGGCTTTTTGTCTTCAGATGTGTCACTTAATCATATTAAGCTAGATCAAGACAGCCTCTTAATATACCCCCTCCTCTGTTCTTTGCCTTGAGGCTCCAAGCAACTGCACAGGGCAGATGTATTTTGCTAGGAAATCCAAAATTATAAATTGAACTCATAAAGAAATGACAAATTGCTGGGACGATATACCATCATCTAATTCCATCACGAGAACCATGTATAGGAAGTAATTTGATATTGACTTGTCATTTACATTTCTTACACATTCCTGCTCACAACATGAGGACAGAGGGTGTTATTTAGAACTCGGTGACAGGTTACTCTGTCACAATGGTGAGGGATATCCCATCCACCAAAATCTAAATCCTATATGCTTTATGGGATTTAGACTTTGGCAGAAGGGATATCCATCACCTTTGTGATGGAGTTACATGTCCGCCGAGTTACAGCTGAAGCCCAGAGTACTGAACAATGAACCATTCAAGAACCAAAGCGATCACTGCAAAATTCTGTGGGATATAAAAAGGCCTAATGGTGAAATGTATTCACTAACCAAGCAGGGCCAGTTATAAACAGATCAGGAATGCTAACTTAAACTCACAAATGCCTAAAGTCTCACACTTAAATCAGATTAGCCTTCTAGGCTCCATATTGAATTACTACACAGATAACATGTAATATTTAACACTATGCACCACCTGAAGTGGAGTTCTGTCATTCTTTATTTTAATATTTTTCCATGAAAGGGATATGCATTTAAATTGTAATGAAAGCAAATACATTCTTAAGGGGCTGACAAGATGGTGCAATTACTGTGGGTGGTAAAACTACATGTCAAGTAGCAATCTAGTGGCGGTCTAAAGGAGACTATCCCTCTCTAAGTACTAGAATATACTGAGTGTGGAACAATAATTCATTAGAAGCACTGCCTGGTGAGTATGGTAAAGAGCAGTGTGGTTAATAATGCACTAGTGATGATCAAAAGATATTATTGGTTTCAAGTGGAATTGATGGATGCATTTGTAGGCATGGGTTGTGTTACAATGTGGGGAATCATAGACCAACAATAGCCTCTTTTTTAATTCTGACCAAACTTTTTTAAGAATCCAAAGCTCATTCAAAAACAAAGTAATTTCTAGTTGTTCTTAGACAACATATCTGGATGCTAAGCTATCACTGAGTTATATATTGTGTTTCTGATAGACAGTATTTAAATCCAGAATCTGTATAAAAGCAGTTTTATGTATTTATTTATTTAAATAGTTTAATATAGTGATGGCAAGAACTAACGGTATTAGAGTGCATTACAAATATTATAAGAGGCAATGTTGGATAATATGAAGTTACAGAATAAAGCTTTGCTGAAGTCAAATCATAGCATTGACTGAAGAGGAGCAAACAATAATGTGGAGTTTGGGAAAGAGATTCCAGTTGGATTCAAGTTTCATCCTGATATGTACTGGCAGGGAGTTCCAGATTTTGGGTGCATTTCCAAAGGAAGAGCATGTTAGGGCTTTTTGTTTGAGTTTTTTGGTGAGAAGCAGGGTATTGGAGCTCCTGAAATTTCTTTTCTGTCCTGCCTATGTGAGTTTGGACACAACACAGAATGGTTTCCCTGTGTGATGAACTTTGTGAGTGAGACAGGCAGTTTTGAAGCAGCAACTGGCTTCAATTGGAAGCCACTTTGGTTTTCTCAAGGAGGGGGAGATGTGATTGTGACTTTTGACTCCAGTGACCATCCTTGCTGCTGCATTTAGTGTGGCTCTTAAGGGAGATAGGTGTGACTTTGCGGAGACGGTGAGGTTGCAGTTCCTGTAGTCCAGTCTTGAGAGAACCTAGCTTGCATGGCAGTTTGAAGCTCTTTTGGGGGGAGGATTTAATGTAGGAGTTTTAGGCTGTAGAATGCACTCTTCGCTGTATTGTTTATTTGTGGATTCATGCTCAGAGTTGGGTTCAGGATGATCCCCAAGAATTGGACAAAATCAGCGAGAGTCAGTTTGCAGTTAAAGGCATGAATGCAGTTTATCCACTTTGGACTTGATAGGAGTAGGATTTCCGTCTTGTCTTGGATGAGAGTTTCAGGTGGCTGTGTGATAGCCAGTTTTGGACTTCCGTTAGAGTAGTATTTAGCCATCGTAAGACCTCTAGTGTGGATATTTCTAAGAAGAACTGGGTGTCGTCTGCATTAAGGTGGTATGAGATGTTAGCTTGTTTGAGAATTATGGTGAAGGGTTAAATATAAATATTAAGGAGTGGTGGTGAGAGAACTGAGCCTTGAGGGACATCTCTGGTTATGATGGAAGTATCTGAGGTAGAGTTGTTTATTCTTATTTGTTGGGATTGGGTATGTAGAAATATGGTGAACCATTTAAAAACCAAGCTGTCTAGTCCGATCTGTTTATGGAGAGATTCTAAGCAGCTTGTAGTTAACCGTGTCAAAGGCTATTATCTAGGAGTATGAGCAGGCAGCATCTATCAGCATCCAGCGGTTTTTGTATGCCATCTACTATATTCAGTATAGCTGATTCCGTGCTGCATCCCTTTCTGAAACCCGATAGTAATAAGTCAAGAAGACTGTTGGAGTCAATGTGTTGGTTGAGTTGGAGAGAACGCATTTCTCAAAAAAATTGCAAGAAGGAAAGATTGGAGATGGACATGAAGTTGTTGGAGTCCTCTGGGTTAGAACCTGCTTTTTGTAGCATGGGGGTGACGACCTAGTATGAAGCAGTCAGGCATCACTCCGTTGCTTAAGGACGTTTGCATTGGTTTGCATTGTCTTGCAAACCCATTAAATCTAGTATATATACCCTGAGTACTTTTGCCAATTTTCAATCAAACTCTGAAAAGTGTCACAGTGTTACTGAAATCCCTGTTTTTAGCAACCAAAAACTTCTCAAGCTTTTTCTATGAATTGTTACAGTTATGTTTAAGTTCTTGGTGAGTATACAGTCAATTGTAAATTGCAGCTGCTGGCAATACCGAACAATATTTGATAATGATGAATAGCTCCTTTAACCAACACTGGCTGATATATGAGTGTTTTAGATAGCCCTCTAGCTTTCTTGTTGTCAGGGATGCCTCCCGAAGAATAAGAAGCCCAACCGCTGTTTAGATGCATCATGTAACTTTCCTATATCATTTTAGCAGGAGCCTATGAATGCTCATACCAGTCTTTCATCCACTCATATGCCCACACGTTATTGGTATAAAAGTCCCTGTAATTAATCTCTTCTTAGGGGATTTCTCAGGAAAGTTTTGACATATGAAATATTTTTCAATAGAAAAATCTGTGCTTATCATTTTCAAACTTAATATCCATTACCTCTCAGGTGACACATATTAATAAGAAGATATGCACAGAATCTGAATGGGCAAACCTCTTGTTGGAAATATAAAATAGTAAAACATGTAATTCTCACAATCGAAAAATGAAATCAAAATTTCTAATAACTTTGATGTCTTCTTTATGATATTTTAGCGTAATTTCATATTGTCTATCAAAAAATGCACACTAACAAAAGAGCCCAAACCTCTTCCATCCAGACCATTTGCAAAGGCCTACTCTCGGCTCAAAAATATGCTGTGCAGTTAATCCCATTTCTCAAATTGGAGGACTAAGAAATAAATTGGTAATTTTGCTTTCACTTTCAGAGAAAGGCGCTAACTTTGAAATGTAAACAAGGGGTGTGACCCCTAAACTCCCAACTGTCTGTGATAGATCAATGTACCCGAGCAGAATTTCATTTCTTTCATAACAGAGTAGAGATAGGGGGTGATTGTGTAATACACATTGGTAGCAATTTATGTGTGCTCTATAATTTTCTGTATGACAACAATCTCTTCACCCAGTGGAAACCGCATGACCCAGCAGTTGGTAAAGGACGAAACCTGAATAGAGAGCCAGCGATCTCCTCACTGCTGTACTTGCTGTGTCTGTGCCTGTCTCAGAGGAGGTGTTAAGTTGAGTGGCAACTATAGTGTTGTATTCTATTCAAGCGCTTGGGAATGGGGGGGCGGGTGGCGTTGGCTGTGTTAAATAGATTGTGAACAAGAAATACCAAATAAATACCAACTGACATTTCACTCTACTCGTCTTGATTGACGTCCAATTTTGTACCACCTTTATTTGCCACCTTTCTGGCAGTTGTAACTATTACTCATTCATGCAGGCAAGGAACACTCATCGCTCCCCTGCAAGCTTTCATTGATGCGTTCGATTTTGGAGGAAATATTGCACAAATTACTAAATCTTCAGCAATTTCTGCTTCAATGTTCAATGTTTGTGTTTATCCACATGATAGCTGGCTCCTCCTGACAGCCTGCCCTGATGCATTGGGATGCTAGTGCCTGAATTGCTTGACTGTACCCAACTACCATATACTGAAGTTTGCCTTTTCTCACATCATTTTGAATCAAATAGGAGTCGGAACAACGTATGCTGGAACCACGCATGCCTAAACCACACGGTTGAAACAATGACTGTGTTGTTACCACAAACGCCTTTACCACGAATGCCTTAACAGCGATTTTTTGTTGTAAAGGCATTCCTGGTAAAGGCATGCGTGAACGGCATGCATGGTTCCAGGGTGCAAACCCTGAACCCCCAACCCCACCCTAAACACTAAAAATACCCACCCACCCCACCCCTAAAAATACTGCGACCCCAACCAACCTAAAACCTAAACTGCCCGACCCCCCACCCCAACCCACCCTTAAAAATTAAAAATACCCCACCTCCCCATCTAGGCCCAGTAAAACTACAGTGACACCCCATCCCTGCCCCTAAAACTACTGTGATTCCCCACCCCCCTAAAACCTAAACTACCCGACCCCCAACCCTGCCCATAAAAACTAAAAATACCCCGACCCTCCCACCCCTCCCCTATAAATACTGCAACCCCCAACCCCAAAAAACTAAAAATACCCCAACCCCCAGCCCCTAAAACTACCACGACCCCACCTCCTTAAAACCTAAACAACCCCGCCCCAAAAAACTAAAAACACCCCATCTCCCCCCACTACCGTGACCCCCCAACCCCCAAAACCTAAACTACCCCGACCCCCACCGCTGCCCGCAAAAACTAAAAATACCCCACCCCCTCCCAAAAAACTAAAAACACCCTGACCTCCCCGTCCCTAAAACTACAGTGACCCCCCAACCCCCAAAACCTAAACTACCCTGACCCCCCCACCGCTGCCCCAAAAACTAAAAATCCCCCAATCCCCCACCCCTTCCCAAAAAATACAGCACCCCCACCCCACCCCTAAAACTAAAAATGGCTGATTCCCCCACCCTAGCCCCTATAACGGCCAGAGCCCCACTTACCTGATCGTGTCCTCCGATGAAGCCAACTCCCTTCTTCTGTGCCTTAACCACGCATGTGCGTTGTTCAGCACATGCGAGGTTAAGGCCCCGAACAAGGAAGTCATGGTTAACGAAAGCATTGTTCCGCTTTCGTTGTTCACGACTTCGTTGTTTGGGAGTTGTGCTTGGGGGTGTTTCCCATTTGAATCAAGTGATAAAGTAAAACCCAAAGAAACAAAAACAAAAACAACCATTATTTCTTTGACTGAAACCCTGTGAAACTATATGCCTTTAAAGTAAATTTAGGTGTGTCTAAGACTAATACATTCTAATAAGCCCCAGAAAAGGAAGCAGGTACTCACAGGATGTGCAGAATCCACAGCATTACCCCAAATATTCAAATATTCATCAAGGACTCTGTGTTTCACATTGTCTTGTAATCTTCCCATTTATGTTTCAAGATTTCTTATTGGTTATTTACCTTGGCTGCATCTTCTAAGGAAATTGGAGCATTACAAATACATCAAGGACCTAAATAATTAATCTTCATTCAAATTCATAATGTAATTTCATCAGCTATGATTTGTGTGCAAGGTTTTCTCATTTCAACCATTTTTCTTAGGTGGATTTTAATGCTAGATCTTCAATGACAGATCAGTGAGAAAAAGGCATTTGTATGATAACAAAAGAATGAGCGTCATGCCCAGTGGCCCAAGAAGAAGAGTAACATTTTATCTGTAAAGCAATGGCGATATTCAGCCTCCTGCAGAAGAAGGAGCATCTCAACTATAGTCTGGAAACAATAGGGAGAAGCACCTCTAAAAAAGACATGATTAGTATGTCGAGCTTGTGTGAACTAATAAGCTTCAAAGATGATAGTTGCAACTTGTAGTGTAAGTGGCTAGGATGCGCTTGTATTTCAGGAATCCCATGCAGAGGAGGATCTTCAAGACTGGCCTGGAGATACAGAGATTAGGCAGGGCTCCAAGTGAACTGAGTTGAGATCCAAATTTCTGCAGGGGGGTGGGGGACAGAAACTGCTTGCAGATCAACACGTGTAATAGGATATTTCTATATACATCAACGGAAAGTCTGATCCCATGTGCTATTTGTAGGTATACACGTAAATTCAAAATTGTTTCTGGCTGTGACTTTAATCAAGCCTCTCTTAAAGGGAGCATTCCATTAGTTGGAGTCATAATACAATATTTAGTTAATTCCTAATGAGAAATCTGCCTCAATAGTCGTGGAATATGCAAGAATTGACTTCAACCTGGAACAGGAAAATAACCAGTGTGACTTTGACACGTACCTTTTCCTTTTTCCCTACTACATTTTCTTTTCCAATAGTTTTGATCCAATAGAAGTATGTGTGGATCTTTGACATATATGAATGCCAAAGACCTTCTCAGGCTGACATTTCTTTCATATGATCACAAATACCTGTTTCTTCCAGTTCAAAAAGTTCAACAATGATTTGATAAAGAGGAATTCATATCATGGAAATCATAAGACTTAAAAGCAGCTCATGAGCTATTGGGTAAGATAACTTGGTGAGCATTCTAAAGAAGGAGTCTATGACATGGGGTCTTCAAAGCTGAAATTTCTTCAAGAAAAGAAGCCAAAATTTAAATTTTGCTTATATTTTCCACCTGTATAAACTATAAAGTGTTTGGTTTCAAAGCTGTTTTGAAGGTATTCATTGTATGTTGTGAGAAAAAAATGTGATAGCACACAATTGTTTATGTTCTTGGTGCATGAAATTGTGATCTTTTTCAGGGAATTCCAGGACAGTGTTGCAGAAGTAAGCTTTCAAAGTAAAAAGATAAAATTTTTAAACTTATCTCATATCTTGTATACAAAGGTCTTGAGAGATAACTGCAGACGACTGATTCAAATACGAAATGACTCTCACCAAGTCATTTTTTGTACAAAAGTGTCTCTCACTGTCAGCATGCAAGACTTTGTAGGAGTGTTGCCTCCACGCTTAAACAAAGTTAGTGAAAATTGTGTAATGAAAAATTTCGAGACATTCTGCATTTTTTCATTTTGAGACTTTGAAAATGTCACAGATTTCACGGCAGCAATTACATTTTTGCCCAAACCTACTTTATGCCTAATCCCGAGAATCCAAGATGTGCAGTAATACTGCCTTCCTGGGTTTTTCCCATGCACATTACTTGGTGAAGTCTGCATGGAAAAAAAGGTTGGGTTGTATTCAAATGAGACTCCTTCTAGCACCTAATGTTTCTCTCTATTGCAATCCTACAACATTTTGGGCCTGTTTATGAGTATGGGGATCCAAGGACTGCCAGACTCGCGGTGACAGTGGGACTGCCACACTCCGAGCGGTCCGACCATCACATTATGATCTTGGCGGTCGGACCGCCAGACGACTGCCTTCACTGCTGGGAATAAGGTTCCCAACAGGCTGATGGTGGGTGGACTCATGGTCACCCATGGTGGTGCTGAACTCAGCAATGACATTCTGATCACCACTCCTGATTCCACCAGCATTTACATGGTAGGGACCTGCCATGGAAAGGCTGGCAGAAACACAGTGCAGGGGACCACAGAGGCCACTGCACTGCCCAGGCCCATGGTATGGGAAGTTCAAGGCCCCCCTGCCTAGCATCCTCAGAATGTGCACTGTCTGCACACTAGTTTGCTGTTGTGCTATGGTATTGGCTTCGGCTCCCCTAAGAGAGCAGAGGCCAATACCGTAGCACTGTTCTCACCGGTCTGATTGGCAGGAACATCACAATACAATGTTCTCGCTGGTCAGCCAGGTGAGATAATTGTAATATGAACAGGGAAAGGCAGCCTGTTGGCTGTGTTAAATAGATTGTGAACAAGAAATACCAAATAAATACCAACTGACATTTTACTCTACTCGTCTTGATTGACGTCCAATTTTGTACCACATTTATTTGCCACCTTTCTGGCAGTTGTAAATATTACTTATTCATGCAGGCAAGAAACACTCATCACTCGCCTGCAAGCCTTCATTGATGCTTACGATTGTGGAGAAAATATTGCACAAATTACTAAATCTTCAGCAATTCTGCTTCAACATTCAATGTTTGTGTTTATCCACATGATAGCTGGCTCCTCCTGACAGACTGCCCCTGATGCATGGGGATGCTAGTGCCTGAGTTGCTTGACTGTACCCAACTGCCATACACCTAAGTTCACCTTTTCTCACATCATTTTTAATCAAATAGGAGTCGGAACAACGCATGCTGGAGCCACGCATGCCTAAACCATGCGGTCGAAACAACGACGTGTTGTTACCACAAAGGCCTTTACCACGAATGCCTTAACAATGATTTTTTGTTGTAAAGGCATTCCTGGTAAAGGCATGCGTGAATGGCATGCATGGTTCCAGCATGCGACTCCCCCACCCCAACCCTCTCACCCCTAAAACAATTGTACCTGAACCCCCCACCCCCACCCCTAAAAACTATTCTAACACTACCCCAACCTCCACCCCTAAAACGTAAACTACCCCCACCCCTAAAACTTCTGCAACCCCCACCCTCCTAAAACCTAAACTACCTGACACCCTACCCCGCCCCTAGAAACTTAAAATACCCCAACCCCTGCCCCTAAAACTACAGCGATCCCCCACCCTGCAGCTAAAACTCCCACAATCCCCCACCCCCCTAAAACCTAAACTACCCTGAACAACCAACCCCGACCCTAAGAACTAAAAATACCCCACCCCGCCCCTAAAAATACTGTGACCCCCACCAACCTAAAACCTAAATAACCCCACATCCACATCCGCGCCCCGTAAAAACACCAGCGACACCCCATCCCTGCCCCTAACACTACTGCGATCCCTCACCCCCTAAAACCTAAACTACCCTGACCCCCACCACGCCACTAAAAACTAAAAATACCCCAACCCCCAGCCCCTAAAACTACCACGACCCCCACCTCACTAAAACCTAAACAACCCCGACCCCCCACCCTGCCCCAAAAAAACAAAAAAAAAACGACCTCCCCGCCCCTAAAACTACCATGACCCCCCAGGCCCCAAAACCTATACTACCCCGACCCCCCACCGCTGCCCCAAAAACTAAAAATCCCCCAATCCCTCAGCCCCTCCCAAAAAATACAGCGCCCCCCACCCCACCCCTAAAACTAAAAATGCCTGATTCCCTCACCCCAGCCCCTAAAATGTCCCGAGCCCCACTTACCTGATCGTGTCCTCCGACGAAGCTAACTCCCTTCTTGTGTGCCTTCACCACGCATGTGCTTTGTTCAGCACATGCGTCGTTAAGGCATCGAACAAGGAAGTCATGGTTAATGAAATCATTCTTCCGCTTTCGTTGTTCACGACTTTGTTGTTTGGGAGTTGTGCTTGGGGGTGTTTCCCTTTTGAATCAAGTGATAAAGTAAAACACAAAGAAACAAAAACAAAACCAACCATTATTTCTTTGACTGAAACCCTGTGAAACTGTTTCCTTTAAAGTGAATTTAGGTGTGTCTAAGACTAATACATTCTAATAAGCCCCAGAAAAGGAAGCAGGTACTCACATGATGTGCAGAATCCACAGCATTACCCCAAATATTCAAATATTCATCGAGGACTCTGTGTTTCAGATTGTCTTGTAATCCTCCCATTTCTTATTGGATATTTACCTTGGCTGCATCTTCTAAGGAAGATTCTAAGGAAATCGGAGCATTACAAATACCTCAAGGACCTAAATAATTAATCTTCCTCCGAATTCATTATGTCATTTCAACAACTATGATTTGTGTGCAAGGTTTTCTAATTTTGACCATTTTTCTTAGGTGGATTTTAATGCTAGATCTTCAATGACAGATCAGTGAGAAAAAGGTATTTGTATGATAACAAAAGAATGAGAGTCATGTCCAGTGGCTCAAGAAGAAGAGTAGCATTTCATCTGTAAAGCAATGAAGATATTCAGCCTCCTGCAGAAGAAGGAGCATTTCAACTATAGTTTTGAAACAATAGGGAGAAGCACCTCTAAAAAAGATATGATTAGTATGCCAAGCTTGCGTGAACTAATAATCTTCAAAGATGACAGTTGCAACTTGTGGTGTGAGTGGCTAGGATGCGCTTGTATTTGGAGAATCCCATGCATAGGAGAATTTTCAAGACTGGCCTGGAGATACAGAGATTAGGCAGGGCTCCAAGTAAACTGAGTTGAGATCCAAATTTCTGCATGGGGGCAGAGGACAAAACTGTTTGCAGATCAACACGTGTAATGTGTAATAGAATATTTCTATGTACATCAAAGGAAAGTCTGATCCCATGTGCTATTTGTAGGTATACACGAAAATTCAAAATTGTTTCTGGCTATGACTTAAATCAAGCCTCTCTTAAAGGGAGCATTCCATTAGGTAGGGTCATAATATTTTAGATTATAATTCAATATTTTGTTAAATTCCGAATGAGAAAAATGCCATGCTGATCACCACTTCTGATTCCACCAGCCTTTCCATGGCAGGAACCTGCCATGGAAAGGCTGGCAGAAACACAGTGCAGGGGGCCACAGGGGGCCCCTACACTGCCCAGGCCCAGGGTATGGGCAGTTCAGTGCCCCCCTGCCTAGCAACCTCAGAATGTACCCTGTCTGCACACTAGTTTGCTGTTGTGCTATCGTATTGGCTTCGGCTCCCCTGAGAGAGCAGAGGCCAATACTGTAACACTGTTCTCACCGGTCTGATTGGCAGGACCATCACAATACAATGTTCTCGCTGGTCAGACAGGTGGGATCATTGTAATATGAACGGGGAAAGGCAGCCGGTATGACAGCTGCCTTCTCCCTGAGGCTTTGGCACGGAGAATTTACTCTATGCATAGTAAATGAGTTTTCTGGAGGAATAGGGCCTAGATCATCTGTCAGTTCTCATCTGGATTCTGGAGAAGATGCATAAAGCACTTGCCTCGCTGGCACTTCTTGGACTATTTTATTGCATTAACATTTTTAGCTGCAGTGTTTTCTGAATTATTTTCTGTCTTAACACATATCCCAATGGTTATAATCATAAATGATTTACAATAAGGAATTAGTTGACTGTTCAAAACTTTTAAAGGTGTCACATCTACACATGCAGCAGGGCGCAATTCATAAAAAATGTCCTGTGAGTCAGCCCCTCTGATTATTTATTTGCCTGCTAAGGAATTTATTGCATATTCAGCCATCAGGGTAGCTCTGGAGGAGACGATAAGTTGCGTGACTCGCAACATCATAGTTGTTTTAACACTTCGAAAATATAGATTTTCTTTTTTTTTAAGTGGCAAATTTAGCAGCCTTTTGGACAAGTGGAAATCATCTCATTGCAGCAAGGGTCTACGAAGGGCACTGCCTGGAAGGCATCTTGAGCTAGAGCTTTCCAGATATGTCTCCTTCTAAACCTGCTGCATTTTGCAGCAACCTTTGCTTTGTTAGCCCTCTTCCCACTCCAAACACGTTTTGAGCTCCCCCTGCCACTCTTCAGACCTAACCATTGGACCTATCCTCTGCTACACTATCCCCATAAAGCTGCTTTTCTGACTACCCTGCCACTTCTTAACCACAACCACTGGACGCATTCACTGCTATGGAATGGATACCATTTTCAATCACAGGTTATCTTCATTGAGGGGTGCCATTGGCATGTAAATTTATCCTTGACAAATTCTGGTACAATTGAGAAACCTCTCTTGTCTTTGCAGAGATGACGTACAACAATGCCCAATTTTGAATGCAAAATGATATCCTTCCTGTAACCCTCATTCTGGTCCTGGAGGGTTGATTGGTAGAGTCTTTTTGACCAGTTCATCTAGATTTTCGCTGAAATGCTACACACTCCTAAATTCAGATTCTAATTAAGTTATAATTTTTAGGGCAAATGTGTGAACAATATCTTTTCACCAGTGTAAAAAATGCTTGCAAAATTAATTGTTATTAATAACAATAGAAAAATAATGGAGTCTTAGACATTCCAGTGAAACAAAAGAAAATGTGAATCATAACATGTCAGTGAGGGTGCATTGCTGCAAAACTTTTGGCCAAAGCAGAAAAGGCATACTTGGTGTAGCACAAAAGCTTAGAAAGTCTGCACTTCAAATTCAACAACAGTCCATTAGTGAACTACTGTGTTTTACAAAAAGATCAAAGCCCAGAATTACTGAGATTTTTCATTGATTTTTTACACTTTCGTGGCACAGCCCTGCGCAAAATATATTTTGAGACGTACAAAGCCACCAAATCCCAACATGCCTGGCTTTGTGTAGCGTTATAGAAAAAAAGGGATGCAAAATGGTGCCTAGCTCTGCCTTCCATTTACCTTGCTGCAGGTAGATGTTACATGCATGGAGAATGGGCATTCCTGTGCATCCTCTGATGAATTTTGACGTTAAAAGATTTGTAAGCATAGGTTTGTGCCAAAATGGTGCTGCAGTTTGCAATAGCTTCAAAAGAGAGAAAAACTATCCTCTCCACACGGCAGGCACGGATTTGATTATGGACATGCCTCTGCAGTAGGAGAGAAAAGAAAATCAGATGTAAAAATATAGGGGGTTATTCCAACTTTGGAGGACGTGGTAATCCGTCCCAAATGTGACGGATTTACCACCAGCCGTATTACGAGTTCCATAGGATATAATGGACTCGTAATACGGCTGGTGGTATATCCGTCACTGTACCGTCACTTTTGGGACGGATTACCACTTCCTCCAAAGTTGGAATAACCCCCATAATTTCTTAGTGTTGTATTTCATACTGTTGTTAAAAGTACTATTGAATATAATATAGATGTATGTAAATAGTTTTATTTATATTATGGTAGTGTTGCAAATGTTACTTTGTATTATTTTGTTGGTTTAAATGTTACAATATTTTAGGCGAGGAATGCTGCTTTCCTAGGGATATAGGTTGAGTAGTTTTTACAATGCTTTCAATATTTTCTGCATATTTTTAAGTTTAAATGTAAGGGCCTTATTATGAGTTTGGTGGTCCGCACATTGGCATGTTGGTGGTGGGAGCCCAACTGTCATATGCTTGCTGTCATATCACTGTATTACCAGACATGCACGCCTATGGAGCAAAGACCACTTCAGTTTCCGCTGGCATCACCAGGCATCACAGATTGTTGCTGTGATGAGGCAGGACAAACAGGCCGGCGGAGTATGTGTTTCCTGCAGACACATTATGAGACTGCACACAGCCAATGTGACCATGGTACTTCAACTACCATATACCAGCAGCCAGAAACTGAGAGTAGAAAAGAAGCAACTCACTTGGGGGCAGCATGGAGCCTATCACCCATGTCCTGCTGCTGCTGTTGCTCATTGAAGGTGCATAAAATCTAATCCACCATGGACGCAATCAACAGTAAGTACACACACCTACCTGTGTCATTACACTCAACAACAGATTCTCATGTTGTCATCCACATGATTAGTGGGTCACGCTACAAGCAGCAAGTACACGTGTTGTTGTGGCCTTAGTCAGAGTCATTCATTGAGATCACATTCACAGCCATTACACACCACCTTTGGGCAGGTCTCGCACACTACACTGCCACAAAACACAAAAACACACAAGTGTGCATCTAAGGCACAGGGACAGTGAAGTGTACACAACATTGTGTCAAACAACACCACAACACAGCAACATCACATCTACTAATATATGCCATGGAATGTCACCAGATTCAACACACATATGTATGGATGTGTCGTTTAACTCAAACACCCCTCCTATTAAACATCCCTGTAATGAACCCCCACGTCATCTGAATTGCAACACAATGGAAGGACAATGGGATGCAAAATAGTCAGAGACAAAGGGGGTCATTCTGACCCTGGCGGTAAAATCCGCCAGGGCCAACGACTGCGGGAGCACCGCCAACAGGCTGGCGGTGCTCCCTTGGGCATTCTGACCGCGGCGGTACAGCCGCGGTCAGAAACGGAAAACCGGCGGTGTACCACCGGTTTTCCGCTGCCCTGGGGAATCCTCCATGGTGGCGCAGCTTGCTGCGCCACCATGGGGATTCCGACCCCCATACCGCCATCCTGTTCCTGGCGGTTTTGGCTGCCAGGAAGAGAATGGCGGTATGGGGTGTCGTGGGGACCCTGGGGGCCCCTGCAGTGCCCATGCCAATGGCATGGGCACTGCAGGGGCCCCCGTAACAGGGCCCCACAAAGATTTTCAGTGTCTGCCATGCAGACACTGAAAATCGCGACGGGTGCAACTGCACTCGTCGCACCCCTTCCACTCCGCCGGCTCCATTCGGAGCCGGCATCCTCATGGAAGGGTGTTTCCTGCTGGGCTGGCGGGCGGCCTTCTGGCGGTCGCCTGCCAGCCCAGCGTGAAACCCAGAATACCTGCGGCGGTCTATTGACCGCGCAGCGGTATTCTGGCGGGCCCAGCCAGGCCGGCGGCTACCGCCGCCGGCCGGGGTCAGAATGACCCCCAAATTGTCATAAGGACTCTCTCAAAGTAACAAGACTGCTGGATTTGGGGTGGCAGCACCTCTGTGTTGTAGGAAACTGAGTCACTCCTACACCAGGCAGCTGTCGGCCCAACACTCCTGGCTCACTAGCAGTACCTCAACAAAATCCAACTGATAAAGGTGATTTGCGGCAGCCTTGCATGAACTCTGAAAACCCCTCAGGGAATTGTGGTCTTACCCTTTTCTTTCCACATACAAGTCTCTTACACACACACATACGCAAGCAAAGAGATGCAGGACAGTTTTCAATACATATATTGAAAATACTGCTATCTACAATAGAATGCATGAGCTGCAATGATTAGGACAATGAGGAGTAACAAAATTAGGACTGTGAAAATCAGAGATGTGAATATAGACAACCACAACAGATTTGTAATACCATGAATATACAATTCCTACCTAAAAGCTTAACCTCTAGCCCCTAAGTGAGAGCATGTCAATGTAAGCCAAATCTGCCCATACAGTGTCCATGAGGAGCACACCTCCTTTACTTTGGTACAAGGTCAGGCCACCAGTCTCCATATCTGGATCCATGGAGACACAAAAGCTGAGGTCCACCAAAAACCAGCATGCAGCAAGGATGGAAATCCTGGCTGGAACCCCCTCTAATGCCCTTTGTCCTACAAGATGTTTTTATAGGGTACATGTTTATGCTCATGTACAGAAGGCTGACGCGGGTATGTCCCTAAGCACTGGACTGTTTCTGTAGTCTTGAGGCCGGCAATGCAAAATATTATTCTGTGTGCCTCACATTCTGTTCTTGCAATTCTGAGGAAAGAACATGATGCAAGGTATGTCATCCATAGCACTAATAATGATACATTCCCAGAATTGCAGTTGATAATCGAATTAAAACAATGGCAATAAAGAAGCAAAAATAAAAATGAATAAAATTGAATACAGAAATACAGAGCATAATCACTGATAAAAAGACACAGGCGGCAAGCCTAAGCTAAGCCATCTCTGTATCCAAGCGACTAACTAAAATGGACCCACAGCAAACTATCTAAAGCTCACTCTACAAACAAAATCTGCACAATAGGGATGGAGGCATCAAGAACACTCAAGGAAAGATGCTGCACTGGGACACATACCACTTTGCACACACCCGTAAAACAACATTTGCACAGGCACTGTCCCTACAAATAGTTCATGGACAAACATTACTAGAGCCAAGTGACATGCCTATCTGCAGAATGTAGAAGTTCAAGTTGAGAAAGAACATACAGGTGCAACTGCATGGGCCATATATCTAGATCAAGTACCTGCAAGGTACACACAGCAAAATGGACAAATGCATAGGAAGCTAGCACAATTGCACACCCTCCATGTGTGCACAAACAAAATTCAAGCTGCTACACGAGACAAATATACAATCCATATGAGGTGGTCAAGTCTAACACCATACATGCTGATATTGGACCACACATGATGAAATAGTCACCATACCAAACGGAACACAATGCAATGACACCCCAATTGCATTAACAAACACATATCCATATAGATAAAATCTACTCTTGTCCTATGTGACACCAGCACTACCCACAAAATCCTATTTTCATAACAACAGCAAATGGATCAGCAATCAGGCTGAAACACACACAACTGTAGGTAGACAACACAAATTAATCATGAACAACAGAAAGGTAGAAAAGAAACTGCAGGGCAAATGTGTACCCAAAAAACAACAACTTGGGTTTATTGAAGTGGAAATGAACAAGAGCAAAGGCAATTGGCCAGTCTGTAAGTCTCTGCACAGTACTGCCCACACTTGACTCCTATTACTGCCATGGAACATGAAGGGGCATCAAGTGAGCAGGCAGGCACCTCAGGGATCATCCTTGCAGGGGTCGAACTTGGGATGGGTGGGTTGGGGGAGGTAGACTGTTACTTAGGAGGGGTGGGCTTCTTCTTGGGGTGAGGAGTATGGGTTCTTTCTGGAGGAAGATGTGACAGGGGAGGACTTTGATGTGGAATGGATGGGTTGGGATGTGGGTTGGGGCCTCTTGGGTATGGGAGGGGGAAAGGGCAAGGTTGAAAGGAAATTCTCCTTCGGAACACAGGGACAGTCATCAGAAGTAGTTGGGGATTCAGAGGTTGAGGGAGTGGTTGTATTGTGTGCCGGTATAGATGTCTTGAGTGTGTGCCTGTGTGAGGTATGCTTCTGTGTGGGTGGTGTCTGTGGCATGTGTGAGTGTGGGCATTTGCATGTCTTGTGGGGCTGGGAGGTTGAGGTGCTGGGTGATGTAGTGGTAGATGTGTTTGTCTCTGCTGGGGTGGTATCTGCAGGTATGCTCGTAGTGGTGGATGTCTTTGTATCTGTTGAAGTGGTGTCTGCAGGTATGATGATGTGGTGGATGTCAGTGTGCCTTTTGGGGTAGTGTCCGTAGGTATGGTAGATGTGGTAAATGTGTGTCTGTTGGGGTGGTGTGTTCAGGTATTGTGGGTGTGGTGGATGTGTCACTGGCTGTTGTGGTACCTGTGGGTATGCTGGATGTGATGCGTGGGCCGGTGGGGGTATCTGCAGAAGAGGTGGCTGATGCGTTTGTGAGTATATGTTGAGTTCCTGCATGCCAGTGTGTCTTGTGCTGTTTGAGTTTATGTGTGCTGCTTTGTGTGCTGAGGAGGGTATGTGTGGATGCATCTGTGTGCCTGGGATAGGTAAGAGAATGAGGGATTTGGATTGGGAAGGGAGAGGTGGAGTGGAGGTGGAATGTGGGGGGGTGGGTGACTGGCTGCCATCAGTGAGGAGGCCAGAGTCTGAAGAGATCTCTGTGGGTCAGACATTGAACTATTAATGCATTCCAGGAAAGCATTGGTCTGCTGAAGTTGGCTGGCCAACCCCTGCATGGCATTCACAATGTCAGTCTGCCCCATAGAGATGTTCCTCAGGAGGTCAATAGCTTCCTCCACAATGGGTCCACCACTACTAGGGAGTGGCCACTAAAAGCTGAATCAGATGATTAGGATGTAGATCCGATCTCCTCCGTGACCTTCCCCTCACCCTCTGGCCCACTGGGTCCCTTTGTGTCAGTGGTGCCTTGACTGGAGATACCATGGCCAGATGCTTCCCTAAATGGTTGTGCCCTGTCTCCTTCACTTGTCTGGGCTAATTCAGAAGATACAAAGAGAAAAGGAGTCACCACGTGTTCCTGATCACAATTGAACAACAGCTCTGATTAACAAACATTACCATGCTGTCAAATAAGCCCCAGCAAAAAACCTCACCAAACTGGCCCCTACATGTACCATAACATATGCATGCATGTCATCTGAACTGTCAACATTTGCCCACAGGACGAGCAGGATCTCAGATAACTACAATTGCATGGCTGACGTTGCGCAATCACAGTAACCATTGAACAAGTAGGAGACCACATCTCCTTCAATGCTTTTCCTTATGGAGCATACCTCAGATACCAGTGGTAATACAATAGTAGCCCAATGCCAGCTTCATTCCAACAGATCCCACACAAGGTCATACAGACATTTATTTGTCACATATACAATAAAACAACAATGTGAAACAATGCTCCCAGAACATGCCATATTGCTGAGAACAGTACAGTAGCCTAGCGAAGGTGACATGGAATTACTCACGTCACACCGGAAACATATCAACAATGCAAACTTTACCATTAGAGTCATGGAGATAGTACTAATGTTGCTCAGATATGCCACACATTTGGCATGGAAATGTATGTTGTATGCATAATGTGCAAATTATCAGAGAATTATGTCACTAAAATCCACAACACAATGAATCAGCAAGCCCCAGGGAAATCACTACTAATGTCTGGCAACCCTTACAATGACATACTCTGATTGTATCAGCAGATGCCATTCGTCATTTGCATATTGAAGAGGCCCAGAGATATGCAAGTACTTGTAGAGGGACCTCAACATGTTGTCCAATGGGAAGATACAACACTTTCTCCATTTTGGGCCTGTAAACCCAGATGTCTGTGGATGAATGGTTGTACCCAACCACATGTGACTCCAACATAACTGGAAGTCCCTCCATGATGCATGCCAACAACCATGTTACAAACCTTCCCCATTATACATGTGCAGTGCATTATGCTATATTATGCCACATCTATCACCTCGAAATACACATTGTGGCTAAAAAATCTAGTCATACACATTTTGTCCCTCATTGCTACTGCAGTTGTACATGCCAAATGGCATGCAATGATGGGTGAGGGTAGGTGAGGGTATGTGCCAGCCATCAATCAATCACGCTGCTGTCTGTGGTGCCACATGAACTGTAGCCCCACTGTAAATGTTGTATTCCACACACATGTTGGCATGCATATATATGTGAGGGAATACAGAAATCATCCCATAAACATCTAGTAGGCCATTCAAGATACATCAGTATACAGATTTCATCTAATTAGAAAGGGACACCTGCTAACATGCAGGCACAAGGAATGTTGGCAACAGTGATGGCACGTTAATCATGTTAATATATACTGTATGCCCTACTTACAAAAGGGGAAATATTGATCTGCAGCTGTAGCCAAAGATCAATGTATGCTCTGTCACATGTATGATGGCCAGCTTCACGTTACAGACAGTAGTGAGGAACTAGCACCCTTCACACACTGAAGACAAATAGCCTCTAGGTGACAGACGCCAGTATACTCATTTGACCAGACCCATGTCTGAGGACAGTGATCCCTCACGACTTTACCTTTGGCCTGTAACACTGAGGAGTAGTGCTCTGTTGCATAGAATTTACACCCACTACAACAACAAATATTACTTGATTGATGAATGTACACAGCCATGTATTGTCCATGGAGAGCAAATTGTTTGTGGATTGTACACAGTTGTGTCCTAGGTCCCTGGGCCAATAGGCAAGGCACATCACTATGCACCACATGACATATCTACACAAACAGTCACTCATCTACTGTGTCACACATGGCTCATCCCTAATCATCAGGGAAATACGTCATAACCTAACACATTCACTTGGCAATTTGACAGGCAGGAATATGTCCTGTACTAACCCCACTGTGGCTGCTGTGTTTCCCTCAAACACCCAACATGTTCTGGGTACATCACCGTCAGGATGCGGGACATTAGAGGGGTTCATGGTCCTATGTTCCTCCCTACCACTTCTGAAGGAAATCCCAGCTGGACCTCCGCGATCTTCTGGGACCAGCGTCTCAGGCCCTCCCACCTCTTGCGACAGTGGGTGCTCCGCAGGCTGTGGACCCCCAGGAGTTCTCCATATCTCCTTCTTCTTCTGGGTTTGGACCGGCATTGATGCAAAAGAAAAATCCATTAATTACAATCACAAGTTTTTCACAAATGATTGAGTCACACACGTCAGAAACACCAAGCTAGAAACTTCCAATTTGGTAACATACCACAAGTGTAAAGCATGCAAGCCAATAAGTACAGGGACATGACTACAGACATTTATATCCATCTGCAGACTAACCCACTACCATGTTTAGGGCATACAATAACTAAGCAAGCCTACTGACATAAGGTAGCCCCTGCTCCAACAACATGTACTGTGATGTGAGCTGCAATGAAACCCTACACACATATGTGACTTCTGAAGGGTAAACTCCTTAGGCCTGAATGGACCAAAACATGCCCACTCTGTGAGACTGACTCGCTGCTTTCAGTCCCTGCAGGCAACTTCCATAATACAGACTTCACCATTGTTATTGAGTGACAATGAAGGGACTGGCATGGTGGGTACAGAAAGTGTATTACTTGTGCATTTGTGCACATGTGGCCTACCAAATGCAGACTCATGCCACTTCGGGGGTGGGTTGGGTTCTGTAGTATAAATACCTATAGCACAGAACACTCCTTTGGACATGTGTGTCCAGCCAAAAGAGATGGCACCCAACATGTAAAGGTATACATTGTACAATTTCTGCTATGTGACCAAGGCACTGACTCACATATCATGGCCTCCCAGGAACCAACACACTGTCTGCACTGTGGGACTCTCATTAGTGCAATAAGCCAATACAGGAAAAATATGACTTCTGTGAAGGTGACAATAAAGCTGTTGGAGTAAGGGACCTGTCATGAGTCAAAGACACACATTGACAATGAGGCAAAATATACATATGGACTACTTCTGGCATGTACCCCATTACCCATTCCTAATCTAGTGAATGGAATGAGGCATTCAGGGCATGTTTTGCCACTAGAGCATCATATTATCTACATGACAGGATCTGCTGGCGTACAGGGTGTGGGCACAGTGCCACAGTTGCATAGCCACAGTGACTATCCCATAGCCTGGATTAGGTCCCATACCGGGAAATACAACTGACAGGCCCTGGTCTCTGCAGGCTGAGCATACTGAACCTACACCTTCATTTCCATCACTTCCATGCATGGTAGCACATCATGTGGCCATACACAATTTGGCATCTTATGAGATTCTTACCTGCTTCTCTGGTGAGCCATTTAGCTGTCTATACAGGGGTTGAACTCATCAACAGGCCGCTCCAGCACCTCAGAAGAGAAAGCAGGCGCCCTATCACCTGCTGGTCATGACATGACTGATCCCATTGGTGGCACAGAGCAGCTCATGTAGTGGAAGTGTTGTTGACAGCAGTGTCAGGTGTCAAGTGAGTGAATGTGCACAACATGGCAGTCACGTCTGCCATGTACGCAGTCATGACCGCCGAGGGACCCAGCCATTGTGCAGCGACCACCACAGACAATGTTAACTTATGGCTATGTCTGCAGCAGTTGGAACTGCCTACCACCCTAATTACTTCTGCCAGGTGTTTCCTGATGTCCAGTGGAGTAGGTCAGGCATCTGCTATTTTTCACACCATGAAATACTGTTTTCGACTTTGTAAACTGTGTCACACCTACAATATATATGTTGTGGGATTGCAAATGTCCTTATTCTGTCTTGTCCTTGTCATGTAGGCCCTTCTCCACAACCACCAGGGAAGTGTGTTGCAGGGCTAATACGGCAATTGATGGTGGTGCACATTCCACCACCGCCGACGGTCATTTTGTCGGTTGGAAAATACAGTCACATTTCGATGGGCAATTGTGTAGCACATCTTTGAGTTTCATCTAAATCCATGTTGTAGACACATGTTGACAATCACAGGGGGTCACATGTGACCCTCATGTACTTGCCAGCTGTGATGTGTATTGGGTGCCATATCTATCCAGTCAGAAATGCATTGTGACCTGATATTATTGACATGCACAATGTATGTTACTGATGACACACTGACTCATTTTACAAATCATGTCTTGTCACACAGGTGCCCTGGGAGAGGGAGGATGTGACAACCTCCTGTCCACCATCCATTTTCAGACCTTCAGACCATGGAGCAAAGGCATAGAATTATGTTATCCCCCCTCGATAGACAAACAATAGTGGACTAATGCCATCAGTTGGATCCAGATCTGATGCCAGCTATTAGTTATCCAACTTGCATACCACCCATTGTACAAGTCATGACGGTTTTGCACTTCTTGGTCATAGAGTCCTTCCAACATATAGTGGCCCTATCTGCTCATATGTCCCAACTTATGTTCACTTTGGTGTTGAAGGATTTCTTCTCAGCATTATTGAAACACATTGGCAGCCATATCAGGTTTAACTCAACGTGAGGATTTAGCCAATGTGAAGGATGACTTTTATGGTTTTGCCCACCTCCCACATTTGGTGAGAGCCATTGATGACACACATATTGGCTTTGTGCCACTGCAGGCCACTGAATAAGTCTATCGCAACAGAAAGAACTTCCATTCCATCAACATGTAAGTTGTCTGTTTGGCAGTTCTCTACAACTCACGTCTGTGCCCATTATTCAGGATTAGCCCATGATTCCTTCATAATGATGTCACAACTGCACAAAGAGAGGGCCTGGCTGGTTGGTAAGTCACGTCTGTCCTCATTGTGTGTATGCAATTTCAGGTGCTACAACCACGAAGTGAATGACTCATTGTCGCACCTATGTCCCATTCCTTAACTGGAGACTCTGCATATCCAAACCGCCCTCAGTTGTTGATGCCAGTAAGGAATCTAACTACACCAGGGGAAGTCCATTATAACAAGGCTCATGGAAGAACATGGCAGGCATTGGAGTGGGCTATTAGGCTCCTGAAGGCCAAATTTAGGTGCCTGAACAGGACCAGTGGAGCCCTCCTCTACTCACCCAGGAAAGTGTGTCAGATCACTGTAGCATGCTGCATGCTCCACAACATCACCTTACTGAGGAATATCCCGTACATCCCAGAAGAGGGGGAGCCTGCAGTGCCACTGGGTGTGGCTCCTGCAATGCCAAGTGAGGATAACAGTGGTCAAAAGGAAGGAGCTGACTTATGAGAAGATCTCATCAACAGCTACTTTTCATGAGTCTAAGTATTCCATGTGATGTAATGACTGTGACTGTACTATGAGCTGTAGTTGTAAGAATGTGTGGAGTTGAGTGTTTTGCACTATTCAGCCAAAGGCTGCTTGTTGAGATAGCTTTTGACACATCCCCACCTTGATGATGTTACTTTGTTTGTATCAGTTTCCTTGCAATGTACTTTTTTCCAGGAGCTTGCTTTGTATAATAAGTATGGTTTCCAGCTTGTACTCCTTGTTTCGTTCCTTGTACAGGTACCTTCACCATGACATCTTCATGTGGGCATTTGAGAGTTGTGACATTGGCAGGTATTTGATGCTGTTCTGAAAGACTAAGTGGACATGAATTGTTCCAGGTAAGATAAGTCGTAGAATTTGTATGTATGAGACGTACCAAGACAGTTTGCACAGTGTTTGGGTGGAGGTGCAGAAGTGGCCGTTATACTTTTTTTGTGTGTTGTGGTGGGCGTGATGCATCATGTGTGTCATCATGTGGTCATAAAATATGTAGTCCTAGCTTTTGACCAAGTCATTTTTCCTTCCCATTGACTAAATACTATTTTTGTTGTAGATGAGTTTTATCATTGTAGGCCACAGTGTCTATGCCACAACAATGATATATGTTTATGTCACTCCATCAGATGCGTGAGAATTAGATTATGATGTCCCTGTGATCAGGGACTGTTGTACTGCCATCTGTCTGTATCTTAGATTATGGGGGTCATTCTCCCGCCGGTTTCCCGCTGCCCAGCAGAATCCTCCATGGCGGCGGAGCGCGCTCCGCCGCCATGGGGATTCTGACACCCCCTACCGCCATTCTGTTCCTGGCGGGTCTCCAGCCAGGAACAGGATGGCGGTAGGGGGTGCCGCGGGGCCCCCGTAAGAGGGCCCCACAAAGTATTTCAGTGTCTGCTATGCCGACACTGAAATACGTGACGGGTGCCACTGCTCCCGTCGCACCTTCCCACTACGCCGGCTCAATTCTGAGCCGGCGTCCTCGTGGGAAGGCTGATTTGCCCTGGGCTTGCGGGCAGCCTTTCGGCGGCCGCCCGCCAGCCCAGGGCAAATCCCAAAATACCCTCAGCGGTCTTTCGACCGCGGAGCGGTATTTTGGTGGGGGAACTGTCTGAAAAATATCTTCCTTCCAAGGTTTGGGGTCTGTACCTGTAAATGTGTTCATTTACTCAGTATGAGTTACTCATTCTTGATTTCCAATAGTCCAGACATATTGACAGCCTATGTGCTGAACACGGTAATAACATTTTTGGTTTGACCAGACACTTGTACTAATGTGTTGGTGTGGAATGGTTGCAATCCTGAGCTGAACACTTTGTGCCACATGTACAAAGATGCGGTATTGCGACTCACAAACTGCGAGTCTTCGTGACTCGCAATTTGTGAGTCGCAATACCAGATGTACAACAATGTACTTTACACTGTGTGCGATTCCCAATGGGGTCGCAAATGACCTACCTCATGAACATGTGGTTAGTTAGGTCGCAATTTATGACCCCATAGGGAATGGCCATCCTCACAGGAATGGTGGCCTGCTAGAGACAGCAGACCACCATGTCTGTGACTGCTTTTAAATAAAGAAGTTCTTTTTTTTTTTTAAATGCAACCCGTTTTCTTTTCATTTTTTCAGAGCAGATAATGGTCTGTGGGACCACTGCCTGCTCTGAAAAAATATTTTTGCTGCCATTCACAAAGGGGAAGGGGTTCCGTTTGAGATTGGGTTAGCACCAGTTTGAAACTGGTGCTAACTGCGATTGTTTTGCGACCGCATTCGCAGTCACAAAACAATCATACATATCATTTGGATTCAGTATTAGGAAGGGACGCCCATGACACACCCCTTCCTAAAACCAAATTGTAAAAACCCAAACTGCGATTCGGTAACAAGTTACTGAATCGCAGTTTGGGCTTGGTACATCCCAAAAGCCTTTTTTGAAGTTGCAATGCTTTGTACATCTGGCCCCTTGTACCTGTAACATATCCCCGTTTGGACCAGTAGCCTGTATCTTTATTGTATGGTTCACACGGTCTGACATCTCTACTTTAAATTTAAGCAAGCAGACATTGAGCTTGTGATGGGTGAATGTATTACAATGTTAACACAGAAAATACATTTTTGGACAGAAAGAAACAAACATGTAAAGTGAAAGGGTCAGTCATGGTGAATGACAACATTGGAGTAGATGCCACACCACTGACAGTCCATGGTCCAGGGTACTTCTCCCATTTGAACTGGTATGTGGTGCAGGATCAGTCCACAGAGTGAATGTATGGCACACAAAGGAGGTCCTTTAGGAAGAGGTCACTTGCTGGCAGTGGTGGACGTCTTGCTATCCACACCTTCTGGATTCTTTGCTGTATTTCCCTGCTTGTCGGGGGGATCTGCTTCTACAGAGGCAGGGGAGTCTGGGGATGGTTCTTCCTCTGGCAGACTTCCCTTCCAGTTGCTGCCAACAATGTTGATATACCTGGTATTGATGAGCCAAAGGAAGAGGTAGACTGTTGTTGAAAAGCTTTGTTCATGGTGATATTGATGTCCCTCAGTACACCTTTCACAGAGGCCATGTCGTTATTGGGGGCCTCCATCGGCTCCTGCTTGTATCTCTGCATGTTCCTCTGTAGATCCTTGATTTTTTTGGAGTTCGGTCAACAAATGGCCCATCACACCTTGAAACTCCTCATAGACCCCCAAGAGGTGGCTGATGGTATCTTGGACCCGTGCAGCCCCCGTGGGCTCACCCTGCTGGCCCACAGCATCTCTCCCACACCCTACCCACACAGGCCTGTGCCCTTGCCACTAGGTGCCCTGTTCAGCTTCTACCTGGACCCTTATTTTTGAAAGAGTGGCGCTGCATCTCAGGATCCAGGACTGGGGTGCACTAGATGGTAGACACTGTGCTAGGTTCGCAGGTTGGGGGGCAAATGATTGCCTGTGATGTTGAGGCAACCGGACTGGGAGGTGAAGTTGTGGGCACAGTGAGACCCACTGTTGCCACCTGATCAGAACTGTCTTCCACGTCCAGATGTCCAGGAGTGTCTTCTTTATTGAAGGCTTCATCAAGGGGGTAGTGGCAGTCTGTTCTGTGCCCTGGGTGTGCCCAGCAGCAGCTCCACCTGTTGATGTAAAATGAGCAGTGTTACTGGTTGTATTGTGACATGTACCTCCAACGGTTTAGAGTTACAGTTAGCAGAGACCTTGTACAAAGTTAAGCTGCAGTTAATCCTTTTGTGCCAAGAAACCATGGAGTTAGGTGTATTGACATGACATGTGTGAAGCTTGCCAATTCGTTTTGACTAAAGCAGCTGCTGAAATGTGTAGAGCATTTGCACTTTGGATGATGGCCTAACAATGACATCTTGCCACCAGTGCAGGTAATACATGGCTAGGCAAGATATGGCTTTACCCATTTTGAGGCCTAGTTGAGTGATGCAGGCAAACCCAGGACTTTGTTGTATATTTGACTAGAGTCATCATGTCCATAGTGCACTGTGAATGTGTCTGCTACCAATACCAATCTGGTGAGGCATCTTGAGGCTTTATGAATACTTATTTTTCACAGTGGGTAAGGTGTCATTCCTGTCCTCAAATATTTAATCTTGGGTTAGCAAGTCAATATGGAAATATAATGACAGATCCATCTCTGATTTGGGCATGATCTGTGCTTAGTCATTCCCAGGTGATTATACTTAATTAGAGAGTTGACAAACAATGGTATTTGGACAAGTGGCCAATGTGCATGCCACTCCCTGCATCACACACTATACAAATGTTATCCTCCCAGGTGAGAAAACTTCAATTGGGAGTTGACAAAAAGGGTCTTTAGACAACTGAAAACTGTGTTGGTGTTTAGAGTTACTAAAACAGTTCCTCCTGGAGTTGCAGTCATGTCACTCTTTCTATGCACACACTATAAAAATGGTATCCTCCCAGGTGAGTACACTTCAATTGAGAGTTGAGGAATAGGGCTATTTGGATAAGTGAACACTGGGCTGGTGGTTGGAGTTAGAGAAATTGTGACGCCATGCCTCACTGCGGCGTCTCTTTCTTCGACCAAGGTCGGATCGCGCTTCTGATTTTCGGAGCGCAGTCCTCTGCGTTTTTCCCCGTTTTGGCAATGCGTTCCAGAAGCATGTTTTTGCTCCTGGTCACGTCGCCCTTACCTATTTTAGGGGATTCTCTTCTTCTGTCGGTGTGGTATTCTTGGTTTTTGTGTTCTTCATTTTCCTCTGTATTCCTGCTGGTCTCCATGTTGTCTTCTTCCTGTTTCCATTTCCACGCATGCCCTTTTCTTTTATACCACATCCTTTTTTCCTATTCTTTTCCATGGGCTTTTCCCAATTCAAGATGGTGTTGTTTCATTTCCTGTGAGGTCACTTCCTGTTTTCCAGTATATAAGTCACTCACTCTTGTTCTGCCTTGCGTTGTAAATACTTCCCTTTGGTGGTGCTCTTCACTCCTGTTCGTCGTTCCTGTTTCGTGTTGGAGATTTTTGCCTTTTGTCCTGTTTTCAAGTCCTGTTTTTTCTTCCTTTTCAGGAGTTCCTGTTTTGAGGTTTTTTTCCCATTCTTGGGGTTTTTCCTCTGGGACTCCTTCTGGAGGGAACGGTCTGCTTAGGCGTTTTTCTGTCAAACGGCACCATGGCTACTAAAAAGGGTCGCCACTATCTGGGATTATCCAGAACCAGCAGAAGACCGGGTGTCTTTTCCAATCCTACATCCAGAGGTGAGAAGCCATGTGTAGTTCATGACAGAAATAGCGCCACCTGGGAGTTGCAGTCAGGTAACCTTCTCTACAATAAAAACTATACAAATGTTGAGTATTACATATCTGTATGCAGACTGCACTTAGGTGCGGTCATACATTTAACTGTTGAGACATACAATGAGTCATGGGTTAATTATGGAAAATTGAAAGACTTACAGGCCCCATTTGGACCAGTGGCATGTGATGGACCTTAGTAGCTGTGATGTTGGGTCCAGCAATATAGATTGACAGTGTCAACACCCAGATACTCTGGGTATTGAATGTTGGTGGGAAACATGAACAAAACAGTGGCAGAAGGAGAGCTATGAGCATGCATGATATGCCATTTTTGTGACATATTTTGTGTTGTGATTTACCAGACTCCACTCCTCCAGATATTTCTGTCAAGCCCTCAGGATGCAGGATGGTCAAGACCTTCCCCTCTGAGGAAACAAGATGTAATATAGTAGTGGTAGGGCCACCGCCAGTCTTCTAGGGCTGCAGCTGATGCCTGGAGATGAGGGAACGGACCTTGCCCCTGAGGTCCTTCCACCTCTTCCTGATGTCCTCCCTTGTGTTCAGGGTGGTGCCTACATCATTCAGCCGGTCAATGATCCTGTCTCACATTTCCATTTTCCTGCTGAGAGGAATAAGCTGCACTTGTGCTCGAAACAATTGTGGCTGTACTCTTATGATTTCATCCACGATGACTCTTAACTCATCTTCTGAAAAATGTGGATTTTTAGAATGTGACATGGTTGGGAAAAACTGGATGACAGTGACTTACTAAACAGGAGAAGTGCAAAAGGGTGTGAATGGCCAAAGTGTGTGCAGGGTGTTCTATGGGCTAGTGAAAAAAATAGGACTGGCTATAGTATGGTAAAATGGGAAAATGGTGGTCAGTGGTCATTGTGCAGTGGAAAGGCAAAGGAATGTGGTCTGTGACAGGTGTGTTTTATATTTGTCATTTGCAGTTGTGTCCACTGTGGAAATGTGTTTTAGCTGTGTTGTTTTCAGATTCATCCAATGTGCAATTGTCTGTTCCTTTGCTGACCATGATCCACCTTGGTTCGGACGACATTGGCTAACCGCCATGAAGGGACCGACACGATGACGTGTGTGCTTGTAATATGCTCAGTGGTTGGTCGCAGGTGTGATGGTTGGACCACCTATTTTCAGTCCATCATGCCTTTCTTGCTTGGCAGTCAGTGGTCCTGTCTGTGTAACAAATAATAGGGCAGTCTGAAAGACTGCCAGTATGGTGGTCTTTTCAGGACCGTCAACATGGCAGTCTAGCAGTCTGACTCGAAATGAGGCCCTATTTTGTTTTTATTATTTTGATTTGTTTTAAAAGATGCATTTATATTTTTAATAAAAGTTCGGAGTAATGTTTGTATGTTGTTTTAATTTGAAAAAATCCTAAATTACATTTTTGGAATTTAAAAAAATATATATATTGTTCATATATGTAAATGGTGAAAAATGGTGAAAAATAATATAAACTCATTCAAATGTAATTGCATAATTCCTTTATTGCAATCAAAAAGTTTTATTATTAATTTATTTTACAACATTTCTCATGTATTTACAATTTGACAAAATAAATCAGTTTTTATATGTTTTGGATTTTATAATCCACTTAAAGTGCTTTAATGTGTGGTTTTATTGAAGTGGGAATCTTACACATGTCCCTATTAAAGTCACACATTTTTTCCAATGTAGGCTAAAATTGGAGTGGAAATAGTAAATGTAATCCCTTCAATGTCAACATTTTCCCAAGTACATTTTCGATCTAACTTCTTCAGGGTCCAAAGTTTTCTCTAATATAGACTTACAGCCCACTGAAGCAGGCTATATGACCATTAATGGTCTGTTCCAGTGTTAAAGGAGCAGGACTTTAATGCCAGTATAGCCCAGCTACAGAGGGCTATAAGGTTATTAGAACATTCTGCCTCTAGAAGGCAGAATGTAGTTATATATAAAGCTAAGGCCTCAGAGTCCAAAGGGATTGAAATCCCCTCGCGCTCCATGAGGTCTTTGTTCACAGCAACATCCATGAACAACAACATTGGAACGTTGGAGCTCTAGGGTTCTACCGGTCATCAGAAGCCTGGAACACTCCATTGATTTCAGTGGAGTTCCCAACACTCCATTGTTCTAATGTTGCTTAAATTGGAGTAAGAATAACAAATGTACCCCATTGACCAGTGCTTCTCCCAAAGTAGCTTATATTTGAGTGGGAAGAGTAAATTTAACCCTTTCGAAGTTCATTACCTTCACAATGTAGCTTAAATTGGTGTGATAATAGCAAATCTGACCCCTTCAATATCCAACACATTCCCCAGTGTAGCATAGATTGGAGTGGGAACAGTAAATTCAGCCCATTCAGTATCTTATACTTTCCCAAATGTATGTTAGATTTGAATGGTAATATTTAATGTAAATCTTTAATAATCAGTTCTTTACCCATTGGAGTTCAGATTGGAGTGGAAATATCTAATCTTACCGCTTCAGTGTCCACTCCATTCCCCAATCCCTCTTCCCCCTGGGATCTACCGGGGTGACCCCCTCAGATCTGGGTGCATTATTATGGGAACCTCAATGTCTCTCGTTCATGGGGTTTAAAATATATCATGATAGGCACCATATCGTAGATGGTAATGTGGGGCGGGCTGTGTGATCCAACCAAGTAAGTATGGCCTTTTGGCAGACATTACCTCTGACACTGGCTGGTAGGGTGGCACTTCTTAAAATGATGGTCTCGCCGAGGTTGCTGTACAATATTACAGTGTTTCTGGTGTGGATACCCAGGGCAATTTTTATAACCGAAAACGGGTGGCTTTGACCAAACTGCAAAGACAGTCGGCGGATGGGGGGCTGACAGTCCGGGACTTTGAAGCTTATTATATCGCAGCGCAACTCCAATGGTTCACACAATAACTGGCATGTAGACGTGTCCCCGGGGCATTGGTGAAGCCATTTACCCCTCCACTGACGAGATTGATAGAAATCTTGCTGAGAATCCGATGACACGTGGAGGTGGACTCACCCGACCTAAAAGTACTCACTTAACCTCTACACTGCGGGCGTCGGCTACTGGCCGACGCCCACACTACCTCCCTGGTGCGGGTCACGACCAGTGGCCGACACCAGGGAGGGGGTTAATAAATAACTTTATTTTTTTATTTTTTTTAGCCCTGGGAGACACGGAAGCTCTTCCGTGTCTCCCCCCGCCCCCCACCAGCGCGCTGACGTTACAATGTTGATTTCCCCATCGGAGAAGGAAGCAGCCTTGCAGCCGCTTCCTGCTCCGATGGTCAAAACAGCCACAAACGGCCTTCCCCACGTTCGGGAAGGCCTCGTAAGAAAGGGGAGAGTCTCCCATTTCTTACGACGCCTTCTGAAAGTGTTTCCTAGCCCCCGATCGCAGCACAGCTGCGATCAGGGGCCAGGAAACACCACTAGACACCAGGGATTTCACTTGGGGGGGTCGGCCCCCTTGGAAAACGGGCACCCCCCACCCCGGGGGAATATTGGGCCTGATTCTAACTTTGGAGGACGGTGTTAAACCGTCCCAAAAGTGGCGGATATACCACCTACCGTATTACGAGTTCCATAGGATATAATGGACTCGTAATACGGTAGGTGGTATATCCGCCACTTTTGGGACGGTTTAACACCGTCCTCCAAAGTTAGAATCAGGCCCATTGTTTTTTAAAAAAAGGTAGGTCCCCCCCCCCCCAGGGGCAACATTTTTTTTTACTAAAAAAATAATAATAATAAATAAATGGACAGGGGGTCGCCCATGGGCAGGGCGACCCCCTGTGGGGGCAATATATTTTTTAGTTGTTGTAGGGTTTTCCTGGGGGCCATTTTGGCCCCCAAGGAAACCATACAACAACTAAAAGAAAAGATATATATATATATATATATATATATATATATATATATATATATATATAGATATATATATAGATATATCTATGTAGATATATCTATGTACATGGATATATCTATAAATAGATCTATAGATATATATAGATATATGTATATATATGTATAGATCTATCTATAGATATATCTATGTAGATAGATATATATATAGAGATAGATCTATATATATATATATATGTATATATATATATATATATATATATATATATATATATATCACTTTTGTCAAAATGTGTGTGGTTTTCAACTGTAGCTTTTAGGCAGCAATAAAAAAGTCAAGTATTGTGATTATGTTTCTGCTACAAAAGGGTCAGACTTGTCTAGTGGCAGTTTTAGTACAATAAAGAAACGCAGAAGGTTTATATGGCTACTGCAAAGAGCAAATATGTATTTTATGTAAATAGCTGAGTACATTAGTAAAGTCAGCCATTACCTGCGCTATAATACAAATGAAATGTATGTGCGGGGTGGAGGGCGGCTATGGAGAGATGAAGGGCACTTTTGCTGGGTGGTAATGAGGGAATCCGAGGAGGAGGGTGTGGGAGCACCAATAATGATTGTTGGACTGGGCGCAGGAGGTGCTAAAGACTGTGACGAATGGAATGTGACAAGGTGTTTTTTGAGTGTCTTGAAAGAACGTGCTGATTGAGGGAAGAAGCGCAGGTAAGGTGGCCTCTACTGTTGCACGTATCTCACACACACCATCAATTTTGTGACTGTCTACGTAGGCTAGTGTTTTAGAGCAACAGTTTAGCCAATAGCAGAGATGGCATCTTGATGGATGACTGCTGCCGTCACTCAGGTTATAGAGGACAGCTCTGACATAGGATCAGAGACTGAGACATCAGATACTGAGACAGCATCTGAGGGATAGGACAATGGCGCAGACTCTGGGAGTGATTTTTCAGTCGGAGGAGTCCCATTCAATAACTCCTCTTCCAGTACATTATGAGGGAGGTGATGAGGACAGTCCTGCTATCCCTTCGCAAGCAGTCTGTGCAACTGGGTAATAGTGGGTTAGCCCAACCCAGAGAGCAGATTAATGCGGCGGCAAGCAGAGAGAGAGAGAGAGTGCTCTCTTGGGAGCTCCCCAATTTAGTTCAGCCCCAAATTCCACCGCCCAAATCGTATTGTGGAGACATCAAAATTATCTATCGCAAAACAAACTGGTTTTGTAAGGCAGGCACCTGTGTTTTTGGTCCTGGGTTCGGCGGCCATATAGAGAAACACACTAAACCCAAACATTTCTGGAAACTAGACATTCGGGGGAGTCCACAGAGGTGTGACTTGTGTGTATTCCCCAAAGTTTTCTTACCCAGAATACCCTGCAAAGCTGAAATGTTGAATAAAAATTCTATTTTACTCACATTTCTGTCACACAAAGTACAGGAATATGCTGGGATCCACAAAATTCCTACCACCAAGTGATTCCTCACCTGTCCTGACAAAAACACTACCCCACTTGAGGGCCTACACCTAGTGCCTGCGTCAGGAATGGATCACCCCAGGGTCAACAGCTGCCTCATGTAAGAACCAACATTGACCGTTGTGTGATCTATTCCTGTCGCGGGCACCAGGCCTACCCACACAAGTGAGGTACCATTCTTATCGGGAGACTTGGGGGAATGCTGGGTGGAAGAAAATTTGTGGCTCCTCTCAGATTCCAGAACTTTCTGTCACCGAAATGAGAGGAAAAAGTGTTTTTTTGGCAAAATTTTTATATTTGCAAAGGATTCTGGGTAACAGAACCTGGTCAGAGCCCCACAAGTCACCCCATCTTGGATTCCCCTGGGTTTCTAGTTTTCAAAAATGCGCTGGTTTGCTAGGTTTGCCCAGGTGCCGGCTGAGCTAGAGGCCAAAATCCACAGGTAGGCACTGTTTTCTATGAAAAAATGTGATGTGTCCACGTTGTGTTTTGGGGATTTTCCTGTCGCGGGGACTAGCCCAACCTACACAAGTGAGGTATCATTTTTATCGGGAGACTTGGGGGAATGCTGGGTGGAAGGAAATTTGTGGCTCCTCTCAGATTCCAGAACTTTCTGTCACCGAAATATGAGGAAAATATGTTATTTTAGCCACATTTTGAGGTTTGCAAAGGATTCTGGGTAACAGAACCTGGTCAGAGCCCCACAAGTCACCCCATCTTGGATTCCCCTAGGTCTCTAGTTTAAAAAAATGCACAGGTTTGGTAGGTTTCCCTAGGTGCCGGCTGAGCTAGAGGCCAAAACCTAAAGGTAGTCACTTTGCAAAAAACAGCTCTGTTTTCTGTCAAAAAATGGGATGTGTATACGTTGTGTTTTGGGGCATTTCCTGTCGTGGGTGCTAGGCCTACCCACACAAGTGAGGTATCATTTTTATCAGGAGACTTGGGGGAACATAGAGCAAAACAAGTGTTATTGCCCCTTATCTTTCTCTACATTTTTTCCTTCCAAATATAAGAGAGTGTGTAAAAAAGACGTCTATTTGAGAAATGCCCTGCAATTCACAAGCTAGTATGGGCACCCCGGAATTCAGAGATGTGCAAATAACCACTGCTCCTCAAAACCTTATCTTGAGCACATTTTGGAAAGGCAAATGTTTTCTTGATACCTATTTTCCACTCTTCATATTTCAGCAAATGAATTGCTGTATACCCAGCATAGAATGAAAACCAACTGCAGGGTGCAGCTCATTTATAGGCTCTGGGTACCTGCGGTTCTTGATGAACCTACAAGCCCTTTATGTCCCCGCAACCAGATGAGTCCAGCAGACATAACGGTATATTGCTTTAAAAAATCTGACATCGCAGGAAAAAGTTACAGAGTAAAACATAAAGAAATATGGCTGTTGTTTTCAGGTCAATTTCAATATTTTTTTATTTCAGCTGTTATTTTCTGTAGGAAAACCTTGTAGGATCTACACAAATGACCCCTTGCTGAATTTAGAATTTTGTCTAGTTTTCAGAAATGTTTAGCTTACCGGGATCCAGCATTGGTTTCACACCCATTACTGTCACTAACTGGAAGGAGGCTGAAAGCACCAAAAATAGTAAAAATGGGGTATGTCCCAGTAAAATGACAAATTTGTGTTGAAAAATGTGGTTTTCTGATTCAAGTCTGCCCGTTCCTGAAAGGTGGGAAGATGGTGATTTTAGCACCAGAAACCCTTTGAGGATGCCATTTTCAGGGAAAAACCACAAGCCTACTTCGGCAGCACTTTTTTCCCATTTTTTTGGAAAAAACGAAATTTTCACTGTATTTTGCCTAATTTCTTGGTCTCCTCCGGGGAAACCACAAACTCTGGGTACCATTAGAATCCCTAGGAGGTTGGGAAAAAAGGACGCAAATTTGGCGTGGATAGCTTATGTGGACAAAAAGTTATGAAGGCCTAAGAGTGAACTACCCCAAATTGCCAAAAAAGGGCTCAGCACGGGGGGAAACGGCCCAGCAGCTAAGGGGTTAATGCTGGACACGCTATTTACGCAAGTCTAAGACAAAGGTTCCCCACTCTCCAGACCTCCCTCTATTGTTCTTACAAAGCACTGCCACATATGGGTGATTGGCGAGGTTACAATTTGGGTATTCAGCTGGAGAGTTAACAGTTGGCAGACTTTTTAGAGACCGCACCTTGATCCCGTTTGAAGACCTGAGAGCAGAGTTTGACTAATGGGAGGACATTTTATGTTTCATGGCTCAGTCGCTGCAGGTATTCATCATCATTGGCATGCAGGTTCATCTGAACACCACCTGTAACTATCTAGCAGCTTCAACAGGCACAGTAAAGGCAGTCACAAATGTATATAATAAAACACAAACAGATACGATCCTCCCACTAGATTCACTGAGGCTTAAATGGGAAGAGGATTTGGGAACCTCCATCCCAGACAGGGAAAGTATATTGGAAAGAACCCCCAAAGTTTCGATGAATGTCAGATTTAAGTTGATAAACTTCTACATATTACATAGGTCATAGTTGATGCCAAGTCAGATTAACAGACATTATAACATGGAAGAGGCAGAGGGGCATATTTATACTCCGTTTGCGCCGAATTTGCGTCGTTTTTTTCGACGCAAATTCGGCGCAAAACTAACGCCATATTTATACTTTGGCGTTAGACGCGTCTAGCGCCAAAGTATGAGGAATGAGCGTCATTTTTTTGCGTGAACGCCTTCCTTGCGTTAATGAGATGCAAGGTAGGCGTTCCCGTCTAAAAAAATGATTGCGACGCAAATGCGTCGTATTTATACTCCCGGGCAAAAATCACGCCCGGGAGTGGGTGGGGCAAAAAATCCTGCATTTGCGCCTCTTTTTAACGCCTGGGTCAGGGCAGGCGTTAAGGGACCTGTGGGCTCAAAATGAGCCCACAGCTGCCCTCCCATGCCCCCAGGGACCCCCCCTGCCACCCTTGCCCACCCCAGGAGGACACCCAAGGATGGAGGGACCCATCCCAGGGACATTCAGGTAAGTTCAGGTAAGTATAATTTTTATTTTTTTTTTATAAATTTTTTTGGCATAGGGGGGCCTGATTTGTGCCCCCCTACATGCCACAATGCCCAATGACCATGCCCAGGGGACATAAGTCCCCTGGGCATGGCCATTGGGCAAGGGGGCATGACTCCTGTCTTTACTCAGACAGGAGTCATGTAAATGGCGTCTGGGCGTCGTTAAAAATGGCGCAAATCGGGTGGAGCCGATTTTTTTGCCTCAACCTGACTTGCCCCATTTTAAGACGCCCTAACGCCATTTTCCCCAACGCCGGCGCTGCCTGGTGTACGTGGTTTTTTTCCACGCACAACAGGCAGCGCCGGTCTGCTAGCGCCGGCTAACGCCATTCAATAAATACGGCGCCCGCATGGCGCTTCAGAATGGCGTTAGCTGGGGCTAAACTTTTTGACGCTAAACTGCGTTAGCGCAGTTTAGCGTCAAAAAGTATAAATACGGGCCAGAATGCCTAAAATGTGGAGCACTAGGGGTGGTATTTGAACATATGTTTTGGGACTGCCACAGTTTAGAACATACTGGGAAGAGGTGGCACAGAAGGTGGCAGACGTAATAGATAGGAAAGTCCCTTGCACATTGGGCCATTGTTTGCTGGGGTAGTTTCCACTTACACCTAAGACAAAGGTGACCAGCATATTCCAGGCCCTGGCCTATATTCTAGCCAAGAGGGAAATTGCCATGAACCGGAAAAATCTGGATGGCCCAAATGTAACTAGATGGTACAGGGAGCTAGAAATATGGGCAATCTGCGTGGGGGAAGCTCTCTTCAGGGAAGCCAAGAGGGGATAAGACCTCTAGATATGGCAAGAGCATGGGAAAACCTTGTGGAAAATATGAAGGAGATGATTTAGAATGCCCCGGACACTGAATAGGGGCTGCTCAGTCCATACCACCTTCCCTTTGGTAATATGGATACACCCAGAACAAGAGACCGATACCTCACTCACATGAAAATGGGACACAGAAGGACTAATGACACGCTACCTCCCAAGCATATTGGACATGACTCATCAAGGAGGTGGGAGGATGGTTGGGGAGGGCAGAGGGACGGGGTAAAACACATTTACCAAGCACATGATATTTGAGGGTATTACCAGGGGGGAAATGCAGGATGACAAATGTGCGCTGCAATGTTAATGTAGGGTTACTTACAAGTCATAACTGCTAATAAAAAGTTTATAAAACAAAAAATGAATTAAACCAAATAATAATCCAGCAATAATAACTGGTATGGAAAATGATCATAGTTTTTGTGGTTTACCACCAGATCTGTTTGCTGGCTCAAGAACTCTGTGCACTTTACTCCTATTAACCAGTAGTAAAGTACCTGTGTTCTAGTTTTAACATGGTTGAATTGGCAAACTCCTAATTGTTATGTTTCACTTTCCAATAAGTCCCAATATATGGTACAGAGTGAACCAAGGACCTAAAAGCTAAATGCCACTAGTAACGTGCTGCACCTGCTGGGCTATCCACTACTGTGGCAGGGCAAATATGGCTTTAGACTAATTAAGGTCATGGGACAAGGGGACGCTAATGGGTCCAACGTGGTGGTCGAGGCCTTCAGATACCCCATGCCCTGGCCTATTATGGTCTCTGAGAAAGTGAGACAGGCACCCATCCAGCACCTAAATATCTGTGGTAGCATGGGTTGAGCAGTCCAAGGCTTCTCAGGATGAGGTAGGTGTAACGCTAGCATAGACTCACAATTCAGAATATGCTTATTAACCCCACTCAATGATTTCCCAGTCTCATCCTTGCTTTTATGTAAAAAAATAGTATTTATTTACTAACACACAAAGTACAAAACAACACACTGCAGATAATGTAACACAGTCTGCTTTATGCAGGGTTGAAGGTAGGTCTGCTTAAGGTAGGTCCTCTAGCGTTACCCAGTCAACCTCTGTCCCACTTCCACATCAGTGGATGATGGTTATTCACTATTGAGATGTGGCGCAATCCAAGCTGGTTTCCACTAGTTAGTTCAAGTGTTAGAAGTTCTACAAGGTCTTGTAGCAAAGGTCCATATGTCCCTGTTCTTTAGTGCATCAGTTACAATACATTTCCCCAAGGGTTAACAACCCAGTTTCAGTCCTGTCCACACTCACGGGGATGGCTGTCTAGATTCTGAGGGCACATGTTTCACTGCCAGGTAGTGAGCAAAACTCTAGAATCTTCAGCCTCAGTGGCAGATGTCTACGGCACTCCTCTGCTCTGACAGTAAGTCCTCTTTATTCAGGGATGCTTCTTGGGTGCTATTGAACTAAGGTAGGTCAATATTGTTTTCTTGATTATGGCTGTATGCTGTCAAAGAAGGATGGCTTCTTTCCTGAACTCCAGATCCCTCCTGATGTGCAGGTGGTCTTCACAGCAACCACACTGCAATGTTCTTTATTCGTCTCTGCAATCCCTTCTAGACGTACGGGGATCGCTTAGCAGAATCAATAAGTCAATTGCCATCCTTGGGTCTCAACACTACCAAGAGCAATGACCCTCCCTTTGATGCTGTATTGCACCAGATCAGTGACCCTTCATCTCAGCACTGGCTGAGTCCTCACATCAGGTTGTTACACAATGCATACAAGCTAGCAGCCTGATAGGTGAAGTTGTCCAGTTCTCTCCTTGGCCCCCACCTGGCATATGGGGGTTATACAGCACACATGGGCAGACAAACCAATTGAAATGCTGTTTTTGATGGACCAGAATCTCACACTCTGCTCCCAATATCCTCTCTGTAAGACTGCCAATGAACCTCCCTCCCTGCAGGAAGTCTGTTTCTCCTCCCACAGCCAACTGGTCTTAGGTCAGGCAAATGCTGGTGCTCCAGTTGAGTGTTCTTGAATTTCCTGAGTGATGCCTCCTCACCCAGTATGGGAGACTGGCGGACTCCCAGTCCCAGTTCAGTCACAACAAGCAAAACTCATACTGAGGTTCTTCACACTGAATGCTTCTGTTTGACAATTTGGTAGTCTCAAGCTTCCCTTTTCATAATCATTCTCAGTGATATGTGCATCAAACCATTACCAAAAGGCTCACAGCTTATTCTTTATGATTCTCTCTTAGTCCTCAACTCTTTTCTCAGATATGCACAGGCCCTTTTGACCAGTATGCTCCTTTCAGAGTCAAAGAGCTCCTATTGATGTACAGTGAAGAGCCAAGGTCATCCTTCCTCTGATGTGTGCCTTTTAGTGCAAAAGTAGAAATCTTGACTGAGTGAAGGTGCTTAAAGTATCCAGCCAGTGGGAGAACCACCTTGGCTTGAAATTTGAATTTTGAATGTTCTCCCACTCAGAGCTTTCCTATAAAAAATGACTGCCTCATTGGGACCTCATCCAATGGCTATCAAATTTGTGGAGCCCTCCTCAGTTACAGTCCACTGTCTTGCTCCACTGAAGGTTTTGGACTTCTATTTTTCAGACTAAGGTCCAAGTGAAACCTTCTACTGGGTTGAACCTAGTTTCTATATCCGACCTGTGCTTCATCGCAGTTGGCCTCAAATTGCACCTAGGTCTATGTCTACCACAACCAGTTAACCAGTTTGTGGTGCTATTATTGATTAAGCCTTTAAAAATTCATATCTTTGTTTCCCCCTTTTGTTTTTTGTCTTTTATGTGACATTTTATTGAATGCAATTTATTTTATTTTTCCTATGCTGTTTGATATTTTATTCTGTGATGTTTTTAATGTATTGCTGTTTTGTTACCTCGTAAAAGCCTTCCACATTGTTGTAAGTTAAGAACAAGTTACTTACCTTCGGTAACGCTTTTTCTGGTGGATACACTAACTACCTGTGGATTCCTCATATTATGAATTCGATCCTTGCGCCAGCATCCGACAGAAAGTCTTCTTCCTAGCTGTCTACGTCGACGAGGACGTCATAATGGCACGGCTCCACGTGACACCATCTGACGTCAACGTGCCAATAAGAGGTCCTCGTCGGCGTACTGACGTCAGTTTCACCTCAAATTTTTTCGTGCTCTTAAAGCAAACAGGAGCAAACCGACCATGAAAAATGATAATTAATATAGAAAAATATAAGCACACAAAAACCTTGTCCATTTAAACCATCCATTCTTATTGAGAGCTTAAATACACAAATATACAAAAATATACAGAGAAATAACACTATATACATATATATACACGCATATATATACATATAAATATATATAAATATAAGAAGAAATATTAAACCAAAGACTGCAAGATAACTGTGCAATCAGGCAGGCAACGGGGAGGCGGGAGGGACCGTGAGGAATCCACAGGTAGTTGGTGTATCCATCAGAAAAAGCGTTACCGAAGGTAAGTAACTTGTTCTTCTGATGGATACAACTACCTGTGGATTCCTCACCTTATGAATAGAGTCCCAAGCAGTACCGCACTCGGTGGTGGGTGCCCGCCTGAATACACTAAGAAATCTTGCAATACCGAGCAAGCAAAATGACCGTCCCTCCTCATCTCAGAGTCTAAACAGTAATGTTTCACGAAAGTAGGGAGGGACGCCTAAGTTGCCGCTTTACATATATCTATTAATGGAACTCCCCTCGCCAGAGCCGAGGATGCAGCTTTAGCACTAGTAGAGTGGGCCCTGATACCTTCAGGAGGTACCTTTTTTGCCAAAGAGTAACAGATCTTGATACACAAGATGACCCACCTGGAGAGTGTCCTTTTCTGAACCGCTCTGCCCTTTTGCTGACCAGTATATCCAACAAACAGTTGCTAATCTAAACGAAAGTCCTTAGTCCTTTCGAGGTAAAAACTCAGGGCCCTCTTAGGGTCCAACCTATGGAGTCTCTCTTCTTCTTTAGACGGGTGGGGAGGAGGGTAAAACTCAGGAAGAGTGATATTTTGCCCTATATGAAAAGGGGTGACAACTTTCGGTAGAAAAGCAGCCCTGGTTTTTAGAACCACTTTATCAGGGAAAAACATGGTAAAAGGAGGCTTTACGGAAAGTGCCTGAAGCTCTCCAATCCTCCTGGCAGAAGTAATTGCGATTAAGAAAACCGTCTTGAAAGCTAAATATCTCAATGGACATGAATGCATGGGCTCAAAAGGCGAACCCATTAAGAATGTTAAAACAAGATTTAAGTACAACTCAGGCATGTGAAAAGGAGTAGGAGGAAAGCTATTCACCAAACCCTTAAGGAACCTATGTACAATCGGAGACTTGAATAAAGAGGGCTGGTCTGGAAGGCAAAGAAACGCCGACAGAGCTGCCAAATAACCCTTAACTGTTGCTATAGCACAGCCTTTCTTCGCCAAACTAAGAACAAACAAAAGTACATCTGAAAGATGGGCCTTTAAAGGATCTTTTTGGTTCTCTCCACACCACAGCACAAATTTTGCCCACCTTCCGGCATAAATAGATTTAGTGGACTGTCGCCTGGACGATAGTATAACATCCACTACATCCGGTGGGAGAGAAAAGGAACTCAGGTTGCCCCGTTCAATCTCCAGGCATGAAGGTGCAGGCTCTGGAGGTGGGGGTGTAAAACCCGCCCCTGCGATTGAGAGAGGAGATCTTCCCTGAGCGGGAGACGGAGCAGAGGGCACTGAGAGAGTTGAAGTAGGTCTGTATACCATACCCTTCTTGGCCAGTCCGGTGCAACCAATATGACTTGGGCCCGGTCTTGACGAACCTTCCTCAAAACCCGAGGAATCAAGGGTATGGGGTGAAACGCGTAAAGCAACTGGCCGCTCCAGGACATCTAAAACGCGTCCCCCAACGCCCCTTGCATCGGATACTGGAGGCTGCCGAATAACCGGCAATGCGCGTTCTCCCGAGTGGCGAATAAATCCACCTGAGGAGTACCCCACATCTCGAAGATGTGGAGAACTAGATCCGGATGGAGACGCCACTCGTGATCTAATGAGAAGTGACGACTGAGAACGTCTGCACGTACATTCAACACTCCGGCCAAATGATTTGCCATCAAGCAAATCTGATGGTCCTGAGCCGAGGACCAGAGTCGGAGGGCTTCTCGGCAAAGAAGATACGACCCCACTCCTCCCTGCTTGTTTATATACCACATCGCGGTAGTGTTGTTCGTCAGGATCTGAACTGACTGACCGCGAAGGGAAGGGAGGAAGGCCTTGAGTGCCAAATGTACCGCCCGCAATTCCAACAGATTGATATGCAACATCTGTTCCGCTGGAGACCAATGACCCTTGATTTCCAGGTCCCCCAGATGAGCTCCCCACCCTAGAGTGGAAGCATCCGAAATCACTGTGGCCACTGGAGGAGGCAGTGAAAACTGTTTTTCTTGGGAAAGGTTGCCGTCTAATGCCCACCAAAGAAGATCCGCTACAGCATCCCTGGAGATCTTTATTGAATCCCTGAGATCCCCCTTGTGCTGGAACCACTGTCTGTGGAGGCACCACTGAAGAGCCCTCATATGCCAGCAAGCATGAGTGACCAACAGAATGCAAGAAGCAAACAGACCTAGCAGGCGTAAGACCTTGAGGACTGGAACTGCCGCTCCACTTTGAAACAAAGGAATCAGCGCCTGAATGTCCCCTACCCGCTGAGGCGGGGGTAGGCCCGAAACTTTGTCGTGTCCAGTACTGCCCCTATGCACAGCAGGCGTTGAGAGGGCTCCAGGTGAGATTTGGGTACGTTCACCAAAAAACCCAGATCGAATAACAACTGTGTTGTCATTCGCAGATGAGACAACACAATCTCTGGAGACTTGGCTTTGATCAACCAATCATCCAGGTAGGGAAAAACCGCTACCTCCCTCTTTCTGAGATGTGCTGCAACAACTGCCATCACCTTTGTGAAGACCCGGGGTGCTGAAGTAAGCCCAAACGGAAGGACCGCAAACTGGTAATGTTGCGAACCGACCACAAAACGGAGATACTTCCTGTGCGACTTGATTATGGGAACATGAAAGTACGCGTCCTGCAAGTCGACAGACACCATCCAGTCTCCTTCGTTCAACGGCAATAGCACCTGCGCTACGGTCAGCATTTTGAATTTTTCCTGTTTGAGGAACAAATTCAAAATCCTCAAGTCTAGGATCGTCCGCAACCGACCGTCCACTTTGGGAATCAGGAAATATCTTGAATAACACCCCTGACCCCTTTCCTGCAACGGCACCAACTCTATAGCGCCCTTTGCCAACATGGTGACAACCTCCTGTTGCAACAACAGAAGATGGTCTTCTGAACAAAAGGAGGGACGGGGGGAAAAGGGAGGAGGAAACTCCTGAAAGGGGAGAGCAGAGCCCTTTTCCACAATTCCTAGCACCCACAAGTTTGTTGTAATTGACCTCCATTTCTGTAGAAAAAGACTCAATCTTCCCCCTACAGGAGAAGTATGACTGATAAAGGGGGGAAAACTAGGGCTGCTTCTGCTGTTGTCCACCAGAGGAGGATGAAGAAGAAGAGAGCTGCTGGGCTGGACCTCTATCCCTACCCCTACCACGCCCTCTGAAGGCACGATAAGGCAGATTGGCAGGTTGCTGGGCATAAGATTGAGACCTTCGAAAGGCAGAGCCTCTAACAAATCCTCAAAACCTACGAAAAGGTCTGTACGATGTAGTAGAATGGGCCTGCAAACCCAGGGACTTAGCTGTAGCCCGACAGTCCTTAAACCGTTCAAGGGCAGAGTCTGCCTTGTCCCCAAACAGCTTTTCCCCATCAAACGGAAGGTCCATTAAAGTGGATTGTACATCTGATGAGAAACCCGAAGACCTTAACCAGGCATGCCTTCTCGTAGCCACCGATGTTCCCATGGCCCTGGCAATGGAATCTGTGGTATCCAGGCCAGATTGTATAATCTGCTGCGCAGCAGCCTGTGCATCCAAGAAAAGGGTCCCAAAAGATTTTTGCATTTCCTGTGGCAGATCTTTTGCCATCTCCTTAGCAGAGTCCATTAGGGCATGGATATATCTTCCTAGCACACAGGTGCAATTGGTAGCTTTTATTGCCAAGCTGCAAGAGGAGAAAATTTTCTTCGAGGACTGCTCCATCCTCTTAGATTCTCTGTCCGTCGGAACACCTGTGAATGTACCAGGGGCAGACTTTGCAGAACATGATGCCTGAACCACCAAGCTCTCCGGAGTCGCCACTGCCCTGTTTACAGCAGGAGATGTCACCGGCTTTTTCCATAGGTCTAAAATAGGCTCCGTCAAAGCCTCATTAAAAGACAGCAAAGGGTCAGCACTGGAGGAAGATGGATGAAGAACCTCTGTGAGCAGGTTAGTCTTTACTTCTGCCGTGGACAAAGGCAAATCCAGGTAATCAGCTGCCTTCCTCACCACAGCATGGAAGGAGGCGGCCTCCTCAGTAAATTCCCCCGGAGACGCAATGTCCCACTCCGGGGAAGTATCCAAACCACTTGCAGTGGCAAGCCGCTGGAAGTCATCAGAAGGCTCTATCTCACCTTCTTCAAGCCTTCTGTATTCCTCCTCCTCCAGAAGCCTCAACGCCTTCCTTCGAGATCTAAGATGAGTTTCCAGAGCCGGCGTCGACAAGGACTCCATCGATGCCGACGATCTCAGACCCCGAACCGGTTCAGGAAGGCTCCTAGATTCAACCGGCGTTGGAGCCGGCGCTGGCCCGAAGTCGGCAGATGACCTCCTCGAAGCCGAATGAACGGAAGGAGATGGAGCCGGTCTGGATGAGGCCATCAATGACGCCGGATGACGCGGAGAAGGAGTCGGATGAGAAGGCGATGGACCAACGGTCCCAGGCGAAGGACTCCTGCCAGGGGAGACCCCCGGCGCCGGACCACAAGACTCCGTAGGGCAGAGGGCATGAATGGAGCAGCCCTGTACGACTCCGGCGAGCCCAAATTAAATGCCAATGGCCCTGTGGGACACGCCGGTGCACCAGCAGGGGCCATGGATTGAAAAACAGCATACATCGCATTCAAAAAAGCGGCCGGTTCCGTCCCTGGAGTCGGGAAAGCCGGGTACTGCTGTGCAGATGTCTGTTGAACATCAGGATCACTCGGCGCCGGTGAAAAGTGAGGACTACCTTGAGTGACCTTATAGACTGAAGGCGATGGTGACAACACCGGACTCTCCGGCTGAGGCGTGACAGTAGGACTCATCTCCCACGTCTTCTGGTGCCGAGATGAACGAGACCTCGAACGACTCCTCGATCGGCTCCGCTCTGAACGGCGCCGAGAGTCATGACGGCGCCGAGAGTCATGATGACGCCGCTTCTTATGTTTTTTGGGAGAAGAATGGGAGGAAACTTTCTTGTGTTCCTTCTTCTTTGCCTTGGCTAAGAAGAGCTTTGCCTCGCATTCTTTCAGAGCTTTCAGATTCATGCTCTGGCACGAAGAGCAACCTTCCACATCATGTTCGGAGCTTAAACACCAAATACAGTCCGAATGGGGGTCGGTCACTGACATCTGACCCCCGCATTCCCTACACGGCTTAAAACCGGACTTCTTCGGAGGGGACATTGTAACTTCAAGAAATCGTTACAGTTACCAACGGGCCAGGAAGAAAAATCATTGGCAACGAAGCACGGAAAAAGGAAAACTGACGTCAGTACGCCGACGAGGACCTCTTATTGGCACGTTGACGTCAGACGGAGTCACGTGGAGCCGTGCCATTATGACGTCCTCGTCGACGTAGACAGCTAGGACGAAGACTTTCCGTTGGATGCTGGCGCAAGGATCAAGGGGCATATTTATACTCCGTTTGCGCCGGAATTGCGTAGTTTTTTTTGACGCAATTTCGACGCAAAACTAACTCCATATTTATACTTTGCCGTTAGACGCGTCTAGCGCCAAAGTCCATGGAGTTAGCGTCATTTTTTAGCGTGGACACCTACTTTGCGTTAATTATATGCAAGGTAGGCGTTCCCGTCTAAAAAATCGACTCCGAGGCATGTGCGTCGGATTTATACTCCCGGGCAAAATTCACGCCCGGGAGTGGGCGGGTAAAAAAAAATGACGTACGGTCACTTTTGCGCCATTTTTTAGCACCTTCAAAAGGCAGGCGTTAAGGGACCTGTGGGCTCTGAAGGAGCCCAGAGGTGCCCTCCCATGCCCCCAGGGACACCCCCTGTCACCCTTGCCCACCCCAGGAGGACACCCAAGGCTGGAGGGACCCATCCCAGGGACATTAAGGTAAGTGTTTTACTTTTATTTTTTTGTGGCACAGGGGGGCCTGATTTGTGCCCCCCTACATGCCACTATGCCCAATGACCATGCCCAGGGGACAGAAGTCCCCTGGGCATGGCCATTGGGCAAGGGGGCATGACTCCTGTCTTTGCTAAGACAGGAGTCATTTCTATGGGGGTTGGGAGTCGTAAAAAATGGCGCAAATAGGGTTGAGGCGAAAAATTGCCTCAACCTGACTTGCCCCATTTCTTGACGCCCAAGCCCCATATCCCCCTACGCCGACGCTGCCTGGTGTACGTCGTTTTTTTTAACGCACACCAGACGGCGACGGCGGCTAACGCCGGCTAACGTCATTCAATAAATACGGCGCCCGCATGGCGCTTCAGAATGGCGTTAGCCGGCGCTAATTTTTTTGACACAAAACTGCGATGGCGCAGTTTTGCGTTAAAAAGTATAAATATGGGCCCAAATTTATAAGGTGAGGAATCCACAGGTAGTTGTATCCATCAGAAACATGTCTCCTCTGTACCAATCTACCAGCATATTTAAAGAAAGTCAATTTAGTATCCCTTGGAATACCCTAACAAGGATTATGATTATTACTCAAAGTGGTAGTCACCCCCTTTGATTAATAACCCAATTTCCCAAAATCAAACATTTGAAGTATACAGAACGTCCTATCTACAGTTATCAGGGCTCCAACCTGGCTGAATGTCAGCACATCAGCTCAAAATAGGGCTTACCTTGCTGGAGTGGCACCTGTGGTAGCATCCTCTGATAAATCATATTTTTGGAAGAAACTGGGCTAGTTTGAGACAGCCAAGTTCAAATTTAGTTTCTTTGACATTAGGTGACATATATGTTTTTTTCAAAAATGATTACCCTGTCTATATGTAAATGACTGCCAAAATAATTTTCAAAAATATTTACCCTGTCTATATGTAAATGACTGCCAGTTTTAGAAGACAGCTATTTCATCAGCCAGACTTATAAATCCCTGGTGCTAGGAATTATAAAAATGTATCTCTCTGAATTAGGCTAGGTAGGAAAAAGAGCTAATGTCATAGTTGGACTCTTGCTCTAGGCAAGACTGCAGGTGTAGGGATGAAAACACTTTTATTTGTAGGCAACTAGGCCAATCCTAAAACAAGCAGCAACTGTTAGCCCAACCCTCCAGGCTCACAAGCAGAACCTCACCAGAAACCCAAACAGTAAAAGGTGATTTGTGGCAGTCTTTTTGCATGGAATCAAGAGTTGTGGTTAAACGGAGATCACCTTTTTCTCACATGAGCAACAACTCTCAGCCACATGCAGGCAATGAAGGCGATGCAGTAAAGTTTTCAATAGGTTTTATTAACAAGACTTTAATCTACTGTAAATTGCATGTGCTGCAATGTTTAGGAGAATGAACAATGCAAGAGGCAGAATTGTAAAAACAAGAGTCGTGAATATAAAGACCCAAACCATCATGCACCAACATGAGATGTGAAATAGGCCTAGGGCCCTCATTCTGACCTTGGCGGGCGGCGGAGGCCGCCCGCCAAAGTCCCGCCGTCAGGTTACCGTTCCGCGGTCGAAAGACCGCGGCGGTAATTCTGACTTTCCCGCTGGGCTGGCGGGCGGTCGCCTTCAGGCCGCCCGCCAGCCCAGCGGGAAAGAGGCTTCCACGATGAAGCCGGCTCGGAATCGAGCCGGCGGAGTGGAAGCTGTGCGACGGGTGCAGTTGCACCCGTCGCGTATTTCACTGTCTGCGCAGCAGACAGTGAAATACATGTAGGGGCCCTCTTACGGGGGCCCCTGCAATGCCCATTCCAGTGGCATGGGCACTGCAGGGGCCCCCAGGGGCCCCGCGACCCCCCCCTACCGCCGTCGGACCGCCGGGATCCGGATGGCGGTAGGGGGGGTTGGAATCCCCTCGGCGGCGCAGCAAGCTGCGCCGCCTTGGAGGATTCATTGGGGCGGCGGTACACTGGCGGGAGCCCGCCAGTGGTGCCGGTCCGACCGCGGCTTTACCGCCGCGGTCGGAATCCCCATTGGAGCACCGCCGGCCTGTCGGCGGTGCTCCCGCGGTCCTCCGCCCTGGCGGTCTTTGACCGCCAGGGTCAGAATGACCGCCTAATACCCTAGCATCATGAATGTAATCTCTAACCTAAAGAGAGATAGGTGTGTTAAACCTAATCTGCCAGTACCATGTCCACGAGAAGAGCCCCCCAACCCTTGTTACCTTGGAATGAGGACTCTAGATCAGACACCCTGGGGACACGAAGGTTGGGTTTGCATCAAGGGGACGTGTAACAATGATAGCGTTGATGGCATCTGGTAGGAATCCCTCTGATAACCTTGTCTGTATGAGATGTATTTATGATGACCTTGTATGACCCCTGGCGTAGGTATGTTCCCAAGCAATAGATAAGAAGGCATGCTTAGAGCAGCAATTAGATAAACAACGCCCTCCAAAAGTACATTATGTTCCTGTCACACATAAGTGGGTAAGAACATGATGTGAATACCTATGTGTTTTACTTGTCTTTGACTCTGATAGTGATGCCTTCACAGAGTGGTGCTGATAATGTGAAATCAAAACATCTTCCTAACTATAAACCTAGCAGCCATCTTGGAAGAAATAATTAAATAAATGTGCTAAAACAGAGCAGGCTAAGTAGGTTAAAAGTCACTAGGTGACAGGGAAAGAGGTCTGCAAGCCAGAAGGCTAAGCTAGCTCTTGGTTTCCATTAAAACTAAATAGGATCCACTACACTATCCCCAAAACAAGTGTGTCGCCATAATGATGACACCAGAGAAGGTGAATGAACTCAAGCTAAAATGCTATGGACTAAGACAAGCTAAAATCACATTAAAATGTAACTAAAATCTAATTAAAAACCAGTTAAAAACAGCTAAGACATAAGAAGAGACAAAATGTCGACCATTACAAGCACACCAAAGGTAGAAGAGGCATTGGGTGCAAGGAAAGACTGGTTGCACTCACCATAAGACTGGTCCGAATGACAGTGAAAAATCGTGCACCAATTCTTCCATCAATGAAGGACCAACGAACTATACCATGAAATCATGGCACAGTTGGGCTGGTGGTAGTAGCTCAATCACTCCCCTTAGCTGGGAAGGCACAACCACTGCGTATCAGGAACAACAACAGCAGTATCCCACTGATCAATGCCAAAGTCACAGGAAAGCCACCAAACACATTGGAAAAGAGTAGAATGGATGACTGAAGGAATGACGCCGAGACAGTTTGGAAGATGGACATGAAGCCAGACGTGACAGCCTAAAAGAATTGCACAATTCCTGTAGTTCTTGAAGTGTGGATTATTCTGGATACTAGCTTTCCAAAGTGCATGGGGAATTTGGTATTTAATAGGGATTGTATCTCGGCTGATGATCTTGCTATCTGGAGAGCATACGTTTCTCTAGCCAATGTCAACTCAACTTGTTTCTGGGACAGTAGCACCTTTAGCCTACTCAGCTTGTCATAATTTACAATTGTAGTATCAATGTGAGGCCACATTTTTTGCTACACTTCTTTCTTGTGTGAAGGGGAATAAAACATGTTTGCAGCAAGTTACAATCTTAGAGACTGAAATTGCATAGGAAATTCCTGGTCTCATACCGCAATAGCTTTGTTCGTTCAGGACCACATAACTTCCATTCGAAAGTATTTGAAATGCTGGACGAATCAAAGGGATGGGAGTTCCCTTTAGAAAACAGGCTAAGTTTGCGATCCCTGCATTGCAAAGGCCACAAAGGGACACCTGATTGCAGACCATTGAGTGACTAACAGTAGTCTCTCATTCGCTTCTGCTGAGAATGACCTCTCTTTCGCAGTTTAGAGATTAATTTTCAAAGAGAAACTCCCAATCTTCTTTAATATAGCTATTGCCTAGCCACTCGTATCTGCTTAAGGCAAGATGTTTTAAGCATTTCAAAAACTGAAAGGTAGAAATTGGCACAGTTATAATGTCATGTGTGAGCCATACTGTTGATTGACTTTCTGCAACAGTGAAAGGCAACTTTTCTATATTAAGCATGGTGAAACCCTCTTCCCTTTTAGCCCTTGTTGTTGTTCCCTAGATAAATTAAAAGCAGCAAACAGGTCACTATTATTAATATATTTCCTTGGAACTTGACCATTTTTTAGAATCTGTAGTGTTGAACCTAACTGCATGATGGAACACAGTTGAGTTTGTCCATGGTGTAAAAAGGACATGCCATTCTGAATAAAGTCTATTGCAGATTACATTATGGCCCCCATTGTCACATTGGCGGTAAATCCCACTCACTGCCACGCTGATGGCCACCAACTTACTGCCGTGGCGGCGGATATCTGTTCACCATATTATGACACACACCAATCCGTCAGTATTCAGCCACATACACAAATCCGCCAGACCAACGGTCAGTGATAAACTGGCGGTATCAAAACCCACATTGTAACGTCAAAATAACAACGCCCACCACATTATGACCCACGAATCACTATGTCGAACATTCAACTGTGGTAAACCAATGGCAGTACATACCGCTGCGCTCACAATGGACACCCATAGACAAAACAACACCACATTGGACAATTCAAACAACACACACCTGAGACCCATACACACACCACACACCACACCCACACACCAACACCACTATAAAACACCCACCCACATTACCCACAACCCTTTACAATTACAAACCATTGCCAGCAGAGAGACACCAAGACCACTGACACAACTAGAGCACACACTATTCACATCTATACACCACTCACGCACTCCACATCACACACAGTAAAACATTACCCAACATGCCCTCACCAACACAAATCACACAACACCCATGGCCCCACAAAGACACCCCCATTTCACAGAGGGGAGCTAAGGGTCATGGTGGAGGAAATTGTCAGGGTAGAGCCACAGCTATTTGGAGCACAGGTGCAGCAGATATCTATAGCTAGGAATATGGAGCTGGGGTGGAGAATCGTGGACAGGGTCAACGCTGTGGAACAGCACCCCAGAACTAGGGATGACATCTGGAAGAGGTGGAACGACCTACCGGGGAAGGTACTTCCCGTAGCAGCAAGACACCAGCTCGCTATCCAGAGAACTGGTGATGGACCACACCTCCTCCCCAACAACTCACAGCAGGAGAGGAACACGTCTTGGAAATCCTGCATCCTGAGGGCCTGACCGAAATTAGAGGAGGACTGGACTCTGATAAGTCAACTTTCTACTATTAACATCCCTCTACGTGCATGACATCACATACCCTCACACTCACCCTCACTCCCATCACTCCACTACATCCCACACACTCCACCATCACATCTCTCCAATCCCAATGCCAAGCCCTGCATGCTGTACCAATGCATGGACACCCTTCACAGACCTGCATGGACACTCATCACTAAAGCATGCACACCATAGAGAACTAACAATCCCACCATACACTAACATACACAAGTGAAAGCTAGCAGGGAAAATCCAACCTTAGAGGGGAAGCCACGGATGTACATTATGTCGGACAGAAACCATAACACATCATTTACACCCCCACATGTAAGCCAGCCAATGTCATCGGAGAGGAGGTGCCAGCACTATCCAGTCCCCCAACTGAAGAGGCCCACAGTGATGAGAGCAACTCTGGTCTTCAGGATCTGGATGATCTAGTTGGCCCATCAGGGGCCACTGGACAGCCGGTTACCCAGGCCCAGTCACACACCACCACAGAGCCTCCCCCATCAGGAAACACGACCACAGCTCCCACCCAGTGCACCCATACTTCTGTCCCCAGGACACATCAATTAGCAGTGTGTCCAACTCTACAGGGACCCCAGGGCACATCTCACAGAAAGACAATCAAGGACCTTGGGACAGTGGCAGTGGGCAGACTGTTCAGGGACAGAGGCACAGACCGAAAGGGACACTGGGAGGACTGCTGTGTGCCAGGGGGAGGACAGGCCCAGGGAACTGACTCTCCAGGAGGCACTCGCCAAGATCCTGGGAGCCTATCAACATTCCCAGGACATGATGGGCCAGGTCCTTTACAATGTGCAGGAGAACAGGTGGCTGCAGGAGGGACAGTACCAGGGTATCAGAGAGGACTTGCAGGCCATTAACAATACCCTGATCCCCATAGGGGTGCTGGCAGACATGGCCAACATTATGAGGGAGGCAGTCCCACTCCAGCGGGCCCCTGCCACTAGCAGTCATCTGAACAGCCTTCCACCTCTACTGCCGATAGTGGCCAGGAGGCCCCACCAAAGGACTCACAGGCCACCAGTACACATCCCGCCGCAGAAGGTGAACCACCCCACAAACGTTCCCTGAGATCCAGACAGAAGCCAGAGACAATTGCCAAGACCCACGCCAGGAAATGAGACTCTCCTGATTGTCACCCTTGTGTCCCACTCTGTCACCCTGTCCACCTTGAACTGCCATTGCTCCCCTTCCTATGTCCCCTTGGACAATGCACCTGTGCTACAAACAGACTGGAACAATACCCTGGACTTTCCTCCACTATCACCCCATCTCATTGCACTTGCCCCTCTATATATTAGCACTTCAATAAACACCCTTTCAAAAAAACACCATTTGGAGTATGTCATGTATATCAAATAGGTATTCAGTGAAAAAGGTACAAACATTGCAAATCAACTGTAAAGAGAATGAGCATAGATTAATGACTTGTAGCTATCTGTAGTGATCACACCAGGAGTGTATGTCAGGTCACCAACATCTGCAAAATGAATTGCCAGAAGGAACAGTAAGTGGGCCAAGAAGTTGAAAATGTCATCATGCCATTGATACACAAATTACAATCAAAGTCATTGAAATGTGAAGTGACACTGTCCTACTAGTGTGTCATAGGAAGTATTGTCGGATCACATCTGTTCTGTTGTTCTCATCCTCATCCTCTGCCTCCTCATCCTCACTGTCCACAGGGTCTACTGCTGGCACACAGGCATCTCCAGCCTCCTCATCCTGCAGGAATGGGACATGGCATCTGAGGGCCAGGTTATGCAACATGCAGCATGCCACTACTATCTGGCAGACCTGCTTTCGTGAGTAGCACATGGTCCACCTGTTAGATGGAGGCACCGGAACCTGGCCTTCAGGAGGCCAAAGGTCCTTTCAATTATCCTTCTGGTTCACCCATGTGCCTCATTATAATGTTCTTCTGCCCTTGTCTTGCCTTTCTTTACAGGGGTCAGCAGCCATGATAGTTTTGGGTAACCAGTCACCTTTAAATATTGAGGGACAACATTTAGCCACACACTATCCTATATGGCCCACACCATACCCATACACCAACATATACTGGGTGGGAACCAGGGCTCACATATTAGTCACACCCTATGCTTCTGTAGTTGGGACAACACATTTGTGATGCTGCTATTCCTTAGGACAAAGGCATCATGCACCGACACTGAATACTTAGCATTGACGTGGGAGATGTACTGGTCCGCCAAGCACACCATCTGAACATTCTTGGAGTGGAAACCCTTACGATTCCTGAACACCTGTTTATTCTGCCGTGGGGGGATGTATACACTATGTGTACCATCAATTGCCCCAATTATGTTGGGAATATCTCCCACTGTATAAAACTCGCCCTTCACTCTGGCCAAATCCTCAACCTGGGGGAAAGCAATGTAGCTGCAAATATGTTTTATCAGGGCAGACAACACTGTAGTCAGCACTATTGAGAACATTGGCTGTTACATTCCTGCTGCCAAGCCCACTGTCACTGGGAAAGAACCAGTTGCCAGGAAATGGAGTACTGATAGCACTTGCACAAGAGGGGGGATCCCAGTGGGGTGACGGATAGCAGATAATAGGTCAGGTTCCAACTGGGCACACAGCTCTGTGATTGTGACCCTGTCAAGCCTACAGGTGAGGATAATGTGCCTGTCCTCCAGTGTTGCCAAGTCCACCAGGGGTCTGTACATGGGGTTATATCTCCATTTTCTATTCATTCACAGCGATAGAAATCTAAGGGACAAAAGCCGGTAACAAACTGAACAATGAAGCTACAACAGTAGTTTGCATCCTGTAAACATGTAATGGGTCATTGTGATTTGTCCAGTATGTGCTAATATCTCCTGTGATGCCGCATTATTCCAGGGCCTGCCCCCCCCCCCTGAAATGGCATCCGCCTGTCCTGTGTGGAGGGACAGGTGGAAGTGAGTTAATTCAGTTGACGTTGTCCGCCATTGCGAGAGCATTGGGCCCTTTGAGGTACAGTGGCCAATGGTGATCTACACCGGGGGTGACGGTATGCATCGCCGCATACGTGACCTCTATTTTCTATCAGATTCCTCACTTGCTACCTGACCTTCCATAGGAGAGGACCTACACTGCATGTGCTGCTGTGACCTGTGTCTGGAACCTACCATGGCTCATGTGACCTGTGAAAGGGATCCAGCCTTCACTTCGGAGGAGTTGGAGAGACAGGTAGATGGGGTCCTACCTCAGTACGGACTGCTGTATGGGCCTCCAGACCAACAGGTGAGTACACTGTTTGCACAATGCATGTGGCATGAATGCATGGAGTTGTGTGTGTGAAGGCCTCATGTAAGGGGGATGGTTGGATGTCCTCTTGGCGGTGTACAGGTTGTGTGCTGGGCCATGTGTGTGGAAATGGTGATGGGAACCGGTATGGTGGGCCATATGTGTAACAGAGAGGACCGTTTGTCTAATGGTATTTTCCTGTGTGTATTGCCTCTGCACGTCAGCGCCCATCAATGGAAGGGTATATGGCATGCCATCGCGAAGGAGGTGTGGACCCTGGGGGTCAATGGCAGGCAGAGCACCCACTGTCGCAAACGGTGGGAGGACATTAGACGCTGGGCACGGAAGATGGTGGAGGCCCAGCTGGGGATGGCCTAGCAACGAGGAAGGGGTGCTCATTGAACCCTGACCCCCCAATGGCCTGCATACTGGCGGTGGCCTATTCAGAGCTGAATGGGTGCTTGAGGGCATCACAGCAGCCACAAGGGGGTGGGTACAGTGCCCATCATTACAACTTACTCGTGAAAGGTTGCTATCAGGGTGGGGGATGTGTGTCAGTAGGTGACCCTAGGCCAGGCCTGTCATTGCAGCGTAGGTGCCCTAGTGGATAGGGTTCTGAAGGGATAATCCTACTATTTAGCTTGTAGGCATCCACTACTGGTCACGGCTGCGTAGGTCACAGGTGTGCTGCATTTGGCAATGTGTGCCCCTCCTCATGCCTTGGTGGCAAGCTATTTCTCTGGTAGTGCAATGCATAGTGCATAGGCCTGTTCCCTGTGTGTAAGTGTGCTGTGTACCCAACGGTGGTGGTGGTGTAGCCACTTACCCAGTGGATCCCTTGTCTCTTCCCCCCTTCTTGTTTTGTCATCCTGTCCTTATGTGCATTAGCATCATCTGGCGGAGGAGCAGAGGTACCAGCGATGGAAGGAGCTGCAACCCACAGGACCCAGGAGGCAGACTCCATTGACGGTAAGGGCACCAGTGAGACAGAGGGGGAGGGGAGCACCACAGCAGAGACTGGAGGGGACAGTTCAGACACAGATACCTCCTCCTATGGAAGCTCCCTAGTGGTGGCAGACACTTCTGTGACCACCCCAGTTACAGATACAGCCACTACGCTGCGTACCAGCAACGCCAGCACCGCCCTTCCAGCAGCCCCTCAGAGTTTCCCTTGCCCGCTCATCTAGGAGCGTGGGCATCTACTTTGCCCCAGGCACCTCAGGCCCTGCCCCAGTGAGCCCTGCTGCCCTGAGTGAGGAGGCTATTGACCTCCTGAGATCCATCTCTGTAGGGCAGTCAACCATTGTGAATGCCATCCAGGGGCTAGCAGCCCAGATGCATCAATCTAATGCATTCCTGAAGGGCATTCACACTGCATTGGCAGCCCAACAGAGATCGATTCAGGCTCTGGCCTCCTCTCTGATGGCAGCCATTTTCCCTGTTTCTACCATCCCCCCTCCAACTTCCACTGCTCGGTTCCATTCCCCTCAACCCTACCCTATCTCAGGCACACATACAGATGAGCATGCACACAAGACAACACCCAAGAATGTAACAGGCAAACACAAGCACCACACGTCATCCCACAGGCACTCACACAAACACCATCCAGTTGTAGACACAACAACATCCACTATTTTCACTGTCTCCCCATCCTCCCCCTCCACCAGCTCCCTCCCAGACATGTCTACACTCACACCTGCATGCACTACAACAGCATCCACTACCAGCATCATCACCACACCAAGCAGAACACACACCTCATTGGCAGACACCTCCACAAATACATGCACACATCCCCTGTGTCTTCTCCCACTGTGTCTGTCCCCCCTCCAAAGTACACAAACACAAGCATTCAGACATCCAAAAGCCATCCACCTCACAACAGCATACAACCCATGCACCTGAACCCTAATCCAGCAGACAAACACCTCCAACAACCACTTCCTCATCCTCCACTCCCATTCCTTCTCCCTCTTCCCACCCAAATGTTCCTAAAAACTTTTCTTATCCACCATTGACCTCTTCCCTATCCCCCACTTTCTGCATGTATGGCCAGGGCAACACAAACCCAGCCAAGCACCTCAGCCACACAGTCCACAGGCACAGTCCTAACCGCACCCACTCGTGGTGGAAAGGGATCCAGGCCACATGTACTGAAGGGAAAGGACAAGGAGCCTGCACCTGCCATCCAAAAGGTCAAGGAGCCTGTACCAGCAGGCAGGAATGGCAAGGAGCCTGCCCCAGAAGGCAGGAAGGGCAAAGATCCTGGACCAGCAGCTGTGATGGAGCCCCCACCACCAACCATAGTTGTGCATCTGTCCAAGGGTGCAGGGGATGTGCAGGAGCCTCCCCCCACCAGCAGCACCAAGACTGCAGTTTCTTGATAGTATTTGGTGGCTGGACTTCTCTAAAAAGTGCAGGGCCAGGTTCTTGCCCTCCGTTGATAGCTCATATCCATGAACAATACAGTGAGGAAGGCTATTTTAGTTTTCCTAAAATTAAATTTGCAACCAAGGGCTGCCAATCCCAGAATGATCCGATCGACCCTGACAAGATGAATGTTGAGGTCGTCATCTGTGAGATGGATGCCATCCACATAGGACAATGTCTCAGGATCAATATCATGCAATATAGATGATACACAGACTGGGAAGAACCCTGGGCTGTTCTTGTAGCCTTAGGGCAGATGACTGAAGTGTTTTTGTGAGCCTTATTAGAATGCGCTCAGATCCCGACTTTCATGTGCTAAGTTTTGGCAGAAAAAAACCATTGGAGATATCCAAGTTTGTTTTGTATTTCTTGCACACTCTTTTATTGATTAGTGCTGTGATGTGTGAATTTTGTATTGCTTTTGTGTGTGTGTGACTGTTTAAGTGTCTGTAATCCAAGGCTCTTCTATATGAATGGTCGGGGTTTGCAACGGGGAATAACATTGCAGAGACACAGGGCTCCTGGTATCCAAACTGAGTGAGGATCTCCCTCACTGGATCTTTAGCTTTATGTTTAACAGGATTTTGGGGCTGATGCTGGGGTGTAGACTTATCCAACCTACATGACTGCAGTATAGCGCAGGTGCCTGTGCTAAAGCCCAGTTAACAGTGTAGGCTTGTTTTACCACTTCTGGAACAAGATCAGAGAAAGAAGGCAAAATGACATCTTTCCCATCTTACGGGCGTGCTCAGGTGGCCAGTCTCTCCCTTCTATGTCTCCCTCAATTTGGATATTTAACTCATAACCCCTGTCTGGTGGGAGAACACACCCCTCCACAGTCTCGACTGCAATAATGCTGCTAGTTGCTAATGCATCTGGGTGATCTTTCAGACTCCGGCAACATATTGTGACTTCTGCTGCACTATCCAGCAGTGTCATCGCCCATGTCTTGTTCTTTAGCAATGTTCTTGAGTTTACTGGCATTGTTAATTGAAAGTGCTGCAACCTTTTTCTTTTTAAAGTGTGGCTTCTGTTGTGGGGACTTGTCTTCTTTTTTGTCTGAAGACTGGGACAATTCTTTTTTCTGTTTCACATAGTCAGGACATTGCGTTGACCAGCCCACTCTCTTGCTACCTCTATCTGGTGCGTCCTGAAAGGAACGAAAGGGACATGAATCAGTATATCTATAATGAGCTTTTATACTTTCTCTTTTTCTGAGATGATCTCTACTTTTGGAGTTCTCTGGGTAAGGAGAGTCTGCTCTTTGACTTCGTCCGTCTTTAATATGTTTTTGTTTATTACAGTGCATTCTACAACCCTGCTGTGCCTGTTTGGTACCTTCCGTAGGGGTGGTACTCTGTATTTCAGGCTTCTTCAGCTTGGATTCCAAACTATCTTGTCCTATACTGGTATAGGTAATAGAAATTGTTTTTGGTAGCTGTTTCTCCTGTTCCAAGTGTGGAATGTCTCAGAGCCGCTGGTGTATAGCCAACGCTACCACTCACCCTTTAATGTTACTGAGTATTATAGAGCAGACTGCGTCAAAGTTATGCATCAGTTTCATCCCCAAATCTAGGGCTGGAGCAGCCCCATGTTCAGTCTTAATTTGATTTAACACTTGCGGTAAATTGGCAAGTGTCAGGGTACTGTGTTAGGTAGTGTGAGTCACAGCGAAGACTGTACTCCTTGTGGCACAGTCATCCACTGAGGGAAACATTCTGAAGGACAAGCACATTGTGAGAATTATGGGGGTCATTACAACATTGGCGGTAAATGCCGCTTACCGCCGTGCAGAAGACCACTAACACACCTCCTCGGCCGTGGAATTCCGCCACAGCTATTACAACCCACAGCTCGGAATCCGCCAAAATTTAGACACCCACACAAGTCTGCCACACTAAAGATAAACTGGCGATAACAAAACCTCCACTGTCACGCCAACAGGAATACGCCCACACTATCACGACCCACGAATCCACGCGGCGGTCTTTCAACTGCGGTATTCCATTGGCGGTACACACCGCTGTGCTCAAAATACACACACAATTACAAAACACATCCACATTGGACAAATCAAAATACACACACCTGATACACATACACAGACCACTCCCACACACCCAATACACTATAAAACACACACCCACATCACCCACAAACCCTTACGACCACAATTGCGACTGAAGGCCAGAAAGAGACACCATCATCCATCTGCAAACTAGCATCCACAGGCACTCAACACCATCACTCACACAACATCCACACACAAAACACCACACACCCCTAAACATTACCCCACACATCTCAACACACACCACCCCACACATCACCCACACCACCCCATGGCACCGCAAAGACACCCCAGGTTCTCTGAGGAGGAGCTCAGGGTCATGGTGGAGGAAATCATCCAGGTAGAGCCGCAGCTATTCGGATCACAGGTGCAGCACACCACCATAGCTAGGAAGATGGAGCTATGGCGCAGAATCGTGGACAGGGTCATCGCAGTGGGACAGCACCCAAGAACACGGGATGACATCAGGAAGAGGTGGAACGACCTACGGGGGAAGGTGCATTCTGTGGTCTCAAGACACCACATCGCGGTTCAGAGGACTGGTGGCGGACCCCCACCTCCTCCCCCACAACTAACAACATGGGAGGAGCAGGACTTGGCTATACTGCATCCTGAGGGCCTCGCAGGAGTAGCTGGAGGAATGGACTCTGGTAAGGCAAATCTCTCACTACTTCATCCCCCACCCGACCTGCATGCTATCACATACCCCCACCCTCACCCCCATCACTCCAACTCCTCACATATGTCCCTCTATCACAACCCACCCGACCCAACACCAAGCCCTGCATGCAACACTAAAGCATGGATACCCATCACCAATGCATGGCCACTGCACATACCCACACACACACCTAAACATTTAGCACACAAGGTCCTACACAAGAATGCAAGCACTGGGGTACAGGGTCACCCACCCATTGCACACCATGGCACACACAGATGCAATAATCATGCCTTTACACCCCTGCAGGACCCCTACCTAGCGTCACCGGACAGGAGGTGCCAGACATGTCCACTCCCCCCCACAGAAGAGGTCCATTGTGATGACAGCAGCTCTGTCCACCTGGATCTAGATGACCAGCCCGGCCCATCTGGGACCTCAAGACAGTCAGTTCCCTTCACACTGGCACAAGCCACAACAGAGTCTCCCCCCTCTGGAAACACCAGCACAGCACCCACCCAGCGGGCCCAAACCTCTGTCCCCCGGACACGTCAAGCAGCAGTTTGTCCCCCACTACAGGGAACCCAGGCTAACCCACCACCCCAACAACACCAGGGCCCTGGGGGCAGTGGCAGTGGGCACACCGTTCAGGGGACAGAGGCCCAGGAACACAGGGGAACTGGACGGCCTGCTGTGCACAGGGGGTGGACAGGCCCGGGGAACCCACTCTCTATGAGGCCCTCTCCAACATCATGGGAGCATACCACCATTCCGAGGAGACGATGGCAACAGTACTGGCCAAGTTTCAGGAGACCCAGCGGCTGCAGGAGGAACAGTATTTGAGTTTCAGGGAGGAACTCAAATCCATCAATACCACCCTGGGCACCATTGTAGGAGTGCTGAAGGAACTCATCAACACCAGGAGGGACACTGTGGCACTAGCCTGGACAATGAACTGCCCACCACCTCCGCCGGTGCTAGTGGACAGGAGGCACCGCCAAAGGACCACCACACCAGCACCCCACCCCCTGCAGATGGAGAACCACCACGCAAACGGTCCCTGAGATCGAGGACAAAAGGCAGAGAACAATGCCAAGACCCCCGCCAAAAAATGAGACCACCCTGATTGTCATCCTTCTGTCCCACTTTGTTACCCTGTCCATCCATCAACTGCCCCAGCTCCACTTCCTATGCCTCTTTGGACAATGCACCTGTGAGACTAGTAGACTGGACTCTGCCATGGACATTCCTCCACCATCACCCCTGACCATTTTACAACACCCTCCAATATTTTGCACTTAAATAAACACCCTTAAAGCACAAAACAATCTGGAGTCAGTCTGTGCTTTCGAAAATGTGTATTTGCAATAACTGTGGAAAACTGCTATATCCATTGTATTGTCAACATACCTATGTCACACAGCTCTAGTCCATGCGGAAACAAAGCAGATGTCACACAGTGGGACCCACATCTGTGAAATTGAAAGGGAAAGTGACAACTCAGGGTCAATACACTGGGTGAAAGTGACAGACAGATGAGAGGTAGAACAAGGGTATCAGATGTAGCAGGCAGTGATGTCTTCTTACCTGTGTCTCACTGGAAGTATTTATGAATCACTGTGTTTCTGTTGTCGATATCCACTTCTTCTGCTTCCTCGTCTTCACTGTCCACAGGCTCCACAGCTGCCACAACACCACCATCTGGACCATCATCCTGCAGAAAAGGCACCTGTCGTTGCAAAGCTAAGTTGTGAAGCATACAGCAGGCCACGATGATCTGGCACACCTTCTTTGGTGAGTAGAATAGGGAACCACCTGTCATATGGAGGCACCGGAACCTAGCCTTCAGGAGGCCGAAGGTCCTCTCTATAGCCCTCCAGGTTCGCCCATGGGCCTCATTGTAGCGTTTCTCTGCCCTTGTCCTGCGATTCCTCACTTGGGTCAGTAGCCATGACAGGTTGGGGTAACCAGAGTCACCTGCAAATGTCAAGGGACAACTGTTAGACACACACTAACTCTTAGGGACATCCCCAGACCCAGACACCTATTCACACTGTATAGGGTCCATGTCCTCACCTAATAGCCACAAGGTGCATCTGGAGTTGCCCCATTACATAAGGGATGCTGCTATTCCTCAGAATGTAAGCGTCATGCACTGAGCCAGGAAACTTGGCATTCACATGGGAGATGTACTGGTCAGCCAAACACACCATCTGCACATTCATACAATGGTAACTCTTCCGGTTTCTGTATACCTGTTCACTCCTGCGGGGGGGCCAAGGCCACATGTGACCCATCAATGGCACCTCTGATGTTGGGGATATGTCCCAGGGCATAGAAGTCACCTTTCACTATAGGAAAGTCCTCCACCTGAGGGAAAACGATGTAGCTGCGCATGTGTTTCAGCAGGGCAGACAACACTCTGGACAACACGTTTGAGAACATGGGCTGGGACATCCCTGATGTAATGGCCACTGTTGTTTGAAAAGACCCACTGGACGGGAAATGGAGTACTGACAGCACCTGTACTAGAGGGGGGATTCCTGTGGGATGGTGGATAGCTGACATCAGGTCTGGCTCCAATTGGGCACACAGTTCCTGGATTGTGGCACGGTCCAGTGTGTAGGTGACAATTACATGTCACTCCTGCATTGTCGACAGGTCCACCAGCGGTCTGTACACCGGAGGATGCCGCCATCTACTCACCTGCGCCAGCAGACGTGCTCTATGGAGGAGAACAGCAAGCAGAGAGTCAGCCAACACTGAGGTACGAAAACACAACTTTATTCCACAATTTTTTTAATCCGCGATGTGCCTGTATTAGTGTGTATGCAAGGCCTAGATATGTGTGACGCATTTAAAATGAATGCAATGTGGCCCCTTGAAATAGCAGCTGCCTGACTTGTAATGTGGGACAAGGGGATATGAGGTAACTGTACTGGCGTTGTACACCGTTGCAGTAGGCCAATGACGATGTACACCGGCGGTGACGGTACGCACCGCCGCGGACTTCACCACCATTTTCTTTCTGTTCACTCACATGATACCTGATCTTCGACAGGAGAGGACCTACACTGCAAGTGCTGCTGTGACCTCAGTCTGGAAGAGACAATGGCTCATGTGTCTGGGGAAAGGGCCCCTGATTTCACCACGGAGGAGTTGGAGAAACTAGTGGATGGGGTCCTCCCCCAGTACACGCTACTCTACGGTCCTTAAGACAAACAGGTAAGTACACTGTGAGCATGCCGAATGGGCAATGCCTGGGTGGAGTGGTGTGGATGGAAGATGGGGGGGGGGATAATGAGGTGTGCATGAAATGACGGTGAGTGCATGTGCTTCATGGCAAGGGTAGGGATGTGGACCAATGACTGTGCCACCAGCACCACTTCACAGGACACCGCCGCCACCAGCACCACTGCCAAGGACACCGCCGCCACCAGCACCGCTGCCAAGGACACCGCCGCCCCCAGCACCGCAGGCCAATGAGCACCGAAATCTCCGATGCTACTGAGGCCGCCACGAGCAAGATGAAGCACTCTGGGCAAAAAGCCACCTCCAGAACCAGTGGAGAAAGGCATCCACTACCTCAGTCCTTGGCAGGATGACGCACTCCAGGCACAAAGCCCCCTCCAGAACCAGTGGAGAACCAGTGGAGATTCACATCCACTACCTCTGTCCTTGGCAGGATGAAGCACTCTGGGCACAAAGCCCCCTCCAGAACCAGTGGAGAACAGCATCCACTACTGTGGCTTTGCACTCCCCAGGATAAAGCAGTGGGCAAACCACCCACTGGAGAGACTTGTGAGACTGTGGCTTTGCACTCCCCAGGATACAGCAGTGGGCATGGAGCCCCCTCGTGGATCTGGCGTCGTGCACTCATCCGGCTGAGGTGCCACCCCTTCGCTTCCCCCTGAGGAGCCTGTTGTATTTCTATCTGATGCCCCTGCAGTGTTCTCTCCGTTTTGATCGGGTATCTTGTCTGGGCCTCGCCCATGCATTTTGGGCCCAGTGGTCCTCAGGCTTTTATGGTGCAATACCTTGGACTTGTATTCTTGGTGTATATATTTGTTTATAGTGAATATATATTTTTTGAGTACTGGATTTTAATTGATTGCAAACTTTCAAATCATTTCCTTTTGTCTTTGTATTCTTCCAGGGGGTTTGGGGGGTGTTATTGTAATGTATCATGATGTATTAGTGTGTGTGTTGTAGTGGGTGAGGGTGGGGATGGGGGTGTTGCGTGTGTTTGTCTCTCTCTTTCCCTCCCCCTCCCCTGTGTGGTAGGTGCAGTACTCACCGTGGTCTTCGGCGCCGGCATTCATGCTCCTGGTAGAGGAGCAGGAAGACAAAGGCTTGGAGAATCTGGAGTTCCGGTTCCATGGTGTCCTGGTCCCTCGTGGGGTGTGTAGAGGTGAGCGTTTTCCCTCCCAAGTCCTGTTTCTGCCGTGTTTTTGTTCGTGGTGATTGGACTGTTGTAATTCTGTGGGCGGTACATCTGCCTGTCTGTTGGCGGTTACCGCCACGGTGTTTGTTTGGACCGCCATGGCGGTCGGAGTGTTAAAGTGGCTGTCTATGTTTCCGCCCCGGTTGTGATTCCATTTTTTTTACCTCCGGCCTGTTGGTGGTTTTACCGCCGCTTTAACACCGACCGCCAGTGTTGTAATGACCACCTATTTGTTTTTCCTGTGGACCCGTATGGGGATGCACAGTTTCCAGCTCATTAGTTTTCTAGGCTGTCCAGAACGGGATCTTCTTTAGTTCCGTGGGCACTTTGCCCATGATAGAATGTACCGTTTGTGGGTTAATCCCAGTAGTGGCCAATTGATATCCAGCGGGTACTGGTGTTATGTTGAAAGTTTGCATTACAAACTGAAAAAGTCATCTATATAGTGTAATTAGCTCATTGGAAAGATTGTGTAGATCAGCTTCCTGCATGTTTTGTACACCGGAGTGAGGTGTTTATGTGGCAAACTTTGGCCACGTTTGTCTGTCATTACCTAAGGGACCTAATCTCACAGGTTGTATTACATGTGGTAGGGTGCCATTAAACCAGTTCTGATGCTTTTGATAAGTAATCAGTATTTCAAGATATTGGTATGCTTCGTACCACTATGGAACATTTGCAATTCTGTATGTGTGGAATGTGAATGTAGTGTTATCTTCCTTAGGGAAGGTAACCCAGGAATAGAATGTTTCTCTGTGGTAAGCTTCGTTAGCTTCTACAATTAGTGTAACACCCCCACCTTCATCAGACAAGCCATTCTCTATTAGATGGAGTGTTAATGAATCACTGACATTCTTGAGAATGTCTATGGCCTTAGCCATATTGTGAACCGGGTACATGGGCACACCAAATGGGGAGAAACTCCTTTAAGGCGTTCAAGCTTGAATAACTTACATCCTAGTTAGGTGTTCCCTGTTCAGCTGAGGAGGACCACGGAGGTCTCCATTTAATGGTACTTAGGGTACCTGTTATGTGTGAAACAGAGATACATAGGGTATCTGTAAATTAGTGCCAAAACACCATCATTGGTGGTGCCATGTCGTAGTTGGACCCTTGCTCAAGGCAAGACTGCTGGTTTAGGGATGAGAGCACTTTTGTTTGTAGGCGACAAGGCCAATCCTACAACAAGTCATAACTGTCGGCCCAACCCTCCTGGCTCACAAGCAGAACCTCACCAGAAACCCAAACAGTAAAGGTGATTTGTGGCAGCCTTTACGCATGGACTTAAGAGTGCAACATCTAAGGGGAGCCGTGGTTAAACGGAGATGACCCTTTTCTCTCATGAGCAACACGTCTCAGTCACACACATTCAATGAAGGTGATGCAGTAAAGTTTTCAATAGGTTTTATTAACAAGTCTGCAATCTACTGTAAATTGCATGGGCTGCAATGATTAGGATAATAAACAATGCAAGAAACAGAATTGTAAAAGTGAGACGTGAATACAAACAGTCCCCCATCTTGCAACAACATGAGATGTGAAATAGGCCTTAATACCCTAGTATCATGAACCTAATCTCTACCCTAAAGAGATCTAGGTGTGTTAAATCTAATCTGCCAGTACCATGTCCATGAGAAGAGCCCCTCAACCCTAGTTACCTTGGAATGAGGTCTCTAGATCAGACTGGGTCTGCATTAAGGCGACATGTAGCATAGATAGCGTTGATGGCATCTGGTAGGAATCCCTCTGATAATCTTGTCTGTGTGAGATGTATTTAAACAGATCTTGTAGGACCCCTCACACAGGGATGTTCCTAAACAATAGATAAGAAGGCATGCTTTGAGCGGCAATCACATAAATAATCCTCTCCAAAAGTACATTATGTTCCTGTCACACGTAAGTTGGAAAGAACATGATGTGAATACCTACATATATCACTTGTCTGTGACACTGATAGTGACGCCTTCACATAGTGGCACTGATAATGTGAAATCAAAACTTGTTCCTAACTATAAACTTAGCAGCCATCTTGGAAGAAATAATTAAATAAATGCACTCAAATAGAGCAGGCAAAGTAGGTTAAAAGTTACTAGGTGACGGGCACAGGTCTGCAAGCCAAAAGGCTAAGCCATCTTCTGGGCCTCATTAAAACCAAATAGGATTCACTACACTAATACAGCTGTTTTCACCTTCACCTATTCACCCCCTCCTTGTACTCAAGTGGAAAGCCAGGACGGAATGTGAGCACTGGTCAGAAGAGGCTATTTTTCCACTTCCCACTTCCTCCCACCCATCGAGAGAACCTCTGTGGTACCCTGCCTTTGAGTGGATGTAGTCCTAATTTGACAAACTGACAGCAGTGGTATCAAGCAAACTAAGGTGGCCTAACATACCACTACTCACATTAGGGTGATTTAAACTTGAGGAGCGTATGCTCTTTAAGCTCTAATTCAACAATATTGACCTGGATTACGAAGCTACCCCTGTAAAAGGGCAGAGCAAGTTGTGTAGAGAAAAGCCCCCACATAAGGCAAATCTCACTTGTCAACAAAACCACCTAATTACATCATGGCAGTCTCACTGGCATTCGCTGTCAGAGCTACCTCATCTGTCTATGCTAGGCTTCCTGTAATGAAGCAGTTTCTTAGACCATGTCAGTAGTTTCCATGTTTAGCCTGCAAATAAATTGACATATTCTGTGGTTGGGCTGAGCCCTACACAACACGCCTAGTTATCCACATATGAGTTATTGAAATATAACGCATATTTCTTCCAAATTGGCTTAGCTTGCATTTCTGCAAGCCATATTTCTCAGTAGAGGATCTCTGCAAAGTAACTAAGAATACAGATAGATGAACAAAACAAAGGTTGGATGTGTCCCTATGTATTTGAAACTGTAATTAGCAGTTTTAAACTTCACATTTTCCTGGCACCAACTGCTTCAAAAACATACCAGTCACAATGTAAATGTAACATGATATTTAGGGGCAGATTTAAGAAAGGTGGTGCTGCACCCAGATAAAAATAGCCTCAAAAAAGGACAATTTTTGCAGTCACCCTAAAAATATGCATGGCGCATGCAGAATGTGGTGCAAAGTGGTACATAGTGGCGCAATGCATGCATTGCGCCACTCTGTAAATATGGTGCGGTGATTTTGAAGCCTAACGCCACATTAGCATTAAAAAATGACGCACATGTGGCACTAAAGCTTCATAAATCTGGGCCTTGATGTGTAACTACTGATTGAGAACTATGTCCAGAACAAGATATGTTGTAAAACCTTGACAGCTGTAGGGTAAAAAAAACATTGTGCCTCTAGCCAGCTATGTTACATTCCAGTTTCATATACATTTCTGTTTCTGCACACTTTTTCTTTACCAACCACAACTTCTCTTCTCTCCAACTACCATTTCAAGGTATCTCCCACACAATGCTGAGGTGTAGTGACTTTGGTTTTCTTTTCTGTCTCATTTGTCTGGAAGTGGTGAGGTGTTGTTGGGTGCAGTTGACAGCTCTGCATTGCTTACGGAAAGCTGCATCATCTTGGTTTTAGGGACATAGATCTCTAGAACAGATGTTGTGCCGAATAGGACTGTCTCAGAACATGACATCTATGACGTTAGTGCAGTTGTGCATCAAGAAGTATAAATATGCCCCTTAGTCTTTAACAAAACCTTTCTTTCTGGTAACTAACTCAGAGTCACCAGGACAACGCCATAACTTTAACAAGATGAGGCAGCTGTTTTGGTCCTTTATACACTGACTATTTTGAATATTGTGAATTTCTGATATCTCTTTCTGCTACCGGCTGTCACTTGCCGTCACTTGAACGTGGCTTCACTGAGAGAGTGAAAGGTTATTATTGTGCCTGCGTAATAGTTCAGAGGTACAACTTGTTTTATGGGCGTGGTTGGCAGTGAGTGGTGATTTCACATAGGGTAAAGGTGCAAGTAGCATAATGCTCTCCTCTCCAAACCAGCCACATCCAAACAGTAGTACTTCCCAGGAAGAACGAGTATTCAGACACATGCATATTATCGTATGGGAAGCCGTTCATGTCAAAATTACAACTCCTCATATTAGACACCTCCTGAAATACATTGCGTGCTGCAAAATGAATATGACACACACCAGAATGAATGTACTATGTGTCAAAATAATTATGATACCTGGCAGAGTGAGTCTGAATTGAACCAAAACAAATATAAAACCTGGCAGAATGAATATGCTACTTAGTGCTCAATATGAATAACACACTCACCAAATTGATTAAGAAATATATCGCAACTGCACCCGTCGCACACCAGCAACTCCGCCGGCTCCATTCGGAGGCGGCTTCCTCGTTGCTGGTGCTTTCCCGCTGGGCAGGCGGGCGGCCTTTTGGTGGTCGCCCGCCAGCCCAGCGGGAAAGTCAGAATGACCGCTGCGGTCTTTTGACCGCGGTACGGTCTTCTGGCGGTTCCCGCCAGGCGGGCGGCTTCCGCCACCCGCGGGGGTCAGAATGACCCCCTAAGTCTCTTCCTACAACTATTTGTAACTGTTGTCCAAACCTTACCGGCTTACTAGCAGTACCTCACCAAAAACACAATAGTAAAAGGTGATTTGTAGCAGTCGCTTACGCATGGACTCAAAATACAATATCTCAGGGTTGTCGTGGTTAAACGGAAATTACCCTTTTCTCACAGATTTATTATGTCTCATACAAACAAAGGCAATAACACAGATGCAGTAAAGTTATAATAGTTTTTATTCAACATAACTGCAATTTGTGATAAGTTGCATGAACAGCAATGATTAGGATAATGAATATACCAAGCAACAGTATTGTAAAGAGGAGAGTCATTGTTATAAAGACCCCCACCATTATGCAATATATGAAAGAAATATATGTATATGTAAAAGATGGAATAAGCCCTAATACCCTAAGGAGAGTAGGTCTAACCTCCTACCTAAAAAGGAAGAGCTGGGTTCGTTAAACCTAATCTGCCAAAACCGTGTCCATGAGAGGAGCCCCCAACCCTTGTTACCTTGGAATGAGGTCTCTATCTCAGACTCTGCAGGGACACGAAGACTGGATCAGTGTCAAGATGACTGCAGCATCGGTATCAGCGATGGTGGCGATGCCCTCTGGTCGGAATCCCTCTGATTATCTGTCTAAAAGTGTGTTGTATTTATACAGATCTACAAGGTCCCCCGACATAAGTGTTATTCATAACAATAGATAACAGGCATGCTTGGGACGGCAATTAATATCAACAATCCCTCGAAAGTATAGAGAGGGAAAATCCCTAAGTGTGAATGCCTACTGTATGTTTGTCTTTCGTGCTTGATCTTGACGCCTTGGCGCAGTGACACTGATAATAGAACCCATAATAAGTGGCATAACTATAAACAAGGCCGCCATTTTAAAGGAAATAAATAATTAAATGGACTAAGCCAGAGCAAGCTAAGTAGGTTAAAAGTCACTGGGTGACGGGGGCACGAGTTTACAAGCCTACGGCTAAGCTAACTCCTGTTAACCCGTTAAAACAAACTAGGATTCACTGCACCCTCCCCATTGCCGTAACAGGTATGATGAAGGTAAAGAAAAACCCAATCGCTAAAAAGCTGCTACTGAACTAAAAAGCCCAAAAACTTAACGAAAAAATAAATGCTGTGTTATAAAATTTGTTTAAAAAAAAAAAAAATGTTTAGATACTTTAATATCAACCATGACAAGTATAGCAAACTTTTAGTATAATTGCTTCTTTGATTTAGAATCGGGAACTGGCAAGCGAATTCATCAAATGATGTGCTATATGCAGGATCATGAAGAATGTCATTGAAGTCACCATTCAAGGATCTCAAAAATGAGTCAACATCGTCAGAAGTGAAATCGAGAGCTGGACGGACAAACGGATCCACAGAGCAGAAGTGAGCCATAGTCATCGGTGTATCGACACTCGCTGTAGCGTCCTCATCCATGTTAGATCGAATAACAGAAGGCTCATAGGTGGCCTCGCGGAGCAACCTCAGTCTCAAGGGGCATGACCGTGTATGAACCCTCATCGGGGACATCAGCAGTTCGTGGTCCACAGGAGATGTCGGTGCAACAGCAAGACAGACCATAGGCAGATGTTCAAAGAGACACCATATGCAGCGGAACACCGGTTGTATGCACCACAGTAGAGGCCGGATTGACAATGACCAGTCAAATTCCAGTTCCACCAGCAAAGGTGTACCGAAGATCCGAACCATGCGTTCACGGCACAGCTGCGTTGACGGGAGCGGCTCCATTGCTCTGTGTCGCTGGAAAAAAACAACCACCGCGAATCAGAAAGAATAGCAGTAGTAGTCCGCCAATTAAAGCCAAAATAATTGGAAAGCCACCAAACACACTGGAAAAGAGTGAATGGATGGCTGATGGGATGACTCCGAAGACAGTCTGGAATATGGACACAAAACCAGACCCGACAGCCTTAAAGAAATGAACAATCCCAGTTGTGCTTGAAGCATTGAATATTCTGGACACCAACTCTCCAAAGTGTTTGGGGAAATCGGTATTTAAAAGGGATTGTATCTCGGCTGATGATCTCGCAACCTGGAGATCATACGTCTCTTTTGCGGATGTCAATGCGACCTGTTTTTGAAACAATAGCGCCTTCAGTCTACTCAACTTGTCATAGTTCACATTAATAGTATCAATTTGGGGCCACATTTCAGATACTTGTATCTCTCGTGTGGGGGGAAACAAAACATGACCACAACACGTAACAACCTTCGTGACTGAGATTGCGTAGGCAATTCCAGGTCGCAAGCCGCAACAGCTGTCATCGCTCAGAAGAACATAACTCCCATTAGAAAGAACATGAAACACTGAACGAATCAAGGGGACGGGAGTCCCCTTCAGAAAACAGGCCAAATTCGCGACCCCCGCATTGCAAAGACCGTGAAGAGACACCTGTTTGCATATCATGGAATGACGAACAGTAGTCTCACATTCACTTCCGCTAAGAAAGACCTCTTGTTCGCCGTTCAGACATCGATACTCAAAGGGCAACTCCCACTCTTCCTTAATAAAGCTATCTCCTAGCCATTCATATCGTCCCACTGCAAGATGTTTCAGGCAGCTTGAGAAACGAAACGTTGAAAACGGTAAATTAATAATGCCGTGTAAGAGCCAGATAGTTGAAGGACTCCCTGCTACCGTGAAGGGCAACTTATCTAATTTTTCTACTTGAAGCAAGGTGACACGAGCCTCTCTTTTAGCCATTGTCACTTGTTCCCTGGAAAAATTAAAAGCAGCGAATAGTTCACTCCCATTAAGGTATTTCCATGGAATGTGGCCACTTTTCAGCGTCTGTAATGCCCAACTCAGCTGCATGATGGAACGCAGCTATGTTTGCCCATGATATAACCGAGACAAATCAGTCTGAGTGATATCAATAGCAGATGACACTATATTTGACAGGGAATAAATCCTGTTGGATAGCGTGTTCATACCATTGTCGACAACAGCCAATGTTTTTTCCAAATTTTCTTTATCAAGTTGCCGTAAACGTGCAGCAGCCTCAATTTGAGAAAGTTTCCAAATTTCATTATACATGGCATATAAAAAACGTTTCGAGCGTTGCTTTCTAGGACCTAATAGGAAATCTTGTAGGTCTATTCTGTCAGAAAGAGTATTCAGGTGTTGTTTCACCGCTGTTAAGGTGTTCGTTTGTACCCATTGTTGGCACAGCTTGCCCACACTGTAAGTTGTAATTATACCAGCATGCTGACCTGACAAGAAGCGAGGGTCTGGTCTATGAATGGAAAAAACCCCTGAAGAGTTCAAAAAACGCCTTTGACACTCATCAGTATCGGTGGGCCATACCAACCATCCCCCCGGACTGGAAAGTGAAGAATTATAGTCACCAGCCTTAACCAATGCATCCAGCCTTTCCTCAGAAACATTTAGAAAGTGTTGCCAATCTTTAAACTTTATTGGTGTAGGGATACTGGGTGTGTTTAGATCCTTTATTTTAGCTAATCCCAGACATGATGTCTGCTCAACAGTGTCATTTAAAAAAATCATTTGCACAGGAATTAAGCAAGCTCGAAACAAAGCCTCCCTACCCTGTATCTGCCAATCTTGCGTCCCCCATACACTCTTCAAATCAATAGTTCTTCCAATATTCATAACCCTCAATCGAAAGTCGGGAAACAAAGGGATCTGAATAAATCAGTTTTGTATCTGTTAGCAACAGTTTTCTAATGTGTGTCTTAGGTAATTTAAAATAATAAGATTCAGCTTTCGTTGTATCATGCCCAGAAAAGTATGTGAATTCGTCACTGTAATACTTTGGACTCCCCACCCGTGGTGTTGAACAATGTTCCCATTGTGTGTAGTTAAAAAGAGGCCTATATCTAGTTGCACGGTGCAGGTCGTGATGTCCCCAATTATTATAGCAGAACATTTCACCATAATTCATTGTAAAATCATATACATCATCACTTCCAAAAGCGGAGTAGTCCTTCATTTCAGTTAGCATGGAATCCACTGTTTGGACATCCCAATCATCAGAGACAACATTAGGTGTAATAACATCAGACATAGAAATTTTGAACACGTATGGTATTTGAATTATCTCTGTAGGCCCGTATATATCGAACGGAACTTTGTCCGAAACAATCCCATCAGAAATTGGAATAGCTGTAATATTGACAGGGGACAAATCACGTCAGACCTTATGTGATGAATGATGCAGTGTTAAAATTACATCAACAGGCTCCACTGAGGAGCGATCAGCAATATAGTGACCATTAATTAGTAAAAAGAAAACAGTCACAAAACCAATCCATAAAAACAATGCAATAAATGTCAAACAGAACCAGAGATAGTTCCATGGATATATCAAATAGTTCTTTTTAAGCCATTGATAGAACTTGCTACCTCTGGAAAGTTTGTCAGCCTCAGTTGAGGATGAATCTGAAGAAAGGCCTATATCTAGTTGCACGGTGCAGGTCATCAATGTCCACAAAATAGCCAGAGGAAGTCTCCGCAAACACAGGACTCATCGAATTCCCATCCACTGTTCGTGGAGGCTCATGATAGATGACGTTACCAGTCGTGGAAGTGTTCGTGTAAAATACAGCCAAATCCTGTAGCGGTGTGTTCTCCGAAGTTGTTACAGGAACCAACAAAAGTTCTTTTTCCGCCCTCCCCATGGTCGAGGAAGTGTCTGGAACGGCAGCTGACATAGTTGCATAGTCAGTAGTAGCGATGGTCATCCTACTATGTAGAGGGATTTCCTGTTGGGTAGTGAGAGGGGATCGGGAACCACCCAAGGGACCTCCTGGTCTACTGTAAAGAATCGGCCACATGGTGTAATTTGATGTCATCAATGGAGATGAATCTGTTCGATTTGGAACCAGACAATGGCGGAAGGATGACAGTCCTGGTGCCTTTTATCCCCAAGACCGGTACAGGTGCTCTGTACGCTGGACCAAACTCTTTTTTCACAGCGATCTTCTCACGAACCAGATCCCCAACGTTAGGAATCCAGCCAGTCGAAGTTTTCGCCAAATCCCTTATTCCCAAGGTGGCAGCGCTCGCAGATGATTTATCATCACGGAATTGTTGAAGCTCCTGTAAAACATCGAGACGTTCTTTTATGTCAAATGGTGTTTCTGCTGCCACCATACCAGGGGCATCAAGATCGGAACATACATAGTTGTCCCAAAGAGAACCTCATATGGAGACTTTCCCCTCAAGGACCGTCTTGGCTGATTATTCAGTGCTCTCTGGACCCCATATAGGTGATGTATCCAACTGCGGCCTGAACCTAATACTCGAGCTGTTAAGGACTGCTTTAGATCACGATTCCGCCTCTCCACGACCGAATTTCCCTCGGGATGGTATGGTGAGGAGTAAAGGAGTTCAACACCTATCGTCCTCATGGTGTCCCTGAAAGCCTTAGAGGCAAATGCACGGCCCTGGTCCGAATGGAATGCTGCAACCGCATATGTACTGATAAAGATCAGCAAATCTTTTATAACAGTCCGGGCGTCAGCCGACCGCTGTGGCCATACCCACAGGAATCTAGAACAGGAATCTACAGCCACTAAAATGTACTTGTATGCACCATCAGGTTGCAAAGGACCGCAATGGTCCAGGTACACACAATGGAGTGGTTTGTCTGACACTAAGAGAGATGTCTGCGGAGGGCATCTGATATTCGAGCCCTTAATCTGCTGACAAATGTCACAGCAAAGGACATACTGCTTAGTCCGTCTGCATAGACCAGGCCACCAGTACCGTTGTTGTAGAATGGTGATAGTGGCCTGTATACCAGCATGTGCAGAAGCGACACCCTCATGTGCAGCTGTAATCAGTTCCAATCTTTGATCTTCATTTGGGACCACTCGATCACCAACATCAGGAATTGTTGCAAAAGCAACATTCTGTGCACTGATATGATATGTATAGTTCGTAGGGTATCCTTTCGGAAGGGGCTTGCCTGCAGCCGAGGCTTTAACGGCAATTAGTATTTCATTATCCAACCTCGTCCGAGAACGAGTCACTGCAGCCACAGAAGCCGTAGCTACTGAAGCTTTGGCTGCTTCGTCAGCCAATGTATTACCGGCAACATGTATTCCTACACGTTGGTGCCCCAATGTATGAACTACATGGACACATGGCAGCTTATCCTTAAGATCAGCCACCCTTCCCCACAATATTTTGTGTTTAATGGTGTTCCCTTTAGAATCTCTAAACCCGTTCAGTATCCAATGATTAAGATATTCATTGAATGACTGGATGCAGTAATACGAATCACAGACGATCAAAGTCTGTGTTCCTGGCTCTGAATGTTCGAGCGCTAGAATAAGAGCCTTAAGCTCGGCCAGCTGGGCTGTGCAGTCCCCTAAGGTCTGAGTGTACGTATTATGAGGATGAAAAACTCCATCTTCCATTACCCCGCACATGGCTGCGCAAGCTGCCGAGTATTGATGTTTAGTACCCACAGCCGGTTGTGCTGATCCGTCAGTGTAAATGATGGTATCATAACTGTCTATTGGCAATATGTGTAAGGGAGCGGGGTACTCCTGTTCATACTGGAGAAATTCTTGTGTCTGAAGTCTTGGGTCAAACACATAATCAACATCAGTGGTGGTCAGAGATGTTGCCCATTGAATCCAGCGTGGATGCAATGCCTTAGCGTTAGGAACGCTCACTTTAGTGACAGCCTCTAAGGCCGGAACCGGGGAGACAACAGCAATGCGTTTCCCCTGGGCAAGCGGTCTCTCCTTTATGACGGCAAATCTGAACTGCCGTCAGAATTTTTTCAGTAGGAGCAAAACGTTTCTCTGCATTGGAGTATAAATGTGATTTGTATGCTATTGGCACCGTGTCACCCTCATTAAAGGTGACATAGGTAAATCCTAGGGCACCAGCTATTATTCTGATGACCAAATTCGTTTTATTGTCCCGTGTGTACAAGTGTCTAGCTTCTAGCATGTCTCGTTGTATGTCCCTTAGGATGTGTGTGTGTTCAATTGTCCATCGCCTGCTAGAATAATTGTGCTGAATTAAGTCATATAGTGGCTTTACGCATTCAGCATAATCTGGAATATATGTTCTGCCAAAATTAAAGAAACCCAGTAATGACTGCAATTTCTTAAGCGTGTTCGGAGGCTGTAGCTGAGCACACTTCTCTAGGAAGTGCGGGGCCAGGCTCTTCCCCTCGTTCGATAGTTCATATCCTAGGAACAATACACTAAGAAAGGCTATCTTGCTTTTCTTAAAATTAAATTTATATCCGAAGGCGGCAAATCCCAAAATTATCGACCCTGGCAAGATGAATGTAAAGGGTGTCATCAGTGAGATAGATATCATCCACATATGATAATGCCTCGGAATCAAGCTCCTGTAAGATTGATGTGACACGGGCCGAAAACAGTCCTGGGCTGTTTTTATAGCCCTGTGGTAAACGACAAAAGCGTTTCTGAGAACCATAGGAAAATGCACTTAGGTCTCTACTTTCATGTGCTAAATTCTGGCAGAAAAAAACATTAGATATATCCAATGTAGTTTTGTATTTTTTACGCACTATATTATTGATTAGCGCTGTGCTGTGTGAATATTGTATAGCATAAGTGCGTGCATGACTATTCAAGTGCCTATAATCAACCACTATTCTATATGAATGATCAGGTTTCGCAACAGGAAATAGCGGATTATTCATTGCCGATGTACAGGGCTCAATTGCTCCCTGGTATTCAAGTTGTGACAGTATCTCCGTCACTGGAGCTTTTGCTTCATGTTTAACAGGGTATTGTGGCTGCGGGTGTGGTGTAGACCGAACGGGAATAATATGACAAGGAGAGTACTTGTCCCATCCTACATGATTACGGTATAATGCAGGTGCCTGTGCTAAAGCCCATTCATCAGCATAGGCTTGTTTGTCTGTCTCCGGAACAAGATCGGAGAAAGAAGGCAAAATTACATCTTCCCCATGTGGGAGCATGCGGACATGTTCAGGTGGCCAATCTCTCTCGGCCAACAGGATATGACTAGTAAGTTCATCCCAAAATATTACACTAATAATGCGTTCCACGTCTCCCTCTATCTGAATTGTTAAATCAAAAACCCGATCGGGTGGGAGTACGCGGCCATCCGCCGTTTCAACTGTGATGTAATCGCTAGTTGCTGTCGCATCCAGATGATCTTTCAGACTCTGGCGACATATCGTGACCTCTGCCGCGCTGTCCAACAGAGTCACTGCCCCTCTCTCGCTACGTCTATCCGGTGCGTCCTGAAAGGAACGAGAAGGACATGAATCAGTATATCTGTCTGGAGTTCTAATGTTATCCCTATTTCTGAGATTATACCTCCTTTCGGAGTACTCCGGATGAGGAGAATCAGCTCTTTTGTTTCTCCTATCCTTGAAATCTTTTTGTTTTTCCCAGCGCTTCTTAGAGCCCTCTTGTGCCAGCTTCGTACCTTCCTTATGGGTGGTATTTAGTAATTCCATTTTTTTAGGTTTGGCTCCCAAACCATCCCGTCCTATACTAGTATAGGTATCGGATATTATTCTTGGCAGCTGTCTCTCTTGTTCCATATCTGGAGTTTCCCGGAGACTCTGGCGTATTGCCAGTGCCACCGCTTCCCCTTTAATATTACTTAGTATTATCGAAGAGACGGCCTCAAAGTTACGCATCAATTTCATCCCCAGATCCAGGGCCGGCGCGGCCCCATGTTCATTTTGTATTTGTTTTAACACTTCCGGTAAATTGGCAAGTGTAGGGGTACCATGTGTGGTAGTATAAACGGCAGCGAAGACTGTACCCCATGTGGCACATTCATCCACTGAGGGAACCATCCCAAACGGCAAGCACATAGTGAGCAATCTATGGGGGTCATTCTTGCCCCGGCGGTCAGAGACCAGGGTCGGCGGGAGCACCGCCAACAGACCGGCGGTGCCCCGCAGGGCATTCTGACCGCAGCGGTTCGGCCGCGGTCAGATGCGGGAAACCGGCGGTCTCCCGCCGGTTTCCCGCTGCCCTGCAGAATCCTCCATGGCGGCGGAGCGTGCTCCGCCGCCATGGGGATTCTGACACCCCCTACCGCCATCCTGTTCCTGGTGGGTCTCCCGCCATGAACAGGATGGCGGTAGGGGGTTCCGCGGGGCCCCTGGGGGCCCCTGCAGTGCCCATGCCTATGGCATGGGCACTGCAGGGGCCCCCGTAAGAGGGCCCCACAAAGTATTTCAGTGTCTGCTATGCAGACACTGAAATACGCGACGGGTGCCACTACACCCGTCGCACCGTCCCACTACGCCGGCTCAATTCTGAGCCGGCGTCCTCGTGGGAAGGTTGATTTGCCCTGGGCTGGCGGGCGGCCTTTTGGCGGCCGCCCGCCAGCCCAGGGCAAATCCCAAAATACCCTCAGCGGTCTTTCGACCGCGGAGCGGTATTTTGGTGGGGGAACTTTGGCGGGCGGCCTCTGCCGCCCGCCGAAGTTAGAATCACCCCCTATGTTTGTCCTGCGGCCCCGTATGGAGGAACACAGCTTCCAGCTGATTTGTTTTCTGGGCAATCCAGAACAGTATTTTTTCCCGTTCCGTGGGCACTTTACCCATAATGGTATGTACTGTTTGTGGATTAATCCCGGTAGCCAATTGATATCCACCAGCTACTGGCGGTGCTGGACGCGCTGGGGTAGTATTCAATGTTCGCATCACGAACTGAACCAATCTTCTATAAAATGCCACTAATTCATTATATAATATTCGCAATTCTGCGATTGGCATATTCTGGATGCCTGGGTGAGGTGTATATGTGGCAAACATAGGCCATGTAGGTCCCTCATTACCTAAAGGACCTAGCCTCACCCGTCTTAGTACATGTGGTAGGGCGCCTTCAAACCAGTTCTGGTGTTCTTGATATGTGAGCGATACTTCATGATACTGTTATGCTTCGTATCTTACGGGCACGTCCGCAATGTCATATGTGTGAAATGTGTGCGTCCGTTGGTCAGCCTCAGGAAAAGCAACCCAACAGTAAAATGTTTCTGTTTGGTATGCTTCACTCGCTTCTACAATCAGAGTAACATCCCCGCCCTCTGCCGTAAGGCCATGTGCTATTAAATGTTGTGTAAGTGCATTTCTAGCATTTGCAGGAATGTCTATGGTATCGGCCATATTTGTTTTAGAGAAACGGAACACCAAAATAGGGGAAGTTTTTCCTTTTGTGAGTTCGAGCTCGAACAACCTACAGCCTAAGCAGGTGTTACCTGTTTGGCTGAGGAGGATTCTCCCAAAGACCACGGACGTCTCCGTATAATGGTACTGAGGGTACCTGTTGTCTGTGAGACTGTGATAGTAAGGGTATCCGTAAATTAGTGCCTAAACACCATCGTTGGTGGCGCCATGTCGTAGTTTGGACTCTTGCTCTGGGCAAGACTGCTGGTCTCAGGATGACAGTACTTTCGTTTGTAGGAGACTAAGGGCCTCATTCCGACCCTGGAGGTCATGGACCACCAGGGCCGGGGACGGAGGAAGCACCGCCAACAGGCTGGCGTTGCTTCTTGGGCAATTCTGACCGCGGCGGTAAAGCCGCGGTCAGAAAAGGGCAACCGGCGGTTTTCCGCCGGTTTACCCCTGCCCCAAAGAATCCTCCATGGCGGCGCTGCTCGCAGCACCGCCATGGGGATTCCGACCCCCTTCCCGCCATCCTGGTCCTGGCGGTAAAAAACGCCAGGAACAGGATGGCGGGAACGGGTGTCATGGGGCCCCTGGGGGCCCCATAATGATTTTCAGTGTCTGCCTAGCAGACACTGAAAATCGCGACGGGTGCCACTGCACAAGTCGCACCCCTTCAACTCCGCCGGCTCCATTCGGAGCATGCTTCATTGTTGAAGGGGCTTTCCCGCTGGGCCGGCGGGCGGCCGTCTGGTGGTCACCCACCGGCCCAGCGGGAAAGTCAGAATGACCGCCGCGGTCATTTGACCGCGGTACGGTCTTCTGGCGGTTCCCGCCGGGGTCGGAATGACCCCCTAAGTCTCTTCCTACAACTATTTGTAACTGTTGTCCAAACCTTACCGGCTTACTAGCAGTACCTCACCAAAAACACAATAGTAAAAGGTGATTTGTAGCAGTCGCTTACGCATGGACTCAAAATACAATATCTCAGGGTTGTCGTGGTTAAACGGAAATTACCCTTTTCTCACAGATTTATTATGTCTCATACAAACAAAGGCAATAACACAGATGCAGTAAAGTTATAATAGTTTTTATTCAACATAACTGCAATTTGTGATAAGTTGCATGAACTGCAATGATTAGGATAATGAATTTACCAAGCAACAGTATTGTAAAGAGGAGAGTCATTGTTATAAAGACCCCCACCATTATGCAATATATGAAAGAAATATATGTATATGTAAAAGATGGAATAAGCCCTAATACCCTAAGGAGAGTAGGTCTAACCTCCTACCTAAAAAGGAAGAGCTGGGTTCGTTAAACCTAATCTGCCAAAACCGTGTCCATGAGAGGAACCCCCAACCCTTGTTACCTTGGAATGAGGTCTCTATCTCAGACTCCGCAGGGACACGAAGACTGGATCAGTGTCAAGATGACTGCAGCATCGGTATCAGCGATGGTGGCGATGCCCTCTGGTCGGAATCCCTCTGATTATCTGTCTAAAAGTGTGTTGTATTTATACAGATCTACAAGTTCCCCCGACATAAGTGTTATTCATAACAATAGATAACAGGCATGCTTGGGACGGCAATTAATATCAACAATCCCTCGAAAGTATAGAGAGGGAAAATCCCTAAGTGTGAATGCCTACTGTATGTTTGTCTTTCATGCTTGATCTTGACGCCTTGGCGCAGTGACACTGATAATAGAAACCATAATAAGTGGCATAACTATAAACAAGGCCGCCATTTTAAAGGAAATAAATAATTAAATGGACTAAGTCAGAGCAAGCTAAGTAGGTTAAAAGTCACTGGGTGACAGGGGCACGAGTTTACAAGCCTACGGCTAAGCTAACTCCTGTTAACCCGTTAAAACAAACTAGGATTCACTACAGGTTCCTGCATGATGCAAAGGGTTTCCCACGTGGAGATGTTGGATGCAGGCGAGTTGTAGCTCTGGATTAGTCCAATAAGCCTTCGTTCAAGCAATGTTGCGGATTGTGTCAAAATGGTGCTGCCTGGACCCAGGAAGGACCTGGGGGCCTCAACTCAGACTGAGGAGGCAGAGGGGGCTCCCAACACTGGAGGGAACCCACAGATGACCAGGCAGCACCCACAGAGGTCCCAGGACACGGGGACAAAGAAGGTGCAAATTCCGGTTGTCGCGGCACCACAAAATAAGGTCCCAAGCCGCCGGAGAACAACTCAGCGAGTTGAGTGTCACAGGATAGAGTGACGGGGACCTGGGCCAGGCTGTGCATGAAGGATTCTTACAAATAGTGTACAGAGGCCTCAGGAGGTGAAGATGACATGGTGCACAGGGGTACTGTCACAAACGGGGAAGGCACACTCTTACCTCCTCCAAATTTGGACAGCTGGACCTTAGGCTAGTCTGTGTCAAAGGGGTCCACCACCTGTGTTCCAAGGAGCATGCTCGTCATCAGGAGAGGAGTCCCAGAGAACTTGTTGTCGTCTGAGAAAGTGCCTGCTGGAGCAGGGAAGTGACTCTGTCACTCCACTGGAGATTTCTTTGGTCCTTTTGGTGGAGGGTGAAGACAGGGAGTCCCCAGAGTGTGCCCACCATGGAAACTGTTGCAGTTGCTGGCTGGAGCTGAAGTTGTAGAGTCGCAGTAGCCTTTCTGGATACTTTGTTGCAGTTACAGCGGTTCCTGGAGCAGTCTGTGGTTGATCTGAAGTCAGAGGATGAAGCAGGAGTTGCAGAGGATTCATGGTGGAAACTTGCAAGCCAAATCTGAATAGGAACCCACAGGGGAGACCCTAAGTAGCCCTGAGAGGGGGATTGGCCACCTACCCAGGTATGCACCTATCAGGAGGGGTCTCTGATGTCACCTGTTTGCACTGGCTACTCAGAGATCTCCAGAGTGTCCCCACACCTTGGAAAACAAGATGGCTAACCAAGGGATACAGTGCAGGAGCTCTGGGCACCACCCCTGGAGTGGTGATTGACAAGGGAATGGTCCCATTGTCCAGTTTCGCGCCAGAGCAGAGACAGGGAGATTCTGAACCAATGTAAACTGGCATATGCAAGGAGGGCACCATCTGTGCCCTGTAAAGCATTTCCAGAAGCTCTGGAAGGCTACCCCTTCCAAACCTGTAACACCTATTTCCAAAGGAAGAGGGCGTAACACCCTCCTCCCAAAGGAAATGCTCTGCTCTGCCTTCCTGGGACTGGGCTTCTCAGACCCCAGGAGGGCGGAACCCTGTCTGTGAGGTGGCAGCAGGTGTAGCTGCAGTGCAAGCCTCAGAGAGCTGGGTTGACAGTACTGGGGGTCCACGGTGGAGCCCACAGGATGCATGGGATTGGCCCCCCAATACCAGATTTGGAATGGGGGGACAATTCCATGATCCTAGACACCTTACATGGCCATATTCGGAGTTACCATTGTGAAGCTACATATAGGTATTGACCTATGTGTAGTACACGTGTGTAATGGTGGCCCTGCACTCACGAAATCTGGTTTCGTGAGTGCAGGGCCACCACTGTGTGGCCCTGCACTGCGTGGGGGCACCTTTGCTAGTGGAAGGGTGCCCTCACACTTAGTAACTTTGCACCTAGCCTTCAGTAACTGAAGGTTAGATGTTTAGGTGACTGATAAATTACTTAAGTGCAGTGAAAATGGCTGTGAAATAGTGTGTGCACTATTTTATTCAGGCTGCTGTGGCAGTCCTGTGAAAGCTTTTGTCTGCGCTCCTTATGGGTGGCAAAAGAAATGCTGCTGCCCATAAGGATCTCCTGGAATTCAAATGCCCTGGGTACCTAGGTACTATATACTAGGGACTTATAAGGGTGGGTCCAGTGTGCCAATTGGAATTGGCGTATGAAGTCACTAAACTATAGTGACTAATTTGGAAGCAGAGAGAGAATAAGCACTGAGGTTATGGTTAGCAGAACTTTAGTGACACAGTTAGGCACTACTGACAACACACACAGTATGCCACAAACTATGAGCACTGGGGTCCTGGCTAGCAGGATCCCAGTAAGATAGTAAAAACACACTGACATACATTCACAAACAAGCCAAAAGTCGGGTTAACCATGCTACAAAGAGGCTACTTTTTCACTGGTGTTGTCTGGGTGTATGGTGGGTGTGATGGATGTGTCACTGGGTGTTGTGGTGGTGTCTGTTAGGTGGCAGCAGCTGTAGCTGCAGTGCAAGCCTCAGAGAGCTGGTTTGCCAGTACTGGGGGTCCATGCTGGAACCCACAGGGTGCATGGAATGGGCTCCCCAATACCAGATTTGGAATGGGGGGACAATTCCATGATCTTAGACATGTTACATGGCCATATTCGGAGTGGCCATTGTGAAGCTACATATAGGTATTGACCTATATATAGTGCACACGTGTAATGGCGTCCCCGCACTCACAACATTCCGGGAAATGACCCGTAACTATGTGGGGGCACCTTTGCTAGTGCAAGGATTCCCTCACACTTAGTAACTTTGCACCTAACCTTCAGTATGTGAGGGTTAGACATATTGGTGACTTCTAAGTTACTCAAGTGCAGAGAAAATGGCTGTGTAATAGTGTGTGCACTATTTCATGCAGGCTGGAATAGCAGGCGTGTGCAAGAGTTTGTCTGAGCTCCCTATGGGTGGCAAAAGAAATGCTTCAGCCCATATGGATCTCCTGGAACCCCAATGCCCTGGGTACCTAGGTACCACATACTAGGGACTTATTTGGGGGGTCCAGTGTGCCAATTGAAATTGGTAAATGAAGTCACTAGACTACAGCGACACATTTAAAAGCAGAGAGAGCATAAGCACTGAGGTTCTGGTTAGCAGAGCCTCAGTGACATAGTCAAGCACTATACAGACAAACACATTAGGCCATACAATATGAGCACTGGGGTCCTGACCTGCAGGATCCCAGTAATACAGGCAAAAACATACTGACGTACAGTTAAAAATGGGGGTAACATGCCAACGAAGATGGTACTTCCTACAGCAGTATTTCATTACCAGGACATGTAAAATACCCCAGAATATGTCCTACCTTTTAAATACACTGCACCCTGCCCATGTGGCTGCCTTGGGCCTACCTTAGGGGTACCTTACATGTAGTAAAAGGGAAGCTTTGGGCCTGGCAAGTGGGTGCACTTGCCAGGTTGAAATGGCAGTTTAAAACTGCACACACAGACACTGCAGTAGCAGGTCTGAAATATGTTGACAGGGCTACTCATGTGGGTGGCACAATCAGTGCTGCAGGCCCAATAGAAGCATTTGATTTACAGGTCCTGGGCACTCATGTTGCACTACACTAGGGACTTACGGGTAAAACAACTATGCCAATCATGGATAAACCAATCATCAGGTCAATTTAGACAGAGAGCACTTGCACTTTAGCACTGGTCTGAAGTGATAAAGTGCTCAGGGTCCAAAAGCCGGCAAAAACTAAATGTAGCACATAGTCGAAAACATATATTTATTTTAGTTAATTGATTTGGGTTCATACCATTTATTTTAGTTAATTGATTTGGGTTCATACCATATCCTTTCAGAATATGTAATATTAATTTCAATATGTATTGTTAATTTTAAAGAAAATCAACATCGATTCAAGGCAAGCCATATTTAATCAGTGAGCATTTTAATTTACACATGGCTTGTGTTTATTTCGATATGTGCTTTATTCATTTCAAATCATGCTATAATTATCTCATATAGTTTCACATCCATTTCAATAAGTGTCATATTAATTTTAATGAATGTCATATTAATTTTGATATGGGTCATATCAACTTCATCAGATATCATATTTATTTGAAAATGGTTCATATAAATCTTAACATGTGTCATACTGCTTTAAATGAATGGCATATTCGTGTCAGTGGATGTCATATTCATCTTAACACCTGACATTATAAATTTAATGTGGGTCATATCCATTTCAACATAGGTCAAATTAATTTCAATATATGCAATATTCATGTTGCTGTGTATCATATTGATTTCAAAGCATAACATTCATTTTGACAAGTTTCATTTTAATGTCAGCATTGGTCATATTCAGTTTAAGGCATGTTGAATTAATTTCTAAAGGGCTCATATTCATTTCATGTCATATTCATCTTAGCATGTGTCATATTCCTTTCAATAGAAGTCTCATTCATATTAACACATGATATTGATTTTAACATGACTCATACCAATTGCAACACATATTATAATCATGGCAATGTGTATCATATTACTTTCAATGCTAACCATATTCATTTTTTTATAAATGTAATGTGCATTGCACATTATATTCCTTTCAGAATAATGCATTTTCATTTCAGCACCTTATATTCATTTCAAGCTGTCATATTCATTCCAATGTGTGTCATATTCCTCTTGGCATATGTCAGTCATTAAAAAAAATATCTCATTCTTTTTGACAAATATTGTATGTGTTTCAGTGATTGTTTTATTATTTACAGTGAGGGCCATATTTATTTCAGTATGATTGATATATATTTCAGTATATCTCTTATTCAATTCTGAGTGTGAGTTATTCATAATAATCACTAAGTAGCATATTCACTTTGCCTGGTTTTATATTTGTTTTGGTTCAAGTCAGATTCACTCTGCCAGGTATCATATTTATTTGGACACATAGTACATTCATTCCGGTGTATGTCATATTCATTTTGCAACACGCTATGCATTCCAGGAGGTTTCCTATATAGGGAGCTGTAATTTTGACATGAACAGCTTCCCATATTATCGCAAAAGTAAAAGTATATGTTTATGCGCTGTACTTACTCTGTGATTAGACCTTTTTAAATACCAAATCAGCAAGGCTGCCAAACAAAAATAAATATGCCCAAAACAAACCTGTCTTTTTCTTTTAGAATATGACCGTTGTCTCTCAGTATGCAAGGTCACTCACGCTGTTGCACCTTATGTGTGACACTACATTTTTGGGTTCTAATATTGACTATAAACTCAATGTTTGGCACGAAACACTTGTCTCGTTTATGAAAATTACTCGCAGGTGCTGAATTCATTAGAACGCAAATGTTGTCCTTTACTGATTTGTTTGGTTTGGCCTCATTAGGTAATCTTCATGGCAGCCCACTGCTATCGAAATTGAACACTTTTATCAATCATTACATTTCAAAATAGAAACCCTTTTCCAAATGGCAGATGTTCTGCATTACTTCAAATCAAAGCAATTCAGATATGAATATAAAAAGCAATTAACATAATAATGTTCGTTTTAAGGGATGGAAACCCCATGATGAACATGACAAAGATTGCAAAGTTGTTTTCCCTAGCTCAAACGCCTGCCCCTGGCAAAACAGTCATTCATCTTCGGTTACTCCTTAGGGGCATTTTGCAGCAGAGGCAGTGTTTTTTGTTGATTTTTGAAAAAAATGTGAAAGTGGATCTAATTTCACTAATGGAAGGTGAGACACCTTTTCTATATTGGTAATTTGGAGAAGGTGTGGTATATATTGAAAACTGTTTGTGTTTTTCAGAACAATTTTCACATTTATTGTCTAAAATGCCGTAGGTTCTGAAGACTCACTCATGGGTCATTTTTGAGGATTGTAGCTATCACATGTCCGGAACGGAGTTTGGCAGTGGGGCTCAGGGCTATGGGGGCCCACTACCCAATTATGTTTACCTTTTGTTGCAGATTTCTGTCATTAGTAGTCTATAATCCTTAATTTCCTGATATACCATGGCACCGTTTTTAGTACAGCGAGACCTTTCTTTCCCCTCACAAAGGAAACTTGGTGACAAAGCAGTGTGTTTTTTGCTCAGTTTACCTAGGAAATTATATGCACCATATAGGTGATAGGGGCAGATCAAGAAATATAATTTAATGTGGTCTATTAGTTTTGATAGTCTCGTTCCACACTTATGTATTTCACATGCAGTTTTCCAGTTTGTCTTTTACTTTATTTATTTTTTTATTTTTTTATTTGTTTATTTATTTATTTATTTATTTATTTATTTATTTATTATTCCTTTCTTTTTCCTAATAAAAAGCCTTCAAATAAATGTGCAATAATTAGTAAAAAAATAGGCTGCTACATTAGATCCGACCTCTATCAGTGAACTTTAGGGCCCTCATTTCAAGCCTGGGAGCCTTGAGGCTGCCAGCCCTATAGTGACAGTCAGACTGCTACACTCCAGGTGGTCCGACTGCCCTGTTACGACCCCGATCACCAGAGGACCATCGTCACTTCTGGGAACATAGTTCTAGATGGGCTGAGGGCAGGCAGACTCGTGGTCAGCCATGGCAGCGCTGAGCTCACGGCCGCTGTGCTGATCACGACTCCTGTTTCCACCAGCCTTTCAATGGCGGAAGCCCTGTTAGGGAAAGGCTGGTGGACACACAGTGCAGGGGGCTACCGGGGGGGCACTGCCCTTCCCATGCCCAAGGTATGGACGGTGTAGCCCACCCGCCCAGCACCCTCCAAATGTGCGCTATCTGCTTTGCAGACAGTGTGCATTGCTAGGGTGCTGGTGTGCTATGGTATTGGCCTCGGCTCCCTTGAGGGAGCCGAGGCTAATACCGTACCACTGTTCCCGCCGGTCTGACCAGCAGGAATGCCAGCCCGATGGGAACATTGTAATAAAACATGGGAGGAGGCAGCCGGGCAGCCGGTATGACAGCTGCCTCCTCCCCATGGCTAAGTCGTAATCTTCACCATGGGATATACAATTTCTAAAATCATAACTCAAGGAAGTTAATTTGTCCATGCTACTAGAAAGCTTAAATCAGTTGCAGGAAATGACTATCTTTTGTGTGTTATACCCCCATATTTTTGCCCTATTTTCTTTTGCTGCAGGACTCTGTGCACTTTACTCCCGCTACCCACTAGTAGAGCACCTGTGATCCCCCTTTTTAACATGGTTCAATTTGCATACTCCTAGTTGACATAGTTAACTTACCTATGCAGTGCAGTGGATTACACTTCATCCAATGTTGAGCATGGAGGCCAAGGATTCTGGGATCATGATGATCAAATCTTTCAATCTAGTTCTCAACTAGTACTAGTTCAGAAGGAAAGTGGGGGCATTATAGGTAAGATTCTTACCTTATTTGGTATGATAAAACATGCATCATAAAGAAGAAAGAGCTCACTGTGTCCTTCAGAAAAAGAAGGACCACCCTGGGGGAGAGAGAGGTGTGGAGGGGTGGGGTCGCAGGGGTGTGAGGCACATCTACTGGAAGCGTGAAGGACTTGCAAGCTTCTTGAATGATACAAGAAGAAAACCAGTGCACTAAGGCCTGGAAAGCCCTGCAAAATGTAATTGATCTAAAAGATGCAAAAACGTTTTGGGAAATCATAGGATGGGGCTTCATAATACCAGACAAGAACTTGGAGAACAGTATAAGCCCCTTAAGATGGGTAAAGCATTTTTTCCTCATTATACCAAACGGTTATAGAGGATGACCTCGGAAGAGCAAAAATGGATCCACATTGAGCCACAGAGAATCAAGATGCAGCTATGACCCTTCTGTGTAATTATCATGAAGACAATGCATTTAGTAAAATGGAATTCGTCTGGGCCATTTAATATCAAAAGCTGGAGAAAGCCCCAGGCCCAGAACAGGTTCCTACAGATATGTTCAATGGAATCTGGACGTGTGGCTGGGTCCTCTGATGTCTTCCGTTAATACAATCTTATTGGAAGGAGTGGTCCCAGATTCCTGGAATTCATCCATAATATTTCCCATCCATAAAAGAGGACTGAGAGACAATCCTTCCAAGTATTGCTCAATCCTGTTACTGGATGGTGTAGGTAATATATTTAGTAAGATGTTGCTTGCCTGCCTACAGACGTGGATGAAGCACAACTGCATAATATCTCACCTTTAAGTCGGGTACTGCAGAGGATGAGCACAATTGATTATGTCCTGTGACTATACATGATATGTTTGAAGTACATTATGCTTCATAAATCATCAATCTTTCTGGTTTTCAAAGTCCACCATTGATAGCGTGGATCGACCTACATCATGACACGTCTTAGAGGATCATGCTGTTCTTAAATATCTATTAAACATACTAATTAACCTTCATACCAGAAATACAGCAGCAATAAAATATGGGCATAAAGGAGAGTGCACAACCACATTTGGTATACACACAGGGGTTAGACAGGGGTGCGTGCTAGTGCCAGCTCTATTTCACATCTACATCAAGGACATAGGGAAGTCACTTATTGAGCTCCCTCAGAATGTACTCAAGCTGGGGAATGACCAAATCCCGATCCCTAATTTCACAGATGATGCAGTCATCCTAGCAGGCACAGAACTGTAAAAGTACCCGCTACTGGAAGGTTTGAAACTTTTCTGTAAATCTAGGAAATTATCAATCAACACGTAGGAAACAAAGGCCAAGTTCAAATCAACATCTAGGGCCATATTTATACTTTTTGACGCAAAACTGGGCTAACGCAGTTTTGCGTCAAAAATATTTGCGCCGGCTAACGCCATTCTGAAGCGCCATGCGGGCGCCGTATTTATTCAATGACGTTAGCCGGCGTTAGCCGCCGGCGCTGCCTGGTGTGCGTGAAAAAAAACGACGTACACCAGGCAGTGCCGGCGTAGGGGGATATGGAGCTTGGGCGCCAAAAAATGGGGCAAGTCAGGCTGAGGCAAATTTTTCGCCTCAACCCGATTTGCGCCATTTTTTCCGACTCCCAACCCCCATTGAAATGACTCCTGTCTTAGCAAAGACAGGAGTCATGCCCCCTTGCCCAATGGCCATGCCCAGGGGACTTCTGTCCCCTGGACATGGTCATTGGGCATAGTGGCATGTAGGGGGGCACAAATCAAGCCCCCCTATGCCACAAAAAAATGAAATAAAAAAACTTACCTGAACTTACCTTAATGTCCCTGGGATGGGTCCCTCCAGCCTTGGGTGTCCTCCTGGGGTGGGCAAGGGTGGCAGGGGGTGTCCCTGGGGGCATGGGAGGGAACCTCTGGGCTCCTTCCGAGCCCACAGGTCCCTTAACGCCTGCCCTGACCAGGCGCTAAAAAACAGCGCAAAAGCGGCCGAACGTAATTTTTTTGACCCGCCCACTCCCGGGCGTGAATTTTGCCCGGGAGTGTAAATACGGCGCACATGCCTCGGAGTCAATTTTTTAGACGGGAACGCCTACCTTGCATATCATTAACGCAAAGTAGGTGTCCACGCTAAAAAATGACGCAAACTCCATGGACTTTGGCGCTAGACGCGTCTAACGGCAAAGTATAAATATGGAGTTAGTTTTGCGCCGGAATTGCGTAAAAAAAAACGACGCAATTCCGGCGCAAACAGAGTATAAATATGCCCCCTAGAATCTATGGAAACCCAAAAGAACAGATTAAAACTTTCCATTACTTGAGTATTCAGACTGATAGTAATCTACATTGGGGCGGCCAAGTAATGAAGCCCAAAACAGTTCACCGGGGCAGTTTGGAGATTTGCGATCAAATGTAATAACCATCTGATAAAACCTGCTCTGACTATGTATACAACCAATGCAATAGTAGTCAGTTCCTATGACACTGAAATTTGGAGACATGCACATATGTAGGCCTTACAAAAAGTGGAAATTCATTTCTGAGGTGACTGCTACACCTGGGCCCAGGGACACCAATGGTAATTCTCATAGCAAAATGGGAATGACTTCTGTGGTGTATTACATCACTTTTCACCCAGTAAGTTACTGGATAAGTCTCTGGACTACCTCAACTCTTGCAGCATATCAAAAGAGTCTGAGGGACATTCTAAGATGGCAGAATTGCCAAAGCTTGCCTTGGTTCAGACACATAGGGCCTCATTACGAGTTTGGTGGTCTTTTGGGAAGACTGCTGTAGTGGCGGCCGCCAAAAGTCTGCAATATTGGCAGTAATCCAACCCCATATTAAGGGGCACATATATACTCTGTTTGAGCTGGATTTGCTTAATTTTTTTTACGTAAATTTGGTGCAAACTTAACTCCATATTTATATTTTAATGCTAGACAGGTCTAGCGTCAAAATATTTGAGTTAACATCATTTTTTTACTGTGAAAACCTACCTTGCGTCAATGAGATGCAAGGTAGGCGTTCCAGGCCAAAAAATGACTTCAAGGCCTTAGCGCCTTATTTATCCTCCCATGCAAAAATCATGCATGGGAGGAGGAGGGCCTTCAAGCTTCGTGCCATTATTTAATGCCTGGGTCAGAGCAGGCGTTAGGGGACCTGTGGGCTCATTTCCATGGTCGAAGACCATGGAAGCAGCCCATAGGTACCCTTCCCTGCCCCCAGGGACACCCCGACCCACCCCTACCCACACCTGGAGGACACCTAAGAATGGGGGACCCATCCCAGGTAAGTCCAGGTAAGTTTTTTTTTTTTTAAAGGTGCCATGGGGAGCCTAACGTGGGGCCTAACTTGCCCCCCCCTACGTGGCACTGTACCCAATGGCCGTGCCCAGGGGACTTAAGTCCCCTGGGCATGGCCATTGGGCAGAGGGCCATGACTCCTGTCTTTACTAGGACAGGAGTCATGTCCATGGGGGTTGTACGTCAAAAAATGACCTAGTCAGGTTAGCGTCATTTTTCTGACTCCAACCTGACTAGCTCCATTCTTCGACGCACAACCTCCTGTTTCCACTACGCCTCCCCCACCTGGATAGCATCATTTATTTTGACGCTAACTCGGCCTTACCGCCGGCTAGCATCATTCCTTAAATATGACACCTGGCTGGCGTCCATGAATAGCACTAGCTGGCGTTAAACGTTTTGATGTAAACCTGTGCTGACGCAGGGCTTAGAGTCACACTGTGAAGGCTGCCAAAATTCATCCAAAAATCCCAAACCACCAGAACACTGGAGGGTGGGAAAGAGCCAGTCCCACCCCCAGCACTACCAGCCCAAAAAAAATCCACCCACCAGAGTATGAGCCATAAATCACCACAGCAGTTCTTCCATGGCGGAAAACCATTGTCTTTGTGAACTGTTGCGGTCAGAACTCATATCAGTCAGAACACCACACCACATTGGATAGTTTGAATACCTGACACACACCCACACACTTGACACACCTACTCACTGCACTATATAACACACCCCTGCACAACCCACAATCCTTTGAACAAAAAGCCATTCAGATAACCAGAGAGCAGACAACATAATAGATATAGCACCTTAATGCAAAAGTCACGCATACACCTCACACTTAACACACACCCCACATCAGCACAACTAACACATCACACATCACTAACACACACAATCTGTGACTACCATCTCACCCTCACAACGAAGCACCCATACCTCATCAATTACCCAACACTGCACCATTACACTCACAACACCTCCACACACTGTCTACTATGTCCCCAGAAAACACCCATGTTTCAATGTTGATGAGTTGAGGGTCATGATGGATGAAATTGTCAGGGTAGAGCCACAACTGTTTGGAGCACAGGTCCAACAAACATCGATTGCCAGAAAAATGGAGATGTGGCAAAGGATAGTCGACAGGGTCAATTGAATAGGCAGCTATCCATGCACAAGGGAGGACATCAGGAAGAGGTGGAACAACCTACGGGGGAAGGTGCGTTCCATGGCATTATGCCACCAGATACTCGTGCAGAAGACTGGCGGTTGGCCCCCACCTCCTCCTCTACAATTCACATCATGGGAGGAAAAGGTCATGGACATACTGCATCCTGAGGGCCTGAGTGAAACAACTGGGGGACAGGAGTCTGGTAAGTACCCTGAACAGTCATGTCACACATTTGTCTTGTCCTACATGCTTCCTCACCACCCAAACACTCCCTAATTAACTAATTGTCCCACTACACCTCCCACCAAATCACCTAACGCCCCTCTCCTGCATGCCACCACTCCACTCAGCCCAACTGCCCTCACAGCCCTTGGCAATGGCATGTTAACTACTGGCTAATCATATCACTAAATCTCCCAGAATGCACTAACCCATAATTGTGATAACCTGGACTCTGTACAACACATCACATGTAATGTATATACAACTGAAGTACTAGCTACACCATCTAGTTTGTTCTAGTGAGGACCAGTACATGGCAATGACAGCAAGGCAATGGCACACTTACAATAGCAAGCAAAGCAGAACACAAATAGTGACCATTCCTAACGGCCGCAGATCAAATATCCCAAGCCAGAAATAGTGTGATCTGAGTCAGAAAGTAAGATGGCTGAGTCAATGCACATGTACAATATCTAGGTATAGGACTATTACGCTTACATACTCGCAAATTGTGTTCCCACTAGGCCACCATTGTGCATTGAGTAGCTGTAATGTGTGACAACTATCAGACCTGACTGTTGACTAGGTAACAGAGGTGAACAGTCATGTCAATTATCAGACAAAACCAGAACCCATCTGCAGTGCAATCTGTACCAAACTTGCATGAGAGCTCCCAAAAGGGAGTATGGAAATCGAGTCACAGAGTTCTATGTATGCTGTGCAGCAACCATCAATGTCATTGAAAGGATTCATGTAAAGCCATGGTCTGCATCTCACAAAGAGGCAATCAAACACTCATTCTAACCTAAACTCTGTGTCTCACTCCCTCTACAGGTAACCCTGCAATTGCCACCATACAGAGGATACCTGAGACTGCCAGTTCCCCTCAGGTTGAAGGACCCACAGGATGCAACATGCCTGGATGTCTGGACAATGATGAACAACCTGGCCAATCTGGGACACCTGGTCAGGGAACGACTCCCTGCCTCACCCTGCCCACACCAACCCTCCCAACCCTGGTGCATCCACATCACAGGCAACCATTGGCCCCCAAAGCTGTGTCTCAAGGACTATAAAATCAATTGTGTGCCCCACAGTACAATGACCTGAGTCGAACCTTAATATCCCTGACAATGAAGGACCTGCTACCACTGGAGGTGGGCACACCGTGCCAGGGGCATAGGTACCTGGGAGAAGGGTGTGTGGGGGGGATGCTGTGGGCCAGAGGTTGGGGTCTCAAAGGGACTCCACTGACCAGGAAACCATCTCCCAGGTTCTAGGAGCTTACCAAAGTTCCAAGGACAGGATGGGCCAAATAATCACCAAATGCTCAAACCCAAACCCAAACGCTGCAGAGGGAGTACCACAAGGAAGTGATGCAACAGTGGCAGGCACAAAATTCCGACATGGCCTCCATTGCAGGGGTGCTGTGGGACATTAACACCACTGTTAGACCTGACATCCTTGGCATGGTCTCCCCTGTCTTTTTTGCCTCTGCTTCCCATCTTTTGACTGTGTACTGGACTCTGTTTTTGCTGGTTTTGTAACTCCGGGCACCTTACCACTGCTGACCAGTGCTAAAGTGCAAGTGCTCCCCTGGGTAAAGTGCATGTGTAATTGGCTTTTCCATGATTGGCAGATTTGATTTACTAGTAAGTCCCTAGTAAAGTACACTAGAGGTGCACAGGGCTTGTAAATCAAATGCTACTAGTGGGCATGCAGCAGAGAGTGTGCCACCACAAGAGTAGCCCTGTAAATATGGATCAGACCTGCCACTGCAGTGTCTGAGTGTGCAGATTTAAACTGCCAATACAACTGCAAGTGTACCCACTTGCCAGGCCCAAACCTTTCCTCTCTATACATGTATGGCACCCCTAAGGTAGACCTTAGGTATCCCCATGGGCAGGGTGCAGTGTATGTTAAAGGTCGGACATGTACTGATGCGTTTTACATGTCCTAACAGTGAAATACTGTCAAATGTGGTTTCCTCTGTTGCAAGGCCTATCTCTCTTATAGGTTAACATGGGGACTGCCTTTAAATACCCTTTAAGAGCAGTTTCCTTTTGGGAGCAGATGGAAATATAGAGTATGGGGTCTCTGAACTTACAATTTAAAAATAAATTTTTGTAAAGTTGGTTTTTAGATTGTCAGTTTGAAAATGACACTTTTAGAAAGTGGGCATTTTCTTGCTTAAACCATTCTTTGTCTCTGCCTTCTTGTATATTCCCTGTCTGGGTCAGACTGGCAGTTGTCTGTTTGTGTATCCCCTCTAGACAGTGACACAAAGGGAGCTGGTGTGTAGCATGCATATCCTGATGGGTCATCTAGGATAGAGTGGAGCGAGGAGTGGTCACTCACACCTGAAATGGCTGTGCCTGCCCTCACACAATGCAGTCTCCAACCCCCTGGTGTGAGTCTGAAGCCTGGCCTGGGCAAGGCAGGATCTTGTGAACAACAGAGACTTTCATTTGAAGTTTGCCTACTTCAAAGGCAAAAAGGGGTATAAGTAGTGGATACAAAACCCCAGATTTTCAAATTACTTCTAGAACCAAGAGGAACCTCTGCCAAAGAGAAGAGCTAAAGAGCTTGAGGAGGAGTACTACCCCTTTCCCTGTGACGGTACTTTGCTGGGTTGGCTTGCAGTTGCTGCTTCTGCCTGAAAGAGGACAAACACTGGACTTTGTGGTATATTCCCGTTTGTAAAGAATCTCCAAGGGCTTGGATTGACCTTGCCTCCTGTTTTGAAGTCTCAGGGCCATCAATGACTTCCTCTGTCAGCATTTGGTCTCTCTGCTGAGGCTCCTGGCCTGCCAATTGGTGACCTATTCAGTCCCTGGGACCCTGAAAGGTGAAGTTTGTAGAACAAGGACTGAAATTCATGCACAGGAAGCCGTGCAAGGAAAATGTATAAGCAACACCCACTTGCAGCTGTTAAAATCAATGCAAACCCCAAGCAGCGTGGTTTTCCGACGCCGTGGTGTTGGATTTCTCACGCTAGCTGTCAAAATCATCATAAACCTGTGTGGATCCAAGGTGCCCTGTCCGGAAATCAACGAGAGAAAAACTATGCATCTCCTACCCGACCGGAGAAGAAACAACACGCAGCCTCAGCTGCGAGTAAGGAATCAACACATCATTGACATTTCTGAGCTACTCAGATGAATCTATCGACCATGACCTCACTCATCACCTTATTTTTCATTCATGCACTTTTATTTTTACTTGTAATATTCTGATATGTACAATAAATCACAATTGAACACAACTGATGTAGATGGGTTTTTATAATACATCAACAATTGTCACGCCTGCCATCTGCGGTCTGGGCGTGGCCCTCTGCATTGAACAGCCAGTGTAATGGTCATCAGATGGAGGTTCCCTCAGCAGGAGACACATCACAACAGAAATGTCATAGGACAGATGTCAGAGAAGTTGACATACATAGCAACACAATAGTATAGTCAGTATACCAATCTGCAAATACAGCATGACAGAGAGTACCATCAGGATGGAAGGCATGGTGGCATACTATACACATATACAGGTTATGGAAGTCATGCCCATGGTAAACTACCTACAAAGCAGGGGCACCCAGTTTGGACCTATATATCACCAGGCACAGGCACTTCACATACATGGAACACACAGAGAACATCACTGATGAACCCAACACTTTAAGCATACACTAACAAAGGGGCCATACCTGTAGGATTGTCACTCACCTTTGTCTGTATACAGTTACCTGCACTTTGTACGGCAACGTTAGAATACAAACGCAGCTAGGTCCCATGGACATCACAAAGTACCCCACTCGTTGTGAAGCCAGAGGTAATGATTCAATCATCACGCATAGGCCACACACTTCAACTGACACAGAATACAACAGTTCACATCCCTCCAACCCACTTGGTAATGGGAAAGGACAAAGCAGTCACAACCCTGCTTGTATGAAGGAAGTACTAACAAGGTACCATCCCACTGAAACTATATCCATTTCATTAGCTATCGTTCAGGTACACCTCTCATGTCTAACAGCAATTACCATTGGCTATTCACAATGAGTACCTCAAGCCTAGGTTGCAGAACCAAACATGAAATAGTAATTTCAGTGAGTGAAAGGAAAAGAGGGTAGGAGAATGCAAGAAACATACCTCAATACTGAGTAGTCCATTACAGAAGTGTATGTTAGGATCAGAAGTAACAATACTTGATATAGGAGACCATATTGTACTGTACACCGTGCAATCTATCAGTCTGAATAAACAACTCACACATCGGAGCTCTTGACACCCCCACGGATGAATCAAGTCAGGAAGTGAAATGGCAGCCATCTACTTCAGGTTCTGGACATTCAACACATCACAAGGTCTACTTCACATACCTGTATGTCAGTGGAAGTGCTGATTGATGAGATCTGGCCTCAAGTCGCCTGTTCCTTCTTCCGCTGGCTCTTCATCACTTGCCATATCAGCATTTCCAGCCACAGGTCCAGCTACTTTCCCCTCATTTGCTATCAATGGTATTTGACTTTTCAGGGCTAGATTGTGGAGCTTGCAGCAGGCAACTATTATTTGGGATACCTTGTGGGGGGTGTAGAGGAGGGCTCTTCCAGATCGGTCCAGGCACCTGAATCTTGCCTTCAGGTGCCAAAATGTACGCTTGATTACATGTCTTGTCCTCCTTTGGGACTCATTGTTACGGAGTTCCCCTGGCATGGCTGGGTCCCTCACTGATGTCAACACCCAAGGACGGTTTGGATAGCCTGAGTCACCTGTGAACACAATGGTAGAACAACTCATAAATACTTCCTGCGAATGGCTATATTATTAGGGCAGGAGACATGACACACAAACACACTACAATGCAAACTTACCGAGCAGCCAGGCCCTCTCTGTTTGTAGTCATGCCATCAGATGTGGGACATTGCTGTTCTGCATGATGTAGGAATCACGCACAGATCCTGGAAACTTGGCTGTGACTTGTGAGATGTACTTGCCTGCCAGGCACACCACTTGTATGTTGATTGAGTGGTAGCTCTTCTTGTTCCTATATACCTGTTCATTGGTACTGGGAGGGACCAGGGCTACATGGGTGCTACCAATGGATCCTACCACACGAGGAATGTGTCCCATCTCATAAGTCTGCCTTCACATAGGCCAAATCCACTGGTTGTGGAATCCTGATGTAGCTGCCCAGGTGTTTCAACAATGCACACAGTTCATTCTTCAACACTAGACTAAACATGGCGGTGAACATTTTGGCAGTGGCCTACCCTGAGGTAGTTGGGTGCTTGAGGGCAGCACAGCAGCCACTAGGGGGTAAGTACTGACTGTATCCTTGGACTTGGCTCTGGTAGTATGTTGTCTGCTGTCACACTTTAGCAGCGGTGACAATGTATGTAGACTAGTGGGAATTCGTAGTACTCATATTGCCTGACTAATAGGTGGAGATGCACAATTGTCATTGCCACATGTGTAACTCTACCCAGCTATAGATATTTATGTAAGCTGTTGTATCATCCCATCCACCTAGTATTTCCAGGTCCATACTTCTGAACATGTGCATATGTAGCTCTAAGGTGCCAGACCACTCCCATCTGTGTAGATTACCTATATTTGTAACGGTTTATCTGACATATTTGGTACAGGGCCTAGTTACCTTTTGTCCTGGTACAGGTATTGACTCCATGTGACGCTGACATCTCAAACAGTCAACAGATATGGCCAGTATAGAACTGTACCTATGGGTTTTAGGTCCCCATTGTCCCTTCATATTCATGCTATGGGGTATGTGATAGTTGTAATGGAAGGACATCCAACTATGGTTGTCTGATTGTTAATATTTGGACTTATCACACATTTTCATGTCATTGAACTGTAGGCAATTCACTATTATTCCAATGCCCTTGTTTTACAGGAGGTAAGTGATTAGGCTGTCCTACCCTCTGACAATGTGCAATGTCCATGCTCTAAGTGCCAATAGCCTACCAATACTAGTGCAACATATGGTATTAGCTGCCTACATCATGTCACAGTGGTTACTTGGGGACAGATGTTGTTGGGTGGGACAATCATTGTTACCCTTAGCCGAGCTGATGTGGACAGGAAATTATTTTTGGTCACTTCTTACTTTGAGATGTTATGGTTTGGCTGAACTACTTTTTGTCATGCAGGTGTTCTTTTATTGGAAATGTTTTTAGTGTAAAGGAAGTTGTGTAGGAACATGTGTACTTCATATGTACATGTCTTTTGAGTGGGATATGCGTGTTGTCTGGCCTTAGGTACAGGAATTACATGTCAGGAATGGTGTGAGTGATGTTGGTTTACTCATGTTGCCCTGTCGTGGAACTGTATCGGTATTTCAGATGGAATGGAATGTGCCCCATTAGGATTTAGTTGCCTGGGCTTGGTTTAGTTGTTCTTACACTGCTCTCTTACACTGCTCTCTGTGATTGTCACTGGATGTCTCATGAGTGCTAAGTAGGCCACCGACAGTGAGGGACCCAGTAGCATGGAGGATGAGGGGAGTGCCACGGAGTAGACAGGATCATCATCCTCATCTACATAATCGTCCTCCAGTGGACACTCCCTAGGGGTGACAGACCCATCTGGGACCACCCCAGCACCATCTTTGTCTGTGGTCCCTCCTTACTGGCACCACCCTCCCTGTAGCTCCTCACTCAGTTGTCCATGCCAGCTTACCCAGGAGGGTGGGTGTCTCCTTTGCTGCAGGCACCTCTGCACTTGCCCCTGTCAGCCCTGCTGCTCTCAGTGAGGAGGCTATTGACCTCCTGAGGTCAATCTCTGTGGGTCAGTCAACCATCGTGAATGCCATCCAGGGACTGACAACTCAAGTCCAGCAGAGTAATGCATTCCTGAAGGGCATTCACAGTGCACTGGCTGGCCTACAGAGATCCTTTCAGGCTCTGGCCCTCACACTGATGGCAGCCAGTAACCCTTTGTCTTTTGCCCCCCTCCACCTTCCTCTTCCCCAATCCCAAACCCCTCTTCCCAGAGCCAGCCAAAGCACACAAACAGAGAAGCATGCATCCACCTCAACATCCAAGGGTACCGCTGAAAAACATAAGCACCACAAGACCCACCACCGGCATGCACACAAACAACACCCACCTGCAGACACACCAACAGTCACTACCGGCACTGACTCCCCCCCCCACCCCTAGCATCACAAGCACAACACCAGACATACCTGCAGACATCACACCAACATTCTCTGATCCAGCCACAACTCTTATCTTAATGAGAGTCAACACAATTGTAGGCCCCCAGACATCCACCCAAATCACCACATCCACAGACACCACAGACATGCCAACATGCAGCATATCCACCATGCCTGCCATTACCACCCCAACAGACAGTCACCCATCCACCATGGCACCTCCTAGCACCTCCATCCCACCTCCTCCCAAGACACATAAACACCCACACTCATCCACCCAACAGACACTCTGCATCCAAGCATACCTCGCACACACATGCACCCAAGACATCCGCCAAAACACCTCTTTCAACCGCTCCCTCTCCCTCCACTCCCAACCCTTTTTAATATGACCTGCTTTCCTTTCTGTGTTTTTACTTGTCCCAACTCCTCTCCCACCCGTGATACCCCAAAAGGCTCTGTGTCCCTCCCAAAGTTCAGCCCTTCCACCTCCAAGACCTACATTGCCCCCTCTGCAAGTACCCATGCCCCTCCCCCACTAAGAAGATGACCTCTTTGAAGCGTTCCCAGCTGCGAAGTAAGCCCCCCTCCCAAGCCTCAGCCCAACGATCCCCCTTCCAAAACTAAGCCCAAATCAAACCTCCCCCAATCCCTGAGGTGTCTGCCCCCCCCTTGATGACCCTATCTGTGGAAGTTACATGGCATCAGGACTCAAGTTGGGGCACTTAGAAGTGCCATATGTGCATGTTGCACATATGTGTTTGGACTGGCCTATGGCCATATTCCGTGTAAATATTTTTGTATATATATATTTTTTTTTTAAAACATATATCTGGGCCAACCCATTGTTGGTTCGAAGGTTACAGTGGAGGTGTATATTGTGGATGTTTAACAGTGCTTTTGAGGGGTTGTAGTTGTGGTGTAGTTGTGTCATTTGGTGGTGTGTGTTGTTGAGTGTGACTGGTGATGTGTATCTAGGGGTTGGTGTGTGTTTTTGGCATGTGTTTGTGATGGCCATAGTGTGTGTACTATGTATGTGCATGTGTGTATGTGGCTGTCTGTGAGTGTGTGTGTCAGTGTGAGGTTCCGTGTGTGTGTGTCCATTTGCCACCCGTACTGGATATGTATGTCGTGTGTGTATAGGTACAGTGACATTTTGTAACTGTGACAGGTAATTGTGTGTACTCACAGTTGCTCTTGTCATCATCTTCACTGGTTCCGTAGTCATTGGGCAAGCAGGAGCAGCAGGAAGACATGAGGTTCAGGCTCCATGGCGACTCCAGACAGGTATGTGTTCCTGAAGGTGAGTATCTCCTTTTATAGAGTTGGTTGAAGCAAGGGTTTCCCTTGTGATGCTACTGCGGTGGAAACCTTGGCAGTGTGCAACCTCATAATCTGTCTTGCAGGAACATGGTCTCCGCCAGCCTGCAGGTGACTACCATGGTCTGTGGTGGTCTGACCGCACTGGCGGTGCCTGCGGTGGATTGGCTGTATTCTCTTGGGAATACAGCCATGCTCATAATTTGGCAGTCTTCTCCCCCAGCATGTTGGTGGTATGACCACCACCACCAACATGGTTGTCATGAGTCTGCCAAACTCATAATGACCCCTATGGAATACACCCTAAAGTCAATAGACTGTCTAGATTTATGGCTTTACCCATAAAATATGACTAAAGCTACTTTACAATTGGTGAAAAGGAAATTCTGGGACTTTATGCGGCAAGAGCACAAAAACTGCATTATTATCTACGTATCTGGACATAAAAGCTGTACCATGCTGGGAACCTTTTCTTGACTCGATTTCACCACCTGAGAAAAGGACCCTATATCTCAGGTCCGGGCTAGGCACACTGCAGGTTCATTCCTAAACAAAATCCTGGTTCAAGAGTCATGGTCAGGAAGCTGGTGTGTGTTACTGTTGTTTTGGTGGCCAAGAAACATTGAAGCATTTTATGTTACTCTGTATCAAGTCATTAGCTCCTCAAAGGTGTGACTTCTGCCCCTGTTTTTAAAATACTGTATGAGGAGTCTTAAGGATGCCTTTTCAATTTGCCGTATATCTGATCAGCTGAAGATCTGTCAGGCTGTAGCTTCATATATGTTTATTGTCTGGAAGGGAAGATGACTGATTACAACACAGAAAATGAGAGTGGCAACCTTAGCAAGAAAGAGAACCACAGGAGCCTATTGTAGGTTATACATATCCAAAGCATTAGATTGATGTTTGGAGTTAATTGCTGTTATTGATTCTAATTGCACTTGCATTTTCTTTCGACTGGAGGATTGGGATGGTGATTCGAGCCTATATAGGTGCTACTTCATAAGTGACCAGCAGAGCAAGACTTCTTGCGGCCTTTTAAGGCAGCCTAAGGTTGTAAAGGTGTTTCTGTAGTATCAATATATATTTTTAAAAGCCTTTGCCCTGTATTGATTCACCTTAGCTGTACTGCACAAGTGTGTTTAATGTTTTAATTTTTTTTTGCTGTATTAGATGATAACCATACTTAGGGACAGATTATGATTTCTGCGGTCTGACCGCGGGCTGCCAATATGGCGGTGGGGAGGACCCTGCCAAGCTGGTGGCCTCCTCACTGCCATATTATGATCTCCACCCCTGGGCCGGCTGGTGGAAACAGTGCGGGAGCATTGACACACTGCACTGTGCCATGGCAGACAGTGAGCATTCCGAGTGTGCTAAGCGGGGGCCTCTGCAAGGCCCATGACATGGGCAGTGCGGGGGCCCTACTGTGGCCCTTTCTTTGCCTTTCCACCAGCCTTTTCATGGCTGGGCCAAGGAAAGGCAAGCAGAAAGGCAAGTTGTGATCAACACAGCAGTGTCAATATTGCACCACCGCCAAAGGGTCAGAATCCAAAATCCTGGTGGTGGCAGCGGTCTTGTAACGATCCATCCGCCAGCCTCCTATTCTGGTAGTCAGACAGCAAAGGATTTGTCCTCTGAATTCCGGGGTGCCCATACTAGCATGTGAATTACAGGCCATTTCTAAAATAGACGTCTTTTTTTACACACTGTCTTACATTTGGAAGGAAAAAATGTAGAGAAAGACAAGGGGCAATAACACTTGTTGTGCTATTCTGTGTTCCCCCAAGTCTCCCGATAAAAATGGTACCTCACTTGCGTGGATAGGCCTAATGCTCGCGACAGGAAAGGCAATATGGACACATCACATTTTTACATTGAAATCTGCTGTGTTTTTTGCAAAGTGCCTAGCTGTGGATTTTGGCCTCTAGCTCAGCCGACACCTAGGGAAACCTAACAAACCTGCACCTTTTTCAAAACTAGACACCTATGGGAATCCAGGATGGGCTGACTTGTGGGGCTCTGATCAGGTTCTGTTCGTCGCGCAGACGTCACAATGGGGCGGGTGGGGGGCGGGGGGAGACATGGAAGCTCTTCTGTGTCTCCCAGGGCAAAACAAAAAAGAAAACCCCCCTCCCTGGTGTCGGCCACTGGTCGTGACCCGCACCAGGGAGGTAGTGCTGGTGTCGGCCAGTGGCCGACGCCCGCACTAAAGGGGTTCATTTCTCACCTTCTACCTGAACAAACCCAGCAATCCACACCTGAAATACAACTAAAACATATAAGCATTATACAATTTACATAATTAGTAACAAATTCAATTATTAATTCTAAATTAATAATTGACTGTTAATTATGTATTTCTTAATTAACTTCCCACCCTCTACTCCTACAAACCTAGCAACGTACAACTAAAATATAACTAAAACAAGTCATTAATAGCAATCACATAATTAACCAGAAAATATTAATTACTTAATAGATATATATATACTTTTTTTTGTGTCCTCATATTTTTATGAACTTCCATTCTGAAAACAAGGCCCTCATTCCAGTATTTAAACCTAGAGAGTACCAAGTAAATAAATAATTATTACTTAATTAACTTCCCATCCTATCCCCCACAAACCCAACAACCCACTAAAACAGTATACATTTACATTAACAATTAATCAAAAAATCTGCAGATCACTCAAAATTACAAACTATATTTAAAATATATATAATACAGATTGTGAAACAATAGTAGTACATAAATGAATATATGAACTAAAACACACCAAAATTGTCCAGAGTCACATGATGCTAAGCCAAGGCCAGGATTCGAATATGGTTCTCCAGTTGCAAAGCAGGTAGATCTTGCCACCAAGGCACATTTTTCCCCTTGCTTATCTTGAGGACTTGTGAACATCATGAACTTGATGTGCATTAGCAACATTATCTTCCTACAAATTAATAAAAATCACCCTCAAGGATAATAGGCAAAGTGTTCTTAAAACAGTCAAATGTAAAAAAATGAATATTTGGATTGCAGGCCAGTTAAATCAGCAAGGATTGCCAGCTGATTAACAGATTAACTCAACCTTCTGTTAGTGCAGATGTGATTGATTAGAAAGTCAGGAAAACATGCTTTAGAAGGAAGAGCAAAAACGAACAGACACAACAGGGACCACCACGAGGTTTCACCGAATCAGACAATATTCTGGCTAATATGGTTTTGAGCAAACTATAAGAAATCAGTAAACACCAACTTAAAGTCACCCGCAGGGCAAGGTCACAGAATCAAGTCAGACCTAACCTCAGTGAACTTTATTCAAAATTGGTCACTTTTCTAAGGCCTTGAAAATTGTGCCGTATGTAGCCTTCAGGATTATCTACAGTGACCAGGTGCCCACCAGATGACAAGAATTTCTCTACTTTACAAAGAATTCTTGAAATGTAAACTTTGGCATTATGTGAGATAAAATGTTGCATTTTCTTCTATCTAAAAACAACACCACTGATATAATAATTTTTGAGAGGCTGCTAGAAAAAGTAATGTGAGGATCAACCTACTAACCATCTGCAGAACAAAGAAATAAGCAATACCCTTGAGGGGCTAGAAGAAGTAGGGAAAACAGCATGTAGAATTTGAACTGGGAAAATGGACCTTAAGGTTCCTGATAAAGAGGTCCATAACTCAAAATGAACATGTGGGCTAATTCCCAAAGGCCCACATAATGAGCATAAGAAGCTTGAATAGTAATTGGGAGGATTGACTACTCACCTCAAGGAACAATCACAAACCTTGTAAGGGTGAACCCTTAAAGTCTCTAAATTAAATAACACTCAGTCTCCTGGCAAATAGGCACAGAGCAGACATGCTTACCTGAGGGTAATCTGTAAGGTTTTTATGAAGCACCAAAACAGTAATAAAGTCAAAAAGCAAATGAAGAAAGATCCCAAACCAAATTAGAAAAAGAGTAAAATGTAAGAGAAACTTTACATCAGAATGAGAAAAATCAAATAAATGGAACCAGAGACAAGATCTTTTGAAGTTTTAAGCAGGAAGAGAGCCAAGAATTAAAAAAGTATCTTTGATAGTCAAAAGTAGTGATGAACCTAGACACAGGCTCAATTTGAGGCTGATTGTGATGGAGCATTCAACAGATTCACTGACCATGAAATATCTCCACATGTCCTACTTTTAAATACCAGGTATCCTGCCATATGGGCTACAAGGTCTAATTGGGGGTGATTAATAATATCTAAAAGGGAGGATTTTTACCTGTCAAAAGTTTTTTTTTTAAACTCATCAAATTGTAGCTTTTACACTGCTACCATCAGCCTACACAAGGTACGCCAGAAACCATATGTGCACTGCCACTAAAGTGGATGAAGTTCACTAGTGGTATTTAACTTCTGGACCCTAGGCACACTTTGTACCATGTATTAAGTGTTGAAACACCTTTCAGAGAGCCTTGGAGCATGCAGAGGCGACTAAGCCCAACTGTGGGGGTTAAAGCCTTTTACTCCTGTTATCCTGGGGCTCAGCCTACTATGGATTCTGGACAATTGGGCCAAGTAACCCTTCTGCACTTGACTCTCAATTATAGACATAGCTGAGCAGTCCAAGGCTCCAACTGGGGAGGTGTAGATAAACGGTTAGTGAACATGGGCTCACAACTCAAAATGCATGCAACAGCAGCAATAAATCAGTGTTCAGCCAAATACTCTCTTTTATGAAAAAAAGAATAACATTGTATTTCCACTGCAGCCCACAGAAAGGAAAAATAAGACATTCACAAACAAAGCCACAACTCCCCTTGAGGTCAGGGTTCTAGAGTTTCAATGGCAATCCCCATTCACTGTTGGCAACATCCAGTGAAGGACCTACTAGCAATCCGTGTCTCAAGAGTCCACTATAACACTTAAAATCAAGTCAAAAGTATCCTAGCGCTGCAGAGCTCTCAGCAGCGGGTTGGTCCGGGGCTGATAGGTTTGAAACAAAGTCTTACCTGCTCTGGTAGGGGTGAATCATGCAGAGTCTTGGAATCCCGTCCAAGGCCTCTCACAGAAGCTCAGGTAATGATCAGGCAACTCAGCTGAACGCAGACTCATCAGCAGCAGCTGCATTCAGATGGTACAGGTGCTATCTCACTCGCTGTTTGGCTCCAGCAGGTTTCTTGATCTCTTCCCGTATGGTAAGTGTCTTCACACTCCAGATGAGGAGGTGATTCAAATGCTCTGGTTCTCATTCCCCAACTTGGGTGATGATGTTGTTGGTCACAGGGTCAGATCCGTCACAGTCCTCATTGATCGCAGTGACCTACCGGTCAACACTGCCTGCAGTCTGTGGGCTCCAGTCTGATCAACACCTCACCAGTATTTCCAGCAGCTACACCTGGCATGTGATGTTGACGCTCAGCTGTCACTCAAGGCTTTGGCCCTTACTGCATGGCACACAGAGCCACAACAACGTTACCACACAGGTTTTGACTCTCACTGCATGGCAGTCTTAACTATGCCAGCCCCTCCTTGCATAGAGGGTATCCACAACATTAGTGAACAAGACTTTAGCCCTTACAACACAGCAATCCTTTCCTTAGCTATCTTCACTGTGGCCCTCTCCTGCCATATGGGAGTTGCTGAGTCAGTCTTGCACATGACCAATGACCCCATAGTTGAGGCAGCCATTTTTTATCACATCTCACACAGGGTAGTCCACCCCACAGGGCTCCCCACTGGGCCTAGCTCCCTTTGTTGCTCTCCTTTTCCTCACAGGGCCCAATGGCCATGGCAAGCAGACAGGCACTGGTGCTCCAGGATCCAGGGCAGGTAGTCTTTGATTCCCTGGTTGATGTCTCCCCACTCAGCAGGAAGGCTATCAGGCCTGTCCCCAGTTCTGATCACAAGCAGGAGTCTTGTAGACCCCTCCTCACAAAACCTGTCTGGCTGCTTGGGAGATGACAATTCTGTAAGTCTCAACCTCCCCTTCTTATAATCTATTTCCAGACACCAAATGTGATTTAGGTTCTGAGTCTTGCAAGTTTTATGTTGGTGTTTTTTTTTTTTTTTTTTTCAAGTTCTCATACAGTACCAAAGGCACTCAGGCATTATTGAGTCCACCGGGGTATTCCTTTTTATAGGGTTACCCTGCCGTTAGGCCTTCTTCAACATATCAGGATTTGCAGAGTATTTGGTGTTGATGTTTAGCTTCTTTTGAACTATCTACTTCTTTGCTCCTTATTCCTCTTGAAAAATAAGTCTATCACAGAAGGAGGGTCTCCAAAGCTGATAGCCCCACAACTCAAGTCATGGGAGTGACTAGAGCTCGCACCTGGCTGTCAGCCACCGTGGTATGTGCCTCACAAGGTTAGCCGAGGGCTCCCAGCCCAACTCTTTTTGATTATCTTATCAGCCCCATCTACATCCTGACATGTGCCCAGGTCTCTTTCATGTCACTTCTCAATGAATCAAAGAGCACCCTTTGAAGTGTACAGCAGAGGCCTGGTCCTCTCCTCCCCAATGTGTGTTCAACACCGCTTACAAGAATATAGCAATCCACAAATCTGTCTTAGGACATCGCTCTGCTTCCACTCTATGTTTCACTATGTAGGTCTGAGTCTCCAAAAATGGGACCCAGGGTCATCCATATATTGTACCATCCACAGGCACACATACTTCTAGAGCGTACAGACTGTCTACACACACTGCACAGTGCTGTAGCCTTTGTGTACTGTAACACTCACAGGTGTACATACATCCAGCATATGCATTTAACATGCACCCACCCCAGAGCACTGTATCCTTTATATAGTGCACCTCTCACAATTACACATACATCCAGCATGTGCATCTAATATGCACGTCCGGTATCCTTCATGTAATGTACCACTCACAGGTACACATACAACCAGCACATGCACTTATCCTGCACACACTGCACAGCACTACTTCCTTCAGGTACTGTACCATTTATAGGCATGTGCACCTCTGGCACATGCACAGACCATGCAAACACTACTCAGTATCGCTTAATCCCTTTATGGCACCCTCCCCAGACACACATACACCCCACGCAGGTGCATCTGTGATGATGCAGTCCAAGGGTGAGGTATACTCATATTGGTGGAACCATTAAAAAGTGAGTGAGCCTATTGCATCACTGTAGTGACACAGGTTAAAAAGGATCCCTGGCTTCTACTCATTATTACAAGATATGCTGCCACCTACACACTTATGCCGTTTAACCCATGGTGAAGTAATCACATTCTATTACTATGAAAGTAAGGTTTTGGGTACCCCCCGCCGGTCCAACAAGACCCCAATCCTTGAGGCAAGCCTATGGCTTGGCACAAGCTTGATCCATGTTTACATACAACAACAAAAATCAGTATTAGGGATCCAGACATCAGGACTGTTGGACACTCAGGGCAGGGGTGCATGTCCATTACCATTGAAGTGGACTCGTCCAAACATGCCAAATGTGAATATGTTAATTCCATCATGTTAAACGTGGGAGCACACCACTTTACCACTGGCAGAGTTAAATTGCACAGAGATCTAAAGTCAGTAAAATTATAGGGTACAGCAAAAGTAGAAAAATCCAGGATGACCAAGGAGAAAAAGTGGATCTCCTACACTGAATGATTACTATTACTTGAACGCCCATCTCTTTAGTTGCTACCAATATCTGGACTCACAAACCCATATGCCTCTTAAAATTCCTTAATTGTGTAATGATCAAGAGTGGTTTAATGCTTATCTTTTATGTTTCTCCTTTCAAAAGGTATGTGCCAAATGTACTTGTAAATCAACAAGTGGAAACAGTCTTCAAGGGCTTTCTGTAACAGTTTTGAACCATTTGTATCTTGAGTTTTACAAAGGACATGCTTAAAGTTTCTTTGCATTAACTTTGGATTAATTAAATCTGCAATGAACATCACGCCAGAAGCACCAATTCCATAGATTCCTGAAAGGCAGAATAATCCATCTGAAACCCAGCCTCAATCTTTAGATGATATCACTTGAGTCAATCCAGCAAGCAAAATCTATTGGTAAAATCTTTGCTAAAAAATCGCCCTCTGGGCTAATCACCTACAACAACTGAACATTGCATTGCCCTTTTTTAATTCACAAACTACAAGTTAATGGTAAGTTTATGACTGCGGAGGACAGGATAATCTTTTTATGTGTGGAGTTCTTTGCTCTAACTGTCGAGTCTCCTCAGTTGTAAACTTCCTATTAACTTGTGATTTGTGATACCAAGAAAAAAGTAAACTTACTCAAAAGTATAAGTTTACCTTTGTGAATTAGGCCCAGAGTTCTTATTCGTTCCTGAACTATCAACGTTGATCAATTTGCAGATGAATGAGAGCTGGTGCCCAACGCTTTGGTCAGAAGCCCATGTAAGGCATGCTGAATACCAAGGCTGCATATTCTGGAATCAAGTTCATGCCTCTTTAATTGACAATCAGACACTCCTGGATTCCAAATCAAATTCCTGTAGGTTTCTGCTTTCTGCTTTCTCCCTTTTTATGGTTTCTTTGTTTCTCTTTCTTCTCTTTTCCCTTGTTTTTCTCTCTCTCTCTCTCTCTCTCTCTCTCTCTCTCTCTCTTTCTCTCTTGATCTCAGGAAATATCCATTGAGGAAAAGTACGTTCTGGTCCCCAAAAATGAGTCCAGTGGTCCCCACTGGCAACCACCAGCTCAAATTAGCACATATGTCACTCTCAATATGACACAGGGCATGACATTTTTTGAGCAGCCATGTTCAATACTCTGTTGCAAAGGGAAAGAATATGACTTCAGACACCAGAGCTATTTATTGTGCTATGGCACCCATTCTTTAAATAACACAACTATTAATGTGTGATTGGCTGAGCAATCACAAAAAATGTGATGGGAGGACTGACTTGAATATGGCTTGATCTAAACTGAGGTGGCATTGTGGTAAGAACCAAAGGCTGGAATGCTACCTTGAATGTTTGCCAGTGGTTAGACAAATTGCATCATTGTTTGTGTTGTGTAGGTTAACCCCTAGGGTGCCCCGGACGAGCTGGTCTCGCCCTCAGCAACAGTCGCCCGGTGCTGAGGACGAGACCAGGTAGTCCTGCTATGGGCCCTAGCGCTCCCCCGATGGCCAAGCACCCCACTCCCCTGGGCAGGGATGGAAGAGAAATTGCTTCCCCTTCCACCCCCTCCCTTCCAACCCCATGTGGCGTCTGTTGAAGTCAGCACGCTATCGTGCGCTGACCTCATCAGAGGCCTCCCCCAGAAGCATTTCTCCTCCAATCATGTGGAGGGGGCAGAGAGGCATGAAAGGAGATAAAAGGTCTTTCCTCTCCTTTCATGTCTCTCTGAGCATTTCTGCTCTGCGATGCGAACGGGCAGCAGAAATGCCACTAGGCACCAGGGATTTTTGTTTGTTTGTTTATTTTTGGTTTATTTTATATGTGGGAACCGACCCCTTAGGCAAGGGCCGTTCCCCTGGGGGCAATATTAATTCTAGGCCGTTTGTTTTTATTAGGCCAATCTCCCTCCAAGGGCGGCAGAAACCACTAGACACCAGGGATTTTTATTTTTTTGCTTCAATATCATGCAGGCGGAGTGACCCCTTGGGTAAGGGTCTTTCCTCTGTGGGCAAATTTATTTTAGGCCATTTCCGCCCCCCTTGGTGGCAGATCGGCCTATTTTTGTTAGGCCGATCTGCCCCCAAGAGGGTCAGAAACCACTAGGTACCAGGGGTATTTTTTTGTGCTAATTTCACGCAAGGGGAGCTACCCTTTAGGCAAGGGTTGCTCCCTGGGGGGCATTTATTTTAGGCCATTTCTGCCCCCCGGGGGGCAGAAAACACTTAGGCACTAAGGATTGGTGTGTGTATGTTTTTTTTTAGGGTCAGCCCCTTGGGAAAGTGTCACCAGCCATGGGGCACATGACTGTTGACCATATCTGCCCCCTTGGAGGCAGATCGGCCTGTCTTTGGAAGGCCCACCTGCCCCAAGTGGGGGCAGAAAGCCCACTAGAGACCAGGGAAGATTTTTTTTTTCAAAAAAAGAGGGTGGGGGTATGGCTGTACCCCACCCCAAAAAATTGGGCCAAAGTTGTTCTGCCCACCGGTGGGTAGATGGGACAGTATACCCCTGATCCACTCCTCGGGGGGGGGCAGAAAGCCTACTGGATGCAAGGGAATAAAAAATAATAAAAAATAGCGTGGTGGTGCCTACCAACCAGTATGCTCCCATCAAACTGAATTGGGTAACAGTCTTTCAGCTCTTCCCTGCACACTAAAACATCCTATCTCACAGTAAGCAAGAGGACATTTGATTATTTGGGGTTTTGGTTTTACATTTGGTCTATGAGATCTTGTCTAACTCTCAAAATCGTCCCACTTGGAATGGTGAGGGCTGCAATTTTTGGACTTTGGGACGCTGTCATGTAGAAAAATCCACCAGACCTAAACACTTATGAAAACTAATCATCTGGGTGAGTCCAGGGTGGTGTGCTGCACATGTACCCAGCACCATTTTCTTACCCACAATTCCCTGCAAACCTCCAACTTTACAGGAAATCACACATTTTCCCCACATTTTTGTGATGGAACCTTCCTGAATCTGCAGGAATCCAAAAAGTTCCTACCACCCAGCATTGTTGCATCTATACCAATAAAACATCTGCCCCACTTGTCAGCCTAAAACCATTTTTTTCCAAACTGCCCTTTTGGACCTGTGTTGGTTCCCCTTCATCTATTACATGTTTTTGGCTCTTCCCTGTCACAGGCACTTGGCCCACCTACACAAGTGAGGTGTCATTTTTACCAGTAGACTGAGGGGAACGTTGGGTGGTAGGGAATGTGTGCTGGTGTGGTGATCCCACACAGGAATGTGGGAAAAATGACATTTTTTTAGCTAAATTTGAGGTTTGCTGAGGATTCTGGGTAAGAAAACACTAGGGGATTCTCACAAGTCACACCTTCCGGGATTCCCTCAGGTGTCTAGTTGTCAGAAATATTTGGGTTTGGTAGGTTTCCCTAGATGGCTGCTGAGCCCAGGACCAAGCAGCCCCCGCAAAAACAGGTAGTTTTGTATTTGATAAATTTGATGTGTCCACATAGTGTTTTGGGGCATTTCCTGTTGCGGGCACTAGGCCTACCCAAACAAGTGAGGTATAATTTTTATCGGAAGACTTGGGGGAACGCTGAGTGGAAGGACATTTGTGGCTCCTCTGAGATTCCAGAACTTTCTGTCACTGAAATGTGAGGAAAAGGTGTTTGCTGTATACCCGATATAGAATGAAAACCCACTGCAAGGTGCAGCTCATTTATTGGCTCTGTGTTCCTAGGGTTCTTGATGAACCTACAAGCCTTATATATCCCTGCAACCAGAAGAGTCCGGCAGACGTAACGGTATATTGCTTTCAAAAATCTTACATTGCAGGAAAAAGTTACATAGTAAAACATAGAGGAAAATGGCTGTTTTTTTACCTCAATTTCAATATTGTTTTATTTCAGTTGTTATTTTTCGGTAGGAAACCCTTGTAGGATCTACACAAATTACCCATTGCTAAATTTAGAATTGTGTATACTTTTCAGAAATGTTTAGGGTTCTGGGATCCAGCATTGGTTTCACACCCATTTCTGTCATTGACTGGAAGGAGGCTGAAAGCACAAACAATCGTAAAAATGAGGTATGTCACAGTAAAATGCAAAAATTGTGTTGAAAAATTGGGTTTTCTGATTCAAGTCTGTCTGTTCCTGAAAGCTGGGAAGCTGATGATTTAAGCAACGCAAACCCTTTGTTGATGCCATTTTCAGGGGGAAAAACACAAGCCTTCTTCTGCAGCCCTTTTTCCCAATTTATTTTTTTTAAAACAAAATTTTCACTGTATTTTGGCTAATTTCTTGGTCTCCTTCAGGGGAACCCACAGAGTCTGGGTACCTCTAGAATCCCTAGGATGTTGGAAAAAAGGACGCAAATTTGGCGTGGGTAGCTTATGACAAAAAGTTATGAGAGCCTAAGTGCACCCTGCCCCAAATAGCCAAAAAAAGGGGGGAAAGGCCTGGCAGCGAAGGGGTTAAGCAAGAAACATTGTTTATCACACATGAAGTTTTTTCATGTTATTGGAAGGGTCAGGAGCTGTGCAATACCATCCTTGTTGGGTGATGCTGCGCATCTTCACATCTTTGGAATGACAAGGAGAACTTTTTTTCTATCCTTCCTTCAGAAAGGCCGAAATGCAACACAACACATTTCCTGGTATTTTAGCTCCAAAATATAATGCAGGATTACCGCAAAAGTTGAAGTATAGAAATCAATGAAACATCATTACAAAAGACTGTTTCTTGTGTAGGTAGAAAAATAAAAGTCATCAACTGATTTTCGGAGGGAAGAAAGGGCAAAAGACTACATTTTTTTCAGACTGCTCAGCCGCTTAAAGCCCCTTAAAGGTGGCTTGCTGGCCTTTCTACTTACATGTTTTGTGGGCAGATAATTTTTTGACCCTATCATACAATCCGTAACGGTACTAGCTTTTAATTAACTGATTCGTCAAATCTATTTTTGCTTTTTGTTTCTAGAGGAAAGATGATGACTAAAATAAACATTCACAAGTATACAATTCGTCACAATGAAAAAAGGAACATTAACAATTTCAGTAAAACGTCTGAGGAAAAATAGTCACAATAATGTGTCCAATTTAAAAAATTTGAGGTACTAGGTAATTTGCAACCACAAAACAAATACAAGTATTTGTTAACATTTGACTAAGGAGCAGCAAGGGGTGCCTCGAAAACTTAAATCCTAACTGATGGGCCCCAAATAGTGTATTTGAAGTTTTAAAGGGAATATTATTTAACATCAGTATATATGTTAACATGAGCAGCTTTCCACAACCTCCTTTTTTTCTAGTCTCTCTAGGAGAACCAATTATACAACGAGGCAAATCGAAAAAGGGGTTTCAAACGAAGTCCGAGTAAGTGACACAAGGCCATGAGCGGATAGGAAGACATTACTGATGCACTGTTTATTGTTGGAGGGCCTTATGAGATCTGGGGCTGAACAAGTACAAAATATATATATGCAAACTTGATAAACATTATCTGCCTAACTTGAGCAGGGTGCTAGAAAGACACCTTTAGAGATTCAGGGCCATATTTATACTTTTTGACGCAAAACTGCGCCAACGCAGTTTTGCGTAAAAAAAAATTGCGCCGTCTAGCGCCATTTGGAAGCGCCATGCGGGCGTCAAATTTATACTTTGATGTACGGCGGCGCAACCAACAGGTGGGAGTCATTATTTCGTGACGCACACAGCGTCGGTCTGTCGTAAAGGAAACCAACGTAAATGTGACGCACATCACTGTGGGTAGATTTACGACAGCGCAATCGTGAAAACAGCGGTTTTTTTTCACGCTATTGCGTTACATTTTTGCGCGAAAACTGCCCTTTCAGGAGAGGAGACCCAAAATGGATCCTAGATGCCCCAACAGACCCCAGGAGGATGAGAGCAGACCAGGAACCAGCCAGGAGGAAGCATACAGGAACCAGGACATTTAAAAAAAAAAAAGAAAGTGTCGCTTCAGTGCAGAGGAGCAGGAAATCCTGGTGAAAGAGGTGACGGAACACCAGCACCAACTTTTCATCTCCTCAAAATTGCCACTCAGTAGGAGAGAGGCCATCTGGAAACAAATTGTGGACAAGATTAACAGTGTGGCTGAAGAACGCCGGACAGTCACCGAGTGTAAGAAACGCTGGCATGACTGCAAACGTAGGACCAAAGAGAAAACAGCCAGGAACAGGAAGGCAGCAATGCAGACTGGAGGGGGGAGTCCAGCACAACAGGAGGCCCTGGCCCACATGGAGGAGATGGTCGCAGCCGTCATCCCGGAGGAGATCGTCACAGGGATTCAAGGACTGGACAGCGCAGACTACCACGATACAACGCACATGCAGGGTAAGTCGCATGGGGAATTCAAATGCAATAATGAGGATTGTAAGCAGGGGGGGGATACCTACTACACAATGCATGTAAGTCAGCACATATATGAAGTGGCATGGGGAAAGGGGCACGGCAGGGGGGCATGCCCAGTACTGACCGAAGCTGGGGCACGACAAAATACAGCAACAACAACAGTCCCACGGGGACATCCTGTAATTACAACAAGAGAGCCAAGGGAAAGCAGTGACAGGTGGGAAGGACACTACCTCAAATCCACATCCAGGCACTTGTCTTGCAAAATCTATTCCCCATCAACTAGGTCCCTACCTGTAATGCTGTAGCAAATACAACAACTGCAACTTAACTGCCACCACAGTTGACAATAACACCTCTCATCTCTGTGCAGCTATAGCACCAAATGGCAGGAACCCCACCCTGGAACATACATACCTAAAATAGGGGGTGAGGATGACATCTGCAATTACTCCTAGAAATAAGACAAAGGTACCAGTACACTCAAATGTCGAATGTCCAGAACTGACACATACATAACCCTAAGTAAACAGCAATAGGAGCCACACATCACTAACGACACACACATGCTGCATACGTCAGGGTCCCTCACGTGCCTGGCTAACAAGGCTACATCACTAATGTCATACTGCTCAGACAACAACATTGAGGAGGGGACACAGGCAACTGGTCACTGAAACACATCTGCACAGTCTTACAAAAAAATAGGACATTCATACGATAAACAGGCCAATCCAGTAAGACACACATTATACCCCATCATATACAAACATCAACAATGTTTACATCCATACCACATCCTAACATTGACATGCATAGGTAATGCCACGTAACATGTACAGTTCATGCAATGTGAATAAAAAGTGTATGGGGCAGGGCCTGAGAGGCAAGTGTGCTGGCAGGGCAGTCACAACACCCACAGTCAGTCAAAGTGTAGTGTGGCAAGTGAAACGTATACTTTGCGCATTAGCCTCAGGCTGGAGGCCTTTGTGCATCTTACCCTGAATGTACTTATACTCATTTGCTCACATCTAAGAGCCTCAGAGCACTTTGCACTAAATGATTCACATTGCCCTTCCTATCAGTTAATGTAGCAAATAGTCAGTCCTAGGGTGTTGTTAATTAGTCAAATCACCCTGTTTTGCCTACTTCTGCACTGGAGTTTGCCAGAACATATTCACTCTGTGCCCCAGTCAAGGATACCGTCTGGTACGTTGCTGATAGATGTGGTAGGGTTGAAGGTCTGGCATTCCTGCGTAGGGAAACCTTGTCATCACCATGACATATGTCTTTTAAATTCACTTCCTCGTCCCAAGACACGCATGGGGGAGTTTCCAAACATAAATTCACAACTAGATGCTGCCTGCCTTGCTGCTGATGCACAACCAGATCCCAGCCCATTCCTCTGATATGAGGGATGATGTCTCCCCTGTGATTCAGACAGGCAAGCTCCAAACTTAACATGCTGTGCTATACATAGAACAAGCAGAGGGAGAGTAGAAACTGTTAGGCACCATGATAGTTGTGTACTAATGTATTAGTCTCCTGCGGACTATTTCAATTCTAACAGTGTGTATTGTTTGGGTTATTGGGGCTCACACCTAAATTCCTACAAGTCAGTTGTACAATTAAACTTCATATCAAACAAATACTGTCTTTGTCATTTGTGTATGGGAACATACCGGAAAAGATAGAAATGTGTAGGACCTGAGTGACCACCACTTCCCTGAGAAGTTCCAAAGATGTAATGCGCTCGGATGTCTAAACATTCCTTTGATGTGGGAGACCAGAGGCACTGCTAGTTAGTCTGAGCTAAATTGAATATCTGGGTGACAGAGTTATATACAAGTGGGTCAAACTTAGTCCCCCACACCATTAGCTATCCTGCTGCCTAGAAAGCCAAGAATCACATGTAGGATAATGAGAGCCCACCCAACAAAATGTCCCTCCATAACAATAGTGAAACACCGAGTGAGGAGTAGGACAAAAAAACGCCTATTTCTAAATAATTACAAAGCAACACCTAGAGGCGACCTGGCAGACATGTCTGAAAGATCCATATCATACATTTGACACACAGGTGGGCCATAGGCCTACAACAATGCCCTATGACGGACAGCAGATACCAAGACAAACACAGAGTACAAAGTTAAGGCATCCAAAGGCTTGTATCTTAAAGCAAAATTGTCACAACCCAGACACACTAATTGTACCCTGTTTCATTGCAGAGGAACACGGATCTCCTGCCGATATGCCTGTCCATGAGTTCCCTGATGACATGGATGACGAGACCATCAACCTCCCACAAGAGACCCTTGACATGGTCCTTGAAAGCCTCCGAACCCCACCTTCAGTCACAAGGAGGAGCACAGAAGAAGCAGCCACCACAGTAGAACCACCCGCCACCCCAATTGTAAGACCTGCCAGCTCCAACACAGCTGAGGACTCTGACGACACTGGCACCAGCTTCGAAAGAACTGTCGTTGGGGTCCAGCGGGAGCTGGCCAAGGAGGTGCGGGTGGGGATGCAAACTATGGCAGCCAGCCTTGAGGGGGTGCATTCATGCATGTTGTCAACTGCTGATCAGGCAGCTGCAATGCAAGCCAGAACATCGCTCTTGGAGGAACTTTTAAAAACACAGAAGGAAATCTGCACAGCTGTCATCCAGTTGACACAACAACTCCAACTGCAAGCCAGTCAACGTGTGCACGAATGCAACATAGAACCCCTCAGGGCCAACCTGGCTGCCTACCATCGGGATGTGGCTGCCATTCTGAAAAACCAGCAGGCCCTCCTTGCTGCAGTACTGCCCTTCATTACTCGACAGGGATCAGCCCCTGGGATGTCTGTCTCCATGTCTTCTAACACTGAGGTGTGTGTTGCCCCTTCACAACCAACAACAACAAGGATACACCAGGCAACACACACATCAGAAGAAGAAGACATGGAACAGATAACATTCACACGCAAGAGTACCCGGAAGCCCTAGTCCCTGCACCATGGCCTACTCTGACCAAGGTCCTACGTTTTGACACATGCCAGTCTCACTACAACTACCCTCAATGACTGTTCGGCAATCCACTGTATGACTTGTCCCCATTGCAAGTGAATGTCTCTCTCCTACCATTTGGCAATTCATGTTCCTCTGCACCGTCTGTGACCTCACCCCAGCATGTCAGGAGCATCATCCACACCCCGTCTGTAGGATCCCCATGTAAGAATGCACCAGAACGGACTCAGCTAACATTGTGAATGGACATTTTGCATTACACCACCTACAAATAAATATCACTTGCAAACCTATTGTGTCTCTGTGTCATTTCACACTTCAACTGTGCAGTAGATAACTCCAAAGTGGCTGTGTGGCAACCATGTCGATTCTCTATACTACTGTCCTGATTTCATGTATACTGAAACATCTGTGCAGTGGCCAGGATTGCATCATAGCTTTACTATACTGAGGAAAATAACTGATGAAGGGACTAAGCACACACAATCATGCTGTGTTGGACAGAATGATGCACCATCTACAGCTATTCTAGACAACTAATGGTGGCTGAGAAATGTAGGCATCATGCAATACTAAAATTGGAAATTATGCTGTAAAATGAAAGGAATGATAAACAAATTACACTGCATCAATCACCCTTACGGCGTATACTTCCATGAAGAAAGTCATGCTGAATCAGTACACACATGATGTAGGTCAGCAATGACAGCAACAAGACAAGAGTGTGAACAAATCCTCATCTACAAAGCTCTCCCTGAACTTCACAATGCTGTCGACCTATCTATTTACCTACAATAACAAGTCGGGAAGCACTCTTTGTGAAGTAGGATACATACCAACCCCAAACCTTGATGATCAATGCACACTACCAATGTTGGCTCTCCCACATGGTGGATACTTACCAAGTTAGCACACGGGTAGCTGGCATGTTAAACCTCATTAGCCTGGGGATAGCGAGCATGGAACACAAATGTCATACTAAAACTTTCTGCTACACTGATGTCAAGGCTATGAAAAGGTAGCAACTACCGCATCAGGTAAAGGGTTAACAATTTTTTTATTTCAAAGTAGTAATAAAAGAGGCAACTAAGGGAAAGGTAAACCTACACTGATCTAACCTGACTATTACTAACCCACAACTGTCCCTAACTAACCTAAGCTAAACTTACTCTACACATGTAACGAAACGATCTAAACATCAACCCCCCACCCACCATTAAGAGACAAGACACATGCAGGACAACACTTACTAACCTACACACATACTATACTATCCTAAACAAACATATATATATATATATATTTTGTTTTGATTTTTTTTTTTTTTTTTTTAAATTAAACAGGAATCCCAACATTGCCCCCCACCCACCCACCCACACAAAAATATTAGATAGAAATAATAAGGACCCCCCACCCTCTTACCTAACACTAACTAAGCTAATTTCCTATACTTATCCTATAACTAACCCCCCAAATCCAACTAACAGTATGAAAAAGGAAAGAGGTGAGAGGGGAGGGGTAAAAGTTCAGGAGGGCAAAATGACTACAGATTTGCCCTCTGTAGTGTGCGCCGGATGGAGCGCACCTTCTTCTTCACCTCATTCATGTCCTCCGCAAGGTTGTCAACCTTGCGGATCAACCTGTCCAATTTTCTGGACAATGCCTGGAAGGCTGCAGGGTCAATAGGAGGGTCAGTGCTGGTCTGGGTGCCGGTGGAGGCGGAGGTTGTTGCTGGAGTGGAGTGGCCACGGGACAGCCCTGCTCCCAACACACGGCTGGGTCCAGGTCTGGATGAAGATGCCTGGTCCGTTGCTGTGTCCCCTTGGGCAGACCTTGTGGATGTAGTGGCGGTGGTTGTTGGTGGCACCGTTGGGGGAGCCTGTGGTGTGGCATACCACGCCCCGGAGGCCCGATCCAAATTATATCTGCGGGCCATCCTCCGATACCCACACTGCACCTGCAGGATGTGCCTGTACCTCATTGCACGGCGCTCGAAATGGTTGCGCTCTGCGGCACTCAGGTTTGCAGCTGTGAAGAGAAAAGGGAAATATTGAGCATTGAATTTACAGTGGGTTGAATACCACCATGGGTCATTTGTCCATTACTAGAAATGTATTTTTTGCAGCAATTGTTACAACATAGTTCACGGAAAGGCTCAGAGGAAGTACATGTGAATCCTGCATTCCTAAGGGCATATCACACCTAGCATATACATGTCTCTACATGATGGATGACATCACCCTAAACTACTCAACCAAATCATACCTAAGGCATGAGACATTATGGCACCAGCTCTTCCGCATACTGACTTCACTACATATGTCATTCTATGTGATAACAATCACACTCCTCACTCAATGGCATTTGGAATTAGTTGTGTGCTAAGATTGAACCCCTGGCCCAGAATCATATGTCCACTCTAGGGGTCAGATGTAGGAATCTTGAAATAACAACTAGCAATTATGCAAAGCAGAACGGTGTCTCTGACACCGTCTGCGAGTCGCTCTGGGGTCCCGAAAACCCACCTCATGAACCTCAATGATGTGGGTTCCAAGTTGCCCCACCGTAGCGACTATGGGCACTCACGGGGATGGAGGCCTGCTGGGACCAGCAGAAATCCATAGACGTGACTGCTTTTAAATGAAGCAAGTAATTTTTCCCCAAGTGTAGGCCGTTTACCTGAAAGGAAAATGAGCTGCAATTAGTTTAAAAACACAACAATTCAACTTGGAAATTTTCACGGTAATTATTGGTCCCTTAGACCACTGGCTGTTTTGTGCAGGATTATTTTGGTCCACTCACAAAGGTGAAGGTTTACAATGAGGACCCCTTCCAGTCAGCAAGTTGGTTACCATCCACTTCAAGGGGATGATAACAGCTACTCACTTTGCAACCACATACTCGGTTGCAAATGGGATTGCCTACCACTGTGATTTGTAAGTAGGTCTGGTAAACCCCTTTATCATTTCTATTTTGAAAAGCATTTTCCTAATATGTACATGACCACCAAATACATTTTGGAATAGGAAACAGACGTTTGCAAATCACAAACATATATTTATGCCATTTGCAACGTGTAGACATTTTTATCACTCTGGCCCTAGGTACTAACTCAAGTCACAAAAGGTGTCAAGTACGTGTAACATACTGGTTGCTACAGTCCTAGGTACCCTGTTTCACAGTAACATCCCAGTCTTTGTGGGTGGTGTGGGAAGAACAACCAACAATCCCATGTTCAATGCACACCCAGGAGTGTACAGAAAGTTCAACAAGTATGTGCCTTCACACACAACACCTATGAAGGGCTTGCAACACGTTGTAGTCAGCCCAACCTTGTCACATCCCAGGTCCACACATGTCAAAATGATATGACTTAGCCCAACATAACATACTATTAGTGAGGCATGTTTAACAACACACACAGAGGAGGTAGAACACCCATTCACATGATTCAACTGAACACCTAGGCCATTGCACTCAAGTCACATACACTTCGAGTTCACCTTGTGGAAGTACATGGCCCCGGAAGATCCGACCTACAGTGTACACAGTCCATCCTCAACTAGGAAGAAACACTTGTCATCAAAGCCATGTGCCTAAGCTATCTGGGAGACTGTCAGTCTGATATGCAGACTCAGTTGATGGCAAGTCCCAGACCAAGTCTAACATTGACCAGAGTATTCCAAACGAGTCATACCATTCCCAATTGCCACCCTAATTGAATGGGCTACAACCCCTCAATCTGAGAGATGACTAGGTATTGCTTTACAGAAACATTATTCAAATTTGATATCACACTAAAACAACAAAGCCAATGAACGGCCAGCACATCAAATCATGAATTCTCTTGAACACACAGTAATGTATCATGCTTCATTACCAAACAATGTAAATAGCACTCAGGCGACACTCACTGTAGGTATCGGGGTCGTCAAAATGGGCCTCCTCTCCCACAGTGTACGGGGCTGGTCCACCTGTAAAGCATGAAACAAAGATTATACTCAGACTGGGTGAACGGACAAATAATTTCTGTTACAATGACACTGTGTGAATATGACATGGTAATGATAGACTTTCACACATGCTCATCCTGCATGGATGACTTTGTATTCAACATTATCATTGGATGAGTCTCCTGCTCCAGTGTCACACCCTACTACACTCATGCAGTGGCCAGGACAGTCATGTGTCGTCCAGGTTAATCCTCCATTAGTATGCCCCAACAATAATGTTAACCATACATCTCAGCATGTGCATCCCAGAGAGACATTCCAAAACTGGTTCCATGAGGACTGCATGACCACTCACAATCAAACAGGCTATGTGGACAGGTTCAACACACAGCAACCAGACACACATGTGACATATGTGTGAACAACATGACTAACTTCATGTGACGTGAAGGCAACACACATGTATAGCATCATCATGTGTTTCCAATTTTCTGTCTAGCTATGGCGTCTGCATATGTAGGTATGTTGTTTCTACATGACGTACTCACTGGCCATTATGACCAGTGGAATACAAATAGAGCAGTTCACGTGTTGCTTTTCTGACACAAATGCAACACTACATTACATGCAGCTACAGGCATCTGGTATGTGTTGCAAAAATGAGCCATCGGACTGGTAGCATAGGTCTTCATACACATTCTGCAACAAATACACATTAGGACACATATGTATACCTTTGTAGCGCAGCATTTGCAACATTTTGTGACGCAGAGAGGGGGCGACTTAGCAAAATACAAATAGATGTTGGATTTTAATGCTGTTATTGCGTGTACATGTGTTGCAAAATATGGGGATTTATGTGTATAACCATGGGCCTAGGTTTCCCTAGCATTACACACAGTCAGCTACTTATTTTGCAGATTGGCTAACAATCATCACATGTTCACACACAGATTTCTATCATTCCCATTTAATAGATTTTTACTCACCAACATGGCCACCAATCTGGAGTCCCAGGTGGTCCAGCAGGTCCTGTTCCCTGGTGATCAGATCTGCCCAGCGGTGCTTGAGTTGGTGTACATTTCTCAGACTCCCGTAGACCAGGACCAGGTGATGGCGCACCTTCTCCCACCGGATTTTCCTCGCCTCCGTGTGATACCCCTGTATCACACGGCCCCCAGCTTCCAGCATTAGTAGGAGGAAAAGGCTTACTAGCCATATGAACCCCCCCAATTCGTCTTCACCCATCCTGGACAGGCGAGGCCTACCTGACATATTGAGAGGAATAATAATGGACAAAATAAATATGAAAGTAAAAGTGGGAAATGGGGAAAGGTAGAGGTGTGAAAGAAAAAGAAGAAGGTGAAAAATAGCCCAACTAACCCCCCAAACTATGCTACCCACAACAGACTCCCACTGACAATACAAACTATCACAGGTATAGACAAAATAACACTAAACAGACTGAGACAATGTTATACAACAATAATAGATTGGCACTAAGACAAAATACAAGGCACACAGGACACAAAAGCAGTAAAACACAGGACAACACCTTTCACACAACCACACAGTCTAGATAAATCTGAGACTGCAAAGTGAAAGTGAAAGTTAACTCCCAGTACAGATTTTGTAAACAGGATATCCTATTACATCACTTCCTGCAGAAAATGGCCGCCGTTTTAATTTTCCCGTTATGCGTCATATTTTCACGCATACACAGTTGTGCGTAATTTTTTTTTTACGCATTACAGTGCACATGATGCGGAGTGAAAAAATATGATATGAATATTAATAATTCATAATGTACATGAGATGACCAACATATTGTCCATGTAGCGTCAATTTTACCACGCATACAGCATGGGCGTCATTTTTTTTACACGTACAGTAGTGCACATGATGCGGAGTGAAAAAATATGATATGAATATTAATAATTTATAATGTACATGAGATGACCAACATATTGTCCATGTAGCGTCAATTTTACCACGCATACAGCATGGGCGTCATTTTTTTTACACGTACAGTAGTGCACATGATGCGGAGTGAAAAAATATGATATGAATATTAATAATTTATAATGTACATGAGATGACCAACATATTGTCCATGTAGCATCAATTTTACCACGCATACAGCATGGGCGTCATTTTTTTTACACGTACAGTAGTGCACATGATGCGGAGTGAAAAAATATGATATGAATATTAATAATTTATAATGTACATGAGATGACCAACATATTGTCCATGTAGCGTCAATTTTACCACGCATACAGCATGGGCGTCATTTTTTTTACACGTACAGTAGTGCACATGATGCAGAGTCAAAAATATTGTGGATGTAAATTATACTTTGAAGGCGAAATATTAAGACACTTTTGGATACATTTGTATTTGACTCTGCATTGTGTGCACACATGTACGTGAACAAATTATGACGGCCATGCTGTATGCGTAGAATATGGAGCAAATTTATCCTTATGTTTTTAGCTTTGGAAAGGTGATTTGTCATGGTCAAACAGGTGCGATGTGATACACATATGTGTTTGTATATGACACATGTCCGTTGTTTTATGTATAGAAGGCATTCACACTGTAATGTTTGGGATACGTTAACTAATGTATTGACCATATTTGACGACATATTTGGTGTAATTGCTGATGGCTATTTTGAAATGATGGATGGGATACCATTGTGTATTCCGTCTCCAAAATGTGTCCACATTTATGATGGTGATGCTTTTATCTGTAGTCCTAACAGGGAGTGGGAGAGTCACTTTCAGTTTTTATGGGGCTGAGCATGTCCCATTATGATTTTGTGTTTCAGATTTGTGTTGGACTTGTGACATGGAGGCCACACATGTGCCTTATGCATGTGTTTAGTTCACAAGTACATGATTCTTGTATGTTTTGGGGGCGGTAGAGGTGGACTTAGGCCCCCAGCACCCTAGGATTTGACCATCCAGAATAGCTACTGTATCCATGGAGTATATTTATTATATCATGGCAAACCTGCAGCAGCGGGATAATGTAAGGCCATATGGTATGAATGACTGTTGACCATTCATTGATCTCATTAGCCCATTTGACGTTTGCAGTAATGATGAATTGGAGCTAACTTGCATACCATTTTCCTATGACTATGTTTGCAAGACTCTCAGCGTTCCCGATGTGATAATGAGAAGAATATTTTGGTTGTCTGTGTACCTTTCTGCATAAACTGGTTTAGTGTCATGTTACAATCTTCCTGCTAGGTTCAAACTGGGACACAACTGTGATGGTCTAGTTTCAAATATTAGATTGATTGTATGACATATGTGTACATGTGTGTGGGAATGTGGATCCACTATCACCTGTCTGGGTGTATGTTGTCACTGTAACTTCAAGGTCTCCTCCTGAGTTAGTGGCAGCTGATGTTGTAGCTATTGTGTATTGCTCATATCACACACTTGAGAGAAGCCATTGATGACATGGTCACGTACACATGGATGGTCCCACCCAGTCTCTGAACACGTGTAATGTGACTTTCAAATCATCTCCAATTTTGGGCTGGATGAGAGACTGTTTCAGTTGTTTGGATCCGGCATGTGTAATTGTCACATTTGTACTCTTGTTGGGCTCTGTGTATGGTAATGTATCATGTCACATCCTACCCTCTGTGCATACAGTTGTGATGTTTATTTTTGGTGTGATGAATTTTAATGGCATTCTTGATCAATGAGACGACATTCATCTTCAGCTATTTCAAACTAAAGGTGGTCAGAAATGAATAGGCCAAAGCATGACATGGTGTTTGTTATCTGTGTTTATTTACAAGTGTGGAATACAAGTGATTATAATAACGTAAGTAAAAAAATTGTTCACAAGCTGTTGGCGCCTACGCACTCCTGCTGCCGTGTTAGGTTGTTCCCCCTCCTGTTGCAGGCCAGCATCCTCCTCATCATCTTCCTCAGGCATGTCTGGGTCCGGTTCAAGGAGGGGAATGTTCCTTTTTACACAAATATTGTGTAATATGGCACAAGTGAGTATGATCTTACAGACCATCTCTGGGGAGTATAGTAGGCTTCCGCCAGTGATGTCAAGGCAGCGGAACCTTGACTTTAGAATCCCAAAGGTCCACTCCACAATGCTGCGTGTCCTCTTGTGGGCGTCATTGTATGCCCGCTCAGCAGCAGTATTTGGGTTCCCATATGGTGTCATTATCCAAGGCTGGATGCCATACCCCTGATCAGCTGAAAGAGAAACACAGAATGGTATCAATTAGATGTAGGAGGCACTGTTGTACGTATCTTTGATGGAAGTAGTTGTGTTGTCTGTGACTATTTTGTGTACTAATGTGACAACCTATGGTTGTTGGTGGAAACTTTGGCATTTTTTTTTTCCTTGGCTGAGCAAGTGTTTGTTGGCTAACTGTTTGTCAGCAGGATGTATTGGTTTCTCAAGTACAGTGTGCCCTCCCTTGCATTGTGACTTGTGACACAGGTGTCCGTGTGTCCTCACTGGGGGTGTGATGATAGTTCCATGCAGAGTTGAAACATGAAAGTGTATTAGAAACGTTCAATTGAACATACCCAGGCCATCCCATCCCTTAAAACTTATGCATTGTATTAGTGTACAGGTTATTGTGAGACTTCCAATTTGCAAGATGACATTTAGGCAACCACAGTCATGAATGTCTTCACACTAAGCTGTAGAGTAAATTCCAATGTGTGAGAGGTTCAATGGTGACTTGTGAAACATGGCTAGTGATGTGAGTACCTCAGTGTGTTCCTGTCTAGGTGTTGCTATTGTGGTGTATGGGTTGTTTATCCTAGAGGGTTTCTGTGCAGTGAGTATATAAGTAGATTTTTGTCCTTACCAACAAGTAGTCCATTGCCATACCGTCCATCCTGGAAGTGTTGGTTGATGGTGCAGTGACGGAAGATGAATGCGTCATGTACACTCCCAGGATATTTAGCCACAATGTTGCTGATCAGTCCTTGGTGATCGACTATGGCCTGCACGTTGATGGAATGTGTGTGCTTCCTGTTGCGGTAGAGGTGTTCACTCGCAGCAGGTGGCACAAGGCGTACGTGTGTGCAGTCGATTGCACCAAGGACGTGCGGAAAGCCACTGATGGCGTAGAACCCCTGTTTAGTTTCCTGCTGCTTCTGCACTGTGTTAGGGAAGCAGATGTGGCAGGGTGGCAGTCCAATGATGGCATCCATGACTTTAGGCAGGAATGCGGAGAAAGATGGTTGTGAGATTCCACCAACCAGGGCACCAGTTGTCTGAAAGGAGCCACTTGCCAGCATGTGAAGTACGGCAAGCAGCTTTGTTTCTGTTGGGATAGTGCGTGGAGTCACTAAAGTGGGGGCCAATTGCTGTTCAATATTTGTCAGCAGCTGCTGAATGGCCTGCCAGTTCAACAGGTACCTCTGGATGATGTCTCGTTCCCTGAGGCCATGCAGGGTTGTTCTTGGGCGGAATATCCTCTCCTGCCTTCTGCGCTGTCTTTGGGGTCCCTGCTGTTGTTGTTGTGGCTGCTGTTGTTGCTGCAGGGCTCTGCGTCTACGTGCACGCTGAAGAAAAAGCACCTCCATGTCTCCCTGTTGCTGCTCTGCTGCTCTGTTGTTTGTTCTGTGTGTTCTGATTAAGTACAGGTGTGTTTGCCCCATTTTAACGCCTGCCCTGACCCAGGCGTTAAAATTCCACGATATTCGTGCTTTGCGTGATTTTTTTGCGCCGCCTGCCGCGCGGGAGTGATTTTTGCCCGGAAGCATAAATACGACGCACCGCTATGTGCGTCTGTTTTTGGACGGGAACGCCTACCCTGCATGTCATTAACGCAGGGCGGGGTGCCGCTTCCAAAAACTGGCGCACATAGCGCCATTTTCCTGGTGCGCCGGATCGGGCGTCAGGGTTTAAATATGGGGCAACGTTTGCGCTGAAAGTGCGTCAAAAATTTTGACGCACATTCAGCGCAAACGGAGTATAAATATGCCCCTCAATCCCAAAGAGAAATGACCATGGAAGAATGCGTGACTTCACTAAGCGGAGTGGCATGCAATTTTTGTTCTACTGTTGATGAAAGGGTAAGGCATCAGTTTATGCTTAAGTGCTGGAGTGACAGTCTGGGTTTGAGCCCGGCAGATCTACGTCTCATAAGCTGCGCACGTATTTTGCGATCACTAGCACGATTGATGCTGAGGATGACGTGGTGGTGGTATTCTTGGATGCCACTAAGGCTTTTGACTTGCTGGCATGGGAGTATATGTTTGCGCTGCTTGAGAGAGTGGCCATGAGTGCGCGCTTTGTGCAATTGATGCGGCTGCTGTACTCTGAACCCACTGCAAGACTGTGGTTGAATGCTAATGTCTCTGGCCTATTCCGGGTGGCTCGTGGGACTCATCAGGGGTGCCCTCTTTCCCCGCTGCTATTTGCAGTTTCGATGGAGCCCCTCATGGCATATTTGAGACAACACCACAACAAGAGGGGGCTACCGTTCCGACAGCGGGCTATCTTAATATCCTTGTATGCAGATGATATTGCGCTGTATGTGCGTGAGCCGCAGAATAATTTGGATGTGCTCCTTAATGAGATAGTGCGCTTTGTCACCTTCTCCAGTATCGCGATCAACTGGTCTAAGTCGTTGGTGATGGCCCTCACTGTGGGGACGGTGGAATTCCCCTCCCAATATCTGATTGGATGGGCAGATGGTCCGGTGCGCTATCTGGGTGTCTGGCTTAGTTGCAAAGTGGAGACGCTCTGGCGGGCTAATTATGGCAAGGCTATTGCGTGGTTGGAGGATAAAGTTAAGACGTGGCATTCGCTGCCGCTGTCGCTTATTGTGTGCATTGCGGTCGCTAAAATGGTGGCGCTGCCTAGGTTTCTGTACCTGTTTGTAAATCTTCCTCTTATTCTAACTGCAAGTTTTCTGCGGCGCCTTCGGTCTGACATGATATGACTGATTTGGGCGCAGACAGCCCAGGATCTCCTGGGAGAAGCTGACACTGCCCTTTGAGCTGGGTGGCCTTGCTGCTCCTAAATTGGAGCTATACTACCACTGCGATCAGGCCCATTTTGCATATTACTGGATGCACCCTATTGGGTACTTACCGCATTTTGCCTCTGAAAGTGATGCGGCGTGGCCTGACGGTCTGTCTAGAGTCCTTGGGGATCTTTCCCGACATAGAGTGTGGGGTTTGGATACAGTGCAGTGCACAATTAGAGCTTGGACCACATTATTGCGCCGGTCTGGTGTAGGCAAGCCTTTTGTCCCATCAATGTCGATGCTAGATGTCGCACACGAAAGAATGTTTTGTGATGTGAAGCTGCGTGATTTTCTTCGTGATTCTGGCCTAACTGAGTAGGGAGATTGGTTTGAGGGTGGGCGGTTGGTATATCCAGAGGCTGTGCTAGAGAATGGACGTGATACTGCGCTGAATAGGTTATATGTATTGCATGTTTGCGCAATGTTACGTGTGTGCTTCTCCGGCCTTCCGGAGACTCCGCCGGTGTGCCAGGCTCTACAGGTGCTGTGCCGTGAAAGCTCATTACTAAATTATATACCTGCTTGAAAGATCAGCAGAGCGGCGCTGCGACGGCTGCAAGAGCTCGTTGGGAGGTGGATGTGGGCGAGCCCATCTCGGAGGAAGTGTGGGGGAAATGTTGCACGCATATGAGAGCTCTGTCACCTAACTACAGGCTGTGGCTTATACACTTTAAGTTCCTGCATCTCTTATATTATACCCCGAGAGGCTTACATGCCATGGGCTTGCACGTGGACGCGAGCAGTGAGAGGTGCCGAGCTCCGGATGCCGATTTTCTGCATCTCGCGTGGCACTGTGGGGGTGTTCACACTTACTGGGTGGAGGTAATGCATATGATTGAGGAGATAACTGGCTTGGAGCTCCTTCGTCCCCTAAACTTGCACTGCTTGGATATGTCGATGAGGTGCCGTCGGCCCATAGGAGACTGGTTGGCCTGCTGCTGCTGTTGGCGAATCGTAGGGTTGCAATGTGCTGGGGTCGGGCCGGGCTTCCCGTGTCTCGGATTGGCTGCATGATGCTTCGTTCTGCCACGAACAACTGATGGTTTTCTGGGAGCTGGTTCCTCTGGGCTCTCGGACACGGGATATATGGGGCCTGCGGGGTCCCTTTTTGGAGTCTCTGCAGTGAGGCTGCTTGGGTGTGCATTGGCTGGCCACGCGCATGGCGTTTTGGTTGCTGTCGCAGCACTTTAGCGCTACAGCTGATATGTGTGGTCTGTTGCTGTCCTGCCTCCTTCCTCCCTTCCCAGTTTGAACTTTACTCTTTTCTCTCAGTTGATTATGGATGTTTTCACACCCTACGAACGCCCGCTCCGGCTTTCATGTCCCTGGATTTGGGCTTATATACGCTCAATGAGGAGGGGGCCAAGGTATTGTCGGGGCATGCTGTATGGACATGCAGTGGAACCTTGTTGCGTTTCTCACTGGTGTTCGTAAACGTGCCGAGGACTCTTGGCAATCGATATGGGACTGTATACTGTGTTAATTATAACATTCCTGTTTGACGGGCAGCTTTGTTGGTTGTCATTTTTGTTCTGTTGAATAATCTATAAACCAATAAAAAAAAAAGTGCTGGAGTGACAAAGTCTTAGAGGACTTTGGCCCATATTTATATTCCCTTTGCACCGGAATAGTGTCATTTTTTTTTTACGCTAATCCAGCGCAAACCTAACACCATATTTATACTTTGACGCTAGACCCGTCTAACATCAAAATATCCTACTGTGTGCCATTTTCTGGATGTGTGAAACCGCCTTGCATCAAGGAGATGCAAGGTAGGCGTTCCCGTCCAAAAATGACTTAAACACCCGTGCGCCAAATTTATCCAACCGTGCAAAAATGGCACACGTCTGGTAGGTGGAGCCTGAAAATGGTGCAAATCCAGATTTGCAACAAAATTTTACACCTGGGTCAGGGCAGGCATTAAAATGGGGCAGACACACCACTACTTAAGGAAAACTCACACAAGCAACATCATAGCTTAAAAAGGAAGACATGGAGTTGATTCTCATGCAGCATGCATGAAGACGCAGAGCACAGGAGCAACAGCAGCAGCTACCACCACACCAACATGGACCCCAAAGACAACGCAGAAGGCAGGAGAGGATATTCAGGACCAGGACAACCCTTCAGGGCCTCAGGGAACATGACATCATCCAGAGGTACAGACTAAACTGGCAAGCCAGACAGCAGCTGCTGCGCCACATTTGGTACCAATGTTCCCTGTTTTTTTCCACTGTGTGTGGCAGTGTAAGGTCTCTGTGCGCTGCAGCCAAGGATATGTGCGCTAAGAAATTGACCATTCACGCGAGCGCAGCACATAACTACCAAGATCTTTGGCATTTGCCTCTCCATGGCTTTATTTTACCACTAAAGAAAAAAAGGGATATTTAAATAAACATTGCTCCATGTAATAGGCAATGTTCCCTGTAAGGTGCGCGTGCGAGCGCATGCTTAACCTTCCTTCCCCCAATACACAGGCCTCTTTGTGAAGTGCACACGTCACTGCCTGCATCACGCGAGAGAGTAAAACCGTAAGTCAGCGCTGCGTTTTAAAAAAGAAACAGCGCGAAAAACACAGTTACTCTCTTCTCGGCAGAGCAGGACTACGAATAGAGGTTCAGCCACCTGAGGAGGAATCACTGCACAACGAAGGTCCCAAAAGAAATCAGGTACGTGTGATGAAAGGGTCATGGTGGCACTGCAGGAATCTCCTTTGCAGTGACCGTGTTGTCTGCACTGCTGAACCTTTAAAAGTAAACGTGCTGGTGCGAAAAGCCCTCCACTTAAACATGCGTCTGCTGCAATTGTGTCTTTTTAGGTGTGCTGAGCTGACTGGTAAAAGCAGTCGGTCTCTTGTTGGAAGTCCCCACGTCTCTTCCACATACGCACGTAAGTAAATAAAAACGTGCCGGTGCTCAAACCCCTCCTGTTAAACACGAGGCTGCTGTAATTAAATCTGCCAGCAGTGAATAGTGAGGCAGCGTAAAGATGAAGCCATCTCGGGCCTCTTCAATCCATTTACGGCCACCACCCTGCCCCATCAGCTCACTCCTGCAGCTTTCTACTTTCTCCCTTTATGACGCGCTTTCGTTTTTCCTTCTTCCATTTTTTCCATATGTGTCTTTTGCTCGCAGCAAATGCTTGAGGCATAAGGATAAGCCCCGACACTCAAAAATAGGTTACGGTGCTGAGCATCGGAAACAACCAGCACAAATTAAGCGCTGTGGGAAGGGAAGAAGGGAGCAGGGACAACAAGCACAAATTAAGCTCTGTGGGGAGGGAAAAATGAAAAAGAATCCAACAGGGAAAGAGAACAACTATTTGCCACTCAGAGAACAGTGAAATGTCTCCAGATTATTATTTCATACAAAAATGTAAATGAAGCACAGTGTAACGGCCTGAAACAGGGACTGACATTGTATGCAACATCATCAAACAATTTATTTACATATACATGCAAAATAAGATTAGTATGTTTTACTTGAACAAGAATCAAAATGCAATTCAAGAATCTGTAACATTGCATCGTTCTACTGTCACCAGCTAATTAATTATACTCAATATTGATAAATGTATCTGTTTAGGACAGCTGGGAGATTCTTTAACTATTAAGATATTACCAAAAAGAAATCCCAAACCATCAAGGACTAAGGAGGGAGGAGGGAGCAGGGATGCAGGTGGCATCAGGACTGTCACAGTGGCAGCTAATCAGGTCTGCCAGCACCATCTGTCACAACATGAGCATCTGGGAGACAAGGTGACCCTGTCACCCTTCATTAGTGCTCTCAGCCTGGCATCTCTGTTAGAGCCCAGTAGTCACTGAGGAGGCAGAGCCAGTGCCTAAGGAAGAGAGTGAACACGCCGTCCCTCATACCCCCTCGAAATAATCTTTCCAGGTTTTTGGGAAAAAGAGAGCGTTTTTTTCCCTCTTTCCCAGCACAGATGGTGCCCCTCTCCCCCCGCCCTCCTCATTCTTGTGTTCTTCACTCTGAGAGAGGTTTGGGGAGGGGACGATTGCTGGAGCAGGTGCCTGTGTGTAATTCTTGGCTACACACCTGGAAGTTATTTGTGCGGCCGGAGGCGTCTTTTATCTGGGGCGGCTTTCCGTAACTCAGGTGGACATGGGATATGATGTTTTACAGTATGTGTTGGAGCTGTAGAGGACTGGGTGGGAGGTGATGGCAGAGGGTCAGAATGGGAACTTGTTAGGCCTCACTGCGTTCCCACCAGACTGTGCCCAGATGTGCAGGACACATGTTCGGTTCATCACAATCTTATTCGGTGTGAGCGATTTAGGAAATCGTGATTTTCGTACACCCGTTTTCCTTCCTCCCTCCACTTCCTTTCCCATTCCTTCCTGTCCCGCCCATTCTCTTCCCTTCACCAAACGCTAAAGTGGCTTGTCCAGCTCCATCGCCAGCCATTCCCGCACACTTTGCCCTTTCCAGTCTTCCCACATAAATTCAATAGGACCAATCGTCAACTACTAAGGGACAGAAGCACCTCAGATGCCATTGTCGATGGTCCAAAACAGCCACCACCCACCTTTGCCAGCCAGTCAGCTTGGTACCTCCTGTTGCTCTTATCTGAAAACACGACTCTAAGGACTTATGTGGTCTAAGTGTCCTTGGCAAAGGTCAAGTGAGGACAAGACTACAGCCTGTTTGAACCTTTTAGTGGCAGATCCACAGATATGCAATCCGCATTGTATGAATACCCTTTCCTTGGTTCCCAACTCTCCCCCAGTAAAATCTTGCCAATCTCACTGTTGCCTACTGAACGGGCCTATTCACAAACTGGATTTTGTAGTATGTTTAGTAGTGCAGCAATATTACTACTACAGTACTGTCATGGACGGCAATTAATTACGAGGCTCTTTCTCACTCGCAGGTTATCCATCCATCCATGTTCTCACTTCCGCCTCACATATACACACTTTCTGATGCACAGCTTCGTCTGCACTTTAGAATATTTTTACAGGTATACAAATGTAGGTGCAGACCTATATACCTATTTATGTAGGTGTTATGCACATATATATATATATATGTATAGGTGCATATGTTTATGTAGAGACGAGTAAAAATGCAGGTCTGCACCTACAGGTGTACAACTTTGGTGGATCACGGTATTTTTATGTGGTGGACTCCAACAACTCCTGAGTGCACAATAGTGTAAAGAAGGGGTGGCTCCTGACATTAGTGCTGATGGCAAAACTGCTCTGGTCAATACAAGCACTGGGAGCTGTTACTTTGCCTTTTCAGAGCAACCTCACATTTACGATTTGTGGTTACTGATACGTAATCAGCGAGGGTTTGCATGTTTAAATTCAAAAGCTATATAAAAAAAAACTTTTAGTAACTTTACTTACAAACTATGGCATAGCCTTTTTTAGCACAGTTGTCCTCTGCCCCGCCCTTACAGCGATTAGTCTCAAAACTACACAGAACCTTTTGGGAAAATGGCAAAGAATGCGTCTGTTGAAATGTTTGCCAAACTTTTGGGGAATCAGATGGTGCAGACGGCCAACATACTGCAGCAGGTTTCCTATCCAAAGAGCTCTTAGTGTTTCAAAAACTATCCTTTAATAACTCTTGTCTTTCACGCAAATGCAGGCAGAAATGAGCTGCACCTTAAAGATCACAATTATGTGCCATATGTCTATAAATGCTGGGCTTAATGACACTGTTTTTGGGATGAGTCCAGCGAGGGAAGCAAGATAACATTCTATGTTGTAGGTGGAAACAGGGTGTTCAATTATAGCACCAAACTACTAACGCTGAGAATTACAGAATCACCTCGAAAATTATGTTTTTTTAAATAACAGGTTAAAAAGATGGGCTTTTCATTGCATTGGTTGTTGTAGGAAGCTGGCTCAGTATAAACTATATCAAAGTGAGATATGCTGTGCAAACATCTAGGGGTTCCCCAGAGGCTTGACAGAAGCAATAATAGATAATACTAATGCTCTATTTGTGGTAGTGTGGGCAGTGCAACGCGAGGCCAGAGTCTTTCAGGCTCACTGCCAGGTGTTACTCTTTCTGCAGGGGGGTGGGAGGAGGTGTGAAGCACATCCACCCAGGACAGGCTTTGTTTCTGACCACAGAACTCACTCCATGTGGTCACAAACTCACCTGAAAGTGGCAGGCTGGCACAGACCGGTCAGTCTAACGCTAGCAGTTGGGCTAGCATACAGGGGCCATCTCTAAGATGCCCTCTGTGAGCATTTTTACAATAAATACCACATTGGCTTCAGTGTGGGTTTATTGTGCTAAGGAGTTTGATATCAAACTTCCCGGTATTCAGTGAAGCCATTATGGTGCTGTCGAGTTTGTAATAAAACTCCCAGACCATAGACTCAATATGGCTACACTGCACTTACAATGTCTAAGAATGGACTTAGACACTGTAGGGACATATTGCTCCTGCAGCTATGCCCTCACCTGTGGTATAGTGCACCTTGACTTAGGGGTGTAAGGCTTGCTAGAGAGGTGTCTTACCTATGCCACAGGAAGTGGTTTGTAGGCATGACACCCTGAGAGGGGTGTCATGTTGACATAGCCTTTTTCTCCCCACTAGCACACACAAGTTGCAAGGCAGTGTGCATGTGCTGAGTGAGGGGTCCCTATGGTGGCATAATACATGCTGCAGCCCTTAGAGACCTTCCCTAGCCACAGGGCCCTTGGTACCATGGGTATCTATTATAAGGGACTTAACTGCATGCCAGGGAAGTGTCAATTGTGGGAACAAAGGTACAGTTTTAGGGAAAGAACACCAGTGCTGGTGCTAAGTTAGCAGGCTCCCAGTACACTTTCAACAAAAGTTGGCATCAACACTAGGCAAAAAGTGGGGGTAACCATGCCAACAGTGGCATTTTCCTACAGTTGCCATAAACGAATGCATCGAAGGTCTCATGCATGATGTAGGTTTCTAAATGGATGATAATATGGAACCAGAGTTCGTATAAACTGAAACCCCAGGTAACTATTTGATTGTTCTGGAACTGTCATGCATAATGTTTTTGTAACTCTTATAACCTATGCTAAATATCTTCTTCCCAATTACAGACGGTCAACATTTGGATTTGAACGGGCAGGTGTGAGTACCAAGGTAGACCAGGTAATTCTGTAGACGTTCTAGGTGGGCTTAAGGGCCTCTAGATAAATCAGGTTCATGATGCACACCTTTGCTTTTATTACCAGTTTGTTGGTCCGAGCAAGTTATTGATTCTAATGGGCTGACATGCGTAGAAGCATAAGGACCAGGTAATTAGTTGGTAGGTCCCCCATCTGGGTCACCTGGCACATTATAATATGACAACATGCTGTAACCACCTGTTAACCATCTTTTCTTTTGTTGCAGGCATCTCAAACAGTACTGGTCATAGATGAGGGCTGGCAGACCAGATTAGCAGCTAAAAGAGTTGGTTATTATTTGCTTTTTTTTCCTTGTGGTGCATCTAAGACATTGAAACGATCAGGTACGTTAACCATTGTTTCTTCTTTTGCAGGCATCTTAGACTCTGCTACACATGAATTTGAAGAGGCACATGTGATTGTAAGCAGAAAGACAAGGTAATAATTTAGCAGATTTTCATTGTGGTGCCCCTAGTAGAGTAGATTATGACAACCTCCTTTAATCATCTTTTCTTCTGTTGCAGGCATCTCCGACAGCACTACTCAAAGATTACAAAAGGCACATGTGAGTAGAAGCCAAAGACAAGGTAATTTGGTAGATTTCACTTGTGATGCACCAGGTACATTATAACGTTACAATATTCGTCAACCCTTTTTTTTTGTTTTTTTGCAGGCTTCTTAGACAGTGCTAATCATAGTTTAGAAAAGGCAGACGTGACTAGAAGCGAAAGACAAGGTAATTATTTACAAATTTTTCCTTGTGGTACAGCTGAAATATTTGAACATAGGAATGTGCTGTAACCATTTTCTTCTTCTATAGCAGACATCTTAGACAGTGTTACATCTACAGGCAGGAGTGAGAACAAACAGAAAAGCCCAGGAAATTACTTGCTACATTTTCCAAGAGATAGCTCAGACTTGTCTGGTAGATTGCATTCATAGCATAAGAACCAACTTTTAATAATGTTCCTCACTTTAAATAATGTTCCTCTTTTTTTGCAGGCTATTCGGCATAGTAGGCTTAGACTGATTGCCACCAAAATGTTCAAGCGCAAAGCTGTGACTTCTACAGAGAGCAGTGCTTCACCACAAAGGAAGAAATGCTATCTCGTGTTCAAAGAAGAATGGCTGAAAGAAATTGTGGAGCCTGAGACACAGAAGTCACGGAGCAAGGTTTGCGTACAACTGGGAGAGCTATTTCTATACAATCCAGAAGTAGGCCTGATTTGCAAAGTATGTGCAGAAGCCAAGATCGGAGGGGACTTTTCTACTGGGAAGAAATGGAGTGATGGCTGGAACCTGGAATACTTGAAACACCATCTATGTAGCACAGTTCATGAATCTGCTTTGGTGACCCTAAGAAATAAAAGTACTGCTGCCAGGCTGGGTTTTGGAGTGCGCACCATGCTGACGGAAACCATCAGTGACTGAGCAAACAGATTAGAAGTGGTTGAACGCCAAAGATCCCGGCCTGAGGAGATAAAGATTCTCATCAACAATGTGCTGCTAGCAGTCAAAATGAACACTTCAGTGTTATCTGTTCAAGACATCCATGACCACGTCGCATTGTATGTGAAGATACCAGACAGCTGGAGGAGCAAGAACTGCGCCTTTGAGTTTTTAGAGGGTATCAACAGCGTGATACGCTCTGACTTCATGGCAGAACTTCGCAGTGCTCAGTATCACACGTTGATAATTGATGAGAGCACAGATATGTCAGTTACAAAAATGCTCATCCTCTACTTCAAGTTCCGCTCTATAACATCAACAGAGCACAAAACAGTGTTTGGGGGAATTGTAACTCTGAGTACATGCAATGCGGAGGCTATCACTATAGCTGTAAAAGAGTTCTACACTGCCAATAAACTGAACCTTATGAAAATGGTCATGTTTACATCAGATGGTGCATCGGTGAGGATGGGAAAGAACAATGGTGTTGCTACCCGCCTCTAACAATCCATTCCCCATCTAGTTGAGCAGCATTGTGTTGCGCACAGAGAAGATTTGGGAGTTGATGATGCTGGAAAAAAGTGCTGATGATCAGGGAAATGGAAACATTACTGAGGACTGTCTACACTGTGTTCTCCCGCTCCCCTGTAAGGAAGTCCAAGCTGGACGAATTGCTTTGATCACTGAATGTAAAGTGGTCTCCTTTCGGCCACTCAATGAAGTGCGGTGGCTTTCAAGGCATTTTGCTGTTGTTGCACTCTTACGTAATTATGAGGTTGTGTTCAAATACTTTGATCATGAAAGAGTTGAGGAGAATGACACAATTACTAAATATTGCTACAAAAAACTATCCAACTCAAACTACCATATTTCCTTTGCAGGACTGAATGACATTCTGGGTGAACTTGCATCTTTGTGCAAGTTGTTTCAGAAAAGCTCTTTGACTACTGTTGAAGCTGTACAGTATGCAAGAGCAAAAATTAGCCAGATAAAGGAACAGTACTTGGGCAACACTGTCTTTTGGAGCAACACAGTAAGAGATCTGATGGCTTTATATAGAGAAGACCGAGAGTATGATAGTGAGCCGATGTTATCTTTCATTAAACTTCTTTGTGAGCAAATGGAAAGAAGGTTCACAGAAGATGAACTAAAGGAATGGACAAGTTTTGATTTCCATTCAGTAGCAACACAATCGCAGTTTGATTTTGGGGCTGAGAATGTAGAAAGACTTTTTGAAAAGTATAAGAAGGTCTTGTTCCTGGGTGATTGTGACACACCTGCTGATGTTGTTTAGCAATACAGAGCCTATAAATATGTGGTGGCAGAACTTGTAGAAGGCGGATTGTTTAGGACCTTTCAAGACATGGTGAATTTCACTTTGCAGAATGCTGCACAGTATAGTGTTGTATCTTAGCTTGTTGATGTTTGTGCAACTTTTCAGGCTTCAAGTGCAGACTGTGAACAAGGATTCAGCCTCATGAATGCAATCAAGTCTAAATTAAGAAACAGACTAGAGGAGAGTCACCTAGATATGCTGATGAGGACAAAGGCCTACCTCTCAAACGGGAAAGTTGACTTAGATCGAGTTTACCAGCACTGGAAGAATGGCAAGGACCGGTGAGAGAAGCAAACATGTCACATATCTAGTGTCAGCACCTGACTTGTCTAAACTCTGATGCGGCTCCTCCTACAGTCCATATGTGGCTTGGATAAGAACATTTCTCAGCCTGCCTCTTGGCAGGAGCCTCATGGCAATTATCAGTAGTGTGTTCATCAAATTGTAAATGTTAACTAATTGTACAACGTGCTCTGTTTGATGTGCATGGCCCTCTGTAGCACACTGAGAGTATTCATTAAAGTTTCATAATAGTTCAACCACCTGATTTCTGTTGGGGGGTGTGGGTGGCACTCAACAGGCCATGTCCTTTGGGTGTGCCACCAGGTCACAAAATGGCCTTACTAACCTAACTACCAAGATCTTTGGCATGTGCCTCTTCATAGCTTTGTTTTACCACTAAAGAACAAAAGCGATATTTGTATAAACATTGCTCCATGTAATAGGGCATTAAGGCAAGTTTGTGACCTGGTGGCACACCCCAAGGACATGGCCTGTTGAGTGTCACCCACACACATTCCCCTCTATGAACCGGCTCAACAAATGCCTGAAGAGGAGGAAGAGGAGGATGCTGTCCATGAAAATGAGGGGGAACATCCAAACACAGCTGCAGGATTGCATCAGAGACAACACATCGTACAAAACTTCTTCTAACTATAGTCACCATCACCACTTTGTTATCATATGTAATTAAACACCTCACTTCATCACTCAATCATGCTCTGGGTAATTATTTATGCAACACATGAACCCTAAGAATCATAATCAGAGTTTAGCCTCATGGAGCATTGCAAAAATACAAATTTGCATATTGAAAAAGCCACATCACATTTGAAAGAGTTTGAATGTACAGCAAACATCAGACACAGTGTTAATGACATATATCCTGTCTATTTCACATTTGAAGGCCAATATCAGAGGACCATAGCTATGAGACACATCCATGTTATCAACATGGTCCATTGCAGCATATGGCACACAACTAAAACACCATCAATCATAAGGTAAAAAAGTGCTTCATACATGAGGCAGTGGATGTGCAATTTTATTGGTAACATGAGTATATGACCAGACCCTTGACAGCAGTAAGTGTGAAATCAGCTATCTTTGCAAGGAGCATGTGTTACAAGAAGTGCATCAAACCTATAAATGGATAGCACAAGTGCCCCAGGTATGACAAGCATTGCTCACAAAACATCCCCTGTGAAGTCCATCCCAGGTAATGAGTCCTGCCACTGCTATGTTTTAAGTCTCTCCCCACCCTTCTCTAGGGGGCCCTGTAAATGGACTATCTGTACCCTGAGAATCTTCATCTACACATACCCTGACTCCCATTCTGACTCCTGTGTGCTTCCCTCTTCAGTATGGCCTGCCGTAGTCATAGTTCATCAGTCTGCATTGACTTCAGGTCCGATAATGCACTGCCTGGTAGTCGGTAAGACCTGTAATCAGCTGTCTATTGCTTCCCATGTGAAAGGTCCAGTTGACCCCTTGAACTTGATTCTCAACTCCAGGACTTGTGAGAGACTGAAGACGCACACACCTGTGAGCACTTCCATGCAGACCAGCCATTTGAGCCTGCCCTGCCCTTGTTGCTGCCTGGAACTGCTTAGAAGCTGCCATTTTCTGAATCTCCTTGTTGTGCATTGGCATACAAATCACTTGTGATCCAGAGCCCTTGGGGGATTGTGTAACGTTGCAGACCACAGCACAAACTGTTTTTTGTTCCCACAGTGTTGTTCCTGCTTGTCCCAGTCAGAGTCTGCTCACTGTGTATTTGCCTTGTGCATCTTTGTTCCTGACAGAGCCTGCATCCTGTTAGCCCGACTGGTTCCAGTCTTTTCGTTAACCATAGAGGTTCCCTGTGGCTACATTTGTTTCATAGTTGCTTTCCATGCCCTCTGTTTCCTCCTGGGGTATTGTGTCTGGTAGGTCTACGAAGAATCCTCAAATGTATAGTATAGGTTAATCAGTTTACTTATCGTATTCTGTTCTGAGACATGTATTCAAATGGCCTAATCCAGCCCCCATCCCTTGTCTGGTTTTGTATGTATTCATTAGTGCCAAATAGTGACAGTGTCCTATGGCTGTATGCATGGATTTGGTACGGTGCCTACAGCACAACAAACAAGGGTTGCTAATGTGAATGTAAGGACAAAGCATGTTTGTGCCCTGACGGTCCATACACAGATTCACTTCTGCCGCCACCTTCTGATGGGGCTTGCGTGGTGACTAGCTGTGAGATTAATCAGCACAGAGGCAGTGATGTTCCCTGTTGCAGTGGGAATTTCAGAGGCCACCCTGTGTACAAATGTTGTGATGAAACCTGCCTGTTTCCTATTACTGATCCATAACGTATTTGAGCACACCAAGGTTGCTCTGTTGTCAGCCTTATAAAAGTTCTGCATTGCCATAGATGGACTATCCCCATGTGTTTTGTTAGTTGCTCTTTGGCTTTTGGTCAATTCTGCTTTGAAGGATACTCTGTTAATTCAAGGGTTGGCTCCACAGACTCATGACTAGACCTGCACGTAACTGTGACAACATGAAGGCCAATACTGACACAGGATACACATGGCCACACACTTGAACTGGACACCTTTGTGCAATGAACAACTGGAAATATGTGAACACATGCAGCATGGTCTGCTGGTCCTCCACTGTCACAGGAGAAACATAGGTTATTTATATGACTCAAACTGTGGTGTACATAACAACTTGAGGATTGGATTTGAGACTCTGTGTCACAAACACTGTACCTACCTAGCATGTTCAAATGGTGGACTCATGGGTAGTATACACACAATTGACCATGAAGTGGTGTCCAACATTTCATTACATATGATGGGTAACATATCTGACTTAGCCATTATCAACTGTCCTCGATCTATCCTGTGTATAGTTCGTGGGTGATGTTTTGTCCCCAAAGTCAAGGAAGTACACACAGCGTAAGACGCAACAGATATAACAAACACATATCATGACTGATGTACCTCAATGAATGGCATCTGATGGTTATACACATTAATAACACATTCATACACGCACATTACGCCAATATTTTCTCGCGACCTTCCCACAGAGGCACAACAACAATTTGAAGAGCCAATTCACAGCCATAAACACACAGGCCATGAGTCTATTTGTTTAGTTGCTTAGCCTTGCTGTCCTCTATTGATGCAACACCTGCTCAAACTAGGACATGCCAATCATATTCCCAAAGTTTGTGTTGCTGTTGCGTCAGTTAAGAGAGCTAATACTTCACAACAACATGAGTATTATGGGCGGCAATAGTATGGTCTGCCACATGTGCCCAAACACTAGAACACACACTGCAGGTCATACTATCCTTTCTTTGTATAGTTATAGGCTGCATGCAGGTAAAAAAATGAAAAATCACACAAACACAGTTTAAGACAGATTTGTTGATGCAAATGTGTAAAAAAAAGATGCATATGTATGAAAATATAACGCATATGTGTTAAAAAATGATGCTCACACACATTATAAATCAATTGGTCCCTAGCGTTAATTCCAAGATCGCACCCCAGGAAATCGGTTATCCGTTTAAAATGTATTGATCCTTGAATGCGGCGGTATTTTCATGCATATGCGTAAAAAAATATTGATGCATACATAAATGGTACAGTGGGTGTAATTTCACTTGCAGTCTATGATTATTCTAGACTGTGTGGCTGTGTCTTGAGTTGTCTCTGTGAATATTGTGATTTTGTCTCATGTGTGCAATTGCTATTGTATTTTGGTGTTTTGTAAGTGTCTGTGGTAATCTGTGTTAGTGTTTTTTTTGTCATTTATTGTGATTAGATTTGTCTTTGTACTGTTGGGAGTGTGTTTGTGGGTATTGTTAGGGTATTTTTGGGCTGTCTGTGGATTAGTTAAGTTTTCTTTCCATGCTTCCTTTCCCTTTTTTTCCCTTTTCACCCTTTTCTATCCTATTTGTTTGAGATTTTGGGAAGGCCACGTATGGGTAGAATTGGTGAGGAGGAGCTAAGGGCTTTTGTGTTGCAGGTGGTGCCCCCTGATGTTGGAGGCTGGGGGCCGGGTGATACAGGGGTATCACACGGAGGCAAGGAGGCTCAGGTGGGCAAAGGTGTTGTTCCACCTAAGAAGAATCTTCAACAGCCAGTGCAACAACCACCGATTGAAACATTGCTGGGCTGACCTGGTGGCCGAGAGCTGGACCTGCTGGACCACCTGGGTGTGGTGATTGGTGGCCCTGTTGGTGAGTACAAATTTGACTAATGTGTACAGTACAATGCTCTGGAGTGACAGTAGCAGATTTTGTGACATGCTGCATGCAATGTTTGTGGACATGTGGAATGCAAGTTGAACAAACTGTGGCCCTGATTTATAAAAAATTTGCAATTCATTTCCGTCATTTGTTGTCACCAAAGCTGTGCAAACTTACAAAAGAAATCTTAATCTTGTAAATTAGTGCTGCTTTGGTGTCAATAGATGATGGTAATGCGCACAAACAAAATTATGATTCAGGGCCTGTGAGTGTGCAAGGAATGGGATGTATTTCTAATGCTAATACAAGGAACCAATGTAGTCCCCAGTTTTTTTTAAACCATGTCTGAACAGTATTCATGGCCATATGTACAAAGCTCTTCCTAACCTCTGCTACTATCTTAGGCCAATATTTCTACTTTGTTTGTGCAGCATTTGCATTATTTCTGGATGCAAAAGTATAGCACACTTGCTACAATAAAAAATTGTGTGCTAATTTCCATAGCTGTAGCGTAAACAAATGAAACAAATGCAACACAAAAAAAGATACATCTGGCCCTAAGTTCATTGTTTCTGTGTGTTTACGTCTGGACAGATAATCTTTCACATGGCCAAACCCAATTGTGCCAGGATGCTACCAGATTGCAGTAGCACAAAACAGTTTCATCTCGTGGCTTTTCAGAGTAGGCGTTGAAATCCTATCATTGAGTAGAATGGCCCAACAACATTTTTGCTGTGGGAGCAATTGCAGGTACAGAGCTGGTGCAGTTACCATCTGTGTCCCTTTATAGCCAAACAATTTTGTAAAGTGAATGGTTCATCATGGGATCCCTGCTCTCTGTGAATGCATGGTCACAAACTATTTATTAGCATGATATTGTGCAAGAGACCACTGACTGCTTCCATTATACAATTTGAGTGACAAAATAGGTTAATATTTTACTTTTGGTACACCCCTGCTGATATAGTGCAGCATATGTACAATTATTAACTTCTCAGTATGAAGGCTAACACAGACATGGTGGTATGCTAAGATCAGCAGGCCAGCATTCCTGTGAGTGTCGCCATTCCCAAGGGGCTTTCAAATAGAGACCTACCTCATCAAGACTGCAGAAATAGGACATTTGCTAACCCATGTTTTAATTAGCGGACAGTGTCAGTTTTGTTGTATTACCACAGATCACCCAACTGACGATTCTAAGTTAATTAATGTGGCAAAGTGTGATTTACAATACCTGATATTGGTACACAGGGCGCAGAGTAACACATTTCATGTGCAATGACTACACCTGTGCCCATGCATTCTATCACGGATGATCAAATTAGACACTGTCAGCATACATCTTTTTGTTGTTTAGAATCAGATAAGTGGCCAATCCATGTTTAGCATCACATTGTCATCAAGTAACACACAGGATCTCTGCCATCATGTTGTCATAGGGGGCACAAATGGCTCTGGGTGCACTGCCAATGTGGCATATGTAACCTATATACAACACTGGCACACATGTAATGGACCATTGAAAGCGCAATAATTCCTGAACACAAATCAACCCACATGAGCGTCACACAGTAACTCATTGTCCCTTGATGCACAAGCCACAATACCTGAGTCACTGGTATTGTAGTGCACCAGGAAAGTGGCATTGCATGTGTCTCATAATTACACATGATGAAATGGAGTACCCTCTGGAATGAATTAAGCACAAAATTGAGTAATCATGTTTGGCACCACATGATTGTTAGGGCCAGTGCATGTGTGCATATGTGTGTCTATCACTCACTGGAGTGACAGTATCAATCCATGTTTGCAGTAGTATGTCTGTTGTGCAGCTTTATCATATAAAATGTCACACACAGTGATTTGTTGTTCCAAGTTTTGTACAGTGAGCAGACATTGAGCACATATCACCCTTCCATGTTTTACAGGTGGACCAGCGCCCTATACAATTGGTGAAGTGGCTCGATTTGCAGACCCACACATATCCAGTAAGTGTTAATATGTTTGTCCTGTGTTGTGTTTGCAGCTGTTGTGTGATTGACTCCTGTGTGTAGGACTCATTGCAAGGTATGATGTGCTGGCACATGATCGGATATGTGACTTGACTGGAGGTTGACATTTTGTTCCATGCTAGAGTTAGACATTCTGTGGCGGAGAGCCATATATTGGGAGTCGAGTGCTGCGTTATAGGCATGGGCAGGTGAACAAGGTGATTTGTTGCTACATGTATTGCCAACAATTAATTAGGAGGTGGCCAGTGTCATAATTTAGTCAGCAAATCATACCCTGATTGACACAGACCAGTGATGCATAGGTTTTACCCACAGACTTGGCAATCCCTGTTAAGTAATGACATGTAGGACTGAATGTGTAACTTTCCCGCAGCATCTAGCTCAACATTTTGTACTCCATTTATGTGGCACTTGAGTGAAATGTCATAGGCGTGCATGCAGGTCAAGGCCAGATGGGTGCTTGCATCAATGTGCTTGATTTTGGAAATGTGCCAGTGAGATCTAATGATGTTGACAATTGTCAGCAATTAGAAAAAAAAATGTAGATGTGATTGTCCAGTGGTTGACTCAATCCTAGTTGGCAGGCCTCCTTACTTGTGGTGGACTGACTAAACCCATGGACAGCTGTCCAAAGCTTCATGGTTGTCCTTGATGTTGGAAAGTATGTGTTGCATGTCTATCCCCCCAAGGCACAAGGGTAGAAAATATGTGTAGCTTGGTGTAATGATCACAGTGTAGACGACAGACATGTAATTCAAGCATTTATGTGTTCCAAACTACAATGCCCCCTCATTATTACCAACTGCATACCATCCTGACAGTTCCATATACAAATCACAGGTCTTGTGTGCCTGGATTTTCATCCTGAAGATAGTTATTAGTCGGTCCGGCACATGTGGAGTACTTGCAGCATTTGTTATGTGACTAATGGCAGTACAAAGATGTACAGATCATTTAATTAAGTACACACATTGTTGTGCGTTGCTGTTCTGTTAGTTGATGGGTAGGCTGCGTTGGTATGTCATTCCTCAGGGACATTCTATCATCTGTACTGTGATTTGGACTGTATGTGCTATTTTTGATGAAGTGTTAGAGTATCATCTGTAGATTTATTACACAATGACTTCACTAATGTTTGGCTGTCTCTATTTTTACAGCTGCCAACCTGAATGCCGATATACGGGAATTTCAGAGGCAGGCAGTGCTGTACTGCCACATACTCGATGTGGAGGCTGGGTTACGCAATATGACACATAGATATCGCCATGAGAGAGCAACAGGGGTATGGAGGGCATTTGCCCAAGGGGGGGGCAGCATTGCCCACAACTGCCACCACCACCACAGCTCAGACCACAGTGGCCCCAGGAATGACAGCCACTCCAGCAGGTCCCTCGACTTCATCAGCCCAGGACCCACACACCACACGCAGCACCTCCTGCACCCCCCAACCACGGCACCAGCACCAGCCCCAGCTGTTGTAGTAGACATTCAAGAATTCTAGACACTAAGACGTGGCATGCAATGTATGTCGCGCCATATGGACAGGCTGCAGCAGGAGGTGTCCCCCAATAGCAGGAGACTGCGGGTATTAAGAAGATCCTGCAGAGGGCCAATTTGTGACTTTTGGATTCTCACCCATGATTCCCTCCCCTCCCTCCTCTTTCCTCGTTCTTTTCTTTAGTGGGTTTAGGGGGCTTAGTGTTAGGATAGAGTAGGCTTTAGTTAGTATAAGTAGGTCGGAGTGGAGGGTGTTATTTTTTTACATGTTTTTTTGTGGGTGGGTGGGTGGGGATGATGTTGGGGTTTATGTTTCTAAAAAATACAAAAAATAATTTAAAAACAAAAAAAAAATATTTGTTTAGGATAAGTAAGTATGTGTTTAGGTTAGTATATATTGTCCCACACGTGTCCTGTCATATAAGGGGAGGTGAGTGGTTGATGTTGAGAGTGCTTAGTTAAATGTGGTAAGTAAGTTTAGCTTAGGGTAGTTAGGGCCAGTTGTGGGTGATGTAAAGTTAGGATATGTTAGGTTAGTTAAGGTGTTTCCCCTAGTTTAAGTTTCCTTTAATACTGATATAATAAAGTTTTATGTACTCCTTTATAGTATGTGTCATATGCTTGGGGATCAGGGGCTTTGCATGGGTGTACAGTGTCAATATAGTATTTACATTTGTGTTCCGTCCTGCATCCAAATCCCATTCTTGACATGGTTATTCCCACTTCCAAATGAGCTGTCACATTGGCAGCCCCAACAAAGCTACTTCTCTATGCATCTGCCATCCACAGCACTCACCACTCAAGGTAACTATGGTTCCCAATGTGTTGTAAAGGTTGGTGTGTTTTTAAATCTGTCATCGTTTGAGTCCTTTGTTGGAATCTTGGGCACTGTGGGATGTCTGCCTGGAGCCTGAGGTTCATGTGAACACTGATAAGCTGAGTGATGTTATAATCTTATGACATTCTGTATACATAACTCACACCTATCATTGTCCATACACTCATACACATCCATTCCTGATGTATGGTGTGTGTGTGTGATTAAAGTTTATAGTCAGATGTCACATACATAATTATTGTCTTGAAGGGAATGTCGGCCACATTGAGTTTCATCTTGTAAATACTTTGGAGCTGACATTTTCAGTTCTACACAGCATTATATTGTTTGTGAACTTCAGAAACAAGCCTAAGAAAGCACAGATGATGATAAAATCCAGACCCCATTGCATAGTTATCAGCCCACATTCTTTCTACACTGTTGTATTGACATTCTGTGGCCATTGACATGTTACATATATCACAAATCTCCTACACAGTTAATGTGTCACATTACACAGAGACAAAGTGGTTGTGTAAGTGTTATTTATTTTAAAGTGCTGTAGTGCAATATTTACATAGTACAGGATTGTAAGTCCATTAGTGTGACGCCTTCTATTGTGACCCAATACAAGTGCAATGGTGATGGGCATGTCATTGGACATGCTGTGGTAAAGTGTCATTCAGTGCAGAGGAACATGAATTGCCAATGAGGTAGTGAGAGACAATTGCAGTGCACAGTGGTAAGGTAAACAGTGTGCTGGAGAACAGTGCATGGTACCAACTGTAGCAAGACTGGCATGTTACCAAGCACAGGACATAGGAAATCGGTGCCCATATGGCATGGACTTGTTCTACCGGGTACTCCTACAGGTGAAGGTGATCTGTTCCACGTCTTCATTTTCTGATGTGTGTGTCATCTCTTCTGCCCTTGGCTTTGGTGGGTTTGAAGGGGCAACACATACTTCAGTGTTTGAAGATGTTGAGTCAGAATTCCCGGTAGCTGCCAACTGTGGGGCTATTAAGGGCATTACTGCAGCAAGAAGGAGCTGCTGGTTCTTGAGTATAGCAGCTACATCACTGTGGTAGGCAACCAGGTCAGCCCTGAGAGGATCATGATTGCAATTGTGCACGCAGTGAAAGACTTGGGATGCTAGGTGTTGTGCCAACTCCCTATCTACTGTGGTAAAATCCCTCACACATTGCTGTAGTCCTTGCAGTAGGGATTGCTGCTCTTGCATGGCTTCTGACTGTTCTGCAGATGACATGCGCATCCCCTCTAGGCTGGCTGCTATATTTTGCATCCCCACTGCACCTCCTTGGCTAGCTCCCCCTGTACTCCCACTACTGTCCTCTCAAAGGTGGTACCGGAGTCATCAGAGTCCTCAGCCGGGTTGGAGCTGGCAGGTCGTACTATTGGGGTGGTGGGTGGCTCCTGTGAAATGGCTGCTGCATCTGTGCTCCTCCTTGAGACTGAAGGTGGTGTCCGGAGGGTTCCAAGGACATCTTGGAGGCTCTGCTGGCTAATGTTTGTCAGCTCGTCATCCATGTCATCAGGGAAGTCCAGGACAGGGATATCCACAGGAGAGCCATCGTCCTCTGCAATGAGATATTGTACAATTAGTGTGTCTGTGTTGTGGCAGTTGTAATGTGACGTCACTGACTTCCTATTAGTGAGACATTGTAATCTTGGTTGATGTTAATTGTTCCTGTCATTAATATTAGCATTCTCACAGGCCTTTGCCCCACCTGCATGTCACATGTAATGTGGGCAGTTTGGGTAATTGTCTGTGTCACATCCTCTAGGTGTAGGTTCTGTCCAAATTGTGTGTTGCCACCTTCTTGTCATTCTCAACCCTCCCTCTACTTCCATTAGCATGGTGAGGCCTTATAATGGCTGTGAGTGTTCTGATGCCATTTGCACCACACTTAACAATATGAGACTGACCCAGTCTCTGATATTTCACATACACCTATACGTTGCTGAGACAAGCACATACTATGTATAGCATTGGCATGGCACGGTACAGGTGTCAGCATTGGTAGTGTGTCATGTTGATGTTTGCGAATGTGTGCTACATTGGATTGCACTGATGGGCCTGGCAGTGTTCCGTTTTCTGTTATGACTGTGTGGGTGTGTTTAACTAGCTAGACACATATGTCCGCCCCCTTAATGCTGTTGCAAGGTGGCATTGCAGCTATTGTAACACAGGCACGGGGTGGACCCTGGAATAGGCAGCATGGATATGATATTACTGCTGTGTACTTCATAATGTAAGTAACAATATCTGATGTTTATTGTCCCTATAGACATATGGATTTGACAGGATTTACACTTTGTTAGGAATTACATGGGATTGATAATGTCGTCATCCTGAACCCGCTATTTTGGGTGTGTTTGATCCACGGGCACCTAACTGCTATTTGCTACTTGACCAGCACACACAGCACAGATGGTAGTGGCAACTGTTGTCAATGGTACATGCCACTTGCAGATATGGCCTGAGACTGGAAATTGAGACCTAGTTCATGTTCTGACAATACCAGCTGTCCTGTGGCAGTTTTACGTTCTACCCTACCCTGCTGGACTGGCGTTGCCTTTCAAACAAGCTTGGCATGGCGGGGTACCCCCATGCAAAGGTTGTTGGTGTAGTGTTGTGCTGTGCCCCTGATTTCTCCTGCACAGCACATGCACCGTGCTGTGCCTCTTTGCCCTTTCCCCTGCCTGATTTCCATGGCTGACATGCATTGTGTAGTAGGTATGTACCTCCCCCTGCTTGTAGTTAACATTTAGGCATTTCTGTCCCCCATGCAACTTACCCTGTATCTGTGTTGTTTCCTGGTAGTCTGCACTGTCCTGTCCTTGAATTCCTCTGACAATCTCCTCTGGGATGACGGCTGCCACCATCTCCTCCATCTGGCCCAGGGATTCCTGCGGTGCTGGTCTCCCTGCTACAGTCTGCAGTGCTGCCTTCCTGTTACTTGCCATTTTTTCCTTGGTCCTGCGCTTGAAGTCATTACAGCGTTTCTTGCACTCAGTGACTGTTCTCTGTACCTCTGCCACACTATTTATCTGGTCCACAATTTGTTGCCAAATTGCCTCTCTCCACCCAATTGGCAATTTTGAGGTGACAAAAAGTTGATGCTGGTGTTCCGTCACCTCTTTCAGCAGTATTTCCTGCTCCTCTGCACTGAAACAACACTTCCTTTTCTTCTTCTCCCTCTCCGGGTCTTGTCTGGGTCCTCCTGGCTGGTTCCTTGTTGATTGGGGTCTCCCTGGGGTCTCTCCTGGCTTCTGGGATTCATTTTGGGGCTCCTGAGCACATTTTGCTGTTTTTGTGCCGCTTTTTGATGCTATTGTGGGGAAAAATGGTGCGTATCCGGTTTGCGACGTTGTATAAATTTGACGCCCAGGTGGTGCAAAGAAATGGCGTTTGCCGGCTTTATACTTTCTGACGCAAAACTGCGTTGGCACAGTTTTGCATCAAAAAGTACAAATATGGCCCTTAGAGTTAAAGGGCAATCCTTTCTTAAACCAGGTAATGGCAGAAATGGTTGAACACTCCTCAGAGTTTATTGAAGAGATTAAAAACGAAAATGTGGACAAACACGTCGAAGAGAGACAAGAAGATAAAGGGAAGCCCATACAAACGGTGGTGAAGAGAGTAAGGCCCATATTTATACTTTTTTAGTGCCACATTTGCATCATTTTTTGATGTAAAAACGGCCCAAACTTACAAAATACAATTGTATTTTGTAAGTTTGTGCCACTTTTGTGTCAAAAAGCGGCACAAATGCGGCGCAAATGCGGCGCTAAAAAAGTATAAATATTGGCCTAAGTGTGATTTGCAACACATTATCTAACACACATAATAAAATTTTTAAAGGTTCTTGTTTTAGATGTTGTTAGAAAGAGGCATATGGCCAATTGGAAGGAGCGTCCAGCGAGTAAAGTGGTTTGTAAAATTTGCAAAAAGAAAGAATACTATATCAAGTGTTGCTGCAGTGAGAGGGTGGAAAAGAAAGTGAACAAAGTGTCGGAAATACCAGAGGAAATTTGCTTTTGGTAGATGATAAGAAGTTTGAAAAGCCGAAACACTTTGTAGAAATTCAGGCTAGGAGGGTGGAAATGTTGTTTGACCTAGACATATGGTTAAAGTTATAGCTGTGGGAAGTATTCAGAGAACGATTTGACTGCGAGGGCAAAGTTATTTTTTTTATAACTTTTAATTTAATTTAGTGATTTATGCAAACATAAGATAATGCAAGAGGAAAAAGCTTCCATGTGATGTACAAAGTATAGATAGGAGTATAGCATGGCATAAGCAGTGGGAGTAGATAATTAAAGGTCAGGAAATGCACATCTAGGCATTAAAATCAAACTTTTTAGACAATATGCCCTCTTGGGCTGCTGTTGGAAAGGACACCATCTGCCACATTTGGGGGTGTCTTTCAGGGGTCCCAAGGCATGATGCACCAGGTTTTAAGAGAACTCCGGGAAATGAAGCAGCTGCTGCAGGTCATGATTTACAAAATGGATGCCCATAATAACAAGATGGGCACCCTAACATGGGTGCTGAGGGAAATTAACACCACTCTGAGCAGGGCTTTACTCCCAACATCTACCCCTTCCTGTTTGGCAAGTACATCATGCCAGACTACATCTGAGGCAGGCACAGGAACGGAGGCATTGCCAGAGGCACAAACAGCAACAGACACCCCTGCCTCTACAGCAGCTGATCCCCCCTCGCAAGTGGGGACATCCATGAAAGAATCCAGGTGGTGCGAATGGCAAGACACCCACCACTGCCAGCAATAAACCTTTTTTATTCATGTCCTCCTTTGTGTGTCACACATACACTCTGTGGACTGATCATAAACCACATTCCATTTCCAATGGCAGGAGTACTCAGGACTTTGAACTTTCAATGGTGTGGCATCTACTTCAGTTATTTCATTCACCATGACTGACCCCTTCACATTTCAATTTTTGTTAATTTATGTCACAAATATTTTCTGTAAGTTGTATCTTCGCAATAAATTCATCCATCACTAACTCTTTGTCTGCTGCCCTTAATTTCACATTTTATCATGTAGATATGTCAGACCAAGTGACCATACAATGAAGATCCAAGGTACTTTTTCAAGATGGGATATGTTGCATGTACACAGTGTCCAGCTTAGAATTACAACCAATCCACACAAACACATACATACAAGTATATTGTCAAAGAAGACATTTTATCACAATGGCTTTCAATATGTCTAAAACATAGCAAATCATACATGATTGAATCATACTGGGTATATGAACATATTTTCAGGTACTGCCCTCCAGACCATGGAAGGAAAGGATCTGTCAGACACTGTCCTGTAGAATACACAAACATTAAAGTGGTTAAAGTCATCAGCTAGAGTAATATTACCTACCACACAAAAGTAATCGAACATCAAATTATGCAAGACACAGACATATGGCTATAAAATAGTTCTGATCACAAGGTCATTACAATCCATTGCTTAAGCATCTGGTGGTATGACACAAACAAATGTCAGTGATAGGCACAGGGACTTAGGCCTACAATGATGAAACACATCAACCGCTACATACAAGTCATACAAAAAGAGTGTTTAGCCAATGTGAATGGTAACTAACACAATTTTGGAATACATCCACATCTTCTCTGATCACATGATGACACACATGATGCAGCAGGGCCATCACATGACAAGAAGCAAGTCCAATGGAGTCTTCTAAACTTCCACCCTATCATTGTGTAGGCTGTCTTGGCACAAGTCTCCTATACTCCCTATACTCAAAGTCTTTGGCCTTCGTTCCCTGAAACAATCCATGTTCACTTTGTACGTCAGACCATCATCACATACCTGCCAATGTCACAACTCCGAAATGCTCACATGAAGATGTCATGGTGAAGGTACCTGACCAAAGAAAAATAAGGAGTATAGGTATGAAACCATACATATGACACAGGTCACATAGCAAGCATCTGGAAAACAATGTAGATTACAATAAATCTAACTCAAACAAGCAACATCATCAAGGTGTGGATGTGTCAAAAGCTATCTCATCAAACAGCCTTTGACTGTTTTTGCCTGAGTATCAGCTCCCTATTTCCAGAAATGTATTACACACATTATCACAACTACAGTTCATTGTACAATGTCATGACATCACATGACTTACTTACACTCATGAGAAGAAGCTGTTGATGAGATCTTGTTGCAGGTCATCTTCTTCCTTTTCACCACTGTCATCTTCATTTGGCATTTCAGGATTATAGCCCCATGGCAATGCAGGTTTCCCCTCCTCTGGGATGTGAAGGATATTCCTCCACAGGGCAATGTTGTGGAGCATACAGCATGCTACAGTGATCAGACACACTTTCCCAGGTGAGTATAGAAGGGCTCCATGAGTCCTGCCCAGACAGCGAAATCTGGCCTTCAGGAACTCCAAAGCCTGCTCATCTGCCTGTTGTGTTCTTCCATGGGCCTCACTTAAGCAGAGTTCCTCTGGCATAGTTAAATTCCTTAACGGCATCAATACCAAAAGACAGTTTGGCTATGCTGAGTCTCCTGTTTAGGAATGAGACATAAGTGCAACAATGAGTCACTCACTTCATGATTGTTGTTAGAAATGGGGTCTCTGGTTGGCAGTCAGTTTGAACTCTGTCCAAGCAGGGACACTCACTCTAATCAGGATAAGGGAATTACACTCCTAAGATAACCCCTTCTCACCCCCTTGGTAGCTTGGCACAAACAGCCCGGCTTATTTCAAAGGCAATGTGTAAAGTATTTGTCCCAAAACACACAGTAATACAGTGAAAACACTACAAAATGGATACCACACCAGTTTAGAAAGATAAGCAATATTTATCTAAATCAAACAAGACCAAAATAACAGAAATCCAACATACATATATGAATTTTTTAAATAAAGAGTCTTACTCTATAGAAAACAATGAAAACAGTGTTACACAAACTACCTGGTTTGAGTCAAAAATAAAGATGCATGGGGAAGCATGCATCTGAAAAGTCAGTGATGCATTGATCCCTTACTTGTAAGTGAGGCCGTGCATCGTTAATTCTCTGGTCAGGTAGGCGAATCATCGTTTTTCAATCCCAAAAGCTAGCAATGCCTCGATTTCCGTACAGGGCATTTTGGATCCACGCAGGTTCATGATGATTTTGATGCCCAGTGACGATGTGTGGGAAATCTGGCTCTTCAAGTGATGGAAAACCATGTTGTGTGGGGTTTGCATTGTTTTTAGCAGCCACAAGTGACTGTTGCACCGTTTCTCCACCTGTGATGTAGGTGAGGTGTTGAAATCAGCAGCGAGGTGGATGGCGCTTCATTTTTCAGCTACGTTGCAGGTAGTGTGTTAAACTTTTTCCCTGCAAGACTACTGTGCATGGATTTCCCTCTTTGTTTTACCAGATTCACCTTTCTAGGGCCCAGGAACTGGATAGAGCACCACTTGGCAGGGCAGGAATCTCAGCAGAGAGTCCAAGTGCTGGCAGAAGAAGTCTTTGATAGCCCTGAGACTTCAAAAAAGGAGGCAAGCTCAGTCCAAGGCCTTGGAGTTTCTTCACAAGCAGGAATTTACCACAGTTTTTGTTCCCTTCCTCAGGCAGAAGAAGCAACTGCAGGATAGCCCAACAAAGCACAGTCACAGGCAGGGGCAGCACTTCTCCTCAGTTCTTCAGCTCTTCTCCTTGGCAGAGGTTCTTCTTGGTTCCAGGAGCAAATCTAAAAAGCTGGGGTTTCAGGTTCCCTGCTTATACCCCTTTCTGCCTTTGAAGTAAACAAACTTCAAAGGAAAGTCTCTGTTGTTCATGGGACCCTACCTTGCCCAGGCCTGGCTCCAGACTCACACCAGGGGGTTGGAGACTGCATTGTGGGTAGGGAGGCACAGCCCATTCAGGTGTAGTTGACTAACATCTCCCTCCACTCTAGCCCAGATGGCTCATCAGGATATGCAGACTCCCCCCCAGCTCCCCTTGTGTCACTGTCTAGAGGGGTTTCACAAACAGTCCAACTGTCAGTCTGACCCTGACAGGGAATACACAAGCAGGCAGAGTCACAGAGTGTTTTAAGCAAGGAAAATGCCCACTTTCTAAAAGTGGCATTGTCAAACTGACAACTTTATCAAAAGATGTATTTTCAACTTGTGAGTTCAGAGACACTAAACTCCACATTTCTATCTGCTCTCAAAAGAAAACTCACTGTAAGAATTTTTAAAGGCAGCTCCCATGGTAACCTATGAGAAAGATAGGCCTTGCAACAGCGAAAACTGAATTTGACAGTATTTCACTGCTAGGACATGTAAAACACATCAGTACATGTCCCACCTTTAACATACACTGCACCCTGCATATGGAGCTACCTAGGGCCTACCTTAGGGATGTATAACAAGGGAAGGTTTGGGACTTGCAAAGTGGGTTCATTTGCCAGGTCGAATTGGCAGATTAAAACTGCACACACTGACACTGCAGTGGCAATTCTGAGCCATGTTTACAGCACTACTAATGTGGGTGACACAACCAGTGCTGCTGACTCACTAGTAGCATTTGATTAACAAGTCCTCGTACCTCTAGTGCTATACTAGTAAAACAAATATTCCCATCATGGAAAAGCCAATTACACATTCAATTTACACTGGGATCACTTGTACTTTAGCAGTGGTCAGCAGTGGTAAAGTGCCCAGAGTACTCAAAACTGCAAAAACAGAGTCCAGCACACTGTCAAAACAGAGGAGGCAGAGGCAAAAAAGACAGGGGATGCCAGGTCTAACAATTGTAGCACCTTACATTGCTCATATACAATCAGGACAGATTTAACTTATCAAACAGCCAGGCCCTCTCCGGTTGCAGTTGTGACATCAGCTGGGGTGTGGTGCTGTCCCACACTATGGGGGTTATTCTAACTTTGGAGGAGGTGTTAATCCGTCCCAAAAGTGACGGAAAAGTGATGGATTTACCACCAGCCGTATTACGAGTCCATTATATCCTATGGAACTCGTAATACGGCTGGTGGTATATCCGTCACTTTACCGTCACTTTTGGGACGGATTAACACTCCTCCAAAGTTAGAATAACCCCCTATGAAGGAATTATCGGCTGAAGCAGGGAACCAGGCACAGATGGTTGAGATGTAGAGATTGATCAAACAGACAACTTGAACATTGATAGAATGGAAGTTTTTCCTGTTGTGCTAGACTTATTCACTGGCCTGAGGTCGCACCGAGGCAGCATGTGTGCCTTCAATGACTCCCACCGCAGGTGGGAGGCAAGCCGAACCTTAGAAAACAGCATTCATATTGGTCTACTTCCTTACATCAGGGGAAACTGATATAGTTGTCAATGTGTTTTAACATTGCTGATAGGAAATCTGACAATACAAGACTGAATATAGGTTGGGACATACCACCAGTTATTGCCACCGTATGTTGGAAAGACCTTATGACCAGGAAGTGCAATACTACCAAGAGTTGCACAATAGATGGTATACAGGTTGGATTACTGTTTGAAGGCATCAGATCTGGCTCTAAATGACAGCTTGAATCCACTACTGTTTGCCTATTCAGACGGTACAGTTTTAAGCTGTGGCATTTCTCCATGGTTTGAAAGTCTGGCAATGGACGGTACACTGGAGGTTTTCTCCTCCTCCCTCTCCCGGGGTACCTATGTGTGAAAATACATGATTTAGAGCATTAGTCATAAGGTCCACACCAAAGTACATGATATATACCAACAAACCCATGTGACAAAGCATTTCTGACTGGAAATACAATACAGCCAGTACACATCACAGCTGTCCACTACACAAGGGTAAAATGTGGCCCAATGGTTGTCAACACATGTGCCCACAACGTGGATTTGGGAAACACCCAACTATCTGCTCCTCAACTGCCCCTCAAAATTTAACAGTTTGTTCCGACCACCAAAAATACCATCAGCGACGGTGGAGAGTGCACTGCCATCATATGTCATCTGTGCCTAGCAACACACAAACACTGGTGATTGTGTAGTATGACCTAGGCAACAAGACTGCTTTAGGATGTTTTTGTGATGATCCAAACATATATTGGCGTTGTGATGCGTTTAACAGGGCCCAATACTGAATTTCCAATTGTCCAAATGGCAGATGCCTAACCTACTTCACTAGACATTATGGTGGTCATTACAACCCTGGCGGTCGGTGTTAAAGCGGTGGTAAGACCGCCAAAAGGCCGGCAGAAAACAAAAATGGAATCACGACCGTGGCGGAACCCGTCAACAAAGACAGCCACTTTAACACTCCGACCGCCACAGCGGTACAAACAAACAGCGCGGCGGTCACCGCCAACAGACAGGCGGGAGACAATGTACCGCCCACAGTATCACAACCTACCAATCCGCCACCTTTTCCGGGGCGGATTCACCGTGAACAAAAACACGGCGGAAACTGGACTTCGAAGGGAAAACGCTCACCTCTACACACCCCACGAGGAACCAGGACGCCATGGAACCCGAGCTTCACATATTTCCAGCCTTTATCTTTTTGCTCCTCTACCAGGAGCACGAACGCCGGCGGCGAAGACCACGGTGAGTACTGCACCTATGACACAGGGGAGGGGGAAGGGAAAAAACAGGGACACACACACACACAACACACAACACCCCCAACCCCACCCTCACCCACGACAACACACACACTAATACTGCATGATACATTACAGTTACACCCCCGAACTCCCCAGGAAGAATGCAAAGACAAAAGAAAATGCGTGTAACCATTGTAATCTATTAAAATCCAGTACGCAAAAATATATATACACTATAAAGAAATATATACACCAAGAATAGAAGTCCAGGTATTGCACCATTTAAGTCCGTGGAACACTGGGCCCACACTGCATGGGCGAGGCCCACACAAGATACCCGAACATGACGGAGAGAACACTGCAGGGGCATCAGATAGAAATAAAACAGGCACCTCAGGGGGAAGGGAAAGGGTGGGCACCTCAGCCGGTTGAAGGCACAACGCCAAATCCACGAGTGGGCCACATGCCCACTGTTCAATCCTGGGGAGTGCAAAGCCACAGTCTCACAAGTCTCTACAGTGGTTGGTTTGCCCACTGTTTAATCCTGGGGAGTGCAAAGCCACAGTCTCACAAGTCTCTACAGTGGGTGGTTTGCCCACTGTACAATCCTGGGGAGTACAAAGCCACAGTCTCACAAGTCTCTACAGTGGGTGGTTTGCCCACTGTTCAATCCTGGGGAGTGCAAAGCCACAGTCTCACAAGTATCTACAGTGGGTGGTTTGCCCACTGTTCAATCCTGGGGAGTGCAAAGCCACAGTCTCACAAGTCTCTACAGTGGGTAGTTTGCCCACTGTGCAATCCTGGGGAGTGCAAAGCCACAGTCTCACAAGTCTCTACAGTGGTTGGCTTGCCCGCTGTTCAAACCTGGGGAGTGCAAAGCCCAAGCCTCACAAGTCTCTACAGTGGGTGGTTTGCCCACTTTTCAATCCTGGGGAGTGGAAAGCCACGGTCTCTCAAGTCTCTCCAGTGGGTGGTTTGCCCACTGCTTTATCCTGGGGAGTGCAAAGCCACAGTCTCTCAAGTGGATAACAGTTTCCACTGGTTCTGGAGGGGGCATTGTGCCCAGAGTGCTTCATCCTGCCAAGGACAGAGGTAGTGGATGCCTTTCTCAACTGGTTCTGGAGGGGGCTTTGTGCCCAGAGTGCTTCATCCTGCCAAGGACTGAGGTAGTGGATGTAAATCTCCACTGGTTCTGGAGGGGGCTTTGTGCCTAGAGTGCTTCATCCTGCCAAGGACAGAGGTAGTGGATGTAAATCTCCACTGGTTCTGGAGGGGGCTTTGTGCCCAGAGTGCTTCATCCTGCTCGTGGCGGACTCAGTAGCATCAGTGCTCTTGGCGCTCATGGGCCAGCGGTGCTGGTGGCGGCGGTGTCCTTGGCAGCGGTGCTTGTGGCGGCGGTGTCCTGTTTAGCGGTGCTTGTTGTGGCGGTGTCCTGTTCAGCGGTGCTGGTAGCGGCGGTGTCTTTGGCAGCAGTGCTTGTGGCAGCGGTGTCCTGTTCAGCGTTGCTTGTTGCAGCGGTGTCCTGTTCAGCGGTGCTGGTGTCGGCGATGTCCTTGGCAGCGGTCCTTGTGGCGGTGGTGTCCTTGGCAGCAATGCTGGTGGCGGCGGTGTCCTTGGCAGCGACTCAGCTGCTGGCGGTCCAGTCTGGGCCTGCGGAGCTGGTGCTGGCGGTCCTGTCTGGGCCTGCGGGGCTGCTGCTGGCGATCTTGTCTGGGCCTGCGGGGCTGGTGCTGCCGGTCCTGTCTGGGCCTGCGGGGCTGCTGCTGGCGGTTCTGTCTGGGACAGCAGAGCTGGTGCTGGCGGTCCTGTCTGGGCCTGCGGGGCTGCTGCTGGCGGTCCTGTCTGGGCCAGCGGGGCTGGTGCTGCCGGTCCTGTCTGGGCCAGCGGGGCTGGTGCTGGCGGTCGCCTCCTGGCCAGCAGGGCTGGTGGTCGAGTCTGGGCCTGCGGGGCTGCTGCTGCCCGGATTCTGGGCAGCACGGCTGATGGCGGTCTTCTCCGCCGTGCTGCTCTTCCCAGACTTTCCAGGTTTCTTGTGCCTCTTCCCCACCTTGGAAGGTGCCGCAGCTGACTCCACACTCCCACCTGTACCCCTGGGAGCGGCTTTGCTGGCTGTTGTCTTCCCCCTCTCCCGCCGGGCACTGGCCAACTTTTGATGCTTGACAGGTGGGGGACTGTCCGTGCTGTGACTCCTTGCCACACTGGCTGCCCTGCTGCCTGGTGCACTCCAGAATCCTGTGACTACTGGCACCACTGGTCCCGCCGCTGTTGTGGCTGAGGTGCTAGGTTGGGACCTGGAGAGTCGGGCCCTAGCAGACTGACAGGGTGGGGGAGGTGAGTGAAGAGGTCAAGGGTGGACAGGAAAAGTTTCTTAGGAACACTGGGACGGGTAGCTGGAGGGGGTTTGGGAGTGGAGGAAGAGGTTGTGGCTGTAGGCGGTGTCCGTTTGGTGACTTTGGGTGAAGGTGCATGCGCTGGAGGCTGTCATGAGGTGGATGGCTGTTGGGGCGTGGCCAAGCTGCCAAACATGGCGGACGTGAGCTTTTAGAGCTCCGCACCGCGTCTGGATAATCGGACTCAAATTAAGGTGGGCGCGGGGGCATCCCACTCCCCGAGGCTCGAAATGGAACAGGTGAGGCTTGATGAACCGAAAGCGCCGTGAATGAACCCTTGGCGCCCCGCGGAGGTGAAACAGCACTGCACCCACGAAGGCCGTGCTGGAAACCGGAGCCCTTGGCCTTGGCGCTAGAGGAGCGAGGAACTCTTTAAATATGTACAGTAGTGGCCTTACGACCCAGCGAGTCACACCCGACCCCTGAACCGCAAACTGGACCCTAAGCCATGAATCGAAGCGGCCCGCGATCGCGAGGACAACACGCGAGGGCCCGAGATCGGAGTGGAGCTACAAGGTGATAAAGAACGGAAACCTGAGGGCCTACAGCAGGGCAACTACATCCCGCCCGAGGACCGCACTACAGGCGAGTGATTCGAATGCTTGAGGATCCGGTGGCCTTCTAGGATAAAAAGGCACCTGAGCCGGCCTTGCGACCGCGTGGGCCGTGACCGGTCTACGAGACACAGTGGCTTCCAGGTGAGAGGCGACACGCGCCGAGTAAATGAACGTGCCCGCACGGCTGTGATCTGATGTTGGGTGTCGGAACAGGGCACCTGGGGAAGAGGGGATATTTGGGGCGGCCTGGGCGGCCTGGGCGCCCTGGGCCTGAGCAGAGGACCCCCCTGAACTGCGCGTGAGAGGCAGATGCAAGCTTGGGCAACCCGTGGAGACGAGCATCCCATCACAAAAACACCATATAAAAGGACCAGCCCGTAAAGCAAGCCAAGCCAATAGGTGAAAACAAGCAATGCAGTCTTGGGCCAAAATATGGGCCTAAATCTCACCTGGGGAACCCCCCCTGGAGACCAATGAAATTGACATAGAGGGAGGAGGCAACACCCGCCTGGCAATCAAGTAAGAAAGAGAACAAGCAGCCTACCCGTGCCCTATGCTGCCAACATCTCGCGCAAAATAAGATTTCCCCCCGGGCGCCCAGGCGCCACAAAGTGATAAACAAGCAAAATCTTCTGTGAACTCAAGGGAGTTATTCGAACCACCTAACCGGGCTGCTCGTGCTGTCACAGGGGGGTTGTCATCCCCTAGACACGCGGGTCCGTCTACGCCCTACCAGCATCCGGTGAACAGAAAATAAACCAAAGATCAAGTGTAAACTAACGAACAAGGACGCGCAAACCTCTACTCTGGAAATGTCACAAACTGCGATTCCTTACCAGGTAGGCCACCAGGGGAGAATATTATCACAGAGCGGTGGTGAGCACGGGAACCGCGACTTGAAACAGAACTGTGTGATCCCATTGGCAAACTACTTACATAACCACCCCTTGTCAGCCTAGACGGAACTAAACCGAGAGCGCAAAGCTTATACGATATCCGACAAAGCCGTCATCAACGACCTGAGACTAAGCAATAACTTCACTCCTCTTTCCTCAAATAAACTGGACCATGGCCGGAACGGGCCGACTGCGCTCGGGAACAGGAACTGGGAAAATACAAGACTCGCCAAACCAAGACAGCCAAAAGCTTGACGCAGTGCTGGCAGCAGTGGAACGCATCGGAGACTCACTGGAATGCGCCCGTACGTCACTGGAAGCCAAAATTGATAAAGTAGCAGGCGACCTTGTCCTCCTCCACGCGGACCATCGCAATCTCACAGATAGAACCAAAGAGATCGAAGCCACAGTAAACGAATTAATACCCTCGACTGCCCAATTGAAGACAGGAATGGAAGACATGCAAGCCAGGGTCACAGCACTAGAATGCCGAGTCGAAGACGCAGAAGGCCGCTCTAGAAGAAACAACATTCGGGTAGTGAATCTACCAAAAGGCATTGAAGATCACGACCCTGTGACCTACTCCGAGAGCTGGCTGTGGGGATTGGTACCGGAGGGCGAACTAACTCCTTTCTTCTCTGTGGAACGCGCACATCGCATCCCGGCCCGACCAAGACCGCTGTGTAACACTCCGCGCCCAGTCATCATTCGCCTACTCCACTATGCAGATAGGGACATTATACTAAGAGCGGTGAGAGCCGGCCCACCCCCCCCAAATAGACAACGTGCAGATCTTGCTATTTTCTGATTGTACCCTAGCGGTACAAAGGGATAGAGCCTCCTACCTGTCTTACTCTCTGTTATTTCCCGCCAAGCTATGTGTTGTGACAGGAGGAAAAACACACTTCTTCTCCACCCCAGAGGCAGCATGGGAATGGCTTGAGACATCTGGGCTGTCACCTGGTGGAGCGTCAGAACGAGCGGGACCATCACCTAGACCCAGGCGCAACCGCAACAGGAGGGATCGGAGGAGAAACTCGATCCGCACTGACACAACAAAATGTGCTCCAGACTTAGAACAACTAATTCAGGAGAGAAGAGAAGCGATTCACACAGCAGCTACAATAAGTACATCACCCCACCTTCAGGATCCGACACAGAACTTTCTCAACCAAACAGTGACCGGCCCCCCACGCCGGATCAGCTACTGGGACCAGATCATGCGGGAGGCCCCTCCGTAACATCGGCAACTGCTGACGAAGTTAAAAAAAAAAAAAAAAAGAAACTTAGAACAATGCTTAGAAACTATGCACAGCAGGAGTCACCAAGCCAATGATACTCATACTGGCGTAATTTAAGAGATGTGAGACATTTGGCTTACTCCCTGAGCACACACAATAGCCAACAACCAATAATATAAGCATCGGGTCCCTGCCTCCGGCCCCTGAACACTGGACCCGGGGGAGGGGGAGCCCCCCCCTTACACGCCCCCAATCTTCCCACTTTTATCTGCCACATCCAGACCAGATAAGGTGCGCGCCCGAGACACTCCCCCCTCTCCCCTTTTTGGTCTAACATTGACCTACCCCCAGGCTCCTACCAGTGGAGACAAATAATGTTCAGGTGTGTGTTGACACATTGTCATTTCTGTTGGTTGGTTTGGGCGGTGTCCTGTTGTCTATCTGCTCCAATGGCATTAGTTATGTTTTGGTCTTGCTGGCCGGCACTTACTGAACCCTTTACACCTAGCGGAAAAAGGGAAAATAATGACGAGTTCCGACTTGAAAGGACAGGGCAGGGAGTTATATCAGATAATCCAGAGTTTCCAGTATGGCCACATACACAACAATCACCTGGAACGTGAGAGGTATCCACACCCCCAAACTGCGATACGCTATTTACTCCTACCTCAAACGTCATTCTGTTCACATAGCTCTCCTACAGGAGACACACATAACGAGCCTCGAAGTACCTCGACTACGTAAAAAAAATTAACGCCGGCTAACGCCATTCCAAAGCGCCATGCGGGCGCCTTATTTATGGAATGACATTAGCCGGCTGAGCTGCCTGATGTGCGTAAAAAAAAATGACTTACACCAGGCAGCGCCGGCGTAGGGGAAAATGGAGCTTGGGTGTCAAAAAATGGGGCAAGTCAGGCTGAGGCTAAATTTTCGCCTCAACCCGATTAGCGCCATTTTTTTTTACTCCCAACCCCCATTTAAATGACTCCTGTCTTAGCAAAGACAGGAGTCATGCCCCCTTGCCCAATGGCCATGCCCAGGGGACTTATGTCCCCTAGGCATGGTCATTGGGCATAGTGGCATGTAGGGGGGCACCAATCAGGCCCCCCTATGCCACAAAAATAAAATAAAAAATACTTACCTGAATTTACCTTAAGTTCCCTGGGATGGGTCCCTCCATCCTTGGGCGTCCTCCTGGGGTGGGCAAGGGTGGCAGGGGGTGTCCCTCGGGGCATGGGAGGGCACCTCTGGGCTCCTTCTGAGCCCACAGGTCCCTTAACGCCTGCCCTGACCAGGCGTTAAAAAATTACGCTAAAGCGGCTGGACGTCATTTTTTTTGACCCGCCCACTCCCAGGCGTCATTTTTGCCCGGGAGTGTAAATACGGCGCACATGCCTCGGAGTCATTTTTTAGAAGGGAACGCCTACCTTGCATATCATTAACTCAAGGAAGGTGTCCACGCTAAATAATGACGCAAACTCCAAGATCTTTGGCGCTAGACGGGTCTAACGCCAAAGTATAAATATGGAGTTAGTTTTGCGTCGGATTTGCGTAAAAAAAAACGACGCAAAACCGGCGCAAACAGAGTATAAATATGCCCCATAGAGTATGAACAAGCCGAAGCCCTTGAAGCGCCCCTAGACCTTGAAGAAATTCGATCTAGTATCCGCGAGCTCGCATCTGGCAAAACACCAGGCCCAGATGGACTCCCAGTTGACTTTTATAAAGCCTTCGCTGTGCATCTGGCGCCCAAATTACTTGAACTCTACAAGACAGCTGAGCGAGAAGGCCATCTCTCAGCCACTCAGAGAGAGGCACTGCCGGTCTCCCTTCCTAAACCTGGAGGTAACCCGGTAGACATGGGTTCATATAGACCATTGGCAATGTTGAATACCGATTATAAAATATTAGCCAAATTACTGGTGACGCGCCTTGCACCGGCTGTACCACGTCTGATACATTCAAACCAGAATGGCTTTGTCCCGGCCAGAGATACCTCCCACAACATTAGAAGGTTATTCCGAATTATGCAATACGCGAAACGGGACTGGCCACAAGCGGGCTGTTTCGTTTTAGACCTGGAAAAGGCCTTTGACTCCTTGGAATGGCCCTATCTGTTCGGAGTCCTTCGACAATTCGGTGCGGGACCATTCTTCACTCGCCTGACTAAGGCATTATATACCAGACCGCTAATCCGAGTGAAACTGGGGTCTGAAATATCGGAACTAATTCGAGTGGGCAGGGGTACGAGACAGGGTTGCCCCCTTTCACCACTGCTGTTCTCACTCGCCATGGAGCCTCTGGCAATAGCCATGCGCAGAGCGGGAGATGGCTGGGGTATTCCGTTAGGAGATGATACTCACATAATCTCACTAAATGCTGATGACCTTCTTTTATACTTCCGAGAAATTACGCAAATTCCCTCCTGAGGCTGGTTTACTCCTACAACAATTCGCCCTCTCATCTAGCCTGAGAGTCAACTGGTCTAAATCCTGCCTCTTCCCATTCGACCCGGGTCTCTCTGATCCGGGACTTATTATTGCCGGAAATCCCGTCCCATGGCAACCCGATACATTCATATACTTGGGTATACGAATATACCACCGTGAGGAAGACATATTTGAGGGCAACCTTGTAAGAGCAGTGTCCTCGGTTAAATCCCAAATGGTCTTCTGGAAAACACCACAGTTATTTGTAGCAGGCAGGATAGCACTCCTGAAAATGGTGGTCCTGCCCCGACTTCTATACTTCTTCCCTAATCTTCCGCACTATGTTCCTCCTGGTTTCTTCAGGGCTCTGGAGACAGGACTGAGGGAATTCATTTGGAACGATGGCCGCTGTAGGGTTGCCTTAAATAAACTGTACCTGCCACTAGATAAGGGCGGACTAGCAGTTCCTAACATGGAACAATACTACCTTGCGGCTCAACTTCAATGGATAGCCAGATGGTTGGCAGATCTTCAGCGTGTAGACACGGCATCAGAAAGCAGACCCTGGACACTTCCACAGATACAACATTTATTTCACCCACTCACGCAGACACAAACACCCCGGCAACTCTTTCTTAGGGTGGCTCACAAATGCTTTCTTCGCTCACTTCGCCTTACAAATACGCAGCTTCCCTTTGCACCGGCCTTGGCGATATTAGGTACACCAAGAGGTTCCAGAATCACGTCGGAATCTGAACTGCACGCATGGCATGAAATAGAAATAGACACACTGGGTGGGAGACCTGCACGAAGACTCCCAGCTGCTCCCCTTTGCCAGGCTACAAGAAATGGGGCTACCATCAGGCCAATTCTTATTGCACCGCTCCCTAATAGAGGCAATGAGAACCAAATGGGGCGACATCTCTGTGGCTCCACCCACTCACTTACTGATTCAATATTTACAGGTGATAGGCCAAGGGCATCATTTAATTAGCTGGCTAGCAGATGCTTTGAGATCCCAAACCGCTCTTGACAACGAAGCGCTACGTATGGCATGGGAAACAGACTCAGGCGTATCAATCACAATACCACGATGGAAAGCTGCCCTTGCAGGCCACCTTAACGTACCCCGCAATTCCCGATTCCGCTTAATCCAATACTACGTAGTGAATAGAGCATACCTCACGCCGGCTCGAGTGAATAGATACTTTGCTCGCACAGATGCAGCCTGCCCCAGATGCCAGGTAATCGGAGCAGACATGCTACACATGCTCTGGTCCTGTCCCACCTTGAGCTCCTACTGGAGAGCAGTAAAGGAAAGCCTATCCGACTGTATAGCACCACAAATTCCCTTTACATAGGAAGCGTGCATATTAGGTTTATTTCCCAGAAGCAAGCAACATAGAGCAGAAGTACGCTTCGCAGACCTGGGACTTATAGTAGCAAAACGATTAGTGACCCGCAGATGGAAATCACCTGACCAGCCACCGACACAGTCCTGGAAACGATCTTTCGAGGTGTGGGTGGGAGCTGAAGGCACAGCACTGGCGCGGGAAGAGGTTTTGGGGCTGAGACAGTTTCCATTGTCTGCTAGCTGGGAGGGAATGTTACTGCGGCTGCATGGTGAGGGAATGCACCCATCAGAAGAGGGAGTGGAGTAATATAGGTGGACGCCCTCCTGACAAGAAAACACAATGCATGGGGGAACTGAATAAGAAAAGTTAGCCAGATATACCCAGACACTGGAATTAAAAAGGACACTGCTTACTTAACCTGATACCTGACCCAACCCTCCTATTAATAAACTGCTCCGCAACAATATAATCCCATCCCGACTGGAAATAATCACATAAGTGTATTCTACATAAGTGTCCATTGCCGGCAATTGTTGAATGTTAATCTTTTTCTCCCTTATTGTTTTGCACCCTCCCCCTCACTCTCAAATTACATATATACAAAGCACATGATTTATTTCCTTTTCTCCTCTTTGTATCTAATCAGATTACTCCAATTGTACACACATACTAGAAATAACTTTAAACCAACATACACTGTATGAACATGCTAATAAACATCAGAAACCCTATGGGGCTCTTACTCCTGCAAATCTATAAAGGGTTGACAAAATTAAAACACAGCAAGTAACAGGTACAACATGATGCGATAACTTTGGATGTCATAACAACGGAAATGTATAACTGAATAATTACAAATGTATTTCAAGTGATATGTTGCAGCACTGCATAATATATACAATGTCAGTTATGTAACGATTTAAGAACACATGCCATGTTGTATGAAGCGTAAACAAATGTAGAAACATGTAGCAAAGTAAAGTTAAAAAATACCAATAAACAAATTTGTGAAAAAAATGAGGTGGATGGCTGTTGGGTGGGTGTGTGGCTGCGTTTGTGTTTCTTGAGAGGTGGTGTCACAGACACACTGGGAGAGGACACTGGGGGTGTGTGAATGGTAGTGGGGGTGGTGAGTGCACATGCGCAGGTTGTGGTGGTGGTTGTGCTGGTGATGGAAGTAGTGGCTGTAGATGTAGTGCATGCAGGTGTGAGTGGAGACGAGACTGGGAGGGAGGAGGGAGACGAGGAGGAGGGGGACACAGTGAAGGCAGTGGATGTTGCTTTATCTGCATGTGTGTGATGCTTGTGTGAGTGCCTGTGAGATGTGTGGTGCTTATGTTTGCCTGAGCTTCCTTTGTGTGGTGAGGTGTGAGCATGCTGGTCTGATGGTGTGCTTGGGGGAGGCTGAGGTACAGGGGATTGGGTTTGGGTGGAGGAAGTTGGAGGGGGGAGGCTAGAGACAGGGACAATGGCTGCCATCAGTGCTGAGGCCAGAGTCTGAAAAGCTCACTGAAGGGCTGCCTGACCAGAATGAATGCCCTCCAGGAATGCATTGGTTTGTTGCAACTGCCTCTCTGCACCCTGGATGGCATTCAAAATGGTAGACTGCCCAACAGTGAGGGACCTGAGGAGGTCAATGGCCTCCTCACTGAGGGCAGCAGGGGTGACTGGGACAGGGCCTGAGAGGACGAGTCCGTATCACTGGTGTCAGCTCCTGTCCCCGCCGTCGAGCTCCCCTCGCCCTCCGTCCCACTGGTGGCTTCAGACTCCATTGTCTCGCCCTCCAGGGCCATGTGGGATGCAGCTCCCTCCTGCTCCGTTGCCACTGCTCCTCCGCCTGATGATGCTAATGCACACATGTACAGGGAGAACACAAAAAGGGGGGAGGGAGACAGAAGAAAGACATGTTCGGTGCATGCATTACGGCTACCGTTGGCGGACACAACAGACACAGAAGCCCCCTGCACTACGCCGTGCACTTGGGGTCCACTATACAATCCCTGGGACATGGCCTACAAGGCTATGGCCGATATCTGCACACATGGATGTCACAGGAGCCTGACTAGGTGTAGTTGGCACTGTACCCAGATGGGGTGGGGTGCCACAGGTTCTGCCTGAAAAAGGGGACTTAACTAGCACACTCGCCCTGGCCTAGGGAAACACACAGCCCACCTCCCCCACCCGGACACCTCCACTGCGCGCTGAATCAGCAGAATGAGTGTGTACTCACCCCCTTGTTGCTGCTATGATGCCCTCAAGCACCCATCCAACTCCAGGTACGCCACCTCCAGGATCCTGAACATCAGGGGGGTCATGGTGCGACGGGCACCCCTCTCACGTTGGGAGGCCATCCCCAGCTGGGCCTCCGCAGTCTTCTTGCTCCAGCGGTGAATGTCCTCCCACCTCTTACGGCAGTGGGTGCTCTGTCTGTGATAGACCCCCAGGGGCCGGACGTCCTTGGTGATGGCACGCCAAATATCCTTCTTCTGGTGGGCGCTGACCTACATGAATTGTACAGGGGAAAAAGTTATTACCAACTGACCGTCACAGTCATTGGCCCGCATCCCTATCCTTGCCATGTGGCACATGCACTCTCTGTCGTTTCATGCACGCATCATTCTCCCCACCCCTATCTTTCATCCGCACCACTCCACACAGGCATTGCCCATACAGCATGCACCGAGTGTACTTACCTGTTTGTCTGGACGACCGTAGAGTAGCATGTACTGGGGGAGGACCCCATCCATGAGCTTCTCCAACTCCTCTGTGCTGAAGGCAGGGGCCCTTTCCCCAGACGCACAAGCCATTGTCTCTTCCAGACTGAGGTCACAGCAGCACTTGCAGTGTAGGTCCTCTCCTGTCGAAGATCAGGTATCGAGTGATTGAACATATAGAAAATGGCGGTCACATCCGCAGCGGTGCGTACCACCACCGCCGGCGTACATCGTCATTGGCTCCTAGGACCTATAGGGTCCAATGTTAACCAATGCAGAATTGCGCAGTGGTCTTCGACTGCCTACAGCGACGGTGTACAACGCCAGCGCAATTACCTCACATCTCATTGTCCCACTTTACAGGTCAGGCAGCCGGCATTTCAGGGGCCCACATGGCTTTATTTTAACTGTGTCACACATACCTAGGCCTTGCCTCAACACTCATACAGGCAAAATTCGGGTTATGAATGGTTTTCTGAGTAAGCTGTGTTTACGTACCTCTGAGTTGTTGATTCTGTGTTCGCTGTTGTCCTTCATAGGCACCGTCCGGTGGAAAATGTGAGGAGATGGCGGCATCCTCCTGTCTACAGACCGCAGTGGACCTGTCGACAATGGAGGAAAGACATGTGATCATCACCTACAGGCTTGATCGTGCCACAATCCTGGAACTGTGTGCCCAGTTTAAGCAAGACCTGATGTCAGCTATCCGTCATCCCACAGGAATCCCCCCTCAAGTGCAGGTGTTGGCAGTACTCCATTTCCTTGCAAGTGGGTCTTTTCAAACTACAGTGGCAATAGCATCAGGGGTGTCCCAGCTCCAACGTGTTGTCCAGAGTGTTGTCTGCCCTGCTGAAACACATGCAGAGCTACATCGTTTTCCCTCAGGTGGAGGATTTGCCTACATTGAAAGGTGACTTCTATGCCTGGGACATATCCCCAACATCATAGGTGCCATTGATGGGACACATGTGGCCTTGGTCCCCCCACGCAGGAGTGAACAGGTGTACAGAAACCAGAAGAGTTATCATTCGATGAATGGGCAGATGGTGTGTTTGGCAGACCAGTACATCTCCCATGTTAATGCCAAATTCCCTGGCTCAGTGCATGACGCTTACATCCTGCGGAATAGCAGCATCCCTTATGTGATGGGTCAACTCCAGAGGCACCGCGTGTGGCTATTAGGTGAGCAACTGGAAGCAAGTCAGTGGGAATAGTTGTCTGGGTCTGGGGAAATCCCTACAGGTTAGTGTGTGTCTAACAGTTGTCCCTCGCCATTTTCAGGTGACCCCAACCTGTCATGGCTACTGACCCCAGTGAGGAATCCCAGGACAAGGGCAGAGGAACGCTACAATGAGGCCCATGGGTGAACTAGGATTATAGACCGGACCTTCGGCCTCCTGAAGGCCAGGTTCAGGTGCCTCCATATGACAGGTGGTTCCCTATTCTACTCACCAAAGAAGGTGTGCCAGATCATCGTGGCCTGCTGTATGCTTCACAACTTAGCTTTGCGACGACAGGTGCCTTTTCTGCAAGAGGATGGTCCAGATGGAGGTGTTGTGGCAGCTGTGGAGCCTGTGGACAGTGAAGATGAGGAAGCAGAAGAAGAGGACATCGACAACAGGAACTTGGTGATCCTGCAATACTTCCAGTGAGACACAGATAAGAAGACAAAACTGCCTACTACGTGTACTTTAACACTACTATCTCTCTACTGTCTGTCCTTTTCACACAGTGTATGGTCACTGAGTTGTCAGTTTCCCTTAAGATTTCACAGATGTGGGTCCCACTGTGTGACATCTGCTTTGTTTCCACATGGACTAGAGCTGTGTGACATAGGTATGTTGACATTACAATTGAAAGAGCATTTTGTCACTGTAATTGCTAATACACTATTTTGAAATCACAGACAGACTCCAGATTGTTTTGTGCTTTAAGAGTGTTTATTTAAGTGCTCAATATTGGAGGGTTCTGTAAAATGGTGAGGGTTGATGGTGGAGGAATGTCCATGGCAGAGTCCAGTCTATTAGTCTCACATGTGCATTGCCCAAAGCGGCATAGGAAGTGGAGCTGGGGCAGTTTGAGGATGGACAGGGTGACAAGGTGGGACAAAAGGATGACTTTCAGGGCGGTCTCATTTCTTGGCGGGGGTCTTGGCATCGTTCTCTGTCTTTGTCCTGGATCTCAGGGACCGTTTGCAGGGTGGTTTTCCATCTGCAGGGGGTGGGGTGCTGGTGTGGTGGTCCTGTGACGGTGCCTCCTGTCCACTAGCGCCGGCGGAGGTGGTGGGCAATTCATCATCCAGGCTAGTGTCAGGGGCCCCTTGTTGTGCCACAGTGTCCCTCCTGGTGTTGAGGACTTCCTTCAGCACCCCTACGATGGTGCCCAGGGTGGAATTGATGGATCTGAGTTCCTCCGTGAAGCCCAAATACTGTTCTTCCTTCAGCCGCTGGGTCTCCTGAAACTTGTCCAGTACCGTTGCCATCGCCTCCTGGGAATGATGGTATGCTCCCATGATGTTAGAGAGGTCCTCATGGAGAGTGGGTTCCCTGGGCCTGTCCTCCCCCTGTCGCACAGCAACCCTTCCAGTTCCCCTGTTTCCCTGGGCCTCTGTCCCCTGAACGGTGTGGCCACTGCCACTGCCCTCAGGTCTCTGTTGTTGTTGGGGTGGTGGATTAGCCTGGGTTCCCTGTAGTGGTGGACCCACTGCTGATTGACGTGTCCTGGGGACAGAGGTATGGGCCCACTGGGTGGGTACTGGCTGGTGTTTCCAGAGGGGGGAAGCTCTGTGGTGGCCTGTGACTGTGTGAGGGGAACCAACTGTCCTGAGGTCCCAAATGGGCCGGGCTGGTTGTCTAGATCCAGTTGGACAGAGCTGCTGTCATCACTGTGGGCCTCTTCTGTTGGTGGTGTGGACATGTGTGGACCTTCCTGTGTGGTGACATTGGGTGGGGGTCCTGCAGGGGTGTAAAAGCATGATTATTGCATCTGGGTGTACCAGGGTGTGCAATGGGTGGGTGACCGTGTACCCCAGTGCTTGCATTCCTGTGTTGGACCTTTTGTGATGATGGTTTAGTGGGGGGTATGGGTATGTGCTGTGGCCATGCATTGGTGATGGCTGTCCATGCTTTGGTGTTGCATGCAAGGCTTAGTGTTGGGATGTGTGGTTTGTGATATTGGGACATTTGTGAGGAGTAGGAGTGATGGGGTGAGGGTGGGGGTATGTGACGGCATGCAGGTAGGGTGGGGGATATAGTAGTTAAGGTTTGACTAACCAGAGTGCATTCCTCCAGCTACTCCTTCAAGGCCCTCAGGATGCAGAATCGCCAAGACTTGCTCCTCCCATGTAGTTAGTTGTGGGGGAGGAGGTGGGGGTCCGCCGCCAGTCCTCTGAACCACAAGGTGGAGTCTGGAGACCACTGAACGCACCTTACCCCGTAGGTCGTTCCACCTCTTCCTGATGTCATCCCTATTTCTTGCGTGCTGTCCCACTGCGTTGACCCTGTCCACTATTCTGCACCATAGCTCCATCTTCCTAGCTATGGAGGTGTGCTGCACCTGTGATCCGAATAGCTGTGGCTCTACCCGGATGATTTCCTCCACCATGACCCTGAGCTCCTCCTCAGAGAACCTGGGGTGTCTTTGCCGTGCCATGGTGTGGTGTGGGTGATGTGTGGGGTGGTGTGTGTTGTGATATGTGGCATGATATTTAGTGGTGTGTTGTGTGGGGTGCGTGGATGTTATGTGGGTGATGGTGTTGTGTGCCTGTGGATGCTTGGTTGTAGATTGTAGTGTCTCTCTCTGGCCTTCTGTCGCAATTGTCGTAGGGGTTTGTGGGTGATGTGGGTGTGTGTTTTATATTGTATTGGGTGTGTGGGAGTGGTGTGTGTATGTGTATCAGGTGTGTGTATTTGGAATTGTCCAATGTGTTCGTGTTTTGTAAGAGTGTGTGTATTTTGAGCGCAGCAGTGTGTAACGCCAATGGAATTCCGCGGTTGAAAGACCACCGCGTGGATTCGTGTGTCGTGATAGTATGGGCGTATTTCTGTTGCTGTGACGGTTAAGGTTTTGTTTTCACCAGTTTATCACTGACCTTTGGTGTGGCGGACTTGTGTGGGTGTCTCAATTTTGGCGGATTCCGAGCTGTGGGTCATAATGGTCGTGGCGGATTTCCGTGGCGGTGGGTTGGCGGCCTTCTGCACGGCAGTAAGAGGCTTTTACCACCAATGTTGTAATGAGGGACTATGACTTGACTGCGGACGGCAGTGGAATTTATCCGCATGGTCGGTGGTACCAACTGCAGCAGACACAGCCACAGGCTAACGTTGTTGCCTGTGGAAGTCATGTGCCAATGGCTGTGCCCGTCGGCAGTGATTACCACACACGTGGAGTACATATATGCTGTGTTTTGCAAAATCAGTCACTAGACTCTTGGCACTGCTACCATCAACACCTTCACAAATTCAGCTCCTGTGTGTGGCCTCTGGGAGCAATCATGCCACAGCCAGCAGGTGAAAGGCCACCTGCCTTCTCTACATAGTTAGCTGGAGAAGCTTGTGGAAGAGATCTTTCCCCTGTATGGTCAGCTCTCTGGCTCACCAGGGGAGCAGGTAAGAACCTTATAAGCACAATTGACTCTGTTCAACACCATCCTTTTCCTCCTCACGTGCTACAATGTGTCCCTGTGTGACAGTTAGAATTCTTGTGTGCCTGTTGTTGCAGTTTGTGTGGCATAAATGGGATGCAGGTATTGGAAAAAGTACTATATGTGTTGCACATTCACACTGTGTTGTGTGATGTGTTTTGAGGCCTAGATCCTCCTTATGTTGCATTCATATTTCTAGACAAGGTGACTGTGCAGCCATAAAATGACGTATCTTTGGATATGATGGTTGTAAATGTCAAAGAACATGTATGCGCATGACAGCATGAGAGGCATATCATGACTCAGTGTGCCATTAAGAGTGCCACACAAGCCACATTGATGATTCGCACATGATGTACTGTCATACATGGAAGTGATGAAAATGTGAGTGTCACGTGGCTTCGGTATGCTCAGCCTGCAGGCACCAAATGTATCTCCCAGTATGGTACCTAGTTAAGGCTAGGGTAGACTTACTGTGGCTATGCAACTGCGGCACTGTGCCCATTCCCTGCAGACCTGCAGATCCTGGCATGTGGTCAATATGAGGTTCTAGGGGCATGACGTGACCTGAGTGCCTTAGTCCATTGACTAGATTAGGAATGGGTACTGAAGTAAATCCCTGAACTAGTGCATATGTGCATTTTGCAACATTGTCAATGTGTGGCTTCTGAGAGGTCCCTTACACCCACAGCTCTGTTGTCACCTTTACATTAGTCATATTTATCCAGCGCAGGAGTATAGCACAAATGACATACCAAGCGCATATAGTTTGTATATTCCATGGAGGCCATGATATGTGACTCAGCAACTTGGTTAAATGCCAAAAATTAGAACAAACATACCTCTGTTTGTTGTATGCTATCTCTGTAAGTTTACCACATATAGTCAAAATAGTGTTCTGTGGTACAGGTGCATACCACACAAAACTCACTCTGAAGTGACATGAGTCTACATTGGGTAGGCCACATGTCTACACATGCACAGGGAACAGACTTTACATGCCCACTATGGCAGCCCTTTTATTGTCACTCAAATCCTAGAGTGAAGTCTCTACTGTGTTAGTTGCCTGTAGGGACTGTATGCAGTGATTCAATGTTGCAGAGTATAAATGTGTCTGTCCAGTCAGGTTCATGGATTTTACCCTTGAGAAGGCCACAATGGTATATTGTGTACCATTATGGCTCACATCAAAGTACATTTTGCTTGTGCCTGGGCTACCTGATGTGAGTAGGTTTGCTTAGTCAGTGTAGGCCATTAGCAAGGTAGTGGGTTAGTCTGCAGATGAATCCAAAAGTGTGTAGTAATGTCCCTGTACTCATCAGCATGTGTGCTTTACAATTGTGGTGTGCTGACAAGTTAAAAATTGTGTGCTTGATGTTTCCGACATGTATGTGACACAACAATTGGGTCCAGAAGATCATGGAGGTTTAGCTGGGGCTGTCCTCCCAACATGGGTGGGCACATGTCAGAGTCTGACCCCCCTAATGTCCCACTGTAGGAAGTTGGCTCTGTATGCACTATTTCAAAGTAAGGAATAGTATGCACAGAGTCCAAGGGTTCCCCTTAGAGGTAAGATAGTGGCAAAAAGAGATAATACTAATGCTCTATTTTGTGGTAGTGTGGTCGAGCAGTAGGCTTATCAAAGGAGTAGTGTTAAGCATTTGTTGTACACACACAGGCAATAAATGAGGAACACACACTCAGAGACAATTCCAGGCCAATAGGTTTTTGTATAGAAAAATATATTTTCTTAGTTTATTTTAAGAACCACAGGTTCAAGATTTACATGTAATACTTCAAATGAAAGGTATTGCAGGTAGGTACGTTAGGAACTTTGAATTAGCAAAATAGCATATACAGTTTTCACATAAATCACATATAGCTATTTTAAAACTAGACACAGTGCAATTTTCAACAGTTCCTGGGGGGAGTAAGAGTTTGTTAGTTTTTGCAGGTAAGTAAACCACCTACGGGGTTCAAGTTTGGGTCCAAGGTAGCCCACCGTTGAGGGTTCAGAGCAACCCCAAAGTTACCACATCAGCAGCTCAGGGCCGGTCAGATGCAGAGGTCAAAGTGATGCCCAAAACGCTTAGGCTTCAATGGAGAAGGGGGTGCCCTGGTTCCAGTCTGCCAGCAGGTAAGTACCCGCGTCTTCGGAGGGCAGACCAGGGGGGTTTTGCAGGGCACCGGGGGGGGACACAAGTCCACACAGAAAGTACACCCTCAGCGGCACGGGGACGGCCGGGTGCAGTGTGCAAACAAGCGTTGTGTTTTCAATAGGTTTCAATGGGAGACCAAGGGGTCTCTTCAGCGATGCAGGCAGGCAAGGGGGGGCTCCTCGGGGTAGCCACCACCTGGGCAAGGGAGAGGGCCTCCTGGGGGTCACTCCTACACTGGAGTTCGGATCCTTCAGGTCCTGGGGGCTGCGGTGCAGTGTCCCAACCAGGCGTCGGGTTCTTAGAAGCAGGCAGTCGCGGTCAGGGGGAGCCTCGGGATTCCCTCTGCAGCGTCGCTGTGGGGGCTCAGGGGGGGCAACTCTGGCTACTCACGGTCTCGCAGTCGCCGGGGAGTCCTCCCTGAAGTGTTTGTTCTCCACAAGTCGAGCCGGGGGCGTCGGGTGCAGAGTGTCAAGTCTCACGCTTCCGGCGGGAAACGCAAGTTGTTTCAAAGTTGCTTCTTTGTAGCAAAGTCGCAGTCTTGGGTGTTCAGAGCAGCTGTCCTCGGGAGTTCTTGGTCCTTCTACATGCAGGGCAGTCCTCTGAGGCTTCAGAGGTCGCTGGTCTCTGGGGAGAGCGTCGCTGGAGCAGTGTCTTTAGAAGGGGGAAGACAGGCCGGTAGAGCTGGGGCCAAGGCAGTTGGTGTCTCCGTCTTCTCTGCAGGGTTTTTCAGCTTAGCAGTCCTCTTCTTCTTAGGTTGCAGGAATCTGAGTTCCTAGGTCCCGGGGAGCCCTTAAATACTAAATTTAAGGGCATGTTTAGGTCTGGGGGGTTAGTAGCCAATGGCTACTAGCCCTGAGGGTGGGTACACCCTCTTTGTGCCTCCTCCCGTGGGGAGGGGGGTACATTACTATCCCTATTGGGGGAATCCTCCATCTGCAAGATGGAGGATTTCTAAAAGTCAGAGTCACCTCAGCTCAGGACACCTTAGGGGCTGTCCTGACTGGCCAGTGACTCCTCCTTGTTTTTCTCATTATCTCCTCCGGCCTTGCCGCCAAAAGTAGGGTCGTGGTCAGAGGGGGCGGGCAACTCCACTAGCTGGAGTGTCCTGGGGTGCTGTAACAAAGGGGGTGAGCCTTTGAGGCTCACCGCCAGGTGTTACAGTTCCTGCAGGGGGTGGTGTGAAGCACCTCCACCCAGTACAGGCTTTGTTACTAGCCACAGAGTGACAAAGGCACTCTCCCCATGTGGCCATCAACATGTCTCGAGTGTGGCAGGCTGCTAAACCAGTCATCCTACACGGGTAGTCGGTTAAGGTTTCAGGGGGCACCTCTAAGGTGCCCTCTGGGGTGTATGTTACAATAAAATGTACACTGGCATCAGTGTGCATTTATTGTGCTGAGAAGTTTGATACCAAACTTCACACTTTTCAGTGTAGCCATTATGGTGCTGTGGAGTTCGTGCATGACAGACTCCCAGACCATATACTCTTATGGCTACCCTGCACTTACAATGTCTAAGGTTTTGCTTAGACACTGTAGGGGCATAGTGCTCATGCACTTATGCCCTCACCTATGGTATAGTGCACCCTGCCTTAGGGCTGTAAGGCCTGCTAGAGGGGTGACTTATCTATACTACATAGGCAGTGTGAGGTTGGCATGGCACCCTGAGGGGAGTGCCATGTCGACTTACTCATTTTCTCCCCACTAGCACACACAAGCTGGCAAGCAGTGTGTCTGTGCTGAGTGAGGGGTCCCCATGGTGGCATAAGATATGCTGCAGCCCTTAGAGACCTTCCCTGGCATCAGGGCCCTTGGTACCAGGGGTACCAGTTACAAGGGACTTACCTGGATGCCAGGGTGTGCCAATTGTGGAAACAAAAGTACAGGTTAGGGAAAGAACACTGGTGCTGGGGCCTGGTTAGCAGGCACCAGCACACTTTCAAATCAAAACTTAGCATCAGCAAAGGCAAAAAGTCAGGGGGTAACCATGCCAAGGAGGCATTTCCTTACACCCACTTTCTGGTGGTGGCTTACCCGGAGCTTGATGGGCATTTGAGGGAGCACAGCAGCTATAAGGGGTCATATTCCTGCCTGCAACATTGCCAATTTGATGTGTTAGGTTCTGCGATCTCCACCCGAAAATTGGGGATGGGCCATGTGTGACACACAAGATGAATAGGTAAGGAAGTTGGTGCATGCTGATGTACTTTGCTGATTAGCCCAGTGACCTAGGTTACAACAGAGTGCAGTCCAAACCAATTAACTCTCCAGGGTTAACACATTGCTGAGTACAGTGATCAATCAGGTCAAGTTATTCATTGTAATTTGTACACAGTAGTCTGCTACTCTTCAGTGTGATAGCCCATAAAACGTGAAGTAATAGTTCACTGTCCTCAGCCATGTGTCTTCTCGAGTAAGTATATTGGCATCTGTCTCCCACAGACCATTTGCTTTCAGTGTGTCATGAGTGCTGGTACCTCACGATTGTATGTCATGTGAAGGTGGCCATCAAACATGTGACAGAGCATACATTGCTCTTTGGGTTCATTCACAGAGCAATACTTTACCTTAGTAAGTGGTGAATGTACATTGACATGAATTTATGACATTATTGTAGACATCATTCCTTGTGCCCATATGTTAACATGTCTCCTTACCATTTTTGGCAAATCACTTTTCACAGCTGTTTAATGCATGGTCTACCTCTCTTCATGGGATGATGTCTGACTTCCCTCACATATGTGTGTATGCAAAAATGTGTTTGGAACTGGACACATACTGGGGCTACAGTTCATGTGGTGCCACAGATAGGAGTGTGTCACCATTGAGTGGTGGCTCACACATATCCTCACATGTCATTGCATGTAATTTGGCAGGTACAACTGCAGTAGCAATGAAGGAAATGACACAGAGGACTACAGGTTTCACCCACAATGTGTATTTTAATGCCATTGATGTAGAGTTGTGTGACAAAACGCTTTGCACATGTGAAATGGGGCAGGTTTGTTAGCTAACTGTTGACATGCACCATGGATTGACTTTCAGTTATGTGGGAAATCAGATGTGGGTGTATACAACCATTCATCTAAGGGAATCTGTTTGCATGACAAAAAGTGACAGTGACATGGCTTCCCATTGGGCAACATTTAGTGCCTTCTACAACTACGTGAATGTTAGAAATGGGGTCTCTAGTTGGCAGATGTTGTCACCTTTGTCCTAATAGGGACAACAATCTTAGTCAGAGTAAGTCATACATAATCCAAATTATCCTGTACCCACCCTCTGGTAGCTTGGAACTGAGCAGTCAATCTTAACGTAGAAGGCAATTTGTAAAGTATTTGTGCAATAAACCATGCAATAACACAGTGAAAACACCCCAAAAATACTCCACACAGGCTTAGAAAAATATAAGATTATTTTCTGATTAAATTAAGGTCAGAACGATCAAGATTCAAAAAGCACAAGTTGAGGTATCACTTTTGCAAGTTTAAAAAGAGTCTTCGATCTTCAAACTTAACAGCTGTCCCTTGTTTGCACAAAAATACCTGGTTTGCGTCACAATTACCATGCACGGAGACCGCAGAGGAGGAGGTGCATAGAAAAATAAGGTATACATCAGATTTTCTGACGCAGCACAGACAATTCATCTTTTCTTTCCATGCCCCAAGGGGCTTTGCATCGATTTCTGTCTTGCAGTCTTGGATCTTCACTGCTGTGTGGGGTTCCTTTGAAGCACAGGAACGAAGTGGGGAAAAATCTCAGGCATGCGGGAAGAAGTAACAGGCGTTGTGTTGATCCTGTAGGTGAGGTGTCTATTTTTCTGTTGCATGGCAGGCGCTGCATTGATTCTTCACTCATGAAGTCAGGAGGCGTCATTCCAGCTTGGCTGTGTGGCAATTGTCTTGTCGCAGGGCAAGCATTGCCTTTTTCCGGCAGGCTGTGCATCAATTTTCAGCGCAGAAGGAGATTCCTTGAAGAGATAAAGGGGGTCATTCTGACCTCGGCGGTAAAATGCCCTTACCGCCGGTCATAAGACCGCCATAACACCGCCGCGGCCGCGGTCAACCGCCACGGTCATTCTGACCCACAACGGCCAAACCTCCAAAAATCCGCCCTCCACTGCAGCCCGCCACATCGGCGGGCAGCGATAAACTGGAGATGACCAAACCTCCACCGTCACGCCAACAGAAATACGCCCATGCCATTACGACCCACGAATCCACACGGCGGTCATTCAAACGCGGTATTCCATTGGCGGTACACACCGCCGCGGTCAGAATATACACACATCCCCAAAACACAGCCACATTGGACAATTTGAAATACACACACCTGATACACATACACACACCACTCCCACACAATCAACCAACTATAAAACACGCACCCACATCACCCACAAACCCCTGCGACCCTAATTACTGAGAGAAGGAGAGAGAGACACAGCAGACAATCCATAGCAAGACACACTGAGGCACACTACACCATCACACACACCACATAGTAGCACAAAGCACCACTCACCAACACACTCCTCATCACATACACCACCCCACACCTCACCCACACCACCCCATGGCACCCCAAAGGCACCCACGCTTTTCGGACCAAGAACTCCGGGTCATGGTGGAGGAAATCCTAAGAGTGGAACCCCAGCTCTTCGGCTCGCAGGTGCAGCACACCAGTATAGCCAGGAAGGCGGAGCTATGGCAGCGGATCGTGGACAGGGTCAACGCGGTGGGACAGCATCCCAGGAATAGGGAGGACATCCGCAAAAGATGGAACGACCTACGGGGGAAGGTCCGATCGATGGTCTCCAGGCACAACATCGCGGTCCAGAAGACTGGCGGCGGACCCCCACCCACCCCTCCCAAATTTACATCGTGGGAGCAAGAGGTCTTGACCATCCTGCATCCTCAGGGCCTCGCTGGAGTAGCCGGAGGAATGGACTCTGGTAAGTCCCATCTCAACTACTATATCCCCCCTACCCCACCAGCATGCCAACCCACACCCCCACCCTCACCCCCAACCCCCCAGCACACATCCTCCTTGACAATGTCTCACCAGCACAACCCACCCATCCCAACACCAACTCCTGCATGCCAACACAGATCATGGGCACCCATCACCTAAGCATGACCACTGCACTAACCCCTCCCCCCCACTAAATACCCTCACAACACCTCCCTCCAGGGAATGCCTGCACTGGGGGACAAGGGCACCCATAACACGCATGCTATTGCACACACAGAAACAATAACCAAACTCTCTTACCCCATGCAGGACCCGAACGACAACACACCAGCCAGGAGGGTCCAGAAGTGTCCATCCCACCACCGGAACAGGCCCACACTGAGGATAGCAGCTCTGTCGACAGTGAACCTGATGACCAGCCCGGACCATCGGGGACCTCTGGGCAGTCGGTTCCCCTCAGGCAGCCACAGGCCACACCAGACCCGACCCCCTCTGCCGACACCAGCACAGCTCCCACCCAGCGGGCCCATGCCTCTGTCTCTAGGATAGCTCAATCAGCGGTGTGTCTGCCACTACAGGGCACCCAGGCTAACCCAACACCCCAACAACAACAGGGACCTGGGGGCAGTGGTAGCGGGCACACCGTCCAGGGGACAGAGGCCGGGGGAAACCGGGCAGCTCGGAGGGCTGCTGTGCGACAGGGGGGGGGGAGGAGAGGCCCAGGGAACCCACTCTCCAAGAGGCCCTCACCACCATCATGGTGGCATACCACCACTCCCAAGAGACGATGGCGACGGTACTGGCCAGGTTCACGGAGATCCAGGCACAGCAGGAGGAACGCTACATGGGGTTCAGGGAGGAGCTGAGAATCATCGGGACCGCAATGGGGACCATCGTCCTGGCCCTCAACAGGATAGAAGAGGCGTTGCGGGACCATGTGGCACCACACAGGGCCCCTGTCACTAGCCCGGACCAGGAACAGCCTACCACCTCCGCCGGCGCTAGTGGACAGGAGGCCCCAACACCACGGCAGGCCACCAGAACCCCACCTCCTGCTGAAGAACAACCACCCCGTAAGAGGAGCCTGAGATCCACAAAAAAGACAGAGTAGGATGTCAAGACCCCCGCCAGCAGGACATACCCCCTGAACTCTTCCCACTGTTCCACATTGCCACCCTGTCCAACCATGAACTGCCTCTGCTCCATCCTTCCACAGGCAAAAGGACAATGCACCAGTGAGACTGAGAACTGGACTCTGCCATGGACATTACTCCACCCCCACCCATCACCCTTATAATCACATGTACCAATATCTAGCCCTGTAAATAAATCACATATTGCACACAAATCAGTTTGGAGTCATGCTGTATTATTAGCAAATGTATTACATATTACTGTTCAATATCTGTTCTGTCAATTAGTGATGACAACATACCAATGTCAATACGCTGTAGTTCATGGGCAAACCAAGCAGAAGTCAGGCACTGCGTCATACAGCACTGAGAAGGGAAGGGAAAATCAAAAATTACCCAAAAATATCTGGTGGGAACTACAGAAAGTACAGATGCAGGAGGCTAGAAGCAATTGGGAAATGGCGTGGGTGATTCTTACCTGGGTGTTACTGGAAATACTGTTGTATCACTCTGTCCCTATTGTCTGTGTCGTCCTCTGAGTCTTCCTCCTCTTCACTCTCCACAGGCTCCACGGCTTCTACACCACCACCATCTGGACCATCCTCCTGCAGGAAAGGCACCTGGCGTCGCAAAGCCAGGTTGTGAAGCATACAGCACGCCACGATGATATGGCACACCTTCTTTGGTGAGTACATTAGGGATCCACCTGTCATATGCAAGCACCTAAACCTGACCTTCAGGAGCCCAAAGGTTCGCTCAATCACCCTCCTAGTACGCCCATGGGCCTCATTGTAGCGCTCCTCTTCCCTTGTCCGGGGATTCCTTACTGGGGTCAGTAGCCACGGCAGGTTGGGGTAACCAGAGTCACCTATTAGCCACACACGTTGTCTCTGTAGCTGCTCCATCACATAGGGGATGCTGCTATTTCGCATCACATACGCGTCATGCACTGACCCTGGGAACTTGGCATTTACATGGGAGATGTACTGGTCAGCCAAACAGACCACCTGGATATTCATTGAATGGTAATTCTTCCTGTTCCTGTACACCTGTTCATCGTCATTTGGGGGTACCAAAGCCACATGGGTCCCATCAATGGCACCAATGATGTTGGGGATATGTCCAAGGGCATAGAAATCACCCTTCACTGTAGGCAAGTCACCCTCCTCGGGGAAAATGATGTAGCTCCGCATGAGTTTCATCAGGGCAGACAACACTCTGCTCAAAATCTTAGAAAACATAGGCTGAGACATTCCAGATGACATGGCCACTGTGGTCTGGAATGACCCACTGGCCAAAAAATGGAGGACTGACAAAACCTGCACCAGAGGGGGAATCCCTGTGGGTTGGCGGATGGGGGACATCAGGGCTGGCTCCAGCTGGGCACACAGTTCATGGATAGTGGCACGGTCAAGTCTGTATCGAAGTATTATATGGCGTTCTTCCATTGTCGACAGGTCCACCAGCGGTCGGTACACGCGAGGATTCCTCCTTCTCATCGCAAGTCCCAGCGGACGGTGCCTAGGAAGGACAACATGGAGCACAGAGTCAGCCAAACCACAGGTACGTACAGACAGCTTGCACAGTTAAAGAATGGCAATGGGTTGAAAGGCGTGTATGTGTGGCAATGCAAGGCCTAGGCCTGTGTGTCGCAGTCAAAATTAAGCCATGTGGGCCCTTGAAATGGCGGCTGCCTGACCTGTGAAGTGGGACAATGGGATGTGAGGTCAATGCGCTGGCGGGGCACACCGTGGCGGTAGGCGGTCGAAGACCGCGGCGCAAAGCCGCATTGGTTAACATTGAAGCCTATGGGTTTCAGGAGCCAATAACGAAGTGCGCCGGCGGTCGCAGTACGCACCGCCGCGGTACACACCGCCGCGGGCGTGACCGCCATTTTCTATCTGCTTAATCACTCGAGACCTGATCATCCACAGGAGAGGACCTATACTGCAAGTGCTGCTGTGACCTCGGTCTGGAAGATACAATGGCTGCTGCGACTGGGGAAAGGGCCCCTGCCTTCACGTCTGAAGAGTTGGAGAAGCTCGTGGATGGGGTCCTCCCCCAGTATGCGCTACTCTACGGTCCTCCAGACCAACAAGTGAGTACACCGGGTGCTAATGGAATGGGCTATGCCTGTGTGGATTGGGGTGGATGTAAGTTGGTGGGGTGGGGGGCGAATGAGGAGTGCAACGCCCGACAGATGAGAGCATGTGCCATATGGCAGAGTGGGTGGGGGGGGCCAATTACATCTAACATGCAGGTCATTGATGATTTCCTCCTTTCCACCCTGTACATGTCTAATAGGTCAGCGCCCATCAGAAGATCGAGATTTGGCGTGCCATCGCCAAGGAAGTCCGGACCTTGGGGGTCCACAACAGACGGGGCACCCACTGCCGCAAGAGGTGGGAGGACATCCGCCGCGGAACAAGGAAGACCGCAGAAACACTGCTGGGGATGGCCTCCCAACCTAGGAGGGGTGCCAGTCGCACCATGACCCCCCTGATGTCCCGGATCCTGGCGGTGGTCTACCTTGAATTGGATGGGCGCTTTAAGACATCACAGCAGACACAAGGGGGTGAGTATCAGCACATTCTCCTATCTTTCTGCGCAGTGGAGGCGTCTGGGTGGGGGAGGAGGGCTGTGGGTGACATTAGGCCAGGGCGCTTTCTGTAGTGTAGTCCTCTCCCTTAGGCATGGCCCTGTGCCCCCGGCCCCCACCTCTGTAGGGTGACAAGTACAGCCATTGAAGGTCCAGCATCTCCCATGTGCGCGTTTGACGTCTCTTGGCCTGTTGTCTTAGTCAGTAGTACTGAGTAGTGTACCCCGAATGCGCGGCTTAGTGCATTAGGCACCTGTGTCTGTCCTCTCCGCCAACGGTGTTGACATTGCATGCACTCAACCTGGTCTTCTTTTTTCTCCCCCTACCCTTTCTCTTCATCTTCTTGTGCATGTGTGCATTAGCATCATCAGGCGGAGGAGATATGGCATCGGAGCACGAGGGAGCTGCAGGACACAAGGCCCCGGTGGGCCCAGGAACAGACACCGAGGGCACCAGTGATCCGGAGGGCGAGGGGAGCACCACGACGGGGACCGCTGGTGAGAGCAGCGAAAGCGACACGTCCTCGGATGGGAGCTCCCTAGGGGTGGCGGCAACATCCGTGCCCCCCGCCTCTACAGGTACAGCCGACACCCAGCGCACCAGCCCCGCCCTCCCAGCAGCCCCTCAGTCTTCGCTCCGTGCCGGTTCGCCCAGGAAGGCGCGCGTCTCCTTCGCCCCAGGCACCTCAGCCCCTGCCCCTGTTGCCCCTGCTGCCCTCAGTGCGGAGCTCATTGACCTGGTAAGGACGCTCATTGTTGGGCAGACGACCCTTTTGAATGCCATCCAGGGTGTGCAAAGGGAGGTGCAACAGAGCAATGCGTACCTGGAGGGCATTCATTCGGGTCAGGCTGCCCATCAACGAGCGTTCACTGCTCTGGCCTCAGCACTGACGGCAGCCATTGTCCCTGTTTCCAGCCTCCCTCTTCTGACTGCCTCCAGCCTGTCTCTGTCTCCTGTTCCTCAGCCTATCCCAGCCACACCATCAGACCAGCCTGCACACACCTCAACACCCAAGAGCAGCTCATCCAAACACAAGCACCACAGATCCCGCAAACACTCACCCGAGCAACACCCAGATGCAGACATGCCAACAGCCACTGCCACCCCTGTGTCCCCCTCCTCCTCGTCTCCCTCCTCCCTCCCTGTGACGTCTACACTCACACCTGCATGCACCCCAACATCAGCCAGTGCTTCCATCACCACCTCACCCTCCAGTACAGTCCACACTCGTGCAGTCACCACCCCCACTGCCATGTACACATCCCCTGTGTCCTCTCCCACTGTGTCTGTCACCCCCTCTTCCAAGACACACAAACGCAGGCAGCCACCCACCCAACAGCCATCCACCTCACGACTGCCTACAGCACCAGCACCTTCACCCAATGACAGCACACCTGACTCTCCTACAACCACCTCCTCTACCTCCACTTCCATCTCCACTTCTCCTACCCTTTACCTTGGCCCTAAAAAACTTTTCCTGGCTAACCTTAACCTCTTTCCCTCCGATGACCTCCCCCATCCATCTTCAAAGAGTCCCAAGAGCACCGCAGCCACCACCAGCCCAGCTTCGGGTGTCACTGTTGTGCCTGGGTTCTGGAGCCCACCCTTTGCCAGCAGTGACACATCGATCAGCAGCAAGGACACGTCCAGCCCCCCCCCCCGGCAAGAGGACCCGCAAAAACAAGGACCGCCGTGCGAGGACCGACAGGGCTGCCCCCAAGGAGCAATGTGCGGCCACTTCACCACCCACACCATCTAGGGGAGGCAAGGGCCCGAGAGCCCCATCAAAGGAGCGGAAGGGCAGCAGGAGCGCGGAGAAGGTGGACCCCACATGCCACATCCCAGCTGGGAAGGAGGACACTAAGGAAGCCAAGAGTCCGTCCCCGAAGGGTCCAGAAACGTCACGGTCCGAGGGCGACTGAGCAGGGAGTCGAGGCCAGGTCTGGCTCCCTTGACCTGCTGGATGAGCACCGCTGAACAGGGCCCCGCCGTGGAGAAGAGCACCGCTGAACAGGGCCCGCGGTGCAGAAGAGCACCGCTGAACAGGGCCCCGCCGTGGAGAAGAGCACCGCTGAACAGGGCCCGCGGTGCAGAAGAGCACCGCTGAACAGGGCCCGCCGTGGAGATAGGCACCGCTGAACCGGGCCCCGCCGTGGAGAAGAGCACCGCTGAACAGGGCCCCGCCGTGGAGAAGAGCACCGCTGAACAGGGCCCGCGGTGCAGAAGAGCACCGCTGAACAGGGCCCCGCCGTGGAGAAGAGCACCGCTGAACAGGGCCCGCGGTGCAGAAGAGCACCGCTGAACAGGGCCCGCCGTGGAGAAGAGCACCGCTGAACAGGGCCCCGCCGTGGAGAAGAGCACCGCTGAACAGGGCCCGCGGTGCAGAAGAGCACCGCTGAACAGGGCCCCGCCGTGGAGAAGAGCACCGCTGAACAGGGCCCGCGGTGCAGAAGAGCACCGCTGAACAGGGCCCGCGGTGCAGAAGAGCACCGCTGAACAGGGCCCCGCCGTGGAGATAGGCACCGCTGAACAGGGCCCCGCCATGGAGAAGAGCACCGCTGAACAGGGCCCGCAGTGCAGAAGAGCACCGCTGAACAGGGCCCGCGGTGCAGAAGAGCACCGCTGAACAGGGCCCCGCCGTGGAGATAGGCACCGCTGAACCGGGCCCCGCCGTGGAGAAGAGCACCGCTGAACAGGGCCCGCGGTGCAGAAGAGCACCGCTGAACCGGGCCCCGCCGTGGAGAAGAGCACCGCTGAACAGGGCCCCGCCGTCTCAAGCACCGCTCCGCTGGGCCCTTCCTCTGAGGCACCGCTCCGCTGGGCCCTTCGTCTCAAGCACCGCTCCGCTGGGCCCTTCCTCTCAAGCACCGCTCCGCTGGGCCCTTCCTCTGAGGCACCGCTCCGCTGGGCCCTTCGTCTCAAGCACCGCTCCGCTGGGCCGTTCCTCTCAAGCACCGCTCCGCTGGGCCCTTCCTCTCAAGCACCGCTCCGCTGGGCCCTTCCTCTCAAGCACCGCTCCGCTGGGCCCTTCGTCTCAAGCACCGCTCCGCTGGGCCCTTCGTCTCAAGCACCGCTCCGCTGGGCACCGCCGTCTCAAGCACCGCTCCGCTGGGCACCGCCGTCTCAAGCACCGCTCCGCTGGGCCCTTCCTCTCAAGCACCGCTCCGCTGGGCCCTTCGTCTCAAGCACCTCTCCGCTGGGCCCTTCCTCTCAAGCACCGCTCCGCTGGGCCCTTCCTCTGAGGCACCGCTCCGCTGGGCCCTTCGTCTCAAGCACCGCTCCGCTGGGCCCTTCCTCTCAAGCACCGCTCCGCTGGGCCCTTCCTCTGAGGCACCGCTCCGCTGGGCCCTTCGTCTCAAGCACCGCTCCGCTGGGCCCTTCCTCTCAAGCACCGCTCCGCTGGGCCCTTCCTCTCAAGCATCGCTCCGCTGGGCCCTTCCTCTCAAGCACCGCTCCGCTGGGCCCTTCCTCTCAAGCACCGCTCCGCTGGGCACCGCCGTCTCAAGCACCGCTCCGCTGGGCACCGCCGTCTCAAGCACCGCTCCGCTGGGCCCTTCGTCTCAAGCACCGCTCCGCTGGGCACCGCCGTCTCAAGCACCGCTCCGCTGGGCACCGCCGTCTCAAGCACCGCTCCGCTGGGCACCGCCGTCTCAAGCACCGTTTATGGTTCACTGTGCCCACCATGCCTCCTCCTTGACCAGTGGAGACTGTCATCCACCTGATGGACTGTGGCTTTGCACTCCCCAGGATGGTCCAGTGGGCAGCCCACCCACTGTAGAGACATTGAGAGACTGTGGCTTTGCACTCCCCAGGATGGTCCGGTGGGCAATCCACCCTCTGCAGAGACTTGAGAGACTGTGGCTTTGCACTCCCCAGGATGGTCCAGTGGGCAGCCCACCCACTGTAGAGACATTGAGAGACTGTGGCTTTGCACTCCCCAGGATGGTCCAGTGGGCAGCCCACCCACTGTAGAGACATTGAGAGACTGTGGCTTTGCACTCCCCAGGATGGTCCAGTGGGCAGCCCACCCACTGTAGAGACATTGAGAGACTGTGGCTTTGCACTCCCCAGGATGGTCCAGTGGGCAGCCCACCCACTGTAGAGACATTGAGAGACTGTGGCTTTGCACTCCCCAGGATGGTCCAGTGGGCAGCCCACCCACTGTAGAGACATTGAGAGACTGTGGCGTTGCACTCCCCAGGATGGTCCAGTGGGCAATCCACCCTCTGCAGAGACTTGAGAGACTGTGGCTTTGCACTCCCCAGGATGGTCCAGTGGGCAATCCACCCACTGTAGAGACATTGAGAGACTGTGGCTTTGCACTCCCCAGGATGGTCCAGTGGGCAGCCCACCCACTGTAGAGACATTGAGAGACTGTGGCTTTGCACTCCCCAGGATGGTCCAGTGGGCAGCCCACCCACTGTAGAGACATTGAGAGACTGTGGCTTTGCACTCCCCAGGATGGTCCAGTGGGCATGGTGGCTCCTCGTGGATCTGGCGTCGTGGACTCATGTGGCTGTGGTGCCCCCCCCTTCCCTTCCCCCTGAGGTGCCTGTAGTTTTTACATCTGATGCCCCTGCAGTGTTCTCTCCAAAGGACTCAGGTCTCCTGTGTGGGCTTTGCCCTTGTTTCTCAAGACTTTGGCCCACGGACATGCTGAATTCGTAGGATGTGCAGGACTTGGTACTTCAGTTATACACTGATGTGTATGTCATTAGTTTTGTTGTGAATATCTTTCATGGTTGTACGCTAATTTTCTGGAGCTTTTTGTTACATAAATATTTATTCCAAATATGATTATGTCCTAGCATTTTTCAGGGGTGTTTTGGGTGGTGTCACTGTGACTTGGTGCTCTGCATTGGTGAGTACCTAGTTGGGGGGGGGGGGGTCGCATATGTGTGTGCACGTAACCTTTCGTCCTCCCCCTCCCGTGTGTCGTAGGTGCAGTACTCACTGTTGTCGTCTGCGCCGGACTTCGTACTCGTGGTAGATGAGAAGGTAGACGAGAGCAGGTAGGATGTTTAATTCGGGTTCCATGCTGTCCTCCTTCCTCCTGGAGTGCGTAGTGGTGAGCGTTTTCCCGTCCGTAGTCTGTTTCCGCTGTGTTTTTATCGGCGGTGCTCCCGCTCGTGGCGTATTGGTGAGTTGTAATAGTGTGGGCGGTACATTGTCTGCCGCCTGTCTGTTGGCGGTGACCGCCGCGCTGTTTGTTTGTACCGCCGTGGCGGTCGGAGTGTTAAGGTGGCTGTCTGTGTTGGCGGTTCCCGCCAGGCTCAGAATCCCATGTTTTTTACCGCCAGCCTGTTGGCTGGTTGGCCGCCGCTTTAACACCAACCGCCAGGGTTAGAATCACCCCCAAAGTCCTTTCGTCCTGAGACTTCAGTAAACAGGAGGCAAGCTCAATCCAAGCCCTTGGAGAGCACTTCACAGCAAAGTCAGAGGCCAGCCAGGCAGTTCCTCTTGACAGGTTGTAGGATCTGGTCCACAAGTGTCTGATTTGGTGGGGTCAGAGACATATACCCAAACATGCCTTTGATGTGGGGGAGACTTCAAAGAGTGGTTTTGAAGTGCACAAGGTCCCCTTTCAGTACAGGTCTGTGTGCCAGGCTCCTAGTAGGAGGTTAGCCAGTCCATTGCATGAGGGCAGGCCACTAGCCTTTGAAATACAGGTGTAAGGCCCATTCAGTATGAAGATGAGTGCAGGTGTGACTGAGTATCCTGTGTTTGTCGTTGTCTGGGTGAAATGCACAAGGAAGCTGTCAACCAGCCCAGATGTGGATTGGAGACAGGCTGTAAGGCACATTTGCAGAGAAATGCTCACTTTCTAAAAGTAGCATTTCTAAAATAGTAATATAAGATCCAACCTCGCTAATAAGCAGGATTTGGTATTACCATTCTGGCCTTACTAAATATGACCTGGTTACCCCTTTCTGATCAGAATCTACCACTCAAACAGTATATGAGGGTAGCCCTAATGTTCTCCTATGAAAGGAACAGCACCAACAGTAGTGGAAGACCAATTTAGGAGTTTTCCTCTATCAGGATATATAAACCCCACATGTACATGTCCTGCCTTTTGGTTAACCTGCCCTATGAGTTACCAAAGGCCTACCTTAGGGGTGACTTATATGTAGAAAAAGGTGAGTTTAGAGCTTGCCAGGTACTTTCAAATGCCAAGTCGAATTGGCAGTGAAACTGCACACACAGGCCTTGCAATGGCAAGCCTGAGACATGGTTAAGGGGCTACTTATGTGGGTGGCACAACCAGTGATGCAGGCCCACTGGTAGCATTCGATTTATAGGCCCTGGGCACATGTGGTGGACTTTACTAGGGACCTACAAGTAAATCAAATATGCCAATTGGGTATGAACCAATGTTACCATGCTTAAGGGAGAAAGCAAATGCCCTTAAGCACCGGTTAGCAGTGGTAAAGTGTGCAGAGCCCTAAAACCAACGAAAACAGTGTCAGAAAAGTGGAGGGAGGCAGGCACAAAGTTGGGGAATGACCACCCCAATGCTGTCAGGTCTAACAGTGACAATACCTGGGCCTCCGCAACATTCAAAGGACTGTTAGCTTTGACTGATGCAATAAGCGTATCGTATTGTTAGGAGTACCAATCAAGAGAGGTGTTATCCCTGGGGCTTCTTGATTCATTCTTAGGTGGATTTTGTCACCCTTACTCCCTGACATTTTCCCCAACTCCAGTGTACATTTGCTTGCAAGATGTGTTATCTATCTGAGAAACATTAGTACAACCTCCATGAGTCCATTTAGACAATGTACACATAGTGAAGTGACCACTGTTGATTTGTTTCCAGTGTGACATGGGTGTTTCCATGTCTCCTTCTTTAGGCTACTGTACTTCTTTCAGCAACATGGATGGATATTTTTGGGCCATCATTTCTTAATGATTTGGCATTGGGTATATGAAGATTAGCTGGCTGCCTGACCTTGTGTGGGATCTGTGTAACTGAACTTGCCATTGCCCTACTATTGTATGACTAGAGGTAATTGAGGAATGCTACAAGAGACAAACCAGTGAAGGTGATGATGTCTCTTACTTGTCCAATGGGTACTGTGATTGCACAACTTCACCCATGCTATTGGAGTTGCCTGTGATTCTGAATTTACTGTGGCCAAGTGCTGAAAGTTCATGTAGCATGCATGTATATGGTGTAGCAAATGCTGGAGCCTCTTTGCTATAGCTGGGGGCTACTGTCGATCATGGTAATGCTTGCTAATCACAGCTGTTGTTCAAGTGATCAGGAACATGTAGTTACCCTATTTCTCTTTGTAATTTCAGCATCATTTCAGGCAGGCAGAGGATACAGGGTGGAACCAAGAGGGGAAGCAGCTGGCCACGGTACCTCCAGTCATGAGACGACCGACACAGAGGGACCAAATGGCCCAGAGTGTGAGGCGAGTGCAACGGAGCACACTTGATGAACCACATCATTTGATTCTTCTTTCAGTGGCCACTACCTAGTGGTGACAGCCCATCAGGACCTGCTCCTGTAACATCCTTGTCCGCCACCCCAGTTCCCTCCCTGTTGCTCCCCACCCAATTGACTGTGCCAATTCATCCAAGAGGGAGGGTGCCTCCTTCACCCAACACCTCACCTCTTGCCCCTGTTACCCCTGCTGCCTTGAGTGAGAAGGCTATTGACCTCTTGATGAGTATGTCTGTGGGTCAGACTGCCATTCTGAATGTCATCCAGGTGCAGGGAGGACAGCTCCAGCACATAGTTTCATATCTGGAAGGCTTTCATACTTCCATGTGTGGCCTACAGAGATCATTTCAGGCTCTGGCTTCCTCGCCGGTGGCAGCCATCCATCCCCCACAGTCCTCCCTGCTACCACCTACCCCTTCCAAATTCCCTACTTCCCAACCTGTCCCAAGCATACATAGACATCCACATGCACCCACCTCAACACACATAAGCAGCACACATAAACACAAGCACCACAAGACAGACTGGCACAGAAGCACTCAACAGTCACTCACACAAACCACGACAACCACCATTCCCACAGACACCACCTCCCACTGACCCACACACCAAAACCACCATACCCACAGACACTGCCACAACACCCAATGACACATCCATAACACCTGGCATTACCTCAAACACTACCTCAACACCCACAGACCCATACACCCCAGACACCATACCCCCAGATACCACACCAACACACACGGACACAGCCACCATATCCATACCCCCAGACACCACCCCAACGCCCACAGTCACCACATCTACCATACCCCCAGATACCACCCTACCACCCACAAACACAGAAACCACTCCCACAATACCAAGCACATCCACCTCATAGTCCCCCAAGAAATCCAAATGCCCGCACTCACACACACAGCAGATACCACGCAAACCCAAACATACCTCAGACATGTACACCCCAGCAGCATCAACACCCACTGGCAAGACACCCACTCACTAAACCTCCCAAACCCCAATCTATTCTGAGGATCCCACCCGTTTTCCCAAGGAAAGTTTCATTTTTGACCTTGTCCTTTCCCCTGTGACCTCCACCCCCTCGCAAACCCAAGAGGACCCCACCCTCATCAGAACCCATCCCTTTCACATCCAAGTCCTCCCCTGTCACACCTGCTCCCCCGCAAGCTCACATACCCCTCCCACTCCGAAGAAAAAGCCCACCACGGCTAAGGAGAAGTCCACCCCTCTTGAGAAAAAGTCTCCCACTCCCAAACCCATCCATCCCAGATCTGACTCCATCCCACCCAAGAATGATCCCTAAGGTGCCTGCATGTCCACTTGATGCCCCTTGCCATGGACGTTCTTTGGCAGTGATTGGAGTCAAGCTGGACCACAGTACTGTGCATGGACTAATATGAACTGGCCAATGGCCTTTGATCTCAATAATTTCCGTTCAATAAACCCAAGTTAATGGTTTTTGGGTACACATTTGTCCTGGCATTACTTTTCTGTCTTTTTGTTGATCCTGAGTATTTTGTGTTGTATGCTAACAATTGCATGTGCTGATCCATTTGTTGTGATTGGCAACATCTGACTTTGTGGGCAGTGCTGGTGCTACAAGGATAGATGTTGTAGGAGGCTGGCCTGGTTTGTAGTGGGTACCTTGGGTACTTACACCTTATACCAGGTCCAGTTATCCCTTTGTGAAATGTAGGCAGTATTCTAGCAGCTTAAGCTGCCTAGAGGTAGCTGTAGCATAGCTGCTTAGGCTGAACTAGGAGACATGCAAAGCTCCTGCAATACCACTATAGTTAAACAGTACTTAAACACAATAAAAGACAATACTCAGTGTTACCAAAAATAAAGGTACTTTATTTTAGTAACACAAGGACAAAAATATCTTAGAGGCAATACTCCTTCAGGAGGTAAGTATTATACACAACATATACACGAGAGACCAAAATCAGGTAAATAAACAGTCATAGAATAGTGCAAACAGTAAAAAATTCAATAGAATGCAATAGGCCTAGGGGCAATACAAACCAAATACTAAGAAAGTGGAATGTGAATCACAAATTCCCCCCTAGGCAAGTGTAGTGTGTAGAGGGGTGCCGGGAGTGTAAGAGAACACCAAAGGTAAGTCAAATACCCCACCCCAGAGCATAGGAAAGTAGGAGTAAAGTACTGCAAGTTTCCTCAGGACAAACTACAAGTCATGATAAGAGTTATTGCAAGAACCACGCAAGACTGCAGGCAAAAAATTGTGGATTCCTGGACCTGAAGACCTGTGAAGAGAGGAGACCAAGTCCAGAAGTCACAGAAGATTCCAGGAAGGATAGGAGCCCCTTCCAACCTAGAAGATGGTGTAAAATAGGATTCTCTGGTCAGAAGATGTCTGTAGAACAGCACCAAAGAAGATGGCTGTGGGTTCCTGCATGGTGCAGGAGATGTCCCACATCGAGAAGTTGAATGCTGGCTGTGTGCGTCACTGGATTCACCCAACAAGCCTTGGTTCAAGCAAAGTCACGGTATGCGTAAAAATGGCTCTATCTGGACCCAGGAGGGACCTGGGGGCCTCAACTTGGACTGAGGAGGCAGAGGGGGCTCCCAACACTGGAAAGAGTCCACAGATGACCAGCATCCATGGGAGTCCCAGTACACGTAGACAAAGAAAATACAAATTGAGGTTGGTGCAGCACAACAAAAGAAGGTCCCACGCCACCAGTGAGTTGTGTGTCGCAGAATGGAGTGCTGAGGACCTGGCCTACACTGTGCACGAAGGATTCTTGGAAGAAGTGCACAGAAGCCCAAGGAGCTAGATATGACAGGGTGCACAAGGGTACTGTTGCAAACCGGGAAGGCAAGCTCTTACCTCCTCCAAATGAGGACAGCTGGACCTTAGGACAGTTTGGGTTGTATTGGTCCACCACCTGTGTTCCAGGGAGCACACTCGTCATCAGGAAAGGAGCCCCAGAGAATCAATCGTCATCTTGGAAGGTGCCTGCAGGAGTAGGAAAGTTACTCCGTCACTCCACGGGTTATTCCTTCGGTTCTTCTGGTGCAGGGTGAAGACGGGGAGTCCTCAGAGTGTGCACACCTTGAAAACTGTTGCAAATGCTGGCTGGACCTGAAGTTGCAAGTCACAGGAGTGGTCCTGGATACTTTGTTGCAGTTACAGTGGTTCCTGGAGCAGTTTGAGGTTGATCCAATGGTCAGAAGCTGAAACAGAGGATGCAGAGGAGTCCTGGAGGAGTCTTGCAAGCTGAATCTGAACAGGAACTCACAGGAGAGACCCTAGATAGCCCTGAGAGGGGAATCAGCTACCTACCCAGGTATGCACCTATCAGGAGGGGTCTCTGACATCTCCTGCTGGCAGTGGCCACTCACAGTATCCCCACACCTTGGAAAACAAGATGGCTAATGCCAGGGACACACTGGAGGAGCTCTGGGCACCACCCCTGAGGTGGTGATGGACAGGGGAGTGGTCACTCCCCTTTCCTTTATCCAGTTTCATGCCAGAGAAGGGACTGGGGGTCCCTGAAATGGTGTGGACTGGCTTATGGAAGGAGGGCAACATTTGTGCCCTTCAAATATTTGCAGAGGCTCTGGGAGGCTACCCCTCCCAAGCCTGTAACACCTATTTCCAAAGGAATAGGGTGTAACACTAACCTCTCAAAGGAAATGCTTTGTTCTGCCATCCTGGGACTGAGCTGCTCAGACCCCAGGAGGGCAGAACCCTGTCTGTGAGATGGCAGCAGCTGGGGCAGCAGTGGAAACCTCAGAGAGCTGGTTTGGTAGTGCTGGGGGTCCATGGTGGAGCCCCCAGGATGCATGGAATTGCCCCCCAATACCCAGATCTGAAATTGAGGGACAATTCCATGATCATAGGCACCTCACATGGCCATATTCGAAGTTACCATTGTGAAGCTACATATAGGTTTTGACTTACATGTAGTGCACACGTGTAATGGTATTCCCGCACTCACGAAGTCCAGGGAATTGGCTCTGGACAGTGTGGGGGCACCTTTCATAGTGCAAGGGTGCCATCACACTTAGTAACTTTGCACCTAGACTTCAGTAAATGAAGGTTAGACACATAGGTGACTTATAAGTTACTTAAGTGCAATAAAAATGGCTGTGAAATAGTGTGTGCACTATTTAACGCAGGCTGCAGTGGCAGTCCTGATGAAAGATTTGTCTGAGCTCCTTATGGGTCGCAAGAGAAATGCTGCAGCCCATAAGGATCTCCTGCAACCCCAATGCCCTGGGTACCTAGGTACAATATACTAGGGATTTATAAGGGGGGTCCAGTGTGCCAATTGGAATTGGAATATGAAGTCACTAAATTATAGTGACTAATTTGGAAGTGGAGAGAGAATAAGCACTGGAGTTCTGGTTAACAGAACTTCAGTGACACAGTTAAGCACTAATGACAACACACACATTAGGCTACAAACTATGAGTACTTAGGTCCTGGCTAGCAAGATCACAGTTTGACAGGCAAAACACACTTACAAATAGGGTTTTTACTTTGAGCACTGGGGTCCTGGCTAGCAGGATCCCAGTAAGACAATAAAAACACACTGTCACACACTCACAAACAGGTCAAAAGTGGGGGTAACCATGCTAGAAAGAAGCTACTTTCTCACAGATGTTCACTGTATGGATATGTGGGTGGCAATCCAATTGGGGTATCATTGCATTGTGTTTTGTTGGATATGGTAAGCATTTCATCTTGGGTTGACCAATGTCAGAATGTATTGTGATCAAATTTGTCCCCCTGATGTTGATTGGACATTTGCAATCTGTGTGCTAGCTAAAGGTTTGATTGTCCACACATGAAGGGTGTTCAATTGTGCCACCTTCCTTTACATTTGACTAACCATGTCTCTATTTTGATGTGTGTACTTTCCATCTACTTCATCTAAATGTGTGACCCATGCTGTTGCTGTTGTATTTGCTCTCTTGACTTGCACTTACACATTATGCAGATTGGCATGTCACTTGGCTCTAATATTGGTTGTCCCTGAGATACATGAAGGGTCAGTTCCCGTGCCAGTGGTGTTTTAGGGACATGTGCAAAGTGAAATATGTCTCAGGGTAGCATTCTTCCTGGAGTGCCCCTGGTGCCCCATCCCTATTGTGCAGGTATTGTTTACATTGTGAGCTTGGGATATTTGTCTCACAAAATATCGTGTATCCCATTGACCCTCCATTGTGTTTCAATGTAAGTGATAGGTGTACGTCTATCACAGGGATGTTTCATGGAAGGTGTGTTTGGGTGAAATAACACATCCGTACATATATGTTTTCAAGTTTATGACAGTCTATGGCATATGAGCAACGTGAGGGTGTCAGTTTGATTATGTGTGATGTTGATGCAATGTAACTGTTGTATGACACAATGTTCTGTACACTTCATTGTCCCTGAACCTGGGATGGTCAGACGTGTGTTTTTGTGGAGTGTGGCACTGCAGTGTCAGTGACATGCCCAAAGGGGGCGCTTCATGTGGCTGTACATGGGTCATTTGTTGTGACTGATTCTGACCCGGGACACATAAAAAGTGTGCTTAGTCGATGTAGCGTAACCCAAACACCAGGTCTATAGCGGCGTGAGGATCCGTTGAAGAGTTTCTGACCACGGGTAGGTGTGTGATCTTGCCTTTAGTTGCATTCACGGCGGCGTGTATTTTGGCAGGAGCAACAGCAGCTAGATATGTATGATTGGCTCAATGGTAGCACAGGATATGTGACGCTGCCTGCAGGTGAGTTCTTGTCTTTTATGCCCCATTTCCACCAGCTGGGACATGTTGCATCGAAAATAGAGCCCTCTCAGACATACCACTTAGCGTGGAATTGGTCAGCAATGGGTTTTTCATTGGGCATGCCATTGTCAAACAACTGGCATATTGCCACTGCCCCAGATTTACCACAATTTTGAAACCTGAGGCTGTACCAACAAACAATGCCACCCTGGTAGTTGCATCGCCATTGTCCTATCAAGGCAAAGACCTGTTACTCTCAGTGTGTAAACTTTTCCCTTGTGTGGTGCATAGTGCATCGCAGATAGAAATAGAAAATTGCCATCATTGATAAATCACGTGTAGGAATGGACACCTCACAGCACAGCAACAATCAAAGCTGGAAAGCTGACATCTCTCTAACATGTTACGAGGGTGCTTACAGTAGACTTTGGCAGCTGAACTGCAGCCAGTGCACTGGTAGAGGTCAGAGATGCACAATATTAAGGAGACCTGGCACATTCTTGGCTTGTACTGGTGATGCAGGCCCTGTCCTGTGCCACAGGTGTTTGTAAACGTATCACATACATGGCAATACATCTCAAACAACCATGCCACACTGTGCACAATTTCTACATGCACATATGCATGCTAGCCAGGAAATTTCTATAATACATCTGTGTGGAAGGGAGGTGAATCATGTCCAAGGGGTTGGATTCACATGCAACACAGAGGGCACAACACCCATCTCATGGCATACACCACACAAAATAGGTACAAACTTAAACACCATGACTCTTTTGCAGGTCAAAAGCAATGGGACTAAGGGACAAATACATTCAACATCACACATTTTCTGCATAGGTGAACTGTCATGCCAGAAAATATCATACAATCACCATACCCCTGAGGCTCAACCCATGAATGGAAAGTGCACCACACCAATACAACCATGCGAGCAAAGAGGAACATTCACAATGCCAGATGCAAGTCAGAATCTCCACTCAAATTTTAAAAAAAGTGCCTCACCATTTAGAAAGAAGCACAAATGCACGTCTGACACTTTGGGGCATATTTATACTCTGCTTGTGCCGGATTTGTGTCATTTTTTAATGCAAATTTGACGCAAAACTAACACCATATTTATATTTTGATACTAGACCCCGCTAACGTCAAAATATCTCAGTGTGCGTCATTTTCTGGATGCGTGAAACCGCCTTGCGTTAATGACATGCAAGGTAGCCAAAAAATGACTTAAACACCTGTGTGCCATATTTATCTAACCGCGCAAAAATCCTGCACGGCTGGGAGGCGGAGTTGAAAAATCACGCACAGCCTGATTTGCATCAAAAAAATTAATGCCTGGGTCAGGGCAGGTGTTAAAATGGGGGAAAACACACCAGTACTTAAGGAAAACACACAGAAGCAACATCAGAGCTCCAAAAAGAAGACATGGAGGTGCTATTTATCCAGCATGCAAAAAGACGCAGAGCACAGGACCAACAACAGCAGCTTCCACCACACCAGCAGGGACCCCAAAGGCAACGCAGAAGGCAGGAGAAGATGTTCCAGACCAGGACAACCCTTCAGTGTACCAGGAATGAGGTGTATTTCACATGCTAAAGCAAGGAATGAATGTAGTCCCAAATTATTTGGAATGCATGTCTGAACTGTATTCATGGCCATACGTACAAAGTTCTTCCTAACCTCTGGTAATATCTTAGGCTGATACTTTGACTTGGTTTGTGCAGCATTTAAATTAGAATTGGATGCCAACGTAATGCACACGGGATAATATCTAAATGTTTGGTGCTACTTTCCATAGCTGTAGCGTAAAAACATGAAGCAAATGCTACACATAAAAAAAAACATATATATGGCCCTATGTTCATTGTTCCTATGTGCTTTAATTTGCCTTGGGCACAATTGCTGGTACAGAGCTGATGCATTTGCCATCTGTGTTACTTTATAGCCAAGAAATTTTCATAAGTTAATGGGTCATCATGGGATCCCTGAACTTGGTGAATGCATGGTCACAAATTATTCATTTGCATGATGTTGTGCAAGGGACCCCTGACAGCTTCCATCATACATTTAAAGTGACAAAATAGTTTGCTAGTTTACGTTTGGTACACAGCTGCTGATCTAGTGCAGCATATGTACAATAGTTAACTTCTCAGTATGAAGGCTATCACAGATATGGCTGTCTGCTAAGATCAGCAGACCAGCATTCCTGTGCCTACTGCCATTCCCAAGTTGCATACAAATTTAGACCTACTTCATCAAGATTGCCACAGTAGGACATTTGCTAAACCATGTTTCAATTAGGGGACAGTGTCAGTTCATTGTATAACCATAGATCACCCAACTTGGCAAATGTAAGATGATGAATATTGCTACCTATAATTTACAATACCTGATATAGGTACACAGGGCCATGAGTAACACATTTTAGGTACAATGACTACACCTGTGCCCATGCAGTCTGTCACGGATGATTAAATTAGACACTGTCAGCATTTATTTGTTTGTTGTTTTGATTTAGATAAATGGCAAATCCATGTTTAGCGTAACATTGTCATCAACTAACACACAGGAGCCCTGCCATCATGGTGTCATAGGGGGCATATACGGCTCTGGGTACACTGGCAATGTGGCATATGTAACCTACAGACAACACAGGCCCACATATAATGGACCATCAAAAGCATAATAATTCATGAGCTAAACCCAACCCACATGAGCATCACATAGTGACTGATTGTCCCTTGATGCACAAGCCACAATACCTGAGTGACTGGTATTACAGTGCACCAGGAATGTGGCTTTGCATGTCTCTCATAACAACAAATTAGGAAATGGAGTATCCTCTATAAATAATTCTGCACCCAATTGAGTAATCATGTTTGTCACCATATGATTGTTAGGGCCAGTGCATGTGTGCATATGTGTGTCTGTCACTCACTGGAGTGACAGGGTCAATACATGTTTGCAGTGGTATGTCTGTTGGGGTGTGTACATGGCTGAGGTGCTGGTCTATCATAAAAAATTATTACACACAGTGAGTTTTTGTTCCAAGTTTTATACAGTGAGCAGACATTGAGCACATTTCACCCTTTCCTGTTTTACAGGTGGACCAGCCCCCTACACAATTGGAGAAGTGGCTCGACTTGCGGACCCAGACATATCCAGTAAGTGTTGATGTGTCAGTTCTGTGTTGTGTTTGCAGCTGTTGTGTGATTGACTCCTGTGTGTCGGACACATAGCAAGGTATGATGTGCTGGCACATGATCTGATATGTGACTTGACTGGAGTTTGAAATTTTGTTCCATTTTTGATTTGGACAATCAGTGGCGGAGCGTCATATATTGGGAATCTAGTGCTGCGCTGTTGGCATGGGCAGGTGAACAGGGTGATATTTGTTGCTACATTTATGCTAATGAATATTTTGGAGGTAGGCATTTTCATCATTTAGTCAGCAAGTCATACCCTGATTCACACAGACCAGTAATGCCGAAGTATTACCCACAGACTTGAGCCTCCCTGTTAACTAATGAACATGTAGGACTGAATGTTTAACTTCCTAGCAGCACCTAGCTCCACATGTTGTGCTATGTTTATGTGGCACTTGAGTAGAATGTCATAGGTGTTCATGCAGCTCAAGCCTAGATAGGTGCTTGCATCTATGTGCAAGGTATTAGTGAGATCAAATGATGTTGACAATTGTCCGCAATTAGGAACATAAATGTGGATGTGATTGTCCAATATTTGTGACTATCCTAGTTTCCAGCCCTCCTTACCTGTGGTGGACTGACTAGACCCATGGACAGCTGTCCACAGCTTCCTGGCTGTCCTTGATGTTTGAAAGTATGTGTTGCATGTCCATCACCCCCTGAGGCACAGGGTTAGGTTTATGAAATATGTGTACCTAGGTGTGAAGATCCCAGTGTAGAAGACAGACATGTAATTCCAACATTCATTTGTTCCAACCTAGGATACCTCCTCATGATTAGCAACTGCATACCATCCTGGCAATTCCATTTACAAATCACAGATCCTGTGGCCCTTGATTGTCATCCTGAAGATAGTTATTAGTTGGCCTGTCACATGTGGAGTACTTGCAGCATTTGTTATGTGACTAATGGCAGAACAATGATGCATAGATCATTTAAGTAGGTACACACCTTTTTGAGTATTGCTGTGCTGTTAGATAGGAGATGTGTAGGCTGCGTTGGCATGTAATTCCTGAGGGACAATCTATGATCTGTACTGTGATTTGGACTGTTTAAGCTAATTATGAGGAAGTGTTAGAATATCATCAGTAGATGTATCAACCAATGATGTAACTAATGTTTGGCTTTCTCTTTTTTTACAGCTGCCAACATGGATGCCAATCAGATCAGGGAATTCCGGAGGAGGGCAATGTGTTACAGCCACATTCTGGATGTGGAATCTGGGTTCCGCAACATGGCACATCGTTATTGCCATGAGAGAGACACTGGTGTCTGGAGGACATCCGTGCCCACAACAGCCACCAGCACCACCACTCCGACAACAGTGGCACCAAGGATGACAGTGACTTTTGCAGGTCACTCTACATCATCAGCTCCAGGCCCACAGACAGCAGCTCCTGCACCTCCCCTTCCAAGCACTGCACCAGCACAACCATCCACTAGTGGCACACAGACAACCCCTGCTGCAGTCATAGACAATGCCGAATTTATGAACATGAGACGTGACATGCAACGGATGTTGCGCAGGAGGACAGGCTGCAGCCGGAGGTGTCCTGCAATAGCAGGAGACTGTGTGGGATAAAGATCCTGTGGAGGGCAAACGTGTGACTGTTGGACCCTCAGCGATGATTCCACCCCCCTCTTCTCTTTCCTGGTTCTTATATTTAGTGGGTTTAGGGGGCTTAGTGTAAGTGTTAGTTTAGTTAGTGTAAGTGGGTTGGGAGTGGAGAGTGTTATATTATTACATGTGTTTTTTTTGGATGATGTTGGGGTTTATGTGTATAAAAATAAACAAAAATACAAAAAATATATATTAAAAAAACCCATAAATATATATATTTGTTTAGGATAAGATAGTATGTGTTTAGATTAGTGTATGTTGTCCTACATGTGTCCCATCATATAAGGAGGGTGGGGGGGTTGATGTTTAGAGTGTTTTGTTAAATGTGAAAAGTAAGTTTATATTATGGTAGTTAGGGTCAGTTGTGGGTAATGTGTAGTTAGGATAGGTTAGGTTAGTTAAGGTGTTTCCTCTAGTTTTAGTATCCTTATGCTTGGGGATCAGGGCCTTGGCATGGGGGAACAGTGTCAATTTAGTATTTGCATTTGTGTTCCATCCTGCATCCAAATCCCATTATTGACATGGTTATTGCCAATTCCAATTGAGCTATCACATTGGCAGCTACACCAAAGCTACTTCTCTATGCATCTGCCATCCATTGCACCCACCACTCAAGGTTAATATGGTTCCCAATGTGTTGTAAAGTTTGGATGTGTGTTTTCAATCTGTCATCGTTTGAGACCAGGTTTGTAATCTTGGGCACTGTGGTACGTCTGCCTGCAGCCTGATGTTCATGTGAACCCTGATAAGGTGAGTGATGGTATAATCTTATGTAGTATTGTATACATAACTCACACCTATCATTTCTTACATTGTACTCCCAGGTTACATATTTGTCCATACACTCGTACACACCCTTCTGTATGGTGTGTGTGTGATAAAAGTTTATAGTAAGATGTCACATACATAAAGATTGTCCTCAAGGGAATTTTGAACACATTGATTTTCTGCTTCAACATCCCTTGAAGCTGACTTTTTCAGTCCAACAAAGCATTATACTGTTAGTTCCCCATTTACTTCAGAAATAACCCTCAGGAAGCACAGATTATGATACAATCCAGACCCCAGTGCATAGTTATCAGCCCACAATCTTTCAAGGCAGTTGTATTGACATTCTATTGCCATTGATATGTGACATACCTGACTAATCTCCTACACGGTTGATGTGTCACATTACACAGAGACAAAGTGGTTGTGTAAGTGCTATTTATTTGAAAGAGATGTAGTGCAAATTTTAATCAGTCCAGGATTGTGAGTCCATTAGTGTGACGCCTTCTATTGTGATACCACACAGGTGCAATGAGACATGTCATTGGACATTCTGGGGTGAAGTGTCATTCAGTGCAGAGAAACATGAATTGCCAATGAGGTAGTGAGAGACAATCACAGAGCATAGTGTCAAGGTAAACAGTGGGCTGGAGAACAGGGCATGTGAGCAGCTGTTGCAAGACTGGCATGTTAACAAGCACAGGACCTAGGATATAAGTGCCCATTTGGCATGGACTTGTGCTACCGGGTACTCTTACGGGTGAAGGCGATCTGTTCCACGTCTTCATCTTCTGATGTGTGTCGTCTCCTCTGCCCTTTGTGGTGGTGGGTTTGAAGGGGCAACACACACTTCAGTGTTTGAAGACGTGGTGTCAGAAATCCCGGTAGCTGCCAAGTGTAGGGCTGTTAAGAGCAGTTATGCAGCAAGGAGGAGCTGCTGGTTCTTAAGTATAGCAGCTACATCACTGTGGTAGGCAGCCAGGTCGGCCCTGAGGGGGTCATGATTGCAGATCGTGCACGCAGTGAAAGGTTTGGCGTGCGAGGTGTTGTGGCACCTCCCTTACTGCAGTGCTGATTTTCTTTACACTTTGTTGAAGGCCTTGCAGGATAGATGTTTGCGCTGGCATGGCTGCTGCCTGTTCTGCAGATGACATCATGCACGAACGCATACCCTCAAGACTGGCTGCCATATTTTGCATCCCCACCCGCACCTCCTTGGCCAGCTCCCGCTGTACTCCAAATACAGTCCTCTCAAAGCTGGTGCCAGTGTCCTCAGAGTCCTCAGCTGGGTTGGAGCTGGCAGGTCATGCAATTGAGGTTGTGGGTGAGTCCTCTGTGATGGCTGCTACTTCTGTGCTCCTCCTTGTGACTGAAGGTGGGGTCTGGAGGGTTCCAAGGACATCTTGGAGGGTCTGCTGGCTAATGTTTGTCAGCTTGTCTTCCATGTCATCTGGGAAGTCCAGGACAGGCATATCCCCAGGAGAGCCATCGTCCCCTGCAATGAGATATTGTACAATTAGTGTGTCTGTGTTGTGGCATTTGTAATGTGACATTCCTGACTTCCTATTAGTTGCACATTGTGATCTTGGTTCCTGTTCATTGTTCCTGTCATTAATATTAGCATTCTCCCAGGCCTATGCCCTACCTGCATGTAGTGTGGGCAATTTGGGGAAATGTCTGCGTCACATCCTGTAGGTGTAGGTTCTGCTCAAATTGTGTGTTGCCACCTTATTGACCTACTCAACCCTCTGTCTACTTTCATTATCATGGTGTGGCCTTGCACTTGCTATGGGTGTTCTGATGGCACTTGCACCACACTTAACAATCTGGAACTGGCCCAGTCTCTGTTATTTCACATCCACCTATATATTGCTGAGACCTAGCATATACTATGTGTAGCACTGGCATGGCACGATACAGGTGTCAGCATTGGTAGTGTGTACTGCTGATGTTGGGGAATGTGTACTACATTGCATTGCACTGATGGGCCTGGCAGTGTTCCATTTGCTCTTATGACTGTGCAGGTGTGTTTCACTAGCTGGAAACATATGTCCTCCCCCTCAATGCTGTTGTCTTAGCACTCTGACACTTGAGATGTTGCATGGTGGCATTGCAGCTATTGTGACACAGGTACAGGGTAGAGCCTGTAGACCTGTACCTCATTATGTTACATACAATACCTGATGTTTGTAGCGCCTATAGACATGCACATTTTACAGGATTTGTAAATTTTTATTAACTATAGGGGATTGATACCGTTGCCATCCTGAACCCTCTAATTTGGGTGTTTGATCCATGGGCACGTAACTGCCATTAGCTACTTGACCTGCACAAACAGCTGAGGTGGTATTGGCAACTGTTGTCATTGGTAAATACCACTTGAGGATATGGCCTGACACTAGAAATTGTATTCTAGTTCATGTAATGACAATACCAGCTGTTGTACCCTACCCTCCTGGACTGGCTTTGCTTTTCCAACATCCTTGGCATGGCAGAGTACCCCCATGCAAAGGTTGTTGGGGCAGTGTTGTGCTGTGCTGCAGGTTTGCCCTGCACAGCCCATGCCCCCATGCCGTGCCCCTTTGCCCTTTCCACTACTTGATTATCATGGCTGACATGCATTGTGTAGTAGGTATGTCCCCCCTGCTTGCAGTTAACAATTAGGCATTTTTGTTCCCCATGCCACTTACACTGCATCTCTGTTGTCTCCTGGTAGTCTGCGCTGTCCTGTCCTTGAATCCCTGTGATGATGTCCTCTGGGATGACGGCTGCCACCATCTCTTCCATGTGGTCCAGGACCTCCTGCAGTGCTGGACTCCCACCTCCAGTCTGCAGTTCTGCCTTCCTGTTCCTTGCCATTTTTCCTTGGTCCGGCGCTTGCAGTCATGCTAGCGTTTCTTGCACTCAGCGACTGTTCTACGTACTTCTGCCACACTGTTGATCTTATCGACAATTTGTTGCCAAATTGCCTCTCTCTTCCCAATTGGCAATTTAGAGGTGACAAAAAGTTGATGCTGGTGTTCTGTCCCCTCTTTCACCAGTATTTCATGCTCCTCTGCCCTGAACTGACACTTCCTTTTCTTTTTCTCCCTCTCCTGGGTCTTCTTTGGGTCCTCCTGGCTGGTTCCTGGCCAGTTGTCATCTTCCTGGGGTCTCTCATGGCTCCTAGGATCCATTTTGAGGCTCCTTTGCACATTTTGCTGTGTTTGCACCACTTTTTGACGCTATTGCATCAAAAAATGGCACGCATCCGGTTTGCAACGTCGTAAACTGGATTAAAGTCATTTTTGCCACGTTAACGTAGTTTTTCCTTACGACGTGGCATATTTTTTTGAGTAAAAAAAAATGACTCTAATCAGTGATTTGCGCCGCCGAGCGTCAAAGTATAAATATAACGCCCGGGTGGCACAAGGAAATGGCGTTAGCCGGCATTAAATTTTAAAATAAATATAGCCCTTAATCTCCCCTTCCATTGCACACGACCAAGGTTATGGCATCCAGCCATGGGTCATGATCCTATATGGAAACCCACATACAGATGCAGAGAAGGCTTACAATAAAGCACACAAAATGACCTGGAATGTAGTGGAGAGGATATTTGTCATACTGAAATCTGGGTTCAGGTCTATAGGTCAAACCGGAGGAAGTCTATTATATGCCCCACCCCTTGTATGCAAAATAATACTAGTTTAACTAATCTATAGTTACTCACGGTTTAAATATGTATGTACATATATGTGTGTATATGTGTGTGTATTCATGTGTGTATGTATGTGTCTACCTATCACCATGTCATGTCTCTTATCAATCTATCCTCCATTCCCACTCTGACTCATCCCAAATCCATTCTACTACATTCATCCCCTAAATAACCCTGCCTAAGCTCTTCCCTCCTCTTCCACATCTAACTCATCAAAACCTCAGTTTACTACCATGATCTCCCAAACAACTCTACTAAATTCTCCCTCATTTATCTCACCTTTAACTCATCCAAAATCCCTCCTGCTACTATGACCTTCCTCACACTTTCCACAGACTCTTCCCTCCTCCATCCCCCCTTTACTCATCCCAAGCCTAAATCCTATTACTATAGACTCACAATTAACACTTCTGGATTCTTCCCTCCTCCACCCCTCCATTACTCCAGTCAATCCAACTAACAAACTCACATATCCGCGGCTCAAAATAACTCATAATAATAATAAAACTGTACTCATATTTCCCTATACTAATCCACCACTAATTTTCTTTTGGGTTCTGGAGTAGGGTGCTACTCGCTGAAAAGCGCTTTGACGCCTCGTCAGCGGTATTAAGTGCTATATAAATACTACTACAATACAATACAATACAGACATGCAGTTACATAGGACTGGGTTAGCGGATCATATACCAGGCCAAGTCAACAGCATCCCTAGGTATACAGTTGTCAAGGGTATCATGTGCATGAACATGTTTTGCACTTGGGATAGCTATCAGAAGCTGTGTTGTGAACCAAACAGTGGAAATTCATAAATTGTGTTGTGTCAGGCCAAGAATGGAAGTTCCCTCACATAATTAAACTCACAGTATACACATTGTACACATGTGAAGACATGAATAGGGGGAATTGTATCATACACATGCACGTTTGCATGCAATATCACTCCTCCCATGCATCCCACAGACCAACATACATTAAGAAACACATTTCAGCATTTGCATTAGAAAAATACAACACATGCATTCATATTTGGCAATAGCATTGATTAGAAATGATGCATTGCACCTGGGCATGAAATCTAATACTGAGTGCCCTGTCAGCCGTCCCTCAAAAGTGCAAGCATGCTAGTCATGCTTCAAAAAATAATGCATACGGTCATTTTAAAACATTACATATTCAAGAATTGATGCGTCTTAAGTAAAACTTTATGCCCTGTCAACCATCGTTCAAAAAGCCACACATGGTTGTCATGCACCCAAAAAATGACCTGTACACCCAGGAAGTGATGCAAATGAACTTCCTTGCTGCAACCATGGAAAAGTAAACTTACTTTCCCTTTCCCTTTACACTCTTTTTGTCTGTGTTTGGAAGAGGGTGTGTGGTGCTTGTGCTGGTGTGAGGAGTGGCCAGTTTTGAGTCTTTTGTGCTGCCTTTGTTGTGTTGCTAAAGTCTATTTTGTTGTGTTTGTTGTAATTTTGTGATTTTATTGACTGTGTATTGTTGGGTGTTTGTTTCTGGGTTAGATAAGGTGTTGGGGTAGTTGGGGGTAGTTTGGGATATATATTTTCTGGGTTTTAGGTTTGCACTGGATTTGGTCTGCAACATGTCAGGGAAGAGAAGGGCACGGACAATGACAGCTCATGAGCTGGGAGGGTTCATTTAGCTGGTCTGCCACTACCTCCCAAACATGGTGGCCATGGGTGGGTGTGTCATCACAGGCTACAACACAGTCACAGAAGGTGTGGTGGGGCAAGGTGCCATTCCAGATTACATACATCATTGCTGTAAAGCAGACACTTCACCAACTGAAGCACTGATGGGCAGACCTAATATTCCCGGGGAAAAGGACCTCCTGGATCACCTGGGAATTGAGATCAGTGGAATTGTTAGGGAGTACACCTTAAATGTTGCTGAATCTTAGTTTGCATTTACATGACTGTAGACCATAGAGGCTACTTTGCCATGGCAAAGGCCAGGACTGTTAGTAGTGTCTGTGCCAACCTGCACCCCTGTTCATCAGGGGCTTTGCCACTGTGGTATGTTGCATGGTCATGTACATGTGATGACAAACATGATGGAGGAGTATAGAGATTTGAGTGTGTTCCATGAGTCATGTATGCGCAGAGTGACACAACAGTGTGCTATGCTTGTGAGAATTGTCAGTGGACTGTCCTCTGCAAAATGTTAATTATGTATTTGAATAATGTACGTATGCGTCAAGCTCATATCTGTAAGTGTTTGTGTGGCCTAACAATGGCTGTCCATTAGACATGTTGAAGGTTCACTTGATTATCCCCTAACCTGACTCCTCTAGGTTGATCAGCTAAACATGTGGAATGTGTAACATTTGTCCATGGTGCTCTTTGTTCAACATTCACAGTGCTATGTCCGACGTCATGTCTTGTGGGCGGGCCTGCCCTCTACACCATTGGTGAGGTTACATGTTTTGCAGACCCTGATGCTAGCAGTAAGTGTTTCCTAGTATGTCTAATGTGTAGTGCAAAGGTTGTGTGTGATGTTGTATAATGTGTTCAATGCCATGTTACAATAGCATGTGTAGTAATTAGGACACCATTATCCATCCTTGGATAGCAACAATATTGCTGATGTCATGTTGAGGATGTGGAGTACAGCAAATTGATGCACTGGTGGCAACATGTGCTACAATGGCCTTATGATTTTTGGAAAAGGTATATACATGGACAAACACAGTGATGGTAGTCAAGATATGTGCCAGAAGTGCTAGGTTGCAAACATATATGGAGGGAGGCAATATGTTGGTTACAGTATAGCAACCAGTAACTCAGGGCATGTAAGTATTAAGGACCATGTGAAGAGGTCACTAAGGGGCTTATTAATTAGCCCTTGTGCCTCTGGTGCTTCACTTCTTATTAGTAAAAAAGTAATGCATCGGTGAGGCAAGGGGCTTGTAGAGAAGCCCCATAGTTCGTAGAGTTCTGATTGAAGTTGCAGGACTTGTTCTGATGAGTGTGGTACATGTCAACAGATCTCAGCTAAATGACATACGCTGAGGGACATACATGAGCTATCCAGCATGATGAGTGTGACCCAACATTGTCACATTACTGGTGTATTAGATGAGCATGGTGATTGTTTACCTGGTACTTAGATGTTTCAAGCTTGTGCACTGATAGTGTGCAACATTGGTTTGCTTTTATACCTGAGACATTTTATAGAAGATGGTTATGATAGAGACTTGTATTAACTTTGGACTTGATGATGTTTTTGTGAGTTGTGGTAGACAAATGTGTGATCTACAGATGCTGTTTCCATTGCATGCCTGTTTTCCTCTGCCTAAAGCAGGTTTTAATGACATGTTTCTTTCATGTTTTAGTGGCTACCATGAATCCAGCGCAGAAGCGTGTTTTTTGTACAGGCAAATCTGTGCTGTAGAAAAAGGGTACTGCAGGATGGCCTGAGATAAAACTGTGAAAAAGCATTGGGGACCTGACAGGCATTTCCACATGGAGGACCTCCCAAACAGGCAGCAACCTACACCCACAAAACTGTAAAGTCGAAGCAAAAGACTGCGATGGCTCAGCAGCTTCCTCAACCCTCTATGTATACATACTCTACTCCAGCACCATCACATTCCCAGCCAGGAGCTCCAATCATGGCTCCATCATCTGAGCAGGAAATGTGCCAGGATATGGCAGACCTCAAATTGGCAATGGACAAATTGGAAGCAAAAACAGAAAAGATGTACCGAATGCACAGCGATAAAGAAAGTGAAGGGGCGCTAACTTTAGACCCTTCCTTGCTGTTATTACCTACCCTTTCCCTAGTTTTAAAAGTTCATAGTTTCTTTGGGTTTTATATAGTTAGGTATAGTTTAGTTAGCATTGTGAGGTTAGTTTTAGGACTCAGGTAGTCATTCTGACTTTGGTGGTCTTTACCGAAGACCGCTGTGTAAGCGTTGCTGAAAGACTGCCAGTGATGGCTGTCTGAAGACCACTGTTTTACGAGTCATCAACACAACACAGTGAAAAAATTACCCAAAAAATGTCACCATCGGCCTGAACGACGGTGTGAAAGATGCGTCTGCACCACTAGCACCGCCACGCCAAATCACGAATCACAAATCAGCACCGGGGTCTTAGCACAGCTGCAATCCATTGGCAGTCTGAACCACCACGAGAAAAAAACACCTCCACCAGAACACTGCACCACATTGGGTAATACCAGTACCCCACATCTGATACACATTCACATACCACACACACCTGACCACAGTACTACAAAACACCCCCCCACACATACCCAGAACCCTTTCCACCCAGAAAGATTGACAGAGTGAGGCAAGAGCACAATGACAGATGCCACTGCTTTTTTAGAAGGTGTTGTATATGGATGTGTATGACTTTGTTGGTGGTGTTTGTTTGCGTTGTGCTGTGCTGTGTGTTTGGCATGTATCTGCTTGGCTTTGTGTGTGGATTGGGTATTTGAATTTTACGTATTTTGTGTGTGCTAATATGGTACATTTGTATGCATATGTGTGTGGGCTTTGCTGTCTGTTCCAGGAGTGTTTGTTATGTGTGGGTGTGAATCACTGCCATCTCCTCCACTATGTGCTAGGAGTACTTACAGTTGTCGTCTTCGTGGTTGTCGCTAGCCCTGAAGGTGTATGGTGAAATATGATGCTGGGAGGACTTGCAGTTTGTTTGCCATGGTGGCCACGGACCCCTCTGTGTACCTGTAGGTGAGTCTCTCCTTTTGTACTTTCTCTTTCCGCCAAGATGTTCTTCGCGGTCAGTCCACCCCAGGGCCCATATTTATACTTTTTGACGCTAAACTGCGCTAACGCAGTTTAGCGTCAAAAAATTTAGCGCCGTCTAACGCCATTCTGAAGCGCCATGCGGGCGCCGTATTTATGGAATGGCGTTAGCCGGCGCAAGCAGACCGGCGCTGCCTGGTGTGCGTGGAAAAAAACCACGTAGACCAGGCAGCGCCGGCGTTGGGAAAAAATGACATTAGGGCGTCTTAAAATGGGGCAAGTCAGGTTGAGGCAAAAGAATCGCCTCAACCCGATTTGCGCCATTTTTTTACGACGCCCAGACGCCATTTCATGACTCCTGTCTTAGTAAAGACAGGAGTCATGCCCCCTTGCCCAATGGCCATGCCCAGGGGACTTGTGTCCCCTGGGCATGGTCATTGGGCATAGTGGCATGTAGGGGGGCACAAATAAGGCCCCCCTATGCCACCAAAAAAAATTAAAAAATATAAAAAATTATACTTACCTGAACTTACCTGAATGTCCCTGGGGTGGGTCCCTCCATCCTTGGGTGTCCTCCTGGGGTGGGCAGGGGTGGCAGGGGGGGTCCTTGGGGGCAGGGGAGGGCACCTGTGGGCTCATTTTGAGCCCACAGACCTCTTAACGCCTACCCTGACCCAGGCGTTAAATAGTGGCGCAAATGCGGGGTTTTTTGACCCGCCACCTCCCGGGCGTGATTTTTGCCCGGGAGTATAAATACGACGCATTTGCGTCGCCGTCATTTTTTTAGACGGGAACGCCTTCCTTGCATCTCATTAACGCAAGGAAGGCGTTCACGCAAAAAAATGACGCTATTTGCCCATACTTTGGCGCTAGACGCGTCTAACGCCAAAGTATAAATATGGCGTTCGTTTTGCGCCGAATTTGCGTCGAAAAAAACGACGCTAATTCGGCGCAAACGGAGTATAAATTCGGGCCCAGATATCCAGGCAGTTGGGTGACTCGTAATATGGTGGGCGGGACATTGGTTCCCTCTGGGAGCAGATAGACAGTGGAGTTTGTGGTCTCTGAACTCACAATTTAAAAATACATCTTTTAGTGAAGTTGATTTTTAGATTGTTTGTTTGAAAACGCTACTTTTAGATAGTAAGCATTTTCTTGCTTAAACCATTCTGTGACTCTGCTTGTTTGTGGATTCCCTGTCTGGCTGAGTTTTATTTTTATTTTTTATTATTATGCAATAATGACAATATAGTCAATGTCTCACATCTGAGAGGCCAGCATTGACAGCATATGAAATGAGAAAAGCATAGTTATCAACAACATGCAACCTTCTTACAGTGTCTTCCTAACAGGATTCAGGCTTCACTGAGTATGATATATTGCTATCAAAATCTGAGCACTCCCGATGAGCACAATGAGAAACAAGAGAACTATATAACAACAGGCAGATTCAACCCAGGAAACCAAGACGAGAGAAGGAAATGAAGAGTAGAGGAAAGAATAGATCAAAGTGAAGGGGAAAAGATCAGAATAGTTATGCCGCCGACAGTGCATCAATATTCCTGCAGACCTTGTGAGATATCACAGAAGGAAGGAAACTTTTAGCACTATCTATAGGAAGCATTGAGTCACTAGTCGCTGCCTAAAGCTCACAGTGGGCCCCATATGACTTTTGGACGCAAGCCTTCAGGCATGAGCTCCCAGTATATCATCAGCTGCTCCTGACAGAATGAAGCATCCTGCAGCCACTCACAACTTTGGGGCACTCTGCCACATCCCCAGCACATCGCAACCCTGCGCTTGGACAGCAGCACCCCTTCCACATGACCAAAGAGCGCAAGCTTAGGAATGAGGAGCAGCACGGCATCAGTCATCTCCTCAATGATTCACAACACCTCTGTCCAGTATTCATGCACCCCAGCACAGCTTCAAGCGAGGAACATAAAGTCCGCATCAGGGTCCTCTCATCTCTCACAACACGCATCAGCATGATACAGCTGATCTAAAAAAATTAAATTAATAAGGCGCAGTCTATAATTAGGGGACAACTCTCTCATATGTGCGCAGCATCTGCCCCACAACTCGTCTGAGATGGCCTCACCTATGTCCGCCTCCCAGTGCACTCTCATCCTCATCCCTGTCTCAGGCGATTCGCTCTGCATACAAACATAAAGCTTGGTGATAGGCCTGCACGGGGACCGCGTCTGATACAAGAGCTTCAGCGGACGACACACCGGAGGCATCGCAGAGAAACAGGGGTAGCACGAGCGGAGCATAGCACCAATTCTAAGCACATATAGCCGGTTCATCGCAGTGTTACGCCTATCACTTAGCGCCACCTCAGACGAGATGACCAGCCCATCAGAAAACCAAGAACCCAAGGTAGTTAGACTGCACTCCTGAAGAAACTCATGCACACGAGCATCCCCTGATAGCTGCCCGTCCGCAACATCCAAAACTGGCATAGCAGGGGAAGACGTCTCACGCACATTAGCACACCACAATAGCGCAGTCCAAGCCCTCACCGTGCAAGCCACAGTATTGACCCCACGCAGCTGGGCCCAACCGGGCCCCCCAGCACATGCAGCAGCCTATCAGGCCATACAGCGTCCGTTTCAGGTTCCAAGTGTGGCAGATACCGCACGGGTTACAGACAGAAATGCACAAAATGCGCCTGCGCACAGTTATAATACTGCTCTAAATCTGGGGCAGCCAAACTGCCCACCTTGAACGGAAGTGTCAATCTCTCCCACAAAATTCTAGGCTGTCTACTCGCCCAGACTAACTTCACCAGAGTGGACCTAAGCCTTTTTTAAAAACTCACAGTGAGACAAGTGGTAGGTTTATAAACAGATATAGAAACTTTGGCGGGATAACCATCTTCGCTATTGCGATGCGACCCGCAGCAGCGATGGCCACTCCTCCCCTTTGTCTTCCAACCACGCAAGAGCTCTGCCGTAATTCACTGATCAGAGCGTAGCGACATCCTGGCTCAGCCAGACGCCTAAATAACACACTGGGCCATCAGCCCAGCCATTTGGATAGTCAGAGAGGAACTGTGTTGTAGCTGCAGAGAGAGGCAACACGACCGACTTGGACCAGTTAATGGTAATCCCAGCGAGCCATCTAAAACTCACTATTTCATCTAGCAGAACATCGAGATGTCACTGCGGATCTCGGATATACAGAGCAATATCATCCGCATACATAGAAATTAGTATTGGCCGCTGCCAAAATGCCAATCCTCTATGATTGTCATGTTGCCGCAAACGAGCAGCCAGCAGCTCCATCGCCATTGCAAAAAGCAGCAGAGACAATGGGCGAGTGCCTCTAGCTATCAGAAAAGGGTTAGAAATTGTCCCATTCACTCTCAACTGGGCAGAAGGTCTCGAATACAGCAATCTAATCAGTTGGATAAACCTGGAGCTCAGTCCAACCCGAGCCAGCAGGGCAAACATGTACGGCCACGCAAGGGAGTAAAAAGCCTTGGTAGCATCTAAGAACACCGCCGCCACGCGGACATCAGGGTTGATCGTGCCACAAACTGAGAAGTAGGTACGGCGATTGTGCAATGTGGAATGGCCTGGCACAAAGCCAGATTAGTCCGGCAAAACCAGGGATGGGAATAAGGGCTGTAGTCGCGCAGCAATTAGCTTCACCAGGATCTTATTATCTATATTGATTAATGAAAGAGGGCGGTAGGAGTCACAGCTGCACAGATCTTTACCTGGCTTTAAAATAGTCACAATGAGGGCCTCACGCAGTGAGGCAGGAAGAATCCTGGCATCTAGCGCTTCCGCATAAACCTCTAGGAGGTGCAGCACAATGATATCACCATATTCCTTATAGAAGGGCTAGGTTAAGCCGTCCAGCCCAGGTTCTTTATCACCCGGCAAGCTGCGGATCGACTGAACCACCTCATCCACTGAAAAGGGGACATCTAGATATGACCAATGTGAATTCTCAAACCACAACAGACTGATGTCCTCAAAATAATCAGCGGACGCTGCCTAGTCCAACCCAGGAGGTTCTGCATACAGATCCACATAGAATTTAGTGAGAACACTCTTAATCTCGTCAGTGCCAGTGTAACGATCACCGGCTGAATCCAACAACTCTACAATATAATTACTTGCCCACGGCTTACGGAGCATGCCTGCTAGCGTACGACCAGCCCTCTCCCCCTCTCTGTATCTTCTCGCCACAGTATGCCTCCCCAAGAAGCAAACCTCTTGCAGCGCAGCCTCCTCATACTGTGTCATCTTACTTCTCAAGGTGGCCAGAGTATCGCCCGACCAATCCGCTGCTAAGCGTTTTTCCAGATCAGCAAGCTGGGCCTCCAACTCCGCCAACTCCTTCCTCAGCACCTTCAGCACTCCATGCTACTTAGCGAGTCAAATGCCATGAATCACTACCTTAAAAGCCTCCCACACCGTCCCAGCAGAAGCCACCGACCCGCGATTCTCAGCAAAATAATGCAGGATGGTGTCACGGATCTCATTTTGGAATCCCTGATCTCTAAGAGCACCATGAGGAAGTCTCCACATGAAGCCCCGCGAGGGGCCTCCTGTTATAGCCAACTCAGGCAGAAGTGGAGAATGGCCCGACAAAGTACGTGCCATATGCTTAACCGACCACGTCCAAAGCTCAACATCCCTGGTACCAAGCCATCTGTCTATATGGGACCAGCTACTATGAGCATAGTTGACACAGGTGCCCTCCCTATCAGTACCATGCTTCACCCCCTACCAAAGCACCCTCAGACATCACCTGCAAAAGAGCCTTAGCATCTTCCACATGCCGTGGCCGAGATAGACTCTCACAATCTGCCACAGAATCCAACATCACATTAAAATCCTCCCCCCACAGCAAGGTCCCAGCTCCCAACGAGTCAATCAGCCGACCCACCTCCCGGAAAAAATCAGGGTCGTCAGTATTTGAACTGTAAATCGACAAGGCCTATCCAGCAGCGTCCCGCGTAGTATGACGTAGCGACTGGCCAGATCCACAAGCGTCTTTTCGGTGCACCACTGTAGCCCCTTTCTAATCAGAATTGCCACACCACTAGCATAGTGCGAATATATAGCGTTATGACACTCTCCAATCCAGCCAGCCTTTATCCTATTGTGGGTGGCCGAGACCAGGTGGGTCTCCTGCAGCATGCAAATGTCAATCGCATGGCGCTGCATATAGGCAGACAGCAGTCTCATCTTGCACCCGTCATTCAGCCAACATACATTCCAAGTTAGGCAGTGCACAGGTGTCACGCTGTTCCCGGTCATTCCAAACAGTCATCCAGCCACAAAACCCTCCACACCATCAAAGTCCAGGCGTCGTCAACATGCAGAAAGGGAAGCAAAGACAAAAAAAAGAAAGACACAGGAAGAATTCCAAAACCAGACCAACCCAAACCCCCACCCACGCTGACCCCCCAAACGGGTCTGTGCAGCAATCCCACCCAACCCCAAATACAATACCCAAACAACAGTATTAAGCAGTATCAAAGGAATCACCCAGAGGGGTGTGGAACAGGCCATCCGAGACACCATCCCATGGTGGCAGGGGAACTCACAAAGCAACAAGTACAATAGAGCAGCCATCTTACAAATTGGAAACAATAACCAGTGTACTAGTAATAAGGCAGCGAGCAGTGCTACCATTGCCCCGGAGCAGCAGAGACCATTTAGTCATTGTCACCCAGGGCACCTCTCTCTCCGCCAGAATCCCTTGAACCCTCTGACAGTTCCTTTTTGGGAGTCGATTTTGCAAACTTTGCAAAGTTTCAGATCAGTGAAGAAATGTGACTTGTCCTTATGCTGCACTCATAGTTTAGCTGGATAAATGAGGGAGTATTTGGCATCAGTCTGACTTTGAGTGTGCTTGACCGGCAGGCAGGCCCTATGGGCAGCCAGTATCCCAGAGGTGTAGTCAGGAAAAAAGTTAAGCTCAGTATTGTTGTAAATCACAGGTCTACGTTCTCTGGCCAGTCTAAGTACAGTGTCTCTGTCGTGATAGTTCAGCAAAAGAACAACAACCGGACACAGCGGAGTTCCCAGTGGCGGCCGAGGACCCAGGGACCTGTGGCCCTCTCCACCACCAATACCTTGAGAGTTCACCGGGCAATAGCTCAGACAACATAGTCTCAACATAGTCCTCCATACGGCCCATAGCCGTTGACTCGGGACGGCCATAATGCGAATGTTATTGTGGCTGGGCCGGGCCTCCTGGTCCTTGTTCTTGTTGCGGATCACCTCCAGCACACGTTCCATGCTCAGCAATTGTTCTCCGTCTCCACAGCGTCCATTCTCCAAGTCCGAGGTGTGAGATTCCAACTGCTCAAATGAGCCTCGTCACCATCCACCCTTTTCATTAAACAATCCATCTGCTCATTTAAATGGTCAAGCTTAGCATCGATACCAGCCAGGCTATGCTTGAGATCTAAAAACATAACCTTTACAGAGGAAGCCGAAGCCCCCTCCTCAGGTGGCGAGTCATCCGCCGAATGTCTGGCAACACCGCTCTTCTTCTTTCCCCCCTCAAAGGTGAGTTTAGGCTGTTTATGTTCGGCCTTCCCCATCCTCTGTGCAGTTCCCCGGGTTAGCGTGGCCCAAACAATCAAGGGGTCCCTCTCCTTTGCCACTCTGGAGAATGTGCCGGCAGGGGCTCGGCCCACCTCTTCAGCCGAGGTACACGCTTCCCAAATAGCTAGGTCTGACCGGAGATGCCAGGCAGGCCGGCCCACCTTCTGCCGTCCGAACGGTTCTGCCACCACCCGCAGCCTCCTAAAACTTCCCCGCATCACTCTCAGTGCGCCCCGGGGATCGGGTGGCTGCTCCACAGGAGAAGCAGGAGGATTTATTCCCTCGCGAAGCAGAGTCTCATGGTGTGGCAGCCATATTGCTGGTCGGCCACACCACGCCCCCCTGTCTGGGTCAGTTTGACAGTTAGGCTGTTTGCACCTGTAGGAGGCTCTCCTGGTTTGTAGGGGGTATCTAAGTTACTTATACCTTATACCAGGTCCAGTAATCCCTTATGTAGTCAGTGTCTAGAAGCCAGGCTGTCTAGCGGTAGCTGTAGGCAGAGGAGCCAAGACTGAACTAGGAGACATGTAAAGCTCTTGCAATACCACAGTAGTCACACAGTACTTACACACAAGAAAGACAATACTCAGTGTTACCAAAACCAAATGTACTTTATTTTAGTGACACAAGGCCAAAAATATCTTAGGAAGCTATACTCCCTTAGACGGTAAGTAATACACATCAGATATACACTAGTAACCAAAATCAGGTAAGTAAACAGTCATAAAATAGTGCAAATAGGGAAAATCACCACAGGTTACAATGGGCCTAGGGGGAACACAAACCATATGCTAAAATAGTGGAATGTGAATGTTGGTTTACCACCTAGGCAAGGGTAGTGTGTAGAGGGGAGCTGGGAGTGCAAGAAAACACCAAAGGTAAGTAAAAAACCCCACCCCAGAGCCCAGGAAAGCAGGAGTAAATTACAGCAAGTTTCCTCAGAACACACTAGAAGTTGTGATAAAAAATTATGCAAAAACCAAACAAGACTAAGGCACCAGCAATGGATTCCTGGAACCGAAGACCTGCGGAGAGAGGAGACCAAGTCCAAGAACAGCTGAAGAGTCCAGGAAGAAGAGCTCATGCTAACCAGGATGAAAGTGCAAAAGTGGATTCTCCGTTTGGAAGAAAAAGTCAGAGATACACCAAAGAAGACAGTTGTGGGATCCTGCTAGGTGCAAGAGATGTCCCATTTTGAGTAGAAGAATGCAGGCTGGTTTTCGTCATTGGATTCCGCCAACAAGCCTTGGCTCGAGCAAAAGATAAGTTTGGCAGGAAAAGGCGTTACGTGGTCCCAAGAGGGACCTGGAGGTTTCAACTCAGACTGAGGAGACAAAGGGGGCTCTCAGCACTTCAAAGAGCCCTCAGAAGACCAGGCAGCACCAAGAACATATGAGGTGGAGGCTGCTGCTGCTTCTGTAACAGCAATGAGGCTTTCAATTGCAGACAACTGGAAGCCAAGGAAAGACATGAGTCTTCCTGTGGTTGACTGACGGTAAACAACATATGCATTGCATGTTGTCATCTGGATCAGGTGGGTGAACAGTTTCTTGTACCAAGTGCGAGTTTTATGACACACATTGTATGGTTGAAGAAACTGGTCATTCTTGTCCACTCCGCACATGTACTTATTGTAATCAAGTAAACAGATGTGCTTGTGAACTTCAGCCATCTGACCCCAAACTGTGATGGGGGAAGTGTTCTCATCATGAATTGTAGTGAGCACGATTACATCACACCTATCCTAGAACTTGACTGCGACCAGTCTGTTGAAATGCAACACAGTACTCTGGGATTTCTGGAGCTTCTTGCAAACAAGCTCCTGCAGGAATCCTTTGCGGTTACAACGAACTGTACCGGAGGCCACAGTGCCAGCTTTGTAGAGCTCACTAAACAGCTCTACTCTTGTATACAAATTGTCCACATAAAGGTTATAACCTTTGTGTAGGAGTGGCTGGACAAGTTCCCATACAATCCTACCTGTGACCCTTAATGCGGGAGGGCAACCTACAAGGTCAGGGGTAGAGTCCTTCCCTGTATACACTCTGATGCTGTACACATAGCCAGAAGAGCTCTCACACAGCATGTAAGCTTTATGCCATATTGAGCTCTTTTGCTCGCAATGTACTGTCTGAACAGCAGCCGTCCTTTGTACAGGATCAAGGATTCATCGTCTGCTATATTATTTCCAGGAGTCTAGATCTCTGGAAACCTGGCAGCAAATTTTTCACGACTGGCCGAATTTTGAACAACCTGTCATGGTATGGATGGTCCCGGGGCAATGCAGCAGAATTGTCAATGAAATGCAGCATGCGCTGTAGTAGCAGAAAACAATTTCTGCTCAAGTATTGTGCGAAGTAGGGGGTTAGCCAAACCGTGTGAGCCGTCCAGTAGGAAGGAAGTACCAAAGTCATTTTGAAATGATTGTTTATGTGCAGGAAGAGACACCTTCTCATACATAGACAATAATTTCTAATATTTTGCTCTTTCTATACATGCAACAGAATGCAGCACACATAGAAAAAGCAAAAAACAAGGAGAGAATAAGAGTATTTCTCCCCCTTGTGCCTTTCTAAAGCCACCCCTGGGGTGGCGTTAGATTTTGGTGCTGCCTCAGATTTACGAAAACTCATAAATCTGAGGCAGTGTCAAAATGCAATGGGTGTTGCTGTGGCAGGCCCACAGCAACACCCATTGCATGCCCCTTCCATGCAAAGGGGTGCTTGTGAAGGGGTTGTATTTACAAGGTGGCGTTAAGCCACAAAAATTGGCTTAACGCCCCCTTGTAAATACAGCAAGGGCATAGCACCACCAGAGCATCACGAAAAGTGATGCTCTGGTGGCACTAGGCATCACAAAAAGTGATGCTCCGGTGGCACTAGAGGCTCATAAATATGCCCCTAAGGGGCTTATTTATGAAAAATGACACACAACTGCACTGGCACAGTTGTACATCATTTTTATTAACGCAAGGTAGCGTCATTCCTTAGAGCCATCCTTGTACCATATTTATGAAATGACGTAGGATGGTATTAAGGAATGGATAGCATAAAGAAAAAGGCACTAACAACTGTGCAATGCCGTTAGGAAAAATTCTGTAAAAGCTTCAAAAATGGTGCAACACCATTTGGAGGCACGTAAACATGTCGCAAAACGGGTAGTGCCATTTTAACACTCCATTAGCATCAAAATAAAATGCAAAAGAAGGAAAGAGTGCAATTGTAACAGAAGATGGAATCAATAGGCTAGGAGAGACCCCAGGGAGACCCCAAACACCCAAGTACGAGCCAAGACAGTCCATCAAAGTACCAGGAGAGATGAGAAAGTGCAAGTGTCAATTTAGTGAGGAGGAGCACTACATCCTGGTCAGAGAGGTGACAGAGCACCAACATCAGCTGTTCCTCACCTACAAATTGCTAATTGGGAGGAAAGATGCAATATGACAGCAAATATTGCACAAAATAAACAGTGTCGCTGAGGTGAAGAGAACTGTCACTGAGGTCAAGAAGCGCTGGTGCGATTGCAAGTGCAGACCTAAGGAGAAACTTGCCAGGAACCATAAGGCAGCACTGCAGAGTAGAAGTGGAAGTCCTGCACCACAGGAGGACCTGGATGAGCTGGAGGAGATGGTTGGGGCGGTCATCCCGGAAGAACTAGTCACTGGAATCGCAGGACAGGACAGAGTAGACTACCAGGAATCAGCACAAATGCAGGGTTAGTTACAGGAGGGGATAACTGGAACTCCCATAAAGGTAGAAGTTGGAGGCACATAGGGTATACACATTGCATGCTAACGGGCTGCTTCCGGACACATAAGCTTTGAATAAAGACATGCTATCCTCACCCAAGCCATATATGTAATGACACTTTGGTTGCGTGATGCACAACAACATATACACAACGTCAACATAGGCCAATCACTACGGCTATACTCCACCATGGAAATCTGCACCACATTCCCTGGTATGCACGTGCCATCACATCACCCATTGCATATTGTAAATGCCCCTGCACCAACACAACATAGACATCAGAGACTAGGATGGAAGTCAATACCACCCCAGGGGGGTGTCAGGGTGGTGTATCAGGCCAAAATGCTTCCCTACCTCAAAGTCAAATTGCCTTTACTCATGTGTGCAGCATCTTGCAGCACACAATGAAATGCCATCTCCCCCCAAATTGCTTGAACATGTGCAGGAAGGGACGCCTCCCTGCACATGGACAAAACATCACTTCAAGACAGCCACCCCGTCATCATGCTGCAAGAATGCTTGTGTTGGTGAAGGAAGCATTAATCTGTGCATGCTCAGGGGGAATTGCAGAGCTGTACTGTATACAGGTAAATATGGCACACCACTGTGTATCGAAACTGCTGCAGAACTGTAACACATCTTGCAGCTGCCCTGAGCCATGCCAAATGAGAAAATATCTGCCCTAAACCTAGCAACCTGTGGAACACATCCCATATAGGCTGGACTCATAGCAACTAACACACAGTCATATTCATCACATGGGAATGGCCACAAAATAAATGCATACAACACATTGTGCATGTATGTGAACATCAGGTGTGAAGCTGAACAAGTGGCTGCAATGTAATCATTTGACAAGTTAGAGGGCTAGATGAAACAGAAAATGATGGTGTGTGCTGCTGTACAAAATTAGGCAGCAACACGGACCATGGTAATAAAAAAGGGATGGATGCACCATATACATTAGAATACACCACTCACCAGTGTACCTCCAGGCACAACTGGTAATCAGATGTTGTGCACCAGTACAGCCACCCATGCACCATGGTGAAAGGATTGCTGCGTCAAGGTGGAGAATGTTTCTGTCCTGCACAACAACGACAAACTAAAACTGTGATTTGTTGTTCCTCTGTGTGCTGCATAATGCAGCACACATAGTAAAAGAAAAACAGTACAAATGTTAGCATTACTCCTAGATCTTGACATGCAAAACCCACCCCTGGGCTGGTGTCAGATATTGGCCCAGTCAATAGTAAAAAATCTGAGGCAGTGTCAAAACACAATGGGTGTTGCCGTGGTACTCCCACTGCAACACCCACTGCATTTGGATGCTGCCTCGGATTTACGAGTGTCAGTGAACATGTGGCAGCGCAAATATCTAAGGCCATCTCAGAGGTGGTGTAAGCAAGGTCCAACGAGGAGGCATACATGTATTTCCCCTTGTTTATATTTTTCTATGTGTGCTGCGTTCGGCAGCACCCACAGAGGAGCCAAATTGCCATGAGTGACTGTGTATGTGCAATAACGGACACCTTCCCACACATAAACAATCAAACCTTTCATTGCAGACATCCTTGCACAATGGTGCAAGGATGCCTGTGTTGCCACTCTGCAACTCTATGCAGTGCCAGAGCAAGGGACAACAAAAGGGTGCGCCGTATGCAAATGAACATGGCGCATCCCTGCATTGTGGAATTGATGCAGCGGGACGCTGCTTCTCTTAGCGCAGCGTTGAGCTCTGTCATATTCCATTTCTAGTGAGCTTGATCCATGTGTGAGGCGCAATGCTACATATAAGTGCAGCCACAACTTTGGGTCAGTGACATGTCACTGAGCCTCCAGTGGCAAATACATGATATCCTATGTCAACAGCCGATGCAATGGAATATTGATTTTACACTATCTCATTGCAGAGGATGATGTCTTGCTTCCTGCAGAACTTCCTGTCCTGTATTTCCCCAATGACCTGGATAACCAGTTGCCAAGTCTCAATGAACAGACCCTTAGGATGTCCTAGGAGCACTCCATACACCACTTCCACTTGCAGGTGGGACACATAGCATTCAGAGGACAGTGGTAGGAGTACAGCGGGAGCTAGCAAAGTACGGGGCAGATTTATGAAAAGTGCAGCAACACTTTCCCTGCACCCCTTAGCACCCCCCTGCCGCCACCATGTCTGGACCGTATTTAAAAGATGGCACACCATGGTGCAGGGTAGGGGGCAGTAGCATAATTTCTCATGACGCTATTAATGCGCTCTGCAGGAGTAGCACCAAAATATTGGCGGTACTCCTGCAGAGTACATAGGGCCCCATTCTAAAGAATGGAGGCCCCCTTTTAACACCTGCTCTTGAGCAGGCATTAAAGTGCCTTAAAAATGATGCAAGGAAATATCATAGATTTCCTTAAGTCTTTATTCCGGCTCTCCTAATGGGGGAACGCCCTATTTGCATACATTATGCCTAGTGCAGGCATGATGTAGCGCAAAGGGTTACAGAGTGGTGCAATGCATGCAGTGCGTCACCCTGTAAATACGCTGCAGGGATTTTGGACTCGTTGGACCACATTAACGTAAAAAAAAATTACCTTAATGTGGAAAAAGGTGGGGCTAGGGTATAATAAGCATGCTCCTAGGTTCGGGTGGGGATGGAGACCATGGCAGGCAGCATAGAGGGAGTGCTGACGTGCTTCAGTCCAAATAAGGACAATCCAGCTGCCATCAGAGGCACCCACTCCCCACTACGTGGAGTCCAGCAGTCTCTGGTGGACATAGCTGCTGCCATGAAGGAGAGGCTACGACAAATGCCCTCCAAAAATGCCAGCAGCATGCAGAATACCCTGGAATCCATACAGCGGGATGTGACCTCCCTTAGGAAGAATATGGCTGCGTACCACTGTGATGTCGTTGCGGTCTTGAATTATCAGCAGTTCCTACTTGCAGCAGTGATGCCTTATGTGTTGCCACAAATGGCAGCTGCCGGGTCCCTTGGTTCCACATCGCTATCCCCTGAAGTGTGTGTGGCCCCCTCTACCTCTACAACAGCATCAGCAATGGCACAAGAGGCACCACAGACGTCAGAGGATGAAGATGTGGAAGAAACAACATTCACAAGGAAAACAACCTGGTGGCACCAATCTGCGCCACAAGGACAGTTTCTCCTTAGTTCTGGGCTTAATTTCATGCCAGTGTTGTGACAGTGTGAAATGTACCCTCTTCACCTAACCACTGCAGAAGTTTCTGCTATGTGCTGTCATTGTCTCTACCATACCAAATGGTAATGATATGCACTCCTCACTAATGCATACTAATCCTAAACATGTCTCATGACATGCCCCTCAACCTTGGGCTCCGATTGTGCCACACATAGCAAACATTCACTCATGGGATCTGTGATAGATAATGTATAGAAATCACAATAACAATTACACCTGTGAATATAGCACCTTGTACACATGTAGCATTTCTATGTTTACTGTGATAAATCTACTCAGCTAAAAGTTTTTATGTGTCAATCCATATCAATGTGTACAGAATATCAGTACATGAGTGCATGACTGTCAGACACTAAACTACACAATATGATCCAAACAAGAGGAAGCTGAATGATGGTGTTGTGGGCAACAACCAACTATGGGGGTCATTCCGACCCCGGCGGTCAAGGACCGCCGGGGCCGGGGTCGGCGGGAGCACCGCCAACAGGCTGGCGGTACTCCGCCGGGCATTCTGACCGCGGCGGTACAGCCGCGGCCAGAAACGGAAAGTCGGCGGTGTACCGCCGACTTTCCGCTGCCCATGGGAATCCGCCATGGCGGCGCAGCTTGCTGTGCCGCCATGGGGATTCCGACCCCCTCACCGCCATCCTGTTCCTGACGGTTTCGACCGCCAGGAACAGGATGGCGGTGAGGGGTGTCGTGGGGCCCCTGGGGGCCCCTGTAGTGCCCATGCCAATGGCATGGGCACTGCAGGGGCCCCCATAAGAGGGCCCCACTTTGAATTTCAGTGTCTGCTCAGCAGACACTGAAATTCACGACGGGTGCCACTGCACCCGTCGCACACCTTCCACTCCGCCGGCTCCATTCGGAGCCGGCTTCATCGTGGAAGGGTGTTTCCCGCTGGGCTGGCAGGCGGCCTTTTGACGGTCGCCCGCCAGCCCAGTGGGAAACCCAGAATGACCGCCGCGGTCTTTTGACCACGGTACGGTCTTCTGGCGGTCCCAGCCAGGCCGGCGGCTACCGCCGCCGGCCAGGGTCAGAATGACCCCCTATATGTGTTTACAAAATGCTTTGGAACCCATATCCTTTGAAGTAGACATCCGGCATGTATGGCTCATTACCCAATCAATTAGAATTTACCCAGATCGGAGTACAGGTACAAATGATTTGTGTGGAACAAGAAAAGCTAACCTAATCAGTGATGCCCACCTGTCAGTGTTGCAGAATGCAGTTCCAAAATTGGGAGTTGTCAGGTGTACCACACTTGCCATCATTGAATTAACAGGACCCCACCAATTACAGGTGAAGTACCATATTTACTTATCAATGAAAACGATTACATACACATTGTGAATGGCTGAAGCACAGAATAATAAATGTATGCACTAGTAGACAGTATGTAGCTGCCATTCTGACAGCTCCTTGGTCATGGGGTTGCACATGGGAAACCTAGGAAATCAAGACAGTAAGCATACCCTGTGCCATTCGCCCAACTTGGCCAGTTCACTCATGACAAGCCTCAAACCCAATCAAGTACAAAACTAATTAGGCTAAGATGAACAGTATTTAATGTTAAAAGCATCAAGCAAATGAAAACCTAAAACCTACCCTAATCTAAACTAACCTATACTTACTATCCTTAAATTAAAAATACACATATGTAACCTATACTAAACTTATCTTACACATGTAACACCATATTCTAAACATTGGCCCCCATCCCCCTTAAGAGACGAGATACAAGTAGGACAACATGAACTATGACTACACATGTACCAACCTAACCTATGGCCTAAACAAACATATATTTTTTCTTTTTTTTTTTTTACTACACAAATACCCCAACATAACTGCTCCACCCAACTACACAACATTGAAAAAAGGTAGAAAGAAAAACAACCACTTACTATACTTAACCTAACCTATGCCTTCCCTATACTAACCTAACACTACACATCTAAAACCCCATATGAAACTATACAAAACAGTAAAAGGGATGGGAATGAACAGGATGTTGCAGGACACTTTACTAGTTCACTTCCTGTTTTAAAAAAAAATTATCTTAATGTATCACAACAACTTACGGTCCTCTGCTGCATCCTACTCCAATTTGGTCAGTCTGGCCAATGTCCCGCCTCATGTCCTGCTCAAATTGACTAGGGACCACTGCTGCAGGTGGCTGTAATGATGGCTGCTTTGTCACTGGTGCAGCAGATGTTGAGGGCTATGTTCCAGCTGTGCCCTCCCTGTACCCCTGATGGCTTGTCTCTAGTTTCCTTTTGTGGCTTTCTTGGAGGTTTCCCATGGGGAAAGGCACGTCATTCCTCTGATGCCCTTTCCCTTGGGAACCTCCTGCCCATTCAGCGGTAGGCATCATCATCCTCCATCATGTGGCGCTATGGTTCGGCCCTCTTATGGAAGTCTCACCTCTGTGCTTCATCCATGTTGGCACCTGAAACGTGAGGAGAAGCAAGCATCAGTATCAGCATTGGGTGGAGGTTGTACAAATGTACAGCGTACACTGCAACTGCAGATAACACATACAGTCCAACACACATTCCTCATGAATGATATACTCCTCATCTATGACAATTTCCTAACTGCTATCATCAGTATCATGTACATGTCACCGGGATGATGGAAATCTACTTGAAACAACAGGGCCCAGAGCTGAGTGGACAAAATTGTCCATGATCAACAATTGTGTCTTCTAACTTGTGAGGATCACATGCCCCAACAAGTCTGGATTTCCCGTGTCCCTGTGCATAAGGGGGGCTGTGCACGCAATCATCACCTCAACACAAATGTTAAAACACAAAGGCTTGCATAGTCATCATGGAGGCAAGGTGTGGGCCATATGATAGGGGGTCAGGTAATTTTACACCTTGGATTTCCAAGGTATAGGTAATCAACATTAATGTTTCCGGTGGTATTACCTGACTTGAGCATACGTAACAAGATGGCACAGCATTGCCCATGATGTGCCCACATGTACAACTGATTGAAACTTCCCAGAAAGTTTGGCTTTAAGCCTGAGCTGCACATCAGAGTGGTCAACACATTATGGAACTGAAGCCCCCTACCCCGTGCTATGTAGTGCTACATGTGTTAAACGGCACACACATGGTGGCTGTATGGGTGCCCTTAGGGCCACAGTGAGTTTGGCACTGCAGTGGGTGCTGCAACAGTGTACAAACATTGTACATCATTTGCACATGCATGTCAGGCATCATCAAAGTACCAGGTACACATCATATGCATATGTGATGTGACCTACATCACTCAAAAATATCATGGTGCCAGGATAATCTTGTGAAAACTGCTTGAGATCTGGTGTGGGAAGAATCATAGAATTTTCACACAATCACCTGGTGTTTTTTTTTCTACTAAAGTGTACACTACAGATTGTTGTACAGTACAATATGGCTCCTTGCAGTACAACTGACTCATAATATATGAAGGTTACTGAGGCACCTGTGGTGTATGTTTATCCTACATAAGCCCCCTAAGACCTCTGCAGATGTCCCCCACATCTGTGCCATCTTGTCAGTAAGTGTAAGCTATGTGTGGCACACTGTGCTGACAGTGGTGCTGTGACAAAGTGGTTGGAAAGAGGCATGCTATGTAGATAGACAGCTGCTGTGAGACCTCTCATGGTAGACACCAATGACTAACTGGGCAGCCATAACAATTCCCATTACACACAATTCCATGCCAGCACATGTTGCCCCTTGAACTACATGCACGCCATTCTCATTGTACAACATTCCAACATACATGATGTCACCATCCATTCTCCAGTGATATCAGATCATTGGTCAGGCAAAACCATATTTCATAGATTTCCACACTTCAGACTGACTCGCCCAAAACACTGGATTAGCACCCATGATGCACAAGATGACACTTACTAGATGCATCAGGGACTTTGAATCACACAACCTCTTCCACGGTGTAGGGTGCAAGTCCACCTGCAGGACATGGATGGAAAACATTGGTTAGTGTGATTTGTGCATTTTAGTAAGTGGACGACATTGTTTACTGTTAACGTGAGCACGTCATCCTAGTGGTAGAAGAGAGTAACTAATAAACATCTGTGATCGGTCAATCACACATAGGCCTTCATTTTTCGGTGACCGCCAGGGTTAAAGTGGCGGAAGTACCGCCAACAGGCTGGCGGTAGTTTCAGCCATATCATGACTGTCATACCGCCGGGACCGGTGGTATATCGCCATGGTGGACCCGGCGGTCGCAATCCGCCAGGCCAGCGCTGCCCTGGGGATTACGACTCCCCTTACCGCCAGCCTGTCCGTGGCAGTAAACACCACCATGGAAAGGCTGGTGGTAAGGGGACTCAGGGGCCCCTGGGGGCCCCTGTGGGCCCCTGCACTGCCCATGCACTTGGCATGGACAGTGTAGGGGCCCCCAGGCACAGCCCCATCGCGATTTCCACTGTCTGCTTGGCAGACAGTGGAAATCGCAATGGGTGCTGCTGCACCCGCTGCACTGCCACATTGCCGGCTGCAATGTCACAACCCAGTGGGGATGTCCAAATGTGGCCGGCGGGTTCCTGGCCGCATAGGCGGCCGACTGTCAGTCCAAAATTGGCGGTCGGCCTTGAAATGAGTGCCATAGTCTCAGATAATGTAGACCCACACACCTACAAACCATCAATGACCCTGACACTCCTGTGGTGCTTCTCACTGTACCATTTTTACATGGCAGTTTCATGCAGGTGTCTGTTAGCTCTACACCTCCATGACCAGATGGGACTACTTGACACTATATTGCATCTGAGGGGCATGCAATGGTTGCTGCAGTGGATGTCCCATTGTGAGAACAATAGCATTTGGGGCTGCCTCAGATGTCGTAGACATCTACCTCATTGTCACAGCAAACTGACAAACTACTGCCCAGGGGTTGTGTGGATATTTCAAGGTGTTGAGGAATGACGTGATACATCCTTCAGTGAAGTGAGTAATGTGTGTGTGCCATTTAAAGGTACACACATGAGCAATAATGCTATGGGAGTATACTAATGTAAAGATATTTGTACCTACCTGCACATTGACTGATTGAAATCGTGAATGTCTTGCCAATAATGTGTGGCCAGGCATTGCTGCCATGATATACTATTATTTGTCCATGGTGGGATAAGGACATGCGCATAGAAAATGCCTCAACATAGAACCACTGGTCTGTGGTGCAAGGATGCATTTGTTGGTACAGGTGAAGGAGCAGATGCAGTGCCGCCCCACACTGTCATTGAGAAGCTGCAAGCCTGTGGAACAGACTCTGCACATGTGCGTGGTAAGAGACATAGGTGGTCATTCTGACCCTGGCGGTCTTTGACCGCCAGGGCGGAGGACCGCGGGAGCACCGCCGACAGGCCGGCGGTGCTCCAATGGGGATTCCGACCGCGGCGGTAAAGCCGCGGTCGGACCGGCACCACTGGCGGGGTCCCGCCAGTGTACCGCGGCCCCATTGAATCCTCCGCGGCGGCGCAGCTTGCTGCACCGCCGCGGGGATTCCGACCCCCCCTACCGCCATCCAGATCCCGGCGGTCGGACCGCCGAGATCCGGATGGCGGTAGGGGGGGTCGCGGGGCCCCTGGGGGCCCCTGCAGTGCCCATGCCACTGGCATGGGCATTGCAGGGGCCCCCGTAAGAGGGCCCCTACATGTATTTCACTGTCTGCTGCGCAGACAGTGAAATACGCGACGGGTGCAACTGCACCCGTCGCACAGCTTCCACTCCGCCGGCTCGATTCCGAGCCGGCTTCATCGTGGAAGCCTCTTTCCCGCTGGGCTGGCTGGCGGTCTGAAGGCGACCACCCGCCAGCCCAGCGGGAAAGTCAGAATTACCGCCGCGGTCTTTCGACCGCGGAACGGTAACCTGACGGCGGGACTTTGGCGGGCGGCCTCCGCCGCCCGCCAAGGTCAGAATGAGGGCCATAGTATAGCTTGTATCTGACACACACGGAATTGAAACAGGGAAGTGATAGAAGTCTGGGCCATGTGCATGGTCAAGCTACCTTAAAATTGCCTTGGCCAATAACACAAAGGGGCCAATAGAACAACAGGGGTGCAGCACCAATTGCATCAATACAGTCCTTATGGCCCTCAGTGTGCCCCTTACTCCCATCATGTGTGCGCCTAATGAGAATTAAGGCACAGCATGATGCAGGTAGAGTCCAAATGGAGCTCCTTCTATGTACGACTTCTGCTGAGTACATTGGGGGCCCATCTCATATAATTTCATCCCCTAGTATCACACTTTCTCTCAGCAGCCATTCAGAGTACCAGAATAATTGTACTAAGGGATTTCTCAACTTACTCAGTGGCTTACACATATGCCACCCATACAGGTTTTGGGACCCCTTCCATTCTTGACCCATGGTGCAGGCTTCATTTGCTGATGCTCATTACCGAATTGCTCTATGCATGCATCACAACACTTTGTAATAGTTGTGCAGTGAAAATGGAACATTTGCCCAGCATCGTCTTCATCATTGTACATCTGACTTGCAGGCCTAAGGCAGCGCTGAGACTCATCATACAGGTAGAATACGACATGTTCACATCCACAAGAATTACATGCAGCACTCAACCGTATCTGCAACTGTCATGCACATGCAAAAGTAAGGACTTTGTATGGAAATGTGAGCCTTACCAACTGCCCCACCAATCTCAATTCCCCGATCATCCAGCAGATCTGGCTCCCTTGTCACCAGATCTGCCCATCGATGTTTCAGTTGGTGGTTGTTCCTTCCACTACTGAAGATCCTTGTTAGGTGGTAGAGCACCATGCCCCACTGCAGACGCCATGCCTCCGTGGGATAGTCTAGGATTACACGGCCACCCAGTTGCAGCATCAAAGGGAAGCACAAGCCAGATGAATCCCCTCTGCTCATCGGCAGACATGTGTGGCAACTTCCCCTTCCCAGGCATACAGCAAATGCAGTTCAGCCTAAACAAAAAAAAATAAAGTAAACCTATCTCCTAACCGAACTACCCCAACTACCCCAACAAATATTCTACCCCAGACAAACACTCCACAGTATAAAGACAAAAACATTACGATGACAATACAAAAGACACGTTTTAAGACAAGTGAGAACAACACCTACAAGACGCACTGTTGTGTTCCAGATCCTGCCTTGCTCAGGTTAGGCCTCAGGCAAGCACCAGGGGGTTGGAGACTACATTGTGTGAGGGCAATGTAGGAGGCTGGCCTGGTTTGTAGTGTGTACCAAGGGGTACTTACACTCTGTACCAGGTCCAGTTATCCCTTATTAGTGTAGAAGAGGTGTTTCTAGCAGCTTAGGCTGATAGAAGGTAGCTATAGCAGAGCAGCTTAGGCTGAACTAGGAGACATGCAAAGCTCCTACTATACCACTGGTGTCATATGCACAATATCATAAGAAAACACAATACACAGATATACTAAAAATAAAGGTACTTTATTTTTATGACAATATGCCAAAAGTATCTCAGTGAGTACCCTCAGTATGAGGATGCCAAATATACACAAGATATATGTACCAAAAATATGCAGTAATAGCAAAAGGAAGTAATGCAAGCAATGTAAAGTTACAGTAGATTGCAATAGGAGCACATAGGTATAGGGGCAACACAAACCATATACTCCAAAAGTGGAATGCGAACCACGGATGGACCCCAAACCTATGTGAGCTTGTAGAGGGTCGCTGGGACTGTAAGAAAACAGTGAGGGTTCGAAAAATAGCCCATCCCAAGACCCTGTAAGGTAGGTGTAAAGTGCACCTACAACCCCCAGAGAGCACAGAAGTCGTGATAGGGGGATTCTGCAAGGAAGACCAACACCAGCAAAGCAACAACAGTGGATTTCCGGACCTGAGTACCTGTAAGACAAGGGGACTAAGTCCAAGAGTTGCGACAGTGTCGAGAGTGGGCAGATGCCCAGGAAATGCCAGCTGAGGGTGCAAAGAAGCTGCCACCGGATGGAAGAAGCTTTGGTTTCTGCAAGAACGAAGAAGACTGGGAACTTCCCCTTTGGAGGATGGATGTCCCACGTCGTGAAGAAGCTTGCAGAGGTGTTCCCACGCAGAAAGACCGCAATCAAGCCATGCTAGCTGCAAGGGTCACGGTTAGGGTTTTTGGATGCTGCTGTGGCCCAGGAGGGACCAGGATGTCGCCACTTGGATGAGGAGACAGAGGGGGCGCCCACCAAGACAGGGAGCCCTCACAGAAAGAGGCAGCACCCGCAGAAGTACCGGAACAGGCACTTAGAAGAGGAGTGAACTGGAGTCCACCCGAAGTCACAAAAGGGAGTCCCACGACGCCGGAGGACAACTCAGAAGGTTGTGCACTGCAGGTTAGAGTGTCGGGGACCCAGGCTTGGCTGTGCACGAAGGAAATCCTGGAAGAGTGCACAGGAGCCGGAGCAGCTGCAAATCACTCGGTACTCAGCAATGCAGTCTAGCGTGGGGAGGCAAGGACTTACCTCCACCAAACTTAGACTGAACAGTCACTGGACTGTGGGAGTCACTTGGACAGAGTTGCTGAGTTCCAGGGACCACGCTCGTCATGCTGAGATGGGACCCAAAGGACTGGTGATGCAGTCTTTTGTTGCCTGCGGTTGCAGGAGAAAGATTCCGTCAACCCACGGGAGATTTCTTCAGAGCTCCTGGTGCAAGAAGGAGGCAGGCTACCCCCAGAGCATGCACTATCAGGAAACAGTTGAGAAAGCCGGCAGGATGAAGCGATACCAGGTTGCAGTAGTCATCTTTGCTACTTTGTTGCGGTTTTGCAGGCGTCCTGAGCAGTCAGCGGTCTATCCTTTGGCAGAAGGTGAAGAGGGAGAAGCAGAGGAACTCTGGTGAGCTCTTGCATTCGGTATCTGAAGAATTCCCCAAAGCAGAGACCCTAAATAGCCAGAAAAGGAGGTTTGGCTACCTAGGAAGGAGGATAGGCTAGTAACACAGGTAAGAGCCTATCAGAAGGAGTCTCTGACGTCACCTGCTGGCCCTGGCCACTCAGAGCAGTCCAGTGTGCCAGCACACCTCTGAATCCAAGATTGCAGAGGTCTGGGGCATGCTGGAGGAGCTCTGGGCACCTCACCTGGGAGGTGCAGGTCAGGGGAGTGGTCACTCCCCTCTCCTTCGTCCAGTTTCATGCCAGAGCAGGGCTGGGGGATCCCTGAACTGGTGTAGACTGGCTTATGCAGAGATGGGCACCATATGTGCCCATCAAAGCATTTCCAGAGGCTGGGGGAGGCTACTCCTCCCCAGCCCTGACACCTTTTTCCAAAGGGAGAGGGTGTAACACACCCTCTCTCTGAGGAAATCCTTTGTTCTGCCTTCCTGGGCCAAGCCTGGCTGGACCCCAGGAGGGCAGAAACCTGTCTGAGGGGTTGGCAGCAGCAGCTGCAGTGAAACCCTGGGAAAGGCAGTTTGGCAGTACCCGGGTCTGTGCTAGAGACTCAGGGGATTATGGAATTGTCTCCCCAATGCCAGAATGGCATTGGGGTGACAATTCCCTGATCTTAGACATGTTACATGGCCATGTTCGGAGTTACCATTGTGACGCTACACATAGGTAGTGACCTATGTATAGTGCACGCGTGAAATGGTGTCCCCACACTCACAAAGTCCGGGGAATTTGCCCTGAACGATGTGGGGGCACCTTGGCTAGTGCCAGGGTGCCCACACACTAAGTAACTTAGCACCCAACCTTCACCAGGGGAAGGTTAGACATATAGGTGAGTTATAAGTTACTGAAGTGCAGTGGTAAATGGCTGTGAAATAACATGGACGTTATTTCACTCAGGCTACAGTGGCAGGCCTGTGTAAGAATTGTCAGAGCTCCCTATGGGTGGCAAAAGAAATGCCGCAGCCCATAGGGATCTCCTCGAACCCCTATGCCCTGGGTACCTCAGTACCATATACTAGGGAATTATAAGGGTGTTCCAGTATGCCAATGTGAATTGGTGAAATTGGTCACTAGCCTGTTAGTGACGATTAAGAACGCAGAGAGAGCATAACCACTGAGGTTCTGGTTAGCAGAGCCTTAGTGAGACAGTTAGTCATCACACAGGGAACACATACAGGGCATACTTATGAGCACTGGGGCCCTGGCTGGCAGGGTCCAAGTGACACATACACTAAAACAACATATATACAGTGAAATATGGGGGTAACATGCCAGACAAGATGGTACTTTCCTACAGGCAGGCACAGCCCTTTCAGGTGTAAGTGACCACTCCTCTCCTCCCCTCAGCCCAGATGGCCTATTAGGGTATGCAAGATAACCAAACAAAGCACAGTCTCAGGCAAGGGTTCCTCTTGATTCCAGAAGTGATCTAATTTTCAGGGGTTTTAGGTCCACTACTTATAGTTGTTGGTCTTGGCCCTTTTTGATGAGTCATCCCCAATATTTTTGCCTCCTTTCTCATAATTTTTCTGACCTGTTTTTGTTGGCTTTAGGACTCTGGGCACTTTACCACTGTCAACCAGTGCTAAAGTTAATTTGCTCTATGTGTACATTGTATTGCTGATTGGTTTATTCCTGATTGGCATATTTGATTTACTAGTAAGTCCCTAGTAAGGTGCACTAGAGGTACCCAGGGCCTGTAAATTAAATGCTACTAGTGTGCCTGCAGCACTGGTTGTGCCACCCACATTAATAGCCCTGTAACCATGTTTCAGACCTGCCACTGCAGTGTCTGTGTGTACAGTGTAAACTGCCAATTTGACTTGGCAGGTGTACCCACTTGCCAAGCCTAAACCTTCTCTTAAGACTCCCCTAAGTTAGGCCCTAGGTAGCCCCATGGGCAGAGTGAAATGTATGTTAAAGGTAGGACATGTACTGTTGTGTGTAACATGTCATAACAGTGAAATATTGCTAAATTCAGGCTTCACCGTTGCAAAGCCTATCTCTATCATAGGTTAACATGGAGACTGCCTTTAAATAACTTTAAAGTGTAGATTCCCTCTGAGAGCAGATAGAAATATGGAGTTTAGGGTCTCTGAACTCACAATTTAAAAATACATCTTTTAGTGAAGTTCTTTTTTAGATTGTTAGTATGAAATGCTACGTTTATAAAGTAGGCATTTTCTTGCTTAAACCATTCTGTAACTCTGCTTGTTTGTGGATTCCCTGTCTGGGATAGTTTGGGCTCTTTGCACCTCTCCTCTAAATGGTGACACAAAGGGATCTGGGGTGTAGCCTGCATATCCTGATGAGACATCTGTGCTAGGAGGGAGGGAGAAGTGGTCACTCACAACTGAAAGGGCTGTGTCTGCCCTCACACAAGGCAATCTCCAAACCCCTGGTATGTGTATGGGGCCTGGCCTGGGCAAGGCAGGATCTGGTGAACAACAGAGACTTTCCAGGCCTACTTCAAAGGCAGAAAGGGGAATAAGTATTGGACCCAAAACCCCTGACAATTAGATCATTTCAGGAACCAAGAGAAACCTCTGCCAAGGAGAAGAGCTAAAGAGCTGAGGAGAAGTGCTGCCCTTGTCTGTGACTGTGTTTTGTTGGGCTATACTGCAGTCTCTGCTTCTTCCTGTGAAAGTGGACAAAGACTGGACTTTTTTGTGCATTTCTTCGTGGGAAGAATCTCCAAAGGCTTGAACTGAGCTTGCCACCTCTTTTGAGGTCTCACGGCCATCAACGACTTACTCTGCCAGCACCTGGACTCTCTCTTGAGATGCTTTCTCTGCCAAGTGGTGCGCTATGCAGTCCCTGGGCTCTTGAAAGTTGAAGTTGGCAGACACAAGCTGAAAATTCACTCACGGAATGCCGTGCAGGGAGATTTACAACACACCATCTGCAAAGTGGCTTCACGGCTAAAATCGATGTTCCACCTGCATCACTGCTGGATGATCGATGTATCATGGCTGGAGAAACAACAGGCAACACCTACTTGCTGCTGCTGATAATGACGCAAACCCCATGCAGCTCGGTTTTCTAACACCATGCAACATGTTTTTCCACGCATCATCACTGGGCATCAAAGTCAACCCGACTCTGCACTGATACGAGGTGCCCCATCTGGAAATCGACGCATTGATCTCTTGGGAGGGAGAAAAAATGGTGCATCACCGACACAATTGGAAAAGAAAATGATGCACGGCCCCCCTTGTGAGGAAGGAATCAACGCATTGCTGCCTTTTCCAATGCACGCTCTCCTGTGCAGCTTTATTTTTTACGCTAACCAGGTACTTTGTGTAACAACAGCATTCTCACTGTTTTCTAAGGATTAAGACTCTTTTTCTTTTCACAATTCATATTTTGACTTGTGTATGTTGGCTTTTTGTTGTGTTGGTCTTGTTCGATTTAGATAAATATTACCTATTTTACTAAACTGGTGTTGTGTCCATTTTGTAGTGTTTTCACTGTATTACTGTGTGTATTGGTACAAATGCTTTACACATTGCTTCTGAAGTTAAGCCTGCCTGCTCGTGCCAAGCTACCAAGGGGGTGAGCAGGTGTTAACTGAGGGTAATTCTCCTTTACCATGACTAGAGTGAGGGTCCTTGCTTGGACAGGGGTTAAACTGACTGCCAACCAAAGACCCCATTTCTAATCGTTGGTATCATGCACTTGCTCTGTCATGTGAGTGACAATGAGTGGTGTGTATTTGTTTGTGCTGTATGATGTATTTATACACAGCATACTAGGCATATGTTGGAAGCTGGCTTGGTTTGTAGTGGGTACCACAGGTACTTACACCTTATACCAGGTCCAGTTATCCCTTATTAGTGACATGCAAAGCTCTTGCCATACCACTGAAGTCACACAGTACTCACACACATGAAAGACAGTACTCAGTGTTGCCAAAAATAAAGGTACTTTATTTTAGTGACACAAGGCAAAAAATACTTTGGAGACTATACTCCCTTAGGAGGTAAGTAAATTACAGACTATATGCACTAGTGAACAAAAACAGGTAAGTTAAGAATTGGAAAATAGTGCAAGTAGTGAAAATCCAAATAGGTTGCAAAAGGCCAAAGGGAAACACAAACCACATACTAAAATAGTGGTTTCCCACATAGGCAAGTGTAGTGTGTAAAGGGGTGCTGGGATTGTAAGAAAACAAAGGTAAGTAAAATACCCCACCCCAGAGCCCAGGCAAGTAGGAGTAAAACACAGCAAGTTTCTTAAAACACACTAGAAGTTGTGATAGAAGATAATGCAAGAACTAGAAGAGACTGCAAGATACCAATGATGGATTGCTGGACCTGAAGACCTGTGGAAGAAGGGGACCAAGTCCAAGAAGCACTGAAGAGTCCAGGAAGAACAGGAGCCTCTGCTAACTGGGATGAAGGTGCACCAAAGAAGATAGATGCGGATTCATGGTTGGTGCAGAAGATATCCCATGTCAGATGGATGAACGCAGTCTGATTTGCATCGCTGGATTACGCCAACAAGCCTTGGTAAATGCAAAGGTAGCGGTTAGCAGAAAATGGTGCTGCCCGAGCCCAGGGAGGATCAGGTTGACTCTACTTAGGAAGGGGAGACAGAGGAGGCTCTCAGCAACTCAGAGAGCCCTCAGAAGACCAGGCAGCATGCACAGGAGTCCCACAGCATGGGGACAAAGAAAGTGCAAATGGAGGCCCACGCAACACAACACAAAGGATTCCCATGCCACCGGACAACCACTCAGGAAGCTGTGCATTGCAGGATGGAGTGCTGGGGGGGGGTCTAAGCTGTGCTGTGCATGAAGAACTTCTTGGAAGGTCACACACAAGCCTTAGCAACTGCAAGACACGAGGTGCTTGGGGGAGAGCTGGAATTTGGGACTGTCAAAGTCACTTTAGTCTACCACCCATGTCACTGGAACAACACCTGTCATCTGGAGAAGGGACCCAATCCACTGGTCGTTGCTGCAGAGAGGTGTCTGCTGAAGCAGGGTAGAGACTCCGCCACGCCACTGGAGATTCCTTTGGTTCTTCTGGTGCAGGCTGAAGATAGGCAGTCCTCGGAGAATGCACAACCTGGAAAATGTTGCAGTTGCTGGCAGGAGCTGAAGATACAATGTTGCAGAAGTTGTCTTAGCTTCTTTGTTGCAGTTTTGCAGAGTTCCTGGAGCAATCAACAGTTGATCCGTCGGTAAAAGATGAAGTAAAGGATGCAGAGGATCCCTGCTGGAGTCTTTTAATCTGAGTCTTAATAAACACCCAGAAGAGAGACTGCAAATAGCCCTGAGAGGGGTATTGGTCACCTAACCAGATAAGCACCTATCAGGAGGGGTCTCTGACATCATCTGCTGGCTCTGGGCACTCAGAAGCTCCCAGAGTTCCCTGACCATCCTGAAAACAAGATGGCAGAACCCATGGGCATTCTGGAGGAGCTCTGGGCACCACCCCTGGGGTGGTGATGGACAGGGGAGTGGTCACTCCGCTTTCCTTTGTCCAGTTTCGCTCCAGAGCAGGTACTGGGGGTCCCTGAACCAGTGTAGACTGGATTGTGCAAGGAGGGCACCATCTGTGACCTTCAAAGCATTTCCAGAGGCTCTGGGAGGATACCCCTCCCATGCCTGTAACACCTATTTCAAAAGGTAGAGGGTGTGACACTCCTCTAATAAAGGAAATGCATTGTTATGCCTTCCTGGGATTGAGCTGCTTAAGCCCCAGGAGGGCAGAAGCCTGTCTGTGAGGAGGCAGCAGCTGGGGCTGCAGTGGAAACCTCAGAAGGCTGGTATTCAGTACTAGGGGTCCACTGGGGAACCCCTAGAGTGCATGGGATTGTGCAACAAATACTGGAATCACTGGAGTTACCATTGTGAAGCTGTGCATAGGTATTGACCTATGGACAGTGCACACTTAAAATGGCGTCCCCGCACTCACAAAGTCTGGGAAAATGGGCCTGGATGACATAGGGGTACCTCTACTAGTGCAGGGGTGCCCTCGCACACAGGTACTTTTCACCCAACCTTCAGGGTTGGAAGACCTGATATATAGGTGACTTAGAAGTGACCTGCTGCAGTGAAAATGGCTGTGAAATAGTGCATGAAAGGTGAAGGTCTTTATATGGTCTCCTTATGGGCGGCAAAAGAAATGCTTAGGTCCTTCATGACAGGACCTAAGACAGTCCCCTATAATCTCTTGGTTAAGCTTGGTGTACTCAGAAGTCCATACCTTGTGCCAAAGCAAAATCAGTTGAGTTTTAACTATGCTTGAAATGAGCGGGACCCCTAATTCCGAGAGGCATACATGTGATGGACGACTCTGGGGAGAGGAAGAAGATACTTCCAGAAGGAATTCTCCATCAGCCGCAGGGAGTCATGGTTTACATGCTCCCAAAGGCCTGCCCCATACATGGCTGACGACAAACATTTGGCCTTATACACTGTTAGTATCTCCCTAGGGGGTTTCTTACCAACCTTGCAAGCAAAGTTGCACAAGACTGAAACAATTTTCTGAAAGTGTAGCCCTCTGGTTCTAACTGCCATGTCCCTTTTAAATCGAACATGATCCCCAGGTAAGAAAAGGACTTAACATAATCAATTCTATTATCTTTTATCATGAGGGTGGGGGGTTTCGGTAACACATTCCCACACCTCATAGCAAATGTCTTGCTTTCATCAACTAATAGCCCCAGTTCCTCCATATAGGACACAAAGCGTGTTAGTAGCTGTTGCAGTGCAAGGGAAGTTTGCACCATAATAACGGCATCATCAGCACATAGAAGGGCTACATTACCCAGACTATTAATGAAAAAGGAACAGAGGAAAGATGCCAGAACACAACCCTGCCTTACACCCCTCTCTACACTAAAGGGCTGGGAACATTCGCCCTTTAGTCCATATTGCACTCTGGCGCTAAACCAATGATATGCTCCCCTAAGAAATTGTATGATCGGTAGGTCCAGCCCATGTTCCCCATGATTGCCCACAACTTACTATGGATTACGCAGTCAAAGGAAGCAGTTAAATCAACAAAGACCAAGTCCTACTATGACATCAATAATTATCAGTGATTTTTCACAGACTCAGCACCAGGGTGGACCGTTTCTGGTATTTGCAACAGACATGGCGTTGTTAGGGGGGACTAGGGGTGCATGTGAGGTGGCACTGGAGTAGGTGCTGCCCCATTTCTCATGAGTCAGCCCCATGGTCTTTAATGGCAGGAAATGTATATGTGTGCAACACAATGCAGCAGACATGTGTATGTGCACACTACAGGTATGTCAGGTATGTGCAGCTGATAAATTTGGCTTTGGCACCACTTGGATGGCATTTGATTTAGGTTTTGCCAGAGGCTTGCACACCATGGTTTATGTGGGTCTGTGCCTATAAGTGACTTACTCAAAATTACCATAGCCTATGCCATTGACGTGCCTGGGCGCTTCTTTGATGTAATGTGTGCGTGAGATCTGTATTAAGTTGTCAACCTGAGGACACTTGTAGTGCTTTGTGAGCAGCTTTGCAAAGGGGACTTGGCTCCACCTGTCCACATGTGGTGTGCCAGTCAGGGTGTGGGTGTGTTACGATCATTTGGGTGTATGTGTTTGAGACATGCAATGTATGCAGTTTAGTGTGTCATGTTGCATATGTGTTGTTGACTGTACATATCTGTGGCCCTGCCCATGTTGTCTTTTTTCTCATAGATGGTTGGAGTGTTGTGTGTAATGAGTGGTATGATGGCTTACCTATGAGTAGCCCATTGCTATACCGGTCATCCTGGAACCGATGGTTGATGGTGCAATGACAAAAGATGTATGATTCATGGACGCTGCCAGGATATTTCACAAGGATGTTGCTGAAGAGCCCACAGTGGTCCACAATGAACTTCACATTGATAGAATGTGTGTACTTGCATTTCCTATTTGTTCCTATGTTGACCGAGAAAGGTGGCTGGGAGATACCAACCTCTTGTGCACCCGTTATCTGGAATGATCCAGACGCCATTGTATAGAGGACACCAAGGAGTTTTGTCATGGGTGGAATGTAATAGGGAGTTTACAACCTTGCCTTGATGTGCGGCACAATATGGTGCAGCAGGTGTACAATGGACTTCCGTTGGGTCTGTACATATGGACCACATCTTGTTCCCTCATTCCAAGGATGGTTGTGCTCTGTCTGAATTTCCTCTCCCTCCTTCTGAGCTGCCTTTGTAGCTGCTGTGGTTGTGTTTGGGGTTGTTGTGGTAGTGGTCAGGGGATTTGCTATCATAAACAGATTTCTGAGGCCTGTACCAAGCTGGAGCAGTACCACTTCCATGATGTACTAGACGTTTCCAAAGCTCCTTCACTGTGTTTGCCTTGAGTGGTGGTGCGTGTGCCTCTTTTTAACGGCTGGTTTGACCAGGCATTGAAACTTTACGCTAATTGGACTTAGCGCCATTTATTGAGCGCGCTTCCTTAGTTAATGTTGTTTTTGCGTCAGGAGGTAAATATGGTGCTAGGGGGTTCGCGTCGCGTTAAGCGTGGGAATGCCAATATCTTGATGCTCGATGGGTCAGGCGTCAAAATGTAAATATGGAGTCAGGTTAGCACCGTTTTAGCACCAAAATAAATGGTGCTAAGGCGAATCTAATCCTCCATAAATATGGGCCTCAGTGTGCTAAAATGTTCTTCGATTTAAAGGAACAAGTCGCCAAGCAAGGAGTTGCGAGAATTGTGTATGTCTACCTTTGGAGATTGCAACAAAGGTCTTGTCAACTGACTGCAATACAAAGCTGTTGGCATTAAAAGCAGTGAAGGGCCTGTCGAAGACACCTTAACTGAAGTGATAAAAGTGACAACAAAGCTGAACTTTCCTTATACATCTTCATTCATTCTGCTTGAATGCTCTTTTTGTCGGAACCAAAATAGTTTTCTGACGAAGCCTCCTTTATGACAACATTTAATAGATTATGGCGCCTGGAGAATTGTCAGATAAAAGATGTTTTCGTAAATCCTACCTGGATTAAATGCGTAATCTGACTCCCTTTCAATTTCAGCTGCAAAATCTTTCTTTGGGATCTTTCATGCGTACCTAATTCAATATTCATTTATAACGTGAACAGCTAAAAGGGTATTGTGTTTCTCAGGTCGTTTTGGAAGGATTGCTATTTGCTCAGAAGTGAATACATGTTCACAGAATGCAAGCATGGCGCCACATGGATATCTAGGGTAATGAGGCCAACGGCAGTGTAGCTAGGGTGCGATGATCATCAATGCAAGTAAGGAAATGGTTAACCCAAACTCTAATTTCTCGTTCTCGTACTAAAATACAGGCATTATTTATTTTGATCCAGTAGGCACCTCGCAGCCCTGGTGGTTCATTATTGATAGCTACCTTTCTAAATGCGGTGCCGTTCCTCTGGGTCGAATATATATATCTATATATATATATATATATATATATATATATATATATATATATATATATTTATATATAGTTATAGTGTTAGATTCTGAATTTGCTAGTACAAAACCATGTAAATTCAACATTTAAAGTGCTTTCAAGTAACTTAAACCCACGCCCTAAGGTAACTACAATTTGCGTCCTTGCCATGCACAGTTGTCTTATCAATAATTCTATTGCAAATGTTGCAGTGACAATATGAAAGATGCAATATGCAATAGAATATGTCATCAATGATATAACATGAGGAGTAAGTAGCTGTGCATGGCGAAGGTGTGAGTTATAGATACCTTAGGGCAGTGGTTCCCAACCGTTTGATTTCTGTGGACCCACACTTTAACATTAATGGAAACCAGGGCCCCCCAGTGAATCATCAGTGGAATCTGGGGACCCCCGCCTGAGTCATTATTGGAAGCTGGGGACCTAATTTGTCAATATTTGTTAATATTATTTTTTTTCTAGGTTTTCGCGGACTCCCTCTGAAGGCTTTGCGGACCCCCAGGGGTCCCCAGACCACAGGTTGGGAACCACTGACTTAGGGCACAAGTTTTAGTTACTTGAAAGATCTCTAGCTATAACTGCTGAATTTCCATGGTTTTGTACAAGTAAATTCAAAACCTAACTATAACGTCCCTGTAACCTTTGTTTTTTCATAGAATCTCTATATTATTTTTAACATATAGTAATTTTTACAGCTATATGTGAATCAAACAACAGATGTGCACAGCTTTTGGCCCTGCCCAGCGGCAGTTGGCGAATGAGCCTGCCCTGCAACCAGGCCCTGAGGCCAACCCCTTACAAGCACCCAACCTTGCACCATGCACAGCCTTCTCCTGTGCACAGTGGGGTTTGCCCGCAAGGGTTGGCCTATGGCCAGTCCCTGCGGCCAGCGCCCCTAACCACCCAACCCGATGCCTCTATGGGTGTGTGAATAGGTGTGAGAGGCTGAATCTCTGGGGTAAGAATGGCTGTCATAGTGTCTGTCTGGGTGTGAGAATGTGTACATCAATCTTTTAGTGGGTGTGTCAGTATGTGTGTGGGTCTGTGAGTGGGTGCATCAGTGTGTCAGTGGGTCTGTGAGTGGGTGTCTGACAGTCTGAGTGGGTGTGTGATTGGGTGTGTAACTGTCTGAGTGGGTCTGAGTGGGTATATGAGGGTCTGCCTGGATATATGAGTGAGTGCATGAAGGTCTGAGTAGGTCTGTGATTGGGTGCATGAGTGTCACAGTGGGTCTGTGAGTGGGAGCGTAAGTGTCTGAGTGGGTGTGTGAGTGGGAGAATTGATTGAAGAGAGACATAAAGAAAGTAAGAGGGACAGAGATAGTGTATTTTAGCCTTTGATGTCTTATATACTTAGAATTGGTTACTTGTCTCCATTTTAAAATAAAAAAATGTATTTTTTAATATAATATATTATTTAAAACAATGGAAACAAGTCCACCTTGATTGGAACCCTTACACCTTCACACTGAGATATGTTTTTTAAATTATTTTCTTTAGCCCTTTATATGCTTTCTGGGACCACAAGGAAGCGAGCCCTCAAGGGCTCCCCCACAGTCCCTCCCTACTGATTTATCAATTTTTTGATCCATTTTTGTTTATTAAAAAGTCCTTTTCGAGCTATATGGCACTGCAAGGGGACCATTATAGGCTCCCTCACGGTGCCAATGCTTCGGTAAGCATGGAGCTCCTTTGACAGCAGCTGTGTGCTTGCTGAAGCATTTCATCTCTGTCCCCAGTGGGCAGAGATGAAAGCTTTTGGATTTTGATAACCGGAGCTGCTTTACAGGTCTCGCTGTCAAAACCCAAAGTGTTTGCTGTGATTGGCTACAGCTGCAGAGCTTCAGCCAAGCCACAGCAAACAGCTATGTCTTGGGGTGGGCACCCTGGGATGTAGCAGGAGCCGGCCTTCGGGTGTGGTGGTCCCCAGGGCCATCAGTGGCAACTAGGACATAGCCTCAGGGCTTGAGGGTCCCAAAGTCATCCTCTTTCTTTTTTTCAATACTTGCCCCAGGGAGTGGTGGTCCATGGGGCAGCAGGGGCTGCCGGCCCCTGCATAATTTAAAGGAAAGCCATGGAGAGTCGATGGGCCCCAGGGCAGTGGGGAGATGCAGGCCACCCGCATATTCATAAAGGAAAGCCCTGAAGAGATGGCGGTCCTCATTCCTCCACATAGATACAAAGGAAAGCCCTGGGGAGGGGGCATCTTCCAGGGCAGTGGGGCCAATGGGCCCCTCTGCATATATAGCAATGAGAGCCCGGAGGAAGTGGAAGGCCCCAGGGCAATGGTGGGGCCTCAGCCCCCTTCATATTCATAAAGGAAAGCCCTGGGGAGGTGGCAGTAACAAGGGCAGTAGGAGGGGGGCTGTGGGCCTCCTGCATATTCATAAATGAGCACCCTGGGGGCTTGGCCGTCCCCAGGGCAGTGGGGAAGCCACGGGTATCCCATATTTTAAAAGGAAAGGCTTTGGGAGCTGGTGGGCCCCAGGGCAGTGGCGGGGCTGCAGGCCCCCACATATTCATAAAAGAAAGCCCTAAAGAGGTGGCGGTCCCTAGCCTCCCCGCAGAGATAAAAAGGAAAGCCCTTGGGAGGTGGCAGTCCCCAGGTCAGCGGGGGACCTCAGGACCCCCACATAGATAAAAAGGAAAGTCCCGGGGAGTGGCAGTCCCCTGGGCAGCGGGGGCCACTTGATCCCGCATATAAAAAAATTAAAGCTCCGGGGAGGTGGTGGTCTCTGGAGCTGTGGGGGGTTGGGAGGACCACCAGGACCAGCTCCACCCGGAGGCCTATAAAAAAACAAGCATGGTAGCCTGCGCTTGTTCTTTTAAAAAAGATTTGCACTAAATTTGTGAATATCGTGAACTTGCGCCAAAAAAACTAAATTATTTTTTGCTTTTGGGTCTGGGACCCCCCTCACCAGTGCTAAGGGGTCAGGGTGGCTCTATTCTGTCCCCTTTTATTTTTTTGTACTTTTGTTGCTGGTACTTGGCACAAGCCAAGTCCCAAAAGGGCTGCCAACCTTTCCTGATTTGAAGTATTGACAGCCAATCAGTGTCAGAGTCACCAGATCCTCAGGGTCTGTGCACGTTCCCAACACTTCCACCACAAGACAGCTCCAATACTCTGATTAGATTTGTCACAGAGTCTAAGAGAGTCCAAGTGGGGAAAAGGGGATTAGGAAGGGAACAGCTGGGAAGGAGACCTGTAGGAAGCAAAACGTTAGAACACATAGAAAACAAAATAATCTCTCATGAAATCAGTACTATGCTATGACTCTAAGCATCGTCATTCTGAATACATGAACAACCTAAGAATGAATCTTATAATGACTAGGCTTTTAGATGACTGAATACCTGTGGGAGAAAACAAGAGGGGTTAGAATCAAAACTTTCAGATTCAAATACTTTCTTTGGCATGAGAATCAGGAAACAATCTGAGTAGTTTCTGAACCATACTATGAATCCTATTTTAAGAATACATCTCAGGAACACACAGCATTACATCTAGAACTCTGCTCTTTTTTGTGTTCTCTCAAAACATTGGCAAGTGAATTGCACACATTACAAGTTTTTATATAAGTAATGAACACCATAGAAGGAATGTGCACCATGAATAACACAACGTAGATTCAAGGAATAAATCACGCCACTTGTTAACTCAAATACTATCAAGTAAATGCCTTAGAATGGTATCGCACAGTAAATAACATTAATTAAGCATGAGGAAAGAATCGCGCGTCTTACCGATTCGAATGCCACCATATAACTGGCAAAAAATGGTAGCGCACAATAAACAACATGAATTAAAACACAAGGAAGGAATTGCGCGTCTTGCCGATTAGAACGCCACCATAAAACTGCCAAGGAATGGTAGCGTACAATGAATCTCATGAATTAATCACAAGGAAAGAATCACGCGTCTTGCCGATTCAAATGCCACCATGAAAACTGCCAAAGAAATGGTAGCGCACATTGAATATCATGAAGTACACACAAGGAAAGAATCGCGCGTCTTGTCGATTCGATTGCCACCATAAAACTGCCAAGGAAATGGTAGCACACAATGAACATCAAGAGTTAAATCACCAGAAAATGAATTGCACATCTTGCCGATCTGAAGGCCACCATGTAACTGCGAAGAAATGGTAGCGCACAATCAATATCATGAATTAACCTCAAGGAAAGAATCGCTCTTCTTGCCGATTTGAAGGCCACCATGTATCTGCCAAGAAATGGTAGCGTACAATGAATATCATGAATTAAGCACAAGAAAAAGAATTGCACGTCTTGCCGATTCGAAGGCCACCATGTATCTGCCACGAAATGGTAGCGCACAATGAATATCATGAATTAAGCTCAAGGAAAGAATTGCACGTCTTGCCGATTCGAAGGCCACCATGTATCTGCCAAGAAATGGTAGCGTACAATGAATATCATGAATTAAGCACAAGGAAAAGAATTGCGCGTCTTGCCGATTCGAAGGCCACCATGTATCTGCCAAGAAATGGTAGCGTACAATGAATATAATGAATTAAGCACAAGGAAAAGAATTGCGCGTCTTGCCGATTCAAACGCCAGCATGCAAATCTCATGAAAGGTCCAAACGCACTTCACACACGCAAGAGCAAATTATTTAGCAATAAGAATTAGGCCCAAGAATTAGAGCGTCATTGATACGGAGTCGGGGCCCAGCCCGACCTCCGTCTTACCGCCCTGATCAAGAATCACCCAGCCGAGTGAAAGGGTGAGGCCTGGAAAATCAAAGTAGGCCACCGGAACAGGAGCTCAGGAAGTTGCTGCTACTCTGCACCGGGACCTCTGAATAGTGAGCACGTGGAGATGGGCTGGCTCCCTTTTATGGAGTCTTGGCCTAGCCCACAACCACACCCAGGCATGCTGCAGGCAAAGCTTCTAGAAGCCCCTGGAAAGGGACCACACCCTGACTCACTCTGAAAGCCTGCAGCAATACATTGCAAATGAACAGTATTTATAAGCACCTTAAGAATGAGTCTTCAGGATTGAATTCTGCAATGCAAAAGGTTAAACAATAACATATCAGCATAATGCATAAATTACATTATCTTGAGAGTGTTGTTTTTTTGCATTCTAGTCGCCCGTAGAGCGCGCACTGTCCTGGTGTTGACAATCAGAGCTGTGCATTTCCCTGTACAAGCTCGTCTTTGTTTGCAAATACTTTGCGGCCATAGGTATGTAAATTTGAATTTCCCTGAATTTCTCAAAAACTACTGAACAGATTTACACCAATTACCAAAAAGCACAATCTGCGAACCGAAAGCTACCTTTATGCCAAATTTTATGTAATTCCGTCCAGCGGTTCAGGCTGTAAATGTGTTGACAGATCCTATGAGAATTAACATGGCAGACACAACTTTTTTTGAGTTTCCTTTTTCTTGCCCCCACTTGACGGATCACCCTGAAACTTTCCATGTGCACCAGGCCACTTTTTGGGATAATTTTGTGTCATTTTGCAGGTTATGCTTTCTGCTATTTGGTGTAAATCCATTCAGTAGTTTAGGAGATATTTAAGGGGAAAACAAATTGAATATCTCGGGCCATGAATATTTCACCAAAATCGTGAATTTTAGAGAATACACATGCGAAAAGAAGCATTGCAATTGGCTGACTGCAACCTGACTAGAAAGTTGCTACAGCCATTTTATTTCACAGGGCGCAGTGATCGATGGTGAAAATTGAAATTGGCATAAGAGGTCAGGGTGCAGGTACCCTGATCCCAGGGGTGAGATATAGGTGTGTTTGAGGGGTAAATTATAGGTTTAATATAATTTGGCGTCATGAAAAAATTTGAAAGAAAAACCACATACACTAATTAATTCACTAAAACATGCACTCTGAGGCTCAGGTGCCCACTCACACATCAACTCAAATACACATGGACCCTCTCGGACCCCCTCATAGACTCACTCACACACTTTCAGACCCACTCACTCTCACACATCCACTGACAAAGCCAGGCCCTGTGGCCAACCTGCGTTGCACACGGCCAAAGGGCATGCATGGCGTGGGGTTGGGTGGTTATAAGGGCTTGGCTGCAAGGCATGGCAGCCGTGCACAGAAGGGGTTGGAATAACATATAGGGGGTCATTCCTACCCTGGCGGTCCGAGACCGCCAGGGTAGGGTACGGAGGAAGCACCGCCAACAGGCTGGTGGTGCTTCTTGGGCTATTCTGACCGCGGCGGTAAAGCCGCGGCCAGAAAAGGGAAGCCGGCGGTTTCCCGCCGGCTTCCCGCTGCCCCTGTGATTCCTCCACGGCGGCGCTGCAAGCAGCGCCACCATGGGGATTCCGACCCCCTTCCCGCCAGCCTGGTTCTGGCGGTTTTCACCGCCAGAACCTGGCTGGCGGGAACGGGTGTCGTGGGGCCCCTGGGGGCCCCTGCAGTGGCCATGCCACTGGCATGGGCACTGCAGGGGCCCCCTAACAGGGCCCCACATTGATTTTCAGTGTCTGCTTGGCAGACACTGAAAATCGCGACGGGTGCAACTGCACCCGTCGCACACCATCAACTCCGCCGGCTCCATTCGGAGCCGGCTTCCTCGTTGCTGGTGCTTTCCCGCTGGGCAGGCGGGCGGCCTTTTGGCGGTCGCCCGCCAGCCCAGCGGGAAAGACAGAATGACCGCCGCGGTCTTTTGACCGCAGTACGGTCTTCTGGCGGTTCCCGTCAGGCGGGCGGCGACCGCCGCCCGCCGCGGTAGGAATGACCGCCATAGTAAGTAAAATTACATTTACATTAAAAAAATAGAAATTCACTGAAAAAACGAAAGGTTACAGGAACATTATAGTTAGGTTCAGAATTTACTCAACCAAAACCATAGAAGTTCAGCAGCATAGAAATACACAGCTAATTACTCCACATATGATGTCATTGATGAGATCTTGTATGGCATCTTTGATATCACTGCACCGTTTTAATAACATTATTGATAAGAAAACTGTGCATGGCAAGGGCGCGAATTATAGCTACCTTACGGAGCGAGGTATAGTTACTTGAAAGAACTCTAACTAAAACTGCTGAATTTTTATATTTTTGTATGAATAAATTCAGAACCTAACTATAACGCTCCTGTAACCTTTGGTTTTACCAGTGAATATATATATATATATATATATATATATATATAGATAGATAGATAGATAGATAGATAGATAGATAGATAGATAGATAGATAGATAGATTCACTGAGAAAAAACAAAGGTTACATAGATATTATAGTTAGGTGTTGAATTTACTCATACAAAACCATAAAAAATCAGCAGTTTTAGTTAGAGTTCTTTCAAATAACTATACCTCGCTCTGTAAGGTAGCTATAATTTGCGCCCTTGCCATGCACAGTTTTCTTATCAATAATGTTATTCAAACGGTGCAGTGATATCAGAGATGCCATACAAGGCTAACCCAGCAAACCACAGTCACAGACAAAGGGGCCGTACTTCTCCTCCAGCTTCTCCAGCTCTTCTCCAGGGCAGAGGTTCCTCTTGGTTCCAGAATTAATCTGTTTTTTCAGGGGGGGTTCTTATACCCTTTTCTGCCTTTGAAGTAGTCCTACAACAAAGAAAAGTCTCTGTTGTTTACAGAATCCTACCTTGCCCAGGTCAGGCCCCAGACACACTCCCGGGGGTTGGAGACTGTGAGAAAGTAGCCACTTTCTAGCATGGTTACCCCCACTTTTGGCATGTTTGTGAGTGTGTGTCAGTGTGTTTTTACTGTGTCACTGGGATTCTGCTAGCCAGGACTCCAGTGCTCATAGATAAAAACCTATATGTCAGTGTGTTTTCCCTGTCTCACTGAGATCCTGCTAGACATAGTTTTTTGCCTAATGTGTATGCCTGTGTAGTGCTTAACTGTGTCACTGAGGCTCTGCTAACCAGAACCTCAGTGCTTATGCTCTCTCTGCTTTTACATTTGTCACTGTAGGACAGTGACTTCCTTTACCAATTTCAATTGGCATACTGGACCCCCTTATAAGTCCCTGGCATATGGTACCTAGGTACCCATGGCATTGGGGTTCCAGGAGATGCAATTGGGCTGCAGAATTTATTTTGCCACCCATAGGGAGCTCAGACAAACCCTTACACAGGACTGCCTTTGCAGCCTGCGTGAAATAGTGCACACACTATTTCACAGCCATTTTCAGTGCACTTAAGTGACTTATAAGTCACCTATATGTCTAACCTTCACTTGCTGAAGGTTATGTGCAAAGTTACTAAGTGTGAGGGCACCCTTGGACTAGCAAAGGTGCCCCACATAGAACAGGGACATTTCCCAGACTTTGTGAGTGCGGGGATGCCATTACACACATGCACTACACATAGGTCAATACCTATATGTAGCTTCACAATGGTAACTCCCAATATGGCCATGTAACATTTCTAAGATCATGGAATTGTCCCCCCCCATTCCAAATCTGGTATTGGGGAGCCAATTCCATGCATCCTGGGTCCTCCTCCATCGACCCCCAGTACTGCCAAACCAGCTCTCTGAGGCTTGCACTGCAGCTACACCTGCTACCACCTCACAGACAGGGTTCTGCCTCCTGGGGTCTGGGCAGCCCATTCCCAGGAAGGCAGAACAAAGCATTTCCTCTGAGAGCAGGGTGTTCCACCCTCTCCCTTTGGAAATAGGTGTTACAGGCTGAAACGGGGTAGCCTCCCCCAGCCGCAAGGGAGCTCCCATCAGAGGAGGAGTCACTGTCGCTGGTGTCTGTTCCTGTCCCCATCGTGGAGCTCCCCTCGCCCTTCGTTCCACTGGTGCCTTCAGACTCCACAAATTCACCATCCAGGGCCATGTGGGTTGCAGCTCCTTCCTGCTCCGGTGCCAATGCTCCTCTGCCAGATGATGCTAATGCACATAGGGACAGGTTGACAAAACAAAAAGGGGGGAAAGGCAGAAGAGACACATGGTAAATGCCTGCAACACCACTACCATTGGCGGACACAAGACACAGGGAGCATACCTATGCACTAGCGCATGCGCTAACAGTGCTTGGGAAAAGCACATGCCCATGGGGAACTGTGCCTAGACCTATTTAATGCACAGCTGAAACCCATAGGAGCCTGACTAGGTGTAGAGGGCAACTACCACCTTTGGGGTTGGAGTGGCACTGAGCCTGCCTAACAATGGATGTATCTTGGCACGTCTGCCCTGCCCTAGGGGAACCCACAGCCCACCGCCCCCACCCAGACTTTTCGTCAAGCACGCTGAGTCAGCTGAATAAGACTGTACTCACCCCCTTGTGGCTGTTGTGATGCCCTCAAGTGCCCATCCAACTCACGATACGCCACTGCTAGGATCTGGTACATCAGGGAGGTCATGCTGCGATGGGCACCCCTTCCACGTTGGGAGGCCATCCCCAGCTGGGCCTCCGCCGTCTTCTTGCTCCAGTGGCACAGGTCCTCCCATCTTTTCTGGCAGTGGGTTCCACGTCTATGGTAGACCCCAATGGTCCGGACTTCCTTGGCGATGGCACGCAAAATACCCTTCTTCTGGTGAGCGCTGACCTAGAAGAATAATGAAGTAAAAATAGATGTTGCTCCCCCATCCAGTTCTACACACTCATTGTCCACAAACCTCCCACCCTGGGCCAGAAAAACATACACTCACTGTCCTCACATGGACTCTTCCATCCACGACACTCGATACATTCATGTTCCATCCACCATGCACACAGTTTACTCACCTGTTTGTCTGGTGGACCGTAGAGTTGCTTGTACTGGGATAGGACCCCAGTCACCAGTTTCTCCAACTCCTCTGCAGCGACGGCAGGGGCCCTTTCCCCAGACACTTTAGCCATTGTCGCCTCCAGGCTCAGGTCACAGCAGCACCTGCAGTGTAGGGCCTCTCCTGTTGAAGGTCAGGTATCAAGTGAGTGAACAGATAGAAAATGGCGGTCATGTCCACGGCGGTCTAACTGCGTCACAGCACTTTTGGCCATGAATACGGACAGACAAAGACACACAAAGAATAGTTCACGATTGTGCTAAACAGCCATGTGAAACCTATGTGGTGTATGACCCTCTGCACACCCTGCTCCTCCATAGGACATGTCCGCTGGGGCAGGTGATGAGATGGTGGCATCCTCCGGTGTACAGACCCCTGGTGGACCTGTCGACAATGGATGACAGACACATCATTATCATATACAGACTTGATCGTGCCACAATCCAGGAACTGTGTGCCCAGTTGGAGCCAGACCTGATGTCAGCTATCCGCCATCCCACAGGAATCCCCCCTTTAGTGCAGGTCCTGTCAGTACTCCATTTCCTGGCCAGTGGGTCATTTCAAACAACAATGGCCATGGCATCAGGGATGTCAAAGCCAATGTTCTCTAACGTGTTGTCCAGAGTGTTGTCTGCCCTGCTGAAACACATGCGCAGCTACATCATGTTACCTCAGGGGGAGGATTTTCCCACAGTGAAAGGTGACTTCTATGCCCTGGGACATATCCCCAACATCATTGGTGCCATTGGTGGCACACATGTGGCATTTGTCCCCCCTGCAGGAATGAACAGGTGTACAGAAACCACAAAGCCACCATTCTATGAATGTGCAGATGGTGCGTTTGGAAGACCAGTACATCTCCCATGTAAATGCCAAGTATCCTGGCTCTGTGCATGATGCTTACATTTTGAGGAATAGCAGCATCCCTTATTTGATGGGGCAACTCCAGAGGCATTGTGTGTGGCTAATAGGTGAGCCCAAGGTCCCCACACAGTTTAAATGGGTGTCTGGGTAATGTTTGGAGGATGCCTAACAGTTGTCCCTCGATATTTGCAGGTGACTCTGGTTACCCCAACCTGTCATGGCTACTGACCCCAGTGAGGAATCCCAGGACAAGGGCAGAGGAACGCTACAATGAGGCACATGGGTGATCTAGGAGGATAATAGAGTGCACCTTCGGCCTCCTGAAGGCCAGGTTCCGGTGCCTCCATCTGACAGGTGGCTCCCTATACTACTCACCAAAGAAGGTGTGCCAGATGATCGTGTCATGTTGTATGTTTCACAACCTGGCTGTGCGACACCAGGTGCCTTTTCTGCAGGAGGATGGGCCTGATGCTGGTCTTGTGGCAGCTGTGGAGCCTGTGGATAGTGAAGAAGAGGAGGCAGAAGAAGAAGATGTAGACAACTGAAACAACATCATCATGCAATACTTCCAGTGAGACACAGGTAAGAGGATGACACTGCTTCTCACATCTTATACTACTGTAGGACCTTGCATAGTTCTGCATTTTTACCTCTGTGTATGGACCCTGACATGTCACTTTGGCTTTTCATTTCACAGATCTGGGACCCACTTTCTGCACTCTGTTATGTTTACTGCTGCCCATCAACTGTGTTACATTGGTATGTGTACAGGAACATTGACATTGCTATATTTCCGAAAGGTTGCAATTACACATTTGTAAAAGTACAGACTGACTCCAGATTGATTTGTGATTCAAGGGTGTTTATTTCAGTGCTAATAAGTGGAGGGGTGTGTGCAATGGGCTGGGATGATGGTGGAAGCTGTCCATGGTAGAGTCCAGCCTCTTGGTCTCACAGGTGCATTGTCCAAGGGGGCATAGGAAGGGGAGCAATGGCAGTTTAAGGTGGACAGAGTGACAAAGTGGACAGAAGGGTGACAATCAGGAGAGTCTTATTTCCTGGCAGGGGTCTTGGCAATGTTCTCTGTCTTGTTCCTGGATCTCAGGGACCATTTGTGGGGTGGTTCTCCTTCTGCAGGGGGTGGGGTGGTGGTGGCCTGTTGGTCTTGTGGCGGGGCCTCCTGTCCACTAGCTGTTCATCGTTCAGGCTAGTGTCAGGGGCCCGTTTGTGTGTCACTGTGTCCCTCATGGTGTTGGCCAGGTCTGCCAGCACCCCTGCAATGGTGACCAGGGTGGTGTTACTGAACTTCAAGACCTCCCTGATACCCAGGTAGTGTTCCTCCTGCAGCCACTGGGTCTCCTGAAACTTGGACAGTACCGTGCCCATGGTCTCCTGGGAATGATGATATGCTCCCATGATGTTGGAGAGTGCCTCGTGGAGAGTGGATTCCCTGGGCCTGTCCTCCCCCTGTCACACAGCAGTCCTCCCAGTTTCCCTGTTATCCTGTGCCTCTGTCCCCTGAACCGTGTGCTCACTGCCACTGATCCCCGGTCCCTGATTGTCTTGGGTTGGTGTGTTTGCCTGGGGTCCCTGTAGTGGTGGACACACTGCTGATTGACGTGTCCTGGGGACAGAGGTATGGGCCCGCTGGGTGGGTGCTGTGGTGGTGTCTCCTGAGGGGGAAGGCTCTGTGGTGGCTTGTGACTGTGGCATGGGAACTGACTGTCAAGAGGTCCCTGATGGGCCGGGCTGGTCATCTTGATCCAGGCATGCAGAGCTGCTGTTGTCACTGTGGGCCTCTTCTGTGGGGAGACTGGATATGTCTGGTACCTCCTGTCCAGTGACGTTGTGTATGGGTCCTGTTGGGGTGTAAATGCATAGTTTTAAGATCTGTGTGTGCCATCTTGTGCATTGGGTGAGTTACCCTCTACCCCTGTGCTTGCCTTGTTGTGTTTGCCATTGTGTGATTAGTGTTTTGGGGTCTGTGTGGCTGTCTGTACTGGACATGCTTAGGCAATGGGTGTCAGTACTTTGGTGTTGCATGCAGGGCTTGGTATTGGGATGGCTGGCTTGTGATAGTGGGGCATATGGGAGGTGTTGGAGTGATGGAGATGAGGGTGCGGGTATTTGATGGCATGCAGGTGGGGTGGAGGGACATGGTAATAAAGATATGACTTACCAGAGTCCAGTCCTCCTGCTATTCCTGCGATCCCTCAGGATGCAGTATTGCCAAGACTTGCTCCTCCCATGTTGTTAGTTGTGGGGGAGGCGGTGGGGGTCCACCGCCAGTCCTCTGTTCAGCAATCTGGTGTCTGGATACCACGGAACGCACCTTCCCCCGTAGTTTGTTCCACTTCTTCCTGATGTCATCCCTTGTTCTTGGATGCTGTCCCACTGCGTTGACCCTGTCGACGATTCTCCCCCATAGCTCCATCTTCCTAGCAATGGAGGTGTGCTGCACCTGTGATCTGAAAAGCTGTGGCTCTACTCGGATGATTTCCTCCACCATGACCCTGAGCTCCTCCTCAGAAAACCTGGGGTGTCTTTGAGGTACCAAGATGTGGTGTGGGTGATGTGTGAGGGGATGTTTGTTGTGCTGTGTGAAATATTGTGTTGGTGTGTGTTGTTTGAGGTGCGTTGATGTTGTATGCGTGATGGTGTGGTGTGCTAGTGGATGCTGGTGTAGTGTTAGCTATTCTCTCTGTGTGCTTCTTCCCAAAAAGTTGTTGTAAGGGCTTGTGGGTAATGTGAGTGTGTGTTTTATAGTGGTGTGAGTGTGTGGGTGTGGTGTGTGTATGTGTATCAGGTGTGTGCATTTCGATGTGTCCAATGTGGTTGTGTTCTGTAAGTGTGTGTGTATTTAGAGTGCGGCGGTGTGTACCGCCAATGGATTACCACAGTTGAAAGACTGCCGCATTGATTTGTGGGTCGTGATAGTGTGGGCGTATTCTTGTTGGCGTGAAGGTGTATGTTTTGGTATCACCAGTTTATCACTGACCTTTGGTGGGGCGGACTTGTGTGGGTGTCTGTATAGTGGTGGATTCCGAGATGTGGGTCGTAATACCTGTAGCTTTTTTCCGCCGCAGCCATGGTATGTTGGCGGCCTTCAGCACGGCGGTAAGCGGCGTTTAACGCCAGGGTTCCAATGAGGGCCTAAGTGTCTTGTGCAGACGTAGCAAAAGCACTTTCACTGTTACGAACATTCTTACTGGTTTCATCTAATAGATACTGCAAAAACTCATTACGTCCTTGTAATTCTTCTGCAGACAGGGACTGGGGGTCATAGCCACAAATAACATAATAGTCAATCATTGAAAGATTAGCAAGCCACTCAGTGTAGTACTGAACTTGCAAGTTTAGAAAGGGATGTCTTAACATGATAGGAAAATATTTTAGGTCTGTGTGTGCCTTTACTGCCTGGGGTGCTTGAAATTTTTGGGACATGCACTCTGTCACGGATTCGGGCGGGTCTGATCAGGACTTTGTTTGGGACACTCCTTGAGGTCACCGAATATCCAAAAGAGGTAGTGTACTGGGGCAAAAGAGCAGCTAAAGGCATACACGGAAAGGACAGCTATGGACGGGCACAGGAAACAGGAAAGTAAAAGCAGAGCAACCCTTGTGTGAACAAACAGGAAACAGATTACTAATGGACAAACACGCTGGGGTTGTACACAGAGTAGGACGCAGAACCTCCCACAGTGACAGGGAAAGTCAATGCCTCTGTGTAGTTTGCTCTTACAGATAGTCACCCCAAAAGCCCCATAGAAAGGAGGCAGCAGAAGTAATTATGTCTGTGGACCCTAGAGCACAATCAAGGATAGTACTTACTTACACAAGACAAGCTCTTGTGGGTCCAGCTGGAAACACAGTGGCAATTCCTGGAAAAACAGCAATAGCACACTGTCACTGTCAGGCACGAAATACAATGTATAACACTAGACAAGGATAGGGACTGGAATTGCCTCCTGGAAACCAGGAGCCAACCCCAGTACAAAGGAGGACACTTAAACACTGGTGAAGACTGATGAACACTTACCAGACACAAATACTGAGAGGAAACGGAAACAGAAGGAATAAACTAAGAGACAGAGGCAGGAACTGGGAACAGGCTCAGGCTGAAGAAAAGGCAGGACTAGGACTGGAAAACAGGGTGCACACTTCTGGCTGGAACAAACAGACAGGACTGGGAAACAGAGAGCAGGCTCTGACTGGAACAAGCAAGGAGAGGGCTGGAATACAGGCAGTAGGAATAAGCAGTTAACAGGACTGGGAAACAGAGAGCAGGTTCAGGCTATAACAATGCAGGAACAGGACAGAGAAACAGGGAGCAGGCTCTGGCTGGAACAATCAGGAGCAGGGCAGAGAAACAGGTTCAAGCTGGAACAGAACAGGAAAAAGACTGGAACACTATCCGATAAGGGATCTGTAACACAAAGGAAATTAACTCCAATGCACGACGAAGGATCTTGAGGAGATGGCTGCTTATAAGCAGTTCCAAGCTGCAGAAAACCCAAGGTGGAATCACATGACTGGGCTGCACAGGAGAGGTCTCAGGTATGTGTAGTTTCGGAAACTCGCAAGTCCTGGAGGAGAGGATCCGGTGAAAAGGAACAACTGGATTTCTCCCATAGACAAAGATGTAAAACAGAATCCAGGCTTTCCTGACTACCAGGCTGTGCATTATGGGATTTGCAGTCCCAGGAAGCAAATTTAATACTACAATGTATTCCATGGCGAAACGAGAAAAAAACGGAAGTCAGCATTGGACTCTAGATAAGTGTTCAAGGTGTTTCCCAGGCTTCCGACAGTCCCCTTATAGTGTCCCCTAGAAATGGGAAGACAGAGTTGTGACACAGTCAAGCATACTGACAACACATATAGGCCTACAAACTATAAGCACTGGGGTCCTGAGTAGCAGAATCCCAGTGAGACAGTAAAAACACACAAACAGGCAGAAATTGGGTGTAACATGCCAAGAACGATGGTACTTTCCTACAATATGGGACCCGGGATGACCATTATGAAGAGAAGAATAAGAAGGTAATTTTGGTGGCCAGCCATTGATAAAAGCATAGAGAATAAGGTTAAATCTTGCATTGAATGTGCCATTAGTGATAAATCACAGAAAATATAAAAAGTCACAGATATCCAGACCAAGTAGAGAATGGGAGAAGGTCCCTCTTGATAAAGCTGGACCCATGTGCATTTCAAAATGTCAAGTTTTGGCTACAGTGTTAATTGATCAATTATCCCAATGGCCAGAAGTAAAATTGGTACACCAGGTTACCACTAAGGCAGTAATACAATTTCTGAATGCTTTCTTCAATAGGGAAGGATTTACAAATTGTATCGTAACAGTTAATGGCATACAATTAACTTTAAACTAAATGAAAGCATTTTTGGAAAGTCATGGAATTAGACATATATGCTCATCAGTATACTATCCACAAAATAATGGAATTGTAGAAATATGCATTCAAGTATTGAAGGAGGATTTACAACTTGCAACAGTTAATGTGAGAAATTGTCACCAAGCGATTCAAGAATTGTTATGAATAGATTCTAGGCAATGTCCTTTGACCCAGGCTTCCCATCTGAATAGATACTAAATTGTTATCTTGAAATAAAGATTACTCAGCACGTATGCTGAGTGGAGATATTATTCCTGGAAAACAGGACAACACTTCACTATTAGGCCAGAAGTGTCCCATGTCTGTTGTTCATCAAAACGTAACTATACCATTCAAACCAAATGTTTTGCCAGTGTGACACTTTGAAGTTATTGCATGGAGAGATCTTTGCAATGCCAATCTCTCTCTCTTCCATTCCTTTATGGTATGGATTAGAGAAGGAGAATGACAGGATCACAGGGGAACCTCAAGACCCCCACAGTCCTAGCCGGCTCCCTGCTTCCTGCAGAGCCCGGCATCATTCCCGCAAGCAGGGAGCTGCTTGCAGGAGCAATGTTTTTATCTGTTTCCCTGAACGCATATTTGTACGTTGGAAAACAGATGAAAACACCCGCTTTCTACAAGAAAGAAGTGATATGTTGGCTTTTACTTTGAGCAACAAGATCGTCCACAATGTGGGGGACTGAGTCTAGCCCACAGTAGATGACGCTTGTCACTCCAAATCCGGGTTTTGCTCCGGCTAAGCAGTGCCTCATCCCTCCCAAATGGTGGAGACAATTGGGCATCCGAGCGCATAACATCTCAGTACTTCTCAGGTCACAACCGGTTCTCTCGTACACAATGCAGTCTCATATATAAATGACAATCGAGGCAGTATACGTTTTGAGCATTGGTTTAATAAAACAACTGCATTTTGGATAAACAAAGCGTGAGACGCAATAACCAGAACTACACAACACAATAATATTAAAATAGAAATGATGAGAGTGAAGCACAAGAATAAGGCTATCATAGTGCCGCTAGATTATTCTCTCTCTAAGTTATATTTCAAGCATAGCATGTTAAGCTCTAAGCCTGCCTTTCAGGCTCCCCCGGGAGGACATTGACCCTCATACCTGAGGAAAGGCCTGTAATCTGCATCAGCATCTGCAACGGGGCATTCAGCAAACAGTTGTCCGAATTAATCACTTGTGATGGAACGGAGGAGATCATCCACTTCGGCAGATGACTTAACAGGTGAGTCCACGCCAAAAACGACCAATGAGCACGTGTGTTCCATAGCCCCAGTATCAACCAAGGCAGCATCCCGTGCAGTGCCCATTAACGAGTTGATGGCAACTTCCTCCAGGAAGGGCAGCTTGTAATCAGCTTCTCTTAGCAAACGCAGCCGCAGTGCGCATGTCTGGAAATGAACCCTCAACTAGAACATCAACAGATCAGCATCAATCACTGAGGGGCATTACTGTGAAAGACAAACTTCCAGTGCATGTTCAAAAGAGCACCAACGGCACCGAAACACAGGCTGCACACAATCCAAAACTGGTCTGAAGGATAGAGACCAGTCACACCGCAAATGTTCCAGGAGTATTGCTCCAAATTGCTGCATCATGCATTCACAACACAGCTGTGCTGATGGGAGCACCTTCACTTGTCCTTGTTGCGGCAGGACAGCCATTGCGGAAGAACAACAGCAACAGCAAATTACCGCCTAATAAAGCAAAAGTTATTGGAAATCCCCCAAAAATGCTTCCGAAAATTGAGTGAATAGCAGAAGATATCAAACCGAATATAGAGGAAAAGGTGTGAACAAAACCAATACCAACAGCTTTGAAAAAATGTGCTAATCCAGCTGTGCTGGACGCATTAAATATACGTCCCACGAGTTCACCAAAGTGTCTTGGAAAGTTCGTATTTAACAGGGACTGTATTTCTGCCGACGACCTTGCCACATGAAGTGCGTAGGTCTTGCGTGCAGATGTAAGGGCCACATGCTTCTGAAACAATAAAGCCTTCAGTCTACTTAACTTGTCAAAATTCACGTTGGAAGTAGCAATGTGAGGCCAGATATCAGCTACCTCACTAAATTTAGTGGGGGAAAACAACACGTTCCCGCAGCAGGTAACGACCTTAGAGACCAAAACAACGTAAACTATTCCGGCCCGCACGCCACAACAGTCTTCACTATTGAGGAGGACGTGGCTGCCGTTTGAAAGCACCTGGAACGTGCGTTTAATCAAGGGGACTGGAACTCCCTTCTGATAGCAAGCCAAGTTCGCAACCGAGGCATTACACCCCCCATGCAATGACAGCTGCTTACAAATCATCGAATGGCTGACGGAAGTATTGCATTCACTACCGCTAAGAAAGACCTCTTTCATGACATTGAGGCATTTGTACGAGAAGGGAAGCTCCCACACCTCATAGATGTAACTATCTCCCAACTTTTCATATCTTCCTACCAGAACATGTTTCAAACAAGAAGTGAATTGTAATGTAGAAATAGGCAGATTAATAACCCTGTGTATCAACCACTCTGCCGAAGGAATCTCGGCCACAGTAAAAGGCAGTCTTTCTATCTTTTCATTGTTAAGCATGACATAAGTCGCTTCCTTCTTAGCCATTAGTTTTTGTTGCTTCATCAAAAAAATATTTCCCTGGCACTGATGTGCTGCCTCGCAACGCGACCCGCCTTCAATGTCTGAAGTGTCCAACCCAACTGCATAATGGACCTGGTCTGACTCTGTCCATGATATAAAGAAGACATATCAGATCGTATAATGTCTATAGCAGAAGAAACAATGTTGTTAATTGTATATATCCGGTCGGACAAGGTGTGAATCCCATTATCCACTACAGCAAATGCCTTTTTCAAATTTTCCTGATCTATCTGCCTTAACCGGGCTGCAGCCTCTTGTTGGGAAAGTGTCCATATTTCATTGTACTGTATACCTCATACAATAAATGCTTCCTACGTGGTATTCTTTGGGCCTAACAAGAAATCTTGTAAGTCAGTGTTGTTAGACAGGAGACTGAGGTATGGCTTAACCCCGTCTAGTGAGGATGATTTTAGCCACTGTTGGCACAATTTTCCTACACTATGGCCCATATTTATACTTTTTGACACAAAACTGCGCCGGCCACCCACTAACACTAACTAAACTAACAGCCTATACTAACCTAACACTAAGCCCCCTAAGCCCACTAACTATAAGAACAACAAAAGAGGAGGGAGGGGAGGGAATCATGTCCAACTAGAAATGTCTAGAGGTTGGCCCTCTGGAGGGTCCTCCTAATAGACTTAACACGCCGGTTAATGTGGCGCACATCCCGGCTCAGGTGGCTCAACTTGCGCAGCACTTTGTCCATCTTACATTTCATTTGGTTGAAGGCTGCAGGGTCAACAGATGGAGCTGTGGCAGTCTGGGTACAGGTGGAGGAGGTCTTTGTGGGTGTGGTGCCAGTCCTAGTGGGCTATCCTGCACCGGTGGCAATGCTGGGGCCTGGAAGTCCAGCAGATGTCGGGCCAACAGTGCCAGCTGGGGGTGGGGCCACCTGGCTCGGATTGGTGGCTGTGCTGGTGGTGGCTGTGGTGGGCAAAGTAGGCCCACCCTGTGTGAAGGCTCTCCATGCCCCGGAGGCCCGTTCAAGGCGATGTCGCCGGGCCATCCTCCGGAACCCCGACTCCACCAGCAGGATGTGCTGGTATCGCATGGCCCGGCGCTGAAATTCACGGACCTGGTCTGGAGTCATGTTAGCAGCTGTGAAGACAAATGCAGATATTCTTCATTAGAACTGCATTGTGTGAAATGGCACAAAGTGTTAATCAGACAATACATCTACTGTACTTGTAACAGCTCATATCACAATACAGATCATTGAATGTCCCTGAGGAAGTACATGGCAGGCCAGACTACAAAGGTCACATCACACATAGCACATCCACAACCTACAAGATGGGTAACAACTGGCTTTGACTTGCAATCTGAGTTCCGCCAGTTATCAGCTAAGAATCATGCTGTATATCCTCCACCAAGACCTGGGCTACAAATGTCAGTGTACGGAAAGCAAAACTAAAGCCACATGGTCTGCAAGTTGTAACTGGACTTGCCAGTATAGTACCTAGTGCCAAACCTGAGTGTGTATACTAGTTTGCAACCAAACTGTCACTTATTCACATGTATGTGTAACATACTGGTAGCATCAGTACTAGGTACCCCATTCACAAACCCATGCCCGTGTTTGAGGGTGGGGGGGTGGATAAACAACTATAATTTGCCAACAACATGTACACCGAGGAGTGTATAGAAAACTCCACACATGTTTGTCTCTACAGACACACCACATGTAAGGTCTATCAACAATTATGAGTCAGCAAATCCTAGAGCACTCATAGGGCCACACATGTCAGGAAATGCAGAACTTGGTACACAACATATACTTCCAGTGAGGCCTGACTTACATCACACACATAGTTGCTAGGACACCCATGATCTTGAATTGCATGCACATCTAGGCCATTGCATTCAAGTTCCACATACTTGTAGCTCTACATGTGGAAGTACATGCTGCTAGGAGGTTCTACCTACTGTTTCATAATTACGTAGGTAAATAGGGAAGCAGATGTCTATTGGAAAGCAATTTGCTGTACCAATCTTGGAGAATGTGGGTCTGACAGGCTGACTAAATCGGAGCTGACTTCCAGTGCGACTCTTGGTGATACAAGTGTCATCCACATGACTAACCCCTGTACTCACAGTGGGGCCTACAGGAATGGCCTACAATACCTACATGATACCATTGGATACGCATTGGCCAACTCAAAACATGTGAGAAACTGAATTCCCACTCATGGAACAAGAGAAAAGCTTGCCCAACGCATCACCCCTTGCTATGCGTCCAACTCACACAAGTCCATAACCAGCAAACACAACACATAACAGACATATCAACACTTACTGGAGTGGTCGGGGTCCTCAAATGTCGCCACCTCTCCCACAGTGTAGGGTGCCGGTCCACCTGTAAGGTATGGAAGGAAGAAATTTGCTCAAAATCTGTGCTCAGCGCAACAATTTCATAAACATATACAATGTGTAGGCTGAATAAGGAAATGGCAGCCATTCAGACATGATGGTACTGCATCTGATATATCACGGCCAACTTGTACATAGCATGGGTGACAGTTACACACATATCTGCACACATACATTGGCCCTAACTATCATGTGGTTGCAAACATGCTCCGTAATTGGTGACCAGAAACAAATTATGGAGTGTAATCGTCTCATCATGTGCATCCAAGAGAGACATCCATAGCCTGGTTACTTGAGGACTGCATTACCAGTCAAACATGCCTTGTGGCCATGACACATTAATGACACATAGGTACAATGTACAGAGGGAGGGGCAGGGACTTTTGTAAGCCATCCTGTTGTTACAGTTTATTCAATTGATCTGGCCCTGCTATGGTGATTTGCACCAACCATGGAGATGTGAAGTCATGTGCATACACTTGGACTGCCATCCATATTTGGAATGTGGCACAACTAACTCCAACAAACATTCTAAGATGTTAGCTGAGGGCACCTTACACCTTTTCACAATGTTTTCAAATCCAGATCTGACATGTATCCAAAAAGTTCAAGGAACACAATAATCCCACACATTCATAGTACTTCCGTGAACGCTTTCCTTCCACACTCACCAGACTCACATGAGACATATGTCTGAGCTACTTTGCTATTATCAATTGACGTGAAGGCAGCACAAATTTTCTGCATCATGTAGTGATTCTAAAGTTAGTCTAGCATTGCGTCAACAAAGTTGGCCTAAATGTTGGTACATCTGTACTTCTCTGTCAATAGTACACTATATAGACATGATTGGCTCCTATTTTGTTTGCTTTTCAGAAAAAGAGGGCCGCACCAATTTCCTTCATGGAAAAGTAACCTGTAAGTTTTCTGAGCACGTGCTACCTGACAGCTAGCAATTGTGATCCTTGCCATAGTGCATCAGTTATCCTTTTATGTTTCCCCAGCATTACACACAGTCAGCAAGTTAGCTGGCAGACATTGTACTAATCCCCTTATGTCACTACAGAGCATTTAATTGTGCACATTAACATGATTCGTACTCACCAACAGTGCCACCAATCATGATTCCCAGGTGGTCCAAGAGATCCTGCTCCCTGGTGATGAAGTCAGCCCACCGGTGCTTCAGCTGGTGGTCACTCCTCTGGCTGGCATACACACGCTGCAGGTGATGCAGCACCTTTCCCCACCGGATTCTGTGCGCCTCTGTTGGATACCCCTGTATCTCCCTGCCCCCTGCCTGGATCATGAGCGGCAAGAAATGGCACACAAACCAGATGAACCCCCCAACTCCTCTTCCCCCATCCTGCCAAGACGTGGCCTACCAGACATACTTATGAAGTGAAAGGGTATAGGGGTAAAAGAAATAGAAATGGGAAAAGGGGGAAAGTAGGGGTACAAATACAGATGAAAAGTAAACTTAACCACTAAAATAGCCCAACTATCCCCAAACTAACACTACCCACAACAGACTCCCACAAACAACAAAAACACAAGATAAATGGACAAATGTAGACAAAACACAGTAGTACAGTATACAGCAACAATATGTATTTCACAAATGGACTTTACAGATAGCACACAGGACAAAAAAGCACAAAATCTCAGGACAACACTCTTTACACAGCAACACAGTCTAGAAGGATCATAGACTGCAAAGTGAAAGTGAAAGTACACCCACTGTACATGATCTGTAAACAGGATATCCTATTACATCACTTCCTGTATGAAAAGGCCCGCCTTTTTCGCGTTATGCGTGATTTTTTTTACCGCAACTCTATTTGCGTCATTTTTTTTTAATAACAGAAGTGAAAATTAGCCCTCATCCACATAATAGTACATGGCCTGTACAAATATCTGCATGCGGGCTTAATTTCACTCCTGTACGTAAAAAAAATGACGCAAATACAGTTTTGGTAGACAAAAAATCACGCATAACGCTAGGAACGTCAAAATCACAGTGCATTAACTGGTTTTGGGCAATTTTTCTTGTTTTTTGGTTATGTTACATTTGGGACACATCAGAGATAGGCTGATTGAAGACACTATGGTGTTGATGGTTTATATTCACATGTGTGACATCATACTGCAGCGGACCATGATCCGCTACTCCCTTCACAGTATTTTTACGGGTGGCTGACGCACTAGTTGGTCATAAGTGTGGCCTACATATATGTGTTGCAGAAATTGTGCATGTATGGCATAAGGAGAGGACAGCAATGTGACGCATATATGTACAATACCTAAATGCCTTGGGCTCAAAGTGTGTGCTTTGGCAACTAATGTATTTGTTGACCAAGTGTGTGTGTATCACATGAAGCATTTTTGTACATATGCTTGTATGAATGTGACGTCCATGTGTCCAATCCTTAGATGCAAGTCAGTGTGGAAATGAGAGAGGGCATGTGTTAATCATACATGTAACAACACCCGTAAAGTGGACTTCCAAGATTTAGGGTCACGTAGACACCACATGGGACATAGCATGCACCAGATGGATGGCAGATGCTTGTTCATGTCAATGGTCCACATTTTCTACATCCTATGTCCTAGAGTATTGGTAAGAGCTTCCTAGACACTAGTTAGTGAATCCCACAGTGAGTCATACACATGCATTGAGGAAGTGGGTACCATGTTGTTTGCACAGACAGACAAGGGTGAATCTCAAATGTATGATGACACCACAGTTGAGGCCATAGAAGTGAGCCCCAACTATCAAGTGGCTGTGGTGGACCAGCATACGAGGCAGCACGTGTCCACATATTTCCAGTGGTCAATTGCACATTGGTGTCTTGTTCATGTGTGTGGTCCAATGATGATCCTATATATTGTTTGGGGTGTAATTTGTCACAGTTCGGTCCAGGACTCACCATGAGTCATTGGTAGCTATTCCTGTATCTACTGAGTATCCTTGTTTGATCAATGTGAGTAAAGTGGATGTGGACATGTGAACCAACATGTGGATGGTCCCACCCTGTCACTAAAGACGTGTAAAGAGACAGTCAACAGGGACAAACTTGGTGTGCTGAGTGAGATAATGTCTCAGGTGTCATGTTCCGGCAGGTGTCATTACAACATTTGTACACAGGTTAGCCTTTGCAATTCCCACTGCATCTGGGCACATCATAGCCTCTGTGCTGATTATTCTCGCAGCTCTTAACCACACAGCCCATCACTGTGTTGTGAGCACTGTGATTCTGTGTGTGAACTGTCATGGTCCTGACATTTGTGTATTATTCATGGACATTATCAGAGGTTGCTGGTTGTGCTGAAAGCCCCGTACCCAATCCCTGCCTACGGCCCTGGGACACTGTCACACTTTGTCATTCATACATAAATGCAATCCAGACAAGGGATGGGCCATGAATTTTGCTTTTCCAAGAGGATGTAACTCAAATGGTACAGTTAAAAGGCAGACGATGCTATACAATGTATTTGTGTATGCATTGAAGAAGCCCATGCCCAATACCCCCTGATGAATGAGAGGTTTGCTAACGCAAGTGTGGTACATATGTAGACACAGGGATACTTTAGTGTGACGCACAGACAGTTGCCAGTCAGGCTGACAGAATGCAAGGTGATTCAGGATCCAGCAATTTCACAAGTTACATAATCAGTAGTCTGACTAAGACTGTTTGGAGGACAAACTAGAGAGCTAACATGTCAAACTGTGTATGTCCTGTGTTTTTGAAGGTGACAAATGGACCCAGTTGCTGTGTTACACGGCTTAATTAGTATCAAGGCTTAACGGTGTATTTGACATAATGGCAACTCCTATGCTGTTCAGGCTTCAGCAGGGGCAGTGCTTTTTGAAATGGGTGGTGTGCATGGAGGTGATCACTGGTGTGGGCTGCATCTGTTTCTCACCAGTCCTGTAGGTGAGACTTGCATTCTAAGGGCCAACAGACATTTTCACACAGGAAGCAATCTACATGTGCTAACAGGGCTTTAAAACTAGAAGACAGTGGATAAATGAACCTGACGTCCATGCAGTCAGATGTTCTATGACAATGGCATACCATAGGAAAGGGTGTAGCACACTGGTTTGCTAATGTTGGTCTGTGTGTATAGAGGAGGGAATATCAGGGTACACATCTTAGTATTCCAGGGACCTCTTCAGACAGGTGGGTTGTGACCAGGTGCATAGGTGTGTCAGGAGTTAGTAAATGGGCTGACATGTACATGGAATGTCATGTGTGCAATGCTGCTCATATGTGTGGCACTTGTGCTGTCTATGTTCTGCTTCTATGGGACTCTGGTCACTGATAGTCCTTGCAAATATTGGATGCAGTTGGACTTACTGCTGTCAAGGGTCTGGTCAGGCATTCCTGTTACTGATCCCAAAGCACATTGAATGCCTCATGTATGAGGCTTGTTTTCCCCTTATTGAGTGATGGTGTCTTAGTTGTGTGCCATATGGTGCGTTGGACCTTGATTTTAACATGTATGTGTGAAATAGTTGTGGTCCTCTGCTATTTGCCTTCAAAGGAGAAATGTACATGATATATGTCATTAAGAGTGTGTGTGTATGTGACCATTGTATGTTAGGCATCACATTAGCTCTGGGATGTTCAGTGTCCTACTCAGTATATCAGCAATGCTTCATGAGGCAACACTCTTATTCTGATAAGTAGAGATGCAGGTGTGCAAAAAGGAATAGCCAGACCATTATATGGTGATTATAATAGGTGTTTATTTAAATTTGTTAACTAAAGTGGTGAAGGTGATCATATTCAAAAGAAATTGTTCACCATCTGTTGCCGCCTGCGTATACCAGCGGCCGTGTTCTGTAGTTCCCCCTCATGTTGCAGGCCAGCATCCTCCTCTTCCTCCTCTTTAGGCATGTGTGGCTCTGGTTCCAGGAGGGGAATGCTCCTTTTGATGCAAATTTTGTGCAATATTGCACATGTCAGGATGATCCTACAGACCATTTCCGGGGAATATAGGAGGCTACCACCAGTGATGTTGAGGCACCGGAACCTTGACTTGAGGATGCCAAAGGTCCTCTCGACAATGCTGCGTGTCCTCCTATGTGCGTTGTTGTAGGCACGCTCTGCAGCAGTACTTGGGTTGCCAAATGATGTCATAATCCATGGCTGGATGCCATAACCCTGATCAGCTGCAAGAGAAAATGATTGGGATCATGTTGATGTAGCTGGCACTATTGAAATGACCTTTCATGGCAGTAGTTGTCTTGAATTGTCTGTGCCTCTTTTGTGTAATAATGTAGCATCCTAGGCTTGTAGGATGTACCATCTGCATTGTGTTGTTTCCTTGGCTGAACGAGTGTTTGTCTGCTAACCATTTGTCAGCAGTATGTTTTGGGATTTGCAGTACAGTGTGCCCTCCCTAGCATTGTGACTTGTGAGACAGGGGTCCGTGTGTCTTCACTGGGGGTGAGATAATAGTTCCATACACAGTTAAATTTGACAGTGCTGTTAACACATTCATATCAATGTACCCTGGACATCCCATACCTTTAGGCTTAGGCAATGGATTAATGTAAAGGTCATTGGGACACTTACATTTTACAAGGTGACATTTGGGCAACCCACTACACACGTTGTGATCTTTGACGTCTTAACATTAGGCTGTACAGTAATTTCCAATGTGTGACAGGTTCAATGGTGACCTAAGAAACATAGCTAGCGATGTCACAACCTCAGTATGTTCCTGTTCACATGTTGCTTTTGTGGTGTATGTGTTGTGTGTCCTAGAGGGTTGCTGTGCAGTGTGTATATAAGTAGGTTTTTGTACTAAGCAACAAGTAGTCCATTGCCCTACCGTCCATCCTGGATGTGTTCATTGATGGTGCAGTGATGGAAGATGTATGAGTCATGGACACTCCCAGGATATTTAGCCACGATGTTGGTGATCAATCCCTGGTGATCGACTATGGCCTGCAGGTTGATGGAATGCAGTCGATTGTACCAAGGACGTGTGGGAAGCCACTGATGAGGCAGAACCCCTGTTTTGTTTCCTGCTGCTTCTGCAGTGTGTTAGGGAAGCAGATGTGGTGGGGTGTCAGTCCAATGATGGAATCCAGTACTTTGGGCAAAAAGGTAGAGAATGATGGTTGTGATATTCCGCAAACCAGGGCACCAGTTGTTTGGAAAGAGCCACTTGCCAACATATGAAGTACGGCAAGCAGCTTGGTTTCTGTTGGGATGGGGCAGGGTGTCACCAAAGTGGGGGCCAACTGCGGTTCAATGTTGCACAGCAGCTGCTGAATGGCCTGCCAGTTCAACCGGTACCTCCGGATGATGTTGTGTTCCCTGAGGCCCTGAAGGGTGGTTCTGGGGTGGAATATCCTCTCCTGCCTTCTTGCCTGCCTTTGGGGTCCCTGCTGGTGTTGTTGTAGCTGCTGTTGTTGCTGCTGGGCTCTGCGTTTGCGTGCACACTGTATTAGAATCACTTTCATGTCTCCCTGTTGCTGCTCTGCTGTTTGTTCTGTGTGTTCTGATTAAATACAGGTGTGTTTGCCCCATTTTAACGCCTGCTCTGACCCAGGCGTTAAATTTTGATGCAAATCGGGCTCTGCGTAATTTTCTGGCTCCACCTCCCGGCTGTGCGTCATTTTTGCCCAAAAGCATAAATACGATGCACAGCCGTGCAAGCCATTTTTTGGACGGGGACGCCTACCTTGCATATGATTAGCGCGCGGCGGGTTGCCGCATCCAAAAAATTACGCACACAGCGGAATTTTGTCATCCGCGGGCTTGGGCGTCAAAGTTTAAATACGGGGCAACATTTGCGCTGTATGTGCGTCAGAATTTTGGACGCACAATCTGTGCAGACGGAGTATAAATGTGCCCTTATATGTTGTAATTATGTCAGCATGTTCTTGTGATATATAGCGAGGGTCTGACCTACTCGTTCGGAAACCCCCCGAGGAGTTGACAAAACGTTGATGACACCCGTTGGTATCAATTGGCCACAATAACCACCCGCCTGGACGTGTCAGTGAAGCATTAAACGTACCATTCTGGACCCACTCATTTAGCTCATTCATAGTTACATTTGTTACTTTTGCCAGTTATCATATTTTGCAGGGGCAAGTATACTAGGCATCTTTAATTCTCTAATTGTGGCTAAGCCTAAACAACTTGTTTGTTGTACTGTTTCATTTAAAAAGATAATTTGAACAGGGATGAGACATGCTCTAAACAATGTTTCTCTACCCTTGGTCTGCCAATGTTTTGTTCCCCAAATGCTTTTCAAATCAACATATTTTGACCAGTATTCATAATCTTCAATTGATAACCAGGAAACAAAGGAGTCTGAATATATAAATTTTGTTTTGGTCAATAACATATGTATATCCTTAGTAGGAGTTACCTTAAAATAATATGACTCAGCATTTTTTTGACGATGCCCAGAAAAATACGCAAACTTTTCAGTATAGGTTTTTGAACTCCCTTGCAGGGGGGATGGACAATGTTCCCATTGCGTGTAATTAAATATCGTTTTTGGACTGCTCGCTCTATGTATCAAGTGGTGCCCATGATAATTATAGCAAAACATATTACCATCATTTTCTTTAAACTGGTAAACATCTTCGTTTTCATAGACAGTATAATATTGCAATTCTGTCATCATAGAATCAACTGTTTTCATACCCCAATCATCAGATACAATGCCTGGTATGACTATATCGTTCATTGATAATTTTAACACATACGGTACTTGAATAATTTCAGTGGGACCATATATATCAAACATTACTTTGTCCCACACAATCCCATCAGGAATTGGTACTGCAGAAATGTTCACAAAAGACAAGTCTCTTCGAATCTTATTTGATGAAAAATGTGGTTTCAAAACCTCCTCCACCTGTTCAACCGCTGATCTCTCAGGAAGAAAATGACCATGTATTAACAAGAAAAAAGTAATGACAAAACCAATCCAAAGCAGAAAGGCTAGGACAGTCAAAGAAAGCCATACATAGTTCCATGGAAAAATGAAATATGTTTCTTTAAGCCAATGTAACAGCTTATGTGCACCTGACAGATCAGCTGTCGAATAAGCAAACGAGTTCGATAGACCGTCGTTGTAGTCGGCAAAGTAACCTGAGGCTGTTCGTGCAAATGGCGTAGCCGTGGCCAACGGTGGAGTTGGTGTTTCCTGTGGTGGTACACTATAGACAGCAGCATCCATCTGGCTAGTAGTCGTAGTGACTTGATCAAATGTTTCTAGATAGCTTGTTGTTAGTGGAACTAATGCAAGATCATCATCCACCCTCCCCAAGCTCAGAGAGGTATCAGCGTTGGTATAAACAACTTGATGTGGATCTTCTTCTCCAGTAGTGAGAGGGGTTCGGGAACTACTGGACGTTCCTCTTGGTTGGCTGTGCAGAATCGGCCACATGTTGTAGTTTGACATTGTCAATGGAAACAAAACGATTTTCTTTGGCACCTGGCAACGGTGGTAGAATAACAGTTCTGGTACCGTGTATCCCCAAGACAGGGACTGGTGCTCGATAAGAAGGGCCAAATTCATTTTTTACTGTGACCTTTTCACGTACAAGATCACCAACCCTGGGAATCCAGCCGGTAGATGTTACTGGCACATCCTTAATTCCTGTGTAGGCAGCACTTTTAGAAGAGTTATCTTCACGGAACTGTTGTAATTCCTGTAAAACAGTGACACAATCATTCATGTCACAAGGTGTTTCTGCTGCCTCCACACCAGGACCATCAAGATCCGGAACAAACATTTGTGTTCCGAACAGGCACTCATGTGAAGTACGACCCCCCCCAGGGACCTTCTTGCCAGGTTATTTAGTGCTCTCTGAACTCCATATAGGTGGGTTAGCCAACTATGACCCGTACCTAAGACTCTGGCTGTTAAGGATTGCTTTAAATCGCAGTTTAATCGCTCCACAACACTATTTCCCTTGGGATGAAATGGAGATGAGTACTGGAGTTGGACCCCCAACGAAGCCATGGTGTCCCTGAATGCCCTTGAGGCAAAAGCAGGGCCATGGTCCGAATGGAATGCCGCAACTGCATATGTACCGACAAAGACTCTCAAATCTTTAATAACAGTCCGAGCGTCAGCCGAGTGTTGTGGCCACACCCACACAAATCTGGAGCAGGAATCAACAGCGACTAATATGTATTTTTATGCACTATCAGGTGTTAATGGACCACAATGGTCCAAGTACACACATTGTAATGGTCTATTGGAAATTAAGAGAGGTGTCTGCGGCGTGGCGCTTGACCGTGGAAACTTTAATTTTTTGACAGATGTCACCACAAAGGACATACTGCTTAGTCTCTTTATAGAGACCGGGCCACCATTAACGGGCCTGTAAGAGTGAAATGGTAGCTGCCACACCAGCATGTGCAGATACCACCCCCTCATGCGCTGCTTTAATCAATTGAGGTCTTACATCTTTATTGGGGATGTCGCGTACGCCTGGAATTTTAACTTCAGCATTCAGCATATCTCCCATCAAGTATTGATATTTATTAGGAAATCCTTTAGGATAAGGTGTGCCATCAACCGTAGCTTTTATGGCAGCCATTATGTCTGTGTCTGGTTTGGAACTCAAATGAGTCACTGCAGCTACAGTGGCAACTGCTACTGCTGACTTTGTGGCTTCATCAGCCAAAGTATTTCCAGCAACATGTATTCCAACGCGCTGGTGTCCAAGTGTATGCACAACATGGTCCGATCCGTATGTTCTAGTGCCATCAGTAGAGCTCTTAGCACAGCCAATTGTGCTGTACAATCCCCCAAGGTATGTGTATAGGTATGTTGGGGACAGAATTTCTCCCCCTTCATATACCCACTTACGACTGTGCATGCAGCAGAATATTGATGTTTAGTTCCAATTGCTTGTTGCGCAGAGCCATTGGTGTACGTGACAATAGGCAATGTGTCTGCTAGAACTGGATATTCTACTTCATATTGTAGAAATTCTTGAGTTTGTAATTTTGGGTCGTAAATGTAGTCTATATCAGTGGCTGTTAGAGACATAGCCCATTGTATCCATCGTGGATGAAGTGCTTTTGTGTTCGGAATGCTAGCTTTTGTAACAGCCTCCAGGGCTGGAGTAGGAGAAACAACAATAATGCGCTTTCCTTGGGCAAGAGGTCTTTCTTTAATAACAGCCATCTGCACAGCAGTGAGAATTTTCTCCGTGGGTGCAGAGCGTTGTTCAGCAGCTGAATACAAATGTGATTTGTATGCAATCGGGACTGTCTCACCCTCATTAAATGTAACACAAGTGAAACCGATGGCCCCAGCTATTACCCTGATGACCAAATGTGTTTTATTGTCCCTTGTGTGTAAATGTTTTGCTGCTAGCATAGCTGTCTGTAAATCTCAAATAATGCGTGTATGTTCAACCGTCCAGAATTTACCTGAGAAATCGGGACGTATTAAGTCATGCAATGGTTTTATGCGTGTTGCATAATCAGGAATGTATGTTCTGCCAAAATTTAGAAAGCCCAACAATGATTGAAGTTTTTTAATCGTATTTGGTGGTTGTAATTGTGCACATTTTTTAAAAAATTGTGGTGCTAGGCTCTTCCCTTCACTCGACAGCTCATATCCCAAAAACAGGGCGCTGAAGAAGGCGATTTTTTACTTTTTAAAGTTAAATTTGTAGCCGGGTTCGGCAAACCCTACAACAATGCGGGCTACCCGTCTTAAATGTTGTAGTAACTCATCATCTGTGAGATATATATCATCCACATATGACAATGCTTCAGGGTCTATCTTGTGTAAAATAGCAGTCACACAAGCCGCAAACAGTCCTGGGCTGTTCTTATACCCCTGGGGCAAAAAACTAAATTTTTTCTGGGAGCCCAATGCACTAAAGATTGTTAAATCCCTGCTTTCAGGCACTATATTCTGGCAGAAGACCCATTCAAGATATCTAAAGTTGTTTTGTATTTTTTCCGCACTATGTTGCTCATTAGTGTAGTGCTATGTGAGTTTTGTATAGCATATGTACGTGTATGCCTGTTTAGATGTCAACAGTCCAAGACTATTCTGTATGAATGGTCCGGCTTAACTACAGAGAATATGGGGTTATTCATCGGTGAGACACAGGGTTCAATCACACCCTGGTATTCTAATTGCGTGAGTATCTCTCTCACCGGTGCCCTTGCTTCATGTTTTATGAGATACTGCGGTTGTGGCTGAGCTTCACTTTTAATGGGATTGACATGGTGTGGAGAGTCCCTATCCCACCCTACGTGATTTCTATATTACGCAGGTGCTTGTGCTAGAGCCCATTCTATAGAATAGGACTCAGCGAGTTCCTCTGGAACAAGGGGTGAGAAAGAAGGTTTAATAACTTTGCGGAAAAAATCAGGTGGCCAATCTTGTTCGGCCAACAAGATGTCATATACTTTGACTACACGGTCCCAAAAGATTGCGTGTATAGTGCGTTCAATGTCTCCTTCCAGTTGTAGTGTTACTTTATACACCCTATTTGGTTCGGAGACACGCATTTCCGCTGTTTCTACTTGTATAAAGTCATCAGTTGCTTTCACCTCCAGATGCTCTAGAAGATTCCGGTGAACTATTGTGACCTCTGCTGCGCTGTCTAGCAGTGCTAGAGCCCAGTTCTTGTTCTTCTTCAGCTGCCACTTTTTTCTTTTTAAATTATTGTTTTTGTTGTACCGGTTTCTCTTCCTTTTTAACAGAAACCTCCGAAGAGCGTTGTGATTCCTGTCTCGGTTTCACGTACTCTGTTCTCCGCTCTGATCGCCCACCTCTCTCATTTCTCTTTTCCGATGAGTCCTGAAAGGAGCAAGATTGGCGTGTATCAGTATATTGATATCTATCAGGCGTTTTTATATTCTCTCTATTCCTGAGTTTATATCTATTCGGTGGGGTCTCCACTCGTGGAGATTCTCCCCTTTCTTTTTTAGGTGTTTGTTGTTTTTTCTCCCAGCGTTTCTTAGTACCCTCAGGTTGCTGTTTAGTATTATCTTTGTTAATTTTACCCTGAATTTGAGGTTTTTGTGGGCTAGCCCCTGGGCTATCTCGACCGATACTTGAATAAGTTTCCGCTATTATTTTAGGCAGCTCTCGTTCCTGATCTTGTTACGGAACGTCACTAAGCCGCATGCGCACTGCGAGTGCAACTGCTTCCCCTTTAAAGTTACTTAGGATGATTGAAGAAACTGTGGCAAAATTCCCCATCAGTTGCATTCCCAAATCTAGGGCCGGAGCAGCCCCATATTCATCTCGAATTTGCTTAAGCACTTCCGGTAGGTTGGCAAGTGTCGGTGTACCGTGTGCCGTCGTATAGAGCGCTGAAAATACCGTGCCCCATGTGTTACAGTGTTCAATTGTATGGACCATCCCAAAGGGCAAGCACATAGTTAATATTCTATGTTTATCCTGAGGTCCGTATGGGGAAATACTGCCTCCAGCGTATGTGCTAGTAAGTGCATCGTGAGAGGTTGTCTCATGTTAAGAGCTATTTGTACAACCTGGGGATTCGCCATCATAGAAGCATTAAGAGTTCAGAGAAGGCACACCAAGACGGGTTTTTTCTTTTTAAAGTTCAAGCTTGAACAACCACCAGCTAAAATAGGATTACCTATGCGGCTGTGGTGGAAATCCTCAGCACCACGTACATCTCCGTATGCGGAACTGAGATGTCACTATATACAATGAGACTGAGATTATCTGGTGGACCCGAAAATTAGAGCCTGACCAAACGTTGCCGGCGCCATGTCACGTAGGCTCTCATTATCTTAATGAGACTACTGGAATTTGAGCAACAAGATCGTCCACGATGTGGGGGACTGAGTCTAGCCCACAGTAGATGACACTTGTCACTCCAAATCCAGGTTTTGCTCCACCTAACCAGCAGTGCCTCATCTCTCCCAGATGGTAGAGACAATTGGGCAGCCAAGCGCATGACATCTCAATACTTCTCAGGGAAGTCGTGGTCACTCAGGTCACAACTGGTTCTCTAATACACAGTGCGGTCTCATATATAAATGACAATAGAGGCAGTATAAGTTTTAAGCATTGGTTTAATAAAACAACTGCATTTTGGATAACAAAGTGTGAGCCACAATAACCAGAACTACATCACACAATAATATTAAAATAGTAACGATGAGAGTGAAGCACAAGAATAAGGCTATCATAGTGGCGCTAGATTATTCTCTCTCTAAGTTATATTTCGAACACAGCATGTTAAGCTCTAAGCCTGCCTTTCAGGTTCTCCCGGGAGGACATCAGCCCTTATACCTGAGCAAAGGCCTGTAATCTGCATCAGCATCTGCAACGGGGCATTCAGCAAACAGTTGTGGCTCCCTGGCTGGAATCTCCCACTTGACGGTGGGCAGATGGGGCATCTTGCTGCGTATACTCTATCTGTTTCAGACACTTCCTCTCACTCCACCACCTAGCACTCTAGCTACGCTTCAGACAGTGATTTTGGAGTTTATCTGGGACCGGAGACCCGCACGGATATCCCTCACACTTTATATCGCTCTAAGTTGGAGGGGGGGGTTGGCGGTGCCCTGTCTGTTAAGATATTATCAGGTGGCTCAGCTGTGTTTTTTAGAGGAGTGGAGCCGCCTGTTGACAGAAAAGCACTGGTGTTTTATGGACCAGGCGGTTGCTTGGTCCCACATCTGGAGGGAACCCTGGTTACGACGTCGGCATAGAGCAGCGGGGCTCTACTCCTCTCCTATCGCGGGGCGACCTTTGAGGTGTGGGATGCGGTGGCTCTCAGCTGCGGCCTGACAACTTTCCCTTCCCCCATGGCACCGATATGCGTGAACCCAGAGTTTGCTCCCGGCCTGAGTTCGGAGTGCTTTCAGTGTCTGCATGCTGGGGGGTGCAGAAGGGTGGGGAGCCTATTTGACAAAGATGGTATTATTCCCTTTGACCAACTGCGGGAGACCTATCGTTTAACGGAAGCAGATAGATTGACTTATTACGAGGTCCGGCATTGGGTGCTACAGCCAACAGTTAATCCCCTAGTTGCCAGAACGCTCACTGCATTTGAGAAATGGCTTGTAGGGAAGAAAGATGATAAGCGGTTGGTATTGGAAATTTATGCACAACTCCTCAGCGCCATACCATTTGCCAAGATGAGGGGGCATAAGTGATGGGAGAAGGAGATAGAGAGAGAACTGACAGAGGAGGAGTAGGAGGGAATCTATTTTAGGGCGCACCACACAGCTCACCATAACCCGGGGGTTGAAACGGCCTATAAGATAGCTACTTCTTGGTACTTGACTCCTTCGAGGATTCGAGAGTGGGACCCCACTAAGTCTGGGCTCTGCTGGAGGGTTGTGGAAATCCAGGCACACTCATTCACCTGCTGTGGCACTGCCCAAAGCTGACAAGATATTGCAACGGCATTTTGGATGAAATCGATAGAGTATTTTGCAGAGAGATCCCAAGGCTCCCGACGTACACCATTTTGGCCATTTAGCTAACCCTCTCACCTTTCCCTTCCGCTCTTTGAAGGGTTGTCAGATTGCCCATCGCCCTCAATGCGGCACCTCAGGTGATTCTCGGCTCATGGGGCATGGATGGGATTCCGAGCTATACCTCCTGGCTTTATAAGCTCTGGCATATTCTTGCAATGGAGAAACTAAGGCCCATATTTATACTTTTTGACGCACAACTGCGCCAACGCATTTGTGCGTCAAAAATTTTACCGCCGGCTAACGCCATTCCAATGCGCCATGCGGGTGCCTTATTTATGGAATGACGTTAGCCGGCGCTGCGGACTGGTGTGCGTCAAAAAAAATGACTCACACCAGGCAGGAAAATGGGAGTTGTGCGTCAAAAAATGGGGCAAGTCAGGTCTGAGGCAAAATTCACGCCTCAAACCGGATTTGCACCATTTTTTTTGACGCCCAACCTCCATTGACATGACTCCTGTCTTAGCAAAGACAGGAGTCATGCCTCATTGCCCAATTGCCATGTCCAGGGGACATATGTCCCCTGGGCATGGTCATTGGGCATAGTGGCATGTAGGGGGGCCCAAATCAGGCCCCCCTATGCCACCAAAAAAATCTGAAAAAAATACTTACCCGAACTTACCTTTACTTCCCTGGGATGGGTCCCTCCATCCTTGGGTGTCCTCCTGGGGTGGGCAAGGGTGGCAGGGGTTGTCCCTGGGGGCAGAGGAGGGCACCTCTGGGCTCCTTCCGAGCCCACAGGTCCCTTAATGCCTGCCCTGACCCAGGCGTTAAAAAACGACGCCCATCAGGCTGTGCGTTGTTTTTTAAGGCCCACCCCCTCCTGTGCATCAAAATGACGTCAGAGTATAAATATGGGGCACAGGCCTTAAAGTCATTTTTTGGAAGGGAACGCCTACCTTGCATATAATTAACGCAAGGCTGATTCCCCCTTCCAAAAAATGACGCACATGGTGGAATTTTGACGCCCACGGGGTCGGACGTCAAAGTATAAATATGGGGCAGGGTTTGCGCCAATTGTGCGTCAACATTTTTGACGCACATTTGGCGCGAACAGAGTATAAATATGCCCCTAAGTTTAGCTGCCAGTCAGAGGGCAGATGAAATGGCTGAGTTGTGGAGACCCTTTATCCAGATTCTATCCGCTGAATTTAACAAACTTACATGCCCGTATATCTGAAGGTCCTGAGGTTGCTTGGCGATGCTTGATCGGGCGGAGGTAGTAGGGCCTGGGGGGGAGTCGTGTGAGGTGATTCTAATGGATGGGGTGTGAGGTTCGGGTGGGCGCGGGATGGTGCATGGCTGAGTATAGCTGTGAGGGGTTATGTTGCTTTATTTTGTTCTTGTTGTATTCAATTTTTCCTTCTATTCTCTGTCTTTTCTTTTCGGCGAGCCATCGGACTTTGATGGTTTTCATTCTGGTTTGTGGCTAATTGATGCAGGAGGGACAAGAATGTGTTCAGCTCTGGCTGTTTAGCCTTCTTTACTGGAGCTACTTCTTGGGGCTATCTGACAGATGATGCTATACGCTGCCGGCCAGTGAGGTTGTAGGCGCACAGCTGTGTAATGTGTTTCTTGCATCTTAAACTAATAATAAACAGATTTGATCCATAAAATGTTGCCAGCCAACCAGATATCTGCACTGGGACAGTCGGATCCGAGGAGGATCCACCTACCTCTATATATATATTTTTAAACTCTAAAATCCCTAAAACTACTAAAGAGATTTACACTAAATCACAAAACACATGCTTTTGTGCCCAAGATCCTGCTTTCTGCCAAACTTGGTGCATTTCCGTTCTGCAGTTCGGGTTGTAGTTGTGTTAAAAATTTTGAACAATCCCATTGTCATAGAATGAGTAAAAAGTTTTTTGGGACTTCCCCTTATTCTCATCCCCACGTGACATATCACCCCAAAACTTTGTAAAAAGCAGCTGAACTGACCAAAGTATATGGTTTGAAACTTTTGTGAAGATTCGTCAAGTGGCGCCAAAATTATTGGCTAAAAAAAAACACCATGGGGGTCATTCCGACCCCGGCGGTCATGGACCGCCGGGGTCGGCGGGCGCACTGCCAACAGGCTGGCGGTGCTCCGCAGGGCATTCTGACCGCGGCGGTATGGCCGCGGTCAGAACAGGAAAACCGGCGGTGTCCCGGCGGTTTTCCGCTGCCCTGAGGAATCCCCCATGGCGGCGCAGCTTGCTGCGCCGCCATGGGGGATTTCGACCCCCTCACCGCCATCCTGTTCCTGGCGGTTCCGACCGCCAGGAACAGGATGGCGGTGAGGGGTGTCGTGGGGCCCCTGGGGGCCCCTGCAGTGCCCATGCCAATGGCATGGGCACTGCAGGGGCCCCCGTAAGAGGGCCCCACTTAGAATTTCAGTGTCTGCTTAGCAGACACTGAAATTCGCGACGGGTGCTACTGCACCCGTCGCACCCTTCCCACTCCTCCGGCTCCATTCGGAGCCGGCTTCCTCGTGGGAAGGGGTTTCCCGCTGGGCTGGCGGGCGGCCTTCTGGCGGTCGCCCGCCAGCCCAGCAGGAAAGCCAGAATGGCCTCCGCGGTCTTTCGACCGCAGAGCGGCCATATGGCGGTTCCCACCAGGCGGGCGGCGACCGCCGCCCGCCGGCCTCAGAATGAGGCCCTATGTCTAAGGTAAAACCAGGTTATAAAACCGTCAACATTCACTAAAAAACATAGGGGCATATTTAAGAAAAGTGGTGCTGCACCTAGTGTAGCGCCACTTTCCTTGCATCCCTTAGCGCCCTCTTACTGGCACCATGTGTGCACCATATCTATGATATGGTGCACCATGGTGCAGGGTAGGGGGCAATAGCATAATTTTTGTTGACGCTATTGATGTACTCTGCAGGAGTAGCACCAAAATATTGGCACTACTCCGGCAGAGTTCATAGGAGCCATTATAACTAATTTAAGCCCTTGAATCTCTTAGATTTCCTTACGCCGTTTTTTCAGGCCTCTAATGGGGGAGTGCACCTTTTGCATACAATATGCCTGGCGCGGTTCCGACCGCCAGGAACAGGATGGCGGTGAGGGGTGTCGTGGGGCCCCTGGGGGCCCCTGCAGTGCCCATGCCAATGGCATGGGCACTGCAGGGGCCCCCGTAAGAGGGCCCCACTTAGAATTTCAGTGTCTGCTTAGCAGACACTGAAATTCGCGACGGGTGCTACTGCACCCGTCGCACCCTTCCCACTCCTCCGGCTCCATTCGGAGCCGGCTTCCTCGTGGGAAGGGGTTTCCCGCTGGGCTGGCGGGCGGCCTTCTGGCGGTCGCCCGCCAGCCCAGCAGGAAAGCCAGAATGGCCTCCGCGGTCTTTCGACCGCAGAGCGGCCATATGGCGGTTCCCACCAGGCGGGCGGCGACCGCCGCCCGCCGGCCTCAGAATGAGGCCCTATGTCTAAGGTAAAACCAGGTTATAAAACCGTCAACATTCACTAAAAAACATAGGGGCATATTTAAGAAAAGTGGTGCTGCACCTAGTGTAGCGCCACTTTCCTTGCATCCCTTAGCGCCCTCTTACTGGCACCATGTGTGCACCATATCTATGATATGGTGCACCATGGTGCAGGGTAGGGGGCAATAGCATAATTTTTGTTGACGCTATTGATGTACTCTGCAGGAGTAGCACCAAAATATTGGCACTACTCCGGCAGAGTTCATAGGAGCCATTATAACTAATTTAAGCCCTTGAATCTCTTAGATTTCCTTACGCCGTTTTTTCAGGCCTCTAATGGGGGAGTGCACCTTTTGCATACAATATGCCTGGCGCAGGCATAATGTAGCGCAAAGGGTTACAAAGTTGCGCAATTTATGCATTGCACCACTTTGTAAATATAGCACGAGGATTTTGGCCTCGTTGGGCTACGGTAGCATAAAAAAATTACGCTAATGTGGTGCAAGGTGGCGCTACGGGCTCATAAATATGACCCATAGGTTACAGGGACGTTATAGGAAGGTTCAAATTTTAAAGCTAGAAATATAGCTGCTAGAGTTATTACACATACCTATAACTCATGCCCTAGGGTAACTATAACTCACGCCATTGCCATGCAGGGATAATATCAATGATGTCATAAAAGTGATGTATTTTCTGGAGTAATTAGCAGTGCATGGCAAGGGAGTGAGTTATAATTACCTCATGGCATGTTATGCTGACACTGCCCCTCCTAACTTCCCAGCGTGTTCAACTTCTTGCCTCTCTACCCTCCTCCCTGCCCTCACTTATCTGGGTCTGTGTCCTTGACCTCTGCCTTCCCACAGTTTTTTAATGAACAACAAGCTTGCCCCATGCCTAAAACCAACATTAATGTATTGTTGTGTAATGTAATTGATGCTCATGTAAAGCACTCCAATTTCTTTGGGTCAAGTCTGCGCTATATAAAACTGCAAAAAGATAAGAAAGTGGTGCATCAGCTGTAATGCTCCACTTTTCTGCACCCCCTAACATCCCCTAAAGTCACCATGGTAGTGCTGTATTTACTATACAGCCCACCATGGTGCATGTTAGCGCAATAGTGTGCTATTACAGCACTTTGCTGGATAAGCAACAAATGGTGGCGTTAGTCCAGCAAAGCAGAGAAAGGTCCATAGGTTATTATGGGAGCATCACTTTAATGCCTGCTCTGAGCAGGTGTTAAAAATAACAGAAAAAATGGCACAGTGAAATCTTGTAAATTTCACTACGCCATTTCTTTGGGTCTCCCTGCTTGGGAACATCCCCCTAGCATACATTATTCTTGGCACAGGTATAATGTAGCACAAGGGGTCACAAAGCGGTGCAATGCATGCATTGCACTACTTTGTAAAAATGGTACACAGTGGGTGCCTCTTTAGTGCCCTAAAACACGTAAAAATAATGATGCTAGGGCAGCTCAAGGAGATTTAAGGGGCTTGTAAATACGCCCATATGGGCTATACTTAGGTTACATTTGGCTGATATTCATCCTACATTCCCGCTCTTTCTTCTCTTGTGGCTATCTTGGAAGACTTATTTGCTATAAAGATCCCTAATTTCCTCATTCCCTGAATCAGCCTCAGCAGAAAATGCTTTCAGTTTTCTATTTCAGTTACAACAAGACGGCATTCAGATGTGTCACACTTTTGGCACAAATACAGAATATTAACACTCTAGTTGCTCATTAGAAAAGCTTCTAATCTCCAGGGAGGTAACGGGCAGTCTGCTCCTTGTGTTAAATGTGTGGCAGCCTTCAGGGCATCAAAAGCGGTCTGGCAAGCCTCTGTCCAGATCACCTTCTTAGGTTGCTTCTTGGAAGTCGACTCATTCAAGGGGGCAACAATGGTTCCATATCCATTGACAAACCTCCTGTAATAGCCAGTGAGGCCTTAAAAGGCCTTCACCTCAGTCTGGGTCTTGGGAGGCTCACTGGCCACTCTCTACCTGGTGTCCTAAATAAACCACTAAGCCTTGCCCTATTTGGCCCTACTTGCCTTAATAGTGAGGCCTGCCTTTTGCAGGGTCTCCAATACTCTGTAGAGGTGCTTCAAGTGTTTCTCCCAAGTGGAACATCATCCAGGTATGCTGCATTGAAGTCATCCAGCCCAGTCAACACCTGGTTGACCAAATATGGAATGTGGCAAGGGCATTTTTCATCCCAAAAGGCATCACTTTAAACTGGAAGTGTTCACCTTTGGTAGCAAATGCTGACCCCTCCTTGGCCCCCTCAGTTAAGGCAATCTGCCAATACTCAGATGTCAAATCAAACATGCTAAGGTATTTGGCAGCTCCTAACCGATCTATGAGTTCATCAGACTGGGGGATGGGGTATGTGTCAGTTTTAGTGACCACATTGAGACCCTGGTAGTCTACACAGAACCAGAGTTCTGGGCTGGCACCAGGAGCAGCAGCCTTTGGGACCAAGACCACAGGGCTGGCCCAAGGACTACTAGAAAACTCAATCACCCCTAGGTATCACATCTTAGACACCTCGGGGCATATTTATACTCCGTTTGCGCCGAATTAGCGTCGTTTTTTTCGACGCAAATTCGGCTCAAAACTAACGCCATATTTATACTTTGGCGCTAGACGCGTCTAGCGCCAAAGTATGAGTAAAGAGCGTCATTTTTTAGCGTGATCGCCTTCCTTGCGTTAATGAGATGCAAGGTAGGCGTTCCCGTCCCAAAAAATTACTGCGACGCAAATGCGTCGTATTTATACTCCCGGGCAAAAATCACGCCCGGGAGTTGGCGGGGCAGAAAACCCCGCATTTGTGCCACTTTTTAACGCCTGGGTCAGGGCAGGCGTTAAGGGACCTGTGGGCTCAAAATGAGCCCACAGCTGCCCTCCCATGCCCCCAGGGACCCCCCCTGCCACCCTTGCCCACCCCAGGAGGACAACAAAGGATGGAGGGACCCATCCCAGGGACATTCAGGTAAGTTCAGGTAAGTATACATTTTTTATTTTTTTTCATTTTGTTTTGGCATAGGGGGGCCTGATTTTTGCCCCCCTTCATGCCACAATGCCCAATAACCATGCCCAGGGGACATAAGTCCCCTGGGCATGGCCATTGGGCAAGGGGGCATGACTCCTGTCTTTACTAAGACAGGAGTCATGTAAATGGCGTCTGGGCGTCATTTAAAATGGCGCAAATCGGGTTAAGACGTTTTTTTTGCGTCAACCTGACTTGCGCCATTTTTAAGACGCCCTAACGCCATTTTTCCCTACGCCTGCGCTGCCTGGTGTACGTGGTTTTTTTCCACGCACACCAGGCAGCGGCGGTCTGCTTGCGCCGGCTAACGCCATTCAATAAATACGGCGCCCGCATGGTGCTTCAGAATGGCGTTAGCCGGCGCAAAATTTTTTGACGCTAAACTGCGTTAGCGCAGTTTAGCGTCAAAAAGTATAAATACGGGCCCTCATCTTTGATGCAGGCCCGGAACTTATCAATCACCCTATAAACCTTCTGTTTAATGGGTGGACTGTCCCCAGTGTCCACATCATGTGTGCACAAGTGTGTGACCCCTGGTATCAAATAGAACAGGGAGGAAAACTGCCCCAACACCTGGTGACAGTCCCTCTGCTGTTCGGCGGTCAGGGAGAGGGAGAGGTTCACTATCTCCACAGACCCATATTTCTCTCCAGCAGACAGGAGGTCAGGAAGAGGCTCACTCTCTTCCTCCTCCCCGTCATCTGTCGCTGGGAGCATGGACAATTCAGTCCGCTCAAAGTGTGGTTTGAGACAGTTCACATGCAGGACTCTCAAGGGGTTCCTGGGAGTCCGCAGGTCCACCAGGTAGGTGACTTCACTCTTGCGCTCCACCACCTCATATGGCCCAGTCAACTTGTCCTGGAGTGCCCTGGGCTCCACTTACACCATTACCCACAATTTTTGCCCAGGCTGAAAGTTGACCAGGGTGGAATTCTGGTCATACCGCCGTTTCATGTCTGCCTGGTTTGCTTCCAGGTTCTCTTGCGCAAGAGCTCTGCAGTTGGCAGCCTGGTTTCTGAAGGGCAGCATGTAGCTAAATACATCGTGGGGAGGTCTACCGGGAGTTTTCTCTAAACCCTTCTTAACCAGACTCAAAGGTCCCCTGATAGGGTGGCCACTCAGTAACTCAAAATGACTAAATCCAAGTCCTTTTTGAGGAACCTCCCTGTAGGCGAACAGAAGGCATGGCAAGAGAATGTCCCACTTCAGCCCCAAGGGCACTGACAGGCCCATGATCATGCCTTTTAAGGTGTGGTTGAATCTCTCAACCAGACCATTGCTATGGGGGTGGTAAGGAGTAGTGAACTTATACGCTACCCCCACACTCCTGCCACAGAGACTTTATGTAAGTAGATATAAAGTTGGTACCCCTATCAGATACCACTTCCTTGGGGAACCCCATGGTGGTAAAAACCCCCATCAATACATGACCCACCACAGGGTGAGTGATTGATCTCAAAGGAATGGCTTCTGGGTACCCTGTGGCATGATCCACCAAGACCAGGACGAACCTGTTGTTCATGGCTGTCTTGGTACCCAGAGGCCCCACAATGTCAATACGGACCCTTTCAAAGGGGGTACTAACCACTGGAAAAGGTTGTAGAGGAGCCTTACATTTCTCCCCACTCTTGCCACTTGTCTGACATATCTGGCAAGACCTGAAATGAGCATCTGAGTGCCTGTGCATTATGGGCCAGTAAACCTGGATGACAAGCCATTCAAAGGTCTTGTCCTGCCCCAAATGCCCAGCTCAAGCCACATCATGAGCCAGACCCAGTAGGAAGGCTCTGAAGCACTAGGAACCACCAGCAAATGGGCTGACCCAGGCTCAGCAACCTAAGGCTCAATCTACAGGAGGCCGGCCTCCCAATTTATCAGGTGAGAGCCTGGCTTCTTCCCAGCCGCCTGGTCTGAAGCCTGCTGCCACAAACCCACTAGAGCAGGGCATGTTTTCTGTGCCTAACAGAATGCCTCCCTGGAGGGACACTCTTCTTGCTGCCACTGTGACAGCTTAGGGATCTCCCCCATCTCAGCCACCTGTTACCCTGTAGGCTCCGGAGCGTCACCCTCAGACTCCGCCTCTTCCCAGGGCATGGGAACTTCTGGGGCTGGTTTCCCACGCTCTTGTCCTTCCTTTTTTTGGTGGCTCCCTGGGCCACTGTTTTAGGCTCCAGGGGCTCCTGACCACCCTGACGGGCTGCCATTGACCTGGTGGATATGCATACCCACTGAGGCAAACCCAACACCTCTAAGTGTGACCTGTGTTCCACCTCCTTCCAAGGGGAATCATCCTGGTCATTGCCAAGCAAACAATCCACAGGCATGGTGGAACTCACAGCTACCTTCAAGGAACCTGAGACCCTCCCCCATTCAAAGGGAACCTGCGCCACTCTGCACAGGTGCTCTGAGTTGTCCACTATGACTACTTGGTGAAGTACATGGGGATCTATCTGCTCTTCAGACACCAGGTGACTCCTCACTGTAGTCACACTGGCTCCTGTGTCTCTCAGAGCCTCCACCCTCTATCCATTCATGGTCACCCGCTACCTGTACTTTTTTGCGTTCTCAGGCACTAGGGTTCTCTGGACCATCTCAATGTCCCCTAGTGAGACAAGGGTCATCTCAGCTGGCTCTCACCCACCTGGAACCAACTCTTCCCCAAGCGCTACACTAGCCAAACCCTGGGACTGAGCACCAGTGGGTGCCAGTGTACGCTCAGATCATTTGGGATCCCCCCTCACATGACCCAGCTGGTCCATGGCTCCTTTCCATGGGGGGCTGGGAATCCTTACCCTGGGACCTAGGTTGGGGCCTTTAGTGAACTCCCCCTGTTTACCCTTACTCCCCTTTCTTCTGAGTGCGACCCTGTCCACCCTTGGCGTGGTCTCCCTAATACCTCTTCTGGACCCTGGTGCTCTCCAGCGGTCCGCTTCCTACGCAAGCTTCCTGGGGTCAGTCACTTGCTGTCACCTTACTGCCCTTCACCCAACCATTCAGTGACCTGGAAAATAAAGCAACACATTCCAGCCATGTTTGGGATTCCTTCCTCTTATAGAAACTAAACTTGTCCTTATACTGCTCATGAGTGAGACCATATCTTGTGAGTAGGGCATCCTTCATGATAGAGTAGGTGAGCCCCGGGGATCCCCTAAGGATCTCAGAGTATCCATCCACTTTATCTCAATATGCTTTCATAGACCCGCCCCCTAATGAGCTTCAGGGACCATATTCATATGGAGAGCAGACTCATTCCCCTTGAACCACCAGAATACGTCATCTTCCCTTTCATAATCCTTCACAAGGTCTTTAGGAATGTGCACCTACCAATGTGATATTGCTGCCACCAACCCTACTGGACTGGCTCCTCTGATCCAGCTCCCTCAAGCTGCGCACATGAGCCTCCAGTATCTTCTTCTCCTATATGGCCATTCTCCTTTGTGTCACCTCCCTTTGTATCCTAAACTTTTCCAACTCCAACTGGTGAACCCTCTCTGCCTGTCTGTCCTGTAACTCTTCAGGAGTCAGACCCTTTGATGACACATTGCTACCTGCCCTGGAGACTCTCTCCCTGGATATATCAGGCCCACTCACTATACCATTATGTATGGATTGCACCTCCTTAACTCCATCCTCCCCCTCCCCCTTTGTGTGCCCCTCAGCTTCCTTGGCAGTCACCCAGGCCCTTAGTGCCTTCTGCAACTCCTCCTTCCTGGTAGAGCCCTTAATGGGACAGGAAGGATTTTTGCAGAACTGCCACAAATGAGCAACTGTGTAGTTCTCCAGTTTCCATAAATCCAGAGCAGCTCCAGCTGATGCAACTCCAGATTGAAACATGATGAAGAATCAACAAGAGTGCAACTACCAAGGCAGAAAAAAGAGTTCCCAATGAAGTTCAAGAAGCCAATCAAAGATCAGCAAAAATATGGAAGTAGAAAAAAAAAATCCAAAAGAGAAAAAGTAAAAACAAGCTGTATGTGGTCAATTAATGATCTGCAATGAAGACAGTAGTGTACACTTAATCACTGTATGTCAAGTAGAAATACAAGTCTAAACCTCATCGCTGACCACCAGTGTTAGAAATGGGGTCTTTGGTTGGCAATCAGGTTACCCCCTGTCCAAGCATGGACCCTCACCCTAGTCAGGGTGAAAGAGAATCACCCTTGCTTAACCCCCACTCACCACCTTGGTAGCTTGGCACGAGAAGGCAGGCTTAACTTCAGAAGCAATGTGAGAAGTATTTGTACCAACACACACAGTAACTCAGTGAAAACACTGCATAAATGACACAACACAGGTTTAGAAAAACAGGCAATATTTATCTATACAAACAAGAACAAAATAACAAAAATCCAGCAGACTAAAATGCCACATTATTAATTTTTGAAGAATAAGAGTAATCCTTGGAAAACAGTGAGAATGCTGTTGTTACACAAAGTACCTGCTTGGTGTCAAAAATAAGCCGCATGGGCAAGCGTGCGTCGGTAAAGGGTAGCGATGCATCGATTCTTACACACAAGTGAGGCCTTGCGTTATTTCATTTTCTGTTTGGGTTGGCGATGCAAGCCCGCCAGAGAGCAATGCGTCAATTTCCAGATGGGGCACCTCTGATCCACGCCGAGTTGGGTTAACTTTGAAGCCCAGGGACGATGTGTTGAAAATCCGGTCGCAAGGTATCACAAAACCACGCTGCGTGGGGTTTGCAACAGCATCTATTAGCGGGTGTTACGTGTCATTTCTCAAGCCACATTGCGTCGATCTTCTAGCAGCGATGTAGGTGGAGCATTGAATGTCAGCCTTGTAATGGAAGGTGCATCAAAAATTGCCCTGCACAACGGTATGTGCCTGGATTTTCAGTTCTTGTCTGCCAACTTCATTTTTCAAGGGCCCAGGAACCGGATAGGGCACCACTTGGCAGGACAGGAGTCTCAGCAGAGAGTCCAGGTGCTGGCTGGGGAACTCTTTGATGGCCCTAAGACTTCAACAACAAGAGGCAAGCTCAGTTCAAGCCCTTTAAGATTCTTCTCAAGCAGTAATGCAACAAGTCCAGTCTTTGTTCCCTTTCACAGGTAGAAGCAGCAACTGCAGGATAGCCCACCAAAGCACAGTGACAGGCAAGAGCAGCACTTCTCCTCAGCTCTTCAGCTCTTCTCCTTGGCAGAGGTTCCTCTTGAATCCAGAAGTGATCTATTTTTCAGGGGTTTTGGGTACCCTTTGTATACCCCTTTATGCCTTTGAAGTAGGCCTACTCATCAGGACATGCAGGTTACACCCCAGCTCCATTTGTGTCACTGTTTAGAGAAGAGGTGCAAACAGCCAAACTGGCCCAGACAAGGAATTCACAAAGAGGTTTAAGCAGGAAAATGGCTATTTTCTAAAAGTGTCATTTTCGAGCACACAATCTAAAAACAAACTTTACTAAAATATGTTTTTAAATTGTTAGTTCAAAGACCCTAACCTCCATATTTCTATCTGCTCCCAAAGGGAATCTACACTTTAATAATATTTAAAGGCAGCCTCCATGTTAACCTATGAGAGAGATAGGCCTTGTAATAGTGAAAAACTAATTTGGCAATATTTCACTGTCAGGACATGTAGAACATATACATACATGCCCTACCTTTAACATACACTGCACCCTGCCCATGTGACTACACATGGGCACACACAGACACTGCAGTGGCAGGTCTGAGCCATGTTTACAGGGCTGGGCACCTCTAGTGCACTTATTAGTAAATAAAATATGCCAATCATGGAAAGTCAATCACACATACATTTTGCATAGGAGCACTTGCACTGGATAGCAGTGGTAAAGTGCCCAGAGTAACAAAAACAGAAATTAACAACGTGGGAAACAGAGGCAAAAAGTTAGGGGAGACCACACCACGGATGCCAAGTCTACTAGCAGGCATTAAAAATGCCTATAAAAATGACGCAAAGAAATCTCTTAGATTTCTTTGAACTTCTTTTTTTTCGGCCCCACCTAGTGCCAGAACCCCCCCCCCTTGCATACATTATGCCTGGCGCAGGCATAATGTGGCACAAGGGGTTACAAATAGGCAAAATGAAATAATACAGAATATTTGGGGTTTTGGATGTTGGATCAGTCAGATGCCCCTCAGTATTTTACAGAGTAAAGGGTGTACACCCATGGGTTTACCATCTATTTAATGGTGACCCGTTGAGATGGCTGATCGCATTTGTTAATAGATCTGTATACTAGGCCTTGGCATGCTAAAGAAGACAGGAAGTTTATTATGAGAGCTAAATCTGTGACCAAGAGATCCACATGCCTCTCATTGCACCAGCAAACCCACTGTTCCCAGGCTGAGGCCTAATGCTTGTGCATGCCAGGGTCCCAATATTGTTTATGATTGTTTAAGGAAGAAAGAATATCATTCAGAAAGTCCCAGGCCCAGATTTAAGAAAAGTGGTGCTTCATGTCATAAAGCACCCCTTTTGTTGCGACCTATCGAGCCCCCCTAACACTACCATGTGGGTGCCGTATTTAACATACAGCGCACCATTGTGAAGGTTAGGGACAATAAAGTAATAATTTTTTACTCTATTGTTGTACTTTGCAAGATTAGCGCCAAAATCATTGGTGCTAATCCTGCAAAGTATGTAGAGGCCCATTGAAATTAATGGTGTGCATCCTTTTTTACGTGTGCTCTGTGCAGGTGTTAAAAATGCTGCCTGAACCAATTCTGGAGGAAAAAATCTGAATTCCTCACTAAAGGGTCTGGTCTCCAAAAAACAAATGTTGGGATTTGGGCATTCAGGCGAGACGTGAAGAGATTTATTACAGACAGACCGTAAATGATGTTGAGCTGATGAAAAATTGATGAATGTAGCTTCAAATCACTGGAATCCTTCAGAAACCAGGAATTCCAGTCTGCGATCTCCTTCATTTTGCCCGGGAAGTATTCTGCGATCACTGAGATCTTGTTTTGAAAGCAGAAGTACCAAAAGTCCTTGGCAATCTCCACTAATGGGTGCAACTTGGGGCCCCTCAGTTTGTTGATATACCTCTCTGCAAACATATTGTCCATCCATAGGAGGATACAACCTTGGATCTTGAGAGGAGACAAGGTCTGGATTGCAAAGGAGCCAGCCAGAAGTTCAAAAACATGTATGCGCAACAAAAGTTCCACCATAGACCAACAGCCCCTGCAGGAAATTACCATCTTTCTTGGCATGTTACCCCAAATTTCTGCCTGTTTGTCACTTTTTTTTGCCTGTCTCACTGGGATCCTGCTAGCCAGGGCCCAGTGCTCATAGTTTGTGGCCTAATGTGTATGCTGTCAGTATGCTTAACTGTGTATCTGAAGTTCTGCTAACCAGAATTCCAGTGCTTATGCTCTCTTTACTTACCAAATTAGTCAATATAGTTTAGTGACTTCATATTCCAGTTCCAATTGGCACACTGGACCCCCTTATAAGTCCTAGTATATGGTACCTAGGTACCCAGGTCATTGGGGTTCTGGGAAGATCCTTATGGGCTGCAACATTTCTTTTGTCAACCATAAGGAGCTCAGACAAACGTTTCTTCAGGACTGCCACTGCAGCCTGAGTGAAATAGTCCCCAAACCCTCTTTACCAATTTCAATTGACATACTGGACCCCCTTATAAGTCCCTAATATATGGTAGCCAGGTACCCATGGCATTGGGGTTCCAGGAGATCCATATGGGCTGCAGAATTTCTTTTGCCACCCATAGGGAGCTCAGACAAACCATTACACAGGACTGCCTTTGCAGCCTGCGTGAAATACTGCACACACTATTTCACAGTCATTTTCACTGCACTTAAGTAACTTATAAGTCACCTATAAAGTTACTAACTGTGAGGGCACCCTTGCACTAGCAAAGGTGCCCCCACTCTGTCCAGGGCCATTTCCCCAGACTTTGTGAGTGCGGGGATACCGTTACACGTGTGCACTACCCCATGCATCCTGGGGGCTCCACCATTGACCCCCAGTAGTGCCAAACCAGCTCTGTGAAGATTGCACTGCAGCTACAGCTGCTGTCATCTCACAGACAGGGTTCTGCCCTCCTGGGGTCTGAGCAGCTCAGTCCCAGGAAGGCAGGACACAGCATTTCCTTTGGGAGGAGGGTGTTGTACCCTCACCCTTTGGAAATAGGTGTTACAGGCATGGGAGGGGTAGTCTCCCTCAGCCTCTGGAAATGCTTTGAAGGGCATAGATGGTGCTCCTTGCATAAGCCAGTCTACATCAGTTCAGGGACCCGCAGTCCTTGCTCTGGTGTGAAACTTGACAAAGGAAAGGGGAGTGGCCACTCCCCTATCCATCACCACGCCAGGGGTGGTGCCCAGAGCTCCTCCAGTGTGTCCCTGGTATTAGCCATCTTGCATTCCAAGGTGTGGGGACACTCTGGAGACCTCTGAGTGGCCAGTGCCAGTAGGTGACAACATGTACCCCTCCTGTTTAGGTGCATACCTGGGTAGATAGCCAATCCCCCTCTCAGGGCTATTTAAAGTCTGTCCTCTGGGTGTTTCCTCAGATTCAGCTTGCAAGACTCCTCTAGGAATCCTCTGCATCCTCTGCTTCAGTTTCTGACTGTTGGATCAACCGCAGACTGCTCCAGGAACCACTGTAACTGCAACAAAGAATCCAGGACGACTCCTGTGACCTGCAACTTCAGCTCCAGCCAGCATTTGCAACAGTTTCCAAGGTGTGCATGCTCTGAGGACTGCCTGTCTTCATACTGCACCAGAAGAACCAAAGGAATTTCCAGTGGAGTGACGGAGTCACTTCCCTGCTTCTGCAGGCACCATTCTGTGATGACGACCAGTACTCTGGGACTCCTCTCCTGACAACGAGCATGCTCCCTGGAACACAGGTGGTGGATGATTTGACCCAGACTGTCCTAAGGTCAAGCTGTCCAAATTTGATAGACGTAAGAGTTTGCCTCCCCGTGCTGCGACAGTACCCCTGTGCACCACATCATCTCCAGCTCTGTGAGCTTCTGTGCTCTTCTTCACACAATCCTTCATGCAAATCATAACCCAGGTCACCAGCACTTCATCCTGCAATGCACAACACGCGGAGTTGTTCTCCGGCGGCGTGGGACCTTCCTTTGTCATGCTGAGACAACTACACTTTGCATCTTCTTTGTCCCCTTGTCCTGGGAAGTGCATGGGTGCTGCCTGGTCTTCTGTGGGCTCTCTACAGTGCTGAGAGCCCCCTCTGTCTCCTCAGTCCAAATTGAGACCCGCAGGTACCTCCTGGGTCCAGGCAGCTACATTTTGACGCAAACTGCATACTTACTTGAACCAAGGCTTGCTGCCGTAATCCAGTGACGCAAACAGCCTGCATCCAACAACTCACCGAGGAACATCTCCTGCACCATGCAGGAACCCGCAGCCATCTTCTTTGGTGCTCTTCTGTACTCTTCTTCTTACTGAAGAACCCACTTTTGCACCATCTTCTAGATTGGCAGGGGCTTCTGTCCTTCTTGCAATCTTCTGTGACCTCTGGACTTGGTCTCCTCTCTTCACAGGTCTTCAGGTCCAGGAATCCACCGTTTGCTGATTGCAGTCTTGCTTGGTTCTTGCAAAATCTCTTATCACAACTTGTAGTGTGCCCTGAGCAAACTTGAAGTACTTTACTCCTACTTTCCTGGGCTCTGGGGTGGGAACATTACATACATTTGGTGTTTTCTTACGCTCCCAGCGCCCCTCTACACACTACACTTGCCTAGGGGGGAATTTGTGATTCGCATTCCACTTTCTTAGTATATGGTTTGTGTTGTCCCAGGCCCATTGCGATCTGTTGTATTTTCTAGTGTTTGCACTATTCTATGACTGTTTACTTACCTGATTTTGGTTACTAGTGTGTATATTGTGTATAATACCTCCAGAAGGAGTCTTGTCTCTAAGATATATTTGGCCTTGTGTCACTAAAATAAAGTACCTTTATTTTTTATAACACTGAGTATTGTCTTTTTTTGTGTATAAGTACTGTCTAACTACAGTGGTGTTGCAGGAGCTTTGCATGTCTCCTAGTTCAGCCTAAGCTGCTCTGCTGCTGCTACCTCTATCAGCCAAAGCTGCTAGAACAATACTACATTTCACTAATAAGGGATAACTGGACCTGGTATAAGGTGTTATTACCCAAGGTACCCACTACAGACCAGAACAGCCTCCTACATCCCCCGTCGAAATCTAACCACATCGTGCTCCCCAGCCCCAGTGGTTGGCATCCGATTTGATCACTACATCCAGAGTGCAACCGAAAAAGGCCTTGCCATTCCAGGCCTCCACGTGACCTAACCACCAAGAGATCTCTGTCCTAGCTTCTGACAAAATAAATATATTTTCTGCATATGACTACACTCTTTGGCGGTGGAGAATCTTGAGGCACTGAAGTGCCAGATAACAAAGAAAACCGGGAAATATTGCTTTGATGGAGGATGCTAAGAGACCCACCAGTCGAACAAGGGACCTGAAAGATACCGTCAAAAATAACAAGGCTCACCTCAATTTCCCCTTGATCAAGTATATCTTCTGAGCAGGGAAGTATAATTGTGTGTGAACTGTATCGACTCTGAACCCCAGAAACTCTGTTGTTTGAGCAGGAATCAAGCAAGATTTCTGAGCATTGATTATGAAGCTCAGAATCTGAAGTAGGTTGATCATCCAATGTAGGTTAAGAAGAACTTCGTCCCAAGTCTGGGCCAAAATGATCATGTTGCTGATATAAATTATATGAGACACCCCTTGTAGTCGAAGATTTTCCACTTTTCCACTACCTGTTTAATCAACTTGGTAAAACACCAAGGGGCTGAAGACAGACCGAATGGAAGGGCAGCAAATTCGTACCATTGGTTTCTCCAGCAGAATTGGGGGAATCACCTCAGAGGAGGGAAGATAGAAACGGAACGATAGACATTCATGAAATCCAGGCACACTAACCAATCATTGACTTGAAGAAGGTCTCTGAGAGGGTGCATACCCACCTTTTTGAAATGGTAGTAACCCACCCAGTATTTGAAAGATTTTAGGTTTAGCACAAAGCAGTAACACCTCCTTTTACTGCACCATAAAAGTAGTGCTGACAAATCCATTGGGATGAGGATATGCCTGCGCTATTGCCTCTTTGCGCAGATGGTCTAGAATTTCATTGGTAATGAGAGGCATGACTTGTTGGGAAAAGACAGAGGCATCGGAGTCACCCGTTGGATGGGGTTCCCGTAGAATTCTATCTGGAATCCCAAAACAATTTATAGGATCCAAAGATCACTTGAAATCTGAGGCCACTGTGGCAGAACATGGCAAATCCCCTGATGAGACATGTAAAGGGGAAATCAAATGTACCCGTGGACTCAGCAGAGCTGGAAGGACTATCTCAATATCTGATTTTACAATACCTGCCTTTGTATTTATGTGTGGTGGGATAGAAGGTATACTGGTTATGGGTGCAGTTACATCTTCACATAATCTGTATTGATAGCATCTGGGAGAGGCCTGGTTATATCCCTGGCCTTGTTCTCGGCCATTATAGTGCCCAACCCTGCCAAAAAGTGAGCCGTGAAAGATTTTTTTTAGGGACGACTGGAGTTTGGGAGTATTTTCCCAAGTCTATGATGAAATGATCGCCAAACAACTGACCATTGCCAAGGGTTCAGCTTCTGCTGTTGCCAAATTCTGCAAGCTTTGGATCTAGTTGCATACGAATAGATCACCGTCTTTCAGAGAGGGCACAGATTACGCTCCCCAATGAACAAACAGACCCTTGTGCCCAACCTAACAAAGCATCCAGACTAACCAGAATTTGGGATCCTTTGGCGAGGACTGCCATAATCAGAACTTTAGTTAATGAACTCGCTAAGTCCAAGACCTTATCTTGACATTGTTTACATGCAGGTCAATGTCCTTTGTAGGGTCTTTGAAGTACTTGTGCATGAACACTACCATGCTCTGATCAATCTCAGGCGTTTCAGCTGCTTTACCTTGAAGGGAAGGGCGAGGACATTCATTGCAGAGTTTTGCTCTGTCCTCTGTTTCTAAACTTTTGTAAAGGCGCAACTGGATATAGTCCGCTACCTCCATTGAAGGGCACAATTCAGCAGATCTGGGGTGGATAATGGTTTCTAGATTGAAATCCAGAATACTTTCTGGCTGTTAAGGGTTTTCAAAATGGGTTTTGCAAATCTGTTTTGCTGGAGGATGAGGGGTGTCCTCCCTAAATGATTCAATGAAGTCAGAGGTCTGCCTCATCCTACGTCAGATCCATGGGCTGGGCAGTGGTGATGAGTCTACATTTTCTGCCACCCCAAAGGCATAGTCATCCAAGGCTTCTTTAGCAAAGTTATTTAGTGTTGAGGTGTGTGGCCTAACCTGATTTATAAATCGAAAATTTGCTAGATGACACTTTGGTGCCACTCCTTGAGCCCCACTATCTTTCTCTCTAAGAGCATAATTTGTTAGTGGGTGCGGAAATGACCACAGGGCAAATGCCTGGGCATTGTTGACTGAATCCTACACAGAATTATCAATCTCCTTCACTGAACAATACTCAAACTACATTTCTGCATGATCCTTGCTATTCATGATTGCCTTTAAAATCTTTAACATGAGTATAACCTGACATGATCAGTTTTAATATTTATTTTCTTCAGCAGTTTTTTGTGGTGGAGGCTATATGGGGAGGGACCCCAAGCAGGCATGTGACAGTAAGCTTGCACCGCAAGCCTGTGCACCAAATAGGGCCCACCTAGCAAGTTTGAGAGAAGGAATAGATGTGAGGAAGGTTCCTGAGTCCCTCAAGAAGTGTTCATATTCAATTATAGCGACCCCACAGAACGTAGAGGAGTTAACAAGGGAGCACTGAGCCAAATGGGGACATTTGCATGTATTCCCTGTTCAAACAGCATGCTACCAACTTCTGGGTGCATTGTACATGCGCAATCAGGCATCTGCAAAAGAAGAGAACTGGTGACTACCGCGCGTTCTACTCCTTTCTCCTTCCAGGTGGCCTCATACAAGGCTGGGGCCCATAACTCTCGAAAAGGGTGATTACTTCTTCAAGGAACCTCTGGTGATCGTTGCAACTTCCAACAAAGTTTTGTGAGGGGTAGGGTTAAATGCTTACACCTCACATTTGGTTCCCGGCTTCAGAAGACTCAAAGCAAATCAACCTTGAGCACGGGCAAAACACATCGGGTGATAATAACCCCCAACCAATGTTATGTGTGAGCGTAATATATACAAAAAGAAGTTGCACTCATCTCGAGGCTGCTGAGCAGCAAAGAAAGAGAAGAAAAGATGGTGGCAGAAGGTTATATAGACTGTATTTGGACACAATTGGAGGATGGGTGTGATATCATACTCTGTTCATGGGATATATAGTTTGTTTACTTAAATGTTGAAATGTTTTAATTGGCTGCTGTATTTTTTTGCAGTAAAGAAAAGAAAAGTATGATCTGAAGCCTCCGATCCTGACATAGAATATGTTCTCGTCCTTTATATGTTCTCCTTTCTGTCACACTCAAAACCTGCCGTTCACTACAATGCTTTTCATTGGGGTGCTATCATGTATATTTGTCCCAGGATGGCTGCCAACACTTCCTAGTTGAACTGCTGACAGCTAATCGGAGCTCACCATGAGATCTGTGCATAGCCTTGGCCCATATATCTATATTTATTTTTTCTTGAATAACTCCTAAACTACTGAACAGATCTACATGAAATAATAAATAGCACAATCTGCACACCAGGATCTAGCATCCTGCCAAATTTGGTGTAATTCTGTTCAGTGTGTAGTGTGGTTAGTTTTACGTATTTGTTGCGCTTTAGCTTCAGGCTTTAGGCCTTTGTACACTTTGCCCTGAATATATTTTATTCATTTGCTGACAGCTTAGAGCCTCTGTGCACTTTGCTCTACATGCTTTTTATTAGGCTTCGTACTGTTATTTTTCAAATAGCCAGTTCTACGGTGTTGTTTTTTTTATTCATATCACACTGTTTTGCCTACTTCAGCACTGAAGTTCTCCATAACATATTTACTCTGTGCTTCAGTCAAGGATACAGTCTGGTACATTGCCGATAGACGTGGTAAGAGTTTAGACTTGGCATTCCTGCGTAGGGACATTTTGTGATCACGATGACATGTTAGTTATAAAATCACTTCCTTGTCCCAATACACGCAAGAGGGAGATTCCGACCAGGGAACCACAACTAGACGCTGACTGCCTCGTTGCAGATGCTGAACCAAGATCACAGGTCTTTGCTCAGGTATGAGTTCTGATGTCTCCACAGTGATTCTAATAGGCAAGCTAGAAGCTTAACATGCTGTGCTCTAAATAGAACAAGCAGAGGGAGAGTAGAAACTGTTAGACAATATGATAGCTTTGTTCTTATGTTTTACTCTCCTGGTGACTATTTCAATCCTACTGTGTTGTATCGTTCTGGTTATTGCGGCTCACGCCTTAATATCTAAAATACAGTCGTTTTATTAAAACATAATATGAAACTTATACTGTTTTTGTCATTTGTATATGAGATCATATTGGAAATAAGAGAGTTGGTTTGGATCTGAGTAACCACAACTTCCCTGAGAAGTTCCAAAGATGTCATGCGCTCGGCTGCCAAATCATTCCTTCCACATGGGAGAAATGAGGCACTGCTAGTTAGCCGGAGCAAAAACCGGATTTAGGGTGACAGAGTTCTTTACACGTGGATCAGACTCAGTCCCCCACACCGTTATAGATCCTGCTACCTAGAAATCCAGTAGTCTCATTTAGAATAATGAGAGCCCACGCGACATGGCGCTGCCAACGTTTGGTCTGGCTCTAATGATTAGGTACGACTGACTCTCTTGGTCTCATATATATTTTGACTCCTCGGTTCCGTATACGGAGACGTCCGTGGAGCTGAGGGTTTCCGCCGCCACGGCATAGGTGCTTCCTGTTGCTTAGTGGTTGGTTGTTCAAGCTTGAACTTTGAAAGGAAAACCCCGATATTGGTGTGCCTTCTCTGACCTGAAGCAATTTTTTATAAAAAATGGCGAATCCTAATGTAGTGAATATAGCAATTAATATGCGTCACCCGCTCACGGGACATCTGTTGACACATGGACTGACAGTCCAGGGGGGTCCAGTCACTTTTGTGATGGACGCCCATGCAGCCTATAGAACGGAACTTTTTTATTGTTGGGTCGGATTTCCAGCAGTGGATGGGGGAACAAATACTTTTCACGAATACACAGTTGCGAATGTCCCTGGACAATACAGGGCTTACGCTTATTTAGAAATACCTCTATCTTATCAAGAACACCATAATTGGCTTGATGGCGCCCTCCCACACTCAGTAGCACAAGTTAGGTTAGGTCCACTGAGTAATGATGGTCCTACCTGGCCTTTATTGGCTACATATACACCACATCCTGCGGTTGCTCAATTGGCAGTGGTTGAAGTTCGTTGTTTATATACAGAATTAACGGCTACATATAGACGATTAGTTCAGTTTGTCATGCAGACACTAAATACGAATGCAGCGCATGCTGCTCCAGCGCACCCACAGGCTGTGGTTCCGGGTATTAATCCGGCCACTGTGTACTCGGTTATGGGTAAAGTACCGGCTAAACGAGAGGAGACTCCATTTTGGCTGGCGCAAAAAATTAATACGCTGGAAGCAGTATTTCCCCATACGGGACCTCAGGATAAACATAGAATTTTGACTATGTGTTTGCCGTACGGGATGGTTCCTCCGGTGGACCTTTGTAATACCTGGGGCATGGTATTTGCCGCGCTCTACACTACGGCACACGGTACACCGACATTAGCTAATTTACCGGACGTACTTAAACAGATTCAGGATGAATATGGGGCTGCCCCTGCCTTGGATTTGGGCATGCAGTTGCTGGGTAATTTTGCCACAGTTTCTTCTATTATTTTGAGTAATCTCAAAGGAGAGGCAGTAGCACTAGCAGTGCGAATGCGTCTTCGGGATGTTCCGCTGCTTAATCAGGAGCGGGAGCTTCCGAGAATATTAGCGGAAACATATTCTAGTATTGGTCGTGATAGCCTGGGGGCTAGACCACAAAAACCCCAGTTACAGGGTAAAAATAATAAAGACAATGCTAAACAGCAACAACCTGAGGGTTCGAAAAAGCGCTGGGAAAAGAAACAGCAAACACCTAAGAAAGATGGTGGGCAGTCTCCGCAACCGGAGACCCCACAGAATAAGTATAATCTCAGGAATAGGGATACTTTGAAGACGCCTGATAGATATCAATATACTGATACACGCCAATCTCGTTCCTTTCAGGACTCCTCGGAAAAGAGAAGTGAGAGAGGTGGGCGGTCAGAGCGGAGGACGGAGTACGTGAAACCGAGACAGGATTCACAACGCTCAGCTGAGGTTTCTATTAAACAAGAAGAGAAACCGCTGCAACAGAAACAGCAATTTAAAAAGAAGAAAGTGGCAGCTGTCTCAGTCAGACATGCCGCTCAAGAAGAGAGTTCTCTTGACGAACAAGACATGGGCGTTAGCACTGTTAGACAGCGCGGCAGAGGTCACAATAGTTCGCCGGAGTCTTCTAGAGCATCTGGAGGTGAAAGCAACTGATGACTTCATACAAGTCGAGACGGCGGATGTGTGAGTCTCTGATCCTGATAGAGTATATGAAGTGACTCTGCGATTGGAAGGGGACATTGACCGTATTATAAACGCCATTTTTTGGGACCATGTGGTAAAATCATATGATGTTCTGCTGGCCGAACAAGATTGGCCACCTGACTTTGTTCGCGACTGTCCGGTTGGGGAGGAGGTTATTACACCTTCCTTCTCACCACTTGTTCCGAGAGAACTCGCGGAGTCCTATAGTAAATCATGGGCTCTAGCACAAGCTCCCGCCTTGTATAGAAATAATGTGGGGTGGGACAGACAATCACCTTATCATGTAATTCCAATAAAGGGCGAACCTCAGCCACAACCGCAGTATCCTATCAAATTTGAAGCAAGGGCATCGGTTAGAAAAATTCTTACACAATTAAAGTATCAGGGTGTAATTGAGCCCTGTGTCTCGCCGATGAATAATCCCTTGTTTCTGGTTGCTAAACCGGACCATTCATATAGGATAGTGGTGGATTATAGACATTTGAATAGTCATACACGCATATATGCAATACAAAATTCACACAGCGCAGCGCTTATGAATAATATAGTGCGTAAAAAATACAAGACAACATTGGATATCTCGAATGGATTTTTCTGCCAGAATATAGCGCCCGAGAGTCGGGACTATACCTGTTTCAGTGCGTTTCGCTCTCAGAAATTTTTTTGTCGTTTGCCTCAGGGGTATAAGAATAGCCCAGGACTGTTTTTGGCTCGTGTAACTAAAATGCTGCATGAGTTCGACCCTGAAGCGTTATCATATGTCGATGACATATATCTGACAGATGATGAGATTCTGCAACATCTAAGGCGTGTATCGCGCATTGTTGTGGGGTTTGCTGATATTGGCTATAAGTTTAATTTTAAGAAATCAAAAATTGCCTTCCTCAGCGTCATTTTCCTGGGATATGAGTTGTCGAGTGAGGGCAAGAGCCTAGCGCCACATTTTTTGGAGAAATGTGCTTTATTGCAGCCTCCTAATACGGTTCGGAAGCTCCAGTCCTTGTTGGGGTTTCTGAATTTTGGCAGAACTTACATTCCTGAATATGCAACGCGTATAAAGCCCTTATACGAGTTGATTCGCCCGAATTTTTCGAGTAGATTTTGGACGATTGGACATACACACATACTGCGAGAGTTACAGAGTGATCTCTTAGCAGTTAAACACTTACACACACGGGACAATAAGACACATTTAGTCATCAGGGTGATACCTGGGGCTGTTGGGTTTACTTATGTCACCTTTAATGAAGGGGAGACAGTCCCGATTGCATACAAGTCTCACTTGTATTCTGCTGCAGAGCAACGTTTTGCACAAACTGAGAAAATTATCACTGCAGTACAGATGGCAGTTATTAAAGAAAGACCGCTGGCCCAGGGTCAACGCATCGTTGTCGTTTCCCCGATTCCGGCCTTAGAGGATGTTACAAAAGCGAGTGTTCCTAATTCGAAAGCTTTACACCCGCGATGGATACAATGGGCTACGTCTTTGACAGCCACTGATGTAGATTATGTATTTGACCCTAAACTGCAGACTCAAGAATTTCTTCAATATGAAATGGAATACCCTGTTCCTGCTGGTACGTTGCCTATTGACCAATATCAAGTGGTCATGTATACCGATGGCTCTGCGCAACCAGCGGTTGGAACTAAACAACAGTATTCTGCTGCATGTGCGGTGGTGAGCGGCACTATGGAGGGGGAAGTGTTCTGCCCCCGACATACTTATACTAAAACCTTGGGAGATTGCACAGCACAGCTGGCTGAGCTCAAAGCTCTATTGTTAGCGTTGGAGCACGCGGATCCGGCGCTTTTAACCTTGCTGGTCTGTGACTCCTACTACTGTGTGCAGTCTTTCAACGAATATCTACACTATTGGAAGATGAATGGGTTCAGAGATTCTAAAGGCAACACCATTAAACATAAAATGTTGTGGGGTAAGGTTGCGGATCTGAAGGAAACGCTTCCTAAAGTCCATGTTGTGCATACACTTGGACACCAGCGCGTTGGAATACATGTTGCTGGGAATACTTTGGCTGATGAAGCCGCGAAATCGGCAGTGGCTGTCGCCACTGTGGCCGCAGTGACTCGTTCGAGTTCCAAACCAGACACAGAAATTTCGGCTGCCATGAAGGCTACGGCTGCTGGCACGCCCTTTCCTAAAGGATTTCCTTCAAAATATAGTTACTGCTTGAATGGTGCGCTGAATGCTACTGTTACAATTCCAGGCATTGGTGTATGTGAAATTCCCAATAAAATTGAGAGACCTCGATTAATTTCTGCAGCACATGAGGGGGTGGCTTCTGCACATGCTGGGGTGGCTGCCACGATTTCACTTTTACAGGCTCGTTACTGGTGGCCTGGTCTCTATAAAGAGACGAAGCAATATGTCCTTTGTTGTGACGTTTGTCAACAAATTAAAGCATCGTCGGCTAGACGCCCTCAGCAGACGCCCCTTCTGATTTCAAATAAACCATTACAGTGTGTGTACTTGGATCATTGTGGTCCGCTGACACCAGATAGTGCATACAAATATATATTGGTTGCTGTAGATTCGTGCTCCAGATTTGTATGGGTATGGCCACAACGCTCGGCTGACGCTCGAACTGTTATTAAAGATTTGCGCATCTTTGTCGATATATTTGCAGTTGCAGCTTTTCATTCGGACCAGGGCCCTGCTTTTGCCTCCAAGGCATTCAGGGACACCATGGCTTCGTTGGGGGTCCAACTCCAATTCTTGTCTCCATTTCATCCCGAGGGAAATTCTGTCGTGGAGCGTTTAAATCGTGATTTAAAGCAGTCCTTAACGGCCAGAGTTATAGGTACGGGTCGTGGTTGGCTAGCCCACCTATATGGAGTACAGAGAGCACTTAATAACTTGACTAGAAGGTCACTGGGGGGTCGTACTTCATATGAGTGCCTGTTTGGAACACAAATGTATGTTCCTGATCTAGATGGTCCTGGTGTGGAGGCGGCAGATACGCCCTTTGACATAAATGATCGTGTCACTGTTTTGCAGGATTTACAACAATTCCGTGAAGATAACTCTTCTGCCAGTGCTGCCTCCTCAGGAATTAAGGATGAGCCAGTAACACCAACTGGTTGGATACCCAGGATTGGGGATATAGTGCGTGAAAAGGTCGCAGTTAAAAAAAGATTTGGTCCTTCTTATCGAGAACCTGTCCCTGTGTTGGGGGTGAGCGGCACGAGAACTGTGATTTTACCGCCGCTGCGAGGGGCCAAAGGAAATCGCTTTGTTTCCATTGATAATGTCAAGTTACAACATGTGGCCGATTCTGTACAGCAGACCAAGAGGGACACCCAGTAGTTCCGGAATCCCTCTCACTACTGGGGAGGAAGTCCCGCTGCAGGTGATTTTGACCGACACTGTTTCCTCTCCGAGCTTGGGGAGGGTGGATGATGATCTTGCGATTGTTCCACCGACGGCGATTAATATGGAATCTTGTGATCAAATTGCTGTACGTTCTACTGACGTTTCTGAACATGTGGTTTATAGCGTGCCACGGCGAGAGCCTCCATCTGCTTCTTTGTTCACGGTTGCACCTTTTGCTAGAACTGCTTCTGGCTGCTTCAACGACGCTGATAATGATGTGTCCGGCTCCTCGTCCTCGATGTCTTCTGTCCACGGTCCACGACGGCTGCTGGGTTGGCTTAAACGCACATATTTTGTTTTTCCTTGGAACAATTTTTGGCTTTTTTTGGCCGTGATGACTATTTTATTATGGTTGGGATTTGTGGTTACTTTTTTTCTGATAATACATGGTCATTTTCTTCCTGATCGATCTGACATTGAGCACGTGGAGACTGTGTTAAAACCGCATTTTTCGTCTCATATGGTTCGAAGAGACTTGTCCAAAGTGAACATTTCGGCTATACCAGTTCCGGATGGAATTGTGTGGGATAAAGTAATGTTTGATATATATGGTCCTACTGAATTGATTCAAATACCGTATGTCCTCAAATTATCGATGAATGATATTGTTATACCTGGCATTGTTTCTGATGATTGGGATGTGAGGACAGTAGATTCTATGCTTACGGATTTGCAATATTATACTGTCTATGACGATGATGATGCTTACCAGTTTAGAGATAATCATGGTGACATGTTTTGTTACAACTATTATGGACACAACTTTATTCATAAAGCTAGTAGCCCCAAGTCCATGTTTAATTATGTGCAATGGGAACATTGCTCGACTCCTCCACAAGGGAGTTCAAAAACGTATTATGATAAATTTGCATATTTTTCTGGGCATGATCCACGTGATGCTAAGTCCTACTATTTTAAAGTTGCACCGTATTCTAATAAGCAAATGTTATTGACCGATACTAAATTACTGTATTCCAATTTGTTTGTATCTAAACTTTCGGTCGAGGGATATGAATACTGGTTTAAAACTGTTGACTTGAAAAGTGTTTGGGGTTCGAAAAATTGGCAAATGCGAGGCAGGGACACGTTATTTAGAGCATGTATTATCCCTGTGCAGATGATTTTCCTCAATGACACAGTACAACAGACTAGCTGTTTGGGCTTAGCAACGATTAGGGAGTTGACTTTGCCTAGTATACCTGTCCCTTCTAAATTAAAAAATTGGCAGCACTATGTGAATGCTACTTTCAGTGACTTTACACATTGGGTCCAGAATGGTACGCTTAACACTTCATCGTTACATCCGGGCGGGTGGTTATTATGGCCTGTAGACACTAATATGTGTCATCAACGTTTTGTCACCTCTTCATGGGGGTTCAGGACTAGTAGGGCAGACCCTCGTTACGTTTCACCAGAACATGCTGATATTATAACTACATACAGTGTGGGGAAGCTTTGTCAGCAATGGTTGAAGTCATCCACGCTGGATGCAGTTAAGTCACATCTCACGTTACTGTCTAATGATACTGATTTACAAGATTTTTTGTCAGGTCCCAAAGTACCATGGAAGAAAAGGTTCTTATACGAGGTTTATAACGAGATTTGGAAGCTTTCACAACAAGAGGCTGCAGCCCGGTTGAGGCAGATTGATCAAGAAAATCTGATGCAGACTTTGGCCCTCATTCTGACCTTGGCGGGCGGCGGAGGCCGACCGCCAAAGTCCCGCCGTCAAGTTACCGTTCCGCGGTCGAAAGACCGCGGCGGTAATTCTGACTTTCCCGCTGGGCTGGCTGGCGGTCGCCTTCAGACCGCCAGCCAGCCCAGCGGGAAAGAGGCTTCCACGATGAAGCCGGCTCGGAATCGAGCCGGCGGAGTGGAAGCTGTGCGACGGGTGCAGTTGCACCCGTCGCGTATTTCACTGTCTGCGCAGCAGACAGTGAAATACTTGTAGGGGCCCTCTTACGGGGGCCCCTGCAATGCCCATGCCAGTGGCATGGGCACTGCAGGGGCCCCCAGGGGCCCCGCGACCCCCCCTACCGCCATCCGGATCTCGGCGGTCCGACCGCCGGGATCTGGATGGCGGTAGGGGGGGTCGGAATCCCCGCGGCGGTGCAGCAAGCTGCGCCGCCGCGGAGGATTCAATGGGGCCGCGGTACACTGGCGGGACCCCGCCAGTGGTGCCGGTCCGACCGCGGCTTTACCGCCGCGGTCGGAATCCCCATTGGAGCACCGCCGGCTTGTCGGCGGTGCTCCCGCGGTCCTCCGCCCTGGCGGTCAAAGACCGCCAGGGTCAGAATGAGGGCCTTTGTCTGTTGTTGATAATGGCATGCATACCCTTTCTGACCGTGTTTACACGATTGACAGCATTGTTTCCTCTGCCATTGACATTATTAAATCGGACATGTCTTCTTTATATCATGGGCAGAGTCAGACGCGGTCCATCATGCAGCTGGGTTGGACTCTTCAGACCTTGAAGGCGGGTCGCGTTCCATGGCAGCACATTCGTGCCAGAGAGATCTTTATCTCTTTTAATTTGACTCGTCAACAACAACTGATGGCTAAAAAGGAAGTGACATATGTTATGTTAAATATTGAGAAATTAGAGAAACTGCCTTTCACGGTAGCTGAGATTCCGTCAGCTGAGTGGTTGATTCATGGGGTTATTAATTTGCCTATCTCTACTTTGCAATTTACTTCGTGTTTGAAGCACATTCCGGTGGGTAGATATGAACTATTGGGAGACAGTTACATACACGAGGTGTGGGACCTTCCCTTTCAGTACAGATGTGTTAATGGTTTGAAGGAGGTTTTTCTTAGCGGCAGCGAATGCGAAGCTTCTGTCAGCCATTCAATGGTTTGTAAACAGCTGTCCTTGCACGGGGCGTGTAACGCTTCGATTGCTAACTTAGCTTGTTATCTGAAGGGAGTTCCAGTCCCGGTTATTAAAAACACTTTCCATGTGCTTTGTAACAGCAGTTACATTGTTCTTAACAGCGAACGCTGCTGTGGCATGCGTGCCGGAATAGTTGACATCGTCGTTGTCAACAAGGCCGTTACGTGCTGCGGGAATGTGTTGTTTCCCCCCACTCAATTTAGGGAGGTAGCGGACATCTGGCCTCATATTGCTACTTCCAAGGTTGATTTCGACAAGTTGAGTCGGCTAAAAGCTTTATTGTTTCAAAAGCATGTGGCCCTTACATCTGCTAGCGAGACCTATGCACTTCAGGTGGCATGGTCATCGGCGGAGATACAGTCCCTTTTGAATACTAACTTTCCAAATCACTTCGGTGAACTTGTGGGACGTATATTTAATGCATCCAGCACTGCTGGTATTGCACATTTTTTCAAAGTCGTTGGTGTTGGTTTTGCTCATACCTTCTCTTCCATATTCGGTTTGATACCTTTGGCTATACATTCTATTTTCGGAAGCATTTTGGGGGGTTTCCCGATTACTTTGGCTTTATTGGCTGGAGTCTTGCTGTTGTTGCTATTTTTTCGCAATGGCTGTCCCGTCACAACGAGATCGTGTATTGCTGCTCCCGTCAGCGCAGCTGTGTCGTGAACGCATGATGCAGCATTTTGGAGCGACACTCCTGGGATATTTGGAGTGTGACTGGTCTCTGTCATTCAGACCGGTTTTGGATTGTGTGCAACCCGTGATTCGATACCTTTGGTGCTCGTTTGAACATGCACTGGCTCTCTGTCTCTCATTGCAGCGCCCTCCATTGGTCGATGCTGATCTGTTGATGTTCCCGATTAGGGCTCATTCCCAGACTTGTGCACTACGGATGCGCTTGCTTCGTGAGGCAGTTTATGAGATTCCCTTCCTGGAGGAAGAAGGTATTGTCTCTTTCATAGGCCCTACACGGGGTGCCGCCCTGAATGGTTTTGTGGCTTTGGATCACACCTGCTCCATGGTACTTTGTGGCGTGGATCTTCCGATATTGACATATATCGAAGTGGAGGAACTCCTGCGTTCTATTGCTTCTAACTAACGATTGGATTTTTACGAAATTGACACTATATTGAATTTGGCTTTATGATCACATGTTACCTAAATTTATGACTTTGTTGTCTGCTCACCTTGTCGAAATAATTGTTTTAGGTATTGTTTATATTTGGGGCATCCTTTTATATTATTGGAACCACTTGCTACCGACAAGGGGAGGGTGTAGTGTGGTTAGTTTTACGTATTCGTTGCGCTTTAGCTTCAGGCTTTAGGCCTTTGTACACTTTGCCCTGAATATATTTTATTCATTTGCTGACAGCTTAGAGCCTCTGTGCACTTTGCTCTACATGCTTTTTATTAGGCTTCGTACTGTTATTTTTCAAATAGCCAGTTCTACGGTGTTGTTTTTTTTATTCATATCACACTGTTTTGCCTACTTCAGCACTGGAGTTCTCCATAACATATTTACTCTGTGCTTCAGTCAAGGATACAGTCTGGTACATTGCCGATAGACGTGGTAAGAGTTTAGACTTGGCATTCCTGCGTAGGGACATTTTGTGATCACAATGACATGTTAGTTATAAAATCACATCCTTGTCCCAATACACGAAGAGGGAGATTCCGACCAGGGAACCACAACTAGACGCTGACTGCCTCGTTGCAGATGCTGAACCAAGATCACAGGTCTTTGCTCAGGTATGAGGGCTGATGTCTCCACAGTGATTCTAATAGGCAAGCTAGAAGCTTAACATGCTGTGCTCTAAATAGAACAAGCAGAGGGAGAGTAGAAACTGTTAGACAATATGATAGCTTTGTTCTTATGTTTTACTCTCCTGGTGACTATTTCAATCCTACTGTGTTGTATCGTTCTGGTTATTGCGGCTCACGCCTTAATATCTAAAATACAGTTGTTTTATTAAAACATAATATAAAACTTATACTGTCTTTGTCATTTGTATATGAGATCATATTGGAAATAAGAGAGTTGGTCTGGATCTGAGTAACCACGACTTCCCTGAGAAGTTCCAAAGATGTCATGCGCTCGGCTGCCAAATCATTCCTTCCACATGGGAGAAATGAGGCACTGCTAGTTAGCCGGAGCAAAAACCGGATTTAGGGTGACAGAGTTATTTACACGTGGGTCAGACTCAGTCCCCCACACCGTTATAGATCCTGCTACCTAGAAATCCAGTAGTCTCATTTAGAATAATGAGAGCCCACGCGACAAGTGGTTCGGTCTGTAGTCGTGTCTAAAGACTCTATGGGAAAAGGCATGGGGAAAAGGCATTTTGGAACCCCCCCTTTTTGTCGGCCCCCTCTTGACGGATCTCCCCAGAACGTTTAGCACAGCAACTTAGAGGTACATGTCTTGCCTTATAAATACATTGCACCCTGCCCTGTTGGTCAGATAAGGTCCACCTTAGGAGTCAATTATATGCATAATAACAAGGGAAGGTTTAGGCCTGACAAGAGATTTATATTGCTAAGTCGAGGTGGCCGTGTATACTGCTCAGAGAGGCTCGACATTGGCAGGCCTGAGCCATGGTTAGGGGGCTACTTAGGTCAGTAGCACAGCTACTGCTGCAGGCCAACTACCAGTATTTAATTTACAGTTCCTGGGCACATGTAGTGCACTTTACTAGGGACTTCTAGTTAAACTGAAAATGCCAAATGGGGTTAAACCAATGCTACCATGATTTAGGGGAGAGAGTACAAGCACTTTAGCATTGGTTAGCAGTAGTAAACTGCAGAGAGACCTAAAGTCACCAAAAGGAGATTCGAAAATGGAGGGAGGCAGGTAGAAAGTTGGGGTAAGACCACTCTAAGGCTGTCAGGTCTAACACATGTAACCCCAAGCTCAAAGTGGGAACAGCTACCCAACTCCTTGTGAGTTCTCTCTACTGAGGCTGAAAGACCTGGAGAGACCATCAGTATTGGTATGGTCTGGCTCCATACAATGTTCACCCATAAAGTCCATTCCCTGGAAGGAGATGGACCACCTCAACAGCTTAAGATTTTAACCCCACATCTGCACAAGCCATCTGACGGCCCTGCGTTCTGTCTGAACCAAGGAAGTGAGTCCCAAACAGTTATGACCTCAACATTTTCAATGTCCAGACCATAGTAAATCCTTCTCTTTCAATGGCACACCCCATCTGTCCCTGTGCAAGTAACCTCCTACTAATGAAGGCTGCTGGTTGGTCTAGGCCCCTATTCCATCCTCTGAAGCATCCTTTTGCATGATGAATTGTTTGGAGAAGTCAGGTGCCTTGAGTTCAGGTGCTGTGCTCATGGCCTCTCTGAGGGTATCAAAGGCTTTCTGATAAGCCTCTGTCCAGTTCACACATCTGGAATGCTTCTTTGAACCAACCTTTAGAAGGTACCAGGGGCATTTTTCAATCCAAAGTGCATCACCCGATCCTGGAAGGGGCCTTCTGGGTTTGAAAATACGAATCACTTTGTGGCTTCCTCAGTCAGTACCCTGGGGTCCAATCAATGCATCAGCGGAATATGGCAGCACCTATCCTGTCAATGAACTCATCAGCTTGAGGGATGGGGTGTGCATCAATCCTGGTGACTGAGTTGAGTCTTCGGTAGTCCACATAGACAGAATGTCTGGTGTGGTGCCCAATGGACAGCCATTGGTACCGACACAACATGGTTGGACCAGGGACTATTGGAGAGAATAATCACCCCTAATGCCAACATCTTAGTGACTTCCTCCTTAATGCTGGCTCTCACTCTTTCTGACAAACTGTACATTTTGTTCTTTAAAGGGGGACTGACTCCCCTGTCAATTTTGTGGATGCACAGATGCAAGAGTCCAGTTCTGAGTTACGTTAAACTTTATTTCGGCAGATATTGCCATAAAAGTCAAGACAAGAGATAAATACAACATACATATATACATTTCACAATTAAAATATAAGATACAATACATACAATTGGCAAGGAATATATGGACGTCTCCATGATTAAGCAGTGCCGCATATAAAATATAGGTAACAATTTATAAATAAATTAAAAGCCAGAACTAAAAAATAATTAACTTGGCTCGAAGAAACAGTGACTCATATACCTATACAAGGAAGGGAAAGAGCGGGCCACCTAACAAAATATTACAGTTTGTGACCAAGTCGTTTTCTAATAAGGTACACATTGAATAAAAATCTACTCGTGCCAAACACCACTAATTGTGAAGTATTAGACTGGAATATGCGCTCTGCTTCTTTGTAGGATCTAACCCCCACATATTTACAGACGGGTTTGATCCAACAATCCCTAGGTTTCTTGTATACTGGGCAAAAGAAGAGTAGATGAACAACATCTTCTTTAGCCCCTAAAGTACAGAGAGTGCATAATTCGCAACCTTTTGCCCCTCCCCAATTGCATGTGTACGCATTAGTCTGTAAGACCCCATACCTAAACTGTAAGTATAGTGTTTTTGCCAGTGGAGGACGGATCTCATCCAAAAATTGTTCGAAATAAGGTGTATCTTTTATGTTCAAAAAGTTCAAAGTCAAAACACCAATCGATGAACTATGCAATAGCTCTCCGTTGACATAAGACCAAAAGGTGTCCTTTACATATTTCCTAGTACATGTTGTCATATTCTGAGGAACTTCCCATAGGTGTGATAAACCCAATCTCTCATACCACTTAGATACATATTTTAACCAAGGGGTATTCATATGACCATCTATCTGAGTTAATTCAGTCAATCCACTCTTGTAATCACTCAACTCCGGGGTTACCCATAGCCTAACCCAATACAGCAGTGGTCTTAATAATGCTTGATAGTCTGCTCTTTTAAGGTTGATATCAAGGAAAACAGGGACTAGAGGAGTTCTTGTCGGTATTTTGAGTAGCCTTCGTACAAAGTGGTTTTCCGTTTTTCCAAAGTTATTATTACAATAGTAGCCCCAGAGTTCAGCACCATAAAGGGCGGCCGATTGGGCCTTTGCTTTATATACTTCAAGTGCCGGTGAAATTGCTTTAGAATAACTAGCTCCGTGTACTTTTAAAATAGGCATTGAGTTTTGTTTAAGGGATAAGATGCTTTTATCCATCTGTCCTTTCCAGGACAGGTTACTATCCAGCATTAACCCCAAATAATTAAAACTCCCTACCTGTTCCAGTTTTTGATTCTCCAAGGACAGATTATTCCTGAGGGATTTCTTGGGGTTTATGGACATATACTTGGTTTTGGTAGGATTTATTTCTAACCCCTTCCCCACACAATACTTCTGGAAAGAATCCACCAAGTTTTGCAAACCTCTCGGAGTTTGAGAAATAAGGATGGTATCATCGGCAAATAATAATGCCGTAACCGGCTCACCACCTAGCTTCGGGGAGTCATGTACACAATTCCTTAAGTAGCTCGGAATATCATTAACATATAATGAGAAGAGTGTAGGTGCTAACACGCAACCTTGGCGCACACCACGGTCTACAGGTATGGCCCTTGAGGTTTCACCTTCTTTTCCCCATCTAATTTTTGCATAGTTCCCTGTGTGTAGCTTGATAAGTTCTTTAAGTAGTTCCCCAGGGACCGCAATGTCCCTTAGTGTAATCCACAACAAATTGCGAGGAACAAGATCAAAGGTGGCCCTTAGATACACAAATGCCACATAGAGACTACCCTTCCTTATGTTTATGTACTTCCAACAGATGCACATAAACCTAAACACCTGGTCAACCGTACTAATTTTTGTTCTAAAACCAGCCCGATATTTGGTTATTATTTTAGTCTCTTCAATCCAGTCTAAAAGCCTATTTAAAATGTGTCTGGCATATATCTTTTGAAAAGTGTCTATTAAACTTATTGGGCGATAATTGCTTGGATCATAGCAATCACCTTTTTTAAAAATTGTTGTAATTTCTGCCCCTTTCCATGAATCGGGGATCGGTGTGCCTGCCACAATGGAATTACTCAGGTAGTTTATATAAGGCCCCCACACATCCACATCATATTTTAGTAGATCGCCGGGAATTTTATCAGGGCCTGGGGCTTTGCCCGTTTTCACAGCTAATAAAGCCTTATTAGTTTCTTCTAAACTAAAAGATAATGGAGTGATACTCATTTCTAAGTTTGTCTCATAGTCCCCGAAGGGCAAACTCTCCTTTTTGTTAGCATAGAGCTGAGTGAAGTGATCACACCAAGTATTTTCATCTAAAAAAATATCCTTTGTTGATCTACCCTGCTTATTTCCCTCAGCGATTAAATTCCAGAACATGCTCTGATCCCGTAACTTAGCTGCACTCAAGAGATCCTCCCAAAGACTTTCATCCCATACTTTTTTAGCTTGGGCCATAGCGTTTTTGTAGGTTAGTCTACAGCTTTTTGTATCCAAACAGTTCCCGGATTTTACTGCCTGGATCAGTCTTAATTTTGCTATTCGACAATCTTTATTATACCATGGGTTCGCTTTCTCAAGATGGTTCCTTATCCTATTACCATCTTTTTTATAGATTTTACTCACTAGTGGAGTTAGTGCATCTACCAGCTTAAGATGTAAATCAAGAACACCTTGTGTTCCCACTAATGCTGACTGTAAATCTCCTACCGTTTCAGTAAATACATTGTAAATATTTATCCGCGTTTTTTCTGTTCCCAAGATATATGGCCATCTTAGAGCACGCCTGTTATTGGTTACCTCTAGTTCCGCGGCCGTGGTATTTAATAGGGTTTCTTCTTCGGATCTAATAATAATAAATGGCTGAGAGTCTAGCCATAGTTGGAGGGGGAAATGATCACTCTCCGTCC